>NC_132785.1:49801150-59801150 GCF_048418805.1 Vulpes vulpes
AAATGGGATCCAGTTGCGTGTGCTCAGTGCTCAGGTGGGAAAAAACTCATGAAAAATGCAGTTTCGGGCATTGAAAAATAAACACTTTTTTAAAAGGCTGATACAACAGTATAAAAGAGGGCTTGGCCTGTTTTAAAAACAACAGCTTTTCCCAAAAATAGGCATGTTGCCAACATCACACCTCCTTAGACTTGCCTGTTAATTTTGACATCCCCAAAAACTTATCTAAGACTTATCTCTTTATTACACGAGAAGTTTGCACACAGTAAAGAGGCAGCATCTGAGATTTCAGATTAAAAAAAAGAGAGAGGAAAGGAAAGCACTTGAATTTCTTCTATTTCACAAAATATCACAGTTTCACAGTTGTCTACACAGCAGCCTTTTCTGTTCTCCACTTTTGCTGAAACAATCACAGTAGCACAATAAATGGAGACGTCTTAAGGCTGCTGCATCTTTTTCGTTTTAAATCATACAAGCGGGGTACCAAGGAAATAATCCTGTATAAAAATAGTGTGTTAGGATGAGATCAGTAAGAAAAGAGTGGAAATTTAAAATTACAATTATTAGAACTTAAAGGGTTTTTACAAATATTTTTGGACACATGTACAGTCTAAGATCTGTTGGCAATGCAGCAAGTGTGTGGTTTACAATCAAGGGGCCTTTTTTTGGAATTCGGGCCCAAGGAGGAGGCAAGGGGGCTCTAAAGAAGCCCACGTTATGGTGTTAAAGGCATTCTGGAGGCACTGCAGGAAATGCAGAGGGCCTTGTTGCTCTGTGGAGTTGACTTCAAGCTTTTTCTCACTCCTCTCAAAGTATACATATATTGCATTGGCAGTGTGTATCTCGATTAACCCTTGGTACATTTTGCTCCTAGCCCTGTCCCCCTGCAACATACAAGTCCAGCTTGGTTGGTTTTTTGTTTGTTTTCTAAGGAAAAAAAAAAAGCCCAAATATCTTAATTAAATTAATTAAATGTACAAACACCATAGGGTTTCATACTGAATAAATAGGGCTAATTAGACCCGGTGGCAAGTCTGAGTCAAGGGTTTGTCTCAGGCTCGGCATTGTCCCAGGTTAGGATATGGTCCAAGGACTCCCACTTATGACTTATTTTTATTATGACTAGTAAATTCTAATGTATCGTCCGTGCAACTTCAGAGTTCCCATATATCTCCTCATCTTCAGACTCCGAAGTGGTTCCATTACTGGAAGGTGTGTGAAGGTGGCTGGGGGCTCCACTGGCCTGGCAAACGTACCACTCATTGAGGTTGGTCACCTGAGGGGATAGAGTGCTCGAGCGACTCCTGGTTGGGTCCAGCACAGGAGAAACGGGGGCACCCACTGGAGTCCCCACTGATGAGTAACCAAGGGCTCCTGGAGAAGGTGGTGGGGACTTGCAATGAATCTTCATGTGTTTCCTCAGAGAGCTGGGGTGAGTGTAGGACTTGTCACAGCCTCGGATCTTGCAGTAATAGGGCTTGTCGCTGGTATGGACATGGGAATGCTTCTTCCGATCACTGCTGTTGGCAAACTTCCTGTCACAGCCATCAAATTCACATTTGAAAGGCTTTTCCCCTGCAACAAAATGGAGGGAAGGTCAACAATTGCTTTTCAGAGACCCCTCACTTGATAAGAGAAATCCTGGAGCAGAAATGTGAATGCATCTTCCCATTCTCTTGAAGACCAACCCCAGGCCTGGCTTCTCTTCCTAATCCCTATGTTCCAGAAGGCAAAGGGGAAGGGATACTCCAGGGATGGGCCTGTCAGTCCCTGGGTTACCACAGGGCTCAGGGGCAGGAGAGCCAGAGTGTTGAACCAGCCAGTGTGCTTTGAACTCTTGGTCCAAGAAGCCACACTGAAACCCTACAAGTACCCAAATACCCGATCCTCACTGCCCTCAGGGTCTGTACCTGCAAAAACACAAGCAGATCCCCTGTCAAAATAAATGCTGATAAAATGATTCTTCTAAAGCTACAGCTTGAGTGAAGGATATTAAAAAAAAAAAAAAACAAAAAAAACAGAAAAAAAAAAGTAAGCACATCCACTAAATTAAAAGTGAAGTGGGGGTAGTGCCATAAAATTACAATAATGGCATTTTGTGTCAGAACGGCCCCAGGATTCTACCGATTGGAAAAGAAATGAAATAACGCAAAATATCATTCTCTTCAGAAACAAAGGCACCTGTGAAACACACAATCCCATCACTAGATTTTGTATAAGCCTGGCAGGGCAGAGACTAGGCTGACGGCCTCTTCATTCTACCACCTTCCCTCCCAACTTGCAGGGCAATTGAGAGCCTCTGGAATAGAACCTTAGCATGTTAATAAGAAACCTCCACCAGAACCAAGCCCATACCTGATGCCCTGCAGGAACAGATGCTGACAGCTTCCTACCTTATTTAATAGTCAGAAAAAGGACCAGTCTTTGGCCCACTGCCCCTTGAAGCTGCTCTAACCACCCCAGGAACACAGTGTCTTTAAACACAAGGCCCCTAGAGCAGGAAGCGGAAATGCTTAATAAGACAACTAGAAATTCAGCCACCATACATTGGTATTAAAAAGGAAAAAAGGAAGACTGCAGGTAACAGTATGAATTTTCCCTCTCACTAAGTATCTATGAACTTGATGTATTTGAGTCATGATTGAACAAGTCATCTCATACATATTACTGTTTAATAATATTTCCCTCATATTTACAGGATTTTAAAAATAAAGTTGAATTTCTCTACATTACCGCAGCTACTGGTGGCTTGCGAGGTATGGCTTTTTCCTTGGTTTGGGATAATACATTTTTTAAAAAAACGAACAACTTCTAAAACAGCTTAGCGTATATAAATTTTTGTGGTGAATTTTCTTCTGCAAATATTTCAGTGCAGGGTTTTCGGTGTTTTTTTTTAATTTCACCAATGATAACTGCTTCAATGCCAGAGCATATTAACACAATCTGAAAGTATTCAGATGGCTGGAATATTACTTATCCTACCTAGAAAGACTGTTTAAACATGAAATTAGATATTACTCAAATATAGGTCCTGCACTGATCCAGAGAGGAGAAAAACACAACAAAACACAATAATCACAACCTTCTCTGCAGATGAGCTGCAACAACAAAAAACGTTAATTGTTTTTTATCAAAACATCAGTTATCTGTCCTGACTTGTGTTCTACTTTAACTCGAAGATAATACTAATTTAATACAACATAATTTTAAAAATTGTCATCATCAGCCTTTCTTCAATTGGTAGGCCTAAGTGGTTTTATTCACCCTATGTAAATGTGCAGTGTTGTTTCGAGTTGTTTTCTAGGCTGGCTATACATCCCGGGTTGTGAAGAACACACACAGCTTAGACACTGCTCCCCTGCCACTGCCCACGATAAAGAGAATTAGGCCCAGTGAAGGGAGATGTGGAATGGGGGGGGGGGGGGGAGGAGTAGAAAAGGAGGGCCAGAGGAGAGGTAGAGGAAGAAAGTAGAAGCAGGGGGGAAAAGTGGGGGGAAAAGTGAGGGTGAAAGAATTGCCTGATTTATTCAGGGGGCCTAAGAGGGCAGTGAGCAAATTCTAGCTAACTGGAGAGGGTGAGACCCCAGTGTTTACATTTCAGATGCGGACAGCGGGGTCAATCAGAACTCAGCTCCTTGCAGAATCTGAGGGAGTAAGGGGCGCTACGTGAGACACCCTCAGGTCTACCAGTTGCCTCTCCCAGACAGAACTCGAGTCCGGCCCGGAGGAAGGCTACTAACCGAACTGGGGGCACGTGGGCCAGGAAATGGGCCTTCGGGAGCGACCGGGGGAGGACTCCCTTTGATCAATCTGTTCCGGAATCTCGGATAACCCCCAAAAGGGACAGTGCCCGGATGGCCCTTCTCCGCACACAGCGCCCCGGGGCTAAGCGGCAGGGCCGCCAAGACGCCCAGGCGCGGGCTGGAGCACGACCGTGAGGGCCCGGAGAACCACGCGGCCCCGGGGAGCCGGGCTGGCGGCGCACCCCCGGCCCGGGCCCGGCGTCCCGGATCTCCGCCCGCCGCGCGCGCCCCTCCCCGGGGGCCTCCGACCGCAGGGCCGACCTGGGAGCCGGCGCTGCTCCCGCGCCAGCAGCTCCGGCCGCCGCGAAGGCAACGTCCGCGCCCTCGGAGGCCTGGAAAGGCGGGAGGCCCGAGGGCGCAGGCTCAGCTTTCAGGGCGCCCGCAGGGGAGCGCGCTGCGGGCAGCCTCGCCCCCTGCCCCGCGCGCCCCGCCGTCCCGGCCCCGGGTCCCTGCCCTGGCGGCGAGCGCCGGCCCCGGGGGCGGGCCGCGGGCTCAGCGGGCCGGGGAGGTTTTCCAAGAGCCTCAGGGGGAGTTTCCTTTTGGAGAACTCTCGAGGGCGGTCTGCCCCGACCAGAAGAACGCGGCCGGCCACGGCAGCTCCAGGGGAGACTTCCCAGGCCATCATCGGTCCCCACGCGGCGGCCGGGCGTTGGCCGACAGGCGCCAGGCCCCGGGCCCCCTTGGCCGCCCTGCCCCGGCCTCCCCCCAGGAGCCCCCGGTGCCCCCGGCCCCGGCTGCCAGCCAGGCGTTGGGCCCACGCGCGGCGGCTGCCTCCCCGCCGCCCAGCGCCGATAAATCAGCTAAGTAATTACTGAATGTAAACTCCAGTTACTTAAGTGTCCTCCGAGGGGTAATATTGTCTGTCCCTATAAATCCCGACTGCTCGCGCTCCCCAGCGCTCCCCACCAACCCGCTCATCCGTTCCACCGAGGCACACGCCGCACAGGAAACACCCCACGGTCCCACGCCGCAGCCGCCCCCACTGGGGGGTGGGTAGGGTGGGGAGCTGGGATGGGAGGGGTCGCCACCGCGCCGGGGGCGGCCCCCACGTTCCTGGGGGGGGCAGGCACCAACGACGGCAGGAGACTCGGCTCACCCTGTCCTCCTCCACCGAGGGCCTTTTTTGAAAGGACAGAGTAAATTTCTCGAGCAGCTTCTAGGACACGTGTGAATGTGTGACAGAGCTGTGTGCTGGCGCATGGGTGTGTATGAGTGTGCCTAAGTACAGGGGTAGGTGGAAGATGAGGGTGTCAGAGCAGACGGGTGTTCCCGGAATGCGGCAGAGGTGGGCAGTCTGAGACGCAGATGTGTGAAGTTGTTTGCGGGCGTGTGCACGTGAAGAGGTACCTGTGGGGTGCGTGAGTGTGTCTGTGTGTGTAGAAGGCCGGGGGGGGGGGGTGCCCAAAGGCGCATTCCTTTGGCATTTCGCACCACGCCCCGGAGACCCCGAACCCCTCCCCTCCTGTTAGGGCCACACTGAGCCTGGCCTAGTGGCCCCAATACCGGAGTGAATCCCACGTGCCCCCTTGCACGCCTGCTCTTCCGCGTACGGCGACCGCGCGGGGTCCGCCACCGGGTGCGGAGGGAAGAGCCACCGGGGCGGCTTCGGCTCCAGCCCTCCTTCCCCAGCGCCCTCCCCAAGTTCCCGGGGCCGGGCGAACGTGGGCTGCCGACCGTCCTGGGCGCCTTCCTGCTCCGACTGCTGCTGCTTCTGCTCCGGGGCGGCGGCGGCGGCGGCTGGAGCGCGTTGCCGGTCCCGGCGAAGGGGCTGTGGACGCGCTGGAGACTCCACCGTGTGGGAACCCAGCGCGGGGCCTGTGTGTGCTATCGAATTACTTATTCATAGAAAAAAAAGGGGGGGGAGAGAAAAAAAAGAAGTCACATGTCCGGGTTATACGTATGCGAAGAGAAGCAGCAGAAGTAGGGAAAATTTAAGGCGAGCAAGAGGAGGAGGAGGAGGAGAAGCAGCGGCGGAAGCGGCGGCGGCGCGGGAGGCGGCGGCGGCGGCGGCGCGGCCGGGGACAGACACCCACCTGTATGAGTGCGCTTGTGGATCTTGAGGTTCTCGGAGCGCGCGAAGACCTTGCCGCAGCCCGGGAACGGGCAGGGGAAGGGCTTCTCGCCCGTGTGCACGCGGATGTGGTTGATGAGCTTGTATTTGGCCTTGAAGGGCTTGCCCTCGCGCGGACAGTCCTCCCAGAAGCAGACGTGGTTGCTCTGCTCGGGGCCGCCCACGTGCTCCACGGTGACGTGGTTCACCAGCTCGTGCATGGTGCCGAAAGTTTTGGAGCAGGGCTTGGCGCCGCCGGCCGGGGGCGGTGGCGGCGGCGGCGGCGGCGGCGGCGGCGGCCCGGCCAGCTCTTCGGGGTCGATCCACTTGCAGATGAGCTCCTGCTTGATTGGCTGCCGCATGTAGCGCAGGAAGGCCCCGGCCGCCCCTGGGAGGTGGGGGTGGTGCTGGTGCGGGTGCTGCGCGGGCGCCGGCGGCGGCGGCGGCGCCGGGGGCGGCGCGTGGTGCTGCAGGTGGGGGCCCGGCCCGGCCGCCGCGGCAGCAGCCGCGGCCGCCAGGTTCAGGTTTAAGTTCACGGCTCCGTAGCCGTGCAGGGCGGCGGCTGCAGCGGCCGCCACCGCCCCGTAGTGCGCATCCCCGGAGCGCGGCGCGAAGGGCGGCTCGGTGCGGCCGTACAGCTCAGCTGCCGCGGCTGCCGCTGCCGCCGCCAGCCCCAGGCGCATCTGGCCGTTGAGCGGGTGCGGGTGGCCGCCGGGGGCTCCCGGAGCGTCGTGCAGCGCAGGGAAGAGCGCCGGGCCCCCGCCGCCGCTGCTGTCCGGGCCCGCGTAGGTGCCGCTGGCCGAGATGAACATGCCGGCCGAGTGGGGAGGCGGGGCCGAGTGCTGGGGGGAGCCCGTGCCAGACCGCTGCTCCCCTCCGAGCGGGACCCCGTGCATGGCCGCCGCGGGGGCCGTGGCGAAAAGGTCCCTCCGGAGGACGAAGTCCCTGCTGTGGCCTTTGCCGCTGCTGCCGCCGCCGCCACTGTCGGTGGTGGTGTAGCCCGAGAGGGCAGGAGGAGGGGGAGGGGGAGGAGGAGAAGGAGGGGGAGGGGGCGAAGGGGAGGGAGGAAGAGGAGGGGCTGGGGGCGGGGGCGCGGAGGGCTGCGCGCGGCTGCTGCCCCCGCCACCCGGGTAGGTGCAGGCGCCGGGGTGCGTGTCCGAGGCTGCAGTACGGGCGGCGGCCGCCGGCGCCTCGGGCTGTGCCGGGAGAGCCTGGGAGGGAGGGCTGAGGCCGAGCGCGCTCGCCTGAGCCATGTGCTCGGGTCCGAGCGGAGTGATGGCCACGCCGGGGTCAGCGCTCAGGTCCCGAGGGCGGAGGTGCGTGGCTGTGGCGCGGCCTTGGGAGTGGGCGGGCGGGCTGGCCAGCGCCGGGAAGCCTGTCATATTCTGAAGCGGCCTGGCCTGAGCCGTTGCCAAATCCGCTAATCTCAGCGCTGGCGGGTTCCTCTTGCTCAAAGGGGGCTCCATCAGAACTACACAATCAGACCCATAGACCCTCACTGGGGGGACTTTTTTTTCCCTCTGCCCACCTTCAAAAACATGTATATATTAGGCTCTCTGTAACTTCTTTGTCCTGGCCTCCTAACTCTGCTTATTCCTGTTCCCACTCTGTCCTCCAGCGATTGGCAGAGCCAACACCACATTTGAGCTGCACAGTGGGACCGAGATTTTGGAAATGGCACGGGTGGGATTGGAGGGAACAGCGTGATTGGCAGCAGCCACGGCTGCCGGATTGGCTCCCATTCAGGCCTCCGGCCCAGCGGGGATCCGCCCCCGTGCTCGCCGCCGCCTTCGCTTTCGCTTCGCGCCCCCTCCTCCCCTGGAGCCCTGCGTCCCCGCCTTCCAGCGGGATGCCCAAGTTGCACTTGCAGAAAGTTTGCGCTGGGCCTGCGCGCGCAGCGCCCCGCGTTCCCATGACGCTCCTTTCGGAGACCGTGCGCCGGCACGCGGCGGGAGGGAGCGGGGTGGGTGGGGGCTGGGAACCCCCCCACCCCGGGACAAAAGATGGAAGGGGGGATACCCCCAACTTCAAAAACCTCCGCCTCGCCGCACGCAGCGTCTCCACCAGCGTGCAAACACTTTCTACCTCCTCCATTGGAAGAGCACTGGGCTGCTCTCTGGAGGAGGAAGGTGAACAGAGTATAACCCGTCGTCGTACTTCTAGAGGTGATGCTAGAAACTTCTTATTTGGGAAGGACACCCAATCTGCCGAGCGCTCACGTAGGGCGCAGAGACAGGCCCTCTCTGAGGACGTCCTATTGGTTGCAAAACAATTTAGGTGATTTGGCTCCGCAAGACACCAGGTGAAGTCAAAATAAATATTTCCGGAAAAGGAACCGTTTTACCTCGACTTTTTCGCTCATGCAGTTCTTTTCAACGTGGTTCAAAGGAGTTGGCTCGAAGTGTAATCTCACTGCTTGTCAGTTCTAGATCTGCCACTTCCAATTAGATCTACCGGACGGAGGGAGTTTGGGGGGGAACATCGGGTAGCGATTCTAACTTTTGCCTTTCTGAGATACAGTGGCAGGGCAGGCCAAACAGCATCTCCGGAGGGAAGTGGCTAAGTAAACAATATCCTTTACGCAGAATTTCTTTCCATCCCAGAAAGTACTCCATATGTGTGCCTCAGTTTCTTTGAAAGGACCATAAAATAAAATTGATCCAATAAAGTGAATATTTTAAAGTCAAGCTATTTATTAATAGAATACCTTTTACCTTGTCATCATTTTATAATAAACTGATACAGTAGGCGAGATGTCTTATTTGAAAACTATAAACTGGCCCTTTTTTTTTTAAGTGAGCCCCATTCTTTCCAAGCGATTTGTTACCACACCTCTTTAAAAAGAGAACTAGGTTCCTGCATCACTTTTGAGGGGGTGGAGAAATGTGGCATTCCCAAACGTTAGGGTTATTGCTGCCCAAGTGTCACTTCAGCTCTTAAAAAGAAAATTTTGTGATGTTCTAAGATGCTCAAAAATTAACGTCAGGGTTTTTAATTTTTATTTTGTTGCCCTGTATAAAATTACTTGTAAATAAAAAAAAGGTGATAATGACTTAAATATGACCCCCCCCCCCTTGGAGATACAAAAAAAAAGTTATCAGGTTAATTCGTTTGCAGTCCAAGTAAAAATAGACTGCGTAGAGCCATCATCTTTATGGTCCTGGGAGATAGATGGTCCTGAAAAGTGGTAAGAAATATTTTCAAAAGAACTGATTTGATAGCCCCATTTACGTCGGTGTGAGCAATGTTTAACAGGGAACTTCCCAGCTAGCCTTGGGAATGTCATTCCTCTTATAAAACTGACAAGCAAACAAAGAAAATACTACAATCAAATTTCAAATGGTTTTTTTCTTTAATTTCAGTGAAGTTCATATATGGGGAAATAAGAAAGGCATGAGTGCAAACACAACGAAAAAATTTAATAAACAACAGAGACTAAATCCGCATCTGTATTTGGAGAGGATGAGTCCTTTCACAATTTTCCTTTCAGAGACTTAAAACGTCTCTAGCCAACCAGGCAAAAGTGGAGCGAGGACTGCCATCTCTTTGGATGGTTTATGGGGGAAGCATCATATTTGGAATTGTCACCACTGTCTTCATCCTCTCTCAGAACATTTCAAAGGAGTTTCCCTTATTTGAATTCCTTGGCAATGAGCATCATTACTTCGATAATAGCTTTGCATTCAATCCTGCAGGTTATAAGTAAAAACAAACCCCAAAAAAATGAACGACTAAAGAAGAAAATAAACACAACCTACCTTTTAATATGGACTATTGAGCATTTTTATTGTGCAATAAAACGGGTACCTCCACCCCCTTCAAAATAGCTTTTCCTCAAAATTATAACTGCTTTGTTTTATTGAATTGCTGAAATTTAATGGTTTAATGGGTGAAGGCATGAAGGAAAGGCTGTAAAAATGTGAATAATAGTGCAGCAGAGCCGTGCGGAATCTGGAACCCGCCTCCTTGTACAACTCTTGTTAAACACAGCATGATATGTATCTGTCATCGATTTAATATGTCTTAATTCAAATATAGCTCCCTGATCAATTTCTTTTTATGGAAGCCTTAAAAAAAAACAAGACTTTCTTAGGAAATAATAGAGGTTTGGGTGGTGATTGGAAAGAGGGATATTTACAAAGTGCGTTTAATGAATATTTGCAAATTTATGGCCAAACCCAGACTCTAAAAAGATAATTGACTCAGGTAAATCGACTTGAGATGCTAATTCTTAAGAGAAAGAACTGAGAGCAAAATTTCAATCAACACCAATAAGGCGCCAATAAACCGCCTGCCAATTAAACCTGAGAATAGGCCTAGCTAGATGGTCACCAGGAAGGCTCGCAGTGGATTTCCGGGATTGCCTTTCTTTATAAAAGGGCTTTTTATTTTGTAGACGCGCTTTTTGTTATTGTGATGACCCGCCTGACCCCAGGTGCGCTGTTTCTTTTTCAAGCCATTTGTGAGCCAAATCAAACCCCTTAAATCCCGAGTTTCTAAGGACCCAATAACTGTGTCACACTTCCTAAATAAACACCAGCAATTTCCAGGGCGTTCAAGAAAATAATAATAATGGTTTCAAAAAAAAAAAAAGAGAGAGAGAGAGAGAGAGAGGATAGAAGTCAGTTCCCATCTGTGGATTCAGCCCCATGTTTCCGAGGTGGTGCTGGCTGTCAGGGCCGACCCTAAAACTCGTGCCCTTGTCTGCGCTTTTGCAGCAAAGGTGCTGTGTAGGGGGGCAGCGATGTGGCAATCTATCGAAATGCCCTTTCTGGGGTCAACAGGTGCTCTTGGGGAGCATCGATTTTCAGACTTCCCTGTTGCACCCGGAATCCCAACCTCCCTCCAGAGCCAAACAAAGGCTTGAGGAGGCTGGGGAGGTACCGTAAACGCCGAGCTGGCCCGAACCCGGCGGCCCCGCCGCGCTCAGCTGCCTTGAGGCTATGGGACCGGGTCTTGGGGATGCCCAGGCTGGCCTGCTGGCTTCCCGCTGCGCAGGGGCGGGGGGTGGTGGTGGTGGTGGTGACTGAGGCTCCCCGGAGCCCTCCCTCCGTTCGTCTCTGAGAAGAGCCAAGTTTCCTTGTGATGGGTGTGGGCGATTAATAAACTCTAAGGGAAGTGAATTGGACATTTCCTGGCTTTTGAGCCTTTGTTTGATTGTTTCTGCAGGCGGAGGGAGGGCATAAGCCGGGGACGGTGAGGTGGACAAGAAAGGATCTGGGGGACCCACTGAGCTGCCTTTTATTGCCTTTGCAATTGCTGTACCGCTGGCCAGTCCCGCGTGGTTTCCGCGAGGGCGGCCTCCTTGCAGACGGACTGGGTGCCTGGCGGGTTTGAAGCACCTCGTGCCATTTGGGCCGCGCCAGAGGCACGTTCAAGGGCGAACAGGGTGCCCGGAATTACTCCAGGGATCAAAGGACTTTCGGAGCCCGGCCCCAGGGCGCCAGTGGGACTCAACCGGGAGGGGGAGTCACTAGCCGCACCGGGAGAAGGTGGGGGAGGAGTACACTCAGACCCCTCGGAAGCCCAGGCAAAGTGGGCTCAGGAGCCCATAGAGGTTCCTCTTCATTGAGCTTTGTCATGCCGGAAGTGGTGAGGACTTTGGGTTCAAGGCTTTTCTCAACTCAGGCTCGCTAGGCGTCTAGGCAGTGAGGCACTCGGCCACTTCTCTTCGGCCCCTTGCCCGGCTTGGTCTCGGCAAATACCAGCTCCCTGCCCTCCCCGCCCTCCCGCCTTCACCACTCGCGGTGCAACCTCCTGGGAGCTCCGAGCCAGCCCTGGGCCTTGGGTGCTCCCCGACGCTGGGCGATTCTCAGCCCTCTAAGCGTCCCTCCGGGGCGGCTCTCCTTCTGCACTTCTGAGCTCGCCCTCTCAGGCTTCACAGATACCTGCCGGGCTAGGAGTAACCTAAAAATGTGCTTCTTGCTAAAGTTCATGATCCCTGTCCCATGTACCTGGACTTAATGAGGATTTTCTCTCCCCCCCCCTCTCTCTCTTTCTAAGGCACAAGACCCAGATTCTGTAGCTGTGCCTGAAAGGTTGGATTTGGGGTTTATTTTGAATAGTAAGAAGGGGGGGACCCATCCCATGTCTACCTGACCTTGGTGCTTAAAAGCCCTTGAAAAATTATGGCTCTCTTTACTTCCCCATTACTGAAAAATAAGTTGGGTAAAAATGGCCTGTCATCAAATATTCTCATTTGGTTATCAATCATGTTTACCCTCTGAGATAGGGGTTGTAGGAGAATGGCCTTTGACCCACATTTAACCAGTAGGTTTGGTAATTTCGTGGGAAACGCCTAATTGTTGCGCTAGAAAATATGCTTAGAAGGTCAAAACAGGAACCACAAAACCCCCTTACGTGTTCACGGTACCTATACCCACCCACGATTTATGTTGGATCCAAGATGTGCCTCTCTTCCCTTCCATTCTTTATCTTTTAGGATGTCTTTGGATGGGAGATAAAGGAGGAGTAGAGTTTGCGTGGAGTTTATTGTTTTTTGATCCCAAATTATTGTGGGCACTTCCCCCTGTTCCACACCCCTTCCAATAACTATACTTCAATATTTGAAGAAGCTGTTGAGGCAAATCAAATAGTGACACGTTGACGGATTTACTTGTGGAAGCAATATGGTTGACATATGGCATTGTTATTTATGAATGACAGCATAAATTGTATTACAAAGTCTATTGCAATAATACTGCAGTTTATTGGAAAGCTGCTCCCCTGTCACCAGTATTCAACCTCCCTGGATGTAGTTCATTTAGGAGCCCAAAGGATAACGGTCCTCAAAATAATTAAACACATTCTTGTAAGCTAATGCCTCCCATTTTCTATTTTGTTTTTGTTTTGCTTTGTTTTGCAGCCGTAGAAAACACTCCCATCAGGAAAGAGGGGATGAAGTCAGGACAATTAGTTAGTTGTCTTCCTTTTTGCAAAACCACAATCATTGTCACGTAGAAGTGTTGACTTTTTTTTTCCCTGAGTCCCTAGTGACAAATAGACAAACATTTGTATTCCTATCACTAAACTACTGGTGAGCATATATTTTATATAGAGACTTTTTATAAGTCCAGTTACAGAACAGTAAATTTTAACAGTAGGAAGAAGAGTTTTTTTTTAGCAGACTGGAGAGGGCCCTGTCCTATGATACCTCCCCACCTCCACTCAACCTCCCCCTTCTAAAAATGGCATTTAAAAGTTACAACACAGGCTGAGATTTTCATCATTTCCCCTTCTTTTACATTACAAATTTTCTCTCTCTCTCTCTTTTTACATTATGCTTCTCTAAAGCTCTGACAAAGAACTTTTGTTCGAGGTAGGTTTTAGAGAGGGGGCTTCCCCACCACACATGTGGTCCTTCAGGGTCAGGGGTCACCCAGCCCAGGAGAGGCTGAGAGGGCTAAATCAAAGGTATTCTGCAACTTAATATCCTGTTGATGATCTTGTTGAATTTATGAGTCTGTGATACAGAGGATGGTGCTAAAATCCTCTTTTTTTTGGGGGGGGGGGGAGGTATGGTGTGTATAGACAGTTGATTCCACATTTGTTTCTCCCATCTTTACCCCATTCCCATTTTTTTCCCTAAGAGGAAATTAAAAATTTAAATGATATGGCCACTGAGTGTTTCAGCTTTCCAATTCAAAGGTCAGTTTTGTTTGCTTGTTTGTTTTTTACTTCTTCTGGTCAGCAAGACACACCTATGTGTGTGTGAGAATGTGTTGTGTGTACATACACACTGTTTTTATATTTCGTGTGTATGTACACACAAAATACCGGTCATGCTACAAAAGAAGTCAGTCAACCGTTCAGAGGCCCTTAAACCGCAATGAGGTGCTCAAGAGTGCCTGGGTGTTTGAAGGGATTTGCCGTTTTTTGAAGACAACCTGAATTCTCTCTGGCACTGCGGGGTAAGGGGACACCAGCCCGTGCGCCGGGGCCAGCTATGCAGGGCTGTCCACAGACAGCAAAGCTCCGACTCTCGCCAGCCCCAGGCACCAGACCTGGCAGGGTCCATGAGATTATCAAAGAACAATTTTGGAAAATTTACAAAGAGGGGACATATTTGCCCGATGGAGACAGTCGTGAGTCCCCTGGGTCTGACATCGCCAAGGCGGGCCCTTCCAAAAACCTGTTGAAAAATTGATCACAAACAAGGTGCAGAACAATCTTAGCCGCTTTTTTCCCTTCGGCCAAGGAGCCCAAATCTACTTTTGAGGCAATGACTCTGAAAGCCTTTGCAGGGATCCCCCCCCCCCCCTCCCACCTTGCTTTCTTGCGCGCGCTCTCTCTCTCTCTTCCCTTTTTCTTCCTTAAAACAAAACAAAAAAACAACAAAAAACCGTGTCATGGGAGAAAGGCGTTTTGCGGTTTGTAGAGAAATAAAGCACTTCTAAGAGGGGGGACTGCGACATGACTTTGAACTTGGCTCAGCTCTTCTGTGTCCTGCAGAGAGAGGAGAACTGGAGCTGGGGAAGAATAGCCAGGAGGGCCCAGCCTGCGGGCTCTCCGGCGGGAATTAAGGAGCCTGCCCACTACCCGGCCGCGCGCGGCCCCCTGAATCCAGCCTGAGCGAGCGCCCAGCCGCGCCAGCCGAAACGCGCGGACGCTGCAAAAGGGGAATCAGAGCGAAAAGGAGAGAATGGGGCAAAGAGAAGACTGAGGCGGAGGACGGGAAGGAGGCGACAAAGTGTGAAAGGAGGAAAACTTGAAGTCTGGTGCCTTGATAAAAGGGGGAAATGAGGGTTTTAGATGTGCAGGTCTGCTATTTTCACGACCAATCTCTAAGAAAATTCTTTATTTAGTAAATATTTTTGGAGTAGGCTTTTCCAATTACTCCCACCCCCATAGAAATTGATGAAGAAAGTAAGCAAGTGTAAAGGCTGTGCTGTGGGCGATCTTTTTATTGATTCAATGTCCAGAGGCAGCCTTTCTCCTTGGAGATCTCTCTCTCTTTCTCTCAATGCCCTCTCTGCTCAGGGGGCAGTTTAGCATCTGCTTCCCCTCCCTCCAACAGAGAGGTGTGTGGAAATGAGGAACATTTCCTCCTTTCAGGTAAGGCGAGGATCTCCAGCTTTCAGACAAAAATCTCGGGCTTTCAGACAAGATGACCCAGCCTCCCTCCTTCTTGCCCCCCTCCAACCGCAATTGGGTGGGGACAGCGGGAGGGGACAGGACATCTTTAAGCAAGGGGCTTCGGCCAGCTCCGACCTTCAGAGACCCGCTGAAGCCGGGAGGGGCTGGCTGCCGGCGGCGCCCGCGGTAGAGAGACCAGGTTTTCCCGGCAATAGCGAGCCTGAGTTGTCTTCCCGCGTTTTTGTTGATTCCATTTCACCATGAAAATTGTAAATGCATGTCGATTCTTCTCTATTCTTTGAATTTTATTTGAACTCTCAGAGATTTGTAAATAAAAGCAGTTCTCTAGCGAGCTGGGCGAAGAAAGGCGCTGGCTTGAGGCCTTTCATGCACACCTCTGCAGCCTCGCGGCCCGGCCAACCCTCTCCGGTTACCTCTGAGAGCGCAAGCGTTCCGCGGCGGGACGGGAAAGTCCCCAACGGCCGACCAGGAGCCCGGGGGGCGGCTGCAGCCCCAGGGCCGCTGGGCAGGCCTGGAAGGGCCCTGGGTCCCGCCGGGTCGCGCCGGGTCCCGCCACCGCCCGAAGGTGGGGTCGGGCGTTCCCAGCTCCCGCAGGAGTGATAAATATCTTCCAGAAGGTTTGAGCCCTACAGTCTGGAGGCTTCTTCTCTGGGGGGCTGAGCCTGACCCTCAGCCAAGCTCCAGCCTGAGCCCTGCTTCGCCGCGCGCCTCCGGCGTCCCCACACTTCCCACCCCACCCACCGCAGCAGCGGCCGGGGCATCTGGGCATCCACCTCCAGGACAACACTGTCTTTAAAGGACTTCCAGGCCACCCCTCCGTCTCGGGGCCGCTGCCCAGTGTTCACTGCTGTAACCGGAGCAGGACGCGAGCCGCGGGGGGAGCGAAGCGCGCGGAGCCGCGAGCGGGGCCACCGCCAGGGCGGGGGGCGGTGTCTGGGTGAGGGTCCGGAGAGCGGGAGGCCGGGGCAAGTCTGGCCTCACCTAGGCCCGCCAACCGGCCCCCGTGCTTCCGAGCCCACAGAGTACGTTTAAAGGGGGGAGGCAGCGGGCAGGGCGTGCCCCTCGATCCCGGGGCCGTCCCCGGGCCGCTCCCGCCGCGTGCTCCCGACCGGGCCCGGGGCCCGTCGGATCCCGGCTCCTGCCACCTCCCGCCCGGCGCACCCGGTCGCCAGCCGCGTGCGCGAGTGACCGCGGCCGCCCTGTCGGTGCCCGCCGGGGCTGGCTCGGGGACCCGGGGAGCCGGTGGCCTCTGCAGCAGGGCGCGAGCGCGGGTGCGGTCTCCTCCGGACCCAGCCAAGGGCACGGTGACCCCGCGGCGCGGACCAGCAACACGCGGCCCTCCCGGCTCCGGGGAGAGCCGCAGCGGCCGCGAAGGGGAGGCGCGGCGCCGGGCGCGCGGGCGAGGAGCCGCGGGCAGGCCGGGCGGGCGGCGACGGTCCGCGGGAGCCGCGGCTGCGGGGGCAGCGGGGAGCTCCGGGAGAGCCGCGGAGGAGGGGCAGACCAGCCGCGGGGCGGGGGCGCCGGATTGACGGGGCCTCGGCGGCCAATGGCGGCGGCGGAAGGGCGGGCGGGGCGGGAGCCGCCGTTAAAGGGGCGGTGTGACCGGGAGTCCCGGCCTGGAGCGGGAGGGAGAGCGGGGGGGAGAGCGGGGGGCGGGGGGAGGGGGCGGGAGCGGAGGGGGCCGGGGCGGGGGGAGCGGGGGCCAGCGGGGGAGAGGAGAGGAAAAGGAGGAGACAAAAAATCAAAAATAAATAAATAAATAAAAGGCTGCGGCGCCTGCTGCGGCGCCCACCGAAATAAGCAGGCGGAGGTGGACGGCGGAGCCCGGCGCAGCCCCAGAGTGGGGCGGGACCTGCTCTGGCCTCTTCGCACTCGCTCGGGTCTCGGACTCCGGTCGGTCCTCGAGAGCGCGGCTGCCCGCTCGGGGCCCGGCGCCTGGGGCCGACCGGCGAGCGGCAGCGAGGGCAGCGCGAGAGCTGGAGATTACTTTTTTATTGTTGTTATTGTTTTTCAGCCTAGCCTCCCCTCCTCCCCTCCCTCTGCAAGCTTCTCCCCTCCCACATCCCCCAGCTCTCCTCCTCCCCCGCCTCCTCCTCCCGCACAACTTAAAGAAAGAGGGAGCGGCGCGGCAGCTTCCTTCATCTGGGGGAATTCGTGGCTGCTGCAAGTTTACTACGCGAGGCACAGCCAATGCCAAGCGCGGAGGACGCGGAGGGCTAAACAGCGCGGCCGCCGCGCGGAACAATACCCGCCGCGCGCGGGCGGCGCGAGCAGGGCCGCGGGGGAGGGAGCGGCCGACCCGGCGCGCTGGGAGAGGGCGCCCGGCCTCCGCCCGCCGCCCCGGTGCCCCCGCCGCCGTCAGGTGGAGCCGTGGGCGCGCTGGGCCGGGGCGCCCCGCGCGGAGCGCGCCCGCGTCCCCTCCTCGCCCGCCTGCCTGGCCGGTGCTCGGCCGCCGCGCTCGGGCCCCGTGGCCCCGCCGCTGCTGTGATTTCCTTCTGCGGGCGCCGCTCGGCGCTGCCGGGCCCCGGGTCCGCGGGGCTTGCGAGCGAGTGAGTGTGTGCGTGCGCGCGCGGGTGCGCGCTGGGGTGGGGGCCGCGGCGCGGCGCTCGCCCCCCTTTGGCCCCCCTCTCCTCGCTGCTCCCCACACCTCCCTCCCGCTCCCTCCTCCCGCCCGCCCTCCCCTGCCCTGCCCGCCCGCCCCCGCCGCAGCTCCTTTAATACACTTTGGTTCTCCGCCTGGCTTTGGACTCTTCTCCTCCTCCACCTCCTCCTCCTCCTCCTCCCGCGCCTCCTCTGCCGCCGCCTCCTCCTCCTCTTCCTCTCCGCGCCTTCGCTCCGCGCCCGGCCGCCCGAGGCAGATCCAGGCGGCGGCGGCGGCGGAGGCGGCGGGCGCAGGAGCGCGGCTCCGCGGGCTGAAGGCGCCACCGACTCCGCCGCCTGCGCTCGGAGCCGGGCGGCCGCGGGGCGCGCCGCGCGCGGGGCGGGAGTGGGAGCGAGGAGGCGCGGGGCTCGCCGGGGCCGGCGGGGCGGGCGGGCGCGCTGGCCATGCTCTTGGACGCGGGGCCGCAGTTCCCGGCCATCGGGGTGGGCAGCTTCGCGCGCCACCATCACCACTCGGCCGCGGCGGCGGCGGCGGCGGCTGCCGAGATGCAGGACCGCGAGCTGAGCCTGGCTGCGGCGCAGAACGGCTTCGTGGACTCGGCGGCCGCGCACATGGGCGCCTTCAAGCTCAACCCAGGCGCGCACGAGCTGTCCCCCGGCCAGAGCTCGGCGTTCACGTCGCAGGGCCCCGGCGCCTACCCCGGCTCTGCCGCGGCTGCCGCCGCAGCCGCCGCTCTTGGGCCCCATGCGGCGCACGTCGGCTCCTACTCTGGGCCGCCTTTCAACTCCACCCGGGACTTCCTGTTCCGCAGCCGCGGCTTCGGGGACTCGGCGCCGGGCGGCGGGCAGCACGGGCTGTTTGGGCCAGGAGCGAGCGGCCTGCACCACGCGCACTCGGACGCGCAGGGCCACCTCCTCTTCCCCGGCCTCCCGGAGCAGCACGGGCCGCACGGCTCGCAGAATGTGCTCAACGGGCAGATGCGCCTGGGGCTGCCCGGCGAGGTGTTCGGGCGCTCGGAGCAGTACCGCCAGGTGGCCAGCCCGCGGACCGACCCCTACTCGGCGGCGCAGCTCCACAACCAGTATGGTCCCATGAATATGAACATGGGTATGAACATGGCAGCGGCCGCGGCCCACCACCACCACCACCACCACCACCCCGGTGCCTTTTTCCGCTACATGCGGCAGCAGTGCATCAAGCAGGAGCTCATCTGCAAGTGGATCGACCCCGAGCAGCTGAGCAACCCCAAGAAGAGCTGCAACAAAACTTTCAGCACCATGCACGAGCTGGTGACCCACGTTTCCGTGGAGCACGTCGGCGGCCCGGAGCAGAGCAACCACGTCTGCTTCTGGGAGGAGTGTCCGCGCGAGGGCAAGCCCTTCAAGGCCAAATACAAACTGGTCAACCACATCCGCGTGCACACGGGCGAGAAGCCCTTCCCCTGCCCGTTCCCGGGCTGCGGCAAGGTCTTCGCGCGCTCCGAGAACCTCAAGATCCACAAAAGGACCCACACAGGTAACTGCGGGCTGGGACGGGGATGGGGCGCAGAGAGGAGAGGCTGTGGTTGGTTGGCTGGGAGAAACGCGCAGACCGCCAGCTCCTGCTCTGGGATAGGAGGTGTTTTTGTGTGTGCGAGACAGCCAGCGGCTTGTTTTTGTTGGAGAATGAAAGAGTATTATCGGGCTGGGTTTTTCCACGTACGGAAATTGCGTTTAAAATGATCGGTGTAACATCAAATGTACGCTTTGGGTGATGCAATTGCTTCGTTTGCTCAGCCCCAGTTAATAATTTCCGATCTGAATAGAACGTACAAAATAAAACTGCTCTCCAACTCGGTGCCCGGGAATTGAGCCTAGAGAGGATTTTGCCAGCTTGTCTGGATGTGCTTTTCTGCTCCGGCTGTGTGTCTGTGTTTGGGTGGCTTGTGTGTTTTCCCACTTCTTTTACTCGCGGTCCAAAAGTCCTTCCAGGGACTCTTCCCATTAAATTAATCTGGTGTGAGCCGAAGCATTTCTCTTTAAAAAAAAAAAAAAAAGAAAAGAAAGTTTTTTTTTGTTTTTTTTGTTTTTTTAAAGCCCATTTCGAGGTAGGTCGCAGGGCTTTACGGTGGGTTCGCAGTAGTTTGTGAAATTCTCTAATGGGCACCAGAGGGTTTTCAATTCCAAACTTGGACCAACAACCCGGTCAGAGAAAAAACCCTGGGGCAGCAGAGCCTCGGGGCGTAATCGCGTGAGAAGAGGGAGCTGCAGAACGCGCCTCTCGACTCATAGATTATTCATCTCTGACCAGGTCCCAGCCAAAATCGTGCCAGACGATTTCCTAAAAGAAAGCCAAATGTTTTAGCAACTTCCCCCGTCAATATTTACTCCGAAGTGGGGATGAGCCAGCGGCCTATTGTTCTCTTCCGGGAAGGGAGGGAGCCGAGGTGCGAGACAAGCTTTTAACAAGGTTTAAAATTTGAGAAATTTATTTGCATGAAATGCTTTCGAGTCCTGTGTCTGAGCGGATGTCTTTAAAAAACAATTTAGGTGTTAATGGAATTTAACGTTAAATGGTCCCCTTTCCAAGAGGAATGATGTTTGAGTTCTCACACCTCTAAATGACTCCAAGCATTTGGAATTCTGGCAACAGGATGCAGGGACCGCCAGAAAATTAAACAGGGAGATTTTGAAAGGCTTTGCTGACGCCCCCCCCCACCCCCCACTGCCCAGCCTGTGCCTCTGCCATCGCTAGATGCTTGTCTTATCCCTAATATTTACCTTCCCCCCAACCCTCGACTTCTTTTTAAATGACTAGAAGAGAGACTAGAATAATGGTTTATTTAATTTGCAGAATTTTGGATGAAAAATACTGGCTCAGTTACGATCCACAGCCCCGTCCCCAAACAACATAGCAACTCCAAATGTAATTGCCTACTGGCTCCAGAGACAAACCGACAGCAGCCCAGCCGCCTGTGTGATTTTGATAATGCCCTAAATATTTTGTCATAATAACAGCTTCTCCATGGCGAGACCAATTTGTTAGAAGCTGCGAATCCAAGGAGTCCTATAGAAAGGTGGGCAGGGCCGGGTTCTACCCCAAATTCATTACAAATCTGAGGAAATGGTGTCAGTCTGGAAGAAAATTAAAATATGAAATAAATGAGCAGGACTGTCAGGTGGGAAGGCGGTTAATTTCATCTTAGTTCTGTGGCAGAGGCGATCCGACCTGTTAAGGGACCCAGGCCCTTCTGGTTCGCCTTGCAGCGGCCTTGCTCCCTCCGGGGTGGGTGGGGGCTCTGGGAAGCCCTGGGTGTGGGCAGCCAGCGCCAGTGTTTCTATCCACAGGGGAGAAGCCGTTCCAGTGTGAGTTCGAGGGCTGTGACCGGCGCTTCGCCAACAGCAGCGACAGGAAGAAGCACATGCACGTCCACACCTCCGACAAGCCCTATCTGTGCAAGATGTGCGACAAGTCCTACACGCACCCCAGCTCACTGCGGAAACACATGAAGGTACCACCGGGGAGGCCGGGAGGAGTGCGAGGTGGCTGGCCCGCGGTGCCGGTCCGGCCTGGACAACCCTTACCAGCCTGGGCAGGCCAGGGTTCCCCGGTGCCGGGAGGAGGGCGTTTCTGGGCGTGCTCCCCCCGGGAGCCCGGCCCCACAGCAGCTGCACTCACACCCAGTCCCCTTTGGTCTCCCCTCCCGGCTTTTGTCTTGCAGGTCCATGAGTCCTCCCCGCAGGGCTCCGAGTCCTCCCCGGCCGCCAGCTCCGGCTACGAGTCGTCCACGCCCCCGGGGCTGGTGTCCCCCAGCGCCGAGCCCCAGAGCAGCTCTAACCTCTCCCCGGCTGCGGCGGCGGCAGCGGCGGCGGCGGCGGCGGCCGTGTCCGCGGTGCACCGGGGCGCAGGAGGATCGGGCGGCGGCGGCGCGGGCGGCGGCTCCGGCGGCGGGGGCGGCGGCGGCGGCGGCGGGGCGGGCGGCGGGGGCGGCGGCGGCTCCGGCGGGGGCAGCGGGACGGCCGGGGGCCACAGCGGCCTCTCCTCCAACTTCAATGAATGGTACGTGTGAGAGGCGGGGGGCCTCTCTCCCTCCCCCAGTCCCCTACCCTGGCGCAGCCCTCCCTCCCGGTGGCCAGCGCCAAGGGCACCCTGTCATGTGTTGTTAAAATTATGAATCTGATTTTTATGATGATGAAAATGATTTTACCAGCAGAAGGATTTTTAAACTTTTTTTTTTTTTTTAAATAATCTAGGCATGAAAAGCAAAAATATCCCTTCCGGAGTCTCAGATGCTGAAAACAAAATAAAAAAATAAAAAATAAAAAACCCCATAAAAAATATTGAACCAAACCCCCATCCTCTCCCCCCTGCCCCCGTGTCCTCTTTCCTTCTCACCCAGTTCCCAGTCTTCTGACAAACTGTACATAGTGAACTCCTTCCTTCTCCAAGGTGGTTTTAATGGCTTCTTGGTGTATAGAAGTTTGTCCATTTGTAACTCTCCGGACTGCGTTCCTTCCTGCCTTTCTTCCCTTCCCTTCCTCAAGTGATGGGCTATTTCTTTTCTCTTTTTAGTTTACCCGGTTTCTTTTTAAGTAATGTGGAAGAAAATGGTTTATTTTGTATTGTGGTATTGAATATTGTGTTCCTTTTCATGAGGCAACTTGATTGTAAACTTCATGCAACTATAGACTGGAAAAAACCGAGCCGTGCCAAAGTCTCCCTTCTGTTTCTTCAACACGTTGATCCACAGCACACACGTACACCACCACCACCACCACCACCACCACCACCAATGCTTGTGAATGTATTTTTTCTGTTAGCTGGGTTTACATGTGATGTTTTAGTGCTTTTGCAAGTTCAATTCGTTAGTTCCTGTATGAAAGATTGTGGGGGAAAATAAACGTTGTGCCGTTAGCTTTTCCGTCATAACACCCTTCCTTCTGTAAATACCCGTTACCATATTTATCCATTTGTAATTAAATTATGGTATTAACTTGCTACAGAGGAAACAATATTTATAAAGAATGTTTCTTAACTATAAATATGTACAATTGTGGGCATAAACTGTTTCAGATTTTTTATTTGAAGGTTTTAAGTGGTTTGATCATTTCTCGTGATATGTTTTGAGAGTAATGCATACAGAAATATAATAAAATGTGTTGAAACTGCATGAACATACTATTTTTTTTTTCTAGCAAAGTTATTAAAGACAAGGGGAAGGGGACAGCTGAGGGTTGATGTGGGTATGGCTCAGCTGCCTAAATGAATGGGAGGTACCACCTTGCATCCTGGGGAGGAAGGTGTATGTATGCATAGAAACCAGGCCAAACTGTCCCTTTGGCAGAAAGTCTCAAAATTATTTTCTACGTCCTTTGTTTGTGGCTGAGAGTGAATTAAATTTTTGGAAAGGCCCTGTGAGGAATGGCGGCAGGAACCTTCAGAGTTTCTAATGGCTCCATTATCTGAGGGAATGCCTTTCTTTCAGCTATTTGGACTGGATTTAAGAGCACTAAACATTTCCTTATTCTTTGTTTCCCCCTCTTCCCTGCCCCCTTTCCTCTCCCTCCCTCTGAAAAGCTGAGGTACAGTTATTTTTAATTGCACATTTAAAACTGAGTTGAGTACTTTGTTTTTGAACTTGGTCCAGTGATTGTAGTTTAAGGGCCCTTTTCTACCAAGTTTTTTTTCTTGAAATTTTAGAGAGCCAGCTCAAGAAATTCCGCTTATCTGCACAACTGCTGCACCACCCATAACTAGGATGTTCAGGAAAAGAAGGAGATAGTACATTTGAATTTCAGAAAGCAACAAACTATTGGCCCCAAACAAGAGAATCTCTTTAAGAATTCAGTAAAACCGAATAAGATAAAGACTCAAATGGTCAGGTGGAAGTGAGGCAGAGCCCCAACCACCAGTTTGTGTATAAGGTTTGCAGCTTCACTCCCCTCCCCTGAAAACAATTGATCAAATTTCAAAGATGCTCTAAGGAAGAAGGTAAAGATAATTTTAATAATCAAAGGGTGGGGACGGGGGAAATTATTTTGAAATCCCTGAGACCTCAAAAACCTCTCCCATCTCTTCCTGACTATCCTCGAGAGTCCCTGGCAGACCCTGAGTCACCCCCCCCCCCCACACACACACACCACCCAGTACTGAGTAGATATTCTGAGAGAGTACCGGCAGCGGCAGCGGCAGCGACACCTCCCGAGGATGGCCCAGTGGGCTCTCCAGACTCTGCGGGGGGAGACCCAGGGCGCGGGTGGCTGCTTCAGAGACAGCTGCTTCAGTCTCCTTCTTTCCGCAGTCCACTGAGCTGCAGGGCCAGGCAGGCTAGGCCAGAGGGCCGTTTGAAGAGAAGGGCAACCCTGACCTCCCAGAGACCACCTATCCAAAGGGGAGGGAAAGACTCCAGCCTGGTGTGTGTGTGTGTGTGTGTGTGTGTGTGTGTGTGTGTGTCCCAGAGGGTGACAGACACCTGGCTAGCCCTCTCCAGTGGCCCAACCAACTGCCCAAACACCAGCTCCTGAAGCAATCAGCCCCCTATTAAAGTCAAATTTATAACCCCTAATAATATTAAGGAGAATTATTAAAATAATTGGCATATGTTACTGATCCTTGGAAGATTTCATTGAACACATTATAAGCTATGAGGAAAGTGTTTAGTTTTTCAACCCCAACCCCCCACCCCCCACCTGGGGGGACCCCCCTCCGGGGGAAGGGTGAAGGAATTGGATGAAATATTTATCATCACTTGGGCAAGAATGAGATAGTCTATCCTAAATGTGTTAAACTTTTTTTTTTTTTTTTTTTTTTTTTTTGGTGGAGATTATTGGCTTTGAGACATCTTCCCAAATCTAAAGAGAAGGGTGGAATGGAGGGAGGTAGGCAACTTTTAGTATCAAGTCAAGGCTTGGGGCTTTTGCCCAACCAGAGGCAGTGGCTCTCAGTCTTGAGTGGGCTGGCTGGCTTTCCGGCGCGGAATGCCGGAGAGCTCCGGGAGGGCCCTGCAGGCCCAGGGGCGCTCATCCTAGTTTTCAGCAGATCAAAATGGGAAGGCTGCTGGCGTGAGAAGGGAGATCGCAGCCTGGGAGCGGGTACCTGGTCCTCCCTAGGACGCGAGGAGCGAGTGGGAGCGGCTCTCCCGCAAAATGGCTCCCGGTCCCCAGGGCCTGGCGCCCCGGCGCTTTGTCCACACTAGGCACCGACCCGATGGTGTGCTCCACCCCACGCCTCTCGCTCCGGCCCTCGAAGCCCGGGGACAGGAGGGGGGGGGGGGGGCGGAGATGGCAAAAGTGGTCAGAGGCGTCAGAATAGCTCAAGTTGGAAAGCGCGAGGGGGGCTGGCGGTGCAAGATTCTGCATCGCAAACGGCGCCAGGCCCGGGGGTGGGGGTCGCGCGCGGGTCTGCCCACTGCCTGCACCGACCTGAATTCTAACCTGCCCTCTTCTGGACTCCAGGGCTACAAAACCGAGGCCCATCTTCGCTTCCCTCAGGGAGCCAGAGTTGCGGGAGGCTCGGCTGCCTGCGCCCGCCGGAGGACTGTTTGCGCCGGTCACTGCCATCAACTTGAACTTCAGGGCGCCCAAGCTCGCTCCAGATGCGCGCCGCTCCATCCACCACCAAATAACTCTCCTCATGCTAGAGCCGCTTTATCCGGAGGCAGCTGGAGCCCCCTTGGGAGGCCCATCATTATTATTATTAATTATCACGATCCTCACTGCATTATTAATGATCACAATGATAACTGGCATCGGTATCAGCTCCTCCCGGTTCAGTGAAGTCCCCCAAGTCCCAGGCGGGGAGGAGGTCACTCCTGGAGCAGAGGCCGTGTTGATTCTGCTCTGGGCCTGAGCAAGGGGAGGCTGCTAAGGTCGAGGCCCGGTGGGACGGCGAAGAGGAAACAGGTCTCGGGCCCTGCACACCCCGGCCCCGCTGTCACAGCCTCTTTCCTTTTGCGGGCACCTTCTCTCTTCCTCCTCCTCCCTACCCCCTGCCCCTTTTGTCTTTTTCAGACGGATGTTTTCAGTATTAAATGGTGCATTTTCTGCACAAAACTGTGAGATTAGGGCAGATTACAGGCTGGACTGGACTTTCAGGATTTCCCTGTACATCCCCGCTGTTCTCTCGAATTCCAGGTGTGACCAGGAAGGCCTGGGTTTTCCAAGGGATCAGTGGCCGGCTGGTGGGGGGAGGTGGGGAGGTGTGCTCTGGTGGGTCCCTGGTGAGCGCACCAGTAGTACACCTGGACACGCAGGGGCCCACCAAGTACTCGTTTGGGACTGGGGTCCAACCCTCCCCTCTATCACGCCCCGGATATAACCCAAAGGGCGCCCTAGGCCTGTGTCCAAAAGCTAAGCAATAAAGGCCTCAAAATAATATCTCATCAAGACTTGGTTGAACCCTTGGATGCCTTTTTACTTAAACAGACCGGAAAGCGATGCACAATATGCGTTCAATAAATACTTGAGGATTGATTATATAGTCTGATATCGCTTTGGTTCCATAGAAACTTGGAGCTCCTTGCCAACTGCTACCCCTAGCAGAACGCAATAAACGGTTTCTATTTTTAACTGGCAGCTTAAAACAGGGCTGGAGACGCGTTGCCCTCCTCGCTCACCCCCCTCCCTAAGCTCCCAACAGATTGCTGGGGGGGGGGGGGTTGTTTTAGGGAAGAATCTAGATCCTTCTAGACTGGGTCCAGTGATGGGGCATAAACCCTCAGGTCGTCCCTCTGGGCTCCTGTGAAAGTAAAGGCAGGCTTGGCAGTTTGAACAGGGTGTTGCGAATGAGAACTGTAAACCATAACCCGGGCAGCCCGAGGGTTGGAGTTGGGTTGGAGTTCACGGTCAAGGCTGTGGGGCTACTGGGGCCGCAGAGTCCACGCCCGGCCCCGCCCCTGCTCCTCCGCGGTCGAGATCGCCCTCAGGGCGCGCGGAGCCAGGGTCCTCCCACTCCCGCCCCGCCCCTCAGGGCCGGGTCCCCTGGACGGTGGGTCCTGGGGCCACTCCTCGCACTTGCACCTTTCCTTTTGTTCCCAGGGCTCAACGAGGGTTTTTTTTGTTTTTGTTTTTTTGTTTTTGTTTTTTGTTTTTGTTTTTGTTTTAAGATTTTACTTATTTATTCATGAGATACACACACACACACACACACACACAGAGGCACAGGCACAGGCACAGGCAAAGGACGAAGCAGGCTCCATGCAGGGAGCCCGATGCAGGACTCGATCCTGAGACTCCAGGATCACTCCCTGGCCTGGAGGCAGACTAAACCGCTGAGCCACCCAGGGATCCCCTCAACGAGCTTTTCAAGAGGTGACACCTCGCTTCGTCTCCGGGGGACCTTGCATCCTGTCCTGGTCCCCCATCCCGCATCCTGCCTGCCGGGTCATTCGGGTTAAGGCTCAGCGCAGCCACCAGGCCAGAGCTAGGGGCACCGCATTCACTTGAGTGCTGCACACAGACACACATCCCCCCCCCCCCCCGCCCCCCGCCCCATCCACACAGTTCTCTCTCACAATCTCTCTCCACGGTCAACATACACACATACACACATGCACTCACATGCTCCTCTCCTTCGGCATCCCCCAGCCACCCACTCTCGGGCATGGGATAGACCGGAGCTGCAGAGATTGGGGGCGCATGGAAGCAATCCCAGCAAGAGATGATCCTCTCACCCGTCCACTCTTTCTCGGCTACCCCACCCCCTAAGGCCTCCCTCCTAAAGGGCCCGGCCTGCCCTGAACTCTCCATCCAACTTGGGTTTTGAGAGTCTTACTGCCTGGGCCTTAATTCCGAGACCCAGGCCCGCACTTCCAAGTTGGGCGGGGGATCCCCCGCACACAGGCCGGATCCTTCAGGCTCACTCCCCGGGGAAGGTGATAGGCCCGACTGTCCGCGCCCCAACCCCCCATCCCCGGTGTGCGCGGGCTGGAAGGTCGCTTCCTCACCTCTCAGCTAAACCAGAAGGGAGGGAAAGAGTTTTCTAACCCTCGCTCCTTTCCAACCTCCGCCTTTATTTAGCCTCTTCTTTTCCTAACCCCCTGAAGCCAGTATTTTTCTGTCCCCGAGGCCAAACCTGGTGGCCCAGGGGAGCAGAACAGGGCTCAACGCCGCCAGAGAGGTTGGGGGTAGAAATAATAATAATGTTAATAATGTCAAAGATAATCATCCTAGTTAACGCTCCCTGACTGGGTTGCTCCTCAGAGGCCGACGGAGGCCTGGGGCGGATACAGACCGCGCCGGGCTGGGAGTGGGCGTGGGGTCCTTCATGGGGGAGGGTGCGGAAGGGGTTCTTAGGTTGTCTCCCCCCCATCCCCACATCCTGGGTCTGGAACCACGCCGAGCCAGCGACTGCTTGGCCAGGAGCCGCGCTGGGCCTCTCGCAGCAAACGCGCACGGTTCGTTCTTTTTCTTTTCTTTCTCTTGGCCCACTGGGCCCACAGTGGTTGGTGTGGCGGAGTGTGGTTTCTCGAAACTCTTTGGAGTCGTCTGGGTCTGTTTGCCCGACGCCCCCACCCCATCCCCCCAGCCCAGGCCTGCTCCCCCTCCCCCTCCCCGCCGGCAGATGGATGGTGGCTTTAATGATCCTGGGCGCGGCGTTGGCCCGGCGGTTCTGAAGATGCTCTGACCTGTAGGGAGGGCGCGAGAGGTCAGGCGCACGCAGGGCCGGGCTTGGGCTCCTCCCAGGCCCGCGCTGCCCCGATATTGATCTCGGGAGAAAGATAAACAGAAAAGCTGGACATTCGGTCATGAATACTAATGAGCCAGGGTAGGAGTTTTAATTGCTGTCGACTTCCTTTTTCCAGTTAATCTTTACTGCAGACTTCGGAGTCGTCTTTTCGAGCTTCGTTTTGTCTCCTTCTCTCCCCGCCCTCCTTCTTATACTTGCATTTGAAATGCCCAGGCGAAGGAGACCCGCGTCAACCTGACTTCATCCCTTCCCCTGTGCCCGTGTGTGCGCGAGAGCCCACAGCCCGCGTTCCCAGCAGGGCGCTTCTTCTGCTCACTAATTCTGGAAATGTAGGGGATCCTATAAAATAAATTGTTTCAATGTGGCTTTGGCGAGTCTGCTTCTTGACTTCCTCACCCTTATTGTTTCCAAGACTTCGTGTATTCTTGGCCTTTAAACTTCCTCTTGACGATCGCATCTTTTCTCCAGGCACTGAGCTCCTTTCTACTCCAGACGGGTGTATTCCATCCCCAAACGTTCCCGTTTCTCGAGTCTCCAGGATTTGACACTGGCTTTGCCAACCGCAGTGTCTAAGCGTTTCAATCTAGCAGTGAATTCTCAGGCAGGCTAATTCATCAGTTTACATAATTGCAGTGTTTTCTTTGGTACCTGTAAGCAACAGTGAAATCTGAGACAGGAACCTGAGGGAATTTCCAGAAACATTTCTGCCTCCATTCTTAATATGCATTTGATAACTTGGTTATACTGTCTTTCTTAAAATAGATTCATTCTTGATTTTTCTCTTGAAAATATATAAATTGACTGTAAATCCCATAAAAGAGTTTCGGCTGTATGATTAGGAGAGAGAGAGAAAAAAAAAAGCAAACCCGGTTTCTGCAACAGATTATGCAACTCAAGGCAAAACCAAAACCAGCCAAAACAACACACACACACACACACACAAACCCCAGCTGTATTAGAATAATTTCCAGTATTATTTTGATCTTCAAAGTTTGTTACAAAATAAACTGTATTTTACATCATTGTCAATAGCTCCCAGCATTGAAGTCTCCTGAGGATTCTGTTTCACTTACACTTTTCAGTTCAAACTTTTTTTCTTCACACAATGATTTATTATGTAGGTAATTTTAGGGGATACAGTTTACAGCTTGAATTATTAGACTGAACACCTCTGGCTGACACCACGACGCCTTTTTTTTCAGCCTGCAGCTGTGAGTCACAACCCCATTTTCATACCCAACCACTGCACATTCCTCCACAATGTATATTTCCTTCTTGCAAAGATCAAACATGCTTTGGTCAAAGTGTTTATTTTAAAATACAGGAAAATTAAAACTAAACACAGCTCTACCGAAAAATCCCCCAATGTATCATATTTTTCCTCCTCTGTGCCCACAAAAAAGTAACAAGTTGTAGCACTTTCAGGAATAAAATTTCAAATCGAAGGGGAACACACAGGCACATACAGACTCGATTTTCATTTTATTATTGAAACACATCAGGAAACTTCCCACTTCTCTTCATATTTGAATCCTGTTTGGATGTCTTTAGTTTTTCCTATAAAAATATCAGAAGCAACAACAGCAACGGATCTTCAAGAAGATACTGGTAGGCATCTATTTTAGTCACAAACCTACACATTCATTATTTCTAGGATGTTTTTCTATCTCAGTATCTTTCTTTTAATTGTATCATCCAGAATATAACTTAAAGGAGAGGATATTTTGAAGTATTTGCCAACAGGAAGGAGGAAAAAAAAAAAGTAACTCAGAAACAACATTTCACAAGCATCTGTGTAGGTTTTTGGTGTGTGCATGCGTTTCCTTTTTCCCTTAAAATTAAGGTGAAAAATTACAAGGTAAAATCACTGTTTTTCAGCACCTAAATCGTGTGAAGCGGATTTTAACTGCAGATTTTGATGGACAAGTTGTCCTTCTGCAGCTCACTATCTGCTGCTTTTTTCAAGCTTCTCTGAATTCCCATCTGACAGGGATATAGACCTCAGCCACTCCTCTCCCAGGCAGTTTACTCAGCTTCTCAAGCCACGCAGTTCTTTAACGGGGCAGAAACTGGTAGGCTGTTTTTAATCAAGTTTGGAAGCAGAATCTTTTCCCTCTGACGACTGTGCCCAGGGGTGGATCCGGCTGAATGTCTGGCGCTGCGGGCTGCAGGCTCGGCCACCCCTTTTTCAGACACAACATCAGAGAAGGGTATTGAAATAATTGCGTGTGGCAGAAATGTTTAAAAAATAGTATTTAACCTCTCTTACTTCCCATACTTCTGAACTAAAAGGCAAAAGAAACCAAGAGGAAATCTGAAATGATATTCATTTACCTGCCTAAGGCAGACAAGAAACTTGTAAGAACTTGATGTTTTGAAAATGTACTCTACAGAATCTTTCAGATTAGGTGCTGCTTAAGATCAACGGCAGTAAAAAAATGTTTAATGATTTGATTGGTTAAAACTTTTCTAGATATCAGTGATAATGAGTTAGGCTAGAAGTCTCTTTCTAGAAATAATTTGGAGGGCATATAGAAAATAATCTATATGTGATCCTCTTCTTCCTGTTCTTTAAGGCAAGATAAATTACAGTACATACTACTTGGATTTTTTTTTAACTTTAGAGAAATAATAAAAATATCTAGCCCTCACATATTATACTATTGAGAATTCTTTGCAAGAGTGGAGAAACAAGGATTTTCAAGATGAAGAACAAAACAAGGAATCAGATTACAATCTTTCTCTAAAATACATGTCTTCCTCTGCTGGGTTTTCAAATGATATCTTTGGTGATTGTTTATCTGAACTATCTGTTCAAATTAAAATGAACTGAATATTTTCCCCTTGACAGTTTAACTGCTGACACACAAAATATTTCTAAAAGTTCTAAATGAAATTCAAAGATTTTTTTTTTAAAATAAAGCCTTAATAACAACATTTCTTATCATGACCAAACCAATTTATCGTGAACTTCCTTTCATCCTAGGTAAATCATCTGATACATCAAAATAAAAATCTCACCTTGAAAATATCAACTGTTCTGTCAATGTTATGAGGAGTTATTTTCATGATATGCAATTGGGATCTTTTATTTCATTTCCTTTTTTTGTTTTTTGTTTTTTTAGATCCAAAAGAATTAAGTCAAAAACTGATTTGCACTAGGGAGAAGGTATTATCAATGAAAAGTCCTAAAGTATAAATCAGACACATCTCAACTATCTCCTACTACATACATACACACACCCTTCCTGAGAAAAGAAAATGTTTTAACTGAAGAGAGCAGTCATACCGATGATCATCTGACTTCAAATGCCTTCTGGAAAAGTCTATCATAGTTATTTTACAATAGAGCAAAACTGTCATCTAAAGTTTCAGGGTGACATTTTTCTAAATCTTTACATGCCAATTTACTAATTCAGACATGTAAAAAATAATTGATTTTATCGGGCAAAGTATTGCATCATCTATCTGTTAACATAGATATCGCCCATAGAGTGCTATTGTAATTTATGTAAGTTCTCTTATTTTTGACAATTGAGTTCACTTGTAGTCTACTATTCATTTATGCCCCCAACATTTTTGCAGTTGAAAGTTAAATGCTGGGCACTCTGAGGTTGGAAACCCTACCAAATGCTTTCTGTGGAAGCAAAAGTATCTTCCTCTGACAGATGCTACTTTAGGTGTGTTTGCTGTCAAGCGGATCTCGGAATTAAATTAGCGTCATCACTTGCTACTATTTTTCCAAGGTTTGCGGTCCAAGTGGCAGCCCTCTCTGAAACATGCCGTAGGTTCTGTCACATGTGGCTCAGAGTCTCCTATTTCTTTGCTTCAAATTTCGTTTTGTGTTTAAAATATAATAAAGTCAGTGTGAAAATAATCTTTAAGAGAGCACTTTCAAGAAGCATTTCCTTTCCTACTGCCAGACAACGCTGCTCCCCAACCTCTTGGCTGGAACCCTTGCTTTCGATTTGTTTGTTTCACGCATTTCCCTAAAGAACCAGGCTCTTTGCGCTATTTAATTCTGCTTAAAAAAAATGCGTAGAAACTTGTGCCTTGAATCCTAGTATGAAACAAATTGCTATAGAAAATGTATCAGATTCGTTCCAAATATGTGATTTAAATCAATATTCCCATGCTAGAATATTTTTGAATTTAAGGAATATTTTTAAAATTGTCATTAGAATCCGCACTTTTGCAATGTATTTTCAATTGAAGAAGGCTTGCCTGCATTTCTCATGATAAACAAACAAAAGATAACGATTACCGTCTGCTTAGACCTTCCTTTATTATTATTTTTAGCCCGAGTATCATTACCTAACTGGTATGTGTTATTCTGTCCAGCTCTTGATGATCTAGTTGAATTCTAGACATTGTGCCAAGAAGTGTATTTGAAGCAGATAAGTACATATAATACAAATGCGTTTTGTTAGACCTGATGGATGCTATTTTTCTTTTAATAGGTTTGTAGCAAACTAACACAATAACACAATGTATTCCTTTTCAAGGTACATTGTTGAAACAGGTCTATTAAGAGCGCGTTGAGCTATTTCTCGCTTCTATTGAACAGTCTGTTGCTCAAACACAACAGCCAACAAACGCCAGCTGCCTCAACAAAAGTAGAAACCTAACCCTTTTATGTAATGTTTTAACAGAAAGGGTAGCTCTGTTTAATTAAAAACATTGATGATTCAGTGAAACAATGGAAACTCAAGTTCAAGTGGTGCTCTATTGATTTAAGATGATTTTTACTAGCAATGGGTATAATTCATTTTTTTTTTCCCCTGGCTCTCTCTTGTGTAAAGGGGTTCCTTCTTGTGGCATTATTTGGGTGAATAGGAAAAGACAGAGATGGCTATTGCCTTAGAAACCTGATTAACGCACGTCGCTTTGAGGCTAAGGTGTTTAATTTATAAGTGCACCCCATATTTTTTGTCAGTTTATTCGCTGTGGGGAAGCTTTGAAAGTAGCTCCTCTCAGCAGGTTAAAAAGTGAAGTCTGCGTCCTGGCATTTAAATGTCTTTGTTATTGTGTCAAGCAAGTTGTTGAAAACCGCATGCCCGGAATACTAAGGTTGGGCGGCTAGATGAGGCAAGTTGTGTGTGTGTGTGTGTGCGCGCGTGTGTGTGCGCGTGTGTGTGCGCGTGTGTGTGCGCGCGCGCCCACACGCGCCCCTGGGCTCGGGGCCGTGTGCGCTGGGACAATTATTTTCATCAGCTGCTTGCTGGCCCGCGCCCGACCGCTCCTCTTTGCAGAACCGACGGCCTCCGGGCTTGCAAGTCTGAAAGCGAGGCAAGAGGAATTCCTCCGAGGAGACCCCCTCCTTGGGAGCGTCGAACTCTCAGCGCCCCGGGGAGCGGGCCTCGGTCAAGGGTTTCCGGGTGCCCCGCCCGCCCCGGCAGAGGACACTCGAAGACCGCGACGTTCGGGGTTTGGCCCTCCGGGGACCTCCGCGAGGGCCGCCCGGGAGCTCGGGGCGGCGGCCGGGGGGGGGGGGAGGGGGGTCAAGGTGGGCGGAGGCAGGTGCTTCCCTCCCGCCCCGCAGCCCGGCAGCCGGCGCCGTTCCGGCCGCGCTCGGCGGCCGCCCTTCTCATCCTTCCTCCCGGTCCTCCCCGGCCCCGCAGGCTGGGCTTCTCCATCCTCGGACCCCCCCGAGTGCGAGGGATTTGGGGACGCAGCTCCCATCCACATCCCTCCCCCAAAACAAGCGGCACGAGGCTCGGATGTCCGCAAAGCCGACCCACGTAGAGGCCACCCCCAGGGCCTCAGCGCGAGTCGCTACCCATAGGACGGCCTTGTCCGCAGCCCAGGGAGGGCGCGGGTGGGCCCCGGGTCGGGAGCTACTAGGTCCCATCCAGTGGTCGTACAAGTCCCCGGGGTAGGGCCTGCGAAAGAGCGCCTCGGCCACCGTTTGCTTGACGCGGCCGCTACCCTCGTCCAGGGCGGCGTCCTTAGAGCCGCTGCCTCCGGGCCAGGTCAGGCCGCGACAGGCCGCGACGGGCCTCGACAGGCCTCGGCGCTGTCCTTCCGCCCGCTCCCGGCGTCCTGTGCGCTCGGGGGGTCAAAGGGCCCGGGCCCCTTCCGGCGCCGGGCCTCGCGCGCGTGCGCGGGCGCCTCGGGCCACGCGCCCCCTCCCCCAGCAGGCGGAGGACTGGTGGCGACGTGGCCTTGAGGCCGCAGGTGGCAGCCCGTCGGGGCCTCCTTCCCAGGTGAACCCCGGGGAGAACGTGGCCAGGAAGGGACCGGGGAGAGGGAAACATCCACATGGGCCCCGCAGGCCTAGACTGAATTATTTAAGCCGTTCCCGGTGTTTAAAGAGGTTTTTCAGTTTTTAAAGAATGTTGTAAAAAAATATCAGCCCTTGTTAACTCCCTCATTATATGCTTTTTTCTCCTCCGCTGAACAAGCCATATTTCCTGAAACTGAGGAGTTCTGTGTTTAAACACGTGTCAAGTGTCTTATAAATAATACGAATTCATAAAGAAGAGGAGGAAGTTTAAGGGATACCTGGAGGACTTGGCGTGGCGGCGTGTCCCTGTTGGGTTATTTTTGGCCGTGGGAGTGTCGTGAGGGGGCCCCTTAGGAGCCCGTCCCTTAGCTCAGCTCCCTCACCTCCAGTCCCTACCTTCCCGCTTCCCTCGGAGGCAATGCCTTTGTCCCTTCGGTGAAAGACGTTAGAGCGCTCCGCGGAAGTCTGGAAAATAGAGAGGTGATACTTCACTCGGTACTTGGAGGTCACCTCCCTGCCTTTGCCTCTCAGCTCCCTCTCCCTCGGAGTGTCCAGTGCCCGCTGCTGTGACATTGCCATGATAGCCCGCACCCTTGTTAGAATGAAGGTTAGGGCTGCTTCTGGGGGGGAAAAAAGGCAGTAAGACAGATGAGATCTGACCTTTATTTATTTTATTTTTATTTATTTTTATTTAAAGATCTTATTTATTCATGAGAGACACACAGAGAGAGGCAGACACATAGGCAGAGAGAGAAGCAGGCTCCTCACAGGGAGCCTGACACAGGACTCGGTCCCCGCATGGGGATCACACCCTGAGCCAAAGGCAGACACTCAACCTCTGAGCCACCCAGGCGTCCCTATTTCATTTTTTTTTTTAAGAATTTTTAAACAACATTTATTCATGAAAGAGAGAGAGAGAGAGGCAGAGACATAGGCAGAAGGAGAAGCAGGCTCCATGCAGGGACCTGGGATCACTACCTGAGCCAAAGGCAGATGCTCAACCACTGAGCCACCCAAGGTGCCCCAAGTTCTGGGCTTTCATTTGGGATCTGGGCTAGGCTAGTGCATCATTTAAGTGTTTGTATTCATTCTCTTGCCTAGGAAAGCCGAAAAAAAGAGACTGCCCTAACACGATTTGAGATCCTCTGAGTAACACGTAAGTACAGAGTATTATTTCACAGTAAAATGACATATGTTGTTTTAGAATTAGATTGAACTTTAGAGTTACATCCATACTTCAGATCATCATTCCAGGAAAGATGTCTGTGGGCATTCTATTTCTAGCCATTTTCGAATGTCTTACCGCTGATCAGGCATCTCTTCTGTGTGCATTGTTGCTACTGCTTCTGGATATAGCAGGTGATGAATGTAATGATCATATGGAGATGCCAGAGCGCTGCAGTGTTCATTGTTGGCTATCCGTGATATATGTTGTCAGAGGTTCCCAAATGGTCTGCCAAAAATGGTTTTAATATAAAGAGCTATTTCATTGTTATTTATAGCCCCCTCTCTCCTTAGAACCTCACTTTGAATCTAAGGTGGTCTGAGCTGGGAATAATGCCTAGTCTCAGGAACTAAGATACATTAAAAATTCCTCATCTCCTCTAAGCACCAACTAAGCACTTTGTTTTAAGATCAAGCTACCTAACCTTCTCTTTGCTTAAGATAATGAGTTTACTCTCAGGAGGTTTCTAAGGCACTCATGTAAATAGATTTCAGATGGTCGTCTTACTGTTCTTTCAGAATTGCTCAGACATCTACGAACCTCAATGATGGAAACAGCTTAGACTGTATAGTTGGGGAATAGTTGGGGCTACTCCCCTTCCCAATAAATTCACTCAGAATCAGCTCTATTTGCATACTGATAAATTCCCAGGTTGGCAGATGAAGACTTTGCTGAGCTTAACAAATACCTTTTTGATGTTTAAACAGCCTCTAATAAGAATGCCAACCATCTGTTGAAAGCCAAACAATAAATAGTGAGCAGAATAGTCAATGCATAGATAATTTACTCATTTGTTGTTTGTTCTTAAACATTAGCCAATTGTCAACAAATTGATATTCAGGCACTCTTTGAGCCAAGCCTCTGTTGCTAAACTCAGATAGGACATTTTGATCTTTTTCTTTGTGTGCCACTCCCCATTCCATAAGAGAACAGGGTGCCTCTTTAAAGGAAAAGATGTACAGCAGTTACTACAGTATCAAGTAGCTTGTTCTCTAATGGTAGAATTAAGACAATTATGTAAAATGACTAAATAATACAAAGTAAATAATACTGGAATATGGAGAATGACTAAATAAAGCACAATGAGTGAGTATTTTTTAAAAAAGATTTTATTTATGAGAGACACACACACACACAGAGGCAGACACAGGCAGAAGAAGAAGCAGGCTCCATGCAGGAAGCCCGACGTGGGACTCGTTCCCAGGTCTCCAGGATCACGCCCTGGGATGAAGGCTCAACTAAACCGCTGAGCCACCCGGGCTGCCCATGAGTGAGTGCCTTAAAAGAAATATTTATACATTGTCACAGAGTGTTCAAAGATGGATAAAATAACATCAGAAACTGTAAAAGGAACAACATTTAGGCTAGCAATATACTTCCCAACATCAACAAGAGATGTCGAAGACAAAGGAAAGGTCTGAGAGAAAAATAAATGTAACCCAGAATGCCATACTCAGCTAAGCTGTTATTTAAAAATAAAAGCTAAATAAATATGTTTTCGGGGCACCTGGGAGACTCAGTTGGGTAAGCATCTGCCTTTGGCTGAAGTCATCCCAGGGTTGTGGGATTGAGCCCCACATTAAGCAGGGAGTCTGCTTCTCCCTCTTTCTCTGCCCCTCCCCACCCAGCTTGTGCTCACTTTAACTCTCTCTCAAATAAATAAATAAACAAACAAATAAATAAATAATATATTTTTTAGATTTTCATTTATTCACGAGAGACACACACAGAGAGGCAGAGACATAGGCAGAGGGAGAAGCAGGCTCTGTGCAGGAAGCTCCATGTGGGGCTCGATCTCGGGACTCCAGGATCATGCCCAAGCCAAAGGCAGACACTCAACTGCTGAGCCACCCAGGTGTCCCTAAATAAAAATCTTTTTTAAAAATCCATTTTCAGGGCAGCCCAGTGGCTCAGCGGTTTAGCGCTGCCTTCAGCCCAGGGCCTGATTCTGGGGACTGGGGATCGAGTCCCACATCGGGCTCCCTGCATGGAGCCTGCTTCTCCCTCTGCCTCTGTCTCTGCCTGCCACCTCCCCCCCCCCCCCATGTCTCTCATGAATAAATAAATAAAATCTTTTTTAAAAAAGTCCATTTTCAGACCCAAATAGTGGGAATTTACCACTCACCTTTGGTAACAATTATAGGAAGTTGTAGGAGGTGCAGGAGGAAAAGAGTCTAAATCCAGAAGGAGAGAGTGGGCTGCAGCAGGAAATGGTACAAAGAAGTTGTTCATTGACATGCAGGAAATTGAATAGTTACTGCATGTATAAAATAATATGATGAGAACTAGTTCAGGTTGTTTCAAAACATGATGGCAACACAACTTACCCAAACTGAGAGAATCTGATATAGCAGTTCATGTAGGAACTCTTAGCAGACTAAGACCAGAAGGCATCTTCCTCTGCTAGATAAAGAGCATCTACAAAACCCACAGCTCACTTAATACTCAAAGGAAAAAACTGAATACTTTTCCCCCTCAAATTGGGAACAGCTCAAGGATGTTAGCTCTTGCCACTTCTATTCAACATTATACTGGAAGGCCTAGCCTTGTAGCTAGTTGCAGTAAGTCAGGAAAAAAGGAAAGGCATAAGGATTGATAAAGAAGAAATCAAATTTATTTGTGGAGAATGAGCCTGCATTGGTAGAAGATCTAAATGAGTCTACAAACTTTCAGAAGTAATAAGTGCATTTAGCAAGAATAAGTAGATACAAGGTTAAAATGCAAAATATCACTTGGACTTCTGTATGGCAGAAAGACACAAATGGGAAAGGAAATTTTAAAAATGCTTTTACAATGATATAAAAAAAAAGCTAGAGGAAAAAATCTAACACAGCTATGAGGAGGGAATTAAGTAATGATAATGAGTACAGAAGTGAATGCACTGGAAATAAAAGAAGCAATTGGGAGGCTCAAGAAAGTGAAAGTTGGTTCTCTTTATTAAATCTTTAATTTTTATTAAAAGATTAATAAAGTAGACAAACTTTTTTTTTTAAGATTTTATTTGTTTGGGGAAGCCTGGGTGGCTCAGTGGTTGAGTGTCTACCTTCGGCTCAGGGCGTGATCCCAGAGTCCCAGGATTGAGTCCTGTATCGGGCTCCCTGTGGGGAGCCTGCTTCTCCATCTGTCTATGTCTCTGCCTCTTTATCTGTGTCTCTCATGAATTAATAAATAAAATCTTAAAAAAAATTGGGGGGATCCCTGGGTAGCTTAGCGGTTTAGCGCCGCCTTCAGCCCAGGGCGTGATCCTGGGTAGGATCAAGACCAACATCAGGCTCCCTGCATGGAATCTGCTTCTCCCTCTGCCTGTGTCTCTGCCTCTCTCTCTCCCTGTGTTTCTCATGAATGAATAAATAAAAATGTTTTTTTAAAAAAATTGGGCCATCTGAATGTGCCATAGGTTGGGCATCCAACTCTTAGTTTTAGCTCAGGTTGTGATCTTGGAGTCTTGGGATCAAGCCCTGCATCGAGCTCCACACTTGACCTGGGGTCTGCTTGGGATTCTTTCTCCCTCTACCCCTCCTCTCATGCTCTCTCTCTCTAAAATAAATAAATCTTTAAAAAATTAATTTTATTTTATTATTTTTTTAAATTTTATTTATTTATTCATGAGACACACACACACACAGAGAGAGAGAGAGAGAGAGAGAGAGAGAGGCAGAGACACAGGCAGAGGGAGAAGCAGGATCCAAGCAGGGAGCAGACGTGGGACTCAATCCCAGGTCTCCAGGATCCCACCCTGGGCTGAAGGTGGCACTAAACCACTGAGCCACCTGGGCTGCCCTAAAAATTTAATTTTAGAAGGCACAAGTGCACAATGCTAGGAATTTTTAGAGGTGACAAACTATAGATATAGCAGAGATGTTTTTCAAAATGATAAGAGAATTTAGGAACTTAGGTGGTATGGATAATTTCCTAGGATAATGTAACTTATTCAAAGTGAGTACAGCAGATACCAATTGACAATTCAAAATCCAGCCTTCTTATTTATTAACCTAGTTCTGATTTTGTTTAGAGTAATGTGCCCAAATAAAAATACTTCCCTAAAATTCTTTGTGGCTAGATGAGCTTTGTGATATAGTTTTGGACAATGAGATGAAAGCTTTTTATTTCCCGATATGGGTGTTACTTCTTTCTGCTTCAGTTTCTTTTTCTTTCTTTCTTTCTTTCTTTCTTTCTTTCTTTCTTTCTTTCTTTCTTCTTTCTTTCTTTCTTTTCGATTTTATTTATTTATTCATGAAAGACAGAATGAGAGAAAGAGAGAGACAGAGACAGAGACATAGGCAGAAGGGGAAGCAGGCTCCATGCAGGAAGCCTGATGTGGGACCAGGATTCTGGGATCATGCCCTGAGCCAAAGGCAGATGCTCAACCACTGAGCCACCCAGGCATCCCTGCTTCAGTTTCTTTCTTACCTAAAAAAAGTGAGAACTGGAAATATAAGCAGCTATTCTGAGCCCAAAGTGTACCAAGCATGAGGTGCAGACCTCTAAGCTAAGGGTAGTGGAATGGAAGGTTAGAGGCTACTTTCCTGACAGCATCATTAAGGAGCTGTGTCTTCTCTGAACAGACTTTATCTAGGGGGAAAAAAGAAAAACTAAATGTTTTTTTTGTTGTTGTTTTGTTTTGTTTTGTTTTGTTTTTACAGAAAGTCAGTTTTTCTCTTATTTCTAGCCTAATGTATTCTTTTTAAAAAAGATTTTATTCATCCATTCATGAAAGACACACAGAGAGAGAGGCAGAGACACAGGCAGAGGGAGAAGCAGGCTCCATGCAGGGAGCCTGACATGGGACTCGATCCTGGGTCTCCAGGATCATGCCCCAGGCTGAAGGCAGGCACTAAACTAATGAGCCACCTGGGCTGCCCTAGCTAAATGTATTCTTTACTTGAGGTATTACTTTAAGAGGAAATAGAAAACCCATGTGAACATATAACCGTTAAAAAAATGGAATTGTTTTAAAATTTTCCACAGTAAAACATACCAGGCCCATAATACATGCATGTGTGTGTGTGTCTGTGCGTGTATGTATGTATGTATGTATTTCTCATAATGCTTTTAAACCTTTAAGGCTCATAATGACTTTTAACCTGCAAAGAACAGATAATGCCTATTGTATATCGACAATTTGCGTGTTTGTTTATTTTAAGTAAGCTCTGTGCTGAATGTGGGGCTTGAACTCATGACCCTGAGAGGAAGTCACATGCTCTAAACTTTGAGCCAGCCAGGCATCCCATCAATTTAATCAGTTTTTATAAAAGAAGGAAAGTTTTCCAATTTATTTCATGAGTGTGGTAAAAGCTAATAAAGTATTAAAAGAAAAAATTATTGTCCAGTTTCACTTATACACTTTATGTTTATAATTTAAAAATCCTAAATAAAACATGAGCAGATTAAATGTGGCATGTATAAAAAAATGCAATCTTGGTTAAGAAGGAATTTATTCCAGGAGTTCAAGGATGGTCTACAGTAGAAAACTTACTGATAACTGGTATAATCCACTATGTTTACAAGTTAAATAAAATGGTAAGATCATCTCAAAAAATTCAGAAAAAGTTTTGGTAAAATTCAAAAAATATTTGTAATGCAAACTTATCTATGTAGGAATAATAAAGGAATTTCTTTTTTAAAAATACTTTATTTATTCATGAAAAAGAGAGAGAGAGAGAGAGAGAGAGAGAGAAAGAGAGAATGGTAGGCAGAGACACAGGCAGAGGGAGAAGCAGGCTCCATGCAGGGAGCCTGACACGGGACTTGATCCCGAGTCTCCAGGATCAGGCCCTGGGCTGAAGGCGGTGCTAAACTGCTGAGCTACCCAGGCTGCCCGAATTTCTTTCTTTTTAGGAAAGATTTCAATCTATTTATTTGACAAAGAGAGCAAAAGAGCACAAGTAGGGGAAGCAGCAGGCAGAGTGAGAGAGAGAAGCAAGCACCTGCTGATCAGAGAGTTCGACAACGAGAGGCTTGATCCGAGGACCCTGAGATCATGACCTGTGCTGGAGGCAGATGCTTAACTGACTGAGCCACGTAGGCACCCTCTAAATTGTTGTTTTAATTAATTAATTAATTAAATTTTAAAAGATTTTATTTATTCATGAGAGACCGAGAGAGAGAGAGAGAGAGAGAGGCAGAGACACAGGCAGAGGGAGAAGCTGGCTCCATGCAGGAAGCCTGATGTGGGACTCGATCCTGGGACTCCAGGATTACACCCTGGGCCGAAGGCAGGTGCTAAACCTCTGAGTCACCCAGGGATCCCCGTAAATTGTTCTTTTAAATCCTATATAGAAAATCTAAGAAAGCCAAACCACTAAAATTAATAAGAGAATTCAGCAAAATTATAGGTTACAGGATTAGTATGCAGAGAACCAACAATATTCCTGTGTGTCAACAACAAATTGAAAATCCAGTTAAAAAAATACTTTATGAAGGGGCACCTGGCTGGTGCAGTTGGTAGAGCATGTGACTTCTGATCTTGAGATTATGAGTTTGAGCCCCACATTGAGCGTAGAGATTTTTTTGTTTGTTTTCTTTTTAAAAAGATTTATTTATTTATTTGAGAGAGAGTGAGAGTATGAGCAGGAGAGGCAGAGGGAGAGGTAGAGAGAATCTGAAGTAGACTCTGTGCTCAGCACAGAGCCCAACACAGGGGCTGATCTCAGCACCTTGAAATCACTAACTGAGCTTAAACCAAGAGTTGGACAGTTAACTGACTGGGCCACCCTGGCGCCCCTAGAGGTTACATTAAAAAATTTTTTTTTAATAAAAATTTAAAAATAACATATTAAATAGTGAAAAAGCTATAAGGGACCTTGGAATATATCTAACAAAAGATGTTGAAGATTTTTATGGAGAAAATTATAAGAATTTATTTAAGTACATAATGTATACACGTAACATGCTATTGAGTGGGAAGACTTGATTTTGTAAAGATGTAATTTGTTCCTGTATTAACTCATGCATTCCCTACAGTTCCACTATAAGTCCTAATACTTGTGTATGTGTGTAATTTGATAGGTGGATGTTAAAATTTATTTATTTATTTAAAGATTTTATTTATTTATTCATTAGAGACACAGAGAGAGAGAGAGGCAGAGACACAGGCAGAGGGAGAAGCAGGCTTCGTGCAGGGAGCCCGACATGGGACTCAATCCCAGGTCTCCCGGATCATGCCCTGAGCTGAAGGCGGCGCTAAACCGCTGAGCCACCGGGGCTGCCCAGATGTTAAGATTTAAATGGAAAAGTAAAATGTTGGGCAGCCCTGGTGGCTTAGCGGTTTAGCGCCTGCCTTCAGCCTGGGTTGTGATCCTAGAGTCCCGGCATCGAGTCCCACATCGGGCTCCCTGCGTGGAGCCTGCTTCTCCCTCTGCCTCTCTCTCTCTCTGGTCTCTCATGAATAAATAAATAAAATCTTAAAAAAATTTTTTAGTAATGATAGTGTTGTGACATTTTCACAAGCTTATAAGCAATGGAACAGAGGAGAGTCATGTACCTATAGTAATTTGGTATGACACAGGGGATATCATAAATCAATGGGATGGTATATTCAATAAATAGTGCTGAAACAATCAGCTAACTGCATATAAAAACTATAAATCTTTACCCTAACTGTATACAAACCATGTTCTAGTATTAAAACCTTAATCTTAAAGGCAAAACTTATGGGACGCCTGGGTGGTTCAGCGGTTGAGCGTCTGCCTTTGGCCCAGGGCATTATCCTGAAGTCTCAGGATTGAGTCCCGCATCAGGCTCCCTGTGTGGAGCCTGCTTCTCTCTCTGCCTATGTCTCTGCCTCTCTCTCTCTCTGTGTCTCTCATGAATAAATAAGTAAAACCTTTAAAAAAATAAAAGCAAAAGTTAAACATTTTCAGGAAAAAAAAGTAAGAGAATATCTTTATTATCTCAAGAGGGACTTCCTACTAGACATAGATCACCCTAAAATAACTATTTGTGTGTTATCTAAGAAATTCTTTTTTTAAAAAAGATTTATTTATTTATTTCAGAGAGAGAGAAAGAGAAAGAGAGAGAGAGAGAGTGCACTAGTGGGAGGGCCCAAGGGAGAGGGAGAGAGAATCCCAAGCGGATTCTGCATTGAAAGCAGAGCCTGATGCAGGGCTTGATCTAATAATCCTGAGATTATGACATTAGCTGAAATCAAGAGTTGGACACCTAACTGAATCACCCAGGTGCCCCATCTAAGAAATTATTATTTTTAAAAAATATATTTTATTTATTTATTCATGAGAGACACACACAGAGAGAGAGGGAGAGACATAAGCAAAGGGAAAAGCAGGTCCCTGCAGGGAGCCTGATGCGGGACTCAATCTCGGGACTCTAGGATCATGCCCTGAGCCGAAGGCAGACGCTCAACCACTGAGCCACCCAGGTGTCTCTAAGAAATTCTTCTTCTTCTTCTTTTTTTTAAAATTTTGTTTATTTGTTCATGAGAGACAGAGAGAGAGAGGCAGAGACATAGGCAGAGGGAGAAGCAGGCTCCATGCAAGGAGGCCAATGTGGGACTCAATCCCAGGACTCTGGGATCACACTCTTAGCCAAAGGCAGATGCTCAACTGCTGAGCCACCCAGGCAGCCCCCTAAGAAATTATTCTTAATCATATTTGGCATTTTGGTTTAGTTTCTGTTAAAAAAAAAAAGATGCCCAAATGCAGTAGCCAATTAGATAGGAATTTAACTCTCTTTCATGTAATAGTTCAGGGTAGATAGATGGACTTTGCTCCATGAAGCCATCCTAGAGATCTAGACTAGTTAGCTGACTAGACAGCTTTGTTATCTTCAACATATAGCTTGCAAGGTGCTCTAGTTTTAATATTTAACATGACAATGTGAAGGAAGATGAAGAAACAGCAATTGAACACGTGTGCCTAATATCTGAAGGCTTTTACCCAGAAGCAGTATACATTATTTCCAGTTTTTCCAGGCACATTCTGTTATTGGCAACTGAGTCCCACCAAGCTGCAAGGGAGACTGGGAAATGTAGCTTAGCTCAGTAGGCCTATGTCTGGCTCCAGCTGTTACTGTGGAAGAAGAGGAAAATAGCTGTTGATGTCACTGGAGTGGATGAGATGCTCGCTGTGGCTTGTTATGATCTGGATAAGGCCTCCCTTTCTGGTCTCAGTGCTTGGTGGCCAATACTCAGTAGAATCTAAGGAGTAAAAATAGGCCCCAATGCAAGGTCTAATGTAGGCTTACCCTCAAGAACAACATAAAGAGCTTTTTTCTCTCCATACATAGGTATATAACTTTATGACCAAATAACATTTAAAAAAAACTAACAATTCTGGGATGCCTGGGTGGCTCAGTGGTTGAATGTCTGCCTTTGGCTCATGGCTCAGGGCATGATCTGAGTCCTGAGATCGAGATCTGCATCAGGCTCCCTGCAGGGAGCCTGCTTTTCCTTCTGCCTAGGTCTCTACCTCTCTCTCTGTGTCTCTCATGAATAAATAAATAAAATCTTAAAAAAACCCTAACAATCCCAACACTTATATAAACATTCTTTGGAAAAGTTAAGAAAAAGTTCAACTTGAAAGCAACACACTATAAAAAAAGTAAACACAGGGACACTTGGGTGGTTCAGTTGGGTAAGCATCTAACTTTGGCTCATGTCATGATTTTTTTTTAAATTTTTATTTATGATAGGCACACAGTGAGAGAGAGAGGCAGAGACACAGGCAGAGGGAGAAGCAGGCTCCATGCACCAGGAGCCCGACGTGGGATTCGATCCCGGGTCTCCAGGATTATGCCCTGGGCCAAAGGCAGGTGCTAAACCGCTGCGCCACCCAGGGATCCCTCATGTGATGATTTTAAATTCCTGGGATTGAGCTCCCCACTTAGTTGGAAGTCTGCTTGTCCCTCTCTCTATGCCTCTGCCCCTGTTCCCACTCATGCTCTTTTTCTCTCTTTCTCAAATAAATAAAATCTTTAAAAAGTTTATAAATAATATTTTCCCACTACCAACAGTATTTAAATTATAATCTAAGTTAAAATAGTTTTGTGATGACGTATATTAGCAAAATTTTCTAGGCTATACAACTTCATTTTTGAGTTGCTTAAATTTCTGTCCTAATTAGTAGTAACTCAATTAAATATTTATTTTAAAAAATTATTCTTAAGTAATCTCTACACCCATTGCATGGGGTTGAACTTAAAACCCTGAGATCAAGAACCACATGCTCTACCAACTGAGCCATGCCCCTGTTAAATGTTTCTTTATTGTGATCCTGAAGTGGTCTTAGTTCATTTTTAAAAAAAATATTTTATTTATTTATTCAAGAAAGACACAGGTAGAGAGAGAGGCAGAGACACAGGCAGAGGGAGAAGCAGGCTCCATGCAGGGAGCCTGACGTGGGACTCGATCCCGGGTCTCCAGGATCACACCCTGGGCTGAAAGTGGCACTAAACCACTGAGCCACCCGGGCTGCTAGGTCTTAGTTCTTTTTAACTAAGAGAAAGAATGTATTTTTTTTCTTTTAATTCCAGTATAATAGTGTTATGTTACCTTTGGGTATTCAACAATTCCATACATCACCCAGTGCTTATAAAGACGAGTATAATCCTTAATCTCCATCACCTATTTCTTTTTAAAAAAAAGAGTTTGTTTATTTGAGAGCAAGAGTGAGAGAAAGAGAGAGAGAAATATCACAAGTAGGGGGGAAGGATGGAGGGAGAAGTAGATCCCCTGCTGAGTAGGGAGCCTGATGCAGGACTTGATTCCAGAACCTGGGGATCATGACCTGAGCCAAATGTAAACACTTAGCCAACTGAGACACTCAGGCACCAACCCCCATCACCAGTTCACCCATCCTCCCACCCACCTCCCCTCTGGTAACCATCAGTGTTTTCTCAATAGTTAAGAGTCTGTTTCTTGGTCTGTCTGTCTGTCTGTCTGTCTCTCTCTCTCTCCTGTGCTCATTTGTTCTGTTTTTAAAATTTCACATATGAGTAAAATCATATGGCATTTGTCTCTTTCTGACTGACTTATTTTACTTAGCATTATATTCTTTAGCTCCATGTTGTTGCAAATGGCAAGATTTCATCCTATTTTATGGCTGAATACTATTCCATTGTATATGTATACTACATCTTCTTTATCCATTCTTCTGTTTTTAAATTTTTATTTATTTTTTTTAAAAGATTTTATTTATTTATTCATGAGAGACACAGAAAGAGAGGCAGAGACATTGGCAGAGGGAGAAGCAAGCTCCCCACAGAGACCCCGATTTGGGACTTGATCCCAGGACCCTGGAATCATGACCTGAGCCAAAGGTAGTCACTTAACTGACTGAGCTACACAGCCGCCCTTCATTCATCTATTGATGGACACTCGGGCTACTTCCATCATTCACTATTATAAATAACACTGCTAGGAGAATGTTTTGCCATAGATATACAAATAGGCTTCTCAAAAATAAAATTTAAAAGAATACATTTCAGGGATCCCTGGGTGGCGCAGCGGTTTGGCGCCTGCCTTTGGCCCAGAGCACGATCCTGGAGACCCCGGATCGAATCCCACGTCGGGCTCCCGGTGCATGGAGCCTGCTTCTCCCTCTGCCGGTGTCTTTGCCTCTCTCTCTCTCTCTCTGTGTGACTATCATAATTTAAATAAATACATACATACATACATACATACATACATACATACATACATACATTTCGGTAAAAAACATACTCTTATAGGAGCACCTGGGTAGCCCAGTTGATTGAGCATCTGACTGGTGGTTTCTGCTCGGGTCGTGATCTCATGGGTTATGGGATCGAGCCCTGAGCAGGGCTCCAAGCTCAGTGCAGAGTCAGCTTGAGATTCTCTCTATTCCTCTCCTTCTGCCCCTCTCCCATCTTCATGTTTGTGCACCTGTGTGCTCTCTCTCTCAAATAAATAGATCTTTAAAAAATTTTTTAAAATATTTATTTATTTATTCATGAAAGACACAGAGAGAGAGAGAGAGGCAGAGACACAGGCAAAAGGAGAAGCAGGCTCCTCACAGGGAGCCCGATGCGGGACTCGATTCTGAATCCTGGGATCAGGCCCTGAGCTGAAGGCAGGCTCTCAACCGCTGAGCCACCCAGGCGTCCCTATGAGGACAATTTTAAACATAAACTAAAAATAAATACAAATAATGAAAATTTATGCATAGCAATACATGCCACATGCAATGTGAAAAGACGAATGACTAAGTGGGAAAATATTTGTAATTCATATTACAAAGGGATAAGATCCCTAAAATATAAAGAGCTTTTAGAAATAAATCAAGACCAGAGCAACAACCCAGTGTAGAACATATTTTAACAGTTCAGAAAAAGAAATCCTTTATATTTTTTATTTTTAAATTTTTATTTATTTATTTTAAGATTTTTATTTATTTATTCATGAAAGACACAGAGAGAGAGAGAGGCAGAGACACAGGCAGAGGGAGAAGCAGGCCCCACGCAGGGAGCCCGATGTGGGACTATATCTCGGGACTCCAAGATTGCGCCCTGGGCCAAAAGCAGGCACCAAACTGCTGAGCCACCCAGGGATCCCCAAAAGAAATCTTTTTTTTTGTTTTGTTTTGTTTTTTTGTTTTTTTTTTTTTTTTAGAAGTCTTTTAAATATGTGAAAAGATGTTCAGTCTCACACATGAGTTAAAACCTTACTGAGATAAATACTTTCTCACCTAGGATATGGGCAAAAATTCAAAAGTTTGATAACACTCTTTGTTGGAGAGATGGTGGGAAAATATGCACATTGCTGGTAGAAGTACAAAAAGGTACAAACTTTATGGCGGGAAATTTGGCAATACACAGAAAGCTTACATTTGATTTACCCTTTGTTTCCTATTGCTGCTTAACACATTACCACAAACATAGTGGCTTACCCAACACAAATTTATTATATTTCTGGAGGTCAGAAGTCTAAGATGTGTCTGCTGGGCTGCATTCTTTCTGGAGACTCTAGGAGAGTATAAATGTTTATCCCTTCATGGCCAGGGATTATATAACTTTGAATCTCTCATGTGCATTGAGTATAAACTCAATAAATACTTATTATTGGTAATGATATAAATATTAGTGATCCTTTAAATTAAATACTTTTATCTTTTGTTTTTCCCTAATTTTCTATTTTGGAACTTTTTTTCTGTTTTCTTTTTCCTTTTTTTTTTTTTTTTTTTAAGATTTTATTTATTCATTCATGAGAGACACACACAGAGAGGCAGACACACAGGGAGAGGGAGAACCAGACTCCCAGTGGGGAGCCAGATACAGGACTCCATCCCAGGACTCTGGGATCACGACCTCAGCCAGAGGCAGACACTCAAACACTGAGCCACCCAGGCATCCCTGGAACTTTTTTCTTAAGTAGCCTCTACACCAAATGTGGGGTTCAAGCTCATGATCCTTAGATCAAGAGTCTCATACTCCATCAACTGAGCCAACCAGATGCCCCTATTTTAAAACTTTTCAAACACAGTTGCATGAGTAATTTACCATCATGAAACTTCACCCCAACATGCACATGCTGAGATTTAAGGACATTCTCCAATATAGTACTATTATCACAACTTAGATACCATCTAAAACCTAGTTCATGTTCAAATTTCTCCAATTGCAGGATGCCTGGGTGGCTCAGTGGTTAAGAGTCTGCCTTCAGCTCAAGGCGTGATCCTAGAGACCTGGGATCAAGTCCCATATCAGGCTCCTGCATGGAGCCTGCTTCTCCCTCTGCCTATGTCTCTGCCTATCTTCCTGTGTCTCTCATGAATAAATAAATAAATAAAATCTTTAAAAAAATTTCTCCAATTGTTTTTTTTTTTAAGATTTTATTTATTTATTCATGAGAGACACACACACACACAGAGAAAGAGACAGAGAGAGAGAGAGGCAGAGAACACAGGCAGAGGGAGAAGCAGACTCCATGCAGGGGGCCCGACGTGGGACTCGATCCCGGGACTCCAGAATCATACCCTGAGTCCAAGGCTGGTGCCCAACCGCTGAGCCACCCAGGGATCCCCTCTTTTTTTTTTTTAAGATTTATTTATTTATTTATTCATGAGAGATAGAATGAGAAACAGAGACATAGGACAGGAAGAAGCAGGCTCCCTCCAGGGAGCCCCATGCAGGATTGAATCCCAAACCCTAGGATCACACCTTGAGCCAAAGGCAGACACTCTACCACTGAGCCACCCAGGCGTCCCTTTCTAATTGTTTCAACAGATACCTTTTATAGGTTAAAAATCATACAAAGTTTTCTTTCTTTTTTTTTTTTTTTTTTTTTTTATTTATGATAGTCACAGAGAGAGAGAGAGAGGCAGAGACACAGGCAGAGGGAGAAGCAGGCTCCTTGCACCGGGAGCCCGATGTGGGATTCGATCCCGGGTCTCCAGGATCGCGCCCTGGGCCAAAGGCAGGCGTCAAACCGCTGCGCCACCCAGGGATCCCCATACAAAGTTTTCTACACTGTTATCTTCTTAGTCTTTTTTGGTCTAAAAAAGTCCTTCACAGGATGCCTGGGTGGCTCAGTGGTTGAAGGTCTGCCTTTTGCTGAGTGTGATCCTGGAGTCTGGGGATTGAGTCCCACATTGGGCTCCCTGCATATAGCCTGCCTCTCTCTCTGCCTGTGTCTTTGCCTCTCTCTCTCTCTCTCTCTCTCTCTGTGTCTCTCATGAATTAATAAATAAGATCTTTAAAAAGAAAAGTCCATCACTTTTTTTTTTAAAGATTTTATTTATTTATTTGACAGAGCAAGAGCGCACAAGCCAGGGGAGACGCAGAGGGAGAGGGAGAATCAGGTTCCTCGCTGAGCAGGGAGCCCGATGTGGGGCTCGATCCTAGGACCCCAGGATCACGACCCAAGCAAAAGGCAGATGCTCAACCAATTGAGCCACCCAGGCACCCAAAGTCCTTCACTTTTAATTTTCTTTTTATGACATTAATAGTAAATGTTTTTGAAAGGTCCAATCTACTTTTTTTTATTTTAAAGATTTTTATTTATTTGTTTGTGAGAGATACACAGAGAGAGAGAGAGAGAGAGGCAGAGACACAGGCAGAGGGAGAAGCAGACTCCACGCAGGGAGCAGGACTCTATCCCCGGACTGCAAGATCATGCCCTGGGCTAAAGGCAGGCGCTAAACCGCTGAGCCACCCAGGGATCCCCTCTACTTTTCTAATAGTGTATATCTCACATTCTGTGTTTGATTATTTCCTCATGGTGTCATTTAACCCGTTCTATCCCTTCTCTCTTCTATAAACCTAGAGGGTTTTTTTTTCTTTTAAGATTTTATTTATTTATTTGAGAGGGAGAGAAGGACATTCTCCAATATACTACCATTAGTATTCATAAGCAGGGGGAGGGGCGAAGGGAGAGGTACAAGCAGACTCCTGCTGAGTAGAGAGCTTGATGTGGGGCTCAATCCCAGGACCCCGAGATCAGGGCCTGAGCTGAAGTCAGATACTTAATCGACTGAGCCACCTGGGCACCCCAAGTCTAGAGGTTTGATTAGACTCAGGTTGAATTCATGATGTCATTTAGTTCCATTATTAGTGATGCTACATTTGGTCACTTTGTTAAGGTGGTAACTGTCAGTTCTTTCTATGATAAAGGTACGTTTTCTTCTTTGGAGTTAAAAATAATATATAGAGTGATACTTCAGTATAGAGTGAAAATATCCCTTCACTCAATGAACAAACATTTACCTGTCTTATTTAGTTTGCTATGATGTAGGGTTGATTCATATTCATAGGCTCAAGATCAGAAGATACTTCCAATTAGAACAGTACTCACCTGGAGGTGATTTTGCCCCTCAGAGAACATTTGTCCAAAATGTCTGAGATGTATTTGGTTGTCACAACTGAGAGGGGGTGCATACTACAGGCATCTAGTGGGTAGAGGCCAAAGATGCTTTGCATATCCTGCAATGCACAGGAAAGCCCTCCTAGCAAAGAACTATTCAGCCCAGGATGTCAGTATTTCTACTGTTGAGAAACCTTGTCTAACCTAGATATAGAATTAAGCTGCTTTCTCATACACAGTTTATTTCAGAGACACTAGTAAAGTTTTAGACCCTATCTTCAGCAGTGGTAGAAACCAAGCAGATATTAGAGTCCATCATAATATAATCATGTTTCTTTCAAACTAGGCAGATTTTTACTGCCCACCTGTTCTGTCTTTCCTTTCCTTTATAGGTTATCTTCTCAAGAAGGATTTAAATTGCTTTTCTTTACTTTTTTAAAGGATTTTATTTTTAAATAGTCTCCACACCCAATATGGAACCTAAACCCGCAACTCCAAGACCCAAGAGTCACCTGCTCCACCAACTGAGCCAGCCAGTTGCCCTGCTTTTCTCTACTATTAATAAACTAACAACATAAGGATGGAAAGAAAAAAATACTGTAATTAATACATTGAGGGATTTTTGTCTGCTTTTGTGTTTCCTAGAAGATTTTGTAATGTCATCTTAAAAGCCTCAGAACCAGAGAAGAGAAAATAGAGAAAGAGAAATATCAGGTTGGGAATTCACTGTTACAAAAATGGTCCAAAGAGAGTAACCGGAGTTCAAGAAGGGGTAGGAGAGTGCAGAGGGCATTTCCACTCTCACACCTGTAAGTTATTAATGACCTTTGAAGTGATTGTTGATGGAAGCACTTGTACATTTGAGCTGCTTCATATGTATACTTAGTGTATTCAGAGAACTGCCTAGCTCTGGAGCCCTGAAATACCTTCAAGCTGCATTAGAGATCAAACGGCAAAATCCATGACTTGGGAATATCATATAGCCATGTGACATGTGGAAGGGTCCAGAGTATGAGAATCAATGCATAAACAATCACACTGTATATTTTTAACTCTGAGAGGTTTAGCATTGCTTCCATAACTTTTAAAATTGCAATCTCAGAAAATAATGTCCCACAGTTTCAAGATAAGGTGGTAAGAGGAAATTGTTTATACATTTATTTTGGGTTCCTATTCTTAAAAGGTTAGAATGTAAGTGCCTTGTTTTCATTCAGGTTGTCATTGGATACCTTGTACAGCATTTGCTTGTCTTAGGTTTTGAACTCCTGGGACAAGGCATTGCCTTTCCCTATTGAGGGCTGAGTCAGCAGTTTTGTTTGCACTTAACAAATAAGGAATCACTCAAGTCTGACTTTTCTGTGCCATGGAGTGAGCACATGAATGCATTCAGCAGCTACAGTTAAACTTTTGGAGAAATCAGCAAAATATCTAGGTCTGTGGTTTTATTTTGTTTTCCCTCAGTATTTCTTAAAATTATTTTTCATGATTTTTTACCACATACTTTCCAACTAGAATAACATAGCAATTGTCGGCCTGACATAGGATTAAGAAATAATCCTAGGGCACCTGGGTGGCTCAGTCAGTTAAGTGTCTGCATTTGGCTCAGGTCATGATCTCAGATCGAGTCCCACATTGGGGTCACTGCTTTAAAATCTTAAAAAAAGAAAAATCATCCCAAAGAACTCCATGGAAAATTACAGAACATGATTTACTTCTCAATTTATACTTTTTTTTTTTAAAAGATTTTATTTTATTTTATTTTTTTAATTTTTATTTATTTATGATAGTCACAGAGAGAGAGAGAGAGAGAGAGAGAGAGAGACAGGCAGAGACATAGGCAGAGGGAGAAGCAGGCTCCATGCACCGGGAGCCCGACGTGGGATTCGATCCCCAGTCTCCAGGATTGCGCCCTGGGCCAAAGGCAGGCGCCAAACCGCTGCGCCACCCAGGGATCCCTAAAGATTTTATTTATTCATGACAGACACAGGGAGAGAGAGGCAGAGAAACAGGCAGAGAGAGAAGCAGGTTCCATGCAGGGAGCCTGTTGTAGGACTTGATCCCTGGACTCCAGAATCACACCCTGGGGCTGAAGGCAGACACTCAACCCACTGAGCCACCCAGGTGTCCTTACTTTTTTTTTTTTTTTTAAGATTTTATTTATTTGTTCACGAGAGACTCAGAGAAATAGGCAGAAACATAGGCAGAGGGAAAAGGATGCCCCCTACAGGGGAGCCTGATGCGGGACTCAATCCCAGGACCCCCAGACCTGAGCCAAAGGCAGCTGCTCAACCACTGAGGCACCCGGGCATCCCTCAATTTCTGCTTCTTAGGCACCCAGGCATCCCCCAATTTCTGCTTCTTAATGAATAGGCAAGTTTTTCAGGTGAACAGTTTCATTAGAAATTAGGAATTAGGGGATCCCTGGGTGGCTCAGCGGTTTAGCCTGCCTTTGGCCCAGGGTATGACCCTGGAGTCCAGGGATCAAGTCCTACAACAGGCTCCCTGCATGGAGCCTGCTTCTCCCTCTGCCCGTGTCTCTGCCTCTCTCTCTCTGTGTCTCTAATGAATAAATAAGTAAAATCTTAAAAAAAAAAAAAAAGAAATTAGGAATTAAAATTTAAGAATCTAAATCCATTTATCATTTTTAATATTTTTTCCTGTATTTGCTCAATTTCTGCAAAATACACAAAATTGAAGAAATAGATGACATAGTATATGTCGTTATTCTTTTTTTTTTAATATTTTTAATTTTTTTAAACTTATTTATGATAGTCACACAGAGAGAGAGAGGCAGAGACACAGGCAGAGGGAGAAGCAGGCTCCATTCACCAGGAGCCTGATGTGGGACTCGATCCCAGGTCTCCAGGATCGTGCCCTGGGCCAAAGGCAGGCGCCAAACCGCTGCGCCACCCAGGGATCCCTGTCGTTATTCTTTTATATCATTCTCTGTAAGTGGGAAGAGGGAATAAGAAAGGAGGCATAGGGGATGCCTGTCTGGGTCAGTCAGTAGAGCATGTGACTCTTGACCTCAGGATTGTGAGTTCAAGCCCATGTTGGGTGTAGAGATTACTTAAAATCATAAAATGGTGCCTGGCTGGCTCAGTCTATGGAGCTTGTAACTCTTGGTCTTGGGGTTGTGGGTTTGAGTTCCACACTGGTTATAGAGATTACTTTTATTTTTATTTTTATTTTTATTTTTATTTTTATTTTTATTTTTTTTAGAGATTACTTTTAAAAAATAAAATCTTTATTTAGAAAAATGAAGAAATAAGATCTTAAAAATATTTTATTTTATTTTTTTAAAGATTTTATTTATTTATTCATGAGAGAAAGAGAGAGGGGCAGAGACACAGGCAGAAGGAGAAACAGGTTCCATGTAGGGAGCCCAACATGGGACTCGATCCTGGGTCTCCAGGATCACGACTTGGGCTGAAGGCAGGCACTAAACCGCTGAGCCACCCAGGCTGCCTTTTAAAAAATATTTTAAAAAGAAAAGAAAAAAGGAATAGGAAGATGGTCAGAATAATTATTCTAATATCTGGGGTCTTATCTCTTGTCATTGTCAGTACCTTTACTTCTCTTTGAAATTCTCATTATCTTTATGATTAATTAATTAATTCATTAATTTAGAGAAACACCAAAGCTAACAAGGATAGTATAAGAAAATAAATTATAGGCCTATGTCATTCATAAATCCTAAGTAAATCTAAGCAAACTAAATCCATCAATGAGTAAAAGTGATGAAATACATCCTGACCAAATTGGATTCATCCCAGAAATGCAAGTTAGTTTAACATTTGAAAGTTGATTTTATTACAATTAATATATACAATTTACTAGATTAAGAGGCTAAAGGGTAAAAACCATATGGTCATCTTTTTTTTTTAAGATTTTATTTATTTATTCATGAGAAACATGGAGAGAGAGAGTCAGAGACATAAGCAGAGGGAGAAGCAGGCTCCATGCAGGGAGCCTGACGTGGGACTCAATCCCAGACTCGATCCCACGTCTCCAGGATCACACCCTGGGCTGAAGGCAGGTGCCCAACCACTGAGCCATCCAGGGATCCCCTGGTCATTTTTTTAAAAAAAGATTTTATTTATTTATTTATTCATGAGAACCACGCAGAGAGAGGCAGAGACAGAGCATAGACAGAGGGAGAAGCAGGTTCCTCACAGGGAAGCCAATGTGGGATTCGATCCCTCCACCCATGTTGTTGTTCAAGAGTCAATGGTATATTTGCCATGAATTTTTCTAAGGTGGGCTTTATCGGGTTATGGGAGTTCATTTATATTCCTAACTTGTTTAGAGTGTTCTCATTTTATTTTTCTGCATTTATTAAGATGATCATATGGGGTGGGGAGACACCTGAGTGGCTCAGTCAGTTAAGCATCTGCCTTTGTCTCAAGTTGTGATCCCAGAGTTCTGAGTTGGTCCTGAGATCCACCCCCCACCCCTATCCTCAGTACCCCACCCCCCACATCCAGCTCCTTGCTTAGCAGGGAGCCTGCTTCTCTGTCTCCCTACTACTCCTTCTGTCTGTGCTTTCTCTCTGTCAAATAAATAAAAAAAGGGATGCCTGGGTGGTTGAGTGGTTGTGTCTGCCTTTGACTCAGGGCCTGATCCCGGGATCTAGGATTGAGTTCCACATCCCGCTCCTTGTGAGGAGCCTGCTTCTCCCTCTGCCTATGTCTCTGACTCTCTCTCTCTCTCTGTCTCTCATGAATAAATAAATAAAATCTTAAATAAATAAATAATATCTTAAAAAAAAAAGGATGAGGGACACCTGGGTGGCTCAGCAGTTGAGTGTCTGTTTTTGGCTCAGGATGTCATCCCAGGGTCCGGGATCAAGTCCCACATAGGGCTCCCTGCGAGCTGCCTATGTCTCTGCCTCTCTCTCTTTCATGAATAAATAAATAAAATTCTTTAAAACATAAAATAAAACCACCATTACATTTAAACATCATGAAAAATCTGTTAGAAATATATATATTTTTAAAAATTCCATTTGTTAGGGGTGCCTGGCTTGCTCAGTTGGTGGAACATGTGATTCTTGATCCCAGGATTGTAAGTTTGAGTCCCATATTGGGTGTAGAGATTACTTTTAAAAAATCGGTAAAAATTCCATTTATTATAGTACCGAAACTTTTGCGATACTTTAGAAAAATGTAACAAAAAGAATTTATTTTCAAGAGATCTAAATAAATGTAGAGCTACTTTATGTGAATAGGTGAGATTCAATATTTTAGGAATGCTAATTCTGTCTCAAGAGTTATTGGAATTCCAGTGTCCCCAACAGAGTTATTCTTTGAATTTAAGATGCTGAATCTATAATTGATATGAAGAAGCAAAGGTCCAATAGTATCTAAGACACTTCTAATGAAAAACAGTAAGGTTGCTAGAAGGTCTTAGAATTTTACTTTACAGGGATCCCTGGGTGGCGCAGCGGTTTGGCGCCTGCCTTTGGCCCAGGGCGCGATCCTGGAGACCCGGGATCGAATCCCACATCAGGCTCCCAGTGCATGGAGCCTGCTTCTCCCTCCGCCTGTGTCTCTGCCTCTCTCTCTCTCTCTCTGTGACTATCATAAATAAATAAAAAAAAAAATTAAAAAAAAAAAAAAGAATTTTACTTTACAGATATAGTAATTGAGAGTGTTGAACTGACTCAGAAATAGAGAAATAGACCAGTGGAACAGAATAGAGAATCAGACCCCTCCCTCCCCCCCATATATGACCATATTGGGACAGTAAGTATACTGGAAATCTGAGGGTAAAAAAGATGATTATTGAAAAAATGATCCAAGTACCATCCAATTAAAAGAAAAAGTCTGGTTCCTACCTCAAACCATAAACAAAAATTAATTCTGAGTAAATTAAAGATTTAAATATGAAGGCAAAGCTATAAAATTTTAAAAAGGTGATAGGTTTATCACCTCAGGATAAGAAAGGATTCTGTTAACAAAACAAAATTTTCAAACCAAAATTGAAAGATTAATCAATTAGATTACATCAAAATTAAAGTTCTGTTTCTTTTTTAAAGATTTACTTATTTATTTTAGAGAGAGAGAGCATGCACAGGGGGGAGGGCAGAGGAAGAGAGGGAAGAGAGAGAGAAAATTCCAAGCAGACTCCCTGCTGAGCACTGAGTTCGACATGGGACTCTGTCTCATAACCCTGAGATCATGGTCTGAGTTGAAATCAAGAATTGGCACTTAACTGACTGAGCAGCCCAGGTGACCCTTGTTTTGTTTTGTTAAAGATTTTATTTTTAAGTAATCTCTACACCCAATGTAGGGCTTGAACTCACAACCCTGAGATCAGAAAAAGTTCCGTTTAAAAAAGACATAAAAAAGAGTGAGAATATAAACTACAAACCAGGAGAATATAATTCTAACATATATAATTGAAAAATGAGGGGATCCCTAAATGGCTCAGCAGTTCAGTGCCTGCCTTTGGCCCAGGGCGTAGTCCTGGAGTCCTGGGATCGAGTCCCTCATGGGGCTCCCAGCATGGAGCCTGCTTCTCTCTCTGCCTGTGTCTCTGCCTCTCTCTCTCTAGTGAATAAATAAATAAGTCTTTAAAAAAAAAAAAGAAAAAGAAAAATATATGAACAGGCATTTCATAGAAGAGAAAGACAAACAGCCCATAAGTATATGCAAAGACATCAAGCTCATTAGTAGTACAGGAAATGCAAATTATTTTTTTTTAATTTTTTTTTAATTTTTATTTATTTATGATAGTCACACAGAGAGAGAGAGAGAGGCAGAGACATAGGCAGAGGGAGAAGCAGGCTCCATGCACCGGGAGCCTGATGTGGGATTCGATCCCGGGTCTCCAAGATCGCGCCCTGGGCCAAAGGCAAGCGCCAAACCACTGCGCCACCCAGGGATCCCAGGAAATGCAAATTAAACCATAATATCTCATTCATATTTACTAGAATGGAAAATGTTAAAGTTGGATAATAACAAATACTGACCAAGGTTATGGAACAAACATTTCTCATTGTAACATTGTAAATTGCTACAATCACAATCAATTGCTAAAACCATTTTAGCATTATCTAGTAGTAGTTAATAGTACTAGTCAGCAGTAAAGTTGAACCCTGGTGCATACCAGCAATTTCATTCCTAGGAATGTATCCTAGAGAAAGCTCATACATATGGTTATTAAGATACAAGTGCACAGGGGCACTTGGGTGGCTCAGTTGGTTGGGCATCCTTTGGGTTCAGGTCATGATCCTGGGATCCTGGGATCAAGCCCCAAGTTGGGTTGCCTGCTCAGCGGGAATCTGCTTCTCCCTCTCCCTTTGCCCTTCCCCATCTCATGCTTTCTCATTCTCTCTCAAAATAAATAAATAAGATCTTTAAAAAAAACTTTTAAAAAATGTAATATTGAGCAAAAAAAAGCATGTCGGAAAAATAAACATTATATCATTTTTAGTGCATTAAGCCTGCTGTAACAGAATACCATAGAGTGGTTTAAAAACAGCAGAAAATGTATTACTCACAATTCTAGAGGCTGAAAGTCCAGAATCAGTGTACTATTATGGCTGGGTGAAAGCCTATTTCAGGTTACATACTTCTTGTATCCTCACATGGCAGAAGAGGTCAGGGAGCTCCATGGAGCTCTTTTATATGGGCATTAATCCCATTCATTAGCATGGTTTATATGCCCATGTCCTAATATCATCACCTTGGCAGTTAGGTTTCAACAGATGAATTTGAGGGGGACACAAACATTCAGACCATAGCACATTTATTTGTTTAAAATGTAAAAGAAAAAAAAATGTAAAAGAGACACATTAATTATTTTTAAAGATTTACTTATTTGAGAGAGAGAGAGCACAGAGGGAGAGGGAGAAGCAGACTCCCCGTTGAGCAGGGAGTCTGACTTGGTGCTTGATCCCAGGATCCTGGGATCACAACTTGAGCCAAAGGCAGATGTTTAACCAACTGAGCCACCCAGGTATCCCTAAAAGAGACTTACTTATTTATTTATTTTGATTTTATTTATTTGAAAGAGAGAAAGAGAGAGAGAGGTGTTGGGAGGGGCAGAGAGAGAGAGAGAGAGAGAGAGAAGCAGACTCCTTGCTGAGCAGGAAGCCTGATGCAGGGCTTGATCATAGTACCCAAAGATCATGACCTAAGCTAAAGACAGACACTTTAATCGACTGAATCACCCAGGCACCCTGAAACACATTTAAATTATACTTTTTTAAGTTCTACATAAATACGTGATAAAAACGTGTAGCAAAGGATTGATTGATTATAAAAGTCAGGATTGTGATTATTTAGGGTGGAGTAATGGAGTGTTTGAGAAAAGGCATTGTATGGGTAGGGGCTTCAAGGATACTGATAGTGTTCTTTTTTATAAGCTACATCCTGAGTATGCAGGTATTTGTGTTATTGTTTTTCAGACTGTGTTTATAATATACACTTGTCCATTTGTGTGGTATTTTCATATTAAAATAATTAAAAAGAAGAAGAATTTGTTAAAAAAATCAGATATATGACTCTCAGTCCCTTTACCTTTAGCAAGGATATAAATGAGTCATGTTTTTGGAGAAGACAGAGTTTTTTTTTAAGATTATTTATTTATTTATAGAGACACACAGAGAGAGAGAGAGAGAGAGAGAGAGAGAGAGGCACAGAGACACAGGCAGAGGGAGAAGCAGGCACCATGCAGAGAGCCTGATGTGGGACTCGATCCAGGGTCTTCAGGATCACACCCTAGGCTACAGGCGGCGCTAAACCGCTGCACCACTGGGGCTGCCCAAAGACAGAGATTTTTATTATTTATTTATTTTTTAAATTTATTTTTAATTAATTAATTTATTTTTTAAAGATTTTATTTATTCATGAAAGACAGGCAGAGGGAGAAGTAGGCTCCATGCAGGGAGCCCGATGTATGACTCGATCCCTGGGACTCCACTATCATGTCCTGGGCTGAAGGCAGGTGCTAAACCGCTGCTGAGCCACCCAGGCATCCCTATTTATTTATTTTTAAAGATTTTATTTTTAGGTAATCTCTGCATCCAACGTGGGCTCAAACTTAAACCTTGAGATCAAGAGGCACATGCTCCACCAACTTGGCCAGCTGGGTGCCCCTTAGGGCAGATTTTCATTTATTTTTAAAGATTTTATTTATTTAATCATGAGATTAAAGACAGAGAGAGAGAGGCAGAGACATAGGCAGAAGGAGAAGCAGGCTCCTCGAGGGGAGCCGGATGTGGGACTCAATCCTGAGACTCCAGGATCACCCCCTGAGCCAAAGGCAGATGCTCAACCATTGAGCCATCCAGACGTCCTAGGCTAGATTTTTTAAATTAAAAGGGTTTTATTTGGAAATAATTTCAAACTCACAGAAAAGTTGCAAGAGTGATACAAAAGTACTTGTTTGGCTTTTACTCAGATTCTTTTATTGTTAACAATTTGTCATAAATTGCTTTTTTGTTAGAGGTTTCTCATTCCTCTTTCTCTATTTTTTCTAAATTAGTTAAGAATAAGCTGCATGCATTATTTCTCTTTGTCTCTGAATTCTTTATTGTATTTTTCCTAAGAAAAAGGACATTGTGTTCCGTGACCACAGGGCCGTTATTAACTTCAGGAAATGTTAACAGTAAAACAGTACCTTTGAAAGACTTATGGTCCACATTCCTGTTTGTCAATTGAATGGCATCCTTCACAGCATTTGTTTCCCTCCACTAGAGGTTGCAGTGTACATACTGCATTCAGCTGTTTTCTTTAGTCTCTTTCATTTGGAACAGTTCTGGTGCTTTTCTTTGTCTTTTATCACAATGATAGTTTTGAAGAATACTGAAAAAAAGTTTTTAAAAGAACTGTTCTTTTTAGTTTGCTTGCTATTTTCTCATGATTAGATTTAACTTATGACCCTAGTCAAAATGCTATATAAATGATGTATTTTTCTCAGAGTATCACATCTTGAGGTGTATAATATCTATCTGCCTTTCATTGGTTACGCTAATTTTTTTTTAAAGTAGGCTCCATGCCCAGCATGGAACCCAATGTGGGGCTTGAACTTTATGACCATGAGATTGAGACCTGAGCTGAGATCAAGAGTCGGACGTTCAACTGACTGAGACACCAGGAGCCCCTGGTTACAGCAATTTTGATAATTTGGCCAAGGTTTTGCAATTTCTCCACTATAAGGGAGAGGAATTTTTTAAAGGATTTCTTTGGAGAGAGCTGTTGGTAGGCTTTGAACCTTGCTCCCCTCTGATAAGGAGAAGTAGGTATGTGGTTTCCTTCTTACCTCAAGTCAAAAGTGAGCAGCTTCCACTTGGAAAGCCTAATGTATGTCCTCTGAATTTATCAGGTCACAGTTCACTGAGATCTGACTCTTTTTCAGAAAATCTAGAGATCAAGAGAAGAGCTGGCTTGCTACTTAGAAGTAGAGCAGGGGGCACTATCTAGTAGATTGGAATCAGCCCATTCTTCCAGAGTTTGTTAAGTAATCAGTGCATGAGTGTTTCCCATGAACCATATGTGAAAGAGAGGCTCTTTGGGGTCATTGCATAATCTGACTCAAAGGCCATGTAAATGAGGAGAAGCTAGAAGAGTCTCATTGAATTCCCAGTGTTTTGGAGTGAGTAAGGGACTTGGGATAGAGTGTATCCTTTCAGGTCAAAGGAACAGCAGCTCAGTCCAACAATGACTTGTAGGGTGTATCTCTTAAGAATCCACGAAGAGCCCCAAAAGAGAAAGGGTTGGCTTAAAATATCTGCAAGCACAGAAGTTATACAACCATCTTATGGTCCTACCAGTAAAGTAGGAACATTTCTTTCCTCCTGTTGGTGGAGGATGATGGGTCGGAAAGAGTAGTGGGGCACCTGGGTGGCTCAGTGGTTGAGTATCTGCCTTTGGCTCAGGTTGTGATCCCAGGGTTCTGGAATTGAGTCCCACATCAGGCTATCCACAGAGAACCTGCTTTTCCCTCTGCCTAGGTCTCTGCCTCTCTCTCTGTGATTCTCATGAATGAATAAATAAAATATATATTTTTTAATAAATAAAATCTTAAAAAAAAAAAGGGAAGAGCAGTAAAATGCCATTAAGGAATGGTAGAAGTTTGGAGAGGAGAAAGATGACTATGCTCCCTTCTGCCATTGATAGGAGTTAACTCACTGCAGAGCCCATCTGCAGGACAGGACAAGAGCTAGCATTAAATTAACCTTGAAGCTTTCATTCTTTTATGGGATCAAACATTTTTATTTATTTATTTTATTTAAAATGGAATTGAGGGGCACTTGAGTTTCTCAGTATCTACCTTTGGCTCAGGTCATGATCTCAGGGTCCTGGTGCAGCCCCACATCCAGCTCCCTGCTCAGTGGGGAGTCTGCTTCTCCCTCACTCCCCCATTTGTGCTCTCTTGCTCTCTCTCAAATAAATAAATAAAATCTTTAAAAAATATAAAATGGAATTGAGTCTGTGTTTATTTAAAGTAACTATGTGACCTTTAATTATGTAAGAATGATTTAAAAAAGCAAGTGACTGGGACGCCTGGATGGCTCAGCAGTTAAGCTCTGCTTTTGGCTCAGGGCCTGATGCTGCTGAAGTTCAGGGATCGAGTACCACATCAGGCTCCCTGAGGGGAGCCTGCTTCTCCCTCCATCTATGTCTCTGCCTCTCTCTATGTCTTTCATGAATGAATAAATAAAATATTTTTAAAAATTAAAAAGAAAATAAAAAAGCAAGTGACTGCTTTAGTCAGAGAAAAGCCATATCTGAGTAAATGTTATTGAGTTGTTTGAAACATCTATTCATTTTTGAATAGGTAGTATATTACATGATTTAAATAAAAATGATATGAAGAGTGTACATGGAGTAATCTCACATCTGTGTCCATCCACACCATTCTCTTACAGGTAAACATTCATATATGTTTATTGTTTAGTATTTCTTTATGCAAATATAAACAAATATGAATGTTATGCCCCTATTTCTTACACAAAAGATAGAATACCTTTCAAAAGTTTTTTAAAAATTGTGGTTAAAATATACATAACATAAAATTTAGTCCCCCTCCCCTTTTTAAAGAGGATCATGGAAGGGGAGGGGGTTTGGGGGTGGACTAACTGGGTGATAGGCATTAAGGAGGACACATGATGGGGTGAGTGCTGGGTGTTCTACACAACTGATGAATTATTGCAAACTACATCTGAAACTAATGATGTACTATATGTTGGCAAATTGAATTAATTAATTAATTAATTAATTAAGAGAGGCAGAGACACACAGGCAGAGGGAGAAGCAGGCTCCATGCAGGGAGCCTAACATGGGACTCGATTCTGGGTCTCCAGGATCACGCCCCAAGCTGAAGGCGGCGCTAAACCGCTGAGCTACCTGGCTTTCCTGCAAATTGAATTTAAATTAAAAAAAAGGAAAAAGGAAAAGGAGTGGATGTGCTCTAAGCCTCAAAAGGAAGCAAGGCAGGAGGCAGCTACAGGAAAGGTGGCACCAACCATGTGGCCACAGGGAGACTGTGGTTAGAGGGTATACAGGCTCACAGAGAAGCCAAATAGTTGAGGGAGTTTGTAACTCCAGAGTCACCACAGAACAACTCTTAATGGCAGAGGCATCATGGTCAAGATTAAGAGAGTGAGAGCCCAGAGAAAGCTCTGAGGCAAGGAAACTCCAGGAGGGCTGTGGAGGTGCTCGTGCCCCACCTGGGTCTCTGATGGGTACCCAGCACCAACAGGGTCAGGGAGAATGGCAGCCCTGAAATATCAAATCCCTGAAAGATTGGCTTCACTTTTTGTCTGGACCTTCTTTTGCCTCTGTCCCCATGTCCCTGTACTGGTCAAATGGATTCTGTTCCCTATGGTTTTATCTCAGTAGGACCCTTTATTCTGTTCTATTACTGATTTTGCCATTTTCATTTCTTCATGTTCATCTTCTATCTGCTTCCTCCCTCACAAATGCTAATATTATGTAGATCTTGTGGCCTCTCATGTTTTTTTTTTTTTTTCCTACACACTTCTGTTTTGGCATTTTTGTAATATATGTCATTATGTGATAAATGTCATAAGAGAGATCTTACCAGAATGAAGAGGAAGTAATAATTAATTCTGGCCCGAGAAATCTAATAAGGTTTTATAGAATAGATAACAGCTAATGTAGGTTTTGAACAACAGTAAGATATGCAAAATAACTTATTCAAAGAAACTATTGTAGAGCAGTTCCCTTGAGATTGGTTCATTTTTTCCTTCCCATGGCAATATTTCCCTATAATACAGCAACATATATTGATTTTAATTTTCTTATAATCACATATTAATGTAAATATAACTAATAGTAGTCAGGGGAGTATATAGTTTTACTGCTGGGAGTGATCAGTAGATTAAAAAGAGTAAATTAAGGGACTCCTGGGTGGCTCAGTGGTTGAGCGTCTGCCTTGGGCTCAGGGCGTGATCCTAGAGTTCCAGGATGGAGTCCCACATCGGGCTCCCTGCAGGAGCCTGCTTCTCCCTCTGCCTTGTCTCTGACTCTCTCTCTCTCTCTCTCTCTCTCTCTCACTCTGTGTCTCTCGTGAATAAATGAATAAAATCATTAAAAAAAAAAGAACTATCTCCTAGTTCCTGTGCAAATGTTTTAAAAAAAGTAAATTAAGAATGGAACTATCTAGGGGCACCTGGCTGGCTCAGTTGGTGGAGTGTGCAACTCTTGATATGCGGGTTTTAAGTTTGAGCCCTGCATTGGGTGTAGAAATTACTTAAAAAAAAAAAAAGAAAAGAAAAAGAAAGAAAGAAAGAGGAAATGAGAACTACCTAGAACATGCAGTTTTTTTTGTTTTTGTTTTTGTTTTTTTTTAGATTTTATTAGAGAGCATGAGTGAGCTCGAGCGGAGAGGAGCAGAGGGAAAGGGACAAGCAGACTCTGTCCTGAGTGTGGAACTCTACTAGGGGCTCAATATGGGGTTGGGTCTCATGACCCCAAGAATATGACCTCATTTGAAACCAAGAGTCAGGTGCCTAATTGACTGAGCCACCCAGGCACCCCAAGAGCATGTAGCTCCTTTTCTTTTTTAAGACTTATTTATTTATTTATGATAGAGAGAGAGAGAGAGAGAGAGAGAGAGAGGCAGAGACATAGGCAGAGGGAGAAGCAGGCTCCATGCACCAGGAGCCCAACGTGGGATTCGATCCCGGGTCTCCAGGATCGCGCCCTGGGCCAAAGGCAGGCGCCAAACTGCTGTGCCACCCAGGGATCCCAAGGGAGAGAATTTTAATGTTGAGTCAATGGGGATGACTGGGTGGCTCAGCGGTTGAGCGTTTACTTTTGGCTCAGGGTATGATCCTGGGATCCGGGATCAAGTCCTGCATCAGGCTCCTTGCACGGAGCCTGCTTCTCCCACTGCCTGTGTCTCTGCCTCTCTCTCTCTCTCTGTGTCTCTCATGAATAAATGGGTAAAATCTTAAAAAAAAAAAAAAAAGAGTCAGTGATCAACAATGTCAAATTATATAGACAGGTTAAGTGGAACGTGCCCTCAAGCAAGGCATCGGATTTAGTAGTTAGGTCATTAAGGATTCTTAGTGAGTTCATTTGCTTCATTTTCCTTTTGATATTTAGAAGTTGCTAAAATTTCATCTTGTTTTAGGCCTATGTAAAGTATTTACGTGGTTTCAAATTCAAGTATACAAAACATGTCTGGCTTTTATCACTGTCGTCTCTATCCTGTTCTTCCTCCAACCTCATTAGTAACAACTTTTAAAAATTTTTATGATTTATTTTCCCTTTGTTTTTTAGATTTGAGACTTTTTTTTTCATGCTCAAGTATGTATGGGTGGATGTCCCCACCTGCCCCGAGTCTCACCACCCTTGACAGAAGGAACTTTTACTTTTGATCTGTACTTTAGAGAGTGCCTCAGCTTTGGTAGCTTGTAAGGGATCAGTGGCATTGATCCACTTGAGCATCCAATAACTGGTCAGCAGGTCAGCCTGGTCTGGGTAGCAGCATTCAAAGATTGGGGATCCCTGGGTGGCGCAGTGGTTTGGTGCCTGCCTTTGGCCCAGGGTGCGATCCTGGAGTCCTGGGATCAAATCCCACGCCAGGCTCCCAGTGCATGGAGCCTGCTTCTCCCTTTGCCTGTGTCTCTGCCTCTCTCTCTCTCTCTGTGTGACTATTATAAATAAATTAAAAAAAATCAAAGATTAATGGTAATAATCATCTTTGTAAATTTGAGGAGTACTGAAGGAAATTTTTGTCTTGAAGTTACCATCATAGCATCATCAACCTGCTGTCAATATATTCCTGTAAAATCTTTTTGTAAATATTTTATTTTTAAGTAAAATAAACCCAATATGGGGCTTGAACTCACAACCCCGAGATCAAAAGTCATATGCTCACAGTCTGAACCAGCCAGGTGCCCCTATTCCTGTAAAATTTTAAACCAGAAATTATTGACTGAGGTTACCCCATCACTGAAGGCTCTGTTGGTCACCAGAGACTCTTTTAAAGGATTAGATTAGAGTCTTTGAATATCATCTCTCAGGAGATGTTTTTCTATCCCATTCTTTGGAATTTTCATTGCTGGTAGCAGAGACAAATAATAGGAAGAAAATCAATGATCCAAGAAAGGGACTCTCATTTCAAGTCCATAGGTAGCAATAGTTTGATCTATGTGGAGAACAACATCAAACAAACAGTTCCTTCAGAAGTTTCTCGCCCAAGTTGGATTTTTTAGAAAAAGAAGTTTTCGGAATGCCTGGGTGGCTCAGTAGTTGAGCGTCTGCCTTCAGTTCAGGGCGTGATCCTAGGTCCGGGGATTGAGTCCTGTTTTGGGCTCCCTGTGAGGAACCTGCTTCTCTCTCTATGTCTCTGCCTCTCTGTCTCTCATTCATGAATGAATGAATGAATGAATGAATGAATAAATAAATAAATAAATAAATCTATCTTTAAAAAAAACAACAGAAAAATAAGTTTCCGTGAGAATATGTGTAACTCTATAGAAGTATATCTGAACCTTCTCCAGAGATCACCATGCTGTGTTCTTCCACATGTACTTGGAAGTTAAATACATATCTACTGAAGTGTGAACTGTTGTAAGGTCATAAGTTTCTTTTTTTTTTTTTAAATTTTTATTTATTTATGATAGTCACACAGAGAGAGAGAGAGAGAGAGGCAGAGACACAGGCAGAGGGAGAAGCAGGCTCCATGCACCGGGAGCCTGACGTGGGATTCGATCCCGGGTCTCCAGGATCGCGCCCTGGGCCAAAGGCAGGCGCCAAACCGCTGCGCCACCCAGGGATCCCAGGTCATAAGTTTCTAAGGAAAATATGACTTCATTCAGTATCTGAATGCTTTCCTCAGAGTTAAAAAAGACTTCATGATGTTCTTTCCCAAAGTGATTTGCTACCTTTTCAGCAGCCAGTAAATGGGGACTGTCTTCCATGCCAGTTGCAAATGATTGGAGAACATACTGTACCAAAGCTTACTTTTTTTTTTTTTTTTTTAAGATTTTATCTTTTATTCATGAGAGGCACAGAGGGGCAGAAGCACAGGCAGAGGGAGAAGCAGGCTCCATGCAGGGAGCTGGATGTGGGACTCAATCCTGGGACTCCAGGATCACTCCCTGAGCTGAAGGCAAGCCCTAAACCGCTGAGCCACCCAGGGATCCCCAGTACCAGAGCTTCTTTTAGCTACTTCAACAGGGTGACAGCAACCAAGCTGGAATCCAAGCCCCATGATAAAAGGCATCCAGTCATTCTGTCTATCATGTAATGTTTGTTTGTTTGTTTGTTTCTTTCTTTCTTTTTTTTTTTTAATCTTTTTTTAAAAATTTTTATTTATTTATGATAGTCACAGAGAGATAGAGAGGCAGAGACACAGGCAGAGGGAGAAGCAGGCTCCATGCACTGGGAGCCCGACGTGGGATTCGATTCCGGGTCTCCAGGATCGCGCCCTGGGCCAAAGGCAGGCGCCAAACCGCTGCGCCACCCAGGGATCCCTCTTTCTTTCTTTTTTTAATATTATTTATTTATTCATGTGATTGAGAGAGAGAGAGAGATTGAGAGAGAGGCAGAGACACAGGCAGAGGGAGAAGCAGGCTCCATGCAGGGAACCTGACATAGGACTCTATCCCAGGTCTCCAGGTCAGGCCCTGGGCCAAGGTGGCACTAAACTGCTGAGCCACCCGGGCTGCCCTGTAACATTTCTTAATAGCATTGTTAAAAAGGATCTGAAAAAAAAAAGAAAAAAAAAAAAAAGAAAGAGGATCCAAAAGTAGGCATGTACATGAAGAGGAAAAAGAACATAAAAAGAACATGAATAAATCTGCTTCCCCAGGCAAACATTACTTTACCACAGCGGAATTATAACAGGTTTGCCTTGAGTTTCAGTTTTAAGGATTGTTCCTCTTGTCTCATGCATCATCAGTTTGTCCTCTCTACTGGACCATTGATAACATGTGCAAATCCACAGACACTGTACTATCTCTCATCTTGCATCTATCTCTCTCCTTTATAGCAAAAGTTCTTAAAAGAGTTGTCTATACTTGGGGTGCCTGGGTGGCTCAGTCAGTTAGGTATATGCCTCCCGCTTAGGTCATGATCCCAGAGTGCCGGGATAGAGCCCCATATCAAGCTCCCTGCTCTGCAAGGAGCCTGCTTCTTCTTCCTCTTCCTCTGCTATTCTTCCTGCTTGTTCTCTCTGTCTCTGTCTCTGTCTCTGTCTCTCTCTCTCTCTCTGTGTGTCAAAGAAATAAAATCTCAAAAAAAAAATTGTCTATACTTGCTGTCTCTAATTCTACTCACCTTTTCTCTACAAGTTCTATGTCAATACCTGGGAGTAGGGGAGTCTACACTGCTGTAGAGGGCACGCAGATATTCATCTCTATAGTGATGATATTTAACCATTTTCACTGATGCAACTTTGTCACTTGACTTTAAGTCCAAAATTTGATAGTGTCCTAAAAGAAAAGCTCCACTATTTTTTTTGAAAAGGCTCTATTTTTTTTTTTAAGGCTCTATGTTTTAAAAAAAGATTGTAGAGGCACCTGGGTATCTCAGTGGTTGGGGTCTGCCTTTGGCTCAGGTCGTGATCCTGGAGTCCTGGGATCAAGTCCCACATCAGGCTCCTTGCAGGGAGCCTGCTTCTCCCTCTGCCTGTGTCTCTGCCTCTCTCTGTGCGCCTCTCATGAATAAATAAATAAAATATTTTAAAATAAATAAATAAACATTTTACTTATTTATTTGACAGAGAGAGAAAGAGCATGCACAAGCAGGAGGAGCTGCAGAGGGAAAAGGAGAAGCAGGCTCCCCACTGAGCAGGGAGCCCAATGTGGGGCTTGATCTCTGGACCCTGGGATCATGACCTGAGCTGAAGGCAGACACGCAACTGACTGAGCCATGCAGGTATCCAGAAATGCTCCATTTTGATAAAGAAGTTGTGATGTACTTCAGGTTAACAAGACCTTTAGTTTCTAAATATACAGTCAAAAATTGATCTTCTGTCATGGCTTTATACAAAGGCCTGACTCCACAGGTGTCTGTGCCCAGGAACACTTTCTAATTGGTGTAAAATATTTATAAAATAAATGCAAGCACCCCATCTAACATACAGATTATTTGCTCTGTTCCTCCTTTGTCATAACAATGAGGGATGATCTCACCATTAATTTTGATATAGTAATTAAATTCAAAATAAATTCAAAAGGAGAATTAAAGGGTAATTAAATTCAAAAGGAGATGTGTTTCATCTCCTTGTGGTTATAGATTTCACCATTGTAACAGAGCCACAAGTAAGGATGTTTCTTTGCCTAAATTGGCTGCATTCCAAACATTTGGTCAACCACTGCCAACCAGTAAAATCCAAAGCAGCAGTTCATGTACCTGTTGACATTCTGAAGATGAGATGAATCTGGACCTCTGTGTGTGATTTCAAAGCACTCTAACGCTGATCGGAGAGTCAATTGTCACTGCCAAAAGGGGCACAAATGCCACATATGGCACAGTAGAGCTACTGGCTCTCTGGACATGAGCAGGTCAGACTGGCAGCAGGAATGGAGGCAAGGGCTATGGATTATCTCCATTGTTTTTAATATAAGCATTATCTATGTATTTATAGATACTCCTCCTTTCTTAGATAAATGGTAGCATACTATACATTCTACCTTGATTTATTCCTTTTTAAAAATCATTTATTCATTTATTTATTTTAAATATTTTATTTATTTATTTGTGAGAGACACAGAAAGAGAGACAAAGACATAGGCAGAGGGAGAAGCAGGCTCCCTATGGGGAGCTCGATATAGGACTTGATCACAGGACCCCAGGATCATGCCCTGAGCCAAAGGTAGACTCTCAACCACTGAGCCACATAGGCACCCCTCTTTTTTTTTTTTAAAGAAGGCTCTATAGGGGGATTCCTCGGTGGCTCAGTGGTTTAGCAACTGCCTTTGGCCAAGGGAGTGATCCTGGAGTCCCAGGATCAAGTCCCACATCAGGCTCCCTGCATGGAGCCTGCTTCTATCTCTTTGTCTCTGCCTCTCTCTCTCTCTCTCTCTGTCTCTCATTAATGAATAAATAAAATCTTTTTTTTATTTTTTATTTTTTTAAATTTTTATTTATTTATGATAGTCACACACAGAGGGAGAGAGAGGCAGACACACAGGCAGAGGGAGAAACAGGCTCCATACACCGGGAGCCCGACGTGGGACCCGATCCCGGGTCTCCAGGATCGCGCCCTAGGCCAAAGGCAGGCGCTAAACGGCTGCGCCACCCAGGGATCCCCAAAATCTTTTTTTTTTTAAAAAGAAGGTTCTATACCTAATGTGGGGCTTGTACTCAAAACCTCCAGATGTAAGAGTTGCAGGCTCTACCAACCAATCAGCCATGCACCTCTGTCTTGATTTCTTTCTCTCAACAATATATCCTGTTAATCACTCCATTGTTGTATATAGAGATTTTCCTTATTCCTTTTATAGGAATAAATAGTTCCATAATATGTATCCATATAAATGTATCCTATTATAGTACCCTATTATATGGATACATTTTAAGAATAAGGGTACTAGGTTAAATTTTGGAAGAGGAACTGTGGTAATTTTGCTAATTTATTTTTTATTTTGCTAATATTTTGCTAATCTGTGGTAACTCAAGAGTCCCAGAAGAGGCTTAGATGATGGTGCCAACAGAGAGATGGCTGAGCATTATTAACATAAGATTGCTGCTGGTCCTACATAGTCTCTTTGTTCTCTGAGCTGAAGAGGAACTGGAAGGGTTTGAAAAAAGAAATAAGCGTTTCCTCTTCTCCTATACTTCCTTTATTTATATACTATGTTATTCCATTTGGTTTATATACTCTGTTATTCCAAGCCTCAAGTTAACCTGGAGTATAGCTATCTCCCGCAGCAGAGGTATCTAACAGAGTACCAAGGAAGTCCTGCTTTCACCTTTGTGAAACCACTTTCCTGATAATTGTTATTTCCCCTCTGACTCTTTCAGAGTCAACTCATTGGGCAGATGAGGTGTTCCATTACAAGCCTTGACTTGAATAAAAAATGGAATAACTTAAGTCCAAAGCCCTGTTATATACTAGGTTCCTATATTCAATCTCTAGTCTTTTTCCCATCCCACATTATACTCAGCCATACTGTCTAGTAAAGCTTACGAAAGACAGTGTTTCAATGAGTGCTATATAGTAGCATAACTACCAACATACATGTAAGTAAAATCCTCAGTGGGGCTAACAGAACAAAACTCAGAGAGAGTAGAACATAGAAGATATTAGCTCTTCTGTTTCCCTCTCTCTCAGCTCACTTCCTAATCTCTCCTCAAAGAGAAGAGCTGCTACTATGGTTGACCATACTCTGTTGATCTAGTTACATAGATAATGGGAAACTCTGTGTTTTAAGAGATTATGGATCAGGCCTATATGAGGAAGATTTTGAAAGAGTCCTGAAAAATCACAAAAGTATGATTAAACAAAAATAGAAACACATTCCTTGTTCTTGGATAGGACCAATTAGCATCATAAATATTTTAAGTCTTTCCAAGTTAATGTATAAACTTAGGATAATTCCCCAAAAAGATGCCAGCAGAATTTTTCCTGGCATTGGATCCTAAACTTCATATGGAAAAATAAATAAGAATACTCATGAATGTCTTCAAAAGGAAGAGCAATTAGAGAGTTTTGTTTTACCACATATTAAAAATTATGGTAGAGACCCTATAATTAAAACAATGTGGTGTTGATGCCTGCTAACAGAGAAACCAATGGAAACAATTTCAAGTGTATGTGGAGATTTAGCATTTGACAAAGGAATCATCTTAAATCATCGAGGGGAAGATTAACTTTAAAAAAAAACAGGTATTAGTACAACTGGAGAGTCATTTGAAAAAATACATATCTAGATTTATGTCCCTTACTTTACATTAAAATATACTCCAAATAGATCAGTTATTTCAATATATAAAAAAAAGAAAAGATACATTCAAGAATAAAATGTCAATTTCTTTATTACATGGACATGAGGAAAGCCATTCTATTATAATTGAAATTCTAGAAGCCATGGAGAGAGATTGGTACATTAAAGCCTATCTCTATCTATCTAATATCTTATGTATCTATCTAAATATACGTATACATAGATAGATAAAAACTTTTACTTGGCAAAATCATCATAATAAAAGTGAAAAGAAAAATGGAAAACTGGCAGAAAATATTTTCAGTTTAAATTACACAAAATAGTTAATTTCTATCAATAGGTAACAAAGGGGGTGCCTGGGTGGCTCAGTTGGTCAAGCCTCTGCCTTCTGCTCAGGTCATGATCCCAGAGTCCTAAGATGGAGTCATATTAGGCTCCCTGCTCATGGGGAGTCTGCTTCTTCCTCTCCTTCTTCCCATCCACCCATTCATGCGCTCTCTCTCTGTCTCTTAAATAAATAAATAAAATCTTCAAAAAATACATAAAGAATAAAGAAGAGTATTGATAGATGCTACAACATGGATGAACCTCAAAAGCATGCTAAGCCAAAGAAGCCAGTCACAAAAGATCACATACTGTGTGATACCATTTATATGAAACCTATACCTGTATAGAGTAGGTAAATCCATAGATATGGAGAATAGATTCATGGTCACCTAGAACTGGATGGGGCAGGGGTGGGGGTTCAGGATGAGGGATGACTACTAGTGGATAAGAGAATTTTTAGGGGGTATTAAAGATGTTCCAAAGTTGTATTATGGTGATGGTTGTATATCTGTAAATATACTACTGATTGAATGGTACTCTTTATTTATTTTTTTAAAGATTTTATTTTTTTGATGGGACACCTGGGTGGCTCAGCAGTTAAACGTCTGCCTTCGGCTCAGGGCATGATCCCGGGGTCCTGGGATTGAGTCCCACATCGGGTTCCCTGCACGGAGCCTGCTTCTCCCTCTGCCTGTCTCTGTCTCTCTCTGTGTGTGTCTCTCATGAATAAATAAATAAAATATTTTTTTAAAAAGATTTTATTTGAGAGAGTGAGAGAGAGAGCACAGGTGGGGGGGGGGGTTGGTTGGGGAGGAAAGGGAGAAGCAGACTTCCAGCTGATGGGGAGCCTGATGTGGGACTCGATCTGAGGACCCTGAGATCATGACCTGAGCTGAAGGCAGATACTTAACCAACTGAGCCACCCAGGTGCCCTTGAATGGTACTCTTTAAATGGGTGAGCATCATGCTATGTAAATTATAGTATAATACAACTGTTTTTGTTTTTGTTTTTTAATAATACAACTGTTAAAAGAAAAAGACAAAGACAAAAACCTGGTAGGAAAATTGCCAGAAATGTTGAGATGGTTCACAGGAAATGAAAGGCAATTGCTTTTGAAACATTTGAAAAAGTGCTCAGCATCATTCTTCATGAAAGCAATGCAAATGCAATGGAGGGCAGATTTGTTTTCTGACTAGGATAATAATATCTTCCTTGGGAGTAAAGATTGGGTGGGTTTTTTAGCAGCTCCCTTATATAAGTTCGGTGGTTTCCTAGGCTCACTGTTCCTCTGGTATGATACACACTTACCTGGGCACAGCATCTACCTAGGCTGCTCCTCATCATCCCCATGGGACTTGAGGGGCAAGATGAACCAATGCCAACATGAAGCTCAGGCTCCTGCTCTACCATAAATAATAGATTCTCCTGTTTTTGACCTAAGAGTCTAAGGTTTTCTGGCAACACTCACTAAGGCTATCTTGTTATCATGCAAGGAAGGTAAAATCTCACACCCTTTCCACTTCTAGACTGCAAGAAGTCCCAAAGCTTGACATCACACTATGTTGGTAATCTTAGGGATAAACAGGTATTCTTTTTTTAAAGAAAGACTTTATTTTGGGGGTACCTGGGTGGCTCAGTTGGTTAAGCAGCTGACTCTTGATCTCAACTCAATCTTAATCTCAGGATTGTGAGTTTAAGCCCTGTGTTGGGGCTCTGTGCTGGCTTGGAACCTACTTAAAAAGATAATAGTAGGGCAGTCCAGGTGGCTCAGTGGTTTAGCGCAGCCTTCGGCCCAGGGCTTGCTCCTGGAGACCCAGGATCGAGTCCCATGGCGGGCTCCCTGCATGGAGCCTGCTTCTCCCTCTGCCTGTGTCTCTGCCTCTCTGTCTCTCTGTGTCTCTCATGAATAAATAAATAAAATCTTAAAAAAATAGTAATAAAGTAAAATATAAAAGACTTTATTTTGAAGTAATCTCTACACTCAACATGAGGCTCAAACTCACAACCCCCAAATAAAGTCTCATGCTCCAGTGACTGATCTAGCCAGGTGCCCCAGAAATAGGTATTCTTAAACATTGCTAGTGGGATTGAAAAATGGTAAGACCTCTCTGGAGGGAAAATTGGGCAATATTTAACAAAATTATTATATGTGCATTTGCCCTTTGATTCAGTTATGTTTCTAGGAACCTAGCTGAAAACGTACCTTCACATATGCAAAATATGATATGCATGTACTCTGCATTGTGAAATTATTTGTGATCAGAAAAGCTTGAAAACAAATCCAAGTATCCATCAAGAGAAGACTGATTGAATAATCTAGGGCATATCCACACATAAACATATTTGTATATACTTGTACATATATATATATATACTTATTTTTATGAAAAAAGGAAGAATAAACAAGATATTTTTGAAAGTGGAAATGATTCCTTATTGAGTATGGGTAGAATGGGTGTAAAGGAGTAAAGGTGAGAGCAAGATGTCAATTCCCTGGCTACCCTTTTAATGTAGCTTTGACATCTGAACCATGGAAATGATTTAAATATTCAAAAAATAAAATTAAATAAATAAGAAAAAAACCCTGAAATTGAACACAAAAGAAACAACTGAGTGGAACTGACTATAAAAACTAATCACGGGGATCCCTGGGTGGCGCAGTGGTTTGGCGCCTGCCTTTGGCCCAGGGCGCGATCCTGGAGACCTGGGATCAAATCCCACGTCGGGCTCCCGGTGCATGGAGCCTGCTTTTCCCTCTGCCTGTGTCTCTGTCTCTGTCTCTCTCTCTCTCTGTGACTATCATAAAAAAACAAACAAACAAACAACTAATCACACTGAGAAAATATATATTTTTTTAAGATTTTATTTTTAAGTAATCTCTACACCCAATGTGGGGCTCGAACTTGCAACCCCCAGATCAAGATCACTTGCAACCCACATCCCCACTGACTGAGCCAGCTAGAGGCCCTGAAAAAATAATTACTTAAAAGTTATTTTGGAACATAAAACACTGTAACAATTTCCCCACATGAAGTCTAAAGACAAAAGTAGGAAGATATTTTGAACTGTATTCAATAAGTTTATTGTCAGGTAATATTGTTGTTCTTGTGCTTTTACATATTATAAAATAAAACAAATAAGGAACTATTAATGTTATTAGAAACCAAGATTTCCAAGTTAGGAAGATAAGGAAAAAAAGCACTATAAGGGTACCCGGTTGGCTCAGTGGGTAGAGCATGTGACTCTTGATCTCGGGATTGTGTTTGAACCCCATGTTGGGGGTGGAGATTACTTAAAAAGTAAAATCTAAAAAAAAAAAAAGGAGGGCAGCCCGGGTGGCTCAGCGGTTTAGCGCTGCCTTCAGCCCAGGGCCTGATCCTGGAGATCTGGGATCGAGTCCCACGTCAGGCTCCCTGCATGGAGCCTGCTTCTCCCTCTGCCTATGTCTCTGCCTCTCTCTCTCTTTCTGTATCTCTCATGAATAAATGAATAAAATATTATTAAAAAATAAAAAATAAATAAAAAAAGGAAAATCTCTGTGATGATAACTTTGAGTCAGAATTGTCAATATCAACTCATTATATATAGTGCCTAGTATGTGAGCCAGGCATAGGAGATACAACAGTAAATAATCAAGGTAGAGACCCTACTGCAATAGAATTTATGGGAGATACATACATTAAATGAATAATTGCACAAATAATTAGTGGAATTAAGCCTGGCATTTCACAGGAGCTTAAACTATCACCGTTCAGCACATGAAGTTCCTCAGCCTGAAAAGTAGCCCAGCCTGAAATGAAGCATTCTTTTTAAGACAAAAAACTCAGTGTCTGCTTTTTTTCCTTTTTTTTTTTTTTTTAAGATTTTATTTATTTATTCATGAAAGACATAGAGGGAGAGAGAGAGGCAGAGACATAGGCACAGGGAGAAGCAGGCTCCATGCAGGAAACCCGATGTGGTGGGACTCAATCCTGGGACTCCAGGATCATGCCCTGAGCCAAAGACAGACGCTCAACCACCCAGGCCTCCCTCAGTGTCTGCTTTAAGAAAGAATGTAAGTGCTCAGAGTGAGAGCAGCTTGTGCCAAAAGTGAAGAGTTTGGATCACTCCACATGTGTGGGTAGTTTTAGTTTTCTGTTGGCAGGAATGAAACAGGGCAATGCTGAGTTGTCTGGGCTTGTACTGACAAGCAGTGGTGCTTGCCCTTCTCAGACAAGATTGAGAAATACTCTATATCTTCTCATCTCTCTCTAGTAAGGAACATCTTGCCTTGAGTCAAACAAGGTCTGAAAGGAACTGGCAGCTAGTTTTCAGTGCAGCCCCCAATTTTTGTGGGCAAAGATGTCCTGTGGCACTTTGAGCGATTGTGTCACTCATCAAGATTAGTGCAGCATCAGTGACTGAATTTAGAGTGGAGAAATCAGGAGCTAGATCTAAAGTGAGAGCTCCAGGTTGAGCCTTCATGGCGTGCCATCTTGTAAGGTGTGCAGAGATGGGATGACCCCTGAGTGTACACCATCTGTTTCCAACTTTGTAAAGATCTGTGGCTGTGAAAGTTTCCTTGCAAAGACTAGCACTCCTGGAAGATTTATAAGTGAATATAGGACTCTTCTTTCCAGTACAATGTGATAAGGAGTTTCAGATTCCTGGTTGCCTGGCCTATGAGGTGTTTGCCATCCAAAAAGTTGCTTCATGACTGCATCCAGTTACCTAGGGAACCAACCCAGACTGAAGGAATGGTCCCAAATGAAGCTGGGTGGTCTCCCAAAGGAAAGTGAATACAAATTCAGCAGTTTGACAGTGTATGTTAGCCATATCATCAGCAAACTGTCATCAGTTGGACATATGTGTGGGAGTGACTAAGGATGCAAAGGACAATATTAAAGGACAGGGACCTTCTAGGAAGTGGTGTGCTGGTAAATATTTAACGATAGATTCTTTGGGAGAGCAGGAGTCGGGGAGGCCCTGATATGTAGTTTTCTGTTTTCCATGGCATAAATGTTTCCACAGGCTGATTTCTTTCAAGAATTTAACCAGCGAGGCTCCTGACAACTCAACAATTGATTCCCCTTAGCTGATTCTATTTGGCTCCAGCAAACCATTGCTTCTAGGTACCATAGTTAAGAGGTAACAAGCTGTCAACAATTCAGAACCTTAAACCCAAAGAGGTAAAGGAAAATACCTAGGAAAATTAAAACATGCATACAGATTGAAGCGTGACCATGTGTGGTGCCAGTACCCTCACTTCCCATATTCTCTGGGTCTTGGGTGGTTGCCTTTGTGCAGTCATTAGTTTTTTCTGATAGTCTAGAGTGGAAGCTGTTTTCTTGCAGTTTTTGGCTTCTGGAGGACTCCGAAGAATTCTCCGGTTGAGGTCTATAGCAGGAACAGTCTTTCTGAGTCAAGGAGGGCGTCTTTCTCCTTCATTAACACACAGGAAGCAAGGATCAACATACTAGGGTGTAGGTGCTGTGTTAGTTATTAAGAATAGTGCCTGTAAGGCACAATTTCTACTGAGCTCAAGGGCAGTGTTTTTCTCATGTCTTTTTAAGATGACACCTCTGGGTTTTATTTTATTTTTATTCTTTAAAAGATATTATTTACTTATTTGAGAGGGAGAGCAAGACAGAGAGAGTGAGCAGGGAGCATGAGCCAGGTGGTGGGGAGCAGGGAGTGGGAGGGCAGAGGGAGGAGAAGAAGCAGGCTCCCCGCTGAGCAGGGTGCCCTATGCAGGGACTCATGGGTTTATGACCAGAGCCAAAGGCAGATGCCCAACCAACTGAGCCACGCAGTTGCCCTCCTCTGGGTTTTATTTATTTATTTATTTATTTTTAAAATTTTTTCCTCTGGGTTTTAAATGGTGAATAGGGTTGTTTTGAAGGATTATTTATTTATTTATTTATTAAAATATTTTAATTTATTTATTCATGATAGACATAGAGAGAGAGAGGCAGAGATACAGGCAGAGGGAGAAGCAGGCTCCATGCCGGGAGCCTGATACAGGACTCGATCCCGGGACTCCAGGATTGCACCCAAAGGCAGGTGCTAAACTGCTGAGCCACCCAGTGATCCCCTTGAAGGATGTTTTAGATAAGCAACTCATATCTGTTGATAAAATTGTGCATTGATTCCATTTACATGAGCTACCTCGCATAGTTAAATTCATAGAGACAGATAGTAGAATAATGGTGGCTGGGGTTTAGGGGAAGAGGAAAAGGGGCAGTTTAATGAAAATGGAATTTCAATTTTGCAAGATGAGAAAAGTTCTAGCAATCGTAGAACTTTGGGTGGTGATGGTGGTGATGGTTTATACAATATCAATATACTTAATACCACTGAACTTAAAAATGGTTAAAATGGTAAATCTTACATTAATTATAATTGACCATAACTTTAAAAAAGTTAACTGAATATATCATGTAAGTCATTTGTAATATCTGGCTCTATCAGCCTGTAGTAAGGCAAAGTGTATAACTAGGGACATTTACAGGTAGGTAAGATGCCTAACTTTAAATAGGTTGAGAGTCAATGGGCCAGCTATGCAGTTGATTTCATTGTCATTAGGACCAAAGGCAACAATTTAGGCCAAGTTCCAGAGTTTCTAAAAATTTAACTAGAGTTGAGAATTCTATTTGTCTTTTCTGTATTATCTGAGGATTGAGGATGATATGGGCAGTGAAGTATTGAGCCTTACAAAACTCATTAATGAAAATTTCTTTTTTTTTTTTTAATGAAAATTTCAATGAAATTAATGTTTCTTCCCTGGAGAGAGAGGATGTTAAGATTCTTTAAGTAGGAAAGTCTATGCTGCTGGTAAAGTTGTGGCTCTCTGAAAAGAGAGAACTTGATTCCGACAATAAACACACAGTTACCAAAACACATTCATTTCCCGATGTTGGGGCAATTTTTTACCATGCATTTGGAGGTGCTCAAAGAAGCTTTGGTTCAGGGCAGCCCAGGTGGCCCAACGGTTTAGTGCTGCCTTCGGGCCAGGGTGTGATCCTGGAGACCGGGGATCCAGTCCCACGTTGGGCTCCCTGAATGGGCCTGCTTCTCTCTGCCTTTCTCTGTGTGTGTCTCTAATGAATAAATAAATAAAATCTTTTTTTTTTTTTAAAGAAGAAGCTTTGGTTCTATTCTCTTTCCTGTTTTTAGTTTTGCCAGGATTTTGTTGCAAGCAGGTTAGAATATGTACTTTAAACATCCTTGATTATGCTTTGAAGTGTTTCCACATCCATTGTTGGAGTAAGGTGGTCACCAAACTGTCTTTGCTGTGGTAGTAAGACTGAAGAGCTTGCCTACTAGGTTAATTACTAAGGATGGAAGAGGGTGGGATCCTCTCTTGACGTATGACATATAATTAATTTAGAAGAATGTAATCAATAGTTACTTTGGGAGAGAACATGTTATGGTCTGTAAGGACATCGATAAACCTCCAGGGCCTTTTAAGTCATAAGGTATACTATGATTGGTCTTTTTTTTTTTTTTTAAAGACTTTATTTCTTTTTTATATATTCATTAGAGACACACAGGGAGAGAGAGAGGCAGGCTCCATGCCAGGAGCCTGATGTGGGACTCGATCCCGGGACTCCAGGATCACGCCCTGGGCCCAAGGCAGGCGGCTTAACTGCTGAGCCACCCAGGCGTCCCTACTATGATTGGTCTTGATTGATAATGGTATTTAATCCTAGAAACAATAATGTATGTAAAACTGTACCAGTTTTAGTGCTTAGCCATTGGATATCTCAGCAATCTTTTTTTTTTTTAAATATGTATTTATTCATGAGAGGCACAGAGAGAGAGAGAGAGGCAGAGACATAGGCAGAGAGAGAAGCAGGCTCCATGCCGCGAGCCCAATGCAGGATTCGATCCAGGGACTCCAGGATCTCACCCTGGGCAGAAGGCAGGTGCCTCTGAGCCACCCAGGGATCCCTTAGCGATCTTTAATAAGGAAGTAAGAGCAATGAAGCAGAGCTGAGGGGGTCATTGGTAACTGTGCAGAAGAGAGTTAACACAGCAAGCCTGAAGTGATACTTAAAAGGGCCTGCTTGCATAGTTAGCCCTTGGCTGGATTTTGGGAGTGTTCCCACTGTTCCCCACTGGTAAGAGTGGCTCACTGTGCTCAGACTGTGCAAACAACGTGGCTTATGCTGAACACCTGCTTTCCTTCTGGGTATCTGGAGTTTTGGCACATGCTGAGCAGACGGTGGTTACATGACTAGCCCCTAATAGAAACATTGGTCACTGCATCTCTAATAGTCTTCCCTGGGCAGAAACATTAGAAGCATTCAGAATGTCAACAAAACAGCTGCAGCTTTTTTTTTTTTATATTTTTTTTATTTTTTTTATTTTTTGCAATTACAGAGTGGTATTCAGTTAACAGAACAACAATTATTTTGTAGAAGCTGCATCAGAGACAACCAAAGATGAAAAGCTACCATCCTCTTATATAACTAATTTGTGCTGTGCACCAATAAGAACCTGCTTTAAATTTCCATGCCAATTTACAACCCCCATACTGTACCAGGCAAAGTTAGTGGCTATTGAAAATACCACCAGGACAGGCTATCTAAAGACACATTAGGTAGTGTGTTAACTATGCAAAAAAAAGACACTGTACAGTTTAAAAACAAATCTTAGGGGCACCTGGGTGGCTCAGTGGTTGAGCATCTGACTTGGACTCAGGTCGTGATCCCAGGGTCCTGGGATCAAGTCCCATATCAGGCTTCTTGCAGGGAGCCTGCTTCTCCCTCTGCCTCTCTCTGTGTCTCTCATGAATGAATAAATAAAATCTTAAAAAAAATAAAAACAAATAAAAACAAATCTTTCACAGCCTTACATTTCAATTTTCTTCTTTAAAAGGAGTGAGTTGTGTACAGGAGGGTTAAATGCTTTATAGACATGAAAAAAAAAACTGCACTAGAACCTACTTATTCATCATCTTCATTTTCATCTTCCTCTTCTTTTTCTTGCTCTTTTCAGCCTTGACAACTCCCCCCTTTTTTTTTTTTTTTGCTGTGTTAGGCTTTCCTTTAACTTGGTATGCAGCAATATCCTTTTTGTATTTTTCCTTCAGCTTAGGAGCTTTCTTTTCATAAGTAGCTGCTTGTCATCTGCAGCAGTGTTATTCCATATCTGTCCAGTTTCTTTGCAACATCACCAATGGATAGGCCGGTATGCTCTCCTTTGATTTTTGGGTGATACTCAGAACAACACAAAAAGGCCGAGGGAGGCTTCTTGGGCACATTGGGATCATTGAACTTCTTTTTTGTTTCCCTTTATGGGAGATACATTCAAGAGTTTTCATTTCTCTTTCATGATGGGCCTTGTCTGCCTTAGCCATGTCTTCAACTTTTCCTCTCTCGTTAGCAGACACGGTCTTCCACCTTTCTGAGCACTTCTTAGAAAACTCTGAGAAGTTGACTGAAGCATCTGGGTGCTTCTTCTTGTGCTCCTCTCAGCAAGTTTGCACAAAGAATGCATATAATGACATTTTGCCTGTTGGCTTCTTAGGCTCTCCTTGGCTCATGTTTAATTATCTTCCTCAACAGAGTTGCCCAGTACCTGTCTGGCTCTCATTTGCCCCGGTGCTGTCTCTTTGGAGCTCTATGGAGCTCAATGGCTGTGAGAGCGGGAGCCAGATGCCACACATGTGAATTTTCATTGATGGGCAAAGAGGGTACTCTGTGTGACCCTTAATGGGACAGTGTTATGGGCTGAACGTATCCCCCATCCCATTCATATGTTGAACCCCTAACCCCCAATGTTACTGTATTTGGAGATAGGACCTTTATGGAAGTAATTAAAAGTTAAATGAGGTTATTAGGTCAGACTCTGAAATGACAGGATTAGTGACTTTAGAAGATCTCTTTCTTTTTTTTTTTAAGGAGATCTCTTTCCCTCTACAAACACACACAGAGGAAAGAGCATGTGAAGACACAATGAGAAGGCAGCTGTCTACAAGACAGGGAGAATTCTCACCAGAAATGGAATGGCCAGCACTTTGGTCTTAGATTTCTAGCTTCCAGAACTGTGAGAAAATAAATCTTTGTTGTCTAAGCTACCCAGTGTGTGGTATTTTGTTATGGCAGCTCTAGGAAACAAACACAGACTCCCTCAGGAAGGGCAACTTGTCTTTCAAAATTAAGACTAGTATTCCCATACACTGTTTCGTCCCTTTATTACTTACGTATGTGTTCTCCAATAATATGAGATTGTTTCACATATGTTAAAGCTTTTGTGAAAATAGTGTCCAAATGTATATATTCTTCAGCAATTTGTTATTTATTTATGCATGCTGCATCTTATATTTGTGTGATTTATCTTGCACTAGTTCTAGAATAGTGTACTTTTTTTTTTTTTTTTTTTTTTAGAGAGGGAGAGGGAGGAGAGGGGAAGAGGGAGAGAAGGAATCCTAAGTAGGCTTCAGGCCAGCATGGAGCCAGATGTAGGGCTCCATCTTACAACCCTGAAGTCATGACCTGAACCAAAATCAAGAGTTGGACGCTTAACAGATTGAGCCACCCAGGTGCCCCAACTTTCTAAAATGCAAATACAGTATTGCTTCCTGGATTAAGATGCTTCAGGTTTTCCACCTCAAAAAACAGGGATGTAGAACACAAGCATCTAAACAGAACAAATAAAGGGCTGAGTGTGGCACACGGAGATGCCTTTGAATGTTTTCAGGTGGAAATCACTCCCTGCATTGTTAAATCTTTCAGTATCTCAAGAGAAGTAGAAAATTTGGAATTTCATTCGAAAGCTGCCATATTTTGAATATAGCTAACTAATTTTTAAAAAAGATTTTATTTATTTATTCGTGAGAGACAGAGAGCACAAGAGAGTGAGGCAGAGACAGGCAGAGGGAGAAGCAGGCTCCATGCAGGAGCCCAATGTGGGACTCGATCCTGGGACTCCAGGATCATGCCCTGAGCCAAAAGCAGATGCTTAACTGCTGAGCCACCCAGGCGTCCCTAGTTAACTAATTTAATTTAACAAGCACACCTGTGTACACAGGTGTGCACAACACACACACACACAGAGGGCTAAAACCAAATATAGCCTTGTATCATATGTGGCCCACATTTTGCTCCATTGTGATTTCTGACCTTGAAGATGAAAACCCCAAACTCCATAGCATAATACATGCTTTCAGGATCTGGCCTTTCCTCTTCCTTCATCTTTGTCTCAAAACACCCTTTTGCTCAGAACAGTCTCTGGCATAGAGTGAGCATTCAGAACTTGCTTCCTCTTTCTCTGCTCTCCACTGTGTGAGGATAAAAGAAGATGGGCATCTACACACCAGAAAGTAGCCCCCAGCAGAACATGAACTTCTAGAATCCTGAACTTCCCAACCTCCAGAATTGTGAGAAATAGTTATTGCTTAAGCCACACAGTCTATGGTATATCTGTTACAGCATCCTGAACAAATACACCATAGACTGTGTATTGGGATATATACTTGAATCATTAGAAGATATCACAGAACTGTCATAGAACTCTCCCATGGTTGGCCAATTGGCACTGGTTCCTGGAGTGCACTTAGTATAGCACTCCTCTGTAGCAGAGCATACAGGACAAATTCAGGACAAATTCAGCCTCCTTTCTGTTTTTATAAGGATTACAAACTAAGACTTTAATTTAAAAATTTTTACATTTCAAAGGGCTGTTAAAGAAAAAAAAAAAAGAATATGCAACAGAGACTTATGTGCCTCTCAAAGCCTGAAATATTTGTTTTTACTTACACAGAAAAAGGCAACTCCTTCTCTAGAGCCTACTCTAATACTGAATTCTTTAAGATATCCTTGCCACATTTTTAGATACCTTGGTTATTATTCATAGGATTGATACTGTTCTTGATATTGTTAATGTATATTTTATTCTGGCAAGTTTTTTTTTTAAAGATTTATTTATTTATTTGATGGAGTTGCAGAGGGAAAAGGATGGAGACACAATCTGAAGTAGATGCCTCACTGAGCACAGAGCCCCTTACAGGGCTTAATTGCATGACCCTGAGATCATGACCTGAGCTGAAATCAAGAGATGGATGCCCAACCAACTGACCCACCCAGGCACCCCTTATTCTGACAGTTTTTTAAAATTTAAATTCAATTAATTAACATATAATGTATTATTAGTTTCAGAGGTAGAGTTCAGTGATTCATCAGTCTTATATAATATCTAATGCTCATTACATCACAAGTCCACCTTCATGTCCATCATTGAGTTACCCCATACCCCCACCCCACTTCCCCTAAGCAACCCTCAGTTTGTTTCCTATGATTTAAAAAAAAATATTTATTTATTCATGAGAGACACAGAGCACAAGAGAGTGAGGCAGAGACAGCAGAGGGAGAAGCAGGCTCCATGCAGGGAGCCAGACGTGGGACTTGATCCCAGGTCTCCAAGATCACAACCTGGGCTGAAGGTGGCACTAAACCGCTGAGCCACCCGGGCTGCCCCCTATGATTTTTTTTTTAAGATTTTATTTATTTGTTCATGAGAGACAGAGAGAGAGAGAGAGAGAGAGAGAGAAAGAGAGAGAGGCAGAGACACAGGCAGAGGGAGAAGCAGGCTCCCCACCAGGAGTCCAATGTGGGATTCCATCCAGGACCCTGGGATTGTGACCCAAGCCGAAGGCAGACACTCAACCATTGAGCCACCCAGGTGCCCCTGTTTCCTATGATTAAGAAGAGTCTCTTATGGTTTGTCTCTTTCTCTGATTTCATCTTGCTTTATTTTTCCCTCCCTTTCACTATGATCTTGTTTTGTTTCTTAGGTATTACATATGAGTGGGAGCATATGATAATTTTGTTTCTCTGATTGATTTACTTTGCTTAGCATAATACTCTGTAGTTCCATCCACATTGTTACAAATGTCAAGATTTCTTTCTTTTTTTTCTTTTTTTGGCTGAGTAAGTATTCCATTGTGTGTGTGTGTGTGTGTGTATATATATATATATATATATATATATATATATATATCACCTCTTCTTAATCCATTCATCTGTTGGTGGACATGTGGACTCTTTCCATAGTTTGGCTATTGTGGACATTGCTGTAAACATTGGGGTACAGGTACCTTTGGATCATTACATGTGTATCTTTGGGGTAAATACCCAGTAGTGCAATTGCTGGGTCATAGGGTACCTCTATTTTCAACTTATTTTTTAAAAAAATATTTTATTTACCTATTCATGAGAGACACAGAGAGAGAGAGGCAGAGACACAGGCAGAGAGAGAAGCAGGCTCCATGCAGGGAGCCCGATGTGGGACTTGATCCAGGGTCTCCAGGATCACGCCCTGGGCCAAAGGTGGCGCTAAACCTCTGGGCTACCAGGGCTGCCCTATTTTCAACTTTTTGAGGAACCTACATACTTTTTTTAGAGTGGCTGCACCAGCTTTCATTCCCACCAACAGTGTACAAGGGTTCCCCTTTCTCCACATTCCTGCTGACATCTGTCATTCTGATAGGTGTGAGGTGGTATCTCATTGTGGATTTGATTTGTATTTCCCTGATGCTGAGTGATGTTATGCATTTTTTCATGTGTCTGTTGCCTCATTTGTATGTCTTCTTCTTCTTCTTTTTTTTTAAGATTTTATTTATTCACGAGAGACACACAGAGAGAGGCAGAGACACAGGTAGAGGGAGAAGCAGGCTCCATGCAGGGAGCCTGATGTGGGACTCAATCCCAGGTCTTCGAAGATCATGCCCTGGGCTGAAGGCAACGCTAAACCTCTGAGCCACCGAGGCTGCACCCTGTATGTCTTCTTTGGAGAAATGTCTGTTTCATGTCTTCTGCCCATTTCTTGAATGGATTATTTGTTCTTTGGGTATTGAGTTTGATAAGTTCTTTATAGATTTTGGATATTACCCCTTTATCTGATAAGACATTTACAAGTATCTTCTCCCATTTTGTCGGTTGTGTTTTGGTTTTGTCGACTGTTTCCTTGCTGTGCAAAAACTTTTTATCTTGATAAAATCCCAATACTTATTTTTTGCCTTTGTTTCCTTTGCCTTTGGAGATGTGTCTAGCAAGAAATTGCCATGGCTGAGGTCACAGAGGTTGCTGCCTGTCTTCTCCTCTAGGATTTTGATGGATTCCGTTTTACATTTAGGTCTTTTATGAACTTTGAGTCTAATTTTGTGTATGGTGTGAGGAAATGGTCTAGTTTCACTCTAGACCAATGTGGCTGTCCAATTTTCCCAATTCCATTTGTTAAAGAGACTATCTTTTTTGCATTGGATATTCTTTCCTCCTTTGTTGAAGATTAGTTGACAGTAGAGTTGAGGGTCCATTTCTGGGTTCTTTGTTCTGTTCCATTGATCTATGTGTCTATTTTTGTGCCAATTCTAACAGTTTTTAAGCAGTGGTCTACTTCATTGAGAGTAATGGTGAAAAAATATTTTCAGTACTTTGATTTTGAATAATTCTTGTCAAAATTAATGAAGTATATAATTTAGTATTAACTATTCTTTTTTAAAAATATTTTATTTATTTATTCATGAGAGACACACAGAGAGAGCAGAGACATAGGCAGAGGGAGAAGCAGACTCCCTGTGGGGAGCGCAATGTGGGACTCAATCCCAGGACCCCAGGAACATGACCTGAGCCAAAGGCAGATACTCAACCCCTGAGCCACCCAGGTGTCCCAGTATTAGCTATCCTTTTATTCCATTTTTGGAAAAGAAAATCTACTTTGCTTTTAAATATTACCTTTTCCCTTCTGATGTGTACAAAAGTCTTTTTTAGTCTATTTTATTTACTTTTATTAATGCTGTATTAGGCTGCGTAGACTAACTGTTCTAGTAATCCCCAAATCTCAGTGGCTTAAGTGAATAAAAAATTATTTCTTGGTCATGTCACAGTTTCGTGTGACAGCAAGAAAAATCCTAAAATAAAAATAACTTAGTTATTGAGATATCAGTGCTCCTTCTATCTAGCGCCTTCCAGCAGTCTCAGCAGATGAGAGGAGAAAGGGTGTGAAGGAATGCATGGAAGTTATGACTCTAGCCTGGAAGTTGGTATATCTCACTTTCACTCACATTCCACTGGCCAGAATGCAAGTATCTCACTGCATCTATCTGTAAAGGAGGCTAGGAAATGTTGCCTAGTAGTGTGCTCAGGAATAATGAACATATTTGGAGAGCAGTTAGTCAGTTTCTGCCATCTCCTCAACTCTCTTTTGCCTGCATTCTGGCACGCTGGGAAGAAAAGAAGGGAAAGTGGAAGACATGCCTCTTCCTTTGAAGGACATAACCCAAAAGTTGTCCATGTCACTTTTGCTTACATCCCATTAGGCAAAACTTAGTAACCTGGCCACTCTTGCTGCCATGGAAGTCCTTACTTAAGGAAATGTAGTTCTGGGATCCCTGGGTGGCGCAGTGGTTTGGCGCCTGCCTTTGGCCCAGGGTGCGATCCTGGAGACCCGGGATCGAATCCCACGTTGGGCTCCTGGTGCATGGAGCCTGCTTCTCCCTCTGCCTGTGTCTCTGCCTCTCTCTCTCTCTGTGGGACTATCATAAATAAATAAAAATTAAAAAAAAAAAAAAGGAAATGTAGTTCTTACCATGTACCCAGTTAAATTGTGAGAGTTCTTTTACTAATGAGAGTAAGATAGATATCAGGGGACAATGAGCTTTCCCTGTCACAGTCCACCCCTTCATCACTCAAATAGTTGTGCTGGATGCCTGGGTGGGTCAATTAGTTGAATGGCCGACTGTTGATTTCAGCTGGGCTCATGATCTCAGGGTCCTGGCACTGAGCCTGGGTCTCCACACTCAACAGGGAGTCTGCTGGAGATTCTCTCTCTCCCTCTTCTCCTCCCCTCTGCTCTCTCTTTCTCAAATGAATAAATAAATCTTAAAAAAACAAAACCAAAACAGTTGTGTCAAATTCTCTACTTTCAGTGGTGGGATACAATGGCATGTTGTGTCTCTATGAATTAGTATCACTTCAGAGCCAGCAATTCCTGAAAACTCTGGTTATTTTTCCTTCCTTTGGTGCATTTTCACATTAGTCAATGGCTATAGGCTCCTTCCAGAAGATCAGAGAAAGAGATAGGAAAATAATTTGCCTGATACATTGGCAAGGTAGACAAGTTGGAGCTAGAGGGATAGCTGAGAAGCCAAACATACCTGGTTGCCAAATGGAAATGAGAAGGATCCCCTGGAGGGGTCAATAAGAAGCAGTTACGTCTGAGGGTGCCTAGGTGGCTCAGTCAGTTAGGTGTCCAAATCTTGGTTTTGGCTCAGGTCATGGTCTTGGGTTCATGAGATGGAGCCCTGCTTCAGGTTCTGCACTCAGTGCAGAATCTGCTTGAGATTCTCTGTCTCTTCCTCCCTCTCTGTCCCTTCCCCTACTCTCTCTTTCTCTCTCTCAAATAAATAAAGTTTTAAAGAAAAAAGCAATAGTTACCTCTGGATAGTTACTCATCTGTGGGTCTGCAGTCAAGCATCCAGTGGTGGGCCTTGAGTTGCTGGGGGTCATCAGGGATTAGCAGTTGGGAAGAACAAAGTGGATATAGGGTTGTGTCTGAGGACAAACTGAAACTTTGGAAAAGGAAACTTTCCAGGAAACTGTTCCTTATCTTACAAAGGAGATGGCTTCTGCTTTACTCCTCCCTTCTAAGTATTTTACAAGTTCTTCTTTTGGTTAAATCTAACCAGGAACCATACAGGGAAGATGGTTTCAGGAAACATAGTTTCCAATCCAATATACCTGGTCTACAGAGATACTCACTCAAAGAGAGCCAAATATGTGTAGCTCAAAGGTCAGGGTCTCTTGGTAGAGTAGAGACTTGCTATTTGTTGTGCATATTGGCTGCTCATGATTACATCATTTGCAACCCCGACTTATTCTCTATTCCATATCCACCACACAAGGCATAGGGGCCAGGTAACTGTAAGAAGGAAGATACATTGCATCAAGAATAAGAGCAACTCTGGAAGCTAGAAAATGATGTAAGGATACTTTCAAAATTCTGAGTAAAAGACACGCTTCTGGCCATTATGGGGTAACTGACTCCAGGCTGCTTCTGGATTGAATAACCATCACTATGGATAAAGTGGACAAAATATATGGAACAACTGTTTTCAGACATTTCAGCCAGGAAGTGGATTTTGGAGATCAGAAACATCCCAGATGTGTGGCACAGCTCAGAGAGGGTAGAACTATCTAACTTAAAATGCCACTGTTCCTTTGAAAACACCTTGTAAGAAGTACAGGTTGTATCAGCGATAGTGATAGCGAGATTGTCCAAAAGTTTGAAGTAACCATTTTACCAATGAGGTACCGTGGCAATAAGAGTGATCAGTTTTCAGCTTCTGCTTTGCTTTTGGGGGGTTGTCACTGTTATTACCATTCATTTCAGGTTTCATTATGTCAGCACCTCACTTCTAGATACTAAATTATGATCTGGTTAAGATACAGTTTTGGCTGCTATTGTAAAGCCAGAAATAAGTTCTTTAAACAAGATAAAACTTTATTTCTGTCCTAGAACCTTCTATGCATTATGGTAAGATGACTCCACAGTGTCAGGGTCCTGGGCTCCCCCCATCTTTTGTTCTGCTGTCTTCAGGATCCTGTCTTGGAGTTAAGATGGCTGCTCCAGGGCAGCCGGGTGGCTCAGCGGTTTGGTGCCGCCTTCAGCCCAGGGTGTGATCCTGGAGACCTGGGATCAAGTCCCACGTCAGGCTCCCTGCATGGAGCCTGCTTCTCCCTCTGCCTGTGTCTCTGCCTCTCTCTCTCCCTCTCTGTGTGTCTGTCATGAATAAATAAATAAAATCTTAAAAAAAAAAAAAAAAGGTGACTGCTCCAGCACTCACCAGCATGTGTAATTTCAAGGAGAGCAGAGGAAATGGAGGGCATGCCTCTACTCTTTAAGGGCACAACCTTACATTCCATAAGCCAGCCCTTAGTCACATGGCCACATCTTGTGTAAAGGAGGCTAGATATTGTAGCCTTTGGCTGGGTTGCTTGTGTATAGCTAAAATTTAGGAATTCTTATTAAAGGAATGAGTAGCAAATAGATAAGGGACAAGTAGTTTCTGCCACAAATGACTTTCATGAAAAGAACTTCTATAAGACAAAGCAGATAGGATCTAAGGTGAACCAATCCAAAGGTTAAAAATGGGAGAAAGAAAAAGAAAAAAAGAGAAGCAGATTTTTTGGTAGGAAATGATTCCAGGCTTAGATAAATTCAATGAGAACTACTGTGAAACTGATACTCCTTTTTGTCTGTCATGAAAGTTCCTACTTAATTTTACAGTTCCATTAAATGTCATGTCTCTGATATCCCCGAATATTTTGATTGTATCTTTAGGCATTTGCCATGCTGTAACATACTCTAGGTCATACCTAGCTTTGTAACTCTCTCAAGGTGACTCAGAAGGAGTATCAAAATAGTTAAGATCAGAGCCCCTGTTACTGGCCTGTATGAAGGCAAGGTGACCTGATGTCTGAGATTTGCTTTAAAACACTCTAGCAAAAGATGAAAGAGGGGGAATTGATGGAGCATGATTTACAAAATGTTGATTTGTTGGAGCTGTGTAACGAGGGCCTGGGTGGTCATAATATGTTTCTCTCTTGTGTATGTTAATAAATATTTCTTTTAAAAAGATTTATTTATCTATTCATGAGAGACACACACACAGAGGCAGAGACACAGGCAGAAGGAGAAGCAGGCTCAATGCAGGGAGCATGATACTCCAGGATCACACCCTTAGCCAAAAGCAGAAGCTCAATGGCTGAGCCACCCAAGCGTCCCGACAAATTTGTAATATAACAAAGCATAAGACCAGTCCCTGGAGATAGCCAGCTGCAGGTTCAAACCCTAGTGTCACCATTTACTATCTAAATGACTTTAACTCTATAAATTCAGTTTTTCGAAGTGGGAATAATGTATGGGCCTTTAGGATTCTTTTTCTTTTTTTTTTTTTTCTTTTTTTTAAGATTTTATTTATTTATTCATGAGAGACACACACACACACACACACACACACACACACAGAAAGAGAGAGGCTGAGACTGAGGGAGAAGCAGGCTCCACGCAGGGAGCCCGAAGTGGGACTCAATCCCATGTCTCCAGGATCACGCCCCAGGCTGAAGGCGGCGCTCAACCGCTGAGCCACCCAGGGATCCCCGGCCTTTAGGATTCTTGTAAAGATTAAATGAGACAGAATCTGAGACATCTAGCACAAGGTTTGGCCCTTTGTAGTTGCACTAATAAGGATGCCTGCTAGTAAGCAACAGAAACTGTCCCTGATTTTGGCTAATTCCCGACATGGACATGCAGATATTACCAGGCAGTGGGAGAACTTGAGCTCTGATTTCTGATCTCTAGACCTAGAGCGTATTCTCTTACCACACTCCTTCAACACCGTGCCTTGACTTGGTACATTGCAATTTATGCCTTCGAAGAAAAGGAATATAGTTTGGGCGCATATCTGGAATTTGGGACACTGGGCCCTGGGGGGGTGGGGGTGGGGTGGCTGCGGGGCTTAGGTGACTAAGTGCCGCAGAGTGGCCTGGCCCCGGGCTGGTAGCTCGGTGGACGCTGGTAAACTGGACCGGGTTTACCCCGAGCAGGCGCGGGCCGACTGCCTCCAGAACTCCTGCGCGCCCGCCCCGCCCCGCTCCCCCCGGGGCCCCGGCACGCGCCCGGCCGCCGGGCTGCGGGTTTCCTGGGTTCGACTGGTCGCTCCCTCCTCCCCTCCTGCGCGGCAGGGGGCGGGGCCGCGGGTCCCGGCGCGTGATTGGCGAAAGCGCTGGCGCTCCCTTCTCCGCCCCTTAGGCGGGGTGAGAGGTCAGCAGAGCGCCGGTCTGCAGGGGCGACAATGGCGGGGCTCCGGGTGGGGATGGCGGCGCTCGTCGCGGCCGGACGGCGTGAGCGGCGATGGCCGCAGCCGCTGATGCGGAGCGCAGCGCTGTGGACCCTGAAGGTGAGGAGCGACCGGGCTCCCCGCGGACCTGGGCTTCGCTGGGCTCGCAGCCCCGCACCGCCTGGGGGTTGGCCGGCGCGGCGGGGAGCGGTGCGGCGGGGAGCACCGCGGGGGTCCCGGCCGTCCGCGCCTCTCGTCCCTCTCCCACCCAGGCCGCGCTGCAGCGCGCCGGAGCGGGCGCCACCCGCCGCAGCCCTTGCCGCGAGGCTCGCGGAGGGCAGGGGGCCCGCCGAGCCGGCGGCGTGCGCTTTCGGCGGGCCTGCCCGGGAGCGGCTGACAGCCCTCGGGCCGCTTTGGACGTGCATTCCCCGCGCTCACGCTCACGCTCACGCTCACGCTCGCGCCCGGCGGCCCTGGCTCGGCCGTCCGCTTCCTAGGGTGAATTTTTAAGGGTCCTTACAGTTTCCATTTTCTCTTGCCTCTTTCCTAATTTGCCTCTTGCCTCTTTCCTGACTGAATTGCTGCTGAAGTACAGCTAGGTTGTGAGTTCATCTCAACTTTTAAAGTATCTGCGATGCCAAGTATCTGCTACTACCTTTTACGTTTTGGTTGAGAGCCTAGTTTAAATGATTACATAGCAGTATACTGTATATTCTGTGAATTTATTTTTCTTTTCTACGTAGTGGTTAGAAAGGTTAAAAAACCTTTTTGTACTGTTCTAAACACATTTTGCCACTGTTTGTGTATGCCCCAAGGTTTCATGGTGGCAGCCTTGGCATATATAGTTGGAGTGTTTCTGGGTGGCTGTTAACACTTTCTCTTGAAAATGGAGTCTCTTGCAGTTTCTGAACAGAGATAACCTTACTTTGTTAATAGGATTTATTATGTTATTTGAACAAATTCTTTAAAATAAAGATCTCCCTGAAAAATCACCTGCCATCTGGTTCAGTCTGCTTGTTAAACTTACCTAAAAAAAACTTTTTTTTTAATTGTCACATAATATGATTTATTGTCATTGAACTCTAGAATTGGAAGACATTTCAGAGATGATCTGGCCCATCCAACTCTTTTAAAGAGGAGGGAACTGAGGCCCAGGTAAGCATTGGAGCTGGAAATGGAAGTAAGCCTGCACCTGTACTAGCTTAGCGTCAACTTTGGAATGCCACTCTTAAAGCACACAATATTCTTTATGTTGCCACAAAATTTATTGTTTTTAAATGCTTTGTGTTTGTAATCATTTTTTGGCCACATCAACTGCAGTTTCCACAACTCTTAGCATTTACATAGGAGTCTGGAACTTGGGGTAGTGGAAAGGAATGGTCTGTGGAGTCACACAGATGAAGTTTTGTAGGGTATTAGATAAGTCACTTTGCTGGGCCTCAGCTTCTTCCTTTCAGCTACTTTTTTATTCAACACATCTTTATTGCATCATTCCTGTGTTCCATTGACAGGGAACAAGTATAGTTTCTGCTCTTTTAGACATTTTTGTCTGTTAGGGAGAGACAGATAAATGTAAAATGGTATTAGGTGAGAAGTCTTGGTGCTATAAGAAAATAAAATGGAAGGATTTGATCAAATCAAGATTTTGAGCTCTATGTCATAAATATTGTGGTGTTTACTTGAATTAATTTATTAAATCCTCACAACAGCTATATAATCTGTTTATAGATGAAGAAATTGCACAAAGTGTTTTGTGACCTGCTCAAAGCTATGGAATTAGTAAATGGCAGAACTAGGATTTAGAACTCCAGAATTGGTGTCCTTAATCATGCTATACTGCTTAAGAGAAAGGAATGTTTTCCTTTGGAAGTGAAAACTAAAACAAATTTTGAAGGGTAAAGTGACCTTTTTGTAGGCAAAGAGAAGAGATGAGTGTTAAATGTGCAAGAACATCACATCCAAAGGTCCTATGGCCAGAGGGAATGACAAGATAGAAGCACTGGGAAAACCTGCTGAGGTGGTTTGTGCAGATATTAGATGGTGCTAGGAAGGTAGGTGTGAATCATATCATGCTGTGCTTTGTAGATCAAGCTATTAGTTTTGGTCTTTTTTTTTTTTTTTTTTTTTTTAAAGATTTTATTTATTTTTAGAGCGAGAGGTCAAGGAGCATGAACCAGGGTGGGGTATGGGGTGGGGAGAGGCAGAAGGGGAGGGAGAAGCAAACTCCCCGCTGAGCTGGGAGGCTTATGTGGGGCTCTGTCCCACAACCCTGGGATCATGACTTGAGCTGAAGGCAGATGCTTAACCAACTGAGCCACCCATGTGCCCCTTAGTTTTTGTCTTTATCTTTTAGTAATGTGAAGCCATTCATGTTGGAGGCAAGGGGGATTACACTGACATTTTAGATTGGTGAAGGTGAAAGATGTTACAGTATTTACTGCTAGATATTAATTATACACTGTTGTGTAATATGTAAACTTTGAATTTTTCTTTCCTGCTTTCTTTCAGTGTGTTGGCAGAGACTGCGAGACTGCATCTTGTCTATTTCTGTTTTTTTTTTTTTTTTTTTAAAGATTTTATTTATTTATTCATGAGAGACACAGAGGGAGAGAGGCAGAGACACAGGTAGAGGGAGAAGCAGGCTCCATGCAGGGAGCCCGACGTGGGACTCGATCCCGGGTCTCCAGGATCACACCCTGAGCCAAAGGCAGGCACTACACCGCTGAGCCATCCAGGGATCCCCCTATTTCTGTGTTCTTAGCCCAGTATTTGATACAATAGGTGCTGTATATGTGATAGTACTGACTGGAGTAGAGTTATGTTTGTGACAGTAAGGAATTCCTTTTGCAGGTGGGAGGAATGTCCGGAGTTCACTGTCACTTCTGGGAAAGAGCTTGGAAGAACTTGAATAGCTGCTTAGCTTCTCTCTGTGCTTCTCTTTCATGAATTTGAAATGTGCTCCACTGAATCTGCATCTGAGGTAGAAGCATTTGAAGATTTTTTTTTTTAAAAGAATTTATTTATTTATTCATGAGAGACCCACAAAGAGAGGCAGAGACATAGGCAGAGGGAGAAGCAGGCTCCCTGCGGGGGAGCCCAACTCAGAACTCAATCCCAGGACCCCAGGATCACACCCTGAGCCAAAGGCGGACACACTCAACCACTGAGCCACCCAGGCTTTCCTCATTTGAAAATTTTATTCCTCTCATTCCTCTTTCCACTCCTGTAACCATTTGGTTGGTTAGAAAGCAGTCTGGCAACTTTAGACCCTAGTGTCCCCGTTCTTTTAGCCAGTTAACAGAATTTGTTTGCTTTTAGGGTACATGTTGAGTTTACCTTTTAGTCTTATTTGTTTTGTGTATTAGCTTTTTAAACACGTTCTGTTTAAATACCTAGTTTTTTCTCCTGTCTACATTTTCAGTGGCTCCAGGTTTTATGGTAATTGCTACAGTTGATTGAACTTCTGTGTGTCTTATATGGTTTTCATGTATTACATCTTATCCATCTGACAACTAGTTAAAAAGTTGCAGTTTTATGGATGAGGAAACAAAGCTCAGCAGTTAAGTGACTTGCTTTAGGGCACCATTGAGGTGGAATTTAAATCTTGGGTGGCATGATTCCCAAACCTTGCTTTTACAATTACAAATTGTCTTCATTTGAGTGATATTATATGGTGAATTCACCGAACTTAAATACTCAAGCTTTATGTTCCTTAAAATCTAAGAATTTCTTTTCTAGTCTTGAAAAAAGATGTTTAAACCTTTCTGAATGCTTTAGAATTGCATGGAGGTATATCTTTCCAATGTGCTAATAGATTTCTGACCATCACTTGGGAAGAACAGTTTCTAAGATTATTACAGATATCAGTTTCTGGTAGAATAAAATACTTCTGGACGTTTGTATAGTTATATATATATATGCTTTTTGGATTTTATTCTGTTCTTAAGAGCTTTAGGGGGCACCTCAGTGGTGTAGTTGATTAAGCCTCAAACTCTTGGTTTCGGCTCAGATTGTGATCTTGGGGTTGTGAGATCGAGCCCCTTGTCAGGCTCAGTGTGGAGTCTGCTTGAGTTTCTCTCTCCCACTCTCTCTGACCCTACCCACCTCCTATCTCTCTCTCAAGTACATAAATAAATCTTATGAAAAAAGAGGTTTTGAACCGAGGAATGATTAGTAAAAGGCTTTTCTAAATAAGGAGGAAAGTTAGGGGACAGTTTGATCGAAAGAGTGAGGGAAAAGGAGTTGTTCAGATGATTCCAGTTTTTTTTTTAAGATTTTTTATTTTTAAATTTTAGTTATTTTTTTTTAAAGATTTTATTTATTTATTCATGAGAGACAGGGAGAGAGAGGCAGAGGGAAAAATAGGCTCCATGCAGGGAGCCTGACGTGGGACTCGATCCTGGGTCCCCAGGATCACACCCTGGGCCGAAAGCAGGCATTTAACCACTGAGCCACCCAGGTGTCCCGAGACTCAGGATTCAAACTAAAATCTGACTTCAGTGCTTTTATTATACCATATTAACAAACTTAATAAAGAAGATAAAGGGCATATTTATACATCTTGGGCACGAAAGCTAGTTTGAACACCATAGTAGCCATAGAGAAGAGGGAAGCAGTAGACCTTAGAGCTGTCCGTGTCTTAACAGTAAGGAACATTCCTTCATCGGGATGAATAAACTTTGTTCTAGCGTTGACTGCATAGAATACATTATATAAGGGCAACTAGCAATCCAATAAATAACTGTGATACTTGTTTTACAAAAAATGCAGCACTTTCTCATCTCATTAGTTGCCACTGATCTGACACTTTGTGAAGGCTGTAGTTGTGGAAAAACAGTTCTGTTGGAAGTGGGATGGTTAGTTTTTTTAGAAGCACAGAAAAGGGATTTTGTGCAGGTGGTGGTCAATAGAAGTGTGAAGAAAGCAGGGTAGCACAGGGGATAAAAAGCTAAGCAAGGAAGGGACCCCAGCTAGAGACTAGCTTTAGTCTCACCCCACAGGGGAGGTCTGGAGCAGTGGTTCTCAAAGTGGGGACTCAGTTTACAGTAGAAGTAGCATTACCTGGGAACCTGTTAGAAATGCAGATTTTGTAGTTGTACCCCAGAAGAATGTCCAGTTAGAAGCTGGGGATAGAGCCCAGCAATGCTTTCTGAAGCCCTCCAGGTCATGTTGATGCACAGGAAAGTGAGAAGCGCTGCTCTAGATTAGTTCTGTCCAATAGAAATGTAATGTGAGCTGCGAATATAATTTAAAGCTTTCTAGCACTCACATTAAAAAGTAAAACAAGGGCTTGCCTGGGTGGTGCAGTCGCTTGAGCATCCAACTCTTGGTTTTGGCTCTGGTCATGAGATTGAGCCCTGTGGGGGCTCCACATTCAGTGCAGAGTCTGCTTGAGACTCTTTCCCTCTCCCTCTGTCCCTCCCCACTATGCCCTTTCTCACTCTTTCTCTCTCTCAAATAAATAAGTAAATCTTAAAAAAAAAAAAGTAAAACAAGGTGAAATTAATATTAGTGTATTTTTAAAAATTCAATATATTCAAAATATTTCAATATATAAATGTAAGAAATATTAATGGAGACTTTTGCATTGTTTTGGTATTAAAGCTCCAGATTTGGAGTGTATTTTATATTTGGACTACATTGGAATTTGGACTGGTGTATTTCATTTCAAGTGCTCAGTTAGCTATATGTGGCTAGTGGCTGCCATATTGGACAGCCAGTTCTTAAAAACCAGATTGCAACACTGCCCCATATGGAGGTGAGTGGGGATGGCCTTTTGAACCCTCTTTGCCTACTCAATCATTGACTGTGGGCTGAGAAGTGGTAGCTTCCTGGCTTGATGGAGAACTGTCTGGTAAAGGCAAATTGGTCAGACTAGGGAGCAGGTGTGAACTGTGAGTAGTCAACACAGCAGCTGGGGATGCTGCGCTGCCTGCTGAAGAGGATCTGTATGAGCTCTAACAACATCTGCTATGGCTGGGGTGGCAAGAATGGCTTGGTAGGGGAGCTGGGTGGGATGATAAAATTTTAGAGTTGATGTATATAGTTTTCTGGTGCTCTGACTTTGTGGAGGTAGAGCCAGAGAATCTTGAGACTTGATCATTTCAAAAAAAATCTTTTTGATTTTTTTGTATGATCCTTTTGACAACTGTAGGGAAGCCAGGAGGTGTTTTCGTATTTTATTAAAAGGAAACAAGTCCAGAGAAATGATTTGCCCAGTGGTACATAACTGTGAGGCAGTGGAGCTAAGAGCTGACCCAAGTCTTGTGACTCTGAAGGTTCTATTACTTGTCATGTGCCACACTATAAGCCATTTCTTTTCTAAGTGTGAAAAATATAGGAAATCTTTATCTTGAAGAAAAGAACCAATGGTAAGAGGTTTCTGAGAAGTCATTTTGTACATGTTGACCTTTCTCCTTTTGGCTGTGATAGGCTAAATGGTCTTTATAATTGGAGTTGATTTGGGTTTTTCCCCTAGAACTCCTGGTTTTAGGAAGTACCTTAAAAGATTTTGGACTGGGAGTGCCTCTTAGCTCAAGCTCAGCTCAAGGTCTTGATCTCATGGTTGTGAGTTCAAGCCCCTAGTGTGGAGCCTACTTAAATTTTCTTTCTTTCTTTCATTCTTTCTTTTCTTTCTTTTCTTTCTTTTCTTTCTTTTCTTCCTTTTCTTTCTTTTCTTTCTTTCCCTTTCCCTTTCCTTTTCCTTTTCCCTTTCCCTTTCCTTTTTGTGGTGGGCTTGTAGCCAGTGTAACAAAATATGCTTAACAAAAATGATAAAATTCTGTGTAGAGGTGCAAATAAGCAGGTTTCTACTAACTGTTGTCTGTATTTAAAAAAAAAATTTAGGGGCACCTGGCTGGCTCAGTCCTTGATTGGAGCATGCAACTTTTGATCTTCGGATTGAGAATTCCAACCCCATGTTGGGTATAGAGATTACAAAAATGAATTAAAATAGAAAAGAAATTTTATCTTGTATCTCTACAAAAATCTTCTGATTTTTGACCTATATTCTTTATAACTTTGACCTTTCATGAAGGTCTGCCAGGAGTAAACAGGAACAGAGAAAGCCTTTATGGGGCCAACTACGAACCAGTTCAGCCTCGCTGTGGAAATGGCCCAAACACTTGTTTCTCCTTTATAGTTCTGCTGTTGTAGTTCTGCTTGAGTCATTTCTACTTCTAGTTATTTGGCTAACCAGGGGAATCCATGCTTTTCAAAATTTTGCGCCACATTATCAAAAATTCACATGTGTACAAGCTGTGTGTGTGTGTGTTTATATACTGGTGGTAAAATATAGTCTTAGATCTTCAGAATTAAGTATTTTAAATAGTAATAAAAAGATTCCCCAAAACCAGCTCGATCACAGTGCTATAGCTTTTACATTTTGGCCAGGTGTAACTTGTAATAGAGTGGATTTAGTTTTAGGAACTGTAACATAGACTTACTTTATTCTAGTTTTAGGCTACTGATAGTTTCCTGAAGGTAAGTATAGTTCATTTGAGTCAGCAGACCCAAATATTGCTCAGAGCTTGGCCACAAGATTTCTGAATGGTTCTGGGATAGAAACTCTTTTCTTTTGGGGTAAGTTTAGCTTATTCCTCATGGGCTCATCTAATGAAATAGAGTCCTGAGGTTTTTATTCCCAGAGGTAGCCTAGCAGCTTAATGCATAATTCATATTTATTAAAATCTATGAAATTGACTCTTACTTCCACCAAGTATCTGCATGTTTGTTACTCTCAGAGTAGTTCAGCAGTAAGATCTGGGTCACTACCTTCTTGGCCTGCTTGTTGACTTTGGATTTACTGCATATCCGCCCATGATCATCAGAGGTTTGTGCATGTTAGATATATTGTACTAAGCTCTTATTTTTTGGATAATAGTGGTTTAGGTTGGTAAGAGACCTTATAGGGGGAAGTCATCCAAGCTTTCATTTCTTAGCAGAGAGCAGGGTCATAGTGGTTTGCTCAAGTCCTAGAGTGAGGGGTGGAATTTAGATCTCCTGCTATCATAGTTCTTTGCTGGGTGGTAAGTTGCTTTTTGAAGTGTTCCCTTCCCCAGACATACACATCACTGTTGTTCTCACTCACCAAAGCTAATTAGAATACCTAAAATGTCTACCCCAGATTGTGTTTTGTCTCTGCAAGATGCAAATTTGGTTTTTGCCAGCAGGAATCAGTTATAGCCTTTATTTGTTAGTGATGAAAGACACATGTTTGATTTTTGTCTTTTGTAAAAGGATTATGTTGATTTGTTCATGCAACAGACCATTATGTACCTTACAGTATTAGGGAGAATTTGTAAAAATGTAAACTATTTTGTTGTTACATTTTATAAAATGGATAGGAAGCTGGTGTGCTATTTACTTTGTGTAAATATCCCAGTACTGCCTTGCAGCAAAATAAATATAAGAAATTCCCAGGGAGCTTTTGGTTTTCTTTATTCTCAGAATTTGTTTTCTTAGTTTGTGTTCTGCTTCGGCTGAGGCTGTAAACACAAGATCTGATTTTCCCAGGGAAGAAGTATTACCTTTATCCTATTAAATCTGATGTAGGAGTAAAGTTGCTAAATTATAATTCTTCTGCTGAAGGCAGTAGAAGACTAAATTTTTGGGCACATAGAGTGTGTTAAACACTCTTGGTAAAGTTTTTTTTTTTTCTTTCTCCCCAAGTCATATCTTTGCAGACACATTGGTGTTAATGTGAGGTGCCATTATCTTTTTATTCTCGAAATAAACTCCAGAGTGCTTTGAATGATCTGTGCTTAAATTTTGCAACCATTGCATCCTAGCCCAAGGACGTTTGACCAACTAAAATTCTTGAGACTCTGTTTTTTGATTTTTAAAATTGGGCTAAAAACTCTTGAATTTACTGGGATGTCTGAAGTTGTGAAAGAGTGAGTTTTGGTCTTTAAAAGGGATGGAATACAGAGTGTTTCTCAGTCTTAGACCATTATCTTCACTAGTCTTTTACATGATAGTGTAGGCTTCGTTGTATAAAGTGTATCTTATCTATTACCTTTGCTTTTGTATTAAGATTACATTTTGTAATTTGGGGCTTGATGCTTTACAAAAATTATATGAATCTTTGAGTTTATTTAAAAATGGTGCTATAAAAACATTTGCTTATTTGTGTTGTCTTCTTAGAAAGTTCTAAGAGGTATTACTGAAAAAAAAAAAAAGAGGTATTACTGATTGCCTGATTGCCTTATTTTCTGGTCTCTTAAAATGGAAACTCTTTGAAGACCAAGACTCTTGTTTTATGTTGTATAAAGTTCTGTGTGGGATGTATCCTTATGATTTTGCCATGTCAGTCTGCATAATTAGACCTTTCTTCAAATTTTGACTCATTGGCTTTGTTTTTTAAAGTTTTAATTAATTCCAGTTAACATACAGTGTTATTAGTTTCAGGTGTACAGTATGGCGCGATTCAGCAATCCCATGCATCACCTGGTGCTCATCACTGCTTAATTTTCCTTGCCTTTGGTAACCATCATTTCACTATAATTAAGATTGACCCATTGACTCTTACTTTACTTTCCTAGAGATCCTTCCGATGCCTTTTGGTTTCTTTTGTGCGCCAAAGGAAATGTCTGTGGTTGATTTATCTTCCACAGTTATGGCATGTGGCTTAGAACTACATCTGTTTTTTTTTTTAAGCTTTTTATTTTTTTAAAGATTTTATTTTTTATTTATTCATGAGAGACACAGAGCAAGTGAGCGAGGCAGAGACATAGGCAGAGGGAGAAGCAGGCCCCATGCAGGGAGCCTGATGTGGGACTCGATCCTGGGTCTCCAGGATCACACCCCGGGCTGCAGGCAGCAGTAAACTGCTGCGCCACCGGGGCTGCCCAGAACTACATCTGTTGATTGGTAAAATATTTTAGGTATTACATACTGGAAGAATTACCCTGAAAAAATATATTTTAAAGATTTTATTTATTTATTCATGAGAGACACAGGCAGAGGGAGAAGGAGGCTCCATGCAGGGTGCCCCATGTGGGACTCAATCCCAGGTCTCTAGGATCACGCCCGGGGCTGAAGGAGGAGTTAAACTGCTGAGCCACCCGGGCTGCCCAGAGAAAAATATTTTTAAAACCCATTCAAGTATCTGTAACTTTCTTTCTTTTCTTTCTTTCTTTTTTGTAGTATGTTCCACACTACTCAAGACAGCACTTAATGGTGACCCGTAGTTTCTGTTCAGCAGGATATGATTCTAATGAAAAAGTAAGTATTTAAATACTTTGAATAGCAAAGTTATTATGGTTTCACTTTCTTGTCCTCATGCTGTGTTCACTGGACAGATTAAATTTTATTAATGCTATATAATTACTGATCTAACATCATAGGTTTTTTCATTGTGGGCCACAACCTGAGTCATAAATTTTGTTATCTGTACCAAAAAGTTGAATACATTTTAGTATGTTTCCCTTGTTTTTAACAGAATAACATAATATTGGGCATTTGAGAGATTTTGACTATTGATTTTTTTTTCACTTAATATTTGTGGGATTTTTTTTTCTTCTCAAAGATTTTATTACTAATTTGAGAGAGAGATAGTGAGAGAGAGAGAGAGAGAGAAAGAGAGAGCATGAGCACACTTAACCGACTGAGCCATGCAGGCACCCCTATAGGATTAATTTCGAAAACTTATTTTTTAATTAATTAATTAATTAATTAATTTATAAGAAGATTTTATTTATTCATGAGAGAAACAAAGACAGAGAGAGACACAGGCAGAGGGAGAAGCAGGCTCCATGCAGGGAGCCTGATGTGGGACTCGATCTGGGGACTCCAGGATCATGCCCTGAGCCAAAGGCAGATGCTTAACTGCTGAGCCATGCAGGTGTCCCGAAAGCAATTTTATATATTGGAAATTTGGGGATAAGAGAATTCCAGTGAAAATCCTGATATAATAGCATAATGGTTGGGGTTTGTAATAGGAGAAAGAGCAGACCTAGAAGTGGCGATTGTGGAGATAATATGTAATTTGTGACAATGAAGGCCTCTAATAGGGCAGGAAGGAGTTTTGGTTAAGAGATGGTTCAATTTGAATGTCATGAAGTTAAACTGGTGAATGGTTATTTGAGAATGAAGTAGCTGATGATCTAATAAATCATCTCTTGAAGTATATAAAACTCCTCAAAACAACAACAACAACAACAACAAATAAAACTCCTCAAAGGAATCTGGAGGTTTGGAGAAAGGATCTATACCATTGTAGTTGAATATTAATAAAATGTGGACACAATTGCAGAACATAGATCATTTTAAATTTTCTAATAGCCACATTTAAAAAAAACAGAAGAGGGGGATCCCTGGGTGGCTCAGCGGTTTAGCGCCTGCCTTCAGCCCAGGGTGTGATCCTGGAGTCCCAGGATTGAGTCCCACATCGGGCTCCCTGCATGGAGCCTGCTTCTCCCTCTGCCTGTGTCTCTGCCTCTCAGTCTCTCTCATGAGTAAATAAATAAAACCTTAAAAACAGAATAAATTAATTTTAGTAGTGTATTTTAACTATTATTTAAAGTGTTATTTCAATATATAGTCATTATAAAAAGTATCAGGGCACCTGGATGGTTTAGTTGTTTAAGCATCTGCCTTCGACTTAGCTCATGAGCTTAGGGTTCTTTTTTTTTTTTTTTTTTACTATTTTATTTATTCATGAGAGACAGAGAGAGGGAGAGGCAGAGACACAGGTGGAGGGAGAAGCAGGCTCCATGCAGGGAGCCCGATGTGGGACTCGATCCCGGGTCTCCAGGATCACACTCCGGGCTGAAGGTGGCACTAAACCGCTGGGCCACCACCAGGGCTGCCCAATCTTAGGGTTCTGGGGTTGAGCCCTGCTTCGGGCTCCCTGCTTGGTGGGGAGCCTGCTTTTTCCTCTACCTTTGGGCCTCCCTCCCCCTCCCAACTCATGCTCTCTTTCTCTCAAATAAATAAATAAAATCTTAAAATAAGAAGTATCAATGAGATACTTTTCTTCTTCTTTTTGTTTTTTTGTACCAAACTTCCTAAATCCAATGTATAATTTACAATTCTGGCATCCTGATTTGATTAGCCACATTTAAAGAGCTCAGTAACCTTATGTGGCTAGTGGTTATTTTATTGGACAGCAGTAGTCCAGATGAATTAGCTATAATACACTTCTGTTATGAAATCCATGATTTTAAAAAAGATTTATTTATTAGAGTGTGGGGGGAGGGGTAGAGGGTAAGAATCTCAAGCAAACTCTCTGCTGGGCATGGAGCCCTACATGGAGCTAATCCCAAGAATCATTAAATCACCATCTGAGCTGAAACCAAGAGTCAGATGCTTAACCAACTGAGTTACCCAGGTGCCCTGAAATCCTGGTTTATTTTATTTTATTATCATTATTTTTAAAGATTTTATTTATTCATGAGAGACACACACAGGGAGAGAGAGAGAGAGAGAGAGAGAGAGAGAGAGAGAGAGAGAGAGAGAGGCAGAGACACGGCAGAGGGAGAAGCAGGCTCCATGCAGGGAGCTGGACGTGGGACTCGATCCAGGGTCTCCAGGATCACACCCTGGGCTGAAGGTGGTGCTAAACCGCTCAGCCACCCAGGCTGCCCAAATCCATAGTTTAATATGAAACTTCAGCATAGACAGTATACCTTGAGGTACATATAAGTCTGTGTGTTTCTATACACATGTGTTGATTTCAATCTAGATGTAGTGAGCTGTGCTAACTAGAAACATTCTAGGGCATGGTTAGCTAGTATTTGTACTATAGGTCACGTTCCAGAGTGGGGGCAGTGTAGAACACTACAAAGAGTTCAGCTGTCTTTCTCCCTGTTAACTCTGGGAGCCTTTCTCATTAGCATAATAGGTGTTAGAAATGGGTTGTCATTGATGAAGTTAGTGGTATGCAAGATAGGTGTTCTGGCTATTACTTCATATCAGTTCTTAGCCACTGAATTAGCAGAATGTAACAGTCTGGTTGGCCTTCCATTCTTTACCTTTAAGGATAGAACCTAAGCTTGATCCCTAAATGAAGTCCTGTGTGCAGCTGCTTGTCTGAGGGTTCACCAAGCTTGAGTCTGACAGTATGGTTAACTAAATCAGAATATCAGTGTATTTGCCTCAGGTGAACCTTTCATGCAGGCTATTGGAGCATTACAGAGTGAAGGAAGTTGAGACTTCACTGAGCTTATCCAGCAGATTTTAAGATCCTCTCTATGTCTGTTTATAAATGTGTGTATGTGTGGCAGAGTTGGGTCTGAAATTTGTTTTTGCCATAACCTCATAGTGAGCTTAAAGTAATAGCTGATTCACCCCTCACATTGGTGGCCATTGCTAATTACTAAAAAATAAATGTGTATAACTATTTTGGTTTAGGAGACACCCCCTCTCTCCTCCCAGTCCACAAAGGTACATGTTTTGTTGTAAATGTCTGAAATCAGATCTGCCTAGTATCCCTGCTGATGTGAGATTTCGGGGTCTGGGAGTGAACGGTCAATAAAGAATTACTGAGAAGTCTTCACTGCAAAAAAGATGGTTTTATTAAAGAACGGGGACAGGACCTGTGGGCAGAAAAAGCTGTAGTGGGGTTGTGAGGAGGGACTGATCATATACTTTCAAGTTGAGAGAGGGTCAGGGATAGCGCAAGTGCCTAAGGAATTTAGAAGCGAGGTTTTCTGGACCTTGAAGGGTCATTTATTACTGTCTAGTGTAACCTTAGTCAGAAGACCCTTCAGATGGATATCAGTGGGCGCTAAGTTTGGAGGATGATTGCTAACCTGTATCTTGGTGTGGGAGTAGTGATAAAGGAGGTTTCCAAAGAAGACTTACGGGATCCTGGGGATGGGGTTCATGTTAAGCTGAGGTTGCCTTTTGCCTCTAGCAAAGTATTAATATTAACATAAAGGCTGTTGAGTCCTGGAGAAAGGTCCCTCTGTCCAGAGTACTTGTCAGTGGGACATAAGTTGTAAGGAAGTTTAATTTATTCGATACTTTTGCCTTTCTTTGTTCCCCACATCATTTGCTTGAGGTAATTGTAGAGAAACTGTATCATGTTTCAGTTATGAAAAAGTCTGTGATACTTTTTGGCACCTAATGGTGGTTACAGGTGTTGGGTTTTGGGCCAAATTGAAGGCTTGCCCTTCACTTGAGGGCAGCATTTTTTTTTTTTTTAAGATTTTATTTATTTTTATTTTATTTTATTTTTATTTTTATTTTTATTTTTATTTTTATTTTATTTTTTATTTTTATTTTATTTTTTATTTTTATTTTATTTTATTATTTTTTTATTTATGATAGTCACACAGAGAGAGAGAGAGAGCAGCAGAGATACAGGCAGAGGGAGAAGCAGGCTCCATGCACCAGGAGCCCGACCTGGGATTTGATCCCGGGTCTCCAGGATCGCGCCCTGGGCCAAAGGCAGGTGCTAAACCGCTGCGCCACCCAGGGATCCCTTATTTTTTATTTTTAAAGATTTTATGTATTTATTCATGAGAGAGAGAGGCAGAGACACAGGCAGAGAGAGAAGTAGATTCCATGCAGGGAGCCCGATGTGGGATTCGATCCCAGAGACTCCAGGATCATGCCCTCGGCTGATGGCAGGCGCTTAGCTTAACTGCTGAGCCACCCATGTGTCCCAAAGATTTTATTTACTTGTTCATGAGAGACAGAGGGAGAAGCAGGCTCCCTGAGAAGCAGGGAGCCTGACAGGGCTTGATTCCAGGACCCTGAGATTACTACTGAGCCAGCCAGGCACTGAGGGCAGCATTTAATTGAGCCTTTCAACTTCTAGGAATTCTTTCTTATAGCCATTCATTAAATACTGTACTTTTTGTTGTTGTTTATTGTTCCTGTCTTAAGTACAGGTAATGTGATCTTTGATAAAATGTATTTGTTAAATAAATTGATTTAAAAAAAATTGATTCTCATCTGAACTTGCCTTTGACTCCTTTCTTACTCCACATTTTTTTTTTTTTTTTTTAAGATTTTATTTATTTATTCATGATAGTCACAGAGAGAGAGAAAGAGAGAGAGAGAGGCAGAGACACAGGCAGAGCGAGAAGCAGACTCCATGCAGGGAGCCCGACATGGGATTCGATCCCGGATCTCCAGGATCGCGCCCTTGGCCAAAGGCAGGCGCCAAACCGCTGCGCCACCCAGGGATCCCTCTTACTCCACATTTTACCAGTGACTCACATTAGGTTGAAGTCAGGTAAAATTTAATCATTACTAAAAATACTGTTTTTTGACTTGTTTTATAAAGCATGTCACCTTGTCTCAGGAATGTTCACAAGAATAGGGAAGGTTTAAAAGTAACCTGCTTAGAAAAAGACTAGGAGGTTTTAGTAGGCCTTAAGTAAGTGTGAGCCAGTATAGTACTATGGCATGCCTGGCATGGCAAATTTGATCTTATTTATTTATTTATTTATAATTATTAATGCAGTGTTTAAAGCTTGCACCATTATATTTTTATCATGTTACATCGTGGTGTGTTTTGACATGAATAGGTCTGTGAACTCTGGCTTTCCCCCTGTGAACTTTGTAAGTGACTTAGGCAAGTGATTTGGCCTCATCAAGCCTCAGCTTTCTCATTTGTAAATTGAGGATGTTCTCAACTGAACTCCTAGGACTATTGTGAGGATGAAATGGAAGAGGACACAGAAGGGATTTGTCCTGGTATCTGGCATAGAGAAAGTATGTGTCCTAAATATTAGCTACTTAATATTAGTCTTTTTAGGGGTGCCTGGGAAGCTCAGTGGTTGAGTGTTTGCCTTTGGCTTAGGGCATGATCCTGGAGTTCTGGGATCGAGTCCTGCATCAGGCTCCCCACAGGGAGCCTGCTGCTTCCTCTGCCTATGTCTCTACTCTCTCTCTCTGTGTCTCTCCTGGATAAATAAATAAAATCTTAAAAAAAAAGTTAGTCTTTTTTTTTTTTTAAGATTTTATTTATTTATTATCCAGGAGAGACACACAGAGAAAGAGAGAGAGAAAAGCAGAGACATAGGCAGAGAGAGAAGCGGGCTCCATGCAGGGAGTCCGATGAGGGACTTGATCCCAGGTCTCCAGGATCACACCACCTGTGCTGCCCAAAGAATTAGTCTTTAAAAATTTTTTTTAAGTAGCTCCATGCCCAGTATAGAGCCCAGTGTGGGGCTTGAACTGACAACAGTGAGATCAAGATCTGAGCTGAGGGCAGCCCGGGTGGTTCAGCCGTTAAGCGCAGCCTTCAGCCCAGGGCATGGTCCTGGAGACCCAGGATCGAGTCCCATGTCGGGCTCCCTGCATGGAGCCTGCTTCTCCCTCTGCCTGTGTCTCTGCGCACCCCCCCCCCCCCCAGTAAATAAAATCTTAAAAAAAAAAAAAAAGACATGATCTGAGATCAAGAGTTGGACACTTAATCGACTGAGCCAGCCAGGCACCCCTGCTTTATATTAGTCTTTACAACTTGGTTTTATACATTTGAAACAGGCTTAAAATCCACAGATAGTAAATGTAAGTGGGGTATAAACTCAAGCCTAGGCTTCTCCTGAGGCAGTGGATTTACCCACTGTGCTGGACCCCTTCTCAGAAGTGTTGGTAAGTGACTACTACCCTTTGGTGTTCTATGATTGTTCCTTCAAGTACCCAAGGGAATGGGCCAGCCTAGCCCTTCTCTCAGGCTCTGAACAGAGTAAAATGTCCTTGGTGGTTTTAGACACCAGCTGTGAAGATCTAAATATGTGGAAGGGAAAGAAGGAAGGAGGATAGAGAATGGAATAAAAGGAGAGAATTAAAGAATTACCTCCATGAAATCTCTAGTGTGTTTCTTACCCTGGGTGACATCATTAGCACACTTATAAAACAACTGCTGCAAAAGTTCCTTCTTTATCTTGCATGGTACCTGATAGCCTCCTGATTTAAGGGTGGTTTTGTTTGTTTCCCTTAGAGTATCTTTAGAGTGTCTTATATGTTGTGGCTTTCCACATACAAGATAAAGTCCAGTTCCTTAATGGCATATAAATCCTTTCATAATCTGGCCCCTTTTACCCTTGTTTTGTTTGCTATAACTCCCCTGCACGTATTTTGTGCTTCAGCTATATTAGAAATTACTTGTTGGGGCACTGGGTGGCTCAGTTGATTAAGCAACTGCCTCTTGATTTCAGCTCAGGTCATAATCTCAGGGTTGTGATATCGAGCCTCATGTCAGGCTCTGCATCAGGGGAGTCTGCCTGGGATTCTTTCTTTCCCTCTCCGACCCCCCCCCCCTCAAATTACTTTGTGAAAAAAATTACTTGTTTTTCAGTGCCATCTTCTGCTTTCAGTGTCCCAGCCTTTGTAGAGAACTCTGTGCACATTCTTCTCTGCAAAGGCTGTATGTAGCCTTCTGGATGTAGTCATATTATAGCAATTACCACACTTTGTTGTGATTGTGCCATATTTGTACACTGACATTGTCAAATGCACTTGATGTTTCCCTGTAATTTTTGATGCAGAGGGGAATTTTAAAGTTGGTATAAATTTATTTGTATATTCTTTTATATGTAGAGCTTATCTGAAAGAATATATAGGAAATGGGTAATAGCAGTTGCCTTTGGGGCAAAGACCTAGGTGTCTCCAAAGTATATCACCTTTTGTACCTTTTTTTTTTTTTTAAGATTTTATTTATTCATTTGACAGAGAGCACAAGCAAGGGGAACAGCAGAGGGAGAGGGAGAAGCAGGCTCTCTGCTGAGCAGGACCCTAGGATCATGACCCGAGCCGAAGGCAGATGCTTCACCGACTGAGCCACCCAGGCTCCCCTCCCTTTTGTACCTTTTATTTATTTTATTTTTATTTTTTTTCCTTTTGTACCTTTTAAACCCTGAACCACATACATGTGTTTATTTACAAGAATGTCTTATGTATGGAAAGTTGATATCATTAGCTTTATTTAGCTTGTGCACTAATTGGTATTAATAGTCCTGTATTAGTTAGGGTTCTTCAGAGAAAAAGAACCAGTAGGAGATATATAGAGATCTACTGGCTCACAATTATGGAGGCCTCATTTCATGCTCTGCCCCCTGCAAGCTAGAGACACAGGAAAGCTGGTGGTGTAATTCTAGTCTAGGTCCAAAGCCCTGAGGACATGGAAGCTAGTGGTGCCCCCAGGTAAGAGAAGACCCATGTCCCAACTCAATCGGGAGAGCAGAACAAACACTCCCTTCCTCTACTTTTTATCTTTGGGTCTGTTAATGGATGGGATAATGCTCACCCACATTGGGGAGGGCAGTGCATGGGGCTGAGTCCACCGATGCACATATTAGACTCATCTGGAAACACCCTCACAGACACACTCAGAAATAATGTTTCATCTGGGCACCCTGTGGCCCAGTCAAGTTGCACATAAGATTTACCATTATAAACTCTGCACAGAGAAGGTGTGTTAGGTCAGATATTGGTTTTGATATAGATTTTTTCCTGTTAGGTTCACTCACACACCTAGATTTGTTACAGCTGGTGTGGTGTGTGGCCCAAAGGAGTGAATAATAATAGCTAACACCTCTTCAGAATATATTGTGTGCGAGGTACTATTCTAAACACTTTTGAGTGTTAATTCGTGTCCTTGCAGCCTCTTGTGGCAAGTGCTGTTATTACTCTCATTTTACATACCAGGAAATGAGGGTCATGAAGGGTAGCTTGCCCTGTTGTGATGAGCACTGGGTGTTAGATTAAGGGATGAATCACTAAATTCTCCTGAAACCAGTACTACACTATATGTTAACTAACTTGAATTTAAATAAAAACTTGGAAGGAGAAAAAAAAAGGCGACCTCCTTATACAAGAAACATGGTAGTGTTGAGATCCTAAACTGGGTACTTTGATTCCAGACTGGCTCTTAATCATATTCTTCCACTCAGATAAAAATTAGGATGGAGTTCTTTATCCCTATGATGTTATAATTTGTTATATTTGCTGTAACAGTTGCTGAATGTGTAACTTCATTGTTCTGTTTTTATCAGATGTCATCTGCTTAATACCTATAAAAATGCACATTTTAAAATGCAGTTCAAAGAAGTATAAATACTGAAAAAAAAAAAAAAACCCAAAAGTATAAATACTTTTTTCTTCATATATTTTTACTGTTCAACAGGGATTTACCATGACCATTTGGGTATAGAATGGCAGATGATTTTGCAGTCTCAGGCTTGAGGTGAGATTAGGATATTTTAAGGGCCCATCTGCTCAAGGCTCTGAATGACTCAGGTTTCTATCAGATTAGGAGTTTACCCATTTTTAAGACAGAGGTTTGTCTCAATTTGGTGGAATAAGCCATATGTGACATAAAGGTTAAACCAAGACTTTGAAAGCCTTTTCTAATTCTGAGATTGTGACTCCGTGTTGGGTTAAAATATTGCTTTCAGTTACAGAAGAGTACTTTTAAGGTCATATATAGCTTTAACTTTCTTTTAGAAATATAACTAAAACTATTTCTATAGTTCTATTTAACTTATAACAGTTCACTTACCCAGAAATAATTCTGTACTAAAATGTCCAGATTACTTATAATGTGTGTTTCTTTAAAAGGATTTAGCCTGTATAATTTTGGAATAGAGAACCTTATGAAATAGTTTCCCCTTAGAATGCTATCAATTTATATGTGGGAGGGAAGACCTACAGAGATTGATTTGCTTCAACTCAGATAGGTATGGTTAGTGGGAAAGCTGGGCTTGGAATTGAGGTTTCTAGCTCCCCACAGAATGGAACTACTCTATTATGAGGCCTCAGCTGCTTCAAAATGTGGTTATTCAAACTTAACAGTGTATTCAAATAGCATAACCTGCGTGGTCTGGGAATCTTTAGATATAAGCATATTTAATTTTTATTCTGAATTACTGAAAGTATCATTTAATGCCCAACAGAGATGGCATAAAAATTGTATCAGACTTTCCTTTGATAATCAACTCATGACATTTAGAATTTCCCTGAATTTAGAATATAAATTATTGAGTAAGTGGCCAAGGAATTCTGTCTAAAGTATTTTAGCATTCGGAAATATCATTTGAAGTTTATCTTTGGGAAAGAGAATTTATAAATCAAATTTATAAATTTAGTCCACTTATGATTTACTAAACTTAATTTGTTGATGCTTTAACAGAGTAATTATAGGGATCCTACCAGATGAGTTTAGTAGCAACCTGGTTGTGGATGAACATATGTATGATGTTTAATACTACTGTAAGAAGAAATGTTTTTTTAAGGATAAGGTCCAGTGTTGTGGGAAAACTTGTTTTCTGGTTCCAAAGTGAGAGTAACAATTTCTTATATGTGTTTTTTTCTCTCTTTAGACTTTTGATAAAATTCTTATTGCTAATAGAGGAGAAATTGCATGTAGGGTAAGTAGATTTTAATCTTTCATTTTACTTTGTGAAGTTTATTATTAGGAAATCCCTTTAAATCCGAATCTCTGTTAATAGATAACATTTATATATTTTAAAATAGGTTATTAAAACTTGTAAGAAGATGGGCATTAAGACGGTCGCCATCCACAGTGATGTTGATGCTAGTTCTGTAAGTATATTTTTGCTTTATTTGGATCAGGACTTATTTGGAGTAAAAAAAAAAAAAGTAAAAATGTGGGTGTCCCCTCCCCCACCCAACTGTGTGGGTGTGCACAATTACAAAAAAATCTAATCATTCACTTGTATATTAAGCAAAATGGAAGTATCATAATGTCTTTATATGTGTCTTTTTTCTTCCCCCTGAGGTTTTAATTTTTTTTTTTTAATTTATTTAATTATGATAGTCACAGAGAGAGAGAGAGAGAGGCAGAGACACAGGCAGAGGGAGAAGCAGGCTCCATGAACCGGGAGCCTGATGTGGGATTCGATCTTGGGTCTCCAGGATCGCGCCCTGGGCCAAAGGCAGGCGCCAAACCGCTGCGCCACCCAGGGATCCCCTCCCCCTGAGGTTTTAAAAACCTAGAGTTTAAAAGTTGCTGGACTGATTGCTGACCACCAAGTAGATTTGAGCAAAGCTGGAGGAAGTTTGATTCAGAGATCGATGAAATGTTTATATACTATGCTGCCTTATGAGAGCACATTTTCCCACAGATGAATTCTAATATTACTAAGGGAATGCTATAATTGTTTAAACTTCCTAAATGCTTTGTCATGTTCAGTGGATAGTTTGATAAATGAAAGATAGGCAAATAATAACTGGACATGAACACAAGGAATAGTATAAAGCAATGAGTGATACATAGTTTTATTGGGGATTTTAACCACAGCAGGCATTTTTAGCAGTAATAAACTATGAAAGAATAGAGAAAAATCCCATGAGAAAAGAATGTAAATTATTGGAACTTTAGGGGAGGAAATTAGTAGCTGTACTTTAATGTAAGTTACTGTTTTTCATTCTTGCTTTTGGTAACAACCTAATGGTAATGGCAACTTTTATTGTATAGTAATATACAGAAGATTTCCAATATTTGTGATTACTTGTTTTATCTAGAACTGTTGTTCATTTAGCTTTATTGTGACTTTCTTTTTTTTAAAAAAAAAGAACTGTTGCAAGCTACTCTAATTTCCTGAAAATAAAGGTTAAGTATTTATCTTTTTTATTTGACGGATATATTTAAAATCATTATCTTTTACTTAAAAGCAATTAAATCAAGCAATTAAACAAATTTATTTTGTGTCTGTAGTTTTTTCTTTTTTTTTGTTTAATATTTGTTTCTGGCCTTTAGTATTACTAATAATTTGTTTTAACTGACAGCTTCAATAGTAGTTTATATTCCTTACAAGATACTCATGAAGGGCAGCCCCGGTGGCTCAGCGGTTTAGCATCGCCTTCAGCCCAGGGTGTGATCCTGGAGACCCGGGATCAAGTCCCACATCAGGCTCCCTGCATGGAGCCTGCTTCTCCCTCTGTCTGTGTCTCTGCCTCTCTCTCTCTGTCTCTCATGAATAAATAAATAAAATCTTAAAAAAAAAAGATACTCATGAAATAATAAGAAAACTATTTAATCTCTTTCTTGTTTGGTAAACTAAGGCATTTATCAACACCAAACTCCTTTGCAGAAAAGTTTGTGTTGCATCAGACTAATAAGAGATTTAAAATTCTTTCTTTGGATGCCTGGCTGGCTCAGTCAGTGGAGTGTGCAACTCTTGATTTTGGGGCTGTGAGTTTGAGTCCCACATTGGGTGGAAAGATTACTTAAAAAAAGAAAAAATCTTAAGCCCCTCTTTATTTTTATTTTTTAAGCCCCTCTTTTTGTCGTATTGTGTTTTCATTGTGTTAGCTCACGAAGTGTTTTCATTCATGGATAAATTGAGAGAGAAAAAGATTTGAATTGTGGACAATCGCTGTTCTTAGATCAAGTCTGATAATAACCTTTCACTTATTTTTCTTATATCAAAATAGTTAATTCTCTATTCTGTGTTCTCATGAAGATGACTGTTGGCGTGGATAGTCCAGAATTATTTGTATTTTGTTTTTTTTCACATTTATATTTCAGTGTTGGTATTTTAACTCCCAATAGCATGACTGTCTCTTCCCATTCTTAAGTTTGAAGCTTTGTATTCTTGTTAGGTAGAAGCTAGACATGGCCAGTGGATGGAGAGCTCTGAGGCAGAGTCCCAGATTCTTCAAGAGGAATGATAGAGACAGGAGCTGCTGGAGGCAAGGATGGGGATCAAATGAGCTACACATTAAAAGTCCAAGAGTGGGATGCCTGAGTGGCTCAGTGATTGAGTATCTGCCTTTGGCTCTGGGTGTGATCCTGGGGCCCTGGAGTTGAGTCGCACATCGGACTCCTTGCAGGGGGTCTGCTTCTCCCTCTGCGTATATCTCTGCCTCTCTCGATGTTTCTCATAAATAAATAAATAAATAAATAAATAAATAATAAGTAAATAAGTAAATAAATAAATAAATAAATAATCTTAAAAAAAAAAAGTCCAGGAGCACAACATCCTGACCTTGTGGCTTCCCCAAGACCTTGGGACTGACAGACCAAAGAGCCTCAGGTGGAGAACATGTGTTCTCCTCTTCCACTTCTGCTCCACGGTAACCCCATTATAACCTCATTATAATATATTTGCATTGTGGGTAGAGTGGCCCCTCCCCCCCAATGGAGAAAGGCTGCCTTGTTATATCAGGTACTAACCTTGTAGGGTCAAAAACTCCCTCTCCCAACTGCCCCCACCCATTAGAGACCATCCCACTGTCCATCACAGCTCCTCCCAGCCCAGAGGGACCCAATAATATCCAACCCAAAACAACCTAGAGGCCGCTGGACCTCTGGGAGCCTGCCTGCTCTCCCACCTTGAGAGTGTACTTGCTGTTTAATAAACCAATTTGTGCTTGCTACTTTCTGTCTCTGTTTGAATGCAGATTCTCAGATGCAGGTGTTCACATAAATCTTTCTTGTGGGGAATCCAAGTACCGATGCATTCTCAGATGCAGGTGCTCACATAAATCTTTCTCTTGGGGGAATCCAAGTACCTCTATTCACAGGACACAGACTGTCACCCATAACATTCAGATCTGTAGGTGGACTGTTACTTTCCAGGCTTGGAAAAAGCTAGTTTTAAAAAGAGTTGGTCTAAGTTTTTTATTTTATTTTATTTTATTTTATTTTATTTTATTTTATTTTATTTTATTTTATTTTATTTTATTTTATTTTTATTTTTATTTATTTATTTTGGTCTAAGTTTTAAGATGGTCATTCATATCTTTCTAAAGCAGGGATGGTTTAGTTTTATATTTTAAAGACTTCTAGTTACTTTTTTGGCGGCAATGGAAAAGAGTCTACAAGATACTAGAGTACGTAATTTAGATTAAGGTTTCCCAGGTCCCACAATTGAAGCAATGCAAGCTCAGAACTTCCTCTAAGTATGACCTGCTTTAAGTCCTTTACTAGAAAGGTACAGTTTTGGATGATAATGATAGTTGGAATATCCAAAGTTTAATTTAGGCCTCAGCAGTAGAGCCAAATCTGTTATTTGCTGTCTGTGTCAGCCTCGAGAAAGGGTGAATTCCTCTAACAGTTTATTTTGCTTCCTTAATATGTGATCAGAAAGATTACTATCTTATTTATTTATTTATTTATTATCATATTTAATCAGCTTTACAATATGAATAATATGAACCAGATGCGCTATTCAGATGTCTTGTTAATGTCGTAGTGTTTATTTTCAGGAGGCAAGCATCTATAATGTAACTTGTAGGGAAATCTTTTGTGCTTCATAGGTTAATTTCATAAATGGAAATGTAAATACTGCAGTAGGAAATTACTGTAACAGTTGTTTTTAAATGGCAAGTTAATAATTTTCACAACTAATTTTTTTAACAGTTAAGCAGGGGAAAAAGGCTAACAGTTACTCCAACTATTAAGTGATAAGTCACACAAATCTAACTACCTTGCAAACGATTAATGTGTAATGGAAAAAAATTGGCTTTTGAAGATAATTATGCTGTTTTATCACTGGTACCCTTTCGGCCCTGTCCTGTTCTTCAGTATTATCTTCAGTATTCTTTTTTTGCTCTTCTGTGTTAATCTTGGGATAATCTTATCAAATAATTAGACACATCCACTCACGAGTTTTTAGCTATTGTGAACAAGACTTCTTTAAACAATCTAATACAAGTCTTTGTGTAAACATATACTTTCATTTCCCTTGGATAAATACCTAGGAGTGGAATTGCTAGGTCATAGGGTAGATGAGAGGCAAAGCAGCCTTTTCCTGTTTGGATAGTAAATCTGTTTGTCTAGAGAGTAAATATATTTTAGACTTTGCAGGTCTCCTTTGTATGTTCTTTTCTTTTTTTTTTTTTTTAATGACCTTCCCTCTTTTTTTAAAAAAAGGATTTTATTTATTTGAGAGAGAGATAGCAAGAGGGACAAGTGGAGTACAGGGGCCCAGGGAGAAGGAGAAGCAGACTCCCTGCAGAGTTGGGAGTCCTTTGCAGGGCTCCATCCCATGACCCTGACCCTGGAATCATGACCTGAGCGGAAGGCAGATTCTTAACTCACTGAGCCACCAAGGTGCCCCTTTTATGACCATTTAGAAATGTAAAAACCATTCTTAACTGTGGGCTATAAAAAACCTGTCCTTAGATTGGATTTGGCCTGTAGGTGGGTGGTATTTTGCTGATTCCTGGCACAGATAGATGCATGTTTAACTATAAGAAGCTACCAAACAATTACTCAGCCATTAGAAACGACAGATACCCACCATTTGCTTCAACATGGATGGAACTGGAGGGTATAATGCTGAGTGAAGTAAGTCAATCGGAAAAGGACAAACAGTGTATGTTCTCATTCATTTGGGGAATATAAATAATAGTGAAAGGGAATATAAGGGAAGGGAGAAGAAATGTGTGGGAAATATCAGGAAGGGAGACAGAACATAAAGACTCCTAACTCTGGGAAATGAACTAGGGGTGGTGGAAGGGGAGGAGGGCGGGGGGTGGGGGGGAATGGGTGATGGGCACTGAGGGGGACACTTGACGGGATGAGCACTGGGTGTTATTCTGTATGTTGGTAAATTGAACACCAATAAAAATTAATTTATTAAAAAAAAAAAAAGCTACCAAACAGTTGCCCTTCATGGTCATGCCGTATTATGTTCACACCAATAACGTGTAAGTGTTCATTTTGCTCCATGTCCTTGCTATACTTGGTCTTATCAGTCCTTTTGATTTTTACTATTCTATTGGTCATTATGTGTTATTTTATTGTAGTTTAAATTCTCTGATGAATATTGATGTTGAGTACCTTTTCATATTAATGGACATTTATATTCCTGTGTTTGTTCAAATATATAATTAGGAGAGCAATACAGTGATACTTGTGTACCCTTTGCCTGGATTCACCAGTTGTTAACATTTTGATACATTTCCTAATATCTGTATCTCTCTCTCTCTCTATATATATATATGAGTATAAATAACTATTACGTTTCTTCTTTTTTCTTTGCTTTTAATTTTGCTAAAGAATTTGAAAGTAAGATATAGACATTGTGGCATTTCACCCCTAAATACTTCAGTATTTATTTCTAGGAAAAGGATATTTTCTTACATATACCTTATCAAAGCTAGGAAAATTACCAGTTCTTCTATAGAATATTCTGATATGCAAACTATATTCACATTTCCCCACTTGTCTCCAAATGTCTTTTTTACTTTATTATTATTTTTTTAAATGTAAGCTCTACACCCAACATGGGGCTTGAACTCATGACCCCAAGATGAAGGTGCTCTAACAACTAGGCCAGCTATGTGCCCCTCCAAATGTCTTCAATATTTTTCTTTGATTCATAGTTCACTGAAGGTTCCCGAATTATATTTGGTTATTATGCCTCTTTAGTATCTTAATCTGAAATAGTTTTCCTATCTTTCCTCCTTTCTTTGATTTTCATGGTACTGATATTTTGAGGAATCCAGGCTAATTGGCTTATAGATATTCTGGATTTGTTGGATTCTTTCCTCATGAGTAGATTTGGTTTAAATATATTTTTTAAAGGTTTTATTTATTTATTTGAGAGAGAGAGATACTGAAAGAGCATGAACAGGGGTTACAGGATAGGAGGGTGAGGAGAGGGGGAGGCAAGGTGCCTGACCTGGGGCTTGATCCCAGGACCCTGGGATCATGACCCGAGCTAAAGGCAGACGCTTTACCGACTAAGCCACCCAGGTGCCTCCAGTTTAAATATATATATATTTTTTGACAACAATACTCCGTAGGTGTTCTTATTATTCTTGTATCATATCAAGAGTTTCATAATGTTGGGTGTTTCTGCACTAAATTTGGTCACTTGGTTGAGGTAGCTGTTATCAGGTTTCTCCATTATAATGGTACCTTTTTTCTTCTTCTTCTTCTTTTTTTTTTTTTTTTAAAGATTTATTTATTTATTAGAGAGAGAGTCAGAGACACAGGCAGAGGGAGAAACAGGTTCCATGCAGGGAGCCTGACGCGGGACTCGATCCTGGGACTCCAGGATCACATCCTGGGCCAAAGGCAGGTGCTGAACTGCTGAGCCACCCAGGGACCCCCCCCCCCTTTTTTAAAAATCTTTTTTTTTCTTTTTTTTTTTAAGATTTATTTATTTATTTATTTATTCATGATAGACAGAGAGGCAGAGACACAGGCAGAGGGAGAAGCAGGCTCCATGCAGGGAGCCCGACTTGGGACTTGATCCCAGGATTCCAGGATAACGCCCTGGGCCAAAAGCAGGCACCAAACTGCTGAGCCACCCAGGGATCCCCTTTTTTCTTCTTTTGATACTAATTTTTGGAGGGTGAATCTTTGAATCCATGGGAATATTTGTCCCCCATCAACCTCTCATCTAATATTTTTGCATCCACTGATAAACATGATCTGACAATAATTACTTTGGTTACATTTGTCTTGTGCTGTTGTTGAGAAAACTGTCAAGTCTACTCCATTTTGAATCTTTTTTTTTTTTTTGTATTTTCTTTTTTTATGTATTTGAGGCCTCCTTTCATGTCTTATTTTTAATGACTTATTTTGAAGCTTCTATCGTACTGCTCTGTTATTCCAAGTTTCTAGGTGTCTGTTTCTGACTTTTCTTCACAATGGATGATCTTTTCATGTGTGTGGTTTTGGCTGTGACCTCCTATTTGAAATCTCTGTGTTGAATCCCAGTGTGGTGTGGGTTGCAGATATGGCCTGGCTGGGTATATGCTATATTTGTTTCTACCAGGCTCTCCACGGTATCCTTTTTTTTTTTTTTTTTTTAAAATTTTTTATTTATTTATGATAGACAGAGAGTGAGAGAGGCAGAGACACAGGCAGAGGGAGAAGCAGACTCCATGCACCGGGAGCCCGACGTGGGATTCGATCCCGGGTCTCCAGGATCGCGCCCTGGGCCAAAGGCAGGCGCCAAACCGCTGCGCCACCCCAGGGATCCCTCTCCACGGTATCCTTGATCAGGGACTAAGTTTTATATTAACTTATTGGCACAAAGGTTGCTCAGCAGTTTTTACTTTGAACCACAGCAAGTAATTTAAAATATTTCTCTTCCATGTATCTAGTAGATTGATATTTTCCCCCCTTCTCACTTAGGATGTAGTCTTTGAGAAACCTGGCCTTATTAGGGAGTTTTCCTTTTGATCTTCAATTCCTTTCTCTTAGAATTAAAACTCAGTTCTTTAGGTTCTTTTTTTTTTCCTTACAAGATTATCATTTTTTAAAATTAATTTATTTTTTAAAATTTTTATTTATTTATGATAGTCACACACAGAGAGAGAGAGAGAGAGAGAGGCAGAGACATAGGCAGAGGGAGAAGCAGGCTCCATGCACCGGGAGCCCAACCTGGGATTTGATCCTGGGTCTCCAGGATCACGCCCTGGGCCAATGGCAGGCGCCAAACCGCTGTGCCACCCAGGGATCCCGATTATCATTTTTATTATAAAAGGATATAGCCTTTAGCAGTAGCCAGATGGAAGACCTGAATAAGGCAAAGTATGGGGAAAGGGCAGGAAGCTTGTATACCTCCTTAGGCACACCACTCTCTCCAAATCTCCATGTGTTCACCAACCCCCATTCTTTAGATTCTTCAGATGCTCACTTCATTCTCCATGATTAGCTGTGATATCGGCTCTGGGGGTACTGTCTGGCTTTCAACTTCCTCTGTTTTTGATCCCTGGGGATTGCTTGTAGTTGCTTGTAAGCCAAGTTGTTCATTTAAAGATGTTTGTTAAGTTTAATCTAGGGTTTTAGGTGCTTGTAGGGAGGATTTGCAGGTTATCTAGTTGGTTTATTCTTGAGTGTGATATCCTATTCTCTTTTGAGGAAGTTGTCCTGCTTTTGTTAAGAAGTGAAGACTGATAGAAAGCAGTATCAAAATTGGATTTAGGAAGGCAGTTCACATATACTGATGAGATTACTGCAACTGCATCCAGAGAATAAGGCCAGAGTCCACAAGCAGTATAATGCGCTGCAGTGGGAAATGGTCAGGGCAGGAGAGAGAAAATGGGAATTATGCCTTCTACCAAGTCATGAATTGTCTTTTATATATTCACCAGGCCCTTATTATTCTTTGGAAAGAGTTTTAGGGAATAGTTTATGAAGGGAAGATAGTCCTAGTAGAAGACTGTATCCTGCTGGAATTTTGGATTGTGTTGTATCTGCAGATCAATTTGGGAAGTGTTACTATCGCAACATTTTTAAGTCCTCCTTTCCACAGTTGTGGATATTCCACTTGATGTTGTTCCACTTAGGTTGCTTTAATTTCATCAATGTTTTGTAGTTTTCAGAGTTTAAATTTTGCACTTAGTTACGTTTATTAGTAAGTATTTTTGATATTAGGATTGTAATTTTTTAAATTTCAATTTTTATTAATTGCAAGCTAATAGAAATACAATGAACTTTTGTATAGTGATGGTGTATGTCCAGCAACCTTGCTGAACTTATTATTTCATATATATATATATATATATATATATATATATATGCATGCATGTTTTTTTAAACAGATCCTTAGGGTTATCTCTATTTTTTTAAAAATTTTTATTTATTTATGATAGTCACAGAGAGAGAGAGAGAGAGAGAGAGAGGCAGAGACACAGGCAGAGACACAGGCAGAGGGAGAAGCAGGCTCCATGCACCGGGAGCCCAACTTGGGATTCGATCCCCGGTCTCCAGGATCGTGCCCTGGGCCAAAGGCAGGCGCCAAACCACTGCGCCACCCAGGGATCCCCTTAGGGTTATCTCTAGAAGAACATGTGCAAATAGAGAGTTTTACTTCCTTCATTTCAATCTGGGTGCTTTTTATTTCATATTCTTGCTTAATTTTCCTGGCTTTAACCTTTAGAGTGCTATTGAAGTAGTGAGAATAAGCATCTTGTTTTGTTTCTCATCTTTGCGGGAAAGCATTCAGTATTTCACAATTAAGTTTGATTTAGGCTGTGGGATTTTCATAAATTCCCATTATCAGGTTGAGGAAGTACCCTGGTATTTCTAAATTATTGAGTGTTTTTTCATGATTGGGTATTGGATTATTTCAAATACTTTTTCTGTGTCTACTGAGATGATGTGGCTTTTGTCCATTATTCTGTTGATATGGTGTATTACATTAATTTTTGGATATTAGACCAGCCTTGCATTTTTGGGATATATCACACTTGGTCATCATGGTGTATAGTTTTTTATATATGTTGCTGGATGCATTTATTAGTGTTTTGTTGAATTTTTCATCTGTGGTTATGAGAGCTATTGGTTTGCAGTTTTCTTCTGACGGCTTTGTTTTGGATATCAGAGTGGTCTTGACCTCATAAGTTGGAAGTGTTCCCTCATCTCCTGTTGTTTTGGAAGAGTCTGTGAAGAATTGGCATTAATTGTTCCTTAAATGTTTGTTAGAATTCATCAGTGAAGCCTTCTGGGCCTGGGCTTTTCTCCATGGGAAGTTATATGTGTTTTGTTTTGTTTTGTTTTTTCTTAAAGATTTTACTTTTACGTGATCTCTACACTCAACATGAGACTCAAACCCACAACTCCAGGATCAAGGGTTGCAGGCCCTACTGACTGAGTCAGGCAGGTGTCCCGTTGTGGTTAGTTTTTCAATTATTCAATCTCTTATTAAAGGTTTATTTGAGGGGTAGCCCAGGTGGCTCAGCGGTTTAGCACCACCTTGGTCCCTGGTCGTGGTCCTGGAGACCTGGGATCGAGTCCCACATCGGGCTCACTGCATGGAGCCTGCTTCTCCCTCTGCCTGTGTCTCTACCTCTGTGTGTGTGTGTGTGTGTGTGTGTGTGTGTGTGTGTGTCTCTCATGAATAAATAAATTAAATTAAAAAAAATAAAGGTTTATTCGATTTTGTTTCTCCTTGAGTCTGTGTCTGTAGTTTGTGGCTTTCTAGGAATTTGTCTATTTCATCTAAGTTATCTAGTTTATTGATAAGATTGTAATATTTCCTTATTTTTATTTCTGTAAGTTTGGTAATAATTTCTTTCATTACTGATTTTAAGCATTTGAGTTTTTTTTTCTTGGTCATTTTAAAGGCTTTCAATTTTATTGATCTTTTCAAAGAGCCAACTTTTATCTCATTGATCTTTTTTTAATTCTCTGCCTCATTTACATGTAGTCTTTATTATTTCCTTTATTCTGCTAGCTCCTGGGTTTTTTGCTCTAAAAGTTTCCTTCTTTCCTTTTTTTTCTTCTTCTTCTTCTTTTTTAAAGATTTACCCATTTGCTTGACAGAGAAAGAGGGAGAGAAGGAGAGAGAGAGAGAGAGGCAGAGGGAGAGCAAGGCAAAAAACTAGACTCTGCGCTGGCATGGAGTCCAGCATGGGGCTCCATCCCATGACCCTGAGATCAATACCTGAGCTGAAATCAATAGTTGGAGGCTTAACTGACTCTGCGGCATCTCTTAAAAGTTTAAGGTAGAAGATTAGGTTGTTGACTTGAGGTATGTATGTATGTATTTATTTATTTATATTTCTAAAAATATTTATTCAGTTGAGAGAGAGAAAGTATGAATACGCAAGAGCACAAGCAGGGGAAGAGTTAGGGAGAGGGAGAAGCAGACTCTCGCTAGGTAGGAGCCCCATGTGGGGCTTGATCCCAGGACCCTGGAAATCATGACTTGAGCTGAAGGCAGATGGTTAACTGACTTAGCCACCCAGATGCCCCTTGAGGTCTTTTTTAGGCTTGAGCTATATACATTTTTCTTTGTTGTTTAGCTGTAATTCAGATGTCTTGGTATTTTGTTCTTCATTTTTATTTTGAAAATATTTTCTGATTTTCCTTGTGATATCTTTTTTGACCTACTAGTTCTTAAGAGTGTGGTGTTTAATCCACATTCTTTGTGAGCTTCCCAAGTTTGTTTTCATTCCTTGTTTCTAGTTTTCTTCCATTTTCGCTAGACAACATGCTTTATATTTCTACCTTTTAAAATTGCTTGGTGTTTGTTTTATGGCATAGTGTATGTTCCATCCTGGAGAGTGTTCCATGTGAACTTAAGAAGAATGACCATTCTGCTGTTTTGTGTAGTGTCCTCTAGATGCTTGGTTGGTTCATATAAATATTTACGTCTTTTGTTTCCTTTCTGATCTTCTGGTTGTACTATCCATTATTGAAAGTAGGGTTTAACATGCTTTTAATCTTTTAAAAAATGTTAGTATTTATTTTGTTTTGCTCAGAATACAAAATGGGTGACAATTATACGCCTATAACTATGTGCATGAAAGAGCCTAAGTAAGAGATCATTGACTAAGGGACTCTCAGTATTTTTATTTTAAGATTTTATTTATTTATTAATGAGAGACAGAGAGAGAGAGAGAGAGAGAGAGAGAGAGAGAGGCAGAGACATAGGCAGAGGGAGAAGCAGGCTCCATGCAAGGAGCCTGATGTGGGACTCCATCCCGGGACTCCAGGACTACGCCCTGGGCCGAAGGCAGGTGCTAAACCGCTGAGCCACCCAGGGATCCCCTGGACTCTCAGTTGTTATAGAAGGATTAGAGTAGGGTGTCCAGATAGAGATTCTCACAAGAATTTTTTGCAGTTTTCAGAAAGCAAGAAATTTTGACACTACTTAAATTGCTGTAGACTTAGAGAAAGAAAAATAGATTTCATTAAAAAAATATTTTTATGAAGCCACTATAATAACTCAGCAATAAGCAAAAAATAAAATTACAATGAGGGTCATATGTTGATAGAAGAATCCTAATAGGAAATAGGGTAACATAATTTACTTAATTATAATATGCTGCAGTCATATGGAATGTAATCATGACATTTCAGTATGGTTCAATATTAGAGACTATTAATTTAATTGAATATACTAATAAGTTAGCAGAGGAAAACTAGATGATCATCTTGATAGAAGCCTAAATGTCATTTAAAAGAAATTCACTGTCTTCTTGTAAAATCCTTAGTAAGACAGGATTAGTTGCATGCTGCCTTCCCTTAATACAAAGGTTATACCTCATAGGACGCATTCTCATGAAATTCAGGATGAAGACTGATAAATTTACTATCACTGCTATTATTTAACAGCATTCTAGAAGTGCTAGGTAATGCAGTTAGGCAAGAGTTGTAAAATGGTAGGCGGGAAAGGCAGAAATAGTAAGATTGTATTGAGTTTCTAATTACACAATTAACCGAATAACTCTTTAGAAACAGTAAAAACAATATCTATGGTACTTAAATAAATCTAAAGGTTTCCTACAAGGTAGAAAACACAGTTTAAGGAATAAAGCTTTGTAGAAATAGCAGAAGAGCTGAAACACTTTGATATGAAATTTATAGGACTTATATGAGGACTTCTTATTTTCATATAGGGAAATTGAATAGTATAAATATTATTTGAAAGTTAATGTGCATTTTTCTATTAAATCCTAATATACTGTAATCACACATACCAAATTATGTGTGAGGGGGCATTCACAAAGGACTAAATTTGTAGAATGGCCTAGTCAATTCTAGGCCAATTCTGTGGAAAATTGAAGAGGGGACTATTCTGACAGATACTAAAATACATTTTAATACCTTATCATGCAGAAATAATTAGGGCAACTCCATATAACTTTGGAGCAAGAAGAGACAGGTCTATGGAGTAAATTCATTGGATTTTAGGCAAAGGGCTGATAAAGGAGAACTTCTTAATTTGTCAAAGATGGCCTTATTATTATATTGACTTAGAAGGCAGGAGAGGTAGATTCTAGGGTTTTATGCCATTAATCTGTGATTTAGGTAGTCTCAAAGAAGTTAAGAAATATAAAAGATGAGAAATGTTTGGGTTTAGTGACTAGGACTTTGTAAATGAGAAGGCAGATCTTAACTTCTTTAGTTTGGTGGATAATGAGAACCAAGAATGGGTGAACCTAAAAGTTGTACTCAAAATGCATGCTGGATAACTATTTACTTTTACAGCTTTGTTTTTAAGTAAAAAGACTAATATGCTTTCCCATGCAAAATATTGTTATATCAAACCTCTGAAGTTATGGTTTTGATTTTTCTTAAAATGGATTAAATAATTCTGTATTTTAATCTTTGACAGTATTTTCTATTTACGCTCCTAAATTGAATGTATCAATATTTTATTGCTTTGTGTACAATAATACTGGCTTTGAATGAGAAATACCTGATATTGACTGCTTTAAAACCAAAACTTAAAATCAGAGGAGTTGTCATTGTGACTCACATCTTGGTCAGGCAGTTAGCCTGCTGTTTGAAGTATGATTCCTGGTGGGTATTGTAGTCTTACCCTTAGGATTCAGTAATGAGATTGAGCGGGGTTTCCTATGAGCACTCTGGGATGATTGACAGTGAGGTGAGGGGAATCATCACTTAGCATGCCTACCCTTGATAATATTTCCCTGCTGTCTGGGGAGGTACTGAGGACAAATAGGACTTCGTGATGTCTATGTAATTAGTGTATGTTGGTTCCAGTTGAACAAACTGGAGGGTAATGATCAGGTAAATGAAGAAGGAATACATTAATGTAGGCTAAGGTATAAAAGACCTTTGGGAAAACCTTATAAAAATTTTATAGGGTTGTTAGAATATCTTTATTTTTTATCTTTGCATATTTTTTGTGTCTTTATATATTTATTATTAATATATCTGTTAGAATATCTTTCGTTTTATTTTAGGTGTATAGAGATGAAAGCATCTCTATGCTTTATGCTTTATGCTCTATGCTTTAAAGGTGAAAGCACCTTTAAAAAGGCAAAAACCTCATGATTTTTTTTATCATTTATAGGATTTTTTTTGGAATGTTTTTCAACCTTTTAATATTTGGAAAAGAGTTAAAGTTCTTGAGTTAAAAATATGTTTCACAATCTGTTAAGGACTTATTTACAACCAGTGTAATCATTGATCCTCAAATAGGAATAAGCAACTAGGGGCAGGTTTGGAAAACTTCGGTGGTGGTAACTGAATTCACATTTATTATAAGTGTGTAGAGTTGAGATGGTGTATTTAAATGACATTTTCTTAAATTGCTTTTATTACTGCAGAGTAATTTAAGATGATGGCCATGAGGTCCATGTTTCCCAGTTGGTCATAATTCATTCAGAAACATTGCCAGTCATTTAGATTACAATAGAAAAGCTAAGGATTTCTAATTCATTTATTAATTGTCATTGTTCCACATGAAATTTTCTTAATCAGTAACATCAAGTTGCACAGCAAAGCCTTTGAAGTTACTGCAATACTACATTTAATGGGAAGAGAGGATTTGATTTCATTAATGTGATTTTTGGACCTTGGGATTCTGGTAATTAGGTAACTAAAGTGTTTTTAAATGGTATACTTGCTTTAAAACTTGTTATTGCTCACTTTTCTTGTAAAACTTGGTGCTTTCAGTAATCTTTTTGAATTAATACAAAAAAAGAATTAAGAATACAGTATCTACCTATGCAAATTCAAAACACTAGACTTTACAGTGAAGAACTAATCAGGAGTAGAAAGTAAAAGAGATGTTTAGACATTTTCCATTTTTGCTTTTATTGTCCTTGGAAAAAAAACATTTTGCAGAAACATTATACTACATCAACTTAGAATATTTTGATTATCTTTGGCTTGGATAAATTACTTTCTCTATGTTTTTGGGTAAAATGGAATAGGTTAGGATTCCTGGTAGGGATTTGTTCACATTAATATGGCTCATCAGGGACATTATATTTAATTGGAGATCCTGCAGAATAGTAGCAGGAGGCTGAAGAGAATTATTTAGCATTAGCAATGGCTCGTCTGGGAGTTGTGCACTAATCAAGGAGCTTGAGTGTTAGCAGTGGGGATGATGGGAATTATGACGATTATGACATGTAAGCATGTCTGTGTGAGAACTGGACAGGCAATGAGTTAATCAAGAAGTATATTAAATGGCTCCCATGCTGATTCATTATTATCTACCATAGTGCCTGTCAGGTTGTGTATTTAAAAAATACAATTATTGCTGAATTCAGTATGTATAAATTCAGCCACCATTCTTTGCTTTTCAATAAAATAACCTCAGATTACCTAATACATATAAAAATAGAAAAATGAACCAACCCTGCTGACTGTGTGATTTGTGTATTATAGTCTCTCTCTCTCTCTCTTTTTTTTTTAACTCTTTAGAGTGAACCCTTAATTTTAGAATCATTTAAAAATGTTTGCTTTGCACTTCCATATATTAGTTTAAATACTCTGGTTTATCTCTATTTCATAAAAAATTTGGATTCAAAAGTGAAATTTTTATATCTTAATTTTTTGAGATGAACAGTAATTCCATTATTTCAAAAAGATATCAATATTTAACATATGAAGCTGCAGACAAATCAAAGTGTTAATCTTTTCCACCATCAAAATGCTCTAAAATCAGGGGGTGGGTGTGGTGGTAGTAGAATTTTCTTTGCTCTAGTGGGTGGTCTCTTTGTGCCAGGTAGACCCATTCTGTGCCCAGCATGGTTAGAGCCATCTGTCATGAAACTGTCAGTTAGAAATGCTAGAAATGTACATATTTTGGGGGAAATGAAACTAATAAATTGAATTCCTTTTAGAAAATAAATTGAAATACAGCGTAAATCCATGAGCAAACTGGATTATATCTATAGGCAAATTTATGGAGTTACTGTACAGATGAACACACACAGTTTCTTTTGTTGTAAGCACTGCCAAATTTAGTAAAACTTTCTACCAAACTGTGACCTTCATGTATTAACTTAATTAAAGCAATATTATGGGTACTACTAAAAGTGTTAACCTGTGGGTGGTTGTTATTGAAATCCATTATCTGTGAAGTCTGTATTAGTGGTCAGCTGCATCAGAAATAAAACTTGTAAGCAAGACCCTCCCTTGGGTGCTGTGAGCTCAGCAGGTTAAATCGTCAAAACCTGTCAAAGCTTCTTAAAAGACTGATCATTTAAGCTCCCTGGAGTTAAAGGTAAACCAATCATTCCAGTTAGGAAGGACTGTGACTTTCTTTAGCAGCATATAAAAATTAGGTTTGGACAGGAAAAAGGATTTATATCAATATCATGTATGAATTATTTTTTTGACATACGTGTTTGCATACTTGCTATTTAACTTTAAAAAATTCCAACTTTAAATATGTGGAAAGTAACTTGTGAAGATTTTCCTTTGTAAATTGGAAAAGAGTATCCCCAGATCTTAATTTTGTTCAAACAAAACTTTGAACTTTTACCAATACTAAAATTTTAAGACCAAAACACAGTGAAATATTGAGTATATTTTGTTTTTGTGTATTTCAACATTTCTGGCAAAATTTAAACAGCATAGTTGGAAAAAGAACATTGTGTTTCAATGTAGTTAAAGCCTGATGGCAGGAAAAAGTACTTAATCATGGACTTTTTTTCAAGCATCTATTCAAGAAGTTTTAGAAATTCTGTAGTTTTACTGAAAAATCTTACATCAAAAATATTTGAAAATATAGCTTGCCTTTATAAATGTAATATTTATTTTTATTTTGTTAAATTCCAGTACAGTTAACATACAGTTATATTAATTTCAGGTGTATAAAAAATCAACAATTCTTTTTTTTTTTTTTTAATATTTTTTCTTTATTTATTTATGATAGTTACACAGAGAGAGAGAGAGAGAGAGAGAGAGAGAGAGAGAGAGTCAGAGACACAGGCAGAGGGAGAAGCAGGCTCCATGCACCGGGAGCCCGACGTGGGACTCGATCCCGGGTCTCCAGGATCACGCCCTGGGCCAAAGGCAGGCGCCAAACCGCTGCGCCACCCAGGGATCCCTAAATCAACAATTCTGTACATTACTCAGTGCTCATCACATTAAGTGTATTCTTAATCACTTTCACCTATTTCACCTACTACTCTACCCACCTCCCCACCCACCTTCATCCACTAGTTCATTTTCTATATTTAAGATTCAGGTTTTTTTTGGGATCCCTGGGTGGCGCAGTGGTTTGGCGCCTGCCTTTGGCCCAGGGCGTGATCCTGGAGACCCGGGATCGAATCCCACATCGGGCTCCCGGTGCATGGAGCCTGCTTCTCCCTCTGCCTGTGTCTCTGCCTCTCTCTCTCTCTCTCTGTGACTATCATAAATAAAAAAAAAAAAAAATTAAAAAAAAAAAAGATTCAGGTTTTTTGCTTCATTTGTTTCTTAAATTACACATATGAGTGAAATTATATGGTATTTGTCTTTCTCTGTGACTTCTTTCACTTAGATTCACTTAGATTCACTTAGATACTCTCTAGAGCCATCCATATTGTTGGAAATGGCAAGATTTCATTTTCTATGGCTGAATAATATTCCACTCTGTGTGTGTGTACGCATACGTACATGTACCACATCATCTTTACCCATTCATCTATTGATGGACAGTTTGGCTGCTTCCATAATTTGGCTATTATTACAAATAATGCTGCAGTAAACATAGTGGTGCAAATATCCTTTAAATTAGTGTTTTTGTATACTTTGGGTAAATACCCAGTAGTGGAAATACTGGATCATATGGTAATTCTATTTAATTTTTTTTCCAAAAGATTTTATTTATTTATTCATGAGAGATAAAGAGTGAGGCAGAGACATCAGCAGAGGGAGAAGCAGGCTTCCCACGGGGAGCCTGATGTGGGATTCAATCCCAGGACCCTGGGATCACCACCTCAGTCAAAGCAGACACTCAACCACTGAGCCACCCAGGCAGTGGGTGGCTCTATTTATTTTTTTGAGGTACCGCCATACTGTTTTCCACAGTGGCCAAAACCAGTTTGCGTTTCCTCCAATAGTGCATGAAGGTTCCTTTTTTCCTACATCCCTGCTAATACTTGTTTCTTGTTTTCTTTTTTTTTTCTTAAGAATTTAAGTAATCTCTACGCTCCATGTGGAGTCAAACTCATAACCCCAAGATCAAGAGCTGCATGCTCCACTGACTCAGCCAGCACCTCTTCACTTCTTGATTCTAGCCAGTCTGACAGATGTGAGGTGTTATCTCATTGTGGTTTTCATTTGCACTTCCCTGATGATGGGTGATGTTGAGCATCTTTTCACGTCTGTTGACCATTTGTATGTCTTCTTTGGAGAAATGTCTGTTCATGTTTTCAGTCCATTTTTAATTGGATTATGTGGGGGATTTTGGTGTTGGATAAGATCTTTATATATTTTTGGATTATTGACCTCTCTTGTTACTTTTGAAATTCTCTCTTTATCACTACTTTTTGTCACTTTAATTACTATGTGTCCTGATGTGAAACTCCTTGAGTTGATTTTGTTGGGAACTCTCTGTGCCTCCTGGATCTGGATTTCTTGTTTCCCTCCCCAGATTCAGGAAGTTTTCAGCTTCAAATATATTCTTTGAATTTTCTGTTCCTGTTTCTCTCTCTTCTTCTTCTGGGATCCCTAATATGTGAACGTTATTAATGCTTGATAATGCTGTTGAGTTCCCTTGGTCGGTTTTCATTTTAAATTTTTTTCTCTTTCCTGTTTAGCTTGATTATTTTTTACTACTCTTCATAGGTTGCTGATCCATTCTTCTGCTTCCTCTAGTCTAGTATTTATCCCATCTAGTGTATTTTTAAGAGAGAGAGCACATACTAGCTGATGGAGTGGGCAGAGGGAGATAGAGAGAGAATATGAGTGGGGCTTAGTATCACGACCCTGAGATCATGAGCTGAAATCGAGAGTTGGGTGCCTAATCAACTGAGCCACCCAAGCATTCCTCTGTCTAATGTATTTTTAATTTCATTTACTGAATTCTTCATCTCTGATTCTTTTTCTGTTTTCTTTGTCTTTGTTGAGGTCTGACTGAAGTCCTCCACTCATAAGTCCAGTATCTTTATGACCATTACTTTAAGTTCTCTATCAGGCATATTACTTATTTCTGTTTAATTTACCTCTCATGCTGTGATTTTTGTCCTGCTATTTCATTTGGAACATATTCTTCTCATTTTGTCTAACTCTCTGTTTCTGTTTCTCTGTGTTAGGAAGGTCACCTGTGTTTCCTGCTCTTGAAAGTAGTGGCCTTATAAAAAAGAGGTCCTGCAGGGCAATGTACCCTGTTCACCAAAATCTAGCACTTGAGATGTCTCCTGTGTTTTTTGTGTATGCCCTGCTATTGTGACTGAGCCATGTTTATCTTCAGTCTTATTCAACTCAAGTGAATACATCAGATATAAATCTACTGTTGCTCCCTCCAGTCATTTATCTGTTCAATATGTTTACTGCAAAGCCCTGTCTAAATCAGGAATGGGGTGTGGTCTGTCTAATGGAGATTTTGTAGTCTTGGGACACAGGGCTGTGTTTATATTATTTTCTTCACGCTGTTTGTTTTAGGCTTATTTTGCTCTTCTTTTTCTAGTTTGTCAATGTGGGAGCTTAGATTATTGATTTGAGGTATATCTTAATATTTGCTACTATAACTTTCTCTATAAGCAGTGCTTTAAGTGGTGCATCTATTATTATTTTTTTCTATATTGTATTTTCATTTCTTTTCAGTTCAAAATATTTTCTAATTTTCCTCTCTTATCCATAGGTTATTTACAATTTTTCAATTTCCAAGTGTTTGGAGATTTTTTTTTTTTTCTTTTTTAATAAGTAAGCTCAGTGCCCAGTGTGGGGCTTGAACTCCTGACTCCAAGATCAAAAGTCTCATGCTCCACTGCTCTGCTGACTGAGCTAGCCAGGCACCCTGGAAATTTTTTTGTCACTGAGTTCCACTTTAATTTGTTTATGGTCATAGAACATATTTTATGTGTTTTGTTTCTTTTTTTATGTGTTAAAGTTTATTTCATGACGCCTCTCTGGTGTATTTTGGTGACTGTTTCATGTGTACTTGTAAAGACTTTCATCATCTATTGGATGGATTAAATGTCAGTTAGATGCAGCTGATTCATAGTGTAATTCCTCTCTATTTGTGCTGACCTGATTCTCTCTACTGCTAGTTTGTTGCCTTTTATTGAGAGAAGAGTGTTAGATTCACCAACCAATATAATTAGATATTTGTTGCTCTTCAGTTCTGATTTTGCTTTACAAAGCACTGTTGTTGGGTGCTTACATGTTAAGAATTTGTACATCATTTTGTTAAAGTGACTCTCTTATTATGTAATGGTCTTCTTTATGCTTTGTAAATTTCTTTGCTTCAGAGTTTGCTTTGTCTGATAGTAATAAAGGCATTCCAGTCTTCTTTCATTGAATATTTGCATGGTATTCTCTCTCTCTTTCATTTTACTTTTAACCTATGGATTTTAATATACATTAAAAACTCCATTAGACAATGTATTTTGCTTTCAACAGGCAAACACGTTTTAAAGTACTCAAGAGGATAAGAATTATTATATTCACCCAGATGGTTGCCATTAGTGTTCCTTCTTCACTCCTGATGTTCCAGGTTTCCTTCCTATATCATTTCCCTTCTACCTGAAGAACTTCCTTTAGCCCACCACCTCTTTTTTAGAACTGATCTGACAATTAATTCTCTTCATTTTTTTCCTTCCTCTGAGAATCTCTTTATTTTGCTTATATTCTTGGAGGTAGATATAGAATTCTGAGTTGATAGTTTTTTTTTTAACCCCAGCAGTTTAAAAATATTTAAAAATATTTTGCTACTTCTATAGAGAAGTTGAATCACTATGTTGTACATTGAAATAAATATAACAATGTGTGTCAACTATACTAAAAAAATTAAAGGGTCATCTGGCCATCTCAGTCAGTAGAACATATGACTTTTCATCTTGGAGTCATTTGAGTGCCACATTTTGGGGGCAGGGTTACTTACATTTTTTTTTTAATAAAGATTTTATTTATTCATGACACACAGAGAGAGACATAGAGACTTAGGCAAAAGGAGGAACAGGCTCCATGCAAAGAGCCTGATGCAGGACTTGATCCTGGACCCTGGGATCATACCCTGAGCTGAAGGCAGTTGCTCAACCACTGAGCCACCCAGGCATCCACCCCCCAAAATTTTTTAATTACTTAAAAAATTAAATTTTTGTTCTAAAATAATAAAAATACTGTGCCACCTCTTTTTTGGCTTCTCTGGCTTCTGATGTGAAACCTAGTTCCTTTTTAAAAAAAATGGTATCTATAATTCTTTGAGTAATAATTCCTGTATAATTAATGTGTTGTTTTTCCTTTTTGTTTTTAGGATTTGCTTTGTCTTTAATTTTCAGTGGTTTGGTTAGATGTGTTTGATCATTGATTTCTTTTTGTTATCCTTCTTGGGATTTGTTAAGTTTCTAGAATCTGTAGTTTTATGTCTTTCACAAACTTGAGGCATTTTCAGCCATTTTAATTTCAAATATTTTCTTAGCACTGTGTTGTTTTTCTTCTTGTTCTGTGGTAACCTGTATGTTAGACTTATCATTATTCCATAGTTCTCTGAAGCTTTGTTAGTTTTTTCCAATCCTTCTTCTCTTTGACTCTGATTGTATAATAGATTTCTTTTACTTTATTGACTCTTCCCTCTGCTATTGAGCTCATCCATTAAGTTAAAAAATTTTTTGGTTATTATATATTTCAGTTAAAGTTTCCATGTGTTCCTTTTTGCAAATTCTGTTTCTTTCTCATTTGTTTCTAGAGTGTGTGCTCTTGATTTTTGGAGTATTTTTATAATAGCTTCCTTAATCTTTGTTAGATAATTTCACCAGTTGTCATCTTGGCTTTGTTGTCTATTGATTATCTTTTTTTTTTTTATAGATTTTATTTATTTAATCAGTAGAGACACAGAGAGAGAGAGAGAGAGAGGCAGAGGCACAGGGAGAGGGAGAAGCAGGCTCCATGCAGGGGGCCTGACATGGGACTCGATCCTGGGTCTCCAGGATCACGCCATGGGCTGAAGGAGGTGCTAGACCACTGAGCCACCCGGGCTGCTCTGATTATCTTTCTAAGTGTTGAAATTTACCTTGTTCTTGGTATGCTAAGCAATTTTGGATTGTGCAGTTGACCCTTAAGCAACATAGGGGTTAGAGGCACCAAACATCTGTGCATTCAAAAATCCATATATAACCATATATAATCCATATATAATATAATCCATATAATCCATATATAACCTTTGACTTCTCCAAATCTAATAGTCTACTATTTGACTTACCAGTAACTTACAGTCAATTAACACACACACACACACACACACACACACTTCAACTTTTAGAAACTATTTATTTTCCACCAACCTTATTTCCTTTTTTTTTTTTTTTTTTTTTGTGGAAGAGCAGCCTAAGACTCAGTGGTTGTTCCTATCCATTCATTGGCCTGAGCAGTGGGAGCTGTAGCCTAGTCTTCAGTGGCAGACTGAGAGCTTCAGTAGAGGGCCCCTGCATATCTTCAGACCAGTCTGTGACTTCAGGTTGAGTTATCAGTGGACCCAGGAGTTGGAGCAGTCCATTGCCCCTGAAATTCTTCCTTGGCTCCTCTTGGTTTTCAGTCTCCTGAGGATCTCTCTATCTCTGTAGAAGTAGGAGATTAGGCATGACTTCCCAGATTAATACATATTTTGTATCTTGTATATGTTATATGCTATATTCCTAACAATAAGCAAGAGAAAAGAAAATGTTACTAAGAAAATTATAAGAGAAAATACATTCACAATATTGGTTATATAAGTGGACCTGTGCAGTTCAAACCAGGTTTGTTCAGAGATGCAACTGTCTTTGGGATATTTTATGTATTATGAAATTGAAATTTAAATTCTTTAAAGAATTTTTTTTTTTTATCAGCAGCAATCAACATGGTTGGCTTCAGAGCCAATGTTGTCATCCCTTTTCTGTGCGCTTTTAGGCCTTTGTGATACTGTTTTTGTGTCTCACAGGTGTACTACCATCTAGTCAGTCTGAGATCTGTGGTCTGTTGAGTTTTAAAATATTCTTGATATACCTATTAGGATTATATCTATACATGTCCATCCAACCAAGGAATGGGTGCAGGAGTTCATAAATTTATTGGGTCACTTCTCTTTACTAGCTTTTCCTTTGTTAACTGTGCTTCCCTTTTCATTTCTCTTATTGGGGAAGCTGGGATTTTGGTTACTTTGCATTTATATATCTGTTTATGGCCAGGTGTTGAGAGTACAGAGGGAGACTAAGGAAAACTACTTTTTTACTCATAGCACTTCTGACACTAAATGTGTGGGGTTTTTCCCCTCGCACCAAAAACCAGTTCTCCAGCTCTCTGGATGCCAGCTGGATGTTGTACAATTTAATTCAGCTCTAATACCAATTACCTGGAGTTTGATTCCACAGATGAGGTCTTGTGAGACTGCCCCCACTTTAGATGCTTTTCTGAAGTCCTGGGTTATTACTTGAACTTTTCCCCAAGTCGCTATAAATTAGGGGTTTCCACAGCCCCCTCCTCAGGTTTGATAATTTGCTTTGATAACTCACAGAACTCAGCCAAATACTTGACTTAACATTTATTGGTGGGTTGCCTGGCTGGCTCAGAGGTTGGGTGCCTGCCTTCAGCTCAGTTCCTGATCCTGTGATCTGGGATCAAGTCCCTCATTGGGCTCCCAGCAAGGAGCCTGCTTCTCCCTCTGCCTGTGTCTCTGGTTTTCTCAATCTGTGTCTCTCATGAATAAATAAATCTTTTAAATAAAAAACATTTACTGGCTTACTTTAAATGGTATCATAAAAGATACAAATGGATGGCTAGGGGAAGAGTTACATCAGGCGACATCTGGAAGGGTCTTGAGTACAGGAGCTCTAGTCCATGGAGTTAAGGTGTGCCACCTTTCTAGCACGTGGCTGTGCTCACCAACTCAGAAGCTCACCGAATCCCTGTTGGCTAGGAAGGTTCCATTATGTAGGTGTGATTGATTAAATTGTTGGTCATTGCTGATTACCTCACTCCTTAGTCCCTCTCTTCTCCCCTGGGGTCAGGGGAAGGGAGTTGAAAGTTCCATCCCCCTGATTGTGTCTTCGTTAATCTGGTGACTGGCCCCCTCCCTGAAGCTATCTAGCCTCCCACCCCCAGTCAGCTTATTAGCATACAAAAAGACACTCTTATCACTCCGGAGATTCCAAGGATCTTAGAAGCTCTTGTGTCAGGAACTGGGGTCAAAGACCAAATATTAGAACAAAAGATGCTCTTAACACCCCTATTTATCAGGAAATAACAAGGGTTTTAGAAGTTCTGTGTCAGGAACCAGGGGCAGAGACCAAATATATATTTCTTCTTCAGTCAGAAAGAAAAAAGACAGTGGGAATTCATGAACCCTCATGGGACTGCAGTTTCACTGATGGGAGAAGAATGTTCCTTCTCTGTTTTGGCTCCTGCAAGCTCCCATTTTGTCTCTTGGCTCCTGTTGCAGTAGTAGAGTTACCTGATGGCTGGGGCACCAAAAAATCAAGTTTAAACCAAAACAAAAATCCCTGGGAAATTTCTAAGTCTTAGGAGCTCCCTTTTCTACTTTTTGAGTCAGAAATCTAGGGCTTCTCCTGGAGGAGCTCTGTCAGCCTACCAGTACCTACTTTGGGGATTACATTTTGTTCATCAGCCCGGGGGTGGGGGAGAACTTGGAAAATGTGAAAACTCACCACTGGTTGAGGTTTCTTCTTCCTCTTGATCTGCCTGCTACTTCTCAGGGTTCACACATAGTGGATTCATGTATTCATGTTCAGATTTCTTAGCTGCATTTAGCGGGACAGACAGAAGACCACATTTACTAATGTTTTACTTGCAATTAGAATGATCAGTGGGGTTTCTTAAAGGTCATTTAAAAACAAATGTGTGGGAAGGAATTCAGTGCAGCTGAATAGGTGTTTGTGTCTGATACTATTATGCTGTATATGGGAAAAGTTTGGTTAGATAACATTAGAGGAAAAGTAAGAGATTTTCATTGTGTGATTAAGAGTACTGCCTGTTAAGTTTGTCTGAGATTTGTGGGAGAGAAAGGAAGTTGTAGTTAGCTTATAGCTAACTGCTTTGGAATGGCCCTACTGCAGCAACCTCTAGTAAGCTACTGTTTGTGATGGAGTATAACATTCCTCACATGAACATTATTTTCTTTTCACAGGAGGTAAATGTTGAGAGCCGCCAGTCCCGGTTAAAGCCTAAACTCTTTACTAGGACATTGAAAATTGTTTTCATGGTGGTTTCCCTTCTAAGTCTTTATGTCTTTATCTTCCCCCATACTCACCCATCTTGCTTTCAGGCTGTTTTACGGATGTCTGGGTAGGCTGGGGCCTTTCCCATTTCCATGACTTTGAGTACAGAAGTTGCCTGTTAGTTACTCTTTTCACTTTTTTTCCATTTATTAGAAACTCCGTTTTATACTTAAAAAATGGATTCTTCATGAAATCAGTTTCTGTATTAGCAGTGTGTCCTGCTCTCATTTATTATTCCTGATTGCTGTTGGTTGTATTAAGTCTGTTTTTGGTTCTAGCCTGAACTCCTGGAAGGGAGAGGACTATGATGTACCATTTCTTTATGTAGCAGAGTGCCCATGATAAATGTCAGAATGAGTCAGGGAAGGGAGAGGGAAGTGTTCAGGGTCTATTTAATGGTAATGATATATGGTGGGTGGAGCATAAAGTAGTTGAATTAGAAACGAGAGTGAAAAGCAGACCCAGTAGTCTATAAATGGAATTAGGAACTTATGTTTAGGGCAAAATGTTTTATTACTTGGGGTTTTGGGAATAATACTCAGGTAGTCCTATTCTTTGTCTATTTGTTATAGTTTTTCTTTTGGAGGGGCAGCTTTTTCTCTTGTTCTTTCTGTCCATAGAGCCATCCGCCATCTCCCTGTTCAGAGAGGGAGCTGCAGATTTTTCTACCGTGTGTTGTCCAGATGTTCCTCTTCATTTGAATACATTTATTTACTCTCTTATACAAAAGCGGCCTGTGGACAGCTGCACCAAGTATTCTTTCTTAACCCAGCCAGACATTTGGATTTGAAAAAAAGTTAGATTTTTCAAAGAAAGACAAGTAGCTTGTGCCATTAAACTATTTATGTCTTCCTTCCCCATTGCTGTTGCAATTTTACCTTTTACCTCTGTCCTTACAGTATGTCCCGTGACAAATCTATTTCCCAATGTAAGGAACTAATTGATCCTGAAATCTGAAATTCCCTGAGCTGTCCTACAGACTAGAGTCTATACCTGGGTTCTCCAGTGCTTTTGGGAAGCTCACTGAAGTCCTGCATTCTTGGGCTTTTATCTGGCCACTTTCAGCTATGACCTTGCTGAGTGGACCAGGCTCCTTGTGGGAGGCAGTACCGTGCGAGGTGGGTCATGCTTCAAGCTATCAGGTAACTTGATCTCTCCGGACATTTTTGAGTTCTTCCCCCATTTTGACTCCTGTTCTCTACCTTCTGTGTTGTTTATAATTCCTAGGAAGGTGAGAGTCCTGTCTTGGCCTCAGGCTTGATTCCAAGTTCTGTTTATCTGACTGTGTGTTGCTCAGTCTCCAGGCTAAGTCCTCATAGAAGTACCACTCAGCTCTTATTCTGTTCCTGGTGGCTAGGCCCAGGCATAGAGCCTCAGGTAAATTCAATGGATGGCAAAAATCACTTTGGATTTAATTATTGAAATTAATTATTAGGCCTGGGGCTCATTCAAAGTACTCATCCTGTCCTCTGCTGGAGAAGAAATTTTCTTGTTTGGAAGATGGTGAGAAAAAAAGATTTATTTTTAGAGAATAAAAACATTTCCCAGATGTTTTTGGTGACTTCGTGTATCCTCTCCCTGCTCACTGAGATTGAGTGTGCTGACAAAGACAAAATCTTTTTGAACTCCGTAACTGCTTTTTATGATTGTTGCTTTAAGTAAGGGAGCTAACTGTAGAGTGCCAGGATTTTGTTTTAAAGATTGTATTTATTTATTTGAGACAGAGGGAGAGAGGATGAGCAAGGAGGCGGGCAGAGGGAATGCCTTGGTATCTGGGAGAGTAGCTGCTTTGAGAAGGATATCTGTTAAGCTGCACTAATGGAATAATGGTAGGTAACAGGTATTCCTTAAAGCTAGGTTGCATTTGTGGCTGTGGTAATTTAGGAACTATATGATGATTTTCATATAACCATTTTGATACCAGATTAGATTTTCAGTAAAGGTTTGTAGATATTTTTCATGACCATCTTTAAAAAGCTTTTTTTTTTTTTTTTAAGATTTTATTTATTTATGTATTTGACAGAGAATGAGAGAGAAACAGAGTGAGCGAGCACAAGCACAAGCAAGCAGAGGGAGAGGGGAGAATCAGGCTCCCTGTTGAGCAGAGGACCTAACTTTTGGCTCTATCCCAGGGTACTGGGATCATGACCTGAGCCAAAGGTAGACGCTTAACCGATGGAGCCACCCAGGCAACCCCCCCCCCCCATCTTCAAAAGTTTTAACTGCTTCATTTAAAAAATAATATTCACAATTTTTGATTTTTAAAGTAAAATAAAAATATACATGCTGTATTTCCTGTGGTAAGAAATACAAAATTTTAGAGTCCCGACATCTAATTTAAGCTGGTGGGATAAATCAGACCTCATCTTCCTGTTCCAAATTCCCAGGAAAGAGAAGCACTTAAAAAACCGAAAGAAAATAACCAGGATTTTGGTGCAAAAATATGGGAAATACGGTCTTGAAAACAGTGAAGAATTTCTGAAGGATAGATAGCAAATGTATTTATTCATTCAACAGAAAGTTCTGGTCAATACACAGGAGGAAATGGCTACAAAAGGTGGAACTGTTTCAGAAGAGAAAGATCCAGAGCAGGAAAGGGAACCTGGAACAAGTAACAAGATGTCTGGTTCAGAAACCTCATTGTGATCATCCAGCTGGGTGATTCCTCCATGCTGAGTGTCTGTCAGGGGAATGGTTGGTGAACTGGAGTGCCATGTCTTGAAATTTTTTATTTGTCAAAAAAGAATGAGGTATATCTCTAGATTTTGACAGAACATCTCTAAGACATTAGAGGGTGAAAAAGAACAAGTAAAATGGCACTAGAATAATACTGTTGATGTTTAAAAAAACTCCATGTGAAAAGATTTTATAATGTTGTAGGTCACATACATTACATAAAAGCATAGACTTGGTGAGGGGCGGTGGTGCTCTGCAGTGGCAGTATTGGTAATTGCTTTTAAGGTGGGAAGTTGGAGTTCTTTAAGGGAGTGAGGAGCAGTGGTTATCATTATTGCTTAAACTCTTTATTTATTTTTTAAAATTTATTTATTCATGAGAGACAGAGAGAGGCAGAGACGCAGGCTGAGGGAGAAGCAGGCTCCATGCAAGGAGCCTGACGTAGGACCCAATCCTGGATCCTGGGATCATGCCCTGAGCCGAAGGCAGACACTCAACTGCTGAGCCACCCAGGCGTCCCAAACTCTTTGTTTTAAAAATTGAAGTAGTATATTCACATGTTACTTGGGTGATTAAAGGAAAATAAAACTTTAATAACATCTAGATGATTCATTTTTATAGTGTTGTCAATTAGTGGCACATGTTGAGCAATGGTACTGATGATGGGGCTCCAGTAATTTTTGAGATCTCATGACTTTGTTGACTATCTGTATTTTAAATGACTAGAACTGACATGTAGCTATTCATATGCTCTGGAAATACTTTTTAAAAATACCCTGAATGGGGCATCTGGGTGGCTCAGTCAGTTGGATGTTGAACTCTTGATTTTGGCTTAGGTCATGAGTCCATCTTAGGGACTTCTGGTCAGGTTTATGAGGTACCCATGCTCACATGTTTTAGGTGTTTCTCTGTGGTGGGGCAATCTCTTTGAAAAGCTGTGTCAATCTGCAATTAGAAAGATATATCGATTACCTTGTGTGTGTACCGAGCTTTCCCAAAAGTTATAGAGAAAAGAAAATGTCCTGCATTTCCAAGCATTACAGTTACGCCACATGAAAGACTAGTCTTCAGTTTTTCTTTCTTACTTGACATTTGCCCTTCAACGGAGGGAAGCCAGGCTTCTATTTATTGTTCTTCTGAATTGGTCCTCAAGGTCACCAGAGATTTGATATTTTAGATTCTGTAGCTACTTCTGAATCTTCATCTTAGTTGGTCTGCCTGAGGCATGCAGCACTGATGACTCTCCCACCATTTTGATGACTTTCTTCTCCCTCACCATCCTCTGGTCTCTAAGGGCTCTGTGCATCTGCTGCTGGAGTGCCATTCTGAAGTGCTTTCTGTCGCCAGAGTCCTCTTTGTCAGGTTAATTCCAACTCTTTCTTTACTGGCTGCAGTTATTAATCAAACATTTATAGTATGTGTCACTGTGCTATGTGCCAGAAATTCCTCACCTAGCAGAACTCACAGCAGAGTGTATTAAAAAAATGAATATGAAACTTGCTGATTTTTTTTAACAGTGTTATTGAGGTACACTTAGCATATCATAAAGCTTACCCATTTTAAGGGTATAGTTCAGTGAGTCATACCAGTTGCTGGGCATTTGGGTTGCTTCTAGTTTTTAATTAGTATGAATAATGCTGTTATGAATATGTGTCTGCATGTTTTTGAGTGAACATGTATTACCCTTTCTTTTGCTTGTATACTTAGGATTGGAATTGCTGGGTCATTTGGTAACTATACTTAAACTTTTCGGTGTTACTAGACTGTTTTCCAAGGCAGCTGCATCATTTTACATTCCTATTAGTAGCCTATGAGGGTTCAAATCTCTCTTCATTCATGCCAGTGCTATGCCAGTCCTCCTAGTCAGTGGGAATTGGTATTGCATTGTGATTAACAATGTTTTTTGAAGAGCAAAAACTTTAACTTTTGATGAACTCTAGTTTCTCGGATTTCTTTTTTTATGGATCAGTCTGCATCTGTAGAGTATGTCACTTGAATTTCTTTGCCCTGTGTTTCTGCTTAGCTCTTTGAAGATATCTAGAAGATCAGATTGCTTATCCCATCTTTACTTCCCTGCCTTGCCTCAGTTTTGATAGTGCTCACATTGTTCTAGGGCTGGGGCAGTGGTTGGGCGCGCATGTTCCCTAGTTCTACTTATGTTCTTCCTGGCCCGAGCACTTTCAGGACTAGGGTGATCATAGCTTCCCACTCTTGCTAGTCCCTTGAAAACCTTCTTCTTCTTTTTTTTTTTTTTTCCTTGAAAACCTTCTGTTGGGTTTCCTAGCCCCACTCACATGTGTTATTTTCAGATAAACATGTTTGATCATGTCACTTTATTCTTGGAGAATCCTGACCTAATTTGGACTGAAAGCATTTCTGAGATGGGGGTTGGAAAATGATGGCCTGTGAGCTAAATTGGCCCACCACATAGTTTTTGTAAATAAACCTTTATTGAAACACAGCCATGCCCATTTGATTTTGTATTGTGTATGGCTGCTTTTGTGCTACAAAAGCAGATTTGAGGGGTTTGATGGAGTCTGTGCTCTACAAAACCTAAAATATTTACTCTGTGGTTCTTCACAGAAAAAGTTTGTTGACCCTGGTTCTTTTGCATTTAAGGTGGCTCGCAGAATCCACAGGAGGGCCAGAAGATAGACAACCCAGTCAGGTGAAATGAGTCTGTTAGAGAACAGATCCATCTTCCACTACTGACCATTCTTGCCAGTTGTGATGTTCTGGGATAGAATCAAAAGTTTCTCTAAAGCTGTCCTAGAAGAACTGACTCTTTTACTTCTGTGCCTGGTATGATATGTAATCTGCTTGCTGGGGTACCACTTCATATTACTCTTATTTCTTTGGGTGTGCCTGATTGGTGGAACTGGGATCGTGTACACACCCCCTAATTGCAAGGAAGTCTGGGAAATCTTCTTTTTGTTTATTTTGTTTTTTAAGGATTTTATTTCTAAGTAATGTCAACACCTAGTGTGAGGCTCAAACTCAAAATCCTGAGATCAAGAGTTGCATGCTTTACTGACTCTGACACCCTTGGGAAATGTTCTCTTTTGCTTTTTGCCCTTGATAGAAGAGGGAAGCAAGTTAGAGAGGAGTGTTGGAATGGTCATTTAGTCAGTCTTCCTGCAGAATGAGAAGTTATCAATCACTATCAATGCTTCTTTCTTTTTAACATCCCTTGTTAAAAATTTATTCTTATTTTCTTCTCCCCCTTCCTGCTCCTAAACACAAAGAAAAAAACCCTTAAAACAGGGAAGTAACCCATGTCCTAGAAGATGGCAAGCGTGATATCTGCCACAATACTGTCAGTGCCAAAAGTAGACAACAGTCCATCCAAACAACATTTGGAGTGTCTGCATGGTGACATTGGCCGTTGGCTCAGAAGTCCCACAGGGGGATGTCATCCTTCTGTTGAGTGGCAGCAAATGAAGTGGGTTGTGTCACAGCTAAGGAACACAGGCCTGTCAAGAACTGTGTTTTACTCTAATCTTTACTGTGAAATTTTCCTTTCAGGCTAACAAGTTTGCCTCTTTCCTTTCAGGCTAGCAAGTTTGCTCTCACATTTTCATGGTGCTGCTAGAAGATAAAAGGCAGCTCCGTCAGAGATGAAGGACCGTTTATTCCTCACTAGCCATGGCAGTGGTCAGGATATCAGCATTTTTGCTCTCATTCCCCAAGTCCCAATTCCCAGAAGGTGATGTGAAGAGGATCAGATGATACCTGTATGAAATAGTTTGAGCTTAGACTTCTTCTCACATAGTGAATCTTTTATAATGGACTATTAGCATCTCTGCACTTTGCCCCAGAGTCTGACAGTATCCTTCTCTTCTCAGGCTGTTGGTTATTCAAACACTTGTGCAAATACACTTTGAGACAAAAGGCAGTTGGTGCCTTGCTCATATGATGTGCAGAAATACAAAATACTCAGGGAAAGTTTGTGCCAACTAGGATCAGGGTAAGTTTAGCATGTTTTGTAGCAAGCAACAAACTAACAAGGGCCTCTCCATCAGGGAGCAAGTAGTTCTTTAATAGTCACACTATGAGTGCTTGTTTTACTTAGTTGCCTAGCTTATATGACTAGCTGTAGACACTGCTCAAGATCAGATTTTGCCATTTGGAACACTCAGTAAGGATGCTTGGGGTGGTCCAATCCCATGGTGAACTGCCTATACCAAAAGTATGTAATTACCAGTTACTTCCCTTTCTGACTAGGAACCTCTAAGGTTGACCTGGTCGTATTCTAATGAAATCTCTACATCCAATTCACTAATCTGGTCTTCTTGTTAAGAAGAATTGAGTTGGTACTTATGGCGGTGATTGTATTTGAGATATTATTATAAGTAATAGTTACTGATACTACAAAATATGGTGTTTTAGGCACCTGGGTGGCTCAATTGGTTAAGCATCTGATTCTTTTTTTTTTTTTTTTTTAATTTTTTATTTATTTATGATAGTCACAGAGAGAGAGAGAGAGGCAGAAACACAGGCGAAGGGAGAAGCAGGCTCCATGCACCGGGAGCCTGATGTGGGATTCGATCCCGGGTCTCCAGGATCGTGCCCTGGGCCAAAGGCAGGCGCCAAACCGCTGCGCCACCCAGGGATCCCAACCATCTGATTCTTGATCTCAACTCAGGTCTTGAACTCAGGGTCTTGAGTTCAAGCCCTGCTTTGGGCTCCATGCTGAGTGTGGAGCCTACTTAAAACAAAAGCAAAATACTGTGATTTAAATAGTATGACTTTCAAATGTTCTCCCACAAAACATCTAAACATCTTTTTAATTTTAGATTAGGGATGCCAGTGTATCTAAGGATATCCAGAAATTTTGGTTATTGTTTTTGCCATCCCTTAGGGCACAGATAGGCAAACTTTGCCTATAAAAACTCAGAGTAAATATTTTAGGTGTCTGTCCCAACTACCCAACTTTGTAGTTATAGCACAAAAGATGTCATTGAGAGTAAGTAAATGAATAGGTAGCTGTGCTCTCATAATTTTTTTTTTTTTTTTTAAACAAAAGCAGACATTGGGCTGGATTTGGCTGTCACTATAATTTGTTGTCCCTTTCCCTGGGAAGTTATCTTTATTTTGCATAGTTGAACTTGGCTACTACAACATCTGTGTTCCAGATTAAGGGAAAGAACATAGCCAAAATTCAGAAAATATGCTTATGTTTAAGTTGTAGGGAATTTCCAAGTTGTACATTTCACTTTCTGATCCCAGTGACTCAAACTTAAAAGACTCTTCTTAGTCTAATAAACCTGGTCTCTACCTAGTCAGTCATATGCCATGGGAGCAGGGAAATGAAGGTTTTGGGGCACAGTAGTGGTCTGCTACCATGGTGTGATGTCTATAATTTATTTACTTTTTAAAAAGATTTTATTTATTTATTCATGAGAGACACAGAGGCAGAGAGGCAGAGATACACAGACAGAGGGAGAAGCAGTTTCCCCTCAGGGAGCCTGATTGGGTGGGACTCCATCCCTGAACTCCAGGATCACGCCCTGAGCTGAAAGCAGAGATTAACTTCTGAGCCATCCAGGTGTCCCTATAATTTATTTTAAACCCCTTCAGAACGGAGAGGCATAAATCCCTGTGTTCATTTAAACTACATTGTAGGTCCTTTCAGTTCCTCTTACTGGCAATCAGCAATCTAGGGATGGCTTTTAAAAGCATTTACAACTTTCCACATCTCAGTCAAGACTAAGTTTGTAAGTAAATGGGTTTTCTTTGGTGACATTAGTGGTTTAATATTTAGCAGTATGGATATTAGAAACTGATGCTTATTAGTGAAATTAACACTATCCAAGATACTTGGATTGGCTGAAACATTTCCAAGACCTCTCACCCTTGAATGGACATGATACAAGAATTAATAAGGCATTTACCTCTATGGATGGTGCCTTGCACTTGAGTTCCTTGTTTTTGGTATCCCACCATCAGAGAGGAGGATTTCTGGTTGCCTTTAAGGCAACTGTAAAGATCAAATCTTGCATTTGGAATTTTATTATGTCTCTCTTGGTGACTCTTTTATGCAAGCTGAGAATTTGACAAGAGTTGGGATTTTATGCAGCATGTGGAGCAAGCTGTATGCTCTTTTTAATTTTTTAAAAAAAGATTTATCAGAAAATACATGAGTAGGGGGAGGGGCAGTAGGAAAGGGAGAGAGTCTTCAAGCAGACTCCCTACTTGAGTGTTTGATCTCAGGACCTTGATGTTGTGGCCTGAGCCAAAACTGAGAGTCAGGTACCCTATGCTGTATGCTGTTTTGCTGAGAAATGTTTGCTTATTAAATGTATGTGTGGTGGACTTTGGACTGAGAGTTGCTTTTATTATAAACTTTTTAGCAACATAGATTTAACTAGTAGATAATCCTTACCCAGTTTTTCCTGTTCAGCTTTTTGGTGTCCACCATTATATCCATCTCCAGAAATAACTTGTGTATGGCCAATATGGCCTAAATTTTTTCATTATTTTCTTTTCAGATTTTGTGGTAAGAACATTCACCATGAGATCTAGCCTCTTAACAGATTATAAATGCACAATACATTATGCCTGTTTATAACTCCCCATTTCCTCCTCCCCTTATCCCTGATAACTACCATTCCAGTCTTTGATTTTATGCATTTGACTATTTCAGGTGCTTCCTGTAAGTGGAGACCTGAAGTATTTTGTCTATGTCTGTCTTATTTTACTTGGCATAATGTCCTCAAATTCATCCGTGTTGTCACATATTGCAGAATTTCCTTTTCTTAAAGACACTGAATAGTATTCAGTTGTAAGTGTATACCACACTTGGTTTATCTATTTAGCTGTCAGTGGACATTTAGATTGTTTCTAAACACATTTTAACTATTACGGATAGTTCTGCAATGAACCTGGGAGCGCTAACAGCTCTTTGAGATCCTGATTTCATTTTTTTTTTTTTCCAAATACATACCCTGAAGTAGAATTGCTAGAGCATATGGTAGTTCTTTTTTTTTTTCTTTTTTTTTTTAAAGTAAACTCTACCCTCAGCTTGGGGCTCAAACTCACAACCCCAAGATTAGAAGTCACATGCTCCACAGACTGAACCAGTGAGGCACTCCATGGTATTTTTTTTTTTTTAAAGATTTTTATTTATTTATTCATGAGAGACACACACAGAGAGGCAGAGACACAGGCAGAGGGAGAAGCAGGCTCCATGCAGGGAGCCCAACGTGGGACTCGATCCCGGGACTCCAGGATCACACCCTAGGCTGAAGGCAGGCGCTAAACCACTGAGCCATGGTAGTTTTTTAAAAAAAATTTTGAGGAACTTTGTACTGTTTGACATAGAGCCTGTGCCATTTTGTTGGCCTAAAGTTCTTCCGCAACAAGGATTTTGAAATTTATGAATGCCATCAATATCTGGTGGTCTTACTAGATTTAGATTTCTCTTGATAGTTTGCTTTCTCAGGCTCTCATTTCCAGCCCTTTTTATATTCTCATACCACCAGTGACTCTTTTGGTAATCTTATCTCTTGATTTGCACACCAAATAGAAACTGCCAAAGGCCGGAGCCTTCAATTTCTGCCAATAGATTTATGAATCTACCTGTATTTATGCCTATTCTTGGTATCTTCCGACTACTGAGAAGGAAAGACACGTTCCTGATCTTATTCCTGCTGCTTTCTCTGCAGTGGTGGCTGGAGAATGTCTATGGAGAAGGACTTTTAGGCAGCACAGCTGAGGAGTGGGTGCTTTGGGAGCTTGTCTTGGACTGCTTAACAAGCTGTCTGTCTGTCCTTCTGTCTTTACTGTTTGTCTTTCCTGTCTGATTTTCCTTTATCTTGTTTCATTTTTTTAAAGATTCATTTACTTAAGAGAGAGAAAGAGAGGGAGAGTGTGCAGAGGGAGAGAAAGAGAGGCAGGCTTCCTGCTGAGCAGAGAGAGCCAATGTGGGGCTTGATCCTAGGGCCCCCAAAATCATCACCTGAACCAAAGGCAGATGCTTAACCACCTGAGCCACGCAGGTGCCCTCTCTTTCATCTTTTTTCTTTTTAATTCCTGGCTTATATTTTTGTGTGTGTTAGAAATGAGCTCTATCCCTTTGTCCCTGTCTCCTGCTTCCCCATGTCTCCTAGCTCTGCCACTTGATTGTCAATTTGAATTGTTTCATCTCCCAGATGTTTTTAAGCTCCTTACTTTCCAGAGAGTCCTACTCAAGTGGATTTGTTCAAATTTTCCTAAGCTAAAAAAAAAATCTCACTTCAAACTTTTTCTCAGCTATATCTCTGCCTCTCCCAACCTTTACAACCAAACATATAAGTAACCCCTGTCCCACCCCTTCATACTTCTCTCTGCACCCCCTCCTCCCATTCCACGGTCTCTTTCATTGTGGTCTTGGTACATTGACATTGCTTTTGCTAAGGTTTTGCTTTCATGCTTGGTCTCTCCTCTCCCCTACTCCATCCATCCCATCGTTCCCTGATGCTTCTACCAGGGATTAGTGTTAAAAGTATATGGTTCTAGTCATGCTGGTTTTCATTCTTTTTTTGTTTACCATGTTCTTAGAAATGCCTCCCTGCCAAATAAAGACTCAGCAAACCCACTGCTTCCGGATCAGAACCCTTTACTGATAGGAAAACAGGATTTTTAAAAACTTAAATTCTTTATTTAAATTCAACTTAGTTAACATACAGTGTATTATTAATTTCAGGGGTAGAATTTAGTGATCCATTAGTTGCATATACACTCAATGCTTGTTACATCAAGTGCCCTCCTTAATGCCCATCGACCAACTATCTCTTCCCCTAACCCACCTCCCCTCCAGCAACCCTCAGTTTCTTTCCTAGAGTTTAATGTCTCTTATGGTTTGTCTCCCTCTCTATTTTCATTTTATTTTTCCTTTCCTTCCCCTATGTTCATCTGTTTTGTTTCTTAAATTCCACATATGAGTGAAATCATATGGTATTTGTCTTTCTTTGCTTAGCATAACACTCTCCTAGTTCTGTCCACATCCTTGGAAATGGCAAGATTTCAGTCTTTTTGATGACTGAGTAATATTCCATTATATATATATGTATATATATATATATTTTATATATTATATATATCCCACATCTTTATGCATTCCTCTGTCAGTGGACATCTGGGCTCTTTCCATAGTTTGGCTGTTGTGAACATTGCTGCTATAAACATTGGAGTGCATGTGGCCCTTTGAATCACTATGTTTTTAACTTTTTGAGGAATCTCCATACTGCGAAAACAGGAATTTAGAAAATAGATTGGGAGTTTTGCAACTAACAAAAACCTAATCTCTTTTCCCTGTAACGTTTAATTTGTGGTTTTACCACTCTGAAAATTATGTAAGTTGTAACAGAAGAATAATAGTAAAGTCACTAACTCTGGTATCTAAAAATCATGAATAGGGATGTCGAGGTCGTTCAGTGGTTGAGCATCTGCCCTCGGCTCAGGGAGTGATCCCGAAGTCCCAGGATTGAGTCCCACATCAGGCTCCTTGCAGAGAGCCTGCTTCTCCCCTGCCTATGTCTCTGCCTCTCTTTCTGTGTCTCTCAAGAATAAATAAGATTTTAAAAAAACAAAGAAATGCTTAAAAAAATCATGAATAAATGTGTCATGGTGCTACACATGTAGTTTTACAAAATGGAATCAAAACAAATACAATATATAATGATTTTGAAAAATCATTCTTGGGACGCCTGGGTGGTTCAGTGGTTGAGCATCTGCCTTTGGCCCAGCGTGTTATCCCAGAGTCCAAGGATCGAGTCCCACATTGGACTCCCTGCATGGAGCCTGCTTTTCCCTTTGCCTGTGTCTCTGCCTCTCTCTCTCTCTCTGTCTCTCATGAATAAATAAAATATTTAAAAAAAAAAAGAAAAAAGAAAAATCATTCTTTATCTTCTAGAAAGAAATTGCCTTTCTAGAAGGATATTCCAGAATGCTAGTCTGTTGACATTTGTGTGTAAGTCTCTTTAGACACATTGTATGGAATAGAGAGAAAGGTTCTTTTTTTTCCCCTCTGAGAAATAAGATTTTATTTCATTTTTAAAAATGATCTTTCTGGGGGCACCTGGCTGGCTCATTTGGTGGAGTGTGTGACTCTTGGTCTTAGGGTTGTGAGTTTGAACCCTATGTTGGGTATAGAGATTAGTTAAAAAAAATCTTTTAAAAATGGTTTTTTTCTTTGGGTTCTCAAATTAAGATTGACGTAGTTGGCATTCTTTTCTTTACCTTTTCAGTCTTTAAGGGTGGCTTTTGCTTGTTGATAAAGAATTGGGTTAGATTTGGTGGATACTAAAGTCTGGACAGATTGTATGAGGCATTGCTGTTCTTGGTCAATGAGCACATCTAATCTACATTCTGTCGTCTTGGCAGTATCCCACCTTGGCTGTGTTCCCATGATGTCCTAAGGAAGACTCAAGTATTCATGAACATGGTAAAGAGTGCCCACCTGACTACAAATCTTGAGTGATAAGTTTCAAAGAAAACCTCCCAGCATGAGGAAGCATCCAAAGCTGTTTGTTTTCTCTATCTTTTTAAATCTGTATTAGGTTAGAAGGTATTTAGAAGCTTTCACTCAGATCTGATCTAGTGTACTTTGTAATACTAACACGCAGTGTTTTTGACCAAGCAGAATATCTTTTCTAAACATTTATTAGGCATCTAATGGGCTAATATGAAATTTTCTATTAACTCAGTTTTAAAATTCAGACCACAATTTTTAATCTATCTATATCCAAGTATTTACAGTCATTTAAAAGAAAAATCAACGAAGGTGATTTTTTTTCTTCTGTAAGTTGAAAAACACACTTTGTTTTGTTAGATTATTATTTGGAAAATAAAAGGCTGGTTCAAGTAATTTTTTCTATTTAAATAATAAAATTTAAAATATAAAACTAAATGCTTGAGGGGGAAATTAATAATCTTTAAAAACTTATTGGAAAAGTTTCTGAAGACTACTTCATACTTAATTTTTTTTCTTTTTGAAACTTGTAGCCAGCAATATCCTAGTTAACTGATTAGTCCAGTTTAAACTTTTCCATGATTATTACATATCAAAGTATATAAAAAGGAATTTATATTTTTCAAGATTTTGAAATCCTTGAAACATAAATCCATCTAGTCAGTGTAGGCAGTGATAAGTTGCTCTTCAGAAGAGCCACCTACATGGCTTGAATGCAGTTGGTTTTGTATTAGTAACCCAGTGAAATCACCTCAGGCATTTAGTACAATAATAACAACAAAATTGAAATTTGAGTTTTCAGAGTTTTTAGAAGTATTCTTTCCAGGTTGACTCATAAGTATTTCCTTGGGGACCAAAGCAACAGAGACTTCTAGTTTTTTCTTTTAAATAGCTTTGCCACGGGATCCCTGGGTGGCGCAGCGGTTTGGCGCCTGCCTTTGGCCCAGGGCGCGATCCTGGAGACCCGGGATCGAATCCCACATCGGGCTCCCGGTGCATGGAGCCTGCTTCTCCCTCTGCCTATGTCTCTGCCTCTCTCTCTCTCTCTCTGTGACTATCATAAATAAATAAAAATTAAAAAAAAAATAGCTTTGCCACGGATTTTTGCTAGTACTGACCTTGGACTTCACTGTGGTTTTGTTGAGATGCTAGTAAAGGCACCTTAAAGAAAGATTTGTTTCTGAGAAACAGAAGAAAAGAAATCAATCATTTAGAAACAGCATGTTTTGCCTTTCTTTGTAAAGCCTTGATCTTTTGACATATAATCTATCTGTTAAAATATGTTAGACTCTGAGCTAGATTCTCTGCATGTTTATAAACAGTTTGTGATAACAGGAAACATGTCTGTTAAGATGTTGTAAAACAAAAGGATGCAAACATATATGCAGTATGGTTACAAAGTGTATTTAGAAAAAAAGATTGGAAGTAATAAAATACTATTTAATCTCTTACTTTTTGATGCATGTTTATGATAAAAAATTTGGACATATAAATGTACACACGTGTGTGTATGTATTTTTGAATTTCTTCCCATTCAACCTTCAGTTCCTTTATGTATTGCTAAGTATGATTGTAGAATTTTTAATTTGCTGTAAACTTTCACCACAAAGAGAATGATTTATCAGTGAAAGTTATTAAATCAACTGCCAGCCATGTATATCTGTGAGATAAGTTTTTAGTACATAACGTTGTGCTGGGAGTGATTTAAAAAAAAAAAAAAGAATTTAAGGCAACCTCTGCCTTGCTGGACTTTCTGATCTGGTGGAGCAAGGTGTCTAAATTGTAGTAGTCCTAATCCGTGAAGCAGTCAGAATAACTTCGCTCGGCAGGATGCAATTAAATGCCAGATTTTGTACTAAGTACTATAAGAGTTCAGATTAAAGGCGATTCATCTGAAGCTGAAGTACCTGGGAAAGACCTGGTGGTAAAAGTGAAACTTTAAGTGTATCTTTAATAGTCGTTAGTACCAGGAGGTGAATAAAATACACAGAATAAATGTGGATTTAACTTTACTTTATTCCCACCTGGCTAATGTGTCCATTTTAAAGGATTGCTCAGTGTTCAATTCCTTTCTTATAGAAAAAAAGCACAGCCACAATTATAATGACAAAATTGCTAGTAATAGGGACCCAACTGGGAAGAGCACAGTAGAGGAGGAGCAACTTGAGGTTAAGGGGGGGAAGCAAGGCAGAAATAACCACAAGGAGAGCCTTGCTTTGAACATGGAAATATTTAGGATCCCTTTGCAGGATTGACTGCTTTTTCCTTGCAGGGGCATTATCATTAAAGAGATTACAGAGTGTATATATTTGAGTATTTTCTCTTAAGATACTGATGTGTAAATCTCTTGGGCACAATATAATTTTTTACTTATTGGAAAATATTGAATTGATTAAGAGAACTCTGAACTTTCTAAAAGATGACTTAATTGGTTTCATTTTTTTGTAGATTTCATTTAAAACAATGTGCTTCTTAAAAATTCATGGGTGAAGAGTAGAACTTAGCAATACTCAAAAGTGTTTTCTATCTTAGACTTTTGGGGAGGTAGGGTCATAAATATCCAGGTAGATGTAGGTGCTCTAGTTTTTATGTCTGCCTTGTAAAATAAGTTTAAACACAGTAGAAGTTCCTTAAGCTGGAAAATTTAGGGAAGGCCATTTCAAAGATATATGAATTCCCTTATCATTTTAAAAGAATAGATTTTTGTTTTTTTAGAAATAAGTTATTCTTTTCAGTAGTGAAAGACTTACCTCAATTGAGCAAAAAGTAGATTTAGAATGGAAAATGAGTAGTCTTAAAAATGGAGCATATATTTCTAAGTTTTGAGTAGACTCAGAACTTAATCTGCATATCAGCTGTTTTAGGAATAAAGGTAAAATCGTTGAGGATCAGATGTGAGAGTATTTAGATGATTGTCAAGATTTTCTGGCTCATGTGTAGTGATATTGAACTCTTTACTTGTGGACTTTAATTTGTGCTTGGTGCTGACCTGATGCTGTGCAGGGACACTCACTACATCCCTTCATTCAGTTTCTCTATTTATCCCCACTTCCTGGGGAGCTTGCTTAGAACTGGGCATGAGTGCTTGTTAGGAAAATATTGGGCTAGCCTGGCTACATGTAAGAGGGTAGTTTTTGATATAAGGTTTATGTATAGATGAATCAAATAAGGGGTCAACATTGTTTGCAGGGGTTTTATTTAATCAAATTGGTACGGAATATTATGAAAGTTATCTGGCTAGACATGACTAGGCTTGTAATAAATGGAAGTCATGGTTAATATAGTTCTGAGTTGATTTGTTGCACTGTTCTTTTTTTAGTGCACTTTCAAAAAGAATCTGACTACTAAATGATATGTGAAACAATCACATTTGCAATTCTGCGTATATTAGCAGATGATGGGAGTTCTTTTTGCTGGGAGCATCTGTTAATGCAGAGATTTGTCTCTTCAGGTTCATGTGAAAATGGCGGACGAGGCTGTCTGTGTTGGCCCAGCTCCCACCAGTAAAAGCTACCTCAACATGGATGCCATCATGGAAGCCATTAAGAAAACCAGGGCCCAAGCTGTGAGTCTGAATGAATCTATCTACTGCAGCTGTTTCATATATAGTGAGCAGAAAGCTAGAGTTTGTATTCAGAAAAAAGAAAAATAAGAAAGAATGATTGAAAATGCTATTGCAGTTAGTTCATGTCACATGAATTAAATGTGGCCGAATTCGCTACTGGAAATCAAAGGCTTTGTAGCATCTGGCAGTGTTGGTTGCTGATCCTGCAGGTGGCTGTTGGATTCAGCTTTCACACCAGGGAGCAGTTTCAGTTCATTTCCAAATTTGTTAGGGAAGAAAAAAAGAAATCCCAATTAGTTTTGAGTATTAACCCTTTGAGTGTAATAAAAATGTTAAAAAACATCTCTTATAAATAGGATCCACAAGATTCTTGTTTAAATTGTTTTAGTCATTTAAAGTTATGTATACCTGGTTACACTTCCAGATATAAAAACTATGCAATTGGTAATTATTTTAATTTGATAATGTCAGTAGAATGCACTTCACTTACATGGAGAAGTCAGTAATTCTTCCCATCTCTAATTCTGTTTGAATGTTGAATCCAGGAAAAAAAAAACTCGTTTCTGACATCAAGAATAGTGTTTTGTTGGTACTGTGTGTGTGTGTGTGTGTGTGTGTGTGTGTGTGTGTGTGTGTTAGATCAGAGAACTTATTATATAATGTTACAAACTATGCAGAGTTATCTCTAAAATTGGATGGAAACAGCCAATACCAGCAGTTAGCCTGGAGTGCTTCAATTAGTGCTCACATATTTTGTGAAAGAAATGGTTTAGTAAGATGTATGTTTAAATAAGTAACTAAATTCATGAACCCATATTATAAGTGTTTACAGTTTATTATCAGAATTAATGAAGGTAGAATTCTTAACCCTTTAATGATAGCTTGTTAGAATATAAACTTTCGTTAAATGTTTCTGTAAAATGTGATTGGTGGAGTGAAACTCTTTTCCTGTGATGCAGTTTTTTGAATTCTGTACCATGTTCATAAAGCGTAGTTCAACATTTAAACATCTCGGATGTGTAGCTACTTCTACATTATGATATTGGCTCCTTCCAAAATTTGGCGTTCCTCATAGCAGAATTGTTCTGGAAATAGGTTTAATACTCACTGATAATAGAGCATCTAAATTTGTTGGGCCAGTGTGATAGAACAGGACAATTGAACTTAAATCATAGCGACATGGTTTGTGAGAGAAGCTAGCATAAAGTGTTGTGAAATGCTAAGTGGGACAAGGGGGGGAAAGAAGAGTAAATATTAACGGAAAAAAATTCAATGTATACAGAAAAAGTAAAACCAGACTTCCATTTTAGTTTTGATAAAAACTGCTCATTAGGGGATCCCTGGGTGGTGCAGCGGTTTAGCGCCTGCCTTTGGCCCAGGGCGCGATCCTGGAGACCCGGGATCGAATCCCACGTCGGGCTCCCGGTGCATGAAGCCTGCTTCTCCCTCTGCCTGTGTCTCTGCCTCTCTCTCTCTCTCTCTCTCTCTCTGTGTGACTATCATAAATAAAAAAAAAACCAAAAAAAAAAAACAACCTGCTCATTAAGTGGCTGGTGTATTCATGTTGTCAGGAATAAAATATGTTAGCTGGCTTAGCCAGGGTTTTGGAAAGCAGCATTTCCGGAGACAGTAAAGAAAGGGGGAATCAGGAGTTTTTCATTCATCTCACAAATGGTTTCTTATAACCTTGGTCTTTGACCCACCAGCCATTAGAAAATTCTCCATGCTTGTGGCCAAAATTAGCCTCAGAAAAAAGTAGGGAGAGTTCAGGTTGTGTTGAAATAGATGTAGGTGGACAGACAGATTTATAGGTCAATGGTTCTGTTTATGGTTAGGACAAAGGTAGCGTGCTGCGAGTGAGTGTTCCATATGCAGTTTCTTGAATTTGGGTCTGTACTCGGGAATGTGAGTTGGAACTGTAGGAAAAGTAACCTTACTCAAGGCTCTTGAAATATAAACACATTCATGCACAATGTTGCTTATAAAAGTTTTGTGATGTGATAAAATTGAAAGTGCTTTTTATTTTTCATTTCTAAGGTACATCCAGGTTATGGATTCCTTTCAGAAAACAAAGAATTTGCCAAATGTCTGGTAAGTTTGTAATGAACCAGAATCTGTTTATTTATATTTCAGAAAGCAGTATAATGGTGTTACTTTTATAAATGTGGGTAGTGATGAATTACAGATTTTTTAAAAAAATGATTCTATTTATTTGTTTGAGAGAGAGCGGAGTGAGAAAGAGAATGAGTGGTGGGGAGGGGCAGAAGGAGAGGAAGAAGAGAGGCCCCATCCCAGGACCCTGGGATCATGACCTGAGCCGAAGGCAAATGCTTACTTACCCGGCTGAGCCACCCAGGCGTCCCTGAATTATATAGTTTTAATTGACCTGTTAATTCTTTGAAAATCATTTGTGAAAAGTGAAGAATTTTTATTCTGTAACCCAGGTCTTAGTTTGGAGAATAAAAGTGGAGAAGTTCCAAAATCAGCTTTATACCTAATGAGTGATACCAAGTTTGTTATATATTGTATGGACTTTTAAAAAATTCAGCTTTTCAGATTCGTAGCTATGTCAAGGAGTCCAGTGATTTATTATTATACAACAGCATTATTTCCCTTTTCATCACTAATTATGGCATTTAAGATCAAATCTTACTATTTTGTCTATTTTGGGGAAAGATTTTTGATGATCTGAGTCTCTTTCAGATATTACCACCCTGATTGGGTGAATTGAACTGATTTCCCAGGTGTACTTATAACTACATTCAACAAGGTACTGAAACCTTAGTTTTCAGGTGCTAAAATAGAATTTTGAATGTTTTGTACACCAGTTATCCCAGATGATATCTTAATTTATTATTTAATATGTTTTACTTTGTTTCTGTGAAATGCTTGTATTTTGTTCTTTCATAGGTTCAAAATTATTTATGAATGTAATTTTCTAGATGACATTTCCACTTAAAATCAGTAATTTTAATTTGGACAGTTTTTAAGATCCTAGAGTTCTAGTTTAGAATGATCTATTTTAACCAATTGAAAGATTAAAAAGTAGAGCCTAAGGATGAAAAACTGAGGCCTGCAGAAATTGTGATGTAAGGTGACACAGATAGCTAATGTGTCTGGAGAGGGCAAATTAGGTGGAAACAGCCAAAGGTCCAGGTTTATAGATTGTATAGTATAGCCACATTTTTCCATTTATATTCTTTTTTGTTATCTTCTTTGAAACTTTGGCTGAGTTATGTCCTTGTGTCAGAAAGTGACTTGAATGTGCCTGTACAATATAAAGTACTAAATTTAAGTTGTATAGATGAAGAGTCTAAACCATGGTCAGTGGGCCAAATGTGACCTGCTGCCTTTTTTGTAAGTTAAATTTTATTGGCACATAGTCAAGCTCATTCACTTATCTGTTGTCTGGGGCTGCTTTTGCTCTATAACAACAGAATTGTGTAGCTATAGTAGAGACCAAATAACCTGCAAAGCCTAAAATATTTATTGTGTGGCCCTTTATAGAAACATTTTGCCAATTCCTGGTATAGAAGGATATCTGGGTCTCCTCAGAGAAGCTAAATGACATGGTCATTATGTTCATTCATGTATTCATTTGATCATTAAAAAATGTTTGTTATCTGTGTTTAAGGTATTTGAGAAAGATATAAAAATGAATCAGATGTGTGTCCTGCTCATGAGGAGCTCACAGTCAAGTAAATCAAGTACACAGATGACTTCAATTCAGGGAAGAAAATATTATGAAGAAGTTCCCATTCTCCTTAAATGGAGAGTATTTCCATCAGGGGTTTCATGTTAGAAGAGTGCAGAATATATAAATGACTACTTTCCTTTCTCATGAATTTTCTTATATCCGCTCCTCCATTTCCCTTTCTTAGAGCTGTCCCTCAGCCATGCCAGAACACCATGCTGTTCTCAAACATGACTTGTTCTTTGTGTGGTCCATCCTTTTTGTGACTCTGCTCAGGGAACATACTTGTCCTCTCCCACATTTCCAGCTACTGCCTGTCTTGAAAGGCACAGTTCACATGTTATTTCTATCAGGATAGTTTCTCTATCCCTCTGGTGAGAAATAATGTCTTTCCTCTGTTTTCTAGCGACTTTTTTTTTTTTTTTAGATTTCTTATTTGATATACTACTTTACATATTATGTTAAAATTCTGTATTTTTATTTCCTTGTGAGGCAAGAGACTTGGCCTTATCAGTCTTTCTTTCCCTTTTGTTTTATAGTCTAATGATTTCTACATATTAGATTCAATGAATGTTATAGAAAGAATAATTATTAAATTAAGAATTATAAAACAATAACATGCAAGAAAATTTTCCTCATATCACAAAAAGGACTATTTTTTTTAAAGATTTTATTTATTAATAGTCCCAGAAAGGACTGTTTTATAGCCAGAAGGCATTATTGCCATGTTTTGGTTCTCTATGAAAACATGTAGTTCGTGATAACTAGCCTCTCTCTCTCTCTCTCTCTCTCTTTTTTTGGGCATCATGGCAAGATTCCTTTTGGGATATAATTTTCGTAGCATTAAAGTCTTTGCCCATTGGAGTATGCCATTTAAAACTCTCCTTTTGGAATATCTGGTTATAGGTGGTAAGTTCCATTAAAAAAATAAATAAATAACAGGGATCCTGGGTGGCTAAGTGGTTGAGTGTCTGGCTCAAGGCATGATTCTGGAGTCTCGGAATGGAGTCCCACATTGGGCTCCCTGCATGGAGCCTGCTTCTCCCTCTGCCTATGTCTCTGCTTCTCTTTCTCTCTGTGTCTTATGAATAGATAAACAAAATCTTAAAAAAACCCCACAACAGCACTGAAATGAAATTGCCTACTGATTTTTGTTAGGCCCTATAAATGTGTGGTTGGTGACTAGCCATTGAAATTCAATACTTATTATCACAAACTGAGTTATTTTTAGAAATCTGATTTCCAGTGTAGTGGTGATAGATTACCATGTTGATGGTGACTTTGACAATGAGAAGATGGAATTTTTTTTTTTTAAGTTGAATACTGTGGACTTCCATTTATTGTAATACTGTATCCTTTGTTTGAGATATATAATCAAATATGGAGAGGGAGAGAGAGATCAGGGGAGGGGCAAAGGTAAAGGGAGAAAGAATCTTTTAATTTTCTTTTTTTTTTTTTATAAAGATTTTATTTATTCATTCATGAGAGATAGAGAGAGAGAGAGAGAGAGGGAGAGAGGCAGAGACATAGGCAGAGGGAGAAGTAGGCTCCACGCACAAAGCCCGATATGGAACTCAATCCCAGGTCTCCAGGTTCACACCCTGGGCTGAAGGCACGCCCTCAGTGCTGAGCCACCCAGGTGTCCCTGGGAGAAGGAATCTTAGGTAAACTCTCACTGAGTCTGGAGCCCAACCCAGGGCTCCATCTCAACACCCAGGCCAAAACTAAGAGTTGGCTGCTTAACCAGCTGTGTCACCTAGGCGCCCCTGTTCTGTGTGCTTTTTGTTTGTTTTGTTTTTGTTTTTAGATTTTGTTTATTTGAGAGGGAGAGACCATGAACATGGGAGGGGAGGGGGCAGGGAGAAGTAGACTCCTTGCTTAGCAAGGACACTCCCTCCACCTGCCCTGCCCTCCCCTATCTGGGGCTCGATCCCAGGACCCTGAGATCATGACTCGAGCCAAAGGCAGATGCTTAACTAACTGACTGAACCACCCAGATACTCCTGGTTCTGTGGTTTTTAAATTGCTATTCAAAAACATGCATATTTCTAGAAAAACTGTGCTTTGTGTGATACATTGTTGTTTTTAGTTAACAACTATGAATAACTTCTTGATTTTTCCCCCCTGCATTTATGCTATATATTTGCATTAGAAAGTATACAATAAACTTAAAAAAAAAATAACAGCCTTCACTTGGGGCTTTGTGTGGGGTTATTTGTGGGTGCTGGTGACGACTATTCTTTATACTTAATTTACATGCAATGGGATCAGATTATACAATCTGTACTGTACCTGATTTAAACATCATACTTAGGGGATCCCTGGGTGGCGCATTGGTTTGGCGCCTGCCTTTGGCCCAGGGCGCGATCCTGGAGACCCGGGATCGAGTCCCACGTCGGGCTCCCGGTGCTTGGAGCCTGCTTCTCCCTCTGCCTGTGTCTTTGCCTCTCTCCCTCTCTCTGTGTGTGACTATCATAAAAAAAAAAAAAAAAAAAATTAAACATCATACTTAAAAAAAAATAAACATCATACTTTGTTTTTGCTTAAGTCATAGAAAAATAACAAAGCTACAAATGACACTTGTGAAGAAATTTCAGTAATTTTAATGTGCTGAGCCAACAGATTTTATTTCTAGACTGTTTTTCATTCTGTATTTATCCTCTGGGCTCCTCGTATTCTTAGCAGTAAAAGCAGAGTGATAGGAGGCTATGAGGACTGTTAGAATTAAGAAATATTTTTAGTTTAGGAATAATGAGCTTTGGGAAGGACAACTACCTGTTCCTGGAAAGAGGAAGTATTGGTTTAAAGAGATTTCATAGGGGTGCCTGGGTGGCTCAGTCAGTTAAGCGCCTGCCTTTGGCTAAAGTCATGATCTCAGGTTCTTGGGATCAAGCCCAGCTTTGGGCTCCCTGCTCAGTAGAGAGTCTGCTTCTCCCTCTCCCTCTGCCTCTCACCCTGCTTGTGTGCATACACTCTCAAATAAATAGATAAAAATCTTTAAAAAATTTTTAAAAATATTTTTTTATTTGTTCATGAGAGACACAGAAGGAGAGAGACAGAGACACAGGCAGAAGGAGAAGCAGGCTCTATACAGGGACCCTGACATGGGACTGGATCCCTGGTCTCCAGAATCACACCCTGGGCTGAAGGTGGCGCTAAACCGCTGAGCCACCCGGGCCGCCCCAAAAATAAAATCTTTAAAAAATAAATAAATACTTATAAAAAAAGATTTCATAGTGTTCCAAGTTACTTTTTGAGCTTATCTATACACACATATTTTCATAATATTTCATGTTTTAGTGATACATAGCATTATAAGTTATGGTAATTAGCTTTATGGGAAATTTGTTATATTAAATAACTTCTATTTCACATTTGGGCCTTACCCATGTATATATCACTTATAGATGGTGAGTTCTATCCACAATGCTCAGCATTGGGAATATAGAGAATAGCAAGCAGGTTAGATTTGATGATTGTATTCTTTTATCTCCTTTCATTGGATACTTTTTAACAGGATAAGGATTATAATAGTAATTAGGTATAATTTTTCTATCCTAAATGTATTAACCAAAAATTGAAAAAAAATAGGTATAACATCCAGTGTAGGCAAGTGTACAGGACAACTGTCTTGTTCTTTGGAGTATAAATTATTTTAGGGTTTGAGGAGGGTGCCAGAAATTTGCTAGTATCTATCAAAATTTAAAATGTATGTACTCTTTGATCTGACAGGTATAGTCTTAGGAACTTCACCTGCAAAGATAAACTTTAAAAAATGTTCACTGTAAGTTTGCTTATAATAGCAGAATTTGGAAATAAATTAAAAATTTTTCATCTATAAAGTGAAAAGAATGACCTCTATCTGCAGGGTTGTTGTAAAGATGGGAAATCAACATACATAGAGAACTTACCACACAGTCTGACACTGCTAGGCAAATCATCTTAAGCATTACAGTTGTTAATAATTACTTCATTTATTTATTTATTTATTAAAAATTATGTATTTACTTTTTAGATTTATTTATTCATGAGAGAGGCACACACAGAGAGGCAGAGCCACAGGCAGAGGGAGAAGCAGGCACTTCGCTGGGAGCCTGATGTGGGACTTGATCCCGGATCCCAGGATCAGGACCTGAACCCAACCGCTGAGCCACCCAGGCATCCATAATAATTACTTTAGTAGAAAGAGACCTATTGAAGAGTTTTTAGACAATGAGATGGTTGAAATTAGTACTTTTGCATAATTAATCTGATAGTTTCTTTTGTGAATTTTGTGAATTTAGATTTTTTTCCTGTTGAGATTAATAGTTTGGTAGAATTATACTGCTATATGCATGTCCATGATACTGTAGTTTATGAACTACTTTGATGCATGATTTCTTTCACTCATGCAGCCACTGAAGCTGGATATTATGAACTCTGTATAACAAAAGGAAAACAGTGACTCAGGTGCAGTGACCTCCCAATAGTCACACTATGCTAGTAAGTAATAGAGTCAGGACTTGACACAGGTTAGCTGACTTTTGGGGAGGGAACACTTGAAAAAATAAAACAAAAAACTGTACCCTACTTGGCTAAGTTGGAAAGAGAGAGCATTTAAAGAGAAGCCAAAAGTGAAGACCAAAATAATGTTAGCCAACTTAGGCAAAGTTCATAGAAACCTTTTCCTTCACTTTGTTGTAGTACAGGTAGCACATGGGTAGATTGTAGGAAAAGAACTTATGTAGGTAGAAACTGGAAGACAGCATGTTGCTAGGTTTTCTTCAGTTATGGGGTTGTAATCCATAGTGTCTTATCAGAGTTTGGAAGTATGTTGGAAGTGCTTTGTAACTAATACAATAATTTTGAAGTTAGGAAGTTGGCCAGTGCTTTCATTTAACAATATTTTTGTTCTTAAAATAGTATAGAGTAATTTAAAGGGATTCATATGATACCTATTCACTTGTAGTTGTAAAAATTTTTTTTTTTTTTAAAAGTAGGACTTTGCAAGTCCAGAATTGTATATAACTCTGATTTTATTTATGTGGGCTGTGATCTAGGTAACTCACAGAAGTTTTTTGTCCATGGCTATTGAAATTTATTTGTATTATGGCTTAAGAGAGTTGAGAAATATGGGGCACCTGGGTGGCTTAGTTGGTTGTGTGTCTGTCTCTTGATTTTAGCGCAGGTCATGATCTCAGGGTTGTGAGATTGAGCCCTGCCTCTGGCTCCGAGCTGGACATGGAGCCTGCTTAAGTTACTATCTCTTTCTCTTTGTCTCTTCCCTCTACCCCTTCCCTTTACTGCTGCCACCCCCTCTTCCACCCTTGCACACTTTCTCTCTCTATTAAAAAAAAATTGAGAAATGTTATTAATACTAGTGTATTTTATAGATACAGGTTTAGCTACATTTTTGTAGTGTTAGTAGAGTTCACATTTTGGATACAGGTCTTTGATTTTATTATGTTAAAATTAAAAAATTTTGAAAGTGTAAAATCTTAAATTTAAGTCACATGTATATGTTGAAAGAGGTTTCCTTCATCTGTGAAACTCTGACCCCAGCTTCCAGTTTAAATCCCTGGAGGCTACCACTGTACCACTGCAACCATATTTATATCCTTTTGGAGTGAGGGAGTGTGTGTTATAATTTTGCTACAGATTTGTTATGTAGGGTACTCTTATTTGCGGAAGTAGGATTTTTGTGTATAAGAAAAAAAGTGGCACAGAATATTTCTTGCTTTCCACTGGCTCTTAAAAATAGGTATAGGGATATGAACCTTCAGATATGCTAGTACCATTCTTATTTTATCTTCCTGACAGTCTGTGATGTATTATTCTCATCCTTGGTTTTAAGAAGAGAGAATAAGCTCAGAAATAAATGCCTTGCCCAGTATCACATAGCTAGTAAATGAGAGTATAGTTTCTAACAAAAGTATAAATTCCATACCCAGTAAATGTTCCAAGCTGCTTCAAAGATGAATTGAAATGAGATCAGGTTGTTAGTGTTTTCTGTTTTATTTTTTTAAAAGATAGCTTTGGATGGTTCCTATTTTTGCTCTTGGAGGCTTTTATCTTTTTGCTCACTGTCCCCCCTATTGGTGTGCCATTTTTAAGGTCTAAAAACAATTATTGTTGTTTTTCTGATCTTTGATCTTGGACACCAGTGAAAGTAAGTGTCTTCACTTGGATTTGCTGACTTTGTAAGTAGAGTATATGAGTGAACTGATAGAGCTACAGAATAGTCATTGATACGTTTTACTGCTTTGTGATATACTTATGTTGAATTAATCTGGTCTCTATGGATTTAGAAGAAAAAGTTCAGTGACTCTTTCCTTCTGACAATTTTATATTTGTAATTGTGACTCTTAAATGTCATGTTCAGCAGAATTGATGAAAACCAGTGCAAGTAGCTTCACAAAACCATTGTTGTAACAGAATGTGCTTTGAAATGTTTGAGAGCATGTTTCATTTCCTGCATGTTGGATGAGGGTTAACTTCTAGAATATTTATTGAAGAATTTGAAGATGATGTTGAGTAGAATGCTCTCCCAACATGGATACTTGAAAAATCCTCTTTTATTTCTAGGGAGTTTAGGATTGTTGGGTTGGGGGCGACTTCAGTAGGAAGGTTAAGAATCTGGGATTTCATGAAAAAAAAAAAAAGTGATTCAGTGAGGGATTTTCTAAACTTTGCTTAAAGTTCAAATAGCTTGAATTTACTCAAGCTTTCCTTCTCTTGCTCCTTACTGTTCCCTTGCACTTATTAGGCTAGTCTGGAATCAGAGTTAAAATTCTTGCTCTGCCATGTGTAGCTATAGGATCTTAGACAAGTTGCTTAATGTTGAACTCTCAAGACTCTCAAGAGTCTTATGCTTACAGTATGCACAGTATGCATTTCTCCATCTGACTCTTTATATTGAAAACATATCTCTTGCAGCCAGCTTGTAGATGGGTTGTACTTTTTAAATCATTCTCATAATCTGCACCTTTCATTGTAATGTTTAGTCTGTTTATTGGTTTGTCTTATTTTCATTAATAACGGCTTTACTGAGGTATAATTCCTGTGTACTACTACTCACCCTTTTGTGATAAGTAGTTCAGTGCTTTTTAGTATTGTCATGCATCTGTGTACACTCACCGATATGCAGTTTCAGTAAGATAGGTTAGCATTTACTTATATGACTGGGTTTGTGGCTACCATTTTCTTTTTCTGGTTATCTCATTACTTCTTTTCTGTTTTCCTTTCTTACCTTATTTGGATTATCTTAATTTTTGGAATTCCATTTAAATTTACTTATTAAGACCTTTTACATTTTTTAAAAAAGATTTTTAAAAATTTATATAACAGAGAGAGAGAGAGAGAGAGAGAGCCAGCATGAGCATGGGGGAGGGTAGAGAGAGAGGGAGAAACAGACTCCCTGCTGAGTGGGGAGCACCACCTGTGAGGCTTGATCCCAGGACCCCAGATCATGACCAAAGCAGGAGGCAGGCACTTAACTGACTGAGCCACCCAGGCACCTCAGACCTTTTATTTCTTAGTGGTTTTTCTAAGTATTGCAATATACATCCTTAACTTTATAGTCTATTTAGAATTAATATTATACCATTTTTAGGTGAAATGTAGAAATGTTAAAATTTGTATAGTCCTCTTCCCCTGTCTTTCCATCAGCATTCTCTGAAATACCATTCTCTGAAATACCACTGTCATGTGTATTTCATCTGCATAGATTATACATTCCATAGGATAATGTCATAATTTTTGCTTTAAATATGTTTGAGGTGAGTTAGGACATTTCCTTCATTAATGACCCAAACGTCAGTCTCTTGAAATTAAGAGTGATTTTCATTTTGGCCTATTTTTAGGGTACCTTGAAGAAATTATGTTTTGTTTTTATTTCTTTTATTATATACATATTTAATTGTGGTATATCATGTATAACATAGAATTACCTATTTTACCATTTAAAAATATGGAAAAAAATAAAAAATATGGAATGCTTCATGAATTTGCATGTCATCTTTGTGTGGGGGCCATGCTAATAATCTTCTCTATCCTTCCAATTTTAGTATATATGGGGCCCTTTTCATCATTATTAAAAAAAATTTGAGAGAGAATGAGTGAGCAAATGAGCAAGGAGAGGGGTAGAGGAAGAGGGGGAGAGAATCCCATGCTGGCTCTCTGTTGCTGAGCATGGAGCCTGACATGGGGATTGATCCCAGGACCCTGAGCTGTATGGACCAGAACATATGGTTGGTGAAGGTTTGTTATAGCCAGCAGCAGTCTCAGCTGGATGAGGACAACCATAGAAATGGAAGAAGTTTTTCAGAACTCACGTCTGGGATTACTGAGACATGATGCAGAGAGTTAAGTGGCAGGAAAACAGGTGGATACAATAACTGGCAGCTTGACATGTGCATGCAGAGAGAAGGGGCGTTGCTTCGGTGCTCAGGCAGTGGAGACTGAAAGAACTTGAATTTTATTTGGCGGGAGTTTAATCTGAAGATTTTCTTTGTGACAATTTGACTCCATTATCTCTTCCCCATAAATTCTAGTAAAAAAAAAAAAAATAAGGTCATGACCTAAGCTGAAATCAGGATTTGGATGCACAACTGATTGAGCAACCCAGGCGCCCCACATTTTCACCATTTTTAAGTGTACAATTCAGTTGCATTAAGTACATTTACAGTGTATAACTATCACCACTATTTATGTCTAGAAATTTTTCATCATCTGAAAATGAAACTTTGCAGCCATTAAACAATAACTCCCTCTCACTCCCACCAGTGCCCTTGGTAAGGTCTGTTTTACTTGCTGTCTTTATGAATTTGCCTATTCTAGGTGACTCTTATAAGTGGAATCATAGAATATTTTACCTTTTGTGTCTGGCTTATTTGACTGAGCATAATGTCTTTAAGCTTCATCCTTGTTGTAGCGTGTGTCACAATTTCATTGCATTCTAACTCTGTTAAAATCCATGGTATGGCTGTAGCACATTTCCATCTGCCATCTGTTGATTGTCCCAACTTTTATGTGAGTAAAAGGCTGATCATGCTTTTTAATACTCGTGTATCACTGAAGCTTTCAGGAAGTGCTTTATTTTTTTTAAAGATTTTATTTATTTATTCATGAGAGACAAACAGAGAGGGAGGCAGAGACACAATCAGAGGGAGGAGCAGGCTCCAGGCCGGGAGCCTGATGTGGGACTCCATCCTGGGTCTCCAGGATCACGCCCTGGACCAAAGGTGGCGCTAAACTGCTGAGCCACCCAGGCTGCCCAGTAAATGCTTGTTAACTATTTGATAGGTGAGAGAAGTTGCTGAATTAAAACTTGGAATTCTAGAAATAAATAGAGAAAGACACTTGGAGAAACTTCTCTGTGTTTTTAGGTTGTAATGCTCTTTTTAACTTTCACTAACTTAGTGATCTCTTAAAGTTGAATTTCAACTATTTATTTGTATATAACCCCTAAACTTGGAATTCAATAGGAAAGATTTTTTGTTGCTCTAGTGAACATAATAGATTGAAGATTTTGTCAGATTTAATAAAGTACATTATCACCGTTACATATAGTTAATGATGCTTAATGCCTCAAATACATTCTAAAATTAAGCTTTTAAGTGCATGTTTTCTAAAATAATGAGATGATTGCTGGGGTTTTGTTTTTGGACTGGACCTTATCTAAAGATATTGTTAAAAAGTTCCTGAGGCACCATATTGAGGCACAGTGTGTGATATGCTAATTTGCTAAGCAAAGAATATTCTATTCTTATGTATGCACAATTCCCAACATACTTATGGCATATTTGTTTGAACCTCTGAGTATGTGCGCCCATTTATATTTTCTTAGCTTTTTATTTAGTTCTTCACATGCTCATTGTTTGGATCTGAGCTCCCCAAATTTGAGAAATGCTGTGCCAAAAGGTAACTGGGTGACCTCTTTAGAGAAGGTGGCAGCAAAAAACCTCTCTGAGAGGATGACCTTTAAGCTGAAATGTCATGGGAGAAGAGCTTTCTTTCTTTCTTTTTTTAAAAAGATTTTATTTATTTATTCATGAGAGACAGAGAGGGGGAGAGAGAAAGAGAGAGAAAGAGAGAGGCAGAGACACAGGCAGAGGGGGAAGCAGGCTCCATGCAGGGAGCCTGATGTGGGACTCAATCCCAGGACTCAGGGATCACGCCCTGGGCTGAAGGCAGATGCTTAACCGCTGAGCCACCCAGGTGTCTCAAGGGAGAAGAGCTTTCTAGTTTGAAAGAGCAAGATTTCTTTGAGTACACTTCCCCTCCTCATTTTGGCATCTTTTTTGGCCTTATTTATAATTACATGTCAAGGGCAGCCCCGGTGGCGCAGCGGTTTAGCGCAGCCTGCAGCCCAGGGCATGATCCTGGAGACCCTGGATCGAGTTCCACGTCAGGCTCTCTGTATGGTGCCTGCTTCTCCCTCTGCCTGTGTCTCTGCCTCTCTCTCTCTGTCTCTATGAATAAATAAATAAAATCTTAAAAAAAATTACATGTCAAATCAAGGACCTTTACTTATTTATCTCCGAATTCCTGTTGTTTATTTCTTTACATACTAGTCATAGATATATTGTTTGCCAATTTAAATGGAATTGTTTATATAACTTTACAAATATGAGATAAACTTTGGAAAGGGGATTTATCTCCTTGCTGTTTACACTAAGCTCATTTGAAATACATTTTTATTTTTAGAAATAACAAATATTTGTTAGGATCTATTTCCTATGTATTTTACATGAAAAAAATCTTATATTGGATGTCTATATATGACTGTTAGTATAATATTCATGTTTGTTAATGGTGAATTAGTTTTGCAATCTTTATGCTTTGGAGTTATAACTTGGGCCCATATTTATTAGTGAAGTATATAAAGACTGTGGTTTTTTTTTTTTTTTTTTTAAAGATTTTATTTATTTATTTGTGAGAGAGAGACAGAGAGAGGCAGAGACACTGGCAGAGGGAGAAGCAGGCTCTTTGCAGGAGCCTGATGCAGAACTCAATCCCGGATCCCAGGATCATGACCTGAGCTGAAAGCAGCTGCCCAACTGCTGAGCCACCCAGGCATCCAGGACTGTGGTTTTTATAATCATTCCTGCTATTACTATCCTTTATCACACCATTTAAAAGTAAAAGTAATTTATTTATTTATAAAATATTTATTTATTTTTTTAGAGAGAGTGAATGAGCTAGTGCAAGAGCGAGTGAGGTATGTGAGCAGCAGGAAAGAAACTCAAGCAGACTTCCCACTGAATGTGGAACCTGATGTGGGGCTTGATTTCATGACTCTGAGAGATCATGACCTGAGCAGAAACCAAGAATTGGATACTTCAACAACTGAGCCACCTAGGTTCTCCAAAGCAAAAGCAATTTTAAAAGTGAATAGTAGAGCAAGATGAAAGGAAATAAGGCATTTAGATAAAGCAAGAGTTTAGGCAACAAGATTGATTGTGAGCATGATACAAGTGGATGATATTTCTCCAAAGGATGAAATTTCTACCTTTAGTAGATTGTTAAATTGTTGAGTACTTATTGTGTGCCAGGTGCTATGCTAAGTACTTGTACTAACTCCATTAGCTTTTTATTTTTTAATTAAATTTTTTAGAGAGAGAGGTGGGGAGGAGCAGCAGGAGAGGGAGAGAAAAAAATGTAAGTAGGCTCCATGCCCAGTGTGGAGGTGGATACAGGGCTCTATCTTACAACCTTGAGATCATGATCTGAGTCAAAATCAAGAATCAGACACTTAACCAACTGAGCCACCCAGGCACTCCTCTATTTGCTTTTTGTAACTGTTCTGCAGGTGGATAGTAATGTGTTCACTTTATAAGTATAAGTAGAAGGAAGGTGAGTGTAAGCAAGTTGCTCAAGGTCATACAGCTGTTAGTGCCAGGGTAAAAAGATTGGAATGGAGGCTCACCTACTCTCTGTTACTCTCTACTGTTACTGGGCTATATATGCCCTCTGAAAGAGAGATTCTGCAACTTTTTGCAGCAAAAAACAGAATCTTAAACTGTTTTCAACTTTTTTCCTCACCCGTGATTATGTTTTCCCTGTAAGACCATAATTTTACAATTTGTTATAGCTTTATGACAAGTTAAGCCTCTTGGTATCTTCGGATTGCTGAACATTTAGATACCTAAAGGGACTATATAAAGAATTGTCTGTAAAAGTTCAGGTTTCCTCCCTAAAAGCTAGAATTTTGGAATTTGGAAAAAGTAGCAGATGAAATAAGAAAAGCACAAAGAAGAAGGAAGAAAACAGTGGAAGCAATAATGGTGGTTTGTAGTAGAGCCTTTATTTTTTATTTATTTTTAAAAAAGATTTTTTTATTCATTCATGAGAGAGAGAGAGAGAGAGAGAGAGAGAGAGAGAGTGAGGCAGAGACACAGGCAGAGGGAGAAGCAGGTTCCATGAGGGAGCCCATTGTGGGACTTGATCCCAGGAATCCAGGATCATGCCCCAAGACGAAGGCAGATGCCCGATCACTGAGCCACCCAGGCGTACCTGTAGTAGAGTCTTTAGTGTAGTAGTTCTGGTTACAGTCTGTGGCAGCTACAGCACAGTCCAGAACACACTTGGTGGAGGACTCAGTTTCTAGATGCCTTGGCCAGTGTAGTTTTAATAAATGGGGGTATAGAGGCTGTAATAGCCTTAACAGAATTTGGTAGAGGTTAAAAACAGCAACGTGGATGATCTGTGGATATTAAAAGATATGAAATAAGGAATAAGAAGAGCCAGAAGATAAAACAGTTACCCGAGGTGCCAAAAAGGTGACCAGTAATGCAGAAATTCGTATCCTATGGAAGGTGGACAAATGTGTTTACCCCTGAGCAAATTATTTGGATCAGTGTACATTTTCATTAAGGTAAAAGAATGTCAAGAGTGCTGGACTTGTGATGCATAGGCAGGTAAACTTCTGAGTAAGACTCGACCTTGCTAAATGGGACTCTGATAGGAGGAGGAGGAGGATTTGGGTTCTTAGTGAACTAATTATTCTGTTTTGGGGGGATTGTCTGATAATATGAAAAGTATTTCATATGTGCTTTTTAAAATCTTTATGTGCTCTTGTGTTATCATTACCTCTAACTTATAGATGAAGGAATTGAACCAAATAAAATAATTTTCCTAGGGCTCCTGGGTAGATCAGCCAGTTAAGTGTCTGACTCTTGGTTTCAGCTCAGGTTGTGATGTTAGGGTCATGAAATTGAGCCCAACCTCAGGCTCTGCACTGAGCAGGGAGCCTGCTTGAGATTCTTTCCCTCTCTGTCTCTGTCTCTCTCTAATAAAATAATTAAAATCTTTTAAAAATGAGATATGTGTGTGTGCCTGGGTAAACATCTGACTTTGACTCAGGTCATGTTCTCAGGGTCCGGGGATGGAGCCCTTTGTCTGGCTCCCTGCTCAGCAGGGAGTCTACTTCTCCCTCTCCCTCTGCCCCTCTCCCTGCTCATGCTCTCACTCTCTCTCAAATTAAAAAAAAAAAAAAAAAAAAAGAAAATAATTTTCCTAAACACTTAATAGTAGATGATCACTTCTTTTGATTGAAGTCTATTATTTCAATCCTTGAGGGTTCTAAAAAGCTGGTTTAACTGCATATATTGTGTGGAAAACTAAGATTTACTCAGCATCCATAAAGAGAAAATAGATTTTTAATGTATTTGTGATACTTATTGGATTAATTTTGAGGGGAACTTTAAGAAGCTAGCATGCTTTTTAGGTCATCAGAGAATGATAAACTATATTCAAACAGGAGCACCTGGGTGGCTCAGTCAGTTGAGCATCTGCCTTTGGCTCAGGTGATGATCCTTGGGTCTTAGGATAGAGCCCCGTAGGGGGCTCCCTGCTCAGTGGGGAGTCTGCTTCTCTCTCTCCCTCTGCTGTTCCCCATGCTTGTGCTCTCTTGCTCTCTCTGTCAAAAGAATAAATGAAATTAAAAAAAAAAAACATACATATATTGAAACATGTTAATATTATAGGTGCTTACATATAGTATTCTTTAGACAAATGTCACATAGTAACTCAAAATAGTAAATTAATATATTAATGATACCTTCATTCCATTGCTCCATATTTTGAAATTTTCATTAAAAATATTTTATTTAGGTCCCTCAGTGGCTCAGTCTGTTGGGTGTCTGCCTTCTGCTCAGGTCCTGATCTCCGGCTCAGGTCCTGATCTCCGGCTTCAGGGATTGAGCAGGGAGTCTGCTTCTGTTCTCTTCAGCGCCTCCCCCTCCCCCTGCTTGTGCACACACGTCCTCTCTCTTCTCTCTCTGTCAAATAAATCTTAAAAAAATATTCTATTTATGAAAACCATAATTTATTTTTTTAAAGTAAGTTCTAGGGGTGCCTGAGTGACTCAGTTGGTTAAACATCTTGCCTTTGGCTTAGGTCATGATCTGGCTCCCCACTCAGAAAGGAGACAGTTTCTCTCTCTGCCCCTACCTCTGCTCATGCTTTCTCTTTTTCACTCTCACTCTCTCTTTCAAATAAGTAAATCTTTAAAAAAAAAAAAAAGTTCTACATCTAATATGGGGCTCAAACTCATGACCCCAGGATCAAGAGCCCCATTCTGGGGCATCTGCCTTCAGTTCAGGCCCTCATCCTGGGGTTCTGGGATTGAACCCCAAATTGGGCTCCCTGCTAAGCAGGAAGCCTGCTTCTCTCCCTCTGCCATTCCCTCCCTTGTGCTCTCTGGCTCTATCTCTCTGTCAAATACATAAATAAAATCTTAAACAAAACAAAACTGTATCCTCTTACCAACTGAGCCAGCCTGACACCCCTGAAAATCATAATTTATTTCAAAAGTTAATAAGAGGTACTAGATGTCTGTACACATTTCATTTTAGGTTTTCCTACTGTAAATTGCAGATGATATTATAGTGAATAGGCTAACATTTTTAGCGCCAATAAATGAGGCCCTGCTTATATAAAGCAAATATTTTATTTTGAGATCTAAATCATTAGTTTATATGATAATTTTTTCTTTTTCTTTTTTTAAAAGATTTTACAATTTATTTATTTATGAGAGGGAGAGAGAGAGAGGCAGAGAGAGAAGCAGAGAGGCAGAGACCTAGGCAGAATGAGAAGCTGGCTCCATGCAGGGAGCCCAGTGTGGGACTCAATCCCTGGACTCCAGGATCATGCCCTAGGCCAAAGGCAGGCCCTAAACTGTGAGCCACCCAGGGATCCCTGATAATTTTTTTCTTAACAAACTTCTACAGTTCTCAGTCTTTTCAAGTTCTAGGTGAGCTTTATATAACTAAGTCTGAATTTGTTGACTGATTAATGAAAAAATCAATAATTTAGTATGTTGTTTTTTTTTTTCTTTTTAGATAACTAGAGATCTTATTTTCACTCTTAGGAAATTGTTTGAAGTCATGACAACTTTGAAACAGGTCACACAAATCTTAACTAAAGCTGACCATGTTGACAGTCAGGTTTTGTACAATATTTTTAGTTGAGGAAGTGTAGAAATTTCATGTTTGTCTTAGCTTTTCTGTCTCTGAGGTATTTTAAGTGGTGACAGGGCTGCTCTGTTACTGTTTTGCAGCTAGCTCTTTTAATTGATGTTGAATTGTGGCTTTCCGTGCACACAGGGTTAAGTAAAAGGGCTGCAGTCATCTAGTGAGCATTTTCCTTTAATGTGCTCATTAGTGGTGGCAAGTCCAGGTTTCAGCACATGCCAGTAATTTACATTTCATTGCCGAGTGGCTACCCTTGTTCAAGAGTTGTTTCTAAGCCCGAAGAATATATATTGGGAATAAACAGAGTAGAAGAATTGAAAGCCAAATACCCTGCCAGGCTTTTCAGTTGGTTCTGAAGCTTCCAGTGGATCTCTGATTAGCAATGCATGAAGCAGGATGAAAATGCAAAGATGAGGCCTACAAATGTAGTCCCAGGTAGGCTCTCCCCTTAAACCTACTCTTTTTGTGACTACTTTTCCATTTAATTTTCCCCAGATTCTTCTCCCAAGGCCAACTTTCTGTTAAAGTGAAAATATTCTATAGACCTAGGAAGTAAACAATAGAGGATCAATCTGCTTCCTTTACCCCTTCTAAGTATGAAGCGAAGTCTGATTGTTATGCAATGAATCCACAGAGGCAAAGGGCTTGATCGGCTTTATGGCTCCTAGGGACCCCATTATTGTGATTGGGGTCTCTGTGGTGATTCCTTCTGGGATTCATTTTTCCCCCTTTGCCTGATTGGTACCAGCTTGTTCTGGCTTTTGAAAGCTTGCATAGATCATTAAAGGGTAATCTATGGAGGCCGTGGTCAGTGTTCCTGGACATAGCGACAGGAATTGTGTTAATGTTGTCTTTGAAATTGGGGTGTTGGGAAAGATCCAGAAGTTTTCTGTTTGTAGAAAAATTTGATATATTAAAATGAAGCATTTTTAGAACTCGGCATTTTATTACAGGTTACTTTGTGCATAGAGGAAATACTAGCCTAGCTATCTTTAAACGATTAAAAATGTGCTGCTAATTCTACATTTTGAGTTCACTTTCATATATATGGAAATTTGAGTTGTAAAAATCTAGGTATTGCAAGTTGTGTGTGTTTATCTACTTATTTATTTTTGTGCTGCTTTCCAAAATGTTGAATTTAAGAAGTTTTTTCATAGTTAATGGTTAGAATCAAAAGTGAATGAATTTATGACTGCAGTATAAAAAGACATTAAAAACCATGAGTACTCAAGTCAGATTATTATTACTTCATGTTAAATTCAGGTTAGATATGATTTAGCTTTTGAATCATTTGACCATGAAGGTATATTAGCCACGGTTTATTAAACCTTTAATTTTTTTTAGCTAGAGTTTTAATAGAGGAGCAACATAGTTTTGGAGTTCTTTATATGTATGAAAGTAAAGATGGGACTTTGAGAATATTAGTTTAGTGATGTTTGGATCAGTACTTGAGGCCTTTGCAAAAATGTAACAATAAATTTACCTTCTAGATGACTACTTGAAACTATTCTTTCTGGATGCTTGCCAGATAAAACCCCATGAGATTAAGTTCTGGAAAATCACTTGCAAATTTGTGGGGGGCTATCAGTGACTTTGAATATTTAACTGTCCAAACTGTCATCTATGTGTGTTCTCTAAGTGCTTTGGGTAAAAAAAAAAAAACTAGAAGTTTGTCAGCCAGTTAGAATTAAAGGTGACATCTGCTTTTAATTGGTGTTTTATTTTCTTCCAAGTCAGTAAAAATTCAGTAAGACATGAATGATCAAATTTTGCAATGCTAAGCAACTTGTCAAGCAACGGTAAGCACTACCTTGAGCGTTTGTACAGATGGGAAATGTTAAAATGTTGATTAATCATCCCAGCTCTGATTATGGTTTTAGAAGGCTAAAGCTTGGGTAACCATTGCCAGCTTTCTAGTGTCAGAATAGCATTCATTTGTTAATTTTGTAGGCTTTTTTCAATTACTGGCAAATTGCCTCTTGTATAATGTGTGTTTAGTTTTAGTGATACATGGTTAGTAGACTTGGGGTCAGATAAAGAAATGTAGGATTCTTCTGTTTCTCAAGTCCATTATTTATTTAGTAAACACCTTTAATTCCATTCTTTGTAGTAAAAAAAAAAAAAAGTCCCAAAGTGAGCTTTAAGATAGTATTCTTTTCTACACACTCATGATGTGTTGAGAAGGGTGTATCTGTTTGAATTTTGGCAAAGGAAACCTTGCCTTGGCCCCCCCGTTGAAAGAGAAAATTGATCATTTCTGTTTTTACCATTTCCAAACCATTTTAACATATAAGATGTAAGGAAATTGTTCCTTCAAGAAGAGCATGTAAAAATAGCTCAAGACTTTAGACATTCTTTTTTAAATTTATTTATTCAGAGAGAGAGAGAGACTGAGAGGCAGAGACACAGGCAGAGGGAGAAGCGGGCTCCACGCAGGGAGCCTGATGCTGGACTTGATCCTGGGTCTCCAGGATCAGACCCTGGGCTGCAGGCGGCGCTAAACTGCTGCGCAACCGGGGGTGCCCGACTTTAGACATTCTTAAAGCTAAAAAAGACCCAAGGAAATATTCCCATCATACTGATTACACTTTAATTTTCTTGTTACTGAAAACTTGAGCATGGTACTAAGTGGTCTCTTTATATAAAGTGTGTCTTTAAAAATTTCACTTTGGGGACACCTGGGTGACTCAGTGGTTGAGCGACTGCCTTTGGCTCAGGGTGTGATCCTGGTGTCCTGGGATTGAGTCCCACATCAGACTGCCTGTGTGGAGTCTGCTTCTCCCCCTGCCTATCTATGTCTGTCTGTCTCTCTCTGTGTCTCTCATGAATAAATAAAGTCTAAAAAAAAAATTTCACTGTGAAGGATATTTTTTCCCCCTGCTAATTACTAAATAAAAGTAGAGATTTCCCTTTTCCTATTTGAATAAATCTGTATTTTAGAGGTAGAATTCTGTTTTAAAAGTGGTTAGGACTTGAAGCAACATATCTTAGATTACTTTAATATTACTAGACTTCGGTTGATTTCAGGTCTTCTTTTTTGTTGTCCACTTCTGAATATCTTTTTTTTTTTTTTTAAATTTTATTTATTTATGATAGTCACAGAGAGAGAGAGAGAGAGAGAGAGAGAGGCAGAGACATAGGCAGAGGGAGAAGCAGGCTCCATGCACCAGGAGCCCAATGTGGGATTCGATCCCGGGTCTCCAGGATCGCGCCCTAGGCCAAAGGCAGGCGCCAAACCGCTGCGCCACCCAGGGATCCCGACTTCTGAATATCTGATAAATATTCTATGTAGTAATATATTTTTCCTACAGAAAACATTGGGTTATTTAATTTGATTGATAAAAATTTCCTGCCCAGTTACTTGGATATTGTATAGATTTTATTTCAACTTAAAAAGTAGACAAGATGCTTATGTAAATTCACCTAATAGTTGATAAGTGGCATCTTAAACCCAGGAGCCAAATTTAGCAGTTTTTACATGTTTTTAGAATATAGTTGAAAAGCAGAAAATTTAGATTTTCCAGCTTAACTATAGAAAACATATTGATGTCTGATAACTTCAGGATTCATTGCCCCTGTACATTTTCAAGTTATTATGATTATTTTTAAAGATTGCATTTATTTATTCATGAGAGACAGAGAGAGGCAGAGACATAGGCAGAGGGAGAAGCAGGCTCCACAGAGGGAGCCCAGTGTGGATAATGCCCTGAGCCCAAGGCAGATGCTTAACTGCTGAGCCACCTAGGCATCTCCATTTTTCAGGTTATTTGCTTTTCAATGCATAAGGCTTTAATTTACCTCCTACTGACAACTCCCAAGTGGGTTTTTCAGAATTTTTAAAGTGGACTACTAGAGCTGCTCTATAGCACTGGCTTGGGTTGCTGGTACAGACTCTCCCAAATCTAGAATGATGGGAGGTTCTGGCAACACCTACTGGCAAATGTTTTTCTTTTTAAAAATTTAATTATTTGTGTGAGAAAGAAAGCTAGCACAAGCAGGGGGAGGGGTATAGTGGGAAGGATAAGCAGACTCCCCTCTGAGCAGGAAGCTTGAGATCAAGACCTGAGCTGAAGACAGATGCTTAACCAACTGAGCCACCCAGGCACCCCTAGGCAAAAGTTTTTAGATATTTTCCCAGATACAGCATTAAAATTTTCTATATTAATTTTGCTTCTTTGAATCTTGTTTTAATGTCTGTTTATTTTAAGAAATTACTTAGATATAGACATAAGGGTTTTTTTTCACTTGTTAACAAATTTTTTTCTGTATGGTCTTTTTTTTACCTTGTATTTTACATAATAATCATAAAGTTAAATATTTATAGCTTGAAGTAATTATTACTTCTGTAAATAACTGATTTTATAAGGTAGAATTTATATGCTGATAAAAGCTGTTATATATATCTTTTAATTTAAATTTTGTTAGTTAACATATAGTGCAATATTGGTTTCTGGAGTAGAGTTCAGTGATTCATTGTGTACATACCACACCCAGTGCTCATCACAACTAAGTACCCTCCTTAATATCCATCACCCATCTAGCACCCACCAGAAACTATTGTTGAATAATATCTCATGTGCATTCTTTTAGAGATGCTCAGTGACTTTCATGTTCTCCTTCTCTGCTTGCTGTGTTTTTAAGGAATGAGAAACTGTTCAATCTGTATTTTACTGAAAAGAAGACTAAAACCTATAGCTGATATTTGAATTGGGACAAATAATTTACTTTTTTTGGCCCCACATGCTCTCATGATCTTTTAGGAAATGGAGATCAAGATAGATTTGGCTGGTTAATCATTTTTACGTTCAGTTTGGTCATATACAAATACACATAAACATACATATACATATACAAACAGTTATGATAAGTAGAAAAATTAAAACTTCACACTGAATATGACAAGAAACAATGCTCTAGAAGTAGGTAAAGTCTCATTCCTGCCCACCTGCAGGACATAGCTCTGTGAAATGAAGCTATCTTCTAATTTATACTTCGCAAATCATAGACTTTTTAGTAAACCCCATTTTTACTGTGAAAGATTAATCTAATACCAAGAATTATTCCTCTTCCCACAATGGTTTATTTTTCCAAATCCAGATTATTCAATCTTGAAAAACCCTCTAGTAAGTCAGTTTATGGGAACATTTTACCTTCAAGTCTCAAGAACAGTTAGTAGATGGATGTGGATACAAGGAGAATATATGGTATTCCAGTTTAAAGTGGCCACTTGAAGTTCTGTATCCTTTGATATCTTCCACCAGTGTTAATTACTGATACACTTCTTTAACTTTCTGTCTGGCTAGGAGGTGATGGTTATACTACACAGACATGCTTAAATGAACGCTTGTGTATGTCAGGTGTGCAGGTGAGCATGCTGCACTCTCACACATTTTAGTGGATGGTTTACTTGTCCAACACTGTTTCTATGATGGTGATTTATTTAAGCCAGTCAGTGATCACTTTATCTTTCCTGACGATTACTGATTTAGGGATGAGTTGGTTGAAGGCCTATGTCAGTTTGGCTCAATGGAACATGAGAAGATTTTTTGAGATTCCTAGAAGAGAAACTTTGTCATTCTTAGGAGAGAGTTGCATTGGTGCTAAAGCCTTCTCCTCCTCTCCCCTTTCTCCTCCCACACTTTTTGTGAATGAGAGGGCTTGGTGCTGCTGGCAGCCATATTGTGATTGTGAGGATAGCTAGCCTAAGGATAAAGTTGGCTTACAGAATGGGGGTAGATCCAAGAGAATGGCAGAGAAATCAAGAACTGTGAGATGTACTTTTAGAAGAATTTCTGTCTAGAAGGTTGGTGGGGTATGTGTTGGGGGAGGGGAGAGTTGGGATGTTTCATGGGTTAATAGCATGTTGTATTTGATTAGATATTTATTGAAAAGTTTTCCTATCTCATTGTGCTAGACGTTGAGGAATTAAGTTAAAAAATAGAGCACAGAACTTGCTTTTCTAGGAAACTTTTTTTATGGGCATTGGCTTTTGATTTGTTTTAAGACTATTTTTGCATTGGGTTTGGGGACTGAAAAAAAATACTCCATTATTAATATTTAGTGAAAATTGTAGAAACTCAGAGCTTTAAGGCATAAACTCTTACTTATTAGGTAACCAGTCTCAGGACTGTGAGTTGCTTCAAGGATGTTGCCAGACAGCCAATTATTTACATATCTATCATACATGGGTGTGTTGACAGATCCAAGAATTAGAAGATAGGTAGGCTTGAGCTAAGTATTAGAAACAGACTATCCAGACTATCTTTGCTTCTCTCTGTTTTTGCTTCTTTCTTTAAAATCTCTGCATGCCTGTCCACTTTCATCCTCTGCTTCCTTGCTTGTGTGGCCCCGTGGAACACCTGGAGCTTAGGTGTTTGAGGTCTTGCATCTTGAAAAGAAGAAAGCCTCTTCTTTCTGTTCTTACCTAGGAAAGGGACTATGATAGATGTAGTTTGGGTTAGCTGCTTTTTGCTCCAATTGTCTATGTTCAGGGGGCAAGAATATATCATTCAAAAGGGATCTTTTGCTGTGTTTGGGAAGTTGAGGGATCTTTTGCTGTGTTTGGGAAGAGGACAGTTCAGCAAAGTTGTGAGCTGGGTAACTGTGCCACAAAATGTGTTCTACCCCTTGATTATAGGACAGTGTGATAATTTCAGCAAAGTATGTCTAGTGTAGGTGTTGCATGAAAGTAGAAGTTAATTCTGATAGGTTTGGGATTGGGTTTGCTGGAGAGAAAATTGTCAAACTTTATATGAGGGGTGTATGTGTGTGTAAGGATTAGTGAAGAGTATTTTTATAGTTCCTGGTTTCCTCCCTAGGAATTGACACCTGTCATTAAAGCCATGTGCCCCTATAAAGCTATGTTTCATGACTGTAGCTTTTTCAGAGTTACAAAGTATACATGTAGAAGACCATCATGGACTTCTTGAGCAAGGAGAAACTTAGAACTTAACTAATTTGATTGTTTGGCATGTATCTGATTGTTTGGCATGCATCTTTTGGTGTGACAGTGCTGATGAATACAAAGATGGAGGTTCACTACATTGAAGAAGTTTGTGGAGAAGAGATGGAACAGGGAGGAGGTTAGCTCATCAGGTTGTCACAGATGGCCTGTGGGGAAATCAGATGAAGAGATTAATTTTTTTTTTCAAGATTTTATTTATTTATTCATGAGAGACAGAGAGACAGAGACACAGGCAGAGGGAGAAGCAGGCTCCCCGTAGGCAGCCTGATGCAGAACTCCATCCTAGTACCCCAGGATCTTGACCTGAGCCAAAGGCACTCACTCAACCACTGAGCCACCAAGTGCCTCGGAGGGATTACTTTTGATCGGGGAAGAGTGTGTTGGAAAGTCTCATAAAGAGGGTAGCATGTAGGAAAGTCTCATAAAGAGGGGAGCATATAAACTAGGACTTGAAGACAGGTAGCATTTAGAGGAAAAGCATGGACATACAAAAGGGGAAAGGACGTTTCAGGCAGGGGATTGATTTTCTTGGCTCTCCTTTTGAAATAAGCTTGGAATCTGAGCACTTTTCACTATTTCCTGCACTACCATCTATTCCAGTCACTAGCATCTCTTGTCTGCATCACTGCATTAGCCTCCTAATTGCTCTCCAGGTTTCCATGCTTACCTCCCTCTAGGGTTTACTCAAAAACCAGTCAGAATAATCTGTCAACCTTCAAGTCAGATATCAAAGCATTTCTTGGCTAAAAACCAAACCACAAAATACCTTTAATTGGTTCCAATTTCATTCAGAATCAGAGCCAAAGTCCTTCAAGACACTCACCACCCTCCCTATACTGTTCTGACATAACTATTTTACTCTTACTCATCTCCTTTGCTTTAGTACTCTTTTGAGAGAAGATATACTTAACAATCTCAGTGTCTTTTCACTTGCTAGTTTCTTTGCTTAGAACACCGTGCCTCCAGATAGATCTTCTTTAGGCCATGATCCAAAGTTATTTTCTCAAGTGTGCCTTTAAAATTTCAGGTTACCATTCTCCTACCACCTCATACTCTTAATTCCCATTTCTTTTTTTTTTAAATTTATTTATGATAGTCACACACACACACACACAGAGAGAGAGAGAGAGAGAGAGAGGCAGAGACACAGGCAGAGGGAGAAGCAGGCTCCATGCACCGGGAGCCCGATGTGGGATTCGATCCTGGGTCTCCAGGATCGCGCCCTGGGCCAAAGGCAGGCGCTAAACCGCTGTGCCACCCAGGGATCCCTTAATTCCCATTTCTTGATTTATTTTCCTCTGAAGTATGTATTGCTGCCTGATACGTATTTAGTAAACCACACAACCGCAGGAGTTTTTTTGTTTGTTTTGATCATCACTATTGTCTCAGTGCCTAGAACTGTATCTGGTTTATATACATTTGTTTAAAGAGCAAGTAAATGAGTAAGAGGTGGATTGTCTATCTTTGTGTGTAAATTCCTTAAGTAGGTAGATATTTATAAATGCAGAACTCACTTGTAACTCATCTGTGCAAGGTGGTTTATTCAGCTGGTGCTCATGATTATAATCACTGGAATTTTAAACCCTTTTATCATATAAGCCAGTGTTTGGCAAACTTCATCTGTAAAGGGCCAGATAATAAATATTTTAGACTTGTAGGCCATAATGTCACAACTGTTTAACTCAGTTGTAACTGCACAAATCTACAGTTGTAGTGTGAAAGTAGTCCTAGACGATAGGTAAATGAATGGGTATGGTTGTGTTCTAACAAACTTTATGGACATGAAAGGTAGAATATTATATATTTTAACATGTCATGAAATACTGTTTTTAATTTTTTTTCCAATTACTTAAAAATGTCTCTTTTTAGTTGGATGGGAATTGACTACTTGGTACTCTGAGTGTGGTGTTTGAAACAGCTGCGTATCTATACAAATATATTTAATCTAGTGCACATTCACTATTTTGTTGGTAAGCACATACTTAGTTACAGCCATTAGAAAGAGACTCTGGGTGAATCAAAAAGCAAATGGTACAGTTAATCTGTACTAGTGGATGGGGAGTAGAGAATGATAGGGAAAATTTAAAAAACAGGGATGATATAGAGGTAATCTTAATCTTAACATGTGTTGTGTAGTTTGAATGTATGGGGCCCAGTAGTCCTTTTCAGTAACTTTGGATTTACATTCTCTTCAGTGCACATCAGTTGAGAATGTGAACAATGAATTCAGAATGCTGTGGAGGAATTATTTTCAGAATTAAACATCTTCCGTGGATTGAGAATTAACTGCATTGATAAAATGTATGTAAAGTATAGTAGCTTATGTAAACATTACTGTGAGAGTTATAAAATGTATGGTTTCCCCAGAAGATTTGAATTATGTTCTTGAAGAGGCCAAAGATTCACCCTCCCAGCCCCAGATAGAGTGGGGCAGAATCTGGCAACCTACCAGATGTGGGATTGAAGCATTAGAGGTATAAATACACTCCATTCTATGGCTACTTGATAATTCATACCTGCTGATTGCTAATGTTTAAATTTATGGATTAGGTATTATTCTCTCTGATGAAAAAATTGGAGAAACAGGGTAAGCATGTAAGAGGGAACCAGAATTATGTCTTAGCATGTTGAGACTAACATGGGGAAAAGGAATTCTTGGAAGTAAAAGTCAAATGGGATCTGTGAAAGAAATGAGATTTTTAGGCAGATAGATGGATTAATGTTAATTTGAGCCTGTTTTCGTGAAGCTGACCACAAAGTGGGGATGTATTTTGTGTGATCTCTGGATGACCTGTGATCTTCATCCCACGTTGTTGCAATAGGAAGACTTACATTATTTTGAGTAGCTTTTTAAAGTTTTATTTAGAAACTTACAGATGAATAGTTTGAAACAATTATTTTATAGATATATCTTGACTTTGAGCAGTACAAACAATGGTTATAATTTTTTTTTGTTTCCTAATAGTGTAAGATTCTTATTTTAAACCCATAAGGTCACACCTTTCCAGCTTTCCAGGCTAAGGTAATTTCTATGCTATCTTCTCATCCAAAAAAAAAAAAAAAAAAAAAAAAAAGCCTCAAATCAATTTATGTGTGGTTAATTGGAAAATTCTTCATAGATTGTACAAACATATTGGAAAAGGACTCTTTTGAGGGCTTTATTATAGGTAGCCTAAAGAATTGACAGAAAACTAGTTTAAATTACTTGCATTTCATGAGGTGTTGGCCTTTATTTCCTATTAGGTCTTAACTAGGGTCTAGCCTCCTCTTATAATCACCGGAAATTGCTGGTGACTGATGACTCCTCTGTCATCTGAGCACTGTTTTCTGATTGGCATGGTGGGTGGACCTTAGTGTTCTATGGAAATGCCTTGGCATGTCATCCCAGTTTATGGATTTCATCCCTGATGGCAGTTTATATGTTCTGCTCACTTGTCACATTCTTGCTGTTCAACTTCTTGTGTGGATATTGATGCCAAGAATTGAAAAAGACTTTTGAAGTATTTGTAATTAAATAACATTGTTAAACCAGAGTTGAAGTCTTGGTTAGTAGAATAACTGCAGTGTCAAAATTGAGCTTCTAAAACAGAAAAACATCCTAAACCGCAGAACTTTATAATATGAACAGTAGTACTCCAAAAACATCCTTTTTGTTTTCAAAGTGAGATATTAAAGGTGATAATAACATGAGTAAACTGTTTATAGTCTGTTAGAAGTATTAGTATATGACAGTAGAGATTATATAGGTACATGTGAGATTTTAAGTGCAGAGTAGTTTATCACAAGAGATTATATGATTGGTTTGGATTTGATCTACTGAAGATAACTCTAGGTCCAGGTACAAAATGTCTTCCCTTGGAGGGTCACCCTGGTTGTTCTATTAATAAGCCCCTACTAGGCAGAATGAATCCTATTGTCCATGTAACCAAGCCTGCTTTTTGGTTCCGTATTGCAGTGGAGTTTTCTGGTCTGAAAAGCCTTCTAGTTATCTATTCCCCTCTCTTCCTCATTGATTCATTCTCCCGAAATCCATTGCCAGATCTTCTGTTAGTATCGCTGCTGCATTTCTTGCCTCTTTCCTTCCACTGGATCCCACTGCTGCTCCAGAACCTTCTCATTTTCTCCTTTTTTACCTGGGCCACTTCAGTCTTTCCTCCTTGGAGCCATCTCAGTGCTGCTGCCATGCTGATCTTCTGAAGTGCTTCAGAACTCTCTGGAACTTCTGCATTCATTCCTCACGTGGGCCATTCACAACACTGATTTCTGTTGGTCTAGCAATACCATTTGTGTTTCCCTTCTCTGCAATTTCTGTTACCAGGGGAGATCTGCTGCTGTGTTGTGATAGTCATTTCAAAGAACTTTTGTCTGTAGAATATCTTTTCCTCTTGGAGGACGGTGTCTTGCTCTTTTTTTGGAAGAAGGCTCACCTCTATTTTAGTTACATCTTGGAAGGGCATGCAAGCAAGCAGGGTTTTTGGCTGAGAGGAAGGAGCCAATTGAGAGGAAGAGCTAAAAGGTGTCGGGGAAAGGTCAGTTTAGCCTCTTCAGGAAGTGTCTGAATTAGTTGGGGCTCAGGGGCTAACAGCAGTAGGACTTGTTCTCTGGAACAAGGCTCCCAGAGTGTGTTAAACATATGTACCCAGGAAGGCAGGCAGGAATTCCTCACCAGCTAACAGTTGGACTTATAATGGACTTCCATAGCCCTTTGTATTTATATGTAGCAGCTTACTCTGGGGCCCCTTTGTTTGTTTGTTTTTTTAAGATTTTATTTATTCATGAGAGACACAGACAGGCAGAGACACAACACAGGCAGACGGAGAAGCTGGTTCCATGCAGGGAGCCTGATGTGGTACTTGATCCCAGGACCCTGGGATCATGACCTGAGCCAAAGGCAGACACTCAACCACTGAGCCACCCAGGTGCCCGTGGGGCCCCTTTGTCCTATGTACCTTACATTTATCAATTTTTTGAATCCTCACAGGTTCAGAAACAGGCACATAGTGGTTAAGTAATTCGTCAAAGGCCAACCAGGTAGTTTATGGTACAATTGGAGTTCAGGCAAGCTCCACAGTCCCTGCACCAACTATTATACTCTATTGCTTTTAACTACTGCCTTTCTTTCAAGAAAATGATTAAAAACTTTACCTGACAATTTTTTTTTATGATTCAAGTGGCATGGGAGGTGAGGAGTATATAGATAGTGTCTGTTGAAACCTTAGAACTTCAAAAGGCTATGTCAGGGTGGTGATCACGTACATTTGAAGAGAGTCACATTGCTGGTAAAACATTTTAAGAATATCATTTTGCTGGGATTTATGTTTATGCATAGTGGATGTTGATGTAAAATGAAGCTTAGCCTATTATATATGATGTTCATTTTCTCCCTCCTCACTTGCAAGCTTGACTTCAATAAAGGGAGAAGATTGGATTCTCAAATCTCATTTATCAGAAGTTAGGAAGGCCCTGGTCGGACTTTCTGAGAAAGACAGAAATATCAAGTAATCTGAGCATGTTAAAATCGTAGCATATCTGACATTAACTGAAGAGAGAAATTTTCTGAAGCAAAGGGCAGGGAATTTTTGAAATATTGCACTCCATGTATGATAAACTTACATTAAGTTGGCTCACAAAGTCTCTTACTCATGTTTGCTTTATTCCAATTACCATTGTGAGTTTCCCAGAATATTTTAGACCCACTCACTCTATTAGAGTACTCATTCTGGATTGTGATTTTTTTTAGGAAAAAAAAAAAAAGATCTTTAAATTTTATTTACTTGAGAGAGAGAGAGATAGAATGTGTGTGTGTGTGTGTGTGTGTGTGTGTGTGCGCGCGCACAGAGCGAGAGGGAGAAGCAGACGCCCTGCTGAACAGGGAGCCTGACTCTAGGCTCAATCCCAGGACCTCAGGATCATGACCTGAGCCAAAGGCAGATGCTTAACTGACTGACCTACCCGGATTGTGATTTTAATTGCTTGTTATTTTTACATCTTCCTAGTTGCTGCGTCATCTAAGAGGGTGATACAGTTCTTCTTATCTGTTATTTTATCCCTAGACTTAGAACAGTGCCTCACACAATAGGTAGGTACTTGGGAGGTGTTTGTGGAATGAATGCATGATTAGCTGTTGAGTTGGATACCAGAGAAGTCTATAACTGAGATCTGGTTGTTGTTGACCTTAAGAAAAAGAGGAGACCCTTCTGGATGAGCACTGGTTGCATGTGATCTCGTCGTCATTCTCTGATGACCACTTGGCCCTTTACAGGCCAGTGAGAGATGTTTTCCTATGGACTTAAATGTTTGCTTTCCCGTGCTGCTTTTCTAAATCCTAGTTGTCTTTTTCCCTCAAATGCTTCCCTTTTTTTGAAGCCTTCCTTGATTTCTACATTGCATGGACTCTGTTCATAATAAGTGCTTTATTTATTACTTTTTTTTTTCCAGTGTCTTTACTATTCTCTGCCACATATTGCTCCTTTTGTTTGGCACATATTTTTCTACTAGACTGTAAACTCCTTGTGGGTAAAAACCAGGTCTGTCCAAACCATCATGCTTCTTCTGTGAGTCGAGAGGGTGCACAAATCAGGTGGATGCTGGGGTAATGGTCCTGTCTCAGGACTCTTTTGGGCACACCTTATGTGTGATGGGTGTTGAGTAGTCAGTGTATGGTCTTTGACTTGGCGAGTAAGTACGGGCTGCCTGAACCTGTTCACAGTGTGAGACAACAGGAGAAGGTAGTAAGGTTGGAAGCTTCTTCCTGGCTCTTTACCTGTTTATTAGTGACAGTGGGCAGTTTATTAGTGACAGTTGGACAATCTCTTGGATTCTTGGATCCTCATTTTACTAACATGCTCAGTAGAGGGGATGATTTATGTCCTCTGGTTTCTTGGCCTACCACCCCACCCCCACCCCCATCCTGAGAAACAGATATTAAAAAGAATTTGAAATGTCCTACCACACTGTAAGATACCACTCTGGAATTCTAGAATAAAGTAAAGAAAGACTTTCTAGTTTTGTAAACAAACTAGAAGCTGAAGACTGAAGTGTTTATCTACGAAGTGGGTTTTAGGATAAAGTAAGCCTTAATATGATGCCCTGTAAACAGTGTTAAATAAGTAAATTTAAAAAATATATTATTGTTAGTGAGTTCCTTTTTCTTTTACTCTTTTTAAACTTAAAAAACAAAAGAAAGTTTCCCACCTAGAGATAAATTAACCTCTACTTGGGTCATTCCTCTACATCTTATTGTCATTTTCGCCTCATTGCATCTTCGTTAATGACCAAACAGAAGGGTGAAAGTAGCAGGTTGGTGGGTTAGACTATGCTGAGTAGTGTGAGGAATTCCCCAGTTGTTCTCGGAAATTAATTGGAAATCATGATCTCTGCTTTTTTAGCATCCCATTCAGTATTTGAAATAAGCCTTATAATGTCAGTGATCTTAGAGCACGGCAATTAAATATGCCAACAGAAAAACATATCCCAACTGTAGGTGGAGCATGCTTTATTCAAACCATATGACTTACCGAGAACTTGATGTATTCCAGAAAGCAGTAAATTGAGTGAGTGCGGAAGGACTTCTACTTGTAAATTTTTAAAGAAATTGACAAATATTTTCAAAAGAAATAGAAACAGTACATAATTCAGATCATATCCCAGAGCAATTTTTAAAAAAGTAAATTAAATTTGATATCTAATATTTAGACTAAACAAAAGCTTTCAAGCCTTTCACCAGCTTAACACCTGACTCTTTTTACTCACTCCTGGCAGTAAATATTAGTGGACTGTGAAGAATAGGAAGGTATCTTCATTAACATCCTCTCATACTAACTGAAGTATTATTAAATCTTAAATTTTTTTACTGACACTGTAAAGTTGCTCATCTAATTTCATAGTTACTATACGGTATATTCCAAAATTGAACTGGGAAAGTATTTGTTTTTAAAAGTACTAATTAGTTTTAGTGTTCATGAAACATTAAAAATAATTGGATCAAGGAGAAATGAAGGCAACTCATTTTTAATGTCCAGACTGTAGGGATATAAAATATTTTATGTGAAGTGCAAAAGAAGATGATTACAACTTCATAACTAATTTCTCTGGCCAGTTTACATAAGGAGAACCTTAACAATACATATACATTTAAATGTGAAGCTTCTTACTTTGTCCTTTTAAAGTATGCATTCTAAAAGAAAAACTTTAAAATTTGTACCTGCATCGTTAATGAAAGCATTATTACTATATAAATTAAATTCTTGAAAATTCCAGGTAGCTGAGTGATAAATTTAACAATTTCGTCTGAGAAAACTGTCATTCAACTGATCATCAGTATTTTGCCAATGTATATTTTTTAATGTTCTAAATATTAAAACTAGAATTTCTTTAAAGGAGGGAGGCTGAGCTTTATCCCAATGTCCGACTTTTTAGTTAACTTTAATTTTCTTAATGTGTTGCTAAGGAAATTATTGAATTCATTTTCTCTGGGTGTCGTCACTTTGCTTTTCTTTGATTCTTGCCATTGCAACCAGTCTTGAGATTTTACATGATAAAGGAGATCTGTGGAACTAATCCTAGAAACGTCTTTCTGTTTTCTCACATAACACCTCCAGGCACAGAAAAGACAGAAAACTTCATTTGCATTTTTAAACATTAGGAACTTAGAATGAGTGTTATAGCTGGAAATGTTAATGCATCTACATTTCCCTCGAAGAAAAAACAGGGTTAACAGCCCTCTCAGGTTTATGTGAACTCTTCTCTTTTTAGTATCCTGGTTGGCACTAACTCAGAGCGTAGACCTGTAAAGCTTAAGTGCCCAGTGTCTTTCTTCTTTACAATCAGTTAGACTCTGGAAATAGGTATCAGTGCTGATTACAAGGAAATAAAAAGAAGAAATTAGATATGCACAAAAGAGATGGCAAACACTGACAAACTTTAATCTGAGTCTTCTAAAATGGACAATTGCATTCCTGGGGATTTACCCCAAAGGTACAGATGCAGTGAAAAACCGAGACACCTGCACCCCAGTGTTAATAGCAGCAATGTCCACAATAGCCAAACTGTGGAAGGAGCCTCGGTGTCCATTGACAGATGAATGGATAAAAAAGATGTCTATAAATATATATGTGTACAGACACACAGACACACACACACACACACACACACACACACTGGAATATTACTCAGTAATCAGAAAGGACGAATACCCACCATTTGCTTCGACATGGATGGAACTGGAGGGTATTATGCTGAATGAAGTAAGTCAGTCGGAGAAGGACAAACATCATATGGTTTCACTCATACGGGGAATACAAAAAATAGTGAAAGGGATTATAGGGGAAAGGAGAGAAAATGAATGGGAAAAATTAGAGAGAGTGACAGAACATAAGAGACTCCTAACTGGGAAATGAACAAGGGGTAGTGGAAGGGGAGGTGGGCGGGGGATTGGGGTGACTGGGTGATGGACACTGAGGGGGGCACTTGACGGGATGAGCAATTGAATTCCAATAAAAAAAATACAAAAAATAAAATGGAAAGAACATTTCCAAAAATAATATGGAATATAGTAATGAGAATTTTAAAAAATAGACTGTCTTCCTTAAGAACTTGAAAAGCTTATCCCCAAAGTACAAAGATAGTCAAAGATTTATAGTTTATTTCAATGTCTTTTATTAAATGAAAAAGTACCCTAAACTTCTTGTATGCTCTAAGTACCTTTGTCAGAAACCCAGAACATTTGATAAAGGAAATTTAACCATTTTCTGACTTAGTAATAGCTGAAAAGTAGAAATGGACATCATTCCACTGTCAAATATTAGAAGTAGAGTTTTCTGTTGCTGTAATGCTCACTTCTTGTGAATGAAAAACAAGGTTTAATATGTAACTATAGTCTTCAACTAGAAAACCTGACTTCTGCCAATTGTTAAAGTGGGGACAGTTACCATTACTCCATTTCCCTAACTAAATATTGTACATGGCTATCATCTGGAAGTAATAATATTGCACTGTGCCAGGTAGACGCTTAATACAAAACATACAATAGACCGAATGAAGTCTAGATACTGGGAATATTGAAATAGACAAATTTCTTTGGTTAAACTAAGTCACAGCACACACAGTGTACTAGAAGGTAAATACAGTATGCAAGTAAGTATGTCATTAGATTTCAGTTGATCTTGAAGTTAGCATCCAAAACAAATAAAAAAACTGTATTGGTTTATAAGTTTATATTTAGAATTTAAAAATAGAACCTTTGTCTCCCCTCTGCTACCCATCCCCATAACAATCAAATGCCTTAAAGTTCTTTTCCCAGTGAGTCACATAAATTGGGTTCTAAATTCACGGTGAGCTGACTGGCACTTCAAAGAAAATGATTCCTGTAAATGTAGGGTTGGAGGCTGCTGGCACCCTCTTCTAGGGTGGTTCTGTGCCTCTCTTGATTGATACCCCACTGTCTGTGTGGAGGAAGAAGAATTAGGATTCAGTTAGCAGTCTTCTCTAATCTCGCACTGTCACACTCCACTGCCTGGGGCCTGCATTAGAATGGTAGTGGTGGGACTTGCTCATCCACACCTTGTTCCTGTCTGCTCTGGTCCAGCTAGTGGTTTCATTCCTATGAGCTGGTGTCGCCACTCTGAAATCACTTTCGAAATGTTTATTGTAAAATAAAAGGAAAATACGCAGAACAAATGTGTGGCTTACTTAAGGTAAATAATCTTGTAATCGCTGCATAGGTCTAGATATTAGATGTTTGCCCTGAATCTTGTCCATGTGACTCATCTCAGTCCTTCCCTCCAGTCACTCTCTATTCATACCCACTGCTTGACTTTTACAGTAATCCTTTTCTTGCATTTTAAAATAATTTTATTGTCCAGATGTGCATCCCTAGACACTATGCGTTGTCTGGCCCCTTTATTTTCAACTTCGATGCCTTTTAGGTTTCTCTTAAACCACAGGGTTGCTTTTCATACCTTTCTTTTCCTTTCAGTTTTGTTGAAGAACCCTGGGTTATTGACTTGTAGAATTTCTGTCCGTCTTGACTTAGTTGATTGTGTGCTCATGGTACAGGTCAGGATTTTCCTCCATTCTTGGCATTTTCTGCAGTTGGATTCCTACATCTGAATTCAGAGATGGAATCAGATTTGGGTTTGGATGCCTTTGGCCAAGACTGTGAGAGGCACATAGGGTCTTGTTAGCACTGTTTATAATCTAAGCAGCCTTTGATGCTTACTGTCGATATCTAGTATTTCACTGGATTGCAAAATGGTGATATTTTGACTCTGACATCTTTTTTCATCAATTAATTGGAATATTTTTAGGGGTACCTGGGTGGCTCAGTTGGCTAAGCATCTGACTCTTGATTTCTGCTTGGGTCATTATCTCATAGTTGTGAAATTGAGCCCTGCACTGGACTTAGGATTCTCTCACCCTTTCCCTCTGTACCTCTCCCCACCCTCCAACCACTTGTACTCTTTCTCTCTCAAGTATATTTTATTTATTTATAAATATATTACAATTTATAAAGAGACCTTTTGCCACATTTATTGTTTGGTTACTTAGAGGTACTATTCCTATAGAAAGAACAAGATAAATGCATAATTCTTTACCTTTGTTTACTAGTTTTCAAGGTAATGAATGGTTTCCTTATCCTTCAAAGTTGACCCAATTCTTTAAAAAGGTGTCATTATGAAGTCATAGATTGAAACATATTTTGTAGGTTTAAATCTATTGGAATTCTCAATGAAGCCCAACTTGTTTCTCTAGGCCAGTGGGGCCTAACTAAGTTGGCTCATGGTCTCTTTGACTTGATCTCTTAATCTTTTACAGCTTCCTGGTTCTCTAGTCTGACAAGACATTCTAGGCTCTTGTTTTATGTTTCTTGCTCCAGGCCTTTAATCCGCTATCTTACCAAGATGCACTGTTTTTTTAAAAAATGGTATTAGAGACCAGAGGGTGCGAGGCATGGTCATTGCTTCTAGGCCTTTTTAAAAAGTTCATAGGGCTAGGAGGATATGTGTATTAACAGGTTTTTAAACATAGGTTTATTACATGATGTGTGTATTAACTGTGTTCTGCTAGTAGAAATATAACATGCTAATGTATTTCATATGTATATTAAGGTATAATGCTATCCCCGAACACAAATAGGGTGTATATAATATAAATGTATAATACAGATATTGCATAATACACATACTATATTACAAATACAGTTCATATTATATATAATCTATAATAAATGTAAAATTTAATATAGCCTTTTAGACTGCTCGGCCACACTATCAGCTACGTGCAAATATAGCCTTTTAAGTATTTAAATTATAAATTATAATTTAAAATATAAATTAATATAGCCTTACTTGATGTGAGATTAAAAATACCCCCTGTAAAAAAAAAAAATACCCCCTGTATTCATAGTGATACTTTCAATTATATTCAAGATTGCAGAACTTTTACTTAACCTCTTCTTTTTTACCTCTGTATCTTTGCTTTCATATTTAGAATTCTGACTCTCTGGGACAGGAGAGATGACAAAATTAGAATACCTCATAATTCCTTGTCATAATAGTCAGTAGTACACATATAGTAATCTCAGGATATCAGTATCAATACTAGTATGATATTACAATCATTAAAGAAGTTTTACATGTCCTCTTGCTGTTCTTCCCCCACTTGAAAAATAGTTGTACTATATATGTGCTGTCAGAAAATACAGTTAGCATGAGGAGCCTGGGTCAGTTAAGCATAGGACTCTTAATTTTGGCTCTGGTCATGATCTCATACTTGTGAGAGTGAGTCCTTTGTCTGGCCATGCACTGGGCATGAAGCCTGCTTAAGATTCTCTCTCTCCTTCTCCTTTTGCACCTCTCCTTTCTCTAAAAATTGAAAAAAAAAAAAAAGAAAAAAAAAAGAAAGCAAAAAAGATAATAGAGCTGGTATAAAGTATATTCTCTCCATAGCCTTAATTTGGTTTTAGTCCTGCAAATAATCACAGGTCCTTTATGTTGACCTCTTTTTAGTCATTTTGTTTTTCTGAAGATCATTTTTTAGAAAGGAGTGGGTAAACTCTTTTGTAAAGGGTCGGCTAGATAGCAAATATTTTAGGCTTCGCAAAACAGTCTGTTGCAATTATTCAGTCTTACTCTGGTACTGAGAAGGCAGACACACAACATGTAAACTAATGAGCATGGCTACTTTCCAATGAAACTCTTTTAGTTTCATGTAATTTTCACATGTCAGGATATAGTATTCTTTTTTTAAAGTGCATTTTTAGATTTTATTTATGTATTTGAGAGAGAGACAGAAAGAGAGAAAGAGAGCAAGAATGAGCAGGGGGAGGGGGAGGGAGAGAAGACAGAATCCCAAGCAGATTCTGATCCTAGATCAAGAGTTGGATGCTTAACCTTCTGAGCCATCCAGGTGCCCCAGGATACAGTGTTCTTAATTTTTTCCCCCAAAATCTTTGTTTTCCCTAAAATCCATTTTACATATACACATATATATTATTTTTAAGTAATTTCTACACCCAATGTGGGGCTCAAACTCATAACCCTGTGATCAAGAGTTGCATGTTTCACTGACTAAGCCAACCAGATGCTCCTGCCAAAATTCATTTAGAATGTGGATTGTACAGAAACAGGTAGCAGGCCAGATTAGGCTCACAGCCTGTAGTTTGCAAACTACAGGTTTGTTTGATTCCTCAGAAAGAGGCCCTGAGTTCTTGTTTGTTGTTATGTTTTCTCTATACTTTATTCTTGGATGTCGGTTTTGCTGGATTTAGAATCCTTGGCTCATACTTTTTCTTGACTATGTTATTCCATTTTCTTTTGCATGGATTACTGTCAGAGTCTTGTGATAAATGAAGCTTCTCTTTTATATAAGTCATATATTCTTTTTTCTCTTAAGCATTATTACTAGAGTGTATCATGATCATTCTGGATGGAATTTCTCAGTTTTACTGTAGCATATGTCTTTTTGCTATTTCTAGTTTTAAGACCATTTTCTTGGAATATAATTTTTGATATTCTTTCTTTGCTTTATTTTCTTGAAAGACACCTCTTATCCATATATTGGATGTTGTTTTTCTTCAGTTTTGTCATTTTCTTTTATACCTTAAAAATAATTTCATTTTTTGATCTTTAAGAAAAGTTTCCTCTATTTCTTATAAGGCATTATCTGTTTTCTTTATTCACTCTTGAATTCCCTCTGGGTTAGTCTTAATTTCTAGAGTGATATTTCTTTTTCATTTCTTTTTTTTTTAAGATTTTATTTATTTATTCATCGAGATGCAGAGAGAGAGCGAGAGAGAGGCAGAGACACAGGCAGAGGGAGAAGTAGGCTCCATGCAGAGAGCCTGACGTGGGACTGGATCCAGGGTCTCCAGGATCATGCCCTGGGCTGCAGGCGGCGCTAAACTGCTGCGCCACCGGGGCTGCCCTTCATTTCTGGTTTTATCTTGAGGTCTGTCACCTCATTTCTGAACATTTCTAATTCTAATTTATGTTATTTCATGTTTTCTATAACTTTAAGAAATGTTTTTTAGCTTGTTTTGAAAGAGTAGATAACAGTTTTGATCTGTTTTGTGTTGGTATGTTTTTCTCTTTTGCTTTTTTTTAAATTCTAGTATTGTTTTTTTCCTTGTAAAACCATTGTAAGGGATTTTATCCTGATCCTTTCATTTTACTTACGTTTATCTGTGAAGTTAGTTTTTCTATATATTGCTTTTTAAAGAGCTGTATATATTTTTTAAATGAGTGATACATGTCTAAGAAGTTTAAGTAATTGAATAGAGATAGAAAAAGGTTTTTCCTGAGGTCTTGAAAAGATGAATTAACTTGTAATCTCCCTATTATTTTTGATGTTCATACTGTTATCATCATATTCAGGGAGTAGCCTTTCTATCTGTTACTATGTACTTTTTGACATAATCATATTAATTTTTGAAAGCTTTCTCACTGGATCACTTTTTAATCTCATGTACTGAGTTCCCCAAACCAATCCTAAACTGACCTTTTATACCAGAAATTCTTTTTCCTTTTTAGCAAGGAATACATTAAAGCCTAGAACCTGAGTCTTTGGGTAGTTCAGCAGTTTTTTTCATGGCTGTATCTCTTGTCTGACCCTGATTTTACAGTTACCCAAGTAGTATCTTAGCCTGAAGTGTATGAATTTAAAAGTAGTCTGAATTCATAGTATAGCAGTTTACTAACTGTTGTATTTCTGAAAACGAATTATGTATCGTACTGTTTTCACAAATGACTATATCTATTCTTCATTCACAACATAAAGCTTGTTGTAAGCTAAATCTCATTATTCCCCATACATGCTGTTCAAAATGAACTCTTGTTCTCATTCTTCTATGAAAATTTGACCAGAACCATAAAAATCACAGAAGTTAGATAATGAAAGGAATCTTTAGAGCAGTGATTTCAACTTTTTGTGATTTTAACTTTTTATGGTTTGCTTCCTATGTATCACAAAGTGGTTTCCTGTGCTTCTTAAAAAACACCCACTTAAAATAAAGATTTATTTATTTTGGAGAGAGAGAGAGAGACAGAGGGCATCTGCAAGAGGGGGATGAAGGACAGAGGGAGAGGGAGAGAGAGTCTTAAGCAGACTCCCTGCTGAGCATGGAGCCTGATGCAGTGCATGACCTCATGACTCTGAGGTCACCACTGGAGCCAAAAATCAAAAGTCGGATGCTCAACCGACTGAGCCACCCACATGCCCTCATAATGCTCACTTTTTTTCATGACTGTAAGACATTTAGCTACCTTCAAGTATACTTACCATCATTATAAATTTACAAAGACCTTAAAAAGCATATATTTAGGAGTACATTTTATTGCTATACAATGTCAAAAAGACTTACTGGTGATTAAGGGAGATGGAGAATTGGATGGATGACAAAAGATCTAGGGTGAACAAAAGATTATCAGAAGGGTACTAGTGATAAATTCTGGCCTTCTAAATCACATTGATGACTGGTCAAAATCTCAGAACTTTTAAAACATGCCCTATCACTTTTGCCGTTTTACCCTGACCTCATCCTTGCTCTTTTGGTCAAAGAATTATGGGAGTTAGGAACTAGAATACTGCATTCTCATTTTGCTTTAATGACATTTACAGACTAACCCAGGGAATGCTACCAAAACATCTGGATAAACATCTGTCTGAGTAGTTATCCAGCTTACCACTGGCTTTTTTTCTTTTCTGTTGGGTGGGCCAAAAAGAATAGTCACTAAATTCTTGATGTGAGCTTTTTTTCTTGGCAATTTTGCATTTTGGGGTAATTTGTCTCAAATCAGAATGTATGAGAAAAATCTAGTTAATCAGTGGTTCCTCGTTGTTGGGCTCCTGTTAATCAGAAGTTTTACTGTATAATCATAATGTATTTTGGATGTTTTCATTTATGTTATTTCTTCAACTGTCTACATGGGTATTCTGATTACTTGATTACATCTGTGTAGCATAGTGGTATTTAAAATAGCATTTATAATTAAAAAAAATCCTTCCATCTTAGCAAGTAAAATGAGAATATGGAAAGACAATTGGTAGTTGAAACAATCATGTTTCCTCTTGTCGTGACTTGGCATTTAGTGGGTTGCAGGTTTTGGGTGAGAAGAAATGAATATGATAATTGCTGTGGTCCAAAATGACTAGTTGATCAAGCGGGAGACATGTGGAGTATGTAGAAATGTAAACCTACAACCACTTTCTCCCCTTACAGAGCAGTTCCACTTTTCATGTGTTTACATTTTGGGAGTTTCACAAAAGATTTTTTTAATTAAGAAGATAAAATTCTGCTGTTAAAATTAAATACAAACATTTGATGGGGAGAGACTTCATGAGACTTTGTTTTGGCTGAAGAGACTTCTTATCTAGCATTCTGCCATTTATAACTGGTACTTGGAGGTATTTGGTCTCCTGTAATGTATTTTGGGGTCTCTGGACCTAACCATCTTACTGTTCTAGTGTTCTCTTTTTATGAAGACTTCTGATTAAGACATACGAACTAACAGTTGTGGCACTCAGCTTTGTACTATTTTATTTAATCCTTCAATCAAACTTGAAAGGTGCTTATTATTCTCATTGTCCGACAAAGGAAAGGAGGTTATTAATTCAGAATCTAAAAAAATTCCCTTTTCTTCTGTGTTGCTTTTTGGGCATAATGAAAAGTATTGGGTTTTCTATACATTTTATCTGAGTGATTTCAGCTACAACTTTTAATTTCCTCCTATATTTAATGCCTTTGAAAATCCCTATCTCAGCCTGGACTCCTCTTAGAACCTCTAGACCTCTCTGTCAGCTTCCTGAGCACTATCCCATAGACATCTCAATTTAGCATGTGCAAAGTTTAAGTCATCATCTCATCCCCAAATTATTTATCTCACATTCCTTTTGTTGATTCCCTGTTCTCCTTCCACCTTCTGCTTCTAGGTGCGTTTAATCCTCTTGATTTATAATGGCTGAGAGGCCAATCCAAGCAACATACTGTAGTAGCTACTCTGGATAATGTACCTATAAGGAGATTGAAGCTCTTTTCCCAAGCCAAAAGTCTTTTTGGCACCAATGCCCATAGACAGAGTATGAAGCATAAAATACACGACTTATTCTTTTTTTTTTTTTAATGATAGTCACACACAGAGAGAGAGAGAGGCAGAGACATAGGCAGAGGGAGAAGCAGGCTCCATGCACCGGGAGCCTGACGTGGGATTCGATCCCGGGTCTCCAGGATCGTGCCCTGGGCCAAAGGCAAGCGCCAAACCGCTGCGCCTCCCAGGGATCCCGTGACTTATTCTTTATAACACCTGGTCAAAGGTGCTGGGAGAATCAGCAGTTGGGCTCCTGACTCTGATGGTGCCCTGCATACATTTTGATTTTTCTTTTTTCATACTTAGCCTCCATTGTTTACCCAGTAACCTCATCCTTTACTTTAGTATAATCCTCACCTTGACTTCTCTAGACCATGCCCTATGGTGGCACTAATTACATCATATTTTGTTCTGTCCCTGATTAGTTCATTGGCAAAATTCATTAGCATTTTGTTCATTATAATACCATAAACACAGGGGCAGATCCATTGCTGGGGAACTAAATGTGATTAATATAGAATCATATATATATGATATATATATATATATATATATATACACATATATAAATCACATTTATATAGTTATATTTATATAGTTTTTGTTGAAACTATAATCGACCTGGTAAATTCCCACTGTATTCTTGACTCATTTCTTATAGTTACAAGGATGTAAACATTCTGTACTTTCTTTTGTCTATTTCCCTGAGGTATCAGTAATCACATTTCCTTGAATTAGTAGATATCCTGTGGTTTTCATCCACGTCCCCTATATTTATCTCAAAGCCTGGCACAGAGTTGGTATTTAATAAAAAAGGACATTTGTGTTGAACTAGGCAGTGTGCTGTAGGGTATGGAGAATACAAAGATTTATAAAGTGTTTTTATTTTATTATTTTTTTATAAGATGTTTTAAAGGTGAACCTACTGTTTAGGTTAGGTGACAGGATACTTTATATAAATATAACACTACAGAAGTCGTTTTCCCAAAGAATATTGTTAATATCAAACAGGAATCCTTCTTTTGTTATTTTTCTTTAGCCTGACTTTGTTTCTATATCTTTGTGCACTTGTGCTATATACAATACTACATATTTTAATGTATTGGCCTGAATGCTTTGCTTTTTTTTTTTTCAGATTTTATTTTAAATTTATTTATTCATGAGAGATACAGAGAGAGAGAGAGAGGCAGAGACACTGGTAGAGGGAGAAATAGGCTCCATGCAGGGAGCCTGACGTGGGACTCGATCCTGGGTCTCCAGGATCAGGCCCTGGGCTGAAGGCAGTGCTAAACTGCTGAGCCACCGGGTTGCCCAAATGCTTTGCTTTTAAGTTGTTTTTGGTATGTAAATAATTAGTAAATATACTTATGATTTTTTGTTTTTATAAAATTGTGACTCTGTGTCAAGCACGATACTGTTTTTGTTAAAATTTCTACTTGTGTTTCTCCACAGGCAGCAGAAGATGTGGTTTTCATTGGACCTGACACACATGCTATTCACGCCATGGGTGACAAGATTGAAAGCAAATTATTAGCTAAGAAAGCAAAGGTTAACACAATCCCTGGCTTTGATGGAGTAGTCAAGGTGAGAAACTATTTTACTGTAATATACGTGTCCTTAAGTCAAACATTTTGTGAGAAGTGTAAGATAAAATGCAATTACTGCTTTTACAAAATATACATGCATAGGTTAAAATAAATCATTACTGTTTACACTGGATTAATTAATTAAGATTTTATTTATTTATTCACGAGAGATGCAGAGAGAGAGGCAGAGACATATGCAGAGGGAGAAGGAGGCTCCCCAGAGGGAGCCAGGTGTGGGACTGCATCCCAGGACCCCAGGATCACGACCTGAGCCGAAGGCAGACGCTCAACCAGTGAGCCACGCAGGTGTCCCAGATTATTTTATTTTTTAAAAGATTTTATTTTTAAGTAATCTCTAAACCCAATATGGAGCCTGAACTTACAGCCCCAAGATCAGGAGTTACCTGCTTTAGTGACTGAGCCAAGCAAACACCCCTGGATTATTTTAAATGATATAAGTTAAAAGGAGCAAGAAATCACTTAAGCATTTTATTTCATGGTTAGTTTTTTTAATTGAAGTATCATTGATGTGTACAATGTCTCATTAGTTTCAGGTTTATGACATAGTGATTCTATAACTCTATGCATTATGCTATGTTCCCCACAAGTGTAGCTGTCATCTCTCATCATACAACCCTATTACAGTACTGTTGACTATATCCCCTGTGCTGTACCTTATTATCCCTGTGATTTACTCTGTAAGTGGAAGCCTGTACTTCCCACTCTCCTTCAACCATTTACCCATCCCTGAACCCCCCAGTCCCTTTTGGACACATCAGTTTGTTCCTCATGTTTATGAATGTATGATTCTGTTTATTTGTTTTTCAGATTCCACATATAAATGAAATAGGTATTTGTCTTTCTCTGATTTATTTCACTTATATAATACCCTCTAGGTCTACGCATGTTGTCCTAAATGTCAAGATCTCGGTCTTTGTTAAGGCTGAATAATATTCCCTGTGTGTGTGTGTGTGTGTGTGTGTGTGTGTGTGTGTGTTTCACCTCTTCATCCATTCATCTATGGGTTAACACTTGGGCTGCTTACATATCTTGGTTGTTGTAAATAATGCTGCAATAAACATAGTGGTACATATATTTGAATTCATGTTCTTGTTCTCTTTGGATAAATACACAGTAGTAGAATCACTGTATGGTATGTTTTTCTTTTTATGGTATGGTATTTCTATTTTTAATATTTAAAGGAACTTCCATACTGTTTTCTGCAGTGGCTGCACCAGTTTGCACTCCCACCAACAGTACATGAGGGTTCTTTTTCCTCCACATCCTCACCAACACCTGTTATTTCTAGTCTTTTTGATTCTGGCCATTCTTATAGGTATAAGGTGATTATCTCATCATGGTTTTGATTTGCATGTCCCTGATGATTAGTGATGTTGAGCATCTTTTCATGTGTCTGTTGGTCATCTGTATTTTTTTTTTTGAAAAGTGTCTATTCAGGTTCTTCTGCCCATTTTTAATCAGATTATTTTATTATATTTATATATATTTATTATATTATATTATTATATATATTATTATATTATTATTATTATTTGGTGGTGTTGTATAAGTTCTTTATACATTTTGGATTTTAAACCCTTTTTGGATAGGTCATTTGCAAATATCTTCTCCCATTCAGTCATGATTAGTATTGACTCCTACTTTCATAGGAAAAACTTGGTGTTTTAAAAATACTCTCTTAGCTCTCTGGACTTCATTTAAATGATGGTATGTATTTAACATTTGAAACATTATGATGTTCTCTGTATTCTCTGTATGTATCTTTGTGTTGAGCTTCTATCCAGATGCATAAAACATAAATTATTATTATTTTTTAAAAAATATTTTATTTATTTATTCATGAGAGACAGAGAGAGAGAGAGAGACAGAGACAGAGGTAGAGACACAGGCAGAGGGAGAAGCAGGCTCCCTGCAGGGAGGCTGATGTGGGACTCCCATCTCGGACTCGGGATCATGCCCTGAGCCAAAGGCAGACGCTCAACCACTGAGCCCAGGTGTCCCTAAAACATAAATCATAAATGTGTTTCTGGTGGAAAGTGGTGTAGCTATAGATGATTATAGATTTCAGCTATAGGTCCTCAGCAAGTACGCAGTTTTAGCAGCTGAAGGTTTCTAGGAAAGAAATGCAGAAAATGAAGTGTGTGTGTATGTGTCTGTGCTTGTGTGTTTCCCAGGAAAAGTTCTGTTTTTTTTTTCTTCATTAGAGAAGAGTGTCCCTATGTAGACTTTAACTTTGTGATTTGGGTTAGTCTGCAAAAACTTTTCATTTCACTGTCAATTATTGTTAGTTTTGGGCTGGGTGATTCTTGACTGTGTATCTTTCATGTGTTATAGGACAGTTAGCAAGCTTGGCCTCTACTAATATCCTCAGTTTCTTGCCTATGTTTACTTTAATGTATATATATATTTTTAAATTTTTTATTTATTTATGATAGTCACACACAGAGAGAGAGGCATAGACATAGGCAGAGGGAGAAGCAGGCTCCATGCACCGAGAGCCCGACGTGGGATTCGATCCCGGGTCTCCAGGATCGTGCCCTGGGCCAAAGGCAGGCGCTAAACCGCTTGGCGACCCAGGGATCCCCCTATGTTTACTTTAATCTCTATTCATGTTCTTCCCCTGCCCCCTTTCTCCTGTTAACAAGAAAAAGATCCTCCCATCCTCAGTTGAGCCAGTTCATGTTAGGTTCCAGATGTACCCCTGGTAACCTTCATGTTCTACAGTCTTTACTAATTATTTTTTTTCTTTTCTATATCTGAAAACGTATCTTTCAGTCTTTTCCATTACCCTTGTTATGAAAAATCCTTAGTCAAAAGTGTACTGATCCCTGGGCTAAGTGGGAAGGATGTGGTGATAAACAGGAAGGATGCCCGTGATCCCTCACCACATGGCGCTTCCAGTTTAGTGGAAAGAAATATGATTGTTCTCTTTCTAGAGCATAGTAACCCCTCATCACTTCATAGCTGTCACCTTAGTCTTTCCATTTTCTTTGAAGAATTGTCCTTACCTGTCCTTAATCATTAATCTATGATTGGCCGGTTTCTTTCCTCATTTCCGTGATAATTTCTTTTGCAAAGGCTACCAGCAACCTTTCCTTCTCACTAAATTCATTACCTAGTTTGTCCTGCCCTTTATCTCTTCGGAACATTTGAGTCTCTTGGTCACTTTTTCCTTCTTGAAATATCTACTTCTGGCACACTACTGCGTTCTAGTCTTGTTTTTGTGTTTTTTGGCTTGTTTTGAATGCTCATTCTTAGTTTTCATGCTGATTGTTCTTCCTATCTTTGTTCTGTAAATGGTGGTTTTATTTTGGGTTCTGAGTAGGAAATTTTTTCTTATTGTACACTCTCACCCTAGGGCAGCCTTATTTATTCTTACAGCTCATATCTTAAATCTATGTCTATATCTATATGCATATCTGCTAGATCTCTCTTAAACTTCAGAACTGCACATGTAAGTGCTTAAGCAGTTCTGCTTGATGCCCCTGAGACACCTTGAAAGTAACAAGTTAAAAACTAAGCTCATAATTTTCTTTCTAATTGATTGGCACCTGATTTGTGACTAAAGTATTATTGGTACACAGCCATGTTCTTTCCTTTATGTATTGCTGAATGCTGCCTTTTCATTAACAGTGACTGAGTTGGGAAATTGTGATAGACTGTGTCACGCAACAAACCTAAAATATTTATTACCTGGGCCATTCAGAAAATGTTTACTGACTCTTGCTATAAACTTCTCAATCTGATTCTTTTCCTGCCTGAGAAAGTGGTGGTATTTTCTACATCGTTTCTCAAGCTAGAAACTTAGAGTTATTCTTGAAAAATATTGCTAGAGAGAAGTCACCTATAGATCTTTCTGATCCATTTGCTTTCTTTGCTCATGCTAGCACCCAAGTTCCAGCTACCATCATTAATTTGTATTACTTTGTCAACCTTCTAATTGATCTCTTTGTAGCTAGTCTTGGTCCCGTCTAACTAACTTAGTCTTCTTTTTTTGAAAGTTTTATTTATTTTTGAGAGTGAGAGCACAAGCAGGAAGAGGGGTACAGAGAGAGAGAGAATTCCAAGCATATTCCCCTGGGAGCTGGACATAGGGCTCAGTCCAACAACCCTGAGATCTTTACCTGACCTGAAACCAAGAGTCAGCTGCTTAACTGGTTGAGCTACCCAGACGCCCCCCAATTAACTTTCAACACTAGCTTGAGTGATCTTTCAGAAATCCAATTTCAATTCTATGCCTGTGTTTAAAAACTCTTGAATGGCTACTCATTTAAATCCTTTAAATAGCTAGCCTTTGTTTTTCTCTTCAAAATGATAAGGTGCCAGTTTACCCTTTACATTGTGTATACCAGTCATATATGACATTTTCAGATTCTTGAAACTTCTATACTAAATTTTGTCATATGTGTTGATTCTGCTTCTGTCTTCATTCCTGAATGTCTCTCATTGTTTAGGTAGCTTCAACATACATTTCTTCCAGAGGCATTCCTTGACTGTCTAGATTAGATTAGGCCCTCTGCTGTATTCTCCCTTAGTACCCTACACTTTGCCCATCACATTTTAAATCATTCATTCCTTCATCTACTAAGTAAATATTTAAGTGCATACTGTTTATCCAATGCTGTTTGAAGTGCTATGGGTGTAGTAATGAACAACACTAATAAAAACATTCCTGTCCTCATAGAGCTTATACTATAGAAGAAGGAGAGACAATAAACAAATAATCAAATGTATAGTACATACAATGGTGATATATAAGACAGGGAATGGGGAAGGGGAATGCTGGGAGGGTGGGGGACTCCACTCAAAATATTATTTATTTATTTATTTATTTTTAAATGCATTTGTTTTCTTTTTTTTTTAAAGACTTTTTAAAAATTTTTATTTATTTATGATAGTCACAGAGAGAGAGAGAGAGAGAGAGAGAGAGAGAGGCAGAGGGAGAAGCAGGCTCCATGCACCGAGAGCCCGACGTGGGATTCGATCCCGGGTCTCCAGGATCGCGCCCTGAGTCAAAGGCAGGCGCTAAGCTGCTGCACTACCCAGGGATCCCTTATTTATTTATTTTTAAAGATTTTATTTATTCATGAGAGAAGGGGGGTGCGGGGGGTGACACGGAGAAGCAGGCTCCATGCAGGGAGCCTGATGTGGACTCTATCCCGGGACTCTAGGATCATGCCCTGGGCCGAAGGCAGGCTCTAAACCATTGAGCCACCCGGGGATCCCCTCTATTCACAATTTTAAATAGTTTTAGCAAGCCATCTAAAGACGTGACAGGACAGGTCATGGGGGTATCAGGAGGAAAAGCAAAGCATACTAGGCAGGAAGAATAACAGGTATAAAGGTGTTGAGATTGAAGTGTACTTGATGTTCAAAACAACCAGGAATCATGTGGCTTCTGTGATTGAGGGAGAGAAAAGTCAGAGATGAGAAAATTAAAGTGAGATGTAGTAGGGAGCTCAGATTTTTGTAGGCCTTTTTGCCCATTTTAATGATGGATTAAATGTCTACTTGCACTGGATTGTAAACTTGTTGGAGGGATTGTATTCTTTTTGTAACTGCATTACTTACACATGATGCCTGGCACATAGTCATAGTCAATGTTCACTAAATACTTGTTGGGTGAATAATCTTTTAGGAGATAAATTTTTACACATAGAACCATGATATACATGTTATCTGCCATTTAGTACATATTATTCGACATACCAAAGAAAGGGAAGCATACTGAGAAAACCAAGAGAAAAAGTAAAACAGAAAACAGAAATAGACCCACATATGGTGTAGATACTGAAAAATAGGTATGATTGATACGTCAAAAATTTTTTTGAAGAAAATGTGGAGAAAATAGATGAGCATATAAAGAATATCGCCAGGGGTGCCTGGGTGGTTCTGTGAGTTAAGTAGCTGACTCTTGATTTTGGCTTAGGTCGTAATCTCAGAGTGATGGAATTGAGTCCCGCATCAGGCTCTGTGCTCAATGTGGAGTCTGCTTGTCCCTTTCCCTTTGCTTATCCCACTGCTTGCATGTTCTCTCTCTCTCTCTGTCTCTCAAATAAATAAATTAAAAAGCACTTAAAGAATCTCGCCAGGGAGTTTGAATCTCTAATAAAATTAAATGGAAATTATATAACTGTAAATTATAGAAATAAAGACTTTATATAGGTTTAATAATAAACTCAGCAGAATTTGGGGTCTATGTGTAGTGTATATCAGTATTTCATTCCTTTTTATGGCTGGGTAATATTCCATAGTAGGACTATACCACTTTTCTTTTTTTTAAACCCATTCATTAGTTGATGAATGAGTTATTTCCATTTTTTTGGTGATTGTGAGTAGTGCTGCTATAAACATTTGTCTGCAAGTGTTTATTTGAGTATCTGTTTTGAGTTCTCTGGGGTAAATACCCAAGAGTGGAATAGTAGGGTCATATGATAATTCCATGTTTAACTTTTTGAGGAACCGTCAGGCATCCAGGCCTTAATGTAATCTTCTCTTCAGTTTGGGTAAATAAAGCCTGTGATTTGGGTAAATAAAGCCTGTGATTTGTTTCTCTGTTAGAATATGGCAGAGGGTGACAGCATGTCACTCCCTGAACTAGGTTATGTTATAGGGCAAAGGTAATTGGATATCACTACATTCAGTTGCATGATAGGGGAAAGTAATTGAGTGTTACTGTTGTGATTATGTTTCATTATATTAGACTCCATCTTAGGAGACTAGAGAACAGATTCTAGTTTTTGGCTTGATGAAGGAAGCTGCCATATTGAGAAAGTCCACATGGCAATAAACTATAGGCAGCTTCTAGGATCTGAGTTAGGGTAGTTTTGAATCTAGGGTCTTCAATAGAACAACTTATTGGAACCTCCCAGATTGCCTCAAGGTGATGGTATCTTTAACTGTAGTTGGTATAATAAAGTTGGTTTTGCTTGTTCAATGTGGTCGTCTTTTCAGGGAGCCTGTGTTTGACAGCCTGCATTTGAATTTGCAACTGCTATTAATTTGGAAAGGGATAAGTAGCAAGTAGAAGAAAAATCCACTTAACTTTTTAGTTTTGTCTCCTCCTATGCTTTAGGTGATCTTTAAGATCTAATCATACTCTAAAATAATGGCAGGTTATCATTACCTGTGTTAACTTTATGGTATACAGTTCTTGACACCTGTTCCCTGAAGTAGGTAAGCCCCAATAGAACGTGCAGGTTATAGTTTTCAGATAAACATTTAAAAATAATGTTAGGACTGCCCTTTAGTTTCGCTCATAGGTTTTCAGGGTGGTTTTACTTGTAGCTTACTTTTAATTATTTGATATAAGAGGTTGTATATACTTTTTTAAAGCTTGGTTATTAGTTTCCTGTGTAGTAACCCTACATTCATTTGGAACTACATTGTTTTCACAATATAGTTTAGAATTTCTTAGGTACAAGATTACTTTTAAGGGTACTTACGAAGATAGAAGTTTGCTGATGCAAATAGTGTAACTTTTTTGGAATACCTTGTGGTTTTAGCAATTGCATTAGCAAAACTTTTCCATTGGGAGAATGTATGTGTTAACTCTAGATACTTCTAGAGTTTGTACAATTCTTTGTATTTGAATGAAGCTAAATTTTTTTTTCTTTGACAACTGTATTCTTTCTTTCCCCAAGTAATTTTCACCTCTAACTTGAAATTAATGTGGTTTCAATTTGTTACATTGCTTTTTAAAACCTTTCTTTCTTTCCCATTTGGATATTTAGGCTGTTATATGGAGGGTATATAGAGATGGTTTACCACATTTTTAAATTTTTTTTTTTTTTTTTTTTAGATTTTGCTTATTCATTCATGAGAGACACAGAGAGAGGCGTTCATGTAGGCAGATGGAGAATCAGGCACTCCCATGGGTAGCCCAATGTGGGACTTGATCCCAGGACCCCAGGATCACACCTGAATCAAAGGCAGACTCTCAACCACTGAGCCATCCAGGCACCCTAACTGCATTCTTTTAAAACCTCATGTGTAATACTAAAGAGTCTTCTGGAATGGTTTTCATTATGTTTTGTTCTTGAGTCATTCTTTTGATTAGAGAGAAATAGTTACAAGGTATAATTCTTAAGTGATTCTCATCTGGTATCAAATATTTGCCTTTAATGAGTTCTGGTCTATTCAGCATCTCATTAATCTCAGGAACTTGAGCTTAGTGTAGAGTATGCATCTGAAGCTGGTGGAAGACAGGGTCTCGAAAGCCCAGCCCCCTTGTTTAGCAACGAATAATGAATTATAGGCCCTGATTTCAAAGAGCTTCAAGTCACCGTAGTTGACCTACAAGTAGGCAATTGAATACATTTTAATAATTCAAAACTCAGAGTGCAGGGGACCCATGTAGGAGGGCACCTAACCTGTGTGAGGGTGTCATGGCAGATCTTCCATTGGAAGTGCTATCTAAGTGATGCCTGAAGTTTGAGTAGTAGTGAGTTCATTAAATAAAAAGTGAAGGTGGTGATGGAGACACAACTCTAAGGTCAGTGAAAACACCTTATTGTTAAAGCTTGCAGCTGAGTGACTGCAGGAGCTTTGGAAAAGTGCAGATCTGCAGCATCTGGGGCTGTAGTAAGAGTGAGCTGGAGAAAAAATGAGGATCCAGATATGTGTGGCCTTGACTGCGATGTGCCTGGATTTGTAGGTTATTCTTATGGCATTGGGAGCCTCTGATTGGTTTCCTGTAGAAAAGTTAACGTGATAAAATTGTATAATTAGAAAACTTACTTTTATTTGTGATGTGGAAAACGGATTGGAGCAGTGCAAAACTTGAGGTTGGTCAGTAAATTAAAAGTGCTTTTCCTGGATAATGATAGAGGCCTGGGACACCTGGGTGTCTCAACAGTTAAGCGTCTGCCTTTGACTCAGGGCATGATCCTGGAGTCCCAGAATCGAGTCCCACATTGAAGCACATCAATGTGCTTCTCTCTCTCTCTCTCTCTCTCTCTCTCATGAATAAATAAATTAAAAAAATCTGAAACAACAACAACAACAACAAAACAAAACAAAGAAATGATAGAGGCCTAAACTAAAGTATTAGGATGGAGCAGAGTGGATCATGTGGAGGGCCTGGTGGAGGCTGAATTTGTAGCTTCTCTGATCTGGTACACGTCAGGAGTGGGGCAGAGGGAGCAATCACCATTAATAAACTCACCGCCTTTCGTTGTGATACCTGTTCAGCATTCTTACTTTGGGAGAAATTCATTAAACTTCTCTGCGTTCCTGTTGTCCTTTATGTCTCAGAGCAGAGCGTGGTAATGTATTTGAATGAGGTCTGTAAATTTCAAGGACAGGCTTAAAGTAGTCATTGTTTTTGTCCCCCAATTAGCCAGATTTAAAAAACTGTACTCTTGCTTTAGCAGGAAGAGCCAAATAATAACAACACAAATTAGCATGAAGCGAATCATTTAAAAAACCAAAGTACCGAAAAAATTGAAAAGCTATGTCCTAGTAATTACAAAGTACAATATTAGACGTATACTTTTCCCCTACTAAACCAAGAATGACTCTCCCGATGATGCCTCAAAGCCTTTATTTGAAAAAAAAAAAAATTCAGTTATGGTTACCATGCTGTTTTACAATTATAAAAATGTGTAGTAAAGTTTAGAAAGATTTGAGAGTGTATTCATAGTCTTCTCTTTGACTCAAAGCTGTCTGGAAAACCCAGTGAGCTGGAATCAATTTCCTGAACCCAGGACTGTTGAAAGTTTTGCTTAATTTGTACAAAAATGCAGAATAGTTTGAGGATGCTTTTTGTGTCCTGAAAAGCTTTTACCCATAGTATTTTGAACCAATGATCCCCCCCACCCCACCAACCGAAAACAGTTGCTAATTTGTTCTAGAAGCTGAGGAAAGTAAATTCTTAAGTAGCTTCCCATGTGAATGAGTGGCAGGACTCTCATCCAGTGAGTGCAGAATTCAGGGTTGGTAAGTAGGCTATACTGTAGTGAGTGAGAAAGGAGAAGTATGGTCTGAGTCACTGTAGGAGTGAATTGGGTATTTAGCATCAGGGATATCTGTTTAAATTTGCCTGTTTGCCTGTCCTTATTATAGTTTTTGCTTCCCATTCCCTGCTCCTCTTCCCTGCTCACCAGCGACAATGAGTGCACAGATCTTCTGATTCAGTGGCATGTGCTGGGGATGCAGGTGCACATTTTTTGCAGTATTGTAATGCCAGTATTAGTATTAGTTCTGTGTTCTGTGGATTCAGAGGATGGATGATGACCACAAGATAGACCAATTAAAGGCAGGCAGGCAAGGGACAATTGGGACTCTGTGGGGGCAATCTGCCCGTTTTATCACAGATTGCCAAGCCCGTGGTGTGCCGCGTATCGTTCTGGTGTATTTCAGCCCTGACTCATTTAATCCTCTCAATGACCCTATGAGATAGATACTGTCACTATCTCCATCTTACATGTGAGGAAACCGAATTCGGGAGGCTCCCTGGGAGGTAACCAGTTCACTGTCTGAGAGCAGGTGTTGGAGCCCACACCTCCTGTCTCCAGCACCTATGTTTTTGGTATTGGTTCTTACCATTTGATGCCTCTCAGGTGAGGGCTGGAGAGTAGTAGCAAACAGGCTTGTAGGAAAGGCACTTGATTTTTCTTAGCTCCTTTTGACATTTTTGTGATCTGCTTATTTGGTTATAGCAACATCGCTCAACCCTCCCATAATATTCTCTGTTAAACAGAATTTTTCACTGTTTTGCTCTTGGGTTAAGTGAGCTCTTCTAATGTAAATTGTGCTGTAAGAGAGAAGTAAAAGAAATGGTTAGTGGTTCTGGTGCTGTCTTTGCTCTTTCTCCATTTTTGGAATGTTGTGCCCAAGATTGCGAATCCGAGAAACCACCGAGGAGTCGACACCAATGCAAACACACAAGGGTTTATTTACAAGCTCGAGCTTGGGTCCAAGTATACCCGACACAGTGGAGCAGGGACTTGGACCCCGAGACTAAGAGGCGTAGCAGCTTTATAGGGGCCGGTGGCCCATGGGATACACAGAAAGTTGCACAGTCATGTTGGTCCACACGCAGGTGGCCAATTGAATTACATCTTAGCCTATAGTATCCATTTGAGGTGGCCTATTAATTTGGTCAGAATTGGCACGCAGTTTTGGCGGGCACAAAGCAGGGTTACATTTCCGATTAGGGTGTGCCCACTGGCTTGACTAGGGTGGGGCAGCGCCTTAAGCAATAAGCAGGTCATGTGGGGGTCATACAGGAGGTGGCAGGTGTAGCACAAAATGGAATCAGTCCTGCTCTGCTTGTCCAGGGGTAAGGGATTTTTGTTAAATTTGCTGGGTCCCACATGGAACTCCTGTTCTGTAACCTATATGATTTAATATTTACCTCATCCGTGTTCTCAAGTGGTAAGTAACTTCAGAACCAGAGTGTGGGTTCCTTTAAACTGGGATTATAGGGGATCCCTGGGTGGCGCAGCGGCTTGGCGCCTGCCTTTGGCCCAGGGCGTGATCCTGGAGACCCGGGATCGAATCCCACATCGGGCTCCCGGTGCATGGAGCCTGCTTCTCCCTCTGCCTCTCTCTCTCTCTCTCTCTCTCTCTCTCTCTGTGACTATCATAAATAAAAAAATAAATAAATAAATAAAATAAACTGGGATTATAGGCTGGAATTGCAGAACAAACCACAGAGACTTGAATCGAATCATATCGTTGGACTATTCCTTTTTCCTATTTCCTGATTTGAAGCCATAGGAATAGGATTGCTAATATTTTGTTTCATTTGGTTTTATACTTTCCAGTGTTTTCTCAGTAGTATTAACATAAAAACAAATATTCTAAGTACTTCAATTGACATTTTATTTTATTTAGTTTTTAAAGATTTTATTTATTTGAGAGAGAGAGACAGAGACAGAGATAGAGAGAGAGCACAAGTGGGAAAGAGAGGGAGGGGACGCCTGGGTGGCCTAGTGGTTGAGCATCTGCCTTTGGCTCAGGGCATGATCCTGGAGTCCTGGGATCGAGTCCCACATTGGGCTCCCTGCATGGAGCCTGCTTCTCCTCTCTCTGCCTGTGTCTCTGCCTTTCTCTCTGTGTCTCTCATGAATAAATAAATAAAATCTTAAAAAAAAAAAAAAGGAAAGAGAGGGAGAAGCAGACTCCCCTGTTGAGCAGGGAGCCTGATGCGGGGTTCGATCCCATGACTCAAGTTGCAGGATGCAGTAAGAAAAGTGCTTGACTGAGGGTTAAAAGACAAGGGTACTTATTGGGCTGTTTTGCCCAGCAGCAGTGGTATTTCATTGAGTGTGCTTTGTGTTAACCTGAAGCAAAACCTAAGCCTGTTTGTTTCCTTGGCTCCTGTCTGAACTACTGTGTGGTGCTTCCTTACTGTATCACTTAAATGTGTCAATTTGAATAAGCCACTACATCTCATTGGATATAAGTTTGTTCAAACATGGATGATGGTGGAGATGAGCAGTTCTGTTGGCCCTGGAGTAGATCATTTAGGAGACTATTATCACAGCAGACTTGTTTCTGCGGAAGCTGATGGATAGTTTATTAATTCAGCAAATAACGTGTTGATGTATTGATTTGCTAAGTTCTGGGGATTTCGTAGAGAGCAGTAGACCTAGTCATTGCTGTCATAATTGAAGGACAAAGTGTTATCTGGTCACACAGCAAAGGCTTTCTGGAGAAAATGAGATTTTGGTGAAACCTGAAGACTCACCCCTGAGTTTAACAGAATATGGTCATTTTTTCTCTCCTCCAGACTGCTGCTTTCCAACCTCACATCCCTCTTGCCTCTCTCTAAATTCTGTTTGTTGGTTCATTCAGCATCAGCTATTTTATTGAATGATGACTGTGTGCCAGACAGTTCTAGGAATTTAAAACCTATTCCTGAACCATTTAGAGATTTAAATCAGCTAGGGATTTCTGCTTTTATGGAGCTTATATTTTAATGTGGTAGGGAGATGCAGAGGGTAGACAATATTCAAAATAATAAGTAAATTATACACTCAAATTCTTCAAAATACAGCCATAGTGAGTACTGTTTTCTTGCTCTTAGGCTGAAGTTCAGCAGCCTCTTTATTGTGGCCTGTGCAGCCATGCCTCACTCTCTGGTTGGCTTGCTGTTCAGGCCTTGCCCCCCGACTTTGTTGTATGCTTTCATTTGTCAAGTCTCTTGCATAGGAGCTCTGTTCTTGAATTAGAGTGTCTCTGTTGTCACGTGCCCTCTTTACTTTTCCTGCGTAACATGCATCTTGGTAATGGTTTCTTGGCTGCTGTATAGTCATTTAAGGGCCTACCTTTCCCACTAGACTATAAATTACATGAAGACTGGGATGGTGCCTTTTTTATTCCCTCCTATCTTCAGGGTCTGGTACATGGCATATAGGCTAGGGAGCTGGAGAATGCCTGTGTGGGCTTGAGGGTGGGAAGGAAAGCCAAAGTAGGGAGGGGCTGGAGACCAGACTGGTACTTAGGCAGGCAGGATCTAGTACTGACACCATGTAAAGGATTTGAATCTTGGTTCTAAGGCAGTGGGGAGTCCTGAAAAGTTTAAACAGATTTTGGCAATACTATTTTGTCTTGATAATGTTTTATGCCCTAGAAATAATTAATTAGTTTGACACCTTCAAGTGTGGCTGATTTAATTTTTAAATTGTGAAAATAGTATGAAGTATGAAGTTTTTATCTTAATGGTAAAAAAGTTAAATATGTATGTGTCTGCAGCACTAAGTCAAAGTTCCCTCTTCCCTACCTCTTATCCTACTTTCAAGCAGTAACTCAAGTGAGGTTTTTGTATATGTCCATGCATAAGCTTTTATGAGCATTCCAAGGTGTTTTTCTGTCTAATAAAGATAAGGTCATACTATAAATATTCTGCTACAACTTGCTTCCCCCCACATTGTGCACTGCATTTGACATATTCTTAGAGTGTAGGCGTTACCTTCCTGAACCCCAGTCCTCATTACTCGGCATAGAGCCAAGGCATTTGGAACTCTGCTGAGTCCCGAAAGTCCTACCAGAATAGGCCATGCCTTCCCCTGGACTTCATGCTGTCCTTTTCTGCCTCTTGCTTTCTGTCTTCTGTTTTCACCTTGTGTCCTTGGTTTCTAGAACATATGAAATAACTTCTGAATTTGGATTTTTGTTCCTTGTTGTTCTTTCTATTTAGACTTCTTTTGCCTTAATTTTCCTGTAGTAGTGATGGTTCTCTTTAGGCATTCGTTTACATTTTACTTCAAAAGAATCCTTTCTGTTTTTTTTCTTTCTTAAAAAAGAAAATTATTAAGTAACCTTTACTGCCTGTGTGGAGCTTGAACTCGCAACCCCAAGATCGGGGGTCATATGCTCGACTGACTGCACCAGCCAGGTGCTCCCAGAAGGAGCCTTTCTGAGCAGTGTTCTCCCTGTCTCCCTCAGTACTATTTGTTTCCTTGTAACATTTATTTCAATTCTCAGTTGATTTGTTTGCTCCCTTTCAGTTTCCCTTATTAAAGAAGACTGTAAGTTCCATGAGTGCAAGAACTATTTCATCTAGTATTATATTTGAATTAACCTCATCGTTTTAGACTGTGGCTTATTGTTTCATGTATGTATCCTTTTTGGTACCAATCCCTTATTGAAGACCTTTAAATTGGTTTTCTGATTTTCCTACCGAAATACCAGCAACAAATTAAAAATTATTTATTTATATATCTCTCCATGTGCATGCTATAGGACAGCTTCCAAAAAATGAAAAATGTCGGTCTCCAAATTTTTGATGGATACTAGACAATTCTTTTTTTTTTTTTAAATTTTTTTTTTATTTATTTTTGATAGTCACAGAGGGAGAGAGAGAGAGGCAGAGACACAGGCGGAAGGAGAAGCAGGCTCCATGCACCGGGAGCCTGACGTGGGATTCGATCCCGGGTCTCCAGGATCGCGCCCTGGGCCAAAGGCAGGCGCCAAACCGCTGCGCCACCCAGGGATCCCTAGACAATTCTTTTCAAAAAAGATCACACCATTTCATATGAAATCAGTAGTGAGAGTCCTGTCTGCTTACCTTCAGGTCTTCACTCCTGACTAATGGCAGACTTTGGCAGATCGAACGTGGTGTCTCATTGTTTTAGCTTAAATGCCTATAATTATGACTCAAGCTGAACATATTTCATATATTCTTTTGGATTTCATTTTACAGAAACTTATCACTTAATTTTTTGGCCATTTTTCCTGACAATTGTTGGTCTTTTTCTTGTTGATTCAGGGGTTTTAATTAAAAAATGTTTTTCTGTCTGTAGTCTTAAAGGAAAGTTATAATGTGTGATATGTCATTGCCATTGAATTTGGAGCTATATGGGGCTTTTTAATCTCTTTATATTGCCTGATGATAGCTAAATAAATGTACTAAAAGAACATATTAGAGATGAGTGTATTTAATAGTTTCTTGTTGGAACTGGTAATAGTTTTTAAATGTCCATTATATAATATGTCCTGAATAAAATATCTTGGGATAAATGAATAACAAATTAAAACCTAATTTTTAAGGCGATTTGATTTTACTTGGAAGTTCATTGAGTAAAATTTGCTTTTCATAGTAGGAAATATTCTTAAGAGTTGACAGCTGAAAACACAGGTTGCCCAGTTAAATCTGAATCTTAGATAAACAATGATTTTTTTTAAAAAAGTGCGTCCCAAATCTTGCATCATAGTAAGGAAACATATCTGTTAGTTAAAAGAAAAGATTGTTTTGTGGCAGTATATTGAAGTTATGAATTATGACAGTCAAAAAATTTTTAGAAGTTTTGGTTTGTGTAAACAGATATATGTATGTACACACATATATCCGTAATGTGTATATAATAAATATAACTAATGAATTCTGTGAATTATCTTTTAACATTTGCCTGTTTGTCAGTTCTCTCAAGCTAACGGACTTTTGTGACAGCAGTTTATTTTCTCTCCAAATATATTTTGCAAATATGCTGTTACACATTTGAAATAAAAGACATGTTAAAACTTTCCTTTTAGGCTTCTTATAATCCAGTCTCCATCAGCCAGCGCTCTTCCTGTATTTTGTTCGGGAGGCACTAATTGTCCGCATTTGGCAGGTTTAACACTTCCTGACAGAGAGGCTATTAAGGGGAAGTATTCTCCAATAACTGTCACTGACTTGAACAAAGAACCTTCAAACTCAATGTGTGGAAACCACTAACATTCTTAAATGACCCTTTTCATGGATTTTTGTCCCTTTAAGCTAAAATTTGGAGAATGTAGGGCCAGCAAAAACAGCAAGGTGTCATAAAGCAGTAATCCTTGATTTTTGGGAGAGTAGAGTGGGAGGTATAGATTTATCTCTGACTTGAGAACAATTGTTATTTGGAAAATCTCATTAGCAGATGTGACTGCTTGGAGTAGAAAAAAAAAGACTTAAAACTGATGTCGCTTTCAGGACTGCTTTGAACTTAACAAGCACCTATTTGTGGAGCAGACTGGCTAATGAAAGGAAATTAAATTTTTCTGACAACTTCCCCTGCCAACCTCCTTATTCAGGGGATGTTATTAGGTACTGAAGACTTTTAAGGAAGATTTTTTTTTTTATTAGACATAAATGAACCAGTTATAAACATCCCCTGCCCCTCCTTTTGGGGGAAGATTCTGACATGGTGTTACTCTACATTTTTAAATTGCTGGCTTAAAGGCTTACAAAATACCAGCCTTCACTTTAGTATTTTAAAGTTATTTTTTTTGAAAATTCATGCATTCTCACTAGCTAATGGTTTCAAAATATTATCATTCCTTGTGATTAGTTTATGTCCCTGAGTTGTAAAGAAAAGCCACATTTTGGCTTTTTCCATATTGTTCATGGGGAAGTGTATCAGGAGTATCCTGTGCTAGGTAAGAGTTAGTGATCAATGAAATGGTTTAGACCTGAGGAAACTTTCTTCTCTCGGTTGCATTGGTTGATATTTAGCAATAATTAATCCTTACATCATCAACTCTTACCTTGTACTGTTTTGGAAAGCATTTGCTTTCCTTGGCTTTATCAGAGTTTCCTCCCACAAGTTGGCTCATGGAATTTAAGGTTTTAAATTACATAACAAGATGTGCCTAATAAAGATAAAATATGTACCTGAGAGAAAAGGACAAGAAGGAAAGGAAAAAGTAATGGAGACTACTAAAGGAATTATTTGGGGGGACAGTTGGCAGTTTCTGTACATACTGGAACTTTACCTTTTATTTCTGGAAAATCTTGAACCTCTCCCAAACAATAGAGAATCAACTCCCCCTGCTGACAGAATCCAGGAAAACATGACATATAAATATCAGAGGGACAGAAACAAGCTGGCTGTAGACAAGCTTTAATGATCTGATTTATGATTCAGTATTGATTGTAAACATCTAAATTCTGCTGTTAAATTCCAGCAACTGCAGCAAGTCATTTGGCAATTCTAGTAGTGCTTCCTGCCAGCTCATTTCGAACTGCTTTGAGTTTCTTAATATAATAATGATGAGGTAGAATTTACATTCCACTTATGGTATTAATTTTACATTTCTCTGAATGAAAAGAGTTAGAAGGTTGTAAAATTGAACATTAAATGAATCATTGGAGACAGTAGTGCAATATATGACTGCCCTAAAGACATTGTGCAATGGCTGATGGGATTAATGTTGGGTCTCATTTCCTGCTTTTACAGGATGCAGATGAAGCTGTCAGAATTGCAAGGGAAATTGGTAAGTTCTTAAATTAACTTTGGTAGAGTTTCTAGGTCTTTCAGCAGCAGATATGGTTGAGTAAACATGTAATAAGTAACCCCATAGAGCAAATAATATTTTAATACTTTTGGATTTTGATTACTTGTCCCTTTGGAAAAATTTATCGGGTGAATTACTGTGTTCTATTATGAAAGTGAACTTTAAAGAGTAATTTGACTTTAATTATAGCCCTTTTGTAAGTTGAAAATCACTTGCTAGTTAAAAGAAGAAATTGTCTTAACACTTGAGCTTCAATGTGATATAAATTTTATGTACTAGTTGAATATAACTTCTTAAAGTTTAAAGAAATGAAAGGTTAAAATGAAGATTTCCTATTTGACAAGGCTCTTGGAGTTTTTACCTTTTCTTAAGATGTTAAATATCGACTTTTAATGATCTTGCTAGGAAAAAGAATATGAGAAATCAGAATGGAATATTCTAAAAACTGTCCCTATTGCTCATGACAGTGATTCTATTTTCAGTATCTACTAACTTAAAAAAATGTATGAGGGCATATTGTTATCAGGGATTAGTAATGCTACTCAATAACCATAATTGTATTAATCTGATTACTATTTATATACATTTGACAGAACATTGTAGGTATGTGAGAGAATCAGTGCCTGGCAATCAGGAAATCTCAGCATCCTAGCTTTCCTACATGGGTAGGACTAAACTTTTCAGCATCCTACTTTAACATTCTTTAGTCTTGTTTTCTCATTAAGATCGATTATTTAGAATTATTTTATTCACTGGGAGAGCATTTGATTTGGCAAAATTTACATAGTTGTGATATATATCTTATTTCTGAAAGTAATTGAGTTAGTAAATACATTCTTCACAGTCAGCTCTGGCTAGCTTAACAGGTCTGCAGTGACCTGGAAAGTTGTTTGGTTTCTGGGTTCCTGTGTCTAGTTGGGTCTGGCTAAATTATTTTGGTTTGGCTCATGGTTAAGTGTGTTTTGTTCTTTGTTTTGCAAACATTGCTGCTACCGATGGAGATTTGGACTTAAGACCAGGTCTTAGAAAATTTTACTTTATCTTATAACTATGTCTCTTCCTTAATCATTTCTTCAGACATATCAACATTTTCAAAAAGCATTTTACTACTTCACAGGAAGATTTGCTAGATTGCTGAATAAGCTGGACTACATGGAAATGATTTGTGGTTTATTCTTTGAGAAAATCAAAAGCTGCCTCTGAGGTTTGAAAAGGGTTGCATTCCTCGCAGCCTAAGAGGCATGTAGAGTACCTGCTGGCTTTTGGGGAGACTTTTTTTTTAAGTAATTTCATTTTATTCTATTATATACTCTTAGATTTAAAAAGTCATCTTTTTGGTTCTAGTTTAGACAGTATTGTTATCCATAATAAGATAGATTAATGCTATTAGCACAACAGTATCTACATAGAAAGGACAGACTATTTGGAGGAGCTTTGTGCAGTGGCAGTATTGTAGCCAATGAGGTTTATCTGAGGCGCGATCATTGCTAATTGAAAGACTATTTGGAGGAATTTAGAGAAATGAAAGAGATTAGAAGAAAATCTTGAATTACATTGGCATGCCATATTTTGAATTATGACTCTTCCACTCTTGAGCATTTCTTTTGTATGAATGGCAGGCTGCAGATTGCTTGCTTTCATGTCTTTTACCTTTTTTTTTTTTTTAAATAATCTGTGACCTTTAAAATAATTAGTTAATCATAATGGGACTCTGAATAGTTTCATCATTTGGCTTTCCTCCCTTAATATTTTAATGCTGTGCTTCCCTTTGAGCTTACTCCTGAGGTTACCTAATTTGATCTCAGGCTCTTTTCTTTATATTGAGGCATAACCTTTATGACTCCTTCCTCTTTCCTATCTTCTAATTCTTCTCCAATTACACCTTCTCATTTGTGAAATAAATGATCGTAATCATGGCTGTTAAGTGTAGGAGTGCTGGAGTTTTGCTTATGCTGAAAGAAAGGGAAGCTGTAAAACTTGACGTGAAATAAAACATAATAGAGAACTAAGGTCATCAGCTTTATAAAGCATTTGGAATTTCCCTGAAAACCTTTCTGAATCACCTCAGAAGCCTCCCATAAAACCTCTTCTCTCAAGTGCCAGCTTCTAAAATAAATGAAATCACATATTATTAGTCTCTTGGTATTCTGTTTTGTTTGGTGATTCATCAGTTTTGTTTTCTACTAATTTTATTGAGATATATCACATTTTAACTACATTATGATTTTGATGGGCTTTTGTGAATTCATCCAAGAGTTGAATTAAACATTGATTTCATAGGAAAATGTGCTCCTAGTTCTAGACAACTGAATTATAATCGAACCTTTGAACTTGTCCATTTATAGGTAGCAAATTGTCCATGTCATAAATATCTATTCACAGATTTCTCTGTCTACTTCTTTCTGTGTTACATGGAGAAAATTAAATTGACCATCTTTTCTGTGGTTTCCTTCTCTCTTGTGTCTTCTCTCCTGGAAACTGGAATCTTTAAGGACAAAGGAGGAAGCTAGCTGCCTTAAGCACTGATGAATTAGGTGTCTTTTACATAATAGTAGCTTTTGTTTATGGAGTATATTTTCCATGAATCAGGCACTTTGTGAATGTTATTTTTAATGCAAATTTTTGGGTTAATTATTTTTTACATTTAAGAAACTAAGGATTAGAAATGGTAAGTACTTTGCTCAAGGTCATAGACCTACTGAGTGGTGGACCTGCTTTAAATTTAGGTTCATTTAGCTCCAAAGACTATCGAGTTTTCATTATACTTTTGCTAAACTAATGAGATTATGTGATGAGAGCTAAAATTTGAGTTACCACTTTGTGTAAGGTACTGTAAGGCACTTACACATGTGATATGTGGAATTGAAGAAACCTTCTCTTATCAGTGACAGGGTGAGAGACTGTTAAGGCTTAATATGTTACTTCTGTGTGCTTGTTTTTTGGTCTTCCTCATCTCTCATTCTCACTCCTGATTTTTTTTTCCTTTGACCTAAGTTTAGAGATACAGGGCTATTGATCCCCAGTTTATCTTTAACCCCAGAGATTGACAATGGTAATCAGTGAGCTTGATTTGCATTAAAGTTTGATCTTTTTACTTAACCAAAGGCCCGAATTGATTTGTAAAAAAAAAACCCAACTCCCCACCCCAAAACCCATAGATATATTGTAAATATAAAACTTGTCCTTTAAAGACTTTTGGATAATTCGGATTCTTTTACCTGTTTTTCTTATAGCCACAAATCATGCCCGATTTAAATAATATATTATTTTTGATCCTCAGATTCACCATACTCTAAGCCTGCTTCACCCAAAGTTTCTACATCTTGGTAAATGTCACTCCATTTACTCAGTGGCTAAAGCTAAAACCCAAGATCTATCCTGGTGTCGTTGCCCTGTCGTCCTCTGGTCAAAAATCAATAGATACTGTCAATCCTTCATTCAGAATACTTCCCATATTCACTACTCACTATCTTTTTACTACCAGTACTCTCTTGCAAACTACCATTGTCCTTGGAGGGACTGTGACAATAGTTTCTCTACTTCTTTTCTTGAATACTTCAAAGTCATTCTTCACATAACTGTCAGTGTGATATTTTAAAACTCTAAGTAATAAGGACACACCCCCATCTCATCCTACACCGTATCTGCTTTAAGCCCTCTAATGGCTTTTCCTTGCATTTAGATAAAATCAAAATTCCTTACCCTGACTACAAACCCCAAATGATTTGGCATCTGCCTTTCTCTTCAATCTCATTTTATACTACTCCCTTCATCGCCTGCTGTGCTTTAGTTACACTGGCTTTCTTGAATACACCAGACTTCAGAGCCTTAGAATTAGGCTTTTTTGGGCGTGGGGTGGGGTGGGAGTCTTGAGTACTCTAGCTGATGTTTTCACATAGATGGCTCCTTTTTTTTTTTTTTTTTTTTTTAAAGATTTTATTTGTTTATTCATGAGAAACAGAGAGAGAGGCAGAGACACAGGCAGAGGGAGAAGGAGGCTCCTCGCAGCGAGCCCGATGCGGGACTCGATTCCCAGACCGAGGATCACGTCCTGAGCCAAAGGCAGATGCCCAACCACTGAGCCACCCAGGCGTCCCTAGATGGCTCCTTATAGCCATTCATATCTTGGCTGACATGTCATTTCTTCAACAGAAGATACTCTGATATTGCCACTCAATCATTCCTCTTATAACCATATTCTCCGTCTCTGCAATGATATTTTTCTTGTTCATTACTTTTTCCCTCAATATAGTATTTTGAAATTTTTCTATCATACAACATTTTGAAATCATACATTTTCAATCATACAGCATTTCAAAGTACAGTTGCAGATATGTATCCCACTAAATACTTTAACATAGAAGTCATTAACTGATTTCAACATCTATATACAGTTTTGTGGTTTTTTTTTACTTTTTATTTTTTTATTTTTTAAAAAGTTTTGTTATTTAAAAAAAAAAGATTTTATTTATTTATTCATGAGAGACACACAGAGAGAGGCAGAGACATAGGCAGAGGGAGAAGCAGGCTCCCCACAGGCAGCCTGATGTGGGACTTGATTCTAGGACCCTCGGATCATGACCTGGGCCAAAGGCAGAAGCTCAACCACTGAGCCACCAGGTGCCCCCAGTTTTGTTATTCTGAGACAAAATTTATATACAGTAACATGAATTAATCTTAATTATATATTTGCTGATTTCGATGTATGCATACATCTGTGTGTCCTAAAATTTCACCGAGGTATTGGACATGACTGTCACCCCAGAGAGTTCCCTCATGTTCTTTCCACATTAGTTCTCACCATCCTCCCCAGGTCTAGAGGCAACTAGTTCTAAATTTTTATACTAAAGATTTGATTTTTAAAAATTGAGACAAAATTTAAATACTATAAAAGTCAATCTTTCCAAGTGTGCAATAAGTTGGTTTTTGTATATTCACAATGTTGTGCGACCACCACCACTGTCTGATTCCAGTACATTTTTATTACCCTTAACAGAATCTCTACTCCTTAGTACACATCTGCTTATGCCCCTCCAGCCCTGGTCAACCACTAATTTACTTTCTGATTCTATGGATTTGCTTATTCTGATTGTTTTGTAAAAATGGCACCTTTTGTGTCTGGCTTCTTTCACTTAGAGGTGTTTTCAAAGTTCATCCATGGTTTACTGTGTATTGGGGCTTCATTCCTTTTTATGACTGAGTAATATTCTATTCCATGTGTATACCACTTTATGTTTATCTATTCACCTGTGGATAAACAGTTGGGTCATTTCCTCCTTTGACTATGGTGAACATGCATCTACATGTATTTGGATACCCGGCTTTAATTCTTCAGTGTGTATACCTGTTTGTGGAATTGCTGGGTTACATGGTAATTCTATGTTTAACTTTTTAAGGAACTGCCAAACTCTTTCCTCAGTGGCTGGACCATTTTTACATTCCTACCAGCAATGTTCCAGTTTCTTGACATCTTTGCCAACATTTGTTATGTTCAGTTTTTTTTTTTTTTTTAAAATAATGGCCATCACAGTGTGTGTGAAGTGATATCTCACTAGGCCAGACATTGACAGAATGGATAAAAAATACAACCCAACTATATGTTGTTGACAAGACACTTACTTAGATCCAGAGACAGAAATAAATCAAAAGTAGAAGGATGGAAAAAGATATCCCATGCAAATAGTAACCAAAATATCTATACAGTTTCCCTGCATTATACAGATTCTGTTTATCTTTGCAAATGATTGTTTTATGTTCACTTAGTTACTGTTTTATAGATAGTGACCATGTAGGTTACTTTCCTTTTCGTATTTCTAGTACTTAACACAATGCTTATCCCATAGTATGTATCAGCAAGTGGTTATTCAGTGAACGAATCTAAATAAAAATGTTGTATCAGTATACAAATGAATTAAATAATCATGTATGTAGAAATTATTTTCTACAATATTTACAGACCATAATTTGACAGTAATTTCTTATTTCTTTTCCTTTAATCTTTAATTTTGTAATGGATATACCTGGGAAGAACAGGAATATTAAGTAATCCATTATAAACTCTCTGTAAATAGGTAATTAAAAAATAATTTGATTTTTCAAGTAAATTTAGTTTGTGCTTATTAACGACTACTACCCAGCAATTCTTGTAGGTTGTTCTTGGATTCATTAGACTGGGCTAATGGAAATTTTTAGGAATCTAAGATTCAGATGTATAAGATTATGTGACTGAACTTTATTGCCTTGTCCTTGTCTCTGGTGACGTCTTACATTCTTTGCAAGATAGATTCTATGTCTTTTTCTTTCTTCCTTCCCTCCCTTCCTCCCTTCCCCCCTCCCTCTATACCCAATGTGGGGCTCTAAATTATAACCCTGAGATCAAGAGTCCTATGTTCTACTGACTGAGCCAGACAGGTGCCCCCTTCTATTTGTTTCTTTTTGATAGTAGTCTTTATAAGCCTTGGCCTCTGTCTCTCATGAGTACGTAAGGGCTTTGGTCATCCTTTCTTCTCTGCCTCGGCTGTTTTCCTTGGTCTCTTCTTCCCATCTTCCTTTTGACTTGGCATTACATAAAAAACATTGCTCATATTTGTTTGTTTGTGTGTTTTTTTAAATAAATAAAGACAAATTGCTTGTACTCAAGAGGGATAAAAATACTTGGCTAAGCCACCAAATCTTTTATTTCTTCTCTTTCATCCCACTTAGAAAATTTTTCACATGTGGTATACAACTGTGTGGTTGAAGATATATTAAAAAAATATTATAATTTAGACCATCACAATCTCACATCCTGTTAATTTATTTTCCAGTTTGATTCTCGGTATGTTTAATATGCTAAGGAGATTTAATAAATGCCTAAGGAGAAGTTATGTTGAAGATAATAATTTTAAAGTATTCTTTGTGAAATCCGTTAAAAAGTGAGGTATTTTACTTCACTGTTTTCCCATTGTTGAAGTAATGTGGTGATTGAGGTCAGGATGATAATCCCTGGGAGATGGGAACTGGAGATCTTCATCCCCTCTCTCCCCCCACCCCCACCCCAGCCCCACAATTGTCACTTAGGGTATTTACTTACATTTTCTTTTATTACTCCAGTATACACCTTTTGAATTTAAGCATGATTTTACAAGTTCTCTCTCTGTATTTTTACCATATTCATTCCCACTGCCTTTTTTTTTCTCAGCCCTTAATCATATTTTTTTGTTTTATTGTTATTCTTTCTTGAATTCCTTTTCTTTTCTTTTTTTTTTTTTCTATTACTCTATTGCAAAAGACTCTGCATAATGTTCCGACAATAATATGAAAACAAGGAACGTTTGGTTTTTGTTGGGAAACTTCCTGTCTGTGAACTCCTTTTGCGTTAATCTATCAATACTTTGAAATGTGCTTGATTTTTGTTCCCGGAAATAGAGTTAGGATCTAATTTTTTGTTTGCCTGAGTAGAGGGAGAGAGATAGACAAGATTAGTTTTTCTAAAGAGAATGATTGCCTTTCTGTCAAACAAATAAATAAAATCTTAACAACCAAAAAAAAAAAAAAAGAATAATTGCTTTTCTTTCCAAATCAAAACAAGTCATGTTGTTATTGGTTTACTTTAGCTTGTAATATATCTTGATTATAGCTGCATATGTACAATATTGGTTCATTCTTACTTAAACTAAAATTGTTGTTTGTTTATGTGTGTGGATGGTCAACTTAGGAAAGGCAAAATATCCTGTGTCCACTTCACACTTTGTTTTTCCATGGGAAAAATACAGTGATAAAAGGATGACCTGAGATATATACAGGTGATATATACACCTGTATTTATCTCTAGTAGTAGCAGAGATATGAATAATTCATAGTTGGACTGCAGTATATAACATGTTTATATTCTAGTTACTGGATGAGTATAGATCCCAGATAGTACTGACGCATATGAATATCACTTTAGTCTGAAATGTGTGAACCCATACAGTATAGCAAAACTAAGTTGATAATGTTGAAACTAACTATAACTAATTTGTAATTAAAAGAAAAATAAGATTAGGAGAAAATTATGAACAAACATACACAAAGTGGGTAATGCATTTGCTAATGGTATTCATTTCCTCAAATTTCTTGAATTTAAACTACCTCTTTGTATATATGATAGGAATTTTTCCATGTAGCCAAGTGTTGTATGGCAGCCATGTTTCCCAGTATATTCTGAATTGTGTTTCCTTGGAAAATTCTAGTAATATGCTAATATTTGAGTTCATGTAGATGTCATTAATTCATAAGAGCACTAGTATTCCACATTTGTATTGCTCTTTCTTGTGATCGTAAGCAGAGAAGGGTTTTTCTTCATCCTATGTGTTTACTTCCCATTGGTCACGTTGTGGGATAGGAAGGAGTTCTGCTGTCTTGCTAACCTCATGCAAAGAGTGAAGCTGATGGAAGTTCTGCCATTTGCAATGTCATGGATCACAGAGGCAGGAATTAGAGAGGGCTCAATTGGGCTTTTCCCATGATTCAGTGTTCACTGTTGTATTTCATTATGTGGTTTCACTATTTATGCATGATAGTCATCATTTCCCAAATCTTGAATTCATCAACTTCTCTCCATTTCTCTACTGATCTCTTTCTGTTTAAGCTAATGACATCTCTTCTCCTCTCTCTCTCTCTCTTTTTTTCATCTCTTGTCTTAATCACTCTAATAGCCTTTCAAATGTATTCCTCTGTCACAGGTGGGATTCTTTTGGAAACAGATTCTGGAATTTTACTGGGGAAATACTCTTGGGACCAACATGTGTGAGGGAGTGAAAGAAACTAGACTGAAGGAAAAATTGAATTGAGTTGAGATGCAGACTCAACAAAGGCCTTAGCCTGCAAAGAGCTCTGGTCTTTTATAGTTGTTTCAAATTAGGGCCATGGGATTGAGCCTTATACAACCATATCAGCTTACCACTGGATGTGGGCTGCCCCGAAAAAGGGGCAAGATCATAGGCAGAAAATTGAGGACCAAGACTTCAGTAGCTGGGGGAATGGCTGATAGATAGAAATCACTATTTCACAATTTTGATATATATTTTTCATGATTGTTCATTTCTGAGTACTTTCAGATTTTAAAAAAGATTTTAGTTTTTTTTTTAAGATTTTAGATTTTAAATTTTATTTATTTAAAAAGATTTTAGTTTTAAATAATCTCTATACCCCAAATGGGGCTTGAACCCACAACCCTGAGATCAAGAGTCTCATGTTCTACCATCTGAGCCAGCCAGGTGCCCCAGATTTCTATTAGGTTTTTTGACTCATGATTCTTAGGAATACATTTTAAAATAACTGAACATTTTCTACTTTTTATTCTATTAATTTCTAAATTGCTTTCTGGTAAGTGAATATGATCTTTTTAAATTTAGAATCTTTCTGAGTTGTTGAGAATTATTTTACAGCCAAGGAGTAAGTCACTTTACATATTACATGTGTACCTGAAAAGAATGTATATTCTCAAATTATTGTGTGATATATTTTATAGATAACCAGCAGGTCAAAGCTACCTATTAGGATGTTGAAATCTTGTAATGACTTTTTGGCTATTTATTTGATCAATTTTTGAAAGAGTGAATTTCCCAATTCTCCCTTGCTTGTTAGGTTTTGCCTCTGTATATTCTTAAGATAAGTTAATGGGTAATATTACAGTGTAATGTGTCATCTTGGCTAATTTTGCTTTTAATCAATGTGTAGCGAATTTTTGCTTTTTAATCTGATTTTATGTGATGATAATATGTCTACACCAGCTCATTTTTCTTTTTTCCTTGTATGTTCTTACAACTTTTAAATCAACCAGTGAACCATTGTTTTAGGTGAATCTCTTGTAAGTATATTACCTGGTGTTTCGTTTCTATTCAGAGTATTTGTCTTTTAACCAGAGTGTAGTCCATGTATACTCATTGTATATACTACCGTATTTTGATTTATTTATATTGTCTGCTTTTTTAAATTTATTATTATTATTTTTTTATTATCTGCTTTTTATTTTTGTTCCTTTTCTGGATTCTGTTTTCTCTCTTTTCTTGACTTCTTGATGTGACTTTAAAAATTTCTCTTGTTCTGTTTTATTTCATTTCCCCTCCACCCCTCTTCACCATGATAGAAATTTTACACTCATGTTTCTAGTCTTTCAGTGTTTACTATAGAAATTTCAACTTTGGACACCTGGGTGGCTAAGTGATTGTCTGCCTTTGCTCACGTCGTGATCCTGGGGTTCCGAGATCGAATTCTGCATCTGGCTCCTTGTAGGGAGCCCGCTTCTTCCTTTGCCTATGTCTCTGCCACTCTCTCTGTGTCTCTCATGAATAAATAAATAAAATCTTAAAAAAAAATTAAATTTCAGAGATATTCTTTCAGGTGTCCTTTATTCTCCTATATTAAACTTTTTAAAACATTCACTTATTTTAAATTTCAGTCTAAAGTTTATCCTACTACCAAAGAAGTACTTTAATGCTGTTTACCATTTATATGCTTTTTAATATTTTATTTCCTTATTTTTTTGCTTCACTAATAAAACTTTATTATAGGGTGAAATCATCCATTGTTTATTTAGCTTTACCCAAATGCTTATTTTCTTTGTTCATTGTTCCTTTCATCTTTGATTCTTTCTGTTTTTCCTGGAAGTTACTCTTTAGAAGTTAGTATGGTTAGTTAATTCAGTTTTTGTTTGCATGAACTGTCTTTCATTCTTTCTTGAAAGATAGTTTTGCTGTATATGCAAATTTAGATTGATAGTAGTCCTCTATCAGCAAAGTGCTGGAATGTTGGTATTGTGTTACATAGCTATTGAAGACATAGCTCTAATTTTTGTTTCTTTGTAGGCAGTCTGATCTTTTTTGTCTGCTTCATAAAATCATTTTTATTGATGTACACTTTATGAAGAATGAAATCTAGCTATTTGAAATGTATAGTTTAGTGAATTTTAATAAATGTAACAATTAAGATATAAAACATTTCTATCCTTTTTGAAATGTCCCTTCCCCCATTTTAATTTCCACTAGCAGCGTTTGAGAGTTCCAGTTATTCCAGCAAAACACTTAACATTGCTTGTCTTTTTAGTTTTAGTTATTCTAATGGTGTGTAGTTTTATTTCTTTGTTATTTAAAATTCTGTTTCCTTAATACCAAAATACTGTTGAGCATATTTTCACATGCTTAATGCTTTCACATTCATTAATCTTCTTTTGTAAACTGTCTTCAAATTTTCAGCCCCCCTTAAATGATTAATAATATTTTTTTAGCACAGTTTTAGATTTAGTGAATAATGGAACAGTTCATTAAGTAGATAGAGTTCCATGTACATTCCCAACCAAAGCCTTCTGCAGTTTTCTAAATGTTAAAACTTTGTGTTAGCGTAGTGTACTTGTTAAACCAACATTGATACATTAACTGTAGTCCAGAATTTACATTATTTCCCTGTTGGTATTGTATAGTTCTAGGTGTTTTGACAAATGCATGATGACATGTATCTACCATTATAGTTTCATTCACAATAGTTTGCCTTGTGCTTTACCTTTCAACCCTCTTTTCCCTTCCTCCACATACTGCTTATTATAATTCTATGCTCTTGCCTTTCCGGAATGTTACATACTTAGAATCATACAGTATGTAACCATTTCAGATGGGCTTTTTTCACTTAGCTACATGCATTTAAAAGTTCCTTCATGGGGGCGCCTGGTTGGCTCAGTCAGTTAAGCATCTGCCTTTGGCTCAGGTCTTGATCTCAGGTTCCTGGGATCAAGCTCTGTATCAGGCTCCCTGCTCAGTGGAAAGTCTGCTTCTCCCTCTCCCTCTTTGATCTCTCTCTCATAAATAAAAATCTTAAAAAAAAAAAAAAGTCCCTTCATGTCTTTTTGTGGCTTGATTTCTCATTTTTTAAAATTGTTGAGGGGTGCCTGGGTGCCTCGGATGGTTAAGTATGTCTTCAGCTGAGGTCATAATCTCTGGGTCCTGGGATTGAGCCCCACATCAGGCTCCTGGCTCAGCAGAGAGCGTGCCTCTGCCTCTTCCCTCACTTGTGCACTTAACTCTCTCTGTCTCGAATACATAAAATCTTTAAAAAATAATTGTTGAATAATATTCCTTTGTATGGATATACAACAGATTGTTTATCCATTTGCCTTTTGAAAGATATACCTTGGTTGTTTCTGGTTCTTGGCAATCATTAGCAAAGTTGATATAAGCATTTTTATGTGTAGGTTTTGTATGGACATAAATTTTCAACTCAGTTGGGTAAATACCTCGGAGTATGGCTGCTGAGGCCTAGGGTAAGGTTATTTTGCATTCCCACCAGCAGTGAATAAGCATTTTTGTTGCTCTCCTATTGCTCTGCATCCTTAATAGCTTTTGGTATTGTGAATGTTTTGGATATTAGCCTTTCCAAGAAGCATATAGTAGTATCTTGTTTTAATTTGCATTTCCCTGAAGACAAAGATGTGGAGCACCTTTTTTTTTTTTTTTTTTTTTAAAGATTTTATTGATTCATTCATGAGAGACACACACAGAGAGAAAAAGAGGCAGAGACACAGGTAGAGGGAGAAGCAGGCTTCCTACAAGGAGCCCAATATGGGGCTCGATCCTGCATCCCAGGATCACGCCCTGAGCCACAGGCAGACACTCAACCACTGCAGAGCCACCCAGGTGTCCTGAGCATCTTTACATTTGCTTATTTGCCATCCTGTATCTTCTTTATAGAGGAGTCTCTTTAAATCTTTTACTGATTTTTTAAATTGGGTTTTCTTATTGTTGAGTTTTAAGAGCTCTCTTTTAAATACAGGTTCTTTATCAGATATATGTTTTGCAAATGTTTTCTTTTAGTCTTGACTCTTGCTTACATTCTCTTATTTTTTTGTTTTTGTTTTTACAGAGAAGTGTTTCATTTTAATAAAACTCAGTTATCAATGTTTTTCTTTTATGAATTGTACTTTTGGTATCATATCTAAAAACTAATTATCAAACCTAAGGTCATCTAAATTTTCTCCTATTTATTTTCTAGAACTTTGTTTTTATATTCGGGTCTCAGATCCACTGAATTAACTTTTAAGGATTGTGTCTAGATCCACTTTTTGTGTCTGAATGTCCACTTCTAGCACCATTTGTTGAAGAGATTATCCTTTCTCTATTGAATTGCTTTTGTTTCTTTGTCAGAGATCAGTTGACTATATTTGTGTGTGTCTGTTTTTGGTTTCTCTATTCCATTGATTAATTTTTATGCTCTTTTATCAATTCTGTGTTGACTGTAGCTTTTCTAATACATTTTGAAGTTGAGTAGTACCAATCTTTTGAAATTGCTATTCTCCTCTAACATTAGCTATTTGGGTGTATTGCTTTTCTGTATAAATGTTAAGATCAGTTTGTTGATATCCACAAAATAATTTGCTCGGATTTTGATTGGGATTGCATTGCATCTATAGATCAGGTTGAGGAGAATTGGTGTCTTACACATGAATATTTCTCCATTTACTTAGATATTCCTTAATTTCATAGTTTTCCTCATATAGATATCATACATATTTTGTTAGATTTATGCCTAAGTTTTTTTAGGGGGCGTGGCTAATGTAAATGGTATTGTGTTTTTAATTTCAAATATGAAGTTTTCATTGCTGGTACATAGGAATACAATTAACTTTTTTACATTGACCCTGTATCCTGCAGGCTTATTAGTTCTAGTTTTTTTGGTGGTGGTGATTCTTGATTCTTTGAGGTTTTCATTATAGAAATCAGATTACCTGCTAATGAAGAATTTTATTTATTATGTGTTTACTTTTTTTTTTTAACCTTTTTCTTGTCTTATTGCATAAAATCGAACTTGTATAGGATGTTGAAAAGGAGTGGTGAGAAGGGATATTCTTACTTTGTTCCTCATTTTGGGGGAAAGTTTCTATGATCTCACCATTAAGTATAAGGGTAGGTGTAGGTGTAGATGTTCTTTAGGAAGTTTAAGGACTTTCCTTCTATTCATAGTTTGCTGAACTCAATGGGGGTGAATTTTGTCATGCTTTTTCTCCATCTGCTAATAGGGTCATGTCAGATTTTTTTTCCTTAGCCTGTTGATGTGAAGGATTACATTAATTGGTTTTTGAGTGTTGAACTAACATTGCATAATGGGAATAAATCCCACTTGGTCATGGTATAATTCTTTTTATACATTGGGATTTTTTCCTTTCAGTTATTTTTATATCTAGGAATTCAAATTTTAATTCTTTCTATATTTCCATTTCTCTCACCATGATCATTTTTTCTTTTTAGAAAGATTTAAAAAAAGATTTATTTAGGGACGCCTGGGTGGCTCAGTGGTTGCGCGTCTGCCTTTGGCTCAGGGCGCGATCCTGGAGTCTCTGGATCAAGTCCCACATCGGGCTTTGTGCATGGAGCCTGCTTCTCCCTCTGCCTGTGTCTCTGCCTCTCTCTCTCTTTGTGTCTCTCATGAATAAATGAATAAAATCTTTAAGAAAAAAGATTTATTTATTTTAGGGGATCCCTGGGTGGCTCAGCAGTTTAGTGCCTGCCTTTGTCCCAGGGTGTGATCCTGGAGTTCTGGGATCGAGTCCCACATAAGGCTCCCTACATGGAGTCTGCTTTTCCTTCTTTCTGTGTCTCTGCCTCTCTCTCTGTCTCTCATGAATAAATAAATAAAAATCTTTATAAAAAATAAAGATTTACTTATTTTATTTATTTGTTTATTTATTATTATTATTATTTTTTAGATTTAGTTATTTTAGAGACAGAGAGTAAGTGATAGGAATGGGCAGAGGGAAAGGGAGAGGGAGAGAGAGAAAATCCTGAAGCAGACACCCCACTGATTGTGGATCTCACCACGGGGCTCTATCTAGCCCAGGACTCTGTGATCATGACCTGAGCTGAAATCAAAGTCAGCCACTTAACTGACTGAGGTTCCCAGTTGCCCCAGAAAAAAATTTTTGCTTGAAGTATAGTTGATAAAGTTTTCTTGAAATCCTTTTCCATATTTACAGTGTTTATAATAGCTGTAATTTATAATAGCTGTTTTAAGGTTCTTCATTTCTGGGTTTGTTTCTGTTGACTCTTTCTCCTGAAGTGCATTACATTTTACCTCTTTTCACATGTCTGTTTCTCTCTCTCTTTTTAAAATAATCACTATGCCCGATGTGGGGCTCAAACTCATGACCCAGAGATTAAGAATCACATAGTCTGCAGGCTGAGCCAGCCAGGCATCCCTTTTCACACGTCTCTTAATTTTTTAAAAAGATTTATTTATTTACTTGAGAGAGAGCGAGCAAGTGAGCTTGCATGTGAGTGAGCCCCTCAAGGGATTGGCGGGGGCGGGGGGGGGGGAATAGAGGCAGGGGGAGAGGGATAGAGTCTTAAGCAGACTCTTCACAGAGCCCGAGGGAGGGGCTTCCTCTCAGGACTCTGAGATCATGACCTGAGTTGAAACCAAGAGTCTTTGCTTAACTGACTATACCACCCAGGTGCTCCCATATGTCTCTTAATTTTTAATTGGATTATAAACACTGTGAATGTTATATTGTGTATTTGGATTTTGTTATCTTTGTGTAAAAGGTGTTAAAGTTTATTTTGTTTGATAGATCAGTTAATTGCTGTTCATATTAATACGTTTTAGGCTTTTTATTTATTATTTATTATTTTTTATTTTCTTGGCTTAAGTCAAGCATAGATTTACCTGGTATTGTGATTCAGTAAGTATATGGCAGGCCATCTTTCTGTATCTTCCATGCTTCCTGTCCCTGAGTTCATAATTTCTATTTCATTAAACATCTATGGTTTCTTTTCTTTCTTTCTTTCTTTTTTTTAAACATCTATGGTTTCTTGGTACAATATAAACTCTTATAAAACATAATGTTTTAGGCAGGAGAGAGGTGATCTTACATATATTTGAAGAATTCCAGTGACTGCTGTATAGTTTGAGGGGACCAAATGTAGTGGTAGGGAATTGTGTTAGGACGCTACTGCAAGCAATCTATGAAGAAGTAGGTGATGGTTGTTTGTATAAGTGTTGTGGTCATGGAGATGAAAAATAGTCAAGAAATTGGATTTTTTAATAGACTTTATAGCCGTTGCATACTATCCAACAGAGTTCTAGACATAAACTCGGGGAACTCTTACATAGGGTTCCAAGCAACACATTCAGAAATATTCATGGGAGCATTGTATGTATAAATCTGAATGTCTATGCATACTAGAATGGATAATGCTTCAGTATATTTATACAGTGAATTATATTAGAGTAGTAAAAATAAATGATTTGCTACTACTGAAATTATAAATTAATACATTTACTTATGGGCACCTGGGTGGCTCAGTGATTGTCTGCCTTTGGCTCCGAGGAGTGTAAAAATTCTATAAAGCAAGAATCATTCATGTTTATTATTATCATTGAGTGGAATATTGTATGAGTATAGGATATTCACAGTTTACAAGTGTCGATCTATAGATCATTTGCTAATTATAAACACAAAATGGCATATTTTTCATGAGGAAATTTAATGAACACCATTTTAAGTAAGCAAACTTCATAAGGAAATGGACAAATGGTTTTTTTTTCTTCCTTCTTTTTTTTTTTTTTTGCTTTCTGGTGTCACAAAAGGATTAGGGTATGATATCAGTTATGTAGTATTTAAAATTTTTTTATAATTCTGAATCTAATAACAAGGAAGCAATCAGGTAAATTTAAATTGTGGATTTTTGTTTTTAAAGATTTTATTTATTTATTCATGAGAGACATATACAGAGAAAGGCAGAGACATAGGCAGAGGGAGAAGGAGGGTCCCTGCCAGGAGCCTAATGTGAGACTTGATGCCAGACCCTGGGATCACGCCCTGAACCAAAGGCAGATGCTTAACCCATGAGCTTGGGTTAACCCATGGACAACCCAGGTGTCCCCAAATTGTGGAATATTGTATGCAATCGCCACGTTGGATTTTTCAAAATTATTACTTTCAGGAAGGATCCCCCTCTCTCCCACATAAACAAACACAAACTACAAACCAAAATGGTAACTGAACTATTTTACATTAAAGGAGAAGAAAAGATTCCAACAATTGCAATGCATAATACTTGATTTCTCTGTAATTGTAATGTTAAACTTCTGTCTGGAGATTTTCTTTCTGGCTTTCTTGGAACTCCCTCTCCTACCCAGGTTCTTCTGTTCTTTCTTTTGAGGTCCCATTATCAGATCCTGTTCTATCCATGTGGAAGATTATCCTGCTCTTTAAAATAGCTTTCATTTCTTTTAACTTGGAACCTTTTAGGAAATAAAAGCCTTGCAATTAATTATAAGTGTTTTCCTACTGTTTTTAAAAGAAGATAAGGGGTGCCTAGGTGGTTCAGTCCGATGGGCATCTGACTCTTGATTTCGGCTCAGGTCATGATCTCCGGGTCCTGGGATCGAGCCCTGGGTTAGACTCCTCACTAAGCAGGAGTCTGCTAGAGATTCTGTCTCTCCCTCTGCCCCTCCCCACTTCACTGTTCCTCTCTCTCTTTCTCTAAAATAAATACGTCTTAAAAAAAATAAAAGAAGACTACCACCACCACCAACAACAACAAAACCATACTCTGACTCTAAAGAGATTTCTGATTTGTACACCAAATTAGGAGTAGGACATTTCTCAAGAAATAATTCACTTTCATTAAAAAAAAAAAAAAACTTTTTGTCTCTGTCATTAATGAAATCTTAATTTAAGACACCATAGATGAAAAACTATATAAAATTATATATTTTATGACAATTGCATCATTAAGGTGTCATTTATTTTATTGGTTTTATGTTATCAGGTTATGTTATCATGTATGGGGACAGGTTTTGCCTGAAGCAGAAAGCTTATATATTATGTCTTGTATGGGACAACATTATGCTGTCAGTTGGTAAAAAGAAATAGTTTCTTTAGACTTGCCATCCATAACAAAATGAGAAAGTGCTGAATCTCCTAGACTCTTTTTCATGTTCTTATCATCCGTATCCAAATTGCCAACAATTCTTTCTGACTCTGTCTCTAAAGCCAACTGTCAGCCTGAGTCCTGGTCACAGCTGGCTCTCCCTTGGAACACTGCAGAAGCTTCCTACTCAGTCTCCCTATGTCCACCTTTGCCCTTCTACAATTCGTACCTTGCAGAGTAGCCAAAGAGATTGTCATAAACCTGACCGTATAACTTCCCAACTTATTCCGTCTGTCAGTAATGTCCTTCCCTTACTGTTATTCAGGGGGCTGGCTCCAGCTCATGCAGGCCTCACCTTCAGTATCCATTTTCTTAGAGAAGCCTTCAAGGAAAAGTAACCCTAAACACCTTCAATCACGTCCTTCTGTTGTCTCCATTTGGAACTCCTCAGCATTTCACCTGTTGTGTGTATATTAATACATGTATGTGTTCTGGATGTATATGCATATTTAGGTGCCTGTGTCCTCACACATCTTTTTTCCACTAGATGATGGTAGGTGCCTTGAGAGCAAAGAACTTTCTGAATTGTTTATCTTTGTTTCCCCCAGAGCCAGATCAGTGCTTATTAGCACATAGTGTTATACTGAGTGTATATGTTTGAGTTGATGAACAAAAATGTGATGGAGAGTTAGAAGGAAAGACGATTGCTGCTTTATGGTGAAAAGTAAGACCTGCTGTTTGCTGGGGGGACAGGAGACCAGACCTGTCCTTGAGGTTTGAGGACAGAAATGTAGGAATGGTGGATGCTTTGGTAACCTGAGTTTCTGTATTTTCCTAAATATCTAATTTTTTTCTCATGTAGTATTTAGTTAGTTTCTTTTTGGAAGCATTAGTTGGAAGGTAAATAGAAAACGGAGAGTCCATGCCTGTTGGAGTTGGAGTGTTAGTAGGAGCATCACATGAATCTCTGGTCTGGGTTATGAGATCAGGTAGTGGGAGTAGGCAACCAGTGAGGATAAGAAGCATGAAGAACTCGCCAATAGGGCGTGCGGTATCTTTTTTAAAGCAATCTTTTCATGCCAAGAGATTTTCTCCTTTTAAAAAACTTGGAGAATTTTGTTTTGTTTGTTTTAAGAAGATTGGCCTGTTTAAAACCTATGGCAACTGAAGAATAGAAAATTAAAGGACTGCATCATAGACAAAAGCTGAACCCAGGAGTAAGTACTCCAATGGATAATAAATTGGGACAGAACATTAATGGAAATTTTGTGTCTAGACTAGGTAAAGTAAAGGAGTGGTGATAGTCATCAAATTGATTATTTTGGATTTTTCCAGGAATGTCAACTTTTGGCTCTTTTTAACCTTTTTCTTCCAGTTCCTGGCACCCCAAGATTTATCCTCATCAGAGTTGCAGAGACACAATAAGAAAGTAGGGGTGAAGGACTGGGCTTTTTGATATTATTTAACATCATCTTTGTGGAATATTCTTCCCCTCTTCAAATGGCTAGGTCTAGTTTCTACATGGCATGGTGACAACTTAAAGATATGTTCTATCTGAGATTTAATGACTAACTTGGCATAGCAAGTTGAGTAGAAAATCTTAGCTTTATATTATTTTCAATTATAGTTCAGAAATTAGATTGAGTTTGTGACTATAATGTCACTAGCTTATGGCCGTTTCTTCCTCTCTCCCAATTGTGTTATATTGGGTTTGTTTTGTCAAGGAATCTTGTCTTTCTGGGTAATATGTATTGACAGATCTAATGCTACATTACTTCCTTTTGGGGAGACATTTTATAATTGCTTTAGTACATACTGCCCTGTTGCCTAACAATATCCCACCTTTGCTAAACATAAAATCTCTCATTGACAAATTACTTTTTGTGTTTTGTCTCTCCATCTAGTTTCTTGTGATCAAGGACAATTTCCCAGTCTTATTTTGAACCTCACAAATCACTGTGTAGTCTAGGGTCTATAGTAAATAACTAAGATGAGATAATACTGGAATCAGAATAACTGCAAATTTCCTAATCCTCAAAGGGAACTGAAAACCAGGATAAGGGATGTAGGTATCTTACCTCCTATGGTTTCCTGTTTCCTGTTTATATGGATAAATAGTTTTGGGTGGTAAGATGATAGGAACCCCCTCCCCCATGGATCCATTTGTTTAAATTTTTGTAAAAATGTTTTCTTAGGCATGCCATGTTTAATGACATGTTTTCTAATTTTTAGATATTATTTCTTCACTGCTCCAAAACAGGCTACAATCTGATTCCTTTATGTGACAATTATTGTGAGGCTATAGCACTGAAGGAGACAAATACTCTTCATTCTCATGTAGGATCTTTGGCATACAAAAGTGAGAGGTGTACATTCTTCCTAATTTATATTTTCATTTCTGTTTTTCTTCTACCATCTCACAGATACACTCTAGCTGGATTATTTCAGTCATTTTTTTAAACTAATCCATGCTATTCCTGCCTAAAATGTTGAAATCCTTCTCATCCTTCATAGCCTCATGTAGATGGCTCTTGCTGTAATATGCTTTCCTTAATCCCTTTTCTGTTACCTTCCTATGATACTTTTTTCCTTGCAGTTTCCAGTGATAGAATTATTTGGGTGCTTTTCCCTTTTTCTCCCAAGATTCTAAGGCTCCCAGTGAGAAAAAGTATGTTAATCTTTCTTCTCACTACACTTAGCATTGCTTTTAAAACGCTGTCCCACATAAATATAATCAACATCAGAACTTTAAAAATTGAATTAATTAGCAAACAGAAAGCAAATGGTATTTTAACTAAGTTGAAGTTAAGAGTGATATTTTGTGGTTTAGAGGTTGAAGATCTATGACATTTGGCCCTCTCTTCCTTTTCCTCTAAGGTCCTATGGTTAGAATGTAGTGCTGTTAGAGCATCACAGGCCTGGAAGAGTCTTTAAAGCACTCACTTCAGAAAAGATCATAAACAAGTGTCTCAGGCATGGGTGTATCCACCTTGTTTGCAGAAAACCTCTAAGCAAGGAGATTTTTACAGCATTTCTTGGTAAATTGGTGGAGGTGACTTAAGTTGTCAAAATTTTTACTTTATAATAATCTAAATACTTATCAACTAACAATTTTATGATTTAATTTTCTCTTATAAAACTTTAGCTGGAGATATTATTTGTTCTGGCCTTACTTTGTGTTTTAATCTTACTTGCTATCATACACATTCCCTGTTGGATGAGTGGAAATAGTGGCGTTAGCCTCTTCATGGATAATAGCGAGTCCTGGAGCTTCTGTTTCCTCCCATAATATAATAACTGTGTGGCTTGATTCCCTCCCTCCTCCCCCCCCATATCATTGTGTCAGTTCTTGATGATAAAAGCTGTAGGGGTTCCCTGTGACTTTTCAGATGAAAATACCTCAAATGCCTGTGAATCATTACTTTTAGAAAAAGGAGTTTAGTTTGTTATGCACGCAAAAGAACACTTTTGGGGAATGTTATATGTGTTTATTTCCTTAATATTATATAAAAGTTGCTTCTTATCTTTGGTTAGTTAATACTATATCTACGTCCATTTTTGGAATCCACGGTCAAATAACTTATTTATGTTTCCTTAGTTTTTTATTTCATTAATGGAGAAAATGTTATATTTATTGATACAAATAGTCTTTTTCTTTTAAAATGATCATACACTCATTTTTAAAATATATATGAGATTACCACGCTGGTGTTATTTTCCTGACTCTAAAGAAAGGAACTTTTAAATAAATTAGTTATTGTCTTCTGTGTTATTGAACATGTGGTCAGTTGTCATGTTCATGCATCCAGATGATCAAAGTCTGAACTTCTGTCTAATTCTTCCCTGCTGTTAGGCTACCCTGTCATGATCAAGGCCTCAGCAGGTGGTGGTGGGAAAGGCATGCGAATCGCCTGGGATGATGAAGAGACCAGGTGAGGTGCTGTCCAAAATATACTTTTGATGAAAATTGCAGTTACTGGAGTTTTATTAAACTGTCAAGTAAACAGATACCAAAAGTGTAATGGAATAATTATAATAAGCATCTCATTTTTACTCTTTTAGATGGGAAAAAATGGAAATTATGCAGAAAACTTCATTGTTTATATTTTGATGATGGTTATTCTCTTATAGAAAGGTTTTTTTACTTTCTTAAGCATAAGAAAGAGTTGTCGTTTTGTTTTTACAGTGTATTTTTTTAAAAGATTTTATTTATTTATAAATGAGAGATACACAGAGAGAGAGAGGCAGAGACATAAGCAGAGGGAGAATCAGGCTCTATGCAGGGAGCCCAATGTGGGACTTGATCCCAGGACCCTGGGATCATGATGTGAGCCAAAGGCAGACACTCAACCACTGAGCCACCCAGGTGCCCCCAAAAGGGCCTATTTCTTTCACTAGCCTCTAACTGGGATTTAGTGTTTTCTCCAAATAGGCAACAAACTACAGTAGTGGTATTATCTTTGGAAATCACATATCTTTGGAAACTACCACTTTGGAAATCACATATCTTCAACAACTATAGTGTGATAATATATCTCTAAGTAGCAGTGATTATTAGATTTGTTGTTGGAGCTTATTATGAGTAAAGAACCCCACATGTTATATCCCAAATTTGTTCTTAGAAAATATTCTGTATTTTTTTTTTCTTTAAAGATTTTATTTATTCATGAGAGAGAGAGAGAGAGGCAGGCAGAGACAGAGGCAGAAGGAGAAGCAGGCTCCATGCAGGGAGCCTGACGTGGGACTTGATCCCAGCTCTCCAGGATCGGGCCCTCGGCTGAAGGTGGCGCTAAACTGCTGAGCCACCTGGGCTGCTCCACGAATCCTGTATTTCAACGTAATTTGTTTCCTGTACAGTCCTATGCATTTTCTTCTCTCTCTCTCTCTCTCTCTCTTTGCACTTAAAGCCTTATTTTGCAAAAAAGATTCGTGTACTGTAGAATTGGGAAAAGAGATCTACAGCATAAACACATTGAATGGGAGATAGCCCTGTTACCATCTTTGGGAAGGACAGTCCGCTATAGCCTCCGGAAGGAAAGAATGATGTAACAAAGATATTAAACACAACCTCATGGTTTTGTGAGAGATACATGTTTTAGAAACTTTAACTTTTTTCTCATGAGGTGGCCCCCTTTGTATGGCACTTACATAGCAATTTCCTTGAAAGCCTTAGCACTTATTAGCAACATATTCTCTCTCTCTTTTTTTTTTTTTTAAAGATTTATTTATTTATGATAGACATAGAGAGAGAGGCAGGCAGAGACACAGGCAGAGGGAGAAGCAGGCTCCATGCAGGGAGCCCGACGTGGGACTCGATCCCGGGACTCCAGGATTGCGCCCTGGGCCAAAGGCAGGCGCCAAACCACTGAGCCACCCAGGGATCCCCTAGCAACATATTCTCTTATGGTGAAGATTACTCTTCACTTTGTGGCATTGCGATTTCCTGTGTGCTGTTAACACAATGGATTTTAATGTAGTGTTCTGTATTTTCAGAAATCGCTATAACTATACAGAGAGTGGAGATCTTTTTCGGGTGTAAATAACTCTTTAAATGCATATTGATTCAAAATATGCTAATAAAACTAATAAAAAGACATACACAAATAATTTGCTATCTAAAATATTCTCAACTTGATCAAAGTATGATACTATTTTATTTATTTATTTATTTATTTATTTATTTATTTATTTATTTATTTATTTATTTATTTTAAATTTTTATTTATTCATGATAGTCACACACAGAGAGAGAGAGAGGCAGAGACACAGGCAGAGGGAGAAGCAGGCTCCATGCTCCGGGAGCCCGACGTGGGACTCGATCCCGGGTCTCTAGGATCGCGCCCTGGGCCAAAGGCAGGCGCTAAACCGCTGCGCCACTCAGGGATCCCGATACTATTTGATTTAATGATACATGCTCCTCATTTAAAATAATTGCTCTGTATCCCCTGTTAATTTGGAAAAATCTACAGAAAAATTGAGAGAACAGTCCAGAACATGCTCAGTAGTTTTCTTTTAAAGTCACCAGTTGTTAATATGCCACATTGCATGTGCTCCCTCTTTTTTTCCTTTCTTGAGGGGGAATTTTTTTTCTTTTTAAAAAATGCACGTAAGTTTTAGCCTTCTTTGGAAGGCTTAGCAACCATTAATTGCCTTATTATTTTATTCTGGGGAATGTCTCCCTTTTGTAACATCTTTCCTAAGTGTTTCAGGGAAGTAGCATCTATGGCTTATCTTAGAATCTTTAGAACATCTGAAAGTTTTTTTTTTTTTAAATGGTGTTTGTTGTTATTGTATATTAAATTAGAGTGAGGATTGTGAAGGTTGTTAAAAGTAGATTCATAGCTTCATATTAACTTCTGGCTTTCTTTTCCCCATTCACATTTCAATGAAATATGGCACAATGGAAAATTGACCACATCTGCATTTTGGAATACCCCTGTTAGACTTTAGGTGATGTGAGGCAGTTGTGGCTTTATTTTTGTATTTCCATCACCTAAACATGCAGCAGACACATGAGTTCATGATGAGTAAATATTTGTTGAATGAATGTGTAACAAATGTTTTTAAAATAGTTTTCTGTGAGCTCCCAAATACTCTGGTGATGCTTTCAAATGTGATAATTTATTTGGGTGATTTTGATTTTTTTTCCCTCTAGCATGTTTGGGTTAAGTGCAAAATGAAAGTTCTTAGTCATTAGAATAGAGATAAATTGTAAAGTACTTTGTTTTTTCTTTGCAAATCCTCATACTCCATCTAATAAAAAGTTGGTCATATGGTACTGAAAACAATAATTCATTGTGTTTTAGTTTCTTTGAGGTTTGCAGTCTCCAGAGATCTAAAAACTCCGTTCCTCTAAATCAAAGAAGTAATAGAGGACTAAGAAAACCTGATACCTTTTCCTTGAGAACTCTGAGAAACGGGAATTGTTGCAATATGTTTTGAATTTATCATCTGGTCATTGTTTACTTGATATGTTGTGTTTTTTAAGCAGAAAAGCAAATGTATTCATTTCTAATGCCAGATGGAGTGTTTGCAAAATTAAAAGATTGGAAGAATTTTAATGTTGTATTTAAGTACTTATATTTAATCTGAAGATTAAGAAACTATTAGTGACATGTAAAAAGAATTAAACTTTATATTCTCAATATATCAGTGAGTGTAAAATAATATACTCAATTAGTTTTAGGTGAACAAGTGTGTGTTTTTAATAGACCAAATGAGCCCATTTCATAGTGTATGAATTTAGTGAGCACATTTTAATTACAACAATTTAAATTATTATCTTTGGAGAGTAAAACATGTAAAGCAATAATCATATTGGTATTTTTATTTTCAAAAATTGTTTTCTCTTTTAATGATTAATTTAGAAAGAGTCCAAAGTCGATAAAGTTGTAATAATTTGTATGGGTGTGCGAAGGGCAGTTACATTTAAATATGTATACTTAAAATACCATTATATGTTCATAACATATGAAGAACATAAAATGTTCTTGAGAATCCTCCTCTTGTATGTTCTTTTTTTTTAAATTTTTTTTTTATTATTTATTTATGATAGTCATACAGAGAGAGAGAGAGAGAGAGAGGCAGAGACACAGGCAGAGGGAGAAGCAGGCTCCATGCCCCGGGAGCATGACATGGGATTCGATCCCGGGTCTCCAGGATCGCGCCCTGGGCCAAAGGCAGGCGCCAAACCGCTGCGCCACCCAGGGATCCCTCCTCTTGTATGTTCATTCTCACTTGAGTATTTTGCTCCAGTTGTGACGTTGGCCAGATTGGCTCTTTGTATTTTTGTGTGCATATTCTGACTCTTAAGTCAAATGAATATGCATTTTTAATTTTTTTAATTAGTGGAATTAAGGTATTGAGGAAATGGAATTTTATATGTTTCGTGTGGTTTATTAAAAATATCTAATTTCACAGTTGGTGAACTATGTAGTGGTATTCCTATTTGATTATAAATTGATTTTAAATATATTTGATTATAAATATATTCCCCCAGAATTGGGGAAGTTACATCACTGATTCCAGGTGACAAAGCTGGTAAGTATAAGAGTTATGGGTCCACTAAGTCAATTTAGTTATTTGTGCATTAAGTGAATTTTTCTTTGCTTTGTTTATCAGTAAAGCAAAATAAGTATTTAATTGCTTTGTTATCTTTTATATTGTGGGCTGTATTTGTTTAGCTAGTTTGATTGTTCCCCCCCCCCCTTTTTTTTTTAAATAGGGATGGTTTTAGATTTTCGTCTCAAGAAGCTGCTTCTAGTTTTGGTGATGATAGGCTACTAATAGAAAAATTTATTGATAACCCTCGTCATATAGAAATCCAGGTTGGTACATTTTAAGATGTTTTCTAATTATTATGACTTTAATAAAACACCATTTATTCCTATTGGAAACATATCCTTTCTCGCATTTAGAATGATTGTGAATTGTTCTGATACACTTGAATAACTTCAAAATAGAGAATGTACATAAATCCCTTCCTTTTGGAATTTGGTATACTTCGATCAAAGCACCAGCATGTTGGTCAACATAGGGAATGATATAAAAATCCTGCTGTAGAAAGAAGCTGTCCCAAGCTATCTAACCAAACTAAATACATTGCACCTAAAGACTCATTCCTTCCCATTCTGAGACTGGGCCATAACAAGGCTTATTATTTTTTTTTAAGTGCTTAATCTGGACTCATTATTTCAATTCACCAAATGTCTGTGTGGCTCACTGAGACAGGCATTCTTCTAGGAGCTGCTAGTATAGAGATGAATAAATAATTTCTTCTACTCAGGTTTGACTCAGGTCAAACTGCTAAAGCAATTTGTGAGGATATGGATTTCAGCAAGACAAAAGTTGATTTTCTGAAATAATACACAGAAGAAGACAACATCTCCTGAAGTTTCATTTCTATTAAGAATGTCTTCGTGCTGTTTTACACGTTATGACTATGAATTGAATTAAAACTGATAAAATACAAATCAAATTTGAAATCATGCTTAAGTTTAAGTATTTTTTTCCTTATTTTGGTGTGAATAGAGAACCAGAAAACTAAAGAATAGTTCTTTGTTGCCCTTGCCTGCCCCTTCTGATTATGTGTAATACAAGTTCTAAATTCTGTCATTGTGGGGCTTTTTCAAGTTTAATTATTTTACATAGATATTTCTTATGGGTAGAAAATCTTCATCTAGATCCTCCAGTTTTCCAGAGTGGGAAGAAATGTGCAAATATATATAATCAGTGAGGGTTTTTTTTTTTTTAAGATTTATAAATTTGACAGCAAGAGAGCACAAGCAGGGGGAGCAGCAGAGGGAGAGGAGGAAGCAGACTGCCTGCTGAGTAGGGGCCCTGAGATCATTGCCTGAGCTGAATGAAGGCAGATGCCCAATAGACTGAGCCACTTAGGCTCTCCAATCAGAGTAGTCTTAAAACATTGAACGTAGTGTATTTCTTTCTAACGTCAGCAGGATTTTTTGTTGTCATTGGGTTTTTTGTTTTTAGACATTCTAAACTGAGATATCACATCTCTTCAGCAAAGTCCACAAATCTTGAGTGTCCAACTCAATAAAATTCTTATGTACACATGTGTAGCTGTATAGCAACCACCCAGATCTGTGTATAGCACATTTCTGTGCCATCAGATTTCTTCATACAACTTTCCATTCAGTCCCTCCACTTGGCCACCAAAATATCTGCTGTTCTGACTTCTCACACCCCAGAATGTTTCTGTCTTCTTAAACTGCATATAAATGAAATACAGTATATACTTGGTTATGCCTGGCTTCTTTCACACAACATGTCTTTGAGATTCTTCCATGAAGCTGTGTGTTACTATTAACTCTAAAAAATTGCTCTGATACTTCATTGTTTGAATAACTTCCAATTTATCCATTTTCCTGTTGGTAGATCTTCAGGTTGTTTCTAGCTTTTTGATATATATATATATTTTTAAAGATTTTATTTATTTATTCATGAGAGACACAGAGAACGAGACAGAAGACATAGGCAGAGGGAGAAGCAGGCTCCCTGTGGGGAACCTGATGCGGGACTCAATTCCAGAACCTTGGGATCATGACCTGAGCCAAAGGCATGTGCTCAGTCACTGAGCCACCCAGGTGCCCCTCCAGCTTTTTGATATTATGAATAAATTGCCATGTCTTTTTATGGACATACACATTCTTTCAGATATACTGAGGAGAGAAATATTACTGGATTATATGATAATGTTATATTTAGGTCTAGTAAATAGCATAGTTGCTCTTTATATGTGTATATATATATGTGTGTGTGTGTGTGTATTTTCTTTTATTATTAGTTTTTTAAGTAAGCCTCATACCCAACATGGGGTTGGAACTTGAGACCATGAGATATGCTCCACTGATTGAGCCAGCTAGGTGCCCCTGTCCTTTATATATTTTGGATATTAACCCCTTATTAAATATATCATTTGCAAAATCTCTTCCCATATTGCCTTTTTTCTTGTTGATGGTTTTCTTTGCTGTGCAGAAGCCTTTTATTTTGGTATAGTCCCAACAGTTTATTTTTGCTTTTGTTTCCCCTGCCTTAGGGGATATATCTAGAAAAATGTTGGTGTGGCTAATGTCCGAGAAATTATTGCCTGTCCTTTCTTCTAGAATTTTTATGGTTTTAGCTCTCCATTTAGGTCTTTAATTCATTTGAAGTTATTTTTTGTGTATGGTGTTAAAAAGTGGTCTAGTGTCATTCTTTCACATGTAACTGTCCAGTTTTTCCAGCACCATTAACTGAAGAGACCATCTTTTCCCCATTGTATATTCTTGCTTTCTTTGTTATAGATTACTTCACCATAAAATCATGGGTTTATTTCTGGTCACTCTATGTGTTCTGTTGATGTAAGTGTCTGTTTTTCTGCCAGCACCATACTATTTTGATGACTGTAGCTTTGTAGTATATCTTGAAATCTAGGATTGTGATACCTTGAGCTTTGTTGTTCTTAAAATTGCCTTGGCTATTTGCGATCTTTTGTGAGTCCATACAAATTTTAGGATTATTTGTTTTAGGTCTGTGAAGAATGCTGTTGGTAATTGGTAGGTATTGCATTAAATCTGTAAATGGCTTTGAGTTCTGTGGATATCTTAACAAAATTCTTTTCAATTCCATGAGCATGGAATAGCTTTATATTTGTGTCATCTTCAGTTTCTTTCATCAGTGTTTTATAGTTTCCTGAAAATAGATATTTTATCTCCTTGGTCAGTTTTGTTCCTAGGTGTTTTATTCTTTTTAGTGTACGTGGAATTGTTTTCTTAATTTCTCTTTCTTCTACTTCATTATTGTATGAAAATATGGCTGATTTCTGTATATTAATTTTGTATACTGTAACTTTACTGAATAAGTTTATTACTTCTAATAGTTTTTTTTGTTGGAGTCTTCAGAGTTTTCTATGTATAGTGCTATGTCATCTGCAAATAGTGACAATTTAACTTCTTCCTTACCAGTTTGGATGCCTTTTTTCTTGTCTGACTATTGTGGTTAGGACTTCCAGTACTTTGTTCAAGAAAGTGTTAGGAGTGGGCATCTTCATATTGTTACTGATTTTAGAAAAAAGCACTTAGTTTTTCACCATTGAGTATGATGTTAGCTGTGGGTTTATTGAGGTATATTCCCTCTAAACCTACTTTGTGAAGAGTTTTTATCATGAATGGATGTTGAATTTTGTCAAATGCTTTTTCTGTATCTACTGAGTTGATCATATGATTTTTTCCTTCATTTTGTTAATATGGTGTATCACATTGATTGTGAATATTGAACCATCCTTGCATCCCTGCAAGAGATAAATTCCACGTGATTGAGGTATATGATTTTTTTAATGTATTGTTGAATGTGGGGGCCGTCTTTAGATGAGCTACCACAACCCATCCTCCAGCCCCAGTGATCATGTCCTTCCATAAGTAGAATATAAACACCTTCCTTCCAAGACCAGAATTTCATCTTCATACTTGGTCCAGCTATGGATACGACTTACTGTAAATGGTCCTATAAAGACAGTTCTTCTGATGCAAAGACTTTTGTATTTGAAGACAGTGTGACACCTGCTCATCAAACTTACAGGGATCAGAAGAGGATATGACACTGCAATAAATAGCTCCATTCAACAGGGTTAAAAGAAAAAAAAAGCACACAGTATTCATTGGCTCTTACTTAGTATTTGAAGACTATCAGTTGAAGCTGAGAAATCTCATAGGAGACTTTTTTTGCTGGAATTCTTGCGAGAGATGATGGCAGCTTAGGCCTGAGTGTTGGTAGTAGAGATGGTAAGATGTGATTGAATTCTGGATATTCTGTGAAGGTAGATCAGATTTCCTAAGAGATCAGATATGATATATAGGAAAAAAGGCTTGAAAGATCGCTTTCAGTTTGGGGCCTGAGGAATTAGAAGACTAGGCCTGTCTTTTACTGAGGTGAGAAAAACTGTGAGAGGTGCGTGTTTTGGGGAGGAGATCAGGGTGTGATGTTGGAGAAATCAAGGTTGTGATATCAAAGTATAAGTGTTGAGTAGATTGGATATTTAAGTCTGTAGCTTATGGGAGATATTTTGGCTGCCTTTCTAAGATGTTACAGGCAAAATTAATTTTCCTCTTCCTGTATTCCCTGTCATGTATAACATATACATAGCACAGCTATTAGAAGACCATTGATTTTTATCTTGAGTTGTCTAACTTTTCAAATAGATCAAGAAGTACGTACTAACCAATAAGACCTACTAAGGTCTTATTCATTTGTTGGTCTTACTCATTTGTTGGTTCCAGCAACCAGGCGGATGTCTTTCACATTACTAATACTCAAAAAATGTATGTCAAATTGTGTTAAGTAATTATATATTTACATCAACTTTTAGTTTATTTTCATTAGCCACAGCATATAATGTAGGTGATAATTTTAAACATAGGTAAAAGTATTTCCTAGTAACTTGAATAGGTAACACAGATGTTTGCTGTATCTGATCATCTGCACTTGGAAGTTTTAAAACTGATTTTCCTCAATTTGCATGTATATAATTATATGAGGTAATTTATGCACATAACAAAGGATATCTGATGAAAAATTAACATTTACTTTTGTTTCCAAGTTCCTTGGTTTCTGTCCCTGGGAGCAGGCTCCAAAACTCTTTTTTGAATATCCTGCTGTGGACTGTGAATTATATATGTGAATTACCTATTTTTTTAGACAGACTTTCGTATACTGTGTCCTTTCTTATGCTGAAACTGTACTGGTAGTGGCAGCATTCTGTGTGGTTTAAATCCTTTTTTTCTCACCCCGGACGCTAGTGGCATTTTTTGGGTTGGATCCAGGGCTTCAAAATGGCTTGCATTATGTGGACACTCTTGTTGTCATGAAGCTTTTTTCAGTAAGCAGTGTATCTGGGAGATTTTTCCACATTGAGTATCTGCTGATTGATAAAGGGCTATATTAAATAAAGCTTTAAAAAAGAAAAACTCATGATGGGGTTATCTAGCTGGCTCAGTCAGTGTTGCATGCAACTCTTGACCTTGGGGTTGTGAATTCAAGTGCCACATTGGGTATAGAGATTACTTAAAAAATGAAATCTTAAGGAACCCCCCCCCCCCCCAAATCCCAAAACTCCTAAGGGATTTAGGATTAACTTTCTTTCCAGGCACTCTTTATATTGTCTGGTATTCTAGTCTCTTCATTTATTAGTGTCACACTATCATTGTCAAATTATTTTTGTTGAGGAACACCTGAGTGGGTCATTTGATTAAGGGCTATTTATTAATATTTTTAAAAATTTGAGAGTGAGCAAGCATGAGCTGGGAGAGGGGTGAAGGGAGAGGGACAAGCAGATTCTCTGCTGAGTGGGGAGCTCGACTGGGAGCTACTCTTATCTCTGGACTCTGAGATCATGACCTTAGCCAAAGTCAGATGCTTAACTGAGCCACTCAGATGACCCCAAGCAGCTGACGCTTGATTTCCCCTCAGGTCATGCTCACAGGGTCCTGGGATTGAGCCCCAGGTCATGCTGTGTGCTCAGCAAGGAGTGGACCTGAGGATCCTCTATCACCGTCTCATTCTGGCTTTCCCCCCACTTGCTCTTTTTCTTTTTGTAAAGTAAATCTTTAAAAAAAATTATTTTTGTTACATGCTTAGGAAATAACAAAACTTTTTTTTTTTTAAGATTTATTTATTTATTCAGGGATTCCTGGGTGGCGCAGCGGTTTGGTGCCTGCCTTTGGCCCAGGGTGCGATCCTGGAGACCCGGAATCGAATCCCACATCGGACTCCCGGTGCATGGAGCCTGCTTCTCCCTCTGCCTGTGTCTCTGCCTCTCTCTCTCTCTCTCTCTCTGTCTGTGTGACTATCATAAATAAATAAAAATTAAAAATAAATAAATAAATAAATAAAAGATTTATTTATTCATGAGATACACAGAAAGACAGGCAGAGACACAGGCAGAGGGAGAAGCAGGCTTCATGCAGGGAGCCCGATGTGGGACTCGATCCCGGGTCTCTAGGATCACGCCTTGGGTTGAAAGTGGCACTAAACCGCTGAGCCACCCAGGCTGCCGAAAACTTTTTTTTTAAAGAGAGAGAAAGCTAGCTGTCAAAGGGAGGGTAGAGGGAGAGGGAGAATCTTTTTGTTGTTGTTATTAAGATTTTATTTATTTATTCATGAGAGACACAGAGAGAGGCAGAGACGTAGGCAGAGGGAGAAGCAGGCTCCTCTCAGTGAGCCCAATTCAGGACTTGATTTCCTGGACCCCAGGATTATGACCTAGCTGAAGGCAGATGCTCAACCTGGCTGGTACCTGGAGAGGGAGAATCTTAAGTAGGCTCCACAGCTGTTGCGAGCTCAGTCTTAGAACCCCAAGATCCTGACCCAGCCAAAATCAAGTTATTTGCCTAATTGACTGAGCCCCCCTCTCCCTCAAGACTTTTTAAAAAGAACTATGCAGACTTTAGGGAAAAACAAATGTGATTGTATATGTGAATATAATATTTTACAGTTAGAAATATTTCTGAGAAGTCTTGGTTATTGTGGCTTTATTTCTTGGACACAAAATATTTTACTTCTTTGTCAACTAGAATGAAAAGAATTAGAATAAATTTAGTGTTAAAATATTTTTTAGTGTTAAATTTTTCTTAGGCTGTACTTCATGCAGCCACCTCTGAGACTAAAAAACTAAATTCCAACTATTGTCATTTCACTATTGCAGTATTTTCCTTTGCTTGTAATTGTTCTTATGGTTTAGATAGGTTTTATTACTAAAAATTAAGTTTGCATTTATATGTTAACTACTCATTTTATAGTTTATTCTATTGCTATAACCATGATCTTTATTGATTTTATATTTTCAGCAGCCATATAAAACAATGAGATGATACTATTTGATATTTATAATTTATAAGGAGAAAAGTGACTTGCCCTGGAGAAATTGCATAGTACAGAGTTAAAATGAATGTCTACGCTTTTGGCTTCTAGAATAGCTTTTACTTCTGTGAACTTAATAATATATGCATTCAGTAATACGTATTTACTCTTAATCATAAAAATAGATTATTAATCTGTTCCTAAAAACAAACATTCTATGCAAAAATGCTAACCAATAGCATGTCTTAGGGTTACCAGATTTAGCTGTTAAGACATGTTAAATTTGAATTTCAGGTAGTATATTTTTGTAAGTGAAATTTGGGACCTATTATTATTAAGATTTTTTTGTTGTTTATTTGAGATTCAAATTCAGGGGTGCCAGAGTGGCTCCGTTGGTTAAGCGTCCCACTCTTGGTTTCAAATAAGGTCACGATTTCAGGGTCCTGAGATAGAGCCCTGAAGTCTGTGTGTTCAGTGGGGAATCTACTGGAGATTCTCTCCTCCTGCCCTGCTCCTCCACTCATGAGTGCACTCTCTCTCTTAAAATAAATAAATCTTTGAAATTCAAATTCATATCGGTGTCCTGTTATTTTATGTGGCAACTCTAGCTTATTTTTCAGTATTACAAATGAGAAAAATCATAATGTGTTACATTTAACCCCAGGCCTTTCATCAGTTTCTATAACAAAAATAAAGCTCAGTAAAGACATCCATATATAAGTAACAGACTAAATGTAAATAAAATAGCATTTCTTGATCAACAGACATTTAATTATGTTAAAAACAAACGTTTGTAATAACAGTGGTTTTTCTAAAGCACCACTCGTATCTAGAATGTGTATTTCCTTTATTGATACTCAGTGTCCTTCACAAAATTTGTACAATTGATGTGATATCTTATCCAGTGCATTGGAAATATAACAAGAGAATTTTTTCCTCAAGTTTTAAAAAACATTTTAGTGAGTTTCAGGGTTGTAAATAAAGTTTTCCTCTATTAACATCAACCAAAAGAGGGACATAATGGAGAGGTAGATGTGTTTATGAGGTATGAGTGGTAAAAACCAAGGAGTGTTGCATGATGACAATGTTAATGGGGCACATACTCTATAGTATGACTATATAAGTTTTCAAGTGGTGTTGCTCTATCAGGTTTTAGGTGACAAGCATGGGAATGCTTTGTGGCTCAATGAAAGAGAGTGCTCAATTCAGCGAAGAAATCAGAAAGTGGTGGAGGAAGCACCAAGGTAAGAGTTTTTCTCAATGAATTTTCATAATAGACTGTTTTGTTTATTTAGTATATTTCTTTCCCATTTTATTGGCTAAAATTGCTTCAGTAGCAACTTGTTGGAATTGTCATGGTAGAATCTGTTAGTGTATATTTTTATAATTAAGAATTTGTCACTCAGTTTTCCTCAATATGTCAGTGTGTGACACGTGAGAGAATACTTGGGAAAATATAGGTGGGGTTTTGTTAGAGGAGAGAGTTGGCTGGATGGCCAAGTAGGACTTCCATGAGCTTCTAGGTAATAGAGACCCTGTTGGTGTTTCTGGTCATGTGGAATGCCTAGGGATACAGGCCTTCTAGGATCTTCTGTTGGTGAAGGTTTCATAAAGTTGATCCTGAAGTTTTTGAATTTATCCTACCATCAAAAGGCTTCTGGAACATGATTTTTAGAAATCCCTTGATCATCAGAACTATTTTGAGCACGAAAAGTGGTGCTTTAGATACAAATCATCTTTAGATATGTTTAGTTTAGCAATTTCATAGAACCTCATTTCTAATTTGCTAGGTTAGTATTTGTATATATTCTAATTGTCTCTGAGTCCTTAAAAATCCCTCAGTTGAGTGTATGTTGTCATTTTTAATAGCCAAGCAATAAGGAATATAACCAGTTGTAACTTTGTCCTAGCCAGTGTGCCTTGATATGTGTGTATGGTGTGTATAAAGAATACGGGTGAATATGAGTGAATTTTTGATTACAGGGTAATGGGAAAAGGCAAGTCCTACTTTAATTATTATTAGGTTTTAAGCATATGATATGGTGTGATGATTTTAAGACATTGTTCCCAAGTTTTTTGCCACTTCTCTTGTTGACCAGAGGAGGTAGGGATCTTTGACCATCTCCTTGATTCTGTGCTCTGTGACTGCTTGAGAATAGACTGCATAGAAGTGATGGAGGCCTTAGGAAACTGCCAGATTCCATTTCCTGCTTGTTGGGACACTTAGCTTAAAAACCAGGCACCCTGCTGTGAAGAACTGCCCATTGCAGCCTACACAGGGTTATGGCCTTATCTCATGGGCCAGGACTGGGATGTAAGAGGGAAGGAAGAACAAAAGGCAAAAGAAATGATCTACCTGTATCTTTATGGAAAGGCCCCAGAACCTACTAGTCCTGATTGCTTGGTGGTGATCTGAAGTTAGGGACTTTGCTAGGGAAGTTGGAAACTGCCTTTTTAAAATTAAGTAACCAGGGATCCCTGGGTGGCGCAGCAGTTTGGCGCCTGCCTTTGGCCCAGGGCGTGGTCCTGGAGACCTGGGATCGAATCCCACGTCGGGCTCCCAGTGCATGGAGCCTGCTTCTCCCTCTGCCTATGTCTGCCTCTCTGTGTGTGACTATCATAAATAAATAAAAAAAAATTTTAAATTAAGTAACCATATTGCTCTGCTAAGATTCTAGTTGTGTGGAAGAAGGGTACAGGGTTGCTGGTAGAATGATAATAGCCTTTATAATTTTGTGTTGTTCTCTTCTTATTGCTTCCAATATAATGAACCTTTCTTTTAAAAAAAAAAAAAAACCCACTCAGGTTTTACCTGGGATAAAAATCTTTCACAGACTAGGAACCTTGAATCATTATTTTTGTTTCATCTCGCTTTTTCTAGGAATGTAAGTTTTTCATGTGAACTCATCTGTTAATTGAGGGAAAAAGGAAAATTTAAAGCAATAGAAATGCCACCAACCAAAAAGAAACCCCAAAATGAGAACTGATCATTAATAGTGACTTGATAGGTGTTTGTCTGTTATTATTTGTGAAATATTAAATAAGAGAAATACATAGTTTTCAGTTTCTAGAGTATGAATTTACTGCTGTGTTTTGAGTGCAGTGGTAAGGTTGCTTATGGCTCTGAGTGTTAGTAGCAGAGTTTATGACAAAAGAAAGGACAAGACCAGGTACGACAAAAATAGTTTTATTCTGCTGTCTTTGAGATTCTCCAAATGTTATGATGTTAATTTGGGTGTTCTTTCTTTTTTGTATTAATTTTGTCAGCGAGTTATCATTGAAATGTAATTGATGCAGAAATGTTCATAATAGGCAAATAAGACTCATATTGCCTAAATTCAGTGATTAATCCTAAACACCAAAAGAAAGACATAAGGAGGTACACTTCCAGTCTTTGAAGTTTTCTTGCCTCCTACTCTTCCAGTCTAATCTGAAATCTGTTCAAGGTTCTAGATCTAACCAGCAATTTATAAGAAATATAAATATAATGCAGATATTAAAATGCACTGTGGGGCTGCATCCACTTGAACCCAGATTATTAGAAATGAGACGGGAAAATGAGCAGATTCTTGCTTGCCTTAGGAAAATGTGAAGAGAGCATTGCAAGTTAAAAGAACTGCAAAGATGTAAAAATGGAGTAAAAATGTAAATGGAGTGGCTGGGCCTTATTTGAATTCTGATTCAAAGATATTACCTGAAAAAAATAGGATTAATCAGGGAAATTTGAATACTAACTGGATATTAAATGCTATTAAGAAATTCTTGTTAATGTCTTAAGTGTGATTATGTTACAACTTTTATAGAAACAGATACGGAAGTCTCTATAGATGAAATGATACCTAATTTGGGATTTGATTTAAAATAAAATTTGTACAAAATGGGTAGGCCGGGTAGGAAAGTAGATATGCGGTATAGACGTTAAACAGATGGGATACATATTAATGATTGTTCCATATGGGGAGCAGGTGCATAGAAGTTCAATATCTTCTTCCATAATAAAATGTTATAAAAACCACCTAAATCTTGATACACAAATTTTAATCCACAAATAGGAAAGTAATCGATGTTCTATTTCTTGCATGAAGCAAAATATGTGAAAATACACAAATGATTTTATAATATTCTTTTTTTTAGGGCTTATTGAAAACATTTCAGCTTTATTTGCCTGCTTAAGGGTAGTTTTGGTATTGTGAAATAAAAATTTTGAGGATTTATTACATGTGTAGTCAATTGTTATTTGTGGTAGTTAGGTTTTACAGAGTCACTATGAACACTGAATTAGCAATTACTGAAGCATTGTCCCTAGGGAAGTTCAGAGTTAGGTTCTGTGAACTTCCAATTAGGACATTTTAATCAATATGTAACCTTGATGAAAATATCCTGACATAACCTTGTTTTATGTCTGTTTCTGTTGAAGGCTACCTTATTTATTTATTTATTATTTATTTATTTATTTATTTTTAAGGCTACCTTATTTAATACACGTTGTTGATTCATTAATATTGAACTCACAGTCCTGGCCAGCAGTGCTGTAACACTTGCCTGAAGGAAGCTCATCCAGCACACATGTGTTCTCTGTAAGGCACATCTCCCAGTTTTAGCTTAGGAAAGTTCTGAATATATTAAGTTTTACTGGTTGTAAACAACTACTAGTGCTAAAATTGATGGAAGTTGCACTGTAATGTGGGAAGTTCAAATGTCAGTTTTATAAAAATCTGAAGCTGACTTAAACATGTTAGGCTTACTAATGCAAAAAGCATATTTTCTAAACCTATAAAGCATATAATATAAAATCTTAAATTGATACACATGATCATATCTGAGTAAAGTTTAAGAAAAATTTTATATGGTGTATGCAGAATATTACTTTTGTTCAAAATGTTGATTACTCTTTCTGTATTTGTAGCATTTTTCTGGATTCTAAGACCCGAAGAGCAATGGGAGAACAAGCTGTAGCTCTTGCCAAAGCAGTAAAGTATTCCTCTGCTGGAACTGTAGAATTCCTTGTGGATTCTAAGAAGAATTTTTATTTCTTGGAAATGAATACGAGACTGCAGGTAACTCTGCCCTTCCTTTCCCACTGCTTTTTGTTTTTATAAAAGTCAAAAGTCAACTTCATAAAATATTAAAGATTTCATTTTTATGCTTGTGCTAAGACATCTGTTGGGAATGACAGATTAGTATCAGGTTAATTTAATGGTCAGTGTCTAGCTCTTCTTCATTACTGTTAATGCTACATATTGGAAATCCAGCTTTTTTTTTTTTTTTTGAACTTCTCTTGATGACTTATATTAATTAGGGTTCATGTGCTGTTAAGAGAACTGCTGTTAGATATGATAAACAGAAAGGGCATAAGTGCTTACAGATCTTTGGAAGGGATGGAGGAAGGAGGAGTACCTAGAGTAACTTTCAAGAATGACACTCAGAACTGTACCATTCAGCCTGGCTTCTAGAGGAACTGCCACCACAGCCGCTGTGACGGTATTTAGAAGTCACTGCCTATTCAGAGCTAAACTGTTGACGTTAGGGATATACTTCCTCTGTTCCTATCAAGGTCTTAGGAGGACTAGTGGCTTTCTTTCTTCCCTTTTTCTTTTTTAAGTTGTAAACTAAAATATACATACAGAAGAGTACATAAAATACATAGTTGAAAAATTATTATAGCAAAAATCCATGTAAGCATCAAGTGGATCTACATAGGTAACAAAATGCCAGCATTTCTTACCAGCCCACCTCTCACTAGCTTCCTCTCCTTCTAGGTATTCCTCATCCCTCTTCTACAGCTGTTTACTGTTCTGTATTCTAAACACTTTATTTCATTTCTGTATAATTTTTCCTTTTAATTATGCACACCTAAGCAATATATAATTAATTGTACCTCTTTTTTAAACTTGAAATCAGTGAGATCATGTAATATGTAATTTTCCATACCTTGCTTCTTTATTCAACATTATGCTTATAAGATTATGCTGTGGGACTGGTTTTCGTTTATTATGGCAGAACTTATGGTATCTGGATGCATTTGAAATCAGTATCGTAAATATTTGTAGAGTTTGTGTAAGTCTTACCTTAGTGTTGTTGTTCAAAACTTATGATACTTGTGTTTGAAATCACTTTTTTAGCCTGTAATTTATTGGTGTGACTATCTTTAGGAGTGACAGAATTTTGCCTTTTAGAGATTAATTTGATTTTGATTAAAAATATGCCTTTATAACAAAGTATATCTAATTAGATAATTAGCTAGGAAATCATGTTCTTTTATTAAAATGGAGAGACTTTACTATGCCATGATGGGAATACTAGTTTGTAATACAATTCTGAAGGCAATTTAAAGTGACTACTTTAAATTTGTAGTTTATTCCAGACAAAAGAGCTATTAGATTGTTTAGTCAGGGTACTTAACAGAATTTACAGAATTAATAACCAGTGCTATCTTTAGTTCACTTTATTGCTATGTTCTTGTGTGTGTGTGTGTGTGTGTGTGTTTTATTTGTTTCTGGCTCATTTATCTCAACCCATAAGTTTTTCTGAGTTTGTACCATTGTTGGTTTTGGTATTAGACCTCTGGAAGTTGGTATTTATATCAAATAATGCTATGCAGTTGCTCAAAATCATTATGTACTTAGGTTTACATTTTGTATCTTGGATGGCTTGTCAGCAAGTTATAATCTGTTCTCTCAAAAAAAGATTATAAATTAACTTAAAATTAATTTCATGAAGAGTTTCATCTTACTACATCTGATAGTGCCTAATTTTTTTAAAAAAGTATTTATTTATTCATGAGAGTCAGAGAGAAAGAGAGAGAGAGAGAGGCAGAGACACAGGCAGAGGGAGAAGCAGGCTCCATGCAGGGAGCCTGATGTGGGATTCGATCCTGGAACTCCAGGATCACGCCTTGGATGAAGGCAGGCGCTAAACCTCTGAGCCACCCAGGGATCCCCTGATGGTACCTAATTTTATGCTATTTATTATCACACTTGGATTCATATGTGTCTCTCAATGTTTTAATATTTCTTTACTGTGGATTTACTTCCAGTGACCATAATCCTATCGGTTACCAGATAAATTAATTTTGATTTTTCAAAAGCATCTGTGTGATGGAGGGATATTGGTGGTAGAGGCTGGGACTGAATGGGAGCATGAATAAAGAACTTTGTATTTTATTGTATTCAGAAAGTCAATCTTACATATTTTGGGGACTTCCTTCTGATATTTAAACAATTCAGGGATCCCTGGGTGGCGCAGCGGTTTAGCGCCTGCCTTTGGCCCAGGGCGCGATCCTGGAGACCCGGGATCGAATCCCACATCAGGCTCCCGGTGCATGGAGCCTGCTTCTCCCTCTGCCTGTGTCTCTGCCTCTCTCTCTCTCTCTCACTGTGTGCCTATCATAAATAAATAAAAATTAAAAACAAAAAAAAAAAAAACAAAAAAAAACAATTCAGATGTTCTTTTAATAGATTTTCTTTTTCAAATTTCTTTACTAACCTAAAATTATAATACTTAAGGCACATTTGCCAAATCCTTCATCTTCTAAGATAAATGTTATCTCTAATTAGTGTTTCATTTTGAGTCTGGAGAGCTATAATTTTATGTGGGGGTTTTTTTTTCCTTGAAATATCTTGATTGAACTGTTACTTTTTCCAGCTTCAGAAGTTAGATGCTTTTTTTCTGGTAACAGAAGTGTGAGTAGCCTCTTTACTTTGTTTGATTTTTTTTTTTAAGGGCAAAATTTAAAATAAATACAGTTTCTCCTTAAAGAGATGTAATACTGAGAGATGCCTGAGTGACTCAGTGGTTGAGCATCTGCCTTTGGCTCATAGCGTGATCCCGGGATCCTGGGATCAAGTCCCATATCAGGCTCCCTGAAGGGAGCCTGCTTCTCCCTCTGCCTCTGTCTCTGCTTCTCTCTCTGTGTCTCTCATGAATAAATAAATAAAAATCTTTAAGGAAAAAAAGAAGAGATGTAACATTGAGAAAGTCTTATAGGTTTGGTGTCAGTCACCAAACTTATAGATTTAAAAACATAAATACTTGGTTGAACTGACTGGTTTTGTTCTCAGTCTGGTCAAAATTTCTGTATCAGAATTATGTATGCTATCCTTATATACATTTGTTTGATTGTGTTTACAGTTGTTAGTCTTCTGTTTCTTAATGGTAAAATTCAAGTGTTTCTGCCTTAAAAGTCCCTTTTCAGTATATCCTTCATCTTCCCTCAGAGTCGTCTTTCCTGCCAGTGCCATTCTCAATGTACTTGCTAGGAGACACTCCTTTCTTTCCCGAGTATGCCATTCAGTTTGACCTCTGTTTGTCTTTCCACATAACTCCTTTTGCTTGAAAATGGTCACTTCATTCTCTGCGGTAGAAGCTCACGTACGTGTCCACTCACACACACACATATCTGTGTGTGTGTGTGTGTATGTGTATGTGTGTATATATATATATATATATATATATATATATAACCTGTTTCCTTCTTTTTGCTTATGAAAGGTGAGTAGAGAGTTGGAGAAATACTCTACCAAAAACCATAATTTTGTTAAAATGCTGTTTTAATTAACTAAATTATATATAATTTTGCTTGAATGATTTAGTTTCTTATCAAATGATAAGACTAAGAATTGGCAGTATTTGGTTAAAAAAAACCACAAATGGTTCAAAAAGAGTATATGCATAAGAAAAGTAACACTGTATACTATGTTTTTATCACAACCATTTGATTTTCCTCTGGAGGCAGCCTTTGTTTTACTTAAAAAAGTGTGCCTTTGGTAATGTTCCATATCTAACTTAAAACATTATATTCTTCATTTTTATGATTTTCAATATTCAGATATAGATGTAGTCATGTAATTTCCCCAGTTTCCTGATGGTAGTTTTCCTAGTATTTTGCTTTCACAAATATTGGTAATTATGAATGATCCATTGTATCATCATTTGGCACATGTGAAAGTAGAATTTCTGAGAAACAAGAATTTTAATAATTTAGTTAAGTATTATCAGTGTCTTTTACTCCCTGATTTAAAGGATTTTTGACTTTTGGTCTTTTTCTGATAGTGAAAAATAGTAAATTATTTTTATTTTCCTTATTATGAGTGGGGTTGAATTTTTCTTCATAGATTAACATTTGTTTTTCTTTGAATTGACCATTAGCTCCTTTGTCCTTTGGGTTTTCTTATTTTAAGTGTCCCTTAGTTTTTTTTTTAAGGCAATTAGCCACTTATTATTGTATCATGAAGAAGCAATGCTTCATGAATATTTTTCACATTTCTACAGAGTGAGGGTCTTTAACCAAGGACCTTTGGCACCAAGATGAAAGGATAGCAAGTTTAAGATAGAGAGTACTTGAGAGAAAGTCTTATTTTTCCTCAGAGTCATTTGTTGGCTTGCCCTTCTCTCCTCAGAAAGATAGCTGTCCATTGCAGAACCAAGTTTGTGCTCTCTGTCTCCTTCCCCCACCCCGCATTGAGGAAGGGCAGAAGAGACAGCAACTCTTACATCAGCTCTGAGTGTAATAGTTTTAGGGTTATTCTCCTGTGCTACTTACCAATCTGCCTACACAGGGCAATCAGGTCTTTATCACACACAGTGCTCTCTATGTGGGATTGAGGTGTGTGTGGGTAATAATGCAAAGATGTTCTGTGAGTACGTAATTGGTTTCTTCTCCCATTCACAAACTGTTTTCTAGGAAGATTATCAAAAAAATGTAGATTTAAAAAAAACAAACAAACCCAGATGTGATTTATTTTTCCTTTATCTGTTTCCTTTTTGATTTGTGTGTGTGTGTGTGTGTATTCTGTGTAGAAATGTTTTTAAATCTTACAGTTGAATTTTAAGTCTCTTATCATTTCTGGTGTTAGAACATACTTAGGCTTTTACTGTTCATTCATAAATTAAACATTTTTCTTCTATGTTTTCTTTTAGTACTTATTTCATCATTCTTGGTAAAATTTTCACTCCATCTGGAATTTATTTGATTTGAGTTTTTTATTTTAAAAATGGCTACCTGACTGTCACAACCAATATTGAATAATCATTCTTTTATGTAGTAATCAGAAGTCATCCTAATTACATCCTAAATTCTCATATGTATGCAGATATGTTTACTTGACTGTTTTGTTTTTAACCTGTTTAATCATGTGCTAGTACCACATTATTTCAGATGTTGTATCTCTCTATTATAACACAGTATCTAGCAGGGCTATTCTTTTCTTATTACTCTTCTTTTTCTATATGGTGTGATAGAATGAACTTATTTCATTTATATTTAACCAAAGAAAAAGATTAAAATGATGAAATTGCCAAACTATTATATAAATGTTTGTAATTTTCCAGAGATATTAAGTCCTTAAAAATGTTCTTAATTATAAAAAATGGTTATTAAACCACTTATATTTTTGTCATCATATTTCTTCATACTCCAATTTGAAAGAATGTATTGTTTCCTTTTACAAAAATGAATAGAAATTAGCATATTTAATCCTACTGTCTTTCCCCCTAATTCTCCATTTTTACTATTTTTATTATTAGTTTTGTATTATTGTAGCATTACTTTTCTTTAGGCATGGCTCTTTAGTGTATTCCCCTTTTGTATTTTAAATTGTTTTCATCATCACCATCTGCATCTTACCATTGCTTTGTGATTTAGTCAGTTCTTCATTTTGATTCATCTCTTGGTTAAGTTCTTCTTCTGTTTCTTCTTAAAATCAAGAATTTATTTTTGAGAGGTATCCATGGGTACTGTATCTTCTGAGTTCTTAGATGGGTGATAAGGTTATCTTTATAATTGATGAATTTTCACCTGGGTATATATAAAATTATGGGATTTAAAACAGCTGATTGACATGTTTCTGGCTTTTTTGATCCAATATCAACCTTTGAGTAATCACTAAAACCCAAAAATCACTAAATCACAAAAAAGAAAAAAAAAAAAAACAGAATAAGGAGAAATGAGAAATCACTTAAAAGAGGGACGCTCTTTAAACTGCTGTGTGTGGGTAACTACTGCTTTGGGCAGGGAATAGCCAGTGCTGCTTGGGGAGAGAAAAGCAGGAGGAAAGCTCTTGTTTGTCAACTGCCATTGTTTAGGAACAATCCCTGCCTCCCCTCACAGGGGAGCCTAGTATGGATGGCTCTGACCAATTTTAATGAACTTAGTTGATGCTTCTAATATTTTTATATCTTTTTCATCAGTGCATGTGTATAGGTCTTTCTTGATTTTCCATTTTCTTCAGCCAGCTTCCCACCTTGCCATACCCACAGCACAAATGCACACTTCTCATCTTCGTACCACCACTCTATCATGATTTGGGTTAGCTCAGTATTTGGGATTTTGTTATGATCACAGTGTGAACGCTATTCACAGCAGTCCTGTTGTCACCTAAGATTACTTTCACTTTCCTGCACCATTTTTTCTCTACTACTAAAAATTTGCTTAGTTTTCTGTGTGTCCATTACTAATTTATCCACAAATTTATCCCATGTTTGAATATATTCAGGCACATGGAGTTTTCCGTCAATTCATCTTTTTTGTAGAAATATTTGGTTCTTTTAACTTTTTGTTGTCTATACTGATTGCCTTCTACATCTGTCTTTGGCTTTTTAGCTGAGATTTCCCTACTTTGTCCTGAAGATACCTTTATACTTCTCATTTTTGGATCTCTTTACTCTCAGATTTTTGTTAAACACTTGGTTTATTCTCTTTTTCCCCTGGAATACATCTTTAACTTTCTGAGAACCAGAGCATAGGAGCTAAATTGTATGAAAATTTGCATGAGGGATCCCTGGGTGGCGCAGCGGTTTGGCGCCTGCCTTTGGCCCGGGGCGCGATCCTGGAGACCCGGGATCGAATCCCACATCAGGCTCCCGGTGCATGGAGCCTGCTTCTTCCTCCGCCTGTGTCTCTGCCTCTCTCTCTCTCTGTGACTATCATAAATAAATAAAAATTAAAAAAAAAAAAAAGAAAATTTGCATGAGTGTAGATAGACTCTGTATTAACTTATTGGGGGAGAAAACCCAACAATTTTTCTTGTGGTTTAATTTGCAAATCATAACATTCATCCATTTAGTTAGTTAATTAATTGACTTACTTAGTTTTGGTTGAATCTTTCCTTTTTTAAGGATTTACTTTAGAGAGAGAGAGAGTGGGAGTGAAAGGAGGGGCAGAGGGAAAAGGAGAGATAGAATCTCAGACTCCCTGCTGACCGTGGAGCTGAATAGGGGGCTTGATCCCAGGATCTTGTGGTTATGACCTGAGGTGAAACCAGGCTCAACTGACTGAGCCTCTTAGGCACCCTAACACTCATCCATTTAAATCTTACAAATGCAATATAGACTGAATGTTTGTATCCCTCTAAAACTCATATGTTAAAACATAACTTCCAAGATGATGGAACTGGGAGGTAGGGCTTTGGGAAGGTGATTAGGTCATGAGGATAGAGCCCTAATGAGTAGGATTTATGACCTCATAAAAGATATCCCAAAGAGAAACCTGCCCCCTTCTGTTATGTGATGACACAGTGAGAAGACTGCCACCTGTGAACTAGGAAGTGACTCCCATAAGACACTGAGTTGGCTGGCACCTTGATTTTGGACTTCCCAGCCTGAGAACTGCAAGAAATAAAATTCCGTTTTTTTTTTCCTTTAAAATTTTTTTAAATTAAATTAATTAACATATAATGTATTACTAGTTTCAGAGGTAGAGTTCAGTGATTCATCAGTCTTATATATAGCCAATACTCATTATATTACAAGTCTTCCTTCCTGCTGATCATCCATCCATTTACCCCAACCCTCCACCCTCTTCCCCTCCATATACCCCCAGTTTGTTTCCTATGATTAAGAGTCTTTTAGAGTTTTTCTCCCTCTCTGTTTTCCTTGTGTTTTATTTTTCCCTCCCTTCCCCTATGATCCTGTTTTATTTCTTAAATTCCACATATGAGTGAGATCCTATAATAATTGTCTTTTTTGGATTGACTTTTTTGCTTAGCATAATACCCTCTAGTTCCATCTATATCTTTGCAAATGTCAAGATTTCATTTTTTGATGGCTGAGTAGTATTCTAATACATATATATATAGTAGTATTGCATTATATATATTCTTTATCCATTCATCTGTCGATGGACATGTGAGCTCTTTCCATAGTTTGGCTATTGTGGATGTTGCTGCTATAAACATTGGGGTACATGTGCCCCTTTGGATCACTACATTTGTATCTTTGGGGTAAATACCCAGTACAAATATAGTAGTGCAATTGCTGGGTCATAGGGTACCTCTATTTTCAACTTTTCGAGGAACCTCCATAATGTTTTCCAGAGTGGCTGCATCAGCTTGCATTCCCACTAACAGTGTATGAGGATTCCCCTTTCTCCCCATCCTCACCAACATTTGTTGTTTCCTGACTTGTTAATTCTAGCCATTCTGATAGGTGTGAGGTGGTATCTCACTGTGATTTTGATTTGTATTTCCCTGATGCCGAATGATGTTATGCATTTTTTCATGTTTCTGTTGGCCATTTTTATGTCTTCTTTGGAGAAATGTCTGTTCATGTCAGCTGCCCATTTCTTGATTGGATTATTTGTTCTTTGGATGTTGAGGTTGATAAGTTCTTTATAGATTTTGATTACTAGCCCTTTATCTTATGTGTCATTTGCAAATGTCTTCTCTCATTTTGTCGGTTGTCTTTTGAATTTGTCCACTGTTTATTTGTTTGCTGTGCAGAAACTTTATATCTTGATGAAGTCCCAATAGTTCATTTTTATCTTTATTTCTCTGCCTTTGGAAATGTGTTTAGCAAGAAGTTGCTCTGGCCGAGGTCACAGAGGTTGCTGCCTCTGTTATCCTCTAGGATTTTGATGGATTCCTGTCTCACATTTAGGTCTTTCATCCCCTTCGAATTTAATTTTGTGTATGGTGTGAGGACATGGGCCAGTTTCATTCTTCTACATGTGGCTGTCCAATTTTCCCAATTCCATTTTGTTGAAGAGACTGTCTTTTTTCCATCAGATATTCTTTCCTGCTTTGTTGAAGATTAGTTCTCCATAGGATTGAGGGTCCATTTCTGGGTTCTCCGTTCTATTCCACTGATCTATGTGTCTGTTTATGTGCCAATACCATACTTTTTTGATGAGTACCACTTTGTAATACAGCTTCAAGTCTGGGATGATGATGCTACCAGTTTTGGTCTTGTTTTCAACATTCATTTGGCTATTCAAGCTCTTTTCTGGTTCTATACAGAGTTTAGGATTACTTGCTCCAGCTCTGTGAAAAAAGCTGATGGTATTTTGGTAGGGAATTGATTGAATGTATAGATTGCTCTAGGTAGGGCAGCCCCGGTGGTGCAGTGGTTTAGCGCCACCTGCAGCCCGGTGTGTGATCCTGGAGACCCGGGATCAAGTCCCACGTCCGTCTCCCTGCATCGAGCCTGCTTCTCCCTCTGCCTGTGTCTCTGCCTCTCTCTCTGTGTGTGTCTCTATGAATAAATAAATAAATAAAAATCTTAAAAAAATAGATTGCTCTAGGTAGCATAGACATTTTAATGATATTTGTTCTAATCCATGAGTATGGAATGTTTTACCATTTCTTTGTGTCTTCCTCAGTTTCTTGAGTGTTCGATAGTCTTCTTGAGTACAGATTCTTTGCCTCTTTGGTTAGGTTTATTCTTAGGTATCTTCTGGTTTTTGGTGCAGTTGTAAATGGGATCAACTCTTAATTTCTCTTTCTTCTGTCTCATTATATATAGAAATGCAGCTGATTCCTGTGCATTGATTTTATATCCTGCCACTTTGCTGAATTCCTGTATGAGTTATAGCAATTTTGGGATGAAATCTTTGGGTTTTCCACACAGAGTAGCATGTTATCTGTGAAGAGTGAGTTTGACTTCTTTGCTCATTTGGATGCATTTTATTTCTTTTTGTTGTCTGATTGCTGAGGATAGGACTTCTAGTACTGTGTTGAACAATAGTGATGATAGTGGACATCCGTCCTATGTTCCTGACCTTAGGGGAAAAGGTCTCAGTTTTTCCCCATTGGGAATGATATTTGCTATGGGTTTTTCATATATGGCTTTTATGATCCTTCTATCCCAACACTGTGAAGAGTTTTAATCAAGAACGGATGGTGTACTTTGTCAAATGCTTTTTCTGCATCTATTGGGAGGATCATGTGGTTCTTGTCCTTTTTTTTAATTAATGTAGTGTATCATGTTGATTGATTTGTAGATGTTGAACCGCCCTTTCAGCCCAGGAATAAACCTCACTTGATCGTGGTAAATAATCCTTTAAATGTACTGTTAAATCGTATTGGCTAGTATCTTGGTGAGAATTTTGGCATCCATCTTCATCAGGGATATTGGTCTGTAAATTCTCCTTTTTTGTAAGGTCTTTGTCTGGTGTTGGGATCAAGGTAATGCTGGCCTCATAGAGTTTGAAAGTTTTCCTTCTGTTTCTATTTTTATTTTTTAAATAGCTTCCGAAGAATAGATATTAATTCTTCTTTAAGTATTTGATAGATTTCCCCTGGGAAGCCATTTGGCCCTGGCCTCTTCTTTGTTGGGAGATTTTTGATTACTTTTTCAATTTCCTTGTTGGTTATGGATTGTTCAGGTTTTTTTTCTTTCTTCCTGTTTCAGTTTTGGTAGTTTATACGTCTCTAGGAATGCATCCATTTCTTCACGATTGCCTAATGTGTTGATATATAGTTACTCATAATATCTTTTTAAAATTGTTTATTTCTTTGGTGTTAGTTGTGATCTCTCTTCTTTCATTCATAATTTTATTAATTAGTATCCTTTCTCTTTTTGGTAAGTCTGGCCAGCAGTTTAGCAATCTTACTATTTCTTTTCTTTTTTCTTTTTAAAAAATATTTTGTTTATTCATGAGAGATACAGAGAGATGCAGAGACATAGGCAGAGGGAGAAGCAGGCTCCCTGAGCTACCTAGGCATCCCCAATCTTACTATTTCTTTCAGAGAACCAGTTCCTAGTTTCGTTGATCTGCTGTGTTGTTCTTTTGGTTTCTATTCCATTGATTTCTGCTGTAATCTTTATTAATTCTCTTTTCCTGCTGCATTTAGGCTTTATTTGCTGTTCCTTCTCTAGCTCCTTTCAGTGTAAGATTAGATTGTACATTTGAGACATTTCTTATTTCTTGAGAAAGGCTGGTATTGCTGCATACTTCCCTCTTAGGACCACCTTTGCTGGTGGTTCAAAGATTTTGAACAGTTATGTTTTCATTTTGATTCCTTTCCATGTATTTTTAAAATTCTTCTTTAATTTCCTGGTTCACCCATTCATTCTTTGTAGGATGCTCATTAGTCTCCATGTATTTGAGTTCTATCCAAATTTCCTCTTGTTATTGAATTCCATTTTCAAAGCATTGTGGCCTGAAAATATGCAGGGAGTCAGTCCAATCTTTTGGTACCAGTTGAGACCTAATTTGTGACTCAATATGTGATCTCTTCTGGAAAATGTTCCATGTGTACCTGAGAAGAATATGTATTCTGTTGCTTTAGAATAGAATACTCTGAATATATATCTATACAGTCCATGTGGTCCAATGTGTCATTCAAGGCCCTTGTTTCCTCATTGATCTCCTTGGATGATCTGTCCATTGCAGTGTGAGGTGTTAAAGTCCCTTACTATTATTACATCATTATCCATGTATTTCTTTAATTTTTTTATGCATTTGTTTATATAATTGGCTGCTCCCATGTTAGGGGCATAAATATTTACAATTGTTAAATTTTCTTGTTGAATAGACCTTATAATTATGATATAGTGTCCTTCTCCATCTCTTATTATAGTCTTTGGCTTAAAATCTAAATAGTCTATTATAAAGATTACCATTTTAACTTTCTTGTGATTTTTTATCCAATCTGATACCCTGCGTCTTTTGATTGGGCCATTTAGCCCACTTACATTCAGAGTAATTATTGAAAGATATGAATTTAGTGCTATCATATTACTTGTGAAGTCACTGGTTCTGTGTATTGTCTCTGTTCCTTTCTGGTTTGTGTTACTTTTGGGCTGTCTCTTTGCTTAAAGGATCCTTTTTAATATTTCTTGCAGAGCTGGTTTAGTGATGACGAATTCTTTTAGTTTCTGTTTGTCTTGGAATCATTTTTTAAAACATTTAATTAATTTATTCATGAGAGACACACAGAGAGAGGCAGAGACATAGGCAGAGAGAGAAGCAGGCTCCCTGCAGGTCACCTGATGTGGTACTCGATCTCAGGACTCCAGGATCACAACCTGAGCCAAAGGTAGATCCTTAGCCACTGAGCCACTCAGGTGCTCCTGTCCTGGAAGGGTTTTTGTTTTGTTTTGTTTTTAAATCTCTCTATTTTAAGATTTTATTTATTTATTTGACAGAGAGAGAGAGAGCGCACAAACAGGAGTAGCATAGGGAGAGGGAGAAGCAGGCTTCCCACTGAACAGGGAGCCTGAAGTGAGGCTCTATCCCAGGACCTGGGATCATGACCTGAGCCAAAGGCAGATGCCTAACCTACTGAGCCATGCAGGTGCCCTTCTCCTTCTATTTTTTTTTTTTTTCTTTTCCTTCTATTTTGAATGTCATCCTAGCTGGTTAAAGTATTCTTGGCTGCATATTTTTCTTATTTAGCTCCCTGAATATACAATGCCAGTTCTTTCTGGCCTGCCAGGTCTCTGTGGATAGACTTGCTGCAAGTCTAATGTTTATGCCCTTGTAGGTTACAGACCTCTTGTCCTGAGCTGTTTTCAGGAGTTTCTCTTTGTCTCTGGGATTTGCAGCTTTCACTATTATATGTAGGGTGTTGACCTATTTTTATTGATTTTGAGGGGAGTCCTCTGTGCTTCCCGGACTTGAATGCCTGTTTCATTCCCCAGATTAGGGAATTTCCCTACTATAATTTGCTCTGATATACTTTCTGCCTCCTCTCTCTTTCTTCTTGTTCTTGGCTCCCAATTATTCTAATATTGTTTTGCTTTGTGATATCACTTATCTGTTGAATTCTCCCCTTGTCATCCAGTTGTTTATCTGTTTTTCTCAGCTTCTTTATTCATCTTCGTTTTTGTCTTCTATATCACTAATTTTCTCTTCTGCCTCATTTATCCCAGCAGTTAGAATCTCCATTTTTTATTGCATCTTTTTACTATACTTTTTTATTTTAGCTTGATTAGATTTCAGTTCTTTTGTTTCCCCAGAAGGGGATTCTCTAGTATCTTCTATGCTTTTCTAAAGCCCATCTAGTATCTTTATAATCGTTAGTCTGAACTCTAATTCTGACATCTTTCTTATGTTTATACTGATTAGTCCCTTGCAGTCATTACTGCCTCTTAATCTCTTTTTTGAGGTTTTTTCTGTCTTGTCATTCTGTTCAGAGCAGAATAGGTGAATGAGAGAACAAAATACTAATGTAGCCACAGTGACCCCAGAGAAATATACAGTAAACAAATCAGAAGAGACCTCAAACTGAAAACAAAAAAGAATATAATCAGACAGGTGGACAGAACAATCCACTGGATCCTGTCTGTATTTTGGACTGGTTGTTAGAAAACTAGATCCCAGAATTGTAAAGAAAGAAAAACTTATATATGTATAAAAATATAATTAAATATAATGAAAAGATAGAATATAACTGCAAAAATGAAAATTAAAAGTCAAAAAGCGGGGAATATAAACAGTCAAAAAGAGGGGAATGATATTTTGAGTCTAGGATTCTTGGATTTCCATAATAAATACCCTGTGCTGTTGTCTGGTTTCTGGTATTAAGTCTGAAGTCATTCTGATTTGTCTTCCATTATATGTAATATAATCTTGCTGTCTGAAAGGTAGCCCAGTTTCCTCTTGATCATTGGAACTGGGAATTTTTTTTTTCCTCCACCAGAACATGCCTAGATATGTATTTATGTCCGTAGATTATGCCTTTTACTCTGAGTGTTCTTTGAAGTGTACAGATTTAAGTGTTTCTTCATTCCAGAGAAAGTTTCTTCTGTTAAATGTTTCCTTTTCTCACCTACTCATTTTCTCCTTTGGGAGACTCTCTTGGGAACTTCTTTTATTGTGGGCTAGGTGTATTGGGCATACACTGAAGCTTGAGTCTTTTTCCTCATGATTACTCTCATTTTTTATTTGTGTTCTTTTTTTTGCTATTCATTCTTTATGTTGCTCTTCCAGGCTACTAATTTGAGTTCTATTGGTGATCATCTTTTCCTTAAAGTACTAAATCTGCATAATTGGGAAATCATGTTATTTTATCCTGGAAAGACTCCTTCTGTGTGGGGGTATGTGTGTATGTATTGCTGCTCTTGAAGTTTTCAGGTGCCCTATTGCTTTTTGGATGTTTTGTGTGTTGTGTCTCCCCCACCCCATTCCTCAACTGCTCTCTTTCTCTTCATGTCTATAGTCATTATTCTGAATGCTTGCCCTCTCTGGGGGTAAGCCACCTGCCGTGGTTTTACTGTAGTTGATTTTGGGATCAGTACTAAGTGCTGTTTGTTGTAATGTTCAGAGTGGCAGCAGTCCTTCGAGTGGTTGCAGATGTAACCGTATCTACTCCTGAAGTCAGGAAGAGCATGTATCTCCTTGCACGGCCTTCATCTCAAGGGTAGAACCTAGCTAATATTTATTGACTCCTTGAACTTCTTAGGAACGTGACCAGGGACTCTTTTGAGCCTTTAGTGAGTTTGTTTTCAGGCTGCATGGATCTCTGCAGGCCAAGGTGTCTCCCTGACCTCTTCTTTCACACCTTTCCCTGGAGATATCTGAAGCTAGCCTCTGGGTTCCCCCAGCCCATGAGAGACAAGAGCCCATTACTTGCTATTGGCTCTCACTTTTCCCCAGATGTCACTATTTGCAATATCCTGTGGTGCTCACAGATTCTGGGGGATAGAGACTGTGGGATTTGGATTGGAGAGGTGGTGAACCATACTAGTTTTGCCATTTTCCCAGAGCAGAAATATTTAACCAGGTTTATCTGGATTGCATTAATGAGCTTCGGGCAAGTCTGTGGACCCTTTGAAATTGGATACGTGCTTTTCTAGGGAGAAATTTAGTGAAGTTCTAGACCCTAGAATGGTTCAGAACAACTAGAGCTGACTAAAACAGAACTTTTTTATTTTTAATTTATTTTTTTAATTTATTTTTTTAAGACAGAACATTTCTAGTCATTGTTTTAGTTAATTGCGACCATCCACTATTTTGACTTAATGCAAGTAAATCCTAGCTCTGTGCCTTCCTAGTTGTATGACTGTATGGAAATTCTTAAACTTCGCTATGCTTCATTGTCTTTATCAATAAAGACAGTAATTTTTAATAGGATTGTGAGCATTAACTGAGTTATTAATACATTTAAAATGCTCAGAAAAGTGCCTGGTTTAGACTAAGCACTCATTCTTCTTCCTGACTATGAGCATGTCACCATTAATATTCCACATGCTATGTTTGTTAAATATCGTTTAACATGTTAACTGTACTGATGTCATTAGTGAAGCTTGTCAGTAGTCAATTTTTTTCAGATGGCAAACTGAGCTACAAATTAATAACTTTATTCTTCTGTCGGTTAACTGCAAAATTATTGTTATAAATGAACAAACATGCTTGCAATAAACCACTTTAAAAGCCATTTTTTATCGTAAGAGTGTTTGTGTAAGAGTCTAGAGAAAAATGGAGATGGAAATCTTCTAAAAATGAAACTGATGGGAGAAGTATTAAATTCATAAGCTATTTCTGCTTAGTCTCTTGTACTGAGATTAATGTTAAGACCCTGAATATACCTTTCCAAGTTTGTGTGTATAATTATTAATTTCTAAATGTAGGTTATGACTAGGTTTTAATTCTTTGGAAAAACAGCCTTTATGTAGTCTACAAAGATTATAAGAGTTGGAACACTTTTAAGTAGAAAGAAATAACCTAGTAGTTAATGCCGAAGCATGGTCAGCCATATCCTTAAGAACAGAGGTCTAAATTTCCCACTTTTGTTAGACTATAGTCAGTTGCTTATATATGATTGCTACAGTGAAGAAAGAATGTGGTTTTGCAATGGGATGACAGAAAAAGTGCGATGGAATTGTTGAAATTCTATGGAGACCAGATGCCCCCATCTCCTATGAGATAATCCTGTACTATGTGGGATCTTTATATTCCAGGGAGATTTAAGAAACTCTTACCTTTTACTATTTCATTTTTTTAAAAATTAAGAATTATTGCAACCTAAATTCTGGTTTCTAAGAGTTGACTGTAACTGAACAAATATCATGTTCAAATTTCAGAGCAGTTTTGGATTTTAAAAATATTCAGGATTATCCATAGTAAAAGAGTTTGGTCTTTTTTGGAGTTGGAATACTAATTGAAAGAATAATTGGTGGAATTAGGAAAAATTACAGGGAAATGGAATTGTGGCTAATTTGTAAAACCACCTTATTGCCAAAAGGGACATTTTTAGATTTAGGTAGAAGTTGACCTTTTTGATTATTTTTAACATCCTAGAGGCTAAGATTCTCAAAATGGCTTAAGTAAGCCAGAACTGGGGTGTTCTGGAATATTTGAAATTAGTCTCCTAAGAAACTGAGAATATAAAGTAGAGTGTATTATACTTTCCCTTAATATTTATTGAGTCTAATTAGAAAGTTAAAGGAAAGAAGTTTTTATTACACAGACGTGAAGAGGTAAACTTGTCAGATACTTTCAGTTAGGTTTTTGTTTTAAAGCGTGTTTAAAGCATGTTATAAACTATTTTGGTATCTTTGAGTTCTAGACTCTTCCCTAGATTTTAATTTTACAAATTTGTTCCTGTATTAGTTTCCTATAGCTGTCCTAACAGCATACCACAGACAGAGTGGCTTAACCAACAGAAATTTATTTTCTCACAGTTCTGGAGACTAGAATAAGTCTAAAATGAAGATGTTTGCAGAGTTGGTTTCTCCTGGAGGCCTCTCATTTTGGCCTGCAGATGGCCATTATATCTCCCTGTGTCTTCTCATGGTCTGTCTTCTCTGCTGTGTGTTGTCTATGTCCTAATCTCTTCTTTTAAGGATATTGGTCATGTTGGGTTAGGGCCCATCCTAATGACCTCATTTTAATTTAATTGCCTCTTTAAAGACCCCATCTTCAAATACAGTCATATTCTGAGGTACTAAGGGGTTAGGGCTTAAACATATGTATTAGAGGGCACAGTTCAGCCCGTAACAGTTCCCTTGTCCTTTCTTCATCTGGTATTTGTGTTGTGGTCAACAGGGAAGCTCTATAATAGAATCTATTCAGTTTTCACTGCCACGCTTGAACATGGCCATTATTTTCAAGGTGAGTTTACAGGAGTTGTGTGTTGGGGCCTATTTCCCAACGTGCTTTTTATCTTTGAGTCCTGTGGATCAAAATCTAATAACTTTAGATCTTTATTTTGAAATCCTGTATTCTCAGGAGGTAGAGCTTCAGAATTTTAATAGATATATGTTAGATTCTGTTCTGGACAAAGCAGCTCTTTGAACCGTAAGAGCAGAACCAAAAATAATGGCATCAGTTATCCTTTTAGGCTGGAATAACAACAAACTGAATCTAGACCTGTTATGCCAAAAACTATTATGAAACTCAATTTCCTCCTAATTCAACAGGTAATCACACCTAAACTGCTTTGTTGAGTTGAACAAGTTATGCTCATCAAAGATAGCTTTGACAAACCAAGCCTTGTAATATTTGTTATTTAGACTTGATGTATTTAAGATGTTCCCTAGAATTATATGAATTTAAAATAACATTATTTGAATATTAGATTTTCTTAATTTTCACTCACTGTATACCTCTTGTTTGTATCTCATATGCCTTCTTTATAAAATGGCAGTGGAGTATTGAGGAACAAGTTCGTGCATATGGAAGGATTTTGTAAGTTTCAGTGTTATTTAGGTGTTACAGCATGTTTGTTGGGTTTTCTACCTTTGGGGACAGCTTCTGCTTTGATTAGGCAATTGGGCCACCATTCACCAGCTGACAGTTACAGCCAAATATTCCTCCATTTAAGGAATCTCAAATATCTCATTGCTCTCCTTCTGTCAGTGGCCAAGTTTAAACATACGTGTTCCATCTGACTTCTCTCTACACTTTATGTGCCTTTTTTTCTTTGGAACTTCCCTCAGTGTTAACTTTCATTTGAAGATAACTTAAGTGTATAATAAGAATTTGCCTGCATCTCACTCACCTGGAGGAAAACTTGCCTGTCATCTAGTTACTTGTGCCTAAAATCTTAGGAACTATTGGTAAATAGACACATAATATGTAAAAGTTTAGGTCAGAGAAAACCTATTGAACAACCTATCTGCTGCTGATTATTTTTATTTAACACAGTGAATTTTGATTATAGAGAAGATGTTGATCAAATCAGAAATCTTTATTTTAATAATATTTTATTATTTAAAAACAAAGTCTAGTGATGTTGCTTTAATTTCTGTTAACTTTTATGTGAGGGATCCCTGGGTGGCGCAGCAGTTTGGCACCTGCCTTTGGCCCAGGGCGCGATCCTGGAGACCCGGGATCGAATCCCACGTCGGGCTCCCGGTGCATGGAGCCTGCTTCTCTCTCTGCCTGTGTCTCTGCCTCTCTCTCTCTCTCTGTGACTATCATAAATAAATAAATTAAAAAAAATTCTGCAAGTAATTATTTTGCCTTTGGCAGCTAGTTATTATTCTAGTTATTTACTTAATTATTTTAGTTTGAAATGCTTGTAGCTTACTAATTTAGTAAAATGGGCTGTTTCTGTTTTATAATTCTAAGTTGCAGTAAAGTGGGTCCATTTTTGGATTCCATTCAGTATGGGTCGAATGTACTTTTTTCTTACACATTTAGTTACAGAGAAGACTTCCAAGGTAAAACAGAGCCTAAATGAATTCATATCTTTAAAATTTCATAATACTGTGGTTTATAGAAGACAACGGCTCATAATTATGTAGTTGTTTATGTTTTACTACACTTTTTTAACTAATCTCCACACCTTATGTGGGGCTTGAACTCATGACCCCAAGATCAAGAGTCACATGCTCCACTGACTGAGCCAGCCAGGCACCCTCATTTACTACATGTTTTTATATACATTTTTCCATGAAGAGAATAGGAAGGTCGTACCATCCCTGGAGTGACCCAAATTCCAACCCTGCCTCTGCCATTTACTCTAGATGTGGCTCTGGATTTGCTGCTTATTTATTCATACAACATTTATTTATTTGCCTAGTATATAGTGTTTACTTTCCTGGGGACTAGACATAGAAGGAGGAAGTTAAATCATTCACTTAACTTTTAAAATTGTTTTCTCACCTAACAAGGTATGTGAATAGTATTGGTTTAAAGCCCTTGGCACACAGTAGGCTCACTTTGACTAGAGTGGTAAGTTGGTTTCTCAAATGAAATTCGTTTCTAACAAGAGATGGGCTTTACACTTGTTCCTTTCTTGTTATATTTGTCATATAGAATCTTGTTTCTCAAAAAAACCATAGTTTGCTTTCAAAAATTTATTTTTTGAACGATCTAGTAAGATCTTTATTTAGTGTCACATTTATTTTACAAAGGGTAGATGCTTATTTTAGTGATGATTTGTCATTAAAATTATGTCAAAATGTCTTAAAATGTTGTTGAAACTGTAAACAAACTCATAACACACAGAGAGCTAATTATGGATGCCATCTGTTTATTTTTACAGAGCTTTTTTTTTTTAAAGACCATGGCATTGTCTGCTTATGATAAGCTTCAAGATTATTATAATGACTTAAGTCCTGTCCTTCAATTAGTGTAGTTGAAGATGGGAAGACAATTCGTTTGTTCGTTGACCTTTTCCCGTGTCAGAGTGTATGAAATTAGACATGTCTTGATAAAGGAACTATTATGAAGTGCATTTAGAACATGCTTAATTTTTATGAGAAAAGAAATTGGCATTAAAGCAGCAGATGTGGCCAAACTTCTATTTACATTTCTAAAACTTATTCAGGGATTTCGATGAAAGAGAGATCATCTGCTCTTTATCAGTGCCATGAGTGGTTTATCTTAGCTTTGTTAAGTTTAGGAAATTGCATATGACCAAATTCATAATGATGTGTATCTCTGTTAATATCCCTATATGTTGGTGCGTGTTTTTGTGCATGTGTATCTTGTGTGTGAGTGTGGAAGGCCAGGGATCCCCATGACAGCATCATCCAAAGTAGTTATCAGCAATTTGCTGAGAGAGCAGAGTGATTTCACTGGCTCAGGTTTGCTATTGTGCATGCTAAGCACTCCTCATGTAAGTCTGAAGGGAAAACAACCTGCAGGATCCATCTGCTCCTTTCTGCTACACTGCATTGATGTAAGAGTACGCTAATCTGGTTGCTTGTCAGGACAGGTTAGTGAAAGCATGAGAGTGGGTGAGACTAGGCTAGCCTAGTGCTTTGGAAAATCATAAGCTGCCTCTGTGGATGCCATGCTAAGTGTAGCAGAATAGGTTGATTATCAGCCATACGGAGGATTGCAGCTAAATATGTAATTTTCAGATGAGAAGTTGTTTCTAAATTGAAAGTGTTAAACATTGCTTGATGACATCTAATTAAAACAGAGACAAGTAATATAGATAATTTACAAATACTTTTTAGGTATTTAAAAAAAATCGTACCTTATATGAGATTGTGTTTAATTTTATTCTCTTAGTTTCTTAGTTAAAAGTGATTTAATGTTAAATATAATTGACCTCATTTTACTCAGAAGTTATTGAACTTGTTCTTGCTTATTGCTGTTTATTTACCTTTTCCTACACCTATTGATTGGCACATATTGGTCTTGCAGGTTGAGCATCCTGTCACAGAATGTATTACCGGCCTGGACCTAGTCCAAGAAATGATCCGTGTTGCCAAGGGTTACCCTCTCAGGCACAGACAAGCTGATATTCCCATCAATGGCTGGGCAGTTGAATGTCGGGTTTATGCTGAGGTAAAATGAATGATGTTGAGAGGAAGGATGGTGATTGTGTCCCCAAGTCATGGGACCAGGTAGAGCTAAACAGAAGGTAAAGTTAGGATTTCATAACCAGTGTTGAGTGTATGCTTATGTAATACAGAATTCAACATGAACAAAAATTAGACAATTTTGATGTAATTCAAGTTAGTGTTAAAAGATTGAGTCAAATTAAGTTCCATGTTTTTGTTTTTTTCTTGTTTTTTTTTTGGATGGGAAAAATAGCTACCAATCAGTTTAAGGGGAAACAAAGCATTCGTTAATTTTTCCTGCTTTTGTTAAATATTCAATATGCTTGAATGGACCATAGTTTTCGTTTTGTTTGCTTGTTTTCAAATCATATTTGAAATAAACAGAAGCTTTTATTTCTGTGTTTTTGTTTGTTTTGTGCTTTTTTTTAGAGCCTATCCTGAGTACACATGAGTTGTTAATTTGATACTTAAATTTTTTGCTAGTTTATTTTCTAATAATTTTATCTCTTAGGCTTATATGAAAGTAGGAATTAAAATTTAAATTGCAAAGCTTTCATTCATAATTTTAATCATGGATCTTATTCCTAAAGTATCAGTCTGTTACTTTTATACTATTTTATAACTATATTAATCAGATAATAAAGCAGTCAACATCTGAAAATGCTTTTTTTGAATGACTAAAACAATTAAAAAAAATAAACAATTCAAGGAAACATTTATACTATCTTTTACTTTTGACATTTCAAGTTTGTCGAAACAAAAAGTAAATTAAAAATACCTGTTTAAGAATACTGGAAGTTGTTTTGAAATGTTTTAAGGATCTTAAGAATATACTTGGCCTGGTTAATTTTGCTTTTTATTATATTTTAAGTGGTATTGTTATAACACTGAACTTATTTAGTATTTATTCTGATGATCTAAGATATTTACAAATAGAGCACATATCTAATAGCACATAAAGTTTCTTTCAGGTCTTTATTTGAAGAGCCACAATTCTCCAGTTTTACCATATGTGTACTGTTTTTTGAGAGTAAGAAAAATATCTTTAGTGCACTACAGTTGTTGTTCTGAACTTGAGAATGTTTTGATGTAGTGCCTAGGTTATTTTATTTTTGTTCAAGGCATTCTAAGAAGATTTATAAAATGTTGGAATTTTACCAATTTCAATAAAGTATGACTAAGGTCAGGCTAAATTCTGCTTACAGTTCTGTTTGACTTTTAAATACTTTTCTAAGTAGTCTAGAGTGAGTATACAACAATAATTTCTGAAATATGTGATTTGGTAAATATTGTATGTTGAAAATAGATCTATAAATGCTTTTTCATTGTATAAATATTTGACCTTAGTTTGCTGATTTATATTTCAAAGACTGTGCTTCCTTTCCTTTGAACTTCCAGGACCCCTACAAGTCTTTTGGTTTACCATCCATTGGGAGATTGTCTCAGTACCAAGAACCGATACATCTACCTGGTGTAAGTCATTAAGCTGTAATACCAAGTGAGGGGTTAAAACCTTGATTTATGTCATACTTTTATGTTATGCATATCAACACTAAAGGGTGTAAATTGAAGGACAAGCTAAATTCCTGGGGAATGACAGGGTTTTGGTTTTGTTTTATTTAATATTTTGTACTTTGTGATACGTAGGAAAGTCAGAATTTACTCAATAGGGGGAGTCCAGAGACATCTGACTTGTAAATAAATAATAGTTTACAATGTTCCCAATTCTTTTGAAAATTCTAATGAAAAAGATCACAGAACTCTAAGAATGGGAAGTGATTTTACTGTATTACACTTAAATCTTTTCAGTAAATCTAACCCAGAGTCCCTGTATAGTCAGATGTTAAAAATTCAAGCACAAAGTCAGCCCCTTAATTGAAACAGATTAAGAAAAACAAAGGGTGCCTCATTCTATCAAGCGTCGCGGACTTTAAGAAGTACATATTTCCACCAGTTAAAGAAAAGTGATCACTGTCCACTTAGTTCATAGTTCTTCTGTATTTAATAGCTGTTCTTTAAATAGTTTTTACTGCATAAAAGAACAAGGACATACCCTTTTTCTTAATCAAGGTAATAAGTGCATATATATATGACATTATGTTAACTAGTGGATGACAAGGCTGTACCATCTGTGAATATGATTATTCAGTTTGATTACTGGCATGAAGATGATGAGAGATTACAGGAAGAATTCTAAATTCGAAGATGTTATTGGATATATGATTTATTTCACTTTTTAAATTGTTTTTGCCCATATGCGTTCTGAAGAGACTTGACCCTTTCTAGGCTGGGAGACCCCATGCTGTGTTCAAAGCCTGAAGGCAGAAAAAAGATTGTAAAGATTTAACAGGCATTATGTGACGTTAAATAGCAGATGAGAAAACAAGTGTCATAGGGACATATCTAAACATTTTTTTAATCAAACAAAAAAGTATTAAATAAGAATTCATAATGATTACTCTAGTTGTTAGAAGTTTTCACCATGTTGTAATAGCTAACAGGATGTCAAATATTTTGCCCTCGCAAGTTTTTGCAATTTGCAATTTACAAACGTGAGACCTGTTGAAAGTACAAGTGATAATGGACAAACTATACCCCCTACAGTCTTTGTCCCACCAAATCTTTCTTCAATTAATGCTGCAGCAGGAGTTTTATGTAATAACATTTGCGGTTGTGAGCCATCCACAGAAAGAAAAAACAATTAAAATGCCTTAAATGTTCTACTTACTGCTGTTATTTGCTTGTGTGAATGTTGCATGTCAGCTAAATGGACCAAGGAATAGATAAAGTGATTGGGTGCAGGAGAGTGCACACCAAGCTTTGTCTATCATTATTGCTGGGAGCAATCAAATTGATGTCAGCAGGACAGTAGATGCGTTGACAGCTGTAATTATGTATCTCCATGGTGATCACTTTTGGCCTGTCATGGAGGCCCATGAGTCCCCTCCCTTGGAAGCATTTAATCAGATTGGGCTGTCACTTGTCAGGTAGACATGGCGGGCTGGGAGTTGGACTGAGGGGGAGAGGCGAATAGAGCATGAAGGGTGGGAGATGGCTGATATTTTCACACAGTCCACTGTTGATAAAGAAGAAAGACATTTAAATTATGCCAGAGGTTTCTGAGCAATGGCTTGAGATCCTCATACACAGGTGCCTGGGTGGTAATGGTGGTGGTGGTTTTTCCTCCTTGCCTCTTTAACTAGATCAGTCAGTTTTAACTTGGGAAACTCTTTTTGGCTATTACTGTTTTTGGTCACAAGATACATACTTGAGGATTAATTTACAGGCTGTACTTCTCACATGCTTCCTTAAGCCTAAAATTTACTTATATGGTATAGATGAAGATTTTTTAAAATCTTTGAGTACCACATTTTATCAATTTGTTATTTTTAGACTGCAATTTTGTTCTCAGAAATTTGGTTACATTTCCATTTGACTTTATTCTTAAAGCGTTTTGTGCAAAAGCTAAAATGTATTCTTTTATGTAGCCTTTGTTTCCATAAAGAAGTGGCGACTTATTTTGACTTTTAATTCATTGTTTAAAAAAAGCCAATGAGTATTTGAAATGAGCTACATAAGCAGGAAATTATAAGTCATAGTCTTCATGCTTTGTTACAGTTTTAAATTGGAAATGTTGATTTACTAATGAAATGTATTTGATTAGAGATGTATGTTGATTATGCATAATACATCCTGATTTTATCCTATGTATTTTTAAATTAAAATGATATACCTTCTATGACCATAATTTTAGTAGATGACATAGTTATATTTAAGAACCCTAGGCAACTTAAATTTTAGGATGGTGGTGTTCAAGGTAACTAAAATTTTAAATTATGAACTATAGAAGAATGTAATAATCTTTATTGTCTATGCTATTTGACCAGTGAGTTAGACATCAGAGTTCCGCACTAGCCTTGTAGCAGTTTATGTAGCAAATAGGATATTTAAAGTCAAACATGTTAGAATTTGTACCAGTCTCAATTTGAAACATAGCTTTAGCAAGTGTGATCTGGTTTTAAATAATAATACATGGTGGTAAAAATAAGCTCTTTAACTTTTTTACTAAAATTAAGAAAATGCAAGTTCAGAAGGTTCTTTTCTGTTATGTAAGTTGGTTGCCAGCTGCCATTTGGGAGCTCTTTAAATATGAGGAGAGGGTAGATTATGGTTTTATTGCTTTCACAGCTGTCCCATTAATTCTTTTCTAGTTTTTATAAACACTGAATTTCATAGGACTGAAGTATGTTTCCAGAAAATAGAAAGCCAAGATGTGTTTAAATGTGATGAGTGACTTTCATTTAAAATTAAGATTTTCATATATGAATGTGAACGTAAATACAAATATCCATACTTTTGTGTTTGTAAATAGAGAAATAAAAGCACTCTGGGTATGTTACAATGTTATCTTCTAAAACCTTACAAAGAGAATAATAGTAGTTTGATTTTTTTTTTTAAGAGAACGAAACTATGCTTTATCTTTTGATGTCACCATATAATAAAGCCATCATCATACCCTCATGTGGATATTCTAGACAAGAGGTTCTACATGTGGTCCCTTGATAATTGCCTAAATTAAAATATTAAAGGCCTAACAGCCGATGTGTTGACCTTTTTCTGCCTTGCTGCAGACAGATGAGCTGCTGTTTATTAGGAAGCCTTCTTCCCACAGGTGAAGAGCTATGTAAGCCTCCGCTCTTCTCTTCCCAACCCTTTACAATGTTGGGCATCAAAGTCCTGCTGTTCTAGCAGCTTCGATTAAATTCTCTATCTTCAAGATCCCTAGGACATGCTTGACGTCTTAAGTATTTTGATTAGCTTTTAAGTACTTCAGATTCCAAAACTTAGGCACAATAATTTAATAAATATTTCATCCTCAGGAACTGCTCATTTTTAAAGTTTTACATGGCTAACCTCTGTGCCTTACTGCTGGTATCAAACTGGGAGATGAAAACAAGAATCAGCGATGTACTAACTAACTTGTTGGCTGGTTAACAGCAATCAGGCTCTTCAAAAGAATATTTTGAACTTGTGCTATTTTTTTTCCCCATGAAAATCACAAAATCAGAACTCTAATTGGGACTGTGTCCTTACAAAGCAAAGCAATGAGAAAAGCTGTGTAAACATTAAAGTCTCAGAGGACTAACAGTAACAGAGAAAAAACGCTATACAGTTGAGAGGGTAAGGCAGAAAAGGAAAGTGTTACAGACATGAAAGCCACAGGACCAGTGTTCCTGTAGAGCTGATGAGCAGAACTCCCGAGTCCTGCTGCATAGCTTGACTGTGGTCCTCCCTAGAGCTCTTGAAAGGGTACAGTGGGGAGTGTGCCTAGAAGGGGCATCATTCATGCCATGCTTCAGTTGGAAGACACCATCAAATAGCTACAAATGCATCCCAGGATAGTGATGTATAAAGTATTACTATTGTTACTTTTTGAGGTTTCTTAGTTCCTTTGTTTAGTGGAAGAATAAAAAATACTTTATACTACATACAAACAGATCAAGATAATTTGGTCTCTATATAGTTTAGATCATTTTTCTGTTTTCTGGAAGCTGAAATGTTACTTGAAATTAAATTATCCATCTGGTCCTTGGAAATTAAAATTGTTGTGAGAAAAATATCTTCACAATATGAAGTTACTTTCATTTCTTTCTTTTTTCTAGGTCCGGGTTGACAGCGGCATCCAGCCAGGAAGTGATATTAGCATCTATTATGATCCAATGATTTCAAAAGTTAGTTCGATTTCTTAATGGCTTTGTTCACTTTTCTTCTGAAGAGACAGTGGAAGTATTTAATTAAAAAAATCTGAAGTTGAGCTTTTCTCTGAATTGTGCTATAATTGAACAAGTAATTATGCTTTGATGGAAAAGGAAAAGGAGCAAATTTTCTTCCTCTTGAGACATTTCAATACCGTGTTACTTTGTAACACTCCCTAAGGGAGTCAGTAGTGGCTCTTCCCCAGTCAAATCCAATGATGATCTCTTTTCCCAACAGTAACAAAGATACCTAACCAGTGGCTCCAATGCAGCCCATGTAGTGAGGATGAATTAAGTTGTTATTTGTTCATTCCTGAAAATTGCCTGAGATGGAAGTGTGAATGGCAGGCCACATCATGGAGTCAGGGTGTTACATCATGTTTTTTGGGTACTCTTTACTATTTCTCTTCAATTTTATGAATCACTAATTATTTGTGGGGATTGCACAATAATTAAATCTTAGGTAAGAGTATGTCTTTTTGCTCACTTGTCTTTTTGAAATTTGACTTTCCGGAATACAATGCTGCTTAAATTTTTAGATCTTTTAAAAGCTTTAGAATTGTAAGATTTCATATGTAAGATTTCTTATGTACTTGAAGCAAGCAAACCATTTTTCTTTTTTCACTTAAGTTTTTACAGTAATGTTATTAAAATGAACTTCAGGTATTTTGTCAGAGAAGCACAATTTCATTTAAAAATAAAACCCAAAAATATTATAGATTGATTTTAACAGATGTGGTTCCATTTTTGATTAGTACATTTCTGTTCAGAAATGTGGCCTGCAAATTAATTTTCAACCTGACTTGATACTGAGGAACTGATGAAATGTACTAAAGTAATTGCAAACTACAGATTGACCAATGTAATAACCAGGAAAATATTTTATGAGTACTTAAGGTCTTATTAGCAAGCAAATTAGTAATAAAATGTTGCTTATTGCTTATATTTGTCAATTTGTTTAAGATTCCTATAAATAGTCACAAAATCATATAGAACAGAAAGACCCTTTTGATTTTCTAATCAAAATTAGATTTGCTTCTGTGCTGTGTTATGTGTAAAAGCTAGCTAAGCAGAGTGTCAGACTTAGAAATGACATTCTTGTAAGGAGAGAAAAACCAAACCTTGCTTAATCCTTTACTCTATCTCAAATAATGTTCACATTTGATATCTTTCCTTTTTTTTTTTTTTGATATTTTTTTTGCTTGGTTATCTCAAGTAGCTCTTTTCTGTGATAGCAAAAGTAGGAGAAAAGTCTTAAAAAGCTTGATTTTCGTATTGAGTTTTAAAAATATGAATTGTCGTGCTTTATATTATAAACTGAACCACTGTGAAGTTTCAAAAGATGTTCTAGGAAATCTGTTAGGAATTATTCTGATTTTTATTAGGATGAATTGTGTGACTTTTAGATTGATAGATACTATCTATGTAAATTGTTTTTTGTTTGTTTACTTTTAGCTGATCACATATGGTTCTGATAGAACTGAAGCACTGAAGAGAATGGAAGATGCACTGGATAACTATGTTATACGAGGTAAAAACACACATTTAGAGTCTTGTTATTCGTCATTGGACATGATGTCCAATTCTGGAAAACAGCTTGAAGATATGCTAGAGGATTCAGTAGAAAATGTGCTTACTGTGTATTTAGATAGAAATCAGAAAAAACTTGAACTAAACTGACATACTAATTAAGAATAGGTATTTTTTTTTCTTTTTTGATTCATGAGCCTTCCTAGATGAGCACTTAGTATTTTACATACTCTATGAAAAATGGTTCTGTATTTTGAAGCTTTTTATTAACGAGCACAGAAAATTAACTATTGTCTTTGTCCTTGTTGATGATATTTTGAAGTGTGAAATTTGAAAATGTATGGAGATATAAAATATAGTGACCTATAATTGACTAATTTGAGAGTAGAGGGAATAGCTCTTTGTGCCTATAAGAGCAAATTATAAAATATCTTCTAGCAAATGCAATTTTGTTACCACACGTATAGACAAGTCAGTTCTAATGCTAAACAAAGTGTGATCCTATAAGCCTTTAGAATGTAAAGCAATAACTGAATTAGAAACAACCCAGTTTATTTTTATATGTATATATAAAAGATTTTATTTTTAAGTAGTCTGTGTACCCAATGTGAGCTTGAACTTATAACCCCAAGATCAAGAGTTGCATGCTTCACCAATTGAGCCAGCCAGGTGCCCCACAGCCATTTTATTTAAATAATTGAAGCAAAGTTGTAGTTACTCCCCTTAAGGAGTAAATTATGTTATAAATTGTATTAGCAACTTTTCATTAGTCATGAAAAGATTTCATTTTAGTTTAACAAATTATCATCAACTTCAGAATAAACATTGAATTTAAAGTGTAAGATGTAAGTTCACTTTGAGTTATGAGTCAATAGTGTGGGTCTAAAAACATTCCATAGGAAGGACTGCCCTGCATAGTTTTTCTCTTTTCTCATGGCTTAGTAAAACAGTGAAGCTGGGAGGCTAAAGTTTCGAGGCTGAGGGGGTAGAACACTGGGTGGAATATGATTACATAGTCTCCATCAAGCCCATACAGAGCTTTATGCAATTTCAGAAGGATTCCCTTCAAGTGGACACAGCCTGTAGGTCAGAAGACTTGGCAAGACAAATTTGTTTGAAATAGAAGGTGCTCTGTTCTCAGGGTGCATCCAGCCCTAAGACAGCCCAGCTTAGTAATGGAGCATGTCAAACCCTTACTCTGTACCCTTGACCCAGTGCCTTTGTGCAGTAAACAGTTCATATAACTGTACAGCAGTGGTTTAGGACAATTTAGTGAAATTTAAAAAAAAAATTTTTTTTTTAAAGCAAGAGCGTGAGTGGTGGGGATTGGGGGGTTGGGTGGACTGGGGGAAGAAGCAGAGGAGGAGGGAGAGAGAGTCCCAAGCAGGCTCTTTGCTGGGCTTGGTCTAATGAGCCTGAGATCACCACCTGAGCCAAAATCAAGAGTCAGATGCCTAACTGGCTGAGCCATGCAGGGGCCTCAGTGACTATTTTTACATATCTTCCTTTTCCTGCTCATTTTCATCTAGTCATCTAGTCCTCACTTTTTTCTCTTGTTAGATCTGGAGAAATTTCTTCCCTCTATTTCCTTTTATTTCTCTTCTTAACATTTGTTCACTAACAAGTAACAATGATTGTATCTAATCTTATGTGCTAATGATTTACCATTGTCAGTGAAAGGAAAACAGAAGCTCTCAAATGAACTCAGATGTAATAAAAATCAGTTATATCAGTATCCAAAGCATATATACATTTGAAAAATCCCCTTTATATTCTTTCTAGTTCATTCTCTAGTTATTTTGTAGCCTTAGTTGTGGAGTATTTACTTTTTTTTTTCTTAAACTCTGCCATGTTCCACCATAAGCGGCAAGTACATATTTTTTCTATATATTGGTTAAGTAGGCCTGGAGGTGTCTGTTTTCCTTAGAAATAATATTCCTCACATATTACTTTAGTGTGTGTTTGGAATAGACCTAATTTGGGTATGTGTTTGTCTCTGTGTGTTTACACACACACATAGACATAAACAAAGCACTTAGGATATTATTCCCAGAGGCCTTTAAAGTATTTATAAGAGTTTTCTCGATTCTCCCCCCCTCCAGTATCTTTGTAATTTTTATTGTGGTTGTTGAATTATTAGATTTTGGTTAATTTGAGTTTGGCTCTAATGAGCTTGAGTAGTAAATTCATGAATTTGAGTAAGAATATTTTGTCAAATCACATCTCTATTTAAACTTTGATGTAACATAGTGGCATGGCATATGGGCAGTTGTCAAAATATTAGTGTTGTATTCTACTCTGGCTTCTGAAAGGAATATTCTTTCATATTTATAGAATACGCTTTCATATTTTATATTTAAATGAATGTTTACCACTTTACTTACTATATATATTTACTAGTTAAGACATTTTTATTTTACTTTTTCAAGATTTTATTCATTTATTTGAGATGGGTGGAAAGGGAGCACAACAGTCACCTGTAAGTCCTAAGGCAGTGCTCACATTACTTCCAAAGAATCAAATGCAAAGGTGAGGAAAGAAAAATATCCCCTCCCCCAGTGTATCCCTGGGATACACTCAGGCCTTTTATTTTATTTATCTCAGGCCTTTTATTTTATTTATCTTAATCAATTAATCTATTTGTTTTTTGAGAAAAGCCAATAAAACTCTTTTATTGCAATAATAAAACTTGAAACTCATATGTAGTACAATTAGTTGGGGGTAGAGGGTAGGCAACAGTAATTTCTCTTACCAAATCACTACACAGGACAGCAAAGGGGTGAGAGGGGGAGGAAGAAAACCTAGGAAACTCAGATCAGCCAGGAGAGCCGAACATCAAAAACAAGGAGATGCGGGATCCCTGGGTGGCGCAGCGGTTTGGCGCCTGCCTTTGGCCCAGGGCACAATCCTGGAGACCCAGGATCAAATCCCACGTCGGGCTCCCGGTGCATGGAGCCTGCTTCTCCCTCTGCCTGTGTCTCTGCCTCTCTCTCTCTCTCTCTCTCTCTCTGTGTGTGACTATCATAAATAAATAAAAATTAAAAAAAAAAAGTAAAACAAAACAAAACAAAAACAAGGAGATATTGAAGCTGTGATGACCAGCATCATTTTCTCAAGACAACATTCAAGGGTTTGTCATGATGGCTGGGCTTTCATTGGGTGTTATGTGTTCAGGTGTTCTCAACTAGAGAAGAGTTGAATGAATGGTACATTGCACACCTGTATGCTCTTCACCTAAATTGCTAAGCTTTTTCCCTCTGTCCCTTTCTTCCTTTTCCTTCCTCCTCCTCTTTGCTCTTCCTCCATTCTCTCCTTGCTTTTTTCCTCAACTATTAAAAAAAAAAAGTTGCAGGACGTTATGACACACGACTCCTAAATATTTCATTATGGATCTTAAGAGTAAGATTGTTTTCTACAAAACTACAACACCCTTATGGCACTAAAGAAAATTAACAGGATCTCATAATATCATTTAGTATATTGTCCATATTCAAATTTCCCTAGCTCTGCCAAGTGTGTTGTTGTTTTTTTTTTAAATCTCATTTTTTAATCTCACAGTACGGTCAGAGTTTACACATTGCTTTTATTTGTGTCTCTTTATTATCTTGCTCCTTTTCTTTTTGGATTATGTATCATTAACTGTTCAGCAGATTCCAGGGCAGCTGACTTAGAATGTCTCATATTCCAGATAGGAAGTTTCAGTTTTGGTCCAATCAAGGCACTTGGGAAATGAGTTAAAGAAATGGGGGTGTGCAGTTGGAAAGCAATTTATTTTGAATTGGTAATTTTGAATATGGTGCAGCTAGTGAACCTTAGATGATTTCAGGGCTCTGGCACTAGATGGATAAAATAAGAGATTATTTGAAATGAGACCCTTAAGAGCTGAGTAGTGAGGGTGTTGCCTGAGTCATCCACACAAGGTGACAGCAGTTAGAATCAGAAGGAAGGCCATGAGTCAGGTGACAAATTCTGCAGCAAATAGTGTGTTGTGATGAGGATGTTCATAGATGACAGGGAATTGTAGGAGATTTTTTGACCAGATAAAATAAACCTTAAGGAAATAGAAGTTTCTCCAAAGATTAGAAGAGCTAATGTTCTAGAAGTGGCTGTGGATTTCAAGGAGGTATGTGAAGGTTGTTGGAAAAATGAGGTCTTTTAGGGCACTGAGGTTTTCAGGTGAGGCAAGGTTCTAGATGGAATGTTCCATAAAAATACTGACCCTTCACTAGACCTGGAGATGATCATGGAGCAACAATCTCAGAAAATATTATAGAGCGCTTGGAAAAGAATTGCCTGAGGTGTTTTGGGGAGGTGGCAGTAGTTAGATGAGCTGATGTTCCAAGATAAGGGATGGCCAGAGAAGCTAATCCTTCTGATGATAGATGCAGAGTCCCTGAAGTACCTGATAGGAAGGTGAGCCCTTGGGCTCAGAAAAGTGGTCTCAAAGGCATTGTGAAGGGGCTGGGTCTGTCCATTTCATCTCAGTAACCTCTGTCTCGATTTCCTTTTCTTTGGCTCTGCCATCCCATGCTACTTCTGTGTATGTCATGGCCCAGGGTAATAGCTTTCTGAATGGGTTCTCTGTGGATACTCTGCACCCGCACCAACCCATTCTTCATTATGGACAGAGTAAATGTTAAAGTATAATCCCAGTGATCCTTTCCCTGCTTAACAACCTGTAATGTCTCCTGATTGTCTTCCTGTAACTCTATGGTCATTTGCACTACTTTGTCTTATCCCTCTCCCCCTTTGTGTTTCCTACTTCACTGTTTTCATTTCTGGGATGGTCTGTCCTCTTCTTACCTGAGGGCATTCATAGTCAGAGTGTAGTCTAAGTGGTTATAACAGAATGGAAAAATATAGTGACCTAAGAAAGATACAGTTTAATTTCTCTGCCATATCATAGTCTCAAAGGGAGATTGTCAGGGTCTGGTAGGGAGACTCTTAGATTCCCAGTGGATCATTTTCATTTGGGGGCCTCAAAGTGGCTGCTTTTTATGCCTATCATCTAGCCTCAGCAGGAAGATGGCAGGGGGAGTTCACACCCATTTATTTTCAGGGCATAACCTAGAAAGCACTATTTAAAAAAAAAGATTTTATTTATTTATTCATGAGAGACATACTGAGAGAGGCAGAGACATAGGCAGAGGGAAAAGCAGGCTCCCTGCAGGGAGCCCAGTGTCCAACTCGATCCCTGAACTCCGAGATCATGCCCTGAGCCAAAGGCTCAACCGCTGAGCCACCCAGGTGTCCCAAGAAAGCACTCTTATTTCTGCTCCTATTCTATTGGCATTTAATCATGTGATCTTACATAGCTGCTAGGAAAACAGGAAAAATGTAATGGATATCAAGGGGTCCATAAACTAAGCTAAAAAGTAGTATTTCTCATATTTAAAAAGAAGAGATATTGGTGGATGACTAGGAGAAGTAAGAATATATACATGTATCTGCTCATTTGTGGAAATACATATACACACACAAGAGCAGAACTAATAAGATGGTGTACTTACAGGGCATAGAGGGAGGATAGGATGGAAATGTTTACGGGATAGGAAAGAAAACACATGGGATGAAAGAGAGAGACTTTTTTGATTTTACTTTTTGATTTCTGACATTAATATCTCAAAATTGTTAGCATTCTGGGGAGAAACTAAAAATGGAATACAAACAGAAACCAATGGATTGTACTGTATGAATAATCATGGTGATGGGGGTGGGAAGGAGAGAAAGAAAATAAAAACCTAGCCTTAAATAACTTCTAACCATATTTTGACTGGATACTCTCAAGCTAAGAACAATATGTATAAACAAACATTAAACTCTGGTTAATAGATTTGTTTTTCCTAGTTCATGGGTTAGTGCTTCTAAAACCAGTTTATGTATATTCTGGGATTGAGGAAATACATGGATTGTGGATAAGATGAGCAACATTTCTCATTGTCAGAGAAAGAAGTTACAGATGTGGAAATAGTTGAGGATACATTGAACCCTGTGGTGTTGAGTTGAAACTGGAGGTATCAGTGTAAACTCGTGATTTTTAACACAGATTAAAAAATAAGTGTATAAATATGTTACTGTGTGCATGTGTGTTTGTGGGTACCTACATACACCTATTCTGTAGCTCACAGTTTCTCTACTTTAGCACTATTGATATTTTGGGGTAGTTAATTTTTTTTGTTATGGTGGGGCTGTCCTTCACATTGTAAGATGTTTATCACCACCCTTGGCCTCTACTCAGTAAATGACAGTAGCATCCTCTCAGTTGTGACAACCAACTATTTCCAGACATTGCCATATGTCATGAGGGAGGGGGGCAAATCATCCTCGATTGAGAACCACCAGCCTGCTGAGAGGTCATGGAAACATTGACACCCATAGCAACGAGCATACCAAGAACCCAGATCTTGTTTTTTAAATACCATTGTCTCATAAATGGAAACAGTACTCTGTGGTAAAATGGCTGGTTTCTGGAAGAGTATAAGATGAGCCTGGAACATCTTGTATAAGAAAATTATCCAGTGCTCAGAGATGATGATGGTCTGTCAAAAAGATACAGGAATCTGCTCTCAGGGGTTTCCCACTGGCCAATCTGGGAAAACTTCAGCAACAAAATAAACAATGTTAGCAATGGATTAAAGCCCAGGGAATAAGATGAGTCTGTGGATTCATACTGACCTAAATAGGTAAGAAAGATAAAAGAGGGAAGAGGCACAGCTCTTTCCTACAGTAGAATTTTAATTAATAAATGTAGAAAAATCCCCATTTGTGCCAAATTGTTTCAGTAAGAATCATCAGGGACAGATGTTAAAGTTAGTGGGTGCAAATATGATGAGAAACAGGTATTTGCATAGTTTCATAGTATATCCCCAGGATACACTGATTAATTACAGTGGGAAATAAAATAATTTTAAAATGGATGGACCTAGCAGTTTCCCCAATGATCACAATTAACATCACTGGTAATGGGACATAGCAATATTACATGCCTCTTGAGGTATGATGCACCGACAAGAACACAAGAACATCGTTCTGTGATGTTCTTTCCCAAGATGTGTAACGTGGGTATAATCATTGAGGAAACCGCAGAGAAACCAAATTTGAAGACAGTGTACAAAATAAATGGCTTGTACTCTTCAAAAGTGTCAAGGTCAAGAAACACAAAAGTGGATCAATTTACCTAGATCAAAGGAAACTAAGGATATATAACAACTCAATGCAGGATTAATTCCTGGACCAGAAACTAATAGTCCAATGAGACAATTGGTGAAATCTGAATAAGATTTGCATATTAGATAAAGATACTGTTATCAGTGTTAATTTTCAGATCTGGTCATTGTACTGTGATTACATGAGTTATTTGTGTGCTTTTCATGAAGTTACTTAGGTTTTAGGAAATACTGAAGTATGTAAAGTGCATCCTGTTTTCGACTTACTCCCAGATGTTTAAGGAAAAGAAGTCTGTGTGTGTATGTGTGTATGTATAAAGAGAAAAAAAATGAATGATAAATACATATGTTAACAGATATTAACATTTGGTGAATCTGGGTGAGGGATTTTGATCATTCTTCATGCTATTTTTATGAATTTTGTATAATTCTGAAATTATTCTAAAACAGTTAAAAAATAGGTGAAGAGGAGCATGTGCCTCCTCCCCCCAAAGCTGAGGAATTTTATTTAAGGAATAAAAACAGATGCATTTGTGATTAATATATTATTCATTTGATGACTTCTAAAGGGTAGGGGGCTTAAAGAAATTGTTTTGTAAAGAACAGAAAAGGAAGGACAATTCATGCTGTCTTGTTGGATAACTGCTTAGTTCAAATAGTATTTTTTTCGTAAGCTGATTGTGAGCTTTTGTTAAAATAAAAAATCTTGAGAGTAAAAATGTAATTTGGTTAAAGTTAATTTCTGAGTCCGCATGAAATAAGCAGTGGCTTTTGGCCTCTGTTTGATCCTGGCAGTGTGTGCAGCTCATGTCTGGCCAGTGTTTTGGAAACAGCAGGTAGTCAGGAGAAAGCTGCTCCTAGGGGTCCTCTCTTCTGTGGCCTGGTCATGATTTCCCATACAGATGGGACCCTGTGAACTTTGGCTGAGGTCATTTTCAATTCCCTGTCTAAAACTCAGAGTCATAATTTCTATGAGTATGTGATTAATAATATCATTGAAGTTATAAACTACGCCTCAGAGTACTTTTACAACTGACTTCTTGTTTGAACAAGGATCAGTTTAAAGAGCATTGTCTTTCCTGGGACATGGAAAGAAAGTAAACTTTGTACAAAATGATAACTTTCAGATGTGTAGGATATCTCTTAACAGTTGCCTGATTTTTCCCATCTATCTGGTACTTGGAGCTTTTAGGAAAAGAAAATAGGTTTTTGATTATTCCTCCATTTGGCTTTAGAACTAATTGCTGCACAGTAGTCTTTGGAGCTGTCAGTAGAGGCACCTATAGTTTGGTTGTCTGCCATTAGCCACTGTTTGATCTTCTAGTTCTTTGGAAAGAGAAACAGATAATGGTTGGATTCTGCATAGTAATATGTGATATTTTATTCAGAGAAGACTTAAAGAGAAAATGCTTTTGTGTAGTAATTTTATTCCTGAAACATCATTTAGCAAGATAAAAGTCTGTTTTCATGCTCTATTTACTATTCAAGTAGAAAGATTGTTTTTGAGAGTCTGGGCTTCATTTGTGTGCTTGAATGGCTCTGCTCTTTGATATCCAAAATGTAAATTAATATTTGCTTATAATTCCTTTGACTTAGATTTTCTAAAATCACTCCTTTTTCAACTTTGAATATGTAATAAAAGTACAACAGATCATTTATCTTGTAAAACTACATACATTTTAATTTTTTGATGTTCTCAGTCACAAATAGATTACTGGGTAACAATCTTATTTTTGTTCAGATGATCATTATTTCTGAAATCTGTGTTGGAGCTTCCTGAAGAGTTTGATGCCAACTATTTTGGCATCAGCCTCAGACCTCAGAAGAACAAGAAAATTTATACTATAACTGAGCCTGAGAGTTAGATTACCTTTCTAAGTTATTTACTGTTTATACATAAACTTATAAATTGAAACATTCTGAAATATTAATTTGCACATAAGAATACTCTTTTGGGGGCACCTGGGTGGCTCAGAGGTTGAGCGTCTGCCCTTGGCTCAGGTCATGATCCCGGGGTTCTGGGATCAAGTCCCACATTGGGCTCCCTGCTTCTCCGCCTACATCTCTGTCTCTCTCTTTCTGTCTCTCATGAATAAATAAATAAAATCTTTTTCTAAAAAAAAAAATTTTTTTTTTTTTTTTTTGGAAATGAAAGTCCGTCTGCCCCTTGATTTTCTAATTTTTATCCTTTTCAGCTCTTTTGTTGGGATCTTACTTTTTCAAAACTTCAGTTACATAGGAATAAGTTACATACTGCTGGCTTTGTCCTGCGTTGCTATCTCCCACTCTGGACTCTACAATGTGGACAGTGGACATCTGCCTCCATGCTTTCTATGCTCTGGGTGGAATTGCATTCTAATTGGCCTGCTGTTCTGAATTCTTACCTCTCGGACACCATCAGTCGTCTCTCCCAGGGGTCTCCAGTTTAACTTGTCCACAATGAATCAGATGTTTTCCTTTCAACCTGTTTCTTTTTTGTAAAGCAGCTTCTTCTGTCATTTAGTGCGCCAGAGCCAGAAGTGTGCATGTTTGTTGACTCGTCTCCCACATTCTGGTTTTTTTTTTTTTTAAGTAAAAGATTTTATTTTTAAGCACTCTCTGCACCCAACGTGGGGCTCAAACCGACTGAGCCAGCCAGGCACCTGCGTCTCCCCCATTCTTGACATCCACTAAGTCATCATGCCCTCTCTGTCTGGTAACTCTCTCTTCGTCTGTATTGCCCACACCCTTGCTGTGGTCGGAGGCCTTGCCCTTGTTCAGCAAGTCTCCTGCAGTTGTCAGCTAATGCGTTTTTCCATCTTCACAAACCCTCACCCTAGTCCCTTTTTCAGTAGCAGTCTGCATGATTCATGGGCACAAATCTAGTCGTACTTGCCCTGCTTCACTCATTCTGGTTGGCTCCAAGGAGAGGTAAAATCTTTGCAGGGCTTTCAGACCTGAACACCCTGTTGGATTTTTTAGGTCCACCATTCTCTCCTTTGCTCATGCTGTTTGGTCATGGTATCCTTCTTTCTGTTCTCTTCACAGAAATACCTGGTGGTATCCATTTGCTTTGACAACACTGAGAATTTTTTTTTTAAGTATTTTACTTATTTAGAGGGTGAGCACCCACGTGTGTATGTGAGAAGAGGGGAAGGGGCAGAGGGGGAAGGAGGGAGAAAGTCCCATGCAGACTCAGCACCCTGAGTGTGGAGCCTCTATGGGGCTGATCCCAGGACTCTGAGTCATAACCTGAACCAAAACCAAGTGTCCTACATTGAACTGACTAAGCCACCCAGCTGTCTCAACAACAGTGAGAATTCTTCAGTACTTTAAATTATTCCCTACTATTACCCATCTTCGTGTCCTTTTGTATCTTTCTTTATTTCTTCCCCCAACCAGGAAGATTTACCTTAAGTCACGGCTACTTTCCTCTTCCTGGAATGCCACATCATTTTCTATGCATAGAAATCTCCCTGGCAGGCCATACCCTTTTCTTCTTCAAAAGTGCTTTTAGTTTTGTCTGTTTGTAAAACATACAACAAAAGGATTCTGTTCCCTTTCATAGCCTGACCTCTTTCAAGGAGTCTTTTATTTTAAATTCTTGCCTACCGAGTTTATCTTTGTAAAGATAAACTTTCTAAGCACTCATAGCACATTGCTTTCAATTGCTCTTCATTTTCGTCTACTCAAATATCACCTATAATTTAGGCAGATGTCACATTTTTGCAATGATTTGTTAGGTACATTTGTGTCATCACAAGTTTCTTACACCTTTTTATACTTTCCTCATAGAAATATACATAAATAGAATAGCCCTTCTAACCATTAGTTTTTTTTTTTTTAAATGAGTAAGTAGATGGTTTAGTTTATTTTTTTTTTAAATTTTTATTTATTTATGATAGTCACAGAGAGAGAGAGAGAGAGGCAGAGACACAGGCGGAGGGAGAAGCAGGCTCCATGCACCGGGAGCCTGATGTGGGATTCGATCCCGGGTCTCCAGGATCGCGCCCTGGGCCAAAGGCAGGCGCCAAACCGCTGCGCCACCCAGGGATCCCCCATTAGTTGTTGAATATTGTTTAAGTTATTATCCACTGAACAAGGTTCGGATAACTGTGCATTTGTCCTGGGCATGTGCTATGATAGACATTTATTAGGTTATTGTCTCTATGTGATAACTTCTTCCATGGAAATTTAGCTAAAGGGATGCATTAATATTTTCATTTGGAACTATCTCTGAATGTTTTGAGGTAGTTTGAATAGATTGAAAATTTTTAAAAAAATTTTAGTTACATGGTATCTTCTGAGTCAGGAACAAAGATGTTCAGATTTTTGCACGTGGCTTCTAGCATGGTCTAGTATGCAGAGATGCATAGAGCAATGCCTAGTTGGATATATTAAGTTGCATGGCTCAGAGATAGGAAATCCTATTAAAAGATATGCCTTTCTCTCCCATATATATGTGTATATATATATATATATATATATTAGAATGTGTGTATATATATATATTAGAGTATATATTTCTCTCCTATATATATGTGTGTGTGTGTGTATATATGTATATATATATTTTAGAGTACAGGGTAACCTGCTGTAACAAAGATTCTTAAATACAGTGGTATAACTAAGATAGAAATTATTTACTACTACTTCCTTTCTTTTCGGGGGCGGGGTGGGAGGAAGGGTTTGAAGGAGAGGGGCAGCAGGAAAGGAGAGAGAATCTCGAGCAGATTCCACTCCTAGCACGGAGCCTGATGTGCGGCTCGATCTCACATCCCTGAGAGATCATGACCTGAGCTGAAATCAAGAGTCAGATGCTTAACTGACTGAGCCACCCAGGCACTCTGAAATTTATTTACTTCTCAGTAAATAAATAAATTTTAATTGTCTGGCTTGTCTGTGCTGATGGGGCAAGTTAGTGTCTTGTGGTCATTCCAGGAGATACATCCCTTTCCCCCTCTACACCCCCATTATGTTTCTCTGCTTCACCTTCATTTCCAAAGCTCAGTTCCTTCCATATCAGGAAGCTCATAGGAAGAAGGAGGAACAGAAGTCCAAGCAATTCTTTTCAACTAAATGAAACAGGAGTTGGATGTGTTGCTCTACCTCCCAGCAGCTCGTCTAGGAATTAGTCTGTCAGGTCCAGCTGTAAGACAGATGGGAAGATAGAGTCTGTGTCTGTGGGATCTTTGTTCTGCTAAGGCTCCGTTAACTGTGGAAAAGATGAAAAGCATATTTTAGGGGAAACCCGCAGTCTGTCATATTTTTAAACCTATATTGCTGTTATAATTTCTATTTTACTAAATTTTAGATAAATGATTCAGTCCCGCTGGATCACAGTTTTCTTATTTTTAATCTTTTTTCCTTGTAATTTTCTTATGCTATGACTGGTCACTGAAAGTTCATCCAGAGCAGGCACCATATTGTCATACAGCGTTGGCTCTCATCCCCTTTCCTGTGATACCTAATTGCACACGAGCAGCAGGTGTAGGGTAAATGTTGCTAGGTAGAGATTAATTTGCTCAGCGTTTCAACATTGTTGAAAACCTTATAGCAAGGTCAACAACCCTTTTCAGGGAAGGGCTGGAGAGTAAGTAGCTTAGATTTTGTGGGTCACATGGTCACTGTTACAACTACTTGACTCTTGTAGCACATACACCATATGTAAACACTGTTGTATTCAGAACAAAACTTGATTTACAGAAATAGGGGGTGGTTAGATTTGCAGGCCAAGTTTGTTCACTTTCCGATGTTAACTGCATGCTTCTGCTGGTATGAAAGGATAATGAGCATGATGTTGATTAACTGCATGTCTTCTCGTATGAAAGGGTAATGAGTATGACATGAGTGCACCTTCCTGAGTGCCTGGCATTGCCTTAAGCATTATCTCAATTTATATCTCATGACAGTAATGCAGAATAGGTTCTGTTGTGATCACCATTTTACGAATGAAGGAACTAAATCTTTAGGAGGCAAAATACCTTACCCAAGGTAAGTGGTAGACCTGGTACTTGAGCCTGAGGGTCTGATTCTTTGCTTACTTTAGAATTATTTTTGTAAAAGTGAGAACTCTATAAGACTGAATAGCAAGATCAGAACCAAGCTTTCTAGGTTTATTATGCAGCAGAATGGTATAGATGAGAATGTAAGGAAGTGGGATGAAGAAATTGGAAGGACTTAGCAAACCTTTCATCACTTCAATTCTGTCCTGTTCCTCTTGTGGAAGCCTCATCGAGTTCTCACTTCCCCTAGATTTGACATGCCTCTCATTCTTCCTTTTTTAGTCGTCTTGATATCTTTGTAATGTGAGTGACCAGATCAAATATTCCCTTCCTAAAGTCCTTCTATCTCACAGAACTCACCCAATACCATTCGAATCCTTATTGTGGTGGTTACCTATTTTAACTTTGTAGGAGTCTTTGTGTTCTAGGCTCAGTGTTTCCTCCTGGATCACAAGCTTTCCCTTCTTTCCTTCCCTCCTTTCTTCCTTTTTCTTTTCCTCTCTCCCCCTCTCCCTTCCTTCTTCCCTCCCTTCTTGCCTTTCTTCCTCTTCTCTTTTTCTCCTCCTCCTCTACTACTGATTGAAGTATACTTGACATAAAATGAACTTATCATATTTAGAATGTTCAGTTTGATGAGTCTTGATGTATATATCCATCTTTGAAACCATCACCACAGTCATGACACTGAACATTTCTATCACCTCCAAGTTTCCTCATTGTCTTTGTAGTCCACCATCTGTCTGTCCCTGTCCCAGTGCGACCAGGTGATCTGCTCTGTGTCACTGTAGGTTGTCGAGGCTTTTCTGAAATTTTATGTTCAGGGACTCCTACAGTAGTCTTGTTAAATTCAGCATAATTATTTTGAGATGCATCCTCGTGTATCTTTTTATTACTAAATAGAATTCCATTAAATGGACAAATCACATTTTGCTAATTCATCTGTTGATGGACATTTAAATTATTTTCAGTTTTGACTGTTGCAAATAAAGCCAAAACCTTTGTTTATGTTTGTATAGATATATGCTTTTATTTAACTTGGGCAAATATTTAGGAGTGACTTGTCTGAATCATATGTGTGAGTATATGTTTAGCTTTTTAAAAACCTGCCAAGCAGTTCTAAAGTATTTGTGCTATTTATATCACACCCACCACAGGGTGTGACACTTATACTGTCCCATGTCCTCACTGACATGTGCTATTTCTGTCTTTTAGCCTTTATCTATCTATCTATCTATCTATCTATCTATCTATCTATCTATCTATCTAATTTTAAAAGCAAAGACTTTTTATTTTATTTATTTATTCATGAAAGAGAGAGAGAGAGAGAGAGAGAGAGAGAGAGGCAGAGACACAGAGGGAGAAACAGGATCTATGCAGGGAGCCTGACATGGGTCTTGATCCCAGGTCTCCAGGATCTCGTCCTGGGCTGAAGGTGGCGCTAAACCGCTGAGCCACCCAGGCTGCCTTCTTTTAGCCTTTAGCCACTAAGTTGGGGGTGTTTGGGGGGCATCTCGTTGTATTTCCTTGATGATAGTGATGTGCAACAACTTTTCATTTGTATATCTTCTTTTGTGAAATGTATTTATTTATTCTGTCATCGTACTGTGTTTTAAGCATTCTTTATATATTTATATATTCCAAATGCAAGTTTTTTGTCTGATATATATGTTGTGAACATTTTCTTTCAGTCTGTGGCTTGCTTTTTCACTTGCTTAACCGTATTCTTTGAAGCAGACTTTTAAATTTTGACGAAATACACTTTTTTTTTTTGTGGCTCAGTTTCTGTGTACTACCCAAAAATCTGTTGCCTACCTCAAGATAATCAGAATTTTCTTCTCTATTTTCCATAACTTACAGTTTTAGGTTTTACATTTAAGTTTGTTGATTCAGTTTGAATCAAATTTAGTTTATGGTGTGAGTTAGGGTAGAAGTTTGTTTTCTTTTATCCTAAATAGATATCTACTTGTTTCAGTACCATTTACTGAACAGACATTAATTTCCCTATTGAGGGGCGCCCTGGGTAGCTCAGTGGTTGAGCATCTGCCTTCAGCTCAGGTCGTGATCCCAGGATCCTGGGATGGAGTCCCTCATCGAACTTCCCACAGGGAGCCTGCTTTTCCTTCTGCCTATTGTCTCTGCCTCTCTCTCTCTGTCTCTCATGAATAAATAAATTATATATATAATTTCCCTATTGAATTGATTTGGCAGTACAAGCTTAAGTTTGCATTTGGTGTTTTATTACTACCATAACTTTAGACATGTTTTGCTGTTACTTGAAGTCCAGGAGGTAAATAATCTTTCCTTGGTTCTTGCTTAGTCATAAGACACAGATGATAAATTTCTCTAGATAGTAAGAGACTTTTAACTGACACATTCTCTAATTCAGTCTGATAACATTTTATTTTAGGTGTTACACATAATATTGCGTTACTCCGAGAGGTAATAATCAACTCACGCTTCATAGAAGGAGACATCAACACTAAATTTCTTTCTGATGTATATCCTGATGGCTTTAAAGGTTTGTATGCATTGAAGTATTTTACTGTATTAAAGTTGTTACTTTATGCTTTATTATAACGCATAATTTTTCTATTTTGAAATTAAGGCCTTTAGCCCATACTATATTTGATTTATTAACATAGAGTATCCTAGATTATTGACATTCGTGATTTTAGTATTCATGAGTGACTCATGAATGTGCAATAATCCATAATTTTGTTGAGTGAGGAATTCAAGTATGTGGAATGTTCTGCAAATCTAGTTTTGATGCAAAACATGGAGACAAAGAATTAGCCTACCTGAGCATTCTGGCTTCTGAAAGCCAATTCAAATTTGTACTCCCTGCTGGTATATTATATAAGTATATACAGGAACTCTAATGATTAAAACTTTATGAAAATTAGTACTAAAAATTTCAGAATACCACATGCTATCTCTGTTAACGAAAGTGAGGATGTTAAAGAAGATTATTATTTTTATTCATAAAAGTGAAGCTTTTAATAAAATAATGGGAGAATGTGAACTTTAGCACTGTGAAGTTACCAGTGAGTGTTTCTGGTAGTAGAAAAATTGCTCAAGTGAGAAACAGAGAAAATCCTTTAGTGAGGATTAAAAACATGGTCCATATGTGAGATAAAGGAACCAACAGGACTTACATGTGATTTAATAGAAATGTTATTCAGGAAAAAAAAAAAAGAAATGTTATTTAGGTGAAAGCCAGAAGTATCTACATATGTTCCTGATGAATTTGAGAATATATGAAGATGAGATTTTACTCTCACAAATGGCAAGTGTTCTTTATATCCATTTAGAGTGTTTTATTATGTAAGATGACGCAGTCATATGAGGAGCTGTGTAGAGATTTAGGTCAACTTCATGTATTGAGCTTTTGAATATATTTATAAAGCAGTTTCTTAGATTTTACAATACAGAGTTCTCATAAGACTAACTGGAAATTACTAGTTTGATTATTGTTTTAAAACAAATGTTATAGAGTTTTATCATTAGTACCAAGAGAAATTAAAAATGTTTTTTATTTGGGATCTTAGAAGAAAAACTAATGAGTCATATGGTTCTTTTTCCTCAACTTTTGAATTTTTAAAAAATATAACCCATGGGCAGCCCCGGTGGCTCAGGGTTTAAGTGCTGCCTTCAGCCCGGGGTATGATACTGGAGATCCGGGATTGAGTCCCATGTCAGGCTCCCTGCATGGAGCGTGCTTCTCCCCCTGCCTGTGTCTCTGCCTCTCTCTCTCTCTGTGTCTCTCATGAATAAATAAATAAAATCTTAAAAAAAAATATATATATATATATATATTACCCTAACATGAACTGCAGTTTTACACTTGTTCAGTCAGATGTCTATTGCTGGTTCATGAAGCCAGGAACCACTTATGTTACTGTTGTTAATTGTATATCTGGCAACTATAATATAATAGATACTAAGTAAACATTAAGAATCTTATTGATAGTATTGATGAGAAGGAGTGACCTTGGGTATTTTCAACTGTACATGTATCCACATTACCAGTGTATTGTATTTGATCCTAACATTTTGGCCTCTTGTCCTTTCTAAAGTTTTACTTAAAAGTTGTAGTAAGTTGTGACGTAGACTCAGGATTTCCATATGCTTTTATGTCTGCATGGCTCAGGCATCTGTGAAGGGGATGTGTCATGAAATAGTAGGCAGAAGGAGACAACAGGTGAAAACCTCAGAGAACTTCTAAACAAACATGTATACATACATACATTTACGTGTATGTCTGTATGTATACATATATGGTGTTAGATCTCATTACCAAAAATAGGCATTTAAAATTTCTAATTGGGGGATCCCTGGGTGGCGCAGCGGTTTAACGCCTGCCTTTGGCCCGGGGTGTGATCCTGGAGTCCTGGGATCGAGTCCCACGTCGGGCTCCCTACATGGAGCCTGCTTCTCCCTCTGCCTGTGTCTCTGCCTCTCTCTCTCTCTCTCTGTCTCTCATGAATAAATAAAACCTTTAAAAAAATTTCTAATTGTAATTGATTACAATGTACTGTACATTTGGCATTAGTAGAAAGTGTTCTGCATTCTCAGGCGAACTCAGAAATTTACTTAGAAACTAACATTGCCATTTTCTAGAATACATTTAATATATTACACTTTTTTTTTTTAAAGGTTTTATTTACTTATTCATGATAGACATAGAGAGAGAGAGAGAGACAGAGACACAGGCAGAGGGAGATGCAGGCTCCATGCCAGGAGCCTGATGCGGGAGTCAATCCCGGGACTCCAGGATCACGCCCTGGGCCAAAGGCAGGCACCAAACTGCTGAGCCATCCAGGGATCCCCTACACTTCTGTTTTGATAGGGCATCATCAGCATGGATATTATAATTCTATTAATGCTCATATAAGATAGGAACACAGTCTTAAAAATTGTTGTAAGTTGTTAGGACGATTATTTAATCTCAGCCTTTATTTTACATGTGAGGAGACCAAAGCCCAGAGAACTTGATAAGGCTAAATGATCAGTAATAGAATAAAGCCAGTAATTGAACTTAGAGTTTCTATCTCCTGTTTCAGTACTCATTCAATTGTGCTAGCATTCAAAAATCATAAATCATACAGGTTTTAAGAGTATAATATCTGTTGTTGTAGAATGGCCATAAGCACTTTAAAAGTACACACTTAGCTTTGCCATTTTTAGTGTGGACCTCTTACTGTCTTCCCTCCTATTATTTTCATGTTGGTTCTTCTCTGAGTGGCTACTATCTCTTGTTTTTCTTATAACTCTATTTCCCTCTCCCTCTTTTTCCCTAGAGCAGATATTTGATATATTAAACTATCATTTTTGATTGTTTGATATATGTGCCTGGAAGAGACAGCAGGAAGTGGCCACTGAAGTTAATCCAGGATCTTCTCCATATGTTTCAGGCCAGGTCATTATGCCCCTTTGGGATTACCCGTCTGCTTCCCATCTGTCCAGCTCTCCTAGGCACTGTTCATAGGCAAGTGCCTGTTTTTATGACTGATTTAAATTTTTCTAGTATATATGTTTATCATCCCAAATTTATTTGCAGAGTAGGAAAGTGTTACTAATGGAATGGAATGACTGTGCTTAAAACTAAAACAGGTTACATAGGAAGGTATTCTTCATGTATACTTATTAGATTATGATGTTGAAAAGCTATTGGCCTTTGATTCTGAAACATAAATGAAAAATAGGGAAGATGATATTTTGATTCTGGAAGAAAGAGAGGTAGAAGATTTTTTAAGAACTGTCATTTCAGGGTAGCCCGGGTGGCTCAGTGGTTTAGCGTCACCTTCGGCCCAGGGTGTGATCCTGGAGATCCGGGATTGAGTCCCATGTCAGGCTCCCTGCATGGAGCCTGCTTCTCCCTCTGCCTGTGTCTCTGCCTCTCTCTCTCTCTCTCTCTCTCTCTGTATTCTCATGAATAAATAAGTAAAAAATCTTTAAAAAAAAAAAAAAAGAACTGTCAATTCAGTTGGCCTGTAATGAACATTTTGGACTCCTTTCTCTGCTGCCTTGCTGCAGTTAAACCTCTAGCCCCATCAAAGGAAATGATCAGAATTTTTTTTGTGCTCTGGAAAGTGACATCTCTTTAATAAAAATTTGATTAAACACAAGTAATATACCATTTATTATGCTTCTCTCTTTTCCATTACATTTAGTCAAGTATTTCTAAACCTTTAAAAGTGGTGTAACCAGATCAGTGTGAATTTGCTCCTTGGTGAGTCACAGATAGAAACCACACCAGGTGGAGTTGTCACACAAAAGAAACTTTATTTGCAGCAAATAAGGATATTGCGGGGTGAGGGGAGCTTCCAAAGCTGTGACACTTTGGGCAAGGCTGAATGGGTTCCTATTATTTAGGATTAGGATGTATATTTAGTTGGGGGCCTTGTTATAGTATGTAAAGGCAGGTATAAGGCCTCACATGTGCTGTAAGGAAACATGCCTATATATACATTGTATGTTATGTAAACGAGGCTTTTTTTCTCCTTTGGTAGAGATTTGAATATAAAGAGTAAAGATAACTGTCAATCATGCTATTGTCTATATATACAGGTGTGAGTCAGGGGTTAATTTCAGACTGGTCTGGGTGGTCTGCCATGTGGAACTCTTTGGGGCAGTCATTAGTGCTTTAGGGGTAGTTTCAGTTGTCCATCGCAGGATATTATGCCTGTAGGGTCTTTTGTTTGAATTAAGAGAGAAACTGGAGAGAAGAATGTAAGGAAAAATTGGGGACAGAAGATGGTGAGTCCAAGCAGGTGAGCAGTAAAGATCATGTCTTGGGGTCCAGCCGACCCCAAGACATGGTGGTACTCTGATACTTGGACACTTGTATTGCCTTTGAGAATTCAGTCATTAAGTCATTCAGCAAATAATTGGTATAGGCTCTTGAAGAAATTGAAAAATGAGTAGTGTATTTTCCTTGCCCTTAAGGAGCTTATATCACAGAGAAATAAATATGTAAAGAACTAGCTACATCACAGGTCAAAATAAGGGCTAAGTGAAGATAGAAGCCAAGTGACCAGCACCAAGAAAAAAGTAACCAGTTTTGATTGAGGGACTCAAGGATGACTTCAAGGATGAGGTAGCATTTGTACCATTGTAGCACCTCTCCAAGGACTATTCTGGGGTGCTGCTTATCTCTGCCTAATTTTCCCTGGGGAAATTCCTAGAGGTAGGACTGTTGGTCTAAAATCTCTGGAAGAATTTCTTTATATTCCCTCCCTTACTCTGTAGAGGAGGGTGGCTTGCTCTCCTCCACCCTGGCAATAGCTTTGAGATTCTTCTTTATAGAGAATAAGATGCCCTCTATACCAGCGGACACCAGGCACGTTGGACAGAGGATTGGGTAAATGTGGACATACTGAATGTGGTGATGTCTCTCTGCCAACTGTTGTTCTCTTAGCTCCCAAGTACTGGCTTGGGAGACAGGCACTCTCAGTCACAATAGGAGAATATCCTTCTCTGAGAAACCTAACCAGCCATAGACAGATTACCTATAGGTGCCACAACACATGAAGCCTACACATGAAGCGAATCATCAGCAAAGCCACATCCCACAGACTGAGAACATGCCTGGCTCAGAATCAGGACATCTGTTAGCATCATTAATGATGACACTAGATTGGAAGGAAGGCACCAGATAACTGTTAAAAATAGATGATAGAACTAAAGCCACTTAAGAGAACACAGATCAGGCTTCTTAAAAACTGGGTCATGGACATGGGTGTGTTTATAGCACAAAGTTTACAGAGGTGTATCACAGATCTTGTGGTGCTACTATGTAATTTGACCTCCACGTAGTAACCACCAACTTAATGAGTAAGGGTGAGAGAACCTAAATATTATTTGAGGGTTGGGGCTTTTGTTTAAAATTCCATCCCCCACATACACACCCCAATCTGTAAGAAGGTTAAGAAGATGAGGACATATTGTGAGGAGGAAGTTTTTCTCTTTTATTTCATAAATATTTACTGAATCTATTAGGTTAAAGGTAGTTATTTAGGGTCTCAGGATACTGAAAACTATTATAAAAAGACTAAGGGTTTTAAAATCAAGAGTTGTATCTTTTTCTAGCCTGTCTTCACTAAAGAGTGCAGTAGAGATTTCAAGCTTTAATACTGGAGGTTTCAAAAAATGGGTTTGAGAAACTCTTAGAATTCCTCCCAGGCTAGGGTTCTAACTTTTAAGTGGAAATGACTTGCTGCTACTGAAGACATCTGCCCTAGAGTGTGTGAGGCTGTGTCTGTCCTGTGTGCCAAGTTGGAGGTTCTCAGTTTGTGCTGCCTCACTATTCAGGTCTCACAGACTTCTAGGATCATGTTTATGAGTCTTCTCAGTCAGGGTTGGCAGAGGTGAAAACCAAGTGTCAGATCGCAGTGCTCTCTTAGTTTACCTTCACACTTGACAAAGGGATAAAAAGAATCTAGAAGTACTTGAATATACTTTATCTATATCCAAAAGTTCTAGGTGCTTAGGATTCCTTGGTAAGCAGAAAGACCTGCTGCCCTTGGGGCTTTTTGTTGTTAGCAGGCAGCAGGTGTTCTCAACCCCCCTCAGAGCAACTTTACAGGTTTTTCCTGCTCACAAAGCTCAGTCCAGTGCACTAGCCCTTGCTTGTTCATGGAGAGCTGGGAATTGAATACAGGCATGTCTCCATTCAACACCAAACTAGCACACCACTCCCAGTCCCAGCTGCTTCCCTCCTGCCTGGACTCTGAACAGCCTTCTCACTGACCTCCTTCCAGCCACCATCGTACTTAGCAGTTCATCTTCACTCAGCAGCTGGAGTTCACTTTTAGAACCAAATCACATCTTCCCTCTTACATTGAAAGCCCTCAGGGAATGAATGGCTATACGAATTGTAATATATCCATGCTATAGAATACTTCTTAATGCTAAAATGTTAGAAACTGTCAGTTCATTCAAAAACATGGATGAATCTAAAAAATATTATCTACAAAAGAAGCCAGACACGAAAGAGTACTTACTATCTGGTTCCATTTATATGAAACTAGAAAAGGATTTAGTTGCTTGTGGCTAGGGAGGGAAAGCTGATGTAGAGGTCTTGATTGGAAAGAGATGCAAGCAAGCATTTTGGAGTAGTGGAAAATTCTAAATAGATGGTTGTGGTGTTTATATGGGTGTACACATTTATCAAACTCTTGAATTGCACATTTAAAATGGACGTATTTTGTATGCAGATGGTGCCTTACAAATGGCACCTCAAGGTTAAATGGTACCCCTAATCTTGTTAATAAAATTAGAATAAAATAAAAAGTGATGGCTTACAAAAAAATAGTAGAAAAATAGTTGTTATAAATTCAGTTTCCTTTTCTAATTAAAACACTCTAAAATACAAAATTAAACTAAGTTTGATTGGGGATGCCTGGGTGGCTTAGTGGTTGAGCGTCTGCCTTTGGCTCAGAGTGTGATCTCAGGGTCCGCAATTGAGTCCCGCATTGGGCTCCTGGGGGGGAGCCTACTTCTCCCTCTGCCAATGTCTCAGCCTCTCTCTGTGTTCTCTTCTAAATAAATAAATAAAAAAAAATCTTTTTAAAAAGCTAAGTTTGATTAAAAGCCTACGTAATGAAAAAAATAAAAAATAAAAAATAAAAGCCTATGTAATGAAAACTAATAACATAATTTTAAATGAAATGCTAAACAAAAATTTCACTTAAAATCAGGAACCAATGAATTCTGTGAAATGACCTTTATTATAAATCATTATTTTAGAAGATCAAAAAGCCACCTACCCCCCCCCAAAAAAAGCTGGTTTGAATATTTTAAAAAGAGGAGAAAAATTTTTCTTTTTCTGTATGTATTTATGTCCCTAGAAAACCCAGAAAATATTACTAAAAATTTCTAGACTTAATAAAAACACATTTGGCAAGGTAGGTGACTGCAACAAGATAAGCATTCAAAGTTAGTGTCTCTTCTTTTTGTCAGTGAGAGCCAGCTTAAAATGAAAATGGAAAAAAAGCCAATCCTGCTCATATTAACTGGAGTATCTTGCAAAATAGTGGAGAGAAATTTAATAGGGAAGACATAAAACCTATATGATTCTGTAAACTGTAAAATCTTGTTGAGGAAAACGAAATAAGATGTGAACATATGGAAAAACATGTCAGTTATTGTTTGGGGACTTAATGTTATAGGAGTGCCAATCCTTCCCCAAATGATACACAGGTTTTGTCATCTCAGATTCACAAAGGTCCACTACATTAAGTGATTAAAAAGTTCGTACATTTCTGAAAATAGCCAAGAAAATTATGAAAAATGAACGAAAAATAGACCTGTGCATTAAAATCTATTGCCGAGCCCCTCTAACTAAACAATGTGTTATAAATGATAGGAATGGAAGTACTTGAAAACAGAAAATAGAAAAAAATGAATAAATAAATCAGTGTAATGGAATAGGGAGCTCATAAACAGAAATTAGTATGTGTGGGAATTTTTCCTCTTACTATTTATGAAATGTTAGACCCTTAATTTATGCCAAATAGAAAAATGAATCCCAGGTAAAATTTAATTGTAAAACATAAAACACAAAAATAATTAGAATGAAATTGAGGAGTGTAGTCACTACCTAGAGATTGAAGTGATTTTTTTTTATTTTTTAAAAAATGATTTTATGTATGTATTTATGAGAATGAGTGTGGGGTTGGTGGGGCAGAAGGAGAAGGAGAAGCAGACTTCTCACAGAGTAGGGAGTACAATATAGGGCTTGATTCCAGAACCCTGAGATCATGACCTGAGCCGAAGGCAGACACTCAACCACTGAGCCATCCAGGTATCCCTCTTTTTAAACTATTATTGATTGGTCAGTGTCCATTAAATGGCTAGAATATAGTGGGGTTTTTTTTTGTTTGTTTGTTTTTTAGATTTTGTATGTCAGTAGTAAATTACTTATTGAAATTTTGCATTTGGGCTTTTTGTAATTTAAAAAAATTACTGTCTATATTATACCTTGGAAACTACAAAAATAGCATATATAAATATTTTTTGAAATTAAAATGTTTTTTATATATTAATACTATTGTATAATATACTATATTAGTCTATATTAGACTATATGGATAGTCTAATAATATCTTGTATTGAGCCATAGTATGATTATATAACCTCTAGTCACAGACTACCTCAACATGGTTGTGATATTAGGCAAAGCCATTTACATTTTAATGTCTATTATTTCACAATTTGTAAACATTACCATTGTTAGTAAAGAACTAAAAAAACTTCCATTTTTATGTGCATGCAAAAGAAAGTGATTATGATGAAGATCATAATCTCTTATTAGAGATGGTATGATGGTGTGGAGAACATTGAAGGAACTGTAGGTAGTTAGCTTGGAGAATTGGGAGACTCATTGTTAACGAATAATGCCGCTGTCATTAGTTTGACCTAATGTCATTTTAGTTTGACCCAGTTGAGCCCTAGATGCTGATTTGTGTGTATTTGTTGACTGTGTCTAACACAAAAGGGATCACTTTTGTAGTTGGTAGGGCGTACCATATATTGATCCCTCTGATGAAAGAGCCAGATAATGAACTAATCCTCAGGTCAAACCAGAGATTCAATCAGTGTCCCTTTCTGCATTTGACCAGCTTTCAGGTCCAAGTGATAGGATGGATTTGAGTCTAATCTAGTTAGAAAAATATTTGGAACATGTATTACCAGCCATCAGGACCAGCTGGGCCAGAGATTTCAGCAAGGGAGAAACCAGGGGGCATAGTGATAAACATTCGGAAGGAATGCAAAATCAGGGCCAGGGCAGACATGTCATGGGCGTCAGGTCCTAAGAGGACAACAGGAATCAAGGCCCCTTCGATCTGTGATCAGTAGTAGCCTTAGGTTAAAGCCATTATCATGAGAATAGTCACGGTGGAATCTCTTCTACACTTCCAGTTTAGACCTGAATACCCTCTTTTCAGGTGGCTGGATACCGCAAGAATGGTCAAGATAAACCCTTTTTTGAGTTGTAGGGTATCTAACTGCAGTGTTATCCTTCAAGATTGTTAATATACAAGTGTAAGAAAGAATAGAATTAGATTAGAATTATTTAATGTTACTCTAGTTTGGAAGAGTTGGGTGGAAGTCACAAACAGTCTAACTCAGTATGAGAAGTTAACAATCTAATGATTTAGAAATCTTTGAAAGAGTTTGTCAGTTTCCAAGTGTTGAAGTTTTATAGATCCTAGATAACCATCTGTCAATCATGCCATAGAAGAGATATTTGCACTGCATGGAAGTTGAAGAAGATCATCTCTGCACCACTTATTTGTGAAAATTGCCAGAGAGACTTAAACAGGTTCTAGAAACAGATATAAATTGTAGAAGTAGATGAGTCTTCTGCAGTCAGATGGAAATTTACTGGGAATTAGTCATTGGTAAAATTTGTAAATCCTTTCCAGTATCAATAAAAGGATTAAAATTGCTATGGTGCCTGAGTGGTTCAGTGGCTTAAGCGCCCAACTCTTGATTTTGGCTCAGGTTGTGATCCCCAGGTTGTGAGATTGAGGCTCACATTGGGCCCCATGCTCAGCGCAGAGTCTTTTAGGGATTCTCTCCCTCTCCCTCTGCCTCTTTCCCCTGCCAATCCTGCTTGCTTGCTTGCTTGCTCTTTCTCTCTCAAATAAAATCTTTAAAAAAGAAATTAATATGCATTATGTCTATTTCTCTGTGAGATGTGATAAATGGTGGTGACTCTTATTTGGGAACTTCCTTCCTCACTATTAGTACAGCTAGCAGTTTATTAGATCAAATGAAACACTGATTCTGTGTCTTACAGTTGAAAGGATTCTCATAATGCATTGTCTTTTTCTCTGCTGCTGACATATGATGTGTAAATGTGTCCAGAGAAATGACTGAACCACTGTAAGAAATCTATTCTGCAGCATGATTTAGTGTACACACAAAAAAGATTTGGTGTTCAAAATGTTCACACAATTTGTCTTTCTGATCATGACCTACTAAAAGGGTTTCATGGACTATGTAAGTGGTTTGTATTACACAGTTTGATAAATGTCTCTAAAATAGTTCTATTCAAAGTGAGCTCTGTAGACATGCAGCATCAGCACCACTCTGAAGCTTGTTAGAAATACAAGTTCTTGGGCTGCACCCCAGACATATGACCGGTCTGTTTCTGCAGGTAGAGCACAGGGTTCTCTGCTTTAATGCAGGTGATCTGATGCACAGTAAAGTTTGAGATCATTTTACTGGTCCTCTTTGTGCTCCAAAGAGCTTTTGTGTTATATCCATAGATAGTTGCCATTCTATAAATTAAAACTTATGAGCTTTAAAAATATTTATTACTTCATTTTTAAAGTCCCCAAAATAGATCCATTATATGTTGACATCAGAGCAGTGATGTCATCATACATAGATCTTTTGAATCAGTATATACCTGAAAAAAATGAGGGGAAAACAAATAAATCTTAGTATAATTAGGAAAGGAGGTTTTGCTCCCTTTTTTCTTTTTCTTTTTTTTAAGAGAGAGCATGTGCATGCAAGCTGGAGGGATAAGGGAGTTGGAGGGGCGGAGGGAAAGGGAGAGAGAGAGAATCTTAAGCAGGCTCCATGCCCAGTGCAGAGCTCAGTATGGGGCTTGATTATGAAAGTAGTTTTGACTGGGCAGGCCCCAAAAGTTCTTGGAGACTCCCCATAGTCCCCAGGCCACACTTTGAGAATTGCTTGTGTAGACTGTATATTTTGAGAAGATAGACCAAATTTTTGTAATCCCCATATAGAGTAACCATGGAATCATATGAGATGTTTTTATCACTAAAGTGTTGGGGAAATCAGGAACTTCTCAGAGCCTCTAGTAGAGGTTTAATCAGGCTATTGAGAGATCTATTCTGAATTTCCAGAGCTAGTTGATAGATTTCACTTGGATTTTTTGGTCTTATTTGAGCAATCTTGCTCCCACCCCTCTCCCCACTGCATGCCCCAGTGCCTGGTATAATACTAGCTCTGTAATAAAGGTTTGATAAAATATGATTTGCCTGACTAAATAGTTCTAAAAGATTGAAGTGCTAGATGTTAACATGATGTATATGATTGATTGATTGATCAATTGATTGATTTCCCTTAGGACACAAGTTAACAGAGAATGAGAGAAACCAGTTATTGGCAATAGCATCATCATTGTTTGTGGCATTCCAATTAAGAGCACAACATTTTCAAGAACATGAAAATTCAAGGTATGTTAGATCATCTAAAACAGTATAAATGAGAGAAAAATACTAATAATCGAGTCAGCATAGGAAATAACTAATAAAAGATCTGACTTAGTGACTGATCTTAGTTTAAATCTTGTGTTTGAAGAAGTATAATACAATTGCACTGTTTAAAAATGGTATTGTTTCTATTTTGTTCAAATGATTTTTTTAAATTCAAACAAAAAGGATCTTGGCCTCTCTAATTTGGACATTATTAGAGGTAAGAAGATACTCTGAAACCTTATGGAGTATTTGTTTAAGTAATTTTTATTTATTGTTTCTATTTTATAGCTTTGTTAATTTCCAACAAAGTTTTAAAAAGTGTTACCTTACAAAAAATTAGGATTGAATCTGAGCAGTAAAAATATACATATATATATATATAATATACATAATATATATATGAAACTCATGAGATTCCAGAAGGAACTAACACCAGGTTGAGTTAGTTACTTGTGAGCCCTAAGTATACTTTTGAGCTTCCTAGTAACACTAGTGAAAGAAAAAACATGCTTTATACCAGGACAAACAAAAGCAAAATCATCATGACATTAATGCCTCTACATGACGGGATAACTTTTTATGAATGTCTGTGTCCTTGCTAGTGTAATCGTGCTTTAGCAAGTAGAGTCTATTACGTACTAGAATGATGTTGTTGATAAAATTGTGTCACTTCAACTTCGTTTCCACTCTTTTTGCTTTTCCACAAGAGGAAGAACAAAGATGAAAAAAAGATGGCAGGTGACTAAACACAGATCAGAAACTCAGATTACCCCTGAAGAATTAGGTAGAGTAAAAGTAAATTGGGTTTGGGCTATATCTTAATGGCTAACTGATTTTAGTCAGGAAATCTTAGTCACTGGTACTCTTCATTTGTTCTCATTCTCAAGAGAACATACAGGAACCTTAATGTATGATTTTTTCCCTTTTTTTTTTATTAAAGTATAGTTGACACACAATTTTACATTAGTTTCTGATGTACAACATAGTAATTTGACAGACAGCTCTTTTGCTCACCATAAGCATAGTTAACATCTGCCATTATATAACACTATTACAGTACCAATGACTATAATTTATATGCTGTATAATTCATATGGACTTGTCCATTCCATGACTGGAAGCCTATACCTCCTCCTCCCCTTCATCCATTTTGCCTAGCCACACCACCCACCCCATCAACCCCTGCCCTGTGGCAACTGTCTGCTCTCTACGTTTATGGGTTTGTTTCTGCTTTGTTTGTTTTGGTTTTTAGATCCATATATAAGTGAAATCATATGACAATGGATTTGTCTTTCTCGGACTTATTTTACTTAGCATAATCCCTAATAGGTCCATCCATGTTCTTGCAGATGGCAAGATCTCATTCTTTCTTATGGCTGAGTAATATTCTCTTTCCCCCTCTCTATATGTATATAATGAAGAAAATGGCCGTTGTAAATAATGATTCCATAAATACAGGGATTCATACATCTTTTTGAGTTAGTGTGTTCATTTCCCTTGGGTAAATACCCATTAGTGGAATAACGTATGATCTTTTTTTAAGTTATGATTTGATGTCCAGAGAGAGATGACAGGTTATTGAATACCAGTAAATTACTGAGTGACTGGAAGGAGGAGAAAAATGGGCAATAGAGCCATGAATCTGGTTGACTTTTTCCCCCCAAAGTTCTGCTAACCAGTGTGGTAGCCGCTGGCCATGTGTACCTACTTGAATTAAAATTAGATTAAAATTTCAGTTTCTCAGTCATGTTGCAGTGCCACTTTAAGTACTCACTGGCCATATTTTCCATGGTACTGTGGTTAGTGGTTACTGAATTCAGCAGTAGAAAAGAACCTTCCATCATTATAGTTTGTTTCCATCAAGCTCTGTTGGTACAGGGATGTTTTGGAGGTATCTGTGTGTCTAGCTTTTGTTTTATTTATTTATTTTTTTAAATAGATACCTCATAGGTTCTTTTTTTTTTAAGATTTTATTTATTCATGAGAGAATCACACACACACACACACACACACACACACACACACGGGAAGAGAGAGAGAGAGAAAGAGAAAGAGAGAGAGGCAGAGACAGAAGCAGGCTCCATGCAGGGAGCCTGACATGGGACTCGATCCCGGGTCTCCAGGATCAAGGACTAGACTGAAGGCGGCGCTAAACCACTGGGGCTGTCCCTAGCTTTTGTTTTAAAACCGGAATCATACCTTGTTTTATTTTTTATTTTTTTGATAAATACAGGATTCATATCCTGATTGTGTTCAGATGTTATTTAGACCTTGATCATTTCTGAAGTCCTGAGGATAGCTAATGATGAACTGGTTTGATCTTTAAGAAATGTATTCAAGTTGTTTTCAGAGAGTGCTGACTTGCCATTGGTAAGAATCTGGAAAAAGGTTTGAAAAGGAAAAGAATAGGGGCCTTGGGTGGCTCAGTTGGTTAAGCCTTTGCCTTTGGCTCAAGTTGTGATCCCAGGGTCCTGGGATGGAGCCCCACATCCAGATTCCTGCTAGGTGAGGAACCTGCTTCTCCCTTTCCCTCTGCCCCCACTTGTGCTTGCCCTGTCTCTCTACTGTTCTCTGTCTCTCAAATAAATAAATATTTTTTAAAAGGAAAAGAATAAAAATTATCTGTAATCCTACAAACTCTTCAGTAAACACTTTTTTCACATTTTGTTGTATTCCCTTCTAAGTGTGTATGTGTGTGTGTGTGTACACACACACACCTTACATAGAGGTAGAGGTCCGCGATTCATCAGATTCATCAGTCTTCTATCATTCAACGCTCATCACATCACGTGCCCTCCTTAGTGCCCATAACCCAGTTACCCCACCCCCCATCTACTCCCTCCAGCAACCCTCAGTTTGTTTCCTGCAGTTAAGAGTCTCTTATGGTTTGTCTCCCTCTCTGATTTCATCTTGTTTTATTTTTTCCTCTATTGAATTTATTAAAGAAGTTCTATGAATAACAAGTTCAGGAAAATGTTGTTCAGCATCATCAGTCACTAGGGAAATGCAAATTAAAATCACAATGGGGGATCCCTGGGTGGCCCAGTGGTTTGGCGCTTGCCTTTGGCCCAGGGCGGGATCCTGGAGACCCGGGATCGAATCCCACATCAGGCTCCCGGTGCATGGAGCCTGCTTCTCCCTCTGCCTATGTCTCTGCCTCTCTCTCTCTCTCTCTCTCTCTCTCTCTCTCTGTAACTATCATAAAAAAAAAAATTAAAATCACAATGCTACACTAATACACACCAACTAAAATGTACATTAGGTGGTAAGTGGATAAATAACTGTGATTTATCCATATAATGGAATACTATTTAGCAGTAAAATAGGAAGAAGTACTGATACATGCATCACCATAAAAAATTTCAAATATAAGTCACGCTAAGAGAGAGAAACCAGTTCAAGAAGACTAGTAATCTATAATTTTATTTGAAGTTTCTAGTAAAGGCAAAAGTATAAAGACAGGAAGAAGATCATTGGTTCCCTAGGTTGATGTTGATGTCACAGAATTACATCTTTATACATTCTGTGCCCCAAACCATAAACCAGTAATTACTTTTAATGTATTAGTTTCTTAAGCTATATAGAAAACAAAATGTGGAGTTTGAAACCAAAGTTAAAATAATACTAGCTTTTATAATTGCTTGTGTGTTTACCTTTACTGAAGAACTTATTTATTCATGTGACTTCCTGGGTACTGTCTAGTGTCCTTTCATTTCAACCTTGCAAGACTATTTATTGCCTTTACCATTTATCGTACGGCAGGTCTAGTGGTCACAGACTGCCTCAGCTTTTGTTTCCCTGGTAATGTCTTAATTTCCAGTTTTTTTTGTCTTGATCCAGTTTTGTTGGTTTTAGGATTCTTGGTTAACAGTTTATTTTTGGTTTCTTTTTTTCCTTTTAGCACTTTGAATATATCAGCCTCTGGCCCCCACAGTTTCTGATGAAAATCTAGCTATCTATTGAGAATCCCTTCTATGTGATGATTAGCTTCTTTCTTGCTACTTTCAAGATTTTCTCTTTATCTTTGGCTTTTGAAAATTTGATTATAATATGTCTTGGTGTGAGTGTATGAGTTCATCTGACTTGGAGTCCATTGAGCTTCTTGAATTTTTGTTTTAAGATTTATTTATTTATATGAGAGAGAGAGAGAGAGAGAATGAACATGAGTGGGAATGGCAGAGGGAGAGAGAATATGAAGCCGACTGTGCTGAGCACAGAGCCTGACACAGGGCTTGATCTCAAGACCCTGACATGACCTGAGCTGAAACCAAGAGTTGGCCACTTAACTACTGCACCACCCAGGTGTCTCAAGCTTCTAAAATGTTTATATTCATACCTATCACCAAATTTGGGAAGTTTCCAGCCATTCATTATTCATATATTTTCTCTACCCTCTCCTCTCTCTCCTTCTGGGACTCCCATGACATGTACATTAGTCATCTTGATGGTATCACAAAGGACCCTTAGGTTCTGTTCATATTTCTTCAATCTTCCTCTTATTTATGCTTGAGAATTTCTCTTGTCTTCAAATTGGCTGATTCTTCTGCATGCTCAAATCTGCTTTTCAATCCTGAGTTTTTCATGTCAATTGTTATGCTGTTCAGCTCTTGAATTTTTCAATTTCCTTGTGGGTTTTTAATCTCTTTATTAATATTTTCATTTGTTTACATATTGTTTTCTTGACTATCTCCACATCTTCCTTTAGTTTTTTGAGCATCTTTAAGAGAGTTGTTTTAATGTCTTTGTCTACCATATCTGCCTTTAGGTCTTTTTCATGGTCATATTCTGCTAATTTTTTTTCTTTGAGAAGGCCATGCTTTTCTCTTTTTGTCTATGATTTGTGATTTTTTGTTGTTGAACGCTGGACATTTGAATCTAATAATGTAATAACTTTGGAAATCAGATTCTCCTCCTTCCCTAAAGTTTACTCTTATGATGTTGTTGTTATTTCTGTTTATTTGTTGAGGGCTGTCTCTGTGTCAAGAATCAGCCTGAGATGTATATCTAAGGTCTTCTCAGGTATTTTCTGAGCATTCTTCTGCACATGTGTGGTCGCTGTCCAATTTTCCTCATAAATGTGGTCATTTTTGAATGTAATAGTCTTTAGTGTCTGGCTCTTGAAAGTGAAAAAAGCAACAAATGGAGGAAAAAGGAGGTACTTACCCTTTAAGTCCCCTGGAACTCACTTTAGCCAGAGAAGCAGGGCTCACATTGGGAGGAGGTGCAGTAACAATGTCTACCCACCTTTTTTTCTGGACCTCTGTGATCAGAAGAGCAGTCAGTTATCATAGCACAGATCCCCAGTATTTGGAGGGACACTGTCCTTCTTTTGCCCACCCTGGCTTCCACAAACTGTGTGTAAGCTGCTCCAGGAACACTTGCACAGTTTCCTGCTGCTGACTGGGGATGAGGGGGATGAGTAGCTGCTACTGGAGTCAGTCCTGAAGTTGATGAAAATTGGTTGCAGTTTGTCATCCAACTTTTCCCCTGAAATTTGTGAGCCTTTGACTGGACTGGAGTTCTAAACTAGTTATCAGAGATATCCTGCCAATGTAATTGTCATCTAGGTGGGGAGACAGATTCCTGGAACTTCATAGTCTACCATCATCCCAGAATCCTCCTCCTCTATACATTACTGTTGAATTCATTACCCCCTTTCTTTTTAAAATTTAAAAAGATTTATTTATTTATTTATCCTAGAGAGGACACATGAGCAGGAGGGGCAGAGGGAGAGGGAGAAGGAGAGGAAGAGGAGGGTGAATCTCAAGCAGACTCTTCACTGAGTGCAGAGCCCATCTTGGAACTTGATATGGGGCTTAATCTCATGACCTTGACATCACAACGTGAGCTGAAACTAAGAGTCCTATGCTTAACTGACTGTGCCACCCAGGTGGCCCTAATTACCCTTTAAAAGTTGGAAAAAATTATTTAATGAAATATATAGGCCAGAAGTTCAGTTATATAGATAATTGTGCATGTCTTACCTATATAACAATGATTTAGATTTGGTGAGTTTATTTTCTCTGAAACTTATTTATGTGTAAGCCAGCTTATTGTGAAATAGGTACTAGCCATGACAACAGAGATCTGTAATATCAAGCAAAATATATTGATTTATTTGACAGAGTATGATCTTGCTTAGGCAAAGTGAATCTGAGTTATTTTTGCTTGTTTGCTTGAAAGGGTCTCTGACATCAAAGCTGATGTTAGGTGATTGAATCTTTACATTTTGGCTTAGGAGGCCTGTTTTCATTATTGGTTGGGGGTTGGAGTCTAAGAGTCAGCCTCCAGGTGTGGCTGCACATTGCTCAGTCATGGGTGTGCTCATGTAATGTTTATGCTTTCAAATCCAGTAGCCCACAGCCCTTCCTTTGTGTGGCTTGTTTTGGCTGCCGATCTTATTTTCCCAGTATCTCTATGGATTTTGCTCTTTCATCATTTATGACTTGGAAAAAGACACTGACAATATGTACTCATAGTATTTGGATAGTAAGAAGATAGTGCATTTTAAGGGCAAAAAAGTTAACATCAGAAACAATAGTGATTTTTCTTTGGATGACCATAAATAAATTTGGTAAACAGAATTTAAGTTTTTACATAAGTACATAATAATTATTCTAAAACACTTATATTGACAGGAGTGAATCCTTGAAAGTTGTATCAGACAATCACTTCATGTTATTTGAAGCTAAAGTGATTTTGTCAGCATTGTGGACAATAATTTGTTGCACTAACAGATGATGATGAGAGGAAAAATTTTGAAGGAAACAATTCAGTCCTTTTCAGTAATATTTCATTTAGTTTTGCTCAAGATGCCTGTAGAACCAAATGCTGTTCACAGGTCAGGATTCACTTTTCTGAGTGAGGCCCTATTGGTCCTTTACTCTGGTTGGGGTCCACCTCTGCCATCCTAAGCTTCTTAGGTGCTAGTGAGAACACCATGTGCTTTCTCTAAATTTCTGTGTGTCTACCATCCCCACTGTTATTTCTGCACCTTTTGTTAGATCTGATACCTAAGTAAGTAGTCTTCTAGCCTTTCTTAAGCTTTATCACTTACATTTCCTAATTCCATAATTACTCTTTGTTAAGCTGTCTAATTTATCATGTAATGATTAGTTCTAGAGAGAGCTGCACCAACTTTCCTGGTGGTAGAATGGCTGGTGATCAAATCTCCTCCTTACTAGAGGGCTGTTTTGCATTCACTTACCTTGTATATTATAAGAAGTTGTCAGAGGGTGTGGCTCAGAGTTAAGCCCTGGACTCCTATTTAGATGTCAGTCTTCAAGGCTAAGCTACATTGAGGTGGATGTGGGAAGTGCTCTCTGTTTTTATGTATTAAAGCTGTTTTAAGGTGTTTCAAAGTAAACGTTGATTCCATGGATTTTACAAAAGTTTTTTTTTTTTTCTTTCTGCAGATATATAGTAAATTAATCAAATCTTCTTGGCTTCTTTTTGCTTGTTTCATTTTCTTTCTTTCTTTGTACTTTTCACCATTTCCCAGAGAATGTGTTCATCAAATTCCTAAACATTTATGGGGCACCTGGGTGGCTTAGTTGATCGAGTGGCCAAGTAGATTTCGGCTGGGGTCATGATTTTTGGGGTCCTGGGATCAAGCCCCATGTTGGGCTCTGCCTTCAGTGGGGAGTCTGCTCAAGGATTCTCTCCTCCTTCTCTCTGCTCCTGATATCTCTTTTTCTTTCTCAAATAAAGAAATCTTTAAAAAAAAATTCCTAAATACTTACATGTGAACTATTGGGAAAATCAGGAATATCTAACTCTTTAATTCATTTCGAGTTCACTTATGTGTAGGTTATAAGTGGGTTTCTTCATTGTGATTTGGCAGCCTTTTCTTTATAAAATATTCCAACCTATTTCTCAAAGTAGTATGCCTTTATATGTCCAACGATAGCAAGACAAATATACATGAGTGTCTCAGTATGAGCCACTCTCACAAATTACCATAGACTGAGTGGCTTAGATAACAAACATTTATTTGTCACGGCCTTGGAGGCTGGAAGCCTGAAATCAGGGTGCAGCCATGGCTGGGTTCTGGTGAAGGCTCTCTTCTAAGTGGCTGAAAAACTACTTTTTATACCTTCATATGGTAGAAAGCAGGCAAGCTAGCTCTCTGGCCTCCTCTTATAAAGGCATAATCCCATTCATGAGTGCTCTATTCTCATGACCTAATATCTTCAGAAGCCCCCTCCTCCAAATACCATCACAATATGTGTTAGACTTCAACATAGAAGTTTTTGGAGTGAGGACACTAATATTCAGTTAACAGCAGTGAGTGTATGCTTATGCACCCATGCCTTCTCTCTCCCCGCTCCTCCCGCCTCCCCTCCCTTCCCTTTCCTTCCTCTTTCCTTTTTTCTTTCACCTGTGTGATTCCTGCATGCACAACCTCCACCCCCCACCATTTCATTAGGTATGCATATGTTACATAAATACATTCTGCTTTAGTGGAAAAAACTAGAACTTAGAAGTCTGGTATTTAGTAATAACTATACAACTTATTAGTAATGTGACCTTAGGAATGCTTGGGTGGCTCAGTGGTTGAGGGTCTGCATTGGGCTCAGCTCGTGATCCCTGAGTCCTGGGATCAAGTGCCACATTGGGCTTCCTGCAAGGAGTCTGCTTCTCCCTCTGCTTATGTCTCTGTGTCTCTCATGAATCACTAAATAAAATCTTAACAAAAAAAAAGGTAATGTGACTTTATGTATGTTACTTTAAGCTTAAGTTTACCAGTAAATGGGAATCATGTGTATTCTGTACTGTTTCATAAAGTTTTTATTAGAGTAATTGATCCTATGTAATTATGTTTCAGTACCAAAATTCTTTTACCCAATTTGTTATAAAGAAATAAAAAATGAATTCTATATTGTGGTATAAAACTAAGGAAATACCTTAAGCAAAATCCATAAAGAATGAGAAATGCCTTTTTTGTTTATATCAGGTAACTATTATATGACAAGAAAGTAGAATTTGGGGTCTAATTCTCTTCATTGAAATAACTGAGATGTCTTGTCTTACAGTCCAGCAAATGGGATACCAGTAGGGTGTGTTTTTAATGTTACTTAGATCATTCTTTTTCTTTGTGGTTTTTTAGTTTGCTTCTTTTCTTAAAAGGACCTAGGATTATATCAATATATCACTTATTGTATTCTATTTCCTTTCTTTTGTAGTTTATTACACTGGTATTTCATATTTCAAATTTATTTTGTAGGCTGAAATGAAGTTGAGATCAAATTTTACTTTTTCATATAGTTAACCAGTAGAATCAGTTACATTGTTTTAAATTTTAATTCCTGTATAGTTAACATATATTGTTATATGTTTCAAATGTGCAATATAATAATTCAACATTTCCATACATTCCTCAGTGCTCATAATGTTAAGTGTGCTTTTCATCCCCATCACCTCCGTAACCACTGGTTTGTTCTCTGTAGTTAAGAGTCCATTTTGTGGTTTGTCTTTTTTTCTTTGTTTTATTAGAATTAGTTCCATGTATTCACACGTCTGTCCTTTCCTTATTAATTATAAATGTTACCTTGATCCTATGCAAAATTCTTAAGATATATTATGGTCTGATTTCTAAATTTTTCTCTTTATTTTCATTTGTCCCTCTATTCTTTTTTTTTTTGTCCTTCTATTCTTATGTTAATAATTTATTATGTTCTTCTCCTAAAATTTGTTGATCATTCTTCTAGTTGAGCTTTGAAGGCACTTTGATATTGAAATTACCTTAAAATTATAGTAAGTTTGGGTAGGATAAACATCATATGTTAAAGTTTTACCTAAAATATATGGCTTTGTATTCATCAGAGTCTCTTTGATTCCCTCATTAAAGCTTTATAATTTTTTATTATAAGGGTTAATTTCTTGTTATTCTTAGTTTATGTTTTTGTGTCATTATTCTTAAGTTATTATATTATGGATGAGATATTTTTCTCATTTTAAAAATGATGATTGATTTGGTAAAGAGAAGCTAATTATATTTGTGTATCTTTTTTAAATTGTAAAAAAAATCAGAATTTACCATCTTAATCATTTTTAAGTATACAATACATATGTGTTAACTATATGCATAGACAGATCTCTAGAAAGTTTTCATCTTGTAGAACTGAAATTCCACCCTAATTGAATGCCTTGTTTCTTCTCCCCTCAAGCCCTTGGGCAACCACCATTTGTTGCTGTCATGAGTTTGATTACCTTATTATTTGTATTTCTTTTGTAATAATTCTTCTTCCTAAACTTAAAACATCTATTATAATACCTTTGTACTTGATCTTAAGAGGGACAATCCTGTAACTGTCTGAATCATTTGAGATGATTTTGGGTACAGGTAACAGAAACTCCGCTTCAGACTGACACTGGTTCTCCCTTCATAGTGAGCAGGATGGTCAGAGGAGAGAAAAGACAGAGCTCAGTATGTTCATCTGCTGATGCCACGTTCTTTTAGGCTTGCTTTCTTCTTTCTGTGACTTTTTCATAAGGCTTTGGTAACAGGATAGCTGTAGAAGTTTCAGGAATCAAATCTAGATAAGGTTCTGAGGGTTATGTCTGTCTCTAAGTAAGGACAGCTTTCCCAGCTATTCCCCAACCAGCTACTTCTCGGTTCTTATTGACCAGAAGCAAAACTCCTGCCCATTCCTGAGCCAGTCACTGCAAAGGGAACTGAGTTATTATGATTGTCTTGGACTAATTTTCTGGTGTGAAATAGATGTTTGAGTAATCAACTAAAGTGACCACCACTTAATTTAGTCTTCCATGCCTTCCTTTCCGTTAGAACTTCCAGTATAGTTTCATGTTTAAGAGCAAAAGTTTTTGTGCCAGAGACTTGGATTTCCCCTGGTTCTGCCAGTCCCTAGCTATTATCTTAGTATAAATTATTTAATCTGTTTTGAACTCCATTTTCTCATCTGTAATGTGGAGATAATAGTAGGTCTTAAAAGAGTTTTTGTCAATGTCAAATGAGATATAAAATACTTAACATGACCATTTAATTTTATCTATCCTTGCCTAATTTTCTTTTTTAAAATTCCATTTCAATGGTAATGGCCATGATGCATGCTTGTTTTATTTTTTACTAACTGAAATGCCTTGAGTGTTTCAACATCAATATTAGCAATTGATAAGAAAATTTTCTTCTTGCATTAAGAATGTGTTCTTCCATTCCGTTTTAAGTAACAGAATCATATACATATATTAAATATAATCACATTTCTTATAATATCCTCAATTGGTCATTGCAAGAGTTGAGTTAGAAAATTTAGATAAGTTAGCAGGGAACAGGGACTTCTGGGTGGCTCAGCTGTTGAGCGTCTCCCTTTGGCTTGGGGCTTGGTCCTGCAGTCCTGTGATTGAGTCCCACATCAAGCACCCTGCAGGGAGCCTGCTTCTCCCTCTGTCTATGTTTCTGCCTCTCTCTCTCTCTCTCTCTGTGTCTCTCATGAATGAATGAATAAAATCTTTAAAAAAAATAGCAGGGATCAAAATTATTAAAAAAAAATCCTACCCCCATTGAGCATACATTTAAGCAGATGGTAAATAGACAAAACAGGTCAATAAACTGTGATATTATAATGATAATGATGATAAAAATTTTGGTGATAAAACAAGAAGGGCTATAAATTTCCTAGAGGTGGATGGTGGGGTAGTTAGAATTTTAATTTGGATCACAGGGTAGTATAAGACAGGAAGGATGAGCAGGATGAGAAGATTGACTTTATTATAAAAAATTTTTAAAAATTATTATTATTATTATTATTATTTTTTTTTTTTGAGAAGGTTGACTTTAAAGCTGAGACCTAATGGAGGAAGGGAGCAAATCACATGAGTATCAGAAGAAGAACCTTCCCATCAGAGGAGACACCAAATGCAAAGCCCCTGAGGTCAGGGTGCCTGGCTGGCTCAGTCAATAGAGTGTGCAACTCTTGATCTCAGGGTTAATAAGTTTGAGCCTCATGTTAAGTGTAGAAATTACTTAAAAATAAAATCTTAAAACAAATAAACAAACCCAAAACCCCTGAGGTCAAAGTATGCCCGGCTTCTTTGACAATTAGCAAGGAGGCCAATGTAACAAGAGGAGTAAGCAAGCTATGCAGTGGTAGAGCAGGAGTTAGTGTGGATAAGGACTTTGGCTTTCACTGAGTGAAATGGGGAAGTCATTGCAGAGTCTTCAGCAAAGAAGAACTTGTACTGTATGTAGTAACAAGGGCATTGTGATCACAATGTTTTGTTTTTTTGAAGATTTTATATATTTATTCATGAGAGAGAGAGAGAGAGAGAGAGAGACATAGGCAGAGGGAGAAGCAGGCTCCCAGCGGAGCCCGATGCAGGATTCGATACCAGGACCCTGGGATCATGAGTTGAGCCCAAGGCAGATGCTCAACCACTAGGCCACCCAGGTGCCCCCTGTAATTTCAGTATTGTAAACAACTATAAGGGGGGAATAAGGGGAAGCCAGAATACTGTTAGGCCTAAAAGTCCTAGGCCTGAGCCCCGTGACACTCCACAGTAACAGATTGGGAAGGTGAGGCAGATCCAGCAAGGAAGGCTGAGAAGGAACAGCAGAGGAGATAGATGGGAAAAATAGTTCAGAGAGCCAAGTGCAGAAAGGGTTCAAGGAGGCATAAATATTCAACTGAAATACATCACATTTGAAGAGTGCCTATTGACCATTGAATTTAACAATATGGAGGTTCTAGGAGACCTTGATGAGGGCAGTATTCATGAATGTTGTGTGGAAGTGGTGGTTCGAGGTAGATTGAAGGGAATTTGAGATGAGTGGGAAGAGAGAAATTGAGATTGTGTAAATTCCAGCAACTCTAAATTTACCTTTTTAAACTATATGTACATGTAATATCTTATTTTGATTTTATAGAAAGTGGGCCATTCTTAACATTGTAGAAGTTATGGCAGCTCCTCTGTTCAGTCATTTTGGCTAGGGAAAAATGGTTCCTTTGGCTCCTTCAGCTATCACTGAAATGTCAGTGCTTGGCATGGTGCAGTGGAGCCAGCTTTGAATGAGGTGGCCGGACTCAGGATTTTGGTCTCAGCACCACTGCCAAGTAAGTATACAGGTGGCCCAAGTCTCTGTACAAATGCTTCAACTTTTGACTCAGTTTTTTCTTCTGAGAAATGGCAGTGTTGAATTGAATGATTCCTGACATTTTTTTCAAACACTGATCCTACGTGGATTGCATGTGGTCAGACAAGACCCTTTCACTTTCTGGTTTCTACTTAAAGCTTCTAGTGCCTCTCTTGAGATTCAAGTGGAGGTGGAAGACTCAGTAAAAGGAACTCCTTCGCTGTGGCCAACGATAACACTGATGAAAAGACTTTAGCTTGAAAGGTTTTAAAGCATGTTGTGTTCACTTCGGGGGAGATGACTTTGGGTGTGTGGAGTCAGTGTATGGTCACCCCTGGGAGCTGATCCTTGGTAGAATGTATCAGCGACATTGGCCACAGAGCCTGCCCTGGCTTTATTGTTAGCCAGAGTTGTGTAATGGAAAGTTATATTCACTTGAATCACACTCATGTTGTATTTTCTTTCCTCCTCTGGCTTCCTGATAAAATAGAGAATCAATTTTTTAGTGATTTTTACCTAACATATGCAATTATCTGGGGTTTTTTTTTCCCCCTTGCTTCCTTCCTTTCCTGGTTGTAGATTTATAATTCACTTACCCATTATTAAGTTTTCAATTAGGTAATAAGGGTTTGAGGTTTTAAAATATTGTAAGAATTGAAAGATAATTTGGGAAAGAAGCAGAATAAAGCAACCATGTGAAAATAGTTGCCAAGGAGAAGCAGGTATTGCTGTACAGTTGCAGTTGGTTGTTATGCTTAAATGTCTCTGAATTTAAAAGGACGTGTCAAGTTGTTAACACACTTAACACCATCCAGGACAATAAAATACAATTTTATATCATACTTGTTACATATTTACCCTCAGCTAAGCTACTTCATTATGACAATGGAGTTGATGTTCTCCTGATTATATAATTAAAAAAAACACTATTCTGGGTATATGTGGTATATGTTCACAGACATACATAGCCATACTATTTCTTTGGAAATACCTTCTTTCATTTGAGCAAATAAGTCTCCTAAAAGCAGCAAAAGGGAGAAAATGTTAATTCAGTCATTAGCCTTTAAGTGTGGTTACTTTTTACTATCTGTTATGATATTTTTATACTTGGTATGAGTATGTCCTGAATGATTTAGAAATGTATGTGAGGTTAAGCACACAATACTAAGTGGCTAAGATGTCCCATTTATACTGACATTTTTGCTGAATATTGCATTTAAAAATATTTTTTTCTTTTATTCCACTATAACAGCTGAACCGAAGACAGAATAGCCTCATTATTGTAGGAGAATTTCTCTGTTCCCTGCAATGATTCCAAGAGCTCTTGCACACTTCATCAGTATTATTGTAATTCTTTGGCTGCAGGATATTTGGCAGCTGTTGCACCCCACTGGCAAATCCTATTCATACTTCTTTTCCATTCACTACTGCCATTGGAGAATTGATTTCTCTCTCCTCTACTCTAACCTTTCCCAATTCATTTTGGATTGTTCAATGTGAAACATTTTAATTTCATATCATACAGCTATTCAGCTCACAATCCCTTTTTTAACCTGTCACCAGGGTAACAGCATAGCATGCTTTCTTTAGGCAATCAAGTTTTTATTTCACATGCTTAATGTTGCATTAAATGTTTGCATTTTGTTTAACCCCCCTTAAATACTTTGAACTCTGGATATGTTTTATAGGATAATGAAATCCTTGATTTTTGAATTGAAACTAAATCAACACCATCACTACATTCATAGTAAAATGTCAGATGATTAATTTACATAATTCAAAAATTTATAAAATCCAAGTTAGCCGATCTGTGTAAAGCAATTTTCTGTAGGTAATGGAGGAATATTTGTATATATTTATGTTTAGCCTTGTCCCAAAAGAGGATATAAAGGGGAGTTAGATTTGTCAGAGAAGTATACATTTAAAAGAGCAATGGAATTAGTTCAAATAGAAAAATATATCTTTTGAAGATAAGACTTGATTTTTCAGTATAATGCTCTTTTCTCTGTGTATGTGTGTACTTAAAAATATAATGATTTATGTATTTTATGATAGATGAAATAATCTACCAGAATGAGATTAAAAGTCTCTTCTGGGAGATTGATTTGGGCACTATCTTCATTAACAGCTATTTATACATTTACTTGTATACAGGCATAGCTCATTGATATTGTGAGTTTGGTTCTAGACTTTCACAATAAAGTAAATCTCACAGTAAAGCTGGTCAAATGAATTTTTTGATTTCCCAGCTCAAATAAACATTACATTTACATTTTACTGTAGTCTGTTAAGTGCGCAAAGCATTGTGTCTAAAAAAATCATGTACACATCTTACTTTAAATTACTTTATTGTCAAATAGGGGATCCCTGGGTGCCTCAGTGGTTTAGAGCCTGCCTTTGGCCCAGGGAGTGATCCTGGAGTCCTGGGATCGAGTCCTGCATCAGGCTCCCTGCATGGAGCCTGCTTCTCCCTCTTCCTGTGTCTCTGCCTCTCTGTTCTGTGTCTCTCATGAATAAATAAATAAAATCTTTAAAAACAAACCAATAAATAACTTTATTGTCGAATAAATGCTCACAATCATCTGAACTTTCAATGAGCCATATAAACACTGACCACAAATCACTATATAAAGTTCTGATAATTAAAAAGTTTGAAATAATGTGATAATTACCAAAATGCAACAGAGACACAAAGTGAACAAATGGAAAAATGGTATTGGTAGACTTGCTTGAAGTAGGGTTGCTATAAACCTTCAATTTATTTTTGAAAAATGAGTATCTGTGAAGTGTAGTAAAACAGCACAATAAAACAAAGTATGCCTGTACTACTTTAAAAAAAAAAATAATCCAGTAATAATGATAGATTAGTGAAGATGAAAATGAATGTGTTTAGATCTTGTCTTTGAATTTCATAGACTTGAGTTTCTCTTTATAGAACTACTTTCCATCTTTATTCTAAATAACAGATTTGGTGAAATTTTTTCTGTGAATAAATTTTATGAAATTTGGAATATTCTAAGAAATACAAAGAAATATATACAAAAAAGAGCAGAGATTAGTAATCCATGTTGTTTGAAAGCACTGTTAATTAAAAAAAATTAGCATAGTAGCTCTTTATCCTAATATTCCCTTATATAATCACTAAAGTTCTTGCATTAATCTATAGGCTAAACTCTGAATTAAGCTGCCCATCTTTTTCTTTTATACTATCTTTTTTATTTTACTTTTGAAAAAAAGGGGGATCCCTGGGTGGCGCAGTGGTTTGGCGCCTGCCTTTGGCCCAGGGCGCGATCCTGAAGACCCGGGATCGAATCCCATGTCGGGCTCCCGGTGCATGGAGCCTGCTTCTCTCCCTCTGCCTATGTCTCTGCCTCTCTCTCTGTGACTATCATAAATAAATTAAAAAAAAAAAAAAAGGTATCATTAGTACTCTTTGGAATTTCTGGCTTCTCACAGTGTATCAGACCAATATCATACCTTGAGAGCTCATGTGTAATGAATGGCCTTGAATCAAGGTAACATTGGTCTAGATGACCAGTGTCCTGACCTTCCACCTCACAAAGGCTACTTTCTTTTGGTAGAATAAATTCCTGAATATATATTTTAATGATAAATAACATTTTACCTTTAAAATTGGAGTTACTAGATTATTCTAAAAATAATAACTAGCACTTCTTGTGATAAGTTGCTTGGGCTTAGAGTAATAACAGTTCCTGCCCGCTAGGAAGCCTAAAATGGAATCAGATAGGCAGACATTAAACAAAAAATTATCAATTCTGAAGACTGCTAGAGGAGAAGTGCAGCTTATCCTGGTGAGGGAAAGGAATCTCATTTGCAGGTTAGCCACACTATGTCAATGTCTCGTTTTCAGTAAGATGTTACAGGACATACAAAGAAATATAGAAGTATGTTCCTTTTACAGGTTAAAAAAATCAATAGAAACTGCCCAGGGAGGGAGTCCAAATGCTGTATTTTGTTATGCAATAATATGTTCAAAGGACTAAAGGAAACCAGATGTAAAGAATTAAAGAACAGAATGGCAGCCATGTCGCACTAAAAGAAAATGTTGATAAAAATTCTAGAGACGAAAATACAATGCCTACAATGAAAAAATACACCGGAGAGAACTCAACAATAGGTTTGAACTGGCAAAAGAAACCATCAACAATTTTGAAAATATGTTAATTGAGATTATCTAGTGTGTGGAATAGGAAGAAAAATGAATAGAGCATCAGAGACCCATGGGGCACCATCACATATACCAACATACATGCTGAGTCCCAGAAGGAGAGGGGAAAAAGATGAAAGGATGGAAACAATAAAGAAATCATAGCCGAGTATACCTGGCTGGCTCATAGGTAAAGCACATGATTCTTGATCTTAGGGTCATGAGTTTGAGTTCTACTTTGGGTGTATTGCTTACTTACAAAAAGAGCAAAAAGCATCCCAAATTTTGTGAAAAACGTTAATCTGTACATTCAAGAAGCTTGGTAAACTAGAAGCACAGAAAGATCTGTATCTATACACATCATTGTCACACTGTCAAAAACCAAGCAAAAACCAAGCAATCCTTTTTTTTTTTTTTTAAGATTTTATTTATTTATTCATGAGAGGCACACACACAGAGAGAGAGAGAGAGAGGGGCAGAGACATAGGCAGAGGGAGAAGCAGGCTCAATGCAGGGAGCTTGATGTGGGACTCGATCCCAGGACTCCAGGATAACGTTCTGGGCCAAAGGCAGGTGTTAAACCGATCCCCAGCGATCGGCGATCCCCAGGACAAAATAATTTTAAGACAAAAATTGTTATTGGAGACAAAGAGAAATTTTATGATACAGGTGTCTGTCCATCAGAAAGCTATAATCGTGATGAATATTTATGTACCAAATAACACAATTGTTGGAGATTGTAGGTACCTCACTTTCAGTAATGGATATAGGACAATTGGACAAGATCAACAAGGAAGTAGAGGACCTGAAAAACAATATAAACCAGATAAATCCAATACATTAACAGTAACACCCAATAATAGTAGAAAAGGCAACTGTGGGAAATTTACGAATATGTGAAAATTACACCTAAATAACCAGTGGGTTAAAGGAGAAATTATAAAAAAAATATAGAAAAGATTTTGAAATGATGAAAACGAAAACACAGCATTCAAAAATTATGGACGCATTGAAAGTAGTGTTTAGAGGAAAATTTAGGGCTATAAACACTTATGTTTAAAAAAAAAGATACCAATCACTTCATTTTCTACTTTAATAAAATAGGAAAAGAGCAAACTAAACCAAAGCAAGCAGAGGGAAGGAAATACTAAAGATTGGAATGGAAATAAATGAAAAAGACCATTGTTTTTCTACAATAAAGTAAATTAGTAAAAGTAGAATTTGGTTCTTGGGCAGATAGGCAGAAATGCAAACCCTTAGGTAGACTGTCCAAGAGAAAAAGACTCCAGTTGTTAAAATTGGTAATGAAAGAGGAGGTGTACATGTGGACCTTACAGAAATTAAAAGGATTATATGGGAATAACCTGAACAGTTGTATGCCAACAAATTAGGTAACTTATAAAATGGAGAAATTTCTGAAAAGATGCAGGCTCTGGGCTCAGACTCAATAAGAAATCGAAAATCTGCAAAGATCTGGAAGAGACTGAATCAGTCATCACAAAACTTCTTGGAAGGAAGAGCCTGGGACTAGAAGGCTTCACTGGTGAAGTCAGTGAAATATTTAGAAGGGAATTAATGCCATTTCCTTACAAACTCTTCCAAAGATAGAAAAGGGAAAAATTTGCAACTCATTCTATGAGAGCAGTATTATCACGATACTAAAATTGGATAAAGATGTTATGAGAAATGGAAACTAGAGACCAAAATCCCTCATAAATGTTAATGCAACAGTCTTCCACAAAATACAAATAAATGGAACCCAGGAATATATAGAATGATTATGCACTGTAACCAGGTGAGATTTGTTTTAGGAATACATAGTTGGCTCAACATCTAAAAATCAATGTAATAAACCATATTAATAAAGGACAGAAATCACAGAATTATTTCAATAAATGCAGTAAAAAAAAAAAAATTGACAGAATCCAACAGCCTTTCACGGTAATTACCACTCACTGGGGGTGCCTGGGTGGCTCAGTCAGTTAAGCCTCTGCCTTTGGCTCAGATAATGATCCCAGGGGCCTGGGGATCAAGCCTCACATCACACTCCTTGTTCAGTGGGGAGCCTATTTCTCCCTCTCCTCCCCGTTCCTGCTCTCTCACTCTCTCAAATAAATAAATTTTTAAAAATTCTTGGGGAAAAAAAACCCAAAATACTCACCTGATAAGGAATAGAAGGGAACTTCCTCATGAAATGAGGAAGATTTAGAAAGATTTAGAAATGATAAAGGCCATTTCTAAATAACCTACAGCTAACAGTATATTTAATGATATATGACTGAATGTTTTCTTCCTAAGATCAGGAATAAGAAAAGGATGTCAATTTTTTTTTTTAATCATTTTACTGGAGTTCCTAGGCCAGTTTGGCAAGAAAAATGGAAAGTGTTAAGATGGGAAAACAAAGTGATATTTTCTTTTTTTTTTTTTAATTTTTTTTTTTTTATTTATTTATGATAGTCATACAGAGAGAGAGAGAGAGGCAGAGACACAGGCAGAGGGAGAAGCAGGCTCCATGCACCGGGAGCCCGACGTGGGATTCGATCCCGGGTCTCCAGGACCGCGCCCTGGGCCAAAGGCAGGCGCCAAACCGCTGCGCCACCCAGGGATCCCCGCAATTGGATATCTTCATGCAAAAGATCAAAGTTGTTCTCCTCCCTATACCGTATACAAAAATGAACCTAAAAAGAAAAAAAAAATCATAGTCCTAAAAGTAAGAGCTTTCTAACCTTTGGTTAAGTGATGACTTCTTATGTAAGATGCCAAATGCACAAGAAACAAAAGGAAAAAAACTTAATGTGCTCTCAAGGGCACCAACTAGAAAGTGAAAAGACAGAAAATACTTGCAAATCATGTATTTGTTGTTAGGACACTTTTGTTTAGAATATGTAAAGAACTCTTACAACTCAATAATAAAAAGTCCAATTTTAAAAAGGTCTAAGGACATGAATAGAAATTTTTCCAAAGATGATACACAGACAACCAACAAGCCCATGAAAAAAGGCTCAGCAGTATTAGTCCTTAGGAAAATGCAAATCAAAACCACAATGAGTTACTGATTTATGCCCACTGGGGTGGCTGTAATAAAAACGATGGACAATATCAAAGTGTGGTGAGGATGTGGAGAAATTGGAACCCTCATACATTCCTGGTAGGAATTTGAGTAAAATGGTGCAAACCTGGAAATGATTTGGCAGTTTCTCAAAAGGTATGCCATTACCACATGACCCAGCTAGCTATTCTACCTCCAGGGTTATACTCAAGGGAAATGAAATCCTATGTCCATACAAATGTTGTATGTAAGTGTTCATACTGACATTTTTCATGAGTGAACAGAAACAAGCCTAATATTCATGATGAATATGTAATATTAAGTAAAATGCGGTATATTTATAGAATGGGATGTTATGCAATTATAATAAAGTATTAACACTACAGCATGGGTGAAATTTGAAGACACTATACTAAATGAAAGAAGGCATGATAGACCACAAATTCTTTGGTTCCATTTATATGAAATATCTAGAATAAGCAAAGCTGTAGAAATAGAAGGTACATTAGTAGTGGTGTAGGGCTGTGGGGGCTAGGGGAGGAGATCATGGAGTGACTTGCTAATGGGTCCAAATTTTCCTTTTTGGGATTACAAAAATGTTTTAAAGTTGCCTAAAATTGCCTGGAGTGATGGGTACACAACCCTGAATATACTAATCACTGTTGGATTATGCAGTTTAGATGGGTTAAATTTATGATGTGTCAATAAAACAACTGACATTTTTAAAACAATGTATTTTATATTCAAGAATTTACTTTCCTATTGGTATAATAGCTTAAATTTTAGAAATTAAAGTCAAATGATATTGTATTTACTAGCATGATGAAGTCTTCTTTAAGATTATTTCTTCTCGGGACGCCTGTGTGGCTCAGCGGTTGAGCGTCTGCCTTCGGCCCAGGGCATGATCCTGGAGACCCGGGATCGAGTCCCACGTTGGGCTCCCTGCATGGAGCCTGCTCCCTCTGCCTGTGTCTCTGTCTCTCTGCCTCCCCCTCCTGTAGTGTCTCTCGTGGATAAATAAATAAAATCTTTTTTAAAAAAAGATTATTTCTTCTCATAAAATGTTTATATGACTGCTCTCGATTTAGTTACATGAATAAACTTGACAAGTACAAATGTCAGGTGTTCGTAGGCTACTACCTGGTGGGTAAGAATGGTACATATATGTGATCCAGAGTATTTTTCCATTCTTTATTTCCTCTTCTGCCTTTCAATGTGAGGGATATAAAGTTAAATCAACATAGAGAATTTTTAGTTTCTGTAATGGTGGTGTAGCTTACTTATTTCCAACTAACCCTCCTTCAAATAACAATTAGAAGCTCCAGAGAAGATCTACAACGATTTGAAAGCTCTGGATAATAACTAAAACCAGTCAGAATTCAAATGGATTTTGAGCATTTATAGAAGGAAAGCACATTGGATGAGCTCCAAATGTGTATGACATTATCCCTGAAGGCAGTCACCATTGCACGCATGTATCAGAGCATGGCCAGAGCTCAGGAGTTAGCCACTATCTTAGTGACTTGAGGTCGTGAAGAGTGATGCTCAGAATTTTAAGAACCACTGAAAATTGAGCAGAGATACCATGGCAAAAGAGAGCAACAGAGTGAGGATTTCTGTATCTGAATTTAGCTTCCATCAAATAGATGGTTGACTCCTGAAATGTGCATGCCTGAAGACTTCAGGAATCCCAGCATATGAATCCCGCTGGAATGCTGAATGAACAGAGCTGAAATTTCAGTTGCTGCCCTCCAAGGAGATGGTAATGTTTGGAATTTGAGCATCACTATTTGAGAGGCTTGTAAACACCTTGAGTTTTTTATAAAAACCCCAGAGGGACCATGTCTTAGAAGAAACACTATGTTTCTGGAATAAGGACTTTTAATAACTTCTGGATTTGGACTTCTAAGTTCCTAAAAGCAAAACCAGGTAGACATCCTATCACAGCACAAAGATGAATCTTCATGATTTCAGAGTGATCAGCCAGTAATTTAACTGCCTACTGTAATAAAAATCAGTCCTTTTCAGGGGAAGATAACAGAAAAATAGCCAACATTTCCATAATTGAGGATACAAAAACAATTTCCTTGGCATACAGTTTAAGAATTAAATTTGACCCAGAGTCAAGTGAAAAAGCAGTCCGTAGAAAACAACTGTGAGACTACTAAGATGTAGATCATGGATAAGATTTTAACACAGTTATTGAAATTATTTTCAAATATTAAAGATCAAAATGAGGGAGTTAATAGGGCATATATGCATGTACCTGGAAACTAACAAATTGCCAACTAGAAATTCTAGATCTAAAATGGTACTAACTATCCTCTGCAGTGGAAAACCTACAGGCTAGGTTGAAAAGTATAATGGTGCTGGCAGAGGGAAAGAGTTGGCAAACTTAGAAGCATAGAGACTATATTGTGTGAAGAGAAATCGTATTTTACAAGTCTCAGTGACCTAAGTTGATAGGATTAGGAAGTTTAACTTATATGTATTTGGAGATACAATAGAAAGAGAAGACAAAATGGGGAAAAATATTTGAAAAATATTTTGTTATCCTCTTTAGATTGGAAACAGGACAGAGTTGTCTGTATTTGTCACTTATACTCAACATTATACTAGAGATCCTGGCTAGTACAATAGAAAATAAAAAAGTCATGGAGATCAGAAAGGAAGAAATAAAGTTGTTTCTGTTCACAGAGGAATTTTGTTTACATAGAAAACTTTAAGGAATCTAAAACAATTACTGGAATAAATTTAGCAGAGTTGCAAGATAAAAAGTCACTCAAATATAAATTGTGTTCTAATAATGAAAACTTAGGCAAATACTTTAACAAAATCTAAAATAAAAAGTCACTCAAATATAAATTGTGTTCTAATAATGAAAACTTAGGCAAATACTTTAACAAAATCTAGACTTGTCAGAGTTTTAAGGCTTGGAAAAATAGTGAAGCATAAGGATTGGGGAAAGGAAGCTTTCCAGGACAACTTAATAGGCTACTTAAGAAAACTCTATGGAATCTGTGATACAACTAATAAAACTGAAACAAAAATAGGTATAATTTTAACAAAGTAGATTCAAGACTGCCACACTTTGTTGGGAGAAATTAAAAATGTGTAAAGTAGATGAGAGCTATTATTATTCTTATAGATAGGATAAAATACTGATAAAGTGTCAGCTCTCCCTCTATTAATGAAGAGATTCAGTGCAAGCCAAAACATAATCCCACTAGGGTTGTTTTGGGGAGGATGGAGAAGAAATTGCCTGTTGATTTTGAAATTTTTGTGAAAATGCAAAGAATAGTCAGTGTTATCTTACTGATGGACAGACCTGCAGAACTTGGTCTGCAGATTATCTTTCAACAACTAGATGAACCTCTTCCTATTTCTCATCATACTAGAAAAGGATGAATCATAGGTCTACATGTAAAACCTCTAAAGGAAAATGTGAATATTTCTTCTGGGCCTTGCTATAGTCAAAACACTTCTTAGCAAAGACATAAAAGCACTGAACATAAAAGGGAAAATTCATATGTTTTTATTAGTATTAAAAATTTCCATTAAACAGCAGAGATACATGTTTGTTAGAAAGATTAAAATCCTAAACACTGACAGTACCAAATGCTTGTGAGACTGTGGGACCACAGGAACTCTCATTCATTGCAAATGGGAATGCAAATGGAATAGCCATTTTGGAAGACAGTTTAGCAGTTTTTGTACAAAACTAAACATCCTTTTACCATATGATCCCGTAGTTGTACTACTTGGTATCTATCCAAATGAAAATGTTTCTGCACTGAAAGTTGCATATGAATGTTTGTTTATAGCAGCTTTACTCATCATTGCCAAACTTAGAAGTAACCAAGGTGTCTCCTTCAGTAGGTAAATGGATAAGTAAAATGTGGTATATCTAGATAATGGACTTTTTAATTCAGCAGTGAAAAGGTATTAACCATTAAGCCACAAAATGACATGGAGAAACTTTAAATGCATAATGCTAAGTGAGAGACGCCAATCTGAAAAGGTTTACATTCTAGCTGTACAACATTCTGGAAAAGAATGTTGGGAGGCAGTAAAGGTCAGTGGTTGCCAATGATCTGGGGGGGTAGAAGAAGGATTAAAATAGGTAGAGCACAGGGAAGTTTTAGGGTGAAACTGTTCTATATGGAATCTTAATGGTAGAGACATATCATACATTTGTTTAAACCTGTAGAATATACAGCTCAGAGAGTGATTCCTAATGTAAACTGTGGACTTCAGTTAATACTAATGTATCAACATTTGCTCATCTATTTTAACAAATGTACCACAGCAATGCAAAATATTAATAATAGGGACGCTGTATCCAGGGTGAGGTAAATGAGGGTATATAAAGGAACTCTACTTCCTTCTCTATTTTTCTGAACACCTAAAACTGCTCTAAAAAAAAATTAAGTCTATTAATGAAAACAAACTGCTAAAGTAAGACATTTTTAAGGAAATTTATAAGCCACAGAGGGGGAGAAAATATTCACAACACGTAAATCTGACAGAGGCTTTCTAAAAGATAAAGAACTCCTACAAATCAGTAAGACCAACATCTTAGTAAAAAATGGGCAATTTTTTAATACAAGTGACCAATAAACTCTAATACTGAGGTGTCCAACATAATTTGTCATAAGACAAATGCACATTAAATTATAATGAGAGTTTCTCAGCCACTAGCCTTGCTAGAAGTAGAAACACAATATGAACTAGTGGCAAGGTTATAGAACAAGCTCCATTGCTGGAGGCAGTATAGATATATTTTAATATCTTGTGAAAGAAGTTGGCAGTTTTTATAAAATTAAACATGTTTACCCTCATATTTCCAATCCTAGAGTTTTTACCCACAAGAAATCAAAACATCTGTCTTCAAAAAAGAGTCATACAAAGAATGTTTATAGCAGTTTTGTTCCTAAGAGCCCCAAACCGGACACAACCCATAAGTGCATCAGCCAAAGGATGAACTAATTTCTGTATGCTTGTACAATAGAGTACTACTTGACAATACAAAATGAATGAACTGTTCAACATGCATGAGCCTCAAAAATATCCCATTGGGCAAAAAGAAGCCACACATCGGAGCACGTGTTTTGGTGTCTGTTTATGTGGAGCTTTAGTCTAATTTATAGTTGAACTACTGGGGGAAGGGGTAGATTTCCTGAAAGGATACTGATGAAACTTATATTTGTGAATTTCACTGTCTATTAATTGTAGGTTAATATATTTAAAAAATAACAGGTTTTTGAAATAATTGAGGATTTCAGATGTTTGTACCAAATTATGGTAACGATTGATGATATTGACTCTTACCTGGCATTCTTTACCATACACCAATCTGAGCATGCTATACCTTTTATCTTCTTTAATGAACATATGGATAAAGTGTTCTTACTATCTTGGCCTCACTGATCAGGAAAGAGACACAAGGAGGATAAGTGACTTGGAAGGTCACATGGTTTTTGGGGTCAGTGGTCAGTCCAACCCCAGGGCTTGTAGGGGTGATGGCTAAACTCCATTGCCTTTCCAGACTAGTCATGGCCAGTGTTTCAATTGAGAACATGAAGCTTTTATTGGTGGCAGAAGAAATAGGGTTTGCATAATATTAAACTCTATAAAATTATAAGTAACATCAGTATTTGTTTCCTGATTCAGGTGTCATATGTATTGTTATTTGTAATGCTAATGATATCAAACTTGGGTATCTCATAACCCTTTCTAGGCAGTATTTTGTGATACACACTCTTCTACACAGCCTCCTCTATTTGAATGTACACATTTTAAATTGCATTTAGGCAGGATTCTGTTCCTCTACTATGACAATTTCTTGCTTTGAAGAGGTTCTCTGAAAAATGCTGCTTTTATCTTTTTTCTACAGTGATGAACTTTAATGTTGGAGTGTTGTAAGTTCTCACATAATAAGGCTTAGATTTTTGTTTGCTTTGGCAGTAGACTTCTGTTTAAAATTCCTTTAATCTGTTCATTCCATGCTTTTTATATTCATTTGATAGCTGATGGCTCTGTGAAGAATTTTATATAAATTTATTGAACTAATAAAACTTGTAAATTCTTCCTCTATCCCAACTTGCTGAAAGTGAGTTTTTCAGCAAATCGCTGAATTTTTGTCATCTTTAGATTTTTTTTTTCCTGGAGGAAATAAGAAACAATTCATATGTTAGATCTAAAGTTTCATTAAAATTGCTTATGCCCTGTCTCAGGCATTTTAAGTGGGCCATCTGTCTAAACATCTCTCTCTCTTTTTTTTTTCTGATCATTTCCTCGACTTATTCATGAACCATGGGAGGGCTCCTTTGTAGTCGCCATGTAGCTGGTTCTGTCTACCCCCACTGAATACATCTATGTGCTTGCATAACATATCTTTTCACCATGCTGGAAATTCTCTGAACTTGGTTCAGATGAATGGCCCACTTTTCTGAAGGCCTTTTTCTTCCTGCGAAGATTTGTATGCAGAAGCTGACCTCTGTGGCTATGGAATGCAGCGTATTATTCTTGATCATTTTACAGACCACCCACTGTGAAAGTTATGATCAAGGATTGCTTAATGATTCTTTGACCACTAACATTGTTTTAACTCAGTATTTCACTCCTTAATAGGTAATGGCACAGTTGAAAACCAGCTTTTCTGAGTGTCTCATAATATGGTTTTGAGATGCTTATTAATCCTTGATAACAAAGATTTCTGTGAGTTATGTTTACATAAAATCTGCCTTAAACACAACACTTAATAGCAATGTATTTGGGTTAGTATTATTTACACTTTTTTGAGTAAAGTATTCTAGTAAATTAAATGGATTAGCAATAGCATTTGTGATAATGAGCTGTTTTTACTATAAAATACAGAAAAATTTAGTTTTATTGAGCATATTTATTCTCGTTGGCTGATGATAATCAGAGTGGACAGGTCTGGATAAGAGCTATTATTTGACTTGCTTTGTGAGTAGCTGTTTATGTGAATTCCCTTTTCCTGGGTTTTGTTTGTTTTTTGAAGCAGTAACTTAAATGATATCAGCTTTTTAAGTAACTAATAAGCTGCACAGATGAAATTTTTGATCAGAGGGCATCCTCTTTCACTAGGATGTAGTTCAGTAAAAAGCTGTTTTCTGTGTACCATTACTGTAGTAAGTTGTGTGAAACTCCAGGATTTTTTCTCTCCCTTTCCAGAAGAGTTATTTGTAAAAATCTTTGAGACTATTTTAGATTTAATGAATAAATATAGCTCTTTTCTAAAATTAAAATATAACTATAAAATGTAACTGGTTTATAATGATAAACATACTTGTGCTAGTGAGATTGATACCAGTGTTTCAAAGTAATTATTGTTACTGTAGTTTCAGTGGTTTTGCAGAAATAGAGCACGTGTACTTTCAGGTTGGTGTGTGTTACTATCTTTATTTATAGTTTATTATAGTTTATTTCTACTGCAGAGTTTATGGATCTTTATACTGGGCACATATGCCCAAACCCATCCATTTTATTTTAAAACAAAACTATTTTCAAACTCCCATAAAGCCAGAAGGGATTTTAACAAGTTGTATTTGTGAAAGAATTGAATGCATAAAGAGATTGCACAGTGTGACCATTTTTTTTTTCATATCTCATGGGCTTACTTCCACAGGAAATCCTCTTAGTAACTCGTCATCTAAAAAGATATTGTTTGGAAAGTACCATCTCAGAGTTGTATGCTCAGAAGAAAGAACAGCTTTCCTTTTGCATTCCCAGCACTGCGCTAGCTGTATTTCACATGTGTAGAAATTTTGATTCCAAGGGACTGAAAGAGTCCTTGGTACATCGTTAGGAAGAGAATGGTCTAAGATAAAACCTCAGGATTTCAACTCAAAAGAGACTATGCTCTTTGCACAAGGTTCCTCTTGGGGTAGGTTATAACATATATGAAACAGATGTGGATCAAAATAAAACAATGGAAAAATAAATAGTAGTTAGGTTCTGAAGGGTGGCAACTGTATCTCGCCACCATCTGTAGGATTGCTTTCTGTGGGAAAATGCAGTCTGGGTTCCAGCAGGATGTCAGGATTAACTTCCCAGCTCCTCTGGAAACAGAGGCTTGTTGCATAACTAAGAGTGGTCTCCAGGTTTACTGGAAGAGTTACCTTCTCTGATCTACTGAGTTGTGAAAAGTACTAAGCATATAATAAAGTTTAAGCGGAAGGGAGATGAATGAGGTTGTACTCTGATCAGTACCTATAATTAGAGAACGTTTATGAGAGAGATGATATTCATGAAGAATTTGTGGAGCAGAAGGAATCCAGAGTTTGGGATCCCTGGGTGGCGCAGCGGTTTAGCGCCTGCCTTTGGCCCAGGGCGCGATCCTGGAGACCTGGGATCGAATCCCACGTCTGGCTCCTGGTGCATGGAGCCTGCTTCTCCCTCTGCCTGTGTCCCTGCCTCTCTCTCTCTCTCTCTCTCTGTGTGTGTGACTATCATAAATAAAATTAAAAAAAAAAAAACTTAAAAAAAAAAAAGGAATCCAGAGTTTCCTTTAAGGGGTTTCAGTTATTGGGGGGGGGGGGGGCGAGGGGCCATGAGTATAGGTCTAGGGTTGGGACTAATCAAAGTAATAAAAGTTACCATTTATGTGCATTATTTAACCTTTGGTATATCACTATGATATATTTCTGGTTTGATACTTAAAGAGACAGAGACCTAACAGTTGGCCCAAAGTCAGAACTAATGAATGGCAGAGCTGTGTTTCATAGCTATTTCTGTGAGTCACCAGAGTCTGAGTTTGTGATCACTGGGTTTAGTTCTTCTGCAGGTTTTATTTTGGTTTTTTATTTGTGAAGTAACTTAAGGGTTTGGCACTACTGGCTATACAAATCAGAGAATAATCAGAAATAAAACCAGATACAAGAGTGGGGTGTTATTTATAAGAAACTTGAATGGTAGGTAAGTTAGCTAAGATTTCAGTAGCCAAGATTTAAGAAAGCTATGTTGTCAGTAATATTAGCTGCCAGGTTATTTCTGTTATCACAGTATCCCTGAAGAGGTCAGGTGTTAACCCTGTTTGACGGTAAACCGGGCGAAGTCTAGAGAGTTCATCTGTATAGCCTAAGAACATTCAGCTTGGGGTCCATGCTCCTTTTGGAGTGTACTCTGCCCCTTGGGTGACACGGCCTCCCCTTTGCAGTCATTGGCACATTGCAGGTGCTCCTCAAATTCCTTCCGGCTGCTGCCCACCCCAGCCCTTTCTCCTCAACGTGCAGTGGGACCTGGGGATGCAAAAATAAGGCATGATCTTGGTCCTTTAGGAGGTCACAGGCCAGTCGGGGAGATAAACAGATGCCTGCCCCATGGAATGGCATGCCCAATTAGAGGTGGGCTTGGCACACAGGAGCACTGTACCCCATGCTGCTCTTCCTCTCTCTTCTCCTCCTCTGCCTCCTGTATGCTTCCCTGTTGTTCTTTCCAGCTCTCCTATGTGAAGCTCTGTCCACTGAAACCATCCTCTTTAAATTGCCAAAAGAGAATCCTCCATGTCTCTGCCATGTGCATTAGTATTGGTTTGTTGAGGCATTTTTAAACTTTTCTTTAATTTTAACTAAATCCTATAGTATTTAAAGCATTTCTTCATCTTCAGAAAATAAACAGTGGGCCAGATACAAATGTTCACCTAAATCATCCATAATCCTCCATTAGACATTGTGTCTATAGATGATTTGATTATAATCATAGTTTTTGTGACTGAATTTTTTTTTAATAGAATACACAGAGAATCCTTTTGAAGTTTGAGGGAGGGGATATTAAAACATAACCTGCAACATCATTTCAGAGTTATGACATAAGACAAAATCTGGATGCTACCTGTTTAGTAGTTCATAAATATTACTTTGCAACTATAAAAATTGAAAACACTTAATATTTAAATTAGGTTAATTCAGAAATCATTAAAATTTTGTTACTTTAAAATTTGTGAGAAATACTTATATTCTAAAAATGTTTTTGGAGGTAAAATGGCGGGCTCGTGGTGCCGCTGACACAGGGATGAAAATAGTTATGCGTGGAAGCAGAATTTAAAATCTGTCTCTTCAAATAATCTTTCATACCACCGAATAGCATCTTGATTCACCATGGCATTGGCAGCAGTAAAATGGGCAATATCAAACAGAACTGTCTGGAAACATTTATTTCCAATTCAAAATGGAGCTTTATATTGTTTTTGTCATAAATCTACGTATTCTCCTCTACCAGATGACTATAATTGCAAAGTAGAGCTTGCTTTGACATCTGACGGCAGGACGATAGTATGCTACCACCCTTCTGTGGACATTCCATATGAGCATACAAAACCTATCCCTCGGCCAGATCCTGTGTATAATAATGAAGAAACACACGACCAAGTGCTGAAAACCAGACTAGAAGAAAAAAATGAACACTTTGAGCAAGGACTCATGATAGAACAACTTAGCAAAATGTTCTTTACTACTAAGCACCGTTGGTATCCTCGTGGACAGTATCATAGACGTCGTAGGAAACTGGATCCTCCAAAAGACAGATGATACTGAGGTTTTCAGGAATCAAAAAGATGTTATCTTGTGTCTCATTTGCCATTTGAGAAACGCAATTGAGTATATTCATTAATATGTTATATAGCAAAATGATAATAAAATGTCTTTTCATATGTTAGAATGTGTATTTCTTTATATATATTAGGGAATCGTGGATTTGACATTCTTATTTACAGAAACCTATTTCATCTTTGCTTTTGAGATATTAAGGTCTACCATTTATTTTTATGTGTCTAGTGTGATTAAGTATTTTTACATAATCAGTCAAATATTGTTAGTAGTATAAATATGATTAATAGAAATGTGCATGGTTCTCCTTCTCAAGGAGATTTTCAAATTGCTTTTGAAAAGAAACGCATGAAGTCCACCCAGAAAATAAATGTTACAATTCTTTGTTGTGGCTTCTAGGAAATTATTAAATTACTGTTGACTCTTGAACAACATGAGTTTGAACTATGTGGTCCACCTATACACAGATTTTTTTTCATATAAATAAATAAATAAACAAATAAAGTCCAAAAAATAAAAAAATAAAAAAAATAAAAATGTTTTTGTCTCTGGCTGTTTGACCCAGTTTTTCTGGATCATGTAATGTGGATCATGGGCAGGAAAAGACCTGTGTATTAAGACTAGCATCACTGATGTTGTATTCTTATCCAAACAAACAAAAAACCAAAACAAAAGGAAAGGATACAAGAAACTTTTTGGATGTGGTGGATAGGTTTATTACTTTAATTATGGTGATAGAAACACAATTGAATACCTATTTGTATGTTAATTATATGCAGTTTTTAAAAAAAGATTTTGTTTATTCATGAGAGACACAGAGAGGCATAGACACAGGCAGAGGGAGAAGCAGGCTCCTCACAGGGTGCCCGATGTGGGACTTGATCCTGGACTGGGACCACACCCTGAGCCAAAGGCAGATGCCCAACCACTGAGCATCTCAGGCGTCCCATTTTATATGCAGTTTTTTGATACCAAGTATAACTCGATAAAACCAGAAAAATAAGAGACCAAAATTGTAAATTTTTGAAAACAGTCTGGAACAGTAACCAAATAGTGAAAAGAAATTAATATTGCATAAAGTTGATTTTTGAAAGACTGTCACAATGAAGCAACTCAAATTCACAGAATAGGTGAAGGTGCTTTGAGTAGATGGAGGAACCACAATTATCCCAGAATGATCTCTGTTGTCCTTGGAATGTCTGTGTGTTTTTTGTTTATTTTTAATTGCTCTAGTTTAAACCTGAAAGCTTTTTTCAAGGATAGAACCTTTTAAAATAATGTGCTGAAGTACAATCTTTGGCAGTTTTACCCAGCACACTTAATGTCAAAGGAAAATCAGTTAACTAAGAGAATCCTATAAGATTAACTATATTTTTTTCTTTTTTTCTACTTCAGAGTGCCTATTATTAAACCTCAAGTGGCTAACTGGGAGCTCTCAATAAAATTGCATGATGAAGTTCATACTGTCATAGCGTCAAACAGTGGGCCAACAACGTTCTCTGTGAGTTTTCTTTCTTTCCTTTTTTTTTTTTTTTTTGTCAATCTTGAAATTATCTGTGAATATTTAAAGCAGTTTTTAACCTATTCAGTGACTGTCGTCTTTTGAATCTGTGACAAAGCTATGTGTTTGACTCATCTTCTTTAGGAAGCTGAATGTAAATGGCAATTTTTGTTGTCTCACGTTAATTAGGAAATATATTCTGAGATTTAGCCACATTCTAAACTCACTTCCTGACACCTGATTCATTTTCCTTTTGTTATTGAGAAGTAATACGTTTGTTTTTTTCACAGAGAAGAGCATCTTTAGGTATAATTCCAAACATATGATAGCTGTGGCAGGTAATCATTGTTTTAAACAAGTAATCTGAAACCTATATAACATTTTCTTGAGACTTCAGGTTGTGTGAGACATTCTTGAGGCTAAATTTACCTTCTGGTGACATTCCTTTTGTTTTGAAGGAACTTAAAACTTGAACTTAAACCCCTTGGATAGTATCCATGCTAGAACTGTTTTAGTTTAATTCCGGTCTATACTGAACAATGTTACATTAAGATTTAGTGTTTATACTGTGGTACGAATGATATGTTTTAAGTTCTGTGATTTGAGATTGCCAGAAGAATATCATGGAAGGTTAACTTGCGTCCTTTTTTGCTTTTAGCATGAACCCACAGAAGCTGTTGTGTAGTTAGTACAATGAATATTTTATTAAGCTACATTTCTTGTGGCTAAGTTGCAATGAAATGTCATTTTATTGTATGGAAAAATGACTTTTTTAATAAAAAGATTTGAATAGGATATGAAAATCAAAATAATACAACTTCACAGAAATAAAACCTGGTGAGGCTGAGATATTTAGTGGTAGTTTTGTTTGTATGTTTGTTTTTACATAACCTCTACCCCTGGCTTGGGGCTCAAACTCCAGACCCCTAGGTCAAGAGATTCCTGCTCTACAGACTCCAGCCAAGCAGGCACTCCCTTGTGGCAGTTTCCTGATGATAGAAAATAACACAAGTCAGGAGTTAAGGAGAATTCATTTATGCACCATATCCTTATTACATCCCTACTGTGTGCTTGGTGAGTGTTACACTGGAGAAACTGACATTTTTATGTAGTAGTCAGTCACAAGTAAATGAGATTAATCCATGAATTAAGTGTAGTCTCCTGGTTGTCTATAAATTTTGTGATTCATTCTATATGCCAAAATTGTTAAAGCATTTGTTCCTAAAAGGTATTTAGTCACCTCTCTTAAAATGAAAACTATGTTGGAGCTAAGCAATTGTCTTATGATATGTTTTTTGATGGTCTTATGTGATTCATTACTTTCCTCCTTTCTATATGATCATTTTAAAAAGTAGTTTTATAAGTGGAAACTTAAGTGGACATCAGGTTGGGTAGCAAGTTATATGTATTGAAGTAAAGACTATAAACATTATAGTATAGCATTTTCCTCGGGGAAGGTTAACTTTACAAAAATGTAAACTTAGCATAATTTTCAGTTCTGTACTGAGTCACCACTGAAGTGTTACTGTTCATCTGATACTCCAATATGCTGTTTTTCTAAGCAGTGCCTTTAATAAGAAAACTGCTCAGATTACTTCTTAAAGCTGTTATTTCTTTGCGCTTATTTCAGATTCCATGTTGAAAAACTAGAGACCATCAACTCAAGTGGTGTCTTTGACTTTTTCCTGAAGAATTACTCCTTGTTTTACCTTTTAGCTCATGAGAAAAGTAAGGCTGTTTGAGAAAACACATCAAAGTTATTCTATTAAAAATTTCCCTGGAAAATATCCATTGTGATATATAGTATCATAACCACTGCCCTTATTTATTGGCTTTGCTACTGTCAGACATATCAAACCTAATGAAAAGTAAGTACTCCTGATGGTGTGTACTTTTTTCCTAAGCATATTTGGACTGAGCTGCATCTGGCATTAGTCTTTTTGAAAAGTGTCAAGGTGAATAATGTAGAGTAAGTAAAGGCTCGTTGGAATGAAATCTTTAATAGTGTGGAACCTCTGCTTTTAGGTTCTCGGAAGGAAGAACTGTGACTATTGGTTTTCTAGATTGCCCAGCGCCACATCAAGAAAAAATTGTCCTGGGGTGACAGTCTAGGTCAATGGTCCCAGAAGTAGTACCAGGAAAATGTTTAGATACAAATGTTCTATACAGGTCTCATTAAAAAAACAAAACATTCATAGTTACAGCTAAATACCTTCTTTATGCTGTCTCATTCTGCCCTCTTCCTCTCCAGAGGTGATAGCTATCCTAAAGATGCTATGTGTCCTCCTTGTACATATTGTTGTTGTTGTTGTTTTTTAAAGATCTTATTTATTTATTTATTTATTCATGAGAGACATAGAGACAGAGACACAGGCAGAGGGAGAAGCAAGCTCCATGCAGGGAGCCTGATGTGGGACTCGATCCCGGGTCTCCAGGATCAGGCTCTGGGCTGAAGGCAGACGCTAAACCGCTGAGCCACCCAGGGATCCCCTTGTACATATTGTTATATCTATAATATGTGGATATGTACTATAATAATAGTAAAAAATGAAGTTGTGAAAATATAAGTACTTAATGATACAATTTATATAAAATTTTGAAACATGTAGAGCAAAAACAGTACCATTTACAACAGCATAAAAAAGAATAAGATACTTAGAAATAAAATTAACCATGGATGAAAAAGACATATATATGAGTTACTACAAAATGTTACTGAAAGAAATTAAGGAAGGCACAAATATATGGAAAGTCTTCTTGTGTTCATTGATTGGAATACTTAATGTTGTTATGATGTCAATATTACCCAAAGCAATCTACAGATTCAGTACTGTCCCTATAAAAATCCCAACCGAATTTTTGCAGAGAGAGAGAAATCCATCCTAAAATTTATATGAAATCTTAAGGGAGGGACCCCAATAGCCAAAACAATTTTGAAAAAGAAGAACAAAGTTGGAAAGCTCACACTTTTTGATTTTAAAACTTATTACAAAACATAATGGTCAAAATGGTGTCATACTGGCATAAGACAGACACGTAGACCAGTAGAATAATTGCAAGCCCATGAGCCCAGAAATAAACCCTTGAATATATGATCAAATGATTTTTGATAGGAGTACTACGGCAATTCAATGGGGGAGAGCATAGTCTTTTTAATAAATAGTAGTGGAAACATTTTTATCCTCATGCAAAAGAAAAAAGTTGGATTCTTGCCTTACCTTATACAAGAGTAACTCAAAATGTATCAAAGACCTAAATGTAAGAGATAGAACTATAAAACTCTTAGAAAAACAAGGGAAAAGGCTTATGACATTGGATTGATGATAATTTCTTGGACGTGATTTTAAAAGCCCAGGCAACAACAACAACAAAAAAATAAATTAGATTCCAGTGCATCAATGACCCACAGTCAACAGAATGAAAAGGCAATTCCCAAACTGGGAGAAAATATTGGCGTATATCTGAGAAAGAGTTATTTCTCAGAATATATACAGAACTCCAGTAACTCAACAGCAATAAAACCAAACAACCTGATTTTAAAATGGGCAAAGAACTTTAATAGACATTTATCCAAAGAAGATATAGATATAGAGATGGCCAGTAAGCAAAATATGCTCAGCATCACTAATCATTAGGGAAATGCAAATCAAAACCATAATTGGACACCAACTCACAGTTCTTAAGATAGCTATTATAAAAAAGGACTAGTAAGTGTTGGTAAGGCTGTAGAGAATTTGGAATCCCCATGCAGCCATTGGTTGGAGTGTTAAATGGTGCTGCTGCCATAGAAAACAATTTGGTGGTTCCTCAAAAATGAAAAGTAGAGGGCAGCCCCAGTGGCGCAACAGTTTAGCACTGCCTGCAGCCCACGGCATGATCCTGGAGACCTGGGATCGAGTCCCTCGTCAGGCTCCCTGCATGGAGCCCGCTTCTTCCTCTGCCTATGTCTCTGCCTCTCTCTCTCTCTCTCTTTCTATGAATAAATAAATAAAATCTTTTTAAAAAAATGAAAAGTAGAATTCCCATATGACATAGCAGTGGTATTGCTGGGTATTTACTGCCTCCAAAAATCAGAATCAGGGTCTTGAAGAGATATTTGCACACCCATGTTCAGCATAGCTAAGAAGTAGAAGCAACCAAATGTCCATTGATGGATAAATGGATAAACAAAATGTGGTATATACATATCATGGAATATTATTCAGCCTCAAAAAAGAAGAAATTGTGGCACGTGCTACATGGCTGAACCTTGAGGACATGTGTTCAGTAAAATCAGCCAGACACAAAAGGACAGACACTGCCTGATTCCAAATCCTACATTACACAAAGTAGTTAAATCCGTAGACAGAAAACAGGATGGTGTTTGCCAGAGGCTGGGAGGAGTGGGGAACAGGGAGTTACTGTGTAAAGGATGTAGAGTTTCAGATCTGTAAGGTGAAAAGTGATGGAGAGGGCCAGTGGTGATTGATGCACAGCATGGTGTATTATGTATGTATTTTTTTAAAAGATTTTATTTATTTATTTGAGAGAGTACACATAAGCAGGAGGGACAGAGAGAGAGGGAAAAGCAGACTCTCTGCTGAGCAGGGAGCCTGATGTGGGGCTCGATCCCAGGACCCTGAGATCATGACCTGAGCCGAAGGCAAACGCTTAACTGACTGAGCCATCCAGGTGCCCCAAGGTGTATGTATTTAATACCACTAAACTGTATACTTTAAAATCATTAAGATAGTAAATTTTCTCTTCTGTAAAATTTTAAAAATACGCAAACCAGCATAGATTAGTATTTTTGATTAAAAAATGTAAAAGCAAGAAGGATGAAATTTTGGGGAAACAAAGGGAATCATGGTTGAGGGAAAAGTGAAGTGAAGAGGTAATAGTAGATGGGGTAAAATTTTATGTTTTAGGTCTTTGATTCTAAATATAAAGGTCAGAATGAATAGCAGAATTAAGTATAAAACGTGCTCAATACAAAGTTCAAATATTATCTTGCATATTAAGATGATAAACTTAAAAATTAAAAAAACTAAGTTTCACTTATGTTTAATTCATGATTCTCTTCTGGATTCTGAAGATATTTTCCACTCTCTTTTACTCTGTGTAATGTGGAACTGGTCAAAATAGTTCATGATAAAAAAAAAAGATTAATACATTTGTTATCTTAAAGATGATGGCCTACTTCCATTTATTTATTTATTTATTTATTTATTATTTATTTATTTATTTATTTAGAGACCCAGAGAGAGAGAGGTAGAGAAATAGGCAGAAGGAGAAGCAGGCTCCCTGTGGGGAGCCTGATGCAGCACTCGATCCCACGATTCTGGGATCACGCCCTGAGCCAAAGGCAGTTGCTCAACCATTGAGCCAAACAGGTGCCCCGATGGCTTATTTTCATATTGAAAACAATTCACTTGGAAGAAAAATTTTGATGCGAAGAAAATTAGCTCGCGAATTCAGACTTCTTAAATCATGGGAAAATGAGCACTCTGTATGCACTTAACTTTCTTTTTGCATGATATTTATGTTAACTACTAATAAGCAGAAATAATAGAGAACAGTTATATGATCGTTGATATTAATTTATATATTTTTTTGTTACAGTGAGCCCCTGATAAATTTTTCTAAAGATCCTATTAACTACCTCTTAAGAATAACCAGAATCCTTTTTTTTTCTTTTTTAAAGATTTTATTTATTCATGAGAGAGAGGCAGAGACAGGCAGAGGGAGAAGCAGGCTCCATGCAGGGATCCCAATGTGGGACTCAATCTCAGGAATCCGGGATTACACCCTGAGCCAAAGGCCGATGCTCAACTGCTGAGCCACGCAGGAGTCCCTAATCAGAATCCTTAAGCTAGTGAATTTTGGCATAGCAATGTAATTTTTGTTAATAGTTGAAAAATCTAAATGATCAAAAGTAACATTTAGCAAGGTCAAGGAAAATGAAAATTGTTTTCAATTTTAGTATATGTGCTACCAAAGTGAGCATTAAAAATTGTTTTCATTAAAAAAAAAAACAAAAAACAAAAGCTTTTCTGTTCATTTTCCTGAATGAAATTCTTTCTATCTATCGATTGATCGATCGATCTATTTTGCTTCTTATGGAAAGGTCAAAATTTTACTTTTGGTAGTCATAAAATTTTGCTGCAGTTCTGAGTTAAAATCAGAATCTCTCCATTCTTCCAATTTAAAGTAAGTTATATATTGACAAATTTTGTATTAAAAGTTAAATGGTAGAGATCCACTTCTGAAAGAGCAATTTTGTGCAGTAAAGCAGCTACACTGATGAAAATTATAAAAATCTTATTGTAGATGATATGTTGTTATATGTAGAAAATCCTAAGAAATCCATTAAGGAACTTCTACAAATAAGAAACAAGTTTCCGAGAGTGTAGGTTACAAAATAAGTATATAAAAATCAGTTGCATTTCTACTTACTTACAATGAATAATCAAAAAATAATATTATGAAAACAGTTTCACTAATAAGAGTATCAAAGGAATGAAGAAAAAAGAGGTACAAATGTATACGTGAGAACCACAAACTATTGAAAAAAAAAAAGAATGGAAATCCAGATATAAATAGAAAGCATCTCATATCCCTGGATTGAAAGACTTAATGTTATGATGGCAATATTTACAAAATTTATCTACACATGCAATGCAATTCCTTCCAAAATCCAAACTTTTTTCCCCAGAAATTGACAAACTGATACCAAAACTGCGTTGCTCTCTGTGCTAGGCATAGAGCCTGCTTAAGATTTTCTCTCCTCTCCCTCTGCCTTCCCCTGCTCTGCTTGTACTCTCTCTCTAAAAAACAAAACATAAAAAGAAAACTTATAACTTAATAGTTTAAAAACTAATATTTTTATATTAGGGGCAAAGTGTCTGAATAAGCATTTCTCAAAAAAAATATACAATTGCCAATAAGCATACAGAAAGACGCTCAATGTCATTATTTTTTAAAAAGATTTTATTTATTTGAGAGAGCGAGAAAGCACAAGTGGGGGGGGGGGGCAGAGGGAGAAGCAGACTCCCCATTGAGCAGGGAGCCTAACATGGGACTCCATCCCAGGTCAGTGGTATCATTATCTGAGCCAAAGGCATATGCTTAACTAGCTGAGCCACCCACGGGCTCTCCCCTACCTCATTGCTCATCAGGGAAATGCAAATCCAAACCACACTGAGAGAGCACCTCATACCACTAGGATAACTATAATAAAATAGAAAATATGTGTTTTGGAAGATGCATAGAAATTGGAGCCCTCACACACTCTTCGTGGAAATATAAAATGGTACAGCTTGGCATTTCCTGAAAAGCTTAAACATCTGGGTTATCCAGAGCCTTCTTGGTTTTTTGTTTTGTTTTGTTTTTTGAGAGTGAGAGAGAGCAGAGGGAGGGGGTGGGAAGGGGGGAGAGACAGAATCTTAAGCAGACTCTACACCCAGCACAGAGTCTGTGGGGATTAGGGGGGGCTCAATCTCACGACTGTGAGAATATGACTTGAGACAAAAGAGTTGGATGCTTAACAGATTAAATATTTAAACAAGTATCTTTAGATTGAATTATATCCTTGTTACTATAGTAGATATGTTTTACCTTCTAGATATTATTTCAAATAATAATTTTTTCCAAATAGTAGTTGCTGAGCTTTCAGCAACTCAAAGGTGAATTAAATAGCAATATGTATCCCTTATCCTTTCTACAAATTAATTTGATAACATTCACTCAAAGACCTTTAAAATTTGGTGTACTGACTCTACTTCTAGAAATCCATCCCAAGGAAACAATAAAAAATTGCTAATATGAACATGATATTATGTTGAAAAAGATGAATTAAAGACGGCTTGCCCTGGAGATATCCATGTGAAAATCTCTACTTAGGATGGTAAAGGGAGACGTGGAAGTAATTAAAATGCAGTGGTAAATGCTGTAATAGAGGTGCCTTCATCCAATTAAGTCTGTGAGAAAGATAAAAGAGCACTGAGCTGGCTGGGGGAAAGGAAGGATCTAGGCAAAGAAGTTCTACTTGACAGAGATGACTAAATGAGTAATAGCTTAGAACGTGATTTACTTATGTCACAACTTGCTTTGGAACTCATGCTATACATAGACAAGGAAAAGCACAGGCATGTGGTAGCAAGCTGAGTTCACTGAAAAATCAGACATCCTCTGTAGATAACTTCAATTTCTTTTTTTTTTTTTAATTTTTATTTATTTATGATAGTCATAGAGAGAGAGAGAGAGGCAGAGACACAGGCAGAGGGAGAAGCAGGCTCCATGCACCGGGAGCCCGACGTGGGATTCGATCCCGGGTCTCCAGGATCGCGCCCTGGGCCAAAGGCAGGCGCCAAACCGCTGCGCCACCCAGGGATCCGGATAACTTCAATTTCTTATGGAAGTATGTGCTTCCTTAATATTTTAATTATTTGTTTTTCACAGAGTGAGGAAAGGGTTTCGCGGTCTGGTTCTAGTTGCATTGTTGTTTTTAATGCTGAGTTTTAGCCTTTTTAAAGGTATTTTCCTGAAGCAGCTGTCTCTAGTATTGAAGTATTGAAGACAGATCCTGTCCCAGGCACTGTATATACTTGTTTTTGTTTTGGTTGATGTAAAATTGTCCCATTTTTAGATGCCTGTGGTAGAGGGAGGGAAATGTTTTGTAGTATTCATATCATTGAAATTACCATCCTATAGTTTTCTTCCCAGAGAAAATGGTGATGAACATAAGAATAAAAAATAATAATTACATATGGATGCATAAGAAATAATTACATACACATTGTCTGAGTTTCTTACTGTAATATAGCTAACCGTTTTCCATTTGTTCTACTGCCATGTATTTTGCTCTAAACTTCATGACTAAGAAAATATTCCACCAGTTATTTATTTTTTAAAATATTTTATTATTAAGTACTCTTTACACCCAACATGGGGCTCAAACTCAAAACTCCAAGTTCAAGAGTCACACATTCTGAGGACTGAGCCAGCCAGGCGCCCTCAGTCAGGGCTTAGAGAGCACTGTGAAAATGTGGTTTTAAGTAGAGCTAGTAAAGTATTTTTATGTAATATTTTCATAAAGATTAAGGATTAAATGAAGTTAGCATTTGTCAATAAATTTGTGCACTGAATATTTTCTTTTTTTTCTTCTTTGTTTTCAGTAAGAATTTAGACTTATTTCACATCACAGTCTCTGTTCCTTTTATCCTATTGTAATGCCAAGTCATGTAGTTTCATGGAATTTTTATAGAGACGTGGTAAGATCATGGTTCTTTTAAAGAAATAATTTTCAAATAACCCTTCCTAGAATAAAATACAATATTATTCTATCTGTCCTCTTGACTCTGTAGTCAATTTTTAGAGTAGACTCTTCTTTTTGAATGTGAGAAAGACATCAGCGAACACGGTTGGTTCACTTTTACATATGTGCCTACTGTAGGCTCTTTATTAAAAAAATATCTATGGCTTAAGTGCACAATAGGCAGACAGAAAACAGAACATTTTGGAAGTAGCATTTTAAGATGAATACCATAGTACTCTTAGGTGCTTTTAATAAAGCACTTTAATCCTATTTAGAAAATTGACATATGTGTACATGATAAATGACAGAAAAGTGAGGTAAGCTTTTGATATTATGTAATATTTTATATTTAAAACTTAAAAATTGGGTACCTAGATGGCTCAGTCATTTCAGCAGCTGCCTTCAGCTCAGGTCATGATCTCAGGGTCCTGGGATTGAGCCCTGTGTGGGGCTCCCTGCTCAGTGGGGAGCCTGTTTCTCCATCTCCCTCTACCCATCTCCCCTGCTCATTCTCTCATAAATAAATAAATAAATAAATAAATAAATAAATAAATAAATAAATAAATAAAGTCTTTAAGAAAAACCTTAAAAATCTTTTTCTTTTAATAGCAACTCAATGTTATGATCATGTAAACTCCTTTTTTTCCTGTTAGGTAGTTTTTTCGCTTAGACTTTCCTCCCACCCAGTTTTAAAAACTATGCTAGACAAAGTGGCAAAAATATTATCCTATTTGAGGAACATATTTTCTGTTAATGAATTTTTTTTCCAGAAAACATAATATTGTGTAAACATGAAGTTCTTTCACCGTGGCCAAAGTATTTGTTTTCTTCATAAACATTTTTCCATTTGTGAAAAAATTGCTAGCAAAATAAGTTTATGCTTAAAAAATATTAACTATTTCTGCAAAAAATATAAAACTATCTTAAGTGAAGCCAATAGAGAAACTAACAGACCTGAGGAGAAATTTGCCACTCGTTTTAATGACAAAAGGGAAATGTTCTTGATATATAAAGAACTCTTACAGCTCAATATATAAAAGACCAACCTTCTAGCTGAAAAATGCTCAGATGGTTTATAGCAAAGGAAATATAAACGACTCCTACACATATGAGAAATGTGCTAACAATACACAGAGAAATTCAAGTTAAAATTATCACATAACCTTTTCCCACTTGCATTTTGGCAAAGATAAAAAGTTTGATAATTCTCTCATTATTTAAGGTATAGAGAAATAGCCCCATGTATGTTTACTGGTGGGTGTACAAATTGATACAACCTCTAGGGAGAGCAATTTGACAAAATGAATTTATACTACAGGATATGTTCACATGTATAGGAGATGTACAGATATGTTTGTGGCAGTATTGTTCATAATAGCAGAGGCCTGGGGAGAACTGAAATATCCATCAAAATGGGATAATTAAATAAAGCCCTATCATTGAACTACTGAATAGCCATTTAAAAGGATCTGAACTGGGCAGCTCCAGTGGCTCAGCGGTTTAGTGCTGCCTGCAGCCCAGGGTGTGATCCTGGAGACCGGGGGTCGAGTCCCACATCAGGCTCCCTGCATGGAGCCTGCTTCTCCCTCTGCCTGTGTCTCTGTTTCTCTCTCTCCTCTCTGTGTATTCTCATGAATAAATAAATAAAATCTTAAAAAAAAAATAAAAGGATCTGAACTTTCTCTACATGCTGATATATTAAGTGACAGAAGTATTATATTTTCATTGTGTAAAAAGAACATTAAGCGTTTGCTGTGTGTACAGAATATCTTTGGAAGGAGCCACAAGAAATTGATAACCATGGTTGCCTTTGCACTGAGGAGCTGGATAGCTGATCCCATGACAGAAGTGAGGATACATACCTTGTACTAGATGTCTCTTTAATACTTTTTGGATTTTAAATCTATTTTGTGTTACCTGTGTCCCCACCCCTACTTCTCCCAAAAAAGATACTTCAAAATTATGCAGTGGAAAGGTCAGGAAGATGTGAGACTATTGAAATAATGAAATTTTAATAACCTGTCAAGAAACTATTGTAATGCCTGTGGCATCCAGGGAAGTAGTCATATGAGCAGCTGGCTCATTGAATAAAGAGCTCTTTACACATAAGTACACAAGGTACAATTACTGAAACTCCTTCTGCTAGCACTCTGAATTTGAAGGTAATTGCTGGAGATCACTTAGTAGGCTATGTTAAGAGGTTGACCTAATGTGAATTAAGAGACTGGAAAAAGCAAAGGAAGGATGGTAACATGGGTCAGAGGAAGGAAATTGAATCAGATAGATTTGGACAGCCCCTCCAACAGCTTCCTATTTTTTTCCTTCTTTAGGTGTGTAAACTATGCAAAGAGGTTACTATATAGAAGAGCTAGAAAAATGTATATCTTGCTAACAGCAAAAGTAGTAAGAACTCACTGCACAAAGTTTGCTCTGGGTCCCAGAATTCATAGTAATTTCATTGGTCCTAAAATATCAGTGGTAGAATGAAATTATTCTCTGCTGCTCCTGGTTTAGGGAAGAAGGCTCCAAAGTAACTTGCTCTTCAACATGACTTCTTTACCGCAAGTTAAAGAATATCCTTTCAAAGCCAACTCCTCCAAATCAGCTTGACATCTATTAGGAGGGGGTCAGATAAATGGGGTTGTAGACAAATCAAGTCCGAAGAGTAACCTTGCACAGCTTGACCTATTTACTTTTCAAATGCACCCTTGTTAAGTGGATATGGTACTGTACTTCTGAACCATAAGACTGAATTTTCATAAAAAGGTGAGGCTCCTGCCCATGTAATCTGGAAAATTGCTTGTCTAATTGGCTGCACAGTTGCACCTGTACCCTCTTGAATGACTGTCATGTTGTGCTCAAGAGTCAAGGAACTTGTTATGCGACTAAATGAAGAAAAAAATTAGTTATGAAATCCAGTTTCTTTGGAAATGGAAAACACTGAATGGTATTGGCTGTTACCATATTAGAGTCGGCAAATACTATAATTAAGGCTTTAAGTGATTTTTTATTATTAGCCACTGGTTTCAGCCACTTTCTGAAGCATTTTATTAGAATAAAACTTTGTTTTATTTCAGACACCCAGGCATTCAGGTTGAGTCAGTTCAGCTTTATAAGCCCTTGTAAATAATTCACTGTAGTCTAGTAGTTTGTTAAGGGAACTGCTAAAATTTTTTCCACAGCAACTTACTAAAAGTTATTTTATTCATTCTATTAAATTACTGGCCCCTCAAACTTATTTATAAATGAACAGTGAAGCAAACCATTAAACATGCCTTTGCTGAGTGACTCAACCATTAGATGAATTCTGATCTATTTTAAGTCATTATACATTTATCATTTCAGTTGTAATATAGCTTAATAGCTTTTATCCAGTATCTCCTACAACATAGGTCCTGCCTGGAGAACCAACAGTAATCAAGAGAAATGGTGTTTCACTCCTCATAGAACTTGCCATCTGTTGAGCATGGCAAAGACAAAGACTGTGTCAGTTAAGTAGAACAGGTGAGATAGGAATTTGAATTTTGGGCATGTTGTTGAGTGCTTGAGATAGACGAGTGGAGATGTTTGCTAAGCCTCTGTATTAAGATTGTGTGTTTTAAGAAAGTATCTTAAGAAGGTGGAAAGGTCAGTGATGCCAATGAATATTAAGAAGTCACAAAAAAAGAAGAAAACCGAAGTGCGCCTCTTGGATTTAGCAGAAATAATTGATCGGGGAGACAGCAGTACCAGAGCAGGGCTTGGCAGGAAGAGGGCTAGGAAGTTAACAGTGAGCAAAGCGGACACGCACAGTTCCCAGAGGGCCTTTTAAACCATGAGTTTTTACTCTGATGTTCATTATCTCACCAGCTCTTGTTGGAGCATTTTATAAAGTATGTTCTAGAGAAGACTCTTATCAATCAAGATTTTTGAAAGTGTATATGTTCAAATTGATGTCTTATGAATTAATAGACTATGTACTTTGATCACCATTAGGAATGAATAAATTTGTCATACTTTTAGTAAATCATATTTTGTATCAATTTCTTTTACTCTCTAATTCTGGTATGAGAAGACCAGAATTCTGGTTATCCTTTTGTTTTGTCTTCATTCTTGTTTTTACGCAAGGAAGCAGGAACAATGCTTAGGCCACTTAAGTGAACCGTATGGTTTCTGGCTATCAGATCACAGTGGTTATTTTCTTTGTTGCACTTATCATAAACTTTAATTCTTTGCCCCCTTGTGTAATTTCAGTCTCTTTACACTAAAGTATAAGCTTTATAAGGATGAGGGCCATGCCTTGTTTACCATTTGTACTTCTCAGGAAATTTTCAGTGGGGTGGGAGGGATGGGAGGAGGGAAGGAAGGAAAAGGGGGTAGAGAGTTGAAAAATCACTTCCTGATGGCAGGCCAAGGCTTTAGCTGATAAATTAGAATGTTAATCTATTACTTGCAGGGTGATCTGCATTGCCAGTTGCCTTTTGTTTGCTCTCCAACAAATTAGTTACAAAACAGGATATAAAATTCAGCCATTGTGTTTGCTGCTATAATTTGTTGTGATTAAAGAAAACAATAATTTTGTTTGTTATAAATCCAGCACCTAGGAAATGTAATTCCAGATATAAAATTTAAGCTTTCGTCCTTCATTTCAAAACTGAAAGTCATTCAGACTAGATTTATATGTGTAGGTAGGAGTGTGATTAAAAGTACCCAATCACTGTAAGTATCATTAAAGGGGAGATGATTCTTTTTATTTATTAATGGAATGTTCTGAGGTTTAAAACTTAAGAGATTTTTATTTGTCATCAGATAATATTGTTCCAGTTACTAGATCAAATGAAATGGATTTTGGCCTTTCTTGTGATAACCTGGCAAGCATGTAGTCTTTTGTTGATCTGCAAAAAGCACCTCAGAAATGGGATGGGCCTAGAATAAGTGATAGCCTTTACAAAGAAGTCTAAGGGAAGGTTAGGGTATCAGGTCTTGGTAGGAAAAAAACAAAAAAAACCACCCTAGGGCACCTGGGTGGCACAGTCAGTTCAGTAGTGGACTCCTGGTCTTGGCTCAGGTCATGATCTCAGAGTGGTAAGATTGAGCCCCCCTTGCTAAGGACTCTCCACTCAGCACACAGTCTGCTTAAGACTCTCTCTGCCTCTCCCTCTGCCCCTCTCCACCACATGTGTTCTCTCTCTCAATCTCTCTCTCAAATAAATAAATCTTTTAAAAAAGTACTTAAATCCCCCCTGCCGTCCCAGTTCAGCTGTGACATCATTTGGTGAGGCTCATCTTGGTTCCCACTAAGGTTGGCCTGGGCTTACCTGGTTTGACCAGGCTCACCTGGGTTTTGGTCTAGCCTGCAGGGCAAGCTCATTTTCATAAAATGGGGCAGGAGAATGGGAGGGCAAGTCATACCATGTAAACACATGTGTAAACACATGTATAGTCTAATCTCCACCATGCAGTAAATTTATCTGCCCAGAGCAAAATATGTGGTGAAGCTCAGCATCATTGTTGAGAAGTGTATGCCTGCCATAGTGGGACAGACAGGAGAATGAGCTGAGTGAGAAGTCCGCCCACCTTCATGAGCTGGCTTGTCAAGAATATGGTGTCCCTGCACTCTGGAACTCAAAGAACATAGTGAAGAAATTTAGGTATGGGGCACCTGGGTGGCTCAGTGGTTGACTGTCTGCCTTTGACTCAGGGTGTGATCCCAGAGGCCCAGGTTCATGTCCCACATCAGGCTCCCTGCAGGGAGACTGCTTCTCCCTCTACCTGTGTCTCTGCCTCTCTCTCTCTCTCTCTGTGTCTCTCCTGAAGAAATAAAATCTTAAAAAAAAATAAAAAAGAAATTTGGGTTTGAATTTTTAAAAAGAAAATCCGTTATGTTTTTCTTTTCTTTTTTAAAGATTTTACTTATTTATTCATGAGAGACACAGAGAGACAGAGACACAGGCAGAGGGAGAAGCAGACTCCCTGCAGGGAGCCTCAGGTGGGATTCAGTCCCGGGGATCATGACCCAAGCCAAAGGCACACACTCAACCAGTGAGCCATCCAGGCATCCCCCATTTTATTTTTCTTGTTTATTATACTCATGTATATAGTAAATAGGCAGAAAAATCTTTTTAAAAAATTTTATCAGCAACAAAAGTGAATTTTTGTTTTCTATACTAAGTTTTAACTGCCAAGATTCAACCTGCCCTTTGGGCTAAGAATGATGGGTTGTTTTCTAAAAGATCATTTTCTAAAGGACCATTTTAATGTTACTGACACTTGTTACAGATTCAGATAAATCTTAATATACCATTAGGTGGCTCTTGTTTGCTTTTGTTGTCTTATATTGGACTTTGCTGGAAACCAAAAAAGAAAAATACACATTACTGATGCAACATCACTCAGAATATAGCTTTATGTATCTGTTAGGATCAGCTGGACTATCATCCTACATTAACAACCACCCTAAAATTATGGAACTTGGACTTGTTTTTTATGCATATCAGATGTCCATTCTGTGTCTGCTGGGAGTGCATCCTCACTGTGAGACTCAAGATGCCATGTTGTTAGTTGCTCCAACAAAGGAAAAAAAGGAGCATGGGAATCATGGACTAGTTCTTGTAATTTCAGCCTACATCCTTTTGCTCATTCTATTGGCAAAAGCAAATCATGTGACTCTTCCCTCGGCTTTAGTTGATGGGAGGTATGGTCCTACTGTATGCCCACATGAAGGAGAACGGACTTGACACTACTTCACAAGATACCAGTTGGGAGGAAAAACATTTAGTTTTGTTGAAAAGAAAGTTGCTTACTATACCATAGTGTGCTTTTGAAGAAATAAAACATTTTTATGAGTAGGTTAGATGCAGGAAAAATATCCATTGCATATTTTGATTGACAGTTTTGAAAATCTTAGGAAAGTATATATATCTTTGACTTTTATATTTCATTATATTTTCAGTGAAGTCATTAGCAAAGGTCATTGCAACATAAGAGGTTAACTTTTGATAAGTATTGTATTCTGACTTTACCGATATGGAGGACATTTTTACAGAATGTTATATAATCATTTTTAGGACAAATCAAAAAATGAAATATATTTAGATTTATAAAATTGCTAAGAAAATGTTTAGGATACAAAGAGTTTGATTAATATATTCTGATAATACTTCAAATTTCCTCAGGGTCTCAGGAAAAGCAAAATAATATGAAGTTTTTTTTTTTTAAGCAACAAAAACAATTTATTTATTTATTTAGAAAAGATTTTATTTATTCATGAGAGAGGCAGAGATGTAGGCAGAGGGAGTAACAGGCTCCCTGCTGGGAGCCTGATGTGGGACTCTATCCTGGGACTCCAAGATTATGCCCTGGGCCAAAGGTGGGCCCTCAACCGCTGAGCCACCCAGGTGTCCCAGAACAAAAGCAATTTATTTATTTTTATTTAAAAAAAAAAAAGCAATTTAAAAGATATTTGCCATTCACCAGGAAGAACATGGTTCTTCTTAATTTCTCTCCTCTCCTCTCCTCTCCTCTCCTCTCCTCTCCTCTCCTCTCCTCTCCTCTCCTCTCCTCCTCTTTCGTTCTTTCATAAAGATTTTATTTATTCATGAGAGAAAGCAGCAGGTAGAGAAGCAGGCTCAATGCGGACTCGATTCCAGGACCTTGGGATCACAACCTCAGCCAAAGGCAGATGCTCAACCACTGAGCCACCCAGGCATCCCTGATTTCAGTTTCTTACAAAGCAAATTTAGGGAACATTCAAGCTGATTAGTTTCAACTTTGTGATTAGAAAAGAATAAGCATTAAAACAAGCTCAAATTAATATTTGGACATCGATAAAAATCAATAGCTTGAATGATACCAAGAGATTAATTGACAGTGGAAGCTGCAGAGCCCAGGATATGGCTTCATTTGAGAAAGAAGAAATCATGTCAAGTGTCATGTTACTATAACAGGAGGGCAGCTGGCCCACTCAGATATGTCACCTGACTACCTAAATTCTGTAGCCTACTGAGTGATATTCCCAACTTCTAACAACTCTTATAACCACATTTGTTTACTAATTTTGCATACCTCATTAATTTAATTATAAATGATTAATAACATTGAATACATTTAAAGCTGTGCAATGAGCATGTTAGTACATTGTATCATGCTTTATTGTTTGGAATTTAGTAAGTCATTTTAAATTTGATTTTCATTCAGCTATTCTAAATTTTATACCTAATATTTTCCAGCACTATAAGTGGTACCCATATGAATTAAATTTATACTTTCTCCTGTAACTGACATTTTTTTCCAAGTTTTTATTTAAATTCCAGTTAATATTACACACCCAGTGTAATAGTAGTTTCAGGTGTACTTAAATATACTTGACAAGTGGGCTCCTAAAGCCCCATCATTAGCCCATCCCCTCACCCACCTCCCCTCTGGTAAGCCTTAGTATGGGTTTGTGTAACTGATGTTTTTTAATACTAGGATCAATGCTGTTTGTGGGTGATAACTATTACTGAATGCAAATTCTTAAGTATACAATTCCAGGTAGTATTTTAAATTGGATAATAATGTCAGTATTTAGATACTATTAAAAAAATTTTTTTTCTTTAATAGTTTTTTCTTTCAGTAATAATAGCAGTATGTATTTGTTTCCAGAAATTTATTCTCTGCTATGTAATGTCCTTTGACTTGAAGTCTTACAGTTAAACTGTCATGGTATGCCCCAAATTTTCTTGGGGCAAAGAAGGTAGTGCAGAAGTGGGGCATTAGCATTTTTCTGTTATGTAAACAGCTATAAGTAGGATTCTCAACAATCTGTTTAGTGTTTGCATGGGTTCGTATTTGAAGAAAAAAATCACAGAATTTTAGAGGTTATAAGAATTTCTTGGCTTTTCTGAAATGTTATTATGCTAGAGTCTTAAAGATCCTATCTCCAACTGAGATTTCAGATATAAAAAAATAAAGTAACTGCATAATATTTCATAAAACTTCTTACTGTTTTTCCAGAAACCAGCTTACATGGTCTTTATTGTGATTATTCTTAAAATTCAGAGACTTGTAATAAACTAGCATGCTTATTCTTAGTGTCTGTGGACTGAGATGCAGTAAATCAAAGGATGGCATTAGCTGATTTCCCTCAGACTGGTGTGGAGGGCCACACTGTTCTGCGCGCTAGCTTTGCTCTGTTCGGCTCACTGTACAATGACTGCCTTTCCCCTTATTCCTGTGGACAGAAGTATTCTTTTCCCTCTGCTTATCTTCACTGCCTAACTTCAGATAATTCTGGATTGGGATGCTGGGGTGGTTCAGCAGTTGAGCATCTGCCTTTGGCTTAGGGCATAATCCTGGGATCCTGGGATTGAGTCACAGGTTAGGCTCCCCACGGGGAGCCTGCTTCTCCCTCTGCCTGTGTCTCTGCCTCTCTCTCTCTCTCTCTCTCTCTCTCTCTCATAAATGCATACATACAGGGCAGCCTGGGTGGCTCAGCGGTTTAGCGCCGCCTTCAGCCCAGGGCATGATCTTGGAGACCCGGGATTGAGTCCTATGTCAGGCTACCTGCATGGGGCTTGCTTCTCCCTCTGCTTGTGTCTCTGCCTCTCTCTCTCTCTGTGTCTCTCATGAATAAATAAATAAAATCTTAAAAAAAAAAAAACATACATACATACATACTTATAAATAAAAATTCTGGATTGAGCATGGAATTTATTTGTTTTAATTACTTTTTGAGATATAATTGACATTACTTTCTGGTATATAACAATGATTCCATTTTTGTGTATACTAATGTGAAGTGATCACAATAGTAAGTCTAGTTAACATCTATCATCATACGTAATTACGGTTTTTTTTCTTGTGCAACTTGAAATGTGGTACAGTATTAACTGTAGTCACTATGCTGTACATTGCATCCCCATAGCTTATTTATTTTACAACTGCAAGTTATTACCTTTTGACCCCCTTCTCCCATTTCACCTACCTCTGGCAAGCACCCATCCATTTTTTGTATCTATGAGTTTGTGTATGTGGTATTTTGTCTTGTTTCACTTTGTTAAGTTCCACATATAAGTGAGATCTGATAGTATTTGCCTTTCTCTGATTTATTTCATTTAGCATAATGCATCAAGGTCTATACATGTCATGGCAAATAGCAGGATTTACCTCTTTTTTATGGGTGAATAATATTCTTCTCTGCATGTGCGTGCATGCTTCACACTTTCTTTATCCACTCACCCGTTGGTGAACACTTAGGTTGTTTCCATATCTTGGTTATTGTGAATGATGCTATAATGAACATGGAAGTACAGGTTTTTTGAGTTATTGTTTTCATTTTCTTCAGATAAATACCTAGAAGTGAAGTTGCTAGATCATGTGGTAGTTCTATTTTCTTAAAAATATTTTTATTTATTTATGATAGTCACACAGAGAGAGAAAGAGAGAGAAAGAGAGAGAGAGGCAGAGACACAGGCAGAGGGAGAAGCAGGCTCCATGCACCGGGAGCCTGACATGGGACTCGATCCCGGGTCTCCAGGATCGCGCCCTGGGCCAAAGGCAGGCACTAAACCGCTGTGCCACCCAGGGATCCCGGTAGTTCTATTTTTAATTTTTTGAGGAACCTCCATACTGTTTTCCAGAAGTTATAAGTCTTTGACTCCCCTAGGCCACCTCCTTGTCTATATCAGAGTGCATATCAAGCCCAGAAGAGTGAGTGCCTTACCCAAGATTATTACATGAGCAAAGTCAGAAGCCCCAGGTCTCCTAATGGCTAGTCCTTCTCTTTATATTGGGTTCTCTATAGTGAGAAGAAACTCAAGTTCAATGAATATGAGGATGGCATTAGTTTTGAGAAAACTAACAAAAGAAGTTGAAGTACTGAATTTTTTCTATTTAGAGAGGTTGTTGCCTACCATTACATTCTATAGTGTTCCTTAAGAAAAAGGTGTGATTGCTTAATAGGATTATATGAGCTCACCATAACCAAGTACAGAAAGTTAAAAAAGCTTGGTAGGATAGACACTGAGACTGCTTTATTCTGTTGGGATAATATTCCTAATCTGAATATAACTTTCTTCTACCACTTTGTAGTCCAAATTATGGCTGTTAAATGGAATATTTTTGTCAAACCAACAAGTGTTTAAACTTTTGAGCTGCTTCTGCTGGCTTTTATTAACTATTCAATAGTATTAACATCAAAAGCCTGTTTTTTCCCCAGTAAAAAAGTTAACTGTGCAGCTATGGCTAATTTTTTAATGAAGTTTTTAACTACTTCCAGCCCACAAATATTTGAAACACTTGAAATATTGATGTATCTCCTCTGTTTTTGAGGTCTTGTGAAAGATGTACAAAAATAGAGTCAGAGGCCAGAAAGAAATTTCAGATAGAAATAAAATATTCTGCCTTAACTCTGATTTTTCAGTAATGAAATCATGTAAACTCGTAACATTACTTTTATGGAGCTTTGTAGTCCATAAAAATAATATTGTCATAGAGTCCCGATGTGCGTCATTTGTGACTGAGGGTTTTGATGTCTCTGCAGAAGGCAGACTGGTGCCTGCCTTTGAAATGTGTGAGGCAGTTTTAGACGTGCTTCTCAGATGGATCTAATTAGCCCTTCCTGGGACTGGGTGTCCGCTGGTTGCAACTGAATTCTCATTTCATTCACCCATAACTAGAAACACCTCGCTTCAAACAGGCTTCTTCAAAGACAGAGGGCTTTAGGGTTCTATGTTTTACTGCTGTTTGATGTTGGTTTCCCTTTAACTGAGAAGACCTTCTGTTTATACAACTGTTATTATTAAGAAAACATAGCTTTCTTCACTAAGATTCCTTTTGTATCAGTGCTGGTTATTGGTAGAAGTCTGGGATCTGTGGAATAGATGTTGTTCAGCCAGACTATTTGAGCAGCTGTGTGTTTGCATATTTTGCTTACGGGAGGCATGAACCAAAATTATGGTGTAAATTTGGAGAATAATTCTCTAAGCCTGAAATTTGAATGCCAGCATAAGGTGAGAACCAGTAAATGTGTTAACAGGGCATTTGTTTCAGAAGCTTATAATATGAACCACAAGAGCAGAGCAAATCAAACTAATAAGGGTTGCTATAATTCAAATAGCGTTTTGATTTACTTTCCCTACAGTGCATGGCTCATGATATACTTTCAGTAAATCTGCTGAGAGGATCAAAACATATTTTCCATAGTATAATTATATACTTAAAAAACTATATCCTACTAGTACCATTTGGGGGTCTTTAAAAAATTATCCCTAAATCTTTACATTTTCATTAGACTAGCTACTTGGATTTCCCCTGAAAATGATGGTCTTTCTTCTCTTTCTTCAGCTCGTGTGTCTAGGGTCTGGCATGCTTCATCATCAAGGCAGCTTTTATCTTCTGTGCCCACAATTCTAATTACATTTCAGGGGTTTGTGACCCCTCCCAGAATCCTGGTCATTCATTGTATCTAGGATGAAATGCTTCAGGGAGTTTTGGGCTGTTCACTCATGGGCACAAGTTTGCATCTCTAAAAGTTTTTCTTCATATAACAAACATCCTGATTTGTTAGAAAAAAAATCCTAAAAAAAAAAAAAAAACTCTGTAACTTCTTACTACTTTTTTCTTTTTATGGAAAGATAATTAATTTAGATGATTCAAGCTTAAAATTGTCCCATAGCCTCAGATCACACTGAAAAATACATAGCAGTATATCCCACAAATTCTTTTGGTGTCTTGTTGTTTCAGTATTCCACCCAAGAATCTGTAGATCTCAGGCTTGTATTTCTGCCTAGATGCTTTGCCGTAACTGATCTTTCCCATGTTATTCACTGGACTTAGCTGTACATAACTGCTAGTTTTTAACACTAATGGTCAGAGATGTATCACTGTTGAAGATGTGAAAAAAAGGTTAAAAAAGCCTTTAACAAACAATTTAAAAAAAAATATTTTGAGCTATGCTGGCATAAGTCAGAAAGGGACTTCACCAAAGGGCTAACAATATTGTTGGGAATTGATCTCTGTGTTCTTCGTTACATGTTTTGTGACTTGTCACTATGTTGAGGGAAATCCTAGTATTAGAATTATGGACATGTGGATCAGGAATATATCATTAAATTTAGTAAATTTAATAATGTTTAAAATTTTAATTGATATAATTTATTTAAGGTGTTCTTTTAATTGTTCTGCCTTAGTACAGTGTTACCTCATTTCACAGTCTTTATTTCCTACAAATGTTCTAAAAATCTTGGTAAGAATATAAAATGTCAAACACAAGGGACAGAGCATTGTGAATTTTCTTTTATATCAATTTGCAAGACAACTTGTTAGGGGATCCTGTATGTAACATTTGAAGTTAATAAGTAATCACGTTTTCTCATCTGCATACTGGGCCATCTTATAAAAAAGAAATATCAGGAAAAAAAAAAAGAAAAATCAGTCACGTTGGATATAGGGAAACAGGCAATCATATTCTTTCTCCATTATCTTCAGTTATAAAAATTAACTGTCAGTATTTACTAACAGGTTTAGTTTGGGGCTAGGTAGGTAGGTGGGTGGTGGAGGATTAATAATGTAACATTGCATTTAAAGCAACAGTTTTTGAAGACAGATAAACCTTATTACTAGCCACTTAGCAGTTGTGTAACCTTGGGAAGACTCAGGGAGTATCCCTCACCCACTCTGAGATAGGCCCTGGTACTCAGGAAAACATAAAGGCCAAAAGTCAGATAGACTTTAGTATGAACTCAGTTCTGGAACTGCTGGCTATAAAATCAGTGGAAGTAACTTCTCTTTTCTGAGCCTTTGTTTTCTCATGTATAGCATAGGGTTAATGTTCTCCAGGGTTTTGTAAAAATCAAATGAAATAAATGTATGTAAAGTTTCTAGTACAGTGTCTGGCATGTAGTAGGCACTTGAGAAACCATCTCCCTCCTCCTCCCAAATATACAGTATGTGCTATTGAAAAGAATCTAAAGTAACTTTTACATTACAGTAGTTCTTTTCCTTTGTATGAGAAATGTGTGAAAAGCTTTAATAATAAGACTAAAAATAATTGTACACTCACATTGGCAAGACTTGTTCATATTCTAAGATTCTAATATTCTTGGTTGGAATTATATTATTCATTTGTTTTATGAAGCTCTTTTTGAGGCTAGAATACCTGGAGCGTTGTTATAGAGGTAATCCCTCACTGCTTGGTGAATCATCTGGGGGAAATTTTGTCAAGTGAGGCTCATGAGCTGCTGGCTGTGGTCCCCACCCTCCCTCCAGTCACTTTGTGGTTTGAAATCACATGAATCCTGCAGTTCCTCCCTCCCTCCCATCCCCCCCCCGGGGGGGGGGGGGCATGCCTATACTGTTAAATTGCAGGGCTGAAGGGACCAGACTCTTTGGGAAATCTCTGCCTTCTCCATGTAGAGCTGTTTTCTTCTCAAGTAGACACTATACTGATGTTTGTTTAAAACTCGACATCATGGAATTACCATACCAAAGAATTGTTATAGTAACCATTCTTTGCAGAAAAAAAAAAAATCGACTCTTGCTGTTGCATTGTCCCTCCAAATGAATTTATCTACAAATTCCGAAATGGGCTCAGGTGAGATGTAATCAGATCATCCTAGGTTTGGATATGCTACTTAGCTAGTTTGAAGCCCTGAGCAGTTATTTTAACTTCTCCAAGCCTGAGATTTGTCTTCTATAAAATGTGATTAAAAACCTCTCTGTTGTAGGATTGATTGCTCTGAGAATTCAGTGAGTTTAGTGTTTATTAAAATATCTAATTGATAGTGGGCACTCATTGTGTGTTCCCTTTAATTTAGTCTTAATTTTTGTGAACAAGTAACAAATGTTAGACCGCTACAAAGATAGCCAAGGGGGATTCATAATCTGGGTATTCCCACCATTGGAGTTTCTATTCCGATCCAGTGTTTTGTTTTGTTTTGTTTTGTTTTAAGGTATTTTACTTCTAAGAAGGAAATTATAAAATAAACCATGCTTTTTAAAAATTTTTTTTATGACAGTCACACACACAGAGAGAGAGAGAGAGAGAGAGAGGCAGAGACACAGGCAGAGGAGAAGCAGGCTCCATGCACCGGGAGCCCGACATGGGACTCGATCCTGGGTCTCCAGGATCACACCCTGGGCCAAAGGCAGGCGCCAAACCGCTGCGCCACCCAGGGATCCCATGCTTTTTGTTTTTAACTAGTCTTTGAATCCCCTCCAAAATAGATACTGCTTGAAATTTTAAAATTTGGTGTAAATGACTGAGCATGACTCCTCATGGATCTAATTGCTCTCAGCCATATTTATCATGCCAGTATGATGATAGTTATGTATTGCTGTTGCCCTATTTTGTTACTTGGCTTTTTATAAAAACCGCTGACTGTGTTGAGATGTGTGATGTGTGGTCATCATATGGAACAAGAGCAAGGGAACCAGCTGGAGATTAAACATAGCACAATGCTCTGTTGTAAATAACCATAGACAAATTTGTATTTAGTTACCAAATTTACCCAGTTGGACGAAAATGCTTATATTTAGCTTTTAAAATCTAGGGATGGTTACTTGAGAACTAGCTTCAATGTATCTCTTTAAGTATACAGGTTCAGCATTATTAATAGAAGAGTTGTTGCTTGCTGTTTTTGTGATCAGATTTGAAACAGAATTTATAGAAATTTATGATTTGGTTTATAGCCAGCTACTAAAAACACCAAGGAAGTCTGAGAGCTGATAGTGATTGGCAAGATTGCTGGCAGTGGGTGTGGTGTTCCATTAGTTTATCAAAGATTGAGGAAAGGTCTGTTCTGTTTAAGTCCACACTACTGGTTGGATTTTTCCATCCATTAATGGATGTTTTAACTAAAAGTTTAATCTAAATCAAATCTCCTAGGTTTATTCTATTCCATTGGTTTTAAATGGTCCTATATCCCTATCACACCACACTGTACCACACCTTGAGAATTTTATCTCAATGGGGGAAGTGTTTCCTTTTTGTTGAGTATAGCATACTAGCTTGGAATTCAGCCACAGTAGAAGACATATACTAACTTATGGGAGGGAGGATATTCTTGCTAGCATTCTTGTATCATTTGCTTATTCAACCATGTAAAACTTCAACAAGAGGAGGTAATTGCTTAGATTTCTTGATTTGAATTGTTCTACTATTTGGCACTGGGTGGAAAAGGGAAAAAATCATATTGAAAGCATTATTCTGTTAATGAAGTTGCGTGTCCCTTTTTGTGCCAAATTTGGCAGGTAAAATTACCATTTATTTTACTTGCTAGAGCTGGAGAATAGATTGTTGAGGAAAAGTAGCAATTTAAGTAATGACACTAGATAGAATGTGCTACACTATAAACATCTCCCATACTTTTAGATATTGACATGCAATTTTTATTTCTCTTTAGTAATGCACTTTGTCTTTAACCACTCTATTACTTCCAGTAGCTTTCATCAGCTACATGCAATTTGTGAAATTTTTAAAAATACTATGAAATCAGTTGTGAAATTTTTAAAAATACTGTGTTATTAATTATAACAAACCAAAGTGAAGCATTTTGATCTGAGGATAAAATAACGATTATATTTTGTTCTGGATATTTCAGAAGTATTGCATGCGTTTAAATTATGAACAATTAAAATTTACAAAGGATAGATGAAATATATACTTTAATTAATATGACGATATATATCAGATTTCAGAAGTTCATGCTTTCTTCCATGTTAATTACACTTTGCTCTTTTATATGTGCTTTAATATTTGACAAATTTATTTATTTATTTATTTATTTAAAAATTTTTTCTTTTATTTATTATTTATGATAGTCACAGAGAGAGAGAGAGAGAGAGAGAGAGAGAGAGGCAGAGACATAGGCAGAGGGAGAAGCAGGCTCCATGCACTGGGAGCCTGACGTGGGACTCGATTCCGGGTCTCCAGGATCGCACCCTGGGCCAAAGGCAGGCGCCAAACCACTGCACCACCAAGGGATCCCAAAATTTGACAAATTTAAAAAGACAAATTTGAATTCAAAAATCTTGTTCTAAAGTGAGAATACTCATTTAAGATATGAATAGGTGATTTAAAAAAAAATAACCACTTGTTTAAATGATGTGCATTAACTTAGCATTTGTGAAATTTTGAAGTAAATATATAATTCACTAGATTTATTATAAATTAGATTCTCCCTAGTTATGAAACTGCAGGCTTTTAAAAAAATTATTACTGTTATAGTTTAAAATATAATGGCTAAACCTACTCTCCTTCCAAAAATATGAGAAATCCTCTATAGAAGCTAATCTGCCAGGTATATGTTTAAAAAAAAAAAAAAGCCGAATGGTGAATTTGTAGAGCTGCCAGTGTTCATGAAGAAACAGAGAGTTTAGTGTTGCTGAAACTTGTAATCACTGGTCACTTCTTTTTGCTTACTAAAGCTAACTGGTAGGCAGGTGCGGATGCTATAAAATCTAACATCGCAATTGACACTAATTGGCATAGTTGTTGGCAGTCTTATCAAAAAGCAAAGGGCTGAATGGTTGAATGAGTTTAGAGAACTTGAATGATAATAAGCATTTTTATATGCATCTTGAATTACTTTTGTGACCCAGGCTAACGGGAACACTCATTCTGACCTCATCCTTCAGTGAATAAAAATTATAGAAAGCACAATATGCAGTGTGTGTGATTACTGATTATTTTTCAGGTAACCTTTTACAGCTGTCTGCTCCACTGCCCGCTCTCCACCTCTCCCTCCCTTCTCAGGCTCAAAGAAACCAAAATGGATGTGTGGAAGGAAAAGGAGTTAACTGTTGTTACTGAATATTAAATTATTTTTTTGATTGATTTGTTGCCAAAAACTTCATGCATGTCATAGTACTTTAGACTCAACTTAAGAAAAAATACTCATTGAATTTATGGATGAAAGAACAAGAAGCCTGGGATTTGCTTCTAAATAGTCATGGAGCAGGCTAGGGGAATCAGTGGGGATATATGCGAGACAAGATTGGTTTAATAAGTGGATAAGTTTTGAACTAAGGTGCTGGAACTATGAGGGTTATTAAGCTGTTCTTGCTGTTGATGTATATATTTGAAATTTTCCATAACGGGATTGTTGTTTTCTTTCTTTAATATGCTTGTGACCTCACCCTCTACTTTTGTAAGGACTTCTGTACTTCCCAGTTCCTTCCCAGTACCTGCTTTTAAAAAATTATCCCAAAAAAAAAAAAATTTTTTTTCCCAGATCCTTTTATCAAAAATGACTCCTCTAAAGTGAAAGTTGCATAACCTAATGAACTAATATGTGTGCTCGTGTACAAATGAGTTAATTTCGAGGCCATGTGGATTTTAATAGGAGCTTTCTAAAGACAGTTTCTTCATTGAAAGCAATGACTGTGGGAGGTGGGTGGGGGGATGGGGTGACTGGGTGACGGGCAGTGACGGGGGCACTTGATGGGATGAGCACTGAGTGTTATGCTATATGTTGGAAAATTGAACTCCAATAAAAAATATACAGAAAAAAAAAAGAAAAGAAAGCAATGATTGTGTAGAATTTGTAGTTACTGGACTGGATCTTTATGCCTGTTCCTACTTCACCCCTCACAGAAGGGTTAATAATTTTAGTTTTTCTGTAATGATTGATCTTAGCTTTTTTACACTAGAGTTAATGATGTGTGTTTTTTTCTGTAGAAATATTTTCCATAGAGAAAGTATTTTTCTTTAGTTGAGTTAGGAGAAGGCATGACTATACTCTTTAGCTTATGTTTGGTTATGTAGATATTTCTCTGTATTTTTGGTCTACTCCCCACCCATAATAATTTACAATTACCTGTATTAAAAAATCAAGTCCAATCTCATTTGGTTCGAAGGGCCCTTTTCCAAAGGGATGTTTAGGAAGGGATGCTGGCTCGAGGCTTCTGCTGGGGAGTTCAGTACTGCAAACAGTTACTGTAACCCTTCTGTCTACTGGTTAACAGATAAGTACTTTATGTAAATTTTGTACTCTGCTATTGATCCAAGTCCCCTTGAGATTTATTATGATCCAGTTATAGTAAACTTTTAGAAGCTGTTTGAAATGTCAATCCTTGGCTATAAGAGGTAGAGAAACCAAGATTTTTCATACTCTTGTGGCTTTTTTCCATGCATCTGATCTGTCCTGAGAATTGATTTGAGTTGATCCTTGTTTCAAAGTATCATTGCTTGAAATGTTTCGGATGTTTTTTTATTTTTTTAAAAATAAATTTATTTTTTATTGGTGTTCAATTTGTCAACATATAGAATAACACCCAGTGCTCATCCCGTCAAGTGCCCACCTCAGTGCCCATCACCTAGGCCCCCTCACCCCCGCCCACCTCCCCCTCCACCACCCCTAGTTTGTTTCCCAGAGTTAGGAGTCTTTCATGTTCTGTCTCCCTTTCTGATATATCTCACTTATTTTTTTCTCCTTTCCCCTTTATTCCCTTTCACTATTTTTTATATTCCCCAAATGAAGGAGACCATATAATGTTTGTCCTTCTCCGATTGACTTATTTCACTCAGCATAATACCCTCTAGTTCCATCCATGTCGAAGCAAATGGTGGGTATTTGTCGTTTCTAATGGCTGAGTAATGTTCCATTGTATACATAGACCACATCTTCTTTATCCATTCATCTTTCGATGGACACTGAAGCTCCTTCCACAGTTTGGCTATTGTGGACATTGCTGCCATAAACATTGGGGTGCAGGTGTCCCGGCGTTTCACTGCATCAGTATCTTTGGGGTAAATCCCCAGCAGTGCAATTGCTGGGTCGTAGGGCAGATCTATTTCTACCTCTTTGAGGAACCTCCACACAGTTTTCCAGAGTGGCTGCACCAGTTCTGTTTCAGATTTTTTATAGCTTTCTAAGAAATTAAAATATAAATACATCACTATTTCTGTTTCAGTTTGTATCTCTGGAGGTCTTCAAGAATGAATACAGTTTGCTCATTAATTACTTGTGCTATTCCTCATCAGTGTCCAGTCTTCTTTACTTGTTAGCTTTCTCTCTGGCCATGATAGGTATGTTATTTCTGGTAACTGCTACCCAAACTGATATATTACATTAGCCATGCCCCTTTTCAAGGCTCCTGGAAAAGTGCCAGTTTTCTTCTCCTTTCAGTTTGGGAGCAGTTTTAGAAATAATAGAATGGTCTTACTTTGTTCGCAGTCATCAGAATGAAAAGGATTAATCTAACAACTTGAATAGATAATTTTATTTGTATGGACATGAAAGTGAAACCCTAGAAATGGGATAGAATTTTAAGTGGCATTTTTTAAGTGGCATTTTTAATTTCATTTGAAATTCTTTCTCACTTTTTGTAAATGAGCTATGTTAAATGTATGTGTATGTGTGTGTGGGGAATGGGTTGTTCATTCTGATATACTAGTTCCTGTGTAGATTTTGTATCCTAAAAGGACGTAATAGAGTTTTTTTATATAGTTGTAACAACTTTAATCTGCTACTCTAAGCACATGAGAACTTTTAAATACAAGTATTATCAACACTTCATAGGACATTATGACTAAAAATGTCTTTTAAATTTTTTATTTAAATTTAATTTAGTTAACATATAGTGTATTATTAGTTTCAAGGGTGGAATTTAGTGATTCATCCATTGCATATAACACCTAGTGCTCATGACATCAAGTGCCTACCTTAGCGCCCATTTCCCAGTTACCCCTTCCCCCCACCTACCTCCCTTCCAGCAACCCTCAGTTTGTCCCGTGTAGTTAAGAGTGTCTTGTGGTTTGCCTCCCTCTCTCTTTTTATCTTATTTTATTTTTCCTTTCCTTCCCGTTTTCATCTGTTCTGTTTCTTAAATTATGCATGTGAGTGAAATCATGTGGTATTTGTCTTTCTCTGACTGACTGATTTCACTTTGCATAATACCCTCTAGTTCCATCCACATCGTTGCATATAAAAATACTTAAAAGTTGCTTTATTAGTCTTACCAAAAGCTGTCCTGGGGAGTTTTGAATTAGCACTATGTTGTCAGTGATCAGCAATGTAAGATAAAAGCTGTTTATCTGAATAACATGCATTAAGACTATATGAAATCGGGCAGCCTGGGTGGCTCAGCGGTTTAGTGCCGCCTTTGGCCCAGGGAGTGATCCTGGAGTTCCGGGATCGAGTCCCATATTGGGCTCCCTGCAGGAATCTTTAAAAAAAAATAATGAATCAGTATTAATGCACTGATTTTGCTTGTTGTACTGTACAGAAGGGTACTGTACAGAGGGCATCTCTGTACTTAGGAATGGGGGCAGTGGAACATCATAACTAGCAAAATTATTAACTGGCAAAAATTAATAACAAATAGGGAATCTGAACTTGATGTACTGTTGCTGCAGTTTTTCTGTACATTTTTTAAAAAGATTTTATTTTTAGAGAGAGAAAACTAGTGGGGGAAGGGGCAAAGAGGGAGGGAGAAAGAGAATCTCCAGCAGACTCCCTGTTGAGTATAGAGTCTGATGTGGGGCTCGATCTCACTACCCTGAGATTATTTTTTTTTAAGATTTTATTTATTTATTCATGAGAGACACACACAGAGAGAGAGAGGCAGAGACACAGGCAGAGGGAGAAGCAGGCTGCATGCAGGGAGTCTGACGTGGGACTTGATCCTGGGACTCCAGGATCACGCCCTGGGCCGAAGGCAGGCGCTCAACCGCTGAGCCACCTAGGGATCCCCACTACCCTGAGATTGTGACAAGAGCTGAAATCAAGATCAGATGCTTAACTGACTGAGCTACCCAGGCGCCCCAGTTTTTATATACATTCGAAATTACTTCACAAAAAAAGGAACAGGGTAAAAGGAAATATTTTCCCAGACCATTCATTAAAATGATAGAAACTGACTTTACCATTTTGCCATTAGAAGCAATGAAAAAATACTGGTAACTGGTAAACCTTATCTCATACTAGTACAGTTATGTCAGTTTGTTATAAGCTATCCTATCAACTCTTTCCAAGTGTGTTTTTAAAAAAATTATGATCAACTTAATGAATAGATTTACTAGGGTTTTTCTTGAGATATAATTTGGTCTTAAAGAGTATAAGATTGGTTGTTAATTTATTCACTGGATGGATGTGGTGAATAGTTCTTGGGCATTAATTCCAGTATCTCACTCTTTACCATGACAAAAAGTATTCTTTTTTTAAGATTTTTATTTATCTATTCATGAGAGACACAGCGAGAGAGAGAGGCAGAGACATAGGCTGAGGGAGAAGCAGGCTCCCTGGAAGGAGCCTGATGTGGGACTCCATCCTGGATTCTGGGATCACATCCTGGGCCAAAGGCAGATGGTCAACCACTGAGCCACCCAGGCATCCCAACAAATGTTTTCTTGTTCATGCTTATAAAATATTCTATTATTAGATCTATAATTCACATGAAGTTTTAAGGACATAAATACATACTAATTTTTTGGCAGTAAATTTGGTACTAGAGTTTTAAAATTCAAACATAAGACTATCATATATATGTTATTGGTATTACAGTACAAGAAAGACATAATAAATATCTTTATAATGTATTAGGAATAATATTATCAATGGCCACAGAAGTTAAGAAGAGAGTGCAGAACCAGAAGTAATCCTTGGTAGGTAGGAACATAGAATATCAAATATATTTGTTATTGGTCTCGAGAAATGAGCTATTAGGGTAGCTTGTGTGCCTAAAGCTAGAACCAGAATGTATAGTGCCGGGTAGGCTAGATAAAGGAGGTGGGATTAGGAAATGGCACGTCGCAGTTGCAGCATATGGGAATGTAGGAGGAAGGAGGACTTAGAGGTTACTGTGAAGGTAGTGTAGCCCACTTAGGTCTTGTGTGGGTGAACCAGCATCTAAGGTTCTGGGATTTCATTGTGGGGGGGCTGTGGTAGTGAAATACAGAGGAAAAGCAAAAGAGATGCTAGTAGAAATGAGATGAAATTAAAAGGATAAAAATGGAGGAGGTATTAATGGAAGAACAAGCAAAAGCAGGCCTGTTGAAAAATAGATCCAGAACAGTCATCATTGTGGGGGGAGGACATAGTATCACTCTACTGAAAGTTCACCAACAGCCAGCATTTGCTGAGGGCTAATTACACGCCTGGTACTGTTCTGAGTGCTTGACTTTGTTCCTCATAACCACTCTGTGAACACAGATCTAAAATGTGAGAACAGAGGCACAAGTAGTTAGGCAGCTTGTGAACCTGAGGTTCAAATATAGACATACTGACTGTTGAAAAAACTACAGAGAAAACGCAAGATTCCATCTTGATTTGGTAGATTTGGTAGGAGAAGTAAAGGCAATTTTGCTTGCTCATTATGTTAAACCCATCTACTTACAGTTATTCCTTAAGCATGATATAATTTACAGTATTATCTGCAGAGAATGACCTTATCACACCAATCCAAAAAAACTACTACTATAATTAAAGTGTAGGCAAAATAATGCAGGATTTTTTTTAAACCATATGACTGAAATTACAGTTGTGACTGATCAATTAATGAGGTGATAATTAAAGAGAAACTAGTTAACCTGGCTGATTGTAGATGAGTACCTAAAATTCGTTTTTGCAATTCACATCCTTTGAGATATATTTAATTACATTTATAACACATGCATATTTAATATAATCTTTTGTGACAGATTAACAGATCTTCACCATCATGGTGTCTAATCCCTTTGATGTTTTTGTCATTATTACATATCTTTTTGGGAGAGAAGTAAAAGACTGTTTCCAAGGCGATGGTGGTAAAGAAGAAACTTAAGAAAAATGGTTGTTTCCTTTTGTTTTCAGAAAACTAGCATCTCATTTCCCTCTGGAAGGGGAGTAGAGGTATCATGACTATATTTTGGAAGAAGTATTTTAGTAAATAGGAAAGCAGGATAAAGAAAACCTACACTTTTTATATCATATTAAGAACTAATTAAGATTGTGCTGTAGTTTATATTAGAATGTTAGGAATTATTATTATAATTTAATAAAAATGTCTGAGTTATTTTTATCATGTTTTACCTGAGAAATTAAAGCAAGTAAGTTAGCAAAGTTATTAGACCTAAATTTTAGGAAAGTTATGTTTCTTATTGTCAACATTGCAACTACAAAATTAAAAAAAAAAAACTTGTTTGTGTTTCACATATTTAGACTCGGTGTATGTAGAAGAAGTCAGTGAGCTATGATGATGGTAGATGGTGGTAATATCCCCATGTAGTTAACTGCATGGCCTATAGATTCCTTTGTTATTAGGGGATGTTGGACATACCTCATCAATTTGATATACAGTTAAATAATCATATTTTTGTTAGCAGTAATTAAGAGATAAAAACCAAAAAGAATCAATAAGCATCTTTATCTCTAGAGTACTCTTATTTCAAGGTACAAATAAGTAGGGAGTATCTATCTGCCATAGAGAAGCATTATACCTTAGTATTTAGATTACAAGTGTTACTTTTGCTTTTGACATGTGGATTTCAGTGAAATACTCTGAGAATTGTAGGATAATTGCCTCTCTTGCTTCCATAATTTATGTGTTTCTTTAATTTCCTTATACGTGCAATAGGAGGAGGAGAGGGTTGGGTTGGAATATGCTTTTCTAGGATCCTTTCCAGCCTAGTCAAATCAGAAAACTGCACATCTTTTTCCATATTTTGTGCAAACTGATAATTTTTAAGATGTGCTATGAAAGTCTAATGAGCAAACACTAGTTATTCTTTTCTGAAAAGTAGTTATAGCTTGATCAACAGATCTTTTTTATCCTTCATATTGTTTTCAGAAATAGAAGCAAAATATGTGATAAAAGTCTTTTTAAAGTAGTGGAATGAATACCTTGATTTTTATCTTAGATCTGATTCTGCACAATGCTAATTTTAACGCTTTATGACAAAAGATAATTTGTGTATAACAAAATAAGAAGAATTGTATGGTGAATCAGAAACTCTTTTTACAGCCTGTATCTTCCCAAATTTTTATTATTTCTGGAAAACCTTTTTGGCAAATACTTTGTTTTGTAAGTTTTACATTCCTACTGTTGAAAAAACTCATTTAGCAGGTGGTTATTGCAAATGGAGTTACAACATTTTAACTGTGTCATGAGGTACCTCTGAGGAAGTGCCTTTTTTTGTTTTTTTAATGGTAAAGGATGTAAGTAATCTCTCTCAAATGTCAAATTAATTTTGGGTGTGCACTTTCTTTTTCCCTTATGGTTACGTAGATAGGAAAATTGAATGTTCCAAACAACTCATGGAAAATATTCCACATCAACATTATTTGTACCACAAATGCAATTAAATGCTTTTAATGAAGTACAAAGTTACCAATAGATTGTTATATATGAGAAAATGCTTTCTTGAAGTAAGAAAGAATCATGTTTTTGGAGGGTGGTTTTAAACATCATAAACATTCTTATGAGTAACTTAAGTAATCCTCTTTAGGTAGGGGCATCTTTGCAGAAAATGGTGTGTTAAGATGGGTTGCATAGCCTTTCTCTGTTTAATTTGAACTTTAAATATCAATACTTTAAATAGAGTGTATTTTTAATGATTATAGAATGCTGAGATGATGTTCACATACTGAAGGTTGCAGTATTACACATCTTTTTTGGAGTTTACACTTTCCAAAAGCAGTCAGGACCTTTATTTGGTCATTCTCATAGTTTTTACCCCCTTTCTTTCTAATTTTGTAAGTGATCAGGTTTATGTTTACCAGAGACTATTCTGCCTGTAGTGAGAAGAACCAATTGGAGGTCCAGAAATACACTTGGAAGACTAGTTTATTGCAGTAGTCCAGGTGAGAGGGAGGAGCAGGTGCAAGTGGGATTGTTGTGGAGGGAAGCTGGGCCATTGGAAAGCCTCCCCAGTCATCCACACTCTTCAACATCATCTGTCCCCTTCCTCTCTACCCTTCCAACTGTGCCCTCTGTCTCTTGCCTTGTTGTCAACAAACTGCCCTGTATTCTCAGACATTTTCTCTGAATATTCTGCCACTTACTTGCCTCCACAGAAACCTGGTGGTTGTTTTTCTCCCATAATACATGCCCCTCTGAGATGGGAAGTGAGACTGTTTTTCCCTCTAGTACCGTTCTAGGCCATGTTCCCCTCCCTCTTGGAAAACCCTTGTTCTTTGAAGTTCATATCACCTGGCTATATCACTACCTCCCTTCCCTCTTGGCAACTTCTAAGGTCCCTCCTGTGCATTTGAAGGCCAGCAACCAGTTCATGGTCTATCTCTCTGCCTCAGTATAACCATTAGTCCTTATATTTTCTCTCCATCCATGGATCCCATTCCTGTTTTTTCTATTCTTTATCCAGCTTAGATACCCTGGCCTATAATTGTAGTATTTTGCTTACATATACCCTCAACTTCCTCAACCCCTTTGTTCTTCCGTTATTCTCAAACTTAGATGAACTTAGCCAGTTTCTTTATGGCTACAACACGCAAGGTATCTGAGCATTGCTGGGGAAAACTGTACACCAGAAGCAGATTGTGCATGACGTCCTGCTGTGGCTGAGCATTCAACACTGGGTGGTAGTTTTTCTGGTTTTCTGATAAGCTCATCTCTCTTTTCTTCATGACTATTTCATGATGTCTGTATTCACACTTTTTACTTTCCTTCCCCAATTTATACTACTCCTGAGTATCCTGCTTCTCCCCACTACCAGCTGTCTAGACTACTATAGTTTTCGTTCTTGTTTCGTCTCATTCATTCATTCTCCAAGCTGTAGCCTGACCGATCTTTAAAAAAGACCAAGTTGATGATGTTACTCTCAAATTGGAATCCTTCAGTTTTCCCATTCCCCCCCCACTGGCTACCATGCTTACCTTGGTTTTCTGTCCTTGGCACCTTGGTTACAGGAGTAAACTCTTTTTTGCCTCTGGGACTTTTTACATGAAATTCCCTCTGGATATTACCGCCCACCCACTGCTACCAACGAATTTCTACTCATCTTCAGACCTTGTCATAAATATCACCTCCTCCCGAGAGTTCTTTCTTCCTGTGAGGAGTAAACAGTAATGAGAATTAAGAAGAGACTATATAATTGCTAAAGAAGATTTGTGAACTTTCAGAATACCGTTTTAGCAGCCAGATTGTAGAAGGTTATGAGAAAAAGTTACACAGTAGGAAAAAAGGTACCGAACACTTGTTCTAGAGCCTATCAGAGAAAAGAAGGAAAGAAGCAGTTTGGTGGTTGGAGGGCATAGTGGGTCAACTCCCCATCTGTGAAAATATAGGAGTCCTGTACGTGCGCAGAGGCAGAGGAAGCAGTCAGTGTGTGAGATATCAGTAAAGGAAAGATGGTTCAATGATGCCAAAAAATAAGAGGACTGATGTCTTGTGGCTTCAATTTGGGTAAAGAAAAGAGGGGGTCATCTGCCAAGAGTGTGGGTCAGAATTCATGTGATAATTAATGTAGATTTGATGCACTTGAGTCCTAGGTCTATTTAAACTAAATACATGAAATCTGTATATCTGGGTAAGGGTTTCTAAACAAAGATGTTGTGTCTTTGGGTTGTTTTTTTTTTTTTTAATTTATTTATTTATTTATGATAGTCACACAGAGAGAGAGAGAGAGGCAGAGACACAGGCAGAGGGAGAAGCAGGCTCCATGCACTGGGAGCCCGACGTGGGATTCGATCCCGGGTCTCCAGGATCGCGCCCTGGGCCAAAGGCAGGCGCCAAACCGCTGCGCCACCCAGGGATCCCTTTGGGTTGTTTTTTAAATAGAGTTTTAAAATAATTTAAAGTAGTGTAGTATTTTCATAGTGCTTAGAACATTTCCGTGATACTGTCTGCCTCAAAAGGTATGAAATTTTATTTGTACCCCAGAGTATTATGTCATTTGTCATTTTATTATTGGTCTGTTTTTTTAAATTCCCACACAGAATTTGAATTAATTTGTTAGTTTTTATTGTTTGTCAAAGGAAAGGTCTTAAAAATTTCCTACCCCTGAGCAAAACAAAGTTCCTTTCAAATCTTGGAATTTGCCATATCAGGAATAGTAAATGTAACTTAAATAAAAGGGCTTTGCAACCATAAAACCATAGAGTTTTAGCCTAAATGAGATCTTTAGCATTGTTCATGCAGGTGCCTCATTTTCAGATTAGGAAGAGTTGATACAGAGGGTTTGTCCAAAATACATTCCAAAATTGGGTGCTGGAAATGAAATCAAGACATCTATGACCAGAGAAATTGAAATGAATATTTGTGTCTTAACCAAAATGAAGTTTTAAAAGAATAGCTGTTATGTGTTGTGTGCCCATTAGTGAAAGGTATAAAGTACATGTTGACTTCATGATACCATGAGAGAGGAAAATAGATCCTTATACTTCTCCTCACCTTTATAGTTTTTTTAAAAAATTTTTATTTATTTATGAGAGAGAGAGAGAGAGAGAGAGAGAGAGATTGGCAGAGACACAGGCAGAGGGAGAAGCAGGTTCCATGCACCAGGAGCCCAATGTGGGATTCAATCCCGGGTCTCCAGGATCGCGCCCTGGGCCAAAGGCAGGCGCCAAACCGCTGCGCCACCCAGGGATCCCCACCTTTATAGTTTTTAATACATAACATATACAGAACAAAGTTTAAATAGTATGAATAGATTTACAGTAAAAAGCAAGCCTCCCTTCCATCCCTGTCCCTCAACCCCTCCTCTCCTCTTATATATTTTCCTAGAGATATTCTATACATTTACAAAATGCACTTAGAGGTTTTTTTTTTTTTCCTTAACAAATGATTAATGCCATCAATTTCTTGGGTGTGGTTTCATACCAATTTGTAGACAGATGCCTCCTTTTTAAAGAAAGGGTGCTAAGTTCTTCTATATGCTACAAGATGTGTTTATATGATATACTTTAAGGACATCTTGGCTGGGTATAAAATTGGGGGGCAACATTTTTCTTTTTAGTACTTGAACCACATTCCTCTGTGGTCTTGTGTATCAGTTTTGTCCTTGAGAAATAAGGCTGACCTGAGGTTTTTGCTTGCTTGTGCCTGATTTCTTAATTTTGCCTAAATCTCCACATAACTCTCTTTATTCTTAAAGTTCTGTAAACAACATCATTCTACAAATTCAAGGTTTTATTCATTTTGAAAAGTTTTACTCTGTCATGTCTTTGAATTTGTATTTATTCTTTCTTCTTTATAAACCTTTTTGAAAACGTCTTTTGTATATTATTTGAATCCCATTTCTCCCTCCTCCATGTTTGTTGTCTTCTCTATAAATTTTTATATTGCTAGTCTTTTCTGTTTTATTTTATATGATTTCTCTATGTCTTTGTCTGTCTTTGTAGTCTCATTGATTCTATTTTTGGTTGCTTCTTAAGGTGGCTTTTATCTTTATAATGTTATTTTTCTCTTCATTTTTTTTCTGAGTTCTACCAGCTTGATTTTCATTTCCTTCTGTTGTTGTATGATCTCTTCTTTGAACCTTTGTTTTTCTTCTTTGAGCTCATTTTTTAAAAGAGGAGTCATGTTTCCTATGGTTATCTTTGAGACTTTGCAGAATTATTTATCTGATCTCTTCCTGTGTTTCCTTGAGTAGTTCTTCTTGTGTTATAATACTCTGAATTTACCTTTTTTCTTGGTAAAAATGTCTTGCAAATTGTATCCGAAGATCCAGTATTGCTTATTTCCTGATCATTATGTGCAGTTGGGTAGTTGGTTGGGTGTAAGCATGGGCAGCCTACAACTTTGTTAGGCCTATTACTCTAAAACCCTCTCATCAAATCTGTGATTTCCATTGTCCTAGATTTCACTTCCCATTAGTTTTTGGCATGGAAAAGATAGGGTGGTACTTTATGTCAGGTTCTCAGTGTTGTAATAGTGAAACGCCACTTCCACTCCACATCTGCTGTTTCAGTCCCCCTTGGCTAAAGAATTAGGTGTAAACAATGTGTATATGGCATAGTAACAAGAATCCATCTGTAGTATTAAAATGTTCAAATTCCCTGCTCTCCTCATGCCCTATACTTACATCTAGATTTTGCTTATCTAATGAAAGCATCAATAGAATCATTGCATCTGCTATTGTGAATTACGCTTCTTGGTGAAATCTGTTTACAGCTTGAGGACTGAGAAGGCATCTGATGGTTTTCAGTGTGTTTTCTTCCCTCATTTTAATTTGCAGATATGCTTCATAGTTTATGATTTGGAGCTATGATAACTTCCTTGCTTCAGTTATAAAGTGAGGTTGCAAAATTATGCTCCTTACTTCTTGGGTTTACAAGGAGATGTTTCTGCATGTCTGTCACATCCTCTTCCTCACAAGCCCTCTCCCTTCTACCTTTAGTAAAGGGAGAGGGGGAGGAAACACTTCAGTGTAAGCAGTGTCATTCCAATACCATGGTGCTTTAGGTTTCTTTCCCTTACTCCGGCCGTCACTGCTGGATGGAGTTTGGGTGCAGGCAAAAAGGGTCTTTAGGCACGTGGTTGGACTCACCTCATAACTATAGAGGTGGGAAAGAGAGTGCAGACCCACGGTGTCTTTATAAGGCTTTGCTGCAAGGACCTGGACCTGTGACTGACTGTCAGGTGATGATTTATCCTCTTTGTCACTGAAGAAGCCTATGCTACCCATAGTTCTGGTTACTACTTGCCTGTAGCCATGGAGTTCTCTGTACTATGTTGTCTTTATCCTGGCCCAGACTTTGTTATCCCACTAAGATAGGTAGAAACTTCTGGATTCCTATCATGGTGTGCTTGCGTCATCTATCCAGCTTCTTCCACTGTCAGTGCTGTGCTTTTGGTTACACACCACATTAGGAATGCCATGACATCAAGTACTGGGCTTTAGTAGAAGCCTACTGCCTCTCCAGACTATGGACCAGAAGTAGACCTCCAGCTCAGATATTTTTAGGGTACCTGATACTTGTCAGAATGTTTTCACACATTTCTTTCCATTTCTACCTCCTACCCAGTGGAGATGGGGATGTCTCTGATCTTTGATTTCTGATACTCTCATCTGCCCTCTGTGTCTTTCTTTCATGTAATCCATAGAACTTGAAAAGGACTTTTCCCCCCGGTTTTCTGTCTAGAAGAAACTTTCCTTCTGTCTTTCTTCCCAAATTAACATTCATGTTCACTCATCCAGTAGCAGAGGATGCAGGTAGATAAATTATTAGTAAGGGAAGATAAAGGTGGTTCAAACATAACTATTTTCAGTTTTTGAAGAAGTAGACTTTCCTCCCTGTTTTTGTTTTTAAAATCATTTTATTTTATTAAAGACTTTTTATTTATTTGAGAGCGAGTGAGCAGGGAGGGAGGGGAAGAGAGAGAGAGAGAATTTCAGGCAGACTCCTCACTAGGTGCAGAGCCTGACATGGGGCTTTATCTCAAGACTCTGAGATCACAACCTGAGCTGAAATCAAGTCAAACGCTTAACCGACTCAGCCACCCAGGCAACTCTGTTTTTGTTTTTAAAAGTCAGATTTCTTGGGACCCCTGGGTGGCTCAGAGGTTAAGTGTCTGCCTTCAGCCCAGGGCATAATGCTGGAGTCCTGGGACTGAGTCCCACATTCGGGCTCCCTGCATGGAGCCTGCTTTTCTCTCTGCCTGTGTCTCTGCCTCTTTCTCTCTGTGCCTCTCATGAATAAATAAATAAAATATTTTTTTAAAAAAAGTCAGATTTGTTGAGATATAATTAATAAAAAAATTTACTCTTTAATTGTATGGTTTGATTGAGTTTTGACGAATCTGTACAGTCATATAATCACCACCAAAATCAAGATTTAGAACATTTCACCGCATAGAGTTCACTTATGCCCTTTGCTAGTCAAGCTTATCCTCATACACCCGTAGCCCCTAGCAATAGCTGACCTGGTTTCTGCTTTTTCTCAAATGTTCTATAGATGGAATCATACTTACGTTCCATATACTCTTTTGCGTCAGCCTTCTTTCACTTAGCAGAATACTTTTGAGATGCTTATTGCTCATTTTCTGTTGTGTGGATATACTGTTTTTGTCCATTATATTTGGTTCATTGGACTTTTGAGGCCTTTCCAGTATGAGGTAGATGTAAACTTTCTGTGTATATATTCTATCATAAACAAGCTTCTGTGAACATTCATGCACACTCTATGTGTACATATGTCTCCAATCCTCTGGGGTTTTCTAAAGCAGGTCTACTATTCTGCATTCCTGCCTGCAATGTATGAAAGTTTCAGTTACTTCACATGTTTGTCAGCTCTTAGTATTATCACTCCTTTGCATTTTAGCCATTCTTGTGGATGGGCAGTGCTATTTCATTATAATTTTGTTTTTCCCTAATGACCACTCAGTGATGTGCTTATCGTCCATTTCTCTATCGTCCATTTTTGTTGTTGTTGTTGTTTTTTAAAGATTTTATTTACTTATTCATGAGAGACACACACAGAGAGGCAGAGACATAGAGGGAGAAGCAGGCTCCATGCAGGGAGTCTGACATGGGACTCGATCCCAGGTCTCTAGGATTGCGCCCTGGGCCAAAGGCGGCACTAAACCACTGAGCCACCTGGGCTGCCCCATTTCTCTTCTTTGATGAAGTGTCTGGTCAAATCTTTTGCCCATTTTTAAAGAAATTCAGTCAGTTTTTTTATTGTCTTATGAAAGAGAATTCTTTTTTAAAAAATTATTTATTTATTCATGAGAGACACACAGAGAGAGAGAGAGAGGCAGAGACACAGGCAAAGGGAGAAGCAGGCTCCATGCAGGGAGCCTGATGTGGGACTCAATTCCAGAACCCCAGGATCAAGCCCTGGGCTGAAGGCAGATGCTTAACTGCTGGGCCACCCAGGCATCCACCTGAGATTTTGGACTCAGTTCCTTTATGTGTTTTGCAAATATTCTCCCCCAACCTGGGGCTCAACTGCCCTTTCCTTAACAGTGTCTTTCAAATAAATTTATAATTTTGATGAAGTCTAATTCATCTGTTTTTAGTTGTAAGATTTATATTTCTTAAAAAAAAAAAAAAGATTTATATTTCTTATGTCCTAAGACATCTTTGCCTGGATCAAGATCATTAAGGTTTTCTCTTAGGAGTTTTTTATTTTTACACTTTATATTTAGTTTTCACGGTTTTGAATTGATTTTTTTAAAATTGTGGGATAAAGTCAGGTTTATTTGTTTGAATATGGATGTTTAATTGTTTCAGTGTTATTTGTTCATAAACTGTTTTTGCCATTTAATGTCTTAACACTTTAAAAAAATCCATTAACCCTTTACATATAGGTCTTTGAACTCTCATTTTTTTCTATTAATGACTATGTCTATTCTTACACCAGTGTCTTGATTAGTGTAGCTTAATGAGAAGTCTTTTTTTAAAAAAATATTTTATTTAAATTCAATTTACCAACATATAGTATAACACCCAGTGCTCATCTCATCAAGTGATTGAGAAGTCTTAAAGTCAGGGGACATAAGTTCTCCAAATTTGTTAATTTTTCAAAATTATCTTTATTCTATATCCTTGCTTTTCCATGTATTTTAGAATTTGCTACCCAAACAAAACAAAACAAAACAAGCCTGCTGGGATATTGTTTGGAATTACAATGAATATATAAATTGGTTTGGGAGAGAACTTATATCTTAATAATACTAAAACTTCTATTTCATGAACATGGTGTATGTGTATGTGTGTGTGTGTGTATCCATTTTTTAGGTCTTTAATTTCTCACAAAATATTGCTTCTGATTTTTGAAAAAGTAAAACCCCTCCTTTCTATTTTCATTTGTTACTTATTTTTTAACAGCCTTATTGAGATATAATTCACATACCATACAATTTGTATGAATTGTACAACTCAGTAGCTTGTGGTATATATTCCCAGAGCTGTGCAGCCATCACCACATTTTAGAACATTTTCGTAGTGTCAAATAAGAAAGCCCATACCCCATAACAGTCACCCTTCAATCCTTCCATCTATCCCCACACCCCCAACCCAAGGCAACCACTAATCTATTTTATGTCTGTATGGATTTTTCTCTTCTGAACATTTCATTCTAAATGGAACTATGTAATGTGTGATCCTCTGTAACTGGCTTTTCAGTTAGTATGTTTTCAGGCTTCGTCCACATAGTAGCATCTATCAGCATTTCATTCCTTTTTACTATCAAATGATATTCTATTATATGAGTATGATACATTTTGTTTGAACATTCATAAAAATAGTTTTCTTTAGGCAGTGGTAAATTGATTCTTCCTCTACAGAAGTTGAATAGATTGGATTCTTTTCTCAGTTCCCCCTCATAAGTCCTAAAAATGACAATTACAATTTCATTCTGTCACCTCTGTTGATTTAAAATGAATATCAAATACAAATTTTTAAATGCTTGCCATTAAAAATTTTTCCTTATAGCTTCTAACTTTCCTTTTTGACAAATAAAACTTTTATAACTGAACATTGGCCTTTTAAAATCTTTTTAAATTTAGAAGCCATGTCAAAGCAAATATTTTTTTCAGTTTTAAAAGGTATCTTTAGCATTTAATATTTGTAAAAACTATTAGGAGCTTCTTTTGGAAATCTTTCATAACATAAGGATATATTTAATTTGGGGAGAGGTGCTAAATAGATAATTTTAAAATGTATTATTGCTGCTTCACAGATCTTTCTCATCTAGTGTTTTAATAGTAAATAATTTATGAGGTAGTATGATTATCTGACCTTATTTTTAAAACTCATTCAAGGATAGTGGAACCATTAGGGATGGGAGAAAGGAGAAAATACTTAGTACCTACCATGACAGGAATGTTGGTAGAGGGTTTTATATGTTAACTTCTTTAATCTTACAGTACCCTTTTGGATAGATATTTTTACTCTATTTTAGTTTGGCAGCTAAGGTTCAGAGATGTCAAATGCTCCAGCTTAGTTAAGTAGCTCTAACTTAGTAAAACAGCAATGTCAGGTGAGACCCAAGCCAATGTTCCTTCTTCCCACTATCTAAAGTCCGTATAGATGTGTAAGAACACACTAAACACACTAAACAGTAACGTCTCCACCATCTTTTATTTTACTAAGTATTGTTTAAGAGAAGAGAGAGGGAAGGAATCGTTAGGGATCATGTGTCTTGACTTTGCTACAGGGTTATTCTGAACCCTGAACAAACTTAAATATCCCTTTGTTAGGTTGTTTACTGTAGAGTTAAAATATTAGTTATTGCTTTCTTAGCACTCATATACACGAGTTGGGTAATCCGTGAGTGAAAAGGAAGCAATAACTAACAATACTAATTATTTTATTTTTTTAAGATTTCATTTATTTATTTATGAGAGACACAGAGGGAGAGAGGCAGAGGCACAACACAGGCAGAGAAGAAGCAGGCTCCACGCAGGGAGCCCGATGTGGGACTCGATCCCAGGTCTTCAGGATCAGGCCCTGGGCTGAAGGCAACACTAAACCGCTGAGCCAATATACTTGCCAATACTTGGGTGAAGTATTTCACCCAATACTTATTATTTTAATTTAACATTGCTTTTTTTTCCTTTCAGTTACTTTTATATTATTTACTTGGAAATTAGAATTTTTCTCTTGAAAGTATCTGTTTTAAAAGATTATGAAGGTTTTCTTACATCTTCATAAATGATGACTTGATGAAATTAGTCATTTATGATCGACAAAAATATGACAGAACTTTTGCAAAGTTCAAATGGACTTTTAATATTCAACACTAAAGAATTTTGCCTAATTAAAGCTTCTGTTTAATTAAGATAACAATGCATAGTCCTTCATTAAAATTAACACAGAAAAAGTTCTTTCTTGGTCCTTGGAGAGGATATTATATGCAAGCCCTGATGTTGGGTTGCAAAATGTCACTGGAATTTATATGCATTACTTGTCTAATTGCAGTAAATGTAGCATGTCCAGATAGGTTTAGAGTTAGAAGGCTGTTTGTTACTTACTGGAAATCACTTGAAACCTCAGTACCCAGAGGCAGCTGTGCCCAGGTCCTTCACCTCTCCCCAGAGATGGCTGAGAAGACTCTTGTTGGACCCTGTCTTTCATGGAGGGAGCAGTAAACATGACAGGTTGTTTGGGAGCCATCTGTTTAAAATGGCTGCTGCTTTGTATGCAGCAATGAACTTGAGATCAGTTTTCTGTCTTTCTTCATGGTAACCATCTTACTTGGTGTCACAACAGGTGGAAGTTGATGGGTCGAAACTAAATGTGACCAGCACGTGGAACCTGGCTTCCCCCTTATTGTCTGTCAGCGTCGATGGCACTCAGAGGACGATACAGGTAAGTACTCCTATAATTTACTTTGAGGAGTCCGGCAAGTCTAGAATCCTGACTAGCACCTGGGTGGTTAATACTGACAGATACAGTTGTGAGAAGCCACATTTATTCATCTCCTACATTTTATGGTTGAAAACATTTTTCCTACTTTGGAGGATCTTGAGGCAAGTCTTATTCCGAGGAATCAATATTTCTTTTTTTCAGGCCATCCAGGAAAGTTAGTGTATGTTACCATACTTTGTCCTAAATAAAGTATCCTGTGTGCTTTGCTAAAAATTTTTGTTGCCATTTTGGGTTTGTAGTTATAAAATATGACTTCATTACCTTTCTTTTCTGTGTAATTGAGATTGTGTAGCATTAGATCAGCAGAAAGGCGAGCTATGTTCAGCTTGACTTGCTAGAACACATTGATGCCTTTTAAAAATTGAATGGTCTTAATTTTTTAACCTATATTTTCCCTCCAAAGTATGATTTCTTGCATTGAGAAAATGACTTGAAATCCAGAATTGATTGAATGTTCTTTGTCATCAGTAACCTCCATTTTAAAGTAGACAGCCATTGAAAGAGATTCTGCCCAAATTCCTTCAGCTCACCTTATTTAAGGTTTAGGGCTCCAGGGAAAAGAAAACAGAACACCATGTAACATGTGATGGTCACATGCAAATAAAAAATCATAACCTTCTCCCCATAGTACTAAATACTTATTTTTTTAGTTTTTTTTTTTAACATGAAAATATTTTTATGTTTCCTTAACTTGATTTTGCACAGGAAACTGAATTTTATACAGGAAAATGATTTTTAAAACATAGAGAAATCAAGAGAATCACAGATAAAAACTCTATACCAGATTCACATATACCTCTATTAGAGATAGAAGCCTCCACTAAATATTTGATAACTAAATTGATTTCTAAGTAGGCCATTGGGTATATTTTCTTTATGGTTCTAAGAAGTCTTAACTCTTAGTTAATGAGCTGTATATTTTGACTTTGATTTTGTAGCTTGCTATAGTTATTTTATTCTCTCATATTTTCTTATAAATTCTAACTATGAGGTGAAACACTTTAAGATCCTTGGAAAAAATATCAGTGCATAATTTCACATTACTTAAGATCCATTTATTGTGTCTTCAAAAAACATGGGTTTATAATACTTGTGTTCCATTGAATGTACTCTGCACTGAATGTACTGTGGCCAGTGACACCTGTTCTGGTTGGGGACATAGAGTAACCTCCCAGGAGCGGGTATAGAGAGGGGAAGGAACTGCTCCCCAAAGTGGCATATCAGGATATTTTCAGTTTCCTTCTCAATGACTGCAGGTAGGTAACTTGATGGCCCTTTCATATGGAGAGTTCCTAGCTATGTTAATGCTGGATATGTATTTAGAATAATTCCCAGAAATATTTTTTTTTATCATAAGGATACTGTTCAGTAAATTCCTTTTTATTCTTGTTAAGTTCTTTGCTTTAAAAAAAAGTCATTAATCTGAAATCAATTACCCCTTAAGGCAAACCCCCTGACTCTTTAGAGGAGGTCATTGTTTCCAGTTAAATACTATCTCATTGGAAGGAAATAAACTCAGAGAGGTCTAATTGGTATACTGGATAAAAAACAAACAAACTTAATTACTCTAAATAAAGGTGAGGAAAGTTTTTCTTTACCTGAATAGGTGAGCTTTATACACTTGTTATGGTCATTAGCATTCAGTGTTGACATTTTTTATCTCCAAAATGTAATGTGGTCCCCATGAAATTATAACATAATGAGAATAAATAATATATAATATTTACTCTGTATCAGATATAGTTCTGAGCACAGTGCATATATATATTGATTTCATCTTCATGGCAACTGTATGAAGTAGGTATTATAATGTATGCTTTCATAAATGAAGCACCTGAGGCTCAGAGAAAGTAAGTGACTTGCTCAAGGTCACATGGCTGATAGCAGGTATAACCAGGATTTACATCCAAGCAGGCTCGCTATGGGACCTATGCTGTTAGGTATCACACTCTGCTGAAGCAGTCTAGGCAACTGTTCTGAGATTACAAATCTAGGAGGAAACTGAGCAGAAATTTGAATGCTGGCATCATAACCCCAGAGTGTGTGCTACATAGTACTATCTTATTTTCTTCTTCAGAGTTCTTCAAATAATATTTTACCTTTCATGCTTTAAGCCAATGATACTCAAACTCTGACATGCTTCAGAATTACCCAGATGGCTGGATCTACCCCTAGAGTTTACCGCAGTGTAGTAGGTCTGGGCTAGGTGTACATTTCTTTTTTTCTTTTTTTTTTTTTAAGTTTTTTTTTTTTTAAGAGATCTTATTTATTTATTCATGATAGACAGAGAGAGAGAGAGAGAGAGAGGCAGAGACACAGGCAGAGGGAGAAGCAGGCTCCCTACCAGGAGCCTGACGTGGGACTCGATCCCAGGACTCCAGGATCACGCCCTAGGTTTGCATTTCTGATAAGTTCTCCAGTCATGCCAATGCTTCTAGTCCAGGGGGAACAGTTTGAGAATCATTGCTTCAGAGAATAAGCTGGGTGTGATGAGCAAAAGTGAAGCAAGTAGGAACCAAGTCATTTGAAGCCTTGCTAATTAATTACATACTGTGGCCTCTGCCTTATCCATGCGTGGCCAGTGGGACCCGTGGATGAGTGTTCAAAAAGGAAATGGTGTGGAGAGCATTGGAGTTTAGGAAGAGTTTGGTTCTGGTTGCATTGTAGAAAGAGGATGCAAGGAAAATGAGACTGGATGCAGAGAGAGAAGTTAGGATGAGCTTCAAAAACAGAGGAGGGAAATCATCTTGTCTCAGTCTTTTCAGTCAAGACAAGAGCATTGTGTGGTTAAGGGATTTGAAAAGACAGGAGAAAAAATACTAGCTTCACAGTGTTCTTTGTGGCTTTCTCTTCCACCTGCCTTAAGCATAGGCAGATCTTCAGGGTTGGTGCCCAGCTGCCTTTTCTCTGTGTTGACTTCCTGGGCTGAGTTGCCCAAGACTTTCAGTTCAATACTTCTAAATAGCTGTGGAAATGCTACTGTGTGTTTCAAAGAAGAACTCTGGGGTGGATATGACCACAGTGTTTTTAAAGTGATTTTATAGTAATAATGACTGGGTTTTTTCCCCTGGTTTTTTGTGCCTACACTTAAACTTTTTATTATTAAGTATTCTATATACACAAATATGTATTAATCTGTATATAAACTAAAGAATACAGCAAAAACCCAATTACTTACCATCTAGATTAAAAAATACTCCTGACTTTCTCTGTGCTCTTGCTTAATTAAATTATTCCTCCTGCTCCCCTTGGTGGGTAACTACCATCCCAATTTTTAATTTCATTTTTAAATGCATCCCTTACTTCCTCTTCTTTAGGGATATTATATATACAGTGCAACTGTAAACAATATGTTGTTTAGTTTTTGATGTCTTTGAGCTTTGTGTCATTGGCACCATACTCTCTCTTTGCTTCTCTGAGTTGCCTTTTCCTCTAGTATTATGTTTGTGAGATTGGTCATGGGGATGCATGTAGCTTTATTTATTTCCATGCTATATGTTATTAAGTCATGTAAATATACCATGATTTATTCTTTCTCCCCTAAGTAGATATTTGTGTTACTTATTTTGTTTTCAGAACATTTCTCTGTATGTTTCTTCTTGAAATAAGAGTTTTCCCAAGGAATATGCCAGTAGAACAGCTTGGTTGTAGGGACTATGTATTCTTAATCTTACACAGTAATGCCAAATGGTTTTTCTGATGTGGCTGTACCAATGTATATGTCTATCAGTGCTGCTGGTATCAACAATATGAATAATAAGAAAACCTTATTGTATACTTACATACAACATATTACATACAAAACATATTGTATACTATGTCAGGCGCTGACTATTCTATATGCTTCATTTGTATTAAAGTATTTAATCCCCACACCAATCCAATGTACTGATGTTATCCTGCATTTTGCAGTTGGGGAACTGAGGCCTTCTAGATACTAAATTGCTTGCCCAAGTCATTCTGCTAATAAATGGAAGAGCTAGGATTTGAACCCAGGAATCTGTGCCTTTAACAATTTTGCTTCACATCCTAGATAACTCTTGGTATCCAGACTATGTAAGTTTTTCCTGACTGGTGGGTTTAAATGGTATCTCTTTGTGGTTTTAATATATATTGGTTAGTAATGACAATAAGCATTTGAAAAATATATTTATTGAAAAAAAGTTTAAAAATATATTTATTGATACTGCTTTTTCTCTTTTGCAAACTGCCTCTTCATGGCTTTTGCCCATTTTTTTTTTATTGGAGTGTTTATCTTTTTCTTATTGATTCATAAAACTTCATATTTTATGAAATCTTGATCCTCTGTTAGTGGCTCATATAGTAATTCTATGTTTAATTTTTAAGGAACCACTATACTGTTACCACAGTAGCTGTACCATTTTAAATTCCCACCAGCAATGCACAAGGATTCTAATTTCTGCACATTTTCACTTATTTTCTAGTGATTTTTTTCTTTTATAACAGTTATCCTAATGGGTTGAAGTGGTACCTCATTATAGAACAAAATTCATTTAGATATTAAGAAAACATTCTGAGTACTTCCTAATACTTGGCCTTCCTTTATTTTTTTTACCATGTAACCACTTTACTGCACAAATGGAACTTTTTTAGTGCAAGTAGAAGGAACCTTTTTAAAAAAAAAAAAGATTTAAAAAAAAATTTATTTGGGAGAGAGAGAGAGCATGTGAGTGGGGGAAGGGGCAGAGGGAGAGAGAGAGAGAGAGAGAGAGAGAATCTCAAACACTTCCACCTCAGACTGAGAAATTTCTGTGGGGAGATGGGAGTGTTGTTGCTTTCTTCTCCCTTGCTTTATATACTCTCCCACTTCTTACTTGCATTCCGAGTTCTCTCCAAAGTTGAAGTTTGGGGTAAAGAGAGGAGGAACATGGTAAGAACTAGGGTGACCCAGGCTAATGTAACCTGTCATTCATTATTTTGGGGGCATGGCAAGCATCCAAAGTTGGCTCTTGTCTTTAAGGACACTTCTGTGGATTTGGGAGAATTTCTCACCTGCCAACTCTTAAAGTCTGCTCGTTTTTTTTTTCAATTGCCTTTACCCTCCCGTTTCACATCCCTCCAGGTTTTCCTGTTGAACAAGATCTCTCATAATGACCTAGCTTGAGTTTCTTCTGCATGATCTATATCTAAGCCACAAGAAATAATTATAAATGCATGCCTCATCAAACTCTTTTCTTCCTGCTTTGTCACCAAAACAATTGCTGATCTTACCTAGGTGTCCTTCAAAACCAGGAGATATATGGAAAACCAAGTGATTCTTATAAAATCCCTTTCACTTAGCTTAAAGTATTCAACCTTGAACCCAAAGTATTGGGTTCTTAGCTTAAGAACTCACCTCCACTGATTAATTTTTCATATTCTCTTAAGGTGGGAGATGGGCAATTGTTAGTTTTGTAGTTCCTAGCATGTTCTACTAGGTAGCTAGTCTAGCATCCTAAGGTTATGTGAGTACTTAACACCTATTTAGTTTTTTTTTTTTTAAGATTTTATTTATTTATTCATGAGAGACACAGAGAGAGTCAGAGACATAGGCAGAAAGAGAAGCAGACTCCATGCCGGAAGCCTGAGGTGGGACTCGATCCCAGGACTCCAGGATCACGCTCTGAGCCAAAGGCAGAGGCTTAACCGCTGAGCCACCCAGGCGTCCCAACACCTATTTAGTTTTATAACTGAATCCCTGTGACTACATGAAAAGTAGCAATTAACATCTTTATCTGATTAGATGATAAAATAATTGGGGAAGAAGCATACCCTTTCTTTAGGAATTAGCTCCTTATTCATCCAGTGAAATTCAGTCATATCACATTATCTCTTTTCCTGGTTTTCATTGGTAAACCTCATAAGCTTAATATTAACCATGAATTTCTTTAAAAATAAATGGTAATTTGGCATGTACCATCACTTGGATAATGAATTTCATAGGTTACTAACTTTTTAATTGATCAAAAATTTCAGTTTTGATTTGACCTTTAATTATTATTGTTGTGCTGAATTCCTGGCAAATGTAAAGTCTCAGTAACTGGACAAATGGATGAGGAGATGAATGCATGGATAGCCCTCTTGCATTTTGTAATTTCAGAAATTAAATCTGTCTTGGGGCACCTGGGTAGTTCAGTCTGTTGAGCATTCGTTCGGACTCTTGGTTTCAGCTCAGGTTGTGACTCAAGGTTGTGGGATTGGGCCCTGTCGGGCTCCACTTAGTGTGGAGTCTGCTTCTGTTCCTGTCCCTGCTCAATGTGCTCACTCTTGTGCTCTTGCTCTTCTGCACGTGTGCACTCTCTCAAATAAATAAATATATAACTAAGTAACTACCTAAATAAACAAATAAAATCTTCAAAACAAAAAACAAAACAAAGAAATCTGTCTTATCTACACTTTTAAGATTTAGATTTTATTTCTTCTAAGAAGTCATCAAATTAAGCTATGTTCATATGGCAGCCTTCTTAGTTGTTTTATCAATTTTCTTTAATTTCCAAACATCTGACATTCACAGATTCTTTTTTTTTAAGATTTTAATTTTTCTTTTTTTTTAGATTTTAATTTTTTATTCATAAGAGACACAGATAGAGAGAGGCAGAGACACAGGCAGAGGGAGAAGCAGACTCCCTGCGGGGAGCGGGATGCAGTACTCCATCCTAGGACCACAGGATCACACCCTGAGCCAAAGGCAGACACCCAACTGCTGAGCTACCCAGGCATCCCCAAATAAATAAAATCTTAAAAAAAAAAAAAAGTAGGTCTAAGTGGTATAATCTGAGACTATACAGTCATTTGTCATTTCTATTGTGGGAAGGTATCGTCTCATTTTCAAATTACCAAATTAAAAAGTGATAAAATGGAGCAGCATTTTCCAATAGAAATCTAATGAACCATATACACACAGTTTTACGTTTCTGAGTAGCCACATTAAGAAGGTAAAAACAAGGGGCACCTGGATGGCTCAGTTGTTGTGTGTCTACCTTTGGCTTGGGTTGTGATCCTGGGGTCCTGGGATCCAGTCCTGCATTGAGCTCTCCGCAGGGAGCCTGCTTCTCCCTCTGCCTGTGTCTCTTCCTCTCTGTGTGTCTCTCATGAATAAATAAATAAGGTAAAAACAAGTGAGATTAATTTCACTAATCCATTTCGTTTAACTCCGTATATTCAAAATGTTAGCATTTCAAGACAAAATAATATAAAAAATTATTAATGTGGTATCAGGAACAACACGCCTGACATGCATGTAAGAATATACTGATAACAGTTCAAGCAACAGAATGATGAATGTGAAATATAGTCGTACCAGAACAATGAAATCATATGTAAAGAAAAGTGTATTCCACAGCTTCTATTTTTAAATTACTTACTATTAAATAAAATGGGAAATTTAGTTTCTTAATTGCACTAGTCACATTTCAAGTCCCCAGTAGACACATGTGACTAGTGGTTAACTCATAAACAAAACCTTTCCTAAATAAGAGTGCTTGTAGAAGAAAAATGTATTATTTTTTTCATGCTTCCCTGTGTCAACGACAGTTTGGGTTTTTATCATTTAAAATTAGGAGTAGATGAACTAAATTCACTTTTCAGCAGAAGATGAATTTATCATCTAGTTAATGAACTTTTCACATTTTATTTTAGAACTTTAACAAAAATTAGGACTGTTTTTAATACACAGAATGATTTCTTCCCTACAGCATATAATTAAGTATTGGATCAAATGATTTTCTGTGTTCTGTACATGTAGAGCTTACTGAACGTCTTCATACACCCTAGCACCTTTCTAGCATGAAACAAATAGAACTTTCTTTCTCTTTTTAATTTCTGTGACTACACTCTATTCCTGTGAAGCATTCTTTTTTTACCTCGAAAGAGGCTCTTCAGTTTTACTTTGAACAACTCAAATAGTCTTCCGTTTCTTACAGTGTAATTTGTCTGCTGGGATTTAATGTGTTGTTTCTTGTTAGCATTTTACATACTAGATTTTCATTTTACGTAGTCACGTAGTTTAAACATTTGGAAGCAGAGCTGCCGACTAACTGCTATTGGCCTGTTTCTTTGTGTGGCATGATTTCTTCTATCCACCTGCTCACAGCAGGTTGTCTACAGGCCTGAAGAGTAGCTAAATACTTTTGAAAATATCTTGAGGTCCTGCTAAGGTCTAACAATCTCTGCATTTGTGTGAGGTGAAGCTATTCATGATGTAGCTTTGAAGGCTTTTTTTCTTTTTATTTCTCATATTCTTGGTTAAATATTTTCAGGAGAAGATAAATTTATGATAAGTAACAGTACAAAGCTGACTGCGGTACCAGTGCATTCTACATTGAATGGTTTATTGATACTCAACTATGTGGAACTAATTTTCTATGTAAAGCAGACACATTTGGAATAGTGCCACATGAATGTCATGTTATTTACTACAGAATCCCAGATTAAATGGATTATTTGTGAACTGATTGCAATGTTAAATAGATTATATAACATGATAACTTAAAATTCTCAGTGGGCCGGTATAATATAGAATATTATATATAAACACATAAATATGAGAGAAGATATGTAATGCTGTTTGTGGATTAACTGTGATATGTTTGCAAATGCTTGTCTGCATAGAGTTTGAATAATTTTTAAATTTTAAACCTATTTTTCTCTTTTTGAAGAAAATGAATTGATTCTTATACCTCTTGAGTAAGGGAAGTTAAAAATAAGTTATTTCCTTTTTTTTAGGGTTTTTTTTTTTTTAGATTTTTAGATGAAAGTAACTGTCACAACTTCTGGGCACCAACTTTTGTTATAATCCTAATAAATGTGTATAGGTGCTAAAGTAAATGTTTTAATTATATTTTAATTCGAAAATTAAATGGAGTAATTTATGTGTTTCCTTATTCTTTGCCAGTGCCAAAAAAAAAGTGGATTTGGGAAGTGATCATCTTCTTATTTTTTTGAAAGTGATTATCTTCTGTTTTTAGTCCCAAAATAAATGTTTTCCATGTTTTCAGCTGTTTCTCCTCATCCCCTTAGAAGTAATTAGTTGTTATTTTGTACTATATGCATGTGATTACCCTAGAGTTATCAAATGTAATATGAAACCATTTATTTAGGATGTATAGGATATATAAATATATAACTTAGTAAGTGGGGTTTGGTATTTTTTCCCAAAGAAATGGGAAATGAGAGAGTAATTATTAACCATCTCCTTTTCACATTCCTGAAAACATCAATTACAGTTACACATCTTAGAAACAAGCCCACCAGGAGAACAGAAATAACTCCTTTAACTATGCTTTGAAAAATTTAATCACAATTTAACAGCTGGGATGTATTTACAACTATAATTTGAAATATTAATTTTGACACATCTACCTGCTTTTGTAATGGAGTCCCAGAAGCTTAGCAGTTTTCTTGTCTCTAGTGGCATTGGTTTTATGATTTGGAGTTGCTTTTAAAAATTTACTGTAATGGGAAAATGTCATTCTGCGTCTCCCCTGCTCCTCCCCCCACATATTTTTTTTATCCTCTACTGTTTACTAGAAAATTATATCTTAGTAGCTGCCAGAAGAGAATTTTGAATAGTATAAACACTGATTGTAGTAAACGTGGAAAAGAATACAAGGAGCTACGTTGGAGAGTGATAAGACAAATCCCATAGTAATGGCCTTTACAACACATTATCATGTTGGAAATCAGTGAGGGGAAAAAGAAAACTATTACTATTTCTTCCTCTGACTTTTCAGTGAGATTACTTTTAAAGGTTAAATTGCCTATGATTTTATTGTCCCAGAAAGATATTTTTGGAGCATTTATTATTTTGTGGATGTCCTACTTTTTTTGAGTGAACAGCCTTTCCTAATTTTGTATGAACTTGATTCTCACAAATGTTGAAGTCGTTTCAATCATCAAAGCCTTACTTCTTGAATATACTTTTCTTTACAGAAAAAAAAGGTATATATTTTGTGCATGTTGGAGCAGAGTATCAAAATAAGAACAGAAGAAAGTTTTTATCTAGCTCTGAAGTGCCACTCAAAATAGGAAAAGGTGTAAAAAACACTTGGAGAAAATATTTTAATAAGGCTGGGATACGTTTCATGAAAATAAAAGTCTTAATTTTTATTTTATTTTACTTTCTGTTACTAGCTTATCAAATGGTCAGTTCCTATTTGTTTTGGCATGTCTTAGACTCTTTGTAAGCTCTGATACTTTGTTCTTTGTGAATTCTAAAACCTAATTGTCTTAAAAAATAAAAAATAAAAAAAAATAAAACCTAATTGTCTTAATCATAAACTGTGGGAAAATTGTATATTCCTGTTTTTTGTATAGAGGTAAATTCCAGTTTGAATGAAATTTTATTTCCCTATTTTTTTTTATGTCAGTCCTTACTGCTGAGCTGTGTCAGGTTTGGGCACTTCTGTCTTTCTCTTCCTCCCACTTCACCTCCTTGCTTTGATATCCCCCTCCCCCTCACAACATGTACAACATTTACAACAGAGATGTAGATATCAAATGTAAGCACATAAGTAAGGTAATTTGAGTATGAAGAAGGTTAATAAAGGCTATAAAACAGTATAACTCATAGAAAGTACCTGTAGGAGGCGATTTTAGCTAGAGTGGCTAAAAAGTTGTTTCTGAATAGCTTACATAGAGTTGAGACCTGTGAGGAGAAGGGGGCAGCCATGCGAAAATTTAGAGGGTGAAAGTCCCAAGTCGCAGGAATGGCAAGTGCAAAGGCTCTGAGACAGGAACTGCCTTGGTTTGTGTAGAGGCCTGAGGGAAGGCCAGTGTCTTGAGTATAGCTTAGGAGAGTGGAAGAAGATAGGCAGGATTGGAAGAAGATAGGATTAGATTGTACAGAATCTTGGTAGGCCAAAGTTTGGGTTTTATTCAGTTCCCACTGTGGAGCTTTTGAGGGGTTTTGAATAGAATGATAGGATATGATTTAAAAGCACTGCTGTGAGGGGGTTGGACCACAGGGGACTAGTGGTGGAAATAAAGGAGCCATTTATACGATCATTGTAGTTGTATAACTGAGAGTTGCTGACGGCTGAGGCCAGGAGTAGGCCAAGTCTAGTCAAGGGCCTGTGTTTGGATGGCTCACAAGTTGAGTGGTTATCACATTTTTAAATGGTTGGAAAAAATTAAAAGTAGAATAGAATTTCATGACACATGGAAAGTATGTGAGATTTAGATTTCGTGTCCATAAATACAGCTTTACTGGAATACAACTACATTGATTTAAAAAAAAAAAAACAACTACATTGATTTGTTTTTATTTGCTATGAGTACTTTTGGAATTTTTGTTAAATGGAACCTTAATACCCCAGTTTTCCCTATCACACAGAAATTCAGTGGCTTAGTAGTAGTAAAGTTTATTGTGATTTATTTTGAGCTCAGAATGAAGATTTAAATTTTTCCGAACAAGAAGAACCACTCTCAGCCAGTGTTTTCCAACATTGAATAGCTGTGAGGAGAATTAGCTTATGCTGCAGATTTGATGTTTATCAACAAATTCAGCCTAAAATTACAAGACAAAACAGTGCTTACATGCAAAATTTATACTGTGGTAGTAACATTTTGACAACAATTAATGTTTGAATCACAACTAATGTCAAGCTGCTTTATATACTTCCCAGGCTGTCAAAAGGTTAAAACAAGAAGTGAACTATAGTTTCAGCAGCACTTTTTCAAACCTCAATGCAAAAGCAAAGGAAATTGCCATATTTTAAAATCCATTTCACTGTACAATTGAAGATCTTCCACCTAGCCTAAAATTGGAAGTGATCAAACAACAATGTAATGTTAGGCTAAAGGCAAATACCAGGAGAGTAATCTAACAAAATTCTTTTTTTTTTTTTTTAAATTTTTATTTATTTATGATAGTCACAGAGAGAGAGAGAGAGGCAGAGACACAGGCAGAGGGAGAAGCAGGCTCCATGCACCGGGAGCCCGACATGGGATTCGATCCCGGGTCTCCAGGATCGCGCCCTGGGCCAAAGGCAGGCGCCAAACCGCTGCGCCACCCAGGGATCCCTCTAACAAAATTCTATAAATACCTTCCAAACAATGAATATGCTTGAGTAAAATCCTGTGTCTATGGATTGTCATCAGTATTTGGCAGTAACTATCTGTGGGAAAAGGTATTATCAAAGATGAAATAGTGGGATATCTGGATGGCTCATTCAGTTAAGCGTCTACCTTCGGCTCAGGTTATGATCCTTGGGTCCTGGGATTGAGCCCCACGTTGGGCTCCTTGCTGAGCACGGAGCTTGCTTCTCCCTTTCCCTCTGCCACTTTCCCTTGCTTGTGCTTTCTCTCTCTCTCTCTCTCTCTCTCTGTCAAGTAAATAAAATCTTTTTTTAAAAAGATGAAATAGGTAAAATCTCATTGTAGATCAGCATTAACAGATACATATTTGCCATTGATTTTGATGATAGAGAACACTAACTTTGAGCCCCAATTAAAACAATTTTATCCCTAGATAAGAGAATTCCATTTTCCTTACTGTACTATTATCAAAAAATTGTGCTTAGGCATTATATCATGAATATTGCCCCAAAATATTGTGAAAATCTGTTTTCTCTCTTGTTCCGTAACTAACTACATAATATTCTCAATTTTGCCTCACAAAGTCTAAAATGTTTACTATATGGCCCTTTACAGAAAGAGTTTGCCAAGCCTTGGCTTAGACTAAGGTGGTAGTGGTGAAGATGGCAAAATAATTTGACATATATTTGGGCAAAATGGCAGGAGAAATCGACAGATCAGATACCAGGTGTGAAAGAAGTTAAAGAGTGAAGGGTAAGCAACTGAGTGAAGGAGAGTGGTATTTGCTGAGATAGGAGTTAGGTGGAACAGGTTTGGAGAGGCAAATCAATAATTCTTTTTGACTTTGAACTCATAGGACAAATGGGAATTGAAAACATAAATCCCATAGTCATAAGCCTGTAGATTTTCTCTCAAAGCATGGGTCTGCCACATACAAAAGATCTTACGCCATACACAAAAATGAACTCAAGTGGATTAAAGACCTAAAGAAGATAATGGAGACCAAAAGCTTCATGACACTAGACTTAAGAAAGATTTCTTAGATATAACACCAGAGTCATAGGCAACAAAGTCAAACATAAATAGAATTACATCAAACTTAAAAATGTCTGTACATCAAAGGACACAAACAATAGAGTGAATTGGAGAAAATATTTGCAAATCGTATATTTGATAAGGGGTTAATATCTAGAATGTATAAAGAATTAGCACTTAACAAGAAGATGAACCTTATTTATTTATTTATTTATTTAGATTTATTAGGGGCACGTGGGTGGCTCAGATGGGTAAGTCTCTGCCTTCAGCTTAGGTCATAATCTTGGGGTCCTCACATTGGGCCTTTTGTCAGGCTCTCTGCACAGCAGGGAGTCTGCTTCTCCTTTTCCCTCTGTCTCTCCCCCACTGTTCATGCTCTTTCTCTCCCCCTCAAATGAATAAATAAAATCTTAAAAAAAAAAAGATTTATTTATTTATTTTAGAGAGAGAATGTGTGAGTGGGGAGGGTGGAAGGTCAGAAGGAAAGGGAGAGAGAGTGAATACCCAGAAGACTCTCTGGTGATCAAGGAGCCTCAGTTTGGGGCTCAATCCCAGAACCCTGAGATCTGACCTGAGCTGAAATCAAGAGTCAAATGCTTAACTGACTGAGTGACCCAGGCACCCCAAAAACTAACCTGACTTGAAAATGATCAAAGGACTTAAATAGACATTTCTCTAATGATTATATACAAACAAACAATAAACATAGGGAAATTTGCTAAACATCACTCATCATCATAAAAATATAAATGAAACTGACAATGAGATGTCATCTCACATTAGGATGGCTACTACCCCCAAAAAAGGCCAACAGAAAATAACAAGTGTTGGTGAGAATATAAAGAAATTGGAATCCTTGTGCACTGTTGGCAAAATTGTAAAATGGCACAGCTTGTATGGAAAACAGTAGGAGAGTTCTTCAAAAAATTAAAAATAGTACTACTAAATGGTCCAGTAGTCTCACTTCTAGATATATATCTGAAAGAATTGAAAACAGGGTCTTTTTTTAAAAAAGATTTTCTTTATTTATTCATTAGAGACAGAGAGAGAGAGAGAGAGAGAGAGGCAGAGACACAGGCAGAGGGAGAAGCAGGCTCCATGCAGAGAGCCCGATGTGGGACTTGATCCTGTGACTCCAGGATCATACCCTGGGTCAAAGGCAGATGCTCAACCGCCGAGCTATCTAGGCTTCCTGAAAGCAGGGTCTTAAAGGGGTATTTGAACACCCCAGTTCATTGCAGCATTATTTAGAATAGCCAGGAGGTAGAAGCAACCAAAATGTCCACCAACAGATGAATGGATAAACAAAATGTGGTATATGCATACACTGGAGTAGTATTCAGCTGTAAAAAGGAAAGAAATCCTGTCACATGCTGCAACATGGTTAAACCATGAGGACATTATGCTAAGTGAAGTAAATCAGACAAATACTGTATACATCCACTTATTTGAGGCACCTAAAGCCATCAGGTTCATTGAAACAGAAAGTAGAATGGTGGTTACCAGGGTCTATGGGGAGGGAGGGAATGGGAAGTTGTTGTTCAGTGGGTGTAGAATTTCAGATTTGCAGGATGAGAAAGTTATGATGATCTGTTTCTCATCATCATAAATATATTTAATACACAGAACTGTGTACCTATGAATGGTTAAAATGGTAAATTTTATTATATTGCTTACCACCAAAAAAATTGTTAGTTGAAAAGTCGTAGGAGCCAAAACAATTTTTAAAAAGAAACACAAAGTTGGAAGAAATATATAACTTGATTTCAAGATTAATTATGAAACAGCAGTATCAGGACAGTATGATATTGGTAGATAGATAGAAGAGAATAAAGTATAGACATAGATCCAGTTACAGGTGATCAGTTGATTATTGGCAAAGATGCTAAGAAATTTTAATGTGAAATTCTCTTAAATAGTGTTGAAACAATATCCATTTGGTGAATAAAATGAACTCATTTATTAGATCAGTGATTGCCTAGGGGTAAGGACCAAGGTTGGACTGTGAAAGGGCAGGAAGAACATTTTGGAGGTGGTGGGAATGTTCTGTGTGTTGACTGTAGTGGTGGTTTCTTATAGTTGTAGAAAGTCATTGAATTCTATACTTTAAATGGAATGTAGTCTTCTGTACATAAGTTATATTTCATTAAAGTTGATTTGTTTTAAGATGGGGATTGGAACTGTAGGGGAGCATGGATGTCGATGAGATGACACAGGGAAAGAAAGTAGATGGAAAAGAGAAGAGAGCCTAGGTCTGGGCCCTGGGGACCTCCTGCAGGTGGAAATTGCACGAGGCTAAGAAGGAGCTTTCAGGGAGGTAGGAGAAAACTTGAAGTCCATGAAAGAATTATATTTGGGAGAGAGAATAATTGACAGTTCATAGCATTGCTGGATGAGGACAAAGCCAACTTATCGATAGGTAAGGCAACATGGATACCGTGGGTGATCTTGATGAAGGACTGCAGATGAACAGTGGGGAAAAAAACACATGGGAGCAGGTTCAGAGGAGAATGGAAAGGGACAAGGTAGAGACCATGAAGAGAAACAGCTTTTTACAGAGTTTGGCTGTAAAGGACAAAGGGAACAGTAGCTAGAGGGACATGTCTATAGAATTTTTTAAAATTATTTTTTGCATTTTTTTTTGTTGAAGGAACAGGATTGTTTGTCCTGTACAGTTTTCCATTGTCAGAACTGAGCTGATTGCTTCTCAGTGGTGTGGTTTTACATGTCCTCCCTCCTTTGTTTTCTATAAATTGATATTTGGCTCCAGAGATGTAATCAGATTCCAAATGCCATTATCTTTGGCAAGATTGGGTCATAAAATGGTGTGGCACACCTCATACAGAGGTCTGGTCACCTCTCCATTGATACTCAGCTTCGGTCAATAAATTCATTAAGGTTTACAAAATGGTGATGTCTCAATGTTGTCTTTTTTTTTTTTTTTTTTTCATTTATTACCAGGATTGATTCTTTAAAGAGAAACTGTATCTCAACTGTTTCTTGGGTTATCCAGGACTACAGCATTCATAGAAAAGACGTAAGATAAATGCTGGATCCTTTCCTTTTACTTTCCAGTCCCAAAGAGTTGGTTCCCTGTCATTCTTCAAAAGTGACTAAATTAGACTGTTATTTTGTTTCTGGTATCCATTTTGAACTCATGGCTTCAAACATAGTTGGTCTGCTTTAATCCATTGCAGTTATAATCCTTACTCATGGTCAGATTTTGCCAGCTTTGGCCAGGGAATTTCCTGAGCCCTGAGTCTTTGTAACTTGCCCCAATCTATGATAGCTCCCTTGCTTTCTGATGTGATGAGATGTAGCAGCTTTATCTCTGCCCCCAAACCCCGGGATCAGCCATTCTGCTGAGAAGCCTTGATTTCTTGGAGTGGGAAATGGTATTTGTAGATAACATCTGGGGTGCTAGTGATGTTTATTGCTGCTGGGTCTCTTCAGTGTTTCTGCAGAAGATTCAGAAACCATGCCACCACTGCCATCTTCCCAGAATCTAGTAGCTACACTTTTCAATCAGAAAATTTCTCTTTCTGCACAGCTGTTAGGATTAAGTGTGTTGCTGCATGACACAGGTGGTCAGTTGTGCTCACTCTGTGCTGGTAAATATAGACTGGATTCTGGATCTCTGCCTCAGGCTTTTGAGGAGAGAAAACTGCTGAGGCTTGGGTTTGTAGGAATGGTGATACTTTCACTGAGTATTTTCCTCACTACTCCTAGAATTACAGCATATCATTGAACTGCCTATCCTTAGTCTACATAATTCTATAGCTTTCCTTTCCCTAAATTTTTGACAGCTACACCTCTAGCTCTGCCCAGCTAAAACTTCTGCTAGACAATTGAAGATTGAGAGAGATATGTAGGTCACTCTTGTCCCTCTTGGTATGGAAAAGCTTCAGAATTCTTGGTGAAAATTGATTTTTTTCATTTCCATTTTGTGGCACTGATACGCATGCTGTTGGGATTAAGGAGGAAGTGCAAGAAATGGTCCTTGTCCTAAGTGATGACCTAGTCCATTATTGTAGAGATATTCCATCCTACACAGTAGAGATAGCCCAGCCCTGCACAACTGCTTGAATTGGAATTCTTATTCTTCTACTGTAGTGTAGGCAAATTACTTTTTTATCCCTGCACCTTTATTCCTCATGAGTAAAACAAAATGTAGATTTTGAGATCTGTTTGCCCTCCAAATTATAAGTTTCTGGGAATGAAACAGGCTTAGCTCTACTTTTGGGTTTACTTCTAGCCTTTGAGTCCTCCTTTCTTGAGTGATTGCTACCTGCTGCATTTTTCTTGGGCTCCCCGCCCACCTCCTCCCTCATTCCTGTGTATCCTCAACCTTACATCAGACTTCAATCTTTCTAAAGCAACCACGTTACTCCCCAATTTTTAAATGGTAATACTTTGTAAAGTATGAACTCTGCAAGATGGGACCTGGCTCTGTTCTGTAATTCCTTCTTGGTTTTCCTTTCATGCCCCTTTACTCCAGCAGCCAAACCTATCTCTGGCCGTATGGAACCATTCACCACACCTTAAACTCACCAGGCTTTTTCTTAATCTGAAATTCACGCACACTGTCCCATCCAACCAAAGTGTTTCATTTATTTCCTTTTTGGAGAATGCCTGCTAATTTTTTAGTCCCCAGCTCTAATGTGTATCTGCAAATCTTCCTTGACCTTTCTGGGCATTTAGCTGGTTTGCCTCTTATCCGTAATACTTTGTATGTTTTGTACTGTGGATTTATCATATTGAAATATAATTTATTTTGTTTCCTTTTTTAATGCAATCACTATCCCCAATGTGAGGCTTGAACTCACAGTCCCAGATCAAGAGTCCCATGCTCTACTGATTAAGCCAGCCAGATGCCCCTATAATTTATTGTAGAATTCTCTTTTTTCCTTCAGTCTCCCAGAGGGTGAATTTTAATTCAGCTAGCAGTGCTCAACTCAATATAGTTAATGGACAGATGAATGGATAGATGGATGGATGGATGGATGGATGGATGGATCGATGGATCGATGGATCGATGGATGGATCGATGGATGGGTGACCAAAGTAGAAGTGCTAGTGTCAGAACCCAGGATTCAAGACTTAGTTCTTAATCCCTTAGGACATTGAGGGAGATAATTGATTTTGTTCCATTCTGTACCATTTCTCTTTTTGCCTTTATGAAATTATATATGTACATTTGGAAGAATAGGAATAATAGGTAAGCCAAAAAAAAAAAAAAAGCCAACTAATATCTTCCACCCAGAAATAATAGTTAACTGTTTTATGTGCTTTATTTATGCTAGAATTTTATCTTTAACATATACAAGTTTTTAACATGATGTATTCCCGACCTATTGTTTTGTTCCTTATTTTTGCACTTAGAAATATACTATAAACATTTTTAGTGTCTCAAATTTTTTAATGGATGCATGGATTATACCATAATTTGTTTAACCACTTTAACCATTTAACCTGCTTGAAGATTTTAGAATCTGTAAACTGCAACTGTGATGTCATTTTTGTAGCTATGGGTGTCTTTTGTTGTTGTTGTTTTTGCCTACTCATGACTTTTTCCCTTAGGTTAAATTCTTAAAAGTGAAATTAATAGATAAAAATACTGATTTTGAGTTTTCTGCACTATACCACACTATGTTGAGTGTGCTGGTCAGTTTACTATTGTGTTGGGTCACTGGGGGCAATATTTGCGGGGGGGGGGGAGCTAACCATTTTGTCATTGTGCATTAATCTACTTTCCTTCTGACTGGCATAACTTCCCTCAATCAGGAACCAGGGGCTTAGCTGGAATTCTGGAGATTTGCTCTGGGTTCTATGATTTGAGTGATCTTAAAGATTGGGGTTAGTAAACCTACACTTTTTATTATTTTTTAATATTTTAATTTTTTAAAAGATTTTATTTATTCATGAGAGGCAGAGACATAGGCAGAGGAAGAAGCAGGCTCCCTGCAGGGAGCCTCATTCGGGACTTGATCCCAGGACCTCGGGATCACGACCTGAGCCAAAGGCAGACACTCAACCACTGAGCCATCCGGGTGCCCCAACCTACACTTTTTTAAAAAGGAACAAAATAAGAATATATCTGTGATAGCTCATGGCATGCAGTTGAGTGCAGGCTACTGCTCCCTCCAGAGTTACATCTGGGAACTTAAAAAACAAACAAACCATATAGCTACTTAGTTAGAACTGCTTTATTTTTTGTGGAATCTTTGAAGTCATTGGGCCTTTTCTGAGGAACACAAGAAAGAATTTTGAAGAACAGGTTAGGAATAAATAAAGCAATTTTACAGGTGAGAATTTTCTGGAAAAAAAGTATAATTTGCTTCCAATGAACTATTTAGTTATCCATTTCTTGCAAACTAAAATTAAAACAAGATATGCATAAATCATATTGTATTACTCTGAACTTACTTTATTTACAAATACATGCATAACATGGGGCTATGTCTATTTTCACTGCCCTCTGGACATAGAAGAATTGTGTTGTCCCTCTTGTTACTTTAAACAAATGCTAACTTTCTATGACAGGTTTATTGAGATAGAATTCACACATCATAGTTCACCCAGAATGCACAAGTCAGCATTTTTTAGTCTCTTCACGGAGTTGTTCAGTCATCACCACAATCACTTGTAGAACATCTTCACCAACACAAAAATTTGAAACCCCATACTAATTAGCAGTCATTTCTCATTTCCTCCCAGCCCTGCTCCTTGGCAGCCACCTTTTCTTCCTCCCGTCCTCCCTTATCTTTCTTCTCTTTTCCCTCCCTCTCCCCTCCTTTCTTTCCTTTCTAAAAGGAGTTTGATATGTGCTTTATATACCTGATTTTTTTCAAAGTTTGGTAGAAGCACAACCACTTCTAGAATTAGCATGACATATTAACACTTGGACCAAATCGATAAATAAATTGTCACAAGTTCTTTCCGAAACCACTTAACATATATTTACTTTTGTATATAGACTATTATCCAAGAAGAACAAAATAGAAAGTTAAGAGTTCAGACTTATTAGATAAGACTTTCAGAAAGATGTGGAAACTCTTTCTGAAGAAATTTTTCTTACTTTTTCCCCTAAACTTTTCTTATTGGCTTTAATGTGGGCTTGCTTCTCTAGTCTCAGTCTGACAAAATGCCCCATGTAAGGCATGGCAAGGAATCATTTCTTGTAACTGTTACTTAGATACCAAGGTGTAGCCACTTCTTGAACTTGTGCCAGATGGATCTTCCAAAGATGTCTCTTAAAAAAAAACAAAGATGTCTCTTATCCAAGCATGAGGTCTAGCTTTTTCTTGAGCAGTCTGAAGAAGCCTTAAGGCATCTTCTCTTTCCTGGACAACTTTATCTAATGTACCTCTGGAATCTGCTACCCTTTCCAACTGTTCCAGACTTGGCATTGGCAGTCTCTGCCGCTTGGAGCATATTTGTTTGTTTTTAAAGATTTTATTTATTTATTCATGAGACAAACAGAGAGAAAGAGAGAGAGGCAGAGACACAGGCAGAGCAAGAAACAGGCTCCATGCAGGGAGCCCGATGTGGGACTTGATCCCTGGCCTGCGGGATCACACCCTGAGCTGAAGTCAGATACTCAATTGCTGAGCCACCCAGGCATCCCGCATGTTTCTTTTTTCAGTAGGACAACCAGAGTTTATGTATATTTTCATTACTTTCATTCCTAATTGTTGACAGGTCCATGAAGCTCCAAGTTTCATTCCCCCCACCCTAATTTCTTAGGGAATCAAAAATTTTTTTTTTTTCAAAATTTTTTTTCAATACATTCCTTGACCAGTGGAATAAAGTAATCTACACTAATGAAAAGATGTGACATTTGGTGGATTTTTAGGCAATCTGTGCTAGCCCAAGAAATTGTGACAACCAGGAAGTCTCCAGGGCAGCTGTGAGTCTTCTGTAAAGAACAGCCAAACTGTACTAATCTACTTCCTATCTCTGTAAATTTGCCCATTCTGGACATTTCATGTTAAATAGAATCGTATAATATGTGGTCCTTTGTGATGACCTTCTATGTCAGTACTGCATTCCTTTTAATAGCCAAATAATATTGCATCATATAAGCATACCATATTTTGTTTATCCATCTACCACTTGATGGACATTTAGGTTATTTGGCTATTAATAATACTGCTATGAACATTCATGTACACATTTTTGTGTGGATATGAATTCATTTTATACTTCTTTTTTTTCCCCCAGTGTCTTTCTCGAGAAGCGGGTGGAAACATGAGCATTCAGTTTCTTGGTACAGTGGTAAGCATGACGGGATTATTATTTTGTATATTCACTAAATTTACAGAGGGGGAATAAAAGTGTTCAACTAGCTTTAGCGCATGTATTTGAACTTGTCTTCATCAAGGTTTTACTTTGCTATTAAATGAGATGCCTTTGTTTAATAAATGCATTCTTAATGTTCAAGAGGTTTCCATGATAGAATAATTTTAGCTATTTCTCATTAGAGAGAAAATAGGTTTTTAAAAATTATTTGCATGTTGTTGAGTATTTTAAGTGCTTTTTTTTTCAATTGGAGGTTTTCGGCCTGTTTTTTAATAATAAAAATAAGAAACATATTATTTAAGATGCTTTTCCTGTCGGTTTTCCTTGTAACTTTGTCTATTAAGTTTTTTTCAAGTACACATTTCTAAGGAAATGGAGTCATAATTTTGTATCTTGATTTTTTTTCACTTAAGATCCTACTAATCATTTTCCATATTGCTAGAATATATTTATCAGCATCATTTTAGTGGAGCTGTGTTTAACATTCTGGTGAGTGGATATGACATATTTTATTATCTATGAATCCCAGTTGTTAGGGATTTAAGTGACCCCTCATTTTTGCCATTATGAATGGTGTTCTAATGAACAACTTTATGGTTTTGCTTTTTTGATATTTTGAATTATTCAAACATGGATATTTTCAAAAATGTATAAGATATATTTCATTCAAAGTAGAATGAAGACCATCAATAATTTTATGGCTTAGTATGTCTTACTAGTTATTTCCTGTCTTTTTACAATGCCCTTTGTCACGTATTAGAATACTGCTTTGCATTCTTATTAGCAGTAGTTACAGTTTTCAAAATTATTTAACTTTAGCTGGTGAAAAGAAGTTTACTTTACAGTTATTATTTTTCTTTTAATGTGAAGGTAGTGGTCATAGTAATGATCATATTCATGAGGTATGATCAGATAATAAGGTGCCTTAATGTTTTAATTAGCATTTCTCTGTATATGGGGGGAGAGAGAGAGAGAGAGAGAGAGAGAGAGAGAAGGCAAGTCCAAAATATTCATGGTAGGCCTGGGAAGACTTGGAGTTCAAGTCCAAAGACCATGTACTTGGAGGATTCCTTCTTACTTGGGAGGTCAGTCCTTTTTCTTCATTTAATTGAATTATGCCCACCCATATTAGGGGGAGTAATCTGCTTTACTCCAAGTCTGCTGATTTAAATTTTAATCTAAAAAATACCTTCATAAAAACATCTAGAATAATGTTTGGCCAAAAATCTGGATACTGTAGCCTAGCCAAGTTGATACATAAAATTCACCATCACTGAAGTATACACATCCCATCCCTTAGTGGCAGTTACATTATTATCAATAGATATGTGGGCACACCTTGGAGATATTGTGAGTTTGGTTCCAGACCTCAGCAAGAAAGCCTATGTTGCAATAAAATGAGTAAAAAATACTGTATTGCTGGGGGGGCCTGGCTGGCTCAGAGAAAGTATGACTCTTGATTTCAGGGTTGCAATTTTGAGCTCCATGTTGGGTGTAGAGATTAATAAAAATAAATTATGAAAAAATAAAAATAAATAAGAATACTATATTGCTTTAAAATGTTAATCATCATTAGAGCTTTTTTTTTTTTTTAAAGATTTTATTTAATCAGGAGAGACACACAGAGAGAGAGAGGCAGAGACACAGGCAGAGGGAGAAGCAGGCTCCATGCAGGGAGCCCCACATGGGATTCCATCCTGGGTCTCCATGATCAGGGCTTGGGCCGAAGGAGGCGTTAAACTGCTGAGCCACCTGGGCTGCCCCATCATCAGAGCTTTCAGTGAGTTATAACCACTGATCCCAGGTCACAATAAAACAGTAATAATGAAATACAGTCATAATGTAAAAGTTTGAAATATTGTAAGGATTATTAAAAAGTGACACAGACATAGCAAGTGAGCAAATGCTATTGGAAAATGGCACCAGTAGATTTGCTTGATGCAGGGTTGCCACAAATGTTCAATCGGTTTAAAAAAAAAACCACAGTATCTGCAACGCATAATAAAACAAAGCACCCATAGAATGCAGTGTACCTGTGATCTTCTGGAAAGAGAATTACACATCTTCCTAGAATGATCTTATGTGGAAGCCTCTCTGTACTTCAGCACTTGTGCTAGAAAGGACTTGTTTTTCTGGATTCTAGCAGAACAGTGTGTTGTCCTTGCTTCCCCTTCTACTACTTCCACCACCCCACCCTGACCCAATGCCTTTGTCATCTCTTGTCTTCCCCTAAATGCAATTCATTTACCAGTTAACATGATCCTTAGAGTATAAATCAAGTCTATTGTTCTTGTTACTTTTCTTCAGCTGCGTTGGGTGCAGACACCTCTTCACCTACCTTTCCTCTGCCAAGACTATTTGCCCCCAGGCAACTGCACAGAAGGTTCCCTCACTTTCTTCAAGCCTTTGGCCACCACCTCAGGGATGACTTCCTGGTCACATTGTTTAAAATTTTTACCACCTTTCCTCTACTTTGTTCTGTTTCTTTAGCAGTTAATCACTATCTGACATATTTTAATGTTTGACATATTTTACTTTTTTAAAAACTTGTTTATTGTCCATCTCTCCCACTTGGGTAAACTAAGCTCCATGAGCACAGGGCTCGTGACTGTCCTGTCCACCGCTCTCACCCAGCACTCAGAACAGGGCCTTCATACCATAGGCACTCCATGAATGCTTATCGAGTGGATCAATGACATCCGTAAGTATGGGACCTAAAGATTCCACTTAAAGAAGAAGAAAGCAAATACAGAAACAAAGGAGAAGGAAGAGCCTAGGGAACTGTTTGGGACCTTAGCAATGAATCCCTCTTGCCCAAGTGAGGAACTTGAGTCAGAAAAGACAACTCTCTTGGCCAAGGGTTCACAGATAGTGGAACTCACACAAGGGAGCTCCAGTTTGTCTGCTCAGCCCAGTGCTCTTCCCATCAACAAATGCCCTTTACCTTATTTCTTTTCATCTACTCCAGGCCCCTAAAATACAGCAGGAAACATACATAAACACACCCTAAACAGCCATAAAAACTGGACCTGTTTAGGGCACCTGGGTGGCTCAGTGGTTGAGCACCTACCTTTGGCTCAGGTTGTGATCTCAGGGTCCTGGGATCAAGTCCTGCATTGGGCTCCCTGCATGGAGCCTGCTTCTCCCTCTGTCTATGTCTCTGCCTCTCTCTCTGTGGTGTCTTTCATAAATAAATAAATAAAATCTTTATAAAAAAAAAAGTGAACCTGTTTATGTAGCTGATTCCACTGTCTTCCTCCAGGAAAAAAGAGGTGACTTGCTAGTGAATCCTAACTATTTGTCCGCATTGTTTATACACTTTGTACAGAGAAGAAATGTCAGTGTCTAGAGTAATTTTGAAGTACTCTAAAATTCTACATCACAGCCATTGAGATGGCCATTGTAGTTTGTTACAGTGCATTTTTCTATGTGTACTATTGGCAGTAATAATAGATCAGTAAGAAAGAGAGAAAGAAAAGGTCTTGAGATAGTGGGACTGCTAAGACAGATGCAGAGTAATTTCTAGCAAGCGTGTACTGCTTCACTTCTAATTTCCTAAAGCAGATGCAGTCAGGAAGAGCACTGGTAGGTCACATGGTTAAGGGAAGACTTCTGAAATACAAATTTTCTTTGTGAGAATATTGTAGAATTTTGAATGTTGATAAACATACCTTCATGTTCAAAGAGTTGAATTTTAGACTAAGAAGGACTCTTGTAAAAAAAAAAAAAAAAGAGGAGGAGGAGAGGGAGAGGGAGAAGGAGAAGGAGAAGAGAAGGAGGGAAAGAAGGAGAAGGACGACTTTTATGGGGCAGCGTGGGTGGCTCAGCAGTTTGGCGCTGCCTTCTGCCCAGGGGATGATCCTGGAGACCCAGGATCGAGTTCCACGTCGGGCTCCCTGCATGGAGTCTGCTTCCCCCTCTGCCTGTGTCTCTGCCTCTCTCTCTCTGTCTCTAAAATAAATTTTTTTTTTAAAAGAAGGACTTTTGTTGCATTGATAAAGTTCAAAAATGTTCTGTCAGTTCAGAGAAGGTACAGACTTCAAAATAATTTCATTTGTTATTTTACACAATTTGAACTTTAAAAAATACAATTTTGTTATTTCTCACTAAAATAAATCTCATTTTTTAAAAAGATTTTATTTATTCATGAGAGACAGAGACAGAGAGAGATGCAGAGACACAGGCAGAGGGAGAAACAGGTTCCATGCAGGGAGCCTGATGTGGGACTCATTCCAGGCATTCCAGGATCATGCCCTGAGCTGAAGGCAGATGCCCAACTGCTGAGCCACCCATGTGTCCCTAAATCTCATTATTAAAATTAGATTGCTACATATATAAATACTAAATATTATATAAAATGTTATAAATATACTTTACACATTTATAATATCTATAAAAGAACATTTATAAAATACTTATAAGTTACAAAGACTAATGATAAAACAAAGACCTGTATACCCACCAGAGTTTTTCTAAAAAGCACAAAAATTATCATTACCTTTGAAGTTCACTGTGTATTCCTTCTCAATCCTATCAGATCTCCTTTCTCCTCCTTCCTAATTTTTATCACACCTTTTCTTTATAACTTTTCCATATAAATACATCCTTAAATATTAAACAATTAAGTTTTACATGTTTTTAAGCTCGACATGCATGGGATTATATTCTGTTATTGTCTGACTTTGTTATTTGGCTCTGTGTTGTTTGTGAGGTCCACCTCTACAGTTGATGGACCCCTGGGTGGTCTGTAGTGTCTTTGTTATAACTCTGTGCTGCTCTAAGCATATGTACATGAGTACATATATCCTGATTGCATGTATGCCAGAGTTTTGTTAGGGTTGATGTGCACAGAGTATGCAGTGAATGAGTTCACTTTGTTCCACATTTTCACTAGTAGCTGATATTATCAGACTTGTTAAGTTTTGCCAGTGTCAGTAGTGTCCTCATTGTGGTTTTAATTAACATCTTGATTATTAATGAAGTAGAACATATTTTTCTGCATTTATGTTTATTGACCATTGAGTCTAATCCTCTGTAAAGTACCTCTTCACACCTTCTGCCCATCTTTCATTGGAGTGAGACTGTATATATGCATGAATTTAGTCTATTTATGTAATTTGCATTTTTAATAAGGCAAGGAGGACTGGGTTGGATCACCTGACTAGTCTGGATTGTGAGCTGTGAATGGAAGTGACTGTCAAGAACTGTGGAGGCTCTGAGATTTTACCTTCCTTGAAGCTGACAAATTAGCCCACTACAGTCATGGATGCTGGTAGAAGAGGTGAGACTCCAGGGTCAGAGATGAAGGATGGTTTATTACAGCGATAGCAGTGGCCAGAATATCATTATTTTTGCATCATTTCCCTGAGCTCCAGTTCCCACAGTGTGGTGTGAAGAGGGCAGGAGGACATGTGCTCACACAGTGGGTTCTGTTATAGTAGGGGAACCTGAGTTTAGTTCAGAGAACTCTGAGTTTCTCTATGGGTAGTGAACATGCCTTCCCTTTGTTCCAAGGGTGTCTCTGTCTTACAAGGCTGTTTGTATAGTCCAGAACAAAGGATAGTCAGTGCCACACTCACAGGAAGTAGAGAAGCACGAGAGACCCATGGAGAATTGTCTCCTTACAGTGATGTCTTTCACTTCTGGTCAGGGACAGCCATGAGCAGGCATGCACTCTCTAGGTCCCTCCCATGTCTGCTGGGGAAACAACATGCTTGGCTGTTGAGTTCCTAGCAGCATGGGTTCCTGGGGAAGGCTGGAGCTGGGGCACTGTACCCCCAACTTTCTGTGGACTGAGATTTCAGAGCTATTTCTGAAGCCTAACCTAGCTTATCCTAACACACAGCCTTGGAATATAAAGGACTCTTCTTGCTGATAGAGTTCCATATCCATTTACATATATAGAAAAGATGTAGACATTGGAGAGTCAGTGGATTAAGTCGATCTACTGTAAAATCTTTGGCTCTTTAATTTTAAATCTAAGTGTAAGGTATTTCCGTTCTGTTACTCTGTTTGAACTTGATTTAAAAATTGTTAAGTTAGTAAGTATTTTTATATAATGAAAGGCAAACTCTTCTACTAAAGGCATTGAGATCAGGACACCTGGGTGGCTCAGTGATTGAGCGTCTGCCTTTAGCTCAGGTCACGATCCCAGGGTCCTAGGATCGAGTCCCACATTGGGCTCCCTGCAGGGACCCTGCTTCTCACTCTATGTCTCTGCCTGTGTATGTATCTCATGAATAAATAAATAAAATCTTTACAAAAAATAAAGGCATTGAGATGAAATTTGCGCCTCTGTGATTCAGAGGAGCATATTTTACTTGGATGTACCTACAAATTCAGGCCATCCATGTTTTAACCTTTAGTATCTATCAACTTCATGACCACTCCCAACATGGAGGACATAGGACTGTACTCGTTTCTTAGGGTTGCCACAACAAATGACCACAAACTGGGTGGCTTCACTCAGAACACAGAAATGTATTCCCTAAGAGTTTAGGAGATAAGACAATGGTGGGGCAATGTTGGCTCCTTCTGGAGGCTCTCACAGAGAATCTGTTTCATGCCTCTCTCACAGCTTCTGGTATAGTTGGAGCAGTACTTACTGTTCCGTGACTTGTAGCTGCATCATTCTGAACTCTGCTTTGGTCCTCACATGGCTTTCCTTCCCAGGTCTGTGTATATTCAGTCACAGAAATCTAAGCACACAAGTCACTGGCTTTAGGAACCATCCTTATATAGTAAGACCTTGTCTTAGCTAATTACATTTGGAAAGACCTTCTTTACAACGGAGTCACATTCTGAAATATTGGCTGGATGTGAATTTTTGGATGGCAGGGCTCAACCTAGTATACACCCAACATAGATAGGCATGAAAGCATTTATTTGACATGTATGAAAATTTGAAAACTAACTCAGGCAGTTTACCTAAAAGTATATTTCATAATCAGAGCATTGTTCCTCATTAATACCTGACTTGAGCACTGCCATTTATTTTCCAAAATATTTTCTTACCTTTCATCATCACATATATCCTATACTCAAACATGCAAAACACCAATTAAAGGGTATGCCTAATTTTCAGAAGACAAAGTGAGCATAGTCAGTTTAAATGACTATTCTGTGCTAATAACTGGCAGAAGGAGGATGCAAAATCAGGTCTCTGACTTTCAAATTAAGCTGTTCACCATCAGAGTGTCTTAGAAACAGCTTTATTGTGTGATCCAGTTATTGCTATAACTGCTATTAAGTACAAGTATTTTAGCTTAGGTGCTATGCCATAGATGGGGTGGCTTAAACAGCAGACATTTATTTCTCACAGTTCTAGTGGCTTCTGAGTTCAGGGTCAAGCAGATTTGACTCCTGGTGAGGGTCTTCCTCCTAGCTGATAACTCTATCTTCACATGGCAAAGAGAAAATTCTGGTCTTCTTATCTTTTACTTTTTGTTTCTTTTTTTTTTTTTTTTTTTATTTATGATAGTCACAGAGAGAGAGAGAGAGAGAGAGGCAGAGACACAGGCAGAGGGAGAAGCAGGCTCCATGCACCGGGAACCCGACGTGGGATTCGATCCCGGGTCTCCAGGATCGCGCCCTGGGCCAAAGGCAGGCGCTAAACCGCTGTGCCACCCAGGGATCCCCTACTTTTTATTTCTTTAAAAGCTTTTATTTTAATTCCAGTTAACTAACATACAGTGTTACATTAGTTTCAGGTGTGCCATATAGTAATTGGTCTTTCTTCCTTTTTATAAACACTAATCCCATCACGAAAGCCTTATTCCCTTGACCTCATCTAAACCTAACTGCCTCCCAAAGGACCCACAACCAAATAACATTATACTGGGGATTATTAGAGCTTCAACATAGGGATTTAGGGAGGGACACAAACATATAATCCATAACATACACTTGGTTGGTGAGTTACATATCCCAGAATTTTTCCAAGATATATATGCGTATCTCAGATTGTAAGTAGTCTGAGTTTTGTTTTATGTGCATGTTTTTGGTGCAGCTGTGAGTTTGTGTACATCAGATAGTATAAGCTTAAGAAGAAATGGAAGAAGTCCAGTGTTTTACTGAACCAGAATTACTTACTTGAACTATGCTTTGCAATAAGGATGAATATTTCGTTACTGCTTTTAAGAATGTAGAAGTTACCAATTTATTCCAAAGTTTTGTTTTGTAATCATTGTTTATGTTTAATTTTTAAAGTACTATTATTTTTTTAATACTATAATATTAAGTCAAACATATCTCACCAAGACTAATTTTTTTTCTTGTGAAAACAATGCATATTGCCCCAAAGCGAAAATAAGCATAGAGTACAATAAACAGCTCCTTCGTAGCTGCGCTTTTGGCATTTACCCAAGGACTCTTGAGGAACTATCAGATTATATGTCTTTGAAGCTTAGCCAGATCTCTTAATGAAACCAAATCATGCTGAAGTTCTTAAAGCTAATTTAAATCTCAAATTGTACATTTTAAATTGTTTTTATTGATAATAAATATACTTTATTTCTTATTAGCCTTGAAAGCTTGAGTGATAATATCAGTAGAATAAACATGTTTTACAAAGATTTACCATTAAGATGCTATTAATATGACCCTTGATACACCAGCACAATTAGATTTCAAAGTAAGCGTTTACGGAGTAACAGCGATTAATGACAACCATCGAAAACAATTTTGAACTCCATCAGTTTAACTCAGGAGGGTAAACTTAATATGATAATTCATCTAGTTGAATTGTATCAGCTTAGCAGGAAAGTATGTAAATATGTGACCCTTACCTAGTTTCTAAATGGATGCTGTGCTGATAGATTTATCAGTTCCATTAAAGAACTTTGGGGAACTTTGGAATTTCAGCAATTGTTCCCCTGGAAGCTGAGAACCCAACCTGATCTCATACTGGGACCATTCTGGTCTGCATATTTCCATAATTTGCCTTTGCTACTAATATGACAGCAAGACACAAATAACTGTTTCTAATAATATCAGATGGAGTTGTGGAGGACAGCATTTTAATGTAGTAAAAGACCTCCCCGTGGGGTTGTTATTGCTACTATAGAACAGCAGCTACACAGTTGCAACTGTAGTCTCTTAATTGATTCGTTTAATTAGCAAGAGCTGAAGCTTAGGCTGTATCTTGTCATCTGATATCATAGGATCCAAAATCTGCATTATTCATATTTATAGATAGATGTATAAACATCATCAAAAAGTTCTCTTTCTTCTGAAAACTCACATATGGATATTGAATTTTGATAGAGTAAACTCCTATTTGTTTGAACTCCAAATAATTGGAAAATGAAAGGAACTATGTTTGTTATTGTTCTTCTGAGTCAGTACTCTTGAGAAGTAAATGATGTCATATAGTTTTGGGTTATTATTGTCTTCCAAAAATAAACTTCCAGGGAACTTGTTCAGTCTTGTATACCTTACAGATTCGTAAGCAGCCCTTCTATTTACATCGTGTCTGGCTCCTCTAATCTCCATCTGCCGTCTCTCCCTTCTGTAGCCCATCCCTTTCCCTGTATTAGTAAGGTTTGAGGAGTAAACGACGGCTTATTGGGATTTCTGGCATGGTCATCCGTGTCCCAGCCTGCCTTTGCAGTCATCCTGAGTGCTTCTGCTTTAGGCTTTCCATGTGTGCCCACCCCTTGACTGAATTGCCTCTATGGGATTTGCTCACCCCACCTACCTGTGCTGGTCTCGGTTTCCTTGGATGGGGAAAACTGGCGTAAAATCCTACAGCCTTCAGCAGAGACCCACTTCCACCCCATCCATGCAGGGCTCTATCCCCACTTGGGGCATGTTCTCTTTATTCCTGATCCTTTTCCTGTCCAGCCATAGACATCAGGATGAAAGCCACAGAGCAGACATTTTGTGGAAGAGTGATGAGTCTTTCTGTTTTTGTTTTTGTTTTTAGAAAGGGAGAGACAGAGACAGGGAGAGGGGAAATGGGAGAGAAATAATCCTAAGCAGGTTCCACCCCCAGTGCAGAGCCCAATATAGGACTTGATCTCACAACCCTAAGACCATGACCTAAACTGAAGTCAAGAGTCCAGCCTTAACCCACTGAGTCACTCAGGCACCCCCAAGTCTTTCTGTTCTTTAGATACATTTTATAATACTAAGAAAAAGTAATTCTATAGCATTCTTCTGTCTTGCCTTTCCCCCACATAATGCGAAATTTCAACCAAAATGTCACTAAAATAAGATTTTAGGAAATGGACTTTAAATGCCTTCCTACTCTTGAACATTGTTTTTTGGTAACATGTTCTGTGTACCATGTAACCAACCCAGGAACAAACTTTTGGGAGGTAACTGAGTTTACTTTTCTAGCCTTTTGAAATTGGCATTTTGTATATCATATGAAACTGCAATTATTAATATCCCATTATGTGATGCATTTTGAACAAAACATTTAAAAGAAATTACAGACTGCCTGCTGTACTATGTGCTAGGAAGTGTCCTGAATGAATGTGATTTGGTCTCTGCCCTTAAACAGTGTACTGGGTCCAGGTGACACAGACTGGTATCATGAGTACATGGTAAGTGTGAGATGGGTTATGTATAGGGCAATGAGATAGCAGAGGAAATTATAGATTAGTTTATTTCTTCTTCTGATACAAAGCCCAAGACCATATGTTCAGAAGCTGTGCTCTGTGACGATAGTAGAGAAACAAAGGAAATAAAATAAATGGAGGTACAGAGGCTTGTGGGTGCCCAGATGTTTAAAGAAGAGTAGGTTGCCTAGTGAGGGTAGCAAGCCAGTGGCCAAGGTCTGTGTTGAAGGTGAAACTGGAAGAGTGGGAGCTGGATGATGCAGAGCCATGCCAGGGAGATTGGACCCTATTCTCTAGACTTTGAAGGATTTGAAAGAAGAGAGGTGTGATTTGTTTTATGTTGATTTTAAAGAGAACTTGTGGGAACAAACGAAGAGGGTGCACTTGTGAGCCTCCTTGAGGACCCAGGGTCCAGTGATATGTGTTAGACAGATTCAAAGATGATTCTGAGATTTCCAGATGTGATAACTAAGTTACCCAAAGGAGAAAAACAGGAAGAGGAGAAGAATTATACCAGAGAAAAGGTGGGATAGGTAATGACTTAGATTTTTGACTGTTTTCAGTTTGAAATACCAGGGAGACATCTCTGCTGTCAGGGACATTTCTAGTCTGGAGATCAGGAAAAAGATTAAGGATGAGCATGTTATTTGGCACTTGGTCAACATGCAGAGATGAGATCTGAGGCTTGCAGTAGCTGAGATTGTCCATGGGGACGGGATGGTGAAGAAGAGAAAAGGCCCAGATCAGACCCCTGAGAAAGTCCACATCTGAGGAGGAGGCTCTGAGTCTCTATAATATCATTGTTAAAATGGCATTACCTATTGTCCAAATAATTTATATTATATGTGGCTATTAGAAGTTAACTTCATGTAACCTCAGTCATGATTTCACATTATCCTAGGGTATCACTAATTATTTTAAAGTGTCTCAAAATCCTGCTGCCATCTGCCAGAGATCCTTAAAATAAAATTAATTTTAATAAATAACATCATGTCTTACATTTGTATGATGCTTTAGGGTTTTAGAATGCTTATTTGAATCTATTCACTTTCTGAAACAAGGCATTTGGCAGCTTAGACTTTGTTGTAAAAATAAGGCACACAGCACTCTGAAATGTCAGTGATAAATATTTGCAATTATTGAGTTACATGTTCACAAGAAATTTCCAGAAACCACTCCCAAGATGTTCATGGATGTTGAGGTGGGCTACTAAATAAAGCTTGATTCTCTGAGTCTGAATCTCCTACACGCCAACTTTGTGAATTTGACCAAGTTACTTAACCTCCCTGGTCCTCAGTATTTTTTTTATCAGCAGAACATCTACTTCTACAGAAGTTGTGAGGGTTTAATAAGAAAGTGTTTATAAAATGCCAAAGAATAATAGGTACTTGACATATAGTAGCTTGACACATAGTACAGCACCCCCCCAAAAATATTTAATATTTAATACACTTTCCCTTTGCTTCATTTTGCCCTCTGGGGTTTTTTTTCTCCTTTTGCTTGCTTGCTTGGAGACCTGTTGTCATCTGAGATTGTACTCTCCATTGAGATCATACTGGGTGCTCAGTTTGCAGAAAAATTCAGAAGGAAAATATTTCTCTTTTATTTGCAAAGTCTAATTATTGTTCTTAAGTTTATGACCATTAACCTCTCACAGTTCATGTACTAATATAAAGCATGTATTTAAACCTTCAGATACTTGTGAAGGTTTGTGGCCTTCAGATGCTTAAGAACATTCACTTCCTTCAAGAGTGAGGATGTTTACCACGAACAGTCGTGACTAGGGAAATCCAGAGTTTGGAAGACAAAATACTTCTCATACATCGTTATTTTACGACAGTACTCAGGGCTTTCTTCCTTAGACTGGCCCCACATGGAAGGGCTGCTATTTTAGGTAGGCTCTTGAAGCCCACTGTAGTATAGTGCAATATACTGCTGATTCTGTTTTTATAAATTATTTGGTTGCTATTTAATTTATGGTAAGAATGATTCACAAATGGCAGCTCTTTTCTCCTAGAATCAAAGACTGTCAGGGGTTGTCAAACTTGAGCATGTGTAAGCACCAGCAAAGCTTGCTAAAAATGCAAATTCCTGGCTCCTTTCTCAACAAGGCTTATTCCCTACATACCAGGTGATATTGACAGATCTGCATTTGGAGAGATCAATTTAAAATACACAAGGACTGGGCAGCCCGGTGGCTCAGCGGTTTAGCACCACCCTCGACCCAGGGTGTGATCCTGGAGACCCGGGATCAAGTCCCATGTTGGGCTCCCTGCATGGAGCCTGCTTCTCCCTCTCTCTCTGTCTGTGTCTCTGACCCCCCCCCCCCATGTCTCTCATGAATGAATAAATAAAATATTTTTTAATAAAATAAAATACACCAGGACTGATACGTCATATCAGATAAAGGACTAGTATCCAAGATCTATAAAGAACTTATCAAACTCAACACCCAAGAAACAATCCAATCATGAAATGGGCAGAAGACATGAACCGAAATTTTTCCAAAGAAGACATACACATGGCCAACAAGCACATGAGGAAATGTTCCACATCACTTACCATCAGGGAAATACAAATCAAAACCACAATGAGATACCACCTCACACCAGTGAAAATGGTGAAAATTAGCAAGACAGGAAACAACAAATGTTGGAGAGGATGTGGAGAAAGGGGAACCCTCTTACACTGTTGGCGGGAATGTGAACTGGTACAGCCCCTCTGGAAAACTGTGTGGAGGTTCCTCAAAGAGTTAAAAATAGAGCTACCCTTCAACCCAGCAATTGCACTACTGGATATTTACCCTAAAGATACAGATGCAGTGAAAAGCCAAGACACCTGCACCCCAGTGTTCACAGCAGTAATGAAAGGAGCCAAACTGTGGAAGGAGCCATGATGTCCTTCAACAGATGAATGGATAAAGAAGGTATGGTCTATATATACAATGGAATATTACTCAGCCATCAGAAAGGACAAATACCCACCATTTGCTTCAACATGGATGGAACTAGAGGACATTATGCTGAGTGAAATAAGTCAGTAGGAGAAGGACAATCATCAGATGATTTCACTCATATGGGATATAAGAAATAGTGAAGGGATTATAAGGGAAAAGAGGGGAACTGAGTGGGGAAAATTAGGGAGGGAGACTAACCTTGAGAGTCTCCCAACTCTGGGAAACAAACAAAGGGTTGCAGAAGAGGAGGTGGGCGAGGGGTTGAGGTAACTGGGTGATGGGCACTGAGGAGGGCACATGATGAGATGAGCACTGGGTGTTATACTATATGTTGACAAATTGAACTTTTAAAAATGTAAAAAAATAAATGTATCCATTTCTGGGAAAAATAAAGATGTGAAAGGACAAAAATAATACGATACAATACACCACACCACACCACACCACACCACACCAAGACTGGGGCTCCTGGGTGGCTTTGTAGGTTAAGCACCTGCATTCAGCTCAGGTCATGATCTCAGAGTCCTGGGATTGAGCTCCCCCACTGCTCATCAGGAAGTCTGCTTCTCTCCCTTGCTCATGCTCTCTCAGTCTCTGTCAAATAAATAAATAAAATCTAAAATATAATATGCCAGGATTAGGATTTAAATATATTTTTTGACTTTTTTTATTTTTTTATTTTTTGACATTTAATGGTAGAATTAGTTTCTAGTTTAGGAAATGAATACCCAAAACACATTAGATTACTGGTGTTATGAGTCAAGCATAAGAGCAATGTTCTAGATGTTTCTTATTGTAATTAGAGGGTAGGACAAACATTTGATTATTTGGATTGATTAGTGTATACATTCATAATTATTTATTTATTTTAAAAATTTTTTCGTAGTAATTTTTTTTAACCAGGAAGGGACACGATAGGACCTGAAGTATAATTAAATCCATAGTATCAGCTATATCTCTTAATTTTTATACCCATTGGACAGTGGTTTGTTTGTTTGTTTTAAATAAGCCCTGCATGGAGTCCAAGTTGGGGCTTGCTCATGACCCTGAGATCAAGACTCAGATGCTTACCCGACTGAGCCACCCAGGCACCCCAGACAGTGATCATTTTTATTTTTGGCTTAGAATGAGGTTTTCAACCTTGGCAGTAATGACATTTAGAACCAGATAATTCTTGCTATAAGAGACTGTGCTGTGCTTTATGGGATGTTTAGCAACACCTCTCCGGATAGAGCAACCCAACTGTCTCCAGACATTGCCAAATGGCCCTGGGGGTGGAAAGAGAGCAAAATCACCACACACACCCCAGTTGAGAATCACTGGCTTAAACTACATGTAATAACAATTGAAGTTCCAGAGTTTTCTTTCCCATTTCACTATAATGTTGTAGAAATTAAATCTCTAGAACAGATGAGATACTCTTCAGTGGCCTAAAGCTTACAAAATCGTACATACATCTTGACCTATTCAAATAGCTTTATGCAGAGAAAATGACAACACACTTCAGCTAACCTCATATTCCATTTGTTTTCATGACCTTTTTAAATGTTAGCTGTGGGAATGGTACAAGGGTTACTCCTTCTAGTCTTCCAAGTATTGGATCATCACCTAGATCTGCCATGGATGGCTATTCATGGAAATTCTAGTTTGCATAATTGCATTCTATTTGGGTCCTTTTAAAATTATTTACCAATAACAGTTTCCTGAAGGACTCATGTGCTGAGTCAGCAGGGAACAGGTACAGGTCATATCTCAGAAGCTGTGGCTCCTCCTTTGGTCCTCCATTTTGTAAAAGTATTGTAACCTTCCCACTGAGACATGTTACATAGAATGTTTTATAGCACCACCTCACAATGGCTGCTGCAAAGAGTAGTCTTTGTTCTCTTCTGGTTAGCATTTAATTGCAGAGCTCTTTAATATCTGTGGCACTTTCCCCCCACGTATGGGCAGTGCATGGCAGAGTGCCCGGTAAGATGTGTGAGCATCAAATAGTAGCCAGCATGTCAGGTGTGTGTTTCTGAGGCTTCCCCTAGCTGGCGTACATTTTGTATGGTATAAATTCTCAAGATTGTGGGGGACAGCAAAGATAATTACTAAGTTTTCAGTGTTAATTGCCCTAGGTAATTATCAGGCATCAGGGGACACATGAAACTATGAAGTGCCCTTGTTTGCAATAGAACCCCTGCCTCATTTAAGGGCAGGGAAATGATTAGTGCATAAGTTTTAGCAGCCACCCTGATTGTATGCTGTCTCTCAGAGCTCACCCAACCCTTTCCTTTTTTTTTTTTTTTTTTAAGATTTTATTTATTCATGAGAGACACAGGGAGGAGAAGCAGGCTCCATGCAGGGAGCCTGATGCAGGACTTGATCACAGCACTCTAGGATCATGCCCTGAACCAAAGACAGATGCTCAACCTCTGAGCCACCCAGGCGTCCCATCACCCAACCCTTTCTTATCTTAGCTGTTCAGTAAATCAGACCAAGGAGACAATGCTCCTTCAGTGCATACAATGCTCCCAATACTTTACACACATGATACCTCATTCAGTTCCCACTACTGTTTGAGACCATCAGCAGAACCCCTATTTTACAGATGAGGTCATGCCTCCATTGTAATATTATGGACATTAAGTGATTTGCTCAGATTGGCTCCTATACTAAAGGCAGTAATAGGGGATTCAAACCCAGATCTGCTGACAGACCTGGCTTCCTTCACAGTTGCTTCTGAGTTAGGATTTAGGTCTTCTAGTGGCCCTTTACACATGCTAATTACTTCTGACTGCCTGGTGGAGAGCAGCTAGCTTTGGTGGGAGCAGGGCCTGGAGGTAGGGACATACTAACCCTCCTCCTCTGGGTTTGAACCAGCCATTTAATGGGGTAGAGTGCTAAAGGTTCAGATTCCTGGGCTTCCTCATGTGAGTTATTTTGTATCCAGGGAGGGAATTTTTTTTTAAAGATAATATTTACCAGGTAATCATTCCAGATATTAAAAATAGATTAAAATTACAATTTGATTTAAAGTCTTTGAGTTAGAATGTGAGAAAACCTTAGCTATTATTTAGGGTGAGTAGGTTGTTAAAGTGTGTTGTGAAAGACTAATTGTTCTTATCCAAGTATTTAACCCCTCTCCACTCTTCACTTCCTTATACAACCAAAGTGTAATCCCCCTTGAAGGATTTTATGAATACCTTGGGTAGTTTTTGAAATCGAAGTTCCTGATGGTATTTGTGTAGGTATTGTAAGTCTAGATTAGTAGTTCTCAACCCTGGGCAGTTTTGCTTCTCAAGGGATGCTTGGCAATGTCTGGAGACATTTTGGCTGTTACAAGTAGTGGGCTGCTACTGGAATCCACTGGGTGGATTTCCTAAAACTTCTTGCAAGGATCATCAGGGATATTTCTGAACATCCTCCAGTAAACAAGACTGCTCCTTACAAGAGAATTATCCAACCTAAAATGTCAGTGGTGCGGAGGTTGAGAGTCTGAGTCTAGACAATAATTTTGGACGGGCACAAAAGTATCTGTTCCATCTCCTTAACTTTTCACAAAGCTCTCTGATGCTCTGCAAACTTAGGTGTCCTCTGGATAAGTAGTCCACAGCTGTCCCACCTTATTCATTCATCCCACCTTACCCAGCTTTAATTTGTAAATTGAAGGAACTGCTGGTATCTTGATCATATTAAGAAAGAACTGAGCCCCATGTCCATATATGTCACGTGTATTGTTTTGCTGTCTTGCCCTCACTTGATGATTCTGTGTGTGCATTTTTGTCTTCACAGACTTTCAACCAACATGTCATTCCTCTAAATAAGATTTCCTCTTAATCAGTGTCTGCAATTATGATCCAAAGGACTTTGATATTGTTTTTTGTATTCTTGATTGTATCTACATTTCATTTCAAAAAAAAACAAATGTTTTACATTTCAAGCTTGTCCATCAACGATTTCTTGTTGAATGATCTCTGTTAATGCCATAGCTACTCAGAGTAAAAGATAAATTAGATGTTGTGGTATCAATTTATCAATTTGTTGAAGATAAACCTATATAAATACATGCTGTGTGCTCCATGTGTGCACACAGCATGTGTAAGGTTTCCATAGAGCCTGTGTCTTCCTCACAGCAGCTCTTGTGATTTGAAGGCAGGGCTGCGAGCAGGTGAGAGTGGGGCCCAGGCAGGAGCTTCCTGGCCTTGCACCTCAAGTGACCTTGCACCGTGTGGCCTGCATTCTGGCCTTCAGTGATTCTGCAGATTTGCTCTTGCCTTTGCAGGGTGTTCTGAAATGTACCTGCAGGTTTTTAATTTATGGAGGTAATGAGTGTCAACACCAAGGTTAATGCCATTGAAGGAATTACTTATACTTCTAACGAGGAGGGAGCACCCACACCACACAGGGCTACTGGAAAAGCACCAGGGTTTGTCAGGAGGCAAAAAGGAGCTACGGGGAAAGCATGGTTGGGAGCCTTTATTGGGGTTTCCACAGGAAGGTAGAGTAGGGCAGGGTAAATGACTTAAGACTGCTAGTTTGAATGTCAGTGTGGGCTTTGGATGTCAACCGGAGGTCTCTAACTGTCTGATACCTGGTCCTAGGCTGATAGAGGGCTGGGAAATAATGGCTTGGTGTGTAAGCTAGATAAAAGGAGTACTTAGCTTGCATATGAAAGGCATATTCCCAAGGTCTTCCCTATCTTTGGGTGGGGGGTGGTTTAGCCAGCCCTGGGAGAGGCTGGCTCTCCTCAGGTCTGTAAGGCCTCCAAGAGGTCATGTGTATAAGGAATAGGAGGGGGGAAAAACACCACTGATTCAATGCACAGAGAACCTGGAAATAATCAGGTCCAAAGGAACTGACATAACAATAACTAAACCCACAAGACTGACATCTAATCCAGAATATGAGTAATTTTTTTTCTCAGAAAGATTTGGTCATGGGAATGTTAAGAATATTTATTAAGAATATTTATTAAGAATATTTCTCCCATGACCAAATCTTCAAGTCTATCCTCTGGAACATCAACTGAATGATGATATCAGAATAATTAGGAAGGCTGGTTAGAATTTTTTTTTTAAGATTTTATTTATTTATTTGAAAGAGACAGTGAGAGCATGAGCAGGAGGAGGGGGAGAGGCAGAGGTAGAGGAAGAAGCAGACTCCCTCCTGAGCAGGGAGCCTGATGTGGGCTCGATCCCAGGACACAGAATCATGACCTGAGTCGAAGGCAGATGCTTAACCCACTGAGCCACCCAGCACCCCAAGGCAGAATTATTTCAAAACTAGGCTAGGCTATCAGGACAAAGAGAGACCTAGTGTACCTATGTTATGCTAAAGTCTGGCAAATTCCAGCAAGAACACTCTTCAGTGTCCCCCTCTTTGTCTTCTCTGCCTCAGTGCTGCTGCTGATCCTCCCACCAGGACTCAAGCAGTTACCAGTTTGCAGCTACTGAAACTGTAGTCATGGACTCAAACTCTAGAACCATAGTCTTGCTTCCCTTAGGCTGACACACAGATCACTTTGCTGGGAATTGTGAGTGTCCCCAAACTCTTAGGTGATGCACTTTCACATTTGGTTAGTTATAGCACTTCTGTGTGGAGTTTTATACATGCAGCTCTCAGAAGTTCCTAAGAATTTTCCATGTCTTAGGTAAGCAGCTCTCTCACCCCACCAGGGAGTACATAGAAAAAATATTGCATGGAAAGAGCCCTTGAGAGGTCTCATTTTAGCCCCAGTAATGCTTTAAACTGATTATGTGACCTTCCTAAACCTCTGTTTTCTTTGTTGTAAAATGAAAGGTTGGGGTTCGTGACCCCTGAGGTCTTCCCCAGCACTGGCTAGCTCTGAGAATGATTACATTTGTCACAATATGGGGTTTGCTTCACTACAGTAGCAAAACATCACACATGCAACTTATTATCATTGTCTTTTGATTTTCTTGAGTTTTTCAGCCTCATTTGGGGAAACCTCAGTAGCTGCTCGCACAATGATACTGTGTCCTGTCACATAATTTCAGGGGACAGTACATTGTGCTGGCACAGACTCAGTGCTCATAATCAAGATTATATGTTCTGCTTACTGTGACTTTTTTGTGGCTTCTGGGGAAAAAATGCAGATGCTTTTCAATTATTCTGAGGGAATTTTGATTAACCCCCTGGGTAGACTTCTCTGTACCACCTGCCATGGAGAAGCAAGTTTTATTGAACAGAAGGTATAGAATTGAATTGCTCATATTTGTTTTCTTTCTGGTGCCTATAGCGTTATTTCAAACTAAAGCATTTTAATAAATATTTAATAAATATCTGTATAAAATAGGTTGAAACTATTAGAAACTAAACCTCTTTTGTTCTTCAATTTCAAATGCAAATAAGCTAATTGACTTTTAAGTAGAATCTTCAAATTAGAGGCTCATTTTTCCTTTACGTATGTACAAAGTAGTTATTTTTGACTGAGATAGTGTCCTGCTTACTTCATAATTCCAAGTATTAGCCCTTGGAAACAATTGTTTAGGTTTATTGCAGTGTCACTATTTTTGTGTTTCTTGTAGCTATTTTGCATGTTTACTACTTGCTTCTCTTTGCATTCCCATTTTTACCTTTTGCCTCTGGTCAGAAGATGTCAAGTTCTCCATTCATAGAGCATTTTAAATGGCTGACTATCAGGCCTTTTAAAAAAAGTTTTATTGAAGGGCACCTGGCTGGCTCACTTGGTAGAGCATTTGATTCTTGATTTTGGGGTTGGGAGTTTGAGCCCCATGTTGGGTATGGAGTTGATGTAAAAAAAAAAAAAGTTTTATTGGGATGCCTGGGTAGCTCAGCGGTTGAGCATCTGCCTTTGGCTCAGGGCCTGATCCCAAATCCTGGGATCAAGTCCCACATCAGGCTCCTTGCATGGAGCCTGCTTCTCCTCCCTCTGCCTGTGTCTCTGCCTCTCTCTCTCTGTGTCTCTCATGAATAAATAAAATCTTAAAAAAAGTTTTACTGAGATATAATTCACATTCTACACAAGTTACCCATTTAATGTGTAGAATTCAGTGGTTTTTAGTGTGTTCACAGGGCTGTGCATCCCTTAGTCCATTTGAGAGCATTTCATCACCCCAAAAAGAAGCCTCTTTCCCTTTAGGAGTTAATACCCTATTCTCCTTCAGCCCTGCCAGCCCCTGGCAGCCACTAATCTTTCTACCTGTATATGTTTGCTTATTCTGGACATTGTGTATAAACAAAACCATTTATGTGATCTTTTGTGACTGGCTTCTTTCACTTGGCATCATATTCTCAATGACTCATCTCTCTTATACCTTCAGTAGTTCATTCACTCTTTGCTGAATAACGTTCCAGTGTATGCATATACCACAGTTTGCTTATCTATTCCTCAGGATGGATGTTGAATTGTTTGTTTTTTTAGCTATTATAAATAATATTGCTGTGAACATGCCTATACATGTTTTTGTGGGACATATGTCTTCATTTTTCTTGAGTGAATATCTATAAGGGAATTTTGAATCATATGGCAGCTCTATGTTTAAGTTCTTTTTGAGGAACTGCCAGGCTGTTTTCTGAAGCACCTGCACCATCTTACATTCCCACCAGCAATATGTGAGTCATTTATTTTCTCCACATCCTTGCCAGCATGTCTCTATCGTTTTTATTATTGAGGTATAATTGACAGCACTGTGTTCGGTTCAGGGATTCTGTATTTGTATGTATTGTGAAATGATCACCGTAAGTCTAGTTAACATCCGATGTCTATCTATCTTTTTTATTTCTAGCCACCTCGCAGGTGTAAAGATAGGACTTGTTTTTAAATACTCTCTATGTAGGATTCCTTCTATTCTCTAGAGCTCCTAATTCAAAAACAGCCCAAATGGCATATTATTGTGTTTTGTTTTTTAAAACAAACTTAACCCTAATGAAACAACAAAGCACATGCATTTTAATTATTGTGTATTTCCTATTGCATTGTTGTCTCTTCCTTCTGCAAATAAAATGTTTTTGATATTAAGCAAGCAGTTCCTTTCATTTTCCCTAGGCTTTTTTTTTAAGTGGTAGCACATACTGTGCAGGAAGGTCATTACACTGAGAGGAAAAAAGAATAATCAGCCTTGAAGAGAAAGTTAATGCTGTTTGTATAATTTTTAAATAGGTATCTTGTAACATTTTGAGATTTAAACCAACTAATAATATTTTTTGCACATTACTGGGAGTTTGTTTTTGTTGCCTGTGAATTGATATTTTGCTTTGGGAACTATGATAGTGAAAATATCAAGCTTCAAATACTTTGATTCCTTAGTCATTTAATTCCTTAGTCATTTAGGTAGTAATTCTGTTCTGCAGACCACCTACAAGTGTTTGTAAGGGATATAATAACTGACACTGTATTTAATTAGCACTAATATTGTGTAGAAGGAAAAACATATTAAGTATCTTTACGAGTCACTAGTTCAAAATTAGCAGAAACTAGGAAGGGAAAGTCCTTGTCTGCACTTTTATTTTGCCTAGCCATGGAAGTTTGTGACTCGTTTGTTCATTCATTCCTTCATTCATTCATTCAACAAGTATTTGTTGGGTTCATATTATGTGCCAAATAATGTTCCACATCCTGGGGAAAGGGACTAATTGATACAGGACAGAGTATAAATCACAAATATCCAGAAGCAACCAGCTGATGTATATAAATATACAACAAGCTGATGTAATAAATACGGACCTTCCTCTGTTTAGGACAGGGTTATATGCTGATAAACACATAATCTTTGAAAATGCACTTAATACAACTAACCTTCTGAACACCGTAGCTTTGCCTGTTCTATATTAAATTAGCTCAGAACACTTACATTAACCTGCATTTGGGCAAAATCATCTAACACAAGGTTTGTTTTATAATAAAGCATTGAATATCTTATGTAATTTATTTAATGCTGTACTGAAAGTGAAAGACAGAGTGGCCATTTGGGTGCAGAAGGGTTGTCAGCATATGGTTGTTTACCCCTGTGATTGTATGATGGATAGAAGCTGTGCTGCCACTGCCTTGCATCACCAGAGAGGATCATACTGCCTGTAGTAGCCTGGGAAAGATCCAAATTCAGATTTGAAGTGTGGTTTCTTCCGTATGCATATCTACTTTCGAGCCATCATAAATCATATGGGACCCTTATAGGTCAGGGACTGCCTGTATAAATTCATATGCCCACAGAATCACCTTTCTTGGGTTCTCATGGCAAAACGAAGAACACCAAGGTCAGTTCTCAGTTCCCGGTTTGAGGGTCAGGGCAGGGAAGTTTAAAGGGGGAAGGTGAAAGTTGGATTCTTAAGTTTTTCTCTTTCTTCTCCCTTTTTTTTTTTTTCCCTATTTTTATTTATGATAGTCACAGAGAGAGAGAGAGAGAGGCAGAGACACAGGCAGAGGGAGAAACAGGCTCCATGCACCGGGAGCCCGACGTGGGATTCGATCCCGGGTCTCCAGGATCACGCCCTGGGCCAAAGGCAGGCGCCAAACCGCTGCGCCACCCAGGGATCCCTCTTTCTTCTCCCTTTTTTAATGTAAAAGCCATTTTTTGGTTTTGTGGTCTTGTCTCTTTCCACAGATGTAAAGATCTTTCTTCCTTTCTTGAATTTCTTCTGGGTTTTATAGTTATTACTTCAATTATATATTTCCCACCTGTTTGTATATAGAAAGCAATTTACTTGTTGAGGTCCTGCATATAGGAGGTTGGGGAGGATGCAGGAAATCCCTCTATTTTCCACTTCATTTTGCTTAAACCTAAAAAACTTCTAAAACATAACGTATTTTTAAAAAATGTAATTTGCAGAGCAATGCCTAAAGACACCTGCTCTAAAGTCAGCCAGATGCTTATTTATTGGCTGTTTGATCTTAGCCTTATTTACTTTCTCTAAGCCCAGTTTCCTGGTTTGTCAAATGAGAGCAATAATTCCATCTATTGTGAGAATTAAGTGAGAGAATGTGCATGTACCGCTTAAATAATCCTTGGCACAAAGCAGTCACTCAATAAATATAACCAGCACTGTGGAAATATATTTTACACCAAGGACTAAACGTTTATTCATCTTTATGAGAGGATCCTGGGAACTTTCTGCCATGGTGGTTTCCTAAGAACAACTACTGTAGATCTAGAAACATTAACTCAGTGTGACTTGCTCTATTTCTTCATTGTATTATGAACATTTCTGTACCACTCTGTCTTTTCCCCTGAAATATCTAACTTGTGGATGCCTCAGATAAGCTGTCAGTGGGGCAGAGCCTTCCTGCAATAGGCCTGGTAGAAAACGGAGGTGGCCTTGATGGAGACCAGGGGAGGAAAGATGGGGGTGAAGCAGTGAAGAGGAAGGCAGAAACTGGAGGGGATGCAGAGGCAGAGGAGAGTTTGTATTCTTACTGAGAATGACTTAAGCTTGTTTTTAGACTGAAGACAAGGAGCCAATAGAGAGGAAAAAAAGAGTATGGTTGATGAAGCAGAGTCATAATTGATGAAGGAAGGAGTAAAGAATAGGCCAAGGGTTCAAGTGCAGTGTCTAGTGCCAAACAGGAAGAGCACCGCCTCCCTCCCTAAGGGGTGAAGCTAAGGATGGGTGCAAATTGAGAAAAGTTGGTAGAGTTGTAGGCTGTCTAGGGAGCCCAGGGGGCTTTTTTCTTTGTAAAAATGTCCATCCATTCAGTAATAGTTATTCTGTTGACATAACAGACTTTTCTATTTCAAAAGACCAGTGTGAGCACAAGTTTATTTCATCTTACACTCTTTAGAATGAAAATTCATATTATTTTTAAAGCCAGATACCTTGGGTATCTGGCTATTATATGTTTATTATCTAATGTTTTTAATAAAGAAATTAACAACAACAACAACAAAAGTGACCAGATTATCCAAGTTTGACTTTATGCTGCCATCATACTTGCCTTACTCAACACTCAATGTCCCTGAAGGTCAGCAAGAGAGGAATCTGCCCTAGACTGGTCTTTTCCTGCATTCATCACTTAAAAAAAAAAAAAAAAAAAAAAAGAAAGAAAGAAAGAAAGAACAGTGAGAACAAGCCATCTTTTACTTTTATAATTTTTAATCCATCATTAAAAGTACAACTTGCTTTATGATCTAAAGAAATATCTAAGTCTTTATATTAGGAACAAAAGTGAGCCTTTCAGGAAAAAGGGAGGAGAGCTTAATATGCATTAGCCCTTTGAAGTATTTCTAGATTTTGAAAAGCTTCCCGCCGTTCCCAGCCACATTGAGAGAGACCCAGCTGTATGTCCAGCAATGACACTGCCCTTTCTCTTCTCAGCACATACCAAGCTAGAGAGTGGGCATTTTGGGAGCTAGCCAGGCTTCTGCCATCAGTGATGTGTTACCAGGGCAGTTGGCCCATTGGGAGTTTCGCTTCTCATTATACTTCTGAGGGAAGACTCTTAAGTTAATGATTGATTTGGAAAAATAAACCATATCACCCTTTGCTCTTCTTTGGAACATTTCTTTAAAACTTGACTGTCACTGGTGGATGCAAGGAACTTTATGGAGTGAAAAGTGGAAGAATGCTGGCTGAAGTAAGGCCTATCAGTCTAGGGCTGTGAAGTAGGGGTTGCAATAGATAAATTTGCTTTTAAAAATAAGAAGTGACATCATATCATTTGAATTCTTGCCATTTTTATTCATTTGGTTTCATTTCTTGTAACCTAGTTTTCAAATGTAGAGAAGTTGCTGAACTTTATATAGCAACTTCTTGATAAGCATGCTTTCTTGTGTGGTGGAAAGTGATGGGTTCGTGTCTCTTTTTAATGCTCTTTCTATTCATGGACATTTTTGCCAGAAGGAGTGCTTGGTGCCAGCTAGTTTCATAGATGGGGGGAAAACAATCAGGGTTTCAGTTTCACAAGAGGAAAAACAAAACCTAAGAGGAAAAGGAAACAATTCGTTAGCAGTGGACCACTGTGCAGAGGAGGATAACCTGCCTTCAAAGATTTTTGTTTCGAGCACTAATATAATGTTTAATAAATAGTTTACTTCAAAGGACCTCACTACAAGAAAATAGGCAGCTTTCCTGCTATTCTTGTTCCCTGGTTCAATTTTACTATAAGTAGCTCATATCCGGTCCTCTGTGGTCTCAGGTGGTCATTTGTGTTTATGATACTAATGTTGAAACGCTAGGAATTGGGGCCCTATTTTAAGTCAATGGCAAGTATGCAGTGTTCTACAGGAACTGAGTGAGGCCCTCCTGAAACCCTTGACCCATCTTAAGGAAAGTGCTCAGATGCTGTAAGAGGTGTGTGTGGGATTATGTCCTCCAAAAATAGAAGACAACTAAGGAATAGAGAAACCCATCAACAGGCACCTAAAGTTTTTGATGTATTGTGAGGACGCCTGTGTTCTCATTCTAAACATCTAAACAATATGTGTGTTTAGTATCCTTGAGATGAAAGCTGTGGGTTACAAAGATCACTGAAGATCTTTGAATTTTTTTCTTCCTGTGGATATATTTGGCATATGTAGACTTTGAGAGTCCATTATTAATATCAGTTTCTTCCAGATAGTACTAGACAATCAGGTAGACAGATGTAACTTGGAAGAAACTGATGGAACTTATAAAGCAACCATTTTTTTTTTTTCTACTATGAATATTAACCCATAGTGTATTGGGTCTGAGTGGAGCCTGGTTATATCCATTTTTAAATGGGTTTCCTGTGATTCTGGTGAATACCTCTATAAAACCACTATTGTAAACTCGTTAGGTACAGTTTTGTTTTGCGTATTTTTTGTTGCCAACTGTTTGATGAAGTTAAGGACCTAGGGCCATCCTAAGAAACCCAGGCTAAAGATATTTTCATACCCGCTTATGCCTCCTATTCCTATTCCTCTCATTCTCTCTCTATTCAGAACCAAAGAGACAGCATCACTCTAAGATCCAGGAGCCAAAGCAGAGAGCTTGAGGAGTGAAGGGGGGAAAAGGGAACGAGTGGGTATCTCACCCCATTGCTTTCATGATAGTGGAAAGGGTTTATGGCTTGATTGGACCTGTGTTTCTATATTAGCCACATTGTTCTTTAAAGCACTGGCTAGTAGAGCCACCTCTTTTTCTCCCACTCTTTGTATTCTTGAATATTTACCCAGAATGAACTCACTGTGGCAGCTCTGATGGGGCGTGGAGGTGCATTGTCAGTTCTGGTTGTTGTTTCTGAGACCCATATTGAACTTGAACACAGATAACCTTATTTCACAGCCATTTACATATCAAGTCATGTATACCAAGCATTTCTAGGGTTTGGGTATCATATGGGTCAATTCCTTTTGAGAAATCAGTTCACACCAACATTCAGCATGAGTAACTTGTAAGAGAAATTTCTCCAAGAGAATTATATATACTATTCTTTGACTTGACCATCCCAACTCTGGAATTAATCATAAGGGATTGTTTTAGTTAGGTTCTTTTGCATGTGGGAGATTCACTCAAGTTTCCTAAACGTATTACCAGGATATGTGTACAGACACCTTTGGGAAAGTCCAATTGTCCAGGCCCTAGAGAATGCATTAACTGGAGGTTTTCTGAGCCCTGGGTAGCTCTGATCATAATGATAAGACTAATTATAAGAGCTAACATGTATTGAGTGCTCAATATATTTGAAGCTTTTTAGTTTATCTTCTCATTTAATCTTTGATGAGATAAATACTGTTATTATTCATGTTTTTGAGATGAATTAAGATGCACAGACACTAAGTAGTCTTCCCAGGGTCATGTCGCCAGAATCAGAAATCCAGCTTTACCCTTGAGGTCTCTGACAGCAAAGCTGAGATTAGAAGCCCAGCAAGAGCAACTCCTGGACCCTCCTCACTCTTGTGCACCCCCACTAACATGACTGTCTCTGCAGGGGTCTGCCTGCATCCATCCATGGCTTTCACTTCTTCTGCTGGGTACAGTTTCTGTCTTGTAACTGAGGACTATGTATGGCAGATTGACACATGCTATAGCCTCCTCAGCCATTCTCCAAATCATACTATTCCTGGAATCTGCCTCATCCTGAGATACTCAAACTAGCCCATCTCATTGTGTCTCACCTGAGACATGTGTAGTGGATTACAGAGGTCCCACCAGCCAATACCAGGGACAGGTGATAGGGCTCACATTGCCACCTAGGAAAACTTGGATGGGACAAGTACTCAGACTGAAGTCTACCATGGGAACTGATTGGACAAGTTCCCAAAAATATGTCTGTGATATTCATCACAGTGTTGTTTATATTAGCAAAATAATTAGAGACTACCAGCCTGTCCATCAACAGGGGTTTGATTAAAGAAATCAAGGCATTCCATATGGTAGAACATTAATATGCAGCCATTAAAATTAAGATTAGGTCAGTGTTTATTAACATACAAAGATGCAATATGAACTACACTGACATGAAAAAATAAGGTTAAAATGATATATATAGGACACTATTTTATTTAAAAGATGCAAACTTAGAAAGTGGAATCCAGGAATATTAATAGTTGCTTAATTTGAGTAGAATCTTCTTCATGCTCTTCTGCTAACATCTGATTTTTTTAAAAGATTTATTTATTTATTTGAGAGAGTTTGTGTAGGAAGGAGCAGAGGGAGAGAATCTTCAAGCACACTCCCCACTGACTGCAGAGCTGGACATGGGGCTTGATCCTGTGACCCTGAGAATGTGACCCGAGCTGAAATCAAGAGTCAGATGCTCAACCAGCTAAGGCACCCAGGCACCCCGATATCTGATTTTTTAAAAAATTTTATTTATTTATTCATGAGAGACACACACACACACACACACACACAGAGAGAGAGAGAGGCAGAGACACAGGCAGAGGGAGAAGCAGGCTCCATGCAAGGAGCCTGACGTGGGACTCCATCCCGGGACTCCAGGATCTCGCCCTAGGACGAAGGCAGGCGCTGAACCACTGAGCCACCCAGGGATCCCCCAATATCTGATTTTTTAATAATGAACATACATTACATATATATTCAGCAGCATATTTGCAAAACATACCAAGCTACTAATTAAAAGTAGCTAAAATGGGGATGCTTGGGTGCCTCAGTGGTTGAGTGTCTGCCTTCCACTCAGGGCGTGGTCCCCAGTCCTGGATTGAGTCAACATTGGGCTCCCGTCCAGGAGGAGCCTGCTTCTCCCTCTGCCTATGTCTTTGCCTCTCTTTCACTTTCTCTCATGAATAAATGGATAAAATCTTTAAATATATATATATATATATATATATATATATATATATATATAATAACTAGCTAAAATGGAAAGTATTGATTATTAAGGAGAGAACAGAGTAAGACATAGGGGCTACCAACCAAAGAGTAACTTTTACCTGTATTCTACAACAAATTAGGGAATCACACGAGGGGATTTAATAATAGAGCAGCATTATAACTCAGGAGCTGAAACAAGAAAATTATATTTCTTTAATAGGTTAACACCCCAGATTTCTGGAGGCATCTCCCCATGGATTTTTTTTTTTGACTTGGAATAACTGGAAAAAACTTGAAAGTCACTAAACAGTTGTTATTAAGTTCATGACTTCAATTTTATTAGCTCTTAATTTACATAGAATTCTAAGAATTAGCTAATTCTAATAATTTACAGCCAGTTTTAAGAATAAGTTGATCTCTGTGAGTGTATTTAGGACAATTTTGCCAACCAATGTGAATGGTAATGCTTCAAAAAATATATTCTATTTTAGATAATTTGGGAAATGGTCAGTTAAATAATTTTTTAAGGTAACCTCTACTCCCAACATGGAGTCCATACTCATTGCCTCCAAAATCAAGAGTTGCATGTTGTACCAGGTGCCCCTAAACAATGTTGCTATTGTTGTTTTTATTTTTTTTACTTTAGAACTTCTTAGTCTTTACTAGAATTACATTCATTTTTGAATCTTCAGGAGGGAATATGGAATGCAGTAGTCTCAAATTTATTTTGACCACTGATTTTCTTTTTTTCACTGAGTACTTATTAGCTTTTCCCAGAACTCGTTTTGTAGACTTAATATAGGAGATACTGCCTTGGGAACTTTTAGGTTTTGTTTTTATTTATTTTTAAGTAATCTTTACCCCCCTGACATGGGACTTGAACTCACAATCCTAAGACCAAGAGTTGCATGCTCTTTTGAATGAGTCTGCAGGTGCCCAATGCCTTGGGACCTCTTAAACTAGGAGTTAGAAAGAAGCAGGATGGTGCAGATGACTCAGAAACAGAAATAATAGCTGAAATGCCAATGATTTGGAAGAAGACCTCTCAAAAAAAAAAAAAAGTCCCCTACAAAACTGTAATCTTAGAGGAAGGATTGTAGCATGTCACTTACTAGCATGTCTGAACTAGAATAAGCTAATGTTCTCTATATTGTACCTCTATAAAGAGTACTTATATATTTTAGAAAGGTGACCCCATGCAGTTGTTTCAAATACATAGGTAGTTTTGAAATATAGTTATTATTTAAAAAAAAACACTGATTTACTTAATGATTTTATAGATTTAAAACATACTTGTAAGAAGCAAAAACTCTCTGACTTATACAATATGCAAGTTAACATAAACTCTGAGTTAACAGTATGATCTGTGAAACCCAAAAGATAGATTCTCTATCTGAGCTTTGTAGAAAAAGTGTGTCTACCTCTGCCCTGGATGATCAGTTGTAGCTGGTTGATGTGCAGACTAATTTTACCTTTTTTTAGTACATACACACAGGTGTGTGTATATGTGTGCACATATGTATATTCTAAAATATCGTAAAATGTCAAGTGTTTCAAATAACATTGTTAACCAAGGGTGGATAGAAATGCCAGCCAAACTTATTCATTGTATTTACTGTGTCAAGAACAAAAGGCACTGGATAATTGAGAAGACCCTTTTATTCAGGCTATTGCAAGAGAGAGAATGTTTATTAATGAGGGATGTCTTAAAGAAAAGGAAGGGCTCGGGTTGCATAGAAGCAGATACACAGGGGAGTCCTCATGAGTTTAATGGGGTTTATGAGGAGAAGAAGATGGTAAATGTTATCTAAATCATGTGGGGAGAGTGGCTCTTTGTCCGTAGTCATTTACTGGACACGAGAGTGGGAGGGATCTGTAACCATTTCTGTTTTCTGGGAGCACAGCGCTCAGGGAAGGTTCAGCATTGTCAGTTGCCCACAAAATCAGTACTGTTAAATACCGACTAGTATATAGTTCTGGCACTGAAATGCAGTTGTTTGCTAAGGTTCTATCCAAGGCCATGTCTGGCTCTTCCTGTGTTTTGTCTTGCATCGCTTCTCTTGCCTGTATGCTAATCAATACAGTTTGTGACGAGTCATTCTTTATTGAAATAGATGGCAATCAGGAGGACTACTATGAATTAGAATAAAAATCCATGTTTACTGTATTTTGAAAGGAAAGTAAGTGATTATGGTAAGTGATTATGGAGCAATATAACTGGATTGGTTACATATCAGTTTGCCATTGATACATCACTCTGTGGATATCGTTTTTCCATATGTAAAATCTTCATAATAGGAATGATTGCCATAGTCCTAATTTACTTTTTGAATCAATTACAGGTTACAGCGCAGATTCCCACTCAAGACATAAGGGAGAATGTGACCCTCACACTTTAAAGGGAGATTAGTTCTTTTTAGAACATGTACAATTTGATAAATCTATTTGAATGGCTTAAATGATAAGAGCCAATATCCGATCCTGTGAACTAGGCACTCTTCTAAACATTTTTAGGTTTTACTGAGGTATGCTTCACGGACAGCGGTCTTCTGTATAAGTTGCAATTCAGTGATTTGTAGTAAATTTATAGACTTGTGCAGCTGCTGCTACAGTTCAATTGTCAAACATTTACTGTCACCCCAAAAGTTCCTTTCTGCCTGTTTGCAGCTGACCCCTGCCCCATTGCCAGCACCAGACAACTGCCGTGAACACTTATGTGTTCCTCACAGTGTCTTTTAAGATAGTTTACCATTACTCCCTCTCTTTTCCTGGTGAAGAAAGTGAGACAATGGGAGCACATGGGCAGTGGATTCAAACATGAGCCCTTTTAGTCACTACACATCAGAGCCAGCATCCTGATCCCCTGAAGGGCTCATGAGAGCACAGACAGCTGGGCCCCCTTTCTTAAATCTTGGCTGGGGCCTGAAAATCAGCTCTTCTAAACAAGTTCCCATTGATGCTGCTAGTCAGGGGACCACTGGTCTACATAATCTCCAGCATTATGAGAAATACTTTGTGACGGGTCTGCTGTGTATGCTTGGTGCCGGGCATACTAACATATAGCTAATTCTAGAGGAAAGAAATACACCTTGTAAGACTAAATGCTGAACCTACCACTACCACCTGAACGGTGCTGTTTTTCAATCACCTTGAAGTGCCATGGCTGCTTATTTTCCGAGAGTGTGCGCACACACTCGTGTGTATTTAACCCATCATTGGGTGACTAATTCAAAGGAATTAACGTCTTGTGCCTCTATTAACATTTCTGCCTTTTATTTTATTTTTTTTTCATTTCTGCCTTTTAAAAAGCATATAGCTATTCACAGCAGCAAGACACAGACCCAAACTTTATTCTTAATGCCCCTAGTTACAGACATAAATGTCAAGAGTAATTTACCCAAATAGAAGAAAAAAATGAAGAAGAAAAAGAAAGAATGAAAAGAAAGTACTGACTCACTGCAAACAGCTGCAAAATATTGCCCTTGGGATAGAGGTTAACTCAGTTGTGAAATAATGGCCAAAGCTCACACTCTTAATAACTTACTCTCAGCCCTCGAGAAAGTGCCTCCATTAAAGTGAGATGTGTGGCAGAAGGTGCTGCTGTTAGTGGCTGGCTCAGCAGGAGGCCTGGATGGAAAGCTTTCCGTTTGTACCAACTCATTTGCATTTGTCATGCTTTTATTTCAAGTCTTCTCTCAATGTAAATATCTTGGTCTCTTTTTTTCTACCTTTTAAACTCAAAGTATTTTAGTGAATGAGCCTAAGTAAAGGTGGAGCAAGTGGCTTCTTGTATGCCCCGAAAGCAGTAGAGGACTCTCAAGAGTCATGTACAACTATAATCCAAAGAACCTGGTGAAGGTCAATGGGAGGGCCCATTTCAGAAGGTTTTTTGGAATGCAGTGGGAGAATTACTGAGAAGAGGTTCATTTGTACCATTGGGAGGTGGTTTGATAGGTTTCTTACAGAAGCCAGTAATTTCCTGCCCCTGAGTAACTACTCTGATAGACTGCCCTTTTTCTAAACAGCAGAAGACAACAGACTCAGCAGGAAGGTGTTTACTGTTTCTTACAGTTGAGTGCACCAGTGAAGGGGCCCCACGGCCAGTGGGTGGGAGGCACTCTTGGCATCTCAGACCTTCAGAGGACTCCGGATGGAGTTGCCTGCACTGCCAGCCAGTCTCTGTCCAGAGGAGGTGCCCTGGAAGTGGTCCTTCAGTCTCCCAAGATTCCAGCACACCTTCTGAACATGAGCCCTTCCTGAGACTTTCTGAATACACCTGGCCCATGCCAAAGGAGACCCAGCCTGCCCTAAGGGAGCTTGGTTCTTAAGGCTGGTCCTGGCCTTGATTAAGCTCTGACCCCCAGTGATGCCACATGCCCAGTTTTCTCACATCCACAGCATGACTTGGGAAAACCTTCTTGTGGTGACTTTCAGATCTATAGAACCAAACAAAATAAAGAATGAAGTATTAATCATCTCATACACTTGGGAATTCCAGACTTCTTGGCATGAGGATATTGTTTGAATATCGCAGAATGTTAACATCCTACCATCTTTCAGGAAACCTGATGTATTTCAGTCCAGTGTCTGGTGACTACTGTTCTCTTCCTCTCTTCCTACTCCCCACTTACTTGCCTTCAGCTTCTCTTCAACATGAACTTTATTTTCAATTTTTTAGAGAGAGAGAGTGCTCATGTTCACCTGTGAGGTCAGGGGTAGGGTGAGTAAGGGCACACATAGGAAGAGGGAGATAGAGAATCTCAAGCAGGCTCCATGCCCAGCATGGAGCTCGATGTGGGGTTTGATCTCATGACGTGATCATGACGTGAGCTGAAATAAGAGTCAGAAGCTTAACAGACTGTGCCACCCAGGTGCCTCTTCCACTTGGACTTTAAAATGACAGTCACATGATGCAGCCTGGGTGGCTCAGCGGTTTAGCGCCGATCCTGGAGACCTGGGATCGAGTCCCATGTCAGGCTCCCTGCATGGAACCTGTTTCTCCCTCTGCCTGTGTCTTTGCCTCTATCTCTCTGTGTGTGTGTCTCTCATGAATAAATAAATAAAATCTTTAAAAAATAGAATAAAATAAAATGACAGCCACAGGGATGTGGAGCCTGCTTGAGATTCTCTCCCTCTGCCCCCCCATCCCTGCTTGCACTTCCTCTCAAAAAAGTAAAATGAGAATCATATCTGTGTCAATCACACATAGAGAGCAATGACAGATAAGAAAGCAAGTATTTAATGTTTTTGAAAATGGAGGAGTGGTTAATACTCCATGTCACCTGTCTAGCATCCCATCATTCTTCCAGAATGTGTGTCCTCCAGGACTACATTCACCTTTAACTTTCCTATGACATGGATAGGTCATGGATGCTAATCTAAGTAGCCTTGACTTCAGATTGGAAATTCCTTCAACACATTTCAACACTACATATTTTTCTAACTTTATCTACTGTTGAACCCTTCTGCTTGGCCAGCTGGCTTCCTAATGATCCTCTTACAGCTTTATTCCTTCCTAACCTGTTTAACACCTTGACTCGTACCATCCTTATCCAAGAAAGCTCACTGTTTCCTCTCCCTTTCTTGAGAATTATTTTTTCTCCAAGACTCCTCTCCAGTCCTGCCTTCACAAGTCCCCTGACTACATTAGCCCTCTCTGAGGTGCTGTATTATTTCATTTTCTTAACACACAGTCTCAGAAACTTGCTGTTTGGAGTATTTCAGCTGGGGACAATTTTGCTCCCACTCCCCATCACATGGCAGTGACTGGAGACATTTTTAACCATCACAACTGGGAGCAGATGCTATCTAGGGACCAGAGGCTAGTGATGCTGGCATTGAGAAACCTGACCTTCAGTGATGGAGCCTACATGATGTAGGAATCTTAGCTTCTTTTAGGACATGAAGAGTACATCTTGGACATACTCGAATGTGTTCAGGGGTGAGGCTTACTATGTCACAAGGCCACCTATTTCATTGTTGGAGAGCTCTGCTGGAAATTGTACCTTATGTTAAGTTAAACTCTGCCTTCCTGTATGTCATCTATGGCTGGGCAATAAATCGATTCCTTTTCTACCTGGAGGTATTTATAGAGCTCCCTTGTGAGTCCTTGCAGCTTTCGGACCCCTCGTTGGTCTCCAATTATCCTGTGCTCCAACTTACCTCTACAGGTGTGTTCCTCAGATGTCCTGGTAAATTTCCTGATGGCAGACACAAAGCCTCATTCTTTTTGTTTTATAGCCCTATAGCGAGTACAGTTAATTTAGTCTTGTCCTGGAAAGTGCCAGCTCTGAAATGACCAAACCCATAGGGATAATGCTGCTGCTGGCAGTGAGCATCCATCGATGACAGACTATAATCCTTGTTCGGTGTATTGTCCCTTGTCTTTTGTGTGGGGTATTTGTAGGATGATTACCTTCAAGGTGAAGCTGGGGCTTTTTTAACTTTGTAAAGGCTGTGGAAAAATATTTATTTGTAAAGCAGGTGGAGATCTCAGTATTGTTTGCAGTGTTCTTGCTTCTTACTTATGACGACACAACTAAAGAAAATTCCTTGTACTACTCTGCTGTCCAGTTTGTTGGGTTAATCTGGGAGATAGTGTCAGTGACCTGGAATTGTGCCAACTTCCAATTAGCACTCTGTGTAGCCACTGATGTCATTTTAAAAGTAATTACTGCAAGGAAGAAAGGAGTAATTACTGCAGATTTTCTCATCTACCCTGAACATAGCATATGTGTTTCTAATCCCATACATTATTCCTCTCATCTAAAAGGAAAATTTTCTGTAGGTATTTGTAATTAAAATTTTTTTAACTTACCTTGGTATAATTTGGGACTTAAGAAAAATTACAAAAATAGTACAATTATGAATGTCCATATAATTTCACTTGATTCCCCAAATTAACATTTTATTGTGGTGGCTTATATTGTGTGTCATCATCTCACCCCTGTGATTATTTTCTCTCAACCATTTTAGTAAGTTGCTAACAACTTATCTTTAAAAAAAAAAAAAAAGATTGGTTGATTGATTTAAGAGAGAAAGAGAGAGAGAGAGACTCCAGCAAACTCCTTGTTGAGCTTGGAGCCTGATAAGGAGCTAGATCTCAAGATGGAGATCATGACCTGAGCCAAAACCAAGAGTTAGATGCTCAACCAACTGCACCCACCCAGGGGCCCCACTAACAATCTATCTTAATTTTTTAAAGATTATTTATTTATTTATTCATGAGAGACACAGAGACACACACACACACAGAGACAGAGACAGAGACACAGTCAGAGGGAGAAGCAGGCTCCATGCAGGGAGCTGGATGTGGGACTCGATCCCCCGTCTCAGGATCAGGCCCTGGGCTGAACGCAGCACTAAACCCCTGAGCCACCCAGACGTCCCTAACAATGTATCTTAAAGACAAGGCAGCATTCCCTTATATAACCACAGTACAGGAAATTAACATTGGTATAGTACTGTTGTCTAGTCTAAAGGCCTTTCAAGTTTTGCTAGCTCTCCTAGTAACGTCTTTATAGCAAAAGAAAATATTTTTTTCTGATCTAGGCTCTAATTCCGAGTCACATTGCGTGTAGTTTTCATGTCCTTTTATCCTACTTCAGTCTAAAACAGTTCCTTGGTCTTTGTCTTTCGTGACCTTTACTTTTTTTTTTTTTTTTTTAAGACAGGCCTTTTATTTTGTTAAATGGGTCTCAATTTGGTTAGTCTGGTGTTTTCTCATAATCAGATTAAGATACATATTTTTTGGCAGGAATACCACAGAACTGTGTTGTGTCCTCAGTATATTCTATGGGGATGCACATGTTTCTGTTTGTCCCATTACTGGTGACATTACTTTGACTTCTTGGTTAAGGTTGGGGTTCATCTAATTTCTCTGCTATTAAAGTTACTGTGTTTCAGGGGTGTTTGCCTTCGGCTCTGGTCATGATCTCAGGGTCCTGGGATCGAGCCCCAGGCCTCCTTAGTGGAGAGCCTGCTTTTCCCTCTGCCTCTGCTTTTACCTCGTCCCCTGCTCATTCTTTGTCTCTCAGATGAAGTAAATCTTAAAAAAAAAAAAAAAAAAAAAAGGTTACTACGTTTTCTTCTTCTGTTTGTCTGGTAAAGGAAATAAACACTTAAACTGGTAATTTCAGTACAGTCTGGTAGGTAAGACATACCAAGTACCATGGGAGCCTGTGGGGTTCCCTGACTGGATGACACCACAGTGGTGACTTAGGGAATGATTGTGAGTCAGCCAACCAAAGGAAACTGGGGAGGATATTCTAGAAGGATACAACACATAAACATAGCCATGGAGCCATGAAATGGCAGGATATGTTTAGGAAACTGCAGTGGTTGGCAACTTGAGTCCTAAGATAGAAATCTGAATGCATGAGGTTTCATGGGAAGCCAGAAGCAGAGCCCATGCTCTCTCAGGATTTGTGGAGTCTCTTTCGTCTCTGAGGTCTATAGTCTTCTCTCCTCTAAGTAACAGAGCCAAAAGTAGCAGGAAAGTGGGGCATTAGAGGGAAAGTCACAGTATTTGATAGTCACAAAAGTTACATCATCAGGGGGTACAATTTATTTTATTGCACTAGAAATTGATTTCCTTCTCAAAGAAGATAATTATCTTTGCAGAAAATTATGTCACTTTTTTCCCTCAGTTTTTTGACTGTAAAAGTTATTGAAAATAAAAAGGAAAAAATGTGCAAATAAAAAGTCAACCTGAATCTGGCTTTGCAATATATTATCCAAGAAGCCTGTTATTCTTTGGCTTGAGCACGAAGTTAAAATTGTAGAATGGTGAATGAGTGTAGCCTCTCTATGCTCTTTGACACTCAGTCTATTTTAAATTTTTAGCTTAGTGGCAGCATGTTGCTAACTTACCCAGGTATGAGGTAGCAGATACATTTGGACTGGCCAGGACTTCTCTAGGCTTCTGTCAAGCAACTGCTGTAATTCTCTTGTCTTCAAATTAAATTCACATCAAGACATTTCCTTTGTTCTGTCAGTGAGGTCATCTTTGCAAGGTGAATGTTAGTGATACTGTGAGCAAGAAAAGGGTTATGAACCTCTCTAAATTTTAATGATGTCTGGGCAAAAATATATTTTCCAAAGAATTCCTTGAGGTTTCCAAGACCCGCCAAATTTCTCCCTATGAGTAATTGCCAGATTTGAGGCTCACAGAATCTCATTCTGTAGCATTGGAACTTTTTATTTTTATAGCAGATAACTCTGCTTTTTTGCAACTTCTTGCTAGGTAAATCATTATATATTCTTTTCTTTTTTGATCTACAATATTGAGTATCTTGTATGTACCAGACACTATGATCCCTACCTCATGGAGGTTATTACTGTCTGTTGGAGAAGATGGATATGTGTATATATAGTTGCCAGCCCCAAATCAATTAGCATCTCCATACTCGTAACTAAAGAGCCTTAATTAACATGAATGTTTTACAACATCCACGTGGCAAACCATATTCTTATAATTGGATTAAAATTAACATAGCCTAAAATTAACCATTAACTATTTTTAAATGTATTATGGCATTTAAAATGTACTAATCGTTGGCAGCCTGGGTGACTCAGCGGTTTAGCGCCGCCTTCAGCCCAGGGCGGGATCCTGGAGACCTGGGATCGAGTCCCACATCGGGATCCCAGTATGGAGCCTTGCTTCTCCCTCTGTGCCTTGTGTCTCTGCCTCTCTTTCTCTCTGTGTCTCTCATGAGAGACAGAGATTTAAATAAAGACAGATTTAAATAAAATCTTTAAAAATAAATAAATAAAACATACTAATTGTGAAGTGCCTGGGTAGCTTAGTTGGTAAAACATCTGCCTTCAGATCAGGTCATGATCTTGGGGTCCTGGGTTCGAATCCTGCATTGTGCTCCCTGCTCAGCAGGGAGTCTGCTTCTCCCTCTCCCTCTGCCTTTGCCCCCCACTTGTGCTGTCTCTCTCTCTCTCTCAAATAAATACATTAAAAATATATAAATAAATAAAATGTGTAAATGGCGTTTAGTACATCCACAAAGCTGTCACCTCTCTCTAGTCCAGCACATTGTCATCACCCCATAGAGAAACTATAACTCTTAGCAGTCACTCCTCATTCCCTTCTCTCCCCAGCCTCTGGCAGCCCACTAGTCTACTTTCTGTGTCTGGATTTTCCCATTCCAGATGTTTCCTATAAATGGAATCATAGAATATGTGACTTTTTGTGTTTGGCTTCCTTCACTTAGCATAATATTTTTTTGTAGTTCTCCTGTTGTAGTAAGTTCTGTACTTGCTTCCTTCTTATGGCTGAGTAGTAATATTCCACTACCAAGTATATTCTTTAATTATGTTTGAAAACCAAATCCTCCCTGTCGAACTATTTTGGAATGATATTTCTAGGATTGGAGCAATTTCAAGAGTCAACTCTGTTTTGTTAGCAAAATTTTTTATAGTAGAGAAAAATTTTGTATTCTGCCCACAAACCTCGCCCAACCTTTTCGCAAGGCATCAACTTAATTCTCTGGTTCTGAGAACTTGGCAGTGACAGCCAACAAGACTTGAATCAGCCTTGTGGGCAAAATCACTGCTGTCAGCTAATGCCGTCATGGAAGAGTGTGAGTTGGGGTGACAGGTGGAGGCTTTTCCACCTGTTATAGGTGGAAATCACAGGTGTGCAGTCTATGCAGAGAACAGTGTTTCCTTTCAGTGCTCAGCATGAAACTGCTTCACCTTTCCTAAATACCAACAGCCTTTACTATTCCCAAAAGAGACCTGGAAATAAGGGTTTTTTTTTCCCCTTTGTCAGCATCGGTGTTCACAAACTGGTAAAACTAAGAGCTTATTGCCCTGGGAGATAAGTTTCATTCGATTGGAGTGTTGGCAGACAGAAATGGCCTATCAATCCAGTCTCTAGGATATAAGATGTTAGTGAAATATTTGTAATTCTGATGTTGATGACTTTTAATGTTTTTTTTTTTTTAATTTTTTTTTTTGACTTTTAATGTTTGACAAAGAAACTCTTCCCATTTTTTTCCCTCTGGGCCAGCAATCACAGTTTCTAGGCCACGTGACTTCATCCCTGCCTTCCTGGTACTGTTTGACTTCTTTTATTTGGCACAGTAATAGGCAAGCCTGTAGGGTGCCTCAAGACAGATGTTTATGTTGGGATGATGAGTAATATTTTAGTAAAGTTTCAGCTTTTCCTGTCATGCCTTCTCATGACAAAGAGCATGGATTGCCATGAAGACCAAAGCTCATGTGAACTTTGACATACTTTCTGATATAAACAAATCTTAAGTATATTTGACATTAAAGCTTTTTCTTTTACAGATGACAGTTTTCAAAACGATACAGAAAAAGCCAAGAAAAACAACATTTTGTGTTTCTGGTTCATAGGATACATGAGACTTTTCTGGAAGTGTTAGTATTTAATTGTCCCCAGCTTAAGAGTCTCGAGAGCTTTTAAGGACTATTCAGTTAAATCATGTTTCTGCCATTCAGGGAGAATGAATAAAAGATTTGTTTGTTGGTTTTTGTTTTTGTTTTTTAAGATAAGATGAACAGTATTTGAATGCCATTGTCAAGTCACTGCAGCTCTGAACTTAGTTGAAGTTAAGAAATTTGGTAAGAATGGAGTCTAACTGTCCAGGAAAGGAGCTAAAGAGTTCTAGTTCAACTCCTTTTCTCCTGGGACCATCTTCAGATTGAGGCGATTAGTTTTAAAAAGAATGGAGTTTCCAGACTCTCCATGTTCTAACAAGATTGGAGAAATGTTGAAAATCACATGGGAGTCAAACTGGTTGAGTGTATAATTTCCTCTTGCAGATGCCAGACCAAAGGCAGTAGTGATGTAGTACTCATATTTGCTGTCATTTATTGAGACTAGAATTCTCCTTTGGATATATTATAATTTCTTTAATATTAAAGTTTCTTTTCAAGGGATTTATACTTAATAAGCTTGTGTAATAACATATGCATTCCATTTGAAGTATCCTTGCCAACTTTTCTAGGACTTTTTAGCTTCCCCATAGTTTTTAATAAACCAAGAGATCAAATGAATACTCCCCCCATTGCCCAGATATTGTGTGGTTATGGCCAGTTTCAGCCCATCTACAATCTGTAAACATTTAAAGAGAACCTCTCTCCAGAAGATACTTTGAGCCCAGTGGTATTCTCCAACTTCAGAAGGTTACTTACAGAACCGGAGAAGCCTAGCCTTCAATCTATATTAACATGTTTCTTTTTTCTTTAAAAGATTTTATTTATTTATTCATGAGAGAGAGAGAGAGAGGCAGAGACATAGGCAGAGAGAGAAGCAGACTCCATGCAGGGAGCCTGATGCAGAACTAGATCCCAGGACCCCAGGATCATGTCCTGGGCTGAAGGCAGATGCTCAACCGCTGAGCCACCCAGCTGTCCCTATTAACATGTTTCTTTCCCCAGTCATACCCTTCAAATCATGTGTATGATCTCATTCGGGGACAGCAACATTGGAGCTAACAAGAGAGTAATTCCCCAAACTCAGCAAAACTGGGAAGTTTTAAATTAGCTAGAAGATTGTGGAAGCTATTTTTAAGTACACATACCATACAATATAATTATTGTGAAGTTCACCTAGAGACTCTTATCCTGCTTATATCTATGTAAATTCCAGCAATGTGTAGACTACTGACAAAAGTTTCATGAGACATTAGACAGTCATCATTCCAAGCTGTTTTTCTTGCTGCCAAAATTCGCCAAGATAATAAACGTATTTAGTAAGCCTAGGTAGAATAAAAGTATTATATTGAATATTGATAACTTTAAAGACTTATTTTAATTGACCAACAAACTTGAACTAGTTTTTTGTTGTTGTTGTTGTTTTTAATATTTCATCGATTTATTCATGAGACACAGAGAGAGGCAGAGACACAGGCAGAGGGACAAGCAGGCCCCCTACAGGAGCTGATGTGGGACTCAATCCCGGACCCCGGGATCATGCCTTGAGCCCAAGGCAGACACTCAACCACTGAGCCACCTAAGTATCCCTAAACTAGTTTTAATATTGAATAATTTCCCAGACCAAGTGAACCTAGGAAGCATTTTGTTTGTTACATTTCTGAGAACTTTAAGAATACTTCATTTATAAGTGCTTAATTTTAAGCCAATTAATTTTAGAGCTGTTGACAAATTAATTTTGGTAGTACCGTCCAGAAGTAGAAAAATATGACACATCTGTAACGTATATATATAGACACACATAAACCTACAGATGCATACGGCTTTCATTTTCTTTCTTTTTTAATTTTTTTTAAAGATTTTATTTATTTATTCATGAGAATACATAGAGAGGAGAGAGAGAGGCAGAGACACAGGCAGAGGGAGAAGCAGGCTCCATGCAGGGAGCCTGACGTGGGACTCGATCCCAGGTCTCCAGGATCACACCCTGAGCTGCAGGCGGCGCTAAACCGCTGAGCCACCAGGGCTGCCCGCTTTTTTAATTTTTAAAATGTTATTTATTTATTCATGAGAGACACACAGAGAGAGGCAGGCTCTATGCAGGGAGCTGATGAGGGACTCGATCCCGGGACTCCAGGATCACGCCCTGGGCCGAAGGCAGATGCCCAACCACTAAGCCACCCAGGCATCCCAGGCTTTCATTTTCAACTTCAGCCATGAGATGGGTCTAATAATGCAAAACTTACCAACTTATAAAAGAGCATTTGAATCTAAGTTGTGTTTCTGGCACATGGAATATATTAAGGTTTCTTGCTTAGATGGCCAAAGATTTTTCTATTATTTCCTGAGAAGACATTTAAGATTTTTCAGTAACCTATTTTCCAAATACCTTCCTGTTCCCACTGTCCCCTTCCTTTTTCACCTTCTGATGAGAAACATCTCCCTAATGTTCACATTTCAAAGAATAGCTCTTACATCCTAGAGAAGATAGAGGTAGAAAATCTATATCGCAAAGGTACAGAGAAAGTATCCAACTTTTCTTCAAGGAGTTTTGGAGCTATTTCTGCCAATTATCAGAGGTCTAGAGCGATTACTATTTAAATTTCCCTTAAGTACAAGACCATGGTTTCCAATGTCCTGATCTTTTATGGCACCTAGAAGTATTTTGGGATGAATAGGGGAGGTTTGAATTGCTTCTAGAATCACATTTCTGATTTTGTAGAGATTGCTAAACAGTACAGTTGTTTCTGATGCCCCAGAGAGTTGGAGTGCAGCCTGAATATCAAGGGACTGACTTGCTCATTCAATTAAATTAACTTCAGTTTGGGACACCTGGGTGGCTCAGTGGTTGAGCACCTGCCTTCAGCTCAGGGCGTGATCCTAGAGTCCTGGAATGATTGAGTCCCACATCAGGCTCCCTGCATGGAGCCTGCTTCTCCCTCTGTCTATGTGTGTGTGTTTCTCTCTCTGTTTCTCATGAATAAATAAATAAAAATTAAAAATCCCATCTCAGCTAATGATAAAAGAAGATATTGAGGCAGGGGAGTTAGTTATGGAATGTCACCAGGAAAAGCCTGATAAACAAGGGTAATGTTATGCATATCTAAGTCATTGCCTTCTCTGTTGATAAGTTGCCAGAGATTTGACCACTGTGTGGTAACCTGAAACCAATGCAATACGTCAACTATAGTTACAAAGTTTCTAGAGACTTAAAGTCATCCCCCTCTTTCTGGTACAGGGAAGGAGATGCACTTTCAAATGGAGAATTCCCTTATAAATGTGGATATTGCTTACAAAAGGGTAATAACTTCCACTTCGTTTTTAGAGCTTCACTTATGTCTGCTGTTTTTAAATAATAACCAGCTTCAAATAATCACCATGCCAAAGAGACACAATTTGGAATGGCAAATTCTGCTGTCCTTCACTCTCCTTTTTCCTGTGTTCTCTCATGGTCTTTCCTCTGTGTGCACAGACTCCTGATGTGTCTTCCTCATCTTATAAGTGCATGGTTTTGTTGCCTTAGAACCCTACTTATGACTTCACTTAATGTTAATTGCCTCTCAAAAGACACTGTCTCCACATATAGCTACACTGGGGGTTAGAGCTACAACCTGTGAATTTCGAGGAGTCAAAATTCAGTTCATATCAACATAACAAGAGTCATGATAGTATCTCCCATTCACTGGATACTTTGTGGGCTGGGAATTATGCCAGACAGTTTACATCTTATCTCATTCAAATATTAAAATAAGTCAACAATTTGTTAACTAACTAGAATTTAAATAAAAATTTGGGAAAAAGTCTATAAGTTAGTTTTTTTTTTAACCACAGCTAAAAAAATTCTACAAGACAGCAATATTCTCCCCCATTTAACAGATGAGGAAATAGGGTAGAAGGTGAGGTAACACCATAGACCACACAAAAACGTCAGGACCTGAACCCAATTTAGAGAGTACTAACCCTCTACTCATAATTTCTTGGGCTTATCAGTGATTATCATATATGAAGAAAGACCATGTCACTCAGAAGTTTTTTCTACACAGAGGAAGAGTCAAAGAAGCATTCTTTAATAGCGTTATATTTGGCTGAGTCTAGGGAAAGAGAGACTTCTCACTTGGACATGAGCTAAAAAATCCCTGCTAGAGACAGAGTGTTTATATCTCCCTACCCCCAAATTCATGTGGTGAAACCTAGCTTCCTTATGGTGGTATTTGGAGGTTGAGTCTTTGGGATTAGTGCCTTTATAAAAGGGACCCCAGAAAGATTCTTTGCCCCTTTGTGGGGACAGCAAAAAGATGGCTGCTTATGAACCAGGGAGCAGGCTCTTACCAGACACTAAATCTGCCGATGCCTTAATCTTAAACTTACCAACCTTCACGACTGTGGGAAATAAATGTCTGTTGTTTAGAAGCAACCCAGCCCTGGTGTTCTGTTAGAGCAGCCCAGAGGGTCTAAGAAAGCCCCCTTGGAAAGGCTGTTCCAATAGTGGAGAAGGATGTCTTATGTCCACACTTGCACAAGCGTGGCCCCAGATCATACTTCAGCATTTCCTGAGCATTTGTTAGAAATACAAGACCCAGCCCAGGCCTGAATCAGAAACTCTGGATGTGGGGCTCAGCAATCTGTTTTAGCAAGGCCTCTGGGTAAGTTTTGATGCTTCTGGTTTAAGAATGTTCCACTGCTTATTCTATCTGAATGGAGAGCACTGCTGAAGACCATTCGATGCCCCTTCTGCTGACTCCATCGTATCAAACAACCACAGACTATAATTTGTATACCCACACTGCTACCCTTAGGGGATAGGCTACTTCCCTTTATGGATATATTTCTGATTATAAATTCATAAGATAGATTTTACACATCCATTTCTTGTGAGTTCAATGAGCAGATACATCTAAAACTGACAATGACCCAGTCTGTGCTATAGAGGAAGTCTAATTTCTAAGACTGTGAAACAGAGGCCTGATCCAGGGTGGATTCACTAAAGTGGATGCCACGGAGTGAGGTTGCCCAGCAGCAACCATTCCATCCCCCTCCCCCGGGCTCTCTCTTTCCTATACTTGCAACCCAGAGGAAAACATTACAGGTCAACAAAGAATAGCCAATAGCACTCCTGGTCTCTGGATTATGGGCACACTTGAAATGTTTCTCAGCCTTATTTCATGGACTGCTGTATATAACATCATTTAGTTGTCATTGTCAAAGTGTTAGGTGTTTTTCAGTTTGATTAGACTGCTATCACTTAGAAATAAGTCAATAGCGAAATGATCAAAACTTCTGTGACCAAAGCTTTTGGTGGTTTCTTTTGGCATTCCTTTCCTTTTAGACTCAGAAAATCACCAAGTAGTTAAAATTTATAAAGTTAAGAGAGCTTTATGTTGACTGGTATGAGTATTAGTATTTGAGTGAAGGACGACTTCTGGGGAAATTATTGTGGAATCATTGCACCCAGGCTGAGTTATCTCTTCGGTACACATAACAAGTCATGCTGTTGAGGATAGTTAGAGAAAAAGAGAACAAAATTGAGAAAAGGATAGGGAGATAGAGCAGATGGCAGAGTATGTGATTTGTCAGTGCAGCCTTGGGAAGGAGGGTTGGAGAAGCTGAGGGGAAGCATACCCAAGGCCTTCTTGCATTTACAACAGGGCTTTCTCATCCTCACAGAGAAGGGAACTGAGCCCTTGTAAAAGAAGCTGACAGGGCCATGTGGGTCTATTTTTCTACATTCTGGAGTTGTCATGGCAGAGTCTGTGTATTATGGAGGGGGGTTGGGAGCAATACACAGGTATTTTCCTCTGCTTTAGATGAGCTAAGCATGTAAAAAGAAAAATAAGTTACCTAAATTTCTTCCTGTGTTTAGAAGTTCATCCCTTTGTTTAAGAGCTTATAGTGAGTCAAGAATGTTGAATGGCAAAATTTCATGGATTTCTCCGTTTCAAAATTTCTCTTTTTTTGAATGGCTTCCTTGTATTTTACACAGTATGGAAGCATTTGTAAAAATAGATATGTGTATTTATATTTTTATAGATCTTTTTGAGTAGGAGGTTTATAATACAAATTATTTCATGACTTCAGGGGAATAGGGGGATTATTAGCTTGTTTTATATACTTCTTTATTGTAGTACTTGTACAAGCCTTTAACTATTGTTAACTCCATAAAATACATCTTAAATTTTATAAGAGCTTTCAAGGTTCACTTAACAAACTCAGTCCCCAGTTCTCCTCCTCTCTCTCATAAATCTCTCTATTTCCTCAAATATGAATTCTTCTGGCATGAGAAATTAGAAACATAATCTGAGGAAAGATTATGATAGATCAGCATAGATATGGCGAAGTTTCCAGCTAGGAGAACACTCATAAGAATTGAATGGAAAGGGGCAGCCCCGGTGGCGCAGTGGTTTAGCACTGCCTACAGCCCAGGGTGTGATCCTGGAGACCCTGGATCGAGTCCCACGTCAGGGTCTCTGCATGGAGCCTGTTTCTCCCTCTGCCTGTGTCTCTGCCTCTCTCTCTCTCTGCATCTCTATGAATAAATAAATAAATAATCTTAAAAAAAAGAATTGAATGGAAGGCCAAATTATTAGGCTAAGGGTATTATCAGTGAAAATTCCAAATGAGAATGAGGCATGAGAAGTAAGTTATGTGTTTACATGTACTTGAAAGAGAGATTTAGATATGTAGGCTTTGATGAATTCTAGACCCACCCAGTATGGCCTCCAGCATCTTCTCAGAGAATATGCCCAGAATTCTGGTGTCAAGAGTTTTGACTTGGTGAGATACTATGATTTGTAAAAAGAAATAAATGTTTGGTCTTTGTCTCATTCCTGGCATGCAGCTCCTAAATCCTTTAGAATTTCCTAAGTGAAATGAGTGATGAAGGCAAAAGGAGCATCTTCCATTACTTATAACAAGCCCCTTTAAACCATACCTGAGCTGTGTTGATGAGGTAACTTTTGCAAAGCCTCTAAAGATGGGGCCTAGTTGCCACGGAAGCCAAGAAGATGATTCAAGGACTAAAACTTTCAGCCCTACCTTCCTGACCTCTGGGGAGGCAATAGAGAGAGACCGGAGGTTGAACTAACCACTAATGGCCAGTGATTTAATCAATCATGTCTCCATAATGTAGCCTCCATAAAAGACTCTAATTGAAAAGATTTGGAGAGGTTCTGGATTGCTGAACACATGGAGGTGCTAGGAAGGTGCCACCGTGGAATGCACATGGAAGCTTTACACTCCTGTCACCATACTTAGCTCTACACATCTCTTTTCTGTGGCTTTTTCCCAGCTGTCTCCTTTGATAATAAATGAATAATCTATCTTCCCTAGTTCTGTGAGCCATTCTAACAAAGTATCAAATCTGAGGAGGGGATTGTGGGAACCTCCAGTTTATAGCAGGTCAGTCAGAAGCGCAGGTGACAAGCTGGACTTGTGGTTGGCATGTGATGTGGGGGCTGTCTTGTGGGCCTGAGCCTCTAACCTGTGGGGTCTGACGCTAACTATAGGTAGATAGTATAAGAACTGAAACAAACTGTAGAATACCCAGTTGGTGTCTATCAACTGGGAGAATTACTTGGTGTGGGGAAAATGCCCAGAGTTAGTGTCCAGAGTAATCGGAGTATGAAAAAGAGTTTGATTTCCTTTCACTTAATTTCAAGAGAGGGGCTAAAATAAAAAAGTCCAAATCATATTGATTGTATCCTTTGTAGGACTGATATGTATTTATATTTGTATTATTCATGATTGTCTTTTCTCTCTGGCCAGGTTATGGTGTTTGAGGTCAGGAGCCATTTTTTCCTATTTATATTTTCATATTGCTCATATATGCTTGATAAATGGTTTTTGAATGAATGAACCAAACTATTTCTCTAATTCAGTATGACAGTATCTAAGGAAAGGATGACCATAGAATCCTGCATTGCCTGATCTAGAAGCCTTCTTAATATCAGAACCAATTTCCTTTATTTGATCTTAGAGCTAAACATGGTATTTGAAAAATTTAGTCTATTCACTCCTGAATGTGGAACCATAGAACTAGAACTGTAACAAGTATAGTTGCTAATTCAAGATGTTTTACAATATGCAATGAAAAAGCAAATTGTATCTACTGTCTCTTGTCGGACATGGAGAGGTGTTTGGGAAGGAAACAAAATATTTGGTGAGTAGTTACTGTCAGGTACTTGCTAGTTACTTTGCAAATCTTTGTCAGTTTAATCCCTACATCATTTAATGCATGTCTTTTCTTGCTTTTAGAAATGAAGAGATTTGTTCTGAGAAGTTAGGTCACTGGTCTAAAGGTGACATTTGTTGGGATATCAAAATTCAAGTCATTTGGCTTCAGTATCTTGTGCTTTTTTTTTTCCCCCACTCTTTTCTGCTGCTTCAAATATGGTGGTCACATCTCCTCTTCCCTCAGATGACCACAGGACCTTACAGGTTTCTTCTATCTTCAGTATCATATGTTCTACAGTGCATAGTTTGTGACATGCCAGAAGTCCATTAAGTGGCACAAGTTAAACTTCTAAGATATGTTAGAATTTTAAACTATAAAATTGCTAAGCAGTACCCCCTGACAGATGGCAGAGGCCAACCTCCTCCATAACTGCCTGAAAAAAAATTTAGATAGAGGACCTGCTCCATGAAGAGAGCTGTCACCATAGATAATTACATTATACTGTGAACTAGGTCTGCTAGGGAGGAATCAGAAAGGCCTGTCTGATCAAAGTCCTCTATGTCCCATTGTTTCTGAGTGGCCCAGCAAACATTTGCCTACCATACCATTAACTGTTTTTTATTTTTTCCGAAGGTTGCATCCCTTCCCTTTGAGGTCCCAGACCCCGTTACCCACTTCTCAGTGTTCAGCATGACAGAGATACCTCATTTTGCCTGTCTTTGCAATTTCATGCCTGTGTAAACTCCTCGTAACTATGATTTTAAATTTGATTTTCTCCTGTTAATCTGTCTTATGTCCATCTGATCCTTGGTACAGCTAGAAGGAAGGACCTTGAAAGGCAGATTAAATTTCGTTGTCCCTCACATGATCATTCCCAGTACTTTGGACCACTGGCTGTTGAGTGGTGTAGGAGAGGAAAACTTCCCCCTCTGTCTTCTTAGATTTCAGTGCCTGGAGCCTTGCAAATCAAACTGACAAAGACAGATTAACAAGAGAAAAAAATAGGTAATATCATATACTTCTGCATGGGAGTTCCCAAAGAAATGTGACTTGAGACATTCAGAACTTGGGGCTATATACTATTATAACAAAGGATAATATAGTGTTGAGACAAAGGAAGGGAAGGTTGAGGGCTTCTGGGGGTAGAGGTAAATTGTGGGAAGGTAATTAGGAAACATATGATAAATAGGGTTTTATTATGCAGATAAGAGCTTTCTCAGGTGATAAGAGTAGTTCGGGAGCAGTTCTCTTCCTGTGTGTGGGAGAGAAAGAGACCTGCTTTTAGACAGGATGGGGAGGGCAGAGAATTAATTGCTTTCAGCTCAAAACCTCCTTGTGCTAAAGTACTACCCAGTAGTATTATCTGTAGTTTTGTTTGCTTTGCCTTGATATATTTTTCAGATTTCTGACCAATACAAGCCAACATTTGGGCTTATTGGGTTCTGAATTTCTGTAGTGAATTCGTAATAGTAAAAAAATATTTCGTCATTTAAAAAATCCATATAAAACCAAAAGTATCGTTGAACAGCCCCTGGCATCAGCACACTACCCTGGCCTCTGGTGTTCCATCTCAGGACTGTAGGACTTACAAGGGAAGGCCAAGCTCCCTGACTTTTCCCCCAGAGTTCACTTATTCTGCACCCCAGAGACAACATAACTTTAACTTGAGATGAGCAAAGAATAATTCAAATAGAAGAGGAGGAAATAGAGGGGTGGGGGACCATAGCAAAATAGTACACTTCCCTATTTTATAACATTTCCTGTACTTTTCTGTAACCTGATGCTGCCCTAATTATAGATTTTCAAGAGAACATTTCATTGTACCTCAAATTATATAGTGCTTTTAAAAAGGTACCTTCTTACTGGTTTACCAAATACCTTATAAATGTGTAATTACGTAAAACAATTCAGGATACAGAATAGAAACAGCCTATACTGTTCACAGATGTTGGTATTGTTACATAATTGAGTACAAGGCTTTCAAAGATCTATAATATTTTTCTTGTATAAGAAAGAAATGACTCATTATAGTCATAATGTGTCACAGAGACTCCTGATCAAACAATGCATGGGCTCTGTTTTGTGAGTTCTGTATAGCACATTGTCAATGGACTTGCCTTTGTGGATGGGAAAGTGCCACTTATTCCAGCAAATTACCTTTGTGGCATATGTACCTGCTTGTTAGACAGCTTGTGGGCACCCCAGTGAAGCAGAGGCTGGGCTCCTTTATCGTGGCACACCTGTACCTCGTGTCCCCACCGTGCTGGGCACCAGGGACGTTACCCCTTTCACTGACTCACTCTTTGAGAAACCCACTGAGGACCTGCGATTAGCACTGGCCTGCCCGGCAGAGTGGGGGTGGGTTGGCTTCCTGTGCTTGGCTCCTTTACTTTTCCATCAGTTTTGGTTCTCTCTTAAGATACCAACGATTCAAATCATGAGGAAAGTAACGTCAGTGGAACATAACTGAGGAAATAGGATTTATGAAATACTGGGCTTAATGTTTAATTGTCGATTTCATTTTCAGCACTGTTGTGAAAAAAGAAAAGTTGCTTATCTTAGGATATTAGAATTGGAAGGACTCGTGTGTCCAGATGAAAAAAAAAAAAGAAATTGAAAAAAAGTTAGGTTAGGTTTTATGTTATTGACCATTGTCCCCATTTCTTTCCCTTCAGAGGGAATTGTCTTTTGGAAATAATCCAGAGATACACCCACATTGACCCATTCCTCCAAAGGTTTTGATCTTAGCCTAAGATAGTTCTTTTCTCTAAGAAAACTTATTTTTCAGCAAGAACTTTGAAAGATGAGTTGCAGAAATGGGCTGCATGGATTTTTATTGTTTTGTTTTGCTGGAAATTTCCTCCCACCTCTATTTTTGTAATTCTTGCCTCAAAAACTGTCAATGAAATCGCTGTACCACTGTGACTCCTTGGGGCACATTGGTCGTTCCCCCAAAGACTGAAGTTCAAGAACCAACTTAGCAGTGAAAGAATAAAACCAGGAATATAGATTGATTCATAACCATAAGTGGGCCGGTGTTGAAAGTGGTACATTATGTCACTGCCACATATTGACATTATCAATTATGTGTCATTAAACAGCTAACCTAACTGAATGATTTACTTTGTGTTTAACTGCCTTTTTCAATTAAAGGGAGCAAATGCTGGGGAACTGGTTGCAATATCAGAAACCATATATTTTCTCCTGTTAACACCGGCATCATAAATAAGCTTGCAAGCAAGGGGTGTGTTGGTGTTTTGCTGCGGGCTGTACTGCCCTAGTTTAAGTGGTTCAAACAAGTGATTAATGATAGGGAGCAGGCCCTTACACTGCTTCCAGATCTTTTCTCCAGTGCACTTCCATTTATGTCACCTAGCTGCATGCATGGGAGGTGTTACTTCAGGGTAGATCATGCTATTTATCTCGCTGACACTGTTTTCCATTTCAAGGACCAATGATGTTTCTTTATATACATATACATATTCTCTGTGTGTGTTTATTTAAGTATCATATGAAATATACTATAAATAATATATACATATATAAGTATTATTTAGCATAATGCCCTAAACCTTAAACTGTTGACTTTGCAGTTGCAGTACAGGTGTTGAGGATATTTAAGGACCATTTGGTACCATGAAAAGCAGACTTGCCCCCCCAGGTTTCAGTGGTGATAACTGGGACCAGACATTATAGTTTCTTGGGATGTTGTTTTATTGTCTTGCAAGTTAATATGGTATTTGGATTTCACAAGGCTGAACTATATACACAGTATTTCTCAAAAGTGCATTTCCAATAGATGGATATATTAACTGTTACTCTGAAGTTGAGAATTTGAACTATTAACTGACCCACTATATTTACTCTCTGTGTAAAAGTTTGTTAACAGTGCTAATTACTAAACAGCTGGATTTGTGAAAAAGTGCACAGCAGTAATTTGCACCTTACTGCTGCTTTGCTATGAAAAAAATTGTGAACACACACAGGATGCATGCACTTGATTTATAAACTTCCCCAGAGCACATTTATCCGTGAATCTTTGACAGTTTGACTTTTTGAGTGTAGCATTTGATTTCTATATTTGTGCTCCCAAGACACTCATTTTTACCCCACTAAGAGCTGTTGAGTGCTGAATGAGACATTTTAAAAAGAGAAGAGTAGCACTTTGTAATAAGACTGATACTTTTAAATTTCGATGTGCTTTTGTTTATTATGTTGTGCTAGTTTTAGGGGGAAACCAAAAAAGATTTCCTCTAATCCATTACTATTGATATAAAATCATGAACGGGAGTTGTCCGATTTCAGTGTTTTGGTGATGGTGTTAAAATCGTTGTTTCAATGGCAGATCAAAATGGTTCTGTTGGATTCACATCCTGAATAAATCCTTCTACGTAATTGGAGACGATAACAGACCTAGGCCAGCAGCATTTTGTGTTGTGTTTTGTTTTGGTCTAGAAGAACAACTCCCAAGTCTTGGGAAAGAATTTATTTTTGCCTTGTAGATGGGTCAGAAACATCTGCTTCAGGTAGTTTACAAGTGTTCCTTATTAACCCGTGAGCCCAAAACCCAGATAGGGAGATCTGACTTTGAAAACTACACAGCCCGTGTTTTTGTAAGTGTATATTCAGATTAATTCCACATACCTCTTATTTAGATTTCTGGCAGCGAGGAACTTTTCAAAGAAGTGGGTGTTTCCAAAAAGAAATGTGAAAAATTAAATTTTCTTTACTTGCACAAGAGTTTTTCTGTACTTTTAAGAAATCCTGCTCTTGGGCAGAAAGGAAAGGTTTCAAAGGAACCTCATCTCCATATGGTTTTACTCGATAATCCTTTATCCAGCATCTTCAGCCGTCATTCCTTTGCTTTCTTGCCTGTGGCTACATTTCTATCTCTGCATCAATTAGCACAGTGATTTATACAACAAGCAAGCAGTTTAGAGGTAATGGTACACAATTAACATCTCATTCCACCATAAAGGGTATGCTAAATACCCCAGTCGTTGCTTTCTCTGCCTGGAATTGAAATAAGTGTTTGTCCTAATTCATATGCTATCTGATGTGAAGTGGGCCTGCTTTGTACTGCACTACACCATTAATCTAATTATAGATAGCTGCAAATGAAGTGCTGTCTGAGCTGGGAGAGTGAAGAAAATAGCCTTTTGTCATTTAGCCTGACTCTGTGAAGCAGGATCACACTTTACGGGGCAATACTGCAAAATGAAAATTTCCATAATATTGCTGCCTGTTGCATCTTTTCTAATTGCTACAGCATTGTAAACACAACTGGGCGCTGATATAAATAGAGCTGTAGATATGCTGTCATGTGGGTTGTCGGAGAAAGTCCTTCGAGTGCTGTTGGATTAAATGATGCGTCCTGATTGACGGCTACCTTGAGACTGTGTGGATGGAGTTGTCACAGCATTATGCTAACAGGCTGCCCCAGTGGTTGCAGCTGTACAGACACTTTAACAGCCGCTTGTTCAGTTCACCTTCATCGCCAGGGGCATCCCTCCAAGAGGAGGGCAGCTACATACTCACTGATTCTTGATGTTGGATGTTCGGAGCATTGATTCCTGGAGATTTTGGTCGATTTGGCTTTGCTGGGCCCAATGCTGAAATAGAGATGCTTGCATGTTACAGGACATCAAACCCTTGCTATGTTTGTCCTCTCGTGTTAATTGTATATCCCACAGAGAACTTAGGAAAGGGAGAAAAAAAAAAGTTGAATTAAGATTCTAATTCTACCTCAGTGTTTTAATTTCTATTTAGTGGGGTTTTTTAAAATACTTTTCCGAACTACCGATGTCTTTAGAGATGTGTCATCTTTTGCAGCTAGTCATTTCTGTCACTTCAAGAACATTGACGAATGCTCTCCAGCTCAGAGTTAGGAAAGCAGACTTTTAGGGGCATATTTGAGTGTTCGCTCTCACTGCCACACTGTGGAAATGCAGGCACAGCTGAATGTTGGAAACCCTTGGGGCTGAAAGGTGGAAAACCTTGAAGAAGAGAGCCTTGTATGTGAAGAAGTGCAGTGCTGGCCACCTTAGTGAGGGTCCATATGTCGCATGTGACCAGTGCTTCAGGATGCTGAGGGAATCAATGTAAAATAATTCCTAGTAAAGTTTATCTTTGACCCTTGGCCAAGATGACCCACAGTTGCCAGGCAAAAACACGAACAGTTCATCAGCTGTACATATCCTCATTGTTTTGGAAGAACGACATAGAAACGGAAACCAGAGGTGAACTACTTTAAGAGGAAATCACAAGTGAAAAAATAGGTAAAGCAAACTGGAAGCACTCCTTTTGCAAAGAACCCATAGACCTCTGGGTCATGCAAGTGCAGGCACATGGGATGTGTCAAATTGCTGGTGGATCTAGAGGCCCTAGAGACGCAAGGAGATGCAGAGATGGGCAGCAAGGTGTTTTGTGTGACCACCTGAGTGGAGTTGTGTCCAGAGCGAGAGCTGCCCGGAGCGAGGGCTTCCCTGCCCCTCGGTGGCACATGAGCTGTGTGTATGCATGGCACCGGTCAGCATGCCTGTTCTCAGGGTGTTTTTTGTTAACGGATCTGATCAAAAACATAGATCCTTCCCAAACCCTGACCGCTCCCTCCTCCCCCAACTTCAGCAGCTCTCTGCCCTACACCTTTCCCCCTTTTGTCAGGTTAAGAGCTGCACATCAACTTTTAAAACAATTCCATTGTGTTCCTTTTAATTGTCCATCTCTGGTGGTTTTCTTCCTGGTCCTCTTACATCTGGTATGATTGCCTTCTCTTCCTTCTTTCTTTTGAACTTTTTGGGAGAAATTTTCTTGTTAGACATGGTTTTACATTGCAGAAGCCAAGCAATTCATTTGCTTAGAGACCTAAACTGGGGTCATTAGATGGCACCTCTTTCCCTCCCATTATTGTCCAGCTTGGAGTCCTGGAGAGCACCTGTCCTCAGTGCTTATACCATGAGGTGTGTTTTCCAAGAACTTGATCATTCATTCAGCTGCAATTTTTGAGCACCTCCCTAAGCCCACAGTGAGGCTCCATCCATTGATGGACCCACAGCGAGTCTAGTTCAGGACCCAGGACTGAGCGGCTTCTGATCCCTCATGGCCTTGCAGGGTGAGAACCTTCTGGTCTCTTTGAGGATTTACTTCCCTGTCCTGTCAACTAACCTGTAAAATTTTGGACTCCCACCGCCAAAACATCAAGTTTGTGGTTTCGGTGCTTGCAAACAGTAACAACAACAACAACAATTTAAAGTCAAAACCCTCCAGGGAAGTTCTGCAGAACCCACTAGGAATTTTTAAATGCCTGGCATAAAACCCAACTCTGTGCCCTCAGAAGGCATTTTCATGGATTCTCTCAGCTGGTTGGCTGTTCTGCCCGTGCCTCCTCAGAATTCAGAGAAACCAATAAATAGCAGTTCTGATCATAAGCTTTGAAAGCCCTAGTGTACATTCTTAAATGACTTCTTTTCTGGAGCATCTAGAAGCTTTTATGGTTCTCCCCTGGCAGCTTGTTCTGCAGGGCCCATGTGCTACACTTGCTTGGATGCCACCCGGGCAGGCTGTATGCCACGCTTTGCCAAGCCTGTAGCCAAGACGCAGTTTTAAGAGGCGTGTTTGTGTGGGCGCGCTCAAGGGGTCAGGACAACATCAAAGGTAATCTTAAAAAGAGAACCTTCTTGCTGCCTCCTCTTTTTATATTCAGAAAGGTCTTTTCTTAGCCAACTATTTGCACCGAGGCCTTTCCCGAGGCATTTACCCCGTTGTTATTTTTTCACTTGTGATTACAATAAGTCGCTTATCCCCCAAACAGATTTAAGAACAATAAACAAATACAAAAGGAAAAGGAACATCTCATCAATAACAAAGACTGCATCTAAAGGCGTTGAGTTTTGTGACTCTTTTACATCTCTTTCCAAGCAAAGCAGGAGTCCTACAGAGAAAGGAATTCAAGAGATATGAAAATTATAAAAATAGTAAAAGGATCCAGTTTTAGTCAGGATCTTGTAATTTCTGGGGAGAAATGGAGCTGGGTACAATCTTAGCTCTTTATTTATAATAAGACTTGTTTGTGATATAGCTAAAATTAGTTTTTAAGCCTATCCACTGTGGTGAAATGTGATAAATCATATTATCCTCAGTGTAGAAAGATAGTTTCCCTGAATTCAGACTTCACATTTTGAGGTCAAATGTATGAAAAACAGAGGGAAAAATCTCCATCTGGGTGCTGGCCAGTCACATGGAGCAGCCAAGGGTGCTGGTGGCTGGAGAAGTGACTTTCCCCGTGACTCTCCTCCTGGTGATACTGGATTTCCTTTTCTAAAGCAGATGGAGCACAGATATGAAAACCATGCAATTTGGTACAATTATATTCTCCCTTCTTTTGCTGTCCACCCCCCCATAGTTTAATGAAGGACTTTGAGGTACAATTCATCACTGATAAATAGTCCCTCTGCCCAGAATGTTTATTAGACTGACAGCAGAATGCACTCTCCTTGCTTTTCCATTGCCACTTATGACTCAGATGAATTTTAATAGGAGCAAAAAGCTTTTATTTGCACTGTAATTTCACTTAAGGATCATATCCTTCAGAAACTGGCAGACACTTGTATGTCTTGATTGCAAAACACACACTCAGGAGTAAAGAAACATGCAAAAGATGTTATTATTCAACCTGTCATGGTGGCAAATCTGCTTGGAACCTAGGCCATCAGATCTCCTCCTGGGGCTCTCCCCTACCCCTTTAGAATAGGCCCTGCAAAGAGCAGGCTTAGAGATTTCTGCCATCCCTGTCCAGAATGAAAGGGTGAGTTCTATTTTGTTTTTGCATCCCTGCCATCACAATGCCCACAGGAGGCTTTGAGTTATAGCAGCTTTTTTCGAACAAAATGGGGCTGCCTCCATGCTGCATCTGTCTTACCCCAGGGAGATGTGATCTGGTAGGAATCCAGAAATCTTCAGGTGGTGGTTTCGCCTTCACTGAGTAACACCTCCTCAAACCATTTTATTTTAGTTAGGTGGTTTTTTTGTTTTGTTTTGTTTTTGTTTTGTTTTGTTTTTTGTTTTGTTTTGTTTTGTTTTTGATAGACCAAACTGTGGCTCCTATATTTGTCCACAGCGATGGAGGGTTTTTTTTCCTCCTGGACAGAAATTCTCTTTTATTGGAAATGTTTTGTTTGAACTCCCATTAATGCGCCCCTAATTAAGAGCCACCTACAGAAGTTTCCATTGAAATACTTGCTTGTGCATAATGTTTCTTTCAGTGGTTTTAAAATCTGGATATTATTGTTTTTCCTCACAGAAGATAACTCATTCTATTTCGTCTTTACCCTACTTGTCCTTGGGAAAACTACGTCACGTTGTGTCTAAAAAGAAAGCTAATTTTCTCAGGAGTGAATATAACATATTATGTCTCTAGAAAAATTTGAATTTTAAATATTATTTTGCCCAAAAGGAACACAGAAAGCCTTTGTCTTAACTTCTAGGTGGCACAGCCTCCGTGGAGGGGAGTGGGAGGCATGAGACAGCGATCTGCTGCCATCTGCTGGCAGGTGTTCGCAGGCTCACCCCTCTTCCTCAGGCTGACACAGTTCAATCTCGGAAGTCATGTTAATTGGGATAAGTTTGTAAGCGGTGAAGAGAAGACAAGGGAAATTCCTACTGTTTATCAAGTTTTGAGCTGCTTCTCAGAGTGATACAGGGTGACCACCGTTTGTCATTAATTAGTTACTGGGGTCGTTCTTATTTCAAGAAGTTTCTTAAATAACTAGCTCACAACATGTGCCAGAAACAGATGAATATGTTCTGTTTCTAACTACAATTATCAAAATCCATTTGACTTCAAAGATGTTATCATTTAAATTTCAAAGCTAAAAACGTATGCCAAATGAGTGCTACATCTGAGGAAAAGTTCTTCATTTAAACTCATTGATGGTTTTCTCTCCCCCTCTTTGCCCTCCCCTTAAGTACCAGGTGCATATCTTAACCAAACTAGCTGCAGAACTGAACAGATATATGCTGGAAAAAATGGCTGAGGACACGAGCAGCATTCTGCGCTCCCCGATGCCTGGCGTGGTGGTGGCCATTTCTGTCAAGCCTGGAGACATGGTAAGGACCGTTCCTGTCTGTGGGGCGGGTGGGCTGAAGCGTGGTCCTGCTCTGTGCCCCTCTTGTTTGACTCATGCTGCCCCCAGAGAACAGCAAAATAGCTTTCTTGCCTTCTCTCTTCAACTGTTGCACATTTGAATTGGGTTAGTAACAGTATCTCTTGAATACCTTCCCTCCCAAAGACCTGGGACTGGAATAGAAAGAAGGCCAGATTCATTCTGTTCTTTGGCAAATTTAGTATTTTGGAAGTATTTTATTTAATTTTTAGGTACTTTCTAGCTTTCTGTGCTTTAAGCATCCTTGAAGAACTGATACCAAGAAATAGCCCTTTGGTGAGGAACTTTCTGTATGATTTCTGAAGTAAATGGGAAGGAAAACTAAGGAAAGTTAATCCCATAAACTGTGTAGTACCAGAGCACTTCCGTAACTTGATACATATAATTTGGGATCACAGTTTGAAGCTTTTCATCTTGACCTTGTGACATTAAGGCACAAATCAAAGCTATATTAATATTTCCTCACATGTTCAGTCTCATGATAAACAGGCTATAGACAAATTGATGGGATCCGTGCGTTTCCATAGAGCATGGATAGAAATCTCCACTGATTTGCATCAAAAATAAGAAAACAAAAATACAACCAGATTTCTAGGGGAAACTTAAAACTAGCAGTTTTACTTATGTGCTGGAAAGTAATGGCCAAACATGATCATTCCATTTTCTATGTCTGGTAAGTCACAGGAGTTTACACATTTTGCTGTAAAGAGTGCATTAAAACTGCCTCTATATTTCTGCATTAACAGAAGTAAAATAATGTTGAGAAAAACTCATGAAGTTGGCATTGGCTTCTAGAAAAATATTTACAATAAATGCATATTAAGGAAAAACAATCAGCTTCAGTTGTTTAAGTGATTAGCCCTGAAATGCTAAGGGAAGTTGGAAAACTGACTTAACAGTTGCTTTTACCTGATGATATGGAAATGGACCTCTACCTGCTTTTTCAGAAAAGCATAGAAGAGGCTCAGTAGCTATGAATTGTTACCTTTACTTTAATGGCATTGATATTCCTGGAAGAAAGTACTTGTTAAGACTATCTTAAGAATTTGGGAGAGGGCAGCCTGGGTGGCTCAGTGGGTTACCTTCAGCCCACGGCCTGATCCTGGACACCCAGGATCAAGTCCCATGTCAGGCTCCCTGCATGGTGCCTGCTTCTCCCTCTGCCTGTGTCTCTGCCTCTCTCTCTGTGTCTCTCATGAATAAATAAATAAATAAATCTAAAAAAAAAGAATTTGGGAGAAATGATACATAGAAATTACATATATGCATTTTCATTCTAAAGGGTTAGGATCATAAGATGATAGCCTGTTGGCCTTGACATTAAGAATACCTACAGCGAGATGTCTAATCACTATGTTATATGCCTGAAACTAATGTAATCTTATGTGTTAACTCTACTCAAATAAAAAATCTTGTAAAAATGCCTACATATGGGGCACCTGGGTGGCTTGGTTGAGTGGTAGACTCTTGGTTTTGGCTCCGGTCATGGTCTTCAAGTGATGAGATGGAGCCCAGCTTCCAGGTCAGGTCCTCGCTCAGCAGGGAGTCTGCCAGAGGCTCCTCTCCCTCTCCCTATACCCCTCCTCCTGTGTGTGTGTGCATGCATGCACATTCCCTAAAATAGATAAATCTTTTAAGGAAATGCCTACCCTCATACAGTGCATTATCAGAGCAGTCAGTGGAATCTTCTAGCAACTAGAAATGTAGGTTTGTAAACAACATGGTGATTATTTTTGTTTGTTTTCATTTTTCTTAGCTTTCTGTAGAAGCTACATAGGCTGCCATTCTGAGCTTGTCAATCCCGATTGTGTAGTTTTCATTATAAAATCATATTTGCACTTAAAAAAAAATAAGCGTGTAACTGAAATCCTTACTTTTCCAACACCTAAGTTGAAACCTGAAGGGTGGGCAGGAGGGGGCACTAGCTTCCCTCTGGCACCAGCCTCCCTCGTACCTCTCTTGGGGCAGAGAACTGGGAGGGAGCTTGCAGCCTCCTTGTTTCCAGCAACTGCTTTCTTCTAGTCTAGCATCTCCAAGACACTGGGAGGGTTTAGTCTTCCTACTTTCCATATCCTGGCTAATAATTTTATGTGGGAAAGCAAGGCATTTAGTAAATTGGGACAATGTGGTATTAGTTGTTGGTTCTTTGGGATAGCTCAAATATTGAAAACCACCACCCATAATTAAATGTGGGTATTCGAGAAGGGTTTAATTTGAGAACTAATTGTTCAAAATATGTTTCTGTGTAGTAATGGGACCTCTATTTTATGTAGTCCTTTCAAGTCAGATATGGGTGAATTGGCTCCTAAAATCTGTGTCGCTCACCTTAACTTAGATGCAAGTGCTCTCCGCTGCCAGCCTCAGCTGGTCGGGGAACTTGCGCTTTCTTCTTTCCACTGCCCACACCTCTTGGCCCCTGCACAACTTCCTTTCTTATTCTGTGCCATTGTGTTTTGGTAAAACAATGTTTTCTCTTGAGTTACTATTTGTGAAAAGTCTCCCCAAATCGCTAATACCTTCACCACATGCAGAGGGTGGGGACGGGAAGCAGGGGTTCATCGCAGACTCTTTACAGCAACTTGTACAATGAAATCTGCTTTGTGTAATTAAAACGCAAAAAACTTTCCTTTGCCCAAAGGCACAGCACTGACTTGAGGCCATTATGAGAAATAATACTTGTAACTTTTAAGTTTTGTGGTTTGAAATTATTTTAGCACTGTGGGGCATGTTGTGTTGTTCTAGTACTAGCAATAGCTGAGCCAAAGTTCTGCTTTTATCAGTAGAAAGATAATGGAATCAATCATCTCTGTGTGTTTTCAAGGAAAAATAGGACCTAAGAAATAAGTAGGGTCCTACAACTATTCTTATTCTTTGAATTTTTTAATAGATTAAATTCCAGGTATCTGTAATTTTTATATTTAGGTTGAATAAAACTTGACAGATCTTAGAATGGTGGGCCTGGCAGTAATGTGTTTCACAAAAGCACCACATAAGTAATAAATAATAAATCTGCTTTGTGAAGTAAACAATCTTAGCAGAGTTAAAAAACAAACAAAAAAACACCTTAGGATGAAATGATATGGGGTGGTTGTTCAGAAGTAATACATGCACTCAGCTGCCTGTGGGAAGGTCTTTCCCCTCTCTGAGCACAGAAGCTGTGTGGGGTTTTTTTCTTTTTTTCTTTTTTTCTTTTTTTTGGATTCACACAGCAAAAGTTTCTAAAATCTTTCAATGTCTTTTACATAGTGTTTGACATTAAATGTGGCAGTAAAACCATCTTTAAACAATTGTATGATAGCCTTTTTGAACATGTGTTTTGGGGGGGTGGATTCTGGTCAATAAAGCCAAATGCATACAAGCAAACAGCCCAATAACAAAGTAGGAGTTGATTATGGAAACTCAGGAGTTACACATTTAATTCAGAAAATAGTTGATAGAATGACTTCTTTTTTTAAAGATTTATTCATTCATTCATTCATTCATTCATTCATTCGAGACACAGAGAGGCAGAGGGAGAAGCAGGCTCCATGCAGGGAGCCTGATGTGGGACTTGATCCCGGGTCTCCAGGATCAGGCCCTGGGCTGAAGGCGGCGCTAAACCACTGAGCCACCCGGGCTGCCCCGATAGAATGACTTTGATACACCTTTAGTCCGCTAGGTTTTTTTGTTTGTTTTGTTTTATAATCCACCCTCTGAAAATACTTTCACAACTGATTTTTCATTTCAGTTAGAAAAATACCTATTTTTATTTAGCACCATCATAAACTGAGGGCACTTTAAACAAAGACAGCATTTCTTATAACTTGTTTTAATTTTTAAAATGTCTACCTTTATAGTATTCTTGAACAAAAATATTAAAAACACATATTTTCTCAATAATGGCAGAGTGTACTTGCCAGCTTTAGGCTGAGAGCTGCTGAAATGTCACACAGTTTCCATTTTGACTCTGAAGTGTAAAATAAAGTCATTAGGGGAACAGTTGTTTTGTTAGCCCTTTGATATCAGAAACAAAGCAAAAAATAAAAATAAGGCAACCCAAGGGGAGATTTTAACTGTTGCAATGAATCGAGATTTCTTCTGAGTTAGGTTCCAGTTCAGGAGACATCTCAGATTTGTATCTGAAATATCCAAACCATCCAAAAAAGAAGAAGAAGAAGAAGAAGAAGAAGAAGAAGAAGAAGAAGAAGAAGAAGAAGAAATATCCAAACCATTTTAATCCAGTAACAATTGAGACATGAACCAGAAGCCGGCTGTGTCTCCTTTTACGTATCTTTCTTTCATAATTATCACTTTGTGACTTATTTGCGAGACCAGATCAAAGAATAGATTGGCAGTAAGTACCTTTTGCTGCTTTTCTTGCCACATGGCTTGTTCCATATTAGTAAGACAGGCTTGGGAGTATTTTTGTGTGGCCAAGATGGGGAAGATCCATGTGTAATGGAGCTTGGCCTTTAGCAGAAGGGAAAGTAGGTGGTTGGGACTTTGGTTCTCCTGCACAGCGTCTTGGGCAAAGAATGATATATTGTAAAGTGCATCAGTGAGAACATAAAATTTGTCATCATTAATGGGAGTACCACCCAGATTTTGCCCTGATTTTTTCCCTCCTTGCCTGTGCTCCTTCAGGGGATCTAGGGGAAGTCTCCCAAGCAGCTAGATGGCCACTGATAACTAGGCACAAGTGTGCTGTTTCAGAGCATGGTGTTCACCTCTTTGCCCCAAAATCATCTATAATTGAGCCTACAGCTGATCTTGGGGAAACTGCAAATAAATTTGGCAGGAGACCGGTGATTTTCCAGTCTTGAAGAAACAGGTTTGAAGGCCTCCTCCTTTGCTCTTAGGTATTCTAGATGAGGAGCATTGGAATGGGCCCTCTTGACAAGTTTGTTTGGCAGTGGCTTCTGTACCTCGTGCGGCCCAGTATCCACGTCTGCATCTTTTCCTTGTAGAGGACCTGGCCTGACAGATTGATTTTTCAACTTCAAATTACAAAATATTGCAAACAAAGTTGCAGAGAATGATACAAGTACTCATACGCTCTCTGCTCATTTTTACCAGTTTTGCTTCCCGAGGTACTTAACAATAAAATGTAGCTTATACTGTGAAACTACCCTGGGGCTCTCCCTAATCAGATTCCTTCTTCAGAGGTGATGGCTACTCTTATTTTGGCCTTTTTGTCCTTTCCAGATAACATTAATTTTTCAATGTTAGGGTTAATTTTTGTTGGAGGTAGCAATTTGAGAATTTTAAAAATCTAATTTAATTATCCAGTATAAGATAAAATATTTTTACAGATCAAGCAATAAATTGTTTTAGGTGAGTCTTCTGCAAGTTTGGTATTTGATTTTATTTTTCAAGAAATGATCTACTTGGGGTTAGAGGCTATGTTATCTTGGTTTTAACCATTTTCATAGATGGCAGTTTGTAACCTTACCGAGATTCAGAAGATCTTTTTTCACCCTTTTGCTTAAAAAAACAAAAACCAAAAACCACATCAAGTCCCTGAGTACTTTAAAACAACGTCCTTCACAGAGGTGGAGGATCCAGATTGATTTCTTCAGATACTGTAAGTTCTCTAATTAGGGGCTCTGGCTCCAGTTCCCAGCAAATTTAGAGGGCGAGAGGGAGAAATGGTTTCCATTTTAAGGAAACGGGACCTGTTTTGTATTGGCCATGACTCTGTATTTGCTCCCTGCTTGGTTGCCCACTGCATGGAGTCAGGGAGGCTGCCAGGGCAGCAGGGGAGCGGGGCCAGGGAGGAGCAGGCAGGGAGAGTGGGGGGGCCAGGGTGGGGAAGGGGCAGGCAGGGACCCGGAGTGTCTGGTGAGCCCGCCACCGCGCACCCCCCCCCCCCCCCCCCCCCCCCCCCCCCGCCCCAGCTAGCAGCTTCAGTGGATGCGTCACTCCTCATTGCACGTGCCCTTCCCAGTGAGTCAGGCAGCTTGCGCACAAACTCATGGCAGGAGGCCTCAGACTGCAGATAAGGGGTTTGGTGGCATTTCTGTCACCTGCCTCCTCTTTCTTTGTAATTTGATGTTGGTTCCTTCCATCACTGCTTAAATAGTAGACAGTCTCCCGGGGTCTTCCTCCCTCCCCCTTTACATGACTATGTTGGGACGCGAATGCACATTTCTTCTTGGAAAATATCAGGGGATATTTACCAGCCTATCTTCCGGGCTCAGAAAGAGGAAGTTATTATAATCAGATTCTAGCAGTGCCTTTTAACCAAATCTGAGAGGCCTTTATCTTGTGGCTGTTAACTGCGTCTTTCTTCAGATCTAAGGGCCATAAAATGCATTGCATTCAGGCACCTGTGTTCTAAGTAGAACAGCCTTTAAAATGTAATTGAAGGATTTTCACTTTTGTAGAGTCGTCGGCAGGGTTGATATTGATCCACACTTTCAGGGGCCCATGCAGCAGAAGGGGAGACTGCAGCGGGCCGGTAAGCCCTCCGAGCCTTCTGTCTAATTTGGCAGAAAAACACAGAATGTAGGAAAACAAAAGAAGGCTCCTTTTCCGTAAAAATTCTTGCCTCCCACCCACCCCTCTTCCCCAAAAAAGGGACTTAATTTTTCAGCTGCACACAGTGATTTGGTGCTCACTCTTGCATTGAAACAGTTGCTGTCTGAACAGGCAGGAAACAGTTTTCTTTTAATTGCTGAAATCATTCGGAAGTGCTTCATGCCCTGCTTTTCTATACAGCAGATGCTGTGCATTAATTGGCCTGCGTAGAAGTGACCCAGGGTTCCTTGCAGCGGGGCCCAATTTTAGGCAGAGGGTTTAAATAGCTTATTTATTATTTTGTATAATCTGGCGTACATTATGTACGTCCGCACGTGTCGTATTTCATGGTCTGCAATTTCTAATGTCATATGGGTTTCAAAACCTGTGTTTCTCTGGTAATGTAATAGCAGCAGGTAAGCTCAAAATACCATCCATCAGGAGCTAATTTTTTATCCAGATACCACAATGACTGATGAACCTGTCTTTTGTGTGAACGTTTAGCACAGTAGAAAGCCATATGCCACTGGCACCGTTTCCTGTACATTCTTTACAGTTGCTGGAGAGTAGGCTTCAGGCGGGGGTGGGGGGAGCGCTCCCTGACATTATGTCCTCCTTCCTCCACTTAAAGGATAACTCCTTTAAAACAGCCCTGGTTTTGGACGACAAAAGAGGGTAGGGGCCATCTTCGAGGAAATCCGACTCCCATACTCATTTTCTTGATCAGAAATAGGACTGCACACTCTTAATAGGGAACCTTGTTTTGTTACTCCCCGTCTGTTCAAAACAGACCTTCGCCCATTAGAAGGGCCTCCCCTGTGTGGGAAGAGCACAGCTGTTACTGTAAACCTCATCCCATCACTGTATCACCCCCATTTTGTGGCTCTGAAGGATGAAATTGAGAAATGGAATACTGTGCAGTCATCCTTTACATCTCCAATTTTAGGCCTTTGCCATCATTTTCATGCTTTTATTCCAAATCAAATAACATTAGTGGGCTACACCATCTTCTGATAAATGTCTGCTCTCGAGCACAGCTTTCAAGTCTGGACTTTTGGGGGCTTCCTTTTATGTTTGGTGGAGGTCTTTTTTCCCCCCTTTCTCTGCTCATCCTCTCTCCGCACTTTCTTTGAGCTTTCTTCGGCATTTGCAGTCTGAACGATACAAGTTGCCAAACGTGTCCCGGTCTTAGTGTGCTTTCCAAGAGGGACATGTGCAGGAGAAGGTTCTGTGCCTTTTCATCTTTGGGGAAGGAGTGAAGCAAACTGGTAGAAGGATATTGGGGGCTTTAATCAGAAATAAGAAGGGTTTTAAATCATTAGCACAACAAAGCATACTATAAGCTTGAAGATAAAAGTCTCTGGGGGAAAGAGTCCTCTGAAAATAAATGGAACTTGATAGATTTCCATATCATTTATAACTTCCCTTAATTACACTTGGAAGACTTGCCAGTAAAACTGGAAAATTGGCAGCCTAGATCCATTAGAGTCATTTTGCCGACCATGGCAAGCAGCTGGCTTTACTGGATTTTATTTCCCATCACTCACAATTAATCATCAGCTGGAGATGTCTGAAACTCTTCAGCACAGAGCACTGCTGCCTGACATTCAGGCCTCCTAAACATACTAAAATCTGCTGAGTAAATGGGCCGGGTTTTCTGTCCAGCTTACTCATTTTGGAGTGAGGCAGGCCCTTGCTTAATGAGTGCGCCCTGATAATCGGATGCGAATGTGAACCTTGACCCCACGTCAAAGGAGAAGATGCAATAAACCGGATGAAAGATACAGGACTGGGGCCTCCAAACTTTACACCAATTAGACGGGCAGCAGAGAAGTCCATCAGGTTGACTAGGTTTATCGAAAAGACTGGCGAGGCTTGTGACCATTTTGTAAGCCCAACGTCAGAGACCTCTTGTCACAATCAGTGAGTCTTTGTCAGATGATGCACAAAAGTGTTAGAGAAGTGTGCGCACAAACCCTTCAGAGGCCGTGCCCTCACACAGGAGCTGTCCGAGCGCTCCCTGCCCATGCGAGCACCTGGGGAAATGCGGAGGGTGTCCCCGTGCAGGGGAGGCTCTGGGATCTAGGGGGCATGGGTGGGGGAGAGGTGGGCAGGGGGACGTCTGGGGGGCAGCAAGCCCCACGTAGCTCCTCTGGCTGCAATTATGGAGGGATGAAATAGTGTGAATTTAGATCAACTCCGTGTGTGCGTAACACAATTCTGCTGACCAAGACGTTCCTCACTATTTTGTGGGGTCCCAAGGAACAACCTCCAAGAGTTTTCTCTTTTATCAGTGAGTGAAAACAGACTACAAAACCCATTGCCTAAGTAGGCAGAGAGGGAGAAACAAATTACTTAAAGTTCCATCCAGAACTAAGTAGAAATGGAGAACTGCAGACCAAGGGAGGTGACAGGAGGGGACAGCAGGCCCGGGTTGCAAGGATTGGATATGGATTCAGGGCAGTGCTGCCGGTCGGGCCCCTGTAAATCCAGAGGCACTTTCTTTGAAGTCAGAATTTTAATTAAATTGCCAGAATCACACAACAAAAAAAGTACTGTAACTTTGGGACTTTCCCACCTCTCTTGATTATCTCTGAATGAGAGGTTTTGTTTTTCTGAGTAGTGTGATTGGGGACCTGCCACTTGTGTCACCTGGAGGGCACCTCTTTGCAAATCATGCAGGGTACAGCACCCAGAGCCAGCCAGGAAGGATGGTCAGAGGGCAGCAGGCCCTGATCTAAGCACCACCATGGCCCAGGCCCCACTGCCCTTCAGCGTGGGCCCTTTGGCATCCTCGTCAGATTGGTCTGTGCCCCCTTGGTATGACCACTGGAAATCCCCTGGGTTCCTATGTGCATTAACCATGAATTCACTTAGTTGAAGATCCCATAAAGGACCAGTGGGGGGCGCTCTATGTGGCCTGCAGATTCTGGAGGGTGGGCCAAGCAGCTGAGAGGGATCACACCTGCTGCAGAGGGGGCTAGTTTGTGCCCTTCACCCCAGAAGCCCGCTGGGCCGAGGATGGGGAGACGGGAGCCTCTGAGCAAGCCCTGGGCTCTTTGATGACAGTAGAGGAAGCCCAACTGGGTGGAGGCTGGGGGGCAAGCTCACCTGGGTCCCCGCTGTGGGCACTCATCCACCCCATGAAGGAAAGAGCTACCAGAACCCAGAGGTGAAGAGCTGATTACTAATTTGGGGGGAGAATTTCCGTTCTGTTTTGTTGAGTTTCAGATCCATTTCCAGAAATCCACTGGGACCTGACTGGGACGTTGCCTCCTGGAGGTCAGCCCAGGCTCCCCAGCCTCCGTGAGATGGTACTATGGGTCCACCGGAGTTTTATGGGTGGAGCTAAGTGGCAGGTGCTACCCTGGGGGACTTGGCCTTCTCTTGTCTCACGGGGTCCCTGCCTGCCTCTGAAGAGTAAAAAAAAAAGCCCTGAAATGAGGACTGGAGGGGGTAGCTGTGCTGCCACCCTGCCTGCCGTCCCTCTGCCTTGTGAAGAGCAGCCCTCGAGTGTGGATTCTTCACTCTCTATGGAATGCAGATGCCAGGGGAAAATGAATCAAAACAGGCAGTGAGCACAGCGCTTCAAAGCCCAGCTCCCTAGCACAGCGTCTCTATCCTGTGCCAGCATCGAGCCTTTGGCATCCCCTCTCTTCCTAGATTTCTGTGCCAGGAAAAGGCAGCCCACCACCTGATCAGCAGAGGAAAGGAAGGCACAGGGCGCAAGCAGTCCCAACTGCCAGCAAGACAGCTTGTGCCGTGCAGGGGGCCGGAGGGGGAGCTCGGGGATCATCTGGGGATTTCAGGAAAGAATATTCTCTGGGCACTCCTGCGACCCTGAGCCAGCATAGCCGCAGTGGTGTGTGTCTAGGAGCTCCACACTGGGATGCCCACCAGCACCCCAAAACAGCCAGCCAGTTGCCCTGGGAAACTCAGCTTTACCATTTCAAGAACTGGGAGGCCCTTCTCACAAGGATAGGAGAAAAATTCGGCCCGGGTCCATGGTGCTTACCCATCTGGGGCAGCAGAAAGAGGATTCGTAGAGTGGCTTTTGGTCACAACTGCCTCCTGGGTTGAAGTCCTAGGCTTAGCCAGGGGGCTCATTCTCAGACTCCCCTGGCTTGCCTCCTGCCCCCACCCCCCTCCAAGGAAAGGCAGGTAGAGCTTGAGCCCACGCTTGTGGGGCTACGGGTCTCTATGCAAGCACTGGGTGCAGCTGGAGAAAGCATTCCCTGTGCTGGAAGACACCTTCCAGGAGCCACCCCATTGTTCCTGGGCATGTCTTGCTGAGGTTAAGACAGTGGTCCCCCGGCTGGCCATGGTTCCCAGCTCCCCAGGACTAAGGACAGAAACACTCCATGTTTCGGTGACAGCTTTGCTGAGATAAAATTCACATCCAGGATGGCTCAGCCCCTCACAGTGTACACTTAGTGGTTCTCTTCGATTCCTGGAGTCACTCGTGCGACCATCATCACAGGTAATCTAGAACACCCCCCCCTCTCCCACAAGAAACCCTGTGTCCATCAGCAATGGCTCCCCTCTTCTTCCCAGCCCCTAGAAACCACAAATCTTCCAGTCTGTAGAGATGTGCCAAGTCTGGACGTTTCACATAAGAGGAGAATGTCCCATTTTTGCCATGTCTTGGTGGTGCCTGATGAAGATCGAGGGAATGGTCCTTCTCTGCTGTCCCCCAAAGATTCACTTGGAACATAAAATATTAGAGGTCATTGCTGCTGCTTTGGTAACATTTCTGAGCATTTGACAAAGAATCTCTTGATGGCTTCACTCCTGAGTGTTGCCGCAAAACTAGAATGGTTTTAAAACTTGTCTTTTTTCCTATTCGTTTTTCCAGGTAGCAGAAGGTCAGGAAATTTGTGTGATTGAAGCCATGAAAATGCAGAACAGTATGACAGCTGGGAAAACTGGCAAGGTATGTCCCCAAGTTCCCACCAGCCCTCACCGCTCTGTGACAGGAAGCAGAACTTGCACCTTTGGCTTTTGGATGGTCAGGCCTGGAAGGGACCGTGGGGGTGACCACTGCCAACTCCTGCCCCTGCAGTCCAGGACATTAAGATGGGGAGGTCTGTCTGAGGTGCAGGTAGTCAAAGAACAATTCTTCTTCACCTTAATGTCTTTCAAATTAAGGGGTCTTTAATTTTTAATGTTTACATCTGTCTTGGAGGCAGTTAGTGATCTGAGACTTACATGACACAGCAGGAAGTGGTTTTAGAGATGCAAGAATTAATGTTAACTCTTCAAGATAATTTCTCCACAAAGAGAACAATTCAATTTCAGATCAAGAGGAGCTGAGAACCCCGTGTACGCACGTGGGATGTAATGATTTGTGGAGAAAAAACGGACTTGTATTTGTCCTGAAACTTGCTAAAACTTCTTCCATGTATTTTCTCTTTGAAGAAAATAGAAAAGTCCTTTTAATAATAACTTCATTATCCTTCCTGCTTCTAAGAAGATGCCACACTAGCAGAATGAGCCTTTTCCGAAGGACAGCTTGGTTTGGAGGTGTCTGCATCCTGGAGTGAGGTGGGGCAGGGTGGGACAAGGAGAGGAGCTGTGGGCACCATGGCCTGCCCTTTGGCTGTAGCCGAGACCGAGCCAGGGGTATTGGGGGGGTCCCTGGCAGAGAAGTACTGTCCGCTCACAGTGTCATTTGTGTCAGAGGGGGGCAGCCTTTGTCATCTCAAAAGGAAGTGAGGCTGCTGGCCCAGCCCGCAGGTCTGGCAGCGAGGACAGAGGCTGGGTTTGTGGTGGGTGGGCCTGGAGCTGCCCAGTCAGGCTGGAAGAGGCTGCCATCAGCTGGGCCCCATCTCTGTGGCGTTTGGGAGATGAGAATGGCACAATTTGGGAATCCAGTTTTGGGGAATCCTGCCCTCTACATCTGATGACTTTTCTAAAAGTGAACCAAAAATGGTATCTGTTCTTTTGGAAATTGTTGTTTTTGCTCCTGGGATTACTTAACATTTATGTGACATTAGTGTCACAAAATGTCCACGTGTGATAAGAACCTGGCCTCACTTGGGGGGTGGGGAACAGATTAAATAAATAAATATATATGTGTGTGTGTGGTGTGTGTGTGTGTGGTGTGTGTGTGTGTGTGTATGCATGTATGCATGTCAGATGCCTGCCAGGGGCCGCCCATGTTGCTGGACTGGGGTACTGACAACAAACATGGCTTTAGCTCCCTAGTCTATCATTGTGTTGTGTGGCCTCATGGTGGGTCTTGTGTGGAGGCTCAGCTGATCCCTGGCCCTCGGCAGCCCCCAGTGGCTTTCAGGGTGGTGATGGGCTCTGGGTCAACTTGTACTTTGGCCTAAGCCCTATCATCTGGATCCCTTCCTGGCCATCCCATTTCCTTCTGCCCCCAGGGGCGCCCTGGGAGTGGCTAGAGCCCTGGCCCAGAGGAGCAGACCCTGGAGAGTCTGGGGACTAGCAGTTCTTATCTGGAGAGCCATTTTTCCTCCCAGAGAAAATGTTCACAATGGAAACCGGTCCTCCGTGTAGTCCTCGCAGCATGAAAGATACATCCTCTGCAAACATCGGAGGCTTCAGATCAGAAAGAGCAGCCAGTGCCAGTAGCACCTACCAGGCCTTTGAAGTAGTCACTGCATAGCTTCGCATGGTTCTGAAGGCTCCTGGGCTGGAATTCAAGGGAGAAAGGCCCTCCTAGGCCTCAGCTTCCTAGCGGAGCAGCAGGGACGCAGGCCAGGGCACCTGACCCGTGTGGTGCAGGACATTCTTCCTGTTTGCCAGGTCTCAGGTGGCCAGGAAGTCCTCGCCCACCGTTTGTTTTTATGCCTGAGCAAGAACCTCCCAAGAAGTCCAAAGGCTGCTTCTCTCCACTCCAGTACCTCATTTCATTTTAAAGCTGAACACAAATTCAGGAAAGCAAAACATGTCTACAACCGAGATAAATGAGTAGAACGGAAGGGCAGTGTGGCACTTCCATGGGGCTCAGCATCTGTTCCACATTAGGCCACAAGCACCGTCCATGCAGCTGCACATCTTCGGAGCGTTTCGTTTCCCTTCAGAAGGAAGTTTATGATCTCAGGCTACAGAGTTTCTCCTGTTAATTAGTGGTCCCTGTTTTGTTTGAATCTTGTAGAACTATGTGTTTTTGTTTTTTTTTTTTAAACACTAAACCAAGTATGCATTAACTCGCAGAAACTATTTATGCCACCTGTAGCTGCAGAAGGGCTTGGGAGGGCTGGCTGTGGAGGGTTCATGGCACAAGTGCTTCTGGCTTCTAGGATGCCGTGCAGACCTTGGGGGTACCCAGGGCAGGGCCAGCGGGCAGACATCAGCACAAACTCCGTTGGTCTAGCCACTTCTGGGACAGCCAAGGAGAGGCCAGGAGGCGGGAGACAGGAGGCGGCAAGTCACAGCCCTCCACGAGGACATAGCTGTGCGTGAAGTCCCCTCTGCCGAGTGGGGGCCGACTGTGCTACCTGTGCGCAGGGCCTGCCAGGCTGTCTCTTCATTTCCAGAAGTGGATGATGAGCTGGCTCCCTCATGGTCTAGTTAATAATTCTTACTACCCCCCCCCCTTTTTTTAATTCAAGGTGAAATCAGTGCATTGTAAAGCTGGAGACACAGTTGGAGAAGGAGATCTGCTCGTGGAACTGGAATGAAGTATTTATAGCCTTTCAGTCATCACCCAATTTAATTAGCCATTTGTATTATTATTATTTCACACTCAATTTATTCAAGCATTTTGCAGGAACACCCCTGTGCAGCAGATTTTACATGGTCATATTTATTCCACATATAGTCAAAACCAACATTCTGCCAAAAAATCACCAATGGAAATTTTTATTGATATAAATACTTGTACATATGATTTGTACTTCTGCTGTGAGATTTCCTAGTGTCAAAATTAAATCAATAAAGCTGAGCATTTGTCTAAATATTAGTCTGGCCTTTTTTTGAATGAAGACAATGTACATAAGAGGCGACTGGCTGTGCCAGTAGACTTTAAATACTAGTGTTTCATTGTGATCTTTAAAAAAAAATCTATATAAATCCTAGTTCTTTGCCTTAGTTTCATTAAATAATCATTTGCCACCTCATAATCTGATTACCTACCTCTCCTGGTTGAGGCCCTCACTCTGGTCTGTGGCTATACCTGACTTCCAAAAGCCTGTGCAGGACCCCCACCCAGGAGCTTGGAAACCCCCTGCCACCTGCCCCGCCTCCCCCAGGCTTTGCTGGGGCTCCCTGGCCTGAGAGTGGTGGGTGTGGCTGCCACAAACCCATCAGTTGATACCCATCCTTGCCTTTTTGTGTTTTTTTGTGAAGCAAGTTTCCAATTAAGAAAAAAGGGCTAAAAATACTGATGGTGTTTTTGTGCCAGATGCAGTTAGTAATCATAGTCTACCATTAAGTTGAAGAGCAAGTGAGCTCTCCCAGCGGAGAACGAGGTTACTAAGGATCAGCAGCTGCGTCTTCACTGCTTCTGAAATTCTTGGAATACATTTCATACTTTGCTGGTAAGTAAGCAGAGGCAGAGGCGTGCGCTGATCTGAATCTACACTGACAGATTATCAGATGGAGGTGGGTAGTAATTGGTACTTCGTGCCTTGCTAAAATTATTTTAAGTGCTGTTTGTATTTGGAAGCTAAGCTTTCTGTCAGGCCTGAAGAACAAATTACTAATGTGTTGGTTTTTCTCTGAAAGGCCCCCCCCCCGTACTCCCTAAACACCGCTCCCTCTGGGGGCAGGGACAGCACCTTGCCCCTCGGGCTCGGGTGAGCTTCTAGCTGACATCGGACTGCTCAGCAGTATCTGCCAGCAAGTAGGTGGCTTGTTATTTTGCTAGGTTATAATGAAAAGAACCTTCTACCAAGTAACACCCCCCCCCCAAAAAAAAACCAACAGTAGTACCAACACTTTAAAATTCGGTTTTCCAAAACATCCAGTTTAATGTTACATGATCATCCTTAGTAATCCCTTCTTTAATAAGGTTGATCTGAAAATTGTGAATAATGATGTTTTATATGCTTTAAAACTACCCCCAAAACACAGTATGTTTTTCTTGAGGTTCTTTTATTAATGCTGAGATAACCCAAATCAGTTTAAAAATTCATCTCACTGTGACAGGTTAGAATCAATACAGTGGGGTTGCTAAAATCTACCTGCTACACAAAGTCTACATTTTAAATGTTATCTTCAGATCAAAGCAAAGCAAAAAAGAAAGAAAGAAAAGTATGACATGAGTTCTTGAAATGTCATTTAGGGGAATTAAAATCCTGGATCTTCCTTATCCCATCCATTCAAGCCCAGGGCGTTCCTGAAGCAGCAAGCAACAAAGCGCTAGCAGAAAGATGGGCTTCAGGCATAATCTTGTGATCAGTATGTCATAATATTGGGGAAATCGGCTACAACTGAAAGAGAGATTGTTCCTTTTCCCACAGATTAAGTTTTACAACTATGTGTTTCAGGGAGCATTATTCCGCTTGTGCATTCAGTAGTGTGGTCCGAGGGGAGGCATCCGGGCCATCTGTCCACAATCTCATCATCACCAGGGCTTCCTCTGTCCCCTGGTCAAGGAGCAGTCCTGGCACTTCTCACCTGTTCTCCCGTGGATTATAGCGCAGCCCATGTTTCCCGTGGGAGTCATAGTTGTCATGGGATGGGAGGTGGACCCACTCAGGTGAGTAGGTGCCTGTGCTGTACACGAAGCACTGCAGGGTCCCGTCTGAGGCCAGTGTCTCCTCAGGGGCTCCCTGTGTGTCTTCCCACTCGAGGACGGCGATCCTCACCAGCATGCGCTGGTACATGTCGGGGCAGCCCTCAAACTCATCCAAGAAGCGCAGCATCTGCTCATCCACAGCATAGATCTCCCCGACCACACACTGCCCCTGCCCCGGGAGGTTCAGCAGACGTGGGATGTTGTGCTCGCCAGCAATCACCAAGGGGTACGGTTCCACCGTGCGGCCCCGGCCTTGGAAGGCTGCGCAGCCGTTGGTGCCATCCAGCAGGACCTTGTGGTTGGGCTGGCCTTTCTTCAGAGTCCCATACACAAACACAGGGGCCATGCGGGCCACAGAAGCTGCGGGAAAGAAAGGAAGCAGACTGTACACACTGTGTGTGGCAGAGAAGGATCTTTCCATCTTAGTGGGGGTTGGATACTTCGGGAAGGGCCCGACAGGAAGTACTCCAGGCTCTGCTGGGCCAGCAGCTGCTCACGAGCCCCGCACAGCCTAGAGCCCACTACTCTTGCCCCTTGTGTGGTGGGCCCTACGGCTCCAGGAAACACCAGCCACCCTTTAGAGTCTTCTGGGCAGAGGCACTCATTTAGGACCATACCTGTCAGAAGGAGACTGCCTGCCTTGGGATCAAGCCCTGCAGAACTGCTGTTTCTTAGGCCGGTTCATTTTCAATCTTTTTGAAAAGACTTTAAAAGTTATACCATAAATATATTTTATTAGAAAAGTTAGAAATACCAATAAGCAAATATGTGTACATACACATGTGCATACACACACACGTATAAAATAGTCACATGTAGTCAGCTACAAGAGATTATTCAGGTGTCAGTACTAAATTTACATTCTGGCCCTAGCAGTAGGACCCAGCAAATTTTAACAATCACACCTTCCTTTTCAAGGTCCTAGAGGGTAATGAGGCTTCCCTGTGACTCACTGTGACTCAGCGCGGCAGCCTTGGCTCTTGTCGTGAAGGTAAATATTTATTGCTCACTGGGGTCTGGGCCACAGATTGTTACATAATTGATAAAAGTCATTTGTGTTAAAGTGACTCAAACCAAACTAGAAATGAAGTTAAAGTGGGCCTCTCCTCAGGGCCTGGCATCTCGCTGCCCTACATGCCCAGCGCTGTGTGAGGACAGAAGGAAGACACCTTGCGCAGGAATACAAGATGCATCCATGTGCTGGCAGCAGCCCGCCCCCTGCCAGGAACACCTGGAAGGTGACACCCCCTAGGTGCCAGTCACCTGGCAGGTGGCCCTTAGGGGAAGTCACATTTGGCTTACAGGAGTTGCACTTTTTGGTGTGGGGGTCTCAGCCTCGCCTCGCCTCCTCAGGGCGTCTGGGGAGGGTGCACGGCCCCCACAGACCCACTACCTCTATCACCAGCCTGCAGAGTGTCAAGAGTTGCGCAGGTTTCAGGTAAACTGCGGTCGGACAGGCTTGGCTGTGAGAGTAGCACCAGGCTGGCCGAACATGTGCATACCGGGCAACATTGGGACACCTTGAGCAGGACAGGGGACATGGTGGGAGCTCTAGTTCTAGTGACTCCAGTGACAGGAAGGACAGATTAGAGCTGTGGGGTATGACAGGGAGGCATGCTGGGCATGAGAGTCTGGAGGTGAGTCAAGGAGAAGATAGAGTGCAGCCATAGAGGGAAAAGGACATTGTGGGCACCAAGGAGCTGAAGGTGACAGGGCTGCTGCTACAGGGGACCAGAGAGGGTGGGCAAATGTGAGCACAAAGAGGGTGTCAGGAGGAGCCACGGGGGGTGGGGGAGGCTGTGCGCCAGCCTTGGAGACAGACATTCAGGAGGAGCCTCCTGACTCCCCCAACACTTGCATCCCGTTTGCTGGTGCAATCTGGCCACAGCTCCTCCAGGGGGAACCCAAGGTCCCTCTCTCACCCTGGTCGCCATCACTACCCTCACCCAAGGACTGCCCCCAACCCCAACCAGACCTGCCTTTGTGTTCCCTGCAGCCTTGGGCCCTCCGCAGGGGGCACAGAGGCCTCCTCCGGCTGGCCTGGAGCAGCACCCAGCAGCCCCGCACCACCCCGACATGCTCTCCGTGGTCCCTGCTCTCTGAGGGGCTGCTGGTCCTGGTCCCGGCCGTTAAGAGCTGGAAGGAAGCATGGAAACATTGGGTCTAGCGATGCCCACGCTCAGGCTGGTGAGGATCTGAGCATGCACAGCCAGGCAGAGCGAGTCATCACGGAGATGCGCCATCACTGCTGCCCGAGCTCTTCTCCTCTTTAAGTTTTTAAAGTAATATGTGTCCGTGATGTCAAAGTCCAATAGCTTTACTAGAACAATTAAGCCGCCTACCCTTTCCACAGTCTGGGGGGGGGGGGGGCAGTACTTTTAAGCCTTCAGGCTGTAGCATTTGGTGTTTCTCTTCATATTGTTGATGACTTGCCCTGACTTCTTGATGTTTTAAATTAAGTGTTACCTGCCAGCCCCCGAAGCAGGTGAACAGAGTGGTTTAAGGCACAGACTTTAGAACCCCATTGCCGGGGTTGTGATGTCAGGCAAACCACTTAACCTCTCTGCCTTGGCTGTAAAAGGAAGTAATGGCAACCTGCTCAGCAAGTGAGTACACCCGGGCCGCACTCCCCGCTGGCTCAGCGGACTCCCGCTGTCGCTGTTCCCGCCTGCATCTGCGCCCCAAACGCGCACTGCTCTGCCCCGCATCCCTCCGGCTGACCCCGTCAGTTTTGGTCAAATCCATATTCATGTCAGCATTAGAACTATGTAAACACTGTTCTCAGATAAGGCACATAGCGTACTATCATTAATTTCCTTTCTTGGACAACTTTTCTGTTTTTCTTGGAATTAAAAATTGCTTGCAGCTTTTTCCCTCCTCTGCTCAAGCTTCTCTGACAGTAATTCAGCCTCTCGGTTTCAGAGAGTTTCAGAAAGCATCCTTTCAGCCTTGACCACGTTAAAGAACAAAAATCAAACTCTGTAGTGTGAAGATGTAATTGCCTTTATTACTGGATTCATGAGTCAGGCAGCATCCCACCGGGCACACGGGCACGCAGGAGTTGTACTAAAGGGAAGGCTCCAGGATGGCCGGTGGGGCAGGCAAGTTATTAGCAAAAGAAAAGGACTGTTCTGGGCAAGGGCACCTTCCCTCGGAGGGCGGAGGACAGAGGACAGAGGACAGAGGACAGGAAGCCAGGCGGTCTTACTAGCAAGTTAGAACTAGCTCCGTTCCTCTGGGGATGGAGGAGGGTTTGGGTGACACGTTACCGCATAGGTGCTCATCAGTCTAGAGAAGTTACTAAGGAAGTCTGACAGCACAAAAAGGTCAGGTATAAAGTCCTGGTTTAGTGACTTGGCCTAAAATGCAGCCATTTGGGGCCTCTTCTTTTTTAAAGTTTATTCATTTAAGTAATCTCTATACCCAATGTGGGGCTGGAACCCACGACCCCAAGATCCAGAGTTGCATGCTTTCCTGACTGAGCCAACCAGGCACCCCTGTATCTCTTTTTAACCACTACCCGCTGGTTTCCATTCATGTTCCCCTGGAGCCCATCCTGCTCCTGTCTGGGTACTGCTGCCTTCTGGGACGTTCCGTGATGCCATCCAGGGCTTCCGTGAGCCAGTGCCAGGGCCTGGCACCTGGATCCCATGGCCCCTTCTTGGTCGACTCCCTCATTTTGCTGAAGCTAATTCTTTCCCACCTTTAATTCACAGCGTGGCTCAGTAGAGAATTCTAGAAACAATTTTCTTCAGAACTTTTTTTTTGTTTAAAAAGCCTTTATTCATTTTTGCTCAGGGAAAGGACAATCTCAATGTCAACTTGTCACCTATTCATAAATTTTAACTTAACAGGATTCACTGCCCTAAAGACACTGCACCTATAGACTTTTGACAACATAACTTAAAATGAAAATCTCCCTTGTTCCCTAAGGTTGCATGTTTAAAGAATAAACAGTCCCTTGCAATAACCAACCTTGGTACTTGGCCTAACTTTAAGATCAAATAGCAAAACAAGAGCAAAAGGAGGCCAAGTGCATTGTAACTTGATAGCCAGCAAGTACAAACATCATTGAACAAAGGAAGTTGCAGGCACCAAATAAAACAAAAGGCAGGTTCATCAGCAAGAAAAATTTACAGTTTGAAGGTGAGATCAACTATTCCACATGTGAACATGTAGGTCAATACTAGAGACTAATGTGGAACCACAGAAACAAAACTTCTTAGTACCAACTACACTGAATATAAAATTCAAAACTTGAAATTACCCAGGAAATTCTCCAAAATCTAAAGCTAAAACTGCCTCTTGATGCACCAGGAAGATGTTTTAATGACTGGGTCACTTAGATTTGCACCGACATACGTAAAATTTGAAGTGTATTTCCCCCCACTACTCTTTCCTATGTCTGAATCTGGGTATGCTTAACTACTCAGCTCATGCACTAATGCATTAAAAATGATGAAACCTACTACCATGACTTCTTAAACTCACACCACCTTAACAGTTAATACCCAAAATAGCTTCCTGAAAATGTCCCAATATTAAACTTTTTGTTCAGTTTGGTGCTTGCTGTGACAATACAGAACAGAATACAATTTCCTCAGCCACTACACTTCCAAGTAACTGAATTTAACTTTTGCTCGTTTCAACCCACCTATCTGCCAAAATGCTTGTTAAAATTTAACCATCTCTGATACTTTTTTTTATTATTTTTTTTTAATTTTAATTTATTTATGATAGAGAGAGAGAGAGAGGCAGAGACATAGGCAGAGGGAGAAGCAGGCTCCATGCACCGGGAGCCCGACGTGGGATTCGATCCAGGGTCTCCAGGATCGCGCCCTAGGCCAAAGGCAGGCGCTAAACCGCTGCACCACCCAGGGATCCCCATCTCTGATACTCTTAAACTGCAGCTCCTATACACAGTTTAACAGTGCCTTTCCCTGTGTGTATCTGGACATTTTAATCAAGAGAATTAAAGTCATGGTATTATGATTAGCCAAAGCTCTTCCTAGCAGACTGATTCTGATTTAGCATATAATAAATGGCTTCCCAGAGATAGAAACAAACAAACCACAATCTTTTCTATTCATGAAAGGAGCTACCAACATGCCTTGTGCCAAAAAGGTGCACTTTTCCAAAAACACAGTCCAGAAGATTGATGGTCAGCTGGAAATCTTCCACTAATGACAACATTAAGACAAGCTCTCCGGATACACAGAAGAAACATTAAAAGTATCCTCAGCAAGGAAATGAAGCCTTAGAGAATAGTATACATCTAACAAAAATGGGGAACAGGGTGACACTGTAGCTGGCTATTCATAAAGGACCACAGATTTTCCTCATGGACCAAAAGTCCCTACAAAATAAACTGCGCCTCAATTATTGCTTATTTTAAATTACACTTTTACAGAGCTATTTAGTACCTGATACAGGAAAACAGTCACATAAGGAAGCATTTATTTGAAGTTTAACATGAAATCATACAAATAAAATTTGTATGAACACAAATCCACATCGAGTTATAACACAGCAAAAGACAAAGTAAAAACAAAGGAAACTAATTGGTGGCTATATACAGTTGGACACGGTTGTGTCTTGTACACTAGCAAGTCTTTTACAAAATAATCATCTTAGATCAACAGAAGACCAATCTTCAATGTTAACCTGCAAGATGGGTTAACGTTAAGCAATCTCCTCCTGTTTTCTCCAATGTCCTCCTTTAGTATGGCTGGTAATTGTTTTGGTAATTTCCACCCCCTCTAGACACCTTGCTGGAAGTGCTCTGTTGGCCACTGTAGTCTACATATCCCTGTCCATATCCATAGTTCCCATAGTTATACCCAGTATAATCATAGCCACCATAGCCACTATAGTTTTTTTTTTAATTTTTTTAAATTTTTATTTATTTATGATAGTCACAGAGAGACAGAGAGAGAGGCAGAGACATAGGCAGAGGGAGAAACAGGCTCCATGCACCGGGAGCCCGATGTGGGATTCGATCCCGGGTCTCCAGGATCGCGCCCTGGGCCAAAGGCAAGCGCCAAACCACTGCGCCACCCAGGGATCCCGCCACTATAGTTTTGATCACCACCATAGGCACTATTGTAATTTCCATATCCTTGATCATAATAGTTATTAAATCCTTGGTTCCAGTTTTGACCCTGACCTCGTCCACCAGCTGCAGCACCTCTTCCTCCTTTTTGTTGTTGCTGTTGCTGCCTATATACCTCTTTGGGTTGTGCAACTTTGATTTCACACTTTTCAGAACCAATTTGATGATAGCTGCTTTCTAACAATTTCTTTACTGGCTCTTCGTCTGTATAGGTAATAAAACAAAATCCTCTTCTTTCGTTTGTTTTTGAATCCATGGGAAGTTCAATATATTCAATCTCTCCAAAGGCTCCAAAATATTCTTTAATTTGTTCTTCAGAAGTATCTGGGCTCAATCCACCCACAAAAACCTTTTTGGGGGGTTCTTTCCCTTTTAAAGCTTTGGCCCTTTTGGGGTTTATCAACTTGCCATCCAGTTTGTGTTCTTTCAGTTCCAAAACCTTATCAACACTAGCAGCATCTTTGAAAAGCACAAATCCAAATCCTCTTGGTCTTCCAGTCACTGGAACTGTTTTAATTGTACAGTCTACAACTTCCCCAAATCGAGACAAATATTCAGTCAGATCTTTCTTGCTTGTATCCCAGCTCAAGCCTCCAATAAACATTTTACCATCATCCTGCTGATTCTTGCTCGCGTTGATCTTGGATCCCTCTGCGAACTCCTCTGTGCTGCTGTACCCGTTCGTGTCCTCCATGGTGGTGGAGTTGGCGGCGGAAGAGCTCTTCAGCACTTTAAAGGCATTCCTGTTTTCTAAATTTCCCAAGATCTTGTTGAGAAGTCCAGGGCCACTGGGCTCCACTATCCTCTGTTCAGGACTTGAGCTTTCCTCCTGGAGAGTTGCGAGCTCTTCTTTTTTCCCTTTTTAAAATATTTATCCATTTGAGAGAGAGTGAGAGCACGAGCGCGGGGAGAGGCAGAGGGAGAAAATCCTCAAGCAGACTCCTTGCTGAGCGCAGAGCCCTGCTCGGGGCTCAATCCCATGAGCCCGAGATCATGACCTGAGCTGAATGAAATCAGGAGTCCGACGCTTAGCCAATGGAGCTGCCCAGGTGCCCCACTCCTTGTGGGTTTTTCATTCATTGTGCCAGGAACTTCCATCTGAAAACTCACCATCTTGGACCGTGGGAAATTTCCTTCTCATTCCTACCTTCTTGTTCTCTTTCTGATCTAATACTCACGTATTCCATATCCTGGAATAATTTTCCCGTTTTCTCTCTCTCCTCCTTTTTTTCTAGGTATTTTTCTTTTTAGTCTACTTAACTCCCAGTTCTTCTATGAGTTTGTGTCTATCTGCCATCATAGTTCTTTCCCAGCTTCAAACCGCCTCTCATCTTTGGGAAGGTATTAATTATCATAGGTTTGGGTTGTCGTTTGATGTTTTCATCTTTGCCTGCATTGACTTTGTTTTGGTGTTTCTTTACAGGTTTTCTTCCAAAGCTGGTAATCCTTGGCCGCTGGCTTTTCATATTGAGAATCTAGACATCATATAGGAAATGAAAGCTGTGTGTGCAACGTTGAGGACCTGATGGTTGGCAGGCCTCATGTGGGGATTCTGGGTGCAGGTTTGGGGGTGGCAGGTAACAGAATCTATAGGTATGCACATTTTCCCTTGGTCTCCATTTTTAGGGTGCCACCTAACCTCACCCTCAGCTGGGCCCAGTGCCCCCAATACGAAGCCTCTCTGGACAGCATACCCTCTGCTCCCTGCTGGGAAGAGGAGACTGGGCATCTCTGCTCCCTTTATAGACTTTTACCCTTCCCTGACCGTCATCTTCACACGCCCTTGGGTGCAGCAGAGTTTCCCGGGTGGTCTGCTGTACCAGGTGGCTAGCTGCTTGCTTCCTTTGCACCGTGCAGGGGTTTGGGTTTCTGGTTTCTCAGGCTGCTAAGGCATTTTGTCTTCCAGAATGTTGTTGCCCTCCCTGGCCTTGTCTTTATAGGTCACTGGAGTGGCATTTAGGGAGAAAGCAGGACTAGTGGAGCCTGTTCCTCTGCATCTCCTCCTTGGGGAGCCCTCCCTGACCACCCACTCCACCATTTCACAGGCCCACAGACCTTCATCTTTCCTGAGGCTCAATATGAAATGGGACACAAGTGGAGGTTTGGAAACCCCTTGCTTAGAGGGGCGCTGAGAAGAGTTTATGGCACCACTGATCTGGCTATGTTTTAGATTGCCAGTAAGGTGGCAGGTGGGCACAGGGGGCTGGCCGGGGCAGGTGGGGGGGGCAGGTGGGGGTAGACCTGCACAGGGGAATCATCTTTGGCAGGCAAGAGCAGCCCAGGAGAGGGAAAGGAGAGCAGGGCCCTCAGGGAACTGCAGGGGTGCACACTACAGGGGAGCTGAGTTTGTCACCCCACAATATGCCTCTTTGGTGGGAGGATTACTTTAGGCTGATTATACTTTATGAAACACAGAAGCTCTGAGATAAGTAACTCTTTTAAGAAGAGTCATTTGCATTTCTAAGGGGTGTCTCCATTTGTAAGGTTGTCCTCCTACCTGTCCCAGCAAGAGGGGGATGACTTTCCATCTCTAGAAATTCTGTCTGTGCCAAAGGCAGAGAATGGGAGATGCATAACCTTACCCTGTTCACTGAGCTCTGCCTGCAAACCTCCCACAATCGGCTCCTGGGCCCCAGTGTCTCTCCTGTTTTAGCAGGAGACAGTATCTCAGGGGAGGGTGTGGCCTTTGGGGTGTTACTCCTTTTCCTGGGTTTCCCGGGGTATACAGGAGAGACACATGTTATAAAATTTTTGTGTTTCTCTCCTGTTAATCTTTTACTACAGGGAGTACTAAAGGTAGAGGGAAAATTCGGCTTCCTACATAAGGACTGAGACATAGTCTCCCCTCTCCTGTTCACAGTGAAGGTCAGGGGAAATAAACTAGTAAACAGGCAGCATCCAAAAAAAAAAAAAAGTGGAGCAAGGACAGTGGGAAGGAGTGCGCCCAGGGCGTGGTGAGAGGCCCTGCCTCAGAAGGGACAGATGGGTGGCCACAGGGATGTGAAAATAGGTGATGTCATCTGTCCAGGGCGGGTGCCACCAGGGCTGAGGACCTGTAGAATGGAAAGAGGTTTAGAACAGCCCTCCTGGGAAAAGCCTGGGCTTTGGAATAAGAGCCATAGGATGCCAGAGCAGGTTCTTTGCAAAGAAAGCACCATGCTTCCATGACTCCAGGGACAGCTCACCAGGACTACACAGGCTGGCCTACTGAGGGTGACAGAAGGACAGAAATTGCGGTTAGGGAGCTGGAGAAGATGGTACATCTGCAGGGCTGATTCCTCCCAGAGATGCCCGCCAGTGCCATCTCTGCAGGTGGGGGAACCCCGCTGAGGGGAGGGGGAGGCTCAGGTGGCTGAGATGAGGCTCCAGCACTCTGCCCTTCCGGCTGACCTCAAGGCCACAGGTGAGTGCCCCTGTCAAGCACAGCCTAGGACTCAGGCCCTGCGGTGACAGCGACGGTTTACAAAGGACACTCCCGACTATATTGTGTCTCTCTCACTTCTTTTCACTAAATTTTGATAAACCAATTCCTTCTCTGTATTTTCAAAATTTTAAAAATCGTGATAAAAGACACAAAATATAAAATTTACCATTCTAACCATTTTTAATTATACAGTTCAGTAGTGTTAAGTACATCCTGTCTCCAAGACTTTTTCCATCTTATAAAACTGAAACTCTATACCCCCTGCCCTGTCTCCCTACCCCTGGCAACCCCATGCCACTTTCTATTAGTTTCATTACTCTGGGTACCTCATGTAGGTGAAATTATTCAGTGTCTGTCTTCTTGTGGCTAACTTCACAGAGCATAATGTCCTCAAGGTTCCATGAGGATCCATGCTGCAGCCTGTCAGAATTTCTTTCCTACTTAAGGCTGAATAATACTCCATCATATATATGTACACCACATTTTATTCACCCATCCTCCAGTAGATATTTGGGTTGCTTCCACTTCTTGGCTATTGTGAATAATGCTGCCATGAACGTGAGATTGCTGGATCATATGGTTATTCTATTTAATTTTCTTAAGAACCTCTTTCTGTTTTTCCACTAGCAGCTGTACCATTTTTACATTCCCACCAAGTGTACAAGTGTTCCAATTTCTCCACATCTTTGTCAGCACTTGTTCCTTTTTGTTTTGCTTTTTTTTTCTTTAAAGATTTTTATATTTATCCATGAGAGAGAGAGAGAGAGAGGCAGAGACACAGGCAGAGGGAGAAGCAGATTCCCTGCAGGCAGCCTGATGCAAGACTGGATCCCAGGACCCTGGAATCATGACCTGAGCCCAAGGCAGATGTTCAGCCACTGAGCCACCCAGGTGTCCATTTTGTTTGTTTGTTTGTTTTGATGGTGGCCATAACTGGTGTGAGGCAGTATCTCACTGTGGTTTTGAGGATTAGTGATGCTAAGCATCTTTTCATCTGCTTATTGGCCATTCGTATATCTTCCTTAGAGGAATGTCTCAAGTATTTGCTATTGAATTTTAATTCTCTAGCTCTTCTGGATATTAACCTCTTACCAGGCACATGATTTATAATATATTCTCTCACTCCGTAGGTTGCCTTTTCATTTTGTTGACTGTGTCCTTTGATGCACAGTTTTGAGCTTAGGTGTTGTCCAATGTATTTTTACTTTTGTTTCCCATGTTTTGGTGTCATATACAAGAAATCACTGCCAAATCCAGTGTCATGAAACTTTTGCCCCATGTTTTCTCCTAAGAGTTTTATAACATTAGCTCTTATGTTGTTGGTCCTTTTTTTTGTTTTGTTTTTTGTTTTTTAAATTTTTATTTATTTATGATAGTCACACACACAGAGAGAGAGAGAGAGAGAGAGAGGCAGAGACATAGGCAGAGGGAGAAGCAGGCTCCATGCACCGGGAGCCTTGATGTGGGATTCAATCCAGGGTCTCCAGGATCGCGCCCTGGGCCAAAGGCAGGCGCCAAACCGCTGCGCCACCCAGGGATCCCACGTTGGTTCTTTTTGTATGTGACATACAGTAAGGGTCCAACGACATTCTTTTGCATACGGAGACCGAGTTTTCCAGTCGTTGTAATGATTGCTCTTTCCCCCTTGGTCTTGGCACCCTTACCAAAAATCATTCAACTATATTTGCAAGGACTGATTTCTAGACTCTCATTGTCTTTCATTGTGTCTCTATGTCAGTAATGCCCTGTTTATTTATTTTTTATTTAAAGATTTTATTTATTTATTCATGAGAGACACAGAGAGAGAGGCAGAGACACAGGCAGAGGGAGAAGCAGGCTCCATGCAGGGAGCCTGACATGGGACTCGATCCCGGGCCTCCAGGATCACGCCCAGGCGCCAAAACTGCTGCGCCAGCCAGGGATCCCCTGCCCTGTTTTTTTATTGCTGTAGCTCTGCAGTAAGTTTTTTGAGATCAGTAAGCATGAGAGCTCCAACTTTGTTATTTTTCAAGATGACCTTGCTATTTGGGGTCCCTTGATATTCCTTATGAATTTCAGGATGGATTTTTCTATTTCTGCAAAAATGCACCTTTAGAAATTTTCATAAGAGCTACCTTAAACCTGTAGATCACTGTGGGTAGTGTTAGCATCCTAACAATAGTCTTCCAATCCATGGACATGAGCTTTCTTTCCATTTATTTGTCTTTAATGTTTTTAAGCAACATGTTGGTAATTTTCAGTGTGTAAGTCTTTCACCTCCGTGGTTATGTTTATTCCTAGGTATTTTATTATTTTTGATGTTACTGTAAGAGGAGGAATTAGTTTTTATATTTTCAGATTTTCCATTGTTAATATATAAAAATGCAACTGACTTTTTGTGCACTGATTTTGTATCCTGCAGCTTTGATGAATTCATTTATTAGTTCTAACAGTTTTCTTATAGAAATCTTAGAGCTTTCTGCATATAAGATAACATAAGCAGTGATAATTATTTTTACTTCTTCCTTTCTTTTTTTTTTTAATTTTTATTTACTTATGATAGTCACAGAGAGAGAGAGAGAGAGAGGCAGAGACACAGGCAGAGGGAGAAGCAGGCTCCATGCACCGGGAGCCCGATGTGGGATTCGATCCCGGGTCTCCAGGATCGCGCCCTGGGCCAAAGGCAGGCGCCAAACCGCTGCACCACCCAGGGATCCCTCTTCCTTTCTAATTTGGATCTCTCTCATTACTTTTATTTGCCTGATTGTTTCAGGTAGGACTTCTGATACTATGTTTAATAGCATCCTTATCTAATTTCTATTCTTAAAGGAAAAACATTGTCTTTTATTTTTGAGAATGAGGTTAGTTTGGGGTTTTTCATATATGGCCTCTATCATGTTGAGGTAGTTTCGTTCTATTCCTAGTTTAAGTGTTTTCACCACAAACTGGTGCTGAATTTTGTCAAACTTTTTTTCCTTCATTTTGTTAATGTGTATTACATTGATTTTCTTATGTCGAACCACCCTTGCATTCCTGAGATAAAGTCCACTTTGTCATGGTACGTAATTCTTGTAATGTGTTGAATTCTGTTTGCTAATATCTTGTTTAGAATTTTTGCATCAATCCTCAGCAGGAATATTAAAATGATAAAAATATCTACTACTATACTACTACTAGCTTATATACTTTTCAATGAAGCCTCCTAAAAAATGAATATTCTGCATAATAAATGGGAGAGGGAATCATGCCATATCAATTACTGGTTGGGCCTTAATGATTTTTCAGAGCCAAGGATACCTGGGAAGGTACTATTACATAGAAACGATTGTGGGTAGACCACAGATTAACTCTGTGGAGAATCATTCCAGCAGCTTTCTTCCGCAGAAGACAAGTTCTTCTTGTGAAAGAAAACTTGACAATAAAAATTAAACTTCTTTTCTAGGTAATAATGCAGCCTGCCAAAATGACCAAATTTTAATAGTCTACATTTCATCTATTGAGTTGTATTCTTTACTACTTATGTAAGAAAAGAATTAACATTTTGCATTTCTGGCTCCTTTCATAAGAAAAACATCATTACCTTTCTGATTGTGTTTTGAACAAACAGAGATCCTGCAGGAAGAAACTCATCCCTGTGGGGATTGAGAAAGGATCAGAGTTAAGCACTGAAACAAGCAATTAATTCCCATTAGAGGATGAAGGCACTCATGTTCACTTTGAATCAGAAAAACAAATTGTGGATAAAATCATGTACAACCAAGAGGTGACTTGTCAAAGTTAATAACTTAGAGAATGGAAGGGAAACTGAATGCACAGGAGAAACTGCACACCACAGGAAGTGCAGGCCAGTGAACTGGAGGGGGGGTCTGTATTGGTGGGATAAGACCCACCACTCTTTAAACACCACAGTTATGTGGGGGCAGGGGGTTCCGGTGCCTGACCTTCCTCTAACAAATGCAGTCTAGGAGAAAAAGTCTCACAGTGTTTTCTGCCTGTTAGGTCACCATCCCCCAGGCATGGATTTCCCTACAAAAGCAATGAGAGAGAAGCAGGGAGACTAACATTCAACGTGGTATATGTCACTCTCAGGTAGAAAAGGCGGCTCTGAATGACCCCAAGTGCCATCTCCTCCAACGATGTGATCAATGCGCACAGGCCTGAGTGGAGGCTGTTGCTACACCAGGGTCTCGGCACCTTCCACTTGGGAATCGAAGAGCCCCCAAACTGAACCCCTGTCCCAAACCCAACTGTTTGGGAGTGGTGTGGACAGCCGGGGGTCTGCAGGGAGCAGGGGACAGGCTCAGAGAGTCTCGAAAAGTTTTACTTCAGCAAAATGTGGCTACTTGAGTATCGTCGGTGTTTAAGAAAACAAAGCCAGTCCTGGATGTGCTGCTCGGCCTGGCACTGCAGGAGATGCCTGTCACTTACTCAGCAGTTCTGGTCTGCAGGCGCAACCCGTCTATGGTTTCATATTTCATCGCTGAAGCAGAAATTGAAAGTGATTACAAGTCATTCCTATAATTGTTGAATTTTTCCTGCTTAATTTTTTTTTTCTTAGCCACCTGGTGGTAAGAGTGTACAAGGCAGGGTTCGGCTGAAGGGTTTATGATGCTAGTTCATACACAGCGACTACTGTGCGTGCTGAGGACCTATTCGGGAACACATGCAGACCAGGTGAGCCCAACAAGAAAGGGGCTAATACTGAGCTCTTCTTAAACTTATCCACAAAGGGACTTAAATGGACATCATTTTCTAACATGAAGACAACCTTTAAAGAAAGGCACCTCCAGAGAATACTCATCCCGCGTGGATTAAAGTGTAACGATCCAGGGAATGGCAGTTGTCTGTTTTCTTGGCCACCAGCAATGGCCACTGCCTGCCGTAAGGGGTGCAGGATGCGCGTGGCCTTGCGCTCTGGGCCCGTGGGCTCCGGGCCGCGGGGCCGCGGGCGTGTGCAGGAGCCTCCGGCAGGCCTGACCCGTGGGGCCAGATCTCGGCCGGAAGCCAGGGGGCTGTGGGCCTGCCTGCACTCCGGACCGGTCCTGCTCCACAGAGAGCCCCCCCACCCCCCTCCCAGCCCCCAGCTCAGTCCCGGGGCTGCTTCTCCCGCCCTGCTGGCCGCTACTTTCCCTGGAGACAACGCCCGAGTGTCCCATACAGTTATCCATTGATCTTCACAAGTTTCTCAGAGCTGTAGGAAACAGGTGAAAAAACAAAATCCCTTGAACCCTGCGCGGGAGCTGGGCCCGAGCCCGCAGCGCCGTGAGGCCCTGTCAGGCTCCCCTCAAGTGGCCCCCGGGGCGGGGGGCAGGGGGGCTCGGCTGCATCCTGTGGGCGCTTTGATACTGTCGCCGTGCTGCCTGCTGCTTTCTTTACAGCAGCGACAGGGCTTCCTGCCTGCCGACCCTCGCCCACCCCACTGAATACCCCAGAAACTGTTACGGCAAAACACCTTTCTTACATTAACCAAGCGGCTCCGACAAAACTGCAGTGCCTTTGAACTCATGAAGTGAGGGTCTCGGTTCACAGCTGTCCCCTCCTGCCTGCCCTATCCCTTCACGGCCATGCAACAAACAGGGGCTTTATGGGCCCTGATGCCACACTGGGGCCTCTGAACGCTGTCTCAGCCACCATCCCATGGGTTTTCACTCTTTGGCTGTGCCGGACATTTTACAAAGGAATGTTTTAATGTCATACCACCTTTAAGGCAATTCTTTTTTTTTTTTTTTTTTTTTAAAGATTTCATTTATTTAGGGCAGCCCCGGTGGCGCAGTGGTTTAGCGCCGCCTGCAGCCTAGGGCGTGATCCTGGAGACCCTAGATCCAGTCCATGTCAGGTCTCTGCATGGTGCCTGCTTCTCCCTCTGCCTGTGTCTCTGCCTCTCTCTCTCTGTCTTTATGAATTAAAAAAAAAAGATTTTATTTATTTATTCATGAGAGACAGAGAGAGGCAGAGAGATAAGCAGGCTCCATGCAGGGAGACCGACGCAGGACTTGATCCCAGGTCTCCAGGATCACACCCTGGGCTGAAGGCAGCGCTAAACCGCTGAGCCACCCAGGCTGCCCATTTAAGGCAATTCTTTTACCATCTTTAAAACAAAGTGACCAACAAGGGAGATAGGACCATCCCCACACACCCCCAGGCCTACTCTGAAAGTCTGCAAAGAACAGCTGTAAACTCTCCGAACACCCAGTCAGGGAAAGGGCTCGATGGAAACAGGCTGGATGGTGAACGGGCCGGGCCTGCCGGGGCCACAGCCTGGAGAGGCCTGGCCGAGCCCACCAGAGACCATGTGCTGCTGGAGGTGGAGGGAGAGCACTGGTGCTAGCACGGGCTTGCTCACGGACAAGGTGCTGAGGCTCATCCCCACAGGGGGCCCACCTGTGGCTCAGAGGGGACAACAGGCCTCCACAATGGGATGGCATTTACGCCTTCCCCATGCAAGTTAACACTCAGTGGGAGATCTCCTTAGTCTCTAGCTTCTCCCATTTTACAGATGGAGAAACTGAGACAGAGTGACTTACCCAGTTATAGCCAACAGAGCAGATGTGTTTGCTGTCACCCAGCTTTTACTGGGTGAAAGCTCTCACCCAGCTCTGAGAGGAGACACTCCTCTCATTGCTTCTTGCCCTAAACTGCAGAACAGGGATACCTTCCTGCCTCCAGGGGGCCCAGGCGGCCAGTGGCTCGGACCATGGCTCCACACTGGGCTCCATTGATGTCCTCACCCAGAAGGCACCCACAGGTGTTTGCTGAGCACTGAGCATACATCACTGCAGCCTTCCAGGTGTGCACCATGGAATCCGCGCTCAGAAGCTGCCACCATCCTGGAATTCTTAATACTTTTATCTTTGAACTTGTGTTAAGTGAAGTCTGATGGGACACTAGTGAACAGAGGAGATCCACGCAGCCACAGAGGCACAGCATTCTTGATGTTCCAGGAGCACAGAACCCCAGGGTCCCACAATGTGTGGGAGTCCGTGAGAGACTCAGAGCAAAGACAAGAGGTCTTGTCTTGTCTGTGACTGGCTTGCTCAGAGAAGCAAAACTCCATTCCCAGCAGAACTTCCTTGGAATACAGGATGGAGGTATATATATTTTTCAGAATGATCTACCAGAGGGTTCGACTTTCCAGGTGTGAATTTTCTTGTCTGTAAAATTTTATCTCAAAGAAAACTGATCTAAAGAAAAAGACTGAGATCATAGAGGGAACACAACTGGCTGGCCTCTCAGTCTATAATTACTATTACAGGTTTATATTCTTATTTGAGTTCATGATGCTTCACAGTCCCCAATCAACAGCAAAACCTTCTCATCTTTTATTTAGGATTTGTGGTGGCCTCCCTTAAACTTAGTTACTTTCTGGAACCCAACATGCAGTAAAACGAGGCCAGCAGACTTCTTTGGATCTGTTCTCTGGGCTCGTGGCAGGTGAAGCAGCCCTCGGAGGTGGGGCTGTGGGTGCCATGAGCTCTGGGCATGGCTACTGAGATTTGGATCTCACAAGCTGTCATTACCTACCCAGGGCCTGTCCGCACTGCCACTGACCAAGCAGAGGTTTCTCACACTTGGCTACTAGGAAATACAGCAAATGATTTGCCCTTAAGAGGGTATTTGCAAGCCTGCTAGAGGAGAGTGCAGCTATTAACTGACATGCTGGCACTTGCTCAAAATATGTTCATTCTGCCTGGCACAAGCCCTCCGATCAAGGAGAAAAAGCCAAGAATGTGCGTCGTGTCCCAACCCGACATCCGTCTGCAGGGCATAGCAACACAGGGCCAAGCGGTCTGGTTAGAGGCAGGTGACCCCCACCCACCTTGTATTCCCCCGAGGGTCTTTGTTTTTCATGGTGGCAACTCGAGCCAAAAGCAACAGAGGGAATGGGAATGACTATCCCTCAGTGCGCCATCTAAAAGGTTTTGTTTTGGGGCAGCCCGGGTGGCTCAGCAGTTGAGCGCCTGCCTTCAGCCTAGGGTGTGATTCCGGGGTCCCAGGATCGAGTCCCGCATCGGGCTCCCGAGGAGACTGCTTCTCCCTCTGCCTGTGTCTGCCTCTCTCTGTGTGTCTTTCATGAGTAAATAAATAAAATCATTAAAAAAAAATAAAAAATAAAAGGTTTTGTTTTTCAGAAACATTTTAAGGCTATCTTAACAAAAGTGGTTTTTATTCAGCTGTTCTGCTTTCTAAGGTGAGAAATGGGGAGCCTGGAAATACACTTAAATTTAAGTCTGAAGTAACACAAAAGCACTATTACAAAATGTCAGAAAACCATTCCTTTAGGTGGTTTGCTAACAATTCCAAGAAGAGAACACACGTGTGTTTAAACAACCCGCCGAAGTCAGGCCTACCCAAAAGTGAATAATGTTACAAATGCAGGTGAGGGCTCCTGAACCCATGCTCCCTATATTTAATATAATATTGCATAGCTTAGGGGGAAGAAGCCTCCCAGAAGGAGCACTGGACAGAGAGCCGAGAAGTAAGAGGTCAAAGCCAAGCCCCGGCTGATGGTCAGAGACACCTGCCTCACCCAGCCAAACGGGGCAAGGCCACAGTGATTGGGAGTGAGAGATGCAGGCATCTTGGACTTGGCTGCTCCTGGACCAGGGTCTGCAGAAGAGCCAGTCAAAGGCCTCCCAACGACATGGGGCAGAACAAGTTAGAGAAAAGACCCTGGAACATGACAACCAAGTACAACGACAAAGCTCCAGCACGCCATCTATGCTACAAAAGGCACCCTGAGCATTACTCAGGGACCACCAACACGTGGCTCCCACCCACTGGTCTGGTGCTAACCTGATAACCCACGCTACACTAGGGCCAGGACTGTGCTCCCCACCCAGGGCTCTGCTACTGGTTGGCACGGCCAGCCCACAGCGAGTCAGCAATAATCCAAACTCCATTTCCGGGGGCTCTGGACTTCAGGACTCATTTCTTTCGGAAACAGATTTACCCGCAGAATTACCTTTTGCTAAAACTATTGATAAACACAGTTTAGGGATCCCTGGGTGGCGCAGCGGTTTGGCGCCTGCCTTTGGCCCAGGGCGCGATCCTGGAGACCCGGGATCGAATCCCACATCAGGCTCCCGGTGCATGGAGCCTGCTTCTCCCTCTGCCTGTGTCTCTGCATCTCTCTCTCTCTCTCTCTGTGTGTCTATCATAAATAAATAAAAATAAAAATAAAAAGACAGTTTAAATTCTCTGCAAAGATACTGGTTACCTGGAGGTCGTTGGACAGGCAAGGGCGAGGAAGGCAAACCAGACAGACACTGCCTCTGGTCAGAAGAATCACCCCACATGCACATGTGACACATGATTCTCCATTTTTAACCATTTTTTTTAAAGCTTTTGAAAAAACAAAAGCACAGAAAATTAAGCCTAATGGGGTTTTTGATTAATTATCTGTCCCCCAAGCATTCAAATCCTTCCAATGCTTTTCTCATTACCCTCAGTTCAACTCAATTAAAACAGTTAAGAGAACAGCTAAAACTCTGAATTACAAGAAAGAAGTGGGGATGAAATGAAGGCTGTGTTATGAACATGCTTTTAAATACTTTACCTAAAGTAGATCCTTCACTCACATTCCTGAGTCCTAAAACACACAGCAGGTCGCTGTCTGCCGACAGCAGCCAGGATTCTTTGGGTCCAAAAACTACTAGAAAAACATGTTGTGTTGGAGGGGTTTCAGGGGAACTGGATGCACTGAACTAACTGAATCCAATCCTTTCATATACGAAACCCCCACCAGAAAAATTTTTTTAATCCCACTTTAAAAGCTACGGTACCATTAGGGCCAGCGGCCAGCAGCTCTGAGGCTGAACACACCATTCTTTCTCAGGGTTCATGATGCTCTGGCCTCTCTAGTGTTCGGGGGTGGATCCCAGGACTCTAAATATTACTAAAAAGCACAAGTTAGTCTATACTTGGCTTTTAAAAAGCACTTAAAAGCTAACACAGAGTCTATTCCTGGAAGCGCAAAATCCAGTGAGAACCTAAAAATCCCTCGTTGCTACTTTGTGGTTATCAGAGAATAGATGCTGCTGTATTCAGTTTAAACACTTTTTCAAACATTTCAAAAACACAGTAGCTTAGTTTTTTCCATTACTAGACTTTTTTTTTAGGTTTCTTAATGTTCTTTCAATCATGATAAACAGAAGGATTCAGGGAGCTACCATTGTGTTTATTCAAACATTTTTCTAATCAAATAGCCCAAGAATTTTAGTTTTCTGGAGGAACTTTGTCATTTTTCTTGCCCCAAATGGCTTTCTTATATATATATTTAAAAACCCAAAGAAACATGTCATATATATAAACAACAAAGACAAGAAAATAAGGTCTCTCTCGTCCACCTTCCCCCATCCTGGGACAGTCTGTGGTCAGCAGCTCCTCCCCCAGTTGAGGCTGAGGTAACAGGTGTCACATGGTATCTCAGGGGTCTTCCCCAGAGAGGAAACAAACAACCCCCCCCCAACTCCCCAAGGCCCTGCTTCACAAGCCACAAACTAAGGGGTCAAGGAGAGTCCTGGTTGAAGTGGATATGTCGTTTCCTACCAGTCCTTTGTTTTGGATTTTTTTAAAAAAGATTTTATTTATTTATTAGAGAGAAAGAACATGAGCAGGGGAGGGGCGGGTAGAGAAGGAGCAGCAGACTCTCCGCTGAGCAGGGAGCCCCATGTAGGGCTCGATCCCAGGACCCTGAGATCATGACTTGAGCTGCAGGCAGATGCTAAACCGACTGAGCTCCCCGGATACCCCTCCACCAGTCCTTCGAATGGGCCCTCCAACCAGGACACCTGGGCCCTGCTATCCAGCATGACCACGGCGCAGAGGCAGCAGGCAGGGGGGACCCCCGGCACCACAGTGGCCCAAAGGAGCGGATCCTTCAACATTCACGCAAACTTGGCATTATATTCCTAGAACAACAATTTCAACTATTTCAACTATTTTTGAGTTAGGAAATTTCGCCCTCCCTCCTATTGTTCCCATTCTAGAATAAAGACTGTTCTTCAGAGAGCTGGTCTCTAGCTCATAGAAGAAGCAAGACTGATGCAGCCCAGATGGACTATACCTCCTTCCCATGGGCTAAGAATTAAAAGATGACTACAAAACAACTGTGGGGAGGCCAATGAGACATGCCTGGGGCACCAGGGCACCATGTGTCCTGAAGGATGACTATCTGAACAGCAGAGATGGGCACAAGTCAGGGGATGGTTAGGGGACAAATGGGTAGTCAGGGCAGGGGGGATGGCCTGGCCATGCCTGGGGGTAGAGTGTGCGTGTAAGGGCTAGGACCACAGGGGAGAGGCAAAGGAGGGAGGCTGGGCCCAGGTTACTAGAGACCTAACTTTCAGCCCTATGTGATGGCGGTAACTAAACGTATTAAACCTAGGAAGTGACATGGTAAGATTTCTGTTTTAAAAAATTATTTAGGGCAACCCCAGTGGAAAGCTGCTTGACAGTATCTATGGAAGCTGGGCTTGTGCCTCCCCCATGACCCTGCCATCCACTCCAGGCAGATGCTCCATAGAAATGTCAACACAAGTGTGCAAAAAGCGACAAGCATTTCTGATCAGCTCCATTTGTAATGGCCCAAAAGTAGTTCCTACCCAGATGACTACCTCCGGTAAAATGGGCTAATAAAGTGGGGTACACTGTAGGGACGAACAGCAGTGGGAATGAATGGCCAACCACGTGTAGCACCACAGATGAATCTCACCAGCAATGCCGAGTGATAGAAGTCAGGGAGAAACAGCACAAACTGTGTGACTGTATTTATATGAACATGAGTAACATAACAGCCAGACTAGTCTCTGGGGCTGGATGTCAGGACAGTAGCTGCCACTGAGGAAAGACATGAGGGCACCTGATCTAGATGCTGCTTACATGGTATGTTCCTAGTAGGAAATCCATCAGGCTACATGAACTCTACACATTCCTGATGTGTTACACTTTCATCAATTGTGCACTATAGGGAGCCTGGGTGGCTCAGTCAGTTAAGCCTTTTGATTTTGGCTCAAGTCATGATCTCAGGGTCTTGAGACTGAGCCCTCTATCGGCCTCTGTACTCAGTGAGGAGTCTGCTGGGGACTCTCTCTCCCTCTGTCCCTTCCCCAGCTTGCACTCTCTCTATAAAAATAAATCTTTTTTAAAAATGTGCATTACAATTTTTCAAAAAGATTTTGAGAGAGTGAGCATGCATGCACATCTGTGGGTAGGGGGAGAGGGAGAGGGAAGAGGACAAGCAGACTCCTCACTGAGCAGGGAGTCTGACACAGGGCTCGATCCCAGGATCCTGAGACTGTGACCTAAGCCTAAATCAAGAGGCATAACCAACTGAGCCATCCAGGTGCCCCTGTGCATTACATTTTTAAGACATATATGTTAACAGAGTAGAAGACAGACATCCAGGAAGTAGGAAAAGAACAAATTACGCCTAAAGTTTGCAGAAGGAGGGAATAACAAAGATCAGAGCAGAAATAAATAGAGGTAAAAAAAAATAATAGAAGATATCAATGAAGTTACTAAGAGCTGGGTTTTTTAAAAGGTAAAACTGAGAAAACTTTAGCTAGACTAAGACAAAAAGACTCAAGCAAATAAAATCATAGATAAAAGAGGAGACATTACAATTGATACCGTGAACAGACCAATAACAAGGAGATTAAATCAGTAATCAAAAACCTCCCAGGGACTCCTGGGTGGCTCAGCAGTTGAGCATCTACCTTTGGCTCAGGGCATGATACTGGGGTCTGGGACCGAGTCCCGCATCAGGCTCCCTGCATGGAGCCTGCTTCCCCCTCTGCCTGTGTCTCTGCCTCTCTCTCTCTCATGAATAAATAAATAAAATCTTTAAAAAAAAAAAAAACAACCTCTTAATAAAGAAAATCCCAGGACCATATGGTTTTACTGAATTCTACAAAACATTTAAAGGAGAATTAATACCAATCCTTCTCAAATTCAGCCAAAAAATGGTAGAGATGGGAACACTCCCAAATTCATTTTACAAGTTCAATATTACCCTGATACCAAAGCCAAATAACAACACCACTAGAAGACTACAGACTCATATTCCTGATGAATACAGATGCAAATTTTTTTAAAAGAATTTATTTATTTATTCATGAGAGACACAGAAGGAGAGAGAGGCAGAGACACAGGCAGAGGGAGAAGAAGGCTCCATGCAGGGAGCCGGATGTAGGACTTGATTCCGGGTCTCCAGGATCATGCCTGGGCCAAAGGCAAGTGCTAAACTGCTAAGCCAACGGGGCTCCCAGATGCAAAAATTCTTAACAAAATACTAGCAAATGGAATGTAATAGCACATTAAAAAGATCACACATGATAATCAAGTGGAATTTATCCCTGGGATGCAAGGATGGTTTGTTATACACAAATCAACAAATATGATACACCACATTAAATAGAATGAAAGAGGGCAGCCCAGGTGGCTCAGCAGTTTAGCACCTCCTTTAGCCCAGGGCATGATGCTGGAGACTCGGGATCGAGTCCCACATCAGGCTCCCTGCATGGAGCCTGCTTCTCCCTCTGCCTGTGTCTCTGCCATTCTCTGTCTGTCTCTCATGAATAAATAAAATCTTAAAAAAAAAAATCTTAAAAAAAAAACTTGTATGAAACCACAAAAGTTCCCAAACAGACAAAGCAGTCCTGAGAAGGAACAAAGCTGCAGGCATCGTACTTCCTGATTTAAATGTATACTACAAAGCAATAGTAATTAAAACAGTATGGTAGTGGCATAAACATAAATACAAGGACAATGGAACAGAATTGGGAGCCCAGAAATAAATCTCAGCATATATGGTCAACTAATGTGGAGCCAAGAATACACAATGGGAAAAGGACAGTTTCTTTTTTTTTTTTTTTTTAAAGATTTTATTTATTTATTCATAGACACAGAGAGAGAGAGGCAGAGACACAGGCAGAGGGAGAAGCAGGCTCATGCAGGGAGCCCGACGTGGGACTCGATCTCGGGTTTCCAGGATCACACCCCAGGCTGCAGGCGGCGCCAAACCGCTGCGCCACCAGGGCTGCCCAGGACAGGTTCTTTAATGAATGGTATCATGAAAACTGAACAGCTGCATGCAGAAAAATACAATTGAATACTCATCTTACATCACACACAAGAATTAACTTGAAATGGATTAGAAATTTAAAATAAAACTTGAAACTTAAATTCCTACAAGAAAAAAAAAATTAAATTCCTACAAGAGGGGATCCCTGGGTGGCTCAGTGGTTTAGCGCCTGCCTTCACGCCCAGGGCGTGATCCTGGAGTCCCAGGATCAAGTCCCACATGGGGTTCCCCACATGGAGCCTGCTTCTCCCTCTGCCTCTCTCTCTTTCTGTGTCTCTCATGAATAAATTTTAAAAACCTTTTAAAATAAATAAATAAATCACTACAAGAAAATACAGGGGTAAAGCTCCTTGACATTGGTCTTGGCAACAATTTTTTAGGTGTGACACCAAAAGCACAAGCAACAAAAACAAAATCAGTGAGAGAGCATTAAACTAAAGAGCTTCTGTACAACAAAAGAAATAATTAACAGAATGAAAAGACAATCTATTGAATGGAACAAAATATTTGCAAACCATCTATCTGATAAGGGGTTAATATATAAAATATTTTTTAAAAACTCACACAACTTAATAAGGACAAAAACAAAAGCAGACTCTGCACTGAGTGTGGAGCCTGATGCGGGGCTCGATCCCACCACCCTGAGATCACGACCTGAGCCGAGACCAAGAGTCAGATGCTAAATCAACTAAGCCACCCGGGCACCTCTGTAATAGGTTAAGACTCCATAAGTTAGGCCTTATCTTTGCCAAACTGATTTATCCATTCCTCTCTGCTCCAATTTCAATGAAGATGGCTGAGAAATCTCTATATTCTCTTTTCCTAGCTTTTACCCAGGGGAACTTAACTCAAATCTACATCCAGAAACAAGACAGAATTGCTCTGGGGTGAAGTTCCACCCCCACCAAGGTTACCCATATCCCAGCTGGGTGAAAAACCTCTTCCTCAGCCAGGCCCTGAGAAGACTGGATAAGGACACGGAGCACCTGGTTTGGCCTCAGGCACACAATGCCTGTTGGACAAATGCCTATTTCTACTGTTCTCACCTAATGACCCCTCTTGCTCCCCTAGTTAAGGACCCGAAACTCTACCATCATCACTTGATCTAATTCGATGCTTTTGACTTGCCTGGGTTTTTTTGTTTTGTTTTGTTTTGTTATAGACGATTCCATATCTTCATATAATCTCTGTTTTCCTAGATTCTTGTCCAAGTTGTAAGTTTCTATGACACGTTGTCCTCAAATATAGTGCAGTTGTTTTCTAAAGCACTAGGACATGTGAGCTAACAAGACTGATGTACATGTGGGGGAAATCTCTGATATCCAGAATGTCTCTGACAGCCCAGGCTGCACCCCCACCCCATCTCCTCCAGGGCTTACGACTATGGGAATCATTTGATCACAATGCCCTTAGAACACCCAACAGTCACACACTGTCTCATTTGCCCAGTCCCTGACTTCTGACTCTGCAGCCATAGGATAAGCTCTTGGCCTACTCACCTGTCTTGTTAAACAGTAATATTCCTGGAACATTTTAAACTGTTTCAGTATTTCAAGTTACATTTCTTATTAACTCGCCATTAATGATCTAAACTTTCTTGGGCTTATCATTAACTATCTAACCTTCCTGAACTCTGCTTTGTATTTCTCTTTTGTTATTTTCTCATATAAGCAAAAGTTCTATATTAGTTACAAACTTCCCCAGAGAATTGCTTATTTCTGATTGTTACTGAGAGGTAAGACCCATATTTTGCTTCATTACTCCCATTTCTTTAAAAAAAAATTTTTTTTAAAGATTTTATTTGAGACCGTGAGAGAGAGCACAAGCAGGGAAAGAGGGAGAAGCAGGCTCCCCACTGAGCAGGAACCCAACACGGGGCTCAATCCCAGCACCTGAGCCAACGGCAAAATGCTTAACCAACCGAGCCACCCAGGCACCCCTTTTACTCCCATTTCTGACCCATTTTAGAGCTTGTCTTGCTAGTGAGGGCTCTTCTGAGACACGATGCCTATTTCAAAGTATGATTTTCAAAGGCCAAACATTCTCCAAGTGGTCTCCTTTTGCTATCTTTAGAATAAAAACCTGTGCAGGAAACATTCCCTTACTTAGAACTCAGCTGAGTTCTGGGAGTGCTTTTCACCCATCTATCCAGGGCCCCAGGATGGGCAGAAGCATGCCTGTTGTGGGGACTGGCTTTGAGATCAGACCAGCCTGGACAGTGACACTGGCAAATGACCGAAACTCTGAGTCTCGGTTTCCTTCTCTGTCCAGTCACACAGTAGCACTTCATGGAGGTAGAGTGGGCACCCCCTCAGATAACACAGGTCAAGTGCCCCAGTACAGAGTTTCATGCATGTAGGTACCCAACAAACAAGAGTCAGTTTAGGTTGTTGTAACAAAAATAACATGGACTGGGTGACTTACAGAATTCTGGGGGCACACAAACATTTGGACCATAGCAGAGTTATTTTCAATGAAATAAATAGAAAAATATTAATTCTGCTCAAAAGATCAATCTCCAGAGGTTCCCTGCTCTGAGAAGATACAGGAAACAGAGGCTTATTTGCCTTGGAACTTCTCCCAGGCCATGTGACATAGTGGGACTCAAAAGGTCTGGATTCAGGGCAGCCTTTGGGGGACCTCACGTAGCCTCACAGGGAAGAACCGCCCGTCTTGCCTGCCTTACTGGCTTTGTCATAATGTTCAAATTACTGGATGTACATGGAAACACTGTGAAATTTTATTTTTCCATAAATGACAAGCCCTGCTTATGTGGTCCCCAGTCACATACCCTTAACAGCAAATAATAGATAATCTAGTCAACTAAGTTTAGGGGAGGCTGACATCTTGATTTCCATTCTCTCACACACACCCTTTTTAGTGTTGCAAGAAAAGTAGTATTTCCTTGGGTAATCATCACCCTCTTCAAACCTGGTGTCACTAATAGTCCCGACCAGCACTTCTGCAGTATTTACAAAGAGTCAGGTGTACTTCTAAGCACTTTACATATCTTAACTGATTTAATCCTTGCGGAAACCTGTAACTTAGGCACCTTTGTTTCCATTCTGCCTATGAAGAAGTGGAGACAGAGGGTGTAGGTCAACAGAGCTGACCTGACCAAAGTCACACAGCTAACAAGTAGCAGAGCTGGTCTGATTCTGGAGTTCAAGCCCTTACCCACCTCCAAACAGCTACAGTCCCAATCAGAACTCTCCTTTCTAGGAGCTCTAGCCCTGACCTTCACCCTTAAGCTGTACTGAGCTTCCTGAGGCAAGTTCAGGAGCTCTAACCCAGGTGGTGATGCTCAGGACACCCCTGCGTCCTGTCCAGCTGTGTGCAGTCCCACTTGTACTTGCAGCCTGAGCCCCGCCAACTTGTCCTGCTGTTGCTCCCTGAACCCTCCCCAGCTTCCCTCAATCCTAATCTTTTACTACCACCTGGACACTACATTTATACCTTCCTGCCCAAATCGAACCCATCCGTAAAATCTCAGCTGAGATCCTGCCTTTGTCCCAAAGCCTTCTCTGTTTGTATCTTAGTGCGCTGGTCACATTCTGTCCTACATTCTGGTTATTTGCTCTCTTACTAAATTCCTGAAGGACAGGGAGCACATTTTAACTTGTCCCCCATAATGCAGCACATGCAGAGAACATGAATGAGTATGTCTGCCTGGTTCTGGGAATTCTCAAATAGCCAATTCTTTTCTCTATTTTGATCAGAAAGAAATCAATGACAACAAAAGTTTCCAAGCAGGTATTATTATTATTATTATTTTTTATTATAGTCACAGAGAGAGAGAGAGAGAGGGGCAGAGACACAGGCAGAGGGAGAAGCAGGCTCCATGCACCGGGAGCCCGATGTGGGATTTGATCCCGGGTCTCCAGGATCGCGCCCTGGGCCAAAGGCAAGCGCCAAGCCACTGCGCCACCCAGGGATCCCTCCAAGCAGGTATTAGATAAAAACTGCCTTCTCCAACAACAAGATCTACAAGGATCATTAGTTCACTGGAGACACACGTATTGTGTACTGGTGCAGATGGAGGACAGAAGAGGACACTCAGCTGCCTATACTGGGTCTGGACAGAGCCACAGCACTCAGCATCCACCCAGAGCTTGCCACACTGTGAGGACACAGATAGGAGCTCTGCCCTCAAGCTCAAAATCTAGAAGGAAGATGGGGCATGTGCTCAGAGAACTCTAATGTGGAAAATGGTGTGAAGCCTAAGTTGCAAACAAGATATACTGATTGTTATGGGCTGAATTGTGCCCACTTCTTGCCGAATTCATAAAAACCCCAAACCCCTAGCGCCTCAGACTGTAGCTATATTTGGAGACAGGGTCTTTAAAGAGGGGATTAAGTTAAAATGAGGTCTTCAGAGTAAGCCTTAGTTCAGTCCAACCACTGTCCTTATAAGAGGAGGAAAGTTAGATAGCAGGGATGCTGGAACAGAGGGACGGCCATGTAAAGACACAGGGAGAAGGCGGCTGTCTGCTGGTCCAGGAGAGAGCCATCAGGAGAGATCAACCGTGCCCTGGACTTGCAGCCTCCATACACTCTGTTGTGTAAGCTCCCAGTCTGCGGAACTTCGTTACACAACAGCTGTGATACAGCTCCTAGGATAACATGATGTATGATACAAATGGATGATCCCAGAAAACATCCTAAGTGAAGGAGGCTAGACATAAGGTCACACATTGTCTGATTCCATGATATAAAATACCAGGATGGGTGAATCCAGACACGGTGGTTGCCAGGGGCTGCAGGGAATGACGGTTGGGAAGTGACTGCCGAGCCTACATGGATTTTCTTTCAGGATGATGAAAATGTGCTGGAACTAGACAGAGGTGGTCATACATCATTATGAAAGTGCTGAATGTTACTGAGTTCTTTACTTTAAAGTAGTGAATTTTAGGGCAGCCCGGTTGGCTCAATGGTTTAGCGCCACCTTCAGCCCAGGGTGTGATCCTGGGGCTCCGGGATCAAGTCCCTGTCGGGCTTTCTGGGTAGAGCCTGCTTCTCCCTCTGGCTGTGTCTCTGTCTCTCTGTCTCTCTCTCTCTCTCTCTCTCTGTTTCTCATGAATAAATAAATAAAATATTTTTTAAAAATAGTGAATTTTATGTTATGTGAATTTCATCTCAATAAAAACTCTAAAAAAAATCTTTAAAAAGATACACATATAAGAATACAAAATACTGACAGGTGAAAGTGCTTGAACAGAGGGTCATGAAGAACAGAAAGAGAGAATTGAATCCTGCTTGTGTGTGATTTGGCCATGAACTGACCCCTGAAGAGAGGGCAAGGTCTCCTGGAAAGAAACAGAAGGGTGGCAGGGGTGGTATTCCTAGGGGGAGATGGCGGGCCCGGGGCCCCCAGGTAGGAAGGTGAGGCTGGCAGGAGCCTAGGGCACAGCCTGCCCAGGAAGATGGATGGAGGGAAGCCTGGGGTCACTGAGTAGACTCTGCTGAGCTCCTGAAACACAGAAAGTTTCATCATACCTGCTCCTGGGCCCCTTTTCCCAAAGTTTTAGTAAGTCTGAAGTTGGAACAGGAACCTGTATTTATAATAAAATACAACATTAAAAAAAACCTCTCTAGTGATTAATCTTTTGGGAAACCATTTATTTCTCAGTGAGCTTTCCCATCTAGGGAAGGGTCTTTTAGGGTTCCCCTCCCCCCGGATCATGTGATGGCTTGACACATGTACACATTGTGAAATGATCACCACAATCAAGCTAATTACCACACTTCTCACCTCAGTTACCACACACTCGAGTGCACTGTCTTAGCAAATTTTAAGAATACGATGTATTATAACTATACTTCACCAGGCTGCACAGTAGATCCTAGAGCGAATTCCTCTCAGCTGGAATTCTGTACCCTGTACCCAGCTCCCACGGGCAATCACCCTTTTACTCTCTGCTTCTATGAGTTCAACACTTTTAAATTCCACAAATAAGTGATATTATACAGTGTTTATCTTTCTGTGTTTGGCTAATTTCACTTAACATAACGTCCTCCAGGTCCTTCCATGTTGCTGCAAATGGCAGGATTTCCTTCTTTTCTATGACTGAATACTATAACTATATATATGATATAAATATATGTAATATGGATAATATATAAAATTCCATTGTTATATATATATATAATTCCACATATAATGGAATATTACACACACACACTTTTTATTCAACTGTTGACACTTAGATTGTTTCCATATTTTGCCTACTCTGAGTAAGGTCCTTTAGTTTTATGCTGATGCTACTACAGAATTACTAATTTTAGGGTAAAAGAGGCTTTATTATGCTCTGTATACTGTAAGAACAGGGAAGGCATATTAATTCATTTCACAAGATTTTCTAGAAAAGATTTTTGCTTAACTCTCATCTATATGGAAAGTTCAATTAACCAGAAAAGCAAAATTTTCAAATATTAAAGATTTAACACAAGTGGAAACCTGTGTCTTTAAAAATAAAACACTTCAATTGTCCAAGTGACACAAAAAGGAAAATACATAAAAAATAAAGATAAAAAAGATTCTAAGTAACTAAAAGGTGGTCCCTTCCAAGTATAATACATGTTAGGCCTTTAATGTGCCCCATCATTTCACTGTGAGAGGGTTCCCTCAGCAATATCACTAAATACAAATGTTCTAGGAGCATCATGTCACTAAATACAAATGTTCTAGGAGCATCATGTTTTTATTCTTACGATTTGAGGTCAGCCTTAAGGACAAATATTAAGCAACAAGAATAATCATGTTAAAAATGTGGAATAAATACATTTTTTACTTTCAACACCTGGTGTCAGCAGCATAACACAGTCCAGGGCTCTCTGCACAGGCTCTGAGCTGGGTGTGCCCTGGGGTGGCAGCAGCTGGGCCTTCAGGGGAAGGAAGCCCAGAGGCTGGGTTCACATCTTCCAGAAGCATGATTTAGCCATTGCCCCAGGTGGCTGAATTCCCAGGAATCACCCAGGGTTAATGGACAGTCTTTATGCTTGTTTTTAACTCTAACCATAATGATGTGAGGAAAAGCTAGAGTGAAGTGAACCTGAAATGCTTTCTCTCTATGTGATGCTCCACAAGTGAGATGGCCTCACCTCCCCGCTGCCCAATCCTCTGAGCCTGTCTGTCTGCTACCCAAATTCACAGGTAACCTGGTTTAGATTGGCTTCTGATGACATGCCGGAAATTAAAAATCCAAAATCTCCGTCAAAACATCATTCTTTAAAAAAAAAAAAAAATCATTCTTTAAAGTAACTGGGGTTCAGGTCAGACTTCAAACAAGGGGAGACGTGAGGAAGGAGAAGCCATCCTTCCGACGTCCTGAGCAAAAATCACAGCGTTGACCTCCAAGAGGGACTGGCCAGAATTGTAAAGCCCGGTGCAGTTCAGCCTGCTCGACAACCGGGAACCTTTCCTTGCCCTTTACCAGCAGGGTGAAGTACCACATGTGAGATACTTCCTTTCTAACTTACTCATCCACACAAAAAGTCACCATATCCTAGTTTTCTAGCATGGCTGAATGGTAGCTCTTCATAATAAAGTTTAGTCTTTTATGCACAGAAAAAATTGTACAAACCCTCTCTGCATTTGTAAACACTGCATACTACAAATGATGCAGCACAGCCTTATTCACAATTGCAAAGAAGTGGAAGTAATCCAGGTGTCCATTCACAGATGAATAGATAAATAAAATGTGGTATCTATAGACAATATTCAGCTTTAAAAAGGAAAGAACTGCTGTCACATGCTACAAAATGGATAAACCTTAGGGACATTTTGCTAAATGAAGTCAGTCAGTCATGAAAAGACAAATACTGTATGATACCACTTACATGGTCAAATTCATAGAGGCAGAAAGTAGAATGTGGTTGCTAAGGACTGGAGGAAGAGAGGGGAGTTGTTTAACAGGTACACAGTTTGGTTTACAAGATGAAAGTTTTGGAGGTATGCTGTACAGCACTGTGAATATACTTAATGCTACTGAACTGTATATTTAAACATGGTTAAGGTGGTAAATTTTGTTATTTTTGTACCACAATAAAAATTAAAATATTTTTTAAATGATATAACTTGTAAGCTTTCATCATAATGCAGGATTGTCATACTGATTGATTATGGATGGTGGTACAGATACATCTATGCAGTTTGCTGTCCGTATCAAGCCTCAGGAGTTATTCTAGAGTCTGCTTTCTTAATAAATATCTGGGACTTGTTAGGATTTAGCTGTTAAAAGAGAAAGTGGAACTTAACATCTTTCGGTACATAATATGTGGTATTACCATCAGAGAATTTTAAGATGTGAAAGCTGGAAAAAACTTTCAAAATTACATTTTAAAGGTGAAGAAGTGAAATATAGGCTGTAATCAAACTAAATGATTTGCCTAAGATCATACAGATAGTAACTATGAACAGAGCCGGAAAGAGAAAACGTCTCCTCTTGCAAGGCAAGACTCAGCTCTGTGGAATGCCTCACCGCCGAATGTCACTGTTTAACACGATGCCACCAGGGGGCAGCAGGTGTATTAGTCTGGTACTCCAAAGCCCCAATTTAAGGCCCCAGGACATGTCTATTGTTCCTCCACCCCACCCCCCCACATATGTACATCTATAGGACTTTATTAGTATCAACAGGAATGAAGTTTAAAGAACATCTATACTGTTTTTAGACGAAACAAAGACTTAGGTCCAATGGAGGTAACAACCTTCCTAATCCTTCACTATTTTTTATTTATCCCAATCCTACTTGACATAAGGGTTAATTACTGTTAGGTTTAAACCAAAAATGACTTAGCCACAGGAACACATCCCATTGCTTTACATTTGAACCAAATTTTCCTAACACTTGGCCTCTCAGTCTTCATACCACAGCAACCTCAAGCCTACCAGGCAAGTTGTCCTCCATCTTGGTTTCTGTCTGGCTCCATCTTTCTTTTCTTTTCTTTCTTTTTTTTTTTCTTTAAGATTTTATTTATTTATTCATGAGAGACATACAGAGAGAGAGAGAGGCAAAGACACAGGCAGAGGGAGAAGCAGGCTCCATGCACGGAGCCCGACGTGGGACCCGATCCTGGGTCTCCAGGATCATACCCCGGGCTGCAGGCGGCGCTAAACCACTGCGCCACCAGGACTGCCCTTCCATCTTTCTTTCTAATGCCTCTGGGATTACAAAGGAAGGTCTCCCAATTGACCTAATCCTTCAGCAACTTTTCAGAAATATTCAGAAGAATCTCAGATTCTGAATGATGGTAATTTCCATTCTGTTAAATGATACTACCAACTGGAAGCTCAAACCATAACAGCTAATGGTGAGACTTGACAGAGCTGTCCCCCAGCAGTGACCTCCACAGTTTCATCTAATTCAAGGGGAAGGACAAAAGCATTAGCAGTGACATTTAGGTAATTAAACCAGGAGGCAACTCCACACTTTCAGGCAATAGTAACCAGTGACTATGGTCCCTAAGTCATACAAAGAGATGCAGATGATCTTTATTTCACAAATGGTTTTCTTCCTTGAGCTCAATATGCTTTAATAAAGAAAAAGGTATTCAAATGCAAGCTTTCACTACAGCTTTAGACACATGGGAGTTCATTTTTAAACTACAACACTGCAGTGTTCTCTGTAGTTAAAAGGCAAATAAATTACTCTGCTTACATCCAGTTGCTCCCATGTAATTTACTATTCACAGATCTTTTTCTTTTTTAAAAAAGATTTTATTTATTTATTTGAGAGACAGTGTGTACAAGCAGTGGGGAGAGGCAGAGGGAGAGGAAGAAGAAGTCTCTCTGCTGAGCAGGGAGCCAGACCTGAGACTCGATTCTAGGACTCCGGAATCATGACCTGAGCCCAAGGCAGATGCTCAACCAACTAAGCCACCCAGGTGCCCTCTTTTTCTTTTTAAAATAAAGTTTGTTGTTTAGAGGCAGTGGGGAAGAGGGGGAGAGGGAGAGAGAATCTTAAGCAGGCTCCATGTCCAGCACAGAGCCCAACACGAGGCTTGATCTCACGTCCCTGAGATCATGACCTGAGCCGAAATCAAGAGTCGGACACTTAAACAACTGAGCCACCTGGGAGCCCCCTGATCAATCTAACATAACTGAGCAGTTACGAAATTTCTATAAAATAGAAATGAGATAAGCACAAGATGCTTATAATGAATGGATCACTGCAAAATGCATCATGTATTCAGGTACTGTTCTGTAATCCTTTGCCAAATATGATGTGTTGACTGGTGAGACTAAAGAAAAGTCTATCTAGTGGCACCGGGGTGGCTCATCAGTTGAGCACCTGCCGTTGGCTTAGGTCGTGATCCCAGGGTCCTGCCTGGGATTGGGTCCCACATCGGGCTCCTCACAGGGAACCTGCTTTTCCCTCTGTCTATGTCTCTGCCTCTCTGTGCTCTCTGTGTCTCTCATGAATGGATGAATCTTAAAAAAGAAAAAAAAAAAAAAGAAAAAAGAAAATATCCAAATAACATTCTGGTTTTGATTATTTTCTATATGGAATATTTACCGTATTTAAATACAGAATATCATCAAAAAGCCAAAAATAATTATTTTTATAATAGGTACATAAAATAAATTCAATTCAGTAATTTACTCAAGAGTTATTAAAAATAATTTTTTAGAATACTAAAAAAACTGAAATCAGATAATTAAAAAAAAAAAAAAACACCACCACACCTATTAGGAGGGCTTAAATAAAAAATAAAAAAAACCCCTGACAACATCAAGTGCTAACAAAAATATGGAGCAACTGGAACTCTCATACATTCGTGGCTGAGATGCAAAATGATGGGGTACAGCCACTCTGGAAAAGTTTGGCAGTTTCTTAAAAAGTTAAACACACACTTACCATATGACCCACCCATTTTGCTCCTGGGGATCTTCTCTATAAAGATGAAAAATTTAAATCCATAAAAACCTATCTACAAATGTTTATAGCAGCTCTATTCATAATCCCCTCAAACTGTAAAGAATCCAATGTCCTTCAACAGTGAATGGATATGTAAACTGGGGTATGCCTGTAAGATGGGCAGTAAATAAGAACACACACAGAGGAATTTCAAAGGTGTTGTCCAAGTGAAAGAAGCCAGTCCCAAGGTTGCATACTATTTAATTTCATTTATGTGACAATCTAGATAAAACATTTCAAGATAGAGATCAGTCAGGGTACCTGTGTTGCTCAGTTAGTTAGGCATCCCACTAATGATTTCAGCTCAGGTCATGTTCTTAGGATTGTGCAACTGAGCCCTGCTTTGGACTCCATGCTCAACATGGAATCTGTTTAAGGTTCTCTCTCTCTCTCCCTCTTCCTCTGCTCCTCCCCACCTTGTACATACTCACTCTTTCTCAAATAAATAAATCTTAAAAAAAAAAAAAAAAAAAAAAAGATGGAGACTAGATCAAGGGTGGTCAGCAACTAGGGGAAGGGGAAGGGTTTGACTTACAATGGGACAGAATGAGGGAAGCCAGTATTTTTTGGTTTTGTTTTCTGGCTTTTCTTGGTGGTGCTGTTCTGTAAAAGAATTGTGATGAGGGGCACCTGAGTGACTCAGTGGTTGAGCACCTGCCTTTGGCTCAGGTTATGATCCTGGGGTCCTGAGATCAAGTCCTGCATCAGGCTCTGTGCGAGGAGCCTGCTTCTCCCTCTGCCTATATCTCTGCCTCTCTGTCTCGCATGAATAAATAAATAAAATAAATAAATAAAATTATAAAAGCCTAATAAAAACTCTAAGGGGAAATCACAGTTGACCTTTGAACAACATAGGTTTGAACTTGTGAATCCACTTATATGCAGCTTTTTTTTTTATAAAAATAGTACTATAAATATATTTTTTCTTCCTCATCCTTTTTTAAATAACATTTTTTCCCTAACTTACTTTCTTGTAAGAATACAGTATATAATGCATATAGCTTACAAAATATGCATTAGTTGACGCACACCTTATCGCTAAAGCTTCTTCTGGTCAACAGTAAGCTCTCAGTAGTTAAGTTTTTGGGGAGTCAGAAGAAGTTATACTCAGATTTTTCAAATGCAGGGTGTTGGTTCCCCAACCCAGCATTGTTCAAGAATCAACTGTAGTGCATCTTATAAATGAATAAATAACAATTAGATTGCATTTTGAGGAGTATTTACAAAGACTAAGTCACTGTTTTTTTTTTTTTCCTTCTCTTAGCATTTTGTTATGAACATTTCCAGCCGTATTCAAAAGTAGAGTACAGTAGATCTTAACCATTCATGAGCTGACAGCACCATCCTGGCTTTGCCATATGTGTTCCATTTGTCATTCTCCCTTTGTTTTTTGTTTTTGTTTGTTTGCTTTCTTCTGAAGAATTTTGAAGCAAATACCAGAAATCACATAATTTTATCACTAAATATTTTAGTGATAAATACTAAATATTTTACTATGATTTTTTTTAATTTTAGTTTTTGCATAACTACAGTCCTAACAATGAACAAAATTCCTTAATATCATCTAATACTATATTCAAATATCCCCATTTGCCTAAAAAGGTCTGTGCAGTTGGTTTATTCAAACCAAAGTCAAAACAAAGCCCATTCATTGTATTTGGTTTATATATGTCCTAGGTCTCTTTTAATAATCATAATTGATATGTGCCAGGCATTAGCTTAATTCAGAATTCTCTTATTCTTACTTTTACTTCTTATTTTGTTTTAGAGTAGTTACATCTCTGATACTTTCATTCATCATTACTAGAATTTATATAAAGTAAAATTGGCCTTTTTTGGTTGTATAATTCTATGTTTTAAAGTTGATTAATGTAACTTTCATCACAGTTCTTTTTTTTTTTTTTAAGATTTTATTTATTTATTCATGCGAGACAGAGAGAGAGAGAGAGAGAGAGAGGCAGAGACACAGGCAGAGGGAGAAGCAGGCTCCATGCAGGGAGCCCGACATGGGACTTGATCCAGGGTCTCCAGGATCACGCCCTGGGCTGAAGGCAGCGCTAAACCTCTGAGCCACCCAGGCTGCCCTAGCCTGTGCATTTAATAACACAAACACTCCCAGTGTTCAACACAGAGGAAGCTTAATAGTTGCTGAATATGAACAAATGGGACAAAGAAGGTTTTTCCCCTACTGTTCTTTTTTTTTTTTTTTTTAAGAAAAACTTCTTTATTATGGAAAGTAAAATATATACAGAAGTAATGATATAATGATCCCTCAAATACCCAAATTCCAACTTCAACACTTACCAACGTAGGGCCAATCTTAACACCAACATTTAATCAATTTAATGTTATCTAGCAGAAAAAGCCCACTTCAATATTCTCTCTCTTTTTAAAGATTTACTTATTTATTTTAGAGGGAGAAAGAGAAAGAGAGTGCATGCAAGTGGGGGGGAGGGGAAGAGGGAGAGGAAGAGAGAAACTCAAGCAGACTCCACGCAGAGGGTGGAATCCAAAGTAGGGCTCAATCTCACGACCCTGAGATCATGACCTGAACTGAAACCAAGAGCCAGACACTTAACCAAGTGAGCCACCCAAGTGCCCCTCAATATTCTCTTACAGAATCACATGTTCCTAGTTCTCATCACATGTTCATTTATCTGTATTATTAACACCTTAAAAAAAAATCTTGAAATGGACAAGTCTTGCAAAATATAAAACAAGGGAACTGTAAAACAGAAACTGTTATTTTTCCCCCTATATAAAATTAAATTTTCTACAGAGCATAACTATTGTAAACAAAGTTTAAAAAAATGGGGGAAACAGTTGTAACACATATAACAAAAGATTAGTATCTCCAACGTATACAGAATTCTTACAAATCAGTAAGAGAAAGATCAATAACATACTATTTAGAAGAATGAGGGATCCCTGGGTGGCGCAGCGGTTTGGCGCCTGCCTTTGGCCCAGGGCGCGATCCTGGAGACCCGGGATCGAATCCCACATCGGGCTCCCGGTGCATGGAGCCTGCTTCTCCCTCTGCCTGTGTCTCTGCCTCTCTCTCTCTCTCTGTAACTATCATAAATTAAAAAAAAAAAAAAAAAAAAAAAAAGAAGAATGAGTATAGGGATGAACAGACAGTTTCATCTATTAAACAACAGAAAGACAAGGACTTCCAAGTGACACTATTTGTCAAGATGCTACCTCTGGTGGTCCAGGATTTAGGAGTAAAATGCACTCTAGAACAGAGGGGAAAACAAGAATTCTTACCTGTAAACATGTTTCTTCAAAGCTGTGTTGCCCTAGAATCCAGCACCAGAATAAGTGTATGAGCTTACAAAAGCTTTTGACTTTAGAATCCTTCTAAACGGGACAGCAGGATAAGTACTCCCACCTCACAGGGTGACCAGGAGACCATGGCATGGACCAAGTATTTCTTTCCAGCTCTCAGTCCTGTTGGGAGGATGAGGAGGAAGATGAGTGAAGAAAGTTGAGTGTTTAAGAGACAAGGGGCTTAAAAACAAAAACAAACCAAACTAGCCCTTACCAGATGGCATCTGAAACCCTGGGTCTGGGGAGGAAGATATTTCCATTCAGTGGGAAAATGTGGTCCACCAGCCAAGGGGCCACAGGGTGGGGTTTCCACTGACCTAGCAGAGGGGTTCAAAGTTCTCAACATCCTGGAGAAATAGAAGCCGTATCTTCTCCTTCAAGTAAGGAATATTAAGACAAGGGGGGAAAAATGTATTTTCAGCCATAAGGCAAAGCCTATTTTAGAAATATTGAGCCATATATTTACATTAAAAAACAATTAAAATGACCTCTGAAGTACACCTGCCAAAAACGGAGAACCTGAACCTAATTAGATCTAACTTCCTTTAGAACCTTTAGATCTAACTTCCAGTTTATAGGAAATACAAGGGATAGAGGAGCAAGCTAAATGATACTACACAAAAAGCCAAATAAATCCAGAACGTGAGGCATCTATAAGCAACCAAGTGCCACCAGTAAATCATTGGCATTAAAGAAATCCACTGGGACCATGACAGACCAGTGTCAGCAAACTATAGCTCTCAGGTAAGTCCAGCCTGCCAGTGGAATTTAAAACAAAAAGTCTTAAAACAAAATTTTATTGGGACACAGCCACGTTCATTCATGTACATATCATCCGCAGCTACTTTTTGTACGAACACAGTTGATTAGTTGCAACTGAGACCACAAGGCCTGCAAAGCCTGCAGGAGTTAGTATCTGGCCCTTTTCACAGTCTGCCAAACCCCTGTCCTAGATTAAGAGGGGCATCAGCTGCTCAACAAAGTATCATGTGTGGACCTTGTTTGAATTCCAATTCACATAAACCAACAGAAAAGTAAGTGCATTTTTGAGGCAATCAAGGAACTTTATGGACTGGGTCTTCGAAAACATTATGGAATTATTGTCAATATAATCATGACAATGAGATAACAATGGTATTAAGGTTATACAAGAAAAAGACCTTTTGTTGGAAGCACATACTGCACTAAGGATGACATGATACGGTGTCTGGAATTTAAGCTGCTTCAACAAAAAAGATGAAGCAGATATGGCCAATGAAATTGTTTTAACAAACTGTTCCATCTATTTGATGGATTTGTGGAAGTTCATTGTACTACTCCCTGTGCTTTTGTGTTTGCTTTAATAAAAAAGGAAAAAAGAACCCAGAACCTTGATCAAAAAGTGTTTATAGAGGTGCCTTATAGCTCAATTGGCTAAGTTAGACTCTTGCAATTTCAGCTCAGGTCATGACCTCAGGGTTGTGAGATTGAGCCCCCCATGTCCCCATGTCCAGCTCCATGGTGGGCGTGGAGCCTGCTTAGATTCTTTACCTCTCCAAAGAACAAAAGAGGTAGAGTTTATAGCCAGACAGCCTTTCTCTTCAGGTATACCTCCGCTTCAGAGTCCAGACTCAACACACCAGTTGCTCCTGTATCTCTGAACCTGGTTACATTTTAAACTCCTTTACTCTGTTCATGGTGTCTGCCACAGGAATGCCCCATTCCACTCCTTAGCCCATTAAGATTCCACTCTCTGCTCAAGGTCCAGCATAAATGTGACCCTAGCCAGGTCCTCCAAGGACAATTTGTCTTTCTGTGCCCCAACAGACCACTGCCACTTTGAAATTTTTTTCATCCCTTTTAACATTTTAGCTCTTTACTGTGTCTATTACCTCATAATGCCCTACAAATCCTGAGATTCCTAGTAACTGGGTCTTTCTGTAATTCCAGAGGCGGAGTATAACACCTTATGCACAGTAAGCTCTGTCTTCAGCTCTCAGGTCCAACCTAAACAAGGCTGTCTTGCCCTGAGCAGTGTCACTGACAAGAGAGAGACCTTCAAGTAAAGAATGAATTTCTGTTAAGAGGCTGGTCATGTTTAACTGATGCCCTCCTAATACATTCTTTAATTGCTAAGGTTTGCCCCTGAATAGAGAATGTTCTAGAGGGGAATGCTAAGTTTGCTTGAATGTGTCCTATTATCACCACCTCTCCTTGGGACCAGTCCCTCTGCAAACAAACACTGCAGCCCTCACCTCCACCCCAGTCAGCAGGGTGACCCGCCCCCTGGTAAAGGGCCTGGCTAACTGTGTACAAAGCCTTTCAGTGACTCCACTTAGAAGAGCTGACACAGGCTGGAACTTTCAAGAGATCTCACTAGATTTAAAAAAAAAAAAGGACAGATAATTTTAAAAACAGTAACAGCTTCTGTCCCTGTTCTCTTATACTTCCTGCTGCCCAATATCTAAGGCCAGCATGAATAACCACCCTCTCTAGGTCTCATGCTAACAGTTGAGACCGTCGTTAGCAAGGTCAACTCGTCCAAAATATTTCTGAACCAAAATCCACCAATTAGAAATTAACAGAACTTTACAAACGCGGCTTTTGAAATACAAATGCTCTGTACCAGGGTTGTCTGCTTATTCAGGAACTTCCGGCTTCTCCTGGGAGTCATTTCAGGAAAACAAGGCATTTTGGGAAAATGAGGGCAAACTGCAGGAGCTCTCCATATTAGCATTTCAATAAATTGAATGACAGACCAGTCTTCCGTTATAGGAAAAAGTACCTAAGGACAGGGTGAGACCTACACTTTATATAGGCCAATCCAACAGATTTAGAGATGCCCTTTAGGTTATTATTTTTTTAATCGGGGAGAGGGGCAGAGGGAGAGGAGAGGACGAATCTTAAGCGGATTCGTGCTTAATTTGTCTAAGATTTGTGGCTTCATCACGGCCCCAGTGGAAACGAAGAGGCGGAGGCTCCACCGACTGAGCCACCGGGGCCGGGCCTCCGTGTCCTTTAGTTTTCAATACACGATTTCTCCCTAGGGCGTTTGGCACAATGAAAGACCTGCTTTTTAAAAAGCGGCTACAAGTCTCCTGCGTGTTCTTACCAGCTCAGTATTCATAAAGCCAGCTTGGAGCCAAGAAGCGGTGCTTCAAGAACCGTGCACTGATTCAGGGTTTCAAGTCCAATTACCGGGTACCCTTTGGCCGGCAGAGCGGAAGAGCAACAACCAGACTCGACAGTCAAGGCTGTTCGAGAAGTTTCTCCCCGTGTTCAGACGTGTACCTAACAGCTCCAAGGAAACCTAAGGTCATACGCTGACAAACACCAGGAGTTTTTAGATTTCTTTGGCAGCTTTGGGTTTCCTCACAAACAGGAATCTCCGAAATTACACACAGATTTTCAGGGGCACCTGGGTGGCTCGGTCCGTTAAGCAACTGCCTTGGGCTCAGGTTGTGATCCCAGGGTCCGGGGCTCGAGTCCGGCATCAGGCTCCCAGCTCCACGGGGAGCCTGCTTCTCCCTCCTCTCTCTGTCTCTCACGAATAAAAAATTTTCTTAAAGATTTTATTTATTTATTCATGAGAGACAGAGAGCGCGAGAGAGGCAGAGACACAGGCAGGGGGAGAAGCAGGCTCCACGCACGGACCCGACGTGGGACTCGATCCCGGGTCTCCACAGGATCACGCCCCAGGCTGAAGGCGGAGCTAAACCGCTGCGCCACCCGGACTGTCCTCATGAATAAATTTTTAAAAATCTAAAAAAAAAAAAAAAAATTCTGAAAAGCGGTAGCCTGGTTCCCCTGAGAGATCCTCTTAAAACTACCTTGCGAATAACCCCCGCCCTTCCCGTGGGCGCCGGCAGCGTCCACCCCCGCAGACAGCTCCTAACTCTCCCGCCCTCGCCCGCTCCGGCGGTGGCGCCTGCGTCACGCCGCGCGCCGCGGCTCCGGGGCCCGTGTCGCCGCCGGGTGCCCCCCCGCCCCCGCCCCCGCCCGGCAGCTCCCGCAGGCCGCCCGCGGCCCCTTCGCGGCCAGGCGCGCTCCCCGAGTCCCCGGCGTCCCCAGAGCGCCCGCGCCGCGGCAGCGGGGACCGAGACCCCGGGTCGGCCCGCGCCCAGCGCCTCACCTGCGGCGGAGCGCGGCGCCGTCGGGACGGGCGGGCGGCCGGGCGGCGAGCGGAAACGAGGGCGAGGCGTGCGCAGCCGCCCCGGGAGGCCGCCCCCGGCGGCGCCCCCTGGAGGCGGGACGCGGCCCCGCCCGCGCGCCCGGGCCCGAGCACACCTGGGCAGCGCACACCTGGGGCCGCCCCGCAGCTAATGACACGCGCACCACCACCAGGCTTCCCGTCTGTCCCCTGGCGCCTAGGACAAACCTGCAACCCCAGAAATTAGAAGAGTGAAGACCAAAAGCTGAAGGAGAATTTTTCTCTGGAAACTTTGTTCATTCTGGGTTTAAACAATGCTCCTTTTGGGACCCCGGTGACAAGAAGGGCACAGAGATAGAGGCCCACTCCTGTCACATCTCTCCAAAGACACAAATATAGAGTTACTGGAATGGAATTATCCACCTTAGTCATTTTCTGCCCCTTCCACTCTTTCATGTATGTGGACTAGGTTGTTTTTGTTTTTAAGATTTATTTATTTTTTTATAATGATTTTTTTTAATTTTTATTTATTCATGATAGACATAGAGAGAGAGGCAGAGACACAGGCAGAGGGAGAAGCAGGCTCCATGCACCAGGAGCCCGACGCGGGACTCGATCCCGGGGCTCCAGGACCACGCCCCCGGCCGAAGGCAGGCGCCAAACCTCTGAGCCACCCAGGGATCCCCTTTAAGATTTATTTATTAAAGAGAAAGAGAGAGCAGAAGCTGGGAGGAGGAGCAGAGGCAGAGGGAGGAGCAGGCTCCTCGCTGAGCAGGGAGCCTGACGCGGGGCTCCATCCCCGCACCCTGGGATCATGACCTGAGCTGAAAGCAGATGCTCAACCAATTGAGCCACTCAGATGCCCCGTATGTGGACTAGTTGAAACTTTATTACAATTTCATTTTTATCCAAACGTTCCCAATAATGCAGATGTGGCTGTGTTTTGGATGGATATAGAATTACCAAAGAAAACTAAAAGATCATATTTATAAGCCATAATTTATTTCCAAAGTTCTTTCTTGTCTTGGGAAGTTTATAATTAAATTGAAATATTAAAAAAAAAAACTTGTCTAACATATATTTTCAACAATATATTTAAAGAGTAGCAGTAATCATCTTAATATTTTTTTTTAGTGAAGAATGATTCTTTTTTGAGGGAGGACAAATCATGTTGGCAAAAGAAAATGAGCCAAATACATGAATAAATAATTCTTCTGGTGAAGGAAAATTAAAGACGGTGACAAGGGGAGCATTCAATTGTATTTAATGCCGGGTAAGCCTGAGGAGTCTGATTCAACATAGCTCTGTGGGATAATGTCTTCAGCTAACTCTCAAGAAATAACTCATAAACAAATAGTTTATAGTAGAAGTTTTCAAAATGTGGCCCCAATCCAGTAGTATCAACAGCACCTGGCAATTTAGAAATGGCAAATCTCAGGTCACACCCCAGGTCTTCTTAATCACCAATTCCAGGAGTGGGGCCTAGCATTTTGACTCGTGTCTATGATGCACTTTCATGTTTGAGAACCATGATTTAGTGAAGATTTGCTCCAGTGCTTCTCAAACTGAAATGTGCTTGTGAATCAACTGAAGATCTGGATTAAAAATACACATTCTGGTTCCTGTGGACTGGAATAGGATCTAGATTCCCAGGATCTACTAGATGGGCACACACAGGGTGTGACCCTGTGTGAATAAACTGCCCAACAAAGGCAAGGGTGTGGATTACTTTTAGAAAGGTGAGAGTCCCATAGTTTTTCAAGGAATCTGTGTGGTCAGTTACAAATCCATGGCCTGTCAGTTTAGGATTGGTGGGCACACAGGAGTCCTTTATAAGCCAATTGCTCTGGTTTAGGAACAGAGTTGACTCGGGAAGGCTATCTGGTTGCATCCAAATTGTGGAGGTGAGTGACTTGCCAAAAAGGGTTCAGCTTCCCATCAGCTAGCTGTTTTTGTGCTCATTCTGGTCTATTATTTTGCCATCTATAATTTCCCATATCTTCCAGGCTCAGGGTCAAGCGTACAAATGATTTACGTAGGTTTAAAGCTCAGCCGACATTTCCTTTATCAACTCAAATGATTTAAACCAATAGATTGTCCTTAATTGGAGTTTTCTGGTTTAGCCATTGTCATTGTTTAAATCCAAGCGGGTAATTGCCAAGCTCTTGTTTTCCAGATTTCGGTGCGATAAGGTAGATAAAATAGATGCCTGATTTATATTTATATTTGACTAAATACACTGCTACTTTATGCAAAACGGACGGCCCCATCTCCTTGTCACTCCTCCCACTTGCCGCCAGCATTGCAAATACCATACTGCAGATAGGAAAACATCTTCACCTCTTGAAACTGTAGTTATAATGTGAAATAAATAACAGAATGAGGAGACTATATAAGGAGCTTGGAATCTAACTAAATAACATTACAAAATCTACTGAAATGTTATCAAATTATTCTGGTAAATCATTTTAAAAAGTCATCTTTGGCCCCAAATAACCTACAAAATAAATCCAACACTTGTTTTTGTATGGCCCATGAGCTGATGAGTTTTGCATTTTAAATGCTTGAAATTAAAAAAAAAGAAAGAAAGAAAAAAGAACACTTCATGACACATGAAAATTACATGGTATTTACAGTTCAGTATTCATAAATAAACTTTTACTGAAAACATAGTCACTATCATTTAATCATGGAGTCTTTGCTTGTCATGGAGACTCTGTGACCCACAAAGCCTGAAGTATTTACCAACTGCCCTCTTACAGAGTTTGTCTACTTTGCCCTGTAGTTTTTTGCTCCAGCCTCTGTTACAATACCTACCTGTCTCTTCTGTGATAGTTGATTTATATGACTGCCTCCCTCCTGGACTGAGTTTCATGAGGGCAGACTTGTATCCTTTTTATGAGTTTGCAGCATTTGCCACTATGGTACACAGAGTTAGGTATTCAATAGTATTTATTTAAGTGAAGCTTACTTTTTTTATCATTTTCCTTATCTAATCTTTTTTTTTTGAAGATTTATTTATTTATTCATGAGAGACACACACAGAGAGAGGCAGAAACAAGAGGGAGAAGCAGGCTCCATGCAGGGAGCCCGATGTGGGACTCGATCCTGGATCCTGGGATCAGGCCCTGAGCCGAAGGCAGACACGCTCAACTGCTGAGCCATCCAGGCATCCCTTCCCTATCCAAATCTATGTGAACTTAACAAAAAGGCTTTGCAGTTCAACACAGGATCCATTAATTAGGCTAATTTAGAAACTTTTTGTGCAGAAAGTAGAAACAAATACGTTCTCCCAATAATTGGACTCCTTATTTCCATTTCTAAACCTGGCTCTAAAAAAAACTGTTGTTAAATTTGAAGGCAGCAGGGTTATATTTTTTTTCCTTCTTTTCATTCTGTCAAGTTATTTTACTTATTACAAGAGATCTTATTGCTAAACAATTTCCATGGCCAAAAAATGAACGAAGAGAGAAAACCAACCTCATGAAGCTATGTTCACTCACATTAAATTCAATCCTGGTATTTCTGGAATTAATGTGGTCAGATTTTTCCTTTTTTCTTTCTTTCTTTTTTTCTTTTTTTTTTTTAGAGAGAAAGAGAATGCACTCAGGCAGGGTGGGGAAGGCAGAGCGAGAATCCTCAGCTACTGCAGATCCCCATGAAGGGCTCAATCTCATGACCTTGAGATCATGACCTGAGCTGAAATCAGGAGTCAGACATTCAACTGACCCAAACATCCAGGCGCCCCGGCTGTCAGATATCATTTTTAAATTTAATTAAATTCAACTTGTCAACGTATAGTATAATACCCAATGCTCATCCCATCATGTGCCCTCCTTAATGCGCATCCCTCCATCCGCCTCCTCTTTGGCAACCCTTTATTTGTTCCCCAGAGTTAAGATCTCTCATGGTTTGTCTTGCTGTCAGATGTTTAAAAATAAGGCATTGACTTTTTCTCCACAAAAGAAATGTGGTATCTTTTCTGAAAAGTCTATGGACTTTTCCAGGCAATTACAGTTGAAATGGTTTATGCTATTCTTGCCCATCTTCTGTATTTCTGGGGATGACAAGTAAAGACTAAAGAGATAATATATATGAGATTATTTCATTAGTTTTGTTGAATAAATCCCTAACCATGAGTAGGAGAATAATTATGAGAACTCCCAGAAAAAGTAATTTGACCAATAAAATATGTTATCCATCATAATGGAAGCTAATTACATTGCAAAGAACCATTGTTCGGCCACAAACTAATCTCTGAGTATATAATATTGCTGTCATTGTTCTTCCCAAAACCAGAATCAAGTAATTTGGTCCTGCTCTCCAAACAGTAACTTTCTAAAGGAAATAGTGCTGACCTGGTGCCTAGAAATGTAGATATTACAAAATGTAGCTTGATTCCCTTGAACTATTGATGTAGGAAATGAACATATTTTGAGTGCTGTCATGTGACCAGCATATTATGACTCTTCTCTTTTTTTAATCCCTTGAATGATAGTATTCAGCAGAGGTTATCATTCCCATATTACATATGAAATGGCTCCAAAAGGCTAAACAACTCCCTTAAAGACATGCTGCCAGTAAATAAAAGTGATAGGATTTGAACCCATATCTGGGTGAGCCCCAACCCATGCTCTTTAACATGAGGGCTAAAATAGGGAAGCTGGGTAATATACACTGAGATGTATGTCATCTGGGCTCATAGTTTCTTTTTAAGTAGGCTTTTTTAAAAAGGTTTTTTTTTTTTTTAATTTATTTATGAGAGACACAGAGAGACAGAGGCAGAGGGAGAAGCAAGCTCCATGCAGGGAGCCCCATATGGGACTTGATCCTGGGACCACGGGATCATGCTCTGGGCTGAAGGCAGACACTCAACCGCTGAGCCACCCAGGCGTCCCAGTTTCTTTTACATTTGAACCTTGTTGTTAAAGGTACTGATTCCAATGGACAATTTCTACATGTGTACTTCTTTCCCTGAAGAGCCTTCATATACGTGATTACATTTGAGGCTTACTCTTGCATTGTATGGTAAAGACCAGTTAGAGAATTTCTTTTACTTTACGGTTGAAGGAGGGAGGTTACATAGCTTGCCCATTCTTACTGATGATTTCAAATAGCAATGTTTCTTATTGTCAGTGCTTTTCCAGAACAAGGTTTCTTAGTAGGAAAGTAGCAGTCACCCAGGGAAGGGTGATATTTGACATATCACTTCAGTGTATCCATGGGAGGAATGTGGCTTCCTGTTCACTTTGCAGCCAACATAATCTGTGCTATCTTAGTCTGATGAATGGCAGAGGAGAATTTTCCTTTTTCAGTCTGAGGTACTTTTACCTTCAAAATATTTTGAAGGACTAGAAACCTTGAAAATATTTTGTTCCCACAAAAGCATTGGCATTTCAAACATTCTTACATTTCACAACAAATATTTTATTTATTTTTAATTTTAGATTTTATTTGTTTATTCGACAGACAGCACAAGTGGGGGGAGTGGCAGGCAGAGGGAGAGGGAAAAGCAGGGTCACCGCAGAGCAGGGAATGGATGCGGGGCTCCATTCCAGGACCCTGGGATCATGACCTGAGCTGAAGGCAGACTCCCCACTCTGAGCCACCCAGGTGCCCCCAACACAACAAATTTTTAAATAACCATTTATATCAGCATCCAAAGTGGCTCACTTTTATAGCTTTTTATAGAAGACTTCTGTATAAGATTTAGGTATTTTAGTAAAAAAGGGTTATGCACCTGGGGATGTTTGAAGACCCTGGCATAGCACAACCCTCTTATTTTAAATGAGAGAAATTAACAACAAAGCCGCAACCACCACTACCACCATTAATTTTATTAGAAGCACCTTTGACACACAGTAAATAATTAAGTGGCTCATTCCAGGTTTCTGGTAACTAATAGCAGTTTGGAAGTGTTTGTAACTAACTGAATTATTAAAGTTTTTAAAAAAGTGACTAATGCCTTGAACTTGGCCCTAGGATAATCTCATACTCCTGGTCTCTGTTCTTTCTACTTTATCACCTTGTTTGCTGATGTCTGCAAATTCCTAGACCAGTACTCTAAAAGCTATCATCCAATTTACTTTATCAGAAAGTTCTAGAAATGAGTAGCTTTTATTTTCTTTAAGAACAAATCTCAATTCTGGCCATCAAAATTAATGCTATAGAAATGTAGCTGCTAAGACAAATCTGCTTTTAAAAGATGAATAAAAGTGCAATTTAAATCTGCAGGCAAAAAATTTTCTCAAACGCTTGTCACAAGTTGGAAGCAGAAATCTTTATTGTTCCTTAAAAAATGCCACGTATTTAAAAATTATCAGAAATGCAAGATGCTCAAGATAGTCTTGATAAATAGTGTAGCAGATTTAAAGGGGGGCCCCTGGGTGGCTCAGTCAGTTGGGTGTCTGATTCTTGATGTTGGCTCAAGTCATCATCTCAGGATCATGAGATTGAGCCTCATGTCAGGCTCTGCACTTAGTGTGGAGCCTGCTTGAGATTCTCTCTTTCTCCTTTTCCTCCCTTCTCTGCCTGTCCCTCTCCTGTCTCTCCTGGCTCTCTAACTGTACACATAAAAAAATAAAAACAGTACTTGCTAAACGAATCAGACTCAGAACATAGTGCTAAAAATATAAATCTGAGATTGTTTCTGAGGCATTTAATTACAGGATATGAAACTTCAAGAAAAGTAAGGGTTATCCCCCTTCAATTGTTTATTGAACATTATTACATGTCAAACACTGATCTAGGCCTTTATATAACTTTTCTCATTTAAACCTGCCAATAATTCTGTGAAAAAATGTAGTTTTATCCCGTTTTGTAGACAAGAAAGCCAAATTGCGGAAAGACTAGGTTACTTGCTGAACTAGTTTCCTGGGGCTGCCACAAATTATCAGGAACTGGGTGGCTTTAAGCAACTGAAATGTTGCTCTGGAGGCCAGAAGTTTGGATTCACTTACTTTGAAGGCTCTAGGGGGGATCCTTCCTTGTCTCTTCAGCTTCTGGTGGCTCCAGGCATTCCTTGGCTTTTGGAAGCATCCCACCAATCTCTGCTTCTTTCCTCCTATGGCCATTTTTCTCTGAGTATCTCTCTGTGACCTCTCCTCTTATTAAGACACCAGTCTTTGGACTTAGGACCCACCATAAATCCAAGATGATTTTATTTCAAAATAGTTAAGTGTATCTGTAAAGGCCTTCTTTCTAAGTGAGGTCACATTCTGAGGTTCCCAGGGGATATGAATTTTGGAGGTGACACTATTCAACCCACTACATTTGCCTAGGGTCATACAACTGGTAAGTGGAAGAATAGGATTCAAAGCCAGGTGTAACACCTTTTCCTTTCACATGCAAGCTTTATGCACCCAAAGGCTATTTCCAGACTACCACCAAGATGGTCACATAGCATCTAGAATCTAGTGAAGATATAAAGGCTTTGTTCAGAGAAGAGTCTAAATTGCACACCCGGGGTTCAGCCAATGATCTGGAAAATGCTGCCTTCCAAGTTCTTGCCACTCAGCATTGCTCTGGAGCCCCCATCTCCCCAGAACTTTCTTTTGTCTGCTGGGCAAAGCAATTTAGCAACCACCTTGGTTACCTGAGTTTCCATTATAGTGTCTCCTTCCCACCAATGCCCCTTAGCACAGCTTTATTACAAACAAATCCATGGCTCTCTTGAGTAAAGATTTCTCTGTGAGCTGCACATGTAGTTTCTTTATTTAGAGGGAAAAATTATATCAAATGATGCAGATATTTACAAGGTAGAAGGTGAAAAGTCTCTCATTCCCACTTATTACAAAGAATTGGCCAATGTTAAGATAAACTATAATTCCTATAAAAGTTTAAAGAGATTGGAAAATGACAGAAGAGGCTGAGAGCCTTAATATTTAGTATCTTCTTTTGGCTTCTGTCCCCACCATTATCTTTCCTTGTCTCCTTCATTCCAACCACGCTATTCCACACAGGACCTTTGCTCCTTCTCCTTTGAGCTAGACACCAGCTTCCAATTTGTATTTTATGAGGAGTATTAATCTTAAAAGAGGCCATAGCCTAAATTAATGTCTTCTTGGTAGAATTTTAGAGGTGAGTGAGATCATTTAAGACAAGACTCGGTGGGATTTTATTTTTTTTTAAGATTTTATTTATTTATTCACAAGAGACACACAGAGAGGCAGAGACATAGGCAGAGGGAGAAGCAGACTCCATGCAAGGAGCCTGATGTGGGACTCGATCTTGGGACTCCAGGATCACACCCTGGGCTGAACGCAGGTGCTAAACTGCAGAGCCACCCAGGGATCCTCTCTGTGGGATTTTTAAAATGAGGCTATAACATTCGATAATCATTAGTATTTATTAATGAATATTTTGAGTAATATTAAGTACCTTACTTTACTGAAAACTAGGGTTACTCAACTCTGGGGATCCTCTATTTGGGCCAAATATGGTAAATGCAAACACTTATCCATGGACAATATGGCTGACCCCTTGATGGACTTTATGCCTCAATGTCCTCTTCCCCAGATGCCCAGTGAAGCTTTCACTATAAATTTGAGGCCCAAAGGAGAAGGCAGAGGTGACTGAACCATTATCTGTTTCTGTGAAATAGAAAATTGAACTTGATTGTAAGTTTCATTGCCTCCAGGAAAAACAGATTCACTAACTGGTGGAGAATTTTGAACACAGAAGAAAAGAAATGCCCTGGCAACATGAGACTTGGACAGCTACAAATGTAGAAGACATGAATGCTTGACCAACAGGCCTGTGGACTCCCCAAGAGAAGTTCCCTGGAAAGGGGATGGTAACAGTGCTTAAAGGCTGAGGTAAAGTAGACTAAAGCTCCACAGGGGCAGGAATTCCCTTTGTATGTACTTTCTTTGGTGTCCCCAGCAGCTGGCACAGATGGTATACAAGAAATTATTTTGTAGCGGAGTGGCGCCTGGGTGGCTATTAGTTGAGTGTCCAACTCTTGATTTCAGCTCTGGTCGTGATCTCAGGATCATGAGATCAAGCCCCTTGTTGGGCTCCCAGCTTGGCAAGGAGTCTGCTTGAGATTCTCTCTCCCTCTCCCTCTGCTCTTCACCCCTCTCTAAAATAAATACCTAAATATTTTTTTAAGATTAAAAAACATATTTAGGGAAAATTTGTAACATAAGAATGGCACAAGAGATCCTTGTGGTGGGATTGTTCTATATCTTGACCATGATGACCACACAAATCCTCACAAGTAACATTTTATAGAGCTAATGAGGACATATGAAACTGATGAAATATGAATAAGGTTGGTAGATGTATTGATGTCAATTTCCTGGCTGTGATGTTATACTATAGTCACTTAATCTATTACTATTGGAGGAAACTGGGTGTAGAGTATTGGGAGCTCTGTATTATTTCTTACAACTCATATGAATCGACAACAACCTCCAAATGAAAAGTAGTGATGTGAGAAAAAATAAAGCAGTAATGTGAGAGTAAAAACAATCTAAGAGAGGTGATAGCAGTCCAGAATGTAGTAGAATGTGAGTCAAGATAGACTGACTTTGAAAAGCTAAACCCTGTTATTTATTTATTTTAAAGATTTTCTCTATTTATTCATGAGAGACACACACAGAGAAAAAGGCAGAGACACAGGCAGAGGGAGAAGCAGGCTCCACGCAGGGAGCCTGATGTGGGACTCGATCCTGGGACTGCAGGATCACACCCCGAGCCAAAAGCAGATGCCCAACCGCTGAGCCACCCAGGCGTCCCTAAGTTTTTTATTTAAATTCCAGTTAGTTACTTAAGCTAAACTGTTTAAAAGAGAGAAGCCCCTGAGGGAGGAGACACACTAGTCACAAGACAGACACGTGTGTGGAAATCTAGGGGTGGATGCTCCCCAGAGGGGGATAAAGAGAAGTGGAGAGCTATGAGCTTAGTGCTACTTGCCCAGGAGGGAGGAACGCATGATGGGCCCCAAAATACACATCACAAGATAGGGCCCAATGCCATGTAGAGTGAAGAGGGCTCCAGTGACCTGAACATCTGCTGGACATCGTATTTGGCAGAGCCTCTGTGAAGATTCTGGCTGGCCTTATGATTTTCATTCCCAAACTGGGGTTTAGCCAACCATAAAAATGTACAGATGTGTCTACATCTGTCTCTTTGTGTAACCTGTAACATATGGGGACTTTATTTCCTCTTTTCTAGGCTAAACTCCAACCAGGTTTGGGTCCTGACTCGGCTACTATCAATCTATGTTTAACCATATGGGAACACTAGCATTCCCTCACCCACCCACCTCCCATCCATTACCAGTTGACTCCTAAGCATTTCTTAGATCAGTTCACAAGTCTTCAACTTCACTGCCACTTGGTTACAGCAAGCTGGCTCATCCTTCCCCTGGACACATGGAATGGTCTCTTCACTCCAATTCCTCCCCCATCGATAGCCCAAGTGATCCTTGCAAAATAGAAATCTGATTGTGTCGCCTCTCTACTTTGCAGCCTTCCATGGTTTAAGGACCGTTTTAGTCTGCAAACCCTGGCGAATCTGGCTCTAGTTACCTTTACCTGCTCTAGCAAGTGCCCCTCCCCCTTCTCCTTGGACTTTGTTCCGCAAGTACTCTAACTTTTTCACCCAAGAGCCTTTGCATGTGGGGTTTCTTATGCACACAGCCCAGGTGTTCCCAACCTTGGCACTACTGACACTTGTGGCCAGATAATTTTCTTAGGTGGGGGCCATCCTGTGCATTGGAGGATATGCAACTGTAGCATCCTCCCACCCACCATCAGTTGCGACAACCAAAAAATTTCCAGGCATTGCCAACTGGCCCCTGGGGGCTGAATCTCCCCTGGGTGAGAAAACTACTGGCCTAGAGTGATCTCATTCCTCTCTGCCTATCAAATCTCAGTTCAAAAGTCACCTTCCCTGGGAACCCCTTCAGGCAAGATCCAATCTCCCTCTTCTATTATTAATTTTATGACTATTTGATAAGTATTGTTTCTCACGGTTACTACCCACGACATGAGGGCAATGGGCCATGTCAACTTCTACACACCACTGTATTCCCAATGTCTAGGAGATATCTGGCACAGAGCAGGCACTTAGATTTGTTTGAATGAGGGAATGAGTGTGTTTAAGGTCAAATCTGCTGTAAAATCTGCACCCTTCCAAAATCCAAGCTATCATTTAATTTTTTAATAATAAATTTATTTTTTATTGGTGTTCAATTAAGCTATCATTTATTGAGGGTCTACTGGGTCAAATACTTCATTGCCATGAGGGAAGCCTTATTATCCCCATTTTACAGATGAGGAACTGAGGCTTAAACATTGCTAAATGGCTTGCCTATGACATCACAGTGGGAGAACCTGGACTCAAATCTAGGTTTTCTCATCCCAAAGTCTAAGCTGATAGATGTGAATACAGACATGGATGTCCAGTGCTTTGCTGTGGGGCTCAGTCTTTTATCCTGCATATTTTAAGTGAATAATTTGAAATAAATGCAAAGGCCATGCTTAAGAAATAGGATAGAATCAGAACCCCCGGGGGCCCCATCTAGGCAGTAGGCTAAGTCTAAGGATGAAACTTTTAAGAATTACTTACTTTATAAGACTGCATGTAAACAAAGAAGAAATGTAACAAAGAGAGAACAACTGCAAACTGCTTTTCAGGATTTGGGGATTTCACCATCAGGGAGGTGCAAGATGGGGATCAGGACTCAGATTTCTCAAACAGGAAACTACCCCTAACCATGTCTATTTGGACAACCACCCATCCCACCCCCCTACAGTGATCAGTAACAAAAACATTAAAATAAGGGGGAGAACAAGGTGACAGTCTTCCGCTTCTGCCTCTGGTAGAGGGTTGGGATGGAAACCCAGGAAGGAGAAGGTAGGTGCCATCGAAAGGTGGAGAAAGAAGGAAGAGCACCAGTGTGGTGCACTTTCAAGATCTGCAGAGACAGGAGACTGTAGTACCAATCAAACTACTGTTTTCTCTGCAAAGAAGGCAGCTGTGATGGAAATCCTGAGAGATGGAGCTGGAACAGTGCAAGCTAAGGTGATTCCTTCTGCAGGCAGGGCTCCCGGATAGGTGTGTCTTGATTTGACATGAAAGTTTTAGTATCAGTAGAAAAAAAGAATCCTGAAGGAACTTTTACAAGAAATGTTTTTCTTTACTCTCAAAAGGCATGTACTGTTTTAAAGAAAGACATTTGCTTTAAAAACAAAAAAGATCAACAAGCATATAGTGCATCTATTATCTGCCGAGCTGAGTACTGTAGGAACATAAATAAGAATATGACAGCTCTTGCTCCTGAGAGATCTATAAATTGTTACTGTTATTTTGGGACCTTTTAAGAAATGTTTGAAACACAGCACTTTCTTTTCTGATGTATGTCAAACACTAGCACTTTCTTTCCTGAAGTACCTCAAACCATCATAAGTTACGATTTCTAAATTACAATTTGATGCAGACCTGCCCTCCCATCCAAATGTGATTGTAGAGAATTAAATTCATTTCCTTGTGGATCTGTTCATCCTGTTCTCTAAACCTGGATATTCCAGACTGCAACCCTATTACATGGTCCTTGACACCAAAGAGAAGCCACATACTAGAAAGGACGAACTGGTCACTTTGATTTCATTTTAAAGGGAATGGAAGACAAAGTTCACTATTTTGAAAATCATCTATTAAGAGGGCAGTACATTTTTATACCAGTTTGTGTAATAATTTTACTGCATAAGAAATTACAGAGATTGCATAAATCATTAGCTCAACAGTATATATAGAAGAGCAAAACAAAGCAAACATGATTATTCTGATCAAGTAAGAGGAAAAATTTCAAGTCTTAAAAATACCACAAACACCCCAAGTATGACTCCTTTTAAGAGAAAATTTACCTCTTGCATTTTCTGGATACAGTAATGACTGCAGTTCCATTAAGCCAAATGGAAAACTGCTTTACAGCTAAAAACATGAAAAAGCAACTTACATAGATATGTAGCCCTCTTAATACCAGATATAACAAAAACAAAGACTTCAGACTGCCTGCTTTTGCCTAAAGCATGGCTTGAATTTTCTATTAATAGTAACAGCTTAAGTAGAATATGAATACTATATAACTTCCTATGTTATGAAGCTGCACAAATTGGGAGAATCCAAAAATTATTGCAGGAGTGAGTGTCTTCCAATGGGGGGAAAAGTATATAAATATATTAGATGTTAAAACTTCATTCTTCATGCAATTATTTGCCCTGTTCAAAACATAAAAATACAAATAAATATATTTCCTTACAAATGAAGTTTATGGTGTATTGTTAAAAAAATGATTAAAAAAACAAAAATCTCAATTTATTCTTTGTCATTAAATAAAAATTCTAATATACAGACACATTTGATATTTATATAAATTGTTAAGAGTCAGTTTGTCATTTCTTGTTCAGGATTGACATGTAATAGTACTAGTCTCTGTACAACATGGCTCACACCCCAAATGCAGGTTTAATTCCACTGCGAGTCGCTCCAGATAATTTTTTTCTCTTTTTTCTTTTTAATTAAAAAAGATTTTATTCTTGGAATTTTAGAATTTACATTTGAGTTGTCTGAAAAAATACAATTTCAATGCAAAAACCACATCAAGCATTTAAGAGTATATTGCTGGTGCTGTAATCTTTTTGCATGTCTTTGTTTTCATAGAAAAAAAAACCCAGAATAAAATAAACAACACTTAAGACTTTCAAATGGTTAAACATAACCACATAATATTAATGATATGCTTCATGCACACAAACAAAAATGTAGGATAAAGGATCAGACGTTTTTCTTTTGCATTTGTTCCAGCTTTCTTCTTAACAGGCCATAATTCTCCTTAGTTCCTAATGCAGTGGGGTCAAGCTGCAGAGAGATTTCATAGTGTTTTTTGGCCAAGTCTAGATGTCCCCAACGATGATAAAGCACAGCTGAAATAGCAAGAGATGGATTTCATTGGAAATGCTTCTGAATACCTTGAGGTATTCCTAACCACTTGTAAAAAAAAAAAAATCACAGCACCTCTGCAAACAGTTTTCAGAAATTGTTGTTTAAAATAATATTGTCTGTACCACAAACTTTATTTATTACAACCACATTCTCTGGTGATTGTCCGTTTAACCACCTCCTGTTACTCCTGGGGTTCTGCTATGCACTAGACATGTCACTAGACATGACCCATCTACCCAAAGCAACATTATTATATAAAGAAGTAAAAGGAAGAGTACACGAAGGCTGCCATGAAACTTCCAGGAAGTAAGGCTGGATAGGGCTGGAGTCCGCCACTGCTCAGAGCCCTGACCACGCAGAAGCCCAGCATCTGAATAAAAGATTCCCCTATATCTTTTGTCAAAATAATAGCTTGTTTGTTGCTAGCTGGAAATAAGGGCTCTAACATTAAGATCTGCATAAAATGATAACTAAAATCTAATTATTAGAATGATAAAATGTCTGATTATTATTGTGATTTTGTGAGTAAAACCAACTTTTGACATGGGCAGAAGGGTAACTGTTGCCGTTTCATGACTTTCATGATGAGAAGCTACAGAGTCTGTAGGGAACAGATTTGGTAAAAATGTATTCACACGTGAACCATTCTAAACATTGACATTGTTATGCTCTAAAAATCTTAATTATTGCAATGTAAAAATGGAAGAAAGCAATTTTAAGGAATAAATCACTGTAAATGCACTTTTAGCCAAGATATGAGAACACATAAGAACACAGAGGAGACCAGGCTACAGTGGGAGGTCCACTAGGGAAGAAGGGAGAGGACATAAGTTAGATCAGAAACTTCCAAAGTACTTCTTAGTTTAACATTCTAGGATCTTTCACACAAAAGAAGAAAATCAAAGTTTATCAATAAAAAGGGGATACACTGAGTGGGGGATTATTGGAGTTGGTCTAGTCATACAATTATGACTTGTAAATATGACTTACTTAGATACCTTTTTAATGTGTTAATTTCTTAACACACACACACACACACACACACACACACACACACACACACACACACACATCTTAGAACCAGATTATAAAGGCCAATACAGGCTAGATTTGAAAAAAACATTCTCCCAACATTGATTTTACAGAAATGCACACATTTTTTTAAACTTCCACAGGACTTCAATACGATTCAAACTGAAACACTTCCTTACCCAAATTGCCATGGTAACTTGCAGCATTTGGATGAGCTTTAATTGCTTTGAGAAATAAAGCTTCAGATTCCTGAAGAATGATATTAAAAAAAATAAGGTATTAAGGTATTGGACGATGCAAAAGCAACACAGTTTTGCTGTGTATGGTTTTCAGACTTCTTAATGTTCTCCCTTGTGTACCACTGCATCCTTTTCCCAGAAACATTTGGGAAGACTAGGAGGGTCACACCCTGTGCAGAGGTTTGGAAGGGCAGGCAGGGCACTGTGCAGCAGGACAAAGGTGACAGGACAGCAGTGAGGGGAAGATGGGCAGTGGGAAGCAGTGGTAGTCATAGAGAGAGGATGGATATGCAAATGAGCGCTGCCACTTGCCTCCCTGAGGAGGGTGGGATTTTGCTACTTACTTCAAGTAGCAAGATCCCAGGGTGCAGTGGAGGATGAGCCAAAGTCAAATGACCAGGAAAGGGCTGGGCTGCTAAGGACACCCACAAAAGTATCATTTTCAGTTAGCATCAATAAACTCATTTCCAGGTTTCTTAAGGGAGGAGCTTGGGGCCAATTTAATCTCCCCCAAGAACTCACAACCTTCTCAGCAATCCATAAGTAGCCCATTCAGCTGGAAAAAATAAGCAGAGAGAATGACGGTTTGACAGCCATCTGTCATCTAAGCAGTCACAGTACTGCATGTGACCATGAACAAATGCCCCTGATGGGCGCGAACCGATTCTTCTATAGACTTGCATTTCCTTCAAACAGTGCTCACTTTCAATCGGGTTGCTATGGGGCATGGCCAAGTGTCTTCTTACCTGATCATTATGGGACCATGGCTGCCTGGGTAGTCCCATTCTACCATAATACTGAGAAATAAAGATGCCTAACTGTTCTTTGTTGACACCTGCTGGGGTAGCTATTCACACCATCTACATTTGTGTTCCTAAAGGGCCACGTATGTGTTAGTGAGTATCAAACCCTAATCTAAATCAACTAAAGTTGGTGGTTCAGGGATGAGTTTGCTCTTTCGAGCTGCACCTTCTGTGAATTTCCAGGGGGAGCTTCCCACATCTAGGATCACACATCTTATAAGGTATAGAAAGACTGAATTCCTTGCCCAGAGATGGCCTCGGGAACTCCTGAGAAGCAGGCTGGACCCTTGGGAAAACATCTTTGAAACCAGAATCTTTTAGAGAAAGCTGGCAAAGGAAAATTTGTATTTTGGGAATGTCATCCAGAAAGGACTGAATGAATGAAGATCTCAGGCTAACATACAAGATGTCAGCAAATATCACTACCAGAACTCAGTCAATGACTATGGTCCAAGTTAGAATAGCTGAAACTCCTTTGAGGCAGTGTAAGGTTCTCTTGCCATGTTAGGTATGCTGGAAAAAAAATTAAGGATTGTAGAGATTTGTAGCTATGCTCTAAGTAGCTATTCTTTCTGATGATTGTCCATTATCATTTAACCTAAAATCTGAGAAATAGGAAGGGCAGGGAATCTAAATCGACTTTAAAACTTATTTTCTTTCCTTATCTTAGGCTCAGCATCCTGGCCTAGACAATGAGGATGCAAAATGTATAGAAAAAGTAGGAGACCCATTTCTCCATTCTGCTCTATGGAGTATTGTCTACTTTATCTAGAAAAAAATGAACAAGTGAACTAGAAGCCAAATTTCGGTCACATTATTAGGATTCTAGTTTATAGACTGTGGGATGATAGAAATAAATCAATACAATGGTTACATAAGCTGTATCTTGAAAATGACTGGCTGTAGCTGGTGGCTGGACACTTCTGAGCCATCTTAGGTTGACAAAGATGGCTGAAAAGGTCAATGGAAGGGAAAACCATAAACCTTACCTTCTTCCCCCAGCTCTACACAGGTAAACCCATAAAAAAACAAAAATTAACCCCCTCAAAAAGCTTCTCTAGGGGCACCTGGGTGGCTCAGTCGTTAAGTGTCTGCCTTCAGCTCAGGTCATGATCCCGAGATCCTGAGATCAAGTCCCAAGTTGGGTTCCCTGCTCATTTGAGAGCCTGCTTCTTCCTTCCCCTCACCCCCTGCTCATGCTCGTGCTCTCGCGTTCTCTCTCTCTCTCTCTCTCCCTCCCAAATAAATAAAAATCTTTAAAAAAAGCTTCTCTGGAGCAAAATCTAGAAACGTTATATGAAGCTATTAAACTCTCTGATATATTTTTTAAAGATTTTTATTTAAAGAAATTTATTTATTCATGAGAGACCCAGAGAGAGAGAGAGTGAGTGAGAGAGAGAGAGAGAGAGAGGCAGAGACACAGGCAGAGGGAGAAGCAGGCTCCACGCAGGGAGTCTGATGTGGAACTTGATCCCGGGACCCCAGGATCACGCCCTGGGCTGAAGGCAGGTGCCAAACCTCTGAGCCACCCAGGGATACCCTCTCTGATATTTAAAAATGAGAGACGTGCATGAAATATCTTACTTTTGTTATGGAAAACTGTGCTGATAATGGTATCTGATGAACAGAGGAGAACTAAATAACATGGAATAAACATGAATTAATCACCTTCTTTAGATCTAGTGTGATCAGAATCACAGCTCCAGATTCCGAAAGAAAATCCTTCTGTCACAAGGGATTAAGGCACTGCTTCTGGAAGTGTGTTTTCTGTAACATCTGTGTTTAGAAACCCAGGATCCTAGTTAAAAGTCCTAGCCTCTGTACCCCACCAACTGAGATAGAATCTCTTGTGGGGAGGAATCTGGGCAACTGCATCAAACACACTCCCCCTCACTGGTTCTGATAAATAAAGTTTGTGATCATGGGTGTTACTAACACTGAGTCCCTTTAGAGGCACAGGCATCGGCCCCTTCTGATTCACAGTCACTCCTGGCCAGTCCTGGAAGCCTGGTCAGAATGAGCCCTGATCTTGTATCTTGTGGTTCCCTTGGTCAGACACTTCCAGGGCCTTGAGAATGACCTACAACGTAACTGTAGATGAGGAAAAACCTGGAAGCAGCAAGAACTAGTCCTATATTCCCCATGGGCTGTAATTCTTTTACTGCAGAAGACGGCATCAACAAATAAACCAGGGCTCCAGCCTGACAGCAAGGAAGAGCATCAAAGGGCTTTGTGCCAGAGTGGGGGCTGGGGCATCTGCTAGGAGGAGCTGTCACTGTCTCTTCTGTGGTCTTCTCCTCCCCTCCCCATGTTAGAGCAACGGTAATGAACTCTGATGAGAAAAGACATGAAGTCTGACCCTGCAAATCCATCTTTTGGGCAACTTCTCTAGGAAGCAAATTGACCAAGCCACACTGGTGCCCTGCCCTTGCTCTTTTGGCCTGATTTGGAATTTAACTGGGCAGAAGTAACATTTATGGCTTCTGTCAGATGTTGGCATTAATTGCAAGAAATCTCAGCCTGCAGTTTACACACCTTGTATTTCTGGGACTTCCCCAGCACATTTGCCAGCGAGAACATCAGAGAGTGATCGTTAGGTATTAATTCCAGTGCCTCTCTTCCAACTGCTTCAGCTTGGGCTAAATTACCTGTGAGGAAACCATAGAAAAGCTTAAAAAAACATGTTAACATTCTACTGGTAGTTCATTCTGTCTCTCAAACAGTTATTATGTGCATTGTACACAATGATTATGAATAATTCCTTAAGAAAATCAATGAAGAATGCATAACACATGTACACATACAATATATATACAACAGACATATATACAACACATACACAACACACAAACACACGACACACAACACACACATATGCACTATACACAACACATATACATACACACAACACACACATGATAAGATCAGTTGCAAAACCACTGCAGTCCAGCACAATTCTGACATAATATATAAACAGCCTTTGATTAAATGCTATAAAAGCATATAAAACCTAGTTTTAATTTTTCCCCAGATACCAGTTATTCCTAAATGAGAAAACAAGTCTGTAGAATAAGAGTAACCATAGTAACACTTTAATAACTGAGTATTTATCATGTTGAAGTACACATTTTATACCTCCATTAGAAACAAGTGTGTATCTTTTCTCCACACTGCTTAGATGGCTCACTGGCTTGAAATTCCGCCAAATTAAAACTGTCATTTCTTACTGAATACTTGGATTTTCAAAAGAAGGGGAGTAGAGTAACTTTCAGTCCACAGAGCTAAGATCCTGGCTGAGAAACCACATCAAATCTGTTAGCATTAGATCTAAAATAGGAATCCATGGCTCTCAGTGTAGGTTTGAGGGCATCTCCTTTAAAAATAGTCTGTGAACTTTAGAGCACGGACCTCGCATTTATTAACCCAAAAGCCATTATTGATCACTTTTGGGTACCTCCAGCACCCTAGATGATGGACAATGCTAGATGACAGGCTCCAGGAGAAATGAGATCCTAGCACCCACCTTCCCCCATGGCTCAGCACTAATTCTAAGTGCACCATTTCCCCACACATACATATTTGCCGAAGGAAACTCTGTTTTCTAGAAGAATAATTTTTGTCATGTAAAATATTATCCCATGTTAATTCTTTTTAACTCATACACACTAGAGAAAGAATGTACATTTAATCTGCTGATTATCCAATGGCACTGTGGCACAGTGTCCTCTGAATTATGCAAGGCGCCTTTCTGTACCTGTGTTATCGAGGAGTATGATCATGTTGTTCCAAGCCAAACTGTGTTCTGGCTTCAGCACGGTTGCATTTCTCCACGCGTTCAGTGCATCCACATGGCGATTTAGATCTGCATACTGAAAATAAAGCACGGCCCTTAAATATCAGTATTTCAATGTCATTGCTTCCTCTAAGACATAACCAAAACCAAACCCCAAACTAAACAAAGCCTAACTTGTGCTTACTGAGCTTCTAAGTTTTCATATTAACTCATTTGATCCTCAAAATATCTCACTGAAGTAGATAACTAGCCCCATTTTACAGATGAAGCAACTGAGGCACAGAGAAATTAAGTCATTTGCTCAAAGTTACACACCTAGAAATGGGAAAGAAGGATTGAGCACCAGGTAGTCTAGTTCCTGAGCCTACAACCTCTTAACTGTAATTCATAATTTATTGATTCTAGGTGTCAAATAATATTTGAGATTCCTGGAGAGAGAAATTAAAAATCTAATCATTACTTTTTCTAGAAAGACCACATAGTTTACCTTTGATAAGGTATTATTTAAAGGGGTAAAGAAAATATTTAATGTGATTAACAGCTACATGTGTCAAATTCATCTTGTGATGATGCTCTGGGTAGGCTCTTCCTGCCTACATCTAAGCAACATCCAAAATGAGTGTGTTAGACATACTTTTAGTAAATTCCTTGGAATATGAAACCCCTTGGCAATTTTTTAAAAAAGAAGTTTATTTTTAAGTAATCTGTACACCCAACGCAGAGCTTGAACTCACAACCCTGAGATCAAAAGTCACATGCTCTATAGACTGAGCTAGCTAGGCACCCCTGCATTGGCAATTCGAAGCCTGTTTGCCTCCTTTAGGAAGGAGAGAATTATCTGTTGCTTTCTTTTTTTTTCCCCCAAAGATTTTATTTATTTATTCATGAGACACACAGAGAGGCAGAGACAGAGGCAGAGGGAGGAGCAGACTCTCTGTGGAGAGCCTGATGTGGGGCTCAATCCCAGGACCCTGGGATCACGACCTGAGCCAAAGGCAGACGTTCAACCACTGAGCCACCCAGGTGCCCCTATCTGTTGCTTTCTTTTGAGAGGGTACATTGTTTAACACTGATGACAACGCAAAATGGTGGCTCTCACTTTGCAGTTAATAAAAGCACTCCAAGTGAGGAAGTGATAGATTTTTTTTAGCAGGTGAACTTCTTGCAGTCTTTCACTCAGTTCAAATGCCCATCTGATTTGAATGAACTTATTTCCTTTGCCTCTGTCTGCAAAAACTAGAAATGATAACGATTTATTGGACTTGAAGGCAATTTCCTTCCTTACTGGCAAGTCTTTTTATTAGACAACAGAAACATCCTGACTTTCGCTCTGACTCACACAGCAAACAGGTGGCATATTAGGTAAGGAAAGGAAAGGTTTAATTATGGGACCACCTCGGTGGCTCAGTGGCCCAGTGTCAGCCTTTGGCTTAGACTGTGATCCCAGGATTCTGGGGTCGAGTCCTGCATGGACTCCCCACAGGGAGTTTGCTTCTTCCTCTGCCCATGTCTCTGCCTTTCTCTGTGTGTCTCTCATGAATAAATAAATAAAATCTTAAAAAAAATTTTTAAAGAAAGGTTCAATTATGGAAACCTTATGGATATCCATTTGCTAATGATGTTGTCAGATTTTCCATGAGACTCAAAACTCAAATCACGATATTTCACCCCATAAGTGAGGAAAAGATGTGAAAAGTTCAAAAAGTAAAATAATTTAGGGTGCTAGTTATACCAACATTTAGTTGCTTATATTTGACTTTCCACTGATTTCTTGGTCCATTCTCTCTTGCAAGTAACATGCATCTGAATCAGTTGGGACAAAATCTGTGGCGACATTCTTTCTAACACACAGGGGCAAGCCAACATAACATCATGTACACAACAACAAAATTCTTCACATATTTTATTCTTTCTTCTTATTATTACTATTTCCTGAAGAACAACAACAGACTAAATCAGGTAAAATTTACTTTACTTTTGTATTGTTTCAAACTTCCCCTTCTGTAGCATCTATATTTCAGGGAAATATAGAGAAAAACAGTGATTTGGCCAGAACTACCCATGCAGAAAGCAGACAGGTAATGCACACATTATTTACATATTAGCCTCATGCCCATCCTTCTATACTTTGCAAAATGCATTTCTCAGGGTCCTTTGCCACTTTGCTCCTTGCTAGCTTTCTGCCACAGGAGTCACAGATGACATCAGATGGTTGGAAGAGATATCCTTTCCCTCACTCTCACACTGTCCCTTCTTTCCCTTTGTAGTGCATCTGAAGGAGCTATGTCCCCCTCACCCCAACTTCACAGTTCCAGGCTGGAAGCAGTGGTCCTCCTTGATGATATCAGCTCCTGGGATTACAGGGGCTCCCTTCTCTGAGCCCTATGTTTTGGTGGTACCACTTCCTTCTGTTTGTTTCCTACAGGGTTTCCTTATACTCTCACAGTTAACATCATGGCTAGACAATTGTGAGAAGGCTAGAAGAGCAGAAATGGAAGGAGTTCCCTAAGTTAAAATACTTAGCATAGGGGCACCTAGATGACTCAGTTGGAAAACATGCAGCTCTTGATCTTGAGATTGTGAGTCTGAGCCCCACATTGGGTGTAGAGATTACTTAAATAAACAAACAAACTAAATAAATAAAATAAAAATAAGATACAATACTTAGCACAGTTTCTGTTTTCCTGAATGGCTCCTGATTGATACAATCAGTCCTTGCATAATGAATCACCTCTAATAATATCTCCAGTCACTATTACTGAAATTCTCTAATAGTAACATGTCCCAAATAAGCCACTTTTTCTCAATTTTCTATTTTACAAGGAAACTGCATTACATCTCCTTCTCATTCAGTGCAGAAATCAAAGCATGTTTCTGCCTCTTGTTACTAAAGAGTGACTAAGGAGGATTTTTAAAAAGAAAATTTTAAGTTATTAGGTTCATCTTATTCATCAATATATAAATGTGTTGGTTGAGCTGTTAAAGATTAAGCTCTTAATGCTTTTAAGCTGTCAAGCAGGCAAAAGCTGGATAATTAAACAACAATGGAAAGCAAAATCTTTATATAAGCAAGAACAGTTGGCAGAAGGGAACACAGGAAGATCATTTCACAGTAGCATAATTAGTAAACAATATACAGAGAGAGTGGTACCAGGTCTAATATACTTTTTTTTTTTGTCTAATATACTTAATACTACAGATGATATTCTACATGAAAGTGGGAAGGACTTTCCAAGGACTAGAGCCCATGGATAAAATCCTGACTTTTATAGTCTGTTTCCCTTTCTTAGGACCTGTTAGAGGGCGTACTTAGCATAAATTCTCTATTTCCCAAACCCCACAGAATTGCAGTGACAGGCCGTTACTAGGGGAAGGAAACAGACTGCCAAGCATTAGAGCCTTAAGTGTGACCTAGAAGACTGAGGCAGATACACTCACTTTGCAAACAATAACCTAGAAAGCTACCTCCGAAACAGAAGAAAAAAAATGAAAGAACTCATATGGATATCAAATATAATGTCATGCAAGTCCTAGTGTAATAGGCACAGTCAATAGAAACAGTAATCCCTGCAAGTGTTCAGATAATACCCAACCTGCTCACATCCCTCATTCTTACTTCATTGACTTTGGAAGGATCCACCCTGCCTTGCATGTGGTTGAAGTTTTTGGTCTCTACTTGTATCACTGTGGTGAAGTTTTACTGTCTCCCTACCCTCTGCCCCAGAGAGAACAATGTACAGGATCAAAATATGCCATCCCAAATATACTGGTCTGACATAAGGATTATTGCATTAAAGACATTTGAGATTCGACAGATGCAGAAAGAAGCCTTCATGGAGCTTCCCTTATCTGACTAAAAGCAGAAACAGAGACATAAGGGCTGCCATATGCCCCCTTCTCCTGGGGGCATTTTATGGCCATGAAGAAGGACCCACACAAACCTTAGTTTCCATATGTATTTACCTTCTGACAGTTTGCCACCCTTGGAAACCTAAAATCTCTTCCTTTCTCTTGTCACTTATTTACAAATGTATTGTTCTTTGTTAAGATGCTATAGAAGCCCACATTCTAACCACCCCTTTGAGTGGTTTTTCCCATCACTGTTTTTCCCATGTGTATGCACAATGTATGTGTTAAAAAATTGTTTTTTTTCTCTTGTTAATCTGTCTGTAGTCAGTCTAATTTGTAGGGCCCCAAAGAAAGAACATAAGAGGGTAAGGTTTTTTATTGTCCTTCAACAGCTTCTCACTAGAATAATTTCAGCTTTCCTCAAATCTTAGGTTTCATAGAGAAATCTATTTCAACATCAATGTATGTAACTAGATCATAAAGCACAGAATTTTAAAATGTAAAAGGAAAATAGAAATGTGGGAAAGGTTGAAAGGCTCTGAAGAAAGTTATATGGGACAACAGGATTCACCTGCCATCAATTTTCCTTGTTTAAACACCTTGCTGTTGCATGGATTCAGTCACATTACTGCCACCTTCCTCTGAGCACAGGAAGAAACAATTCCTCTTTTCCACACTAGAGCATCTATATAGAGATGGTATCTTCCCAGGGTATATCCTAACTGAAACATGTTTTTTATTCTTTGAATAATAAACACACAAGCCACTTCACTTTAAAATGTATAACACGTACAGTACCTGTCCATTTAAAGTGACATATACATAGTGGGAGAGGTAAAACCTCACCATCATTAGCCACACGTTCCTACCACTTAGTTTCCTCCCTTCATAAAATTCTGCCTCCATGACACCCACAATCATGGCTACCCGATCCATAAACAGCAGTTTAGACCACATACATTCCCATCATGCTAAGAACTGAACCCTGGATTTTCAATAATCTTCAAGCAATTCATGATTTCCAAGTTGCCCTCCCCAAACAGTCTCTTCTGCTCTGAGCTGGTTGGTCTGTCTTCTCAGGGCTCAGATAGATCTTCCCAAATATGGCCAACAATATGGTATTGGAATGACTGGAGAATTTTGTTGGTTTGCTTTGTAAATGTGGATCATCCATGGAGCCTCTGATTCCATAAATCTGAGATGGGGTAGAAGGACTTAGTATTCAACCAGTTTTAGAAACCACTGGTTTTGCTAACACAAGGACTCCATAAAACCAAGAAGTTTCAGGACCCTTAAAGTGAGGATAAACAGGTATCTCTTTAAAACAACTTTGATGTAATCCTACCTGTGAGGCAAGTCTGGAGGAAATCTGGAAAATTATGTCTAAACTTCTTTTCTTTCTTTTAAAAAGATATTATTTATTTGACAGAGAGAGCAAAGCATGTGCACACGTGAACACACAGGTAGGTGGAGCAGGAGGCAGATGAAGAGGGAGAAGCAGGCTCCCTGCTGAGCAGAGAGCCAGACATGGGGCTTGATCCCAGGACCCTGGGATCATGATCTGAGCTGAAGGCAGATGATTAACTGACTGAACCACCCAGCCACCCCTCTAAACTTCTTTTAAAAGTTACATCATTATATATGTATTCCAGTTTGGCTAAAATGAGCAAACCCTTTTTCCCTTAACAATTTCATTTAATCGGGCAGCCCCTGTGGTGCAGCGGTTTGGCGCTGCCTGCAGCCCGGGGTGTGATCCTGGAGACCCCAGATCGAGTCCCGCGTCGGGCTCCCTGCATGGAGCCTGCTTCTCCCTCTGCCTGTGTCTCTGCCTCTCTCTCTCTCTGTGTCTATGAATAAATAAAATCTTGAAAAAAAACCCCAACAATTTCATTTAATCAAACTGAATATATTAGGAACATATGCAGTTAGTTTCTTAAAATAAAATTAAAGGCTTAACTGAAGGGAGAATATAATCATTCTTATTTAAGGAATTTTGCTGTTTGTGGGTCTTTTTTCTCCAGCCTTACAGAGATATAACTGGCATAGAACCTACATAAATTTAAAGTGTACAACGTAATGATGTGATAAATGTGTATATTGTGAAATGATTACCACAATAAGGCTAGTTATACCACCTCCATCACCTCACAACATTGTGTGTATGGTTCTTCATTAAGAAAATCCAGAGCTCTAAGGATTAAGCTGTGCATCCTCATGGAGGTTTTTCAGTAGCAATAACTGGATCCACATCATTTACCAATGCATGTTTTCAGATTTTAGGATTACTGAACTTATTGTTTTAGCTATTGTTGTAATATTTATTTGAATAAAAAAATAAAGTATAAGAAAAGACAATCAGGAGCAATCAGATCTTTAGCAGTAACTAAAAAAAGGAAGTCATTATGGAACACATTCTTTCTTGTTTCCTTTGGAGAATCTGGAGGCCCTTTCAAATAAATCCCTCTGAGCTTTCTTTTACAGGAAGAACAGTTAGTATGAATGTCTAGGGATGTGGGGAGCTGTCCTTGGAAGAAGGAGAAGATGGAAACTCAGAAACCACATTATGGGTTTGTTTTTTAATCTCTGCTTTTATTCATGTTTTAAAAACAAAGAAACTGATGTTTATCAGGAAGTGACCCTCAGAGTACTGTTTTACAGGGCACAAGGGACATGAAAAAATTCTAATTTATTCCTTGGTGTAACCTGTTGCCTTTCAGATAACTTAAACTTGGCTAAGTCAAGCTGAATTGCTCTCTAATTAGAGCTTAAGAAGTTACAGACAAGGAAATCAAATAGTTACCTTCAAGTGATAAGCATATCACTTTATAAGATGTAGGGTGCTAGCATTCAATGTTGCTTCTATCATTTTATTATAAAAAGGAAAAACCAAGCCTTTCTTCTGCAGCCATAGGACACCTAACACTTACCAGACGCCCAAGGTTGTAGTAACAATCTGGGTACTTCCTTCTGTGTTTGATTGCAGTCCGGTAACTCTGCTCGGCGGCTTCAAAACGTTTCAGGCTGTTCTGAACTATGCCTAAATTCATCCATGCGGCGGCAAAGTCTGGTCTAGAAGAGCATTTTTTAAATGAAAAGAGAAAGAAAAGAAAGGCTTAGACCCCAGAATGCAGGAGTCCATCTCTTTGCCGTTAGCGTAATTATAAAAACCAATGCTTACTGTATTTGTACAGCCAAAGAGAGCAGCTCTTCCGCTTCCTGCAGCTCATTCCTTTCTTTTAAGATGTTTCCAAGATTATTCATGGCATGTACATACTTAGGATTTAATCTGAAAGCAGAGAGAGAAACCGAGCTGTCTGTAAATGCTCAGTAGTTAGTCTTCACTAAATTGTCAGGAATTGGCAAAGAAATTTAAAGTTGGGGTCTTTTTAAATCCTAGACAGTTAAAACAAGACATGGGTATAAATGAGACAAGTAGCTTGCAGTACCTCACAGCTTCCCGGTAATATCTGATGGCGGCTGTTTGATTGCCCTTGTCAGCCAGGTTCTTGCCAACATTGTAGTGAACCTGAAAATACAGATAAAAACTTGGCCATCAGCCGATAGGCTTCTTTGTTCAGAGCAGGGATACCTATTATGGCTTCTAACTGAAAAGAAAAACTAAAGGTTAAAGAAAAAAAAAAAAAAACGAACAAAATCCCACCAGAGCTTTGGCTAAAACCCTACAGAGGGCAGGCCACCCTGTAAAAAAAGAAAAAAGAAGGACAGGGTGCAACAAGCAGTTATCACTCAGGACAGAAGGATATTTAACTTAAGAAAACTCAAAAATTACAAAGCGGGCTGGTCTTACTGCTAAACCCTCAGTCCCCCTCCTCCCAGATGCCCATCATCCTCCATGAGGGCTGAGATGCAAAATCCAACCACACATAGCTGTGAGAGGAAAAAACAAGGATTCTGCATTTTAACTACAGCCCTTTCTTGTAGGACACCTTTCTTCTGTAGCATTGCAAACATCCTAGTTTATGCTAATGAAATTCTAACACCCTTGTTCCTTCAGGTGATGCCTGTGGTGACTGCCCAGGCACTTCTGGCAATTAGAGACACAGGGGCGAGCAAACCCATCAGATCCCTGCCTCTTGGAGCCCCAGCTGTGGGTGAAATGACCCTCCTGGAAGGTGTGTCACTAGAAGGCGCCTGGGGCTATGGAGGAAGGGGAGTTCCCAGGGTGGCACCTGGTCTGGGTGGGAGAAGGCTGTCCTGCCACAGGGCCTTCCCTCCAGCGGAGATCTGCAGGGGGTCACCAGGTGAGGGGCTGGAATGAGTGTGCAGGGCAGAGCAGTCAATGGGCAGGGAGGAAGCCAGTGTGTTCAGTTGGTAATTACAAGAAGCCCAGTGTCGCTGGAGTGCAGAGGGCAAGGGAGAGCAGGCAGGAGGGCATGGGGGAATAGGCTGCACAGGGAACCCCAAGCAGTGATGGGTCTGGTTTAGTCTTTGCCCAGAAGCAGTAAAAGACCAGCACAAGGTCTGTAGGTGTGTGAGTTTCTGAGGGCTGCCAAACAAAATACCAAAATCTGGGGCCTGGGGATGCTAAGACAACAGACGTGTATTCCCTCATCATTCTGGAGGCAGATTAGTGGCAGCAAGGTTGATTTCTACCAGAGGCTCTGAGGGAAAAGGTATTCCGTCCTTCTCTCCTGGCTTCTAAGGATCGCTGGCAATCCTTGGTGTGCCTTGGCTAGCAGCTGTGTCGCTCCAATCTCTGCCTGTCTTCACGCGGTCTTCTCCCCGTGTGTCTGTGTTTCTTTATAAGGTCATATTGGATTAAGGGCCCACCCTGTACCACTAAGAACTCATCCTACATCTTGATGACACCTGCCAAGGCCCCCATTCATAGGTACCAGGCGTGAGATTTGAACATATCTTTTTTTCGGGGGCACAATTCAACCCATAAGCACGGCCAGGTGTAGGAGGGTGGCAGGTCATAATCAGAGTTAGGTTTATAACAAATCAGTCATGCTGTGGGAGACACGTGAGTGGGGAAGCAGCAGGTAGCAGGGGTCCAGGGAGAGCCCAGGGCAGCAGGCCCAGGAAGGGAGGACAGCTGATTGAACAGGGTGGTGGTGAAAGAGCATAGGAATTTCAAGAACACTGTGGGAGCAAAGGGCAGAGAAACTGGTGATGGATTAAGAAGAATGGGGAAAGCAGGTAAAGAATGAACTCGAGGTTTCTAACTTGCACAACCTGAATGATATGATGGCTTTGCAGGGAGATAGGAGAGGTGGCTAGGCTTGCTTGGGGGGATAGGAATCAGGCTGATTTTGAAATCCCTGGAGAACTCAAGTAGAGAGATCAAGGTGGCCACCTGAGCTCAGGAGAGGAGCAGGCTGGGGACACCAATGTGGCAGGGAGGCTGAGGTGGTACAGCCACAGGTCCTGTGATCATGTGGAGCAAGCCAGCCAGGAGAGGAAGAGATCCCATAAGACTTTCCTGTTTCAACCTCTCTAATCAAACTGCGAACTGGGGATAATATAGCAGCAGCAGGAGAATGAAGTGATGAAATGTTCCAGAACTAGAGAGAACTGTGGGTCCCACCACATCATGACACTCTACATGTCACTATGTTCTCTTTGAAATGGCTAATTTAAAAAGGTATTTAATAGTGACCATCTTATTCTAAAAAACACATGGGAAGTTTTTTTTAAATTTTTAATTAAAATTATTTTTAAATAAACATAACTTTAAGGTTACCATCTTTTTAAAAAATTTTTAATTAAAATTAGTTAATTTAAAATAAACATAACTTTAAGGTTACCATCGTAACCACTAGAAAGAGTATAGTTTTATTTGAGTGTAGTTAGCACACAATGTTTCATTAGTTTTGGGTGTATAGTTCAGTAGGGTTGAGTGCATTCCCACTATTGTGCAACCCATCTCCAGAACTCTCCTCATCTTGCATATTTGAAAGTCTGCACCCATTACACAGTTAACTCTATTTCCCCCTCTCCCTAGCACCTGGCAGCCACCATTCTACTTTGTTTCTATGAATTTGACTATGCTAGATAACTTCCAGAAGTGTAAGCATACAGTATTTGTCTTTTTGTGACTGGCTTGTTTCACCTAGCGTAATGTCCTCAAGATTCATTTACATTGTAATAGGTGCCAGAATTTCCTTCCTTTTCAAGGCTGAGTAATATCCCATTGTGTGCACATACTACATTTTGTTCATCCATTCATCTGCTGACAGACCGTTTTGGCTTCTGCCTTTTGGCTACTGGGAACTATGCTGCTAAAAACATGTGTGTTCATACATCTCTTTGAGATCCTACTTTCCTTTTGGGTATCTACGCAGGAGTGGAATTGCTGGATCATATGGTCAATTATATTTTTAATTTTTTGAAGAACTAAAATGGTCAACTTTATGAGAATTTTGCCTCACTGTAAAGGAAGGGAGAATAAGGAGATAATTTTTAAATGATTGAAGAGGGTGGTAAAGTTAACTAGAAGAAACTGGACTCAGAGTTGCAAAGCTACCAGAAATTCTCAGGTCAGTTTAACTTGAGGGCCCCCGGGGAGGCCAACCGATGGGCATTTTTCTCAACTGTACATGGGCTCAGAAAAAATTACAAGGAAAGGGGCTGGGACCCAAAATGATGCTGGGGCAGCAGAATCACAGACTCACAAGGACTATTGTCAGAAGTATTTATGGACACTCCTCTTAGAGGCTTATGATGCATAGGCCAATAGCAACCTCAGACGAGATGATGCCAGAGAAATTCATTCAAATCAGATGTGTTCAGTGTGGCTCATGACAACAGTAATTCTGGAAGCTGCACATATTGAGGGTTACCACAAGCCCGGTGCCAGGCTGGCACCATATACATATGTGACTTCTCTGCATGGCAGCCTTGCCACATGGCTATCCTTCTGAGTTGGGGACTGCTGTGGCATCATCAAGCATCTCACCCAAGGGATGTGGTGCTGAGTCTGAAGCCAGGCTTCCAAACCTGTGCTTTTCTCACTATATCACACCTATCTATGAGGGCACTGGGTGAGGATGGGGCCAGGGCCAGCTGCTTGAAATGATTTCTTGACCCACTCATTCATGCCATCTGTTATTTTTCTTAAAGTAAATCATGTTTCTTGTTGCATGTTAACAGCTGAATTGTATCCCACTCCCACCTTATATTCGCCTGCTGAAGTCCCGACCCCCAGTACCTCAGAATGTTACTGTATTTGGAGACAAGACTTTTAAAGAGAAAATTAAGTTGACTTGAGGCCATTGGGGTGGCCTTGATCCAATCTGACCTTTGTCCTTGTAAGAAGAAGAGATCGGGACACAGAGAGATATCAAGGACACATAGAGGACAGACCGCATGAGGACATCAAGAGAGTAGAAGCCTCAGGAAAAAACAACCCTGCCAACACCTTGATCTTGGACTTCTGGCCTCCAGAACTGTGAGAAAATAAATGTCTCTTATTTAAACAGCCAATTAATATATCATGAAATACGGTAATGGTTTAAGCGCATTTCAAGTAGCATCACATTGAATATTTCAAAAACCCTTCTGGAAATATAACCACATCCTTCCGTATCAATCTTAACCTACAGTTACAGCTTGTCTTCAAAAATAGTAGTATTTCTGGAAGGGTATGGTACAGTGCGATGTTCTTTTAAGCACATACATACCAGGGATTCGTTTTTTAACTGCCAATTTTAAAGCCTATACATTTACTTTTATCTAATCCGACAAAAGGAATCACAAGCAGGGAAGTCACAGGTGATAGAAATCTACAGGACTGCACAGCATATGGTATAATTTAAACTTCTTGACCCATATTATTGTCCATTCATAGGTATTAGCATCTTTAAATTGTAGCTAATGCTATGGCTGTAGCACATGCTTTGAAAATTGGGCTCTAGATGGTTTCACCTTATGCCTGCCCTGGCCCCAGCCTCGATGTGCTACCTCACCTCCCATCCCATGCACAAAGCAGCCAAATCTGGAGAATTCAACCGGTGAGCAATGTGGGTGTGTGGTCCCTAGAATACAAATTCAGCTTCTACTCAGACTTTCACAGGACTCTGGCCCATTCTGCCCCTGGGCTCCTCTGCTTTTCTTTGTTATGGGCAAATTCTGTTTTCTCAATAAAAAGCTCAGACAAAGAGTTCAACTGCCCTCTGCAGTACACATGGTGTTCTGTTAGGCACCCAGAATGACAGCAGCCAGGAGATCAGGGGAGAAAGATGGAGTGCTCTGGAAATTCAGACTCTAGTTATTTCCATGGAACTACTTAAAAATCTGACACAGACCTAGAAGGCAAGCTGTCCATAATTAAGAATTGATATAAACAGGCTGGCCCAGAAGCCAGCCTCATCCTATGGGTTATATGGAGGGAAGTATCTATATGGAAAACAGCTGTCTAGATAACCCATTGTAAAAGGATAAACACCCGAACCCTCCTAAACAGTTCACTTCTAACAGCGTTTAAAGAATGAGTGAGTTTTGTTTCCATACAATGTAAAAGACTGAAAAACCCTGTTTGTTCTTGAACTTTGCCTCTAGCCTTTGTGATTCATGTGCTGAGGCATCAAACCAGCACAGAAACTGCAAATAAAAAAACCACCACCCTAGCCCCATGACATGTGAACCAACAATGGAAGGCACATTAACACCAGAGCTATGGCCTTCAAATTTTGCTCACACTTGATGCTAAAATGTTTTAAACACATTAGAAGTCCTATAAACTATCCTGGCTCATCCTTAAGGAAATACCTCATCATGGTGTATGATCCTTTTCATTGTTAAAAGAATTTGGAATTGTATCTGAATTGATACAAAGTGGCACAATTATTTTTAAAGCTTAAAAATGAAAAATGACTAAGTATAATTAAATCCTTGATATTGCATCTGTTGTAGGCTAAGGATGTTTAATTTCCATGTTAATCAATTCCATCACTAATATTGAGTGACTACCACATGCAAGGCAGTGTGGGTAATTTAACTGTAGACCAGGCACTGGCCTTAGCTACATGGATATTACAATATTTGGAAAAGATGAGTCTCAGCTTGTAAATCTGGGCCTAGTCTAGAGCCAAGTGCCAAACACTTACTTAGTATGCAATGAATATAAAGTGGAAACCAATATAGAAAATGTATTTCCTGCAACAGAGCTGAATGAAAACAGCATCTTTCTAAATGCAGTCTCTTCCCTGAAATCAGCCTAGCTTTTTTCCAAAAAGAAAAAAAAGGAAACATAATTTTATTACATGGCAATTTATAGTGGAAAGAGAAACAAATACACAGAAACAGATAAAGAAACCCCCCAAATTGCTATCTTGCTTATACTGAATGGTAACATTGAGAAAGGTTCTTAGAAAGGACTTTCACCACTGGGTCCATTTTGAGGATGAGGTTTTGTATCTATGTCTTAAATTTTTAAAAATATTTCTTTTATTTATTTGAGAAAGAGAGAGAGAGAGAGAGTGGGAGAGAGAGGGAGAGGGAATCTGAAGCAGACTCCATGCTGAGTGCAGAGCCTGGTGTGGGGCTTAATCCCATGACCCTGAGATCATGACCTGAGCTGAAACCAGGTCATGCTTAACCAGCTTGGACGCTTAACCAGCTGAGCCACCCAGGCACCACATGTATGTCTTAAATTTATTTAAAAAACCCTACACATGCAGACATATGATTGTCTGCCCATGTGTGCATACCTTTAAATAGGAAATCACCTATTATAACATATGAAATCACTTACTAGGGCAGACATATAGGCTCAAACATCACATATGTCACCCCTCCCCTTCACTTACTTGCATAACCTGGGCAGTATATCATACCATGTCTCTATCTACCACCTAAATTAGTCATCTAGATAGTATCAGTTCCATCATTCTATGCCTCAGTTTCTTCCATTTGGAAAGTAAGGAAAAGAAAACCCTCTCTATAAAAACCTTAGAGGGAGGATAATAGAGATTAATTATAGAGCCTCTACAAAGATATCAGAGTTCCTTGTGGGAAAGAACTATATAAATAGAAGGGATAATTATTACTATTCAAACAGAAAAGCAAAAATAAAGCATATCTATTAACATTTATGAAATTCAATCACAGGCAATTTATTTTTAGTAGCATAAAATAAATGGATAGATCAGCAAATCAAATTAAGGAGAAAAGCTTGAAGTAATTCACTCTTATCTAAGTCTCTTAACTATAAAACATGAACAAGCTTTTTTTTTTCAATAAAAAGACAAACAAGGAGTTAGCACCTTTTATACTATTCTTTATTCAGGATCACAATAAGATGTTAATTCTTCATTAGATTTATTCATATAATTTTGTCTGAAATCACTGCTTTCTCTTAAATATATAATATGGAAATGAGAAGGAACTCCAGAGAGCTCTTTTTCTCCCCCTAGAGGATCACATTTAAGCATCCTAGGAACTCCTATTCTGATGACCTGAGAGAGAATATATCATTATTTATTAATAATCTATATACCGATAGAAAATTATCCTAACCAAACCCATTTCTCCTATTTTGGGAAACTAGCATTCTCTTCTTGTCATTTAATGACACAACCCAAAACCAAAATGAGCCCCAGAAAGCTAATATTTCTTGAGTACCTACTATGTTCTAACTACCATGTTAGGGCTCTTTGGATGCCATATTTCATTAAGGCCTCCCAACAAACCTGGGAGACAGACATTATCTCCCCTCTATAGATAAGGGCACTGAAAGTTCAAAACAGTTTATTTTGCCCAAAAAGGCAGAGCTGGTTAAATGAAGAGACTGGATTCATCAAAAATACAAGTGAAACAAATTCCTACTCTGTCCTTCTCCCAGCCACAGTCTGAATGTGTGGGGTTACTTCTCTGCCACCATTTCAAAGGGTGATTGACTGGACTAACTGGAAGATGAGCAAAACTTCATTACAGTTTCACTGACATTGGTTGTAATGATTTCTTATGAATTATTTTGGTCAAGTGGAATTGTAATAAGTTTTATCAAAATCATTAACAAAACTGAAGAAAAAGCCAAGTATTTGGTCATGGTCTTATGCTAGATTCTGTGTGAAGGTAAACATTCCTCTTGTTAAGTTGAACTTAAAGCCTATCCTAATGAAGTCTTTCTAAAGAAACATGGCAGCCAACATACCTTGGCATTGAGAGGACACACAGACAGGGCACTTCTAAAAAGCTGTTCTTCATTCCGCCATTCGCCACTGCGAATTATGCACCTCAGCATGTTTATGAATAAAATTCCCAGTACAACAGCAGCAACCAATTTCTTAGGAAGAGAGAGAGACAGTAAATGTCATAAGGAAGATCTGTCCAATTGTCTTGGTTATGAATGGCGCCACTCTGGGCCCAATACCTTTTTCTTAGTGTGTTTACTGAGAGCTCCAAATCCGAAAGTCAGCAGCATGCAGTACCCAGCACTGGGGAGGTAGAGGACTCTCTCTGCAACCACAAAGCCCACTCGGAAGAACAAGTTACTTGCAGGAAGAAATGGGATAATGAGAAATCCCAGGCCCAGTGTAAGGATCCTGGAAAATGAGAAGTACTTGAAATGGCTATTTTCAGACCTTTAAAAAAAATCCTGTCAACATTAAAATAGTCATAAAAGCCTCTTTTTGTTTTGTTTTGTTTTCATGCCATCAATTGAGAAAAGGTATCAGCAGTAGCAAAGAAATGTCATTAGTAGGGCCCAGGGCTTTAGCCTGGCAGGATTAGGAATAAGTAAAAAAAAAAAAAAAAAAAAAAAAATCTCATTATTAATGCACCTAGCATCAAACACTGGAATAGGACTTGTAAGTTGCCCAATCCATCTGAGTAAGATTAGTATGATCACATTGTGTGAGGCCTCATTAATTCACCTACCCTTAGCCTCACCTCAAACCATGTAGCATTGAATAGATCAGAGGAAATACTGGTCCCAATTAGTCCAATATAGCTTTCATGGGGAAAAAAATCCCGCCCCCCCAATCTTATGAGGAATAGTAATACTTTACTAGTTTACACTTTATAAAAATCTGAAATCAATGAAATCATTTTTGGGTGGTACATTACCACAAATGTTAGTCAAGCAAAAAGAAAGTGGAACAAGAAGACACTTCTGGAACCAGGCAACATTCCCAGTGTCCCATGTGATGCAAGAGACTAAATTAAGAAGTCAAGTCAAATTTGGTGGCTCTTTCCTGGAACTTGTGCCCCCAGGACTGAAAAAAAAAATACTATTGCACATGTATAAGTAAGCTGGGACTAAAGTTAGTTGTTCTTTAGAATTATGAAATAATTTAATAAACTTTAAACTTATTTTATTTTGAGATATTACTAATCTAATTCCATAAACACTTATGCTTAAAGGGAATCAATCACCTTAAATAGTTTTCATTATCATGAAACGTGTTTGCTTCCCTCCTCAATTATTTTCTCAATAACCTTTCTCTCTCTCTCTCTCTCTTTCTCTCTCTTTTGGCAAGAAAGAATAGTTTCTTTGGGGCAGCAGTTTATTTTTCTACTAAACAACAACAGAAAGAATCACACTAGAGCATCCATCAGGGCTTTCTGAAGGAGAATTATGAAATAATGGGCATGGCACACATCAATTACACTCTCCATTCTGACCATAAATTACTCTCTACCACCTACAGTGAGTAGGATCTCAAGATGCTACTTCAAGGGGATTGTGGAAGGAGAAGGGAGGGTAGTCAGCCATCCCCCCTCTTCATGTCCACTCCCCAACAGCTGAAAGCAGCAATGGACTCCAAAGGGACGGCACTCATCCTGGCTGGAAGGATGTATTGGAAATAAATGTCCTTAGACATGACAAAACTGTGAACATGATCGGTGCTGGATTTAGTAAAATGCTCGGACTTAACCCAGTGTGGAAGTTAAAATTCAGTGCTGCCTCTTACCTTCTTCTGTGGCTGTCTTCAGAGCACAGGGCTTGGCATATTAGGCCAATTAGGCACAACCAGAGGGCCACTGGTGCAGTTACCCTCCAGTCCCCGGCCGACTTAATGAGGGGGATGCAGCCCATTGACCAATCAAAACACAGCCACCAGGGGCATAGCAGCAGCCAGGCATTCAGTGAATAGTAGTAATTATAGTTTATGGCCTGTCAGTCAAAAGGAAAACAAACATTTATTTGATACAGAACTTCCAATACATACATATGTATATACACACACACACACACATACACATCTTGTAACTTCATTTTTGAGGCATCCATTCTATTCAAGGAGAGCAATTGTAGAAAATAAAATACTGCCAGTTTCTACATTGGACATGAGGCCGTGGTTTGCCATTTATTAAATGTGTTCAGATTATAACAGACAAAAATACAGCAAAGCCATCAGACTCTGTTTTACATCTGTTATATTTCTGGTCAAAGTATGTCCCATTTACTTAGTGATGCCCAAAGTCTGTGACCCAGGAAATCTGAGGCCCAGGGGTCACCTATGTGCCTGACAATATAAGAACAGGGTTTTTCCTTCTTTTGATTTCCATCTCTATGAAATGCACAGCTAAGAATTTGTGGCTTGACACCCTTGCCTTCAGAAAAAGCAAACCTTTACAATAAAGAGTCTTGATACTGCTGGATGTTTAAAGATATAACCAATGTGCTTCTATTTTGTCTTAATCCTGCTATATCCATTTTCTTCATGACAAAAGTAATGGGGGTCAGGGGACACTTTAGTGAGGCTGACAGGAAACCTGATATTTGAAAGAATAATTTCTCTTTAATTTTGATTAGAATGGAAATACAAAGGGCTTATACCCTCTCAATCTCCTAATAAAACTCTGGTTTCATCCTAGAGTATCCTTAGTGAGAGCAAACAAATGTGGAGGTGTTCCACTTATTAGGGGTTTTGTGGATGTGTTGGGAAGTGAGAAGAGGAGGACAAATTTTCTGAGATTTGGTGGGCAATCCATCGGGGGTGGGGGGGGGCAGGCTCACCACTCACCCTGACCAACATGCCATCGGCGAAGGAAGCGGGGTTGTCTACCTCTGTGAACGCCGGGGGGCCTGTACCCATGATTTTCCAGCGCATGTAGAGCACCCCTGCGCCCCCTGAGGCCAGAAGGGTCATTCTGAAGAGGAGGCCCCCGTTCCTGAGTATACCAGTGTTCTGAAAGGACAATACAAAGCCCCTGATGGTGCAGATTTTCAAACGTAAGTGCAGCCAAGCTAGGTGCAAACATGCAGCATACTGACTGAACCACGGTGACACTGTGCTTAAAAGGGCTAGTTATTTTAAAAATCAGAACCACAAGAAATATTTTGAAAATGGCATTTCTAAATCAGCTGGTACTTGACATTTTCCACGTCTGGGTTGGAGACAAAAGTATATACTTACCTCTAATGATTTGTCTTTATGTAGTACCTTCTGGACCATTTCCAGAACATTTAATTTGCCTATCACGAAGATGTCAAAGACTGCATTCAAACCCTGAGGAAGCAAAGCAAGGCAATCAGTGATGGGAGAGCCTAGCTCTGATTAGGCAGCAATTATACTTCATAATTTTATTACTGAATCCCAACAAAAACTGCAGTGGATAAGATAATCACGGAAGGTGTCTTCAGCTCTAAAACAGACACTCTACTATTGTTCCTATAAAACCAGCTCATGGTGATATATCAAATTTATTATCAAAGATATCCCTATTGGTCATAATTTCACAGCCTACATGTATGAGTCTTTTAAGATTCAGGATAGCTGGAATTTTGGGGTTCCCAGGAGAAGTTCTGCAGAGGTCCTTGTTTTTCTTTCACTATAAAAGACTCTTAGTTGATATAATGGAGGGGTTCCCTGCACAGTAATTATGCCTCAAAAGATAAAGGCAGCCATCAACCTCGAAAATCAAGGCACATAAGTAATTAATTGCACCTCCAGAACACCAAGTGCTCACTGATTTCAGCATGTGGAGTAGTAGCAGGGGTACACCATACATAATAATCTCTGATAGGGCTTTGGAGATCTCTCCGGTTCAGACTCCTAGCTGTCTGCTGGTTTTCAGTTCTCATTGGGCACACAGCCAGACTGCACTTCCCAGCCAGTCCAGCAGATACATGTGGTCACATAACTGAGTTCCAGCCTCCAGAACATGGGTAGAAGCCATAAAGCTCATTTTGGAGGTTTGGTTATAACCTGGGCACACTCTGCCACTTGGTTTCCTCTTCCCGCTGGCTGGGATGGACACCATTGGGTCAACTTTGGAAACTACATTCTCAAGATGGCAGAGCCTCCACGAGCTTGGGTCCACTATATGGATAACAGCCACCTCTGCCCATAGCCACTAGGTGAACGATAAATAACTTCCATTATGTGAAGCCACTGGATTTTAGGACGTGATACTATAGTTCCACCTCTGCTGACAGCTTCCGGTAGCATTAAAATAGTTTCTTTCTAGTAGGTGAGGTTTGCTTTTGGAACTACTATACCTACAATTATAGACTGGAGGCTAGATGAGCCTTGGATTCCCTTCTCTACCCTGTAGGAGACTTTCTATAGATGCCATCGCTGCAGGCATTGTCATCTTCTGGAACTCCCTGCCCAATCTAGATAAGGTGGTCACAATACATGTGGCGTATATGGTTAAAGTTCCCCCTAAATGACTGGCCTTTTTAATATGGAGCCTTGTGGTGGAAAAGTTCATAAATTATCAGAAGCCAGTGGTAATTTGTGGCTTCCAGAGCAAGGATGACACCCCTACTTAACACTCTCCCATAAATGCTGGAAGTCATTAATTATCTAATACATAGGCTAGTGCTGGGTTAATCATGTCAAAGAATTCTGATTTTATCCACTCATGTGATACAGGATTTTAGTGGGTCACAGCAGACCATTTCTGCCTTGGTATAAAACCATTTTCTAGAAGGCAGAAGCTCCCTGTTGAGCTGCTGTTGTCTTATACCATTTGTTTTTCTCCCTATGAGCTATACGACAATCACCAAGGGGTGAGGGGACCTGTCATCACTTCTGTTTCATACTCTCCAACTTGCCATTTATAAATGCATCATCAAAAGTTCCACATTCTTTTTTTTTAAGTACCACATTCTAATTAAATTTTTGGAAATAGCTAAATTTTACCATATCTTTAGTCACATAAATTCAACTTAATCCTTTAGTGCTTTTCGAATATTAACAGGAGCCACTTTGTATCTTGTTAAATGGAGATTTTGACCTAGCAGGTCTAAAGTGGGGTTGGAGATCCTAAATTTCTAGTAAGTACCCGATGGTGTTGATGCTGCTGGTCTTTGAGAAGCAAGGGTTTAGAGTAGTGGATGATTTTGCCACCTGAAGGATACCTGACATGTCTAGAGACATTTTAAGTTGTCACACCCGAGGGAGTCCCACTGACGTTTAGGGGGTAGAGGCCAGGGATGTTGCTTACTGTGGTATAATGTGCAGCACAGCCCTCCCATAAGAAAGAATGATCCAGCCCAAAGTATCAATAATCTATCTGAGAAACACTGCCTTAGAACCAACTTAAAAAAATAACTTAAAAAAATAAAAATATAGATTGAGCCTAATAAAACCATGGGTCTTTGCTTTGACTTACATCAAATCCCATACAGCTTTTACCTGCTCTTTCTTTCCCAAGCTATTCCTATATGGGTGATTCAAATCCCATATCTTTGTTTTCCATTTCTCTACCCGTGATCACATCCCTAATTTCTAAATTTTCCTCTAATAATGTCAAGCATAACATTGGCTAGAATGGAAAAAAAAGAAAATGAATTTCAATGCCTCTCCCTCCCTGGAGCTTCAATTCTAATCAGACATAAGAGGTGTACATCTGTACTCTTCAGAGGCTCCTCCTTTCCTTTTGATATTTCCAGTTGAAGCTGAGCACACCATACACTCAATATTTCTCTAATCGGGACTGGAAGCATTGATGGGGTCAGCCCACTGTTGTATTCAGAACTGCTAAAATAGGAGAGCACCCTAGAAAACTTAAATTATTTTTTTCTCTCTCTCTTTTTTTAAGATTTATTTATTCATGAGAGATACAGAAAGAGGCAGAGACATAGGCAGAGGGAGAAGCAGGCTCCCTGCGGGGAACCTGATGTGGGACTCAATCCCAGGACCCCAGAATCACGACCTGAGCCAAAGGCAGACACTCAACCACTGAGCCACCCAGGCATTCTGTTCCTCTTTTCTCTTTTTCTACAGTATACTTCTGTGAAAGCTAATCATGGTCTTTTTTTTTTTTTTTTTTTTAAGATTTACTTATTGGAGAGAGAGAGAGAGAGTAAGAGAGTGTGTGCACGAGTGGGAAGAACAGAGGGAAAGGGAGAGAGACTCCTCAAGCAGACTCCATGCTGAGTGTGGAGCCTCACAGGGGTCGATCTTGTTTTCTTTTCTTTTTTTTTAAGATTTATTTATTTATTTATTCATGATAGACACACACACACACACACACACACAGAGAGAGAGAGAGAGAGAGAAAGAGAGAGAGAGGCAGAGACATAGGCAGAGGGAGAAGCAGGCTCCATGCCGGGAGCCCGACGTGGGACTCGATCCTAGGATTCCAAGATCACGCCCTGGGCCAAAGGCTGAGCCACCCAGGGATCCCCACAGGGGTTGATCTTATGACCCCAAGATCACATCCTGAGCTGAAACCATAAGTACAACACAACTGACTAAGCCACTCAGGTACCCCCCAGGAGCTGATCATTGTCTTGAAGTCCTTCCCACTTCCCATTTCCCACTGTTTGCTAATGATCATCAACTGAGACAGCCCATTTCCATGAAATATCAGATGTACTAAATGCACAAATAACTGGCAGAAAGGTCAATGGAGTGGAGAAGTAGAGGCAGGGCTAGCCCAAGACGTCTCTACCACAGGGGAAGAAGGGCAGGCCCTGACTGCATCTAGGCTCTTACCAATACGGTGATCCCTTGCTCTTTGCATAGCATGGCCACTGCTCCCAGAAGGATACTCAGCAACACCCAGAATGTAGAATGTGTTCCCTCCTTGTTACCTGCTGATTAAGAGAAGTGAGAAACATAAAAGTCATGCAATACAGCTCAGACTTGTTAGCATCAAGAACTAAAATTCTAAGCATGTACCTTAAAATAGCCACAACCTCCCTTGCATAAAAAAGAGTTTGGTCTTCTGGTAGCATTTCTCTGTAGGCAAGTATATTACATTCTGCATTTCTAGTTAGACAGCACCCTCGACATGCTATACACACCCACTCTTCAGGCAGACCCTAGCAGGTGCCCCCGGCCTCTGGGAGGCATTCCAGCAAAGCTCTGGCCACAGAGATAGCTCATCGAAGGTTCCCTTGGGTCAAGTTCCTTCTGCCCGACCTGACAGTCACCTAACAGGCCACTCTGGCAAGTTGTATTGTGCACTCCCCTGAGAGTGTAGGCACTCCATCTGGTCATAGGCTGACCCTAGCAGTGACTGCTGTTGTCAGCACAGCGGTGAGGGCAATGGCTGAGGGGCCCTGAGAAACCCGACAACTGCACATGAGTCCAGGGAACCGCACAGGTCAGGCTTGGCTGCTGACCTCAATGGGGACTCAAGCCAAAACATCACTCGGAGTATGAACCCCGGAGTAAGGAGACTGAGGTGGGAATGAGCTCAAGGAATCACAGAAAGTCCTGGAACTGACTTCTGGAAAGGGAGGGTCTGGCTCCATGCTGTTTGGTGGGGGATATTTGCAATTTGGGGGCCAGAGCTGAACTGCTTAAAAGGAGGAAAGGCCACATGTGGTGTTCATCTCCATTCTTCCTTTGTAAAGACTTCACCTCCTCACCCATGTGGATGGTAAACAAACATTCCAGAAAGACAGGTATGAAGTAGGGCAAAGTGAACCTGCTTAGAGAGCAAAACCATTAGCTTGCCTGGGCTGCCTATGCATCCTGGTTCCGTTCTGATTAAAACCACAACTCTTGGTCCAAATTCTAGCTCTGCTGTTTACTATGTGACCCTGAGCAAATTGACACTCACAGTCTCAATGACCTCATCTATAAAATGGGAGCAACATTACCTACCTACTGATACATTTGAGAGGGGAGAAGTTACATAGAATACCTGGCCATTTGTGTTAAAAATTACATAAACATTCTTGTAAATGCAAAACGTATCGGGAAAACATGCACAAAACCAACCACAGTAGGTTCTGAACAGTTCTAAGAAGAAAATTTTGGACAGTGGAAGGAGGAAAGTCATGTATCGGGATGCCTGGGTGGCTCAGCGGTTGAGCATTGCCTTTGGCTCAGGGAGTGTCCTTGGGTTTGGGGATGGAGTCCCACATCAGGTTCCCTGTGATGAGCCCGTTTCTCCCTCTCTCTGTCTCTGCTTCTCTCTCTGTCCCTCATGAATAAATAAATAAAATCTTAAAAAAAAAAAAGTCATGTATCTTTCACATTTTCTTTAACCACGTGCATGTTTGGCAGCATCTTTAGCTTCTACCCATTAGATGCCAGCAGCACCCCTGGGCCTCAGTTTTGACAACCAAAAACATCACAGGTTTTGCTAAAAATCCCTGGGAGGAGGGGGGCAGAAATCACCTGCAATTGGGACCACTGCTGTGAACCAGTGGTACTGACAACGGGTGGTCTGTGCACCTGTCCTTGGATGATGTTAGTAATGCAGAGTCTCAGGCCCCAGCCAAACCTGTGCAATCAGAAATGTGAGGGTGGAGCCTAGCATCTGGCCTTTTAACCAGGCTTCCAGGTGCTTCTGCTGCTTGCTATAGGTTGGAGAGCATCACCCTAGATAGGAAGCTTGCTCCCAGCTGCATCCCTGGTACCATGCCTGGCTCGTAGGAGCAACTCAAACTTTTGTTGTAGGAATCCACAACACCTGACTGACGCTGGAAAGGCAACACGTGGTTGGTGAATGAAATTACTGTCTTAGTCTACCAAAAAGGGACAAGACGTCAACAAATCCTAGAACCACAATGCAGGAAAAATGGCAGTGCTTCTTAGAGGCTATGCAGATAACCTCCCTTGCACCAGGGATGGAAGTGCTGGAATCTAAGATGCTTCCAGCAGGGGGCCACGTGGTCTTGACTTCAATAATAACTTCAGGGATGGGTATTCTCTTTCTGCACGGACCCATTTTGGTCCTTAAACTCTGGGCTGTTGGAATGTTCTTTCTCAGGGTGAGCCCAGACCTGCTTCCCTAGATGTCAGGGTTTGGCTATGCTCTGCTCTAACACCTTTCCAACTCTTCAGGAAGCACAGTGCTTGAAAGCTAATTTCTCATTACTGAAAACCATTCTATATTGGTATACAGAGCCCCATCAATCCAACCCAGGGTCATTTCACTTGCAGAAATTAATGACATTCCGTGGATGTGAAACTGAAAGATCACAATTATGAGCAAACCCCATTAAACCAATGATCGTATCTGAGTGTTTACATATTTATTGGAACTTACTATTTTGGGGGGAGGGGATTTGCTGATGATCATCAGCAAACAACATCAAAGCAGACACTATCATAGACCCAAAGCTTTTACATAAAATCTTGGCTGAAATAACCCTAAAGCTAACACACTGGTTAGCTCCTTTTAAATTATGATTTTATGAAAGACCTCACAAGTTGTGGAAACACAGCCCAGGGGTGCTCAGAGTTCACAATGCACCATGCTTCTGACATATGATGGAGATGGGAGAGGCAGATGACATCCTTAAGGCTTGTTCTCTCCATGCTGGTGGATGTATGGGTCCATTGCACTTTTTTCCCACCATACATTTTCCTGCATCTGTGTCAAAGCACTCTCAGGGTTTTCTCGTATTAGCAGTTGGCAGCTGCCTTTAATTATTAAAGAACTCATGTATTACCAGGGGGTCTCCTCCACAGATAAAGGGAGTAAATGACCCTTGGCTCATGTGCCCCCAGGGAGGCCACTCAGGACAAGGCCTGTTCCAGGCCAGTGTGAGAGATGTGTTGTGGGCCCTGGCCTCAGCCAGTTGCTTCCACATCCACTAAGCATTAGGTTTGGTGGTTCACTAGGAACCAAATGGACCTCTCCTCCACTGCCTGGATTGGGTTTTTCTAAGCTTCCTCATTCAAACAATCTGTGTTTGGAACTCTTCATGAAATGTAACCAGACTTCCCAATTTAATGCTACTGTTCTTAACATTTACACAAGGTACCTTGTGGGTGCCTGGCTGGCTCAGTTGGTAGAGCATCCAACTCTTGATCTTGGCGTTGTAAGTTCAAGCCTCACATTGGGTGTAGAACTTACTTTAAAAAAAATTAAGAAGGAAGGTCCCTTGGCCATTTTATATTCCTTCCTAGAAAAACTAAACGAGCTTGTATTTTACTTGACTGTGTAACCTGGATGAATTCCACCCCCCCCCCCACCATGGACCAGTGGCTTTGGATAAGAAAAAATTCCCAGTTCCTCCATTAAAACACCCAAAGGACAGCTTTGATGCACTCCATTAACACAATGTTAAATTAGTAGAGAGATGTGAAAGTAATGAGCTCATGTTCCACTTGTCTGGAATTTAAAACGGTTTTTTCCTTAGATGGCTAAATCAAAGATTTCACTGAATACAGAAAAATAACTTCTATAGAAAACACAGTGTTCAGATTTACTGATAAACCTTCTCCCTAATCTCACCCCATAATTTCACCACACTTCTCAAACCCCAGATTTTTGCAAGGACCTGGACACCCCACACCTCTCAAATCCTCTATCACAATTCTTTTGGAAGAGTCCCACTCTCTAATTATCTCTCATACTTTTGATATTGTGCAGACATGTCCAGTAAAAGACATATAAAAGATAATTTTTTTTTTGCTGAAGAAATGTCTTCCATTACAGTGATTATTAAATATTATGCCACTGCTTAACAGTGGCAATTTCTGATCAAAGGCAAAATTTCAGTCATTGGTTACAAACCCAGAGATGGCTTCACATTCAGAAAATCAAATTCGAGACTGCCACTGTCCAGAAGAGTCAGCACTACAGCTGTTGAGCATCTGAAATCTATCCAGTCCCTAGTGGGATGTATTGTAAGCATAAAATACACACCTGATTTGGAAGACTCAGTATGGAAAAAATGTAAAATATTTCATAATTTTTATACTGATTATTACATATTGAAATTATAATATTTTTGATATATTGGGCTAAAAAATGTAGTTAAAATTCATCTAACCAGGGTCTCTTTATAATGTGGCTATTAGAAATTTAAAAATTACATGCATGGCTCATACTATATTTCTACTGCACAGTACTATCTATATTATGTCCTCAGAGACCCAGTTCACAGAGGAAATGATCTGCACATGGCTTTGTATTACAAGTCTGTCTTCGAAAACTCAGAAACTATGAAGTGAGTTTGCCTATTTAGCTCTCTTTCTCCTGCAATTCTCCTAACCAGATTGGCCACTTGACATTATTGGGAGTCATAAGATGAAGCATGCACAAACACTTCAGTTTTTCCAGAATTCAAACAGGAAAGCTTAATTTCACTAATGTTTTTAAATGATTTCATATAAATCAAAGGGGTCCTCTTTATAAAGGTGTGGTACACACGTGCATGATAAGCGAAGACCAATGTGCATTGACAGTATTTCTATTATGGGGGTGCTCAAGAAAGGCTTTATAAAAATTAAATATCAATTGGGAAACTGGTTCTGAGCCCAGCCTAGTGGACTTCTGGTAATATGACCTGCAGCAGCATAGTTTTACCCTGGTAAATTTTTCTTGAGTTGATTTGTCAAGAGACCAATGCTAATAGCTGCTAAGATACAACATACCTAGATGAATTTGGACTTTGCAATTTTGGGAGTATGCTCTGATTTAGTAACTAATGCAAGCTATTTTAATAGGACAGCTGAAACTGATAATGATAGGCCACCTCCAATATAGTTGGCACTCAACAAATATTTGGGGAATCAATACTTTCATTTATTTCTACGTCTACCAGAAGTCTTACTATATTCCCATATTTCTTATGCGATTATGATATGTAATAATACCAAAAAGCTAATAATTTGCTCAATGTGAACACATATAGCCAGAAGTCACATCTTATCATATGACATTAATTTAATGTCTTTAAACCTGGGTGGCTCAGTGGTTGAGCATCTGCCTTTGGCTCAGGTTGTGATCCCCAGGGTCCTGGGATTGAGTCCTGCATCAGGCTCCCCGTAGGGAGACTGCTTCTCCCTCTGCCTATGTCTCTGCCTCTCTCTGTCTCTCATGAATAAATATAATCTTTAAAAAAAAGTTTTAAAAAATTACATAAGCATAATGGTCACACTGTATGTCAACTATATTGGAATTAAAATTTTTAAAAATTCCATAAAGCACAGCAAAATCAATTATATTAATTTTAAATTTAGAGTTGTTAAAACAGTAAAAATAAATCCTGAGAGTCAGATGTTATTTCCAGTGTAACTGCATTTATGAATATTTTTATTCAAAAAAATCTTCCCCAAATAGGGAACTCTAAGTAGTATGTAGCTACATGCAAGCATTTCGGGATGTTGCGTGTACCCAGAGTTCTCTGTCTCATCTCCATCCAGTCTGCAAAACTGTAATCACCAATGACCCAGGAGAAGAAGAGAATCACCCTTACACCATGTGACATCTCTCATCACATAAGAAGACCACCTGCTCTAGGATAATTATGCAGCATTAGTGAACTTCAATAGTTTATGATACAGAACTTAATAAACTGGCCTAGAAAACGTTTTCCTTGTTTCCGTATATGTCTGCAGTATCTAAGAATACAACCACTTAGATAAGTGGAGGCAAAGGTTAATGGAGTGGAGGGAGCCCAGAAAAAAAAAAAAACTCACTCCTAAGATGCACTAACAGAAAGACACTTGTCAGTGCTAACACTCACAAGTGCCAACAGATGTGATCAATTTAATGAACCATGTGCCTTGGATTTGGCACTACTTTCTGGTGGGAAGATCTTCTTTCAGAAAAAGCATTGTAGGAGCTACCCTCTTCACCGCTCAATGCCTGGCATCTTTGCTGCCTTGAAACTGGCACGTCCTGTTGTGTGTGGGAACCACGCCACCCCGACAGGTGGCCCCTACTCCCTCTGCCAGAGCGACACAATGAGCGTCAGATTCCCGTTCCAAATGTTGGAGCCAACCAGGCAGTGCTTCCACGCGCAGAATGAAAGAAGTCAGACATTGTCATTCTAAAACACCAGCCTATTTGGGCAAAATCAAGCAATGCAGGAATCAAAGAAACATGAAGGCAGAGAAAAGAAAATCCACATGAATCCCACCATCAGAATTCAGTCGGCAATGACCCCAAATCTAAAAACAAGAGTCCCATGCTATGTGAGTTACACAATTGCCCTATTTTTTTTAGAGCCACATGATTCTAAGTCAAAGAAAAATAGATGTCTTAAGTCAGAATGCAAATATGAGGACATGATACCCCAAGACTAAGAATTATCCTATTTTAGCTGCCTGAACTCCTGCAAGGAGAGCAATAGAACAAAGTTTAAGAGCTTGCAATGACTCATATTTGGGAGCTTGTCTTTTGCAATCACTTGAAATTTAAAATGGTTGTTCTAGGGATGCCTGCGTGGCTTAGTGGTTGAGCGTTTGCCTTTGGCTTGGCGTGATCCTCAGTCTAGGGATCGAGTCCTGCAATCGGGCTCCTTGTGAAGAGCCTGCTTCTCCCTCTGCCTGTGTCTCTGCCTCTCTCTCTGGGTCTCTCATGAATAAATAAATAAATTAAAAAAAAAATGATTGTTCTAGGAAGTAGCCGATTCATTCTCCTCTTAAAAGGTTCTCTCCTAAAAAAAAAAAAGAAAAAAAAAAAAAGGTTCTCTCCTAAAACAAAACAAAACAAAAAGTTCTCTCCTGCTCACCATAAATGAACTAATTAAATTCCTCATTAGTCTTAACTCCTATGAAACATGTATTATAAGTTATTTGTTTAGAAGAGAAATTGTTTTGGCTACTCTACCATGTTTACTGTGCAGAGAAATTATCTGCTTCCAACCCAAAACACCAGGCTTTCACAGAGATGTAAATGTTGACAAGATATCTCATCACAAGAGGAATTCTTTTTGTTTTGGGCATTTGGAAACAATGACCAGCACACCATCAACTTTAACTGACTTTGTGTTTTTCTTTTTTTGAAGAAAAAGTATGGTTTCCCTTATAAGGATATTTACTTTTTTTAAATAAGGATTTTTGTTTATTTATTTGAGAGAGAGAGAGAGGGCAGGAGTGGGAGAGCAAAGGGAGAGGGAAAAGCAAACTCCCAGTTGAGCATGGAGCCTGACTTGGGACTTGATCCCAGGACCCCAGGGCCTGAGCTGAAGGCAGATGCTTAACTGATTGAGCCACCTAGGCATCCTAGGACATTTATTTTTTAAAAGAGGATTCTGTTGCAAAATATCTTGCATGGAGATATTCTATTTAAGTACCCCATACCTCATTACCACTACCAAAAAAAAAAAAAAAAAAAAGTAGACAAATGTTACATGAGTAGATTTTTTTCCATTTTCTGAAAATGCAGGGATTCTAGAGGTTAGCACAGAATTGCTTTTTAATAAACTCAGGCAGTTAAAAGTTGTCCTGAGGTTTAAAATACAGACATTGCATCTATAAAGAAAGCTAATGAGGTTATCAAAAAGAAAGGTATCCTTTGAAAGAGCTCTTTAACTAGTTAAAACCACTAATTTCAGAGTACCCAATGTTTCATTCCGTTATAAAAATTGTTAAAAACCTTTCTTGAAGTACAAGTTTCTGTGTAACTGATGCTAGACCTTTGAATTTATGCTCAGATCCAAAAAGAACAAAGCCCAGGTCACTTTAAACCTTATGTTTAAACAATAAATAGCATTCTTATTTTTATCCAATAAATACTGGCCTGAACGTCTACCACAAAGGAGCTTTGATTCTCAGTGGAGCACTTATAAACATGTGGATAACAGGAGCAACTGGCACAAGGAATCATCATGGCCAAGACAACATGTTTACCACACGTGTTTACTACTTGGCTTTTTGTACAATCCATACTGACCAGATAGGAGAAAACAAAAAGTGAGTGACTATTTCTTAACATATCTGAAAGGCCAGATGAAAAAATATACACCTGAATGTTCACAAATAACAGCCGCTCTGCTCTGTTGGACTGAAGGAAATTTAATAGAGATGAAAGAAATTAGCAGCATGAGCAAAACTACCATATGATCCAGCAATTCCAATTCTGGGTATTTATCCAATGGATGAACTCACTATCTCAAAAAGATATTGTACTTCCATGTTCACTGCATTATTTACAAGAGCCAAGACATGGACACACCTAAATGTCCATTGGTGAATGAATGGAATAAAGAAAAATTGTCACACACACACACACACACACACACACACACACTCTCTCTCTATATATATAAAATACTCTGTGTGTACTATATATATATACCATAATACTATGTAATTTCATGGTATATTACTATATACTACATATGTATATATATACATATACTATATACTGTGGTATATTACTATACAATACCATAACATATTATAGTGCAGCATATTACACTGCAGTATGTAATACTATAGTATAGTATTATCCAAAAGATATACAGAATAAATATACTATAAAACATATAGTATATATATAAAATATATACTATGCAAATATATATTCATACACAGTATAAACAAAATAGAATATTACTCAAACATAAAAAAGAAAAAAAATCCTTCCATTTGCAACAACACGTTTGGCCCTTAAAGGCATTATGTTATGTAAAATAACTCAGAGAAAAATGCTGCATGATCTCACTTATATGTAGAATTAAAAAACTCAGACAGACTAGATTGGTGGTTGCCGGAAGAGGGTGGAGGTGGGCAAAGTGGACAAGGGTGGCCAAAAGGTAAAAATTTTTAGTTACAAATCCTGAGGATGTAACGTATGGCATGGTGACTATAGTTTTATAGTTAACAACACTGTTACATACTTGAAAGTTGCTAAGAGAGTATATCTTAAAAGTTCCCATCACAAGAAAAAAAACCCCTATAACTATATATGGTGATGGATGTGAGGTGGGGATCATTTCACAATATGTAAAAATATTGACTCAATATTTTGTACATCTAAAACCAACAAAATTTATATGTCAATTATATCTCAAAGAAAAAAAAACAATGCACATTCCAAGGCAAACAAAGAAATTAACAGCACAAAGGCCATAGTTATCAATTCTGCATTAATGCACCATAATAAGAAGAGAATACTTATTGAGTGCCCATTGCAAGGGCGTACAGGAAAAAATTAACAAGGAGGTATGAAAAACCAGAACATTCTACTCCTTGAGCATTCTCAATACTGACTTTATTTTAATCAAAACACACTCGACTGTAAACCCTTTGAGGCACAGATGTATCTTTCTAGTTTTTATATCTCCAAAACAGGGCATAGGACATAGTACCACGGACACCATTAATGTTTGGTTAATTATTGCTGAAAGAATAAATAACCAAAATTGAGAAGCCTCTACTTTTAGAACAGAAAAATTGTCTTATTATGGATGCCCTTACCAGAATTACTTTTTTTTTTTTTTAAAGATTTTATTTATTGATTCATGAAAGACACAGAGAGAGAAAGGCAGAGATGTAGGCAGAGGAAGAAGTAGGCTCCAGGCAGGGAGCCCAATGTGGGACTCAATCCTGAGACAGCGGATCACGCCCTGAGCCAGGGGCAGGTGCTCAACTGCTGAGCCACCCAGGTGTCCCCAGAATTACTTAAAAAAATATTTATTTATTCATGAGAGACACATAGAGAGAGGCAGAGACAGAAGGAAGCTCCTTGTAGGGAGCCCAATGTGGGACTCAATTCCTGGACCCAGGATCACGCCCTGAGCCAAAGGCAGGCACTCAACCACTAAGACACCCAGGTGTCCCCAGAATTACTTTTGCGTATGGGGTTCTTAATACTACTTCTCTGTGAAGGTATTATTAGTTTCTGAAAGTCTTGCTCCTCTTTAAAAAGACTCTTAGGGCAGCCTGGGTGGCTCAGCGGTTTATCGCCGCCTTTGGCCCAGGGCGTGTTCCTAGAGACCTGGGATCGAGTCCCACATCACGCTCCCTGCATGGAGCCTGCTTCTCCCTCTGCCTGTGTCTCTGCCTCTCTCTCTGTCTCTCAAGAATAAATAAAATCTTAAAAAAAAAAAAAGACTCTTAGCCACCATAGGGAGGAAGTCAAACATTAAACATGTTGTGTAGAGATTATTCCAGAGAGTTATAAACAAAGAAGTAGTTTCTATTCTTAGTATGGTTAAAGAGGAGTATAGAAAAATCTGAAACACAGTAAAGTGGCTGAAAACATAGTGCTTTCGTCCACAGAGACTAGGAAAGACTCTAGCAGATGTCATGGGCACCGGTTTGGGGTGGGGGGTGGGGAAGTAATGAAACAAAGGGGTATTTGGGAGAGGGGAGGGAAGGGGTGGCTGGCACAGTGAGGGCTGCTGTCTGATGTAAGCAGAGCAAGCGGGGGACAAGGTGGGGCATCCAGTCACCATGCCCTGCCCTGCTCTGCTTGCTCCCAAGGTACAGCAGGTGGGGGCTCATAGCACACAGCCTTGTGCAGAGGGATTAGAGACCTGCCTGCCATCTGTTTCAGACACGGGGCTTCCCCCAAGCAGCCAGCAGCCAGCAGCCGAGTGTAAGCCATTCTCTTTCGTATCCAGGTTGTCTGGGCCTCCAGACCTGCAGAATTCAATCATGCCCTCCATACTCTGTGACGTGAAACAATGAGTGGGAAGTGAAAAGAGCAGTGAAAACCAACTCAAAATGATGGAGAGTGCAGATTGAGGGATGGGTGTCTTCAACCACCTACTTTAAACTCACAAGGAACAATCATGAGCTGTAACTCAAAGCATACCTGGACAGGTGGATACAAGAAAGGACAAAAAGGACACAAAAGACCACAGTCAATAATAACTTTCAGGGTCAAGACCCTGAGGCTGGCTGCGTGGAGAGAAGCAAGCTCATAGCTTTACATTTTCTAATGACTAAATAAGCTGCCAGGGACTGTAAAAGACCATTCCAGTCTGGAAGCAGGGCCAAAGGCTTCCTTTTTATCTACTCTTTCCTCTTCCTGAAGGAGGGTTCAAGTGAACAGGAGAACAGACCCTGGGAAGGCATGGGAGGCAGGTGCTGTAGATAAGAGGTCAACACTTCTTCAAAGACTTCCTAATTGATGCATTTGTCTTCCATTCTAAGTAACTTCAACCTCATGAAAATCTATTCATATTCTTAAAAGGCTCTCTGCAGAAGCCACATCTACCACTGCTATCTGTGTGCAAACATTCAACATTTCCAGGTTAACTTTCTTGAAAACATTAACAAATATAACATTAAAGGCCCAACCAGCTCTTTCCAATTTTATTTTATTTTATTTTATTTTAAATTAATTTTTATTGGTGTTCAATTTACCAACAGCTCTTTCTAATTTTAAAGCAAATACATAAATGTCAAAAGAATGCCACTGGACCAAAGAAGAAAGGTCATATTGCTACTACAATTAACATAGTTCCATTAGGACTGGAACAGACTTTGTAAATTTCTCAAGAATCAACGTAGTAGTTGAAAAGCCATCACACGTTGGAGCACTATTACCTTTGGTATTAGTTTCCGAAGGCTTTATTAAAAATTTTATCTTCTCAGAAATAATTTTGTAATTTACAAATGAATTTAAAACAGATGCATATATCAGAATATGTACATTGTGAAATAAAAAGATCAGTAGGAGGGGTGCCTAGGTGGCTCAGTTGGTTAGGCATCTGCCGTTGGCTCAGGTCATGATCTCAGGGTCTTGGGATGGAGCCCTGTATCTGGCTCTCTGCTTAGTGGGGAGTCTGCTTCTCCCTCTCCCTCTGACCCTCCCCCCTGCTCATGCTCTCGCTCGCTTGCTCTCTCTCAAACGAATAACCTTCAAAAAAAAAAAAAAAGGTAACACTAAAGAAACCAAAAGAAGAATGTAAGATGTCTTTAGTTTTGTACCTTTCTCTGAGAATATTCCACATTAAAAGAGGCTAATAAATGTATTAGATTTTATTTAACCACAAGAGACACAGAGAGAGAGAGAGAGGCAGAGACATAGGCAGAGAGAGAAGCAGGCTCCATGCAGGGAGCCCGATGTGGGACTCAATCCCGGGACTCCAGGATCATGCCCTGAGCCAAAGGCAGATGCTCAACTGCTGAGCCACCCAGGCATCCCCCACATGTTCAATCTATCAACATTTAGAATTTTCTTCAAAAACCCCTTCTGATGTCTTTGACAAAGACAAGCATTCAAAATAAGGAATAGATTCTTTATGTTAAAATTAATAAAATGATTCTTCATGAAACTTTAGCTGTCTTTGAGAAAGGCCAACAGATTTAAGTTTTCATTTTCTTTAGGAAAAATATGACTGGTAAATGATTATCCTCTGTAACTGGAAATTCAGATTTGCCAACTGAGATACATGAATTACCACCATCTATAATGTGTAAGAGTAAGAAGTGAATGGACCCCCTCCTGCTCTCCCACTCCCGTGCTGAGCCAGTCTTATGGAAAAGTCACACGATGGTGCTGAATGCCCTATGACGCTAGGCACCTATGAGTACACCCCCCTGCTCCCCCACCGGGTCCCTGGGGCCATGTGTATCTTAGGAACTGTATGCGCATGATGGGTAGGGAGATCTCAACCCCAGGAAGAGCAGGACATGTCTCATTGTTAACTTTCAGTCTCAGGAAGAAAAGTTACCACCAATATTCTCTGTACTTGAAGCTGTTCTATTCAGCTGTCCCCAACCTCTCTGCTGTATCAGAAACATGGTGAGTCACAAAAAAACTGGTGGTCTTATATTGGTATGATAAAATAATGCTAACAAGGTGGGTACAGAGTTGTTGTATGTAATCAAGCTCTGAGTGAGCATTGTACAGCCTAGGGTCACTGGGGTTACCTGTCTGCTGCATCTTAGCAGAGCTGTAGGTTTGAAAGAACAGATGCTCCAAGGCACAATCTGCCCCATGTTCAGCCTGTAAAGGATGGGATGGAGGAGGGGCAGTGCTAGATGAGTTTATAACCCTGCCTAAATCTTTTTGTAGGAAAAAAAAAGGTTAAAAGGAAATCTATTGTTCTTTCTTTAAAACAGTCTATTGGGTACACCAATGTGCAGAGCAGCATTATTCATAGTAGCCAAATGGTAGAAACAACCCAAATGTCTACTGACAGATATACAGATAAACAAGATGTGGTATATACATTCAATGGAATTATTCAACTTTGAAAGAAATTCTGACACACAGAATAGAATTACCTTGAGGATGTTATGCTCAGTGAAATAAGCCAGACAGAAAAGGACAAATATTGTACAATTCTACTTATACAAGGCCCCAGAACAGTTAAATTCATGGCCAGAAAGCAGAATGGTGGTCGCCAGGGGTTTGGGAAGGGGGAATGGGGAGTTACTGCTTAATTGGTGTAGAGTTTCAGTTTTGCAAGATGAACAAGTTCTAGACATGGACGGTGGTGATGGTTACAGAACAATGGGAATGTATTTAATAAGCTCAACCGTGTTTAATAAGTGTGTTTAATAAGCTTTAACCATTTAAAAATGGTCCCTTTTATGTTATGTATATTTTACCACAAGAAAAATAAGAGGGAAAAGTCTACTGGGATTTAAATAATAGAACTAATTCTTTTTGTGTCTGCTAGGGAACTCTCACTAGTACACAGGACATTAAAAAAATCACGAGAAGAATCTGGTCTTTGTGCCATTTTCAACTTAGGACAGCATTTCTTGGAAGGCAGACTGTATTAGAAACTCTTTTCAGAATCCTGAGAGCAAATAATAAGGTTAAGTAGCCTCGCCTACATTTACTGTGCAGATGGACACCACCTGGGAGTCATAGGGAGATGACTATTCAACCTTCTAAGTGGTTGTCTTCCAAACCCACAGAGACCTCGGGAGAGGCAGAGCCCCAGGACTCAGGGATGGTCCCACGCAGCCAAAGGGCTGGAGACGAGGTGGTGGGGGAGAGGGGAAGAAGCAAAGTCTTTAAACTGTTTTAATTTTGAAAAGGTGCCTTTTTTAAAAGTTGGGAAATGAGTTCACAGTTATGAGTTACAGAAATGAATTCTGGCTTACTACTTATATATCAACTGCATTCTTGTGTCTCAAATATTTTACAAATGTATTCTAGTTGCCTTTCTCGTATTTTGTTTTTCACGCTTAATTGCTAAATTATATTATTACATTTTGGTTTTAAAATTTCTCTCCAGGATTCCATAATGAAAAGTCATTAACTATGCACTCGTTTCATGTAATGTAGGGAGGAAAAAAAAAAAACTCCTAAAGAATATATCGTCCAGTTGTCTGAGATAAACACAATGTTTTAAAGATGAAAACAGCATGTCATCAAAATCTGTTGATTCTTAATCTGGTGACTCACCTGGCATTAAAAAAAACCAACTATTTTAAAAAACAAAAAACATACAAAAGTATAGATATGGCTATTTATAGTGATTTTTACATCCTCTAACTTAGCTTAAATAATTATCAATTTCTGGCTAATCTGACTACATTCTTCCTGCCTCCTCTCAGATTATTTTGAAGCCAATCTCAGACATTATTCCATTTCATCCGTCAGTATTTCAGCATGTGTCTCTAAAGTAAAGGATTGTTTTTAAAACATACCTGTGATGCCATTATCATGCCTCATATCTTAATAATCTGTTAGCAGAATTGAATGTGTCTCCTGGCTAATTAACTAATTTAAAGAGACAAATAGAGAGAGTGCAAGTGGGGGGTAGGGAGGGGCAGAGGGAGAGGAGAGAGAATCTGAAGCAGACTCCCTGCTGAGCGTGGAGCCTGGCATGGGGCTTAAATTCACAACTCCAAGATCTGAGCCAAAATCAAGAGTCAGACACTCAACCGACTGAGCCACCCAGGTGACCCTGCTCTATTGTTGTTTTTTTTTTTAAGATTTTTTATTTATTCATGAGAGACACAGAGGCACAGACACACGCAAAGGTAGAAGCAGACTCCCTGCAGGGTGCCCAATGATGTGGGACTTGATCCCAGACAGCAGGATCACACCCTGAGCCAAAGGCAGGCACTCAACCACTGAGCCACCCAGGTGTCCCACTCCCTTCCCCCAGTTATTTTTAATGATGGTTTTGATAAGCTTTGCCTTATTGATCCAACAAATATAAGGAAGCAGAAGAGCACAAGGCAGTTGGTGTTGGCTTTGATGTGAGTTAGACTACAATAAGTTAGACTCCAGTGTGAACCCAGTTTTGCCATAAATAGTGTATGACCCTGAAAAAGTCACTTAAACTTTAAGTCCTACATCTGGAGAAATGGGAAAGTAATTCTACCTATTTTAAAGATTGTTACATAGTTAAAAGAAGAAAAAAATATATATATACACAAATACAAATACATACACACACACACACACACACACACACAAATACACATGTGCCAGTAGACAGTCAAAAAATGGCAGCTATTATATTAACAGCAAAGTCATCTACGTTCCAAAGTAAAAACCTTCTGCTGGAAACCCCTATTAATCATTACTAAAACAAATTTTGGAACTACTCAGATGGTGACAGCTACACTGGGAATCATCTGTCTTGGAGCCTGGCAAACTTTGCAAAGAACTAGACAGTTAAGTGTCTTAGGCTTTCAGGCCAGATGGCCTGTACCAACACCGTGAAACTCTGCCATCAAAGGGCAAAAGCGGCCACAGACAAAATGAAAATAAATGGGTGTGCCTGTTTTAATAAAACTTTATATATGGACACTGAAATCTGGATTTCATGTAACTTCTTATATGTCATGAAATGTTATTATTGTTCCTTATTTCCTAACCATTTAAACATGTCAAAATCAGAGTGCTGAGGATGAGTCAAGCCCAGGCGGTGGCATAAAGGCTGGAGGGAGCTCTGGAATGTGTGGAATCCCAATGCCGAGCAGCCAGGGCCAAATCCCCAGAGATGCCCATCCTGCCCATCCACTGCCTGTCAATCTTGCCTATCCTCCAGGACTCTCTCCAACTCCCCTGGCAGCTCCCCAGGGGAATCTAGCTTTCCACCCAGATGCACTCCCTCATCTTGTACCACAACCAGGGTATCCAGGATGCCAAACTCTCAGTCCTCACCCACCACCTGCTCCTGGCACGCCTCCCGTGAATCCCTGGGCACAGGGCATGGTAGCACGAGGAATGGTGATGGACAAGAAGATGTGGAAGAAAATGAAGAAAGTTCATAAAAAGATGCATAAACACCATGAGCATGACAAGCATTCCTCCTCCTGCTCTTCCAGCAGAGACTCTGACTGAATACAGGGCCTGGACCCTTCCCTCAGGCCTCTCCAACAGTTCTGTTCTCCCATCAGCTTCAGAAGCCATCTTGTTCTGGGGAAAACTCGTCCTTGTGTCCCTCCTCCCTCACCTGCCAATCTGAGCCTTACCCTGCTGTTCAGCCCTAACTGGCTAGGAAAAATGAGAAAAGAATTACCATGGGCTAGTGAAGACCATCTTCTCACTACTGAGATAGAACTTTAAGCTGATTAGCAGGAGGTTAGCAGGAGAACTATTTTTTCTTTTTAAAGATTTTATTTATTTATTCATGAGAGAGGCAGAGGCATAGGTAGAGGGAGAAGCAGGCTCCCTTTTGGGAGCCTGATGCAGGACTTGATCCCAGAACCCTGGGATCACCACCTGAGCTGAAGGCAGATACTCAACACTGAGCCACCCAGGTACCCCAGGCGAACTATTTTTTGAGGATGGTGAGACCTTTGAGCTAAATGCTAAAGATGAGTTTAAGATCTGTAAAACAGGGATCCCTGGGTGGCGCAGCGGTTTGGCGCCTGCCTTTGGCCCAGGGCGCGATCCTGGAGACCCGGGATCGAATCCCACGTCGGGCTCCCGGTGCATGGAGCCTGCTTCTCCCTCTGCCTGTGTCTCTGCCTCTCTCTCTCTCTGTGTGTGATTATCATAAATAAATAAAAATAAAGTAATTAAAAAAAAAAAGATCTGTAAAACATGATTTTTTTTAAAGTTTTCTTTTGTAATAGTTGTGAGGTGTTGTGGAAATTTAATTATGGAAAAGAAACGGAATCATTTTTGTAATGGTAACAAAAATATGTAAAAATCATTATTAAAATTTGCCACAGTGGTCATTAAATTAGATAGTAGTGGCTCAACATGTATTTGGAAAAAAATCATTCTTAGTTTATGGGCCACATGAGAAAGTTTATGGGGTAGTGGGCTGGCTTTGGCCTTGGGTCCCTTTGTTTACTAACCCTGAAATTTCCATTTCACCAGCCCCAGCACACAAAATTCTCAATGAGCAGTCTGCTCTTCATTATTAGTAAGAGATTAATTCACAGGAGAAACCAAAGTACAAGAATCAGTACATGACCACAATATGAAAGCCCTGGCAGCTCTGGACCACACCTGAGCTTTGAGAAACTCTATGGAAAAAGCCTCAACATGCCAAGATACACAAGCTCCTGCTTAAATTGCTCTACTCCAACATTCCAGAGGAAATCATCCCACTCACCTTCCCTCTTTTCCCCTCCCCCCAAATATAAATCATTGATTATGATATACAAGGAGAGTTCTACAGTCCATACACTTCTCACTTCTTCAGATACAAAAACTGAATGTATATGCATCACTGGAGCTAGCAGGCATGACAGGTACATAAGCTGAATTCATCCCATCCTATGTCTACAATAAAGCAATTGGGAAGGTAGGACTTGACTTGGGGATCATTGAGCCATACAGGGATTCTGTTGCATCTCAGTTAATGCACCTGCTGTGCTGCTGCAAACCATTCCTCCATGCCTCCCTCCCCCACACACACATTCAGTGAGCCATTTCAACTCCAGAAACAATGCTTTTCTTTGTAAGTATTAATATTCTTCTAATGACAAAACCAAGAATTTCATAATCCAGGTCCACATCCATGGCTATTCATTTTAGATTTTTTCTATTTTTCTCACTGAGAAGTTTTAATAAAGAATAAACAAAAGCGTTTTTCCCCTACAATTTTGGTGCAAATAAAATGATAAACACCCATCACAACTGCTTTAGTAAAGAGCACCCAATAGAAGGCTCCCCTGTGAATCCTAATGTATGAACTTTGTATTATTAAAAAAGCAACAGAATAAACATGTATCTAAAGAGAGATCTTTTGGTCCACATTCTCGCAAAGTGATAAAATTAAATAAATGGACAATTTCCCAGCTTAAAATTAAGAAGGCAAACATCATCCTTACTTTCTCTAAATGCTTTACAGTAGCCAAGGAAAGATAACAGAAAGAACAGGGCACCCAGGAGGTCTGCACGGCCGACAACACCAGCAACCTTAAAAGAAGGAGAAGAAAAAAAGATTTATGTAAAAAAAACATTTAAAAAATCCTAAACTTAGGAAACATAAAAAAATTCTTAGAAAGGCAAGGCAAAAACCTTACAAGATTTTGCCATCTGTTAAAATAACTGTGCAACAGCCCTGTGGTCTTATCTTACAATTGGTTTTTCTTTCCCCTCTTTGGTCTAAGATTTGAGTTAGTTGCTTCCATGAGAGCCAGGCTGCAAGGATCGTACTGATGGCTGTTCTGGGAACAGGACACAGTCCTGCATGAGCTGTGAGAGCCCCATCCCTGCACACTGCACCCTGGAGCCCAGACACCCATCCCACTGATATCCACAATGTGGACTGTCAATGGAAAAAACCATCGGCTCAAAGGGCATAACATTTAGTAAAGAAAATTTGATTGGAGACATGGAGGAAAGGTGGGAAATAAATGTGAAAAGTATCAGGCAAATAGAAAAAGGTATGGGAATAATCACTCAAAGTTTGCCCCTGCCACTCCTCCTCCCTTCAAGATCAAAATCAATTCAGTGGGTTGACCTGGAAATCAGAATGCTTTAAAAGTGATTGAGAAGGAAGATGAAAACAGAATAAAATGTCTACCATTTCTTTCCCCACAAATGCCCTTTCCTCCCTTGCTTTCTCACATCACATCCAGTAATTGTTCTCCAAAATCTCCTGGCAGAGAAAGACACAGAATTCCACCCAGGAGTGTGGGTCTGGTTTATGCGGCATGCTTTGCTAACCAGCACTCGGATATGACACATACCAAAGCCTTACTGGGATTCTCTAGGTATCTCTCCAATGGCACACATATCATGGTACCCTTCCCTCAGGCCTCTCCAACAGTTCCATGATATGTGGGACAGAATAAAGACTAAGTAAGCTATAAATGGAGGTAAAGAGAATATACAATGAAATGCAAATTACTCTATTTATGTATGATTCCCAACTGTGTGGACAAGCAATGACTTTTGCTTTTTGACAACAGTTTCCTGCTACCATGGCTAGATATAAAACGTCGGAGGTGATTATCCATTCTGATCATTAACTCCTGATGGCAGCGCACGTGGCAGTGCAAGGTGTCACACGATCATTAAGACTGGAGGAGCTGATGAATCCAACTTGTGAATGCCACCCACAGGGAAAAAAACCGCCTAAGAAGGAAGAGAGAGAATCCCAAGCAGACTCCGAGCTGAGTGCAGAGCCCCATGCGGGGCTCAATCTCATGGCCCTGAGATCATGACCTGCGCTGAAACCAGGAATCAGATGCTCAGCCGAGCCACGCAGGCGCTCCCGTGATAAGCTTATTTTTAAAACAAACATTCTTTGGCTCACTGGTGAAAATACTCCCAAGTCTTTAAGCAATGTACATGATGTTATCCGACATAAAGAAAAACAAATTTTAAAAAGTACAGCAGGCGTTTTAAAGTACAAAGAGTTTTTAGTCCTTACAAAGAACTTTTGACATCGTGATTAAAGACAGATTTCACAGAAAAAAGTTTTTAAGGGCTATCTAAGGAAGCACTGTGTCCAATTGTTTGGGGGCATGAGCAAGAGTGTGGAGAGGTTTTATTTTTCTTTCCTAATATTTGCATTATATATATTTTCAGGCAAACGTCTTTATAATAGCCTTTGCAGGCTATTTTTTTTTCTTTTTTTTTTTTTTAAAGATTTTATTTATTTATTCATGAGAGACACAGAGAGATAGAGAGGCAGAGACACAGGCAGAGGGAGAAGCAGGCTCCACGCAGGGAGCCCGATGCGGGACTGGATCCCGGATCCCAGGATCACGCCCCGAGCCGAAGGCAGGCGCTCAACCACTGAGCCACTCAGGCGTCCCTATTTTTTTTTTTTTTTCATACAAAGGAAAGGGAGCAGGCTCTGCTATCCTCAGATATGCCACTTTAGCATACTGAGTATTCTGAATTAAAGGTACTTGAGAAACAGGACAAGAAGGATGATCTAACCATCTTTTGTCCCCCTGAAAGCAGGAAATAAATCTCTCCTATTAAAAGCACCCTCCCTCTGTCAGGAGGGTAGAAGGCATCCTCATCCCCAGAAGGCTAAATAAACAAGCCTGTTATTCACTAATTCACGACCCCAAGCCCAAACCCCTTTGTCCTGCCAATACTTCTTCACAAGTTTGGAAAACTTTCCTGCTTTGGTCACTTCTTTGAATCTCCTATTTTTACAGGGCTCCAGTACATTTTATGGGGTTCCAGGAATCAAATTTGTTTTTCTCTCGTTAATCTGTCTTAGGCCAATGTAATCATTAGGCCAGACGGGAAACCTAGGAGGGAAGAGAGGGAAATGTTTCCACCCCTACAGAGATAACCCGAAACACTCATATCAGGGTTTGCAATTCCCTCAAATCCACAGAGCGGGTCATGTTGTTTCCCCACTGGGAACAATGTGCATGGGTTTGTAAGAAGGAACTAGAGGAAGGGAAGGGGGGAATGCTGCCCCCTAATGCCTGAGTATTGAACTTTGGGTTTGGGGTTTGTACAGACAGAATTCCTACAGAAGCCCGAGTTTCCCTCTTTAATACCAAATCCAGGCAATAGTTGAAATCCTCACCAATACTCTGAGGAAAAGGAAACCCTATGGTGGCACTGGTGTTTGCTGGGGCCTCCATCCTGACAGCCACAGATGAGGGGTTCGACAACCATCTCCCTTAGCTCAACTCCCTCCCATAATGACTGGCCTTATAGGCCTACAAACACCCCAGAGTGATTTGGAGTGGTATCCTTGAAAACGAGAGACATTCCTGTCAGTTGAAGAGCAAATAACACTCATTAAAATTATTCATTACCGGGGATCCCTGGGTGGCTCAGCGGTTTAGCGCCTGCCTTTGGCCCAGGGCACGATCCTGGAGTCCCAGGATCAAATCCCACATCGGGCTCCTGACATGGAGCCTGCTTCTCCCTCCTCCTGTGTCTCTGCCTCTATCTCTCTCTCTCTATGTCTATCATAAATAAATAAACAAACAAACAAATAAATAAATCTTTAAAAAAATTATTCATTACCAATCAGGGCCTGGGAGGTGGGAAAACTGTAGGGTGATGAACTCACCCTGAGGTTTGCCTGGGACTGTCCCAGTTTTAAAATGGAAAGTCCCACGTCCCAGAACCCCCTTAATAATGGGCAAAGTGGATGGCTAGTCACCCTGTAAGACTGGGAAATTCAGATTCTTATTTGCAGCAGACAAAAACATCCTCAATGCTAATATCAAGAAAGTATAAAGACACAAACACATAAATGCTAATACAAAGAAATTTATATTACTAAAACCTGGAGGGACCCACATTGCCAGTGCTTTCTCTTCACAAATGTAATCAGAAGCACAATAACTCCCCAACCCCCAGACCTCATCCTAGCCCGCTGGTCAGTTTGGGGGCACTGTGCCAAGGGCTGTCACACAGGTCTTCATCTGGAGTCCACAGCCCAGGGCTGCTTCCCCAGCAATGTACTGGGGGCTTCAAAGGGCTTTCCTTCCGCCTAACTCCTTGGGTCCTGCTTCTGGCTTATTTTTAAAGCTGGGTTAAATGTAGAGTGGGGTATGACGAGGGGGTGTAGATAGGAGGAAACTGAATAGTCCCTATTTGCCAGAACAATGAAAGATGAACATACAAATTATTTAAGAATGCTAATTTTGGGGTACTTGGGTGGCTCAGTCAGTTAAGCGTCTGACTTTGGCTCAGATCAGGATCCTGGATCCTGTGTTGGCTCCCCACTCAGCGGGGAGTCTGTTCTCTCTTGCCCTCTCCCCACTGCTGGTGCTCTCTTTCTCTCTCTCTCTTTCAAATAAATAAAATCTCAGAAAAAGAATGCTGATTTTCAATGACCCATAATTTTTTCTTGCAATTTGAGTTTGAAGGACTTTGATGGAATGGAGGTTGAGGGAGATGAAGAGATTTTTCTCAAATATTTCTTTTCTCCTATAGCTAGACCTTCCTTGGCTTCTTTTTAAATACTTCAAATGTAGAATTTTAGGATTAATATGATCCCAGATGGCATTTACTGGGGCATGTGTGTGTGTGTGTGTGCGTGTGTGTATCTAGCTCTACTTGCTAGCACTTGGAACTTTTCTATAAACTAACTTCTCAACATTTAAATTCAGAATTTTAGGAAAATTTCTTTGGTTAATAATTCAAATATTCCATTTTGCTTTAAGATCACACTAAATTAAACTGTAAATCAGTACTTTTGCCAGAAATTCCCCTATTTCTGATTAACGCATACACTATTTCTGGGTCCCAACGAACATTTAAGCCATAATGAGAACTCACATGGAAGCAAATTCTAATTTGGTCACAGTTATATATAAATAGTCTATAACAAATCTTTTGTAACAGTTTCCAGATTGTCAGTCCTCTGAATTTGCTAAAGTAAAACATTATGAGAATTTTTTTTAAAAGCTTTATAGTGATAAGATATTAAGAGAAGGTTGTGATAACAACTCTACAATCCTCTTAATACCGAGAATAGAGTCTAACAAAAGCACATTCTAAAGGCAGGAATTCGGTTCAATATAGTGAAACTCACTTCAAGATGCTCAATACATTTGGTTAAATGTCGGGATTTAAACACACATGAAATGCAAAAAAATCTGTTGTGGATAAGTAATAAGAAACATGTAATATTTTATACCAGGTGCTTCAAGCGCACAGAACAAAATGGCTAAAATCACATCTTTTACCTCAGCAAATATGCAGACTTTCATTTTTAAAGGGTTCCATGGTGGCAGGGGAATAGGGTGGTTCTTGAAATCCCCACACATATGGTTAAATCCCAACACAGTTTGTACCAAATACATTCAGTGGCAACTCAATGGAATAAAGGTTTGGCCCGCAGGACAGCAGGTGAGGGCCCTGTCAGGAGCTGCCACATCAGCTGGGCCACCTGGGCAGAGTCTTTCAAGGGAAGGAGAACCATCCAGGCAGCAGAGAAGAAGAGAAGGAAGGTGGGAGAGCTCCAGACCAGTCCCTAGCATCGTGTGGAAACCACACCTTCCCAGTGCCGGCATCTCCCCAGCATGGGCCTCAGACACCAGAATTTAAGTTCTGCCCCCAGACTGCTCTCAGTGGAGGTAAAAAAAAATTGCATTGGACCCTTTGCTGAAGATAAGCTCCTAGCTTCTGGCCTTTAGACCAAACCTGGCGATATTCACGATTTACCCTTTATGGTGTGGTCACGCAAGGGAAACATGTCTGCGTGACCAGATATCACATCGTATCAGTATTATAAGGTCTTTGCCCATCTTGGGACTCTTGCATTTTTCCTAAGAGAGACCTGTGGGATCTACAAATAAGTGGCTCAGGTGTCTGGCAGGGGGTAGCACCGTACACTTGGTACTGCAATAAGCCTCTTCAAGGGGAGCCTGTTTTAGGGAATGAGCCGACAGATGAAAGGCTCCTTGTCCTCACACGAGCACGGATGCCGCGGACAGATGCTACTTACACACTCGGTGTGTACCGGATGCACGGCGAATAGCAGAGCGGCCAGCAGAGACGATCTGGGGGCCAGGTTCAACCTCCGCCCTTTACTGGTGTACTGCAGGCCACCAAACAGCACAGAGAAGACATCCACCATGAGGACAGAGATGCCACCGTGAAGTAGGATGTTGATCACATGGAAACTCATGGGGTGGAAGCCTCCAGATAAATAGTAGTTAATCCTGTAAGTGAAAGGTGTCTGTTCATACCAGATGCACAGAAGCATGCACAGTAAAATACAAACCACCTGGAGGAAAAGGTTGGTGAGTAATAGCATGAAAGGGGGAAGAGAAAGTTCTGGTGAAAGTGACATCAAGATGAATAATGTCTATCAAGCTTGGAAGGTTGAAGAAAGGGTAAGAGCATAATTAAGTGCAGATGGCAAAAATGGAAGAGAAGAGCATGTCAGAGGAGTGAGGCAGATAATATGTGGAGAGGAAAAGCAAGAGGAGAGCTGGACAAATTTTTAAGTGCTAAAAAGGCAAGACTGCATGCCAAGATGATATAACATAGCCCACATTCCTCCTGGCTACCCCACAGGGACCCAAATTTAAGACAGTCATGTGACTTGCTTATCCAAAAGACAGGAAGCATTCCTTGATAGTTCATCCATCAGCCTTCCATCCAACAAACATTCTCACTGTCATGGATTCTTATTTCTGACTGCTTCTCAATTACCACCAGTTCTAATTCATCATTTCTGTGCTTCTGAGAGATTGTACACAAGTGTTTAATGCACCTGAGATATAGCTATGAATGGGAATTTTGGTGAGGTGAATAAATCTACTTAATGCAAATGGGGAGGTGAGTGAGAGGTCTTTTTAGCTTTATTTTGTTTTTTTGCCTATTGGCTTGGTAACACTAGGAAGATTTTTACCTTATTTTTGTAATGGAAAAAACCTCACAATTTCATTAGATGCCACATGTTGCCTTGACTCACACTGTTTCTCTGGTTAACACCAACAAAGGTCCAACCTCCAAGAAATGTGCAAAATATGGAACATTTCACTAACTTGTGTGTCATCCTTGCAAGGGGCCAATGCTCATCTTCTCTGTATCCTTCCACTTCTAGTATCTGTACTGGCAGAGCCAGCCCTGGAGTCGTGTTTCCTCATGCACATTCTCTCCATCTTCCTGTGACCTATTCCTAGCAGTTGGAATTGGCACATACTTTTTAGAGACCCATATGAATAAGTGGTTTATTCTTCCCTAGGATCCACTGGCTTGACTACCCCACACTGGGAGCCTTATCACACAGAACCTGGTACAGCATCGCATGCAGCCCACACTATCATATCTTACCTGAAAGTCAGGACAGTCAGAGGGCGATAGGACTTGTGGCTGGTGTTGCTGCTTAGCCTACTGCCCCAGAAGTCATGATGCCAGAGGTCCCCAAGGGGGGTGTCTGCTCGGAGGTCCTGCAGGAACACAACAGAGGGCATTCTGGACAAAGGAGTCAGGACTTCACCCTCATCTCGTGTCTAAGCCCTCACCCTGAGCTCTTCCTTGGAGCTGCTCATTGCCCTAGGCTCCACCTCTCCGATTAGTCCTGGGCCAGGCTACCATCATCTCTCATCTAGGATACAGCCAGGCCTCCCAGCGGGTCCACTATGCCCTGTGACATGTTCTCCAGGTTGACCTCTCCAAAATACAGATTTGGGCACCCACCCTACCCTGCTTAAAACACTGTGATAGCTCCATTCCTCCCCCAGGACAAAGCCTACATCCTGATGTGGACGTCACAGGCCACAGGGTGCTCTGGCTCCTGCCGAGCTCTACCTGCACCTCTCCTCTCACTCAGACCCTGATCTTTGTCCTACCCACTCAGCACCTGCTGCCAACTACCCCAAAGGCTTTGCACACATAGGTGTCCACCAGTTATCCCTCAGCTCTTCACAGCCCAGCGCATCCCACCATTCATATCCCAACCAGTGAGCTGTGACCTTCCTCAGCTGATGCAATTCCCCTTCCATGGGTCATAGGGCATCTCGCACCCAGCCTCACAGCAGCTGGCACACTGGTGGTTTATCATCTCTAACTACCATCTGTCTGCCCCACAGCTGAGGGTCAAGGAGACCCAGGTCACATCTGTGGCTGGGGAGTATACAGTATACAGAAGGTGCTTAATCCATGTTGAATGAACTAATGGATCATATAGCTTTTTCATATTCAATACATAAGTTAATTTCCCTACAATATCCCGGTTAAAACATGAGTGGAGAAGCATATGTTTATTTTATATCATGAGCTAAACAGAAAATTGATGAAAAAACCAACTTCTACATAATTTTTAAAGATAAAAAAAGTACTAAATATTAAAAAAACTATACTTATCTTTCTATTAAGGTCATTTAATTTCGTCCTATACTACAGATGCTTAAAAATGTATCTTTTAATTTACTTTTTGTATTTTTAAAAGGTTTTATTTATTTACTCATGCAAGACACACACAGAGAGACAGAGACACAGGCAGAGAGAGAAGCAGGCTCCCCGTGGAGAGCCCGATGTGGGACTCGATCCCAAGACCCAGGATCACGACCTGAGCCAAAGGCAGATGCTCAACCACTGAGCCACCCAGGTGCCCCCCAAAATGCACCTTTTAAAAAAACATTTAATCATAATACAGGGGCGCTTGGGTGGCTCAGTTGGCTAAGTGTCTGATTCTTCATTTTCGCTCAGGTCATGATCTCAGGGTTGTCAGATCGAGCCCTGTGTCGGCCTCTGTGCTCAGCGCAGAGTCTGCTTGTCTCTCCCTCTGTTCCTCCTTCAGTAATGTGCACTTGCTCTTTAAAATAAATATGTAAATAAAATCTTAAAAAATAAACGTAACACTAGATGGCTTAAACTGTATCTAACAAGAAGAGAGGCAGATAAGGCACTACAGAGTAAGTGACACAAGTGAATATCAATTCTCTCTTTAAAGCATAACTAAACAGGAATATTTCAGGGACTAGCAATTATGACATGCTAAGCACATACAGTGTATCAATCAAGAGTCTTCATTGCAGGAACTAAAATCAACTCTGATTAACAAGCACAAAAGAAATGCATTAGGGAAGATGGCAAGGCTCTCCATTCCCAGGTGGGCTCCCAGATTTGGGGCTCTGTGGCCAAATGCACACCCACAAATCACACCGCCAGACACCTTGCTGAGGCTGACCAGCCACTTCCAGGCCCTGTCCTCTTTGTGTAGCTAGCTCCTGACTCCAACAGGTGGGTGCACCTGAGAGGAGAGCCTGCGCCCAAGTCTGCACCCAACCCAGGCAGTCTCTGCAGCTTTGACCAGCCAAGTCGGGGAAAGCCTCAAGCAGGAATGTCAGATCATGGCTGGCCCAGGAGAGCACCCAGTGTCTATGGCACATGGTGGAGTTCAGTAAGTATTTATGACTTCAGTGCTCATGGGTTCAAAGGGCAAGGTTGGGGATGGGTGACAGAGGCAAAGCTGATCACCCCATACCCACTTTGATGGTGAATTTCACTTCTGTTGCATACCGGTTTCACCACCCTGGAGCATACTGTCCCCTCTTCTACGAGTCAGTTTGACATTTCAGGAAGATCTTGGAAACTACCCACTAATTTGGCTTGCTCGGTTATAAAACTGGAAGTCCATCTTCTTTTGCATTCTCCCAGAAGTACCTGTTCACTTGTGCAGGAGCTGGGCGTAGGCTCTTTCCCTCCGTTTGAGTAGAAAATGAACACCAACGAAGCTCTAAATATTTGATTAGGTGTAGCCTACACACAGCAGGGCGCACTACAGGAAGAAAGGTCAATTTTCCTCCTAATGATTTATGGAAAAGACGTGTGTCTGAAATTCCTGCTAACTCCACTGTCTCAAAGAAAATCACCATCTCAATGAAAAAAGGCAACTCAGCCCTACAAGGAAGCATCTGGAAAACAGTCTTTAACACCAATAAAACCCAGGAACAGCCTGTTTCACATTATGGTGGGCACAGTGCCAACGAACAGAGCAGAGCCTTTCATTAAACAGGAAAGGAAAAAAGGAAGGCTAAGAAGTTAACAAAGGGGCACAGTGTGATGCTCTAGAAAACACTGCCAAGACAATGTGCAGCAGAGCCACAAAATGGCTTCATCTGCCTTACCCCACACAGAAGGAAGAATTACCAGGGCATACCAGGGCATCTCACATACAACAGAGCGTGCACCTTCCCCTGCCTTGTTCATCAAAGGTCTTCAACATACATCCTAAGTTAATACTGTATCTATCTTCCACTTTGGAAAAGTGGAAGGGTTAAGAAACCCTCAACGAAATGAAGAATGGGCTTTAAAATTAAGTCATCTGCTTCTGTCTTTGTTTCAAAAGCCAACTCTAACAGCCACAAGCCACGAATGTGACACAGTTGCTGGGAGCTACAAACTTACTACTTTTGCTTTTAAGCATGGCTGAAAAAAGAAACAAAACACCCCAGCCACTGCCTGGTGAATCTGAGAAATATTACACATGAAGAACCCAGATTAAAAACAAACATCAAGGAGGCTGTGGTCTATGTCATCAAAATAGAGGCAATCAGGTACAGACAATATGTTACAAATAAAACACCTGCACAAGTCACCCCTACTTCCCCCCACCCTCACCCACAGAACACATGGTCGCAGAGACATTTTCTCAACATTTTCAATATGAAAATGACTTTCTTCTTATTTGGGAAAAATCCATGATTTTGAAATGCTAAGAGCATTCAACCACAGTGTTGCAGAGTTGCTACAGTTGCATCTACTAGAGAGATTAATGTATTCCTTCAGGTTCTCTTCATTGGGTTAAGGCACACACAGACTCTATCTGCTGAGTAACTGGGTCATCATAAAAATTCTAATCTATGCCATTTCTGCATTCTTTCTCCTCCTCTCCTCTGGCTCTCCTTACTTCCCAGTTTCTTGTTTCGATTTTTTTTTTTAGCTCATTTAAATTTTGTTCTTCCCTTCCTCCAAACCTAATTATTCTTCTCTATCTCCAGCTAGTGAAAAGCAGTATCATTTATCCTGCACCGATATAGCACCCACTGGTGAGCAAAACTGGCTGGGATTTTGCAAACTCAGCAAATCTGAGTCTCCACACAAGAAATGAGCAGGAACTGCAGCTTCCAGGACAACACAGTCCTCACTCTCCAGCAGCTACCAGCAGGCTGTCCTGATGTTATCACCAAAGGACAAACAAGCACAGCCAACTCACTGCCTGCTGCTAAGGACGCACCTCTTGGTAGGTCATTAGACTGGTCCATTGCTGCAGCAAATGCATATTGGGGCAGGGCAGGGGTGGGGAGGGGGAGGACAGCTGTGGCCTACGATTCTGGAAATTTGTCCTAAAACCTAAGATACTTAGTCTGCAATGCCTTGCAATACCCTTCCTTGCCTTGTAATCTGAGAGAAATAGTCTCTCTGACACGTGAGTAGACTGGAGCCTCGAAAAGGGTACATGGTGAGGGTAAAGCTTGAGGTCAGGCAGGGGGCTGGAGAGCCTGCTTCCAATAATAAATTAAAGGGGTCCCAAATTGAGGAGATGCGACCTAAAAGAGGTAGGAAATCTAGAATGCTTAACCAAAGCTTAACACAGAATTATTCAACACAAACCGTGATTATTAACGAGACAGGCAAATGGTTAACACAAGTCTACCAAAAAGGAGTTACGATACGAACCTTATTGTTAATAATAGCTTCCGAGTCATCAAAGACAAAATCTCCATCGTAGCTACGGGCGAAACACACGAGGGAAACAAATCCCACCACTAACTTAGCCCAGGAAGGGGGCAGGACAGAAGATGGAATGATGTGATCCAAATCGGCGTCCAACTCGGTCATTTTGAAAACTGCAGCCTGCCGGCCTCTCGCTCCAGCATTATGCTGGTTAGAAATCTACGGGAAAAGTGACACGACACAGACAGTCATCAACACGCTGTTAGGAATGTTTCTGCAGCGGACACGTGTACCTAGCAGCCATCTATGCTGCAAGTTCGTGGATGTGGTCATTACAAACTTCAAGTCGTGGTTTTCTATGGGCAGAAGAGTCACCCGGAACACATGTAAATTCTCCCTGGGCATGACGGCAACCTAGCAAACTGAAGCCTTTGGGTTTCTGATACAGGATTATCCTGAGAAACATTAATTTCAGAGAATCTGGTATATATATCAATCCCTTAAGACAAACTGTTTTTATAATCCTTGAACTAGTTTACACCAAAGTTAAAAAAAAAAAAAGTCACCATGTTGCTTCATTCAATCAAGAGTAATCAATAAATATTCCTTGTTGGGTCTTAGCATGTGGTGTAGGTCTACGTATTAGGGTACAAAACATGGTCCTGATTCTGAAAGAGCTGACAGTCTCTCTACAACTCAGACACGAACTCCAGTTAGATGAGGATCTGGGAGAGAGAAGAGTTTTATCACAGATGATGAGGCACAGCACACGATCGATGGCCAGGTGAGAGGTTCACACACAGACAGAGGAAGGACTGGTTTACCTTAGTCCAGAAAGGGCTGAACTGAATCCTAACAGAGAAGAGGGGAAGCTATTCCAAGTAAGGATATGACCTTCACTGTTGGTGAAAGAGTCAAGTTAAAAATACACTCTTATTTTTTAACTTTTTCTAACAGGCAAAATGTTAAAGCCAGAAGAGTTTGTCTCTCCGCCTTGCCATTTATTAGTTCTGTGGCCTCATGTGTGTCACCTGCCCTTTCAAAGTCCACTTCCTGAGCCACTCAGCAAAGCATAAGGACTTTCCAGTGGTGAGATCCGCCTGAGAGCTTCCTGCTCTGGAATTTGCCCAAATATAAAACTATCCTGCAAATCACATTTTATCTGTCCCTATCCTCACTACACCCTCAAGAGGTGCTTTCTCTGGGTTTACCAGAATCATGTTTGGCTCAAACTGTTCAGGTTCCAGTCCTATGTTACTCTGGACAAGTTACTTAACCTCTCTGGCCTCAGTCTCCTGGCCTCTACAATGGAGATAATTCTTCTACCTTACGTGGTTGCCATTAAACAAGATACCCACCTAAAGTGCTTAGAACTTTAGTCTGGCTTTAATGAATGCTCAGGGGAGGTAACTATTATTACAAACACTTTCTATAAGAAGGGTAAAAGCACAGGCAAAAGAACTATTTCTTAAAATCCCCTTTAGTGTTTTGGTTTATTGTCTGGTGTCGTAAAGGGACCTGGCCCCCAGTCCTTTAATGCTAAGATGGAAGAGAATCCCAGAGTCATTGATTAGGAAGGCAGTTTAGATGTATTTGTTTCCAGGCCTCCAAGGGAATACCCCGGATAACACAATCAATAAGAAATCAGTCAAATAGGCCATCTGAGGTCACAGGCATCTTTTCTACAGGCTTTTATCTGAGTAAATGTGGAGAAAGATCCAACAGTCAATGGGACACGTTATTCTCGGGTAACATTGTCCCTTTCCGGGTGTTGGAAAGAGGTCTAGATTTACAATTCCAGAGAGGAAATGCTCTGCATCTCTCACTGCAGGTCCCTCAAAGCTTCTCCACCTAATGTAACTCACACTCTCAGCAAATGCTAGAGGGAAATAGTCCATTTACTATCTGCTGCCTTTTTCTTTTCCACTGAAGGGATTAAACCATTGGTGATATCCAAATTTACAGCTGTATATACAATATAGGTCACCATGCAGGCCCCTACTACTGTGTCTGCATTTCAGCTAAAGAAATCCTTACTAAAAAAAAAAAAAAAAAACAAACAAACAAAGCAAAACAGACAAAAATGTGAAAAAAAAATCACAAAGACTATGTAGTTAGAAAGATACCACGACTTAACATGGAGGGAAAGTGTTCTTGGATTTGGAAAATTAATGTGAAGGAAAATACATGTTTTTTGTTTGCTTGTTTTTGTTTTTAAGTAGGGCTCCATGCTGGCCATTGAGCTCCAATGAGGGGCTTGAATTCATGACCCTGAGATCAAGACCTAAACTGAGATCACAAGTTGAATGCTTAATGGTTTGAGCCATGCAGGTGCCCTAAAACACATCAGTTTTAAGTGCACAATAGAGCTGTGAGCTGATGCATGGTCACAGAGCTGGTCTTGATGTTACCTGCTTTAGGCCCAAATATTTGAGTATTATTATTATCTCACAAAAGGCTGTTGTGAGGTTCCAATACCCATACAGGAAGAATACCGAAGCAAGAGATAATCTGCGCTCCTGAAGTCACTGTCCTGCCCCACTTTTCATTTCAGATGACTTGTAATACAGGTGAATCATTCTCGTAGTCAGGCACCAGCTGAAACATATGAAAGGCAGACTATAGACCCGAAGATCTGCAGTGCCCTGGTGGGCCAGGCCCGGACTCCCGGAGCACTCCCAGGTCAGCTGAGGCAATCTTGGAATGATCCCCTCTTCTATTGCAAGGACATCAGCAAACCTAGAGTCTGCCCCATTCCTCACCCTCCAGCTTATTCTTTTCTGCTGGGCTCCTGCCACCTCATGGCAGCTTCTTCCCAAGTCTCTGAGGTTCTCACTACTCTGCTGTCCCTGTAAATACTCACAAATGCCCTTTTTACTTAAGGTATGATGATTAACATATACACTGGGATGGTTGAAAGAATACTGTAGATTAGTCAATGCAATAAAAGCCATAGTGTGTTAGGAACCTATGCAAAGTTCTCGGAGCGTCGCCCAGGGGTTAAGAACTCAGGCTCTGGAGGCAAGCAGACTTGTACTTGCTATCTTTGAGACCTTGAGGATCAGTTTCTCACAGGCCCAACAGGGTACCACTACATACTCTGGGAGGTTGTCATAGGCTTAGAAGAGAGAATGTACGGAAATAATTCATTCCTGTTATTGTTACTATTTCGGAGAAACTAGTTCCCAGGGCCTGGTTCCTGATCTTCTGTCTTGGGAACACTGATGCCATCAACTCTTCATTCCTGTAGATGGGCTTACCAACCAAGGCCAGCAGTAGCCCATCCAGTGTCCCGATATAACTGAGAATAGGTGCCCTTCTTTGGATGGGTCCAGGGCACTGTGTGCTTGGCTGGAGTCTGTATGTCCTGCATAAACTGCACAGTATATCATGGTGACCCTGGTCCCAACCTCACTTCCCCCAAAAGGAAACGGCCTTTGTTCTGTGATGATCCTGCTTGGTGCACCAGACGGCTTGGTGCTCAAGTAAAAGAAGCCCTACCAGAGTGAGAGGATACAGACAGGTGTACCTGCCCCTCCACCTGTTGTTTATGCAGGCCATGAAATGGGAAGGCACACATTCTGATTTTCTCTTGATAGGTCCCCAGCTGCACTGTCTCGTTTCTCTCCTCCAGGTGTCCTGCCTGGAAGCCCTGGCTCTGGGGGGTGGCTGGACAGTAAATTCACCATATGGGGTGAAAAGGAGGGGGCCTCATGTAGGCCACAAGCTCAGTCCCAAGTGGTGCTGCAGCCAGCTTGCCTACCAGTAAGGTTGCTCTGCTCTGACCCCTGACTCCTGTGCTCATTTCCCACTGTTCCGAATTTAACTGGCCCCAGGTGTAATTGAATTTGGAACAAAGCAAAAGGTTCTAGTCTCGATTTCTCAAAACTCCTAATATGAAGCCTCTATTGCCAGGAGGTTGAAACAAATGAATCAATCGTCAATGGTCAGAAAGATCTCATACAAGGACTCGACCTCCCAAAACAAATGTCACAGAGCTGTGAACCCTGGGGACCCAGTGACAGCTGACACAGCTGCCTTGGACGGCAGGAAATAGGAATGATGAGACTAAACCCCAAGGATTCACCCTGGACTTATAAGCAGCAGCCAACTACTACAGAATATTCTTCCACATGCATGGAAGGGCCCGCTGGCCTCCGGGCGACCTTTCTACCTCATCAGTAACAATCCATCCATGCCAAGCTGCCCTCTACCAGGCTGAGATGAGACAGTGCTTCTGGAAATCAGGTTAAGGAACACCATCATTTCTGACCCAGCATCTGAAGACTTGGGCTGGCTGCTGCTCTCTTGGGGCCCTCAAGGTATGGGAGCTGGTCATCTCCACCGCCCTCCCCCACGCAGAGCTGGAAAAACAAATGCTACTCAAGGTATCTTCCTCCTTCTTTTTAATTCAGTAACAGGCGGGAGCCGCGCCTGCCTAGAGCAAGAATGACTGCGTGTGGTTCGACATCCACGGTTACACTGTCCCAGAAAGTTTCCAGCTTGCTAGCTTGTAGCCATTTCCCCAGCTAAGTCAGCGCGCATCACTCTACCCCACGTCCCTCTGGGGTGTGCCAGGCATGGCCGGGCCCGGCGGGAGAGGGGACCGAGAGGGACCCAGCCAGTCGTTATGGTGATTGTTCCTCCAGGAATTCTGCGCGTCCGTCTGCTCTTCCAGAGATAACAGTGTGGGATGATGACTCACAACGCGCTGGCTTGATCTTTTTTCTAACTCCTCCCTTCTTTTGTGTGTGGTTGAAAAAAAAAAAAAAAAAAGAAAGAAAAGAAAGAAAGAAACACACACACAGAGCCCACAGTCGAAACACCAACAAGACCAGAAGCCCCGCGGAGTTCGCAGGAGGTGAGGCGGCGGCTGCGCCACCTGCTCGGCTTCCCCAAACTCCAAACCCGCGCAGGGCAGTGGCGGCCCGGTGGCCCCGGGCACCCGGCCGGTGGCGCGCGGCTCTCCCGCCGCTCCGCTCGGCCCCAGCGCGGGGAGCCGCCTTTAACCCGGGGCGGGCGGCCAAGAGGCCCGGCTGTGCCCAGCCGTCGCCCGCGCCGCGGCCAGCTGGCGGCCAGGCGCGGGGCCCCGCGGCCAGGTGGCCGCTCCGGGGACGCGCTGCAGGCGGGGGTGGCGGCGGAGACCGCGGCGCGGGGCGAGGGCGGGCGGAGCGCGCACCCCCCCGCCGCGCCCACCGCCCCGCGGGCAGCTCGCACCCGGGCGCACCGCGTCCCCCGTGACCCCGGCCCCGGCCCCGGCCCCGGCCGCAGCCCAGGTCCCGGGGCCAACTCCCTGCAGCACCGCCGCGGGGCCCGGGCCGGGCGGCGGGCACTCCGCGTCCACGGCGCGCCCAACTCCGTTCGCCTCGCGGCACGCTCGGCCGCTCGGCCCTGCAGGGGCCGCCCCGCGCGTTACCTGCAAGGAGCCCGAGCGGCGGCCGCGTCTCCCTCCCGGGCGCGGGAACTCCGGCCGCTCTCGGCGCCCGCCCGGAGCTGGGCAGGGGAGGGGCCGCCCGCGCCGCGCCCCCGCCCCCGCCCCCCGCCGCGCGCCCCCCCGCGCCGCGCGCCGCCCGCACCGCCCGCGGCTCCCCACGCGCGGGGCGCTCGCTCTCACCCTCCCGCCTCGGCCCGCCCCCTCCTCGCGGCCATTGGCTGCGCCCGCCGTCACTCCCACGCCGCAGCCCGCTCCTCTTCAGCTCATTGGCGGCCGCGCCGGGGATGTCGGACCGCCGGGCGCTAGGCGGCGGGCGGCGAAAGAGGCGCAGGGCCAGGCGGCGGCGGCGAAGGCGAGGCGAAGGCGGCGGCGGGAGCGCAGGAAGCGGAGCTCCCGGCGCGGAGGCCCGGCGAGGCCCGGCGGGAAGAGGCGGCCCCTGCTGGCCCCGGGGGCGGGCTCAGGCCGCGGAGCGCCCCCCCGGCCGTGCGCGCGGACCTGCCCGCGCTCGGCCTGCGCCCCTGGCGCCGTGGGTGGCGGAGGCTCGGCGGGGGCCGCGCGTCGCTGCGGGGAGAGGAGCCGGTGAGGGCCGTCGGGACTCCCCCTGTCGGGGACGGGCTGTTCCGGTCTGCGGGGCTCCGCTCGGCGCCTCTCGGAGCTGCACTGAGCCGCGTTCCCCTCCGGGCCCTGCCTGCCGCCCGTGGTCTTCCGTGGCTGCTCTTCCTCGGCTCGGGTCTTCGCTCTCCTGCCGATGCACGGTCCCCGCTGTGGCCCCTCCCCCGGCTGCAGCCCACATCCAGGCGTCCACTCACCAGTAGTCACTTTGTCCTAAACTTTTACTCGCAGCCGGATCGCCAGGCCACCCGCCAGGAACTCCCATCTCAGCAGACTGCTCTGCTGCCTCAGCAAGGAGAGAGGAGCCTCTTCCACTTTCCACCGCCAAACGGACAAACCTTCCAGCGCGGATTCCACCCTTCATTCCCCGCTTCCAACACCCCCCCCCCCCCCGTATGACACAGTCCCATCCAGTCTGACATCAATCCCTCCCTCCTGACTGGACCCCTGTCATCAGCGTTTAATCAGTCCCAAGCCTTCCTCTGCCCCTCGCCCTACCCTTCCAGCTGCCACCCTGTTCCCTCTCCTCCTCTCCATAACTGAAGTTAAAAGAGCTGCCGGTCCCCATGCCCCGCTCCCTTTCTAGTCTTTAAGCTCCGAGCCACTTCTTGGTTTCCACATTCCACTGAAACTGCCTTTTTCCTATAGTCACCCACAATCGCTAAGTCCAAAGGACACTCTCCTGTCTCATTTTACTTGATCTCTCAGCAGTATTCTTCCTCAAACACACCTCTTTTGGTACTAGTGGTGTGCTGCTCCCTTGTTTTCCCCAGTCTCCTTACTTTGCTCATCTGCTGCTTGATGACCTCCAAAGGGCATGTTTTTAAGGTCTCAGTCTTTTCATGCTACAATTTTTCCCTGTATGATTTAATCCACTGCCAACATTTCAATCAATATATCCCAGATTGATACAGCTCCAGCCCTTACTTATCTGAGCTTCAAACCCATTTATCTAGCTTCCACCTGGCTGTGTCACTGGCACCGAGGATGGAAGACATCCCAAATGGAATGCGTGCTCTCACTGCTTTCTCCCCCTCAGGTCTCCCTGTAATAAGTGATATGATTGTAATACTACCACCTGCCCAGTATTTCCCAAACCCTTGGCATCTAACAAATCACCAAGGTTTTACTTGCTAAATGTCTATCAAATCTGTCCACTTCTTTCCATTTCCATTGCCAAAAGGAAATAGCATGCTGCTGTGCATGGGTCTTCCTAACCTACCTTCCGTGATGTCACATCGGCAGATTGCAGTCGGCCATGGTGAGGGTATCTACACCATAGAAATTGGCAAACGCTATGAATCAGAGCTTAGTTTGTTGTTTTGCTGATTGTCTCTAGACGTAAGAAAGTGATGGGGAAAAAAAAAACGTTAATAATGCAGATTAAACTTTAAAATGTGCTGTGCTTAGTATTGAAGCTAAAAGATTGTAGTTTAATGGGTTTATTTATACAGGGTAAAAAACAGCTTAGCAGATCACATATCAGATTTAGTGATAATAACTATTGAGAAAAGAGCAGATTGAAATACAATCCTTTTGTGAAATCGCAGTTGAATTACAAGCATCGGTTGGATACAGATACAAGCCTTCAGCAAAAAATCAACAAACACGTTCTGTAGAATGCCCCAGTGATGCTGCATGACCTGGCCCCTTGCCTACTGCTCCCAAATTGTCTCATGTGCCTGTCGCCTGTTTCCTGAATTCAGCTCCATTGAGCTTTTATAGTCCTACAGTGTGCTATGTTCCTTTCCATCGTGGGCTGGTCACACACTCTGCAGCACTCTCTCCTGCTCTCCTTGACATTCAGCTAACTAATTCATCCTTCAGGTCACTGCTCAAATGTCAATTTCTCAGAAAAGCCTTCCCTGAATTATCTCCCCAAACACCCTTAAGTCCCTCTGTATATGCTCTCGTTGTTCTCTCTCTCTCTCTTTTTTAAAGATTTTATTTATTTATTCATGAGAGACACACAGAGAGAGGCAGAGCCATAGACAGAGGGAGAAGCAGGCTCCCTGCGGGGAGCCTGATGTGGAACTTGATCTCAGGACCCCAGGACCATGACCTGAGCCAAAGGTGGATGCTTGACCACTTAGCCACCCAGGCGCCCCTGTGCTCTCATTGTTCTTATCACAAGTATAACTACCCATGTGATTCTTGTACAAAATCTAGCTCCATCATTAGACTCTGAATGCCATGGAGGTAAGGGACATGGCTGTCTTAAATACTGTACCGCTGCAGGTGCTGTGCCTCCCACAGAGCAGGCACTTGACAATGTCTCTTCAAAAGAAGTACATTTCTGAAAGTCATACTGCATTGTTATTGGCGATGCTAGAGTTAGAATTGGAATCTCCTGACTTAATCCAATGGAATTCTATTCCATAAATTGCTGAGCCAGCCATGATTAAAGTGTTACCATATTATGTGCCAAGGATGGGGCAGGCTCTGTGAATATTAAAGTGAACAAAGTGCTGATTCCACCTTTCACAGTCCTGTGGTTTATTAAGAAGTATAAAATGCAGGGGCAGGATGAGCCCTGGGTGTTATTTTGTATGTTGGCAAATTGAACACCAATAAAAAATAAATTTATTATTAAAAAAATAATAAATAAATAAATAAATAAATAAATAAATAAAATGAAATAAAATAAAAAATGCAGGGGCACCTGGGTGGCACAGTCAGTTAAGTGGCCAATGGGCCAAATCTTGATTTCAGGTCAGGTCCTGATCTCAGGGTCCTGGGATTAAATCTGAGTCAGACTCCACACTCACTGGGGAGTCTGCTTGAGGATTCCCTCTCTCCCTCTCTCTCTAGCCCTCTCCCACTCACACACACTCTTTCTCTAAATAAATCTTTAAAAAAAAAAAAAGTATGAGATGCAGAGAATACCTCTATACACTGACCCTCACCCTTTGACCACAGCCTCTTGGGTCACTGTCACACATAGAAAGCAGGTTGGTTGAGTGCTTAGTGTGTGCCAGGCATGGTTCTAAACCGTGTTTGCATATGCTATTTTTAAAGATCCTCACAGAAACTCTAACAAGTGAATATCATTATCCTTAGCCTATGGATGAGGAAAAAGAAGCATAGAGGTCCAGAGGCAAATAGCCAGTCCATTTTTCTTTCTTTCTTTCTTTCTTTTAGCCAGTGCATTTCTTTCTTTCTTTCTTTCTTTTTCTTTCTTTCTTTCTTTCTTTCTTTCTTTCTTTCTTTCTTTCTTTCTTTCTTTCTTCTTCTTCTTCTTCTTCTTCTTCTTCTTCTTCTTCTTCTTCTTCTTCTTCTTCTTCTTTATTAGTTTCAGAGGTAGAATTTAGTGCTTTGTCAGTTGCAAATAGTACCCAGTGCTCATTACTATCAAGGGCCCTCCTTGATGCCCATCCCCCAGCTACCCCATCCTCTACCCCCTTCCTCTCCAGCAGCCCCCAGTTTGTATCCTAGAGTTCAGCATCTCTTATGGCTTGCCTCCCTCTCAATTTTCATCTCATTTTATTTTTCCTTCCCTTCCCCTATGTTCATCTGTTTTGTTTCTTAAGTTACACATATGAGTGAAATCATGTGGTATTTGTTTTACTCGAACTGACTCATTTCGCTTAGCACTATCCCTTCTAGTTCCATCCTTGTTGTTGCAAATTTAGCCAGAGCATTTCTTAGTGGAGCCAAGACTGAGTGTACAACTGAGGGATGTAGCTGGAGATTTAAAGAACTATTGACACTCAACCACTAATACCTAATGAGGTTGATATTCAGGGCAGGAAAGAACTAGAACTAAGAAGATGGTTAAGTATTGTCTTCCTTTCCCCTCAACCCCCATACATTTTCCCTTTTTCTTTTTTTAGTAGCAGGTGTCAAAAGTTGTTAGAGGGAGGTGAACCATTTGAAGGGCAACTACGTAATTTTTTTTAAAGATTTATTTATTTATTCAGAGAGAGTGAGAGACACAGGCAGAGGGAGAAGCAGGCTCCATGCAGGGAGCCTGACGTGGGACTCGATCCTAGGCCTCCAGGATCACACCCTGGGGCTGCAGGCGGCGCTAAACCGCTGCGCCACCAGGGCTGCCCAACCACATAATTTTTTGAGGACAGGTGTTATGGGGCACCTTGCCCAGCTGTCACACTTTTGCCTCTCATTGGTATACCCTGAATGCTGGTGCTGCTATTCAGTGCACCTGTGTTCCTTGATAGCACTTCTAACTGGGGTGGGCGGCAAGCAAGAAGGGAACCTTAGAGTCATGGTCTAAGACATTTATGGTCTTGCCAGAGTCAAGGTAGACAGAGGTTGTTTGCTCCAGGGTTGGCTTAGTCATCAAGGACCCAGGTTCTTTCCATCTCCTTGTTCTGCCATCCATTTTGGGGTGGCATTTTAGTTCCCTTCATGGTATAAAATGGCCCTCCCAGTTCCTGGTGTCTTATTTGGAAAGGCAAAATCTAAAAGCAGGAAGGAACCTTCTCCAATGATGTCTGACTGTTAGGAGGGTAGAAATCTTTCCTAGAAACTGTCTACCTGAGATCCTGGCCACATGTTCACCCACAGATCATCTACCAGCAATGGAAGAGAACCACTATAGACTGATCAGGACTTAACGGTAATGCAGTCTTGTTTCCCTAAATCACAGAGGGGTGGGAGCAGTTGTTGGGCTGGCAACTTGGAGTTTTCTGTTGGGAGGAATGGATGTTGGATAGGTAACCATTAGCATGTTTTACCAGGTGGCATTTGGAAGGGGATAGAGCATCAAGGGAGAATTTTACTATTAACACATGAAAGAGTTGAATTTGTATGTTGAGAAGTAAAAACCAGGGAGAGGAGAGGTTGAAGAGAAAGGAGGGGGGAAAATGATATGGACTATGGTCTCTGAGGAACTAAGAAGAAAATCTAATCCAGGGTACAGGTTGGAATAGATACCTTTCTCCTCTTAAGCTAAGGAATATTTAATGATGCTAAATAAGATAAACCTCCCATTCATGTGTTGTCTAATTTGGGGGAAACAATTTGTTTATCCAAGGTCAACAAATTGGCTATCTACCCTTAAATTAACACCTTGGGGCACCTGGGTGGTTCAGTGGTTGAGCATCTGCCTCAGGTTTTGATCCTGGGGTCCTGGGATTGAATCCTGCATCACAAGTTCCCTGCATGGAGCTTGCTTCTCCCTCTGCCTATGTCTCTGCCTCTCTCTTTGCATGAATAAATATATATATAAATATATATTGAATGAATAAATATATACAATCTTTAAAAAATGAATAAATATATAAAATATTTTAAAAATGAATAAATATATAAAAATATAAAATATTGAGTGAATATATAAAATATATTGAATAAATGTGAATAAATATATAAAATCTCATGAATAAATATAAAAAATAAATAAATATGAATAAAATCTCATGAATAAATATATAAAATCTTTAAAAAATCAACTACCTCCTTTCTTTCATTTCTTCTAAATTTTTCTCTTTTCAAGAAGCCCATGATCATCTCTGTTTTTAGAATTCCCAAATTTCACAAGAGTTGGTAAGAACTTTTGTAGGTCAATCAATATTTGCGAAGTGTAGATATTTTTTGGTATAAACACTAAAAATGCTCTGGAGAGAAATGCTAAGTGGTTTTATTTGCTTCATTTTAAAGCATCATATTTTACATAGTATTTCCATACATTTTCATTTTTAATGTGCATTTTCAACACTAGGTGCGTAGTAATACATTAAGCAAACAAGTATGTCTAGCCAATATAGTTATATTTGAATCTAAACTTTAAGCCCTATAAGTGGCTGGTGAAAGAGTATTATGCCAGAAGAGGGAACGAAAGTGTGCTTTCTCTCTGTGCCATACTGTCCTAAGCACATTAGGTGTATTAATTCATTAGGTCCAGACAACACCTTATTAGGTAGATCTAATATTGTCCCCTATTTTATAGATGTAGACACTGAGGCACAGAGAAGTAACAGCTGTATGGGGTAGAGCTAGGGTTTAGGGCCAGGCAGTCTGGCCAGGCAAGGATCATGATTTAACCAGTTCTGTCTTCCACTCCTACATGGCCTGGGGTGCATATCAACCAAGAATTGTACAAACTCCTTGTCAAAAGTTGCATCATTATCTCTTCAGCATTTCTTCTATTCTTTTCTTTAAAGATTTTAAAAGTTTATTTATCTGAGAGAGAAAGAGAGAGAGAGCACATGAGCGGGGAGAGGGACAAAGGGAGAGAGAGAAACAGACTCCCTGCTGAGCAGGGAGCCCAATGCAGGGCTCAGATCCCAGAACCCCAAGATCATGACCTAGGTTGAAGACAGACGCTTAATGGGCCGAGCCATCTAGGTGCCCCCCTCCTTTCTTCTTTTCAATCTTCCTTTGCCTGACCTTTAATATTCCTCTGCTCAGCAGCTTATTTTCTTTTCCTTCTCCCTGTCTCCTTATCTCCAGCTGTCTTACCGTAAATCTCTATTTAAAATAAATATTACAATCATGGAATAATCAGCAATAGTAATGGTTAATCTTCACTGATAGCTTAGTATGCTTCAGGCATATGCATATGATACATGTGTTCATAGATGATTTTATATGAACCTGATAACCCTTGCAGTGTGCTAATTTTCCCCTTTTCACAGATGGGGAAAACAGTCTTAGAGATGCTAAGTAGCTTGTTCAAGGTCATGAAGAAAGCCAGGGGCAGCGCTGGGATTTGCTCTGGGCAACATGGCACCAGATCCCATTTTTTGAATCATTATATAGGATTGCCTCCTGTTTGATTACTGTTTCTTCAAAGTTTTGCTTTTCTCCTCCAAAATACTAGACTCTTTCCCATATGCTCCCATTTCTTTGGATTGCCAAATTCTTGCTCTTAGCTCAAGTTTTATGGTGTTTGTACAGACCACCACCCTCCTGTCTACATTTTTAGTAATGGATTACATGTCCATGATTGTAATTCATTTTTTATGAATTACATTTATATTGTTGTAGCTCTCATGGAATTTGGAGGGCACTCTAGTACCTTCTGACCATTTGAGGATTTTCCCTTGGCTTTTTGGTTCATATGTTTTTCTACCTTTGTCTAGGATATCCATCACACTTTGACCTTCCAGAGACTTTCCACTTACTTTCAGAACCTAGTTCAAGGGGCACTTTCTTTGGAGGTCAGCCTTTTTCAACCCCCCAGGTAGAATTAATCATGCCCTCTCTTGGCTCTTCCTTGGATCCCATAAAGCTGTGAGACTCTTTCCAACCTATTAACTGTTCTTGTAGAGATTTGTTTAAAAATGTAGTGTTATCTCCACAATTCAGATGGTGTGATTCCCTTTCTATGGCTTCAGGGTCCAACATGATAGAAGCTCAAAAATTGTGTTTGTTGGGGGATCCCTGGGTGGCTCAGCAGTTTAGCGCCTGCCTTTGGCCCAGGGCCTGATCCTGGAGTCCCGGGATCGAGTTCTACGTCGGGCTCCCAGCATGGAGCCTGCTTCTTCCTCTGCCTGTGTCTCTCCCACCCCCCCACCCCCCCATCTATCATGAATAAATAAATAAAATCTTTTTAAAAAAATGTGTTTGTTGAATTTAACTTCCAAATTCAACTAGGAATACTCTAGTGTGCATAGGACTCTAATCTATCGAATCTAATCTAATCTCAGTTTAGCCAGGGAAGAAAATACCAATAGGGATATGATCTCAAATATCCCAAGGACTGTTACTCAGTTAAACACAATTAAAACTAATGGGTAAGAGTTGGAAAGAGAATGTATCTCAGTTTGAGAAATAACTTTCTAATAATAAATATCTAACAATAAACTGGCTACCTTAAAAATAATCTTGAGTTCCCCATTAAGCAACATCTCTAAGCATAGGGTGAACAAACCTATGGCATATGTACAGAGAAGGGAATTCTTTCCTGCCTTTAGAAGGACACTGAATCAGATGACCTCTAAAGGACATCTTGATCTTAATGATTCTGATGCTGTTAAGGTATAATTTTCAAAAAAGTTGAAAACATGCCTCCCATACATGTATAGAATAAAAAAGTGTTAAAGATTTCATCCAGCTTTCTTTCTTTTTTTTTTCATCCAGCTTTCTAATGAGAGAACTAGAGAGGTGGTAAAACCAGTTCAATAAAAATTAGAGGAATAGATATGTTGGCAAATTGAATTTTAAATAAAAAATTTACAAAAAGTAAATAAGGCAAATGCACTGCAAGAAACAGTTTGGAGAATAAATGTAGCAAACACTTGCAATGTAGGTATAACCATAGAAATGGTGAAATGAGTATTTAAAAAAAAAAGAATTAGAGTAATAGGAATTACTTATTCTGATATAACTGCCAAGTGTGAAATAAAACTGGTTAATGTCTACAGGGCAATACAATTGTTACCTTTAGGATTATCCTTTTTACTAGATGGAAATTATTTGCATCTCTCCTGGATAAGGCTTAAAGTAAATAGTAACCACACAGAGACAGAGCTCTTATTAATATTAAGTAGAAAAAGCAAATAAAGTGACAATCCCCCCAAATTTAATAATACTTGGATGAGCCTGTTAAACAATGCCTCAGTGTGTTAAGCTTCCCAGAGCTGCTGTAACAAATCACCACAAATTGGGGAGCTCAAAACAACAGAAATGTAATTCTCTCACTATTCAAGAGACCAGACATCTGAGATCAAGTTGTCCTCAGTGCTGGTTCCATCTGGAAGCTCTGAGGGAGGATCTGTCTTATGTTTCTCTCTTAGCTTCTCATGGTTGCTGGCAATCCTTGGGGTTCCTTAGCCTGGAGACACATCGCTCTAATCTCTGCCTCTGCCATCACATGGCATTTCTTCCCTGTGTGTCTGACCATTTTTCTATCTTTCTTTTCTTCCAAGGACACCAGCTATATTGGATTTAGGGCACACCCTACCCTGGTATGACATCATCTTAACTAATTACATCTGCAAAAAGCCCTATTTCCAAATAAGGTCACATTTTGAGGTTCTGGGAAGGACATGAATTTGCTGTGTGTATACATGTGTGTGTGTGGTGTGTAATCAACCTAAGGGAGTAATTGGACATGCCACCTACTCTTTTTTTTTTTTTTTTTTTTTGACCTTATTTCCAAGTTTTAAAGACTTTTTCTGAATAGCAGCAGTCACTTGCCGGTCTTTCCACTGATGTCTAATACATTTCAACCATAGTCATCCAGCTGGGGCTAGCTCTATATGCATTGACATGATACAAAAGAAAGATACTAAGTATGTGTCTAAAAAAAGTAAGGTCTAGATCACATAGAGATGCTTGAATATAATCATACAAAAGGCTTTAATACTTCTAGTGCAGGTCTCAGGTCACTTGGTTACCATTTTGGGAGAAGTCATTGTCATGAGCTGTTTGGGTATGTAATGTGTCCCTGGAACTATTAAGGCTGATTCAGGAGAGTAGGTCTTGACACAAATTAAAAACAGAGGAGAAAATTTTAAGTTATACAGGCAGCTTCCCTGCCCTCTTGTTTTGTTTAAATGAAAGCTTCTTAATAAGATATCCAGTTAGCCAGGATTTAGGATTTTATAACAGAGGAGCTATCTGCACTTAGCCAGGTTAGCCTTTGTAACAAGCGTCTTTAGAGTTAATTTTTGGGGTTGCTGGAGAAAAGAGTCACCTCAAGGGCCCCTGAGTCATACAAATGTAATTTGACTAGGGATTCATTACTCTGGTCTTTTTGCTGGACTTTGTACCAAAACCCCCTGGCTGGTGGAGACAGTTACTGAATTAGCAGGTGGGTAGATTTGGGAGGAAGAGGAGTGAGGCTCATCTGTCCTTTCACTCCTGAGATTCCATGTTCTTTTTTTTTTTTTTTTTTTTGAGATTCCATGTTCTTAAGGCTTTTTCTGATGAATCAAGATGGCTTTGACCCAGATGAAGTCAGTTGCTGGAAAAGGTCACCTAGGACTCAAATCTATCCATTCACTTACCTACCCACATAGCTACTTAGCTATCTACCTATCTAATCTATCTATTTGGGTGGGGATATATCTGGACTGGTGAACTAGGCTCAGCACAAGCCTTAAATATTCGTGGTCTTCCTAAATCTGTTCTAGCAGAGTGTCATGCTTGAAAAAATAGCCAACCATGTGGTTGAAGTAAAGGTGATATAACTGTAAGATCCAGGTGCAAGACACAACTGTGTCTGAAACCAAGAAGCCATAACTGCCAACTGGGCATCTGTCAGGCATAGTGGCGGCCCCAGAGAGATGGTGCTGAGCTTGATCTACAAAACTCAGATTTTCCTCTGCCTGGGCCTAGGGGATAGGCAACTGAACTTTGAATTCTTGGCACTGAGATGGTAGGTATAAGGAAGCTTTCTGGGAGAAGATAATGAAATTTCTGATAAATAGGGCAGGTAAATGTTCAAGGAAGAAATTAGAAAATTAAAAGCAATAATTACCTTGGTTTTCTCCCAGGTTGATAAGATGGCTCAACTAGTTACAAGAAATTCAATAATATTTTGCCTGATTTTCTTCTTGCTGCAAGTTACCCCCCAAGTAAGTGAATCTTTCCTTTTTCTCTTTCATATGAAAACTCTGGGTTTCTAACTAGAAATGTTGTTTTATTTTTGGAAGAACATTCCAGAGAAGTGGGTAGAATGATGTCATTCAAAACAGATGATGACATTCTGTTTGTTTGCTTATGGCATTTGCAAAAAAGTATGCTTTGTATTCTTTATGGTATTTGTTTTATAAAATGCTGTCATGTCTCCCAAGTAGTTGTTATACAAAAGGCCTAGGTATAATCTTGAACTGTTGCAAATGCTGTTATTGTTTTCTGTAGCTCTTTTCAAAGTTAGCTTTATATTTTAAAATAAGTATACAGAGGGTATACTGTGGGATGCTCAGTAAGCTGTGTGTCAGCTGAGTAGGTTAAGTGTCTGCCTTTAGCTGAAGTCGTGATTCTAGAGTCTAGGGACTGAGGCCCACATCAGGCTCCCTGCTCAGTGGGGAGTCTGCTTCTCCCTCTACCACTCTCCCCTGCTCCTCCCCCTGCCCCACTCGTGCTGTCTCTTGCTCACTCTCAAATAGATAAAAATATTTTTAAAATAAAATGAAAATCTTATTAAAATGTTACTTATTATAAAATATTTAGGTAAAGCAGAAAAATTATGAGAGAAGATACTAGAAATTCTGCCTCACAATGATGACTGTGTTGGTGCATAGAGACACATGTAAATATATGTATACAGCTTCATATAAACATTGGTATTTTGCAACCAACAACATCACACAATAATTTGTCATGGACACCTTTCCATCTTCATAAATGTGGATCTAGAAATCACTAATAATGATTGGGGGTTATCACATTGTCTGTACCATAATTAGTTCTCTATTGAAGGTCATTTAGGTTGCTTCTGATTGTCCATCATTATAAACAATGCTAAACATCTTCGTGCCTACATTTTTGACATTTTTGGTAATTATCATTTTAAGGTGCGGGCACCTGGGTGGCTCAGTCAATTAGGCATCTGACTCTTGGTTTTGGTGCGGGTCATGATCTCATGGGACATGAGATTGAGCCCTGTATTTGACTCTGTGCTCAGAGGCAAGTCTTCTTGAAGAGTCTCTCCCTCTGCCCTTTCCCGCACTCTCTCTCTTCCTCTCTCTCTCTCAAATAAATAAATCTTTTTTTTTTTAAAGAAAAAGCAGAAAAATCTTCAAAAAATTATCATCTTAAGGTAAACTCCTAGAAATGAGATTGCTAGTAATAATATGCAAACATTTTTGTAAAAACAGTTCTGAAAAGGTTATACCTATTCATGTTTAGTACAACAGTTCATGAAAGCCAATTTCTCAGTACCTTGCCCAAACAGGTTTTGTCAATATATTTAATCTTTGCCCACCTGAGAGACAAAGTTTTCCTTTGTTTCAAAAATATTACAAATAAAATATTAAAAAATTTAAAATTCATGTATTTTCTATACCACCTTGGTGTCTAATTCTACTCTATAAGATTCTCTATTTTGGAACACCTGGGTGGCTCAGTGGTTGAGCTTCTGCCTTTGGCTCAGGGAATAATCCCAGGGTCCTGGGGCCTGAGTCCTGCATTGGGCTCCCTGCAAGGAGCCTGCTTCTCCCTCTGCCTGTGTCTCTACCTCTCTTTGTGTCTCTCATAAATAAATAAATAAAATCTAAAAAAAGATTCCCTATTTTAAATATTTCTACTTTTATTATTCATAATGATTATTTCTGTAACTTAATACTGTTGTATTTCTATGTATTTATCAATGTAAGAGAACATATTGATTTCCTTTAAATTATCAAGGACACGTGTTCTCATGGTCCTTTCTACTTTTCTGCATCCATACCTTTGCTGTATCTATTTTATCCTGCATTAATCTAGAGGTAAAAGTCAATATTTGTTTGGATTTTCAAAAAAAAAAGAAAAAACCCAAACCAAAATCCATGTATACAAAGCTTTTATAAACAATATACATTCCCCAGAGAGATTGGAGATAAGTTTAAATTGAAGCAAAACAAACAATTTTAATGAGCATAGAAGACATTCCCATTTTTAAAAGCTCCATTAGCTGTCTGTAGTTAATTAAAGATGGCAACCAGTTCTTGGTCATTTTTCCCACTAGAAGATGGACTTCATTTCCCATGCCTTTGAATCTGGGCCACCCTGGTGACCACTTAACCAATAGAATGCAGTAGAAATGAACCATTGTCAGTTTGAGGACTGGTAGTCTCTGCTTCCTCTCTTTTAGAATGCTTATCCTCAAAACTTGGCCACCATGATGTGAGATGCTCTGCACAACATGTGCCCACCTGAGCTCCCAGCCAACTGCCAGCACCCACATCATGCCAGCCCTGTGAGTGAGCCATCTTCTGGTGGCTCCAGGTGTTCCTTAGTTCATGGCAGCTTCCCTCCAGCCTCTGTCTCTGACCTCAGATGGCTGTCTTCCCCCTGTGTCTGTACCTGAATGTTCTTTTTCTCATGAGAACACCAGTCATGTTGGATTAAAGCCCAGTCTGTTCTAATATGGCCTCTTCTTAACTTGATTAATTCTGCAAAGACCTTATCTCCCAAAAGGTCATATTCACAGGTATGGGAATATAACTCTAACCTGTTTTTTGGCAGAGAACACAATTCTATTAACTCTTCTCCCTTTTCTCCACACATCTGTACTCTCCATTCTCATCCACCTCCACCCCAGACCAGTGGAGGTGGTTCATTTCCTCTTCATTTCCAGTGTAAACCAAACCCTATGTCTCTCCTGGTGGTGATGTTGCCTCCATTGGAGGTGGTTCAGAGGCCCAGAGGTGAATAAAGGAGAGAAATGACAATGTTTTAGCAATTGCTTTCTCTCTCCCCCTCTCTCAATATCCTGCCATCTTGAACATACCACCCATTGGTAAACAACCTGGAAGGAAAGAGCCGAGAAAAAAGAAGGGAGATAAGGATGAAGAAATTCTCTAGATAATTATAGCAGGCAATTAATCTAATTAAGTGAGTATTATTCAACCACTTTCATAATACCTGCCAGAATGGTGTCAGATTTTGATAAAGTACAGCAGTAGATTTCTAAATAAGTAGGAAAGGATTACTTAACTTCAGCAATAAAACTTTTAATAAATCCATCAACTCCATTTACCCATTTTATATTTCCTCCAATGGATCCTGCCTTTACTGACAAGTGGGGTTTGCAATCGGACAGCATGTCATTGATGCCTAATACTTGAGTGATTTCAATCAAATCAACAAAGCATTGGCTCATGTAAATGCTGATGAATACACTTTATCAAGCTGATCCAGCTTCTGGTATCAAGAAGTCAGCCTCTGGGGCCCACTCCCTTCACTCAATCACATGAGAGTGAGGGCTTGTGGTCAGATCTTAACAGACACAAGTGTATTATCTCAATTGTTGATAGTCTGTGTTTCAGTGTCTCTTTCCCAAATAAACAGACAGTTGTAGCCTTCACTCCCCAAATTCTGGCATCCCAGAAATGAAGAAAGCCATATTGTGATGACACATTTCAAACCAACTCCTACAGGCTGTGAGCCAGCTCTGAAACAGGTAAGAAGGGCTGGTTTATTAGTTTGCTAGGGCTGTCATAACAAAATACCAGACTGTGTAGCTTGGCCAACCTATGTATTTTCTTACAATTCTGGGGGGTGGAAGTCTGAGATTGATGTGTTAGTTATTTTGTGTTGGTTTCTTCTGAGACCTCTCTCTTTGGCTTGCAGATGGCCATCTTCTTGCTGGGTCCCTCCTGTGATCTTTTTTCTCTGTGTACCCCTGGTGTCTCTTTTTGTGTCCAACGTTCTTTGTCTTATAAGGACACCAATATGATTGGATTAGGACCCACCCTAAAGGCCTCATTTTAACTTAATCACCTCTTTAGAGATCCTATTTAAAGAACCAAAATTTGGACAAATTGAACACCAATAAAAAATAAATTTATTAAAAAAAATGAACCAAAATTTGTCACATTATGAGGGAGTTAGGGATTCAACATGTGAATTTGGGAGGGACACAATTCAGTCCATAATAGCTGAGCTTGCCAAGACCTGTTGGTTTTGGAAGCAGTATATGACTCTTAACATGGCTTTATTTCCTTCTCCTGTCTTTACCCTCATCATCCAGTGCACTGTAAATATGAATGTCTTAAAGGTGGTACCTAGGAAGACCCGCCCAGGTCATTCTAAGGAACACTGAACTGTGGGTTCTCTGTATCACTGTCAGTTGGTGATAGCTGACTTTACAAAGTCAATGATTATTATCTAATTTTTTAATATTTTGACATGCTATTCAATTAAAAGTCACAGAGAGAGGGCAAGCTGCTGTGGGTGAATTGTACATAGCTCGTATCCTTTTATTGATGTTGTGACTGATAGAGATGGACCATTACCGAAGCATTTAACAAAGAGTTGTAGTGATTATCAACTATTGTAGTCCAATGCGGGAAGTGCCACAAGTGTGTATTGGATGTGAGAATTTTATGCATCATGCAATTCTTCACAGTAAAACCAAAGAGCATAATTTTTCTAGTCATCCATTCTAACACCAGGGAGATTTTATATATGTATCTATATATACAACATTATATATGTATGTACATATGTATGACTAGGTATATCCTGGTATGTATATATATGTGCATACAGATATGTCAATACACACACATGTGTGTGTGTGTGTGTGTGCACATTTCATGTATAGTAGAGTATCAGGCACCCTATCTACAGACTTTGGAGGATTTCCTTAGAGTTTCTGATCTTGCGCTCATCTCTAGCTCCATATTTCCAATATTAATTATCTCCATCTTGAAGTTCTTTGCCTAAGCTCAGCACAGAGAATAGCTCACTTGGCAACTTTCATAAAGGTTGGCTTTCTTCCGTGTTGCTTGGCTGCCTCTCTCACCCTGTCTCCCTTAAACTACTTCCCATGCTTCTGCCCTGTCCTAACATCCACTCCAAAATTTTCTTCCAACTCCCCTGGGTAAGACTAAAAACTTTATGTTACTGAATTATATATAGCAATTTAGCTCTCTATCCTGATCCCAGACTGGGTTCTGGGCCTTCTTTTGAACTGAGAAGAATCATTCCACCCATATTTACTGGACACTTACCAGGAGGCACTATTGTGGGTATGTGACGGACTCCTAAGGGGTTCTGCTAGGTGAGGAGAGCATCCACCTTTGGAAAGAAGAATGAGTTGAAACTTAGATTTTTTTTTTTTGAGATATCCTTATATTTAGATGAGTGAAATCCTTAGAACTCTCACCTCTATTTATCAGGAGCATTTTTTTAAAGTTCTTGTTGTACTCTTAAAAAATTATTGTGAGCTTCAGAACTTCTCATAAGCTCCAATGGAGATTTACAATAACACCCCGTCTCCCATTCCAGCCACTGGCAACCACTATTCTACTTGTTGTCTCTACAAAATTGGCCAATTCTACCCCCCTCAGAGAAGCGGAATCATACATATAGTATTTTCCCTTTTGTGTCTGGCTTATTTTACATTACCATGATATTTTAAAGTTTCATCCATGTGGAAACATGTACCAGGGTTTTGTTCCTGTTTCAGGTTAAATAATAATCCATTGCATGGATATCTCACATTTTGTTTATTCATTCATCTGTTTAAAGACATTTGGTGTATGTGAGTGTGCATGTGTATGCCAGTGAGGGAAGATGTGTTGACAGTTTTGAGCTGGGCTGTGGAACTGGTCAGGCTCTGGGGAAGTAGAGATGAAAAGCTCTTTCCTAGCTACAGGAGTAAGCTCTTTCCTAGTATGAGGTAGAAGTAAGATACCAGGTAGATGTGATAGGCACTGTTACTACTCCACCCAAACCCTCTAGGTTCCTTTACCTTTTTTCATCTTTCACCCCCTACACGGACTGTGATATGTTTTGCTTTCAACAGCTCTGCACCTTTGACTCTTGGAGGACTGCCTTTGGACTACTTGGGCCAGTTTTGTCTCCTTGCACAGAGATCCAGAAATGTCTAGAGTTTACATCTCACCTTCCCTGCCCAGCCCCTAGCCAAGGACTCGCTGGTGCAAGAGTAAGAAGGCCAATAACTTTGTTTCCGAGGCTGACTTTAAAGTTGCAGCTTTCCCATGCTGGATCAGGCCTATGTTCCCAACCAGAAATGACATACCTTCTTCGCTTTTTTCCCTCCTGTGTCTAGCTGCCTCCATAAGACATGCACACTAATCATCATGTCAAGGACCCTGGGGAAGCCCCACTGAAATCGTAAGAACGTGTGTTGAGAACAGAAATAGCTGACTTTAACTGTGGTGGAGAAAGGTAAGTCGGGGCCAGGTTACTGAGGGCTTAGACAGCCCAGCAAGGCATTAGTACTTTATTCTGGAGGGAGCAGGCCCTCATTAGCAGTTTCTCAATGTGAATTAGCCTCTGTGTGAAGGGGATTAATAAATAAGTTAGAATGTAGGGAATCTGGATGTGGTAAGTCAGCTAGAAGGCTCTTTCAATAACCCCATTACCATGAGCTTAAAATGTTTGTAGGACGCGGCAGCAGGAGGTGAAGGATGGCACACACGTGAGGGGGACTTATAGGCACAGGACGGAACTAACACCAAGGCTGAGAGAAAAGGCACCTAAGCTGATGTCTTGTCCTGAGTCTCAGCATGTGGAGACATGGGGAGACCATATGCACAGAAAGAAGGAGGACTTAGAAAGAAATGGTGAACTTGGTCTCCACCTGTGTTCTGCCTCACTGAAACCACACATTTTAACCCAGAATTAATATTTCTTCCCCTTACATGCTTCACAATTTATCTCTCAGGACCAGACAGTCCCTTCCTAGTCATCATCTTGCATAATTCTTAGATTGCTGTGGCTTAATTGGTATTTGATCATTCTTAGCCTCGGCATTTCAACATCAACAGAGAGTTTACAGCGGGGAGAAAGAGGTCTCCTCATTGCAATGACAGGGAGTTTCACAGAGTGGCGTGTTGTCTCCTCCAACGGTTCTTGAATGGCATGCATTGCATTTAGATAACACCTAATGCCAACTGAGCAGCCAGCTGGGAGTACTGAGCTGTGAAACTGTTCCATTTAACTGTAGGCCCGAGTTTACTGCACATTTAAAAAATTAACTGTGTCCTTCTTCATGATCCTACAATATACTCATTATTCTGCTGAAGCAGAGTGGGGGTGAACTTACAGGCCAAACGTTCTGAATGATAAAAACATGATACAACCAGAGTATCACTGAAATAATTTTTCTTACAGACACAACACTTAGCTTTATTGTCAGTGTTATCTAAGATTGTATTTGGCTTAAGATAATGAGCCCTTGTACTAAGAACTGAGAAATACTCAGGGGCGCTTCACTTTTAATTTAATCACAAGTTAAATGTACCACCCCAGAGCAGAGTGGTTGTCATTGTTATTAGTGTATCTGGGGTTTATTGCTTTCCAAATTTACACGCCCCTCATGTTAGACGATGGTGCTGTGCCTTATCAGCAGCTCTCTGTGGGGATCCTGGGGAAAATTTTTGTATTTATTAAATGAAGACCAAAACACTGAAGCATGATGCCTAAATTAATTTAATCATTCATGAGTTCCTTTAGACTCACCAATGTTTTTGAACTCCTACTATGTGCTAGGCATAGTGCTAAATACGACACTGGCTCTTGCTGTGCAAAGACTTGCAGGCTAGTCAGGATTACTGCCATTGGAAATGGATAATTTCAGCACAATGTGGTGTGATACACAGAGGTCTTACCACACAGCAGAGAGGAAGGGACACTGCTGGAGGTTACAGAAAGCCCATTCCAGTTCTCCATTGCCAGCAGCATGTTTCAAACAGATTGAACACTCCTTACATCTGGCACTTTAAAAAGCGAGGTGACTCCTCCAAAAGTTAAATATGGAATTTTGATCCAGCATTTCCACTCCTAGGTAGATAGGAGAGAGAGAAGAGAAATGAAAACATGTCTACACAGAAACGTGTTGCAACATTATTCACAATAGCTGCAGGGTAGAAACAACTCAGATGTCCATTACTTGAGGAATTGGATTGGCAAAATGTGATCTATCCATGTAAGAGAATATTATTCAACTGTAAAAGATAATGAATTTCTGACACATGCTACAATATGGATGACTCTTGAAAACATGCAAAGTGAAAGAAGCCAGTCGTTGATAGGACATTCCAGACATTTACATGAAATATCCAGAAGAGATTAATCCAGAGACAGAAAACAGATTTGTGGTTGCCTTGGACAATGAGGATAGGCATGGAGTTTCTTTTAGGGTAATGAAAATTTAAATGTCTTGGAACTAGATAAAGGTGATATTGTACAACCTTGAGTATACCGTAAATGTTACTGAATTGTATACTTTAAAATGGTGAATTTTATTTATGTGAATTTTACCTCAATTAGAGACAGAGAGAGAAGAGAGTCAGAGAGGGGAGACCTAGTTATTTGTGTTCAGACCAAAGCTAAAGGGGCACCAATTAGGCAGTCTGAATTCTCTCACCTGGGAAAGCCACTAATAGGGGAGAAAAGGATCTCTTCATAGTTATCTTTAGTTCACGGCACGTTTTACATCAAAATATACTCAGTCTTTGAAATATAAACAAAGGTATTCTGATTCTTACTGTTCCTTTTGCAAGGGGAGAAATGTGTAACAGGCTGACCTCTTGCTCTCCATTCTTTACCCTTCCTTCAATCTAGAAGAATCTCCTGGTCGAAGGGATTTCAGAGGAAACTTTCCGGAGGAGAAAATTCCTGTCTGCACTGAGCACTGAAGGATGAATTGAAGCCATTTAGAGGATAACTTTGGGAAGGAGGAGTGGAAAGAAGGAAATGCAGTCAGAGGAAACAGCATGAACAAAAATAGCATAGTATAAAAAACATGATGTAGTTGGAGGAACTACAAGCAATTCCTGTAGAGGAAAGTGAGGTAGGGACTGGAAGTTGGGGCTGTAGAAGTAGAAAGAGAAGGCCTTTTGTGTGATGCTAAGTGCTCTGGAGGCAGTGGTATTCTGGAAACGGCTTGCCTGTGCACAAGCTCATTGTGCAAATCCCCCCAACTTGGAGTTCATTGGCCAAAGCGAGTGCTCCTTGAATGTGAAATCTGTGTCTTTGCACAAGAACTCATGTTTGGTTTAATGCTTTCTTGTCGCTTGATAGTCTAAATAATTTTTTAACAATCAACCTTACATATTCATTTTGTGGCAGGCCCATAAATTATGTAGCTGGTCCTGCGTGGCAGAGTTTACACTGAAGAAATCGGCAGATGCTACATATCAGGGCTTTGTCCTGTAAGAGAACCGGTTACCAAACAAAGCTCACCACACCATTGTCTGGAGGCAAACCAAAAAGTATAGTTTCCAAGGTATGACTAGGTGGGAAGCAGGATGTTAAGGGGCTTAATGTCTAATGAGCTCCTGGTTTAGGAGATGATATGCACGTAATGTAAGTTGTGTATGTCTTTATTGCATCAAAGCAGTAGGTAGTGCCTGCCCATTCTGCCTTAGTTACTTTGCTAAGTACTAGGAATGAAAACCAAATAGAACTCAGTCTTGGGGAAAGAAGGTCAGGGAAGACTAGCTACTTATGTGAATCATGAAGTAGAATGAGATTCTGGTGCAAAAGCAAGTTCCCTCATAATAGGGAAAATGAAATATAGAGCAAGAGAATTTGGATCCTTTTAGAGACTGGCACTTAGTCCCATGTGGCTGAAGTTGGCTGCTTCTAGAGAGACAGAGTGGAGATTGAAGAAGTGTCAGATGGCTCTTAGATCACTAAAATCATGGTCACAATTTTGACTTATATGGCAAGTGGTAGGGAACCCATCATAGGATATAAGCAGAGTAGTGATGTGCCTAGATGTTCAGTGTGGAAAAATCCTCTTTGGCAGTGTGGGGCATTGACTGGAGTCAGGACACCAGGCAAGATGCATTTATAGCTGTCCAGGATGGGAGTAAGGGGTATCTGCTGTACCAAGGTGGTGGCAATGGGAAGAAAGAGAAAAGAGGTGTTTGAAATATTTAGGTAATAATGGCAGTGTGATGCCTCAGTGTGGGTAATGAGGGAGGGGTGAGAAGCTAGGATTACACCCAGGTTTCTGGCATGAATATCTATGTGGAGAAACAAAAAGAAAACAATTTTAAAAAATCATGAAAGCATCTCTTCGATCCCCTAAACCACCAATCTTATTTTTCTTAGAGAGGGTTATGTTAGTCCCATACAGGCAATCAAAATATAGCTGTAAAAATGTATAGTTCAATGAAAACATCCTCCAGAAAGAAATCATACAAGGAAACAGCGGTTCAATACAAATGCATCTTGTTTTTAAGCCAACTTGGGAAAGGTAGATTGAGTTCAGTTTCATAACAATAAAACACTGATTCATGAGCCCAGTGAGATGGTATTTTGCCTCTCATTGGTGACCTGTCATCTTAATTTCAACCGAATCCAGGCAAGGGGAGATATACAAAGATGATGAGAGTACAGATATATAATTGAGGTCAAATCAGCCACAAGTGGAGTCTGGAGAATTGTTAGCAGAGGGAGCTTGCTTCAAATGTCTTGCTTCAAATGCTGGACATATAGTATCGTGCATTTAGAATTTTGTGCTAAAGGGAAAAATAAAGCCAATGATCATAATAGGGAAAATGAAATATAGTCAACTTACTTCCCAAAAACATATGTGAGATGGATTCAGTTTTATTCTCAAAATAATTATCTTAGACTCTGGGTCTTGGAAACACAAACACAAGGAGTTGATCTCTGTTCTCAAGGAGCTTATAATCATGAACATAAATAGGCAACTATAATAGATGAGAGACTGAATATAAAATGGACAATGGCCAGACCTATAATAAAAGAAAATTAAACTATAAAAATAAAATTCTGACCTCAAATCTGCAGCAACCAGCTCAGGAAAAACAATCCACTATCTAGAGTAAGCTGCTCAGAAGACCAGACTACTATCTATAGGTTAGACTCGTAGGAAGTCAGACCACTATTTCTGGCAACCAGCCCAGGAAGCCGTACAATAACCTCTATAATGATTGGCCCCAAGTGGTCAGGATTTGATTAATATCTTACAGTTCCCTAATTCTCTTTTTGTCTCTGCTTCCACCTTGGCACCAACCACAGTAAGCCAAAGATGTGCCCCAAACTCGCTCAGGATTCCCTGCTCCCTGTTGACCTAGCTCCAGCTTCTCCAGGCCAATCAGGGCACCCCTGGAGCCTTCCCTTCTTCTATTATAAAGCACTTCCACTCTGCTGTCTCCTTGCAGTCTCTGAAATACAAATGGTGGTGGTCCACTCCCTTGTCATGGCAAGCTCTAAATAAGTAGCCTTTGCCCACTCTTAGTTGGGTGGTCTTCATTTATGGACACATAGAGAAGGCAGAAGGAAGTAAGTGCTAAAGATACCTCAAAAACTGCACACTGTGTGGGAATAAAGGAAAGACCCATTCATTCTATCAGGGAAGGTTGGGAGTGCAAACTTGCAGCAACTAGCTGAAAAACACCTATGGTACTCTCCTAAATTATTTCTTTTAAAAATTGTTGTACACTAGTGGTAAAATAACTTGTAGACTTTTGACAGAAGGAGAGATGCTGTTTTACCTTCAAAGGGAAAGAACAGTTTGGGCAGGTATAGCTTAGATCTCCCCTCTTAGCTCAGGACTTGAAGAAAAACTTAAACCACCAAAACTGGCAGGGGCTCATCCAGACTTCAGGCATTCTCTGTCAAACATGAGCATAAACTGTTTTGAGTATAAAGGCTGCATATTTCATTATTATTGGCTAAGCAGCATTTTGAGATATTTGTATTTCAGTCCAGTTTTCTCCCTTCCTCTCACTTATTTAAACAGATAGTAGACCACGATGTTCCTTGTTCAGAGAAGGTTTGCAGCTGACTGATTTGTTTCCAAACCCAACCCACTGAAGAGATAAGACTGTGGGTCCCTGATCAGGAAGCCCCAATAAGACTCTTCTGCTTGGAGATCTGCTTGGAGGAATGAGAGGTGTGATGGAGCTTTCCCCCCTCCATCTGAGCCACTCTCCATCACAGATTAGAAAGAATTTAGATCAAAGGAGAGGGAAGTCTCAGGGTCTTGGAGGGGAAAGTGTCTTGTTTATGGCTTCCCAGAAGTCCTTGGACCCAGCTAGGCTCCCACATGTGGATAGCAACAGCAGAGCCTTGGCAAGCCTCCCCGGCCATGCAAGGAGAAATGACAACCTGATAACCCTTGTCCAGGGGACTCATCACAGAACTGTGACAAACCTCCATGCGAGCACCCCAGGGAACCATCGGGAAACCCTGAAAGTGATCGAGGTTCCATTTTCTACCAGACTGGCATTATTGGAATTGAATCAGAAATCAAACTGATTGATGTAAATAAGGAGATGGGGGCTTTTTGCACCTGAGTTTCTGGATTGTGAATTGTGGATACTTATATGAAATTAACACCAAGAAAAGGACCACAGAATAAATACTTAAATTATCTCACATTGTGTGTCTTCGAGGTCACAGGGTGGACTGTGTGTATGGAAACATTCAAGACTTGGGGGGATGGAAGACCAAGCAGGAGAGATAGATCAGTTATCTAGCCACCCCTGGTTAGTGTCAAGGAGCATGTTTGTTTACTTTTGTGTGCAGATTCCCTTCCCTTCTTATTACAGATTTTGTGGCTGTTCTTTGTGTCAGGATTTTGTTTGTGAATCAGGTAAGAAGTTAGGCTCCCTTAGGGAAATGCACTGAGTAGGAGTTGAAAGCAGGGTAGAAATGATAAGGAAGTTGGGAAATACTGAATCTCTATTATATAAATTCTTGGTGTGTTTATATTATCTGGGTTTAGAGAGAAGAGAGCTCGAACATATTTTTTTAGGGGAGAAATGTTTCAAAACAAGCAAGATTTAGAACATATTGCCTACATCGTTAGATTACAAAATGTGGTTTCATTAGAAATATTCACTAGATTTCCAACAAAAAAACGAACTGGTCCTAATTTATGCTTTATACAGGCAATCCATGACTTTATTGGATTATTGTTCCTTTTTTTCTGCTGCTAGCCTTAGTGAGGAAAGTCTCTTTGGTGGCCATAGTGGGGAGAAAATGGAGGCTGATTCTGGGAGTACTGGTAGTGGTACTGGATCCTGGGGACATGGCATGTTGGAGGCCAGTTCACCACGATAAAAGATTTTTGGAGGTGTCAGGCAGTTCCTGGAGTGCTGTACAATTGCAGTACAACACCAACCTGTGGTCAAGCTCCTGGGGGGGTTGGGGGGGCGAGAGGAGGACCAGTTTCTCAGATGGGTGCTCAGGTCATGCCGAGGAGACCTGAGTCCCTGACAGGACAGTGGGTGGGATTAAGGAATCAAGATGGTAGGTAGATTGCAGGGCTTGGTGCAGCACTCAAAGGCTTTCCTGGGTGTAGAGGGCTTGCTCTAGGCACAATAGATTCTAGATCTGCTTGACATCAAAGGAAACTTGGGGGTGGGTGGGAGATAGAATGGCCCCCAAAGATGTCCACACACTAATTCTTAGAGCCTGTGAATACGTGACATTACACAGCAAAAAGGATTTTGCAGATGTGATAAAAATTTGTAATTGATAGCTGATTGACATGAAGATAGGGAGACTATTCTGGATCAAGATGGGAAGGAGAGAGGGGAACACACACTGTCATGAGTCCTTAAAGCAGAACACTCTCTGAATGGAGTCCAAGAGAAAGGACAGAAGAAGTCAGAGAGACTCCAGATGTAAGTAGAATTCCATGTGCCATTACTGAGTTGAAGATGGAGGGGGAATCAAGATGAGGAACTCAGGCGGTCTTAACTAGTTCAGACAGGTTTCTAGAAACAGACCTCAGTCCTATAGCTGGCTGCAAGGCTGTGAATGCTGCCAACAACATCAATGAGCTTGGAAGCAGATTCCCCCCAGGGTCTCCAGATGAGAGAGAGCCCAGGCAGGCCAGCATCTTGATTCTGCCTGTGAGACGCAGAGCAGAAACAGCTGAGCCCACCCAGAATTCCAGGAGCAAATATGCATTTTTGTATAGTTTTAAGCTGCTAAGTTTGTAGTAATTGGTTATGGTAGCAACAGGAGATGAATACAGAGAAAGGGGGGATTGGCCAGCTTAGTAAATTCAGGCTGCTATCACAAAAATACCACAGGTTGGGGGGATTTAAACAACAAAAGTTTTTTTCTCACACTTCTGGAGTCTGGCACTTTGAGACAAAGGTGCTGGCATGGTCGGGTTCTGGTGAGAACCCTCCATCGGCAAACCTTGTTGCTATGTTCTTGCAATGGCAGAGAGAGCGAGCTTGGGTCTCTTCATCTCCTTGTTGCACTCCTCCTAACCCAGGGACCATCCTCAAGACCTAATTACCACTCAAAGGACCCACCTCCAAATATTGCCAATAGGGGGTTTAGGCTTCAACACATGAACTTTGTGGGGGACAATTTCACTCCATAGCATAGAGCGATGGGTCCAGTCTAGCTTGATGGTGGGGGTGGTTTGAGCAATTCTGGGGTGTGGGACTGAATCTTTGGGAAGGAATATCTGTGAGCTAGTGCCAGAAGGGAAACACACACACACACACACACACACACACACACACACACACACACAGAAGCAAGAGAGGACAATAACTCAGGAAAGCAGAATCCTCCACATGGCCAGGGACTTTTAACTCCACTGACTTGATCTTGGTAGGGGGCAGGTGAATCAAGTTAGCAAAGGGAAATAGCATTTGTACCCGATGGCATTGGAATCAGTTATATTTTGGTTACTCTCCATTCTCAAGCCTAACTGTCCCATGTCTAATTCTCCTGCAATCTGTTAATTCTTTTCCAGGAAACTGTTAGTAAAACAGAACATCAGGTTGAGGAAGGAAGGGTTTTTCCAGCCACCATCTACTTTCCTTAATACAGCATTTTAGAAGATAAGAGATGTCTTTTCTCTATTCCATGTGAAAACTGCTGGAAAATTTGGTCAGAAAAGCGGAAGTATTAAGATTTATATTGTTTTCATCTGAAAGAAAGTTGCAACAACAACAAAAAGATAAAGCCTAAAATCAACTTCCATTTATTTCTTGTGATATCTCTTTGAAATATTTACGATTCAAAGGTCTGTTTGTAATTATAGTGGCTGCTTGATGGAAAACCAGTGAAAAAACGTTAAAGATTGCTGGTGGACGTGATGTATCAAATGCCTAGCTTCGAATACAGCGCCAGTGCAGCCTTCCTTGCTTCCCAGCGACTGTGAGGCAGCTGCGGTGGCCACTCCTTCCACCTCAAAGGTGGAATAAATCACTGTGTTCCCCAAGCAACTGTGCAGCTTTTCATCAATCACACCTGTGCAGAACCACGGTCGTGACCTCTCAAGAGCTAATCTATTAATTCGAACAGGAAATTGCGGGATCCCTGGGTGGCGCAGCAGTTTGGCGCCTGCCTTTGGCCCAGGGCGCGATCTTGGAGACCCGGGATCGAATCCCACATCGGGCTCCCGGTGCATGGAGCCTGCTTCTCCCTCTGCCTATGTCTCTGCCTCTCTCTCTCTCTGTGACTATCATAAAAAAAAAATTAAAAAAAAAAAAAAAAAAAAAAAAAAAAAAAAAAACGAACAGGAAATTGCTCTAGAGTGCCCAACAAGGGTGGTCCTTAGAACAGCTTCTGAGAACTCTCCATTGTCCTGAGGGAATATTCCTTCCTTGGCAAGTTTGAGCCCTCTTTAGGATGTGAGATGCTATGTTCAAGATTTTACTGGCATTTTAAAGTCTCTGTTGTCCATGTGAATAAAGGACAGGCAAGACTAGGTAGGGAGAGACAGGTAGGGGCCACGTGACCAGGCTCATTCAGGGGGCTAAGTAACGAGGCTCACAGAAATCCCAGATGTGGAAAAATGTTATGGATGAGGTATTAGAAGGGAACATAACAAATCCACTGTTTGTTCTAAATATAGTCTAGATATTTCCATAATATATACAAATCCGTTTTGTTGTCTTAAATGTTACAGACAAGATATTTACCAAGTCCCCTGGTCAGTTTTCTTTTCTTTTCTTTTTTTTTTATTGGAGTTCAATTTGCCAACATATAGCATATCATCCAGTGCTCGGCCCTTGGTGCTGAGGGCACCTGTCAAGTGGTTTGAGCAACTACCAGATCTACCAGCTCTCAGAGTTCGAGCTCTCTTCTCTCTAAACCCAGATAATATAAACACACTAGGGGGCACCCCCTCAGTGCCCGTCACCAAGTCACCCCAAACCCCTGACTACCTCCCTTTCCACTACCCCTTGTTCGTTTCCCAGAGTTAGGAGTCTCTCATGTTCTGTCACCCTCTCTGATATTTTCCAGTCATTTTCTCTCCTTTCCCCTATAGTCCCTTTCACTATTTTTTATATTCCCTGAATGAATGAGACCATATAATGTTTGTCCTTCTCCGATTGACTTATTTCACTCAGCATAATACCCTACAGTTGTATCAACGTTGAAGCAAATGGTGGGTATTTGTCATTTCTGATGGCTGAGTAATATTCCATTGTATACATAGACCACATCTTCTTTATCCATTCATCTTTCCAAGGACACCGAGGCTCCTTCCACAGTTTGGCTATTGTGGACATTGCTGCTAGAAACATTGGGGTGCAGGTGTCCTGCCGTTTCACTGCATCAGTATCTTTGGGGTAAATCCCCAGCAGTGGAATTGCTGGGTCATAGGGTAGCTCTATTTTTAACTCTTTGAGGAGCCTCCACACAGTTTTCCAGAGTGGCTGCACCAGTTCACATTCCCACCAACAGTGCAAGAGAGTTCCCCTTCCTCCACATCCTCTCCAACATTGGTTGTTTTCTACCTTGTTTATTTTCCCCATTCTCACTGTTGTGAGGTGGAATCTCATTGTGGTTTTGATTCGTATTTCCCTGATGGCAAGTGATGTGGAGCATTTTCTCATGTGCTTCTGGCCATGTCTATGTCTTTTTTGGTGAAATTTCTGTTCATGTTTTTTTGCCCATTTCATGATTGGGTCGTTTGTTTCTTTGCTGTTGAGTTGGATAAGTTCTTTATAGATCTTGGATACTAGCCCTTTATCTGATACGTCATTTGCAAATATCTTCTCCCATTCTGTAGGTTGTCTTTTAGTTTTGTTGTCTGTATACTTTGCTGTGCAAAAGCTTCTTATCTTGAGGAAGTCCCAATAGTTCATTTTTGCTTTTGTTTCCCTTGCCTTCATAGATGTATCTTACAAGAAGTTGCTGTGGCCAAGTTCAAAAGGGTGTTGCCTGTGTTCTCCTCTAGGATTTTGATGGATGCTTGCCTCACATTTAGATCTTTCATCCATTTTGAATTTATCTTTGTGTATGGTGTAAGAGAGTGGTCTAGTTTCATTCTTCTGCATGTGGCTGTCCAATTTTCCCAGCACCATTTATTGAAGAGACTGTCTTTTTTCCAGTAGATAGTCTTTCCTGCTTTGCCGAATATTAGTTGACCATGGAGTTGAGGGCCTATTTCTGGGTTCTCTCTTCTGTTCCTTTGATCTATGTGTCTGTTTTTGTGCCAGTACCACACTGTCTTGATGATCACAGCTTTGTAGTACAACTTGAAATCCGGCATTGTGATGCCCCGGCTCTGGAATTCTTTTTCAATATTCCCCTGGCTATTTGGGGTCTTTTTTCTTTCCATTTATTTATTTATTTTTAATAATAAATTTTTTATTGGTGTTCAATTTACCAACATACAGAATAACACCCAGTGCTCATCCCGTCAAGTGCCCCCCTCAGTGCCCATCACCCATTCACCCCCACCCCCCGCCCTCCTCCCCTTCCATCACCCCTAGTTCGTTTCCCAGAGTTAGGAGTCTTTATGTTCTGTCTCCCTTTCTGATATTTCCCACACATTTCTTCTCCCTTCCCTTATATTCCCTTTCACTATTATTTATATTCTCCAAATGAATGAGAACATCCAATGTTTGTCCTTCTCCGATTGACTTACTTCACTCAGCATAATACCCTCCAGTTCCATCCACGTTGAAGCAAATGGTGGGTATTTGTCGTTTCTAATGGCTGAGTAATAGTCCATTGTGTACATAAACCACATCTTCTTTATCCATTCATCTTTTGATGGACACCGAGGCTCCTTCCACAGTTTGGCTATTGTGGACATTGCTGCTAGAAACATTGGGGTGCAGGTGTCCTGGCGTTTCATTGCATCTGAATCTTTGGGGTAAATCCCCAGCAGTGCAATTGCTGGATCATAGGGCAGGTCTATTTTTAACTCTTTGAGGAACCTCCACACAGTTTTCCAGAGTGGCTGCAGCAGTTCACATTCCCACCAACAGTGTAAGAGGGTTCCCTTTTCTCTGCATCCTCTCCAACATTTGTGGTTTCCTGCCTTGTTAATGTTCCCCATTCTCACTGGTGTGAGGTGGTATCTCATTGTGATTTTGATTTGTATTTCCCTGATGGCCAGTGATGCAGAGCATTTTCTCATGTGCATGTTGGCCATGTCTATGTCTTCCTCTGTGAGATTTCTCTTCATGTCTTTTGCCCATTTCATGATTGGATTGTTTCTTTCTTTGGTGTTGAGTTTAATAAGTTCTTTATAGATCTTGGAAACTAGCCCTTTATCTGATATGTCATTTGCAAATATCTTCTCCCATTCTGTAGGTTGTCTTTTAGTTTTGTTGACTATCCTTTGCTGTGCAAAAGCTTCGTATCTTGATGAAGTCCCAATAGTTCATTTTTGCTTTTGTTTCTTTTGCCTTTGTGGATGTATCTTGCAAGAAGTTACTGTGGCCGAGTTCAAAAAGGGTGTTGCCTGTGTTCTCCTCTAGGATTTTGATGGACTCTTGTCTCACATTTAGCTCTCTCATCCATTTTGAGTTTATCTTTGTGTATGGTGAAAGAGAGTGGTCCAGTTTCATTCTTCTGCATGTGGATGTCCAATTTTCCCAACACCATTTATTGAAGAGACTGTCTTTCTTCCAGTGGATAGTCTTACCTGCTTTGTCGAATATTAGTTCACCATAAAGTTGAGGGTCCACTTCTGGATTCTCTATTCTGTTCCATTGATCTAGGTGTCTGTTTTTGTGCCAGTACCACACTGTCTTGATGATCACAGCTTTGTAGTACAACCTGAAATCTGGCATTGTGATGCCCCCAGATATGGTTTTTCTATTTAAAATTCCCCTGGCTATTCGGGGTCTCTCTGATTCCACACAAATCTTAAGATGATTTGTTTCAACTCTCTGAAGAAAGTCCATGGTATTTTGATAGGGATTGCATTAAATGTGTAAATTGCCCTGGGTAGCATAGACATTTTCACAATATTAATTCTTCCCATCCAAGAGCATGGAATATTTTCCCATCTCTTTGTGTCTTCCTCAATTTCTTTCAGAAGTGTTTTGTAGTTTTTAGAGTATAGATCCTTTACCTCTTTGGTTAGATTTATTCCTAGGTATCTTATGCTTTTTGGTGCAATTGTAAATGGGATTGACTCCTTAATTTCTCTTTCTTCAGTCTCGTTGTTAGTGCAGAGATATGCCACTGATTTCTGGGCATTGATTTTGTATCCTGCCACACTGCCAAATTGCTGTATGAGTTATAGCAATCTTGGGGTGGATTCTTTTGGGTTTTATGTACAGTATCATGTCGTCGGCAAAGAGGGAGAGTTTGACTTCTTCTTTGCCAATTTGAATGCCTTTTATTTCTTTTTGTTGCCTGATTGCTGAGGCTAGGACTTCTAGTACTATGTTGAATAGCAGTGGTGAGGGTGGACATCCCTGTCATGTTCCTGATCTTAGGGGAAAGGCTCCCAGTGTTTCCCCATTGAGAATGATATTTGTTGTGGGCTTTTCGTAGATGGCTTTTAAGATGCTGAGGAATGTTTCCTCTATCTCTACAATCTGAAGAGTTTTGATCAGGACGGGATGCTATATTTTGTCAAATGCTTTCTCTGCATCTATTGAGAGGATCATATGGTTCTTGTTTTTCCTCTTGTTCATATGATCTATCACGTTGATTGCTTAACAAGTGTTGAACCAGCCTTGCATCCCAGGGATAAATCCCACTTGGTCATAGTGAATAATTTTCTTAATGTATTGTTGGATCCTATTGGCTAGTATCTTGTTGAGAATTTTTGCATCTGTGTTCATCAGGGATATTGGTCTATAATTCTCCTTTTTGGTGGGGTCTTTGGTTTTGGAATTAAGGTGATACTGGCCTATAAAAAGAGTTTGGAAGTCTTCCATCCCTTTCTATCTTTCAGAACGGCTTTAGTAGAATAGGTATTGTTTCTTCTTTAAGTGTTTGATAGAATTCCCCTGGGAAGCCATCTGGCCCTGGACTTTTGTGTCTTGGGAGGTTTTTGATGACTGCTTCAATTTCCTTCCTGGTTATTGACCTGTTCAGGTTTTCTATTTCTTCCTGTTCCAGGTTTGGTAGTTTGTGGTTTTCCAGAAGTGTGTCCATTTCTTCTAGATTGCCTAATTTATTGGCATGTAGCTGCTCATAATATGTTTTAAAAATCATTTGTATTTCCTTGATATTGGTTGTGATCTCTCCTTTTTCATTCGTGATTTTATTAATTTGAGTCTTTTCTCTCTTGTTTTTAATAAGGCTGGCTAATGGTTTATCTATCTTATTAATTCTTTCAAAGAACCAACTCTCAATTTTGTTGATCTGTTCCACAGTTCTTCTGGTCTCTTTTTAATTGAGTTCTGCTCGAATATTTATTAACTCTCTTCCCTGGTCAGTTTTCTATAAAAGACCGACCATAAAAGTCCTCAGTGGTGACCTATTCAGGATCTGTCTCACTCTACAGAGCTTTCCTTTCTGTTCTCACCTTCACTTAATAAACTTTCACTTTGCTTCACCTTATTGTCCAAGAGATTCATTCTTCGACTCTGTGAGGCAAGAACCCTGCAATACATGATGGATAGCAATTTCAAATATTACAAATAATATGGCTTATCGTGCGCTTGTCCATATGTTTTGACACAGAACTGAATGTTCCTTTGTAATGTGTCAATGTAACCTGACCCTTCCCTACCTCTCATAGGTTATGTCTGCAAATCCTGTCATCTTTCTCTATAATCTCCCCCAAATGCTATCACTGCCATTGCTTCCACAAATATCACCCTAATCTGAGCGCCCATCACATATTGTTTGGACTGACACAGTAGCCTCCAAAGTGACCAAGTTACATCATTCTCCAGCCTTTTCCTCTGCTTTTTTTTTTTTTTTTAAAGATTTTATTTATTTATTTGAGAGAGAGACAGAGAGAGTGAGTGGGAGGGAGAGGGAGAGAGAATCTAAGGCAGACTCTACACTGCATGCAGAGGCTGAAGCGGGGCTCTATCCCGTGATCGCAAGACCATGACCTGAGCCAAAACCAAGTGCTGGATGTTTAACCGACTAAGCCACCCAAGTACTCCTGATTTTTTTGTTTATGAATAGCACCTCTATGTGAGATTATATTACATACCTGTTGGTTTGTGTCTGTGTCTTTACTGGAATGTAAGCTTCTGTTGTCTCTAGAGCCTATAAGAATGCCAGTCACGAAGGATGCACATGATAAACAATGTTGAACTAAAAGTAACCTGAGTCATATGGATCAAATTCATAGACATGTTCGGGTTTATTCCTGCTGTCTTATTTGCATTTCTCTTACTATGCCTTTGAGTTGTGTATAACTGAGTTAACTGGTTTTTTGTTTGTTTTCTGCTTTTTCCTTCTGTAAGTTTAAAAATGTAAGCTTGTAATGCTTACCCTTGTAGACATGTAATGCTTACCCTTGTATGTAATCTTGTAATGCTTACCCTTAAATGCTAAACATTGTCTAGAATGCATAATTACTTGGAAATAATCCGGAAGTAATAAACTTTGCCTGGAATTAGTTTTATCTTCGATCATCCACACTCCCAACAAAAAGGCAAGAACTTTATTGCCCTTCAGAGTTTCCCTACCTATTCACAATCTCACTTGTCTCCATGAAATTCTACCTGCATTGGATACCTTATTTAAAACTTATTTAAAACTTATTTATTTATTTATTTATTTATTTATTTATTTAATTCAGAGAGAGAGAGAGAGAGAGAGAGAGAGAGAGAGGCATAGACACAGGCGGAGGGAGAAGCAGGCACCATGCGGAGAGCCCGATGTGGGACTCGATCCCAGGTCTCCAGGATCACGCCCTGGGCTGCAGGCGGCGCTAAACTGCTGAGCCACCTGGGCTGCCCTAAAACTTAAATATTTAATACTTTTTAAAAAAATATTTTATTTATTTATTCATGAGAGACACACAGAGAGAGATAGAGACATAGGCAGAGGCAGAAGCAGGCTCCCTGTAGGGAGCCTGATGTGGGACTTGATCCCAGAACCTTGGGATCACACCCTGAGCCAAAGGCAGAAACTCAACCACGGAGCCACCCAGGTGCCCCCTTTAATACTTATTTTAATGTAACAATTAATTTTACCACTGTGATTGTCACTTGTTCCTTTATAAATCTTCCCTCTTTATCCTGAAACTCCCTTCTCCCACCCCCATAATTTTCATCATGATGCTTCCAAGAAGAGTCACTGAATAGTAAACTTCATAAGAGCTTATGTCTGTAAGTGTCTTTACGTTAAAGCAGATGTCAGGAAACTTTTTTTTTAATGTAAGCTCTATGCCTAACATGAAACTTGAACTCATGGCCCTGAGAACAAGAGTCACATGCTTTACCAACTGAGCCAGCCAGGCACCCCCAGAAACTTCTTTAAATGGTACAAATAATAAGTATTTTAGGCTTGCAGGCCATATGGTCTCAGTTACAGCCACTCAACTCTGCCATTGTGGTACAAAAGCAGCCACAAACTACATATATAAAAGCAATAGGTACGTGAATGAGCATGCTGTGTTCCAAGAAATTTTTATTTATAAAAACAGGTGGCTGGTCCACTGGCCATACTTTGCTGACCTCTGTTTTATTTTTTTTTAAATTTTTATATTTTTAAAAGATTTTATTTATTTATTCATTAGAGGCACAGAGACAGGCAGAGACGTAGGCAGAGGGAGAAGCAGGTTCCTTGCAGGTATCCCAATGCAGGACTCGATCCCAGGACCCTGGGATCACTCCCTGAGCTGAAGGCAGACGCTCAACCACTGAGCCACCCAGGTGTCCCTGCTGATGTTTGTTTTAAATGTTAGTTTGTCTGGGTATAGAATTTTAGGCTCAAAGGTTATTCTCCTTTATATATTGAAGATGATTGCTTCGGTGTCTTTCTGTATCCACTGCCGTTGCCACAAAGCCTGACATCAACCAGGTTCATCTTCCTTTGCAGACAACCAGTACATACCTCTCTGGAGGGTTTAGGATGTTCTTTTTACTTTAATGAAGTTTCTCCATGGATTTTCAATAGCCCACTCCCCAAAATGTCTACTGGAAGTAACTTTTTTGATAAGCAAAGCTGAGTTTATTAAACCTACTGCAGAAAGGGAGACCTTCACCTAAGAGAGGCTCTTAGGAGTGCTTCAGAAGGGGAAAGCCAAGGTAGATATTTATAGGGTTCTGGAGTCAGGGCTCATGTGATTTAAGGCAGGTCTTTCAATGCAGGGAACTGACTAGGATTGGGCAAAATTCCTCACTAATAGCTTAGTTTTGGTGGACACAGTGAAGCTCAAAACAAATATTGACATATATACTGTTGTTGATAAATGAGCTGTTTGCTCAGGTGTAAACACTATTGTTGAGAGAAGAAAACTGTTTGCCCAGATGCATACACCCTTTGCCCAGACAAATTGGTTTTCAGGAGTTTCCTGAGGAAAAAGGCAAGTATTTATTGATTTAGAGCCTTATCTTTCTGGGCAAGGATTTCCTGCTACAAACAAGTCATGTTGAAACAGGTGGTTTTGGTTCTTGGTCCCAAGAGCTAAGCCATGTGGACACAACTGTTTTCTAATATCAATTGTGTCTGAATAATTTAAGAAATGATCCTACTGGGTGATGAGTTCTTCCAGAGACCTCATGTTTTACTTTAGTTCTGTAATTTTCTAATCAATTATTTCTTTAAATTTTGTTTTCATTTTCTGTAGACTCTTTTGCAATTCTTTTTATGAAATGGATGCTGGAATTAGATTTATTCTATGAGGTATCTTAATTCCTGTCTTTTGAGCAAATTCTACAGCTTCATTTTCCAATTGATTTGCTCCTCAGCTGTGCCCATTCTGCTTCTCAATACATCATATTAAGCTTTCAATTTCAAGAAGTATAATTTTAATGCCCAACAGCTTTTATTAGTTCTATCTATTCTTTTGATTGCATTATTTCTTTAAACCTTTGCTATAGTTACATGTCTTAAAAAAAAACCCTTCTATGATTGCACTATTCAATCTGCTTCTTTAGTTGTACATTTCCTTTTTTCCATTTATTTCCCCACTCCCTTTTTAAAAAAGATTTTATTTATTTATTCATGAGAGACACACAGAGAGAGGCAGAGACATAGGCAGAGGGAGAAGGAGGCTCCTCATAGGGAGCCCAATGTGGGGCTTGATCACAGGACCCTGGGATCAAACCCTGAGCCAAAGGTAGATGCTCAACCACTGAGCCACCCAGGTGCCCTTCCTTCTATCTGATGGTGTTGGCTCTCTTCAAATATTTGGTTCTTGCTTAGGTACCTTAATGATAAGATTATGTGTTACAGATGTGCTGTTACAATTTATGCAGACTGGGTGAGGGAGTGTGGGGACTGCCATTCAGGCTTGTACTCATGTTTTTAGTGAGCATGGCAGGAGCTTCTGTGATGTGTCAGGATATGTCCTTAAGGGACACCAGGTCCCTGCCCTCTCTCTCTTTCTCCCAGAGTTCCTGTGCCCACTGCTTTGTGAAAGGTAAGAATCTGTACCGTGGCTGCCTCCTGCCATGCCTGGGGTGGAGGCGGGATGCTCAGGGGCTGCTTGCTGTTCTTGCCTTGGTGGCTCTGAGCTGGTGCCCCCTTCTGGATTCCCTCCCACTTGGTCTGGTGTGCCCTTGAAGCTTTTAGCAGAACTCTCCCATCTTCATCCCGGACTGCAGTTTTTCTTCTTTAATGTATTCTTGCCTACTTTGTAATTTTAAGAGAGTCTTTACAGTTTCTGGTTGTCCCAGTGTTTTCTTTCTTTTAATTCATTTTTGTACTTTTTAAAATGTCTCTATGTGATGATTTTTATGAGTTTCATATAAAAGGGGTTGACAATCTGCCATGGGACATTCATTTCTTTTATATCAAATTAAAGTCCAAGTCACCATATTATCTGTTTGGCAAAAAAAAAAAAAAAAAAAAAGCATTCAATCACTTTGGGGTACCCTCATTAAATAATAAGGCTCTGGGGTAGTTAGCAGGTAGCTATCCTGGGAGCAGATCTGTGGTCTGCCCTGGTTACCCTTGAGAATCCCATTGCCAAAACAAATTGCTTGTCCTGCTACTTCTATATCACCACTGATACAGAAATCTTTGCCAGTGCTGTGCCCTTTGCCTGGAATCCAGTCTCTCTAGGATGACATCAGCCTTTCTCCTGTGGTTAGGCTACCTTTGGTGGCCGTCATGGGGGACCTGGTGGCGAGCTGTAAGTTCCTGCCTCTACCCTGCTCTAGTATACTCGTTTAAGGGATCTCCCTTATTTGTATTTCTTTTTATTTGCTGTGTTTCTTCTTCATGCCTTTCCATCCCCCTCCCCCCTCTCTCACACACTCATTTTCTTCCTTTCCATCTTTGGGATGTAACCTGCAAAAGAGAGATAGGGTTCCAGAAAAGTCTATTTTTAAGGAAAGGAAACATAAAGGCTTTCCTGGAATGGACAAAGAAAAATCCAGCAAATAAGATGTATAGCTCTTGTTCTTACTCATTTCCATTACTATCGTCTCATAACCCACCACAGAATTCAGGAGTATAAAATAACCCTTCCGGGACGCCTGGGTGGCTCAGCAGTTGACCATCTGCCTTCGGCTCAGGGTGTGATCCGGAATCCAGATCGAGTCCCACATCAGGCTCCTTGCGGGGAGCCTGCTTCTCCCTCTGCCTATGTCTCTGTCTCTTTCTCTCTGTCTCTCATGAATAAATAAATAAGTCTTAAAAAAATAACCCTTCTGTTATGTTCATGGATTCTGGGAATCAGGAATTTGGGCAGGAGAAACAAGGCTGGCTTGTCTTTGTTCCATGATGTCTAGATACTCAGCTGGGAAGACTGGAAGATACAAAGTAGCCCAAGGCTAGGAGCTAGAATCATTTGGTAGAGTCTTCAGATACATGTTTGGTGTTTGGTGCTGGCTGTCAACCGGGTTCTCAGCTAGATTCTTACCTTAAACACCTATATGTGTCCTTCCCACAGCATCTCCCCACACGAACTAGTTTGGGCTTCTTCATAGCACCCTGGCTGAATTCCAAACATCAGCTTCCCAAGGCAAGTATGTGTGGCATTGTTAAGCCTTGGAAGTCACAGAGTCACTTCCACCTACTATATTGGTGAAGCAGTCAAAGTGGCACTCAGACTCATGAGAAGGAGGTAGAGACTCTCCTACCCTGGGAGGAGTGTCTAGGTCACATTGCAAGAAGAGCATGTGGGACAGGACCTGTTGTGGTGCAATGTTTAGAAAACACAATCTGGCAGAGGACACCTTTTGGCACAACAATTCATATGCCTTCTACACATAATATATATTCCCTCCCTTGCTCACGAATCCTCATATCAGCTCTTCCACAGCATTATCAAGGAGTGGCTTGAGTAGGAGAGCCTTTGCCTACTACATAAGTCATCATCTTCCTCCTGAAACCTGCCCAAAGTAAACAGGCTGTCTAAGTATAAAGGGTAAGCATCTCTGCAGATATTAGAAATTTCAGAAATGCCTTAGGGACATTAGAAAAAAAGACAAAGCTATCAGCAACCCCAGAAAAGCCCCTAAATAACCATGTAATCTGATTGAAGCCAGGGGGCTTATTATATGTTTTACCATAATTTTTTAAAAATTAAAAAATATGTGCCCCATTTCAAAATGAAAGGGGGTGGGCACTCCATGGTCACATCATGTTTGGAAAAGCTAGGTATTGTAGTTGTTCAGATTTACAGGACACGAAAGAAGTCTAGAGTAAAAAGCCCTAATTTCTTCTGTATAAAACCATTTTCTAGAATGACCTGAGCAAGGATAACATAGTTCTGAATGTAAGTGAAGAAGATGATCTCTAGAGTCCATCGTAGTTCTAAGTCCTATGATCGTTATCTTAGTCTGAAAAGAGTAAACCCCAGATGGTACTAATTCTGACAATTATTTTCTGCCTTTTCCTGAACTCGGGGATTATTTCTGCCACAGATCGTGACAGATGGGAAAGAATCTTCTTCAGTGACCAGAATCTCTGCTGACAGCCTTGGGAGCCCAAAGTAAGCTGCATTTATTTCCTTGGGCTCTCTGAGTACTGCGTGGAAGGAAGCTCCTCAAAATATTTGAGGGTTGCTTGAATGTAAATATTTTGTGTGTGAATAATTTTCAGCTGTTTTCTTTGTTAGTAATACTAACGTAGATCAAAAGCCTAGGAAAATATACTCGTAAAAACTGTTCAAATTCTCTGCAGAATGTTACTGTATTTGCTGTATTTTATTTGAATGTTTTATGGGCTAGAGAATTTTTACAAGGAATTTTTTCTTTGTAGTTCTGTTTATTATATTGGAAATCTGATTTGTGATAATCTGATACAGACCTCCTTTAATCAAATTGTTCATAAGTACTTAGACCTTCTAGATTTCCTTCAAAAGGTTGATCATTTGGTAATCAGGAAGAGTCATTACACATTTTATTTTAAAACAATACTTCAAGGAGCTCAATACAAAGAGAGAATTCCAGAGCAATGATTATATTCAGATGACACTTGAACCATAATAAGTATTTATGCTACTCGATTCCTAACATTGAATTGGCCTAGTAGGAAACCAAGGAAATTATTAGATGGTGTACTGATAACCGACCTTCCTTTTCTCTACCTATTTCTCATCATGGGGTCCAAAAAGGGGGCTTCTGCTTTCTCAGCCTCCTTGCAACTGATTGTGTTTGACCTACCTGAGAAAACAGGAGAGCACTTGAGGACATGTCCCTCATTGCATGGCTAGTGCTACTTCCTCCTTTCAGTGTTGTGCTGTGAGGGTATGAATGGGGCTGTGGTAGCCACCTCGCCAGCCATAAGAAGGCCAGAACCTTACAGAGTGGTTGATGGAGTGCCCTGGATGGATTGGCTCTGGAAACTACCTGCACTTGGACTTCTTTGTGTGTAGTAACTAAATCCCTCTGTTATTTCAACAAACTCAGCAATGTTTAAGGAGCATCTCTAATGTGTTTGGAGCTGTTCTAGGTACATTAAGAGATCTCAATGAACAAAGATCCTTGACATCCTAGAGCTAATTCTAGCCCTTCTTAGCCAGATACTATTACCTATAGTTTAAAGCATTCCCTAACATTGGTAGTGTCATGTAATCTTTTGTGGGTTCAATGCAGTTGTGTGCTGAATTTGGCTCCTACCAGTTTTCAAGAACTTATGGTTAAATTCAGAAATTTTCAGAACCAGTTGTTAAACACAGCCATTATTAAAAATTAGGTTGTATGCACTTATAATTAAATCAGTTATATTAAAAAACAAATTCATCACCTTCTGTTTACTGTCTAATCTTCTGAGATTTTTAAATCTACAGTATTTATATGGTATCAATAGTATATAATGGTGTGCTACTGTGCATCTCTCTCAATGTCACTTTGGTAGCTTCAAGTCTGCAATGGTGGGAGTAATAATGACATGGGAGTTGACAACTGCTACAAGTTAGGGCTCGATTTACTGGTTTAATGACTGTCTAGACATAAGGGATGGTGGAAATATTAACAATACAGACTAAACTTTAAGATGGTCACATCTGTAGTCATTACATTGTGAATGGCACAAAAATTTGAGGAAATATTCTTCCTGCATTATAAAATTATCAGATTCTACAAGGAAGTCAATAATGTCAATGATGATTAAGTGAAAGTTTGAATGTCTTCATTGTTTCACCCTACTTATTAATGTAAATAAAAACATCAACTGACATTCTTGTCAAAACTACATTTGCTTATCAGTTGCAATCATGGGTTTATGTAAACATAAGAGTTTGGCAAAAGATCAAGGAAAGTGTTCTATGAGAATCAATTGGCTAAAATCAATTGGCTGAAATCAATTGGCTAAAATATGTTACCCAGGGCAATTTACACGTTTAATGCAATCCCTATCAAAACACCATGGACTTTCTTCAGAGAGTTGGAACAAATTATTTTAAGATTTGTCTGGAATCAGAAAAGACCCCGAATAGCCAGGGGAATTTTAAAAAAGAAAACCATAGCTGGGGGCATCACAAGCCAGATTTCAGGTTGTACTACGAAGCTGTGATCATCAGGACAGTGTGGTACTGGCACAAAAACAGACACCTAGATCAATGGAACAGAATAGAGAATCCAGAAGTGGATCCTCAACTTTATGGTGAACTAATATTCGACAAAGCAGGAAAGACTATCCACTGGAAAAAAGACAGTCTCTTCAATTAATGGGGCTGGGAAAATTGGACATCCACATGCAGAAGAATGAAACTAGACCACTCTCTTTCACCATACACAAAGATAAACTCAAAATGGATGAAAGATCTAAATGTGAGGCAAGCATCCATCAAAATCCTAGAGGAGAACACAGGCAACACCCTTTTTGAACTTGGCCACAGTAACTTCTTGCAAGATACATCCACAAAGGCAAAAGAAACAAAAGCAAAAATGAACTATTGGGACTTCATCAAGATAAGAAGCTTTTGCACAGCAAAGGATACAGTCAACAAAACTAAAAGACAACCTACAGAATGGGAGAAGATACCTGCAAATGACGTATCAGATAAAGGGCTAGTATCCAAGATCTATAAAGAACTTATCCAACTCAACAGCAAAGAAACAAACGACCCAATCATGAAATGGGCAAAAAAACATGAACAGAAATTTCACCAAAAAAGACATATACATGGCCAGAAGCACATGAGAAAATGCTCCACATCACTTGCCATCAGGGAAATACGAGTCAAAACCACAATGAGATTCCACCTCACAACAGTGAGAATGGGGAAAAATAAACAAGGTAGAAAACAACCAATGTTGGAGAGGATGTGGAGGAAGGGGAACTCTCTTGCACTGTTGGTGGGAATGTGAACTGGTGCAGCCACTCTGGAAAACTGTGTGGAGGCTCCTCAAAGAGTTAAAAATAGAGCTACCCTATGACCCAGCAATTCCACTGCTGGGGATTTACCCCAAAGATACTGATGCAGTGAAACGGCAGGACACCTGCACCCCAATGTTTCTAGCAGCAATGTCCACAATAGCCAAACTGTGGAAGGAGCCTCGGTGTCCTTGGAAAGATGAATGGATAAAGAAGATGTGGTCTATGTATACAATGGAATATTACTCAGCCATCAGAAACGACAAATACCCACCATTTGCTTCAACGTTGATACAACTGTAGGGTATTATGCTGAGTGAAATAAGTCAATCAGAGAAGGACAAACATTATATGGTCTCATTCATTCAGGGAATATAAAAAATAGTGAAAGGGACTATAGGGGAAAGGAGAGAAAATGACTGGAAAATATCAGAGAGGGTGACAGAACATGAAAGACTCCTAACTCTGGGAAACGAACTAGGGGTGGTAGAAGGGGAGGTGGGTGGGGGGTGGGGGTGACTGGGTGACAGCCACTGAGGGGGGCGCTTGACGAGATGAGCACTGGGTGTTATTCTGTATGTTGCTAAGTTGAACACCAATAAAAAATAAATTTATAAAAAAAAATTGACTAAAATTTACAAGGAAGAGGGCAGCCTGGGTGGCTCAGCAGTTTAGCACTGCCTTCAGCCCAGGGCCTGATCCTGGAGACCTGGGATCGAGTCCCATGTCAGGCTCCCTGTAAGGATCCTGCTTCTCCTTCTGCCTGTGTCTCTTCCTCTCTTTCTCTCTGTGCCTCTCATTAATAAATAAATAAAATCTTAAAAAAAAAGAATTAAAATTTACAAGGAAGAATATTGTATACTTTACCACTTGGAAACTGTGTGATATACATCCTTTAAAACAGATAAATTTGTTTGGAAAAAAAAAAAAAGCCAGAAAGAAAAATTCACCTTACCAGCAGTGGGCTGAAAGCCAGTGTGGATAATTTGTGCGTGCTGCCTTCATTGTCTTATTATGAGAATTTTTTTTTAAAGTACAATAATCAGGGCACCTGAGTGGCTCAGTCTGTTAAAGCATCTGCCTTTAGCTCAGGTCATGATATCAGGGTCCTGGAATGGAGCCCTGAGTCAGGCTCCCTGCTCAGCGTGAGCCTTCTTATCCCTCTCCCTCTGCTGCTCTCCCTGCTTGTATTCTCTCACTCCTTTTCTCTGCCAAATAAATAAACACAAAATCTTTTAAAAACGTACAATAATCATTGACAGCTTTCAATATTTTGGTGTACTGAAACTGTCATCTAATAACCTTTTTCCCCATCTCATCATTTTTAATAAAAAAAAATCCTTTGTCTCTATTACAGTCACCATGAATGTAGCATATTGACGGAACTCCCTGTTAGTATGATATCTACTTAATTGATTTGTGAGATACTAAAATATTATTCCTTTATGACTGATATTAGAAAACTTCACTTCAAAAAATAAGCTTAGCTTATGCTAACAATACCAAGAGGATTCTCATCAGTGAATGTGTAAAATTGAAGTGCTATTGAGAGATTGATCTGATTACAAGGCTGTTTTATGTACCGCTGAAGACAGGAGAGTCTTTAATACATTGCACAACTTCATTCAGGACCCATTATTTTGTTAAATATTTTGGTAGGAAAAGTCTAACTTAGAGATGCAATCTCCCTTGATTTTAGCAAGACTTAAAATAAGAAGTTAAGAAGTAAGGAAGAGGGGGGGAAATATTATGAACCCAGACAGTGCCACCTTCTAAATGGTAAGCATTTACCACTTGGAGATGAGCTCAGGTCATTCAGAAATCTCAGTGGATTCAATGCTGCTTGCTTATAGTGCACTTATGCCCCATTTCCACCCTTACAGGAAAGGAATCACAGTGGATAGAAGGATGAGTTGGCTAGGTCCAGGTCTATACTGTCCTTTTGCTGCTTATTCTGTAACTTTGAGCAAGCCCCCTTGATCCTTCTGAGCCTCTGTTTCCTCATCTGTGTCGTGGGCATAATAAGAGCTACTACATAGATTATTATGTTTCTCACATGAGAAAATGTTGTCATGGCCTGGGACTCAAATACTGAGGCAGACTCAAAGTTGAGTAAGAAATGACACTTGCGGGATCCATGGGTGGCGCAGTGGTTTGGCACCTGCCTTTGGCCCAGGGCGCGATCCTGGAGACCCAGGATCGAATCCCACGTTGGGCTCCCGGTGCATGGAGCCTGCTTCTCCCTCTGCCTATGTCTCTGCCTCTCTCTCTCTCTGTGTGACTATCATAAATAAATTAAAAAAAAAAAAAAGAAATGACACTTGCCTTCAAGTAAGTTATAGTCTAGTAGGCACTTGAAAAGTAATTTACTATGATTCAGGCATGATGTAGTGATTTCTTGCTTGCTGCTGTTGGATATTATTGCATTATTCTCGTGAGAGATAGTATGGTTGGAACTCTATAGGGAAAAGAATGGGAAGACGTCCTTTGGGACAGTGTGAGGGTGCTTACATCTAATCAAATAAGACATTTCAAGATGAAAAACCTAGTAATAACCTTCCTCTCTCCTATTCTCCTATCCCTACCTTTACCTCTATAAACAATAAAACCATATAGCCAACATCAAAACTGACAGCAGTTACTACCCAATTGAAAAAAAATAGGCAAAGGATTTAAATAGACATTTGTTATGGGCTGAATTGTGTCTCTCCCTCCCCCAAGTTAATATGTTGACATGCTAACCCCTAGTATCTAAAAATGTGACAATATTAGATAGGGTCTTTGAAGAGGTAATTAAGGTAAAATGAGGTCACCGGTGTGGGCCTTAATGCAGAAGGACTGGTGTTCTTATAAAAAGAGGAGATTAGGACACAGATAGGCATGGAAAAAAGACCACATGAAGGCACAGAGAAATACAGCTCTCTACAAACTATGGAGAGAGGCCTCAAACAAAACTAAATCTGCTAACACCTTGAACTCAGACTTCCAGCTTCCAGAACTGTGAGAAAATAAATTTCTGTGATTTAAGTCACCTAGTCTATGGTACTTTGTTATGGCAACCTTAGCAAACTACTACATTTCTCCAAAGAAGATATACGAATAGCCAGTAAGCACATGCAAAGATGCTGAATATTACTAATCTGCAGGGAATTGCAAGTCAAAACCATGAGACATCACTTCACTAATCATACTACTACTACTCTAGTGGCTATGATTAAAAACAAACAACCCTAAACAGAAAATAAGAAGTGTATTGGAACCCTTATATATTGCTGATGGGACTGTAAAATGGTGCAACTGTGGAAAACAGGTTGGTGCTTCCTCAAAAAGTTAAATTAACATACGACCCCCTTTTAGATGTATACACCAAAGAACTGAAAAGAAACTCAAACAGACACTTGGGGACCAGTGTTCATAGCAGCATCATTCACAATAGCCAAAAGGTGAGAATAACTGAAGTATCCATCAACAAATGAATGGATAAGTAAAATGCAGTATATACATATTATGGAATATTATTCAACCATAAAAAGGAATTAAATCTTAACACAGGCTACCATGTGGAAGAACCTTGAAGATATCATGCTGAGTCGAATAAGCCAAACGCAAAAGAACAAATATTATATATTCCACTCACGTGAAATATCTAGAATAAGTAAATTCAGAGGGACAGAAAATCGGTTAGAGGCAGCCTGGGCCTGGCAGAGAAGAGGAAAGAATGGAGAGTTATTGCTTCGTGACCAGACAGTTTATATTTGGGGTGATGAAGAGTTCCAGAGATGGATCCTGGTGATGGTTGTACAGTGTGAATGTACTTAATGGCCCGTGCACTTAAAAATGGTTAAAACAGCACATTTTATGTTATGTATATTTTACCATAATAAAAATTATCCTACCTGAAACGGTTTAAATGGAAGCTTCTTTGTTATATATTTTCACAACTTCAAAAAATGAATAATGTAATATACCCAGATGCATTGAATTAAACACTTTAAATCAGTGAGTTATCCAGTATGCAAATTACATGCCAAAAAAGCTGTAAAAAAAAGAAACAAAAAACAAAACAAAAAAACCTTCCAAAAACCCATACCGGTTGAGAAAAGGAAGACAGGGAGAACAGGTGAAACTGAGGAGTCTGCTGGGATTTTCCTTGATTTTCCTCTGCTCTCTAACCCACCATTGAGGGTGGGTTAGGACCCGCTGGGGAGCTGAGACTAACAGGCTTTCCTCTGTTGCTGCCTTTCTGTCTTGAGTCTGAACAATTTCAAAATTAGACGACAGCATGTCCAGTGGCTGCTTCCAGGGCTGACCAGCCCTCTGCCCCAGCAGAGAAGGGCTCAAGCCCTGAGTTTCGACCAGCCTATGGTCAGGTGGCAGGTCGAGTGGCATCTGCTTTCTTTTGCCGCCACACACACTCCCTTAGACTCTCTAAATGTGGATCGAATGTCAACAAAGAGCCAGCGTTGGGGTCTCGAAGTGGGATTGTTACTTACTGTTATGTAGTATGATTTTGCGTCCCTCCACACCCCTGGGGCTGTAAGATAGTATTTGCTTTGGGGGCCTGATTGAAAGGTAGTTCCGCACAATCATAAAAACGAGTTGAAATCATCTTCTGTGATCCAGCCTGCTGCTACCAGCTGCACTCCACGCTTTTACATTATGCATGATTCTTGACTGCTCATACTGGAGGAGAAAGATACACAATTCCATTAGTGCTTCCCAGCGTTATGCTAAGCTTTTCCAGGCTACTGCTGCTAATTAACGCTAATATGGAACTGCTTACATATTTATGTCTTAGCTCATGCATCATGAAGGTGGCACAACGGTCCTCGTGTTTAGGACTGATCAAGCCAATTTAAGCTGATTGGAAAGCTAGAGAGATAGGACTTCTCGATGGATGGCTTTGGCAATGCCGCTTCACGTTATTAAACAGGAGGCACCCATGTAGGTGACTTTCTCTCCAGGGCTGTGGCTGCACACACATATGTACACTGCTGTTTTGTGCTCTCCCTCTGCCCAGCTCCTCCCGACACATTTACAGCATTTGATAACCAGGGTGGGCCTGTTACTTGCATGTTCATCTGTGATCTGTCCACCTGCTCAGGCTACAAGCTCCACCCGGAATCACGCCCATCATGGACGTAACTGCAGCAAAGGATGATCTCCCTCCTCCTTTTGTCTTTCTAACCTCCCTTCCTTTTTGCTTCCACTCTACTTTCGGCTCAGAATGCACTATCTTCTCTCTGCCTCCTTAATCATACTCATTTTTCGGGCAGCCTGGTGGCTTAGCGGTTTAGCGCCGCTTTCCACCCAAGGCCTGATCCTGAAGACCCAGGATCGAGTCCTACATCAGGCTCCCTGCGTGGAGCCTGCTTCTCCCTCTGTCTGTGTCTCTGCCACTCTCTCTCTCTCTCTCTCTCTCTCTCTCTCTCTCCATCTCTAATAAATAAACAAAATCTTTAAAAAAATCATACTCATTTTTCAAACTCATCCCATAGACAGGGATGGTCTTGGAGGAGCATCTGTCCTATGGCTCCCACCCCGGGTTGCCCTGAGAATAGGGACTGCTCCCAACACTCCCAAGCTCTGCACGGAAGTGGATGGAGTAGGCTCCTTCCCTGTTCTCTGAGAGGTGTAGGGTGAAGGGCAGGTCCCTGGGCAGACAATAGATCGAAAGCTCCTTGGGGCTGCTGTCCACACCTGCAGCAGGAGTCCAAGGTGAGGTGCACACAAGAGGCACCTGCTATATCATCTGGAAAACAGGAGGAAGCTCCCCATTTCAGCTGTTTCAGTGTGCCCTGACCACCTGAGGATGTCTGTGGGGCTAGATTGGACTTGGTGCCCCCTCTTCATTCCTTCTCCTTTCCTTATTTCCACCTGTATCTTCTCCCCGAGGTTCTTTAGCTTTAACTTTAAACTCAATTATGGCTCTTCATTCATCCATTCAAGCATTGGTTAGTGCTGGACCAGGCTCTTTGCTGGTGCTAGGGATAAGAAGAAAATCAAGGAAGGGACTATGTTTGTCTTAGAACCAACACGTGAAGACATGGTCCCAGAAACAGACCGCAGAGGGAGGCAGGTTCGCCAAGTAAAAAGGCTCATGCACTTATCTCAGGTACCTACCCCCTCTTCTGCCTCACTCTTTTTCTCTCCCTCTCCTGAGGATACAGTGAGAAGGTGGCTATCTGCAAGCCAGGAGGAGGGCTCTCACCAGGACCCTAACTGGCTGGCACCTCTACCGGCACCTACCAGCCTCAGAACTATGAGAAATAAAGAGATCTGCACCCACTGGTACTGGAGTTTGCCAGCCATTCAGGCTGTTCCTGCTGCTCGACAGCAGCTATCCGAAGGCCAGGTGAAGTTGCATAAGGTGACTTTACGTGTGTTCTTCTGCACTGGACACCGAGGGAACCCCAAAGGTTGTCTGGCTTCCTCATTTGGCAAGATGATATGCCCTCAAGTATTCATCAAAAGATGAGTATCTGCAGAATCCCATCATCTGAACCCCTGTCCAAGAGGACAGTGCTGGTGAAGACCCCTCCCTAGACAGAACTGTCAATGTGCCAGCCAGTGCTGGGGTGAATGGCAGGTCCCCAAAGTTAGGGGCTTGTGGGACATACATTGCACTGAGAACCGTGACCTATTGGAGCATCCCTGACAGCTGGCTGGCTGTTTCTCAGTACTGCAGGGCGCCCGGCAGCAGTAGATGAGCTAGTTGTGAAGAATGTGGGATTGATTCATATGGGAAGAAGACAAGCTTTACATTGGCAACATACTTAAAGCTTTAGTTAGTTCACACATTGCTGACTGGATGGCAGTGATATAGTCAAAATGTAATCAAGAATTGAGGCAATTATCCACATTATTCAACTCACAGAAAACAGTTTTGCATGATCAGCAGGATATTTTTTTCCAGTGAAAGTAATTGGGAACCTTGAATTATAGAGCTAATCTCCTCAGTTAACTTGGCATTTGGAGATATGGTCCATATTTCCAGAACAAAACAATTTCTAGAGGTACTTCCCCAAAAGATATGGCTTTAGCTTGTTCCCTACCCTCTCCAGTTCTTTTACACTTCTTGGTTCTGATATATTGTGCACAAAAAAATATGGATTCAAACAAGGCATTTGTGTTCTACCAAAAATTATACTGTGCTTCCTATTTGGCTTTTCTCAGTGAGAGTTGTGAAAGTCCAGTTTGTAAAACCTTGATGTTTGGTATCAGGGTGGCAATGTAAGCATCATCTTTAGCAGGTGTCACAGTCTGCTGGGAATGCTATAACAGAAACCTGTAGACAGTGGCTTATAAATAACAAACATATATCTCTCACAGTTCTGGAGGCTAAGAAGTCCGAGATCAAGGCACTGGCATATTTGATGTCTGCTGAGAGTCTACTTCCTAGACACTGTCTTTTCTTTGTAACCTTACATGTTGGAAGAGATGAGAGGACTCTCCGGATTCTCTTTTATAAAGGACACTAATCCCATCACGGGGGCTCTGCTCTCATGACCTAATCACCTCCAGGAGGCTCCATGTCCTAATATAATCACCTTGAGGGTCAGATTTTCAACATGTGAATTTTGGGTGGGGGTGAACAAAACTCAGTCTGTTGTTGGTGATGAATTATATCTAAATAGAGCTTATGACCAAGTTATTAGGTTAGAAACTGAGTTGCTTGAAGTCAATCATGTACACAATAAGAGGGTCAGAATCATAACCCCCATTCTTCCCCTTCCCTGAAGATGGGAACCACAATCAAAAGTTTTCTCTCTCTTCCTTTTGGCAGCCCACTGACAGCTGGATGGTGGTCCCAATTGCACCACACAGGTCCTCAGTCCATGTGGTGTGTGTGTGTGTGTGTGTGTGTGTGTGTGTGAATTTCAGAGTTTCATATCCACTATTAGAACCAGAAATATGCTTTTCTTGCTGGCTTGAGTTTAAGCAATTCTGGGAATGTTATGGCAGAAGGACAGTTTTCTCTATGGTAACATGTCAGGAATATTGTGAAACCTCCCTAAAAGCGTTGGATTGCATTGAACACAAACACACACCATTGGCACTTAGGTATGCACAGTGCATTTATTTTTCAAGGGGTTTCCTGATCTGTCATTGCACATGTTTCTAGTCATCTTTGGTCAACATAATCAGGGATCTATTCTTCCAGGACAAAGGAATTCATCTAAAGGAAGTGATGGGTTTAATTATAAAAGACACTGATCATGGTAATCCATGGTAAGAGTGGGAAGTCCTCTATACAGAGGAGGACAGCAATTGTGTCCATCTTTTCAAAGGACAAATGATAAGTTCAGTAATTACAGAGCAGCTCCCTTTACTTGTTGTACTTGGAAGTGACGAGGATATGTCAATGCACAATCAATTTGTGATAACCTAGAAAAGAAAAAGGTGACACAGAACAATCAGGCTAGCTTTGTATAGAGTAGATGAAATTTTTCTACAAGAGATAAAAGAGCTGAACAGAACCAAGTGTGTAGAAAATATATCTGGGCTCCAGGAGCCTTTCCATACAACATTTTCATCCTTGGGCTGGGAGGATTTGGGTTGAGTCCTGCTACTCTTAGGTAAAGAGTGAGTTATGGGTAATTTCATGTCCACCTGGAGAGAGGCACAATTGACTGGGACATCAGAGAGGTCAACCTTCTTGTTTAATTTTGCATAATCATTGCTAGGAGACAGGATACACCCAGTAACAACTCTCCCCTCGAGACACCCACATATCTGCTTTTCCCTGCAGTGTTCCCACCCCTGCACTGGGTCTCTCTTAGAGTTAGTGAGCCAGGGATTGTGGTGGCCACAGCTTGTGCCCACATCTCTAAAACCAGTGGGAAGTGGCAGTTAACTAGATATTTTATCTTTGCATATTTGTGGGGGATGGATTCTTGAATTTTTGCAAAACTGGAAACTGGCATATTCTGTATAAAGACAACTCCCCTTCATAAGGGGAGTTGCTTTGCTGAATAGCCCACCTCCCCCAACTGATTTTTTTATGACATAGTTTGGAAATTTGCAAGTTAATGATACCCACTTGAAACATGCAGAATAGGAATTTCAGGATACAGCTGACATTTAGAGAAGTGACCCTGTGGGATGCACAGAGACTCATTTCTTATAACTACAAAAAGCACATTGGGAGGAAGAGGGAATCCTAGTTGTCATAGCCAGTGTTTCTTTACCACCAGGCATTTTAAATGCACTGCTAGTTATCATAACCCCATATGAAGACAGAGGTATCCTAAAAATCCCAAGGTCACGAAAGGAAGATACAGTGAACTTGGCTTTGTCTGACCTGAAGCCCATTTTTAAGCCTCCACCCCTTCCAACTTTCAATCTCTTGAAATAAATAACACTAGCAACCTAGTTTATAACCTTTCACAACTCCTTTTATGCTTGAACAACCTGTATACACATATCTAAGGCTTAAATTTTTGTTTACTTCTATACAAATGGAACATACTTGCATAGTTCTCCATAATTCATATGAAGGTCATACTAAGGAAGTCTTCCACTTTTTTCTAAGATCTAGGAAAGGCTAAGAAATAAGAATTTTCTCTTGTCCAAAAGTTTGAAAGCAGCAATAAAACCAAATGGACCATGTGTCTTTTTAAATACTGGCCCTTTAATATTCCAATCTCATCTCTTGGTATTGGTCTTTTGAGGTGTTCAACTCCTTAGATTGCTTTTTTGTAATACTAATTTGTTTTTAGGTATTCAAATGTATTATTATAAAGTGCACCTATTATTTTTTGAAACTTAATATATCTCACACCTATAGTAAAATCTATTTATTCATTCCTATAAATTATGTATTAGCTTTCTCTCTTTTTTTTTTTGAATTATGCTTTCAAGGGATTTTCTATTTCAGGAATCTTTTCAAATGATAAGTGTTAGTTTTTATCATTCTTTCCATAATTTTTATCTTTTCTTTTAATTATTTTCAGCTTTGATCTTTAAAATCAATTTTCTTCCTTTATTTTTGATAAATTTTATTGTTTCCTTAAACTGAAAAACTTAGGGGAAGTCTAAGGTAGTGATTAAGTTCATGAACTGAACACTAGCTACTTTGGTTCAAGACCTGGCTTTGTCACTTAGTACCTGGGTTGACGTTGGATAAGTTATTTAAACTCTCTTACAGGTAAGTTTTCTTACCTGAAAAATGGATTCTTGTGAAGATTAAATGAGTTAATATATGTAAGCTCTTAGGAAATATTTTCTATCTCTTTGTTGAGGTTCTCACTGAGGTCCTCCACTCTTTTCTCAAGTCCAGTGAGTATCTTTATAACCATTACTTTAGATTCTCTATCATGCATATTACTTATCTCCATTTCATTTAGCTTTCTTGCTGTGATTTTGTCCTGTTCTTTCATCTGGGACATATTCCTTTGTCTTCTCATTTTTCTCTAACTCTCTGTGTCTGTTTCTATGACAGCTATGTATCCTGAAAGCAGTAGTCTTATGAAGAAGAGGTCATGTAGTACCCTGCAGGGCAATGCCCCCTGTTCACCAGGACCTGGCACTTCAGGGTTTTCTCCTATGTATGTTGTGAGCACCCTACTGTTGTGGCTGAGCTGGGTTTGCTTTCAGTCCAGTCATCTGCAGTTGCTGTTTGGCTTACTGTGGGCAAAGTTGGGCCTCTGTTGTTAGTGGGACAATTTGTGGCCACCTAGAGCTTGAGTTGAGTCAGACCAGGTGTTTGTCAGTGCTGTGGTTGCACTGAACTGCAGGGTGCTTTCCCTGTGTTGTCCCCTGAGAAGCTTTGGTTGGTGGGCAGGGCCTGCAGTGAGGCCAGATGTTTTCTCCCAGCCCACTGCTGGGGCTGCAATTGGATTTGTCTATGTGGTAATTTTCCTATGTCCCCAGGGCAGGAGTCATTTGGAGTGGTGCTGGCCCTGTTGGGGGGCTGTTTGCATTCTGCCGGGCTTGTGGCTTTGAATGGGCTCCAGCCAAGGGCCTGTTGGGCAGAGCAGGTCTGCAGAACATGAGGGCAGGGCATGTGGTGCTAGCAAGGTTTGTGCACATCTGTTGTGAGAAGAGACCTGCAGCCACTTTAGAAAATTCTCACCAAAGGCTGGAGGAGACAAGTCTGCAGGAGAGTTCAGTGGCAGGGCATGCTGTTAGCAAGCTGGGTGGAGAGTGTTGGTGCTTTGCTGGTTCCCATCGATGTCTGTGAGTCTAGGCTGGGGGGCTGGGGAGGAAAATGGCACCTGCCAGCTCCTTTGTTGCTGGAGAAGTCTCCTAAAAGTCCCTGCTCCTCTAGCACATACTCTGAGATTAGTAAATAAATCTCTTCCCTACATACCTCAGGTATTTTTCAAATTGCTGCTTCTATGCTGTATCTCCAGGGGGCTCTTTGTTGTGCTCTTTAAGGGTGGGGACTCAGTTTCCTATTGCTCTCCCAGTTTTCCCAAAGCCAAACTGCTGATTTTTAAAGTTCCAGGTGTTAAGCCCTGCTGATTATAAGAAACTTAGGCCTTTCTGGTTTTCAAAGCCAAATGTCATGGGGATTCATCTTTCCTGTGTGGGTTCCCCATGCTTGAGGTGCTTGTTGTGATGCCTGTAGCATCCCTCCATCCCACCAACAGTCCCTTGGGTCCGTTTAGCTCTCCACCATGTCTCAACCCTTCCTATCCTCTTCAATGGAGACTCTTCTCCACATTTAGCTGTTGGGGCTGTTCTGCCAGTTTTCAGATCATTTTCTGGGTTATTTACACTGATTGGTTGTTACCTAGCTGTATCCATGGGATGGGGTGAGCTTGGGATCTTCCTACTTCACCATCTTCTCTGGAAGTCCTGATAATACTATTATTATTTAAATATTTTATTTATTTATTTAGAGAAAGCAAGAGTGTATGAGTGGGGGAAGGATGGACAAAGGGAGAGGGAAAGAGAGCATCTGAAGTAGACTCTGCACTGAGCATGGAGCTCGACATGGGCCTGAGGTCATGATCTGAACAGAAATCAAGAGTTGGACACCTGGGAAGCCCCGGTGGCGCAGCGCTTTAGCGCTGCCTGCAGCCCGGGGCATGATCCTGGAGACCCTGGATCGAGTCCCATGTCAGGCTCTGTGCATGGAGCCTGCTTCTCCCTCTGCCTGTGTCTCTGCCTCTCTCTCTCTGCATTTCTATGAATAAATACATAAAAAATCTTTTAAAAAATTTTTTAAAAAAAGAGTTGGACACCTAACCAATTGAGCCACCCAGACACCCCTGGATAATATTATTTTCAAAAACATAATTAGTTATGGTTTTGGTATGAAACCTTCCGTTCAATACTTTTTTGATAATTGTTTCTGATTTTGATATATTTCTTCCAATATTTATTATAAAACATTTCAAACTTACAGCAAATGTGAAAGAATCATACAGAACCATTACCATCAAATTCTCCAATGAACATTTTGCTGTATTTATTAGATCACATATATATTGAACTACCCATTCCTCTGTTTATTCACCAATCCAGCTTGATTTAGGATGCATTTCAGGTAGGTTGTAGACAAATTTTGATATATTTTTGATAAAGGGGTCAATTAAGGGAATGTGCCTTAATTTTAATAATGCACATTTTGGGACCATTTTATCATCAATCTTTTCTCCCTTGTAAGAGTATGAACCAAGAATATGGTTTACACAATTTCTACTTCAGGGAAGTTTTCTTCATGGCTAAGCACATAATCATTTTTTGTCACATGGACACAAAAGAAAAGTTGTATTCTCTGCTTGTAGAAAACATAGTTCTCTGTGCTTCTTAAATTGTTCTTGTGGACTATATTATTTAAATCCTGTATATCATTATTGATTTTTCTATACTTGATCTGTCAAATTCTGAAAGATGTATATTATAATCTCATTATCTTTTTTTCTCGTTATCATTTTTAAAACGTTGTCCCTGTATTTCCATTGAGTAAATCTCTTCTATTTGAAATATTCTTCTATATCATTCATATTCTAGATTTCCTGACGCCCTCCTATCCATTTAGTGATTGAAAGTATCATTGTGCCTGCTCCCCTCATCTTTTTCTCTCTTGAGTTGTCGGACCTCAGTCAATGGACATTTACTTAAGTCTTCCTATTTTCCTCAGCTAGGGAACATTAATAGTCTATGTCCTGAATCCTTGCAAGTACAAAAAAAGAAATCCTTCTGCCCTTATTGCTGAGGGACATGTTGGCCTGATTCTTCTAAACCTCTTATCTTTTCCCTTGGTATTTTCATCTCATTGTGTTGTTGCTTTGGGCTACTAGCTCTTGATCTTTTGGACCATTTAATTGGTTCTCAGCTATGATCATCATCTTTCTCAGTTCACACATTGCATATTTAAATAAAGATATCAAATGACTTAGTCCAGGCTGCCATAACTAAATGCCACAGACTAGGTAGCTTAAACAATAGGAATTTATTTTCTCACTTTTCTGGATGCTAGAAGTCCAAGATCAAGGTGCCAGGATGGTTAGTTTCTGGTGAGAGCTCTCTTCCTGGCTTGCAGATATCTGTCTTCATTCTGTGTCTTCACATGGTAGTCTCTCTCTCTCTCTCTCTCTCTCTCTCACACACACACACACACACACACACACACAGAGAGATGGGGCAGAGAGAGAGACAGAGAAGGAGAGAGAGAAAGCACAAGCTCTCTGGTGTCTATTATAAGAGTATTAATCCTATTGCCTGGGTGCCATCCTTATGACCTTATCTTAACCTAATTATCTTCCAAAGACCTCATCTCCAAATACCCTCACTCAGGGATCAGGGCCTCAACATAGGAATTGGGGGTTGGGGAGAGGTAAGCAATTCAGTCTATAGCATCAAAGTTTTTTCTTCCTTTCTTCAACTTTCAGAACATGTTTTAGGTATCTTATTTAAATCTTCTTGGGGGTTCTTATTAGGCATCTGTTAAATGTTACCTTCTGGGTCTCCCCTTAGTTCTCCTCCAATGGGAGACCCCTATCCAAACATTTTATGGCCTGGCCTTCCTTCCTGTTTCTTTCACTCCCTTTCCCAGATTACTGAGTCCTCTTAAATGCAAGTTTATATATTTTTAACCCGATCACTTTGGTGTTCCTTCAGCCCTTATACTGGTCAGGATGTTGAGACCTCCTGAGCAGTGTCCAGCTGGTCAGCCTACAGTGAATAAACTGGAACATTGCCAAGTCTTCCTGAGAGGGAGGCCAGTGACAATCTTTCCTAGCCAATGTCCCCCTGGACACTGGTGAGAAGAACATTCATACTGCCCTCTCTTTTAGAGATCTTGGAAGAAATCATGGCCTTAATGCACCCTCCAGACTCTTCCAGCTTGGCTGGTGTTTTTGCTCCAGAGTGTTAAGGTGGAGAGGAGATCAAACCATGATCTTCCCCCAGTTTTATCAGATGTGTCCTTTTAGCATAATAAGCATTGTGTTCTGATAGGATAACTTCTTTGAGAATGTGTTTTGCATCACACCTTCTGTCAGGTGTGGAGATGGAGTGCTCTACCTTCTATCAATAAAATTAGAAGTATAGAATTGGGGTGAGGCAGACATCCTGAAAGCTGTGTAATAAATTAAGGTCACTTGCATTATTAGATCTTAAGGCATTTTGGGGTCTAGAGGGTCTCTGAATAAGGAGGAGGAATCCACTGAGAAAAGTTTTAAGACTCAACGAAGATACCTTTCAGGAAACACCTGGGAAGCCAGGTACATTTTTGAAACAAAAAGGAAGGGAGTGTGACAGACATAAGCAGTTAGAGATTAACTCAGCCTGTTTGGGAGAGCCATCTGGAGTTGGATTGGTTCAACTCAGCATCATTCCACCGAGATACTGGATATGCAGGAAATGGCTCCTGCTGGGTGAAATGGGACCAGGTCTGGACTAGTGGGTGGCAGTGGGAGGGAACAAGCATCTCCCTGTGGTGTGCAGATAGCACATGCTCAAAGGAGCCTGGTAGAGGGTGTGGGTAGGGGCTAAAATCCCAAGAGAGGGGTTGCTTTTATAATTTATTCACTGACAGGGTGCCATTTTGTAATTCTCACAAATGTGACATAATAGTAGCAATGACTCACTGCTGCAATCTTGGGATGATTAGATCACAGAACTAAAGTTATTTTGCAGTGTCAACTGTGGTGCTTAGGCAGAGTTACATAATGAGATTTATTATCTGTTATGAGGTCTTGAACAAAGACAAGGGTGATAGACTTTAAGAAAGTAACATCATATCTTTGTGCCACGTACAGAAGGCTTCATTGACATACCCAGTTATAGTCTATGTAGAGATGGCATTGATATCAGGTGTAATTGAGTGAACACATGCACAAATACATAAATGAGTGATGAAAAGATACCAATCTTTTTTTCTTTGGAATATTAAATGTGCTGATGCCTTTATCCATTCTGCTTTCCTAATTTCAAAAGAATGCAAGTATCACTTTTCGCAACATGGGAGATATAGGTCCCTGCGGTAGGGGTAGGGGTCCAGGTAGTCTAGGAGGCAAAAGTCGTAACAAAAGTTATGCTACAGCAAGGTTCCATATGGTTTTCAATGCTGGGGGCATTTAATAGATGGGAATGAAAAACATAAAATTCTTATGTTGAGTTAGGAATTTATACCCTGATTTTAGCTTAAATAAATAGACAAATAAATAAATAAAATTGTGATTCAAATACTGCCTTGTATATATTTGCAATTTCCAAATGTGTTGTAACTGAACTGGAGGAATTACTGAGAGCAGATGCTAACCCATCCACTACACACACCATACAGCAAGAAAAATGACAGACTTCCCTCTACTCGCCCGAAATACATTTAAATCTTAAACAGCCTTAATTGGTGCCTAGTTTTTATGCAATAAACTGAAAGTTTACAGAAAGATCCAATGGAAAACAGTAGGTTTTATAAAAAGCTTCAGGGCTTTTGTGTGTGACAAACAGTAGCCACACCTATAGCAAGTGGCTATCCAACTAGGATGTGCTTTTCATCACGTTTCTTTTAATAGAAAAATGTTATCACCTACATATCTCACCATTATTTACATTCTAATCACCCTCTAGTGATGAATTCAGATGGAAGCATTTTTCATTAGACAGTTTGTCATGGCAACTTGAGTTGGGGAAGGCCCTTCTGCTGGCTCTGTCACTGGGCGGGTAGCAGGCCTCTCTCTTCCTCAGCTATCATTGACCTCCTGCTAGGATATTCATCTTCTGATGTGCACTTGGTGGCAAATGGGACCAGAAAACCCCTACAAATTCTCATTTGGAAAGAAGAAAAGATAGTTTGTCTCCAGTCGTTGGAAGTACAATTATCCGTTGATAGACAAATACAAGGCTGGAAAAGCAGGCATTAATAAAGAGCTGTAAAATCTTGTTTCATCCAGTCTGAGAAAGCTAAGTGGGAGATGTCACTATTAACCCCAACTGAGCATGGCAATTCTTAAATCACCACATCTTTTGATCTTTTGAAAAGGGTCCTGGGTTTTCAACCAGTTGTCAGGAATGACTGAAATTATTGGTAAAAAAATCTGGCTTCTGTAACTTTGTTGGCAGCTGCAAACAAAGAAAAAGGCGGTTTTCCAGGATTATTAGGACCAGTATAATTTCATACTTTTTATATACATTTCAGAGAAAATATACAATTGCTGAAGAAGAACAAATGAATGTTGAAGCAGGTTTTATACGGGTCCATGTGCTAATATGGTTCATTCATTACTATGCTCACTCTTAGTTATTCAAGAATGTCTATCATGAGCTAGACAATGTTAAAATAGACATCTGTGTCTTTTGATTGTACACAGTCTTGTCTGTTCTCTTATATAAAACTTACCTTAGTCTTAAGGAGATTTTTAACACAGGACAATAACACATAGAAGAAAAGAAAGAAGGAATATATATGTATATTGTGTTGTGTATATATGTATATATATATTTATATATATATATATACACACACAAACACAAATATATACATATAAACAGTGGACAAAATATCCAGCTGTCAAAAACATTACTGAAGTGACGGCAGTAAGTAGAGCTAAGGAGTAATCTGAAAAAATTTCAAGGAAGAGGTAGTCTTGGAATAATTGGTCTTTAGTTTAAAGATGACAGGTGGATGAATATATACAATGTTTAAATATCACAAATATATCACAGGTAAAAGTGAAAGTCTTCTCTATTATCACCCCTTATAATACTGTTGAGCAGAGTCCTGCAAATTTTTAATGCATCCCTGATTACATATTTTTAAAAAATTATAAACAGGATCATGGTATACATAATGCTCTTCGATTTGCTATTCACTGAACAAAAACAGTACTGTGAGGTCCTGGGAGGATAACATGAGTCATTTGGAAGGTGGACACATGATCAAATAGAGGTGAGGCAGAGGTGGGTGAGAGAAGTGGTCCTACTGATAGGCAGAGTTTGTTTTGCCAGAGTCGGAAGAGAGCAGCAATTGCCAGAGTCCCTGGCAGCCAGTGAAGGGCTGGTGGCTTAGCGGGCAAGGCTTTAGGTTTATTAACATCATCATATGTATTAATGGGAAATTTGGCTTGATTTTACAGTTCAGTTTTATTAAAAAGGCAAATGGGAAGTATTAAAACCACGAGAAGGGAGTCTTTGAGGAATACGAAGAATACGGTTCTGTTTTCAAACTGAAGAAAGGAGAAGAAACCAGAAGGTAGGGAAGCCCAAGATGGGCTATGCCACTCCAAAGAAAGCAGCAAAAAAAGGGAAGAAATATCTTGTTGAAACAAGTTAAAATCCAGTGAAATTCTCTTTTGAAAATCATTTGCCTCTTGCTGCTTATTTCTTTTTGGTTTTCTCAGTTGGGTTGTGTTCTTCTGAATTTAGCTAAGATGACCCTGACACTGAAATGGTTCCCATTTCCTCTTTACTTTCATTCTGATTCAAGCTTTGGCAGATGAGGGTTCTCATTCAGAGTTAGACAAAATAACAGTATAGGTTCATGCATTCTTTGAAATTAATTCTTGATTTTCCTTTGAATGCATTCTGTTGGCTATGTGGTATGGAAATGACATGAAAAAAAAATTGCCTGATTGTTCATAGCGGTGCAAAAATCGTCCTGATTTGTTCTCAGTCTGCTTCCAGATTCAGTTTTCTATTTATCTTGGTTGCAAATAAAAACATACCATCTACACATACAAGAGAATTCTGCCAAACAGTTCTGGGGAACACTAACAAAAATCAAGTTGCTTTTGGTTTCATTACACAGGCTTTGTGATTGAGTTAGTGAGAAAAGCGTTGACTGGGTGCATCTAGAATCAAACAGGCACGTGAGGAGAGGTAATGTGAAATGCACTTTGTACAAATTATTGTTGTTGTGACATGTAATTGAATGTTCACTGTGACAGATATTCTGTTTCTCATTTTTCATACAAGATAAATTTAAAGTTTTTTGTGTGTTTTCAAAGTAAAAGCTACACAATACAAAATATACGTACGAGATTTCCACTATTTAAGCAAACAAAAGCTCCCTGCATTGTTCTTTTTTTATTTTTTAAAACCTAAGGAACCTAAAAGTAATGAACCTAATGTTGAGGAAAGCAGTTTTCAGGTATATTATACATTCTGGGAGAACGTGGGGAGAGAACTTTTTTTTTTTTTTAGCTACGTCAACTATGTTTTGAGTATACTGTAACTCATTAACTGACCAATTACTCCATGTCCACTGCTGAGCTAAGTGGTCACTGCACATCATCTCATTTAATCTTCATAGCAAAGCCTCTGGGACTAATATGCTCTGATCCCCACTTTACAGTTTGTTTTATATGAAGCAGTGTCCCCCACCAAAGAACAACTGAAAATGAGAAACTAAAAGTTTTACAGGCAATTTGTTTTTTCATGGAGGCTTCTGCTTTTTCTCTGCAAAACTCTTTCTCCCCATATGGTCTTCTTGGAAACAGGACTTTTGTTCTATGACTTCTGCTAGTCTCACCCTTGCTCACACCCCAGACAACCTCATTCACGCTCATGGCTTCGGTTATGCTTTATATAGATTGATATTCCCCAATCTATAGCTAGCTCATACATCTGTTCCAAGTGTCAAACACACATAGCCAACAGCTCATTCGCTACTCCATTAGATGTCTAATGGGCATTGCCAACCAGCCAAACATTCTCCAAACTGAATTCCTGAGACCCTTTCCAGAATCTGCTTTTCTAGTTGTCTTAGTCTGTTTGGGATGCTATAACAGAATACCACAGACAAGGCGGTTTGTAAACAACAGAAATTTATTTATCAGTCCTGGAGGCTGGAAATCCAACATCAAGGCACCAGGAGATTGGGTGTCTGGTGAGAGCCTGCTTCCTGGTTCATGGATGACTGTCTTTTCACTATGTCCTCACATGTGGAAGGGGCGAGGGAGCTTTCTGGGGATACTTTTGATAAGGGCACTTGTCCCATACATGAAGTTTCCACTGTCATGACCAAATCACTTCCCAGAGGCCACACCTCCTAATATCACCACATTGGGAGTTAGTTAACATATGAATTTGGGGGGGAAACATTTATTTTCCCATATCAGTAATTCTACCAAATTCCTCCAGCAGGAACCCAGTTAGTCTTTACCTCTTCCTGTTTGTCACCTTCCACTTTCAATCAATTCTCAAGTCTGATCAGACCTGCCTCTGATACTGTTTAAATCTTCCAGTGTCTTCCTCGGTAATCATTGCCATCACCTTACACCAGGCCTCCATCAGCTTGTCCCGGATGGTGGCCATTATTTCCTCTCAAAAATCTTTGAGGTTATAAATTACACTTACATTAAAGTCTTCTGTTTGCTCTGTTAACTCTGTCTCTTTACGATTATGTTTTTCCTTTTCATAGGCTTGGGTCCTCTTTTTCACTGGTTTGATTTCCCTAACGTGTCCTTTGATTCCTGGTTGTCTGTTATTCTTTTTGAGACTCTTCCGCCTGCTTTGTTTAACTTAGCTGACCACAGGTGACTGTAGTGGTGGAGGTGGGGTATCATTTGATTAATTTGTTCTTTGCTTTTGGGGATCCCTGTTCATCCTCAGAGCTTGTAGCCACGCAGGAACCTTGCCCGGCCTTTCCAGTCTGAGCCATGCTCATTCATTCATCAGTACACAGGAGTAACAACTATTTGCCAGATGCTCTTCTAGGCTGGAAGGATCCAGCAATTGAACAAAATGAATCAAACTGCTGCTGTAGCCACCCAAGGTCGGAGGCAGCAGGAGTAGCTGTAATTCTGTTACTTTCACCCTGCAAGGTACCCAGGGACCGTCCCACTGTTCGGATCCTTGGCTCAGAGCCAGAAGTTTCTCTTGATCTCTCGTGGGCTCCGATTTTCCCTGTGAAATGTATCCTATTTGCATTTCATCTTTCAGGAATTTACTTTTAAAATTTTTCCTAAATTAGGTGCTCAGTCTCCCTTCTTGATCTGATCCTCTGAAACCATCCGTCTTCCAGAATCCCCTCCCGTCCTTTTCCGCCTAATGCATTCATCATCTTCAAGTGATCTTTATAGAATGTTACCTTGATTGTATTACTCTCCTCCTTAAAACACTTCAAAAGTGTCCTGGTGCCCTTAGAACTAAGTCCAAAATTCTTAGCATAGTCTACAGAAGCCCAGATGATCACAGCCTCTGCTTGCCTCAGCTAGTACTATTTCTGCCTCCATTTCTCCAGCTAACCTACTTTTCTTAATTTCTAAAATATGCCATCATTCTCTATGAGGAAACCTAGGACACACGGAGAAACAATGAATTGTTATTCCTGCTGACAATCTCAGCTGAGATTTTGGCCTATAAGTAAATTAAGACCTCAGGTGATTCCATTCTTCAGCCTTTGGCTCTTCCAGCTGAAGCCCTATACATTGTGAGCCGTGATAAACTGTCCCCACTGTGTCCTGTCTGAATTTGTGACCACAGAATCTGTGAGCATAATGGTGGTTATTTCACAGTACAAAGTTTTCGGATCATCTGTTACATAGCCATAGCAACTGGAACACAAAAATACACAATATGGATTAGCATATGGGTTGCTTCATTGACTTCTTGGTCACATTGCTGTCCTAGCCCTTCACTTGATCTTAGCCAAAAGGCTGAGAAGCGATGTCCTAGCCCTTCAGATACTGAAATGTAGTTTGGGTTAAAGAGATCTAGAAGAGAAATGTGGCATGGCTTAGGAACATAATTGCGCTCAGGTGACCTACCATTTATACTCCTCTTAAGAGAAGATATGATTATTGGTTTGGGGCAATCCTAATGTACCCTCGTTAGGGGTTGAATTGTGTCCACAAAAAAAGGGATGTTGAAGTCCTAATCCCAGGTACCTCAGAATATGACCTTATTTGGAAATGGGGTAGTTGCACATTTAATTAAGATGAGGTGGTATGGGAGTAGATGGGGGGGAGGTCCCTAATCCACTATGACCAGCATCTTTATAAGGAGACAGCCACACGGCTGTGTGATGAAACATGAATGGAGAGAAGATGATGTAAAGACACATAGGGAGGAGATGTTCATGTGGTTGGAGTGGCATTTACAAGCCAAGAAATGCCAAGGATTGCTGGCAAACCCTGGAAGCTGGAGAGGCAAAGAAAGATTCTTCCCTAGAGCCATCAAAAGGAGCACAGCCCTTTTGCCCCAAACCTTGATTTTGGATTTCTAATCCCTAGAACTCTATGACAATATATTTCTGTTTTTTTCACATCATGTACTTTGTGATACTTTGTTATCTAATCCCTAGCTAACTAATACAAAACCTTGAGAGGCCGTTTTCACCAAGCTACCTCTAAGGCAGCTGGTCTGTCTTGAGCTTCTATTATAGATGAGATTGTTTTTGCCTGATGTGTGACTTTACCTGAAATGCTAGGTAAAGTTTATATGGTATGAACACTTGAAGCTTTGGCTTATAGCACGATGATTTTAGCAAAGCAAAACTGCTCTTCTTTTTTCTTCTCTTCTACTTTTCCTCCCTTTGTTTTTTACCTGAAATTTGCTGCTAGCAGTTTCTGATACAGGGTAAGCCCTCAGTAACTATTATTTCATTCATCTATTCATCCATCCCTTTGTTTCTTTGCTTTACTTCTCTCACTGATGTTTTTGAGCCTCTATCTTCTATGATTTCAGACACACTCAGTTTTCATTTTTAAAGATGATCTTTATTTGAGCCTTCTGCTTTGTACTCTCTCCTTGAACAGTCTTCACTACCTCATCTCTTTCCTCACTTTCTTCTCCTTTCTTGGCTTCCTGACATTGTCGCTTGACTTTGTCATCCTCAGAAGGCTAATTTCTCTAAGGTCACAATGCTTTTTTTTCCTCCCTTGGCCTTTGTTGGTCTCTGCCCAGCCCTTTCCATTTATAATGTGTCTACTTATGCTTAGCCATTTCTCCCTTTTTGTTTCTAATAATTATTTTGATGAATAACATACTTATGAAAAGTGCACATATTATAAGTCTATAGCTTGGGGAAGTTTCATAGAGTGACCATACCCTTGTCCCAAGCCAAGAAATTCAACATTCTTAGTATTCTAGAAGACCTCTTCTCATCTATTCCCTTCCTTTTCTCTAAAGGTAACCAAAATCTTAACTGTAATACCACAAATTAGTTTTGCCTGTTTTAAGACTTTATATAAATGAAGTTATACAATATTAACCATGGGGTTTTTTTTGCTTAATATTAAATCTATGAAGTTCAATCATATTGTTGTATGTAGTTCATTCATTTTCATTGCTATACAATATTTCATTGTATAAAAATACCAAAATATATGTCCCCATTCTACTATTGGAGGACACTTGAATGGTTTTGAGTTTTGGGTTCTTATGAACAGCTCCACTATGAACCTTCTTGTTCATGTCTATTGTAGCGTTGTTTATATATTTCCATGGGATACATTTTAGGAGTGTAATTGTTATGTCATAGGCAAAAGTTCACCATTGATGAACATTAACAGTTTTCCAAAGCGATTGTACCAATTTACACTCTTACCAGCAACATATGTTTACTTTTAATTTTTTTATTTTATTTAAATTCAATTTGTCAACATATAACATCCAGTGCTCAGCTCATCGTGCGCATATGAATGTTTAAATGGCTCCATGTTCTTGCCAACTATATTAAAATTCTGTTAAGTTCTGTTTAATTTCAGCTTTTCTGGCAGGGGTACAATGGTATTACACTTCATTTTCCTTGGCGACTACTGAAGTTAAGCTCCTTTTAATATGTTTATTGGTCATTTGAATATTCTCTTGTTAAAAACCTATTCAACTCTTGAAGAGTTTGTATTTTGCAACTTTTTTTTTTTGTTGTTAATTCAGCTTTTAAGTTAAGGTTAATATATTCTGTATTCTGTTTAAGAAAAATTTTCCTACATCAAGGCAATAGATATATTCTTCTATCTTATCTTTGAAACTACCATTTTACTTCTCACATTTAGATCTATTTTGGAAAGATTCTTCTATGGGGCATGAGGTATAGGGAATAGATATGCTTTTTTCCTCCATGTGGCTATCTAACTGATCTATACACTAAAATTGCTTTGCATTGCTTTGTCATAAAGTAAGTGTCCTTATATATTAGAACTCCAAAACTTTTGAGTGGCTGTATTATTGATGCTTCACCAATTAATCATCCTAAAAAACAAACCAATACCAACCAAACCAATAAACCTCCTCTCATCAGATTTCATTAGATAGTATTTGACAGGGAGGCTTCCAAACAAGAGACACAGAAGGAGCCTGGACTTTGGGTTAGGCCACTTGTCCCAATCCTTAGCTCATTATTTTACTCATCGGTGGCTTTGTGTACATTACTTATGCTCAGCCTTTCTCATCTATAAAACAAGAATAATAATAATGACCTCATCCAATTATGGGGATTAGTAATAGTATAGTTAACCAGGCCTGGCACAGAGCTAGCTGTCCAAAAGTTATAGCAGTTACTAATACTGTGAAAGGTGTAGGAAGGGAGAATTTGAGAATTCATTTCCATTTCAGAAAGACCTCAGTTGTCTTTGGAACAAGGAAGCTGCTTTCATCTATCAGCTTTGTGTGGGGGGTTTGAGGTGTCTGAACACACTCCAAGGACTATGAGCTTTTTGGCTCCTGACTGCCTTTGGCTTGAGAAAACCAACAGGGACTCAAAAGACAGCATGTTTGAGACAACATATGAAAACCTTTGCTGCTCCTTTCACAACAGTACCCCCACCCCCCAAAAAAAGAAAGAAAGAAGAAAAAAAAAAGAAAAAAACCCCACCAAAACCAAAATCATCACTTTGTGTTCACAGGATTTTCTTTTTCCCTTGGAGGGACAAAGAGCATATTTAGACAATATTTCTGTAATTAATTATTTATTTATTATTCATTTTTAATTTCCCTAAAGAAAGAAAAACATTGATTGATATAAAAATAAAACAAAGCAAATGACATTTAAAAAGCCATAGATGAGGATATTTTCCTAATGGACCTTTAGCCTCCAGATTCCCATGTCACTGTTTTTATAGCTCTCAATAGCTTTGACCCTTCCCAGGTGGCTGTGAAGGCCTGGAACATACCATAGTGTGCATATTTAAGACATAACAATTTTTTATACCTATTGCTGTCAGGATTATTGATATTGTACTAATTATTATGTTAGAAATCTCCTTGGAAACCTGGTGGAAAAAAAAGCAGTGTTTACAGTGGGATAGGAAAACATCTTTACAACAGGATAGAAAAACACAGCATAACCATCTTTGCTTTGTGTTCTCCTACCAAATAAATATCTGAGTTAGTGCTAAGGGTGGAAACGTGCTGATTTTTGGACTCATTCTATTAAAAACTCAGAAATAAAATGATTGAAATAGGCACAATTAAAAGGTGTCTGTTGAGTTTCTCATATTCACCTTGGTTAATTTTATTCCGAATGCACACATGAGATGTTCCGGGTCAGTGATTTTTTTTTCCTTTCTTTCTTTTTTTTTTTCATAATAAGATCATCTTCTATTGTAAGATACAGGTTTTGCTCCATAAAACTACGATGTGATAATTATGTCATCAATCAACGTTTCAGAGACTTTGCCCTCTCTCGGTGATTATTTCCTTAGGACTCCGTAAAAAGGGCCCAGCCAGGCAGCCCTTGGCTTCTGCAGCTCAAGGGCCGCCACGGTCTTAGCACTTGTCCTCAGTCACCTGTTCGGTCCCCTTACTCCTCTACAGAGCGGGGACAAACGGTGTCTCAGGAGGGAAGACAATCGGCACCCCCAGGGCGTGAGGGCAAAGTCTCTGACTCGAGGCTGTGACTCGAGGGCCGGGGCGGAGGGCCGGGGAGGCTGCACACGGCGGCGCGGGGGGACACAGACGCCTCCTCACCGTGGAACAGCGCGCTCTGGGGCCCCGCACCTGGCTGAGCCCCGCGCCCGGACGCAGGTGCGAGCGCTGCCAGGTGCCGCGGATGAGGCCCTCCGGCTGCGCTGGGAGGGAACTGGGGCCCGAGGGGCAGGGCTTTGAGCTCATACCTGGCACCTCCGCTTTTAAGACTGGGACCTGAGGGACAAGCCCCGAGCCCTCTAGCTTGCAAACCCCAGCTCCCACCTCCAGCCCCCGGGAAGACTCCCCCTGCAGCGCGGGGCGGCTGGGCCGGCGCCCGGGGGTCCTCGCGCTGTCCCCTCTCCAGGGCCCTGTGCCCCTTGCTGTCTGACGGGTTTGCACCCGGGCTAGGGTTTTGCTCCCGAGGGTCTGGTTTTACATCTGGGCCTCAGTTGTGTCTGGGTCCCCGTTACATCCAGATCCAGGTCTTATGTGGCATCCGGTGTACACTTGGGCCTCGGTTTTAGGGTGGGGTGGGCTCCTCTCTGCACCCTTTGCCACTAGAGCCCAGGGCCGCTCCTGGCTGGCTGGCTCTGGATGCCGGCAGGACTGACCCATGCCACCCACAGGACTGTATCTTTTGCACACCATAGAAGCTGCTGCTTGAGGGGCTGGGTTCTGGCCAGCGAGAAGCTAGGTGCTGAGATGGACTCTTAGGGACATCGACAGGTCTTGGTATACCCTCAAATATTGGGAGCCATTAAAAAGAAAATAGGCTGCATGGACAGGCACAGAACTTTGAGAGACTACCAGGAGCCAATGTAGGGTTGACTGGCCAGGATGACCTCCTAGAAGACACCACTCCTTCCAAAGTGGGAGAGGAACTGCTTCATCTGATGCATGGGCAATGGTTGCACTGCAGCACACACAACCAGCAGTCCTGAATGTCCAGTGCTAAATCCAGGCAAAAGCAAGCCTAGGCCTCTGCTCTTTCCTCAGTGCTGTGGCACACACCTTCAGAATGCTGCCACTCCAGACAGGCTTAATAGCAGAGTGTCCCTTTGTGTTCCGCCCAGAGCCTCATACTTGAGGCCATTGGCAAAGGAGTTCTACACTCCATGCCAAGGCAAGGTTCAGCCCCTCCAGGAATCTGCCTGACTAAATCCATGGTGCAAGGTGAAGCTTATTTCCGTTGAGAACTGTGTCCTTTAAAGTGCTCATTATCTTGCACTTGTCATTGAGTGTCAAAGCTTTAACATGGCTAGAAAACGAGAATTTGTTGCTTTTCTCTGCCACAGTAGTGTGTGTGTGGTTGACTCCGTTCCTCATCATGCCTTCATGCCTTCTCCTGACTTTCAGGAACAAGTGACTCCCGATCAGTGGTTTGTTATGAAAGGACATACATAACTCAGGAAGAGCCAGATGCAAGAGGTGCATGGAGTGAGGCGTGGGGGAAGGGTGCAGAGTTTCCATGCCCTCTCCAGGCGCTACTCTCTCTGAATCTCCACGAGTTTACTAACATGGAAGCTCAGAGAGATTTCTTATTATTGCTCAGTAAATATCAATGTGTCAACCCTTGTGCCATTGCTTACCTCTGGGTGACATATAAGAGCCAAAGGGGATTTTTTTTCCTATCTAAGTAGTGGACATGCCATAGGTGAGGGAGATGGATAAATGATTTAACTTTGCTCATAAAGGGGAAAAGAGGCAGCTGTTCATAATCCTTCTGGTATGTAAATAAAATTCCCCCAGGAACTAGGTAGCCCTGTGTGACTCCATTTTATGTCCAGAAAGATGATGCTCCGGTCTCCCCAACACCCTTGGAGCTAACTTTGGTACCTATTCCAGGATGTAATGATTTTGCCTTTGGGAAAGTAAAAGATTTATTAACTTTCCTTTTTTTAAAAAAAAAATGCTGTTTATTCGTGAGAGACACAGAAAGAGGCAGAGACATAGGCAGGGGGAGAAGCAGGCTCCTCACGAGGAGGCCAGTGTGGGACTTGATCCTAGGACCCTGGGATCATGACCCAAGCCAAAGGCAGATACTCAATCACTGAGCCACCCAGGTGCCTTGCTTTTCTGATCAGAGTAATTAAGTAGACGAATGGCTACAGATCTACCTTTCATGGTACATGGAGAGTCTCTGGAGGCCGGGGCTTTCCCAGGAGCACTAGCTGGCATTGTTCCTTCTGTCTGAGATGCTTACTTGTAGTAAAGGCATCAGACAGGTGACAGGGGCTGCTTTCTCTAAAGTGTAGTAGTGACCACAGTGCCACTACTTCCAGGATGAGTGAGGAATATATGCCAGCTATTAGTGGGATGCAGTGGAGGAGATTCTCCCCTCCCTCTATTATAACAGAAAAGCATCTTTAAAAAAAAAACGATTTTATTTATTTATTCATGAGACACACACACACACACACACAGAGAGAGAGAGAGAGAGAGAGAGGCAGAGACACAGATAGAGGGAGAAGTAGGCTCCTTCCGGGAAGCCTGATGAGGGACTTGATCCCAGGATCATGACCCAAGCTGAAGGCAGACGCTCAACCACTGGGCCACTCACGTCTCCCCAAAGCATCTTTTTTTTTTTTATGTGCAATTTACCAACTGTCAATATGACAAGAACAAATAGGGTCAATAGCCAATAAATGATTATCTTTCTCTCTCTCCTATTACTTGCTTCACTGATGTGTTTAGGTGAGTTGCTTCAGTTTTTCACTTGGAAATATGAATGGCATTGACTAATACTTATAGCAGAGGGACTTTTGGTCGCATCCTTATTCTATGATACTGTAGTTAAGGTGCTGGCAAAATTCTTCCCTCAAGGGCCAGAAAGTTCAGGCTTTGCTGTCTGTATATGGTCTATGTCTCATTTTCCTTGTTTATTTTATAACTGGTTAAAAATGTAAAAACCATTCTGAGCCTGCAGGCTGTTCAGAAAGAGACCACTGGCAAGATATGGCCCTCTAGGTTATACTTTATCTGGTACCTCTTCTCACTATGGTTGGGTGATCATATTTAAAGGAAATATTTCAATAAAATGATCTTTGGAGGACATGATTTCAACGCATATTTTATGCCATTGGGTCCTAATTTACAATGATGTAATTCTCAGAAGACAGAATGAGGATATTCTATTCCTCCCTTGTTACTGGATCGCCAAAGTGATAGGATCTATGTGAATATTTCTTTGCAAATTCCATCTGACTGATGTGACATAGTCATAATTTAGCTTTGTATCAAGCTGCATGGAATAGGTAACTTGATACCCATAGGTCAGATATTAACCATGATCTGAACACTAAGGAATAAAACAGAATATAATCATTATTTCAACTTTCCCAAGTTGGGGATTTGGAGCAAGAGAAACAGACAGACAGACTGAGAAAGCTGAACTGGAGAAGGAACATGGAGATTTATTTTTTTTTTCCATGGAAGAGATAAGCCTCAAAACAAACAACAACCTCACAATAACAACAGGTGGCATTAAGCACCAACTGATTGGGGTGGGATATGAATGCGGGACATGGGCAGGATGATTTCTGAGCTTTCTGTGGCAGTGACCCTGTGATCAGTCTGTTTGGTCAGTATCTTCCGCTCAACAATTTCCAGCCCGATAACTGGGCTAGCCAAGGTTTTCCGCAACAAGTGGGGTGTTAAAGATAATATTCTATTCACATCGCAGCTTTTGATTTGCATCATTGAATTACATGCTTAGTTCTTACTTGTTTTTAATTGGAAGGGGTTTTGTGTTTATGTGACTTATGTGGTTAGTCGGTAATTTGGGGGGAAAAGAGGACCTCATTTTCCTGCTGACTTCTGTATGCAGGCTTTGTGTTAGGAAGGCTGCGGCAGTGCTGTTGGCCCATACAATGTAAGGTCCTCTGACGTGAGCATAGGGAATGGCCATTTATTTTATTCTTTTATTTTAAAAAAAAAAATTTTATTTATTCATGAGAGATACAGAGACACAGGCAGAGGGGGAAGCAGGCTTCCTGAGGGGAAGCCGGTGAGGGACTCGATCCCAGGACCCCGGAATCATGAGTGAAAGGCAAAAGCTCAACCCCTGGGTCACCCAGGTGCCCCAGGGCATGGCCATTTAGTGGGAAAAAATGCTTTGTTACAGCAGCTGGAGGAGATTAATACAAGGATCATGGGTTGATAGCCACCTGGCAGGGGAGGGGAGTAGGCTAGAGTGCTCTTTGCCTCTTCGGGGCTATGTTGGTGATAATTTACTCAGCAGGTGGGATAGGAAAGGATCTGAGATCTGGGGGAGACTAAACCTGGGAGAACAAGAAACCTGCCCTTGGTAGCCTCCTGAATTCTCCTTGATTGTCCCGGCCTGCCTCTGCTTGTAGAAGGCAGCCAAAGCAAGCTGAACCCTTAGTCAGGGAGCAGCCTGCAGGGGAGCAGCATGTCCTGCTGGAGGTCAAAGCCATCGAGGAAGAGCACTCAGGGATTAGGGCCAACCCATCTGTCAGTTACCCCTCATCAGGGTGACTTTAGTTTTTTTTCTGAGTACTAACTTTAAAGGTTTGCCTTTTGTTTTAAGAAGGTAGGTACCTTCCTTAAAAGAGGAGAGAGGGGCTCTGAGGAATATCGAACAACTGACTCCCAGATTTTGAGACCCCAATCTGTCTACAAGCTGAAAATGCCAACTGCAGTGGTTTAAAAAAATATATGCTAGAAATCAGAAATTATTGTAATGAATGAAAAATACCCCTCACATAGTATCTAGCAGAGAGCAATTTACTTTTGTTCTAAATAGAGGCTCTCCTCAGACCATGATCTGCTGAAGAAGGCAGCTGAATGCTGTATTTGTCAGCACCCTGGCAGATGCCTAGGAATGGAGGAAAACAAATATCGCACAAGTCCCCCCAATCCCAAGGCCACAACAAGCAACCCCTTTAATCTGGGAACAACCCCGGATCTGACTTCTTAGACCAGCTGGGGCATGCCAAATTGTGGAGAGGAGACAGTCTCCTTCCAGAAGGTAAAGGAAGAGGGGTGAGCAGCTTGAGTGGCTCTGGCTGCCTGCCAGTAGGCGGGCTCTGCTTTTTGGCTCCCAGGCCATGGCCATGTGGTCTGTCCAGGGAGGAGAGCATAAATGCAATAATGTCCTCGCTTACACGTGAAGCATATGGCCTAGAAAAAGCCCCATGATAACATGAAAGAAGAAAAATCTAGGGAACACTCACAGTACTGAGGCACCTAGTGAAGAAAATCCTTCTCCAGAGTTGCTTGCTTTTAGCACAGAATCAGTATGAGTTGAGATGGAGAATTCTGTTGGCTGCTTGAGGCTTTCTGTCTCTCTCTCTTTTTTTCTTTGTGAGGGAGGGGGTAGGGGGAGAGGGAGAAAGAATCTTAAGCAGATCTCATGATCCCAAGATCATGACCTGAGCTGAAATCAAGAGTTGGGTGCTTAAATGTCTGAGCCACCCAGACGCTCCATTTCTCTCTCTCTCTCTCTCTCTCTCTTTTTAATAGAGTGACATACCTAATGACCATTAGATGGTGTTTTCCTTCTTGGGACTGCACAGCATAAGTGCTGAAAAATTCTGAGCCCCAACACTCCCTTTTATGATAACATTTCTTATGAGTTAGAGAAATTCACCATTTTAGAGCCCCTTGCTCCCTGTGTCATGGTTATGAGGACAGCTTAATTTATCTTAGCTACATGTTATGATGCCTACTTCTGGACATTCCAAGTCATCAGTAAATTTTCTCCCCATCACACCTTAGGATGGCTTGTTTCTGGGAATGTTTGACCGGTTGGCTAATTCTAGCCATCATTTTCTGCTTCTAGTAATTTCTTGCTCCATTCTAGAATAACAAGTTAGCTTTGCAGCTTGCAGCCTCTAACAATGGCTTACAGAATTTCTCTTTTTGACTTGTGTGTGGGTGTGTTTGTGTATGTGTTTGTTCAGTACAGAAGAAATATGGCCAGACTCCTCTCTATAGGACTTTGATTATTTTTATTTCTCCATACTGATTCTACGGATTGAAAATACTTCTATTTCAATGGTAATTCATTGCACATGGTATTTATGTCTTTAATATAAAGTGTGTTTATTTATTATCATATACAAGTGACTTAAATAGTGAGCCTTTCAAAATAAGGAATTTCTTCCATTTTTATCATTTGAGAAAAATGTGCTATCTGGGGAATGAACTCTACAATAAATATGGTTCATTTTAATTTTTGTAATAAACTATGCCTACAGTAGAGACCTCTGAGAGTAACAACAACAGCTAATTTATTTTTAGCTCTTATATGCAGAGAAGTGTCATTTACAAATTATGTGTGATTTTAATTGATATTCACAAAAACCTAATGAGGCAGGATTCCTTCATTTCTTCATTCTTTTATTCATTCAACAAATCACATTAATTGCTAGTGGGTGCCAGGCACATTACAAAGTACTGTTGATACAACAGTGAATAAGGTAGATCTGGTCTCAACCTCATGGAATTTATAGTCCAGTATGAACAGGTATAATTAACATTCCTATTACCAGAGTTCAGGTACGTTTGTATCTGTCTATAACACAGACTCTCTGAGACCTCATTCGTATTCAACTGCCCCCCTCTGATAGAGGTGAGATGGCTGGGGAGCAAGCCTTAACTCAAGGATGCCTCCATGGAGCACTGATGCAAGGAGATGCTCAGAAAGTGCTAGAAGCTGTGTGCAGGTCATTGGAGAACACTCCCTTCAGAATGTGGGATTACTTTTGAAGAGGGTGGTGGGGGCGTCTGCAATAAGACTTTATAATTCTGATTTAGTGGCTTAAGGGTACTGTCCCCCTCTGGGTGTGAGGCTTTCAAGGATGAGAGTTGAGGTTTTGTATCTGTATAGACCTCTAATTGAATTTCTTTGTGGCCAGCTAGGCACAGAGGTTTATACCTTTTCCACCTAGATGAGTGGAAGTGCGCTCAGTTCAATGTCATTAATTAAGGGGGTTTTAGACAGCTGAGAGACTGCTGGTATCTGCTTGGCGGATGCCAGGTTCCCCAGGAGCTATCTGTCTAAGGAGCTCCCTGTGGTATTGGAGGCGATGTGGGTGACTGGGCATGAGGACAGGCACATGTGAATTTTTAAATGCCCATGGAGAGTGTAGAAGTTGTTGTGGCAGAGATTACATAGTCGAGGCCTCCTCTCTGTGGGTGCATAATCCTTTAGAGGGTGGACTTGGTCAGGAGGAGTTCTTTACCCCTCCCCCACTTCCCAGGACAGCTCTTGAGAAAGCTGTGTAGACGTTGGTCAATACCCTTGGCCCTGTCTGCCCATGATGGTTCTGGGGTGACCCCATGCAGCTTAGTAGACAACTTGGGAAGAAAAAGCTCAGCCAAAGCCTACTTAGTTTAAGATTTAAAAAGATAACAAAAGTATCAATTGTATGGCACCAGTTATGAAAAGACTCAATGAGATTAAGTGGGGTGGATTTATAAACTATACCCTCTCCCCTCCTATAGTCACTATATTCACCCCCAAACATGGGTTGAACATTATCTAGGGAGTGAGGTTAAAGAAAAGTTCTAATTTCCCTATATCACCATCTACATATCATATTTCTGATTATTTCCCTTTGGGTAACAAGAGTTCCAGGGATTTTTTTACCAGCTGTGTGACTCTGGGAAAATTGCTTGAACTTTCAGAATCTATTTTGCCTCTACAAAATAGGGAAAAATCAAAGCACTTTTTCATGTGGGATTTTAGCATAGTGCTCACAATTGCCTATTTCTTTTTTTCTTTTTTCTTTTTTTTTAAAGATTTTTATTTATTCATTCATGAGAGACACAGAGAAAGAGGCAGAGACACAGGCAGAGGGAGAAGCAGGTTCCTTGCAGGGAGCCCGATGTGTGACTTGATCCCAGGATCCCGGTATCATGCCCTAAGCCAAAGGCAGATGCTTAATCACTGAGCCACCCAAGTGCCCACAATTGCCCATTTCTAACCCTCTGCTTTGTCTTTGCCAAATTTTGGCCAGAACTCTCTCTTTCCTATCGGGCCTTGAAAACTGCTTATGCCTAAGTTGGAGCAGTGAACTCTGTCCCTCTTAAGAGTTTCTCCTGGAAATCAACTGGCCAGAGCCAGACCCTCTTCTAGTCAGACCCCACTGGTCATTTCTCTTTGCTTGCCCAGATTCCCCTTCAAAGATTCTGCTTATTTTTGCCTGCTTCTTACCATATAAAAGAAAACCCTTTTTCTGTTTGGTTTTGAGGTGTTACAGACCTTGTGATCACTAATCCTTCTCCCCCCATCTCAATAGTCCCTTTCCATTCCTTGCAATAAGCCTTTGAACAGAAGTCTCTTGTCACTGAGTCCTCAAAAGTTTTCCTTTTGACAGCACTTAATAAACATTAGCTAGTAACAATGAATAGTCTTTTTGATCAGTTCACCAGTTTTAACCAGTATCAAGATTCAATGAGAGAAAGCCAGGCAGCCCCAGGCAGACTGCCTTCTGTCTGATGTATCCGGCACACTCAGAAATAGCTAATGGTTTAAGTCTTTATGTCTGAGTACCTCTCCAAAAGGCCCCGTCTTTCTCTGTGGCATTTTGTTTTCCAAGCAATAGAAAAGAAATGATACACTCTCATTGTTTCACTTTTTTGTGTCTGAGCATTCAGGTGTCAGCTTGGTGTGGGAAGAACGTGAGATTCCCTCTAGTTCTGATTTAGGGGTGCATGTGGCACGTGCTGCCCAGGATGGGTCCATCCACCATTTCTGCAGTGTGTTGATGGTAAGTCACAGCAGGTTGGAAGCCAGCACTTTGAGGGGTCAAGCGGGTACAAGCCACCCGGTGAGTCTACACCTTGCTAGGTTCAAGGCGACACAGCTTTTGTGCTGGCCAGCAGGCTCCCAAAATCGAAACAGGGTCAGGATGCAGTCTGTGGTCTGGCTTCCTGGGGTGTTCCTTCTTCCTGGAATTGTTTTTGCTGAATTAAGGAGAAGAAGGGGAATTCTGCTTAGAAACTTACTCTGGGGATCCCTGGGTGGCGCAGCGGTTTGGCGCCTGCCTTCGGCCCAGGGCGCGATCCTGGAGACCGGGGATCGAATCCCACATCGGGCTCCCGGTGCATGGAGCCTGCTTCTCCCTGATAGTCTCTTCTTGACCAACTTTAGACTCTGAGCCCCTTTTCTAGTAGACTGTCCTAGAACCTGCCCTGTAAAGCCCTGTTGTCGCAGGAATCTTGCTGAGTCAGTCTAGTGAGAATACCTCACCCTCCAAATCTGGTCCCCTTGGATATCTGATCAAATATCCTCACCCTCCACCATCCCCTGGTGATCTCTGATCACCCAGGTCTGCCTTCAGCAAGAATCCCACCAGCTCTATCTAACCAGATCTCCCCCGTCCTTGATGTTTCTCCCTAATACATGTCCCGTCACTGACTCCACCCTCTACCTTGGCTATAAATCCTGGCTTGTCTGTGCTCTATTTAGGAACTGAGCCAGTTCTATACTAACCATCCTATTGATGGTTCTTAAATAAAATCTGTTTACTGTTTTACCACTACCCTCATCCTGGTTTTCTTTACCCACCCCAATAAAGGCTCTGCAAGTCATGTTTTAGTTGTTGCTCATGATGGCTGGAAAGTTACCTTTTTAAAAATCTTTTTATTCCTCCCAATGCAATTTTTCATTGTTTCTTTTCAAAAGAAATCTATCCTCTCTCTCCCCACAAAAAAAAAAAAAAAAATATATATATATATATATATATATATTTTTTTTTTTTTACCACCTGGATGAGTTTTGCATGACCAAAGCAAGGTTTCAGAGCAACTGGGTTCTCAGAATAAAGACAGAAGACTATTTATAGTTCAAATTATTATATAGCAGTTGACAGTTCTGTTTTGATTTAAAGGCCTGTCTCTCTGATAATAGGAAACAGGATCACAGCTTATCTCTGGCTGTAAGGCTTTAGAATGGCCCTGTAATTCAAGGCTTATCTCTGGGAATACAAGGCTTTTAAAAGTGTAAATCTTTTCTCAGCTGTGATAGTTGCCATCTTTCCATATGAGACAGAGCTAAGGTAAGGATAAGAATGTCGGTTTTATTTTTTGAGGTCTTCTTGTAAGCAAATTCTACCCTGATGGCATGATTTGGACCAAATATGTCTATTCTAGAATTTCTGATTTAGCATAATTAACTTGATGTTCTGTTCTATTTGGATGGTTTTGTTGACAAAAAACAAACAAACAAACAAACAAACATAGAGGAAGAAGTGATGATATTATGTAAAGACCTGCTTGTTCTAAGCTTAGTAATAAGATGTTAGGGTTAAAGAGTGAGTTCGTGTCTGTGACCCCCTTACAAAGCCCCAGGATTACTTTTATTATGCCAGATATATTCTATATTGTCTATCTTTTTTCCAGAAACCAAGAATACTTACTAGATTTCTCCTTGGAGTACCTGTATCTGTAAGGTTTTCTTCTTTCTCTGTGATGCCCCATGTGTCATAGACTATTCAGGCTGCCATAATAAACACGATGGCCTTGGTAGCTTATAAAGAACAGAAATTTCTCATAATCTAGAGGCTAAGAAATTCAAGCTCACAATGCCTGAAGATTGTTTGGTGAGAGCCTGCTTCATGGTTCATATATTGCCATCGTCTTGCAGTGTTCCTCACCCAGTGGAAGAGACAAGAGAGCTCTCTGGGGTCCCAGTCCCATTCAGGAGGGCTCCACCCTCATGACCTATAAGCTCTCAAAGACCCCCCTCCACCTAATATGATCACATTGGGGTTTAGGATTTCAGTATATGAATTTGAGGAGGACACCAATAGTCTGTAACAGCAGGTTTGCATGTCTTGGCCTGCCAGGAACTGTGAACCTTGACCTCCTTTAAGACTGGGACTTCATAAGCCACGGATCAGGCATCAGGGCAGTTTCCCTGGAAGATTTTGTAGGCATTATTGTCACCTAGGAAGTACAGTCCTTGTTCCTTAATAAATGGGCTGATCATCCTCAATTAAGTGGGATTTAATTAAGACATTTCTGGAATGGTAACAAATTTGGTTTATCCAATTATATCATTACAGATTCCTACTGAACCGATGCAAATAGTCACATTGCCAGGAGAAATAAAGGCCTTTGGTGAAGGCACTTTGGTGGTTTGAATTAATTTTGCAGTCTTCTATAGTTCTTAAGTTCCCTAGTCAGGGATACTTGAGTGGCTCAGTGGTTGAGCATCTGCCTTCGGGTCAGGGTGTGATCCTGGGATCCTGGAATCCTGGAATCTTGGCATAGAGTCCTGCTTTGGGCTCCCTCCAGGGAGTCTGCTTCTCCCTTTGCCTGTGTCTCCGCCTCTCCTCTGTGTCTCTTATGAATAAATAGATAACATCTTTAAAAAAAAAGTTCCCTTGTCAATTCTCTAGCTGAACCACCCAAGTGCCCCCACTAGCTTATAACTTATATTAGATTTCTCATAAAGTATTTCCCCTGACTTCTGAAGATGGGTTTGGAACAAGGTGTTTTTTCTTGCTGCTTGCATATTAGCCTGCTAAATTCTAGAAAGAAAAGATAGATCAAGATGAAAGAAAGGATATTTCTCCCCCCTACAGCCAAAGAAGAACATTTACCACAATTAAATTACCTTTTCAGTTCCATTTAATCCTGCACAGTTGATTCCTATTCTTCTGGATCTTGAGTCAGCAGCTGGCTTTCATAAAGTCACCTGCTTCTGAGCTATAGGAGTCCAGGGAGTTATATCTTGGTCCTTTGGGACAGTCTGACAGGACATGATGTCACTTTATGGTGGTGTCATGAGTAGCTGGAACAGTGCTCTCCTGTTAATTCTTTTTGTGTTTCTTCCAGAAACTTCAATTCCTGATCTGGAGCTTCTAGCATAAGAGAAAAAGGGAGCCACTTTTTGTAATACTACTGAACAATTCTAGTTAATTTATTACAGTGATGTCAAAGAAGACGTCACAGATTCTTGGTAACGGCGGCAAGACAACTTTTCTTCAGTTGACTGCAATAGGTACCAGAGACTTATATATGAGCTGAGCTCAACTCCAACTAAAACAATGATGACTGAGGTTTGTATGTATGTATTTATTTATTCATGAGAGACACAGAGAGAGAGAGGCAGAGACACAGGCAGAGGGGGAAGCAGGCTCCATGTAGGGAGCCCGATCTGGGACTTGATCCTGGAACTCCAGGACCACGCCCTGGGCCGAAGGCAGGTGCTAAACCGCTGGGCCATCGAGGGATCCCCATGACTGAGGTTTTTAAAGAGAGAACAGAGAGGGAATGAAAGGAAGCCATGGAGAATTGAGGAAAGGGGAACAAGAAAGGGGACCAGGGAGGACATGGGCAAATGGAAAATCACAGAAGGAGAGTAAGGAGAGAGTTACTGAAAATGGTTTGGCAATGTAGGTGGTGACTACGGACATTTTGCAGGTTGGCAGCGCTGTGTTTTCTTGAGCAAAAACTGCCTGGATGTGGCACAGTAGAGATGGAAGCCAGGCTAAAGTTTGGTCAGCACAGTGTTTTCCATAAGTTCCTTGTATCATGTGGGAGTTCATAGTGCAGTGACCAGCGATGAAAGGATGGAGTGAACTCTCCTATTGGAGTATATAACTATTTTGTAGTGATTGATTATCCTGAGAGTAACAGCATTGATGTCATTGAGGACACTGACAATTCTCCAGGACTTTGCATCCAACAGGTAAAGAATATTTCTAAATACAAGGACATTTTAGATTGAAGGGGAAAAAAAATCTTAAAAATTAATTAAATAGGCCATTCTTTACTTTTCAATGTGTGATATCTCTGACTCATCCTTCTAAGTCTACAATGCTGAAAAAATCATGTTTAAAACCTAGGTGTAATTTTACTTATACCTAGTGAATTGAGTCTAGGTGAATTGAGTGGTGAATCAAGTCTCTCTTTTTGACTTGATAGCATCCATATTGTTGACTGGGTAAACGGGTCACCTCTACAATAGTGCTGAGTTATTTGAAAGTTTGGAGGGTAACAACCCTGATTGTCTTGGCATTGTTCTTCACTCGTAAGGGTGCTGGGATGGGTTCTGGTCACCCACAAGATTCCCTGCCCTGCCCCCCACACTAGTCCTTATCCACAGGTTCTGGCTCTTTCTGACCCCTACAGTGTTCTTAGGATCAGGCTGATGGATCTGGTTTCCTAAGATTCAGGACTTCCTTCCCCAACTGACTTCTCACCCTTCCACTCAGGGTCCTACCCTTCTGTTTTCAGTTGAAACAACCAAATTCCTGAGGGCCCATGAAAATGGGATTAGATATTTTCATTAATCATTTCTTTTTATATTCTGTATTTTTGATGCTTTGACGTCTTGAGGACTTGCTGACCATAGAAGGACTGCCCCTTTCAGAGTTGGTTAATTCCTAGGGACAGCAAATGATTCACCTGTGGATATGCCTTTCACATGCAAACCAACCAATCCAGAGTCCAGACTCCAAACCACCTCTTCTACTGAGCTTTTCCACCACAGGCCACTATCTGCCTGCCCCCATCACCCAGGGCCAAGTACCAGATAATTAGGGACAGCATCTACACCCTAGAGCTCACAGAAATTATTCAAACCAAATCCCAAATTATTCAAACCAAATTTAGCCAATCCTAAACCTGCTTACCTTGCCTCATACATTTCTTCCTACAGAGACCACAATAAGGGTCTTGCTCGCCTTTTCCCTTGATCCTTCACCTCCTGATCCACCTTACTTCTTTCCTGTGTGGTCTTGCATGGTGTGGTGTGTCCCCTCCTCTCAGGTTCCGTGAGCATAACAAACTGTCTCTTCAATGGTAATCATCTCCTGATCTGTTAGCCTCAGTTATATGAAATAATTAAAGCTACATTTTAAATATTTTATTTATTTATTCATGAAAGACACAGAGAAGAAAGAGGCAGAGACACAGGCAGAGGGAGAAGCGGGGTCCTCATGGGGAGCCCGATGCAGAACTCAATCCCAGGACCCCGGAATCATGCCCTGAGCTGAAGCCAGATGCTCAACCACTGAGCCACCCAGGCATCCCTAAAGCTATATTTTAAAAGTGTTAGAAACACAAGGTATTACTACCTTCCAGGAAATATGATGGAAATCAACTTCCTTCCCTATCCCAAAGGAAGAAAAATACCTCTCACCTTTCCTCTTCAATGATTTCACCCCTACCACTCCAATGAGCCAAGGAAGGTAAAGAGGGACTTCTCATCACAGAAAGGAAGTTCTAGAAATTTTATTCCACCAGATAAGATTTGATAGTTTATTGTGATGTATTTTTCTTTTTACTTATTTTTGGTTTTCCTGTAAGTAATTAAGGTATATAACTTGATGATTTGATACATCTATACATTGTGAAGTAATCACTTCAATCAAGCTAACATTTATCACTACACATAATTTTTCTTTCTTTCTTTCTTTCTTTCTTTCTTTCTTTCTTTCTTTCTTTCTTCTTTCTTTCTTTCTTTCTTTCTTTCTTTCTTTCTTTCTTTCTTCTTTCTTTCTTCTTCTTCTTCTTCTTCTTCTTCTTCTTCTTCTTCTTCTTCTTCTTCTTCTTCTTCCTTCCTTCCTTCCTTCCTTCCTTCCTTCCTTCCTTCCTTCCTCCCTCCCTCCCTCCCTCCCTCCCTCCCTTCCTCTCTCTTTCCCTTCCTCTCCTCTCCTCTCCTTTCTTTCTTTGTGATGTGAACATCCAGGATCTAACCTCTTAGCAGCTTCCAAGCATGTAGTACAGTACTGTTACCTCTAGTCACTATGTGGTATATTAGATCTCCAGAACTTGTTCCTTATTGTGTAACTGAAACTTTGTGCACCTTGACCAACATTTCCTCATTTTCCCTCCCCTCATCTCCACTATTCTATTCTCTGCTTCTAGGAGTTTGACTATTTTAGATTGTGCATATGAGCAAAATCATATAGTAGTTGTCTTTTTGTGTCTGGTTTATTTCATTGAGCATGATGTTCTTCAGGTCTATTCATATTGTCACAAATGGCAGGCTTTCCTTTTTAGGGCTGAATAATATTCCATCATATGTTTATAACACATTTTCTTTATTCACTCATCCATCAATGGATGTTGGGTTGTTTCCTTGGCTTCTCTGAATAATGCTGCAGTAAATATAGGAGTGAATATAGGATATTTATTTCAATTTTGATTTCTTTGGATAAATACTCAGAAGGGAGATTGCTGGGTCATTTGATAGTTTTCTTTTAACTTTTTAAAGACCCCTCATACTATTTTACAAAATGGCTGTACCAATTTACATTCCCACCAACAGCATATCAGGGTTCCTTTTTTTCCGTATCTTCATCAATACTTACTATTTTCTAAACAGCCATCCTAGCAAGTGTGAGGTATATTTCCTTTTGGTCTTGATTTATATTTCCCTGATTATTGAGACTTTTTAATGTACCTGCTGGCCATTTGTATGTCTTAAATTAGAAAAATGTCTATTTAGGTTTTGCCCATCTTAAAAATGGAGTATTTGGGGGTTTTTTGGCTATTAACTCATATGAGTTCCTTATTTATTTTGGATAGCAACCCCTTATGAGATAAATGGTTTCAAGTATTTTCTCCCATTCTGTAGGTTGCCTTTTCATTTTGTTGATTGCTTTCTTTGCTATGCAAAGAAACACAAGGTATTACTACCTTCCAGAAAATATGGTGGAAATCAACCATTTCCACCATATTTTAGTTTTTTTTTTTTCACCATATTTTAGTTTGATGTAATCTCATTTATTTTTTTTTCTTTTGCTGCCTGTGCTTTTGGTGTCACATCCAAAAATTTATTGCCAAGACCAAAGTCAAGGAGCTTTTCTATTATGTTTTCTTCTGGGATTTTAAGGTTTCAAGTCTTATGTTTATATCCTAAATCCATTTTGAGTTGATTTTTGTGGATGTTTGAGACAAGGGTCCAGTGTTATTTTTTTTGCATGTGGCTGTCTGATTTTCCCAATACCATCTACAGAGACAATATTTTCCCCATTGTGTATTCTTGGGGCCTTTGTGAGAGATGAGTTGACGATATATGTGTGAGTTTATTTCTAGGCTCTCTATTTCTGTTCCATTGGTCTGTGTTTCCATTTTTTATGATAGTACCATACTGTTTTGCTTACTGTCACTTTGTAATATAATTTGAAATGTGGAAGTGTTTTGTCTCTAGCTTTGTTCTTTTTTTTCAAGGTTGTTTTTTTTATTCAGGGTCTGTGGTGGTTCCCTACGAATTTAGGGTTGTTCATTTTATTTCTGTGATTTGTTTGTTTGAACAGGGCTCTGGGGCCTTTCCACTTGACTCCCAGATTCTCACAGAGCTACATCTATGGATGGTGATCAAAATGGATGCGTCTGTGGAAGCATGAGGGCTGGAATCTCTTATTTTGCCATCTTGCTGAAGAATAGCAGTGAATGTGGAGTGAAAGACCACCCTGCTCTGTGTCCATCTAGTTCTATGAACTTTAATGAAACTCAACTTCTCAGGGCCTTATTTTTGCCTCTATTTATAGGAATTTTGTATTATACTATCTAATTCTTACAATTCTATATTTTTTACGTTTTAAAATTTTACAAAAATCTCGTGTTTTGAGAGACATTAGAGTGTTTTGATTGGAAACAGAAACCAAATGAATGCAATATTTATATTTGCTGATAGAAAGCAATTGGCCATGGTCCTCTAGTTTGACTCCCAGAGCATTCTTTTTTCTTTTCTTTTCTTTTTTTTTTTTTTTAGAGAGGGATGGGAGAAGGGGTGGTGGGAGAGGGACAGAGAGAATTTTAAGCAGGTTTCATGCCCAGTGCAGAGCCCAACATGGAGTTCGATCTCCTACCTGAGCTGAAAACAAGAGTTGGATGCTTAACCAACTGAACCACCCAGGTGCCCCAATTTCCAGAACTTTTTAAAAATTTTTATTTATTCATTTATTTGAGAGACGGAATGTGTGTGTGTGCATGCACAAGTTTAAGGGCAGTAAGGACGGCAGAAGGAGAGGGAAAAGCAGACCCCTCACCAAGCAGAGAGCCCCATGTGGGGTTCCATCCCAGGACCCTGGGAATCATGACCTGAGCCAAGGCAGATGCGTGGCACCCACATCCAGAGGTTCTTCACTCAAGTGCTCACTTTGGCCAATTCCTATTTGAATATCTATTAAAGCAGAATTTTTCTTTGATGACTTAATGGGAGGCAATCCTCTTAGCAGATTATCTATTCTCACAGCCCAGGACCACCTTGCCCCAGAGTTTGGTGCCTCCCATCTTATAAAGAAACTGCCAAATACAAAAGCATCCAAACTAATATTCCTGCTTCTAGCCTAAGTCACCCTGTGTATTAGTTTCCTAGAAATGCTGTAGCAAAGTATCACAAGTTTGGTGTCTTAAAACAACAAACATTTGTTCTTTCATAGTTCTAGAGGCTAGAAGTCTGAAATCAAGGTGTCAGCGAGGCCAGATGTCCCTTGAAACCTCTCAGGAAGGACTTTATTCCAGCTTCTGGTAGCCCCATGCACCCCTCAGGTGGTGTCAGCCTTACTCCAACTCAGGCTCAGGCAAGATCACCTTCTTGCCATGTGTCTCTGTCTCCATATGGCATTCTTCTCTTGTTTCTTATAAGGATGCCAGTCATACCGGATCCAGGGCCCTCTATTCCCTGTGACCTCATCTGAACCAATTACACCTACTAGGACCCTATTTCCAAATAAGATCGTAATCACAGGTACCAGGGGTTAGGACTTCAACATATTTGGGCGGGGGGTGGGGGGAGAAGTATACAATTCAATGACTAATTCTCTGTTTACCATAAGCACATTAATCTTTGTGTGATACTCTTGTTTTCTTCTATGTCATTATTATAGAGGACACAAAGAAGCAACCTTGAGGTCTTTCTAGCAAAAACATGAAGAAGAGAGGGGGAAACATTGGCTTCTGATAGCTAAACTATACACAGTGGGTTAGTGCAGGGAAGCAGTAGGTCAACCTAAAGATACAAAGCAGATTCTAACTAAGACCCAGCAGCAACCAGTTCAACACCGTGTTACTGTGTGTGTGTGTGTGTGTGTGTGCGTGTGTGTGTGTGTGTGTCTTATGGTGGATGGTGGATTAGTTAGCTTTGGAACCTGAGACAAGGGAGAACAGAGAGACCCATGAAGGGGAGCATCTTCTGTATGCCCATGATGTGGAGCTCCTGAGTCCCATGGCCTGGGAAGCTGGTAGCAGAGTAATTAAGATCCAGATAGTCCCTGATCTGTGTCCTTGCTCCCTTTCTTCATAGTCGAGTGACTTTGGACAATTTATTTAACCTCTTTATGCCTCAGATAGCCTGCCTCTGTGGTGGGAATGATCAGCCCCCCAACCCCCCGCCCTTTGGTTGGTTGTATAATAGGGCACTTGGAGTGCCTGGTGTGTAGTAAGTGCTAGGTAGTAGTTATTGCAATAATGATCACACACCAAATATGTGTTAGGACTCTAGGTGCAGAACCAACTTAGTCAAAAAATGGGCAGTATTGGTGAGTATAATATGGGCAGGGAACCAACTGGAATCAGAGTCTTGAAAGTCACCAGGACTATGTGCTTCTATGGATTATTTGGCACCCTTTTGGAAAATTTTGTTGCCTGAGTGAAAGCAGGTACTTCCCAAATCTTTCCTCAGTCTTGGGCTGGGTAAAAGAGCTTTTAATCCTCCTCTCTGCATCTTGCCACGAAGAAGAAAGGGTGAGGAAAATGAATATTGCTTTGTTCACAAAACGTTTACAGTAAGGATAATTTTAATTATGGAGAAGTTAAAACGAACCTCCAGTTTTCTCAGCAGCACACAACAAAGAGCTCTTTAATTTATATACATGATCCTCATTCCCTGTTTTCCTAGTTTTTGCTCTCGGTGACAATTTATCACTACATTCTGAAGCTTCAGTCTTAGTGCTTTAGATGCTCCCATGGGTCCGGAAAATGGAACCCAGCAGTCTTTTTCCTTTGTTTCTCTGTTTATTCTTCTCCTCCCCTGGCTTTGTTTTGTATTATTAAAACAGCATATGCAGTAGAACATTTCCACAGGAGAGATGAGGAAAGATAAACTACACCAGGACTTATCTGTTTTCAATTTTCCTGTGACTTATTTTGTCTTTGCTTGATAGTATTTCTTGCTCTCGGTGAGAAATGGAGCAGGTAATAAATACAGTCTCATGGGAAAACCATATCACATTATTAAACCCAAACCAGCCGAGGCAGCCAACTTCAAAGTTCTATATGAAAAGCATTCTTAGCTTTGGTTCTCATTCTCTTTTGCGTTCACTTTTGGCTATTTCTGGAGAAGATGAAATACTCTACTCGAATTGATCGACTGAGAAAATTATCTAACAGAGTTACTTTGTTTCTTGGGAATACTTGCATGTATATTTGTGGGGGGTGAAAGTATCATGAGCACTGATGTGATTTGTAGCCGTGTTCATGGATGCAGACGTGAATGCAACGGCTAGGTGGACCCAAGAACCTAGCGAGATGATAGTGTTTGTAACCATCATTGTTCCTATACCTGCTCCAGAGCTTTGCCATATTAGTATACAAAACCCCATTGCACGGTTCAAGGTTGATTATTATTACAGGAGTTGCCGAGGGACAGACCTATTCACTCTTTTCAATCCTTTGTTCAGACCAGACCCAGGCCGTTGTGAGTGGAAACTGCCTTGTGTAGTGAGTTGCTGCTGTGTTTACAGGGCAATAAAATGATAAGCTTTTTCCTCTGATAGCACCAAAAAAAAAAAAAAAAAAAAAAAGAATCCTGTTGTCTATAGTATGTCTTAGCAGCCTCAGTTCATTCTGGGATTTGGTACTCTTAATTCCAATGGGATCTAAAGAGATGTCTTAGCATAGATTTTAATAATGCATAGAGCTGCTGCACTTAGACACCACTGTGGATGGTATCAAATAAAAAACCAGATCTATACTTAGCAAGGAGAGACTTTATTCTAAAGGATTGCAGGAGTGGGAAAGAAAACCATACCCGTAACGTCTGCAACTGTCTCAAGTGTCAGGCAGAAAAAAGATTTTTCTTTTACAAGGATGAATAAACGAGGCTGGGAGAACCAGGTAAGAGAGATGGTGAGATAATGGATCAGAGACTATTTGACCTTGAGGCCAGCCTGTTCTCGGAGGGGCTGTGTGCTGCTCAAGGCTGAGGTGGGCCAAAGTTCAGAGGCCTGGAGGAAGGAGAGACGCTTCCCCACAGCTGGGTGAAAAAGTATTTTGTTCTGATTCATCACTGGTCATAAGCAGTTCAGCTAATCTTTTACGAGGCCAACAATGGGGGATTGCAGGGTGCAGATCTGGCCTGGTGGTAGGTAAACAAAGGGGACATCCACGAGGCTTATCTAAGTCATCTGAGGAAGGGGGTTCTTTGTAGGAAGTCGTAAAGAGTGGGGGCATTCCTTAACCTCCACTGTTTTCCAGAATCACTGGGCTCAGGTGAATCTAACATTGTCAAGGGCCAGGTTGCCAGGCTGTGCTGTAACTTAACCTGGGAGAAGGTGAATCCCCACCAGCTGGGGCAGAAAGAGATCCTAAGGGAAGTCAACCATGGGAGTGTTTCCATTCAGGAAAGGCTTTTGTTTAGGGGGAAAGATTGCTCTGGAAAGAGAGTTTGTTTTTCCTTTCCAAAGCAATCTTTTTCCTGAAACCCAAGGACGGAGCAGATTAAGACCTTCTATTCTTTGCAAAAGAAGAACAAAATCACATTAATAAGGCAATTTTAATAGAGAATTATGAGTGGGGCTGAGATGGGGAGTGGGTGGTGATTCCAAAGCTGTGAATGGGTGTCATGGAAGGCAGGTTTTTTATTTTTGTTTTCATTTGGTCTATGTTTGGTATTGCTCACTTATGCTGTCCATTTCTGGTCTGCATTTGCCTTGGGTACTTGTAAATACCCGATTTTTTTTGTATGTACGATAAGTGTGGCGGTTCTGTGTGTATTCTCAGCTGTTAAAACCTGCCCTGCCCTACCTTTGATGTATTATAGACACCAGCAAGAATTCATCTCACTGCTAATAAAATCCGAGCAGAGGCCAGGAGAAGACAAAACCGCCTTCTTGGATTTGCCCCATCCCTAACCTGTGACAGGAATAGCAAGCCAGGTTGAGATCAGCTTGTATCATCTGTTTTAGGATTTGTGCCTCCAACATCAAACTTCAATCAGCACATACAAATTATAAAGATGACCTGATGCAGCCCTTTAAATATATGTGTATCGCATAGGCTCTATGTCTTATGCAATTAAATAAGAAAATTATTTTGTAAGGAGGGCTTTTAGAACTCTGGTATATGTGTTGATCACTAAGCTTTGTACTTGAAAACAAACAATAAGATTGTAACCCATCTTTTATATTTACATGCATCATAAGAGATTTCTATATGCAAGATTTTTATAAAATTGGATGGGGCCTTTATTCTTGAGTTTCTCTGTACGTGGCTATCCAAGACATCTTTTTCTCCTTTTTCCCTTTCTTTTTGTGTTTTGTGCTTTTTGCCTGGTACATTTAATCTTTCATATCCCCTAGCTTTAGTATACATGAATTGATGATTGAATAAATTAAGGATAAGCATACTGTTCTGTTCTTCTAAAACCTGTATTTATTGCTGTGATTTATCTAACAATTTACATAAAGTGCTAGTTAGTACAGCTGAAATTATTAATTCTTCAGAGAATGAGATGTTCAACTGTTTCCACAGCTTCAGGCAATTTTTCCACATTGAAATGCAGGAATTACACAGACCACAACTTGTTTTTTGAATTAAAATGCATCATTGATGCTAATTTTAAGGAAGTCTCTATATTGTACTCCTATTTAACCAAACATCACATTTCCTCATTAAAATATCAGCATCCATAATGAAGTACTTTGCTTTGTAATTTAAAATGTCCCACTATGTTGCAGGCACATTTGGACATTTAAATGTAATTCTGCTAATGTACTGATTAATTTATGTTATTCTCTGCCACTCACGTGGCAGATTTTAATTGCAATTAGTTAGCTGCTGTCGGGTCTCAGCATGCTGAAGGCTGGGGGAAAGCCTGATCACCGTGGAACAATTATGGGGACTTTTGAGCGAGCTGGCGTTAGGGGGGTGCGGCGAGAAGAACCATCAAAGTTGTGAATCCTTATTCTCCTGGTAATAGCTATGCTTGGGGGGTCAGCATTTGCTCTGAGGAAAAAGCCAAATAAATGGGAATTATCTGAGCACCATAATACAATTAAGCTGTCACAACAACTTTGGGGACTGATCCTTTGTTCTCTTTCCATGTCCGTCCGGCTGCTTGGGGGTTGATGTGGCAGGGAACGTGCTCTCGCTAGCGTCCTGGGCTTTTGATGTGTGTAATGTACAGCTGTAACAAGGCATGGGGTACAACACCCGCCTTTCACTCAGTGTTGTTGAGCTACAAATTCATGTAATTAATTTTAAAAAGCCATTACTTTGATCTTCATAAATATGCCCAGGATTCACATGGAAAACCTCGAGGGGAGTTTTCTCAGGAGGATGATGATAGGGCCAAAATGCAGTTTCATTAGGGCCTACAACTTGTCTATAAATGAGGCTCCCCCCACCCCCACCCCAACCTCGTGCTTTGTTTTAGCGGCTGCTATTACCAGCTGCACTGCTATATTATGCAGAAAATCTGCTTGCTTACCCTGCAAACAAACTGCCTTGGTTCAATGAGCTATTTGTAATGCTATGCTAAGCTTTGCAATATATTGCTATCATTTCGTTGAAAGCACTTTTAGTTCTTACTCTGGTTATATTGTCTTAACTATGGGGCACTGGTGTTTAGCAATAAGATGAAAACATAGTCTGTAGTATTCATTATCAGTGAGGCACAGAGGAGGGAGCTCTCAGCTCCTGAGTTCTAATCCTACCTCTTCCACTTTCTGCTCTCTCTGCACCTGTGTTCTCAGCTCTTGGGTGCCAGTAAAAAGGAATGATTGCTAGCTCAGGGTTGTTTTGTAGGGCATATGACAAATGCAGATAAAGATAATGTGAACATTAGATTGCAATGTTTAAGGCTTGATGTTATAGCAGTGTTTTACCTTTGTGTGTGTGTTTTTTTACTGGTGAAGTTATTCTAACTTATAACAAAAATGCTGCCAGAAAGAAATGAAATTAACCGCCCCCCCCATTCTTTAGTATATTGTTCCTAATAACTCTAACAAATGGCATAAAGTTAAATAGGAAGAGTGTTAAGCGGTTACATGGTAGGGTTTTCAAAAGAGATTATGGAAACTAAATTTACCCCTTGTTCAATAAAAATGCGACAAGATTGTAAGCAATCCCCAAATTTAAGTGGCTTAACACACCAGCTTATGCTTCATGTGTAAGTTTGCTGGTTGTAGTCACATAGGGGCACAGCCTAATGGAGGCCCTATCTTATTATTGCTTTTTTAAAAAATATTTTATTTATTTATTCATGAAAGACACACAGAGAGAGGTGGAGACATAGGCAGAGAGAGATGTGGGGCTCCCAGGACCCCAGAATCATGGCCTGGGCCAAATGTTGTTGCTTAAAAAAAATCATGGCAAAAAACACATAAGATGATATTTGTCATCTTAAGCATTTTTAAGTGCACAGTTCAGTGGTATTAAGTCCAATCACATTGTTGTGCTGCTAGAGATTGTATCTGGACATACGTTTCCAAGGACACCAAGGCAGGAAAAACAGATGCAGGTGGGAGGGACATGTGCACTTTGGTGCTTTGTCCTGGAAATGATGCAAGAAGCCTCAGCTCATGTTTCATTGGCCCCATCAAGTCAGGTGGCCACTTCAGAGGGGCCTAGGGAGTGCATCCTCATGTTCTCTGAAAGGGAAGAGAATTGAAAATTTTGATGAGTAGCACTAATGACTACTACACTTTTGCTCTGTTGGATTTAGGAAAATGCTTTGTGCCCCCCTGGGAGGCTGATTAGCTCTGGGCAGCCTGAGAAGGGCATCAGAGCCCAGGGAGAGAAGTTTTGATGGTAGGCATCAGCACTGTCTTCTTACTGGGAGAGGATCCTCATCACCACCTACCTCTGCTACCCACTTTGGTACTTCTGTTTCTTCTGCATCCTCAGCTAGTCAGATTGAGCCTGACCTCAAGGCCTGGTCCAGACCTTGTGTGTGTGAGAGGCTGTCCCAGGCAGCTCATTCTTTGGCTCGGAGCCTCATACACTCTCTACCCCAACTCGTAGACCAAGCTGCCTGTCTGACACTGTGCTGGGCGTTAGGGGCATAAGAGAAATGGCCTCTTCAGGGCCCTTCACCCTTTCTTCCCTGAACATTGTATAGTCTTCCTTTAATTGCCTTTTGTTCATAATCCAAGGCCTTAGTCTGCCTTATTTTGTTAGCACTGCTTCCCCCATCTGGCCTCAGGAGTGGAAAGGAAATTTGTTATTTGGATCCCACTTAGCTTCATATTTTCACATCCCAAGTGAACCCCTCTTGGCTCTGGTCCCCCAAATGCTGGGGTGTTTTTTTTCTTTTAAGATTTATTTATTTATTGTGAAAGAGAGTGTACAAGTAGAAGGGGCAGGGGGTCAAAGGAGAGAGAATCTTAAGCAGGCTCCACGCCCAGAGTGGAACCTGACATAGGGGTCCATCTCATGACCCTGACATCACTACCTGAGCTGAAATCAAAAGTTGGGCACTCAACTGACTGTGCCATCCAAGCACCCCAAAATGCTGGGTCTTAATGATGGTCTTTGAGAAGGAGCTATGGATTTTGTCTCTTTTGGTCTCCACACTATTTTTGTAAGCTCTGATATTCTGACTTGGTGGCAGAGAAAACTTCTCAAAGACGATACCTGTTCATTCAGGGAGCATAGCTTGGGTGAAGGTCCAGGGGCAAGTGAACATGCTATGTTTATGACATGAAGGAAGTTTAGATGGTGCTGTAGGGCTGTTGTATATGATTGTGTAGGTTGTGCACTGAACAACCACAGGATGTGACTTTTGGATGTTAGTGTAGTGGCTGAGAGGATCCAACATGCCACATAACACAGCCTTGCAGCTGTGTTAAGGAGTTTGAAATTCCTCCAAAGGAAGGTAGAGCCAGTGGATGAACTGAAGCAGGAATGGGGCATATGAAGAGTAGATTGGAGAGGGGCCAGCCTAGAAGTGGGGAGATCTGTTGGGAGAGTCCATCATGCAAGAGCTCATGTGGATCAGGATCCTAATGACAATGTGGGTGGTGAGAAGTGAAAGACTTGAAAGACATGCAGAAGGTGGTATCACTAGGATGCCTTAAGCCTGGCCTTGCTTGGACACATTCTCCTTTCCACAAATGTTTTCTTTATTTGCTTCACATGTATGTTCTGTTTTACTAAATTCACTTTGATCATTTTAAAGACGGGGATTGCATGTCCAATTTCTTGGATATACTTAAACATTTGGACTCAAAATATTCAATGAATGTTAATGGACTCATCATCAATTCACTTGCCACCTGATCTGAATTAGCATGCCTCAAACCCAGTGTCCTGTGTTTGGATGGAAGGGATGGCCAAAAGAGGTCCCAAAGGGACAGGGGCTTCTCTGAGAAGCATTTCCAAGAGGCCTGATGCATTGGCAAAATTTCGCAGGACCACCAGACAGACAGAATTAAAGCAATGCTTCTAGAGCTTTACAGATACTGTCACTGGGGTTATTTATCTTGATGCATTTTACTCACTCACTCAAAGGGTCAGTTAATCAAACTCAGAGGACTCTTCCAAGAGAAAGATTGTAGGGAAGATGGAAATGCAAGCCATAGTCCCTGCTCGGAAACAAGTGTTTTATTCTACCCAAGTAGCCTTCCTAAGAAGCAAGGCGGACAGCCGGACAGCCGACCAGTAATACCCTTGTCTCCTTCATGTGTTAATTTCTTGTTGCTGATGCAGCAAGTTGCCACAAACTGGGTGGTATAATACACATCTATTACCTTCCAGTTCTAGGGGTCAGAAGTCTGAGATGGCTTACAGTCAAGGTGTCAGCAGGGCTGTTTTCTTTTCTGGAAACTCTAAGGCAGAGTCATGTCTTTCCCTTCTCAGTTGCCTGCCTTCCTTGGGGATCCTTCCTCCACCTTCAGTGCCAGGAACTTCGCATCTGTCTCCAGCCCTCTGTTTATCTACACATCTTTCTCTCTGATTTTCTTCTTCCTCCCTCTTCTGCTTTCAAGGACTCTTGTGATTACATCACTCCTATTCGGATAACCCAGGATAGTCTGCATCCATTCCAAGTCCCTAATTCAACCACATCCGTGCAGCGCCTTTAGCCATATAATCTAACACAGCCACAAGTTTTGGGGATTAGGACTGGGGCCTTTGACAGGGGTGGGGAGTGGGGGTGGGGATGGGCGTTATTCTGCCTCCTGCATGGACTGATGGTGGGTGGGAGCACTTGCTCTGGTCTTATATGCACCTTTTACTCAGCCTGCCCTGCACTGTGAGGCAGGATGGTGATGCGCTTTTAAGCAGGTGGGAAAATCAAGGCTGAGCAAATGACTAGCAAGAAGCTGCAGCAGGCTTTGAACCTGCCTTTTGCAGTAGAAAGAACATGGGTTTGGGAACAGGACAGGCAAAGGTGGTGAATTCAGGTTCATATCCTGCTTACCTATGTGATGCTTGGCTCCTCTGAGCTTCAATTTTCTTACACACACCACACCGGCCATGTGGCATGTGGCTTTCATTGACAGAACAGTGCCAATTAAACAAAACTGAGATATATCCCCAATTAAAAAAAAAAACTGGAAAAACAAAAGCCAAAACAAAAACAGAAAAACTGAATATGCCCTCTCCCCTCCCCTGACCCCGGGGGCACCAGATGCTGTGGTGGAAGGAATGCAGGATTTGGAGCAAGAGTGATTTGGGAGCGAATCCTGGCTCTTATCATGCAGCAGGCTCACTGATGCTGGGCTGATATGTTTCGGTTAGCTAATAAATAGAAGGTTCCCTTTTCTTCTGTTCACTCATTAAACATGCTTACGGCAGCAAGCTGGACCCTGACAGATGTAAAGACGCACACGATTTTCAACGTCATTGTCCAGAGGAGTGGGCTTTCTGTGTATTTTCTGCGCCCCTTCACGTTTTTAAAGGTTGGTTCTGTGGACCAGAGAAGGCTGCATCCTAGTTAGATTCAAGCATTTCTTTCTGCTGTCTTCAGGAGCTTCCCCTGCTGCTTGCCAAGCATGCTCCCTTTATCCTAGTTTGCAAGATCATTGCTCTCTCCCTGCTCCCAGCATCTGGCCTGTGTCATTATTCCCTGCCGAGTCTACCTCACCAATGACTGTCCTCCTTCCTCTCCACGCCCACTGTCTTAGGTCGCCATCTTCTCTTAACTGGGCGTGAATCCTCCTATGGAGTTTCCTGCCTCTGGGCTGGTCCCCTGTCATCATAACTTTGAAGACCCCTGGGCTCTCTGAATAAAGTGACACCCCAGTTCAACTAGAGGATGATAACAGAGATTCTAGGGGGCGGGTGGTGAGGAGGGTTATCTGGGTCTCATGCTCCCTCTCTTCTGTCCTGGAGATTTGGCCTCTCCATGGGGATGCTGTCAATCATGGCTGCTACCTTTTCTGGCCTTTTGCAGCTCTATTTTCTTACTGGCACTTTGGGACCCGGGCCCTTTGTTTAATTTTCTATCTCACAGCTGAGACCAGCATTAACATAGAAGCATTTAAAAAGCCTTTTCTGTCCATGAGAAAAACAAGAAATGACAATACAAGAGGTCATTTTGTATTTGTTACTTGTGATACCTAGTAACCTCTTGAGACCTGCAGGTGCTCCCTATGGGCTTCTGTGCTCCTCAGTTAGGGCAGAGGCCATATTTTCCCTTCGGGCAGGGAGTTTCTCCAAGCTTCTGGAACCTCCTTTCCCTTCTATCTCACAACAAACCTCTAAATCCTCAATTCCTGCCCTAGGATCTCAGTCTTCCCAAGAGGGCTGATACTGGGGCTCCACACCCTTCAGGGCAACTGCACGCCTCACCTGGAAGGGCATGGCATAGCCCTGTAGTCTCAACATGAAAACCACATCCAATCTCATAACAAGAGGAACAGGGAGAGTAGTAGAGGCATTGTTTGCTTAAATCTTCCTCAGGAATCCCTCAGTGGCTCAGCAGTTTAGTGCCTGCCTTTGGCCCAGGGCGTGATCCTAGAGTCCCGGGACCAAGTCCCACATCGGGCTCCCTGCATGGAGCCTGCTTCTCTCTCTGCCTGTGTCTCTGCCTTTCCCTCCCTCCCTCTCTCTCTGCCTGTGCCTCTGCCTACCCCCCCCCCCCCCCGTCTCTCATGAATAAATAAATAAAATCTTAAAAAAAAAAGTCTTCCTCAAATGCAAATCCAGTCAAGTCAATTACTATTGATGATTTGTCAATATCTTTCCATTGCCTCTTGAATAAAGTCTGATCTCATTGATGTAACTTTGGTATCTAAGAGGCTTTCCAACGTATCTCATATTCTTTATCCATATAGAAATGTTTGATGCTCCTTAAAGGCATTCTACTCTCTCATGCCCCTGTGCTTTGCACCTGCTATTCCTTCTGCTTGGAATTCTTTCCACCTAGCAAACTCCATATTATCTTCAAGTCACAGCCTAGGATCCCCTTCCTCCTCTGTGAATCTGTCCTTGGCCTTTCTCTCCTCTCCCTTCTTAGAGAGAATCACTTTCTTCTCTCTGTTGCTAATATCTGTAAGGGGAGAAAATATTTTCTCTATTCTCCCAGGTTCAGTGATTGGGGGCCTATGAATTAAATTGACAAAGTATAGAGTAATAAGAGAAAAGGCATATGTTTCTTTACTAATGTTCATATTTTTACATGCATGGGGGTTTTATAGAAAATAAGTAAAAACCTAAAGAAGGGGATAGATTTGGAAGCTTATATACCAGTATAACAAAGAGCAATACATTGTGAAGTGACTGTACAAAGGAAGGGTATGTCGGCTTCTAGGAGTGGTAAATTATGGAAACATAAATATATGAGGAGACCAATGAAAGATAAGGGATATTTTAGTAAGGCTTGTGTGTAAAGACTTATCTTGGTGCTTACTTCCCATCTTCTTCATGGCCATAAAACTGGGAGAGTTTTCTCAGAAGTTTCCACATTTAATCACATAAGGAAAGCTCTGAGAAGGCCTGCATCTGTGGATTCTCAATTGACTCCAGCTCAAAATAATCCATATGCCAAAGTGGCATATTTTGGGATGGCATTTTCCATTTCAGCTCTCTAAGATGGCGTAGGTCACATTGTTTGCTAGTCTGTCTATATGTTTCCTCCTCTGGTTGGTTATTCAGAGCTCATCCAGCACTAAGCCTGTGAATTATCTATCTTTGCATCCAAATACTTACTGATGCTTGAGTCCTACATCACTAGATTCTGATATAATTGATCTGGGGTGCTGCACTGGGATATTTAAAAGCTCCCCAAATGATTCTGACCTACGGGCAGGGTTGAGAACAACTGCCTTGTCTAGTATTTTAGATCCTACCATTTTCCTAAGCCCTTGGGAGAACTTACTCTCAAGTGATGGAGAGGAGGATGCTGAAACCAACCTCCAGCTTTGGTTTTGTTGTGAAATCAGAGTATATGTGGGGGTGAAGGTGGGGATGCTAAGTAGAGACTTAAAATTATATGGGCGCCATATTGGAACCAGCATTGCATTTGAGGCCTTACATTTAGAATGAATTTTAAGGTTTTCTCTAGATCAGACTTCTGGCATTTTGAAGCTAAGATATTTGGTGGTGGTGGGGTGGATGACCCTCTTAGCGAAAAACAACAACTAGATTCAAAATAAAACCTACTTTTTGATGAATTGCTTAGTTTGAGGCGTGGAGGGGATTTTCCCTCTCTACTTTCTCCAAAGGAGCAAACTGTGAGTAACTCTGGCTAATAAGCTAGCAGAAGGAAAAGGTTACCCTGGGAGCAAATGCCAACAGCAGCATCTTGATGAATAAGTGAGTACTAAACTGAGGACCAGAAGCTGGAGGGCAGCTGGCCTGGAGACTTGGCATGGACTCACTGGAGTAGTGTTTATTTGCTAAAATGAACAGATTAAGGGTAGCACAGAGCCAGACATCACAGAGAGGATTTGACCATGGGCTGTGGAGCTTTAAGTTGCATGGTTTGGGAAGAGACACAGTAGCAATATGATGTGGCTGAGCCTTGGCTTTAGCACTGTCCTGTCAACTCTGTTCATGGGTGAGGAAGTGCAGCCCATTCCCTGGTGTGGTCAGAGGGCCACAGGCCAAGCTTTGAGGTTGACTAGGATTGATCACCATAAGCAATGAGCCATGGCTAAGTTTCCACATTGCTTTGCAGGAGGCCAAGTCATCTTCTAGAAGGCCAACCTTCAGGGAATCTGTCTTAGACAAGTTAACCCTGGCCACTCATACAGGATGGAATCACAGAGATTGGAGAAGTCAAGAATCAGCAATAGGAGACATCAGAAATGACCAAGAGGATTCAGAAGAGAGCAAAATAAAACTTCTAAAATGAAAACGACCATGGTTGGAATTAAAAAAAAAAAAAACTTTTTTTTTTTTTTTAAATGATCTAGATGAAAGTCTGAGAAGCAGAAGGGAATGGTGAGCCAATAAAATGGTAAACATAAATTTAAACAGTTTCTAGGCAGGAGAATAATACTAATTTTTGTTCTTAAAAAAGACATGAAAGCACTGTTTGGCTATGAACTTGTCAACAGTATTAGGGAAAAGATAGTAACTGTGTAAAGTGCTTTTTATTTTTGGTAACAAAGTTTAAGATATAATCTATTATTTGACTTTATTAAGTTAAATATGCAATTGCAAAAGAATCACTAAAAGAACAGCTTTAATTTCCCAGCCGGTAAAGAGAATAAATGGAAAGATAATATGAAAACAAACAAAAATCCTGTCAATTCAAAAAGAAGACCAAGAAAGAAAAAAGTAGTATTGAAAAGGAGAGACAAATACAAATTAAAAAGGTGGTAGAAGCAAGTTGTATATCAATAATCTCAATGGCAATAAATCAACTGGATTTACAACATAAAAGAGATTGTCCAAAAAACTATTGGGGCGGGGGTAGCAATACTGAAACTAATGTAGCACTATCAGGTTTCCAAGAAACACACTTATAAGAACAGAAAGCTTGAAAGAGGATGGAAAAATATATTATTTATCAATATAATTAAAAAGAATGCTGGGATAAGTCATATTATTATCAAACAAAAGTAGATTCTTTTTTTTTTTTTTTTTACAAAAGTAGATTCTAAGACAAAAAACATTATTAGAGAATGAGAGTGTCACTTCTTAATGACAAAGATTCAACTCGTCAGGAAGATTTAATATTTTAAATGTATATGTACCTAATAAAATATCTTCAAAATATATAAATCAAAAATTGATAGAACTGAAGAACTAATTGACAAATGCACCAGCACGTCTCTCTCAATTATTGATATGTCAAGCAGCCTAAAAAATGATAAAGAAGATTTGCCTACACAATCACCATGCTTGATTTATTGAACATATGTAGAATTCTGTTTCAAGGTACATTCTTTGCAAGCACAGATGGAACATTTACACAAATTGACCACATAGTACACCTTAGGCAAGGTCTTATCAAGACCTTATCAACCACTTTCATGGAACTGGAAATATTCAGACCACATTTTTCTTTCCACAATGAGGTTAAGTTAAGCATCAATAGTAAGATTAAATTGAAATATACCCCCACATATTTAGAAATTAAGCCACATGTCTGAGTAGCCCTTTGGATTACAGAGATCATAATGCAAATGAGAAAGATGATCCAGAGTTGGGAATTATCCAATCCAGTCCTATATGCCCTTGATCCACAGAACCAAGTAGCAATGGCTCTGGGAAGCTCTAAAGAAGGATAAATATTGAAGCAATGAAGGCAAAAACAACCAAATCTCTGGCCTATGGAAATTTCAGTTCTTTTTATTGATTGATCAAATGCTTTAAATTCCCTAACTTGGGTTGCTTCTTCTCTAATTGAGGATAATAATGTTTCTGTGTTACATTGCATGGTGCTGGGAAAATAGCCCATTGAGCAGTCCATGCAGATGTTGGAAGGATGTTCTTACCTGGCTTTTGGGATGCCTGCTGGACTGTAAGCCCCAATTAAGCATCTATTGTTTGTTACAAGGCTGCTAACTCCTAGGCAAGGACTTCTGGGCACCACAGGAGAGGCATTTGATGCCTGGAGATGGCTGGCTGCAATTTAATTATCAAGAAAATCATCCTCCACTCAAGTGTTCAGTTTCACAGGCTGAAATGCCTTTGGACTGGCAACCTAAAGGAATTAATGGTACCCTGGGCTTTTCACAATCTTCTTCCCAACTTTACTTTCAGCTCCTGCTTACCCTGGAGGAGGGCAGGTTAGAAGAAGCCCATATTTGTTTTCCTGCCTTAACAGATTGCAAGGAGTGAGGGGCATGTCTGTGCCAAGCACTGTGCAAACTGGCAAGTCCAGTGAGCACCTGTCATTTCAACTCTAATCTTTTCATATGTTGACCTAGAGAAACTCAGTACTGTTTCTGCATTCTAATGTGGACCCATAATGTTAGGGTAGCATGCACCAATCCAAATTATTTTTCAACTTATTAACATTAGAACGCAAATCTGTAGATGATAGAGAAGCTTTCATCTGCCTAGTTCATTGACTCCAATTCCTTCATATCATTAATGAACTGACTAATTCTAAATGATTAATCCTAAAATTATAATGGAAATAAAGTCAAACCTCCCACTTCCCAAATGTAGCAAACTGCCATATGAGCCAAAATGTTGATTATTTCAATCTTTTGTGGATGGTGCATAAATATGAACTCCTTAAACCAAATTTTCGTGCAGATGGGACCAGATCTAATGAAGTGTCACAATTAGAAAGCCCTGTCTGGCTTTCTTAACTGAATTTTGAAGCACAGCTAAATATCCTAGAAATTTAAACTGTGTTGTCTGCCTTTTCCAGGTGGTTAGTAGCTGGTATTTACTTCTCAATATGGAATAAATTTATGAGCAGACAAATTACATCTCTCACCAAATCCTGCAACCAAATTAAGGCAAATAGGCTCTTGCTATACATTTCACTGACAGTTCAAAATAGGCAGAGAAAAGAGGCATCTTACTTTTCTAAAAGGCAAATTTCAAAAATGAGTTGATTTGAATAACAATGTCTGAATAATATCAATAAAAAGAATAGCCACAGCATATCCCATAAGCAAATGGAGACATAAAATTTACCGTGTCTTATTCAAGCAATAGATAGGTCTAGAATAAGGGCTGGGAAAACACACATGTATCACTTGAGGCAAGAAAATGATCCAACCGGAGACTATTCTTTCCTACCCCTGACAAAATTGATATTATTTCCATGTTTATTTTCCCGCTTGCTCCTGGCCAATACTATAATTAAAAGACCTCCCTCCAAGGAGCTCAAAGTGCTTTGAAGACATGATCTAATTAATCTTCCTGTAATGTCCACAAGCTCCAGGCCCTACTCTGCCGGGCGGGGGGGGGGGGGGGGGGGGGGGGGGATCTAGCAGCCCCGTGTAGGTGTGTGCCGAAGCTCTTCTTGAGAGGCTTATGGGAAGTGACAGCAGCTGTCCAAACCAGCCTCTCTTTCCCAGAAGCTGTGAACAGACTCTTCAGTTCGAGGGCCAGATTGTGTCAGCTGAAGGGCCGCACAGCCAGCAGTCAGCCCCTGTATGCAAAATCTGTACATTCTTCTACACAAAGCTCTGTTGCCTCAATTGTGGCTGAAGCCAAGCCTGAAATGGGTAGCAGCATGTTTTAGAGACTTTCAGTAAATTCATCTTCCTAAATGAATCTGTTTTTGCCCTAGATGTTGCTTTGTTCCTTATTATCACTTACCTGGCCTTTTCTGCTTCTTTTCCATTCTATTTTTTGTGAGGTCAGAAACACCATTTCTACACTGGCTGTGTTGATGGTATCATGGGTGGGTTCTGTTTTATGTGCAGTTCTAACCCTGATAGTGTTAAATATTCCCTTGGCCGTTTCAACCCCAACGACATGTTGGAATAATGGTTTTCAGCAGCACCATCAACTATAGCTTTAGATCTGCTTCCTACTCCGGGTAGGGAGTCCATCTGAGAGCCCTCACAGAGGGCTATGCTGTTTGCCTAGTAGTAAGTACGAATATCTAATAAGTGGATTTTTGGAATCTCATAATTGGGTTGGTTAGTTTTCTTTTAAATATGTTTTGTTTCCCCATCTGCCATTTTTTTCCTCGACCCTCTCATTGAGGTCTATGAAGGTGATAGAACATCAGGACAGGCTTCTAATGAAGGGCTGCAGAGCCAAAACTTCCTAGTATCCTAAGGAATGTTTCTCATTTTATTATTTATTCTATCACCTGATAGTCATAGGGCACTTTGATACACTCAATATGATATTTTAAAGAACACTGTGCTGGGTGCCTGGGTGGCTCAGTCAGCTAAGCATCTGCCTTTGGCTCAGGTCATGATCCTAGGGTTCTGGGATCAAGCCCTGCATTGGGCTCCCTGCTCAGTGGGGAGTCTGCTTGTCCCTCTCCCTTTGCCTCTCCCCCCATCTTGCTTGTGCTCTCTTTCTTTTTGTGTCTCTGTCTAAAATAAATAAATAAAATCTTAAAAAAAAAGAACCTTGTGAAGAAAATACAAGGTAAGAAGCATTAGCTTCATGTCTCATAGTGATATGAAGCTCAGAGAGGTTAAATACTGTTTTCAAGATCACAGAAGTCAGATTCAGATTTTCTTTTTACAATATAAATTTTCTTTCTCCTCTTATCTGTTCATATTCACTCTTTCCATTGCCACCTATTGTTTCTTCAATGATTGTTTACTTTATAGTGGACAATTACATGATGATTTTGCCACCAAAAACCCACTCATGCTTATTTTTATTTTTTATTTTTATTTAAATTTATTATTTTTTAAGTTTTTATTTAAATTCCAGTTAGTTAACATAGTCTAATATTAGTTTCAGGTGAACAATATGCATGCTTATTTTTTTTGCATGCTTATTTTTTTATAAAAGAGTTATGCTTTCTGTCTGGCTCCAGGGGTAGAATATGGGACCTAGATTAAATGAATCAGCACTCAGCACTTCATTTATGAATTAAATGAGTGAATAGATAGCAGATGACTTATTTGTGGAGATTCTCCTCCTACCTTAAAAAATGACTTTCCTATGGGCACCTGGGTGGTTCAATCAGTTAAACGTCTGAGCTTTAGTTTAGGTCATTATCTCAGGGTCATGGGATCAAGCCCCAATTCAGGCTCCACACTCAGCATGGAGTCTGCTTGTCTCTCTCCTTCCCATTCTGCCCCTGCCCCAACTTGTGCACATGCACACTCTCCATCTCAAGTAAATAAATAAATCTTTTATTTTTTAAAAGATTTATTTATTTATTTATTTATTTATTTATTTATTTATTTATTTATTTATTTATTCATGAGAGACACAGAGAGAGGCAGAGACACAGGCAGAGGCAGAAGCAGGCTCCATGCAGAGAGCATGATGTGGGATTTGATTCTGGGACTCCAGGATCACACCCTGAGCCGAAGGCAGGCGCTTAACTGCTGAGCCACCCAGGCATCCCTAAATAAATAAATCTTTAAAAAATGACTTTCCTTTGTAATATACAACATCAAGAAGCTGGAACAAAATATTAAAGAAGTTCCCAAATATTCAATATTAATCACATTGTCACACTTCAGAGCAAACTTTGTTAATTGATATGAAAAAAAAAAGTCACTTTCCTTTAAGACTTGCTAAGCTTCAGTGACCAAAGCTCCAGGATTGTGGAATATGAAATTTAGGCAGCAAAATGTGATCTCTGAGTATGACATTGCTGATATGACTTGTGTGACCTCAAGCAAAGTCTCTTAAATTTACCTCTTATAAAAGCATAGGTTGATTGTCAAATCTCAATCACTTCAGGCTTACCATATGATGAAGAACTGACAAATCTGACAATAAGAAGTGAATAATGTAGAAAAAAATTATTTTCTTGGGTATGGATTTCAGCCTCTATTTGTCTTGGGAATATTTCATTTGGCCATTTGGGGATATTAAGGTTGAAGGTGACTGGCATTCCTCAAGGTCAATGCAGTTCCTTGTAAAACACAATAAAAGCTTGCAGGAGGCTGAGGGCTGTGCGAGAAAATTAAGTATTGATTGAGGAGTAGATATGATGTTGTGCAATGTAGTTATTAGGCTCAATTCAGTCCTGTTAATTTGAGGTCTCGCACTTTCTCAGAAGATTACACCAGTTAACAATACATTATTGAAGTCTGGGGTACTTTGGTTCTCTGATCACTGCATCCTCTTTCCTCAGCTGTGGAAGACTACTTTGTCCAATCGATATGCTTTTATTGAACACAGGTGCATATAACCACTCAGCTCAAATATGATCACTTTCAGGAGTTTGTGACACTTGGCAAAGTCAACTTTTATTGCAAATACTCTTTTCCCATCAAGAAATTGAGAACTCGGGCAGCCCAGGTGGCTCAGCAGTTTAGTGCCGCCTTCAGCCCAGGGCCAGATCCCGGGCTCCCTGCATGGAGCCTGCTTCTCCCTCTGCCTGTGTCTCTGCCTCTCTCTCTGTCTGTGTCTCTCATGAGTAAATAAATAAAATTGAGAACTCTGAACTTAATTGTCCTTATTTGTAGTTCCCATTTATAATGAGACCTCAGAAAAGTAGAACAAAAGAAATTTGTCATTTGCTTTCAGTGATCCTTTCTGCCCTAAACCTATTTAGGGCAGTGCCATTTGCAGTGAAGCTGGACTGGGCAAGATTCCTGAACATCAAAGTATTGGTGACTCAGAACAGTGGATGGAAAAAATCGTCCATAAAATGTTAGAACTAGAAAAAGCTTTGGGAACCACCTAGTCAAGTTCCTTCACCTTACAGATGAGTAATTCTATATCCAGAATGGCTGCGACATGCTTAAACTCTATAGCTAGTTAGTGGCAAGCCTGGGAGAGTAACTCTAGGTGTCTTGACTCTGCATCTAATTCTTTCCACTGTGTTTTCTGTCTGCACAATTATCTTGGATATGGACAGGGAAGGTATGAGAGTCAACAATCCCTTTATGAACATGCACAGTTATAAAAACTTAAATTTACCTTAGTTTCCCCCCAGTCCTTAAATGGCACATGCAACTAATATCTAGACTTCTGACAACCTTGGGCATGGTTTTATACCATTTTCTAACAACTCTGTTTTACAGAGAGTGAAGTTTTTAATCGCCCCCACTGCACTGAATACAAAATTGAGGCCCAGAAAAGCTAAGTGACTTGTCTCAAATGGCAGAGCCATTTATGATTGACAGATAGATTCTCAAGCATGAGAATCTTTATACTCTGAATTCAGTGCTCTTCTTCCATTCTAGGTTGCTTCCAGTGCTCATTTGTCTTTCTATTAGGGTGCAGGCACTGAACACTTCTGGAAGCCGTATGCTCTGGAAGAGGCTAATGTGCTCAGTGTTTCAGCACAAACTCTGACTTGATGCTCATGGTCAGAATCAAGAAGAGAACTACGTTATTATTTCTGGCTTCTCTGGGCATGGCAGATAATGTGCTGATTACTCCATGTTTGCAATCATTTTCATTATGTCTAATATGAATATGACATACAATATATGAGTCATTTAGTAGCCTCTCTAAATTTACATTTGGTAACATTCCTCACAATCTGTGCAGTGAATACATCCAGCCTCACTTGCCATAGGAACCAGAATCTCTTTGAAACACTGTTCCTTCCTCAGCTGTCCTGTATGACTAGCTCTTTCTTTTCCAAGGAAAATCACTCTGGTTGACAAGGGCTTCCAATTTGGAGTTTCCTTTTGAAGTGATTGCAATTTATCTTTTCCAATCAAATGGGAACAATTTGCACTTTCTTACAACTCCAGAGCTGCCATAAATTTGGGGTAATAGATTTTTCAATGTCTAGGAAGATAATTGCACTGGGGAGAAGATTAATGTGAAGACCATGAGCTGTGGATGCAGTACCTCTCCATCCTGTTCCATGTGGCTTTGCAGAACAACCTAGAAAACTGGGCTGGAGGAAGACAGCTTTAAATTCTTCATGCTAAATTAGTTTTGAGATGCTTCTGGGCAAAGGCTGCCAGCTGAACTCTGTTTTGATAGTGGAAATGCTTATAATGAAACATGACGAAGTAAAATTTAAGTCCCAGATTGCCCCAACATGGAAGCATTGAAATTGCAATTCTGGTTATAGTGACACCTCCAATTACTGAAATGTGAAGTAATTCTCTTTGGAAAATGACTTCACTTTGAGGAAGTGAATACTGGGTAAGGGTTATGACACACATCTTGGGCTTCAAATCCTCTCTCTGGTGTTAACTGCTGACCTCAGACAAGCAAATTGTGTCACTGTGTCTGTTTCTCCCGCTAGAGGCAACAGAATTACCAGCAAGCGGGTTCTGGGTCTTACCTGGGTCTTACCCAAGGGAGGTGAAGCATCCTCAAACAGCTCTAGGAATGAAAGCACTGAGTACAGATTGGGAGCATTTGCAGCAGTCCTAATAATTATGTATTATATTATGTAAATATGATGTAATTTTCAAGCTCCCGGACTGCCTCTTACTTTTACAGGCAATGTTCATGCTTTTTGACAAAGATCTGCAGTGCCATTGCTCTGAGACTCTGAGTCAAGAGCAAACAATATTTCTGACACAAGCTGATGGTTGCTTCATTTATTAGTGAATGAATTCATTTATCCCTTTATCCCACAAATATTTACTGTACACTTACTGTGTACCAGGTGTTGTACTTGATACTGAGGATGTAACAATGAATATGGCTGATGTGGCAATTTCCCAATCAGATAGTAAAGAGATATTGGTTAACTTTAGATATTCAGGGTTGTTATGTTCTAGACTGTTTCCTCCAATGCTGAATTCATGCATACACTACCATTGCTCCTATGGGAAATACAGGGTTAGGTTCCTGTGAGCCTCTGGTCTCAACATTTTTGTCAACTGATCAATACATAACTTTGTTTTATGTGTGTTTCTGTTTAAAGACTGTCCCTGATGCCAGAATGAAGCTCAAATGTATTTTCTCTGTGAGACTCATAACAGCTTTTTTTCTTTGGGGAACACTAGAGAAAAACAGCTGAGCAGAACCAATCTGACCCTGGACAGATTTCTTTGGGAAACATAACTAACAAACATCTCAAGAAAGCTCCTTCTTCCTGCCCCTTACAGAATGACTGAGAATTGATTTCTATCCTCTGTAGCAGCTTAGAGCTGAGTCATTTTCTTATTTCCCTGCTAAGAAAGAGATCATCTCCTACACTTTGAATGTTGTCAAGCAAAATCACACTGGTGTCCTAGTGAATTAAGCAGGCATCTTGGTTTTATATATTCAAGTATTCCTTTATAATTACAGAATGTGTCAGCTACGCATTAATTACATTGTATTTACTCATTTATACTGGCAAGGAAATGATCAGCCTTCAACTTGTCTTACAAGCCTTCTGATTACCTGAAGAGGAAATTTTCAGTTTGTGGTGGTTTTATTTTATTATGGCAAAATACACATAACATAAAAATTTACGTTTTAACCAGTTTTGAAGTGTACAATTCAGTGGCAATAAGTACATTCATAGGGCTTAGTTGGTTATGTGTCTGCCTTTGGCTCAGGTCATGATCTGAGGATTGAGCCCCTATAAGAGGCTGTGATCTTCAGCTGTGTCCTAATTGAACAGCCTTCTGGGGACCAAATGCTTACCCCACTTCTGTGTCTTGGGGGAAGAGCACAGCATATGGTAACTTTGTTTAGTCTGAGGCTTTGACTCACACAGAGGCAAGCAGGAGGAGTGGGGGCTTAGTAGGAATTCAGGTAGAGAAGCCTCTGACTCACTACTTTATGGCATTAAGCAAAATGTAAGTGCATAAATAGCTTCTGAATGGAAATTTAATTTTTGCCTTATCTTGCATTTTGCAATGCCCTCTTTCAGTCCACATAAGCAAATGTGACCTTTGGAGCAGATCCAGGTTTGAATGGAATGAACTAAAAATTGATCCTGTCAACTTAGTAAAAAATGGCCTAGTAAATAATAAGTCTCAGACTTTAAAAGCTGAGTTAAAAACAGCTTAGAGAATTTCTACAAATACAGAAATAACTAAGCTGCTGTGGCTACATGACAGAAGAAATTCGCTTCAGTATTGTAGTTGACTTGTGCTTTTTATCCTTTTCTGCCTGGGGCCTGTGTGTACATTTATTTCAAGTTTGACAACCATCACATATGGCTTTATTAATGCCCAAGAAAGTAAGTCCTGGTGAAGGGAATTGAAATGTGTGGACAAGAGAAACTCAGAAACTTGTGAAAGAGCAGAGGCTGTGGCCCCAGTGTCTGGAGGCAGATAGACCTAGATTGGATTCTCAGTCTGCATGTTAGTAGCTGGGTAACCACGGGTAAGTTACTCTCTAAGACTGAATTTTCTCCTTGCAGGACTGATTGGAGGGTTATATTACATATTTTTAGGAACCACACATGAAAAGTGGTTGTCATACAGTAGCTTTTAATATAACTAATAAAAAATTTTAATATATTTTTGGGTCTGTATGATGTGGTTCTCTATTAGACTAGGGAACAATGGACCTTTGAAATATGTCTGGCCTTTGGGGAGGAGGAATATAGACCTGCCAAGATACTATAATTTAAAGAGGTTCTACTATATAGGGTTGCCAGATTTAGCTAATAAAATGCAGGACAATCAAATACATATCAATTTCAGGTAAGCAACAAATAATTTTTTTAGTATAAGTTTGTCTCATTCAATATTTGGAATATAGTTATACTAAAAAAATTATTTGTCATTTATCTGAGATTCAAACTTAGCTGGACATCCTCTATTTTTATCTTACAACTCTACAGGTAGGGCACCTTATCTAAAAGATCTATTTTAGATTCATTCCTGTGGTTATTAAAGGTTTTTTTTTTCTTTCAATATTTCTAGGGCGTTTCTTTATTAATGTGCCAGTTTAAGCTTCAGTAATATATAGACAAGTAATGGTTTGATGATGCCTAGTTGAGAGCAGGCATTGTGGGAGTGAAGCTTTAGCCAAATCCCTGCCCTTGGAACCTGCCTTGCCTTTGTTCTATGGCAAAGAAGAATTAAGGTTGCAGGTAGAACTATTTGCTCACCAGCTGACCCTTAGTGAGATCATCCTAAATTATCTAGGTGGCCTCCACCTAGAAAGGAAATTTCCCCTTTCCTTTAAAGGGGAAGAGAAAGGTAGCTGAGAATCAGAGAGGTGACAATGGGAGAAAAACAGCCTACTGTTGCTGGCTTTGAGGACAGAGGAAGAAGGCTAGAAACCAAGGAAGGTGAGCAGCTTCTAGATGCTGGAAAGGACAAGGAAATGGATCCTCACCTAGAGCTCCCAGAAAGGAAGACAGCTTTGTTAGCATCTTAATTTCAGGCCTATGAGACCCACTTCAACTTCTGATCCATAGAACTGTGAGATAGTAAGTTTGTGTTGTCTTAAGCCACAGAGTTTGTGTTTGTATTATGGCAGCAGTAGGAAACTAATACAGGGATTGGAGAAAGGAAGTGGCCAACGAAGTGGCTCAAAAAGTAACTGGAGCTGACAGTGAGGATGTGCACAGGTGTCTTAATGGAAAACCCTAGTTAAGAGAATTGTCTATACCCAGAGGATAATGGATTGAACATACATCTTGCCCATACAGAACCATCAAATAGAATCTAAAGAAGGGAGAGTCTGAAGGAATCCTAGGAATCCTCTAGTCTGGACTCTTCATTTCTCTGATGACACATCCAAGGCTCAAAGAGATAGAATTGCTGGAGTTCACAGAGCGAAGTAAGGAATGAGCCAGAATGAGAAATCTGTTCTCCTGACCCTTTGGCCAGCACTCCCTGTACCACATCACACTCCCCAAATTATTATTTTACAGATGAAGGGATTATCTATTAAAACTTCAAAGAAATCTTTAAGAATATTTTTGAACATCCAATGCTAATTAGTGAGTTGACTCAGAGCAGGACAGCAGTTCTGCCTCCTGGACTCCCCATGGCTTTGTATCTGCCCATGGGATCCTCTCCCTGCTTCTTTTTTTTTTTTAAGATAAAGATTTTATTTATTTATGAGAGCGAGAGAGAGCGAGAGAGAGAGAGAGCAGGGGAGGAGCAGAGGGACAAGGAGACCCCCTACGTCCCCATTGAGCAGGGAGTCTGCAGGGCTCAATCCCAGGACCTGGAGATCTTGACCCCCAGCCCAACACTCAGTTAGCTTAGCCACCCAGGTGCCCCTCCCTTCTTCTTCTTCTTATTTGAACCCACAGCTGCATGGTCCTCAGGACTCTGCTCACCTACTGTCACCTGCTAAAGGAAATAGAGAATGATGTTAAGAGAGCATGTGTGGGCATTGGGTCCAGACAGGCCTGAGTTCTCATCTTGGTTTTGCTCCTGACATGATATGGTGTATCCTTTAGAATAATGTAGGTAATCTCTTGGAGACTCAGAATCCTTATCTATAAAGTGGGGATAATAATTGAATTTAATAGGATTTATTAAGACAATTCACATATTTAGCACAGAGTCTGGGACACAGTATTGTTTTTTTTTTTAGAAACAATTTATTACAGAGAGAGAGAGAGTGAGTACAAGCAAGGTGGAGAGGCAGAGGGAGAAGCAGACTCCCCGCTGAGAAGGTGGCACAACACGGGGCTGGGTCCCAGGACCCTGAGATCGCGACCTGAGCCAAAGGCGAACACTTGACCAGCTGAGCCACCCTGATACCACATAGTATTGTTCTCATTGAATGTATCACACAGGACTGTAATTTACTTAAATTTCTCCCTGCTTTAGACTATGAATAATGTGGAGTCTGTGTTCATGGCTTCTTGTGTTTATATTTCCCAGCACCATGTACATATAATAACTAACTCAAAATTTGACCCAAAAAAACCCCCCAAACAAACCAACAGCATTAACATTTATTGTGTACTTATCACATGCCACTGTTCTACATACTCCACGTATAATAATTCGTTTTATCCTCGTGGTACTCTGAAATGTTGGTACTGATACACATTTTATAGATGAGGAAACAGAACTATCAGTTTTCCAGGCTTTTCTTTTATTCCCGCCAACATTGTCAAGTATTTGTCCAGTTGTCTTTCTCCTTCAGCTACAGTTTCTAGAAAGGATCACAGGGTGGTGGCTGCTAAAGCTGGAGGGACCAATGACAAATTCCAGGGGGTTTATATGCAGACACACAGAGGCTTTCATTCTTGAAAATTGTCTGTTGAATGGATTAAGAAATGAACAACATATATACTGGATAAAAACAAAGCAAGCCAATTAGCTAAACAAACAAAAAACAAATAACCTGGGGGCAGCTTCCTTTAATACTCTAAAAATAGCTCAGCCTTTAATGTGGCCTCATTTGAAAATAAAGTACCAGTGTGAAATCTCCTAGTGTTTCTGGTTGGTCTTTCAAGCATAGCAGACAGGTAATAACTACTAATTAGTTAGCTATTGACACTTCGGATTTTGCTTTCCCAGTATGGGTAAATGAAATTCTCAGTGAGGATGGGAAGGGGTGATGCTTACTTTGGTTTCTGTAAGTTCTCTTCCAATTCTAAAATCTTGCAGGCTTTGTCATTCTTATATTCTACTTGTGTTTAATTGGAAATTTGCTTTCTTGCTACTACTTATATTGTATGTAGGATTAGATATTTAGTGAGGAAATATTCCTATGAATACATGACACTGGAAGGTTGTATGTGACAGTTCCCAGTAGACTCTGGGAATGGTTATTGCTACTGGATTCCCTAACAGACATGCATTATGGTCCTCTGAATGGGATCGGTATTCCCATACTATAGTTTGATGGGGAAATTTGTTTTCAAATGAACTCTGAGATTTGGAGAAAATACTCATCCTTCATGAGCTGGAGAGAGTGACATCTTTATAGTTGGGGCGTTGCAGAAAACTCTGAAAAGAAGCATCCTCCCTTCCACGGATAAAAATGAGCTGAAATCAACTAAACTCCCTTGAGTTTTCTTTTGTCTAAAATTTCTAAGTGATACTTGAGGAGAATTTCATTTTGTTCTCATAGTAGGAAGAGGGGGCTGATTAAGCCATTAGACTTGGTTTCAGATGGAAGTAACGTCACTCTGCTCTTGCTATGTGGTTCTGGACCTCTAATAGGAGGGGAGCTATTTCTCTATAAACATTTATCTACACACTTACGAGTGGAGGGGGAGTAACTGGAAAGGGCCCAGAGAAGAATCACAAAAGAATTAAAATCTTGGAAAAGAAAGTTTATTAGTAAGGATTTCTAATTATTCACAAGACAAGACCAAGGAATGGAAATAATCATCCTAAAGTCTACTAAGAATGGTTTGGCCACCACAGTAGATAAATGGACAATGGATAGAAGATTTTTCTCAAAAGAACTGGTGGTTACTCTACCTTGTTAAAAGATAGTCAACGTCATGAGCGCTAGAAAATGAAAATTAAAAAGACAAAGTGGGATTGTTTTTCATGAATCAGACTGGCAAAGATTGCAAAGATCTGCTTCCACCCAGAAGGCTAGGGTTGGGGAAGGGGATTTCCTTATTCTTGTACATTGCAGAGGTTCACAAACATTTGTCTTAGTCTTCTTGGGCTGCCATAACAAAATACTTTAGACAGAGTGGCTGAAGAATTTATTTTCTCATAGTTCTTGAGGCTGCGAAGTCCAGGATCAAGGTGTTGTCTGATTCAGTTCTGAGGGAGAGCTCCCTTCCTGACTTGCAGGCAGCCACCTTTTCCTTGTGTCCATACATGGCAGAGAGTCTTTTTTTTCCTCTACCTTTCTTCCAACCTTTTCTTTTAAGAGCATCAATCCCATAAATCTCATGCTCTCATGACCTAAGCGCCTCCCAAAAGCTCCACCTCCTAATACCATCACACTATGGCTTGGGGCTTCAACAGGACAATATGTATCAAAACTTTAACAAATGGACTACTTTGTTCCAGCAATTCCAGTAAGGAATTTATCCTAAGGGAAAACTCGGACCAGTGTTCAAAAGTATATCTACAGATTGTTTTCCGTAGTGCTGCTTATCTTAGATGTTGGAAATGCTACACATAGACATTAATCTGAGATGAACTAAGCAGTTTATGATCTGCTTATACCAGAGGTCAGCCCTTTTTCTTAAGGGGCCAGATTAAAAAAAAATTAGGCTTTGGGGGTCAAGAGGCAAAATTGAGGATATTATATAGGCACTAATATAATAATTTAAAATGTAACTACTTTTTTTAAGATAATTTATTTATTCATAGACACACACACACACACACAGAGAGAGAGAGAGAGAGAGAGAGAGAGAGAGAGAGGCAGAGACACAGGCAGAGGGAGAAGCAGGCTCCATGAAGGAGCCTGACCTGAGACTCATCCAGGGTCTCCAGGATCACGCCCTAGGCTGCAGGCGGTGCTAAACCGCTGCGCCACCGGGGCTGCCCAAAATGTAACTACTTATAAATGTAAAAATCATCTTTAGTTTATAGACATACAAAACCAGAGAACTAGATCTCTGATCTATACAGTGGGATACTATAAAGTTATTGAAATTAATGATGTAGATCTATATTTATTAACATGGAAAGATATCTATAATAAATTAGGGAAAACAATCCATATAGTATGACTATGTATTATAGCATGTGTATATACATACAAAACAACATGATAAATACAACTCTATTTTTGTGAAAATCACTTTTTCTGTAAAAATATATATGCATACAAAGTACAAAAGGCCAAAAACAAAATATTAACTGTGGTTAACTCTGAGCTGTGGATTGGGGTGATTTTTATTTCTTTCTTTAAGAACTTCTGTATTTTCTGATTTGGGAAAAGCAATAGGCATATATTCTAGAATTCTAAAATAACATGAAATTATTAAAAACTTCATAAGCATCTCCAAGAAACGAACATAAATTAAGAAAACAAAGTGCTATTATATAGAATATTGCTAACTGCTAAGTTATCATGCCAGAATGTAGGGGCAGGAATTTGAAAGAAATCAATCTGTTTTTCAGATGATAGATTTAAGATAATGTTTGGACATGAAAGGGTTAGCAGGACTTCTCCCCTGCATTTCCTAGAAAGTTATAAGTGCAGATTTGAGGAAAGGAATGGTCTAATTAAAACTTCAATACCTTTTCCAAACATCTAATCATTGCTATTGCTTATGTTGAACACAAGTTTTAGAATCCACATTGCAGTAAAAGTCTTGTAAGGTATCTTGGTGGGAATGGAAGACGTGTTGATATTTTCAGCCATAAAGAAAATTGGGACAGTTAAAATTTCATCAGAGCTTTCAGTTTTAACATGAGAACATTGCAAAGCCAGTGAAAATACAGCCATCTAGCCAGGATGAGAATGTGACCAGGGAACAGAAATTTCAGAAACATGACACTTAGTTATTTAGCTAAAATCAATAAGTACCTTATTTTTCATCTCGAATGAATTAATTTCCCAGTGCTTGCAAAATTTTCTCTTGGATGCACTCTTTAAAATAAGCTTTTCAAGTTTTTATCACCATCAGTGGAAGAAATTCCCCCTATAAGTGGATTCTCTGAATCCCTCGTGATGGCAGCTCATCTTCTATGGAAAATGCTGGTGTGTATGTATGATTGATAAAAATGTTCTGAATGAGTGGTAGTCCATAACTTTGAGTAGTTTTTACTTGGGCAAGGAAATAGATGTTAGGTAGTTCTGTTATATAGCGACAGCCAAATAATGATAACCATGATAAATAGCAAAAGCTTTGATTTGTCAAACACTTACTAAACCATGCACAATATGAGATCACAAGTCTGCTAGGTCACAGGTATTACTATATCCATTTTAAGACGTGGGTTAAGGTTCAGAGAGGCAACATAACTCTTGAGATCACACAGCTAGTAAGTGATAGAGATGCAATTCTAACACAGGCCTGCTTTAATTTTATCCACTTTCTGCTGTGCCAACCTGCCCGCCATATAGTACAAATATAAACTATAACTGTAGTATCTACTAGTCTGTTATTCTTTAGCACACTTAATGCCTTTGTCAGTTTGGGCTATTATAACAGAATACCATAGACTAGGTATGAATTGGCTTAAACAACTAACAATAATTTCTCACAGTCTGGAGTCTGGAAGTCTGAGATTAGTGTACTAGCACAGTTGAGTTCTTGGTAAGGACCCTTTTCCTGATTATGTCCTCACATGGCCATTCCTTGGTGTATCCCCTTTCTATATGGGCATTAATTCCATCAAGGGGCCTCCACCCTCATGACCTCATTTAAACCTAATTACTTCCAAATATCATCATACTGAGGTTAGGGATTCAACACAGGAACTTGGGAGAAACACATTCAGTCCATAGCATGTAATAATGAGTTGATTACTGCTTCAAAACCGTATCTGAGAGGAATATTATGAATCTTATGAAATAATTATGGAAGTATTCAATGTAGAAGGGACCCAATCTTGATTATTAAAAAATAGCAGCCATATGAATGGCCTCAGTGAACATTTGTGGTCATCAACCCCTTTTCCCTTCTTATAGAAATATGCTCTCAACATTCTGTTGTCCTTGGTAATAGATCGTTGCTCTCAGACCCTCAGTCCTCTTGTGATGTGGGCTACAGACTCAGGTCTTAGGGAGATCACATGCTTATAATTCACAGAATGCTGTCTTTGCAGCAACCCCTATTGCTGTCTGATATATGATTACTTGCTTCTTAGATAATAGTTTGTTCCAAAGATATAGCATTTACAAAAATGAACTGAAGAGAAACAGACATTTGAATGTGCAGTTTCATGATCAGAGGGGGGAAGAAACCCAACAAACAAACTCCTCTCTGTTCTTTGCACATAAACTCTAAAAGACATCCCAAATGTTGCCCTTGAGTTTTCACACATTTTCTTGATTACTTTTCTTAGGAGCAGCATTCATCCATTTATTTGTACATTCTCTTCTGCTTCTATCCAGTTCATTCATTCCACCATTGCTTTGGGCTAGGCATTGTCCTGGATATAGAAGCACAATGCCAAATGAAAGATGATCCCTGGCCTCCAGGGAACTTTTGGTTTTGTGTTATATAGTCATATTTATATTGTGACTACAAGATACTGTCACATGGATAAAAAATGGAGATCTATATGATGGTTAGGTATTAATCATCACAGTGATGCTAGGTAACATATCACTCCCAAAGTCAATGACTCCAAACAATAATTATTTACTCTCACTCATGTGAGAGTGTTGAGTGATGTGTATCAGTCTCCTAGGGCTGCCATAACAAAATACCACAGACTGGGTGGCTTAAACAACAGAAATTTATTTTCTCACAGTTCTAATGGCTGTAAGTCCAATATCAAGGTGGTAACCTTCTCTTTGTGTCTTCACATGGTCTTCCTTCTGTTTTTTTTTTTTTTTTTTTTTACATGGTCTTCCTTCTATGTGTGTGCATGTCTGTGGCCTAATTTCCTCTGATTATAAGGATATCAGTCAGATTGGATTAGGGCCCACCCATATGAACTTATTTGGTTTTACCTCTTTAAAGGTTCTATCCTGAAATACGGTCACATTCTGAGGTATTAGGAGTTAGGAGTTCAACAGTAAATTTGGGGGGGACACAGTCTAGCCTATAATAGATGGGTGAAGTTGATCTAAGCTGGCTTCAGTGGGCTTGGCAGGTCTCATTTCTCCCAGACTCCTGGTGATGTGGGCTAACTGGGGCACATTATTCTCATGGCAGATGTTGGAAGCTTCCAGAAGGGTGAGCAGAAACATGCAGTGCTTCTTAAGATCTTGGCTCAGGTCTTACACACAAAAACTTCCTCCCAGATTCCATTGGCTGAAACAAATCCATAGCCAAATCTAACTTTAATGGGTTGGGGAATACAATTTACCTCCAGTAGAAGGAACTGCGGTCACAAGACAGAGTGTGAGTACATAGGGAGGGATGAAGAATGGGAAACAATAATGTTGTCTACCCTCAAAATGGAATGCATTAATTCAGTCTGGAGTTTTCTTTACCTGATGAGAACTGAATATTTATTTTACTTCTGAGTATTTAGCATCGAGTAGTTTCATTGAGAATATTTATTTTACTTCTGAGTATTTAGCATCGAGTAGTTTCATTGAGATTTTTTAAATGGGTGACAGTATGCTTGTACTATTTGGGTGATTTCAAAGTTCTTTTCTGAAGCAATCACATTACCCATCATATTAGTTGAATAAAAATGATCACAACTTAGTATCCAGTTGTTTCTCTCAGTAGATAGAACACCAGCCACCTAGATACAGAACAATGGACTAGTATCCCAGGTCTGACATACACAAAACTGCTGGTTTACAGCTGTAGAGTGTCTTGGAAGGTTCTCCATCTGATGTATGACACAAGGAGAGACCAGCAGATATTCTCTGTTAAAAAACATTTCAAAGTGGAGTTCCCTGATGAGGGGTCAGTAATATGTAGAACAACATGAATTAGGTAATAATGTGCAAGTCATTCAAGTACCCTGGAAGCAACTGAAGAGAGGAACAGTGTGATAAAAGGAAGTATCATCAGTGCATTTGCTGAGAGAGAAAATTAGGATGGCTCCTCTTCTAGTTACCTGGTGTGTAGCCCTTGGCTTATTATAATCCTTGGCTCAGCCAGGTGACTTGAACTCCACCAGAAATAAAGAGATGGGTTAAGTGGGAGATTACTATCTGTGGGATTTGCTATCAGACAAAAGAGAGGGAAGCAACACATATTGGGCTACCTTAGGGAAGGAAAGGAAATTTGAGAACAAAATGATTTCAGCAACTGATGTAGAGAAAAGAAATTAGAGAAATGAGAAAAGGCTAGATTAAAAATGTCCAAAATGGCCCCTGGAGCTTATGGTTACATTCTCTAATGTCCATGAGTTTTATACAACTTTACAGTCTTTATACTTGCACTTCTCTTTTTGTTTGATGGCAAGCTAAAGAACAATTAATCGAAGAATATTCTGGGTGACCCACATGAATATCTTCTAACTGGGTACCATTGGGAAATTTCAGGCCTACTTATGCTTTTTTAATAACCATTATATTTGTGCTAAACATAAGCCAAAAAGACAGGCTAGGGCCCTGGATAATGACGTGATTCATAGTAGTTCAAATATGAAAAATACAGGTTGAATTAAGTAACACTTGGCATGTGGCTGCTTAACACAAAAGAACAAACACATTAAAGTATTGATGTTTCTCTTTTCCTGAATGTGTACATACCTGTTTCAATAATTTATTAGCAACAATTATAGTATTAAATACAACAGTATGATTTTTTTTTCTTTAAATCACATAGGAAAAGATTCCAATATTTTGTTTTTGGATGTACCATTATATGGTCAGACCCATCGATAAAATGGAACAGGATTACATTTTAGTTTAAAGCTAGAAATAAAAAAATAGCAATCAAAGTAACAGTAAAAACTTTGGTGGTAAAACAAAACAAAACAAAACAAAACAAAAAAACTTTGGAGGTAATCCATCTTGCTGACAGTCAAAAGAATCAAGCCAATGTAGGGGTCAAGGGTAGGCAGCCCCAAGACAGGCCATGTTGGCATGAAGATTATTTTGAGTTAAAAAACAATCAAAAGCCCAGCAGATTCAGCAAAAGCTCTTTACTTCCTACACAACTCCCTACAAAGAATTTAGATAGAGGACCTGCTCCAGGAAGAGAGCTGTCACTGTCGATAACTCCATTATAGTGTGAACTAGGTTTGGTAGACAGGGAATAACCTAGCAAGGCCTGTTTGATCAAAGTTCTCCATGTCCCATTGTTTCTGAGTGGCCAAGAAAACATTTGTTTACCAAACATTCACTCTGTTTCATTCTTCCTGAAGGTTGCATTCCTTCCCTTTGAGGTCCAAGACCTGTACCCACTTCTTCTTAGTTCAGAACGACATATATACCTCATTTTACCCGACTATCTTTGCAGTTTCCATCTCTGTGTGGATTCCCCATATATACAAAATGAAATGATTTTCTCCTGTTAGTCTGTCTCATGTCAATTTGATTCTTAGGTTAGAAAGATCTTGAAGGCAACAGAAAATTCTTGCTCCCCAACACCAACAAGAAGTGAAATCAAAAGGCATGTGTATCTTTCTTCTATTAACTTCAATGTTGGTGATTTGCTCTCAGTAAATATCAAACATCACATTAATAATTTTTGAAAAATTGTATTGGTGTTGTGGTTTCATTTGTATTTACTTTGTAAATTTATTTTGGTTATACAGTTCTCTGAGAGCTATAAGTGCAGGGAGTTTGTACTAGTTTAATTTTTGTACATGTTTTTAAAACATTACAATAAAAATTATTTAAATTAATGCCAGGGGTATTTGAAAATTTTTTTCCCTATAGAGGTAATTTGTTTATAAGTTTGATGAAAGATAGAGATGATAGGAGACAGTTAATGAGGCAAAGTTTTCTAGAAGGATAATGGGCAATCAAGGAGGATATATTACCTTACTACTGGTACAGTAACAGATGTAGGGGCCAACAGCAGACAGCTCAAAGATGAGCCACTTTGGCATGAACATTTTTTTGAGTTAAAAGCAATCAAAATGCAACAGATTGGGGGGGGGGAGTACGGGGGAGCTCTTTATCTCTCCCTCTACCACCTGCTTGTACCAGGAAGAGAGCTATTGACAGATTCCTGTTTACCTAAGAAACTTATCTACATAATAGGGCAATCTTTGCTTTCCAAACTCCTCCTTTCATCTTCCTGCTAATGACCTTTCTCCCTTTTGTATCCTCAGGCTCCTAATCCTCCTCTCTTAAGCTTCATGTTGCTTGCTGTCTTTGGAGTTTCTATGTCTGTGTGGATTCCCTGTATATATGCTATTATTACTTTTGATTTTCCTTTTTTTATAATTTAAAAATAGAATATTTTATTTTATTTTTTAATTTTTAAATTTTCTAATTTTTTTGTGTATTTTTTATTGGAGTCAATTTGCCAGCATATAGCATAACATGTCAAATGCCCCCCTCAGTGCCCATCACCCAGTCACCCCATCCCCCCGCCCACCTCCCTTCTACTACCCCTTGTTCAATTCCCAGAGTTAGGAGTCTCTCATGTTCTGTCTCCCTCTCTGATATTTCCCACTCATTTTCTCTCCTTTCTGCTATAATCCCTTTCACTATTTTTTATATTCCCTGAATGAATGAGACCATATAATGTTCGTCCTTCTCCGATTGACTTACTTCACTCAGCATAATACTCTCCAGTTCCATCCACGTCGAAGCAAATGGTGGGTATTTGTCATTTCTAATGGCTGAGGAATATTCCATTGTATACATAAACCACATCTTCTTTATCCATTCATCTTTCGATGGACACCGAGGCTCCTTCCTCAGTTTGGCTATTGTGGACATTGCTGCTATAAACATTGGGGTGCAGGTGTCCTGCCGTTTCACTGCATCAGTATCTTTGGGGTAAATCCCCAGCAGTGGAATTGCTGGGTCATAGGGTAGCTCTATTTTTAACTCTTTGAGGAGCCTCCACACAGTTTTCCAGAGTGGCTGCACCAGTTCACATTCCCACCAACAGTGCAAGAGAGTTCCCCTTCGTCCACATCCTCTCCAACATTGGTTGTTTTCTACCTTGTTTATTTTCCCCATTCTCACTGTTGTGAGGTGGAATCTCATTGTGGTTTTGATTCGTATTTCCCTGATGGCAAGTGATGTGGAGCATTTTCTCATGTGCTTCTGGCCATGTATATGTCTTTTTTGGTGAAATTTCTGTTCATGTGTTTTTGCCCATTTCATGATTGAGTCGTTTGTTTCTTTGCTGTTGAGTTGGATAAGTTCTTTATAGATCTTGGATACTAGCCCTTTATCTGATACGTCATTTGCAGGTATCTTCTCCCATTCTGTAGGTTGTCTGTTATTTTTGTTGATGGTTTCTTTTGCTGTGCAGAACCTTTTTATCCTGATTAAGTTCTAATAGTTCATTTTTGCTTTTGTTTCCCTTGCCTTCATAGATGTATCTTACAAGAAGTTGCTGTGGCCAAGTTCAAACATGGTGTTGCCTGTGTTCTCCTCTAGGATTTTGATGGATGCTTGCCTCACATTTAGACCTTTCATCCATTTTTAATTTATCTTTGTGTATGGTGTAAGAGAATGGTCTAGTTTCATTCTTCTGCACATGGCTGTCCAATTTTCCTAGCACGCAGAGGGAGAAGCAGACTCCATTCAGGAGCCCAACGTGGGACTCGATCCCAGGTCTCCAGCATCACGCCCTGGGTGGAAGGCAGGTCCTAAACCACTGAACCACCCAGGGATCCCGAATTTATCTTTGTGTATGGTGTAAGAGAATGGTCTAGTTTCATTAGTCTGCATGTGGATGTCCAATTTTCCCAGCACCATTTATTGAAGAGACTGTCTTTTTTTCCAGTGGATAGTCTTTCCTCCTTTGTCGAATATTAGTTAACCATGGAGTTGAGGGCCTATTTCTGGGTTCTCTCTTCTGTTCCTTTGATCTATCTGTCTGTTTTTGTGCCAGTACCACACTGTCTCGATGATCACAGCTTTGTAGTACAACTTGAAATCTGGCATTGTGATGCCACGGCTCTGGTATTCTTTTTCAATATTCCCTGGCTATTTGGGGTCTTTTCTGATTCCACACAAATTTTAAGATGATTTGTTTCAACTCTCTGAAGAAAGTCCATGGTATTTTGATAGGGATTGCATTAAATGTGTAAATTGTCCTGGGTAGCATAGACATTTTCACAATATTAATTCTTCCAATCCAAGGGCATGGAATATTTTCCCATCTCTTTGTGTCTTCCTCAATTTCTTTCAGAAGCGTTCTGTAGTTTTGAGGGTATAGATCCTTTACCTCCTTGGTTAGGTTTATTCCTAGGTTTCTTATGCTTTTCAGTGCAATTGTAAATGGGATTGACTCCTTAATTTCTCTTTCTTCAGTCTCGTTGTTAGTGCAGAGATATGCCACTGATTTCTAAGCATTGATTTTGTATCCTGCCACACTGCCAAATTGCTGTATGAGTTATAGCAATCTTGGGGTGGAGTCTTTTAGGTTTTATGTACAGTATCATGTCATCGGCGAAGAGGGAGAGTTTGACTTCTTCTTTGCCAATTTGAATGCCTTTTATTTCTTTTTGTTGCCTGATTGCTGAGGCTAGGACCTAGTACTATGTTGAATAGCAGTGGTGAGAGAGGACATCCCTGTCGTGTTCCTGATCTTAGGGGAAAGGCTCCCAGTGTTTCCCCATTGAGAATGATATTTGTTGTGGGCTTTTCGTAGATGGCTTTTAAGATGCTGAGGAATGTTTCCCCTATCCCTATAGTCTGAAGAGTTTTGATCAGGACAGATGCTATATTTTGTCAAATGCTTTCTCTGCATCTATTGAGAGGATCATATGGTTCTTGTTTTTCCTCTTGTTCATATGATCTATCATGTTGATTGCTTAATGAGTGTTGAACCAGCCTTGCATCCCAGGGATAAATCCCACTTGGTCATGGTGAATAATCTTCTTAATGTATTGTTGGATCCTATTGGCTAGTATCTTGTTGAGAATTTTTGCATCTGTTTTCATCAGGAATATTGGTCTATAATTCTCCTTTTTGGTGGGGTCTTTGGTTTTGGAATTAAGGTGATACTGGCCTCATAAAAAGAGTTTGGAAGTCTTCCATCCCTTTCTATCTTTCAGAACAGCTTTAATAGAATAGGTATTGTTTCTTCTTTAAGTGTTTGATAGAATTCCCTTGGGAAGCCATCTGGCCCTGGACTTTTGTGTCTTGGGAGGTTATTGATGACTGCTTCAATTTCCTTCCTGGTTATTGGCCTGTTCAGGTTTTCTATTTCTTCCTGTTCCAGGATTGGTAGCTTGTGAAATGTGTCCATTTCTTCTAGATTGCCTAATGTGAAATTAGATTGCCTAATTTACTGGCATGTAGCTGCTCATAATATGTTTTTAAAATCATTTATATTTCCTTGATATTGGTTGTGATCTCTCCTTTTTCATTGGTGATTTTATTAATTTGAGTCTTTTCTCTCTTGTTTTTAATAAGGCTGGCTAATGGTTTATCTATCTTATTAATTCTTTCAAAGAACTAACTCTCGGTTTTGTTGATCTGTTCCACAGTTCTTCTGGTCTCTATTTCATTGAGTTCTGCTCAAATCTTTATTAACTCGCTTCTTCTGCTTGGTGTAGGTTTTATTTGCTGTTCTTTCTCCAGTTCCTTTAGGTGCCAGGTTAGCTTGTGTATCAGTTTTTTTTTCCAGTTTTCGAGGGAGGCTTGTATTGCGATGTATTTCCCTCTTAGGACTATTTTTGCTGTATTCCAAAAATTTTGAATGGTTGTATATTCCTTTTCATGAGTTTCCATGAATCTATTTAATTCTTCTCTAATTTCCTGGTTGACCCTTTCATCTTTTAGCAGGATGCTCCTTAACCTCCATGTGTTTGAGATTCTTCCAAATTTCTTCTTGTGATTGAGTTCAAGTTTCAAAGCATTATGGTCTGAAAATATGCAGGGGACAACCACAATATTTTGGTATTGGTTAAGACTTGATTTGTGACCCAGAATGTGGTCTATTCTGGAGAAGGTTCCATGTGCACTTGAGAAGAATGTGTATTCAGTTGCCTTTGGATGTAAAGTTTTGTAAATATCTGTGAAATCCATGTGGTCTAGTGTATCATTTAAAGCTCATGTTTCTTTGGAGATGTTGTGCTTAGAAAATCTGTCATTTGCAGAAAGTGCCGTGTTGAAGTCTCCCAGTATTAGTGTATTAGTATCTAAGTATATCTTTACTTTGGTTATTAATTGATTGATATACTTGGCAGCTCCCACATTAGGGGCATAAATATTCACTATTGTTAGGTCCTCTTGTTGGGTAGATCCTCTAAGTATGATGTAGTGTCCCTCTTCATCTCTTACTACAGTCTTTGGGATAAACTTTAACTTATCTGATAGGAGGATTGCTGCCCCAGCTTTCTTTTAAGGATCTGGGGTAAAGATCCTTGAATGGTAAATGGTTCTCCAACCTTCCATTTTCAGGCTGGAGGTGTCCTTAGGTCTAAAATGAGTCTCTTGTAGACAGCAAATAGATGGGTCTTGCTTTTTTATCCAGTCTGAAACCCTGCGTCTTTTGATGGGATCATTTAGCCCATTCACGTTCAGAGTTACTATTGAAAGATATGAATTTAGTGTCATCGTAATACCTATTCAGTCCCTGTTTTTGTGGATTATTTCTTTGGGCTTCCTCTTTCTTTTACAGAGTCCCCCTTAATATTTCTTGCAGAGCTGGTTTGGTGGTCACATATTCTTTCAGTTTCTGCCTGTCTTGGAAGCTCTTTATCTCTCCTATTCTGAATGAGAGCCTTTCTGAATAAAGTATTCTTGGCTGCATGTTCTTCTCATTTGGGACCCTGAATACATCTTGCCAGCCCTTTCTGGCCTGCCAGGTCTCTGTGGAGAGGTCTGCTGTTAATTTAGTATTTCTCCCAACATAAGATAGGGATCTCTTGTCTCTTGGTGCTTTAAGGATGTTCTCTTTATCTTTGGAATTTGCAAGTTTCACTATTAAATGTCAAGGTGTTGAACTGTTTTTATTGATTTTAGAGGGGGACCTCTCAATCTCTTGGATCTGAATGCCTGTTTCCTCCTCAAATTAGGGAAGTTCTCAGCTATGATTTGTTCAAATATGCCTTCTGTCCCTCTGTCTCTTCAGTGTCCTCTGGAACCCCAATTATACTTAGATTTTTCCTTCTGATGCTGTCATTTCCCTTAACCTTTCCTCATGGTCTTTTCATTGTTTTTCTCTTTTTTCCTCAGCTTCCTTCCTTGCCATCAGCTTGTCTTCTATGTCACTCACTCTTTCTTCTACCTCATCAACCGTCATTGTTAGGACCTCCAGTTTGGATTACATCTCATTTAATTGATTTTTAATTTCAGCCTGATTAGATCTAAATTCTGCAGTCAAGAAGTCTCTTGATTCCTTTATGCTTTTTTTCCCCAGAGCTACCAGTAGCTTTATAATTGTGCTTCTGAATTGGCTTTCTGACATCGAATTGTAATCCAAATTCTGTAACTCTGTGGCAGAGAGTACTCTTTCTGATTCTTTCTTTTGTGGTGAGTTCTTCTTTCTAGTCATTTTGCTCAGTGCAGAGTAGCTTTATGAGCAAGCTGCGTCAAGAATATCAACCACAACCTAGGTAAATTTCACCCTAGATGATTCTGCTGAGGTCAGAGACCAGAAATTGAAAACAGAACAAAATAAAACAAAAGGACTACTAAAGTGAAAAACAAACTTTAAAACAAAGCAGTAAAAAATAAAAGGCCAGGAATCTTAAAGAAGAAGAGAGAAAAAAAAAAAAGAAAAAAAAGAGAAGAAAAAAATAGGGGGGACTCAGAGATGGTGGTGGTGAAGAAGTTGTAGTGGAGGGAGAATGTAATCTCCCTCCACTACAACTGAGGGGTTCTAGAGGGTGATCCTCTTGTTTCTGAGTATATTAAGTTCTGTATGTTAGAAGATGCTCAGTCCCAAATTTATATAAACCAGAAATACTTGTAGAGGGGCCCAACACTGACCCCCAAAACATAAATGAGATAAAAGAGGGGGCAGAATGGGAATGAGGCATCTCACAGAATGAACTAGCACAGTATACCACTTGGTTCTGGGTCATGCTGGTCATGTTTTAGAAGATATTAACTTCCGCCATTGTAGAACAAAATGAGGCAGAGAAAACCACCACAACAAAAAAACGTATCTTGTATATATCCCAAAATTAAATTGAGTATGTTGAAGGGAATCTAGAAGTGGAAAATATATCTAGGACCTGTAATTGTAGCAATATGAAAGTCAAAAAGGAAGAATCTTAAAAATGAAGAGGTGGTAAATATTGTAGTTAAGGTGGAAAAAGAAAAAAATGGAAATTTACAGTCTGATATAAAAACGAGTTGTACTGGAAAAAGGAAGAAAAAAAAAGGAGGGGTACCCTCTGGTTCTATATACCGTAAATCCCTCAACTTTCCCTGGAGCTTTCCAGCACTGCTCGGTCAAGAACTTGCTCTCCCCCTGTCCTTCCAGCTGGTCTTCTGGGGGAGGGGCTGCTGTGCTGATTCTCAGGTGTGTGCACCTGGGGGAGCTGCCCCCCCCCCCCGCCGGGTGCCGGGCTCAGTGGGAGCTGTTTACCGCCATGAAGCCCTTGTTCCCTGGTGGCCCTGCCTCTCCCAGGCACAGGGTGACACCAGGAGGGCAACTCGACTGGCAGTGGCCAGCTCTCTAGCCCTGGAGTCAGCTCCCGCTGTAACTACTGAAGCTCCCAGTCCACACTGGCCTGGATGCTCCCGGGGGCGGGACGCTGACTCGCACAGCTTGGGGGCACCCAGTGGCAGGAGGGTCCTTGCTGTCCTGGGCCCTCACCACTTCTGCCTGTCCTGCGGGGAGCGCAGGATCCTGGGCTGTGTCCCCTAGCACCCTGAGATCTGGGACCTGTGCTGCTGGAATCATGCTCTTGGGCCGTGGCTCCCCAAGGTAGCAGGATGCAGCCCCCTCTGCCCGGAGCCGCCGCCTGAGCTTCCCCCCAGGCCCGCAGGGCGCGCTCCAGCCCTTTATCCAGCTGGGCCGGGGGTGTGCGGCGCGCTCTCCTGCCAGGCGCACCTCCTCTGTTGGTGACTCCAGGAGACTGGAGGCTCCTCCACTGCCCCTCCTGAGGATCTGCCTGAGTTCCCCGCTAAGCGCCTTTCTGTCCGGATTTTTTAAAGTTCCTGCTTCTCAGGAGCTGGGCTTTCCTGTCCCGGAGGCTGTCGCCACCCGGCCTTAGCCCAGCTCCTCGCGGGGCTCCTCCGCCACTGGATTCTTTTTTACAATTTTGGTAATTAGTCATTCTTCTTGTCAACAACTACTGGATGTTAGTAACTACCTATTGTGTTGAAGGATGCAGAATATGCCACCCCAAAATATGACTCTTTGGTAGAATAATTATTTTTGAGAAACAACAGACGCAGGAGGAACTTGGAAGACAGAGTAGGAGCTATCCTTTTGCAAGGGAAGTTTACATATATAAGGGAAATCTCAATTTATAACAGTGTCTCCTTTCTATACCAGGAACAGAAGGGTGGCTGTAAATCACAAGAGAAACTAATCAATTGAGAAGGCACTAACTTAAATCTGCATAATAAACCTTACCTTGTTTACTATGCTTTTCATCGTTTACCCCCCAGAACTATCTACCCACACTCCCCTCCCAAACCTTTCTTTTATTATTAGCTGAGGATTGTAAGCCTCAGCTTACAATCAGCCTCTACTTTGGGCCATGTTACTCAGTTTTCCTGGGTAAGTTCTATGTACACATAAGGTATATGTGATAATAAACTTCTATTTGTTTATTATTATTCTATTTGTTTATTAAACTTCTATATTGTTATTATTGAGCAATATTGCTCAATAGCAATATTGAGTTAGATTCTAGAGAAAGGAGGAAAGGCACACTGGTCTCTTGGTCAAATGAAATTATAAACTACTGGAATAGATTTCTAAAAAAATGTTTTGGAATCTTCTGGAAAATTTAAAAATGAAGATGAAACTATGCCATTGAAGGTACTGGGAGACGGTTAGGAGAGGAACAGGGTGATATGAATTTAGGTTTTGAATGCAGTCAGTTATAGCCTGTGTTCTTTCCCCTTTCTATGGTGCTTTTCAGTATATGTTTGTTCCCAAGCCATTCTTTTTGTTCAGCCAACTTGGAAGAACTTTCTGGCCAATAGCAACTGGTTATGTGTTCCCGGAAGCAGAGTTACAGACCTCTGTTGATATCTTCTTGAAGCTTGGAGTAGTCATGACTATGTTTCCAAAGCACAATGGTATAGAGTTGTTGAGGTCCTCCCTCACTGTGTGTAGATAGCAACCTCCCAAAGTGAGAGTCCCACCATAGCTGCTGCATGCACTAGTACACACTGCGTACAGCCTGTACACCTGCCAGCTTTATGAATGTGCACTTTGCATGATTGCCCAGGGCCCCTGTGTTTAGAAGGAACCTGTGATCCCTTTAATATTCCACTATTGCCATCTTGAAAATTTTAATAATTTTTGAATAAAGGGGTCTGAGTTTTTGTCTTGTAATGCAAATTATGTTACTGGCGCGGCATGCACAACTTCATCCAGTGTCCCTGTTACTCACCTCTGTATGGTGAAGCCTGTCCAACTAAAAAAAGAATGCATGCACCTGAAAATCATGTAATAAGGAGAGTAGAAACAGCGGTTAAATAGTCAGCACGTTCTTAGTTACTACACCAGCCACTGTTAGGCAATATTTCCATTATCCCTCACAGTAATCCAGTGAAGTCTATGTTATTGCTCTTATTTCATAGAACAGGAAACTGAGACTTGCCTCCAAGAAAACTTACTCCTGTTCTTATGGAGCTAGTATACAGCAGAACTAAAAATCAGACAGAAATCTGTGGTTCCAAAGCTTATGCTTCACCTAAATTAACACTCTTCACTTCCTGGGCAGGCATTGTACTTATTGGGGAGCAAGAGTTCTGCTCCCTGGAAGGTCCTTCTAGCTGGACTAAGAATGAAATCAACATGAGACAGATTAACAAGAGAAAATCAAGTTGAATAGGTGTAATACAGGGAATCCACAAGACATGGAAATTCCAAAGACAGTTTGGCAAAATGAGGTCTATGTGTCATTCTGAACTAAGGAGAAGGGGGTAGTGGTCTGAGATTTCAGAGGAAAGGCTGCATTTCACACAGGGCAACAAGAAGAGCAGATGTTGGGTAATTAGATGTTTGCCCTGCCATACCGACGGGTCACTCAGATAAAATTTATCTCTGTTAATAATCCTTATTCTGGGAAAAAAAAAACCCAGTTTAGATTCATCTGTGGAGTTAAGGGAGGGTCAAAAGTTTGTCTAGAGTCCATAAGGTCTCAAGTGCCTTCAGCCCAAATGTGGCCCATTCTGGAGGTGAGGTTGGCAGGGGGGCTGTCCTGAACCCATTCATACTTTAGAAACAATTGCCTACTTGGTTATTTTCACAAGGGACCTCACTTTACTTTTGGACATCTCCTACTGCAAGAAAGTTCTTACTCGGGATCCCTGGGTGGTGCAGCGGTTTGGCGCCTGCCTTTGGCCCAGGGTACGATCCTGGAGACCTGGGATCGAGTCCCACATCGAGCTCCCGGTGCATGGAGCCTGCTTCTTCTCCCTCTGCCTATGTCTCTGCCTCTCTCTCTCTCTCTCTCTGTGACTATCATAAATAAATTAAAAAAAAAAAAAGTTCTTACTCATTCTGGAATATAGATTAGGCCTCAGACACAGGGATACTTATCACAGCATTATTTAAATATATGAAACATTTGAGACAGTCTTAATATCCAAGAAGCTGTGGTGGTACATCTACAAAATGGGCTGTTATATGGTGATATAAATTACATTTATGAAAATTTTAATTATGTAGAAAAATTTTTAATAAGGTAATACAAAATTGTTTATTTAGACCATGTGAAAAGTGCATGGAGAAAAGACTTGAAGGGAATATGCTAAGATATTAATAGAGATTATCTCAGGGTTAAAGATAATTTGTGTTTCTCCTTTGTGCTTTCCAAATTTTCTAAAATCCAATTAAATTTTATTAATAATTTTAAAAAGTGGATGGAAAGTATGTTATGTTACTTCAATAAATATTTATGGAGCACCTACTATGTACTAGTCATTGTTCTTCTCTGGTGGTGAATAAGACTAAGGTCTTGCCCATTTAGTTTGTTTTTTATAATTCTTATTTTAAGGAAATCTGTTATTATTACTTAGGCATTTATGCCAAACTAATAGACACTCTTGGATTTACAGGCAACCAAAACTTTAGTGTGTGTGTATATGTGTTTAAATGAACTGCTAAGTCAATCTTATTCTTAGAAAGTTGATTTTTTTCACCAAATAGGCTCAGCCTCTTAAGATGTTTGTACTTCAGGGATTTTAATTCTGACAGAGTATATCTCTTCTAGCATTGAGATATTTATACATTTTTCAAGCATATTTTCTCTGACTTTTGTAGGGAGGGAATCTCTCCTTTACCCATCCTAGTTTCTCTAGCTAGACCCTTTAAATCAGACCAACATAAGACAGATTAACTAGAGAAAGGCAAACAGAGTTTATTAATGTTTGCACCACACATGTAACATGTAGGTGTAGCTAGAGATGTGTAACTCAAAGGTATAGTTAGAACTTGAGTTTATATAGCACCTTAGCAAAGGAACAATAAGCTTTTAGAGAAGTGACAAGACGAAGGAAAAGAATTTTTAGTGTGCCCTAGGTGTGACACATAGAAGGAAGGCGAACACATGGAAAATTAATGGTGGATCAAAGCTGGTTGGTGAAATTTGTTATGTGGGTTCCTCTAGTGCCATCTCCAGGCTGATGAGGGTCTATGGTTGTGTCCGGTGATTAACTTTTCCTTTCTAGGAGAGAGAGAAAGAGGGACTGCTTTTCACAAATACGGGGAGGATGGGAAGCTTTTCCTGCATTTGCTGCTTCTCAATTACTCTTAGCTCAAAATAATTCTTGTTGTCAGAGAGGCATATTTGTGGGTGATATATTCTGATTTCCTTCACTGTATTCAGATCAACAGTAGAAAGAATAAAAGAACAGTACCAAATGTGGAGTCAGAACTTACCTTAAAGTCTTACCTTTGAATCTCTGGTAGTTCCAAAAATTCTGGATATGGCTGCTCAAACAGCTGGTTCATCTACTGAATATGTCTATTAGGAAGTCATGAAAGAGTTTTTCCAAAAGCCTGTTCACACTGAGATACATTTATGGAATGTTAAGCCAGTTTAGCAACTCAGAGAAGGAAATGAGGGTAGGTGGGCATATCTCATTCTTAGAGAGCCCACACCACTTCTTAGGGTCCTCGGCCTGTGTGCAAGGTGTTTTCTGAATATCTACAAACCATCTGCTAAGTAATTCGCTATAGAATTTCCCAGTGAATAATATTAAGTTCATCTGTCCACGGTTTGGGAATTTGCGTTTTTGTAAATCAGAACAATATTTTCCCATAATAAAGTCCTTGATGGGCTGAATGGAGAATCACAAATACCTTGATAGGTGGTCCTTGAGATGGAAAATAGTCTCTAATCCTGATTAGCCAGAAGACCATAGAGTGTCTTGGCCTCCCCTCTGTGGTCCTGAAGGCCCTCTGAGAGAGGTGAGCTCTGTTAATTAAACACTCTTCATCTAAAACAAAGCTTGCAGGCACAGGGAGATTTCAGAAGAACCATAAATGTGAATTTTATTTTGCATTTAAAAAGCCATGCTTTATGCAATTGACATGTCAGAGAAAAGATTGATAGGGGACCTTCTTAAGAACATGAGAGGGCCTGGCAATTTGCATATTAATTTATGTACCCAAAATGAATGCAGACAGCCATAAAATGCACTTGTAATAATTATACTACCATTGAACTGTGGGCTTTTAATTAAATGGAATGTTTTTATCTTATGTTTTTCACGTTAGCCACGTTGCTATGGGTGTCAAGCTGTTCTTGTAAATCAAAGCGTTGGAGATGCCTGATCCTGGGCTTTCATCGCTCTGGGCCCTCAGTGGCCTGCATTCCAGGACTGTGGCAGCTGGGTCTGGTGCTCTGGGCAAGCTCTGGGCACCTCTGCTTTATGTACACTTTAAAGAAGGGCGCTGGAGACCTAGCTCAGTCACACTGGCATGGGACAAGCATGACAAACCCCGGCTTTGGAAATGAGAAAGAAAGGAGGCTTGCAACCTGTGAGCCTTTTAAATAAATCAGAAAACGAAACCATGGGTGTTCTTCTTGAGACCCTTTTGCATTATTTGTTTGTCTGTGCTAGCTATTTTGATCTTCATCTACATTGTGGGCATATCAGTGTTCAAGGCAGAAGCTGTGTTATACAAATGATCATTTTCACACTTTTCAATGCAGCAACAAGAATGCTCTTTTCTCCTCTTTTTTTTTTTTTTTTCCTTCAAAAAGCCTGATAAGTGGGGCCACTTGTGACTGATGTAAATGATTACCATTGTGTTTTGATGTTCCGGGCTGGACACTGCTGAGCTGATTGTTTTTTTTGTTTTTTGTTTTTTGTTTTTTTTAAATCTGAGTTGCACTGTCCCCATCCATTATCATAATGGCAACAGAAGAGGCTGGGGATATCCCAACCAATGACAACCAACCATATTTTCCAGGAGGAGCTCAGGGGCACTCGAGTTGGAGCTGGAGGATGTCTGTTGATACACAATGAGTTGCACACAGGCACAGTTCGTATGAACAAGGAAATTCACAGGGAGAGTGATATTTAGCGTTCACATGACTTTTTGCTACAACTTACACACCAGGGACTTTTTACAACAGCTCTACACTGTACTGATCTCTTGTTTTCAAGTAACAAGAGCAACTTAAGTTAAAAGGGGGGAATTTATCATAAGGGCACAGTGTTGAATGAATTAAATAGGGAGGGTCATTAGACTAAGGTGACTCTAATGGCTTAGTGGCTACTTTGCAAACACAATCTAATCCTAAAATGCCTCAGGGTTGCTAACTTGAAATTTGAGGACAACCAATAGTCAACTAGGCTTTAAACTCTAGCCAATCAATCATTTCCTGGCTTTACTGCTGACTTTTCTCCTCTAGCTTCTGAGAGAAGTGCTCCTAACCACTTCTGCTTTGCTGTTGCCTGATGCAAAATGATCTTTGCTCAAACATAGTCTTAAAATTTTTAATATGCCTCAGTTTATATTTTCACAACAGGTAAGTATATTTAATAGAACATAAGATTAGGGATTGGGCTGAGATTCAGAAATGATCATTACAGGACCTGGCAATTTGGCCAAACCCCAGGGAATGTTCTACTCATCTCTTGGTCAAAGAAACAAACAAAAAAACAAAGAAAGAAACACATTTTCTGTTGTTAGTTCTTCGTTTTTTCCCCTTGGCAGACTGGAACTTTCTGCTGCTCTGTCTACAGGCCAAACAGAGCCGGGGGCCACTGAGACCATCTGAATGATGATCCAGTCTCAAACAGGTCTCCGTCTGTGTTACTCTTTGCTTCCCTCAACTCCAAATTCCCAGAGGAAGGACCCTTGTCCAGCTTGAATCAACTGCCCGCCCCTAGTCCAATCAGTTGTGGCCAGGGGGTGGGGGAACTGTGTGTGGGTGTGAGTGTGCTGCCTGTCTGACAAATATGACTGTGACTAGTAGGGTTACCAGGTACCCTTGTCTCTCTCTGCCTCTGCCTCCTTTTACTGTGACACGCTCATGGATTCCATCTAGGAGTTTTCCGCACATGGCAGAAAATCATGAAAAGCAGGAACCATGATGCTGAGGTCTTGGTGATTCATATCTTTTCAAAGCTAAGGGAGCTGTAAACACCATGTCTTCAAATGAATCACTTAGAGCAGCTTTAGTGTAACCACTGTGTGATACCTAGCGTTGACAAGCTAGGAGGGGGAGAATAGGGTTGTGACATCTCAGGCTGAGTCCAAGAGATCAATGCCAGCACACCATCTCTCTTACATAAAAGAAGGGTTTGGTCAGAGAGCCTTCTGAAATTATATGCATCATCTACTGAATGGTCCACATCAAGCCTGTCCTTATCACAGTAATGATGACAATTTAGAAAGTAGGGGCACAGATTTTATCTGTGGCTTCCTGCCATTACTTAAATTTTAGTTTCTACTTTGTCCTATTAGTATTCAAGCTTTATTCTCCTTCTTTCTCGGCATCCAAATTTGTGGTGACAAAGTCATATATTCTATGGCTTCTATACCATATTTTTCTCAAAATAATTCTCAAAAGTTGTTAACATGTTTTTTAGGCTTTGGGATTAAAAACTCAAGAAGGAATAAGCAGCAACTGTGAAGTCCTAATTATTGCTATTTTGACATGAATTACTAGGGAATAATCAAAACAAATTTCTGTGTGACTTAAGAAACAAGGTAAAATAAAAAGCCACAATAGTTCCATAATTCTTCAGGGAATTTGGAGTTATTCGGTCACCTCTGTCATAAATCCAGAATGATATTATCACAGAAGATGCATAGGCATTGACATAGACACATGATCGTGTGATTTGGTTTCTGAGTCAGAGACATCTGGCTTTCTTTCTGTCTCAGAGTCCCGTCGCACTTATTGTCTCTATAGTACCACAGTCTATTGTGTACTAAAATCATGCCTACTCATGTCTTATGTTTCTTCATAGATTGTAAAGGCCTTGAAGGTGGGGAGTGTGTCAAATTATACAAATTGCGACTACATAATTAGGTGTTGGCTTCCTTTTTTTTCTTCTGTCTCTTCTACTGAGACTTTGTGGGCATCTTTGAGGGAGCCTATGATGCTTTTGTGTGGGCTACATATAAAGCTACCTTTTCAAGTAGTTCTAATTAGTTTCTTGGTTTTTTTGTTCTTTTAAGAGAGAGAGAGAGAAAAAAAAAAAAAAAAAAACACAAGCTGGCAGGGAAGGGCAGAGGGAGAGAGAAGCTTCTGCAGGCTCTATGCCCAGTGCAGAGCTTGATGTGGGGCTTGGTCTCATGACCCTGAGATCATGACCTGAACCAAAATCCAGAGTTGGACGCTTAACTGACTGAGCCACCCAGGCACCCCTAGTTTATTGCTTTAAATTCAAACCTGGAGTTTTGTATAGGTACTGTGTTAGATGGGTTGTGCCAGCTGCTCTCTTGGCCATGGAAGAGTTGCCTGGATGAGATAGGCCAGTCATTCCTGAAATGGAGGCACTTCCTTTGCCCAGAAGAATCCCTCTAAAACTCAGATGTAATTGTTTCCAGTATCATCATGGGAGAACAAATAGAAAGCCATTAAATGCAGCCCCGGCTCAGTTCAAGTTTGCTGCAGTCTCAGGTGGTGGTGAATAATTTTCCTTGATTGCTTGTGATACCTGCCATGTATGTGAGTCAGGAAAACTGGGGCCTGAGGTGACTGTTTGGTGGAGGGGGCAGTTTTTCTCTTTACCTCATTTTACCATGTTTAAAATAAACTGATGTGGGCTAAACTATGCCCCACCAAAAGATATATTGAATTCCTAACCTCCGAGAGCTCAGAATGTGACCTTATTGGGAACAGGGTTGTGGCAAATGTAATTAGTTAAGATGAGGTCTTATTGGAGTAGGGTGGTCTCTTATTCCAATATGAAGTGTGTCCTTGTCAGAGGATGGTTTAAGGATAGATTCACATAGCGGGAAGGTCATGTGGTGACAGAGGCAGAGACTGGAGGGATGTGGCTGTGAGCCAAGGAAAGTCAAGGCTTGACGGCTCCCACCAGAAGCTGGAAGAAGCCAAGAAGGATTCTACCCTTCTGAGTTTCAGAGGGAACATGCCCCTACCAACACGTTGATGTCAGACTTCTAGCCTTCAGAACTGTACAAAAAATAAATTTCTATGGTAAGCCACTAGTTTGTGGTACTTTGCTCTGACAGCCATAGGAAATGAATACAGAAGCACTCATGCCTGTGAAGTAATTTCTGCTGCCCTTTGCCTTGAGATTCTGAAGGTCTAAACTCTCCAGATCCTCTTAACAAATCCCACTTACAAGTCAGGAAATTCGAGTCAGACACATTAAGCATTCTTATCAAGCATATTTGAACGTGGGTCTGTCTGAACGCAGAGCTTGTGTGCCATCCATTCTCCATACCTGAGTGGTTTGACTATCTTTGTTTTAGGCTGCAGTTTGATACACCTGTGTGATGGAAACAGTCTGCATAACTACACTGGTTTGTCCTTTAATCATGTCTTTAGTGGATGTTTGATGCCTACGTACATGTGATGTACTTCTCCCAAGTACCCCAATGGTTTGAGTCGTACCTTCAAGCTTGATTTATAGCTGTTGTGATGTGTGATGTCAAGTTATTCACATTGTCCAGGCACGCCATGTGCCACCATCTGAGTGGGGCCACCAAGAGGTTTTAGGCAAAAGCCTCAGGCTCTAGGGCAGCTAAGATTTTGCCTTTTGTTTCATAACTAAATCTTCTTTGTAAAGAGCATTCCATTCTCCGGAAGGATCCAAGGAGTAACCAGGTAGTTAAGACAGTGCTTCTGACTCCCACTCACAAAGGTGAAGGGGTGGGTTGGGTGTGGTGAAAATAGTGAATATTTCCTTGGAGCCTTTGGATGTGACATGGAACCCCCCCCCCCCCCCCCCCCCCGCCCAGTGTTGTCAGGATGGGCCACAGGAGAGAGAAGGCACAGTTCTTTTTCTGGTCTTTATAGACCTAGACACGGGAATGGAAGTAAAGCCTGGCCATTTCTTGTATTAGTGTTTTTCCCTGCGTGAGTTTGCAATGGCTACTGTCACAAGGTACCACAGACTAGGCAGCTTAAATAACAGAAGTCTCTTCTCGCAGTCTTGGAGGCTAGAAGTTGAGATGTCCTCAGGGTTGGTTTCCTGTGAGGCCTCATCTGGCTTGTAGATGGCCCTCTTCTCCTGTGTCTTCACATGGTCTTCTCTCTGTGCATATCTGTGTCCAAATTTCCTCTTCTTATAAGGACATCCATCATAAGGACACCCAGTCCACCTTATCGACCTCATTTTAACTTAATTATCTCTTCAAATACCTTATCTTTGAGTACATTTTGAGGTAGTGCGTGTTAGAATTCCAGCATGAATTTTAGGAGGGCAAAATTTAGCCCCTCACAGTCTCCTTGACCAGGTAGGACTCTTTGAAGACTTGGATTGGGCTTCACACATTTTGATACTTCAGGGGAGCCTCACACAAACCGGGCCCCAAGTGAGTGCTTGACTCTTTTGTTATGTAAATTGCTTTGATTCTTAAGGAAGACACAAAAATGAAAACAAATCTGGTGTTTGCTTCTGTGCTTGCCACACATACCCCCAGTCCTGAACTGCAATCCACATTACTTGTTGAAAATGTACATGCGGGATGAGGAAAGTAAGTAGGAAAAAGAGACAGACATGCCAGATGGGAAAGGTGTGCCAGTGCATAACAATAATAATAATGGCATATGGCTTGTTGTTCTCAGTACAAGGTTCTCAACTCCATGAGAGTTGCAAAATGGAAATAGGCCCTTGGATGTATTAAGAGCTTTGTTTCATAATCAAAACCATGAGGTGGTAGAAAACAAAGAAAGAAGACATATTCCACACCTGGGAGTTGTCTTTCTCTCTTATGTCCAAACAGTAACAGGTGTGCCAAGTTGCTCAAGGCTTTAGCACCTCTCTCTTTTGCCAACACTTGCTGGTCATTTCAGTCTTTTGCCAACACTTGCTGGTCATTTCAGTCCAGCCAGCTCTACAGGTATCTGTGGTTATCCCATTCTTAGAATAGCTGCTTTCAAATTTGAATTCTTTTCCCTCCAAACAGATAGAAGTAGGTTACAGACATGTTTGGTATAACTTATGAAAATATAGGATACCTCCACAAAAGGAATGAATTCTTCATTCATTTATTTTTTTTCATTCATTCATTCATGCATGCATTTGACATATCAAGAACCTACATTATGCAGCAAATGCAGAGTTAGGCACTGTATACATCTAGATTTTTCCTTCTTATAACATACTCACTCTTCCCTTTACTTCATTTCCTTTCAGACATCAAGTCCAGAAACAGGTTGGTATAAACTCTAAGTTAATGCTTATACTTTTCTGTGAATGAGATTCTCCTGGGGAACTTAATAAAAATGTAGAGACTCTATACAGGCTCCCAGTTATGGATTGAATAAGTCAGGGGAGGAAAGGTTCAGTATAGAGAATATAGTCAGTGATACTATAATAGCATTGTATGGTGACAGATTGTTGCTGTACTTGGGGTGAGCATAGAGTAATGTACAGACTTGTTGCATCACTATGTTGTACACCTGCCACTAATGTGACATTGTGTATCAACTATACTTCATTTTTAAAAAATGCAGAGATTTCCCAAAGATTTGTATTCAATGGGTCTGGTGTGGAGCCTAGGAATCTGGATTTTTAACAAATATGGGAGATTCTCATACAGGTGATCCATGGACAAAAGCCCTTTGAGAAACTCTGCTCCAGGGTTAGAAGTACAGGTTGAGAGTGGAGGCCTGTAGCCACATTAGCACCTTGCTCTCAACACTGAGGTGGCAGCCCATGAAAGAAAGTGTGTTGAGATGCGACCTATGGGGTGTGTCCAGGGGGGTTGAGTATGTGTCTATGGGTTGAAGAGGGCAGTGGGGAGTAGAAAATGAAAGGGTCTCCCTCAGCTGAGATTCACCCTTCCCTGTGTCTGTTTTCTCTGAGAAGTCTTGAGTTCCAATGGCCAGGCCACTCATTTCTTCCTTGTCTTCAGTGTGTGCAGTTCACCCAGGTTCAGCATTGAATTGCTTTCTTTAGTAATGGAATTTAATTTTCAGCGTGTGAAAATATAATCAAGTTGCATGGCCCTTTGCCTTGGGCCTTATAGCAGCTTCTCATCAGTTTATACTAACTTGTCAGTGATAAGATTCGAGCTGTACCTGGAATTCCCATGGAGGGTTTTCCTGGCAGCTCTGAAAAGCGATCGTTTTCACGCCCATTATTTTCGGCGTAATTTGAAATGTTTGTTGTGGAGGGAAATCGCCTTTGCTTAGTATGCTGGGAGGTCTTTTGCTGAGATCCGAGGCTTCTGTGTTTATAGAACGAATATTCTAGCTTGGATGAACAGTTATTTTTATCCGCTTTCTATGTTGAGAACTAAATGGGAAATAAACCCAGGATAACTAATAGGGAACTGTACCACCTATGGCAACTCATTTCAGCATATAAATTTGTTTTCTCTTACCTTCAACATAAAAATCCTTTGTAAGTCTCCCTTGGTAGTATCCAAAATTGCACGTCTGATTTTTATGCACCAATCACTCCCTAAAATATCCCTGCAATTTCAATGCTATCTGGAGCAGTTACTGTCCATATTCTACGTAAAGGTCTAATGGAGGAAGAAGAATAAATATGGCGATTATTACTATGAGACTTTAAGAGGCAAAACCCAAGATTTCTATGGAGACACAAGTATGTCAAACTATATTTTTTATGGTCACATCTAAGCTGGGCAATAATAGCATATCAATAAACTTCAATTACACTCGAGCAAATACCAAAAGTGAACCTCTAGTGATGCTCAATAAAGTGTACAGGCACATTAGAGTTATATAGAGCGGTGACATCCATCTGGTATTTTCGGTGACTTCTAGTCAATTACCGCATTTCATCATGTGTAATCCTCTTTTATCTCCAGTTCCTGCTGGTGCAGTAATTCTCACTCTGCTACATCTGTGGCTTTACTGTGAATTTTTATCGCCTACAAGGTAGCGCATCACTTCCCGCTCCTGGATGTTGTTGAACTGTATCTGTTGAAGATTTAATTGCAAGGTGGCATAAAATATAGATTTAGAGACACATAGGAAACATGTAAAGCAACTAACATTAAAAAATGGGCATGCTTTGAAATTTGAAATTTGAAAAATTGTACTACAGGCAAGATATGGATTCCATCAGAACATTTGACCTGGGTTTTGCAGTGTTGTCTTTAGAGGGTCAAAGTAAGGAAAAGAAAACAAAAACAAAGAAGCAAAAGCAACCCTGTCCAATGGCAGTCTTCTGGAGATGTTTTGTATACATGTTTTATATATGTGTGTAAAGTGTTCTGTGTGTGAATAAACATGTACACTCATGTACATGAGTACAAATGTTAAATGCATGTGTTCTTTTGTAGAATTGTTAGCAGGCATGTTATTTAGATTTTGGGAAAGTTGGCTGTCTTTTTAAAAATTAGACTAGCTTTCAGAGCAGTTTTAGGTTCAGGATACAGAGGGCTACCTCCTCCCTGCAACCTCATACACCCATATCTTTCCTCAGTCAACAATCCCCAACAGAGTGGCATGTTGGTTACAATGAGTGAACTTAGTCGCCAAAGTCAACACTCTAAGTTCATAGTTTATTTTACCACTTGCTCTCGAAGTTGTATATTCTAAGTGTTTTGACAAATGTATAATGATGTGTTTCCACCAATACAATATTTTATAGAATATTTCCAGTGCTCTAAAAATCTGCTGTGCTTCACCAATTTGTTATTCACTATCCATTTGCAGTCTGTTCTCATCCTATGATAGTTGCTCTGTCATAATGCATATCCATCCCTTCTTCCTTCCTTCTCCTCTTTTCTCATTTTCCTTTCTCCTTCCTGCCCCTCTTTCCAAAACTACTTATTGTGTATGAGCTATGTGCCATGTTCCCTGCTAGATAGTACAAATGCAATGGAGAGGAAAACAGACATAGTATCTGTCCTCATGGAGCTTACAGCATGGTCAGGGAGACAGATTTTATTTTATTTTTAAATTTTCTTATTTATGAGAGACACAGAGAGGGGCAGGCTCCCTGCAGTGAGTGTGATGCAGGACTCAATCCCAGGACTCTGGGATCACAACCTGAGCCAAAGGCAGATGCTCAACCACTGAGCCACGCAGGTGCCCTAGGGAGACAGATTTTATTATATTTTATTTTATTATTATTATTTTTTAGGGAGACAGATTTTAAATGGTGCTTACCAAATAGAAACATAGTGACATAATTGCTGGGAATAATGAGGAAGAATGTGAGTAGAAGTAATAAAGAGGGGGCCCAATATGGGAATGAGAAATAGATTGAAGGCATCATATTTCAGCTGAGATCTGAAGGAAGAATTAAGAGCTCACCAGGAAGTGTTCTAAGCAGAGGGAATATATTCCCTTCTGGATTGGGACCACTCCCCCACCCCCACCAAGATTTCCTTTGGTTTGTTTGCTTTGTTGTTGTTGTTTTTTAAGATTTTATTTATTTATTCATGAGAGAGAGAGAGAGAGAGAGAGAGAGAGAGAGGCAGAGACACAGGCAGAGGGAGAAGCAGGCTCCATGCAGGGAACCTGACATGGGACTTGATCCTGGGTCTCCAGGATCAGGCCTTGGCCTGAAGGCTGCGCTAAACCGCTGAGCCACCCGGGCTGCCCTTATTGTGTCTTTATTGATCACTTTTTTTCTCTTTCATGCATTGCCTGCCCATATTTTTATTTATTTTTAAATTTTATTTTTTTAAAGATTTTATTTATTTAGTCATGAGAGACACAAAGACACAGGCAAGACATAGGCAGAGGGAGAAGCAGGCTCCATGCCGGGAGCCCGACATGCGACTCTATCCCAGGTCTCCAGGATCACACCCTGGGCTGAAGGCGGCGCTAAACCTCTGAGTCACCTGGGCTGCCCGGTTTGTTTGCTTTGAAATAAACTTTTCAATTTCGAACAGTTTAAGATTTACAGATAGTAAAGAGATTCGCAAAGGTAGTATTGAGAATTCCTGTGTACCCCTCATCTAGTTTCAGTAGATTATTGTTACTGTGTTACATTATAAAGTACACTTGTCACAAATAAGGAATCAACTGGTTCATACTTTTTTTGGGGGGGGGGGTCCATACTATTAATGAAACGTCAGACTCTATTCAGACTTCCTAGCCTTCCCTTAAAGTCTGTGTCCTGTTTTGGGGTCCAGTCTGGGACACCACACTGCATCTAGTCATCATGTCTCCTGAGCCTTCTCTGGTCTGTGATGGTTTGTGACTTCCCTTGTTTTTTTTTTTTTTTTTTTTTTTTTGTTTTGTTTTCAGGACGTTGGCAGTTTGAGGAGTACTCATCAGTAAGTTTGTAGAATATAGATAATTTGTGGAATGACCCTCATTTTGGCTTTGTCTGATGTTTTTCTCATGGTTAGACTGGGGTTATTTGTTTCTGGAAGAAAGACAGGAGAAGTGAAGTGTCATTCTCATCACATGCTATAAGAGGGCATGTTTCATGCTATCAACATGACTCGTCACTGATACATCACCCTTCATCACTTGGCTCAGGTCGTTTTCATTAGGATTCTCCATTGTGCTTTTTTCCTCCGCTTGCCACTTGCTATTCATTGGAACCAAGTCACTGAATGCAGCCCACTCTCAACCTCCTTGAGGAGGGAGTATTTACATAAATTATTTGGAATTCTTCTCTATGGGAGATTTGTCTCTTTTTCCCCATTTATTTATTTAGTCAGTCATTTCTATTAGTATGGATTCATGTATATTTATTTTATACATTGGGTTATAATCCAATACTACATTATTTATTTTGTTGCTCAAATTCTTCTAGCCATTGGGAGTTCTTTCAGGCTGGCTTCTATATCCCTTTTACATGCTTCCATTAGTTTATTTTTTTGAGTACTTCTTGACTTTCTGGTGCTACAAGATGCTTATAATGTGCTTTGTAATCTGCCCCAGCCCTAGAATTAGACCTTTTCCCAAGGAGCCTTGTTTCCTTTTACTGGCATTAGAAATTAATTTGTGGCACACACTGGGTGTGTTAATTGCTAGTGCAGTGTCATTGCTTCTAGGTCTTCTTAGCTGAGAGAGCAAGGAAATATATGTGTGTACACTAACCTGTATATATACACATATCCATATCCATCTGTATCTGTATTATACTAAACATGAGTTCATATTGGTGTCTCCAATTCTAATCTGTCACCACATGGATCATTCTAGCTGTCCTTGGCTTGTGTATAACCTCCCATTCCTATGGTGAAAAACCTGACTCCCACTATCTGCTATTGATTCACTTACTAGTTCAATTCTAGTATACAGATCTCTTTGACTTAGGATGGGGTTGTATCCCCATAAAACCATCATAAGATAAATATCATAAATCAAAAATGCATTTAATACACCTAATCTACTGAATACCATAGCTTAGCCTAGCCTAACTTAAATGTGATCAGAATGTTTATATTAGTCTACAGTTGGGCAAAACCATTTAACACAGAGCACACTTTATAAGAAAATGTTGACTACCTCATGTGACTTATTGAATACTGTGCTGAGAGCAGCACATAGAACATTTGTGTGGGTACAGGAGGGTTGTAAGTGTATCAATTGTTTACCCTTGTGATCACGTGGCTGACTAGGAGCTGCTTGCTGCTGCCCAGCATCATGAGAAAGGATTGTACTGCATATCACTAGCCTAGGAAAAGATCCAAATTCAAAATTCAATGTGTGGTTTATAGTGAAAACAAATTGCTTTCTCATCATTGTAAAGTCAAAAAATTGTAAGTTGAACCAAAGTTAACTTGGGACCAAGTATCATGGTTTCAAGATTGTTTTGTTTTGTTTTTTTTTTTTTTTTGGTTTCAAGATTGTTAACCTGTTTTCCCATGTGAGAAACTTTACCAACTAGAGTACCATGCTTATGTACCATTTCTTCTGCCTTTAGTCTTGCAACCTCCACTCATTTCCAAAGTTACTAGATCAGCACCTTTTCCCCTCCCACCCCTTGTATGAAGTTACTTCATACATTAGATGCTCCTGGTTCCATGCCATCCTGGGAATTCCTGACGTCCTAAATAATTTTTAAATTTGCTTACACTGAGTTTCACTCTTTGTTGCCATAAAGTTTATGGGATTGACAAATGCATAGCATCATGTATCTACCACTGCTGTACCAGATAGATTAGTTACATGACCTTAAGAAGTGTGCTGTGCTTTCACTAGTCAAACACCTTCTTCAAACTCCTGGCAACCACTGATCTGTTTTCTGTCCTTAGGGGCCCTCCTTACCCCAGAATGTCCTACATACACAGCCATTCAGAGTAGGTTTTTTCCCACTTCACAAAATGCACTTAAGATTCATTCACGTTGTATGAATTAATAGCTTGTCCCTTATTATCACTGAATAATATTCCATTTTATGCATGTACCACAGTTTGTTTATCCATTTTGCATATTGAGGAACATCTTGTTGCTTCCAGTTTTGGCAATTATGAATATAAAGCTGCTACAAACAGTCATGTATGTCTTTGTCAGTTCAGGCTGCTATATAACAAAGTACCATTGCTGGAGTGACCTATAAACAACAGCAATTTATATTTCATAATCTGGAGGCTGGAAATCTTAGGTCAGGGAGCCAGTATAATCAGGTTCTGGTGAGAGATTTCTTCTGGCTTGTAGACTATGACTTCTCTTGTATCCTCACATGGCATAGTGCAGAGAGGAAGGCCAGATTTGTTGCACTGTTCTAAGGGCACTGATCCCATCATGAGAACTCTACCCACATGCCCTCATCTAATCCTAATTACCTCCCCAAACCCACACCTCCTAATACTATCACATTGGGGAGGGGTTGTGTTTCAATGGATGAGTTTTGAAGGGAAACAATGAAACTGCCAAACTGTCTTCCAAAGTGACTGTACCATTTTGAGTTTCCACCAGGAATGAGTGAGAATGTCCGTTGCTCTGTACCCATGTTAGTATTTGGTGTTGTCAGGGTTTTGGATGTTAACCATCCTACTAGATTGTAATCATTTTTATAGTCTCAGTGGCCAGCATAAGGCATACCATTATTGGAATGAATCAATGAATAACTAACTGAATAGAACAAGAAAATGTGATTTTACAACTTATATCTTAAGAGATTTCTCTGTAATTAAAGAGGGTGCATTTGGACAGGGATTATATTTGGAAATAGACTGCAAGCTCAGATGCTTTACAAAGTGAAACAATGTATAAGGACAATAGGGAGTGTTAGGGACTGTGGCAATGTGGAGACTCCAAGAGAATCAGTGAACTCAGTTTTGCCAGATTTTCCAAATTTTTAGATTCAGACATAAAATCAAATGTATAAGAAATCTCACAATTTGGATATGTTAGTAATCATCTAAATATCAGATTTGAACAATAAGCTACCAGTTTTTAAAAAATATTTTATTTATTTATTTGAGAGGGAGAGCATAAGTCAGGGGAGAGGCAGAGGGAGAGAAGCAGACTCCTTGCTACATGGGGGGCCTGACATGAGGCTCGATCCCAGAACCCTTAAATCATGATCTGAGCCAAAGTCAGATGCTTTACCAACTGAGGCCCATAGGAGCCCTAACCTACCAGTTTTTAACCTATGTGTTTTTAATCCCTTCTGATGTGGCATCAAGATAAGTGTCTGCAATGGCCTAAGATTCTAGTCATTATGTGATCAGTATTTATTATTTGAGATTAATTTTATTTGAGATAATAGGAGTTTAGGGTGTGGGGGATAGACTGAGGAGGAAGAAAATCAATGTAAAGTTTTCAGTGTAAGAAGGGAAGCTAGAGGGGCAGCCTGGGTGGCTCAGCAGTTTGGTGCCACCTTCAGTGCAGGGTGTGATCCTGGAGACCGGGGATTGCTCCCTGCATGGAGCCTGCTTCTCCCTCTGCCTGTGTCTTTGCCTCTCTCTCTCTCTCTCTCTCTCTCTCTTTGTCTCTCATGAATAAATAAATAAAATCTTATAAAAAAAAAGAAGGAAAGCTTGAATGTGACTTTATGCCCAGTTTACAACTTATATTAAGGAGCATGCTTAATAGTTAATTATTTGAATCTTTGTGATTATGAGAACTGAGTTTGGATGTCACCTGGATCAATCAATTTTATCCTGGAATGTGAATACTTCATTAAGCTACTGCCTTTCAGAGCTTTGAGAATCTCTTTCTTTCTCCATTGTGGAGTTTTCTGGGGGAAAAGAATCAGGCAGTCCCCAATATGCAGCCAACCATTTCAATTACCTGTTTTGTTCATTGTCGTCCTACATTTTCTCCACCTAGTGATGTATAAAATGTGAACACGTTTTATAATTTATGGGGAGAGAAGAAATTATATGTCACACGCAGCAATCTGGTAAATATTTATGAATTTTCTGCTTCTTAATATGAGGGTATGAAAATAACTCCTGATTACATATTAGCAGCTACCGTAAGTCTGGAGAAGAGAACCACAGTCCTAAACAGGGTCTCTGTGCCTCTACAGAAACATTCCCGTTGGAGAGTCTCTCCTTTTTGACATGCCTGACTCCCTTCTGTTCCATTACTGTTCTTTCTAATAAACCCCAAAGCTGTGTTTCAACAGAACCAATACGCTCTCTAATCAGAGATGATGTTATACACAGTGAAATGGTTTCTACATTCTATGTGGAATGGACAACAGGCAAGTAAAATATCCCCTTCTCTAATTTTAATTAGAAGTAGAAGGCTCCCCAGGCTGATTAGCTCAGTTAGTGAGAGCACCCTGCAGAGTTCACGTCCTGACCCTCCCACGGGCCAGTTAATTTTGCTTAGTTCAGTAGCCACAGCTTGTAGCTCTGGCTCTGCAGTCATCTGGAGAACATGTCCCTTTAATCATTTTGGAAACAGAATGTCTGAGTGTGGATGCATTGCCACTTCTGGCAAAAGCACTTAACGTGCAAGCCCTTCTAATATCTGTGGTCAGTGTCATAATGTTGATAGCCAAAGAAGAGAACATTATATGGAGAGAAACCCACTTATTATCTGTGTGATAATAGCCTTTCTTCCTTGACCTTTCAGAGCAGCTTTCTTATCAGGAAGTTGGCAGTTAGGATTTAATGATATCTTGTCTGTAAAAACTCTCAAAATGCAAAGAGCTGTACAGATCCAAAACAGGATTGTTAACTCTGGTTGCTTTCTATGGAAAATAATATCCAGCCATGGTGATAGCTTTACATGAAAGACCTGCACTTTATTTCAAGAAATAACATGTTGATCTCATCCCAGTTGAAGCAACTGAAGGTGTTCAAGAGCTCTGAACAGAAATTCTTCTTTTCTACCAATTCTTCACCCCAGAGTTATTCAGCCTCAAGCTCCACTGTAACTGCAGTGCAGCCCTCCCTGCCTGTTCTGGTATGGCAGGAGAGGGTCACGTGAGAATGGGCATTTCCAGTTCTCCCACCCTGCTTCATTCCAATAGAAAAGGCATACCTTCCTATGCTTTATCTGCCGTGAATTATTACTTACATAGTATTTTGCTTAAAAAGAGTGTCTTGCTATATATGTTAAAAATTATATTTAGAAACCACCATTGTATATATTCTAAACTATACGATGGAGATGTGAACAACAATGTCCAGACTGTGGGAGACTTTATAGGATAAGTGATCTGGTGTCTCCATTAAATGTATTCCAAGGGGTAAAATGTGTCCATATAGTCTACATTCTCTCTGTCAATTCTTGTCTTTCTTCTGCAAAAGCTGGTTTTGATCCATTTCCTCTCAAATGGATTGTTGCCATCAATAGACAGGCATGTTATTATTTTTCCCAACTTAAAAAAATAAATTTTTCTTGGTCTGACCAAGGCTACCGATGCAACTCCTTGCTTTGCTTCCCTTCACAGCAAAGCTCTTTGAAAGTATTGTCCATAATTGCCTCCAATCTCTCTCCTCTCATTCTTTTTTTTTTTTTTTCTCCTCTCATTCTTTCTAGAAAGCACTCCAAGCGGGTTTTGTCTTCACTACCATTGTTCTTATCAATGTCACCAGTGATCTTAATGACATTAATGAGTCCAGTGATCAATCTCTGGCATCATGGTACTTGAACCATGAGCAGAATTTGACATTCTCTCCTTCTGGATATTGTATTACCTGGCTTCTGGGACATGCCGCCAGCTGATTTCCTTCCTATTATTCTGTTTTCTCAATCTTTTATGCATTTTTCCTGGTTTCTCTTTCTTGTCCTGACTTCTAAATGTTCTCTGTCCCAAGGCTCAGTGTTTGGAACTCTTTTCATCCTACTCTACTTACCTCAATGAGTTCATCCAAGTTCTTGTCTCTAAATAACTGTCTCTATGCAGAGAACTCCTGAAAGTTTATCTCTAGGTCTGCTGCCTCCCATAGCTTGTAGACCTTTCTCTATAACAGCACACCTTTCATTACACTTGGATGTATAGTGGATATCTCAAATTGAACATGTTCTGAACTTAACTCCCAATATTTCTCAAAAGGCCTTGCAATGACTAGTTCCTCTCACCATTAATGGCAACTCTGGTCCTTTCAGTCATTCAGACAAAACATCCCAGTGCTATCTTTGTTTTAAAAAAATTACTTATACACTTGTTAAAGACAGTAAGGCCAACTATTCCTGGGGCCTCCTATAATAGTGTTTGCAGTAGAGGAGAGAGGCCAGGCTCGACTCCAAATACAAGGAAAAGTGGGAATTTGTAGCTAAGGAGCAGGGTGGGAATATGTGGGTAGAAATTACTAAGAGGAAACATCAAGGCTAAGAGGATTCATGCTAGATCAGCTCAACAGCTGATCTTTTTCCTTGCTAAAGGAAAGCTAGGGTGATATTGTCTTAGTTCAGGCTGCTAGAACAACATGCCAGAGACTGGGTTGCTTGTGAACCACAGTGACTCCTTTCTCACAATTCTGGAGTCTGGAGGTCTGAGATTGGGCAACCAGAAAGTTTGGATTTTGGTGAGAGCTCTCCTCCAGGTTGCAGATTGCCAGCTTCTTATATCCTATCCTTTACATGGTGGAGGCAGCAGAGAGAAGGAAAGCAAGCTCTCTCAATGACTTTTATAAGTGCTAGGGCCTTTTTCATGAGGGTTCCACCCTCATGTCCTAACTATGTGCCACCACACTGAAGATTAGACTTCAACATATGAATTTTTGGTGGGTAATGGATACTAATATTCAGTCCATACAGTTATCAAAGTTGGCGTTTTTCACTGAACCAACCCAGCAGAATTTTTCCTAAGACTGGTCTAAATGCGCCAAGACTCTAAATTCTGTGAGATTATTACTCATTCTCTGCAGAGTCCCTACTCTAAAGACAGTACCTAGGGTAGGCAAGCATTGAATGTTTATTGAATAAACAAATGAATTCATTTCCAGTTTTGGAAAATATATTTAAGGATGCATATTAAAAATTTAAAGGTGGTTATTTAAAGAAGAACAGTAAGACAAGTGATTTTCAAGTAATCAGAAAAGAAAAATAAAAAATGTTTTGCTGACAAGAGATCAGAAAAAAAAGGAAAGTAAAAACTGTGCACACAAACCAAACATAAAACCAAAACAGAACAGCAAAAAGGAGAACCATGTCAGGAATCACAATCCAGTTTTTAATGACACAGACTCTCAGACTGCATTTGAAAATCCAGTTATGAGCTGTTTACAAGAGGCAAATATAAAACCAAATGATGCAGAAAGTTTGAAAATAAAGAGAAAGAAAATTATATGCTAGGCAAACATTAATAAAAAGAAAACGGGAGTAAAAATGTTAAAATGACAAAATGTAACTCAAGGGTGAAAGCATTGAGAAGGAAAAAGGAAAGATGCATTATATTAATAAATCACCTGCCAAGAAGATAGAAGAATCATAAAGCAATTTACAATCTTCATCATTGCTTTAAAATATAAATAAACAAAAGAATAAATTGAAAATCTACATTCATGGTGAGAGATTCTAACATCCCTTTATCAGAAACTGGCAGATCAAGTAGATAAAAAATGAGGACACAGAGTATTTAAATAGCCCATTATAAGTTTTCTTGTACACTGGGTGAAAATTATGCCCCATATATATATCTAGAGAATCATGAGGATTTAAAAAACAAGGAGACATATGTGGAGATGATGAAAAATAACCATCTGTTGTATATACATTATCTAAACATGAAGTGTCAGTTGAAAATCCCTGTCCATTTTCTTTCTTTTTTTTTCCCCTTAAGATACATTTATTTATTTGAGAGAGAGAAAGAGAAAGAGAGAGAATGCACACAAGTAGGGGAGGGTCAGAGGGAGAGAATCTCCAATCAGACTCCCATGCAGGACTCAATCTCATGACCCTGAGATCATGAACCAGCCAAAACTGAGTGGGATGCTTAATCAACTGAGACACCCAAGCACCCCATTTTCTTAATATTTTGACACATTTGGATCCTGATATGGCACAGAAGAGTGATTCTCAAAGCAAAAACCCTGGATTAGCAACAGTAGTATCATGTGAGAATTCGTTAGAAAGGCAGATCCATAGGTCCCAGCCCTAAGCCTTCTGAGACTGTAACTCCTAAGATGGGCCCAAATGTAACACACACTCCAGGGCATCCTTTCTCTGCTTCTCTTCAGGTACATGCTTTCCAGTTCAAATGGCTAAAATTGCTCACTGGGAGCATTTGTGGTGGTGAGTAGGGCATTTACTTTGGGAAACATTTGTTTTAAAAAATGTAACAGTATAATGTATGCAAACTTAACATTTACATATAGCTATGGACTAATTTTGTCCACCTCAATTCATATGTTGAAGTCCTGACGGAGCTCCATATGTGATGGCGTTTGGAGATTGGTCTTTGAGAGGTTATTAGGTTTAGATGAAATCATGAGGGTAGGGGCCTCATGATGGGATTAGTGACCTTAGAAGTATACCAGAGAGCTTGCTCTTTCTTTCTGCCATATGAGGACATTTTAAAAAGGTGGCTCTTTACAAGACAGTGAGGGAGCTCTCAACAGAAACTGACCATACTGGCACCTTGATCTTAGACTCCCAGCTTCAGAACTGTGAGAAAATAAACTTCCATTGTTGAAACCACCCAGTCTATGGTGTTTTATTATGGCAGCCCGCGCTAAGACAGTTTTATCCATAAAAGCATCCAAGATGCATATCAAAGACATCACATTGGTCATCTACGGAGCAGAGGGAAATAGGAATGTGGGTCAGGTATAACACAGAAGTAAAAATCCAACAAAAACAGAAGAAAATGAGAGGGTCCCTGCATGAAATATTTATTATAAGATGCTCTGAATACAGAGGTATGATTAATTCAAATCTATGTATTTAATATCCTAAAGGAAAAAAGGGAATTAGTTAATGAGTGACCTTGAGCAAGTCCCTCCTCATCTGGTCCTTCAGAGACCCCATCTGAGACTCAGGATCCTGATTTCACTGATGGACTATCACCAAGTGCTCCCCATTGGAAACCTACTGGATCACCTTTCACTAGCTATGTTGACCCTCAGTTCTCCTTACTGTTTCTGTGCTTCTTTTGGAGAGTGTTGTAAGGGGCAAAGTAGCACATCATTTTCTGTCTATGGATTCGCTTTCACCAGAATAGTCTATTTATGCTCTCAAATGATACAAGCTAATGCATGTTCACTACTGGTATCACTGAGCACTTATCTTTAAGAAGCCACCCATACTATTTTTCCCATTGAGGACCCTGCATTTTCAGACATGCAATACTTCCTGTTCTCTTTACCTTTTATTTGCACCCTTCATGATCAAGTGGACTTCCAGAAATTGATTTATTAACCAATTTTGAGATTGGTTCTTGGTGAGTTTAAAGCTCTTATCTAACTGTTACAAAAAGGTAGTTGAGCATTCAGGTGTGTAGGACACTTTTATGGGGGGTTTGAAATTGATGGAGGTTTGAAAGATGGAATTGGTTTACTCCTTATTAAAAAGCTAAGTCCACAAGCTGAGAAAGTCTGGGACAGGAAGTTTTTTAAGAAATAACTTTAGCTTTTGAGAATGGAACACATATAAATTTGGAGACTAATTGTGAGTTGACTTAAGCTATGGGCCTGCTATGATTTCAGGCTTATAATCAAAGATATAACTCAGGATTTGGGGGTAGGTAGCCAGGAATTTGAATCCTAGCTAAGCCACTTACTAGCTGTATGACCACAGATTTGGTACTTAATTTCTTCAAATTCAGTTTTCTCATCTGAAAAGTTGGGATAATTGTATCCATTTTACAGATTTTTTACAAGAATTGAATAGGTAACCATATATAAAAAGCTAGCAGTGGGGGATCCCTGGGTGGCTCAGTGGTTTAGCACCTGCCTTTGGCCCAGGATGTGGTCCTGGAGACCCGGGATTGAGTGTGCATCAGGCTCCCTGCATGGAGCCTGCTTCTCCCTCTGCCTCTCTCTCTCTCTCTCCCTCCCCCCTGCCCCCCCCCATCTCTCATGAATAAATTTTAAAAAAAATTAAAAAAAAAAAAGCTAGCAGTGAGTTAGGTACAGAATAGGTGCTATCAAAATTGGTCTGTTTCTTTCCTCACTAGTAGGGAGACTTTCATTAGACACTAAGCATGGGATCCATACACATTGCCTGGTTTTTCAGAATGTGATAGTATTATTACAAGGGAAAGTATGGCTAGAAATGAAAAAAAGTCTTTGTGGATTGATTCATTTTATTGGAACCTAGCTAGCTTGACAATTTTTCTCAATGGCCCTTAAACTTGTGGATCAAGGTTTTTGGCTAGTATACTTGTGCAGACATGAGAGAAACAAATCACCTTCCACATCTCCTCCTCTCCTCCCCTGGTCCCTCACCACCCCCACTTCCACCACAGTGCACACACTTGTCCCACTTTGTAGTAATTGGGATCTGTGTTTTTGTGGCTGTTATAAGGAAGCCAGATCCAGTATCTGCCACTACTCTATAGTGTGACGGTGGGCAAGTCCCTTAAACATTTTTTGAAAAGGAAGCATATTCCAGATAATTTCTTAAGTTTCATCTCATTCTTACACTTTCCAATTCTGCATTTAAAGAGTATTATCCTCTCTCAATCCCAAGCCTAAAGATCATTCTTTGACCATGGAGAATTAATATACGCTACTTAGCTTTGCTACTGAAAGTGTGGTCCATGAACCAGCAAGTATCACCATCACCGGGAAGCTGGTTAGAAATGCAGAATCTCAGGCCTTGCCCATAATAAGAATTTTAACAGGATCCCCAAGTGATGCGTATCCCATTAAAGTTTGAGAAACTGCTTTTGAGAACTGCAATTCGCTTTTATTTGTGTGTGCGAGTTCACTGCTTTGAGCTTTATTTTATTTTTTGCTTTGATCTTTAAAGTGTGTCTCCAGAATCCACATCAAATCCCATCAAATCCCCATGAGGAGGCTCACATTTAGACCATTTTTATGAAGGGAAACTGAGTCAGAGACTAAAGAGGGATTGCTAAGGGACTGGGCTTGATAACTGTCACATAGAGAACATGAGCGCAGTCACATTGAGACAGCTGTTGTGGTCTCCTGGCTGGTTGGATGTAATGTTGGGATTCCCGTTGGAGCCTTATCAGCCTTTTGTTACCTGAGCTAGTTAAACAGAATCCCGTGTGTCATTTGCCCAACATGATGCTTTTTGGAAGTCATCGAAGTTCCTTTGAAATGAAAGAGACAAATTTGTACACTAGTATTTTTAACACTTGATTAATGCCATTCTGTTTGGCCACCCCTGTTCTTTAATTATAAAATTACACAGTTTGGAATGAGACTCTTGGCTCCCCACCTGTGCCAAGTTTAACTGAACATGTTTCTCTCTGGTCTCTTGTTGTGGTGTGGGCTTCAAAGTCAAAAGCAAACCGCCTTGCTCTCAGACTCTTGATTCCCTTTTCTGTAGCTGGCAGTCTTGATTTTTTGAGGACAAACATTGATTGTTTCTGCTGTGGCCCAGCTGCTTCCACAGCCACTTCAAATGGGCTTTGGAGGAAGACAAACTTCATTTGGCCAGTAGGTGAGTAGGTGAACCTGAGCTTCTTCCCTCAGGCCATTGGTTCTGGGTATCTGTTTTCCTTGGAATGTGAATTGTCCCTCTATAAAAGAAATTACAAGTAGGCAGAGAGTAGCGTGTCTACCTAAACTACCAAGAAACGCACAAGAAGCATGGAAGCTTCTGTAAATCCTGTGAAGAAGTGGAAAATGCTATGGTACTATTTTCTCTTGGAGTCTTTCCCTGTGTCCTTTATGCCCTGTGTACTTTCCCAAGCTGACTTGTGATCATGTGGAGACTCTTACAGCTCACCATTTTAAAAAGGAGGTGTCCCTGTCCCCACTTGCATCCATCTCTGATTCCTAAGGAAATGACAGTGATTTCTTGGGGGTAGAAGTAATGGGAAGTAATACCTTGACAATGCCCCTTGATATACTTTTGGAACCAGATGGTAGTTTTTAACGATACATTTCCTAGACATGGTTATGTCAAATATCTTTCTATCTTACCTGTCCCCGCTGCCCTCCTCATTCATCATTTTAAGGTTATTTGAAACTACTGTATTTTAGAGTTGAGTTTCCTAAGTTTTTTTTTTTTCTTAAAGTAAGCAGCAGCCAACCCCATAATCTTTATTGTATAGACAGTTTTGGTTTTCCATTCTTAAATCTTCAAAATAAACTTTCAACATGCTTTTTAACACATTGTCTCTAGTGAAAATTAAATGCTGCTTAAAAATCACACCATGGCAATTTTGTGCAGAATATGAAGCTTTCACACTACTTGATGCTATTATGAATCATTCATATTCAGTAAATGTCAAAAATGACTAGGATTTAGTAGCTTAGGGAATAATATACTTTTTTTTTCACTCCTATCCAAAGAATTCTAATGTAGTTCAAAGATCTTGAGAGATGAGTTTAACTCTTCTGTGATGATGGAAATGTTCTCTACGTGCTATCTAACATGGCAACCACTGACTGCATATGGTCATTGAGGACTTGAAATGTGGCTAGCACAACTGAGGAGCTGAATGTAATTTTTTTTTCTTTAGAGAGTGGGAGAGAGGGAGATGGCAGAGAGAGTTTTTGTTTTTGTTTTTGTTTTGTTTTGTTTTAAAGAGAGAATTTTAAGCAGGCTCAGGGCCCGATGCAGACTCAATTTCATGACCCTGAGATTATGACCTGAGCCTAAATGAAAGAGTTGGATGCTTAACTGACTGAGCGACCTGGGCATCCCTGGATTTTAAATTTTATTTCATTCTAATTAATTTGAATTTTAAAAGCCTCATGTGGCTAGTGGCTACAATATTGGTTTAGATTTGAGATTGATAAATCATGGCCCAGGAGCCAAATCCAGGCTGCTTGGTTTTGTAAAGAAAGTTTTATTGAACCTTAACTACACCCATTCATTCACATGTTGTTTTTGGCTGCTTTTGAAAGACAGCAGAGTTGTGTAGTTATAATGCAGACGAATCCACAAAGCCCAATGTTTGTTATGGAAATGTTTACAGAAAAAGTTTGCCAACTCTGGTGGAGACCAATGTTCAATGGAGTAGATCTGTAGAACATTAGAAAAAGCAGTCATGACAATCCAGAGATATCTAGATCTAGGCACCAACTATAGTCTTGAAAATTATATTAAGAGATTGGTGATTTCTTAATCAGTATTTTTTCTTTAAGCGTAGTTCATGGTCATAGTACAATTTCAGGAAAACTACAAAAAGAGAAGATAAAAGTCATTTTCCATGCATAAATAGGTATGTGTGTTTGTTATAGAATATATAATATCATTCCATAGGTGGTATCTTACAGAATTCATGTAAACCCCTTTTAACACTTTATCTTGACGTTTTAAGGACTTCAAACATTAATCTACCACTGCCATGGTAAACGCTTACTTCAATGATTATTTCCTTTTTTCACTTTCCCATCCTCAGAGTGGGTTTTGTAGTATCTGCGTACAAATGTGAAAAAGGAAGTTTTAAGCACTTGACTATGTTTGAAGTCTCAAGTGAAGTTTTATAACTGAATGTATGTGTGTACTCCAAATTTCAAAGATAAGAGTTTTTATTTTTTTCAAAGATAAGAGTTTGATGATATTTCTTATTGGTAAGGGTTAAATGTGAGAGAAAATTTAAACTTAGTATTCACTCCTGCTTCTGGGAACAAGCAAGAAAAATAAGAAATGGACAAGTAAATTGGCGGGCAGGTAAGTAAGAAAAATAGACAAGTGTGTGTTGAGAGTTTATTGTACTTTTGAAAAAAAATACAGTTTTATTTCTCACATACTGGAAACTAGGCATATTGTATACAAAAGACATTGATTCAACCAAATTCTTTAGGCACCAACTCAGTGATGGCTAACAGGCTTTTAATATAAATGGAAGATATGATAGGTCTTGGTATATGATATCTCTGAGTATTTGATCATACAAGAGTAAAAAGCAAGGCAGTATGTAATCAGAACTCATTTGGGTAATATAGTAAATGTCAAGAACATCTATTGTTGCTAATTCTAACCTGTGCTATGGCACATAAACCTTAATTGGGCCCTTTTATGGGAAGATCCAGATCAAGGAAGGAGTTCTGTCTCCCAGGAGGCCAACAATGATTTGGTGTCTGGGAAAGATGAAAGACTTAGTGAGTACAGTGGAGGATGATGTGCAAGAGAAAGGAAGCAAAAATAAATAAATAAATAAATAAATAAATAAATAAATAAATAAATAAATAAATAAAAGAGAAAGGAAGCAGAGTGAAAGACTGTATGGTAGAAATGCCAGGGAGATTCAAATGATAATTGTAAACACACAAAATGGAAATACTGCAAAATTTTCATTTTTCCCCATAGTCATCTTTTATGTAGAATGCACAGTATTGATTTAAACTATGTTGGAAGAATAACCCTCTGAAGTTGTCTGAAATGCAACCCCTTTGGGAGAGGCTGAAGAACCTGATTAGGTCCAGGGTAGAAAATTGGGAAAACCTGGAGGAGGCAATTAGCAGCCTATATATACTTAATGGGCTGTTTTAAAGGGTATTGGTGACAATTAGCCTGGTACTTATCCTGTGCCAGAAGGAAGTCATTTCAGTTAACACCAAAGTTTCTTTGTGCAGATTGCTATAAATAACACTTTCCTTTGGCTGGAAATGACTCAGCAATGTCCTTCTCCAACCCCGCTGTGTCATTAAGAGGTTTTGAAGGAAACTTATTCCAGGTTCCCTGGGGACAAGCCGAGCAGGTAATGAAGGAAGAGAATGCCTTTCCTTTGGGGAAGAAGGGCCTCGTGAGCAAGTTGTGACTGGCAATGTGAAGATAAGTGTTCTGTGTCCTTGCATTGAGCAGGCACCATGTGTTTTGGGTAAGAGGCTTGCTGAAAGGCCTAGGCCTTGCTCATGTGACCTTGAGCAAGCCATGCAAGCTTTTTGTAGATCAGTTTCCTTTCATTTCTCTGCCCCACCTTCCTCACAGTCAATAAGAGGAGATGATGATAAAGAATGCTTTGGTAAAGTAACCAACAAAAAACCTATATAGATAAGAAATCATCACAATTACACAGTCAGGTATAAAAGTGAAAGTCAGAATTGGATATGACCTTGGGGGAAGAAGGAGAGGAAGGTGTTACTTGAAAAATTCATCCCAAATCTGATTTAGGTCCTCAGTCTGAGAACCACTTTGGGATTAGGGTCTATTCCATGAATCTATCTACTGTATTGCCCAACATACTGTAGACTACTAGTCTATAGAATGTCTGCTGGGAAAGGCCCTACCCTGGGCTAACTTGTAAAAGTGTCATCCTCTCAGTGTATCAGTATGAAGGTATATGCCATGTTTAATTGTCAGTGATAGTCCTTGCTTTTGAAACTGTGAAGGACAACCTTGAGTTGATAGTTGTGGAAATAAATGAAGACGGGGCCACCTGGGTGGCTCAGTCGGTTAAATGTACTCCTTCTGTTTAAGATATGATCCCAGGACCCTTGGATTGAGTCCGAGTCAGGCTCCTTGCTCAGTGAGGAGTCTGCTTCTTCTTCTCCCTCTGCTCATTCTCTTTTTCTCTCAAATAAATAAATAAAATCGAAAGAAAGAAAGGAAAGAAAGAAAGGAAAGAAGAAAGAAAGAAAGAAAGAAAGAAGAAAGAAAGAAAGAAAGAAAGAAAGAAAGAAAGAAAGAAAGAAAGAAAGAAAGAAAAGAAATATCAACTTCATGAGAAAAGTAAAGGTTATTTATTTGTAGTGCTAGAATACTGGAGAGTCAGCTGTTGTCACTTGTGTTTGGCAGAGACTCAGGCAGGCCAAGGGGTGGGAGAGCTTCAGAGAAGAAATAAGGGAAGGCTCCAGGGGCCCCAATTGGAGACTATTGACCTGGGGAAGCTAGAGGTGGGCTAAGTCGGAATGGGGTTTCATGTGATTGGTTAGGGTGCATATTTGGCTTTTTCTTGTTGGCACTGAGTTGGAAGTGAGGTCAAAAATTAGGAAGGCTAAAAAAAAAAAAAAAAAAAAAAATTAGGAAAACTAGCACTTAAAAGGTCCTGGCCACTGGGTCCAACTTTTAGGGAAGTTATTGTTTAGCTTCCTGAATTGTCACTAAAGATAGCATTCTGGCTTCCTGTAAACCTGGCTGATAGGCTGGCTTCCTGGAATGTTTATTGTAGATAGGGGGCTGATTTCCTGGGCAGGCTACTGCAGGTTTTGGGTCTAAGGTTCATTTTCATGTATGGTGTGGCCATTGTTTATTTTACATTCATTCTCTTATAGTTAAGACCAAACACTGAAGAATGTCTTCAAGTTCTTGTTTTGCTATGACCTGCATGACCTTGAGCAAGTCAGTTAACTTCTCATGTATAAATGAGACCAGATTACCTGCCCTGGCATAGCTCACAAGTTTGTTTGGGGGTCAAATGTGATAAACTACACAAAATGGTAGCCTGTTTTCTAGACTGTTGAATAAATTCTAATGATGACAATGATAGAGACCACTATGGAATAATAGGTATCCTCTCTTTTCCCTTTCTTGCTTTAAGATATAAGAAACCATATTGTTGTTGATTAGAAAAGGCTAATTCCTATTAACTTAGCATTTCTGGCGCTCATTAAATTTGAACCACTTTCCCCATGAGTCTTCTAGTTAGTAAATAAATAAGAGGAATGCATTATCTCTTAAACCCTATTATTAGCCCCTCTTGATATAACAGATCTATTTGAGTATTTGATGAAAGTTATGGGTCCTCTTCTAGGAAAATATACATATGCACTTACACGATATTTTATACAAAATTTCAGAGGGTCCATACAGGAGGAGTCCACTTATATAGATGTTTTGAGGCAGTCTCTCTAACTTGCATATTAGAAACATCTGGTCTTTTTTTTTTTTTTAAATCATGGGATTTTAAGCAAGCTACACTCCAAGCTAATTAAATCAGAATTGTTGGGGAGACCCAGACATCAGTCCTTTTGAAAGCTTGAGAACTACTGTTTAAAGGCAGTGCTTCTCAAGCTCTAATGAACATTTTAATAATCCAGAGGGCTTTTTAAACCTGTTTGCTGGTCCCACCTGCAGAGTTTCTGATTCAGTAGGTCTGGGGTGGGAGTGGACTTTTGCAGGTTAAAAAAAACTTCCTCAGGTGATTCTGATGCTAATCTCTGAGAGTCACAGCCCTAGAGGAGGGAAATCTGGGTCCAGCCTGAGACCATTGTGGTATTAGAGTAGCTCAAAGGTCAACTAATGCGTCAACATACCATTCTTAGCCTCAAAGGCACAAGGCAGCATCTGGCTGCATACTCTGAGCGAATAATAATAACTAGATGCTTCTGTTTCTCCAGGGTTTACCAGCACAGAGGGATGGTGAGAGGACAGAAGGCACCTCCAGAGCTCAGTTCTAATGGTAGATTTGCTAGTCCTATTCCCTCCCCCGATTCGTTCTATTCCACATAGCCTGTTATCTCTCAGGCTATAGGCAGGTGCCCAGGACTGCACTCTGTTGGGGAAACAGAATTAAGAACAAAATCTCCCAATCCAGAAGTCTTCTCCACGAAGGTAATAGAGAGAGAAACTGCTTTTATTATAGAGTAAGCATTAAATCCGAATGTGATGTGCATCAAGGTGACCTTTAATAGATTGTAAACACAGAAAGCAATCCCACCCTTTTATAGTCAAGGAGATCCAACTCATGACAGACTTGTTCTCAAGATAAACAATAACTAGCTCTCAAGTAAGAGGACTTGACAGCACCATTTGTCGCACATAGTTCTTCTTAACTTTGTCTGGTAATTGGGGTGGCCATCTGTGTTAGCTAATTGGCTTTATCCAGAGGAAAAATAAACTTCTCCTATCTTTATGACTGGAGGGTAGCTGTACCAGCTCAGAGCCAAGCACCCACAGAAGTTAGGTTCCTATTCCCACCCTCCCAGAAAATGGGATATAGGGGTGCTATCTATCTAGCTATTTGCATTTCAAAGAGTTGACTCCCGGTCTTTGAGAAAGACATTTCTGGGTCATAAAACTGACAAAAGACCTATCTAGTTTTCAAGAGGATTTATCTCCGTTTTAAAGAGGAAAAATTACTTATAATTTTAGGTTTTTGAAATGCTCTAAGAAGGAAGGGAGGAGGATCTTTTCTATTATTTTCAACAGTGAGAAATATGCCTCTTATTTCAAATTAAATCAAATTTTATACCCTTAGTTGTGGGCTGTCATCACAAAATTCCATAGACTGGGTGCTTTAAACAATGGACATTTATTTCTCACAGTCCTGGACGCTGGGGTCCAACCAAGCTCAAGGGGCTGGCAATTTGGTGCCTGGTAAGAACCCACTTTCTAGTTTTTCTAGTTTGCAGATGGCCACCTTCTCCTTGTGCCTTCAGATAATGGCAGGGAAAGAGAGAGCAGGAACTCTTGTAAGAGTGTTAGGACACTAATCCTTTGAATCAGGGTGCCACCCTTAGGACCTCATTTACATTAATTACCTCATTATAGGCTGTATCTCTAAATACAGTCACGTTGGGGGTTAAGATTTCAACATACGAAATTTGGGGGGATACAATTCAGTCTGTAGTACATGCACAGTCTGAGGGGTGTGTTCTACATAACTGCCCTGCCTCATTGCATTTTTGGAAACTTTTCAACTTAGCCTTTCTGTGCCATTAACACTGTGGCAGCTGTCAGGCCAGATCAATACATTGGAATGGTTCTCTCTTGCCTATCATGTCCCTACCACCACCTCCTCCTCCTCCTTGGGTAGCAGTCTTTTCTGCCTTACCTCTCCTCACCATCCAAGGATTTTAAAGACTTTGAGGGGCTCTAGGCCAGACTGTCTTTAACAATATCCCAGATGAATTTTGAGAGTTCTTTATGCTCATGTGTTTCCCACCAGAGAGCATCCAGTCAGAATTCACATATTGTGCATCATACTGCAGATTTACTTCTGTCAACCCTGCTCTTTGATCTGGTACCTTGTCTCTCTGGATTAAGGGAGAAGACAGGCAATTTTTTTTTGCGGGGGGGGGGGGGGCATTCTAAAACCTCAGTGGAAATGTAATAATATTTAGAAATTGGTCCTTACTAGAAGTTTCTTTGGGAATTTAATGCTTTTCTAGAAGTAAAATTGAGACCCCTGAAGTGCATACTTTAATCACAAAAACAAGCTATAAACTTTCTTTAAAAGATGTGTTTAGGTTAGCTGTAGGGAGAACTGTTTTACTAGTGAAGAGCACCCATCAGAGCTCCTATTCTCCTGCCCTCCCAAAGGTGGTCCCCATTCTCTCCTCCAAGTGAACAAATATTTAAAGAATGCTGGCTTGCAGGCTTCCGAAATATGTGGCTTTTTTTTTTTTTACCCTCCAGCTTATCCACATATCTAACTCTGGCTCTTGTCTTTACCACACACACACACACACACACACACACACACACACACACACTCCCTCTTCCAGAAGTCCCCTTTTTCTTGAGTTGACCGAAATCCTGTTTTTTTTAATCCAAATTTTTACTATACTTATATTAGTAATGTCCTTAAGACTACCAAAATCACAGTGATTGATTAAAATATGACATAAAGCAACATTCCTCAAATTCTTATTTTATGTGTCCCTTTAGCCAGACTCTCTCTTTCTATACTTTTGCTAAACTCTTGGTCATCTAGCTTGGCCCACATTCCCATCCCAGTAGGACATCAAAACCTCCAAGGTTGGCCAAGACTGAGCCTTGCCCCATGTGTTCTTAACAATATCCTTCTTCCACACATTTAAAAATGTGTAAGATAGTTGTCTTGCTACTTGACAGGAGCAAGGGCAGAACCACAGGATTAGTCTAAAATGGGTAAAGGAGGTTTTAATATGTTGTTTTTTCCATAGGCAAGAATAGCAATAGAAAAACGACTAAGAATTATGAGTGTTTACTATATGCCCAGCACAATGCTTCATATACACGATTTCATTTAATCGTTACTGCATTTCTAGGAAGGAAGCACAATTATAACCCAGGTTTTATCGATAAGGAAGAAGAACATTAGAAAGGCTAAGAGCTACTAATGATCTTGGGAACACAGAACACCAGGTGGAGGTAGAGGCAGTACCTGGTTTAAAACTCTTCACTCCAGGCATACCTCGGTGGCTCAGTTGATTAAGCATGTGACTCTTGATTTCAGCTTAGGTCTTGAACTCAGCATAGTGAGTTTTTAAGCCCTGTGTTGGGCTCCATGCTGGGTGTGGAGCCTACTTAAAAAATAAAACAAAAACTCTTCTCCCCAGAACTTGGAGTAGAGTCTAGAACAGCACCATCCAGTCTAAATAAAATGAGATCTATACATGTAATTTAAATTTTTCTAGTACCACATTAAAATGGAAAAACAAACATGTGAAATCAATTCTAATAATATATTCAACCCAATGCATAAAATATATTACCGCTTTAACAAGTCATCAATATAAAATTACAAATGAGATGTTTTTCAATTTTTTTTTACTAAATCTTTGAAATCTGGTTTGTGTTTGATATTTATAGCACTCCTCAACTTGGATTAGCCACAGGACAAATGTGGTGAGTGGTTACCATATTAGATACCATATTACATACTATATTACAGTGCTGGTCTAAAATCTAGCAGGTGATTAGAGCAGAGACAATGGTGCTCAGCAGATATTCCATGTGCTCCACTACATTTCCTAGCTCCTCTTGCTGGTGGGGAGAGCACATCATTAGTTCCAGTCAGTGGGCTGTAAGCAGTAGTTACATATGCCATTTTTGGATCAAAGCATTTAACTGTCAGTGAGAACCACCCCCTCTTAGATTTTTCCTTTGCTGTGTCAACTGAAGAGGCCTGTGTTATGTTGGTGAAGGCACAGTTGACGTAGCCTGGATCTCTAAGTTGCCACATGGTGGTAGTTGCCCTAGAGATACACTGGACTTTGCAAAGGGGAGAAATAAACTTCAGTTGTGTTAAGACACTAAGATTTTGGAGTTGTTTGTTTTGACATCAAAGCTTAGTTTTATCTGACTAATAGAGTGATAACAGATTTTGGTGAATGAATGAGTGAAGGGACACAATGAGAAGAGCCATATTCCTCCAGGGACCAGAAGAACATGCGGAGTTTGGACCAACCAGTTAAAGTGACCTTAACCCAGAAATATTGGTGTGACTAAAGACTGTGCCAAGCCTGATGATGTCCTCTCTGCTGGATGTAATGGAGCAATCCAAGATGAGGTTCAGAACACCAGGATCCTGGCCACTTACCAATGATGATTTCACTTGAAGAAAGTTTGTGCCCCGATGTCTCCTTCTCTTGTTGTAACATTCACTTCTAGTTTTGAGTATCATGTTTGCTGGGCTATACTGGGTAAAATATAAAAGAGGGAAGCATCAAAAAATCCATAAAGTAAAGAAAAGCTCTTGGACAAGAACTAACTGTAAACAACAATCCAGTAAGACACAATGTCTAAGGATCTAGGACCTAAATGGTTTTGCAATTAAAGGCAACCTATCTCAGTTTTCAACATCTCTTGAAAAGGTTGTAAAATTTTATTGAATCCATTGTATCAATTTATTTCTGAAAGTAATATATTTAACTAATGAGGCTATCAGCAGAACCCATTCATAATTCATCTGGGATTACCTTCAACTCATGATCACTGGTGTTCCCTTGATGTTGAACTGCTTATAAACTACAAAGATTGATGTTTTCAGCATCCAGAGAGATTATTTTATTGTCATTGCTGTTTGTAGTCATGTTCTATCAAGGTCAAAGACTTGTGAAACCATCAATGCTGAGTCACTATTATTGAGCACTTACTGTGTGTCCAGCATTTCATAGGTGTTTCCTCCTTCAATCATCATAAGCATTATTATCCACACTTTACAGATGAAGAAACTGGTCCCCAAAAGATGAAGTACCTAGCCCAAGTTCACTCAAAACGGTAGTGGTGGTGTGGCAATTCCAACCAAGCTTTATCTGATTTCCAACAGATGGCTCTACTGAGGGAACCATGTTGCTCTCTAACGTGGAAATGGTTATTGTATTAGTTTGCTAGGGCTGCTGTTACAAAGTACTGCTGACTGGGTTATTTAAAAAATAGAAATTTGTTGTCTCACAGTTCTGGAGGCCAGAAATCTGAAATCAAAGTGTCAGTATGGTTGATTGCTTCTGAGGGTTGTGAGGAAAGCATCTGTCCCAGGTCGCCCTCCTTGGCTTGTAGATGGCCATCTTCTCCCTGTGTCTTCACATTTTTCTTCCCTTTTCTTCTCCCAGGGACACCAGTCATATTGATTAGGGCTCACCTTAATCACCTCTACAAAGGCTTTGTTTCCAAACATAGTCACATTCTGAGGTATGGGGTTAGGATCTCAATGTATGAGTTCTAGAGGGGATACAATTTAGCCCATAAAGGTATGCAATCAATTTGGTTTTCTAAGAAGTTGCACTATTGTTTACTTTAGGGATGTGGTCTTTATTTGATTCTGGCTGGAATTCGTAGCCAAGTCAGCGTTTGAGTTGTGTCTGGTTTGTATTCATCCTCTTTACGGCTGAACTTGGAAGCGTCACCTAGTAATGATACCCATGGCATGGAGGCATGTCTGCCTCTTCTTCAGTGTACAAAGGGATACATGGAAAAGATAGACTTAGGGTATTTTGATTTATCAACTCTCTGAGTCACTGCTTCTTCCTGCCTCAAAGGACTATTTAGAGGTTAATTGAATAAAAATGGCAATATGAGTGGGTAGTTGGGACTTGGAGGCAGTGACTCATATTCTTCACAGGACCTGGTATAAATTATAAGCAAAGGCCAGTATACTTGCCCTTTTGTGTCACTAGCTATATGGAGGGCACATTTGATTTTGATTGAATTAGAATGGAAAGAACAAAGGATTTGGAATAGGCTTTTGGGTTTGTGTATGAGTGTGTGTGTGTATGTGTGTGTGTGTATGTGTGTGTAGTCAGTGTTTGAGATAGGCAAGTCAAGAGCACAGAGATAATGAATGACCTAGGAGGAGCAATACCCTGAGGTGGGGTGGGTTTGGGGAGGAAGACCCACTAAAGGAAAACCAAGGACCATCTTTGTTGACCTAAATGACCTTTCTAGGCAAAGATCTAAATCCAAGTCTCTGAGAGCAGTGTTGGATTCTCACAAGACAGAGGTCACAAGTTGGCTTCTTTTCTCATTTTCCTAAGGATGGAACTTTGGAACATCATAAAGCCTGGATTGAGTTCCACCACTGCCTCTTCTCCTCTGAGATTTTGCAAAACACTGTGACATGGGTCTCATTTTTCTGTTTCAGAAATGGACACACATCTTGATAGTGGATGTCTCAGCTTTGCCATGCTCACTGGATATGAATTCTAGAAAAAGTCAAGCTGAGTGTTATGCAGTTTACATAGTCACCTTTTATGTTCTCAAAACACAAGCACGTTGTGTCTGACAAAGATCATATAATAATCAGAGTTCTTTGTTGAGAACAGAGCTGCCTGAGTTATCCCAGGGGGATGCAGTGCAAAGGGAGAATTCTGTTTTATACCTTTTTCAGAGTAGCCACCTTCTTGCTCTTGTTGATGGCTCCCAATGGCTCTGTGTCTGGACCGGGCTTGGGATATGAAATCTGACAGAGTATGTAGAATTGTTTATGATAGTTAGGTAAAAGACATTTGTTTCCCAAAAGGAAACTTTTTCTGCCTCTGAGTCTGCTTTTGCCTAAGAGTATCAAAGCTGTAGTCCTTGTGCTCTCATGAAGAGAAATCTTTGTTTTCTGATCTCTAGCTGAGTAGCCTGAGTTCAGCCTGAGATGAGATTCTAGCTTTTTCTTCTGTCATAGTCAAACTTTTCAGAATGAAGCGTTAATAGATGCAGAAACACTTTTACATGGTTGGAGAATTGTTCTCATAGGAGGATAAGATGTAACGATCCTCACAGAAGTCAGCTCAGTCTTCAGTATGAAACCTGTCAACACCAAAGCTCCACACAATGTAAACACCTACACCTCCCTCACTTGTACTCTTCCTGAGGCGCTGTCTCTTTGCAGTTCCCTGTTTTCTCTTTGTTATGTATGCTCTTGAGGTGATTTCTTTATTTTTTTAAAGAACATGAACTCCTGAGTGAAAACAATAGTATCTTTCTCACATATTTGGTTTTGTATTTACCACAGCACTGTAAAAATGTACAAGCATGTTGACTATGTATTTATCTTCACGAAAAAGTACCAGAAAACTCCTGGGAATTTAATTTGAAAGTCTGTAGATTGATCTGGCAATATAATCAGCCATCCATCTGCCATCTGCATTAGAAATGCAAAAAAGAGAGTGCCTGAATGGCTCAGTCAGTTAAGCATCTGACTTTTGATTTTGGCTTAGAAGTCATGATCTTGGGGTTGTGGGATTGAGCCTTAAATCAGGCTCCATGCTCAGCATGGAGTCCTTTTGTCCCTTTCCCTTTGCTCTTCCCCTTGCACATGCTCTCTCTCTCAAATAAATGAATAAAATCTTTAAAAAATGCTAAGAAGAACAGAAAATGGGTTCAAAATCTGATTTTTTTCTAAGAGTAAAAAAGGAAGAGAGGGATCCTAAGAGATGATTCAGGCACTGGCTACTAGGTTCCACTAGCCTTAGAGGCTGGACTGATTCCAGGAAGTGGTGCCAGAATCTTGGGTCTGCAAGAAACAGGGAAGGGCTATGGTCATGAGTCCGCTGTGCAACAGGTTTCCTTGGTCATCTTCTCTTTTTGAAGGACAGGATTTTGCTGGGGCTTCCTAATGACTAGATTATGCTGAGAATAAGGTCAGGGCTAGAAAGATGAGAAGCCTATGCTGTGGGTATAGGAATAGACAAGGATCATATTAGTTATCTATTGTTATGTAAAAATTTACCCCAAACTGTAGTGTCCTAAAGTAACATTTTTATTATCTCTCAATTTCTATGGATAAAGCCTAGCTGGATGTGTCTGTCTCTAGGTCTCTCCAAAAGCTGCCATACAGGTGTCCCCTGGGGCAGCCATCTCATGTGAAAGCTTGGATGAAGGAGAATCTGCTTTCAAGCTCACTCATGGGATTGCTGGCTGGATTTCTGAGTTTCTCATAGGCCATTGAACCAAGGACCTAAGTTTCCTGCTGGCTGTTGGCCAAAGATCTCCTTCAGTTTCTTGCCACATGGCCCTCTCCATGGAGCAGTTGGCTTCCTCAGAATGAAGAAATGAGAGAACAGTAGAGGGTGTCCAAGATGGCAGGCTGTCTTTTTGTAAACTCATCTCACAGGTGGTATCTCATAACTTCTGCCATATTCTTTTCCTTAGAAGTGAGTTGGTAAGTGTAGCCAAGATCCAAGGGGAGAAGATCACACAAAGATGTGTCTACCACGAGATAGAATCATTGAGGGCCATCTTAGAGGATTCCCACCATATCAAGGCAGAACAAGATAGGAATAGCAGAGTCACAAGAGCAGAAATATGGAGAATTGGGCAGCCGGGGTGGCTCAGCAGTTTTTCACCACCTCCAGCCCAGGGTGTGATCCTAGAGACCCGGGATCAAGTCCTGTGTCGGGCTTCCTGCATGGAGCCTGTTTCTCCCTCTGCCTGTGTCTCTGCTTCTCTCTCTCTCTCTCTCTCTCTCTCTCTCTCTCTCTGTCTCTCATGAATAAATAAATAAAATCTTTAAAAAAAAAAAAAGAAAAGAAATATGGAGAATTGAAAGCCTAATCATGAAAAAAATAACTCACAGGAATTTGGGCTTTGTACAAACAGCCAGAAAGGACAGATGTGAAACAAGATCTTATGAACTAGGATAAATTTTACTAAACTCCTATAAAGGGCAAGAAACACAGTCGTACACATATTCATATTTAGCATAAGACTAAGTACGTATTATGCTTTGTAAATATTTGTTGAACACATGAAGCAGAGAATTTCATATTTTTTTATAGTGCTTGATCTTTTTAATTTCTTATAATGGTATAAAGAATTTGCATCTCCTACAAATTAAATCCAGATAGAATCAGGTGTTTCTGTCATTAATAGGGTGACTAAATAATATGTTGCCCAAATATTTTGCCAACATTCACTTCTGAGAGTAAAAGCGGGTGCTATTAATGACTTGGCATGGTCAGCACATATACGCTAAAGTCTTCCAGGAAACTGGGATGTCTAGTCCTTCTAGATGTTACCCCAAGTAACTTCAACAAAGCATCCAATGACCTGGGACTGCTTTGCAATGACTCAAGAATCCTCTGGTTTGGGGAAGACCTAGGCATACTGGGCCAGAGAAGCTCAAGGGAGGACCCTCTTCTTCCAGTCTGGACTGCTACCTTGTATGTGGTATCAGAAAGGAGTGAAACACTATCCCTTTTCCCTTGGGAGTTGACCCTGTTATTGTTTTCCCCTACTCTGGAGATTAATATAATTTTGTGGATCATCTGGGTACAGTGAGTAACTGGCATATCAATCAACAAATGATTGTGTGGATGAGCAACTGCCCAGTCAGTTCAAGATCAAGTTCTGAAGTTGAGACCACTTTACCCTGATGGCTCTCCCTTTTTCTTTCCCTATGAAACTTAAAGGAAATTTCCTTGTTCTGTAAATAAAAGTAAACAGTTCAGGTCCTACAGTGACAGAAATAAAGATTCTAATTGGTTTCAGATATTTTGTAAGTAAAACACATGGCAAAAATGAGAATTTACCCTCAGCATTTATCACAATATTTACAAAGAGATAGATTCTTATCTCAAAATCAGCACCTTTGATGATTAATTGTTGAAAGTTGTGAGGTTGCTTTTTGGACTAAGGCTGTGTCTTGTGCCAGAGCTGCCCCTGATAAGGCAAAAGCGTCATGTGAGTAAAGTCTCATAGCTAACAGAGTTATGGGCAGTTACAATCTTGAATATATCCTTGAGGAGAAACTACTCTCAGATGACAGAAAGGCTGATGCTCTGAACCATTTGATTTTCATTAGCCTGTGACTTCGTCTGTAGATCTCTGAGGTTGAATCTGAGTGTGTATCTTGTTAATCAAGGATATTTTCCCCTATCTAGAGCCAAACCACCTTAATAGGAGGGAAACACAGTCACGTCCCCATCTTAGCCTTTTTCTTTAGCCAAAAGTATGAAATTATGAATTGCGTTACCACTAATATAACTCCATTGACATTTCTAGGAAAAGTTCATCTTATTTATAAAGTTGGAAGAAGATGGAAACCATGGAGAAAGACAGTAGATTTTTATGGTATGGTCATGGCAAAATGACAATTTTTACAGTTTGTCTCATGTAATGGAAAAAGACTCTTGAACAGAGAGAGTCTTGGATAGAGTAATTTCTTTAACCAAAATTATGCACAGATAGATAAATGGGACTTATTTAACAAATACAAGTAAAAGTAATCATTTAACCCATAATTTTATGTTCAACACAGTTAATATGGAGATAAGAACAATGGGCTGAAAAATGCAAAGCATTCTTTGGAAGAAGTTGTTCAGGATTTGGCCAATTTCTTTTGACATGCATTAAGAGTTGTATTTCCATGGCAGGCTCAAAATTTCACAGCTTTTGTGGCTTGTGACATTCTGATTTATGTGGAGATTAAAGAGGAACAACATACCAGACCAGAAGAGCATGATCACAGAATGAATATGGCACAATTGAAATCGAGGATGCTTCTTTCCTTCTGAGGCTCCACAGACATCTCTGTGGCTCACACATCATATTTGTGTTTTAACCACACCATAGGGCTTTGATAGTGTTTTCTTGAGGAACTTCAAAAAAGGCCCATTCTACCTTGGGGGGTAGGCTTGAGGTAGGCACAGAGCCTGGCCTCTATTTCTTCAGAATAGAGATTCCTGAAGGGTGGTGGCAGTGCATTGGGGTACAGAGGAGCAAGGCAGAAGCTATAGAGTTTCAGAGAAATGGGGCTTAGACCCAGCCTTGAGTTTTCTGGTTGTGTGACCTGGGGCAAATCAGTGTCTCTGGAGATGGGTTTCTTTCTCTGTAAACAAGGAATGATAATTAAACCTACCCCCAAGATGTGTTGGAAAGTGAAAGAACGCTCATAAAATGTGGTAATTACATGAAAGAACACATAAAAGCACAAGCGCATGCAGTTATCAGTAGCTGTTATTATTGGAGCATTCGGGGGCATCCTCCAGATGGTTTTGGGGTTGGTCCTTTGAAGGATGAATATTTATAACATAATAATAATTGTATCTTTGTTTCCAGACCTAAAACTTGTATCACACCAAAATAAGGAAAATTATTTTCATCAATACCTCTGATTTTTTGGGCGTAGTAGCAGGTGGAGATGGGAAAGATTGAGGGAGTCAGCGGAGACTTTCACCATTATGGGCATTTCTGTGGAAATAATTCAGAGAGCTGTTGCTTACTTTGGAATTGATGCAGGGTTCTCCCAATCTGCAGGCTTCTGGGGCCTGGGCTGGGCTTGGAGGATGTCTTTATTACATCAAGTACCTGGGAGTGGGAAGGTTCAAGCTGCCTCCACTGCCTTTTATTTATTTATTTATTTTTTTAAATTTTTTTTTTTTTTTTTTTTTTTTTTTTTTTTTTTTTTTTTTTTTTATGATAGTCACAGAGAGATTGAGAGAGAGAGAGGCAGAGACATAGTCAGAGGGAGAAGCAGGCTCCATGCACCGGGAGCCCAACGTGGGATTCGATCCCGGGTCTCCAGGATCGCGCCCTGGGCCAAAGGCAGGCGCCAAACCGCTACGCCACCCAGGGATCCCTCCACTGCCTTTTAAAATGTTTTCTTGGTGCATCATTTCAAAGTCTTTTCTTCTCTAACATGTAAAGCAATGAAAGAATTGCCCCATCCACCCCACCAAAGGTCAATTGCTGGTCTTCCTCACTCTCCTACCTCAATTCTCAGGTGTCCTTCACCTGTTACCCTAAACCCACCTCCAAGCCAGTTCTGACCAGTGGAATGGAGCCAAGATCTCAGTTCACCAGCTGGAGCCAAATACGCATTGAGAGCTTCTCACTGGCCAGATGCATTCACAACACCAGGATCCTTCACTTTTCCTGCTCATTCTCTAGTTTCTTACTGGCACCCTTGGAGATTGGCACCCCTGCTCCCCATGACCTCCAGCTGATGGCTGCTGCCCTGGAGATCTCAAAGCCACCATCTGACTTACATATTATGTGCTGTTGGTCTGGTGAGGCTAACTACACATAGTGGCTTGTTGAGATTTTACATATTGATGCCTGTCTGTCCCTTTTAAGTTTGTTCTTTCCCTACATCCTCTCTGTGCCAGACACTGAGTACTGGATAAGAATTAGTCTTCCATGCACCTGGAAGTTTGTTCACCTCCATCCCGTGTGGTCCTGATTTCCTCTCCACTTTCTCTAACTCATAATTCAGAAGTCTTTGCATGCCTCATGCTTGAGAATGTCCTAATGACTGATAGAAATAAAAAATGGAAATAAATTCCTGCTTTTTTCTAGGCAGAGGTTTAGCTACCAGCTCACTAACTGAAACATCTATACAGAAGCCTGAGTATAACAGAAGGTATGTAAACTTTGGGTCAGACAGACTTAGGTCCTAATCCTAACTCAGCTTTGTACCTTGAGCAGGTTACCCATTCTCTGCCAGCCAACATTTCCTTACTCTCAGATGGCAATAAGGATACTACATTTTCAGGATTGTCAGGATTAAACAGACAATGCAAGTATGTAAATTAGCTGGCACTTCCTAAATACACAGCAAATGTTAGATATTATTATTATTATTAATAATAACCCATTACTGCTGAAAAGAATTAGATACATGACACCACCTTTTTTAAAATTTATTTTTATTTATTTTATTTTATTTTTTTATTCATGAGAGACAGAGGGAGAGAGAGAGAGGCAGACACAGGTAGAGGGAGAAGCAGGCTCCATGCAGGGAGCCTGACATGGGACTCGATCCCGGGTCTCCAGGATCAGGCCCTGGGCTGAAGGCAGTGCTAAACCGCTGAGCCACCTGGGCTGCCCACACCACTTTTTTTTTTTTTAAGATTTTTTATTTATTGATTCATGAGAGACACAGAATGAGAGAGAGAGAGAGAGAGAGAGACAGAGGCACAGGCAGAGGGAGGCAGAGGGCTCCATGCAGGGAGCCCGACACAAAACTTGATCCCGGGTTTCCAGGATCACACCCCGGGTGGAAGGCGGCACCAAACCGCTGGGGCACCCGGCTGCCCCTAAATAAGGTTTCTAAACTGGATTCCTAGATAATCTCAGCCAGGGAGCAGGGACCCATGGAAAGTTTTCATAAATAATCCAAACATTAAGATGCTGAGTAAAATTTATTAATTCTTTCTTGAAGAAGAATAGCTGCTTATTTCATGGTGGGGGGTGTTGGGAGCCCTTGGAATTCTCTAGTTAAACATGCTAAGTTCTGATGAAAAAATGTTAGGATTACAGGCTACTATGGCACCAAATGAATTCTGACTAAAAGTCAACAGATGTTCAACAAAGCAGTGATTCATTTAAAGGATTGTCCTATTGTGTTGTTACTATCACTCACCAAGACTCAAAGTAGTCCCAGAAAAAAAATCTAATACATATAATTTATCTTTGAGACACTCTTGTGTCTAATAAGTATGCAATGTCTGGGCCCTTAATGGTACAGTTTTTTTTTTCTTAAAAAGTACATAGATTGGTATAATGACTACTAAAGGAATATGAGACATAAGGAGGGATGTGCACCCCATCAATCTGGCAGAAACATCTGGAAAGACATAATGGAATAGGAACAGAGTGATGGGGACCATTTCCATAGCTTTATCACCTGCTTTATGAGATGAGAATGCACCTGCCTGAGGATATTGGCATCCTTGTGGCTGAACTGAATGCTTTGATTTGGCCACTCACAGCCAGGCTCTGTCAGCAAAGGAAGAGGTATTGTTCTTTGGGAGGGTCAAACATTCCATGAACTGAGAACAAAATATGAGATCAATTAGAAGTTTTTGGTAAGTCACAATATACTTGAATACCTACTTCAGAGATATGCTTATGCTGATCTTCTCCTAGCAAATAAAGATAACATAGTTTACTTACACATCAAATAAACCTCAATGGAAAAGTGATAAAAACATATATGTATAGATTAAAAATAATAATAAAATGAATACTTGTGTACCTGTACCTGAGAAGCTTCCCTGTGAGACCTGTAGTCTGACAAAATCAGGTTCATTGGCCTCCTCCAATGAAGGAAACCACACACCAAGAATCATTAGGCATCTCACCAAAAGAAAGGAGTCTTATGACCAGAATTTGGAAAATGAGCTGGAAGTTGGCTAGAAGGGAAGGGAAGTGGCTAGAGTAGTATGGAGCCCATTGTGGTTTATCAGCAGACAGATAATGATGACTTGGCCAAGGGTGATGCACTGTGCCAAGTAAAACCAATTCAAATAAAATAAGGAGAGAATTGACTGGATTATTGCAAAAGGGAGGAAAGGGAGCTATTGCAGTAGGGAGATGTCTTTGGCTGTGAGATCTCCAAGCATCTCCAAGGTGAGGCAGAAAAGGTTTCTCTTCTACAGGGAGGAGTGAATAAGGCTAGAACCTAGAACCTAGATGGAACACCTACCCAGACCAGGTATGGGTGTTGGGGTAAATGAGAAGGGTGGCCTGATAGGACAGTAGAAGAGAGAAATGATTCACCCCAAGGTCAGCCTATTTGGGGGAGGGGCTAGTAAGGTCCTATGCCAACTCAGGCTGAGGGTGAGTTCAGTGTAAGGGTCTGGAGAAAGGGCAGAAGCTTTTTTATTTCTTTTTAAGATTTTTATTTATTTATTCATGAGAGACACAGAAAGAGAGAGGTAGAGACACAGGCAGAGGGAGAAGCAGGCTCCATGCAGGGAGCCTGATGTGGGACTGGATCCCAGGACTCCAGGATCATGCCCGGAGCCAAAGGCAGACGCGCTCAACCGCTAAGCCACCCAGGCGTCCCAAGGACAGAAGCTTAACTAAAGTTTGATCAAATCAGGTGAATGGACATTTTATTCTGATTGATGAGTGAGGACAAACTGTTCATCTAATTGTCTATGAGGCAAAGAACAGAAACGTGGAAGTTTTGTGTCTTGTCTTGTCACAGGTGAACGCGGGGACATACATGAATCTTGTCTACATCATATGGAGAAAAGGGAGTTCTTTGCAATAAGCTATTTCCTAGAAGACAAGAGGATGGGGGAGGTTGTTAATCATTGATGATTTATGTGAGCTACAGCGCTCAGGTAAAATTCAAGATTGTGAAGTGGGTTGGAAGAAGTAAGCATATCTAAGAAATAATGAGTGGTTGATTTCATAGGATTTGCTGATAGGTTGAATGCCGGTATAAGGAAAAGAGAAGAATTAAGAATATCTCCCAAGTTTCTGGCTCGGGGTCTGGGTGAGTTATAGTCTACAAATGAAGATAGTGACAGAGATTAAAGTAATTCGATGTGATGGGCAGATGGAGGAGATGCCCATGGGATATTTTCAATTTCTCTTCCATGTATACCCTCTTGGTCATCAATTTCCTTAATGTTAAGTCTTAAATATATCTTCAAACCAACTCCTCTGCTGCTGCCTTAGTTCAGATTTCCATCATATGTTGCCTGTACTATTAAATTGGCTTTCTAAACAGAACCCTTGCACCTGGGTTTGTTTCCACATTCCCAAATACATGATCCACATTTCCACTGGGATAATCTATCCAAATAAATTATAGCATGCTTTCAAAAATTTCCCATTTCCACATGTTTTTGGTTCTGGAATACTTTCTTAGTCAATGGCAAACTTTCATTTATCATCCAAAACTCTCCTTACCCTTTTGTGAGCTGTATCTCAGTTGAGGAGGGCCTCAACTGAGTTATTGTCTCCCTCCTTAAAAATAAATCTTCACATTCTATGCCCTTTAATTGTTCATCTATTTCATTGGATTTTTGAGCTCATTTAAGGAGGGGACCAGTGTCCTTAATCTTTGTTTCCCCAGTGCTGATAGAAGTTTTGGTATATAGTAGATGCTCAATAAATGTTTGTTGGACTATTGATTAAACTAAACACATGGAGATCTACTTGAATGGAGTCTCCTTCAAGCTGTTTCATACCAGCTTTTTAAACTCTACTTTATCCAGTAAGTGAAGACTGTCTCTCCTGTAGGCTGTGATTTGAGGACAGTTGTGAATTTCCTCACCCCCCTGGTGTTTTCAGTTTCTCTTTAGATGCTTCACTTGCTTGTTTGCCTAGAAACAAGGCAAACAAGCAAGTGAAGCATGGTTTCTCTAGAAACTGGTTTCTTTTGGTTTCTCTAGAACTGTCATGACTCCTCCATACCTTAGTGTGAGCTGGTTCATCTGGTAGCCTTTCTCAGGAGGAGAGATTACTTGGTGTTTGGGGAGTGAGCAAAGGGGACAGGAGGAGGGATGGATAATACTGAAGACTGACTTGATTTGAGTCATGGTCTTTCTTGGATAGCCCTGCTTAGACACGTTCTTTCTTACTAGTAATTTAATACACTGATTATTATAGGTGTCTGTGTTGAAGGACAGATTTTGAAATGTGTTCTGAGGAGCCTCTGCCTTCTTAGAGGGGCTTCTGGACTTCAACTCTTGTTGAGTGGGGACAGCAGATGATCAGTGAATGAGATGCTAGGCCTCTTACCTTTATTCAACCAGTGTGCCTCCCTGGATTCAAACCTGGATTCACACCTGTCCCATCTAAGCTAGTAATCCATCCATGTTATTATTATTTTTCAATGTTCTTCTTGGGAGAGACAGGTCCTACTTTTCCCTTAAACTATTTTAGCCCACAGAGTTCACAACTCATTTCAGCTAAGATATAAAGGAAAATTTTCAGGCTTTTTCTCTTTGCCTGGTCTTTCCCATTAGGCTCCTGATTCTGAAGATTGACAGGAAAGGCCTGGTTCTGTTTCCCAAGATGTATGAGGAGTCAAAAGAAGCTCAAGAAATCTCAGAAACTGACTAGAAAAATACTTTGCAAATCAGGCTCTTTTGAGATCTAGGGTACTGCAAAGGCACTTAAGGCCTCCCAAGGGGGCTGAGAGAATCGCCTGCATCTGTGTTTTAGCTAAGCAGCCCTACTTTTATCTCTTTTAATTACTGGGACTTTGTGGAATATTTCACTTGAAAAACAGCGTTCTGCTACTTAAAGGGCATTTGAATACCACTGGCCTAGATTACTACTGCCTGTTTCAGCTAACATGTGTGTATGTTCTTTCTTATGAGGCAATGATGGAGGGCAAGTCATGTTCTTTTCATCGTATGCCCATAAACTATGGCTCACAAGCACAGAGGTTGAGCTCTGAAGGCTTTGCCTCTCAACAGCAGATCCAAGTGTCTCCCACATGAAAGAAGAAGAAAGAAGTGTCTTCTTCCTCAGTTGCTGGGAAGGCATGGTGCACTCTACCAGTGTGCGTTTTAATGCCAGTGTCAGGGCAAACTTCCACCAGCTGTCTAAACATTTACTGAACCAAATAATAGCATGCAAGATATGTGGGTTTCAGATAGTTGCCATCTTAAAACAGCCCTTAGTCATTAACTTAATTGCAGCTGCTTATATGCCAGCCAATGTATTTTGTTTGTAAACAATGCATTTGCTCCAGGCAGCCATTGGGAGCCCTGCTACAGTAATACACAGCAGGCAGGTTAATGCAGAGGTGAGCATTCAAAAGCTTGGAACAAACAGGCCCATTTCTCAGATTGAGACTGTTGACTCCAGTGGGGAAATAAAAACTTGGGGTTTATTCCACATTAGGTGCTGCTTGTCATGGTTTTTCTCTCAACAGAATTAGATGTTCAATTTGGAGAAACGCCCTGATGTGCATGATCGTGTGTTTGTTTGAAATGGGACATATCCCGTAAGGAGTTCACTGTTTGCCCTTTGTTTTGGACCGAATGTTTGTGTCCCCTGCCAAATTCATATGGTTGAAGCCTTAACCCCTGATGTGACAGTATTTGAAAACAGGGACTGTGAGGAGGCACTAAAGGTTAAACGAGATCATCAGAGGGGCCCTAATCTGATACAGCTGGTGCCCTTATAAGAAGAGGAAGAGACACCAGGGCTCCCTCTCTACCAAGTGAGGACCCAGCAAGAAGGCAGCTGTCTCATGCCAGGAGGAAAGCCCTCACCAAACACTGTTCTGACTGCTACCTTGATCCTGGACTTCCCAGCCTCCAGAATTGTGAGAAAAAAATTTCTGTTCTTTAAGCCACTCAGTCTATGGTATTCTGTGATGGTAGCCTGAGCTCACTAATGCACCTTTATTTTTCCTTCTTTAAATTCCTTAATCTAACTTGTTTCTTAATGTCAATGAATAGCCCTGGAGCTTCAGACATCTTGACTCTTGCTTCTCATTACTCAGCAGCTATTCCAAAACATTTAATTTAGCCATACCACTTGTTCTCTTCCTTCGGTATTGAATGAATTTCTTAGTGTCTCTGCCTGAGAGAAAGTACTATAAGTTCTTGTGGGGTCCTGCAATATGGTTTAGGCCATTTGTTCTCCCTGCTGTCTCTTCCTAGACTAGGCCCAAGGGAGTTAGATTAATTTGTTTCCACTTTGAAGTTGTATAGCTGACACTGTTGGTTGTCTGTACAATATCCATCCCTCCTGTCTGGCTTGCTGAAGGAACTCTGATTTTGCTCTGGGTGGTAATATGCCCGAGCTCTAAGAAGAGAAATAAAAATTGGTCTAAATCAAGATTGACAGTTCTCGTTTCTGACTTTCATTGGGGTTGTTATGTGACCTGCTTCTTGCAAAGCATAAGAAAGCCAGAAAAGGGAACTGTGGAATGAAAGTCTGATGAGAAGTAGACAGACGGAGCTGGTGTTGTCCTAACCCTTTTCCCCTGCCCTTGACATAAATGTGATGTTTAGAGCTGTAGCAGCCATCTTGTGACCATGAGAATGAAAGTCAGGATGGTAGGAGTGGTGGAAAAGAGAGAGAAAAAAGAACCTGGGTCCTGGAGGCATCACTGAACTGTTGAACAATATTAGTAACTGCCTGCTCTGGACTCCTTCTCAGCATAGCATTTTTGAAACTCCTCTGTATTGGGGGAGGGTTGATTTCTTTTTATTGCATCTATTCTATTATGTAGATATATCACCATTATCCATTCTCCTATTGATGGAAATCTGAGGGTTTTTTTCCCCCAGTTTTTGGTTACTCTTAATAAAGTCACCATAAATATTGGTGTACAAATCTTTTCCTGGACATAAGTTTTCAATTTTGGAAGGATAAATGCCCAGGAGTGGAACACTTGGTTTGCAAAGGAAAGTGTATATTTAATTTTAGATAACAAAACTGGGTTTTCTGTTTTCTGTTCCTACCAGCAATGTATGAGGATTCCAGGTGCTTCACAACATCTGCCTACACTTTCTGTTGTCAGTCTAACTTATTTTAGCCATTGTGTGGGTGCTAAGTGGCATCTCATTTTCCTATGAATTTGCATTTCCTTCATGCCTAATGATGTTAACCACTTTTCCCCCTACCTCTGGCCATTGGTAAATGTATTTCTTGTGTGATATGCCTGTTCAAGACTTTGCCCATTGAAATAAGTTGGATTATTTGTCTTTTTATTCTTGAGTTGTAGGAATTCATGATATACTCGAGATATAGCTCTTTTGTGTGATATAGGTGTTTTTTTTTTTTTTTTTTTTTTTGATATAGGTGTTTGCAAATATGCCTTCCCAATCTCTGGCTTATTTATTCCTCTGCTCAAAAACTGCTTGCCATGTTCCAATGTCTGTAGACATTTTTTCTCCACTCTCCAACATTTCTTGCTCCCATCAAATTGGTTTCCTCCTCAGCTTTCCCAAGTGTTGTGCTCACTCTATGGCTTCACCTGTTTGGATGCCTGGCTACCCCGACCCCCTAGGTCTCTTTCCTGATTGGCAGCTACACTTAGCATTCATGTTTGCCTGCCATCAGATACCTTGTTTATATTCATGTTCTTTATCTGCATGTTTTGTTTGAATGTTAGCTCCTTGAGGACAAGGCATGCTTCTTATTTTTTCCTTACTGCATCTAAAACAGTGCTGTGCAAATATATTTGGAGCCCTCTATGTGCAAATATTTTAAGGTAGAAATCCTCTAAATAGGAGGCTTTGGAGAAGATCCTCTTTCAGTTTCTTTGCTCAGTATAGTTGGCTATTTGCAATTTCTTCCTTTTATTTTAGATGAGATGTTGAGTCAGTTTTATTCATCCACAGAGTTTCTCTACCAATTCACGATGCCTTTTTATTTTATAGTTCCAAATAGTTCATTAAGTTTGTGCAGATTTGGAAGTACAGATATCTTACAAGACATTATACCATTGTATTCTGGCTTTAGGGAATTGAACAAATTGCATACTCTCAAAATCAGAGTTTCCAGAATATCACTATATTAAAGTTTTAGTAAATAATGAGAAGAAAAAATAACTTTATTCACCTTTTGGTTGTTGATTTAAGGTGTCTCAGGGTGCTAAGTTAGGTTCTTAGAGGCCATACTGACACCTAAATCAATTAACCAGATAATAATATTTTGAGGAAAATGTTACTGCTTTTATGGAGAATGGAAAATCTAGGAGTAATGTAATATATTATCCCCTTCTTGGAAAATGTATTATCTATTTACTAGGTCAGAATTTCTGTTCTCTCAACTGCAGTAACAACAATAATAACAAAAATCCTTTTTACAAAGTGATATATTTCTGTGGTTTCTTGGGTTTCTAATCCTACAAAGCCATGTTGGGAATTCTGGGCTATGAATGATGATCCATTGGAAGAAAGAGTGAAAAGAATGTCAGGAATTTTTAAACTATCTATTAACTTATTCAGCAAAAATTACTTGATTATATACCATGACTGAAATGATGAAAGCCGAAGAGAAAGTTATGGATGGATTCGTGTTATGGATGATTGGGGAGCATAGCCCTAAATTTTGGAGATTATTTCATGGAGAGCAACTGTACTATCCTACAAAATGTCTAAAAGTCTCTTGCCTCTCAGAAACAGCTTGCTGAGATCAGTGGAGAATTGGTCCAAACAAGTGCAGCACTTCCTGTTTTTTTCAAAGTGATAAGATGTGAACTAGGTTTATATGTGCTCAGGGATGCAGAATATAGACATGACAATTTGCTTTTAATTTCCGTGATTACAGATTCATAGAAATCAGTAACCTCTCATTACAGGCTACTTTCAAAATATACATTTGGAGCTTTATCTACCTCTAGGGGATAAAATAAGTGCATTAGTGCATAATTTCCACCTGTTTCTCTAGGTTTGTTCTCCATTTAGCACGTGCTCTCTGCCTTGGACAGTTGACCCATGGGAATAGTATTAAGGGCTTCCTTGTCATCTGGCTTCCACTTGGGTTTGACCAATGGAGAAGCTGGTAAGTCACTGGAGGAAGCATGATAATGAGGCCATTTCTTTTGAGACAGAGAGAAAGAGGGAGGGGTGGAGAAGAGGATTAGGGAGAGGGGGAGAGAGAATTTTTTTTTCTTTTTTTTGAGAGAGAGTGTGTATGTTTGCACATGTGCAAGCAGGGTGAGGAGGATCAGAGGGAGAAACAGAATCTCAAGCAAGCTCAGTGCTATGCTCTGTGTGGAGATCATGACTTGAGCTGAAGTCAAGAGTTGGACATTTAACTGACTGAACCACCCAGGTTTCCCTAATGAGGTCATTTAAAAAAATATTTATTTATTTGAGAGAGAGTGAGAGTGAGTGACTGAGAGAGAAAGGGAAAGAGAGGGAAAGAGAGGGAGGGAGAGAGAGAGAGAGAGAGAGAGAGAGTGAGAGCGCACTCCTTGCTGGGCAGGGAGCCTGCTTCGGGACTCAATCCCAGCACCCCAGAATCAGGACCTGAGCTGAAGGCAGAAGCTTAACCAACTGAGCCACCCAGGTGCCCTGAGGTCATTTTTTAAACCCTTGACTTTCTCCTTCTGAGGTCATTCTAGGCTGGCTGTGTCCATTGATTAAAGGCCATTGCTCATATCCAAGTGGCTTCTCAACACATCTCTTACCTTCTGGGTGAAGGTGTCTGCTTTCTCCACTCATGCCTTTGCCCTAAGTGTGGTAATAGCTTTGAGTGTTAGCACCAGGTTACTATACTATTCCTAAAGTTCCCTTCTTCCTGGCCCGGTCCTTTCTTTGTAAACAGACTCTTTCTAAATAAGCCTCCTCAGATTGTCTTGCTATGAGGGTGTCATCTTGTTAGTATCAGGGCTGGTATGTTACAGTACAAAATTACATTATGTGTTATACATTCTATAATTATTTACTTTAAGTAAAAAGTAAACTCACTGTGGTTAACTTATGGCATCATTTATTCCCTTTGACCCATCCTGTATACACTCTAAAATGCCTTTTCAGAGCCTCTGAGAGCAATGAGAGGTAATTAATCCCTTAATCTATGCTAAAGACCTTCTACTGAAGTGATTCCTATTATTTTTAATTCAAGAGGTAAATGTGCACTTGTGGCCAATAGAGAGGTCTGGGCAAAAATAAAGGCCCCTCCCTCTATGACACACAGAGATGATGGATAAAATATGGCAGCAATTAAAAATTTGCCCAAACATTTCATACCTGTTGTTCTGGCAATGATCAAAAAATGGGAAATAGTGTTGATGAGGATGTAGAACTCCTGTGCAGTGCTGGTGGGAATGTAAAATGATGTAGTTGCTGTGGAAAATGTCTTGGCAGTTCTGCAGAAGGTTCAACCTAGAATTACCATATAACCCATTTCTAGGTATATACTAAAAAGGATTGAAAGCAGGGACTCAAACAAATACTTGTGCACCTGTGTTCATAGTAATATTATTCCCAATAGCCAAATGGTGGAAACAACCCTGTGTTCATCAACAAACAAAAATAAACAAAATGTGATATACACTTATAATGGAATATTATTCACCATAAAAAAAAGAAATTCTAATAAATACTGTAACATGAGTGGACCTTGAAAACATTATGCTTAGTGAAATAAGCCAGACATAATAGGACAAATATTATATGATCCCATGTATATGAGGTAATTAGAATAGGCACACTTTATAGTGACAGAAAGTGGAAGAGAAGTTACAGGGACTAGGAGGAGAGGGCAGTGGGAAGTTTTGGTTTAATGGGTATAAAGTTTCTGTTTGGAATAATGAAAAAGTTCTGGAAATGAATGGTGATCATGGTTATACATCAATTAGAATATACTCAGTGCCATGAACTATATGCTTTAAAGTGATTAAAATGGCAAATTTTACGTGCCATGAACTATATGCTTTAAAGTGATTAAAATGGCAAATTTTACATTGTATAGATTTTACCACAATAAAAAAAAAATCTCCCCCACAATGTGTCCAACCTGAAAACAAGAAAGAGAAATCTGCAGGTGTCAAAATTGAAGACAGATTTAGGAACAAGGAGCAGAGCCTGCATGCAAAACAAAGATAGTGAAAGCCAGATATCAGCTGATATTGTAAGCAGTGGTGTCAACCTCAATTGCACATTGAAATCACCCAGGGAGCTTACTGAAGTACTGATTCCTGGACCCAATCTCCAGAGATTCTGATTTAATTGACTGGAGGGTAGCCTGGACTACCTCCCTAACCAGGTGCTGGGTATTTCCATGGAAATGAATTTTCTCTGAATATGAATTCACAGCCAAAATTATGAATCATATGAAGAAAGAGGGAGGGTGAGCAGACATAAAATAAAGGGAGCATTTTAATATCCAAACAAAAGATAAAAGAATAATATAAAAGAGAATTTAAAATAAATGTACTTTAAAGGATCAAAGATTTAAAGGAAGGAGTAGTATCACAGAGTAGGAATTTGATATTGTAACAAAGAACAAGTGGATTTGAAAAAAAAAACAAAAATTCAGAAAGTAAATGGAGAGAGATCAAGAGATTGAAATTTGAAAGAGAATGTATAAGGTCTACAAGCTCCAATGTAGACCTAAGAGACATTTCTGAAGGACAGGATAAGAAGAATGGAGGAGAGACGTAATGGCGGGGAACATTTCATATTCAGGACAGTTATACATTTTCAATGTGAAGAACACACAAGTCCTAAGATGATAATAATAAATAAGTCATCCCAGATGCATTGAAATTAAACTGTAAGAAACCAAAGACAAAGAGAACATTTTATACTCTCCCTGAGAAGGAAGACTGATGACTTAGAATTGATGGATTCTAGGTTGGCAGCTGCTTCCCCATGGCAACAAGAGCTGCCTAAAGTCTGTCTTCAAGAAACTGAGGGAGAACAAGCATCATTTGACTCATTCAAGAATTACGGCAAAAATCTAGATACTTTCAGATCTACAAAGGAAAAAAAAATCCTACCTTCAAACCTCTGCTGAAAGAGCTACAAGAAAGGATTCTGCAGTAGCAACATCACATAATTTTTTCAATTATATTAAAGCACTATTAATGCTTGTAGAAACCTAAAGCATTTACTTAAGGAGATATTTGTAGCCTCAAATTAGAAAATGAGGGGAAAAAAGTGTCCAAATCAAGAAAATGACAGAAAAACAGAGTAAACCAAAGTAGAAGGGGAAATATAATAAAGATAGAGTCAGAAATTAATGAGCTAGAAGACAAATAATAGAGATGATTAACAAAGCTACTTGGTTTATATAGCAATCAAATGGCTGCAGAATATCCATCTCTATAATCTATGTATCTGTCTCCTCTGTAAATCAATAACCCCCCAATCCTAAAAGAGCAAAAAGGTTATGAGCAAGCATTTCATATATAAAGCAAAATATGAAATGGTTAATAAACATGGAAAAATGCTCAGCTTCACTACTAATTGGGAAAATGCCAATTAAAAAATTTGATATAATATTTCACACCCATCAGATTGTGAAAAACTAAATGAAAATCTGTCAGAGCAAGAAAGGATGTGGGGAAGCAGGAACTTGGATCGACTGCTGGTAGCCATGTAAATCGATTTAATGACCTTATAGGGTAATTTGGCAGCTTTCTGCTAAAGCTGAAGATGCACACAGCCAGCATTTCCACTTCCAGGTGAATTCCCTCCATATTCACTGTAATATTGCTTTAGTTATAGCAAAGAGTTCACAATTTAAATTTCCATCTCCAGAGTAATGGATAAATTATGTTTCTAATGTACTGGAATACTATACAACATTTAAGATGACTGACCTAGATGTGAATGTATCAATATGTGTTGAGATCAAAGACCTAATGTTGATTTCTAAGTGAAATAAGCTAGACTGAGGGACAAATACTGTTTGATTCTACTTACATAAGCTACCTAGAATAGGCGAAATCATGGTGGCAGAAAGTAGAATGGTGGTGGCCAGGAGCTGGGAGGAGGGAGTTATTGATTAATGGGGACAGGGCTTCTCTCTGGGATGATGAAAAGGTTCTGAGAATGGATAGTGATGATGGTTACACAACATTGTGAATGTGATCAATGCCCCTGAATTGTGCACATAAAATTGTTAAAATGGTAAACTGTGTGTATATTCACAATAAGGAATTAAAAAATCTGTAATGTTGGAGAAAACAGTTTGTAGAAAGATAGGTATGTGTACTACTTGAAGACTTGTAAAATTGTTTATGATACATGCTATACAAAAGCATAGCAAATAGACAGTATTTGCACCAGCAAATACAGTCTCATCCATAGTGGGGAAGCGCCAAATGGAAGGCCTCAATGGTATCTGTGATATTTCCTTAAAGAATAAAAGTTCCTGAAGAAAATAACACAGTGTTGACCCTTAATTCATTGTGGTGATACATGTATGTTTGAAATATTTACATTGAAAAAAAAAGTACAGAAGTACAGTTTTTTGGGGGGATATTCTGATAATTTTGTTGTCTGTTTCTAAAATTTACAAAATAGAATTATATTAGGGTGGAGGCAGAGGAGGGGAATGTCAGAGTCTAGGTGCTACATATCTTTAAAACATCTGTTTACATCTTTTTTACTCCAAAGAATTTAATTACTAGCTAGGCATTTCCATGTATCGCAGTAGACTAGGGGTGACAAGCATGGTCCCCAGATTTTAGTAAATGAAGGTGAGCCAGTCTTTTGTGGAAGAACATCCATACAGGGTCCTTGAGTGAGGAAAATCATCTGGCGCCTTCTGGCTGGCTGAATTGTACATGGATTCTAGCTAACTGTAAATAACCATGAACAAAGAATATCTCAGTAGCCAATATTTTTCTCTGCTGGTATCAAATGAAATTCATTTGGTATCAGCTGGAGTTTTTATAGTGCTAATGGAAGTTATTTTCAGTTATCACGTCAGTCCATAAGTATACAAAGGCAGCAATTTCACTGGTAATCTGGAGATCAGTTTGTATGTAGGGGGTATGCTTTAGACTGTTTCGGCAGTGTAAGCTTTTATCTTGAGAAATGTGGGGGAATCATAAATAAAAAGGGAATGATGAAACAGAACATCCAACGAGGGCTAAGGTTGGGCTTGGCAACGTTTCATAGTGTGAACATCTGAACTCCAAGATGTGGCGATGTCCAGGAAGCCCTGGGCATGATGGGAAGCTGGCACATCTGAGAACCTATCCCACCAAATGTTAGTTAGCTCCCCCCTTCATTCCAGTGATAGCGCTTTAAATACTGACAGTTCTTCTATGCAGCCGCTGTTTGATCTCATTCCATGGGGTAGGGGCAGGAAGCTGGAACCATCAATTTTTTTTTTAATAAACTCATGTAATTTTGCCATACTCCCACCAGGTACAAGAATGACGATGGAGCCTTGTAAATAAAAATCTGCTCCCCGCAGGATTTTAATTATTTATATTCTTTCAGCAAACAGAACTTCCATCCATTGTGATGATAGTAAATGTATGGAGACTGGAGGATTGAAATGCAGTGCCAAGGTTGTTAGCCCAGAGAAGGGTAATTTAATTTTTTTCCCCTCTGAAAATGGACATGCTGAATGCCTGAGATATTTGTATTAAATATCGTAACTGTTAAGATTGCAGAAGACTTTTTTGTACTAAGGACTCTGGAGGCTAGGGGATTTGTTTTTCCCCAAAGATCAAAGACAGGGTCATCTGATTCCTATTACTATGCCATGTGTTCGACTCTTCATAGAAGAGAACACTGCTTTTAGAAGGAGTAAGCAAGAATGGTTTAAATGGTAAATTTTATGTTATATATATTTTACCACAATAAAAAAAAACAGGAAAAGATGAGTAAGCAAGTAAACAAGGGTTAATAAATGTCGGTTAGGCAGGAACACTATGCCAGGTATTGTAGGGAAATGGTAAAGATTCTTTGCAACAGACAGCTGCCTTAATTCCTTCTTATATCTGCTTTCTCTTACAATTCTTCCTTAGCTTTGAGTAGAGTGCCTGGCTAACAGTGGGCAAATAAATGTTTATTGAATGAAATAAAAGATAGGCTCCCTGTTCTCAAAGAGCAGGGCAGAAAGAACACTGTTCTGTTGTTGTTGTTAAACCTAGGAGGAATTATTTATCTACATGTATATATCCTTTGTTTGAGTGCATCTGGAAGCATGGGCTAGGTCTTATGTTTGCATCCTTGGCCTTTAGTCCAGTGCCTCTGAGACCCCCACCTAGGCCCCTGTACTGGGCTGGTGCACCTATACTCCAGCTGCTGGGATGCTTGGCACTTACAGCTCACAACTGTTCTTGACCAACTAAGAGCCATCTGTCTGCTCTTCTGATGGTTGCACTCTTGCTTAGTTCTATTTTTCTATTTTATCTCCCTCCTTTCAATTCTCCTTCTGATATTTGTAACCCAATGGTGGAGCTTCTTGGTGGAAAGTCCAGGTGGTTTATGAAAGTGGTCTCACTTAGAATATGCTTTTCGAGGAGTATAAGAGTATGGAAAATTTTCAGGGAAATCAGTGTCTGGATCTTTAGATTCTATAGGAAAGAGGCTTCCTGCAACTCATTCCTGAGCATTTATCTGAGTTCACAGTAGTCCTTCCAATTGGTAAACTGAAAACAGATTCCTAAGCCATCCTGAATCTTACCCATGGGTTGGAAGTGCAAAGATCTCTTGGGCTTTAAACAAAGGGAGGCCTTTTAAGAATGTTAAAGAGGGTTCAGAAACCCAGAGGGATTCTGTATTTCTCTATCCTAATCACTATTCTATTGAGGGCGAAATTTGGTGTTTTAGACTTGGGTTGGAATGTTCTGGTTCAGCTCTTGAATAGTGAGAGTTATGACAATTTTTATTTAATGACTTTGTCTTTTCCATTCCCTTCCTTCTGCCAAAGAGCGTAAGATTCTATGAGAGCAAAGTGCACTTTAAGACCTATTGAGTACTAAAAATGACCTTCTCGTGTATTTAACTGTAAGCAATTCTTTTTGGATATTCTTAGGATTCATCCTTAGTCTGTTTTATTAGCTGGAAAGAAGAGATCTTTGAACAGCCCAACAGTGTATCAGTGTTGCAGAATCTTTTTAATATAAGTGGAATGCTTCTAGAACTACTAAAATTTGTAGGATACGTTACATAGAATCCTTGGGTGAAATTTTATGCAATTTCCTTTAGATTCAGGATGTGTTCAATTAGATAATTAAAAATTATTTTATCGCATCATATTATAAAATATTTATTTTAGGTGTAGTCAGTCTTAATCTTACTCCATGTTATAGAAGGTTTCATATTTTCAACTTCTTGTTAACATCAATATATAGTATAATTGATTAATTTTTAACAGTAGCATTACTAGATGATTAATTTCCAATAAAATTTTTATTTTAATAATTATTTTTTCAAATTTGAAATACATCTACATTTTTTATCTATTGTTTTCCAATTCTAATGATCACACAATATGGAAGAATTTTTAAATTAGAGCATTACGATCATAAGAAATGGAGCAAATTTTTAAAACTTCATTTCTATAAACATATTTTTGTTGAATAGAGAGTAATGGTGTGACCAATAAAAGACTTCCAAGCATTAAGCTTTATTACATTAGGGTACCAGTCCAAAGGAAGAGTAATGGAAATAGAAATAAAAGAAAGAGGAAGAAATATAAACTTTTTTGAAAGGTTGGAAAGCTCATTTAAAGCTTTAAAGTACTATTATATTGATAATAGTGGTGTCAAGACCTGTGAAGAGTGAGATTTTACTGTCCTTGCAAGCTGGTGAGTTAGCCTGCCATAGTTTTATGGATGCTGATGGAAGACACAAGACTCCCAGGTCAGAGATAGAAGACTTCCTTATTCAATATACAGCAGGCAGCATGCATCTCATGTCTGGGCTGGCACCCCATGACCAGCAAGGAGTATGGTTTGTAATGTGTTTACTTGCCTTAGCTGAAGCACACCTCCAAGAATTCTCTATTCTGTATGTTTCTGGTTAGGGTGGGAGATTGCAGGGCCAAAGGGAAGTAGCAGGCATTTTGTGTTTCATGCACATTGTTCCTGATCTGCTAATTCACCTTATTGGTGGGAGGCAGTAGCTGGGCCAGTAGATATTTCACCTTCTCCTGGAACTTCTTTTAGCTTCTCTGATTCCTGAGTCAGGTTTGAGGGTTCATCTCTGTGATGAAGCACCCTGGCTTCTGCAGGATACCTTTGTCACCAGGGTCAAAAGCAACAATAAGAGGCCAACTGCCTCCCAACAGATGGCTTTCAAACCATTATGCAACTTAGATTCCATTGCATATATTTAAAAGGATACCATAGCTTTCATTTTTAAACTTCAGCATTTACAATCTGCTAGAAATCACATTCTTTACAATTATTTAAGCTTGTGAAGAAAGAAGTTTAAATGTCAACCTGAAAGTGTTCAAGGTGGCACCTAATTTTTCAAAATAATTTCAGGGGGTGTGTTACAATTTATAATATTTACAGCAACCAAGTTTGAGACTTTTGGTTTATAGGATGGTTTATAGGAAGTCAAATTTGAGTAGGTGGATCCCTGGTGTTTCTGGTACCCCAGGTGGTATCTGGCATCACAGTAAGACTGGATCATCCCTAACTGCAATTTTTCCTTTTTTTTTTTTTTAAATACCTCTGTTAGATGATCCTTAGAATTTTACTTTGAGAAGAAAACAAGTTAATACAAAGTTTTCTTATGTAATCAAGGAAAAACAGTTTGTTGGTGGTGATGATGAAAAACATTCCCTGCAAAGGACATGATCAGCAGTGTTACAGAGCTTCTGTAACAACATTGGTGAACCCATGGAGATGTGGGGAAAGTAGTTCTGGGAGGGGACATGGAAGCTCTGCACCCCTTCCCACACACTTTGCCCTGTCCATCTCTTCCATCTGCCTGTTCCTGAGGTTTACTCTTTTACAATAAACGGTGATCTCTTGAGGAAAAATAGTGGTGTTACAGTAATAGGACCACATAATAATGTTAAGAGCAAAAATAGTGGTGTTACAGTAATAGGACCACATAATAATGTTAAGAAGAGCAGAGAACTTGTAACCATGAGCTGGTTGCAAGTGGTCCAGCATTTTGTTTGCCCTAACCATGCTTATGCCTCCAAAGTCTGCTCCAGGCAACTGGACTGGGGTGTACCCTAGGTCAACTAGGACAATGAGAATCTCTTTTCCAGGGATCTACAGATCCTGGAGATAGGGAGTTAGAAGACCTGATGTGATTTACACTTTCTGTGTGCCCATGGGCAAATCATTTACCTTGAACTTTCTATCTACACCTGGAAAATAGTGAAATTAACAGAGCCATTTTGAGAACTAACCAAGAATGCTTTGTAGAATACAAAAAGCTACAGAATTTAATCTGTGATTCCTGCCACCTTCTCCCCAAAGTCTTGTTTATCTGTATCCTTGCTTAGGGTTGGTTAGGATATGGACTTGTATATTCAGCCCTGCTGTGACCTAGCAGCACAACATTTATGAAGAAAATACAGGTGCTGATGGCCAGCCAAGCCATTGACATGTTGATCTATGTATAGCAATCAAGTATAAGTTGTGTGGTTCTTCTGTGTTTGTGTTTCCAGATCATGTTCGTAGTATGCATGTTTCTGCATGAATATCTGTAAACAAGCATATTAATTTTAAAGATTCTCTTTTCCTTGTTCTCCTTACATGTTCATGAGACAATTTCTCTCAGACTTGGTACGTGGGCCTGAAAAGGCACCCAGACACTCATTATTACCCTTTCAGGTGGCTGCACCTTAATGGCCTCCAGTGTGAGGGAGAGCAAACAGGATCCGATGCCATCTCAGACACCAGGTCTTAGCTCCTGTGGTTCAAACTACAGATCTTTTAGGCATATATCATGTATGATTTTAGCCCTCTCTCTGTAGAAAGAACATTTTCCTTTTTCCTGTTTCTTTGAGAACAAAGAAATGAAAGGTGGCTACTAAGTTTCCTGGAACCCAAGCATCTTGCTTGAATTGATTTAAAAAAAAAAAAAAAAAGCAAACTATTGGTTAATACAGCTTGTAGAATGTGGATACAAGTTGAAATTCTGGGAAGATAAACTTCCACATTTCATAGACATCTGTATTAGTTTCCTAGGGCTGTCTTCAGAAAGACTTCAAACAACACGAGTCGATTCTTTCACAGTTCTGGAGGCCAGAAGTCTGAAAGCAGGATGTAGAAAGTCTTGGCTCCCACTGGAGGCTCTGAGCAAGGATCTGTTCTGTGCTCCTTGCCTGGCTTCTGGTGGCAGCTGGCAATTCTTGGCATGCCTCAGCTTGGGGACACGTGACACAAATTTCTGCCTCTGTCTTCATGTGGTCTTCTTCCTGTATGTCTTTGTGTCCAAATTTCCCCTCTTCTTATAAAGGCACCAGTCACATTGGATCAAGAGCCTACCCTACTCCAGAATGACTTCCTCTTAATTTAACTATTATATTTTAGTGTCTCCATTTCCAAATAAGGACACATTTTGAGATTGCAGGGGTTAGGACTTCCATATTTCATTTTTGAAGGACATGATTCAAGAATATCTAAGTGTTAAATGTTTGCTCGGGGGATTTTTATCTGTAATATTTCCAAATAGCCAAGCCTTAGGTCTGAAGCCATGTGTTACTATTTCCAGCACAAACTTTTATATTCTACAGTGCTTTCATTTTTGTGATTCCTTTACTGGGAAAAGTTAAGAAAGGATTTTTCAGTGAAGATTTAATAATGGGCATTCAAGTTAGTCATGGTTTTTAAGTTCAGAACAGAAAGCACTGATCTAGGAACACAATAATTTTTTTTTTAAATGGAAAGACTTGGGGATTTAAAGCTCAGTGATTATAGTCTGAAGAGATATGATTGTCTCCTGTTAATTCTTTTAGGTGAGTGAGAGATCTTCTATAAGACCTTAATTAGACCTTGTATGATTCATTTTCTTTTTCTTCTGCTGTAGATTATCTCTTAAAAGCAGTTTGGATTTGTGCTTTTGCAAGCATCAGGATATTTGGATTTCGCACTTAAAGCTGTGACTATTGATCTCAAAGATATTTTGTTCTCAAGACACATGGTCATTGAGCTTTTGTATCTGGAGACTGAATTACTGAAGAAATAACTTACAGAAATGTTCTTCATATTTTTTGTTGTTTTTCAGCATGGAATAGATGAACATTAACATAACCATTTGGCTATAATTATAAATACATCAGATGTGATGCAGTTTTAATTATACAAGGCCAACTGAAAATGCAAAACATGGATATGTGATTTTAATTAAGATACATGCATAATTACAAGAGGACTTCTCACCAGGAAGAGCACAGGAAAGTTCATTTTCACTCCTCTTTTCCCCTCTTCCTTTAAATGTTATTCTTGTTCATTAAATCCCCTAATATCCTTGGAAATGTTCTGCTCTAGTTTTCCTTTATTGCTCATAGACACTAGGAGTTAAAACCCAAATCCGACTGAAAGCTAGTGTGAAAGCCTGAGAGCTTCCCTGTTTTTAGGAGAATGGCCCATCCTCTTTCATTTGTATTGTCACCAAGTAAAATCTCAACAGAAGTGGATTTCTGACCCATTGACCACTTATTGAAGATATTTACATAAACATATACATAGTAGGAATTATATTACACTATAAATTTATAAGAGCTTTAAGTTTAATTGAAGATTGAAGGCTGCCCTCTGTATGTATATATTTTTATTAGCTTGCATGAATCTTGATGTCTACATCCTCAAATACGTGAACTTTGCAGATACTGAAGAATACTAAGGCTCTGTAAGTACTTACATGCTGTTAGCACTTAGAGTCACCTTTATTCCCTTTGAATTGAGTGTGATTAAATATTTGTTTACTTTGTTTTTAAGTAACATGAAGGGTGTGAATTTCTCATTATGAGCAATGACTATCAATTACACGATTAACCTTTAGCAAATATATAAAAACTTACAAACCAATGGAATGTGGCCTCCTTCAGTGTTCTCCTTGGAGACCTAGGCCAATAATGATACCATTTCTCAAGTCAGGGAGACCCAACAAGCTGGTGCCTTGACCCATGAATCTCAGCATTTCTGGAGGCAGTTCAGTTTCTTCCCATTCTTTCTTCCTCTAGGCTGGTGTCAGAGCTACTTTTACCTACAATGTTAACATAATGCCAAGTGCAAACATTGTCTTATATCTGATTTTCATGCATCATAACAATAATTATGCATATCATTAAATATTAGTGTTAAGGTAAGATTTATTTATTGCTACACAAATTCTATTCTCATATGATCAGTTCACATATTTTGTTGCTCAAGCAAAAATTGGGTCCTAGTGAAAAAACAAATTAAAGGGGGAACACGTTCATCAATCCGGTAAAAACCTGATTTGGGATGATTCTTGGAATTGCTTAGCAACAAAGCACTTTCATTTTACAATACTGGGTGCAATTTGACTACTCAAAACACAATGAGAGGGAAATTTTCACTTGTCCACTTAAAGATTTTCCACTGTTATTGCAGATGCTTAAGTGGATTTCTCAGAAACACTGGAATTAAAAACAACAGCCTCCTTTTGAATTAGTGCCTTTTTATCTTTTAGAGGCATTTTTTTGGGGGGGAAACTTTGTTACTCAACATCATTTTACCCTATAACACAATGATCGTTATGAAGATCATTTATCAAAGGCAATTATTAAAAGCATTTTCCTGGTTCAAAGAGGTCTGTTGCTGTGGGAAAGAAGTATTTCATTAAAGACTACGTCAACAGTGCAAGAGCATCTACACAGCCTTCTATGTTGCTTTCGCTGGAGTGTCAGGAGGCATTTTGAAGAGCAGTCAGTGGGCATGGAGGCTAGTGAAAAGTAGTTTGTAGCTTAAGTCCTGCCAAATTTGACTCTCAACATTACCTCTCTCTTTAATTACAAGCCATTAGGATGATTATCCTGTGTCATACAGAAGTTTCTGGTTGTCTGTCTGTGTGTGTGTGCATTGCTCAGAGAGGGATAAAGGGCAGAATTGTTGCAGTGCTCACCCAGAAAATGGATGGGCTTCTTCTGGAGTGTGTGAGACCCGAGTTTGCCACTAAGTGGTGTGCCTCAGAGATGTATCTGCTCTGAGAATGGGGTTTGAGGTCCCGAGAGATACAACTTTCTAACCCACATGCTATATATGCTTATTTAAGTGGAATAGATGGGGAATGAGTGCTGTTTATTAATTTTTTAAAAGATTTTATTTATTTATTCATGAGAGACACACAGAGAGGCAGAGACACAGGCAGAGAGAGAAGCAGGCTCCACACAGAGAGCCCGATGTGGGACTCGATCCCAGGACTCCAGGATCAGGCCCTGGGCTGAAGGCAGGTGCTAAACCACTGAGCCATCCAGGGATCCCTGAGTGCTCTGTTTAATTGACCTTTTTTTATTAATAGGAAATTACCTTACTACTTTTTAATCACTAATTATCAGAAATTCTAATTGTTTGAAAATTAGAAAAATATAGTTAGTATTAAAATGACAGTGGACATAATCTGAAATATCACTTCTGGAAAAAGCCTTCTCTGACTGTCCCACCCCCATTTTAACTAATTTCTATTTCGAGACTGGGTAGGTTTTTTTCTCCCCATAGCACTCAGCATACCATAAATGATCCGGAGTATGCATCGGATTGCAAGTACATGGCATTTTCTCTGCTAGGAAACAAGTTCCATGAGGACTCAGACACAATGCCTGCTTGTCCACCATAGCATCTCAGCTACTGGACCAGCTCCTGGCATCTAGTGGGAGCCCAGTGTATTTGTTGACTGAAAGGGTAGATTTCAGAATATCTTAGAGCAAGGTTTTTCCAAATTGCATGTTTAAATAGATCACTTCTATGGAATTTTAGTAAATATTACATGATAAAGGGGATCTGAGGCCAATAAATTTGGGAAATGATGGGATAAACAAAGTGAAGCAGATGCAGTAAATGTAGGATTTCTGAGCATCTTTATAAAACCTAATTATCTCACCACAGCCTTCTTTGTTGAAAAGCATCTTGACCAATATTCAGAGCCACCAGACTTTGGAAAATGTTGCTAAATAGAAAATGAGGACATGGGGTGCCTGGGTGGCTCAGTTGGTTGGAGGTCAGACTATTGATTTCAGCTTGGGTCGTGATCTTGGGGTTGTGGGATCCACCCCTGTGTGGGTCTATGCAGGGCTCCAAGCTGGGTGTGGAGCCTGCCTGGGATTTTCCTTGCCCCTCCCTCCCACTTGCATGTTCTTTCTCTCTTTCTTAAAAAAAGAAAAAGAAAACAAAGACAATTTTGTTTTTTTGGGATGAGTGGTGGTTTGGATTCCGTATACATTGGAATACATTTCAGGAGACTAGATATGCTCCTTCAAGTGAAGTAAGTCATGTCAAATGGCCAATAACATTGGGGAGTGGATGTGGGGAAAAGGTGGAATTGTGGTATGTGAGCCTTGAGTATGATTGAATCCTAAATCTCACCACCTTGTTCATTTCTTGAGCCTAATGATTTCCTGAGAACAGCTCAGGGTCATATGGCAAAGCATGAAGACAAGAAAAACCAGAGCAACAGTTCTGTTTTTATATTGTGAACTTCTGTGACCTTCATATGTCAGCAGTGTATCCATTCAATAAGATGCCTTTTACTTTTTTCTATGACAGTCCCTTTTACTTTGCTTTTTTAATCACAATGCTTTCTATTTAAGAACCACCTTTTGACCTTGATCTTGGGTGTACATTTTTCTCCTGGACTTTCAATAAGTTTTTAAAAATGATCTTTTGACTTCTTATGGGATTTTTTTTCTTTTTTACTTTTTTCAGCTATGCATTTGATATTATTTCCCTAACCAATGCTATTAGTTTATAATAGCACCTTTCCCCAAAATTGAATAATCAAATGGTTTTTCTCCCCCTGGTCATGTCCATCCTGATATTATTATATTAAATTTGACCCTATTGTAAGAAAATATTACAGAGTTGTTCTACCCCAGACATTCTCTGCATCATTTTTTATTTCTCAGAGCCTTGTCTAATTTCTTTATTTTTCTTTGGTATACCAAAATTATCCATTCTATGGAATGGTAACTTATCAAAGAACCCCCAAATTTTGTGCTTGATGCAAATTTGATGTAATTGATGAATTATTTTGCTGTCATGTAGAAATCTAAGATATTCCTTACCACTAAATGTCTAATTTCACCTCTTTGTCAAGGTGCTTAAACATTTCCTTCTAGTCTTATTGCTGGTAGGTGGTCTATGTCTGAGGTCCCTCATTTGCAGACCACAAATTCCAGTGAGTCACTGAATTACTTCCTGAGTCCATATAGCTACTAAATATGTCTGTAAGCTGAATAATGTCCTGGATATGTATAGATTAATATTTTTTAATGTAAGTAGCACTTGAAATTAATTAACTCAAATTATTTAAAAGCATTAACAAATTCATAGGGGTTTGTCTTTTATGTATTTTCTTAGTATCATACTTTATAATCTTTTACTATCTTATAAGGGCCTAAGAAATGTTTTGGTGTTAAAAGCATCCTCCACGTTTCTCTTCTTTCTGTAAAATGTTAACCGTATTACAGTATGTGTTGTTGTACCTGCACCTTATGCTATACTAATTCTACATTCCCTCCTATTCCTCTCTTGCTTTTAGACTTTATACCCAGCGGTGTGCCAAATGGTTTTAGGAGTGTGGAACCCCTTTACTTTAGTAATATCTGTTCATTCATTTTTCATACATTGAAAAATATGCATAGGGCTCACACTGAGTGGTTCTCACCGCTGGCTGCATATGAGAATCACCTGCAGAGCTTGAAACGCTACAGACGACTCCTACCCTCTGGATGAGCATCTCCTGGGAGGAGAGGGTACTTGGGCACCTCTGTTTTTGGAGTTCCCTAGGAGATTCAAATGCATGGCAAGTGGGAAAAAAAACAGCTGCCAGCTGTAGGCCAGGCATCATGCTTGGTGCCCAGCATCCTGGGAGTGAAAACATTAGATTTGGGAATCATTTCATCTGAGAGCCTGGCCTTGTGGGAAATCTCCCAGAAACTTCTCTTTGAGTGCAGTCATCTTGTCAACATTTGCATTGTATTTCAAGACCCTGCAATTATGGCATAAAAATGGTCTGCTTAATTAGAAAATGCCAGATATAAGTGTTTGATTCTTGGCCTTAAAAGCTCAGATACCAGACTGTCTGGATCTAAGCTGCATGCCTGGCAAAGTGAGTGCACAATGCCTGGCACATGGGCATTAATCAATAAATATTTGTGTTGAATGAACAATCGAGTAAAAGAGCAGTACTTGGTATAAAGGACTTGTTTGTCAACTTTAGAGTTTCAGTTGTTAGTAGAGGGGGAAAAAGTGTCCAGAGGAAAAATTCTTGATTCATAGAAAGTAGTCACTTAAATGCAAGGCTGTTTCTATTACATATCCTAGGTCTATTAAATTTCAAGCATATTAGAGTCCTTACTGACAAATATGATAAACTGTCCTTAATTCTGAGGAGAATAAATTAAATTTAGGCTTCTTTCTTATAGAAGCACTTACCAATTTTTTTTTTTGGTTGCTGTTATTGTTACATTTTGGTTTGTTTCCTTCCTTCCTTCCTTCCCTCCCTTCTTCCTTCCTTCCTTCCTTTTTATCTGTCTGTCTCTGTCTCTTTCCTTCCCTCCAAGGCTAAGAAGACTTTAATCCAGCTGCTTCCTACTAGATGACTTTGAGAGATCTGGGGAAGCTTTGTCATCTGTATTTCCTCATCTGTAAAGTGGAAATAACAGCATCTACCACATCCTGTTTTAGAAGTCTAGATGACATATAAAAACACATTTAACATGATACATAGGAAATTCTGTGTAAACATAAATTGTATCTAGTCAAACTCTAATCCTCTCATTTTACAGATGAGGGAAATGAGACCTAGAGAGTTTCACCGACATGCTCAAGGGCCCTCAGCTACCTAGGAGTGGGTACATGCTTGGAATGTGGTAGCAAAGGTAGATGCCCTGGAGAGGGATGTACCTTGATTATAGAAACATCTTTAGTAACAGGAAGGTGGCACAGGTAGGGCTCTGTAGGAAGCAAGTGTCAATCTGTAACAGAATTCCTGAGAACAGAAGTGAGGATAATAAAATAATAGAAGAGAGTGACTACAGGTAGGAGGCACATTGGGACTTTGGCCACATGGAAGGCAAGTGGAACCAGTGAAGAGGGATGGTGTATCAGTTATTTATTTCAGAATTTTGATGTACAAGAAACGACTCCAAAACTCAGTGGCTTAAAATAGTAAGAATTTATTGCCCATGTGTTGGGGTGTTGGCTAGCTGTCTGCTGATTGGAATGAGTTCAGCTGGGATGACTGAGGGGGAGCTCCATTGTTTTTCTAGGCTGTCCTTCCTCCATACATGTCTTATCTTCCATCAGGCTGACCCAGGCACACTCTCTTGATGATGGCAAAGGGCAGGAGTGAGCAAGCATCAACGCACAAGGGCTTTTCAGGGTGTATTTGCATCATACCTGTTAGTATGCACTGGTTAAGGTAAGTCGCAAGGCCAGACATGCTTTGGGAGTGAGGCATATGCCTTGATAGGACGTAGATTCTGCTTTCTAAGAGTGATTTCCCAGTCTATTTCCCACAGCTCTTGTCATACCATCTGAGATGTCCTCATTTTTGTTTTTCTTTTTGGCTATTTCTGAAAAGGGATCAGAAGATGTACCCTTTGAACAACTTTCTCAACATGCTTCTTGCATCTTGAACAGTCTTGGTTCCTTTTAGGGTTACTCTATGTGTTAAAAATAAAACTCACAATTTTTTTTTGAGACATGCTTCTCTCTCTATGTAATCATTGATGTTTTCTGTATTTTATATTGCTGTGGGACAATACCCTTAAGAATCTTGAGGGGTGCCTGGGTACCTCAGTTGTCCAACTCTTGATTTTGGCTCAGGTCATGATCTCAGGGTTGTGAGACAGAGCCCCATGTAGGGTTCCACGCTGGGTATGGAGCCTGCTTGAGATGCTCTCTCTTCCTCTCCCTCTCCCTTTGTCCAGCCCTCCTTCCTCACTCACTCTCTCTCTCAAAAAAAAAAAAAAAAATCTTGAAAGCACATTTGTTGAGCTTTGTGGGTCTGCAAGATACCATCTTAATCAAATTCAAGAAGTCTTAACAAAAGGTCTCACAGACACACCTTTAATTTGATCTTTACCCATTGCTGTGTCTTAATTTGAGAATCTTTTCTGGCTTGAAAGGTTGGAGATGAAAATCGGTTTTATTGTCCAACTAGCAGAGTGTGGCCCATCTATGTTCTGAGTTTAATTCCCAAGTTGTTCAGTTATTTTTTTTTTTAGTTCATTTCTTCCTTATAATTCTTCATTATGTACAGCTAGTTAGAAACAGCTGACACTTTTAGTATTTGGTCTCCAACTTTCTTTACTCAAGTCTAGAATTTCATCAGGAACATTTCTGTCTTATATTACACAGTTTGTCACTATGATAACATGAGTCACCAATTTTCCATCCTCCTAAAACAGTTTTTTTTAAAATCACTTTTTCTAGGTTTATACAGCAGTTTTATTTTCATTTTTCTAGGCTCTCCTTGCCACCTAGTCACAAAGCCAATGTCATGTACTTGGGGTTTTGGTTATAGGAATATCTGTGTACCTGTCTACCAATTTCTGAGTCAGTTATTTATTGCCATAGTAATAGTATATAACCACGAGTCCAAAACTCATGGCTTTAAATAATATGTTTATTATTTATGCATGCAGGTTCTTAGGTGGGCTTATATACCTGAAGGTTGATTGACTGTCAGCTGTTCTAGGACAGCCTTTCCTGGGATCATTGGAGCAACTTAGCCCTGCTGCATATGTCTCTTGTCTTTCAGCAAGCTAGCATGGTTATGTTCTCATAGTGGTAGGAAGTGCTGGAAAGCAAGCAAGCTCCAACATGTGAGTGCTTTTCAAGACTCTGTACTACATTGACTAACATCCCATTAGCCCCAATGAATCTAATGCATACTAAGTCCAGGTTTGGGGAATTATACCCTGCCTACTAAAAGGTAAGGATGGGGATTCCTGGGTGGCTCAGTGGTTTAGTGCCTGCCTTTGGTCCAGGGTGTGATCCTGGAGTCTTGGGATCGAGTCCCATGTCGGGCTCCCAGCTTGGAGCCTGCTTCTCCCTCTGCCTGTGTCTCTGCGCGTCCCCCCCCCCCCCCCCCGTCTATAATGAATAAATAAATAAAATCTTTTAAAAATAAAAAAATAAAATAAAAGGTAAGGATATAGGGAGAGGCAAAGAATTAAGGCCATTTGTGTAACTGATACAGATGGAAAGTGAGAAAAGACATTACCTCTAATGCTGACTCATGAAGGACATTCAGGGTCAAGGTTTAGTGTTTAACTGGGAATCAAGTACAACTTTGCAAATCAGAAGAGATAATCAACTTTTTTATATCAGAAGAGAAAGTGAGAGTCCAATTTAGGAGCAGGACACCATGACCATAATGGAGACTGGCAGGACAACAAAATGAAAGTAAGGAGAGTATGTGATATTATGACTTTGGATAATTTGTCTTTTCACAGAAAAGAACTCATCCAGTGGATAACGGATGTTGGGAGCAGAATCTGGTCTACTAGAAAAAGGACTAATAAGAACCAGTAGGGTATGAAGGCCCTACGTATGCTAGTTAAGATTCAAAGTTAGGTTTTATCCTTAGTGGAAGGAAACTAGAGAACTTGGCAGAGAAATAGTGGACTCTTGAAAATGGGGAGGCAAAAGGGCAGGGACTGTCACAGCAGTGAAGCTCATCACCAACATATGGGCCCAAGTATAACCATGATAATTAAGCAGAGACTCCACATTTATTTCTTAACTAAATCAAGATTTTTTTTTTAAATGGTAACTAGAGTGAGTGAGGTCCTCGGCACTTTACATTTATGGACCAATTGCCCATACATGATTTCATTGGATGCTCACACCCTGTAAGTGGGCAGAGGAAACATTATCTCAAAAAAATTTTTTAAAAATATGTATTTACTTATTTTAGAGAGAGAGAGAGAGAGAGCAAGCATGGGAGGTATGCAGAGGGATAGAGAATCCTGAAGCAGACTCCCTGAGGCTGACCACAGAGTTTGACTGGGGGCTTGATCTTACAACCCCAAGATCATGAACTTAGCCAAAACCAAGAGTTGGATACTCAATTGACTGAGCCACCCAGGCACCCCTCAAATTTTCATATGAGAAAACTGGGGTTCAAAAATGTTGCAGGACTTGTCCAAGTTATTGAGATGGTGACAAGATTAGATTCAAAATCCATCTATGCTCACCTGAGATGCACTCTGCATTGCTGCAGAACAGGTGGTGAGGAGTGATGTTATGCTGGTAAGGCACTGTGGAAGACCTTTCTGGAAGAAGGGGGGGGGTTCTTTTCTCATATGGAGTGCAGAAATGGCACAGAGGAAAGGCAAACACGAATGGAAGTCTTCCATTTTCCAGACATTTCTGGGAAGTGCCTTCTAGTAAAAGCAGAGAAATTGGAGAAAATAGAGGAATTGAGGAGGGGGTTGTAACTGCTCTGCTGGAATATGTCTCATCAAAGAAAGGGTTAAATATGTGGAAATTATGGGATTCTATGTAGAAAGTGTTAAGTTTGAAACAGAAGAGTGTGAGATTTCACTTTCTTTTTGAGTTAACAGGTCAGCTTGCCATAATTATAAATATGCTGACAGGAAGCAAACATGAGGTCTCTGAATCAGAGACTGTTTATTACTCACAAAGCCCTGAGCATGGATCTCCAAGCCCCCATCCCTACAGAACTGCATGGTGAGCTACCTAAAATGTAGTTAAATCACTACAGGCCAAAGAAAATTACTCTTCTTTCTGAGTGGTCACAGTAGTCTCACTGATAGGAGTGTGGATAGAATTAAGAGTGGGGAGGGAAGATGGGTATGAAGTAGAGAAAGCAAGGATAAGCTAGGAGCTACAGGTATTAGCTGGGATCCAAGAGAATGGGCTGGAATATGTGTTAGTCTCTCACAGCCTTCTAACTTCCAGGTTTGATGATGGGAGTGTTGACCAGGAGCAGCTGGCAACCTAAACGTTCTCTTGGTCACAGAGTCACAGAAGTTGAAGGAGAAGAGGCAGCAGGAGCTAGAGTTGCTATAGGCCAGCAAAGTAGGCAGGCAGATCAATAAGGCTTCTAGCCTGGTTCTGACCTTCAAAGCCTTCAAAGCAATATGGATGCTACTTCACTACCATCTTCCAAATCACCTGCAAAATGTCTCTTAACCTCCCCACAGAATTACACACACACAGACACACACATCTAGACACACACACATACAGGAATTCTGGGAAATGTAGTTTTAGCTTAGCTGAATTGACAATCCTAAGCCCCATGCCCTCATCTGTGTGAATTAGACTCAGGAGATGCCTCTAGGCATCACTAAGGTCTTTCATATGAGCTTTCAGACTGTTTATAAATCTTTTAGTCTTCTCTGCACTATGCCATCCGAAGCCTCTGTCTTTTCCTTATATTTTTGCTACTCTCAAACCATCCTCTATCTCTTACTTGTATTCTCTGAGACTTCCCATCACTCTGTAGATAATGTGGCTGAGTGCCAGGCACTACCCTGGCAAAGGCCCAGGCATCTTGGCTTATCGGAATGAGAACCTCATGGTTCCCATGCTTTGTTCTATGTCCTTATGATTTTTAAGCTGTGCTTATGCTGAGCTAGGTGTGCCTGTGTTTCTGCAGTCAAGCATGCCTCGTTAGGAAGTCTGTCTTACATACAGATTTACTGAACCTGGTGCCGACTCCATCCCCTGATTTCTAGTGGGTCAGAGTGTTTTTCCTAACAAAGAAGAGCAGTATGCTTTGGCACAGCTGCTTGGTATTTTTCCTAGAATGGTAGAAGGAAGCAGACATTCATTTGGTTTTGCCAGTCTGTCTTTGTCTAAATTGTCCCATTTGGCTTATCCTGTTGGCTTTCATTTATTAGGATAGTGATGAAGGAAACTGTGCCTCTTGGTTTATGAGCTTGAACCCAAGTGCATCAACATGTGCCTTAGCAGGACAGAGATTACATAAATATTTCTGGGCTATCAGATCTCTGCAAAGACCATTTCCACGTTCCAGATGTAGGGTATGAATGTGCAAATCCCACGTGGAGATCACAGTTCACTAACTTGTGGATGGCCCCGCAGAGTAAAGAAGTGATTCAGTATAATGACTCTGCACGCTGTAGATGAGAGACCCAGAAACTACAATTCTTTCGGCGCTGTTTAAAATTTGGGCAAGGAGCCACATTTCTGAGGCAGAAAGAATTGTATTTTCCTTTTCATAATAATAAAAAAAATCTTTAGCATTTTGGAATAAGCAAAATTCATCTCTCAATTAGTATTAACAGCTAATCAGGGTGCAGCAGGGTGGTAGAGCTCTCGTCAAACAGCAGGCAGCTTGTTTTATTTTTTCAATGCCACTTAAAGATTATTTGAAAAATCTCCTTCAGAGACTAGTGTGTGGGGAGCCACGTACCCTCAGTCAGAATTTAAAGTGATCCAAAATACAATATTAATGATTGATGCACAAGCTCACAGTTTGGTGCTGGGGTTTAATTAGATAAGCATTGCAGCTGTTTTCGGGTGGAGGCAACTTGATGGGATGCAAAGCTGTTTTGTGACTTCCCATCTACAGGGTATCTACTGAAGCGGAAACAGAAGCAAGCTACTAGGAATTATGATGACATTCTTTTTCAGTGTTGAAATGAGTAGAAGTCTGATTGTGGGGGAGAGGGAAGCATTTTATAATTAAAAAGGTGATCTTGGATCTTCTATTCCATTTGTTGATGAGCTGAACACTCATAAAAAGCAGCTAGTGCAGCCAAGCCACTACTGGTGAGACATGCGTGAAGAGCTTGCATATGTGGCTCTCTTGGTTCATACCACTTTGCAACATACAAAATCTTCTTGTTTCAAATCCATCCTTCACATTGCAGGCATCAGAGTTGTGGTCAGGTCATTTAGTGTCTTATTCATGCAGTCATATACCTGCAAAAGCTGCTTTGGAATCACTCAATCTCTGAAAACTTAAGAATTTAAACTGGGTTTGATAGCATTTCATTTCACTGAGTCAAAGAGATTGTCAACGTCTAATTACAGTAGGAGTTTGGAGTCTTCTGTGTCTCGAGCTGGAAATGACTAGAATGCACTGTATAGTGTCTATCTGCAGCTAAGCATCAGTATGTGTGCATGACCCCTATCACGTGAGACAGGTAAAGAGTACAATTTATTGAAGCTCATTGTAAATTAAATGTGCAAGACTTCAAGAATGTGTCTCACCAGACTAAGGCTCAGAGCTCTCACATTGAAAGTGGTATTGTTAAATTGATCTTTAAAACCTCTTTTTCCAATAAAAATGAAGCTTGTCTAGGTGTCCTGTGTTGTGAGATGATTATAATAGTCATCTATGAAATAAATTCTTGATAGCTCCTTGTCAGTATCTATAAAATGTGAAGTTATGCATGAATGCCAAGTATTTCATTTTTGTTGTGTAGGTGAAGCTTAATGAGCCTTCTCCTGATTGTTTTAAATCAATTTATGAGAAAGTGGAATAAATCTGACTCTTTCAATGTAAGTAGGGGAGAATTAAATCTTTTTGGAGGTACATTAACTTGCTTGGGTTATTAAATTGTCATTCTTTGCACTGAGAAGGGATTTGTGCACTGCTCTGTTCTTTCTTGTTAAAGGTGTTGCAAGGTGAACAACTAGGGATTAGAAAAGTTGAAAAATTAAGTTCTGGTTTGGCCCTTTTCTAGCTATGTGATCTTTGCCAGTTTGCTAAACCTCGAACCTCCCTTTCCTTAATTGCAAAATGGGATGAATGGTCCCTTGCCTTCTTATCTTCCTTGGCAATTTTGAGGATCCAACTGGATGAAACATGTCTTTAGGTTTAGACCTGAAGTTGAGTGTGTCTAATATTCTGCAAATGTACTTGTAATAGTTAATAGTGGCTTCTGTGAGGCAGGTCCCATAGTTTACACCATAAATCTACTGAGAACAGATGACCGTCTCTTAAACTTTCCACTGAGCTAAGACAATGGCTATGTTGGGTTTCCAATGCTTTTCCTAATGGTAATACTTTTACCCCTGCTTGTTTGGAGAAGGTGAGGAAGGAGTATAAGATTATTCACACAGAAACAGAGATGAGGAAAATCAGATTTTGTGCACACTTGATTAAATTACAAGTTAAAGCTTGAACCCATGCCTTCTGGTTCCAAGGTGAGTGTTGTCCTCTTTTTAGTAGATTGTCTCTCTGGACAGTCTGCAAATAAATAGAAATGGAGAGGTGGATTATCGAGGAAATGTGTGATTGACTTTGGAATCGGAGGGTGCAGATGTCAACAAAGCAGGTAATTCATTTGAGAAGATCAATAAGCTTAGCAGCAGGGTTGCCATGAACACACTGAATATAACTGCCTTGTGAATACATGACAGTTGGCTATATTGTAGATTTTTTAAAACATAGAATGTACTCTGTGAATATTCTTGCTGTTCTGATTTTGTAATAATTGTGGCAGGCTAAACATTCTGTATATCAAGACCATGCATGTGTTCCTAGATCTAGTTCTTTCCCTAGTCTGGTTTTATCAATGCTGGTGATTAACCAAGTCTGATTTATATGATGCATCTTGTGTGGGAAATGTCTATTACTCTAGGTGGTATCTGATCATCCTTGAGAAATGACAGCACAGCTAGTGTAATAACTTTTAAAGATAACCATTGTTAATTTGATGATCACGAGTTGCCATTAAATGAATTATAAAACTATTGTGTTTTATTTTCTAGGGAAAAACAATAGAATGTACTCCTTTTAGTTGCGTGCAATAATGATTATTGAGCACTTACAAGTGATGCTTCTATACTTGTTCCCTTGGTAAAATAATTAACATATGGTTCCTCAATGTCTTTTCTAATTGATGCTGATGGAAAAGCTGACAACAGCAAGTTGTAGGAATATTGCAATACTCCATCAAAATTTCTAAGGATAGAAATGGATTATAGTGCTTTAGACATCACCATACATCCTAACGGCAATCAGTAAAAATTACCGATGCTGGACTGAATGGATGAGCCAAACAAAGCCTGGTGGTATACTGAGTGAAAGGTAGGCATAAATTTTCTGGGTGGAATGTAGGAAATGCTATTAAAAAGTTAATGTGTGAGTCCTATACACAGGTCTTGAAATGAACAAACAAGCACTTGTAGAATAATAGTAATCATGATAAATAATAACAGTAATTACTTTTATTTATTGGTGTTTATTCATCTTCCAATCCAGTCAACGGGTTCTCTTTCCTCTCTTTATAAACACTCTCCCTGGGCTTCATTATCTGCCCAAAGCCTAAATTTACCATCTGGGTAGCAATGACTCAACTCAAACAACCTTCCTGTGCCTCAGGAGTGCCTGCCCCTGCCTCTGAACACTCCAATAGCATTTTTCACGGGACTTCTATATCAGCCATTTGAAACCATGGGTCTGAACAAGATTGGCCTAAAGAGACAAGATAAAGTAAGAAAGGTAGAAGGCTTACAGTCAACGATTAAGGAAACCCGACATTTTAAAGGCTAAGTCAATGAGGATTTTAGAAACAGAACAAACATATAATGACCAGAGAAGTAGGAGCACAATCAAGAGAGAGTGGTGTCACTGGGGAAATCCAAAAGAAGAGAGTGTTTCGTGAAGGATTGCTTGGTAGGATTAAAATGTCAAATAAGATAAGGGCTGAAAATGCCTGTAGGATCAAGCAACACAAAGACCAGTAGTGAACCTGGCCAGACCTGTTTGAGTGAAATGCAATGGATTGAAATCAGATCCCTGTGGGTTGAGAAGTGAGTGGGAGCTGAGTAAGGGGAGACAGAAAGTACAGGCAACTCTCTCACCTAGAGTTATTTTAAAATCAATGATGCTATTTTCCATTTGTTCTCTTGGAGTCACAGTTAAGACAAGCTGTAAAGGATTCCATCCAGAAAGGCCTCCCATCAATCTGGAGCTAATGCTATTTCCAGCACTCAGTGAGGCTCCTGGGAACCAAACAATCTTGTTGCCAGCCCACCTGGTCTAAGATTTCCAGGAGCAGCTGGCTTGTTCCAGAGAGGTCCAAGTCCTTCAATCCATCAGAGACCTCAATCCATCAGAGACTTCCAGGCCCAGTTCTGTGAAAATTTCTAGGCCAGTTATTTTCCCCATGACTCATCCATGTTTTTCCTCCAAAGTGAAAAACGTCCTCCAGTCATCATCCTCTCCAAAATCCCAGCTCCCTGTGGCTTTGTTTCTGTCTCCCTGAACCAGATGTGATTGCTCTCCTTCTAACCTTTTCCTCTATAGTCTTCACAACCTTTACTTAATTGCAAATCACTTCATGTACACACAGATGCTTCGTCCATTTCCTGGCTGTCCCTGAAAACTTCCCTCTCAAGTGACCACATTTGGATTGGGATCCTCCTTGCTCCCTGAGTAACTTGCAGATTTTTTATTCTTCCACAGTACCTTTTGGCCACCCCCTTCTTATGGGGAGCCTCTGGGCTCACTATCAATCTTTTCATCTCAGGTGTGAAGAATCCACCCTTCATCCTAGGCTCTTAGCTCCTTTTCATCCTCAACAGACTAGGAATCTGGTAGGACCTATCATCCAAATTTCTCCCACAGTTGACCACTCCTTCTTCTGCCTTCACTGCTTTCACCCTGTCCAGGCCACCACAGTCTTTTACCTGGGCTGCTACATACAACTCATAAATCAGCTTCTGGGAGCACCTGAAGCTCTTCTGGGGGTTCAGTGGTGTGATCCTGGGGTCCTGGGATTGAGTCCCACATCAGGCTCCCCAGAGGGAGCCTGCTTCTCCCTCTGCCTGTGTCTCTGCCTCTCATGAATAAATAAATAAAACCTTTAAAAAAATATATAAATCAGCTTCTGGTTTCTCCTCTTGCCCCCACAGTCAATTTTCTACTTGGTTACCAAAGGAATCTCCCTAAAATAGATCACACCATTCACATCACTACTCAAAGCTCTTCTAGGGACTTTTCATCATGCTGAGACTAAATTCCAAAGCCCTCTGGGGCTGACCCTCTGCTCATCTCCCCGTTTCATCTCCTACCATGTCCCCCTTCCTCACCCTGTTCCCCCCATTCTGGAATGCTCTGACTCTCCCAAGCTCATTCCCTCCTCCTGGCCTCTGATGAGCTCCTCCAGACATCCACATGGCAGGCTCCTTCTTCCATTCAGCTTCCGTTTGCATGTCAATGCCCCAGAGAGGCCTCTGTGATCTCTTTGTCTAGAATAGTCCCTTCTTCTCCCTACCCCCAACATCACTCTCAGCTTGATGCTGTGCACACTACACAACCACAGTTATAATGTCCATTCATATTTGTGTTAGATTCTTTCCTACATTGGAACCTAAGTGCATCGAAGAACAGTGTATGCCTGTCTTGCTCACCTCTCTCCTCAATACCTACAGTTGAGTTCAGCACATCATATGTGCTGAAAACTAAATGTATGTTGGATGAATTAATAAACAAGCTCTTCTTCACTCACCATGTCTTAAGTCCATAAAACAAGTTATTGTGGAATCTCACTCATTGAGGTATAGACATAAAATACAAATTCTTCTCCTAAAAGTGTTATTACTGAAGAGCAGACTTTCTCAGCATGACTCACAGCTGTGTGCTCACTCTCAGGCCTTAGTAAGCTTATTCTAGTCTTATCCTTTCTAATGTTTGTCTATGATTTAAAGACCTCCTTCCTACCAGCCTGTCATTCTAGTCCCAGTGTCTTGGTCCATTCAGGTTGCTAGGACAGTATCGTGGACTGGGCTTATAAGGAACAGAAATTTATTTCTCACAGTTCTGGACACTGGAAGTCCAAGATCAAGATGCCAGCATGGTCAGGATCTACTGACAACCCTCTTCCGAGTTGCAGACTGCTGGCATTTTATATTCTCATATGGCAGAGAGCTGAGGGGAAGCAAGCTCTCTGGCAACTCTTTAGGGTGCTAATCCCATTCATGAGGGCTCTATCTAATCCTAACTACCTCCCAAAGGCCCCACCCCCAAAGCCATCCCATGGGGGACTAGGTTTCAACATACAGATTTTTGGGAGGACAAAGCATTTAGTGATTAACACCTGGTTTAGACTGGAGGGAGGTGTGTGGCCTTTTCCCTATGTGTTCTCCCCTCTCTACTGGGCAGGAACAAGTAGAGCTTTTTGTGTGAGGGGGAAAACGAGGCAGACCTATGTGATTGACAGCTGGTATCATGGTTGTTGGCCTCTGTCTGCTTTGTTAGTCTTCTGTTTGCAAAGATGCCTCTCAGAAAGCCCAAAGGAAAAGTAACTGCTCAATAACTGGAAATTTCTCTGAACTTAAAATGTGAGGCCCTCAGTACTTTTGTACTCAGCTTTGGATCTAAATTGCAATTCTGAGAAGGAACAGAGCCCCCATGTCATTCCTTCCAGATAATTGTCAGGAACTGTGCAACCTCTGAAACGATAAAATAAATACTCTGCTCTAACCTCAGCTCTCCAGGCTCCCAACATTCTCATCCTCTTTGACCCCCTCAAGACTTTCAGCCTCCTTATCCACCAGCCTCTGGAATCTTCCTTCATTCCCTGTCCTGCCTACACCTTATGGGTTGTTATGTCTAACCTCTTCAGAGAGCTTTTTCTGGGCTACTGCAAATACACAGCCTCCTCCTCAGCACATTTCATCCATAGTCACCACAGCTGTCAGCAATTCTGATTTTCTTGCTTCCCTACTCGTGTCTTATTTGTCTCCATAGCACAATACCATCAACAACCCTTGCCTGTTTGGTTCACCCCTGTGTCACTCATGCTTAGAATAATGTTTAGCACCAGTCAGTCCCTCAGTAAATATTTGCTGAATGAATGAATACATTTCAATAACCCTCTTGCCATACCCTCATACCTTTGGCCCTAAATTCTGCCCTATCCAAAAGGCCATCTTGGTCCATCTGTCCATCTACCTTCCCTGTGCCTGCTGAGCATTGTTGGAGAAAATGGTGCAACACTTGGATTGCAGCTCCTACCCACTCCTGACAGTGATCCCCACCTTCAGCTGAGGGCAATAGCACTTCTTGTGGCCCTCAGTCATCTCTCCCCACTTCCCACAGTGTTTGCTTCAAGGCTTCCTCAGTTTCCACAGGCTTCTCACTATGGAAATGGAAGATATTAAGTGGGGTGTTCATTCATCTTCATACCATCCATTCACTTCAATATAGAATGGACTTCCCTCCTACATAAGCACATGCCCTCCCCTGGGCTTTCTCCCTCCTCAGTGACCTCCATCCATCAATTAGCCTTGCTACTGTAGTTTCAGTATCTTCTTTCTTGTTGCCTTTTTGCCATCAGTATCTAAATGTGACCATATCGCTTTAGCATTGAAAACATAACCTCCCAAACTTACCATTCCCCTTATAATTTCTTTTAGATCATTTTTTTCCAATTTTCTCTATATATTTCCTCTAATTCCATCTGTCCTATTCACACTCTAACCCTCTATAATCTTATTACACCTCCACCACAGTAAAGAACCCTTCTTTTTCTAGGTCACTATCATATAATACTGATGGATTTAGGTACCATTAAGTGTGGACCATTGTCTAAGCTCTGTTTTTCAGGATGTGGGAGAGGCAAATGGTTTTACTTGTATTTGCACCACTAGATTTCCCATAAGGACCTGGTAGTAAGAATAATGATCTAGAATTCTCACAGAAACCAGCCAAGTAACTCCTGTTCTTATCACTTTGGTAGATTTCACAAGTTGTCCAGGCTCTATGCGTGTCTCATGAGAAGCCATGAAGTCCTCAATGTCTTAAGCTGTTACTCCAGATGTTCAGAAGTAGCTGCTGCAACTGGTTGGAGATAGATGTTTTGAGTAGCTTGGAGACAAAAATGCTGTGCAAACTCAACTGAATTTTTTTTTAAGAATTGATTTTCACACATTTGTTACATCTGCTTGGTTGGGATAGGGAGAAAAGAGGAGAGGGAAACATTTGGAAAGAGGAAGAGGGGAACTATGAAAGCTAGAGGAAGATTCATGGTGGAGGGGATCTGGAAGATGAATGCATTTTGTCTGGTTGCTATGTAGAAAATACCATGGCTGGCACATAGTGCCTTCTGCTGGCAGCATAATTTTACTAGTCTCTCCCTCCATGTTCCCTGATTTCAAAAGTAATACTACATCAAACTGCCAGCTCACTGCCTCTAGTCTGACATTTTCTTCCCCACGAATTTCTTATTGAATTCATATTCCTTCAAGTCTCAGGTCAAATCCACCTCCTCTGTGAAGCCTTCTCTGAGCTCTACATCAGCTACCCCAGTGGAATGAACTTCTCCTTCTTGCTTAGTCACTCCAGAATGATACTGCTCTTATTGAGAAGGAACATGGTTTGCTTTAGAGAAAGAACATGAGCTCTATAGAGTCAGATAGACCTGTGCTCATGCAGAATTGGTGATTTACTCTGTAAGATATTGGGCGAGTAGTTTAACCTCCTAGAGCCTCAGTATTTCCACCTTTGGAAAGGTGATAATACCTAAATCAGAAGGCTGTGGTGAGGATTATATGAAATAAAGAATATTGAGCTTTCTGCACGTGTTCTGTAAGGGTACCTCCACCCACTGCAACCTGCCAGGTGCTAGAGTTAGTTGTTTATCTCTCTTATTAGATAGAAAGCTTTGTGTGGGCAGGATGATGCCCTTGTCAATGTCATATCCATAGCCTAGTGGAATGTTTAGTAAGTGCCCAATAAATGTTTAACATATTAAGCCTGATTTCCTTAGTGTGTTACCTACCAGATTTTGTTCACCTGCTGGTATTTGTGGAAAGTGATATTGGTATGGAACACTGAGGTCACCCAATGGGGCTTTAGGGGCATCAATATGGGCTTGGTGAAAGTATTAAATGCTTTTCCTTTATCTTCTATAACTATGATAAGGAAAATTAAATATTGAGAAATATATGAAATATTTCACCGATAAAACTTTTATGCAACTGATGTATTATTGAAAACTACATCTGAAACTAATGATGTACAATATGTTGGCAAATCAAATTTAAATAAAAAAATTAAAAAACTTTACAATCTCTTTAAATTATTGGACTCAGGAAGTTTATAGAGGGTGCCATCAAGATAAAATTAGAAAAAATAATTTTGGTCAATTTTGAAAATATTGTGTTTTTCATTTTTAAATCACTATAAAATATTTGCAGATATTGGCGCAGCCCAGGTGGCTCAGCGGTTTAGCACCGCCTTCAGCCCAGGGCCTGATCTGGGAGACCCAGGATCGAGTCCCACATCGGGCTCCCTGTGTGGAGCCTGCTTCTCCCTCTGCCTGTGTCTCTGCCTCTTTCTCTCTCTGTATCTCTCATGAATAAATAAATAAAATCTTTAAAAAATATATTTGCAGACATTAATAACTGCCAGGACACTGGTAGTCTATTCTGGAAAACACCTAACAAGTAGATCAGATTTAGTCAATGATTCTCCAAAGTTGCAGACTCTTTAGTGAGGAAAGTGGTGCCCTAGTGGCAGGCAGACGGGAGCCAGTGCAGCAGCAGGAATTAGGGTGGCATTACCCTTCTGTGCCCAGCTCTCAGCAGGTAATCAGCAAACAACATTGCCCAAATCTTTTGACTCTCATCTGAGCCCAATTTCCTCTGCTTTACTTTAAAAGGGAACATTTGATCAATGAATGTACTTTGTTAAAATGCAGGAATGTCCTGTCAAGGTCATTGATGTGTTTTGGGCATGGCTCACGTCTATAACTCTGGGTTTCTCATTCTGGGTAGCATGTAGGTTGGCCTCAATTACTGTGCCATTCTGGAATGACTTTGAAGGATACTGTTGATTCCAAGGGACCCACTGCCTGCCAAAACCATGTTCCAGGAAAAGAGATGGAGGGAAGCAGAGAGGTACAACCTCAGGGATTGGAAAATCAGACAGACGTAGCCATCTGTTACTGCTCCCATCTAGCACTTGGGCGGCTGTTATTACAGGGCTATTTTTATAGGTGCATATTCGTGTTATGTTTGCCCTCCACCTGTCTTTCTGGGTTCATTTTGAAGCACTTGAGGCAATGCAGGGAGCCCGCTGGCTCTGTAAAACAGCAGGATGGCTCAGAGCCCTGCCTAGTAGGGGAAGATCTGTCCTGACATTCTGGTGTACTTCCACATCCAAGGATGGGAAGGGCATTTGGTGGCAGAGGTGGGAGCACGGACTCAGTGGGGGCCCAATTTGGCCAGATGAAAGACACTGAGCAGACATCTTCGATTACCTGCAAGATAATTTCAATTCCCTTATATATGCCAAACTGAAATACTTGGGGGCCATGCGAAGTCCAGTAAGGCTGAGCATAATCAGAATAAAATAAACTCGAGGTTTCTGGGTGGCTCAGTGGTTGAGTGTCTGTCTTTGGCTCAGGGCATGATCCCAGGGTCCTTGGATGGAGTCCCACATCAGGCTCCCTGCAGGGAGCCTGCTTCTCCCTTTGCCTATGTCTCTGCCTCTCTCTCTGTATCTCTCACGAATAAATAAAATCTTTTAATAAGTCATTCAAAAAAGAATAAAATAAACTCACATATGCATTGGCCCATAAATATTTCCACCTTCATACTCTGACCCTACAAGTCATTGTACATAATGGGCCAAATCCCCTGGGCTTCAACAAAACTTCTTTCCTGGTTATGGCTCCCTTTTGCTTTGGAGGTTTTCACTCAGAGGGATGCTCAGATTATAAGATCTCAAGAGTTCAAGTTTCTGTCTAGCACAGATTTTTATCATTTGTTTATGTTCTTCTTGTATTAGATGTAACACAATTATCGAATATCTACCACAAACCCAGCACTCTGGCAGGTATGGACAGAACTGGATAAAATGGCCGAGTGGAGAAACAGACACTTAAGGCCAATTCATTCTGTGGTGTGTGCTATAACAAAGACAGTGGAAACCATGAAAAGAGAGAGGACAATTCTAAAATCAGCCTGAACTGCCAGAGGAGCATCCTGTAAGAGGTCATGCTTATGCCTGAATTGCTGTCTCCAGGAATAAGTAAATGTTAGGTGGCTGAAGGACTTGCAGAGAATAAAACTGTTGTCCAAGCAAATGGAAAGCACTTGCAAAGGTCCTGAGGTATGAAACACTCTGGCCCATTGAAGGTGGAACAGCATATGCAAAGATCTGGAGTTATGAAACTGTCTGACCCAAACAGGCAGTTTTATATGGCTAGAGAACAACTGGTATAGCACAAGGAAGGGCAGGTGAGCCAGGGGATGCAGGTAAGTCCTAGACCACAAAGGATCTCATGTAACAAACCAGGACTTTCTTATGAAGGCAATGGAGAGCTGGTAAATAGTGTGAGCAGGTGGTGGCATGGTTTCATTTGAATTTGAGAGCAATCAATTTGGTGGCAACAAGCAGGTAAACTGAAGAGCATTGAATTTGAGGCAAGATGACCAAGAGATAATGAGGGCCTGGATTGTAAAGGTGGTAGCAGGGATGGAGAAGAGAAGGTTTTGAGAAATATTTAGGGAAGGCAGTATAGATAGGAATTAGTGCCTGCTAGATCAGGGACAAGGATGACTTCAAGTTTCTATTTAGGGAAATTAGTGGGTGGTGTTATTAAGGGAGATATGAATTCAGTGGAAGAGGATATGGAATGGGGAGGGAGAATAAAATTCCAATGGGACACCTTGAGTTGGAATTGCCCAATGAATATTTCTTAAATTCTATTTACTGCATGAACCACCTCACTGTTCAGAGTGGGCCTGGAATTTTGTATTTTTGAGAACTGACTCCTGACCTGCGTTTCTGTTCTCTGTCTTCCTACTCTTCCACATGAACCCACTAATCCCCTGGGGCCCTTTCCATTCCTCCACCTTGTCTGTGAGTACTTTTCTTTTGAGGCCTGTTTGAAAGCTCTCCATCCTTATATGGCTTTCCTTGATAACCAATCTAGCGTTAACGTCCCCTGAGCAATCCCGTGTGGCATTGCATGTTATTCTATGTCTACGTCCTATCTTGTTTGACAGATAGGGGCTGACATGATGGGGGTGGTCATGTGTAGGTGAGGTGAATATGATTGGCTGAAGGGAGAGTAGTCCATATCAGAGGGTCCTGGAGGTTGCTGAGTATCTGTTTGCAACATGAGATCAAAGTAGTGATGTGACTTGATGGGATGAGCATTGGGTGTTATACTATATGTTGGCAAATTGAATTTAAACTTTAAAAAATTAAACAAACAACAAAGAAATCCAAAGTAGTGATGTGGGCTGGCCTGTGCAGGTGGGGAAACTCATTCATTATTCACATTGGTCCTCTTGTTCTGGCAGCAGCACCCTCCATGCTTTGGATCTTGCTTTTACAAGGAGTCTGGATCTTTGCTTTTGGTGTGGGGTATGACTTATGCCTACAAAGGGAGAACCAGAAGATATCTTCTTTCCCTCAGTCAGCTGACTGCCCCTGACTTTATCCAAGGACACACTTCTTCACATGGCTATATTCCTTTTATTTCTCTGTTCCTGAAAAGGGAAGGCCGAGCAATCTGGAAGCCCATCTTGGTACTCAGAAAATTGAGGCCTCTTGCTCATCAAGTCCTCCTTCCAGTAGGGGGCAGTGCTGCACTGCCACAGGATGACCAGCATCTTTTGGCTGCTGAGAGTGGTTACCATGGTTCTCCATCCTCCATCAGCTGCAATTTTCACCTGTGCATTTGACCTTGTTAACAATATATGAGACTCTGGAGAGTTAATATATAACTATGTCAGGCTATATCTACTTTTTAGGGCAGAGACTTTGCCATATCCCTTTAGTACCTAGCATTTGACATATAATAGATGCTCAATAAATGTATGCTGTTATAAGGATATTTGCCTAGGTAGATTTTCTTGAAACAATCATTAACAATATTTTATATAGACACACATATAGTACAATCCTGTTTTCATTTTGTTGTTGTTGTTTTTCAGTACCTATTGTGTGTTGGGCATTATTCCAGGCACTTTCTCTGTTATCCCTAATCCTCTCAACACTTTCATTAAGTGGGTTCATCCTGGTTTGTTTTTTGTTTGTGTGTTTTGGTTTGGTTTTTTGAGAGAGAGAGAGAGAGAGAGAGAGAGAGAGAGAGAGATTGAGCACTGAGTGCAAGCAGGGTGGCAAAGGGAGAGAGAGAATTTCATGCCTAGTGCAGAGCCTAGGTCTCACAAACTTGAGATCATGACCTGAGTCAAAATCAAGAGTTGGGCACTTAACTGACTAAGCCACCCAGGCGCCCCAATTTATCCTGTTTTAGCCATGTATTTACTGAGACTTCATGAGGTTAAATTACCTGTGTCTTGATGTGAGGTTTGAATATAGGTTTATTTTTAGCCATGTTCATGATCTTTCACCAGCTCATTCTTGCCAGCAAATATATTTGACAATAAAGTCTGTATTTAAGTCAGCACCATTACATTCTCCTTGGGTCTGTTTGGCTCTATGTATGTTTCCTACCATATGAATCCTGAGGACCGCATGTATGTATGTGCATGCACACACACACACACACACACACACACACACACACTCTTTCCTCTGCTTCTCACTCACTCATACCCTACGCTCCACCAGGAATGGGACCCTTACTCATCCATAAGATGTTCAGAGCTTTCTTTCCTCTCTGCTTTTTTATTTGTGCATGCCATTCGCTCTCATTAGAGTTTTTGGTTATTTAACAGTCCTAAGAAGAAATGCTCATTAATGTGTGGAATGTTAATAAATTGCTTTTTTGCTAGAGTTAAATAGTCCAGCTATTTTTGAAGAAAAGAATGTTAGCTCTCTAATACAAATCAGTTGAGTTTGCAATTTCCTTCCCTGATATGTTAGTCTTTATATTTCTCCTTCATTCCCCCCGCCTTCAATATTTTCCTTTTGCATCTGTTGGGACTTGAATATTGGGGTTTCCCTGGCGACTCCTTACTGTAAAATACTGAGCCATTTTATCGTAGGACTGGGTAAATACTGTGACTTATTGTGGTAAGATCAATTTAATGGCAAGGAAATGCTTATGTTCCAAGACCAATAATTACAACCCATTCCTCACCGGCTTCCCTGCTTCTAGCATGGCTCCCCTGCAGTCAATCCTTCATGCAGCTGCCAGATTCATTTTTCTCACCTGCTGCTCTGACAGTGTCACCCCTCTCATCAAACCCCTATTGTGGCTTGCTATTACCCTTTATGTCCATCCATACCCAAAGCTGTGCCCTTAACTTCAAGACCCTGACTCTCTCGAGTCTCCCAACAGTGCCTACCCAGTGTGCTGTTGTGGATGCATTTACATTAGCCCTAGCACCAGTCCTCAATATGTACATAAACCACTGGGAGCATGCCAATGGGTTTTGAATGGATTTCTGAATGCTGCTCCCTTTGCTTCAAAATTTCTTCCCAAGACTCCCAGCCTCTAACCCTACTCTTTGTCAAGGATTATCTGCTGAGATTTCTCTTCTTTCTCAAAGTCTTTTTCAGCTAATAGAATAAATATATTGTACTCTGTATATTTCATTGTTCTTGAATATAGTAAAACACATATAAAACTTAGCATCTTAACCAGTTTTAAGTGTATAGTTACTAGTGTTAAGTAGATTCACATTGTCATGCAGTGAATCTTTAGAACTCTTCATCTTGCAAAACTGAAACTCCGCACCCATTACACAACACCCATTACAACAATTCCCTATTCCTTCTCTACCCTCAACCTCTGGCAAACACTGTTCCACTTTCTGACTCTATGAATTTGACAATTCTAGATATTTCATGTAAGTGGAATCATACAGTCTTGGTCCTTTTGTGTCTGGCCTATTTCACTGAGCATAATGTCCTCAAGGTTCATCTGTGATGTAGCATGTGTCAGAATGTCCTCCCTTTTTAAGGCTAGATAATATTCTAGTGGTATATGGATACACCCCACATTCTCTTCATCTGTTAATGGACATTTGGATTGCTTGATTGCTTCCATCTTTTGGCTGCTGTGATTAGTGCTGCTGTGAACATGGGTGTACAAATATCTCTTTGAGAATCTGCTTTTAATTCTTTTGGGTAGATACCCATCTGGATGCATCTTTAAACTTAAAACATAGTTTTCAATATTTGCTTAAAGTGGGTTTAAGTAGAATAAGACAAAAGCAACCATGTAGTACTTTCTACTGATTTGTGGTAAAGGATTTGCTAATATTAAGATAGGGTGTCTCTGCTCCGGAACCTAAGGGTAATAAATGAATATTTCACAATGAACCGTGAGTGGTACTTTCAGATGCAGCAGGAGAGATGCTACTCTGAAAAATTGTGGAGTATGATGAGCCGAGTAAGCAACCTGAAGTAACTCTACTTTAGGTTTTCAGTGTTTTAGCTCTTAGTTTTCATTTTTATGTCACTTATCATAGTTTTGTGATGTCAAAATAATGTTTGTGGTAGAAAACAGGGGAAGCACAGAAATGTGTGTGTAGCCAGTTCACCAGGTGAAAAGTATACATCCCTCTCCTTGCCAAGAGAACCACCCCAGGCCTCTGGCTGCCTCCCTGACCCCGTGGGGGTTGCTGCAGGTGCAGAGAGAGCCCCAGGGAATGGGGCCAGAGCACTGTGAGTTATGGGGATTCCTTTTGTGTCTCTGACGCGGGATCTCTGCCAATGTGGCTCCTGCCCAATCTGTTCACACCAGATTTTACCTTTGACTTTTAGTCCTTTGAGGACAAAAGGAGACTGGAAAGAGGACTCCAAGGAAAACTGCACCAAGGGTAAAGATTGTCCTATGAAATCCAGGAACAGAGCTGGCTCATGGCCCCCTTCTCTCTTTCAGCCAGGAGACCACTTGAGGCCATGCTTCAGAGGCCTTTGCATGTAGAGACCAAATTTCCAAAGTCTTCTCTGGTCACAGGTAAGCCTCAGCACTTGTGCCATATCTCTTTGTCCTTGACCTTGTCCCTGTCTCAAGATACTTCTCCCCAGGTGTGCCTGCAGGTGCATGGCCTTGGGCTCTTATGTACTCCCAGCATGTGTGCCATTGCATGGGTCATGTGGATGCCCTCCTGGTCCCACAAGATTTGTCCCACATTCCCCAGTGAGGCTTGCCTTGTGTAGCTCAGATTTTAAAAAATGAAAACACTTCAAGGAGTACATTGCAATTTCGCACTGCAGTATTCTTTCTTTAGCTGCCCCTATAAAGATGCTAATATAGACGTATTTCTTGAGATGAGTTTGTTATGAAAGAGAAGATTAGTATAACACATTTCAAGAAAAGTCCTCCCTTCTTGTTTGCTTACTATTTCTTATATCTTCTGGCTCTGACAGCAAATTCAACGGAAAAGGAGCTGATCTATCCACTTCTAACAGTGCCATGGAATTTCTCACAGTAAAGACAATCTGAAAAACCCAATTGATATTTGCTTAAAGAGCAAATTGGAGGCACCATTTTCATTTGAAAGTTAAGGTCTCCTTGGGATTAAATTGGAAATCCAGGCTTCCTTCATTTTCGGCCCACTTCCCTTCTCTCTCTCTCCAGGACTTTAATTCTTGTCATCTCACCTTCCCACATAATCCCCAGCCTCCATATGCCATCCATTTTCCTGGGCTTTTTATTTGGGATCAGGATTTGGAATTGGCCCACATCCTTACTGTTATTCAAAGCAGGTTGAAGAAAATGAAAATAATAAAGGGATTCCAATCCCTTACGAGTCAGCAGTTTTGCAGAACAGACCCCTTGCTTCTCTTTAAAATGGGGCCAGATGTACATTGTTAGGAAACTATTGAAAAAAATGCCGTATAGATTCTTTATGACCTACACTCACCCAAAGAATCAAGATATGTTTTTCACTACTATATATTATTTTCCATCATAATTTCTTGTGGTGGCTTTTAACTGACAGGGCCACAGCTTTTGACATAAACTCATTAAACTGAATGAGGAGACCACAGGAGAGGGTCTCAATGTGGCTGATGTTATACTCTGGCCAGAGGAGGGGGACCTGTGCTGCATCCTGCTTATCCTTTTAAGTCTCTGAGCTCTAGAATCAACGAGACCTTGCTTGGTAGAAGTTACCTGCACTTTTTCTGTGGTCATCCAAAGTATGTGTGTCCCCTGCTGAGTAGCTCAGGTACCTTGCATATTGCATCCTTCCTAATGTCCCATTTGTAATAGAGTAAAGTTAGAGCTAAGCCAGACTGTGTGTGTGTGTATATGTGAATATAAATAAAATCCATTCTCACCACTACCAAGAAACTATATATTGTTGTCCTCCTTTTACAGATATAAAAACTGAAGGTCACTGATATGACATAGTAATTAGTGTGGCATCTCATATTAAGAGACAAAACTGGGATTTGTGCTAGAACTCTCCACTGCAAAGCTGGTGCTCTCCCCATCCATATCATGCTATTGCCTTTGGTTGTAAAAACAATGATTATCAATCAATCTCTCACCCCACTATTTTTTCTCAAATAATGTCTGGCTGATAATAGTGGCCCAACAGTTGTTAATTCCATTCCTTTCATTTCCTCCCTCTCCTATCTGGCCAATTTTCTTTGTTGAAAGCATTCACAGACTATCAAAATTCCCCAAACAGTTCAAACCAGTTCTGTGTATGAGCAGAATATAGAATCTGTCATAATGTTGGCCACCCCCAAAATTATGTTTTTATACACTGTGCTTTTCAAATTGGGGCCAATCAACTTGTCATTCACTGAAATGTTTTCAGCAGAGATTATGCTGATGCACAGGGATACATATGTCACATTTATAGGAAAAGTTTTAAAATATCATTCCACTGGCATCAATTCATTGTTAACCAGACACAAGGTTATTTAGATGCATTGAGTGTGGCTTTTTTGGATCACTCAGCTACTTATGATTTTCCCCAGGCTTTAAAAAAAATTATCCAACAGGGATATATAAAAAATAAAATTGCATCATTCTGATAAAATAGGGAAAATGATTAAATGTACTATAGACATTAGAGAAATGGTGCCATATTCAATCAGTTACAAAGACTATTTGTTAAGGTCCATCTTGCACAAAGTTGCATCTTGTGAGGGGTTTCTGCTATTTGAAATAGCAGAAGTTGGACAAGGAGCCCCTCGATTGAGAACCCCCTTAAGTAAAATGCAGGGTGACTAGTTATTTTTCTTGGAAATGAGGCCAGTGCAGATTTGAGGGCAGCAGGAGGGTACTGAAGATTCAACCTGACCATGTGTTTCTCATCCTGGAAAAGTCCAAGTGATGGATGTGGGAAGGACATCAAGCTGGGGTAGCACCGGGAGTTCGGGTCTCAGCCAAACAGTGTCTCCTGAAGTCCAGAATTATAGTCCAACAGCATTCTTGACATCTCCTCCTAGGGGAGCTTCTTTTACTCAGCTCTCCTAGAACCAACCTCCTGTCTCTCCTCCCCAGATCTGTCTCCTTAGTATTATTTTCCTCAATGCTTGACAATGCTATGCTTCTAGGTGCTTAGGCCAAAAAATTTACAGTTACCCCCGATTCCTTTCATTCTCTTACACTACACATCTGACCCTTCAACATCTTCTGTTGGCTTTGTCTTCACAATATATCCAGATTCTGGTCCTTGTCACTACCTCCATTGCCAATACCTTGGTCTCAGCCACCATCATCTACAATAACCTTTTGCTGGCTTTCCTGTCTCATCCTTGTCCTAGATAGGCTATTGTCAATCCAGCAGCTTTGTTACAATCAAAACCAGATTATTCTCCTCCTCTTTCAAAGGTTTCTACTGGTTCCTCATCTCTCTCACAGGAAAAGCCATAGTCCTTCTCATGATCTATGTACAAGGCTCCACGGTCTCCTCTCTATTCCCCTCTGGTCTCTGTTATGGCTATCTCCCCACCTCCCTGTGCTCCAGCCCCAGACGCTCCCTTGCTCCTGGTCTCAGTGACAGACTCAATGCCGATCTGAGTCTGGATTCATTACTGATGTTCCATCGAGTAGTTCCTCAACTAGTATCTTTTGACCTGATTCTAAAAATCATCTCAATACCTTCTGGAGAAAATGTAACTCATCCATCCAATTTATCGGTGAGATGAATCAATTCTACTTCCAAACTATGTGCTAATGTTTTTTGTTTTGTTTTGTTTTTTTGTTTTTTGTTTTTGGTCATTTTCACTGCCTACCATCCCCTACCCTTGCCAATATTATTTATTTCTGGGTTAGTGCTTTCCAGCTCTATCTTTTCTCTCTCCTTGGACTCATCTCCCCGAGATATTTGTATGGCTGATGCCCTTACCTTCTTTCAAGTATTTACTCAAATATTTTCTTCTCAAGGAGGCCTATCTTGACTACTCTACTTGAAATTACAACCAGTATGTTTTTGTATCAGAATGTAAATTCCATGAAAGCAGACCTGTCTTTTGTTCTTAAATCAATGTATCCTAAGAGCATAGAAACTAGACATGTATCCTAAGAGTATCTGGTAATAGTAGGCACTCATTGCATATTACTTAAATGAATGATTAAGCCAGAAAGCCCTAGTTTTAGACCTGGATTTGATATTGTGGGACGTTAGGCAAGATACTCCAATCTCTTAAAGTCTGGACTTTTCACTCATGGAGAAACTATGGTATGCAACTCCTACTTCATGACTTGATGGCAACTCTCAGATTTCCAGGAAAACATTTAAAAATACAGACATCACTATGCAGTTGTGATATGGCTAAAGGGTAGAAGATGCAGAGGTTGTGGATGGCACAGTGGGCTCACACCCAGCCCCAGAGCTGCCTTAGCTGCCAGCCCACATGCTCCGTAGTGCTCCTCTGGAGAATTATCATTGCAATCTTTTCAAATGCCAGCTCAGGGCTTATGTGGAGCTGCAGGCTAACTGAACCAGGAAAATTTGGACCATGGAAAGACTAGGCAGCTGCAGTGTTTACATACTCAGTAAAAAAGCCAATGCTATGGAGCCTTTCCACTTTGCTTTTCATGTATAGCATTCTGAGAGTGACTGGCCAGAGTGATATTGCTCAATCCTGGCAGTATTGAAAGTCACATCTCAAGTTATGTGCTTTGTGACTCAACTCTGGGTTAATAATTGTGCTCTGAAGTTCAAAAATACTGCTACCTGGAGTTTACAATTTTTTAAGTTTAAGTAAGTTCTTTATGAAACATACTTGCGTCAGAATTGTTTCACATTTCCTGAAACTGATGATTTGTAATTACAGCAGATTAACTGGTGCATAGAATTTTAAGAATCCTATTTTAAAGAGTTCTTGCTCACTTTTAATGGGTTTCCTACCTTTAGGTATTGTGTTATAGGCCTTTATACATCCTAAGATTTGTAAGCAGCTTAAAAATGAAATTTTTAATTTTTACTGATAAAAGTAGTAAGACATTTAGCCATATATCTAAGACTTTTCTAGAAAGTAGAGAAATGATTTTGCTCATTCATCTTGGGGACTCCTAGAACTGTTTGGGATATGTTTTAGGGTGGCTGAAGTTTCTACAATTGTTAGTGGAGATGGAGGCAAAATATTTTGATCATAGTATATTCACAGTGTTGTACAGCTATCACCACCATCTGTCTCCAAAAATGAAACTCTGTACCCATGAAACAACTCCCATTCCCTCTTCCCCCAGTCCCTGGCAACCATTATTCTACTCTCTGTCTATGCATTTGACTATTCTAGCTACCTCATATAAGTGGAATTGTACTATATTTGTCCTTTCCTCTGACTTATTTTACTTAGTGTAAATGTTTTTAAGATTTACCTAGGTTGTAGCATGCATCAGAACTATATTCTTCTTAATGGATGAATGATATTCCATTGTATGGATATACCAAATCTTGTTCATTCATCTGTTGATGAACACTTGAGTTACTTCCAGTTTTTGGCTATTGTAATTAATGCTGCTGTGAACATGGGTGTATAATATCTGTCTGAGTCCCTGCTTTAAATTCTCTTGGGTATATACACAGAAGTAGGAGAACATGTGGACAATCTATGCTTAATTTTGTTTGATTTTTTTGTTTGTTTGTTTTAAGGAACTACTGTGTTCTCGCCAGCTTTTAAATAAAATTTCATTATTGCTTGCTAATAACATTTACTTCTCCTCATCCTCCAAGGAGTGCTTGACCTCTGCCTTCCCACTTCCCAGGGTGATTATAAAGTAGAAGGAGGATCATGGATTGAGAGAATTAAATGATGGGAAGAAATTGGAAAGTGTCCCTACTTGTCCAGTTAAGCTCTTGATGTCCTTTTGTGGTGGAGAATGCAGATAATGAGCAAAGGCAAGCAGAAATAAAGCCAAGAGCTAAGGCAATTTCCACAATAAGAAATCTGGGGTAGGAGAGAGGAGGTGAGTGTCAGCAACTTGGCAAAGGAGAGGCACTGGCAACGGATGCAGCATTTACAGAAGACACGGAGGAAGGAAGCTTTTAAGAAGTGTTCCTGCTGTGGGTTGTGAGTTGTAACTGCTAATTGTTCTTAAATAGACTTAAAGTTTGGAATTCCTCTTACATTTTTTTCTCAGCTGCTGAGTTGGGTCCTGACATTTGATTCTCTGCAGAGACAGAGTCACATAAAGCCCCGAGATACATCAGATTTACACCTGAATTGGCCAAAGTAGCTCAAATTTCTGCTATTAGAGTAGCTTAATCCCTCATAATTACTAAATTAAAAAAGAAAAAAAAATTCGTTTAGAAGCAAGGTAATAAGGTAATAATATAATATTAATTCTTTTTTTCTTGGGCCTTCAGGCTACAACCTTTTACTTAAAATAAATGTAGCTTTGAGAAAATCCTGTAGCATAGGCTTTCAGCTCACTTTAACTGGACTTGTGCACTTGAATATTCATAAGTATGAATTGTAAACTCAAATCAGGAAAGCTTTTAAGAGAAGACTGACTACAGACAATGTCACCCGTTATTTGGAAAAAAACAATATGTTGTGTGGGATGGAATGAAGTTCTGGTAACAAAATTTTCCTAACCCTAAATTGGGCTGTGTTCTGACACATGGTCTGATAAGGCAAAATATTTTAAATCAGTAGAGTCCTGGAAAACTCAGGACATATGGCAGCCTTAGTTTTGGTACTAAAATAGGATCCCTTACTCAGACAGGACTTTTTTCAGCAAATTAAACAGCAGAACCCCACGGCATTTATGGTTTCCTTGACTTATTGGTTCAGTCACTTCTTTGCAAGGTATAGACCCCCTTCAGTATATGTTTCCAGTCTCTCCTTTGAGTCTACCCTCTCTCGAGGTCTTCCCTCCACCCATCCAAAACTGCTCAGTTTTACTGTATGTGTCATGCTGTCCACACTTTTGCAAGTATTTGTTCCTCTCTATGGAATACCTTTCCCTGCATTCTTTGCCCAGATAGTATCTGCTGATTTCTTTAGACTTAGTTTAAGTGTCATCTTCTAGGGGAAGATGTCTTTTGCTACTTTTTACAAAGGTATCTTTTTTGCCCTGGTGCTTTCTCTGTGCCTTCATGTTATGCCTGTAAACCTCCATCACAGTGTATTGCACATAATACTATAAATGTTGATTTACTTCTTGTTGTCTTCCTGGGATAGTAAGCTGTTTGAGGATATATTCATTTGCTAGGGCTGCCATCACAAAATACCACAGACTGGGTGGCTTAAACAACAGAAATATTTTTTCTTACAGCTCTGAAGGCTGGAAGTCAGGATCAAGGTGTTGGCAGGGTTGGTTTCTACTGTGGCCTCTCTCTTCTTGGCTTGCAGATGGACACCTACTTTCTGTATCCTCACATGGACTTTTCCCTATGCACAAAAGCATTTCTGGTGTTTTTTACTCTTCTTACAAGGACATGAGTCATGTTGAATTAGGGCCCCACATTTATGACTTCATTTTACCTTAATTACCTCTTTATAGATCCTACTCCAAATATGATCCCATTGGGGGGTATGGCTCTAACATACGTGAATTTGGGGGAAGCGGGAACACAATTCGGTCCATTATGAGAGCAAAGTCCATTTCTTATTAGAATTCATATCTCTGCTTTCTACCAAACTGCTTGATATCCAGTAAGTAAGCAATCAACACTCAGTAAAAGATCAATAACAAGTGGATGAATAAATAAGGAAAACAATGCGAGACTGCTCTGTCAAGGTTGGAAGGAATCAGGACTTAAGGGGAGATACTTGCAGAGCTGACAACTGAAGTTGTAGTAAAGGATATAATCGGAGAGAGAGAGAAAGAGAGAGAGAGAGAGAGAGTTTATACAGAAGAAAAGAAGAGCAAGACTGCAAATCGGGAGGAGTTAACAAGAGATGAGACTTGGCGAAAGAGTCTATGAATGACATAGACTGAACCTGGAAGAAGTGAGTTTATGATGTAAGGGAGGATGTTTGCAACATTAAATATTGAAGGAGAATGAGTTTGTTGATCTAATAATAAAAATTATTGATGCTCACCCCTCCCCCAGGACAGCTAAAATTAAAGAGATTTTAAAAATAATACTAAGTGTTGGCAAGGATATGGAGCAACCAGAAATCAGTCCACTGCTGGTGTGGGTGTAAATTATATAACTACTCTGGAAACGGGCAGTATCTATAATATTACAATTGAAGATATGAATACTCTATGGCTCCCCTCACTTTATGTCTAAATGTATACTCAACAGAAATATGTACATATGTTTATTGAAAGATCTATATTAGGATGTTCACAGCAGGATTGTCCGTAAAATTTCCCAGACTGGAATAGATAATGCCTGATAATATATCCACACAGGGGAAAGTTCCAGGAACACGATGGATGAACTATAACTCCATACAGTGATGTGGATAAACATATAATCTCAATGTTGGGTGAGGGAAGACTCATGCAAAATAATGCATACAGTATGCTTTCATTTATAGGATGTTTACAAATCAGCACTACTGTATGGTTCCAGAAGTCATAATAGCAGTTCACTTGTTAAGGGAGTGACAAGAGGACATGACAAGTAAGTGATAAGAGGACATGAATAGAAAATTTGGAATTCTGGTAATGTTCTGAGTCTTGGTCTGGGTGCTGGTATATGGGTGTGTTCAGTTTGTATACATTCAATGAGCTTCTTTCTCACGAGTTGTCCACTTTTCAATAAACATTTGTTGAATATTGCTCTATGATAAACATTTTAAAAAGTGATTAAAATTCAGTAAATAATGAAGTAATGTAATATTCTGATGGTCTGAAGTAAGGGGAAAAGAAATTTTAAAGTTTTGGTGTATAAGAAAGATTTACTGCAGAAAGGACACTGTGAGATTTTGTTGGTGGAATGAAGCAGCAGATTATGAGGGCTTTTGTCTAACTCCAGACGTTTGGCAGTTACTTCTGGGGAAGTAAAACAGAGCAACATAAGCATAACTGGGTCAAAGAAAGATAGTTCATTTCACTTTTTTTTTTCCTTTTGATTTAAAGTGGGGACTAACTAAAAAACTGAAATGTATTGCAGGGAAAGAAAAAATATTTTTTCCTCTATTTTTCTAAATTTTTGGTTGGGGCCCATATAACAAAATACAGAATAACCAGGGAAGAATAAACAGAAGTTTATCAACATGTGTATCTCATAGATATGGGAAATGAGTATGGCTGACAGACATGGTTTAGAATTCAGGCTGACATAATTATCTTCAACTAACTCAAAGAAGAGCACTGGGGAGGCCAGTTAAGGGGAAGTGACTAAGAAAAGCACAGTGAACAAGGATAAGTTGGTTATGAAGATTTATGTTTTCTCCATTGGTAAGAGTTTCTTGTGGCTTACAGCTACCCTTCTCTTTCTGGTACAGAAAGGGAGATACCCTTACAAATGGAGATATCCTTTATAAATGTAAATTTCCCTTTAAAGGGTAACGTTTACCATTTTCAGAGCTTCTCCTGTGCCTGCTATTTCTCAAAATAATCCTTATGCTAAAAAGGCATATTTGGGTGGCATCTTCTGGATTCCTATAGTATCAAAGAGGGAGAAATTTGAAGTACCGTTGAGGATGAATGATGAAACTAAGTCTTGGAGAGGGCATGAGGATAAGATTAGAGGCAAAGGTAGAAAGTATGGGCCCTTAGAAGAGGATCAAGGCCTCTTCCTTAGAAATAGGATGGTCAGCAAGAGAGGAAATTGAGGTTCCTGTAGGTATCCAAGTCTAGTGTAGGAGATTAAATGTGGGCAGCAGGTGTGGAGCTGGGTCTTATCAAGAGTGGAAGGTTAGCAATCATGTCAGCAGGGAACATTCTTATGTGAAACAAGAGAAGAATACATGTTTTGCATGCATCTGTAGGGGGTCCCATTAGCGTGCTACCCTTGTTTTGTGGTGCAATACTTTGGAGTTCAGAGTGAAATGGAGAGATAGTGGTCAGAAGGGTTGCCTACACAATGCTGGGCATAAGTAAAGACCTAAAAGGTGAGCAGTTCCAAGGTGTCAGGAAGGATCTTTACAAAAAGCTCTGCACAGTCCCCAGAGTTGTTGTTTGGCAGTGATCAGTTGGAGTATCATAGGAGAGAGGGTCCACAGGACTAGGGGTTGTGAACTGCATTCAGTCCCTGCAGGCAATGGGAGAGATGGCAGGCCAAGCCTGCTGTGGCTCTGGGAGAGATTTCCGGTCGTTCCTAAATATCAACTCTTTATCCCACATCCCATAGTCATTTTATTGTGGTCATAATCTCTCTGTATAAAGCCCCTTAAGAAATGGAAACTTGGGGGTCTCCCGGGTGGCTCAGCAGTTTAGTGCTGCCTTCAGCCCAGGGCCTGATCCTGGGGACCTGGGATCGAGTCCCACATTGGGCTCCCTGCATGGAGCCTGTTTCTCCCTCCACCTGTGTCTCTGCCTCTCTCTCTCTCTGTCTCGCATGAATAAGTCAATAAAATCTTAAAAAAAAAAAAAATGGAAACTTGAGCTAAACATTGTTTTAAAATAAAGAGATGAGTCCCTTATGTCCCGTAGAGGTGGTCTTCATGGGTGTATATGAATGGATTCACATCTGGAGATCTTATCAGCCCCAAAAGGCCCTGACATTTTATCTAGTATTCTAAGGCAAAAAGGGTTCTAAAAGGTTAGTGACTCCAATCAAAGGTCCCTGTGCTATTGGAGACCTGCAGCTAGCATGGTTTTCTTAACCCAGAAGCCAGGTCCTTCATTTCTAAATATACCATTAGGTATGCTCTTTTTGTTTTTTAAAAAGTAAACTTGAAAATATATTCTATTTACTCATGGAGCTGTTAAATAGAGGCTCATTTTAGCACTTGGGTTATTAGCTCTTTCACACAGAGCTAGGTTTTTATTCACATATAAACCTTCTGTCACCATCATCAGCATCTTTTGCTTCTACCCCAATTTCTCATATTACACACTATCTGCATCATTACCCCAAATTGGAGAATTTTAGGCAGAATCATCTGAGAAAATATTGGAGGTAAAAATAAGCCATTATAGGCTGTTGATGCCTTGTTTGCTACTTTTCTGCTCATTTTACTGCACTTAACCCACTAGAAAAGGAACTGAATTATAATCAAATGCAATTTATCAGCATTAATGGAGGGGAGAAGAGGCACTGGATACATAAGATTGTAAGTAAAAGAGAAATGTAGGAAAAAGGCAATATATGCATATGTGCTTTTTAGATATTGTAAATATCTACCTTGATAACTTTGGAATTCAACTAGAATGCCTGGGGCCTGGGATTGGGAAGGTGGTGGAGTGAGACTACCTGGGGATAGTGTGCATTTTGGTCATCGGCAGGGGTAGGGAGAGCCGTGTTAGAGAAGAGAACAAGCAGAAAATTGAGAGCTAATTTTTGGCCCACTACAATGGAAAGCAGACAAGTACATCTGAGCCAGGTTGCTAGATCATGTTCATTTTCTCATTTAAAAAATGGCCATATTACTTTTATTCTATGACTGACTTTCCTCTGAATCCCCTGCAAGTAGCCTTGATGTTTTGGTGAGCACCAGGGAAAATTCGGGTGCAGTATGGCTCTCAACTTTTATGCCGGTAGAAATGGACATGCAGCGTGGCCTGTGTCAGCCTGATGAAGGGGCCTCAATCTTGATTGTCCTTGGAGGACGCATATGTGAAATGGGGAGGCAAGCTGTGGCTGTGTATGGATAACACACCACATTTTTTCTGCCCTGACATCTCATTTCTAGAGGAAGGCGTGGGTCATTCTGCTAGATTCTGCATATAAGTCAAAATAAATCATGATCTGCATTAGAAGTGAAATCTCGATGACTTTTTCCATCAGATTTGCTGGGGCTGTCCATACATAAAAAGAAAAAAAGGTCAGACACAGTATCAAACAAAGAAACCTTTAATTATTTTTTAAGTCTTTTGTATTTATTTTATTTGTAGCCCAAAGATCAGCTAGAGGAGCTTATGGCTTTAATGAGTGAATGTGAAACAAATCTAAGCATTCCTATAATTTTTCCCTTTATAAACTGTTATTTCTTCTCTTGTCCTTAACTGTCACATGTGATATCATGTCAATCCATGACACACTCTTCATCCTTGAAAGCTTGTACTCCAGAGTCACAGTTTCTTAATATTTGGTTAAGTGCCACCTTTTAAGACTCAGTTATTACTGTAGCCAATTAACTAGTTCACTGGCTCATGAAAGCTGTAATGCTTCTGGAAGCAATAAAATTAAAGCTCAGAGCTCCTTTAAAAAGGCAGAGAGAATTGGCAGGACTTTCTGTTGTTGTTGTAGGCTTTGTTAGCTGTCCTTCATGTCTGAGAAGGCTGAGCTATCAAGAGTTTTACTGTATCCTTTGATGTATGAAGAATCCAATTTAGAGCTTGGCCTGTGCACATTTTCCAGAGACCAAGCCAGGTATTTGGGTAAGGGAGTGGTATTAGCAAGGTCTTCACAGCAAAGGTTTTCTTGCCCTAATAAATATAGCAGAAACTAGTTAGCTCTTTGCTTCTCTTTCCTTGGAGTCCAGAATTAGAGCACATTTTCCAGCACCCCTTGCAGTTAGGGGTGTCCTTATGGTCAAGATCTGCCTGATAGAATGTGCTAGAAGTCATGTTCACACCTCCAGGCCTGGCTCCATGGTCTTTCTGGCTTGATACAGACAAACATGGTAACTTGTGGAACCTGGTGTTTGAAGATGATGAAGCCATGTGACAGAAGGAGTCTAGGTCCTTGAATCATTGCTCTGAGGCCATCTGTCCACAGGTTTTGAGTAAGCTTTATTGAGAAAAATAAACATCTTTTCCCGGAAGCCACTGAGACTTAGACTTTTATCTGTTACATCCTTAATTTTTCCTTAGCTAAAACTCCAAACCAGCATATGTCTAAATTTAATGCATACTGACATTATTTTGGCTCACCATGATGGGCAATTTTAGACTCACCTTTGTTAAAACAAGTGAAGGTCAATGCATCTGCGACAGTTATGGATTCCAAAATCTTGTGAGACAAGAGTTTTCTAAAGGTCAGTTAATATTAGTGATCAGAAGGCCTGAGTATGCACAGTGCTCTTGAAGGCATTGGGTGGGGACAGTGGTTATAGGATAAATATGATACCTTATTCAGGATGACTGAATAAGGGACACACACACTCTATAATTTAACGTTCAGAACTCAGGAAGAAGGGTTTTCAGAGGGACTGGGGAGTTTGAGACTGCACCAAACTGAGGAACCAGTGCTTGAACTCTTGGAACTGAATTGATTTGGGTTCTCTTCTGAGGCTGTCTCAGGTATGGGAACCAGACAGAGACAGTTATGGCAAGAGTGACAGTGCTTTTCACCCAAGGTCCCACCCACGAGGTCCTCTTAGACTCTTACCAGAAGATCTTTGTATTTGGCTCCCCAGACATCCCTTAGTTCTTTCAGGGTGTTTTTGTGGAAATAAAGACCAATCACATCAGAAAAAACAGGCTGTTTGTTCTGAGCTTGTTATAGCAGGAGAGGGAGTGATCATCACTTAGGTTTGGTAGAGACTGAGAAGCAGGCAGAGGATGGGAGAACTCCATGGAGGAAAAAGGGACGGCTCCAAGGGTGCTCTGATTAGAGGCTGCTAACCTGAGAAGGCTGGAGACAGGCTAACCAGAACAAGGGTGACTATGCGGTTGGGTTAGGGTACATACTTGGCTTTCTCTGTTAGTCCCAAGTTGGAAGTGAGATAAAGTATTATAGAAGCTATCAGATATTAATTAAGTCCTGGCCATTTGGGGGGTAGATTCTTATGTAGGTTATCTTCTTGGATCATCACTAGAGCTAGCACTCTGGCTTCTTGGTGCCTTCCTGGCCTATTTGTTGCAGATAGGAGGATTGGTTTCCTATAGATCGGGGGCAGGCTGCTGCAGGTTGTGGGTCAGAATCTGTGTTTTTACATATGTCTGGCCATTGCCTATTTGTATATTCAGTCTCTTATTTGTTTATTTATTTTAATGATTTATTTTTAAACAAACGCCTTCTTTCCTTACAGAGAACAGCTGATTGTCCCTTTCCACTGTCATATTAAAAAGCCACCCTCCCAGGTGATCATAAATCTGTCCCCAAGGATGGGTACCAGGAAATTCAATGCCCTCTCTACATGGGGGCAAGTCCCTTTGCCCTCCTGGGGTGCCTCTCCCATAAAGATTTTGGGGTAGAATTTATCTTAACAGTTTTAATTTCATCAGACCTTAAAAATTTTTTTCCCTGCTTTTCCTGGGGGCTGTGGCATCCTCATGTAAGCTGGTCTGTTGGTGGCTGCCCCCTGTGACCCACTCCTGGGTGGCCAGGCAGGGCAGGCCTCCCATTATGCTGCATTAAAAAAAGAAGAGATGAATTAATATAAAGAACTGTGCTAACAAGTGGGTATAACTATTGGGTCTGTATAAATTCATGCATATTTTTCTTTTGGAGACTCTTGGTTTATTCTGTTTTAAATCAGAAATGGATCTGGCCAAAAGAAGAAAATAAAATAGTTTACATTTCCTTCTCATGTTCCCCTTTTAGCTGCTCAAAGCTAATGACAGAAAACCCCCCAACCCATTTAGTATTCTATGTGTTTAAAAGACTCTCAAGTATTAGCTCTTTGGAAGCCCAGCATTTTAAAATTTGCAAAATAGGCAGGCAGGGCATGATGCCATGTTTCCAACTCCCTGGGACTCATTTCAGGAGTTTGATTAACTCTTTGGTTCAAAGTATCTGCTTTGAAGAAGAGGTAGGGGGCATTCAAATGAGGGATGCTGTCTGCCAAGATCAAAGCAGCATTGCACATTTTAAAGAGTTTAATTCACAGGCCCTCAGATAGTTGTAGCACCAACTTGAAGCCTATTTGGTCAGAAGTGGCCACTTGAGGAGCCTTGGGGGTGGGCAAGGGCTTCTTTGTTTCAGAAAGTGCTTCCCACCAGGAGGAGAGAATGTGAAGTGAGGGAGCCCTCTTTTGGAGGAAAGTTAAGGAGGAAACTCAGGGATGGTGGGAAAGACCCAGTCAAGGCTGGGGAAGAATGCATAAGCCAAAGATTCTTGGTTTGCCTTTAATCGGTAGGTAGCTAGCTACTCAGGAGAACTAGTCTGAATTCAGATCATGGGAAACCCAACAAATGTTTTTAAGGCAAAAGGTAAAGGGTGTACTACCCACAGGGAAAAATTTTTCCTAATGTATCTAGATTATAGGTTACAGGGTTAGAATTTTTTTCTTGTTTGTTTGGCTAAGATGAGGAACTCTAAAGGTGGGAATGGAGTCGGTGGAGTTGGGCTGCATGTGTGTCTCAGGAGCAGGCATCAGGCACTGCCCTTGTTAGGGTGTGAACATAGCAGGTGCCATTCAAATGTATCCCATTGTGTCCTGGGTCCACTTTCTAATCCATGGCTTTTTTGAGTGCTAACTTTAATGACTGTGGTACATGGCTTTTGACAGGGCCACCAAGGATCCCCACCTCCTGGAATTCATACCTTTGCTTAATCTCTTCCCCCTTGAAAGTGGGCTGCATTGAGTGACTCGCTTCTGATGAATAGAACACAGAAAAGGTGCTGGGAGGTTGCTTCTGGAGAGGCTTATAAAAGACTGTGATTTTTTGTCCTGCTTACACTTCTTGCTTGTCCTCTCACTTGCATGCTTGATGAAGCCAGCTGCCCCACCAGGAGGACCACATAGCAAGGCAGCCTCTGGCTAATGACCAATAGGATGCTGAGGCTTTCAGCCCAACACACTTTGAAAAATTGAATTCTGCCAATATCTGTGTGAGTGAATCCTTTCCCTGGCAAGCCATGCGATGAGTCCGGTCCACTGTTCCCTTGATTTCAGTCTGTGCAATGCTGTGAAGGAGAGGGCCCAGCTAAGCTCTGCCGGGTCCCCTGAGTTACAGGAAATGTGAGATAATAAATAGTGTTTGTGCAGCAAGAGATACCTAACACATTAAAGTATTTTACTTCACCAATCTGCTTCTCTCTGACTCTGTACATCCACTAGGCTGCAAAATCCTATAGGGATTTATCTTTCTTTAAAGGGGTAAACCCTTTCCTGTCTCTAGTTTTATAGCCACAGCCTATTCCAAGGAAAGATTTAAAGTTCTTGAGGGAATTATAGGAAGATAGATTAAGAGCCCTGACATTTGCAGAATGTCCTCCAGCCACTTGTCCTCATTACCCACCCTTGGTTCTTCCAGTTCATCAAGTCTGATTTAGCTGTGCACCAATGCAATTGCCTTCAGCTGCAAGAGACATAAAATCTGGGAAAAAATAGTGAATTATATCAGCAGAGGGTTTATTTTTCTCGTACAACACGAAATTTGGAGTTGGGTGGCCAAGGATGTTGTCTGAGGAGGGGTTGGCAAAACTTGTAAAAGCCCAGAGAATATTTAGGCTTTGCAGGCTGTATAGATTCTGTTATAGCCACTCAAGTCTACCCTTGTAATGTGAAAACAGCTATAGACAAGAGGCAAATAAATAATAGACAAATAAATGGCAGCTATAGACAATGTAAACAAATGAGCATGGCTGTCCACCAATAAAACTTTATTTATGGACAACGAAATTGAATTTCATACAATTTTATGTTTCATGAAATATTATTCTTCTTTTGATCTTTCCCCATCCACTTGAAAGCATATAAACTATCCCTCTTGTGGGCTATATCAAAACAGGCAGCAGGTCAGATTTGCTGACCTTCTACTACCACCTCCTACCTTCCTAACTCACCTACTTACTGCATGGTTTGGTCATCATGGACTCATCATGACTGCTTCTGCTGCAGTCATTGTGACTGCATTCTGGACAAAAGTAAAGAGGAAGGGGAAGAAAGGAGAAGTGGTACCTAGATCAGCTCATCAGAAGCCTTCCAGAATCCCTCAGCTTATATCTCAATGAGAAGAACTGTGTCACCTTATTTTAGCTGGGTGCACTGGAAACCTGACCAAATTTGGGGATCTGTCAGTAAGAAAAAAGAGAAAGAATGGATATTAGAAAGGCAAACAGCAGAGTGTGCCAAGGCTGAGCTTTTGCTTTTCCTTCTCATATGTTTTCCAGAGGCAATATCCAAGTGTATATTTTGTATAATAGCATAGACCTCTTGAAGCCTGGTTATACAAAATACTACTTCCCAATATTTCAGTGGTAATTCATGTTATATCAGGGCCCATTGATGAGCTTCAAAAATTTTGATAAGCAAGTGTTTCACAAATTTGGCTCCTGATTTTTATTATTGCCCACCAACTTTGCAATGCATAGATGTATCACCAGGATCCAGTTAATGTGGGCATATTTAAATTATAGACACAGAACTAGCTGGTGTATGCAGAATGATTCTTTCCTTGGACAGCTTGTTAGGGCTCTTTTTACCAAAGTAGCAACCAAAATGCTTGCTGCAGTAGTTTGGAGTTCTTTCCCATTTTGAGTCCTTAACTTTAACAGGTTCCTTTGAAACGGATTGCGAGTTGGGAATTGAAATATTTCGTTTTTGTTGTTAGATTTTGTGCAAGCTCCACAGTAGTATCTGTTTTAGGAAAGCCTTGGAGACACTGACTAACCCCACAAGAGATGGGGCAGTTAGCCTTGCTCTCACCCTGTGGATGGCTAGAAAGAAATCACAGAATCTCTTCCTGTTGGCATGGTCTACATGTGAATAGAACACCAGATTCTGTGGTCTGTAACTAGGACACTTTCTAGAAAGGAGAAACCTTAGGTGGCATATTAAAAGAGATGGCCCTGTCACATTTACTGGGATTTGGACATTTAAAGATAAAACCTATGAATAAGATAGCATGACAAGTGTGATAATCATTGCAATACAGCTGTTGCCTTCTGGCTCTCTGACTAGCTGTGGAACTCAGACAAGCAGGTTTTCTGCTCCCATCTAGCCTTAAAATTCTATAACATAATGCATAGGTTTTGGCATCACACAAACTTGGGTTCAAGTTTTGGCTCTGCCACTTTCAACCTGGGTGAGCTTGCACACGTTGCTTGATCACCAGGAACCTGAAGTCCTCCTACTATAAAATGGGACTAACATGATCAATTTCCTACTTTATTTTCAGGATAAAATGGGAAAAATATATGTAATGCTCTTAGTATAGTACTTGACAGCTAGAAAGAACTCAAAAATTTATCACCTACTTGGAGTCTTTTTGTAGAAGTATATAATTCTTTTACTTAATATTTACTAAGTTGCTTTATGTAACACTGTATATAAAACTCTGTGTTGAAATCTTTGATCTGAGAGTTCACTTCATTAGACAAGCCTAGTCAGTCTGTGAGATATTTTAGGATTCCTTTTCCAAAGAATAGCTAACACTTATTGAGTGCTTATGATGAGCCAGGCACAGCTTTAAGCACTTTACGTGTATTATTTTATTAAATCCTTACACTTACCACATAAAGAAAAGAGTATTATTATTATTTTAAACATTTGTTTGTTTATTTGAGAGAGAGAGCACATACAAGTGGGAGGGGCAGAGAAAGGAAGAAAAAAATCTTAAGCAGACTCTGCCCTGAACACAGAGCCCAATGTGGGGTTTGATGTCAGGACCCTGAGATCATCAGCTGAGTCAAAAATCAAGAGATGCTTAACTGACAGTGCTACCCAGGTGCCCCAAGAAAGGAGTAGTACTAATTCCAACATTAGGAAGGAGAGACTAGGGCACCCTGAGGTCACCTTGTCTGAGGTTATTCAGCTGGTAAGCGGTAGAATGGCAGGACCATAGGCCAGTGGTTCACAAGTGGCAGGGGGCAGTGATCTCCATCTTGACCCTCCCCATGGGATATTTAGCCACATTTTCACAAGTGTCCCCATGGGCAGGAGGGTGCTATAGCCCCTAGACCGGAATTATCCAGCACAAATATCAATAGTGCTGAGGCTGAGAAATGTTTCCTGGGCTTATTCCTAAAGTTCACGGTCCCAGCAACTTTTAATCCCATTTCCAAGTATTTTTGACAGACCTACAGTCAAATAGAGGCAATTTAAAGACAAAGTGATCACACATGGGTCTTCCCAGGTTTTGTATGCCAAACTTTAGGACTGAGTAAATCTCTGAGAATGGTTATGATTTGGTTTTTCAAAGCAGTTCATTGTAGAATGAAGACTGTTAGAGATCCAAATGTCATAGAGTACCAGAAATACACAAGAAATGTACCCCCTCCCCCAATTAGGAAAGAGCAAGTTTCTGTGAGCACATTTTGAAAAGCAACGCTGAAGTGATGCTTCAGCAAAATTGCAAAATACTCAGGGAGGTGGCCCGGTGGGCGGTGACAGTGACACAAACAGAGGCTTGCCTGCCAGCTGTCTCCTGAAGCCTGAAGAGCTAGCCAACAGGTAACAGAATTAGTAATGTCCTGGAAAAAAAGCCAAAAACACCTTTGAAATGGAGGCATGAGAGCCAAAGAGAAGGAAAGGGAGAGCTAAGTAAGGTTCCTCCCTCATGGGGCCGATGCTTTCAGATGAGAGAATATAAACAGATGAGCGAGTAAACAAATACTTTGATTTCTGATAGTGACAAATGCTAGGAAGGAAATCATAGCAGAGGAAGGTCTTACAGAATGGGAGGCTGGTACCATTTTAGGCAGGGTCTCTGGAAAGCCCTTTCTGGGAAGATGGCATTTGAGTAGAGACCCAAATCAGCTGAGGAAATGAGCCACACAATAGCATAGGGACAGATGTTCCAGAAAGTGATGCAGTCTGGGGACAGGAAAGACTAGCTTTTTTCTCTCCAGGAAGAGCAAGAAGCCTCATGTGGCAAAGAGAAGTTAGCAAGGAGAGCTTGAAGCAGGGGAAGATCAGAAGGACCAGGCCAGCAGGATCTGCAGGTGCTGGTGAGAGCTGAGGCCGTATTCTGGGTGAGGGAATAGGGGTGGAGGGCGGTGAGCAGGGACGTGAACAAATGTGCGATTTTGCAAAAAAATCACTTTGGCTGTGCTGTGGAGAACCAGCAGGAGGGGTCAATAGTGGAAGTATGGTGATTAGTGAGAGGAGTTGTTTGGTTACAGTTATTACATTGGATCCTTCTTTCATCATTAGAGGGAAAAGGCATGATGAAGATGGACTTCAGTTGCCCCTCAATCCTGGGTCTGAATCTTGGCTCTGTCATCCCACCTTGCCTACCATCTCTGAGACTTATTTTCCTCATGCAATGCAGACATGGATAGTTATCTCACATAACTATTCAGAGAATTGATAGGGAAATGTTATGGAGAGCATGTATACCACATTTCCTGGCATTTAATGTCATAGGTGTTTATTAAATGTTCATTCCCTTCCTGCAATAGGCTGAATGTTCATGTCTCCCCTCAGAATCCGTATGTTGAAGCCTTAGTCCCCAGTGTGATGGTATTTGGAGATGAGGCGTTTGGGAGGTGAGTAGGTCATGAATGGGACTAGTGCCTTTATCTCTCTGGAGAGAGATTCCAGAGAGACCCCTTGCCCTTTCCACCTCCTGAGGACACAGTGAGAAAACTGCTGTCTATGAACCAGGACACGGCTTCTCACCAGTTACTGAATCTGCCTTCATCTTAGACTTGCAGCCTCCAGAACTGTGAGAAATAAGTTTGTTGCTTAAGCCACCCACTTCATGGTATTTTTGTAATAGCAGCCTAAAAATCTTAAGATAGTCATTTTGACCAGAGAGGACATCTCTCACCATAAAATGGCGCCAACATCCACCCAACACCAGGTGCCCCAAAGCTCCCTCACCTGACTCTGTTTCTCTCTAAGCCCCATCAGGGATGGAGCATCATGAAGGTGAGGACTTGTTTCCTTGGTCACTGCTTTCCTACCACCTACAGTGGTGTTTGGCATAAATATTTATGCCTCAACTGATAATCTGATGAGTGAAAAAAATATGAATGCATTTGGGTATATTTAAAGATGAAGACCTTGGACTTGAATCCTTGGTAGCTCCAAATGTTGACCACATCAAAAGCTTCAATTACCACCCCAGTAAGTAGTCCAGGTTAATTGGACCAATGGGCATGATTCAGCAAGAGGCTTTCTTATTTATTCATTACTCCAGTTATATCTTTCCCAAATCTGAATGGTCCAGCAGGGTAGATGATCTTGCCTGTAGATTGTTCCTCAAACTAGAATAGACAAGAAGATTTGTTCTCTTTTTAGAATCTCTGAAACTGTTTTGAAGAGAGATTTTAGATGAGTTAAAAGAAAAACTACCCTCCATCCTTTATTGTCTGATATGTGAATTTGGGCTCAGAAATTGATAATCAGAATCAATTTCTGCCAGTCAACCTGACAAGAGAAAGTTCAGGAAAAGAGAGATAGGCAGATGCTGGAAGTGACATTCTCACAGGACTTTATAACATCACATCTCCCCGGATCCCTCATTTGCTGATAATAATAGAAAGCACTATTTCTTGGAGTGCATTAACAAATAAGATAACACTGGCCTTCCTGAAAAAGAGGGTATTAATAAGCTTGAGGACTGAGGTTATCACATGGTTAACGATGCTCTTCCCCCCCCCATCTTCTTGATAGGTCATCTTTACCATTAGTAACTAGAACAAGAGTTAAAATGCATGTGGCATTTCACAATGCCATTTCTCGTTGAAAGGTTAGCACCATAATGAAGTTTCAGGGAAATATCAGGCCATCTCTTTTGTTTTCTGGTAAATATGTTAGACAAAAGGATTGTCAACTAAGCCAAAGATTATATGATTCCAATATTAGCAAAAGCTTGGTTTCTAAACCTTCAGTGAGATGATAGGTTAACCATCATGAATGGTTAGGGTGTTGGGAGGATGAGTTATTCTTTTTACATATGCATTCTGACTGTAGGGAGCCTCTTATTTAAGATCTATGTAGAGTGGTTTCATGGCAATTGACATAATTCTCTTTAAATTTCAAATGTATGTCAAAATATCATAAAGTTCAACACTTGAGGTATGTGATAAAAGTAAACTATTCTCATCAAGAAAAATTTTGCATGGAATAAGGGAAAGTCCCTAAAATATTTCCTTTGACTATGAAGAACTTATTATAGAAGCTATGTTTACCTGAAATTGGAAGAGGATGAAATAATTGGATTTGAAGCATCACAAAGTGGCTGATGGGACCAGCCACCTGTCAAAACTGAATCAAAGTTTGAGGTTATTGTCATTTTATTTTAATGGCACACCTTCACCAACAATTATAAAGAATTAAGAAGGAATAAAATGTATAGAATGTATGAAGCACTGAGCAACGGCATATGAAATGTAGATGTTTAGCACTTTTTACTTTACAAAGTCCTTCATATCTATTTTAGCTTATGAAACACTCAAAGCAACCCTCAGAGTTGACGTTTCTCTTCGACTTGTTTTACAGGTGCTCAGGTCTATTAAGGAGAGTATTCCAAACATTACTCTTAAGTGGCAGAGCCTGGAATCTCTGCATTTTTCCTACCATGTTGTGCTGAATATTTAAGTCTGGCAAGCTCTTTGCTTTGCATAAATGTCAGCTGTTTAAAGCTAGCTATTGCAGATGTGTAAATGAAGATGGCAGAAAACACTCACCTTATCACCTCAAGGAGGTGATAAAATGTTTTAAAAATCATTTGGAAAACTACTATAAGGAATGAGTTCTGTTCCAAATGCTGAAGAGCAATTTGGATACAATCCTGTGTCATTCTGACATAATCCTGTGTCAGAACTCCTTTCTAGGCTAAAGTGGGCATATGTCACCTACATTTTAAAAATCATTTATTCTGAAGGCAGCTAAAAAACAAGAGAGTATAAAGGGCTTGTCATGAAAAGTAGTAATTCCTGTCACAGTTTTCTCTATATCCTCCCCTGCCTTGACCTCCTGATTTTCGGAGCTCTGCATTTACTTGGATCTTGCCAACTTGCTGACATTCACAGCCTGGGTCTTAACAGTGGTTAAGTCTTCTGTGCCTTGGATGCAGAATGCTTAAAAAACAAGAAAGTGCAGTAGCTTCCTAACTGTCCTGTCTGCTCCCGCCTCTGCCCCTTCCAGTCTGTTCTTGATGTCACAGCCTGAATGATCATGTCACTCATTTGGCCCCATTCTCTGCCGGGGCCCCATTCACCAGGGGTGAAAGCCAGAGTCCTTTTAAGGGCCTAAAAAGCTAGACACAACTGCCCACCTCTCTCAGCCCAACTCCCTGCCCACCTTCCAGCACTTTTTCTCTCCTCATTTGCTCAGGATCAGCCACCGTGGCCTTTTTGCTGGGCAAGAAAGCCTAGGCATCAGAGGTTTATTTCTCACCAGATTCAGACTTTCTTCAAATGACATCTTAATATGCAGTTTGCTTTATGATCCACACTCTATCCCTTATAGCCTGATCTTTCCTTTCCCCAGTACATGCACCCCTATATAATTGCCTCAGTGATGACCTAAAATATGTTATCCTTCTCCCCTAGGATGTACATCATACGAATGACGCTCACAAAGAGAAGGCTCATTTGTTTTGTTTTCTTTCTTGTTTGCTGGTCTAGCCCATGTGCCCAGAGGATGCCTGGCACTTGGCAGATAGTTAACAAATGTTGGTTGAATGAACAAGTAGAATTTCTATCATTATGATCATATTAGCATTGTTTATTGAGAACTGAGAATCTTCTGATTACATTTCCTTCTTTGGGTTCCAATGTCATTACCTCCATGCAACTTAAGGAAAAACATTCAAATTAATTCTGCTTTCTTGTTTTCTTCTGAAGCAAGCAAATAGAATAGAAGGAGGCATGGTCCAAATAGGAGACAGTTCGAAGGTGGCATGATCTCAAGTAATTGTTCTTTTTTCATAGTATCTCTCCTTTACTGTAAAATGTCTTTGATCCAAGCTATTTTCTGACAGAGCTTGGGTATGTTCTGCAGACCCTTCCATTCTGAACAGTGTTATGGAGGCTCTCATGACATTCTTGAGGCAAGAAGTATATGGAAAGAATATTAGCTACCTGCTTTTAGGTACCTACTACGGGCAAGATTCTCTGTATATGTAAACAAGTCTTTGTGACCCCTTCCATTTCCTACATGGCAGTCGAGTGTGAACTCCTGTCCCAAATGACTGAGAAGTCACCCTCTCTCCCTATGCTCTTTGGATGGTCTTCACGCCTGGCTTGCATTCTATGAGCTCCCAGTGCCTGACTAGTCCAGCTCCTGGTTCTCTCTGGTCACCAGCAGCTTTCTCACCATGCCCATTGGACACTCAAGGGTGGTATAAGGAAATTAGAAACGGAAAAGAAAAGAAAGCTCTTGGTATCGTATATCATTGCATCTCAAGTCAATACACCATATTCCCACACGCATTTTCTTTTACTAGTTCAGGCCGAAGCTCTTGCTGAATGAACCCCTTTTCCTTATGCTCTCCCCTGGGGGGACCTGGACACTCCAGCTGTGATCCTCCCTGTCTCTGTCAAGTGCCTGTTTCAATTTTTTTTGTCTGGTTTTCCATTAGTTATCTGTCTTTTTCTTTGTAAGGAAGAGAGGGGGTGAGTTATAGGGCCCCCTAATCTCCAATCTCAGACAATCAACATTTATAGGATAAATAGAACTACTAGAAGAAATCAGAAGCAATATAGCAGATATTCAAAATAATTGTTTGACTTTAGTTTGCAATGAAGGAGAACTGGCGGGTGTAAAGCAGGCTGTACCTTCAACTTTCTCTGTTCTGTACATACTTCAGGTATATATTGCTCCTAATGTTAACTTCTGAGGAGTTAAGATACTATAGAGGTTTAGAGCTAATTGCATCATGTTGTACAAATTAAACTAATTTAATTCTTTTTCATTAGGCTAATTTTCAGCTTCATAATACTGCTTAAAATGGAACTGTGTGGAGGAACATATACAAGGCGAATCAGAAAATAGCTTTAATTAAGAGCATCCTATGATACAGAAGAGATTTCTACTTCTATTTACTATTTCCCTCTGAAACCAATATGAATGTCATTAGTCTGCAGTTGTAGAAATCTACCCTGTTTTAAATATGGAAACATAGTGGCCATGCATTCTTTTTTAAAATAAAATTAATTCAAGTACAGTATGCATATAGAAAAAATAAAAGCACACAGTTTGATGTATTTTCATAACACATTTATGTGTACACAATTTATATAAAGAAATAGAACATTAGCAACCAGAAGGTCTCTTCATGCTCCTTTTTAGTTATTATTTTCCCAGAGGTAACCGCCATTCTGACTTGTAACATCAAGGATAATTTTGCTTGTTTTTGCCCTTGATATAAATGGAATCCTATAATATATAATTTTTGTGTGTATGTCTACTTTTGTTTTTGAGCTCAATAGAGGTAAATGCAGCATGTTTTCACTGCTGTATACTACTCTACTGAATGACTATGCCACAATTTAAAAATTAATTTAATATGGATGGAAATGTCTTCTGTTGCACATGTGGATACAATTCTCTTGAGCATATGTACACTTTAAGCTTCAGTAGGTACTACCTAAAAGCTTATAAAAGCACTTGTATTATAGACTCCCCCCAGCATGAAATGAAGTTGTAATTGCTCTATAGTCTTGCTAACATTTGTTAGTCTTATAAAATTTTACTGATAATCACAAGTATAGTGGTGCCTCATTGTAGTTTTATTTTTTTTTAATTTAAAAAAATATTTTATTTATTTATTCATGAGAGACACACAGAGAGGCACAGACATAGGCAGAGAGAGAAGCAGGCTCACCATGAGGAACCTCATGTGGAACTCGATCCCAGGACACTGGGATCATGACCTGAGCCAAAGGCAGATGCTCAACCACTGAGCCACCCAGGCATCCCTGTAGTTTTAATTTTCATTTTCTGATGATTAGTGAGGTTGTTTATTGCCAATTTAGATGCTCTCTTTTGTGACGTGCCTATTGAAGTCTTACATGCAATGTTCTATTATTTATCTGTTTTTCTTTGTAAGAATATTTTAAATGGACAGGATTTAAGTCTTTTGCCAATTTATATGTATTACAAATATCTTCTCCCGCTTGTATTTTGTCTCTTCATATACTTAATGTTGATTGATTTTTTTACTTATAGAAGTTGCTAATTTTAATGAAGTCAAATTTATCAATAATTTTCCTTTAGAGTTAGTTGTTTAAGCACTTCTGGTTACTTCTGGTTACTCCAACATCAAAAATATATCTCCTATGATATTTTCTACAACTTTGAAATTGTTCTTTTCAAATTTGGCTCTACAATGAATGTAATAGGAACTTGATTTTTGTTTATGGTGTGAGGCAGGGGTCAAAATATTTTCTTCTATGTGGTATCCAATTGATTACTTAGCATAATATGCTTGACTAATAACAGTAGATTGGTAACAATTATAATGAGAGTTGAGAATTTGCAGGATGAAACTCGAAGACTATATCACAATAAAAACAAACAAAATAAAAAAATCCAGCAAAGAGCAAAGACTGGGTGGTTGGCTATGAATGAAGGCCATATGAAGGGTATATGATAACATATCTTCAAAATTATTCCCTATGTGGCTGGGAAATGAACAGAAAAATATCCTTTTGAAAAATAACCTGGCTTCTAAATTCATCACACCTGGTATCCCTGTGAACATGGCATTCACACATTCAGAATTCTTAACCATATATAGAGCTTATTTCCTTCCTTCATTATGTTCTTTTACATCATATGATATCTTGTACATTCATGTAATATTAATTCTCTATTTCCAAGCTGCATGTAGAATCACGTAATTTATCATTCTTCATATCCTATGGTCGGAGGTGAAGGCAAAAAAAACCTCTTACACAAAAATTCACAAAAAACCTTTAAATTCTATTTTGCCAATTAGTTCAAGAGAGTCTATCTACTTTTCTGTTTTATTGAATTTGGGATTGCTATTGTGTAGTACAGTAGACTCCCTTTAACCACAGGGTATACCTTCCAAGATCCCCAGTGGATGCCTGAAACCATGGATATTACTGAACCCTAAATATATACTATGTTTCTTCTTATACATATTTTCCTATGGTAAGTTTAATTTATAAATTAGGCACAGTAAGAGGTTAACAGCAATAATAATAAAATAGAGCAATTAAAAAAATATACTGTAATAAAAGTTGTGTGAATGTAGGCTTTCTCATATCTTACCATACTGTACTCACCCTTCTTTTTGTGATGTTGTAAGATGATAAAGTGCCCATATGATGAGATGAACGACATAGGTATCATCATGTAGTGTTAGGCTATGACTGATCTTCTGATGATTCACCAAAATGTTCTTCTACTTCTGGGCCACAGTTTACCATGGGCTATTGAAACCTTGGCAACTGAAACTACGAATAAGTGGAGGACTACTGTGCACTTAAATCCCCCAGCATATTATTAGAACAGTCTATTAAATTGTGCTTCTATGAGATGTAGCCATCCTTTTGCATATGAATATTATGTAAAACTATGGTCATGCATTTCATTTGCTCACCACAGTGTGACTTGTGGGGGTACAGTTTGTCTCTGAGCATTTAAAAACTAGTTACAGGCTAGTGGATCAGATCAGAGAACAAAACATTTGATTACTTGTTACTTTTTATTAAGGCTAATAAATGTAAATGCATGTTTCAAAAGTATTAAAGACTGCTATCTTCATGATTTCTATTTATCAAGGGACTAGAGGAAGCTTACATAGAATTTAAAACAAGAACTATTTATTGACTTTATAGGAAGTGTCCTTTGGGGGTGGTGAGGGGGTTGATGTGTGGTTGTGTGGTGCTATGCGATGGAGCGAGAGGGACTGGGTAGCTCCAGTAGAGTAGGGGGTGTAGAGCTTTAGCCCCACTCTAAGTTAAGCTGAGCTACACATGATAAAAAAAAATTATCTGCGGCTTTTCCCTTCCAGTGATTCTTCAGTGACCTTAGGAAACCTGCCCACTAGACAGAATTCAGGCATTAATTAACGGAAAGACCAAAAAAGGGGCTTATAAAAGAGGTGCAAGAATTAGATAGGAGGGAGGATCTTGTTTCTCGAGAGATTTGAGGAGATGTGTTTCTGTTGAATGGCATGTACTGAATTTAATTCAGTTTTTCTGCCACTTTTGCTGGAGCAGACATCAACACAGAGTGTAAAATTAGGGATGACATTGGTCTTGGACTTGGCCTCATATACACATCAACCATAAACTCTACTGCCTACCACAAACGGATCTCCAACTAAAAGCAAATAAAAAATTAACTCTGTCCAGCAAGTCTTTTCTATAATCCATGACCTGTAGTTTGATCTGGCCAATGAAATATTCAAGTATTTGGTTCTTTCAAAGTCCTATTTTGTGTTTGAATTTCCTTTTACCTTCTTAAAAATTCTTACCTTGATCATACTTCTCTTTGCATCTGTGACTCATTCTCCAGTTGATCCAATTTATTAAAAAGAAAAAAAAAAAAAGAAACAATTCCCCCAAGAGTCCTGTATATTTCCCAATGTACCTTTGCTTTCTTTTTGCTTAATTTAAATTTGTCCTACTTTTCAGCAGGACATACAACTCTAGGTGTAGCTAGATTTCTCTTTTCATGTAGAATTGTGATCTGATAGATGTTTTCCATAGTATTAAATTTCACAATTGCTTTTTCAACTGTTCCCTTGCTTTATAGTATCTTCATGTGAAGCCCCAAATTCTTCTGCTAGCATTTCACATATAATTATTTTAGCTGTCCCTGAAATACTATGCCTAGAGTGAGCATCCCTTGGCCTCTTAGAATACGTATACAAATCTATTTTTTGAGGTCCATGCCTAAAAAAACTGCAGCTCGTGCTCTCTCTTGCGCTCTCTCTCTCTCTCTCTCTCACTTAGGAGAAGGAAGAGACAACAGTTCTTGAGTAAGAAATATTATTACTCAGGAATAAAAATATCCAAACAACTTTGTTACCTGTATTCAAAATATGGCAATGCTGACAGAGCCTTTAGACAATGTTTGCAGGGTAAAGAACTTCTATTCCTGAGAATTGAAGAGAAAAGAAAATCAGGAAAGTGGGGGCTTTCTATTGCTCCCTCCCTGAATGAGACCTCTGAAGACATGAAAGTACTTTGCAAGGACACTAACTCTGTTTGTGAATTTCACTTGAGAGTCACTAAATCAACTGCTAGTAGGGATGTATTTCATGATATAAATCCATGAAGGTGTCATCTTGTGATTGAATGATAACAGCAATAACTCCCAGGGAAGACTCAAATCAGACAATTAAAACAGCTTCTATAAGTTTCTCTGTGTTTTTCTTTCAAAGAAAAGGGGTATTTATGTTGTATTATGTATTTTTTTTTTTTTTACATTCTTCATTGTTGAGACCAAAACTATGGCCCCAAATCAATTGGCCACTCCCCAGACTGTCTCTAACAATAGAAGGGTCTAGCTATAACCAAACCCCAATGCTATTTCCAAAAGGGATTTCATATTGTCCATCAGCAGGAACTAAGTGACAGGAAGCTAGCTTGCTGATGGATGTCTTGGAATATTTAAATTCCTGCTTCTCAAGGGGGCAGGGGAAGAGAGTTGGTGAAACAACAACAAAAAGCTGCTGACCTCTGTCACCCCTTGCATTTACCTCTCAAACTCTGACGAGGCCTCCTGATCTCCCATGTGAAATTAGGATAGAGGACTTGCCCTTGGGTTTACCTTCCCAGAGCCTCTGTGTGGGCTGCATCTTGCTGGACTGCTGGCCATTAGCAAGAGGGGATTCAATGTTCCTCTCATCTTAGGATGGGTGGGAAGAAACATGAAAATGCTGGGTGCTGGTGGCAAAATGAGGAGATGATGGCTAAAAACCAAAATAGTCTAGCAGATGATAAATGGCATAGAGCAGTAACATAATCTTGTTAAGGAATTTGTTCATCAGTGTGATGGGCATTCTAGGTGAGGGCTGGAAAATTGCTCTTGAGGATAGAAATGGAGGTGATGGCTCCAAGGGAGGTGGCCATGTTCCTATAGCAAATGAGCTGCTGCAGCAGTGCAGGGTGTGTGAGATTGGCTTAGGACGAAGGAGTGGAGGACATCAGCTTGCCAAAGGAACCCTACCTCTTGTGGAAGTTGGAATAATACACCAAATACCAGGAGGCACAACTATTGAGGACTGTCTTGCAACAGAAATGAGTACTGGCTGCATCCTTTTAGATACCTTATGGTTTCCTCTAGGACATTACACTTTCTCTCCCCAGATCATTCAGTTGTGTTCTGACTTCAAATAAAAAGGACAAACTGCCTCCCAGAGTCCAGAGCGACCACTGTGACCACAGGATTGCTGTGGCTTCTCTTTGGCCCGGAGAAAAGGCCCACTCAGACAGCATTGGGTTGGAAGAGGAAGACTTCCACTGGAAGGTCCACTACATCCTGGAAAGTCCAACTATCTCCACTTATAAGAATCTTAGGTATCTCAATAAGGTTTGGTAAGATGTCCACAATACCTATCTAGTTTTCTTCTGGTTGAGAGAATTAGGAAGTTTTGTTGTGTGAACCTAAGGGCTTGTGTAAGCCTCAAAACTTCCAGAGGTTTAGAAACCATGATGCCCAAGCAGTTATGAGGAAGCCTGTTGTCCCCATTCCTTGATATTGAAGGACAAAGGTTATGCTTGCTGGAGCTTGATGGATGGAGACATTGCCTACTAGTGAGAGATATAGTGAAGTTTGGTGGGGGAATGGGGCACCTTCAGAAATTCAATCTTATTGCAGTGGTCACCAATAATACAAAAAAACAGGAAGGAATCAAGGGTGATGTGGAGATTTCTAGCTTACTGAAGTTAGTAATGATGGTGCTTCTTTCCCATCAGAGGAAGATAGAGTGTGTGAGTACTTTTAGCTGCTTGGTTGCACGGACGAAGCAGGCTGATGTGCAGCTGGTTTGGGTGTGATGGCTGTAGAGGTTATGGAAATACTAACATATTTCCATGGCGAATAGCTTCCATTAAATGCCCCCATTCCATTCAATGTCATTGAAGCCTCCCAACCACTGTTGTTTCCTTTGGGGTTCCTTGATTTACTTACCATTTATTAATAGGTGGGTAGTGGTGGCCCCACTGCTATAACTAGAATCTGTTTTGGTTGAGTAGTGCTCATGTTATGACAGTTTTAAAATATTTCGGACATTACCCTTGGTCCCAGGGGATGAGGGCATTGTGGGGAGGATGTCCATGGCTGGTATTGGAGAAAAAAAAAAAAAGAAATCTGTGTCTTAGAATGGTGTCAAGGTGCATTAGTCTGGTTGGGCTGCCATAACAAAGTCCCACAGACTAAGTAACTTAAAAAACAGGATTTTAATTTCTCATAGTTTTGGAGACTAGACACCGAGAATCAAGGCATCGGCAGGGTTGGCTTCATTCTGAGATCTCTTTCTTTAGCTTGTAGATAGCTGTCTTCTCCCTGTATCTTCAGGTGGTCTTCCCTCTGTGGGTGTCTGCATTCTAATCTTTTCTTCCTATAAGGATATGTCCTATTGGATTAGGGTCCACCCCAATGACTTCATTTAATCTTAATTACCTCTAAAATAAAGTCACATTCTGAGGTCCTGGAGGTTAGGACTTCAACATATAAATTTAGGAGGGGGGACAAGGCAAAAGACTAGAATGTAAATTCAAAAAACATTGGCAAAAACAGGTTCAAAATAAAAATGCAGTATCAGGAAAGATGAGAAGGTCAGTAGGGGCTATGAAAGGGTGGCCAGGAGGAGTTTAGGAGCTAGAGTGCCAGGTAGAGTGCCAGACCCTAAATAGTTTCCTTGATTGTAGGTAATCAAGAACTATTTGAACATAGAGCAACTGAGGAACCAGGCTCGATGGCTCTGGATTCTGTTAAGGGAAAGGTATCTTTAGGATTTGCAGTTGGAGATTTTTAGAAAGCTGTTGGAGGTCAGAGTTTGAGCTGATATTCCCCAGAGTGCAGATAAAGAATTCAACCACACTCAGATGTTTCTGGATCTCACTCCTACCTCCAAGAGTGTGGGGGGCCTGTCTCAGGGAAATGGGCTGCTTCTGGCTTGCTTTGTGGGCTCTCATCAGCTGCCATAAATATTATGCTTATTGAGAGGGCTCATAGTCAGTTGATGTCACCTTGAAATAACAAGCTGGGCTTCCTGTGAGTCAGCTATAGCCATTCAACTCAGAGATGCTGCCTGAAGGGTCTAAATTCAGAACCATTAATTAATTCCTTCCCAGTGTCCAGGGCATGGGGAGCTCAAGTCCTCCCATTTCTCCTTACTGCTGCTGGCTGGGTAATGTTATGCAGGTCTCCCTTTTAATTTAGCAATGTCTTATTTGACAAGCATCTAGATCACCCTTACCCTGTTTTCTTGAGCAAAAGAGAGAAAACAAGAGATCAAGGCACTGATGCATCAGCCCTGCAGAAAAATGGCAAAGATTACAATATGTTATATTTAGATCCACAATTTACCTAAGGAAGATAATTGGGAAATTAAGTTGCCTGATTGGGAAGTCAGCAGTCCTTCTGTTTTTGTCTGGCTGTGCAGTCTTGTAAATACTCAGGGCTTTAATACCTTCAGGCACTTATAATTAATTTTAAAAATTGGAAGATTCTGTGTATAAACTGCCTGATTTAATGAGATAAGTCAAAAGGGAAATGGGGGGGGGTTAGTTTCTTGCAGTAATTGGTTGTTACATTTTCCACATTGCCTTTCTAATCTATTTTGTTGCAAAAAGTTAGGTTTTCAGATTGTAGAAGTTGGTGGAAACAAGTGCTACTTAAGACAAAGAGACAGAAGTTTCCATGGCACCCAAGGAGTTTCCTGGGAGGTCAGCAGCCTCTTAGCCTGCCTGGTTTTGTGGGAGAGAGAATCTGCCTCCTAGAGGAGAGTTCCCAATTGCAGACCTGACGGTGTGGAGTCATGGACTAGGGAGGGAAGTCTTAATTGGAAGTTTCCAAAATTAGATTTTTCTGGGGACTCCATTTTCAGCCAACCCTTCAAAAGGGAAACCAATCCTTCCTTGTACACAAATGAATTAGAAAAGAAACATCCTGTCAAATACCATCTCTGAATTGGAGAAGCCCTAGGATCCTGAAGTGTGATAGTTTGTAAGGGCTGCCCTTGACAGTGTACCCAGGCTAGGAGGCTTCAACAACAGAAATTCATTTCCTCATACTTCTGGAGGCTGAGATCAGGGTGTGGGCAGAGTTAGTTTTCTCTGAAGCCTCCTGCCTTGGCTCATAGATGGCCGTCTTCTCCTTGTATCCTCATATGGTCTTTCCTCCATGCATGTGTTTCCTAATCTCTCCTTGTAAGGATTAGGGCCCACCCTTGTGACATTACTTGACCTTAATGACCTCTTTAAAGGCCTTATCTCTAAATACAGTCATATTCTTAGGTGCTGACGGTTAGGACTTCAACATCTGAATTTTGGAGGACACCATAAGGGAGAGATGTGTATCTTATTTTCCAAAAAAAATTACAGAGATATTTCCTTTTGCACCTTATTCCCTTTTTCACCATTTCTGCATTTCCTGTGCAATTATAATTCAAATCTTCAGCTCTTTTTCTTCCTCCCAATTTCTTACACACACACACACACACACACACACACACACACACACACAGTCTTTCTCCCTCTAAGCCATTTCTGATTATAGAAAGCAAAAATTCATTCTTCTTTCATATACACCTTCCTACCATTTCTCATTGGGTGCCCAAACAACTCTATTAGGTCATGCCTAAATAAAGCAAAATCCTTAAGTTCCATAAAAGATCTCTTTTGTTACCTCCTTTAGGATATTTCACAGAGAGAGGCCCTGGCGGAGGCTGTGGCCCCCCATCAATGATAAAGGTAGCCTGGCCATAGGTTACTGCAAGAACAAGTGACAATTTAATAAGATGCTCCTATTACTCCTTCGTTGGGGGCTGTATAAAGTTGAGGACAACATTTACCAGTTGGTCAGGTATTTCTGATGTCAACCTAAGCCTATTCTTGCAGATAGACTCTGTTAGGGCTTCACTAGGTTTGTTGATGTGGAAGTGGAGTAACCATCAGCTGCCTGGTGGTCTGTCTGATGTACATTTTAGTGTTGTCTGTCCATAGATGCTAGTTGAAGTATAGACAAACATGAAAGTTTCTCTGGGGAGAACACTTGGGATGAAAGGAAACAGAGGGCAGCCTGGGTGGCTTAGTGGTTTAACGCCACCTTCAGCCCAGGGCCTGATCCTGGAGTCCCGGAATTGAGTCCCACGTCGGGCTCCCTGCATGGAGCCTGCTTCTCCCTCTGCCTCTCTCTACCTCTCTCTCTCTCTCTCTCTCTCTCTCTCTCTCTCTCTGTGTGTGTCTCTCATGAATTAATAAATAAAATATTAAAAAAAAAGAAAGGAAACAATATTGTCTGGGGAACACCAACATTTCAGATTCAGAAAAGGGGCTTACAAAACAGCTAGGAAAGCAGAAGCCAGAGAGCTAGGAGGAGCCATGGAGGTCCAGTGTAGAACAAGGTTTTCAGGGAGGGAGTGGCCAACGGTGACCAGAGCTGCTGAGAAGTCAAGTCTGTGATTCCTGAGTAGCTAGGACCAGGCAAAGATCTCTAGAATGCTTCATCTAGTTTTCTCCGGCCTCATTTCCTGGGGATGTTCCTAAGGGCTCCCCTTAGGGGGGCCTTTCCCTTGATGCTTTCATCTTGTAGTTGGCTCATGGGGAATGATGACCCTCTGGACCTCATCTTGTATTTTGGCCACTGTAGGGCAACCTATTGTGTACCAGTTCTAGCCACCTTCCAGAAGATACAGCCTGACCATCCTCACACATGGCTCTTGCTTTGGGCCTTACACTTCTCTGTTGTTCTAGCATGTGATGGAGCCATTAGGACTTGATCAGCTGAGTTAACTCAGTGCACAGGAGTGATCTCCTTGTGGGGATCCTCTGATCAGAGCAGGGTGGAAAGCAGCCAATGGATAAATGCTTCCTCCTTTCTTTCCCTGAGACAAGAGTCCTGCAGAATTAAGCCACCAGTTTCCTATAGTGGTGGCCAACTCCAACTCTAAGAATTCATCTTTATGTTGATTCACCTCTTTTGTGCATTGCTTGCTCTCTGCTGGCTTCTTGGATCATCCTCTCCAGTAAAATTCTTGCAACAGCTCTGGGGAGAATTTGAGACTAAGAGAGTCAGTCTGGGAAGAGTGGGATTTCTCAAGTCAGACAGCAATAAGGATAAGAGGTGATAAGAGGAGGGATGATCATCCTTGGTGGGCAATAGTTCCACATTCCAAGGGCTCTCACCTTACCCTTAGTGTAGCTGAATGAGACGTGCTACAGATGGAAGGTGAAGCACTGGCTTAGCTCAGGGGTCATCAAACCATAACCTATGGCTTACATTTGTATAGCCTGGGAGCCAAGAATGATTTTCTTATTTTTACAGTGTTATGAAAAATAAAGAATTTGGAACAGAAACTGTGGTGTGTATCCCACGAATCCTAAAATATTTACTACCTTGTCATTACAAAGTTTGCTGATCCCCAGCTTAGGAGATACTGTGCCACCTGAACAATGAGAAAGTGAAAACAGCCATGGTGGCTAGTTCCTGACATTACCAATGAAGATAAACAACACTCACAGAATACAAACAATATTTAGACAAGGCCACTCAGCTCTGTAGAACAGGACAGAGGCAAGAGCACTCCAGGACCATATAGAAACAACATAGAGACAAGGACACTCTGCAACTTACACCAAACAAGTAAATATTCCACTCTTCCAACTAACATGAAAGGCTTGGTCTTCCAACTAATATGATTGTTACTTGGTCCCTGCTTACAAATTAAAAATTACCAAGGTGCCCGGTCATTGAATTGTACACCTTCCTGTTAGCATTCAGGCTCAAACCACCTTTGCTTCCTCTTTAGAATCCTCCAGCAATGGGAAAATCTTAAAAGAAGCCTGTCTCAATTTCCCATCAATAAGATTCCCCATGGGTCTGTGGAAATAAACCAAGATCACCCAAACAAGGACAAGTATGGGCTGTTTATCCAGAACCTCTGATAGCAGGAAGGCAGACACCATCACTGGCATTTGGCAGAATCAATGGGAGGCAGGGGAGTGGTCCACAGGCTGCGCTGTGCCAACATCTGTCTTAAGTAATCATTCAGTCTCTCCGACTTCATTTCTACACTGAGAGAATGAGAGTATTGCTCTCAGGCAATGCTTCTCACACTTAAGCAATCATCAGGATCATCTGGAAAGCTAGTGAAAGCACAGATTCTTGCACACTCCTCCTAGAGATTCTGATTTGAAGAGTCTGGAGAGGACGTATCTAACGTAATTCCTGATGGAGCTGATGCTGCTGATCCAGAGACTTCCAGGTAGTGAAGGTCTGAGACAATACTTGTCATCATTGGCTGCAGAGGAGATTTTCTTTAAGAACTGATGCCTTTGCTCTCTCTACCTGAGACAAATTCAGTTAGAAGTAGAATCAAGCTTCTGACCATTTTGGAAGTTGTCCAAAAGATTCCAACGTGTAGTCAGGGTTGAGATCCACTGGTGGAATGGAGTTCCAAAGCTCTGCACTCTTCATGTGGCTCCCCAACTAGCAGCATCAGCATCATCTGGAATTTGTTAGAAATGCAGAATCCCAGGCCTCTCCTTGACCAACTGAATGAGAGTTTGCATTTTAATGAGATCCCCAGCTATTTCATGTACATATTAATGTTTGAGAAATGGGTTCTAAAGGAAAGGATAAACTTAACATTTACAAGTTCCTTTTCTCCTGCTATGTGTCAGGCACTGGACAGGCTTCTTACCTCATTTTTTCCTAAACTTGTCTTAGTTTTCTACTGCTGCCCTAACAAGTTACGACTTAATAGCTAAGTCGTACCATACCCTCTTATTATCTCACAGTTCTGTAGGTAAGAAGTCTGGCAGAGGCAGCTGAGCTCTTTGTTTAGGGTCTCCCAGGCCCAAATTACGGTGTTGGTGGGCTGGCTCTGGGGAAGAAGCCATTTCCAATCTCATCCCAGCTGTTGGCAGAATCCAGATCCTTGTGGATATAGGACAGGGGCCCCTATTCTCTTGTGGATTGTTGGCCAGGGGTTGTTCTCAGCTTCTTGAGACCACTCTGAGTTCCTTTTCGCATTGTCCCCCTCCCCTTCCAAGATAGCAAACATGCATCAAATTCCTTCTCATGTTTCCAGTTTCTCTGATTTCCCCTTCTGCTACCAGCTAGAGAAAACTCCCTGCTTAAATTTAATGGGCTTACATGGTCAGATTAAGTTCCCCTGGATAACTTTCATTTTCACTAACTCAAAGTCAACTGATTAGTAAGCTTAACATCTCCAAAATCCCTTTTGTCATGGGCATGATATTCCACTATAGTCCCCCAGTCCTGGGGGCTAGGGCTAAAGATCTGGGGGCCATTGAACAATTTTGCCTTCCACACTGCCCAGACCACACGGCTTACAAGTAAGTCTTAAGAGACAGAGTTTGAATCTAGGTTTGTCTGACCCCCAAACCCACAGTAATACCACGTTATAACTTGTCTTTCAGTGGGGAAAACATATGTGTTACAGAGAACTTTATAGTTATCAATGACCATTCCCATCTATTGTATGGTTGGCTTCATAAGAAAGTCCTTAAAAGGCACTGCTATTCCTTTTTGTGGATGATGAGACCAGGGTTTGAGAATGTCTGTTTGTTCAAGATGCTAAAGGCAGAAAAAAGCAAATTAAGGACTGAAGAACAGCTCTCGGATTCCAAATCCCTTACTTTTCTCTTTAAATCATCACAGTCACTTAATTTTTTGTTTAGATCATTCTCATTATCCAATTGGGAAACAAATTTACTGGTACAGAATAAAGAAAGTAGCAAAGTACTTTCCAATTGGATGCAATGTTTGAATGCTATAGTGAATCTTTTGCAGAAAAATGGGCCCACCTGTTATGCTAATTGAAGATGAATTCTACCCAAATGCAGAGAAATACTTCATTCAAGTCCTAAAACTTATTGTTCTTAAGATAGTCAATGAGTTCTCAGACATAATTTAGAAAACAACCAATTCATGAAACAAAAACTTTTAACTGAAATTGCAAGTCAATCAAGCAATTGTTTTTGAGAAGTGACAGGATCTTGGATATATCTACTTTGTGATTAGGGAGTTAGCCCCTCCACAGAAAAAGCTTAAGAGGAGATCATGGAAACATCTTATTGCCAGTGACTCTTTTCAGTGCATTCCCTTGTTTCTATTGCAGAGAAAACAGGGTAGCCTGAAAGAATGTACCTACAGCTAAAATGCTAGGGTTCTTTTGGAGGTCAGAAGGATGGCTACGTGTTAAGCTTTTCTGGGCATGGCCAAATAGGATGCAGGCCTACAGAGCATCTCTCACCTGAACCCCCATATACTTTAATCATTTTTTCATCTCCTCTTGGGGCAAAAGTTGTATCTAGTGAAAAACTATCCTTCCACTGCCAGTTCAGAAGTTATTTTATGTTTAAAGCATGACCAATCATTTGTTCAAATAAAGAAGGCTAGAAATTCAATCGTATCCTGGGCCAATTTTCTTGTCATCATTTATAGATGTAAGGAGCTCTGTCACAATCTGGGATGCAGTCTATGATTTAAGCAAATTAAGGAAAGAATTAGGCCTCAGTCAGGTCAATTTTGTTCAAAGCCTTCAGATCTTGGAGGATCAATGAAGTAAGAGAAAGTTTAACCCCAAGGGCTCCTGATTGGTGAGCAAACACATCAAAGGGGGAATCACCTTGTTCCCTTGGCCAACTTCTGATGTTGCTACATTCAGTTGATTTCAAGAGACTTGGAATGATAAACATGAACAGGTTACAAACATGGGACTCTTTCCTTATCTCCATTTAGATGAGACTTTTATCCCCCCCCCCTTTTTTTTAATAAAGTAGGGTTATTTTTAACAGTAAATGCTGGTAACAACAGTCAATACCCAATGTGTCATTTACAATACAATCTTTCCTAAGAGGATATTTCTAGCATATTTGATAGAAAGCACTATCTGTCCGTCATTTTGATAGACTACTGTGGTCTCCCAGGCAGAAAAATAGGTATATAAAAGGAAGAACAGGTGGAAAAAGTAACTTTTGGCTCTTCATGTTGATCTGAGAGTGCCTGGTCTTTTCTAACCATTTTTTTGGAGGAAGAATTAGTTGTGAGAACAAGGTGGATGTTGATGGAGAAATAGAAGGTGGGCCAAAGTGGTCAGTAGTCTGTGTGACAAATGGTGAAATGGATGTCATTATCTGAGAATGAGAGAATTCATGCCTAGTAATGCACATGCAAAGATAATTAGGACATGATACCCTCCATCAATAATATAATACTGATGGATTAACATTCTAGAATTAATATTTTAGATTTGATAATTTAGGGAAGGCCATATGTATCTCCAGCACAGTCATTTAAACAACTGGATAAAATGGATCTCCCCTCTAGGGTATTTCTGATGAAATTGCTTCTGAAGGATGCAAATTGGTGCTCAAAACCCTACTGAAAAACAAATTTGGGCATTTCATTCAGGAAATTAAATGTAAAAACTGTCATATTTATTTGGGTTTTATTTATAGCAGGGAGAAGAATTAATAAACTGACATTGCATTTGTTCCAAATCTAAACTCGATGTCCCATTTTTGGAAGATCTATGTCAGCTTCACTCTGATAAATCAGAAAAAACAGAGACAAAGAAAATATTAGCCCAGATACCAGTAGTGGCCCATGAATCAGTGGCCAGTCAATACAAGAATCAGCTGGCTCTTCCTCTTCCTGAGTCAGTCCTCCCCCTTCCAACCAGAGATTTTTAGGTTTCAATCTCTTGAGTCAATTGCTTTGAGAGGCAGGGATCTTCAAATTCCATTCCATAACATTCATTTCCCTTTTGTATAGATTTTTCTCTCCTCTCCCTTCCAGAGACATTGATTTTCTTCCTTGGGTTTCTGACAAAGTTTTGCTCCCCAGGCATCTTTATCCTAGCTTGCTGACTGAAGCATTATTCACATTTTCCCAAGGCCATGAGGATGTGACACTTGCGTCTAGGGGCTCCAGGCTCCTCCCTCTGAAAGACAGGGGCCATGAGAAGCCTTTGAGGGAAAGTGAGTTAAGAGCTCCGATTTCTGAGGGTGTAAAGACCCTCACCCGTGCTTGCTTTACTCACCACTGCCTTTTAGAAGGCATCTTCTGTGAGGTTCTAAATTCTTCATGATTCTTTGCAGACTGGGAATGGGCTCAGAGGGGAAAATGTGTCCCACCTCCCTCATTGTGAGGTATACCAAGGGGCCCTCAGCATGTCCCACCATGACTTTCCACATAGCAAACTTATTACCTCTCTCTGTGAGGAACGGAGAATGTCATGAATGTCATGACAGTGAGGGTGATCTCTGAAACTCATTGTGAGCATGGAGCTCAATGGCTGTTATCAGAGATAATAATAGCTGGCATTATTTACTCAGCAACACATCTCATTGGATTCTCACTCTTGATGAGAGGCAGGTAAGGCATATATCATTCTAATCTCATTTTACAGAAGAGGAAAGAGAAACCCTGGGGAAGTGAGGCAATTAGGGTGACACCTCCCTTGTGCTCCTGGAAAACAGGGGTGCTCCAGAATCCTCACCCTCTTGTGTTCTGGAAAACAGACCAAAAAGAGCCATCCTTCCTATGTGACTTATACATGACTCACAAGTGTCTCCTTGTTTCCCCTGTGAAGGGTCCAGACACAGACCCTCTACCTCCCTGTTGTTGCCTCATAAGGGATTAGCTGTTTGACCAACTGAGACAAAATACCTGCTAATTTGACTTGGTCAAACTCTTACCAGACGTCCCTCTTTCCTGGATTTGACTTCTGAACATTGATATCTCCTCCCCCTTCCCCCCACCCCAGAGGTTGAGCCAGCATCAGGATGCGGACCAGCTGCTCCCTGTAAGAACAGGCTGGCTTCAGGAAAAGACATTCCTTGATCAGCTATCTGATCAAGCTATCCAGTCATCTCACTTTCTGGTACTTCTAACCTAGCTTACCCCTCTCCAGAAAAGAAAATTCCTTTTTGCCTGGCCTTTGAGAGGATCTTGGGTGAGAGTGTTCTTCTGTCACAATTGTCACTTTGAGGGAAGTCCCTCCTCATGTACATCTTTGTATGTGATGGGGTGCGGGGTAAAGATCCAAGGTGGCCTCCTGTCACCCAGCCTTGGTCATTCTCATGGTCTACTTGCTGGGGTGAGTGGTTGAATAGTGGCCCTGCCTATTTCAGACTTGGTTCTCTTGGCTCACTTGGGGGCCCTTGCAGCATTGTGCTCTGTAGAGGTCTCTGGAATAAAACTCTTTCACAAGAAATGAAGAGCAATCTCAAAGGACACTGGTGCTTCAGGGAATGCTCATGTTGCTGTGTCTTACCTGAACCTGAGAATAAGCTGTCTATATCCCACAAGGAAGTGAGTTAAAAGGAAGAATGGACAGGAATTTGGGATGGAAAAGTGAGTCATCTTCCCGGGGGTTGTATTTTGTTGAGGATGAATGCCAGGGGTGTCAGACATTCTTTTTGGAGGTGAGTTTAAAAACAATCCAAAGCAGCACCATTCTGTTCAGCTCAAAGAGCAGAGCCGAGAACCACATGTGTGCCAACATGTCATTTAGAGATGCTGGAGGTACAGGGATGGACAGGTCATCCTTTTCCTCAAAGGTTTTATGGTCTCCTTGAGGATTCATACACATGACCCAGACTGGGGAAGCAAGTGCAGAATTACCTGCAAAGTGGGAAACCAGCATTTTAGTACTAGGCTTCAGGTCTCATAGCTGTACAGCTTGTTGGCCACTTCATACATTTTTCTTTTCCATAATGCCACCTATAGTGAAAGGCTTTCATGTAGAAATTCTGAGTTTCATCATTGTATCACTTTATAATAAGGATAATTTATGGACATTGCAGCCAGTATTTCTGTAGCTTGTTGATTCACATGTGTGGCTATGGGTTACCACTCGTTCTATACTCTCAAGTGTGCTCTGGAGAAAGCTTCTCAATGTGCCACCTGCAACATTACCTGCTTTTGTAGCTGGATTCCCCAAAATCCAATATATTCTGAAGGATGTGATCAATAAGCAGATGGTTCAAGCCCATACACATGCCAAGAAATGAGGCATCTAATTAGCAGTTAGACCAGGGTGTGAGGCAGTTGCAGAAGGGGAGTGGAACCCCTGCCTGGGCTGGGAGACCCCTGGATAAGACAATCAGGGCTAGTGGTGTGACGTGTCAACACAAGGTAGTTGTTGGAAGTGAGAACACAGCCTGGACCTTCAGGCTGTGCTCATTAGGACTTCACAGAATTCCCAATTATCTTTTGACCTGGCCCTAAGCTAGGCCCCTTTCATTGCCCTGAAAAAGGAGTCAATGGATCAAAAAGAACACCCAATTTGAAATTCTACATGGGTTTGGCTCTGAAGCTAAGTTGGTAGAACACAGGAAAGTGGCATTCTCTGTGGCCAGTTGACAGCCATGGGAAGGATGAGAGGCAAGATGGAGGCAGAGGCAGGCTTCTGTAGGGGGGGCAGTTCTGTGCCCTGCACAAATGCCAGGGAGGAGACAGTTTAGGGAAGAGGCCAACATACTCCCTGCAATGAATCACTGAGGGATGTTTCACTTAATCTTTTAGTCCCACTAACCATGTCAGGAGAGTGGTTACTCCTTCCCATTCCCATCCCCCTGTCTCTTGGCTCAGACAGGAACAGAAGGGGGCTTTTCTCTCTTCAGTACCTGGGAGAACCCACTGCTGAGTGTCCCCTGGCACCAGAAGAAGGAACTGAGCTGCCTCTCACAGTGCTTCCTGTGATGGGTATAGAAGACACCATCAACCCATTGCCAGCCTGCTGTTCCCTGGTTGACTGTTTTCTTGTGCTTCTAATCTTTTCCTGGGTAGGACCTACATGATGTCTGTAATATGAAATGCAGATTCTGAAAGAGAAGACAGTGCCTGGAGTCTGGTCTATCCTAAGACAACTGTCCAAATACTCCTGGGGCCAATTAAAACAGAGGAGGTCAAGGCTGTACCTGTGGGAAGTGATGTCTCTCTCAAGTCCATTGACGCAGCTTTATGAATTAGAGTTAGCACCCTGACAACGAGTAAACATATTAAAAACATCAGTATGACTTTTCTCTTTCTCAGTCTGCTTTCCCTTCTTCTCAGTTAGGCAAGAAGCTGAGAGAATAAAATCAACATTCTTTGCTGCTTGTTCTGGGAGAAAAAAAGACAATTGGTTGGATTCTGTAGGCAGACAAGTGAGTAGACCTAAGGTTGCCCTAACCAACTATGGGTAGCAAAATGGTATTCATTATGATGTTTAAATTTATGTGTGTCAACCTGGCAAGGCTATAGTGCCCAGTTGTTTGGTCAAACCCTAGTCTAGACATTGCCATGAAGGCATCTTTTAGATGTGATTAACACTTAAATCTCTAGGCTTTGAGTAAAGCCAGTTACCCACCATAGTATATGTGAGTCTTATCCAATCAGTTGAAGACCTTAAGAGCAAAGATTGAGGTTTTCAGAAGAAGGAATTCTACATCAAAACTGTAAACATAGAAATCTTGCTTGAATTTCTAGTTTGTAGATTTTGGATCAACATTACTACATCAATTCTTGCCTGCATTTCAAATCTGGTAGCCTGCTGTATAAACTTTGGACTTGTCATCATCCCACAAAATCACATTAGCCAGTTCCATAAAATCAGTACCTCTCTCCTTCTATGTATCTCTCTATCTATCATCTATCCTATTGTGTCTATACCTCTGAAGGACTCTCATTTTAATACACTCATTTTGTCTATTCTAGATGAAGTGCTCTCCCTGGAGAGCTAAAATTCTAGTCTAGTTGCCTACAAACATGAGATAATATTTCCAAGAATAAAGGGTTAGAATAGAGGTGACATTCCCCTCCCCCATCTTCCTTGTTGCCCTATCTTCTGTCCTTATTTTGATCTTTCCAGCCTACTCTTATACAACAAGAGTGTTACCTGCATTATACTCTTATCTTTCCAAAATTAAATACAGAGTTCCTAAGAATATTCAGATAATTCAAATCAAAACAGCTAACTTTCATGGCTGTAATTAATGGGTACAACTCTCTTCCTTGAGATCTTTACTAAAGAAGACTTTTCTGGAAAATGTTACTCTGCCATTCCTGGCAGTCCTTGGTCAAATTGCTGACTTATTATTTTTAGATGGTTTTGACATGGCTTGGAATGTAAAAGAACCATTTTTTAAAATGTATTTATTTGCAGAGAACCCATGGGCTTTCGCCCATTTCTGCATGTACAGTAGTGTTTGCTCTTGTTTAAATGCTAAACATCTTGGTGGCAGTCAGGCGTTGGGAATACTGTAACGGATGATGCAGCAAAACAAGTGGTTCCATTTAGTGTGATTTGGGCTTACTAGCCACACTGTAGAGGAAATGGAGTGGTAGATACCCATTTGTGAAAGGAACACAATAAAAACTACATAATTCCTCTTGTAGGTTGGTTGGTTCTGTAACCAAGCCTTAAAATTGACAGTGTCATTGAATCATTGCCCACAAAGGGAGAATGAGAAACCACTTCAAATCTGCCTCTAACAAACCATCCATAACTTAGTCCAACGGCCAGTGTGCCAGCCCTCTAAATGTTCAAATGGGATTCAGATATTTACTAGGCATACTACAGGCAGATTTTTTTAATTGAATGAGTGATATGAAGCATTTGGGATATAATTTAATATAAAATACTATATTTAAACCAGGTATACTGGTCAAATACAGAAAGCAAGTAGATATGGAAACATAATTTAAGCATGGCATTGAAAGTGCTTTGCTATTTCAATTGTGTCATTTAGCTTTCGGGATCAGCTTTTCAAATTTATTTTTATTTTTGATAAAATGCATATAACATAAAATTTACCATTTTAACCATCTTTAAATGTACACTTTAATAGTGTTAGTGTATTCACATTGCTATGTAAACAATCTCCAGAGTTTTTTCATCTTGCAAAACTGAAACTCTATACCTATTGCACAACAATTTCCCTCCCTCCAGCTTCTGGCAACCCCCATTCTACTTTCTGTTTCTATGAGTTATACTACTCTTGATATCTCATATAGTGGCATCTTACAGTACTTGTCTTTTTGTGACTAGCTTATTTTACTTAGCATAATGCCCTCAAGGTTCATCAAATTGTTCCCGATATCAGAATTTTTTTCCTTTTTAAGACTGAGTAATATTCCATTGTATGCATGTACATTTTTAAAATCCACCCATCTATTGATGGATATTTTGGGGGCTTTCACTCTTGACTATTGTGAATGATGCTGCCATAAACAGGGGCATAAAAAATATCTCTTTGAGACTCTGCATTCATTTCTTTTGGATATATACCCAGAAGTGGTAATGCTGGAACCAAATAGTGATTCTCTTTTTAATTTTTGGAGGAACTATTATACTGCTCTCCTTAGCGGCTGCACCATTTTACATTCCTGACCGTGTTCAAGGGTTCCACTTTGTCCACATCCTCATGAACATGTTATAAATTTTCTGTTTTGTTTGTTCATTTTGGGTAGCAGCCATCCTAACAAGTGTGAGGTCAAAACATACTTTTTGGAGGTAGTGATCTTTCATGAAAGTAAGTTGCTGAGCTGGGATGGCTGGAGACATTTTCTAGCTGTGAGCTTCCAGGCTGCAAACTAGAATTTAAGGTAACAATGTTTGTGGTGCCTTCCTTCCACAAGCTGATTCAGAAAAGTGGACCTCCCTGAAACTCTGGATGCATGGCTGTTGTGTGTTTCTGAGCTTTGGGAAGGAAGAATACTCAGAATTGATTGTCTTGGTTAGGGTTCAGGCAGGCACAGGGCTCACCATTACTGTTCTATGAAAGGTTATTCTACAACGCCCCTGTACCAGGGAGACAGACTCTGTTATGGGCAGGATTGTGTCCCCCTAAAATTCATGTTGAAGTCCTAACTCCTGGTACCCAAAAAAGAGACTGTATTTGGAGGTAGGGCCTTTAAACAGGTTACTAAGGTAAAATCAGGTCATCGGGGTACACCCCCGATCCAATATGACTGGTGTCCTTATAATAAGAGATTAAGATGCAGGCACACACAGGAGGAAGATGTTGTGAAGACAAAGGAAGACTGCCATCTATAAGCTAAGGAGAGGAAACTAATCCTTGCTGATGCCTTGACATTGGACATCCAGCCTCCAGAACTCTGAGAACATAAATTCTGGTTCCTTAAGCTTCCCAGCCTGTGGTACTTTGTTATGGCAGCCCTGGAACACTCCTACAGACCCTCAGACTTCCTTTCTTTGCTATGGTGCCTCCTTAGGTAATCTCATCCAGTCTAGGGATTTAAATACCATCTCTATGCTGACACTCCTGGATGTGAATCCCTCTCTGTGACCTCCAGCTTTGTCTATTCAACAGCCCAATCTACATTCTCCCCCTGGAAGTATAAGAGACATCTTCTGTTTAATGTGTGTAACTTGTATATCTAATAAGCCTAACTCAGGCCATAGTTAAAACAGATGTCACTTTTAGTTTTCTACTATCCCTTTAAAATTAATTCAGTAACCTTCCCTTAGTCCCAAATATGAACCTCAACCCACCCTGCAATTTTTCTGGTCATCCTCATATATTAGAAATGTTCAGTGGTCACCTTACATAGCAGTACAGTCTTGAATCAGAAATTAGAATGATCCAACTTGATTTAATGTCAGATCTTTTCTCTTCCAGAGACTCAGGCCTGCTTCAGGTTGGAAATCTGCAGTGGTAGACAGAAAAAGTGGCTGGCTGGACAACTGGCCAATTGGGGATTCTGGTTGGGAGGTCAGACAGCTACTTAATGATTTGGAGTATGATGCACATGTGCTCAGAGTAGGCCCACACAGAAGATTTCATGAAACTGTTAGGTAAATTAAGTGAATAAATTCACCTCTCCTGCCACCCCTTTTTTTTCTCTCCTGCCTTTTTTTAAAAAGCAAGAGGCTAAGTCTTGGCCCTGATAGAATTTGAAACTCATCAGAGATTGCATAAGGAATAACCAGTAAATCCAGGACTTGAAACATCTATCAAACTACAAACTCTGGATTTTTGATCTGTACTAGTGTTTTTCCAACTAGGTTCTTGGGAGCACTAGGATGGTTCAGGTCGTCTTTGGGGCTGGAGTAGGTTTGGGGGTGTATTACTTTTGTAGGGCTGCTACAACAAAATACTACAAACTGGGTGACTTACAATGACAAAAATGTATCATCTCAGTTCCAGTTCTGGAGGTTAGAAATCCAAAATCAAGGTGTTGGCAGGACCGCGCTCCCTCTAATGCCTCTAGCAGAGGATCCTTTGTGGCCTTTTGCAGTTTCTTGGGGCTCTAGATGTTCCTTGGCTTGTATCAACATCACTCCAATCTCTGCTTCTGTCTTCACATGGCCATCTTACCTCAGTGTTTTCTTCACATGGCATTCTCTTCCCTGGTGATTCTCTCTTATAAGGACAGCAGTTCATATTGGATTACAGGTTCCCCCTCCTCTAGTATGACCTCAGCTCAACTAATTACATCTGCAAAGACTCTTTCCCCCACAAAGATCACATTTACAGGTAGGTACCGGGTGTTAGGATTTCAACGTACCTTGGGGGGGGCAGGGCACAATTCACTTAATACCAGGCAGTGAAAAGACACTATGTGAGTGGGATTCTCATCTTCATCCTAATTTCAATTAGGGACGCCCTGGTTTTGCCTGGTTAATATCTTAGGAACTTTTGAAGGACTCTCAGAACGAGTGTCACTGCCAACTAATCTATTGAAAGCCACCTATCTAGAGTATGCCACTTCCTACAAAGAAGCAGGCAAACACATCAATCAAATGGCTTTGAAAATGATTTTGCTTAGGGCTTTAAAACTGGTTTTTCTTTTACATGCCCTTATCTTATTCATCTTGGACAGGGCACAAATGGCCAGTCGCTGAAGATGGGTGCTACTCTCAATTGACCACTGAGAATAGAGTGAATGGCATCGGTCTGGCCATTCTCTCCATCCCTGTTCCCTTTGAGTCCCCTTGAATTGCCATATGTGCAATGCATGTGTGGTCTATGCCCACTGGGGGCTCTGTGTCAACTATTCTGCCCCTTATGCTTTCTGGTGAGCTTGGAACCAACAGCGTCCTTTAATTAAAGGCAGTGGGTGGCATGATGACAAGATTAGTATCAGTGTCTGGCTCCCTAAGGACCAGGGAACATTGTGGCTGAAGTTTTCCCATCTGCATAACCTGACTGTTTATATGTTGATGAAAAAAAATCTAAGAAGGGTAGCACTTATCTTCTCGGCTTGCTGTCCTCTCTACTGGCTTCAGGAACTAGTAGAGATGGGTCCCCACAGGAATTGCTTGGCTGTCTCACTTAATTGAAAATGTAGGGTGCTATGACTTTAAATGCATTGCTATTTGGCCCTTTGCTTCACTGCAGAATGAACAACAATGATGTTCTGCTGAACACCAGTTAACAGACGTTGTAGGAAGGGCTCAGCAGTTTTGTGAGAATGAAGCTGTATTACTCAAGTGTAATGAGCCAAAAAAATAAAATCTCGTTTTCATGCAGCATGAGTACAGGCTCATGCCCCAGTCATGTAAGAGCTTTTTCTGTTTTATTGTGGGTTTGGAAGGTATTCACTCAGCCTTACGGGCACACACGTGAAAGGAACATTCTGGTTTAGGAACTGAACTGAAATGAGTATCAGGGACAGAGCTTTTGCCAACTAATTATAGACAGAATATTCAAATACAGAGTTTGCAAAGTGCCTGATTCCTAATGATCCCACTCCCCAAACCCCCTTTCTTCCTTCCACACATGAGAAAGGGTTTAGAAATGACCATCAACTCAAGAGTAAATTCTTTTACAAAGTCAATATTTATTTGATTTTCTTATGTACAAAAAGTAAACTCCAATGGAACATAAAACCAAATAAAATCCTTTTGGCTGCACTGACTTCAATTACCCATTATCCTAGACTCACAATTAATCCTATAAACAATAGATCGCACCACAATGTTAACATTTGTTATACAGAAAGGATTCGGCTATTTTAAGAATGTTAAATACAGAAAAAAAAGGATCATTAAGTAACCTGGGCTGTCAAAGGACTCAGAGATAATCACCCCATTAAAAGAAATCATTTAAAGAGCAAATCTCCAATCAAAAATATTGTAGTTAGGGGCCTGGATGCATTTTTTCCTTGGTTGATCCAGCATAAGAGGCTGAGGAACTTTATAATCACTTTGCATTTTTATTTTCCAGAGCATGTGGTGTGTGAAACAAATATAGCTGAGTCCTGGGGTCCCTACACTGTGAGTTCCAAGCAGGATTTTACAGGGTTACCGTTATTCCCACAGGAGTCTGGCAGCAGGGAGTCAATTTGAATTGAATAGGGTACAGGTGTGTTGGGATCTACTCATAATATATCTGCCGACTTTATGGCAAAATGAACATACATACCCTGGGTAAGAAATGAACCCAATGATACCATCACACACGTGAAGATTTCTTTCATAAGCTGAATCATATAGTTTTATTCTTTTTGCTACACTTAGTTATTAAAAGGCTTTGAAAGATAAAAGAAACTCAACATCTCTATGTAACCACATCCCTCAAGCGATCTACTTTACATATTTGTTTTAAACCAGTTGGCTCTGTGGGCCCATTTCTCTGCCTGGTCCCTGCACACAGAGTTCTCTAGGAAGCAGGCAATGGTTGCATTAGAGTGACTGAGGACAGACATTGACTTGTTCTGACTTCTAAATATCTTGTGCATATTTTTAAGAATAACACGAGAAAAAGAATATACTTTTAAAAATTCGGAATCTGTAGTTTGTAAAACCACTATTATTTTAGTTATGAGCTCAGTGCTGACCTTTGCAGATCAATCATAAATAATAAATTTTCCCGAGGGAAGTATTTCTAGTGGAAGTGGGAAAAACATGAACTAAAGTTATAGCTTCTGTACCATAAATATCAGCCACTTTAGGCTTAGCACTCTTTCAGGGGGTGGTAATACTGCAGAAGAGCATATAGGAATACACACCTTAGTTTCCATAGACAGGATATATGAAATGTCTGAAAGATCTACATCTGATATCAGGTAATATTACAAATACTGCCATGACGCACATTTCTCAAACACAGATTAACAACCCCTCATGTGTACAACTGCGACAGATCAAGTTTTACACCTTCCTATGGCAGGACAAAAATCCACTTTAAAAAATCTTGTGACAAGGTGGCCTTAAATGACGTCTCAAGTACGGACGGCTCACCAGTGGATGTGAGACCATAGGAAAAAATGTGGGAAAGCAGCGTTCCCCGTTAGACATTGCTCTGCGCCGAGTCCACCTAAATATCCAGGAGGTCGTCGCCACTTTCGTCGCTTTCCACTGTCAGCTGCCGCGTCCACCACTTCTTAACCTCTGAACCACACGACGCCGTGTCGGTCATGGGGTTCATTTTGCACACTACGGATTTCATTGTTGTGCGCCCTGCAAATCGTAAGTTGACCGAAGACACTGAGTGGCTTATTGGTTTTGGTGCTGTGGAATTGACAAGAGTCCTATGAGCATTGCGGAGCTGTTCCCCCCCTTTGCAAGCCATTCCTCAAAAGCTCTAATATTCCCAGCAGTAACAATTAGACAAGTCCTACTACATGCGTCCGACCCATAGATGTTCGGTATGAAACCTTTCCAGCTCTTGGATCTTTATATTCACAAACTTTATATTCACAGACTTCAAAATTATGTTCACGGACAACTAGGGATACCATTTGAAAAAAAGCTATTTGCCCGCTGCCACACTTTGAGATAATCACAAACACTTAACAACACAACAAAATCACTGAATGTTCCAATCAATATAAGTGTCATAGAAATATGGGTGAGTAGGTGTTCATGGGTATATACAAAGAAAGAAAAAACAACAAAGTTAAAGGGCAGATGGTGTAAGCAATAATGAAGGGGGTCTAACTAACTTTAGAGGCAGACCTGAATTTGGAATCTGAGACCCAAAACCCGCAGGGTGTAGATGCGCCTAGGACGCCTGACTCAATGGAGAAAGGACTCGAGGCACACACCTGAGGGCAGCCGCCACTGTCCGATCTTCCTCTGGGGCTTCCCAGGGTCCGTGGAGTCCTGCCGGCTGCCCCCCCTGTCCGACAGCGTGGGGCTGAGAAGCTGCTGCTGGCTGCTGGTCTGCATGGGCGACAGGGCAGCGTGAGGCTCCTCCTGAACGCAGGGCGCCCCTCCACCCTCTGCACCTGTCCGCCCTCTCATTTTAAGAAAGCAAGAAAACGCGATCGGAAAACAAGTGGCAGAAACAGTACCAGAGCCACAGAGTCCACAAGGGGGAAGAGAGAAGAGAAATGGGTTCAGAGGGTCCAGGAAAGTGAGAGTCACAACTGCACACGGTGAGGAGAGGGGGCCCAGGTCTCCAGGTAGCACCTCCTCCTGGCATCCCTCCAGGATTCCTCCCCCCGCCCCCCCAGGGCCACTTCCTCCTACATGGGCTTTTTCTTTTCTTTTTTTTTTTCTACTTAAAACCAGAGAGCTCTGCAATCATTGCTTTGCCAACCTCATCAGCCCTGCCTGGCTGGCTGTCCTGGTCTTACCCTGCTCTACCCATCTTCATGGCAGGCAGACAGGTGGCAGGGCCATCGTAGAAGCCTCTATGTCCCTCTTCCCTTTGGTGACTGTCCCAGCACAAGTTCCTGTTGTCGGTGGCAAGTGATTCCTATGTGTTGGGGAGCCAACAACATGAAATCCATCCCTAACTGGGCTGTGGAGCAAGAGGTCCCCTTGGAGCATCCCGCTGGGCTGTGGAGCCTCAGGCTTCATTATTTACCACTGACCCCTGACTGTGTCACTACACACCACGAAGGCTGATGCTGCCAGGGGGCTCATGTCAGAATGCTGATCAACTCCAGCTGGTCCACACTGCACCCTCATAAAGGGCAGGACCTCCTGCCAGCTGCTGGTCACAGCACAAGGCTCTCTGGGATGCCTGTGCCTCTCTCTGCATTTTTATGGACATGCACATTCAATCTGGAAATGGAAATAAGCTAAGTCCTAGTAAAAAGAAGGTCCTCAGGCTAATCCTCCTGAATTCCATATGCTCTTCCAAGCTATGGAAGGACAAATCCTTAATGAGTCTGACTATAAGGAGGTTAGTGGCCAATTACAAACACTTTCACTTCTACAGCAAGTTCCTATGACTTGGTAGAAGAAAGCATTTAGGGCAGAGCTTCAAGCAAACCATGTTCTTCATTAGTACTGGACTCTGATTAACCATAGAGATGCAGTGTTAACTCTTTAGACAAACCCCCACAGAACTAGTGAGTTCAGGCACTTTTTTTTAGTATTCATACAACTCGGAATCAGCATCTTTTGAAATAACCCCAAAAGATTCCAAGTTGCAAAGATCCGAACATAGTCTGGATCAACATGTTCCAATTTTTTGAAACTAAAAACTTCCAATTAGAAATACTGGCACCTTGGTTGAAATGGCTGTGTGAACAGTACCAATTTATTTTTTATTTTTAAAAATGCATGTACTATCCTTGGAGGAAGGACACCTCATACCCATACCTCAGGTTGCATATTATTATCCTGATTGTTAGCGTTCACGTCCTCACTGGGCTGGGTGGTCTCGATACTGGGAGGATTCAGGAAGCGGCTCAGCTCCTGCTGTTGGCTCTCCCTCAGGCTGTGGATGATGCTGCAGGACTGCTGCTGTTTCTATGGAAATACGATTGTTCTCTGGGTAACAGAAAAATAAGCCCAACGTGCCCCTGTCCCCCACCGTTCAAATCATATTTTCTTTTCTCCTCTCCACAGCACCTGTATGCTTGGTGACCTCTTAGGAGCTTCCAAATAAGGATGCTTAACTAATTTCCCTAGTAAGTATCACGCTGCTACTAAGGAGGGCCTAGAGACTTCCCAAACCATAGCATTTGCCTAACAAAGAGAATAAGTAGGTCCATTGATACAGCTTGTGTTGTATTTAAAATAGAATTTTTAAACTGGTAATGTAGGTATTCTATTTTTTCCCTTCTTATTCTGCTCTGTGTTCATTAAGCCAACATGGATCTCCATTTTACTCTGGGTTGTTGAAGGCAGAGAGCCTTGGGTGGATGAGTAGAACTCGTGCTCTTGCCTTGGTTCTTGGATAGGAGCAGGCCAGTCTGTCTTGTGACAGAGCATATACTCAGGAGCACGGTCTGGTGCTGATCCAGCAAATCGAGGCCTCTTGAGGCCTGTCGGGGGTAGGCTGGATCCCCAGAGTGAGCAGGGCTATGATGGGTCAGCTGTGGCTATTGCCTTGCTATAGGAGGTTGGGCTGTTTTGTTTCTCTGGGGACTTTCTCTCCTCCAATAGAAAGACATGTTTCTGCAGCTGATGTTCTGAGAAACAGGATTTTAAAAATCTGTTAAATATAAATATTTAGTGATTAATTTGATTTTTTTACCTCTTGTGTGAATCATAAGTCAAAAACATTCATAAAAGGAATTATCTAGTAGAAGTGCCTATTGTAAACACAGTCTATGCCAACATACTACATGTTCATTGATTTATGAGTCAGAGAATCTTATAAGCTTATAGTTCTAATGGCAGCAGACAGATCATTAAACTCCCAGGAGAGGTGGCCTTTGTTAAAGACCAAACAACATTATCAACAGTACGGTGGAATTTTTATGAACAATTTAAAAGTACTTCTGTAAATTCAGTTGCCACTCAATATGTAGAGATTCTGGGCATTTTGAACAGTTGAGTTTGATAAATGGAGATCACAAATATTTTAATATCAAGAGACTGCTTTTTTTTTTTTTTTGAGAGAGCGAGAGTGCATGAGAGAGAAGAGAGAGCATCTTAAGCAGGCTCCATTCCCAACACAGAGGCCAACATGGGGCTCGATCTCACAATCCTGACCTGAGCTGAAATCAAGTCGATGCTTAACTGACTTGAGCCACCCAGGTGCTCCTCAACAAAGTGCTTTTAAAACATTTTAAACATTTATAACAAAGTGCTTACTATAAAAATGTGATTCAATGGGAACATCTATGGACTCTGCTCAAAAGGGCACATCTGGGTCTGGCTGGAGCTAAGGTTTCAATCATATGGCCATCATGAGGGGTGAAGCTGATGGAGTTGAAGGGCCACAAGTTTAATCACAGGAGGGATCACATTCTATTGCTCATGATGCTCTTTCCTTTTCTTTCTTTCTTTTTTTTTTAAGATTTTATTTATTTAGGGGGGGGGGAGACAGAAATGAGTGGGCAGGAGGGGCAGAGGGAGAGGGAGAAAGAATCTCAAGCAGACTCCCTGCTGAGCAGGGAGCCTGATGCCGGGTTGAGCCCAGGACCCAAAGATCATGACCTGAGGTGATGGCTGACGCTTAACTGACTGAGCCACTTGGGCACCATGAAGCTCTTCTCTTTTGTTCCTCTTCCTTCTTTTCCTTTGAGAGGAGGAAATAAAAACCCAGATATTTGCAGTTCACTCACAGCTCTGATGCGCTTTAAGCACTTCTTCAGCCACATGCGGATGGTCTGCTTGGCTACCTCCTCCTCGATGGTGTACTCCAGCTGCTCCCTGGCCAGCAGCTCCTCCAACTGCAAACTCTTCCGGATGTCAACTGACCGGTAAGAGAGCATGCTGGTGGGGGGGGGGGGGCAGAAAAGTATTCCAGGTCTGACTCAGCTGGAGTTCTGGGCAGCAGATATCTCAAACTCCAGACAGGACATCACTCAGTCCAACCAAGGTAGTGTCCCTATGCCACTGGACTAGTTGAGGGACCTGGGCTAGTTATGTCACCTCCTCTGTAAGATGTGGATAGTCACAGTACCCACCTTATTAAGTGATTGAGTTAATACTTGTGAGGTGCTTACAACAGTAAGTGCCATCTGTCTGTAAAACAAAAGATCCAGGCAGGGCCCTGATCTACATTCTCAGCTGCTTAAGGCTCTGGAACTTTCCCCATAGAAGGAAGAGTGCTCTCTCTATACTTTTGTCAGGTTCAGTTCTAATTGGGGATGGTTAGTATGCTTGGCCAAAGGTCATGCTTCCTGCTCCTTCCCCTCCCCACATTTCCCTCTCCACTGATCTCACAATTCTGGTGGATGTGAAGTCAGGGTACAATATTCGCTCCCATTCTGACCTTGGCATAGCAGGTATAGTCAGTGGCAAATAAAACCAACACAGCTGATGGGTTTGCCTCCTCAGGGCCCTGGGGCGATAAGATACTCTTTCCGTATCTGGGCTGAGAGGTCCACAGTTAAAGGAGAATGCAGCCCTTTCTGTGGCTCTGTGCTCCCTGCTGCCCCCATGGGACCCCAGGTTAGCACTCAGCCCCTGTCTGCCCCATCTGTGAGCCCAGTACCACCTCCACAGCCTACATCCCGGCATAGAGGTGCTGGGGGGGGGGTGCTCCCCATGCAGCACTGGTAGTTGACCTTCTCTTCTTTGCCAAGGCTCTTCTCACTATGGAGGAAGGAAATGTGTTGGCTCTTCCTCTTGTCCCTGCCTCATCCAGAATCTCATTATTGCCGAACTGTTTCTATCATTCACTGAGCAATAGAGACGGGGAGGGGCAACCAGTGCCCCCGTTGGCTTTAGCCCAGATCCATTTTATTAAGATGCTTCACTGGGTTCCAGAGAGGCTGAGGGATAACTGCTAAGGATGGCGGTATGTCTAGGTGCTTCACTTTCAGCCCCCCAATTTTTGTCACCAGGAGGAATGACTTGGTGACATTCTGCTAGAGATGACATCCTTTGCTAATCATACCTATTTTGTGCCTCTTCCTTTTCTGCACTTTAGCCTGCTCCTGGAAGAAGTGAATAGTGGGAAGGAAAACAACTTGAGAGAACATCTCCCAGGTCCTTCCTGTTCTGATCGCTTTTCAAACTTCAGTCACAAGTGTATTTCTGTATACTTGAGTGCTTCTGAATGTGTGCCACTGTACCAACACTGAACCTGTCAAGTACCTGCAACCTGATGGAAACAGGTACCGCTAGAGAAGGGCCTTGACTTCTCCTGAGGACAGACCTCTCTGAGAGCCTACGGGACTTTTCACAGAAGAACGTTTAAAACACATAAAATAAAATATGCATTTTTACAAAGGAAACCAATTGTATTGAGGTATACAGTTTTCATATTATTTTATTTATAAAGGTGATGATAGAATGGGTAAAGAGGATGATATATATATTATATCACACACATAGCTCTCAGCTTTACATAAAAAAAAAATAATGAGGTCTTGCTATTTGTGACAACACGGATGAACCTAGAGGGTATTATGCTAAGTGAAATAAGCCAGACAGAGAAAGACAAATACCATACGATTTCACTGATATGTGGAACCTAAAAAAAATAAATAAAGCAGAGACAGACACAGAGAATAAACTGGTGGTTATCAGAGGGGAGGACGGTGGGGAGATGGGCAAAATGGGTGTGGAGGGAGAGGTACAGGCTTCCAGGTTTGGAATGAGTAAGTCAGAGGGATGAAAAGTATAACATAAGAAATATAGCCAATGATGCTGTAATAGTGTTGTTTGGTAACTCATGTTATCTATTCTTGTGGAGAGCATAGCATAATATAGGGAGCTGTTGAGTCACTGTGTTGTACACCTGAAACTAATGTAATATTGTGTGTCAACTCTACTTCAATAAAAGAAAATTAATTTTAGAAAAAATTTAAAAAGATGGTGACATAGTAACATGAATGCTCCTTTATTGTTGCATTAAATAATAACATCTAGTAGCTCAAATGACCACTATAACTTAGAAGTACTGGTAAGTATAGAGGATATTTAAATTACCAGCCACATCAGTGATGGGCTCTGAAAATATCTGTGATTTCTGTTGGTGACAAAGATGCACGTATTGTTAATACCACTGTGGTTTGTTGCTTGCATTCATCACTGTAGAAAATGCAATATTTCAGAGAGTGATTCATGAAAATAAAGATGTAACTGTTTCCAAGTCCACAGGCTTCTGGATTTGATCCACCGATTCCTGTTTAAACAGCTGCTATGGACTGAATTGTTTTCCTCCTAAAAAATAGATGTTGGGGTCATAACCCCCAGTACCTCAAAATGTTGGGGTCATAACCCCCAGTACCTCAAAATGTGTTCTTATTCAGAAATAGGTCACTGCAGATGTGATTAGTTGAGATGAGGTCATATCAGAATGGGGTGGGTCCCTAATCCAATATGAATGGTGTCCTTCTAAAAGAAGATTTGGACACACACACACACACACACACATGCACGCATGCATACACAAACACACATGCAGGCACATGGGGAGACTGACACGTGAAGATGAAGGCACAGATGGGGGGATGTTTCTATAAAAATCACAGCAAAACCCCAGAGGCTGGAATGGACTCCCCCTCCCAGCCTCAGAAGGAACCAGTCCTGCCCACCCTTTGAATTCAAACTTCCAGCCTCCAGGACTATGAGACAATAAACTTGTTTAAACCACTTAGTTTATAGTATTTTGTTGCTTTTGTCCTGTCTAGGTGCCCACTGAATGGAAAATGTGGTTTGCCACCCAAGCAGGGGCAACCATCACAGAGAGAGGCCCCATGAGTAGGAAGACTGGACGTTAGCCCCAGCTTGACCACTGAGGCTGTATCACTGAGTGGGTCTCTTGACTGCCGGACCAGCTCCTTCCTCACAAAACAAGGGGTGGCCATGCTCCCTGAGGGCCCCCTAACTGCCCCCCACCTCTTCCTGTCAGCAGCTCCCCAGTCAGTAAGGGAGACTCCTCCTGGGGATGTCAGGCCGCTGCTTCTCCCCTGCTCCTGTGTGAGGCCTGCACTCAGACACCGTCCTTATGAGACAGCGACAAAGGCCACTGGAGCCCGAGCAGTTGAGACCGCACCATCTAACCTCAGCGGATGTGGCGGCTGGCTAACAAACCTCCTGGCGGGTGCTACTTCACAAGGCCCTGCACATGGCCACAGCCTCAGGCTCTGGATGCAATGGGCTCTGGGACACACAGTTGGGAAAACCCCCTCATACCTGAGCACATCATGGAAAGTGACATCGCCACCATTATGCAGCCTCTCCATTTCATAGCACATGTGCTTAAACAGGAGCTTGTCTTTGTCTAAATCCACCTCCAGCCTCCCCCGCAGCAGCCTCAGCAGGAACTTTACCCGGAATGTTGGAATCACCCCCTGGGAGGCAGAGCACAGTAACTGGTAAATCATCTTGAGGCCATAATGATTGGCTTGGGATTCTGTTTTCACAGAAAAAAACCCCACCCAAACCCGAAACATCAGATCTTTTTCTCAAAAGGTAGCATAATTAGCACTGGGCAGCAAGGAAGTTGTTCGCCTCCCTGGAGCCTGGGTGTGGTGTGGGCACTGAGAGCATCACCACATGGAAGGCTGAGCACACTTGCATTTTTTGCTGGTGTTTCTCTGGCTCTGTGGGACCTCATAACCTGGCAGTACTGGGAGCCTAGGAGGGTACAGAGCAGGCCCTCTGCCTCCCTGGCCTCAACCCTCGCTTTACCAGGCTACTCTCCTCCTGGTCTGTTTCACTGACTCAGCCCCTGCTCATCAATTTCTCTAAAACACATGCTGAGTGGGCTGGTAATGTGTTACCACAAAAAGTAGAACATTCACATGTACGGGATCCTCCTCTTCACTTAGCCTGGATGCTACAAACTTCTAAATGTTCATGATAAGTGGTTCTTCTAAGGAATGATCACTCCTGTTTCAGCTCTTCTCCACGGTCAGAACAATTACACACAAGAGAATCTGCTCAGAGCAGCACCAGGTTCTGAAAGTCAAATACACGTTGCTCCCTTATGGGCAACACCACCTAGCGTCTTTGAATGAAGGTCCTGGGCAAGAGGCAGGCACAGGAGCAACCCATGAATTCCTGTCACTTACTAACTCCTTAACATGTGACCGCTGTGGTGCTGTCTACTATTGACTTGTACGTCCAAGGAAAGCCGGTTCCTGCAGGCAGCAGTCTTGGAGATGCAGGTGGATCGAAATGGGAAGAGCTAGGCCAAAGGCCACATGTGTAGGTCACTGTCTCAGAGAAAGCCCCCAGGGACTGGTGCCTGGGAGAGTGGGGTGTGTTAGGGAGAGGGGGACAGAGGGAGTGGGGAAAGCCAGGCATTACTGTGCTGGCCTAGCTCGGCATGCCCCTTTCCTCAGCCTGTTCTGGCTGCTTGGTCCTCATGCCCCCTGTGAACTCTTCCTATAGCTATTTTTGGATCATCCCCCCAGATTTCTCCACAGCAGAACTTGCCTTGTTTTTCAGATGTGGGGTCTATCAGTACCTCCTCAGCCAGACCATCATGGCCACCCTACCAAACTAGCCTGCCCCCCAAGGTTCAACGAGTCTCTACCATATTGCCTTCTGCAAAGTACTTATAGCATCTTGAGATAGTAATCGTTATTATAATTATTTGATTTTTTTTATTAGAACAGAAGCTCAGTGAGTATGGGGGCCTTTCCATTGTGCTCATCATTCTATCCCCAGCACCCAGAACTGGGCCTGAGTGTTTGCTAGCATGAAGAAGGATCAAGAAGAGGAGCAGCAGAAGAAGGTGCTGGAGCTTTGGCTAATTCTAGGAAATCTTAGGTAAGCTGTAGGATGAAAGCATTCAAATAGTAAGTCCAAAATAATGAAAAATCATAACTTTCAGAAACCTCTAAATAACTCCTTTGCACTTGTAATCAGGCTTGCTTTTTGGTGGCTGCCTGTGGCTTTGTGTTATACCATTATGCTGGTGATCTGAATTTCACTCCTCCTGCCCCCAGCCCAGGGCTGGTTTCTTCAGAGCTCCTTGGTTTCCTTTCCTTGGTGACTTTAAGAATGTCCAAAGAAAAGGACATCCATGGTTGGACAGGACACAAGGGCAACCATTCTGTCCCGTTCTCCTCCCAGCATATTCTGCTGAATGGCCAATGGTGGCTTTCTACAATTCACCCATGGCTGTTCCAAATTCAGTAGATGTCCACTGGTGACCAAAATCCTGCTTAACTATCTGAGGGAGGGCAATGAGTCTCTTTGGGAGGGTGGGCATGAGGCAGCAGCCCCTTTTCCTACCTCTCGTTTATCATCCACCATATTCCATATGATTTGAAAGTGGCGGAGATCATTGTAACTTAGAAGCTGGTCCTCCTCCGTGGAATAAAACAAGGAGAAATTCTCCACAATGATGGCTAAGAAAAGAAAAAATAAAAATGGAGAATTTAGATAATTATGCTAATCTGACATTTTTTTAAAAAAATAAAATATCTATTATAAATAATGGATTTTATCACCTATATTATAAGCCAAATTTTTAAAGTGCTTTTAGTGTGTTTTCCAAGTTGGCATATCTTACATTTGGACTAAGCTATTTATCCAGCTCCTGCCTTTCCAAAACATGAGGGTCATGGGCATAAACAGACATTCTGTGTGTAGAGATATCCATGCCAGCTGGCTTCCACTCCTAGCTGACAGTTCCAAGGCAGTTTTTAAAGGTCAGATTGGGTTCTGGGTGGCCCCACACCTGGGTGAACACTGTGTATCTTTCAAAAACACAACTGTGATCTTTTGAGGCCATAAAGGTAGCCCTCCCTGAGATTTGTTCAACTCAATCCGTGTGAAGAGCTCTTTCGAAATTAATGATCATAATTAATAGGACAACTCTTGAAATTGCAATCAACTGTCATTTACATGCCTTTCAAAGGTCTTTTCAGCTTCTGGATTGAGAGGCAACAATTTATAATTAATGCCGTGAAACACCCACCCCAAGCAATCTGGGATAATTACTTGCAAATTGTACATAATTATCTAAGTACCTGAGCTTAAGGATATTAAAACATATTTAGCAAACGTCACTTACCTACAAGCAGATTTAGCATGATGTAGGCAATGATGACATAAAATGAACAGAAATACATAAGGGCCCCGGCATAATTTCCGCAGTCTGTTGCCCAGTATGTGAATTCATCTGGCGTGCAAAAGGGAGGCTGGACCTACAGGGTCATGAGGGAGGGGGAGCAGGGGTAAGAGTGAACAATACAAATTTCTGTGTGCCCACTGTAGTTAGTGAACTATTCCTCTGCATAGAAAACAGAATTAATTTCAGTGTAGTCTCTCAGAAGCCACATACATTGAGGACACCATCCATGGCAAAAATCAAAGAGAATATTTCATTTATTCTATACTTCCAACCCTGTGGAATCCCAGGTTCATTGCCATTTTAGAAGCGTAATGAAAATGAACCGGTTTCTTGCAAGAGACATTCTTTCGGCCACCTCTCCTAGTCTTAAGTGACTAGTCAGACTATGGTGAGTAGTCACTCTAATGGGAACTACAGAAAGTCAATAAGGCATTTACAAATCTTCTCCAACCTAACAAATGGGTTAAGATTTAGGAAGATTTGTTATATGTAGCACAGTCACATTCGAATTGTGTAAGAAGAAACCAGTAATCCTCCTTCCTGGGACACCTTTATGGGACATTACAGAAGAGCATATAAGGCTCAGGTTATCAAAAGCCTCCCCATCTTCAGGGGCCCCAATAAAATGCCAACACTTTTCAGAGACCTGGTTTCTTTCGGCCAGAGAGACTAGCTCTTTCTTCTGCATTCCCATAGCACTCTGCTTGTTCTTTATTTAGAATTTATTTAATTCTGCCTTATATTATATCTGATTTGGTAAATTCACGCATAGGGTTCTTTAGCTTCTACTACATGCTAGATTTCTACCCAGTGTTAGAGACAGACAAGTCTAAGCAAGACATACTCTGTGGCTCCTTCATGTTGCTGACAGTCTAGAGCTCTACAGGAGCCATGGCCTGCAGGTGGCTATTAAAATGTAAATGTCTGTTAATGAATACCAAACACTGTTAGATAAAATTTAGAATTCAGTTGCTCAGTGTACTAGTCACATTTCAAATGCTCAGTAACCACATATGGCTATTGAATTGGACAGAGCAGATTGCCAGCATTGCAGACATTGTTTTTGGACAGCATTGTTCTTGAGGTTGTGAAAATGGAAATAGAGATGAAATAATCAAGCCAGTAACTCACTACAGTTGGGCAATACACTACAAAGGAGAAATACGGAGTGCTGTAGGAACATATCACTGCAGTCTTAGTGTGAGGCGGGACTCCTGATGGAGCCTATGTTGTAAGGGAGATGGGGTGGGGGCACAGTGAGGAGACGAGGGGAACCTAAGGGCGGGTGTAGCTCAGAGCCTGGCTCTAACCTCCTTGAGAATGCCCTGAAATCACGGGAGACCTAGCATCTGGCATATGGCCCAGGATAAACCAGGTGCTCAGTGAATATCTATTGAATAAGTTCAGGTAAAGAAGCGGGGGACACCTGGTTGTACTTGACTGCCAAAATGTTAAAGGTGGGAGGGAAAGACCAATGCCCACATAATGTGTATCTGCCAAATGGAACTGCAGTAGCTCAAGCTGGGTTCACTGGATATTCTTCCTGCATATGGCCATACTCCGTAATGCAAAGGAATGCAGTTTTATGAACTAAACGGCCAGAATATGTATTTTGTACACAAAGTCTTGATGCTAACAAGGATGACGCTGCCAATATTGCATTGCAAAGAGTTTCATTCAGTTCTAAGTTGAGGCACTGTTAGTGATGAAAAGAAAAGTTTACCATACAGTCATGCATAATCTTATTCCAGTCTTCGCCTGTGACAATTCGGAACAGTACGGTGATGGCTTTGCCAGCTGAAGAAAAGTTGGCATGCCTAATTAAGGAAGAAAAACCAGAATGTGGGTAATATAGTTTGTCAAGAAGTAGTAAGGTGTCACCACGAAAACAGGTAGCTTTTGGAGAAAATTTGGCTGCTAGGTTACCATGTCTAAAGGCTGTACCTTCTTAATTTGTTATTCATACTTGCCCTCAAGCATAGCTGTCTGAATAACCCAAGCCTAGCATGATGCCACCAATTTATGGCCATGCATCTTGAATGACTGAGGGTTTTAGCTTTGACAAGTAAGAGTGATTCCTTCTTTCACATGGAGTTTGCTATAAAAAATAGAGCTGCCATGAATCAATTAAGTCATTTCTGGAACAAGACACATTTGTATTTAATTTGTTGTGTAATTACTTTCTCAAAAAAGTTTTGTAATTACTTTTTATTTTTTATCTTTTAAAAAATATTTTATTTATTTATTCATGAGAGACACAGAGAGAGAGAGAGGCAGAGACACAAGCAGAGAGAGAAGCAGGTTCCATGCAGGGAGCCTGATGTGGGACTTGATCCTGGGACTCTAGGATCACTCCCTGGGCCAAAGGCCAGCATTCAACCACTGAGTCATGCAGGCGACCCTGTTATTACTTTTTTAAAAAAGACTTTTGCTTCCAAATTTTATCTTAAAATTTAAGATAATCTTTGAAAAATGTTTTTCATATATAGTAACCATTTTGGGAGTTATAACTTCCCATGTTTTATTTAAAAAAAAAAAAACAAAGGAGAACCCAGAGTCATCTTAAAGTGTAATTAAATAAAGAATATATTGTTTTTTGGCAGTAGATGGATAGAAATTCACCAGGATATTTAGAAGTGGTTATTCCTGCATGATGGTAGATTTGGAATTATGGATTCATGTTTCATTATGGGAATATTATGGAAATAGTTTTCTAAAGTCAATATGTAGTCTGTTTTTAGTTAGAAAAATATCATTTAAAACTTGGACATTTTATTTCATTTCAGTTTCCAATTGATCACTTCCCCTTTCCATCTTTAATAGGCAAAAGCCATTCGGATTTTTATTCATGATTTCATGACTAAAAAAGTTTGCTTGACAATGAATAAAAAGATAAATGTACACCCACCTGTTAATATTCTCTCCATATTTCACAGTACCAAATAAAACAACTCCAGCAAAGGCATAACACAAGAGCAAAAGGAACATCCCTACTATGATGAAGAAGCTTTTATACATGCTGACAACCACTGTCAGGAGGAGCATCTTTAGCGTTACCTATATGGAGATGAAAGTGGAGAGGAGAAAATAAATATTTGTTTTGTTAACCAGGGAAGTGAATGACAAGTATGCAGACTGCCACAAGATAGTTTGCACCCTCATTTAACAACTGCTTTAAAGGGGATTAAATCTATTATTCAAAAAAGACATTAGAGAGAAATTTAACTTGTATTTCAAACTATTCAGCCCTTTTAGCCAAAATAAAAGCCTAAAATTCTGTTTTCTCTTCTCTTGCTGCCTTAGTCTCTATAAGGAGAGCTGTACACTTTTGGCCTGTACCACCAAGTAGACTCAGGATTCTTCCACAGACAGATGTTTACCAAAACAAGCCTAAACAATGACAAAATACTAAATAGTATCAAACATTGAATGTACTGAATATATGCATTTATGAAATGTATATGAAATAATATCAGTCATGAAAAAGGGAGCAACTTTAAGAAACGAAAAAATATGCAGAGTGTATGCATGAACAAAAAAAGAATATAAAGAAACCTGGGATCACAGAATCATGAAGCTTCATTAAAGATTATTTTTCTTTTTTTTAATTATTTATTTATGATAGTCATACAAAGAGAGAGAGAGAGGCAGAGACATAGGCAGAGGGAGAAGCAGGCTCCATGCACCAGGAGCCTGACGTGGGATTTGATCCCGGGCCTCCAGGATTGCGCCCTGGGCCAAAGGCAGGCGCCAAACCGCTGCGCCACCCAGGGATCCCTAAAGATTATTTTTCTTTGCAGCAAAGGAACTTTACTACAAATAAAAACAATGAAAATAAAGAAATGTTAAGAAAGACCATTGTTTTTGCTTTTATGCCCGATGTTATCTTATTTGATGATTGAGTTCAGTTAGCAAGTATGAAGAATAAATAAAACAACATAAATGTCAGGAAACATATTACAAGATAACTAAGCTACCGGATTCCTTTTAATATTTAATATTTGCTCATTTGGACTTTGGATGACCAGCAATTTGTTAACTTGCACTCTGAAAACTCAGAAGGACAGCTGGTCAATTGGGCATCGCTCCTTTCTTCTGTGCAGGTGTAAGCTTTGATAGTATCCTTCACGACGTACTCACATGCTTTCCACAGATAGAGAAAAACCGGAAGACAATCACGCAGGCACCCATCATGTAGGTATATGCGTTCTGAAATTTAAACAGAAGAGAGCCGCTCATCATGTGCACAGAAGATCTTGTTACAGTTCCACTTTTCATTTTAAGTCTTCTGTGAAGTCTACTGAGTAATTAGTTTAATAAAATGTGAAAATTCTTATAAGAAATTTATCTTTAAAAGGTGCTGAAAAGGTCACTGCCAAAACTCATGAATAAATATTAGCTATAAAATCAAATCTTAAATGAAACTTCACTCCCTGTTTTGCTCAGCTGAATTCTGTATTTTAAAACTTATTTTACATAAAAATAGTGACCAGCTCCTTTGAGGAGCAAGAAAAACTTAGGGTAACAATGCAACATGAGGAAGTCAAGTGAGACCGGAAATGCAGGAATCCTGGCCAAGAAGGAGGTCTGGTGTTGGAAGAGATGGAGGGAGGCCAGCTTCCCCCTCTCTGAAGAAGGACTGCAGAGACTCTGGAGACCAGCTGGCCACATTCCTGTAAGCTGACTTCAGAAATGTCTATCCCACCCAGAAACACATCCAGCTCATTCTTCAAGGGTGTGATCAGCAGCAAGAGATGACTGGGTGCGTTTTATGACTAAGAAAGCTTGATCTCAGAAACAGAGATCCTAGCAGCTAGAACTGCAATAACAACTGTGGCATTAAACTCGTGCCAAAGCATGATTTTTCACGAGGAGCCTTGCCTAGCCAAATGACAATAGTCACATATGGGCCCCCAGGAAGGGGTCTGGTGATATCCTTGAGGTACAGGGAAATGAATGTGTCTGCACAGAAATAACTTGGGATGGGAGCAAGGACTGCATCTGCCTTCACAATAGACCACTGCAAAATAGAGTGGAGGTCGAGCGTCCTTCCAGGACTGGGGGTTCTCGGAGGGGAACATCAGCAGTCAGGCAGAAGAGGCAAGTTGATTTTTTCAGTGTGAAATGTCCTCTCTGTGACATCCGGAATTAGGAAGCCTGCTCTACTCTTCTGCTTGGACTAAGTAGCTTTTGACTCCATTTGTCTAGGGAAAGATAAGAAACATGGACCTTGCAGTTTCTTTCTTCATTAGTTCCAATCTGTTATAGATGACTTCTCACTTTGCATTCTGGAAATGACGACCCCCAGTAGTTTCTAGGAGGATGATCCCCATCCTTTGCCTGGTGCTGAGAGGTTCCATCCAGATTTTGTTCCATGTCTCCCTCTGTCCTTCTACTCCAGAACTGTTTCCTTCCTGCAGCGTTCCATCACAGGGATAGACATGCCTCTCCTCCTACAGACATGCCTCTCCTCCTACAGACTAAACCAAGCCATCACTTCCACAGGGACCCTTTCCAGGACCTCTCTGATGAGCCACCTTCCACTATTTCATGTCATTGTAGGAATGTGTGTCTCTCTGCCTCATTCTGGCTGTAACTCTCATTGTTGTGGGAGCACTCCATGAATGCCTACCTGTAGCAGTCTCAAATTCTCCTCAACCTCTTGGATCAAGATTAAATATTCTGGCTTACACTTTAAAATAAGACAAAACACCAACTTTCCAGGCTGTGATGTCCATGAGAGTGGTGAATGCCTTTGTTTGGTTCATTGTATTCTTCTCAATTCCCAGCATGATGACTTATACATCTTTAGTGCTCAGAACCATTTGTTGTGGGAGAAAATGGATTAGGGTGACTGAGAGCCCACCTAGGCTTGGCACAGCCCCTGATGCTGAAGGTGACAGTTATTTTAGGAAGGACATTCAACGCCTTCCTGCCTGAGCATGGCAATTCATACTGAAGCCTTCTGTGATGTGTAAATGGGTTCTCTGTGTGATGGATCTTTTCCAGCATGACTCTAACATTGGAGAAGATCGAAGCATGGATAGAAGAGTGCAGGGAGATCTGATAGTATTACTTTTGTCCGTGATCAAAGAAGATTAACCAAAAAAGGGAAGGTACTTATAATAACATACCATGGGTTTGTGTACTCTTTACAGTTAGAAGAACTTCATATGATCTCTATGATGCCCATATGGAATGGACAGATTATGAAGTTATATCCCCCAGTACAGAGCAGGGAACAAAGGATCACCAAAGACAAATAACTCAATCAAGACTGGAAAATGGTGGAGCCCAGAGTAGGGGCCTCTAGAATTGTGTTGTCCAGTATGGCAGCCACCAGCCACCTGTGATTACTGAACACTTGGAATGTGGTGAGTCTAAATTAAGATGTGCTGTAAATGTAAAATACACAAAGATTTAGTACCAATAAAAATATAAATTCCTTAATAATTTTTATATTGTTGACATGCTAAAATGATAATACTGTGGCTTTGGTAGGATAGAATACATTACTAAGTTAATATCATCTGTTCCTTTTTTAGTTTTTTTTTTTTTTTGTATTTTTTTTTTTATTGGAGTTCAATTTGCCAACATATAGCATAACACCCAGTGCTCATCCTGTCAAGTGCCCCCTTCAGTGCCCGTCACCCAGTCACCCCATCCCCCTGCCCACCTCCCTTTCCACTACCCCTTGTTGCCTTGTTGGTTTCCCAGAGTTAGGTGTCTGTCATGTTCTTTCACCCTCACTGATATTTCCCACTCATTTTCTCTCCTTTCCCCTTTACTCCCTTACACTATTTATATTCCCCAAATGAATGAGACCATATAATGTTTGTCCTTCTCCAATTTCCTTTTTTAGTTTTTTAATTCAGCTCTTAGAAAATTTGAAATTACACCCGTGGCCACATTTTGTTCTAACTGGACAACAGAGTTCAGTTTAAGCAAACTGGTGAAAACTCAGACACTGGGAATGACAGGCTTTAGAGAAATGACAGCTGGACATCTAGTAGGAAATAAGGGAGCAAAAGTGCCTGAGAATCCCACTGTGAAATACTACTGACTATAACGGAGTGGCATGAATGCTACACTTCAGTTCAGAAAACTGGGTTTGAGTCTTCAGCTACCTGCTTGTATGTGAAGTTAGGCAGGTTTTAGCCTCTGTTTCCATTGTTCTTTCTCTTATTTTTATCCTTTGGAAAAATGAGAATTGAACTAGAGATCTTTAAGGTTCTGATTCACACTCTAGGACACCAAGGGGCCAGATCTTGTCTGTGTGAAGACTGTGGGGGTACACAAGCACAGCTGAGGGCCTGTCATGGTCAAGGCTGGATGTAGGGAGGTTAATCTGACACCTGAGGGTAGGCTGCATGCACTGAAATGAGACTGGAAACAGGGTTACCTGAACCCAAGTTCTCAATTAAAATACACTCTAATTACATGCATACCAGGAGGGCAAAGTGCAGTACCACCCAGACTACACCAAGTGACGTCACCAGCAGGTCGTATCGGTTTCTTCTGCTTTGCCAGAAGCCGGCGGGCGACATGGCTATGATCTTCATTGTAACCTGGGGGAAGATATTGAAGGCAGTAAATAGAGGCTGAGTGTTTAGCATATATTTAAATGTGCAAACTCGAGGCATATTTTTTAAAGGATGTAGAACCCAAATGGAAGATTTTATTACCAAGGGATAGATACATAGATAGATACAGATCTAGAGATCTAGATCTAGATTGATCTATTTAAATTCTAAAGCTGGTTTGGTTACAAATCTATATTCTCCATGCTCTTTTCTCCTTGTTTTATGACTAGTTCTGTTGGCAGGATGTTTTTCTTCCTCAAGGAAAAGACCATAGATTTTGGGAAACATCAACCAGTACAGGGTGAAATAAAAATCTGCTTGTATCTCAAAGAAGATTACGCAGGAAAATGATATTATACAGACTGTATATTAAAATAATCTTATCTGGGCTAACTCCCTCGGCCACTACATTGCAATTTGAGTTCCTGAATTACAGTAGTTTGTGTAGTTCAGTCAAAATATTTGAACTCACAAAACCAGACAGGCCAACATTCAGATACAATAATCAACAGCAGTTAGCAATTTCCGCAGTTAGAAAAAGCTGAAATAGCAAGTGAAATCTTTGTTCAAGTAAAGCACAACGGCCTAAAAAGGGAACTGTCCTATGAGCATGCCAACCCTCGCCCCTTAAAAAGGTTTCAAAAACAACAGAACACAGAGCTGAAGGTGGGTGCCATCAACGGAGGACCCTGCTCTACTGTACGATGCCCACCACAGCCCCCAGAGCCAGCTGGCTCGTTACCATACCTCTAGAACAAAGATGAAGGTGAAAACAACCGACATGGTTGCCAAAGGGACGGTCACTGGGTCCTCCACGTCCCACTGGAAGAGAAATAGCACACTGGTCTTGGTCCGCACGCATCAGGCATATCAGGACCTTCCCCTCTTTCTCTCATTAGAACATGACTATGAATTTTAAATTTTTACACTAAGGGACGTAGACTGTAAATGGATATGGCCCCTTGCGATGTTCTTGGAGGCCCCAATGAACAAACAAACTTCCCAGAGTTTTGGTGTGAAAGAAAGTACCTTGACGGACAGCAGCACCGACTGGGCCAAAACAAGCAATGCGATTGTCCTCTTAAAGAACGGATGCTGGGTGATGTCATACATCTTAGCTCTAAAACCATCATTATCTGCAAAAGAGAGGTGGAGGCAAGGGCATTTTGGACATAGGTCACATTTACTTTCTTGTCTTTCATTTCCTTTAATGCTCATTTTAAAACTCATTACTTTTTTTTCCTCCTATAGTTCCATCTATTGTGTGGTGTTTTGCAGGAATGGCTGGCTCTGAATATTTAAAACAACAGGGCATGACGCCGTCCGTATTGGAAGGAGAACCGTATCATTCAATTTCTGTCATTTTTAATACATTCCGCTCATAGGTTTAAAAGGCCAGCACAAATATATTTTATTTAAAAATTCATTTTTTCATTAGGGCTTATCCTGAGAGCACTGAAGCACAGCCTTTGGGTGGTTGATTTTAATAGCCTATGGAGAGATCTGTAGTTTGGAGCCTGTTTCTATATTAACTTATGCACAACCGCCTAGTGGTCTCCCGATTATTATTTTAATTGAAATCTTAGACTCCTGGGGAATCACGAACACTGGTGCCCAACATGAATAAAATCAGAGCATCTTTGATACCCGGGCGAGGTGGGAGATGAAGAGGCTGGGCTATCTTCAATCGGCTCTTCAGATCTTCCCATCTTCTCTGATCTACAGTCAGCAGAGCTGTCCCCTTCATAAACAAAGGAAAGCAGAAAAAGGCCTTATGTCGTCTACTCCACACCAAGGACATTGCAAATGGGGTGGTAATACCAACAGGGCTAATTTGGGGATGTAAAATAAAGATATTCTTCGAATACCATCATGGTTCGACAGACATGGTCAGACTTCTCAAATTTGGTCTTGAGAGGAGGCCCAAAAAGGGTGGCCTTCAACTGGCATCTTTGAACATGTATAATATTCGGGTTTGGAAAAAATCTAAAGAAGCTTCTCTACACAATCAAATTTTCAAAAGGGGATACCCACTCTAATAGTGGTTAGTTTGCTTTTATTTCATAGTGGGATACACTGCAACAAAATTATAGGTTGTCAACTTGCTGCTTCTGGTTAAGGGGATTGTGTCTTTTAAAAAAAAATTATTCTGATATATAATCATAAAACTATTTTCAAGTGGTATGAAATCACAGAATTTGAATCTTTAAGAATTAATGCTGTGACAAATGGCTAAATGAGATCAGATATTCTTTATTATATATATTTACAGTACTTCATTAAAATGCATATAAATATATTACATGACATTTAATTATACTGTATTATAAAGGCAGACCAGGAAAAAAAAATGCACCCACTCTTCCCTCCCATTCTTCCTTTCTTTCCACAGAGCTAATTACTGTTCTTGAAGAAGTGTGTCTTTCTCACTATGTTTTCAGACTTTTGCTGTTGGTGTATGTATCAATACATAAGAACATGTTTGTTTTGAATTAAAAGAATGTATATAAATGGTATCCAATCTGTGCTTATTTATGCAGTTTGTTTTTATCTTCTTTGAGTACTATGTTTTGCATATAACTAAAAAGTAAGCCTAATTGGTTTAACTGCTCATAGAATATCCCACTGCACAAATGTATCAGAAGTTATTTGTTTTAGGTTTATGTACTATAAAAATGCTGCAATAAGCAAACATGTACTGTCTCATCTTGAAAGCCAATCTCTAGGAGAGGAATTGCTGGAGTTAGGAATTTATACATCTTTATGTTTGCCAGATATTGTGAAGTTGCTGTCCAAAGAGGAATAACTAAGAAAATTCACTGCTAGCAATCTTCAAGTGTTTCCATGTCCTAATATTCTTGTCAATACTTGACATTATCAGACATTTTAATTTGGCCATGATGGGTGGGAAATATATCTAATTTAGTTTTAATATCAATGAGGTGAAACATTTTTTATGTGTGTGAATGAGGAGGCAACTCCTGTATCTTCCTATGTGAATTGCCTGTTCATATTCTTTGCTCATTTTTGTATTTGGATATTTACCTTTAGATGTTTTGTAGAAATTTTTGAAATATTCTGGGTATTAATCTGTCAGTTATGTGAGTTGTAAATATTTTCTTTTAGTTTGCTTTTTAAAAAAATTTTGCTTATCATTACTCTTTCAGAAGCTTTTCATTTTAATGTAATCTAACCTGTAAATTTCTTTATGGATTCTACTTTGTGGCTAAAGTCAAGAAATCCACAACTACTCCAAGATGAAACATAAATCCTACATGGTTGAACAGTGGTTTTATCATAGCTAGGTCTTTCATTCTTCTGGAATTCATTTCTGAGTATGCTGTAAGGTAGAGATCTCTGTTTAGTTTCTCATATCCAGACACTCAATGACCCCAGTGCTACTTATTTACGGTCTCATCTCTTCCACTAATTTGTTGCACTACTTCTTTTTTATATATACCTGGTCCCTCTTGAGGTTTTTGGTTCTGTTCTGTAAGTCTGACTTTCTGTCCCTGTATCATTACCCACCCTTTTGACTCACTATAGCTTGTTTATTTTCCTTCTCCACATTTTTGTTCATGCTCAACCTTGAGAGAGGTTTATTAATTTAATTTTTTTAAAGCATCTGTTTTTGTCATTCTTAAATCTTTTGTAGTATCTTTGCTTTCTATATCATTAATTTTTGTCCTTAACTTTGTTACGTTCTTCCACTTTACTTTGTTGTTCTTACTATAATTTATTGGTTTGGATATTTGACTTATTACTAATTGATTAATCTTTATACACTTAAAGTTGTAAATTTCTCTTTACTGAGTTATCTTTATCTTGTGACATTTCATATATGATTTTTATAAATGATTTATCTAAATGTCTTGTGATTTTCTACTCTGATTTATTCTGTAACTCAAATTATTTAGAATGTTGTCTTAACATCTTCAACTTATGAGGGATTTTTGTTATTTTTTATTATTAAGAGAACATGTTCTGTGCAGTATTGATTTTTTCTGCATTATCAATTTTATCAATTTTTTTGTATATTATTTTACGACCTTGTGGAGGGTACATTTTATACTTGAAAATTGTTGGGGTCAGGGTTCTTTTTATGTCAAGTAGGTCAAATGTTTTTACTGCATCAAATTTCATATTTTTTTTCTATGTGTTTCTTGGAGAAATATGTTAATATCTTTCACTATGATTTTGGACTTGCTAGCTTTTAAGAATAATTTGGTTAATTTTTGCTTCATATATCTTATGGTTCTGGAGTTCTATACTTTGCTAGTGGTTAGTTTCTTTTGCAATTATTTAATTACTCTGTTTATTCCTAATAATGGTATTTGTTTTGAATTAATTTTTCTGATATTAATATTGTGAAATCATTTTTCTTACTAACTGCAAAAATCTACTTTGGGTTCTCTGGGTGCTATATACATTCATATTATGACTTTATTATACAAAACCAATTATTTTAGAATGCTGAACTCTGAAATGATCTAAAAGAATACTAAGCATAGTGGTATCATGTGATCATTAATATTTGAAAACCTCTGAAAGTTTATTATTGTGAAACTAAGTTTATTAATCAAACTGTTACCTCATAATTGAGATTTAAAAAATATATATTAGTAGTACATACTTTGAACTTTTTAGACAGGGTTCCATCTTCTAGGGAAGACATAATTTTGCATAATTCTGAATTGTGAAAAAGTTGCCTATTGCCTATATATTTGGAAATCTACTTACATACCTTTGGGTATGACCATTAGAATGTGAGCTCCATGAGGACAGAAATCTGTATGTGTTTAGTGTTTCATTTGTGTATTTAGCTCCTTGTGTTCCCAGGGTCAAGAGCAGTGTCTGGCACCAGTAAGTGCTCAAAGAAATCTGTTGAATGACTGAATGATAAAAGAAATAAATGCTGTTATACAGCAGCTCATGTGCTACCATCTGAAAAACTTATGGAAAAAAAACCCAAAACCTCTTCTAAATGGATCTCAAATTTGGATCTCTAAATAATCAAGCTTTTAATGTTTGATAACATGATTTCTTGTACTTTTCCTCTTTCTCTAAGCATCCACTTGAGCTTATGTCCACGTTCCCCTTACTCAGGCCAAGACGGTTCTTTCTTCCCTCAGAACATAAATACAAGCAGTACTATGAGTAGACCTTCTGCCACGCTGTTTACTTCAGCCATTCCTCTAAGAGCTGTGATTGATTATACATTTACCTTTAGTTGTTGAACATTTTATGTTGTTCATTTAAGTCACTGATTTGATCTTCCTGAAATTGGGTGTTTGCTCAGAGGGCCTAGCATAGTGTTGTATTTTTAATTATTTATTTTTTAAGATTTTATTTATTCATTTGAGACAGAGAGATAGAGAGAGTGAGAAAGAGAGAGAGAGCGTGAGTGCAGGGGGAGAGGGAGAGGGAAAGGGAGAAGCAGACTCCCCGCTGAGCCAGGAGCCCTATGTGGAGCTCAATCTCAGGACACTGAGATCCTGATCTGAGCCAAAAGCAGATGCTCAACCAACCAAGCCACCCAGGCACTCCCTAGCATGGTGTTCTGAGTGAGCAGAGCCTAAGCTCTCTGTTAACTGACTGATTAGCTTCTGCTCTTGCTCAGGAACTTCCAGTGTCTGCTCCATGGTGAGGCTCAAAGGCATCTATAGAGACCCATCTTCCTCCTTCTGCTTGGTATTAAATTGAACACACTATAGAGCTTAGAGACACTCATTTATGAATGTATTCTATAGTAAAATAGGGGGCTGGGCAATATGATCTCACTATCCTTCTTTTTTACTCTCAAATCCTATTTCTGTGGGTTGGAGTAGTGTTGGGGCCCAAAGGGGGGATTTTTAAATCACACCCTTTGAAAGCCCAGATGAAGTGACATCCTCATTAGGTACACATCAAAGGTGGCAACTGATTGAGTAGCTGGAACCACACATGGGGAGCCTGGTGGGGTGGGGGGCAGGAATGATACAGTCACATGCGCAGCCACCCTAGCCAGCAGGCTCTGACGTGCATGTGTGTGATTTGGTCCCAGCCCTGAACACAGAAGCAGCACATCTAGCTTTAATTCAATGCAGAACAACGATGGACATTTTTATACTCTTGAACTGAAAGACTCTCAGACTGCAGAGGAGGCACCACTTCTGAATTCTGGCCCTGGTTTGTTACACTTTAAAAGCCCCAGACAGGGGGCTGTGCCTGGGTGGCTCAGTCTGTTCAGCATCTGCCTCAGGTCATGATCTCAGGTCATGACCTTAGGCTCCTGGGATTGAGTCCAGCATTGGGCTCCATGCTCAGTGGGAAGCCTACCTCTTCCTCTGCCTCTCCCCACTGCTTCTGCTCTCTTGCTCATGTGCGCTCTCTCTTTCTCAAATAAACAAACAAATACATAAATAAAACCTCTTTTTTAAAAAAGCCCCAGACAAGTTATGTCACCTCTGTAAGCTGTTTTTTCTTTCACTGTGCATTTCAGAATCATGAGATGTGAAAGTAGCATATATGAAACTTAGTGCACCCAAGTGCTCAAAAGCTGTATGCATCTCCATTATTAGGATTCCAGAACACTGACCCTTACATAACAGAAGGCATATCAGCCATGTCCAGAAGAATGACATAGAATATTCTCCCCCAAGCTCACTTTTTGACAGGAAACTAGGCTTGGCTGGAACATAGTTCGTACTATGTGAGTTCTTATACTAATCATTAGAGCTGTCATGATCTTAGCATGCTGCCTGAGTTCATAAAATATGTAAAGTTTTTACATGAAGTTAGAAAACCTTCTTTTTATTCAGTGAATTAGGATTGAAAATTTTCTACTGCACCTCCAACCTCATCAAAATTCTGAGTTCACCTCTGGAGTTACAAAGAAGCATCCAATTTACATTGTGTGCAAGTAATATTACCTACAATCAGCACATCCCTTAGTTCAGCCATTGTATTTTCATAACTTGCTGCACCTCCTCTCTGTTTGAACAATAGGAGATGTGCTTTTCAGTTGTCAGAGAATTAATGACACCATTACCAAGAGGGGAAATTTAGCAAGAGAACTGTGCTCTTAAATAATGTGCTGGGAAGGCAGTGATAAGATCGCTTATAAAATAGTTATAGAGATTATTTACACCAGTCACATTATGGTTTAATGTGACTTCATGCCGTGGGAGAGAAAGAGAGCTCAAAGCAAGTGGCTGGAACAGAATAAACCCTGTGGTATTCAAACCAAGAAAGCTTACCTTGTTTTCATTGAAATTAGCAATAACTACTCCAACAAAAAGGGTCAGTCCAATCATGCAACCCAGGAATACAAAAACATGAATATAGATCCCATGCATCTGTATAAATGAAAAATATGGTTATTCATCAAAGCAAAGGAAAGCAGCTGTTGAAGCATTCAGAGGATTCTATGTGCTTGCTTACCGGCCCCACACGATGAATGATAACATCCCTCACTTCCACCCAGCCTTTCAGGGACAGCACTTCAAACAATGCCAGCATAGCATTTCCCACATTGTCAAAATTAAAATTCCTAGGATTTGCCCTGCAAGTCAGAAAGAGGAATGCTCTGTGAAATTCGGAGCAGAAACACCCTAGGGCAAATATCTGTAGATCTGTAACTCTTTCCCCTCTTGGGTGGGAGGTATGTTTACCACTTGGATGGTGGGCTAGATGGCATTTGTTTGCTCAATCATAAAAATGCATGAATATCTTATAATTTTTTAAAATGTAATTAATTATTAGGTAATAATGGGGTATTCTTAGCAGAAGACAACAATAGGCAACACAACTTCTAGCTCTGGATGTCCTGGCTCGTCCTGATTATAGTGAGGGTTGGAAACCACTTCCTAGTTATAAACTGTATGGGAACTTCTCACAAAAGGGTGCTGGAGTGTGGGTGTGAATTTTTCTTTTTTTAAGATTTATTTAGTTATTTTAGGGAAGGGGGAGGGACAGAGGGAGAGAGAGACTCTCCAGCAGACTCCCCGCTGAGCATGGAGCCTGACATGGGGCTTGAACACACAACCCTGAGATCACAACCTGAACTGAAACCAAGAATCCAAGGCTCAACTGACTGAGCCTCCCAGGCGCCCCTGGGTGTGACTTTTGTAATAGTTTTATAATCGAAAACTCTTCTAAAGGTGTAAATTAAAATTCCTGATGTTAATATAGAAAGCGTAAAGAGTAGAATCTGGCCGCTTTCCTTAATTCTGTGACATCATGGGATTATCACATTATAAAGTAATGATGCATTTAGAGGTCACTGAGTGGCAAGAAATGTTTGCTTATAGCCTAGATGTTTCCAGAACATTCTCTCCCAGTGGGATTTTTTTCTTTCATTACCTCTGGGTGTTCTCAATAGAGACTTCTTGTAGAACCCAACATTGCAATATGCTGTCTACACCCACAGTTGATTCATGATTTCTAAAACACTTTGGCTTCACTGTTAATTTTTTTTGGAGGGGGATGTCTCATTTCGTGTTTTTCTGACGTATTTTTACCTTTTTCTTCCCACAAACAAAAGTGATCTTCTCTACCATATTATATTCCCTTAGTCATTATGGGTCTTAGCTAAAATTTTTGTTGTAAGTAGAAAGATTTCTGAGTTTTTCTCTTTTTCCTCTCACTAGACTATTGAAAATAATTACAAGATCTAGACAACTATGCACTGGAAAGTCATGACTATCCCTGTATTTCTGGAATTTGATGGAGAACTGGCCCTGGGACTACTATAAAGAGTAGGCCTACAGAAGCATAGCCACATTATATTTTGATCATTTTTTCCTGCTAGCTCATTTATCAAAATTTAACCTTCACAAAAGGCAACGCTCTGGGGAAATCTGGGTTAGTATTTTTCTACCACCTTATATATATATTTTTAAAATCATAGAAATAATCATTCAATGCACCTTTATAAGTTTTCTTTTTTAAATACTAAATAAATGAGGACCTAATAAGAAACCATATAACTAAACGAACTTCCTCCTAAAGGTTTCAGGCTGATTGGTAGAAACGTTTTCCATAGAGTGCAAAAGCCCCACTCAGAAATTCCTATTTTGGGATTCTGATTTATATTTTTTAAGTATGAAAGTACAAGAATATTCTTTTGGATATTTCCCACATCCTTTCCTTTGGGGGTTTCCATTAAATTTAATATATTTTACAGCAGACAGAAGCTGTAAGAATTCTGCAGATGCCACAGTTTTCTCAAATAAGGGTTTTTTTTTTTTTAAGCCAAGCGAGCAAGCTCTCAGATCTGATGTTGAACTTTCTTACCCATCCCTTTCTTTATGTAAAAGTGCTTTTTTAGCTGAATTTGCAGCAACCCGAAGTACTTTCATATTCCACATCCTTTAGAAGTTAGAATATGTTAAAAATACACTTTTAGGTTAAACCAAGAAAAATAAAATTGAGGAATACAGAGACTTAAATAGTTGGAAGAGCACATCACATTAAAAAAATAGGCATCAGTTTTAATCATCTACGATGTTTGTTTATGCCTTGTTAATGTTACTAAAATTGTAAAGTTTTAAGCTTAGGCATAACCATAGACGACTTCAGTAAATCCCAACACAGTCCATTGTTGTCAGCTTTCCTGTTGCCCTTCCTTGATCTGTAAGTCTGTTTAAATATAATCTTTTCTGGTTAATTTAAAAAATATTATAATCTTGTCCATCCAATTCAGAATACTAAAACATGGGTTCTAACCTCACAATTTCATTAATCTTCTATCTTCCAGTAAAAGTGGTCCAAGGTCCCAAGGTCATGATAAGGAGGGTTGCTCCTCCTCTGGGAAGAGCTGGAGCTCCAGAAAGGGAGGAGCTCAGGCTATGCCCTTGGATGGAGGCACTCTCCACATGGTCCTCCAAGACCCTGGGTCATGTTTCTGTTAGACTTAAAAAAGTAAGGAAGAGGCGCCTGGGTGGTGCCCTGTTGGTTAAGCATCTGTCTCTTCATTTTGGCTCAGGTCATGATCTCAGGGTCCTGAGATCAAGCCCCCCACATTGGGCTCCTCGCTCAGCAGGGGATCTGCTTGTCTCTCTCTCCCTCTTTCTTCCCCCTGCTCTCGTGCTTTCTCTCTCTCTCTCTTAAATGAAGGGGTAAATCTTCTAAAAAACAAAACCAAAACCCAAAAAACAGAAGTAAGATAGATTTATGTTCTTTTCCATAAAGAGTATACTCAAATTGTTTGAACTATAGATTACAAAAATCTCATCTCCTTCTGCCAGAATTTATTATAGTATAACTTAAAATTATCTAGGGGTAAACTCCAGGAAAGCTTCTGGTGAGGTTAGGGGCTTATTTATGTAGCATCAAAGCCTTTATCATATTATATTACATTATCTGTAATATTAATGTCTGTTCTCCAATATACTTCAAGCTCCTAGGGTTTGGGGGTCATAGCTTGTCCCCAGTGACAGCGTAATGTCTGAAGATCAGTAAGCACTCAATAAATATATTTGTTGAAACTGAGTGCCTTTTTAAAAAAAATATTTCTCTCATCATTCTATGTCCTAGGCCTCTGCTTAAACAAAACACAATATTTATTATATATATATTTTATACTTTTTACCACGGTAATTTTTATCTCATCAAGTCTGAGTGATTCAGAAGAAAATGAATGTATTTATCTGAACAGAAATATAGAAGCCTGTCTCCTGAATTAGGTGGTGCATATTTATGTCTTTCCTAATTATAATTATCAAAGTATTCTCCAATGCCAGTTCCCTAGCTATAAGTTATTTTCTTAATCATAAATTTGCCAATATAAAATTATAACATTTTGGCTGCTGTTGATGAGCTTACTAAAGAAGGAAAATGTGAAAATTATCATGGTTATAGTCGACATTCATTTGACAGAAGATTTTTATTTTCCCAAAACCAACCCAAGTCACAATATTCTGAACAAATGGACAAGCCCTATTGTAATGGCGTTCAAGTGACGCCCCTCTATCAGCTTATGCTTTTAAAGTGCCGTCAAACTTGAAACCCTTAATAATAACTTACATGAAACAGTGCATTTCAGTTCATTTGAATTTTTAAAATCACAGGTAGCTGGTTTTATGAAACAGGCTGAATGCCAGGGATATGGTTGGAAACAGGTTTACTTTTCTCCCAACACTGCCTTCCAGTGGGTCCTAGCTCCTTTCCTGACATCTTGGAGATTCCAAAGCCTCTTGGTCACTTTCAGTTCTATTAGATGAGTTTCATTCTAAAAAGTCCACTCTGTTCTACATTAGACCTTTGTTCTCATAACCTGTACAAGAACCCCATCCTTAGCCACTCAGCCCAATCTGAGACAAGGAGGGAAGAGTGCTGGCCACTCTGTTCCCTCCTCCCCTTCAGGCCACCATCTGATTCTTACAAGATGGGGATGTGATGCAACTGGACTTAGAAATGGAGTTCAAGTCCAGGTATCTTACATTGGTGAAAGCTGGCCACTGCTGCTCTGATCACAAAAGCTATTCTTTTCATGGAGTACATTGTCTGCCATGTTCTTAGCTTCTGTAAACTTGATAATTTAACATCTGTCCTACAAGCATACGGTGGACACACTTTGTTCTGGACAACTTGATAAAATGCCTTTGGCCTCCTACCTTCCTATCACCCTCCCACCTCCTTGGGAAGTGTTTTTAGGGCTTGCTTTTCAAACACAGACCAATCAACCCAGAGTCCACAGCCCCAACTACCTCTTTTTTTTTTTTTAAGATTTTTAAAAGATTTATTCATGAAAGACAGAGAGAGGCAGAGACGCAGGCAGAGAGAGAAACAGGCTCCCTGCAGGGAGCCCGATGTGGGACTCAATCCCAGGACTCCAGGATCAAGCCTTGGGCAGAAGTCAGGGCTAACCTGCTGAGCCACCCAGGGATCCCCCCCCCGACTACCTCTTTTATCAGGTTTCCACACTCTAGCCCATCATCCACCTGCCCTAATCACCAGTTACCAGACCACTGGGGACAGCTCCTGTGTCCCAGAGCCCACTGAAGTTACTCAACAAGCCAATACTAAACTTGGTTGCCTGGACTCATCAATCCCAACTCAGGGAAACCACAATAAAGGCTCTTGCCCACAGTAACTGGTGACTAACTGGTGCTTCCTTCTGTGGCCTCCCCATTCTCTTGGGAATGATGAGTAACAAACTAGCTCTTCAATGGTAATTGTCTCAATCCGTTGGCTTTAGTATACCTGAAATTTTCTATTAATACACTATATTTTGAAACATCCCTCAGCATGAGGGTGCCTCATTGTGTCATTCCTGCTAAGGATAGTCTTTGGCTGATTCCTCAGTTCTCATTCCTGGAAACAACCCCATAGCCCCTCCAGTAGGAGCACCCTCTCCCCAGCCATAGCCCTTTGCAGCAGAGTTCCATCAAGATGGCTCAGAACAGGTGGCCCTAGGCAGTGATGACTTGGAGCTTCCATGAACACCCAATAACTCTGCCCTGCCAGATGGTGAAGAGCCTTTTGCCTACATGAGCATCTCTTCTTGCCTTGCCAGCCTCTGACAGTCCCTGTGGGGGACCTCACTTGGCTGGGAAGACAAGCACCCCTGATCTCCTCCCATAGTGAAGGGAGAGATGCCACAGCACTGCCTACTGAATTCATTTACTTCTATGACCCTGTCTTTGAGAATAGTGTTTCTTTTACAAGAGCTGGGTGATGGGGGTGGATAACCTTTTAGTCAATGCTGCTGGGACTGGGATATTGCTCTCTTCTGAATATAATCAAATTTATCTCCTAGTGACCTTAGCTTTGAGGCTTTTTTTTTTTTTTTCATTTTAGCTTTGAGGCTTTTGCCAAAATTCCAAAACAGTAGGAAAAAAAAATCTCATTTGATGTCTTGATATGAATAAATTATTTAAGGTGTAATAATGCATTTTCACCTCACAAAAATAAACTTTACATGCTTTAATATTTTATTTTAATGTAAATTAGATTGCTTTTCTAGTTTAGCACTAAAGATTTCTCCATGTGTTATGTACTTCCTTCTCCAGCTCAAGTCACACATCCAAATTCATCTTTTTTTCTCATAATTCTTTGGTATTAAAAAATTAAAACCCAGTAAAAATTGTACTGAATTGTTTATAAAAGTGAATTTCACTTTAGAGAAATGCCAAAGCTAGTAACAATGAGTCCTAAGGGTACAACTGGGTGAAATGCAATTTCTTTTAAAGAGTTTTGACATTTAATAGAGCACACCAATTGTGACAAGAGCAGAGTCATTGCCATAGTTCACTTGTTATTCTAAGAGGTAAAATGAAATAAAAAGAAAACAGATGACTATTTAAAAGGATGAACGAAGTTAATAGGACACTCAGTTCATCAATGAAGCCTACTGAGAGATTTCATTCATGGTCATTAATAAAATGGATGAGAAAGAAGGTACTAGACACTTCTAGCTTTGAGGTAAATGCTTTGAAAACTCATTTTCAAGAAAAATGAATTTTAAAGGGAAAGTTAGATATTATCATTTGTGTTACTGATTATTCCTTTCCAGTGTTTCAATAATGGAAATCCTTCAATGTAAATGAGTTTTAAAATTGAAACAGCTTTATGATTTGGGCTCCTCTACAACTGTTTTGAGGATATCAGATTCTCCCTTAAATATAGAAACTCAGGACGAGTTTAGTTTTAATTTGATAGAAAATCTTTGTCTTTTAAGCCTCACTAATTTTTAATGCCATGTGAATCGAGATACATACTTCAAAGTATTAGAAAAATACTGGGGTGATAATCCATTAGTTTCATGAAGCAACACGGGACTCAGTGTACCACTTGCTTGCTCATTTACTGTATTTTTGCATCCTGTGGTAATTCAGTGCTTTGCCTTGTATTACTTAAAATAATCTTGGCACCTCTAGCAAAATTACTTTTCATGCCATATTATATTGATTTAAAACCTTATACTGACAAATATAGCGTTCTTCAGGATCTTTTTCTGATATGCTTACCAAACACGGGGCACCCAAAATCCAGGCTTTTTCTCTCCAGGTCTTAATTTTAAATTTAAGTTCTTGGACACACTTACATTAATTCTGAATATGCCGTTACAATCTTCCTAAAATAGGAAAAAAAAATACAAGGAGGGGGAAGCCTGGTCAGACAGTGAACTCCTAAAAGATAAAAGATAAACACTTTTAACCTAGGATAGCAAAGATTTTTATGTGACAACAGTGATGTAGATAGCTACCCAGCAAACAGGGACAAGAAGTGCAGAGATGAGTAGTGAAAGTTCACACTGGGAACATTTGCAAGTAGGCAGAGGATCCAAAGAACCATTCCTCCCAGGAAGACAAACAAATGGCCGATGATGAGCACATAAAAGATGCTCAGCATCATTAGTCAGCCAAGAAATGCAAAGCAAACCCATGATGGGATACCACATTCCATCCACTAAGAAGGCAATATACAAAAAGTTAAATAATGAGCTTTGGCAAGGATGTGCATAAATTGGAATCCCTTTTCTACCCTTAACCCCCTTGACATCCCCATTCCTCTCATGCTGCTGGTGGGATGGTGCAGTCACTTTGGAAAATAGTATGACAGGTCTTCAAATGATTAAATAAAGCATTTCCAGAGGACCCAGCAGTTCCACCCCTAAGGATTTTACTCAAGAGAAATGAACACAGATATCTACATGGAAACCTGTTCATGAGTGTTTATGCCATTATCATTGTAAATGGCATTAATCATAATGGTCAAAAGATGGAAACAATTCAAGTGCCCATCAATGGACAAATACCTAAATAAAATGTGGTGCAGCCAAGCAATGGGATATTATTCAGCTCTGACACTTGCTACAACATGGGTGAACCTTGAAATCACTGTGCTAAATGAAAGAAGCCAGCCAGTAATGACCACATGTTATATGATTCCATTCATATAAAAGTTCAATAGGGTCTACAGAAGGTAGATTCGTGGTTGTTTGGGGGTGGGGGTGCAAGGGGGATAAGGGTAGAGGGGACAAGTTTAAAAGACAGTGTTTCTTTTTGAGGTGATAAAAATATTCTAAGACTGACTATTATACAACTCTGAATACACTAAAAACTACTGAATTGCATACTTCCAGTGGGTGAATTGTGTAGTAGGTGAATTCTATCTCCAATAACATTGTTTTAAAAATATTTTAAAACAGGAGTAAGAAGTTTTTCACTCATTTTCTGTCTTTATTCTCCTTTTTGTCTTATCTTTTTTTTTTTTTTGTATCTTTGTCTGTCCGTGATTGTTGTATTTTGAACCTAAACACCTTTCCTGGGTATAATATGTACATACTTGGATATTTCAACAGAACTTCAAATTTTAGCCTGGTTAAAATCACCTTCAACCTTTAACCTTGTTTCCTCCCACCTTTTCCATTGCTGTCCATGAACCAGTACTTTGTCAACTCCGGCATAAAGATCTCAGAGTTGTCTGTGGCTTTCCCCTATCCTGCTTGGGTCTCCTCTCCATTCTTATTTTCACAGGTTTTGTTAATGCCAACATCATTTCTGTTTGGATTACCAATACAATCCATTAAAACAAAAGCCTTCTTACACAAATAATAACCCTTTAACGTAAAAGGCATAGACAAACTTACCCAAAGACAACACAGTTGTCTTACCAAAGACAAACACAGTTAACATTTTGGTGAATATCCTTCCAGTCTTTTTTCTATACATATATGGAATGGTACAGTTTTTACTCTTCCAAAGGCCACTTTTGCAGTTAAAATATATTGCAGTTATCGTCTCATAGTAACTTTACACGTTCATCTACGACATTATTCCTATTGATTGTGTTGTGGTGGGTCAAATAGAGGCCCCATGATATACTTGGCCTTATGGCCTCTCCCAGCTTGTCTTTCTGAGCCCGGCAGGAGCCCACCTTCGATTGGGTGAGGCATCCTGGCATCCTGGTTAAAAGCATGGACAATAAAGCCAGGCTGCCTAGACATGAATCGTAGCTTCCCACTTATTTTGGGGTAACCTTGGATAAGTTATTTAACCTTTGTACCTCTATCTTTAGCGTGGTCTGGGTATGAGTAGATAGTATAAAATCACAATGTGCTTAGGTCATTATTAATATACTGAGTTCTGTAAGATTCCTTCTGGGCTTCATCTTGAAATGTTCTCATCTTCCTGGCCTCTATTCAGTATGAATGCAAAATAACTCCTCTTTCCTTACTAGAGCTTGTGGATTAATGCACCAGCTCTTTATCACCTCCCTTGTTAGCTGATCGGTACACATGACCTTTATACTATGTTCCTTATTCTGTCTTCTGAGGTTTATGGAAGTTCCCCAACCTCAGGCAATGCAGGTGCTGCCCAACCTAGTATGTCCCTTCTGCTCTGCCACTTCCTAAAATCCTCACTATTAACATAACTGATAATGTGTTTGACTGGATAAAGGTGTTATCTGTATTTTATAACCATCAGGGAACAAATAATTTTTATAATCAATAGCCCTAAAAATGTAGAAATTTTCATGCCAATGAAAAATCAATATTCAAGAGCCATATTTGCTGGAAATAGAAATATGTATTATAGTTAAGCTCTATTAGACCTTTTGGGTACATGCGTTTTAATGGACTTAAGGTGTTATTTTATTTGGATGAAAGAGGAAATGTTTTTGCTGTTTGTACATAAGCAGTGCTTGCCTCACTTCATTAATCTACATGTAACATGAGGAAGAATCCTAAGAGAAAGGGCACTGGATAGTGTAGCAGTGGTGGCTAATTGTGACTACACTTTCCCCGTTTTTCTGCAGGATACATCACTGAGCTACCTATTGCATTCTCCCATCTGGCCTTTGGAGGCCAAGCTCTTTCCGGTGAAATTGGCTGAAGTGAGGGTGCTCCTTCTAGGCTCAGCCCGTAACCCTCAAAACACAGGTGGTTCTGTGCTCTTATCTGCCAGCTAAATGGAGAAGACTTTGAAGACATCAAAGGGTAGACAAAGGAGGAAGACAAAAGGAATTTTGAGTCTCCTAGAGGTCATTTGGAGGAGAACTGTTCACCTTGTCCAAGATGCAATGTGCTCATTTCATTATGTTCAGCTACCAAAACACTGGGCTTGTCCAAGAGCTGGCCTCCTCTTACTAACATTGCCTGAAGAAAGATAAGGTAAAGGACAGTGGCAGAAGTAGTCAAGCTTGGGTCTTTGTTAGCTCTCTTAGTGGGGAAGATTCGAGACTTGCCCATGTAGAGAACTGCTGAAGTGGAAAAGCAATGAACAGTGCTATGACAGTCAAACTTTGTCTCTTGTCCTTTCTGGGTAGTGGTGGTGGTGGTTGCTGATAAAATGTAGAAAAATGTAGAAATTTTCATGCCAATGAAAAATCAATATTCAAGAGCCATATTTGCTGGAAATAGAAATATGTATTATAGTTAAGCTCTATTAGACCTCTGAGTCTCCTGTGACAACAGAGGCAGGATTAAGTTAGGGGAGGCCCAAAGGGAGAGTGTCTGAGGCTCACAGCTACAAGCATCTGGAATTTCAGGTGGCTCTGCCAGAGGTGTCAACAGAGGTTCACACTGGAACAGTAGGAGAGAGCAGAATAACCTGTGCTAGCCAGAAGATACACATTGCCTGCCTTAAGCCAAAGGAATTGGTGGGAAGAGAATTCTTAGTTTTGTGAAGGGTTTCTCAAAGTAGTCTCACCATGTGCTGACCAGGGAGGAGAGAGGTGGTGAACTACTCCAGTTTTAATCCCAAAACACAGAAAGCAGTATCTTACCCTTCTAATAATGTTGGGATCGTTGCACTTTGCCAGTTTTCCCGCAAAAAGCTGAACTCCAAAGCTTGCAAATACAAGCATTAATGTCAACAAAAGAATGGAGACCTGGAAAAAATTGATGAGCCATCACATGTCTTGGTAAGAAATTCTACAGTAGGCTTGATTTGAACAGTGACAGGGACATGACTTTTCAGATAACATGGTATGAAATCTGTGTTCTTTTCATGATATCATCTTTTTCACCACAGGTCATTCAATTTAGCCTTGCTGGGATGTTAAGAGAAGAGAATTAACAACTGGCTTTGAATATTTAAGAATAGAAACATATGACTTTCATGTAAGAAAATGGGTTAAGGTGTTTTTAATATGACTTGGGTTTTTCTGGTTTTGAAATCGACACGTTAATGGAACAAAAGAAATATGTTTGAATAATTATATTTTCCCCATTGTCTCCAAATGGATTCCTATCTATATCAGCAGAGCATAAATGGTTTTGGTTTCTTGTGAGCAATGAGGGCAAACCAAAGTGCTGCACACAGAGGAGGTGAGATCATTTGGTCCTAAAAAGCAAGTCTGTGAATTGACTGGTGCTCCCTCTGCTGGACGGTGCCTTGGTCTCAGCAGAGAAAAATGGCAAAGGGTAAAAAACACTGACCCAAACCACTGGTCTGTGCTGGTTGAATAATCTAAATGTCTGCCTTAAATATACCAAAACCACAGAAACACCATCAGGAGAAAGGCACAAATAGATTTCTCTGCTAAATTCTATCAGGGCTCCAAGATGCATATACATTAGCTGTCAGGTGATACCCTTTTTCCCTTCAGTTCCAGCTGTGTGAAAAGCCACCGTGTTATGGCTTTAGCACAAAGAAAATACGGGATTTCAAATACATCTTTAGAAAAATATTAGCAACTCTGTGCCTATAGAAACATCACAACCTGTCTTTTAAAATACCCTTGAATCAACAGCAACTACTGCTGTTCTTTCCCCATAGGTATGTTTCTAGAAAGCAAGATATAAAATAAGCTTATGTAAATTAATTCGTGTTTTCCATGCATGAGCAGAACTCATCAATAATAAAAAGAATCCTTTGATCACTCCTTTGTAAGGCACAGATCCTTCTGTAATGATTGTGAGCAATGAGCTTCCTACTCATCGTTTTTCTGCAACCCTGGTCTTGGAAGACCCTAAATCAGCATCGTCTAACTATAAAGAATGTTTTTGCCCCATTTCCAAGTATTCATTACTGTATCCCGAGGCTACTTAAAGTGGGCTTTACCTGTATGTTAGTTTTTTTTTTAAGTTATTTTATGTTAACGCTCCAAAGATCAGAGACAAGGTCTATGCTGTAAGAAACTGAGGACATACAAAATGAAATAATGAGTCCAAATGTGTTAACTGCTAATATTTGTGAAGTATTGCAAAGTACTGTGAAGTATTGTGAAGTATCGTGAAGGTGTTGCTGAACCTTATCTTTGATTTCTAGATAAGGAAACTAAAACCCAGAATAAAAATTAGGGTCATGAGTTAGGAATGGAAGTGTTAGCAAATATGACCTCTTGGGCTCTTCCTTTCATCTTACTTTTACTAAAAATGTTCAGTTGAATTAGATATTCTGACAAGTCAGGGCATCCATCGGTAAAAGTTTCAAAATGTGTGTTGTGTTTTCTTAGCATCTTTATAGTCCTCTGGCAATAAATAAGATTGGAGACTTACCCTTGGTAATCAAGACTCCCTGTACCCCCTTGTTAGCTTCATCACAGAGTAGGGCTGTATGAACCAGAAGCAGAGGGTAAGTGTAACATACCAAGAAAATTTCCTTGAAGCCACTGAAAAGTTCTCGAACAACTTTCCTCATCTGGGGCACCAGTTTGAATATTCGCAGAGGTCTCAGGCACCGCAGAACCATTAAAAGCTGAGCTCCAGATTCAGCAGGCACATTTTGAGGCATCCAACAAAGAAATATCAAGCTTACCTAGCAAGTGAAAAAAAAATCTCTAGAATTTATATAATTTATCCTTCACTATCCACACTTGTCTAAGAGCCAACTGCAGACAACTTTCCTTGAGAGATTCCAAATGGTCTATAGAACTAGGATTCATAAGCTATATATGCAATCTCTTAACTCTGAACCCAATCTAGACCTGCCAGGGGTGCCAAAGGAAAAGTTGTCAGCTGTTTGCAGAAATGAAGTGGGAGTGCCCCCATCATGTGTATGTGTACCCCAGTGCATTCTCCTCCTTATTTTAACTTATACGCTGGAGGCTCAGATTGAAATTCCTTTGATCAAGGATGCTCACCCTCATGCTTGACCTGATTCTCACTATTTTATTGACGATTTAAAGATACTACATGTTAACGGTCACAATTCTCCTTCTTATGTTGGAAAAGACATTGATTTTATGCCTTCTTGGACATATAGAAAAAATGAAATTTCTTCAAGTCCCTTCCTATAGTTTCCCAATTTAGTTTAACTGAACAGTTGAATGGTCACCTTGTCTAGCCAGGTTATTTTGTATATTGGAATTGAAAGACAGGTCAACCACTCTCATGTTAGTTTGGTTGTAGCAATGAGGAGCTCATCAATCAATTATAATGTAGGTTTTGTTTTTGTTTTTTAGTATGGGAGCCACAGGATTGTGAGGTGTGAATGAGATTTCTATCTTAGGCCTTATTAATATATGTCTTACGTGGATAGGAATGTGGTTGATGTATGTGAAGCATATCCATGGAATTTCTTAATGCTTTTTATTTAGATTTTTTGTGCATGCCTTCATTTGCCTGTAGTAGACTACCTGCGACTCAGTAATGGCATCTAAACCTCTGATACTCACATATCTTTCTCTTGGACTGAGAAAGGCGGAGAGTTCACAAAACCACAGTGTCTCACATTTAGGAAATAACAGAGACTCACAAGATATATAAATATGTCCATGACTCCACCAAAGTCTCTGATGACAGCAGTTGGAGTGAAAAATAAGCCATCTGCCATAATCTTCAGATTAAGCTCGATGCTCATGAATATCACAAACACGTACTCGGCAATCTGAAATGGGCAAGAGGCAGTTGGGTCACCAAGAAGGGACAAACTGCAGCCCAGTGTTTTCTGCTGAGCTGTGGGCTGAGATTTGGCAGCCATACCTGCAAAGTTGGGGCGTGCATGACTCTTCGAAAGGGGGACTCAAACATCATGGAAATGCAGGAACAGATGGTTACGATGATCATGACCCAGTCCAGGTAAGTCACCAAGCCCAGCAAATCACTGCCAGAGACCAAACAAGATTGAGAAACGAAGGCTCCAGGGAAGGCTGTGTATGTCAGAGATGACCCTTCTGTGATTCTAGAAATGTGACTGGCATTTTTTTTAATTCCCAATTGTCTATTTCATAGCAGGATATGGCAAGAAAATAAAGAGAATCTTTAAATTTTTATGCAGCATAAAGTAGTACATGGAGATTTCAAATGTGCATGGAAAATGGACTTTGTAATGCTTACTAAAGTTGATGGTACTTTGTATTTTTCACAGCTCCTGTGACGGGATCTGTTTTAGATCTGGAAGAGAGAACAAACACAAAATTCTGCAACATAGCAAGCGTGTTATCACTTGGCAGCATGGGATTTATAACCATCTTATCTACCTAAAATCTCTTTTATATCCTCTATAAAATTACACTTCCAGGAACTGTGTGACTTTCAAAGGCAGAGAACATTAGGTGACAGAAAAATCCAAAGAGGTTGTGGCTGATGTTTGTGAAAGTAAAGTTTAAAATTTCTCAAAATCCTTGATTTTAGAATTCATGACTCCATTCAACAATTTTTGACATGCATGTGACAAAATTCAGACTTCCATTTAAAAACACTCAGTTAAAGACCCTGCCCTAGCAGTTCAAGAATTTCCCTCAGAAAAGACCCCGAATAGCCAGGGGAATTTTAAAAAAAGAAAACCATAGCTGGAGGCATCACAATGCCAGATTTCAGGTTGTACTACAAAGCTGTGGTCATCAAGACAGTGTGGTACTGGCACAAAAACAGACACATAGATCAGTGGAACAGAATAGAGAACCCAGAAGTGGACCCTGAACTTTATGGTCAAGTAATATTTGATAAAGGAGGAAAGACTATCCATTGGAAGAAAGACAGTCTCTTCAATAAATGGTGCTGGGAAAATTGGACATCCACATGCAGAAGAATGAAACTAGACCACTCTCTTTCACCATACACAAAGATAAACTCAAAATGGATGAGAGATCTACATGTGAGACAAGATTCCATCAAAATCCTAGAGGAGAACACAGGCAACACGCTTTTTGAACTCAGCCACAGTAACTTCTTGCAAGATACATCCACGAAGGCAAAAGAAACAAAAGCAAAAATGAACTATTGGGACTTCATCAAGATAAGAAGCTTTTGCACAGCAAAGGATACAGTCAACAAAACTAAAAGACAACCTACAGAATGGGAGAAGATGTTTGCAAATGACATATCAGATAAAGGGCTAGTTTCCAAGATCTATAAAGAACTTATTAAACTCAACACCAAAGAAAGAAACAATCCAATCATGAAATGGGCAAAAGACATGAAGAGAAATCTCATAGAGGAAGACATGGACATGGCCAACATGCACAAGAGAAAATGCTCTGCATCACTTGCCATCAGGGAAATACAAATCAAAACCACAATGAGATACCACCTCACACCAGTGAGAATGGGGAAAATTAACAAGGCAGGAAACAACAAATGTTGGAGAGGATGCGGAGAAAAGGGAACCCTCTTACACTGTTGGTGGGAATGTGAACTGGTGCAGCCACTCTGGAAAACTGTGTGGAGGTTCCTCAAAGAGTTAAAAATAGACCTGCCCTACGACCCAGCAATTGCACTGTTGGGGATTTACCCCAAAGATTCAGATGCAACGAAACGTCGGGACACCTGCACCCCGATGTTTCTATCAGCAATGGCCACAATAGCCAAACTGTGGAAGGAGCCTCGGTGTCCATCGAAAGATGAATGGATAAAGAAGATGTGGTTTATGTATACAATGGAATATTACTCAGCGATTAGAAACGACAAATACCCACCATTTGCTTCAACGTGGATGGAACTGGAGGGTATTATGCTGAGTGAAATAAGTCAATCGGAGAAGGACAAGCAGTGTATGTTCTCATTCATTTGGGGAATATAAATAATAGTGAAAGGGAATATAAAGGAAGGGAGAAGAAATGTTGGGAAATATCAGGAAGGGAGACAGAACATAAAGACTCCTAACTCGGGGAAACGAACTAGGGGTGGTGGAAGGGGGGAGGAGGGCGGGTGTTGGAGGGGAATGGGTGACGGGCACTGAGGTGGACACTTGACGGGATGAGCACTGGGTGTTTTTCTGTATGTTGGTAAATTGAACACCAATAAAAATTAATTAAAAAAAAAAAAAAAAAAAAAAAGAAACGCCGGGACACCTGCACCCCAATGTTTATAGCAGCAATGTCCACAATAGCCAAACTGTGGAAGGAGCCTCGGTGTCCATCGAAAGATGAATGGATAAAGAAGCTGTGGTTTATGTATACAATGGAATATTACTCAGCCATTAGAAGTGACAAATACCCACCATTTGCTTCAACATGGATGGAACTGGAGGGTATTATGCTGAGTGAAGTAAGTCAATCAGAGAAAGACAAACATTATATGTTCTCATTCATTTGGGGAATATAAATAATAGTGAAAGGGAATATAAAGGAAGGGAGAAGAAATGAGTGGGAAATATCAGGAAGGGAGACAGAACATAAAGACTCCTAACTCTGGGAAACAAACTAGGGGTGGTGGAAGGGGAGGAGGGCGGGGGGTGGGGGTGAATGAGTGACGGGCATTGAGGGGGGCACTTGATGAGATGAGCACTGGGTGTTATTCTGTATGTTGGTAAATTGAACACCAATAAAAAATAAATTTATTTAAAAAAAGAATTTCCCTCATGATTATTCAGTTAAATTTCCAGAAATTAGATGGAGCTCTTTCCCCTGTGTTGAACCATGATCTTGAGTGATTTATATAGAATTTCTTGTCCTCCTGCCCACATTGTAAGTTTTGCTTTCAGGAAGCCGGTGCCCAAGCTTCAGTGAAGCCCCTGATGGTCTGGATGTGTGTGTGTTCCCAATTACAGTAAAGTCTTCCTCCATCCACATCAGCTGCAGAGCTGACAAAAGGAGGCTAAGTCCACACTAAATGAGGTGGAGAATTAGCAATTAGATGTTAGCATGGAGGCAGCCAACAGGATAAATCCAGATGAAACACTCACTTGGGGAACTGATCAAATAAACTCTAAACTACCTGCTTCTTTCTTTTACTTTGTGAAAACTCAGGGAGGTTTTTAATCATTAGGACTCAGGTGCCTTAAATTGGGAGGGTCTTTCCAGAACGGCTGAGAGAACAGTAGACTGTCAGTCAGAGAGAGCCATGCACTAGTTGGGGTCTCTGAGCAGAGCCAGGCCCTTAACCTCTGCTAATTTAAATGTTCTCCTTTGTTGGGGGTTGGGAGCAGAGGGGGAGGACATACAAATGACACCGAACAGTTTGCCAGGTGTCCTCCAACCCTGAATATTACCACGCTATTGTAACAAAGTAGTATAGACCAAGTAGCTTAAACAACAGAAACATTTTCTCTGAGTCCTGGAGGGAGAAGCCCGAGATGAAGGTGTGGGCAGGGTTGGTCCCTTCTGGGGGCTGTGAAGGAAGGATCTATTCTAGGTCTCCCTCCTTGGTTTGTAGATGGCCGTCTTCTCCCTATGTCTTCATACTGTCTGCCCTCTCTAGGTGTCTGTGTCCACATGTCCTCCTCTTCTTAGGACAGTAGTCCTAAGGACAGTGGTGGATTAGGGCACACCTCAATCACCTCATCTTAATTTAATTAACTCTTGAAAGAGGATATTTCCAAATAAAGTCACATTCTGAGGTACTAGGGGTTAAGGCTTTAACATACGATTTTTTTTTTTGGGCAGGGGGACACACATAGTTCAGTCCAAAACAGAGAGTGATGATCATATGATACTAATAACAGCATCGAGGAAGATCCAACTTAGATGGAAAGCTTTCACACTTCCTCTAGGACTCTTAAGGTCTTCAGGATGTTTACTAAAGTTATGCAGCACAAAAACTCCATTTTATCCACTGGTTGCCTTCTAAAATTGACTTGGGTCATCACAAATGCTGCATCCTCCTGGTCGACCAGACTGCCTGCCTCTTACACATGTCTTCCACATGGGTAGGGAAGAGACACTGGCCAGTGAGTTTATTCTCATAATAGTAATGGAAGCACTAGTCAACTTTATTTTTATTTTACATTATTCTAGAATAAACCAATTAGGGTATTTTAGCCACAAAGAAACTCAAGAAGATGTAGGCAATGACCTTCCTTATGTCATTCAGTCTATGCTTGGTTCAGTATTTCCAAAACAAAACGTGGAGTTAGTAACACTGACAGAAATGTATTTGGTGACTGTTAAAATGAGCACGTAAAGGTGGCTGTACAGTGGTTCATAAACGTGAGTTTTATATAAATGTTAACGACTTGCAACCTTTGTTTGTTTTCCACCTGGTCGGCCACTCGGCAAAGAGGAGCAGCATGATTAATTAGCCCACGGTTTATTTTGTGACCCCATTAGGATTACATGCTCCTTCTCCCTCCTATGACAACCTCTCCTGCTGTTTGTATGACTCAGGCCAAACACCTGGCTGAAATGGAGTGTACTTACGCATTGAAGCGTGCCCGGACCACCACCCGGCAGAAGTTTCTGAACCTGTGCTCCCGTCCAACTATGAACAGTGGCTTGTCGAAGTATGGGTGATTCTCTCTCAGCTCCTCTTCCTGCACTTTCCTGGAAGTGGAAATTTATGTACAGTAATGCTGAGGGAAAGGCTGTCATTCCAGCACGAGGGCCCAGAAACAACTGTCGCACTCCGTACCTTTTCATTTCTGCTTGCTCCTTTTTTTCCTGGATCATCTTGATTTCACTGTCTTCTCTCTGTGCATTTCTATATCTCACTGTATTGGAGTGCTAGAAATACAATAAAAGGAAGACTTTTTTGAAGGCCCAAAAAGATCATTTAAAAAAAAACTGAAGTTAATATCTTTATTTTAACATATATTTTAAATGGCCACATTCATCTTAGAAAGGGCATTTTTTTTCCTTGTACAGGGTATTTCTTTTTTCAAAAAAAAATTTGTTGAGGACCTATTATGTGCCAGGCACTTTTGCAGTGCTGGGGATATGGCAAAAAAGCAAAAATAGAGGATGAAATCCCGCTCTTATGGAGCTGACATCCTAGTCAGGAGAGACAGATAAAAATTCAATCATAATATGGGATGCTGTTAGAAGATATTCAGTGCTATGTTATCAACAAAGTGGATAGAGAGTGCTAGAAGGCTCCAACTTTGAACAGACTGGTCACAGCAGGCCTCAATAAGAAGCTGTTATTTGAGCAAAGATGAGAAGGATCTGCGGGCCGCTAGGTATCTGCAGAAATGTGCTTTTCCAGAGGAAGGGAGGTCCTCTTGTGTAGGGAACAGCTGCATGCACCTGGAACAGCCAAGATGCCCTGTGGGTGGAGTCAAGAGGGCAAGCACCAGTAGACATGGAGGCCAGAGGCACGGGAGGGGCCTGATGATGAACGACTCCGACTCTGGTTTTCACTCCATGGGACACGGATGTTGCTCAAATAACCTGATAGATATTATCAAGGATTCTTTTGATTTCATTATCTGTATCTTCTGTCATTGGAGTGAGACAGATGAAACTCTCTATTTTAAATTGCTTCTGTTATGGAGAAAAAGACATCAGGAGTGATTTCTTAGGAAATTAGCAGAGCCTCATCACCTTTTGCTATGGAGAAGATAGCACACCTCAATCACACATTTATTATATGTCTGTGTAATAAATAGAGTAAAAAAATCTTTGGGGGAGCCTGGGTGGCTCAGTCAGTTAAACGTATGCCTTTGGCTCATGTCATGATCCCACGGTCCTGGAATCGAGCCCTGCATTGGGCTCCCTGCTCGGCGGGGAGCCTGCTTCTCCCTCTTCCTCTGCCTGCTGCTCCCGTTGACTGTGCTCTCTCTCTCTCTGTGTGTGTGTGTGTCAAATAATTTAAAAAAAAAAGTCTTTGAAGAAGAACTAAGCCTCTGGAATTGAGACTATTCAGGTAAGGCCTTTTGTTGTGTATATTTAAACACATATTTTCAAAGCCATGTTCTAATTTGGTTCTTAAGTGGGCTATGTGTTCCTAGTCAATCACACTGAAGGAAAGTGCTTTGAACTAGTGTTGCCTCTCTGAATTTGCTTCTAGAAATTTTCTCCATGCAACATGCCTGGCCCCCAGATTATACGTACTTAGGCCATATGTACTGATCACAATTCCACGTAGACCATGTGGTAGATCATATCAGACAGACCTCTGGCTTAAAAATCATGGCACTAACAGATGTGTGCACCAATGAGAACCCAGCAAAATGGGTAATGATGGTATCAGGTGTTCTCATCACCAACTTCTTCTGTTGTCAGTTGTGCCTGGAACACTTAGGATAGTTTACTCTAAGATAGCAGTTTCTACAGACTGAAAGCAGTTGGATTATTCTGGCAACTCCAGAAACTCTTAAGAAATATGAGGAAAAAGTAGTGAAAAAGACAAACAAAAACCCCAAAACCCTAAGGCTTTTCTTTTGCTAGACCTCATTTCTCAAATGCCATCCTTGGCTCTGAACATTCGAGACTCTTTTCTTAATGAATTTAGCCAGACTTAACTGGAGACCTCTATTTTAATGAGGGTGTCACTAATGTTAATTATTTAATATGCACTTTGTAAGTCTCTTAGATACCTCAGCATGACACAGCTGCTGGTGAGTCTAACTCAGAGGCTAGACTTCTGCCTCCATGGGTTTCCCTGGGTTCTCAGGTGGCTTGTTTCTTCTCTTTGTTTGAGTCTATGGTCTAATACAGATGTGTGAACACTATCTTCTCAAACACTTCCTGCCTCCAAATCTACATCTTTGATTTCTTAACATCATTTTTGTTTTCTTTATAATGCAGAGCAAAACTGTCACAGCAATGGACACATGATGGAGAATAAGTAAAAAAAACACTTCCAGAAATGATTATATATTTGTTTCCTTGCTTAGTCTTTGATCTCTTTTATTAACATCTAAGTTCCTGGAAGGCAGAGTTTTTGTCTTGTTTCCCCACTGCTCCTCATCACTTAGAACAGGGCCTGGAACATAATAAACACTTGGTAAATATTTTTTGAGTCAGTTAATAAATCAATGAATGACCTGGAGTCTAAAAGCAAAGAAATTCTTGGGAAATAGTATGCAGTCTTTGATGGAAAAATTCTTCTAGAAATAGGATTTTATTTCCTAGTATGTAAAGCCTTAAAGTTATCTAAATCTACTGGATCTAGATTCTAGAATATTTGGAAATTAATAAAGGCTTAAAGTTAATGATACAAATCAATTTTATAAAATGCTTTAAATATCTTGAACACCAATCAAAGGCAAATGACATCACTTTTGTGTTGCTATCTTAATGAAGACATGTGCTTTGTGGAATATCTGGATTTTTGAAAGGTTAATGATGACTCTTCTGTACTGGCCATCTAATTTGCTTCCGGAGTTTCCTGATTCCCTCTGGTATAAAGTCTTATGGAGACAGGACAATGTTACAGAAGGACCCATGCTCTAGAATAGTCTAAGCAGCTATATAAATGCATTTTCATAATGTTTCCCAAATCCAAAGCATTGCTTAGAACTTACGTCTTGAGTCAGGGTTTCAAGAGATTTGCCCCTGCTGATCCTCTGGCTGTTGGATCCATGTCTTAGTGACCTAAAACAACCATAACCAACTGCTCATTACATCCAAGACCAAATCTTTTTTTTTTTCTTCCAAGACCAAATCTTAACTTTTAAGCACTGACCATTATAAGTCCAAAATAAAGTAACTTTTCTGATGCCATCTCAAATGCTTATTATTTCTTTTCATAGTGAAAGCTTTCATGTATTCAAATGTCTTTGTTCTCACCTAACAAATTTCAGAATTTTTCTTTCTGATTTTAAAACAATTTGGTCATCACCAAGGAAAAAGTTTTTGAAAGAATATTTGAATCTTTGACTCTGATTGTGAGTTTTGTTATCGTTGCCATCAGCAAATAGAACAAAGTTCCTCACACACCCCTGTCTGCTAACTGGGGCTGTGCGCGGAGAGCATTTCCTGTAAAACTCCTTTCCTTGGTTTCTCTGCAGCTTTGTCTCCTGGTGTATTTACCTGCGCTCCTGGCGGATATGATGCTGCACACTGAGAATTGACCTTTCCTTTGCTGGCTGCCCCTCAAATGATCCGCTCAGCATGCGCTGTCGAGTGCAAGCTCTAGGAAAAAAAAAGAGCCCGAGATAAATGCCTGATCGGTACACTTGGGATGAATAATACACAACTGCTCATTATTCTTATTATTTTTAAGGAAACAGCAATGATAGGGCAAAGCACAGCAAATGACACATAACCATAAAGGAAAATGGGCTTGAGGCTCTGTGTCAAGAACACTTACAAAGCAGAACTGTCACAGCTACGGGCGGTGCTGGAAAATAAACGGAAAGCTCCTGCCTGCCACGACTTGCTTGCCCCCACCCAAGGAGAGAGCTCCCATCAGGATTCTGCAAGCAGTAGGGCTAGCCTAACCCTAGGTAAGTATGATGTTCGTTTTGAATTTAGACGAGGAGGTTTCTAAGAACAGCCCTTTGGGGAAGGATTTGTCTACCCAGGCCTCTGGGATGATAGAGTATATGTTCCAAAGAGATTTTGCGGAACTCCCGGTAAATAGGAGAACATAAAACTAGAAGCAAAAGTGACGTGTAAAGAGAAGTAATTAAAGCTGAGATTAATAACTAGAGGAACCTCAGTCCGAAGCCTGTGGATTACAGGTAACCAGTTACCACTTTCTTTGCAACCACGAAACTCTGAAGACTTTTTAAAACATGCCCACTTGAAACCATATGTGGGCTGCTATAGTTTCAGATTTGCTAATGAGGGAAGATAATTGGGTGACTCAACACCTGGGGTGTGAATGATTGGAAGAGAAAACAAAACTCCTCTTCCAGAAAGCTCTCTCCAACTGGAAATGACAGCAATTCCCTTGGTGTTGTAGTCAAGTGGAAAGAAAATAATACAGAGGCCCAGAGATCTGTGTTCCACAGGCGACACTGTCACAGACTAGGTGAGGGGCCTTTGGGCTCAGTTTTCTTATTGGTAAAGTGAGGACAAGACCTTGATCTCAAGGAAAACTCACAGACTTAAAATGCAATGATTTTACAATATGCAAATCCTATGATGCTGTATTTGTTCAATGAATCAATGATTTGTTCAGAACACATGACTTCTGTTATTGCCTTAGATAGATCTTTCATACTTATGTTTCCTAAAACACATCTCTAGACTGGCTTTGAATTAGATTATCACTGTCTGTCTTGGAGTTAAGATCTTAAAAAAGAGATCCACATCTATTTAGCATACTTTGAAGCAGCTCTTATGATATCACCTGTATATTCAAGTAGTTAAAAATGCTTTTGATGCCAATGAAGATAATTACGGTACCTCTGTAAATCATGCAAATTCAGTGAATGTAAATGTATCATAGGAAGCAATCCCTCGTTCCCCAAATCACTCTTCTTAGTTTAATAAGCACCATGGACCATTTCGAGATGAAATCCAAAGTCAAAATTTTATGAAACACCAAGGATTCATGGCATGATAGACAGAGAATGTGCTTATTTCCAGGACTAGAATGGCATCCCACAGGAAGACACATTTATAAGTTAGGCTGAGTTCACAAAGGTTTAGCACGATCATGTACGATGTATGTATACTAAGAATTGTTCTTTAGACCAAGGACTGCAAATCACGAAGCATCCAGAGAACATCTATTTGTGTGTGTGTGTGTGTGTGTTTAAGATTTTATTGATTTATTCATGAGAGACACACAGAGAGAGACATAGGCAGAGGGAGAAGCAGGCACCCCATGGGGAGCTTTATGCAGGACTTGACTTCAGGACCCCAGGCTCATGACTTGAGCCAAAGGCAGATGCTTAATCACTGAGCCAACCAGGCATCCTTGGAGAACACCTATTTGGAGAACAGTGTTATCCTGGCACAGATGGAGAGATCTCTGCCATTTGTGTAAATGTCAAGGCTTAACCTTTGGCCACTCTCTTAGTAACCTTTATTTTTTTGTCACAAGACTCCCCCCAAAGTAGTTGAGCCCCTACGCCTTACATACAAAACACATACAACTCAATTACAGTATATCTTTTTGAGCTGGCTGTCCCTGCTCTGTTTGAAATGGAAGAATATCACTGACTTTGAGCTGCCTGTGATAAAGGTCTGTTGGAAGTTGCCTGAGAGCTCAGGCTGAGCATGCCCCACCATTCTTGCTGGGGAAAAGTCAGGACTGCATCTATGGATTGCAGAACCTCATGGATGTCCCAGCAGCCAAGTCATTTTAACACACCCGCACCCACTGGGGCGGCTCTGCAGATCCTGTTGAGACTCCCTCCTCTGGCTGAACAGGGAAGGTCTCCAAGGTGGGTGGAGGCAGATCCACTATTGGTAAGACTCCCCACCCTGTGGCATCTCTTCTAATCACCTCCACCATCAACATGGCTGAAGCGTGGTGAGAACGCAACCCTTTTTCCTCTTTGGCTCAAGATCAGCCCTTTCTTTCCCGTTGGGGTCTAGAAAAATCAGAACATAACAGTAAAAGGAGCTGGAGTTTCAGCTATACATGGGACATATGAATCTTTGTTCTCTGTATGAGAAGGTCAGGGTGATAGGGTTTTTAGCTCTACCCTGCAATCAGAAAATGTGTTTAATCAGACTGAGATGGCCACTCCTATGTGCATAATATATAAAGACACTGGCTTTATTTTTTTAAAAGATTATTTATTTATTTATTCACGAGACACACAGAGAGAGGCAGAGACATCGGCAGAGGGAGAAGCAGACTCCAGCGGGAGCCTGATGCAGGACTCAACCCCAGGACCCTGGGATCAAGACCTGAGCCAAAGGCAGACACTCAACCACTGAGCCACCTAGGCATCCCAAAAGCACTGGCTTTCATTTCCTTTTCCTATCACTTTCTCCTGTGGATATAACAGTGTTAGTAAAATTTCAAATCAGAATGATGAGAAAAAGTTAAATCATGTAACAAATGACTTCAGAGTTCTGCTCCAGCCAAGCATACACCTTGGTGGTCTTCAACTCCTTACTGAGGGGACCTGCCAGAGCCTGTGTTCTCTGAGCAGAGGCTGCTTACCCACCACCTCTTTCCCTGGAATTCCAAAGGTACCCACATAACCTGAGCAAAGTGAAGTCAGGCAGATGTGGCCCCTTCCCTCAGTGCCATGAGGTCACCTTTGGTGCCTCAGGCTCGGTGTGATGTCTCTGAGCTCCTATGCCAGTCCCACACCCCAGTGCTGCTCTTATATCTGTTCTAGAACAATGGTCAACAACTATCTCCATCTTCATTTAGCAGCTCAACTCTTGCTGAGTCTCTTCTTAGACCAAATGCTCTGATATCTCACTCTTTCCTTTGAGTGTCCAATGGTTTTTGAAGTAGGAAATTCTCTAGGTATGTGCTAGAGTTTCTTAGCTAAAAACTAGGGGCAACATTCATCTAGCAAACTGCTAAATAAACATTTGGGTGAAGGCAATTTGCAGAGATTGGGGTGGGTGGGGGGCACATGAAGGGCAGTTCATTTGAAGGCTCCTGCAGGCTTTATTTCCCCTACTGAGGACAGTGGTGGATCTTACCAAAATTAAAACTCAAAATTCTCTTCTAGGCACTGTATCTATTATGGTTAATAACTAGCTATTTATCTATAATAGTTTTCACACAAAAATAACAGGTAATGGTATAAGATAAACTTTTTCTACAGATACATAAATCTGTCTGAAAAAAACCTATGGGCAGGATACCTATGGGCAGGATACCTGGGTGGTTGAGCGTCTGCCTTTGGCTCAGGGCATGATCCCGGGGTCCTGGGATTGAGTCCCGCATTGGGGTTCCTATGAGGAGCCTGCTTCTCCCTCAGCCTAGGTCTCTGCCTCTCTTTCTGTGTCTCTCATGAATAAATAAATAAAATCTTTAAAAAAAACCTATGGGAAAAACCTAATTACATTATACAAAAGAACTATGAGTTTCCTTTGCATGAAGGCAGGAACTCAATGGAAGGACATAAATCTGGGGTGGGAGGGGTGATGCAGGGAGCAAGGGAAGGAAGCTGCAAAATACTTCTGCCCTGAGGATACCTGGACATTAAGCAGGTATAGAAAGAAGGCTACATTAGGACATTTCTGCATAAATAAAACAGCCTTATACAGAAGCCATTGTCACATTCTTTGATAAAATAAAATATTTTGCTACTTTGGAAAATAACAGGCTTGGTAGAAAATTATTCACTTCAATCAGGCACAACTGGATTCCATGAAGAGGTCACATATTCTCTAATACAATGTGCCAAGGCTCACATGAAAGTATGGTAAACATTTGCTTGCTTGCTTGCTTATTTATTTATTTATTTTTAAAGATTTTATTTATTTATTCATGAGAGACACAGAGAGAGAGGCAGAGACACAGGCAGAGGGAGAAGCAGGCTCCATGCAGGGAGCCCGATGTGGAACTCGTTCCCAGGTCTCCAGGATCAGGCCCTGGGCCGAAGGTGGCACTAAACCACTGAGCCACCCAGGCTGCCCCTGCTTTATTATTTTTAAAAGGAAATATAATTTTATTATATACAAGTATATATTGTAATCCAAACTGTGAACTGTGAACTAGTATTTCCGACATGTAGAACAGAATTACACACTTTGACACAAATGGGTTCGGAGAAGTAATATAAAGTGAGAAATGAATATTCACCTACGTGAAAGCACAGACAAATGTTTTATGTCCCATGTTCCTACAGCATGGAGCCAAAGTTGTTCAATGCTTATGGCATTTTGTCATCATTGGTCACCCCCCTCATTAGATGGCAAGTTCTTTAGGCACCATGTAATTGCTCATCCTTATGTTCCCAGGAAGTGCAGCTAGCTCCTGGCATACTCCCAGGTAGAGCGATGGCCAGGAGGAGTAGGTGCTAGGTGGAGAGGAAGAGGGAGACGGACAACATAGGAGGCTGAGGGAGGTATGGGGCTGGATCTGGAACTTGCTAGTCTCAAAGTTCAAACAGCACATTAGGTTAGTACTTTCATACCCAGCAGCATAGCTCAGATACAAAGTTCTGCCTTCAACTGGATGCCTAAGGTGAAGTCAGTTTGAGAACACACGAGTTTTAGAATCATGCAATTCCAACCTCAGCTTTTGCTTGGTTGTGGGACCTCCGGCAGGTGACGAGCATTCCCTGAGCCTCTGTGTGCCATATGTAAAATGGGTAACGATAGCACCTTTTCCACCAACTTCATAGGGAGTAGGGAAGATCAACTATGATTATGAATGTGCCAGTCTTTGGAAACACCGACACTTCATTTACATTTTAGTTGCTATTATTTACTTTTCTATCTTGTCCCATATCATGGTTGGTAATAAAACATTCTACAGAGGGTGGAAGACAGAAGAGCAATTGTGACACAAGGTCATGTAGGAAGGTAAGTCTTCTCTGTTCTGAACCTGATCAACAGCGATATATGCCATGGACTACAGCTGCCATCTCTTAACCTGTCTCCATGTAGCCACTCTCAATAAACGTGGTACGTTATTATCCCAAGCAAAGTGATCTCTGAAATGAACTCCTGCAATGCTACCGTGCAGGTGTTTCTAAGATGGCCCCCAATGATCCTGCCTCCTGGTTTTCATGCTTTGGCATAACCCAAGAATGTGTGCAGGACTTAATGATGTGCTCTTAACAAATATAAGGGAAAAAAAGACAAAAACAAAAACAAACAAATATAAGGTAAATAAATGGGATGGGATAGATCACAAAACAAATGCATTCCATCTTCCTCACTTGCTGGTTCTGCCGAAACAAGCTGCCATGTTGTCCCATGTCATGGTTGGTATTAAAACATTCTACAGAGGGTGGAGGACTCTCTGTGGAATGAAGAGATCCACTCTTTAAGGAATGACAAAGGTGGACTTCTGCTAACAGTGCACGAGGAAGGAATGGAAGCATTGATCTAACCGCTCACGGGGAGCTAAATCTTATTAAGAACAGGAGAGTGATCTAGGTAGGGGGTTCCTCCCGAGTAAGTCAAAATGCCTGCAGCCCAGTGAGAGACCCAGCCAAGCCACACCCAGGTCCCCGACTCAGACTCTGAGATTAATCTGCATTGTTTCAATCACCAAGCTTTGGAGTAACTTGTTACCGGGCAATTTAAGAGTGATGATAACTAATACCGTTATCATTGCTGTCTTAAAATCTTCAACATCTTATGGCTCCTCAGAGAAAGATTAAGACTAGAAGCTCAGCACGGCATCAAAGTCCTGTAGGGTCCACCTCATCTTTCACCATTAGGGTTAAAGACCAAAGAGGGTGACAGCACTCCCACTGTGTCACTCTCCTTGGTCTTTTGGTTCCTTATAGGTGCCTCTCTCCAAAGAGCTCCAGGAGAGCAGGGCTTGACTTACTCATTGCTCAATTATTACTTCACCTTGCACACAGTAGGTGCTCAATAAATTTTGTGAAACCAGTAAACCTTGAAATTTTGTGAAGATCAAATATTTTATTTTATTTTTTATTTTATTTTTTAAAAAAGATTTTATTTATTTATTCATGACAGAGTGAGAGAGAGGCAGAGACACAGGCAGAGGGAGAAGCAGGCTCCACACAGGGAGCCCGACTTGGGACTTGATCCTGGGACTCCAGGATCACATCCTGGACTGAAGGCAGCACTAAGCCACTGAACCACCGGGGTTGCCCAAGATCAAATATTTTAATGTCTCTTTTGATCACTTAAGGCTTATGAAGTGCGGAAATAGCATGTGTTCAAAATATGCTTTTTAAAAATTAAAACATTTTAAAAGATTTTATTTATTTATTCATGAGAGACACAGAGATAGGCAGAGACACAGGCAGGGGGAGAAGAAGCAGGCTCCCTGCAGGGAGCGTGATGTGGGACTGGATCCTAGGATCCTGGGATCACGATCTGAGTCAAAGGCAGACTCTCAACCACTGAGCCATCCAGGTGCCCCTGAAATATGTTTTTTAAAGGGGAAGTTGATCTTAATTTTATCTCCAGTTAGAACACTATGCTATACCACTCAAAAAGTGGGCTGCACACCTATAGGAGATGAGACAGTAATAAAAAATCAGACATTGCTTCTTGCAAACCGAAAATGTACAAATCTTTATCTATATACTATGTTAAGCTATTAAGGGAAACCTGCAAGTCGATATGAAGCAGAGCTGAATTCATTTAAATTTCTTAAATGGGGGATCTGACCCATCACTTGGAAGGAACATGATCTTTATATATGGTGCCTTATAGGAATCTACTACTGCGCTGAAATAGTAAGTAAGGAATTTGAGGCTTTTACTAATATACCAATAAGAAGTGAGGTGTATATTTCATGAAAGTTACTCAGTGACAGACCTAGTCAGAAGGAAGAGTATTTGGACATTCCATGTCATATTTTGCCACTTGAAATTTTTTTTATTAGAATTTAGATGCTTTTTGATCTCACCTGAAGACGAATACATTTGCAGGACAAAAACATTCATTTATTTGCTGCCTAGAGAAAAAGTGAAGCTGCTAATATTGAAAACACACACTATGAACTTCAGGCACAGTCTGGCTTTTCTTAGGGGCCAGACCAGAGAGTCCTGATATTAAGGTTTTAACAATGTCTTTTCCATATCTCTTTTTAATGGCAAGTACTAGAAGGCCAGTTTTTTAGAAACTCCACCTAGTGGTTTAGTAGAGAAAATTGCTCTGCCTGCTTGTCTTCTTGAACTGAGAGGCACAAGGCTTCAAGTGTCTGGTGAAAAATAATGAAGTCTTTTGTCTTGTCTGAGTGAGGAAATTCTCCATTATGCAGGCATATGTAATCCCTTTATTCCTGCTCCCTGGAGGGGAATTACAGTGAGGCACTTTCCTTTTCCCAGTTGGGGTTAATGTTATGCCCTCTCTACCTTTGAAAGTAAAACAAGACTAGGACCCCTGATGATGATTCAAATGTGGGAATATTCTTCAGCAAACACACATTCCCAGTTGCAAAAATATTACCCCTGGTTTCTTGCCAAGCCTTTGAAAAAAACATATGAAAGATTGATTCTTTTTTTTTTTTCTTCTCCTTCTCTCTGCATTGCCTTTGTGCTGTGGAATTTCAATTGCCCCTTATATGACAGCCATGTATATATATATAATCTTTTATGGAGGTTGAGGGAAGAGAATCAGGTCTTAAGAAATTGTCTCTATTTTTCTTGACATTCCTCCATCTAAAATATTTTAAAATTGGCCCAAAGATTATGGTTATAAGAGAGATCTTTGGAGCTTTATTAGCCTTTAAACACCACTAGTTGTTTATAGAAATAGTAGCAGGGGGTCCTCGGTTTCTTTCTTCTTTCTCTCTCTCCATATCTTCTTTCTTAATGTTCCAGAACAAGGGTGTGGGAAAAGCCTGTACATTCTGTAATGAAAGAGAGGCCTATGAGTCTTCAAGTTATTTTCATTCATTATAGAAAAGTTAGATCGCATGAAACCATCTGGTATTAAACATAATTACCGTCTAAAGGAACTTCAATGTGACTTTGCAGAGCGTTAAATTTGAGGAATTTTACTCAAATCTTGAGCTCCACAAGGTTACACATTGCAAAGTATTATTGAATGTTGGTTAATATAATGTAATCACACCAACAGAAAACAGGAAAATAGTCCTTCGGTGGTAATTACATGAAACTATGGCTGTAGAATGGTGTAAGGGAATGGGTAATGAGTATTTCCTGGGAAGGCAGGGCTCTTACCTGACTCCAGGAAAGTGACAATGAGATCCTCCAAAGGGGAGACAACAGCAGATGCTAATAGGTGAGCTCCTCTGTAATGGCCTCTTGCTGAGATGAGGAAAAAGCTGCATTTTTATCGTAGTGAATACCCAACTCCTTTGTGAATCAACCCAGTCCTGAGTAAATGGATATAGCTCTTTACTATTAAGCGACATCCGATTTATTCTTTTCAATCTTGCGCTATTCATCAAAATGTTGTCATAAATACACATGTAAATACACGGGCAACCAGAACCTCATTGTAGATTGAAACATAAAGGAAGCTTTAAAGCATTATATCATAAGTAGGTAAGATAAATAAAAAAGGAAATCAGCTCATGGGAAATCTCTGCCTTTAGTACATCTATTATAATTCAGGAAATAGAATGTCTGAAACTGCACACCACATTTGGGATTTAAAATTTAGTAATGCTCCATCTGACTCAGAAAAACATAAATTACAGTGCAAAGATTGAACTATTATTATAACAAAAGTGAAATTTTGCAGATGTTGCATAAACCATATGAACCAATTTTTATACAGATACGGATTTTCTTATACTACTTATTACCTTATGCTCCAACGATAAAATAGTAAAAGAAAAATCCTGTTCAAATATATTGCTGCTTCTGTTAGGCAAAATTAATAGTAGCTCTCCTGATTCGTAGCACTATAACAGTCACTTTGTAATAATGTACAAATCATGTACAATCTCAATGTAATATAACATTTTGATTATCGCAAATCGGGAAATACTTAGGAAAACATCTTTAGGTATATTATTTTACTATGTGTGGTGACAGATGTTAACTAGGTGTAAGTTTAATGATCAGTTCACAATATGCACAAATTCCCTTGAATTATGTTGTATACCTGAAATTAATATAATGCTATATGTCAATTGCATCTCAATAAAAAAATTTAAGAAAAGTTCAAGGAAAGAAAGTTTGGTTTTAAAAAAGCAAAAAATATATATATTATTTTGCTTAAATTAAGTTATATTTTGCCTCTTTGAAATTTTCACCTTTTACCTTTTATACAAATGCTTACACCCACAGATATTCTTATTGCTCTCTGAATACACTTACTTTTCATATATTTACTTAATCTGTTTCTGCAAATGTCTTTCAATTAATCTGTAAGAGTTTTTAAATGTTATGAATAAGAGAAACCAAAAACTAGGCAGCCTAAATAGAATCACAGATAAATATTTATGATATCTAATATTTGATTACATATTTGATCAATATTTAATGTTTAGATGGTAATATACTCAATATTAATAATTAGTATTAAATATATTAACATCTATAAATACATGATACATGTTAACAAATATTTTTAATAAATCAGATGTTAATAGTTATTTTATTAATGTTGAGTATATTAACACCCGATACTCTGTTTTTTGAAGACTTCAGGTTATTCTTGCCAAATGCTTGTCATGAAAAATGGCTGCTATGTCAGGAGACTGACCCAAACCCAGCTTTAGGGGTATCTGCTTCTTCTCATCCACAGGGTCTTTCCGGGTCCCCTCCCCTCCCGCAGCTGGAGCACATAATGCTGAGCAGTTGGCAAGTCTAATCCGCAGGTCTGTGAGAGGCTGCGAGGCACTCAGGTCCTCTGGGTGGGGCTGAGTGCATCTTACTAGTCGTGCCCAGAATATGGAGCTGCAGAGAACTCAGATGACCTTCTCCAAAGCTGCTGAATTGCGAGGCTAAATGATGAAACAAGAATTTGAAAAGGAGAGCTTGTCAAATGGGAAGGAGCACCCCGGGTAAGATGCTAATGCTGTGCATTATTAAGCTCTCTTAGATTTCCATTTAATAGGTCCTGCTTCAGAGAACTGGAAGCTCTGGGTCTAGACAGAAGAGAACAGAATAGGAATGAAGGAGCTGCTTGTCCTTTCCTCCATTTCCCTTGTCCTATAGCTAATGATGTGCATAGGAGCAGGTGGCCTCTTAGCATCATGGGGGTTTAATTTGAATTCCTTCCTCTAGAACACTCCATGATCTCCTTAGTCTCTGCAAAATCAGGCTCATCTGTCTTCCAGAGGAGTGTGGCCTAGATGCTTATGTTCTAGAAAGAGCTCAGGTGTCAGTTCACCTGTCCTGCACCCTGGGAAGGTGGAGCTGGGACAAAAGGGACCTGGAAGAGGCCGCAGGGCAAAAACAAATTCCTGTAGCCTACAGCCCATGGAAAAGCACCCCTGGCTAAGTCCTCACCCATCCAGAAGTTACAGGGCTCTGAAGTGAGGTGCACACCATGTTCCAGGTAGGTGGTTACAACCCACACAGAAGACAGTGCCATGCTTGTCTCAGCCACACTAGCCATTGCTGTTCTGCGGGCGGTGCCTCTGATCGCAGGTACAGATTCTCTTCCAGCTGGTCCTTGGGCCCTGATCAAGGACCTGATCAAGCCCCTCCTCCCCAGTGATCTTGATTTAACTCCTGCTCCAACCACTTCCACCTGCCAGGTCAATCAGGCTCACCTTTGCCAACATCTGTGAGCATGCCCACACCTCTCCCTTTGGTCTTGCAACATGCTGGTCTCTAGCTGTTTGGCTAGGTCTCCTAATTCTGAGATATGACCAATTTTTCCTGGTCCATCCAAGCAGAATGGAAAACATCACAGATGCACTTCAGGTATTTCAAAGATCATGGATTTCCATTCCCAGGACTTTCTCCTAAACCGACACAACATACTCTATATGACTGTCTGGACCTGAACAGAAATGAGGTGACCTTTGTAGGCCAGTGTCAAGAAGACCACACAATTTCAGTCCAGGTATGAACTTTCCTGACTGGCTTTTCCATCACAGTTTGGGGTTTGAGTTGTGACAAATGTCCAGCAAAAGATCTTCCATGAAGACACTTCTGTTACCCCCAAGATAATTCAGGGCTGGCTCCCCTCTACAATGGGAAATTTTATGGAGGGTGTGGAGGGAGAAGGAAGAAACCAGAGAGAGTTATGGTTCTAAAGATTTAGGCTGCCCCAGACAGCAAGGATGCTAGTAGCACCTTCGCATAAATTGGAAAAGGATGCCTCTTCCTCTTGAGGGATGTAGTCCTATGCCAGGGACACTGCCTGGCAATGAAGGTGTGTCTTAGCAGGGAAAGTGCAGGCTAGATTTCAGTTTCTAATTGCCCCTTGACTTGGCAACTTTGTATGATGCATAATCTGTATGTGTACCCTGAGAAGCAATAAGAATGAGGGATCCTCTATAATTTGAAAGCATAGAGTCATAGTTAATACACGGGTTTTGGAATTACACAGACCAGGGTTTGATTCCTGGTTCCTTGGCTCCCTGACTCACTAAACAGGGTGACTTTAGGTAATTCATCTAAGCTTCCTGAGCCTTATGTTTCTTCATCTCAAAAACAGAGTTAATAATCACTGTCTATCAGGGGTTGCTAAGAGGACCTAGTGAGACAGAGCTGGTAAAGGAGTACAGTGTTGAGCACACAGTCACCCTCCAGTAGATGGGAGAACTTAGTTGCATAAGTTGTTGGGGATACATAAATATGGCTACCAAATTGGGAAATCAGGTTGTAGATGATGTCTGATACCCAAAACCATTTCTATGGTATGTGATCTTGGGAAAAAGTACTCACCTGGTCCAAGACCCAGTTTTGTCATACATACCATGGGGGTAATAATAACATTTTTTCCTGCATAGGTGTGTTGTAAAGATTGGCTGAGATAATATGCATTAAGACCTTAGCATCATACGTGGGTCTTCATAAATACTCATTATTCATTCTTTTCCCATCTCCCTTTTCCTACTCCTATCTTCATGTTGGAAAAGTATTTTCATGGCATAATGGAAATAAGTTTAAGGTAGAAAACACTTTGTTTTATGAAACATTTCAGGTAAATTATTTTAATTATCAAAGTCACTCAGTAAGGGAACCGTGACTATGCTCGTTATGAATTTTCTTGTCACAGTTGTGTTCACAGAACTAGAGGTATTATTGAAGGTATTATTCACACCTGACGGTGTCATAAGCATGTTCTCAGGGCAAACATTTACTCCTTGAGGGAATAATCTATGTGTTCAGATTCTCAGAAAATGCCTGGCACATAGAAGATGCTACAGAAGTATTTCTTGGATAAATGAGTCCTTTCAGGAAGAAAATCCAGCTAATGCTATTTAGGAATCTGTATCTTAAGAAATACATTCTGATTTTATTTATATTTAAGTAGTATCCAAATTGTATTTCTAATCAATAAAAAATGATTCTTGCAGAGAAAAACTAACCCCCCATATCATTACTTATATTTAATTCTTTCTTAGTAAGTGGCAGTCAACTAATGACCATTCCTTAGACTTTAAAAAATTATTAATACGAGTGTGCGGCAAGGAAAATTTCATCATAGATCCAAATATCAGAATCCAATCCAAATATCAGAATGCAAATATCATCCTAGACCAATCATTCAAAAAGGCTATTAAGATACTTCCTAGCTAGCAAGGTACTGATGGCAAAGGATGGAATTTTCCAAAGTAATGTAAAACGTTTAATTATTTTATTTTGACATTTCTCTATGCATTCCGCCTGGTAGGAATGATAATGCATTCGTGCTGAATTTCAGGGCTCTGAATGGGAGAAATCTCAGTAGAGGCAGCGAGGCTGCTGAAAGCACATTGCTATTTGTTTTGATTCTTCCTGATGTAGTGAAAAGGTCACTGCCTTTTGAAGGAAGCTTTCTTTAGTGGAGCTGAACAGTGTAGGCCATGTCAAAATGAGAGCGAATTTAATAGCAACCCTGGAGTTTACAATTTAGGTGGTGGAACATCCTCCTTCTTACAGTCCTCTCCAGATAAGTCTTGAAGAAAACAATACAGATGCCCATTTGTGCCAACTGAATCCCTTACAGGCAAGCATGTGACTGTATTCTCAAGTTCTGTTGAAATGCCCCACTTTTGTTTCTATCAGAGAGTTCCCAAATAGATGGAGAAGTTCATTTCTGTTTTGCAGAGCACGGATTAATTTTTTTAAAAAAGTGCTATGTAGAAGAACACAAATGAACAAATTAAAGATGATTATGTATAGAAGTCACTGGTGACTCCAGTGATTCAAATATCTCAGACTCCAGGCCTCTTTCTTTCTGACTTTTTCCTTTGTCGGCTTGAATTTCCTGTTCATAGTAAAGGTATATGGCATACTCTTTTCTGGAATAACGTTATCCTGTTTCAAATGGAAATGTGGATCCCCTGAGCACTGAGACCCCAGGCAGCCCTGCCACTTAATTAGTACTAAGAACTCAGGCCCCTCCATCAATATGACTTTACTATTCATTCCAGGAAATTCCTGTCCAAGAATTTAAGGCTCTTAACCAATAAGTGATCTCATCATTAGCTTTAGGAAGTTTCTGAAAAACCACTTATCTGAATTATAGACTGAGGGACTGTCTATAGATAATATGTCTCTAGACATATATGTCTAGATAATATGTCATTCAACTGGTCAAACCAATCACCTAAAAATGATTGGTTCTCATCAAGACTCAGGCCAAGACCCTGCCCAGTTCAGTCCATCAATCCTAAACACTTTTTTTAAATGCCGTTTTCTATTTTTTTTAAAGATTTTATTTATTTATTTGACAGAGATAAAAAAGCGAGAGTGCGCACAAACAGGGGGAAGGGCAGAGGGAGAAGCAGGCTCCTTTCTGAGCAGGAGCCGGATGCAGGACTTGATCCCAGGACCCTAGGATCATGACCTGAACTAAAGGCAGACACTTAACCAACTGAGCCAACCAGGTGCCCCTAATTGCTGTTTCTAAAAATTAGTTGTAATTTATTTTTAAAGGCAATGCACGTACATGGTTAAAAATTCAAGAGAGAAGAGAATAGATACTTAGATTGAAGATGACAACAGAAAGTCACCCCACATCAGGAAGGAAAGTAAAAAACAGATGTGCAGACTCCCTTGGAACAACTGACAATTGAAATGTGGAGCCAAATCAGGTGGAAAGAACACTGGGGGCACAGGGAGGCAAAGGGGTGTCCCCCCTACTGTGCCCCCACCCCCAGGGCTGCCCCCCCCCAGCACAGTAATGGTTACCTGTCCATAACAGCTGCTTATGACTTATGTATCCCTAAGAGTCCTCAACTATTTATTTATTTATTTAAATTCAACTTGCCAGCATATAGTACATCATGAGTTTCAGAGGTAGTTTTCAATAATTCATCAGCTGCATTGAACACCCGGCGCTCACCCCATCATGTGCCCTCCTTAAAATTGAGCTATAATTGACGTGTAACACTATTAGCTTCAGGTATACAACAAAATGATTTGATGTTTGTATATATTGTGAAATGATCTAACTCTTACATCAAGAATTCTGCTCAATCTCAGTCACTGAAAACACTTAAACCTAAACCCCAAACGTTATAAATATCCACTCCTGATCTATCCTTTTTGAGATGTTAGTAAGGGTGCTGAGGTGGTGGCCTCCCTCACTGTGACAAGTATTAAATTTCACTCTGATTAATCAACAGATTACTCAGACAACCAATCTAGGCAGTCTACACTGCAAAGGCACGTAAGGGAGTTACTTAAGGTTAGAGAGGAACAGAGCCAGATGCTGACACCAAGTTCAGTAGATTGTGTTAGACTAGGGGGGACCCTGAGGATCACCTCTTCCAATCTTTAAATTCTTAGGAAACTGAGGATTTAAATAATTTGCCTGTTGACACAGCCAGGTCTCTAGATACATTAGATCAGAGATTTGTTTTGTATCCTTTCCCCCAAATATTTGTTATTTTTTTTTAAATTTATTTTATGATAGTCACAGAGAGAGAGAGAGTGGCAGAGACATAGGCAGAGGGAGAAGCAGGCTCCACGCACTGGGAGCCCGACGTGGGATTCGATCCCGGGTCTCCAGGATCACGCCCTGGGCCAAAGGCAGGCGCCAAACCACTGCACCACCCAGGGATCCCTTTTTTTTTTTTTTTAAATTTTTATTTTTTTTTAATATTTGTTATTTTTAAAAGTTATTTCTAAGACACTAATATTTCATATTATCTTCCTCATATCACATTGGATTTCAAGTTTATGTGACTTATCTCTATCCGCACCCAATTCAAAACACATGCTCACCACCTGTGACATACTTGCTAAAAAGGTTCAGCTGAGATCTTCTTTCTATGCCTTCCCATAACGCTCTTGCCTGCCTCCCTGGGGAGGAACCTCTTAGATGAAATTAAGGACAGTAAATACTTGGACTATGAAAATAAAAGACTAAGGAAAATCAAGAGTGATACAGCGCTACAGCAAGTCTCTGGTGGACTTCCATTCTTCCATAACAAGGCAGACCCATCCACGAAGATACATAATCTGTACCTCCTTGTCTTTTTAAAAAATATTTTATTTATTTATTCATGATAGACACACACACACACACAGAGAGAGAGAGAGAGAGAGGCAGAGGGAGAAGCAGGCTCCACGCAGGGAGCCTGACGTGGGACTCAATCCCAGGACTCCAGCATCACGCCCTGGGCTGAAGGCAGGTGCTAAACCGCTGAGCCACTCAGGGATCCACCCCCCACCCCACCTCCTTGTCTTAAAGTTCTTTTCAAAATCTCCCTTTCAAAATGCAAATAGTCATGGAAGAGGCCATTCTTTCCCCAGCTTTACTGAAGGATAACTGATTAACAGTGTTGTGTAAATATAAGTTGTAAAGCATGATTTGAGGCATGTATATGTTTTTTTTTAAGATTTATTTTTTTTTAGAGAGAGAGAGAGAGAGAGAGAGAGAGAGAGAGAGAGAAAGAGACAGCACTAATGGGAGGGGCAGAGGGAGAGAGAGAGAGCCTCAAGCAGACTCCACCCTGAGCTTGGAGCCCTATCTCACGACCCTGAGATCATGACCTGAGCCAAAACCAGAGTCCGATGCTTAACCAACTGAGCCACCCAGGCATACACACTGATGTGTGTATGTATTGTAAAAAGATACCACAATGATGGTAGTTAACGCATGCATCACTTCCCATAATTATGATTTTGTGTGTGTATGTGGTGAGAATATTTATGATTCACTCTTCTTAGCAAGTGTCAACTATACAACACAGTATTATTAACAAGAGTCACCAGACTGTACATTAGATCCCTGAACCCATTCAGCTTAAAACTAGAAATATGTATTCTTTGACCACTATCTCCCTATTTGCCCCCCACCCCCACCTCTTGGCAATCCCCAATCTACTGTTTCTATGAGTTTGACTTTTTTAGATTCCACATGTAATTGACATCATGGAGGATTTGTCTTTCTACTTCTAACTTACCCAGGAACACTGTAGCTTAACGAACAAAGAGAAAGGGCTGAGCCTAGGGGAGGAGAGTCTCCCCAGGGAGTAAGAAGACCCTGAGAGAATGTTAGAAACTTCTCCTTCTTTCCTATTTTGGCCTGAGGTGACTGTAACTGTAAATGTTTTCCTTTTTTTTTTTTTTTTAATTTCTCTTATCTGTTCTTTCCTTGTCTTTTCAGTTGTTGTTACTCCTTGGAAAACAGCATGAAAAATGCCCATGGATCCAATCTATTCTCGACCTTTTTACTTACAGGTTACATTATAATGCAGGTATAATATTATTATATTATTATTATTATTGCTACTACTATATTATGAGTGAAAAGAGATAAGCCTACCCAAAGAAACTCTCAGTTTGACATCCTATCCTTAGTTCTTACAGAGACTAATGTAGCACCAACAAGGAAACCATTTTCACAGGAGAAAAGAGTTAAATGGGCTTTTCTAAAGATTAAATTTATATTCTTAAAAAAATCTTAATTTTTTTTCTCATTGTAGCATTGTATTTCCTGAGATTGACTGGCTAACAGCTCCAGCACCCCCAGGGAGCTGCCTCTCATTTTGTGGTGTGCTGGGCTGTCGTAAAGTGAAAATGGCTCCGAGTGTCCCTGAAACTACACAATTATTGGGCAAGTCTGAGGGTGTCTCTATTCCCTGATGGTCTTAAAAATTTGGCTCAGAAAAAAAAAATTGGCTCAGGTACCCTTACAAATTCTCTCTCTCTCTTTTAAACAAATTTTCTCTTTTTCAAAACATTTCTGTACATTTGAAAATCAACAGCTAAATTTCCCCCTTACAGTGTTAATTAGCAGTAAAGGATGTGATTCCTAGCATTATCATATCTGTGCTTCAATATGACTTTGAGAAAACACTGGAGAGTCTTCTCCATCTAATGCATTTACGTTTATGAATTTGGGCATCATGAAGTCAGCCTTCAGTGTCATGTGGATAAGCCAAATCTGCCAGAAAAAGCCTGACTTTATGTTCTAAATCTAATAACACGTTAACACATGCCCATGTGACATCTGCATTATTTCTAAGGCCTATCCTTAAGGTGGATGAATTCCTGGAAGGAGATTTTCCAAAAACTTGTCACTTGGATAGACAATAAGACAGTAAGATGCCACCCAGTGGAATCCTCCTTCTGGAAAACACTGTGTGGGAATGGTCCCTGTGTTTGGCAACCCAGATCAACACACACCATAGTTTCACCTTCCTGTGTGTGTGAATGAGAGTCCTCACCTTTCTTTTGTAAACTAGGAGCAGATGACTAAGGAAGAGTTGGTGAAAAAGGAAAACCAGGAGACCAAATTTAAGAAGAGTTCATAGGTAAGTGAGGCTCTGGAAATGGCTTCTTGCAAGTATCCCTGTCTGTCTCTGCTCAGAGGTCCCTGGTGTACATTCAGGAAGGTAGTTATTCTGCATAGGTGGGTAATGTCATCGTGGTGCCTAATTTGGCAGGTAGACTCTGAATACAGGCCAGTGCATTACAATCCCCTCATGGATCATGGTGCATTTGAGGCTGAATTCTCTTCCCTCAGAGTGCAGGGGCACTCTTGCAGGGCTGGACCTGCACGGGGTCTGTCTTACATGAACAGGGGAGTGTCTTTAAGAAGCTAGGGATTGACACTACCAGAAATTTGTCTAGGATAGTAGTTACAGCTTGATAAAGACCCTGGAGTACCACATAGTGCTTAAGGCCAGCCCCATAATATCTGATGGCAGTGCCAGGATGGAGCCAGCTGGAAGCACACCAAAATTCAGATACAGGTTACAAATTTCCTGAGAAGTTTTCCTTTCTCTATTAAACCAGACCTTTTAGGATTATCTTATCATACTTTGTGGTAATAACATACAAGCCCCAGAAATGTTTCTTTTCTTCTCAGGAAAGGTATTCTGGTGCATACTCATATCTATGCATGAACTGTCAGCTGAGGAAATAATGAATACGCAAAATACTGTCTTGACCAGTTAGGAGCACTTTTGGCTTATGAATTTCAGGTACTGTTATAAACTCAAAATAGATTCTCAAGTCCATTATGTTAGCCTTCTTTCCTTATTACAGTTACCCAGGTTATAGTGATATACACTCTGGCAAAAACTCTTTAATGACTATTCTTGAAACAGAGGTAGAGTAGAAGAGAGTTTAACTCCTCTTCGGCACAAGAGTGGAGGGAGGCTTCCCAGTATAAATTCATCCATTTACCTTGTCAGCCATTCTCCTTTCAGCCTCCTAGTATTTAGCTGTATCATTACACATCTGTGGAATATGTGCACCGATAAATTACATTCCAAATGCTTATACATTTTCATAAAGATCATGTTACTTCATATTATGCCAGTCTTATAAGATACTCCTAAGTAGCTAGCTTGTTTTTCCTTTGATACTTCATGAAGGCAGGTTTAAGAAAGTAGCATTAAAATGACATATTTTCTTTTTTTAAATGACATTTTCATAAGCATTTTAAAAGGGATATGGTTTTGATTCTTACAGATTTTAAATACATTTATTATTCATAGATTAATAAATGATAATAACTTCTAAAAAGCTTACCCTTTTACTATTTTCCCCTTAGATTGTGATTTGTCCTTTAGGTATCACAAAAGACATAAAACATGGAAGAATAAAAGTAAGTTATTTTCATCTAAATGCTTATACTTACAATTTATGTGTAAGTACTTGAAAACAAATGCACAACTGATGTAATAAAACATTACTTTTCTCAGGAAAGATATTAATGATATATTTGGCATTATTTATAAATATATAGTTACCCAAACCTACTTTCTAGCAGAAAGAATATATATTTATATTCAGAATATTAGTTCATTAAAAAGAAAGAGCCCTTCTTTGCTTAATACAAACCCGCTTGTGTTTACATATGTACTAATGTTTAATGGTGTTACCTTAAGATTTTAGTGACTGCAGTCTCCTTCTCTAGAAGATTCCTTGCCCTGATGCTGAAAACAGACTTGCGAAGCTAAAAAATTAGAAGCGTGACTTTAGTTTTGTAATGTAAAGGGATAATATATTGACAAATCATTATATATATTACATAGATAATACTATTAAAACATTAAACATGATTTTTTTCACTAAAACATCACTATATGATTGATACTATTATTTTTTTAAGATTTATTTATTTATTTGAGACAGAGAGAACAAGTGGGAGGGTTAGAGAGAGGGAGAGAGGATCTTAAGCAGTCTCTGAGCTCAGCATGGAGCCCAATGCAGGGCTCCATCTGAGAACCCCAAGATCACGACCTGAGCCAAAACCAAGAGTCAGATGCTTAATGGACCATACCACCAGGCACCCTGATTCTATCATTTAATTTTATCTTTTATTTTTACTTTTATTTGAGCAGAAATGTAAACAAGCTTGTGGGGCCATATGGCTGGCGGTGATAGATTGGCTATGTTTACCAGTAATAAATAACATCTTACTCTAAACAGGCTTTTCAGTGTTCAGGGAATTTAACATTAAATTTAAATAAGGCATTAAAACAAATGTTGGACTCCTTCTTGCTATTGTCCAATAAAACGTTCTCTAATCCACCTTACAACTGTTGCAGGTTCTTGGCCTATGACCCAATACTAATCTGATGGATGAGTTCAAGAGTTGTTTTGCCTACAGGCATGGAGACAAATGAGATGAACTTTCAAGGCTGCTTCCTAGTTAAGAAGGGTGAAATTATTCCAAGGAAAAGCACTAAGGAAAACAAAATCCTGGAGGCTGCCTACAAACAAGAAGATTCTCCAAACTCAGCCCTGTCTTGCTAAATAGTTGCAGAAGTCAGAGGGGTGACAGGTGTACAGAGAACCAAAATGAGCAAGAACAGGACAGAAAGAACAGGGAAGCATGTCATCCTTAGAAGATTCATAATAACAAATTACTAGAAAGTGTAACTCCAGTAGTCAGACCAAAGATAATACTTGGACAACAACCTGCTCATCTTGATTAATAGACTAGGTTACTAAGTGCTTAGTATATTAGTGGCTATTAGATATACGGGTTAACTAGGATTAATTCAGAATTCTTGCTTATCAGAATTGAAAAGCAGAGTTACAAAGGCAGGGTTATGACGCATGACATTACCAGTAAAAAGTAGATAGTAAAGTGCTGGATGATATGTCTAGTAGGAAAGATAAGAAGGCTATAGGACCTCAGGTGGGGAGAGAAATAGGTGTGTCTGAAATAGCAAAGATGTCATTAAAGAAGAAGTCACACGGAGACTTTAAGAATGGTTAAGATTTTTCATAGCAAAGGAGTACATGGGCAAAGGACTGCAGTTGGAAATGCTTGTATGGGGCAAAGTAATCTGGTGAAGACTATTTGCATAAGTGCTGAGCTAGGTGGAGGAAATACTGTCAGGCATAATGTGTTCCAAACAGATCTGAGGGATAAGCAAGAGACAGAACAACTCTGTGTTCACTAAAAATAGATCATCCAGTTTCTTTTAAACAAGGTAGTGACTTCAGGTGCAAAGTCACAGAGCTCCGATCTACAAACAAGCCTATAAACAACTGCTGTACTGTCAACTAGTACGTCCACATGGCCACAGCTGGAGAGGAAGTGGTGAACAAAACTGGCCTTTTCAGGCACACTTGATGACCTAGATAACATCATAACCAGCAATATAACTCATTTTTTACAGTAGATCTGCAATGAAGGGAAAGATCATTGAACACATTGGCAATTTTCCTCATAAGAGGAAAGATGGTAAACTCTTATTTTTTTCAATAATGAAAAGCTGAACTGGTTTCATTATTCACCAGAACTCTTGGAAGAATAAACTAATGCATAGACAAGGAGCTAAAAGTGGGTGTAATTTTTCCAGAAACTATACTGTCAGGGTTGTATAAGAAAGGCTGTTTACTGTGATGTATCATGAAACTTTCTTAAATCTCCTCCCCTGCCCTGAAGAGGTGACTTTTGGCATTGATTTGACCTCCTAGAGCTGGCAGCCTGTGTTCCAAGGAATGTTATTTAAAGTCATTTTCAGAGACAGAAGACTCAGCTGCAGGGTCCCATCATGATGGTGCTTCTGCCTTTTGATACCTTAGGCACATGCATGGTCATGGGAGAGGCTATGGGGGCCCTGAGACAGCAGGTTTTGGGAGAGGACTGGACCCCATCGCTCTTATTTCATCCTTTTTTTAAAAAATATTTTATTTATTTATTCATGAGAGACACAGAAAGAGAGGCAGAGACACAGGCAGAGGGAGAAGCAGGCTCCCTGTAGGGATCCTGATGTGGGACTTGATCCCAAGACCCCAGGATCATGACCTGAGCCAAAGGCAGACTCTGTTCAATCACTGAGCCACCCAGATGCCTTAGGATGTTTTAAAAGAAGAAATATCTACATATCTATCTATCTATCTATCTATCTATCTATCTATCTATCATCTATCTATGTCTATGCATATTTGATAGCCTAGATATGTATTTAGATAGTTATATATTTTAACTGTTCTTCTTCACCCAGTAAATAAAGAAGGCCTATAGAGATTATCTATTATTCTTCCAGTTTTTATTTCCACAGTAAAGCTTTGCACATTTTTTTTCCGAAAAGGACACTGCTAGTCCCAAGGACTCAGAGCTACACTGCTCTGCAGTGCTCTCTTGTGGCTCTCAAAGATACTGACAGTAATCAGAGATGATCAAAACAAGGAATACAGAAATCAATTTCAGGATAAGTAATTTTAGATCTGAAGTTTTCGATTACATCTAAGGAAGCAATTGTTTCTTCTGGTTCTAAACATGTCAGACATGCAGGACTTAAAAGGAGGAGTATGGGTGACATCATAGGGAGTTCTTCTGGTGGTTTATTTTGTTTCTAAACCTAATACATCCAACTACAGAAGATAACCATTCTCTGGCTGAATTATCAAAAAATAAGTTTAAATGTTCAAACAATAGAGAGATGATTTTTTTTTTTGGTCTTAAAATTTTAATTTGAAAGGTGTTTCTAAAAAAAATGTTTCTAGAACTGTGCCCTTTAACATGAAATTCAGGAGGTTCAAATTTGCAGTTATTTGTGGTTGAACAACTTGGAGCTGAAGGGCACAGCAATGGATGGATCTTGCTGATTTTCTGGCAATTTCTTTAACATCTTTTAATCTACAGTGCCCCGCCCACCCTAAATTGAAGGACCTGGGCCATATGACCTGTACTTTCCAAGAGTCTGGATTTTCCCAAGTGCACATTCATGGCACACTTCACATGTTTCTCTGTCTTCTGTACTTCCTGCAAATTGGCAGCCGGACCTAGAGCCTCATCAGGCTCACACTTAATCGCTTTGGCAAGGCCATAGGTGGTGGTATCTTTCATCGCAAGGCATATAATGCCAGATGGTTCCTCTTTTTGTGATGTTAGTAGTATTGATATTCGTTGCTTAGATCATTGATTCATTCAGTTTGTAAAACTGCCACTTCTTTCTCACATGCTAGTTGGAATACTTTTTATAATAAGAGACTTTCTTTCATGTACTATTTGGTTAATCAGTAATATAGTTCATATGGAAAAGGTAAGATAAATGTTGATTCTTTACCTTTACTTATTCATTTTTATATAATTAATTGATTTTCTATCATCTTCTGAAGGCGACCAGTTACTAGTTTAAAAATGCCATTATGAACTCAAGGATTATATTTGGTTTCAATCCATTACAATCATTATCCTCATGTTAGGTCAAAGCATCCCAACTGTGCTCATTGGGAGTTTTCTCAAGATGGCCCATGGATTCTTTTGCCCTGACTCTATTGTCTAGGTTTCTTTGTTAGATATGGCAAGATATCCCACGCTTATCTTATATATGCTTCCTATTCCAAATTAACAATTTTCTCCAAAAACCCCTGGTTTATTTATTGAGAAATGGGTTTCAAAAACATAATTTAGATGCCAGTGATTCTCATTGCTACTGAGTTGGTCACTGTTCTGAAGACTTTGCCTGAGTTTATTCTGATATTTTCAATTTAAATTCAGGGCATAGGGTTTTTACCTCATTTCTTCCATATGACATCTGTATCTCTTCTGTATCTGTATCCCTCCACCCTACATCTTGATTTTTCAAGTACATAGAGGATGACAGACATTAGATTGTCTGATAATAACTCATTTTTATTTCATATTTCATGGACAGGAGTCTTAGAATTACAAAACCTGTTCTAACACAATACAATTAGTGGATATTTAAAAAGCGTTTGCATATATTCTTTCCATTTTCCTCTCATTTGTACACTTGTACTGTACTCAGAAAATAGCTATTACATATTTTTCTCTTCATTGTAATCCTCATAAGTCATAGTTATACATAGTTTAAGAATGTTCAGCACCTGTTCTTTTGTCATTGTCATAGAGTCATATTTGGAATTCACTGGGGTTGTCTGAAACGTGTTCTAGAAGTTTCCTCAGGAAAGGCTCATAGGAACAACATACATCCTTACATCTTAATAGCAGTTGTTTTTAATTCCCTCTTTAGACTTGAGAGTCAGTTTTCCTGGGTATAAAAACAACCTGGCTCACATATTCTCTCTGGATATCCCATATATATAACTCTAATTTTTTCTGACATAAAGCATTCCTTCTTTCCTTTGTAAGACTTTTGTTTATTTTGAGCTGAATACTTATTTATTTTCTTTTATTATTATATTTTGGTTTCAAGTTTTTGCTTAAATTCCGGTTAGTTAACATATAGCATGATACTGGTTTCAGGAGTAGAATTTAGTGATTCATCACTTACACAGAACACCCAGCACTCAACACGACAAGTGCCCTCCTTAATGCCCATCACTCATTTAACCCATCCCCCATGCACCTCCCTGTTAGGAACTCTCAGTTTTTTCTCTATAGTTAAGAGCGATAGCCTTTTAAATATACATTTATATATAAAGTCCTGTAATTTGTCTGGAATATGTCTTATTTTTTGTCATTCGTGGTTGATATTTTCCATTACATGGCATGTACTTTCAATATGTAGCTTCAAATCTTATATTTCAGAAAAGTTTAATGCTTGTTCCATGCTATTGCTTTGGTTTTCTTCTTTTAGGCTCTCTATAAGTTAGATGCTGGACCTTCTTTGGATTTCTTCAATTTGTCATTTTCTTTAAAATCATTTTCATCTTTCTTCATATCTTAAAATTTTCTCTTCTTCACTTTCTAGTTTTCTTTAGGTATCATCTGATGTATGTGATCACTTTATGTTCTTTCCAGTTTAGTCTTCATTGCTTTTATTTATACAGTTGGCCCTTGATCAATGCAGGGGTTAGAAGCACTGACACCCCATTCAGTTGAAAATGCACATATAACTTTTGACCCTCCCCAAAAAACCCCTTGACTACTAAGGGGCTATTATTGAGAATGCCTTACTGATAATATAGTAAATTAACACATATTTTGTACATCATAAGTATTATATACTGTATTCTTATAATAAAGTAAGCTAGAGAAAAGAAAACGTTACTAAGAAAATCATAGGGAAGAGAAAATACATTTATAGTGCTGTATTTTTTGTATTTATCAAAAAAATCTGCACATAAGTGGATGCGCACAGCTCAAACTCATGTTGTTCAAGAGTCAACTGTATTTCTTTCCTGAGTTCTATCACCTTATGTACGAATTTATTACTTTTGTTGTTACTCTCGTCTTATGCAATCTGTATGTTTTTTAACTCGTTTTGCCATTGTATGCTACAATTTGAGCCATTTGTGAGTATGTCTTTATGGTAAGCTTTCACTGTCTATTGTGATGGTATTCTGCTCCTACTCTTTTTTTCTTACAACTTTTGTAGGAAATTTGACTTTGATAAATTTCTGTTGCTCACTTTTAAGCACAGTTTTTCTGAACAGTTCAGTATTTCTTGCTAGCTTCAGAGATTCTTCTGTTGTTTTGACATAGTGGTCCATATGGCAGCCTTCTTTCTGAGATTTCCTGGCTCTGTTATGGATAACAGACACCACTGATTTTGTCTGGATCTACTTTTCCCTTCATCACTCTTGTTGCTGGCCTGTTCAATTTTGATTCCATTCCTGGATGTTTTTTTCAGTGTGGATGGAGCTAGGCAGGTGTTTTCCTGTTCTCAAAGGCATTACATGTCCTGTAACTAACCTTAGCTTCTTTCCCACAGGCACCAATACCATGTTTTATACCCCCAAATTCATATGTTGAAACTCTAGCCCTCCAAAGAGAAGATATTAGGAGGTGGGCCTCTGGCAGGTAATTACATTTAAAGGAGGTCCTGAGGATAGAGCTCCCATGTTGGCAATTGTACCCTCATAAGAAGAGGAAACCAGAGCCCTTCCTCTTTCTGCTATAGGAGCACACAACAAGACGGAAGCCATCTGTGAGCCAGAAAGAGGAACCAGACACTCAATCTGCCAGCACCTAGGTCTGAGACTTTCCAGCCTCCCAAACTCTGAGAGATAAATGCTTATTTTTTGAGTCATCCAGCCTGTCGTATTTGTTATAGCAACCCAAACAGACTAAGTTACCATGCAAATCATGGGGTTATTTGTTTTGTCTATACCTGCTTTGACTTGTGGTTTGTGAATTATCTAGTTTTGTTTTAAATGTTGTCTATCGATTTTGGTTACTAAGTATTGTTTACTTTCATGTGGGAATTCAAGATTAAAAAACTATGCCAATGCCTCTGTCATCATTCCAGAAGACTCCTTATTTTTTTTCTTGAATTTTGATGTAGATTTATCATTTTTTATAAAGATTTTATTTATTTATTCATGAGGGACAGAGAGAGAGAGAGAGAGAGAGAGAGAGAGAGAGAGAGAGAGAGATACAGAGAGGCAGAGACACAGGCAGAGGAAGAAACAGGCTCTATGCAGGGAGCCCAAGATGGGACTCGATCCTGGGTCTCCAGGATCACGCCCTGGGCTGAAGGTGGCACTAAACCGCTGAGCCACCCAGGCTGCCCAGACTTATCATTTTTTATTTGTTCTTTCAAAGAACAAAATTTTAGTTTTACTGATATTACTTACTGCTTCTTTTTTCCCCATTTGATTAGTATCTACTTTTATCTCTTTTTTTCTTCTGCTGTCTTAATGTTTTCTTGGTTAGTGTTTCCATAAATTCTTGAGTTTAATATTTGGACAATTTATGTTAGCCTTTATTCCTTTATTAAATATACATTAAAGGCTATAGTTTTCCCTCTAAACATGCCTTTAGCTGCTTCTCACAAGTTTGAGCTACTTCGTATTTATTAGTTTTCAGTTCTAGAAACTTTTTATTTCCATGCAGTTTCTTCTATGCTTCCTAAATTATTTAGAAGTGATTTTTAGATTTTGAAATGTGTTGGTGTTTTGTGGTTGTTATTTAGTTTCTAATTTTATTACACTTTTGTCAAATAATGTCTTCTTTAGGATACTGCTTTGGTTTATATTTAGAATTCCTTTGTGGTACATAAGTGGCCATATTTTGTAAATTATTTAGGTGTCCCTCAATCAGAATGTGCATTCTCTAGTCACTGAATGAAGGCTGGTCAAATCTTCTAAATCCTTATTAATTTTCTTGGTTTCTGTATTTCAAATCTTCTAAATCCTTATTAATTTTCTTGGTTCTTTGATCACATGCTGAGGTATTATACACATTTTAAATTGAGTTTTCAAATTAATCCTCATAGGTACATGCTATTCTTTTTTTACAGGTGAGAAATCTGATATTCATAGAAATTATGTTGTCTTGGCCTTCCAAATTGCAAACTGAAGAACACAATTAGAAGTCTAGACGTATACCTGCAGTGTTCAAATCTTGTCACTAAACATAATGTTTATGTCAAATGTCATTAGACCCAACAATAAAAAAAAAAAAGCATTTTCCAAACTATATCATGATGCAACATTTTTTGCTTGAACTCAAATTTGGTTCCTCCATAGAATTTGCTCTTATCCCAAATCCTGATACAAAATCTAAACTAGCTATATTTTTCCTTTGTTCTATATATGCATACCTGATTTTCAGAATAATGACCCCGAAGCACTAAAGGAGATAGATAACTTTTCTAACCTATTAATGTCAGTATGATAAGAGTATTTACATTTTATATCTACTGATTCCTTGAAATCTGGGATCTATCACTACTTTCAATTAAGCAGAATATTAATTCAATTTATTCAACAGCCTGCGAGTCACCCTAGAGCTAGCAAGGAATACTCGCTTCCTCTGGGATGCTGCAATGCTGGTCTGAAGAGTAATAGTTTCACTCGGATACCCTCCTTCAAAATGAAGGCATTAAAATTTACTTGAGACAGAAAATCATACATATTCTAAATATTTGAATAACTTTTTCTGATTTGGAGTTGTTAACAATGTATTTCTGTTTATAAATGAGAATAAGTTTGGGAGCCATATTTTTCTTTTTTCATTTTGAAAATATTAACAGGTTAAATATTAAATATAATAAATGGAAACACATTTATAAAAACATATGGCCATAAAGCACAAAACTATGGTCCAATGAATAGGGCTTGATGAATGTCATTTCTTCTAGAAAGGTGTAGTGTAATTATTGTAATTAGCTGCCTTATTGAGTAAGTCTCCCACATAAAATGTCATAATTGGAAATAAGCAATTACTTAAAATTACATAGGTTGAAGGTGGCAGGTACGTCATTCAAGTGTATTTTAATTTTTCATGCACCTATGAACTGAAAACTAACCTCAAAGTGCATATGATAGATCTTGTGTATAGCAAGATGTTTCTATAAAATAAACTTTTTATAAAATTGACATTATGCTTGGAAAGAAATAATTTTAAGAGGTGATTAGGTGGCAGCAAAATTAAAATAGTCACTTACAATGTATAAAAAGGTGAATATCATTATAATAGCATGCTACAGAGCTTTGAAATTGTCTTAGAATGTGAATTGTGAAAAGGGAGTTTTAGATGATGGGTCAAGATTTTTGATCTTGTTATTTCAACATTATAAATTTTGAACCCTGAAAATACACCAGTCATAAAAGTCAAAAAATATATAAATACGTATGCACGTGTGCATGCCTACACACACAGAGTCTTCCTTTGGGCTCCAGGGCACCCTACATGTTGTTTTCTGCTCTGTGTATGAAACAACTTATTATTTCTCTGTGAATTTCAATAGATCATTAGCTCCATATGAGAAGGGTGGTATACTCCTTATCTACTATATTTTCCTCCACTGTCCAGTACTGCCTGTAACTTGTTAGTGAATATATTTAAAGAATGAATTCATTACTTAATATTAAAGATAACTTTTCTCTGTTCTAATTTTTCCCCTTATGAAGTGAATCCTTGAAATAACAAATGTGAATCAAGTAAAAATTACAAAGGAGGACTAATCACTTTTGAAATGCATCAATACACTCGATATATAGGACAATCTTGTGAAACTAGAAATTAAATGATTGGAAACTTAATTGGCTTGCCTTTTATGGAATTAAATTGCCCAACAATGCTTTAGTCACTAAGGTTTGTGTTGGCGATTTGGCCAAATATCCAACAACTCAGACATCAGCTAGCCTAGTATAATGATGCCAAGGATGCAAAAGATGAAGGAGAAGCAGTATCTTCACAGATATGCTAAATATCCAGTGCTCACTGGTAAGAAGCTATGATATCCGCTGTAATATATATTTAGCATAACACTTCATGATTATAGCTCACATAAACAGAAAGACAAAAGCTGAAACTTGTAGAGATTAAAAAAAAGATGAGTGGATTATGATTTTGGGAGAAAATACCAGATGCTTATAACCATGCAGCTGTTTGTGAATTTAAAATCCATGCCCCTCAGATAATACAAGGGAATAGGGCTTACTCTCCAATTGATTCAATGGTATTTGGACTTTAGATCCAAATAACAAGAACAGAGCAGCCCCGGTGGCCTAGTGGTTTAGTGCCGTCTTCAGCCCTGGGGTGTGATCCTGGACACCCGGGATCAAGTCCCACATTGGGCTCCCCGCATGGAGCCTGCTTCTCCCTCTGCCTGTGTCTCTGCCTTTCTCTCTCTGTGTCTGTCATGAGTAAATAAATAGAATCTTTTTTAAAAAAACACAAAAAACGAATAACAAGAACACCAGCCCCAGCAACAACTGTAACACATTGAGATTGGCACTATACTTAATGGAAAGTAAAACTTATGAGTACAAGTATACTCCAAAGAGAAGAATGTTGAAACAGTAGAGCAAAGTGTAAATTTCACAGATAGTATTAGCTGCAAGCTCAGCGCTCTGATACCTGTTTTGGAGACAGTGAAGAAAAATTGTGGTTAAAAGCTTTCTGTGTTACTTATAGAAGATCTCTATCCTAAGACACATTTACTTTTGACTTTCAGTGGATGTACACTGAAGGAATCCAAGAAAATTATTTATAATCCCAAACCAAGAGTGATTACTCAACTAAATATGCAAATAAAATGCAAAAAAAAATCATTGATAGGGAATAAAAGCAGCAGAGTGCACTTTTTACCCAGACCCCTGCACACTGTTTGCATATAAAGGCCTTCAAGAAATAAATGTCAAATGATAAAATGTGCACTGGAACTCAGCTGTATTTTGATCTGAGCTCAAACAAATACTGCAAAGATCAATAAACATGTAAGAAAAAGTTTTCACTTGTATTTTGTATCTTTTTGTTTCCTCTCTATTATCGTGAGTAGATCAATTATCCACCAGAGCATTTCTAAGCTGAAGAGAGTACATAGGTTTTCACATTTGGTCTGATGAACACCGTTTCTTCCCTCCCCTGGACCACACTGTCTGTAACTCTGCCAATCCAGCCCCTCTGAGTGGTGGCACCGTGTAACCTCCCACTCTTCTCCTACAGAGACATCTTGAATGGCCCTGGAGAGATGCTAAGCTATTATTTTAGAAAATTCTTTCAGAAGAGCAAAAGCCCTAAAGATGAAAATAGGCTGGTTTCTCTCTCTTTCTCTCTCTCTCTCTCTCTCTCTCTTTTGGTGAGTAGACGTTTATCCTGGAAATTATAGATCAGTAACTTGCTATGTACAGAGTTACTGAAGCAAATCATCAAACACTCTATAATCACATAGAAAAATACAAAATGCTGTCTGGCAATCAACAAGGCTTTGTGAAGAGGACATCTTTCCAGAGAAATTTAATTTACTTCTTGAGAGCCTGAGACACTATATAGGCAATGGGGGTTGTTACTAAAATATAAAAAAATGAAAATAAAAAAATCAGACTCATGAACAATAAGGAAAATAAATCAGTAATTAATATACTGTGCTTAACTAGACTGTTACAATCAAAGGTTAACTTGTTTAAGTAAAAGTCCTTCATCTTGATTGATGAATGTAAGTCTATTTGCTGAGTCTGAACTCATGGTATGGTTCAGAATCAGTATCCTATCTTAGTATTAGAGGCACATAACATACATTATGCCAGTGCAATGGGAGGCATTTAACATATATAATTATAGCAAGCGATGAAAATAAGAGTTATTTCTACTTCATAGATGAGGATTGGAACCTGCATCACTTATCACTATGACTGGTCATAATCACTATTCTGCTTCTCACGACGAACAGTTAGGTCAAGCATCTTCTGCGTCCTGCACTTTTCTGCATGTCTCACTCTCTGTCTGGAGCACCTTTCCTCCTACACTGCTCAAGCTTTCTGCTCCTATAAGGGGGCCTACGGGAGTCCTGTCTCAGGTTCCTGTAACACATTTACTTTCATGCATTTACTCATGGTCCTCTCCATTAGTCTAAAAGCTTCTAAAGGGCACCACTCACATCTTGCTCATTGTTGAAATCCCATGGCCCTGAAGAGCGCCAGATGAATAACAGGTGTTCCATAGACATTTGTTGAATGACTGAGTGAACGTGAAGACTTATAGAAATGGGAAAAGTAAAGAAAACCTAGTAATTGCTTCTATCACTTTCTTCCTTTTGTACATTTGTTAGCTGACTACGGTGAAGGCTTCCTGTGGAACTTGCTATATGCTTGGCAGAAAGGAGGCAGGTGAGAAAGCAGACAGATACTGCCCTGCTGTCAGAGAAATACTCCCTGCTCTTAATCATATGGGTTTTGAAACTATACTAGGAAGTGCACAGGGCACAAGGGGGTGGCTGAGACAGACCTTGTCCCTCTGTTTCAGGCTGATGTGACTGTGTGGTACCCTCATGTTTTTCAGACTCTGTGAGGTTCTGACCCCTGAAACGGCACAGCAGACAAGACAGCAGGGCAGAAATATTGGGGAGCTCAGCTGAAAAGCAGTGAGAGTCCCCAGATCCAACCACAGCAGGGGGGACACTCTGACTTTGCTAAGATGATTCACTTGTGAGGACTGAGGGGGCTGTTTTCATTACCATGGTTACTGGAAAAGTAAGTTTACATCTCAATTCACTGACAAGCATGCTACTTAAGAAAACTCAGGGTTTAATTTCAATAATATGGACCAAAAATGAGTAGAAAGCCATTGCCTTCTGCTTGGAAACTAGAAAAACTCCTCTCAAGGGATAGAGGCATGGGGCTCCTGGGGGGCTCAGTGGTTCAGCGTCTGCCTTTGGCTCAGGTTGTGATCCTGGGGCCCTGGGATGGTGTGCCCCGCAGGGAGCCCACTTCTCCCTCTGCCTGTGTTGTTTTTTCTCTCTCTCTCTGTGTCTCTCTCATGAATAAATAAAATCTTAAGAAAACAAAAGAGAGAGAGAGAGATGCAGGCTTGTCCTATAATCAGGAGGAGAGGGAACTCCTGGCTGATGCCCCAGTAGGGACAGCAGGAGGAGAAAGGGACGGGGAATTAGCCTTGGGAATAACATTTCTATGGAGTCACGAAGGGCAGCCATTCCCTCTAAGGAAGAAGTTTGAAAGCACTATTTCCTGCCTTTTTCCTTTAGGATCTGCAACAACAACTTAAAGATTTTATGTTTTTGTTTGCTTGTTTTTTATGGGGAGAAGGACAGGTATTTTAAACTACATGATAAAGGTAATTGGACCTATTTTTAAGAACGTGGTTTCCGCAAAGTTAGGTTGCTATGGAGTTCCTTATGGTTGTTGGAACCTAGGGTGATGACTGGGAGAAAATCCTGCCTGACAGGTGCTTATTTGAGTTTTCACATTTCCTGCATTGCCAACTCAAAACACCCTCACCTTCTGTTGTCAGGTTGTTGCCGTTTTTTAAAATCCCTTTTTAAAAATCCCTTTAAAATCCCTTATGATCTTCAAGTTCCTGGGCACTCAGCATTTTCCTTGGCAAGGGTAAGGGATTCCCTCTAGTGTAGTGGGTGTCAGAAGTTTCTCCTTACAGGAAATCATTAAGGGAAAAGCTTTATTTTAGTGTTCTTTTCTTTCATGTCATGGAAATCACGATAAGTCAGACTCTCATTTTCCTTTTATTTCTTACTACTCTTTGAAGAACAACAGCCTCAATTTGTGTTGTAGAGTGCTGGGAGTGTTTCTTCACATTGAGTGAAAAACCTTGCTGTCCACTTGACCCTGCGGGGCAGTTCCAAAGGCAGCTGGAGCTCTATAAGAAATTTCTAAGTGCTCGCTGAAAAATACTTTCTCAGAGGAGCTAAGAGGGGTATGGTTTTTGTTCGGGATTTTTGTTGTGTGTTTATATAATTTTACATGGCTTTGGGGTTTCTCAATAAAAATAAAAAAGGCTTGGCATATTTAAAAATACAAATACCAGATTGCTTCCTCTTCAATTTCTGCTCCCCTTATATATCCTCGGGCTTAAATTCGTGAAGTGAGTTTCTCAGTTTTGGTGTTTTCTGGCTAATGGTACTCAACAAAGACAAGTTCCAAGTATTTATGAAGGATGCTAGGAACTGATGGCAGAGGAGGCTGGAGACACTGGGAACTTGAAAAGAGTGAAGGTGACTTTCTCAGAGGCCTAAATATAGACAAAGCTTTAAGAAGGAATGGTAGCACATAACAAGTCTTCTTACTGCTGCCATGCCAGGGCAGTGGCTACTGAGATGAAAAGAAAATATGTTCTCTACATCCCACTTTCCCAACTGGAGTGTGGATCCAGAGAATGAAGCTCATAGGGGGATAAATAATATTATCCCAATTGTAGGGTACCTACATATTGGCTAATGAGGCTTGCAGTGGATGAAGGATAGCCTACCCATCATGGATAATTTTCTTCATGTAACATCACATACGGTTTGTTGGAATCAATGAAACTTATAGTGTGGGGACTGCCTGCAGTCTTCAGAAAATTCTAGTCTCTTAAGATGCTGAGTGACTTGGATGCACTGAGGAGCAGTGTCTTTGCTAGTTCATTATATTTTAGGGGACGATCAGAAAGGCTCAATTATAAGATTACAGAATAAAACCATACTGTTATCTTCCTTTCAGTTAGTAAGAAACAACTGTCAAAGGAGAAGGTAGAAAGAAGCCACAAAATATAAGGACATTAAAGAAATCAGAAATGGCATTTGAAGTTCTCCGACTGTGAGTTAGCACAGGGATTGCTGCAGGAGGGATGATGGTGGGCATCCAGAGGGGAGCACTGGGTATGCTAAATTCTCCTCAGACCACTCCTCAATCCCCATGTGCCTGCCAAGAACCTTTTTAATTTTTTTCTGTATCAACTTCAAAATATTCTGTTCAGGAAGTATGAGAGACATCACTTTGGTTTCAGACAGAAAATAAATGTTCATAAGCTAATTTTGTGTTTCCAGTGGGATAATGTTATTAGGGATTTAAAAAAGCATGCTGTAGACTTACACCCACTTTGGGCATAAGTGCTACCAGCTCTTGGCACTCTTCCTAGAGATAGCTGGTCAGAACCACAGCCTAGACTGGGGGCTCATTCTACACATCTGGCTTAATGTCTGCTTTTGAAATAAATTTTGAAAATAAACAATCTGAATTCTGGTATGTAAACTGCATTTCGGGCTGATTGGCTGAAATCAGGCCATTATCTTCCCACTTGATTATCCACCACCAAACACATGCACTTTCATGTCCATGCCTTGTACATAGTAGAATGAATGAAATATAACTGTGGACAACAAATGTGACAAATTTAATAATTTTTTAAAAAATAGTGAAAGTTCTTAAAGGAGGGTTAAGAATATTGCATGCCTACGCACACATTTTGTGATTCTCTACTCAAAATTTAAAAGCAAAGGAAGCTCTCAGTTGAGATCAATTTAGTGGTTTGGAAAATCAAGTAAAACAAATATTTCAAAGCATAGAAGAAAAAGAGATGGCAATCATAAAGGAAAAAGTATGAGGAATAAGGGAGCAGATGGAGAAGTAATTATTGAATAAATAATAAACAAAAATTTCCTTGACAATATATCAGTCTGCAAATTGAAAAGACTCCCCAGTTAGGCAGTTCCTTTCTTTTTATTAAGATTTTTAAAATTTATTTGAGAAAGAGAGAAAGTGAGAGAGAGCACAAGCAGGGGGAGGGGCAAAGGGAGCGGAAGAAGCAGATTCCCTGCTGAGCAGGGAGCCTGACATGGGGCTTGATCCCAGGACCCAGAGATCATGACCTGAACCAAAGGCAGACACTTAACCAACTGAACCACCCAGGGACCCTCAGGTCAGTTCTGAGGAAATAAAACATACCAGTATATCCTGGTAAGGTTTCTGAACAACCAGGACAGTGGAGAGTTTCAAAAGCTTCCCCAAACCAGAAAACCTACCAACCAACCAACCAACCATCAAACAAACACCTAATTACATTCAAATGAAAAAAAAATGACACTGGCATCAGACTTGTCCTCTACGATGTTGGAGAAGAGAGAGAAATTACATGTGAAGAAAATAAATAAATGGAAACCCTTGAAGGAGAAGAGATACACTATAAGGGAATCATCATGATCATAGCTGAGAACAAAATCATGGAACTGCAGCAGAAGACCAGATGCTGGGGAGAGGGATGGGGTGATGGGAGGAGGTAAGAGAAAAGAAGCAGAGGAGAGAGGCACAGATAGAGCAAAAGCCTAATCTTTGTGCAGTGTGGGGAACAGAGAATCTTGAAGGATGAAGGAACTGGTATTTTATTTTCCATGATAATAAAGAAATACATATTTCATCATAAGCAACAGAAAAAGGGCAGCCATAATTCAAAAGAATAAAAAATAAACTAGGACTTCCAAAGTAAAACACTTGCATGTAAATTAGATGCTTTTGCAAACTCTAACATTCAAGATCTTTTACAAATTCTGCTATTCATCTTTCATTTTTTTTTTTTTTTAGAGAGGGGGAGAGAGAAAGGGTGGGAGAAGGGCAGAGTGAGAGGGAGACAGAGAATCCTAGGCAGGCTCCATGCCCAGCATGGAACCCTACACAGGACTGGATCTCACAACACTGAGATCATGACCTGAAACCAAGATCAAGAGTCGGATGCTTAATCAACTGAGCCACCCAGATGCCCTAATCTTTCATTTTCTAACTGTGAAATCTGAGGGAACACATTCACTATCTGCTCTTCAATGATAAATAGATAAATCACAACATGAATAAGACAACATACATAGAGATAATTCCTGCCACATACTAAACACTTAATAAGTGGTATTTTGACTGATTTTAGAGAAACCTGCTCTGAGTTTTCTCCCCAGAGAAAATGGTCTCTTGCAAAAGGTATCATACAGGCCACTATTAAGCCTTGGCTGAATGTCAGCAACCAGAGTCCTTCTGCATGTGAGGAAATGCAGTGTTGGGAGGTTCGCTACCTATCGAAGTCACAGGGCTGATACCTGGTATGGCTCAAAAGCGGACGTGTACAGAGGCAAAATTTAAATTCATAACTGCAAATGTTAGGTTTCATGATTTCTTCTACAAACAAAATTAGTTTCTTCATTATTCTCCTGAGACATCAGATTTCAGGACCCACCATACCCTGCAGTTACATAGTTCTTTCTCTAACATATATGTTTATGAAAACTTTGGCCATTTAAAGCAGTGATTCTTACTTTCTTTTAATTGAAATTTTGTTAGTTAACATAGAGAGCAATCTTCATTTCTGGAGTGGAATTCAGTGATTCACCACTTACTTACAACACCCAGGGCTCATTACAGCAAATGTCTTAATTCCCATCCCCCATCTAACCCATCCTCCACCCTCTCCCTCCACATCCCTCAGTTTGTTCTCTACTGTTAAGATTCTTACTTTTTGGTCAATGTATTTGTTGTCTTCAATTGCAGACCGTTTGGAGTGATCACATGATGAGGAAGAGGTGGACGGAAGGCTTCGTAAGAGGCAGCAGGTGTCCTGTTGCTGGCGATCAATGAACTGCTTCATGAAACTTTCCCTTTGCAAATGAAGTAGACACACATGCGTCAAGCATTGTTAATAAACCAGAGCAAGTTATGGCATTTTACAATGACACGTGTGCTTGAGCTCCGATAAACGGTAACAGAAAAGAAGTTCACAGAAAATAAGACCCATCATGCTAAGAGTGGTGTTTAGATTTAATGAGCAGAACAATGAACTTAGAGAAAGCTTCCCGAATTTTCAGTTTTGTTTAAAAAAAGTAATGTCCCTGAAATAACTTTTAAGAAATAATATTCAGTCATTGATGGTATTTCTTTGAATCTCATTGTGGTAATACTTTTTTTTCCCTCTAAGACTTAGAGGGATTAGTTCATCTCTCTGACTTCTACTCATCATAAGAATCCTCAAGAGATAATTTTACATTTAAGGACTCAAAATAACTCAAAAGAAACTTGTTTCATCTGATCTCTGAAGCATGGTGAGAATTCAAATAACAGCTTTTCAAATAACACCTAATCTTGAATCTAATTTGTGGCTCTTTTATACTTCCTATTTTTAAGTTAAAATTTTTTTAAAATCAGAAATGCAAATATATTTCCATTTGAATTTTAAATATTATGGCACCATAACCAGTCTCATATTTTTATAAACCCCCCCCCCCCCACAGAATTGTTTTTAGAACTGGTTACATAAAAATGTCATATTGTGGGGCACTTGGAATTCTCAGTTGGTTAAGCGGCTGACTCTAGATTTCGACTCAGGTCATGATCTCAGGGTTGTGGGATAGAGTCCCAACCCAGTTGGAGTCCACTGCGCCTTCTCTCCCTGCCTTCCTCCACCCCTCCCCCCACTAGCACATGTGTTCTCTCGCTTTCTTTCAAGTGAATAAACAAAATCTTTTAAAATGGCATATTTCAACTATTTTGGTTCTATTTGTAATTTTGAGCTACAACTGAAATAGTGTCTTTTAATTTTTAAAAATAAACGTTTTAAAGCATCTTTTATGCAAATGTTCAACTGAAGGGCAAAGTGGTAGAAAATCAAATTAATATATGTGGCAAATGCCATGTTTCTTCTTATAAAAGTGGAAGACAAGGAGCCATCAGAGCCGGAGGTGAGAGTATTGGGCAAACACTTTCACCAGGGTTTTCCAAGGTTGTTTCCATGCTAAATTAAGAACAAGCTAAAGATGAGAAGGAACGAGGTACCATTCTCTCCGGATTGGTTATGTTGGTTTATGATGCATAAAGAAACAATGACAACAGACTTAACATGCTTTTAAGCAAGTCTTTATAATGCAACACTTGTTCTTTGTCTAAATGCATTAAAGAATTTTTAAACTTCAAAATAAGGTAGAAGACAAATGATACTGTAATTAGACAGATATTCTAAACAAGCACAGTAGTGCAGAAACCTGGCTGGTGGCATTTCTCTATTTACTTGACAATAAAAGGCCTCAAAAGACAAGTTTATCCTTATAGGGTTGAAGGTCAGAGTTTGGTGTCTACTGCAACCTTGAGTACCTGTGACAGTTATCTGGGGATCCAATCCCTGAGGGGAATCTCAGGGAGAAGCAGGGGGAAGCAGCCTTCTTGCCTCAGCTTAATGCCGCTGTTGAATGACCATTCTGAATATACCACTTAAAGGGGTGAATGGTTTTTAAAATAGATAAAGAGAGTAGAAGTATACATAACTTAAAAATATACCCTTCTTTGAAACACGAATTTGAAAAAAGGGCTGAATCAGATTTAAGAGAAATCGTTGACTGTGTCTGTGATATATACGATGAAAGAAATATGTTAATACCTGATTTTAGGAACTGTAAAATCTGAAGGAAGCTTTGAGATTTTCACCATTTGCGGTCTGTTTGGAAATTTTTCAAAGATTCGAAGTCGCAAGGGGAGCTTTTCTTTGGTGTCCGCATTCGCTTCACTTTGTTTTAACTAAAGAAAAAATAGAAAGAAGGAAAGGGGGGAACTTATTGTACTATCAAGTCATAGACTGGATTTTTGGAATCAGAAAAACAATGAGTTGGTACGTGGCGAACGGTAGATGGCAGCAGAGCCCCATCGAGTGCACTTTGTCACCTGGCATCTATGCTCCGTGTGTGTTCGAACTTTAACCACCCAGAAAACAAAACCACAACTAAACCAAGCAAAAAACTAAAGCAGAAAAAATTAGAAGAAAAATTTATGTTCTTTTATTACCAAATACAAACCCCCTTTCATAACAAACATTATTTTTGTTTGCTTATTTATCACTAGCATGTATAATAACATAACAATAAAATCTGTTTTATGTGTGCTATAATACAAAATCAAAAAGAATAAAAAGAAATGAAACTCCTGAGTGGTAATATTTGCAAAGAGGGAAAATGTCAGGAAAACGGGTCATTTATTCTAGCAGATTAAAGAGAAAAGCTCAAAATGGAAACAACACATTTGGTACCTACAGGAAGAGTTCTTTATTCAGTTGTAAGATGAATTATTACATTATATGCCATAACATATCTTTGCAAGAAATGACAAGCAAATGGAATTCATCATCTATGTATCATCTATCTACAATGGTTTTTATATTTTTTATATATATTTTGTAGTTATACAAATTAGATTTCAGGGAAAGAAACTTGACAACATAAACTGGAACCGGTGCTTAGCTAAGGAGCCATCATAAGGATGGATTTGGCCTGAAAAATGAAGTAGGGTGCTTCTACCCCTTCTCACTCCACCTTCTTTCCTGTCCTAGGCTGACTTCTCTTGCAGACCTTCCTTACGTCTCTTTACTACTCCCTCCTCTCAGAGCTCTCTATAGACGGGATAACCTCTCCATATCCACCTATCTCCTGTTCTGCTCTCTAGCCTGCACCTCTGACCACTGAACCCGTTCAAAGAGTCCACCAAATTCAGACAGCCTCTCTGGTGGGGTTAGGGAAGTGTGTTTCAAAAACCAGCAGCTTCTTATTCCTTGCTGGGTATGCTCTTACTTTCTAATTACAACCTGTCTCTGGTTTGTGAAAAGATTAGCATGGGAGGCTGAGAATATTTTTATAACTTTTATAACAGGAAGAAGGGTGGCAATTCTTCCCTCCTCCCCAAGTAGGGGTATCCAAACCAGCCAGAGAGAACATGACCGTTGCATTTGGGGGAACATCCAATTTCAATATAATATATGGCTCAGTTGTCCAATTGGTGTGAGCTCAGAGTGAGATTATAGGTCTTATTTCTAGTTCAGAAAATGTGCCTCATTTTTCATAAAACTCAGAAACTGTTCTTAAATTCTTGTTTTATATAATATAAATATTTTACTGTAGCCATCTGTATGTCTTATTTAATTTGGGGGCTTGTCTGTGGATTTCTGACTTAGACAGTGACCTCATAAGAAGGGTTGACTGTTGTTCATTGCCTTCCTGTCTCCCCAAGTGGAATACAACACAACACAACACGCTCCCAATCGTTTGATGGCTGTGATGGTGACAGTGATGAAGACTTAGCTCCCAACTAGCTTTTCCATGAGATGCAAGCAATTAAAAAATGGCTGCAGGGGTGCCTGGGTGGCTCCATTGCTTAAGTGTCTAACTCTTGGTTTTGGCTTATGTCATTATCTCAGGGTCCTGAGATCAAGCTCTATGTTGGGCTCTGTGCTTGGCAGGGAATCTGCTTGGGATTCTCTCTCTCCCTCTGCTCCTCCCCAGCATGTGTACTCTCTCTCTCTCTCTCTCTTTCTTTCAAATAAATAAATCTTAAAAAAAGAAAAATGGCTCCATATATAAACAAAGAAATTCATGAGGAAGAGACTTGTTTTCCAAAAATTTATTGGCATAACTTGTAAAAAGATATTTGTCAGTAATAAGGAGAGCACACAGAAAAAGAAAAGGTGGTTTGTTTAGTCAGACTAGAGAGAAAGGCAATTATATAAGGCCAAAGACAGGCCAAGAAGATAGAGCAGAAATGAAGGATTTAATTCATGACTTTGCTGACTCATTTACTTATGTATTGGTGTAGTCACTTATAAATCAAATTCCAGAGACCAGATTCCCTGCAAAGTTCTGGGAATATAAAAATAACTAAGACACAGTATTTGCTCTCATGGAGCCCACGTTGTAATGGATAGATCGGTCCGTAAACAGATAATGACAAATATAATAGCTATTCTAGCTGAGATACAAACAAAGTGCTGGGAGCTCAAGGTGAGGAGCAAAGGGAGAAAATTCAAAAAAAAAAATGATGGTGCTACTTTTATTTCTAGAGACTTCTTCCAGTATTCTGGAGGCTGGAAGCCCTAAATCAAGGTATCAGCAGCACCATGCTCTCTCTGCAGGCTCTAGGAAAGAGTTCTTCCTTGACTCAATTTCTTGGCAATGTTCGTGTTCCTTAACCTGTAGTTCCATCACTGTGTCATCTGCCTCCGAAATCACAAGGCCTTCTTCCCTGTGTGTTTCTGTGTCTGAGTCTCCCTCACTTTTCTCTTACAAAGACATCAATCATTTAAATTAGGGCCCACCCTAAAGCAGTATGATCTTAACTGATCATATCTGAAAAAATCTAATTTCAAATAACATCCCATTCTGAGGTTCCAGGTAGACATGAATTTTGGGGCCATACTATTAAATCCACTACATAGAGTAGTTGAAATTCCAGCATATGGTGACTTGGACACTGTTTCTCTTCCCCCACCCACCCTTGAGACTGTCAACACTAGGAGGACAAGGATCCTTGCAGGGGTTGGGTGGGTTTCATTATTCATATTCAGAGCCTGATATACTATTTGGCACAAAGTAAGCTAAACAAACATATGTTAAATGAATAATTATATAATAATCAGCAGAACTAAACTCTTTAGCAGATAACTTGGAAATAAAAGAAAGGATTTTTGGTATATTCTTAAAGGTAGAGAGAGAAGCAGAAAATACCCATTTACTGATTGAATACATTTGTTGGCATGGAGTATAAGTATCCCTGGATTCACAGAATAGAATATAAATAGACTCTATGGCACTTAACCTGAACTTAACATCTACCATTGGTGAACTGAGTGAACTGAGAAATGTTTAGAATAAGTTTAGACATAAAATTTTCTAATATTTATTTATTTAAAGATTTTATTTATTTATTCATGAGAGTCACAGAGAGAGAGGCAGAGACATAGGTAGAGGGAGAAGTAGGCTCCCTGTGGGGAGCCCAATGTGAGACTTGATCCCAGGACCCTGGGATCATGACCTGAGCCAACGGCAACCACTGAGCCATCCAGGCATTCCAAAATTTTGTAATATCTTATCAAATATGCTAGAATATGATGTTAACATTGGTCGGTTACCAGTATTAAAATATAGTCCCCTTGACTTTATGTCTTTAAAATGGAGCTCATCTCATTCTACTTTGTGTTAGAGTTATTTATACCTCCTCAAACTTGTAAACTACTCAGGGGCAAGATTCTGTTTTTAGTTCACTTTCACAGTCCTTTCCAGAGAATAGAAATATAATAGCTGTTTGTAAATAAATGAATTAGAATTCATAATGAACTGATCATAGAACTTTAAAACTATAAACAGCAAACGAGAAGCTCTTTTTGATGACACAGAAGTTTCTTGAAGATGCTGCAAATCCTCTGAGACATCAGGTGTCAAGGCTCCACATATGTGCAGAAGGGCCAGTTAAACCAGACAAAGATGGGTGGATGCATGGGTGGCAGATATATTGATCTCACTATGGAGGCACTGGATAGAATCTTCTACAAGCAGGAAGGGGCCTCTTTGTGAATGGCAGCTGCCAAGTGCTCTTTCTGCTGTTCACAGTTAAGCAGCACTGACTACAGATGAACATGTACACATCCAGTAACTCAGCAAACCCTCTCTCAGGCACACACCCACCAGAAACATGCCCACATGCACACCACAGCCTCGCATGCCCACAGCTGTGCAAAATGGTACTCTCCTCAAATGCCCACTGGCAGCTGGATGGAGAAGTAAACTGTGGTATATTTATGAATTTGAGTCAATAAACTCCATCCAAGCACAAGAATTAGGGTGAATTTTACAAACTAATGTTGAATGAATGAATCCTGACAATGCAAACAAATACATCCCAAATAATTCCATTTATATAAAGTTAAAAAGCAGGCAACACTACTCTATCCTGCTTATGTCTGGAGCGTGGTCATCCTGAGGTGGGGTGAAGCATCATGACCCAGAGGGCATATGGGGAAGGGCTTTTGAGGAATAGCTGGTATTCCTTTGGGTAATGGGTGTGTTCAATCAGTAAAAGTTTAGCAAAATGCCTTTTTCTATATGGATGATAGAATCCAGTAAAAAGTTAAAAAGAAAAAAGGACAGATGATGGAGTTAAGCAAAATCATCAAATTCTTACTCCACTGCTATTAATCACCTTAACGAGAACCAATTCTCCTTCCCTGGTCCATGATTTTGGCCAAGATACAAAATGAGGGGGAAAAAGGCCAAAGAGCAAGACGGGACTGGAGTGTGTGTGGAGGATGAAGATGAGGCAGCCAGGGTAAAGAAAAGTACTGCCTGGTACTTGGAAGCCACTGTTCAAGTACTTAATACACGATAAACCCTATTGTACCTTTTATCCAAATTCTTTCCCCTTCTTGCATTTAAGCACAGATTGTCCCAAGATTAAATGTACTGTGATGCAAGTGATGCAGTGTAATATGGGTTACACTGAATATACAGGATAATAATTTAAGATCATTATATTATGCCACAAAAGCAGACTTTCTAATGTATAGCAATTGTACTTGTAAATATTCACTTAAAAATCATTTCAAAGATCAAAACGCTTGAATGGAAGGAACCTAGTGTAGTGAACCCAAGATTTTAGTCTTTATGTTGAAAAAGCTAATGTAAAGAAGAGCACAAAGGAAAGTCTATAATGGCTTCAGCGGAGCACAAAGTCTGGCTGCAATGGATGGATCATATGATAGATTTGTAACAGACTCAAATGGTTAAAAAAGAACCCCCCCCCCCAAAAAAAACCCACATTTGCAAAAAAAGAAATCAGAATCAAAGAGAAAAATTCAAACCTTGAGCTTTAAAATATATAAATCAAAAAATAAAATAAAATAAAATAAAATATATAAATCATCTAAGCTCAGTGCTATTCTATGGCTCAGCATATGTCTTGTGGAGATACCATTACACATTGGGCGGCTGAAAGCCTTTTGCTTTCCTTGTGCTTCTCAAGAGAGTTAGGTGTAATTGCTCTGCATGACACATACGCTGTTCTGCCTCATTGCTTACACCTTCCATCTTCCAGCCTGTGTTCTCTTCTGTTAAAATATTCCAACATTATTCAGTTTTCAGTCCCTTGCTAAACACTGCAACAAATAAGTGAATTGAAGGATTATGTTAAATAATTTTTTTCGGTAATTTTTGGTGGGACTTTGGAAAAGAAAACAATTTAAAAAGCATTCAGATGGGGGAAAGATTCTCGTTTTAAAATCTAGTCCATGCTGTTTGAAAAATGTGCACAGACCTGTAGGTTGATGTGTCTGAAGAGTATTTTTTTGGCAGAGTTCGATATATGAAAAATGGCCACATTATGTGCAATCTGGGGAAAGAAGTTCCTCTTTGTCACCTGAGTAAATTAAGGCTGAATTCTCTTTGCTTCTTTATACAATGGCATTATCCAGCTTTTCTGGATCTATATATGACACAGTAATTTAGAACGGAGACTCCTCCTAAAGCATGAACTATTATTTTTCAAGCAAGTTTCTCTTGCTATTTTGCACCTGTGATTTTACAACCCCAAATGCATGGTGTCTGGGTGAAGACAGACTGGATAACTGGAGTAATGATCAGATTGTTGGTCTTTATTAATATCCATGTCCCTGTGTTACTATAAAACCTTGATAAGAAATATAAAGAATATTCCTCACTAGGCTTTTGAGTCCAAGCAAGAATTTCTTAGAAGGGAGGATATTTTCTTTTTTTGCTCTGGGCAAAAGGCCGTCAGCCACATGACTGAATGTAAGACAGCTCTATTATATAGTTTTAAAAATGTGTCCCTAAAAAGTGTTCAAGTTGCCAGTTCTCCCCCCTTTTACAGAAAGTCTGGAATACATCCAGCACTGCCAAGGTCACATCGAGGTTTTACTACTACAAACTGAAGGACTCTATTTCTTGGCTTGTGGGCCATAAAAGATACATTGTAATATAACAGCTGGAACCCCAAAGTATTTGTTCAAAGTAACTTTATAACATCAGTTGATTAATGGCAGGTGGTTTTCTTTTCCTACATCTCTCAATAGATTCAGAGGTGTTGCTCATTCATCCTTACAGCATGACCCTGAAGAAAATAGGAAGAAGAGGTGTATTCTTGGAGGAGCTGGTGCCCTGGGGAATTAAGTGGCTGTTCTGTGCTTCCTGATTTGGGAGACTGGCAGGGCACTTATGAAGGGTTCTTACTCTTACCTCACCTTATGACATCTCTAAAATGTACATAGCATGGAACTTAAGATCTTACAGCTTGAAATGTCCTTCAGAAGGTTACTTTGTGACACAATGTGAATAGCAGTTACAAGGCTTAGACTACAGGAAAATGCTAACAAGTTAGTAAGAGGAAAAGAAACTATTCAAAACAAGAATACCAAATTACATTGAATGGACAGGTTTTCCTTATATGATTGTCCCTTGAAATCCCATTAATGGACTTAATGATTTCTTAGAGACAATTGTAATGAACACAGTTTGCTTTTGTATGTTTTGGGTTTTTGGTGTTTTTTTTTGTTTTGTTTTGTTTTTTTGTTTTTGTTTTTGCCTAGGTCCCTCTATTTTACATTATATTTCTCTTGTGTTATTCAACTGAGACACAGTTGTTTCCATTAGGAAACTTACTGAGTCATAGAAACATGTTCATTATGATAAAAAATGCATTTTTTTTGCTCTACCTCAGATGAAATTATATTAGAATTCCATGTAAACTAGATAGTTGGCTCTTGTTAGGAGACGGATATTCAGTAAGTAATAGGAAAAGGCCACACCAAAGGGAATTTAGAATATGTATACTGTATGTATATGTATGTATATATATGAGTGTGTGTGTGCGTGTATACATATATTTATACTCCCATAATTGTCCTCCCTGTTTTGATTTAGAAAACACAGGAGAAAACATAGTCTAAAAAAAAGTAAGAAGATGTGGATTTCAATTTCTGTTCAGTTTTATAATCCCTTAACCACTTTGGATTTCAGTGTTCTCAAATGAGAAATGAGGATCTTCCTTCCTTCATATAAATGCCAGATAGATAAGTGAGATAGCATATTGTCTGTAATTTGAATTCCTCAAGGGAAAATGTGCTATAAAAACCAGAGCTCTCACTATGCCACCATAGCTGCTGGCCCTGCATGGAGATGCTCTCATCTCAGCCAGTGGGGAGAAGTGCAGAGGATGCTCACATGCTGTCCTGTCCAGCGCCTCTCCTCCATCCACTGTGGGACTCCCTCAACCTTTGCCACTCCCTACCTTCTGCCCCTTTTCAGTGTTGTTTGATTTATTTTCTTAAGACTCTTGATTTAAATAGAGAGTGGCGAACATTACTCCTGATCTAGTGTTTTTCCCTCTTTCCTTCCCTTTTCAAACTTTCTTCTCACAAGAGTTGCCTGCACTCTCCACGGACCATGTATGCTGCTCCTCTGCACTAACTCTCTGCTCATCTTCCATCCTCTCCCGGCGGCACCGAGGGGCTGCTCTCACCAGCCACCCATATTTCCCACACTGCTGAAGTCAGCAGCTCCCCCCCCCCCCCATGCATCCTGGTTTTATCTCACTGCCACTCCTGAACTGGGTTCCATCCTCCCTAACTGCGTTTCCATCTTAGTCTTGCTCCTTGAATCCCATTTTTCTTTTCAGAACACTCGAAAAAGAAACATAATCATGTTCCTGGTCCTTAAAGTAATTCAAGGGTGGTCAATTGTGTATATAAGAAATTTGAATCTTCTTAGCATGACAGAAATGATACCCCCCCCACCAACCTCCATCCCATGCCTTCCTTGCTCTTTACACTCCAACAATATTGGCTTGCCAGCCCCTCCCACAGTCTTACTTGATGTGATGTATGTGTGCCTCCAAACATACAAACATATTGTCCTCCCACAATGCTTGCAACACACTTCCCTTTTACATTTGGTTAACTCCCTTAAAAATCATCCCTGCTAGGAAGATTTCTCGGAATAACAATAACTGGTAGCTATTAAACATGAGTGCTAGACACTAGGCTGAACACTTTGCATCGCTAACACTACTCAATCCCCCAGTTTGGCCCTGGATGTTGCTCCATACTCTAGCATGTTACAGATATGGAAACTGAGGTCACAGGAGCTTAAAACAGCTGCCCAAGGTCACATGGCTGGAAGTGGTAGCACTGGGGTGTGACTCCAACGTTTCTGATTCGAGAGCTTGAGCTTTTACAAACTGTTTTATACTGCCTCATCAAAACAACATTTTAAAGCAATAGATGCATTTTCCTTCTGCAATTTTGTACCTGCCATTTCTTAAATATGGAATATTTTCTCCCACTTTGCTAACAACATTAAATTCATCATTTTCAGACACATCTTCCTTACCTGCCTCCCATCTGAATTGGGCATGACTTCCGCACCATTTCTTGCAATTTCTTCAGCCTTAGTGCTCAGGGCTTTATGCCATCATCTCCTAATTATGCATATCTGTCTCCTATTGAGGTGACACATTCTAAATTAAGAGCAGGACTCTGTGCCCTGTGGCCTCACACTGTACATTTACACACACATAGGACAAAGATAACACAATGGTGATGAGATGAACAAAAAAAGCGGCATCGGTAGTGTCCCATGAACGGGACAAAGTGGCCCATTTGTGAAGTTTCTCCTCATTTTATTATCCTCTTCTCAGGCTCTTTACAAGGTGGAAGAAGCCATATTAACCAGCACAAACAAGTCTCCCAATTTCAGATGGGTTATTTTACTGATCAAGAGGAAGAAAGAGAAATGACAAGTCTCATCAGCTTTTGCATTAGAAATAAAATCATAAAAAGTGTTTGGCTCCTGATGAAATATATGCCCTCAGCTTTTTAAGATCAAAACATCATAATTAACTATAAATTCTATATGACATATTCACAGTATAAAGGTTCACAGATGTATATGTCTTTGAACAGGGCCACACAGCAGACAATTTATACATATATGTTGTGTTATTGGAGTTTACCATAGAAAATTCTTACCCATTAAAAAAAATAACACTCTATGTGGAAATCATTTTGCACTTACATAAGATTGCAAAGATAGTACAGAGAGTTCCTGGATGCCCTTGACCCAGCTTTTTCTTATGTTTGCATCTTATATAACCATAGAACATTTATTAAAACTAAGAAGTTAACCTTGGTCAAATACTTTTAACTAAAGTGGAGAACTTATTTGGGATTCCCTGGTTTTTGTGTCAGCATCATTTTAAAGAGTCAATACAGGGTGCCACATTATATTTCATTGTCATGTATTTTGAGGCTGTGGATTTCTCCTATCTTCCTTATTTGTGAATGACCCTGACAGTTTTAAGGAGTACAAGGGCAGGTCCCTTGTAGAGTGAGGGCAATTTGGGATTGTCTGATGTTTTCTCATGACTTGACTGTGGTTATGGATTTTTGGGGGGAAGAATATCAGGGAGATTATGCGCTTATCTCATCATATCAGGGGGAACATGACACCAATAGTCTTAATGTTGGTGATGGCAACTGTAACAAGGGTAAGGTGTGTCTTCTGGTTTCTCTAATGTTATAGTGTCCTCATACTACTCTTTCTTTAAACCATGAGGTAGAAGCTGCACACAGCTAAGGAGAGAAGACTTAAGGTTCTTCTCTCAGGAAGGAGGAGCATCAATTTGTAGACACATTTGTAGACACATGTCTACGAATTTGTAGACACATATCAAAACCATCAGAATAATTAAAAAAAACAAGTTTTGAAGGGAGAACTTGGAGGTCATGCAAATATCCTATTTCTTCTTCAAGTTTAACACTAATTTCAGCATCCATCAGTAGATCCCACCTGCCACAATTATAATTGTAATGTTCTAATGGTGATTTTCTATTTCCCTCATTTATTATTCTATTATTTCTATTTCTATTTACTTGCCACTATTCTGTGAGTAAGAGTTGCCACTTCTCTAGTTTTAAATTCAATCATTTATTTATACACAAGTGTGAGTTTTGGTTGTTTATTTCACTCTCTGGATCAATAATCTAATACTATCATTATTTATTTTATTGCTCAAATTGCTCTTGCTTTGGCTATTGGGGGCTTTTTCAGTTGGCTTCTCCACTCTTCTGATATACCTTTTTATTTTCCTTTCTTTTTAAAAGGTTCTTCCTTACTTTCTGGGCTCCACAAAATACTTAAGTCTTATCTTGTGTTTTCAGACTGAGCTTGACAATCAACTATTTCTCCACAAAGAGTCCTGATTTTCTTTCCTGGAGTATGGCATTTAGAAATGAAAATCTTGGCACTGGGTTTGCTTGTTGCCACTGGTATGCCACTGCTCCTAGGCTTACTCAAAGTAAAGAAAGAGCTAGCAAATACATGTATGTATATAAAATGATGTTATACATACATATTTATACCTAACAACTATGTATGTATGGATGGTCTTATGTAACCTTAGATCATATATATGAATCCATCCATGTATCTATATATCTGTCTATGTATCTATGTATCCATCCATCCATCTTCTATCTTAAACTGAGTTCATACTGATACTCCTACTCCAATCTGATGCTTTAGGGTTCATCTGGCATCTCCGCTTTCCTTATCTGTAACTTCTTTCTCCGACAGTGTGACATGATCTGCAGTAAATTTCCTTATTTGTTCCACCTTAGTGCATATATAACTAGTATCAGGAATGGTATTTGTCATAAAATAAATACCACACATTAAATTGGAGGTATGGAAGACACATATATTGTAGTCCCCATGTTGGGGTCTTGAACCTCAGCTGTGCTCTGTTTCCTTGGCAATTCATGCATTTTCCAAGTACCATTCCTGAATATGCTTATGGCAGATTGTAGAGTTATTCAATTTTGCAGACTTTGATAAAAAGGGCTTATTAGATGCACTATGAAAATTCACGTTAATCAACATATTTTATGCAAAGCAAAATGGAAATAGGAATAACATCAAACCAAATAGCATGCATGTATATTTCTCATTTCCTAGAAATAATTTAAGTCATTCTTTTGTTAATATCGGAGTAAAAAATATTCGATAGTCATATGGCTGTGTGAGAATGCCAGACATGCTCCACCTCTCACTGTACCTACTACTGAGCAAGCACACTGAGTGGAATGTAAAGAAAGGATAAGATGAACTCATTAACCCTCAAGCATGTGGAAGCAGAATCATGAATAAATCAAAAGAAGATGGTTGCTGCTCTTAGACAAATTCCATAACTTTCTGGCCACCTTTTATTAAAAATTAGTTCAGTTAGATCTAGTCTCCTAGGTCTTCTGGTTCAAATCTTCCCCTGACCCCTACTCCACAGAGCTACAAGTGTGACTTCTGCTCTAGAACTAGGGAAGGAACACAGTCCCATCCTTTACAGCTCCACATCTCCTTTTGGGTCTAGTTTCTCAGAGCAGAGGCCAGGGTGGAGAGTTAGGAGAATAGATTGTCTTAGGAAACCAGCCACAGTTCAGGGTGGCCCTCTTTGTGGTTTGGTCTAGATATGGACCTGTTGAAAGATGATGGTTTTCTGTATGGATGACAAGCACTGTAAGCAGTCAGGGACATGAAATTCTGGCCTAGAAGGAATAAGGCTGACTAGCTGGACCAATCAGATCTTCTCTTGTTGGGAGCTTGAACTTGAGACAGAGAGAGAGTTGATTATTTGTAACAAAACCATAAGCCAAACTGACATGGAGAAAATCAGAGAGAGATTATTTGTGCTGCCTTAATGGTAAATCACTTGGAGTTATTAAACATTTTTCTACAAGGTTATGATATCTCTTTTCTTTCCACTCTATACTATCTCACCAGATTCACAATTTTCACTATTTTGTCTATACAGAGAACATCACTAAGACTGAAGAAGAATCAGAGAGGGTGAGGACTTTTGGCTGGTTTCTTCAATGACATAGCCCACATGCCTAGGACAGTGCCTGGCACATGGTAGGCATTGGGTATGTGAAGATTTCATTGACTATCCATGTTTGTATCTCTAGCCAGCCAGCCCTCACTCCTGAACTCTTGATGTGCATATGCAGCCATTAGGTGTCTGTCTCTGCTTAGGCCCAAACTCATCACAACATGCCCAAGGTGGAGTTGTCAATCTTTTCCTTCAGATAGGGCTCTGTGCTAATGTTTCCTGCTTCAGTGAATGTTACCATCATTCATCCAAGAGTTACCCCCAAGACTCTCTCACTTATGTTCTTAAATCCAAACTCTCACCATGTCCCTGCTGATTTTACTTCCCAAACAGCTCTCTAATTTACTATCACCTCCCACCTTCAAGCCTTCTGAGGCTTCCCATGTTCTTAGGTCAAATGTAAAATTCTTTGCATGTTTCTCAGAGTGCTGCATGGTATGTGACCTGTTTGCTTTTCCATATTCACTTTAAACCACTTCACCCTGAACTTTCTATGTTCTGGTCATGCTGAACGCTCTTCTTTCTCTCTGCAATGTTCTCCTCTCCTCTCTCCCTGTCAACACCTTTATGAAATCACTGCTGCTCATCCTTTATAACTTAGCTCAAGTGTTTCTTTCTCCTTCCTCACCGCCCTCACTGCTCTCACTCCCATGTGGGTCAGTGTCCTCTATGAACTTCTCACTCAAATGGTGTTCTTTTCTGAAGAATGTTCATCTCAGTTTGTAAATATTTATTCACTACTTTGGTTATTTGATTTATCTACAACTCCTCCATTAAACCATAAGGTCCAGGAGAGCAGAGAATTCAACTGCTTATTATTGTCTCTTTAGTACCCAGCCCGGGTACTTTTGAACAATGTAGGGATTCAAAGATTTGAGAAACAAATGAATAAGCAGATAATAATGTTTTGGAAAGAATGGAAAATACATAGGCTGAGACTCAGAACAAAGAACAGATGGACTGTGTTAAACCTAAATCCAAAAGGAGTTGAGGCAATGACAACCCTTCCAGTGTACTCAGATTTGAGTTTAGGTACATATCGGTTAACACTCGTTATAGTCTCCGCTCCTTATAGTCCTAACATAGCTACAAAAGAATCCCTTTGCAATTCATGAAACTGAAAACCAATTGTCTGTCATGCTTTTTCCTGAAAACTGTAACAATCCAGTTTCCATACTGTGAAAGGATCTAAAGAAAAAAAAATTGCTGTTCATTAAAAAAAAATTTTGTTCTCTTGATTACAGAAAGCAAACAAGATAGAGTCCACACAGCTAAGCAACAGGCCTAAGGCGGGGTGTGCTGATTTTGGGCAGACTGAAGGCGGAGCTTCTCCTCCAGTTTGGGCATGTTTTCCCTACAAACCTTCCCATTTTCAAAATTGAGGGGTTGCCTTGTAGAGTGCTATAGAAAAAAATGTAATGAAAGTAATTTTGTGTTAGCATAATTGTAGAATGGTACAACCAACAACTCATCAATATAGGCAAGTCATTTCATATTTGTTTAAAGGCAAGAGAGCCTTAAGGTAATTCATAAAAAGTTCCAAGTGCCAGTGGAATGAGACAAAGATCAAGGTTTCTAAAAGTGATCTGGTTTGGGTCAATCATTCACAGAATGAAAGTCTGAAAAAGCTTAGAAGAACTCTTCTTCCAAGAAAGTTTCAAGTTCATAAAGCTCACTTTTTATGGACTTATTTGATTAAGGGTGAAGGTAAAGATTCCAACTGCTGAGAATGCTGCTCTTGGCTGGTGACAGCTGGCCTGTGTCCTGAGGAGTACCCGCTACCCCCCATTGTGCCATGCTCTCAGCTACTTACGTCCTAGCACCAAAAAGGAAACACTTCTTGAGGCCAGAGAACAAGGCTCTGGTGGTTGTGTTAGTTTCTGAGGGCTGTTGTAGCGAAGTACCAAAACTGGGTGGCTTAAAAACAACAGAAGTTTATTGTCTCATAGTTCTAGGGGGCTGGGAGTCCAAAATCAAGATGTATGGGGGCTTGGTGCCCTGTGGGGGTTCTGAGGGTCTGCCTATTCCGTGCCTCTCTCTTAGCTTCTGGTGATGGTCAGCAATCCTTGATGCTCCCTAGTTTGCGGACACCTCACAGTGTCTGTCTCTGTCATCACGTGGTGTTCCCATCTGTCTGTCTCTTCTTTTCATATCAGGACACCAGTCATAGGGGATTCAGGTTCACCCTAAAGACCTCATCTTAACTTGATTACATTTGCAAATACCCCATTTCTAAATAAGGTCACCCTCACACATACTAAAGGTTCAGGCTTCAACATACCTTTTTGAGGTACACAACTGAATGCACAACCAGAGGACATAAATTCTAAGACGTACCTTCTCTGTCTGATGCTCTGATCCCTAGCTATCATTGGTTTAACTCCAAAATTCTGGTCAGCTGTTTCCCCTTTTTGCATTGACTTCTGGATTTCTAGGCCATGTCTAATGCTGATAATTAATACCCCCAAATTCTGAGCCTCTGTTGTGACCTATTGGTTTGAACTCTGATCTGAACAGTTTGCAGCCTTAGTCACTTCATCTGTTTAAATTGATTTTACTGCTGTTCATGTCTTTCTTGACATAAGAATTTATTATTAAACAAAGGCCTAACAATGAAGTAATTTCAGAAATAGCAGAGCAAATACTATGTAAGATGACCTCCTGAGATTTAAATTACGGAAAATTATGGGGAGCAATATGTAAATTGATGACTGTAGAGTCATTTCTGACCAAAAGATGTTGAGAGTGGCTTCAAGTGGAGTTACGTAACCTCAAAGGTTTCCAGGAAAGACCATTTCCCAACCCCCAGTTGCTAATGATTTGTAGCTTCTTGAGGGGATTGATCCTCTGGCTCCTGGGCAGCTCAGTGTTTCCTGGAGCAGCAGGAATTCTGGTTATCTGATGCCTCCAACTGCCTGGGATTCCCAGCGGTTGACCTTGTGAGTTGGGCAAACATCACTCTCCATGCATGCCACATGGAAAAGAAGGTTGCGTAGCCCTATGGTAAACAGTGTTGACATAACTAAAAACATTAAGAATTGGCCAGTAGTGTCTGTCTGGAAGCATTGAGGATGACAAGTCGAAGAAGAAAGGATTGGTAATCAGTCTTCACTTCCTTAGCTGTAATACATTGCTCATCTCCTAGAACCCAACTTCCACTCAAGTGCCTGAGCTTGCTGTCTTCACTGTCACTTACCAACTCCTTACTGCTAATATGGTTGCTATTTTTTCATTAATTTTTTTTAAGTTGTGATCAAAAGTTCAGTAGTGTTACAGCAAGTACATTCATCTTGTTGTGCAAAAGACCTTCAGAACTTTTTCATATTGCAGAACTAAAACTCTGTAGACATTGAATTCCCCTCTGCCTCCTCCCATTGCCCCCCCCCCCCCCCCCCCCCCGCCCCACCAGCTCCCGGCTCTTAGCAGCCACCATTTTACTTTCTGTTTCTACAAACCAGATTCCTCTAGGAACCTTACGGAAGTGGAATCATATGGTACTGGCTTATATCAGTGACCACAATATCCTCAAGATTCATCCATGCTGTAGCATGTGTCAGAATCTCCTTCCTTTTTAAGGCTGAATAATAATCCATTGTATGCCTACACATTTTCTTCATCCATTCACCTGCTAATGGACATCTGAGTTGCTTCCACCTCTTGGCTATTGTGAATAATGCTGCAACAAACATGGGTTTGCAAATATCTCTTCAAGACCCTTTTCTTTTGCATATATACCCAGAAGTGGTATTACTGGAATATATCCATTTTTAATTTTTTGAGGACCTTCATACTATTTTTCAAGGTGGCTGCACATTACCAGCAATAATGCACAAGTATTCCAATTTCTCCATATCCTTGCCAATACTTTTTATTTCCTAGTTTTTTTAATAGTGGCCATAATAATGACTGTGAGGTTGTATCTCATTGTAGTTTTAATGATTAGTGATGCTGAGCATCTTTTCATATGATTCTTGGACATTCTTTTATTTTCGTTGGAAAAATGTCTTTTCAAGTCTTTTACGACTTGTTTTTTGTTGCTGTTGAGTTGTAGGATTCTTTATATATTCAGATATTAACCCCTTATCAGATAAATGATTTGTAAATATTTTCTACCATTACATAGAGTGTCATTTCATTATGTTGATTGTTTCCTTTGATGCACAGATGCTTTTAAGTTTGATATAGTCCCATTTGTCAATTTTTTTTGCCTTTGTTATGTTTGATGTCATATCCAAAAAGTCATTGCCAATTTCAATGTCATGAAACTTTTTTGGAATGTTTTCTTCTTGGAGTTTTATAGTTGTAAGTCTTACATTAAGTTCTTTAATCCATTTTGAGTTAGTTTTTGTATAGAGTTTAAGGTAAGGGTCCCTCCCATATGCATGTGGACATCCAGTTTCCCAGCATCACTTATTAAAGAGACTTTCCTTTTCCCCCTGTGTGGTTTTGACATCCTTATTGAAGATCATGACATGAAGGTTTATTTCTGGGCTTTCTTCTGTTCTGGGCTTTCTTCTGATCTACAAGTCTGTCTTTATGTTAGTACTATGCTGTTTAGTTATTGTAGCTTTGTGGTATGTTTTGAGATTAGAGAACGTGAGGCCTCAACTTAGTTTGTTCTTTTTGGGACTTTGTTTGTTTGTTTTGGTTATTTGGGGACTGTTGAGATTCAACATGAATTTTAGTTTTTTTTTTTTGTTGTTGTTTCTGTTTCTGCAAAAAAGTACATTAGAGTTTTGATAGGGATTGCACTGAACCTATGGATCACTTTGGGTAGTATGGACCTTTTAACAATATTAATTCTTCTAGTTCATGAACACAGATGTTTTTCTATTTACTTGTGTCTTTTGTAACTTCTTTCAGCAATGTTTTGTCAGTTTTAGTGTAGAAATCTTTTACCTCCTTGGTTAAGGTTACTGCTCAGTATTTCATCCTTCTTGATATTATTATAAATAGAAGTGTTTTCTATGGTGACATTTTTTTCACCTCTCTGAAGTCTTTGAGATTGTTGACCAGTTTCCTTCTTGAAACACTTTTACCTTTGGATTTGATGACAAACACATTCTGAACTTTTCTCCTATGCTTGGACTATGACTTCTCATCCATATTTCAAGCTCCTCCTCATGGCTTATATGATTCATTTGTTGTTCCTCAGGAACCAGGGTAAACTTAGGAATTCTAAAGGCTTAAATTACCACCTTCATGTTGACTTTTACTTCTCCGTAATATCTATTTCAGCTCCAACACTCTGCTTAAGCTTTCAACCTTCTATCTACCCACTGACCTTGTCTCATAAATATATCCCAGGCATCTCGTGGTAAACATGGACAGCTTCCCCCTGCCCTCCTGCTGCCAAAATAAAACATACCAAACTTCTCTTTGTTCCTTCTCTTGTGGTCTCTGTCTTGGCACACCTCGGGCAATCCAGAAACCTGAGTGATACCCTGGTCTCCTGCCTTTGCTCTTCTCTTACTTCCAACTGGTCACCAAATCTTACCCTCTGTATTCCCTTCTCTATATTCCACCACCCCTGTATATTATCTTGTCTCAGTTTCCTTTAGTTGAGGCTGTGATCACCATCTGGCTCAGGGCTGATGCTCTTATCATCAGTGTAGGGCTCCTTCAGTCTATTTTCTATTCTGAGGCTGGAATATAGGGGGCATGATGTCACTCTTGGGCTTAAATGCCCTTAGAATAATATCTAAATTCTCAGCACTGCTCATAACTTTTCACCTGTAGTTCCCTGCTCATTTTTCCAACACGCCATTTCTCCTTTGCTGAACACCTGAATCACAGTGAACTTCTTTTTTTTTAATAAATTAATTTTTATTGGTGTTCAATACACAGTGAACTTCTAAAGGAAGACATTTCTTGCCTAAGTTCATACAGTTTGTAGGTGCCTAAGGTGGAATAACATGGGCTCTCTGACTTGAATCCAATGTCCTCGCCAAAGGACATCATGGTATCAGTGCAGAGAACCAGTTCCTTCATTCATAGTGGTCTCCAAAAAACCACTATACTTTTTCTTGCCAAAAGTAGAAGCTTGCTGTTCTCTTGGTCCTGAATATCCTCCCTTATGCCATTTTCTTCTAATGCCTTTCACTCAGATAGGCATTACTTCAGATTTCAGTCTACACCATACTTGTGAGAAAACACCTCTGATTTCATCCTCAAAGTTGGTTGTGTCTCCTATGTGCTCCCAAGCCCCTATATTATCTGTTTATGTATCACTTTCTCCCACCACCTTATAAGTAACTTAAGGCAGGAACAGTATCTTGGTAATCATTATGTCCCTTACCCCTAACTTGGTCATCATTATGTCCCTTACCCCTTCAGACCCACAATATCTGAAGCACAGAAGATAAACAGTCAGACTCCCAGATTATGAAACAGATCTAGTTTCTGAGCAGTAACATCCTATCTATGAAAGGGATACCTCATATGACCTTAGCCTGATGCTATTACATATTTGAATCACGCAGCCCTCCTCTTTCCACCCCCCCCCATGATTCCTGGCGCACTACGCTATATTCTGATTATAATTTGACCTTCAGTCTATACATACACAGGAAGAGAATATGCTAATCTGCAAATGTAAGCACATCATCCAACCTACTTTCTAGACACGCATCTCATAATGAATGAAGGAACTGGTTCTCTGCACAGGCATCGTGATGTCCTTTGGTGAGGACACTGGATTCGAGTCAGAGAGCCTGTGTTATTCCAACTTAGGTATCTACAAACTATATGAACTTGGGCAAGAAATGTCCTTTGAGTGTTAGTTTCTGTGTCTTTAATATTCAGCATAAAATCCAATAATTTAACATGTGGTGCCTTGCATGAGGTAGTTTTCGATGGGTGGTATTTACTATCACAGAGTTACATCACTTATGTTACACTAAGTTGAATGAATTCACTCATGGGCAAAATGCTGGGAAGACTGAAGGCTTGACCCAGATCAGGAGACAGCAATCAGGGCTAAGCTGAATGGCACAATCCCCAACCATGTGTCTCTGTGCAACTGTTCTCCATCTGGAAACACCTCAATATAGACACAGAGCAGAGATGAAAACAAAAGCTCCCAGGTAAGGCTGAAGAGAAACATTCCCCTAGAGCTCATATTTTAAAAGGAATATAATTTAAAAAAACAAAGGCCTAAGAGAGAAAAGCTCCTTTACATGTTCATCCTCACTATGCAGTGGATACTACCAAAGACCAAACATCATCAAATTTGAACCAGGATTCAAATGAGACTTGTTACAGCATTGGGGAGACAGTTTTAATTTCAGAGTTTTGAATTTAATATAAATAGACTATCTATACTTCCCCTTTCAATGATTCTTTTCCCGAGGCATCTCTGTGGGTTTTTTTCCCTTAGTTTAATGAATTTTATACTGCTTGAAAGAAGACCCTTTATAGCTGTCTTGCACTGAATTTGCAAAAATCATTAAAGCTGTGAGGATTTTCTTCATTTTCAAAGTTTGCAAAACCCCACCTACATTCTCCAGTGTCTTTGCAAGGTCATTGTCACTGTTCAGAGGACAGCACTGGGTCAAGGAAATTTTTAGCTTGTATGCAAACTGATTTGGCTTCTCAGTAGCCAAATTACACATTCACAGACAACCTCATTTCTGGTCAATTTTCTGATCTTATGTAGAAAATCATTACTTGCCTGTATCTTTATTTATATCTATACTTGTATCTATGTCTATCTCCATTTCCAGAGCCAGTGTTGGGTTTAGGGTGGTGAAAAGAGAAGCAAGATCTCTATTTAATTAGCTATGGGAGCCATGAAAGGAATGCTACTGCTATATTGCTGCCAGGAACCAGTTGAGTCTTATATGCAACACACCCAGAAAGCAAAAGATGAATTTTACATGGAGCATCATTGGCATGGTTTTTTTAGAACATTGTTTATTTTGAAGAGTGACAAAAGAAAAGCTACCTTAGTGGCTATTAAGGCATGACACTGGTGATACCATGGGGGTGGTGGTGGTGGTAGTGCTGGTGGGAACAGGTACTTTAGAACCTCTCAAAATGTGTTCCAAAGGAGCCCTTTTAGTATGCCCCTCTGAATCCTATTTTTTTTAAAATACTTTTCTCCTTCAAAATGCCTTTATTAAGCAATAAATAATTCAATGTTTCTTTTTTTTCCCTTACAAGAAGGCATATATGAAAAGACTTCAAAGCTTTGGCATAAGGAAAGTTACACCGCCACCTAGAATTTGCAGATTTCCAGCTAAAAGTTTTAAAGTTGGCATTTGAGTTGGCACACCTGGCCTGACATTGGGTGCACGGATGATTTCTTCTAGGCTTCCTGGAGTGTTAAAAAAAAAAACAAGGCAGCTGGCTCCATACTTTCTCTTGAAGAGTTCTGCAGGTCAGCAGTCCTCAGGTGGAAACCACTGTCTCAGAGGCCAAGGATGTGGCCAGAAAGTGATGGGGAAAAGATGTGCAGCATGCTGCTACTTAAGAAGAATGTGATTCCAGGATTCCACCAACAATTGATCATGCAGACTGCACCGGCCCTCAGGGAGCTTCTCCCTGGAGGGCTCTGGTGTCCTTTGCCATCTGGCAGCCTGACTTTATTATTTTCCTAACTCTGGATTTGGTCCCTCTGCTCCCCCTCCATCACTGGGTTATGGTCATAAGTGCTCTTTCCTTTAATTTCCTATCTTGAACGCTTTCCTAGTGTCCTACTTCACTCGTTGCTTCTTATCTGTTCTAGTTTCTTCACAGTACCTTTTAGCTCTCTCCTATCCCACTCATCTTCAGGATATTTCCTCCTCTGCCAAGTGTGACAACAGACTTTCTCTAACAGCATTGTGTAATGTTTCATATTTAACCCCTCCATTTTAGAGGTGACTCGCACTGGCTTCGATTACTCTTGAAAAATGTCTATGAATCAAACATTTATATTTTAACACAACTGGTTTTTACCACAATCGTAATAAAATACATTAAAAGTCTCTGGAGGCCTCACTGAAATGTAGTATAATGCAAGCGCATTGGGTCTGTGTCTAAAGAGGCTCCTTGCTCCAGAAAGTCACTGAGAGAAGAGGTGCCTTGGGCAGCATCTGCCATCATGTGGAGTGTATGGTAAGCCTCTGAGCACTCACCTGCTGCAAAAGTCCTAACTCCAGTGGCTCTGATTAAATCCTCTGCTTTTGCAGGGGAAACAAAGAACTATTTGGGATAATTTTAGTGATTGGGTTGCTTAATTCACCTTCATTCCTCAGAAAACTGCCCCTCACACCGCCAGTTATTTCATGAATATAATGATGTTTCTGTTATCTAAAATATGATTATTTTTAGATGGGTAATTGATAGTCCTATGAGTGAGCCTCCACAATAGGCATGACTTATGTTTGGCATTTTCACAACTTTATTGTGACTCAATAATAGATCCTAGGCTTTAGGTCCGAATTACCTTAGTTCGAGTCCTAACTTGGCTGCGTATTAGCTTTGTGACCTAAGATAAGTTACTTAACTTCTCTGTGCCTTGGTTTCCTCATCTGTAAGATGGATATATTAATAATACCTACATCACATGGTTGCTGTGAAATTTAAATAAGTAAAAATAACACAGCACCTAGCACTGAACAGGTCTGACAAATGTTACTGCATCTATAAGAACCTACAGATTAGTTGGTGAAAGGATAAAAGATGAAAAAAGTTTGTACTGAATAAGGACATATTATGAAATATATAGTGTTGTCTGGAACTTAAAATGTTAAGAAAATCAAATCACTTTTACATCTTCCCCATTCTATTTTCTATCTGGGAGTAAAAATAGAGTATATGCATTTAAATCCTTAAGGGCTGAGCCTGCACACAGAAAACTAAAAAGTATTTCGGGTCATATTTTTATTGGAGGTCTGCAAGAAGCTGTGAAAAACAGGCTGAAGTTTCAGGTATTCACACAGTTATATGCATATGTGTATGAAAGTGCACACGTGTGTGTATGTGTGTGTGTGGGGTGTATTCTTGAAACTATGTAAATAAGACTCACCTCAAAGGCCAAGATCACTGGAAATAAGGGGGGATATAAAAAAATGACACAGTTTGTAAAAACTCATGAAACAAAATATTCTTATACAAAATGGAAGAAAATGAATAGGACATTTTAATTTAGTATGATAATATTTGGTGAGTTTCAAGTATGAATTAGTAAGTGAATTTAATAGATAGGTAGTGCTAGTCTAATCATGACCAAAGAACAATGTGAAAAGTACTAATGAAAATAAATTTGCTGTTTTATTTATGGTTGAAATTTTCAACGTTCAAATATCTCTAAATATTCAAAGAAGATATTTCAACTCGTAGGTTGACATAATTCAATAATCAGCTCTCGTATACAGGATTTCCAGAAATACAAAGCATCTCTAATATACAGCAAGTGATTAAACAAAAGCCATTTTATAACTAATGACAGATGCTTAAAGCAAAGCTCATATATTAAAACTATATAGCCCAGAAAAAAAGTCATGTCAATTAAAGTCTTGGTTTTTTTAATTGTTGGTTTTTCACTGGGGTCAGATAAAAAATATATATGTTATGTATATATTACATATAATATCAAATATTAGTACATTTGAATTCATAAACTTGAAAAGAAATTGCCATATAGATTTATTTTACTTCTTTTTAGTGGAAAAACTATTTTACAAATGTGGGCTGGAATGACATGGAATTTTAATTGGCCAATGTTTATTTAAAACCATACAGAACCTGGTTGTATCACCAGTTTAAAAAAATAGAATATTTTTCATTTTATCCATAGAATACACATTTTAATGACCTCTTTTAGGGGATATTAAAAAATCTATGCACAGTAAACATGGTATACAGGAAAATCCACATCTAAATACCAAATTTGTAAGGCAAAGACTAAGGTAGTTTGCACAACAGATTTTTATTAGTTATGTCTAATGATATGGTTGGTCAGTTTCAATTTTGAACTCCCTAATTACGTATTTCTGTAACTAGAAGCTGCATAAAGCATTTGCATGAATGGCATAAAAGAAGTTCCCAAATCTCATTTGAATAACCTGTCACTGTTGCTGCAAACTGAAAAGATCTGGAAGAAATCATTTCCACTATGCCCAGAGGGCCATTTTGCCTGTGTAGCTAAACGACAGGAAAGCACTTAAATCCTTCCTTGATATGCTCACAGTGGGCATCCTTTTTATCAAATATATATTTTTTCTTTTATTGACTACCCTTGGTTAAAAGCACAGACTTTGGAGATAAACAAAAGTACAAAGATGAAATGCCTAAAGTGACTTTAAGATATGCAAATGACAACAAAACCATTTAAATAGGTTATGTCTTTGCTTTCATTAAAAAAGAAAACTCATATGCAATTTGAAAATTCTGAATGTGTAGGGTCTTCCTAGAATTCTAGGTAAGACTTGTTTTATAGCCTTCGTTCTTTGTTAACATCCTAATTGTTAGTGATGGGGAGGGTGATCCAAGAATATCTTATCCTCCTTCTCAGGCAAGGGAAGCAAAAGCAAAGATAAGCTATTGGAACTATATCAAACTAAAAAGCTTCTGTATGGCAAAGGAAATCATCAACAAAATGAAAAGGCAACCAACTGAATGGTAGAAGATATTTGCAAATGATGTATCTACTAAGAGGTTAAATATGAAATATTCAAAGAACTACTAAACACCCCCCAAACCCAAACAGTATGGTTAAAATAAGGGCAGAGAAACTGAACAGATATTTTCCCAAAGACATTTATATGGCAAACAGACAGATGAAAAGATGCCCAACATCACTCATCATCAAGGTCACGCAAATCAAAACCACAATGAGATATCACCTCACACCTGGCCGAATGGCCGAAGTAAAAAACACAACAAACAAGTATTGGCAAAGATGTCAAGAAAAAGAAATCCTTGTGCACTGTTGGTGGGAATGCAAACTGGTGTAGCCACTGTGGAAAATACTATGAAGCCTCAAAAAATTAAAAATAGGATTGCCATATGATCCAGTAATTCCACTACTATTTCCCCAAAGAAAACAAAAACACTAACTTGAAAGGATATATGTGCTCCTATGTTTACTGGAGCGCTTACAAAAGTTAAAATATGGAAGCAACCCAAGTGTCCATCCATAAATGAATGGATGAAGGAAAGGTCACACACACACACACACACACACACACACACACACACACACACAAAATGGAATATTACTTGGGCATAAAAAGGATGAGATCTTGCCATTTGTGACAACATGGATGGAACTAGAGGATATAATGATATAATGCCAAGTGAAATCTGTCAGACAGGGAATGACAAACACCATATAATTTCACTTATATGTGAAAGCTAAAAAACAAAACAAATAAAAAAAAAACAGAAACAGACTCATACAGAGTACAAACTGACGGTTGCCAAGGAGGAGGTAGGGAAAGGCAAAATAGGTGAAGGAAATTAAGAGGTACAAATTTTCAGTTATAAAATAAGCCATGAGGATGAAAGGCAGAGTCTAGGGAATATAGTCAATAATATTGTAATAACTTTGTGTGGTGACAGAGAGTACACATATGGTGAGCATTGCATATATAGAATCGTTGAACCACTATGTTGAACACCTGAAGCTAATATAACATTGAATGTCAATTATATTTTAATAAAAAAGAATATCTTATCCAGTGTCCTTTTCTCACACCAACTCTACCTTTCAAAGGGTCTCTAACTCTTTGATAGAGCCAAATACTTAAGCCAAGTATCTTCCATGCGACAGAAACTATGAGAATGGTCCATCATGCCTGTATTGTTCTGCCATCTCATATAACCTACACACATTTTCATTTCCATTTTTTGGATATGATTATCAATGCTATAATATCCAATCTGTTTTCATGCATAACTGGGCACACACAGTTGATCATTTATTCTATTCAATTTCTTATAATGACTATGGGCACCAAGACTAAATTCTCTTTTAGTGTCTAGAGGTCAGGCAAGTTGATGCTTAATATTTTTATGATGATGATCAAAAGTATTACACATAATTATGCAAAATGGCAATCTGGCCCTGAGGCATTTCATTTTCAAACAACCTTCACATAATGGCAGAAGAATAGTCACCAATCCAATTTCCTGTCATATATCCATCTTATTTTTATTCAAAATAGTAATATGAAAATATTCCTAAGATAAGTATAGAGCAATAGAAAATTTTCTTTGTTGATAATGGACAAAAGTTAAAAAATTTTGCCAACTTAGACTGCTTTAATTTCTTAAAATCTATTTTTTTACTTTGAAGCTCTCTTTTAACAGTATCTGTAAGCATGTTTTACCCTTATTTTTTTTAAATGGAGATTTAAGGAATTCCCCACACATTACTTACTTGTTTAAGCTTCTTTAGATCTTCATCAAGTTCTAAGTTGTCCAAAATAACCGCAACAAACAAACTCAGGAGGATCTATAAAATGGTTAAATAACAATGAAAAAACCCACATGCCGTAAATATCAAAATATTATATATATATGATATAGAATATCTACCTAAAATATATACTATATAGAATGCATTAAATAAAAAATGAACATATAGTTGTGAAGCATTGCATAGGGATTTTAAGGTATTTATCACAAATATGTTAAAGGAAATGCATATGTTACCTGAAATAAACATATAAAATATTAATTTGCTTTATGTAACCGATGTAAAATGGAAATTAAGAAAAATTTTTAATAGCTCAACAGTCCCACTTATGAGACTATATCCAAAGAAAATAATTTAGGTAGTAAAAGGCTTTATATACAAAGGTGCTTGATAGTTATTTGTAATAATGATATATTAGAAATATATCATTATTACAAATAACGTCTAACCTTACATAAATATATAACACAGTATGCAGATCTCGGTAATAAAATTCACACAGCCATTAAAGATTCCCATTGTGGTAGCTAGTCTCCGAGAGGAGACTTGGTGTTCACACTCTTGTGAGCCTCCTCCCAAATTGAATACAGCTTGGTCTGTGTAATTGGTTACGGAAATGATTGTGGGTGACTTATGAGGCTAGGTGATAAAGACATTGTGGCTTTCAGTTTGCTGTCTTGGATCACCCACCCTGGTGGAGGCCAGGTGCCATGTTATGAGGACACACAAGTGCCCTAGGGAGAGGTCCCTATGGTGATGAACCAAGGTCTCCCACCCTGTGAATTTGGGTCCATCTTAAAAATGGATCCTCCAGCCCTTGTCAAGCCTTCAGCTGACTGCAATCCCGCCAACATCTTGACTGCAAACTCATGAGACATTCTGAGTTAAAAACACCCAGCTCAGCCTGTCCCAGATTCCTGACCCGCAGAAAATATGTGAGAAATAAATGTTTATCGTTGTAAGCTCTTATTGTCCATTATTTGTTATACAGCTAAATAACTAATGCACTCATGAATTTTAATAGTATTAAGAAAACGCTCACATTGCAATATTAAATAAGAGTGTACATGGTGGAAGTGCAAGGGGGTACAAAAAAGAAAAATAGAGCAAATGCTAGAAGGAGGTACTTTAGAAATGTTAATGGAGCCTGCCTTTGTGGAAAACAGACTTCTCCCCGTTTGTATTTCACCACATTTCACAATTTAAAAAAAAAAAGGCTTAGGCTTCTTTCGGAATGGGTAAAAAAGGGTAAAAGAAAGCAAGCAACAAAAAAGTAGAATTAAAAAATATTTAATTTTAGTCCCTTTTCTTTTTTTACATTTTTAAATTTAAATTCAATTTGCCAACATATACTATAACACCCAGTGCTCATCCCATCAAGTGCCCTCCTCAGTGCCTGTGAGGTTTGAATTTCCTAAGGTTCCACATTCATTGGATAAATCTTTTTCATTCTGAACTTAGGTTCCTCCTTTCAACTTCCCTCTTAAGAAATTATTCCTATTTGTTAATATTATATGGTTAAGCATGAAGGTAAGAAAGTTAAGGCAATTTAGTCATGACTTTTAAGCACCAGAGAGATTTATTATGCAAAAGTAAATAGCCAGCACTTTTCCAAACTCAATGAGTAGATAATAAAGGGAAAATGAGCCACCAAATATTATTAGACTTTGACAATATATGCTTGCCTTGGGACAAGTGCCAGTACCCTTCTATTTAAAAGCCAGGTCCTCTGGGATCCTACCAGAACTTAAAGAAGATACAGAATAGTCTAGATGACAGATTTTTACTGATGTCACCATGTCTGCCACAGCATGGACATCTAGGCACAGATCTATTCAGCATTCCTCTAACCAGACATTATTCTCAACAGGACCATTCACAGTCCACCTTGCATGACCTTGATATTCTCATCAGCAGCAGTAGCAGAAGAAGAGTGTACCTTCCCCTATAGTCTCACCCCAAATTCAGATGTCCACCTGAAGGTCTCCTGCCTGGAGTAAGTGCTGTTGTAGACCATTTCCATCACTCATCGGGTATTTGACCAGGCAATACTCTGTCCTAATTTAACCAATTTTCCTATCTTCCCAATAAAGGATACATACAAATCTATCATCTATCTATCTATCTATCTATCTATCTATCTATCTATCTATCATCTATCATCATCTATCTATCCCTGATAAGAGGGAAAGTGATGATTCCTTCCTTTTCTTAGAGCATTTTCTTTAGAAAACTTGTCTTCTTTTGCAAATTCTTCCTTTGCCTCTTTGAGATCTTTTTATAAGCAAAATAAGGGCAGCCCCGGTGGCGCAGCGGTTTAGCGCCACCTGCAGCCCAGGGTGTGATCCTGGAGACCCAGGATTGAGTCCCATATCAGGCTTCCTGCATGGAGCCTGCTTCTCCCTCTGCCTGTGTCTCTGCCTCTCTCTTGCTCTCTCTGAATGAATAAATAAATAAATCTTTAAAAAATAAAATAAAAGCAAAATAAGTCTCACTTATTTTACAACCCAGGAATGGTTTTCTTGGGGGGGGGTTCAATGTCTTTGACATATGAATGTCTGGCAGACAGCACCCTATCTATTTCCCTTTACCCTTCTCGTGGAGGGAGGGGAGTGTCACTTAGCAACCTGGTGCCATGTTGCAAAACTACCCACTTGTCTTGAAGAGATCAGTTTCCTTTTTCTTCTGGATAAAAGGTAATTAGCTATCACAGATGGCCACCCCAATTACCAGGTGAATTTAGGGGGAACTCTAACAAATGGTGCTGTCAAGCCTTCTTATGTGAGGCCTAGTTATTTTCATCTTGAGGACACAGATGTAACGTGGCGATATGTATACAAGGTGAGACTGCTTTGTCTTTGCGGTCTCTTTAGCGGGTTGCCTGTGATGCCCACTGCAGTCTGGATTAGTGCTGATTCAATAATAAAACTATTTTTTTTCCTCATCTACCGTGGTGGAGAGGTTTTCTGGGTTGGCAGGATATTTTATTTTTAATTATTTTCCCAACACCACACAGATGGCAGGCTACTTAAGGACAGTGAGGTTATGTTATTCGATTAAATTCGACAGGCAGTTGATTGGGCTCCATCGATGTGTCAGACACTGACTGGTCAGGAACACAAATAAGATATTGGGCTCACTGCTATGAAGTTTACAATCAAATTGAGCAGCCGTTGGTTGGCAGCTGGGAAGAAAGAATGCCATGGTGGGAGACTTCAGTTAGCCACCAGACACTGAGTTTTGGGGTCCTTGTCTGTGAAATATTATGGATAATAACAACAAGAGATGAGTGAGTTGCAGTTGATCCCCTTTATCATTTAATCTTCTGACAACCCTGTGGTGTGGTACAGCCTGTATGAAGATATACAGACATAAATTTAGATATGCAAAACTAAAATAATTTTCTTGGTATTTCTACAAATGGATTTAATTTAGTCCACAAATCCTCCATTTGCTTGATGGCTGAAAACTGAATCTTGCTATATCAATTCAATTTAGTCCTTTCAAGCTCAGTTACATTTGAATAAATGCTCCTTTTGCTGGCCAAAGGTCAAGGGTGTGCTTGTCATCAGTGTCTGGTCCACTGGGCCATGTGGCCTGTCCTCTGTCCCCCATCACGGGCAGTGACAGTGCCTGTTTTGGGGCCTCCCTGACTTGATCACCAATTCAGCTGCTGCAGCTCCTGCTAAGAACTGATTCATAGTGACACCCTCTGTGTTAGTTTCCTAGGGCTGATATAGTGAACCGCACAAGCTTGGTGGCTGGAAACAATAGAAATGTATTCTATGATAACTCTGGAAGTGAGCTGTCCAAAATTGGGCTGTCAGGACGACCATGCTCCTTCAAGAGGCTCCAGGGGAGGATCAACCTTGCCTCTTCCAGCTTCCAGAGGCCCTAGGTTGTCATTGGCATGTGGTGGCATCCCTGCAGCCTCTGCCTCTGTCTTCACATGGCTTTCTCTTGCTTCCCATATCTTGTCTTCATCTATTGCCTATAAGGACACTTGTCATTGGATTTAGGGCTCACTTAGATAATTCAGGATGTCTCATTTCAAAGAACCTTAATTTAAACACATCTGCAAAGACCTTTATTCCAAAGAAGGTCAAATTCACAGGTGTGGGGGTTAAGAAGTAGACACATCTTTTTTGGGCTCCTCATTCAAATCCCTCAACTCTCCATCTGGTCTCTAGCTTGCGCTGTTGTTCTCATTCTAGTGTTGTTCCTACACACTGGCTGTCAACATTCAGGGAAGTCAGAAAGTTCTGCCATGCCAGGTGGGAATGGAGACAGACTTGTTCTTGAGCATCTTTCAGGCCCCTTTCTCTTAGAACTTTATAGACCTTCAACTCTGTGCAGGCCAACCCTCATCCATGTGGGGCCTCCAGCAGGGCTACTTCCCCTCAAAGTTCTGACGAGAAATGGTGTCAAGTCATAGATGTGGAACACATCCAGGTTGGCACCAATACTGCTGCTGCTCTAAGTGTGGCTGCCCCCCTACCTGGGACACACACTGTACCGCCCTGCTTCCCTCAAGTTCCATCCTAGAAAATGTTATTTCTTATCAGAAAGGAAGAATGTGAAGGGAACCTGGAGTGGGGGCTGAGAGAGAGGCTCACACGAGTATGAAGACTGGCAACCAGAAAGTCAACCCAATCAGTTATCAACACATTTAGTCCTGTGCCACCTGAGCACTTAGACTTCTGAGAGCTGATCGGGGCCAATGGGCCCAAGTGTGTCTTCTGAATGCTACTTATTTAAGATGGTGAGGCATTGATAAAGTCCAACCATGCACTACCAAGTTATCAAGATACCAAGGAGAAAGGTGATTTTAGCAGGAAGAGAATTATAAGAAAGGATTTCCAGGTGGCACATGTGATGACAAGACCTTGGAAGCATGTGGCTTCTTAGGGGCCTGGTGGGTGGTTAAGTACCACAGAGCTCAGCTCCCAGAGACCAGAGACGTAGGCCAGAGGCATGGCAGTTTACCCCAATGCCACCAAGGGAGCTTGGGAGGTGTGAGAGTGAGGTTGTAATAATCACTAAGTAATGACATTAGCTTTCTCTCTGTTAATTTTTTCCTCCCAAGTGTAATTTTTTAATGCATAATATAGTTATTTGAAATTGGCTCACTGAAACAGTGTCTAGACAGTATAAAGTACAGTTTGACAAAGGGCTATTAAATAAATAAGGTCTTGTTACTTAAGAGAAAAAACAGTCATTTGATACATTCTTCCCAGAGGAGAGAGAAAGAAAAGATCCTCTCAGAGCAGGACAGAGAGACAGACATAGGATGCTCCCTACAGTTTCTACTTCCCAGGCAGATAGGAGTTTAGTTTTCAGGGTAGAAAGAAGGCAAGTCACAAAAAGGAAAAGTTTTGGCTTTGCTAGGAAAAATGTGGAAGGGGTTGTGTGGTTTGAAAGCCTTGCATCTACAGAATGAAGCAGGTGGGAGGGAGTCTGGGTAACACAGTCACTAAATGAATATAAGAGAAAGTTCAAAGTTTGCTTTTCATTATCATTAAACTTGAGTTCATTCAACAAATATCTTTGCATGTTTAGGCATCACTGCTTAATTAACCTGACAACATGATGGCACACACGTGAAGCCGTATTTAAAAATCTGTGTGGAGCTGGCATTTCCTCTGGGAACTCCACTTGGACAAGGACTTTTAGCTTGGTCCCCGTCACCGAGCATCGTGATACAGCGGTGACTTAGCACTCAGAGTGAGAGGTGAACCAGGTCTGGGTCTTTGCCTATTTGGAATGGAAATAGGGGGTGCAGGAGAGGCAGGATTAGCTGCTGCGATTGAGAAGAGGTGAGAATTACTTTGTAGTTCTTTCACAGACTCTAATAAGGTGGCAGTAACTACTGTGATGAAGAAACAGAAGTGAAGGGAGGCTGACAGGTCCACTCCCGTCTTATTTAATTTTCAGTGTCAATGAGACATTCTTTTCCTATAGACCTAGTGCTGTGCATATTGGGCAGAGGGTGCGTGCTGGTCTGGGTGTTGGCCACTTCTCCCCCAGAAGTCATAGAACTGGGGGACGAGTCTTAGTTCTGAAAGCAAGAACTGTTCTCCGATTCCTTCAATTTTTTTTTTCATTTGTTGGTTCTGTTTTTATAGAAAGCTGAAATAATGGTCATGAATATTCTGAACCCATTACATTGACTCCTGAATCTTACTTCCAGTGTTTATTTACAGGTGGTACATGTACCACAAGGTTTACCACAGCCATTACATGTGATTTACAGGTTTATATTAAAATGTGATTGATATAATATATACTTTCTATAGGGACTCACCACACTGAGTCACAAGAGCTTCATTTCCATAAAACACTCTTTTTACCTTTACACTTGGCCAATTCTAAATTATGCAGTCAACTTGCTCTGCTTTATTTATTTTTTTAAAATTTAGATTTACATAATACTTGAATTATGTGGCAGAGAATACTACATCACAATTTTTTAAATGGTGCATTTTCAGGGGGGAAAGAGGCTAATGGTATAGCCCTTCATTTCCTCTTGAGCTTTGTTAAGGCACATATAGACTTTCAATGCAGTGGTATTTAATTTCTGCAATGCCTTATTTTTTTTTTCTGCAATGCCTTAAAAAAGAAGTTCATATATATTTATGCTTTGGCTACCAGCCACTTTTAATAGGTCTATAACATTCCATTATTTTAATATGCAACACAAGTATTTGTTCTACCATTTTGCAGATAGTTCTACCATCATAATAGTGATGTAATACAACTACTTTCTTATTTTATGAGCAATATTGATACATTGTGAATCACCAGTTTCAAAGAAAAACTGCAGAATAATGATTAAAATATCACAGGTGTCTAATTCTTCTACTTTGCTCAGATTATAATGTCCATTCTCAAGATATTTTTAGTATTGACAATGAATTTAATGGGGGAAATGCCACATATTAAGTCTCTGGAAGCCTGGCAAATCTTGTTCCTAGAATTTTTATGAATGACATATCAATATATTGGTGGTATTCTGACCTTCTAGCTGAGTGAATTTCAAAGCATCCATTTCCAGGTTCTATATGGTTCCTGCCCCAGTGTCGGTATTTGGCCACCACAAAATCTTATGACTGCTCTTTCCCTCTCTGACTGCTCCTCTCACTCCTTAGACTCTACTGAAAAAGCCAGATTCTCTTGAACTAAGGGTTTGCTAGGTATTTGCTATTTTTTAAGTTTTATACATTCAGCTATAGACAATCTGTCTTCCTTCTTTTTTTTAAAAAGATTTTATTTATTTATTCATGATAGACAGAGAGAGAGAGAGAGAGAGAGAGAGAGAGAGGCAGAAACCCAGGCAGAGGGAGAAGCAGGCTCCATGCAGGGAGCCTGATGTGGGCCTCGATCACGGGACTCCAGGACTGCGCCCTGGGCCAAAGGCAGGCGCCAAACCGCTGAGCCATCCAGGGATCCCCTGTCTTCCTTCTTTTTACCCAGAATACATTTCAGCACAGTTTGGTAAATTACACAATGCAGAAGCAGGTGTGTTCCTAGTTTCATTAATCCCTCCAGTTTGGTTGTGAAATAACTATTCTGCTCACCAGGCTTCTCATCCTCTCTACCTGACACTCAACTTTTGGATCAACATGACTCAGGCTGCTGAAAGTCACAGTTTATTTTGATTGAAAGAGGGTGACCTTACCATTTTACACTGGGTTTTCTTGGCTGAGAACCTCTACCTCTGTTTTGCATTCTCTCTAACTCTGCATACAGTCATCTCCTTGTCTTATACATCTTCCCCTTTCCCTTCCCACTTCTTTAAAGTTTACTTTTACTATTTTTTTCCTTGTGATACAGCTTAACGACAGCCCATTAGCTGAAGTGTCACCTTCAGTTTCATCTCTCTCTACAGTGAACTTTATCAATACTTCCTTCATAAAAATTATTTTCAAGCATACAATAGAAGCACAACAGGCATCTGGTCAACATCCTGTAATCCGGTTTTTCTTTTTCCTTCTTACCATTTAGAATCACACTATCCTAAGTTGTCTTGTGAGCTGTAGTTGGAAACAATCTCACTTTTTACACAGGTCAACAAAAAGTCAAATGTAATCAGAGCAATGTAAAACGGGGTATGTTCAACACAGATGCACTTTTAAATGAATTCTATAAAATCAAGTTATTTAATTTATACTTTGGAGTGCCCATTTTTTGTCAGCAAAATATGACTATTCTCAGAAATCTGTCACCACAGAAGCAAAATCAAGAGATTGCTGTGTTAATTCAAGCACTTCAAAGGTAACAAAAAGACTATCCACAATGAACGCTTAATTACATTTTCACTCTTTCAGTATTCACATCACAGGGCTTTCCTTTGAAACAATAATAAAGGGAAAAACACTGAGGGAAAAAAATAGTCTTTCAACTGGATAAGTAAGTCTTCCATAGTCCTTATCCCCTAATCATAGGCAAAGTGGGAGAAAAGACGAATTTCACAAACACTCTGCAAACTGCAATCAGGACTGAAATACACAATACGTACCTGGCGGATGAGGGAGATATTTTAAAGAGACAATAGATAATGGTTATGAATATGCATTTGCTATACACTTAAGCTTGATTTTCATTGTGGGCTGACAAATTGGTGCCCCCAGGGGGCGATGGAATAGCCCGCTGTTTTTTATTCCAGAACAAACTGCAGCCAAACATGTTTTTTTTTTTTTTTTTTTTTTTTCTTGTTTTGCTGCTTGGCATATGCCTGTCCTTGAAAAGACTAAATCAGGAACTCCCTGGGTTGTGCGGCACCACTGGGCCAGCATGGATAAAAACAAAGCAGAGCTTGTATATTCATGTGGACTGTTTTTCTTTTTTCTTTCTTTCTTTCTTTGGCTTAGAATGCTTTGTAGTATTTTGCAAAAAGAAGCATACAATTTAAGAAAAATGCTCATTTTAATTAAGTTCAAGCCTAAAGACAGGCTTATGGAATAGAGATTTTTAACTTATAAGTGTTCAGTTTTGTTTTGTTTTAGATTTTTTTTTATTTATTTGACAGAGATAGAGCACAAGCAGGGGAAGCAGCAGGTAGAGGGAGAGGGAGAAGCAGACTCCCCACTGAGCAGGGAGCCAGTGCTGGGCTCAATCCCAGGCGCCTGAGATCATGGCCTGAGCCGAAGGCAGACACTCAACCAACTGAGCCACCTAGCTGCCCCTAGTGTTCAATTTTTAAGGGAATGTGATGCATATGTCTCACAGGCCTAGGGCTTCCATCCACATATTTATATGTCAATCCACAAACGGTCTCCAGATCTTTTACTGTCAGCATTTTAACTATTTCAGAGTAGGTAGGGCTGGATGAGTGAAAATCAGAAGTTTACTATGTGGGCACTGATCACACAGCAATCCGCAGCCTTTTAACACTTGCATCATTTGGTTTTGAATGATAGGTTTTATTTGTTGGTTGGTTGGTTGGTTTGTGTTTACTAGTCCTATTTCTGTACTGGTTGTAGGCTCAGAAAGGGCAGGGATTATGCTCTTGCCTAATCTGGCCAGGTTGTAGGTTAGTACTTAGATACGGCAGTTGAGACTCAGGAAAACTGGGTTGAATCAGATTGAGCTAACTTGATCAGCTCAGGATAGTGACTGTGGTTTGGAAGATGTCAGGAAAAACACGGCAACTGCTGATTATGCTTAAAGCACAATTTCCAGGGTACTAGGAAGTGACCTCAGTCCAAAGACTTTTTGGGCAGTATATTATGGAGGTGGAAATATCAGATTTAATTTAGTTATGTTGAACACTTTCTTTCACTGAATTAGTTCTCATTAAAAAAAATCACTTATAAATTAAAAAATCTGTGTAGTTGACCTTTTGGCTTTGGTTATCACAATTGGTGAACCCAACTAAGTATCTCAAAACTTAAAAAAATCTCACATAAATCTGGTTAAGAAAAACCAACTTGAGTTTTAGTGCAACAGTGTATTCTATCTGTCTCACACTACATACAAATAGTATGTTATGATTCCTTAAAGACCTAACGGTGAAAGGTAGAAATTTAAAACAGTTAGGGAAAGACAGAGGAGAACATTTTTACTACCTCAGGGTGGGAAATAATTTCTTAAGCATGAATCCAGAAAAAATACTGAACGTAACTGAAAAACTCATCATTTTGACCACATCAAAATATAATGTCAAAAGCCCTCACAGACACACTGAAATAGCAAAATGCTGCCTAAGGGAGGAGATTTGCAACACCTACAGTAGTCATGGGATTACTACCCAGAGGATACTGGGAAAATAGGTAAAGCCTACAATACAATTGGGTGAGTCACAAAGATGGCCAGTAAACTTATGAAGAAGTGCTCCCTTATTAATAATGATTGAAATTCAAAAATGCAAGTATAAGGCCAAGTGATACTACCATCCTACTCATCAGACTGTCAAAATCTTAAGTCTAACGATATCAACTATAAGTGAGAATGTAAGAACACAGGGATTCTCAACTGTTGCACTTGAGAGGGTGAATTAGTGCAGCTCATGCAAAGAACTAGGATAGTGGATATAAGATCCAGACAGTAAATATTTTAGGCTTTGACGGCCAAGAGGCAACACTGATGAAATTCTGTGCATACTTACATAGTAATTTAAAAGCGTGCAAACCATCTCTTGCTCACACGCTATATATATATATAAAACTTGCGGGCCAGATTTGATATATGGGCTTGCAGACCCATGCCACAGAGCCATCTGGACCGGATCCAGGATCCTGAATTCTACTTTCTGGCCTATATCCTAGAGAAACTCTCACACAAGTGGACACAAGTTACAACAAACATATTTGTTGCAACATTATGAGAGCAAAACATGGGAAGACAACCTAAATATCCACTAAGAAGGCCCAATGAACAAATATGGCATAGTTGGTCATATTCTATATATTCATGGCTATATGTGCTAAAGACCAAATGAATTTTATGGGTCTTAAGATAAAAAGATTTCAAAAACAGTATTTGGTCGTAAACTTAGCTGAGAGTGTATGTAGAGTTTGATACCATTTATTCTGAAAATGGCTGCTACTAATGATCTGAGGGAAGGAAACAATGATCACATATAAATTGGCTTCAGAATGGTATGTGGTCATAGCAGCGAAAGAAGTGTACAAGGACATCTCCCCCAGGGATTACCATCAGGGCACTGGAGCAGAGCTTCTCAAACTAGAAAATTAATATGAATCTTAAAAGCTAATGGTATAAAATGTTTGTCGATCATAATCTTAAACTTAAAGCATTATATGTGTTGGATGGATACATAAATATGTGGGGAACTAATGCACTTCATTGATTTTAAGACATTTATTTTCAAATTTTAACAACTCTGAAACTGGTATGCAACTTCTCATCTATGTGTCTGGTTATTTGTTTTTTTTTCTTAATGTCAAACAAAAGAAATCTTCCTATAGTTGATAGCATGTTAAATTCAGTAAAATAAAATTGGTAGCTTCAGACCAAATGCACCCTAATCGTTGTCTGGGAGAAGGGGTGTGGGGAAAGAAGGAAAGATTAAGGCAGCGAAGGCCTTGGTCCAGGAAGGGGCATCACTGACAGTTTAAACTGATCAATAATCCTTTGTTTCTAGAAATTAAAAACATCTGAACATAGTAAATTTTTGACATTTATTAATGTATACCTTTAAATGCACACATCATCTTATTTAAACTCAGTGTTGGGGAGAGCTGTGATCATCTTCACAGTCCACGGCTAATACATCCTCAAAAATACAGCTCACATGTAGATGGCAATCTTGGAAAATAGGCATGTGAGGCATTATTATCCTCATTTTCAGATACAACCTGACAGAGAGGTAAGAGAAGTTGTCTGAATCTTCCAAAGTCACACATCTCTTCCAAAGTCACACATCTCGTGACCAGCAGAGCTAGAGCCTGACTCCAGACTTTGAACACCACAGCTATGCTCCTCCTTATTTACCAAAGTGCCCTTGTTGCTTTACAGATTTGGAAAAGATTATGAATAACAGAAGAAATTATTTCAATTTATAAGTTTTTGGGCAGCCCGGGTGCTCAGCGGTTTAGCACCACCTTCAGCCCAGGGCCTGATCCTGGAGACCTGGAATTGAGTCCCATGTCAGGCTCCCTGCATGGAGCCTGCTTTTCCCTCTGCCTGTGTTCTCTGCCTCTCTCTCTTTTTGTGTCTCTCATGAATAAGTAAGTGAAATCTTTTTTAAAAAATTATAAGTTTTAACTTAGAACCACTCTTTGAAAATCATGGTGAAAAAATTACAATAATTTTTTTGGGCAGATACTTGAATCAGTAGAATGAAAGGCACAATTACATATGGGGTTTCCAGATGTGCTCTGTGGATTCCTAGGTGTGCAGGTGAGCCCCTGGGAGTCCTTGGAAGTGCTTCAGTATTCCATGTTTTTGGCCCTATAAGGAAAATTTAGACTGCCCAAGAAGTCAAAGTACCAGATTTGATATTTTATTTCATCATATTAGTGATCTCTGTAGAAGTTCTCCTGAAAAAAAAATTGCTTTAGTAAACAGTTTACTAGCCTGAATCATTTTTATTCTCGCTTTCATTTTGTGTGAGACTCACTAAAGGATCAAATCTATGTGGAAAATCGGCCATGAGGATTAGCAAACAAGTATACTGTTTTAATAGAAAAATAATTAGATAGGTTATAACCATACATAGATGATTTCATTTAAATCTATTTTACCTTTAACCCATGATCAGTAGTTAAGCTATTCCATAGTTTTAAAGGAACTTAAACACATAGTAGATGCTTAGTAAACATTAGTTGAATTCACAAATGAGTGAATGAATGAATGAATGAATGAATGACATAGACTTAAAGGTTCTGGAAGGGAGGAGGCAAAGCCCTCGGGGGCCACGTGTCACACAGTGCAGGCAGATCTGGCTCTGGAAGCTGGGCCTCCATTCCCTCTGTTGAATGTTCTTTCCTTTTGTGCATATTTTAAAAGTCATTCCATGTAAAAAAAAAAGTGCCAAAACTACTATTTCCAGGTGATTCTACTGCTTAACTCTAAAACTTTGCACCACATTACAATGCATCCCCATATACTTCTTGACGGATGAATCTCAGTTTTGAAAGAAAGGCTCTGCCTATAGCAAACACAACCTCAAACACATCTAATTTCTGAAGCACTTATTTAGTTCATATTTAGAATTGGAAGAGCCCTTAATGCTCATTTGTAATCTGTTTTATTTCATTGACTCTTGGCCAGAGGTTTGACTCCATGAAGACGTTTTCAGCAATAGTACTAGACTTCACAATCTAAGGAAACAGCAACTTAGCTGAATGGCCCACAGGCTATAAGACCAGGAAGATGTGGAACATTCTGGCTCTAGCATTTATACTCCACATGGCATTGGGCAGATTTCTTAACTCCTCTGAGCCTCAGTTTCATTATCTGTAAAGTGGGAACATTACTACCTTGGTTGTTTCAAATACTAGGAATAAAATTATTAAACCTTTTGCTTTTCAATAAAGAACAGCAGGTTTTTGTTTTTTTTTTTTTCAATTTCATGTCTCTCTGATACAGGATAACATTTTGGATTCTTATGTTGGAACTTTTAATATAATAGCCCTTAAGTCTGCTTCTTAAACACACCACACACACATTTATTGTAAAGGAGATACGCTTTTGCCATTGGAAAGACTTGAGGATTACATCCCTTCATATGTCAAGAGCACATTTCACACTGTTTTTCTTTCTGTTTAATACAAATGCATTGAAAAGAAAATATCCACATGTGTGACAGAAGTCAATTTTTCCAGGGTTTTGATATTTCATTTTCATGATGCTTTTTCTGATAATTGTAGTTCTGAGTTTTAATTTTTTCCCACGTGCTTCTTTCAGCCACAAGCCCCAAAACACTGAGCTGACTTCTAACTGTGCCCTGGGATCACTTTGTCTTCAGTTTAGTCTCAGTTTGGAAAAGGAAGTGGTGACACTAAAGAATGTGTCTCTACATGATCAATAATAATAACAGCAGCAATAATAATAATGTAGTCCGGCTGGATCCTTAGATTATCTAGAGTGGGAAATGCTTAGAGATAGTTAAACAGGTATACAAATGTGTTTCCATTTTGTCTTGACTTGTTTTCCCTTATGCAGACATCTGACAGAGCCACCTTCCTTAAATCTGAAATCTAGTTCCTCAAGGAGCTTGATTCATAGGAGTTGAGATTGGCAGGGACCTCATCTGGCCAGACTCTATATGGGTTCTCCCGCTCTTGCTCTGAAATGGAAACTAGGCCACAGAAACCGGCTGATGCTCACCCCATTATGGTTTTAAGACAGAATTGAAAATAAGGGCTAAACTCACCAGAGTGGCAAAGAGATGGTACAAAATGAAATAGATGGCCACCACAGGTGCCCACATGTGTCCCACAGCATTCAAGGTTTGGTCCATCACGTCTACCCATCCTTCCTGGGTGAGGATCTGGAACATGGACATAAATGCCTGGGGAGGAAGACAAGGGAAGTGTGAAACACCAGCTCAGGCGTGCATGTGCATCCAGTTTAAAAGTAGTATGTAATGTTGGAGGACTCTGATCTCAATATTATTGATCTTTATCTGACTCTTGGGGAAGAACAGCCTTAATTCAACAGATGGGAAAGAGTTGAGAACTAAAGATCCTAAAAGTCTGATATCTAACTTTTCAGTGTGGAAAACTAAAATAATCACCCCGAATTAACATTAGCCTTGTGGGTGGGTAAATACTACTAAGTAAATTAAAAAAAACATGAGGACCTTTTTTTATTTGACTTTCTTTTTTTTTCTTTCCTCTAAGCAAGCTAACAATTTAACATTTCCAACAGATAACTGTATTTTTATTTTGCTGCTAAGTGCAACTTATTTTTATAGTGAATTCCATTTGACTGTCTAAAGGCATATGAGAATAATAGCCTTAATTTTACTTTTATAGTACCCATCTATCAAATTATTTCAGTTATATTAAAAACACTAGACTCTTTAAGAAAGAAATATTTCTTTTTCTTTTCTTTTCTTTTTTTAATAGAGAGAGAGGGGGGCAGAGGGAGAGGCAGAGAGAGAATCTTAAGCAGCCTCTGTGCCCAGAGCAAGCAGGACTTGGGGCTTGATCTCATGACCCTGAGATCATGACCTGAGCTGAAATCAAGAGTGAGGGCCTTAAGGAACAGAGCCACCCAGGCACTCCAAGAAAGAAAGATTTCTAAACATGTTTTTCATAATTTTTTCTGTTTTATTTTCAAGGCACAGAGTCAAGACCATGAAAGGGGCCAAGACGTAAGTAAGTAAGTAAGTAAGTAAGTAAGTAAGTAAGTAAATAAATACATACAGAGCATGGATACATATAATCCAGCCAAGCTAAAAGACTCATACTTTCTCTGCCAAGATCTTTGGTTAGTTCCATTCTTACACATTTTTCTTATTAAATATGGGGATGTATAGCTTTGATTCGTGTATACATTAGTGGTCAATATACGTTCCTTAATGAGAATTATTATGATGATGATGTCTGAAGAAAGTGACAACTGGAATCTAGTGACTCTCTGAAAATGTCTTTATAGGCTTTAGTACAATGAAGATGTAAATTGGACTCTCAGATTCCAAGAAATAAGGTCGAGGATAATACAAAATGGATAGAACCCAAGATAAGAGCCCTGTTACACTGATAGAATTTTAGAGACAAATGCACACTACAGACAATCTATTCTGACTCTTTTATTTTTGAAGATAAGGAAAATGAGGCTTAGAGATGATAAGGTGATCAGGCCAAAGTCACTCTACTAATGTGTACGCTAACAGGTAGCACTGAGTCATTATGACTCTGAAGTAAGTCCTTTTCCAAGTATTGCATTCTATCTGCAGTAAGGTCTTGAAACCACTGCTTTCCAGGCTGCACCCCACACAGTAAACTCTCTTAGCAGTTAGCTTTGCTAGGGACATTTAAATGAACTGTTTTAGAAGTACAACATTAAATGCCTAGCACATAGTGGGCCCATTTGAACAAAGGAGCAATTAATTGTTAAATGATTCTTGCGCTAGGTTTTCCACTTATCTTTTGTCTTTGTCTGAAACACTTAACATCTCTTTGAGTTAATTTTTATATAATCCCATTACCCTACAATGTGTTTTGTTCATGAAAGTACGAAGTAGGCTGTTATTGATGCTTGAACTCAGCATTGCCAAGGACAATATAATGCTTTCGTTGCCAGGATGCCTAAGAGAACATTAGCTCTAACTCATCCTAAAAATGCTTCAGAAGATTTTGCAACACATCATTTAACTTCATAAGTATGCCAGCACTTATCATTGATGGCAATTATTTTTTTCTGTGTTTTTTTCTAATATGTATTACATCCAAAGACAAGTTCCAAAGGCAATTCATATAAAAATATCAAACTGCTGTATTTTCTTCAATGAAGATGTCACCAGTGTGAAAGTGTGTGTAAATCCTAAAGGCTCAACAGAAATAGGGGAAGATCAAAACACCCACCAGTATAAAGGGAATTTTACCTAACATGGATTCTTTGCCCCAAAGTGACAGGCAATCTTGTGATTAAATCCAACATTTATTCTTAGTATCTAGAGACCGAAAATATGCAGGTGTACCTTTCAACTGCCTTGGGCACTAACCAAGTTAATTTTTTTTTCATCCACTGCATTAGCTTTCATGAATACTCAGCTATTACACATTCAGTAAATGCTTGGGAACGTGGAACTATGGGATTGTAACCTGTTGCTGGCAGATAAGCAATCTGACAATGTGGGCAAGAACACTGGGGTTATTTTCTACTCTTTTCAGAGTCTCAGAAGAAAAAAAATCTCATTTCTGCACAGCTTAGCCACCTGAAAGTGCATGTTGTAAGATGCCATGAATTATATTTGAGAGCAATGCTTTGTTAACAATGTGAATGTTTCTACCTGCTTATGTGGATAAACCAATGAAAGGTAATGCCATGAAATACTTCTATTATAGGCCGAAAATTAATCTGTGCCTTGCCTGAAGGCTGCTATGACAGTTTTGTTGAGATTTTATCCAGAAATTTAAATCCCAAAGATTGAGCTGTAACTCAAGTATACTTATATTTATATTGTCCAGAGAATGTGTGTCCCTTGGAGTCTGCTTAGCTTATTTATTTAAACATGGATTATTAGTGGTTTCTGGAGGCTTGATGTGTCAGGAGTTGAGATGAGGAAGACATGGTTTCCTCTACTAAGAAATTTATAAATTTTTTTTTTAATTTTTTATTTATTTATGATAGTCACAGAGAGAGAGAGAGAGGCAGAGACACAGGCGGAGGGAGAAGCAGGCTCCATGCACCGGGAGCCTGATGTGGGATTCGATCCCGGGTCTCCAGGATCGCGCCCTGGGCCAAAGGCAGGCGCCAAACCACTGCGCCACCCAGGGATCCCTACTAAGAAATTTATAATCAAGAGTGATAGGAAAGGATGAAAATGACCAATTCTAGGAAAAGGCAAAATGGAAAATATGGTGTATAAGAGTACTATTGGTAAAGCCATCAAGGAGCAAGTTAGAAGTAACAATGTATCCCTTTTGGGTGAGGCAAGAACTGTTTGGGGAAAATTATGGCAAGTAATGATCATGATAAAAATGAAGAGAAGTATATGATGAAGAGGGCAAGGAAAAAAGGCCTGGAGGAAGTCATCTCTTTTCTCTGAGCTACCTATTCTTACATAATGCCAATTTCCTATCCTGTTGACCTCTCTCTATTGGTTTCCACCAGCTCTTTAATAAATTAAGAAACCTAATCTTTTATCTGCCATATATATCTAAGGTATATTCCTCTATCCATTTCTGGTATTTTTTTCAAACATGAATTTTAATTTCTTTGTGGTCTAATATGCTTTTTTCTTTTATCTAATATTAAAAAACTTCTCTCACTGGAAGATTAGACTTAAATGTACTCATACTTTTATGAAGTAGTTTTAGTTTATTTCTCTTATTATGTTTAACATGCTGAACCAAAAGTCACTATTTAAATCCATCTAAATCTGGAATTTATTTTAGTATAAGAAGTGAGATAAGGAATTTATTTTTTCAAATAGGTGATCAGCTGACTCAGCACAAAATAATTGAAAAAAATCTAACTTTTCACTAATTTGGAATACCCCCTTTATTAAATACTGAATACTCATATAATTTTAGCTCCAGGGATGCCTGGGTGGCTCTGCGGTTTGGTGCCTATCTTTGGCCCGGGGCGTGATCCTGGAGTCCCGGGATCGAGTCCCATGTTGGGCTCCATGCATGGAGCCTGCTTCTCCCTCTACCTGTGTCTCTGTCTCTGTCTCTGTCTCTTTCTCTCTCTCTCTCTCCTAGTCTCATGAATAAATGAATAAAAAAAAATTTCAGCTCCATTTCTAAATGTCTATTCTTTTCCATTAATCTATCTCATGTCCAGATTGCCTAACAATTGTACATTCATTTTAATAACTGGTAGGATTCCTAGCTGCTTTTCATAATATTTTGAACTCTTTATTAATTTTAAATATTAATTCCTCAAAACATCTCTTTATTAGAACTCTTTATTAATTTTAAATATTAATTCCTCAAAACATCTTGTTTTATTTGTTGAGATCACATTAATCTAAGAAAAATTGATATTTCTTATTCTCCAATCTCACAGGAATGTTTACCTTTCCATTTATTAAGTTTTTATTCATGATTCTGAACAAATATCTTTTCTTATATAGTTTCCACATATTTCTGGTTAAGATGATTAATATTACTTTTCAAATTTAATCAAGGTGATACCATATCATTAAAATGTTGCACAGTAAAGAAACTTGATGATTGGTTTCTTAATGAATGATAAGCAACAGCTGTATGCCTAAGCATGTTTTTCACTCCTAATTGGTCTTTCATGCTTGTCAATACATTGTTAATCAACAGATTGATAGTCAATCTGTAGACTATGAAAATATTGTTCACTGTTGAATCCAGTTTTGTTCCCAGATCATACTTCCTCCTCCAGTGCTCCAATGTATGACCACTATGGCAGAGGGAAAATGTTCCAGGTCGAGGGGCTCTCTTTCTCACTTTCTGCTAATTGCTCAGAAGTCATGCTCAGTTTCATGTTTATTTGAATCTTTGTTTTCTTACACGATTTTCAGTTTAGTTTAGTTTTGGTTGAGATTTTCTGATTGTTTTTCACACATTTCATTCAGAAAAGAAATAGATACTATTTTTCTCTTCTACTTCTTATAGCTTCCAGATTCTTCTGGTTTTTATCTACTGTTTGGAATAAATTCCACTGTTACACTCCTATAGCTGTTCCTCATTTTTTTTTAAAGATTTTATTTATTTATTCCTGAGAGACAGAGAGAGAGAGAGAGAGAGGCAGAGACACAGGCAGAGGGAGAAGCAGGCTCCATGCAGGGAGCCCGACGCGGGACTTGATCCCAGGTCTCCAGGATCAGGCCCTGGACCGAAAGTGGCGCCAAACTGCTGAGCCACCCGGGCCACCCCTATAGCTGTTCTTCCTAAAGCTTTTGATTACCCCAAAACCATTTGATTCTTACTCTCAGACATTTTTCTTTGGGAGTCTTATCAATTGTTTTAATCTGGACTAATTGCTTTCTAGATCTGCTCCACAGTTGTCAGAATCTTCATTTTTAGCTTTCTTATCTAGATCTTTTGTTCTCTCTATTGTAGTGTCAGAAAGTGATCGCAGAATCTCATCCCCCCTTAATACTTTGCAGAGACAGAAGTATTAGCTGGGGCTATGGGAAGTTATGCTTGGAATAGCAAATTTCAGGCATTTCTTCAATTCAGATAGGTCCCAGAAATGTTTATTGCTGCCAGACCTATCAGTCCCTAGGTGTTGGCATCCTCTGATTCACCGGTGCTTCCAGCCATCTCCAAGGTAGGGTAGACAGGCTCATTCTGCTGGTTTTGGTTCTCCGTGTGGAGGGAGAGGACAAGAGGGGCTCTCCTTACCACCCTGCCCCCAGGGCCACCTATCCCCTCTTGGCTTCTGTTTTCTTCTTTCCTCTTCATACTTGTGTTGTGCTAACTTTCTGTTTATTGTGAGAGACAATTCATTTTTGGAAGTTAGGATTATTTTGCTTTCACTCTCAAGCTTTCTTCCTAGCTGGGAAAAATAAAATGGTGAGATCTAGCATTTTATTTTGCCTCTGGTAAAACAGCTGGAACAAGTCACTTCTACACTTGGGGATTTCTCATTGTCTTTTTTCCAGGCCTGTCATGCTCCCATGGCCCGGTCTCCTTAAATTGAGGGAGATGAGTACATGTTTAGGATTTGCTTTTCCAATTTTATTTTCTTTTCAACATCTGGAAAACAGGCTTGAGGCATGAGCCTAGAGAGTGCATCTTCTCTCTATGATATTTTTCTTTCTCTCCTCCTTGCCTCCCTCCTTTCAAGTAGCTGCTATTAAAAGATAATGGTATGAAATTGTGGCCTTGCCTTTGTGTGGTTATTACTGGTGTAATTTTTTCTGGCTGATAATTAGCTGTTTTATTTATTTATTTTTATTAGAGTTAGGTGAAAGCAAAGCAAGAGTATTTCCCTTTACTGAAATAAATAGGCTATGTCTTTGTCTAGGCCTTGCAAAGCAATTCATAACCCTTTAAAAAGATATCATGGATGTCCTTTGGTAACTTGATGCCCCAATGTATATTTTGGGTTTTGAGTATGTGTGGGTATCAGTCTAGGTTAAAAAAATAATTAAATAATTTTAAAAAGTAGGATGGGTAAGTACCTCAAGTTTTGGTCAACATATAGTGAGCAGAATACACAGTATGATCTCATATGTAATATACAAATCTAGATGTTTTCTTGTGTGCCTTAAAATGATTGAAAGCCTATAAAATAAACTTCTTAGTACTTTGGAGACTGGAATGAGGAGGACTGAAGAACTAGGAAAGGGGTAAATATTCTCCTTTGAACTTTTCAAAGTAATATCTTTACTGAGATATATTCTACATATCATAAAATTCATCATTTAAACGGTACAATTAAGTGTTGGGCTGCTGGGTGGCTCAATCAGTTAGGCAACTGACTCTTGATTTCAGCTCAGGTCATGATCTCAGAGTCCTGAGATCGAGCCCTGTGTTGAGTTCCTCACTCAGTGGGGAGTCTCTTGGAGATTCTCTCTCTTCCTCTCTCTCTGCCCCTTCCCCACTAAAATAAATAAATAAATAAATCTTTAAAACAATAAAGTCTACTATTAAGTGCTTTAAGTTTATTTGTGGAGTTGTACAACATTACTCAATCTAATTTAAGAACATTATTTCCCTTTTCCCTCAAAACTATGTACCCATTGGCAGTCACTCCCCATTCCTCCCTCCCGCAGCCTTCAGCAACCAATATTCTTTCTGTCTCTATGGATCTGCTCATTCTGCACATCTCCTATAAATGGAGTCATACAATCTGTGGTCAGGGTTCATCCACGTTGTAGTGTGTTATCAGCACTTTACTACCAACTGATATTTCACTGTAAGGATATACCACATTTTATCTATTCATCAGTTGATGGGTGCTTGTGCTGTTTCCACTTTTCGACTATTGTGAGTAATGCTGCTCTGAACATTCTCATGCAGGTTTCTGTGTGGACATAAAAATTCCCTTTGACTTGATATGCCTTTCACCTTTTGTGTTCAAATATATGTAAAAACAGATACTTATTTTATTTTGAAAAAGATACACATCAAAGATTTTAAAACTTGGAGAAGAATACCACCCATTTATTTTATCTATCTTTATCTGGTTTCAAGAACTCTTTCTCTATAATAGGTTTGCTTTTGAAATGAAATACACTTGACAGCTTATATAGTGGCTCAACCTTTTCATGGGGAGTGTTCCCTGCTGTGTCTTACTACCAGTCAGCCCTAAAATAGAAGACTTGACTTGATGGTATTCACGGAGCATAAAAGTGACACCTCCTTTCATTTTAATTGCCTTAATTAGTCACCTACTCAATGTCCTTGTTCCTTTCCCCCCCACTCAAACGGTAGTCATATGTTGGGGAGTTTTATCCTCTGAAAAACTCACTAACATCATGATCCTCTAATATTTTGTTTTATATTTTATTTAAAACTTGCTCAACAACTCAAAGCTGTAATATATTTTTTAAAGATTATTTATTTATTTTAGAAAGGGTGTATGAATGGGATGGGAGGGGCAGAGAGAAGGAGAGAGAATCTGAAGCAGTCTCTGCTCAGCACACAGCCTGACATGGGGCTCATCCCACAACCATGAGACTATGACCTGAGCCAAAACAAGAGTCAGACACTCAACTGACTGAGCCACCCAGGTGCTCCTAAAATCTGTAATGTTTAAAATGAAATCAATAAATAGTAAATGTTGGACTTACCTAATGTTGGCTGGCAAAATCATGACTGACAAGATCAAGGTCTTATGGAGAATTGTGGGGGTGGGGGTGGAAAAAAACAATAAAAAGGACACTTCTAATGTATTTTAAAATCTACAGTAAATAAAGCTCTAAGAGCAACCACTTACTGTGGCTAAACTAAGTTATCCGTAAATAAAAACTCTGTGGATTTGAAATCTGGAGTGAAGACATAGCGCTGTAATGTCAAAGCCATTGACAGTAGCCATTTCTTTACTTCAGATTCCTCCTTAATGGTCAAGACAGAATTCTGTGGTTCATCAATTTAGTTACACTTTTCCCAGTTCCCCATACTCCATTGCTCTGTTTTTTGGCAGGAAAAATGGCAGCTCCAAGGTGATGTCTGACTCCTCATGGCTGTGTCCACCCTTCTGGCTGCTCTAAAGAGACAGTTACCCCTAGGAAAACAGGATCCCCTCCCCCTGGCTTTCAAAGGTGCCTCAATACCATTCAGGAAGCATTTCCCCTGTGTTTCGGTGATTCTGTTTCTAGCCACAAGCTTTCCAAAACTTCTTGTCATCTGTCATCTAACTTCATCCATCTCATCTTTGCCCTCACTCTCAAGAGATAACCTTCCTAGAGGGGAGAGCTAAGAGGGTCGTTTAAAATAGAAGTTGAAAGAGCTGAGTATAAGACCTCGACCTGCTCTTGGTGGCAGAGTAGTAAGGCAAAGAACCAAATGTTCAGCTCTGCAGTCACTGGGCCTGTGTGTGAGATTAAATTGCTGACCAGTTTAGTATCTCTGGGTGAAACACCTAGCCATCCTGACACTGAGCTTCCTCCAATGTGTGATAGCATCACTCTAAAGACTGTTTTGAGAATCAAAATAAAATATGTGTGAGTACTTTATAATCATGAAAGCACCATACAAGTAATATTTTTAATAAAAATAAATCTCTCCCAAATGGGATGCCTGGGTGGCTCAGTGGTTGAGCGTCTGCCTTTGGCTCAGGTTATGATCTTGGGTTCCTGGGATCGAATCCTGCATTGGGCTCCCTACCAGGAGCCTGCTTCTCCCTCTGCCTGTCTCTACCTCTCTCTCTGTCTCTCATGAATAAATAAATAAAATCTTTAAAAAAAATCTCTCCCATGGAAAAACAACTTTAATAACCCTTGTCTGGATTTCAGAACTCGCATATAGTTTCTAGGACTTAAAACTCTTTATGTTACAATGTGATTCCATTTTTATAAAGTTCAAAATTACATTGGATAAGCTATGTTTTTAAGAATACATGTCCTTTTAGATATGTGATTTTGAAAGTATGACTGTTTGGATGGTATCATTTTATTTTATCTTTGAACTTAATGATTCCCTGGATATCCTCAATAGCTATAAATGTCTCTGTTTTATGATCTATTAATTGGAACTGGCAGTCAATTTGAAAACTTTGTTTTAACACAGTATATTTTCTAGTCCATCTTCCCAGACTATATTTTACCTATAAATTACAGAAAAAGGCTACAGTAAGTGTTTTGTTACTAATAGAGCTGATAAATCACCTTTTGGTGCTGCTAATTCATCCATGTATTTATTGAATAAACAGTAAAAATCATGTTGTTAGCAAATGGACTGATAACAGACCACTTAATAAAATAGGAGCTGTGCTTGAAGTTATCACATACATGGAGATCTGAAAACACAATGGGACACTGACTGGGTTTTGTTGCAGGGCCCTGTTATGGAGAGTTTTGTTACCACTGACTTTTAAATGGTAAAGGTTTTAGACCATGAAGGTCTCTCTTTTTACGAACTCTTTTGGAATTTGAGATTTGTTGAAACCAGTTACCTTTGTTTAATAGAAGTGAAATATTTAAGACATTAATCTCTCTGTAAAATGATTATGCTTTATTCCTTGTCATTGAGAAAGAAATAAAAATTAAAACAAGGTTTTAATTAATTCTGTGACTGCCTTTTATATTGACAAAAAAAGGTCAAGCAGCTATTTGCTTTTTTCCAAAATGAACCCACATTATTTATTTCACTTCTATAATTCCTAAAATGTACTTGTTGCCAAGCATTCCATTTAAATGAATAAAAAGAGAGGGAGGGAGAAAAGGCCTGTTATTGGTCAAATTTTAGACCACTATGGAAAAGCCTTACTGAATTGAGACTAAGGTAATTGGCCTTAAATGTCAAAATGAGCTTGAATGTAATTAGAAGCAAAGCAGACATCAGAACGTTATGCCTACTCCGGCAGCAAATTACTTTAAGTAGAGCCTACACTTAAATATAATTTCAAGAGTAAAAGGAAGGATGGCAAAAACTCATTTGCAAAAGCCTGTGAATCTTTTTCTAGTCTTAAAAGTGTCTGTAGGTGTATCCAAACATCTCTCTTCTTTCAAATGGCCATGCCTGAGTTCACTTTTACACATAATACCATTAATGACAAAGCAGACAAAATCACAGATTTGTAGTCTCCTGGGATTTCTTTCAGGATAAGATCAAAATGACATAAGGAGAGACACTGAACCATGACTAGCATTTACATGGTGCTTTACAGCTCCTGAAGCAGTTAATTGTCCATTATGCAGAGTAACTTGTACAATAACCCTGTGAATTATTATTACGTTACATATTGTAGCCCCCACTGAAGAGCAGAGCCTTACTGATTGACCTAGGCCTGCAGGGAGCAAATGCTGGTGGTGGCTCTCTAGGCTGGGATCTGTTGCTTTTAAATTCCTGCTGTCCTTTTGAACACTGCAGGTCCAAGACATCTTAAGCTCTAATAATTGATTTCCTTTCATAACTGAAATTACTAAACCAAACAATGTAATATTTAAAACTTTTACCTTCTTTGTCTAACATAGTACTGGGTACATGTCTAAAACTCCATATTATGCTCGATTGATGAATGAAACATAGGATCTTCTATTCCTTGCTAAAAATAGCTCCACTCATTAACATTTTTCCATATGGAAAGGACATAATGTTTTCCTTTTCATGAGGATCTAAAATCACAGAATTTTAATTTGTTTTAATAATAAAAATATATTAATCATTTATTATTTAAATGTTAAAGTTCCTATATTAGGAGCATTTATCTTAAGGAAAAAAATATTAAGATGAACTGAGTGAACTTAAATTTTTCCCCTAACAATCTTTCTTGCAGAGTATGATATTTTTAGTTGAAAGGTATACTTCCCACCGATTATGTTAAAATAATTTTGAAATGCAACCATCTAGCTGACAGAACAAACAGCTGTGAAAATGAGACCTGGAGGTTTATGCAAATAGGAAACTTCTGAATTAATTTTCTTCATAGAACAGACTGTCAAGTTTCTGGGAGTATTTATGCCCTATTTCTTAATTAGTGATTTTGCTAATGTCAGTCATTAAATTTTCATGATATAAATGATGCGTTTCATTGGCAAATATGTGCTACAAAATTGCAGATGAAAGTTGACATTTTACTTTTGGTGCAAAAAAGATTTAGGAATGTATACAAAAGAAACAGGGCTCCTGAAAGGGCTGATGTGTGTCCTGTTGTTAAATAAGCTGGAGATTTATTAAGAAAACTTCTGTAAAGAAAATACCACGGAGCCTACACAGGAAGTTTCAGTGTTTTCTAGCTGTTGGTTTGTATACTAATGCTCAAGAACAAGGTTTTTCTATTTGGCTTTGAATAGAAATCAACTATGGTAAGAAAGAGCTTCTAGTTTTGCATTAAAAAAAAAAAAAAAACAAAAACAAAACCCAAACCCTATACTTTAGAAGGACTTTGCCATTGTTTGGTTCTCTTTGACTGGGCTTCGATTTCCCATTTTTCTTCACTAAATTCACAAATAATGGGCTTTACTGCAAATTATATTGTCTCTTCTTTTCTATCACAAACACAGATTTCAAAGCCTTGCTTTTTTCCAGATAGTATTGTTTAGTACTCTGATACCTTCTAAATAGATTTGATAGTTGTTCATAAATAAATGTTTAATTGAAATGATCTGACTTTAATAAAGCTGATTTTACAAGTCATGAACTAAAATTAGTCTTATTATATGACTAAAATTAGTCTTATTCAACTGTTATGGCTCTGGTAAGAATAGATATATAAAGGGGTACATTATCTTTTTTTCTGGGCATTTATGTGTATTTGAAATAAAACTGAATTCAGCTATAAACATAGTTTTTATTATGCTTTTTTGCTTAATGTTTTATCATCATTAGCATCACGTATGGTTTATCTCATAAGTTAGTTTGTAAAAATATAGTTTTGATAACTGTATGACATGCCACCATATTTAAAACTTTAGGTGTTGCATGGTGATTGGACATTAAAGTTGTCTCAAAATTTTCACAATGGTAAATCATGTTACAAAGAGCATTTTTTTGAAGATCAATCTTCGTATGCATCTTTGGTTATTTTCTTGAAGTAGATTTCTAGAAATGCAATCACTAGATCAAAGAGAAAAAATGTTTTTTGGTGTCTTTATATATAATGAAAAACGGATTCTCAGAAGAGTTACACAAATGTTCACTGCCACGTGCAATATGTAAGAGGACTTTCTGCCAGCAGTGCACATCACCATTAACCAAAAAAGAAAAAAAAAAACAAAAAAAACAAACAGATCTTGTCCATTCAACACTTTCTTCCTGACATGCATTATAAATTAACGTTGTATTGTCATGTTTTCCTTTGTTCTTAAAAATTATTTATGGACATTATTTTTGACTTGTTTGAAAAGTTAAATTTGTTCTTCTTTTAGGCCTAGAAAGTTCTTGACCATCCAAGGTGAAAGATGATATTTTCTCTTTGTTTTTTACATTTTCACACTTCAAATACCCTTGCTCTAATTCATCTGGAAGGTATTTTGATACATAGTACCAGGAGATTCTTGTATTCCCAATATTGCTTGTCTGATAATAATTAGTCTTGTAAGCATTCATTGGGATACATTCTTTGCCAAAGGTCTTTTTAGTGCATGTTTGCCTATTCATTTGTATGTTAACCCTAAATAACACTCTTTATTATTGTAGCCTGATACATTTTCTTGTTGGTTCTCATCAATTTTTGATGATGCTCCTCACTGCTTTTTATTTATTTTATAACATCTATAATGTGGGGAAAATACTTCCTTAATAGGATGTTTGGGGGATTATATTAGATATATGTGGATATCTATGTGTGTACATGTGTACGTCTTGCTCTCTCTTTTTTAAAGATTTTATTTATTTATTCATGAAAGACACAGAGAGAGAGAAGCAGAGACATAGGCAGAGGTAGAAGTAGGCTCCATGTAGGGAGCCTGATGCGGGACTGATCCCGGGATTCTGGGATCACACCCTGAGCCAAAGGGAGACACTCAACCGCTGAGCTACCCAGATGTCCCTTTTGCTCTCTCTTTATGAAAACTTATTGTCAGAAGGCCTCAAATGTAAAAAGTCGCATAGACAATTATTACTATTGATAATATTGATAATTTTTTATCACTATTACTATTATCACTATTGATAATAGTGACTATTTTAAAATTATTATTATTACTATTATTATTACTATTGATAATAATGACTCCAGGGGAAATGTCTTTCTTAACTTAATCAGGAATAATAATGTTTCTCTACAAAGTAGTTTGTTTTTACTTCATAATCATTTTTTGTCTACCTAAGTCTATATTGCTAGAAAAACGGGAGTCACACTTGTACATGAACTCCAGCAAACATGAACGTCCTCGTGGTGCACATCTGTGTTTGGGTTTCGTTTCTGTGTTCACTGTAATTTTGTTTTTATTTTCCTTTTAGATTAATTCTCTTAAATTTGGCTTAAATTTATTTGACCTGGCTATAATCCTTAATGGATACATCATGTTTTTTTTTGGAATACGGCAAAATACAATAAACATTTCTTTGCATGTCTTATTGAAATGGAAGCAATTTTAAGACTACTTTAATAATTTTTATATAGTTGAATAATGCAGAAATATATCTTTTCTTATATTCCAATACAGTGTCCCCTTTCTTTATTTTGCCATGTCTTTTTATAAGCCCCATTGGTTTTACTATCTCTTTTCACTCAGTCTGAAAAATGTGGCTTATCCAGAGAAAGAATATGTGGTATTGTCTACACTTTTTTGGTCATTTATATTAATATGCATACGTTTCATCAAATTTCTAGTTTTTCTTACAGAAATGTATCTAGTACATCTCATTGGTTTGAAGTGTGATTTTTGTCCTTTGCCCACTGCTTTTTTCCTGGGGTTCTGAATTGAATTAAATGCATATGGAAAACTAAAATAACAACAACAAGAAAATGGAAGCAATATGACAGACCTAAGCCTGAACTAGCTACCATGATTCTTTCTATATCTAGTCCCTGTCTGGCCTATATTATTTTTCCCTTTATATATTGCATAATACAAGATAACAAGATGTAAGATATTTACTTTCATTTGTCTAATACAGCTGCCCTCATCTCTTCAGTCCTCAGTCTGCACACACATGTACTCGGCTCACTCAGATGCATATGTAAACTTTATCCCATCATGTTTCCTGAAAATTTAGGGTTTTAAAAATTGATTTATAAAGATGTCCAATAAGGCTGGAGAGAGTCATCTGCAAGGGTAGACACCTCGCTCAGGGCTCATTAACATGCTGGGTGTTATACCCAAAGGGTGGGCAGTGAGGAAGAGTGGATCTAGGCATCACATTAAGTGGTCCTGGGTTTAATCTCATATATGGAATAGTTAATTATAAGTGATTTCAGATGCTGGCAATAGTTTGGCAGTTCGTCGTATCTCTCTGATATGTATGTGTGTATCTGTGTATTACATATATATACTTATTTGTGTTTTTGTGTAGAGGACTAAGAAGAATATTTAAAATTGCAATTGGGGCTACTATCAAGATCAGGAGAAGTAGCTGACATTCCAGATACATAGAAACAAACACAAAGTTAGTCAAAGAAGGTAGAGGAATATGTCTTAGATGAAAGATCAGGACAAAATCACAGCAAAAGAGATAAATGAATAGAGATAAGCGATATGCCTAATAAAGAATTCAAAGTAATGATCATAAAGATATTCACTGGACTTGAGAAAAGATGGAAGATTTCACAGAGACCTTCAAAAAAGAAAGATAGAAAATATGAAAAATGAACTAGTCAGAGATGAAGACTCAATAACAGAAATAAAAAATATACTAGAGAGAATCACTAGCAGATTAGAGGATGTAGAAGAACAGATCAGTAATCTGGAAGACAGGGTAATGGAAAGTAACCAAGCTGAAGAGCAAAAATAAAAAATAATAATAAAAAAATGAGAATAGACTTAGGGAACTCAGTGACATCATCATGCATAATAATATTTACATTATTGGGATTTTGGAAGAAGAGAAGAGAAGGGGGCAGAAATCTTATTTGGAAAAAATAATTACTGAAATTTCCCCTAATTTGGGGAAGGAAACAGATATCTACATCCAGGAAGTACAGAGAGTTTCTAACAAGATTAATGCAAGATGACACATAATAATTAAAATGGCAAAAAGTAGTGATAAAGAGAGAATTTTAAAAGCAGTAAGAGAAACCCCATAAGGCTATCAACTGATTTTTCAGCAGAAACATTGCAATCAAGAAGAGACATGATATATTCAAAGCATTGAAAGGATGAAATTTGCAACAAGTAATAGGAGAGATAGAGTTTCTCTTTGTTTAGGCAAACAAAAGTTAAACAATTTCATCACCACTAACCCAGCCTCACAAGAAACATTAAAGGAAGTTCTTTGAGTGAAAGAAAAGGCTATAATTAGAAGTAAGAATATTATGAAAGGAAAAAAAACCCTCACAGGTAAATGCTAACATATATAAATGTAGCAGATTAATCACTAATAAAACCACTATGGAGGTGAAAACACAAAAGCAATAAAATCAATTATACTTATGAAAATCAATCAAGGGATTCACAAAATAAAAGGGGCCTATTTTTAAACTTTCTGTGCAATACAGAAAACTGAGTACTTAGTGTTCATTTTCTAAAGCACCCTTGTACATCGGGCTATCTGATTACTGCTAGGTGTTTAGTGTGTCATGATAAGAAGTTGGGTTTTCATGACATTTAAGAACACCCCTGACTATACTACTTGTTGACTGCCTATTACATTACAGCTTATTCTTTAAAATATGTACTATTAGTCTATTTTTACTTATGGGGAATTGTAAGTAGTCATGAGAGGACTGTTGAAATGTCTAATTGTAAACTGTATTTTTTTGTAGGCAAGGCTCAACAAAGTATTTGATAATACAATCACCTTTTCATCAGAAAATATCCTTATAGAAGTTCATCCTGAGGCAAATGTTCCTCATTAATGGCTCTCGTTTATTTTTGAAGTTGGTGGAATGCAGTCAATTGATTATTAAAATAATGTTAATATAACATGGCAATGAATAGTTGGAAAACTGCAAATGAGAAGATTATTAGAAAAACAAAACATGATGAGGTACAAAAAAGGTACTCTCCAAGAAGTGCTCATCTAGGATTCAGGGTTGGAATATGAGGATGCGTTATTCAAGGAATAATTCTGATAACTGCGGTTCAGTGGGCCAATGATGTCAACACACAACAGGAAAGACAGTCATCTCTGTGTGATTCATGCTGCATTAAAATTGCCCTTTATTTATTATTTTTTAAAAAATCGTCTTTTAAAAGAAAGTGCACTGAATATTAATTTATCACTATGCCACTGATGAATCACCCACAAAAAGAAATTCATCTAGGAGAGAAAATAGCAATAAAACCCAAACAAAAAACAAACGAAAAATCTTCCAACCAACCCCTCTGATGTTACAGTGGAAAGAGAATAAAGTTAATTTTACAGTTTTGATGGTGAGATGGTTACATTAAGCTATATCACTAAATTACTTTAAATTTTTTTTAATTTTTATTTATTTATGATAGTCACAGAGAGAGAGAGAGAGAGGCAGAGACACAGGCAGAGGGAGAAGCAGGCTCCATGCACCGGGAGCCCGACGTGGGATTCGATCCGGGGTCTCCAGGATCATGCCCTGGGTCAAAGGCAGGCGCCAAACCGCTGCGCCACCCAGGGATCCCTAAATTACTTTAAATTTTAAAGCAGAGTGCTAGATTCTATAACAGATCCAGATCCAGACAAGGATGGATTTGGCCTAAAGCCTCAGATGGAACCAACTTTAAGAGATTGTAGGAGACTTGACCAGTAACACCCACACAGAAAAAATAAAAAATTACCTCCCTTCCTCCCCTCCCCTGATGGCACTACAAAGTCCTCAATTATAAATTTTTTGTCTTTGGTCAATAAAAATGAATGTTGTTCATTGAAAATAACTACTTAGAGAAGTAACATTTTTTCAGTGTAACCCTCCTTAAAATAGCTCTTCTTTTATCCTCAGTAAGAAAATGAGGGAGAGTGAAATCTTCAACAGCTCCCCCGTGTCACAATTCCAACCTCTGAAAACACCTTACTGTCTGGCTCCAAACCAACACCGTGGTTCCTTTCTCATCCATCCTTCCAGGCCCTGTGATTCTCCCCGTCTCTGATTTACTCATTCTGTCTTCCTGATAAAGGATACTCTCATCTAATGCCATTACCCAAATTCTTATCTGTTGAGACCATATGCAGCCCTAAAGACCACTCTTCATAAAGCTTTGCAAACCTCCATCCTTGAAGCAAACTCTTCCTTTTATTAAAATGAGGTGATATTTGTAAGCTCAGTGATTATCACACAGTAGGTTCTCAGAATTTTAAAATTCTCCATAACATCTTTGATATCATATTTCACCTTCTGGCTTATGTGAGTTCTTTCTTATGTGTCTACTGTGGGATAAGTTGACTTCTTCCTTCCACTCTTGACTATGTTACAAGTTAAAGAGGGCAGTTAGTATGTTTGTTTATGTGTGTGTGCCTCATGGTTCCATCACACAGAGGATGTGGGCTGAATTATAAACAACAAAAAACATACAATTTACCTAGGATTCATTGTGAATGGATCCATCTGATACTTTGTGGAAAATGGATTTCAATGGTGTAGCAGATTAGAGGAGCATCAACAGGAAGTTACAAGAATCAAGAGGAGATAATATCTGTATGCAAACAAATATGAGGCTGCAGATGGTGAAAGCTGATGTTGGGATGGCCTAGCCTCAGGCTGCACCTCTAGGAAAAAAAGAAATCTATCCATCTCAAAGACAGTCAATGTAATGACTTTTTTATTCTCAAAAATATATTAGTGAACCTCAGTGTCTGATCATATATAAGAAAAAACTGATTTTAAAAAACCGTCCAAATTTTGGTTAAAATGCAACAAACGCATTTGGTTAAAATGCATCCTTTTAAGGGCCTAGTTAAGATCCCAAAGAAATAATGGAAACCCTAGGATGAAAAGCTAATAAGCAGTTTGGGTCAAAAAAAGGCAATCTTAGGGGGAATCTATGGTCTCTACTAGATTTCAGTTTTTCATATACTGTCAGGCACAAGGGGCAAAGTCACCCTTGAAAGCTGGAGGCTGCTAACTGAGATACTTGAGTAAAGGTGGATATTCACTGGGCTTCATCAGAGATTGACCAAAAGAATTTCCATGGCAAAAGGAGATCAAAAAGTTTTTTGTCTTGATCAGGACACACACATATGGAATTCTATTCTGACATACTCAGCACAGGAGAACCATGGGGAATGGATAGACTAGTCAATAAATGATACTGCGACAATGGGTTATCCAAAGGAAATAAAATAAGATTGCTCCCTATCTCACAGCAACCACAAAAATCAATTTAGGTTAAATGAAGAGCTAAATGTTGAAAGCAAAACACAGCCTGACAAGACCACATGTTGCTGAGTTGTGAAGCAGAGAACATTCTCATGTACTGCTGATAGCAGATACATTGAAGAAATTACACTGGAATGCAAGATTATCAATACCTGCTAAAGTTATCTTTATTCTAAGACTCAGTAATTCTATGATTAGCTACATATCCCCCCAAAACATCCACATGTGCAGAATTTCACATGTGTACAGCTTAATTTGTAATGTTCAGAGGAGCACTATTTGGAGTTACAAAATATTATGAGCAGCCATCCAAAACCTGCATGCATTAGTTTTATATTTCTGTGTTACAAATTATCACAAATTCATCACCTTAAAACAATAGTCATTTATTATTTGCAGTTTCTGTAGGTTGAGATGGGGGCACAATATAACTGGGTTCTCTGCTCAGAATCTCAGAAGTCAAAATCAAGGTATAGGCTGGGCTGTGGTCTCATTTGGAATTTCTTCAACCCCCATTCAGATTGTTCTCAAAATTCAATTCCTATGGTTGTAGGACTGAGGATCCTGCATTCTTGAAGCACACAGCCCCTAAAGGCTCAAGTCCTAGCCACATGGCCTTTTAACATGAAAGCTTACATCATCAAAGCCAACAAGAGACTCTTGCATCAATGCTTCTTCCAAGAGCCCCGTCCCTCTGAGTGGGTCAGGCACATCAAGATAATGGACTTTTTGATGGACTCCAAATTAACTGATTAGTAGCTTATTCACAGAAGTGAAATTCCTTTTTTTAAAAAATATTTTATTTATTCATGAGAGACACAGAGAGAGAGAAGCAGAGAAAGGCAAGGGAGAGGCAGGCTTCCTGAGTGGAGTCTGATTTGGTACTTGATCCCAGGACCCCGGGATCATGACCTGAGCCAAAGGCAGACGCTCAACCACTAAGCCACCCAGGTGCCCCAAAGAAGTGAAATTCCACCATATCCATAAGTCCTACTGAAACCCACAGGGAATACACCTACCACATAGAAGAATGGGGAAACTAATTGTGAAGGGATTATATTAATAGTGCATTATAAATATAATGCAATATATAGTTGCATATTAAACTACAAGGGAAAGAAAAAACATGCAGTACAAGTACTCATTGGTAAAAGTCACAAACATAGTGTTGAAGAAAAAAAAAGCAATTAGCAGAAGAAACATTACAGGATGACACCATATAAGGCAGGTTTAAATTATGCAAAAAGATGTGATTTTCAGTTGATGCCACTATATGCACTAAAGACATAAAGGAATGCACTAAGAATATTAACATCAAATGCAGAAAAGTGTTTCTCCATGGAAAAGGGAAGGGAGGATGAAGAAGGGACACTCAAGGACTTCAGATCACTACTAGCATGCTTATCAAGTTGTGTGTGTCCACAGAAAAATACATTTCATTATTATTTACATACCTTTGCATTTCTGAAATATTCCATGAAAAATTAAAAATACATGAAAAGAATAAAACAAAAATTAATAAAGATTTAGCTAATAACTATACTTTTGAAGATAAAATATACCTTGAATTTATTTGAAATATAGTCAGACTATCTGGCAAAAAATTTAAAAAAATTAAGGAACAAGTTGTTTCTTTCAGTTTCTCAGTAATTCTTTCAGTACAACTAAAGGCATGATTAGCCATTTTGGTGGTGAGAGGAGACAGGAAAATTAATTTGTAATTAAGTGTTTTATAGCATTTACTGCTTATATTGTATAACTGTTTTGGGTATGGTTTTATAAGTGAAAATTCAACAGAGCAAGTAATTAGCATTTAGAGAATGCAAATTAAGAAAACATATGAAATGCATAATATATTAAAATTCAAGTACCTGTTCTTACAGAGGGTAATGTATTGCTTATGAATTAAAAACTTCCCATTTGTAGAACTAGAGAACAAATGAGGCCTGTACATTACTACTTTAGCGGGAGATTTAAAGGAATAACGATTTTGAGCTGGTGAAAGATGTAGAGTGGATGTTTACTGCACATGTTGTAGTAACTTAGAGGCAAGTTATCTGTACAATAAGTGGAGGGATCAACTAAACAAAGCCTTAGTGAAACTGCATGCATAAGCTTTTGCCAGTCAACTACGAGAAACATGCAATTTGCTTTTGTCTTGTTAAAGAAAGATTGGTGGCTCTTGCTTATGTCAACTAGTCCTTATGACCTGTACAAGCTGTAAAAGTTCATCTAATTATCCTCCTTGTAACACAAGCTATTAGTCCCCACAAAACAAAAACTGGGGGATATCTTGCCTCACAGTGGGGCTTGATCTTCCTTGGGATTTGTCTTAGCAGGGAAGTGTCTGTTTGGTCCAAATTCTGAGAGGAAGTTCTTGGTTGAGATAACAAAGCTGTTTTGTTAAATTCTATCAATATATCCTCCTTCACTCCCCCCGCCCAATAACAAATTTCAAGCTTCTCTTCCCCAACTCACAGGACTGTATGCTGAGGTTCCACTCATTGTTTCTGCCCTGACTACTTCCTGATGCTTTGGATCCCATGGCATTGGCATCCTGGTTAATGCTTTGAGAGAGGAGAGCACAGAGCTGACACCCTCAAGTTCTCGTGGTCTTATGGAGGTAAAAGAAGCTTGCATAAATGTTGATGGTGGGTGGTGTAACAGAAAGTGACCTCTGCCACAAAAGAGGGAGAGCAGGAATCCACTCTGTTCCAGGCCCTTTGCTGGCTGCTCTGCAGGTACTATGTGGACAAAGAGCTGGGGCCCAGATGCCTCTGTTAGGAGAGATTAAACACCAGCCCTCCTCCTAACACATGTCTATTTACACAATCTGTTTGCACCAGATGTATAAAAGCTTTGGAGATGAAAGATGCGAGAGAGAAATTTTGTCCAAACTCTGGGTCTGACCATTGTAGTGATTTTGTACTTGTTTCTCCAACAGCCATTCCTTCCCACATGATTAAGCTAAGCCAATCCTGTTGACTCTGGTCATCTGGTCAATGATTCCTTCAGAAATGACCAAGTTACCTGATCCTGTCAGTGAGTGATGACAGCAAGTTTGCTGGGGCAAGTGGAAAATGGTACTGGGAAAGGTGTCCTTGCTCCTAAGAAGGAGACCTGGGTGGAGATGACCCTCTTTTTCCTCGAGATTTTCTCAAAAATTCTGGAAATGTTGCATCCATTTTGCTAACACTGTTAGCATCTGTTTTGTGCTGAAGACAACACACCAAGAAAGCAACTGTGGTAGTTTGCTTGGACTGCCTTTGACAAAGCACCAAAACTGCGTGGCTTAACACAAGGGAATTTAACATGTCACAGCTCAGGAGGGTGAGGTCAGAGTGTTGGCAAGACCATGCTCCCTCTGAAGGATTCTCACAGCCTCTTCTAGCTTCAGGCAATTGCCAGCAATCATGGGAGGTCCTTGGTTTGCAGATGCCACTCCAATCACACAGCTGTCTTCTCCATGTGTGTCTTCACATCGTCCCCCCTCCATGTCTATCTGTGTCTAGTACCAAATTTCCTCTCTTTATAGACAATCAGTCATGTTGGATCAGGGACCACCCTAATGACCTCATTTTAACTTTATCACCTCTATTTCCAAATAAGGTCACATTTGGGGTACTTCGACATATCTTTGGGGGCACATAATTTAACGCACAACTGAGAGAATTTTGGTGAAAGATTCAGAGTCGTGGCCTTCTGTCTCATCTACCTAATCTACCTAATCTCAAATTTTGTGAGAAATTTCCCAATTGTTCAAGTCAGTTGAACTCAAGATTTCTGCTACTTCCTGTCAAAGCTCTCTGACAGAACTATAAAGACATTTCAGATGGGCTAAGGGTTAGGGCGATGGTGGGTAGGGTGGTTCCTGGAGGAGGGGAACAGCAGTGTAAGAATGAATCTGGGATGCTGACCTTGATGCAGTGTGGAAGGATCAGGGAACTCTGCTTTGGTCTCGAGCTGTTATTCATTCCTCAATGAAAGCCTATTCACTAGCAAATGCTGTGCTGAGTGAGGGAGGATTTACTGAGCAAGATAGGTGCCCTCTCTGCCTTTGAAAGATGTGGTGGGGGAAATCCTGAAATAGGAGGTCAAAGAGATAACTGGAGATAGAGGAAAAAAAAGATACAGAAAACCATATTAAGATGTTTGTTATCTTGAGGGAGAGGAGGACCTTGAAACATCTTAAACAGGAGGGTGCCATGAGACAGTTTAATTTCTGCTGCAAATGGAGAATGGTTGAAGAGCAGCTACCTGAGGCAGGAAGGCTCAGTAAAGAACTTGTGGAATAATGCAAGTGAAAGATCCTTCAGGACCTCATCACCTTCAAGTATTTCAGAAAGTAGCTGGGAACTTTCACTGTGGCTGGAGCTCTGTCAGAGGGCCGAGCAGTGGGCAGGCACTTAATGTGCCCACGCTGCTATTTCCTCTTCCCCTCTGCACTCCTCTTACGGAATGTGGGTTGGGAAACCATCTCCATGTGTCCATGTCAGGTCCTCTTAGAGGATTTCACAGTGGGTTGTTGGGCCCAGGATGCAATCAAGTCCAGTGTTCGGTTTCATACCCGTCCTATTTCTCCAGGGAGCCCATGCCACCTGCATGGCTGAGTCAGGATCTGGTTCAAGAAAGAGTGACAGAAAAATTCTCCCCTGGGCAGAGACTGAGGCTGTTTTGCCAAGTGAGGCTGGTCCTACCTCTGCTGGACTCTTTTCTTCATGGTGGGTGCTCTCCCAGCATCTTTCAAGTGTGCACAGTTTACTCTCCTGCATCCCATAGCTCTAAGTAGTGTAAAAAAAGGTCACATGATGCATCCCAAAGTAAAATGGGAACTTGAAAAATCAGCACTTGTTTCTATCATCTTTACTTGAGTCTGGGCCATCTTGGAGGCTGGCTCCCACCACTGATGTGTTGTGTACTCTAGCTAATACCATAGTTAACAAACCCACTTCAATATCCAACCACTGGGTAACGAGGGAGATGTCCTATAAAAAGCGAAGGGGGTAAGCCCCTCAGATGATTGCTCTAACATAAATCTAGGATCAACTGTCAGGTGTTTTTAACCATCTTCTCTGATGATTTCCTATCAGGCAAGTAGCACGAAGAATGGTGCTTTATGTGACTGGGAATGATAATGACTACTTATTTGTAGCTGCAATGTTTTTAACATTTCTTGCAAAATTTGATTATTTTTCAGGGATTTAACTCATAATTACATTCATGTGCAAAGAAAAATCTACTCCTAGTCATTTCATACATTTAGGCTGTCAACCCTGTCAGCTGTAGAATCACTGATTAGGGGGCCCCATAGTCGCTGGGCTGCTTTCATTAAGATGGTCAAAGTAATCAGGCAGAAAGGCACAATTGAGTAATTGGAGACCTGAAAATGTAATGCTACTTGATTACTATTATGGCTGGAAAATAGAGCAAATCCCAAGGGCCTAAGTTGGATGGCTTTGAAGCAGCCTGGTCTTTCACATGGAATCTAATATACTGACTTCAAAAGTATTACATAGATTATAACATTTTAAAAATGCTTTAGAAGCTCAGAGTTGGGTTGGTTTAGTATATTATTCAACACACACAATGCTATGAGGAAAATACTATTTTACCTAAATTTTTGATGTGACAAAATAAAAGCTTAAAGACTAATTTGGCCAGTGTCATACATCTACATAGTGAGGGAGCAGTGATAAGAAATCAGATCTGTAAGACAAAACGTGCAGATTATCTGCAATACCTTCTTATACATGTCACAGCCCTTATTCACAACTTTGATATTCAAAAGTTCTTGAAAATACCTAAAACTTCTTTCTTTCTTTCTTTCTTTCTTTCTTTCTTTCTTTCTTTCTTTCTTTCTTTCTTTCTTTCTTTCTTTCTTTTGTAGCTCAGTTAGTGGCTGAAATCCAATCTGACCTAAGACTTCTTTATTGTCCTTATCTTAGAAACATTAGTGGGTTAATTACAGGGTGCTGGCTCAAACAATGCAGATCAACAAGGGGGTGATATCACCCTTATAACATCTGGAATATTATGAACTCCAAAAGCCATCTGGCTCAAAGAGGTTCTGGGTAAGAGATATAAAATCAGTGACATGAGATTATCAGAGATGGTAAAAAGATGAAGGTAAGATTAGAAATTAAGAGAAGACTGTGGACATAAAGAAGGGGACTGAGGGTACTTTTCTTTTTAGGATCCCCTGTTGCTAGAACAAGGGCTGACTCTTAGTGGGCTTTCAATACTGTGTGAATTAACCTGGCTTCAGAGATAGATTGTGACAATGACAGTCTTGTGGCATTCTGAAAGTGGCGCTCTGCAATTTTCATTTCCCCTGTGAAGGGGCAGACTAGAGACTTAGTGACATCACTGTCCTCTCTGCTTTCATCCCCTCATCCTTGCAGGAAGAGCTGAGCCTCCTGTTGAAGACTCTGGCTCCAGGCCCACAGCATCCCATGTGGCCTGACCACTGGCACTGGTGAAGTTTTGCCTGGAGGGCTCACCGGGGAGGCTGCCATCCCCACACCTGACTTGGTGCACAGTCAATGCAGGGTCCTCTCTGGAGGAAGTTGCAGGCAGAAACTCAGCACCCTCCATTCCAGGCCGCCAAATTCCTGGCCCAGGTGTTTTTACTCCAAGGGTGCATCACCTGGGAGCCTCAACTAAGGCATCTTTCTCTATTCTTCTCACCACATCTATGACCCAATTGACACTCACCCAGTGCTGTTTAGTGGGGAACATGGAATGCTGGGAGCTTGTGCTTATTTCTGCCTGCTGCTTGCACTGTGGCAGTAATTTCTTTGTGAACAAAGACTCCTTATGACTTTCAGTTTGGCTTGCTGTCCTACATCACCACCTGAACAAAGGACAGGTCAATATCTATCTATGGCCAGTCTTTATGCCTGGGCTCTGGACGTCCAGTTTGGGAACCTTTTGCTCCTGTCCTCTGTGTCTGATAACATCTTCACCGTGCCCTCTATTCACTCTCTCTCAATAGCATTTAAACCCAATCACACTTTCACCCAACTTAAAACATTCTTGGTTTTATGTCCTCCTCTCACATTGACGTTTCTTTCTTCTTTAGGTTCTGGAACAAGAATGGCTCACCTCAAACCTTTAGCATATGCTGGCCCCAAACCTAGGCCACCATGTTCCCCTACTTAGCTATGTACAAGTTCTTTAGTAACTGCCTGTTTCAAGAAGCTTTATTGGATTTTTCCATTCCTGGTTATAGACCTTACCTCTGGGTTCCCAGAGCACCTTGTACTTGCCTTTATCTTGAAGACTAGAAACAGGTGTGATTCTGTCTTAAGATCACCAAAACTGCCTGGCTCTTTATATGCACTCAAAAAATGCTTGGTGATATGTAACAAACTTAGCACAAGATTTAAAAAAATAACCAGGCTTCATTAGTCTACCAGTATAGATATTTTTTTTTGCTCTCAAGGCTTATTTTTTAAAAATGTATTATATCCTACTATTACCCTAAAATTATCCTTCCCATATAATAGGCCTTACTATTTCAGCTTATGGTAAAAAATATATTTTTCATCTTGGTCATTATGTTTTTTCATGTTTCTAAATCCACAGAGAGTTAAGTTTCAGAATCTTTGATTAGGGCTATGTTTTCTACATGAGTTCTGCTTATGAATTGATTGATTTTTAACTTCCTTTTTAGCCTAAGTGAATTCTAATGATAATGCAGAGGCATGAACTAGATAATCTTCTAAAGGCATTTCAAATCTGAAGAGTTTATGAATTTTATTACATGGAAAATCAAAAACCCCCTAGATTATGCTTGACATAAAATATATGAACTATAAAACAGATTTTAAAATGATAATTCTCACAGACACAAAAAAATGATTTAAAAATTCTGCTATATTTTCATCTATAGGTGCTAAGAGCCCTAGCTTTCATCTTGTCTGGTTTCAGCATCTCATTCTATTAGACTATTTCCAGAATTTTAGAATTGATGCATAATCGGACAATGCTGACAATGTGCTCAAATGCCTGCCCCCTGCAGAAGAGAGCATTTTACATATCAAAACTGAATTATTCCAAGTTCTCAAAAATATAGCTATATTTTTGAACCACTGTTTAAAAGGGAAATTATTTTGATGTTAACCATTATTATTAAAATAGCAAGAAGGAATTAAATTGACTGCATTTTTTATTCTTACCCTTGGAAACGTTGTAAACCTGTCCAGTTCTTCGACAAAGCAGAACATCTGCAGACTAATTGCTGACATAACAATCAAGAGGCTGGCAGTAAATACAACCAAACTCCCAAGCTTTTTTCCAGGACCAAATATCTTGTACACAAAGTCTTCTAGTGCAGGTGAGATCTTAATAAGTCGAACTACCCGAAGAACCTGTTGTGAGACAGAAAAACATACATACTTGATCATTTTTTTTACACTGAATCTTATGTAAGTTCACACGAAAACCTCATTTTTCACAGGACTTCATAAATCGCACTTTTCCATTTGAGCAGCTATAGAAAAACAGAAAAACAGTGGTCTGGGCATATATAAAATACGCTAAATACAAATGGCTGTCTAAGCCAGGTTGGTAAGAGCTCAAGCTGTCTGTGAAATCTTCTCAGGAGAAGAAAAATGAATTGTCCATTTTCAATCCAGTAAAGAACAGGAAATGATTTAGAATCTAGCTTTTAATTTTTACACAGATAAAATAACATCTTTGGATTTTTACAGCATCCCTAGCTTCCTACTCTTCCTGATTTTCCTTTGGCAAATTATTCCAGCTCCATTCTTGGTTCGTGAGGTCCCAAAGGGACTCCATGATGCCCACGATCCACACCTGGAAGTATCCACAACAACCTGAGTCATCCTCAGAACTTTTGTTGGGCCTGTAAGACATGTGTCATTTTTTATTCCCAGTGGGCACTACTGTAAGGACCACAGAACTCTCGAGCTTCCAGGAGCCATCTTTGCCACTACATGGAGAAAGCCAGCTTAAGAATAATACTGACACAGAAGAAAGGTGAGTGAATATATAGATTGAGACCTTACGATACCATTTTGGCTTCTGCATCATGCCATGCCTGAAGCCACTTTTACTCCCCTAGAACTTGAATTAACAGCAAATACTGATGGTGAACCTTATCATTCCTATTGTCTACAGAATACAAATGTAACCACGTGTCTAGTAAACTAAAGGACAAATGTTGAAAGAATTGAGAAAATGCATATTTCCTAGTAGTTAATTTTAATTTCTTCATGCAATATTGAAAAAAAGAAAATTTACTTGAAAAATTATGTTGTTCCAAGTAAGCATCATGCTATGGTTAAACCACCAGTCTTCCTGTTAGAAATTACATGTTCCCAAATCAGAACATATTACACTCAGGTAATCTTTCCAAATAATAAGTGAATAACTTTATCATGTGAGCTATTAAAATATTAAGATTCATATTAATATACAGGATAATAACATGGAAAGATTTCACATTCTTATCAGATTTGTTATTCTCATCACAAATGATTCAGTATCTAATTAACAGCTGAGTCCAGGCACATTTAAAGGAACAATTCAACTGGCTTATAGCTCAACTTTCAATATAGCAGGTTTCCTCCACATGTATTAAAATCGTATTTAAAAGATTGTCTAAGTAATTTTGAATTCTATCTCAAATTATAATAAAACAGCCTCTGCACATCTGTGCAATTTTGATAAATTAATATTTCATTAGCTGGAAGAAGCAGAACTTAACACGATTCCTACATGGCCAATTTGATCAACATTTTCAAAGGGGTAAGCCTGCATCTCTGGAAAGGCAAAATCCTTATCAATGACTCTAGTTATGCCTTTTCATTTGTTTGGGGATAAATATGCTTTTCACTCTGTTTATCCAATAAAGCCTTTTGATTTTGTGTTCCCGCAGATATGGAATAAAGTAAAACATATTCTCAAAGATAAGCACTGTAGAACATTTTGTGGTTGCTTCCAAAGCTCATTCTCCTGGTCATATTTCTAAGTCTGTCTCTTTAGGATCAGTCTGTTAATTACAAGTGAGATACTTTAGAAATTGCATGGCTAAGAATATAGATATGAAATTGAACTTCTTAGTAATGAGTTTCCACCACTTGCCAGTTATGTGGTCTTAGGCAAGTTATCAAATGTCTTGGGACCTCAGTTTGCATGGATACTCTCTGTCTCCCAGGATTGTGGTGAGTAATGAACAGCACAAAGCACTTAGCACAGTGCCTGGCATGTGGCAAACACACAATAAATACCACCCAACATCATCATGATTACCTGGGTGTTATAGCTGTAGCATTTTGTGAAACTATTTCTTCCTATAGGACAATGGTGCTCTTTGCTCATTCCAGTCCAGCCACATTGAAAACAAGCATGTTTTCACCTCAGGACAGGTGCCATGAGGTTTTCTTGGCTTGCCCCTTCACTTCTCTTAGTCTCTGCTCAAAAGCAACCTCTCCGGAGAGGGCTGCCATGATGAGCAATGGATCTAAACTAGCACCCCCCCCGCCACATCTATCCCTTTTACTCTTGTTTCTCCTTTATAACATTTCTACCACTTTATTCCACATTCTTATGTGTACTTGTTTGTGAACTGTTTGCCCTCAAGAATGGAAGCTTACTGAGGTGGGGTTTTCCTCTGTTTGTTCATCTCTGTCCTCTGCATCTGAAACTGGGCCTGGCACATAGTAGGTACTCAGTAAATATCAATTTGAATAAATAGATGAATTACACCAATAATTGTTCTCAGAGATAACTGATACTATAAATGGAGTCATTTTGTACTAAACTGTTGACTTCACCTAAATATGAAAATGTGAAATTCATGCCATGTTGCCAACATAAGGAGAAACAGTCAAGTCAGATGAGAAGTTGAGGACTCACAAGGGAGACCAAAGTGGGCCCAAGGAGAGCCATTGTGTTCAGAACAGTGGGTTCTTATCTGTGAATCTGCTAAAATCTCTGAACTTCTTCAGAGATGGATATTTTAGCCATATAATAACTGAGGTAGTATTTAATTATCTCGTTAGAAAAATATAAACATGGTTATATATAGGGAAATGCAAATGAAAATCATTTAACCATTAACATAAATTAAACTATTATAGATTATAATCCAGGATCAAAGACAATGCTGAAATTACAAACTTCATTGATGGCGTATTATTTGACCATATCTCTCTATATGTAAAATCATTAGAACCATGAATATCAATTTTAGATATTTTGTGAAACATAGACCAGTAGAAAAAAAAAACTAGAGATAATGAATCATGTCTCTAAGTAATCACAAATTCATGATAGTCATTATTTTTATGGTCAGATTTGCATATGACTTGTGAAGCTATTCCTCAAATGTTCACCATTTTAAAAGTTCCCATTTTTCTTTCACAAACAATTCCAGAATAAATAGATTCGTATTCAAAATTGTAATCTATATCTTTTTACTAGAAAATTATCTGTGAGAAACTATAGGAATTTTAAAGGCCTGAATATATTTTGCATATGTATTCTTGCTGAAATGGGCATCAATATTTTTCTTAATTTGGTTGACTTCATAGGTTTATAAAAGATATCTTGTTGTTTTGCTTATCAGGCATATTTTCTATAATTATGTACAATGATTCTCAAATGTAAGTACTAAATGCTCATGTTGATTTTGTAAATCTAGACAGCAGCACCCAAGAACATACAATGGCATGACTGGGAAGTGCATTTTGTATCAAGAGTTTTAAATGTGTGTATATCTCTTGCCCCAGCCACCTCACTTATGATAACCAAGACTAAAGATATAACCCAACAAATGACAAGGGATTTATGTCCAAAAATGCTGATATACTGAAAGCTTGAACCACGATATCCTCTGTGATTTCAATATGTTTGGCAGTGATTACTAGAGCTCAGCTTTTCACTTACATATGCAGGACATTTGTTATCATTTTTGTGAATTATATTCTCAGGTCCTTTCCCAAGGTATTAGAAACAGAGTCTCAAGTTGTAATCTGGCAGCTGAAGTTAAAATTGCTCTGAAAATAACAGCTTTGGAATCACCAATAAATAAAATTAGTGAAGTTCAAATGTGCTTTATTTTTTCATCTGAGAAAGTTACACCTAAAACATCTCCATTTATTATTGTGCATTTTCAGAGTTTTCATTAACTCAGTAATGAATTATGAATGAATTTTTGGTACTGAAGATGTCATTGAGCATATCTCAAGTTTGTGTTTATTGTATAATTATATATAACTACTTAATATAATTCTGTGTAGTTGTTATAGTGTGACTGCTATTTTCTCTGGAAGAAAAAAATTCTACAAATAGACATTCATATTACCTGAAAGTATGTGAACTGAGAATGATAAAGATCTGGATATACATGAAGAGTAGTTCCAATTACGAGTAGTAGTTCAAATTTGTGGAGAGAAGAGCTGATATATCCAGTAAATCCTAAACACCATATCTTCAGAAGTGCTTCCAAATCAAAAAGTACTGTGAAAGCCACCTGGAGGAACAAAGAGACAGTGAAACTAAAACCTAAAACTATAATTTATTTCAAAATATTTCATACATGTGTTCATGTGTGAATTTCAGCTGCTATTATATAAAATGAGAAGCCCACAAGGATCTAGTACGACATGCTATAAAAAATGGTTTTGAAAAACACCAACTAGAGTATAACAGGTCAAATACATCTTAAGCAAGTAGCAAAATGTGTTAAAATCTTAAGTGTTTGTAAGTGGTATTATTTCTTTATTATTCACTTTTTGGTATTATGTAGAAGTCTCCGTCATTCTTTGAATATTATATACACAGAAAGGCTGCATTTTCCCATAATTTGGATTTTCTGAAGATAGTTTCTATAATGCCCATGGTATATTATAAAATGATTTGCATATTACTAAACATCATTAAACTAAAATAAGAAAGTGTAGATCTCATTTATGTTTTGGGCCACATAAACAAGCAAAGAAATATGGATTCTATATCAAGCAATTTATGTGTGTGTATATATACAATAATTAAGAAATTTAATAATAATTAAGAAAATTAACAATGAATATTACTATATTAATGAGTACAACCTTTTAATCTATCACATTAATTCTATGAATTTACTATTACAAATACCAATATTATAAAATACACTTATAAACACAGCATGTTATTTTTCCTTTACTTGTCCTATGGGTTAGAAAATGCATTCTATAAAGAAGTTTGCAACTGGAATTAAGTTGTAATACATAAGATTAACTTCGAATTAAAGAGCATAAGAATGAGGGCTGGAATTAGTCAAACAAATCCCTCTGAGAAGATATCAGATGATTTAATGGAAAACAGTAATAGAGGAGAGCTTCCCTCTTTTCTTCTAGGACAACACAGAGTATCAGAAGGGATTTTTTTCCTCCAATCATATTACATAATAAAGGCCATATTTGAAAAAACCTACAGGTAACATCATACTCAACGGTGAAAAACTGAGAATTATTCCCCTAAAATCACTAACAAGACAACAATGTTCATTCTCACCACTTTTACTCAACATAGTACTGTAAATACAAGCCAAGCAATCAGACAAGCAAAAGAAATAAAAGGCATCCAAACTAGTAAGGAATAAGTAAAAGAACTAGGACAAACAATCTCAAAATTTGTATGGAACCACAAAAGACCCAGAATAGCCAAAGCAATCTTGAAAAAGAAGAAAATGGGAGGTATCAGAATGCCAGATTTCAAGATACTCTACAAAGCTGTAGTAAGCAAAACAGTATGACACTGGCTCAAAAATTAGCATATAGATCAATGGAACAGAAGAGGGAGCCCAGAAATAAACCCATGCTTATTTGCTCAATTAATCTATGAGAAAAGAGGCAAGAATATCAAATGGGAAAAGGTCTCTTTTCAATAACCCCACTGGTGTTGGGAAAATTTGACAGCTCCCATTTTGTGTGCAATATTTACAATGGTTATATCTTCTTGTTGGATTGTTCCCTTTATGATTATATTGGGTACTTCTATGTCTCTTGGTACAGTCTTTGCTTTAAAATCTATTTTGTCTGATATAAATATTGCTACCCTAGCTTTCTTTTCACCTCCATTTGCATGATGTGTTTTTCCATCCCCTTACTTAATGTACATTAAGTCTGAAATAAGTCTCTTATAGGCAGTATATAGATGGGTCTTTTTTTTTTTTTTATCAATTCTCTCATGCTATGTCTTTTGATTGGAGCATTTATTCCATTTTCATTCAGGGTAATTACTGATAGGAATGTACTTATTGCCATTTTGTTTCTTGTTTTATGGTTATCTTTGTACTTCTTCTTGGTTCCTTTCTTGCTCTCTTCTCTCACAGTTTGCTGGCTTTCCTTATTGACATATTTGGAGCCCTTTCTCTTTATTTTTTGCATATATAGTACTGGTTTTTGACTTTTGGTTATCATTAGGTTTGTATCTAACATCTTATGCATATAACAGTCTATATTAAGTTGATGGTTGCTTAAATTTGAATCTATTCTTTACTCCTCTCCCCTCCATGTTTTTAGGTGTATGGTGTCATACTTTATATCCTTTTATTTTATGAATCCCTCGACTGATTTTTATAGATGTTCTTAATTTTACTGTCTTTGTGTTTCCTGCTTTTCCTACTCTTACTTGTGGTCTTATTTTTCCTTCCTTCTAACACTTCTTGTAGAGCTATCATTTAATGGTCACGGATTCCTTTAGCTTTTGTTTGTCTAGGGAACTCTTTATCTCTCCTTCATTTCTGAATGATAGCCTTACTGGATAGAGTATTCTTGGCTGCAGGGTTTTTTTTTCAGTACTTTAAATATATTATGACTCTCCCTTTTGGCCTGAAAAGTTTCTGCTGAAAAATCATCTGATAGCTGTATGGGGTTTTCCCTTTATGTAACTGCTTTCTTTTTTCTTGCTGATTTTAAAATTCTCAATTTGTCACTACTTTTTGCCATGCAGGGCAATGTCCCCTGTTCACCAGTACTTGGTGCTTCAAGGGTATCTCCTATGTATGTTGTGTGTGCCCTAGTATTATGGCTAAGCCATTTCTGCCTTCAGTCTAGTCATCTGGAATCATTCTCTTTGCCTGTTTTGGGCAGGGTTTGGTCCCTGTGTTGTTAGTGGGCTGCTCTGGGGCTACCCTGGGCTTGAGTTGAATCATATCAGGCATTTTCTAGAGAAACAGTAGCACCAAACTGTAGGGTTCCCTGTGTTGTCCCCTGAGAAACTTTTGTTGGTGGTTGGGGCCAGTAGTCAGACCAGATGTCTGTCCCCAACCCACTGCTGGAACTAGCTGACTGGTGTGTGTGGTTATCTTCCCTTTTATCCAAGGTAAGAGTCACTTGGGGTGGTGCTACCCCTATTGGGGCTGCTTAAGTACTGCCAGGCTTGTGGCACTGCTTTAGATGGGTTCCAGCCAATGGTGTACTGAAGGGGCAGATCTGCAGGAAAACTCATGGATGGGACATGCTGTTAGCATATTAGGTGGAGAATGTTTTCCCCATTCTGGTTCCCACAGGTATACAAATGTCTTGGCTAGGGGGTAGGGGAGGGAAATTGCACTTGTCATCTCTTTTATTCTTGAAGTCTCCCAAGGACCTTTGCTCCTCTAGCACATGCTCTATGATTAATAAACAAATCTCCCTTCCATAAACCTCAGTTGCTTTTCAAATTGCTTCTTCTATGCTGTATCTCCCTGGGGCTTTTTTTGTGCTGTATCTTTAAGGGTGGGAACTCAGTTTCCTATTGTCCTCTAAGCTCTCCCAGAGCAAAACCTGCTGGTTTTTAAAGTTCCAGGTTTTAAACCCCAGTGATTGTAAGAACTCCTGAAATTACACCCCTCTGGTTTTCAAAGTTAAATTATGGGGATTTGTTTTCCTTATGTGAGCTTCCTGTACCTCTGGTGTCTGGCATGAAGACAATTCTCCACGTTCAGGCATCCCTCCCTCCCATGAACAGTCCCTCAGATTCATTTAGCGCTCTGCCCTTCCTACTGTCTTCAATGTGACTTCTTCTCTCCATTTAGTTGTGGAGAGCCTGTTCTGCTAGTCTTCTGGTTGTTTTCTGGATTATTTACACTGATGTGGGTGTTACCTACTCATATCTGTGGGACAAGCTGAGCTTAGGGTCCTCCTACTCTGCCATCTTTACCCAGAAGTCTTCAGTGTTTATTTAATTCAACATTTTCTTTACTGATTTAATGAAGGGTACTACTTCCTTGATAGGGAATCATCAGGGGAAAATGATTAAGCATTTCACTACTTCTAAAACAAGACTACACCAACTATCTTTATGTAATATTGGTATTTTATTGGGCTTTTATATGTACACATACATTTTCAAAGCTGGCATTGCTGGAGCAAAAGACAGTTTTGCATGTTTTAAATTTTAGGCAATATTAAGGGATTACTTTCGAGATATTATAGTAAGTTTTTTGCCTTCTAGCAAGGTAGGAAAGGGTTTCTTGTCCTAAATCTGTACTACCACCAGATGTAATCAAACTTAATCAAACCTTTACTTATCTGTTCATATATGTATTGATCATTTAGATTTTTCTTTTTAATACAATTTGCCTGTTCATAACCTTGCCAATTTTCTATGGTGGCGTTTTATCTTTCTTATCAGTTTTCAGAGCTGCTGATATTGAGGACATTAATCATTGTCTGCTATATGAACTGCAAATATTTTTTTTCCCTAGTCAATAGTTTGATTTTTAAATTTGGTGGCATTAGCTCTACAAGTACTTTAGATTTTATATGGTCACATATTTCTATCTTTATCTTTTCAAATTTTTTCTTTACCTTTTAAAACAAAATAGGACTTTAGAAGGACTACTACCGAGTCTTCATATCCAAAGCCACAGTTTTTCTATTTATTTTGGACTATGTTCTTTAATAAAAATTTCCCCCATTAAGATGTTATTGTTTGCTTGTGAAATTTATTTCTATGAATTTATTATCATGATAACTAATGTAAATGCATTTTTTTTAACTTTTTTTTAAAACCATTTCTGCCTAGTTAGTTCCAGTGGAGAAAAAAAGCTATTGATTTATCTATATTGATTTTCTATAACCGCCTTACTAGATTCTTCTAATTCTAATATTTTAAATAATACCTCCTGAGTTTTATAGAAATATGTATATTTCATCTCCAAATGAAGATAAAATTTTTAAAGACTTATTTTGGCATTAATTGTATTAATTCATTAGCTATAATGCTGCATCTGTATTGTAATACTCACTTCCGATTAACTGGCAGTAAGAAGGATCCATAATTTACTACCATTTTCAAAGGAAGTTTTCCAGCATTCATGTATAATGGTTGCAATGGGTTTTGGTAATTAATTGCTACCATGTTTAAGGACATTCTTCTTCTTCCTATTCTACTTACAGGATTTTAGCTCTTAATTCATTGAGGCAATGAAATATATCACAAGGGTCCTTCATGTTAACCATTTATATATTCCTGGGAATAAGTCTTTAGATGGTAATGCTAACCTGCTGGATTTTGTTGCATAGCATGTTATTTATACTATTTGTAGTAATTGTCATATATGAAATCCAGTCCTGCATTAGGCTCCCTGTGAGGAGCCTGCCTCACCCTCTCCCTCTGCCTTTGCCTCTTTCTCTCTCTCACGAATAAATACATTAAAAAGGAATGTTTTTTAACCATTAAAAAAAGGAATTATCTCATCTTTAAGAGTAGGTACAATCCATGGGAAATCCAACCCCATGTGAGGGCAGGCTTGTGTTGACACATTTTCAGTAAATCTTACTCTTTATCTATCCATCTGGAGTCAAAGTCAAGACTGAAGCTTTCATATTCTTCTGAGAGTGGATTTTTTCCTACTTTCATTGAAGTACAGACCTTAGGTGTCCTATGTGATGCAGGGGTCTCTGTCCTGGCACCTCACCTTCACAGCCTCTTTTATCCTGATTATAGCTCTTAAAATGGAAAGTTTTATGTGACAAATGTTCTTGGGTAGCTGTAGTGTTAGTGCCTACCTCATATTCTGCACTCATATCACATTTAACTTTTGTCCTTGAGAATATTCCTTAATCTTTTGCATGTTCTGCTAAGCATTTAAAGTGTTTAAATATTTTAGGTGTCACTTTTACTTGTTTCATTGAGAGATGATTTTCAGTCACCTTTTGGGGCCATCCTGTATGTGTTTCCTATGATCAATATATTTGAGTTTGTGTTTAAGCATAATCAGATTTCTATGTCATTTGAGAGGAAAATTCAACCTATACATATTTAATGTACCATAATTAGATTTGGTCTTAGTTCCAGTTTTTTGTATGTCATTGTTATTTCATCTTTTAATGTTTTCTTGTCTTTTCTGATGTGGTTGAACTGTTGTTGATTTCTCCACCTTCCCTCCTCTCCCCACTAATTTTAACATTTTGCTCTGCTTTTCTAATCCCCCAGTTCAATTCCCAATGGTCATAAATCAATCTATCCTTTTTTAAAATTATTGCATCAAAATGGAATAATAATAAGCTCCTCTCCCATACAAATTTGCTTGCTCACCCATCCCTCACATACTTGCCATCTATAAATTTAGCAGCATGTTTATCTATCACCCCATGCTTCATGGGTGTCATGCCTCTTCCTAAATCCCGATTTTAAAAAATTGTTTACATATTTACTTCTAGTTTCTTGAACCATAACTATCTGTTTTTCCCAAGGATTTTGGTGTGACATTTTTATTGTCATCTTTCATTTGGATCTGACACCCATCTCTTTTCTTTCCTTGTCAGTCTCTATGTTTGCTTTTCCTTTGCTACTTCTTTAATATACTTACAATTAGCATACTTTGGAGTGGTTTGCTCAGATAAATATTACAGGTTGTATACTCTCTTAAACCTTCCCTATCCAAAATGCATTTCCCCCAAATTTTTATTTTAATTCTAGTTAACATATAGTGTAATACTGATTTCAGGAGTAGAATTTAGTGATTCATCATTTACATATAACATCAAGTGCTCATCATATCAAGTGCCCTCCTTAACACCCATTACCCACCAAAATGCATTTTTAACATGGACATGACTATCCTGACTGCATACAGATTCTTTCCTCTCAATGGTCTGTGCATATATTGACTTATCGTTTTCTACCTTTCAATATTGTAGATGAACAGTATATTTATCTTGCTTTTGCAGATTATTTAAGCCTGTTCAGAGGCTTAATTTTTTTTTATGCTTGTAACCAAGGAAGGTCACCAGGATATGCCTAGGAATGTACCTTTTTTTTTCATTTAATCTCTCTGAGATTTATTGTCTCCTTTCAATCTACTGATTTATGCTTTTCCTCAATTTAGAAACACTTCTCTCTCTCTCATTCATTATTACTTTTCTTCTATCCATTCTTTTTCCTTCAGGGCCTTGTATTGGTCACATCAGAGTGGCTAGTCTCTTTTGCTTTTTCCCCTGATGATTTCTGCCATTTCTTTGAGGTTTTCTTACCCCACCTGACCTCCCATATTATCATTCTTTCTCAACAATAATCATACCCTTTTTAAGTTAATTTTTTGAAAATTAACCAAAGTTTCAGAAAATTTGTTTTGTGCCTTAATTGCCTATGCTTGAGATATTAAAAACAAACAAACAAACAAACAAACAAAACAAACCCTATTATATCTTCCATCAATTGTACTCGATTGGGAAACTCTTGTACTCATTCATCTTGGTTTTCTGAGTTTCATCCTCAATTTCTGGGTCCCTTCGTAGGAGAATACTTTTTCTTTACTTATTTACCATTTTTATGGTAAGTGACCTAATAACTCAAGGTCTATCTGCTGGGCAACCACGGGAGGGAGCTGCTCCATGTCAAGGCTCCTCTTAGGCTGGTGAAATCCATTTCCAACTGCCTCTACCTAGAAGTAATTCAGCTTCTAGTAATGCTCCCTTCCTGGCTCATCAAGATCAGTGGGATTCTTTTGGTCTTCTCTGGACCACAAGCAACTACTGAGCAGGTGTAACTCCTTTGCAGGGTCAGCCCCAGACATCCACGGGATCTAAATCTCTGCTATAAGTCCTAACAAAGAGGCAAGTTTTCTCTAGCCCTGGCTTCTTAGTCTCATAACAATATGAAAGAAGTCCTCCAGACATTGGAGATCTCTGGAGTAACTGAAAACACAGATGGGACCTAAGGGTCTAACCTGCAGCCTGACCTGGATGTCATATTAGCAGAGGGAGCAATGACAGGCACCTACACATCCATTTCTAGTCTTCACCTGTAGTTTCAAACTTGCATTCCAGAGGAAAGAATGAAATCCATATCAAAGTGTCTTTTTGTTTTTAAAGTTGGAAACTACTAATAAATACCTGAAATATATCCAAATAGATCATCAAATTATATATAAATACAACTAATCACTTTGCTAACTTTGCATCCGCTACCAAAAGGACAGATGGAATTATCTCTTTAAAGGATTATAATTCATGATTAAATATGCAGCTGGATCCATTTGCATTATTATTTGCTCAGTGGGAAAACCTATATGCTTTTCAAACCCTCTTATGGCCACTAAAAAAGGATTTAGCAAACTGTTATGTGATTACATGTAAATACCATATTCCCACTCATATTCCTCCTGGAGTTTCTGATTCTAGTACTTGTGGGAAACAATACCTCATTTTTAACATTATTAATTACTTATTATAAGATAATATTCTAGTTCTCTGAGAAACTATAATCCCAAAGTGGTAAAATTTTATGAAAAATGTTATACATGAAAATATATGTAACTTACTTATCCTATGGGTTACTTTGGGGTAAGGAAGAACTATGTCAGGAATTAAAGGAGGGATTTAAGAAAATTAAATTAGCTGACTGCTCATCAGCTATTTTAGTGGAGGCTAGAAGGTTTAGTGCAGGATTTCAGTTTAGAAGGAGAGGAGAGGAGCAGTTAAAGGGGAAGCTAGAGCAATACTTCTCAATGGGTGGCTCCAGCTTGTGTCAGCGAAATGAGCCTTGACAATAGCTGGACAGAGAGGAACTTGCCAGGGTTGTGCTGTTGGCCATACAAAAGGGAGAAGACCCCAGGGCTGCCTGCAGAACCTCAATACTTAGAAGGACTGCTCAGAAGAATCATCTAGAAATGTGTCCAGTCTTGGGCTTTCCACAAATCCCAGGCAGATGGCCTGGGAGTGCATGTGCCATTGCTGTGCTTCCTCGCGTCACAGCCCGCCACATGGACAAGATGCCCTAGGATGTTTCCTCTGTCTCTCATCCTTGCAGCACATTATGCTATGTGTGAGTGCTTGCAAGTTGAAACTCATCTTTTCAAGAGCAAAGATAAGATTTGTAAAGGCTTTTTTTTTTTTTTTTAATTTGACAGAGAGAGTGCACAGAAGCATGGGGAATGGTAGACAGAGGGAGGAGAAGCAGACTCCCCCCACCGAGCAGGGAGCCTGGCACAGGTCTTGATCCCAGGACCCCTAGATCATGACCTGAGCCAAAGGCAGAGGCTTAACTGACTGAGCCACCCAGGCGCCCTGAAGGTAAGATCTGTAAGTGTGATAAACTTTCCATAAATATTGTCACATTATTTGAAATAACTTGGAAACAGTACACAAATATTTCTCTCAAAATGTTCTCATTCATTTGGGGAATATAAATAATAGTGAAAGGGAATATAAGGGAAGGGAGAAGAAATGTGTGGGAAGTATCAGAAAGGGAGACAGAACATAAAGACTCCTAACTCTGGGAAACGAACTAGGGGTGGTGGAAGGGGAGGAGGGCGGGGGGTGGGGGTGAATGGGTGACGGGCACTGAGGGGGGCACTTGATGGGATGAGCACTGGGTGTTCTTCTGTATGTTGGTAAATTGAACACCAATAAAAAAAAATTTATTTAAAAAAATTTTCCTATATCAGTGTTTTCCAATCTTTTTTTTTTTTAGATCACCCCCTCCTTCCCAACCAGGAGTCTTTTTAGATATTTTATTCCCAACACCATGCCATATGGAATCTTAATACCAAAGATATTTTATATATCTGTTTATATACTTCACATATCTATTTCTACTCTATAAATAGAGCAAAAATTGGTTCTTAAGGAGGCAAAAAGTCTTGTAATAGTAAGATTTTTTTTTTGCCTCCCTAAGAACCAATTTTTACCCCTTTATAGGTGTTTTACTCCCTGTTGAAAATGCATACTTTATAGATGTATCTGGTTTAATGTGACCATAGCAAAGTTAAATATTTTCAGGAATGCAGGCTATAGGAGTTCCTCAAGCACTATATTCTATTATTTCTTCTCCACATTTTTAATTTTATAATAATACTTATGTCATTTAATATATACCATAACGTACTCTCTTGTCCTCAAGAAAATTACCAATAATGGAATATATATCTAAAAATTAAAGGAGTTATTCCAAAAAACAGTTTTATATGTTTCCAGAAAAGCGCATCACTCGTGAAAATAATTTTTTAGAGTGCAAAGCATGAGAAATTAATTTAAAATGCTTGTTTTCTAAAAGAACTTGCAATTGGATTTGTGATGTGAACAGGTAAAACAGTAAGATGATTGCCAAATTTCTGACACTAAGGAGAAAAATAACCAAATGGAAAATGACATGCATAATGTAAATATAACAATAGAAATCGTTCTGCCCTTTTAAATCAATGAATAATGTATGAACATTTATAGGTGACAAATTATAAATGAGCTGATTGTGCCATGCAGGTCTGAGAAGATAAAATGGTAGTAGTGCTGCCCAAATGTAGGAAAGATATTTGAAATGTATTATCCAAGATTTGTGTTGTGGTCTCTATCTCATATTTGCAAAGAAACACAATGGATATTATGAGAAAATGAATGCATATTTGTCACAGAAGAAGATCATAGTACAAAAGTCACAAGAAATCTAATTCAGGTAACCCTATTTTCCTAAATGAAATTCAGATTAAATTACACCAAAGTAAATGACTATCTGCATCACTCTAGAGGTGTCTGTAAATCACTTGTTCTTTATCTATACTGTACTGTCCATATTCTACATTAAGAGCAAACTTTTGAAATGGATCACTGAATAGTTGAAAATGTCATTATTATATAATTTTTCACATAACACGGTACTGTCCAAGTCCTTTAGAAGAAAGGACTAAAAATGTTATTGTCAGAAAAAATTATTTAATGGAAAATTTCCAAAAATGATATTAAACTTAATGATAAGATGAAAGATTGCTGCTATGGTAAATGAGTCACTTTCTTAATTTGGTCGTTTCTTGTGATAATGAGGTGAAATATGGGTGTCAGATTTTGTTGGAAGTAAAATAAACGGGTCTTTCATTTAATTTCATTTTAACAAATATCATAAAGCCAAATGTCTTCAGAGGGACACAGAAACTACTTTTCTAGAAAAGATGACTTTCTGAAAGATGGCAAACAGTCCAGACTTTACAAAGGCCTTTCTGCTTCAAACACACAGCTGTCATAGAAATACAGGAAACCGAAGAGACATCCTAAAAAAGGTAAACCTCTCTCTTCACCAGAAATGCTGTTCTTCATTGCTTGCTTCATTGTGCTAGCTCTCCCATCAATTCGTGACTTTCTTAAAAGAGGAATTTTGTTGAAATTGTTAATCTTCTGTGCATAACACTGTGCTGATAAGTTTGTGTTAAACATACAGTCTTATGGGGATACACTTATATATTTTTATATAATGCTAGAAAAGTACTGTTCAAGTTTTATTACTAAGAAAATGAGAGTATCTATTTTAAATATAATTATGTTCATTATAAAATTGATTTTATGTATAATATTAATAATGTATTATCTAAGATCAGAATTAAAAATAAAAATTCTTTAAAAAGAAAGCAAATTTACCTTTTTATGTTTATACATAACCTAAAAAAGCAAAGAAATGTTTTTCCTTTTTCTTACTAATTTTAAATTTAGGTTCGTCCAGAGAAGCAAAACTGGTCTCCAGTTATACAACAGAAGCTAAACAGCTTAACTTATGCTTAAAGGATGTATTTTAGACTGCAAGTTGACTCTAATGGGTAGAGTGGTTTATTATGAATTTTTGAAATTATCCTGGAATATGTGGGAACTCAAGAAATTACTTCTCTGAAAGCTCAGGGCTATTTGTGATCTATTTTAAAAATAAAGTTTCCAAAAGATTGTATTATGCTATGCCTTAAATATTGAATCATTATAGCCCATACACTTGAATTTGTTATTACAGCTATTTTAAGAATTAAATGGGATAATGAAATCCTTTAATAGTACTTGCAACATAATAGAATCTCCCCCAAATGGCAGCTATTATTGTTTAGTATTAGTATATTTGAATTTAAGATATAAAGATGTTAGTTGACATACTCTCTGTTTCTATAGTTTAACCCAAGGTTGAGCCCACTGTATTTTTGTAAATACAGTATTATCGGAACACCATCATTCTCAGCCCACACTCATTTTTGTATAACAGTGGTAGAGTTGAGTAGTTGAGACAAAAAGCCTGTGGCCTGAAAAGCCAACAATGTTTGTTAATCTGGTTCTCCAAGAAAAAGTTTGCTGACCCTTACTTAAAGCTCAAAATGTCCTTGCAAACTTTTAAAAAAGAGAGTATTTTATAAAAGAGTAAGTGTGATTAGAATAACTTAGGAATACTCATTTGGAACAAATTACTTGGATTCATTTACAAGTTTCTGATATAGAGCAGTGATAATGCTATTGTATAAGGGTCAAATGTGCTTTGGGAAGCTCAGGTACTCAAAATCAGTCAGTAGAAGTGAAATGAATTCTGAATGCTTCAGTAGTTCAAGAATAAAGCAATGTCCACATGGTTTTGAAAGTGAAGAAATTATCGCTACTTATTTTACTAAAATCAAATTTATTTTCAGTGTTTGGGAAGGAGCAATGATTTGTAGACACAACAAATGTTAGATTCTGCTGTAGAATCCTGTCTGGTTGGCTTTTTGCTTTATTTTTTAATTGTTTAATACTATACACAAAAAGCAAATGATAAGGATTTATCAACTACACCTGGATTCTCCTAAGGCATTTAAAGTATCAGCGAACTCTATAGTATTAAATTATTTGAAATTTTATTGGCATTGCATGCTCATCAGTTAGGTAACATACATAAACACAGTAGGAAAGAGATCAATTTTATATGTGAAAAAAATAAGGTGAAATTTGCCAGAGGATTCTGTTTTCTGTGTTCCCAGTGGATGGCCCTGTGTTTATTCTACAGGACTGATTTAGTATCACTGAGTTCCCACCTTGGGCAGGGCTACAGAAGAAATGTTAATGTAATCTCCAATATCCAGGACTCCTTCACCAGCAGATACAACTCACTCCAGAGAGATTAGCATAATCTCAATCACCAATAGCCATTTCTGTTCTGATTTCCAGGCATTTTGTCATCAACCCTTTAACCTCTGGTCCTAATACTATCATTCTTCTGCCTTATGTATCTTCCTATCTCTCTCCACCCAGAGCCTTTAACTAATCTTTGAGTCTGGTTCCATGTTAAGTAATTTCTTCTACATTCTCTTATTCCTATTCACTTAATCTTCCTCCTAAATCCTTGCCTCAGCTGCTTCTGTTTCAAATGTATGGCTTCCACCACAGTCCTTTCCAGAAGATGATGCTCATGCTCCAGTTTCCTATATGGCCCATGTAGGATAGCACGTGGATGAGGAAGAGATGCCCTACCCATTGCTCCTCAATACTCCTTTGAGGTATATTCCATCAGGGTTAGATGTCCTCTCACCTGACTCTCCCTGTGGCTGCCATCCCATTATGCAGGCATTAGAAATTCACCTGCAAATATTATTATTGGTCCATGTTTCCCTGTGTTTTTAATGACAATCTAATCTTTGTGTGCTAGATCTGCAGCAAAACTATACCCATTTTTTCAAGTGTCAGGCTGGATATAATTTCTTCATGAGCTCCTGTCATTGGTACCCCACAGCATAAAACACTTATTGTTTACTATTTGTATTTCTTGCTAAACTGTAAGCTCCACATACAACATAGCAATTAGGCAGCATCAAATCACGGTAAACGTTTAATATAATTGATATTTTGTTACAGGCAACAAACTTCTATGAAGAGGGGAATTCATAAGTGACTCCTTAAAAGTTTCTTGTTAACATTCAATAGGTATATCCCATCAGTTCTTTTTCTAAAAAGTTTATGTGTGGGTGGATTGAATTTTTATGAACCAAATCCATTTTTAAATGTACTGGAGGAATTCTGGATATCTTAGAGAACTCAACTATATGGCAAATTGGATTTTTTACATGGAAGATGCTTTTACAATAAAAATAGTCAAATTACTGTTTTTCTGTTTTTAAGTTTGTTTTTTCATATTTTGGATTTCTTAAAGTGTCCTTCAGCTATATCTGCTTACCTCACTTAAAAGAAAAATGGGTTTCTAAAGAGTTATATGTAAATAAGCTTTTCCATAAAAATGTCACCAATGAATTCTGAGTTGTATTTTAGAAATAATTTTTCACAATTAAAAAAGTGGTCTCTAGATGTCATTAAATTATTTAAGAATCAGGGATACCTGGGTAGCTCAGTGGTTGAGCATCTGCCTCTGGCTCAGGGCATGATCCCAGGGTCCTGCATCGGGAGGGAGTCTGTTTCTCCCTCTGTCTATATCTGCCTATCTCTCTGTGTCTCTCATGAGTAATTAAAATCTTTTAAAAATATTTAAGAATCTACTATTAACAAAATGAGTCAATTGATAAGAAGTACTATTCCAAACTCTAGTATGATATGTAGGGTGCTAGAAGATGCTTGTTTAATCACTAAACCTACCTGCTCCTGACTTGGTATCTTTAGTGTAGGTGGTCACACCTCAGTTTCTAGTACAGAAATTATTGTGTTATCTGTTTCAATTTCCTTCCTGCCCTCTCCTTGGTATTACTGAGATGACTTCCTTATTTACAATCTTCTGAATCTGTGCTTGCTCATCCTTAGCAGGAAACAGACTAAACACAACTTGAGAAAGGAGAGAAAATGAGAGGTGGATAGGAAAATAGCAAGCTCAAAAGAGTAAGAGCAGGGGCTGGGGGGGGGGTTACCTTGGCAACATGACATGGTGGGGAAGTCACTCAGTCTGAGAGTTACGAAAATGAAGCAGGCAACACAGTGGCCAAAGAAACACTTCAGAAGTAGATAATGAATCAGCTTCAGTCAAAGTCAGGTAATTAAGCAATTGATATTAATTTTCATGTTTACAAAAGGCCCCATCTGAGGTTCACCTCTACCTTGAATGGTGATCTGCATCTGAGTGGGCTGCTTACCTCTGCAAGATAGAACTCATCGTACTGCCTTCTGAAGCTTTCTCCTTTGTGGTAGTTGCTTGCAGCCACTATCACATCCACAGTCACCATGCTCAGAATGAACATGTGGAAAACTGATGACCGCATCATTTGCTGAGGAGGCAAAACAGATAGACTCAACAAAAGCCACTCTGGGAAATTACCCCCATTTTATAGAAATGAAAACTGAGGCTCTGTGAAGTAAAATAACCTTCCCACTGTCACACAAATATTGCAGGTGGAGTTGCAATTTAACCCCAACACTACTGCCTACTCTGGGATGAAATAATCAACCATCCAAAAATTGACTATTATTGTGATTGCTGACATGTATTCAATGCTTATGATGTTCCAGGCCATACTTTAAGTATGTTACTTATTTATCTTTTTTAATCTTCACCATAGCTCTACACAGCAGGATGTATTACTCACTTTTTCCAGTGAGTTCAGAGATTAAGTCATTTGTCCAAGATCACGCAGCAAGGACACAATAGAAGGAGGCTCCAGATCCAAGTCTGTTTAAAGTCCATTCTGGGATCCACCACCCATGGTGGGGTACACAATGTATAAAAGGAGAGAGAGTACAGGCTGAAGGCCTTGGGCAGCAAAAAAAGGAGAGAGAAGCTAACCTACTGAAAGGACCTGAGCACATAACAACAAACCACGAAATCACATCCCTTGGTGCTAACTGCCCAGAGACTAGCACCATCACATGTTGAGGCCTTTTTTCTTCTCGGCACATAGGAGCACCCATCCTCACACTTGATCTGACCTGAGAATTCTTCAATTTTTGCAGTGAAAAGCACCTGACTAAAGCAGAACCTGGGGATGGGAAAAGAGAAACAGGGTTGCCTCTTCTGAGCTGCTGTCATATGCATCCACGCATGTAACTGCACATGGCCCTCAGTACCCGGCACTTATTAAGGATGTGGGCTCAGAGCCAAATTGCACGGAGCAGAGATTCCAACACATATAGATTCTGCAGTCCTGGGCAAGTTAGCTAAGCCTCTGTGAGCCTCCATTTTCTCATCAGTAAAGTAGAGATAACAATGGCCACTCCAAAGGTGTCATCATTTTAAATGAGTCAATTTTTGTAAAATGCGTAGAGCAGTGCTTGCATATTATAAGTGTTCTATAAAGATTGCAATTGCAATAAAAATAAATGCAATTTTGTGATCAGGCATATTTTTTTTCTGTCCAGGAAGGGGAAATTAATTGCCCAAGGTCAAAGAATTAATTATGTTGTATATCTGACGGAGTCCAGAACCAAGGGAGATAAATAAAAGTGATAAGATCTAATAATTTGGGAGATGTAAGAGCTATTGGAAAAGCAAATATTTAGTAAGGTTCTGTGTCACTGTGGCTATGGAGGTATTACATTTATGTGCCTTTGACCTTATTTTATAGGTAATACAAAGTCAAATTCCAGGACTGCCAATCAACATATTTAAATGCAAATCAATTTGTGTGCAGGAACCACTGACCTTCATAACACAGATAAGCAAATCAGTTGGCAAGTTTCTATACTTATTAGAATTTTTATTGTTATTTGGTCATTCTTGAATTGTGAGAGTTACATTCCATAATGATTATTCCTTTTCTATACTCTTTTCCACATAATGTTCTATTAAAAACATTTCAAATGCTTTCTACTTTATCTGCATGACAGAAAAACCACAACTCTCTCTATTTTCCTTGGCTGTGGATTTGTGTCTTAAGTAAACTGTTATTACTGAAAGATCCAAACAAAGCTTTTAGCCATGGCTGTCAAAAAACTTTTAAATTGGTTTTGTAACTGTCACAGCTTCACTTTGGTGCTGTCATTATAATTAGGTTGTTTTTTGTCTGGATGTCTATGTGTCCCTGTTGGTACAGAGTCATTAAAATAATCACTTACAATGGATTTTGATACACTATAATCACCATTTCTTAGCTGACTTTATCCAAAGTAATAACTTTCAAATATTAAATAAGAATTAAGGTGATCAGTATGTGTAGTAGCTAAATCTGAATATGAGACCCAGAACTCTAGCTTTGAAGTGAGAGCTGGTGACATGGTCTACTTCAGCTCAACTCAATCCAAGCGATGTTGGCTGGCTGTCAGTTTCTTTAATGTGGAGGGCTAAAAATGTTACATTTAGACCCAGGCTTATCTCTAGGACATTACAAATTTATACCCTTTAATTTTTTATTTTCTTATAAGAATTAATGTAAAGGGAAATGTTAAAGTTGAGTCAGTTCCATAAAATACCATATAACTTGAGATTTTTCAGAATTATTTAACATGGATGTGGATATATATACCTATAAACACACATATGCATGTGTATATATATTATACACATATGTATATATTTCTATATATAATATAAAACTCTGAATCCTGCATACATATTCAACTTTTTAAGGTTCCCTTCAATTGCAATGTCACTTTGGTTTGTATCTTTAAAAAAATCAGACAAGTTTTACATATATTTTTAGTTTGGCTTTGATCCAAGAAATAACAATTGTATGTGACAGTGGGAATTACCAAAATACAAATAAAAGACTATAGCAGAACCATCTCTGAGGCAGCAGTATCTGTCAGGAATGTTCAGGAGACTTACTACTCAAAGTGTGGTCCCTGAATCAGGAGTTTCCTGGGAATATATTAGAAATGCATGTTCTCAGGCCCTATCCCTGAGACCTACTGAATCAGAATCTGCATTTTTAACAAGGTCACTGATAAATTAATGTGCATATTCAAGTGTGAGAGGCTATGTTGTAATGGATACTCCTTGAATAGTTGTTTAAACTGGGTGACCTACAAATTTTTTCAGAAATTCACAATTTCATGACTCTAAAAGTCTATAATCACTGAACAGATTAGAACAATACCTGCTGGAATATTATGGTAATATGTTAGGATATATCATCACAAAATGAATGCTTATCTTCCTCCACTCTCCAAGATTAAAACCTAGATAAACTAGGTTCATGAAGACAAAAGTATGTGTTGACTTTTCAGTCATTATTGGGTGGGGGGAGGATTATGAAGATCACCCCAGACACTTTCATAAGGTTTAGGAATGCAGGTACTGTCTAGAATCTTGAAAAGGCAAGAAAATAGTTTCTTCCCTATATCTCCAGAAGTAATACAGCCTTCCTGATATATTCATTTTAGCCAGCTGAAACGCGTTTTGGAGTTCTGACCTACAGAACTATATGTAATGTATTGTTGTAAGTCAATAAGTTTGTGGTAATGTGTTACAGCTGAATAGGGATCTAATACAAATATTGTTTGTGATTTTGACATATATCAGTTCAAAACATCTCCTATGAAACCTGACTATATACAAGCTTCAGTACTACAAAATTCTACCTTTTGGGTTCCACCCAACGTGATATGCCAGTAGGAGTCTCTGTAAATTTTCTAATTACAAATGTAAACTCATTAGGACAACCAAGGTTTGCATCTTACTTTGTTTCAGAATGTGTGATGAAACAATGGGTCTGCAGCATGATACTGAGCCTCACCTCAAGCAGAAAAAACGAGAAAGGTCCCTTTTCTTTATATTATTTCTGAGTCCTACCATGAAAGGAATGTTCTCAAGAGACTGTGGAGTCTACACCAAATATGGATAGGGATCCTCACTCAATTTAAATTGACAGTAAGACATATTATCAAAATAAGAGCTACCATTTGAGTGCTTGGTTTGTGACAAGTTTCATTCCAAGCATATTGCGTGCTGATATAAAAAATTTCATTTAATGAACAACCCTGCATGATAGATATTTTGTTAACCCCTTTCACATATGGAAAAAGGACAAGGTAAGGACAAGTGGACTTAGAGTTAGAAAGAGTTAAGAAGTAGTCTAACTAAAGTAGTTTTGAGTCCAAAGTAGGAGCTCTCTTGCCTTCTAACAGGCAGTCAAAATGTGTCTGATGCTATTCTATGTATTAAAGAAAAGGGAACAGCAGCTCCTTCATTAAGTGTTTGTGAGTAAATAGAGGGAACAAGTTTGTGAAGCTTGTATTTGAAAGCTGAAGATGATCTGTTCTTTACAGAGGGGGTAAGATCTCCAGGGTGGGAAAAAAAATCTCAACTTTGAAGACAGGCTGAGCTGAATTCGAATATGGACTCTGTGCATGATTTAACCTCCTTGTCACTCAGTTTTCATATATGAGAAAGGGATGTCAAAGCACCTACATCTCTAGGTTGCAACATGAATATAAAGAATCTAGCCCAAAGCTGGCATCTTGCACTCAGGACTCTTATTATTATTATTACTGCAATATTTGAAAACACTCTAAGCATTTAAAGGTAGAAATACCATCAGTTGCTTGTGAGGAAGGTAAGGAGGTACAACAGGAGAAATCACACGGAAGAGATAACCAATCTTGAGAGGGACCGTGAGGGTGTATAGATTTTGGGGAAGATCTTATGCTACTCCATTTTTAGCTTGAGTGCTTTATATGAGCTATTTTTATTAATTGGTTCAGTAATTTTGCCTTTAAGATAGTGCCTTAAAGATTCTGAAGATTCTTCAGGCAAACATCCAACAAATCAAAACTGTGGCCTTGGAGGGCCCAATGAGTATAAATTAGGATAATGAATAGTATGGCTCAGAGATTTCTCTCTCTTCCCCTGTCTAGTGACCTTGGAAACTAGATACTTCAGATGAGATCATCAAAAATTTTACTACACACACACACACACACACACACACACACACACACACACACAGACATCTCTCTGATTGAAGGTGGTTGGGAAACACAGTTGGCCCCATCTGTGGTGTGCTGGAGCTGCAAATGTGTACATCTCTACCTAACTTCATGTTCAATGTCATGTTGTTAACTAGAGATTGGCCATAGTGGGAACACCATGTTAATTGGCAAATGTTACCAGTCAGGACTCTCCTACTTCAAGATGGTTACTAAACATTTTAAACTTTGCAAGCACACCACTGCCCCACACCCAGCTGTCCCAGCTCTCTGGTATCTTCCTGTTACTCTAGCCTGGATGAAATATATATATCTATCTCATCTCATTCTGATACTTACAGACCCATCATTCCCCACAATGCCAAGGACACTCACATATACCTTCTCACTCTTGATGCTAATTTTTTAGGTGTATTAATGCAAAGTAAGTAAAACAAATTAGGACATTGAAGTTCAAGTAATATAATCTTTTTGTGGTGGTTGTTAGAGAGAGGAGGAGGAGGGGCACAGAGAGGGGGAGAGAGAGAATCTCGAGTAGGGTCCATGCCCCATGCAGAGCCCAATGCGGGGCTCAATTTCACAACTCTGAGATCATGCCCTGAGCCAAAAATCACAAGTAGGATGCTTAACCGACTGAGCCACTCAGGTGCCCTTTAAGTAATATCATCTTCTATTTGCATATTCCAAGGACCTGCACCATTTATCCCTGGACACAAAAGGACCCAGAGTGATGACTGCCTTAGGAGGCCAGTGTACATATTCCAGCAATAAGCGTCCATTAGTGACCGTCCCTTCCTCACAGCCCTCTGATTCTGACTTACAGTCAATTATAAGTGAAATGCCAGAGTGCAAGCGTTAAAATTTTCTACATTCTCACTAGCACTCCACAGGTCATAGAGTTACAAGCTAGTCTCACCAGATTTTGACAAAAGGTGTTTTCTTAATCTGAGTTATCAGTATTGTGAATTCTTCTTAGTCTTCATGAGTACTTTAATGAAAAGTCAGGAAGGTCCAAAACAAGGCTGCTAGACAGGGAACGCTTAAACTATGATGATATTAAGGTCTTTGGACACTTCAATTGACATTCCCAAAGCTAATTAAAATTTCTATATGTAGAATCACTTCAGATTTACTTCTATATGTTTATTTTTATTTTTAGTATTAAATGGTGGGCAGGTGAACATAAAACTTTTTTTTAATTCAAGAGGGAAATCACAAAAAAAGAGGGAAATAAATTCAAAAATGAAGTTAAATAGCAGTCATTTTAAACAAATTGTAGATCTGACACAATAAAGGACTGAGGTTGTTACATTTGATGAATGTAGAGTTAAGCAAGAATTTTTGAGTATCTCAAAGTGGGAGATTCATTTTGAGATACTTAAATTATTTAAGAAAGAGAGAAAAACAAATTTGAGGTATTGAAAAAAAATATGCAAGAACTATGCCAACTAGGAAATGACAAGTATTTTTGTACTCTATCCAAACCTGTTGTCAGCCGTAGGGCATGGTGGGGGTCACACTGCTCCTCCAAACCCTTCATCCACACTAATTGTGCTGAACGCTGAGAAAAAAATACCTAGCGATTTCAAACCATGGTTAGAGACTTGAAGGACGGCTGCATATTTAACCTCAGAAATCAGATTTGGAAGAGAAGCAACGTATCCTTCATTTTTTCCAAAGGTGACAATGTAACAAATATCTCTTGGAAATTTGTCTCCAAAGACTATATTACAAATGCCTGGCATAAGTTAGTAAATGTCTCCTGATTAATATAAATGTTAATATCAAAGAGTCATGAGACTTATGCAAACTGGAAGATGAAAATATGCAACAATATAGGAATTTAGTTTGGGATAACCTGAAACGCAAAGACTTTTAAGATGTTCTGAGTATTTCTTTCTTCCAGAGAGGCTTAAAAATCAAAGACACAAAACCATTTAATCAATAAAAACAGTATTAATTTTATCTTATTTTTTTATTTTTTATGTCTGGTCTCTATTCTAAAAATAATTATTATTTGAAATACATAATATTCTATTTATATATATAAACATGTTGAATATTTAAATATATATGTAATATTTATAATTGAAAATTTATACAATCAGCTCCTCTCTTTAGTTAATTTGGCCCTAACTGGCTTCAAGACTATTAACAGGTCTCTTTCAATTAACTTTATAACTACCTTCTTACACCTTTTGTTTATGCTCTTTGTCTTTAGCTATTTTATTCTTCCTATTCTTAATTCTCATTCCAGGTTCTTATAGAATACTATTTATTCCTTTTAATCCCCCAGAACTTTTCCTCCTGTATAACGGGAGGGTAAGAATTTGTGTTGCTGTGTGTGAGATTGTGTAGTTCTGTACATGAAAGCATGTATATGTGTACACTTAGATACAATCCCCCAAACATCCGCCAAGTGTTTATCAAGTGAAAGCTATAATGGAAGCAACTGGAAGTAGGGAGGAAAGTGACCAAACTGAGTTGAGGAGTCAGAAATCACTGTATTGAGGCAGTTTTGTTTGACCTGATTTGGATCTTTCTGATTCAAAGAAACCAAAAAGAATGAATTCATGACAGAATTGTGGACAAGTCAGTTTTGGGGGGGGGACCTGATGGTGCCTCATAGTTTCTGGAGAGGCTGGAAAAGCCTGGTTTCTGCATGGGAATGGGTCAGGGAGAGGTATGTTTGGTTTTTCAAGATGAGAGGGGCGTTGTGCTCATGACAAGTGGGCGCATGCCTGTTGGACTCTTACAGATGCTCCTAAGAAGCAGAAACAGGGCTGGAACAAGGCTGTGATGTCACAGGACCACATACAGGCATAAGCATGGGCTCTCTACAAGTGTACAGAGTAGTCTGAGACAGGGAACAGTTGGGGAGTGTGCTCACAGTAATGACAGTAATTTCTATGACCTTGTGATCACTGCATCCCACACACCACATTAGACATCATTTCCAATTCTTACAAACCCCTGAGGGATTTTATTATCCCCATTTTTCAAGTCAGCAAACCAAGGCTCTGAGAGATTTAGCAAATCATCCTAGGTACTCCAGGGTCAGTCTCAGCTGAGCCATACCATCTTGCTATCTTGGTCTGCAAACATAGCAGAGATCTGCTTGTGGATGGAAGCTACAGTCTCTTGGGTTCAATCAGTTCTTGAGATTGTTTGCCAGTTTCTGAGAAGGTTCATTAAGAAGACAGATGTCTGAAAAGTGCCTCAGATGTCACTTTATCACTTGAAACACACATATCGCACAGTCCACCTCCCCCAATCTTTGCCTTCAATGGAAATTTTCTCAAAGAGCATTAAAACACTAGAGTAATAATTTTGCCACCATTTGACCTACTTATGGTAAGAGCCTATTATCTCTGTTCTTTACAGATGGAGGCACACGATGTTACCAGAGCAAAACTGAGCTCGAGCATGCCAGGTCTCATGCATAATTTCATTTTCTTGTCAGTGACTTTCTTCACGGTAATAAATCACTGGGTGTGTTTTGGAAGATGGCTCAACTGTGCAGCCAAATCTGTCAATCGTCAAGAGATGAAAACTCCTACCTGAGAGGCAGGAGAGAAACTGCTTGTCACAGTGGCAGCTGAGGACCGAGGTTCCAATTTAACAGAACATTCTACCATGCATTAGAGTTACCTCTTTGTAAAGCTGTTGCTTATGCTAAAACAGAGTTTAAATAGCTAAGTAGCTGGTTGATGTTAAAAGACTCAACTATACCTTTTCACTTTTCTGAGATGCACATGAAGAACACATTGAAGAAACTTTCTAGATAGCTTCGGTAATACCGCATAACAGAACCACACTATTGCCTTAAGAGGGTAGAGGTGTAAAACATGCATTCAGATGCCATTAGAAGTATCTTTCTAATACTTCATTGTCTTCTCAGATAGAAGTGATCTGCCCTTTAGAACTGCATGGAACTTCTGAAAATTGTTTGAAAAAAAAATCAACACATAAATGGGTGTATCTATGGAATGAATAGCAAAAAAATGTAAAAATGTAAGTGGCCTATGAATCTAGACAAAAAATGCTCAATGTTCACAGACTAATCAGGGAGATCTAAATTTAATGTGATATCTTCACACCATCAGGTGTAAAAGTCTGATAGTATCAGCTGTGGACAAGGATGCTAAATGCTGAGAATTCTTACAAGTTGCCGCCTGGGGTAAAAAGTGGCACTAGAAACTGGGGAGCCATGATGCAATGTCTCAGAAAGTCTAAGGCTATTTCTCTATTCCAACAAGTGCTCTCTGAACTACATAGGCTCAAATACTTCTCACACATGTGCACAAAAAGACATGGACAGGCAGTGGCCTCGAATTTGTGCAAGAGTGAAACAATAAAAACCAGCCTCAGTGGACATCCATCAATAGGAGAATGAATAAATGGATGAACAAATTGTGGTATATTTTTATAGGAGGATGATACACCTTGTGGAAATGAAGTAGTTAAAAAATACGAGGTAGACTGCATGGGTCGAGTCCCCAGTCAGTAACCAGCTGTGTGACCTTCACCAATTACTTAAGTTCTCTGGGTCTCCATCTCATGTGTTCCACAGAGGTCACAGCAGCATCTACATTTGTGGCATTGCTATGAACATGAAATCATTTAATACCTCGAACACACAGTGTGGCTGACACATAGGGAGAGGTCCATAAATGGGAGCTGTTATTATTTCTAATGGTGGATACATAGGTAATCTTCCCATCTGTGTCTCTACGTTACTTCCTAATATTTTTAATGCAAGGAAGTGACTGAATATTATCCTGTGAAATGGTTCTGATTTACAAACTATTCACTTGTAAACATATGGAAACAAGGTGGTGTTTTTTTCAAAGAAATTATCCTATGGAGAGTGATTTGAACTTCAGGTCAGACCATAATGGTCTGTGGGCCCTTAAAAGATTTCCCAAGTCCTGCAAAACTTAAAAGTTTAATAGGAAACCTACCCCTGAATAATAACTCCTGAAGTCAAGTCCCACTACTCACATGGCCAAAAAGTTATGTCCCTCCTCCACCTGTTTCATGAAGCTCACAGGGTTGTTGAGGAGTGGCTCTTGTAGGCAGAGACTAAGCAAGATATTCAGAAGCCATTAAGAAGGGAAAATAACTTTGGGTTCCTCCTGTAGGAATACTTTGCTTAAGTGGACTGGCTGTTTCCTTTCCATTCCCATGATCAGCTGCCTCTGGCCTATCTCCCATTTTGGGAAACCAAAAGTCTCCCAGCTTCCAACCCATCTTTGGATATTTTCTTGGTGAGTCTCTAGAGCTCTTGAATGAGAGGTCACAAAACTCAGCTGCAAACAGACACATTTGTACACTGTGCAAGAAACAGAATAAGGCCAGTCTTCAAGGAGAAAAACAGATAGATGCACAGACCAAACAAGATGAGAAATTATGTGTCTTCCCAGAGAGAGAGAGAGAGAGAGACAAAGACAAAGAAAGCAGAGCTGCCTGGCAGATCTGACTAGATGCAAAGGCTCCCTGTGAGCATAAGATCCATTCCTTGCAACCAATTCTTGAGTAGGACATAAATTCTCACTTATTCCTCACAGCAGAGGAAGGAGGCACTACTCCTATTTTGCAGAAATATGCCCACGATCATACTAATAAATAGCAGAACTGAAATATGTCTGTCTCCAGAGCCTACTCTCAAAGAGACTACAACAGGGTGATTTATTCTCCCTCAGGAACAATGCTGTACTGGGTGTTACTTCATGGAGTGAAGGAAAGGTGTCTGTAGCTGGGGAGACAAGGGTGAGAGGGAAGGGGATCAGAAGCCACGTGCTGGAGGCAGTTGTAGCACAAAAATAAAAGGAAACTGGGTCTTGGGCTTGGCTAATCCCTATTCTCAGGCTTTTTCTTGTCACTTCCACCCATCTTGTTCCCATAATAAGGACCAATGGCAGGAAGGGGCGGGACCTCAGAATGAAGAGCATATTAGCAGTGCACAGGGAAGTAAAGAAAGAAGCAAAAAGACACTCTAGACAGGGCCGAGGCAGAGAGGGGGTGTTTCAGGGGTATAGGAGATTCATTTATTTGTCCTTAGCTTACGAATGAATTTATAAGGAATTGCATAGATTTCCTGTGGCTAAGTTCCTTAGTAAACGTGATATGAATTTCATTAATAACTGGCTAAACATGAAAAACCCCCTAGCAAAATTAAGTTAATGAAGTTTACACTAAGTTAATCAACTAAACATTTTAACAAATGTTACCATAGGGCTCACCACTCATAACCTAGCTAGTCTTGCTCTGAACTAGTGGTTTTGCAATTAAATTTAAGATCATATGCCTTTTCATTTATTATGAAACGAGAAAAGACCACCCTAAGGGTGCCAAATTGAATCATTTCCCTGCATGTCTATATAGGACTCTTGTTATGGTTATAATTATAGCTTTGATTACACTTAAAAATTCGTGTCTCAGAACACAGAGTGGAATTTGTAGAGTTTCTAGTTGCAGACCAAAGGTGCCTAGTTTTTCTTCTACAAATGGCTCTATAGCGTCTAATATTCCGCAGAAGAGTAAGAATACCTCTAAGTTTCCTAACTCATTTGATAGCTCCATAATCAATATATGCAAAGAGGAAGCGGAGATACTATAATGATTGTAACATTGGAAATGAGGTAAAATGTGTGTGTGTGTGTGTGTGTGTGTGTGCTCAGCAATGTAGGGAAATGATTAAAAAAACATCCTGTTGCTCAGATCCTATCACTGCTCAGTGGAATATTTATTTCTGCAATGTAAAAAAAAGTATATATACACACATACATATATACATGCATATATATTTTTACACTGCAGGAATACATAGTACATTTACATATACACATATATTTATCTTTTAGATACATGCATACATACATACAGAGAGAGAAAAATACATCAAATACCCAGAATCACAGAAACATCAGTCCCACCACATATTTAGTTTATCAGTAAGAGGGAGATTAAGCCACATCAGTCAATCTTATTTTATTAAATTACTTAATTTCTTATGGTTGGCAGAAAATACATGTAGATGTTTGTACCAATAAATTAGAGTAGGATACAGAAAACAGAATAGATAGTAAAAATATAAGAAGTAATACCAATGAAGAAAGTAAGCAAATCCAAAGCAATGTCACCTGAAACAAGGACAGAGATGATTTTTAAATGCCCTTCACTTACAAAGGCATTCAAGCCAATCTCCATTTATTTTGAGTTGGTGGTTTTAAAATTTTGAAATTTTGAAAACATAAAATTTATGGAAAGACTATTTTGAAACAATTGAAATTTATGCATGACTTACTATTATACTATCTTTGTGAACTAATGTTATATTGTAATATATTTCATGGATTACCTATTTTATCAAAGCAGTAGGATATATGGGTTTTTGGGTAAAATATTCTGTTTTAAACCTGGTGTCAAATTTTAAAACGAAGTTCCACTCTCAGGACAAAATCAACAGTTCCTTTAATACCCAAATGGGGACTCTGGGTGACCAGTTTGCCAACTCTCAAATATTTATTGATACTTAATTTTTCTGATTTATTTCAACGATGGCAAAATTATTAAGTCAATTTAATTACAGCTATTCATATGTTTCATTCCAATAAATTCCACCTTTTTTTGTTAAGATAGGAATTGGCTCTGGTTCTTTTCAACTGTTATTCCTGACTGAATCTTCTCTTCTAAATTTTGATCTATTTATTTCATATGCTGGAAAGATAAAAAAAATTTTCAGAAAGCTGAGGGAAATAACAGAAGTCAGGCTAGGATCTGTCAAGGCTCTGCCACCATATTGGAAAAAAGACACGCTAGCAAAAGCATCCAATGTTATCCAGCTATGATGGGTATTTTCTACAAACTCCCTATGTACTGCTTGTTTTAGACTTAGAAATAAATTCTTGTATAGAAATAATGTTATTGTCATCATCCACTCAATTTCTGGTTGCTAGAAACAAGACCAAGAGGACAGATGGAGCTGCTTCTAAATGAGAAGCCCAATGAATACTTGCACAAGCCAAGAAGGTTCCACGTCCTTCTTTCTCTTTTTCTATTGTTTGGTAAACACCAACTGAGCCTCTTCCATGTGTCAGGAATACTTCTGGCAGTGATCATGACCATTGTCGCTCCTATTGCCATGGAGTTTCCTCTAAACAGACTTTAAATAATGAATTATACTATTTTAATTTATTTTATTAAAGTTATTATAAACACAAAAGATCCCTGGGTGGCTCAGTGATTTAGCACCTGCCTTCGGCCCAGGGCGTGATCCTGGAATCTTGGGATCGAGTCCTGCATCAGGCTCCCTGCATGGAGCCTGCTTCTCCCTCTGCCTGTGTCTCTGCTTCTCTCTCTCTCTCTGTGTCTCTCATGAATAAATAAATAAAATCTTTAAAAAGAATAAAAAATAAACACAAAAGAATGGGAAATATACAACCAGGGTAGCTGATAATCTTCTTTGAGGATTGAGGAAGGCTTCCTTACGGAAGTGACTTTTGAGCTGAATTCTGAGTGGGAGAGGAAGTGTTCTAGAAAGAAGAAACATGAAAAAATGACAGTGCCTCGTGGAAGCAGAAATGCTGGTTTATAAGAGATATACAATGTAAATGCAGGAGTAATGGATCTTAGAAAACCTGGTTCTTACTGTTAACCTCCAGGTTACCTCTGGGAGAGGATGAGGGAGGATAAATTGGGAGGAATTAAAGTAAATACTTATTTTTAAATGTTATTTCTATAGTTTAATACATGTTTTAGGAGAATGTGATGTCACATTTTGCTCATTTAAAAAAAAAGAAGTGATACATTCTACTGTTTGTTCTTGAGGGTGAGAGATCATTTTAGTTCTAGACAGAAGTGAGAAGATGATTCATATAAAATCTCCTTGTTACCTAGTTTTAGATGGCATTAGTCATTAGTAAAAGCCAATGAGCATTCCATACTATTTTATTTTAAATATTTTTTCTTTACTTAATTCTTTTTCTTTCTCTTTTAATTAATTGATGAATGGTTAATCAATTTTTCATTAAGACATGGAAATGTACTCTCTCTCTCTCTTCATAGTTCATGCCCACTGCAAACAGATTGATCCCTTGGCCATTCCACTTTGCATTTGTACTCCTTCAAATGGGCTCTTCTGGAAAGCTTGATTTAGGACCAAACATGGAAAGCTGAGTTAAATGGAACTACCTTCATGCTGAAATGTCAGACTTTATTTTCCTTCATTTCAAACCATATGTATCATCATCCATGAAATTTATCAAGCATGCTGCCATAGTCACAAAAGTGTCTAATATGCAGGTCTCTTGGATGCCACATTGCATACTTCTAGCCTAACATCTACCCACCTCTCCACTGAACTTTATTTTCCTATATCCCTGTACAGTTCTGTCTCCTCATTGCACTCCCCTGGCCATTTATCTCTTGTCATCTCAAATCTGTGATAAAGAGGCTAACTTGCTTTCTAATTCCAGACTGCAACCCTGAGGCATCTATTCACAAGCATGTAATACATTTATTAAAGATTTTTTCTATTTATTCATTTGAGAGAAAAAGAGTGAGAGCATGAACAGAGGGGAAGGTCAGAGGAAGAGGGAGAAGCAAATTCCCCACTGAGCAGGGGGCTCCACTCGAGGCTTCATCCCAGGACCCTGAGATCATGACCTGAGCAAAAGGCAGACGTTTAACTGACTGAGCCACCCAGGTGCCTTTTAAATGAATACATTTAAAGCAATGTATTCAGGGCCCCAGTAAGACTGATTTGATACTCATAGCTGGCCTGATTTTTTCTATTACAAACTTATTTTCTTGATACATATTTTTCCACTGGATAAAGCACAGGACTGGGAACCAGAAGACCCAGGTATAGGTTCTAGCTTCTCCATTTGGTTGAGATGCAACTTTAGGAGCTCACCCAGACCTTCTGGATCTCCAACTCCACATCTATGAAGGCTGAGGGGGAGCATGCCTGTCTCTCCATCACTGGGCTATACCGAGTGAGGGCCTTCCCTGACCTCTCAGAGAAGTAAGGACTCCAAAATTTATATTCCCATAACATCCTGCATTACTTCTTTAAAATCCTCATTAATTTTGTAATTGCTAGTTCGATGCTGGTTTTTGAACAAGTATTACTGATATTTAGGGGCAGGCACGGGGCACAAAGCAAGAGAAGGTGTCAGTGTAGTCCACCAAAGAAAAAAAAGAGTTTATTGGGCTTTAAGTAGAGCTGAGGGAAGAATATAAGTCCAAAAAAGTTCACTGGCCCGAAACCCGATGGGACAATCCCTGATCACTTCCCAGGACCAATGTGCAATCCCATGGCTTTATATTTGCTGCAGGTGTGCTTGGTAAGGAAGCATCTTTATTATGTCATATTGTTCAGACAGCTTGCAGATGCAGAACAGACTACCTATTAAAGATGTGCCCTCCCAGGTACTTGGTAAGGTACTTAATTAAGTGAATTATGATTGTGACTGCCCCCCCCTTAAATAATTCAGGCCTTTGTGGAAGACTACTTTTATGACATTTAATATGACAACAAAATTCTTCACTGATTTAACAGTTGGCATGCCATTTTTACTTGTGTGCCTTCATGCACTTGAAATTGACCAGATCTTTGCTGCATGTCTAAAAAAAGTAAAAGGTAGGTCCTGGGAATACAGGATGGAGTACAATACTGTCCCTGACTCCTGGACCATAAATTTGGACAGACCTAGAGTTTGGAGAGCTGTGGATTTCCTTGTATAAAATAAATTTTTAAAAATTTTAAATTAAAAATGATATTGTACTGCACCTGGAGGCAGGCTGGGGCGCGTCCCTGGGGCTTGTTGACATCCACAGCTACCAGCTGCCATCCGCCGGCAGCGTCTTCATGAAACATCTTCAAGACAAAGAGGGAGATGAGTCAGAGACACTTAATAAGGAACATCGAGAACTCCTACTTTATGTCTCCAGCTTTTACAGTCTTCATGTTATCAAAAATTTGTCTTTTTATGGATTTATATTTAGAACATGATTCATTCCAATTATGTTCATTTGAAGACCGAAAACTTAAGTGAATAATAATCATAACAAGAATAATGGCAATTGCTAGCCTGCATTTATTGAGCACTTGCTATGCATCAGGTCCTTTCTGCTTTACATGTGCTTTGCATATAATTGCCCAAATATTCTTCTCAACAAGACTTTAAAGGAGGTATTTATCCTTATTATGTTGGTAATTGATTATTACATATCAGACCTGGAAAAAAATGAAAATTAGAATTCTAAAGCATTATTTCTGGTGTGTTTTTAACCAGGAGTGGTAAATTTTTATCATTATTTAGTGGACATTCCTCACTGAGCCAACAGAAAAGTATTCTCAGGATAAATTATATAAGAAGTGTGCATGTGGCACAAGGAAAAAGAGTGGTGTTATTCTAATGGTAGGAGATTGACATATCACGTAGTAGACTCTGTGAAGTTATTTTAATTGGGCCAACTTAATCTGCTCAGCAAAATTTTTTTAAGATTTTATTTATTTATGAGAGAGAGGGAGAGAGAATGAGAGAGGCAGAGACATAGGTAGAGGGAGAAGCAGGCTCCTGGGATTCAATCTCAGGACTCCGGGATCATGCCCTGAGCCAAAGACAGTGCTAAAACTACTGAGCCACCGAGGCATCCCATAAATTTTATGTACATATTTATGAAGGCAAAAGTAGCTTTTTTTGTCTTAAAATATATAAGTGATGAAATTCAGAATGATATAGGATACTAAAATCTGATATTCATTGAATTGGATAACTGGATTGTTGGGTGCCTGGATTATTATTTTACTACATACTCTACCCACCTCAAAAATTAGTCATCCATCAATATTACACTAGTATATTTTCATTCCAATTCCTTAGGGGTTTGTGGGGGGGGGCGAGTTGGTAGTGAGATAAGGTGAAATTAAGGATTTTTTTTTTTATTTTTCTAAGACACTAACTGTAAGCTATCTTTATTCCTGTCCAAGGCCATAATTTCATACACATAAGTAAACATTTTCTTTGCCATACTTTTTAATGTCCTCACATTAGTCTGTGTTCAAAAGGGTAATTATTGATGGAAAATATGGGATGATGCAAAAATCCCATACCTAGAATTCCTGGGAGGAGAGGTAGTAGATCATTTGCAGAAAGAGAACTTGCCTTCAATAAAATAAGTGAGGTGATGAGGGACAAGTGCCAAAATTCACAGACCATAATATGTATTTTTTTATTTAGAAAACATTTTTTTAGTAGTTAAATTGAGAGTTCTCAACAATGCCTACCTACAAAAATCCATTCAAAAATGGCATATCAGATGTTTATGTGTCCTAGAATCAATACCTTTCAAAGATTGCACTAAGGGCTCCTTGCCAAGTATGCTACTTATTTCATACTTTCAAACATATACAGAGAGCACCTATTATATGACATTCTACAAAATACTCTTACACATCTGCTCAACTTAATTATCCCATGAAGCATTGTCCTGATTTATTTTTACATTATTCTGTGCTCACCCCAACTGTAGCTCCCATCTGTCCATATACCATGTAAATATTTTTAAATGACAAAATAGAGGTGCACATTTACCCATAGATTCTTTGATCAAAGATGCCAATTACAAATTGTTTTACTCAGGTGCCCACATGCAGGATTCTAATTCCCTTTAGAATGAATTTTGACAGGTATTCTTAGTGGTAGAATCAAGCACATCCCCATGAATAGGCTCATTCTGAGAATCCATACACTGGTTGAAATGCAAACCTTTTCAAGTGTCTTTTAAAGTTCCTGTCAAAATTCTGTGTGTCTCCTTAAGGAGAAACGACAAAAGCAACCCTGTCAGTCACTAGCTACAAATCTTCTGGACATGCATCCTATACTTTCTCATCAAGTACAGAGGATCCCTGGGGCATATATTTGCTTTGATCAGTAGCAGACTAATTTTCTCTGTCAAATTATTTTTTTCCAGTTGACCAAAATCAAATGAATCAATTTAATTGTTAGTAAAAGTGTTCTCTCAAGGTCATTCCTTTGTATAAAATGAAGTGAAGGAAATGCAGAAATGTTCAACGTCCAGTTTCTCTATAGTCCTCTGAATTACAAGACAGCATTTAGATTGGTTAATGTCATGGTTTATGTGAGGTAGACAACAGGACAGTCAAAGCCAGGACTATCCTCAGGGCTCAAATCCTGAGCTGCCAGTTGTCCCTCCACATTCCTTGATAGGACCCTACTGGACCATAATCAGTACATAAAGTTAAATCTGCATTGATTGCCAGAGCCTGCCCTGAGTCTCATATCAGCATACCTAACATAAATGTAGACTCTGTGGCCCTAAAGTTTAATAATCCTTTCAGTTCTTCTCCAGGCAAAGTGGAATCCCCACCGTGAGTCAGTGTGGATGGGAAGACCACATGCCTGGTGACAAATGTCTGTGGGGAAGTATCTAAGGAGTGAGAATAAAGGTCTGCGCTAGAAAGATGTTGAGTCCAGGACGTCTTCTACTAGCACATCTGTGCATCCCAACATCTAGCTCTGGGGCAATCCCCCTACACACTTGTGGCATGGGCAGTCCTATGGTTGAGTGATGCAGGTGCCATTGTATCACAGATGCATGAGTATCTTGGCCTTTAACCCGATATATAACTGAGCAGGTGGCAACAGTGACCCACGGCTAATAATTATGCAGGCAAGAAAGCCACTCTCGCCACCAGAGCTCAGGCACACTGATGATGACTGCTCTGAAATTTTCCACTTCACTTTCTCTTTGTTTTCCTGTTACATGTCATATTATGAACTCCACAAGTCCTTTGGCATTAATTTTTTTCTGTAATTTGTTTCTATGCTGTGAGTCAAAGGCAGGTTGTTTTGTTATTATTATTATTATTTTTAAAAAATCCACCCAGTTCTCATCACTGGTTCTCTTTTGCCTCTGAACAGTCTATATCAGAGACAATTCCTTTTAAACTGCCTAAGATATCAGAAAGCCTTTTAATTATCTGGTTAATATGTATAATCTTCTCTCTAAACACACAGCCCTCTTGGAAAGTCCATAGACCTCAAGACACCAATAAGTTCCACCAAGCCTGGGACCCTCCTAGCTCGTGGTAAAGATAACTTAATACAGAACAATTGCAAATGTGCCACCTGCTGAAGAATGGCCAGAAATGACTCCATTTCTGAAAAACCATGTGCTTTGCAATACAACCCCATCACTGTTTTATTTCCTTAATGCTTTATCTGTTTTATTACAAGTAGAAACTAATGATTTAGTGTTTTAAGCTATTCAACTAGAGGCCCCTGGGCCCAGAGTTCTCTCAGATTTTACAAATGTAACAAAATCATAGGAGACGATGCCCCCGTCCTTTCCCCAGACACAAAAGCCTCTGGGCCACTTGTCTGGTGGCTGGCAACCGGCTGGGCGGGGCCTGTTGCCAGGCAGCCCAAGTGCTGTTCTGTGGCAGGAGCTTCAGTTGCCTAGCAACTGGATCATCAGCCACAGCATTTTTCTTAATGAAGGTTTTTCATGATTCTCTGTGTGATTACCTCTGCTGAATACCTAGACGCATTACCTCTGAATTACCAACTTATTCCTCCTGATTAAGTATAATTTTGCATCAAAACCATTTTGCACAACTTTGTTGAAAGTCCCCTTCACATTTCACTTTCTATTAGAACTGCTGGCTGATTTGGTGGAGCTTCCAAACACTACTTTTACAGCTGTGGCTTTATAAATAAGAGTTACTTAATAAGCATGATGTGGTTTTAAAGACATTTTAGGTTATCTCTCAGGAACATTGAATGTAAATTCTGTGCTGAGTTCATAGATCTATGCTCCATTTAGTTCTCAAAGTCTAAAGCAGAAAACACACCTTCCAGAGGTTGTCACCTGACTTAAAAGACATGCCAGAATGGATCTGGAATTTTATTATTTCTCATAGTTCACTAGATGAGATGACAGAAGAAATAAAAACTAGATGTGTTTTTTTTAACACATCATCTGTGACATAACTTACATAACTTAAAAAAACTCTCATAAAAGGTTGAATAGAAGCTTGCCAAAATTGAATAATATTAATGATATTTCATCTATCATGAGCTGGCTAGACAATTCAAACCTTCACAACACCATAAATATGCTGCATAGGGCTTTTTCAAATATTAGCATGTTTAATAGCATTTTAGCATTTAGTTAACAAAAGTTCAATTTGAAGATTTTCAGGGTAAAATTTTTGCCTTGAATCTTTCACAAATATCTTTGTCAACAGACTACTATTTATGAAGTTACATTAAAATATTTACAAAGTTATATTACATTTCACTTAAAAATGAATATTAAAATAATAGTCACAAGCATTAAAATTATTTCATTCTTGATTTCAGGAATTTTTTTCTCTCTCAGTCATAAAGATTAAAACTAGACTAAGATATATAAACCTACCTTTCCTCTTTCTAAACACAAAAACAGAACCTCCCCCAAAAACAAACTCAAAACAAAACCAAAATTAAAAACAAAACAAAGACATAGAATCTGGACTGCCCTCCTATGTAACAACTGCCCTGATACTTATAATTAAATTCTAGGGACATCTCAATTACATGGAAGCATTAGGGCCACCCTTCTGAATGTGTAGTGATTCCTCAAAAATCACAGGTATGCATTATGGAGTCTTCTTCATAATTTACTATATCGTGATGAGTTCGTGCTGAATGAAATATACTTTCTCTTTTTTTAAAGATTTATTTTTATTTATTTATGATAGACAGAGAGAGAGAGAGAGAGAGAGAGAGAGAGAGAGAGAGGCAGAGACACAGGCAGAGGGAGAAGCAGGCCCCATGCCAGGAGCCCAACACAGGACTCGATCCCGGGACTCCAGGATCGTGCCCCCTGGGCCAAAGGCAGGCGCGAAACCGCTGAGCCACCCAGGGATCCCCCTGAAATATACTTTCTATTCCAAAAATAATTCTAATCCTATACATAAAGGCCATTATATTGTTTTTCAGTTACATGAATAAGTATTTATAAAAATCGAAAATTCTACAGTTTCCATTTTTATCTGCAAGCCTTTTAAAGACTTAAAAAGGCCAAATCAAATCAAAAGTACATAGCAAATGTGGTGACAATCTTGGTTTTTATCAAATCTACCCTATCACCCAGAAAGCCTAACTTGATTGTTCTGGCTTCAGGCCCTTGCACCAGCATTTCTCAATACCTCCCTCTGTGGGTATAACTGTAGAAGGCCTTTCTCAGAGGGCATTCCCAAGTTCTATCAAGGCCTTTTGAGGGTTAGGCCTGATATGACTGTGTTCTGATGGGAAAGGACATCATCCTCCCATACGGTACCTGCGTCGTGGCCGTTGACGTAGTATTGCTTCTCGATCCCCACATTTGTTGAAACTGCACCCTGATTTCTGCAAATGTTTCAATGATGACAGCAATAAATACATTCTGAAAGAAAATTACAAACCACATTTACTCAAGACTGGGGATGAGGAAGCTGTGCGCAATAGAAAGGAAACAAGAGATCTGCAGAGACTGCCAGAAAACAGATTTTATTTAGGAGGAGCTTCTGCAGTACCTTAACGAGCCAGGCCAGGAAGAAGATAAGAGTGATGAAGTAGAAGTAGGAGCGCCAGCGGGGAAAGCTGTCAATAGCTCTGTACATGAGGAACACCCAGCCTTCCTGGGACGCGGCCTCATAGACCGTGAAGATGCTGGTGCCTGTCGGGACACAGGAGAGCAGACTGAGTTACAGGAGACTCTGCAAATGGGGCAACACTTCTCAGAAAAACAATCACTATTCATCCATGCTCATTTTCTCAATGACAAAAACTCTTTTAAAGGGACAAAAATCATATGCAAAATTTAGTGTTCTCATTCTTAGGATTTTTGATAAAGTTGTTTTTGACTTAAAAAAAAAAAAAAGTTGTTTCTGACTTCAAGCCAGGGCAATTTCACGAGCAATAAAAGAACTTTATGTTCTATCTTTAGCTGTTAAATACATCTAAGAGCTTGGAAAAGGAAACGAACATTCAAACCAAGCTATAATAAAAAATAATGCATACAGTCTAAGCTTGCCACTGGGGCTTAACACTTTGAGTGTGCTGAAAGCCCTTGATATAGTTTTAGCCAGAATGAAATAAATTTGAGAACTGGGTTTTGTCTGAAGTGACTTTCCCATAGGGACACTAAAGTTCCTTAGGCTCCAAAAATTAATATGACGGAGCCTGTCTTCAGATTCTATGGTGTTTACTGAACACTGAAACATAAGACAGTGAATCATTCAAATAGCACTTTGTATTGTCTGGGAGAACTGTTTCATTGAAAATGCTACTACTGATGACAGAAAGAAAGAAAAGCAAAATATATGCAGACAGATTTTTTATACAGTTCAGAGAACCTAAAATGCCAGTCAGGAGAAAGACAGTTGTTCAATTCCCATGACATTATGAGGGATAGGTTATTATTTCCCCATTTTATAGATGGGAAAATTTAAGCATATATAAGTAATTTATCTAAAAATATACAGATAATAACAGGGGAAGTAGAATTAACCCAGCCATTCTGGAAAGAGGCCTTGCATATTTAACTATGATGATATCATGTCTCCTAGACATCATTTCTGTGGTTTGTTTTTCCCATCTGTAAAATGGGTAAATAATATCTCACAGGGCTGTAAAGATTAAATAATTTCATTTCTGTAAAGCATTGACACAGAGTACTGAAAAAATTTTAAGTACTATTATTGTAAAAAATGAAAATAATTGCTTAATGTTATTTTGTGAGGGAAAACATAAATAAAAAGTATAGTGCTGAATTAAAGTTGTTTGCAAGAGAAATATGATACATATTGTTATTCACAAAACTATAAACATTCACACTACAATAGATTCCATTGTTATTAAGGGGTTATTACAGGATATAAAACTAATATCCACCTATCTATGTTCTAATCACACAGAAATTAATATTGTGAAAATGTCCATGCTACCCAGGACAATTTACACATTTAATGCAATCCCTATCAAAATATCATGGATCTTCTTCAGAGAGTTGGAACAAATTATCTTAAGATTTGTGTGGAATCAGAAGAGACCTTGAATAGCCAGGAGAATATTAAAAAATAAAACCATAGCTGGGGGCATCACAATGGCAGATTTCAGGTTGTACTACAAAGCTGTGGTCATCAAGACAGTGTGGTACTGGCACAAAAACAGACACATAGATCAATGGAACAGAATAGAGAACCCAGAAGTGGACCTTCAACTTTATGGACAACTAATATTTGACAAAGCGGGAAAGACTATCCACTGGAAGAAAGACAGTCTATTCAATAAATGGTGCTGGGAAAATTGGACATCCACATGCAGAAGAATGAAACTAGACCATTCTCTTACACCATACACAAAGATAAACTCAAAATGGATGAAAGATCTAAATGTGAGACAAGATTCCATCAAAATCCTTGAGGACAACACAGGCAACACCCTCTTTGAACTTGGCCACAGTAACTTCTTGTAAGATACATTCATGAAGGCAAGAGAAACAAAAGAAAAAATGAATTATTGGGACTTTATCAAGATAAGAAGCTTCTGCACAGCAAAAGAAACAGTCAACAAAACTAAAAGACAACCTACAGAATGGGAGAAGATACCTGCAAATGACGTATCAGATAAAGGGCTAGTATCCAAGATCTATAAATAACTTCTTAAACTCAACAGCAAAGAAACAAACAATCCAATCATGAAATGGGCAAAAGACATGAACAGAAATTTCATGTGGCCAACAAGCACATGAGAAAATGCTCCACATCACTTGCCATCAGGGAAATACAAACCAAAACCACAATGAGATCCCACCTCACACCAGTGAGAATGGGGAACATTAACAAGGCAGGAAACAACAAATATTGGAGAGGATGTGGAGAAAGGGGAACCCTCCTGCACTGTTGGTGGGAATGTGAACTGGTGCAGCCACTCTGGAAAACTGTGTGGAGGTTCCTCAAAGAGTTAAAAATAGACCTGCCCTATGACCCAGCAATTGCACTGATGGGGATTTACCCCAAAGATACAGATGCAGTGAAAGACCAAGACACCTGCACCCCGATGTTTCTAGCAGCAATGTCCACAATAGCCGAACTGTGGAAGGAGCCTCGGTGTCCATCGAAAGATGAATGGATAAAGAAGCTGTGGTATATGTACACAATGGAATAGTACTCAGCCATTAGAAACGACAAATACCCACTATTTGCTTCGACATGGAGGGACCTGGAGGGTATTATATGCTGAATGAAATAAGTCATCGGAAAAGGACAAACATTATATTATCTTATTCATTTGGGGAATATAAAAATTAGTGAAAGGGAATAAAGGGAAAGGAGAGAAAATGATTGAGAAATATCAGTGAGGGTGACAAAACATGAGAGACACCTAAATGGGAAATCAACAACGGGTAGTGGAAGGGGAAGTGGGCGGGGGGTTGGGATGACTGGGTGATGGGCACTGAGGGGGGCACTTGGCAGGATTGGCATTGGGTGTTATGCTATATGTTGGCAAATCGAACTCCAATAAAAAAATTTAAAAAATAAAACTAGAATATGTATACAATCAGATGTCCAAACTAAGAAGAGGGTTACTTAAGTTGGCTGATGACCAGCTGCCTCTCTGAGTCTGTGCATGCAGGAAGAATAATTGGAACATCAATGAACCAAAGTGTGCAGAACAGTAGAAAAGCCTAGCAGTAAATGGGGACAAATGGGACATAGAGCAGCCTTGTAAGAAAAGCTGAGAAAGAAGGAAAGCATATTCTCATTTAGTGAATGCTAAGTACTGTATATTAATTGTAACTTCATACAATCATATTTTGTACTTTGGAAAGATGTTGCCATAACAACTAGTATTTGTAAATCATATTTGGTTTCAAGGCTCTTTTACATATTTAATGCTAAGGAAACCTCTAATTAGGCAGGTAGATGGGTACGTGTGTATAAGAGCACGTATATTATCCAGCACATCCTGTTACAAAAGAGCAAAGTGAAGGTCACTAGTTAATGAATTTGCCTGGGATGGAAAGTGTTAGAACCAGAAACTGAACCCACACCATCAGGTTTCAAGTCTTAAACTCCTTTTTCCTTTACCATCTTCCTCTTATTTTCTCTTGTTTGAGACTAGGACTTTCAAAAGAGCATATTTTCTCCTACTATCCTTAGTTGAAATGAAGTCCATTTTTTTCCTTGAAGGACTAGGGTGGCTAAGGATATAGCATACTGAGAAACTCATACAAGGAGATGACTTTGAAGGGAAAGATTCAGGAAGAAGAGCACGCACAAAAAATAAAATGCCAAGAGAAAACAGAAATGACTCTTTTCATTAATGATTCATACGTACTAAAAATGGCCAATGTTTTGCTTTTGTAGACTGCATACGAAAGACAATTTTCACACAAAAGAAGTAACTTATGTTCCTTATTTTCTTCTAGTTATTTGGACTAAATCAGAAATGTGGCTACAGAAATCCATGATGAATAACTATTAAAGCTTAATCATTTCACCAATTGAGCATTTACAGGTAAAATATGAGCACTGTCAATGTAAGGTTAAATTTGAGAGGAACATCGAATTATCCTTCCAATATTTGTTCTGGTCCTTCTTTATTAAATCTACAGGGAAGATGCCATTGGGAGTAAGTAAAAAAAAAAAAAATAGTACGTTCTGATCTTAAAGAGTTTCCTTCATTTTTCCTATTGTGACACACACAGAAAAGGAAAGAAGTAGAAACCCACCATGTGGCTCAAAGAGCAGGGTCTGTTGATACAAAGAGATGAGACATTTGTGAAAATGTAACCAAATAACTCCCGGAGCAATGCTGACTCCTGAAGGAAGTGCTTCCAGAACTCTCTGTCAGCTATCCTGGATCAAAGGCTGTGAGGCAGCTACCAAGAGTTGCAGGAGCAAAGGCAACTGGATGAGACTTTCCTCATCACTTTTCGGCTCCTGACTTTGCAAAGTGTGTGAAAAGAAAATATCTCTTAAAAAGATTTCCCAATTATTCGCCAACATTTAAACTGACAAAAATCAAGCTTATGATCATCTTATTTTCTTTGGAAGTGGACAAGGCTGATGAAGGAAACTAGAGCGGGTTGCATGACTTTGCACAAACTGCTGTCTTGTTTGGCGCCTGCCCTGGTGCTTCTCTCTGGTTCACATAGCTGAATCCTGGGCAGCGAGGCAGCCCTGATCACCTCCGTTGCCCTCAAGCAACACTAGGTTCTCAAACCTCCCTGGGAGCCCGGCACCCATCTGTGTCACCTCACTTACCCTGTGTCCTGGTGTGTCATTTATCTCCCTTGCTAGCACTAATTAGCTAACTTGGTAAGCACTCAAAGTTAAAACTATCTTTCATGTCTGTACCTGAGAGCACTCAAGAATTGTTGATAAACTAAATAATTGTCATAGTACTAAGACATATGAAGGCTTTTCTCAAATACCTGCCTTTTTTTTTTAGCAATTCTTCTTCATTGTGAATATTGTACCAATTATTCGGAAGCCATGGTAATAATTTTATAATTGACTTTATGTTTTGCTGACTTTCAAAATTCATTTAAAACACAGACACGTATATACATTTCAAAGTGCACACTAAATACAGACTGGAAAGTCTTCCTTTATTGTTTGATCCACTGTGGGAAGCTCCAGAAAATATTATATATTGTACATACAAAATATTTTTCTAGATACACTCAAGAATACTTTTGGTCCATTTTATTATAGAACTAAAAAAGATTACATTTTGTTAAATGAATACTGATTCTACAATAGCATGTGGGGATAGAAAACATTCTCTTACTGCAGAACAATGTAGCTTGCTCCACAAATATCTCTGTGAAGCTACTGGAATTATAGCATGTTCTTGGACCCCAAATCCTCAAAGCACAAATTCAAGTTGTGTAGGAAACAAAATCACAATGACATCTCATCAATTCTCCTAATTCCATTCATCCTTCCTGACCTCTCCCATTGGTAGTTTGAATTCAGTGGATAAATAGACCCATTAGTCTACATCTAGAAAATAAATACTTTGGAACTTTCCACAGGCTGTATGTATTGAGACATAGTAGCAGATTTTTTTATAGCTCTGAACAAAATTATATTTCCATTGTTTTGACATCTTTAGTAACACACTTATTGCTTGGCTATCTTTGCTCTTTTTCCATAAAAAAAGTGATAAATTGTGTTCTGGGAATATTCCCTATTGTTTCTTCTAGTCATAGGTTACACAACACCACTGAGTCATTCAACTTTCAAAAACAAGGCCACAAGATTGTGGTGATAACTAATAATAAGCTACTAACCTGGGGTCCCACCATCAGACTCCTCTTCAAACACAAAATATATGTGGTGCTATTCTAATGATGGTGATACTCAATCTATTGTGGAAAAAACCTGGACAGTTAGAGTTGGTGATATACGTAAGTATATCAGGCCTTAGTACGGACAATAACGTTTACCCCCATGCTCAGAATTCCCAATGGAACCATGAAGGTTCCTTTTAGGACCATCCATTCCATCTTCTCTCTCAATATTAGGATATTTGGGGCAACATTCCTGAACTTTAATCCCTCCACTGATATGGAACACATAACCTCTTGAGGCAGCCCCATTTCAGATCGGGCAACCCATTCCATTGGATATTGGCTCTGGCTCTGTCCTTATGAAATTTGCTCTTGGCTTTGTAAAGCATAGCAAGCTACAAGAGTCTGGAAGTGGTCCCTATACTTCTAGAGTATGTCATCCCTCTTCCATGTAGGTCATCCTACTACAGATATGTCTCTTCCTTTTCCCCTTCCTTTTCCCCTTCTTTCTCCTCCTCCTTCTCCTCCTCCTCCTCCTCCTCCTCCTCCTCCTCCTCCTCCCCCTCCTCATTTTCTTATCTGGTCCTCAACCTTCTCAACTTGCTGTACCTTTCATGAAATAGATCGGATTGTCTGGCTTCACTTCCTACCAGGGCACAGATTCTCACTTAGGAGGGCATAATGACTGTATTCTTGCTACTCAAGAATATCAGTTTCCTTCAAACTTTTCTAAGTTGCTCTTTCGGTTCTTCTGGCTAACTTTAATTGGATCCCACCCTTTTTAGAGATCAGCTCATTGGCTTTTCCTCTACTACATTCCAGTTTGAGCATCCCCCTCAGCTGGAAGGGAAAAAAAGTGACATGTTTCTCTACCACTACCCATGAATGCTGTGATCTAAAAGTGCCTCAATAAACTGCAGTTAACCGGTATATTTTACTGTGGAAGGATATAATCCTCATCCTAGTCTCCAAATGGATCCTTATTTTAGCGACTATGGTTGCAATGATCAAATATTAGGTCCTGAAAGGGGCTCAAATAAGAGAACACATGTAAAGAGCTTAATCTTTGCATGTTTCCATTACTAGAAATACAACTTGTTCAAGATAGGATAGGTTGTGCTTCATTGGTGTTCATTTGTTTTGTCATGTTTGCATTTATATAACTTGCTCTCCAACTAAATCTTATTTTTAAACTTTAGAACTGCTTCACAGAGCAATATTCTTATGAAACCACAAAACTAATAGGAAAAGAAGAGCTCTGCATACTTTCAGGGGGAAATTCACTGAAGCCACTGAAAGATAAGTTGTCTTGTCAGTTTGGATTTATGTAGAATTCACTGTTATTTAAATCCTGCAATATTACTGTCTTGGATGATGCTCTAAACCAGGGTTCCTCAACTTTGGCACTAGTGACATTTGGGGCTAAATAACGCTTTGTTGTGGGGGTCTGTTCTGTGCACTGTAGCATCCCTGACTCCTACCGACTAGACTCCAGTAGCACTCGCACCTCCCAAGTAGTAAAAACCAGAAATGCTTGTAAACCTTACCCAGTATCACCTGGTAGGCAAAATCACCCCTGGTTGAGAATCACTTTTCTAACTTGGCAATCTTTCTGATTCTGTAGCTCTACGCTGCGGTGCCTACCTAGCTCAGGGCCTCACATGATTTGTCTTTATTAAGTATTTTGAACTGAATTGAATTTCCTTTCTCGACACAGGGGAAAAAGGAACAGTTGTGGGATTTCTCAAATTTTCTCCTTAGGCTTATTATGACAGTTTGGAGGTTAAACAATTTTAGGCTAAAGGAGAGACCTAAAAATACATTTCAGGACTATATTTACAATAGTCTACATTTGAATTTTATATTTTATTCATCTCTAAAAATTTTTGGAGGCTAACATCCTAGATCCTAAGACACCATTTGTTTATAAAAGTATTTGCCACATAGTAGATAGCTCAGTGGTACCATAATATTAATATTTATGAATTTTGTTGGAAGAAAAATCTTATTTGTTTTTACTTCCTGTAATTTTATAAGATGACTGTGCACACATGCATCCCAGGTTGGGGGGAATTAGTTTGCAGAATGATATATTACAAGATATCAATTACGTTTTAAAAATAAAAATCACATATTTTGAATGAAATAAATGGAACAAAAATTTTCTTCATCAAAAATTAGAGTGACATTTTCTGAATTATTCCAAGACAAACCACAAACACATGTTTTACAAGCTTTGCATTGGAATCAAAAGGAGGAATTTGCTATAATCAAGGACAAACACAGAAAAAAATGGATTCATCTGTGGTCCATGCTCACAACTCAGGGCTGTTGGGACTGTGAAGCAGAGTGTGGAAAAGAAGATTTTTGAACAGTGCCTGACACGCGTGGGTCTAAGTCTCAACAGTGGCATCTGAGCAGCCAAGACTGAATTTCTAATAGCATGGTGGCTTCTCTGATTCAACCACAACTCATAGCTTGGGGTCACTTCTGGCAATTTCCCCACTCTCTGGTGTAAACTTTTTCCCACACATTTTGACCACATATTTCAGCTATTTTGGCCAATCGTCACTTGTGAGGTTCACTGTAACTTTCTATAATATGTCTTTCTCCCACCAAACTGCCCCACATCATTTACCTTTTCACGTGAACTGCACACGCAAACCCTAAGAGTTGGATCTGTGGTGGTATACATGATTCTTGGGATCATGTTTGATTTTACTAAGATGTATATGCAAAATAATTAATTCAAGTACTTTGCCTGAATGACAGTGATGTAATCTTATGATTATAATAATTTACATAGAACTCGTCTACATGCTCATATAATCTACACATATTCAGCCTGAGAATTGTCATGTGGCCATGAAAAGAACAAAACAAAACAACACATTTTATTTGCTATTCCAGAACATGGAACAAACACAAAAGGACTTCTTTCATTCTAAATGTTTTTTTATTCTAAATATTTTAAAATGTATTTATAAAGCCTTATGTTTTTGATTGAAAAATTTTAGCTTAGTTTTTGTTGTTGTTGTTGTTTTTTTGGTTATTTTGTTTTGTTTTTACGGTTAAGCACTCTTTTGGCACCACATTGCCTCACTGGTGAAATCACTTTATTACCTTAGTCCTCACTCATAGCACTATAAAGTTTTGCAGTAGATCAAAGGCCCTATAGGAAAAAGCATGTGTATGTTCCATCCATTTTCTAAGTTAAACATTTTAAATAAGTAATAAAGACTCTTGGTTGAAGTGTATTTTTTTCAGATGAAGAAAGTTTCTAAACTTCCAAGTTCTAAATATAAAGTACTTCTAGAAAAGGAGAGGTGAAAGCTTTAACTACAGTATTCACAAATGGAAAAAGAAGTGTTGACAAGGCCGGATGCTGACATTGGCAGGAAGGTTGAGGTATTAAAGTAGAACGGCTCCAAGGACGCTGAGCCCACATGCCAATGAAAACACTCTCTGCCTCTGGCGCTGGGCTGTTTCCATGTAGGCTGGGAATGAAAGCAGCAAAGAAGAGGTCACAACAGATACCTGTTACCCTCTGCCTTTGAGAAGCCTTGACTTCAGATCTAAAGAAATTCTTGGAAATTTGCTTTTAGTTGACTTAAAAAAAAAAAAACCCTACAGTTAGTCACAATTAGCTTTTAGTTACCTTCCCTAACATTCCATTTGTCTGCTACTTCTTATCTATTGATACTGGGCCTGCCAATTAACCATTCTGAGCCTCAGCTCTCCATAGATTGAATATAGCAATGCTGATATGTGCTGGTCACCAATAATATACTAAATAAAGGTTATTTAGTAGCCTTTTAATTTTCTCAAAAAGCAAGTAATACATATAATGCCAAAAATATGGTTTATCTTAGAGTGTTTTAGCTTTGTCACCCATCTTTGAAAAATTTATTGGAAACTACAATCAAAAGAAATGAAGGCAAAAAGGCCAGAATTTCATGTAATTTTTAGAGAGTTAATAGATATGACATTAGAATTTCATAATAATGAAAAATTAGAAACAAGTATTTGGAAAAAAGGACTAAGAGTTTCTTGTCTTGATATTTTTTTTTAAATTTTTTTTTTTATTATTTATTTATGATAGTCATACAGAGAGAGAGAGAGAGAGGCAGAGACACAGGCAGAGGGAGAAGCAGGCTCCATGCACCGGGAGCCTGACATGGGATTCGATCCCGGGTCTCCAGGATCGCACCCTGGGCCAAAGGCAGGCGCCAAACCGCTGCGCCACCCAGGGATCCCTCTTGTCTTGATATTTTGAGACACATATAGTCACATCTCTGTATCATCAAGCATAAGCAATAAAAAATAAGAATTAACTCTAAGGTAAACCTGGTCCATCTACCTCAGAATAGCCACAATAGTGAAAATTTGTTTTAATCTTAATAGGAAGGCTGACTGACTTAGTGATTGGCACAGGATCAGAAGATCAACCAAAATTAGAAACAAATAATTTGACATTCTTGTTCACAGAGGCATGTTAAAACTGAATCAGGTCTAAGTGGGAAGGAAGAAAGATAGCTGAGTGATATTAACCAAATGTAATTTACAATAAATATGAGTATAAATAACATATGGCTTTAACTAAAAATAAAGTTCTTATTTGTGTTATGATAAATATAAAATTCCATGATTTACAATAAAAAGATTTAAAAATTTAGATGGTAATATAAAACTAAAAACAAGATATTGGTGAATTCTACCAAACATTTAACAAGAGTTAATACTTATTTTTCTCAAACTATTCGAAAAAATAGAAAAGGAATGAAAACTTCCAAATTCATTGTATGAGACCAACATTACCCTGACATCAAGACCAGATAAAGACACTATAAAAAGAGAGAACTGTAGGCCAATATCTGATGAACTCATATGTAAAAATCCTCAACAAAATACTAGTAAATTGATATCAATAACACATTAAAAGAATCATTCATCAAAATCAAGTGGAATTTATTACTGGGTTGCCAGGATCCATTTTTATTCAACATGGTACTGGAAGTCCTAGCCATAGCAGTCAGCCAATAAAAAGAAATAAAAGGCATCCAACTCGGTAAAGAAGAATTAATACTTCCACTATCTGCAGATGGTGTGATACTCTTTATAGAAAACTCAAAAGGCTCCATCAAATAACTGCTAGAACTGATAAATTCAGTAAAGTCACAGGACAAAATCAATGTACAGAAATCTGTTGCATTTTTATACACTAATAATGAAGCAGTAGAAAGAAATTAAGAAAACAATCTCCTTTACAATTACACCAAAAATAATAAGAGGCCTAGGAACAAACCTAACAAAAAAGATGAAAGAGCTATACTCTGAAAACTATAAAACACTGATGAAAGGAATTGAAAACAATACAAAGAAATGGAAAGACATCTCATGGTCATAGACTGATAGAACAAATATTGTTAAGATGTCTGTATTACCCAAAGCAATCAACAAATGCAATGCCACTCCTATCAAAATACCAACAGCATTTTCCACAGAACTAGAATAAACAATACTAAAATTTGTATGGAACCACAAAAGACTCTGAACAGCTAAAGCAATCTTGAAAACAAGAGCAAAATCTTCAAGTTACATTATAAAGCTGTAGTAATCAAAACAGTATGGTACTGGCACAAAAATAGACACCTAGAACAATAGGACAGAATAAAAAACCCAGAAATAAAGCCATAATAATAGGTCAATTAATCTTCGACAAAGCAAGAAAGAATATCCAATGGGAAAAAGATAGTCTCTTCAACAAATGTTGGGATAACTGGACAGCAAATGCAGAAGAATGAAACTGGACCACTTTCTTATACCACACACAAAAATAAAATGGATTAGAGACCTAAAAATGCCAAATATAATAATTAGGCAGTACTAACTAAAGCACAAGCAGGCAGTAACTTCCCTGACATTAGCTGTCACAACTTTTTGTAGCAACTTTTGTATATAGGTTCCCTGAAGCAAGGGAAACAAAAGCAAAAATGCATTATTAGGACTACATCAAAATAAAAAGCTTCTGCACACCAAAAGAAGAAATAAACAAAACTAAAAGGCAACCTACATAATGAGAGAAGATATTTGCAAATGACATATCTAATAAAGGGTTAGTATCCAAAATATATAAAGAACTTATAAAACTCAACACCCAGAAAACAAATGGGCAGAAGATATGAAGAGACATTTCTCCAAAGAAGACATACAGATGGTCAATAGACATATGAAAAGATACTCATCATCATTATCAGGGAAATGCAAATAAAAACTACAGTAAGATATCACCTCACACCTGTTAGAATGGCTATACTCAGCAACACAAGACACAAAAGATGTTGGCAAGGATGTAGAGAAAAAGGAACACTTGTGTACTCTTAGTGGAAATGCAAATTGGTGTGACCACTGTGGAAAACAATATGTAGGTTCCTCCAAAAGTTAAAAATAGATTACCTTATGATCCAGCAATTGCACTATTAGGTATTTACCCAAAGAATACAAAAACACTAATTGAGGGATGCCTGGGTGGCTCAGTGGTTGAGTGTCTGCCTTCAGCTCAGGGTGTGATCCCAGAGTCCCGGAATCAAGTCCCATATCGGGCTTCTTGCATGGAGCCTGCTTCTCTTGTCTCTGCCTCTCTCTCTCTGCCTCTCTGTATCTCTCATGAATAAGTAAATAAAATCTTTAAAAAAACACTAATTGAAAAGGATATATGAACCCTTATGTTTATTGCAGCATTATTTACAATAGCCAAGATAGGGAAGCAGCTCAAGTGTCCATCAATAGATGACTGGATAAAGAAGAAGTGATACACACACACACACACACACACACACACACACACAGAACAGAATATTAAAAAAGAATTAAATCTTGGACATGGATGAGCTAGAGAGTATAATACTAAGTGAAATTAGTCAGAGAAAGACAAATACCATATAATTTCATTCATATGTGGAATTTAAAAGATAAAATGAATAAGGAAAGAGTGTGTGTGTGTGTGTGAGAGAGAGAGAGAGAGAGAGAGAGAGAGAGAGGGAGAGAGAGCGGGAGAGAGAGAGAGAGAGAGAGAAGCCAAGAAACAAACTCTTAATTATAGAGAACAAACTGATGGTTACCAGAGGGGAAATGGGTGGCGGGGGCGGGGGGGTCGGGATGGGTGAAATAGGTGATGGGGATTAAGGACTGCACTTGTCATGATGAGCACCAGGTGATGTATGGAATTGTTGAATCACTGTATTGTACACCTAAAACTAATATAACACTGGATGCTAACTATACTGGAATTAAAATAAATTTTAAAAAACCAAGAAGATGCTCTAATATAATCCATACTAATATTATAGTTGAATAGTTACAACTTAACTAATTATTAAAAATTTAAAACTAGACATGGGGAATTTTTTTGCAAAATATCTTCACATTGATGTATGTGCACAAAAATATTCACAACATTTTTCTTGTATTTGCTGTCTACTTTCTTCCATAAATTCTTAAGGCTAAAAACATGTTTTAAAAATGGAGTTTTTCAACTGGGTTAGGTTTATTATTTGGATATGTCACAGATACAGTTTTAGATTTATTAAGATTATACTAAAATTGAGAAACATTTTTCATGCATTAAAAGTTGTGCTACTAAGGAAGCAAGAGCTACATATTCCTAGTTGGCCAGCATTTCTAATGTAAACCGGAACTCTGTAGGTGAGATAAGGATGTGAATAAATAGTAATAAATTAACTATAAAAAATTTAATAGGCTTCATTTACTTATAATTAGTTTTCAGTAGTTCAGGCTTACTGAAAAATTGAGCAGAGAGCATAGAGAATTCTTATTTATCCCCTCCCCCTGCACACTATCCCCTATTATTAACAAGTTCCATTAGTGGGATACATTTGTTACAACTGATGAGCCAATGTTATTATTATTAATTCAAGTCCATAGTTTACATTAGGATTAATTCTTTGTATTTTACAGTTAGATGGGTCTTGAAAAATACATAATATGTATCCATCATTACAGAATCATACAGTTTAGATTCACCATGCTAAGACTCCATTATGCTCCACCTATTTGACCCTCACCCCCTCCCATGAGCCCCTGGCAACCACTGATCTCTTCACTATCTCTACAGTTTTGCCTTTTCCAAAATGCCATATAGTTGGAAACATACAGTATATGCATAGCCTTTCAGAGTGGCTTCTCTCACTTAGAAATATGCATTTACTGCTCCTCTGTCTCCCTTGGTGGCTTGACAACTCATTTATTTTGATTGCTGACTATGGATGGATGTACTACAGTTTATTTCAAGCTATGCCCTATGGAGGGGCATCTCGTTTGCTTCCTGTTTTATCAATTAGGAATACTACAGCTTTATATTAAATCTTTAATTCAAGTAGTATCAGACCCCTGATTTTGTCTTTCTTCAGTGTTGTGGTGACTATTCTGGGTCTTTTGCCTTTCCATTTAAGCTTTAGAAATAGTTTTTGATATCTTCAGTACAACATGTAGGATGATTGGGATTGTGTTCAGTCTATATCTCAAATTAAGAAGGACTAATATCTTTAATGCTTTGTTGATAGATGCATCCACCCTGAAGATTGTTTTCTTGGAAACTGGCCTCAGTTATGTAATGCCTCTCTTTCTCCCTGACAATTTTTCTTGTTCTCAAGTCAGTTTTGTCTGAAATTGATATATCTACCTCTGTTTTCCTTTCACTAGTATTATCATGGTATATTTACCCCATCTCTTTATTTTTATCTGTGTCTTTATAGTCAACATAGATTTCTTGTAGACAGCATATGGTTTGATATTAATTTTTTTTTAATTTTTTATTTATTTATGATAGGAACACAGTGAGAGAGAGAGGCAGAGACATAGGCAGAGGGAGAAGCAGGCTCCATGCACCGGGAGCCCGACGTGGGATTCGATCCCGGATCTCCAGGATCGCGCCCTGGGCCAAAGGCAGGTGCCAAACTGCTGCGCCACCCAAGGATCCCTGATATTAATTTTTTATTGATATTTACTCCATTCACATTTAAAGTGATTACTGATATAGATGGATTAACGCATACCATATTTATAACTGTTTCCTTTTCATTGCACTTTTACATTTTTTATCTTGTCTCTCTCTTTTTGCTTTTTCTGGTTTTAATTGAGCATTCTATATGTTTCCATTTTTACTCCTTAGTATATTATTACATAATTTCTTTAAAAATATTAGTGGTTGCCTTACAGTGTATGATATACATCTACAACAAATCTAAGTCCACTTTCAAATAACACTGTACTACTTCATTGATAGTGTATGTACCTTATAATAGAATGTTCCCTCTTTCTCCTGTACACTATTACATTGTTGCTATTCAACTCATTTACCCATAAGCCATGATCATCTCATAAATTGTTGCTATTGTTATTTTGAACAAACAGCTATCTGTTAGGTCAGTTAAGAATAAAAAATAAAGTATATTATTTGCTTTCATTTACTTATTTTCTCTTTTAAAATTCTTTATTTAAATTCAAGTTAGTTAACATATACTGTACTATTAGTTTCAGGGGTAGAGTTCACTGATTCATCAGCTGTATGTAACACCCAGTGTTCCTTATATCAAGTGACCTCCTTAATGCCCATCACCCAATTATCCATTTCCCCCACTCACCTCCCCTTCAGCAACCCTCAGTTTGTTTCCTAGAGTTCATCATCTCTTATAGCTTGCCTCCCTTTCTATTTTCATCTTATTTTATTTTTCCTTCCCTTCCCCTCTGTTCATCTGTTTTGTTTCTTAAGTCTTCTTTAGGTAGATTTGATTTTCTATTCTGTGTCATTTTCCTTCTCCAAAAAACTTTGATCATTTCTTGCAAAGCAGTTCGGCTGGCAACAAATTCTCTGATTCTGTTTAACTGAAAAAGTTTTTATATCTCCTCAGCTTTGAAAGATAATCTCTGTGGATATAAAATTTTAGGTTGTTGGGTTTTTTCCTTTCAACACTTGAAATATTTCACTTTACTCTCTTTTTGCTTGCATAGCTTCTGAACAGAGGTCCAGCATAATTCTTATCCTTATTCTTTTACAGGTAAAGTGGGTTTTTTTTTCCGTTTGGCTTCTTTCAAGATTTTCTCTTTTTCATTGGCTATCTGCAATTTGAATATAATATATCCAGGTGTAGATATTTTGGTGCTTATCCTGCTTGGTACCTTCCTTGATCTGTGGTTTCATGTCCAACATTAACTTAAGAAAATTCTCAGCCATTTTTACTTCAAATATTTTTTATGGTCCTTTTCCTGTTTCATTGCCTTCTGGTATCCCCATTACATGTATGTGGGACCTTCTGTAATTGTCCTATAGTTCTTTGTCATTCTTTTCCATTGTTTTCATTCTTTTTTCTCTTTGCACTTCACATTGTCAAGTTTCTATTGAGATATTTTTATCTCATCATTTCTTGACTCAGTTGTCAAGTCTTCTAAACTATGAATACAGTCTAATCTACTGATGAGCCTATCTTTCATTTGTTACAGTGTTTTTATTTCTAGCATTTCCTTTTGATTCTTTCTTAGACTCTCCATCTCTCTGCTTATATTGCTCATTTATTCTTGCATGCTGTCCACTTTTTCCAATGAAGCACTGAGCATATTAATTAAACTATTTTAAATTCCAAATTATTTGGCAGCTATTAAATCCCTATCATATCTGAGTTTGGTTCTGATGCTTGCATTGTCTCTTCAGATTGTGTTATTTCACTTTTATCATGGCTTGTAATTTTTCATTGAAAGCTGAACATGATGTACTAGGTAACAGTAACTTCTGTAGAAAGGCCTTTTGTGTGAGGTTTCATGTTAATCTGGCTGAGGAATAGGCTGTCTTTAAGGCATTAGATATTTCAATTTCCTCAATTGTCTTAGTTTCTGTGTCTCTTGCTGTTTTTAGGTTTCCCTAGAAATACCTCTTAAATAGCATCCATGTCTTGCAACTGAGTTGTAATCCAGTTGTTATTCTGGAGCCCTTAATATGATGGTAAAGTATTGGGGAAGAAAGATGTTCTATAATCCTATAATTAAATCTCTGTTTTCTCAGGCTGAGCCCTAGGCTGTGACCTCCAGAAGAGTTTCTTCACCTATTTTTCCGCAGCTTATGTGATAGATACAGGAAAGCCAGAGGGGGCTCCAGTCATCCACCTGCTCTCCTTCTAGATCAGACAAAACTCTGAAAAAGTAGATGTCCTTAAGAGCACGGCTTTATCATGGAGAACAGAAGGCTCTGGGTTTACTTCAGCATGGTCACTGTGCCTCTCCCCCTGTGGGAAGCATGGGGGAGTTTTCATCTGATCTTCACCATAAGAACCTGGCAGGGCTCCTGATGGTAAAAGTCATGAAAATGTGCTCCCCACCTCCAAGACTGGAGGGATTTTTAAATCAAGTTAGACTATATTCATCCTTCAGCAATTAGTCAATTATAGTATAAGTGTCTCTGGCTCTAGTGGCTTCTCCTTCTGGAGAACTATGATTCCCTGTTTTGGCTGTCTCTTCAAACTTCAAGGCAGTGCTTTGCCCTGTGACCCTAGTTCTCTGTTAGACCTAAGAAGCATTGTTGATTTTCAGAATTATTGATTTTCAGTTTGTTTTGCTTGCTTTCTTGTGAAAACAGGATTGGCAAATTTGAAGCTCTTTACATGGTGGAGCAGAAACCAGAAGCTGTTAACTAACTTCTTTTTGATTTAAGATATGGGTCAGAAATAGCATGGATAAATGAGCATGTTTGATTAAAATGAGAATTCTAAATTAGTGTGTGCAGAGGCATGATTCTCTACTTATACACAAGCTAGTCCACTTGATCACAATTTGACGCATATACTAGTATCAGCTTAGGAATGAAAAGGCCATTATTAGCACAAAGTTAGACTAGGTTGTGATAATTAAGCCTCCCTGGCTGACCTCAAGTCACTATGTCAGAATCTTGCTGTGCCATGTGTCATTTCCTTCACTAATAGTTGTTTCTCTTACACCTTAACATCTGCCTGTTTTTCTGCTTGATTTTAACAATAAACTCGGGCAACATTAAACACAGACAACACAGTGATAATAAGACAGTGGAGAAAGAGGAAGGAAAAAACAGTCACTCATGGGATGTGGTTCAAGTATCCATTATATAATAGCACAACAAACTTAACCAAAGCCAAAAAGCTTTGGCCTGCTTATGCCTGGAATGAAGTCTCTCTATGCTCTCATTAGGCACACTGGCAAGACTGCTGTACCAGGCCAGAGTTCCTATGGCCAAGAATCATTCCTTTCTAGCAAGCATCTGGGCTCAGGACATTAAAAGAGCAATTAGACACTTGCACTGCGGCTGATGGGGTGAACTTTTCATCCCTAGTCAGGAGAACTGCAGAAAAATCACCCCTGGAAATACTACTTAGTATCTAATACCCAGCAAAATATGTCTGGAGTATGGAGTATTATTTAAAGCTTTAATAATCTTTTACTCATTATTTAGCAGGTGTATAAGCACACTCTTCCATAAGTCATTCATTATTGTTATTATCATTATTTGCTGATACAACCTGGCATTATACAATTGATAGAAGTTTTTAATGAACTTCCATCACGGATTAATTCAACAACACTGGATGCTTTATTCAACTCTCTTATCTGACTGACACCATGACTCTGCCTTTCCCATTAATGGTGATTCTTTATGGGCTTGGGAATAAGTATCTACTCATGTTAGCTGTGTTTTATAATTGTCTTAAACTTGAATAAATTTGCTATTGTCTTCATGGACTAATAATATTACATTTCCAGCACAAATTACTAAAGTTTTTTTTAAAAATATTTTATTTGTTTATTCATGAGAAACACAGAGAGGGGAGAGAGAGAGGGGAAGAGACACAGGCAGAGGGAGAAGCAGGCTCCATGCAGGGAGCCCAACGTGGGACTTGATCCCGGATCTCCAGGATCATGCCCTGAGCTGAAGGTGGCACTAAACCACTGAGCCACCTGAGCTGCCCAAATTACTAAAGTTTAAAGGAGTATAAGGACTTCTATCAGCGACATAGCTACTTTGATAAAAAGGCTCTTTCATTTGGCCCATTTAATCTTTCTAGCCTTTAAACCCCTGCATTTTGACTTAGAATTCATGAATACCTCTTACTTTAAAAAGAGACAAGAGTCAAAAGACTGATATTCAAGGTTCAGTCTTATTTGCATGAAAAACTCACACCCAGAAATCTTTTGCTTTTCTCCTCCCCAAAAGCTTTGATTTTAAGGGATGCATTAATCAATCCTCTGCAATGTTGAACACACTACTATTTACCTTATTCTATGAGTAGAATGTAGTCTTTTTAAAAGTCTCTCCAAGTTTTACAGTTTAATGTTTACTTTCCCTCACCCTGTGGACTGCAAGCACAAGAGTAGTGATTTTGTCTTGCTCACCATCATGTTCCTAGAGCTCAGAGTCTGGGACATAATGTAAAGATAAACATGAAAGTAATGAAGCAGAGAGTAGGTTAGGTCAGGAAGAGGGGTTTGTGGAAACCATCAAAGAGGAAACAGGCATAAGAGGGATGGGTGTGTTGGACAATGAGAAAATAGCAATTACAGAGGTCAGCAGACTGAGAGCTGGCCAGGCTACTCATTTGGCATCTTGGAGGGGATCCAGATGTGGACCATTTGCATTAATTTCTAGGAAGAGATGGTGCCCAGGACCAAATGGTCACCCACAACAGCCATCAGGGCTCCCAATACTGGGACAGAAGACTTGCTTTGTCTGCCAAAGGATGCTCCGTGGCCCTTACTTAACCACGCCCATTAAGAGCTTCTTACTGGGCAGACTGGCTGCCCATTCCCAACTCCCCTCCCACTAAGCATCACTCTAGCTTAGCAGGTCTACTTCTTCCCTGCAAGATCTTCATTTTATTGCCTCATTTGACCCTTTCCCTGGAAGGGTCCTCTGCGAGATGCAAAAATCCATCATCCTTCTCTCCACATTGGTAAATCCTTGAGGACAGGTATTGCTGGTGCTCACAGATCTGCATCCCCCACCTTGGATTCCAAACATTATAATATGTCATTATTCACTGACAAGGCTGATCCCTGTGACAAGTTAGCACAGGTTAGGCTTCAGTTCATTTACTTCTCACAGCCTTGTTAGTACAATTAATAACATTTTACATAGAAGAAATTGGGGCAGAGACAAGTCAAGTCATCTGCCCAAAGTAGTGTGGCTAGGCAATGTCAGGGTGGGATTCGTACACACGATCTTCAGTCCATCCTCTCCACCTGGTGGTGCCTGCCTTGATCTACACAAGTGCTGCTCAAGTACATTTTCTTGACCTTTAAGAACTCAGGCTGCTCCCTGACATTTGTGGGGTTAAAAAAGTGGGGTTTTGAAGAGATATCTCCAGTTGCTGGAAGAATTAAGTATGGGCCAGGCGGGATCCCTGGGTGGCTCAGCGGTTTAGCGCCGTCTTCAGCCCAGGTTGTGATCCTGGAGACCCGGGATTGAGTCCCATATCAGGCTCCCTGCATGGAGCCTGCTTCTCCCTCTGCCTGTGTCTCTGCCACTCTCTCTCTCTATCTCTCTCTCTCTCTCTCTCTCTCTGTGGGTGTCTCTCATGAATAAATAAATAAAGTCTTTTTTTTTTTTTTTTTTAAAAAGTACGGGCCAGGCATGCAGCCCATGAACAAGGTTGTTCCATAAATATTAGTGGCAATAAGCAGGCATGAGCTGTTTATTCTGGGCCTTCACTACCACAAACTTCTCAGCCAGAACAAGGCCTCGGCTCCATTTTCTTGTGCCATTACGGAGATGTCTGGTTGCCTAGCTCCCCCCTGTCTCATGGGGAAAAAACCCCATGAGATGGTTAGGCTCTCAGAAGAATGCTGATAGCCTGAGCTGCATGAGACAGCTCTTCCCAGGGAAACCAAAGATGATTCCCGGCCACAAAGCCAGAGGGACAATAAGTTCCCTGGTACTTTCACAGACTTACACAGATGGAGAGAACCATCCTGCTACACAGTAGGCCTTTTATATGGTTTAATTCTATATCAACACACTGCCATGTTCATTCTTATTGCCCCCACTTCATTAATGGGGAGAGTGTGACTCAGTGAGACTAAGAAGCTTGCCCAAGTTCCCTCAGAAGTGACGGTCTGAAGCAGTATTCCCATGCTTTCCTCCAACTATGTTCTTTCCACTCTGCCACGCATGTCTGAACTTTCTGAAAATTTTCTTGGCTTGGTTTTGAGGAATTTGAACAAATTCCTGTCTGGTATACTTTGTGAAAGCAAAATTCTGCTTTTAAAATTAAACAGACTAGCCCAAGGAAAAGGAAGGGAGGGGAGATGAAAATTCTTCCCTGTGTCTTTGGGTTCATAGTCGCTCTTTCATATTTGTTTGGGGTAAGGAAAGAGCATACATTCACCATCTCTCCACACCCACCTTGTTCTTCATATTGTCTGACAAGAGTAGATGGAGAAAGTTTCTCACTCTATATTAAACACTGAAAATTGAGCACAGTATTCCCACATACCTAGAAAATCTATTAGATAAATCAAAATGACACAAAATTTAAAAGTGACTCATGTAGTTTTCGGGTGTACCTGCTGGCCATTTAGCTATGCTAGCTGAAATTCTATAACTGTTCTGTGGTGCAAATATAATCATTTGAGAAGTAGAGCAGAAAATAGAGAAATGATTTACATAAAAAATAGATTTGTTTTTACTTCAATTAAATGGCTAATTTTAGAAGATATTTATAATCGACTGGGCATTTTGTCCCTTGCATATTCAAGCCTGTGGCAGATACTGCTGTCATTCCTCCAGACTCATTCTCCCCAGGCTGCTCAGCTGGAGAATATATTTCCTGGAATTTCCTGCAAGGGGGTGTGGTCCTGTGACAAAGTTCTCTCTGATGTGGGCAACTGCCAAGCCATCTACAAAAACCTTTTGCTGGACTCATTTTTCCCTTCCCTTTTATCAGCTATAAATTGAGAAGCCACAGGAAAATGTGTGTTGAGGATGGCAAGGCTTCCCCACATGCTGTCCTTTGGGATGACCTCGTGAGATAGAGCTCACCTACTCAGCCACCCAGGACTATGACTTGAGAAAGAAATGAACTTGTATTTTACTTGCGCCATTGCATTTTTGAGTTCTCTTTCTCGTAAGCTTACTTTACCCCAACTATCACACAGACTAAAATTCAAAGTAGTTTATTTCATGAGCACTGTTCTCAGAAATGGCTCATGTCTGGGGGACTGTCTGTCTGGAAAAATACGGTATCTAAAACTTAATATACAGACATTTCAGGATCTCATACAAATATGTGAAGCAGATTTGATTGTTCAGGGAACTAAAACAAGGCAAAGTTCAGAAAGGCTTTCCATAAAACAGCTCTATTTTCCCCCACAAAAACCACTCTATTAACCCTGCCCTAAATTACTGGCATGCTGAACCACAGGAATCCATACTCTACATATACTCCTGGCCCAAGAATGAATTCTAACCACTGATCTTAAATAACAAGGTAAAATTAACAATTTAATGTCACATAAAGACCTGCTTAAAATTCTTTAAAATGTTCAAAGGAGATACTTTAAACATGAGATTGTTACTTTTTAAATATAGGGTTTTGGTTTCACTAAATGGTATGATTCAACAATATGAAGCAATACATTATTTCTCAAGAATAAGAATTATACTTTATCTCATTTCAGTGCTCTAAAATACTTGCCAACGGAGTGTTATTTCTTGCTGAAAGATGTTAAGATATTGGCAAAGTCCAAAGAATAACACACACACACACACACATACACATACACACACACACACACACACTGCAACATTTCTAATGTTAGTCACACCCACAGAAATTCACTTACTTGAAAGAACCATTAGTCTAAACCTTATTCATCTAGGCAAAGAAATATAAGAAACCTTTTAGTACTGGAACAGGATGTATTTTGGCAAACCATCAAAAGTATTTTGAGCTCACAACTGATGATAGTAATGATGGCCATCTCAGTGAGATAAAAAACTGCTTAGGAGCTTGAACAATCACCCTACATAGTGTGATTCCCTTAACTGTCAATCACAACCTACTCATTGGCTACTTTAGCACATGAACCAAACTATATTCATTTTATCTATTAGCACAGAATTCCTAAGGCAGTATTTTTTATGATTTTTAGCAAGACTTTAGAATAATGTCATGTGGCTTAAGTGAAATTTCAATCATGCAGCCAAGCTTTTGCAAATCTGATCATCTTATTTTATAGGGAATATGCTCATCTTAGCCATTGTTGACTTTATTTGCCCAAGATTGAACAAGTCTCACTGGGTCATTGGACAGTCAAGAATTTACGTTTTTAAGATTTAATCAGGTGCATTTTTTTTAATCAGGTGCATTTTTAATTATTTAGTCAAGGCCTCTGTTTTAAAATAGAAAAGGTAATTGAAGAAATTCTACTAGCTGTTACATTATCAATCTACTCAAATCCCTCAAATTTAAGATGTGCCAAAGCTGAAATCCTCATCTCCCCTAGCACACATGTTCTTCTGGAAGTTAACAGCAACTCTATTTAATCACTCAAGCTGAAAACCCAGGAGTGATCTTTCCTTTTTAATACTCAGTCTGTCAGTAAATCTCATTAACTCAATCAGCACCCAGAACCCTCCCCACAATCCCACTGCTACTACACTAGTCCAGGTCACCACCACCTCTCATGTGCATTATTACAAGTCTCCTGATTGGTACCCTCCTTTGCTGTTGTCAACCCAGTAACCCAGTAAGAGTGTGTTTCTTATCAGCTTCAGTATTTACCCCTGCTCAGAATTGCTCCTGTGGCTTCCCATCTTGCTTAAGAATAAAAGCCAAATGCATTGCATTGACCTGGGGGCAAGGGGTTCTACATGATCTGCCCCTTGTTGCAGTTCTGATCAGATTCTCATTTTACTCTCAAGACACAAGCTTCTTCATATCAAGAGAAAATATAGAGCATGCTCTCCTCTCAGGGTCTTTGCACTGAAAGTTCCTGCCTGCTTTGCACATTCCTCCTCACGAGAGCCACGTGTATGGTCCTTCCCATCTATCACATTTTTATTTAAAGGTAGCCTTCATGGTTACCTTATCCAAAATAGCAATCCCATCTCACAGCATCCCCTCTCCTTCTTCATCTGCTTTTCCTTTTCTTCTTGCCACCATTTAATGCACTGCTTATTTTACTTCTTTATCTTGATTGTTTCCTGTTTCCTCTTGCAGAATTTGTAAGCTCAACAAAGGCAAAGACTTTTTGTCTCTTTTGTTCACTATATCAAAGCAGGTCCCCAACAAATAATTGTTGAATATTGAATAAATAGAACTACTTTCTCAGATAACTAATTGGCCAGGAAGGGAACTCAGAAGAATAGTAAATAAACACATCAACACATCCACATCCCCTGGAAAGAAAATAAGATCAGCACTGAACCAGATAATAGAATATGGAATGTGTAAAAATCTCATTAGTCATTAAGTAGCTGGATGAATCAGAGAAATAGAAAAAAAGCCCCCCAAACCATGGGAGTCCATGTGAAATTGTGAGGCAGGGCCAGACTAATGTAAGAACAGGAGTCATTTTCCTAATGCAGGAGGCATGTGTTCTCTCTATGGCAGATGGTGTCTATAGTTTATAGCCCACATAGTTCTATCACTGTGAGTTTTCTAGTGACTAGTGAAATAAAACCACGCCAGGGGCAGCCACACTATAGCACATCTCTTTCCTCCATCACTCATATATGCCCAGGAATCACTCAGTTCTCTATTCTCTCCATTTGGACAAATGCATTTCAACTGAATACTTATCACAAATTATACTGATCAAAGTGAATCACCTAAGTCACAAATGCACTAACACGACAGGGACCCATCATTTAAATTCCATGAACACCAGAGCAGCAGGATCCCATACAAAGGCAGGTGAATAGATCTTTGCATTTAATGTGTCATTTCAACTCCTTTGAGATCTGTTGGGTTGTCTGATCCTTAAGATCTCATCCCACGGTATACCTGTTAGTCCCTCATACTTCCCACTGGTGGGTAGGGTACAGCACAGGGGAGGTCCAAAACCTTTGCTTCCTAGAAATCATCTCCAATGAAAACCTAAGGAAGAGATTTTCAAATAAAGAGAAGAGCTTTTCAAATGAAAAGGGCTGGGGGTGGGGGTGGGGCGAGACAGAGTGGGGTTTCTAGGAGTAACTCCTAGTCAATACAAAAACAAATGATCCCAATAAAGAAGCTGAAGAAATTCCTAAATAAACCAAGTTAACTACCTAGAGACTGTCTGAGGAGCTCATATGTCATAAGTAAGATGTACTAAAGGCAAAAAGCTGGGTATGTAACCAAAAATAAACACATTAGGTTGGCAAATGAGGTTGCAATTTGCAAAATTTCTAATAATGGTTTCTAGCAATGTGGAGCATGAAGGGGGAGAAAAAAGGGAGTGATTGATCTACTGCTTCGAGAAGACCATCATCAACCTGGATAGGACACAGCCAAAAGGGAATGACTGATTAAGGGACATGATGGATACAAAAGGTGGGTAAGGTATCCTAACCACATGAGTTCAAGAGCACTATGTAATAGCAAATAAATCGCCAGTAAATAAATGAGTTGTAATCCTTAAGAATATTGATGAAAAGGAGAAGTATTCCTAAACCAGCAAAAAAGTCAATGAGACATTGATATTGAGAAAGAAAAATGGTGAATATGAAAATAACCATGAATCCTAGAAAGTCTAGACATGCTACAAACTTTTCCAAAGAGAAAATGGAACCTATCAACAAACTCACCAAGAGGACATTGATTCCAATCTTGTTTACTTTCCTTTTAAAAACTGTGTATATGTATTGATTGATTGATTGTTGATAGGATTATTAGATTAGCTCTGGTAGCACCTAATTTCTTTTTTTTTTAAGATTAATTATTTATTTATTCATGAGAGACAGAGAGAGAGAGAGAGAGAGAGAGAGAGGCAGAGACACAGGCAGAGGGAGAAGCAGGCTCCATGCAAGGAGCCCAACGCCGGACTCAACCCCGGTCTCCAGGATCACACCCTGGGCTGCAGGAGGCGCTAAACCACTGAGCCACTGGGGCTGCCCAGGTAGCACCTAATTTCAATGCCGGTTCACATTTCTATCCTTCAGAAAATACTGACAAATTCTCTTGAATGATAGATAGTAGGGCTGGCTGGATTCAGAGCTGATATTTTTTTTATACTAAGTTTCCATACAGAAATTACATGAGAAATTCTGTGTTAAGATAAAACAGAGGAAAACAGCCCTAATAAGAATTTGCACACCATCTCATAAATATACAGCCTTTCAAAATAGCCATTAAAATTAATTTGCTTTTACATTGATTTCTAGTGATGATTAATCAATAATAAATAGTACCAAGTCATCACTAATTTCAGTTAATCTAATGATAATGTTTCTCAATGATAATAAATGCAGATACTAGAAACAATATACTTAGAAATGCCAATGTAGATTTGTTCTAAGCTGGGGAGAAAAATAATAATCTCTGTAGAGGTAGGTGCTCAGAGTTGGCAAGACTTGACTCCTCCTTTTAAAACTGCCAATCTTTAAAAAAAAACAAAAACTGCCAATCTTGTTTTTCTTTCTTACCAACTACACTCTTACGTAGCCCAAATCCCAGCACATCTTCTGAAATAACTGATGGACAGACAGGGTTTATTACCTTTTCCTTTGCTTTCTTTGCATGTCATTCAGTGTGGTTAAATGGCATGATAACCTAAGCCACCCAATACTCAATTTGAAACCATAACTCTGACACTAAAAAAAATGAATTATACTTTCTCAATTGATGTGTGGATATTAAGAATAACAAGTGAGGATATTTAGATTATGTGTGGAAAGGCACTATAAAGTGTAGTTGCTACCCAGTCATGTTTCTCTCATCAGAAGGTATATATCCCATCCTGTTCCTCTCCTACACAGCAGTAGATGATAATGGTCAAAATCATCATACTAGTTAGCAAGTAGATCAAATTGTATCCTTCCAAGTTCAAATGGCCCCTAATCTAATTGAACTACACAGATTCCATCAAGGAGCTCCTAGGGAAGTACCCAGGCATTTCATTTGAACCAATGAGAGAAGAACTTTGGTTAGAGAGTCTTCCAAGGATTCCAGATTTATTCTCCATCTACACACCTAATTGAACAGATATTTCTTGTGATTTCTCAAAATTACCTGTTTATGTCATGTTTTCAAGAACATCTTATTTCCACATTCATCTTTCCTGACTTTCAATAGGCACTGAAAATATTATGTGAAGCCCAGCAAAGAAATTTTCCATTTTCTGAAGCTCAAGCACTAAATTTTTCTTGGATGGAAATTTAAGCCATCTGTCAGCACTATGGTTTCTTGTAAAGAATGTACTCTTTTATACCTGTACCCTGGAAAATCCTTGTTTTAATTTTTTGTATGCATCACATGAGAAAAAACAAACAACATTAAGTTTATATGGTCCCTTTCTAAAATTCTGAAAAGTTGGGACAAAATGATCAAGATAGCCCCTATTGATTTTTAAAACTTATATAGATTTTAAAAAATTATATACAGAATACATTTATGATAAAAATTGCTTCACTGGCACATGCAGATAATTAGGTAATTTTATGCTGCTAAACATAAAATATTTGATGTAATTTTAGATTGTTTAAGGTCTTTTCATTTTTAAAATAAGTGTTATAACTACCTACCATAATTAACCTAAATGTTTCTTGTTATTCTTAAACATTTAATTGAGGTACACAATATTCAATATAATTCCTCTTGGTACCCTCACTTTAGGACTTTCTATGCATTTCCAAAGTCAAATGTAGTTTGGGTGAACTTAAAGAGCTTTCTATTACCTGAATTTGTTTAGCCAAATATTTAGAAAGGCTATTCTGGACATGGTAAATTTGTTTCCACTTACTTTATTTTACAAAAGACTTTTTAAAGAAAACATAATGTGATGTAAATAACAATGTTGGATATGGAAAATATTTATAAGTAAGGATAATTTTATGAGATGAAGGCAAGAAATTTTAAGCATGAATTAAATATCCTCTGGAGATGCTACAGTATCAGTTGAGAATTTTGGTCTGATTCAGCCTGGTTAAGCACTAGCTCACTAATCTACGTGTGAAAAATGAAGACCAGGGCCATTGTTTGGAAGACCTGATCTCTCTCACCCATGGGAGTGCCCTTGATTTAAACCCATATGATATGGTCTAGTTAGCTCTGGTAATCAGTGTTGCTCCCTGATTACTATTTCACTATTCAACATGGGCCTCCATGTCCACCTAGCATATCTATAAGATCCTGTATCACTCAAGATTTCCTATGATAAAACTGATGAAACCAATTACTTAAGAGTCTTATGCTGTAATTTCTGTTGTTGTGTTATCCCCAAAATATGGAATGTGCTTAATTCTCTTTTGATCTTTCACACTTTCTCCTGGAATAGTCATCTCTATTTGGGCCATGGGCCACCCTAGGAATTTCAAGACTTTAGGAAGGTTATATTTTAAGTTGGGTTGATGAGGTACACCTGGGTGGCAGTAGTTGAGCATCTGCCTTTGGCTCAGGTCGTGATGCTGGGGTCCAGTCTTCCCATGGAGCCTGCCTCTACCTCTGCCCATGTCTCTGCCTCTCTCTCTCTCTCTCTCTCTGTCTCTCATGAATAAATAAGTAAAAATCTTTTAAAAAATAAGTTGGGTTGATGGGTTAACCAGTGTTTATTTTTCTTTATCTTTATGCTTACATAAGCATATATGCCGCTTATGTTGACTCTTTTTATATGTATGAATTGTTCCATATTTTTTTGAAAAAGCTAAAGAATTCTCTACTCTCTTTTTAGACACTCGCTAAAATGTCATTTCTTCTGGGATGACCCTGTGATAGTGAAGGGGAGAAAAATGCTCCTTTCTTGGTCCTTTTGTAGCACACAGAAGTACATAATTTACAAATCTATTGGCCTAAGGAGATTGCAAATTCTTTCATCTGCTCTATCCCATCCTCTTAGTCTATGTCTAATAAAGAGAAGTGAAGAAAGACTCTATCCCCAGACAAACTATATACCTCAAGAGCAAGATGAGATTATGTTGGTATCAAAAACAGAAAATGATCATCCTACTGTTCCATTTGCTCTTTCTGAAGAAATTAAGACTCCCTTACCAAGGCCCTCGTTAGGTGAACACAGTGAAGCTGGTGTGTTCGGCATTTTCCACTGTCATCAGAGAATAATGTTTCTGGTTAGGGAAATCTAATTATGTGAAGAAGCATCTAGCATTCTTAGTTAGGGAGATATATCCGACATCAATTTTTTTTAATGACTTGGCTCCTAAGCAGAAAAATGCAATTAAATTCAAGATCTGTGTACTTGATGCCCATTTTACCAGTAGCAGGATGGAGACAAGAATTATATGGAACTAAGGAAGTCCAGATCAGAGATTCCTTAAGAAAACACTACCATTTTTGGTAACTTACCAATAAGAGATCCCTAAAATTCAAAATTAATGTTTAAATTTTTAAAAAAGCCTTGTGGGTATAACTAAAATAACCCATTTGTAGAATAACTATGACACTGGGCAAGATTGTTGTCATACATAGTGGTCTTCCTCAAAGCTTACAGATGACCCATAAAAACAAATCTCCAACTACCCTTCAAACTCAATAAACTTGAACCGAAGTAAGAACCAAATGCACACCCAACTGTGGGTAAAGTGTGGCCAAATGTTACCATGAGTTATATAGACTGGGAATCATAACCTAGCTCTACTTAGGGGGAAGTACCTGCAGACTTAATGCATCTCAAGCTGGATGTGAATGGGAAATAATGAAGCTGTCAGGGGAGGCTCTTAGCAGGTGAGTGGAGGCAACCCCCAAGTGTGCAGCCAGACATAAGAAGTGTTCAGAAACTCTTTTCTTTGCTGGCAGTTGGACTTTTTCACTCCTAAGCTGCTATATTCAGCAAACCTCATCATAAGGATCTTTCTGTTCCTCTGACCTCTCTTGCCTGTTCTTCTCAGCCCCCTCTGGTTTGAGCCTCACTTCACCCTGTGCCAGACCTGTGATGGTATCAGGACTGATTTGACTCAATCATACAGGCCCTCCAGACCATCGAATAGATCAAATGTTCTGCTTTAAATGGTGAAATGCTCAGGAAGTGTATTACTTCCAGAATCAAAGAGATTTAGTCACGTTCAGAATACTGGACTAAAATATATTTTATTATATTTCATTTTTGGAAAATATATAAACCTTGCTTCCAAAAGGATTTATTTTTGTTACACACTTTTATTTTACACTTTCAAACATTCCTAGTATATATATTTTACTCTTGTTATGAGACAAACATTTTAAATCAAGCAGCCGTGTATATTCTGTACACATTAGCACTCATTTAGTTAGAAAATACTCACTTGTGTAAAAAAAGGATTTTCTTGTACATATAGGAAGCAAACAAGGCTGCATTTAGATGCCTTTTAAAATGTGGACTCTACTAATATTAGGAAATATATCTAGTTATAATTTTACTTTTATATTATAGTCCAATGCTATGAAAATTTATCAATATAAAATATACTTTCTTAAAAATAGTTATATATTCCCTGAGAATCTATGTATTTGTAAACAAGCATTTTTCTTTTGAAATCAATCTCAAGGCCATAACCCCTGAAATCAAATTCTTTTTATGTTTCCCATGATAGTGACTGTCTCCTGTTCTCCTTGCCTATCTCATTTCTCATTCCTGTGTGAGGAGATCTTTTATGGGCATCCAGATAAGTTCTATCTTCCACCCTTTTGTGCTTGTTTGTATTGCATATATGCTAGGTTATTCAGTACACTTTAGGTATTCAGCTTACAACAAGAACAAATAAGATCTTACCTATATGTGGGGCAGCTTCTCAGTTATGAAGAATTTTATAAGATTTTACCAGCTTCCTCAAACTACAAGTCACTGAAATTAATAGAACATGAGGAAATTAGGAGTTCTCAATGTTCATAAATAAAGTATGTGTTAGAAAACCTCTGGCTGTCATTTTAGGTTTGATTTTAGATTACAGTTGGGTTCTTTCCCCCTCTGTATTTCTGTTTTAAAAGTAAAATCACAAATCCTGGGACATTTTCTGTGCTTAAGTCATTTGGTTTTTGGCTTTGTACCTTTTTGACACTTGAGATGCTCAATAATGCCACATAGCATAGTTCTTGCTGTGTGCTATTATTTCCAGCACCATATAAAGTTAGCTTTTTATAGGAGAATATTAGGGTGGAGGAAGAAAAAAAGGCTCTACTTTTATATCCCATTAGACAGTTTACTGCCTTTTAAGACACTGATTGTAAGGAATGGGCCATTACCAGTCTTTCATGTTCTTGAATCTGTCTCAAAGGCTTTTTGTTACCGATGGCAGTTAGCTTTCAGAGCTCCATCCTTGTTCCCAACCGATGCCCAAGATGAACTTATTCAGTATTATTTCTTATGCTATCAAATCTGTCTCTCTTGCTATGTCTATTTCTCCTTTTTTAAAATTCTTTTTTTAAAGATGTATTTGAGTGAGAGAGAGAGAGAGCAGGGGGAGGAGCAGAGGGAGAGGGAAAGAGAGAATCCTGAAGTAGACTCCCCACTCAGCTGAGTGCAGAGCCTGAGGTGGGGCTTGATCCCAGGTCCCTGAGACCATGGCCTGAGCTCAAATCAAGAGCGGGCTACTCAACCAAATAAGCCACCCAGGCACCCCCTTTTTTTTTATTCTAACATCCTCTTAATATCATCCTTTGCCACATAACTTTTTCTACTCTGGCAATACTTCCCCAGGGTTAGAAGAAAGTAGTAATGAGATCTGCCAGTCTATGGAACAGCCCTGTTGGGTTTTTTCTCAGTCAGGATACAGGTGGCAATATCATTCTATGGTGCTCTTACTATGACAAAATCATTACTGATTCTGCATTGCCCATTTGTGCTAAGTCTTTCATCTATGATACTTCACGTTCTTTTCTTTCCTTTCTTCCCACCAGCCAAATCCTTATTTAGAACAAGGCTTCTGCTTAGAACCCCTTGTACATTTCTGTGTTCTAGGCTTCTAGCATTTTATACTTTCATAACTGTAAAGTACTACAGCCTGAAAACAAATGACAGACAAAGTCAAGTATCTAGAACATATATAAGAATAGGGCAAACAACCCAGGAGAAAAATGGGCAAAGTATATGAAATGGCAATTTATAGAAGAAGAAATCTGATTGGCCAATAAACATAGGAGAAGATGTGACTTGATAAAAAACCTCACCAATTACTAAAAAGGTATAGAAATATCTTTTCACACTCATTTGAGTGGCTAAAATTTAAAAGTTCGGGATCATGAAATATTGACATGTTAGAAGGAAAACATACTCAATGATAATGGAAATTTATAAGACCAATTTAGAAGTATCTATTAAAAGTAAAAACATACATACCTGGCACTTCTATTTCCACATATCTTTTATACAAGAAGAATCATGCAAAAATATTTAGTGCTCCAATGTTAGTAATCACACTCAAGAGAAAAAGACATCCCTCAGTTGTAGAATGACCAAATAAAATGTTTGACAGTCTTAGAACAAAAGATTACGTAGGTGCTAAACTAAATGAAGAAAATGCATATTTATTCATGAGAATAATATGGAAACAGCACTATGTATATCTTACGAAAACATACTTATGCAGATCCATATGCAGATGAATTTAAAGTCTGAAAGGATACAGTTCAAACCCATAATAATGTTATCTTAGAGATACTGGAAAGGGAACCAAAATTGGACGTAGTCATCAAAAAAGACCACTGTTTTAACATTTTTTAAAAAGAATAAAATTATTTCTTATGTAATTGAATTTTTTAAAGTTAAAGAAACATATGGATTATAAAGCAGACTCTAAAGTTTTATAGAACTCCTTCACTTTACAAGTCAAACACGTTGAAAAAAAATGCAATATCTATTCATATATCACTATCAGGACAACCATATGCTTATAGGATTTTTTCCAGTCAATTAATCTTTTCAATGATACTGCCTTTGTATGTATTACCTGGATCTAGTTTTATGGAGTATGTTTGTATACGCATGTGAATGTATACTTGCATGTGGGATATACAGAATCCACACAAATGTATTTATAATTATATACCTTGATTCTCCCTATTATGCAAATCAGTTGACAATGCACAAATATACAAAGTAAAAAAGTCCAGATGATAAAAATGTGCAAATAATAGTGTGTAAATTACTTGACAGTGTACACAATACATTTTACAACATGTCACATTTACAACTGCTAGATTCAAAAGTATGTAACTTCATCAGTATCAGTGTAAAATTCCTTACTTTGATGTATGATTTTATACCAACCTCAAAGAACAAGAATTTTAAAAATATTTTCAATCCATTAATTTAGTATGTTTAAATAGACTCTCAAAGAAATCATCCGTTCAATGTTTGATGTGCCTTTAATTTGAAGTCTATATCCTAGCAGAAAATCAGACTCAATGATCTAACATAGTTTCCTCCCTCATTTCTATCGTATGTGATTTATGCAGGAATCATTTGCTTAAACAGCTATACAATTATTGAAAATAATTTAGTTAAACACATCTGAGTGTATATATTTTAAAAATAAGTCTGTTTTGTTGAATGAATCTTTAAAAATTCTAAAATTGTATTCCAACAAAATAACAATCATAATTCACCATCTTTCTTAACAGTTTCTTATAACATAGTAACATTGTGATTTCATTTAATACATGCTTACTTAACATAAAACAGCTGTTAATCATATCAATATACCAAACATTAGTCAAGAAATAATTAACTTGGGATAGTAGGCAGTACACGAAGATCTATTAATAATGAGCTTGCCGAATCTTAGCAGATGACAAGGCTTAAATAACTCAAATTTTTATGCGTCACTTGTCACAGCCACTTGTCCTAAATAGAATAAATATCCCTGAGTTGTCAAGATTTGCCAAACAAATTACAAATTTAATGCTATAATCTGTTGACATCACCAACCAATCTGTACTCCACAATTCTGGATGTGAACAATGCAGTGCAACCTTACTGATTCAGCAGAAGTTCTTAGATTCGATTTCCACAGGCCCCTTGTTACTATTCCATCTTTTCAAAAATTATTTCTAAGATTGTGTTTCCTGAGTCCATGGTGATTGCACTCATTTAAATCAGTTTTTTAAAATAGCCTTATACTGTAATCATTTGGCTATATATATATGAGAAACTCACAGTGCACACCTGAAACTTACACAATGTTATATGTCAATAAAGCTGGAGAAAAAGCTAAAGACTAAAAAATACACCTGAAACTATTTGTCTGATTTAAACGATAGAACAAAAAGTCTCACATGTAAATATTATCATCCGCTGATAGCCTCAGCAGGCTCAGCTCAATTATTGCTTAGTATTCACAACTTATAAAAACAGAGCTTTTATAATGGACTCTGGATGGGAAGGAAAAATCAGCCTCAATTTTGCCATGAATCTGGGAGGTGAGATAAATGAGGGGTGTAGTCATATGTACTAACATGCAACTCATGAATCTATGTATTCTCAAGTGATCCTTTTCCTAGGATTCTCACTTTGTGGATGGCCTATCTACATACTCACTGTCTGAAATACTCATCTGTCTTTGGTAAGATATGGTATTTTCCCCAATCCTTACTTTTGTGTTCTGCCATTTTGCTATGCAGTATCACACCACAGTCTGTACTGAATAAAAAGTGTAACGCTGAGTTCATCAAAATGCCTCATCACCCAGAGATCTAAGGGAAATGAAACTTACTCTATTAATAGCTTTGTATATTAACATTGTGGGAATATACTTATCAATATAATTATTAATTATGCAATCAGAGGGTCAAAATTTTACTATCAGGGAAAAAATCACTTATATACTTCACAATTCTCTTTGGGTTACTATCAATTAAAATAATTTGAGTACTCATCACACATCTCAACCAGCTTGTAGAGGAGTAAATTATGATGACATAACTTATACTACCACACAGCAAATATTCAACTCAGTAAATAAAATAATATCAATAACATTTTAGTGGGCTTCCCTTCTGCAAAAAGAAAAGGAACCATTAAAACTTAGTAATACCAGAATTTAAAATATTTTACCAGGTTATGTAATAAATACACTTTAAGAACATTTTTTTATCCAGCAGCTCTTTTTCCCCCCTGACAATCACCTTTATGCACGCTATATTTTTCTTCAAAGGATTAAGCTTCTGCACAAGACAGTCCCTAGCAACCCTAACACCTTGCTGTCTGTCTAGAGCCTCATGATGGCTCTGTATCAGACTGACCAATTTAGAATGGTATCAAAAGGTATGCATCTTCCACATGAAACAGTACAGACTAGAGATAAGAAATGAACATTAGGTTGATTTTATGAAATGTGTTGAACAAATGTAGAAACAGAGATGGCCAGAGGCACTTCCACCTGTCAGGCTACACTTTGACCCGTAGAAGCTAACACACGGAAGGGCTGCTTTGCACACCAGCTTAGCTGACTGACTAGGTGAAAGCACCTCTTGTGGTACTTGGCACAATGTAGGCACTGAATAAATGCTAATATCTCTTCCCTTACTAACGTGGATAATGGTCGCTGGTACAACACAACTTGTAAGTCCCCTTGAATGTCGCTCCTCAACACAAAACAGCCAGCTGCTGCCCCTTGATTCCAGGCTGTCTGCCATCAAGACTTTTCTCCCAGGTTCCATTTCCAGGGGCCTAGGGCCTCTCAACCCCTCTGTAAAAGGTCTCAGCCAACTGTGTGTTTCCCTACCAGCTGCTGCCTTCCTTTGTTCATCTTCCAGACCAGTACCAGTGGCTTTCTTGTGGCTGATTTTCTTTTTAGTCTTTGCAGACTAATCGCGGACAGCTGCAAGCTAATGAATCCCTCCAGGTGTCTGCCCTTAGGTTAGAATGTGGCGCGGCCAGAAACAAGACAGTAAGAGCAGTAAGATGTGCCATCCATTATTTTGACTCAATTTCTGTTCATTCTGGCCTCATTTTACAGAGCTTTATAAAATTCAATTCACCCCCACCACCAAAAATGAGCACAAGGCATTTCTTTTAAACTGACTGAAAGAAGAAAATAGTTTCATTTTAGAAAATTGCTTGAGACTTGAGACTTTACCAAACTCTGCTAATGCCTAAATGACCTTGTTTTATTAAATAACATGAGTTTAGATTTTATTTGTTGTTTTGGCCTACAAGTTTCCTCTTTTCAAAAAAAAAAAAAATTCAATGAAAATCCTGTTCGGCAATTTATTTCTTGAAATCAAGCACTATCCTTAGGCTAGCCAAAAAAATTAAATACACAATTGGAGTACCAAAGCCTGAAACAAGTAATCTTTTCATGAGGAAATTAACTTACAGGCAAGAATGAATTTTTAAAAAGGTTTTATTTATTTATTCATGATAGACACACAGAGAGAGGCAGAGACATTGAGGGAGAAGCAGGCTCCCTTTGGGAGCCCAATGTGGAACTTGATCCCAGGACCCCGGAATCATGCCTGAGTCAAGGGTAGACGTTCAACCACTGAGCCACCCAGGTGTCCCAAGAATGAATTTTTAATAAAATGAAAATATAATGCCACCCATCTGCGGTTCTGTATTAGCGCTTACTTGGTGCCTTAAAGTAGCAAACATAGTACCTAACATGTAGTAGGTTCTCAATAAATATGTGCTGAATCAATAAGTGAATGAATGACTATCAGAAGACTATCTGAGTGAAATAAGTCAGAGAAAGACAACTACCATATGATTTCACTCATGTGGAATTTAAGAAACAAAACAAAACAAAACAAAACAGTATATTCCATAGGGGAAGGGAACAAAAAATAAAATAAGACAAAAATCAGAGAGGGAGACAAATCATAAGAGACTCCTAACCATAGGAAACAAACTGACGGTTGCTGGGGGATGGGCATTAAGGAGCGCATGTGATGTGATGAGTGCTGGGAGTGATATGCAGCTGATGAATCACTGAATTCTACCCCTGTAACTAATAATACAGAATATGTTAACTAAATTTAACTTAAATTTAACTTTCAAAAATAATTTGAAAAAAAGAAGCCTACAATCCTCACTTGAATCATTGCTCAGAAATGGTGACCGTCCATGTCAAGTCTTTCAGACATTCCTGAGTTCAAAAACCCCAGTAAGTGCAACATAGCAATGAACAAATTACATCTCCCAGACAAACTGTCTTCAGAAATTCTATTTTATGTTGTTTTTATTGGTCTTTTGTAAATATAATAATCTTTTTCCCTTCTTTTACTCATTTTCAGTAACTTTTTCTGGCTAGAATGAGGCACTGGGGAATAACAGTATTTTGATTCTGAGTTTCAAAGCAGATTTCTTTAACCATTAGGACTTCTCCCCATATTAAGAATACCTATCTGATTAAATCCAATCAAGATTCATTGGATTTTATATCTAGTGTGTCACCTATTCTTCAAAAATTCCTTTCTTAACACCAATCACAGATGCAGTAGCCTGTTTATTTATGAGACCACAGAGAGGAGGTGACTTTCATAGTTATATACAACCAGGATAACCTTTCTTTGCAAATCTCCTGTTTAGAGTTTAAGGAACTTTGATTCGGGGAAGGAAGGCCAGTATTGGGCTCTCATGAACCTAGACAAAATCACAGATGTGTTATGATCTCTGGCTTTCTAAGTCCAAGGGATATAAGAAGAGGCAAACATGAAGATTGTCAAGGAGTCTAGGCAGCTGTGGGAAGATATAATAGATGTAATAAAAAAGAAGCATGAGGGGGCGCCTAGGTGGCTCAGTCAGTTAAGTGTCTGCTGTTGGCTCAGGTCATGATCCCAGTGTCCTGGAATTGAGCCCCAAGTCAGGCTCTGCTGCAATCAGTAAAGAGTATGCTTCTCCCTCTCCCTCCGCTATTCCTCCTGCTTATGTTCTCTTGCTCTGTCAAATAAATAAATAAAATCTTTTTTTTTTTAAGCATGACATGAGCACTTTTTCCTACCTTTAGTCTAGTCTAGGGGTTGGCAAACTTCCTCTGTAAAGATCAGATGGTAAATATTGTAGGCTCTGGGGGCCATAGGATTTCTGTTGGAACTGTAGAAACCTGCGTAGCATCATAAAGCAGCCATGGGCCATAGATAAACAAATAGGCATGGAGTTGCATTAAACTTTATTTACAATGTCAGGCAGTAAGCAGGATTTGGCCCACCAGCCATGGTTTGCTGATTCCTGCTCTAGTCAATGGTAAACATTCAACTTCAGCACTGCTTTAACTCTTTAGAAGCCTAGCAAAGACAAAGCATCTCAGCTTTGAATTAGCTTTACTGGCAGCATCTCAGTTCAGGAAATAGGAAAATATTTCTTTTTCTTTAAGATTTTATACACAGAGAGAGAGGCAGAGACACAGGCAGAGGGAGAAGCAGGCTCCATGCAGGGAGCCCGATGTGGGACTTGATTCTGGGACTCCAGGATCACGCCCTGGGTCGAGGGCAGGTGCTCAACCACTGAACCACCCAGGGGTCCCTAGGAAAGTATTTAACATTTTATTTCCAGAGAAAATTCCAGAAAAATGCACATGGAGGAAAGAATATACCAGTAAATGTGGCATACACTAGCACAATAAAATGTGAATATATTGTTAAATTATGTTGTATGAGGGATCCCTGGGTGGCGCAGCGGTTTGGCGCCTGCCTTTGGCCCAGGGCGCGATCCTGGAGACCCGGGATCGAATCCCACATCGGGCTCCCGGTGCATGGAGCCTGCTTCTCCCTCTGCCTGTGTCTCTGCCTCTCTCTCTTTCTCTCTGTATTACTATCATAAATAAATAAAATTTAAAAAAAATTAAAAAAAAATTATGTTGTATGAGCCTAAGTGTTTTGCCAAGACTAAAAGAAGGTAAGCTGGTATCTTGGAAAGAATATAGATATTGGATGATTTTTCTCTCACTTTCTAACTTGTGTGATCTTAGAATAGTGTATTCTATAATTCACTCATTCGTTTACTTGATAACATATCTAACAAAAATGATAATCATGGGGGGATCTCTGGGTGGCGCAGCGGTTTAGCACCTGCCTTTGGCCCAGGGTGCGATCCTGGAGACCCGGGATCGAATCCCACGTCGGGCTCTCGGTGCATGGAGCCTGCTTCTCCCTCTGCCTGTGTCTCTGCCTCTCTCTCTCTCTCTCTCTCTCTCTGTGACTATCATAAATAAATAAAAATTTTAAAAAATGACAATCATGACTATAGTTAAATTTTACTGGGGGCTCTTAGGCATGAGCATGAGAATAATAGAATCTACTAGTCTCTGAGATATGTATAATTATTACCCTGATTTTGCAGACAGAGGGAGGTTAAATAACTTGTCCTATGTCACCCACTACTAAGTTACAGATTGTATCCTGAAACTGAGTCCTTCTCTTATCTCCACCTGAGCACCCACAGGATGCCCACATCTGTAGCTTTATACTGGAGACTAGGAATGCAGACTTGCCCCTCATCCCCCAGAACTTCTTTCCTTCTCTGCATCTCAGCATTGGTTAGGTGGAGTTAATGTCATGCATGTGGTGATAGGATGAGGAGGTGATATTCCTCATCTGTGATACCTAGCCCCAAGTAGTCTTTTTTTTTTTTTTTTTTTTTTTATGATAGGGCCAAAGGCAGGCGCCAAACCGCTGCACCACCCAGGGATCCTCCAAGTAGTCTTTACTTAAAATTAGTCTCCTTCAGTTCAATTTCAATTTGGTGTCAAGATTTGTAGTCACTAGTACTTTCAAAATAAAGTAATATAACTCCCTGGGCAAATATAGCTTATCTTCTATTAGACACACATGAGTAAGAATTGCCTAAGAACCTTTATTTGTTTTATATTTAGGTAAATCCCGATTAGGCTTTTTTATTTTATTTTATTTTATTTTATTTTATTTTATTTTATTTTATTTTATTTTATTTATTTTATTTATTTTTTTATTTTATTTTATTTTATTTTATTTTCATTTAATTTTTTTTACTTACTTGCTAAAGCACTGACATGGTGGGAGAAGGCATATGAATATATGCTGCAATTAATATGAAGATTAAGAACCCCAGTTTCAAGCCATCAGGATTTAATTAACCTCAGCGCTCAATCCCTACTGTTGCTTATTTGCAGTCCCCACTCTCCCCCTCATAGATTTTGTCTTTACACATAGCAAGTGCAGAGAGATAGTTTTACCAGACTGCATAGAGATTAGTATAAAAATTCAAAGGCAAAAAAGTAAGAACAATGATACTGACATAGAATTTTGTAAAAATTAAAAATTCTTGTACATATATACTTACCAAATTTTAAGAATTCATGCTGAAAATGCATAAAGTATATTTTTGAATATAAAAATAGGTGTGCATGATATCAGAGAAAGAAAAACTGCATAATTATGAAAATTATCATATACATCATATATAAAATAAGGCTTCATGTCAATTTGCTGGACTATGTTTATTTAGAAACTTCCTTCATCCTCTTGACCCCGTGCCCAACCAACACAAGGAAACAGATGAATAAAGCAAAATAATTTTGGAGTGCATAAATAAGCCCAAAAGCAAGCCCAATATCCAGTGGGCAAAGAGTGTGACAGAACACAGAATGAGAGCCATGAGCAGAAACTGAAGTCTAGATGGGTCACAGATATATACTCCGAGTCAATATGACCCTAAGGGCTGGGGGCTGGGCTTCTGCTGCTACTGGAGGACAGGAGGCTGATGCTGAGCTCAGGTGTGTCTGAAAAGCTGGAAGTTCGACAAAGGCTGCTCTGCATTTTAAATGGAGACCAGAAGAACACTGCTTTCCTGGTCAGGCAAGCAGAAAGTTGCTGGACTTCTGTCCAGATGCACACAGAGGCCAAGAGACTCCTAAGAGACACTAGGACCCCAAACCTGAGCCAATCAAAGTGTATATTCCAAATTTACACTGTCCTCTACACTACAGTAGCTCAAGGGTCTCTCCTCTCTCCTCCCATAAGCCATGAAGGTAACATAAGGACTAGTCCAGAATTGGTTACTAATCCTGGAATTCCAGCAACACTGACCTCAGATAGAAAGAAACCTTCACTGGAATTGCACTAGAGCCAAACACACTACAAACCATTGGAGAAAATCAACTATTATAATGGAGAATTAGAAGATGGGGAAGAATCATAAAGAAATTCTAAAGAAGGAGCCTCAGTGTCCATCAAAAGATGAATGGATAAGGAACATGTAGTCTATATATATATGTATATACAATGGAATATTACTCAGCCATCAGAAAGGATGAATACCCACCATTTGCTTTAACATGGATGGAACTGGAGGGTATAATGCTGAGTGGAGTAAGTTAATCAGAGAAGGACAATCATTATATGGTTTCAGTCATACGGGGAATATAAAAAATAGTGAAAGGGATCATAGGGGAAAGGAGGGAAAATGAGTGGGAAAAATTAGAGAGGGTGACAAAACACGAGAGACTCCTAACTCTGGGAAATGAACAGGGGTAGTGGAAGGGAGGTGGGCAGGGGGATAGGGTGACCGGGTGATGGGCATTGAGGAGGGCACCTGACAGGATGAGCACTGGGTGTCATACTACACGTTGGCAAATCAAACCTCAATAAAAATATACATATTAAAAAAAACATGTTTAAAATGTTTAAAGAGATAAATGGTTAGAAAGAAAATGGTAAGAACAGAGCTATGACATAAAATAACAGCCATATCCGAAAAAGTTAAACAGAAAATCTAGATAAACAGGTTGTAGATGTTGGGACAAAGAGTTCCACGAATAAGGTGGATAGCAGAGCAGACACACTGAGGAAGAAAATTATCCAGAGTTCAGCAAAGAAGTTGAGGAAGAAAATATATAAACAACTTTATGAGACATGTAAATGATACAAAAAGATGTTCCAGGCATCTAATGGAAGGGTAGAGAAGACAAATGCACTAAGTAGAGAGAAGTTAGAAGTTAGAAAGTTAGAAGACAGAAGTTAGTAAGCAAAATCTACAGCATGGGAAATGGAAGAAGGTTTAACAAGCTGTAATCAGTATTCTAGAAAATAAAGAATAGAGAGAATGAAGAACAATACACCAGTATTTGTAAAGATAATACCCAAAAATCTCCAGGAAGAAAAGGCATGAGTCTCCTAGGCAAAAAACAAAAACAAAAACAAACAAACAAACAAAAAACAAAAAAAAAAACACCTACTAGATAAAAAAAGAGCCATGCCTAAATGTAAGTAAGGCCATAACATTGCAAAGACAAACAGTAAATCTTAAAAACTATCAAAGAAAAAACACAGATATGTTAACAACAACAACAACAATAACAACAACATAAAAACAAAAACACTAAAGTACTACAATTAGACTCACAGGAGGGCTATATTCCAGAATACAAGGAAATGATGTCAAAGTTTGGGGAGAAACTAATTACCAACTAAGAGTTCTATACTCAGTCAAGCTATTAGTAAAAAATAAGATAAAGACATTCTCAGAAAAGTGGATAAGAAGGAGGCATATCTGACCAGGAATAAAAGGATGGCAGTACACTTAATCTATGTCATTAAAAACCTTAACAAAAGCTAAAATAAAAACTTAATTCTCAAGCCAGCATTTTCGATCATCAGACATAACAAAAGCTTTTGTCTCAGAGGTTAAGCAGATTGTATAAATGTGAGAAATGTTGGATACAAGGCAAGTGGGGGGCGAGGGAGAGGATAAGACTTGCAGCAAATTAGAGCATTCATGCTTCATTTTCTTGTACTCATACTCAACAAAGATGTGTGGGCACGCACACCGGGGCATGCGCTCTTGTACCTGGCCCATAGCTGCAAGATCTACCACAGTTAAACACCAACCCTTTCTCCCAGCTTTACTTCACCTTCATTTCTCATTTTATTTTAACATCTCATTTGGGGGAAGGAATTTGGTTATAGTGACTTACATCATTACATTTCAGGCCCTGGATGCCTGGCCTAAATACATAACAGATGTTCGTTGAGTATCTTATTTATGAAAACATCTCCTTTTCTATCTATTATGAGAATGTATTCACCAAAAATTCTCATACTTTCATGAAAATGGGAACACATCCCACTTTTTCCGTATTATCTAGAAATGAATCTGATCAACAATAATTTTCGTAATGGCAACTGTGGTAGTTATCTTTGTTCTAATAGTGGCGACTAATATTTATTAGGCATTTAAAAATTATTTTTTATATATTTATTTCTATTTTATTTGGTATCTTTATCTTGGTTTATTAAGTATGTTTTAGTATCTTCAGGTTCATCCCTGAATCCCAAGGCCTAGGGGCATGGGAGCTGAGGGGTCCAGGAGCATAAAGGGGAAGAGAGGGAAGAGACTTCCTGTCTCCACAATCCAGTGGCCTCCCTCAGGGTAGACACCAGCTACTTTCCCACAGCCCTGTGTGGCTCAGGGTAGAAACCCATTTTCAAGGGCCACAGAGTTTTCCCCTCAGAGGAGGAGGCTCTGCACTTGTCAAAATAGTTTTGCTAAGCAGGGCTCAGGTATTAGAACATGTAACCCCAGGAGAGGTAGGAGTCGGCCCTCCTATGACCTCATTGGCCTTGAGGGAAGAGCTGGGTAGGGCTTTCCTACATGGCATTATTCCTTTTTGGTCTAACCGATTAGTTGGTGAAATTAATTTAATTTCATAGACTGTCAAGGGAATTCTGTTCCACTGACTGCCATGACCAGCAGGGAGAGTGTCTTTGACTGTCAACACAAGACTTCTGTGCTAGTCTGTTCACATTTGTTTCATGTGAATATCTGGCATAAGGCAGATGCCGTTTAATTTCAAATGAGGAATGAACTTAAAAGCCAGGAGTTGTATCTGAATTTTATTTAAATTTTCTATCACTAAGTTGCCACAAAATGATTTAAAAAGGCAGTGTATGTAATATAAAATTCATATATGATCAATATATGATCAACCTGTCCTTGAGTATATAATGGGCTCATTGAGCATTAGAAAGTACATTCCAAGAAATACAGGGAGCTTTGTTCCTGCTTGAGGCTTCTGGGATCTGATGAGTTAATTGGGAAGAAAAGGGTAAAATGCAAACAGACACACACACACAGACACACAGACACACACACCAGACGTGGGAACCAAACAGAATGAAGCATTAACTTCCATGGACAAACTGTCACAGTTCAGAGAGAGGAGGGGCAAGTGTTGCTGAGGTATGGGAAGCTGCATGAACACAGGTCCTGCAGGGTGGGTCATGTATTGGTAGGAGGAGGCATTCTACCTCCTAGGTAGGAGGAAAAAGGGGAGGAAGGAATGTAAGAAAAAGAAAATGAGCAGCTGGTGTTCAGAAGAGGACAAAATACAATATGGCATCTGCTACTTCTTTTTACTTCAATATGTTTGCATATCAAAAGAGAATCCTTTATGCTTTTAAAAATTCGCTCTCATACAATAAGATATTAATTCTCATAATCTTTTTGAGAAATAAAGATAGGGGCACCTGTGTGGCTTAGTGGTTGAGCGTCTGCCTTCAGCCCAGGGTGTGATCCCGGGGTCCTGGGATCAAGTCCCACATCGGGCTTCCTGCATAGAGCCTGCTTCTCCCTCTGCCTGTGTCTCTGTCTCTCTCTGTCTCTCTGTCTCTCTGTGTCTCTCATGAATAAATAAAATCATAAAAGAATGTGCATACCCTTTGACTTAGAAATTGTCCTAGGAACCTATTTTAAAAAATACAACACATGCACACAAGATATATATATGTGTGTATGTGTGTGTGAGCATGTGTTCAACACAATCACTGTAGTCAAAAACTGAAAATCATGTAAATGTCTATTAGCAGGGAGACAGTTAAAAGCATTTTATTAAAAACCATGAAACTGATAAAGATGAAAGAAGGAAGGAAGAAAGGAGAAAGAAGGGAGGGAATTATCTGTGGCAGAATTTATTACTTTCATTAAAACCTCTTATGATATTTGGAGTATTATTTTTGTCATCTACAAATATTTAAAATGTAACTATAAACATGCTGATTTCTCGGAAACCACTAAATATTTCCAAAATTGTCTTCCATGTTCAGTGTAAAAAAAAATCATGACTTCTGCCCTCAAAATCCACTTTTAAAATCCCTTCTTTCACTGTGCGATGGCAAATCCCTCCCCAGCTGTCTCTTCTAAATCCATTCAAAAAGAACTCCTAAGCACCTGCTGGACGCCAGACCATGGATATCCTTCTTAAAAATCACGCCTGCAATTTCTATCTTTAGACCCCCTGCCTTCCTAATATTCTGAATACTATCTGTATATCTAATTTCAGTTTAAGTAAGTCTGTGACCCTGTTTGAGAATCTAATGAAGCCTTAGTTCCTTTAGAAATCCTCAAGGCAGGGGGGCTTGGGTGGCTCAGTGGTTGACCATCTGCCTTCAGCCCAGGGTGTGATCCCAGGTCTTGGGATCAAGTCCCACATCAGGCTCCCCTTGGGGAGCCTACTTCTCCCTCTGTCTGTGTCTCTGCCTCTCTCTCTGTGTCTCTCATGAATATATACATAAAATCTTATTTAAAAAAAAGAAATCTTCAAGCACAGATCTTTGCACATAGCCTGAGAGCATTTACTGATGCCTGGACCCAGGGATAAAACCTCTCAGGGATAAAGTCTCATGATTTTGTCCTCTATTTAACAAAAATATATCAGGTCTTCCTTGTCCTGTGACAAATGAATTCCTTCAGAGGGCAAGTATAGAATTGTCAAGGATTCAGGTAAGCACTTTTGGTTGAATTCTGTTACCCTAGATCTCTCTTCAATATGTGTTTTCATAAAAATCGATAAGTAATTCCAAGAGCAACACTGCACATAAAGATTAATGCAGGGAAAACAGGTCTTTGGTGCTTTTCCACAAAGTATTATAAATCTCAATTACATATATATTACAAATTAGACTTTACTGTGTCTTTTTGTAACTGCAATAAAAATGTACATTCTGCAATAAATCATACTTATAGATAAATAACGACTTCCTTTCTCTATTCATTTGTAAAGTTTTCTTCTGATATCACGTACTGCAGAATGAAATACAGTTTAACATCATTTAAATCTATGAATCAATTTTTAGCAGCATCATCAGCAAAGTTCAATTCACATTCTTCTATGATTGGAGTAAAAGTCATTTTCTTTCATCACATTTTATGGCCATATTTAATATCAGATGTTACAGGAGACAATTATGAAAGTAATGGAATGCCAATAGAAAAAAATGGGGGAATTTTAAAGTAAAGCAAATCCTGTATTAAAACTGAAACATTAGGTCAGTATAGGTGGCTTTATGAGCAATCCCATTTCAGCAAGAAATGGGGTAGTTTCGAGCAGAGAACACTACGAGTGAGGAAAGAAACCACTGATGCTATTTCTCATCAATATTTGATAAAACTGATTTATGACTCATACAGAGAGCTTAATCTGTACCTTGTCATCAATACCACCCAAAGTCAAATAAGGACAATACCACAAAGTGGATAACAGCTAAAATATATTTTCTGTTGGAAAAAAATATCAGTCCCGAATTCCAGTATCAATAATAGCCTTCTTCAGAAGTGACTTGGGAGTATATGAGAATCTGGCAGACTACAGTCACTGTGAATTTTTTTTTTTCATAAAAAAAAGGCTCATTCACCTATCATCAAAAAATTTTTCAAAGATTATGAGTCATCACCTTATATTTGTATATGCATCCCAAATCCACATAGTAACTTCTGTGATCCTAATGACCTGTGGTTTTAAAGGCCTAATATTTTAAAGAAGGCATATAAGGAAGGCTTTATGATTTTATTAATAGAAAGGGCCAATAAGGTAAATAATTTTTAGATCATATATCTAATAAAGGAATTAATATGCATTTTCAAAATCACTTTAAGTAAACTTGTTGGTTAATTTGCAGTATTTAACAGGCAAAATTAATGGAACTCCTGGGTGGCTTGGTGGTTGAGCATCTATCTGCCTTTGGCTCTGGGCATGATCCAGTTCCAGGATCAAGTCCCACATCCGGCTCCCTGTGGGGAGCCTGCTTCTCCCTCTGCTTATGTCTATGTCTCTCATGAATAAATAAAGTCTTAAAAAAATAAAAAGCAATATTAAATCTCAGAAAGAAAGTTAATTAATGCACACAGCTATAAAGTACATATAGAAAGCACATAAATCATAATGGAACTTTAAATTTACCTCAAATAAGTGTGAACCTGATTGCAATATACCAAATACCATATTTCTTATTTCTTTTTTTTTTAAAGATTTTTTATTCATTTATTCATGAGAGATACAGAGAGAGGCAGAGACATAGGCAGAGGGAAAAGCAGGCTCCTTGTGGGGAGCCTGATGCAGACTGATCTCAGGACTTCAGGATTACAACCTGAGCCGAAGGCAGACATTCAACCACTGAGCCACCCAGGTGCCCCATTTTTCTTGATTTCAATGTTCTCTCCCACATCTCTAGCATCTGTGTCTATCATCTCATTTTGTATCAAAAGCATACTTGCTATTTTTTGCTGCCATTGCCTTGAATCTTTGCCCAAATGTTGATAACTCCATAAATTATCTTGTAAAACTGCACTGTCTCGGGCACCTGGGTTGCTCAGTGGTTGAGCATCTGCCTTTGGCTCAGGTTGTGATCCAGGGGTCCTGGAATCGAGTCCCACGTCGGGCTCCTTGCAGGGAGCCTGCTTCTCCCTCTGCCTATTTCTCTGCCTCTGTGTGTCTCTCATAAATAAATAAATAAATAAATAAATAAATAAATAAATAAATAAAAATCTTTTTTTAAAAAACTGCACTGTCTCCCAGGTATATTCTTTCATATGTCAATTCTTACATAGAAATCAGATTTATAATGTGCCAACTCTGTCATATAGTATGCCAGGAGGGCGGGGGAGGACAGATGGCAAGCCAGAGACCTGCACTGAGTGGTCCTCAGTTTGCCCAAGGCATCACCATCACCCTCCTTCACACTTATCCTTCTGTCCCAGAGACATGGTGATGGGAGGGGAAAGCAGCATGTCTGGTGGATTGTCATGCTGGAGGACATGTCCCTTCCTCTATCATAATGAGACCCTCTAATGAACCAGCTGTCCTGAAAAGCCATGAGGAATGGCAGTGACCCACTGCTGACTTCACAGATCATGCAGACTTTGACCTTAGCACTTGGGCAGCAAGACTTGGCTCCCAACTGTGGCCCATGTGTGACTTTGGGCGAATCAGTTCTTTCTCATCTTATTCTCCTCACTTTTAATTGAAGATAATGACACCTTATGGGTTTATTGTGAGGATGAAAAACACCTCAGATAGCAAACCTTTTGCCTGGTGCTAGATACATAGTAAGTAATCGATAAATGATAGATGTGCTTGTCCTAAATTATGACAGTAATTACAATAATAAACATAATCTATGGGTAATTATTCGCCATAAAAACATAGTGTTTGTTATTTCCTGGCTTTGCTTTTGACTATTGCATATAAAGAATTGGGAAAACAGTCACTACATTCAGTCCAGGTAGCATTAAAATCATGTATAACTTTTTTTCTATTAGTTATTTTCAGAATGTCCTGTTTATGGTTTGATTTTGCTAATGGACTTCTTCTATCTGTATTAATTATTTCAATCAGATTTAGTTTATTATGGATTTTTACAACTTTTGGGCTTCTGTGTTTTCTTCATGTGATTCTGAAGGTTAATGACAAGAAATGTCTGATATCTATTTACCTCCTAAGTGACTTCTCAGGATGAATTTTATCCTTATATGTCATTTCCTGGGTTGTTCTATCAAAACTAAACCTGTTTTGATCACTTGGGTGTATACAAATCTCAAATTGTAAAGCTGTACACCTGAAATTTACATAATAAAAATAAAAATAACAAAGAAATAAGTAAAAGAAGACAGTTAACTTCTCTTCCCTCTTGGAAGCCACACATTATGGAAAGAGTCTGATCATAACTTCATTCCAATTATGAGAAAACACCAGATAGAACCAAATTGAGAGACATTCTACATAGTGCTTCTGAAAGCACTATGCTTCTGAAAGCATAGTCATGAAAGACAAAGCTGACAAACTTACAGATTGGAAGAGATTAGGGAATTAACAACTAAGTACAATGTAGGATTCTGGGTAGGATCTGAGATAGAAGAAGATCATCAGTGGATCAACTGGTGAAATTTAATAGGATGTATATTATAGTTAATAGCACTGTGTTCACATTAATGTCTTAGCTGTAATGAGGTAGTACAGTTGTGTAAGAAGTTACCATTCTGAGAACCCGGGTAATGTGTAAAAAGGAACTCTCTGTGCTATTTTGTCACTTTTATGTACATCTAAAATTAGTTCAAAATAAAAAGTTTAAAAAATAAGTAAAGACAGGAAAAAAAAAACCAACAAAAACTCTGAGCATGTTTTGTTTTTACCTGACTGTTCAATGAATGGAGAGTTCAAACCTGAATAGATTTGTACTCATCTGCTGTACCCAATTTCTTACCTCTCTTGAAAGATCATGACAAGTAAATTGCCAGTTTAATGGCATTTGCTGTGATTTCCTTCCCACGTGTGATAGATGTGTTGTTGCTTTTTTTCTAACTGGCATATCACATCTGTTGGGATAGTTTCTTCTGTACTTACTGTCTTACCAAAGATGAGTGATGCTAACCTTCTACTACAAAATTAAGATTACAACTAACTTCGCAAGGTATTTTTTTTAGCTTTATTCTTAATTAAACATTGATCTAAGCTGTAAAAAGTCTGCAGGAAATGGTAAGTTTTAGTGGGAGTCTATGAATCAGGAGAAGTGAGTTTAGCCCTGCCTCTGTGTGGAATTCTCTAGAACTCTGACCTTGTTCACTCTGATGCTCAGTGGCCCTCTCAATAAAACTGTGTGGGTGAACCAAATGACTACTATCTTTTCTAGTTAAAATTCCTCTAGTTTCAACTTTCAGTGCCATTGCAGAAAATCACAATGTCTTAGACTGCATGCCTCCCATGTTGATAAGCATGTGGCAACAGAGAGGAAAAGAGACGCTGCCTGAAAGAGGGTTTAGTACTCAGAAAATGGAAGGAAGTAAGACACATTTTCAAAACCAGATACTTTAATGTGGTGTTTTGGTTTCACCTGTAGAATATAGTGGTTTTGGGTCTCATCTGTCCCCAAACCTTTTTACCATGTGCTTCACCCCACCCCCACTCTCACTGCAATCACAGAATGTGAATGTCTGCTAAACAGATTCTGTGATCTCCAAATATGTCCTTCCAATAATGTATATTCCTCCACAGGTTTGGAATGTGGGGAATATGTGATGTCTCAAGTAAACAGATAAACATCTTGGAAAGGATTGCATTAGTTGAGGGTCTAAGAGTGGGTTGCAGGAAAGGTGCCCAGAAATAAAGATGGAAACGTATTTAAATGCAAGAGAGGGCCAGAAAAGCAAGCAGCATCTCCATCACCCTTTGGTACAGGGATTTATGGAAGGACAGAAAGTAAACCACAGAGTGACGAGGACCATGCAAGAAATAGCATGGCAGTGGCTTTTGTTCAGTGAGCCAAGGGATGTTTTTCTGAGGTCTACAGAAGGAGAGCCTATTGGCAATCTGCCTAAAGACAGGGAGTGGCTCAATGTGAGCTTGAAAACTCAAAGGCACAGGGATAAATGAAAGTATAGGCATGGAGCTCAATGATACTATAGAAAATTCCATGGCATGGCTAAGTATGGATGAGATTCTAATGAGAGAAAGGACAAAAGGAAATATATTTCTAAGAATAACAAGAGAAGAATAATTGATTAATGAAGACCAAATACTGCCAAAAATTGGCCCTCTGGAATTCTGTACATTGATCAGACTGAGATAAAATGTGGGCTGTCAGTTAACAGGAACATAAAACAAGGTGAAGTACATCTTGTCTCCACCCCCCTCTTGCTCTGAGCAATCTGAGTAGGCATAAGGGAATAACATGAGACATGGCTATGCTAATCCGAAAGCATGGTGCTCTGCTCTCTTATTAAAGTTGTCTTTTCTTCCTCAAATAACAGAGATGCATTCCCATTTTGCTAGTGCAGCTCAATTTCTGGCTCATAATGTGTTCATTCTGTGCCAAGTGTTCTAAGTACAGTGTCTCAGTCACTTCTAACATCAGTCCTACAAGAGAGGTATATATCCTTTACCCCATCTTACAGATAAAGACATTGAGGCAGGAAGAGGTTAATTACTTTTCCAAGGTCACCATATTACTATATAGTACAGATATGACCCAAACCCCAAGGTCATTATCTTGAACTCTGAATTTTTTTCTAAAATAGGTGATTTTTTACTTTGTAAGGCATTCTTGTGCAAGTGCACATATACCTCTGTTATATGATTCAGATGTTGCACAAAATGACTAGGCTTGATTGGTTGAGTGTCTTCATGTAAAATGAAGTTCTCTGAATTCTTGGCTTCTTCAACAGTAACTCAAATGAGCTGGACACATTGTTTCTCTGAGAGCTCTGTGAGCCCTGTGTCCTCATACCCTAGACTTGAGTTCTGACACAATTTCAGTTGTCTCTGATGGCTCCCCTTAGAACTGACTGGAGATCAGGTTCCCCTGGGGCTACTCCTGTTTGAGCGTTGCTCGGCAAAAAAAGAAAAGGAACTGACTCGATAATTTTTCCTGGATGCCCATTGGATGCTTTCTTTAACTCTGAATTCCAGAAACTTTAGTAAGAAATGCCTCAGTGTTGATTGTCCTCTGCTCATTTACTGAGACAGTTGTGCCCTTTAAATCCATTTATTTAGGTTGTCTTTTTCTGCAATTTTAAAGATTATACCTCTTGCATATTTTTTTCAGTTTTAAACATACCGAAAAATGCATTTCTATAGACATGGTTTTCATTCTTTTTGATTGTTACTCACCTGTGAAATCAATTTTAGAGGGCCAGGTATTTGTTACGTAGCACTGTGGGAGAGAGAAAGGAGGTTTTTGTTTTTTTGGGTTTTGTTTTGTTTTGTTTTGTTTTTCTAAGATAGGTGTGTTTGTGTGTGTACCAACCACAGCTGTCTCAGTCCAGGTGCTCATAACTGTGCATGTACATTAGAACACCTTTGAGCTCCTAAAAACCATCTATGACTTGGATCCTTCCAAGGTTTTCATTTAACAGGTTTGGGTGTGGTGCTTGAGAACTGGAGTGTTTTAAAAGACTCCCCAGGTCATCCTAAGGTGTAGGGTGCCTTGTATTCATCAAGGTTGGTGAGGTGCCTTGTATTGCAATTGTGCCTTGTATTCATCAACATGGGTCAGCATCATCAGGGTCCCTCAGACTGAGGGTCTATCTTCTTCTTTACTTCTCTACCAATTGCTTGTAGGAACAGGGGCCTCCACTTTGAGGTGCCACATGGAGCCCAGGAAGCTCCCACGGTCATCCACACACTGATTCCTGGACTCAAACACAGGACTGTTCTGATCCTCTGGGAATATTCTTTATTTTAGAATGTCAGCATTCTGCTGGCTCTGCCTGAGGTCCCCAGCAGCCAGAACCCTTTCAGGAAGTATTCTGTTAGACACCTGGTCTTCTCCGATGTGTGGTTTATTAGTTACAGATTTTTCAGAGTCCTTGAATACGAAAACTGCATTTCTGTTTCTCAGTCTCCTTGATGTTTGATGATTTTAGAGATGTTAAGGTGTCTTTACTTTGCTATTTTATGATTGGAGCTCTGTGTAATTTTTCTACTTTAATGGCTCTAGCTTTTAATATATTTTGAAAATTCAGCTTCTCAACATCATCAATATTAAATTTTAATGAGACATAAAGCAACTTATAAATGAAATTTTATAAGTGAATTAAAATTCAATATATTGTATGACAATTTGATTAGTAAGAAGAGGAAATGTGCTCCTTTTAAATTAAACATGCTTACTTACATATAAAGTACATTGGTCAAATATATATCCACAATTAGGCTATAATTATTTTAAATTCAACTGCATGCAAAAAGAGATAATCATGTATGTCTAAGAGATAATTTCTTTTCCTCATTTTTTGGGGAAAATTTTATTTTGTTTTCATAAAGCCTTTAAAGATGATCTAAAATTTCACAATTTGTGTATCTACAGAGATGCATAATATTAAAGCATTTCAGCCTGAACTATAGTGGCCATTTAAAATTTTTTTGATTATAGTATAAAGTTAACATTTCATTATGTAACCATTAGTCATACAATGGCACTGAACTCAAGCATCATTTAAGAAAAAGAAGCAAACAGATCAAATTAAGCTTGTATAGAAAAGCAAGTCATGAGGAATAGTGAGTATTGCCAACAAAAAGAGACAAAATAGCAAGAAAGAACAACAAGAAAACAACTTAATTCTCTATTATGGCTCTATATCCTAACACAAACATGACCGGTCACCATTAAATTCAAAAGGACATATACTTTGTTCAGTCCATTAGTAAATATTTATAGAGGCTGGCAGTGCACCAGGCCCTGAAGACATGAAGATGAAAAGATGTACTTCCTGTTTTCAAGGAGCTTAAATCCTTGGGAGATAAATGTGCAAATAAACAGTAAGATTATTGCCTTAGTGGGGGCCTGCTGCCCCCAGGGAGGTTCTCTCTCTGAGTTAGGCTTCTCAAGCCAACACACTCTATGAGGAAACTCTCCCGCAATGAGAGTACCCTACATTGGTTGAAGTGATTATAAATCATAGCAAAGAAAGTTGAATAAACTTGAATATAATGCAGCATTTTGAATTGAGACACAATTGCTGCATTCAAAATGGCCAGGAAGTGATTTGGTTAAGAAACATGCTTCGAAAGGACTGGACGTTTTTGTGCAAGGGCAGCCTCACTACTGAATGCTGGCCACCCTCCATCTAAGACATGAGGACACCCAGTTAGCCCCTAAGAGAAAGAGCTAGAGGCTCTAACAAGCCATGCATTCTAGCTGCACCTCAGCTATTAGGATTCCTGGAGCTTGTTCCATCAGTTTACCAAATCTATATATCCCATCTCCTATTCTACACCTGTGATTTCCTGCTCATCCCTGAAAGTCATTGGTATAATGCATAAAAGTCCTCTGCTCGGAGGAGCCGAGGGGAAGAATGTAAGATTGATTACAAAGCCAGATAAGTTTAAGAGAGTACAGCAAATTGAAATGCTTCCATATCTGTTGGCTTCGAAATTTTTTGACATTAAGAAATTATATCATTGGCCAAAGGGATGAAAGATTATCCATCTAAATTCAATGCTGGAAATCCACCTCTGAGGGATATTAAAATATAAGAATAACAATTTAGGAATGTTATTTGCAAAACTCATTTTTTCAAGTACCAACTACTTGTTTTTCAGTATTCTCTTCTATCCAAAGGCTGTAGCTTTGTGGTTTAGTTCATATACCAGAAAAGCATTCAATCAGTGCAAGACCTTCACATATTCTTTCTGAAACTCCAGTACTTGGCCCAGAGCTCATTATGCCATCCTGCATGACACCATCTGGGAGCTGCTATGACTGAAGGCCAGGGTGAGAGGAAGATTTATTAGCCACTGTTTCTGATGTGCAAAGATTGATTGGCTAGGTTCATAGCAGTTGCCATCAGAGTTGACAGGAACTCATGCTCTCTTCCCAGGCCTTGAAATCCTTCATTGTACAGCTGCCCACTGAGATATGAAACCACACCAAAAGTCACAAAATAGATTTGGCTTCCAAAGGAGTATAGCTATCACCCTGTTACACACTGAGATTTTTCTCTAAGACCCTGGCTTAAAGTGTCTAGAACTCTCTTAAATGCACCTGGGCCTTGAAACTTTAAGGAAAAATTGTTTGTTTTTTTCAAATGATTCTGATAACAATTCTGTTATGGACTTAATGTTTGTGCTCCCCCCAATCCCAAATCCACATGTTGAAGTCCTAACCCCCAGGGCCATAGTATTAGAAAATGGGGCCTTTGGAAGGTTGATTCAATTTAGATAAAGTCATGAAAGTGAGATCTCATGAAGGGATTATTTCCCTTAGGAGAAGAGGCCAGAGGGTCTTCTCCCTCTTCCTCCCTCCCTCCCTTCTTCCCATTCTCTTTCTCTCCACTCCCACCACCATGTAAGAACATGGTGAGAAGACAGCCATGTTCAAGCAAGGAGAGGGGCCTCACCAGAACCAACCATGTTGGCACCCTGATCTTGGGACTTCCAGACTCCAGACTGGAGAAATGAATTTATGTTATTCACACCACCTGGTCTATGTTATTTTGGTATGGCAGCCTGAGCTGGCCAAGACAAATACTCAAAGCATAAAACAATTGTTTAGAATTCCATGTTCTTTTGTTTCAATAATGAAATTTGTGCAACTTGCATGGAGTTGTAATAAATGTAATGATACCAAATAAACAGCATATGCTAAGTACTTTCATTACTATATATAATGGCACATTTCAGGACTTCACAGGACAAACCAGAAACAAATGCATACATTTGAGAACATCATATCCATGTGTAAGCACTTCCCACACATCTATTATACAGTTGATGGATATTCATTAAGTATTTCCTTAGCTGTCTTCTATTCCAGAAAGCTCTTATGCATTCTTCAATGGCTACTATTTCAGAGATGTAAAACTTACCTTGCCTACTGGGGTACAGTTACATGTGGAAGGAAACCAAGTCTTATTTATCTTTGAATCAACAAGTTCTGAACCTTGCTCAATGAAGTATTTCTAAGTGCTATGATTAGGAATCAAAATAATCTAAAATCAGGGATCTTTAACTCTATACAAACACTGCTGAGTAACCATCCAGATAAGCAGGGTGTATTCTGCAGACTGCAGGGTGGAATATATTATCATCTAGGAGCACGATTAAAATCTTTAATGCTATATAGCCAATCTTAACAGAAAATATCAATTATATAAGTATTCTCTCCATTTCACAAACATTGTAAAATAGAAACTGAAAATGTGTTTTAGCGGTAAGACAGACAGACCTATCTCATTAAAGCCACTGTAGCCCAGCTCTTGCCTGCTAAGTCCCAGGTCTTCCAGGTCCATGCATTTAAATCCTGGGGGGCACTGGTAGCCCTCCTCCAGCTCTGGTGAGCAGTGCGTATCTGGGATAGCTAAGCTATTCCAGGTTACGTTTCTGTGGACAAATTACAAAAAGGTTAGCCAATTTTGACAATTGTAAATGTTGATTAAAATGAATAATGTAATCGCCCTTCACCAATAGCTGCTTCATATGGACACAGATGTAAGGTTCCTGATTACGAATGGTATTCATAGCATTGATGAGTGGTAAACATCCTCAAATGATATCTGATTCATCCTCACAATAGCACTTTATAAGACTACTATTACCAATATTGCTTTTGTCATTAAGGATCAAGACCCAGATAAACAAAGAAAGAATTTTCCTGTAAATTTGTAAGGAATGTTAATATGCTTGGGGCTTCCTTGTTATTCACAAAATGCTTAACCTAACTGTGGGCACATATTTTACTTCTCCACTTCTAAGCAATAGTAAATGATGACAGTCATTTTCCATCTGGTACAACTACTATGAATCCATAAATGACACTTGGCCTTCTTCTGTGTTGGCAGATGTGCAGTTGAGAAAGGAAACCAGACAAAAAGGATGAGACTGAAGGAACCAAAGGGATAGCATTGGAAAAAGAGAGATTATGGGGTGATTTAGTGACAGCTCCAGAAACATGAAGGTCTTTTAGGTGGATGGTGATATATCCCTGTTTCATCATTCTGGAGGGCAAGGTGGAGATTAAATTGACGTACAAGGATTTAGATAAGTAATGGCTTTCTTGGGAGCGAGTACTGGTCATCATTGGAATGATGGTTGTGGAATCTCATTCTGGGCTGACCTTTAACTGAATGGCTGAATAGCTGCTGTCTGAGGCAATTCACATGGCTTGTGCACTGGCCGAAGCTTAGGCTAGACAACTTCACAAGCCTTCTAAATCCATGATTTTATTAAAAGTAATTTCCCACTACTTCAACGTTTCTAGGCATTTCCTAAGTGGGGACCATCCTCAAGACAATCACAGGCCCTCAGCTTATGACCAAATCGAGGCAGACGAGTTGGGTCATATTTCTTCTTTAATACTCTCTTAAATTCAATTGGCCACTTCTTTCCCTATATATAATATGCTTTCTCTAGAGTCTGAAACCAAACTCTCTGCGACCCCTTACCTGCTTGAGGCCACCATGCACACACACATTCCAAGCTCTACATGCACATACTCCAGGCCTGGTGACACCTCACCCACTTCTGTCTCAGTCATAAACAAAGTTCTAAAAGCCTCACCCACATTTCAGATATCCCAATTGTATTCCTTCAGGATTCTGTTAGAGGCAAGGACATAATCTACTGGCTTAGGGAAGAAGTATTTAAAGAATTGTTCCCTCTAGTCATATGTTAAGCTTCTCTTTTGGCCCCACATTCAAAACTCAAGGGGAAAGTTCTCACTTGGAAATTACCACTTGGCTACATCAGAAAGACATGATTTTAGGCAGGTACATCATTTATATCCTCCTCATTTCACCATATTATATACAGGTCAAGTATCCATCTTTGCTTACATCTGATCTCTTTCTCATGTGAAACCCACACATTAGGGCAAAGTGGTAAGGGGACTGGACTTCAGAGTTTCAGAACAAGGTTTTCTGGGTTTGATCCCAAGATCTGCCAATTACTGGTTGTGTGATTTTTTTTTTTAAGATTTTTAAAATTTATTTGTTAGAGACGGGGGGGTGGGGTGGGGGGGGAGGCGGGCAGAGAGAGGGGTGGGCAGAGAGAGAAGCAGGCTCCATGCAGGGAGCCCGACAAGGGACTTGATCCTGGGTCTCCAGGATCAGGCCCTGGGCTGAAGGCAGCACTAAACTGCTGAGCCACCCAGGCTGCCCAGGTTGTGTGATTTGAATAAAGTTCTAAGTGTTTCTTCCGTTTCTTTGTCTGTCAGCTAGGCAAAGTAACCATATTTAGAAGCAAAGCCTTGTGTGAAGATTAAATACAGGAAACCAAGGAATGCACTTCAGCCTAGCACCCAGCATGTTACAATAAAGAAATTCTCAATAATAACAATAATGCTCAATAAAGGCTTAACATAAACAATGTAAGCAATCATTACAATAATAAAATGATGCAGCATACAATTCAAACACATGTAAAAACACGACAATAAAGATGTGTTAAAAGAACAGAAGGAGGGCAGCCCCGGTGGCTCAGCAGTTTAGCGCCACCTTCAGCCCAGGGCCTGATGCTGGAGTGCCGGGATCAAGCCCCACGTCAGGCTCCCTTCATGGAGCCTGCTTCTACCTCTTCCTGTGAATCTGCCTCTCTCTCTCTCTCTTTCTCTCTCTCTCTCTCTCTCTGTCTGTCTGTCATGAATAAATAAATAAAATCTTAAAAAAAAAAAAAGAACAGAAGGAACTCAGGCACATGATGCCAACAGCATTTTGTTCACAGGATTCCACAGCTGAAAGAAACTTTATAAATCACCCAAGTCTCAAAGAAGGCTAAGGTGAAGTTCAGAGAGGGAAGCCCATCAAAATCAATAATTTTTTTCATTTCTCAGACTTTAAAAAGACAACAGCAACAAGATCTCAGAAAATACTGTCTACATGAAAAAGTTTCAGACAACATCACCTTTCAGGTGATTTGGGTAGGAAACTGGATTCTAGGGCCAGTCTGCTGGATGTGAATTCTAGCTTAGCCTTTACTCCATGTGTGACCTCCCCTATCTGTACCCCAGTTTCTTTCTCAGGCTATGGCAGGAAAATGCCTATCTCCCAGGGCTCTGGCAAACCAGGAGTGACTTACATTTGTAAGGTACTCAAATTGGGCACTCAGTAGACACTAAGTGTGAGATGTTACCCATTGCTGTTGATAGCTTGAAATTTGTAGACTGCTTAGATTGGAGTCCTGGTGTGTGCTGTCTCAGTTTCCGTATTTCTAAGCCAGGGATAGCCTTTGCATCTACTTGTAGGAGTGTCTTTTTTTTTTTTTTTTAAGATTTATTTATTCATTTTAGAGAGAGAGAGTCCAGAAGCAGAGGGGGAGAGGAAGAGGGAGATAGAGAGGGGAAACAGGTTCTCCACTGAGCACAGAGCCTGAGTGTGTGTGGAGGGCTTGATCCCAGGACCCTGAGATCATGACCTCAGCTGAAACCAGGAGTCAGACACTTCACCGACTGAGCCACCCAGGTGCCCCTGTAGGAGTGTCTTAATGATTAAATGAGCTAACGTACAACTCTCAGAATAGAACTGGGAAAAAGTTAATCACTCAACAACTGTTAACAGTTATGCTTATGCTTTTACTGGTTTATAAGTATTACAGTATTTTTTCCTTTTTATTCCATTTATTTATTTTTCTTTTGTATTAACACTGATTCTCATTTTAAGCACAACCCTCACCAACACAGATACAATGTTGAAATCTTTTGGCTTCAGAGGCAGCCAATTTGAAACATATTATTTTTGCCAACATCAAGCTATTAGCAAATGCTTGTTAGAGACACATTTATTAGCTGATTAATTGCCCTGGAACTCATGTATCTAAAACCACATGATGATTACTCTTTTTAAAAGTGGAAATAAACATCAAAGTTTCAGAATGTATATTTGCTATTTATCTTAGTTTCATTGTCACACTTAACAAGATTCTTCTAGATTTTATTCTTATTTGTTAATGTTAATTATTTCCTTGTTCATCTTCCCTCAGATATTCATGATAAAACAAGAGGCTCTCTGGAATCAGGGAGGCTAGAATTCTTGCTACAACCAGCCAAACTCTAAATATAGACAATGATTCTTCCAGCCCTAATAAATATTCACTCATGCTTAAGTGAGTTTCAAGACCTGCATTCCTTACTCCCAGTTGGATCTCTTGAAAAAAATTATCTACTTATAATCCCCCTGATTTAATTTTTAGCCTATTTTCATGATCTCTAATCCACTGAACTTGCTTTTGTTTATTTCCTTGTGCCACATCCAACTGGAACATTTTCAGTTTTTATCTTCTGTGATTTCTGAGCAGCATTCCACATAGTTGTTTTGGTGGTAGCCAGAATACAGCCCTATAAAGATATCTGCATCCTAGTCTCTGGAACACGTGAATATATTATGTTACATGGTAAATGGAATTAAGATTATAGGTGTGAACAAGGCTAAAAATCTTGAGCTTCGGTGATTATCCCGGATTATGTGAGTGGGCCCAACCTAATCACATGAGTCCTTAAAAACAGAAAACCTTTCCCAGTTGTGGTTAGGGAGAGACATGCAATGTTGCTGACTTGGAAGATGCTAGTTTTGTCCCCATTTCTCAGGTCATTCTCATTTTCCATCTTCTCCTCTAACCGGCCCTCAGTCCTGAGTTACTCTGAGCTTGGTCCTGAGCCTCTTCTCTTTTTTCATGATGTTCTCTTCCTATGCAGACAAATCCATTTTCGTAGTTTCAATTCTCTCTCATTCAAGGTGTCTTTTAGAATCTCAGAGCTATGTGTCCAACTACCTATTAGATGTCTCCACCCAGCTACACCCCACGTGTCTCCAACTCTACACCTCTTACTGAGCACAGACTCCTTCATCAACATTCCTTCATAACAAATAGCATCATGAGACTTCATTCAAAGTACTGAGTAAGCTTGAGATTGTGGAATCTCCTTGATATCTAACTTCTCCTTTAACTCCCATAACTGGTTGTCATGTGTCTCTAAATATCCTCCAAAATATCTTTTGAGTTCATTCAGCTCCCACCATCTCCACCTCCACCTGCACCACTATCTAGTCCCATACCTGGTTGTCCTGCAGCCACTCTTAGCACCTTCTGATCTGTTAGCCACAGAGCATATAGACAGACTTTTCATGATCTCAGACACACCTGAGGTCTGTCTTGTGCCAAATTTCATCCATAAGATCCTGAAGGATCTAGCTCCTCCCCTTTCAAGTGTCCTAGCATCCAACCATGGTGGCCTTCTCCCAGCTCTTGGCATGCTCCTCCTACTTCAGGACTTTTTCCTCTGCTCAGACATCTCTCCTGCTATCTTAGCTTGGTTAACCCACCTTTCAGCTTTTGGGCCCCAGCCTGAAGGTCACTTTCTTAGGGGGAGCCACTCCAAGGCCCTCAGACTGGGTTAGGCTTCTCGCCGTAATTTATTATACTTTTCATTTCTGGCATTTGAGAAGTGTGTAATTCATGTTTGAGTGGCCAGCTGTTCATTGGATGTCTTCCAAACTCAACTGTTCCCTAGTGTAACTTCCAATTCCATATATTCCCTGACACATAGTCTGTGATGGTTAAATTATGAGTGAATTTGGCTAGATTATGGTGCCAGTTGTTTGGTCAAACACCATGTAAATGTTGCTGAGAAGGTATGTTTTTAGATATGATTAACATTTAAATCAAATTATTTTGAGTAAAGCAGATTATTCTACATCATGTAGGTGGACCTTATCTAATCAATTGATGGCTTTAAGAAAAAATACTGAGGTGTTCTGAAAAGAATCCTGCCTCCAAACTGCCCTTGGATTCCAGACTGTAACAATAGCTCATTCTGAAATTTCCAGCTTGCTGGCCTGCTCTGAAGATTTTGGTCTTGCTAACTCCCACAATCACATGAGCCAAATGAATCTCATTGGAGTGTCTAGATGACTCAGTTGGTTGAGTGTCTGACTCTTAGTTTTGGCTCAGGTCATGGTTTTGGGGACCTGGGATCAAGCCCCATGGCAGACTCTGTGCTCAGTGCAGAGTCTGCTAGAGATTCTCTTTCTCTCTCTCTAAAATAAACGAATAAAATCTTAATAAATAAATAAATAAATAAATAAATAAATAATCTCATTGTTTTCTATATACACATCCTATTGGTTCTGTTTCTCTAAGATCCTTGAGTAATACACAGTAGATGCTATCATAATTACTTTTTGGCTAACTGAAGGAATGTGTCTTTCCACCATTATTTAAACCTATGGCAAATCTATTTATGTGTTTGTTTGCTTGTAAAGTAACTACAGAGGAAATTCTTCAACAATTGGATCCTTTTGTTTTTATACAATTTTTAAGTGTGATATCTAAAAATTGGCATGGATTTTCCATTTTTTTAAACTCTGGCTTTAGTAGTTTCCATGTTTCAAAATGAATGCTGGAATGCTTTGGAGCAGTTAATTATTTTCAAAAAAATTATCTGCCTGGCATATGCTTTAAATTTTTTTTTTTTTTAATAGAGGCCAGGGGACAGGGGCAGAACGACAGAAAGAGAATCTTAAGGAGCTCCAAGCTGAGTGTGGAGCCTGACTCAAGGCTTGATCTCATGACCCTGAGATCATGACCTGAGCCAAAATCAAGAGTCAGAGGCTTAACCAATTGAGCCAACCAGGCGCCCCTATTTTTTAATTCTTAACAAAATATCCTATTTATAAATAACATTATGTAGGAGTTTGAGATCTAAGAAAATATGTTCTGAACTTGTTGCTAATATTGTATATTACAGTCCCAAACAATACCTCAGTATTTAAGAGTTGTATGGTTTCCAGTTAATCATTACTCCTGCCAGTAGAGAACACTGATTGAGCTGTGTATCGGAACACAAAGATTATCATCTCAGTTCAGTGATTAACCAACTTAATTACCCTAGGCAATTTACTTCGATCATCTGAGCCTCCGTTTCTTCATTTGTAAAATGAGAAACTTTTCAGCTATTATTAAAAAGCAATTCCCACAATGACTTCATATTCACACCTTCCTATTTTTTTAAAAAAAAGGCAATTCCCACAACTTCATATTCACACCTTCATATTTTTTAAAAAAGGTAATAATTAGAGGGAACCATGTGCCCATTGTGTTCTGTTCTCAGCTATCCACAGGACTCATCAATGCCAAATGCAATAGCTTAAGACATTGTGTTTAAATTGTTCTCTCAATTACTTGCAATGTCATCTCTCTCTACTAATATCAGACTGCTGTCACTGCTTGCTGCAACACACTTAGTTTTGGCCTTTGAACTACTGTCACTTATGAACATAAGTATGCTTATCATTACTTAGCCCCTTTTCAGGAAGTGTTTTCCCCATATTCTTACTTTATTTCATTTTTCCATCCATTCATTCAAAATGATTAAATCTGAAAGATCTATTCTATGCCACACAACATGTTAAGAATGGAGATGACCCAAAAGATAATCCCAAATCAGAGCCTTTACTAGCTAGGAAAGTAATGACAACAGTAAAGCATAATGAGCACTCTGAGAGCCAGCTACCAGCTCCTAGCATTACAAGAGCATCAAGTAGAAACATCACACATAAAACTGCAGGTGGTAGATGATGAGCACGGGGAAGAGCTTTCAAAGGGGTCATTGCTTGGAGTGACCACTAAAGGATAAACAGACACTCGATTTAGGGCGGATACACGCCCTGGCATCCTGGAAAGTAGAAATGCCAGAGCCCATGTTGTATGTGCACAGGAGAGAGAGAGAATAATGTTTTTACCCTTTCATTGGTAGGTGTAGCTATTCACAGCATTTTCTCAGGGGCTGTAAACAAGCACCTGTTACCATACCAAACAATTTTCAAACTACATTCTCAGTGATTGGCATATTGGGGAAAAAGACAAAAATCTGTGCTACCCCCAAACTGACACAGTGAGTCTGTTGTACTTTGAGCTGACTACAATCTGTCCCTCGTCTGAGAGACTGGCTAAAAAGGTCAAAAACACTAATTTACAAAAGAAGTCATTACTTATTTGCAAGATTTTCACAAAATATACTTATGATAATTTATAGTTAGATAGATATATGGATTTTTAATTATATATGTATATTTTTACTGTTTTCCCTTGAAGAACTGAACATAAGCAGAACAATGAGTTCTTGTAGCAAAATTTGGTCCATTTGGTGTAGAAAATATTCATAGAGGCTCAGCTACAACAAATGTTGTTTCTGAAGTTTGCATTCCATGAGGAAACTGTCAGTGATACAAAGAAGGAAGTACGCAGCATAGCAAATCTATATGCAACAGATAACACTGTACACCTAAGAGCATTTTGTTATTTACTACTTCAGTAAGTTTCTCTCCTATTTATATTGTATGTTCTCAGGAAAAGTCATAGAGGAATGCATTTCTAGTTAAACCCATGGAGTGCATCTCTCTCTCTCTCTCTCTCTCTCTCACACACACACACACACACACACACACACAGAGTTTTTGCACCCTTGATACCTTACTTAGGGCATTGCTTGCTTCATTCTTAGTGGCAGGCAGAAAAACAAGGCTCGTTTTCTTGCTAAAAGCTTAGACCTGCATTTAGAGGTGGTCCGTTTCCTGTGCTGACAGTGAACCTGCTCTGGCGGCTACCCGCCTCTTGGGTTCATTCCAGAGTATCATCTGGCTTCATTTTCACTCCTATTTGGCCTCTGCTTTCAGGATTAATTAAAAGCTCTTACGAATTGGCCTGGCTACTGCTACTGCTGGATGCTTTGGAATTCTTACCCCCACCCTGGAATTTGCAGAGAAGAGACTATTTATTGATTTTTTTAAACTTTTACTTGCTCTGTCTAGACTTTTACAGTGACTACAAAACAAGACAAATAGTCTGAGGCAGGAAATAATATTGACATCACACTACTTTCTATAAACAAGTAAATCTGGCACATTTTCTAAGAATTTCCCCTTACTACTAAGTTGAGAGTATTTTAATATGATTTTCCATTCCTTAATCCATTCCTTAATGGCTAAATAGACAATGCCACACCATAAAGAACTGAATTCATTGTGCATCAAATGGTAAAACTAAATTTTTTTTTAAATAGTGTATGTAACTTAATTGACAAAACATTATTTTCTTTTGAAAACAAATATTTTAAATGGTCACCATACCTAAATAGTTATATCCAAATAGTTCTTTAATTATATATTTGCCCCAACTTTTTTCCCTTAATTATATCACTCACTACTTTGCTGATGCGCATAAGGGACAGCATGTGTGACAGGGATCTAGGCAAGGATTAGGCAATGAGAAATACATGAATGTATTTCAAAGAGCATCAGAAAAATAAAGTACCAGGACACAGAGGTTGCACTGATCAGTTCCAAACTGGAAATGTGAAAACTGTTTTGAAGTCATAAGATAAAGACTATTGCCCTTGATGTTGTGAATCTAGTCCTTAAGTAGTAACTCTTTTCCCCTTTGCTTGAGAAACTACAAGATCCAGGGTGAGAAGTTATCCGTAAGAAGTCAGCAGGCATGGCAGAGAATGGCCAAACAGAATTTGGGCTAAGATTATAGATTTTCGTCGGTGATTTTGCCGATTAATTAATATGTGGCAAGGAGTTCTTTCCTCTTCTCTTTCATACAGCTCATCATGCCCAACTTATGTGATCACATTATGGATTAGCAACCAGGAATACAAAGTGCCTCATGCATATGAGAAGCTCCAGGGACGCCTGGGTGGCTCAGTGATTCACAGTCTGCCTTTAGCTCAGGGTGTGATCCTGGGGTCCCTGCAAGAAACCTGCTTCTCCCTCTGCCTGTATCTCTGCCTCTCTCTGTCTCTCATGAATAAATAAATAACGTCTTAAAAAAAGGAGAAGCTCCAAATATGTTCATGTTTTCTGGCCATGGTTTGGCTGAGTTGTATAGCTGGGGAGCAGCAGTTCTTCCCACCCCAACAGGGTTCCATCCTTTGGGGTTAAATGATGTCAGGGCTCCATGGTGCTAAGAACATGGAGCTACCTTAAAAGTGAGGACCAGGGAAGGATGTAGAAAGTGCCAGAGTCCCAGTCCCCAGATACCCTCAACCACAAAGTACACCTCCCAGCGTAGTCGCTAGACCTAAGGGGGTAAGAGTCACTGAATCAGTAAAATTGAGATGACTGTCCTGCAGATCCCAGAACATATGGACAACTTGCTTCCTTGGAAGAATGACAAGAGTCTCTGATTACCTCTGGTGCTTCTTAGTCATTTCTACAGAAACAGCCTTCAGGGAAAGGAAACTCAAGTTCTCCACAGGTAGAGGTGTAGCAGCTAAAAGATAAGCATTTCTTTGAAGACTCCAGATTTATCTTTGATGAAGCCATGCAAAATTTGTGTTATATAGAACACATCTTTGGGAGATTTAATGTAAAACTAAGGTTTTCCAGCACTGGTCTCTAACCCAATGGATTTTGAGAATCTAAGTCCTGCTATAAACATGAATCCATGGATGTGGCTGTGAGTTTGTATTTTTACAAAGCTCACCAGGTAATTCTCCCTATCAGAGAGATCGCAGCCTGGAAATGAACTCCCCAAATGTATGCTAGTGCTACTATTATGGTCACTGCACGTGACTGTGGTTTCTATTGGAGGGAAAGTAGACTGGTCAGGTTAAATCTGAGCTATCAGGGATCCCTGGGTGGCGCAGCGGTTTGGCGCCTGCCTTTGGCCCAGGGCGCGATCCTGGAGACCTGGGATCGAATCCCACATCGGGCTCCCGGTACATGGAGCCTGCTTCTCCCTCTGCCTGTGTCTCTGCCTCTCTCTCTCTCTGTGACTATCATAAATAAATAAAAATTAAAAAAAAAAATCTGAGCTATCAAAATGATGCTAGGTATGATTTCTACACAGGCAACTACAGTGAATGCTGTCTGCGAGGGGCTAAATTGGCAGTGCTCCTCATTTCCCATTAACATAATATGATCAGGAGTCCCGGGACAGAATTCAGTCCTAATACAAACCGTCCTAGCCACATACTCATCCACCCTGTTCAGAACTTGTCTCCTAAGCATGTACGCCTTGTAGCCAAAGGGAAACTAGACATCTTTTTCAAATATTCTGGACACACATGCATGTTGAAGATCATCTCGTATACTGATGAAGGTATAGATATGAATGTTTAAAAGCATAGAAATCACTGTCAGGGAGAACTGGGTTTCAACCCAGTTCTTCTGGGTTGAAACTTCTGCCACTTACGCATTGTTTCATCTTAAATGTCTTAGTTAACTTCCCTAAGGCTCTATCTCTTTGGCTAAAATACAGAGTGTAGAAATAGAATATGACATAATAACAGGTCGATGCAGGTATTAAATGAGAAGATAACAGGTATCAATTGTTCAGTAAAAGTCATTTACTACTAGTAGTAAGTAAGAGTTTTATGACATATGTTATTACATTCTCTTCTTTTGGTAAGTAAGGTCAAAAGAATTGCTATAGTATAACTGATCAAAAGAAATAACTCAATTTCTTTAAGACCCTTTCTCAAAATGGCGGATTTTCTTTGTTTTTTTATGCTAGAGACACAGACATATTTTTTCTGTTCTGGTGAAAATCACTTTTGTATTAATTTTCATACGGGAATTCAGTTTATTCCAAAATATTTACTTATGTTTAATTTCTTAAAAATTCATAGCATATGAAAGGTTGATTTAATTGGTGGCTCAGGTGGGCCACATCCTTGAGATGGATATGCACAATGATTTAAAAAGAGATGCAATACAGTAATATAAATATATGGTATGCCACTATTTCAGATTTGGATGGGACACAATCCCCTGTATCAGAACTTCTACCGGGGATAGAAAGAAACCAGATATCACATGGACTTTCATTTTCTCTCTGCCATAGAAAGAGTTTATGCATATGGATGTGGATCTATATGTGCACATAGATTTATGAATGTGGGATTATAATATGTAGTAGTTGCTCAAATCATAGATAAGCATGGGCTAGGAAGTCAGACTTGACTTCAATTCTTGGTGCTCTCACTTACCTACCAGATGAACATATTATTTGATCTCTTTGGGACTGTGTCTTCAACTGCAAAATGGGGGAAATAATCCCTTTCAGGCTGCTCTAAATATTAGTTATAGAAGCAAAATATGTAAGATGTAATAGGTGCTGCACAACTGTTGCTATTAATTTAGTTAAAAATCTACATGCACCCATCAGAGTATTTTCATTTCTTATTTAAATATTTTAAAGAGGGGATCCCTGAGTGGCTCAGTGGTTTAGCACCTGCCTTTGGCCCAGGGCACGATCCTGGAGTCCCAGGATCGAGTCCCACATCGGGCTCCTGGCATGGAGCCTGCTTCTCCCTCCTCCTGTGTCTCTGCCTATCTCTCTCTCTCTCTCTCTATCATAAATAAATAAATATTAAAAAAATAAATAAATATTTTAAAGAAAATCTTTCCAACATGTATTTATCCAAATTTGTTCTTGCATCTCCCACCCAGCAGACATCTCTGCATGAATTCTGTTAAGTTAAACATAGCCGTCTGTCTTCATCCTTCAAAAAAGGTTTAAATATAAATCAAGAAGACTTCAAAGACCTTTGCATGAATTTGAGGCAGTTATGATTTTACATATGCTACAAAATTCCCTCTTGATAAAGTCCACAGAAGTTAAAAATTAATATTTTAAGTTCCACTGCATTTCTACTTTTAATTCTTCTGACCTTTCCATTCAAAATACTTCATCATGTTATGAACAGAATTCATAAGCCAATAATTCATTTATTTTCCAAGTACCCTAAAGCATAATTGTCAATAATATTTGGGATCGGCAATAGTAAACTAACCCAAATCCAACTCTATATTGTCTGTAGGCTAAGTGGTACCACTGAGTCCTACAAGCTGCTCTGGGTGGGATGACCATCCTGAAACACCCCCCATGGAAAAGAAAGCTATTAGTAATGACTCTGCCACAGCAGGGACATACTAGGATTGTCCTGAGCATCTGTGACATGCTGTCTCCTACCTCCACATCTCAGAACCAATGGCTCAGCCATTATAAGTATTTACTGGAAGCCCAGATTGAACCCTGTTCTCCATACAGGAAACTTCCATATACTTAATGCTTACATTTGCTTACTTTAGAGTTTTTCTAATTATCTCACTCTTGGGAAGAAGATTTCATTATTTGATACTAAGCTAGGAATAAATTTCTCTCCTTTCTCAGAAATGGTAATAAGGTGGCAGAAAAGTCTTCATCTTTTCTATTTCACCTACCAGATCATTTTTACATGCTCATCTTACAGCTTCTAGGAGATTTCTGCTATCACATTTGGCATTTTGCAACACCTGTTTCTGCCATAGGCCATTGGTCTTTTCATATTTCTTTAGGATATGAAGTGCTTTGCATAGTTAAATGACATTACCTGTTTCATAATTGCCTTAGGTCGCCATTCATTATCTGAGAAGAATCCAAAGCTTTACTAGCAATGCTACCATGAACAAAGCTAAGACTCCCTTCTTTCTTCTTTAAAAGAAACCAGTTGCATCTAAAAGCAAGACTGTGTGTATTGAGTTGCTTCCTTATTTATCCTGATTTCTTAACAGATTATACATAATCAATTCCAGGGATCAGCCTTGAAAGCAGGAGATACAGGTTCCTGAACAGACATAGCTCTGCCTGAAAGCTCTCCCATTATTAGGCTATAGCACATGCAAATCAATTAAGAAGAAATCGGACAATTGTAAAGGACAATTAAGAGAAATGAGGTCATGACAGTGACAGGCAACACTGATTGCTGGAAACACTGCCATCATACTGTGGCTTGATATCCAGAGATGTTTATAATAAATTCCCAGTTCAGAAGCAACAAAAGGAAGCAAAAAGGTTGGAAATTTTTTTAGTTGGGACTTTTATGCATTTTATTTTGACTCTGGACAGTTTTTAAATCTCTAAAAATAAATTAATGTCTGGCTAGAACTAATGGTAAAATGGCATCAACAATTTTTCTGCTTCTAAGTAAGATGTTAAAATTGAGTTTACTGACTGAAAAGTAAAATAAAAATGGAACAAGTGATTGGTCCTTGAAATGAATCATCAAACCTACGAAAATTGTTATTATGAGCAACATTACTACCCTGTGGCTAGTTACCTATTTTCCTCTCAAAGAGCAATTGCCACATAAAAGGAAGGCAAAATATATGTGTATGTACATAAAGCTAATGGGCAGGTTTTATAAATACGGGAAAGAGAAAATGAAATGCAGACCTTCCTCCATAACTGCTGTGTCTAGAGTAACTAAAAATTCTGCCAAATTGTATGTGATTCTTCACAGAAAACTCCATTTTTAGGATAAAATAATGAGCTGGAGCTAATATTCACAATACAAGAGGACTTTTAATATTTTTTTCAAAGCCATTCATGTCCTAGTACGGGTATGGTAAGGAGATGGCAAAGAACAGTTTCTGAAGTGATGCAAGGGCCCTGAGGTCAGAGGCACTCCTTTACCTCTTCCCTGTTTTGTACTGTACTTTATGTGTCACTGTTAAGTTTGCCAGCAGGATGCCTGATCTTCCAGCTAGTTTTACACTTCTAACAAGCTTTAGAATTCTCACATTCCGACTTGATTTTTAATAAAATGGAAACTTTAAATCAGCTTCCTGTGCTCGAAGCTATTAGAACACAGCAGCTTTCTTATGTGGAAGCTTTCTCCCTTCTTCGCTTCTATTCTATTGTTTCCCGCCCACACAATATCTTTTCCTCACCTGGGTATTCATTCATGGAACAATCTAGACAGATTTTATAGCCTACACACACTTAAAAAAAAAAAAAAAACAACAACTGCCTACAGGTTTTCTTCCACGCATGTGTCTCTTCCCTCACCCACACAGGCAACCAACCTCCATACTCACCTCCTCCTTCAACTTCCCCATTCTGTGTGTGATAGCTTGCTGTTTCTCTCTACTTTTAGCAGTGCTTTTCTATTTTTTAACTATTTCTCCATCATCCCATTCAGCAGCATTTCTCCCTTTGTTTTTTAAATTTCCTCTTCTATATCCATTTGTCACAATGTTACTATCATCTGTCTAAATATAATATACGATGCACCATGCCTCCAACATATCGTTAAGTACTTACTCTGTTCTAGAAGGAGGCACCGGCCCTAAGAAGAATCGTCTTCACCCTTCCCCTTCACAATGTAATGAGAAAAATAGGGGGGAAATTAGCTATGAGTACCAGAGGGCTAGTTCTGGCAAACTGAGCTATATTAAATTCAACCCTTTCCATTACAAACAACTAGATCTATTGGATAAATGGTAACATTTAAAAAGGCATATCTGGGCTTACAAGAAAGAAAAACAGGTCCCCAAAGGTCAAAAGGTAAGAGAGAACTACAAATAGAGGGAGGGAAGTACATGAATTGACAAAATAGTGGTATGAATGGGGGCTAAGTGTCCAGTAGCTAAGAGCTTGAGTTTTCATGCTCACAAGAGGCAGAAAACCCTCTGGATCCTTCCAGAGCTTATGTAAGGCAGAAGCTAGAAAGTGACCCCATGCCTACAGCCATATTATAATCTAGATAAATTCCAGAGTGTAATATTGGTGAAGGGATAGCCAAAGAGATCGATTATGCACAACAGAGACAATAGGTACAAACCCAAATATGGACAGGGAATTAGTAAATGAGAAAAGTAGCATTAAATTTAGTGCATAACAGCACACAATAAATAGTGTTGGAACAACTGTTTAAATGTATGAAGAAATTTAGATTTATGCTTTACACTAAAATATTTCTAAGCTGTTTTTGTAAGATATACTTGACATACAATAAATTGCACTATTAAAATGTACAGCTTGATAAATGTTAACATGTGCACAGAACTGCAATCAAGATAATGAACATATTGATTAACCCCAAAGGTTTCCTTTATTTATTTTTAAGATTTTATTTATTTATTTGAGAGAAAGAAAGAGCACGAGCAGGGGATGGGGCCAAAGGGAGACAGAGAAGCAGATTCCCCACTGAGCAGGGAGCCCAATGCAGGAGTCTATTCTGGAATCAGGACCTAGATGTCTAACTGACGGAGCTACTGAGGCACTCTAACCCCTAAAGTTTCCTAATGCCTCCGGTAACCCTTTATTCTTCTCCCCAACCTTACTCCCAGGCAGTCACTGATTTCCTTTTTGTTGTTACAGATAAGCTTGCATTTTCTAGAATTTTGTATGCACAGAATCACAGAATATGTAATCTTTTTCATCTGGCTTCATTTGCTCAGCATAATTATTTTGAGATCCATCCAAGATGTTGTATATATCAATTTCTCATACTTTTTTATTGCTAAACAGTATTCATCATATGGATATACCACAATTTGTTTATTCGTTTATCTGTTGGTGGAAATTTGGGTTTTTAGCAGTTTGGGCTATTACAAATACAGTCACTATGTAAAAGTCTATTTTATGGGCATATGTTTTTATTTCCCCTGGTTAGATACCTGGAATGGAATGAATGGGATATATGGAAGGTGTCTGTTTAACTTTCTAAGAAACTGCCTGTTTTTCCAAGTAGTTCTACCATTTCTCATTTCCATCTTATTTAAATAAGAAATGAAAATACTCAGATGGTATTATGATAGCACACTCCTCATTCTGTCACACTGAGGAAAATCTCCAAATGCACATTTTGAATTTGCTTAGTCTACTTTCCCATGAGGTTACATTTTTCAGTCTGACTTGCCTTGAATACTTGTCTTAAAAAATCAGAAAAATTTTTGAGGAAATAGAGGATATAAAACAGTGTACATAAATACTTTTTTTGTTCAATTTAGATAAAGTTTTCTCATAAAAACTGCAGAAACTTTCTTGTTAATCATGTAGATTATAATGCAGTTGGTGGATAAACTTACCCTGGTTTCGTGTCATTTACTACACAGTGATAGGTAAATGTTCCAAACATCTGAACTCCTAAAATTCCATAAAGAAGTAGAAAGAAAAGTAGGAAAATTGAAACGCTCCATATTTGTTCTCCTGATCGCCTAGGGGGAAAAAAAGTAGGCAAAACTTAACAAAAATGTCGTAAGTTTTTTTCCTTAACTTATAATAAAAGCAGCACTTACTTTAAAATGTTTGTAATTCTGGTCCTTGGTAGCTCAAATCGGAAATAAATCCGGAATGCCCGAATCATAATTAGTGGCCGTGGGATCCGCAACATGCCCCAAGGTGACATCTGGTCAACTATATCAGCAATTTCAAATACCTGTAAATTAAGAGGTAAGAATAAACAAGCTCAGAGCTTCCTTTAGCTTTGCCTGTACTTATGACAAACTCAGATGGCATCAGGAGGTTCACCCTGCACTCTGCTCTGCCCTGTATTATTTTCCACTGAAATAAATTCTCTTTTGAACCCATCTTGAAGCTATAGCTATCTTCAGAGAAATGAATACATAAACTAATGTAAATGCTATCACTCTTATTCATTTTCCATATAATCCATTGAAGCACACTTTTTATTACAAAAACTAGTGCCAACTTAGAATAAGTATGCAGAGTCTTCCTAATGAATAATGTTCTTTGGTGGAACTTTTTAAATAGCTAGGTCATAAAGTCATGGAAAAAGGGTTAAGATTATTATAAAAAAATAAAAAGGAATTGTACCATTTACTAACAGAGGCAAAATGATAATTAGAAAATGTTTTGTCAATCATATAACAGCTATTAAATGGAAAAGAACACATTAATATGCAGGATGAAATCAGATTGTTGGAGAGGTGAGCTTTATAAAAATGAGAGCTCATCAATAAGCATTAAGATGACTTTGCAGGATCGACTGTGAATTTATTCTATTCTAAATTTTTTAATGAATATGGCAACTTGAGTTGAATTAAATGCAAAAATCAAGCCTGAATGAATGCATGGAAATGAATTCTATTATCTAGTAAAATCCCACCTTTAGGCGTTTTTAATATATGTTCCCATCTTGCATAGTAAGGCATTTTCTATTTGTAATATGGTATTTTATGTTCATCCCAATATATCTGTATTTGCCAGCTGTTTTTAGTGAGGACTAAGTCACATAAATGACTGGAATTTTAATTTTTAAATTCAATTTTTTATTCTACAGATACATAAATATTGCCGTGTTCTGTCCTTTATTTCAATAAATATGTTCTTACATCTTTTTAATAAGAATAATTTGCTCTAGTATTAATTCATGTCTGATTGAGAAATAATTCATAGATGTGACTGACAATGATTAAATGTTTTTAAAGTTATAAACATTTAAAATAATGTAATGTTATAGAAAGTTTCACCCTCACATCTGACATATATTCATTACTATTTTTACTTAAATTTTCAATGCAAAACAGTGCACAGTTTGGAAAATACGCCCTTGTAATTTAAAGTTTTAATTACCTGTAACACCAATGAAACCCAAAGGCAGAAGACCATAAATCCATCAAAAACACACCAGCGATCTTTCACATAGGAACTATCCCCCTAAAAATAAATTTCACATGGAATTATCACGCAAAATTAATAATTTCAAAAAACATCTGTGGAAAGAAGGATCAAGTGCTAGTTGAGTATAAGCTATTCATAATTTTTGTATCACAATTGAAGAGATTTCAAAAGGAACACCTTTAGCATTTTAAATGGCATTTTATATGAAGAAAATAATTTATAAAACACAAGTAACTACAGAGCTATGCATGGAAAATTTTACATTCACACAAACATAAAATATCACTATTTCTTCTCTTAGTCACACAGATACTACCATTTAAGAAACCAGAGGTCATCCCACTCAGTAGGCAGGTAAAGTCCTAACCCAGCTTTCTTCCTACAAGAACCAAGAACAATAACGGTCAGCATGAAGGCCTTTCAACCTGTGGATCAACCACCATTAGTAGGAAATTAACCACAAATTCACCACAAGCTAAGTTAAACATGAAGGAGAAACTTGCCTTCATTATCAAATATGTCAAACATATATTGACTTAAGACATATTACTTTCATCTTTTAATAATGAATCTACTCTGACATTAGAATGCATATTTTCATCAGTGGGGATTTTAGGAAAAAAAAATCCTTTCAGATATCAAAATGGAAACCCTCATTAGATTAGAATTGGAAACCTAATTAGGAAGTCTTTTGCTTTATTGGGACTTCCCCATCAAGTCACTAACTCCATCATAATCCATGAAACTCATTTTTGAATTCAGTGACATCTATCATTACCAGCTCTTAATGAAGCAGCTTAGAGAATAAAAATGGGAACAGAAAGCCAAGATTTCAATTTCAAATAAAATGATGAAATCTGTTGTAGGATATTTAGGAAAATAAAATAATTTCCAGAATCATTTATCTTTAGTAATAAATAGGCTATCAAAAAGATTCATTGAGAAATTTTCAGAAATAGTTTATATTATTCAAAAAACTAACAGTATGATAAACCATTTAATGTACATTATCTGACCCAGATGTGAAGTATAAATTCAACTAAGTAACACTGAGGACTCATCTACTTTACACGAGAGGATATATAATGCCTCCTGAAACACACACACCACACACAAACACACACAATTCCTCCATGGAAAAAGTAATATTATACATCCAACTAATGCATAAGATGGAATAATTTATAATAAATCTATAAACAGTGATAGACGAGATAGGGAGATTAATTATATGAAGAGTTTAGAGAAAAAAAAATGCTAGTTCCCAAATGCCTAGTAGTAAGAGGATCAACCAAATTTGGTAATTCATATATTGGAGAAGTCACAAAAGAGATTGAAAGCAAGCCCTGAGGCTTGGAGTCTGAGTAACTAAGAGGACAATGACTCTGTTAAGTGTTATGATCATCATATGCTGATTTAAGCCTCATGAAGAGAAAAACTGCACTCGGGGTACCACTGGTTCTGAGTGTGTGTGTGCATGCAAAACATGCCTGCACACACACACACACACACAAAATCACATATAAATAAATAATTTAAGGATATGATGGTTGTCCTCAAAACTTCACAAAACATCTTTTACTACAAGCATCATATTTGCCTTGTATATTTCATAGTTAGCTGAAAATAGAAATTAATTAGAATCTGAATATAGAATACGGCCAACATAAAATTGAATTTTCTCTGAGCCTAATTTTAATGGATATCCCACAAGATAATGAATACAAATTATTTAAGGTTGCACTTTAAATATTCCCTTGAGTTTCTTAATATACCAAGCAAATGTTCTCTTCATTCATTCATTCACTCAATGTATAGAATACCTTCATGATCTTGACAGTGTTTAAAGCAATAATGCTACAGGAGTGAAAAGAGAAACAAAAACTCCTGCCCTTATGTGATTTACATTCTCAGTTTAAAAAATGTTAAATATACAATATATATTGATAAGTATTATGAAGAAAAATAAATGTAGTTTCAAATTGACTTTTAATAAAAAATATACTTTTTTACTGGGATGTTAGGCAGAAAGAGGAAAAATATCACTTGATCGTTAAGAATTAGGCATAGCTGTGATTGTTTTTAAAAATGCAAAGAATTCCAAACACAAAAACTGAAATTTTTACGGGACTCAGCAGAGAACTCTTTTAGAGTAGTTCTATTTTTAACTTTTTGAGGAACCTCCATATTGTCTTCCTGAGTGGCTGTACCAGTTTGTTCTCCCACCAACAGTATAGAAGATTCCCCTTTCTCAAATTCCTCACCACCCTGTGATCCAGCAATTTCACTACTGGGTATTCACCCAAAGAATACAAAAATACTAATTCAAAGGGATACGTGCACTCTGATGTTTACAGCAGCATTATCTACAAGAGCCAAATTATAAGAGAGCCCAAGTGTCCATCAACTGATGAATGGTGTGTATACATATATACACACATATAAGATTTAAGATACAAAATAAACAATAATAGGGGAAAAAAGAGGAAAACCAAGAAACAGGCCCTTAACTAAAGAGAACACACTGATGATCACCAGAGGGGAGGTGGGGGGGGGGGCGGATGGAGGAAATAGGAGATGGGGATTCAGGAGTGCACTTGGGATGAGCACTGGGTGTTATATAGAAGTTGTATTTCAGGTAGAAATTGTACACCTGAAACTAATATTACACTACGTTAACTAACTGGAATTTAAAAACTTTAAAAAAGAAAAGAAATAAAAACAGAAAAGACCAAAAAAGGAACTACTTTAAAAATAGGAATGATTAAAAGTAAATGTTAGGCAGAAAAAGGATCACTGGGATCACTGGGTACACAGACCCCTAACAGGATGAGTTTATATGGTATTTTCCCCAAACAGTATTATTTTATTTATTTTTTGTCATTAAAAATTATTATACAAAGTGTCACTACAATTAACCTCCTTTGCTCCTCATAACTTGCTTTAGTAACAAATTACATTCAGTAAGATACAGGATGAGATCTCATTATATTTAGGATTATTTAAACTGTAAAAGTGATAAACAATGATAGTTCTTGTGAAAGAAAATTCACATTATACCTGTATATGTCTTTAACTGATGTTCAAGTATTATATTTTTTAAAATAGATTTTCAAAATTAAACTTATAAAAGATTTAACATTTTAGCTTTAACAAAACTTGCCCTTAAGTTGGCACAAATAAAGTCAATTTTGAAAAATTGGGGCCCCACAAATTTAGAATATAAAGCTATCAAAATAGAGTTGACTGAACTTTTATTTCTTACTTACTTTATATATTTGTTTACTAAGGAAATTGATGTTGCCACAATGACCTAAAGTATATTATAAGCCATATAAAAGGTTGGGTTATTTAAAATCACTTTAAAAGCCCTGGTGGGGATCACAAATAAAATATGCGAACAAAGTGCTAACTCAAATGAGCTCACATTATATAAACTGGCTTAGCAAAACTTCCACTATGTAACATAGAAAACTATTTCTGAATTAAGAAGTCATTTCACAGGATGCCTGGGTGGCCCAGTGGTTGAACATCTGTCTTTGACTCAGATCGTGATCCGGGAGGTCCTGAGATCAAGTCCCAAATCAGGCTCCCTATGGGGAGCTTCCTTCTCCCTCTGCCTATGTCTCTGCCTCTCTGTGTGTGTCTTCCATGAATAAGTAAGTTAAATCTTTAGAAAAGAAAGACATTTCAGTTGCATTGTTTGGAATGTGCTCTGCTTTAGACTTTCCAGGAATTCATTGTGGCATTTACCTGTTGCCAACAAGACCACCACACACTAGATGGTATGTAATAGTGAATTAGAACTGGCTTCTTTTGACTTGTGAAATAAACCACTGGGCATAAGTTTTGTATATTACTTTTTGGCTCATGTTCCCAAGAGGCATTTAATATTATAAAAACCTTTAATAAGCAGTGGTACAGCGAGCTAGGACACAAAAACCAGTAACACTCAGATTCTCACCCCCCACTTTAATTTTTAAGTTTTGCTTTTTAGTGTTCATTATTCTTTTTTAAAAAGATTTTACTTATTTATGAGAGAGAGGGAGAGAGCAGGGAGTGAGCAGAGGGAGAACGACAAGCAGACTCCTCTCTGAGCTACCAGCCTGACATGGGGCTCCACCTCACAACTCTGAGATCTCGACCTGAGCTGAAACCAACAGTTGGATGCTTCACCCACTGAGCCACCCAGTCTGTGCTCATTATTCTTCATGCTTGTCTGTCTTCCTGAAAAATTCTCCCAAGTCGGTGCCAACTTTTTCCTCCAGACTCTGATCTGGCCATAGCCTAGGCTGATTAATGCTTTAGCTCACACATAATGCAACAAGCAGCCACTCAGCTCATGTGTATAAAAACTGTTCCTATTGTGTAACTTATAGAATTGTCCTTTGTAATTCCCACCTGTTGTTGAATGAATTATAGTTTACTCCCTCCTGTTTATCAATTCCAGTTGTGAAGTTTGGGTTTCCCACTTAAATCTTCTGTAAACATACTCTCTGGTGCTACATTAAAAAAAATAGTCTGTCCCCATCATAAATATTTGAGTCTTTTCTGAAGATTCGTAACAACTTGAGACTAGACAATTTCAGACTCCTAGCACAGAGTGTGACATATAGCAGATGTTAAATGAGTGAATTAGGTAAGGATTTGTACATTATCTCAGAGAGTTTCTGCAGATTATAATGTATATAGTAAGAAGTCCATTCATATGCCTCTTGAATGCATCCCATCACACATCCATTCTTTGAAATTAGTATTGTTCCTTAAAAGAAATGATTCTTTGATTCCTGGCAAAGATAGAAAGATATATTATTATCTTTCTGGGTAATACGTTAAAGTTAAGACTTTTTCCCTGTATTATCATGAAAAACCACAGATAAAATTAACTTTTGGATATTTCCTGGATGCGTACCGTTTGACTACACAGAGCTGACGTGCCAAGCAAACAGGAATTGGGTCTAGGCATACATAATTTGTGCACTATAATGTAATTGTAAACATGACTGAATTGATATTTATATCATGTTAATCATTACTGAGAATCACTAAGGCTTCATAAGTCTAAATAACTTTAAATAAATAAAATATAGACTTTGAACCTGACGCTTTGAAATATAATCTCATAATACATTTTGTGCCTGACACATTTACCAAATTCTCTTTTTGATTGTTTGTTAAAAACTTTTAACCATAATTGGTGAAGTATGTCTATATTCTTTTAAAATCCTACTGTATTAATACCTGAGTTATATAATATTTGCAAATAATAAGCTGATCCTTTTCTCTACTTCCAAAATATGTAACCAAACCCTCATACACATGGTACTCAAGAAATTTTAACACCTAAATATGACAGAAAGGTTTTAATTTGCTTGTTCCATCAACAAAAATGGAGAGAATGCTAGAGCTATAAGCAGAAATCAGCATGCTGGTGGATGAGGAGTTATTCAAGAGCTGTCTGTCAATTTTTACAAAGGTAAACACTCAGAGGCTGCCAATCAATTATGCAGTATAAGAGAGTCACTTAAATTGCCATGCAAGTATTTAATAAGCAGAGAAACCAAACACATTTATCTGAAGACATTTATAGGGATATAGTTTGCAGTTACAAAATGATATGCCCTGGTATAGTTTTCCAAACACATGATTTATTGTTCCCAGTTCCCAGGGCCCATCTGTCACTGTGCCTTAGCATTATTATTTATCACTTCAACAGTGCTCAGAGCATGCATGTTACTTTTACCTAGGTATATTGCCAGACGAAAAATAGACAACTGATAATTGTCTGCAGATTTTGCAGTCTTCAATACATGGAATGCCCTACAATACCACAAACATCTATCACTCAAATGGTTTATTTTTATCTCCAGGGACCTGGTGAGCTAGAATCCTTGTCAGAATAGGAATTAATGGGGAGGTAATTAGAAACAAATTATTTGGGAATGGGAATGAATTGGCAGATACCTTCAAGCATGGGGAACATTATAAAGGATGTGAAATCTTTCAAACAATACATGTCTTCCGGTAAGAACTGTCTTTAAAAATTTTTGAAGTCCCAAATCACTATGTAACTAGAAGAACCATGATAAAGAATCAGCATGTGTGTTACTGGAAACACTGAGGCTGCCCATAAATCCTGTAAGAAGGTACAGTGTACAATGCATGTATAGCTCTGTTGTTCTTTTGAGCTCAATCTTGTGCTGGCATTGATCATCCACTTAACAATAGGTAAGTGTCAAGTGCATCACGATCTTCCCTTTTCCCTATCTTCCCTGAGAAGGTTAGTTTTTCACAGGACCTAAGACTGGAGTCTCCCAACTCAGTCACTTGATCTTATTTCATCAATTTTAAGACACACTACCCTCCCATCCCACTCCAACATAGTTTAACATTTCTAAATTTAGGATGTATCTTGTAATCAATGCATCAATTACAATCTTACACCTTACAATCAAAGTATAATTAGCAGCACTTTTTCTTTCATAAGAGGTGTAAAGTGATGCCTCATCTTACTACTGATGACCACATAGATTTAATCAAATATGGTAGGTAGTCCTTTCATATACTATTTATTTGCTTATTTATTAAGTTCACACGCTCCCGCTTTCGTTTGGTGCATACAAAACACCCACTTCTGAATTTAATATGTACAAATAATTGAGTGATAGGTGTTTTAAATGCTGTTTATTATACAGAAATGTACAAATGGATTGTTATCTTGTGTTAGAGAGTGATTTAGTGACATTTAGAGAAGTTGGTTGGGGTTTCTGTAATGCATTATTAGTTTTCCCATTTAAATTGATGGAATATAGGCTCCAGTTTTCTGAAAATATGCTGAAATATATTTGCTGGAATAGATCAGACACAGATAATGAGAAGTGCTTACATGTGCTTTATAAGTCTGATCCATAAAGTGGCCCAGCCATTCTCTGAAGACAGGGCTCTACTCTTAGTCTCTTTGAGGGCAGTAAGCTCATTATAATAAGTCTTCCAATCAACGTCTGAATGATTAAAGGGAAACTTGGCAACTGTACTTGGGTTTGAGAACATAACTCTTATATTTTTATTGTATCTTAAGTATCTTAAATTTATATTTATGCATATTTTAATATATTAGGCAAAACACGAGGTCAATAAAATTAGTGGGCAATACTAGAAAGTCATAGCTGCACTACGTTTGTTTTTTTGTTTGCTTGTTTGTTTGTTTTTTACGACGTTTGTTTTGAAAAACAAAGTTTCTTGGTTTGGTTTGCTATAGATGCTTCTACAAACTAAGTTACTATTAGATCACATTACCTTAAGCATTAGGTATGAATTTCAGGTGTGCCATAACGTTGCTAAAGCAGACTAGGTATGATGTTAAAGCACTGTATATGATTATAAGCAACAATACACTGGTTTGCTTTTATAAGCATTTTCTATGGATTAACATAGTTTTATCCATTGAAAACATTCTTTCAAAAATAAAAAACAAGAATTCCCCAAATCTCTGACATATACGTACATCGACTGACATGTTGTCTTCCATAGAAGTCATATGACATACTGGTGTTACTCACTGAATAACTAAATCTGACTGTTCCACAGAAATATATTAGTTGGAAATCAGTGCATATAGTATGATTTCCATTCAAAATAATTGTACAGCTGTGTTACAAACAATGTGAAAACTTGTTAATAAAAGTGCAACCTGATGCTTAAAACACAACAAAATATATATATATATACAAAATGAGCCCATATATGTATGGGAAAAACACAGAAGTCCTACAAGTGAACAAACACAGCACGTATTTGCAAAATTTCTGGGTAAAGACACTAAAAAGTTGAATGAGTGGTAACTGTAGTACTATTGGAAAATGAATTAAGGTGGAAACCATATGGAAATATTTTATGAAAAATAAGTTTTTTAGCAGACAGGTGCTTAATAAATGTTTAAAAATATATAGTAGGGTTAACTGAGGAGAGCATAGTAATTCAAACTTGAGTAACATGAGATCCTCTAAAAAATTATCATACAGCCCCTATACAGGCTGTTATGTTTTATTATGGAGTAACTTAAATGCCTACACTTTTCTCATGCAACTGTAAACCAAAACAAATATACAAATACAAAAATATGGAGTAAAAAAATTAAATTAGCAAAACAAATGTACTGTAACAGATGCTATTTTTCTAAAACTAAGCCTTTATGAAAAGTTTATGGTTTGCTTCCAGCTTTAGTATATAATCCAAAATTGTAAGTCATATATATTAGTGTACAACTTATTTTTTTAAAGGTATGCCACTTTATTTTTTTTTAAGATTTTATTTATTTATTCATGAGAGACACACAGAGAGAGAGAGAGGCAGAGACACAGGCAGAGAGAGGGAGAAGCAGGCTTCATGCAGGAAGCCTGACATGGGACTTGATCCCAGGTCTCCAGGATCACAACCTGGACTGAAGGCGGCGCTAAACCGCTGAGCCACCCTGGCTGCCCAAGGTGTATGACTTAGTTGTTGGTGTATGTTTACAACTCAATAGCAAAAAGAAATAAACAACTTGATTTTAAAAGGGCAAAGGACCTCAACAGACATTTCTCTAAAAAAGACATATAGATAGCTAAGAAGTATATGAAAAGGCACTTGACTTCACTAACAATCAGCAAAATGAAAATCAAAACCACAATAAGATATCACTTCACATGTTAGGATTTATCAAAAAGACAACAGATAACAAATGTTGGGGAGGATGTGGAAAAAAGGGAACCCTTGTGCACTGTTGCAGGGAATGTAAATTGGTACACTCATTCTAAATTATGAAGTTCCTAAAAAATTAAAAACAGAACTACCTTATAATCCAGAATTCCCACTTCTAAGTATATATCCAAAGGAAAGTAAGTTAAGTTTTAAATACAAGAATGTAATCTCAAGTCCAATATACTCTGGTCTGTGTCTGCCATAACATGCAGGTTTGCAGAAATGTATATTACAAAAATGAGAACAAATTCATGACCTGGGACAGGGGGGGCCCCAAGGGGGAAAATTCAATAAGATGATAAATTTAAAGCCTGGTTCAGGATAATCAGACTTCCTATTTAATTATATTTAACTCAAATCTGAGATGGCATTTGAACACGAATATTAGTTTTAATAAGATATGAGGCTGCAATGATTATTTCCAGATAATGTTAGCACGACAGTATTACTAAAATCTGCATTATATTTGTGTTTAATTCAAGAATTCCTAAATTAAAAACAGAAAAACTGTATTTGATGTTAATTTTCAATTTTAAATTCTTACGGATTGAAAATTAAAACAACACTTTTAGTTTTAGTCAACAGCTCATCATCCAAATATTGATGGAAATCAGAAAATACTAGACGGGACTAGGAGTGTTTCAAAAACAACCTGGTCATAAATCAAATATTTTATTATTTAATGATTGCTGCAACTTTTAATATTTGAACTTTTAAAACCTTTGTTCATTTGGTACTCAGTTCACTTGGTATGAATATATTCAGTCCACCTCTGTTCTCTTCATCATTAGACTCTGATATTGCAATGTCTACTGTCATGCTCATGATGTGAAATCCAAGTCTTAATTTATTAAATAACTTCAGAAAACAAAACTTTTATTCTAGGAAATGTCGTGCTTTTGTTCATTCAAGTTGGAATCTCAAATCAACACATGGTGATTTATAATCCCAATGAATATTCAAAGATTGCCATCGCCTGAATGACCAATGCACACAAGCCCTGGGGTCATCCAAGGCCCTCTGGAGAATCATAGAATTCAAAACAGGGCTAGGCTGTGCTGAGAGTGAAGTTACAGTGGCATAAAGACACCTCTGGCACCTGCACAAAACCTCAAGTCCCCTGAGCTGACCTCCTGGTTTAGCTATCAATTTGGGGCACTTGACATATCTAAATCTAATGCTCAGAGTATCTGGTCTAGCAATTTTGTGAAAGACCCAGATTATCTTCAAATCACAACTGAAATCTACTGGATGAGGCATGGAAGGTGCCCACTGCACCCATAAATCAACATCTTTTCCTAGTGGGCTGTGGATCACATACTATGGCCATGCTGCCTTTCCTGGGGCCCATGCTTACTGTACTCACAATAGGCTCTCGGTGTTTCTCTGAGTTTACTTGTTTCTTGGCAAATACATTAAGATTACTGTGGCTTTGATGGTTTCTTTCAAGTGCAAATCCTGAACTGAATCTCTCTTTTGTATTTCTACCCCAATTTTCTGTGAATTACCATATAAACTTCAGAAAGTTTTTTTCAAAGCTTCTTATAAAATCTGACAATAGCAACAAGCTGGCTGGTCAAGCAGCTAGCTGAAACTAAGTCTGCAGTGAGTTGAACAGTGTGCCCCCCAAATCCATGTCCAATCAGAATCTCAGAATGTGACCTTATATGGAAATAAGGCCTTTCGAAGATACAATTAGTTATGATGAGGTCATGCTAAATTAGGGTGAGCCCTAAATCCAATGACTAGTATCCTTAAAAGAGGAGGAGAGGATACACAGGGAAAGAAGTTCATGTGAAGACAGGAGCAGAAACTGAAGCAATACAGCTACAAGCTGAGGAATGTCAAAAACTGCTGGGGGCCATCTAAAGTGAGGAAGACCAAGGAGAGGTTGTTTTCCCCTTTCCCCTAGAATCTTCAGAAAGATCATGGGTCTGCTGACATTCTAGTTTTGGACCTGTGGCCTCCAGAACTGTGAGACAATAAATTTCTGTTGTTTTAAGCCCTTGTTTGTTGTTAGTATGGAAGAAGTAAGTAACTAATACAAACTCCAAAGTATTTGTGATCTCTGTTTAAAAGCCACTATGACCATGAAATCAGAGGACAGAAGTCAGGCAATAACAAATTCTTTGAGAGCAGCACTCGAGAAATTAATAAATGCATCTGCAGACAAACTTCCAAGCTCACTCCTGTCCATTATCTCTTCACTATCAGGTGCATCAAACTGCATTTCCCCCCAAGACTTCTCCTCCAGATCCTAATGTAATCTGGCCAATCAGATATACACTCTCAGAACTATGAACATTGACTTCTAAGGAGAAAGACAGAGATGGCCTGGGGCAATGTTCACAGTGTCAGCAGTGGTAGTATGTGGACCACACTTCACAGGTGTGACCTGAGCTGAGGTCATTGCAGCCCTGAGTTCAGAGCTTCCTGGAGTACACTTCTGAAGCTCAATTTCCCAGCGCCTCATTCACTCAATGTACCCAGGAGGTGTCCCTACCACTTTCTTAAAAAAAAAAATAGTACAGCCAGAATTTTTTGTTTTGTTTTGTTTTGTTTTGGTCATAATGTGTCTAACACAAAGTATATGCTAAATAAACTACTATAAAGGTTAAGCAGTTGACTTTAATTTGGGTAAGATCACGATGGGAGTTTTTTTGAATTTCCCAAATTTCCTAAGAAAACAAAGCAAGTGAGATAGCATAGAGAAACATATCCACAGACATAGTCTTGAATGAAACTAACTGATAATTTGTTCCAAAATGAAGATCAAACTATTGACAATAGTAATACCTACTCAAGACCCCAGTTTGGGGAAGGTGTAGAGGGAAGGCATGCAGGGAAGTTGTGGCTGATCCAAGAATTTCACAGCACCAAAACTACTAACAAATACTAGCAAAACACTTAGTGGAAGTTTCAGAGAGTGAACCTGAGAATAAATGGTAAAATTCTTAGAAATGTAACATAGCAGTCTACAAAGAATATCCTAATCTTCCAAGTGGATCTAATAAAAACTCCTTTCTAGGAGACCAGAGACCCAAGCTAAAGAAAAATTCCTGGAGTAGAATCCAAATTGGCTAGGGAAGGAATGAGAGGGACAGAGGAGATAAGGAGGACAGGGTTTGATAAGAGGGCCAGCTGTCCAGAGGAGGCACAGCCCAGACCTGGGATGGTTGCTGTAAAGAGAAGCTATATATTTTACACTTCATGGTAACAACAGAGGAAGGAACCCTCAAACTGATAATGTATGGAAGTTACTCTACCCATTAAGCAGGAGAAACTCCATTTCAAATGAACAATAGCAAGAAAGGTAATAAAACAAAATGATTATGATCAAGTCCTTATGAATATATCATAATCATATATTATGATTATATATATAATATGTATGATCAAGTCATATAAATATGTAGAAGAACCCAATAACATATAAAAATATAAGACACACAAAAAAGTAAACATACAAAGCAGATAAAAACTGTAGTAGAATATAACAAAGTTATCAAAAGAAATTAAAAATAGATGCTAAAAAAGTGCCACAAAACTGGAAACAGGAAAGCAAAGAAATGATGTCTAAATAACAGGAGACTGGGAAAAAAGACAGAGAAGTGTTCAGGAGATCACCAGAATTAGAAAGAAATGGAAAAAAATCATTTTAGATGGAGAAGTAAACTTAAAGGAACACAAGATTGAAAAGACAGCATGGGGAATACATACAGTAAGGGAAACAGAATACAGAAGAAATAAAATGGAAAAAAAGAAAAAGAAGCACATTAAGAAAATGATGGAAATAAATGACTAAAACATGACTTGGTGTAACTGGACTTAAAAGAAATCCTGAAGAACAATGAAGCAGAATAAAATAAAATAAATATCATGTGATGAGTATATTCCATAACAGTCAACAAAAGACACATTCTCATAATTCTGCTGAGTTCACTAATAAATGTAAAGACTCTCAATATTTAAGAGAAAAGATCACATCACATAGAAGGAAAAAAACATTCTCACAGCCACATTTATACCAAAAATGATGACGTAACATATTTAAGAACCTCAAGAAATGAAAATGTGAAACACCTTAAGAAATCTAGAAATAGACTGAAAAAAGGAGACTAAATAAAGAAAAAAAAGAAAGAAAGAAAGAAAGGTAAAATCAAAAATTAATGAGTGAGAATGAATGAATAAGCTAGTACTTTTTAAAAATCAGTAAGATAAATAAACCAATTGGCTAATCTAAAATAAAATGAAGCGTATCTGGGTGGTTCAGTTGATTAAGTGTCTGCTTTTGGTTCAGGTCATGATCTTTGGGTTCTGGGATGGAGCCCTGAATGTCAAGTTCCTTGCTCTGTGAGGAGTCTGCTTCTCCCTCTCCCTCTACTGGCCCCACCATGCTCTCTCTCAAATAAACGAATAAAATCTTTAAAAAAAAAAAAGCAAAATGAAACAAAACAAAACAAACAATGCTAGCCAAGCCAGCTAAAAGAAAGTCTAATCTCACAAAAAATTCAAAATTCAGAGAAAATACAAACCAGAGAAATTAAAATTATTGTAAGCAATCTTCTGTTAATAAATGAAACAAACTAAATAGTGGATAACTTCCTAAGAAAGTATACTTCACCAAAGAGATTCCACAGACCAAGCAAGTCTCAACAGAACAATTTCCACAGAAGACACAGAAACAGAAAGGAGTCCTACCAAAAAAAAGCACTAGGACCAGATGGTTTCATAGGAGATTTATACCAAACTTTTAAAGTTATAACAATTTAAAGATGATTCAGACTATTTTAGAGCATAGGAGTATATGCACACATGGAAAGTCTAATATCAAAACCTGACAAAGATTAGACAAAATTAAAACAAGGAACAAGGGATCCCTGGGTGGCGCAGCGGTTTGGCGCCTGCCTTTGGCCCAGGGCGCGATCCTGGAGACCCGGGATCGAATCCCACATGGGCTCCCGGTGCATGGAGCCTGCTTCTCCCTCTGCCGGTGTCTCTGCCTCTCTCTCTATCTCTCTGTGACTATCATAAATAAATAAAAATTTAAAAAAAAATTTTAAAATAAAAAAATAAAAAAATAAATAAAACAAGGAACAAAATAACAAATATCATCAAATAGCACATTAAACTAGAATAAAACTGTCATGACTCAACTCAGTGTTTTCTAGGAATGTAAGGATGGCTCAATATTAGGAAATCTACCCTATTATAAGAGCTTAAAAGAAAAATAATCAACAAATTTTAAAAGCTATTCATGATACAAAATTCAAAAATTGGAATATTCTCTTAATCTGATAAAATATACATTATTCAAACCCTAATCCTTCAAATTACTTAATAAGGAAATATTAGAGATGTTCTAAATAAGTCCCAGGTTAAACAAAGATTTTCACTGCCTCTAATACTATTTGAAATTGAGCTGACCCAATTAAATAAGTGAAAGCAATTATAGGCATCTGAATTGAAAATAAAAAGACAAATCTGTATTTATTTCTATATGCTATAAAGATATGGAAATACCAAAAATATTAATGGAAAAACTACTATAAGTAATATAAGAATTTAGTAAATTTAGAAAAGTAGCAGGAAATAATATTAACATAAAAATCAAAAGTCTTCATTTAAAATAATAACAGCAAATTAGAATCCTTAATAGAAGATAAGACTCCATATTGACAGCAAAAAGATGAAATAAATACCAAAATATAAACATTACAAAAAATGTGTAAAATGCATATAAGGAGAAGTATCAAACAGTCCTGTAAGACTCAACAGAATGGAAAGACAGCTTATGATTTGGAATAGGAAGAAGTGTGACCAAAAAAGCCATGAGCAAAAAAAAAAATGATAAATGCTTAAAGTAAATGCAATTTATGTCACAAAGAACTAATATTCCCAACACAAAAAATGCCTAAAACTTGAGTGAAAAATAGTAACAATTTGAAAATGGTCTTTGTATACCATCAGGTTCAACCTCACTCTGAAAAGGGAAATTTAAAACTACACTGAGTTACCATTTCTCAACCATCAGATTGGCAAATATCCAAAAGTTTTACAAACTATTTTGTGGTGACCATTTGGGAAAGAGGCACCTGTGTACATCACTGGTCAAAGTCAAAATGGTTCAGAGAATATAGAGTATACATAAACTAATAACAGAACTACCAGGACGCAATTAGCTATATCTAGAATGTAGAATGTTCTACAAGACTCATTTTCCCAATGGATCAATTTTTTTTTTTGCAGGATATGTGGGGCTGAGAACTAATTGGCATAAAAAGATTTAAACAGAATTTAAAAATATAACAAACACACTTTGTGAAGCTTGTTTGAATTCTGATTCAAAGAAGTTACCTTAATATAAAAAGAAATGTTTGAGACAATTGGGTATTTCACCTTTATGACTTGGGTACTGGCATATATTAAGAAATTGTTAATTTTGCTAGATGCAATAATGCCATGATGGTTATGTTAAAAACAATGTTTATCACTCAGTAATGCATAAGGAGTTACTTCTGACATTTTAAATCTGATTTTTCAGATTTGCTCTAAAATGAAAAGAACTGGCCACTACTGATAACTGTTGATACGGAGCTACAGGGATTCATGACAACTATAACCTCTACATCTGTGTAAACTTAAAATTTTCCATGATAAAAAGGGTTTTAGGAGGGAGGGGGAAGGTGGCGGAAGAGTAGGGGTCCTCAACTCACCTGGTCCCACAAACTAGATACTAGTTACCTAGATAGCTTTTTAAACATCCTGAACACCAATGAATTCGACCTGAGATTTAAAGAGAGAACAGCTAGAATGCTATAGAGAGAAAAGTTTTCACTTCTAACAAGGGAAGAAGGTGAAAAAAAATAAAAAAGAATAAAGTGGGCAGTGCGAGGAGCAGGGCTAAAGTGGGGCAGTGAAAAGCCTCCAGGGCAGGAAAGCCTGGCCCTGGAGAAGCGGGAACTTTAAAAATCCATGCTGGAGTTTTCCCTGCCAGAAAAGTGCTCAGCAGGGAAATCGGGCACAGGACAGTGAGAACTCTCCTGTCACTGGGTGCCCCCAAGCTGTGCAGGTCAGCGCTCCTACACCTCTGCCCCCCACTCCCCTACTGAGAGGCCAGTGTGGACTGGGAGACTGTGGTTAGTTACTCTCAGGGAGCTGACTCCAGAGCTGGAGAGCTGGCCACTGCAATTTTTTTCCTCTTTGTTTCACCTTGCACCTGGGAGTGGCGGGCTGCTAGGGAACAGAGGCCTCATGAGGTAAACAGCACACACACCTGAGAGCACAGCAGGCCCTCCCCCAGAAGACCAGCTGGAAGAACATGGGAAGAGCAAGTACTTGACCAATAAGCCCTGGAAAGCTCCAGAACTGAGGGAAAATCAAGGGAAAATAGTATATAGACCTAGAGGGTCCCTTATTTTTCTTTTTTTGTTTCCTTTTCCATTACGACTTGTTTTTATACCTGACTAAAAATTTCCAATATTTTTTGTCTTTTCCCACCTTAACCACAATATTTTATCAGCTCTTCATTTTTAATTTTTTTCCTTTTTGACTTTCATTTTTCTACAATTACATGTCTTAGATATATTTTTCACTTCTGGATACCCTTCAATGTATTCAGTTTAATTCTGGTACATATATGAGATATGGGCATTTGTTTTTTGGTTTTTGGTTTTCCTGCCTCGTTTTGTTTTACAATGGTGGAAGTTAGTACCCTCTAAAACACAACCAACATGCACTCAGAACCAAGTGGAATAATGTGTTGGTTCATTCTGTGAGATAATATTCTCTCTGCCTTCCTATTCTGCCCCCCTCTTTTATCTTGTTTATGTTTTTGTGGTCAGGGTTGAGGCTTTATATAAGTATTGCTGGTTTATATAAATTTGGGATTGAGCATCTTCTAATATACAAAACAAAACACACTCAGAACTAAGAGGATCAAAAAATTAAAAAAAGAGCCAAGAGGATCATCTTCTAGGACACCTCAGGTAGACTACATTCCCTCTCCACTACCACTTCCTCACTACCACCATCCCCCCTTTTTCCTCTTTTCCTTTTTCTTCTTGTTTTTGTGTTTTGTGTTTTTATTTTTATTACTTTGTTTTAAAATTTGTTTTTCACTTTAGCAGTCCTTTTATTTTGCTCTGTTCTTTTTCTTTTATTTTCTGGTCTCTAACCTCTTTGGAATCATCTTAGGGTATATTTTATTTAGGTCGTGGTTGATATTTTTGACTCAGCCCGCTCATACAGCCACTCTGCACTGAACAAAATGGCTAGAAGGAAGAATTTACCACAAAAGAAAAAAACCGAAAACAATACTCTCTGCCACATAGTTACAGAATTTGGATTTAAATACGATGTCAGGGATCCCTGGGTGGCGCAGTGGTTTGGCGCCTGCCTTTGGCCCAGGGCGCGATCCTGGAGACCCGGGATCGAATCCCACGTCGGGCTCCCGGTGCATGGAGCCTGCTTCTCCCTCTGCCTGTGTCTCTGCCTCTCTCTCTCTCTCTCTGTGACTATCATAAATGAATAAAAAAAAAATAATAAAAATAAATACGATGTCAGACATTCAATTCAGAAGTACAATTATAAAGCTACTGGTGGCTCTGGAAAAAAGTGTAAAGGACTCTAGAGACTTCGTTACTGCGGAATTAAGATCTAATCAGACTGAAATTAAAAACAGATTAAACGAGATGCAATCCAAACTGGATGTCCTAACTGCTAGGGTTAATGAGGTGGAAGAGAGAGTGAGTGACATAGAAGAGAAGTTGATGGTAAGGAAGGCAGCTGAGGGAAAAAGAGAAAAACAATAAAAGCCCAAGAGAAAAGGCTTAGGGAAATAAGTGATAGCTTGAGAAGGAAGAATATATGTCTAATTGGGATTCCAGAAGAGGCTGAGAGAGAGAGAGAGGACCACAAAGTGTATTTAAACAAATCATAGCTGAGAACTTCCCAAATTGGGGGAAGGAAACAGGCATTCAGGTCCAAGAGATAGAGAGGACCCCCCCAAAAAATTCATAAAAACCATTCAACACCTCGACATTTAATAGTGAAACTTGCAAATTTCAAAGGTAAAGAAAAAATTCTTAAAGCAATGTGAAACAAGAGATCCTTAACTTATATGGGGAGAAATATAACATTAACAGCAGACCTCTCCACAGAGACCTGGCAGGCCAGAAAGGGCTGGCAGGATATATTCAGGGTCCTAAATGAGAAGAACATGAAGCCAAGAATACTTTATCCAGCAAGGCTCTCATTCAGAATAGAAGGAGAGATAAAGCGCTTCCACGATAGGCAGAAACTGAAAAAAAAAAAAACTGGATCTGCAAGAAATATTAAGGGGAAATATGTAAAAGAAAGAGGGAGCCCAAAGAAACAATCCACAAAAACAGGGACTGAATAGGTAATATGATTGCACTAAATTCATATCTTTCAATAGTTACTCTGAGTAGTTACTCTGAACATGAATGGGCTAAATGATCCCATCAAAAGACAGAGGGTACCAGACTGGATAAAAAAGCAAGACCCATCTATACGCTATTTACAAGAGACTCATTTTAGTCTTAAGGACACCTCCAGCCTGAAAATGAAGCAGTGGAGAACCATTTACCATTCAAATGGTCCTTAAAAGAAAGCTGGGGTAGCAATGCTCATATCAGATAAATTAAATTTTATCCCAAAGACTGTAGTAAGAGATGAAGAGGGACACTATATCATACTTAAAGGATCTATCCAACAAGAGGACCTAACAATTATGAATATTTATGCCCCTAATGTGGGAGCTGCCAAGTATATCAATTAATAACCAAAGTAAAGACATACTTAAATAATAATACACTAATAGTAGGAGACCTCAAACGGCACTTTCAACAAATGACAGATATTCTAAGCAGAACATTACTAAAAAAACAAGGGCCTTAAATGATACACTGGACAAAATAGATTTCAGGGATATATACAGAATTTTCCATCCAAATGCAACTGAATACACATTCTTCTCAAGTGCACATAGAACTTTCTCCATTATAGACCACATAGTGGGTCACAAATCAGGTCTCAACTGATACCAAAAGATTGGGATTGTCCCCTGCATATTCTCAGACCACAATGATTTGAAACTTGAACTCAATCACAAGAAGAGATTTGGAAGAAACTCAAACACATGGAGGTTAAAGAGCATCCTACTAAAAGATGAACAGGTCAACCAGGAAATTAGAGAAGAATTAAAAAGATTCATGGATGCTAATGAAAATGAAAATACAACTGTTAAAAACCTTTGGGATACAGCAAAAGCCGTCCTAAGAGGGAAATACATTGCAATACAAGCCTCCCTCAAAAGATTGGAAAAAACTCAAATACACAAGCTAACCTTGCACCTAAAGGAACTGAAGAAAGATCAGCAAGTAAAGTCTACACCAAGCAGAAGAAGAGATAATAAAGATTTGAGCAGAACTCAATGAACCAGAAACCAGAATAACTGTAGAATAGATCAACAAAACCAGGAGTTGGTTCTTTGAAAGAATTAATAAGATAGATAAACCCCTAGCCAGCCTTATTAAAAAGAAAAAAGACTCAATTTAATAAAATCACAAATGAAAGAGGAGAGTCACAGCCAATACCAATGAAATACAAACAGTTTTTAAAATGTATTATGAGGGATCCCTGGGTGGTGCAGTGGTTTGGCGCCTGCCTTTGGCCCAGGGCGCGATCCTGGAGACCTGGGATCGAATCCCACATCGGGCTCCCGGTGCATGGAGCCTGCTTCTCCCTCTGCCTGTGTCTCTGCCTCTCTCTCTCTGTGACTATCATAAATAAATAAAAATTTTAAAAAAATGTATTATGAGCAGCTATATGCCAACAAATTAGGCAATCTAGAAGAAATGAATGCATTTCTGGAAAACCACAAATTACCAAAACTAGAACAGGAAAAAATCGAAAACCTGAACAGATGAATAAACAGCGAGGAAATTAAAGCAGTCATCAAAAACTTCCCAAGACACAAAAGTCCAGGGCCAGATGGCTTCCCAGGGGAATTCTATCAAATGTTGGCAAACTGAACACCAATAAAAAATAAATTTATTATTAAAAAAAAAGAAGAAACAATACCTATTCTACTAAAGCTGTTTTGAAAGATAGAAAGGGACAGAATACTTCCCAACTCATTTTATGAGGCCAGCATCACCTTAATTCCAAAACCAAAGACTCCACCAAAAAGGAGAATTATAGAATAATATCCCTGAAGAACACAGATGCAAAAATTCTCAACAAGATACTAGCCAACAGGATCCAACAGTACATTAAGAATATTATTCACCATGACCAAGTGGGATTTATCCCCGGGATGCAAGGGTGATTCAACACTTGTAAAATAATCAACATGATAGAACACATCAAGAAGAGGAAAAAAACAAGAACCATATGATCCTCTAAATAGATACAGAGAAAGCATTTGACAAAATACAGCATCCATTCCTGATTAAAATTCTTCAAAGTGTAGGGATGGAGGAAACATTCCTTAGTATCTTAAAAGCCATTTATGAAAAGCCCAGTGAGTATCACTCTCAATGGGGAAAAACTGAGAGCCTTTCCCCTAAGATCAAGAACATGGTAGGGATGTCCATTCTCACCACTGTCATTCAACCTAGTGCTAGAAGCCGTACCCTCCACAATCAGACAACAAAAAGAAATAAAAGGCATTCAAATTGGCAAAGAAGTCAAACTCTCCCTCTTTGCAGATGACATGATACTCTACATAGAAAACCCAAAAGACTCCACCCCAAGATTGCTAGAACTCTTACAGCAATTCAGCAACATGGCAGGATATAAGACTAATGCCCAGAAATCAGTGGCATTTCTCTACACCAACAATGAGACTGAAGAAAGAGAAATTAAGGAGTCAATTCCATTTACAATTGCATCTAAAAGCATAAGATACCTAGGAATAAACCTAACCAAAGAGGTAAAGGATCTATACCCTACAGAACACTTCTGGGAGAAATTGAGGAAGACACAAAGAGATGGGAAAACATGCCATGCATATGCATTTGAAGAATAAATATTGTGAAAATGTCTATGCACCCAGGGCAATTTACAGGTTCAATGCAATCCCTATCAAAATACCATGGACTTTCTTCACAGAGTTGGAACAAATAATCTAAAGATTTGTGTGGAATCAGAAAAGACCCCGAATAGCCAGGGGAATATTGAAAAAGAAAACCAATGCCAGGGGTATCACAATGCCAGATTTCAAGCTGTATTACACAGCTGTGATCATCAAGACAGTATGGTACTGACAGAAAAACAGATGCATAGGTCCATGGAACAGAATAGAGAATCCAGATATGGGCCCTGAACTCTATGGTTAATATTTGACAAAGCAGGAAAGAATATTCACTGGAAAAAGGACAGTCTATTCAATTAATGATGCTGGGAAAACTAGACATCCACATGCAGAAGAATGAAACTAGACCATTCTCTTACACCAGACACAAAGATAAATTCAAAATGGATGAAAGATCTAAATGTGAGGCAAGCATCCATCAAAATCCTAGAGGAGAACACAGGCAATAACCTTTTTGAACTTGGCCACAGTAACTTCTTGCAAGATATATCTATGAAGGCTAGGGAAACAAAAGCAAAAATGAACTATTAGAACTTAATCAGGATAAAAAGGTTCTGCACAACAAAAGAAAGCATCAACAAAAATAACAGAAAACCTACAGAATGGGAGAAGATACCTGCAAATGACATATCAGATAAAGGGCTAGTATCCAAGATCTATAAAGAACTTATTAAACTCAACAGCAAAGAAACAAACAATCCATTCATGAAATGGGCAAAAGACATGAACAGAAATTTCACAGAGGAAAACCTATACATGGCCAACAAGCACATGAGAAAATGGCTCCGCATCACTTGCCATCAGGGAAATACAAATCAAAACCACAATGAGATACCACCTCACACCAGTGATAATGGTGAAAATTAACAAGACAGCAAACAACAAATGTTGGAGAGGATGTGGAGAAAGGGGAACCCTCTTGCACTGTTGGTGGGAATGTGAACTGGTACAGCCACTCTGGAAAACTGTGTGGAGGTTCCTCAAAGAGTTAAAAATAGAACTGCCCTATGACCCAGCAATTGCACTGCTGGGGATTTACCCCAAAAATACAGATGCAGTGAAACACCAGGACACCTGCACCCCAGTGTTTATAGCAGCAATGTCCACAATAGCCAAACTGTGGAAGGAGTCACGATGTCCTTCAACAGATGAATGGTTAAAGATATGATATATAGGGCAGCCTGGGTGGCTCAGCAGTTTAGCGCCACCTTCAGCCCAGGGCGTGATCCTGGAGACCCAGGATGGAGTTCCACGTTGGGCTCCCTGAGTGGAGCCTGCTTCTCCTTTTGCCTGTGTCTCTGCCTCTCTCTCTCTCTCTCCTCTCTGTGTATTCTCATGAATAAATGAATAAAATATTAAAAATATGTGATATTTATATATATATATATATATGAATATTAAGTCAGCCATCAGAAGACACAAATACCCACCATTTGCTTTGACGTGGATAGAACTGGAGGGCATTATGCTGAGTGAAATAAGTCAATTGGAGAAGGACAATCATATGGTTTCACTCATATGTGGAATATAAGAAATGGTGAAAGGGACTATAAGGGAAAGGCGGGGAACCGAGTGGGAAAAATTAAAAAGAGAGACAAACCATGAGATACTCCTAACTCTGGGGAACAAACAAAGGGTTGGAAGGGGAGGTCGGTGGGGGATTGGGGTAACTGGGTGATGGGCACTGAGGAGGGTACTTGATGATATGAGCACTGGGTGTTATACTATATGTTGGCCAATTGAACTTAAATAAAAAATGAAAAATAAATAAATTTTAAGAATAAAAAAATAAAAAGATTTTTAAAAGGTAAAAATGAAAAGAGTAATGCATTGACTGTGATCCCTCTCTTTTAAGAATAACACACAATGAATTACGTATAAAGAGAATCACTGACCCATGAGTAACTTCATGTTATGCATCATCTCATTAGATTCTTAAAATCCTAGTACAAAATAAAGCCCTTTACCACCAAAATTATGTAACTAGAGATGCTGATACAGCCAGTAAAGGAAAGCTAAGATTTGAGTCAAATCTATCATTTGTAAACCCTTATATCCATACTATTTCCCTATACCAATGGCTCCCATAATAGCATAATTTCAAATACTTTAGAGAGACAGTATCATCTATATATTTTTATCCTCTGTGTGAAGGTTAGTAGTATATAAAAGGGATATCCTCTGACAGAACTTTTCTTCCTTTGCTTTTTCCTTCTTTTCCTTTTTCTTGTTATTTCTTATCTCTCCATAGTGCCAATTGCATGCCATACCTTCCTCTTCTTATACTCCTGCTTTCCACATCATGTCCTTTCTTTTCACTCCTTTATATCTTTAGAACACTTCAGGTTAATGACATCCTGAATATTGTCACATTGTAATTTGATCATGTAACATTTATTCTGCATCCCATAAATCCACAGGTGCCAAGCTTGGACCAACCACAGTGCCAGGCCATGAGTTCACCTGTAGGTGACATAACTGACCCTACTCTGGCCATGAAGCTGCCAGTCGGACTATCTTCCTCCTTCCTGGATATCCCAAGGCTTTGTGTCTTACACAATTTATTTGACGTTTTAAATATTCTTATACATCATATTTTCATCAATTCTGGAGTTATGCCCTATTTTTAAAAACCTCAGTATGGATAAAGAGATGTTTTGTTTTGTTGAAATTAATATGAAAATATTATTAAACTAATTTAGATTTTTAGTGCATTTTGTTTACAGGACACTCACCTTGACAATACCCCGGATGTGCATTTTTGCTATCATCTCTGCCGTGTAGAGAAACATCAGTAAAGTATCCAGAGTAAAAGTCACATACTGAAGAGGGGGGTAGTGTTCGAATGTCATGGGTGTGTTCATACAGACAGAAATGACGCTGATGATGGCACAGATGCGCAGCAAAGAGTGAACCCACTGAAAAAAAAATGGTCCAAAGTTATCCTTTGACACCATAAAATGAGATCTTAAACTTGTGTTATAAACCACTCTATTTGGAAAATATGATATTGAGATTAAAATATCTCACCAGCATGGAGAAGGGAAAGTAGGAAACTTATGTCTGTTAAGTGCATACAACGTGCTAAATATTTTCACATATTTTACATCATTTAATTCTGAAAGCCGCCTAATTTCCACATGAACACACTAAGATGGGAAGGTTAAAAGTCTCTTAAGACTTTTCTGTGCTCCTGGAGTTATTGAGAGCCAGGGCCTTGTTGTGAACTTAGGCAGGCTACTGCAATGCCTCTGATCTCTCCAAGGCATCGGACCACAACATAAGGAGATTCTGATCCCATTAAAACAGGGCAATCAGTACCTTACTTATATAGAAATGTTATGTGCTATTTATTACTTTTATACTTTTTATATATTGGGTGCACCTAGAATTGGAAACTTATACTTACCATAACTTCCCTGGTAGCTGGCACAGTGGCCTATCCTCATGGATTGCCCATGTTTTTAAGAATGACTTGATATATAGCACTTCCCATGTGTCAGGCTTTCTTTCCATTTGTATGTTATATGTAGCATTCTCAAATAAAACAACATACTTCAAAAATCTGACCACATCCCACATTCTCAAAAGATAATAAATGGACTTTCTTCCACATTTTAGAGAACATTTTGTAGAAATTTAGCCCTGATAGCTTTTCTAAAATCCCAAAAAGTGTTTGTGCAGTTCTAGGAGTGCACATGTTGTCTGAAGATTTTCCTTAACTTCAACATAAAGATAAACATGTATAGGCATGTGTTTGTGTGTGTGCATATACATGTGTGTATGTGCAGGAAATACGATCCCTCATGTAGAGTATTTTGTTATAAAAACTAACACCGAAGCTAAAAAATTAGTAAATGGCATCTACGTGCTACCCCCGCAAAATTTATATTACTAGTTAATTAGAACACAATTCTTAAACGTAATTTATTTTTTTCTTAAATATAATTTAAGTGTGTTATTTATTGATTATGCTGGATATATCTGCAGTCATGTTAATCCTCTAACATTATACTCCCCCTGAAAGAGATGTCACAATTTCATGGTATATGTCTTCTCAGCTGTGCAAGCTAGAAGCACTCATGATGAAAAATTGAAGACTGTCAAGAACTTTGAGGAGATTCAGACACTTGTAGGCTAATGAGTGGGTTATAATATTAATCTGACAGTTATAATATTTGCATGAAGACATAATGTCATTAATTCTATACCATGTAAGTCACTGATGACTCAATTCATTTTAAGGGTTGATGCACTTTTCATGCAATTTGGAAGACCTTCAATAAAGTGCAAATTTAGCTTGATCTGGATCTCCAACACAAAGGATCTAATTACACAAAAGAGCTTCAAAAGATGGGCTCTTCCACAACAAATCTATTTTGAATTTAAAGAAAGAATCCTAATTAAACATTAATCATTTTAGTTACTGCTTCCATGGCTATATCTATAATGGTACCTCTTGGAGGTTCTCAGAAAGCCTTATATTTGGTGGACACTCAGAAAAAGTTAGTGAATGCTTTATTTTCCATCCTGTTCCATTTTCTAAACATGAATGACAGACCTACTATGGGTAAGAAATTATGTAGGGCTCTGGGGCCACAAATATGTTAAATATGTTTCTGACTCATCACTACTTAGCAGTCTGATATGCATAATATACATTTATATTTATATGTAACACAGATTTTTACTTACATACAAATGTAAAAATAGGAAAAGTGGAAAGAGAAGAGGTTCATTCTGCATGTTGTGGAGAGGGTTAAATGAGGAACCATTCAGAGGCTGACAGGAGTGGGCTGACATTTGAGCCAGCCCTTAATGGGTCAGGAGGACTTGACTCATCAGAGGCTGGGGAAGGCCTCTGGGCAGGGAAGCAATGTGAACTGGCTGGATGTCTTGGAGGAACGGGAAGACGCTGATGAGGCTCAAGTGGCCAGTGTGCACGTCCAGGAAAGCACAGTTGCTCTGCTGGCGGTTAGAGCCAGATTATAAAAAGTCCTCAATGTGTAAACACATTTTAATTTGCAATGTAGGTAAGAGAGATGTTTCAATGACTGTACAGAAGGGCAATGTGAACAGAAACAGGAATGCAGGAAAAAATGTGAGCATGCTGGACACATAGTCTGAAAGGCAGAATGGATGGAGAAGACCGCAAAGGGCCAGGAACATGGGCAGGTGATCTTTATCCTGGTCAAGGGAAAGACGATGAGTGTAAGGGTAGCAGTTCATTTCCTTACTTCAGCCTCTGCTGTGAGTTCGGTACTGAAGTGGAGCCCACTCGCTGTGGTAAGGCTGAGCTTCCAAGACCTGTGGACATGCCATCCCACCTTCTGGCTGCTATGCTCTCTGTTCAGTGATACTGTCCTAGATGTTCGCCTCAAGTTCTCATTAGCTTTATCAGGCAGAGAAGGTGCCAGAATTCTTCAGAGACACTATCCACTATCTCATTAACTTTTACTTTTACTCAAACCTTGTGACTCAGGAGGTGACCTTTCATTCCAAACATTTGATTATCACCTCACACATTTGTGCATGCTCAGATCTCTAAGTAAAGGAAACATGATAGAACAGATTACTCATCTGGGACTCCAGCTTTGGATCAGTCTGCGAAGTGGCATTATCACTGCATGGCATGACTCTGAGAACAGCATGTGCAGTGGGGGGAAGGAGGGAGCAGACCACCTAGCAGACCTTCCTATGTGAATAACTCCCGGTGGTACCTCTTTATTTCATCTGAATTATTCTCCACTTCCAGACTCTGAGACTCATCCATATTCTACTGCACCTCAAACAGTCATTTCAAAGCCAAAGGGATGTGATTTTTGAATTATATGTATCAAATTTCCTTTATATCAGCATGTGCTTCTCCACTCTTCAAAAAAGAAACTTACTGGCTTATTAATCCAGAGTATGTCAGCGTTGTCGGACAGAGATTCGTCGGGACCAAAGTCAGTAACTGGCTGGGCCTCCACCCTGGAGCTCTGCTTCCTTTTGAGCATGCTGAAGTTAGCTTTGGTGAGCAAGTACAAAACTGCAGTCTGGAGGAAGAAAGGCAGTTCTGTTAGTCACCTAAACCATCTTTACCCTGAGCACTTCAAAAACGGAGTCCCCCGTGTATCCATATGCATTCATTAATTATACACATGTTCTACTACACAGAATATAATAAATGCATGCAAGAAGAAATTATAAAAGGGTAAGATAAAAATACCAATCCAAGTTGAGCTTTTTTTCCTCTCAACCCAATGGATCATCCTGTGCACTGCCTAAACAGTTTGCCTGCCCGTGTGGAGAGCACTAGTCTAGTCTAACTGGGGTAGAATAGCTTTGCCTTTTTGAATATATATATTAGTAGAACATTTTTTGAGGCCTAGAGCCGTCTCTACTTAGAGGCGCTCTGTGCCAGAGCACAGGTTACCGATCCACTTGAAATACTAGGATCTTTCCTCAGAATTTCCCCCAGGGTTAATTCAATGTGACACTCACAAATGTCTATTTCCAATGATAGTTTCAAACAGAATTGCCAATTTTGTCCTTGACATAGAGGATATGGGGCAGAGACAATGGGTCAGAACTTGCTCTAAATTTTTTTTCTTTTTTTTTTTTCTTTTATAAATGCTGGGGTTGCTCCAGTTCTTCCAGTTACCTTGAAGTAAATCTAAATCTCACCAGAGAGATAAGATGCCTGCTTGTGATATAATGGAGAAGAGACACAAAGGCAGGTGGCTCTGGTTACCCTGAGTCCACAGACAGATTTAGTTGACTAACACCTGGATTAGTCTCAAAGGAAAGGAGCAAGGCTACAGTTTTTTGGGTATATATTATATCTGGGACACTTAGCAATGGTATTTTACGTAAATCTTTACCACTGACAATAGACAGGAAAACATCTTGTCTTTTCCTGCCAGCTGAGAAATTCCAGCCTCAGGGTGGTTAAGAACTCAACCAAGGCTACTCCAGCAAACTTGAATCATAAAAGAATCTACATCTGACTACAAAGTCCAAGTGTTTGCCAGGGACCAAACTGATTCTGAGGACTGATCAGAATTTCACAAGGCAGATAAAGAGAAGGAAGAGGTCCAGGCAGCTCACTGCTGTGGAAATGCCAAGTCAGGAAAACACAGTAGTTTTGCCACCATGAAGGTGCACTGGCTCTCCTACCTGCGGCTACTTGGGGCTAGACACCGAACTCTAACCAAAGGACAGTGAGGACCATTCAGTTCTCAAAGGAATGCAAGAACTAGAATGTGTTAGTATCTGTAAATTTATGCAGGTGCAATTTTCACTGGGAAAGAGAACAAGCCCCGGCAGCTCAGAACAAATCAGCTTTGACTTTGATTCTCTGTGTTTGGGTGCCTCCTTCTATGTCCAGGCTCTCCTTGAGGTACCTAGGTAGGTGTATCTGCCCAGCCCTCTGATTCCCAGGAGAAATCATGCTAATTGGCTTTAAGATGTGGTAGGTGTTTCTACACTATCTTACCCAGAATATTGGATTTGAAAATGGGCTTTGCAGTAGGCTGCACTAATTAATTTTATTTTACATAATTGGAGTTAGGGACTCTTGACATCGATATGTAAATATATGCAGAATATTCAAATTATGCTTATTCTCTGATTTACTATGGAGGGAAACATCTGGTGGCCTCAATTTGGGATGCTTCTTGAATGACAGTCTCCTATGTATATGAAAATGGGATACAGAATCTTTTAGAAATCCTTCAAAAATGATACAATACAAAGGAAATAAAGAGTGGTTGTACAAAGTTGTTCAAAGATGATACAAGGACATTTTATAGACCTAGCCACCAACCATAATACCTTTTTCGCTGTGTCAGTGGAGAGACTTATCAATGGCCATTTATTGCTCTTATGATCTGGCCATAAGTTATAGTCTGAAAATTTTTTGATATATGAATGTTATACCTTCATATATGAATCCCATGCCCCTTTTATTATAAACATCCCAATTGAAGCAAAGCCAATTTTTTTTGTTTTGTTTTTTTTAGCAAAGCCAATTTTTGATTATGGTTTTGTTTATCTAAAGTAGACATCCAGAATTATTTTTTATTAAATCCCTATGCTAGCTATTTTGACCCACCAAAATCACACATGATGAATAATATTGTCATACACTTTGACCCTAATTTTACCTACTGTGAAAATGCCACCAAATTAAACAGTGCCCAAGAAAACTATGTGTTCAAACTTCCATGGAACCTAGTTAATACACACATACACTAAAACTCAACAACTAGCTCCTGAATCACTGAAATCTTGGCTGATTCAATAATATTAAACATTATGTTAAGCGTCCAAGTAGTAAAGTAAATTCAAATTACATATGAAGAACTCAAAATTAATTTGAGGCAGTTGATTATAAAAATTTTCCTTTCTACACAGAAATATGATTTTACACATTCATTCATGTTGAATCAATATAACTGAGTACAGCAAACCTATTATTCCCCTGATAAAGACTAGCAGGGATATTTAAGTATCCTAGGAAAGCTGATTATTTTGATAGGAAATTGCTTCTGTGTATCATAGCCTTATCACTATGATGTATTTATAACCCAATATATTTTTTTTCTGTTTACAGAAGTGCGCTTCATAAGGCAGTACACTAAATTTAAAAAGCAAGGCTTCCAGTAGCTTTTCCACCCTTATTAAAAGTAGTTGGTATTAATGGCTCAATAATGGGAGAAGGCTACACAGTTATAGAATATTCATTGATAAATCTTTTACTTGGAAACAGCTAATGGCAACGCCAAGAGAAAAGATATTTTGGTTCACTGCTCCCTTTTATATGGTTACAATCCAGTTTTATACTCTGTGATAGCAACATTTTACTTCTATCAGCATACACTTTCCTTAGGACATTCAGGCTCTCACTTGACCAACTGCAATTAATATACTCAGTTTTCTTTAATTGCGAAGTGCTTGCAACACATAGGGTCATTTCTTCTCCTTGTAACCCTCTTGGGTTTGCATTAAACTCTTTTGAATCTTCTATCTTCTAAATGATGGTTTACAGTATGTCCTTTACCTGTTGTCCCTTGGGTCTGTCCTCTGTACTTAACCCCTTAAATGAGCATCTGTTCCTACAGTTTCCATCACCATCTGTTGGCGTCTGGCTCCTGAGTTGTCCATCTACACTGCTGCTTCACCCTCAGATACAGGCCGTACCAGCACCATCACCACTTGAAACTCAACAGGATAGGTGGTTATCAGTCCGCCATTCTCCTTCACCCTTTCCTCTCAATTCTCAGATCTTACTGCCCTGAGCTCTTCGGGTCCTTGACTGCAGATGCTCACATGTGCAGAAGGACTACATAGATTCTGTGTCCTCATGAACATGGCCTTCTGCCTAAGCCCCCATTACTAGAATCCTTGCTCAGCCATGGACTTCGGGTCTGGATTGCCACCAACATCAAGCTTTCTAATATGTCCTGTCCTTTTTATCAGAAATCAACTTCCCAGAACATTGATCTGATCTCTCCTATAACACAGAAAACTTCAGCCTATCTCTTCGTTTATCATTCATTCATTCACACAGAAGAGACGGCATATCTACTTCGGTATCAGGCATTGTGACATATGCTGGGTACACACTAGGAATAGCAAAGGCATTTGGAACTCACAGACTGCCTGCCTTTGTGACTTTGTGTTGTAAAGACACTCTGCCCTATCCAGTTTTACTTGGATTTCCAGTCATACTCAGACCTACACACTCCACTTGAACTAGCTAAGCGTCCCATCACCCCCTTACACAATTTCTCGGTAACTTCCGATCCTTTATTCCAGCTGTGTCCTCTTCGTGGTCTGCTACCAATCCCACATCAGTTCTTTATATCCCCTAGCTTAAGTCATGCAGAGTTTTTAAAAGGAAATTAAGAAAACAAAATGTTCAATACTATCCTTTGGGCTCCTCACCCCAAGCTTTATTGTTAGGTCTTTGGAAGAGGAGCCTTCATTGATAGCAGAAGTTTCTCATTCATCCATGCTTGCTTAACATGCATTCATTCAAAAAAAAATGATCCAACTATTGTGTTAGGTGATATGAATTTAGCAGTAACAAAACATACTTGGTCTCTTTTCTCCTAGAATTCCAATGCCCTGTGCTCTTGACACAGGCAACAACATGTTTAATTAAAGGCAAAACAGCTGATTAATCAAAGGAGAACCTCTCACCAATGCATACTCATCCTTCAAATCCCATCTAATGGTATTATTATTTTTTTCACTACTTACTGCTAGTTCTACACTACCTCCCTGGGCAAGGGGTATTTATTAAACAGTTGATTCCCAACATGCACCTGTATATGCTCTGTCAGACATGATGAGATTCATGTGACAAGCCAGGACAGCTGACTACTGGTCTCTTCCTAGATCTCATATACCTACATCTTAAATTAAATGAAAAAAATTATTTTATTTTATTTTCATTACACAAGCAATGCAGGATAATTAGGAAAAAAAAAACATAAAAACAAAATGAGGAACAAAGTGAAAGCCATCCGGAATTCCACTTCTAAGAACTCAATTGTTTTTGCAAAGTATCTGTTGAGTGCATATATTGTGGTAGCCCCAGGGCAAAGTGCTGCAGACAGAGCAATAATCAAATATACTCCCTCTCCTCATGACACTTCTTTAGCTGGGGCACTTATTCTCCAATGGCATATGGACGGTACCTCTACTATTTTCTTTTCCATATATATTTTTCCATGCATATATTTATTTTAAAATGGCTGCATAAACACTGTCTTGTAACCAGCTGTTTTTTTCCTTCATTTAGGAGTATCTTATGAACATCTTACTCTGTCAATAAATAAGCATGCATAAAAAATCCTAACTGTAAATAAACACTACCTTCAAACATCTGCCTTTCCTTGTCTTTCTTGTCTCTTAAGTTCATTTACATCATTATATGTGCAAGGCCTTGCCAGGTAAACAGATAAAAACACATCTTTCTAGATTAGGTATCAACATTGAATTTGCAGGTGAGAAAGGTATCACCACATATTTTGGAAGACAACTGAATTTGATGTTATCAAAATTTTTGAGCATTACAATCTTATTTCTTATTTCAAGTATCTCTATTTCTCTTTTTTTTTGTTGTTGTTTTGTTTAAATGGCTGCAGAACCCGAAACAACAAACCACTGATATCCATATTTGAACAAGTTTTCTGCCTTTTTCCATATGCATATTTAAATATTCCGTTGTACTTCAGCACATCATAATAACAGTTTGAAGACAAAGGGGATGTTTATTCCTGATGCTGGAACTGCCAAATGCCATTATTTCTGTAAATACAGACTCTACATTTTGGCTGGCCAAATTTCCTTCCCAACAGAAGGGGTCCATTCAGAACAAATGAATATAGCATCACGCATTTTATGCCATGCTTGAATTAGGGAACAAACCCCGCTATTTTGGTCTTTTTTTTCTGTGATCCAAAATCTGCCCTGCCTCATGCTTATCCACCCTGTCCACTCATCCTTCCTCTGATCCCAGGACACAGTGGAGCCCCACTGCACCTCCTCTGCCAGCTGAGTGTCCTCTCGTTCCATCTTGAATGGTTGAAACTCCTCCCTAGTTCAGCAAGCCCAGATCATCTTGGTTCTCTGCTTTGTGAAACAAAGGTCAAAGATCAGTGTTCTGGACTGTCTCAGCAATCCACGGCCACCTCTGTGAGCTCACCCCTTAAAGCCTCTATAGCCTCATACGTAGCACTTTCCCACCCATTCTCCAACGGCCCAGCATCCCTTGCTTAGTGGTGCTCAATAATTGCCTTTGATCTTAATAATCAAAACTGTTTCAGGAAAAGTATTACAGACATAATTTGATATGAAGCTGAATGTATACTTTCCAGTCTGAATGCTTTACAAAGAAGAAAACAATCCTCAAACACACATATATACATACATACACACACACACACACACACACACACACACACAGAGAAATCTACAGGAAAAAAAAAAACACAACAGTGTGATGAAATGATTTGGAAGATAAGGATTATGAGGTCATCAGTAGATTTCCTCTCAAAATCCATCAACTGCCATGTAAAAACAGACTCCTTCCAACAATGTTTACTGAGGGTTTGCCAGGTAGCAGGCCTTGTTCTAAGCACATCGTGCATCATGTCATTCCATTTTTACAAGGACCATTTCACAGATGAGAGAGTTTAGGCACAGAGGTGAGTCAGGGATAGATATTAACCAAGACAATGTGGCTTACAGAACTATTAAATTTAAAATTAACTGTAAGAGTGGTAATAAAAAGAAAACTACTTTTTCAACATAGTCTCATCATACAACCTAGTGATTATAAACTCTCTTGGCATCAATTATTTTTTGTGAAAATAGTGCAGACATTTCTATTTTTCCTATTTCTATTTTCTTAATCCATTTGTATTATATGATTCATTTTATGGTTCATTCGAGTCACATGTTTATAAAAATGTGGGGGTTTTTTTCCTGGCAAGAATTTTAAAAAGTCTCATTGAATCTATCTAAATGTCATTTTCAGGTTTCTGAAGTCATTATTCATTATCCAGTCTTTCCTCGAGGGTGATTTCTAGAAATGTTCTATTATGCTTTTATCATAGTTTCTCTAAATTTCAAAAAAAAATGAGAAAAAAAGCATTTACCAACTCTCATTTGATAATCTTACATCTCATAGGAAACAGACAGCTGTCTTAATTTCCTACAGATGGCAGATTTCTTAATTTCCTAGAATTTAAGTCCTATAAATTTTTTTTTCTTTTCTTTTGTTTAGAGAGAGTGAGCACATACCCATCTGAGTGCAATGAGGGGAGGGGCAGAGGGAGCGAGAGAATCTCAAGTAGACTGCACACCCAGCACAAGCGGGATTCAGGGCTCAATTTCATGACCCTGAAATCATGACCTGAGCTGAAATCAACAGTTGGACACTTAACCAACTGAGCCACCCAGCACCCCTAGTCTCATGAATTAGTTGACTGAATATGCTAAGAATGTGAAAATAGAAACTAGATCCCACTAATGACACCTAGGCAAAAGAATAAATGCATTCTGCAGAGAATATACTTCTTAAATGAAGTCCTTCTGCCATACTCAAAATCCACAACTCAGAACACAATCAAGGTTGTGATATTGTTTTGTAGTGGTTGTTCTTGCAGCAAGGAAAATCCAAACTAAATGGAAGCTATCAATCAGAAGTTAGCAAGTAGTAGCTGTTTAATCTGAAAGTTTCTAATAATAATCCATTGGACCATCCTGAGAGGTGGCTGGCTGCTGTATGGATGTTCTCAGAGAGAATTACTACATTTTGTGAAGCTTGCAGATAGTATTCTTGCACCATCTGGAGTTGCAATACATTCCATCCCAAGAAATTTCCAATAACAAAATCTATTCTCACACTCTTGATGCAGCTCCTAATTTTATGCATGTGATCAATTCTTAGGGTAGGGTCATAGTCCATATACCACTGTATATAATATTAGAAAAGAATCAAGCCTTAAGCATTAGGTATTCTCTTTTGTTCTCTCCACTTGAAAGATGAAATCAAATATTTATGGAAAGTTGGCTCTGTGCCAGGCACAATTCCAAGGCCTTAAAATTTCTCTGAAGTAGTTTTTCGTATTATCTCCATTGTACAGATTACAAAGTCTGAGGCAAACTAGCCAAATCCATATGAGTTGGAAACAAGTTTGAATCTAGGCAATCTGAACTTCAAGAACTTTTGTAAATTTCAAACCTTTTGCAACAGTGATAAAATTCATTTGTGACTTCTTTAAAATAATACAATGTGAAAATAATTAATTGTGAAGTGTGCACAAATTACACCAAACATTTGTTGAGAGTTTATGATGTGTGAGGCTAAGAGCTTTGCATGGATTATCTCGCCTACTTCTTGCCCTGCCCCAGTGAGGCAGGTGTTCTGTTACTCCTATTTGATAGGTTAAACTGAGAGAGATGGTGGAAGTGCCCTGCCCAAGGTCACTTTCTGATCTTTACCCCCATGATCTTCAGCTCTCTTTCAGTCTGATTTTTCCAAGGCTTGGTGATTAGAATCATCTTTCCCAGAGATCAAGGATGGAGATTCTCCAATTCTTGCCTCCTCCATGTCTGAGTAGTAAAACCAAATTTGAGCATGGCTGCCCCTAGAGTTGCAAGGTCAGTCATCACAGGCCACTCTTAAGCAAGCCTGTCATCAGTCCCCTTTGCTCATGCATTTTATGGGCCAGTCACATCTTTCCCTCTAATAGGGCTTCTGTTTGCAGAAAAGGCAGGTGGCTCTGTTGTCTCCTCTCTCAAAGTAGCCTGAGTTTTATGTCTGATCCAGCAATCAGCAGAGCACATCACTTTAGCAGGAGAGCTAAGCCATCATTGAAATGTTGACCGCTGGGGTCACAGCAGCAAGCTCTCTCTGACTCTCTCCAAATGCACTTTTCATTTGGGTGCTTACTCATCTACAACTTGGCCTTTGCTAAATCAGGATGTAGCCCTGTAAAAACAGAATGTTATATGCATGGTCCAGTCTCAGCAGGACTGCAGGGGCCACCCAAGTTGGGACACCAAGCAGAGGAAGTGAAACATTTCAAAAGGCCACCTCTAAACCCAGCTCTTTCTTTCTCTGTTCCTTTTGTCAGTACACTGATTAAAACCAGAAAATGGTGCCCCACTTTTTATACTGACTCTGCTCCCCAAACCCCAAAGAAAAACAGCATATTACTTTTTTTCTGGTTCTTTCTACGAATGCTTCAAAACTCTCATGACTTCACTAAGAATTCTGTTTTGTTTCATTTTTAATTGTGACAATTGCATTTTCTTTGACCTTTAAAGATCACTGGATTTGGAAAGGAATTCAGGATTGACTAGGATGACCCAGCACCCCTTTGCTGTTATACCCTGCATCCTAAACTAAACTGGCCCAGCAACAGGAGAGGATGCAAGGCTGTATTTGTGTCACCTAATCACTGTATTGTAAAAATTGAGGCAATAAGCCTCTCTCCAGCCTTTACTCAGAAAATCCAATCAATGCTCTTAACAAGCCCTTGCCATTCACTCCAACTTTAGAAAGGATATACATTTATAATTTTGTGACTTATTCTAGGTGCGGTATTGGTATAAGAAAATTTTAGTAAAAGAATGTCAGAGTTAGAAACACCAGAGGGGGACACTGAGTGGCCCAGCCCATTAAGAGTCTGCCTTAGGCTTAGGTCACCATCTCAGGTTCTAGGACCAAGTCCCACATTGGGCTCCCTGCTCAACGGGGAGCTTGCTTGCCCCTCACCCTCTGCCCCTTCCCTTGCTTGTGTTCTCTATCTCTAATAAATAAATAAAATCTTCAAACAAAAAAAAAAGAGAGAGAGAGAGAGAGAAAGAAATCACCAAAGAAAGAAATCACCACTATGAGAAGGTCACATTTCTTAATCTCCAAATAGTCCTAAAGAGGTTCTCTCATTCTCCACATGGCAGCAGGGCTCTGGGTGTTTTCATCTCCCAAGAGTTCAGTGACAGGCATTTAATTTTGATAAACTGCTATTATCATTTAAATATTATGAAAAATCAGAAAAGGAGATTATCTATTTTTATTGTGGTTGCTTACTCTTGTAATGAATCTGCAAAGGACAAAGAAAATGGATGGTTTAAAATAGTGTTTTTCAAAACTTTACCATACTGTTCTTAAAGAGGATGGCAGTTCAAAAGGAGTTACCTATTTTTTTGTTTGTGGTTATTTGATTTGATAATAAAAATCTATAAAGTTTGGACAAAGAAGGTGAAAGGTTTCCACATAGTAGTTTCCAAAGACTTCTGAGCTTTTGAATCATCCAGGGAGGTTCTTAAACATTCTACACCCCAGGCATCCTTCACATCAGGCATACCAAGTCAGAACCTTTTGGGGTGTTCTATGGGGAAATGGTATTTAAAAAAAAAAACCCTTCTCAGACAATTCTAACACACTCTCCCATAAGTGGTCCCAATTAGTGATGAGGTCACTGATCTAGAGGCTCAGAAGAGCATTTTAACACTTCCAGAGTTTATAGTTCAGAGTCAAGACTGGTTGCTTGGGGATAAAAATAAGAGAGACTAGTTCTAAAAAGTGGAGGCAAAATAGAATTCCGAGACGAAAATTTTGATTTATAACTATGTACATCCAGTATATTCGATTCTTAAGTTTTCCTGAGAGACCTTCAGAATTTACTAAAAAAATAACTATATGGAATATACTTTATATACAAGAATAGGATTTTGGTTTTTGTCTTATGAGAACATAACTAAGAAATCTTTTACTTGGCTTTTCTCCTACAATGTTCTAGTCTAGGATATACGTTGAAAATGGCTATTCATTTCTAGAAACAAAGAAAGCAAAACCAAATTGTCTAGTACAACTAACTGAGTTTTTAAATTTCTTTGATTTTTTACTTAAACAGCAGAAAATTGTTTTGAGCTTCCCCGGGGTTTAATATATTTTTCTTTATGAAGTATTGACATACCAAATTGAGAGAAATGTAAAGATTCATTCAGCAAAAGGTGTTTCCAAATCCAACAAGGCCTATTTCTAAAAATTTAAATCCCCTATTCACAATATTCATCTTAATCTCTGTGTTCTAGCTCCTGGGAGGCATAGCTATGTAAGTTTCCTTAACTTCCTTAACTATTTTAGGATTCTTCTTCCAATTTTACACTAGCCAGGATTTTTTAACCTCAACTTTTGTGATATATATTTAATAGTATCTAAAGCCATCACTGACTTGTATGTTGTCTGATATAGGCTTCTGTAATTATCCTTTTTAGAAATAGTAAGTAATTTTTAAAAATCCTTTCTCTACTCTGGAAGTGATCCATGAAGCTGACCTATGGATTTCATAATTATAAGATAGAAGAGCAGATTTTAAAAAAATAATGAAGCAAATGATTTAACCAATAGATACTGATCCCTGAAAGATAAAGAAGTAATTAGTTCTCTCTAGGAGTAGTAAATACAAACAAATACGCCCCCAGTCAATCACATGAGCTTGAAATCCTGGATTTGTTTTCCACCTGCACCCTCCCCATACCCTCCCTTTCCTTCTGTTGGCTTGATCACCAGGATCTGTTAGCATTTGTTCTGTTGATAAATCTACCATTCACTTCTCAGCTTCCACCATGATAGTCTGGTTCCAGTCACTCATCCTTAGGATTGCACACCCAATTTCTCCAACACTCTCCTTCACTGATCCTCATTGTTATTTTTCTCCTTTTTCTTGATCTCATTCTTTAGTCCGAGCTATCCACAGGTGGATGAATAAGCCTCAAAGACTGGAACACTATGGCTCTTAATTTTTTTTTGTATCACGTCTAAAGCTTTCCTATTTTATAATGAATTCACCCACAATTTTTTCAATGCTAGCCTCCTCCTTCCTGTCCTCTCTAGTTCTGTTGGGTTCTTTTCTTTATTTCCTAAGCTGACATGATGATTTTCATCCCATTGTAGGTCACAGAACCCTTGAGAAAACACTGCATCTAGGGACCATGTCTCCTAAAATAGACACACATAAGAATACTTTGGGGTAAAAGGATTATATTGCTGTTATCACTGGTATCGCCAGACGACTTGAAATTATAACCTTATTAAAGATACTTTTATTGCTTCAAGGTCCTTTATTCTCATCTAATCACTTTTCAAACAACTGTTATTTACATTCTTTCACCTTTTCTTTCACTTGCCTAATATGTATGCCTTCATCTTTTTTTCTATGTCATTTCTGAGCCACATTTAATATCTTATGAGAATTGTATTCTGGTATTTTTCAGAATTATACAATTTCAGGGTATTATTTTACTGCTTGCCACTTGATTTAATTTTGGAAAGAGTATAGGAGGGCAATCTAAATGTTCCCTTTGTAGGTAGATAAACATTTGTATTTCTTTTTTCTTTTTGTTGTAATGATCACCACAGTAAGTCTAGTTAACATCCATCGACATAGTTTGCAATTTTTTTCTAGTGATGGGAACTTTTAAGATCTTACTGAGGAACTTTCAAATATGCAACACAGTATTATTAACTACAGTCACCATGCTGTACGTTACATCCCATGAGTTATTTATTTCACAACTGAAAGTTTATACATCTGACCCCCTTCGCCCATTTTGCCCACCAGGTCTTGATTGGAATACTGATGGGATGTTTTTCCTATTTCAGTTTTTCAGATGCAAAGTGTTCACTAGGCTATAACAACATGTTAGCTACTTTCTGTTAGTCTTTCCTGGTCCATTATAACCCATCTCCATCTGCATATTTGGGTTATTTGTTTTCATCTAAAAGAAAACAGTGATTATATTTCACTTAGAATGTGGCTTGTGCTCCATTTGCTCTGATCTCCCTGTCAGGAAGAGCATTTCTTTGTGTGTCTCTGTTGGCTATCTTCCAGACATATCATCCTGCTCCAAATAAAGTCTTTCCTCCTCTTTCCTTTGCATAATTGGAGAGAAGTCCCACTCTTGGTCTCTGCAGACTCGCTTTCCTTGGCCATGGTATGTTGATCTTTGGTCTTCTCAACTCCTGACTCTCTCCCTGGAAGCCCCAGTCCTGTGCCTCTCTCTGGACAATGGGGCCAGTCCCTGTCCTTGGAACATCTTCCATCGGGTATGGCTGTGCTTGCCCCAGGGTCTCATGGAGATGGTGCTTTAGAAGTCAACTTTAGACTTCACTCCTTCAGATGAAGGAGTTCTGCCTGGAGCTCTGTTCCTTATTTCTTACACAAGTAGAACAGGAACTGTGGCCTCAACCTTAACTCTGCCCATCCATCCCATCTGTCCAGTTCCATCTGTGCTGAATCTACCAGAAATGCCTCGGAGTCCACACCCCATAAGCAAATGGACTTCTCTTCCCTGTGCTTGTGGGGTACAGGTTTCTAACTATATAAAGCCCTTTGATCATTTATTTGAAGTCTGCTACTGAAGGAAAAACCAGAATGAGAGTCCTGGGCTCAAAAATCATTATTCCTAAAAGACCTTGCTTTTACTTACTTTCCCCCCGCCCCCCACTTAACCACTTTTATAACATTCTTATTTTAGTTTTACACCGAGAAGTGTATTTTATCATCCTGATTTTAGATGAATTTGTTAAAGGTCAAGTCTTTACATACTGCAAAGGTTATATGTCCAAGATATCATTTTATCTTCCTTTATTCCTGTAAAAGAGGGAAAGTAATCCACAAATACTAAAAAGAAGGCAGATTTACTGCAGAAAGCAGATAAAACATCTTATTCAAATTTATATCTTTGGAAAAATAACTCGAATATTATTTTTTGTGGAACTCAGCATATCCATAATAATTTTGAGATTCCATTTAATTTTGATTATCAAATATTTTTGATAACCCAGGAATATAATTGTCTGGAATCTATTATGAACAAAATAACATCAATAAAAATAAATCCCTATACCCTATCTACCAGAACATTATTTGTAATGATGAAAAACTGAAAATCACAAATGTCCAATGACCAGAGGTACGGCCATAGAAGGGAGGCTATATTCAGGGGCATAGTCATATACAGCTATTTCAAATTTTTTAAGTGAGAATACTGTATAGAATGAAAAAATGTTTATGCTAAATATTAAATGGGAAGACCAGTATAAAAATTATACAATAGCATGATTCCAACTATACAAAGTCATGTAGTTTTAAAAATACTATAGCAAATACATAGATATTATAATCATTTGTATTCAGTTATTAGGACTATGGATGTTTATTCTCTTTTGTCTATTATCTCTGTCATTGCTATCATGTCTGAGTATTTTAAAATTCAAAGGATAAATTTTTAAATGTTTGATGTTTGCATATGAAGACTTCTGAGGTGTAAAAGCTTCTTGTGTGGGTCTTTGAAGAAAGTAAAAACCATAACCATGATAGTTAACCTTTAAAATGTTGATACCATTTTGGGGGGACAATTCATCATTTTTTTAAGTTCAAGGTCATATTTTCCAAACCCAAACCACCAAATAAGACACCTCCTTGTCTATCCAGTGATTACATATTTGTCTTTCCTGATAGATTTTAGGGTCTGGCTCTCTTTTCCTCACTGAACCCCCTGCTCCTGGCCCAATGCCTGGCTTACAAGGAGGATATAATGTTGTGGATAAATGTATTTTCTTCACAAACTCGAAATCCACATGTGACTCTTCCCCTGAGATAAATTTACACAGCCATGAAAATTCTGAAATTATAGCAGCATCATTGATAAATGACAAGACAAATATGTATGTGCATGCCCAGGTGTGTGCACACACGTGCATGTGCACACATAATGAATACAGGAAAGAGAAGGAAATGGAACGCACTTCAAAGCAATACCACCCTCAAAGAAGAAGAAAATGCCACTCAAACCTTCAGGTCTTTAAACTGCAAGGAAATTATATAATGTTGAGGAAGATTTTTTTTCTTTTTAGAGTACATCTTTCCTCTTTTGAATATCTTTCAAGTCATATCTAACGTTGTAACTATATGACCGCCACTTCACAAGACATGACTGGTCTTCAGTTTTTAGAGGTTCTAGCATGGTCCTTCTCGGGGACAGCACATCTGTTTTGCCACGATGTCGTGTCTTCTGTGAACAGGAAAGGGGTGCAAGGAGCCTGTTCCCTTTTTAATTTTCTCCCAAGCCTGATTGTTCCTTCACTTCATTTGGTTTTAGCCACAGCTGAGTCAAAATGATACCACAGAAGAATAAGAATCCAAACTAGAGAGGCCCACTGCACAAAACCCCACCAATTAGGAAACAGGATTTTGTTGTAGAGATGGAGGAAGCTATGATTGTTATTTAGAACTGCTGAAACTCGGTCTTTGAATGTAAAAAGCCACTGCTGCTTTCTACTTGCCTTGGGAATAACCACCAGAGTCCACCCTGTCCTTTCCTACTTAATTTCCAGTCAAATTACAGTTGTAGCTATGAAAATGGGAATCAGAAAACTGTCAAAGTATAGCCACCTGTTAATTTCTGATCCCTGCTAGTGTCCTCCATCCTTGGCCTTTTTCAAGCAGTCACTGGTACCCAACACCCATTTCAGCACCAGGGAAATCTGGGCCTAGCTGATGACTACACACACACACACACACACACACACACACACACACGAGATGAAGACTATCACCTTAATAGGGGCCTAAACCTGCGTGTGCACAAGCAGGCGTCCTTGATAACACATTCCCTGACAATTATGCATGAATCTGAAAGATTGATCCTATGGTATCTCAAGAATCATAAGGACCTGAGTTCAGAGTTATCAGCCATCCTTAGGGAAAAAATTCTGAATCAGAGGGACACCCTCTTCGTTGTTCAGGGCCCTGGGCCCATCTTAAGATCCGAGCCAGTCTCTTAAGGGCTCAGTGACGAAACGCTGTTGCTTTGGCAGACACTGCTTTGCTGCCCGTGTGGCCACCCTAATGACAGCTGCTCAACCAGGCCCATTAATAAAATGAGGGCTCCGAAGCACAGAGCAATCCGCAGGAGCAGGGTGGGGTGGGCCAGGCCCCGGCCCCCTCGGAGACCTGCGGGAGCGGGGCTGCCTCCCACCCGCCGCGTGCGCCCGCCCTCACGGGCCGAGAGGCCGCCGCGCAGCGCAGCGCAGCCGCCGCATCCCGGGCCACCTGCCCCCGGGCGCCCAGCGGGGCAGGCCCGCGCCCGGCGGCCCCGGCTCGGGCGCCCACCCGAGCGCCGCCCAGGCGGGGAAGGCGCATCCCGCCGCAGGGGCGGGCAGGCGGCTCGCGGCGGGTCCGGGTCCGGGTCCCCCCCCGCCCCCTCCCCCCCTCCCCCTCCCCCTCCCCCTCTCCCTCCCCCTCCCCGCGGAGGCAGGAGCGCCCCTTCCGCCCCCCGCCCCCGCCCCGCCGCCCCGCCCCGCCCTCGGGCGGCCGCGACCAACCTGTAACCCCGGTGCTCGCAGCGGTCATGGTGCCGCGGGCGCGGCGGCGGCGGCGGCGGCCCAGGCGCGGCGCCCCCCCGCGGGTGCGCGTCCCTCACCTCCCGCGCTCCGTCGGCGCGCGCCACCGGCCGGGGCCGCGGCTCTGCGCTGGGCGTGCAGGCGCGCTGCTGCCCGGCGGGCGCGGGGCCTGCGGCCACGGCGGGGACAGGGCTTTTGGCTCTCGGCTTTTTTTTCTTTTCTTTCTTTTTTGCTCCTTCTTTTCTTTCTTTCTTTCTTTTTTGTCTTTTATTTCTCTCTTTTTTCTTTTCTTATTATTTTTTTTTTTTTAAATCAGAGCTGCAGCCGGCTGGAGGGAGGGAATGGCAAAGCAGGCCTGAGCCGCCCTTGGTGGGGAGCGGGAGGGTCAGTGCTGGCAGGTGCCTTCCCTCCCTCCGGCTGCCACCTGCAGGGAGTCTCCCAGCAACAGCTAATTCGCCCCCGCAGGCTCCTCTTGTGGTCTTGGCGCACCGGAGCTGGGCGCCCGCGGGGCACAGGCGGGCTCGTGTGCGTGCGTGTGAGCGCGTGCGGCTGTGAGTGACCCGGTCTTCCTGGACATAGTTTCCGAGGATGCGGACTACTTTTCACCCTTGAGGACGAAATTGCCAAATAACGAGTGTATGGGTGACATTTATCATAGTCTCCTTTTTTATATAATAAATTCATTTTTTATTGGTGTTCAATTTGCCAACATACAGAATAACACCCAGTGCTCATCCCTTCAAGGGCCCCCCTCAGTGCCCGTCACCCAGTCACCCCCACCCCCGCCCTCCTCCCCTTCCACCACCCCTAGTTCGTTTCCCAGAGTTAGGAGTCTTTATATCATAGTCTTCTAAACATGATAGCATTTCCCCTTAAAATATTTCGCTATGTGGCTCAGGCGCCGATGTCCATCCAAAAATCGATGGTTACTTCCATGCACGGTAAGTGACCGGGACAAGAAGCCTCATCTGATGTCTTCTGAGGCTTCCAGCTGACCAGGTTTAGGGAAATCTTGGAATCTTCAACACCATACTGAGGCCCAGGTGACATCTTCTCTCTGGGCTGCACTCTCTGAAAAGTTCAGTCAGGCGCTGGCATCTTGCCTTGCAGTGAGATAGTAAACCCACCAAGGAACCCTTCAGGAGTGATTTAAACATCATACACACAGAGGCATAAACAGAAGGAGAGAGAAAACTGAATGAAAGCAGAACTCCTAAACAAAGAAAAATCCCCTATCAGAAAATATTATAGCCCAGGGGATGGAAGTAAAGTCACAAGCGCACAGTTTTAAAATGTATTCTCTGGCTATGTATATTTAATTAAGTTACATCTAGAAAAGAAACCTAGGCACAATCCATTCACTTTAGGCCAATATTAGCACCTTATTTTTTAAAGGAAATTTAAAAATAATTGGCATTTCATGAGACGCAGAAACATGTAGAATAATGTTTTCAAATATCTGAAAATTTCAGAAAGACCAACTATATAAAAATCTAAGTTCCCAATAAATGATGAAACCACGTGGAAATAGTCTTCACAATGCAATATGGAAAGTAATTTAAACAACAATAAATCCATAAACAATTTGTTTAGAAAAACTAACAACTTGTTTAATCATCTTAAATCACGGCTCTCAATTGTTTGATTTAATGCTAGTTTATTTCAGTTTCTATCTCTAAAATATATAGCTGTGCATATTTTTTTTAGAATTCATCAAGTCAGAATAAACAGTTAAAAAATCCTATTAATTAAATAATTAAAGATCAAGATTTACAAATGTGAATGAAGTAATAAAGGCATCAATTTTACTGATCTTAGCACCACTCCTCACCAATCAGGCATTACAGACCTTTCTCCGTTGCTGATTAAATTACGGCTGTGTAAGTATCTATAATTCACCAATAGGTGCCAAACAATCCCATGAAAGGTGTAAAAGGTTTTGGGGAACCCATGGACTTCAATGAAGTAGTAATGGAAAAGCTGACCTCAGGCCTCCTGGAATCTGTAGGAAGTCAGCATATATGGAAGTTGACAATCATCATAGAAGGCATATACTTAATGTTCCAAAATCACTTTATCCCTCTATCTGCTCATCATCCCTTGTGTTTTTTTGTAAGTAAAATTAGGGAAAGCCAACAGGCTCTGTACTATATTTATTGCTGTATTTCAGTGAAAATGATTTGCTATTCTCTGAGTTCAGTATAATTCACAGATGTGTGTTGTTTGACTTGCAAAACAATTTTGACAAATTAAAATCAATTACCGACATTGAAAGTCATGAGGTTTTTAGTTTGCCCTGAAAAATAGGAAGATCTGGCCGGGTCAAGTATACATTTCCATATGGCAAAGAGCCACTGGAGATGTCCTGTGTCTCCTTTACAGAGGCACATTCCTCCCATTTGCTCCTACCCACGAGCCTGTTTCAATGCCTGGCCCCAGGAGGCATTTGAGTGTGAAAGCCTGTACAGTTAAATCTGTATTCAACAGTATGGGATCAGGGAAGGGACCCCGTCAAACAGAGAACTGTCAAACACAGGGAACTTTACAATACAGAGGATGAAGCCAGGCTAATGTACTACCGAGACAGTAAACTATGAATTGGAGAAACTTGTGTTCATAGTCTGGCAAGGGCTTTGGAATGGCAGTAACTATGAAACTCAAGATAGTAAGAATGTAATGAAAATGAGATTTTTTTTCTCACTAACTCATCTGTCCCTACTGCTTATTTCCACCTAAAATTAGTATCCCACTTGACACCATAGTGAGTAGCTGAGAAAATAATAACAATTGCTAAAAGAGAAATTTAAATATCCATGGGGGATCAGGCTCCTGGGTGGCTCAGTTAAGGGCTGGACTCTGGATCTCAGCTCAGGTCTGATGTTAGGGTTGTGAGTTCAAGTCCCGCACTGGGCACCAAGCTGGATGTGGAGCCTACTTACCTAAACATAAATTTAAAAAAAAAATTAAAAAATAAAAATAAACATCCATGGAGGGAATTCCATGTGCTTTATGGGAATATAGGAACCTATTTGACTCCAGGATTCTGTTAGATTAGATTTATGTGTAGATGACACTGAGGTTAAGATTGATTTTAGTCTGTACACATTTGTTTATATGTGTGATTTCAGGGTTCACATATGGCCCACTTGCCACTAAATTTTGATATGATTAAATTTTCTCTGTTAAAGACACTTTGGGCAGGGAAATGGATGGTCCAAAAGACCTACTTTAAAAATATAAACAGGCTAAGCAGGAGGCATCTAGTGCTTGCTAACTCATAGATTAGCATGTTCAGAATTTAGTTTATGCAGAATAGATGCATTTTGATGATAGAAAGCCTGAGGGAGGCTTACCGCAGTGTGGTTCCTAGATGTGCCAGCAGGAAGCATGATATTGAGTGTCTCTGGGGGGTCGTCTTGTCTCCTTATGAATCAGCTTCCAGGCAACCACGAAACATTCATTCACCACTTAAATATTGTAAGGCTTTGGAAGACACCTTACATGTTACTTTTTCCTTAAGGCAATATTTCCTAAACTTTCTTGATAATAAGGATCACTAGGGTGATCTTAAATATTTCCATGGAAATTCTGCTTAAGGATCTCTGGAATGAGTCTTGCAACTATGGAGAATCTGTCTTAATCAAACAAGTATCCCTTTGAGCAAGGTCATTCCGGTAGTTGGCACTGATCTCTGATCATTTCTTTCTTAATAGGCCAAAATGGACTTGCCCACTCTCTTCCTTTTCCCATAAGCCCCATAAATCTCCATCATCATATGGACGCTGGACAAGTTCTGGAATCCTGACAGACCAACCCTGAACCTAAGTTGTAGCTATGTTATCTGAAGCACTGAAAAAGATGTGAGTGCAGCTAGGTGGTCAAGAACCATCTGCTGAGTCAGATTTGAGGTCTTTCCAAGGTCATGAGGCCATTTACTGTTTCAAGAAGTTCCCATTTGCATTTATAAATCAGTCATAGATAGGGGATAGGCTTACCACATGGCTCAACAGCAACTACAAGAAGGAAAGATGACATTAAACTTCAAACAGATAGAAGCTATAACTCTTAAAATGGGCTGAAATATGTTGGAGGAAGAAATTTAATCAATTTCTCTTATGAGAAGATAAGCTGCCTAATCATGGAGGAGGGATTCCAGAGGACAAGCTGGAATTGGAGAATCATACAGCAAAAAGTAAGTGTGGTCCTCACATTATGCTTACTTTACAGATTAATTTTAAAAAAGACTCAAAACTCACCATGTTGTTCCACTTCAGACTATGTTTTCAGAGTAAAGACTGTGAAATAAGATATAAACAATAATACCAGTGAAGCACTTATTGGGGGAACTGAGCAGAGGTCGCCTTGTCCTGAGTGGTAACTGAGCCAATCGCCCAGAGAAGCTGGTAGATTTCTGAAAACAAAGGTCCTGTTTCAGGAGAGTCACTTGGTAATGAAATGATGTATGTACTATTTCATAATAAAAGCTTCTACCAGAGAGAGTAAATCTTACAGTTCTGAAAATAACCTTGAAGGTCTCATTTATTGTATAAAATATCTTGTAAGTTTGTGGTAACCAGGGGCCCAGGAACCACCACCAGATTGGTGGGCTAGGGCACTTTGCAAGGCAAGCCACCCAAAGGTCCTAGCCCACAGGTGAGGGATCTGGAAGGAGTGAGAGATAAGAGGGCTGTTGAGCATCACTTATGAGCTCTGTGGCGAGCTGCAACAGTAGGCGCTGCTCGTCTTGATAATCTCCTCTGGTAAACTGTCCAGGAAATGGAACCAACTAGAATCCCAAAGAAACTGTTCCTGGAGGGAATAAACAATACGAGAAGCATATAGATCTGAAGAACACAGACAAGACAAGGGAGAGAGGTTCTAGATCCCGTCGATGCCACACCCAAGCCTCTCTAACAGGCCAGGGCACCCATCCACAGCTGCTGTTAGGATTAATGCTGACTTCTCATAGCTGCCCCCTTATTCAGAGAATGGTGCTCTTTCGAATGGGGGATGACTTCACTTGGAAGATGTGCCTACGCTGCCTCCCTGGCAGCAGCAGCCTGAAGCCAAAGACAAATGGATAGGTTTGCACCAAGACCCAGCGTCTTGCTTCCCAGAGGACCAACTCTGGTATCATTCATTCCCAGAGCTCCCCACTGGTCCTGGCAGAAACCAGTGTCCATCTGATGCCTGCATCTTTCCTTGGCTCCTTCCTCTGCTCATTTGAGTTGGTCCTGGCAATTGGAGGCTCCTCGCCTCCTACCCTGTCCTAGGAATGTACATTCTGTCCACCATTCCCACAGTGAGAACCATTTTCCGGGACGCAGTCTTAAGAAAGCAAAGCGTTGCTGAGACCATCTGGATAGTATGTATACATGACTGCAACCAAAGAAGGCCTCTATTTAACCTTGTAAGATTCTGGCAAGAGGGTGTGGAGATCCACTCATCTTGTGGCGACCCAGACAAGCTTCTGGATAAGTAAGTTCCCTTGTTTATCACCTGCCACCTACTGTTCTGGAGCGGCCTTCCTTCACTCCTGCTTTGTTCTCTGTGCTGGAGCCCATTCCACATTTCACCTGGCAACTCCTGAGGTTTCAAACCAACACATATACCAGGCCCTACTGGTATAAATAACATTCAGGTTTTATTCTTCCCAAAACTTTGGAAACAAACAGCTGATAAAATTACGAAAATAATTATTGCTAGGTTTATCAAATGGAGAACACACAGGCATGGTTTTTATTCATTTTGTTACAATTCTTGTTCAAGACACAGAAGGGATACATGTTAATAATGCTACCAGCTCTGGACTTCTTATTTCACAAATGACAGCTGCTCCAACATTCAAGTGTATTTTTTTTTTAAACATGATGACCTAGTTGTACAGCTTGGGTTCAGGTGAGCAAAGGTAGGAATGATGCAATCTGTTTTTTCCCAGGGTCATCGTGCAGCCTGGTGAGTAATAATGGTTATCTTCAAGCTCAGGATAATAGTAGCAATGCTCCTTGTGAAGGTTTATTTATTTTACATCACATTATTTCTACAAGTATTAACATATACATATATTAATATACACATATTTATACACACATATATATGTGTACATATATCTGTTTTGGCTGAAATTAAAAAATACAATTTAACAAGATGAAGTCAGGTTTATGCTACTTTTTAAAGTCAGTGAGTCTTGGGAAAACACAGATTTCTTAATATTTTGTAGTCCTTCTATTTATGGAAGATATCCATCCACCAAGTGAGAAAGAGAAATGAGAAAATATATCATTGGGAGGAAAAAAAATGACAAAGCCATTTGGAACCAGATTAGGTAAATAAAAAGATTCTTTAAGAAATGTGCATAGTTTGTCTCCCAAACTATTCCACCTCACTAACCCTAGTGGCAACCTGCAAACTTGGTGTTGAGATGTTTACATCTAGAATCTACCAAAATACAACTATTTCTTAAAGAGTATAAGTAGCTGAGGGAGATTTGTGAAAGATACAGGAAATATATTCACCTGATAGGTTATTCTACATTAATATTTACAAAGGATGAATTGAGCCTATTCTTCTTTTCTCCTATCTTTTTATTAAAATTATTTATAAACATGTATCTTGCCACTTAGATAAAGTAATCTAATATTATAAGCCTCAGCATCTCTATTTTTCCTTGTTTAGTATGTTTTTACCTGGTAAGGTATTTAATCAGTATTTATTTAATGAATTAACAAAATGCCAATTAGTTCACAGATTCAATTGTTGAAAATTTTAATGCTTTGTATGAATAATTTCCCTTGGATGCAATAGGTATTTTTAGTGAGGCAGTAGAATATTTTTATATTAGGAGCTGAAAATTTTCCATTCTCTGACCAGAAACCAATCTCAAAACACAGCCGTGATAATGTCTAATTACTGAACCACCAGGGAACCGAAGCTTCCTATTTTAGTGTGAAAATAAAATAGAGAATGATGTTGAATAAGTATGTCCTCATTAGTCTTCAAAACATTTTCACATTGTGAGACTGGAAAGAGCCTTCAGAGGCCATTGGACTCAGCATCCACATCTAGGCAGGATGATAACTAAATTATACCAAAAACACTGTTGCTTTCTTATATAAGAATCTCCTTGGAAAAAATTTATAAAGTTTTCCCAATGTTATATAGCAAAATAAAAATTACAGATGTGATCTGTTTGCTGTGTTTTTATTACATCAAGCCATTGGTGTAATGGGTCTTTGTAACCAAATTTGAGGACTCAAGCAATGGTTTTCTTGTTATCAAGAGTCTTCCCCAAATCCAATGATTGAAGAGTTAATTCATTTTCCCAAATAAGGCATCAGAAATCATATTCTTTGAATGAAGGCTATTTCCTGCCTTTGTCATATTACAAGTGGATATAAAATGATTGCTTGACATGAATTCTGCTATGTATTTGTGTATATGTTTATGTATTATTATTATTATGTGTATATGATTTTTTAATTGACAAAGGAAGTCACTGAAGTTGGCCTAATGTACTTTTTCTCCAAATTAAGTAATTCATTTCTTCTTGATGAATTATTCAATATGGATCCACAACTCGTAGATCACTGGAAATGATTACCTTTTTTGGTCATAAACAGTTGAATAATAGTAATTGCAATGGTTTAAATTAACATATCCCACAGAACGTTAGGTGCTACATGTAGTACACAGAAAACATATATGTTATCTTAGTCTGAATTTCTCAGGAGCAGACGTTGGAATGAATATTTATGTGCAATTAATTTTAAAGCAAGTGCTCCCAGAGGAGATTGACATGGAAGTGGAGGAAGCAGCACAGCGAGAGGAAGAAGGCAGACAACTGTACAATTTTAGACAAAAGACCCACAGAGAATAAGGTTTATCATGATTACACAAAGGGATACTAGCTTTAACTTTTGCCTCAGAGTTGTCTAAATCAGGCAAATTTGCTGGGCTTTTCCCCAACTGGTTTCAGGTGAGTAAGCAAGGTCGTGGGAAGAAAGATGGTGAGGGAATAAAAATGAACAGCAGGCACTTCTGGCTGCAGGCATCTGTTGGCAGAGTGGCCCCAACAGTCCAAGGGTGGTGGCCAGAAGAATATCTGCAGTTGCTTGTCTTTGAAGGTACACTAAAGGGGCTCCATCCACACCAATAAAAATTTCTAATCTAAGGGAACCTGGGCAGGACAGCTCTGCTACCTGTAATAGATGCCATTAGGATGTTGAGAAAATGTAACCGAAACATATAAGGCAGTCATATTACAACATAGAAATTAAATAACTGTCACTGTAAGTCCAACATAAATTGAGATCATGGAGATTTTTTACATGGGCTGAAGGAGACTGAACAGACTTGTTTGTGGAAGACGCTGGCGTCATATAGATTTCCAAAAAGCCAGAAGATTTAACTGCATGGAAGAGAAGAGAGGGCCTTTTTGAGTGGATGAAAAAGCAAAATTTTGCAGATGGGAAAGCACACATTGGGAAGGCATGAGGAGTCCAGAAATTTTGTTAGGGAGGAACTCCTGGGAAAAGGAAAGGCAGATAGCCGTCAGACTACTCTGCCAACCTGACATTGCTCTTTGCTAGTCCCGCAGGAAGCTCTTGCGCAGTGCATCCCTTAGAGCTTACTGTATGGGCAGAAATGGCTGCGCTCCTTACCTCATACTTATCCAGTCAGTGATACGCTATCTCAACAAAAGCATGACCTTGGCTAGAAAGCTAAGGGTTCTAAGCAAAGGTTATGATTGAATGCAAGGTGTGAGAAGTTGTGGGAGCGTGTGACCCAATATCCTTGACTGTAGGGATGGAATAGGAACCACATTTGTAATCATGAGAAATATTAGAAATTGTGAGAAACATTCCTTGGATCTGTCCTCTTTGTGGATATTTGTTCTTGGATCTCAATCCTGGTATCATTCTTGATGGCACTTAATAAATGAACACTAAATGTGTTTCTTTTGAATGAATAGCTGAATGATCACAGGCAGTGAATGTTGCTACAGCAAGGGTATGGAACGTTCCAGTGTTCAAGGTGAATCAAAGACTACTGACTTGCCTGTGGACAAGTGACAGGGAAGTGAAAGTAGCTAAATGGAAAAGGGAAGAGTGTGGGACAAATCTCACCTGCTTTGTCATTTGACCTAAGACTAATTCTGTTCCAAAAGAAGCAACTGACTTTATGCACATATGCCTTATCTATAATTAACTAACATTGTCATCTTGGTTTATTTGCCTGACTTTTGTGAGCAACAGATTTCTATCACATGAAGTTGTAAGAATGAAGATAAAATATCAATCTTGTTGATCCTCAGAGGCAAAATATGAAAAAAATTTGGGATGCCTGGGTGGCTCAGGGCGTGGTCTGGGCGTTCTGAGATCAAGTTCCACATTCGGTTCCCTTTGAGGAGCCTGCTTCTCCCCAGGTCTGTGTTCCTACCTCTCTTTCTGTGTCTCTCGTGAATAAAAAAATAAAACCTTTAAAAAAATATGAAAAAATTTTGGGGACGCCTGAGTGGCTCAGTAGGTTAAATGCCTGACTCTTGATTTTGGTTCAAGTCATGATTTCAGGGTTGTGAGATCGAGCCCCATATTGAACTCCACCCTGGGCATGGAGGCTGCTTAAGATTTTCTCTCTCTCTCTCTCTCTCTCTCTCTCTCTCTCTCTCTCCTTCTCTCTCTCTCCTTCTATACCCACCTCCAAAACTATGATTTTTTTTTCACATTTAAGAAAAATCTGAAATCAGATCAATGGCAATTGATGGCATCTTGCAGTATCTGTTGGCCAAGGCAGTCACGATGATGCACAGATGTCAAAAGCTCTAACCTTGAAATTTGCAAATGTGCCGTCAGCCTCCTGGAATAAAATCCCAGAGACAGTAGCAGAGCAATCTTGGAACCAAATGGGGGTGGTGACCAGGTATGGACCACAGTGATTCAGAAGAGCTTAGCAAGATTTTGGAAGCTGGAACCGAAATTTGGCTAGCTATACAAATATGCTAATAACTTAGCACCAAAGAGGTTTGATTTCTTTGATAGATTGTTTTCAGCAGAATCGCATAGTCAACACTTAATGATACAGAGGATGATGTAGTATAAAAAATACAGTCATGCAATTCTAAGTTGAATAGTGAATGGTTGAATTTTGCAAAGGAGTGTTAGGAATATCTCAACCAATTTATTTCACTTGTGTTTTCTCTTTTACTTATAGAATAGAGAGATATGATAAAAATAAATGCACTTCTAAATAAGCCTAAAAGATCTCTTTCAATAAGTATAAAATAAAACAGCTAACTGATAAGTATAAAATAAAACATGTCACAGTTTAGTTGGCCACATTTTGTCTTTCTGTATGGTACATGAAGTGATGATGGATCTTGAATGGATAGCGTGGGAAGTGACAGACACATCATAGGTTCTCAATGAAAGTAAATGGACTTGAGCTTTCAATTATTTGTTACTTCGCCAATCCTAAAGAATTTAGGTATTTAAGCCATTGCAATAAAGCTTTGGAAGAACTAACACAATAAAAATGAAAATACACTAGTTAAATCATCAAATTAAGGTTTTATTGCTTCACTTTATAGTTTTATCATCAAATGAAAGAAGTCTAGGCTACCCTTCTAACCACAGCTATAGCCAATCAACTGTAAGTAGACTTAGGAAGAAAGTTAATTAAAAATACCATAATTATGAAACAATGAACTCAATTTTCTATTTGTGTTCAATATCCTTTCCATACACCAGGAACTAGACATTTAGGTTTTCAGTTGTTGAATATGAAGCTTCATTTGGTTCTATAATGCCAACGCAATTGATGTAGGGGGAGAATTAACTAAGGAACCTAGTTGTTTGACCATTGCAGCCAGAGTTTGAAAGGCCAGTGTAATTTATAGTGTTGCTGTACACAAGGGGAAAGCAGAAGGTCGGAGGAGAAGTAGTCATCCACTGAGTTACTCAGACAAGATAATGAGCTGCTCACTCTTGAAAAACTGGCTTATCATCCCAGTTCTTACTCAGCTACTTGTTTTTTCTTCTTTTTAGTTATTGGCCTCATTTACCCCTCTCCCTTTCCCTAAAGCAATTTAATTGGTATTTACAGTAATTTATCTGTGTTGATTACCAGGCCTGTATCGATTGAAATGGTTAAGACTGAAATTCGTCATTATTTATGCAAAGAAAAGGTTTTGCTGACAATTTTCTTCACCATAGGAAAATGCTTATACGTTGTTTGGTCAAACAAATTATATCAAAGTTCACAAAATGTTTTTTATACCTATCCTTTCAGTTTATAAGTTGCATATTATTGTGGGAAGACGTTCAGCTCTTATACAGGATCTTATACTGCTGTTATTATTCTCTCAGTACTTATCACTGCCTCAGATAACATACTCAAGGCACGACACCTGGCTCAGGAACAAGCTCACAACATGCCAAGCATCTCTCTCTCTCTTTTTAAAATTGGAGTTCAATTTGCCAACATATATCATATCACCCAGTGCTCATCCCGTCAAGTGCCCCCCTCAGTGCCTACCACCCAGTCACCCCAACCCACCCCCACCCCCCCGCCCACCTCCCCTTCCACCACCCCTTGTTCGTTTCCCAGAGTTAGGAGTCTCTCATGTTCTGTCACCCTCTCTGATATTTTCACTCATTTTCTCTCCTTTCCCCTTTATTCACTTTCACTATTTTTACCTAGGTAATCTCGTAGGTAATGCCCCTTTAGTCTGTTTATTTTTTCCTGATGGATGTAGAATGGGTTTATTTTTTCCTGATTGATGTAGAATGGGTCCTACTTACATTGGAATGATAGTGAAGATAATGGAAGCACTAATGTGGATAACAGTTTTAAAAGACGGTACCCTCAGGTATACACTGCATGAAACCCCTGAGTATTGCTACAGGGAGGAAGAAACCAAGAGGTTAATGCTACTGAGCAGTTTTGTAAACCAGCCCACAAAGTGGAAAAGGCCCTGGCACAGAGTTCAAGTAAAACTACACATAAATGAAATATTTTTAACTTCTGGAGACTTCACTATATAAACCAGCTCTATACAAAAACCCATTATCAGAAAACTAGGTACTAGTTTCTATTATTTCCATCTCTGAGGTATGTATATATGTAAGCAAATATATATAAATATAATATATAAATATTCATATAAAATATTATGTGCTATTTAAATATTATTTATATTTTATAGAATATGATATTATATAAATATAATATTTATATAATAATATATATTTGCTTACATATATATGTATATACATCTATATTCCTATTCCTCTTTATTCCTGGAAGGTTCTGGACAAATATATAAAGAAAATATAGTCACAGAAATTTACAGTTGGAGAGAACCAACATTTCCCTTAATCATGCCACTTTGGAAACTGAAATTCATCAGGGTAAGGAAGCCAGCCAAGATCAGACAGCTTCTTGATGAAAACACCAGCATCAGAAACCCTTCACTGAACAAATAGTCCAGTGTTCTCTTGACTTGTCCACCCCTGATCATATGCCCCCAGTTGTTATTAATTGATTAACAGCTGAGCATGACTTTAAGAACTGAGAGTCTATTCGTAGGGATTAAATAATATTGAAGTGAGAAATTTCTTTCCCCCTAAAGTCAATGAAAACAACCTCTAGATTTTTTCTTTTCCTAAAATTTGCCTTTAGCATCAATTAGAACTGCAAAAATACTCAGAAGCTGTAAGATCATTTCTTATCCCAAGGGCTCCTGATATTTCCAGGTGTTTTTACTACGTGGGAGGAAAAAAAAAATGCCTTCTGGTTCTGCACTAATGTCTGGAAAAGATGTTAACTAAACACCTTTTCATTCCACAGCTCTGGCTCAGCTGAAAAGTTCTTTTTCTTGGAAATTTAAACTTATTTTTATTGCTGCCCGGGAATATTTAGCCTTCTTAAGCTTTGGTGTACCTTTTACCATTTGAAAACCTGGAAGCCTCCTTTTGACTAAAAATATTATCCAAGTGGGTTTTGAGTGAAAATGAGGTTATTTTTTACTTCAAACTTGACTCTAAGTGATTCAACAATTAGCTTGCATACATACAGTAGGAGCTGTTCTTTATCTGACTCTAGATTACTGTTCTTGATTATTTTCATGACATATAATTTTCTTTCTGATATTTATAGTTCACTTGCCTAAACTCATCTCTTCACAATGTATTGATTCTTTCTTTCCATTAAACCCAAAATTCTCTCTTTTAGTTCAAATTGTTGAATTTAATCAAGATGTATCAAACTTCTGTAAATCATTCATTGTTCATTCGATCGTTCTCTAAGCAAATATTTGTTGAGATTCTACCCTGCAGAGTACAGGAGTTATAGCAAAGGATGAGAGAGCAAAGATCCTTGTTCTCATGGAGTTTGCATTTAAATGGGAAATGGTACTTGCCATCAGGGAAATACAAATCAAATCTACAATGAGATACAACCTCACACCTGTGAAAATGGCTAAAATTAACATGACAGGAAACAACAAATGTTGAAGAGGATGTGGAGAAAGGAGAAGCCTCTTGCATTGTTGGTGGGGATGCAAATTGATACAGCTACTCTGGAAAACAGTGTGGAGGGTCCTCAAGAAGTTAAAAATAGAGCTGCCCTATTTTTAGAGATGGGGCAACTGGGTGGCACTAAGGAGGGCACTTGATAGGATGAGCACTGGGTGTTAGACTATATGTTGGCAAACTGAATTTATTTATTTATTTATTTATTTATTTATTTATTTATTTATTTATTTATTTTTGGCAAACTGAATTTAAATAAAAATTTTAAAAAATAAATGGAGAGTGGTAGATTATACACAGTGGGTAAATAAATGGGAAAACATAATGTTAGACCCTGGCAAAAGCCGCCAAGAAAATAAAAGATGCTTGGTCAGGAGAGCAGTTTTAGACAGGAGGGAGGGAGGGAAGGAGGGAGGAAGGATTGTAGGAAGGAAAGGAGGTAGGGAATAATACATACATATATACATATGTGCATATTTCTAAAAATTTTTCTCATTCAGCCTAACATCTCACATACCTTGCTGCCTTCAGTTTTTGAGTGTCTCTGCCTTGTTGACATGAAGCACAATGACGGAGCTCTACAATACCCATATGAGGGCTCTAAGGATGTCAATACTATTACAAGTGGGGATTAGGAGACTGTCTTGTGTCTGAGTGATCAGCCTTAGTGAAGGCTGTTCCTGAAGCCTAGGGCAATTCCCAGTGGGAGGTGCAGCTGTGAGCTATCAGCTGTGGATACTGCCATCAGCCAGGGGATGTGTGTATGGGCGCTAGAGTGGGCATTTGGGTTGAGCATTCACTATAGAGATAGTCAGAATCCAAACATAGAGTGTTTTGTGTAAAATTATAGGGTACTTAAGTTTTATGCTAATACCCAATGGAGAGCTATCAAAACATTCTTCAATAAGAAAAAAAATATTTTTCAATACGAAAAGGAGGTGATAAAATTTGTATATTAGGAGGATCTCCTAGGGAGCTGGCTAAGAGTAGACAGGAAAGATGAGACTGGATATATCCAGGCCAGCTGGGAAACTATGGCATTGGTGCTTAAGAGAAAAACAAAAAGACAGTAAAGATGTTGAAATGGGAGGTTGGATTACTAAGAGGAGGAATCCACATGAACTGTAAAGAGGAATCAAAGATAACAGAATTATGGCTGTAGGAATTAGGCAAAGAAATTATATAATTAATAAACCTAAGAATATAAGAAAAAAAGCTGGTGTTATTTGGATTCATGTTATATCTACATGATGTCAAGAGCTCAGAAATGTCATTTGACAACTGATCCAGAAGCCACTATATCCTCTGCATCATTGTTGGCTCGTAGATCTAGTATTCATGTTTTGCATCTTTTAATATGTTCCTGCCTCACATAGATTCAGGTGTTGGCAGAAAAGGTAGTGAAAACCCAAGTTTTCAGGGGTAAAGTAAGATTAGTAACACAATTGATGGGATCTTATATATCATTCTTGTGAACGAAATAAAGACATGGACTGATGGTAGACAACTCTGTAACCTGGTAAGAAGATGGACTGCCTGTTCAATATATAATAATTAGGGGACTGCTATTGTCTTGAAGAACGGTCTTGCTTATGTTTGACGGTCCTCTGGCTACTTTTTTTCAACTACCTTACTAATTCTGTGGTTGAAGATGGAGGAAGTGTGCTCATCATGTTTACTTTTAAAAGGATGAGAGAAATATGAAAACAGTATCCATAATGATTTTGGATAAAATCTGATTAAAAGTGGGACACCTGGGTGGCTCAGCAGTTGAGCGTCTGCTTTTGGCTCATGGCGTGATCCCAGAGTCCTGGGATAGAGTCCCACATCGGGCTCCCTGCATGGAGCCTGCTTCTCCCTCTGCCTGTGTCTCTGCCTCTCTCTCTCTCTCTCTCTCTCTCTCTGTATCTCATGAATAAATAAATAAATAAAATCTTAAAAAAAAATCTGGTTAAAAGAGCTGAGCCCAGGTAAAACTTAACAAAGTAAATATCAACTTGTATTTGGGGGGAATATACTTGTACAAGCACATTATTGGAATAATGAGACAGTCAAGAAGCTAATCTTCAGCTTATTAGTAGAAACATATGAAGGAAAAATGCTGAAAGCACCAACATGTTCCTATTGGAAGAGGCCTCGGTGAAGACGTGGCAGCTGGGAGACCCACGAGCTAACTGCAGGCAATCAGGCTTATCACCCCCTCTCCTGTCCTTGGAATTACGTTCTGCTCACTCTTCCCACAGTGGGAATAATTTCTGAGGACATAGCCTTGAGAGAGCCATGTGTTGTTGAGACCATCTGGATGGTGTACGTGACTGAACCCAGCTAAGGCCTCCATATCAACACTTAAGTTTCTGGCAGGCATGTGTGGAGATCTGTGTGTCTTGCAGCTGCCCAAGGCAGGCCTTGTAAGTAAGTTCTTCTGCTTATTACACCTGTTGCCTACCAATCTGGAGTGGCCTGCCTGTTTCTCAGGCTCTACTTGCCCTCTATGTTTGGGGGCCTTTTATGAAACAAAAGTTGCCCACACATCAGACCACACCTCCGCTATGGTTTCACTTGTGCATGTCACAATTTACATCCGCACCAGATACTGCAAAAAACCCCAAGAAATCAGGGTTTTGAAGGCTTGAAGTTGTAATTCTTGAAGAAGAGGTGATGGAAATGAGAATGCTTATCTCGAGAAGTGTAGAATTATTGGGGGGTGTATGTAGATAGGTGGTGGGACTGGGAAATACACACATTATATCTTAAAATATTTTAAGCAAGCCTCGTGGCCAGCATGTTATTTTAAATGACCATTAGGAGTGGATTTGAAGCCAAGGGGTGAGAATGTCAGAACTGTTCTCAAAGAGAAACGTGCTCCCTTTAATTTTTGTAGTCTTCTGAATCTACCTAATCATTCATCAGGTATGTTGTACATTGTAAAAAAAAAAAAATTAATTTTGGACCAATACAACCTTTAAAAAAAATCCCTTGAACCCTGAGATTCTATGATTTTGTGACCCGAGGACTCAAAACTAAGATGTTTTCAATCCCTAGGAACTTGATTCCAGATGCTGGGAGTCCTCCTTCCCAACATCCAATCCAAACCACTGCCTTTTCCCTGGCGCTGCCCCGAGGTCTGCAAGGTCAGTGAGAACCTCAGGGCTTTCCAGGCAGAAACTGGGCTCTGCATCCACCCTCATTAGGATGCACGTCCTTGAGGTTTCTGCACACGGGGAGAGAGGAAAAGTAGGCACTTCTAAGGCATTTACTACTTTGGCAGAAAAAAAAAATAAAATAGAAGTTTGCTAAAAGGAGAAAATTTGAAGCTATTCTTTTTATTTTGATAGAGTTTCTGTGTGTCCAACTTTCTACTGAGTCACCAAGCCAGCCATGATAGTACTATTTCAACTTATTGGGAGTATTATTTCTGAGTCACAGTAATATAATGATCTGAACCTTTAAATGCTTTCTGTTACCTAGGACATCCGATCTTTACTTCACAGCTGCACACTCATAAGGATGAGATTCCTTGTTGCACACCACACTGTATGAAAATATCACAGGGTAAAAAAAAATTGTTCTAGTTCGTGGAAGAAACGTTCAGACATCAGGTCCCTATTTCACAGCGATTCCTTTTTTCCCCTCAGAAAATACGCAAAAAGTAAGTAAGATATGACTCATTTGTTACAAGTCCCATGTTTTCACTGCAAATTCCTTGTCAGGCTTTGGAATTCATGCTTCCCTTCTACTCTTCCCATATTCTCTGAGTCACCAAGGTTTTTAGATGTTGGCAGGAGAGTGTGTTCCTATGTCTTCACAGGGTTCCACGTGGCTGGGAAAGGATAAATACCGGAAGTTAAACTAGGAGTGAGTGTAAGTATCACCCTTAGATCTAGGCATCCGTGGCCCCCGCCCCAGGCTCTGTGCTTTGCAAGGCTTCTTCTCAAATCATGATGTGCAAGTGGATTTCTTAGGATATTGTTAAAGGCACCCTGTGATTCAGTAGGTCTGGGGTTGGGCCTGAGAACTTGCATTTCTTTCTTTCTTTTCTTTCTTTCTTTCTTTCTTTCTTTCTTTCTTTCTTTCTTTCTTCTTTAAGATTTTATTTATTCATGAGAAACACACACACACACAGAGACAGAGACATAGGCAGAGGGAAAGGCAGGCTCCTTGCAGGGATCCTGAATCAGGACTTGATCCCAGGACCCTGGGATCATGACCTGAGCTGAAGGCAGATGTTCAGCCACTGAGCCACCCAGGTATCCCGAGAACTTGCATTTCTAACAAGTTCGCGGGTGCTGCACGTGCTGCAGGTGCTGCTGGTTCACGGATTATACTTTGAGAATAGCTGGTTTAGTGACTCCTTCTGTCTATCTTCCAGAAACCCTCCCCCCACCCCCAGGATGAGTAGTTCTTGTGACCCAGGGAACTTGCCAACCCAGAGACTATGTCACTCCCTCTCAACCACACTCCAAGTATCTGGGACTCCAGAATTCTGTCGACTACTTTCTGGCCAGTGCACACCCTTCTCCAGTCTGTCTTCCTGATGGCAATTCCCTCAACAGCATGTCCATGAAGGCTTAAGAGTTGACAAAGGGTCAACTGTACGGGCTCAGCTGTGCGGACTAGCATGTGGCCCACATCCCCCTTGGAATAAATGGAGATTGAAGAAGCAGGAGAAAAGGAGGGGGCTCTCTACAGAGGACCTTTTTTTACCTTCTTGCTTCTCAAGGCAAAAGCTGGGGTTAGTCTTATGTCTGTTTGTGTAAGTAGCAGGAAGAAATAACATCCTGTTACAGCTTATCCAGATGTTAAAACCACAGAACTGCAGCCTGGATGGTTCTAGCTGGTGAGGAACTATTGCATCTAAGGTGCTTAGAGAAAAGAAAAAATGTTTTCTATCCTTTCATGCTACCCTCCCCCTCCAGGTGATCACTTAGTGTATGGGGCTTTGAGGTCCCACAGACTTCAGCAGAAACCCCACTCTAACTTCTTGCACAAATTGGAGCAAGGCAGTCACTTTTGAGCAAGAGGTCATTCTACCCCTTACCTAGATCCACCCAGACTACTTGTCTTCATCCCTCATTCGTAGCTCAAATGTCATCACCTTGACTGGATCAGGTACCTCCAGCTACTCTGGAAGTAACTGTATTCCTCTTTCTTGGCACTTTGTCCTTTTGTGTGTGTGTGTGTGTGTGTGTGTGTGTGTGTTAAAGATTTTATTTATTCATGAGAGATACACAGAGAGGCAGAGACATAGGCAGAGGGAGGAGCAGGCTCTCCATGGCGAGGCTGATGCGGAACTCAATCCCAGGACCCTGGGATCACGACCTGAGCCAAAGGCAGATGCTCAACCACTGAGCCACAGAGGCGGCCCTTATATTTGTGTTTTTGATTGATGTCCACTAGCCCACTGGATTCCAAGAGCAGGAATCATGCCTCTTTAATTCTCTAGTTGTGTCCTCTCTTATCTTGGCACACAGCCTGGTACCTGATAGATGCAAAACCCGTGTTTGCCAAATGAGTAAATGAATGTGTAGTTATTGTTAATATTAGAGATAAAATATACTAGGTGACTGGCACATAGTAGGTGCTTAATCAATGACACCGATGATTTTTCAGTGTAGTCAACACTATAATCAGATGTTTTATTTTGTTCTCCATATTTTGTTCACAGGAGGGAGAATGGGGTGAATCTGGGACTCCTACATTTGAACCATCCAAGACAAGAGGAAAACGTGGTGTGATATACTACTGGCCCAAACAACCAGAAGCATGACATACTTTTCAAAGGCTTAAGAAATGAATGATTCATCATTTAAAACAAAAAGTTCAAGAAAAAGTTGTACTTGTCGATTGCATTGGCCCCACACAACTCATACCCCAAATTGTGCACCTTCCTGAAAAGCCTCTGGTGAAAGTAATTCCCCACCCAAGTGTCCTCGCTGACGTCACCCTCGGCCCCGGCCCCTTCCTATCTAGGGGATTACTTTATCTGTCTCTTTGATATCAACTATCCCAAATATTCCCTTGTCAAATATTTCTGGGGCTTGCATTGCAGAAAGAAACGATTTTCCCAAATCTGTGAACAGGACATTTTTTTTTTTAATGTCAAAATAAACCATCTGCTTGTACAACTGTTTCTAATTACTTCCCTGCCTAGACTCTGCACTTGAGGGGTTTGGTACCAGCACCCCGCCCAAAGCAGTGCCTCTGCCCAAATCCTCGCAGGCAGCTCCTCAAGGCACTCCCGGCTCCGGAGAGAGGCCGGACCTGCCCGCTCTGGTGTCCGTGGGTCGGTCTGCAGGCGGCCTGCTGGTGGCACCGCTCCCTGCCACCCCCCCGGAGCCCCCCACCCGGAGCCCCACCCAACAGGAGCGCAGCTCGACTGCAGGGCCCCAGGAGCTCAGCATGCGTCCCGCAGGCTTCAGGAACTTCTTGCTGCTGGTGTCCTCTGTTCTCATTGTGGGGCTGTCAGCTGTTCCTCAGAGCTTCTCACCATCCCTGAGGTAAGTTTGGTTTGTTATTTTTGAGAAGGATCTGCCCTGCTTTGCGCGGCAGGGCTCAAGTTTGCAGGATGGCTGCCCTAAGCCAAGAGCAGTTAGGAAGCTGGACACGGGATAAACTGTTTTCAACCTGTTCCTGTTCCTTTCCTTATATCTGCACTGTGTGTTGCTTCGTGTCTGTCCTTTTATTTTTCCTCCGGAAAAAGACAGTGAATAAATAAAAATATGCCATTTCCCCGTATTTTAATCCACCCCAAGAGGAACTTCTGCCCTGAGGCTAAGGTAATGCTCTGTGTACCTGTGTGTGTGCTCGTAGCCTAACAGAATCATTTCACAGGGTCTGTATTACATTAATGGGTTGCATTTTGAAAGAGACTTTGAGACACATAATCATAGCTAAACTGCTTAAAAATATAGTTTATAAGCACTGCTTGATGCAACTTTTAAAAATAATATGCCCTAGGCTATGGTCCTCCATATTCATCTCTTCTTTTTTTCTTTTTTTTCCTTCTTCTTCTTTTTCTTAAAACGGCTGCCCCTGGCCATCAGATAGCAATGGGACTCTTTAAAGAGCACCGAAAAGTCAGCCAAATGTCATACTTTGCATCTATTTGCATTTAATCTAAATGTGCGTGTAAGAGTCGGCGGCAAGCCACCGAGAGGCTGGGCCGGATCGCCTCTGTACACCTGGGAGGCGGTCCTACGCCTGGGCGTGCGGGTCACCCCTCCGACACTTTGGTCTGAGTCAGGGTCATTTCCCTTGCGGTGGCCAGCGGGGGCCGGGCGGGGGGGCGCGGTGGCAGAGGGATGTGGAACCGCACGCTCCCTTCCGACTAGGCAGTTGCATGTCGCCGTAGGGTGGGCACCGGGTGCAGGCGGGGACCCCGAGCAAAGGCCGTAGAGTCGGCTCTTGACCGTGGCCCTGCTGTGGTTTGTCGCCCCGCAGGAGTGGGACTGGTGCCCCGTGCAGGCTGTCCCGCGCCGAGTCTGAGCGCCGCTGCCGGGCGCCCGGGCAGCCCCCAGGGGGCGCTCTGTGCCACGGCCGCGGCCGGTGCGACTGCGGAGTCTGCATCTGTCACGTGAGCGAGCCCGGCGTGTACTTCGGGCCCCTGTGTGAGTGCCACGAGTGGGTGTGCGAGACCTACGACGGGAGCACCTGCGCAGGTAAGGGGCAGCGGGCGCACGCGGGCGCATCCCGCCGGGGCTTCCCGCCGCTCCCCGGGGCCGCCGGGGCCGCCCCGCCCCGCCCCCACCCCGCCCCGCCTCCCGCCGGGGCTCCCGGGCTCTGCAATCACCTGTTGCAACACTTGCCTCCGCCCCAGGCCCACGCGGGGAGCGGAAGCCACGCTGGTACGTTGCGCTCACTTGAATTCTGACTCTCCTAATTGTGGACGGAACCTCCCGGCTTCCCCCCAAACGGACTCGATCCGGTGGGCTCTTCTGCCCCAGTCACGAATTTCAAGCATTTTTTTTTTTTTTTTTTTGCAGAACGTAAGCCTGTATTTCTTTTTCTTTCTTCTTCTTCTTCTTCTTCTTCTTCTTCTTCTTCTTCTTCTTCTTCTTCTTCTTCTTCTTCTTCTTCTTCTTCTTCTTCTTCTTTCTTCTTCTTTCTTCTTCTTCTTCTTCTTCTTTCTTCTTCTTCTTCTTCTTCTTCTTCTTCTTCTTCTTCTTCTTCTTCTTCTTTTCTTCTTTTCTTCTTCTTTCTCCTTCTTCTTCTTCTTCTTCGGAAACGCAGGAGAATATCATTTTCCTAAATGTCCTAAAAAGGGGCCCAGGTCGTGTCTTTGAATTCTGATTTCCCTCCTTATTCTAGAGTTCACAGGTAGGAGCGCGTGTCCGGAAACTGTGACAAGGACAACATAAGCCAAGCGATTGCTTTTGCATTGTTGCAGCTGCCCTGAAGTTTTCAGCTGCAGTGAAACTTGGTATTTTTGTGAGGGTGGAGTAAAAAGAAATTCGTTTCTCTTGGACATTTTTAAGGAGTGATTCAGGTTGTGATACTGGAATAGGTCAAGATATTTCTTGGGAGAGAACACCCTTCTTCTAAACCAGTTTCACCAGAACATGCCATTTACTTAAGGCCAGAATTTCTGTTAGGTCTCTGTGAATGGTGCAGGCCCTCCCTTAGTAAAAAGGACAACACAATGCATTCCAACCAGGGTTTGGCAGATTTGTAGGGGGAAAAATAATCACAACTTCCTTTACCCACAATGTAGTTAAGAGTAAGAGTCCAACACTAACAGAGATGAAGAACAGGTTTGTAGCAAAATGGTTTTTTCTTGGCACCTGGGCCCGAAAATGCATAGTGAGAGTACTTAATATGCACACTGCTTGGCCTTGGAAAAGTAGCCGTGTCAGTAATTTGGAGGGGCACAGGTGCTTCTCTGTGGTTCGTTTACCCTGTAAAGACTGTAGCTCACCCTGAATGCCACAGCTTGTTATTTTAAAGTTGTCAGTCTCATGACGAGGTGCAGTATTATTAAGGGCAGCCCTTTGGAATGAAAGCTAAGTATTGTCTAATATTTCATTCCAAACTTGACTGTTACCTGGCTTCTCTGGCTTGTACTGCCTCTGGCAAGGTCTCTTCAATATCATGAGTTCTGAACACATTTTTTTCAGGACATTTTTGAATTGTTCTTTCACTGGAAAAAGTAAGAAGTATGACACAGTCTTCAACTGGTGAAACCAGTTATGGGTGCCATCAGATAAAACTTGCCTGTTGAAGAAGTTTATCTGGTTCCTTTCTGTAAAAGCTATGCAGAGGGAATTCAATGGCCTATGGTGGCCTTGTTTATCTCCATTGGAAAGTGATTTGCTGTTTACCCCTAACATCTTAGTCACTGCATTCTTTCCTCTTGATACAAATGCAGCACTAAGTCATGCATGGTTTTGTTTGCATATGGATACAATCCTGTAGAAGGCAAAATGCTTCTTTTTACTCCAAGGCTGAATGAAATAACTGTGTGCATTTCCCATTCTCATCTTTGTGAGTGATGCCAATCGGGGCCTGAACTACTGGGCCTGGAGTAGGATCTGCCCCTGCAAATGCTCTGATGGCCTTTGCCAGGCCAGTGACACCTTTATACATAGCACTGTTGTCTGGCTACCTTGCCAGCTTGCCTGCTCGAACATTTTTCTCAGTTCCTCTTCAAAAAGTTTGTATATTGTAGCTTAGATAGAAACATAGCAAGTTGTCTTTGATGTTTTTATGTGCACCTGGGCCTTTACCTCTATGGTGCTTTCTAGAAATAGAGTAGTTCTCAGAAGCCTCCCCATCTTTTTGAAGAAAACAGAATCCTGCTCTGATAGTGTATCAGAGAGTGGTTAATACTCTGGACTCTGGGGGGGAAATTTCAAGGAGTCAAATCCCAGCCCCACCGCTTAACAGCTGTGTTAACTTGGGCAATTAAACTTTCTGAGTTTTGATTTCTTCATCTGTAAAATAAGAATAACAAAATACCTATCTTATAGGATTGGTATGTTTTTTTTTAACACATGTAAAACATTTAGTGTTTCACAAAGTGCTCAATACATATAAATATGTGTATATGCATATAATATTATAGTGATGCACAAAGGTGAGCTAGTATGTATGGATGAATAAATAGATAGCCTGGCTTTGTATTTGTTGGACATTTGATGCAGTGAGAGCAATTTAGTTTTCTTAATGTAGCCTGGGCCTGCTATTGATCCAAAGCTCAAAAGGTCGAGCAAGGATAACTGTTTTGGCCCAGCCTTAGAGCAGCTGTATTAGATACACCATGCCCTTTTAAAGTTAAGTCCATTGGGATTCTTACACTGTGAATCATAAGAAAGATACTTATTTTAGTCTGAGGCTGTTTGAAAGTGATTACATATATATTAATGTATAACTAATGTATAATCCAGTGTCCACTTGTTCATGGCACACAAATCTTCTTCCTTGAACTTCTGTAAAGTAAAGGTCTGGCCCAGAGACTATTCCTGTGTGTGTGTGTTGGGGGGTGGGGGGGTGTCAAATGAGAAGTCAACTAATTTGGGTGGAATATTTTTCTTCGAGAAAAGTGGTTACATAAAACAAACTTTCAGCTAATATTTCAAGAGGTCCCTGAATCCACCCCCTGAACAGATAAGCTTACACTTAAATTAAATGTTGTCTTTTTAAAATCTTTTCTAATCACTTTTGAAATATATCACTTAGAAGAGTTTTAGTTTTAGTAACCAGGAAGAGCTAATTGAATTGAATTGAACAAATATTTATGAGGTACTGTATATTTACTAGACCCTGTGCTGTTGAAGAGGACATAAAGATGAGGAAATGAGAATTTCCCATTGAGTAGGGAGATGAAAATACCAAATGCATGTAATACAATGCAGAATATAATTTCTACAACTTTTCATTGTATGATATCAATGTAAGATTCGTTTATAGTTTGAGTTGGCTAGACAAAACAGTATGGATGATCTAAGACTATGAGAGTTTCATTGAGGCAGAGATTAAATATTGTGGTTAAAATTCTTGAGAAAGAGGTAGCTTTTGCCATACATCTTTATGCATTGGGAGGTTTTTGGTCCAAATGGGGGACTGTTGGAATTCTGAGGGAAGAAAAAAATCTAAGCAGTGGTTTAGAGGCAGAAAGGCATGTGGGAAGCGAAGTATTCTAGGTTTGGCTTGGCTGGATCTTAGGGCTGTGGGGAAAGTAGTAGAAGGTATTTTGAGTTACAGTTGGACATACTGTTGAGAGCTCTGAACCTGAATGGGAAGTTTATGCTTGTAGGGGCCATGGTGAGATTTGAATGTGAGAGCCATGGTTAGTACTCTGAGTCATGAAAAGTACCAGGATAAGGTGCTGGACAGCATGGCAGGTTGAAGTAGACACCTGATGGGGAGGAGCTCAGTTTAAATGCTATTTAAATGGTAGTCCAGGAGATAGAGAATAAGATAGAACTATGATGAATTTTAAACATTGTTGAAGGTACAACCAACATGCTTTAGTACACGTATGAATAAGATGTTAAATCAGTGCCTGGGTGTATGATGGAACTGATGGAATAAGAGTCAGGAGAAAGAACCAGGTAACTCCTAATCAATGGCTAAAAACCTTTGCTAAAGAAAAAATGCTTATTTTTAATCTGAAATTGCTGTAAAATGAAGAATTATGGCTAGCAGAATGAGTCCGGACTCGACTGGCAGTGGATCTAGACGGATCAGGTCTGAACTGTCAACTTGGGTTCAGTTGTTTGAATCCTTAACCTTGAGCCAGTCATGATTTCTTTGAAACTTAGATTCTTTTTTTTGGACCATCTTTATGGATATAAAGAACTTTGCATCCTGCATTGTATTATTCAGAATAATTTTTATGTTTATGTATAAATATATTTAGTATCCATATAATTATGCATTTATACATTTATTCAGACTATGTATAAAACATTCTTATAAACATTAATTTATGTACATAAACACACATAATATAAAAATAATTAAAATACATGGAAATATCCCTTATATATCAATATTAATTTTTTTCTTGCAGATATTTCTGACTCTTATACTGCTAAATAAATGGTAGGAGAATTGTATGTGATTCTTCATGAGAACTGGGCTTACTGGGGATGCCTGGGTGGCTCAGCGGTTGAGTGCCCTACCCAGGGTGTGATCCTGGAATCCCGGGATTGAGTCTCACATCAGGCTCCCTGCATGGAGCCTGCTTCTCAATCTCTCTCTCTCTCTCTCTCTCTCTCTCTCTCTGTTTCTCATGAATAAATAAATAAAATCTTTTTATTTTTTTAAAAAGAACTGGACTTTCTTGTCCTTTATAGTCTATCTTAGGACTGATTTGCTTTTCCTCACAGTTGCGTTTTTCTTAGATAGTTGGGTAATTCCCTCCTAGCCTATTTTGTGGAATCGCTCTTTGGTTTTGCCTTAGTTATTTTCCATTTTTCACCCTCTCTTCCTTCCTTCAAACCATATTCTATTTCACTTGCCCACTCTTTTAACTCTGTCCAGCTACCCTGGGTACTGGGGTACTGCTACATCCTTGCTTCTTCTTTATATTCCCTCTGCGCCCCTGCGTGGGACACCGGGCACATAAGAGCATTGTCTGTTTTTTAACATCCCATCCAATCAAGGATTGTGTTGAACAGACAGACTCCAGTTTCCACATGTGTTTTCATCATGGTCTTAAAGTGTCCATAATTTTGGAGAATACACTCAGGGGTTCCCCACCACTAGCTCACCTGCATGCAGGCCTCTTTTCTTTGTGAATTCTGTACTTGTAGGTTGATCCATTTTGGATAAATGCATCCTGTCTTACCTCAAGTGACACAACAATTATAGATTTTCTTTTTTTTTTTTTAAAGACCCCTCTACCTGGAATTTTTTTTTTTTTTTTTTTTTTTTTTTTTTTTTTTTTTTTTTTTTTTTTTATGATGGTCACACACAGAGAGAGAGAGAGAGAGAGGCAGAGACATAGGCAGAGGGAGAAGCAGGCCCCATGCACAGGGAGCCCGACATGGGATTCGATTCCGGGTCTCCAGGATCGCGCCCTGGGCCAAAGGCAGGTGCCAAACTGCTGCGCCACCCAGGGATCCCCCAGATTTTCTTTTAAAAAAATATTTATTTACTTATTCATGAGAGACACAGAGAGAAAAGCAGAGACATAGGCAAAGAGAGAAGCAGGCTCCCTGAGGAGAGCCTGATCCAGAACTGTGTCCCAGGACCCCGGGATTGCAACCTGAGCTGAAGGCAGATACTCAACCACTGAGCCACTCAGGTGCCCTCAGAATGAAAGATTTTCATCTTCACTTTCTCTCAACTGTACTGCTTTATATGGATCTGGTCCTCTGCAGTTCTACTGTGGAGAAACTGAGATACCTTGTCTTTGGACTGGGTCATCCCCATACTTTTTTTTTTAAAGATTTTATTTATTTTTTCATGAGAGACACACAGAGAGGCAGAGACACAGGCAGAGGGAGAAGCAAGCTCCATGCAGGGAGCCTGATGTGGGACCCAATCCCAGGTCTCCAGGATCACACCCCTGACTGAAGGTGGCGCTAAACCACTGAGCCACCCGGGCTGCCCATCCCCATACTTTGATAATCTAGAGGAGCATATTTATAACATTAGGGTTTTTAGATCAAATAGTGTCAATATGAGAAGTTCAGTGGTTATTTTTCAGTAGAATTTTCCCAGAGAGAGAAGGGAACATATGGGAGCAAATTTATTTATGTTACAAATCTTAAATTGGCAAAGTAAAAACCTCCTTCATAGGGTTCTCAGAAGTCTTTCATATATTTTGAGATGTGATACTAAAACTGACATCCCATGTCTCTTAGCATCATAACCCCAAAAAGCTGCTCAGGTCTCTGGGCCCCAGACATAGGTCGTGAAATCTGACCTTTGAAGGAGTTACGTGATTAGATTGGATCCTATCAGATAATCCAGAATAATCTTCCCATTTCAAGATCTATAATCTTAATCACACTGGCAGGGTTCCTTTTGGCACGTCATTTACAGGTTTCAGGAGCAAGGATGTGGACATCTCTGGAGGCTGTTAGTCTTCTTATCCTTCCTATTCTTCTTCCCATCCTTCTGTGAAGTACAAGAGGAATGCTGTGTATGTGTACTTGCTAAGTACATGTGTAATGCTATGCTCGGAATGTGTATGAATGGCAAGAGAGAGTGGTTTCAACTCCATTATTACCTGGCTGTTCTTACCCTTCATCTAGGATGCAAGTAGTGAGTCTTTTCTTTCCTTTCAGAGCTCATCTTCATGATCTAATTTCCCTGCCCCTAGTCTTTCCTACACCACTGCTGATAAGGAACACCAGGCTTCTGGTCCAAGTTATGAAGAGTGACTTAGAGCCCAGCAGTGTCCTACATTCAATGCTTGATGTTATTACTTGCCAATCGTGGAGCTCTGGGCAAGTTACTCAAACATTTGTCTCTTCTGTCTCCTTATTTATGAGACAGGGGTAAGTAATAATTTTATCAATGAGGATAATAATTATGCAAAAACTCATGAGTGATTACTAAGTCATTGGAGTTATGGGCTTACTTATGTCAGATGCTTCTCTTTTATCCTAGTGTGATACTTGGTCTTAAGATATTAACTCCTCCAAAATTATTTTCTTTTTTTTAAAATATTTTATTTATTTATTTGAGAGAGATAGAGAGAGCACAAGCAGTAGGGGCGAATGAGAGCAGGCTCCCTACTGAGCAGGGAATCCGACACAGGGCTGGATCCCAGGACCCTGAGACTATGACCTAAGCTGAAGGCAGATGCTTAACTGACTGAGCCACCCAGGTGTCCCAAGAATTGATTTTCTTTCCATATTATATCCTTCTCTGGGTTTAAGCCTATGTTTGCTTTTCCTCCTTTGACTGTGAATTTTTGGAACTGTCTGCTCCACAGTGTCATGGCTGGGCGAGCTTTCAGCCATGGCCATCTCAAGCCTGATTCTCAATGGGTCATGTTCCAGCTCACTGGATATCTAAGATTCTGACCCTAGTTTCTGTCTTTGTCTTAGGAACTTGACTTTTGTGTTCTTGTCCCTGAAATCTTCACTCTGATTTATGGTTCTAGAGTCATGCCCTAAGTGGTGTGTGGCTAGTCTTTGAATCTGGAGGTTTTAGTCACCTTCTTTACTGGAAACCCTAAGCTTTCTGCACATTTTCAGAGTTTACACTCAGCGTAACTGCTTCTGATTCTTACCTCCACTGAGATGTCTGTATTTCCTGACTGTTCCTTCATCTCCTCTAAAGCATTAATCTCAAGTGGGTTGATCCCAGAGCCCACTCCTTCAACTTACAAAAGTAAGAAAAGCAGTACATTACAAAACAAAATCAAAACAACTCACCTTTGCAGAGTTTTTGAGTATTCAATAAATGTTACTGAATGTTCTGGAAACAGAGGAGATGGGGTAGTTTAATCACAGATCTATAAACAACTTAATATTGAATAGTAATCATTCTGGTTCTTAAAACACCTGGTTTTTGAAACCACTCCTCCTTCATAGAGCTAAGTGTGGACATGTGATGAAATTCTGGTTACAGAGATGTAAGCAGAGGTGTTGTAGATGAATTCAAAGGGAGCTGACTTTCAGGGAGGTATGTGTTTTGCCCGTCTACCCTTTTTACTGCTTAGAATGTACCTTCTTCTAACTGCCCCTTGGGATCAAGAGATGAACGTGGTGGCCATCTATGAGGATGACTCACTCACAAGATAGGAATCTGGCCTTCTGGAGACACCATGGAACTGCCACACCAGTCTTGGACTGCCTGCCTCTGGATTGCTTTTACACATAAAAATAATAAACTTTTGCTTAAGCTCTTGTCATTTTGGGGTTTTCTGGCACCTATAATATCACCTTTTCTGAAACAACAGTTTTATTCAAAAAGTTCAAGTTTATTAAAACAGGGCAAGGGTAGCATTTGTATAGGGGTTGAGAGCTTGAGCTTGTGACACCGGTAGGGCTGGGTTCCACACTGTTTTACCTGGTATGTGGACTCCAGCAGTTTTGGTAAATTCTGTAAGACTCAGTTTGCTCATCTCTAAAGTGGGATACAATTAACACTCTGGGCGGAGTTATTGCAGAATTTAAGTGAGAAAATACACATGAGGCATCTAATAAAATAGCTGACATAATTGTCACTCTAAATGAGAGTTGTTATTACCATTATTAATCCTAGAATCTCTAAGGGGATTATGCTAAGGCAAAAGGAAATATGTCTTTGCTAGTAATTGGGTGACCAGTGATGGACGCATATTCCCTGTACCAGTTAATATATTCAACATATACTGCTTTTTTTTGCCTAGCTATCTTCTATGAGACGATGTAATTTTTCAAAATCTGGTAAGCCGAATTAGATTACCAGAGAGAACACAAACATTGTTTATGTATTTAAATATTTTTTTACATTTTCCATTTATTTATCTGTACTTAACATTCATCAAAACATCACGCGTGTCTGCTACAGACACACAATATGTAAACGCATGGATAAAAATCAGTACAGTGGGGTTGCATTTTACACAGAGATGAGAGTCTACATCAGCACAAAATCAAACATATGAAGTTTAAACTTACCCTGACAAATCTCCAAGGAAAGCTGTTTGTTTCCAGTCCATGACACCCTCTCTCAGTCTAGCCTAGTAAACACTAGGAAATGAATGTTTACTCCTTGGCTGGTTCTGTGTTTACTCCATTTTTAGCTTTTGGTTGGATTTGAGAGGAGTAGTAGCTGGATTGTTCTTGGGGCTCCTCAGTGGGTGGGATGCTTGCCAGGAGACACACAGCAAGAACATCAGCCCATGGAAGCCCCCATCTCTTTCACTTCTTCTTCGCCCCTACTTGGGGTTTCCACTCACTGAATGGAATGACAGAAGCTTTACATTATTTAAATTACTGTGCTACCTTCCTTTATCACCAAGTATTAACCTTCACTGTGTAAGCACGTGTAAAAGAATTCAGGTGAGTCAAATGTGTGTGCACTGGGACTCCTCTTTAGTATGATTTTCAGCATAACCTCTGGAGTTAATATTAAATGTAGGGTGCACTTGCCTATTTTCCCACGGTTATAATGTGTAATAAACATGTGAACACACACTCTCTGAGGTCTGTTTCTCTCCCTCTCTTGCCTTTTTTTCCCCTTAAGAAAATATCACAGCTCTCATTTTAGTTTACTATAGATGATTATAGATGATTAAGAATTTTAATATGTGTATGATGTCTTAGAGTACAGATATATTGCTTTATTAAACAGTTTGCCTAAGTGAACATTCTGATTGCTTCCAGTTTTATTTTTTGATGTAGGAGGACTTTAAGCAGTATTTTCAAACTCCAATTTAAAACTGTGCACACATGTTTGTACACATATGTGCACACAGTTCTGCAGCCCCCCTCATTCTTGAATGTACACAAAGACATTTCCACTAGAGTGAGCTGGGTCCCCGTACATGCGTGAGGGAGTCATCAGCCAACAGGACTGTTAATAAAAGTGTCTTCATGCATTGCTGATCTTGGCACAGGGAGACTTCAAATCAGGTGGAACTGGGAGATCTGAAGCCTTTGTCCTTAGGGAAATTTAGATTCCAAGCATGGTGTGGAATTCAAGGTCAAGAGTCACATCTAAGAAAGAGGAGAAATAGGGTACAGCAAGGACTAAGAATGCCAAGGGGATTTACCAGGGCGTTTTTAGGCCCCCCCGAACAGGTAAATTCTCAACCTATTTTCCATTAACTCTTAAATTGATAAAGATAGAAAGCTGCAAGGAGGTTGCAAATCTCATTTTCTTTGGAAAAGAGTGCTTTGTCTTTTCGAGGATCACATTTCCTGGCAAATAAGAAACTATATTTTGTAATAGAACTCATTCTTCTGTCTACCCTAAATCATCTTACTTAAGGCTGGGTAGAAGAATGATGGCTTTATAAAGGGAAAAGAAAAATAAGACCTTTATAAGGATGCTCACTGGCTTGACCTTGTGTCACCTCACTCCTAACTCATGCCGTAAGACAAGTTTCTCTGCCAAGAGCCCTATCATCCTAATTGGATATAGTCACTAGTTCAAGCATCAAATTATTCCAAGTGAATCATTACCCACTCTAGTTTTCTGTTTTACTATTTTATCCGGATACTTCCTGGGGGAAAGGCAGACCAAAACCCCTCTTTTTTAAAAAAAGAGGTCAATGAATTTTGATATTGCTTATTAGAAACTTCTTTTATGGGAAGGCCTTAACTGTAAATCATGATTTAGTCAATGGGAGAGAGTAAGGAGCCAAAATCAGACAATCAAAACATGGTAAATGTATTTCCTTATTGGCCATTATTGTTCTTTCAAAGCTATCATTTTCTGCTGTGCAAAATAGTTAGATAAAACTGGTTATTTTTCTAAACAAAATGACTTGGCCACTTATGCCTTTTCCTCTCCAAAATAAAAAAAGGCGAGTTACAGACTTTTTTTTCTTGGTCAACATCATTAGTTATATAAGCTCTAAGAATCATCTTGACATGAAATAATTCATTTGTTTTAAGAGGGAAAATATTTGATTCTAGCTGTGTCCTGGATAGACTTCAATTGCCTGCTTGGATGGATTTGAGCTTTAAAATTAATGCTGTGTTAGTAATACACAAGAATAATGGGAAAATATCTATTTCTATTTGAGTATGCTTTGCTGGAAAATAGTTTTGTATATATGAATTTATTCAATTCTCATATAAGTTTTAAGGGGTAGTCAAAATTATTCTTCTCTAGCTATCATATTAGGGAACCCTGAAAAATATTTGCCCCCTAAATCAGTAGGAGGCTTCTCCTCAAGCATGTTAAAGTTGTCCTGAAATCACATATTTAAGGAAAATATTTTCATGAACTTGGAGTCCTGAAATAACAATTTGAAGGACCTCATTTTTATATTTAAAAATATATCTTATGTTGATTTTTTTCTTAGAAGAGCTGTTTTCATTCTCATTTCTACCTTGTGCCAGAGATAAGACACTGACAAGCTCCAATACGGGGCAGAAGAACACCTTATTCAGTTAGTATCAAAAGAAGTCTGTGTAGCAGAAAGCATTGGGACCAAATGTCATAGCAACAAAGAGTATTTCTCTCAGCTGTAAGTGATATTCTTAGAATGATTGTGTTTAGCACCAACCCTTATCAAAATAAGGGTTCCCCAGAGTCAGCAAGGGGAGAAACTTTTCTATAATCTTTGATTTTCCTGGTCTGTAAGAGCAAAAGAAAATGTAGATAGGAGAGTTGAATATTTGTTACTTTCATGGACATTAAATAGTTTTATTTTGGCTATTAAGAATAAATCACTTTTTTGGGGTGCCTAGGTAGCTCAGTCTGTTGAGTGTTCAACCATTGATTTTAGCTTTGGTCATGAACTTGGTGTTTTGGGATTGAGCACCATATTGGGGTCTGTGCTTGGTGGGGAGTCTGCTAGTAATTGAGTGGCTTAAGATTCTCTCTCCTTTTCCCTCTGCTGTCCTCTACCCTATGTTCACTCCCTCTCAAATAAATAAATAAATCTTTTTTTAAAAAGGAATACATCATATTTAAGATTATCTTTTGCTCTTTTACAATTACTCATAATATGAAATCCAGACATTCAAATAACATGCATTTTTTGATATAATATATAAAAATATACGTTATATATATATGTATACACACACACTACACACTATATTAGCAGAAATGCACAGTGAGGGAAGACAAGTATCTATAGAAATATGGACATTTTTGACTGGATTGTCATGAGGGTGTACTTTACTCCTTGAAGGTGAGTATGTCACTTATCAGTATGCCAAGGATTCTTGAAATTCTATTTCTTTATTTCATCCCTGCTAATATGCTAGATGTAGGATTTTAAGACTTAGGAGTGGCAATGCATTGGTCTGTTAATAATGTAGTCTCTATTGAAGTTAGTAATCTTTCCTTTGGGAAAGCTAAGTGAGCAGGTTTGGATAGGATGGAAATGCAAAGGGAACTGCTCTGGAAAGTGCCTGGGAATTGGAATTAAAAAGCAAAACAAACTATTCTTTCTCCACTGTTGTTACTTATTGTATGGCCTTGTGTAATTCGCTTGACTTCTTTGAGCTTTAGTGAAGTTGAATTCAACAAGCATTTAATAAACATCTCCAGAAAGATGACTAGCAGAAGGCAGGGCATTGGTAGCTGGAAGATTGGAGCATCAGAAAGCAGCAGGTGCTGAGTCCAGTGTCCTCTGTTTCAGGAAAGGGATGGAAAGATTTTCATTTCGGACAGTTGACCCCTACAGAGAGATGTCCTAGTACCTTCAGGTTACCTTGAAAGCTTTACTTTCTGAGAATTTCAAGAACTCTCACTTTCACAAATTATTTAATGAGTGTCCAATGCCTATGATACCTGCATGATATTGTAATATAGGCATTAACATTCTATGAAGTAGATTTGGTGTTTGTTAAATTCCCAACTATTGGCACATAGCCTATTAATATAAAATAAAAGAATATTTGTGCACATCTTGAAATGTACCCCCCCCCAAATAAATATCAAAAACCATGTCAAAACCATAATAGTCAAGCCAAAAACCATGACAGTTTCTGATCCCCTTGACATGGAAGAATACTAGTCAAACTAGCGAGAGAACCAAGCATGAGTTAGAAGAATAACTGAAGGATGTTTACGGGGTTATTTGGAGGAAGTAATGATGGTTTGGAAAATAATTCCTTTCTTTTCTTTTCTTTTTTTTTTTTTAAATAATTCCTTTCTAAAAGGGCAATGTTATATGGGATACACTTTAAGAAACATCTGTTTAATTGTAATAATGTATCTCATAGTGTTATTATGGAATTGAAATAAGGTAATGATAACACAGTTACTATTTATTTAGAATTTGCTCTATGCCTCTTTGTTAAATTCTCACAGTAAACCTACTGGGTGGATTGTCTTGCCTTTTTGAAGACAAAGAGCTGAGCCTGAGAAAGATTAAATGGAATGTTTAAGATTGTGTTTTGTCAGACACAAAACTATGCCATCAATCACTCTTGTGTCAACTTATTCCATTTAGCACAATGCCACCAGGTGACAGATGCCCAAGAATATTTAAATTTCCTTTCTGCAATTTCCGATGAGTGTATGTGGTATTAATCTGCAATAATTAAATGCTTTTTCTACGTGTGAAGCTGTGAGAAGCAGAATGGTATTGAAGGGGAAGAACTGATGTAGGTTCAAAATTGACTCTGCCCATTATGAACCACATGATGTTGGGCAGTTAATAAGCTTTCTCATAACTGTTTCCTCATCTCATACTGTTATTGTGAGGGTAAAGATTCAGGAAAATCCCTGGCTTATTGTAATCGCTCATCAGCAGCTACTCTTACTGTTTTTATTGATCTTATCATCAGGCCATTCCCATATCACTGCAATTAAATTATGCCCTTTTCAAAAGCAGTAGTGAATTTTCTCTAATATTATGTCTTAGGACTTCATTGTTATTGCTGCAAGAATGCTGCAAATTATCCCAAACTATCCCAAACTCAGTGGCTTACCAGAAAACACCAAAAATGATCTTTATTTCTCCCACTTGGGTGTGTAGTTCAGCTACGACTCAGCTGGGCAAGGCTGAATTCCAGGGTGCAGACTGAGCCCCATGTTTTTCTTACGCTGTCGGGGTATGCTTTTATCATAGTGGGTCACAGGAGCACTAGAGGATAAAAGGAAATAAAGGGTGTTCCTTAAGGCCTTGAGTCACTTGCACATTATGTCTACATACTCTTGGGCAAAAGGCGTGATAGTCAAGCCCTGTATCTGTGCTCTGCATTCTCCTGGACTCTGCAAGGTGACATGGCAAGAGAGGCTTCAGTTGTTGACAGCCCGTATTCTATCAGCCACAAGATTTAACATAGATAGGTATTCCGATATCGTGGCTCCTTAGTGAAATTAGTTGATTGATGTGGTTATAAATATCTGATATTTAAATTTAATTTGGAGGTAAATATGTTTCAGTTTAAAATGTAACCATATTAATTATACAGTAAATTATATAGAGTTTTCTGAAGAGGTAAGAAAATTAAAAAGAGAAAAGCAAAAATATATCCAGAGGCTAATCTTTAGTGAGGAAATTCATATCAACCTCATAAAAATGAATTCCCTAAATATAGACTTAATGTCCTATGAGTCAAAGGGTGTTTCTTTCCACTGTACTTAAATATACCCAATCTGTCATTTTATGACATCTTCCAATGGGTCTTTGCATAAATGCATGCTCCAAATACTATAAAACAGTGATTTGATGATAACCAGAATATTGATATGTCATGAGGCAGGTTCAGTAGTTGTCTGTTTTCATATGCACACTTAGTAAGCCACATACCTACTTTTTGCTAAATTACTTCAATTTTCATACATTTTGTACTTTAAAAAAATGTTTTATGTAGAATAATGTGTTTGGTTACTTGAATATACTGTTTTTGGAATTTATCTTCTGAGAACTTCGAAAGTGCGATGGAATCAGTCAACATATTTGGTATTACTCAGATTTTTTGTTTTTCAGATTTTAAACAACAATAGAATTCATTTATTTAAGAAGGAGAATGTAAAAAGTTTTAGATTGTGTGAGCTGTCCCACAAGTATTGATTGGTCAGTCAACCATTGTAAACTGACAACACTGTTAGGTGGATCGTTAACTTACTGAAGAATATATTTCCTATTCCTAATGAGGAACTGTAGGTCCTTTAGGGACTAATTTTTTGTAAACTTTGATTGATTTTGAAATTTAAAACAGTTTTATTGGAAGTCCATATGAGTATAAATATCTTTGATAAAAATTTGTGTGTAATTATTAGAAAGTGTACCTGTATAAATTAGTCACTATCTTTGAGAGTTGAAACTCTGGGGGCACCTGGGTGGCTCAGTTGGTTAAGCATCTGACTCTTGGTTTCAGCTCAGCTCATGATCTCAAAGTCAAGATAAAGCCCCACGTTGGGCTCTGGGCTCAGTGTAGAGTCTGCTTGACATTCTCTCTCTTCTTCTCCTTCTGCCCCTTCTACGCCACAAATAAATAAATAAAATCTGAAAAAAAAAATGAATTGAAGCTCTGAAAGTGGGCTGCTTCCTCATATATAAAGTTCCAAGAATTTATCCAGAGATATGAAACAGAAGATGTAAATATTAGTGTTGTATGTATATAATTATTATGTCACTTTTATATTCAATTACCAAGTATTTTTTAAGGAATTACTATGAATTAGTCTCTGCATTGGTAGCTATAGGGGCTATAGACATGAAAAGATAGGAGCCTTTTTCTTAGAATATGTAGTGGTAGGCTTGAAATCTACTATAATACAGTATTAAAAAGGCACAAAGTAGGGGATCCCTGGGTGGCTCAGCGGTTTAGCGCCTGCCTTTGGCCTAGGGCGTGATCCTGGTGTCCCGGGACCGAGTCCCACGTCGGGCTCCCTGCTTCTCCCTCTGCCTATGTCTCTGACTCTCTCCCTCTCTCTCTCTTTCCCTGTGTCTTTCATGAATAAATAAAATAAAAATCTTTAAAAAAATAAACTAAAAAGGCACAAAGTACCATGCATATGAAGAATTTAAGCTATTTTAAAAATAAGAAAGATATTAGCTAGTGGCTGTGGGAGGATTGGCATTCCCGCCAGAGGGAGGAAATAAGCAGAATCTAAAGCTGGAAAATATCATGGACACTTGCTCACTTTGGTCAATGGGTGCTTTCAGAAGGGTTGTCAAGGGAAAAATCTGCAGAGATGATTGGGAGCCGCTCACAGGGAGCCTTTCAGTACCAAACCAATGATGTGTACAGCCCACGGCCTGTAATAGTGAACAGAGAATTGTCTTTTCCAGGTGGCAATTTCAGGGACATTGATCTTAGGATAAATGAAAAGTCGGGATCCCTGGGTGGCGCAGTGGTTTGGTGCCTGCCTTTGGTCCAGGGTGCGATCCTGGGGACCCGGGATCGAGTCCCACGTCGGGCTCCTGGTGCATGGAGCCTGCACCCTCTGCCTGTGTCTCTGCCTCTCTCTCTCTCTCTCTCTGTGACTATCATAAATAAAAAAAAAAATGAAAAGAGGAAAGTCTTAAGATGGACAGAACGATAAGATATTTTAAATGCTAATGGTGAAAACTAATGATATTCTGAATTATGATAGTGACCATAGAAAGAAAAGGGAAAGGAAGGTGGAGATGCTAAGTAGACTGATGTGATGGAATTGGCAGGAATTGAGGGTTGAGCTGGGAGGTGGGGGCAAGACTTATTGGTAAATGTAAAATGTTGTGGTCATATCAGTTTCCCAATATTCCAAGTCCTGCAGCCTCCCTCTCCACCTTCCCCAGAGACACCTGGGCCTCTTCCTAATTGGAAATTAAAGGGTTATGTCTTGGTCTCCTGGAGAACTCCTCCCCTGCTATGATGCTAAGCACTAGTACTTCTTTCTCATCCTGGTTAAATACTTCATATATCTGTCACCTGGGAGAGTAGAAGGGGCTCCTTCTGGGCCATACATAGGAAATTGAGAAGACAATGTTTTGAGGGCAAAAGGAGCAGGAATAATGGTTTGTAGAATAGCCATCTGAAGGTGGGCATGGTGGCCAAAGGGTACATCCACTCCCAAAGATTGCAGTTTATCACAGAATGAATGGGTACTAAGACCCAGAAGACTAAAAATGTAAGGACTCCTGCACAAATGATTATATACAGATATATTTCTTGTTGCTTAATATGTATTCCTATTTTGGGGTGTCTAGGACACTGACTTTTTAGACATAGATAACCATATCTCTCATTAGGATTGCAAAAGATGAATGAGAAATGAAATTATAGGTTGTATGTTAAACAAACCCTAGTTGCAACTTGTTTAAGTGTAGTATTCTTACTCTATCCAAAGTAAAATCAGCTCTGTCTTGGTAATTATATTTTTCATGTAAAAATGGCTTCAATTTAAGTTCATCAAAATAAAATTCTGAAAATATCAGAAACTTTTTGTTATACAGAAAAGAAAATCTAAGTATTAGTTTTTGTGTATCTCCAATATTTGATCACAAGATGGTATGAAATTTCATAACATAGAATGAATATATAATATTCAAAATATTAAATATATTATAAAATGTATGGTAGTCTGTGTAGTAATTGCCTTATGAGTTTCCTTCATAGGCTTTTAATGTATAAACTCTAAGATGAAGTAATTCAGGCTTATTTAGGGGGCAGGTGTCTTCCAGATACTCATAGATGTATCAGGTAGGATATCTTTTTTGGGTCCAAGTAATAGAAAACCCAACCCAAACATGCTTAAGAAAAAAAATTGCAATTTACCAGCACTTAAATGAAATACCTGGACAGTGTTTCTCAAAGTATGTTCTTGAGCCAGCACCAACTGGGTACTTGTTAGAAATGCAAATTCTAAGTTCTGCCCCACCCCCTTCCTGGTTTACTGAATCAGAAACTGACTGTGAAGCTCAGTCATCTCTCTGCTTTAACAAGCCCTTTCGGTTATACATTGTAAAATCTGAGAAACAGTGATCTAGAACTAAATCTATCTTTGGGTACAACTCAAAGGATACCACCAGGATCTACCTGCAGGCTCTCCCTCCCCTGGGATAGGCTTCATAGTATGGCCATTGACAGCTTTTGCTACCCATCACAACACCCTCTCCAGTAGACAAGAGAAATTATTTCACCTCGAACTGAGTCTTTGCTACTAGATAGAAATCTGGATTGTAACTACATGGACCAATAAAGATAATATATTTTTTATTTTATTCAGATCTCCTTAAAAGAGATAGAGGGAGAGGCATGTGATTGCAAAGAAGACCAAAAAAAAAAAAAAAAAAAAAAAGTGGTGGTGGCAAGGAGACATGGAGAAAAGCAGGAGATTAAGTGACTAGGATTATATAAAGACTATGTGAGAAATGAAAGATAATGGTAAATAGTGCAGATCTGCAACATAGGTTTTAATATGTTAAAAGTCTAGACCCCCTTGCAGCTTTAGAAATCTCATGAGCTATTTAATATCATGTTTGATATTGTAGAATAATACTGTAATCATTCATGCTAATTGCTATTCTCTCTGGCTGTGTTACTATTCCTTTATTTAATCATTGTGTGTTTAACACTGTAAGGGACATAAGCACACATCCACTGTTCCACATTTTACTTAGGCTCATTTTACACAAAAAATGGCCATTCTGTAAATTTCCAGAGTCATCTTTATTTGTTTTTGTTTTTTTTAATGCTCTCTAAGTTGCAAATGGGGAAGAATATATATAAAATATGTAAAGAACTACCTAAATACATTCTTAAGGTTACTACTTATAATAAAATATTATTTATGATATATTTTCGTAATATCTTGCTTCAAAGTATTCCCAGTGGTTTTGATAAACCATTTTACTTTTTGTGACTATATCTTTAACAGATAAATGTGCAAGTTTAGCACATTACCTGAACACATTAAATTTCATAAGAGAAATGTGTAGTTATAGCTGCAGGGCAGGTGTTGTGATCCTGTCAAATTGCTCGAGCTAATTTTGAGCCATGTCAGGTCAGTTGCTGGGAAACGTCTGAGGAGCACAGGAAATTATATGGAGCCTGTTGATAACAGCTTGTCCTTGTACTGTGACCTAAAATAATACCAAACCTGCCACATTACCAACCCTCTTGCTAAAATAGAGGGCCTGGATTGGTGGTTTGCACCAACCTCATTAAAAAGGAGGAAATTAGGATTTAAAAATATGGTTGTAATTGTTGAAAAGTTGGCAGGGAAAATATAAAGTTGGCAATTATAATCATATTTGCAAAAAAAATCTTTTAAAAATATAGTTGATGAATAGTTAAATTATTTCAGTAGTGTTTTCCAAGCCTGGGTGACCCCAAGTATTAGCTGTGGTGTTTTTCTGTCATCAGTTCCTACACCCTTCTTCTAGAGAAGTATATTTCATAAATGTGTCTATTGAACCAGTGTTCCGGGTAATTGTCATGCTCAGATAAAGCACTAGCCTAAATAAAGTAAAGAATTTGTGTACTTTTCAAGGAAATGAATGTGGGGAACTTAAAAATATGTCCAAATCAACTTACACATTTTATTTCCTTCCAGTTCATTCAGGTCAGAAAGAAGGGTTAACCTCCCTAACTCAAGTAGTGCTTAGAGAGATGAATAGTTAACTAAATTTATGTTCAGTGGGCAGTTGGCATAGGAGAAGCTGTCTACAACCATACAGAAAGGTCGAGACCAAGGGGGTGGTGATAATAGAAATCCTGGAGTTTTGAGGAGGAGATCAAGTGGGCCTTGGCTGGGATAGGAGAGGGGATACTGCAGAAGAAATTTATTGGGGGCCCCAAGAAATGCAGATACTGACATTTGGATTACACAACCCATGCCTTTCAAACCAGGGAGCCAGCCTGTGCACTGGCATGTGGGAGAATACGTAATTCCAAATGAGGCTCAAGTCAAATGAGCAATAGCTTTCTGTATTATAAGGTATAGTCTTTTTCAGAGCAAAGTGCTCATTCTTTTGTGTCCTTTTAAAGGGAGTATAGTTCTTAGCGTCATATATATTCAACAGACTCTACATTTTTTTTTCAGACTCTACATTTTGACTTAAAAGAGTGGATGGTATTTCAGTGTTCATTCCTTTACTTTTAAGTAGGGGGGGGGGGCAGAGGGAGAGAGGGAGAGAGAATCTCAAACAGACCCCATGCTCAGTGTGGAGCCCAACACAAGGCTTGATCCTATAACCCTGAGGTCATGACCTGAGCCAAAATCAAGAGTCTGACACTCAACTGACTGAGTCACCCAGGCACTTCTAGGTTAAATGCTTTGTAACCAGGAAGACTTAAGCTCACTCTCAACTCTACCTTGTAAGATCTATGTCAGGATGCAAAAGCTTCTAAACCTGCTTGACAACTTTCCTTGTCTGTAAACTGAAGAATAGGACATTTTAATAGAAGGTGCTATTTGTTGCACATATACCACGTACCCAGACATTATGCTACGTACCTAGCATACCATATCGCTGTTCTGACAGCAGTGATAATGTTTCTTCCTTACAAGCAATAATTAATGACACTTGGCAAACAAACAAAAATCATGTTCCAAAGTAGGGATCAAATTCCACTTCTTTTGAGACATAAACTATATACAGCTTTGAGATGACAGGTTTTCCCCCCCAACTGCCACCCATTAAATTTTTATGGAATCATTCCTCATCTATTAACACATGGCATATATATTTCAATATATTTCAGTTCCCCTTCAGTGCTTTGGCATGTGACTTGGAAAGACCAGATGGTGTAGTTGAATATTTATGGGCTTCAGGGTTAGAAAACACTGGATATATAGAATCTTGTCTATCTTGGATTGGCTTTGCAACACTGAGCAGGTTATTTTACCTCTTCTAAGCCTATTTCTCATGGGAAGAATGGAAATCATCTCACCGTATCCATATGAAGATTAAGTGAAATAATGTAAGGTGACCCGTCATGGGAATTAATAAACATTGGATATTTTAAATGAAATATACTTGAGCGACAATGTGCAGAATAATTGTTTGTAAATGGAAATCTGCATCTGTAGCAGAAAGATTAGTTTTCTGAAAAATGTGAATGGAAATAATGTTAGAGCAGTCTACTTTCGAGGGATATCTGACAAGATCCATTTTGAACAAAGGGAATTGGTGAACCTTTGTTTTATTTTTTTTTACATTAAAGGAAAAAAACCTGAATGCACTGCTAGGTAAGAGGTCAGTGGCATCAAAGGACACTGAAATACTGAAGCACACAGATAAAATAACATTCAGTTTGTCTGACTCTGGTGAAAAAATAGAAACCAATCAGAGGTGGACTAAAAGGTCTTGGTGTATAGATTGCTAGCTTTTAGAACAAGTGGAAAACAAATGTTCTCATTTTAGATTTTGTCTCAAGCACTTATTTACAGTGATGGGAGAATTTAATCAGGTAAATATGTTTAATTCCACTTAGCATTTTATTATGGATTGAAAGTTTGTGTTCCCTCGAAATTTATGTTAAAACCTTAACAATCAATATGATGGTATTGGGAGATGGGCCTTTAGAAGGTGAGTAGATCATGAGGTACATCCCCCATGATGACATTAGTGCCCTTATGAGAAGGGAAAGACACTAGAGCTCTCTTTCTTCACCGTGTAAAGATATAGTAAGAAGGCAGCTATTTCTGGGCTGGGAAGAGGACCCTCCCCAAGAGACAAAACTTGGGTGGGCCTCTCAGCCTCTAAACTGTGAAAAATAAATTTCTGTTGCTTAAGCCACCCAGGCTATGCTATGTTGTTATAGCAGCCTGTGCTTACTAAGACACACTTACAGAGCTGCTGTTACACACAGAGTCCTCTTAAGCAAAAAGAACAGTCTAACCCTGAAGCTCGTGAAGCTGAGACTGATTAAAATAATGCTGTTAAGAGAGGTGTGAGTAATTTGTTGTCCATGTACAGTGCAAGAGATCATTCTGGCTGGGGTTATTGTGCGGGAGTACTATTTGAGCAGGGCTTGAAGAATGAGAGGGATTTGTATCTCTGGGATGTGATAGCTTCAGAGGTGTAGGAACATGTAAATGAGTGCAGAGGAGCGACCCTACAAAAAATACATTGACAAAATACAACAAACCTAAGATGCAATAGCTCTGACTCTGTTTATCTTCTTGCTTCAGATTTCAGTCTGACAGACTTGCAGAGAAAGTGAGCAGAGTTTCTTGGTCATTAGAGAAAGGATCATAGAATAACATGTTCTTCTGTTGATAAGCTGGGAGTCCCTTAGTGTTCCCATCATCAGCATTGCCCAAAAGCAAAAGACATTTATCGACATTTAATAAAGATCTTTAAAGTTTCTTTTCACACTGGCCCCATTGTTAATGAGTGGTGTACGAGTGTATTGCAGGTGTAAGATCTTTCTCCATTTCTGGCTGAAGAGTCTATAGGGATGATCTAAAGACTTTTTTGCTCAATCATTTGTACACACTTATGTATCTTCAACTTCTAACTATGCTAAAATCATTATGAGTTAAAAGTGTTTGAATTTTGCCATTAATGAATCTCTGTCTGGTTCTCTGTCTCTAAAGAATGTAAATAAAATGCATTGGGCTCCTTCACAGCCATTCTCCTCTGCCAGGTCAGCAGGATGGTGGAGTTCTTTGGGACCAGTCTCGACAAGCATCTTCTCCTGTTTCCTTAGACCATCTTACAGTCCCCATTACAGCACCTATTACCTTACAATGCTGAGACCTTCCAATTAACTCACTTTTTTTTCCCTTTCTCATCATGAGAAGGTTTATGTAAGCAGGTATAAGCTGTGAAGTTTTGTTCAGATTGTTGCATTTGAAGGGAAGTTTAGACAAACTGGTAGGGGACCCATGTCTGGACACGCATTCTAACAACTTCCACTCATCATACATTGGCATTTTCTTAGGTTTCACGTGCCTTTGATGATTTTAAATATTTCACTTGGATTTCAAGTGATTTATAAGATTACATGCCGAGTCACCAGGACAAACAATTTTCTTATTGAAGAATCTGATATGTACACAATGCCTTCTTTTTGAAATTCACCTGCTTCAAATACAGGACTATATTTGTGGTCATGCTCAATAGTTATTAATTTAGGATGTGATTTTGTTATTGTTTGAGAAAAGGGGAATCTACTTCCTCTATCTTGCCTTCTCTGGTCCTGCTTTTCTTTGCCTTTCTTTTCCCAGCATTCCTCAGAGCTTGAAAGCATTAGATTCTATTTTACTTCCCCTTCCAGTGCTCCTGGGAAATCCATTATATAAAACACTAGGATTAAGTCACCAGCCTCAGATGTTGGTAGGTTAAAAAGTGGCCTCCAAAAGAATGTAGAGAAGCCACTATTCAGAGCCCTGCTCCAAAGTATGTTGTCCAACCATGCAATCATCTGAACTTCAGAGGCTAAATATTAATTCCTTTTTTCTCTTTACATCGCTTCTCTAATAATCCTAAAATTCTTCCTTCTCTTTTACCTTCCACGTTCAGATGGAGAAGCCTAAGGCTGCCTAAGGATAAATGCATTGATGAAGAAAACAATAATCCCTCTACACAGGCATTTTCTGGGAGCAAATCCTTTGCAAAGCACATAATAGGTGCTCTATAAAGTTTATTGCACAGTAAGTGGATAAATACATAAGCGAATGAATTAGTAGCAGGGGTGGTGGTAATGATGGATTTTGTGGAATGAATAGGTTTCCAATCATCCTTAGAATTTTCAAACTTTGACTCATAGGAGTTGATATCTTGAGCTAAGAGAACATATAGTAGTTCATAAATAAAGGGCTATTTGAATTCTCTTCTTTAGCTAATAACAATGGAGCTCCTGACTTTGGATCTTTTGTCCACCATCCAATGATTTGATTAAGGGTGGTTAATCTAATGAAGGCTGGGAAACTTTGATACCAAGTTTCACTTCCTTTTTGAAAAGACAAAAATTAATAAAAAAAGAAAATAAAAAAGAAAACAGAAAAAAAGAAAAGAAAAAAGAAAAAGGAAAAAAAAAGAAAAAAAAAATTAAGCTATGTCCCATGAAATCATTTTAATATGCCTCGCGTCATGTACTGTTACAATTCTCAACACTGCAGTAATTTGTGTTTTGAGAGTCTTTGGCTAAAACTTAAATTTTGCTTTCACTTATATGGTCTGGGGTGGTTCTGACCTCTGAGCGGGGAAGTTGACATCCTCACACTCTCCTCTTTGTCCAGGACAAGCTTCAACCACACAGCAACACTCCTCCAGAGTCATATGTGAGTTGGGCCTTCATCACCTGCTCCTCCTGCCAATGTATTTTCCACATCTGTCCTCCCAGTCACCCAAAGATTTATTCTACATGCCTGATGGCAAATTGTCCTTGCACCTGGGGGACTGAAGTCCATAGAGCATCAATCTCATCTTCTTCCTTTGACATGAGTCCATTAGCTTCATCTGTCTTAAGGACAGTCCCAGTTAAGAGCCTATCTGATTTGCTTCTTTGGGGACCTTTCAAAATCTCAAGGTTATAGAGAAATTGGCTTTGTGAGAAACATGCTGCCATCTGTTGCTGGTTTCTAATCTCAGATCCATTAAAGAGATTTGCCAGGCTAGATTTATATAGACATTTTAATTGATTATGTTTCTATTTAACCCAAGAGCACATATTTAGGCTTCTCTTTCAGTATCATTCACCTAAATATCTCACGATTCAGCTATTTTGGGAGGACATAGTGTTTACGTACCATCCATGGTGAGAAGATGTAACGTACAACATGTGTGTATTTGGTAGTCCTAAATGAATGAATAAAGAGCCGGAAAGCAAACAGGGGATTTAGAGATTCCTGTTTTGTTTAGTTTGTTTGTTTCTTTTTTTTTTCTTTTTTTAAAGTTTTTATTTTAATTCCAATTAACAGTGTTATATTAGTTTCAGATATAAATATAGTCATTCAATACTTCCATACACCACCCTGTGCTCATAAGAATCATAGTTCTTTTATTTGGTACTCTAGCTATTGCTCTAGTGTTACATTATTTGCAAATTTGATTGTGTTTTTTTCTGTATTTCCAGCAACATTATTAAGTATATTGATAACTGATTGCATTGAATCTTTTTTTTTGACTTTTTTTATTTTTTATTTTTTTTAATTAATTTTTATTGGTGTTCAATTTACCAACATACAGAAAAACACCCAGTGCTCATCCCGTCAAGTGTCCACCTCAGTGCCCGTCACCCATTCCCCTCCAACACCCGCCCTCCTCCCCTTCCACCACCCCTAGTTCGTTTCCCAGGGTTAGGAGTCTTTATGTTCTGTCTCCCTTCCTGATATTTCCCACACATTTCTTTTCCCTTCCTTTATATTCCCTTTCACTATTATTTATATTCCCCAAATGAATGAGAACATACACTGTTTGTCCTTCTCCGATTGACTTATTTCACTCAGCATAATACCCTCCAGTTCCATCCACGTCGAAGCAAATGGTGGGTATTTGTCGTTTCTAATTGCTGAGTAATATTCCATTGTATACATAAACCACATCTTCTTTATCCATTCATCTTTCGATGGACACCGAGGCTCCTTCCACAGTTTGGCTATTGTGGCCATTGCTGATCGAAACATCGGGGTGCAGGTGTCCCGACGTTTCATTGCATCTGAATCTTTGGGGTGAATCCCCAACAGTGCAATTGCTGGGTCATAGGGCAGGTCTATTTTTAACTCTTTGAGGAACCTCCACACAGTTTTCCAGAGTGGCTGCACCAGTTCACATTCCCACCAACAGTGTAAGAGGGTTCCCTTTTCTCCACATCCTCTCCAACATTTGTTGTTTCCTGCCTTGTTAATTTTCCCCATTCTCACTGGTGTGAGGTGGTATCTCATTGTGGTTTTGATTTGTATTTCCCTGATGGCAAGTGATGCAGGGCATTTTCTCATGTGCATGTTGGCCATGTCCATGTCTTCCTCTGTGAGATTTCTCTTCGTGTCTTTTGCCCATTTCATGATTGGATTGTTTCTTTCTTTGGTGTTGAGTTTAATAAGTTCTTTATAGATTTTGGAAACTAGCCCTTTATCTGATATGTCATTTGCAAATATCTTCTCCCATTCTGTAGGTGTCTTTTAGTTTTGTTGACTGTATCCTTTGCTGTGCAAAAGCTTCTTATCTTGATGAAGTCCCAATAGTTCATTTTTGCTTTTGTTTCTTTTGCCTTTGTGGATGTATCTTGCAAGAAGTTACTGTGGCCGAGTTCAAAAAGGGTGTTGCCTGTGTTCTCTTCTATGATTTTGATGGACTCTTGTCTCACATTTAGATCTTTCATCCATTTTGAGTTTATCTTTGTGTATGGTGAAAGAGAGTGGTCCAGTTTCATTCTTCTGCATGTGGATGTCCAATTTTCCCAGCACCATTTATTGAAGAGACTGTCTTTCTTCCAATGGATAGTCTTTCCTCCTTTATCGAATATTAGATGACCATACATTTCAGGGTCCACTTCTGGGTTCTCTATTCTGTTCCATTGATCTATGTGTCTGTTTTTGTGCCAGTACCACACTGTCTTGATGACCACAGCTTTGTAGTTTGTTTGTTTCTGTTTTAAATGAGAAAAATGAAATCTAGCGAGCTTATGTGGCTTTCTATCAAGGTCTCAAAATTAGCTTTATGTTTCAGATGAAGTTTGTCTTCAATTTCTAAATCAGTCATCACACTAAAGTTTTGGTGACTATTCATCTATTTCTCAGATTTTGTTTTCTTCCTTGATTAGTGATTATTGAAAAAGTTATGATCATTATTTTCTAGTAAAAATTTGAAAGGGATCAAAAAATATAATGCTTTAGTCAGAGTGTGTCACTGTATCACTCTCTACACACATACCTGTATATTGATACACACACGCCTCTACACAAATAAATTGTGTTTACAAATTTATATTATGTTTTATGTTGCTATATTACATATGCTTCATATACACTTTCCCACATAGCGCTAACTTTAGAGCCAAAAAAACTCTCTTTTGGAAATTTATCCTAAGGAAATAACCCAGAAGAGGGAAAATGCTATATACATGAAGACATTTAATGCATTGATGCCTGAAATAGTGAAAGTTGTAGACAAATTATTTATTCAATGGTATAAAATAAATTATAAATTATAGCACAATTGCATAGGGTGATAATAGTCATTAAAATGATAAATATGATGACTTTGTATGTGTACATGTGAAATCAACTCTAAAAAGCTCAAACTACTATTGTATGTCTACTCAACACTCAACTATGGGAAAGGTATGTATGCACACATGTAAACTTGAAAAATTCTGTGAAATACTAACTAGGTGGAATTGGTAAAATTATAAGTGCTTTTTTCCTACTTTATAATTTTCCTGTGATTTAATATTGGTTTATAATGCAAGATGATTACAACAGTATGATACATACTCTTAGGAAATAAGAACATGTTAGTTAAAGAGGGATGACAAGGACACAAGGCAAGTGCTATCCTTCTCTAGTACCCATGACAACATTTCTAGTTGGTCAGGGAGGGTTTTGAACCCTCACTTGGGCCTTTGGGTCCATAAATTGATCAGGGAAGCATGGAAAGTTCTGACTATTTTTAATTCTAAATCATATATTCCAAATAAATTAATTTTTTTGAGAGAGAATGTGCATGACCCAGGGATGGGGAGATGCAGAGGGAGAAGGAGAGAGAGCGAGAATCTTAAGGAGATAGGCTTCAAGCCCAGTGCGAAGCCTGACTTGGGCTTGATCTCAGGACCCTGAGTTCATGCCGTGAGCTGAACTCAAGAGTCAGACACTTAACCGACTGAGCCACCCAAATGTCCCAAATAAATTAATATTTTAGGAAGACTATTGAATCTAAAATATTTAAATGGCAGGAATGATGATGAGGATAAAATCCCCTGGAGTCCATTCCCTAGAAATATGTGATACTGAAGTCATAGGGATGGTAGGGACTGAGTCTCTATTGACATAACTGTAAAATAGCTCACATTTGCTTCCAGCCCCCACACAGGTAATGCCCTCTCTGTATGCCAGCAGACATAAACATAGTTCCCTCTTCCCCAGGCTTCTAGAGTCCTCTCATCAAAATGTACCTGTCCTCATTCTGTCCTCTCAGGGATCCTCAGGACTTAATCTGTGTGTGGATGGCACTTCTCAATGGCACTGCTGCTATTGAATATCAATCTTCTGGCTTCCTGCCTTTTTTTTTTTTCTGAAAAAACAAGTAATTTGCAGAAGGAAGACTTTTTTTCAAGCAAATGTTTTTTGGTACTTTTCACATCCTACTGTACTGGGAGCCTGCCTACCCCCATAGGGTGGATCTGAGACAGGGATGTTGAAAAGGAGTATAAGGGTCTGTACTTGGAGCTACTAGGGATGTGTGGGATTTCATGGTTACTGTCTGGGACATGATTAGGAAGAAGCTTTCCCCTTTGGATAGGTAAATTTATACAAGTTACAAAAAGGGCATAATGTCCCTTTATCTTGAGACAATGACTCTAGATTAAAAGAAACTCATTGAGATAAGTTAATATCTTTTATCTTACAGTTTGTATTTTGTAATGGAGGAGAACATTTTCAAAAGCTCTCTTTGTCTTCTTTGGTTTTCTTAATGCTCTTTAATTTTCCCACCAGCATGTTTCCAGAACTTCTATCCATGCAGATACCTTACCCTAAATCTCTATTTCCCAGTCTGTAATACTCTAGAGTTACTATTTCTCACAGAAGATTTCTACTGGAATGATTTGCTAATATCTAAAAATTAACATGTTGAAATCAGGGTTCAAAACCTATTTCTCTTGCAAAATAACAGATAGTACTCAGTATGAAATTTCACACTCTTAACAAATCCTATTTGCTTCAAATGTAGATAAGCTCCCAGGCAGGGCAGTGGCCAAAAGGAATGGAGCCCTGGGCTGGGGTTCCCCTTGCTTGAGCACTGCTCTGGGAGCCAGAAAATCATTTAACTTCTCACTTCAGATTCCCTGTCTGTGAAAGGAATGGCTTGACCTATGTGTGATCCCGAAAGCTTTGTCAAGCTTAAAGATCCTGGTTCTATGATTTTAATATTGAAAAATACACATAACTGTGCTTGTGCTGCAGGATAATTAGCCATGAATGATAAATGGCTTACCATGAATGGCTATGATTAGTTATAATCTACGGAGAAGAAATGTATTTTTCAGTCTCTCCTCTTCTTGTTTTATTGGGTTTTCCGATATCAATAACCAGTGTCAATGGCATTTGATTTTTCCCTGAAATCTTGCATCCTCAACTTCTTTCTGTCCATTATTTTCATTAGCATGGTGGTAATCACCCATAGACATACATGTCAAAGATCATTATGTTGAATATTATATTCCCCACACAACAAATTCTCCCTCTTCTGAGTCTATGGTAGGTGGTCCTCACCTATGTCCTCACTCTCAGCCAGTGAAGATATGTTAGTGGTAGCTTCTTGCCCTATCCTGAACAAAGGTGTTCTTAAAGGCCTAGAGAGGAACGTGGGGGGATGAAGGAAACAGGATCTATACAACAAGAGTGGACACTCTGGGGGGTTAGAGTCTCAAGCATTTGGTCACCACAGCCAGGGAATTCCAGAAAGTCAAGGCAGCCTCAGGGAACCTGGAAGAGGGTAACATCCAGAGTAGGAAAGGCTCTGGAACCTGCCTTCCCAATGGGAGATCTGATGCGGAGGGTAAAGAGAGGAAAGTAGCCTTACAAGATGGAAGAATCTAGAACCGAGGCTGTGTAAAGTGGTCTTCTGGCTCTGTAAGTAAATTTACCTGACAAGTATCATATTCATTATTATAACTAACATTAATTGACCACAAATATGCAAGGACTAAGGTCAGTACTATAAAATAATTTTTTTTTTATTCCTCACATTTTGTCTTTTAGTTAAAGTCTTTTTAAATTCCTAAGTCATAGGTCAGGAATCTAAAGCCTAGAGAGTTTTAGGAAACTAAGGTGTGGGCATATGGGTAGCATTTGACAGAACCAGCTTTAGGAAATGGATGTTTTAGGCACAAGGAGAAGACATTTGCTTTCCCCTTCTGCTTTCCTCACCTATACCATCCCCAAAGTGTATACTGGCTCTGTCTATTTTTCCTTTTGGGGTGGACCAGGACCTTTAAACCAGGAAGGCACTGAGACTCCAAAAGTTCTATGTAATTGAGCAAACTAGTCATAGAGCGAAGCTGTAAATGAAAGAAAAACTTTGATTCTGCTTGGTGCATTTTCACTTAAATTGGCCATGTGAGAGTCCTGCTCAAAGATGCTCAATGTCCCACGTGGCCTGGCCCTTGTCTTTCTGAGCTGGGAGAGCACATGGTGTCCTTATTTCCCCCTGTGGCCATGTAGTTCCCCTTAGGGGCGGTCCCTTTGGATGACGACTGAGTGGTCTCTAGAGAAATTACCTGGGAATTGATTCTGATGTTAAAGAGTCCTTGAGAGAAATAGCGTTCCTCTCTTTTTTTCAAAGTAATTCAGCTGAGATGGATTTTCCTTTCAGGCAGCTGCAAAATTCCCTGCTGTCAGGTTCAAAACCGAGTGTTCCTTATGTAGGGTTTAATACTTTGACAGTCTCAGTAGAGGTGGGGGAGATTTTGATGCCAACCTCTGATTGGAATGTTTTTCCAACAGCATCTGGTTCTGTTGTAGGATTTCAGTCAGTAAGATTTTCCATTCAGTCATGTGATTTGGTACTATCAATATTCACATCCTAATTTAGTTGATCTAATCCAACACTTAAAAATTTTCTTGCACTTCTTTTAATTTAGTACTGAAAAAAATGTTCTCTACCCGAGAATATGACTTAGAATAGAATATGACTTCTATTGGGAATGGTTTCCACTTTCAACTTACATTTCTTTCGAAATTCCACTGGCTGGCCTTAGTTTCCACATATGTGATGAGAATTCTCTTGTATAAAGTGTGGTCATTGTATTTCCTTTACAGATCTCAGTGTGCTTTTAAAAAATTTCTCAAATAGAATGCATAGCCAAGACTGTTAAAATATTATGTAAGGTGTGTCTTAGGGTGGAAATATGACGCATATTTTTGTATAAAGGTATAGATGACTATTATTCTTTTGTATTTCATTTAATACCAGTGAAATACCTTTATACATTGGTGTGCTTTTCCAGGACATTTGGGAAGGGGTGCAATTTGTCTTGGTTTATGCCTAGAGATCTGTAGTGAAGCATTCAGTGAGATTCATTTAGAATTCAAGTAATTTGATTCATCATGGATTTAGGATTTTACAAAAATAAGAGAATTCATTAAAAGGTGGAACATCATCCTCTTTAGGAATATACAGGTGATCTTGGGCATCTGGGTGACTTAGTTAAGCAAGAGTCTAACTCTTGATTGCAACTAAGGTCATGATCCCAGGGTCATGTGAGATTGAGCCTTGAGTTGGGCTCTGAGCTGGGCATGGAAGGAGCCTACTTAAGATTCTCTCTTTCCCTTTTCCTCTGTTCCTCACACATGCTCTCTCTCTCTCTCTCTCTGTCTCCATCTCTCTCTCTCTCTGTAAAAAGAGAAATATATAGATAATATAAATAATGTATTCAGATGTGTACTTGTATGCATGGCTATGAAGTATGAGTTAGTCAGCTTTCTAAACTTCCAGTCTTACCTCCTTGAGCTTCAGATGGGGCTTTTGCCTTGGTTCTGGAATGTCCTCCCCCAGCACAATCTTACTTTGTGTTGTTTGTGTCTTGAACTACATTCTAGTCATTCCCTGGCTATCTGCAAAAATAAGAACTTCAGACTCCTTTTGCATCTACCCCATACCTTTTATTGTGGTATACAACCTCTACTCCATGAATTAAAGAACAGCCATTGCTGGATATTGCACCTGTTATTGCTAATGTACTTTTAATTCTATGCTATGCCTTTGCACCTGCAATTACATAGGCATCTGGCACAAAATTTATCATATCAACAGTATATAAGGCTCCAGCAGTGACTACTTTACAGTGGAAGGCTGTCCAGTGTTTTATGTTTTTAACTGGGGCAGGAAAGAAGACTTTGCTAGCACTGAAATATTCTTTCCTTTATGTTCATATTTTCCCTTTCATTTTCTTTTTTTACCTTTTCAAGATTTTATTTATTTATTTATTTATTTATTTATTTATTTATTTATTTATTTATTTATGAGAGAGAGCATGAATAGGGGAGAGGAAGGGGCAGGGAGAGAGGGAGAGGCAGGGATGCTAAGAAGGGAGCCCTGACCACACAAGGCTCCATCCCAGGATCCTGGAATGAGACCTCAGCGGAAGGCAGACACTTAACCAACTGAGCCACCTAGGCACTCCTCTCTGTCACTTTCATTATAAAAATGGTTTGGCTGAATTTTGGAACTAGATCAGAGAGAACAAGGGAAGTCATCTAGGGTTACCACTTCCACTTGGACAGTAAATTTCTCATGTTGTCCCTATCCCCTTAATGTGAGTTACATATAAATAAACAGATTTTGGCAGTTGATTTTTCTACTTGTAATGCCCCCATAGGGATTGTTCATGGATGACCCTGAAAAAGGAAAAAAAATATGTGTGTTTAGAGTTTTTCATAAAAGTAGTTGGGGAAAAGAAGAAGAGACAAGATGTGGCTCAGGGCTTGGTGTCTGTGTAGTTTAATTTGCTTCTCAGATGGAACCTTGTGCCTGGAACACATTTCCACCTTCTGCTGTTTCAGACCTCCATCCCCTCACTTTGGCTTTCCCAGTGGCCTCCCTGGTACCACTCCCTACCTCTGATGCCATTTCTGGACTACAGGCTTATCCTGGCAGCACCTCCACTCACCAAAAGTGGTCTACTAAATACTCAAATTCTCTGTGATCTCTCAGGATATAACCATAAGGATAAAGAAAGTAGATTCAAAATAGCCTTTATTTAATCAGTCATGGTGAGGATAATTTTTCACCACTGTCTGCAGGCTTCAACAAACTAGCATAAAGTCCAATAAAATGTATCATGAAATATCTCTTTATAAATTGCTTTCTTGAATAGTTGTGACCAGAGCCCTTTGGATTCCTATTTATAATAGTGTGTTTAATGTAGTGAAATTCCTGCTGACCAATATTGGAAATGAAAGTTTCATTTATAAGGATGCAATTAAATAAAACATTGCCAAGTTAAAAATGTCATGTTGCTCTTTGTCAATCAGGTTCATTATGCTATATTATTATATTTGTGTGGATCTTTTCTTCTGGGGAGCTTAATGTTCTCTCTGAATATTAAACAACTGCCATGAAATCCTTGTGAGTTTATTATTCTTCCAAATTACATAAAATTTAAAAATAATTTACTAATTAATTTTTCTGAATATCTCACAAGTAGAGAGAACTTGAGTAGATTTACCTATTGGAAAAGGAGGTCCCCTTTCCCACTGTTGAGTTGGTCAGAGCATCCCCCACACTTACCTTTCATTTCAATTAGTCACAGGTGCAAAAGAGGCATCCTGGTGGCAAACAACCTTTTCCAAAGAAATAATAATCACAACTACTTGGGCACATGTATAAATCCTCTGGGAGCTCTGTGTCTAGTGGAGAGATTTGAATTGGCTCCAATATCCAAACTGGAAGTGCCTTGGATTTTTTTTAGGACAAAAGCAAATAAAGCATGGAATCCTACTCCACTCGTTACCTGGTTGAAATTGCTCACAACTTAACTTAATTTCTCTTCCTGCTTCTTCTTGACAGTGAGTAAAATAATAAAGGTTATTTTTAAACAGCAAAGTGGTATATATCTCAGTGGTTATTATTGTGATTATTAACAGGTGCCTCTGGTTCTGTTTCAAGGCAGAGACAGAGTTTGATTTGACTTGAGTTCACCTCTCAGCTCCTGCCATTTGGTTTGATGTCTTCAGCCTTCCTACCTCACTTGTATTGTAGGTCCTAGAGTCTGATCTAGGAAGCATTCAAATGGCCTGAATTTGATTACTCTTTTGGAGGGAAAGCAGATGAAACAGGGAGATGATAGGAAGTACTTTCACAGTTCCTGGTCTTTCTGTGGCAGCTCAGCCTTCTGGAAACTAATGCATGCCCTTCTCTACTGAGTACTCATCACAGTGGTTGACCATGGTGGAGGGAGTTGTCAGGCTGTCCCTGCCATCCATAGCTAGTGCTTCCAATCATACTTTGCCAGCTCATCCTCTAGATCTCAGGGTCCTGATGGATGTGACTCTGTGGCATGTGGTGTCCTATCTTTCTTCTAGTGATTCAGTTTCTAGGCAAAACTGAGGAAGCATTTTCCCATTGAGAGTCCAGATGCCTGACACTGACACCCCCTCTTGAAATAGACTGATCGTAGGAGAGCAAAATGAAATCTTATGCAAAGACAAATGACTCTTAGATATTAGCCATCAAGTGTTCCAGAGAATTGGATTACCCCCCAATGGCCCCTAAAGTTACTCTTCACTTATGATTTCTGGTTGAAAGATCTGTAAGTGCTGTATGACCTTGGGCTCCACCTTCTATTGGGGTTGGTTTCATCCATAAAATACATTGTACTGTTCATTGCTGGGCTTCCGTGAGGTCAGGATTTCTCCAAGGTCTCGTGGACGAGCTTTTAGATGGGTGGTGAGCCAACTATGACTTGGGGGGGACATATGTTACCTTACCAGTTTCCTGAGTGCCTCATGATCTAATTTTTGGAAATCCCTTACCATAAAGATGAAGAAATTGAGGACCTACAATCAGATGTGAGCCAGTTATGTTCTGCTTACTCTGTGTATATCCTTTTCCCCAAGAGCCCCAATGATCTGCCTGACCAGAAAGGATTACTTGGATTGGTCCCATTAGTGGAGTCAAGTGGATGTGGGCAAAGCAAAGTAAGACTGTGGACTGGCCCCCAAGGGGATACCATAGTGTAAGGATTGATTGGATTTCATAAGCATACACTTCAAAAAAAATTGCTGCTCTTTGACAGATGGCCGTATGTAAGATAAATACTAAAGCTTTTAACAGTCTTTAACTTTTATGTAAATTAGTATTTTTATTCTCCAATTTAAAAAATGTGTTGTTAAATAAAGAACAGATTAAGAAAATCACACAAAACCATGTATGGCATAATTGCATTATTAGAAGGTTCAGCTCTTAGGTGAAGAAATTGAAGTCTGAAGCCACACCAGAAACCATCCCAAATTTGACCTCACTCTCTCGCTTCAAAAGTAATGTATGTTCTCATTCATTTGGGGAATATGAATAATAGTGAAAGGGAATATAAAGGAAGGGAAAAGAAATGTTGGGAAATATCAGGAAGGGAGACATAACATAAAGACTCCTAACTCGGGGAAACGAACTAGGGGTGGTGGAAGGGGAGGAGGGCGGGTGTTGGAGGGGAATGTGTGACGGGCACTGAGGTGGACACTTGACGGGATGAGCACTGGGTGTTTTACTGTATGTTGGTAAATTGAACACCAATAAAAATTAATTAAAAAAAAAAAGTAACCAACGTCTTCCTGCTCATTCTGTCATTCATTTATTCATGACCTGGCAAGCCTTTATAGGGTACTGAGCATACATCAGCCCTTTCTCTTCCATTTGAAACATTTAGAATGGCATTTTAGGTTTCTAAGACATAGTTGTAATTATATTTATTTCTCGTGACCTAGAAACTCATTTTTAAGAACTGCTACTTTTATGGTTGATTTGATTATTTGGGCATAGATAGGCCAGTTTACCTATTTACTAATTAAATACATTTTTATTGATAAGTTTTAATATTCAGTGCCTTGTGTTGACAATTATGAGAGAGACAAGAATAAATCAAAATATTTGTTTCTACAGTGCCTATACTGTAGGCCAGAAGACATAATGCAAAGAGAATGTTACTAGTAAAAATGTCAAAGGTTTTTTTCCCCCAAATTCTTGTATGCCTGGTTACAGCATTTGAGACAGAAGGAAAAAGCAAAATGATTCGGGATATTTCTTTTCTCCACTAGCCATTCCCTGGGAGAGGAGAGAGAATGAGGTGAAATGGATTGTTCCCCAGTCTTTTTCCATTATACCTTTCCATCTACAGATTATATACTTTAACAATTTCCTTTCCCTGATTTAAATGCAGTGCTCCTGGGAACTTATTTTATGTGTACCCAATAAAACAGCATTAATCTGATAGTGGTTTGTTCAGACTGGCACAAAATTGGAAGCAAGTGCTATTTTCAACCTGCCAGATGTCATATTTGGTAAAAGAAATATGGGATAATCAATTTTAAAGTCTTCAGGGTCTGACTTTACTGAAAAATTTAGGGAGGTAAAAATCAGGATTTCAGCAAAAGGATCCAGAATACCAGAAGAAATAAAGTTAGCTCCATGCACTTTTTTCTCTAAATTTTTGAACCTACTGTTTTTTAAGACTTTGTATTGATGGTCAGGGGTGGGAGGCTTTCATCTGTATAACCATTTCAGATACGAGGATTTATTAGAGGTTCACCAGGTACCTGCTTCCCAGAAGGGGATCTTGGACCGGTGAAACAGTGTGAAATGAATTTGAGCTGGAAATCAGGGCTCAGGGAATGGGAAGTGATATTCTGAAATAATGAAGGAAAACATACCATGTTCCTACTATGGGGTCTGGGACCAAGGAAAGAACTCTGAGTGAGTTGAGAACTCACCCCTTAACCTGGATAGAGGCAACATGTCTATTTATGGTTAGTAGAGAGCATGCCTTTGAATATGACATGGATGGGCAGCCCTGAAATGACCTCCGATATGGCTGTGGGGGTATGTATCTCATATTTATTTAAAAAAATTAGGAACCACTAGAAATAGAGAACTAGTATCTTTTCTAGGGGAGGGGGTTTAGTTCCTGGTGGGGGAAAATCCTCCCTTCTACAACTAAAACCATGGGGAGATGACAAATGACAGTGCTGAGACTGTCCTCTTTTGCTGTTAAAGGTGACAGAATAGAGTCTTTGGGCAGCACAACAACCAGAAATTAAACAGCAGCACGTAGTGGATGGTCACTGAGAAGAAGAGGAGTATTCAAATCTGGGTATCTGTAAATCCTGGTTATTGCAACATTAGTGGTGATATTAGCCTACTGTGACCTGGTAAAGCAAGGATTATGTGGAAAGCTTAGGTTAGAGCTAAAAATATGGGCATTTCTTCAACTTGTAAAAGATACAACCAATTAAAAAAAAACATTGTAAAAGAAAACATATTTTTCGCTGAATGTTGGAATAATTATTAAAAACATTTTGCTTTATAAAGATATATTCCCAGGAGAGCTGTCAAAAGCATTATGGTTAGGATAGATAAATTTTAAAAAAAGATCTATTTTTGTTATAAAACTGCTCATCCTTTCAGTACTTGATGGGGTTACTGGAGGCACAAAGCAGATGGAAAGGAATCATGGCACCCAATATCTTAACTATTATTTTATATTAAATCTCAGGGGAGTTTTTTGAAGATTAAATGCAGTAATAAGAGTGCATTTTAACATTATACACAAGTAAAATACCATTAAGGAATAAAATGAGTATTTTGTGCATTTCCTTAAAAACTGCATTAATGTATTCATCAAGAACATCGAAATGCTATTATCCTTACATATTAGTGTTTATAATCAACATTTTCACAAATTTATTTTAGAAATACAAATCTAAACACATCCTGTATATACATTTTATGTGAGGGGAGAGAACTAAAATAAATACTGAAATTAAATATGTTGCTTGAACGTTCCACCTTAGCCAGGAGCCTTTTGTACCTATTTTGCAGGCAGGGAATTTGAAGAAGCCAAAGTGTAGTATATGGCAGATGATAGCTGACTGGCTGACTCATTGCTTTAACTTGCTTTGGTAGCTGCTGCTTCTATCTTGTGTGTGTTTAAGGGGAAAATATACCTGACAAATTTCTCTAATGTGCACTGCACTATACTTGCAGAAAATGACACATTCACATAATGTCAAAGAAAAAACAGCATCACACAGCCTTTTTGTACAATTAAGGATAATTCTCTGTAAGTGGAAGAAGGTGAGGGCAAAATAGAATGTTCAGCAGGTCATCTCTCCATGAAGTGTTTAATACGGAGACATTTTGGGTGTCCATGCTGTGCTTTAAGCTGTTACCAACTCTCAAGCCTGCCTACTTATTTATTATAAACATTTAAAGCTGAGACCTTCACAAAAGGCCAAAATTAACACTGAGTGCATTCACACAAAGAAAATGTATTTGAATGAGATGTCTCCACTGTTAGATGGACTGTCAGCAGAATTGTCTAAATGGGTATTTGTACTTTTCTCCAAGTCATTTGGCTTTGACAGTCAAGAACATGAAGATTCCTGTGGTGGGAGTATGCACATAAGTGGCATTTTTATCAATTTCATGAACACTTTTTGAGTACCTACTATGTACTAGATGTGTATGTTTTTGAAGAGCTCATAGTCTAGCAAAAGATACAAATAAGTGAATGAATATATAGAGCACAATGTGATGAAATATTTGAGAGAAAGAAATGTTCCTAATGCCCTAGAGACCCTATGTAGGTGTGTCTAGCTCTACCTGGAAGATTTAGGAGAGTGATAAGGACTAAAATAATGAATATCAAAATAATATTCTAATAGTATCATTATTTTATTCAATCTTTACTGAGTGCTTTGGTGTATGTTAGGCCCTGTATTTGATGCTGGGAATACACTGGTGACAAAATACAACAGTGTCAAGAACAGAAAGGAGCTGAGGCTTTTGCTTCCTTGCAAGTTAACAAGTGAGCCTGGTAGTATTATGGCTGTTGACAGAAGACAGGAGGTTCCTGGATCAGAGACAAAGGATTTTTATTATTACTCCTATTACAGCAGGCAGCACACATTTCATGTTCATATCAGTCTCTTTTGTTCCCTAGATCTTATAGGGAATTGCAGTGTGGGTCCAGTTGATGCTGAGCACACAAGTGTGAATTTATATTTTCTGCTTCTTAAGTAAATCTTATTAATTTGCACTTTACCTCAAAATTGCTTGTACATTAAACCTTTCATTTTAAAATTGTGTTACCATTGAATTACTTTATAGCTCTTTATTAGTGGTAAAAATGTTTTAATCTGCATTTTTAATTTTCAACAATAATTTTATTTTATATGATCTTAGTTTTTTCTTCATAAATATCTGAGTTTTACTCTTCCTTTGGTTGGTTATATTTTTTTTGGTTGGTTATATTTTAAATAAAGTAACATTATTGAATGTATTGATCAATTTTACTAATTTTCATCAATTTATTTTCCTTATATTTGTATTTTCTTCTGATTTTATTAAGGCTTTGTGTTATATTTTCGTTTTTAAATTTAGAGCTTTGCTGGGTTTCTATTCTTTTAATTCATAATTATTGAACACTATGGATCTTATTGTTTACTGATTTGTTACCATGGATATTAGGCCCCAAGGGTTTACATAAAACATCTGGCAGACATTTATGTACCCAAACAAAGAAGTTTAAACCTCTGAGTGCTTAGAATGGAATTTCTATCCTGCCTTTTGTCCTGATAAGTAGGCTTTTTTGATTGGGGAAATGACCTGCTTCTTTGCCCAGAAAGGTGATTCTCAATAAAAGGGATTTTAAGAGAATATAATAAATTGAAAAATATATGATGTATAAAATATTTTTATTTTTGTACAGACCTTCCTCAAATTATGATGGGGTTACATCCTGATAAACCCATTGTAAATGGAGAATACATTTAATACATGTAACAGACATAGCTGAGCCTGGCCTACCTTAAGCATGCTCAGAGCACTTCCATTACCTACAGTTGGGCAAAATCATCTACAGAAAGCCTATTTTATAATAAAGGATTGACTATCTCATGTAATGTATTGGTTGCTGTACTGAAAGTGAATGACTATATGGGTACAGAAGGGTTGTCACTGTATAGGTTGCTTACTCTCAAGATCGTGTTGCTGACTGGGAGCTGAGGCTCAGTGCAGCTGCCCAGCGAGGATTGTACTACCTATCACTAGCTTGGGAAAAGATAAAAATCCAAAAATCCAACTATGGTTTCTACTGAATGCATATTGCTTTTGCACCATTGTTAAGTCCAACCATTGTAAGCTGGGCACCATCTGTATTTTATTTTAATACGACATCTCTAGGTCATTCTTAAAAAATGGAATACAGTAGTGTATAAAGGAAAAAAGTAAGTATTCCCCCTCTGTGTTCCCAGACCCACAGTAGTAAACCATATTCTTAATTCCGTTATCTCCCATGACCATCTGATGCCGACTAAAGGTCTGATGGGTATGAAGGACTGTCAGTAAGTAGCTGGCTTTCCCATTCTCTTCCTGCTTGCTAACACTCGAAGAAGCCATGATACCACTGTTTCACTCAACCACCAAACACATGGTCAAGGGCACTTTAAGGAGGCAGTGATCCAGTTCTTCAGAGATGATTAAACTGATGGCAGAAAAAAGTGGGCTTGCTGAGACTCCGTCTGCAGGTTTGAAAGTTGTTTCTGCAGCAGCAGAGCACCAGTGTCTGAATTCCCTTTCCTGGCTCCTGCCAGCCCCGGGATGACAGTGCGGTGGGGACATGAGAGAGATCTGTTACCAACAGGCACAGCTACTTCTGAAGAGGTGGGTTTTCCTACCAAGTGAATATTCTTTTGATGATGGGCTGACTGCAATGTGCTCAATATGGAGCTAACCTGAGGACATTTGAGAATACTTCACATGTCCTGAAATGTGATAATGCACCGCTGAGCTAAACAAGACATTCCTGATGTGTTGGATTTTACTCCTTGGTTTGATTCAGGACAAAATACCAGGAGGCATGCCTTTCTACTTTTATATAATGTCTGTGACATTGAAGATAGGAAAAAAAAAATTTTTAGTTGATTGTTAAAGAGAAAACTAAAATATGTCAACTACAATGCCATATTTTCTTCATTTTGTTTATTTTGAGATAATTTTGTAGAGTCATATGTGGCGGAATAACACTGGGATTTTGATAGTAGGCATTTTTTTCCATAGCCAACTGTGAAAGACCACATGCAGCAGGGTTTTGGGATGCTTGGAAGATGTGCCAAATATTCAGGGTGAAGGAACAGGTGCATAAATGGGCAAGCAGGGCACATTCAGATAGGCAGTGCCGATGTGTCCCTGTTCTACCTCCTTGCTCTTTACCTACCCTTTGCCTCAGACTTCGCAAAACATCTCCAAACCAGAAAACAAGACTCTTCTTACTAAGACAAAATTTGCTTCAGGTTCAAGAGTTTCTTTCTTTCTTTTTTCTTTTCTTTTTTTTGGCCTATGACTTACATTTGATTTGTGATTTCCTTTGAAATCACTTGTGTGACATGTAGGATTCTTGTCTCCTGAGACCTGTCTTGACTCTGAACTGATTACTCAGTGTAACATGAAAACATGACAGGCTTTCAATATGTGAGGATTTTGGATTTTATTTTATTTATTTATTTATTTTTTGGATTTTGGATTTTAAAGAGAGTCATTTGTTTGTGTGTAGAGAACATGGGTTTGAAGGTATAATTGGGAGAACTAAGATTTCTTTACAAGGAAAGGAAATATAAAGATGCCCCTGGCTGGGATGGGAGATTGAGAGCAGGGGTGGAGGGTGGTGGTGGCAGGCAATTAGGAAGGCAGGGAGCTGTTGGCAGATTTGGGAGAAGAGACTACTATCCATATTGGAGAAGAGGAAATGAAGAAAGCCTGGTGGCTAAAGGATATGTTTGAAGTCTGTGCCTTCTCTATGCCCTGGTTGGCTTCCCACATAGTGTACAGAGCAAACCCTTTTCTTCTTGACCTCATGAAATCTTTAGGAGGACACTGGTTTCTCGTCAATCTGATGTGAAGTCAGAGCTATTTGCTTATTTTCTGCTTTTTGCACAAGAAGTTCCATGAAGGAAGGACACTTTGTTTTGGTCTCTGCTTTAACCCCAACACCAAGGACAGTGCTTAGCACAGAGTGAACACTCCGAAAATACTTGTTGAACAAATAAATGACTTATTTATTCAGAAATATATTTATTGACATGATTATATTTATTGATATAATTATTTATTTATATGATTCTGTTGAACAGATAAACTATTTTTTCCTTATCATCCCACCACAAGTAATATCTATTTCTAGTACATGCACTTTTCAAATCTTTCCTTATGATAAAAAATATAAAAATCCTCTAATATTTTTAAAATACAGAAAAATGTGAGGCAGGGAAAGCACAATTTGCATTTTCCTTAGGAAACCATCAGTTCTTTGACTTACATCTTTCTAGTCATCTTTATATATGTTTTGATATAGCTGATGTTAACTACAGCATCATTCCTATAATTAATCACAGTATTTTAAGGAGACATGGGTATAGCAAGCTCACAGAATCATTGACACAGCTAAGCTTTTGGAAAAAAGTTCCTCTTGATCCTATTGTTTTTTAAAATCTGCTTCGTAAAACAGGTCACCGGTGAGGCATCGCTTGCAAGGGTATCTGAGAAATGTAGTTTTAATACATCAAACTCTTAAGTGTGTATTGGTCATTGTACTTTTTATTTCATTTGTATACAACACTCTTCCTGGTGCTGTTCACAAAACTGACCCATTGACACATTTCAAATTTAGTTCAAAATCATCCTTGCAGAGAGACCTCATCTGCCCAAAGAGTCACAGGTGGCTTCTCTGTTTCTCTGTTTCTGGGTCCCACCACCCAGTTCATTTTCTTTCTAGCATTTCTGACAATCTAATTACTCACTTGCCTCTCTTGGCTCTCTCCCCCACTGGGATAGCTTCTTGAGATCAGGAACTTTGTTTCATTAATTGCTATATCCACAGGACCCAGCACTTTCCAGAGGTTTAATGTTTTATACACATGTTATGTGATAGATTCACCCAAAGCTGTGCCTTTAATTTCCTTCCAATTTTCCACCATATGAGTTGCAGTGATGCATACATCTCTTTGCACAAAAATTTCTGTCTACCTTTCTGATAATTTCCTTGTATCAATTAATAAAAGAGGAGAGATCTGATGATCAAGTATGGAATGTTGTACATTGGCCAAAGTGCTCTCTAGGAATACTGTTCCAGTTCACTTTTCTGCCAGGAATTGTGAGAGCTTCCATTTTATCACATCATCACTGGAATTGAATATTTTCATGTTTAAATCTTTTCTAATATTTTGCCAGTGAATTTTAGAGATTTGTTTCTTATAACTATTTTTTAAGTTTCAGTACATTAAGGATACTCCCTCTTGGTCATATTTTTTGAAATAAAATTTACACTGTTGTGTTCTGTGCTAGAAGTTTTAAATGTCTGTGTAGTTGAACTGATTGATTTTACCTTAGTGATTTCTTTCATTGATAAGAAAGTTCTTGGCCAAAGACCAGATGAACATTATATTTTTAATCCATTGATGTCTTCAAGATTTCAATTCTTTGAGATACTTCCTTTATCAAATTTATTTTACAAACTATGTTTTGAGGGCTTTTAAGATTATCTTCTTTATCAAATTTGAAAGTGGCTCATATTAGTAGGTAATAAAACACATCACAGGCAAAAATATAGACCATAAAACTAAGGGGTTTTTGTCTTATATACTTGGCTATTTTTGTACCAGTGTTCAGCAAGTATGAAAATCATATTCAAGCACACATCCTTCGTTTTAACTGTATTCACAAATCTAATTATGCCCCTGTTATAAATGGAATGGTGTCATCAAACCTGGTTTGCATAGAACAATGTTGTGATTTTTTTCAATATTAATTATTATTAAATATTATTGTTATTCATATTAGATGGTAAGATTTGTACATGGACCTGATTGTAGGTTTGGAACTGATCACAGGGACTTCTCATAGACAAGGATGGATGAGGTGAAATTTGACTTTTCCAATGCAGGAAGCCAGTTGTCCTCAGTGTCTGACCCTACAGTGAATGGAGGTAACATGCACTCCTGTAAACCCTTCAAAATGCTAACATATTCCTTAGCTGAAGCCCTTAGAGTAATCTTTTTGAAAAGTACTCTTCTCGAGTTTTCTGTTGCTAACTTCAGGTCAAAGTGAAATCACCAATGTTTTGTAACTGTGATTAATTACTATGATAATTAATTTAATTTAACAATGGGCCTGCCTAGACATAGATTACCCAGTGACCTGGGAAGAACAAAGAATACTAGAGAAATTAAATCTACCCTGTGTTGATTTCTTAGTTTTTCTCACTTTTTGCCTTTTTAAAAAATAGTCATTCTCTTGTATTCTATTAAAAAAAAAAACAAACTCCAGGAATAGAATGGAAGATGATTTTAGGTTTCAGAAATTATGAGTTTATCTATTTAGGCATTATAAATGAGAACTCTAGAAGGAAGTATAAAGGAAGAGTAAGTGAGTGTAAAGTAGCATGGCAGATATACCCTAAAGGAACCCCTCTGACTCACATCCTCACATAATCCATCCTCCTTGAGTGGAACCTGGCAGTTGCCTTTAACAGGTAGAATATTACAAAGATTATGTCGCTTCAATGATTATATTAATGACCAAGGCAAAGGTGAAAGATTTTACTGATGTATTTGTTTCCATTTTGTTGTCTTTGAAACTGTACTAAGGCAGATTTTACTAAATAGAAGTCACCTAATCAAATTAGTCCTTTAATAATAATAATAATAATACCAATAATAATAATAATAATACCTTTAATAATACCATTAGTCCTTTAAAGGAAGGTCCAGACCTTCTCTGAAGTTAAAGATTCAGAGTAGCTAAGCTTTCTCCCTCCTTGATTGGCTTTGAAGAAGCAGATGTCATAAATCCCACAGCCACAGGAAAATAAATTTCACCAAACCTGAGGGAGCTTGCAGGTGGACTCTTCCCTATTTGAGCCACTAGATGAGAACACAGCCTGACATATACCTTCATGCCAGCTTTCTGAAACTGGTAGCAAAGAACTCAGCTAAGCAGTGTCCACACTTCCAATCTGCATAGAAAATGTGAGATAGGGACACCTGGGTGGCTCAGCAGTTGAGCACCTGCCTTTGGCTCAGGGTGTGATCCCAGGTTTGGGGATCAAGATCCCGGTCTGGGGATTGAGTCCCTCGTCGGACTCCCTGCATGGAACCTGCTTCTCCCTCTGCCTATGCCTTTGCCCCTCTCTCTGTGTCTCATGAATAAACAAATTAAATCTTTTTAAAAAAAAGATATTGTGAGATAATAAATGTGTGTTAAGTCTGTTCGTGGGAATTTGTTATGCTATAACAGAAAATTAGAGCAAAGAGACTCCTCGAAGGCATCAGCTAAAGGAAGGAGAATTCTTTCACTCAGACACCAAAATGAGCAATGCCTCTTTCAATTTACAGGTTAATTTAAATGTTGCTGTACTAATCTGAAATTATGTCGGTGTCTGAAGAACTGATCTGGTACTGCTGCTTCTTTCTTTATAGACTGTTTTTATTAAGGGGTGCTGATGAAAACACCAAAGAGAATATTCTTGACATAATACCCCCTCTGATTAATGCTTGCACTTATTGCTGGGAATTTTGAGTTTCCCTACAATTTAATCTAACTTAAATTTATTATTATTTTTTTCTTTTAAAGTTTTTTTAATAAATTTATTTTTTAGTGGTGTTCAATTTACCAACATACAGAATAACACCCAGTGCTCATCCCGTCAAGTGCCCCCCTCAGTGCCCGTCACCCATTCACCCCCACCCCCTGCCCTCCTCCCCTTCCACCACCCCTAGTTCGTTTCCCAGAGTTAGGAGTCTTTATGTTCTGTCTCCCTTTCTGATATTTCCCACACATTTCTTCTCCCTTCTCTTCTATTCCCTTTCACTATTATTTATATTCCCCAAATGAATGAGAACATACACTGTCCTTCTCTGATTGACTTACTTCACTCAGCATAATACCCTCCAGTTCCATCCACATCAAAGCAAATGGTGGGTATTTGTCATTTCTAATGGCTGAGTAATATTCCATTGTATACATAAACCACATCTTCTTTATCCATTTGCCTTTCGATGGACACCGAGGCTCCTTCCACAGTTTGGCTATTGTGGACATTGCTGCTAGAAACATCGGGGTGCCGGTGTCCCGGCGTTTCATTGCATCTGAATCTTTGGGGTAAATCCCCAACAGTGCAGTTGCTGGGTCGTAGGACAGGTCTATTTTTAACTCTTTGAGGAACCTCCACACAGTTTTCCAGAGTGGCTGCACCAGTTCACATTCCCACCAACAGTGCAAGAGGGTTCCCCTTTCTCCACATCCTCTCCAACATTTGTGGTTTCCTGCCTTGTTAATGTTCCCCATTCTCACTGGTGTGAGGTGGTATCTCATTGTGGTTTTGATTTGTATTTCCCTGATGGCAAATGATGCAGAGCATTTTCTCATGTGCATGTTGGCCATGTCTATGTCTTCCTCTGTGAGATTTCTCTTCATGTCTTTTGCCCATTTCATGATTGGATTGTTTGTTTCTTTGGTGTTGAGTTTAATAAGTTCTTTATAGATCTTGGAAATAATCTAACTTAAATTTAATTTGACTAGATGACCTTTGAGAAATTCTATGAGCCCTGAAATATATGATTTTGTGACCTACGCTTAAGGACTAAGATGTTTTCAGTTTTGTATTTCCCAAGTGATTCTGCATTTCCCTCTCACTTCCATCTGGTGCTTATTCCAGTCTGGGTTCCTCTAATTCCTCTTTCCATTCCTATTCTGGATCCACTCCGGATCTTGGTGTCTTCCCTATGCCACTCAGCATCCAAGACATTTTCGTCTCCTTTCTCTTTAAAATTTACCTCCATTTAAGATTTTATATTTTCTGCTTGACAAGTTTCAAATTCGGAAGTGTTAGCTAGGCCTGTTCCTTTGTGAGATTCCTGTTTCATGTTTATTTTCCTTGAGAAGAGGTGAATAAATGCACATGCCACTCTGAGTGAGCTGTGTCCTCATTGGATGGAGATCACATATCAACATCTTGCAGGAGCTATAGAACTTTGGGACTATTATTAAAAGTCTGTGAGCAAGCATAAAGGCCATTCCTAGCAGATGAACCATCTTTAAAGGGCCACGGGCATTGCAGGGAAAGGTGGTTATTCTTTGACCACTTACTTAATGTTTCTATCCTCCAAAATTCATGTGTTGAAGTCTTAATCCCCAGTATGATAGTATTTGGAGATGGGACCCTTGGGAGGTGATTAGGTCATAAGGATAGAGTCCCCATGAATGGGATCAGTGCCCTTATAAAGGAGATCCCAGAGTGCAACCTTCCTCCTTCCAACACATGAAGACACAAAAAAATGCCAGCCATCTATGAATCAAGAAGTGGGTCTTTACTAGACACCAAATCTGCTGGCACATTGAGCTCAGACTTTCTAACCTCCAGAACTACAAAAAATAAGTTTTTGTTGTTTATAAACTACTGTTCTGTGGTGCTTCTGTTATAACAGTCTGAACAGACTGTGACAACCTCTGTTCTGTTTTGAATGTTCTGAGGTATGTGGCTTCTCATCTATGATTACCTTCCCTGAAACTGATCTACATGCCAGGGTCCCTCGCAGTCCCCACATCTGTGCCTCATTCTCTGAAGCTAGCATTCAGAAAATATTACAACTGAATATGTTAAAAGAATTGCTTAGGCGTTTCCTGCACCAGGATAAAGCAGTGGTTTGGTGTCCTGCCCATGTGTGTGGCAGGAAATCCTTTCATTTGTGCTGCTGAATTCATTTTGTCTGGGATTTCTTCCTTCCCTAAAAATCTCGCCGTCTTTCACTTAACAACAGGTAGTGAGTAATGATGATATTCCAGGGAGTGTTCAAAGGGCTATGGAAGGTATAAAGATGATAAAGAGTTGCCTTTATCCTGCCAGCTGTAACAAATGTGGAATACTCTCGGAAGGTGACACTGATGTCTGGTGGGTACACATCTGCTGTGACATAAGGCTGGCACGACATACGACTTGCTAATAAGTAAGAATTTCTGGGTAAGGAGTCTGGAGACCCAGGAAGCCTCCCCTGTGATTCTTGTGTATACGAAAGTGTAAGACCATTATTACCCAGTGTCCAAATAATGTCATGGTTCATGATGATGATAATACCAAAATTCCCCTAATTTTTTAATATGTCTTTAAGAAAATATTATCATTTTGATTAAAGGGAAATTATATACTCCTTAAAATTATTTTTATTAACTAAAATTAGCATTTGGGTTAGGGCTAGAATTTCTGTGCCTTTCTAATTCTCTTATATTTGTAAGTCTAAGGCTTTTAATGCAGGCTTTCATAATTGTACTTCAGCGTAATGGAGAACCATTGACCCTGTGAAATCAAGTTCTGAAATTGACCTACAAGTAATGAATTTTTAATCAGGATGTATTATTCACATCTGCAGTAATTATTTTGGACTAACAATATTCTAGATTAAAATAATCTTGGGAAATGTCTCACATGCAACACTTCCTGATCTCAAAGCACAACTTTATAGTGAATAATGCAGTTATTTTTATTTTTCTGCAGTAACTGGGAATAAGATACTGCCCTGAGCATATATATTTTTAACATTCGTTTGTTTGAATTTAATTACATGAAATTAATACCCTAAATTGCAATACTTTCTGCATTATTACTTATTGCTTCGTATCATGAGATTTTAAACATTTCTAAGGCTTAATATATGTTGGGTTTCCATGTGATGATATATATAAAAAAGGGCACTTATGAAATTAGAAGCAACATAGCCCGTATCTAAATATCCCTTCCTATGTATCCTCCATCTTTCTGTGTTATATAGAGAGATGTGCTGATTGGTTTATATGAGCTTAATAATTAAATATACATTTATTTCTGAATTGAAGATAAAGGGAAATGTGCATCTGAAAGTGGCCAAAACATTGTTGACATCTGTTAAAAACGTGCTTGGTTTCATCATTGAAATTACCATGACTTAATATCCTCCAGTGAATAAATGTCTCCCATGGAAAAAAAACTCATCACTTTTGGAAGCACATTCATTCCTCCACGTCACCAAGGTGCTCCTTAATGAATCATATCTAGTCAGTAGTAGTATTTTTTATTTAGGAGTCATTTTTAGGAGTTAATTTCTAGTCTCCCATTTTTTTATTTTGATGTCATTTGTCTAGTGAGAGAAATATTTACAAGTGATAATAAATATAAAAACAAATTAATTATAACTATTAATATTATGAAATCTTCCATTTTTTTCTCTGTAGCTGTTGTCAAAATCACCTTGCATTCAGTATTTGAATTTCAATTTCTCTGATATACTTTTTATGTGAAAGTTTAACCTCGAGTCTGAAACAACCCTTGAAAATATTATCTTAGAAATGTGAAGACATGTGAGCACACTCTTATGTACCTGAACTTGGTTGACTTAAGTTCCTTGCACTCAACTTTGCTCCTGATGCCCCAGGCCAGGAGAATCTGGGTTGTACTAATGAGTCCATTAATATTGGCCACCAGAGGGCTCCCATATTCCTTCCAAGGACAAAAATACAAAATGCAACCAACATAAAGTTCACCATCAAATAAAAAGTATTGTGGGATTTTAGGATATTGTTATCTATAGAGAACTGTCCCAAACCCACTGTTCTTATGCAAAATTATTTTAACAAACAAACGAGAAACTAAACACTTTCACTAGAACGAAGTGATTAAATTGTGTACATGATTGCGTTTTTGTTTCTGGAGACCATGATGAAGACTTAAAATACTTAATATTCAGTGATTCCACATAAGAAATAATGATATCAGTCAATTTGGGTATAAATCCATTGGGTATTTATGAATGATGTAAAGCTGACTCTAGTCACTGGAGTATAGTTTTTTGGTCACACACAAGCTGTATACATTATTCTGAGATAAAACTGTGGGTATTTTTGTTAGCCTAGCTTTTGATAGTACACAAAATTATAGAACAAATGGTTGGGTTTCTTTGGGTGGGCGTTAGTAGTAGAATAATGTTATGAGTTGTGGATATTTCCCGCGGAGAAGGAGGAAAGGATTGCTTCCTTGAGGACCCTTCCACTGGTTCTTGGTGAGTCGTGTTAGCCGAAAACCAGTCCCAGGAGCTGACGCTTACCAGGATGACTCTCTGGGTTTCTAGCAGTAGATACATTTGTCATGTCTCTCTTTTGCTATGGTCATGTGTCTGGCCCTGACCACCTGGATGCTGTCCCTAGATGTATGCAGGCACATTTCTGCATTCAGTGGAGGGTAGAGTTTGCAGTTAATGGAAATGTTGCAATCTGCAGCAGAACAAACTTGGAAAGCAGCATCCTTAGGAGCTCTTTGAATGCAGGTGAAGCATTTCCCATGAGTCATCAGGTTGGTCTTCTCTGATGTTTTTAAATCACAGTTCAATTAACATCAGTCCCTGAAAATGCAGTTTAACCATTCTACTTTTTTTCAGTTCCTTTTTTTCTAGAATACATTAGTTATTACTGCTGCACTTAAATGTGCATCAAAGAGAATAACATGGAAGGCTTGATTAGCTCAATTATACACCCACACCTAGATGCTGTCTTTTTGACTGTAAGACTGAAATATTGTTGCAGAAGGAAATAAAACAATCTGTTCCCCCTCTTTTCCATCATGTTCTTCTGGTCTAAGAATTATTTTGCTTTTTATTTAGAGAAAGAATTAACAAAATAGAGCTAATTTGGGTTTATCTTGTACTTCTTGAAATAGTTTAAACAGTGTTATGAATTCTGTTTTAATCTGGAAATTTTATATTTCTCTAGCCAAGCTTTTTCTACATTCTCCTCTTTCTCTGCACAAGACAATGGTGATAAACAAAACAAAACACTGTACTCCTCAGGCTTAGATTACCATGTCTAAATGAGACATAGATATGAAAGTATCAGAGTATAAAGTCTATTTTGGAAATTCAAATAGAGTTAGTGGTATTTACAACTGCAGAGTAACCAATCTAGTCCAGCTCATCTCTGTGATTCACCGGATTTGGAGTTGACTCCATTTCTGCTCAAGGAAACCCACAGTATTGCAGCTGGTAATTAACTGCATTTTTGAGACTAATCTTTGTCTCAGAATAGGCACAAGCAAAAGAAAAGATGAAAAACTTCTTTTGATAATCACTGGATATCACAATAACCCACAAGCTAATTATACTATGTTTTTATGTTCCTCATAGAAGTCTTTGAATTAAAAATCAAGGAAATTTTTCTGGGTTTAGGTAGCTTTCATTCAAAAAAGTTTTGGCAATTAATTGTCATACTACTTCTAACTTTCTGTTATTTAGACATAAAAAATATCTGGAAATATTTTAATTAATATGCCCAAACTGTTCCACATAAACTGGTTGGTTCCTAGGTTTCCTGAAAGATCACTTAATTGCTGAAATTCAGCATGTTTAGATATTGCTCCAATTATAGGTATTTTCCTTTTAGAAAGAAAGTTTGTTCTACTCTAGACTTTGTGAAATAAAATTGGCATAAAATGAGCTTTGACTCAAAAGCTTCTCCTGACATTTATTTGCAAAAGTTTCTATGGCCGGTATTCCTGTAGCCAAGGTGACATTAAGCCTTGTTGGTCATCAGGGAGAAATGTGGCTTTTCACTTCACTCGTTCTGGGTGTGAGAAGAAAGGAACTACTTGTTGATATACCAAACTCAATTTGCCTCTTTCTGCCCCTAGCAGTACTTGATATTTACATTTCAGGCAAAAGACTTCAAGAAAACTGAATTCCCAGCATAGGGAGACAGTGTCAGAGAGACAACCTGCATTGCCCAGCTCTTAAAACCTATAGAAGTAGCTCTTCTTCTTCTTCTTTTTTTTTTTAATAATAAATTTATTTTTTATTGGTGTTCTTAAAGCCACTAATGGTACCTAGAAGCCTTCTTTTTTCAAGCTGTTGATGCGTATCTTTATCTTCTCAGGATTGGAGGACCTCTGTAATGAAAAATAAAATATAAACGTTACATTAGAACATTGGTGTCTCAACCTTGGCTGTTCATGCCTGTCAACCACCTGAGAGTGCTTTTAATTCCTAAATCTCCAGCTGCATCACCAACCAACTAAATCAGAATGTCTGTGGTTGGAACGAGGCATCAGGATTGTAAACCCTTGGGTGACTACAATATGGGGCCAAGTTCAAGAATCACTGTCTTATAAACCAATACTGCTTAATGATATCATAATCATATATCTGGATGTGTGTAGTGGACAAGGATCTTAGTCCCAGACTCAGATGTTCCAAAAACACAGGTTATCTCCTTACAACCTAATTTCATTTTGATTATGAGTTGCATACCAACTCCTTTAATTCAGCCAGTGTGGTAGAAGGTTGATCCTGGCCCATTTAGGATTCTTTCCTGGGATTGCAAATGAACCCCAAGGGGGCTTGCATGGTACTAAAATGTTTGCATGGCTGTAGGCCTAGAGAGGGTTCTGTTCTGGATTGCTACTGAAGCATACACCAGCACTGTCCCATGATGGATCAGTGGTCTGCTGGGTTTCCTCAGCACAGCCCTCCCACCCTGTTCCATCCCTTTCTTTCTCCTGCACCAGGTCCTGGTATGAGGCACTGAGGTTAGCTGGCTGGAGTCTGCCTTGAAACACCAATAACATTTTCTCTTCCCCCATCTCCCTACATTTGGGGAAATGGCTGTGCCTTTGCTGTTTCTAAGGGACTGAGCATGATGTTAAATGAAAATGTTAAGAAAGGAACCAATATTAAACTGGACCTTCTGGTCAGCAAAACTAGGGGTGTCTCCTTCTTTTATATATATTTTTCAAAGATTTTATTTATTTACTGAGAGGAGAGAGAGAGAGAGGGGAGAGGAGCTTGGGGAGGGGCAGAAGGAGAGAGAGAATCCCAAGCAGACTGCTCAGTTTGATCGATGCGGGCTCAATCCCACAACCCAGAGATCATAACCTGAACTGAAATCAAGAGTCAGATGCTTAACTGAGCCACCCAGGCATTCTCAGTGTGTCTTCTTTAGGCAAAAGCCTATATGTTTCTTTTAGTTGTTAGTTATATAGGTTCTTTTTAGAAACCATGAAATTGTGCCCCTTATCTTGAAGCAACTTTTTTCAGCATGGGAATTGTTTGGTTAAAAATTATCACTAATGAGGATATTAACATAAACATTCAACTCCAAATTATTTTGCTAGATAAATCTAATTTGTCTCTGTCTTCCTCAGGTAATTTTGTCATCTGTCTAAACAGTATGAATCACCTTTAAAATTGTATCAACTGGTGCTGCTTCTGGCAGAACAGGGCCGACTTGTCTTAATCCTATCAGTGCTGTGTCTCTTGTCATTTAGAACCTCTCCTTAATTATTGGTTTAGTTTAATTACTTCAATTTAGTTAACATTTGAAGCCAATTCAAGGGGAGAAGAACATTTATTGGTTAGCACCATTGTTAAGTACCGATTCCCAGTTTGTCTGACTCAGAAACCTGCAGGTGTGTATCACCTTGGTCTTAAGAAAATATGCCTCTCCCTTACAAAGGCCAAGTCAAACAGTCATAGAGAGAATTTATGTTACTATTATTGTAACAAGAATATCCATTAGTTGTGTGCCTATATATGTGGGAACCATGTGAAGACCTTATAAACAATCTCTTGTTTAATTTGACAGTCTCCATTTTGTGGATTAGGAAACTGTTCAACCACCTTGTTTAGTTCACTCAGCTAGTTAATTGAGGTTAAAACTTGCTTCACCCTCTTAACCAGTATACTTAGACATACAGATGTTTTTTTCTTTTTTTCAAGTTTAAAAAAAATTAATTCCATTATAGTGAACATAGTGTTATATTAGTTTCAGGTGTCCAGTATAGTGATTCAGCACTTCCATACAATATGAAGACAGTTTGTGATGTTTGAAGCTCACTGTTGTAATCCTTTCCGCCATGCACACATAATAAGACATTCCTTTTCCTAGAAAGTAATAAATATAGAAAATAAAATTAGTGGCATGCACTAATACTAAATACGTTCAAATTCATAATGGATTACAAAGAGGAGCTTGGAAATATTTTGGGATAAACTTTTTGAAGGTAATGTGATGGTTGCTACCCAGACCCCTGCAAAAAGTACTGTGATACCTGCATGTCTGATACAGGGTGCTGTGCTAAGGGGAGCATGGTCTACCCATAGCTGCCTGATATATATGCAGTGATAGGTATTTATTTACACTGTCCAATATGGTATCTTATTGACCTCTCTCTCTCTTTCTCTTTCTTTTGAATAAAGGGAATAAATATAAGCTTTGCAGTCAGACAAATATAAGTTTAATTCCTAGCAGTAATCTGAGTAAATAACTGAGTTTTCCTTCCTAAATGCAAACAGTAAAAAACAACATGTATTTATATGGTTATTTTTAGGATGAATGGGATGATCCTGTAAAGCTTCTACTAGTGTCCCTGTCATAAATCATCTCTTGATGATGCTTTGATTATGATGATAGTAATATTGATGCTAATGGTGTGTCCATTTAGTAGAAGGGATGAAAGTGTCATCTGTGTCTCATGTGCTAAGTTGTGTATTTCTTCATTAATATAGGACTGTCTCATGAGTGTATGTCATGTGTATATACAGTGGTTTATGACTATAAATTATAAGTGATTTGTCATCCATGAGCGTGTGCATGTGCATGCACATCTTGAGATAAGGGTTGAAATATTAGGCTTATTTTCCTAGTGATAACATCAAAGCCTAGCAAGAGAAGGATTTGCGATAGATGATGTAGAACTTGCACTCAAATTCTCAATTTCTGTGTTCACCTACTTTTCTCCCTTTACTATCAGATTGCCTCTTAAAACATAACATGGAAGACTCTAAGACTCGAAAAATATAAATGTTTGTGGGACTTCATTAAAACTTTCTAATATGAAAGAAGACAATCATGTTAGAATAAGTGCTTTAGTATGATCAAAATTTCACATGAAATGATTTTTCAGAAATGTCCTCTATGTTTTGATAGACCATTAGCTGTGCTTTCTAGAAGATAGCTTTATTTTGTGTTAATCTCACAATTGGAGGGTTTCAGCCCTAGCCCTTGAAATGAGCAAATAGTGGCAAGTGGTAGAGGAAATCAATGTTCTTAGGGGATTAAAAATTAAAGAAGAAATCTTTTGGCAGGAAAACACACCAAGTCATGTGTCAGCTTCCACCTTACACCATTGTCATAGCTCCATGGAGGAGACAGCATCTAATCGTGTTCTTAAAGGATAATCACTGTCCTGTTCAGGATGTCCTGCTGACTCCATGGGGATGCTAGCAGGATGTGAGAGACATCACAAGACATCACTGGAACCAAGGGATTTAGCAAATGCAGGAAAGGAGAGCAAGTTTAAGCTAAGAATGTAAGTGACTTGCTGAGAAGCCAGAGCAACAGAGAAAACCTTTCTTCACAAGTGTGCCCAACACATTTAAAACAGTTCTGGCCATTAGAAATGTTTTTCTTTTATTAAGCTGAAATATATTCAAGTTATGAGGCTCTTAAATGGGATATTGGTGGGGGTTTATTCAGTCAGCAATTATTTATTGAATATCTACCATGCGCTGGTATCTTCTGCATCCCATCTACATAGTTCTGGACGCCAGGAACAAGTCAAGACTCCTTGCGCTCATGATGTTTACATTTAGTGAAAATAACAAAAAAGTCAGATTTTGAAAAGCTTTAAATGCAGACACAAAAAGACATTGTTTGGTCTAAGCAGGCAAGTGGCAAAGAAGAGCAGTGACAACATTTTAGGAAAATGAAGCAACGTCTTCAAAGGAAGAGAGCAGTTGGTTGTCCAGCTGCAGGCAAAATAGTGCTAGTGGACACATCCCAACACATATTCATTTCTCATCCAAAGATTTCATGTAGGGTTTTTTTTTCCTTTTGTGTAATCTAAATGGAAGTTATGATGCTCTATGAAAATCTACTCTTTACCTTTCCTAGAACATATCTGTTCTGTGAAACAAAGTGATTGATTGCTCACCCTAGTTCCTTTGTCCTTGAAATAAATATTTGGACCTACATCCAAGATTTAGGAAATTGACTTAAGTGCTGGAACTGTTTCAGTAATCTGTGAATGACCCTAAATTACCTATTCATAAGAAGAGAAGGCCAGGGGGGGATGGCAAACAAAGTAGCCTTTTCATTCTTCCCATGACTTCCTTTCTTTGGCAGACCATCCCGGTCCTCTTTGCGGGAGCCCGGGCCGGCTCCCTGCCTTTCTGGCGGACGAACGACATTGGGTCAGAAGATGGCCTGGAGTGCGCAGCGTGCCACCCACTGCATTGGAAGCTGAAAGTGTTTTTGCTAGCTGAATGTCAAGTTAATGAGGTTTTACTATCTAGATAGTGTATATTGACAAGAGTACCATGTACTTTTATTGACAGCAAATCTCTTGGTCTGGATTAATGCTAATCCAAGATTGCTTGTTTTTCATGATAGGAAACCATAGACTTGTTATTAATGCAGGTGACTTCTCAAATGTCAAAAATGAAACACTTTGCTTATTCACAGGAGGAGTATGTGTTGTTCATGTTCAGGGTCACTTATTTGTATTCTCTTGACAACATTTTGAACTGAAAACGGTTGTGTATCAGCCATCTGTGGCTGTAAAAGAAAATAAAGCCATGTGCTCATGTGCTGCTCCATTATAGAGATCTTCATTTTTGTCTTAGAACCAGTATGTATCACTCCCAGTGATTCAGGACCAGCTTGTGGGAGGGACAGCCATTCCACACTGTTGTGAGCAATTGCTGCGGGACTATGATGACTTTCCCAAAAGCTTTCCTCACTGCTCCTCAGATGGGTCTGTGTGGTGGAGGCGAAATGCAAGGGCTGAGAATTATAGACTGTGGGCCAAATGAGTTGTCACTCCCTAGTCCAATGTGGGCGAGAGGGGGGAAGAAGGTGACAGAACCATTTTTACTGCAGTTAAGTGTGATTAATCTATGCCTTTCTAATGAGATTAAGAAAAAAAAAAACTTTTGTTTGTTTGTTTGTTTTTGCCTGCTCTTCTCTACTCTGGGAGTTAATTTAATGCATTCAGCAGGAGCTATATGGCAGGAACAGTTGCTCCCTTGCTGGAAATTCTCCCAATCAAGAGCATAGCCTATCTTTAAAAAAACAAAACAAAAAAACACACACACAAATACTATTGATGATATGCTTTAGATTATATATAAACATCTCACATTACCCCTATTATAATTTACTTTTTAAAGAAAGATATATTTATATATTTTACTGGGGGAGCAGACTCCCTGCTGAGTGTGAAGCCTGACTCAGAATTCTGTCTTACAACTCATAGGATCATGATCACGCCCTGAACCAAAACTAAGAGTTGGATGCTTAACTGACTGAACCACCCAGAAGCCCCACGATTTACTTTTTTTTTAAAGGAAATAATTCAGTTCTTTCATTGGTGAGAGATAGAAATGGGTTGGAACAGTCGATATTTTCTTACTCATTCTTTTTCCAACTATTTTTCAATCAAAAACTTAAAATAAGACATTAGAGCTTGATACCTAAAGTAGGGAATGTCAAAAAAATGAAGCCATCTCATGTTTGAGAAGGATGTTGATGGTCATTAGGCCAACTGATGTATTCATATAGTATCTCCACTGGTGTGATTTTACATGGGTTTGTGTAGCTATTTGATTGATATCTGTCTTCTCTACTAAAGTATGAGGTGGTATATGAAGATTCATCGACATATGGACTTGCCACCTCTTTCAGAGCATCTAACACTGACCTTGGTGCAGACTTGGCTTGGCTCTCTGCTTAAATGTCCGTTGAATTAAAGAATGAATGAATGAATTAGCTACTTACGATTAGAGTTTTACAGATTTCTTTTAAAAATGCTTGTCTAATTTTTTTTAACACCTTTAGCAACAGAGGTGGGTACCTTTGTTTGCAAGGGTACCCAATGCATTTTCAACAGTTTTGGCTGTTAGAAAGTTTTCTCTTTTATTAAGATGAAATATGTTCACGTATAGACTTTACTATTCAAAAATAGAATCAGGTACGTGTGGAGTAGAATGACAAGTAGTAAGGGATAATCTTCTTTATATCCCGATCTATGTGCTTTTATTGCTTGTTATTCCTTTCTTTCATTTAAGCATTGTTCACAAAGCTTGTATAGTTATGAATTACAATTAGCTGAAACTTCTAAGAAAGGATTTTGTTGGGGGAAAAATACAGGTCCTATATAAAAGACAGTTGGGGTCATCCTGTCCATTGTAATTAAAATGAAATTGACACAGACCTACATTTTCTTAAGCTCCTTTTTTACCTGTTTCCTGGGCACCTTATTTTGTCCTGAGGCTACTATTCTGCAATATAGTGGTTCGTAGTTTCATATCTGGGAAAAAATTAGGTCTCTTTCTTACTCCTCCATCATTTCAAATGTATTAAGTTTTATTTGATTTTCAAAGTATTAAGTATTGTGATGAATATGTGTCACTTCTTTAGAAGGCAGAGTGGCTGCAATCTGCTGTGTTTTACTTGTATAATTTCTTTTTGCTCTATGTAGAGATAGGTGATATGTGCGTGTGCACACATGAAATTGTGTACACTTCGAACTAAATTCAAACTAAGATTTATTGAGTACCTACTATGTACTAGACACTGTTCTAGGGACTAGAATATAGCAATGTGTTGAGTTCCTGCTTTCATCAAGCTTATATTCTAGATTAGGAGGACAAAGAATAAATAAGAAATTAAGTAAAGTGATTTCAGAGAATGACACTTCTGAAAGGGATGCCTAAGAGAAATTTCATGACAGAGATGTGACTGGCAAGATCTACTTCCAAGTGACTGGTTAGAGCAGGTTTCCCTGAAGTGATACTATTTTTACTGGAAAATAAATTTTGAAAATGAGCCAAAATGCTAAAGTCTTTGGAAGGAGTAAGTGCAGGCAAAAAGAACAGCAAAATTGGAGACCCTGATGCATGCCTAACTTAAAAGAGTGTTTGAGGAGTAGAAAAAAGGACAGTAGGGCAGAAGCAAGGGAGAATTAGTAGAATAGGAAATCAGAGAATCCAGCAGAGCCCAGTCGCCTCTGTCAAGATAGGAAGTTTGTGTCACATCACAAGAATAATGGGAGGCTTTTAAAGGATTTTTTTTTAATTTTTATTTATTTATGATAGTCACAGAGAGAGAGAGTGAGAGAGAGAGAGAGAGAGAGGCAGAGACATAGGCAGAGGGAGAAGCAGGCTCCATGCACCAGGAGCCCGACGTGGGATTCGATCCCGGGTCTCCAGGATCGCGCCCTGGGCCAAAGGCAGGCGCTAAACCGCTGAGCCACCCAGGGATCCCCTTTTAAAGGATTTTAAGCAAGAATGTGTCATTATAGGATCTAATTTGTTTTAAATTTATCACTCTAGTTTTGGTGTAGAGAATGGAATCTATGAGATAAGAGATAAGAATGAATTGTTCTTGCTTATTTGTCAAAATCAATGACCATATATTTGTGAATTTATTTCAAGCGTCTATGCTGCTTTATTGATCTGTGTTTCTTTCCTTTCACCAATACCACACTATTTTGGTTAAGGTACCTTTATGGTAAATGTTGAAATTACGTAATGAAATTTATCCTGGTGGTATTTTGTAATTTCTAGCATACATGCATTTAGCATTTCATGTTTTTTGGATATTATTCTAAATGTATTGTGTTATTTATTTCATTTTCCAATATGTTGTTCGTAGTACATGGAAATATATCTGATTTGTGTGCATTGACCATTATCCTGCAAATGTGCTAAATTCACTTAGTTTTAGGAGTTTTTTTTAAACTGAAGATTCCTTAGGATGTGACTACATAAACAATCATGCTGTCTTCAAAGAAACATTTTTCATTTTTACCTTCCTATCTGGATGCTTTTTTTTAAAATTTTATTTATTTATTTTTTATTTATTTATGATAGTCACAGAGAGAGAGAGAGAGAGAGAGAGAGAGAGAGGCAGAGACACAGGCAGAGGGAGAAGCAGGCTCCATGCCCCGGGAGCCCGATGTGGGATTCAATCCCGGGTCTCCAGGATCGCGCCCTGGGCCAAAGGCAGGCGCCAAACCACTGCGCCACCCAGGGATCCCCTATCTGGATGCTTTTTAATCCTATTTCTTGCCTCATTACACTGGCTAGGACCCCAGCATAATGCTGAACTGAAGTGGTGAATAGATAGCCTTGCCTTGTTCTCTGTCTTGCACAATGATGCTTATGTTAGCTACAGGTTTTTGTAGATGACTTTTATCAGGTTTGGGAAGTTCCCTTCTGTTACTATGATCTTGAAAGCTTATAAATATGTGTGGACTTTTTGTCACATGATCTTTCTGCATGTATTGTGTAGTATATGTTTTTCCCTTATTCTGTTAACATGGTGAATTATCTAGTTATATTTTTGATTATTAAATCAAGTTGCATTCCTGGGATAAACCTCAGTTTATTATTATGTATTATTCTTTTAAAATATGTATAGAATCAATTTGCTAATATTTTTTCATGAAAGATTAGTCTGGAGTTTTTTATTCTTGTATATTTGGTATTGTTATCGGTGTTGCTAGCTTCATAAAATCAGCCGTTAAGTATTCTTTCCTCCTCTATAAATCTGAAAGAGTTTGTATAGAAGTCTTGCTTCTTAAATTTTTGATAGACCACCAGTGAAGCTGCTAGGTCTGGTGTTTCTTTCATGAAAAAGTACTTAATTATAAATGTAGTGTTTTAGCAGATATAGGGTTATAAAGATTTTTCCTCTTTTGTCAGATTCTGTTATTTCTGTCTTTCAATGAACTTGTTCATTTCATCTACATTTTCAATTAAGGACATAGAGCTGTTCATAATATTCTCTTATTTTCCTTTTCAACATTCAAGAAATCTGTAATTAAGCCCACTATAATTCCTAAACATTTTAATCTGCATCTTCTTTTTAGCAGTGTATGTTGTTTATCAATTTCATTGATCTTTCCAAAAAACTAGGCTTTTGGTTTCATTGATTTTCCCTATAGTTGGTTTTTTAATTTACTTTAGCTCTTATATTTATTAATTTCTCTGTGCTACTTTATACTCTTCCTAGCTTCCTAAAAGAAATGTTTATTATAGATTTTTTTATTTTCCGAATTTTATTTTGTTTTGTGATTATTTTGCTTCAAATATTTCTAATTTCTTTGTGATTTCTTATTGACCCATGGTTTGTTTAGATATAAACTGTTTATTTTCCAGATATTAAATTTATATCATGAGCATTTTCTGACATCATTAAGTAGTTTTTTTTTTTTACTTTTAGTTTAAATTTTTTAAAGATTTTAATTATTTGTGTGTGTGTGTGTGTGTGAGAGAGAGAGAGATAGAGAGAGAGAGAGAGAGAGCACAGCAGAGGGAGGGGCAAAGGGAGATGGAGAAGCAGACTCCCTGTTGAGCAGGGAGCCTGACTTGAAGCTCGATCCCAGAATTTGTGATAATGACCCAAGCCAAAGTTAGAGGCTTAACGAACTGAGCCACCCAGGCGCCCTTAAGTAGTTTTTAAAATGAAAAGAGCAGAAGAGGGATCTCTGTTAAGGTAGCAAAGATATTCTGAACTTAAAATTTATGGGAAAAGTAACTTTCTATAAAAATTGAGACCAAATCTCATAGCAAGATATTGTAGAACAAAGGAGAATAAGGAGATAAATAACATCCTAGATGTAATTAAGAACATGTCAAATGGAAGAAATCAAAATGATAAGTTTATACTTCAAGACTAAGACATTTAGAAAGTAATGCAAGACATGGAATAACATCATAAAATAGAAGTAGAAAACCCAGAAGTTACGTGCTAGGACACAGGGAAAAAAATAGAAATGAAAAAACAAAAACAAAAACAAAAACAAACCCAATATTTTAGAAATGAAGACTTAACCTGTAGTACCACCAGAACAGATAAACACATGGATAAAGCCCTAAGAGAAATCTGAGGTGAAAAGTAGGAAAATTTTGAAAATGAGAAAGAAATGAGGGAAGAGATAAAAAAGAATTTGACAATAAGTGATAAATACTGAAGAAGGATAAAGTTCTGAAATAAGAAATCCCTAAAGAAGAAAATGAAAGTGAGGGACAGAACAGATTCTGAAAAATTATCATTCAAGGAAAAGTTTCTGTAGTGGAAAAAAGAAAGAAAAAGATTAAAATATACCTTGAAAGAACATACCAAGTATCTGAGATTATTGATCTAAATCAACCAAGACCAAGATATGTTTTAATGTAACTATTGAAGTACTGAAGAAAAAGAAAATTCTTTGGGTATTTAGGAAAAAAAATGACATAAGGAAATGAAAATATGATTATAATCAGAATTTTGACAAATGTGTTTTATTCTAGAATAAGGTAATATAGTTAAGATAATCAAGGAAAAAACACATCACCCAATAATTTTATGTCCAGCAAAACTTTCCAATATCTAAAGCACAGACTGTTCTATGTGAGCAAAAACTCAAGGAATATTTTCTCATGCATACTTCTTGAATAATAAAATAGAGTGAACCTCAGATAACCAAAATGACAGAAAGGAAAATTGATAGATGGTGAACTTTACATTTATAGTTACTTATGTTGGACAAGCCTTATTGTCATATTAAGACTAGATTAGAACACATCCTAGTGTAGAAGGATGACTAACTGAGGTTCAAAAGAAAACAGTATGCTATTTAATGGCTATATATTTAGATAACGTATTGCCAGAGAATCAAATGGCATTTATAATTCTTTTTTTAGAATATTATAAAGTAATGACTATTAGTAGATCTTATACTTCTTAAAGAGTAATTTCAACAATATTAATAATTATATGCCTGTTTTGGGGAATGACTTTCTAATCATAATGGAGTTCCATGTATCAGGGTGATCTTTCCTCCCCCTGTTTCCACACAGGAATTCATTTAGGTAGGTTCTCACCTAATATTGTTTTTGTCACTATTTCCTAGCTTCCAGAACCTTCTCTTTTGATGGGGGACCTCCAAAACCAGGACTGAAAGTAAAATTTGTTTATACTTTTTTTTTTAATTTGAGAGACACAGAGAAAGAGAGGCAGAGACATAGGCAGAGGGAGAAGCAGGCTCCCTGCAAAGGAGCTCAATGTGGGACTCCATCTTGGACCGCGGAATCACACCCCAAGCCAAAGACAGATGGTCAACCACTGAGCCACCCAGGCGTCCCTGTAATTGAAATCAATATTATTTTTTATTTCATGTCCTGGTATTTTTTAATATTTTGTTTAAAATTGTTTGTATATGTTTAATAATTTCATATATAGCTCTCAGTTTACAAAAAAAATAACACAAGAATGGAATCTAATTTATTCTCTAAATTTCAACTTGTTTGTAACTCAGAATATATGATGAATATTTATCAGCTACATGATTTCACAAATGCTGTTGAGCAATTCTTTAGAAAGTTAGGTATGGGTCTGTGGAATATACTGATGAGATTTTTGATGGTGGTAAATGACCTAAAACACACCTAAAACACCTAAAAACACATTTCTGGAACATGTGGTATGTGAACAGCAATAGTTTCCAGTGAGCTTTTTGGACTGACCATATATTCCAAGTTCTTGAACACACATATGATGGTGTTTGGTTGGGTCTGAGATCATGTCAAAATAATGACTAAGAAAAGTAATGTCAGATGTTTGAAAGCACCCTGAAGATTTCTTTTTCTTCTTTCTTTCTTCTTTATTTCATTCTTTATCTTGGTTTTTGCAGTATGGAAACTACTAGAGGAGTTCCAATCAATTCTAAAAAGATATATTACAGGAAAATTCTACTGATTTTCAAAACTTTTGGAGGCATATGGGATAAACTTTAAATGATGGCCAAGTTCATTACATTCAACTGAAATATCTGAACTATATATTTAGCTTCAGTTGTTAATTAAAATTTATTATACTAATTTGTTTAAATCAGAGCTCTTTAATATTACTTCATACAATTAAAAAGTAACTAAAAGATTTTTTAGGAAACATAAATAATTACTTACATGTTAAGATTTCAGGGCTTGATATTTCTGCTAGTCCACTACTAGACTAAAATTCCTTCTTGTAGCTTAGACTTGCAATGTTAGCTTTCCATAATCATTACTATTCATTCACTCATTCAGTTGTTAAGTATTTGTCCAGGTCCTCCTATTTTCTTGGGATAGATACTATATTTCTTTTTAAATTTTATTGAAATATAATTTATATATAATGTTATATCAGTTTCAGGTGTGAAACATAATGATTCAATATATGTATGTGTTGCAAAATTATCACCAAATCTAGTTAACAGATACTGTGATGTTTTAAAGCAATAAACTGAAAGGAATAAAAATTGGCCATCAACATTATCATGTAAAGTCAAACTCACTGAGTAGGTTTTCACAGAATTGGAAGGGTAATGCATATGGATAAACAGGGATTGTTGGTGTCTGTGATACCCATTTACTTTGTAGTTTTGCGGAGAATTTACCTTATCTGTTAAGTAATGTAGGCACTTCGTAAGTGATTTGGACTTTTCTCAAAGGTTTTATACTTTTTAATTTGCTCTTAAAGATTCAAGACAAGGTGTACACCTGAAAATAAGGTATACGAAATATAAGGTATATGAAAATAAGGTATATGAAATATAAGGTATACGAAAATAAGGTATATGAAAATAAGGTATAATATACCTCTATTTAAAGAACCAATATTTTCAAATTATCCCCTGGCAGTAAGCTATTTATATGAAGAAGAAATGTTAACTTTTAAAAAATTATTTGGGTACCATTAAGTGCATTTTTAAAAACAAAAGCTATAAATAAGCACAAAAAATCATTTGTGGTAATTCTCTACTTATCTGGGAAGCTAATTTCTATTTTAAGAACCTACAGAGTAAATATTAAATATGTTATCGGACAAGTAGTGCATTTATTCATGGCAAATTAAAAATCAAGTTCACAATTGTTCAGTTTAATAGATACTTAGGTATATTTTAATAGATTCCAAGTATATGTTAATGTATATTTTTGGAATTCAGTGTTAGTATATTTTATGCTGATTGCATATTAATCTTTGCTTCTCTCTAAATTGTTAGCTCAATAGATTACAAACAGCATCCCTGTTGCAGATTTTCTAAATAGTGTTTCTCCTTAGAAAATCCTCTTCAGTCCCCATACTTAAGATTAGAAAGAGGAAAGGAAAATAGTTGAACATATGAAATTCTTCTCTGAATAGGAAGTTATAAAGTGAAAATGTATTGATGTAAAACAATTTCAGACTATTGCCTTGCAAAATATTTTGTTTTCTATAACACTGATTTAATAAAATGGACAGATTGATCAAAGTAATGAATCTAAATAATAGTGTTTCATTATCAAAAAGATGATTATAGTTATCAGTGGAAGTCTAGAAATATTAGGTCCTAACTCCTAACATTAGGTCCAGTTTTTATTACATCGTTATTTGAATACATGTAATTAAAGTAACCTAGGATAATTTGGAATAGAAAATAAAAAACTCCTTTTGGAAGCAGTGTTAACAATACATAATTGAGGTACCATATTCTCAGTAACTGTGTGTTAATATCAACATTCGACTGAGTTTAAGCCAGAGCTGAATACCATCATTATAGAACAAACTTATAAAATTACAAGAACATATCTAAAACCTGACTAATTAAAACTAAAATGATATTAGTTTTAATTATTAAAAGTTTAATGGTCAAATTTCAAAAGACGTCCTGTTCAGATTAATTTAATTTGAACTTTTAGTCTCTTCCCTAACATCCTTGAACCCCTATGAAAATGACAACTACAGAAATTTTTCTCAACTTTCTTGACTTGCTGGAATCTAGGCTAACTCAGAACATGTCTCTGTGGAAACTATCTAAACTTTATGTGGATCTAGATTCATTCCTTAAGAGCAAGTTGACAGCTCTCCTGAGATCTATCCAGAACTGAAAACAAGTTGACAAAATTGTCATAATCTTCACAAATGAGAGCGGCCACAACAAGAATAAAAACAAAATATGTCTCAGGATGTCCTTAAGCTCTTTGAAGACAATTTGGCTTCTCAAAATTTAGGTAGAGAGAATTACAAAAACATTTTCCTTGTGAGATTTCCCAATTCAAAGCTTTTCTTAATAATCATGCTTCTAAAAGTTCAAGCTGAATCATTTTGTATGACTCTTAGGAGCTGTAAATCAGACATTGACAATAGGCTTAATTTTGCTGGGATGGAGTTTCTGAAGTATGTTTTTCATGGATAGTTCTGTATTTTAGCTTATTTTTTTAAAAGATTTTATTTATTTATTCATGAGAGACACAGAGGCAGAGACACAGGGAGAGGGAGAAGCAGGCTCCTCAAGGGGAGCTTGATGCAGGACTTGATCCCAGGACCCCAGGATCACACCCTGAGCTGAAGGCAGATGCTCAACCACTGAGGCACCCAGGCATCCCATGTATTTTAGTCTTGACAAATATTTTGCATTTGGCCTTCTGTTTATTCCCTGGTTCTTACATGTGGATACCTGGGGAAGGTTGGTGATCCTAAATTTTAAAAGATTTTTCCTTAGCAAATTATCAGAAGATAAAGCTACACTTCCTTTAGGGTCAGTATTAACTACCCTTCTTTACCCAAAGTCAAGAATACTACTAGTACAAGGTTGTATTCTTTTCTTTTTTTTTTAAACTTCTGGAACCATGAAGTTTCCAAAAAAGGAAATACATAAAGCCACATTCATTTTCTCTAGCAAACAATCAAGGTAAGATTATATAACACTATTTCTATACAGATAAAATTCTTTTTAAATTAATTTAAAAATTTTTACTTAAATTCACTTTGCCAACATATAGTAAAACACTGAGTGCTCATCTCATTATGTACCCTCCTTAGTGCCTGTGACCCAGTTACCCCATCTCTCCACCTACCTCTTCTTCTGCAACCCTTTGTCTGTTTCCCAGAGTTAGGAGTCTCTCATGGTTTGTCTTCTTCTCTAATTTTTCCCCACTCAGTTTCCCCCCTTTTCCTTATGATTCCTTTCACTATTTCTTATATTCCACATGAGTGAAACTGTATAATTGTCTTTCTCTGATTGACTTATTTCACTCTGCAAAATACCCTCCAGTTCCATCCACACTGATGTAAGTGGTAGGTATTCATCCTTTCTGATGGCTGACTAATATTCCATTGTATATATACACCACATCTTCTTTATCCATCCATCAAAGGACATCATGGTTTCTTCCACAGTTTGGCTATTGTGGACATTAATGTTATGAACACTGGGGTGCAGGTGTCCCAATGTTTTGCTACATTAAACAGAGCTAATTCTAAAGTAATTAGTCACGGAGGTATGTGTATTCCTCAAAGTTGTGTTGAAAGAGGCAAAATTGAGAGTGATTGTTGAAGGAAGGAAATGTGGTAGAAAAGACAAAATCGTGGATATGGGGTTTGAATCAGATTGTATGATTTGAGAAAAGCTAGTTGATCTCTCTGAGCCTATATGTTGTCACTCTTTTTCTTAATTCATAAGGTTGTAAGTAATTCACTGTACTAACAAATGGGAACAACCATGTAGGGCTTTGTATATCTTAGGTACTCAGTGAAAGTTAGCACTCTCCTATCTTACCGTTTGTTTTGTTTTATTTTAACTTATCTGTCACATGAAAATTTCTAAATAAATTGATACAAGCCCTCTATTATTTTCCTATATGGTAATTCACTAGCAAAATCATCTTAAACACCCTTGACCAGGGTGATTTCTGGTCAAATTAACTTATTACAATCTCTTGTTAATAATTGTTCCCTGAAAAGTATTTAGGACAATGATATTTGTGTATATTCAAGAAACCAATGACGCTTAGACCTTTAATGTAGATATTTTTATCTATGATGAATATAATCTACATTTTCAACACATTATTTCCTAAACCTATTTTAGCATCTAGGGTCTTTCTCCCTCAGTGTGATTACACATATTACTAGGATAGTGAGCATATAGAGATGACAATGTTAAAGTGGTATCTCCTTGTTGCATTCCACGATCAGTCTCCTGAATCATGACATTCGCAAGATTCTAATCAAATTGAGTATAAACAGCCTTTACTATAGAAAAATTATATCAGTTCTGACTGCTGGAAAGCAAATCTTAGAAGTCAGAGACTAGCTTCCCAGGCTATTCTGACTCTTTATTTGGAAGAACAAGAACTAAAACAAATTTTGGCCAAGTAACTTAGGTAATATTTAAAATAGAATATATACCTTAAGGGGGATAGAATTATATTTAGATTAAAATAATTTTACATACAACTTAGTCTTTAGAGATATATAACATTTTAAAGAAAAGCTTTGAGTTTAGCTATTAAGGCTAACAATATGTGGTATTTAGGGGATGTGGTTGCCATGATGTGACTTTGGCAAAAATTAAATTGAAGTGGAAGTATAAATTTTGACAACTGGACAATTTATTTCATTCAATATGCAGTAATATGATAATTTCACTGAACTTCCTAGATTCAAGGTTGATTCCATGAGTCTAATTAGGCAAAAATATTGATTTCAAACTATGCATTTTTTTCATGTAATGATTACAGAACAGTAATCTTCCTCTTGTGTCTGGAAGAATTAAAATTGTCCTATGGATCACAAACTATTGAATTAGTATAATCACTTCCAGGCATTTTACTTTAGAATGGGCTCTAAATATAGTCTACATCCTCATTTGAAAAGGAAATAAGAGATTCTATAAGATTGCATGAGAAGCAATTGAGTTTTAGTTATAATTATCTATAGTTGGTTAGTTGCAGCTTAATTAAAAATTATTATGCAATACTTTTATGAGAGTTTATTAATTTCAAATAAAACTTTGGCTACACAGATAGAAACTATATTTGATCCAAGCTTTAAAATCTCATGTGAATTAAAGTGTATTTTAATATCTATGCAAACCATATACCATTATTTTATCAGTGTTTGAATGAATAAGGGTCATTTGCAAGAGTCACTTGAAGAATGTGAAACAGGTTTTCGACCTAGAATCGAGTCCTTTATTTATACTGATATAACTAAGGAAAGTTATAGTTTTATGACTCGGAGGGGAAAAACTGGATTCATATTCTACTTTTACTATTTACAAGTGGTGTGAACCTGGACAGTAATTTTATGCAGCCTTCACCATTTGTGTACTTATTAAGCATTTTGTAGGGGCAATTACTATATGCCAGAAACTTGGATAGGAACCAAGAATATAAAATTAATATGACAGACAGAGTACTAATCCTAAAGAAGTTAATAGCTTAGTGGAGAGAGAGCCATGTAAGGGAATAATTATGGGTTTGTGAAGTAATAGATATATATGTGGTATAGTGGGAGCTTGGAAAATATTCCTGTCCCAATTGTGAGTCAGGGAGCTTTTCAAGCAGAAGGAAAGCATACACAATGCAAGGCGAGAAGAAGCACTGACTTATAATTATTGGCAGAAACAAAAGTTGGTAGAAAATATTATGGCCATATCTTTTCAACTTACATATTCACGTAACATTTAGTTCATCAAATTTACCTTTAGAACTAATAATAAAATATTTACACATATGTGCCAAGCAATATTTATAGAAAAGTTTACTTATCTGGTTCCTTTCCACATTATCCTTTCAAATTTATTCCAGGAAAAATCTCTCTCATTCAGTGATGAATAATAATTAGGAAATTGGCATATGTCTGTGAAAAAAATACAAGAAATAAATACAGAATGTGAACATAACAAACCAAAATAGGTAATAAATCAACACCTGAAAGATAATTGTACTATGGAATTGATAAAAAAATATGAATAATTTTTCATGTTATGAAATTAAAAAGAAAGACTTCTTTATAAGCAGCTAATGGTTGCTTCTAGGCAACAAGAGCTCAAAGGAGAGATGCAAGTACTCAAGGATAAAATTGCAATAAAACAGAATTCTTTTAAAGATTTAACAAATGGTTACACAGTGTTTTATTATGTGACAGGCACTGTCCTCAGCACTTTACAGTTGTCATATTATTCCATATAACAGCCCTGAAATGCAAATATTTTTTCCCATTTTACAGCTGAATATTCTGAGATACACAGAGAGATTAAATAACTTGCTCAAGTTCACACCATAATTATTGAGTAGGGATTTGTACACCTACAGTACCATTACAGAGTTTGACTATTTCCATCATGCTGCCTCTGAAAAAGTAAAGTGAACTGATTGTGGTGGATATGTGGGGGGATATAGGATATAGGAGGAAGAAAAAGTCATAGGAAGGAACATAGAGGCAAAAAAAAAAAAAAAAAAACCAGACACTTCTCAGGCTAATTAGGAATAAAGAAAATTTTAAAAACAATAAAAAATAACCAACTGTTATACCAATGATTAGAGAGAAAATCATATATGCAGGAGGGTAAAAGGATACCCAGTATAACCATGCTTAGTGTACCTATAGAAGACAAAAAACATAGGCTAGGATGCTTTTCAATTATATAATTCAGGAGTACTTTGTTGAAACTATGGGTTTTCATTTTATTTTATTTTATTTTATTTTATTTGAGTTTTCATTTTAATCTGTAATAAGGGAACAGCATGTCCCAGAAAAAAAACTATGGATCAACCCACAATAAAATATAATGTGGTGAAGTTATTGGGCTGAGAGATAAAGAATTTAAAGGGAGAACTAGGCTAAATACAAATAAGCAAACACACCAACTTGTTCAGGAACATTTATATAGCAAATATAGTTCAGATATGTATACAACAAAAGACAGATATTTTCAAACATCAAAAATAGGAGAATATATACTCAGCATTTCTTGGAGAAAGTACCAGAGAAAGAAATTCTATCAAGGATAGGTAAGAGGGCAGCCCTGGTGGCTCAACGGTTTAGTGCCACCTTCAGGCCGCGCGTGATCCTGGAGACCTGGGATGGAGTCCCACGTTGGGCTCCCTGCATGGAGCCTGCTTCTCCCTCTGCCTGTGTCTCTGCCTCTCTCTCTCTGTGTCTCTCATCAGTAAATAAACAAAATCTTAAAAAAAAAAAAAAGGACAGGTAAGAATTTTTAATAAGTACTTTTCCTAGGCACTGTAGATACAGTAATGAACATGATAAAACTTTCTTGTTTCTCATTGAGCCAACACTTGAGTTCTGTGACGGTATAGAGAAGAAGAATCAAAGCAGAAGAGTTCTGCAGTATGTTCAAGAATGTTGACAGTCTGAGTGATATTCAGATGGTCTGTGTTGATTACATCATAACCGTAGTTAATCTTGAAATACTTCTCTAGCAGTTGGTGAAAAGATTTCCTAAGATCCTCTGTCTTTCTGTCCACTGCAGGCCTTCCCCTGGGATCTCTCTAATATCTAGGATCTGTCTGTTATCCAACAACTGAAGAGTGCAGCCAGAGGCTATCAGGGAGCTTCTGGGTTGGCCTGTGTCCTGATGGGTTATTTCTAGTTGTTAAAAATCTCAAATATTTCATCTGCTTATAGTCAGTCATGTTATTGGTATTGACAGCCACTGGAAACAAACCCAAAATCCAACAACATATGAAAGCATAATTTAAAAAAATAATCATGTAATGAGATATATTAAATGAAATTGAGTTAAATACAACTATGTGAGACAAAATGGATGACTCTTATAAACATTATATGGAGTAAAAAGTTATGTTATAAAATTCTTACATTGAGTGACAGAGTCGATACAGTATGATCCTATTATAAAAATTAGAAAATACTTGAAGTTAAACCATTGTTTATACATGTATACAAATGCAATAAAATTGTAAAGGAAAGCAAAGAAAACTAAGACAAAATTCAAGCTGGTGCAGTTGTAGTAGGGTATTATAAGGAGTTCATTACTCACTGTGATCTTATTCTTCTTATCTGAGTGGTGAGTACAACGGCTCTTATTTCATTGGCAGATGTTAAACCATATGTAGTTCTTATACCCTTTTATATTTATGATATTGTGTAACAAACAGTTCATATAGCAAAAATAAAACAACAGAAACAAACTAAAATTTTAAGTCCCCAAAGTAAGGAAAAGAATAACATAATAAACTCAAAAAAGCAAAAGAGAAAGTGAATAAAACAGAAAACAAATAAAAATAGTAGACAGAACACAGCAAGCCCAATATTAAGTTTATGAAACTAGATACTTAAAGCATGCTTAATGAAGGAAAAACAAAAAAACAAGCAAAGTAATAAAAAAATGAAAAAAAAAACAAAGAAACAAAAAAATAAAAACACGTTATGAATGAAAATACATACATTACCTGCAGATTTAGCATCGTTTTAAAAATATAGTGAACAATGATTATCCAGCAAGATAGCTGAATCTATCAATTTCCAGAAATATATAGTTTATCCGTCTGATTAAAAAATAAATAGAAAATTGTTCACTATCAAGAATGAGATGAGGATGTTCACAACATAGTTCTACTCAGTATTTAACTGAAGGTGCCAGCAAGTGACATAAGAAAAAAAAATAGTATAAAAATTTGAAAGAAAATTAATTCTGAAATAATATTAGAGTAGTAGTTCTTTATAATTTTAAAAATAAAATTCAATCTAGATCAAATAAAACACAAAACAAGACATTGTTGTTTATAGATTTTAAAAGTCTCACTTGAGGGGATCCCTGGGTGGCTCAGCAGTTTAGCACCGCCTTCAGCCCAGGGCCTGATCCTGGAGACCCTGGATAGAGTCCCACATCAGGATCCCTGCATGGAGCCTGCTTCTCCCTCTGCCTGTGTCTCTGCCTCTCTCTCTCTCTCTCTCTCTCTCTCTCTCTCTCTCTGTGTCCCTGATGAATAAATAAATGAAATCTTTATAAATAAATAATAAAATAAATCTCTCACTTGAAAACTTTGTAAAAAAAAGGAAAATAACCCAAAACTTCAGACTAAGACTATAATAACAATCAAAATACTCAGTATCAGAATTTCACATACGTATAATCTATTTATGTTACGTACATATTCAGTGATTTACTTTTCTCAGAATTTGTTGCTAACTTTTCCTTTTTCCTTATTATATTCTGTGAACATCTGTCTTCCATATTTTTGTACTTATCATGATAGCTAATGGCTTTGCCTTTTCATTATTAATTATCTCACTTGTTTGCATGACTTTTCTAATTTATTAATTTCTACTTTCATCTTTAATGGGTCCTTCCTGATTCTTTCCTAAGAATTGTTATTTTATGACTTCTTTTTTAGAGTAAAAGCTTAATTTGTTTGTGTTCTTTTTTGTTCATTCAGTGTTAAAGATATTCAAAAAGTTAAGTTTTCCCTTTAATATTTCTTTAGATGTATAGAAAAGAATTTGATAGTGTAAAACAAAATAATCTTTGTGCATATAAATTTTAAAGCCTAAATGAAAAAAATAACTAAACATAAAAATAGTTATTTTTACTTTACTAACATTAATTTGATTCAGATCTTATATATTTAAAACAAGACAAGACAAAATAACCATCTGAAAAATTATTCTGATGAGAAATATAGTAGTTCAAATCAACATTCATTTTATATTATACATTTGTGTATATCTGTGAATTTATCCTATATTAATCTTTATATTTAATGTAATTAGCTCCTTTCTCCAAAAAAATGATTCTGTTTATAAAACAAAAATTGATTTATAAACCAATGAAAAGGTATTAAATTCATCCACAGTTGACAGATGACAACAAAATATCCACTCCACCCTTCAACCATATGATCAAGTTCAATAGCCCCCACAATGGGGCCACCTGACATAATGTGCCCACCTCAGGAGGAGATGCAATAACCACCCATGTTGTGTTCTCCCCCAAAATGCCTAACCTGTGTCAGATCATGAAGAGACAACAAGACAACAAATCCAGAAAGAGAGACCCTCCACAACACAACTGTCCTGACTCTCCAAAAGAGTCATTGTTATTAATTTGGCTTTTCTAAATCTTGAGACTAAAAAGAAATAACAACTAAATGCAAAGTTCAAATTTTGGTTGGATCCTGAAAACAAGGAGTAAGGTGGAGATGAGGTAGAGAGGCTCAGGAAGGAAGCGGGTGCTAGAGATGGGTTGAGGGTGGAGACAAGCATTAGCTCTGGGCTGAGTAGTCAGGGAAGGTCCCCAGCTCAGGAGTAAAAAAAAATAATAATAATAATAATAATAATTTTTAATGCTCAGATTGATACAGGTTATTTGATAATATTCTTTGTTATTTGTTGGCAGGTGTATACTCATTGTTAGTGGGAATGTATTTAATAGAGTTTTGGAAACAAATGTTAGTGGGAATGTATTTAATAGAGTTTTGGAAACAAATGTCTATATCTATTAAAATTTAATGACAAGATAAAGATTTAAATGTCAATTGAATTAAGGAGTGAAAAGCTTAGTAGTCATCTCAGTTGGAAAAATGTCAATAAATGGGATTGAAATCTGAATGTGCAAAAAAGTGAGATTGGGAGAAAAACATCTTTTTGGAGATTGGAATAAGAAAGGGAGAATGGACTGGAATAGAGATTAAAATTAAAACAGAGGTTAATAGAGGCAGTATTGATTACATTTTGTAAAGGAGACACTTGTCCAATTTTATAGTATAAAGGGAAGGTGTTAACTAATGACGTTGAAGTTAAAATAAAGTAGGGAAAGGAAATAGGCGTCCAAAGAACCAGAAGACAAAGAAATCAAGGCTCCCTGAAAAGGAATGGACTTTGATGTGGCCTCTAGGGCCAAGAGAGAAAGGCAAGGTAGATGAGAGTGAGGTAGGATAAAGAGGACAGGAAATCTGGGAAATCATTTCACTCTCGCTCCTGAGTTTGAGGGTACCCAAACTAAGTGGGAACCTTGAGAGCTTGTTAAACATTTGGAGGAATCATTTAAAGATGTTAACCAAGAACTTCCCCTTCTATAACTGAAGGTGGTAATACTTGTTTTCTATTTTTTCATGTCATTTTGATAATCAAGATAATATGAATAAAGTGATTTGTCACTCAGGAGTTTAATATATATTTTTTTATGCATTATAATATACCTTGGTAAAGCTATTTTCTAAAGTAAATATCTGTATGCCAATGCCAAAAGGAAGACAAGATACATCATCTAGAATGATTAAAAATGGGATACTTTGTAAATTTAATAAGTGAAGCTTATCTATCATGAATTATAATAACCAGACTTTCAGAATGGGGAATGACATGGCTCATGGTCAAGAACAGGGAGGGCATCCTGGACTGGGGTGGGTCAGCTTTGAACTTAATCATATCTTTACATGAAGATATTCCTTTTCTTTGGAACAATGGCCACCACTGTTGTCACACTCTTTTCTCTTTCTCCAGATGGTTTAGCTTGAAATGGTTTCAAAACAACAACTATAACTGGCTGTTATAGCAACCTTTCCTTTCCTTTTTGCACACCTCAGTACAGTTTGCCTCTTCACTAATATTCATAGATTTCTAGAGGAGCTCTACCTTGTCAAATGAGCCATGTCCAGTTTTTACTCCTCAACAAATGAGGTAGGGATAATCCAACAGAGTAACAAAGTATTATATCCTTTAAAAAATTGCTTACCCTATGACTCTATTTCCAATTTACTTTTTTGTCTACTGATCTAGGTTTTCAAACATTTTTTTAAGGAAATCTAAATCTAAAATCCAAACATTTTTTTAACTCATGTTAAAGTATTTCTTACCTTGTCCATGAATTGCTTTTCAAATTGTATAAAATACTTCATGTGTTACTGAAGAATTTTAAAAATAATTAGTAATGAGTTCAATTTAGTCTCCATGCCAACTACTGATATGTATTTTCCTGGTGACTGATCTTTGTTTTGTAGAAAATGCATGATTTAATGTCCTTTTACCTGCTTGGAAGAGAATGATTTCATTTTTTTCCAGTTAACCAAATTGTCAACAACTTTTATTAACTACCTACTTTGTAACAGCTTAGAGCAGAAGTACCCTAGGGAGTTACTGAGTTAGTAGAAAAGAAAATTATTGCAATTAGTGGATTTATAGTAAAGTTAACTGAATATATAAATGTTTGCTAATTTTTGAACTGAGAAGGAAATAAAAAAATAAATTGTTGCCATCTGCTGCTTTTTAGTTGGATGAGGAGAAAATAACATTCCAAAGAATTACTTGATAAAAACGTTTGAAGATTATGAGGTGATCATAGATAATCTTTGTTTGAGCCCTTGCACAGACTTATTTATGGAGCAATAAAAGAGTTCTTTATTAAAAAATAGATTTTATAAAAAGTAGACTTTACAAAAACTCTTTATAAAAGTTCAGACTTTTTATGAGGTCTAATTCTTGGGCATAGTTTGAAAGCTTTAGGGGAGGATTTGCATAGCCCCCAAGAATTTAGTAATGCAATGGAGCTAACAGGAGACATGTGGTATTCTTTTCAGGTTAAGGAAGTGGTGTTATTTTCTAGAAAACAGAGTTTGGGGACTGGAAGAATTTCAAGTAGAATGATGAGAGCGATAAGCCATGAAGAGTCATTTGGCCTGTTTCTCAGTGATTGCCTAAGCAGGGTGTTTCATTAGATGGGGGACTTCTACAGCTTTTCTTTCCCTAATGACTTTAGACACAAGTTAGCAAAGAACTATATATACTTCTGTTCAGAGATTTTTGACTTCTTCTGTAACCTTTAGGATGGTCCTGGGTATAGTAGGCACAACATTCAGGTAAACCTCAGCTATTATTTGGGGCATCATCTCTGAAGCATATTGATTAAAATGTGCTGAATAGGTCAGTGGGTGGCAATTACTTTTGCAAACCATAAACTCAGACATGTAAAATGATAAACCTTTATTTTTCTAAAATTCTTCTAGACAATACCTTGAGCTCCTGTATTAATCTGTTAGGGCTGCCATAACCAAGTACCACAAACTGGATAATTTAAAATACAGGCATCTTTTTTTTTTTGTCTCCTAGTTCTGGGGGCTAAAAGTTTCAGATCAAGGTATCAGCACAGTTATGAAGGGTAAATCTGTTTTATGTCTCTCTCTTGGGCTTCTGGAGGTTTTCTGGCCATCTTTGGTGATCCTTTCCTTGTAGAAGCCTCATTCCAGTCTCAATCTCTGTCTTCATCTTCACATGATGTTCTCTGTATCCAGATTTCCCATTTTTAGAAGGACACTCATCATATTAAATTAAGGACCCACATACTGCAGTATGAGAGCATCTTAACTAATTATATCTGCAATGACTAATGACATCTGCCCAAATAAGACCACATTCTGAGATACTAGGGTTAGGTCTTCCACCTGTGGATTTGTGGGGGAGACACAATTCAACCTGTAACAGCTCCCAAGCTACCAATGATAAAACTTTATTTAATATGATTCTGGGTAACTCAGTCATTTGAGGTTTTTTCCCTGGAGTGAAAGTGACAAGGTCAATGGAGGTAGAGGGTCTTCGGGGATCAACTGCTCATGGCCCTCAGGGCACTGCCTTTGGCTCCTTATCCCTGCTCATGTCTTGTTCTGTGGTTGCTGGCTTCTATCCAGCCTGCCATTTACTACATCTGTGCTTTTCATTTGATCTCTGGTTGGCAGTCTTTGAAATTCCATCAACGCATTTTTACTACAAGCACTTGTTAGGTAGTGACCTTACTTCTCCAAAAAATTGTGATTGCCCTCCTGCACCTTCCTGGGTTAGCAGGATGATTGGTGGCCTGTGTCAGGTACTTGCAGCTTTTACAGACATTTCCGTCCTACTGAAGCTGTTCTAAGCTGATCTGGAGAAAATGTACAAGTCTTCTTCAGGGGTGTGCAGTGGGATCTCTCCTCTGGTTCCCTCTGTCCCGTACTTCACCCCCACTGGAACGGGTAGGGGGCAGGAGACAGAGCTTCCTGGAGACCCTTCGTGGCTCTTCTCTGCACCAGACACACTAGCTCAGCATATAGCCTCTGATGATAGTGTCCTCCCATTCAGATAACCAAGCACAGTCTACCCAGCTCTTCATAGACCTTCCCATTGGAAAGATGAATAGTACTCTGTCTCCTTGGTGCAGTGTCTAATGACTATGAGTAAGGATTCTCACATCTCCTGAATGCCGCTACAGTCCCAAAACCATATTCTAACATTATCACTTACAGGAGTATTGCTTCTAACAGATATGTTTTTTCTTTTTAGATTTTTGAGTAAAATATTATGTAAAATTTAAAAGATTAAATGGGGGATCCCTGGGTGGCGCAGTGGTTTGGCGCTTGCCTTTGGCCCAGGGCGCGATCCTGGAGACCCGGGATCGAATCCCACATCAGGCTCCCGGTGCATGGAGCCTGCTTCTCCCTCTGCCTATGTCTCTGCCTCTCTCTCTCTCTCTCTCTCTCTCTCTCTCTCTGTGGCTATCATAAATAAATAAAAATTAAAAAAAAATTTTAAAAGATTAAATGGATATGATGCCTCCATGATCTAGCTTAAGAAATAAAATCTTTCTTATATCTTTACAAACCTATTGCTTAAATAAGTTGTTTCAAAACTCTTGAACATATCTCAAAAAGTTGAATTTACCCATATACATGTGCTCTGAGGCCCTGTGTTACCCTACCTTGTCAGGGAGACAGAGGTCCTTGTTCATCACCCAGTTGATGCACAGTTCCTTAATGGCTATGGGAATAATGGCACATGTAGAGTTTGCTCTATAGACAATTAGTAGAACTTGAGATGAGGAAACTTAACAATAACAGATGGAGAATGTTATTAATTTTTATTGAAGATACGCATACAACACATTCGGAAAAAAAATCTCAATATTGTGAAGGATGCCAAATACCATCTCATCATCCAGTGTTTCATTAAAAGACAAAACTTAGAGTCTTGCTAAGTCCTATATATGCACTTATATACATATATGAACATGTGTATGTATTAATAAGCACAGATATGTACATATACATACATACATCTCTGCTAACCAGATTCCTTGGAACATACATTTATCTATAATAGGAAAGGGACAATGGTGAGTGTGGAGCTTCATTTCTTCATGAGTAAAACTGAGGAGACTTCACTGGTCTCAGGTCTCCTGTTCTGGTTACAACATTTTGAGGTGATTCATTTCATTTCAACTAACTAAGAGATATTGGTGGATGTTAAGTTTCTAAGGCCTGAGTGACTTCTGTCCTTTGGTATAATTGATACTAAGAGACGCTTCTGAATAGAATACCCCAACATAGGGCAAAATGCCAAGGCTGAAACTAAAGAAAGTTAGGCTTATTATTATTTATTTATTTATTTATTTATTTATTTATTTATTTATTTATTCCCCTTTTTTTTAATTGCAGAAGAAAGTGAAGAAATCTCTGTAAAGATCTCTGATGAATAGCATGTTAGGGGTGGAAACTGGAAGGAGGAAAAGAGAAGAGAAAACTCCCCTCATCTTGTCCAGAGGCCTTTTCCTTCTGTCCTTCCCTCTCTAGACACCTGAGAAATACAGCACAAGTTCTTACTGTCACGGAGTTACAGGTAGAGAAGAACACCAGCTTCCTGGGAAGTGTAGATGAAGCAGGGAGGGAAGACAGTTTCACTAGTGCCCCCTAAAGAGACATACCCTGCGTCCCTTGAGAAATACTGGGTTCACATAAATTCAACATACCAAACCAAAAACAGAGAACCAGGCCAGAAAAATTCAAAGACTAGTCTCCTGAAGGTCATAAGGCTAGAATCTATACTAACAGCTAGGATTCCTGAATCCCCAAAATTGTGTGTGTGTGTGTGTGTGTGTGTGTGTGTGATTTGAAATAACTTCTGTAACTATTTCTTTGAATTTATGAAATTGACGACCTAAGATCCAACCAAAATACTGTGTCTTGCTTTGCTATAATTTATATTTCATCCCTCAGTCTCAAGTTACCAGAATTCTCATTTTAAATCTCCTGATTTTATCAATATGTAACCCAAATTCACTTTAAAAATACACATATTAGTATAATCCATAGTATTTTAATGGATGCTCTGAATAACAAATAGAATTCTGTGTCGTAATTGTTTTCAGTAGCAAACAAGATTTGTTTTAATATGCTGAGTGCTCCATTTGAAGAAATTACTTTGCTTCATTATGAGAAAAAAAATAATTTAGGCTATAGTGTGGATTTTTTTCAGATGAAAGGAATGTAAGGATTATGTCATCCAATCTCTTAATTCTGCTGCTGAGAATGGAGGTCTAGAGAAATTAGGTGACTGAATGCCTGAATTATTTTTCTACCAACTTTAGCATTATGTAATTTTAAGTAGTAAAGTCTGATAATTTTACTGGTAGAGTTCTTTCACCAAGGGTTACCAATAATCCAATTTGGAGCATGTGAATTCCAAAAGGAAACAGCAAAAAAACAAAAACAAAAACAAAAAAAAACAAAACAAAAACAGTACTGTCAAGCCATCAATCCAAGGCTTTTACTGACACCACTTTTCCCAGAACAGAAAACGTCCTTTCAAGTCTTTTGCACTGCAACTACACAGACAATGTTGGCTGTAATGGAAAAAACACAGCTTTTCAGCTTATAAACTATGTGACCTTGAGCAAGCTAATTATACTTTAGTCCTCTTATTTGTAAAACTGGGGAACAAAAATCTATCTCACTGGCTCCTTCTAGAAATAAAGCAGACTAGCCTGTATAAAGTACTCATCATGGTACCTGGAAGACAATAATTACTGGTGTTCCTTTCTTCTCTTCTATTTCCCTGATCAAGGTCACATGGCTGATTAGTGGCTAGACTTTTTATTTTCTAGGGCAAAGCTTTCTTCTTCACAGGATTCTTCCATTGTTCACATCATAATGCTCTCAGGAATGGGAAGGAGAAATATCCAAGAAGCCATTTTTTGTTAGCCTGAGAATCAAGCCAGGGACTGGTGCCCTGTCTTGAAAGTGCCAAGTTTCTATTGCAAATTGTGACATAACTGTAATAGTAGATATAGGATCCTTTCACACTCTTCTTAGAATTCTAGATGTGGCATAGTTATTGTATTTCTTATACATGAGAAGGTGATGGAATTTATAGTGGCTCAGAAAGAAGAGGAGAAAACTTGAGTATGTCTCTTATTAAGTGAGCTCATTTGCGCTGGAAAATAGGACACAATGCAAGTTATGGGAATTTACATATTTGACCAAAGCAAATAGATTCATAGGGCCAATTGAGTGCTCAAATTAAAATATCTGTTTCAAGGTTACCATGAGGCTCGAGAATGCTTTGCCACTAGCTTATTTGGCCCCCAGAAAGAATCATTTTTTAATGTCTAGATGTTAAAAATAAATAAGATTCATGAAATAATAATTAATAATCAGGATTTTTTGTTTTGTTGTGATATAATTGACACACAGTACAGTGTAAGTTTGGTGCATGGTGTCTTGACTTACATCCATTGGGAGATGACGACCATCCATCATCTTACATAGGTACAAAAACAATGGTTTTTTTCCTCTTGTAATGAGAACTCTTAGGATTCATTCTCAACAATTTTCACATATACCATACAGCAGTACCAACTATAGTCCTCGTGTTGTACGTTATACACCAAGTACTTATTCTAACTGGAACTTTGTACCTATTGATGTCACCTTCCTCTGACTCCCTCCCTGAGCCCCCGCCTCTGGAAACCACAAACCAGGTCTCTTTTTTTTATGTGCTTGCGTTTTTTTGTTTAGTCGGGCTTTTTTTTTTTTTTTTTTTTAAAGATTCCTATATAGAAGTGAGATCATACAGTTTTTGTCTTTCTCTTTCTGCTTTAGCATAATGCCCTCAAGAGCCATCCTTGTTGTCCCAAACAGCAGGGTTTCCTTCTTTCTGGTGACTAACATTTCGTTGAATACATATACCACATCTTCTTTATTCATTCATCTTATACCTATTACCTACCTACTTATACATCTATTATCTAACTATTTTTTACGTTCTAAGACTTGAAACCAAAGATGTATAGCTAATCTGATGGGCATTTTCGTTTTGGGAGTTTGTTTTTATCCAAAGTATCCAAAGATATCCAAGGTATCCAAAGTATCTGTAGACTTGGAGGAGAGTTTGGTGCTGACCCCTTTGTTTTTATTAGTATTTTTCTTATTTGGAAAAGAAAAGTACAATTATTTTTCATTAGTATATACAAATGGTTAATTGACTTTTTAAAAAGTTCTTCAATATTGGTCAAGTATTTCCATTTGTTTACAGATTTATTTATTTATTCATTCATTCATTCATGAGACACACACAGAGAGAGAGAGAGAGAGAGAGAGAGGCAGAGACACAGGCAGAGGGAGAAGCAGGCTCCATGCAGGGAGCCCGACGTGGGACTTGATCCCGGGTCTCCAGGATCGCTCCCGGGGCTGAAGGCGGTGCTAAACCGCTGAGCCACCCTGGCTGCCCTACAGTTTGTTTTAATTTAAAAAAAATAAAATAAAATAAAAAATAAATAAAAATAAAAGCATCAACTTCTCCTTCGTGCACTAATTAATTCATCACCACTGCCTGTGGATAGGTTAGAGCTTTTGCATTTTTTTTCTTCTGGTTGCTTTATTTTTTTTTATTTTTTAATAATAAATTTATTTTTTATTGGTGTTCAATTTGCCAACATACAGAATAACACCCAGTGCTCATCCCGTCAAGTGCCCTCCTTGCATTCCTAAGGTAAAAGGGATCTGGAAGTAACGGTGGAGCTGGTGATGGGGTTAAAAAATCACAAAACCCAGTTTCATTCTGTCTTTGCTGGGATACCTCTCCTTTATTGGCGGAGATCAAGGCAAGGCTTTGCTCACCTCTGGGAAGGAGTGTGGAAAGCCGCCAGGCATCCATATGCTTCCCCTGAACTGGAGATCAACTAAATACTGGATTTTACTTTCCTCTATAGCCCGTCTTTCCTTTCTAGTGACTGGCTATACCAGTGACAATCCTGGAAGCAACAAGAATAGCCATTTACTTTTTCTTCCTTATTACTTTGGTAGGAATTGTTTTGGTATTTCTTTGACATACTTGTTTTAAGTGTGTGTTTTCTCCTGGTTCCTTGGGAACTTATTTGAAGGGCAATAGATTTATTGCCAGCATATTGTTCATTTTAAGGCCACATTTTGTAAGTGAGGAAATTGAGTTATCTTGAGAAGAAACAAATGGGCAGTTGAATGGTGACAGCTTGGAATGGTGAATGCTTTGCTGGGTAGAATTTCATGTAGCAGCAAAGACCATCCTTCGACCTTGGGCAATCAGAGCCTCTTATGGGCCTCATGATTCGGGAGTTTTGCTGTCATTCTCTTGGCCATCTATTCCCAACAGGTAAATTATTTTGACAAATGGAATGTTTTTTGAAGCCATATTTGTGACCATGAAGATGAACTATATGAGTACAATAATGTAGCAAATGAGCTCTACTCAAGAAATTACTAACTGTAGAGAAAGAGTAAGATAGTCTGAAAATTTTCTATCTTAAAAATAGTTATATATTTACCTCCAAATTAGGTTGGTTAGGGTATTACTTGATAATTCTTGACAGTAAAAAAATTGATTTCTATTAATTTTCCTAAATGGGCAAAAGTGAATCAAGGAGGCCTTTATTGGGTATAAAGTTTAGCAAGAATATAAAGGCAGATGACTCTGTCCTACACTAGCTGTCATCTTCACCTCTAACCAGATGCTAAATGAAAAGCTAAAAGCACATTGTCTAATACAGTGTTTGTCTAAGTGTGGTATAGGAAATCCATATAGGTTATAAGAAAAAGAGGCTTCCTAGTAAGAAATACTGTGTATTCTGAGTAAAACTTAAATAGCTTTTTCACAACAGGATATGAAGAAAATTCAGTGTGCTAGTTTATATTATGATCTATTAAAAGAAGAATATAGTGGTTCTCTTTCCCATGTTTATTTTACCTCAGAACCTTTTATGGAAGGAGTTTTTGATCCTGGACCTCCATGAGCTAACTTTGGGGTATGAGCACCTTAGAATATTACTTCTACTAATGCTTCATTGGGTCAGTCTGAGATAGAGGAGTCTCTCCCTTTCATCTGTACATTTCTTTATTTTCCCCTTATTTCTAAGATTTACCCCCTCCCATAAAAAATATGTAACCTTTGGCCTACACACCATTACCCATTATTTCTGTTATATATACCTTCAGCCAGGGTCTGAGATGTCCCATCCAATATAAAAGAAGTGTCAAGTATTCTTTTATTCTAGATTCAGCAAATAATTACTACTGCATTTCATTATCTTCTAAATTACTTTTATTTTCTTTTCAATAGGTATGAAGCCACATTTTATTGGGATGGACTGTAAGAAATAGCTGATATTAAACTAATAACAGTGGTGATCCATGTGGTTCAACCTAATACACTAATATTATTGAAGAGTAATTATAGTTACCAAGATACTTCTTTACAAAAAGAGACTTAGCTATTTCAAGAATTTTTGCTTAATACTTTTATAAATAGACTGGATGGTTGGCAGGAGAGATCACTTATGCTTGTAAATGATACCAAGTTGGCCGAGATTGACAGTATCAGGTAGGGCCAGACAAGAATGCAAAATGATACAATCGATTTGACAGTAATGTGCACTGGATAAGATGAATTACAATTAGGGTGCATGCAAGGTTTTGTTTGCAAAATAGAATAATTACTTTGAAAAATGCAACAGGAATAGAAATATTCTCATGGACTGGGCAATATTCAGAGGAGTTTAAAGTCACAACCAATCACAGAGTCAGGCTTTGCTGAACATGCCCAAATGGGACACCTCTGAGCCATTCATTCTAACCAACCATCTGGACTTCATCATGTAGATTTTGGCTGCCACACTGAATGACTATTGGCACTAAATCAGTGATTCCATTCCATTGTGGTCTGTGAACTTCAGGAATTGGGACATAGCATTATTATTTTGAGTAATACAAGAATACTCTCCTTGCAGCCCAAACTCTGCTCACCTTTCCAGACTCAGTTAAAGGTTAAGGAAGTTCATAGGGTCTCTCCCTTCTTATTTCTATAGGAGACATACTGCTCAACACAGGGTATAACAAACATTTCTGGCTGAAGGTAGCACCATCTTGTTTATATATTGACCTCAACTTTGAACTTTTTAAGTTACTTCAGGACAAGAGTCAAGTATTGTACATGTACTGCACTTTGCTAGGACTAGTGTGTAGTTAATAAGAACATTAGTAGGATTCATCAACTAAAACTTAATAAAGTTAATTGTCACAACAATAAAAATAGCACAGTGTTGATTTGAGAACATGAAAAATTGAGAAACTTCTGTGGATGTAGATGCCTATGGCCCTTATTGTTTTGATTCTTGAACCAACTTTTCTCATTAAGAGAGAAAATATGTATTTATTTTTTGTGTCAATCATATTCCAAGATGATATTTCATATATCCATTAAACTTTACTACATTCTAAATTCCAATAAATCTAAGCTAATGTTTGGTTTGGTGGAGTTTCATGTAAAATTTGTTATTCGGAGTTGATGGTTTTATGTGTTATAAAATATAGTTAAGTGGAAATAATTTTTATTGGGCTTTTGTATCTTAAATGTAGAGATGCTTAATAGATTTTTTTTAGTCTAAATTATCTGACCAAGTGTACAATTAAACTTCTGGTTTATTATTTATTTTTGTGTCTCTATAAATTAATTAATGGGTTTAGAATGATTTATCAACTTTGATTATTAAAATAAAATCCACATACTTCATTATACTGTCTACAGTAGCATTACCCTCAACCCCGTGTTTGAATTTATTATAGCTCAATCCTGAGCCAATGTCACTCTTAAGACTTTCAGTTACAATAATGGATTTCTCTGGAAAATAATTCGAGTCTAACTGGATGTTGTTAAATCCTCAGGCCATGGTAAGTGTGACTGTGGCAAGTGCAAATGTCAGGAAGGTTGGTTTGGGGATGCGTGCCAGTACCCAATTCACTGTGACCTGACAAAGAAGAAGAGTAACCAGATGTGCAAGAATTCTCAAGATGTCATCTGCTCTAATGCAGGTAAGAATTCTATTCTACGAAAATTCTTAAATAATCACATTTTGGTTTTTCATGGAAATAGGTAGGCGTTGAGAAATGCAGAACCTCTGAGAGAGACTGCTTTTGAGTATATTTTTCTGAAATGAAATGCAGATAAATCAATAGGGGAAAATGTCATCTTGCTGAGACTGGCAAGTTTGATGCTCTCCAGCTGTTCCAAATGCCTTCTTCAAGCAGGATATTCACGGGAAACAACACCCCGACAACATTTTATGTAAATTGTGAGCCATGATTTTGAATGCTGGATTAAATCTTTTAAACAGGATTTATATAAGCTGACTTAATTATTTTCTATTACAGATCAAGGGTGCTTTGGAATTTATACCTTAGCATCAAATAGAACCAAACCTTTTTAATTTGGTAGAAGCTTTAGATGCACTAGATATGAAACTCATGGGAAAATATAGTGACATCAAGATTTTATGTTTGGCCAAAATATTTTTACATCTTATAGAAGTTATTTAAAAATGTTTTTTTTTGGGTGGGGGGCAGCCCTGGTGGCTTAGCGGTTTAGTGCTGCCTTCAGCCTGGGGCGTGATCCTGGAGATCCGGGATCGAGTCCCATGTGAGGCTCCCTGCCTGGGGTCTGCTTCTCCCTCTGCCTGTGTCTCTGACTCTCTCTGTGTGTGTGTCTCTCATGAATAAATAAATCTCTTTAAAACATGTTTTTTAGAAATTTATCGTAAAACTGTTAAGATTAACTACCCAGTCCATATAAAACAAAGCAACTGGCTTTGTTTTCAATAATGCTTAGTTGGCGTTACTATATTTAAATACTCCTTTCATATTTGGGGACATGGAGCCTCAAGAGTCCACTTTTCTTAAGGCTGGTTGAACTTAAGATTGCTCCTGTCCCAAGGTAGAAGGTTTGATTGAGTTATTTTGGTGAGTGTGGTCTGGGCTGCAGTGGGTTTTTAAAGCTTTCCCAGAAATTCTTTTGGAGAGCCTTGTGTGGGAGCCATTGTTTTGCATGCTAAAAGCAAGTATTTGACTACAAGAGCGTCTTTCCTCTGGGAGCTCCCATTGTAGATAGAGTCCTTCCTTGTTCAGAGCTAGTATCTTTCCACAATCTTTGATCTTAGTGAATTGCTCTGTGAAGATTAAGTGTAGTAAGAGTGTTTTGCTAGTGGGAAGCAAGGCCATACTCAAAGCAAGATATGAGTGGATAGATTGGGAAGCATGACAAATTGGTCTTAATAGTTGGTTACTTTCTGTGTTCAATGATATTCTTGCTTCTTTCCAGCACCTTAGTCTTTTCTGACTGTAGGATTTTTCTGCCTTTGGTTCTTAACACCCACCTTTCCATGCACGCTTATACACACACACACACACACACACACATGCTTACCATATATAGCCTCATTCTTTTGAAAATGTCCAGTTTTCTAAATTTCTAAATGTTTTTTTTTAATTTTTATTTATTTATGATAGTCACACAGAGAGAGGGGCGGGGGAGGGCAGAGACACAGGCAGAGAGAGAGGCAGGCTCCATGCACCGGGAGCCCGACGTGGGATTCGATCCCGGGTCTCCAGGATCGAGCCCTAGGCCAAAGGCAGGCGCTAAACCGCTGCGCCACCCAGGGATCCCTAGGTTTTCTAAATTTCTATAAGTAATAAAGCTTGAATTCTGTTTTTTTTTTTGTTCTTTATTTTTGGCTTTATTTATTGTTTATTTTTCAAATCAAATCCAGAGGTGTTTTTTTTTCTTTTTAGTAATACATTATAACCAATAGGGGTTAATTTAGGAACACAAATGTTTGAACATTAAGTAAAAGAACATGGGATTTGCTGTAGTAAGGTACCTTAAAGGAAAAATTTACAGAATTATTTCAGGAGATGATGAAACATATTTGATAAAAATAAAGCACAATTTTAAGATATCTGAGCCTCTGCCTTCTTTTAAAGATTGGTATAATACTTTTATGTAATCTACCATCCATATTCCAGTTTCATTTATTGACCAAACAATGTCCTTTACATCATTCCCCCACCTCTGTAGGATCCAGTCTAGAGCAGAGTTATATTTAGCTGTTATCTCTGGTTAACCTCCTTTAATCTGGACTATTTCCACACTCTATGGTATTATAGCATAGCAAATTTTGAAGAAAACTGTCTCCAACCTTTCTTTTTTTTTTTTTTAAATAGAATATTACGCGTTTGGCTTTGTCCGATGTGTCCTCATGATTAGATTCATGTCATACATTCTTAGTTGAATTGCCAAATAGATGATTTTGTATACTCAGGATGTGTCATCTGGAAGTCCATGATATCCATCTGCTCTCACTGGTGAGGTTAATTTTGATCACATGGTCAAGGTGTTGTCTGTTGTCTCAGCTCTGTAATTACTGATTTTGCCCTTGTAACAAATGAGCAGTCTGTTGGGAAACTCTTAGAAATTATAAGACATTACATCCTCATCAAAATTACTCCTGATAGGGATGCCTGAGTGGCTCAGCGGTTTAGTGCCTGCCTTCGGCCCAGAGTATGATCCTGGAGTCCCAGGATTGAGTCCCACATTGGGCTCCCTGCATGGAGCCTGCTTCTCCCCCTGCCTGTGTCTCTGCCTCTCTCTCTGTGTGTGTGTGTGTGTGTGTGTGTGTGTGTGTCTCATGAATAAATAAATAAAATCTTTTAAAAAAATTAGTCCTGATTTACCATTCATTGATGATTTTCACCTGATCCATTGTTTATACTAGCGATGGAAAAATGATGATTTCTCAATTCCAACATTCTCTCCATATTTACTGGTTGGTACTCAACATTCTATTACAACAACAATTACTGGATATTTCATTTACTTAGTGATTTATTGTCCATTCAGAATCACAGTTCCTATTATTTCAATGGATTATTATTCATTACTACACTTATTTTGGTGCTCAGATAGTCCCAGATGAGGTTGTTGGAGCCCCTTCAAGCTAGCTTTTCAGTCCTTGTGACATGCCTCCATTGTTTTGTTTCGTTTTATTTCAGCAATCCTTTCTTTTCTGGCATAACAAAATATTCCAGAGTCATGTTGTACCTGATTTGCCACAGCTTTGGAATCAACCATTTCTCTAAAGAGCCTTGGTTCCTTTAGGTGAAGAATGGTATTAAAATAAAAATTGTGTCAGGTTTAATCCGGTCAGTAGTGAAGTGGAACAGAGAAGCCAGGCAAAAGTTGGTCGAAAGCAGCTTTTTTTTTTTTTAAAGATTTTATTTATTAGAGACACACAGAGAGAGAGAGAGAGAGAGAGAGAGAGGCAGAGACACAGGCAGAGGGAGAAGCAGGCTCCACACAGGGAGCCCGACGTGGGACTCGATCCTGGGTCTCCAGGATCAGGCCCTGGGCTGAAGGCGGCGCTGAACCGCTGAGCCACACAGGCTGCCCGAAACCGGCTTTTATTTTTTTAGTTTATTTTATTTTTAATAAACTTATTTTTTATTGGTGTTCAATTTGCCAACATACAGAATAATACCCAGTGTTCATCCCGTCAAGTGCCCCCTTCAGTGCCCATCACCTAGTCACCCCCACCCCCGCCCACCTCCCCCTCCACCACCCCTAGTTCGTTTCCCAGAGTTAGGAGTCTTTCATGTTCTGTCTCCCTTTCTGATATTCCCCACGTATTTTTTCTCCTTTCCCCTTTATTCCCTTTCACTATTTTTTATATTCCCCAAATGAATGAGACCATAGAATGTCCTTCTCCGAAGATGTGGTCTCTGTACACAATGGAATATCACTCAGCCATCAGAAGAGACAAATACCCCCCATTTGCTTCCACGTGGACAGAACTGGAGGGTGTTATGCTGAGTGAAGTAAGTCAATCCGAGGATGAAACCGGCTTTTAATGGGGCCCGCAGGGGAGGGAGAGAGCGAGGAAGTAGCGCGGGGAGGTCGCGCCCAGGCTAACCGCAGGGGGGTCTATAAAGAGTTTTCGGTGGGAAGATGGGTGCAGGGCGGCATTCCATTAGGGCAAGGGTTACAGGTCATTGTAAGCTAAGTTAGGGTAGGGCGGCAAGGCAGCGTTATTGGGAGGTTGCTGGCCTGGGTGGGCCCTTTTGAGGTTCCCAGTCTCGCCAGCCCAACAGTGAGCACTAGGGATGTTTATTTCTACTGGGATGAATTTGTTTCTTGACGCTTTCTGTAAATAGGCTAGTAAACATGCATGAACATATATATACATGTGCATGCACATAGATACAAAGACATATTTTAGAAATCAGGATTTCATGTCAGTATATCCAACTCCAGTCCACCCCCACAAGGTTATCTCCTACTTTTTCCCTTCCATATTTGCTTATTTTTCACAGTGAGAAATATGGCTCCCAACATCATGGATGTATTTACTCATTTGCTCAATCCTATATTACATACATCTAAAATCGATTTTAGAATTGTTTCATGCATACCACTATACAAAACAAGTCTACCAAAACATTTTGGGATTTGTTTGCAATTGACTCCCTCTCCTACTTCCATCCCACCCAAGCCATGCTCAAGATTGGGATACTTAGTTAATTGCTGTGCTTGTAAGTTCTTTGGATTTCTTTCTTTTTGTCTCCCCTTAGTGCAGTTATTGTACTCATTTGAAATACAATTCAGCTTATTTACTTCATATTGCTTTCAGTTTTAGGGATTTTTTTTCCTTCCTTTCCATCCTTATTGATTTTATTTTACTTTGCAATATGTAGAGCATGAAGAGGCCGCCAAAAGTCAAAACTATATAAAAAAGCATAGTGAATCATCATTCTCTTCCTAAACTTTCTCTCCTGAGGGGTAACCAACTTCATGGCTGCTTTATCTGTGTATGTGTTAATTTTTTGTAGAGAAAAATAGTTGTATGTGTTTTTTGGTTTTTGTTTTTGTTTTTGTTTTTTCATTTGTTCCCTACACAAAAGGTAACATGCTATATATGCTCTTTTTTTTTTTTTAAGATTTTTATTTATTTATGAGAGACACAGAGAGAGAGGCAGAGACACAGGCAGAGGCAGAAGCAGGCTCCATGCAGGGAGCCCGACATGGGACTCCATCCCGGGTCTTCAGGATCAGGCCCTGGGCTGAAGGTGGTGCTAAACCGTTGAGCCACCCAGGCTGTCCTGTATATGCTCTTTGTACTCTGCCTTTGCCACCTTAGCATCCCTTGGAATTCACTCCATATCAGTAGTACATAGAAATATTGCTCATTCTTTTTTCAGATGCATAGGACTCAGCTCTATACAGGTGACATAATTTATTCAGTCAGTCTCCTATGATTGGGCACTTAGGCACTTTCTAATATTTTGAAATTACAAATATTAATGCAGAAAATGAACTGGTGCATATGTATTTTCATATTTTTGGAGGTGTATCTTCAGGATAAATTACTATATGTGGGATTGGTGCACCAAAAGGTAAATTCATACTCAGTGTTACACTTAAACTTTTCACTCTTACTCTCTACTCAGTATGAAAGCCTTTCAAGTTGAATTTAGCAATCTCATTCTCACATGGCTTCTTTTAATGTCTATTTTTACTAGCCTATCTGGACTATTCCCCTGAAACTGCATTAGGCTCTGAGTTCTCTCTACTAATCCTTTCCCCTTTATATCATGATGTGGTTTTCTGGAAGCAGCTTGGGGCAGAAGGAGAGGAGGAGGGAATTGGACTGGGGCATTAAGACTGCAGGGTGGAATGAGATGGATCTGGGGACTGAAGGTGTTCCAGAAGCTGACTCTGTAGGGGTGCAGAAAGCAAGGCATAGCCTGCAGAGCAACGTGGGGCTCCACTGCCATTGCAAAAGAGTATGGGTGGTGTTCAAGACAAGGAAGACTTCCTAGAGAGAGATAGCTTTATTAGGATGAAAAGTCAGAGTAAAAATAATCTAGCATAAAGCAGAAGACCAGTCCTAAAGACTGAGCTCACTGGCAACTAAGAGAAGTAGTATGACATAACATGAGCACAGGAGTCTGTCACTTTTGCCTGGGCTTCCATCTGCCATATCTTGGAGCCTCAGTTGTGAATTCTACTTGGTGGATGAGACAGGAAGTCTCTAAGCTGTTGTAAACGTCCCACATTAGCCAGATATGGTTCAGATGTGTGGCTGGGAGTGAGTGAGCCTGTCTGTCACGGTGTCAGTGAGAAGTTGTAGAATTTAGAGGTAGAGTCTGTTCTTTTCCATCTTTCCTGAAAACAGCTCCTGCGTACTCTGCTCTGACGATGTTACACCTCGCTTCCAAACCATGACAGTCTCCTGGTATTCTAACAGATAAATTCTAGAGTCTTTAGCCAACATTCTTGATCCTCTACTCCCTGCCTTCAACTGATCCTTTTCTCCGAAATCAAGCTAAACTCTGTACTGTTCTTTAATTCCACATCCTTATCCCTTAGCTGAGGCTTCTTTCTCAACATTGAAAGCCTTTTCTCCATCTCCACCTGTTGAAATTCGTTCCATATATCAAGTGCCAACTCAAGAACTTGCTCCTTTATTGTGCCTTTTCTCCTTCACAGAGCCAGACTGAGGTTTATACTTTCTATACAGTATTTGTCACAGATCTATTGCAAATGACTTTACATCATCTGGTCTCATGTATGTGTAACAATTATTGATCATCTAAGCTTTTTATTCCTAGTCTGTGATTTACTTAGTTTTAAATTGTATTCATTTTATTATCTCCTATAGCACCTGGTACTTTGCCAACAATATAATAGGCAGCAAGAAAATTTAATGAATAGATGTTTGGATGGTTGTAAGACAGCATGAATAAAGGTGAAAATGAAAAAGAAGGGTGATAATTAGAGAAAAAAATGAGATGAGGCAGTACCATGAATTGTAGTTTTCAATTTGACATGAACTTTTATAAAATAAATATTTTCGGGAAAAAAACACACACACAAGAAAGGGAAAATTAATAAACATAAAATTCGTATGAGTATTCTCAAGGAAGAAAAAGAATTAGCTCAAATTCTGCAAAATCACCATTTCTATGTGACTGTGAGAAGAAAAACACAACTCTTTGAAGATAATAGCTAATTGTGAATGACCTGGCTAACAGAATCATGCAGAGGGCATGAAGATAGGATGTTGTGGGGTCAATATACAGAGAGTCTGGAGGAAATGTTTGGGAACATGACTACTATGCTTAGTATCTTCATGGGAGGAGATGAAGAACCCAAAGGTTTCTGAAAGCCTATGATGTAACTGCACAGTGTTTTCAGAAAGATGGCTGGGTGATCTGTTTACCATTGGGCTCTTGTAGCAGCTCAGTGGGGTTGATATTATTTGTAGAGCAGCAACTTGAGAGTTAAAGATGGACATAATGACCTAAAAAATGTATAGCTACTGGCTATACATGGTATAATACTAGCTACTAAAACCTGGATTTGGCTACAAATCCACCTTCGTCTAAAATCCATACCCTTTCTGGGCCATCACATACAAAATTGCCAGTATCCAGGAGCTCAATTCAAACATCAGTATCATCTTTGGATCTTCCCAATCCTTCACCACACTTAGGCAGTCCCTGAGTTATCTGTTCTTTTTCCTGAAAATACCCCTGACAGTCTCTGCTTCTTTCTAACTCACTGCCATCACCCTGGTCAGCCTCTATCTTCTTTCCTGCAGACAAATGTAATAACCTGTCCTCATATCCACTGCCCTTCATTTCACTTCATCATGCATATGACAACTAGTGTAATCTGGTAAAATGCGTATCTGATCATCTGACTCACTGGCTGAAAGTATTTCTATGACTTCTCGTTATTCTTGTATTAAAGTTGGAAATCTTTACGTGACCTGTAAGACTTCTGGAAACCGCACCTCTAGGTGTCTTATTAATTTCATACCACTTTCCACATCATTTTCTATGTTTCAGCTGTCTTTGACTTTTTCTTCTTACTTCCTTTTTTTTTTTTTTTTTTTAACCACAGAGCCTTTGCTGGTGTCTCTTGCAGGAAGTGGGCCTCCCCAACATCTCACTTCTCTTGCCTATTATTTTTACTTTGCTCTCAGTATGTCATTTTGGAGCTACTTCCCCAGGGAAGCTCTGTGCCTGACCACCAGGTTTCAGTTAAATCCCCTGCTAAGCTCTTCTGCAACACTTTGCACTTCTCCATTTATTTTATTACATTGGTTTACTCGTATAAAACTCTGAGAGGAGGATTATGGCTGACTTGATCTCCCGTTGTGTTTCCAAAGTCTAGGATGGTATCTGGTGAGTGGTAAAGTTTCAGTTTATATCTGCTGGCTTCTATGATGATCAATTAAAAATGGAAAAATGAGTATTCAAAAGGAAGTTCCTTAAATGGATGCTCTGCCTCTCATGATCATTTGAATGCTGTTTTCCTCTCAGTGAAATCCCTCTCAGCGGTTGCAGTCAAATCCTCAACCTTGGCAGAATCTATGGTGTGTGGTCGACCAGGTGACTCCAGTGCCTCTGTGTCACTCTGAGCCACCCTGTAGTTTGGGCGAGGCCCCAGGCTCTATACCTAAGAAAACTTGCTCTGGTCCCACTGTCATAAGAATGTGTGGATTAGTTTAACACCGTGGAGGTGACATTATTAGGAGATTCTAGGTTTTTCATTTATGCATTTGATGAATTCCACAAATATTTATTATATGAATAGTATGCTCAAATATTGTGCAAAGCATTGAATAAATACTGGCAAGGAAGATAAGCAAGGCTACTTCCCTCACAAAGCTTAGAATTTTCTGCTTTAGTTCACTTCAGACCCAGGTGTAATCACAAGATAGTCACTCATCCATTGATCACATAGCCATGTATAAAGTAGCTCTGTACTTAGGGAGGTCAAATTTACATTCATGAAACTATTAGAAGTCAATCATAATAGCTCTGTGCCATAAAATATGATTGCTGTACTATAATCATCAAGAAAGAATGTTGTTATCTATCTCATCCTACCCACAGAATTACAAAATTGGAATAATAAATTGACTTGAATTGTCTCTGGCTCTGAAAGAAATAGATTAAAAATTATCAGTGATCATTTATATGCATTTAACAAATACTTTTTGCTTTGTTTTCATGGTTTAGGTACATGCCACTGTGGCAGGTGTAAGTGTGATAATCCAGATGGAAATGGACTCGTTTATGGTAAATTTTGTGAGTGTGACGATAGAGAATGCATAGATGATGAAACAGAAGAAATATGTGGAGGTAGGTACACTAACTGCACAGAAATTAGTAAATAACTTGATTTTCACCTGTTTTATTGTACTTTTGTCTCTGTATACATTTCTACACTAAGTTTACTCATTTAATCTGAATTTATGCTTATTCAGAAAACCCCTTATATAAGACATTTAGGATAGACTAGTACTTTTTAAATGCAAAATCGGACTCTTCCCAGAGAGGAGCCAGGTCATTATGGCAACAGACCAGCTGTGTGATTCCACAGTGATCCTACCAGTACTTCAACTTCCCTGCTCACCACGGCCACTTTGATTTTGTCACTTTTCTCCTGATCTCTCAATTGCATGTGTTAACTTCATTATATTTCCCTTTCTAAATCATAAGCCTTTAAATTGTTTCATGTCCTATTGGAGACTTTGAGGCCAAAAAGATTACTAGCCTACAATCTATCCCTCCCCTTCACATACTTAGATAACATTTTTCATGATCTTTTCTATATTTCTAGGGTATTCCTAACACCATTGCTCAATCCATTTTTCTGTTGAACTAGTTATTGCATGTGCCACACTTCCTGGTGCCAAGCATTGCAATAAGTTCTTCACAAACATTGGGTAATGTACCCAGGGTCATTCCGGCAATTGTGGAATTTAGACTCTTGTCTGTCTGAAACCAAAGACTGTGCTGTTGACACCCGCTACCGCCCCCACCCCTTGGAGAATTGTTATTAGTGCCTGAAATTTGGAGCTTCATGAGAAGAACCCCTCCTCATCACCCAGAGTGTCCTTCTCTTCGGCTTACCTATCTGGAGGCCTGTTCCCAGAGTTTAGATTTGCAGCCATGGCTAGCACAGGTTAGTAGGAAAGTAGACAGCAGTGAGAACCCCTCCAGTTTAAATAAATGTAAACTTTTCAGCCTGGTTACCTCTGGCTTCATCTCTCCATTAATAAATAATTGTTTATTTCATTTATCTTTGACAGGACTCCAATGCATGGACTCCTATTCTGCATGCAGGGTGGGTGATTTCAGAAGAGTATTTTTCCCTGGCAGGATAAGGGGCAAATGGGACAGGAGAAATCAGAGAGCCATAAAGTCTCACTAACTTAGGACAAGCTGTCCCTCTGTCTACAAAAACAAATTGCAGCTTCAATTCTTGTGGTCATCCAGACCCTTGTATTTTAGGTCTGCTTCATTACCTCTGGTTTCCTTGTGCAATCCACCAAGATAAAAGAGAAAACACAAACATTTACGTTTTTCAAAGCAATGACCTAAGCTAGAGGCTACTCAGACAATTCCGTTAATGGGCTTAATGCAGAATAATCAGAACAATTAGATAAATCCACCCACAAATACTATGTTTCCTCCTGATATTTATCCTCCTGATGTTTCATTTCTAGTAATTATGGATCAAAAAAGAATCAGGAACATGCTTGGGGCTAGTGTGTTCCGATGCATACCACCAAAGCAAAGTCTATTTGCGTGTGTAAATATAACCATTTAACTCAAAGCAATACAACAGGAAATGTTTGACTCCCAACCTTGTCACTAGTACCATTTGCATTTGTTTGAGGCTTAAGCAATTTCATGGTGCAAAGGCTCTGAACCACAGACACCAGCAGTCCAGTAAATATCCTCTGGGGGTGACTTTGACTGGGATTGTCACTCTTTCTACATGTCATTCGCGTGAAACCAGTCTGTTGAGAGGTGATTCTGCAGCCCATCAGTGAAACTATTTATTTATTTATTTTTAAAGATTTTATTATTTATTCATGAGACACACACACACACACACACAAACACACACAGAGAGAGAGAGAGAGAGAGAGGCAGAGACATAGGCAAAGAGAGAAGCAGGCTCCATGCAGGGTGCCCGATGTGGGACTTGATCCTGGGTCTCCAGGATCACGCCTTGAGCTGAAGGCAGACCCTCAACTAAAAGGAGATTTTCTTTCTCCATCAGTTTACACAAAGCAAAGAATTATATTTATTGTCTGGAATGTATATTTTATCTCAATTATCCAGATGTGGCTTATTAACATTATTTTCATTTGGGTTGTGAGGATATCTGCTTAATTTTTCATACCTACAAACAAATGTTTTTTTACATGATTTTTCTTTCCTTTTTTTTTTAAAAAAAAGATTTTATTTATTTATTCATCAGAGAGAGAGAGAGAGAGAGAGAGAGAGACAGGCAGAGGGAGAAGCAGGCTCCATGCAGGGATCCCGGGTCCCCAGGATCATGCCCTGGGCTGGAGGTGGCTCTAAACCACTGAGCCACCAGGGCTGCCCCGATTCTTCTTTCCTTATTTGCCTGTATCTCAATGATTTTTTAGTAAAACCCTATTTCAATTCTGAATTTTATAAATGTACAAGGAAATTGGGTGCGAAGAATGTAGATTTGGGATTATTTAATGTTGTGGTAATCCTTATGTATGTAGCACCTTACATAAATTTCCTAAAATTACAGGGAAATAAATTCTAGTTTAAGAAGTTAATCAAATCTTTTAAAAAACCAGACTTCTAGAAAAGCTTTTAGTACGCAGTTGTCTTACTGTTTTCCAGTGTAAGTTCCTGAGGAGACAGCACTGGGATGTGATATTTTGTGTGGGTACATGAGAGATATTTTTTAGTTCATAAATAACATGTATAGCTTTCATATTTTATCACTGGTGAAATCATTGATGGTCCTTACATTTGCCTAAGTGAACGAATTAAAATGAAAATTTGTTGTATAGATGATCATTGACTTTTAGGTTAATAGGAAGTTTTCCATGGAAATTCAAATTACAGTTCATTTAGATAGAGAACTTGGCATCCTGTGTTTAGGTCCCTGCCTCTTCTTATATTGCATTCTAGCTCTCTCTCTCTCTCTCTCTCTCTCTCTCATTCTCTCCCTTTATCTCTCTGATGTATGTTTGCATTTCCTAATCTCATGGACGAGACTAGCAAAAGAGACCAGAATCTTCTATCTTATTTCTCCCTTCTTGTGTGATTCCACAGGCCCTACTGATACTCCTGCAATGAGCCAGAAATGCCTTAATGTTTAGAAAGAAAGATGGCCTGATGATCAGTTTCCCATGGGCCCTCTGCAATTATGGCTGCAGGAGAAGAGAGAGGGAAGAACAAAGACTTTAGCTGTAGACTCTGATAAAACATACATTTCTATGACACAAAAAGAATAGACTCAGCAAAATTCAGCATGAACCTCTTCTTTACAAGAACAAACACACGTTCATGGATGGGTGGCATAACTACAGAAAGGGAGGACCTAAGAAGTGACTTGAGGTTAATAGAATTGCACTTTCTGGGAACTTGTAGGATTGCTAGGTATGGATGTAGTAAGTGAGGAAATGACAGTTCATTAGGGGTTGCTTGGAAGTAGGTACAAATGAACAGGGTAAATTTTAATAGGAGGCAGGAGCCAAAGAGAGTGTGGTGACATCAGAACACAAAATGATGGGACGTCCTTACCTATCATTTCTGTCCCATTGACAAATAGGAGAGGAATTTAATTGTGAGGTCAAGGGTCCATGGTATTTTATTGGCTTAAAGGAGTAGTAAACACTGATTTAGCCGAAAAACTCTTTTCCACGTGGTGGAACACAACAGCATGTGGGAAACAGTTGAATGGAAAGATGAAATATTTCCTCCAGTTTAAGAAATGGTTCAGTCATTAATAATGTGCATCCAAGTAAATGTGTATCACTGGTTTTTCAGTGGTTGATTTCAAATGGAATACTTGGATGACCAGTTCCAGAAATGCCCTTAGAATGAATGTTTACATACGTTTGACTTTGATGCGTACTTTTGAGATCAGAAGGTAATAGACAAGCTTTCACAGTCTTTCATGTCCTTTCTTGAAATTTCTTTCATTTTAATGAGTTATTTGGTGAGGACAAGTTAGAGGACACTTTGGCTTGCTATGTGTGTGTAATTATGTAGGTCTATGTGCAAATATGATATTTTAGGGGCAAATATGTAACTTCATTATTTTAAGCAAACACCATAGAGCAGGTATATTGTATTTCAAAAGGCAAAAATGATCACCAAGAGGTAGAAAGTTAATTTTGCTTTTAAAAGTTGCATTTTTTTCCTCACTCTATAAAATTCATTTTGGGTAAAGGCCATGGAAAGTGTTACTGTGGAAACTGTTACTGCGGGTCTGGTTGGCATGGAGATAAATGTGAATTCCAGTGTGATATCACCCCCTGGGAGAGCAAGCGAAGATGCACGTCTCCAGATGGCAAAATCTGCAGTAATAGAGGTGTGTCATTCAATCACATTACTACGGATTGGGGGAGGGAACAAAGCTCTTTTTTTTTTTTTTTTAAATTAATTTTTATTGGTGTTCAATTTACCAACATACAGAAAAACACCCAGTGCTCATCCCGTCAAGTGTCCACCTCAGTGCCCGTCACCCATTCCCCTCCAACACCCGCCCTCCTCCCCCTCCACCACCCCTAGTTCGTTTCCCCGAGTTAGGAGTCTTTATGTTCTGTCTCCCTTCCTGATATTTCCACACCTCTTTTCTTTGGATTTCCTTTGGGGTGGGAGGAAATTATCTTTCATGGTGTTTGACTTTGATGTGAGTCCCCATTTGCCACACCAATAATCTTCTTTTTAAAAATTTTTTCTTGAGTAACAAAGCAGAAGTATAAAAAAGTTACTGTATAGTTCTTTAAGCTTCACTGACCAAATAGTTAATGTAGGGACTGTAATTTCTTTGGCGGCCATCCAGAAATAGCATGGGACAGCTAAAAGGCGATTCTTGTAGATACTTTTTTTAAACATCTCTTGACTAACAGAACCATTTCCAGCATGAGCATCTAATTATCTAGAGAGTATTCAAGAAACTCTCTTATCTTAATTATGAGTAAATTGAAGTCTTGGTTGTTATTCAGAATTGATCTGGAGTTGCTTAACTTTTATCTACAATAATAAAAATGATATTGAACAGATACAGAAACCACATGTCAGGTAGCCATCGAAAATTTAGGCTGACCTCTGACATGAATTTTAAGAATATATTAGTATTACCAAAATGTAATGTAAAGTGAGTTAATTGTTCATATCAAATCAAATCAGTTTTAAACACTTTTTAAAAAGTCCTTGAAAATACTTATCTTTTTTCCCCTTATTAGCTGTTCTGGTAGATAAAAGAGGGCTGTGTGAGACTGTTCCTAGCCAACCTGATGACATAAATGAGTGACCATTTTTCCTTCTATAAAATTATAAAATTCTAGGAAGTTGGAAAACTACATATTTTTTTCATTTCTGTAAATGAATGGTGCTTTTTAATAGGTAACACCTACATGGAGAACCTTAACACATAACCAATTTTATCTTTAAAAAAAAAAGATGTTATTTATTTATTCATGAGAGGCAGAGAGAGAGAGAGAGAGAGAGAGAGGCAGAGACACAGGCAGAGGGAGAAGCAGGCTCCATGCAGGGATCCTGATGTGGGACTCGATCCAGGGTCTCCAGGATCAGGCCCTGGGCTGAAGGCAGCACTAAATCGCTGGGCCACCAGGTCTTCCCAGATTTTATATTTTTACAAATTGGCATTAAAATATTGACACAGAAGAGTAAAATGGGTCATATTTCCGCTCATAGGGAAAGGAAAGCAAAAGGCCTGACCTTGGAGCAAAAATCATAAAGAGAAAAAAATCATAAAGAAAAGTCTTTTTAATGTATGCAGAATTGGTCTGACTATACATCATACCAATTCGTGTTATGTTTTCTTTTACTATATAAGGATTTATTGTGCCTGGGCCTTTTTCTTAATATAATAGGGTCAGTAGTCACCATCAGGATGTCAGCGCCTGCAGCTTGTGCTGTGTTCCCATGGGGAGTAACCATCTAGGTGTTGCAAAAGAGAGAGGAGAAAAGTGGAAATGGTTGGACCGTGGCATAGGCAGGGCCGTGGTGCAGGGCCAGGTTCTGCAGCAGGTGGGCTCTGAGACTGGTGTCCTTCAGAAACACACACTACGTGCCCCCTCTCTGCAGTTTTGCCTCCTACCTCCTCTTTCCCATGAACTGTCCAATGTGGAGATCTGCCAACAGCCAAACAAGAAGCAGCCTGCCCAAATAAGGCTGGGTAGTAGTGAGACTCAGGGGTTCTTGGAGATGAGCTGGGGGTAGTACTGCCAGGAGTCCTTTTTTCTCAAAAGGTACTGGCCATGTCTCCCCTAATACTCTTCCCCATCATTGCTTCCTGGGCAATGGAATCCAATCCCTGCACAAACCTACCTCATCTTTGTTAGCATATCTCCAAGGCCAAAACACCTGTTATAGACACAGCTAATCAAGGGTGGGATATATGTCTTGCAGTGCCATGGTTTTATGCTGGACTCACTTTAGCATATACCCATCCTCATCCCTGCTCCTGCATCGGTTATTCTATATGAGAGCCACATGTATTCAATGTTTAAAATACAGATATGGGTGTTTTAAAATACATTTTAAACATCCAGGTATAACAACACTTTACATTTTTGTACATGACCCTACAGCCTTTCATTGCTTTCTTTTTGTTGAATAGATAGCAAGTTTCTTGAGGGCAAGGATTCTAACTCATGTTCATTGTTTTGATATTATTTTATTTTTTATTTTATTTTTTATTTATTTTATTTAATTTTATTTTTTAATAATAAATTTATTTTTTATTGGTGTTCAATTTGCCAACATACAGAATAACACCCCGTGCTCATCCCATCAAGTGCCCCCCTCAGTGCCCGTCACCATTCACCCCCACCCCCCGCCCTCCTCCCCTTCCACCACCCCTAGTTTGTTTCCCAGAGTTAGGAGTCTTTATGTTCTGTCTCCCTTTCTGATATTTCCTACCCATTTCTTCTCCCTTCCCTTCTATTCCCTTTCACTATTATTTATATTCCCCAAATGAATGAGACCATATAATGTTTGTCCTTCTCCAATTGACTTATTTCACTCAGCATAATACCCTCCAGTTCCATACACGTTGAAGCAAATGGTGGGTATTTGTCGTTTCTAATGGCTGAGTAATATTCCATTGTATACATAAACCACATCTTCTTTATCCATTCTGTTTTGATATTATTTTAGAGAGAAATCAGTACTGTGCTAATGACACATCCCACACAATTATAGACAGAGATACAGACTTTTGTTTATTAAAAAATCTCTACTGTCCACTTTAGATGGTATTTTTCCTTGATAGAATTTTTTCTCTAATATATGTATTTTCTAAATATACAGTAAACAAAGATTTTAAAAAGCAATATGTCAGATGCTTTCTTCCATGATTTTTCTTCACTAAAACTATATACAATTTTTTTTCCCATCCAGGGACTTGTGTGTGTGGTGAGTGTTCTTGCCACGATGTTGACCCAACTGGAGACTGGGGAGATATTCACGGGGACACCTGTGAATGTGATGAGAGGGACTGTAGGGCTGTCTATGACAGATACTCCGATGACTTCTGTTCAGGTACGTTATTCTCCTCATTCCTGTTTTTAAGTAAAAAGGAAAAAATTTGTTTCCCTATTTTCAAGCTTCATTCTGTTTCTCACAGAAACTGTAAGAGAACTGAATCTGTGGAGTGGCCTGGGTGACTCAGTCTGTTAAGCGTATGATTCTTGACTCAGGTTGTGATCTCGGGGTAGTGAGATCAAGTCCAGTGTCAGGCTCTGTGCTGGGCGTGGACCTTGCTTGGGATTCTGTTTCTCTCTCTCTCTGCCCCTAATCCCCTGCTCATGTTCTCTCTCTCTCTCTCTCGCAAAACAAAACAAAACAAAAACAAAACATGAACAGATGAATGAATGAACTGAATATGTGCATTGGAAAGCATTTGATTGTCACAGAGCTCCTGTGAGTACCTTGGAAAACTTTCAGAGAAGTTACACATTGGGTGAAGATGAGAGATGAAAGGACTTTCTTAAAACTAGTCTAACTCCTCACCAAAGAGAACCACCTCCTCCAGGTATCTGTTGCTCATCTCTGAACATACAAACCCAGCAGACTGAATGACAGTGTCCATGATGGGGACCATCAGAACAGCTGTGCTCATATATTACAGAACTTCATATAATACAGTTCTTGTGGATATTTTCATGCATGAATTCCTTGACATAATTTATATACTCAAGTTATTCTGCAGATTAGTGTAGGATTAAATACCAATAAGTAGGGATGCCTGGGTGGCTCAGTAGTTGAGCACTTGCCTTTGGCTCAGGGTGTGATCCCAGGACCCTGGGATCAAGTCTCACACTGGGATCCACATAGGGAGCCTGCTTCTCCCTCTGCCTGTGTCTCTCTGCCTCTCTCTCTCTCTCTCTCTCTCTCTCTCTCTCTGTATCTCTCATGAATAAAGAAATAAAATTTTGAAAAAAAAATACCAATAAGTGGATTCAAAAATTTTATCTCATAAACATTTATAGAGCAGATACCAGGGTACCCTGTTTGCCAGAGTCTGGTAAGTGTCTGGGCTACTGGTTCCACCAGTGCAGGAGGGAAACATGATCTTTGACTTTAGGGAGCTTGCAATTTTAAGAGCAAAGGAAAAGCACACCTTGCCAGAAATTCTCAAGGCACAAAGAGAAAAAGAAGATAGTCAAATTGACCTAAAAAAGTGTCAGTGAGCAAAAAATGGAGTTACAGATTTTCAGTACGGTTATATTTGACAATCCAGGAATTAGAAACATATACATATACATCTTTTTTTTTTTTTAGAAACATATACATATACATCTTTTTGAACTTGAGTGCTTAATTGGCGTGAAAGTAGATAGGAAACTCCACTGTCTCCTGAAGGTTTGCCGACAAAGGGAGATGAAAGAGCTGCCCTATTTAATCATGATTATGCAGCTGCAGAAGCTTCTCTGGCCCTGCTGAGGAGAGCCTGCTGCTAGAACTTCCCACAGCAGAAGGGCTTCCCTCTTCTGATTATCCCTCATACTCAGGAGAATTTCCTAAATGTTTTGTAAACACCATTCTCTTGAGGGAAGGCCCTCTTCACATTTTTCTGTTATTCATTATATATGAGCGTTCTTTATTAACACCATTATCTACCCAGTGGAAATGTGACAGCCAGCAAATCTTGAGTAGCTCTCTATGCCAGACGCTGTGATAAGCACTTTCCAGATTGTGGCATTTACTTTTTGTAGAAGTCTATGAGGTAGGGAATATATTCCTGCTTGTTTTACAAACAGGGGTACTGAGGCTCAGGAAAGCTCCATAACCTGCTGAAGGTCTCACAGCTAAGAGACAGAATGAAAATGTTAACAAGGTCTATGAATCTCAAGAAATGTAAAGGTTCTTTCTTTACTGAAAAAAATGTTTGTTTAAACTTCAATTTAATATGACAAATATTTATCAAGAGCTAACTGTGCTAGAGGCACCCTAAGATATTAGGGTATAAAGATACAAAAATTCATAGAGATGCCCAGGTTGCTTAGTGGTTGAGCGTCTGTCTTTGGCTCAGGGTGTGATTCTGGGGTCCTGGAATTGAGTCCCACATCAGGCTCCCTGCGAAGAGCCTGCCTCTTCCTCTGCCTATGTCTCTGCGCCTCTTTCTCTGTCATGAATAAATAAAATCTTAAAAAAAAAAAAAAAAACAAAAACCACGAGATACAGAAACTTGCAGGTTCTACCCTCAGAAAATTCAGTTTAGTGGGCAGCCCAGGTGGCTCAGTGGTTTAGCGCTGCCTTCAGCCCAGGGCCTGATCCTGGAGGCCCGGGATCGAGTCCCACGTCGGGCTCCCTGCATGGAACCTGCTTCTCCCTCTGCCTGTGTCTCTGCCTCTCTCTCTCTCTCTGTGTACTATCATAAATAAATAAATAATTTTTTAAAAATTTAAAAAAAAGAAAGTTCAGCTTAAAAAAAAAAAGTTCAGTTTAGCAAAACAAAACACAAAAAACAAACAAAAACCAAACAAAAAACCACCCCCAAACCAAAACAAAACAACAGTGACAGTACTGCCACATGAACATGAAATTTTCATATACTGTGGTAAGGGAGAGTTGCATAGTCTCATTGGTTGCTCATCTGGCCATGGTGCTGGGGAAATAGCAACGAACGCAACAGATCAAATCCTTCCTCTCATGGAGTTTACATCATATGGGGCTAGAGAGGCAACAAACAAACCGAATAAGCTCTGTAGGAGTGGCTCCTACAGAGGAAGGGAAGGAATAGGCTTCTTTGACATTTTACTTAGGTGATGAGGTTCTTCACAGAGGCAACATATGGCTAATGCATTGCTGATGTTTTCAAACACCATGTACATAGTCTACCCCTACCCAACCTAGAAGGTAGGCTTGCAGATACAAAGAGATGAGAAACATGTCCTAGGCAAAGAGAATAGAAGTGAAGTATGTGACCTGTGCAGGGGACTATAATCAGTTTAGTTATCACCAGAATGCACAAGTGACAAAAGGTAAAACTGGCGAGAGACAACTGGAGGTCTTTTTACCTTGTTGCAGAACCGGACACTATTCTAAGGGCAATGGGGCACTAATGATGGTTTTAGGCAGCGAAGTGCTACACTCACAGGTCTCCAGTCTGGTTGTTTGGGTAAATGTGTGCCATTTACTGAAATGGGGAATATAGAAAGAAGTTGTCCAATTCATTTCTAGACACACTGGGCCTAAAGAACCAATGGCAAAACAAAGTTGATATTTTTTTTCAACCTACTGAATATGTGAGTGTGAAGGGTCAGAGTTGAACATGAGAAGTTAGAGCCTTAGAGTAAGTAATTGAAACTCTATCAGAGTTCAGGAAATGTCATTTAATAATGCCATTTTAAAGTTGTTTGTGAGGTAAAACATGAATTCATACAATTTTAAGTGGGAAATGAAAGGAGATAATCAGGCTATATATAAAAATTAAAAGTTTGTGACTTTCTGATATAATGTTTTTTTCTGTTTTTAATTAATTAATTAGTTAATTAATTAATTAATTTTTACATAAGGTATGTTCTTCCTTGATAAACTCGTGATCTTGGTTTTGGTGTGGGGTTGAAAAATTCAGAATAGCTACAAAATAGTGACCACTCGGGGTCTTGTGTGCTATTCTGTCTCACTGTGAGAGAGAGAGGTCATGGGTGAAGATGGGCAATGAAGATTCAGTTGACACTTCAGTTATTTCATAAGCTCACAATTCCTACTGCATGTCATTTAGGCTCAGAGTTACCATTATAGGTTGGGCAGGTGAAGGTCATCAGGAGGCCTCTTTGGAATCTGAAATTCTCCACTTCATCTCTTCCTTCTGCCCTATTTTCCAATTTCTCATATTTTCTGTCCATCCCTATCCTAGAAGATTTCAGGGAAAGTGACGCAGTTGGGCAGTTATGGCTGTGGTTGGTCAGGTTTATTGTAGGAGTTGCTTAGGAAAGAAAGAATAGTTTAACCCTTTACATGTGGTCTCCATGCTCTGGGGGTGGACCCATGGCTGTGGGGAGAAAGGATGGGGCAAGAGGCTGTGGTTCAGACAACAAGACATCCAGTCTATAATTGCGATCTTATCCTTTTGTGGCAGTGAGTGGAGTGTGGCCAATGTTCCCAAGCCTGCCTCCCACACTTAAAAGGAGGAATTTAGGGAAGAAGAAACTCATTTTAACAGAGACTCCACTCTTTTAGTCCATTTCACACACCTCATTCCAACTTATGTTCACCCTAACTCGGGGGGAGACATTATTACCTGCATTTTAATAGGGGAAGAAACTTCAGGTTCAGAAAAATGAAGTAACTTGACATAGTTCACGTGGGCATTAAGTGTCGTCTGGAAACACATACAGCACCTAAGTACTCATGTAATTGAATCTCCAAGTGATACAAACAAACTTCTTCAATTTTACTTTACTTTGGTAAGGAAGAACTGTCTTCTGGATGCTCAAAATTCTTATAAGCCCGAGCTTCTCTGAATGATGTTATGATCTGGGGCAGGCACCCATTACCCATCTCCAGCATTTTTTCATTCTCAGTAAATCTGTCAAATTCTACACTTTCTGTTTAGTGAATTATCGGTCTTCACAATTTTCCTAATTGCCCATCTGAGTTGCACCACAGTAAGGATGCCAGCAGCTGACTCTTGGGGATGTTAGTGCTTCTGTGTTGGGAGACAGAGGTAACCCAACTATGGCAGTATTCTCTAGTGATTTATGCAAGGCTGGGATATAAGAAGGCTCAGATAAAATGCAGCTTTATTTTTAGCTCCTATTCTTGCCATCCTCAGGGTGTTTGTCTTATTTGAGTCCCAGGGAAATCTCCCGGTGGGTTGGTTGAAGTTGCTCTTTTAATTGACAGTCTTATTGTATTCATTCATTCCCACCGAGTTAATTTATCTATTCAATAATGCGTTGAAATGTAAACATTTTGTGCCTACTACATTGTAAATTCAGAGAAGACAGGTATTTTAAAACCTGCTCTCTGTTCTTAAATAAATGTTTTATTTATTTTTTCTTTCACTCCTATTTGTTGTTATCATTCATATAGTATGTGTGTGTATCCATGTGTATGTATCAATTAATTTGTATACAGATATAATTCATGTGCACACTCAGATACACGCACATACACGACACCTCAGAGACATTAACTATTGGAGTGTAACTAAAATGACCAGGGCATGACCAGCCATCCTGAAGTGTACCAACTGTTCTCTGTGTTACTGCAGTTCTGTGCGCTGCTCCACTGAGTTTACCTCCTGATTCTTTTTTTTTTTTAAACAGCTTTCTTTCTTTCTTTTTTTTTTTTATTCATTTATGATAGTCACACACACACACACACACACACACACACACAGAGAGAGGCAGAGACATAGGCAGAGGGAGAAGCAGGCTCCATGCACCGGGAGCCCGACGTGGGATTCGATCCCGGGTCTCCAGGATCACGCCCTGGGCCAAAGGCAGGTGCCAAACCGCTGCGCCACCCAGGGATCCCTACCTCCTGATTCTGAAATAACTTTTATTCCCAATGACTTCTTACACTCTGGTCTATTTCCCCAAATACTGTAATTGCTAAAATATGCCACAGTGTGACCTTAAACTCAATTTTTCAATTTTGCCTGCCTATCAAAATGATGACAATAGAAGGTTAGTCCTGGCTTAGCTTTCCTTTTATTTGGAAAATGGAATCATTTGAGAGAACTCTATTGTGTGGGGAAATTTATCATTGTGGATTACCAAAGCATTATGGAAAAAAAAACCTGAAAGACATGATTAAGTATATTCAGTTTGCATTGCCTTGAAAGAAAATTCAAATACATTAAATGGACTTGTTTTTTTTAAATAACAAGTTCTAGTTAGAGCTAATTTATTCCCCCCAAACTTTTCCTACCAGTGGTCTTCATATTCCTTTGTAAGAAGTAATTGCAAAAGTCAGATTCCAGTTCATGAGTGGTTTTGATCATTTTAAAAGAAAGAAATATCTTCTACAGCAGAAGAATGTTTGTCTGGAATGGATGCCACTACATTTGTCCTGGATTGATATTTCTGAGATGACTTCACTCAAAAGAGCACAATGATTAAAAAAAATAAATAAGTTTTGGTGTCAACACCATCTCCTCTAATGGCCTGAGAGCCTTTAAAGCTCCTACATGCCCAGCATGGCAATCATACCAACTGCCTGCACATGTGTATGGATTGGGCTGCGATCCCATTACAGTGGACACCATGTTGTTCTTCCATTGCTCTCTCTCTCTCTCTCTGTGTGTGTGTGTGTGTGTGTGTGTGTGTGTGTTTAATTCAGGTCATAGGACTTCTGAAAGCCATTCTCTAATGTGTGTTCTTTACATGTTTCATAGCAGGGATAAAAAATATTCTGTAAAAAAAAAATATTCTGTATTTGTTGATCCTCTGCCTACAGATTTTAAAGTAACACTTGTAAAAAAAAAAGTTAAAAATAAAGTAACACTTGTTAGAAGCAATAAAATTAATTCCTGGAGGCCAAATCTATCTATCTATCTATCTATCTATCTATCTATCTATCTATCCATCCATCATCTATCATCTATCTATCTATCTATCTATCTATCTATCTATCTATCTATCAACTATTTGACAAGCTAGCATGGAAGTATAAAATTTCAGTGTGGTAATAAAATTCACTTTTTCTAATTATGTCATCTTAAAGATAAAATGAAATGAGGGCCAGAAAGGTTGACAGTGACTTTAGACTGAAGGCAGAGATCTCTTAATTTCTTCTTTGATATGTCTTTCACTATTTATCTAGAGAAAGCTTGCTATATATGGCACATATATTATGGCAGTCAAAAGGATTTTCATGCTAAACAGATATCATTTATAAACTCTTTTTTATATATCAAAACTGAGCATTTTCATCATCTTCATTTTATCCCTATAAAATGATCCCTTCTCTCTCTCTTTGGCATAACTTTCATACTGAAATTGAGGAACTAGTAACTCCAGGGGAGAAATTGAAATTTCATTTTATGATTTCTTGTCTTCTCTGAAAGGTTCAATACCAGCTTCAGAATCTGATATCAATACCATGCATTTTTAAGTGATTTCCTAACTCAACTGATGCAATATCATAAAGGATTTTATAGAAAAAGTACAGTTTCATTTAAAGTGAGATCCATGATGTTCTGAAATATACTTGAACAGCATGTGATTTTGAGTTATAAAAGATATAGAATATAATCTTTGTTACCATAAAAGTTATGTTTATGCTTTAAGCCCATCTCTAATAAACATTTAGATCAGCAAAACTACTGTCAATATAATTTTTCATCCTATTAGATTAGATTTAAACCTTACTTTATTACTTCCACATTTGCTTCTCTGTGATCCTCATTGGGGCATTTGATTTAGATATTTCTATTTTCCCAAAATAATTAAACCCTTAAGAAACATTCTATATCCCTGCTATCACCATTTAGAATGGTTGCCATGAATTCATTGACTCTTAGGAATTTCATTGATTATGAATGGTCGACTTAGGTCATTCATATTTTAATAACCCTTCTTTCCTCAGCCCAAATTTGTTCAAATGATGTAGACTTCAGATGCCATAGTATAGAGGAGACTCCTCAGTAGGTGATTTGAAGAGGAGCGGTGGCCATTCTGAACCAGATAATATGCTCCCACTGTGATATTTTCCTATTTAGAGGCAAAATCTTTCATTCTACAGCCAATCACAATGACACTGTCTCATCAATTTATTCCAGTGTGTAAGCAATGAACTACAGTGGGGTTATGGAGACTTTGATGGGGTGAAGGCTAAGGCTGAGGCGGAAGGCACATGAGGTTAGGGCTCATCACACACGTGGCAAAAGTGCACATTGTGTGTGTTCTTCCCAGCTGTGCTTGGGGCTGGCGATGCATGGGGGTGATACACAAATGTATAAGACTCATTTTTGAGAATGTTCATGAGGCTGCATGAATGCACAGGAAATAGAGATATAGGACTGCATAGGCTACTTTCCCCCCTCATGATTGTATCAGAACACAGAAATAGTGAAGAGATAGAAATAAGGCATAACTTCATGGAGGAAAGCAAGGAGATTAAAAACCAAGCGAAGAAAACAGTGCAATAGAAAATAGAAAGTGAATTTGGAGCATCCTGGTGAAAGACTTTCAGAGATTTCTTCTTCTAGGCCTAGAGCAGCTACACTTTTTTTTCAAAATATGTCAATGCATCCACAGTTCATCTGACTTCTTTTATTAATTGGACCAGATCTTAACTCTAAAAATCTCTTATTTGTAACTGCTAACCGTCTTCATGAATTCGTTTCATTCTACCACCAGCTTTGTTTTAAATGTTGACATGTGAGTGAACCTGACATAGAAACTAATCGCTGCTCTGAAGCCTATATTCCAGCCAAAGAACTTGGGAACGTCTGCCCTCAATCACAGCTCTCCCTTTACACAGGCTCTTGCTTCATTTGACGCCTAGGGACCGGGACTGCAGCTGGCTGTCTGTCTGTGGTGGCGGTGTTCTGGGTAGTTGGGGACTGCCTGGCATCTTTGCTTACTGAATATTTTCGTCTAACATTCACAGCTATTTTAAACTTTTCAAAGTGAAGCTTTCTTTCCCCCTTTCAATATAACTGTTTTCACTGTTATTGTTAAAGTGTCAACTAGTCTCTCAAAAATGGCAGCATGTTCTGTACTTTGTCCAATATCCTTGTAGCAGATCTGTCCTAGGAATGAGACCTCTTGTCTCCAAGAATTTCAAAGCCATTGGCTTCTATAAACAGCAGAATTAATCATACTTGAAATGTTAAAATCTGTTTTAGAATTGTTATTTACCTACCCATTTGCAATTAACTCTGTTTGGAAATTTTGTTCTAAATTACATGAGGACGGATAAGAAGGGTAGGAACTTCTGGGAAAACAACAAAAAAACCACAAAGCCCAACAATCTCTGAAATATAATTGCCAATAAATTAAACTATTAGAAGAGAAACTCTTATATTTAAAGATTTAAATGATCACATTGACATGTCATACGTATTTATTAAGTCACAATTTTCTTTTCCTTTAAAATGGTGAGCCCAAAGGCAGAGTATTAATGGTGATAGGGATTTATTGTTTAGATCCTGTTACATAGTAAGTGATCAATAAATGTATGTTGAATTGAGTATAGCATTAAATGAAAAATTTGGACTCACTGATCCCTAATATCTCACTCCACTTTGACCTATGATTTTATGATCTATTCCAAGAAGAACCAGGTTAATATATGGTGAAAAGCTTCCTATATGTAGATTGTCCAATTCTTCCAACTCAAAAGATAAATATCTGCCCACAAACCTTATGGACTCTTGATAAAACAGGCTAGTCTTCACTGAAGAACAGTTTCCATATTGTATGATTTCTATTAATATCAGGTGCCAAAGACAAGATTGTATAGATTTTCATCCATTAGTATCATATTCATTTTACTTAAAGAAAATATAATTCTTAAAAAAAAGAAAATATAATTCTACTTCCTTTACAAATTTTCATGCATTTTTGGGATGCCTGGGTGGCTCAGTCAGTTGAGCATCCAACTCTTGATCTCAGCTCATGTCTTGACCCTCAGGGTTGTGAGTTTGGGCCTGCATTGGGTGTCATGTTTGGCATGGAGCCTACTTATAATTTTTAAAAATCATGCATTTTTCAGCAATTATAGAAATCCACAGGGTTCTGCATCTGTGATAATGAGTATCTGAATATTGATTAGGAATTAATAAAAGCTCATGCTTTTTCTTTCTCGCTTTTCTTTCTTTTCCTATTTGTTTACACACGTGGACTCAAAAATAACAATAGCTCACTTTTATATAGCATTTTAAGATATATTATGTACTTCCTGATAAATGTGGATAGATTATGTATTATCTTATTTAAAAATGAAGAAACTAAACCTCAGAGAGGTTGACATTTGACCAGCTCTATTCTGTAGATAGCAGGATCAGGATTTGGACTCATTTATTTGATTGAATACATAGGCCATTTTTTACTGTACCATACCACTACTTATCGCAATTCATTACAGGCTCTCTGACCATGTGTAAAAAAATTTAATATCTTTCCTGACCTCTTTTGTGTATACTACATTATCCATAGGGAATGTGAACTCCAGAGAGGTTATTGGTTTTTGGCTAAGAGTCTCTAGGCTGAGCATGTAGTGTGTAGAAAAAAAAAAGTAATAAAAATTATGGGGCTCTCCACAAGATAACACATGTTTCAGCAGCAAATTGTTTTCAATTTCCTGTCTCTTCTCCACATGAATTAATTACCAAATCCATCAAATACTCCACTTAGGCCCTGGCAGACCAGTACAATCACATACACCTGGATTTTGATGGATTCAAGTTTATAGCCCTATGAACCCGTTTATCTTATTGGGAGTAGTTGATTTTCTTTACCCCTCATGATCAATCAATGTAAATCAAGTATTTAAGAACTTGAGAAAAATGTGCCTTTGCTTTAGTATTTAATATGGTGTTAATTAATATCCTGGCTCATTTGTGATATTTACTGTTGAAATGAAAACTAATTCTGACTTCATTGTCTATTTTTTCATATTTTTTACACTCTCATTGTGAAGGTCATGGACAGTGTAACTGTGGGAGATGTGACTGCAAAGTAGGCTGGTATGGGAAAAAGTGTGAGCACCCACGTTCCTGCCCACTGTCAGCAGAGGAGAGTATCAGGAAGTGCCAAGGAAGCTCTGATCTGCCTTGCTCTGGAAGGGGTAAGTGAAGGTTCTCAGGATTTGTCACCACCTCCTAATCCTATGAATCAAATACATTCAGCTTACATATATCTTATTTAACAGATAGTTGAGATCCCTCAATAAGGAAAGATTAGTCTTTTCAGAACTAATAGTACATCCAGTTTCCATTACTGAAAGTACACGGAGAAATATAATCTCTTTCTTCCTCTCTGTCACATGCATGCACACACACACTCTCTCTTACACCATCAGTTTATCTTTGATGTCAGTTCAGTTTCAGTTTAGTTCAGGTCATTTCAATGCTATATTAAAAAAACTGAACAATGAAACATTTGAAGAAAACAAATGAAACAAAAAGGTAACCTACTGAATGGGAGAAGATATTTGCAAATGATATATCTAGAGGGGGTTAGTATTCAAAATATATACAGAACTTATATGTCTCAATGCTAAAAAAACAACCCCACAAGCAAATAGTTTGGTTAAAAAATGGGTAGAGTATCTGAATAGACATTTTTTTCAAAGAAGATAAACAAATGGCCAACAGACATATGAAAAGATGCTCGACATCACTAATCATCCAGGAAATACAAATCAAAACCACAGTGTTTTACCCCCAGCATAACAAAATAAAAAAAGACAAGAAATAACAAATGTAGGCAAGGAACCTTTGTGTACTATTGATGAGAATGCAGATTGATATCACCACTGTAGAAAACAGAAATGCAATTAAATAATTAAAAATGGAATTATCATCATATGATCCAGTAATTCCACTAGTAGGTATTTACCCAAAGAATATGAAAACATTAATAGAAAAGATGTAAGCATGCCTATCGTTATTGCAGCATTATTTGTAATAGCCAAGATACGAAAGCAACCTAAGCATTCATCAGTAGATGAATGAATAAAAAAGATGTGGCATATGTACACAATGGAATGTTACTCAGCCATAAAAAAGAATGAGATCTTGCCATTTGCAACAACATGGATGCATCTAGAGGGTATAGTGCTAAATAAGTCAGACAGAGAAAGACAAATATCATGTGATTTTACTTATCTGTGGAATTTAAGAAACAAAAACAAATGACAAAAAAAGAGAGACAAAGAATAAAACAGACTCTTACTGAGGACAAACTGGTGGTTGCCAAAGGGCAGGTGGTGGAGGGATGAGTGAATAGATAAATGAGATTAAGAGTATACTTTGTAAAGAAAAAAATTAGATATTTGCTTAAAACATTCTGAATGAGGGGCACCTGAGTGGCTCAGTGGTTGATTATCTGCCTTTGGCTCAGGTCGTGATCCTAGAGTCCTGGGATCAAGTCCCACATCAGGCTCCCCACAGGGAGCCTGCTTCTCCCTCTGCCTGTGTCTCTGCCTCTCTCTGTGTCTCTCATGAATAAATAATAAAATCTTAAAAAAAAACCTTTCTGAATGAGACCTTATTTTTTTTAATTTATTCATCACACACACACACACACACACACACACACACAGGCAGAGACACAGGCAGAGGGAGAAGCAGGCTCCATGTAGGGAGCCTGACATGGGACTTGATCCCAGGTCTCCAGGATCAGGCCCTGGACTGAAGGTGGTGCTAAACCGTTGAGCCACCTGGGCTGCCCTGAATGAGACCATTTAATTGTCCCCTGACATTTCTGAAATTCATTAACACTGCATTGGGGAGATTGTTGGCTTTTGAAAAAGCATTGCGTAAACAGATAGCTTTGAATAAGCCTATGTTGTTTTAGAAGGCATGTAGCCTCGGGTGTGCTCTTGCTTCCAGATCAGTACAAATTGGAAGAGAAGGAAGAATTCATCTAGAGGAAAGCTGGTTCCATTATTTTTGATTTATCAAAATAAGAAATGCATTTTTACCTCCCACATGGAAATGGCAAAGTTAATATGAAATATGCCTTTGGAGGAACTGGTAATTGAAATTATTACACATTTTGCCCATGAAAGGGGTAAAAGAGAAAGACTTCCTTTTACCTGAATGTTAGATCAGAAATTTATGTTGCAGTTTTCTCTTTGAAAAATGTATCTTTTATTGAGATATAATTCAGATACCATAAAATTCACTCTTTTAAAGTATACAACTTAGTGGTTTTTAATATATTTATAGAATTATGCAACCATCACCACTATCTCATCACAGAACATTTTCATCACCACTAAAAGAAATCCTGTGCGCCTTACTAGTTCCTCCCCATTTCCCTCTCCTGTCAACCCCTAGAAACCACTGATCTACTTCCTGTCCCTGTGGATTGCCTAATCTGAATATTTTATATAAGTGGAATAATAAAATATGTGACCCTTTTGTTTCTGGCTTTTTTTTCACTTAGCATATGTTGTCAAGATTTATCCATGTACTTCATTCCTTATGACAGCTAGCTAATACTCATCTGTATAGATATACCACATATATTTATCCATTCATCTGTTAGTGGACATTTGGACATTCTACTTTTTGACCATCATGAATAATGTTCTATGAACATTCATGTATAAACTTTTGTGTGGGTATGTGTTTTAATTTCCCTTGGGGATATATGTGGAATTGCTGAGTCGTATGTAAGTCTGTTTAACTTTTTGAAGTAGAGCTTAACTGCCTTTTTTTTTTAAGTTTTTATTCATTCATTCATGAGAGACTCAGAGAGAGAGGCAGAGACATAGGCAGAGGGAGAAGCAGGCTCCATGCAGGAGCCCAGTATGGGACTTGATCCCAGGACTCCAGGATCACAACCTGGGCCGAAGGCAGGCACTCAACCGCTGAGCCACCCAGGCATCCTTGAACTGCCTTTAAAGTGGGGATACCATCTTACATTCCCACCAGCAGTTCATAATAAGGGTTCCAGTTTCCTTACATCCAAATAACAGTATTTGTTGTCATTTGTCTTTTTGACTACTTAGAGTTTTCTTTATGTAGAAAACAAAGTCCCCAAGATTATTTGTACCATGGGTATTTCCCCATACTCTGATATGTATCCCTACTTATTATAAGTAGAAGGGTAGGAATTGGGTAGAAGGAAATTTTCATTTCATAAATTTTATTTCTGACTTGAGCCCTTTTCACCAACAACCCCAAACAATAACTACTGTTCTACCTGCGTTAATAAAATATCGGCAGAGGGCTTGAGTAAGCCTGTCATGCTTTTAAGGAACAAAGGTTAAAAATTAGTGTCCTTCAGACTACTGTTATTCATTCATTCATTCATTGTTTAAAAATAACAAATTATATGATGGAAAAAAAAGAAAAGCATATAAGGTATCTCTCAAACATAGAAAATCACTATATGTTACCAGTTGCTTTTCATTTGTCCCTAAGTTTTTAAATATGGTGTTAGTGTAATAAAATTATGGTGGATTTTAATTATTGTGGATATTAGTCTTTGTTGACTCTGACAAACACATATTTGTCTCTTATCTTTCTAGGGATGCTCTAATGTTTTAGTCACCATTTTTAAACAATAACACATATTTAAAGTTTATTTTGTTAGAAAGATGTTGAATATATGTATAGAGTTACAAGACTTTTTATAATTTTATAATTCATTTAAGCTTTTTAAAATACTTTAGAGAGAAATAATAAGCTTCTCCAGTTTCCTCACAGGGAAATGGAGGTATTGATGAGTGGAGTGATATCCCAGGGAACCATAACAAAATATGAGAATTTTGAGAATGAAGACCAAGGATTTATGAGAGATATTCCAGTGCTCGGACCAGTGGCCAGAGACCCTTCCTTTCTCACAGAGCTACCTCTGCAAACTCATTGGCATTGGGTGTTTTAAAGCAAATGGCCAATATGAAAACTTATAAAGGATTAGCTTTGCCATTTATGAATGACAGCTGCAGCTGTGCTTACATGAGTGAGGAAAGCAATTACAAGGCCCATCGGTTCTCAAGTCGTAGATCCTCAGCTGTTCGCTAGCTGGGGCCAAGAAAAAAATTCTCCTGGTAGAATGTTCCTCAGTGCAGCCCACCTCAGGGGCCAGATGAAGGCATTTGTGCACTGGAAATTAAATTAGATTACTTGCTTCTGCTGGTGATGACTAAATGTGATCATTATGTCTTGAAAGCAGGGGAATAATTTAGGTAATCTCTTAAACTCTTTATTAATCCTGTGGCTCCTTGATTTCTATTCCTTATTGCCTATAAATATCCTTTTACTTAATTAGGTGACACTCATCAGTCGATATGGACACACACTTATTCATACTAATTTCTGCCCTCCAGGTATTGGCTAGGGGACAACTTTGTCTAGTCTCATATCAACATTCTGCTCAAAACTTAAAGTGGCTTATGATAGGCTACACATTAGCTTTAAATTCTTTTTGGCTTAAGAATATATTTTTATTTTTATTGAGCTTCTCCTTCTGAGTGTGTGTCTGGCTTTGGAAAAAAATGTGAAGCAAAATTGGTGTACATCACTTTGAAGCAGAAGCTTAAGAGGCAGTGAGAGATTTGCCATCTTTCTTGTCCCCAAATGGGGGTTTGCAGTATATGAGATGGTGGTTGATCCATTAGCCTGGGTGTCTGAATAAGGATGATTGGAGAAACCTCTGCTGACCCAGCAAGGACCTGTAATACTAGTGAAAAATAAAATTTTGTTTTTTAAGCAGCTGAGATATTAGAGTTATTGTAGTGGAACCCCTGACTCAGACTCTTCTCCACGTAAAAAATTTAGGGAATGCAGTTAAAGCAAACCAAAAAGCAAACACATATACACACACAAAACCATACTTAAACCCAAAGAGAGAAGGAAAAAAACAGTTGAGGTTTATAACTATATGCGTATCTTAGTAGTATCAATAAACATGTATATATTTTACAAGTGATGTATTTATGCTAGTCTAGCAACAGCATTTTTTTTAAGATTTTATTTATTTATTCATGATAGACATAGAGAGAGAGAGAGAGAGAGAGAGAGAGAGAGAGAGAGGCAGAGACACAAGCAGAGGGAGAAGCAGGCTCCATGCAGAGAGCCCGATGTGGTACTCAATCCTGAGACTCCAGGATCACTCCCTGGACCAAAGGCAGGCGCCAAACAACTGAGCCACCAAGGGATCCCCTAGCAACAGCATTTATGTGCAGTTGTTCAACAGGTAAAATGCTAAGAACATTGAATGCATTATCCTTTTTTTTTAATATCCCCCAAACACAATGAGGTAGCAAGTATACTCATTCTTCTTTTTCCAGAAAAAGAAATTGGAAATTTGAATAGTCATCTTGCATAGTAAATGACAGAGGTAAAAGCTTTTATACAGACTTTTTTTCAGGTCATCCGACTCCAGAGCTGTTGTTTTAGATCATTTACTCATTCTTTTAACATGCCAATTTGTTAAGCAATATGTAATAACTAGATTTCCTTGTTAAAAACATTTTTAAATCATTGATATTGCTGCATAGTATTCCATAGTATAATTGTAGCAAATTTAATCAGTCATCCTCTATTAGACATTTAAATCATCTCTTAATTTATTCAAGTTCTAAATGCTATCATTTACATTCTTGCAGCAGAAAATTTATACAAATCTTTCTTAGATGTGGAATGTATAAAAATATGTTAAATCTTTTCAATAAAATTTGCGCAAAATAATCATATTCTCTAGAAAAAGTGTACCGGTATACCCTCCTACCAGGAACATAACAGGAGTTCCTTTCACCCACCAATAGTGACAATTTCAGTACTCAGCTTTTCTTGATACATTTTGCTTTTAGCGTTATGAGCTTACCATTTGTCAAACTCCTTTCATTGACTTCTGTAATCATCAAACAAATGATTTATCTGTAGGCATTATTATTCAGAGGATTGTGTTCGCTGTATTTGCCTTCTTTGATCATCATTTGTCCTTGTGTCTAAGTCATTTTTTGTTTGGTCTGCAATCTCACATGCTTTTGTTACCTGTCCTCTGTGCCCTTTGGTTTTCTTTTATCAGACTTGTTCTAAGAGATATTGCGTATGTTTTAGTCCTTAAGCACACATAAGCATGCACTCCCACAAGGGAAGGTGGGAAGTGGAGGAAGAATGATAAATTGAGGCTAATTATTTAATATTGCAGCTTTTAGAAAATAGAAACTATGTCCTCATTTTTATCAATTAGTACATTTTAATTAATGAATTAAGCAAGTTGGTTCAATTCCCTCAGCTAGGAACATACTTTCAAAGAATAATAGCATGCCAAATTCACACCATCTGGAGATTTTTCAAGTTAAACCACAATTTATCTCTTTTACTGGCATTGCACATCTTTAGATTTTCTTGTTTTATTTATCAGAAAAGATTCCCATGATGCATGTATTTTCTTTAACCTATGTGATTTTTACTCTTATTTTTGACAATTGAATCATTATTTTTCTTATTTATGTACCATGGAAATGTTTTTATTTGAAACAGAGAAAAAGTATTTAAAAAATGGAAGTTCTCCAGTGTATTTTAAAAACTTTGGGAGGAGAAGATCTTCACTCCTTTTTTTTTTAAGATTTATTTATTTTCTTTTAGGGAAAGAGAATGAGAGAGCAAGCACATGAGCAGGGGGAGAGGCAGAGAAAGCAAAGCAGGCTCCCCATTGAACACAGAGCACAATCTGGGGCTCCATCTCAGGAACGTGGAATCATAACTTGAGCCAAAACCAAGAATCACACTTAACTAAGTCACCCAGGTGTCCCAAGGATCTTTCTATATATTTATGAATTATTTTTACAGCTTTATTGAAGTATAACTGATAAACCAAAAAACTGCACATATTTAATGTATACAATTTAGTGAGTTTGGACATATGTGTACACCCATGATGCCATCACCACAATCAAGGTTATGAGCATATCCATGCTTCCAAAAATGTCCTTGTGTCCCTTTCCTTTTGTGTGTGTGTGTGTGTGTGTGTGTGTGTGTATGTGTTAGGGACACTTAACATGAGAGGTGTTTAAAATAGTCAAATTTATAGAAACAGGAAATAGGCTGGTGGTTGCCAGAGGATGGGAAAAGGTAGTGGGGTTGTTCAATGTGTACAAAGTTATAGCTATACAAGATGAATAAGTTCTAGAGATATGCTATATTACATAGTGCCCATAGCAAACAATATAGTAATGTAGACCCCCAAATTTGTTAAGAGTAGATCTCTAAACATTTAAATTAAGCACCATATCACCTATTGTGATTTTGATTATATTTTTAAAATTCTCAGTGGGCTAATTAAATATCTTATTTTAAGCTAGCTGCTGTGGGAAATGCATGAAGCTTTCAAGTGACAAGGGAGCCCAGTGTGTTCTTCCCTGCAGTATTTTGACACCAAGTAGGATTTAGATTTACTCTATTCTAAGTATATCTTAGATCTACTACATCCATCAGTGCTCAAGGACTCTGGAAACGTCATGCCCTTAACTATGGCATTTCAGACATAGTTGTAAAGGATCACAGCCAAAGAAGATGAAAAAATGACCCTGTAAAATTAATTTCTTACTCCTCCTTATCCAGATGGAATGGTGATGCTTTTAGTGATACACCAAATGGGGAAATTACTGGTGAATTGGTAAATCATGCCAGAAACAAAATTCTGCGTTTCATCATATTAAATGATGAAAAATCAGTTTGTGATCTTCCACAGGCGGTCTTCCATGGATCTCTGAGCACACTTTGAACTTATAGTGCTCTCTGCCATGGATTTTATTTGTTCTACCATCATGGAATGGCCCACTATAGTGGTATGGTCCCTAGGAGGAGAAAGGCCTGTTTATTATGTGCTTTCTTTGTACTCAGAAAAACTTACTAGAATGTATTAAATTGTATATGCATCCTACATTTCACAAAACCCCAGGAATGTAAATGTTATTTATTATGACTTTCCAAAAGATAGTGTGGAAACAAAAGGTTTGGGATCCAGAGAAAATGAAATATGGTGCCTCCAGCATCCTTTCTCTATGTCCTCCTGAGGTGCTGGATTCTCTGTGTGTTGGGACACTTTCTATCCTCAAGGAGGCCAAAGGTGCAGGTGCCCAGAACTGTGGCTTACTGGAAAGTCCTGGTTAAATTTAATGTTAAATCTCTCATTCATATGAGGAAGCAGCATTTGCTAAACTAAAGGCATAATTTGCATGTATTGAAGAGAATTGCTTAAAAAAAAACTGAAAACAGCCAAATTCAATAGAAATGGTAATCTCATACAAGGTGACGATTCAGGGACTCCTTTGTCCAGTGGGTAAATCATTGTCCTTGTTTCTTATTCCTCCTTCTTTATTTTATCTTGCCTTTCTTGCCATTTTTATATTCAGTAAAATCTAGAGGAGAAGAAGAAATTCAGGAGCTGAAATGAATAATTTTGTATGTCTTTTGAAAAGATAGTAGAAGACATTTCAGGGGAAAATAACACTTAGCATTTTTAAAATCACATGAGGTTTTTCTAACCTGTAGTCCAGAAAACTGTATCACTTCCAAGACAGAGTGAATATTTTTTGTGTGTGTTGCAGTCAACAATCTTGCTTAATATCTTTGTTTTTTTTTAAGATTTTATTTATTTATTCATGAGAGACAGAGAGAGAGAGAGAGAGAGAGAGAGAGAGAAAGAGAGGCAGAGACAGGGGCAGAGGGAGAAGCAGGCTCTATGCAAGGGAGCCCGATATGGGACTCAATCCTGGGACTCCAGGATCATGCCCTGAGCTGAAGGCAGATGCTTTAACCACTGAGCCACACAGGGATCCCCCCAAATGTTTTATATTTGGTAACAGAACATTTTGTGTCAAAGATAGGAATAGATCCAAATAAATAGACAATTTCTATTACATTTTGCATAATTTTTGTGTGGTAAATTGAAAACCAGTGAAATTCTTTGGCTAAGAAAACTTCCTAGTAAAAGCTGCAACAAATATTGTCAAAATCTATTTGAAATGAAAATAGAAAATTGGACATGAATTCAATCCCAATTTCTTTAAGTGAGCTTAAAATGAAATGTGTGACAACTATGACAATTTTGTTACTGCAATTATATATTTATTTCTAGTAAAACACTAAACACATAGTGAAGGAGGTAGTGTGGTGCTCTAGCAGTTATTTACTTGATTTTATTCAATATAAAAACACAAACCAGATACTTTTAATGGGAAACAATCTGGTCTGGCTATTGGCCATAATCTTCAGATGGAACTGTATACCCTGCAGACTTTCTTTTTAATAGAAAACCAGTGAGGCAGAGTGGCATCATTTTGTCTAAACTTTAAGGTCATATAGCTGGTCAGAGCCCTATGGTTCCCCTCTTGGACATATTTCATTAAAAATTGATAGGGCTGGCCATTGTGCTAGACTCATGTAATGGATGTATTCAGTATATAACCATATGATAGCATATAGCTAATTAAATATGTTCCTTAGTGGTGTTTATAAAATTTCATTAACCTGGTATTTACTAACCACCCTACCATGTATCTCTGTGCTAAGCCAGGGGTCAGGAAACAGGCTGCGTTCTGTTTCTGCAGATAAAGTTTTATTAGAACACAGCCAAGCTCATTTACATGCATATGGCTGCTTTCTTGCTATAATGGCAGAGTTAAATAGCTGCCACAGAGTGTATGGCACACAGAGCCTAAAATACTCACTATTTAGCCCTTTGTAGAAAAATTTTGCTGCACCCTGCACCAAGGATTTATGGTAAATGTGACAAATGTGGTGGGAAAGAAGACTCAGTATCTTGAGAGTGAGAAGACGAAGATACTGTTTTCTAAACAATCTCGGATGTAAGTATGGCTTCATGAAGCGAGTGGAGCTGGAGCTGAGCCCACAGGGATGAGTAGCATTGGACAGATAATGATTTCAAAAAAAGTGTATTCTAGGTAGAGGGAATCACATGAAGAGAAACATTGAGTTAACCAGAGGATAACTTTTGCAGGGAACAAGAAACAAATTCACTTTTGATGATAAATGAAGAATAAGAAAATAGTGGGAGACAGCTCTGGGGGCAAATGTCATCTTTCCCACCCTTCATCATTTCTCCCCATGTTGTGATGGGTTTGAGAGAGAAAAAGCAACTTATTCATAGAGCTCTTGTTCTCAGAGTTGTTTTTGAGGTTCATTGTTCATAAGAAGGACACATATTGTAAGCACGGATTATAAATATGCTAAAATGATGTCATATCATTTAACCTGGCTCAGGGCCCACTCCATTGTGTCATTGCTGAAATACCAAACTTAATGTAACTAAAGTTACCAAGATTCAAATATTTCCATGAATAGGTTGAATATGTTAGCATCTTTCATGTGCCTTTCTCTCTCCTTCTGGCACCTCAGATCATGTTTACTTATTTATTGATAGAATACAAAAAGACAAATATAAAGTGGCTGTTAATATTATTAAGATTCATTCATATTAGCAAAGTAGTCAAATGACAAGAGTTTAGCAGTTTAGTATCTCAAGGGTCACTTTATCTGTATTGGCTATGTGTACACATACCCATGTGTTTTACTTATTTTTTGTTAGGTTTTTATTTAAATTCCAGTTAGTTAACATACAATGTAGTATTAGTTTCAAGTGTTCAGTGTAGTGATTTAGCACTTCCATACATCACCCAGTGCTCATCATGACAAGTGCACTTTGTAATTCCCATCACCTATTTCCCCAAATCCCCTACCCATCTCCCCTCTGGTAACCATCAATGTGTTCTCCAGAGTTAATATCCTGTTTCTTGCCTCTCTGTTTGCCTCTCTGTTCCTTTCTACCCCCCACTATACTCCTTTGTTTTGTTTTTGTCTTTGCCTCTCTGTTCCTTTCTACCCCCCACCATACTCCTTTGTTTTGTTTTTGTCTTTCTCTGACTGCCTGATTTTGCTTAGCATAATATACTCTGGCTCCATCCATGTCACTGCAAATGGTAAATATATATATATATATATATATATATATATATATATATATATATATATATATGTATTTATATATGTATACACACACAGACCACATCGTCTTTATCCATTCATCACATACCCTTATGTTTTAAATGGCAAAGGGGCATCATATCATGAAGCAAGATAGTGGATTTTTGATGGAAATGAGACTAACTAACTCTATACTTAGTCTGGGTTCTGCCACAGGCTAAGTGTTAGGGACAGCAAGTCATAGCTAAATTGGCACCCTAATGGTGACTTGAACTTAACTTCTTTAGGCTACTTTCCCTGTCCTTTGCTTCTCTCTATAGTAAGTGAACTTGACTGTGTTCTGATTCATTTGGACCTTAAATTTTCTGTTTACTCTCATGGGATCCATGCCTTTGATTTCTGACTCAGCTTCACCAGACTCTCTTTCTGGTTTTGCATAGCTAACTAGACAGAGCTAACTATTCTTCAGGAAAATCGGTAATTAGCTAAGCTGTTCTTCTAGACTCTGCTTTTTACTAAGTGATTATTTTGGGTATGGAATAATTTATTCTACAGTTATTGCATCCTTTCATTTGGAATGTAACAGTTAAGATGGATAAGATTTGGTTATCCATAAATATTTATTTCTCATGTGATGCCTTTTATTTGGATAAAGGAGGAAAAGCAGGATTCTTTGGCTTCTTATTTAAGTTTCTAAATAATTCTGGCCTCTTTGCTGCTCAAAATATCCATGCCATGTGGATGCTTGTAAATAGTACCAAATGGCCTGGCATGGTACAGTTGTGAGCCATTTAAGGTTTGAATGGTCTCAAGGATGAAACAGCAAATATTTGAGGTCATATGTAAAGTCCTTTACAAGGACATTAAATTCTTTGCTAGAATTTCTTTCTCTGGATTTCTTCCTAAGGCCTTGTATTGCACGATAGTTACCTGAAGGAGCTTAACAGAAATATTAAAGAAAAAAAAAAGTGCAAGCAGATACAAAGTATAGGGTGACTGGAAAGTCTCTTATACTTCTTCATTTAATTAATTTGCTAAAAGTCTGGGTATGATTAATGCTACTATTCAATTATAGTCACAATGGTGAGACAGACTCATGCAACTTGATGCTCTTGAGTATAGTTTATTATAATTATGAAAGAGTCAGTAGCAAAACCCAAGTGGCATAACTAATGTTGGATTCTAGATGCACTCTTCTGGATGATTCTACTACATAAAGAGAAAAATCCAGAGGTATTGTTGGAAAATGAGATCTGTTGTGTTAGGTTGTGTTAGGAGCTTGAGGTCCTGTGGCTGCACAAGAGTGGGGCAGGGTTTCTACAGGCTGACATTGGTTAACTCTGTTCCCAAATATTACTATGGACAGACATTGATTTATTTGGGTGGAGAGGCTCACATTCACTGCCAATATTATGCTTTCTCTCTATATCTTATGCAGTCAGCCACTTCCCTTGTAAGGACATGTGCCCCTATGGGGACAACAATTAAAGAGATGGTTGGATGACACCCTTACAGGGCAGATGTGCTCATGCTATCTGTTGTTTGTGTGCCCCTGGAGCACTTTTTGTGTCTTTATGGACCCTCACTTATGTTATCTGTAAAAACAGTATTATAACTGCTCCATTTCCTCTAAAATGTTGTGAGGAACAATTAAGATAGTACATGTGAGATTATTTGTTAACTTCAAAACTAATACACAATGCACAATGGTAAGGGATTACAAAGGTTGAACTATATGACATAGCAGATGAACTCAAGGGCATAGAATTTAGTTTTTTAAAATATTTACTTATTTTGGAGAGAGAGGGAGATAGCATGCACCTGTGAGTGGGGGAGGGTCAGAGGGAGAGACTCTTAAACAGGCTCCCCTGAGTGCAGAGCCTGACACAGGGCTCACTGGAGTCAAAACCAATCATCTGATGCTCAACTAATTGAACCACCCAGGCACTCCAAGGGCACAAAATTTAATAGAGAAAACAAGATCAATATTCACTCACTCATCCATTCATTAATTCAGTCATACATCCAACATATATTTATTGGTATCCTATTATGTCCCTAGGTACTGAGGAAAGTATAATAAATAAGACAATGTCAGGGCTCTCATAGAGCTTCTAGTGAGTTTGGTTGGAGAACTTAAATAAGAAACCAGATAATTTCAATTAGGGCTAGAGGAAAGAAGTCAAAATAATACAGAGAGTGTCTGGTATGGAATTTGGGGGTTGCTCCAGATAAGGTGGCCAGGGATCTTCTCTGAGGAGGTCCTCTTTGGTCAGATCTGCATATTGAAAAGGGGCCGAATGAGAACTGAGGGAAGATGGCCAGAAAACAGAAAAACAATGGTTTATACAAAATTTCAGACTCAGATGATGAAGGTTTCCTGGAAGTGATGCAAGTCAGGTGGACTTTGTCCTTAAAGAATCCACAGAGGAGACTGAGAGCTTGTTGAAGAAGAATTTTAAAAATACCAAGCTCCTACCTAATTTAATTTGTTCCTAATGTGGCCTGGGCATCAGGGATTTTAAGTGCTCCCTGGTGATTCTACTATGCAGTCACATTAAGAATTGCTGCTCTGCAGAGTGTCTAATGGACATAGTCCTGCAGCAAAGGATGGACATTTTTGCTTTTGCCCTACTTCTCACAAAGCAAACAGGGCTTCAGGGAGTGCTAAGAGTTGCAGAAAAATTACCATCGTGTGGGGTCTTTTCCTGATGCTCTGTTGAATAGGTGGGAAGGCAATGAGGCAGAAGTGTGTGTGGGGCGGGGGTGGGAGAGGGTATGCCCTTGGAGAAAGTGGGAAAATAGTTTCCAAAACAGAAAATCTCCTTAGGAGGTACAGAAATATGAAAGAATATGGTATGTTTGTTCAAGGACTTGCTCCGCCTAGTTTTTGTATATCTGAGGTGGAGGTGAGAATCTGTATTTTTAAATAGATTTACAGTGTAATTATGAAGCATGTGGGTATGAATGCTGGGGGTATATCTCTTTCACAAAAATAGCCTTCCATGGTCCTCAATTGTTCAGAACCTTTAGATCTGCTCTCCAACTTCATAGATTTTCTGAGAACTAATCTGTGGTGTTTCCTTGACCTGAATAATTTGTATTGTAATGAGGGCTTCTTGGAATTCTTTATCAAGGGATTCTTAACATGGAATTCATGCAACTCTGGAGATTTATGGTTGAGTATCAAGGCAATAAGAACCTCTTAAAATAGCGCAAATAGGTTGTATGTACCTTCCTCTATTTTTACGAAGAGAATCATAGCTTCTTTTCCCAGATTCTAAATGGGCTGTGTAATATCAGCAAAGATGGCAGTGATTTAGAAATCACTGCATAAAACCAAAATAAACACTTTTAGAGAGATATCACAGCATATTTTTTTTAATTTTTTTTTAATTTATTTTTTATGTATGATAGTCACAGAGAGAGAGAGAGGCAGAGACACAGGCGGAGGAAGAAGCAGGGTCCATGCACCGGGAGCCCGATGTGGGATTCGATCCCGGGTCTCCAGGATCGCGCCCTGGGCCAAAGGCAGGCGCCAAACCGCTGCGCCACCCAGGGATCCCCTCACAGCATATTTTTAACGAACATTTTTTGGGCTAGCTGTGGCTTAACTATATACTTATAATTTAGTAATTAAATTAGTAAATTATACTACTAGTGGTCAAATATAGAAATACTTTGTGATATATAGTTGTATATGTAACCTATGATTTGACTTTTTTTTTCTGAAATGTGTTCATAAGATATAAGTTTGAAATAAAGGTACACCAAGCCCAAAACCATTTTTTTTTTCGAAATTATGAGAATTTGTCACTGAAGTTTCTTATTAGGGTAATTGGAAACACAGGCAGAAGTTCAAGCAGAGAAAAAAGTAATCCCATTGCTGTTTTTCTGTCAGACCAGAATAACATTTCTTCTGTAATGCTTTAGGTTTTACTCTGTACCCATGAGAGGTGTCCATTCTGATTAATAAATGTTTTAAGTATTGGATGGTTATAAGAGTACAACCTGGCATTCTAGAAATAACAAGAGTATGTGAATAAGAACAGAAGGAAATTTAATTTATATGCTAATCAAGTTTCATTAGGAATTGTTTTAAGGAGACCCATCTCATTATGTAAAAATAAAATCTTTTATTAACAAATATAAAAAATTTAATAAAGAAATATAATTGCTGTTTTGCAATTCCTACATGGCTCCAAACTAAGATTTAGTGATTCTATAAAGTTATTTCCAATCAGTGTTCAGCCATATTATTGTTGTAACTTTGGCTAGCTAAAGTCCTTATGAATATTGGAAATGTGTAGAATAGAGCTAAATTATCAAAGAAAATCCCAAGCAGTGGGACAGAGCATATAACCTAAGGAAACAGTGAAGCAGATGGATGAACAGGTCATAAAGCAGCAATAACTTTTGATTGTTAATATTGAATGACCCAAGACCTACTTTCTGGGCTTATATCTGTTCATCACACATCTATTCATATATTTATTTATTTATTCAGTGCAGTTAATTACACTGGCAATATAAAATGACAAGGAGCATCTTACCTTAATAACACAATTTGGGTAGCTGTTATTTTACTTCTGATGTTGCTTTTAGCTTCTGGTTGAATCCAAAGGCTTTATTTTTATGTTATGTACTGGTTATACTAGGGAAGATATGTTTAGTGAGAATATTTGTTATTTGTTCAATATAAGCAATATATATGGAGAATGTTCAAGAAACTGTAGCTGATGTTTACTATAGATGAAAGATTGTCAGGAACACAACGGTGTAGCATTATTGCTACCAGATCACACTTAAGAGCAAGCACCCATTTTAGCTATCCAAAGAGTTGTTTGGTTTTTACATACTGAAAGAAATCTGGATTTCTTGATCATGTTTTTAATTCCTTTGTCATTAATTACAGCGCTGAAGTTATAACAAAATTACACAGCATCGATTATAATTAAGAGTCTTTTGGGTGCAAATGGCACAATCCCAACTGAACCAGAAACAAACAAATAAATTATGTACTCACGTAACCAAGAACAGAAGTAAGGATGGAAAAGAGACTTAGACAGCCTCACATCAATCTCTCTTTCTCTCTTTCTGCCCCCTCACCCACCAGCACACAGATTTCTGCTTTTGTCAGGAGTTTGGTTTTAATTTTGCTACTGTAGGTAAAGAGTTTTCTCCATGTAGGAGGGACATGGATTTTAACATCACCTGAGGTCATGTTTTTACTATGCCCTGACCAAAGAAGATAAAAGAGTCTTCCCTGGCAATTCAAAGAAATCTCAGGAAAAAAACTCTGATAGTCTTAGTCTGGAACCATGATCAGTTTCAAACCTAGATCCATGTCCAAACAGAGGGATGATGGAGTATTAAACATGACCCACCTTAGAGGCAACTCTGAGGTGTGATCAGGTGTAGATTGTAAGGCTTTAAGAGCTGTTCTGAACAGACAAAGCAGTTTTTGCTGGCTATGACTGCATTTTAGATTGATATTGACCTTGAGAATCTTTGATTACGTGTAGAGTCTTTGTGTAGAAAGGATGATAGCATATTTTCAGATGCATAACCAAAGGACAGCACTGCATTACAAGGCAATTCATTAATGGTTGTGGCAGACGGAATAATGGTCCACAGAACATTCATGTCCTGGTCCCTAGAACCTATGGATATGTTAGATTATGTATCAGAAGGGAGAAGTTGAACACAGAAGTAAGATTGCTAATCAGGAGACTATCGTGAATTATCTGGGTGATCCCAGTATAATCCCAAGGGTCCTTACAAGTGGAAAAGCAGGCAGAAAAGGATTCAGAATCAGTGATTCAACCTGAAAAGGACCTAACTTGCTATTATTGACTGAGAATAGGAGAATGAGGCCAAGAGCCAGGGACTGTGGTCAGCCTCTGGAAATGAAAATGCAAGAGATCATTTGCCCCTGGGGCCTTCAGAAGGAATGCGATTCTGCTGTCACCTTTATATCAGCCTAGTGAAATTCATTTAGACTTCCCCACTCCAGAAATATCAGATAATAACTTTGTGTCATTTTGAGCCACGAAGCATGTGGTAATTTGTTATAACAGTAATAGGAAATATGCAGTAATCTATGGAATATTTTTTGCTATAGGTAATAGAGTATATGTCAGAATCTTTTGCTGAGAGAATTGTGTATTCCTGTGAATTGTTTTAGACTTTGCAGACAACCCAAGAAAGAATAATGTTAAAAAGATTATCTCTTTTACTGCTAGTACTTCATCTGTCAGCATAAACCTAAAAAGATTAGCTAAGGTATAATTTCCTTATTGACTTTGCTTTTGCATTATTTTCAAATAAGGGAAGCTAGTTTTCAATACAACTTTATATCATACTTTCTGCACTTCTATGAGATGTTACAGTTTATTTCTTGTTGTAATACAGTGTGGATACTTTGTTTAATTGCTATATACTGTGTTAAGGTATCCTGAGCAAACATAATATGCATCTTTATTCCATTATTTAATCCATTATTCTACTTAAACAGCCCATGAACACAATGACAGGATTTTAATATTATGGTCTGAATTTTTTTCCTGTTCTACATTGAAATTCTACACTGTAATTCTGGATGTACATCATTATCAAGAGTAAATACGTAGGTCCAGGTTTTGTAGGGCCCACATTTTGGGAGCCTTTCATAATAAAAAGAATTCAAAATTACAAGCACAAAATTAGTTAAGGTGAATATTTGTTTATGATGAAAAGGAAATCAACATACATTTTTAAAAGCGAACGAATACCACAAACATTCTGAAATTCAGAACATGATGTAATTACGATTTTATTCATCTATTGTAAATGGCTCTGTATCCTTCGAAACCTGTTTCTTTTCTTTCAACTTCCCAAGTGTGGGTTGGGCTTAATAAAAATTATTCAGTAGTATGACGTGGTCTTTGGCCTTACGCTGTCATGAGCCAGTTATACTAGTATTCCTAGAAGCCATTCCTACACCCTAAAAAGCCATGAAAGTGACTATATCCTACTAATCCCAAAGTAAATGTATCCTTGGGGTGCCTGGAGTTATTCTAGTGCCACTTGACATGAGGACAAGTATGGCTAAGTGGAAGTGGAAATAGAGAGCATTAGTCTTAATTGAGTTAAAAAGTCTTATTTTTGGAAATTTTCAAAAATATATGTCACCTATTGCCAGGGTCCTCCCCAGCATCGTGTAAGGGACCTCCACAAGTAAAGAAATCTGTGGATTAATTAGCTCCATGGCCAATGTGCCTCTGACTCTTGATAGTTGACACTCAAGAACCGCCCTCAGGATTGTAGCCAAGGTAGAGAACAGTGAGTTTCTATGTCTTGTCATGACTTCCTGTGCTTTCCTCTCCAAAAGAATAATAAGCAAATCATTTGCTAAAAGCATCTATTTAGATAGATAGCTGTGTACACGTGGATGCCTTCAGTTCAGGCATCTTTCCACTCCCTGGGCATGTGTGGAGTTAGAAGTATTTGTCACATTATCAGCTTCCAAATACATTAAAAAAAAAACAAACAAACCCAAAACTTGGAAGTGGATAACCTGGGGCCTCTGTGTCTCTATTTTTGTTTATTTGTCACACAGGATGTCACTTCTTGAACCCATTGCAGACGTCAAGGTCTTCCTGCAAAATGTAATCATGACCTTGGGTCTTAGTTTCATGCTCCATAAAAAGCTAGATTTTAGGTGATAGAAATTCAGAGCCAGCGCCCTCCTATTTTTTCCCCTTACTGAAAAAGAGATAAGGAAGCTGATCCTCCCCAGATTGATGCTAAGCCTAAAAAGAGCTTTGCATACTCATTGAAAAGTGTTCCTACATGCTACAGTCTTTATTCTCCCTTTTAAAATGTGCTTGGTCATCTATTCACAAGACTTTGGAGACAGGAGATTTTCAGAGTCTTAATGCATTGATATGAAGAGGAACAAAAAGAAAAGCTTTTTCAGAACTTTTTCTACTCTCTGCGACTTCTCTCTGGGAAAAGGCAGACCTTTAGTTTAGTCCAAAGGGAATAGGACTATTCGAAATGACAAATTAAGGTTTTGGGGGATAATTGAAATAAAGAAGTGGAAAAGTTTGGTGGATTATCCCCAAAGCCTGGATCAGACAAGGAAATAAACCGGAGGCAGCCCAGATTTAAGTGAAGATGTGCGCTCTCAGGTCAAGGGCCTGCACTGGTTGGTTGGCAGCGAAGAGATAGAACAAAAAGAAATGAGAGGAAATGTTTTAATAGAAGGAAGACAGAGGTGTGTGTACATACACAGGGCTTCTGCAGGCTGAGGGTATGTTTTTTACTTCTTTTGTTTCTTCTGCCTGTGCAGAGCCTAGGGGCTTATGTGCTGATTGAATTAACCTTTCTGTATATGCAAACACCTGTATGATTAAACTTTTGTTCTTAGGCAGTGCTTCTAATATCAGATTGAAGATTTAGGGGGGCAATAATAGTTAACATTTAATAAGTACTTACTATATGCTAGGCACTGAGCTACATTAAATGATACATCTCATTTAATACTCTCTTGACCTTGTGATGGTGGTATCATGATTATCCCTACACAGTTAAGCAACACCTGTCTCTCTTTCTCTATCAATTCTGTCGTTTCTGTTCCCATCCATTCTAATCTAGCCCAAGGTCATGGGTGTGTCTTCTGTGCCGAGGATATCCACTGGCACATTATGTGCTGGGCTAAATGAAACATCACATCCTTCATTGTACATCTAAACCTGTGTACACTTTCATTTCTGCATATACACGACTATAATATGATTTTTTGTTTATGTTCTTGCCCTGTTTTTGGCTTCATGAGTAGTGGTGGTGATCTTTGTATTTCTAGATTCTAGCATTGATCAAGTACTTGGCTGAGGGTAAAGAGCGATGATTACTGGTGAAGTGCATGACTAAGTGAATGCCCAGATGAATCCATTGCTTCCTCTTTTAAGTAAATGATCATATACAAGTAATGGAAGAACTGGTTCTTAGCATGGGTTCCTAAGTACTTTTAGACCTCTGAGTGGAAAATCCTCATTTCAGTTGTTGGACCCTGGCTCACGGGTGCCAACGTGTCCCGGTGGACGCCCCAGAGACTCAGACCCCAGACAGGCAGATGCAACTAGCAAGAGGGTTTATTGGACGTTTGCGCAAACGGGCTCTCCGCCTCAGAGGTGGCAGAGCCCCGATTAGCAATTACAGGCATCTTTTAAAGGCAAAAAACTGCGGGAGTAGCATAGCATTCGGGTTATGACATGATTGACTTCTTTGAAGGTCAACACGAACATGTTCAGGGACTTTCCAGTTAGGGCGAGGTGGGGGATAGTTTTCTTATCTCGGAAAAACAGAATGTTTTTGTTGCTTAAATTCATGGGAGGTGCCTGGATGGGCTGCCTCTGGGTTAGGCCTGGTCCCACTCACGGGGGTGGGGGTGTGGGGTTTCTTCACAGTGAATAGGGAATCTCATTCCCATGGGTCTAGTTCTGTATTCTCTTGCAGTGATCTGGAAGGGGAGGGGAAAATTGAACCCGGAATGAGGTTGGTGTGTGTATTTTCCTGTACTTGTGACTTAATTCCAAAGTCAGTTATATTTCCCAGTATTTATACTTTTTTTTCTCTAATTGAGAGTATATTTTTTTTTTTTAATTTTTTATTTATTTATGATAGTCACACAAAGAGAGAGAGAGAGAGGCAGAGACACAGGCAGAGGGAGAAGCAGGCTCCATGCACCGGGAGCCTGACGTGGGATTCGATCCCGGGTCTCCAGGATCGCGCCCTGGGCCAAAGGCAGGCGCCAAACCGCTGCGCCACCCAGGGATCCCCTAATTGAGAGTATATTTTTACAGACACATGAACAAAATTATAATTCATTAATAATATGTAATTTCCACAAATCACTGACAATTGTTAACATTAAGATGGATATTATTCTTCATTTAAATTGTTATGTTTTAATCTTTCCTGTTAAAAATAATTCACCACAAATTTGAAGAAAAATTTTAGAATGAATACAATAATGCAACCTATTGTTTATTAATTTAGTTTGATCCTGTGATAGAGTGATCTAGTACTTAGTGTATGATCAGCAATCTGTAAGAAATTTTTAGAGGTTATCTCTTCTGTTACTCTGGAGTAATGACTTTAAAAGTAAAAAAAAAAAAATGTTGAATGAGTTGAGTCTCTTATTTTCTTATTCTGAAATGGTTTTCTTATTTCTATGCAAATACCTAATGTGTAATTGTTTTATTTCTCATTCTACATTGAGAAACGTCACGTCATTATCTTCAGGAGAGGCATATCAGTACATTTAGTTACTCTTCCACGTGTGGCTCTGTAGAGATTTCTGACAAAATTATAAAACCCAGATCTCCAGCTGACTTTCATCTGAGGACAGATAATGAAGTTCATCCATGCAGTCATTATAGTTCCAAAGATGTAAAGAAATTTCTTGCAATCACAGGTAACCTTCACATACAATGGATTTAAGGGGAAATGCAAGATTTTAAAATGGGCAATTAACATAAGAACCTTTTCTTTCACCATGGATGAGATTATCAGGGCAGTTTAGCTAATAGTCTGATGATAAAGCATTTTTAAAAAATGAAATTGTATTTTTTGAATATATACTCTATAGACTTTTGAAGCTGTTTTAAATCTCATTTCAAAATACCCCATAAAATAACAAAAGGACCAGTTTTTAAGTATTCCATTAGACTGGTTGAACATGCCCCTCTGCAGTCTATTGACTGCCTATATACAGGCCCTTGTATTCATGCAGAGAAGTGATTTGTGCAGGGCGACCCAGGGCCCCAGGGTTCACAGAATGGTTACTTTGGAGAGAGAAAAATCTGGGTCTGTTGCACTTTGCTCACCACTACCCCTTGCATTTTCCAGGAAAATTTCATTTATTTATGTATTATTTAGCAAGGATCTTTTCATGATTTCACTTAGAATACAATGTTTCTTCTGGTTTCCTGTTATTGCCCTTCAAATGTGAAAACCCTTGCTTTCGTGAAAGCAGACACCATTGCTTCTTTAGTCACAGCTCAGCTCAGAGCAAAATTTATATTCTGTGATCCCATAACTAAAATACTTTTAATTTTCTCTGCTCTGAGCCTTTAAGTGTTCACCTGAAAGCATTTAAAAATAGCCTGTCACTCCAAAAGGAGGTGAACTAAGTGTCCACGGCAGGGAGGTGGGCAGGGCTCAGGACTACAGGTTTACCTGGGGTTAGACATAGATGGAGACCAACAGCAAAGACGAGATAGAATAACACCAGGGAAGAATGAGCAGCTGTCCCTTCTGTTTGTCCAGTCGGGACACATGGCTCGCAGCCACTCTGCACTTTAGTCCTGTTAAATCAGTGATTTCACAGAGAACCAGCGGGGAGAGCCCGGCATCAAGGATTTCCTCTGCCTTCAGATCCTGGTCGCTGCTACCAGCTGCAGCCACCCACAGATTCCCTTTGTTGATAAGTGGTTCTGGAAGGTAAGGGAAGCCCTCCCCATTGGTAGGCTGCAAATGAACAGAACTGCAGCCCCGTTTACAACGTGACTAACATTTACCCTCATTTTTGTAGGGAGTGGGGAAGGTATTTTTTTATAGTAATAAAATGCAATCTGTGAATCCTGCCATGTACCAAATTAAAAGAGCTTCTGCCCGTACAGCAATCCGTGGAGAGAAGAATCAGGTAATTATTCAGAGACAAGGCTTCTGCAACAGAATGTTGTCACCACATAATGGTCCCCTGCTGATAGATAAATGTAGAGGCAGAGGCAGTGTACTTATTTTTTAAAGCAAGAGACATTTTTTCGTTGACACAATTGCAGCTCTTGTGATTACCTTTGCTGTTTTACCAAATGAAACGTTGTAGATTTTAATCATCATGCTTGATGGAGGGCTGATGTCACAAAGTGACAGTACTGAGCCCAGTGACAATAGCCTGCTGTGTGCATATTGACTTGGTAAACACTCTTGGCACAGACTTTAGCCACCGAAGAACTACTTAGTTATAAATAGGTAGATTCTTGATTATTAGTTATGTTCCTGCCAGTTAAGACTTAATATGCCTTTACTTTGTCAATGAAAAGTCAGCTGGCCCGTAACATAAGAGATGACAGTTTTAATTTGATTTCAGGGAGCCACTTTGTTTCATCTGTAGGTTGAGGGGTCTGTGTAGTGGCTAGAGAGTTCTAAAACTGTCCCGTACTGCAAGAACTCAGGTGGCCCAACTCTGTATTTATATCCAATAATAGTAATAGCCAGCTTTTACTGGGCACTTGCGATATGTTAGACGCTATTCTAAGAACTTCACATTGAAGTTTCATTACTCTTACAAGATTTGCACATCTCTACAGTATTTTATTTAGGTCAACACATGGGAGAAGGTTGGTGATGTGGTCAGAGATGCAATGGGAAGCAGATGATGCAGGGCTAGGTCCTGTTAAGGATTTTTGCTTTGCTTTGTAGTTATTTGAGAAGTCGTTTAAAGGTTGAGAGCAGGAGTGCTATGAACAATTAGTTCTAGCAGACCATGCTGGCTATCATGTAGACAAAACACAAAACTTTTGCAGTGGCAAAAGTGGACAAGGATGTCAGTTAGGAATCTATTGCGATATTCCAAGTCATAGGTGACTGTGGCTTGACTAAGTTTATGACATTTCAAGTGATGAGGGTATGTTGGGTTCTAGAATTTTTCTGGAACTAATACCAATAGGATTTTCTGGCAGAACATTTATGAAATATGAAATAAAGAGATCACAAATGGATCAATATTTCTACCAAGGCCCTAAGCAAACGGCAAACGGAGATGTAATTAACTGAAAAACAACAACAACCCATACAGTAGATATTCTCATTTTACCCAGGAAGAAATTAGAACTCAGGGGAAATAATAGTTTTTCATCATGGGGTAGTATTTTAACTCATTGTTTTGAACAGACCTTGAAGAAACATAATAGTGTGTGTTTTTAAATATCAGAAACTGAAAGCACTAAGTGCAAAGCCTGGAAAATAAGCCTAATTATTTTTCTCATATTTCCTAATATTACTTTTATTGTTAACTCTAATTATTTGAACATTCAGTAGAAATGAAACTGATCTATCAGGCTCTGTGATGCTTGTCAGCCTTAATATCCCTGCCCTAATAAAATAAATTTGAGTTAGAGTGTTCAATGAAATAACCACAAATTGAAATGCTGAGAACAGGTAGAAATGGATGGAGATCAATTTCTGATTATAGTTGTCTCAAAAGGGGGTGCTGTATGTAGTGTGCCAACATGCCTGACAGAAATGATTTCCTAGAGTTAAGACGTTCAGTGATAAAGCTCACTGATGACTGGCAACACTTGAATCAGGTTCAGAGTGAGAACACTATATATAAAATGTCCACATTAAAAAAAATCAAAATAGCAAATATTTATCAATTTAGTATCTGCAAAAAATTAAAATTTAACCTAAAATTTTTTCATAGTGTCCACAAATTCTTCAGAAACTTTTTTGCTGTCTTAAAATGTGCATTGTTGCAACCCGTAATATTTTATGACCTTTACCATAATTCTTAATCTATTAAGCATTTTGAAAATGGCATTCCAATTTTGTGGCACAAAAAGGGAATAACAGAGTTTTGTAGGCATTTCAATTAATGAATGTAATTATAAATGAATAATAATTTTCTCCAAGATAAGCAGCTTACTATAAAAGTTATTTCACACTGATTGGTGTTAGTACCTGGGTGATGGTCCTTTTGAAGAATCAGTCACATCTCTTGCCTAGCTTTAAAAAAGTGCCATCTACTTCAGGGAACTTGGCACTTTTTACTGTTTTTTTTTTTTTTAACATTTTATTTATTTATTCATGAGAGTCACAGAGAGAGAGGCAGAGACATAAGCAGAGGGAGAAGTAGGCTCCCTGTGGGCAGCCTGATGTGGGACTCGATTCCAGGACCCCGGATCACTCCCTGAACCGAAGGCAGATGCTCAACCACTGAGCCACCCAGGTGCCCCTCTTTTTATTGTTTTTAACTGAGTTGATTTTGCTGTGCCTGTTTAGTCTTTTGCAGGTATAATAACTATCTTGTGTTTCATTGCTTTGTAAAGATATTTTAAATTCAAATGAAGGATTTGAATTTAAATTAATATCCAACAGCACGTCCTTAATAAAGTTAATAATTCCGTTGAGGAGAGATTTTAATCAGTAGATATTTTCCATTAATGTACATTTGCCTATTCTCAGGCAATGAAAGTTCATCATTTTTCTTTTAAGAACCATTTTAAGATTCATCCTAATTTCATAAACCTTAAAATATGAAAAAAATTTTAGAATCAAAGGGCTGGCTACTTAAATGCTTTACAATTATGATCTTAGTTGTTGCATAGAAAGTGCATGGAGTATCTTGAAAATCACCCTGGACTAGGGGACAATACCTGGGTTAAGGTCCTGTTTTGGACACTTTTAGGCTGTATAACTTGGCAGAGGTCACTGAACCTTGCTGAATCTCCTTTATCTTGTTACAAATAAGGATAAAGGTTTTGTTAGGATTCAATGAGGATGAAATGGTGGAGTTTTCTATTTCACTAATCTCTGTGACAGACTGTATGCTTTACCTTCTCCTGCTTCTCAAAGCTTAGTTTGAATCCTAGGACCTCTCTTCTGTTTACATTTGGTTTTGGCCATTTCTTCTGGTCTTATTGTATTATGATCACAGAATGGCTTGGAGAAACCATGTTTGGGAATAGTCCACTGACTTTTATGTGATACGGTGTATGATGTATGTAACCAGTTTTGGTAAACGTTCTATGGTTAATTTAAAGAAAATTGACATACTTAATAAATTCGCCCTATTGATTACTTCATCTAGATCCTATTTAGATTTAATATACCCAAGATGGAAGGAAGAGTACTACAAATTCCCACACCAATAATCAATTTTTCTTATTTTGTTTCTAGCAGCTTTTATGTCATATATACTGGTAATGCATGATATGGATAAACAGTTCATGACTTTACATATTCATTAACATTGAAATGTTAAAAGATCATACAGACTTCTTGTTTAATTTAGTTGTTTTGTATTAAATTCTGCTGGGTCTGAATTATATTTTACTATCTGTTTTTTCTGTGTGCTTGATAAATTTTTGCCAGTGCTTTTCCTTTTGTTCTTCACTCTTTTGAGACAGATTTGTCCCTTGTGAACATCACACACTTAGATTTATTATTTTGTTTTTAAATCTAATATGTAAATGTCCTCGATAGGGGCATTGACTATTGGAGGCTGGAGATTAACTGTTGGAACTCATGATTCTTACTGAGATATTTGATTTGATTCCTGTCAACTTGTTTTATCTTTTCTTCATGTCAGTTTTTTTTTTTCTGTGTTTGTTTCAGTTCCTGTATGAAACACATTTTATGTTTCAATTTCCAGTGCTTTGCATGTAAATAGATCTGTTTTTATTTCTCCTATATATTATTGAGAAACATTGTCAGTGTTAATTTTGTAAGGGTCTCAAATTAAATGGCATCACTTTTCCTTCATCTATTTAAAATGAAAGATTTAGAATTTTTTTATTTTCCTCTCATCTTTATTCACTTGAAATTATTACTGTAACTTTGGATTTTAGAACTAGGTAAATAAAATTAAATGATGAATTTTATTGTGTTTTTGTTTTAAGCACTATTTTTGACATTTTCATTGAGTGATATAACCCTATTCATAATGGTCATTAAATCCAAATACTGTAGTTAATGACTATAGTGCTTATAATTAGTCCTATTTTCCACTTCTCCTTTTACTTATATTTGTCTTTTATGCATTTGGAAGTAAATTCTTAATATATATTATCTGGACAGTTTATTTTCCAAAACCATAAATACCTAAGATTTTTAAAATTAATTTATTTTTTAAACTCCAGTAGAATTGACATACAGTGTTAAATTAGTTTCAGGTGTATAATATAGTGATTCAACTATTCTATACATACTCAGTGCTCATCATGATCACCTATTCCACCTTCCCTCCACCCACCTCCATTCTAGTAACCACCAGTCTTTCTCTGTACTTGAGTCTTATTTTCTTGTCTCTTTTTTGCTTTATTTGTTTTGTTTCTTAAATTCCACATATGAGTGAAATCACATGATATTTATCTTTCTCTGAGTGACTTACTTCATTTAGCATTATACCCTCTAGATCCATCCATGCTGTTCCAAGTGGCAAGATTTCATTCTTCTTTATGGCTGAGTAATATTCCATTGTCCATATGTATATACTGACTCTTTTTTATCCATTCATCTATGGATGAACATTTGGGCTGCTTTCATATTTCAGTTACTGTAAATAATGCTACAATAAACACAGGGGTGCATATATCTTTTCAAATAGTGTTTTCATATTCTTTGGGTAAATACCCAGGAATGGAATAACTGGATCATATGGTACTTCTGTTTTTAATTTTTTGAGAAATCTTGATGTTGTTTTCCATAGTGGCTGTACCAGTTTTCATTCCCATCAACAGTACACAAGGATTCTTTCTTCTTCACATACTTGCCAACACTTATTCCTTCTTGTGTTTTTTATTTTAGCCATTCTGACAGGTAGGTGATATTTCATTGTGGTTTTGATTTGCAGTTCCCTGGTGATGAGTGAGACTGAGCATCGTTTCACGTGTCTATTGGCCGTCTATCTGTGTGTCTTCTTTGGAGAAATGTCTGTTCATGTCTTCTGCCCATTTTAAATTGGATTTCTTTTTGATGTTGAGTTGTATAAATTCTTTATATATCTTGGATACTAACCCATTATTGAATAGATAATTTGCAAATACCTTCTCCAAACTAGTAGGTTGTCTTTTTGTTGTTGTTGACTGTTGCCTTTGCTGTGCAGAAACTGTTTATTCTGATGTAGTCCCAGTAGTTTATTATTGCTTTTGTTTCCCTTGCCTTAGGAGACATATGTAGAAAAATGTTACTAGACATCGGATGATATCGATGTCAGAGAAATGACTGCCTGTGTTCTCTTCTAGATTTCTACATTTCTGGTCTCACATTTAGGTCTTTAACCCATTTTGCATTTAATTTTGTATATAGTGCAAGAAAGTGATCCAGTTTCATTCTTTTGTATGTAGCTGTCCAGTTTTCCCAATATCATTTCTTGAACAGACTTTTTTTTATTACATTACATATTCTTGTTTCTTTTGTTGAAGATTAATTGACCAAATAATCATGGGTTTATTTCTAGGATCTCTATTCTATTCCATTGATTTATGTGCCTATTTTTATGCCAATATCATACTGTTTTTATTAATACAGCTTTGTAGCATATCTTGAAATCTGGGATTGTAATACCTCCAGTTTTGTTCTTTTTTCAAGATTGATTTGGCTATTTGGCATCTTTTCTGGTTCCATACAAATTCTAAGATTGTTTGCTCTAGTTCTGTGAAAAACGCTGTTGGTATTTTGATAAGAATTGCATTAAATCTGTAGATTGCTTTGGGTACTATATACATTTTAACAATCTATATTCTTTCAATCCATGAGCATGGAATGTCTTTCCATTTATTTGAGTCATCTTCAATTTCTTTCATCAGTGTTTTAAAGTTTTCAGAATACAGGTCTTTCCTTGTTTAAGTCTGTTTCTAGGTATTTTATTATTTTTGTGGAGTTGTAAATGGGATCATTTTCTTATTTCTTTTTATGCTGCTTCATTATTTGTTTATATTTGTATACCGATTTTGTATCCTAATAAGATACAATGTACTGAATTCATTTGTGAGTTCTAGTAGTTTTTTGGTGGAGTTTTTAGGTTTTTCTATATATAGTATCATAACATCTACAAATAGTGAAATGTTTACTTCTTCTTTACTAATTTGGATGCCGTTCTCTTTTTTTCCTTTATTTTGGGGGTCTGATTGTTGTGGCTAAGACTTCCAGTACTATATTGAATAAGTGGTGAGAAAATACATCCTTGTCTTGTTCCTGATCTTAGGGGGAAAGCTTTTAATTTTTCACCATTAAATATGATATTAGCTATAAGTTTTTCATATATGGCCTTTATTTTATTGAGGTATGTTCCCTCTAAATCTACTTTGTCGAGGGTTTTTATCATGAATGAATGTTGTACTTTGTCAAATTCTTTTTCTGCATCTGTTGAGACGATCATTTGGTTTTAACCTGCCTCTTGATGTGATGTATCAATATCGATTGACTTGTGAATATTGAACCAGCACTTGCACCCCAAGAATAAATCCCACTTGATTGTGGTAAATGACTTTGTTTATTGTTGGATTCAGTTTGCTAATATTTTGTTGAGGACTTTTGCATCTGTGTTCATCAGAGATATTGGCCTGTAGTTCTCTCTCTCTCTCTTTTGTAGTGTCTTCATCTGACTTTCATATCAGAGTAATGCTGTCCTCATGGAATGAATTTGGAAGCTTTCCTTCCTCTCCTATTTTTGGGGATAGTTTGGTAAGAATAGGTATTAACTCTTCTTTAAATGTTTGGCAGAATTCACCTGTGAAGCCATCTAGTCCTGGACTTTTGTTTCTTGGGAGGCTTTTGATTACTGATTCAGTTTTGTTGCTGGTCTAAGATTATTTTTTCTGTTGCTCTCAAACCTGAATATCAGTTTACCTTTAAAAATCAACATCTTTAATGATAATATTATATCTCTAAATACTTTATTTCTTTTGATGTTTTTGTTATAAAAAATCTAATCCTTTGTACATGATCTTCATTTTTTTCCACCTCTATATTTAAACCCTGCTATTATTATGTGAATCTCTTTTAAGCGATCTTTCATGGATCATGGTAAATGGGTCTTAGCTTCATCCCGAAATCTTATTTTATTTTATTTATTTTTTACAAAATCTTATTTTAAATTCAAACTGTATTCTTCAACGATTTCTTCAGTATCACTTCTGGTACTGTTGTGCTTGACTGTTCCTAGGGAAGACTCATGCTTCTTAGATGGGTACTTCTACACTTAGCATTATCTTACAGTAATTTTGTTTTTAGTCATTGCTTTTGCATTTTTGGAAAATTCCTCTTGTAAGTGCTGTTATTCATTGTTTTCAGTGGAGAATTTGATGTTACAAAGATGTTTTACCTTCTTTGCTTTGCTGCCTTTCTCACCCTGCTTCCCTCTTAATCTTAGTTCACTTTCCTGTATGACTTTTCTTTTTTAAATTGAATCTATAGCTTCTTATTGCACTCAGTTAAAGACAAAAATACCTTTTAGTGCTAAAACAGTTTTTAGAAGTATGTGTTTTCTTGATTTGACTTGTTCCTTTGCTTATTATCTCCCCCATATGTTGATTACTCTGTCTTCTTGGAAATACACAATATTCATCAGTTTGTTAAAGGCACTGATACATTCCATTGTAAAAATACTCTTTAACTCTGCCCAACCAAACATCTCCTAAAATTAATTGATCCCAGAACATTTCTTTCATGAAATACCTCACAGAGCTAGTGTTTCATGAAATTATAGTTGACCACAAACAGCTAAAAATATGTCCTTTTATAATTTGTAGATATTATGAGAAATCTTTGACTGCTGTAATTACCCCCTACTACTCATTTCACTTCAAGGCCAATTCACTATGAATTTATATTTAGTTATGATTTCTTTACAAATGAAAATAAATGGTGCTACAGTTTCCCAATGTTTCTTCTTGTTGTGTAAAAACAATATGTAGATGTTAAGTATATATCTTATAACTCATTTAATGAGGTTTTTATAGACATAATTCAGACACCCACATAGAGAAACTGCTGAAGAAAATTACAAACATTTATCACTTATATTGTACTGTAAGTCATATTGAAATATTGCAAAAAATGCTAAAAGGTGTCAAAATTAATTAATTTCAAGATGTGAACTCATGGTTTTGCCTGTATTTTTCTATTGAACAGCTCTGTATGTGGAGAGGGAGCATTGCAAATTGTCAACAACTTAATTTTTGCATATCAAAAAATCATGCTGTATTATTTTATAGCTACATAGACTATGAAAGAGGTTTACCCAAAAGTATATAAAAAATAAAAGTGAAGAGAATCTCCACAGCTGCAGCGAGTCACCATGGCAGACTAATGTGGACAGGGAACCTTTGCAACAAATGGTACTAGAACAATGAAATAAATTTATAAAAAAGAATGAATGGACCCCTTCTATGCACCGACATAACCAAATGTGGAAGCTAAAACAAGTTTCTAGATGAAAATAGGAAACAATATTCTTGTGACCCTGCGTGAGATGGAGATTTTTATAGAGACATAGGAAACACAAGTCATAAAATTTTGATAAATTGAACTGCCTTATAATTAAAGCAATGAACTCTAGTTATCAAAAGACACTATTAATGAAATGAAAGAAAGTCATACATAGGATAAAATGTTCTCAATACATATATCTGACAATAACTTACTTGTACCTGAAATATATAAACAACTTTTATTACTCAGTAATAAAAATCAAATGACCTACTTACATAGGGAAAAGACTTGATTTGACTTCAAAAGAAGACGTGCTTGCCATAACCATATGGAAAGGCGCTCCATGACATTACCAGGGAAACGTAAATGAAAACCCCAGTGAGTTACTCCTGTAAAACCAACAGAATTGATAAAATTAAAAACACTATAGCACCAGGTGTGAAGCCCGGGACTCCATACATTGCTTTTGGTAGTATAAAATGGAACACCTACTTTGGAAAAAATATGCTCTATTCTATAACCCAGCAAGTGCCACTTAGGTATTATCCTAAGAGAAATGTCTGCAAAAAATACTAACAGGTAAATGAGTGATGATACTTAATAAACGAAAGATTACTAAGCAGTAAAAGGGAATACTCAATATACCCCGAAATATGAATTCTGTGGAAGATGAACTTAATTATATTCATCCATTTGTATGGCTTTTACTGATCTCTACTCATCAAAAATAATTTTGGAAGGAAGATACGTTATTTTTTTCTCTACCTGAGTTTTCCTTAATAGACATTATCAGGTTTTTGAATTTGGAAGTAAGAATGCTGCTCTTCTAAATCATCTATTCAGAAAAGGGGAACTTCTGAATCACAAAATTCAGCCTTTAGTCTAATTTTACCTAGTAATAGTGTTTTTATTTGACCATTGCTGTTAATGACAAAGCAGTGGTTCTCCAACTGTAATGTACACCAGAATCACTTGGAGTTTCAGATTCAGCAGGTCGGGGGAGGGGCCTGAGAATTTTCATTTTTAGCAAGTTCCCAGACAATGCTTATACCGCTGGTCTCAGAACAACTGGATAATGGGTTTTCTCCTTAATGGGTTAAGAGCTTAGAGTAGTTAACTTTCAAGTTTGTATTTCAAAGAGTACATGAATATCAGCGTATGGTGGGAGTACCTGTGGAGTGCTGCCCTTCAAGTATATCATTGATCTGACTACTGTGTGAGTTCTGATAAGCTACTTAGGGCACACTCATAATGAATGTATCTACTTTTGGTCAGAACTTACTGTTTTCATATCTACTTGATATGGGAAGAAGCACTTGTGAAATGTTATTAAGGCATGTCATTGATTTATTGAAGAAGGTGGGATAGTGTGGTAGATTTCATTACTGTACCCAATTCTTCCTTCCATGAATGTTGCCATGTGACTTAACATAAATATTGCTGTTTTTAGGAGAGATACATGGGAAGGATATTTTCCCATCTGTCACCTAGTCACATGAGTTGTCTTGGCCAACAAAATGTGAGTGGAATGTATGGTTATGAGTAGAAGGTTTGAGGTTCTCCTGTGATTTTTCAACTGGTTTTTGCCCCTCTGCTGTAAGAATGGTGTATCACAGACAGCAGCTGCTCCTTTGGCCAGAATTAGAAAAACACATGCAAAAGAGCTTCAGCCAGCATGTAACCTGAGCAAGAAAAAATAATCTGTTAGTGTATATCAGTGAGATTTGGGGACTATTAGTATATTAAGATCTAGAGAAAATTGAGTACTCCATACCTCCTACTTGATGTCGAGTATTATTCTGGGCTGATTATGTACATTATTTTCATTTTAGTTACCACAATCAACTAATTAGTTAGATATTCTTCCTCAAATTATAAGGAAGAGAATAAAGCTTACAGAGGCTACACTAATTTTGGTAAGAGAATTCTTTCAGTTATACCATGACATGATAATGCATAAAATGGTGAAATATAAGTAAGTAAGATTATGGATTATGTGCAAAGACAGTAAAAGAGAGTATTAAGAAATATTATTAGTTTAGCCTTCCTAATCTCAATATCTTAGTCAAAGGGCAGAGTTAATGCAACTACAGAAAATAGCAGAACCTTGCCCATTAGAATAGGTTTTTCCATTTAAAGTTGGTGAAATAAATGTTTTTAACCCCTCAAAGTGATACCTCTAGCTAAAAATATTCACTCTTCGAAACTTATTTAGTTGGGTTTTTTTTGGAAGTAGATGGGCTAAGATTTTGATGTTTGAAAGTAGAAGGTAGACCCCAATAAGGTGAATGGATGGGAAGACATTTACCTATTTAAGAAGCATTTATTTGAGTAAATAAATGTAACTTGAAAGATTGATCATTAGTGAAGCAGTAAATGAGGAATTCAAAAGAAAGATGACAGGGTTGCCTGGGTGGCTTAGTGAGTTAAGCATCTGACACTCAGGTCATGATCTCAGGGTCTTGAGATCGAGTGCCACTCCCAGCTGGAAGCTCAGTGTGGAGGCAGCTTGGGTTTTTTCTTTCCCCTCTCCTTCTGCCCCGCCCCCACTCCAGCCCCCTGCACTCACTTACTCTCTTTATCTCAAATAAATAAATCTTAAAAAAAAAACAACAACAAAGGAGAGGTTATAAAGACCCTGGGAATCCAAGTTTTGGGCTTAGCAGATCGGTGTGAATGAAGAGTCTAAGTTTAGGGATATACAAGGCAAGGTACTTTCCCATCAAGATGGGAAACACTGCATTGTAGATATTTTATGATTAAAGAACCAACTGGGCTAGTCATTTGGGATTAGCTTTCTCAAATGTTTCATTTATTCATTCTTTAAATAGAGTTTATGGCGCTCCACCAAGTGTGCTAGATGTGGATTGTAGGCAGTGAACAGGAAATAAACCTGGTCTCATAGATCTCTTATGGTCCAATGAGGGAAACAAAGACACAGAAGGATTAATCTTTGGAAATTGTAAAAGCCATGGAGAGACTGATGAAGGAAGAGAAGATTGGGTGGGAGCATTTGTAGGAGGAAGAGGAGCAGGTGTGATAGAGAAAAAAAGGACTCTGATGAGAACCTGATGTTTGAAGTTCAGCTAGAGAAGGGTCTAGGGCAAGTATGAACCCAGGCAGTACCAATAGGGTCATGTCTTAAGGCAGCATTCAGGGCTTGAGATTCTGCAGTATCAGCAAGGCCAATGTCTCCTACATTTAAAAGCATATATAGATATAGCATCTATATAGAGATAATAGATATGTATTCTTTTGAATATAAGGTTGTGTGTATAGCTATTGTTGGACTCCTTTATAATAATTAGTTTTATAGGCAAATATGCTCAATTTCTATTTTAATTTATTTTTTTTCTTTTTTAGCTTCATAGGAATATCCTAACTAACAGCTATATTGGGACATGTTAAATTGTATATTACATAGAAAGAAAATGAAAATATACAATTATCTGGGAAGTTTCGTATCACTCGTATTAACTTTTGAAAAATAATTTTAGTTGCCCAAATTATCCATGCTGCTTCTGCAAATAAGAGTTCTTCAAGCTTTTATGTCACAAAATATTCTATGGAGCAAAAGATTTACTCACCGGGCTATTTCTACCCCTGATACCTCTCAGAAAGAAAGCAACAACAACAACAACAACAACAAACAAAAAAACAAAAAAATAAATAAACTAAAAGACAAAACCAAAAAAAATCCTCAAAAAAAAAAATCCTCAAACAAAAGAAAATGAAACATATGTTAAATATGTGTATAAATAAGCTAAATAAAAGAACCAAAAATAGCTTCTATTTCAATGGAATTAATATGAATATCATCTCTTTGAAATAAACTGCAATTTAGTCCTAAGCAAATTATGTTAGTCACAACAATATTATTCCATGTTATATAGCTATATGTGGTAAAAAGAAATCTGTCTCAGAGCTTATTAAAGGAAGTATGATTGTGTTATTAAGTGTAAAGTGTTAGAAATACATAAAATCTGGCCACATTTCAATTAATTCTGTTGTATAAAAACTGCTGGTGCCCATGGTGGGGACAGAAGAAGACACATTCCTTAATCTGAATGCACTCAGGTAGAGAAAATTAAATGTGCAACTCTTTGTTTGTTTTGGATTAGCTCCAATAACTAATGTAAACTTGAACTCCACAGACGATAGTGATTGTATATGAATAAAGATGAGCATATTAAGCCTTTCCAAATACTTTAAATAGTCCTTGGATTAGTTCTCCATTCTGATATGAGGATATGAACTGAAGAAAATCCAAACTAAAAATGCTTCTCTACTTATATTTATCAGGACTTAATTTTGGCATAATTCAGTCAGTATCTAAAAAAAAAAAAAAAAGAAAGAAAGAAAAAACAATTATTGTTGATCTAATCATCAACACCAAAACACAAAGCTATTAAGTGACGTATTTTTTGATGAACTGTTAAAAAATATAGAGCATATAGAACTCTAAGAATTCCTTTACAATGATGAGATTGAATGTTTCTTCCAGTGGATTAAGAGAAGATGTTTTTGGTGTTTTTCCGTCCATTTTATTCTTTTATGTAATACATTTAAAGCTTTCAGAATGTGTTTCCTTTTCAGATGGTCCTTAATGTTAGCCGAGAGATTCTCAATGGTGATTCAAATTAGAACATTTATTTTTTTAAAGACTTTATTTTTTATTTATTTATTTATTTATTTATTTATTCATTCATTCATTCATTCATTCATTCATGAGACTCACAGAGAGAGAGAGGCAGAGACATAGGCAGAGAAAGAAGCAGGCTCCTTACAGGGATCCTGAATGAGGATCATGATCTGAGCCAAAGGCAGATAGATGCTCAATCACTGAGCCACCCAGGCGTCCCTCAAATTAAAACATTTAAATCTAGAAATATTCTTTTGGGTGTCAGAACATTTTACAGATGCTTCTTAGGGAGAAAGGCAATTTTCTAATTAGCCAGTGGCAAGTCCTTAAGTTTACGATCTTAGTTTTGCCTTAAGTTTACGATCATTTAATCTTATGATTCATTTTCAAGCTGAATGAGTCAGAGACTTGGGTGACCTGGTGTTTAGTGGACGATGAACAGGAGGAGCTAGCACATCGTTCTCTCTATAAATATAGAATCTGTATTTGATTAGAAGTTTCTTCAAACATTTACAGACTACAGGCTTGTAGATATACTACTTACATTTCCTCAGTGTTTTTTATAACAGGAAATTACTTAAAAATTAATTGGAATCTTTTCATTGAGTCTCTTTGGAGACACTGAGTTCTAATCCTAGATTAGCGGAGTATTTTTAAGTGCATTGAGCTACTTAAAAATATCTTTAACTTGTGCTCTGCAGAGGTGGGAAGGAGAGGTTATAGCAGATAATTATTCCTCCCTTTCACTGTGTAAAAAACTGGCCATGATGAGTTTTAATACCTCAGAGTGCTACAGGACTTCTGAATTTTCTAGTATTATCATTGCTGTGTCTTGTACTAGAAATACCAAGCCTTCGTATTTGTTTGGATGCCAAAGATGCAGTCTACTGCTTTGCTAAATTTTGTCCTAGCTCATTACATGAAGTATGAAGTATGAAGGAATTTAATTAGAGTATTTATAGATGATGTAATTAAATAATCATATCCCACTTAATTCTGAAACTAACTCCTTACACAGGCTAAGGTTTGAATCTGCTAAGTTTCGACAATTCCATGGATACTAAATAGAAAATTTCCTCTTCACAGTCATAAAGAGTTTTTTATATTGATTACCAAAAATAACAAGATAGGAAAAATGCTTCAGAAGTTGTTTAGAGCAAGTTTTGCTAAACCTTGATTGTCTGTACACACTGGCATTTTCAATGACTTACCGGTGATGTTTTCAAATACAATTTAAACCTTTAATTCAACATGTGTTGTATGCATGCATAAATATATGTCTATATGTAAGTATATGTGTGTGTGCATACATTGGCTTTGAAATCAAATCAGTGATGGGGGAAGCAAAGTCAAAACACTTGGAACATTTTTAAGACCAACAATTACCGTTGTATAGGTTGCATCACACAAACAGAAATATTCCCATTAGTAGATGCCAAGTACTTCTTCTATCATTAATCGACATTGAAATCCCATATCTAACTATAGGAATAGTCCCTAGGAATTGGTAGTACACTGTCCCTCTGTCCAACACTGCTAGCTCTTAAGCTAATCTGACACCATTTAGCAGTTCATGATGGAGCTGAGTTGATTTTGTGCAGGAAGGCTTAGTTTTACAACAAAAGCAAATCCTCAGTTACTTGTATGGTCCCACTTAATTATAATTGAATGGAAACTATTAATAAAAGAAGGCCCTTTAAAAGGAATATTCCTATTGCCAAATATTAATGTAAATTTAGAAGGGAAGGCTCTATAATGAAAAAATAAATCAGAAAATGTGTTTGCCTGTCATTATACACAATTTCAAGGCATTTTGAGAGGTTCTGATGAAAGTGTAATTCTCATCTTTGGAAACTCATCTCCTCTTCATAGGAAGTCAGTGACATTATTTTATAAATTACTTGATAGGAATGAAATGTAACTTAAAAACAAAAGCAGAATATTTGTAATTACTGCATGGTGTGTGTGTTACAGTTGCTGCTGCCCTTAGAAGCTAGCATTTTGAAGTACAAAGAGAAGAGAATACTGTTACATCTTAGCGTGATTCAGTGAACTAGCACACAGCTTCCATGTATTTAATTTAATATCTGTTTATTTTCTTACTCAAAAAAGTCAACCATTGTTTGAAATAATTATTATGAAATGCAAAATGAGCCAAACTGCAAATCATTCACAGTAATTTCTTTTGGAGTAAAAAAGTGTTTGTGTCTTTTAATAATGAATGATCAGGGTGCCTGGGTGGCTCAGTCGGTTAATCATCTGACTTTGGCTCAGGTCATGATCTCAGGGTCCTGGGATCTAGCCCTGCATCGGGCTCCCTGCTCAGAGGGGAGTCTGCTTCTCCCTCTGCCTCTGCTGTTCCCCCTGCTTATGCTCTCTCTGTGGAATCTTTAAAATAAATTTAAAAATAATGAATGTTCATAATGTTGCATGTTTAACTTAATTGTTTGCATTTATTAATAATTTTTGAAGCATTAAAAAAACTGACTAGGACAAAAGAGAAAGGAAGTGAATGTAATATCTAATCCAAATAGATGATTTAGTTTTTCCTCTGAGATCCAGCCCGTGTCTCCCATCTGAGAACCCACCACTAGGAACCCACATCTGAAGATTAAGCCCCCCTTCCTGAAGTCAATACCTAAAATAGCTGTTTACACTTGGGAGATAGTATTATAAGCATTCTGTTAACCTTATCTTGAAATGAAAAAAAAGAAACTTTTTTTAAGTTCAGACATCTTAGATTTTTCTATACCATGTTTTCCACTCATGGCCAGTGTTCTCCTAAGATAAATTTTTCTTTTGCTCAGAGGTTCATGGGATAAAATTGCTTGAACAAGTTAACAATATTTTAAGGCACTGATGTATGTTTCACAAGAAGTAAAAATGCACATATCTGATTGTCCCTGAGGGTCGGGTGAGTCATCTTCAAAGTATTTGAAATGAAATATGATCAAGTCAGTTACTTAAAGTACAGCCTACAGATATTCCTAAAATCGCTATCCTACATTTTTAAAGAAATTAAATATTTACTTTTAATATTTATTCTAAAACAAATATTTTACTACATTGAAGAGATGCAAGATTTCAATTTGGATTTTTAGGTATAAAGAGGGTTTTTCTCCCTGGATTTTTAAAGTTTTATGTAAGTATTCTGCATTTCATGCACAATCTTTGTGCATTTCTAATTACAAGATATCATTTTGTTGAATTCTTTCAGCCTTTTGCAGCATTTTGTTTTTGTTTTTGAAATACGTGTGGTTGCCTCCTCTCTAAAATGCATTAATGCAATTTCATTTAAACTTCAGATCATCCAATTATCAGAATAGCACTATGTAGACAACACACGAAGAAATGAGTCATTCACCCATTTCCCGTCTTTTGTTTCCTTTCCTGATTGAAGGGTTCAATAAATTGCTTCGGCTCATAATGACTATGAAAGTCACATACTATTTTTATCCATTCAGCTGGATTTTAAATACAGTGTGTGGACCTATCATTCTGCCATGGGCAGAAGCTCTAGAAATTCTTGACAGCTTATAATCTTCCTTGTTCATATTCACAAGTGAAAATGATTATACTTAAAAACAGGAACTTTACACACTAATTTTTGAATCAACTTTGAGAAAAGCAACCACCCTATGAAAATTGGTGCACTCTTGCTTTTGAGAAAGTTCTTATCTTGGAGAACAAAGCATTCGGGGTTTAAGGATTAAATTTATTACTGGTTTGTTATAATTTAAAGAATAATATATATGAAATCTAATTACTTATGACAACACTTGATTTACCTATATGTAAATGTTTTACCTATATGTAAATATGTAAATGTAAGATTAAAGTTGAGTCAAACATTCGGGAATCTATTTGATAGAAAACATTTCCACATTAGGAGCAGAATACAAAATTCTGGCCCACTTAATCTAATCTAACTTGCAGGAGGCTCTTTCTGTTTATTTGTTACACTGGTATATATCTTTCTAGCACTTTTTACTACTAGAAAATCTTGTAACTTTTGTTTATTTCTGGAAATCTATTTAACCCATTAGAATAGAAATTACAAGAGCGTATACTTCTTGCAACTTTGAAGTCTTTAGCCCTAGACTAGTACATGGCACATCAAGAGCTATGGCAAGAGGGATACTCTTGCCTCCCAAGAGGCACCTGGGTGGCTGAGTTGGTTAAGAATTCGACTCTTGATTTCAGCTTAGGTCTTGATCTCAGGGTTGTGAGTTCAAGCCCTGTGTTGGGTGGAACCAACTTAAGGGAAAAAAGAAAAAAAGAACTGTGGTGTCCCAGTAAATAGCTGATAACTGACTGCCTGAATGAATGAGAAAAATCTATTACTTAGTTTATTTAGTAAGAATGTCCATTTTGCTACCAAGTACTTTTCCTACATAGCATCTATGAGTGAAGGTTTTAAAATCATCGCTGCTGGACTTCACCACGGATCTTTATGTCAGTGTATTTCCTTATGCCTGTTTTCTTTGTCTAATTACTCCTTATTTGTTTTATATATCTTATATATGTAATATATATGTGAATATATATGTATATATTCATATATATATGAATCTTCTCAACCAGAATATAAACATGCTGAAGGCAGGAACTTGCAAATATCTTCATCTTATGAGTTCTGTAATGTCTGACATGGATTAAATAATCAATGATTAGTGTGTATCTGGGTACATGGTAGCTGTCAAATGATGATTGTTGAATAAATGCATTACTTCAATGATAACCCATTAGCTCACAAAGTAATATTCTTTCTGTGTCTACATATGTGTAGTATGTATTTTATAGATATATCTTTATTATAAAAAGAATATATAGGGGATCCCTGGGTGGCTCGGTTTAGCGGTTTAGCGCCTGCCTTTGGGCCAGGGATCCTGGAGTCCCGGGATCGAGTCCCGCGTCAGGCTCCCGGCATGGAGCCTGCTTCTCCCTCCTCCTGTGTCTCTGCCTCTCTCTCTCTCTCTCTCTGTCTATCATAAATAAATAAATAAATCTTTTTTTTTAAAGAATATATATAGTTTTTATTGCCTCTTTATATATTTTTCATTTCCTCTTCATCTGTATAATAAAGGAGTGAAATAGATATTTCCTAAACCCCCTTCAGTTTTTCCCATCATTTATCATTTATCTCATTATTTATGTAATTCTGCTTTTTATTCCCAGTTTTACCTAGAACTCCCTCACACCTTCATATGTATTTCCCCATTTCATCACTATGCTCTTTCAAGTCTAAGGTTTCATTTTCTCACAGGTGAGTTTTAGCCACTAGTGAAAATGAGCTGCATTCATGTCCCCAGATCCTTGGTACTGGGTGACAAGGGGCCTTTTGAGAACTACTATATAGCTTGGAGGAGTCACTTGATCTCTTCAGGCCTCTATTCCCTCAAAACCCAAGACATTGATGTCTACCTTCTCTGTCCCCTCACCTAAAATCAGAGACATTGGTGTCTTCAAAGGCGATAGGCAGCTTTGTGGCCCTGTGATCTGTAAAATCGTCCATTTCCCCATTCCCAGAAGAGTTGGTTTAATGCTCTGCTATCACTATCTTACAATTCTTAATACATTTTGAACAGTAGGTTTTGCATTTTCATTTTGTATCAGGCCCTGCAAATTAAGCAGTCTCTCCTTCAGCAGAATGTCTTAAAGATTAATTTCAATTAATTTTTATTAAATAATATATTGCAAAATATTTAGAGTAGTATTTCATTAACAATATAGTCTTTAATTTCACTTATTTTCCTCTTTATTTCCTAAAATGTATGGATATGTGTATTTCTATAGAATATTCAATAATCCAATGACCAACGGTTATGTAAAATTATGGACTGTATATAATTCATTCCTCAATGATTTTGATAGCTTTCAATGTGGGAAAACAGCATTCTTGTATAATTCAGTTAGGTATTAGAGTTGTGCAAAGGGCCAGTTTTTTTTTCCTCTTGTCTGTTATTAAAAGAACTGCAGAGAAACAATATTTAACTTTCCTTTCTTCCTTTCCTTTCTAAATGTGGTTAGGTTTAACTCTATTCATTTCATTGCATTTGGAGGCCGAATGATATTCATGGAGAGGACAAGGAGATTAAATAATAATAGTGCCTAATATTTACTACAGACAATAGTAATAGCAAGCACTTGTGGCATATATAGATACAGATGTAGCATCAAAAATATTAAGTAGAGGAGGTCCCTGGGTGGCTCCGTGGTTTGGGACCTGCCTTCGGCCCAGGGTGTGATCCTAGAGTCCCGGGATCGAGTCCCACATCGGGCTCCCTGCGTGGAGCCTGCTTCTCCCTCTGCATGTGTCTCTGCCTCTCTCTCTCTCTCTCTCTCTCTGTGTGTGTGTGTGTGTGTGTCTTTAATGAATAAATAAATAAAATCTTAAAAAATATGTTAAGTAGAATATTCTCAGATTTCTAACCCACCTATACCCACCATGAGATTACATCAGAAAAAATAAAATTTACCAGCCCACATTGAAAAGACCATTTTAAACCTAAATCTGCCAGACAAAGATTCAAATTTGTCTTTTAGAGATTCAGCAGTTACTTAGTAAGCAAAGTCATATTTGTATGTAAGTTGGTAATAGTGGGGAAACATAACCTTACAGTTTATGAAAGGATCAGTTACTATTATATCTTCTGGCTGTCTTGCTGATTATAACACCAGTTTATTTTACATGTTTTTTCCCCTTTCCTGAATTAACCATGCCTTACATTTTCTATTTAATAAAAATCCAGTAACTTTTTTTCAGATGACTAATAAGTGTTTATTCAATTATGTAAATAAGCAATTGATAAAGGAGCAAATTAGATTATGTGAAGTGCCTGATGAAAATATTAGACTATTTAAGTGAGAAGGATTTCTGAATCATGTGATTGATGCATTAAGCACTAGATTCTAGGAGAGAATATTTAGTCAGTTGTAGAAGGAAGGACATTAAGTAGAACAAAAATGTAATCAAGACATAGAGAGGACAGAGAAAAATAGAGATGAAGTAGTTAAATGAGTATTTGGATAATTGCATCCATCAGAAATAACTTTTGGCTCTGATTAACAGATAGCCCTCCTCTCTATCAAATGGTAGCTTGACCAAATTTGAGGGAGGTCTCATTTTAAAGAAGTCTGAGGGTAGATGGTGTTGGGATAGTATGACAGGACTATAAAATCATTGGGGGTCCACGCTTGCTTTAGTTCTGTGATTCTTAGGGTGGGACCACCCAGGCCCTCATGGTCTCAGCGTATTTGTTGCAATTCCAGAAATCATGTCTGTGTCTCAGGATGAAGACAAAATGCCAAGAGCAAAAAAGTTGCTTGCTTTTTTAAAGGAGCTTTCTCTGGAGCCTACCCAGCAGGTTCTGCTTATATGACATTCTATTATATCTCATTAGTGTGTATTTCTTTAGAAAGGATACTAGCCATGCCTAGCTACAAGTGAGCCTTGGAACAGAGTTTTATTTAGGCATCTTGCAAAACATAAATAAAGTAGGAGTTTTGCCAGTAAGAAATTTTTAGGGGATCACATTTCTCTCATTCAGGAAAATTAATAATAGTACCTTGATGCATAGGGAGAGTTGGCAGGATCTTTACGAGAACTTTATCTAGTTGAACCTGGCAGTAGCCATGTGAATGAGTCCGAATATGCAGGCCCTTAGACAGGAAGCTCAGGAATGGGTTGTAGCATGACTACCTCAAGATACAGACCCTGGGACTGCCTCTTGCAGGAGGGACACATGGTCTTTTCTGACGTGTATAAAGACATTGAATTTTGACAAGGGAATATTGTTAGAGAATCTTTCATTTTCCATATTTTCTTTGCTGGAGGTTTCATTTTTTGGGAAAATGAAGTGGGAGGAAAGTTTAGTATGTAGCTTTTGATGTTACAGTTTTCTCTTTTCTTCCAACTGAATCTCTCATCCACCTGACTCCAGGGGCAGGGTCTAATTTTGCTGCAGGAGCAGCATAATGCTGTTCTTTCCTAATGAAAGCAGCTAATAATGATTAATGCCAGTGAGTGTGTGCTCAGTGGGAGGAACAGAACTGTTGGATACTGTCCTCAGCTGTCCATTGGATTGATGTGTTTCTATTGGCTTTAACCCTCCATTTCCTTACCTCTACAACAACATGAACTTTATTTTTATTTATTTATTTATTTTTTAACAGCATGAACTTTAAACACTGTATTGAGAATAAGATGCCTTTTGTTGTAGAGCACCAATTTAGCATGTATCCTACCACTCTACTGAGTGTTTCCATGAACAAAGCACTATTATGGTAATTGGTATAATTACTTTCCCTGGTGGGAGTTCAGTAGGAAAAAAAAATGTTATTCTTAATATGAAAAAGCCTAAATATTACATGGAAAATACAAATTACACAAAAAAGAATAGTCAAAGGACTTAACTTACCCAACGGAAAAAATAAGCTTAATGAAAAGTGTATGTGTAAAAGTTACTTTGAATTGGAATTTTGAACTTTTTTACATGTAAATTAGAAGAGTGTTTTTGGATATCCAGTGTTGATAAGGCTTCACCGAGAGAACATGCTCTGGCCTCAAGGTTCTTAGGGTAATTTGCTAGTGTGCATTAAAGGGCCTTCAAAATCCATATGCCTTGGCCCAATAGTTTTATTCTGAAAGATTACCTACGCAAATACCCCCAAATGCAGAAATGTGTATATATGGAAATAGTCTTTGCAGTTTTATTTCAATAGTGAGAAAAGAAAAATAATCTAAAAATTGAATAATGGGTTCAAATGGTTGAATGCAGTAGAATTCAGAGCCAAACTAAAAAACAATAGTTTTGAAAGGATAATTGAAAGACATGAACAATGGTCATGGTATAATAAGTAAAATAAGCAAGGTTCAAAATACATTTTAAGTTTTATAATATTACATATTATATATAATCTGTTTAGAAGAATAGGAACAAAAATAAATAAAAGGATAGAAATCCAAAAATGTAAAAGTGGTCAGTTCTGAGTGGCAGATTTAAAAGTTATGACTAATTTTTAATTTGTAAATTTATATTTACTCAGTAATTAAAATATGATTAAATATCTTATTTAGCATGATGTTTATTATTCACTAAGACAATTTCTAGAACAAATGATGGCAAAAATGCTTCATGGTTATGAGAATAGTTTTTTAAACCTCTATTTGCCAAAGTTATAGAAATCAATTAATATCAAGCAAATGTTTTAGTAGTAATAGAAATTGTTACGTAATTTAATTTAATATTTTCCAGTTTCAAAATCCTCTGTGTTGAAAAAAATAATGTCTGTAATTTATTTGTAATGAAATATAAGCTTTTGTGTGGCAAAAATTCACTATATATTTTAAGAAATAATAAATTTTATTTCTCACTGTGATGAAATAGTTTTAATAGACCAATGCTGTGGCAAAAGATAACAGGAAAAGCTGGATAAATACCCCAGAAAGTCTATTGGAATGCTCTTCAGAAGCTGGGATCTCGAAGAGAAGAGAAACCAATTTAGATGTGAAAACTGTATTCTTGTTTGCTGATTTTACCGGGCACAGGGAAGGAGGGTAAGAAGCCAGCAGAGGGCTTGGGTATAAGAAGACAGATCTTCCTGGAATCTTAAAAGGATGGATACAAAATATATAAGGTAGAAGCTCCCAAGACAACCAGGACTTGGGGGTTCAAATTATTGGAGATTAGGGAGGTGCAGAAAAAGTGAGCCAAATACTCCACCCTAGTTTTCTTTCTAAGGCATTTGTCAATTCATGAGCAGTGAAATAATAGGGACTAAGAAGCCAAGAAGAAAGCAACTGACAAGCTTATTAGAACTTTAGAGAATTGTGGCATTTTGGGAAACAAACCTCGTATTTCAGGTCCACTGGGAACATGGATCCCCATGTCCTCACGGAAACCTGAAAGTACTGGTGAATCAGAGACAGATCAAATCTACCAAGGATTAAATGTAATTGGACTCAGTCAGTCTCTGTTTGGGGTTGGGAAATCTACCTCTAATGTTGATGCCTGCTAGAGAATAAGATAAATTATCTCAGGAGAAATATTACTCTGTTCAGAGCCTCTTCAATGTCCAGCATACTCAGTAAAACTATGTCCATGCAAACAAAACAAACAACCAATTAGGACCATTTGGGAATGTAAATGATAGGAACAGACCCATAGGTGACACTGGAATGGCAGGTATATGTCATCTGTGTTTACAAAGAGCAATGACAAGATGTAGAATTTCAGCATATGTTTCGAATCAGTATAGGAACACAGTTACTAATAATGAGAGCTCAAATTGTATTCTAAGTAGCAGATTGGGCATAACCGAAGAGAAGATTAGTCCAAAAGAATGAAAAACAGGTATTTAATGGTCAAATGTTTAAAGCTTGTCCCCTGAGATTGGGAAGAAGACAGGAGGCCTGATACTACCACTTGTATTCATCACTGTTTTCGTGAACCTAGTCAGTATATAAGGGAAAGAAAATTATAAAAAGACGGGAATGGAAAAGAAATAAAAGCATCATTGTTCACCAGTGACATGAATATGAATATATATAGCAATATCTATCTATATATCCAAAATAATTTGAGGGGAACCATTAAAATTATTAAACAAATTTGGAAAGTCTTCCAAGAAAACAAGAATATAAGGAAAAAATCAGTTGTATCATTTTATTGCAGCAACAGTGGTAGACACAAAAGGATATATTCCATATGATCCATTTACTCAAATTTTAAAAAGCTGATCTATAGTAATAGAAGATAAATTAGTGGTTATGTCTGGGGGACGATGAGGGAGGCAGAAGTGGAATATCTGAAGTGTAGATAATGTTTTATTTCTTCATTCAGGAGTGATAATGGGTCTGTTCACTTTATTCATTGAGCCATACGTTGATGATTTGTGTACTTTTCTGTATGTATAATATAATGATTCTGGAATCAATACACCACAAATATGAGATACCTACATGAAATTTTAAAGATTGAAAAGAAGAGCCATAATTAAAATTGTGGCTAACACATCTTTTTAATAAAGAGGAGTATACATATGAATCGAAAAAATGGATAATTTTAGTTTTAGAATCTTGTTAGCTTTTGAACATCTGCTCACTTTTATTGTTCACAGGTTTTTAATTTTTATTGAAATTCAAATGTGAAAACACATCTGTTTCTCTGATTCATATTTTTTTTTTTATTTATTTATGATAGGCACACAGTGAGAGAGAGAGAGAGAGGCAGAGACACAGGCAGAGGGAGAAGCAGGCTCCATGCACCGGGAGCCTGATGTGGGATTCGATCCCGGGTCTCCAGGATCGCGCCCTGGGCCAAAGGCAGGCGCTAAACCGCTGCGCCACCCAGGGATCCCTCTGATTCATATTTTTATGGTGAATTCTGAAATGAGACAATTGTTGTGAACCAAGAAAACATTCAAAACACAAGTGATGTGTCTTCTTATTATTTATGGGGAAGAAGCACACAATAAAGTCCTGAAATCAGCAACTTGTATGCTGACTTGTTTACATGAGAATTTATATTAAATATTTACTTTTCTACTTGTATATTTCTTAGTTTCTCATTGAGAGTATAAGACCAATGTAAGTAGGGTCCCTAAATAAAAGTGAAAAAAAATAATGAAAGCATGAAGAGCCGGGTTATCTTTCAAATTAGAAATAGATTTTTTAAATAGTTTAATATATTGGCCTTGTGGATGATAACACTTCCTCTGGGAATTTTATACTTGTTTGGACATCCTCGTTTCCAGTCCAGTGAAGAAATGTCCAATCCCCTGCATACCGCTGTCATAACCTTGGCACGGATCATCATCTCTGAGATTGTCGCTCTGAGAACCTGACACCTGATTCCTTTGATATTTGTCTTGTGCACTTTGATTTATGTTTTCTCCATACTGCTGTCAAGGCAATCTTGCCAGAATCCATGTTTAATCTTCTAATTTTCTGGTTTAAAGTGTATTAAGCCTTTAGGAAAAGTCCAGACTCTTTTCCTCCCTAACACCTGCTTAGACTGACTCGAGAACTCACTGCAGGTGCCACTGTTTCCAAGAAGCCACCCAGATCTCTGTCCCCCCAGCTGCTTTTGCCACATTCTTATCATACTGTGCTGCAACAGGTAAACTTCTTGATGTGCTCAGCCCAATAAAGTGTGACATACCTGAAGAGTAGAGAAACAAGGTTGGGAAAGCAAGAGACTGGGAGATGTGATTGCTTGTTTTCCTAAAAGTGTATGGCTCTCTTGGATTCACAGTGCTGGTGGGCCTTGGTTTTCTCATCAGTTCCTCAACCACCCAGGCTGTTTGTGATTAAGGTAAATACAATTGATGCCTCACACCATGGTTTCATATTTTGTCAGATATATACTAACAGCATTAGGGATGTGCCTTATATTCTTTAAGAAGAAACAATGCAGGTGGAGGGATGGGTGAAATAGATAAAGGGAATTAAGAGGCATAGACTTCTAGTTATAAAATAAGTCTTGAAGATAAATATAGCATAAAGAATATAGGCAGTAATGTTGTAATAACATTGTATGGTGACTGCACTTATCATGATAAGTACTGAAAAATGTAAAGAATTGTTGAGTTACTGTGTTGTACACCTGAAACTAATGCCACATCACATGCCTATATGCTTCAATAATAATAATAAAAAAGAAGTGTAGAATGAATAGTTAGTATGTTTCTAAAATGAACAAAATGATTTGAAAATGTGTTTGTAAGGACATGGGATAAAGCTTTTGTTCTATACCTGATAGGAGATATTTGGATATTTGTATTAGATGTTTTCCCAGTACCTTCCTTTGCATTGAGAGTGATTTTTATATCATGACCCTTATTTCATTTTGAAAAACAAGAAATATATTCTATATCACTACTATTAATTACTTATTTTGAACATTTGTCCAAAATAAAGTATAGGTATAACCTAGTGATTTAAAATATATTTTTGGGGCAGCCCTGGTGGCTCAGCAGTTTAGCGCCGCCTTAAGCCCAGGGCCTGATCCTGGAGACCCAGGATCGAGTCTCACATTGGGCTCCCTGCATGGAGCCTGCTTCTCCCTCTGCCTGTATCTCTGCCTCTCTCTTTCTGTGTGTCTCTCACGAATAAGTAAATAAATAATCTTTAAATAAAGTAAAATAAAATATATATTTTTGAATAAGCCAGATACTAGAATGAATCCTGGCTTCACCATCCATTTACCGACTGCATGACTTTGAGTAAATTACCTAAACTCTCTAAGTCATATGCCTCATCTGCATAAAGGGGATAAAATCAGGGCCTTATTCCATGGGGTCATAGTTGAAAAGAAACAGTGGGCAGAGTATTTAGTGGAATGTCAAGAAACTGTTCACATGATCATAGTCACACAAATTCCTTGGGATAGGACTATGTTCCTGCAGACATGGAGTCTAAGACATTTTTAGCAGTTTTAATCCCAGAACAGATATGTGGAAAAAAACATTTGTCTAAAGTCAACGAAGGTCTCAGTGAATGCCCACACTCCTACAATTGCTTTGTTATGATTATTTAAATGCATCAACTTCTAGATGGAAAAAAAACGGGAGAAGGTTCCAGAAGTGTTCCCTGGGAAACACATAGAAAGTATGAGAAGGAAATGGGCATTCCAGAATTACCACTTTGATTGATGGCATACAATAGGTGTTTGGTTTATCTGTTCTCTATTTTCTCATGTGGGAGGAATGGACATATTGCAAAAAGCAGTTGTTAGACATGCATATTTAAATGAAGTAAAAAGCGAGCTGGTAGACAAGATAAATTTAGTCAAATTAATGCACTAATAATTTATCCTCAAAAATGCAAATCCCCCTGATAGTTCTCCTGTTCCTACAAATGCGATTAAACATTGGTAAAGCAGAAAAACCACAGAACTGGAATTGAAAGCAATCTATCTATAAGGAAAGAAGCATTGAAAATTTTGGTTCCCTCTCCTCTGCTTCTTAATTAATATTTCTGTATCTGTAAATTCTATGAAGTCTGTATGAAACTAATTTCCCTTTCTATGAAACTAATCGATAGATCTTATGTCTCTACCTATGCTGAAAACATCCACTATTACCTCTAAAATTCATTTGCTTCTCCATTAAATTAGATGGTCACAACCTCTAATGGATGTGCCACATTGTGGTACTTGAGCTGACTGGTTTGGTGACAATTCTTGTTATGGTGGCTATGCCTTTTCGCATTGATTGCCACAAGTGATAATTGACAGTGCCCTTAAGCAGTTGGAAACCTTACTATCCAGAAAATGTGATATATATTCATAGAGGAATGAAAGGATCTACTTTTCAGAATGTACTCATATTCTAATTTGTTTGTAATAGTCGACAACATTTTCCTTTCTTTTATGAAGAACTAACCCTCAACCTTATTGAGTATGCTCTTTGAGTAGCTTAATATTTTTATTGCAGTTCCAAGTCTACATAATCATCTATTTTCACATCCTCCTTATTTATTTCCCCCCTTTTGTCAATAAAATACATCTTAGACATATATTCAGGCTACTCCTTAGTTCAAATAGTGTTAAGTTGCTTAGACTATGTTTCCAGTATTGTTACTGGTGGAAAACTAGCCCAAGTGCAGAAAGGAAAGTGCCTTGTCTTGGCCTCAGACATAATGAAACTGATATAATGCCCATTGCATTTGAACTTTGCATATGAATATAATTGATATATTTTTATTTTATCAAATCAGTGGGCTTTAAAAATTATGCTTAGCTTGGTGTATCTTCAGTTTTTTAATTTTTCATTTAAATTGCATGAAAATTTGCCATTTTGTTTCTTAACAAAATTATTTATTATTAACATTTAATTTAACTCATCATTTTTTAAATCAGATGTGCCCCCGTCTGCTGATCTGATGATGTACTGACCCTGGCCAAACAGTCTAATTGAGCACATATACCAAGTCTAAAAACAATGTCTAACCCATAAAATCAAGGGTGTGATTCTATCTTCCTTCTCACCTGCTCATCACATGTAAAATAAAAATTGTAAAAAAGCATCCTATGATACATTCTTCTCCCCATTCCGCATGTTACTTTTTTTCACTTTGATTTGTTTTACTATATAGGACTCCCCTTACACATTAGCTAAATTTATTCAAACCATAGTAGTGGTTTTCTTTACAGTTACAAAATATTTTGAGTTCTGTTTAGTTCTGTGGAAATTGGAATTCATACCTGAGGGTATCTTTCTCCTCCTTGGGGCCATCAATCTTTCTGGAGTCATCAGCTTGATTTAGAGTTTGGACATTTTTCCCCCATATTCTGTACAGCATCTGGAATGCTGTCCATATATTTGAATATTAAAGATTGTCTTGACAGATAATAAAGCAGAGCTCTCTGGTAAGTGATCTGCATTAGAATAGTCCCGAGTGAAGGGAGCAAGGGTTCCCCAGGCCCCTAAATCTCTTTTTATCCCTTAGATAGTACCAAGATAAAGAAGCTCATTTGTGAAAGTTCAGGGGCAATTTTAAAAGAGTAGTGGAAAAAGATGATTTTTTTCTTAGAGATGGCCTACTTACTGCTTAAGTGTCTAAATCAGCGGTCTCTCTCCACTGGGAGTGAATACCCAATTAGTCAAGCTTTAAGTAAATTAATCTACACTTGAAATTCTGTCAGCAGAGGGGAATTCAGATGTATGCAACAGAGGTTTTGGCTGGTGTTAGATATATCTGCTCCATTAAAAAAAAATAATACCATATTTTGGGACTAGGTCCAGCCATAGTTAGGTCATGAAAAGGAAGAATGATCTTAATTAAAATGAATGCTTTTCAAAGTACTCCTAAAATATTTGTTATAATTTTTGATAAAATTATATTGCATTGTTTACTCACATATGTAAAAACAGGTGTAGGTGAAAGACTAGGAGGTTCATTGCAGCATTAACAGTATCACCCCCTGGAGCTGAGTTTAACAGCGATTTTACTACCTTCTGTGTAGGTATTTTCTCATTATTTACATTGATCCTTTATGGATTTATGATTAGGTATTGCTTTGATAATAGTATATTTTAGACCATTTGAATTCTAACTTAAAAAGTAAAAGGCGGACAGCCTAGGTGGCTCAGCGGTTTAGCGCGCCTTTCAGCCCAGGGCATGATCCTGGAGACCTGGGATGAAGTCCCACGTGGGGCTCCCTGCATGGAGCCTGCTTCTCCTGTGTCTCTGCCTTTCTCTCTCTCTCTCTCTCTCTCTCTCTCTCTCTGTGTGTGTGTGTCTCTCATGAATAAGTAAATAAAACCTTTAAAAAAAAGTAAAAGGCACTCAGTATTTTAATACATGTATATGTGTGTATATATAATATTTTTTGAAAGAGTAAAAGTGGTGTTTTAAATAGGAGACAATGGGAGTATACATTAAAAAATATAGTGAATGGGAGTCTTAGGTAGGGGCATAGAAATGATAATGACTTGCATAATCACAGAATTCAAGATGCAAATAAGCAGTGGAGATTAAAAAATTATAAAACAGCCTTTATTAGATCAGTCAGTATCTGTTAGCCCAGAGCCCTACCAAGGTTCTATTTAAAACGTTTTAGTTGGGACACCTAAGTGGCTCAGCTGTTGAGCCTCTACCTTTGACTCAGGGTGTGATCTCATTGGGGATTGAATTTATACTTTATATTTTAGTGATACCTAAATCAAGCCTTAAGTAGTGATCAAATGCAGGGTCAAGGGAGTGGCAGACAGTGCTTTTTAGAGGGAAAAATGATTGGTCTTAAAGGGCGAAATGTAGACTTGGATGAAGTTGTTTTCAAGTGAGCAGGTATATGTATATGTATGTGTGTGCATGATCACAGATGCCAGTGTGTTGGCAGTTCTTGGGAGGGGAGTGGTAAACAAGGGATGGTAATGGAACTCAACCTCAGGTGAGCTCGATCCCTAAATAGATTAAGGAGATCTGCTTCACTTAATTTAGCAGCACTGTGAACAATTTGGTCTGGATGATTCTTTGTTATGAGGACTGTTCTGTGCTTTGTAAGATGTTTAGCAGCCTCTCTGGTCTCTACCCACTAAGATACTAGTAGTAACTCCAACTCATAATTACACCGAAAAATGTCTCCAGACATTTGTCCCTAGGGATAAGCTACATCACTCTATCTGCCTCTAAGAAGTTAACTATTTCTGGGGAAAAGACTATCATCCAGAGGCTCTGTAACTTTTGCATATACAATTTGATATTCAGCCAAAGAAATAAGAAACAGAACTAAGGAAATAAACAACAGGCAACAAAAACAGATGCATAAACGTCCTGGTTATTGGGATTATCAGATACAGGTATTAGAATAACTATAACAAATATATTCACAAAAGAACATAGCAAGATGCGTAATTAGACACTATGAAATTTGTAGCACAAACCTAAAAAAAATTGGTAATTTTTTGTTTTTATTTTTGTTTGTTGTTTTTACTTTCACTCATGGTGGTTTGTTTCCTTGTGTGTACATGTACTGGTCTTCAGTCGTGTGGTTGTACATGGTTAACCCTAATTTCTGGAAAATCTTGAATCCTAAATCAGGACACTTCTTCAGTAAAGATCTGTGTTAGTTTCTCACAGGATATGACTGATACTTGGTCTCTTTATCCCTCTTTTCACAGTACTTAGGTTACTCAAGGAATCTCAAGTTCAGCTTCTCTACTTTTGTTGCTCAGAGTGCTGATACCTGCTTTTGAGTTTCTTAGAAAATTACATTACTTCCCAAAAGCCCAGTAATAGAACAAACACTGTTTTAAGTACAACATATGATTTACTGCTCATATTGCTGGAAACAAAGCCCATATACTATGTACTTCATTGTAATATATTTTTGTAATGCTCTTTCAGAAAGTGAAAATAAAAACTCACACTTAAAATCACACTTCCTCAACAAAACATAAATAAAGTTGAAAACTAAGTGGAGGAGAAACAAGAAACTAGATTTGGAATAGATTGAGTTTCAAATGTTTATTAACTATCCTTTGCACAAAGCAGTTGTCATTTTCTTGCAAAAGTAAAAAGGAATATGCAAATTAAAATTTCCAGTGGAATTAATGCACTACCTCATTACATAACACATCATGGGCAAACAATCAATCCTTTGGACTCTCAGGCAATCAGATATATTGAAGCCAAAGATGACTCAAGACAGAAATAATCAGGGTTCCTCCAGCACTGTTTTTTGTACGATGTATCATTGTTTAAAGCATCTAATCTCTTAGGCTTTGTTCTCTTTTATTACCTCATTTCAATCCCTGAATAGCTTGAGCAGTAATGATGTTAACTATTATTGCTAGGACTGATTGAATAGTCTATTTCTTTTGAAACATCAGGTGAAAGCAAAAGTCATTTCACTGCAGAGCTGATATTGCAATTTCCTGGTACTTCAAAAAAGACATTGCTTTCAAACAATGGCATGAGTGTTTTTGACAATTAGCAATTACATGTGATTTTGTTTTGTTTTGTTTTTATTATCCTGTATTCACTTCTTTGATTTTATTGAAGATTTGAATGAGAGAGACATACAAGCATGGTTTAACTCATAATATGAAGGGATTCAAAGTAAGCTCAGTTTCTATTTCAAACAAATGACTATTTATCCTACATTTTCTATAGTCAGGGAGATGTGAAGGCCTGCATTTCAAATGTGTTTATTTTCTGACATTTTCTCCATTACTAATATAAACAGGTAATCACATGTAATTTGAGCATTCTTTTTTTCAAAGCCTTTTTTTTCTCTTCCCCTTCCCTTAATTAAAAGCATATTTCCCTCTCTTCCTCCATGCCATCTGTACTCTACCCCTTTGATATTCTTACCAAATTGAGTGATTCCACTTATTTGGTTGAATCCCAATGGCCAAAAATTGCATGGCCATCCTGCAATTTTTCTAGGCAGCCAAATTAAGCTATGGAAGACTCCATGGTCTCTCGAAAGAATGGAAAAGATGGTCAAGCAATTTTTTTCCTCATGTCTTTCCTCAGTCTCTGAACTGTTTCCATGACTTTTAACTACATTTTTTTTTGCCTTTACAGGCAATAATTTGAGAATTTCTATGTTTCCATAGATCTGAATCACTTATGGCCCCAATAAGTCCCATCATTTGGAATTATTTTCTATACTTAACTACTTTTACTTCATAGCCAGTAATAGGAAGTCTTCCTCAATCTTAGTTTCTCTAGAAAAGAAATTGAATTGAAGGGAGTCATAAGCAGTTTGCTTTCCATTTGTGATGGAAGGCAACAATTTTAATATCTAAATATAAGTTGAATAAATTAATATGATTTTATATGTGCATTGCATAGTTATATTCTTGGAGGAAAAAATTACAAGTAATACTAGGGTAACTGCCATTAGTGTCTAAGATATTATGCAGCCTGAACAGACATATTTGGAACATTCAACTAGAAAATAGGACTCACATCTACAATTGATAAAGTTTTGTGAGTGAAATTCTATAGTTACACCTGAGACACTTTGGAAATCATTTACTCTAATAGCTGTGCATAGAGAACAAGAAACTGACTTTGTGAAAAGTCAAAGTGACTAGTCCAGGCTAGATAAAAACATTTATTGAAAAATCAAAATTTTCCAACTGCACTGTAATGTTACCTCTGTTATAAATCAAGTGGCCTTATGTTTCACAGGTCTTTTCTCCAGTGTTTTAATTTTGTTCATTTGTCTAATTTTTTATCAGCAATATGCTTTTAAATATTGTAGCTATATAGTATGTCTAAAATTCAGTATTGTAAATTTCTCGACCCATTTTTCTTTACAACAATGCTTTGGCAATTTTCACCCTTTTGTATTTATATACCATTAATGATACCTGAATACTTGGGGATGTATTAAATCTATACATCAATCATTGGAGAATTAACACTGCTAAGGTCTTAATTTATTAACCTGGCATACCATTCCCCCATTTATATATTCTTTAATTTCACTTGGTAGTTTATAGTTTTCAATATAGAGGTCTTGACATCTTTCACAAGTATTCCCATTTTATGTTTTTTTTATGTTATTAAAAATTAAACCCTTAAAGAAATTTCAGATTCTAAATGTTTGTTCTTGCTGTATTAAAGTTCAACTAAATTTTTAAATGTTAACCACATGTGTCTTATGACCTTGCTAAATTTCCTTCTTAATTTTAATGGTTTGTATGTAGTTTTTAAAATTTTTCTACTAACATAATCATGCCCTATGTGAATAATGACAGTGTTATTTCATCCTCTTTTTATGATTAATTCTTTTTTCTTGACTTAGCACACTACATAAGATGTCTATATGACATTGATTAGAAATAGAGATAGTGGATATTTTTGTCTTGTTCCCAATCTTTGAAAAAACATTTTCAATATTTTATTTCCAAATGTGATGTTTGCTACAGATTCATACACTCATCAAAATAAGAAATTCCGTTTTATTCCTTTATTATTATTATTATTATTATTTTGCTTATAGGAGTTTTGGATATTATCAAAAGTTTAATATGCATCTATTTAGATGATAATGCTATTTTCTATTAATATGATGAAAGATTTTGATTGATTTTTAAATTTCAAATCAACTCTTTAATTCTAGAATAAGCCTGTTTGGATATGAATCTTTTTGAAAATGGTTGAATTCAAATTTCATGAGAGAGATTGATTTGTAACATCCTTTTCCTATAATGTCCTTGTGTAATTTTATTACACAATAAAGGTTATTCTAGCATCATGAAACTTAAATTCTAGACCTTGACCTTTATAAGACATTATTTTAATTCTATAGACTTCTTTTAACTTATACTCATCCTATATTTCCCTTCTAAACTAGAGGCTATATGTCCAAGATCAAAGTATCATCAAGGTTGGTTTCTTCTGAGGGTCTCTCTCCTCAGCCTTTATATGACCATATTCTCTGTGTCTTCACATGATCTTCCCTTGGTGCGTCTGTTCTAATCTTCTCTTTTATCAAATCAACAAGGGTCACTTGAATGGCCTCCTTTAACCTTAATTCTCTCTTTAAGGATTTGTCTCCAAATTTAGTCACATTCCAAGGTACTGGGGATTAGGAATTCAACATACGAATTTTGAGGGGACACAATTCAGCCAATGACAGCACTATTATCTCTTAAAATATTACTTCTGCCTCATTCTGTTTTTTCTTTCTGGGAACCAATGAGATTAATAAGATATTATTTCATGTCCAGTAGGTCTCTTTACATTCTTTTTCCTCATTTGTTTTGTTTTCTATGCTTCAGTCTGGGTATTTTCTACTGACCTACTTCCAGTTTACTAATCCTCTCTTCTTCTGTGTCTAATCTACCACTGAATAAATTGCTTTATTTAGGTTTTAATTTCATTTACTATGTTTTTTAATTCAGAATTTCCATTTGATTTCATTACATATAATTCTCTAGTGAATTCCTCCTTTTAGTAATAGAGTTTCTTTAGTATATTAATCATAGTTATTTTAAAGTCCATTACTGACAATTCCAGTTTAGCCACTTGTATCATTTTTTGATCTCTTTCTGTTGTCTGTTTTTGGTTTTTCTTTTTTGGTCATTCTGACCTATCTCTTGGCATATCTGTCTGTTATTTTTTTTATTATACATAAATACAGTTTAATAAAATTGGTAGAATTTTGTGAGTGATATTATCTTTCTTGCAGAGGTGGTTTTTTTTTTTTTTTCTCCTGGCAGGCATGTTGAAAGGCAGATAGATAACCTCAATTAGGGACTGAAGTGACTTTTAAATGGAAAACATGGGATATTTGTGTGATGTTTATCAATGCCCTCCTTTTCAAGGTCCCTGAACTCCAATTACTGTTTTTCTAGCTAGATGAAAAAGTCAAAAGCTCTGTTTAGTTTATTTATCTTTTAGATGTTGCTTTCTTCTTGCCCTAAGAAGTTTTAGATCAAATTTGACAAATGTAGGAAGGGGATTATTTGCATTAAAGGTAGATTTATTTCCCTATGGTTTCTTCTTCTTTAGGCTCTTGGCCACTTAAATTGGGCTATCTGGGCAGCTTTTGACTTAATCTTATATATTGAATTTTTGCTAGTGAAAAATTATCACTGGAGACAAAATGGAGATAGGAATTTCAAGTGCAGTAGAAATTTATTGAAAAGTAATGTCAATATAAAATACCTTTTAAAGAAGTAGCATTACTTAATATAGAAACCATGAATTATCTGAAACATTGTTGGTAGAAAAAAAATAAAGTAGAATTTCATACTGAGGCAGAAATATATTAGCAGTGAAATGGAATATGACTTCCAATTATATAAGAAATGTATAACATTGGGGCACTTGCATGTCTCAGTGGTTGAGCATCTGCCTTTGGCTCAGGTTATGATCCTGAAGTCCTGGGATCAAGTGCCGCACTGGGCTTCCCGCAAGGAACCTACTTCTCCCTCTGCCTTTGTCTCTGCCTCTCTCTCTCTGTGTCTTTCATGAATAAATAAATAAAATCTTTAAAAATATATATATATTTAACATTAATATATGTGGGTCTATTTGTGGAAGCCTTTTACTCTTTTAGTTATATGTTTATTTATTTAAAAAAATATTAAACATTGTGCCACAAACAAATATCATAGTGGTACTTAGGAAATACAAACTATTAGTAATATTTACAAATAGATATAGATATAGAAATCAGTATTTTTAGAGTTACTTATTAAATATTTCCAATTTTGAAAATTTTAAAATTAATAGGTTAAGTTATTCCCTAAATTATAGAGCATTTAAGTGGTCAATATTACATTCTGTTTTAGGTCTTTCTGAGTCCAGAGCACAAACTCTTTTTTTTTTTTTTTTTTCAGAGCACAAACTCTTAACTCTAATCAAAGGTTCCTTTTTTAGGGAGCTTACACCTTGACATGGCAGTGCATTTCAGATGGACCATTCTGATGGGTAGAATGTTATTTATCATGGTATAGTAAGCTCTTCTTTCTTGCTACTCTTATCTATTAATCCTGATTATGCTAACTGTGCTATAAAATACCAAAGTTAAAGTAAGTTTACTATTTTTATAAATTTTACGTTTATTGAATTTCTGACATTTTTGGCTGCGCAATTCTCAGGCTCTGCATACATTTGACACTGCTTTATTGAAAAAAAATTGGCTGAAATCCTGAATATGATGTTAAAAAAATTTCCCAAAACTGTATGTAAAAATGCGTGGGTAGGTATATGCATAATTACTGATAAGACTTTATTTCTTTTAATATATCTACATAGATACATTATGTCTATAGTTTTACTTACATATGTTTAAATTTTAAAATATTTTTATTTTTAAATAATTTCAAACTTAGAAGACTTAAGAATAGTATAAAAAGCTTTTTTACATGAACCATTTGAGGATAAACTGCTCACATGGAGTTCTGTTACCCTCAAATTTAAATGTACTTTACATACACATTCTCATATATGTACACACACACCTGTGTGTACTACATACACACAGATATACATACACTCATTTTTTCTAATGTTTTATGACTTGTGGAAATCAGCATTAGTAAATATAGAAGCAAAAATAATAAAAACTAAGTTATCAGTAGAATATACTTCCTTTTGTTTTATTTTTTCTTAATTTTTAAAGCCTACCTTGTTATTGATTGAAGATGTATTACGTAATGTGCATTGTGTAATGTGATTCATTGTTCAATTTGTTAAATAAATTTCCTAATTATCCCTGATGTAGGAAGAAATTTCACACTTAATTTCAAATCAATTTAATTAATACTCCTGAAATGTGTATTAAGGAAGTGATATATTCACTCATATTTTTTAATACTTTTGAAGATGACAAAAATAAAGAGTTTAAAAGTGACTGTGGCCTGTACAATGTACCCTTCCATTGTCCAAATAAAATTTATTTTTGGGAGACTTTCCATAAAAACATTTCTCTGTTTCTATCAACCACAGCACTCATACTTTTGAATGGCATTTGTTGCCTGTGACTGTCTTAAGGCATTTGTCCCATAGAATCTTTCATGGTGAATTATGGTTGTATGTGTTTACTTCTGACCTAGAATGGAAAAATTAAAGTCAGTACCAAGAATAGGCCCAAATTTGATAGAATTTATGTTTGCAGAATCCCTAAATCTTGTTTCTGAAACAAAGTACTGTCCATTGTCTAGTCAATGGATTCACCAGCTAGGAAGGAGATTCTTATTTTAATTGATATTGGCCACTTCATGATGGGCCACACTGATCAATTACTTAAGCTCCACATTTCCTAACCTCAGTCATTCACGACTCTTTAACCTTGGACCTGCTGCTTGGTTTCTGTTACATTGGCAAACAAGTGTGATATTGCTCCCTAAGTTATAGATATTTTGTTAGAAAAAAAATGAATGAGTCTTGAGTAATTGTTATTTAAGAAACTATCTTACGGTTGAAATAATGAGATAATCTAATTTAGAGGTCTAGAAGACGTCCTCTGTAATGCTTTGCTGGATACATTGGAAAATCTTTAGAAAAAAGTGACACTTGGTACACCAATTTCCCATTTGCAATTTTAGATGCTCTAGGGCAGACAACAGAAAATTATATTAGTGCTACACTTGCTTAAATGTCTTTCATTCCTCACATAGTCCATGATTGATTACTTTAATCCTTGTGTAGTAAGAAAGTACAAATAGGAGAATTGACATTTATCCATGTTTTTAAAAGTCATGAGCAATTCTTCCTTGGCTTGTAATTGTGATGTCAGTGTGGCTTGAAATATAAGAGGTCCCATTACCCATTTTGAAATGGGAGGTGAAAGGTACCACTTCACTTTAAATGTCTGATGGAAGATTACTTGATTCGCACACACACAAATATTTGTACTTAGATGAAATGGTACAGAATATTATAGTTCTCAAGTGTTTAATTCCTTCTCATAGAAATTTCAGGAGAACTTAGGATGTATTTGGCAGGAGTTTTTCTAGTGCAATCAGGTTGCTATGGTAAACCTATTATTTTAGGCAAAGGAGGACTGTGTTAGTAAAGTGCTAATCTCTTTTCTGTTTTATGTGAGCCTCTAATTACTATCTAGCTATTGAATGTGTATTGTGAGTGTGGTTTTTACCATTTTAAAAAGTGAAAGAAAATAAGGTCATAGAGAGTGTGCCTGCCATTACTACATTGGCAGGTGCATTTGATAATACAGTGGTCTTCTTAGTTAATCTCATTGTGGATCAGGAAATTCAGGTTTTTGTTTGTTTGTTTAGAGAAATGGAATAGGGAAGGAACAGATTTTATATAAGTAATTAAGATTCAAGCCTCCCAACTTGTTTTCTATTGTAAAAATGTAAATAATAATATCTGTTGTTTATCAAGCACTTACCATATGTCAGGGCCTGTCTTACGTACTTTATATGCATTACAGCATTTAGCCTTTACAATAACCTTGTTATTGGCTTTATTATTATTCTCATCACACTACCATTATAAATTAGGTTTAACTTACTCTTCTACGGAATTACATTTAGCAACGGACATACCAAAATTGAATCTAGATTTATTGAACGTCAGAGCCCATGCTTTTAGTTGTATTGGTGTCATAAAATGTATTTCCCTTTCTCTTTACCTTACTGACATTTAAGAAACACTTGGAGATTCATTCCCAGGTCACCTTTACCAGGTACTTTTTCTAACCCTGCCAGGTGTGTATGCTCATGTGTTTTACCTTTATTCCCTCCACTATTAAAATTTTTAAATGTCCTTAATTTTGTATATTCAGGATCTAGTGTAATACTTAATCCATAGTTGATATTCAAAATGTGTTTGTTGAGTGAATGATTGAGCGAGTGATCAAATTGATTCAGATATTCAAGGCTGATGAGCCCAGTTGAATTTATTCTTGAGCAAGAATATGTGTTTTCTATGTGGTATAGTTTGAAGGAGATGAGAATCAGTCTTCACCTAAACACCTCAAATATGAGCGTAAGGGGTTGAAATGATTTGTGTGTGTGGTTGTGTGTTGTGTTTTCAGTTATCGTTTCTGGAGATGTCTTGGTCTCCAACAGTACTCTTCAAGTCCATACATCTACCATGTGGTATCTGAAAATTTCAGATTTGTACTCTTTCACAAATGCACAAACATATTACTGGTGGTAATGGAGAAGATTCAATTGGTCATTAACACATAATGAAGTATGAATTTACCCAATTAGAAAAATAGGAAGAGATATAGGCTGAGAAACAAATGTCACCTTCACAATTTACTTTGTTAGCCTTATATTAGTTTTGGAAAATCCACTTCTACCAGAGATAAACAACTTTCCTTCAGGCAATGCTTGCAGATACCTCTCCATTTTCATAAGAAGAGTCACCCAAGCATTCTTAACTATTGAAAGGAAATTCAGGGTCACCTGGGTGGCTCAGTGGTTGAGCATCTACTTTTGGCTTAGGGCATGATCCTGGGGTCCTGGGATCGAGTCCTGCATCGGGCTCCTTGTGGGGAGCCTGCTTATCCCTCTGCGTGTGTCTCTGCCTCTGTGTCTTTCATAAATAAATAAATAAAATCTTTAAAAAAATAAAAACTAAAAGGAAATTCAACAATAGTTCTAGAAATGACTGAAGAATGAGCTATCCTTTCCATCCTCTCACTCACCCTGTGACCTTGAGAGACAACCTATGGATTCATTTTCACTGTGTGACCTTGATAAAGTCAAATATTATACCAGTCTCAGAGATTCATTTTCCTCATTTGTACATTGTAGGGTTAGTTGGACTTGATTGTCCCCCATGATTTTCCATCTCTAACAATCTCCAATTTTATGGAATAATTAAATGAATATTTCTACTGTAACTGTGCTCTGGTGGTTAATAAGGATAAAAACTAGTGAAATTAATAAAAAGGTTGGTTTTGTTTTGGTTTCAAATTTTTATTTAGATTCCAGTTAGTTAACATACAGTGAAATATTAGTTTCAGATGTACAAACCTTCAATTTGTTCTCTATAGTTAAGAGTCTGTTTTATGGTTTGCCTCCCTCTTTTTTTTCCTCCTATGTTCCTTAGTTTAGTTGCTTAAATTTCACATATGAAAGAAATAATAGCATTTGTCTTTCTCTGACTGACTTATTTCACTTTGTATTATATGCTCTAGCTTCATCCACGTCATTGCAGATGGCAGGATTTCATTCTTGTTGATGGTTGGGTAATGTTCCATTGTATATACCTATCACTTCTTTATCCATTGATCAGCCAGTGGACACTTGGGCTCTTTCTGTAATTTGGCTATTGTTGATAATGCTGCTATAGACACCAAGGTAAATAAATAAAGTTTTAATCTTTCAATTTCTAAAAACATAAATGGGGTGTTATACCTTTTTGTAAAGGTATAACAAGCTGCTCTTTTATTCCATCTTAGAATTTAGTGGTACAATTACTCTATATGTAGAATGAAAGTCCATCTTAGTCCTACTTCTCAGTATTAAAATAATGTTATTTTACTTGCATATGCCTTGAAGCATCTTATGTGCAAGATCCAAAACACCATAAATGAGGGTTTCTCCGAATTTATGGGTAAAATCTTATTAACCTAAAAATTTCAGAATTTTCAAGTATTTTAGTGAACCAGGTAACTTCCCTTCAAAGTATAATTATTTTAAATTTGCAGTTTATTTCCATGAGATCTACTAAGAGATATAAATAATTTACTGTTGATAATGATCATTATGTATTATTTCTATTGTGAATGATTTATTTTTGTCCTTGGTCTATTTTTCTTGTGGGTGTACATTATTGGTTATAAATGAGCTCATATATATAGTCATTTTTATTATCTGTTTTATCTGTGCAAATATTTTGTCTCAGTTTATTGTCAGTTATGCTTATGTTATTTGTTGTCTAAAATATTGTATACAATCAAATTTGTCATTTTTTTTTGTTTCTGGTTTATTGTCATGTTTTGAATGGTCTTTCCTACCCAAAAGTTATGAAAACTCCCACCTGTATTCCTGTCCAATATTTTATGTTTTAAACTTTTACATTTAAATGTTGAATAAGTTGGCAATTTATTTAGTTGTAACAAATGAGTTAAGTAAAGGGACTGAGTTTTTTGCAACATAGCTCACCAGTTATATCAACCTTGTTTCATGAATAATCTACTATGCCCAGGAAAGTATGTACCATATTAATTTATAACATGAATTATTGTAAAGTAATCACATGCCAAACCTTGGCCCAAGTGCAAAAATTGAATAATGCCAGGATCCCAAGAACTCCCACTTGCTCCTCCTCAATTACCACATATACCCTCTTCTGAAAAGATAACCATCATTCCCATTTTTAAGGTGCTCTATGCCTTTCTTTAAAGTTTTCCACCTGAACATATATGCCCAAACACTGTGGTGTTCAGACTTGTGTATTTTGAAATATTTCAAACACTATGTGTCATTTTGTGGCTGATTTCTTATACTCTACATTATGTTTTCAAGATTCAGGTGTGATGTGGCAAGTAGCAGCACTCGCTTCATTTTAATTGTTGTACAGTGCTCCACTTATGAATAGAACTGACATTTATATATTCTGTTATTGATGAATACTTGAGTCTCCTTTGAGACTATTAGAAATAGTGTTGCTGTGATTGTTCTGGAACATCTCTTGGTACTTTCTTCATCAAATATGACCAAGAATTGAGTTGCTGGTGCATAGATTATGCATATTGACTTTACTAGATAATGCTAAGCAGTATTCCAAAATATTCTACCAATTTATATTTTCACCAGCTATGAAATATACACCCTGTGTTTCCCGACCATTTCCAAAAATTGTTACAGTCAGTTCTTAAATGTTTGCTAATCTGATTGGTTTGGGATAGAATGTCATTGTGGTTCTAGTTTGCATTTCCCATATCATTAAGAAAAGAGTATCTTTTCAAATGTCTACAGACCATATGAATTTTCTATTAAAATAAATATTAAAAATATTTGACCTTTCAATTTCATAATAATAATGGTAAACTTTGTCAGTAATTTTCAAAATAGTTAAGTTTGTGATATTTGGAAATATAATTCTCTAACACTTTTATTTGGAATTGATGCCTAGTGAAATGAAATAAGCCATGTGAGATAGCAGAAATTATAGATTTAAAACATAACTCTTGTTTATAATTGCATTCCCATATGTCATCAAGTGCTTTGCACAAAACAGATTCTTCATATTTGCTGATTTTCACATGAGAAATATTGGAGTAAGTACATTAGGGTTTTAAATTTTAACATAATACTTATGGAAAAATGTACTCCAAAGCAGACATATGCACGTGTTAGAAAGATGTTTAGCTCTCATAGTGAGTATAAGAAAGTTTACATTAAAGATGATATTTAAAATGAGGTATGTTTTATTAAAATGGATAGTTGTGCATAGCACTATAAACTGCATTTTGTTAGTCTTAGAGTAATTTTTCCTATATTTTATGGAAGTGTCAAATTTGAAATGTTTAAGTATAATCTTTTAAAATCAGAACTTCTAGGTATCTGCCTTATTTCATTATTCTTTGCTAATATATAAGCCTTAAAGTACAATTTATAGAAATTGCAGTCCCTTTAATGATATCATTGGACTGACTTTTTGTGTGTGCTTTTTAAAAATTTGATGAGAATGGACAGAGTTTAAAGTTCATGTAAGTTTTAATCAGATGATATTGATGATGCTGACTGAATTAATTTCTTAGATAGTTATTTCTATCCTTTTCATCTGTTCCTGAATTATCTTTTTAAAAAATTACTTGGTCTGCCACAGAGTTACAGAATTTGGATTACAATTTGTTGTCATAAAGCCAATTCAGAGCACAATTATAAAGCTACTGGTGGCTCTGGAAAAAAGCATACAGGAATCAAGATACTTCATGACTACAGAATTTAGATCTAATCAGGCCGAAATTAAAAATCAATTAAATGAGATGCAATCCAAACTGGAGGTCCTAATGACAAGGGTTAATGAGGTAGAAGAAAGAGTGAGTGACATAGAAGACAAGTTGATGGCAAGGAAAGAAGCTGAGGAAAAAAGAGAAAAACAATTAAAACACCCTGAGGAAAGGTTAGGGGAAATAAATGACAGCCTCAGAAGGAAAAATCTACATATAATTGGGGTTCCAGAGGGCGTCAAGAGGGCCAGAGGGCCAGAAAGCATATTTGAACAAATCATAGCTGAGAACTTCCCTAATTTGAGAAGGGAAACAGACATTCAGATCCAAGAGATAGAGAGGTCCCCCCTAAAATCAATAAAAACCATTCAACACCTCAACATTTAATAGTGAAACTTGCAAATTCCAAAGATAAAGAGAAAATCCTTAAAGCAGCAAGAGACAGATCCCTACCTTATATGGGGAGAAATATTATTATTATTATTATTATTATTATTATTATTATAACAGCAGACCTCTCCACAGAGACCAAGCAGGCCAGAAAGGGCTGGTAGGATATATTCAGGGTCCAAAATGAGAAGAGCATGCATCCAAGAATACTTTTTCCAGCTAGGCTGTCATTCATAATAGAAAGAGAGATGAAGAGTTTCCAAGATAGGCAGAAACTGAAAGAATATGTGACCACCAAACCAGCTCTGCAAGAAATATTAAGGGGGAGTCGTAAAAGAAACAGGAAGCCCAAAGAAATAATCCACAAAAACAGGGACTGAATAGGTATTACGACGACACTAAATTCATATCTTTCAATAGTAACTCTGAATGTGAATGGGCTAAATGATCCCATCAAAAGACGCAGGGTTTCAGACTGGATAAAAAAGCAAGATCCATCTATTTGCTGTCTACAAGAGACTCATTTTAGACCTAAGGACACCTCCAGCCTGAAAATGAAAGGTTGGAGAACCATTTACCATTCAAATGGTTCTCAAAAGAAACCTGGGGTAGCAATCCTCATATCAGATAAATTAAAGTTTATTCCAAAGACTGTAGTAAGAGATGAAGAGGGACACTATATCGTACTTAAAGGATCTATCCAACAAGAGGACCTAACAATCATGAATATTTATGGCCCTAATGTGGGAGCTGCCAAGTATATCAATCAATTAATAAACAAAGTTAAGACATACTTAGATAATAACACACTAATACTGGGAGACTTCAACACGGCACTTTCAACAAATGACAGATATTCTAAGCAGAACATCACCGAAGAAACAAGAGCTTTAAATGATACACTGGACCATATGGATTTCACAGGTATTTACAAAACTTTACATCTGAACGCAACTGAATACACGTTCTTCTCAAGTGCACATGGAACCTTCTTCAGAATAGACCACATACTGGGTCACAAATCAGGTCTCAACTGATACCAAAAGATTGGGATTGTCCACTGCATATTTTCAGACCACAATGCTTTGAAACTTGAACTCAATCACAAGAAGAAATTTGGAAGAAACTCAAACACATGGAGGTTAAGGAGCATCCTGCTAAAAGATGAAAGGGTCAACTAGGAAATTAGAGAAGAATTAAAAAGATTCAGGGAAACTAATGAGAATGAAGATACAACTGTTCAAAATCTCTGGGATACAGCAAAAGCAGTCCGAAAAGGGAAATACATCCCAATACAAGCCTCCCTCAAAAAATTGGAAAAAACTCAAATACACAAGCTAATCTTGCACCTAAAGGGACTGGAAAAAGAACAGCAAGTGAAGCCTACACCAAAGAGTAGAAGAGAGTTAATAAATATTCAAGCAGAACTCAATGAAATGGAGACCAGAAGAATCGTAGAACAGATCAACAAAACCAGGAGTTGGTTCTTTGAAAAAATTAATAAGATAGATAAACCATTAGCCAGCCTTATTAAAAACAAAGGAGAAAAGACTCAAATTAATAAAATCACGAATGAAAAAGGAGAGATCACAACCAATACCAAGGAAATACAAACGATTTTAAAAAACATATTATGAGCAGCTATACGCCAATAAATTAGGCAATCTAGAAGAAATGGATGCATTTCTGGAAAACCACAAACTACCAAAACTGGAACAGGAAGAAATAGAAAACCTCAACAGGCCAATAACCAGGGAAGAAATTGAAGCAGTCATCAATAACCTCCCAAGACACAAAAGTCCAGGGCCAGATGGCTTCCCAGGGGAATTCTATCAAAGAATAAGAGTTTAAAGAAGAAACAATACCTGTTCTACTAAAGCTGTTCCAAAAGATAGAAAGGGGCAGAATACTTGCAAACTCGTTCTATGAGGCCAGCATCACCTTAATTCCAAAACCAGAGAAAGACTCCACCAAAAAGGAGAATTATAGACCAACATCCCTGATGAACACAGATGCAAAAATTCTCAACAAGATACTAGCCAATAGAATCCAATAGTACATTAAGAATATTATTCATCATGACCAAGTAGGATTTATCCCCGGGATGCAAGGCTGGTTCAACACTCGAAAAGCAATCAACGTGATAGATCATATCAGCAAAAGTAAAAACAAGAACCATATGATCCTCTCAATAGGTGCAGAGAAAGCATTTGACAAAATACAGCATCCATTCCTGATCAAAACTCTTCTGTAGGGACAGAGGGAACATTCCTCAGCATCTTAAAAGCCATCTATGAAAAGCCCACAGCAAATATCATTCTCAATGGGGAAACACTGGGAGCCTTTCCCCTAAGATCGGGAACACGACAGGGATGTCCACCCTTACCACTGCTATTCAACATAGTACTAGAAGTCCTAGCCTCAGCAATCAGGCAACAAAAAGAAATAAAAGGCATTCAAATTGGCAAAGAAGAAGTCAAACTCTCCCTCTTTGCAGATGACATGATACTGTGCATAGAAAACCCAAAAGACTCCATCCCGAGATTGCTAGAACTCATACAGAAATTTGGCAATGTGGCAGGATACAAAATCAATGCCCAGAAATCAGTGGCATTTCTATACACTAGCAATGAGACTGAAGAAAGAGAAATTAAGGAAATCTGTCCCATTTACAATTGCACCCAAAAGCATAAGATACCTAGGAATAAACCTAATCAAAGAGGTAAAGGATCTATACCCTAAAAGCTACAGAAACTTCTGAAAAAAATTGATGAAGACACAAAGAGATGGAAAAATACTCCATGCTCATGGACTGGAAGAATTAATATTGTGAAAATGTCAATGTTACCCAGGGCAATTTACTTTTACGTTTAATGCAATCCCTATCAAAATACCATGGACTTTCTTCAGAGAGTTGGAACAAATAATTTTAAGATTTTGTAGAATCAGAAAAGACCCTGAATAGCCAGGGGAATATTGAAAAATAAAACCAGAGCTGGGTTTTTTGTTGTTGTTGTTGTCTTTTGGTTTGTTTGCTTTATAAGTGCTATAAGGGAAATGGTTATGGTGAAGTAATTGAGAGGGAATAACCAGAGGCCACTCTGAACAAGATGGTCGGGGCGGGGTGGGGGAGGGAGGGTAGGGCTCACTGAGAAAGTGGCATTTGAGCTGAAACATGAAGGTAAAAGAGCCGGCCCCAGGCAACAGTAGGGACAGACCCTGAAAGCATTATGCTGAGTGTAAGAAGCCAGTCACAAGAGGCCACACAGCACATGGTTCCATTTGTAGGAAATGTCCCAAATAGGCAAATATACAGAGACAGCAGATGAGTAGTTGGGAGTGAAGATGGGAATAGGGAGGGTACAGGCTTGTTTTCTTGGGTGATAACAATATTCTAAAATGTTATCTAAAATATGCCAGATTTCAAGTTGTACTACAAAGCTGTGATCATCAAGACAGCATGGTACTGGCACAAAAACAGACACATAGATCAATGGAACAGAATAGAGAACCCAGAAATGGGCCAACTCTATGGTCAACTAATATTCAACAAAGCAGGAAAGACTATCCACTGGAAAAAGGACAGTGTCTTCAATAAATGGTGCTGAGGAAATTGGACAGCCACGTGGAGAAGAATGAAACTACACCATTCTCTTACACCATACACAAAGATAAACTCAAAATGGATGAAAGATCTAAATTTGAAACAAGCATCCATCAAAATCCTAGAGGAGAACACAGGGAAGATCGTTTTTGAAGTTGGCCACAGCAACTTCTTGCAAGACACATCATTAAGGCAAAGGAAACAAAAGCAAAAATGAACTCTTGGAACTTAATCAAGATAAAAGCTTCTGCACAGCAAAAGAAACAGTCAACAAAACTAAAAGACAACCTACAGAATGGGAGAAGATATTTGCAAATGACCTATCAGATAAAGAGCTAGTATCGAAGATCTATAAAGAACTTATTCAACTCAACAGCAAAGAAACAAACAATCCAATCATGAAATGGGCAAAAGGCATGAGCAGAAATTTCACCAAAGAAGACATACACATGGCCAACAAGCACTTGAGGAAATGCTCCGCATCACTGGCCATCAGGGAAATACAAATCAAAACCACAATGAGATACCACCTCACACCAGTGAGAATGGGGAAAATTAACAAGGCAAGAAGCCACAAATGTTGGAGAGGATGTGGAGAAAGGGGAACCCTCCTGCATTGTTGGTGGGAATGTGAACTGATGCAGCCACTCTGGAGAACTGTGTGGAGGCTCCTCAAAGAGTTAAAAATAGATCTGCCCTATGACCTAGCAATTCCACTGCTGGGGATTTACCCCAAAGATACAAATGCAGTGAAAGACCAAGACACCTGCACCCCGATGTTTATAGCAGCAATGTTCACAATAGCCAAACTGTGGAAGGAGCCTCAGTGTCCACCGTCCTCAGCCATTAGAAATGACAAATACCCACCATTTGCTTTGACATGGATGGAACTGAAGGGTATTATGCTGAGTGAAATAAGTCAGTTGGAGAAGGACAAACATTATATTATCTCATTCATTTGGGGAATATAAAAATTAGTGAAAGGGAATAAAGGGAAAGGAGAGAAAATGAGTGGGAAATATCAGAAAGGGAGGCAGAACATGAGAGACTCCTACCTCTGGGAAATGAACAAGGGGTAGTGGAAGGGGAGGTGGGCGGGGGGATGGGGTGACTGGGTGACTGGCACTGAGGGGGCACTTGATGGGATGAGCACTGGGTGTTATGCTATATGTTGGCAAATTGAACTCCAATAAAAAATATACAAAAAAATTAAGAACAAACAAAAAAATTACTTGGCTTATTTGTGTTTCTTTGAATATACCTTTCTTCAGATTTTCCTCTCAGTTTTGTAATATAAAATGGCACTTATTAATGCTAGGCATGCAAACTTCCATTATCCTTTTTTTAAAAAAAAAGATTATTTATTTATTTTATGATAGACACACAGAGAGAGAGAGGCAAAGACACAGGAGGAGGGAGAAGCAGGCTCCATGAAGGGAGCCCGATGCAGGACTTGATCCCGGGAATCCAGGATTGCGCCCTGGGCCAAAGGCAGGCGCCAAACCGCTGAGCCACCCAGGGATCCCCCCATTATCCTTTATTCTTACTTATGCAAATATTGATAGGTGTTTGAGAAGCCACATTTATAGCTCCACAACACTAAAAGTCATTGAAATAATATCATTTATCAAATAAAGAAAAAGAATTGACTCAATTTCTTATTTTAAAAAAAAGACAATAAATTCTTATCTCAGTGTTTCCTACTCCATCGACAGAGAACTTTGCAAGCTACCGATAGGACACAAATCTCACTGTCAGCCTGCAACAAGAACAATTCAGTATTTGTGGTCAGAATCAAGTACGTGCTTATTCAATATAAAGTTTGCATTCAGTAATCTTCTAATGGTGTGAACAAATTGCCGTGAGATCAGAAAGAAAGAACAAGTGTTCTAGGTAACCGAATAGGGATGACAAGGAGGTTGCATAGAAGAGAGGAGATGTGGGCTAGCTACTGAAAAGTGACTTGGATTGTACAGAGAAAGTGGTAGAGCTCACAACAGTAAGAAGAAATGGATCAAAAAGCAATGTTTCTGAACATGGGTACTGTGAACATTGAATATATGCTTCAAAAGGTGAGTTGGACCTGGATGGAGAGCTCTGTGAGGAATTTGATCTCTACCTTGAAGGTCTATTGGGACTATCATGTGAAAGGCAATTACATAATCATAAGCATGTTTTAAGAAAGTGGATCTTGGGGAGAAGGTTGAGTGGGTAACTCAGTGATGGACATTAAGGAAGCCATGTGATGTAATGAGCACGGGGTGTTATATAAGACTGATGAATCACTGAACTCTACCTCTGAAACTAATAATACACTATATGTTAATTAATTGAATTTAAATTTTATAAAAGAGGATCTCATGAAATTTCAAATTGGAAGGAGAAGAATAGCTCATCAAAGGGAGGAAGGAATCAGCTTTGTCATCAGGTGTTTTTAAGATTTGGTGACAGATCAAACGGTGTTTATCTTCTGGTAACAGGACAATGGGAGGAGAAATAAATTTGTGAATAAAGATGATGAGCTTGCTGTGGACATATTTCATTGATGCAACTGTGGGAGATATAAATGAAGGCTTTCTGGCAATTGGAAAGGTGTATGTATTTTGGGAAAGACATCTTATTCTAAATTCAAATTCTACCATTAAACCTCATGTGTTGTGGGAATATTATTACTAAGCCATTTACATGTGATTATTGTTTAGTGCATCTGTTCAGTAAATATTGATTCAAACATCATGAGCATACATGAGGAGGCAGCTGATTCTGCTGTATTTGTGAAGGTATGTGAGTAGGAGGGTGCAAGTATCATGGGTTTGGTGAAATTTACTTTGAATCTTGAAAGATGAGTAGAATTTTACCTGGCAAGTATATGTCTTGATAGTGACTAGACTAATGTTGTGAACTAAGGCAGCAAAATAATGCACTTTAAAATGTGGACTGCATAAACAATCTTCTTTACCTTTCTATCTGTAATACGTTAACCTGTCTTGATTTATGATTTTTTGCCTTTCCATCTGATGCTACTATATCCTATAAACTGTATTAAGGCTAGATCTATGAAGTAATTCAGGTAATAGTTGGCTTAATAGAGCTTTATAACTCCAACAGATACATGACCACAAACACACAAAAAGCCACACCAAGAGTTGCAAAGTGGTTAATTATTCTCTGATGTTTGAAAAAGATGCATGAGTTACAATCTACTAGGGGGGAAAATGGACCTAGGACCAATTAGGACAATTTGTAGAAGAAACACAAGATAAACTATCCATAAGGAAAACAATGAAGTATAGATATTTGAACACATATGCCACTGTTATCTATCTATCTATCATCTATCTATCTATCTATCTATCTGTCTATCTATCTATCTATCTATCTATCTATCTATCTATCTATATCTATCTAGTTGAGAGAGAGAGGGAACATGAAGGTAAGCAGCAGGAAAAAAGAGAATCCCAAGCAGACTCCACACTCAGCACTGAGGCTGATGTGGGGCTCAATCTCACGACCCTGAGATCATGACATGAGCTGAAACCAAGAGTTGGTTGCTTAACTGACTGCACCACCCAGGCGCCCCCATATGCCATTATTTCGATCTTTTCCAGAGTCACAGAATCTAATAATACCTATCCAGGAAACTTCCTGAATGCCTTAAAATGTTAATAAAACTCTTACCATAAACAGATATGCCCTCAAACAGAAACATTTATGTTGACTTGATCATTAGGACTGTGTTCCTAGGATGCAGGAATTAATTATGTGGTTGATGTTTCCCATATATGTCCATGAAGGACTAGTCAACTGTATGTGGTTGCACTGCTGATGGTATATAGTTAGCCTCTTTATCTCCACAGTCCTGATTTTTATTGTTATTTACACACACAGCATGGAAAGTATATGTTTATGTGCACCAGAAGGTCACTGGGGCTCAAGAAAAAAAAGTGTGTCCTAGCACCAACCCTGCTAGTGTCTACTTTGCTGTCCTTAGACAGATCATTTAGCCTCAGCTTGGTTGGGTTTCCTCATCTATTAAATTGTGGGAAGTCATGGATCCTCTTGACATTTTACCAAAAAAAAAAAAAAAAATGTGTGCTGGTATATTTTTCCATGGAGAGATCTGAGGTCTACCTGTTAGAGTTCTTTTCTGTGAACAATAGAAAGCAAATTCATGAACTGGAAAGGAGAAGGAGTTTATGAGAAAGGTGTAGGTGCAGAGTGCAAGCTTGGACCACCAGTTCATGCACCCCAGGGGAGCAAGACCTGCCAAGAACTAGCCCTGGTCACCAATACTTTTGAACTGTGTGTGAGCTCCTCCCCTCCTGGACACTCACTGCTGTGCCGTTGCTCTTGCTACTCCGCCATGGACCCTGTGTCTTTGCATTCACTCTCCAGAATCAACTGTGGCCACCCCTGGCCAAAGGTGTCCGCTGTGTCCCTCTTCTGTCCACCAGGGCATGGGAAGAGGGAACATCACTGGGAAAGGAGAGGGACTCTGCCTCCCCCTGAACCTGAGCCTGTCTTCAAATAGGAAGAGAGACCGGTTGAAGAGCAGTCAGGACAACACTCTCTACTGCACTATCTTTCACCAGATTCTCAGAAGGACAATGACCCTACTGCTTCTGCCAGAAAAGATTATGAATCACTGCATTAGATTATCTTTAATTACAGCTCTAAAATTATATGATTCTAAATACTAATTTTCCTTTCTTCCATCATCTACCAACTCAGAATTTCTTTAACAAGATACAAATGCAGCACCAGAATAACTAACAACATTGCAGGGTCAGCCCCTAGGCATCTTATGATCATTTCAGTGGGTGTGTAATTACGCTGGTCGGGCTAATGACAGAGAGTAACAGATGTCTCCGGGTAGTCACCCGGCTGATTTTCTGCCAATCTAGCACCAATTCCTCAGGCAAAAGGAATTTTCTTTCTCATAGCCTCGTGGTGCTGCGTTGAGCATATTAAGATGTGGTATGGCTTCATGGTTAAGGGCACAAACTTTAAGGTTCATAAGAATAGGTATAAACTTGGAATCTATTCCTTATGAGCCGATTCACCATGGAAAGAACTTGGCTTCAGTACGCCTCTGTTTCCTGTTTAGTAAAATGATAGTGATAATGCTAGCCAGCGTGTGGAATGATGAAAACAAAATAATGGAATTCAAAGAATTATAGTGTTTGACACATAGTTACAGCTCAAGAAATAATGACAACAGCCATAATGATAATAGTTGAGGAATTCCCTGTGAATCAGCCTCATTCCAAAAAAGAAAAATGTTTAGACAAGAGTAGTAAATTTTAAGTCAAGAATGATAAAGGGATTTGGGTCATGCACTTTGACACGTGTTCCGTGGTAAAATGAGTTCTATCAATTACAAAATCGGTGTCTAGAAATAGTCATAACAGAGCACCTTGAAATGTCCCTGTGAGCATTCTTTTCTTATGTGGCAGATAGACCCAAAATAAAAATATATAAAAATATACTGTAAATGACATTATACTAAATGCTGTCAAAATAGATAACATTTGGTATCATCAAACCAAGTTGAATATGAAATACCCAGTGTTTCCTAACTGGATTAGTCTTCAAAAAGTAATGAAACAGAAGTGTCACTTCAGCTCCCCCCGACTCGCCAGCTTCTGTGGCACTTGTGCTTGGTTTTAGGCTTCCCAAAGGCAGGTAAGAAAAGTGATTTGCAGACCTATGACCAGGCTCAGAGTGGAACAGGCTTCCCGATGTGCTTCTGGAGTGGAAAGCCCGGCTGATTCTGTGACTTTCCTAACCTGTGGGCTCTCCCCATGCGTTTACGCAGGTAAATGTGAATGTGGCAAGTGCACCTGCTACCCTCCCGGAGACCGCAGGGTGTACGGCAAGACGTGCGAGTGTGACGACCGCCGCTGTGAAGGCCTGGACGGCACTGTCTGTGGGGGTGAGTGCTCCTTGCAGCCTCAGCTGCCTGCCTTTTTCACCCTACTTCTTTTTTTAAAAAAGGAAACTCTGAGGCACCTGGGTAGCTCGATTGATTGGGTCTCTGACTCTTGGTTTTAGCTCAGGTCATGATCTCAAGGTTGGGAGTTCAAGTCCTGCATTGGGCTTTGCACTCAGTGTGGAATCTGGTAGGGATTCTCTCTCTCTCTCTCTCTCTCTCTCTCTCCCTCTCTCTTTCTCTGCCTCTCCTCCTCATACCTGAGTGCTCTGTCTTCTCTCAAATAAATAAATAATAAAATCTTAAAAAAATAAATAGAAAGGAAACTCTGTTAAAAATAAGGTAAACTTAAAGCAATATACAGGGGTACTTGGTGGCTCAGTGGGTTAAGCATCTGTCCTTGGCTTGGGCCATGGTCCCCGAGTTCCAGGGTCAAGCCCCATGTGGAGCTCCTTGCTCAGCAGGGAGTCTGCTACTCCCCTGTCCCTTTGCTCCTCCCCACTGCTCGTACTCTCTCTCTCTCTCAAATAAGTAAATAAAATCTTTAAAAAAAAATAAAGCAATATCCAGTAAGACCTCAAAGCATTATACAATTAGATTTGTAATGATTTTTATCTTCTTGGACCCTTGATTTAGAGCTGTGTGAAAACACATAGTATGCTGGTGACAAAAGGCCATTGAGATTATAGTAGGTCCTATGAAGATAGTGACAGACTTTGCTGCACCTGATCAGCTGAAAATGATGTTTATTATTCTGCTAATAAAAGCTGGTAGGAGAAGGACGTATTATCTACCAATGTGTGTGGGGGGAAGCAGCATGATGTCACTCTTAAGTTTACTTACAAAAGCACTAAAGGTAGACATTCCATTTCCATGATAGCTGAGACCCAACAGGATGGCTGCCATCATTCTTCTATTTCAGTCTCAAAAGACTTCCTGTGGTCGAGGTGATGCATGCTGACTGCAGATCTCCAGTATAGTCCAGATGAACTGGATGTGCAAGCCTCCTGAAAGACTCTATCTCTCTTTGGATAATAATTGTAATGTTATTGGAAAAAAAGCAAAATGCACATACTACTTATGGAAGGCGGGGACACTATCTGTCTCACATAAACGTGTGTCTCTCTGTTCTCCCTGTATCCAATGACAAAACACTGGCAATTTGAGCAAATATATTTTCTTCTTTCCTTTATCTGTGACCAAGGGAAAAGGCCTCCTTTTTTTAAATAGGTCTTGTGCAGAGTGATCATTCCTGCAGCCCTGAGAGATTGCTCCTGCTTTCTTCAGCTCACAGATGGAACAGGGGATAAGGTTGGAGGTATTAAAGTCCAATAATTAAAAAGTGGCAGACCCAGGATTTGAGCTCTGATGTTCAATTCACAGATTTTTCCCGGTACCATAGTTTTCCCCAGACTGACATCAAACTGTTTGAACTTTTTTGTCAATATTGGTTTTGGTTTGGATTTTTTTCTTTACTGGTATTGGTTACCAGAAATATATAAGTAGATTATAGACTTTTTTTTTCCCAGCAAGTGACTTTATGTTTACCAACTCACTTAATTCTTACAATGATATCTAAAGCCCGCCTGGTACCTAGAAAGAACCACATTTGTGCCCTTGCTCTTATGCACATCATCATGACATGGAGCGTCTACCTCACATGGGTCTCCTTGCCTGTCTACCTTAGTAATTTCGTTGAAATGGTTGATATTGTAGAAACCTGTTACATCGACATAATTATTAAATTATATACACCCTACCCCCAGTGAATCTCTTTCTCTCTCTCTTTCTCTGACTTTGGGGAGGAACTCCAAAAGATCACAACAAATCTATACAGCTCTGTGCTAGATGAGATTAAACACTTACTAGGTAAGTGAGAGTATATCCTACAAAGTAACAATTTTTTTAGACTAATTCGTGACTCTGCTTGTTTACCCTCTGTGTTTTGTCCATTTACCCAGTTACTGGTGCCCTGGTAAAATACCAATGTATAAACCAGGAAACCAATTTTTTGACATACAATGAGAAATATAATTGTACCTGAGACTAGAACCGTTTGTAGAGAAACTGTGGGAAGTAAGATTCTGAGAAAAGGATTTGAATGCAAGTAATTTATTGGGAAGGTGAAGGAGATTTTGGTGGGAGAGTGGGAAAGTGAAGGTAGTCAGTTAAGATTGTGCTATCAATCCCATCACTGCTGTGGTCAACTAGAGCTTCATCTGAGGACAGGAGATAAAACTCTGGGAGCCCAAGTAAAGCATGCAATTCTTATTTATCCACTAGTCCTTGGTTGAGGACTGCTTTTAGGAGGCATTAGCTCCCCTGTCACATGCAGCAGGCCTCAAAGGAACAACTATGATCTCAGAGCAGGCTTCTCTGGCTGGAGAAGACTTGGGTCCGAGAACTCCAGGGGGCATCAAGGGGAAGTCCTTGACACAGTGAGGATGGTAGGTTGGCACAATATATATCTGCCAAAGGAATATAATTCTCATGCCAGGTGGTCTGAGTATCTTCTCTGGATACTGCAGCAGACATACCAGCACAGTCTTATTCTTTAATATTGTCTAGATTTTGCCAACCATCCAGTTCAAATTTTCTTTGTACAGGATGTAACACAGTAGATTACATGATAGCTATAGACATGCTGACACACCTTATCCTCCTGCTTTAACCTTGGTTACAATTTGGAAGATTCTTCTCACACAGTGAGAAATTAGTTCTTAGGTGGTTGATCTTATGGAATGGAAATGGTACCATGGAACTTAATTATCAGAGGACGAAGGCATTTTTCAAGTTTGGGGAGAACTTTGCTGCTGCTTCTGTGTGCTCAAGGAAGGGCACAGCCCTGCCAGCAGTGGACAAATAGCAGCCAGATATACACGGCATCTCTGATCACTAAAACAGGATGTATTCTCTCAGTGCTTTTTCTTAAATTTAGCAACTAGCTCCAAAAAATCACCTATGCATTCAATTTCGTATTTCAAATTTTACTGAAAACATTTTATTGGCCAAAGAGTTCTGAATATTTTCCAAGTATGTGAAGGGAAAAAATCTTGAAAATTTTCCTAAAAAATGTTTTATGTTATTCATAATTTCACTCTAATAGTTGAATAATGACCTTGAGAGATTTAAGGTTAAGATGATACCAGTATTTTAAAAAATTGTCTATAGGTAACAGTTTGTTTCTCTTTCCTTCTTCTGTTTCATCAAAGCTGATCAGCCCAGGTGACCGTGCAGAGCGTTAAATCCTGCCATCTGTTCTTCTCTAGGGCCTATGCATGCATCTTTACACATTTTAGTCAGTGTTTTTTTTTTATTTTCTTGCCATTTACTTGTGAATCTTTACTCCTGATGGTCAGTCCTATTGCTTGGAGTGGGAGATGTCCCCATCAATGGCCTACTGATGTTTATCCTAAATAACATAGGGTTAGAAAAGCTACATATAACTAAGAGTCCACATACACACATTGTGTTCACTATTCCTCAACAAGATACTGTCTGTTCTTCTTATTCATGGTAATTACAGTCTATAAAGCTGCTGTGAACACTGAATTAGCGAATACTGAATCGTTTTCCTAAGAGAAATATGGGGCCACATTCCTACTTCTAGTCAGAGGATTTTCATCTAAGATCAATACATACCCTTGTATTATATATGTTTCTGTTTAAAGACACCTTGTGTAATATATGGTTGGTCTGTTAATATTGAACTCATGGCCAACAGCTCCATAACTCATACCTGAATGGAGATTGTGTAGCAGATGATTTCTCTGGAAGGCGTGTTACAGCCTTTTTGCACTTGGGTGCACAAGACAGTGCTTCAACACTATACTTAGGGGCCTTCTTAAAAATCAAAATCATCAACAAAAAGCAAAAAATGTGAAAAGCCATGGCACTACATGTACTGCAGAAAGGACAGTTGTTTACAGTGTAAGAGCTGAAACAAGAGGCAGAGTGTGATCTTCTGTGACCTTACTTAGCTGGGAGTGGGAACCATCCTGCCTGTGTGCCCCAGTGACCTGGAAAACTTTAATGAGTATTGATTTCAGGGATACAAATACATTTTAGTGAGTAAGCAAATTCTCAAATACGGAATTTGCAAATAATGAGAATCAGCTGTAATTCATGTAAAGCATCAGCACAGAGCCTGCATCCATGAGGAAAGCTCACTGGGAACATTACCTCCCACCGTAGCTTCGCACTTGGTCTCAAAGTGTGATTTCTTTAGGACGGCTAATAGAGGACTGTAATTGTAATTTCTTTATTTTCTGATCTCTGCTGTAAGGAAGGAATTGCTCGAGCCTTGGTTATTATAGTCTTGAATTTCACCTATGTCTCAGCTGTTCTCTGGAAAGAAAATACAAGACACATGCCATCAATTAACATGTTTGAATTTATAGTAACTTTCGTACTAAAGTATACAGCATACTAAACCAATTGATGAAGAGATCACAAGTACCTGTGCTTCTCATGAACCTTTATGTAAATGTACTTTAATATTTAGAAATACATATAGCACAGTAGTTAAGACTACAGTCGGGAGGGTTTTCTTTTTTCCCCTAACCACAGCTTTGCCACTTACTGACATTATTTGAGACAGTTTACACAACCTCCATTTCTCATCTATAAAATGATGATCATAATATACCTGTCTTGTAGGGTTACTATAAGATTAGATGAGTTAATGCATATAAAATACCCAGCATAAAAGTGTCACATACATAAGACATACACATATACACACACTTTAGATATTATTGTTACTGGTATTATATACATATAAAGAGAATGACAGACATGACAAACTCAGGCAGAATTTTATTCTATGGACTACTGTAAATCCTGTGGGTTATATAATAGGGTTCCATGTTTGCTAGTTCCTTTTGTAACAAAACCTTATTATTCAGAACTTTGACTCTCTGGTGTTCAGTTTTAGATGGAATGAGTGTTTTCTCCGGTTTACTTTTTGCATAAGGCAGTTCTTTCTCCTCATACTTGACAGTGAGCTACCAAATCACAGTGGCAGCTGCACATATCAAAAGTACTTTGAGTGGCTCTTAATCAGCATTGCACCTTCTGTGGGGGAGCTTCTTGTAGATTCCTCCAAGCATGGAAGAGCACAATTAAGAAGACACTGGCCAGTGGGGTTCCTCCAGGCACAGTGTGCATTGCCAAATTTCTGTATTTCTCAGTGTATCTAAAAATATCCATGATCATTAGAAAATCCCTCTTCTTATTTAGTAATACCTTGTCATGTATATAGCACATAATTCAATCACCAAATACTCATTGCATACTTGTTGCATGTAAAGCTCTACTCTGCCCCTCAGGCACACACGTACCCTTACATATTTTTCTTCTTGATGCCATTCTCTTCAGCCTCTATGCTTATTATAGTATTCCCCTTGGTTCAGTGCTAAGCCCATGGAAATTTGCTCTACCTCCAGCCATTCCACATAACTGATTGTCTCTGAGGTTATTGATAAATCCTAGTTTCCCAAATCCTGGGAGATTTTCAGTTGTCATCCTGGATGACCACATTAAAATATAGGGGTTGTAATTACTCTCAACCCCCCATGAAATGGTCTCCCCTCTGGGCCTCAGAAACACCTGTCCACCTGTTTTCTTCTTCCACTTCTCTTACAACCACTTCGTTTCTTTTCCTTGTTCCTCTCCCAGAGCCTACAAGTAAATCTTAGTATTTCTCTTGAAATGGCTTTTGGATGTCTCTCTGGTGTTTATGGCCCTCCTTCCATTTCAGCCTCTCCCACAGTCATTGTCAAGATCAGTCTCTCAAGATGATTTCATAGCTTCATTCTCCTTATCAGCCTCTTCTTTTCAAATTCTAATTAACTATTTTCATATGGAAATTTTTCCAACTTCTGCTTGGTTGAAACTGAAGTTATCATTTATTTCTTCATTAATTCAGCAAATATTTATTGAACCTCCAATCTTTGCCAGCAATGGAGATTCAGTGGTGAATCTGCTGGAGCTTATAATTACACTTGAAGAGCAGACATTGACAAAGGAATGCCAATGAGCTGGGTGTGCTGAAAGGAGACCCACTAGTTCAATGGAAACATACATAATTGGAGAATTTAACCTAGATTCTAATGCCTCCATATCTGGGTAACATTATATGATGCATAATATGTGCTTTGCATGTATTAATCAGCTGAACATGACCATACTTGGTGGCAATAGGATGCATAGAACTCACTCAGGTGCAGTGGTGGATTTGACACAGCTGTCACAGAGAACAGTGTGTGCGAGGCATCTGTGGGAAAACGAGAGTGACATCTTCCAGGAACATTTGAGAACTAGAAACTGGCTGGTTGGAGATTGAAGAGCAAATGAGAGAAGGATGTGACATGTTTTCAAACCCACATTAATGATTTGAGGTTCTCCTCAAAGAATGATAGGAACCCATAGAAGGGGTTTACATGAGGCAATAATATGATCCCTGTGGTGACAAAGTACCTCTGACTGCAGGGTGAAGTAGGCATTGCTGGGAGGAGTTTGTTGGTAAAGCTGGTGGGTGAATATGGATGTCTGGAAAGGAGTCCTGGTGAGAGATAAAGGTGGTTCAGTAAGATAGAAGACAGGAGACACTTGGGTGGCTCAGCGGTTGAGCACCTGCCCCTGGCTCAGGGTGTGATCCTGGTCTCGGGATCGAGTCCCACATCAGGCTCCCTGTATGGAGCCTGCTTCTTCCTCTGCCTATGTCTCTGCCTTTCTCTCTCTGTGTCTTTCATGAATAAATAAAATCTTTAAAAAAAAAAAAAAAGACAGTACAGTTGGAAAACCTTGGATATGCTAGTAATAGAATTACCAACAATATGGACAACAGGCTAACAAAACCCTTACCTTGCTGTCGGAGATTCTGAACCTCTGTTAAACTCCCAGCTCCAGTTCCCTGGGAACAGATGAAGATGGTATACACCAGCGTTACCAGTCAACATTGCTCACGGTAATAGTGATCTGTGATCATTACACTTCAACTAAATTGGGAGGGATTATGACTGAATTATAAATGTGTGATGGGAATGCCATGCCCTGGTGGGGTTTCTTGGATATTTTTAAGGAATCATTAGGAGAGATTTTGGCTCCTCTGGGGCATAAGGCTTCCTGTAAGCCAGGGAAGCCTCAACATCTGTGCAGTATGGATCTCCAGCCATCTGGGCTGTGTTATTGCAAGAGATCATCCCCATACCACTATATTGAGCTGTTATCCTCATGAATTGCTGCAAGGATTCACATGGAAAGGAAAGCCTGGTACAATCGTGTTGCCAGGATGTGGTTCCAGCCTCCTTTTCTTCCAGGAAGATTAGTTCCAAGTGTCAGCCCAAAGGCTTATTAGCAGGGTCTCCACTGCCCAAGGAGTAAGAGCAGCATTTACAGAAATCCATGATTAAGAGATAAGTGAAGGGTGGAGTGGGTTAAAGGATGAGTCCCAAGTTTCCGATTTGAGTAATTGGATGTAGGAGACCCTGCTTTGTGGCTGGCATCAATTGTCTCCATCTTTTTAAAAAATCATTTCTTCATAGAGGGCCATGAAGTGGAGAAATTTGGATGTGTTATGACTTTGTCATTTTTACCTGTCACTGTATTCCTTATCTTCACTTCTCCTTGAATAATTCATTATTTTTCTATTCTATTAGTCTTCTAAATTATCTCTTTAGGGAGCCTTTCTGAAATTATTCTGTACTTCCTTCATACTGCAATACCTTCATCATAACATCGTGCCATTTACTCTGAGTGTTCTTATCTCTTTTCTTCAGATCTGTACACTTATTGTGGATACAATAAAAGTCTCTCTCTCTCTCTCTCATTGTATTCTCAAACTTAGGTTAAGGATTGATCTTGAGAAGTTTTTTTTTCTTTGAATAAATTTGAAATTAAGAGAGCCACAAATATGGGGAGGGAGGAACAGAGAGGGAGAGAGAGAGAGAGAGAGAGAAGCAAAGATCCCAGTTTGGAATCAGAGAATTCTTCAAGTGGGAATGAACATTTGACCTGGACTTTGAACAGCTAATATATAGATATGTGGAGCTTAGGTGTGACGAACACTTTGCATCTGGAAGAGCTAAGCAAAGGCACGGAGATGAAAAAATATTTGATATGTTGAAGGAATGTATTTGTTTCATTTTCTTCCATCAGAGATCTTTCTCAGCTGCCTTTGAATACATCCTTGGGAAGGATTTTTTTTCAAACTACTCATTTATCATTTATGATAAACATTATTGCACTTATTTTATTTTGCTCACCTATAGGTATTTGGACATTATATTTTACATTGCTTTTTAAATTTTTAACATTTAAAACAACTGAAACATAAAAAGGACAAAATGAAAATCCCTCATAAATCCATCATTTGAAAAATATCTGGTGATATTTTATTATATTTCTTCCTACATATTTTGAGGGACTGAAATTTTTTTAAAAATCTTGGTTTATGAATCTTCTGTGGGTATTTTGCTATTTTGTCTAGGGAAAGTCCACATTTTATGTGTGTGTGTGCACTCTGGTGCATTCTTTCAGAGACGATTTAAGTGAATAGAAGTTATATTTTCCTTGTAAGCTAAGTGAGCAGTGCCACACAGCAAAATGAATGTGAACCAAGATTTGGATTCTGGCTCCATTTCCTACTAGTTGCAGTCACTTGCACAGGTTATTTGGTCTCTCTGCCCTGGTACACCCATCTGTGCAGTAAGGATCATAATGCCCACCAATTTTCTTTGCGGTGAGAAGGAGGCATAAGGAATGAAACGTGCATGGTACTGCCAGCCAAGTGGGTATCCATGCATGCCCTGTGCATGTAATGGGAAGCAAAAGATTGAAGTGTCCATCTTCAGAGCAGGACAACACAATGCATCTGTCTTGGATATCTTAAAGCATTAGCTGTGGAGTTTTTGGAAGGAAGTTAGCATCATATGAATCCGCAATTCTGTGCCTCAGAGCAGTGGCAGCTCTTCCTACAAAGCATTTAGTCTCCTCCTCACCTGGCAGCCAGGGGTTAACAAATCTTAACTACTAAGAGTGTGTGGGACACATTAACATCATCCCTCCAATCTGGCTTCAGAGGTGAACAAACTGAGAGTCACTAATTAGATCATTTCCTCAGTTCACCACCGAGACACTTAGCCATAGTTTGTGTGGTCTTTCACCTGGAGAGATGACCTGGAACCCTATGCAGCCAGCGTGTGGCCAGAGAGCAAAGCAGGAACTGCCAGAGTGTTTTAGCAGACAAAGAATATAAGTAAGACCAAACATCCATAAACTTACTTATCAGTAGGCACATGAGAAATAATAACTAACACTGTTTATCCCCTCCTCACAGTAATGTTGAAGATGATTAAACCAGTTCTGGTACGCTGGGGGTAAATTAGCAATTGTACCTGAAGGTGAATGTAAATAATTACATAATTCTAAGCAGTTCAGTTTTGATTACACTAAAATTACAACCTGAAAATGAGAGTCATGAAAATGGCAAACAGGAAAACGGTATGAAGTAAGACCATTCTAACTTTAATTAAATTATTGGTGAGTCATGTTCAATGATTGTAGACCACATGTGGACCTTCTCAAAACATCTATATTAACAATAAAAATTGTATGTGATCTGTAAGCGCATGAATTTTTTTAATCGAATAAGTCACTACTGGAAAAACATGTTCTGTCCAGAGTGAAAATCCCTAAGAACTACTCAATTTTTAGTGGTATATGATTTTAAGATTTCATAAAGAAAATATATCCACATGTTGGCTCATGTGTATTTAATTGTTTTAGTTTAATATAAACTTAATCAGAGACATCCCTCCTTTATTCCATTTACCCAAGATAGAAATAAGAAATGGACTGCTTATTGCTTTTCTTCTTTCCTCTGTGTTCCTGGATTAGCTGCTGCCCGCGAGTCCAATTGAAGAAACAAGAAGGGATAATGTAGAGCCACCTCTTAATTACACAATCAGTTCACATTTCTTCAGGGAGTTCTTTAGTTCATAGCTGCAAATTGAAGGAGAACATGCAGCCTGAAGATATGAGTATAGTGACCTCCAGGTGCTGCTGGATTGTTCATATTGACAAAGGCCCCCAACCACTGACTCAAGGCCCAGCCTTTCTTAGCTTGGGTAGCAGGGGGATTGTCTCCAGATTATACCCTAAGTCACAACCCTCTTTTTCTGAGTTCATAAGTGTACCAGTCAGGACTGGAGGTAATTTACAGAATCTGCAGGTTGTCATTCCAGGGGTGGATGGTGAGGTGACTACCTGAGAGCCATCAGTGTTCCATAAACCTTCTGTCTTTCCAGGGTGATTTTTATAGTCAGTGTGTCTATCTTCTAGAGAAGACAAAAGAACAGAGAAAAGGGAAAAGAGCAAAGGGCACATCATGGCTAAACTGTCTCATTTTTGGGGGAAGACAGTAGCTTTCCTGGAAACCTCACCCAAGATTTTCTCTTATATCTCATTTATTAGAGCTGCTATGTCTAGGTCAAAAGGAGCCTGGGTAATCCAACATTTTCAGATGTGTATATTATCACCTCCCTGAAAAAAATTAGTGCCCTCCTAATATTAACAAGGGGAAAAGAATATTGGGCAGGTGATATGTAGTATCTGATACAATTAGATCTACTCATGGGTCAGTTTCCTATTTAAGAAACATCATTTCAGTATTTTAAGGAGATGTGTCTGAGAGTCCATGAATTTCACTGGCAAAGGTGTTTTGTCTAGAGCAGCACTGTCCAGTAGAATTTATCAAGGTAATTGCAGTGTTCTGGATCTGCATCATTCAACACAGGAACCACTGGCCACACGTGGCTATCAGGCACTTGAAACGGGTCTAGTGTAGCTAAGAAACTGCATTTTACATTTTATTTAATTTTAATAAATTCAAATAGTCATGTGTGCCCAGTGACTACTATATTGGGCAACATAGATCCAGAGCATCCTTGGTGAATATTTTGGTGTGGGAGAAGGGAAGAGAATAGGAAGAAAGAGCAAGGATGGGGACACCAGATGCAAGGAGTAGGTATCTGAAGAAGTGAGTGGCTCTGGAAGAGAAAATTGGATGGAAAATTACTCACCAGTGTGAAGACTTGGGAAGTCAAGCAAAGGCCAATTTAGCGTACTTCAAATGGTTCATTAGGCTGGATCTTTCTAACGTTCATTCTAGAATGATCTGTTGCACACTTATGATATGCAAATAACATCACTATGGATTCTGTCTCTGAGCAGACATGTTTTTACTGAATGATATATGTGCTTGATACTCCAATAGTTGTGCCACCTCGGGTGTTTCATTCACAGGCCTTAAGTGACAGCATAGTAGAGTTGGTCTGGCAAAAGCTGACACTACTCTTACGGTCTTTTTTTTTTTTTTTTCTCCAATTTTCAGGAACATTCCACTCAGTAGGCTGCCTTTATGGAATAGGCCTCCCTTGTCATTTTAGAAAATTGTCTCATTTTCTTCCTTCTTTACTAGATGTTCCTACTTGTCTGGCTTCTCCTCCTCTACCCTAGCCCTAAATATTAGAGCTCCCCAAGACTAATTCTCCCTCAGTGGGCTCATTCTCTTCCAAATGCTTCAAATGTCATCTGCTTTTGGAAATTCCAGCATGTATAACCTATCCCTAACCTGTGAGCACCAGATTTGTGTCCTCTACGTATGTGACCCGTCTAATTGGTTGTCTTAAGACTACCTCAGACACACAAGATTCAAAACAGAGCTGACTTTCTGCTCTCAATTGCTCCCTCCTGGAGCTTCCATATAAATAACATCATTATTTATAATATTTGTCTAACTAGAAAACTATTTCTCACTCACCGTGTCCATTCCAACACTGGGTCCTATAGGCACTACCACCAAAGCAGATCTCCGTCTACTCTCCACCATTTGTGCCACCACCTCTGTCACCTTCCACTGGGACTCCTGCAATTCTCTCGTTTTCCCCATGCTCAGGGCCTCCCAACACACCTTAATCTCTCCCACCCAGCTGCCAAACTGAATTTGCAAATTGTAGATTATACCGTATCACTCTCTTGCATAACACCTTTCTATGATTTTTCATTCCTCTTAGAATAAAATTGAGACTCCTTACCAAGAATAAACAACTTCCTATGTTCTCATTCCTGAATATTTATCTGGCTTTGTTATTTATTCCATTTTTCTCTTACTCAATTTTCTTTGAACACATTGACCTTTTTTTCATTGCCTGTATCATGCCAAGCTCTTTCTTATTCCAAGAACTTTTCATTAGCTTTCCTAGAACATTGGCTGTCTGGCTTCTCCTTATCCCTTGGGCGTCACGGAACTCTTCTCTGATTACTCCGGTTAGCAGTATTCTCACTGTTGAATATACTAGTACCCTCTTGAGTTCTCCCAAAGCTCAAGTGCATTTTTGTGCTTGTTGGTCCTTGTTTTCTACCCTTGTGGACTATGAGAGGCTGAGAGTAGAGCTAGTATGATGCCTGGTGCACAATATATAGTCTCTTGAATGGATGCCCATATTATTAAAGTTTATTTAAAAAAGATTGTATTAAAATCTATTTAAAATTTTTAAGTAAAGAAAAGCCATGTAAATGGCAAAGCAAAACATTTAAATACCAGTGCATTTTGACCATTGTCTAGGCTAGATGCCAATTTAATTTTGTGAAAGGATGTGATGAATGAGCTAATAAATGAAAAACAATTTCCTATTTCCTTGAATATAAATTTTATATTACATTACTTGCTGTGAGGAGCCACTTAGTTATTCTCAATGATATCCTGAGGCAAAGGGAGAATGTTTTTTTCTGCAATAGAGATTAAATGATTCCAATTATATCAAATTGATGGTAATTCTTATTATCCAGGGTCAGTAAAAACATGAACATTTGGAAAGTCCTGAGCTTTATGTCACTGGTGCATAGAAGCTCTTTCTTACTTTTTTGTGTCCCAGATTATTTGCCTCCAAAGATGGACAATTGTTTTAACATCTTAAGTAAACCTCACTTTCAGTGGATTTTTGTTTTGTTGGAGAAATCAAGATATAATTGATATAACTATATCAATTAAATTGATATAACAATCAATTTAATAACTATTTTTTTGTTTGTAACTCTTAGGGGACACTGACTCTAACTTAAGCCTACCAAAATACAAAAATAAAACAGAGGCATCCAAGAACTGTCCATTGTCCTTTAGTGACAATGCATTAACCAGATGACCTGTAAACATGCCCTGGATTCAGTTTTTGGTTCTTTGTAAGGATTTGTGGAGAAAAAAAAATGAGTAGAATTTTATTTTAAAAAATGATTTCAATCTATGAGTGTTTTTTTGAGGATCCACTATGTCTAAGGCAGTGTGCTTGGCACTCTGGAAGACTACAGTGATGAATCAGAAGTGATTCCTACTCTCAAGGAATTCACAGTCAAGTAATGGGTTTATTTGATATGTAACTAGATACTACAAAGTGCAAGATAAAGTTCCACAATAGAAGTGAAAAATAAGGTAGTATAGAAATTCAAAGGAGGAGAAGATGAACTTCACTTGGGGATATTAGAAATCTTCACAGAGGTGTTAGTCACGTTCCCTGAGCCTTGAAAATTATCAGGACCAGGCTGTGTAGGGTAGGGACAATGGATTTCTATCTCGGCAAAGGCACAAAGTCAGAAAAGCCTGGGAAATGTATACAGAGCAATGAATAGATCAGTTTAAGTCAAAAAGTATGTGAAAGGGTAGAAGAGAAGAGAGGGAGTGAGGTTGGAAAAGTAGGACAGGGGTGTATTTCAGGAACCTAAAATGTAAGCAAGGCTAGGTAGGTGAACTTCATCCCATAAGCATTAGGGAGCCACACAGGGCTAGCGCTCAAGGCTGTATGTAAGTGGAGTCATGCTATGGGAAGTGGTGAGCACAAATGTTGGAAAAAGACCAGACAGAAGGTCTCTCAAAGATTTATGATGGTGACACTGGTGGACATTCTGGAAGTAGTTTCAACAGGTTCTGGCAACTCTTTAGCAAAGAGGAGTAGGAGAGGTTCAAACGTGATTCAAAATATTTTGACCTGGATGACTGGAAGGATAGTTGTGCCATTAAAAGAAATGGGCAATACAGAAGAGAAGCTGTGGGAAGGAAAACTGTATACACAGGTGTAGAAGTGTCAGTTTGGATGCTAGTAGAATACAAAGTATGCAATCACGGAAGTGGACTTCAGGAGAAATTTAGAGGCTGGAGATTTAGTCCTGTGATCATTGCCATTCTCTGAAAGCCTGTGATTTATGAATTTTTCAAAAGAGATATTATAGAGAGATAAAAGAAGATTAAGAATAGACAATCAGGGAACACCTGCCTTCATCGGGTCAAAAAAAAAAAAAGTAGAAAAATAGACAAAAGAGGAGTGTTGGAAGGAGGAGGGTCCCATGTCCTGAAAATCTCCTAGGAGAGACTTTTCAAGAAGAAAGTGCCCATGAATGCCAACTGTATACCTTTAAACTATGTGGCAGTTGAAACTACCTATCATGTCTGTCCTGCTTGATTTTTGTAGCCCCTGGTGCCTAGCAAAATGCTCTACTCATAATCAGTAAAATTTTACCAAACAATTTTTGGTTGTTCTGTTTGGAGAGATCTGGCTGTAAGGTAATGAATGTACAGGTGAAAGAATAAAGCATTGGTTGAAAAATAAGAAATTAAAGTGAAAGATGAGACAGTGTAATGGGATATTGGTGGCAAGCAATTAGATGGACTTATATGCTGGTGCATAACTGTCATAAATACAATGTTATATATACACCAGAAGATAAACATCCCCAGAACCAGGTGCCAATGGCAAAAACAAAAGGAGGAAAGGAAGTCCCAGATATGAGTCTAAGCCTTATGCTGTTTTTAACATCTATACAATAAATCTACTTAAACTTATATCTGTTCTTATTATTAAGGGGAGGAGTACACAGATAAAGTAATATGATACCATTCCTATGGAAGCTAACCTTTTGGTTTTTTTATTAGTAAACAATAGGAGAGCAATCAATAAATTCAGCAAGCCATGGTAACGTGACTAGCCTTGCAAGCTGGTCTGGATGTCATGGTGTGTACAATGAGGAAGTGCCCTAAGACTTCATGCTGGTAAAAATGCAAATATGGAAGTACTTTGTATCAAGCAAGGATGATAAAATTGTATTTTATTTTATTTTTAAAGATTTTATTTATTTATTCATGAGAGACACACACAGAGAGAGGCAGAGACACAGGAAGAGGGAGAAGCAGGCTCCATGCCGGGAGCCCACCGTGGGATTCGATCCCGGGTCTCCAGGATCACACCCGGGGCTGAAGGTGGTGCTAAACTGCTGAGCCACCAGGGCTGCCCCTAAAATTGTATTTTAAATTGTTGCAAGATTCCTTTATTTCTAAGACCATCTCCTATGCTACATTTGAATGTAGTATATTAATCTGGAACTCGATTGTGAAATCCTCTTAAGCAATTATATGCCAAATTAACTCTGTAGAAGGGAAAGCATGTTTGCTTGATAGGAAATGAAGGCTTATGGTTTACATATTTCTTTCTTAAGAGCCGTGATTCAGCTGGATATTTATCCATCTCCCCTTCTCACTGCCCCTGTCCACCCCCCAACCCTGTGATTGCTTTGCAGGCCATGGCACATGTTCCTGTGGTCACTGCGTGTGTGAGACAGGATGGTTCGGGAAACTCTGCCAGCACCCACGGAAGTGTAACATGACGGAAGAACAAAGCAAGAGTTTGTGTGAATCAGCAGATGGCATATTGTGCTCCGGGAAGGGTGAGTATCTCTGCCGGAGCTTGGCCTGGGTCCCTGTTCTGACACATTCTTTGTACAGCAGCATGTACAACCTTTTACAGACTGCACTTTGCAGGAATGAAAACTACGCTGTCCTCTGCTTGTACTAGATGTAAGACTTGAGCGTTAACCACATGAAGTTTGGGATCTAAGAAAATGAGATGCTAGGGAAGGATTGGCTGAGGAAGGGTCCTCAGCAACTTGCATGCATCGTCATTGCTGAGTGACATGTAATGAATAATCATATAAAGAAGAAAAGACAACAAGATATAATGGGCAATGAATGGATCCCAAAAAAGACAAAGGAGTAATTGTTGAGTTTACATGTGAAATAGCACACCCCAGAACTGCAGAAAAGTGATCACAAGTATCTGGACTGTCAATAAGCATAGTTTGGGGCATTTCAGAGGCCAGATCATGTATGTAGATGGATGTGGGGAGGAGGGGAGGGTAGAAGGTAGGAGAAGGACATAAAGAGAAACTAGATGTTTTGTTTCATAAAAAAAGAAAGGAGTATAGGGGTCCCAAAGTTTGTTCTGGCATCATTTTCTTTGGCCTAAAAATCACCATTTCTCCAACCAAATGTGTAACCTAAAAAAATTTAGGCCTGCAACATGTTTATAATTTTCAAGTTGATTGAATAGGAACTACCATCTCAATCAAACATTTGCCACAGGAGCAAATTCTAGAAGAAAAGCAGTCCTACCCACTGTCCCCTTAACTCCCCCAGAAAAGCAGAACAGATTTCTTCTGAGAAAGGATATGATAGATTAAATGTCAGATACCTTGATGTTGATATGCTTGTATTAATTCTTGAAGAGACTTTAAAATCCTGTTCTCATAGTGCATATGGGCTCATCTAGGAGGCTGTCATGTTCCTCCTGGCTGGTGCCTGGGAAAACACCAGGAAGGCTCTGGAAGCTCACCAGATTCTCAGTAATGTTCCGGAGCTACCTTTTGTGAAACTAGATGGCACGGAGTGCCCAGACTCTCTTCTTCAGCACAGCAGCTTCCTTGCCCAACAGACAGCCCCCTCCCCTTTTCAGATTAGGCACAGCTGCAGGTGAAGCTATACTGTTTTCCCTCAGACACCTACCCTGTGTCCGGATTAGCACATAAATATCTTTCTGAAGAAGACACGGTGAAGCAAAGTGAATGGCTGCATAGTGATGAGGGAGGTTTTAGAAATAGGATGTGCCCCTACACAGTGGCTCTTCCTTTACCTATCCCCAAAGGCAACCCCCATCAGGCTCAAAGAGGCTTTTAAGCATAAATGCAAAGATAAAATCAGATCAAATGGAATGCTGGGACCACATGTAATGCCAGGAAGAAGGCGGGAAATTGAAACATGCTCACTATCCACAGACAACAGTTTTTGTCCTTGGTTTCCAGGAATACCGTGTTTGAGACTTTGTGTTTACCGTGCGGTGCCAAGGAGGACATGCCTTCAACCTAATACAATGACAGCCGTCAGGTGGCAGTCGAATGAGTTTAAAGCAACCACTTTGTTCCCTGTTTGTTCTCTTATTAAATTTATTCTCATTCCAACTTCCAGATGAATCTAGCGCCAGTCTGGCCGTCAGGGGCTCTCAACTCCTGGAAACTCTTGCTTTAGGTTCAAGCTCTGTTGGGAGAGCCAAAAAGGGTGAAGGAATTGTGGAGGAGGAGATTAACAAGGAAAACAGGAAAGGAGGTAGAGATGGATTTACCTTCCAGGGGGAAGCAGAAGAGGAGAAAAGAAATGTTATCTGATCAGAAGGCAGTCCTGCAAATAACAAAGCAGTGAGAATGATGAACCTGTCTGAATTAGATTTCTTCTTTCTGAGTGTAGCTCCAAACACAGAGCCCTAAAGGTTAGATTTTTTTTTTTTAGTTGGTTTTCCATAATGGAATTACCATTGGAATAAGAATAGTAACTTTTCACAGAAACTCTACAGAATGATGATGCCCAGTCACATTAAAACATTAGTGTGCTCATTTCAATTTGTTCACTTTAAAAAGCAGCTACTTTGGTACTGTGTGTGCACGTATGTGTGTGTGTGTGTGTGTGTGTGTGTGTGTGTATTTATTAGACCCCCCACTATTGAATCGTTAACCTTTTCCACAAGCTGGCCTTGGTTAAGTCATGTTCAGTTGTAGGCATAGGAAGAAAACACAAAGCCGTGCTCACCCATGTAGCAAATACCAGTCTGTTGTTTCCTACACGGAATTTCATACAAAAAGGAGCCGTTTCTTTGGAAGAGATGAACATTCTTTTTAAAGCCATTACTTTCTGAGGAGAGTCTTATTTTTCAGCATCATAAATGTAGAAAATGCAAAAAAAAAAATAAGTTGACTAAATATTGCCCCAAAGACATTTCCTCAAAACAAAACAGAACAAGGAATCTCTCTCTAGTTAATGCCTTTTCGAATTGTTTGCTTTGGGTGATGGAAATATATCCAAAGATCAATGTAGAGTTGAAAGTATATTTGTCTAAGCTGTTTATCCTTCTGTGAGTAGAGAGTTTTAGAGTCATTAAACTTAGAATGTAAAAGCTGCTTGGAGGCTGTACTTTTTAAAGCTGGTGTTAGTGGCGACGGTGGGCATTCCTACTGTTGGCAGCAGCTGGCTGTGGCTTCTTTCCTTCTGTTCTAATCAGTGCTGGATTATAGAGGAAGAAAGGAGCTAAAACCAAGATCATGAAACTGTAGGCCCAGAAGAGAGTAGGGGTGCCACAGTTCTTCCTGTCCCCATGGAGGGTACCACTCCACCCTCACCCAAAAACCACAGGAAAAGTAGTCCAGAAAGTAGACTAATGGTCTTCTAACATGGTGGCGGCATGTTAGAGAAGTCTGTGCCAAGGGACTTGACTAGGACCATGTATTTCTTGATCTCATGGGCTTGGCAGAGTTCCATAAACTTTTTCTCAAATTTGTAAAAGAAAACCCTTCCCCTTGATGATCACAGAAGAAGTTGGAGCCTTTCTCTTTCTCCAAATATGAGACAGGCGTGAGCAATAAGCCTGAGGTCACATGGATGCTGGGTAGTGGCCCAAACTTCCAGCTAAATGTTTCCACCAGAAAGACAAGTCTGGAACATGCACTTCCCATGAGCTGTGAATAAAGTTGTCACCTCAGGAGACGATGAAGAAATAGCGTTTTATTTCTTTACAAATTGATAGCCAAGACAATAAATCACTCCATAGAAAAATTTAAAACAAGATACATTGTTGTGACCTTCATAACAGATGGAGTAGTTAGTACAATAGTGAAAACTGCCTGCTGGGATGTCAGGTTGCAGCATTTTGTCAGGCTTGATGAACGAAAAAGAAAGTCCAACTTTATTAATGGGGCAGCTAACAAAGGTGCCTCGGCCTTAGACTCAAATTGTTTCTGTGAATAACCAGAGGGATGAGCTTAGAGCCAGGTCTCCCCTGAGTTTAGCCACCTTTGCGGAATACGTGACGTGGTTCATAGGCTGTTTGGGGATTTGTTTATCCGGATTTTACCTTCATAACTTCAACTTAGATCCAGGTTGTCACCTGTAATCCTCTTAAAGATGCTGTAGTGTGACAATGACTGTAGTTGTGTATCATTGGATGCCTCCCTAAACTCTCTCAAGGATACATGCAGAGTCTTGCACCAGCCATGGAAGTCACAGTGTGCATGCCCACCCACCTGTCATCCCCTTTCCCTCGGGCTTATTGTCTTCCATCCCTAGGAAAGGGAAAAGGTACTAGTTGCGCTTCAAAACCCGGCTATAGCACAGCATTCTAGTTCCTTCACCCGATGTGGCTATCCTGTCAGAGCTGTGAGAACATAACAATTCATTTTTTGAAACTATATGAAAGTTTTTCCTGTGAGAGGCATGATGGATAGGTAGGGAGGTAGACAAAGAACAGACTGAATCTGAATGAAATCTTGGGATAACTTATTTCTGATCCATGTGGCCCTGGGCAGCTCCCTTATCCTGTTGGTACTTCCATTTTCTCCTCTTTCAAGAAGGCAGAAGAATTTCATTTCTTTCCCTTTCTTAAGTCCTAAGGATGCTTTGAAGACAAATGAGAAAATGTGGCTGGCTCCCCAGGAATGGAAGCCAATAAGAAGCACAGAAGGGAGATCAGAGCTCTCTTGGGGGTCCTTATACTGAGAAAGCAAGTAAGTGAGTTAGTGATGTTGTGGTCCTGGTCCTGAGCTTACTACCTGAGAACTCCTGCCAAGATCAGCCAGCTGCTCCCAATGGCTGGACTGGTCTCATGGGTGTGAGTGGCTCCTGGCCAGCTGAGCTAAACAGTTGGTCACCTTTTGGCTGTCGTGAACCCTATGTCTGTCGGATAGAATCCTTTCCCTCAGTTTTTCCCTTTACAGAGACAGGCAGTTTGACCTCTTGTTATCAATGAAAACAGCCAGACCACTCTACAACAAAGGCTATAAAGGTCCTAATAACTATCCCACTGTGTTATTATTACACGCATGGCTATTCCTAGTTTCACAAGCCACAGAAGAATTTCCGACCTCTAAGATACACTGGGAATTGGCAAACAGGAAGGAACAACACAGCTGGGGGAAGATGCTGACCAAGAAAAGCTAGTTTTCACAGAACACACAAAAATCAATCCGCATTTTTCATTCTAGGTCTTTCAGTAACTAGTAGACTTTTGGGAACTGGAATTGACTTGTCAAACGGTCTGTCAATGTATACCATATTAACTTCAGCTGAGCTTATCAGTTTTAGGAAAATACTTTGATATGGCCTGAAGCTAAGCATTTCAGAAGCTAGAGCAGTGATTAGAATAGTTTCAGAGCCAGGTGGATAAGTTTAAAAATGAAGTGTAAGATCTTTTCACGAATTGCGACAAAATAAAAAAAGATATGCTAGGTGTGATACACAAATCTCATGGACATATAAAGACATTTGCATCTGCTTCTTTGTAGAAATAATTTTGCAATGTGAGGGAGGCACTATTTTAGAAACAACTAAAAACACTCAAATTCTTCAAATAATTAATCTTCCTCTATTCATGGAAATACGGCACTGAATATGGTGCCTTCTGAGGAAATTGCAATAAAGGGTCAATGAAATGCCCCAAGTTTTCTCTGTTGTAGATATATCGTTAACCATTTGCTAATGAGTAGTATTTTGAACATTTCTGTGCTTAAGAAAATGGAAAGAAAATCTATAAAGCCAAGATAAATAGATTTCTAAACTAAGGAAGAACTGTACCTGCAAGTGGCCAAGAAGGAGCCACCATCCCTCACAGACTGACCAGGAGGCTCAGCTCACAGGTCCTATGCAGCCTTCCAGCCACTCATCAGAAGCAAAAGTTGTCTAGATTGTGCTCAAGAGCGTGTAGATCATTCTAGACCCTCAGGAAAAGCATCAAGACTAAATGAAATCATGCTGTAGTTAAGCAAGAGGTTAATCAGTGAAAACACAGTTGTCAGCCTATCACTAATTCTGACTACTCCCTTACTTTGAGAAAGGTGACAAGGCATTTCACACATTTAATTTGGCTGTTGGGGATTCTTGTAGCTAAAAGCACATGCCAGTTTCCACATGAAATATCACAAAGTGACTAAGGGATGAGACCCATTTATTTGAATCCTTTCATGATATCTATGACAAATATAATATTCCTTTCTCTAGCTACTTTTATCTCCTGGCTTGCTAACTTATTTTTCATCATTGTGTTTCAGATAGGCACTAAGTAATGATCGACCCCTACCCCCCTCCCAATCCATCTTGAATTTAGCCAGTCTAGAATTTTGTTAAATTATCACAATACTTTTTCTACTTCACATTCTCTTAAGGTGATTTTTGACCTGAAAAATTTAGTGATACCCCTCATGTAGTAAAAGGAAATCACGTTGGGAAGGAACAACCAAGCCAAGGAAATAGAAGAAGGGGAAGTCCTTTTTATGTGTTTCTTTTTTAGTTTTAAAGTTGTCTTTACTGCTGCTATAGAAGTAATTTTGCCATGTGAGGGTTTTTTAGCCTGTCATGTCGGGACATGGAGGGTTTATTCTTTTTGTGGGACCATTTAATTCATGTGTTTTCTTTTCTTTTAAATATACCACTCATAAAATTGTTTTTCAGTATACCAAAATATTTTTAATAGCAGAAGAGGAAGTTTTTTATTAGGTAGGAAGTAAAAGGAGGAGAAATGGGTGAAGTATTGAGAAAGTTAGTTACACCCAGAGCCTCATAGAAGATAAACTTCTGGGGGAGATTAGAACTCTCCTTGATCATGGCAGGGGGGTCCCGAGAGTGAGGTCCTGTAAGTCAAATGCCTACGAATGGTCATGTGTGCATTTCAAGCACTTTAACGAGCCATCCAATATGCACATGCGCTCCCCCTTTAAGAAATCATGTAGACAAAATTCCAAAACTAGAAGCACAATAAAGTAGTAGTAATTTTAGTTATAAAATGCATCTTTATTTAATAGAACTTACCGTTCAGTTCCTTTAAAGAGCAGATGCTTTTAAAACATGATTCAATTCAGGGGGAAAAAAAGAGAAAAAAGCATCTGTTTTTGAACACCTTTTTGGAAGGCCATCTATTAGAATCAGCACACTCTGCTCTTACTGACTTTTCAACAAGACTGGGCCACGGAACATTTGCTAAGGCTAATTGCAACTGTCTAGATCCATAATGAAGCCTTTCCTGGATGACCTTTATGAATTGTGGTAAGTAAAGCTCCCCTCTGAGCAACAGGCTCTTCGATAAACTTTTACCTTTGAAAGATGGGTTTTTTAGAAGCCTGTTGTCTGTGCTCGTTGACGGTGTACTATTCTAGACAGAAACCTTTAGTTATGCGGTGACAGCAAGTAATGCCCTTTGTGATTGCAGGTTCTTGCCACTGTGGAAAGTGCATTTGCTCTGCCGAAGAGTGGTATATTTCGGGAGAACTCTGTGACTGTGATGACAGGGACTGTGACAAGCACGACGGCCTCATTTGCACAGGTGCGCTGTGACCTCTGCGGGTTGCTCTGCACCTCGTCCCGGCCCCCGTTTGTGAGAAAGTCCAACAGCACCGGTGGCTGTGTAGAAGGTGCTATTCTCCCAATTACTGAGTCCTGAGAAGTGGTTCTAAAGTACATGTGCTTCAACACGTTACAGGGGAAATAGAGATGCAGACAAAGCCCAGCTGGAATGAGACAGGGCGGTCACTACTGAATGGATACAACTTAGTTGGTGGCACCAAGTAGCTGCCAGGAATGGTTTGAAAGATCAGATTTCCCATAGCTGTTTAATAAGATAATACTGAGGTGGCTGCACCATAAAATCTGCAGAAGATGAATGGAATGGCTTTTGATTATGAACGGCTAGGGTTGATAATAACATATTTTAACTTGGTGAGCTTTGATCATAATGATGACTCCTTTGTGTATTTTCTTGCAGGGAATGGAATATGCAGCTGTGGGAACTGTGAATGCTGGGATGGATGGAATGGAAATGCATGTGAAATCTGGCTTGGCACAGAGTATCCTTAACAATTCCACAGGAGAGGACTGGAGTCTTACTTTTCTAGGCCATTAGAACATATAAATGCAAAGGAAACTATGTATAATCACCACTAGGACAGGTCAAACAGACTAATGTATGTTTTTCTGTCTCTGAATGCCTGCATGAAGTCTGGGTACCCATTAAAAAAATGAGTTAAGCAAAGTCTGATGTAAATAACGCCAGAAAGAATTTTTCTTCCAGAATTTACATCAGTGGTTCTCAACAAGGGTGACTTTGCCACCTGGAAGACACTGGGCAAGGTCTGCAGACAATTTTGATTGTCACACTGGGTGGGGTGGGAGGATGTGCTTACAGGCCTCTAGTGGGCAGAGGCCAGGGATGCTGCTAAACATCCTACGTGCACAGGACGGCCTCCATGACAGAAGGTTACCTGACTCCAAGTGTCACTGGCGCCAGAGTTGAGAAACGCTGAATTACATGGTTGTTAGACCTGCACAGTCCTCACAAAAAAAGACCATGTTAGAATCTAAGGAAATGACCCCACATAAAGCCATTGATCATATTTTTTTCAGGATTCCCTGTCACTCAGCATTTCCATATGGAGCAATAAAGACAGACTACACAGGAGGGGCAATGTCAGGGCGCAGGAGGCCAGATCTTTCTTTTTAAAGAAAAAGACTGGTCAGTGTTAGCCAGTAAGTCATTCATCTGGTCTCACTTTAAATTCACAGAACACGATCCTCTTAGGAAGGAAGTATGAAAAGTGTACAATTTAACATTTTTAATAAATAGTGACATAAGTTGCTTACAATCTGTGTCAATATATATTTACCTACTGCTAATTAAAAACAAAAAAATAAATTGGTAGTCAGGGGCATCTCCTGTTATGAGTTTTTTTAACCGGGCAGGGGTTTAGGTGTACAAGGAATCTGATTTTTCACTATTTAAATTACTCCATGGTAACTTGCCTTTTAAAAAGACAGTATCTAATTGGATCTAGGTTGGACCTGAAATATGCATTTGTTTCCCTTAAAAGACTTTTATTTCTAAGGATACATTACTTGCTGCAAAAGTAGGGTCATGCAAAGAAGTCAAGAAGAGATACTGTGATCAAATGATACCAGTCTCAAAGCTTGGAGGATAAAAACAACATCTAGAAATGTCTTAAGTAGAAATTACAAATATTGACTCAGCGATAGGAACAAAATGTTTATTTTCTTAATGGTGAAATTTTGTTCTGTATGAAATTCACATTGAATTATGAAAATGTACAATAATTAGGACTTCCCTTACATATTTACAGTTAAATCTACTTACACACATTAGTTTAGGCAACCTTTAATTATTTGGAGCTAAAAAAACCCACTTTTTTTCTAAATGTGAATTATATTTTGTAAAATCCTACAATAATTTAACAAAACCATTTCCGCATTGTTTAAGATGAAAATTTTTACTTGGAAATTTTACTTAATGATGTAAATATTCTAGAGTCATGGCTTGGACTTTATAAGTCAAATCACCAAAAATAAGGAAAATATGCATCTGCCGAGTTACTTAAAAATTTAATATTGAAAATTATTTAAGAGAAAGTTTATTTGATGCTGACTTTTATTGTACTAATAGTGTTCTCACACTTTAATAGGTTTATAAAATTGTTATCTCTATCCTGAGATTATGGAGTGCAACCATATTAGTTGTATCTCTATTGTTGAGTATGTCCATTGATATATCAGTTTTGTAAAATGAGGGAAATATAAGCAGTTAAGAAATAATATAGATTATATTCTTTCCTCCTCTGTAATCATTTTAAGCCTTAAACAAACCTGGTATAATAGATCAGTAGCACTTTTGATGACTTGATGATGCACCATCATCAGAACTCACTTATATCTAGCCATTATAATACAAATGACATTCAGCTTCCCCTTCTGCAGAACTCTGCTTTCTATAAAGGACCAGAGAGTAAATATTTTAGACTTTGTGGGCCTCATACATCTCTGTTGCATCTTCTTCTCTGTTTTTAATACTTTATAAAAAGGGTAAATAGCAAACAAATTTGGAGCTCTTGGGCTATACAAAAACAGTCTGTGTCCTGGACTTGGCTCCCAGCAAAGCAGTACTCTATCAACCTGTGCTCTACTGGAGCTCCCCTTAATTTCCTCTGTCTTATCAAGTAATCCTGGGTGTGTCTCATTTTTCTTGTGGTTCTCTACATTTGTTATCTCTTTTATTAATAGCTACAACAAAAGGGCTTCTCTTTCAATATTTTCATATAAGAAAATTGTCCTCAGCATTTATGTTTTTTAAGAAAAAGTTTCTAGATGGAGAAATTATTATATTAGGAAGTTTCAAATGTGATTTGTTCAAATTTTTGGACAAGGCTGAAAATATATTACAGTCATCTATCTTCTGGGTTCATTTAGCTACAAATTATTGAACTGAAACTGAGTTATAGCGTAAGTCAACTGGTACCTAATCTCTAATGAATATTTTTCTTTTAAAACAGAAATAATTTCTTTCTACTTCTTTCTGTCTGCTATATTTCATATGTGTGTATATGATTTTGACTCTAGCAATGCAATTATCAATAGACCTATTAAGAAGTTATTTAATTTACATGTTTAAGTTGGAAAAAATAAAATACAGTTACATGTAAAGACATAAATCTTACTCTTTTTCACTGTGACTTTGTATTTTGACTTTTAATTCCCTTACTAAGATAAAAACTCCTCTTTCAAAAAAAAGAAAAAAAGGTAGGGCAGGAACAACCTTGTAAGAGGGGAAGGGTAAATATGCAAAGCTCATTGGCTTGTTTGAGTTTGTGTGAAGTTACTGGGAGATTAACGTTGGGAAGGATGAGACATGTTTGCAGCTGGTGTTGGCACTCACCCTGCTTGTTGGCAAACCATTACTGAGGAATTCTTCCACAAGGACTTTTCAATAAAATTCGACTAAGGTCCTAAGACCCAAAAGGATAATAATTATATCCCATTTTCTTCCTGGACCCCTTGAGCTAATCTAGATTCCTGTAGCACCTTGAAAGGAATGGCCTCCACCACTTCAAATGCAAACACAATCTCTGTTAGCAAACATCAGGATTAGACTGAATGATACAGAAAACCAAGAAAAAATAAAAAATCACAACTCAGCCTTCATTTACAGACTCACTATCAAAACTCTGAACCCACCCAGTACCCAAGACTCAACAGACCCTGTATGCCCCCTTGTAAACTAAAAAACTTAAGCTAGGAAATATATTTTACTCCAAGGTAATACAGTTTGCATCTGAAAGTGGGTATGTCTGTATTTAGCCAATTGCTTTCCCTGGAAATAGTCTTGTTCTGAAACAAAATTGAAAATAGGTTTCAATTATTTTGTTTCCTTCTAAAACGGATTTCTTAGCCAATCCAGTCTGTCCTTCAAACATTAGTTCTCCCTGTAATGTTAGGAATAAAACCTTAAATGAAATGATACATGGCTAACATAAAGAACAAGAAATTTTGTTGTTGTTGTTTTGTTTTATGAAAGAAAATCAAATCTACTAATTGTTATCTTAAAAACATCTGTTTTAGTCATTGAGCAACTGGCTGAGTGTGCTAAAAATATTTACTTTGCTCACTCTCCAAAAGGTAAGCAATTAGAAGCACTGTAGCAGGAGTCTTGTAGGCCTATTGTGGGGCTTCTAAAGCCACCTCTTGTCCCCACTCAGGGCAGGCAAACATTTAGAGCAAGAATCTCTAAATTCTGCAGGATTTGGAATGAAATGTTGCTCAGTACCATTTTACTCTTTACATAGGGTGCACCATCTGCATTCTTCTCTAATATTTTCCAAGTAAAGTTGTAGCAAAACATTTTAGAAAGCAAACTTAAAAGTGGTGTCACCTGGAATATCAAAACAACAAACATTCCCGAGCATTGCTGAGTAATGGGTGAAGCCATCAGCTACGGTAACAAATCAGGAGAAATAATCCTCCCCTACCAGATATGCATGCAAAAGGAATGTGACATTCGAGACTCGATGCAACTGACATATGTACATGGAGGTACAAAACACACGGTCTGTAGATACAAATGAATTCCATCAGATTTACTATACAGAACACCAATGATGACAGATTGCACTGCTTAACAACAGCAAACTTAATTGTTGAGGGGGGAAAATGGTGGAGTCTTATCCCAGAAAAAGAGCAAGAGAGGTATCATCAAAGAGCTAAAATTTTCTTTGGCATGGTAAAGGGGGACATTGAGTGTACCAACTTATTTACATGACATTTCTCTATATTTGTGGGTGAAGCAATGCCATTTTGTTACATAAAGTTGTTTGATGTTTTGTAATATGCCTTCATATCAATATTTTATTCAATATGTTGTATCTGTGAATACAACAAATGGTATTAAACACAGAAACTGTACAATGCAGACAAACTCTTTGTATGTAAATTGAATAGTACATACCAACAGTTCTTGATACACAGGTCCCTACTACATGCAGTTCATCGGTGCTGTCCTCGTCCCATGCAACAGGTGAGACCAGACACAAAGGAAACGATCTAATTTACAAATAACAAGGACCCGTCTGCAATATGTCTAAACATATATTAGAAGAAAGTATTTGACATCCATTCATAGGGATAAATGCCCTTAGAGACAACTCATATAAAAAAAAATAAAACAGAGGTGCACATTTACATAAATCTCAGTCATTTACAAAAATAAATCTTGTCTTCATTTTAACCAATAAACAGCCTTGCAAGGAGGGAAAAAAAAACAACAACAAAAAACAGTGAGTAGGGCTGATTGCCAAAAACAAATACGTGGGGTTGTTTGATGTGTGTGTGTGTGTGTGTGTGTGTGTGTGTGTGTGTGTTGGGGCAAGCAGTGTCTATAAGCCCATCTAATTGGAATGTCAAGTTAAATAATTCAGTTTGCCACAGACTATAGAATACATGTCTTTCCTAAATAATTGGTTAGTGAAATTCATCTAATGGTTTTTAACTCACCCTGTTGAAAACGATAGGCTTTAAAATGCTGTCACAAGAAATCAAGAATGGTCGAAGGAATCATTTTGTTGTATTCATACTTTAGCATTATTGACAATAAATCTACTCAAACATTATGCTAACTTTTTATTTATTAAAATGAAATCCAATATGAAAATGAAATAAGCATAAACAGTTAAATTTATACTAAATCTTTAATCAGCTAAGCAGGCCAAAATTTTTTAATGCCGGGCAAGGGCTGTCATGGAGACTTAGGAACGCAGTGGCAAAATAATTTCCCAGGAAATAACAGTGCAATGGGGGGTGGGGGGCTGGCGACTGGGTCAGCCTTCTGCATGGAAATAATCATAAGAGGCCAGTACATGATCCCACATATAGTTTTCTATAAATGAGGTTCAGTTTGGTCTCAGTTAACTCTTCTGAGGAGGAAACATTGAATTTTATTAAGTTATACACAGAGTTAACAAATATATTTCCAAACAGTTTCGTCTTAAACATTTTGAAACTCTCCGTATCCCATAGCGAACGTTTTGCATGGTTTCTTCCTTGTGCAATCAACGATTCATGGCCTTTCTTAGCGGTTGTCTTCCCTAAGCTCGGACTTAGGCAAAAGGAAATTAAGAAAGCAAAATCAAACAAAAGCAAATCGATGGCGTGGACCAAAAACCTGATGTTTGAACGTGTTGGTTTGCCTTTAATTTGATCCAGGAGAATTCAACAGACTGCATTCTGAGCTCATGGCAAGGCACCTCTACCCCAGCTACTGGGCAACCGGGGCCCCAAGAAGCTGAGTTACAGGTATGGAGTGGTGAGATACACAGTACCTGACTCAGCATGCTGAGCTAAAAAAAATAGTTTTTCCTAATATGTCCAGTTTAAAAACTTGTCATTAAACACCAAAAATATTAAAGTCTAATTTTATAACTAACGTTTGCATTGCTGCTGCAGAAAAGAACACAACAGCCGCCTTGCCCATGCTCTGCTGAGTATGAGTGGAACGCAGCCAAAACCGGGGATGGCATTCAGTTCGGTTCATTAAAAACAGGTAGGATTATATCTGAAATGGATTTAGGTAGCGCAATTCTTGTAGGTTGTAATCACTGAATTTTCTTTTCTTTTTTTTTTTTCTTTTTTCCAAATAATGAGGATCAGTAGATGAAAAATGAACCTTAATCAGGCCTACAAGGCCTACAGAGTTCTTTGGACCCACTTTCTCAAAAACCAGTGGGTCTTGCTCGCTGGGCAAGGCAAATGTTACCATTACCAGTAAGCTTGTGATATGTATAAAACACACACACACACAAAGAAACTATAGGGGGGTGTCAAACACGTATCGTAGAGAGCTTCCCCCCTGGGACTGTGTTTGACCCATTTCTCACCCCGGCAACGCCAACCTCAGGAGCACGGTATCTGCTACTGGATAGATCGTATATGTGTGTTTAATCGATAGTGGGAGCCGGAGACAACACTCTTAAATCTTTATAGATGCAATTTGTAATAATAGGTTTAGAAGGCTTCCTGATTCCCTGATTGCTCTCCGAACTAGGCCAACTGCAACATTTAAGATTTAGAGGAATACAATTCCTGCAAAAGGTCACAGACTGTGGCGCGAGCAGCCCTGTAAAAACGGGGAGAAGAGAAATCCATAATAGCACAGGTTTACAGCGTCTAACTAGAAATTACTCAATAGTATTCGTGTGCTACAAAATTGAACTTAAACACATGGATTTCGCTGAAACAGGACTCAAAAAGGATTATGGGTAGCTGTCAGCAGGCAAGGTATCGAGTGTACTTGTGAAGTATGTCATTCACATGAAGTGTCACGGTCACAGAAAAGATATTAAAAAGGCATTCCATATCTGGTAGGGCATTCCATGGTCTGAGTTTAGCTGGTTATCCAGGTGTCTTCTTGTTCTGGGGGTGCAACAGGTTGAGATTTATCCACTTGCAACCAAGAAGTTCGAGACAGCCAAGAGCAAGCATGGGCTTACTTCCAGCTGCTCCTCAGCCACAGGAGCAGGAATGTCTGGCAAGGATAAATCACTCAACTGTGCTCAGGACGAGTAAGTCACAACACCTGTGAGGATCTGGCTATGTCGTCTTACTTTTGTTGACTGGTTTGCCTCCATTCATTATTGCAGACGCACTTGTGCTTTTACTCGGCGTCACCCCGGCCTTCGGGACCGTTTCTCCAACGTCATGCAAAGATGGTTCTCGGTACATGGCAACTGAGGACGGGCAGGAGGGCATGAAGAAAGGAGAGAAGAGACATTATGTGGTTAGGTTCAAGGATGGCCTGTCCTTATACACCTGTCCTGTCTTCCCCGGAGTAGAGCGACCCCGTGTAGAGGGAATTCCTGCATTAATGCAATAATTTCCCACCCCCACCCCCAATGGAAATCACTTCCTTCACATTCTCTGGTTTATAGAACTAAAATATGTACATGGGTGTGGGTGGGTTTTTGTCTAAGAGAGAAGGTTTAAATAGGAGCTACGGCCTCTTAGTGGGCCTCAGATATGAAGCATGCATGTGCATGCACGCACACACACACACAGTGTGGGGGACTCAAGAGCTCTTAACCTAGTTCTTTGGACAGGCTAGGAAAATTCAGACTTCCTTTCCAGGGCACACTGAAATCAACCCCTGAACCCCATCTTTTCATCCCCATCCATCTTTTCGAGTTCGGGTATGTACACTCTGGATCATTACATTAGTTTTCTCACAAGTTGTTCAAAAGCAACATAATCACACTACTGTCAACTTCAAAGCTATCCCAAGCAAAGACCAAGAACTCACTTTCTTTAAGCCAGGGCCTCCTGGACCTCACTCCTTAGATCTCCTCTCCCTCAGTCTTGGAAACTGAATGCATGTGTGGGGCATTTTGTATTCTTATGGATAATTTTCTGATACATTGTTAAAAAATAAGGCAGAAGCACAAAATGGCAAGAGGGCAAGTGGGACAGAGGTCCAGGTGAGCGCTAAGGGGTTGCCTGAGTAGCATCTGGCGGCACAGTTAATCACAACAGTTCGTGTAGCTTTTTGGAAAAGGACTCCAGGGAATCCTGTGCAAGGACACGTAAGACAAACTGATGCTTGGGGGAAATTAGGTAAGTTAGAATCATCTGCCACCAGGAATGCTAGTTAATTAGAGTTGTCTAACCTGATTTTTAGGCTTCAGAGTGTTTTATTTATAGGCTATTTTATGAGGAGACTCTATGTCTCGCCACGGTCAGGTGGGCGGACCTCTCCATGCCCTCTCCATGTTCAGGATAGTAGAACTCTACCTTGCGCATCGGCGCAGCATGTGGATTTTCAGGAGCACACAGGTTTGAAAGTGCTTGTGTACAGCAGACCTGTAGGAAATGACTCCGCAAGGTACTAAAAGGGATTAGTCCAAATCCTCGAAGCGCTTTCCAATCTTTCACTCCAACTACTAATTCAATTAGGAGACAATAGCATCGAGCATTAACCTTGATTATCCATGCAGTGAAGTTGTGTAAGAGATATGAATGCCCCAGAGCATCGATAATTAATCAAGTACTTAATTTGCCCTAATGTTTCCAATCATATAATTTACATCCTGTATGGGTTTTGAAAGTTTGAAATTAATCTCCTTCTATAAATTACGCTAGGTGATAACCCCCATCACTATAATACCCCCTTAGGTGTTTTTAGGGTGCTTCCATCTGCTAATTATTTGAAAATACAGTTTCTCTCTGCCTGTTAAAGTCCATGAATGCACAACACACACATACACACAACTGTTCAGTGTATGATTCAAACACCACGTGATATTATTACACACATCTCAGTCTCTGATATTTCCTGCTAGATAAACAAAAATAGCTGGTCTCCAGATTTTGCCTCAGTTAAGAGACAAAAAGGCCCTTTTGGTTCTCATTATGTTTATGCAATTAGGAGATAAGATTTTAGAATTTAGTTAGTTCATATCTGTTCACATTCAAAACACAAGTTAATGTAAAGAGACAGAGCAAGGTGGCAAATTAACAAGATTTTTATAGAACTGCTATGGACTTAGTTTTCAAATGTTTCACTTGCATTTGAATATTGATGAGTCTGATGGTCTCAATGTCTGTAAAAGAGTAAGGTCAAATCACAGAGGTGTTATTTTGGAAGAACATCGAAACCTTCTCCTTTCTTATTTCTCCTCTAACTGCCTTATGATCTATCATATGATGAGAATTATTCACATATCAGACTCTGGCATAATTTTTCCTTTCTTAGATAGGCCACAGTGGCTAACTGCATAGGTTCCAAGGGCTTGTTCTATAGGCAAATTTAGTTAGGGGGTAATAAACCACTATTGTTGAAATTAGAAAGATGCTGTTAACCAACAAGAGTGGTTTTCCAAACATAGGTAAACTGAAAGCTGAATTTAAAATCCACAAATAACTAACAATCAACCTTTAATATTTTGAATATCTTATTCCTATATAGAGAAGATGGATTATAAAACAAATACACATTTTCTCTTGATGGCTAAACCTTTCCGCTAGAAAGAAAAAACAAAAAGAAAATCAAACTAAGTTAGATGAAAGTATTATAGATCTGCTTTCCCGTGGAAGGTAAACAAAAGTATTTGAATAGACACAACACTTTTGAAATGCCTCAATATTAATTTTTTTGTAGTTCTTGAATATTACATAGATAAAGTAAATGGCACTTCTGGCTTCTGAAACCTTAGTGAGAAAGGTGAAGTTTCTGATTAATTAGCAACACTTTATAGCCTGCTCTCTGGGAATCCGATCAAAGTGAAAGTGAAAGCTTCATTGTTTACAGATGAATATAAAAGACGGTAGTGCCACACCTAAGTTTATAAACAAATATACAGCTGGAAGGGAGATATGTGACATCTTTAAAGGCCAATAGATTAACTCTTCATTTTCTGTAATTAGAATAATTCACAAGTATGGGATTACTTTCAGCTAGATAGCATCAAAATGGGCAAATACTTGTATTCTATAATTTTCAAAACTTAGCTATATATGTATATATGTGACATATTTTATATAGTCCATCAGTCTGTGTATATGTACATGGGGGTACATAATAGGCATATGTATATGTGTATACATTTATAAACACACATATACATATACAGTAAAGTGTACAAATCTTAAATTCATAACTAAAGTAGACATCTGTGTGACAACCACCCAGATCAAGATACGGAAATTTTCCAGCATTCTATAAAGGTTCCTTGTGGTCAATGTAGAGTTAGCAATGGGGAAAATAAATATGGAATAAACTGGAAGAGATGTTGTTCACATAACACTCACCTTCCAATGGCTTGGGTAGAAAATGAGCTGCTGGTTTGGTTTTCTTTACTCTGTTTCCTTTCATTACTTGCCCTTCCTTATTCAATCCCAAAAACCAGGCTCTACCAGATTCCTGTTGTCTGTATAGCATAGACGAGTAGATTACGTAATAGTTTTCAAAAACAGATTCTTTAAACTTGCATTCGGGGGTAAAAAGTTCCTGTCGAGAAAAGAGGAAGAAAAGACAGTTAGAGAAAAGAATGGGAGTTTCCTTGAACTTTTTCTTTCTTCTTCCAGAAACTTGTCTGCCAGGCTCAATGAGTCAGCCCTTGGGCAGTGATGACCAGCCGCACCTCATCCTGCATGCAGTATTTGTGCACTTTTTTTTTTTCAATATACAACAAGTAGAGAAGAATCTGATATTACCCAGAATATATACATAGGCAAAAGTATGCATGCCCTTTAGTAAAAAGATAAGAGACATGCGCATTAGAACAGTCTTGTTGAAACAGAATACAGTTCAAGCAGAGTATAACCAGAAAAAGCACAACAAAGTAGCATCATATATTCACCATAGGCTAAACAAAAATAAAATATATGCTTGTGGTACTTGCTCATCTATTTTCAATATTTCCGTAGGAATAATTCTATGCTACCCTGATAGTTGCTAGCCATGCTCCGGATCACTGATATGATAGGGCAATATATTTTACCTACAAAGAGGCAAACCAAAACCCCAAACTAAAACCATGAAGATCAGCTGGCACACAAGCTAGCCACCGCTGCAGCTGAGGCTGGATGTTGTGTTAGCTGGTTGTAGTGACAGGAGCTGGAAATAATGACCTAATTCCATGCTTTGGAGCCCCACTGGAATTCTTGAAGAGAAACATCAAAAGCTGCCCTGACTGCAATCCACCCGGCTTTTCTGGAAAGGGCAACATGAAATAAGTGCCATGGCACTCAATGCCAGGATCCCCAGTGAGGAGCAGCACAAAGCTTACTACTTTATGATTATCATTAATGACATAAATATTCATAGGTGACTTTAGCAGACTTCTAAACTTTACCTGACAACGGCATTTCTGACAGACTTCTATTAAAAGTAATTTAAAAATTCACCCTACCTGGTTATAGATATGGAGGCCACTTGTCTTTGTGGCTATTTAAATAGTTCAATATTGTACTATCATATATATACAAAATATGGATGCAACACAGAGCTTTCTTGACACCGATCTCCTAAAAGAATGACAGTACTTGAAAAAAATTTCACCTTAATAGATCTTTATGACTACAGGAAATAACCTGCTTTTCCCCCTTTTAAAATATTATTTTCTATACACATTCTGAAAAACACATCATTTAGGGACTAAAAATAAAACTTGTCAGAGTTAAAGTTATGCTAACTGTAATAAGGAATGTGACATTATTGCATGTAGAAAGGTTCTTTCAGTATTTCCCATGAGAGTCTGAATTATCAAATGATGTCTCTTGCAAGATGCAATTTATTCAGAGTGCCCCATTGCTTTAATTCACTGAGAGCTAATAGTTTTCCAAGGGGAACAGGTTTTGTTAATGGCAGACACTTCTCATGAAAAAGATAACAGATCCAGTGATTAATTTGATGAGATCAAAAGTAGCCAAAAGATGGGCTCAAACACACCCAGTGGAATTTATGTGGGCCTTCATTTCTTCTAGATGATGCTAGCTAAGGTTTGAAGATCCCATCTAAATAAATGTTCTGGCTTTCCACTAAATCCTATTTTTCCAAATATCTTTCCATTACTTCTCTTACTAATAAACAACAGTCTCAGTGAGTTAATCAGGCCATGCCTCAGAGGGAAGATTCACAAAAGGGTGCATGTTCACACATTTGTGGCAAGGAAAATAGAGTGGAATGCTATAAATCTGACTTGTTCTCAAAAGACTAATAAATATAACATATTGTTTGAATGTGCACTTCTATGACAAACAGATGAGACTTCAGTGTGTCACTTGTCTTTTATTGAGACAGGCCAAGGCATCCAAGCATATTATTTACCAGTTAAAATTCATCTCAGAACCAGCTGGGAGTGGACTGTAAAAAAGCTGACCTGGTAGGTCACTGCAGGGTCAGAGGAGCTGGCACCTGCCTTCTGGGATAGCAGGTCTCTGCCCAGAGCCTGGCTCACCATATTGAGGGGATCATTGACTGACCTTTACCTAGGGACACCAGGGCCTCTGGCTCTGGAAAAGCAGTTCTACAGAGTAGTCAAGCCTTATTCCCATCTGATCCCCATGTAGGAGACATGAAGAATGCTGCTGGCACTACTGTCAGCAAATGAGACATGCATGGTCTTTTCTCTGAATGGCAGATGAAAGAGAATGAAGACCCTAGGTGTGGAAGGACATCTGACACTAAGTCTTTTTAGATAAAATATCTGCCTCTCGGGACCCTGAGGAAGCCATCCCACATCCCCCTTCTGGGAGCTGGGCCAGTGACTTCACAGTTGCATGGATAGGAAGGTAGATTGGAGAAATGTGAAAGGGTCTTGGACCCTCTGATAATCACATAGACTTCTTATGAACAAGAGGTAGACATGCAGACCTCCCTTCTTGAAAAAAAGGGAATAATGCCATAGCCCAATTGGTATTTTACAGACACATACCTGTTGTCAATGCAGAGCCTGGTTCTGAGGCATTAGTAACACTTAAACACTGATGTATTGAAGCCCAATCTCTTGCAAAATGAACCAGAAAATTGTACAACATACATACATATGTGTTCACTTTAAGAAATAGTATTAATATAATTATCAAGGACACACAAAGTAAGGAGAGAAATATCACCAGAATTATGACATGTTGTTAAACTGAGTTCTGAGCCTCCTGGTAGCCCAGATGGAAATAGAAAGAGTATATGTTCTAAAAATTATAGAAGAGAGTAAATCTTTTCTTTTTCTCGGGACTAACTTCTAAAAGGTATTTCCTTGCAAGGAAAGAGTGTCATTGAGCAAATGAACAAAACATAACACATAAACTTCCATGCTCTTGATAATAACTGTACAGTTAACATGGTCAGAGTTTTGTGTCTGAATCCCACAATATGTTACAGGGTGACACAGTGAAAAGTCCTCTGGGTGGACATTGTCATTGATGAGATTCCCTAGGGGACATGTGCCCAGCATGGGTCACAAAACTCAATGCCTCTACTGACCAGGTGGACTCAAGAGTGAGGCAGGTTGCTATGATCATGGAACCATTATGAGGCTAAATGTCCTCTCCCTCCTCAGGCTCAGTGTTGATGAGAGACAGTTTTAGAAAAGAAAAGCCTTAGGTCTTTAGAGAAGTCTGGTTTTCCAAAGGGAATAAGGAAATCAGGTTTCCTATAAAATTTCCTTTTAATGGAGGCAACCACTTCTTAGTTCTTTGTTTTTGATGTTGTGTAGACCAAGGGCCACAGATGGGGCCCCTGAGCCTGCAGTTTGAGACCTCCAACGTTGAAGGAGCCAAAGTACTAAAGAAAGAAGGAACCTCAGGTGGCTTAGCAACGCAGCCCTAACCTACCGTATGGTTTTGATACATTTGAGTAATATGATGAATGTGCCAGTGAAATGCTCTAAAACCGGCAGTGATAATATAAGAATGCTTATTTAAATTTAAGCTTAAATATAAACTCTCAGAAACTGGCAAAATCAAATAGATATGGAGTTTCATGTGTCTTTTCCTTGGCTTGCCTGCCTATATTTAGAACCCCTGATACCACAACAAAACAACAGTTGAGTTCCAGCAGAAGCTTCAATATTAATTTGTATCATTGCCAGACTAAATAAACCACTCACAGAATAGAAAAAACAGAACAATTAAACAAAAATTTCATATCTCCTTTTATCTTGTGGTGGTTCTGAATTAAAAGCACCATCTGTGATACTTTAACAGTAGGGGCAGCATTCCTTTTCTGAGGGAAATGCCTTTGTTTAGGAAAATAATCTGATGGGCCATCTGCATGTACAAAGTAAGGTTTCTGGGTTCAGGTGGAAAGTAGACGGTGGAGGGAAGGGAAGGCCCATGTTCCCTAATTCCCTAATCTATAACTAGTGAATAGCTACAAACCCAGATGATTCATGATAACCTAACCTAAGAATAAAGAGTGACCCTGAGGATCTAGGTCAGTGGTCCAGCAAACTATATACACTAAGGGCCAGAGAGAACTGCTGACCTGTTCTTGTAGCTCGCACTCCAAAGTTCAGGGCTGAATTGTTGAGACAGGTTGTATGGCCTACAAGGACTGCAGTGTTTGCTCTATGGTGATTTGCCAAAAAATTTGGCCAACTCTGATCTAAGGTAAATTTTGAGGACTTCCCAACCTAGATAAATAGAGAAGGGCTGCTCATCTAATTTCAAATTACTAAAGAGCTAAGTATTCAGAAATTGAACTTGGATCGTACTTATTTTCATGTATACAAATGTGAACGATTTGAATCAGAATTTCATGAGTTTCATCCCTGGAAATGTCCATACTGTGTGTTACGAGCCAGAGTTTCTGATAAGGATACACAAGTAGTAACCTGCAAATTCCTTTAGTCCTGGAATCATCTAGGACTAAATGAAAATTTACATTTTGGTTAATGGTTTGCCTACCACCACCACCACCACCTCCATTGTTTTAAAAGGAAAATATAAAAGCAAGAATTCCAGATAAATTTACAGCATTTATTAGAATATAAAGCAAACCTAAAATAGATTAAAAAGGGAGGGTAGAGAAATATTCAACATATACTAGCAAATAGCATACAACAAATGCACAATAAGTAATTGCTGTTAATATTATATTAACCTCTATATTTCAGAGTCATCAAAAAGCTCAGTCCCCTCCCATTAACATCTCAGTAATGATTCTGATGCTGAACTTTGGAGTATATCTCCCCAGGCTCAAACTGAGAGAAGGAGGAGCCTTAGATTTCAAGTTCTTCCTTGAAGAACAGTAACAAATCATAAAGGCTTCTGCAAAACTCAGAGAAGATAATAGAGTTGCAAAATGATTTGTAAGCTATACATTGAGTTGTAGATTATAGTTATATTGATAGTTATATGTATAAGCTATACATAGAATTGCAAAGTGCAACTGGGATGTTCACTGTTATTATGGACAGGGAAGTAGTGATGTAATTTATTCCTTCCAGGTTTCAACTTAATAGACATTCCTATGTACAGGAATCCCAAAGACCCATTTAACCTGAATTCTCAGTTTTTTTTTCCTTTTGTACTCTTCAGAGATGTTACCTACTAGAATTTATCATGAGGTCAGCCTCTGCTGACCCATTATCTCATTCTCCTTCACCTTCTATAGTTTCAAAATCAATGGTATGCTTTAATGATACTGCTCTGATGCTACCCAGCTATTTAAAAAGAAATGCAGAACACACTTAAGATTACATATAAGGGAAAAATGTTCTGACCTTTTAGAAGAATTAATAGTCGTGAATTTGAAGACAAACAGAATTTGTATTTAACACTCAAAAGCAGGCAATTGAGTTGACTAATGTATTTATCTGAAACTCTCCATAATCAAATATTCATAATATATTCATAATATTAGACTATGACTGGTGCCCACAAAAGAAAAAATTAGCCAATTGTTTGTGCATGTGCTTCAAACTAAAGCATAATTATATTTGTGTTTAAGAGACAGCTTTGATTTGATTACAGGACCCAGTAGTTTGAAGTACATTCTCACTGACAAAGCAGTGTCTCCACTACTTATATTTATAGGTCCAGAAGCTGTTACCTAAGTAGTTTCTGAACTACAGAAAAAAACCATAAATGAATACATTTTCTTTTTTCTTTTTTTTTTGCCAGGAAAGATACTATTTGACATTTAGAGATACTATAAATAAATAAAAAGATTTATCTTATAGTAATTGGTTTATTAAATATATTTTAAAATTTATATTATATTGAATAAATATTTTCTTTTTAAGACTTATTGACATACTTCTTTAGAATTGTGGCAAGAACATTATTTATTGTAATGATTAAATATTAAATAATTTGATCATTTATTACATAACTATGTATTTTTATATATTTTCATATATATTATATATACATATGTAAGAATCTTTAACCATACAAAGGGGGAATATATGTATCTCCTTGTTATTCAAGGACTGAATAGCAACTTCTTCACCTGGGAATTTGTCAGAGAGGCAGAATCCAGGCCCCATTGCAGACCTACTAAATCAGAATTTGCATTTTAATAAGACTCCAGCAGATCTATATGTACTTTAGAGCTCGGGAAGCATTGGAATATGTTCCTATTACCATTGATAAATTAATAAATAATCACAAAATTTTAGATAATATCAAACTGATATTAATCACAGGCTTGTTACTATTTCTTAACATTAATATAAAATTTATTAAATCAGGAAAATGGAAACAAAAACATGAAGTATTTACAGCACATCTGTAAGTAAGAAATTTTGAGATTATAAGTAAAAATATGTGCCAACTGGTTCTATAATGTTAAGTCTGTTTTCTCTAGAATATAGACATGGATAAATTTCTAAAATAATAATGCTTATAACATGAACAGATGGTATCACTGCTATAAATATTAGCAAAAACCTTACAAAATAAATATGCTTAAGAAAGTATTGATACAACCATTCACCATCCTCACACATCTGTCAGTACACAACAGTGAAATCTTCAACATAATAAGGATGACAATAATAATAATGTTAATAACTTTTGCTAATACTTAAATTATATATACTCTGCACCAGGCACTATGCTATACACTTTACATAATCAATTAATTTAATCCTCACTATAATTCTATGGGATTGGTGCTATTATTATCTTCATGTTAGAAATGAAGTAATTGATCATAGAGAGTTAGTTTGCCCAGATACATTTATTTTCATCAGGTAAATACATTTAATGATTCCTACTCATTTATCATATTACTCAGCTGAAGATATTTACTGTCTTAGATATGTAACTAATTGTAAAAATGGCCTGTATTCTTCACCCTCTCCTAGACCTTTAGTATGTAATTTGACATGTCCTCTCACCATGGACCAAGGTGAGGAAAGCAGAGTTTTGACAAACACTTGTGCACCTGGGCTTGCCTTTTCCACCTCCTGCATAGCCATGGCAGCATGCTTAGGCTAGCCTGCTTGAGGAGAGACATAGGGGAGAAAGAGTCAGCTGTTTCAACCTAAGGTAGCCTATTTCCAGACACACGATCAAGTCCCGCCTGAGATCTACAGAGCTATTTAGTTAAATTCCACCTGACTCCACACACACTTAACTGTTACATGCCACATTATCTCTTGTGGGTGTTTGTTATGTGGTTACAGAAAGGCAATTGATAACTGATACAGATAATTGCTAATTCAGCTGAATTACTACTTCCACTAAAACACAGAAAATATGTGTCTTATCTGCTGAACTTTATGCCTACATATGGAAGAAAATAAAATGGAAAACCGTAATGAATGATATATGCTATCATACTGGCATAAGTGACACATATCTCTATATAATTGTGAGGGAATTGTAAATTCTTAAGAGTGTTAAAAAAAAAAACAAGCAAACATAGGTATTCAAAATGAATCTCTTCTCCTCTTCACCCAGCTTGTATACAACTTTTTCCCCCATTGATCAATTAAAGAAATATTGAACAAAACAGAAATTGGATTGGCTGCCATCTGTTGCTAATCATCCCCCTAGAAAAACGCAATCCATGGCTGTTGAAAATTCCCCAGGAATTTATAGTTATAGTGCTATTTATGTTATAGTGGATGGTGTTGTTGAGTAAAACCTGAGCTCTCAGATCTAGTGTGTTCTGCTGTTTTGTCACACATGAGCTTCCCAATGGTGCACTTCTCCAAGATACGTAGGGTCAAATGCTAACTGTACTGAACTCTGGTTAAATGGGAAATGTAAAACTGATACTGTTTTATGTGAAGGGAATCAGACTGAATTACGTCATCAAATCCAGAAAAAGTGCTGCTACAAGTTTTAAAAATATTCCTGGATGATCTGAGTGAATGAAGTCAACGGATAACACATGCACACAGTGATATATGCAAGTTTCTTGGTCTGACAAATACTAAGAGGCTTCACCAAAACTGAGATTAATGACGTCTCTAAGTCAGATTATCGGAGCTGCTTCATCCTCCATCTTAAGGATTTTACAAATGCAGTTAGTGATTTGTACTTTTGTTACAGGAGAAAGATCAAATGAAGCCCATGTTATAGATACATAAATTAATGATGACAATGTCAGTGAACGTTTTAGAACATTTTAAAAATAGGGTTATCTCATTCGAAAGTTAAATAATAGAATATGTTATATAGTCGCCACCATAATACATGGTTCAGGACCCTGTGCCCAGCTACAAATTGTTTATTCCCTGTCTGCAACAAAACAAGTACAGAAATTGAACAAAAACACTTATTAGCCTCTGCAGCAATTTAAGAGTATTTTAAAATACCTTTTGGTTGTAAAAACTAAAAATCCTGAACTTTTGTCTTTAAAAAAATGGTTTTCTAGTAATTTAATGTTCTTATATTTTGTGAAAGTATCTCTCTGAAAAAGATTGAAAATTAAAAGAAAACGATTGTTCTTACCACAGATGTCTAGGGAATCTTGCTTTATTATAGATTGGGTTAGATGTGAATATAAATCTAATTAAAGGAAAACTAAAGTGCATCTGAGTAATATTTATTTATTTATTTATCAATGTGTGCCAGTCACAATGCTAAATGCTTTTACATGCATGATCTCATTTTATTCCTTTTAGCAAAGGATGGCATTAATTTTAAGCATCTTTTTTTTAAAAAAAAAAGATTTTATTTATTTATTCATGAGAGGCACACACACACACACACACACACACAGAGAAAGAGAGAGAGAGGCAGAGACACAGGCAGAGGGAGAAGCAGGCACCATGCAGGGAGCCCAACGTGGGACTTGATCCCAGGTCTCCAGGATCAGGTCCTGGGCTGAAGGCGGCGCTAAACCGCTGAGCCACTGGGCTGCCCTAAAGTTAAGCATCTTGGTAAGAGTTTATGCAGAGTAGGGTTTCATCCTCAGCTGTCTCAGTCACCACTAGTTATGCCACTGGTCAACCCAATATAGTTCTAAAAGGGAATTAAGGAAAGAAATGTGACTTGATAACAAATAGAGCAACCACAAGGCAAGTTAAGACAGTTTCAGAACAAATTTTCTCCTTCAATGAATGACCCTCAAGAAAGGACTAGAAAAGATTATTGAGTACATTTAGATAAATTACTTAAAAATTATCAGCTGTAACATTTATTTTATTCTTAACTTATTTCATTCCTTTTCCCTAATGTTTCCACAGTGTTACGATTTAACTGGGACTTGGGCCTGCTCTGGTCCTGCAGGTATCATATATACCTGAAAGAGAATAAAGAAATACAGAGAAGTAGCATTTAAGAAATAATATTGCACAATTAAGGGCTTCCAAGATAACTGGGGGGCGGGGTGGGACAAACAACAAAACCTGTGTTCCCAGAGTCAGGGTACCACTGGCCAGGGTGAGGGTGTGGGTCAGGGAAGGAGTGCAACAAAGATATCCCTGAATCAGATAAAAGCTGTGGAAGATACTCAGCTCTTTTACATTCAACTAGATAAAGATATTATCACTGATGGTAGCAAATATTTTCAACTCATTGCACTAGAATTTTTGTTAGACAAAAGCAAAATTTGCTGTGCAAAAAAAATTAATTTTTAAGTTGATGTAGTTAGAAGAGAGGTATTCCGTATTTTGTCATGTCATACCAAACCCCACCTGGTTGCTTTATCTTCCTTCATGATGAACATGAAGAACATGATGATGTTCTTTCAACTCCATGTCCTTGTTTTCACCAGTTTTTCTTCCGCTTAACTCCCTGAACTGTATTTTAATAGTATTTCTATGACTCTACAAGCTTCACTCTTTAGGCTAAATTCTACATGCATCTGCAAGCTTTTTCTACTTTCCTTTCTTTAAACCCCATTTAAATGCTTAAATTAGACCTTTCCATTGAACTTTTTTTGGTATTAAGTGTATGTGTTGTAGACATTTCCTAATAAAATATCCTAGTCAGAACCACTTACTTATATAAACTAAAAAGCAAAGTAAATCAAACAATCAAGAGTACTGGTTTATACAACCTTTAAAATGCAAGCTTCCATAGAAAAATGAAGAAACTATAAGCAGGTTTACAATACTCCTAAAATGCCATATTTACTGAATAACAATTTATATTGAGCTTTATGATTTTCAAAGACCATTCACACATACTTTGTTTGATTCAATAATGCTGTTAAAAATGCTGTCAGAAGAAAAAATAGCATTATTTCATGTCACAGATGATGATTTTGAGTCTCAGAGAGCACAAGTCCCAATAGGCAATGGATGAGATGTATTTCTTTCCATCCATGTGATAATTTACGTACATCATGCTGCTACTTAGCAAATATTTATTAATAATAACAATGTTAAAAATACAGAGCAAATTGAAAGGATTTATTTTTTTTCTCCAGAGTATCCAATGAATCATCTTACTGGAGTAAGACAGAAGTCAGGATCTGATTAGGAGTCACCAACACTGAATGTATAGAACACAGAATAAGCCCACATTGTTCTAAGATGAAAACCTGAGGATTCTTTTCTCTTGATTTTGTTTAAGTAGCTAGTAATGCAGCAGATATGATTTCCCAGATTCTGGTAACAACTTGTTCAATGATTCCAAAGGTTAAAGGGTGACCACAAACATCAAAAAACAAAGAGAGACACCAGAAAGGTAAGAAGAGAGACAGTATCTTCCAGGGAAGCAGAGGACCCAAGGAAACTGTCAACTTATGACTAACTTACTCTACCTAGATGAAGTGGGCCTACCGAAGTGGGCCTGCTATCCATTTAATTCTAAATTAGCACTGAATTATTTTCATGTAGTATCATGAAATGTTACAGGCATTAGTGAATTCTTATTTTCTAGGTTGTTGGTTGAGAATATAACACTAGGAAATGGGAACAATTATATACGGCAAAAAAATATCTACCATTATAAATCTTAAACTTCCTGTTTCAGCTATGAGCTAATAGATTTGAAAATCTGTGTATTGTGAACACATTAGAAATAAGTTTCCATTGTTCAACACTTAATGATACCCAAAAATCATGCATCCATTTATCCTATGAAAATTTAGTGAGTTTCTAGTATTTGCCAATCACTGTTCTTAATCTTGAGACATAACAATGAGCAAAAATTGGTATAGTCTGTCTTCTTGTGGAGGATACAGTCTAGTAGAGGAGATCAGATAGTTGCACTAATTATTATGTCATCATAAAATAAGACAAGTTCTTATAAAAAAAAAAAGGGATGATTTCTCTGAGAACATATAACAAGTCAAATTTGACCTTGCCTGTGTTGGTAATACCAGAAAAACATTACACTCTGAGCTTAAATCTGAAACATCATTATGAGTTAACTAGGTTTAGAGCAAAGTGAAGAATATTCCCAGAAAGGGTAGTATCATGTGCAAAGCTCTGGGGCAGGAGCAGAGACAGATCATTTGAAGGATAAAATGAAAACTGTGAAATTGGAAGGCAGAGTGTGAAGGAGACAGCAGGAAAAGTTAAAATCTGGGGGCTAGGCATGAACCAAACCAGATGGTCATGGTCAGGTTTTGGTCTTTCTCCCTAAACTATGGGAAGATATTAAAAATTTGTATGCAAGAGCATGCCACAGTCACTTAGGCATTTGGATAGACCACTCAGGCCAAAGTCTGAAGAATGGAAAAGAACAGAGTCGTTTTGGATACAAAAATGCTGAATTGTCTACTGCAGTTCCAGGAAAGGCCATTGCCAGTGGAGAGAAAAGGGCAGATTTGAGAAGTTTTTAGGAGGTCAAACAGCCAGTACTCTGTGATTGTACATGGCAACGAAGGGAGAAAGAGTGTCAAGCACAATGTTCAGGTTTCTTGCTTGTGGAACTGGCTGACATTTGGTGTGTGTTCTTGCTGCTTCTGAAAGGTCAGACATTCCAGTTTTGTATTCTTGGGGAAAAATTAAGTTTATGTGTATAACATAAGTTTACATAGTGCTTTGTCCTTTTATAGACTATTATTTCTAATATTTATTGGGAAATTTTCCACAATGTTGTGTTTTAAGTTTTTTCTAAAGTAGCCCGCACGCGTGTGTGCGTGTGTGTGTGCAGGTGTGTGTATGTGTTTTCAATTCCAGATTACTTTACAAAACTTAATGCATTCCTAAAGAGAAGAGAAATCACAGTTGAGGAACTATTATTAGTTTCAGAGCAAATGGAACTGGACGAGACAGACTGAAATTTGTGGGCGACAGTCCCTTAAATTTTTTACAGTTTTATTTCTTTTTAAAAAGTCCCAGTCAACAAACAAAATGGTTCCCGGATTACCACTAAAACAAAGAGGATGATGGCCATCATAGACTTCCAGGTCAAGGGCGGAAACATTTACAAAAGGTTTATCTCATAAGTTTCCTGTGGTGGAAAGCTATTCTATTCCCAGAGAATTTAATATATAAGGATGACCCAAAAATTGCCAAAGGAAGTTAAATTTGTGACTTTTTCAGGTTACTATGAAATACAGTTATTCTTACCAATGTTGGGGCAGGCTTGTTCCCTTAGTAGCTGTTATTTATCAATCATTCATGAACTCACATAACTCTTTTTAAAATGATTTTCATCTTTATGTGGTGTTACAGTAAAACAACAACAACAGAAATTCCATCAGTGTATCCCTCCTGCCTTCATTAATCTATATGTTTGATAGTATACTTGCCACATTTATCTCTCTAGATTGAACTGGATAAGCTTTTAGGCCTGGTTTCATAGATTAGTTCTTCCATTCACTCAATGAGACTATTGGCTGTTGCAACTAAAAAAGCCAAGCAAATGGTAGGCCCTCTGAGGAGGAAAATTGAAAATAAATTAACAAGTATCACTATACCTTGTTACAAAGCCCCCATGAGCCTGACCCTGGGTGACAGTGTGCTCCCTGAGTAATGACTCAGGGAGCACAATATAAACATACAATATAAACATAGAAAGATAATTCAATTGATTAAGCATTAAGGAAGCGGTTTGAATAAGATCAATAAATTTGAATGTAGGTGCATTGAAGTCATTGGGAGAGAAAAGTACAGATGAAAGCCCAGTGATCGTTGTGCACAGACCCCCTAAGTATAGCAGGGGTTAAGGTCAAGGATTTGGAAACTGAATAAACCTGGGTTAGCTCCTACCCTGGCCTCTTAAGTATCTTGGAATCTTGGAAAAGTCACTGAACCTCCAAAATAAAATACTTACCTCTATGGAATTATTAAATTGGAAACAAAATCAGCATAGTTTTGGGGCAAAGTATATACTCAATAAGTGCTAACTACGGCTTTTATAAAAAGACTAAGGATGAAGAGAATTATAATAACGTCTAGCAGAATTCATATAACTCTGAGGGAGATGAAAAAAAAACAAATTCAGATCTGTTTATCAATCATGGAATTGTGCAAATGGAAACAACGAGCTCATTGTTGAAAGAGGAAATTTCAAGGCACTCTTTGGCTCTGCTAGACAGTCCACAAATGGAATACATAACCACACTTAAAAATAATTGAGATGGTAAATTTTATGTTATGTGCTTTTTTTTAACCACAATCAAACAAATTTTTTTAAAGATATAAAAGAAAAAAGAAATTTTATCGTACTATCTCAGTGAACAATATCCAGTGAATTCTCATACTGGTAGGGTCAAATTGTATACATTTGTGTTTTGTCCATGTAAATATACACAATAAAGAGTTGCAGTGTGACAGATGTGTCTGAAAACCTTTATGACTTTTCAAAGTAGAGTTATACTTGTCCTTACTTCACAGAGACATTTGAAAATATGGCCCAAATAGGAGCTTCCTATCAGATTTTTAAAAGAGATTTTATTTATTCATGAGAAAGAGAGACAGAGAGAGGCAGAGACACAGGCAGAGGGAGAAGCAGGCTTCATGCAAGGAGCCTGACGTGGGACTCGATCCTGGGTCTCCAGGATCACGCCCTGGGTTGAGGCGATGCTAAACCGCTGAGCCACCCAGGCTGCCTGCTTCCTATCAGATTTTTTAAAAATTGAAAAAATAAAAAATAAAAAATTATGAACTGTTGTGAAATGATTAAAAGATGAATACTGAGGTTGATATCTATGGACAGAGAACAAACAATATATAGAGATTTTTATGCTCACCTTGTCTTGAGTACATTATGTAGCTAAACCCATAATTGCCAGCGTGGAAGATTTCAAAATCCTTGCTGACATATAGCATCTGACTGTATTTAACTATATAATATATACAGAATAACAAAAACTCCATGATGAGCTTACAATTTCCTTCAAAGATGAAAATAAATGGAAAATTACAAAAAAAATTAAGAAATAAGACATATACGAACATATATATTTCAAGGGAAGGTTCAGATTTTGAGGGATGGGTTTTTAATATGAAGAGTGACAGTCTGTATAATACCAAGAAGGAGACTAAACAGAAAAACTAGCTGGCGTGAGAGGGGACCAGAGGAAGTGGGGGTCACTGGCAGGAAATGCCAAAGGCAGGTCAGTATCAGGAAGGGAGCAGCAATTGCAGGGCAGTCTTGAAACTGGTGAGTGCTGGAGGAGTAGATGGCTCCATGGGCATCATTATGACTCAAGTAAAGAGCACTGTGCAAATAAAATCAAAAGATGGTCCTGAGAAACTGGTGAGACTGATTTCACCCTAGAAAGGACAGTGAAGGGAGAGGGTGGCAGAAGGAGTATAAACGATCTTGGAGGAGTACATTGCAGTCCAATTGGCTACTACGATTGCAGTTAATGAGGCAAAGACCATTTGTGTTTAAATTTCTTATAACTTTGACTTTGTGTCCACATCCCAGGTAACTCTAGCCGAAGCCAGTCATTGTGCATGAGAGATGGAATGCATATCCTGTGATTTGTCATATCCTGTGATTTGCCAGGGGGGGCAACAGACAGGACACTAATAGCATGGTCAGCTGGAAGTTCAATGCGGGTCAACTCAGCAGTATTGTTACTATCTATGTACACAAGATGAACATTCTTAATATGAAACCGACTCGAAGAAGTACAGGGAGAATTATATAGGGAATATTAGGGGCCCTATTTTTGTTTCTGTTTTTCCAATGCTATCCAAATCTTTCATTTAGTCAACAAACATTTGATTGTCTCTTCTGCACAACTCACATACTAGTTGCTGGGGGTGGAAGAACAGGTGAGATAGAGACCTTGTCCTCTTGGAGTTTCAGTTTTAGTTTCATAGAGGGAATCAATACTACATTAGCCATAACAACAGAGCTGAAGACACCAGGGCTAGAGTCTACAGAAAGGAAAAGTTGTTTCTGATTAGAAGGGGAAAAGCTTCTTAAATGAAGTGCTCATTAGCAAGGTCTTAAAAGGTGATTAGGAGTTTGTCAGGTGAAGGAGAAAGAGAAAGGCATTCCACTGAAAGGAAAAGAGCTGCCTTCTGGAAATTATAATTAATAAGAACTGTCTAAGATAGGAGCCTTGGACAGTGTGGTGGAAGCTTGAAATCCCAGATTTCAAGCAAAGGGATGATGAAGTTGTATTTTATTTTATTTTCTGTGTAGAAAGCATCTTTATTTTTTTAATGTAAATTCAAGTAGCCAGCATATAGCACATCATTAGTTTCAGATGCAGAGTTCAATAATTCATCAGTTGTGTGCTACACCCAGTGCTCATCATACCACTTGACATGGTGGTTTTTGAGCCACAATAATAGTTGATTAGTAGCAGTTGAAACCATAGACCTACAAAACTACAACATTCATCTGGCCCTTTTTTTTTTTTTAATTTATTTATTTATTTATTTATGATAGTCACACACAGAGAGAGAGAGAGAGGCAGAGACACAGGCAGAGGGAGAAGCAGGCTCCATGCACCGGGAGCCCGACATGGGATTCTATCCCGGGTCTCCAGGATCGCGCCCTGGGCCAAAGGCAGGCGCTAAACCGCTGCGCCACCCAGGGATCCCTCATCTGGCCCTTTTACAGAAACAGTTTGCCAACCCCTGTGCTAGACCCTCATTGGGACTAGCTGAGTATAGCTTTCATGGGATTCTCTCATTCTAGAATAAATAATTTGGAGATACATAAAGCTTCTCTGGAAAAACAGAAGAAAAAGAAACAACTACATCTGTGGACAGATCTATTTGAGAATATCTGAGATTTGGATATTTGATTCTGGAGATTTTCCAATCTGATCTATAGAGGTAGCATAGAATTCATGCTGATTCATTCAATAGCCCAATTATGAAACAGATGGAGCAGCTTTCTACCTATATTTTACTTGTATTTTAATTACTTCATGGATACATTTTAATTCCTATCAGTAAAATTATACAGGCATATTTCTAATGAAATCTGTAATTAAAGAAGTTTCAATAATTAAAGAGGAGAACATAAATCTGAAGTATTGTTTTTGCTTAACCAGAAACAACATTCAAAAAATAGATTTATAACATGTTTATCCTCTCAACGGTCTCTTGCACAGTTGATTAGAGGAGTGAAAATGAAATATTTAGAATTTGCTGTAAATAAATTTTAAAGATATTCAATACAAATTTTAATCAGCTGCATGAGGCACAAAAGAAAAATAATTTCTGTGTGTAAAATATGAAACAAGTCTTACTATTACGAGCAATGATATAAAAATGATCACTTATATGAATGACTAAAAGTACTTGGTAAAGACAGTATTTATATCATTTCAAAACTCAGCTATAAGGAATGGACTCTAATCTTAGGCACTTTAAGAGTAGTGGTTGAGCTTCTGTTGCATAAAGTCTCTAGATGTTAGTACTTCTAACATGGGATCAGTGCCTCTGATGGCAACAAGTTCCTTTCTGCCATCCTAAGTACAGGAGATTTTTCTCTACAAAACAATTGCTAGCTCCAACCATCATGTTTTTGCTTTTGTAGAACCACATCCCACTTAAGATGGAAGAGGGCAGGGGGAAGAAAGTGCTCTTTTTTTGAGGGAGAAAAGACTTTTTCAGGAGCTCTCTAATAGAGCCTATTACTTATTTTATTGGTCAGAATAGGGGTACATACCCATACCTGGGGTAGTTGCTAGCTAAGGGGACTGAGGCCTCTAGGCCTCTATAAGGAATGTGAAATTTAAGCCATGAACTAAGCATAAGTAAGTTCTTGGATTAGAGCATAGGGCCATTCAAATAGAAGTGGGATTTTGTTAGGGAGGAAAAAGAAATTATTTTGGAACTGATGCCACATTAAAGTAAACTAAATTTTATTTTTCTCTTACAATATCTTAAATATATGAGTAATACGTATTTAGTAGCACAATTTCATTATATCTGACCCAATTTTAAACATATGATTGCGAATGTAACTCAGTTATCATAAGTATGTGCAAACATACATCTTACATATATGTCACACCTGTATATTATATATTTGCACATACATAATATATGGTATTATATATATGGTCTATACAGTCTATAATTTGAACTGTGATCAAAAGGGATCTTGGTCTCATTTTATTTCTATCTTAAAATCTTAAAACATTTCATTTCTAAATATGGCTTTTGTTCTCTTCAATTTTGTGATTTGCAAGTTTTTATGGTTGTTGAAAATTTAATTAAAAAACTCCTACTAGTGGTTAAAGGATGCTAATTACTAAGAGATTCTGTGCAATTTGACAACATGAATCACTCTTTCTGGGTGCTATACTTAATTTCATTCACAGGAAAGATACAAATAGGAAGGATTTTGTTATGAAGTTAAAATCAGAACCACTCATACATACACTTCTGCAAAACTTATAACAAGTGTCCTTCAGTGAAAGAAATGAAAATAAAGCTTTTAAAAAATAAACAATCTAATTATTGCATTGGTATTTCAAATGAATTTTCCTTTCTCCAATACATTGGAAAACAATGCCATTGAATAATACATGGAACTCATCAGGATGGTAGACATTAATAAACTAAGAAGTTAAGAGACCCAGAACAAAAATAAAGGAAAGTCACTTAGATCATTCATGTTAGAAGTTGGCCAACTTTTTTCCCATAAAGGACCAGGTAGTAAATATTTTAGGCTCTGTGCCCCTCATAGATTCTGTTGGAATGATCCAACTTGACTATAGCAATAAAAGTTCACATACAATACTTAAATAAGTAGGTGTGGCTGAGTTCCAACATAATTTTATTTATGGACACTGAAATTTGAATTTTATATAATCTTAAGTAACTCAAAATACTATCCTTCTTTTGATTTTTACAACCATTTGTATACTTAGAAAACATTCTTAGCCTTTAAGGTGCACAAAAACGGAGAGGGGACTATAGTTTGCTGACCTATGACTCCAGGAAGTCATATCAGAAGGACCTAATATGTCACTAATTTGGGTTTCCGATGCATGTGGAGTTCACACCATCTATAATTTTTACTTCCACCACCCTGCTAGTGATTCCTGGCAAATGCTCAGGAATCACAAACTCATGTTTGTCCTCTCCCTTTGCCTTTCTGACCTCACCTCCTGCTACTCGTGCCCATCTTCACCCCTGCCAGCCATGCTGGCTCCCTGGTTCTCCTCATGCAGGTCAGATGTTCTCATACATGAGGATCTTGTTATTCCCTGCTTGGAATGGTCTTTTCTAGATGTGTGGATGGCTCACTCCCACCTTCTTCAAGTCTTTGCTCTAATCTCAATCTCAAAGAGGCCTACCCTGACTAGTCCATTTTATGTTGCAACCTGCTCACTGCTTCCCCAGCACACCCCACTCTCCTGTTTTCCTTCCTCTCCTTACACTTTTTGCATATTTTCCACTAGAATATTACCTCTCTGAGGGATAGGATTTTTTTTTTAAAAATCCCTGGACATATCCTAAGTGTGTAGGAGTTCTTGCCACATAGTAAAAGCTCAATAAACATCCCTGGAAACATTAGGAGGGAGTGTGACCGGGAGGCCTATGTTGGAGAACCTAACAGAACATATATGCCACTGCCTGGAATAATCTTTTTTCTTTGCCTTTCATACCAGGTAGGTTACTTGTACTCTTAAAAAATGCCCCAGCTTGAGCATGAATACTGTGATCATCCTAGCTTACAGATACCTCACGTTAGCCATAAGTCAGGTAAAATAAATAAGTAGAAAAAGGCTCTTCTTCCTTTGACATTCATTGAAACAGAGTTCTTCCCAGGGAGTATCTTTTATGCTGCCCTCTCCTTTTTAGTATTTTTAATGCTTTGGGGCCACATAGTTAGAGTACAACTTTATGGAAGATAAAAATTAAGTTGCCTCTTAAAAAAATCAGACATTGCCTGTGATTTCCATTTTATAAACCGAGAAACAGACAATCTCAAATATCACCAATAATAATGAAGAAGAAGAGGATAGTTCTTGAACCTGGTGAAAAATCAGTGACCAGGACTCTTCATTTAACTATAAACTAAAGTGAAAAATGTGAAGTGGAATACCCTCCTCCAGAGAAACGGATTTTTCAGTAAAGTACTAAAAAGGTGTATATGCCACATCAGCATTGTTGGAAGAAAACAGGGAAAAATAAATATCCAAGTAGCTACATATAAACCTCCGCAAATACCACTGAGCCATTACTACTTACAGAAATCATTTTTTAAAAGTTTGGAAACATCAGCAGTTGAAATTATTTCTGAGTTTTGTCCACAAAGAAAGCAGACGAGATATTCTACTGAACATTTGGAAAGGCTCAACGTTTGTACATTTTCTCACAATGATGAACATTGTGAAAGCGAAATGAGAGGACAAACTTCACCCCACACTTCTCATCCTCCTCCCCCTCACACAGTCTCCCCTGGTAGCTTTGTGTACACCTGTCAGCCTCCTACACTGCACTGGAAAAAAGGAAGAATCCAAACAAGTGGCTGAAAATAAATAAATGAAGCCTTAAACTTCCAAGGAATTCAGACGTGTTGGGGCAATCTCATTTTCCAGTGAAGAGAGAAGTGAAGAGCCTGCCTGATTAGTTGCTCTCTGTAGGCACAGGAAAGAACAGCCAGGTGGGCATGTTAGTCATACAGTTCAGTCACCATTCACAATTGAAAGGAAGGTTTGAGGGCCATCAGCATGAAGTAATAAAATGGCATGTCCCTCTTTCAACTCTAATTTGCAAACCAGAGTCTAACTCCATGTCATCCATAAACTGGCGCAGTTGCAAGCTTACGCACTTATACATCACCCCATTGGCAGGAAGGTCTTCTCTTGGTTTACAGTGGGGATTATTTAATTAATGAAAAAAAACCTCATGGTAAACACAGGGATACACATTCACAGACAAAAAATGTATTAACTAGAGAGAATTGTAAAAGTTATTGGAGTAGTTCACACCGATTCTGTATGAAAACATACACAATTGTACGTAGATACTATTTTAGTATGAAAGCACAGCAGGCTTATTTTTCTGGAAAAAGGTTTCAATTTAGGCTGTGATCTGTTCCCTCAAGAATATAATAATAATAAAACCACTTGTCCTTCAAAGAGAGACTTACTTCCTCCCAAAAGCAACCTCTACTCATGAACTTAGATGCAAGTAAAAGTTAATTGAGACTAATAATGCATGCCACAGAAAAGTTTCTTCATTTTTTAATAGATCTGCATTTTGTATGACAGTCTTCTTCTGGTTTACAGAGGTGGATAAAAATGAAAATCAGTTTTATCTAAGAACCCAGGCTAATTACTGCAGTCTTCTTTTTACATGAGGTTTTTTTGATTTTCTTGTTGGCAGAACAGCTATCCGGTGTTCTAGAAACATTCTTTACAATACTCTGAGAAAAGAAAAAGAAAAGCACAACCTACATATTTTAATTCAGTTGGCACTATCTTATGCTAAGCTTTCTTTTCTTGTTAAAAACTATTAAAAATCAAGGTAGAAAAAATCAAGTCATTATGTCAAGTATCCAGAATATATAAATATTATTTGAATTCATAGTGTTGAAAGAGTTGAGTTAATTTTACACACTACAAAGAGCTGTTTACTGAGATGGTTTTTAAAATAACATTGAACTTTGGTGGTTAAATGAGAGATTTTTAGCAGAGTAATTATTATAACACAAATATTTTACTTCTTAAATATAAACTATGAAAGGGAACCCAAATCCATTGTTCAATACTAATTTCTTAGGGTTTGATCTAAACTGTGCTCTCTGATCATGGCCTGAACATCCTGATCATGCCTTTTCTTGTTCTTTGGTATCTGGAGAATCTGTTTGTCTTATTTTTAAATCGTTCAATGGAAATTAATGAAAGCCTACAGCCTTTTCTGTTCTATTTTGTTTCTAAAAACAAAGAAAGAGTTGTATTTTTCATATCTTCAGTTATGATTTTTTTTCTGAGGGTGGGGAAGAGAAGGCATTTAAGAAAAAGAATTAAAACAAGTAAAGAATTTTAAAATTCATGCATGCGTTTATTAGTCAAGAATTTGCCCTAAAACACAAACTGAGATCATGCAACAACTCAGGTCTGAATGTCCCTGGCAAACTCCTGGGTTATTTAGAAATGGGCAGATGCTCAGGTCTGAGTCGGCCTGACATGGTACCCTGGGGCTCTCCCTCATCTTGAATAAAACAGCAGCACAATCTAATCTAGAGGTGGCTGCAGAGCCTATCCTTAGTTTACCCACATCCTGATTTAGACAAAGGTCACCCTCTAGTGGGGTTGACACGAATTTCAATCTCAATCCCCTCTCTTGGGAGGAGAAATGTCACTTACTATGCATTTGAGTCACAAATTGATGCATTTTGAAAACTGAATGCAAGTCCAGAGTCAGAGATTTTTATCTGGGTGAAATGGATGAAGATGTAGAGATTATTGTGGAGATTATTGCCCCTACAAACTGGTCTCACCTGGGATTAAGAAATTTAACTGAGCTTTGTTAGTGCTATATTAAAGTCGTCTGTGAACATCTTATAATGGCTTTTAATAGCAGTAGAAAAGGGGATAGGCCGGTCCTTATTTTAAAAACGGGGAATAGGGGATCCCTGGGTGGCGCAGTGGTTTGGCGCCTGCCTTTGGCCCAGGGCGTGATCCTGGAGACCCGGGATCGAATCCCACATCAGGCTCCCAGTGCATGGAGCCTGCTTCTCCCTCTGGCTCCCAGTGCATGGAGCCTGCTTCTCCCTCTGCCTGTGTCTCTGCCTCTCTCTCTCTCTCTCTCTCTCTCTCTCTCTCTCTCTCTGTGACTATCATAAATAAATAAAGATTAAAAAAAAAAAACGGGGAATAAAGGGGATCCCAGGGTGGCTCAGCGGTTTAGCGCCGCCTTTGGCCCAGGGCGTGATCCTGGAGACCCGGGATCGAATCCCACGTCGGGCTCCCGGTGCATGGAGCCTGCTTCTCCCTCTGCCTGTGTCTCTGTCTCTCTCTCTCTGTGCTCTCATGAATAAGTAAATAAAATATTTTTAAAAAACGGGGAATAAAAAAAAAAAAAACCTCATTTCCCTTGTGAAGTACTATAACTTTACAGCATCTGGATCCCTTCTATAACTTTTATATGTGCTTCTAATGTGACCACATATTATACACAACCTATGGATTTCCTAGAAATTAAGCAATTAGAAAGTTGCAGTGACTTTAAAAAATTAAATATAGACTCAATGATATTCTTGCTATGTATCAAACACTTTTTTGGCAAGGTGATTTTTTTGTATGCTAGCTTAGTTTTACAATGGAAGATAATACACATGAGAACTGTGAGGCATAAATTATTATTATTTTTACAGTACAGATAAGGCTTAGAGCAGCAGTCTTCAAACTTTGGCATGCATCAGAATCACCTAGAAAGCTAGTTGAGACAGAAGTCTGGGGAGAATTTGCATTTTTACAGGTTCCCAGGTAATGCTGTTGATTCTTGCCTGGGGACCACACTTTGGAAATCTAAATTTAATGATAGCAAAATAATCTAATAAACTCTTAACAACCAAGTTAGCATGCAAAGAATTTCTATTGAAAAAGTCAGTTTTTTCAATAGAAATTCCTTCAGCACAGATATATGATGGGCATATAGTAGAGGCTTAATATAGTTTATATTTTAAGTTTTCTTTCTTGCAAAGCAGAAAGACATAATAACTATAAAGATAGAGTAATTACAAAGATAGTAACTAAATCATCACAGGGAGTTTGCACCCAGAAATCTAAAGCTAACACTTTCCCCCATTTCTAGATCTAGTTGCTAAACTTTTTAGTTCTCTATGTGAATGACAACAAGGTAGGGGAGTTAATGAAAGGATATAACACCTTACCAAAACATAGATATTGGGCTCTGAGTAAATCAATGGCTCTCAAAAATCAGTGTCTAGGCCCCACGGATTTTGATTCAACAGTTCTAGGTTGGGATAAGGTATCTGCTATCATAAGTATCCAGATGATTCTTATGTAGGCAGTATTTTCCAACATGCTTTGAGACACTCTGGCTTACAGGCTTAGCAGGTGTATGGTTGCATCTGACATAAGAAAAATAATAACAGTGACAATAATCACAAAATCACCATTTTTTGTCAGGGCTGCACATCTGAGCCGATCTTGGTTCGCCTACCCATGTGACTACTTTCTGTGCCACATGCAAAAGAGAGGTACACCAGAAATCTACAGAGCTGTATTGTGTACCAGTTGTTATAACTACTCCAAACCTGGGGAAAATCTCAAGAGAGGCAAGGGGCAGAGACTTATCTGCACTCCTCCTCTACCACCCTGCCCCATTCTCCCAGCCCTCACCACTAAGTCATTGCTTATGAGCTATGGTGGCCAGTTTGAGGCTATCCCACGGAAGGGAATGAGGCACATGCCCAGTGGGAGCGTGGGTGGAGTAAAGATTGCAGTGGTGAATCAGAAAGTGATCAGGGTGGCTAAGGACCATAATGGCACCAGCGGACAGCAAGTGGTCAGCAGAAATGGCATCAATTTTACTTCATACGCAGACTGCCTCTGGCTGGACTGTGCTTCTCTTGGCTCCCATCAGAACTTGGTTATCTGAGTGCCTGATATCCTGCCAAAACATTTCTATAATTCTTAACCTCTGATCCCAAGTTTATGAGGCAGGTTTGCATCATTTACTATTTTTTTATTTTTAAAAAAATTTTTTACATTTAATTTCAATTTGTCAACATATAGCATTATATCTAGTGCTCATCACATCATGTGCCCTCCTCAATGCCCACCACCCAATTTGCATCATTTAATGAATGATTTGTCTTACCTATTTTAATTTTACGTAGGACCTTTCTGCTAGTGTTTCTTTCATTGGGGGAAATAATTTAATCTTTTGTTCGGCTATACAATTAATAAGGACTTGATGATCTCTAAGATGTATCCCAGTCCTCAAGATTCCATCCTATTTGATCTTAGAAAAATGCCCTTGGGCAGGAGCTATAACCATGGAGGAAAGAGGATCAGATTTATTATCTGGCTCTTTTCTGCAGAAGTCGAAATGGAATTTAGATAAATGAAAGGATCAGCCTGGAAGTTTCAGCGGCTGCTTCCACCTCTTCTTTTAAGCTAAATTTAGTGGCTGCTAAATAACCTAATAAACTCCTAAGAGGAGAAAGGATTTCCCAACTGACAGGGAAATCTCACGTCTGTCTCTTCATCTAATACCAACCCCCAAGCCTACCCAAAATAGGGGTGGCAAGAATGGTTCTTTTTGCACATGTGGCACTAGCAGCTCAGGGGAAAAATCCACTTTTTTAGTCAAGGTAGAGTAACAAAGTGTCCTTGGATGAAACTATTTTTGACAGAGATAAATCTGAGTGAAATATGAGCCAGTACCTAGAATGAAAGGCAAGACTATGCCAATTAAATTCTTTGGAACCACTTCAGTCCATGGAACCAGGGAAATAAAATATATCTCTTTGGGGTTTATTACTCTATGTTCGCTGCCTGTCTCCCTTCTACCTTTTCTTAAAACGATCTCAGGTCATCTGGTGACTTAATATTCTATCAACACCTATTGTCAACTGTTGCCTATTCACATGTTAATTTTCATAAAGACTCACAAGGAGAGTTAAAGTGGTAAGAAAATCTATGAGAAGTAAGCACAAAGTGCATTTTTTAAATGTCTCAGGTGCTCAAAGCATTGTTCCTGCTGCTCCCTTGATTAAAAGCCATCAGTGGCTCCCCGCACAAACTCTAAATTTCTCTTGACATATGATACAGAGAATTTGCCTTAACAAACCATCTCATCCATCCATGTATTCATTCAAATGCTAATAGGTAGGTATGGAGCATCTATTGTGTGCTCACTGCCTGGTAAGATTATTATTTTTTTATTCCTTCTACCTCACCCCCCATCACATGACACATTCTTATTACCATGTTTCCCTACACCCAAAAGTTCTTCTATTCAACAACTGCAACACTCCAAGCCTCACATCATGCCACCCACTCCACAAATCCCTCTACAGTGTCCAAACTATATTGAAAAATTCTGAGTTTTTCTGATAATGGTCCTATAATTGGATTATAATAACAATGCCATGTTCTGAGTTGTGCCATAGTTACTATGACATATGTTTTATCCCTAAATGTGGATTACACACTCTTGGTTTACAAAGAAAATATCTAGTACTTATATATGGTAAATTACAAAATCAATTTCATTGCTGGGTGTCCTGAAAAATAATTTCTTTTGAGGCTACAATTAATTACATAAATTGTAGCTCTATAACCAATTTTATACTTTCCTGTATATTAACTCCCTCAATGTGCACAATACAACCTTATCTTCTGGTTTTTTACCTTTTGTTAAAATACAGGTAGTATTGGAATTATAGTCCCAATTCCAAAAAAAATTTATTATTTTAAAAAGTTATGACTACTATCTAGGCAATAATAGATCACACTCGCTATTCAAAACAAACACTAAAAAAATCAAGGTTATAGAAAATCAAGGCCCTACTAATTCACTTTTTGTTAAAACAATTGCTTGAACAAACTTTAGGAATTCCCTTCAAAATTCTAATAACTTTAAATGACAAGTGACAACATGAAGTTAAATTTCATTTAGTATGTTAGCGATATGATTCCTAGTTTCTTACTATTAAATTTTGAAGGTCACCCAGGAAAAAATTAAAATCCAACAAATACTAGAGTTTAGTTATCAACAGCTTTCAATTTTACCAGAAAAAAACAACTTACCCACCATCACTGGTCTTTGGGGATCTGTGGAAATTGATGGTAGCACTGGAAAATCAAGATTGTTCTACATTTCAAAGTGAGAAAAAATGGTTCTTTAACTATATGCCAAGTTATGTCAATGTATACTCTGAGCAAAAAAATCTAGAATTTATTATCAAAAGATATGTTTGTGAGTAAATGAAAATAGTCAATAACCATAAAACCTAGAGATGTACACTAGAAGAAATTATTTGAGACTCTCATAATTTCTTTCAAGAAGATTGCCAGATTGTGAGTAAGACTTGTGAGGCAAGTATAGCATGAGACCTCTGATTAGAGAATGTATCTGCTGGAAGTGAACAATGGCTTGCATGATTACATCTAAAGATCCTGAATCTGTATAAGCATGAGCAGGGTTAATAATGGCCTGACATAAAGTTCCATCTTTTTAATTCAATCTTCTTTAACATAAAGTTCCATCTTTTTAATTCAATCTTCTTTAACATTTTTCCTAGAGAATATGAGATATTGAGCAAATCAAAGATATCATGAGGCTAAGAGTTTCAGTAAATTTATTGAATGATAGAATCTAGATCTAAAAAGATTCTAAGAAGTTGGAGTGATAGGTTAGATATAATAAAATGAGATTCACAGAGAATAAAAGTGAAGTCCTTCCCCCTAGGTCCAAGTTCACTCTTCACAAGTACTTCATGGGACACTAATGGAGAGGAAGGTCTGAAACACATCAGAGGTGTGTAAGCCGACAGTAGGCTCAATGACTGAACAGAAGGATATGACTGCCCAGCCTAGAAAATTCAACCTTAGGCTCTACTTGTAAGAAATACCGTTAAGACAGCACTTTTCTGAGCACTCACTAACTAGATGACCTACTTGGGAAGTAGATCGACAACTGTAATGTTGGCTGAGCCTGCCTGGCTCAGAAATCTTTTCTGAATAACACCTAAAATTGTTCCTAACTCAACTCACTCATGACTTCATAAGGATAGCACTGAGTCCAATGACAAGAATAAAACATTTATTTGTAATTAATGCTCTTTGTGTCCTAATGGATAATTTTAATCTGCATGTATCTTATCTGTCATTAGGCATATGTGAAAAGAATAACTCCATTCAGTTCTTCACAAATCAATCCAATCCACACCTATCTTTACGCCTTCAGTTTTTGGTTCATCACTCTGAGATGTTAGATGATGTGAAAATAACATGGGAATAAGAGAAAAGATAGAATTGTCATTTTACATAGGTCCATAAGGCTTCTACAGCAAGGGCCAACAAATAAAACTAATCATGTAACAAAGTTTGGCCTAATATAAGAAGGAATTTTCTATCTTCTGTCTGAGATGGAGTGTGTAGTCATAGAAGTTCATCATCAGAAGGGAGAAAAACGTGTCATTAATGTGGTAGAAAAGAGAGGTCAAGCATTGTAGTCATTGTAGGTGATATTATGGGCTGAATGCTTGTGCCCTCCTTCAGTTATTAGATTGAAGTCCTAATTCCCAATGTGATGTTATTTGGAGGTGAAGCCTTTGGAAGGTAATTAGGTTTAGGTGAAGACATCCCCTCATGATGGGATTAGTGTCCTTGAAACAGGAGGAAAAGACATGAGAACTCTCCATGCACAATACTGAGGAAAGGTCATGGTAGGACACACTGAGAAGGGAGCCATCTGCCAGCCGGGAGGAGAGGTCTCACCAGAAACCAGCCATGCTGGCATGCTGATTTTGGACTTCCAGACTCAAGAACTCTGAGAGATAAATATCTGTTGTTTGAATCACAGAGGCTATTGTAGTAATTTCTTATAGCAGCCCGAGCTAAGACATGTGGCTCTCTTCTGACTTCATTTTAATATTGACAGAAGCAAAAACATGCCTATTTTTTTTAACAAAACGCCACTAAGACTTAGTTTATTTCATCTTTAAATGTTAGGCTTTGATTGTATTATAATAATTTTGAACTACTCCATGAACTATTTTATAAGCTTAATTTTACTTCAACTGCTAAAAAACTTCATTAACTTCTAGTTCACTAGAAATTAATATAAAGTTCTAGGTGATCTAGATTTCGCCATGAACCAAGTCCTCCTTTCTTAGCCCACTAGAACCATGTTGGCCTCCCGAGCTCAAAGGCCTCCTTGTACTTCTTCATCCTTTCCAAAGACTTCCCTACCATAGGGCCTTTGTATTTGTCCTCTCCTTTGTATGTATCATTACTCTGAATGCTCTTCCTCTCTTCCACAAGACCCACACTACATGTTCTTCATGTCTGTGCTCAAATATCCCCTAAGTAGGCTTTCAGAATCACCCTTTATAAAAAATACCCTTCCTCTCACCACTGACATGCCCTATCCTGTTTACATTGCTTTATTTTTCTCTTGCCAGCATTCACTGTTTGTGTTTCTTTTGATTTATTATCTGTTTACTAGAATTTAAACTTTAGGATAGCAGTGATTTTTATTTGTTCAACTGTATTCTAAGCACCTAGAATAATCTTTAGCTAGTATTTGAAGAGCATTTGTTGAACAAATTAAAAAGTATTAAAAAAATCAAAGTCAGCATGTTTGGTACTTTAGAATTGATTATTGTCTTGAAAAACAAAAGATATCATTATTTCACCCAAACCCCCTATTAAGAATTTATGTCTTATAATTTTAATATAGTAATCCTACCTTTCAGACCAAAATATAAAGTATGTACATTCCTTCTGCAACACTATTTATAAACAAAGATTATAAAGCTGGAGGCCTTAAATCAGGGACATTTGTTACATAAAAACAACAAAATAATTCTGTGCATTTAATTTACATTAAAAATAATTTCTAACTGAAATAAATACATTTTGTGAATCTCCAAATAAATCACAGAACATGTAGGAAAAAACATAAACCAAACTCCCCACTCTAATTTATATAATGCTTAAAAATGAAACCAAACTCCCCACCCTAACTTATGCTTTAAAAATGAATAGAAAAAAACCTGCACAAGATCATGACAAATATAGAGATTTTCTAGCTAGTCGATAAAAGGTATAGTCACACCACAATCTCTGTTGTACTTGGCATAGTTTAAAGACCCAAGTGACTAGTGTCTGTCACTGGGCCAGCCAGGGGAAAGACCAGAGCTTGGAATCCACCAGAGCATGGGTTGCCTCTATTAAGAGTTGTTCAGTGTTCTGAGCCCCACAGGAAAGCCAATGGCAGACATGCTTACATAGGTCTCTTGGTCAAGTTCACAGCAATGGAGAACCTCTCCATTCTTCACTGGCAGCAAACAGGTGGGCAAGTATCTGTAAATACTCAATTCACAACCCAATGGCTTGAAATCACAGTTAAAGTCTCCCATCTCTGGGAAAATACACCAACACAAGAGTTCCTGAGACAGCTTACCAAAGAGTTAGCATTGGGGAAAATCTGTTAACTCCTGTCCTTCTGATTCTGCTGATGGCATACGATGCCGAACACAAAACAGTATGCGCTGTCGATCTGTGTAGAAGCAATATGAGGTACTGTACTGTAGATCATTCCATAGCTACAAGACTTGAATAAACTCAAGGAAAAACCAAAACCAAATGGTAGGGTCATTTCGTTTGATTCCTAATAGCTCTCTTAAATATGCTTTAAAAAAGTTTGTAGAGACATGTGCTTAATTTGAGTCAAGATGCATAATGCTGCATTAAATCTCACCCAGTAGTGCAATTTTTTGAAATGGCATGCCTTAAATACGAGATTGGTGATATTTGCCTTCAGCTGGATAAATCTTCAGGGGATGAATCTTCAAATCCCATTGTGGAAAATCCTGATGTTTTGAGTGAGTTTGAAATTCCAAACAATAAATTCACTAATTTATTACAAAAAAGATAGCTTTTGTTAGAAGCATTGCACTCAAGAAAAGTATAAGGCAGGCACCATTGCCTTCTCCACTCCACATATTTTAGCTATGCATTCAAAGACTAATAAGAGATACAACCTTAGGTAACATATATAAATATAATGTCAACTGAGTCAGCTGTTGTTCATCTGTGTGGTTACGGGGAACACAGCTGAAGACATTTTAAAAATGGCAAATTTAAACAGCTTGACCCATAAGACACTATTGTAAATGCTTTCCTAGTTAGATGCAGATAACTAGTGTAATCAACATAATTTTAATATGTTTTTTACACGTCAATACCTGTATATTTTCTATACACTTAAATACCTGTTGGAACTCTGCAATGCTCCAGTTTTCATTGAATTGTGAGGTATTAGCAATCGTCTCATTTCATCTTTCCAAATCTGTATCATATCAAATCCTACCTCCTGCCTCGCATTATTTTTCCTCTTTCCCTGAGGAATATTTTTATGCTAGTCAACGAGTTGTACTTTGGCAGGCTGCTGACACAGCCATGGGGAATATCTCTTAGTGCTGTGCCAAACACATACCCCGACTCCAGCCTCTAGCCTTCTGTCCCTTCATGAAAAGGTCAGGGGTTGTCTCTCAGACTACCAACTGTCATTTCTCCTTCCCATCACAAGGAGAGTCAAATATAGGGCAACTGGGTATGTCAGAAATCTGTAAAATGCACAGAAATGAGAGCATTTGGCCTCATGAGTTTGGTGGGGATGGAATATGAAAGAGCAATAGGCAGGGACATGGAAGGCACAGCATATGGACCTGTGATTACAATTATAGCACACTGTTTGACCTGTGACAAAACATAAGACATAACATTTACCAGCCAGTCATTCCCAGCTGTGGCAAGGCCAGCAGAAAGTCAGGAAGAACTTTCGTTTATCACCAATTGGAATAAAAAAGTTAGTTGACTCAGCTGGACTCAATATACCAATATTAATATGTAATCTGCCCAACCTATTCGATTTAATAGTATTTTTTTAAAAAAGATGTTATTTATTTATTTGAGAGAGAGAGAGCAAGTGAGCGAGTGAGAGGGAGCATGAGCAGGGGGAGGGGCAGAGAGAGAGAGAGAGAGGGAGAAGCAGACTCCTCAATAATCAGGGAGCCCAATGTGGGGCTCAATCCTGGGACTCCAGGATCATGACCTAAGCCGAAGGCAGATGCTCAATCAACTGAGTCACTCAGGAGCCCCTGGATTTAATAGTATTTTTAAAAAATATTTATTTATTTATTTGAGAGAGAGAGGGAGGGAGAACAAGCACAAGCAGGGAGGAGGAGAGAGACTCTCAAGCAGATTCCCACGGAGCACGGACCCATCTCAGGGCTTAATCTCATTACTCTAAGATCATAACCCTGAGATCATGACCTGAGCCAAAGCTAAGAATTGAACACTCAACCAACTGAACCACCCAGGCACCCCAGTTTTTAATAGTATTGTAAGAGCCTACTTTTTTCCCTAAAGTAGTATGATACTTCACTTATGAACTTTAAACTGGAATGGTGCAAGAGGAGCCTGTGTATAGAGATTTCAGGTATGAAATTTGGTCCTACCTCTATGCATCCCCATTTCTTCTCCAGTTTTAATTTAGGATGATGTACTTATCCTCCCAAAGGAGGGGCAGACCAAGGTGGGAGGGCTAGTAAGAGTGTGTCTCATCAGAAATCGTGTTTCATCACTGACATCGTTTAGAATGGTAGTAAAAAGCAGAGTAAATTTTAGTTGGCTTTATTATTGTTACTTCTTACACCTCTACAGACAAGGGACTATCCTCTTGCCTGAGCCCAGGAGCCACTTCCACTGACCTGCTTCCTCTTTGTAGTGGGTCTCAAAGCTGCTCCACACTTCAGGGCTTTAATTTGCATGTGACAATTTTCAGTACCTGTTCCTACTACCTCCCAGAGTTGTGAAGGTGAATGTGATAATGGTGAGAAAGTGTTTGTTAATTGTCAAACAAATTGCAATAGTTAAGTTCTTGATTATATTGGGGTGTGGATCAGTGAATGTGAAGGAAAACTGGAACTTGCCTTCAGGTTCTAACCCTATCTTTGCACTTGGTTTAGAATAGTCCTCTAAACCATAAGTGAGTAACAGATGACATGAGACTGACTAGTTTGAGAGCCAACTTCTTCATTCCCTGTGCTTATTCTAAAACAGAGTATCTCAGGGATGCCTGGGTGGCTCAGCAGTTGGGTATCTGCCTTTGGCTCAGGGCATGATCCCAGGGTCCCAATATTGAGTCCTGCATCGGGCTCCCTGCATGGAGCCTGCTTCTCCCTCTGCCTATGTCTCTGCCTCTCTCTGTGTCTCTCATGAATAAATGAATAAAATCTTTAAAAATAATAATAATAAAAATAAAACAGAGTATCTCAACTTGGCACCACTAACATTGTGGACCAAATAATTCTTTGCCATAGGGGCCATACTCTGCACTGAAAGATGTTTAGCAGCGGCCCTGGCCTCTACCCATGAGATGCCATCAGCATCCCTGTCTTGAGTTGTATCAAATAAGGTGTCTCCGAATATTGCTTTAAGTTCCCTTGGGCAGGGGAAGCAAAATTATCCCAGGTTAATAACTGCTCTAAAGCAATGTCACTATTTAGGAACAATATGAGAAAAGGTGAAGTAAAGGAAATTAGAAGTTTTTTGAAATTTTTATTTCCCAAGAATCTCAAACTTACTTTTTTTTAGGCAAATAATTGTACATTTTCAAATTGCTTATGTGCAGTTTAATTTGACCTTGAGTGAGAATTAGCATTTTAATATGCCAAGTGATAGTGGTAACCCTGGGTTCAATATAATTACTCATGGACAGTAATTTCCCCCATCTAGATTCTCCATGTATCTGCCATAACGTGATGCTTCATGCATACAATATATGACTGGCATGTTGTGAGCCAACAGCCCTCTTTGTTCCATTTTGATTGAGTTCATAATTCTACAATATATATGAAGGCAGTAGCAAGGAGTGGATTAGATCAGTAGGATTAAACAGTAGATCAGATGATATGACTCTGCTTCTGGCACATGTATTCCTTCCATTAATTTTATTGTTTTCCCTTCCTTTTACATAGCTCAGTCATAGGGAATATGAGTTAATGAATTAATAAAGTTTGAATTGGCTATCAAGAAACTCAGACAAAAGAAAAAACAGAAATAAGTTTAAAAATCCCCTGTATATGCCAATTATGTACAAAACCTTATCTGGCCAAAAGCTGTAAATCCATGAAGCCTCTAAATGGCACGATCCAACAACTGAAAATGTTGATCACTGGGATCACTCCCACAGATTATGATTATAGCAGTAAAAGAAAACTCTGCTGTCAGCTTTCAAAATGGTCTAGAAAACAAGGGAAGCTTCCACCACCTGCTATATGTTTCCCACTCTTCCCCTAACAGAATCTCTATTTTCCAAGTTAATGTTTCACCCTACAGATTCCTAAACTGTGGAACTAAAGATCACATAGATGGATCATCATATAAAACAAAGCCTAATGAGCACATCTAGAAGCCTTTTATTTCTTGAACAAATCTTGAAGATTATGTTTCCAAAAGTCAAGAGGGTCAGTAATTTGAAAAACAGGCCTCAATAGCCATTGATCCAGGTCTACATTTGTATAACCAGACGCTGTACGATGGCACACTATATTTCAAATGTAAGATATTAAATATGGGTAACAATCATCAATTTAAAAAATAGTCATTGCAAGAGGCTCACCAAATCAAGGTACATGTTGTATGTTCCCTGATGAAGTTCTTTGAGGGGTAGAGAAATACCTTGTGCTATATTCAGGTGAGTAACCACACATTCTTCCTTTCTCTCTTTCTTTCTTTCCAGTGCTTACCGAAGGCTTGCATGAGCCAGAAATGATGTTAGATGTTCACATACAGGCTTGAATAAGTCACTCTGCCTTCAAAGATTTCACAAACTGTGGGGGAAACGGGTATGTAGTGGACTTTTGCAGCATGTGATTAGTGGCATTACAACAGTGATAAAAGATGCAAACTATACACAGAGGATGTGGATAGGAGAAAGTTTTAGGGAGAGTGTTGACCAACTTCAAAAGCTGCAGAGAAGACAAGTGATGTGAGCCTGTACTGGGCTCACTAGGGTCTTCCCAAAATTCATGTCCACCTGGAATTTCACAATGTGACTTAGAAGCAGAGTCTTTGAAGATAAAATTAGTTAAGTTAGATTCAGGTCACACTGGATTAGGGTGGGCCCTAAATACAAGGACTGACATCCTTATAAGGTAAGAATACATGAAGAAGTAGACATACACAGTGGGGAGGAGGCCATGTGAAGACAGAGACAGAGATTGAGGTGCTGAATCCATAAGCCAAGGAATGCCAAGGATTGCCACCAACCACCAGAAGCCAGGAGAGAGGTATGAGGCAGATTCTTCCTAGAACTTCCAGAAAGAACCAACCATGCAGATACCTGGATTTTAGATTTATGGCCTCCAGAAGTGTGAGGCAATAAATTCCTGTTGCTTTAAGCCCCACCATGTGTGGTAATATTTTACAGCAGACTAAGGAAACCAAACACTAGAACTGAAATAAGCTTTTTCTCTAGTATCCTATTTAGGCATATCCTTAACAAAAAGGAGAATTTCCCTATCTCAAACATGACAGTCCTTACTTTACTGAGCCAGAAATGCAATTTATTACTCTCCTGGAATTTTTGTGTTTATCCTCTCATTTTATATCCACAAGAGATAAAATGAGAGCTCTTCTCAAGTGCCCTAAATTATTTCAGGCTTTACATCTCTCTTTGTTCCAAATCTTTTTCTAGCCACCTATGTGATGCTGAATTAATACAGACTATGATTCCTATTTATAAGGAAGCCGCTTGTTCTATTGTAAGGAGACATGACAGGCCACCATCACTGCATTTGATAATCACCTGGAGAGCTGTTTTAAATACCTAGACCAGGATTTTGGCCCCGGGAGATTCTGATTTAATTGGTCTGGTGTGATACTAGGTCATACTTAAAAAAAAATAAAAAATAAAAAAATAAGTCTTTCCAGGGTTTCAGAAGTGTAGCCCCAGCCTGAGAACCATCAATATAGAGCAAGGCTTTACTAGAAGCAGATAAGCTGAAACAAAGACTATTAAATGATCCCCTGAAGGCACTAAATTGAAAATACAAATAAAATCTAAGAATGAGCTCTACATTTACTGAATCTATCATAAACTCATGCAATATTTTGCCCCAAAATGATTTCGAAAGAAACAGGTTAAGTAAAAGATCATACAATGCAACCTGGATCTGAGAGTTAGCAGTATCATTGACTTGGGGCCACAGTTGAGAGGAGAGGGACTTGTCCTCTCAGAGTGGTAGAAATAATGGGTAAGGACTTAAAGACCATAAAATCACTATCATTATGCTACCCTTTGAGGATCCTTTGGGGTCAAACCTCTCCAAAATAACCAACCAAACAGAAGAGAAAAATAGTCACTTTTGTTATCAAGTGCATTCTTCTAGAAATGATTATATTGCCTTTTTTACATTTTTAAGTGTGGATTTAAATTTAAGTATCTTGTTATACAAATGAGGTACTTTTAAATACAAAATTGAGACTATATCTTCACAGTCTAAAATATCTTTCTCATTTCCTCCTTGATGCCCACATTTATATTTTATTGCTTAAGCAATTTAGAAGAAAACACTGTTGTTTCTGAGATGAACATAAAAGGAAACCATAAAAGTCAACAAGTAGACATTTTGGTGTGAGCAGGGAGGTCTCTAATTGCACATAAGAAAAATATCTGTTATTTTTAGAACCATGCATCTTTAAAAAACAGTTTAGTCCAAAAAAGAGTAAATTAAGCATTAAAAAATGTGAATATCCACATAAAAAGAATTTTTTTAAAGATTTTATTTATTTATCCATGAGAGACAAAGAGAGAGAGAGAGGCAGAGACATAGAGGGAAAAGCAGGCTCCATGCAGGGAGCCCGATGTGGGACTTGATCCCTGGACTCCAGGATCACGCCCTGGGCCAAAGGCAGATGCTAAACCACTGAGCCACCCAGGTGTCCCAAAAGAAAGTGTTTTTAAAGGTACATTTGAGGTTTTTATTCCTGTGAATTTTCCTACATTTGTGATGGCAGTATCCTTTATAAATGTTGAATCTGATCAGTACTTTTGTCCAAACCATTCACATGGACTAATGTGTGTTGACATATTCAGAATAAATGATATCAGTAATTTGAATTTTGCTATAAATGTATATTTCCATCTTATCACAGTGCATATTAATAAAACTTGAAGGTACTCAAGTTTTTTAACTGGAATGTTAAGTATTGTTTTATAAGTGGGTCTTAGTAAAACAAAAGTTGAGGGGCAGCTGGGTGACATAGTCAAGCATCTGACTCTTGGTTTCTGGCTCAGATCATTAGCCCAGGGTCGTGAGATTGAGCTCTGTGTTGGGCTCTGCACTTAGTTGGAGTCTGCTTGAGATTCTCTCTCCCTATGCCCACCCCACTCATGCTCTTCCTCTCTCTCTCTAAAATAAATGGATAGATCTTTAAAGAAATAAACATTTGAATAATACATGACAGGTTAAATTGTACTTGATAATTAAAAAATAAATGTTACATTTTAAAAAGAATTAGCCTGAAATATTGGTATTAGTCCTATTGTCTAACCTGAGAGTTGAGAATAATTATTAATAAGACAAACCATATCCCCTAATTATTTTCTTATATGAAGCTTCTGTAACTACAAGAAAGCATGTAAATTATATGTTGATTGGGCAGCCCGGGTGGCTCAGCAGTTTAACGCTGCCTTCAGCTCAGGGCGTGATCCTGGAGACCTGAGATCGAGTCCCACGTCAGGCTCCCTGCATGCAGCCTGCTTCTCCCTCTGCCTGTCTCTCTTTCTCTATCTCTCATGAATAAATAAATAAAATCTTTAAAAAATTATATGCTGATAAGTAATTATTATTAAATTGCATAGTGTAAAATATCAGTAAGATGCTAAAAAATCTAAAATGACTTAATAGAATATTAAGATATCAAATATGATGCTTTATTTTTGTTGTTGGTTCAGAGAATGTGGATACAATATAGTGCATTTCTAAACAATCCAATTAGTAGTATTCAAATATTTCAGTGTGCCAGGAACATAATCTGGAATCAAATAATGATATAGAACTGACTATCAAGGAAATTACTGGGGATATACACAACAAATAGTAAAAAACAGAAAGATTTGAAACCAAATGAAAATAAAAACAATGCATCAAAAGTATTTTTCAACTGCCAGTATACAGGCTTCCCCTGCTATCTGAAGGTAGGGTGATGTTAAGAAACCTTTCCTATGCCAAAATGGTGTAACATAAGGAAATGATTGCCACTAATGTACATGGAAAAGTTTTTAAGCATTCTCAGACCCAAAATATCACCTCTCCTAGGCTTCTTGATACTTTAGGACACATCTTGCTAACAGATGCACACAAAAACAAAAACAAACAACAACAACAACAACAAAAACCCAGATGCTCACAGATACAGTAAAAGCTCTGGTTGGGATGCATGCTGCCTCTACAATGGTTTACTACAAAATGAAGCCTGAATGTTATCTATTTTTGCCTTGTTTCATCAAAGTGAAAATTCTCTTTCAATTTCTTTAGTGAAAGCAGCTACTAATGTAGGTCTTCCATAAAAGCGGCATACTGGAGGGTATTATGCTGAGTGAGTAAGTCAACCAGAGAAGGACAAACATATGGTCTCATTCATTTGGGGAATATAAATAATAGTGAAAGGGAATAGAAGGGAAGGGAGAAGAAATGGGTAGGAAATATCAGAAAGGGAGACATAACATGAAGACTCCTAACTCTGGGAAACGAACTAGGGGTGGTGGAAGGGGAAGTGGGTGGGGGTGGGGGTGAATGGGTGACGGGCACTGAGGGGGGCACTTGACGGGATGAGCACTGGGTGTTATTCTGTATGTTGGCAAATTGAACACCAATTTTAAAAAAAAGCAGTGTAAACAAACTTTTGAAAAGTCGAGATATTGTAATACATATCAGGTCTAAGGATTTTTAGAGGATGCTTAGAAGTGCATGAGTATCTTAACTTATCTACAGTGCAGAGGGATGTTTTGGGGCAATCATTGTGGATCTTCATACTTCCCCACCAGGTTGAAAGAGTCCTCTCAATAGGCTCAGCTTCAGTGGGTATGTCATTAGCATGCTTTGGCATTCTATAGCTACATGCAGATTGTACACGGAGGGTGTAGAGAAACCTCAGCAAATACATCGAGGCTAGTAAGACACATGAGAAAAAGGTTAATGTAGTGTGCAGCAACGTTTTAATTATTTCATGTGATAAGTGACCCTTTATTCTTTCAAATATTGACCTGAGAGAAAAGTTCTTTCGTTATGGCTAGGGCTAAAAATCAACATTAGAGCATTAGTGGATAATTACCATTTATGTGGACCAATTTTACTAAATGGTAAGTCTACTCACATGAACAAAATGAAAACTTTGAACATGACATAGGGACCTTCTGTGAAATTATATTTACTCAGAATTTTAGACTTATGTATCTTTTTTACTCAATCAGGGATGTTGTAATACTGAATATTTACTTGGTACCTGATATATAAAATATCGTCCAATTCTCTGATCTATGAATTTAAAGAATGGATTGACAGACATTGGTAAAACTCTCAAGTTTTCAACTTGAGTTTTGAGAACTCTAGGTGTTCCACATATTTGATTTTGACTTCTTTCCAAAACATACTTTAATGACTTTCAAAATAAAAATCTAAAAAAATAACTTAAAGGGAACCAACTTTTAAAAAATTCTTAAATTGGGATGCCTGGGTAGCTCAGCAGTTTGAGCATCTGCCTCCAGCTCAGGGCATGATCCCGGGTCTGGGGATCAAGTCCCGCATCAGATCAGGTTTGCCTACATGGATCCTGCTTCTCACTCTGCCTCTCTCTTTGTGTCTCTCATGAATAAATAAATAAAATCTTAAAAAAAATAAAATAAATAAAATAAAAATTTATTAAATTGTTAAGGATTTGTACCATTTTGATTTGAATAGACATTTATTTAAAAATAATGCTTTCAAAAAGATGCTTGCCTTTGATGCATTTCAATAAATAAATAAATAAATAAATAAACAAACAAATACATAGTTAAAATATGGCAGCACATTCACATTCACAGGGAAGAAGAGGTGTTGGTGAGATAGGGCATGGATTATTGTGTTGATAAGGACACAGGGATACTCCCTACACCAGAGACAGTTGCCTGTACCACAAAAAACCTTCAGAGAAGTAAGGAATGTAAAGTGTCAAAACTGCAAAATCGAAAAGCTGACTCACTCTTATTTATTAATTAATCCACCACAGTTTCATATAATTAACACAGTCATCTTTGAATGGAGAAACAAAAATTTTCCAATAATGCTCCACATAGATATGTCTTCTGAAGAGTCTATCTTTAAGCCACTGTATGAGGACAGAACTTTTCATGCAGAGGAAACTCAACATCACATTTTGGGGCTAGTGCTCTCTTTTTCTCTTAGGGTGGAAAGCCTTCAGTTTTCTTATTGAAAACTACATCTGAAACTAATGATGTATTATGTTGGCTAATTGAATTTAAATAAAAATAAAAAAGAAAGACTTTGATTTCTATAATTCCCATTTATCCTTAGTTGAAAGTGGGTGAGATTTTCTGCTAATTAAATTGGAATTCTCTCTAATTGGCAAGTTTAAGACAATGACAAGAATAAATAGTATATTGCACCCAAAATAAGGTTGACATATCTGTAAATATGTAAATATATCTGTAAAACAGATATGTCACTTAATGAAGCAATATTAAGAAAAAGGAATCCACAAATCACCCAAGTTAAAAGCATAAATAAAGGGATCCCTGGGTGACGCAGTAGTTTAGCGCCTGCCTTTGGCCCAGGGCGCGATCCTGGAGACCTGGGATCGAATCCCACCCACATCGGGCTCCCAGTGCATGGAGCCTGCTTCTCCCTCTGCCTGTGTCTCTGCCTCTCTCTCTCTGTGACTTATCATAAATAAATAAAAATAAATATATTTTTTAAAAAGCATAAATTGTACATTACACAAGTTAGAAAATAAGACTTCTCTTTTATTGGACACATGTTTGAAAAAAGCCTGGAAGGGGTACTGCTTGTAGAATTGAAGATAATTTTCTTGTTTAGAAGAGGCAAAAGAGGGATCCCTGGTGGTTCAGTGGTTTGGTGCCCGCCTTTTGCCCAGGGCGTGATCCCGGAGTCCCGAGATCCAGTCCCACGTTCCACGTCGGGCTCCCTGCATGGAGCCTGCTTCTCCCTCTGCCTGTGTCTCTGTGCCTATCTCTCTCTCTCTCTCTCTCTCTCTCTCTCTCTCTCTCTCTCTCTGTGTCTCTCATGAATAAATAAATAAAATCTTAAAAAAAAAAAAAGAGGCAAAATGGACTCACTGAAGAATTGAAATAGAGTATTCCTAAGTAATGAATTTGGCTTAGTTCTTTTTTTTTTTTTTTTTAAAGACTTTATTTATTTATTCATGAGAGATGCAGAGAGTGAGGCAGAGACTCACTGCCTCATCCTGCCGGAAGCCTGATGTGGAACTCGATTCCGGGACTCCAGGATGACGACCTGGGCCAAAGGCAGGTGCTCAACCGCTGAGCCACCCAGGCATCCCAGCCTAGTTCTTTATAATCAATCTATTCACTGTTGGTTTCTACACATTTAAAAAACTACATTGCAGAAGAGACTTCATGAAGCCATTGTCTTAGATAAAGGCATGTTCTGACAACTGTTCAACTTTATTTTTTATTTTTATTTTTTAAAAGATTTTTATTTATTTATTCATGAGAGACACAGAGAAAGAGGCAGAGATGGGCAGAGGGAGTAGCAGGCTCCCCCCTGGGAGCCTAATGCGGAACTCCAACCCAGGACCCCCGGATCACGCCCTGAGCCAAAGGGAGACGCTCAACCACTGAGCCACCCAAATGTCCCAACTGTTCAACTGTAATGAGCCATTTTGTATGGCTTTTGGACTGGTATTTGATGATTTGCTTCCTTCCATGAGTGAATGAGGAGGGTTAAACCACTGGTTTATACCAGTGTATGTTCTGCATTTCCTTCTCTGCACATCTAGAAGAAAAGGATTTTTAAAACTCAGCATAATGCTTTCAAACATATTGGATCATAAAACTTTTAATGCAGAGAAATTTCTTTGAAATTCAGGAACTTAAAGGAAAGTTTTAGTTGGTAGAGCATGTGACTCTTAATCTTGGGGTTGTGAGTTCAAGCCCCATGTTGAACATTGAGATTTCTTAAAAATAAAATCTTTTTTAAAAAGGGGTTCAAAAAAATGCTAGCAGGTTAGAATGACGGGAGAAAATTGCAAAAAAAAAAATTGAGGAACATGGATGTGAAATTTTCCTTTAAGTTGACCGTACACATGTAGACTCTCACAGTTCTATGGCTGCAGAATGGAGAAGGTCAAGCTTAAGAAAAGCTCATGATAAAACAACTGATTGCCAGAAAGACTAGTTTAACTGGAACACATTAATACAGGTGAATGTCTTGATGTGAGCAATGGTTCCACTGCATTTGTTTTGAAATTGAAACCAGTAGACTTGTGCTAAAATTCTAACTGTTACACTTATGATTATTATCTAAGTATCACCTGTAACGATTTTTAACTGTATGCCAACTCCACTAGGTTAAAAAAGATACAGGGGAAACATCTTACTTATCTTGTTCCCTCCAGCATTCCAGGATTTTGCTCTGAGCGTGGCACGTAGTAGGCCCTCAATCAGTAACTGTTGAATCAATTAGTAAGGTATGTGGCTTGCCCTCTCTGGGCCTGGGCTTCTCATTTGTAAAATCAAGAACCTGAAGTTGCTGTGTGTCTAAAATAAGACAATGTGTGGAAGTGCTTTGGAAACTCCAAAGTGCAAGAGATGACTAAGAAATTGCTACTATTATCAATAAACACTACCAATGAGGCTTAAGGAAACAGACGATTTATCCCAAAAAAGCTGAGATTAGTGAAATGTTATAGTTGTTTTCTGATTATTTGCAGAAGTATTGTATTAAACAGATTGGACCCACTTTATATATTGCTCCAGAGGGTGGGCCAGGGGCCATTGGCCAAACAGATGTGTCTTAAAGTAAGGACAATCTGTCATTAGTGTATTCTATAATGCTGTATCAGGGAAAATCAGTGAAGATTCCAGAATTTCTCAGTGTAGGGATTTAAAGGGTAAAGCAGTCTGGTGGTAGAGTGGGGTAGGGGTGAGCGATCCATCTGGAAGCAAGTCCAGTAAGCACAATGTTTCACTCAGCTTTCATATGTGTTTACCATGGCCAAAGGGACTGAAGGAGATTATGTTGGTTCTGAAGTCCTGCCTACCCCCACCTCCATTCCCATCTCTGGCCACAGCTGGACACCACCATTGGTGGAAATGTTTAAACAGAGCCTAATATGGATAATAAAGCAAATCCTGAACTGGATAAGAGGGGACCTTGGAACTCTAAGGTCACATCCAACTGTAAGTCTCTGGATATAAGCTGGAGAGAGTAAAATTTCTAAATTTGGTAGGAATAAATGAGCCTTAAAAAAACTGGAAAGAAGGGCTATAAGCTCCTCTTTTAGCTGCCCTGTAATAGAGAAAACAGAATTCAAGTAACAATTTATATTGGTTATACCTCCCACTTTCCTAAAAAAAAAAAACTCACTATATAAAATTCTATATAGGAAATAATATGGGACGCCTGGGTGGCTCAGTGGTTGAGTGTCTGCCTTTGGCTCAGGGCATGATCCTAGAGTTCCACATCGGGCTCCCTGCATGGAGCCCGTTTCTCCCTCTGCCTATGTCTCTGCCTCTCTCTCTGTGTCTCTCACGAGTAAATAAATAAAATCTTAAAAAAAAGAAATAATATAATTTTCAATTAAGATATAAACATGACTTTTTGTAGATATAATACATATACATGGAAAACCAAACACAATTACATAGGACAGCTCTCTAAGTCACGTATTTTATTTCAACATTTATGTGAACTTAGTTATCAAATGCATTTAACCCACAGAAAACCCTGAGTGATTTGATGAACCTTAAATCCACTGAGAATCTGTCTTCTCAAAAAAAAAAGTGCATGTTTTTAGAAAACCATTTGGCCCAAAGATAATATAAGGGAAAGCTTTTCCCATTTAAATAGCTGCTATTTTTATAAATGGAACAAAATCAACTTCTCCATAAGGAGAAAACACACTCTTGGGGAGAGCTGAGAAATTCTGAGATGTGAGGGGAGGGGAGGTGTTAGGGTTGCCAAGGAGTTTTCTCTTATATTCCAGCAATGCATCTTCACATCTTCTGGAAGAAAAGAGATGCACGAAACTTATTTCCTATATCCTAGCCACTGAACAGAACCCCTGTGTAGGTTAGTATAGCAAAGAGCGAAGTCTTAAGGGAGGGAGGGGATACTAAGGGAAAAGTGCCTGAAGAGTTTCATCGAAGTCGATGGGTAATGTAAAATACCCATTGGTAAATTGGAAAGGTGAAGAGGCTGGTCTCCTTGATGCCAGTATATGCTCTCCTTCGATATTAATGGCCACGGAGCCAATGAGAAAAAGCATCTTTACCCTTCACAATTATTAATTGCTACCAATTGTACACACAGGTTAGAATGCTCCAGCCACATACACTGGAAATAATGTTATTTCTAAGACTAATTATAAAATATGTCACATGACAGTATTTTTCCAGGATGAAGAAATTCATGAAAACATTATACAGCTCCCCCAAATTAAATACCAGCCCAGTGGACAGGGACTACTTCCTGAGGTTCCACTTTCATATTCACAGGACACATTTAGTGGCCCCATTAACATAGGTGAAAATTATCCCAGAAAAGATGTCCCTGCCCTCAATCCTTCCCATTCTTATCAGTGGAAGTAGGGGGCAAGCATCTGGCCCTCCGCACCACTTCTGTCTCTGAGTGAAAGCTTGCCATTTGACTGCATCTGTCCCTTTGTCAGCCAGAATGTGAAGATCCTACGTTTGGGACTGGGCTCCAGAGAGGTGGTTGCTCTGAGAAACACCAAACTGGCTTGGTGTTATTACAGCCATCTTCACTTGAAGCCATAATTAGGAAGATGCGTTTCTCAAGGGCAATGTCTACGGAGCGCACAGATAATAATCAGAGTTGATTTTCTCCTGAAGCTTGCCATTCAGGGACTCCGTTTCCAGTTCAGGGATATCACACAAAATCCCCTCTCAATTTCTACAGATCACTGTCAGATCTCAGCTGGCAACAGGCAGCTTTCAAGCTGACCTCTTGATAATGTAGAAGGCCAGTGCTCCAGATGCGGTCAGTGAAAGCTGAGGGGTGCTGAAGGAAATCTTAGCCACTGAACAGAACCCACACTTCAAGGCTCAAGCCCATGCTGAGGTCTGTGTTCTAGAGCTCTCTTCTGGGGGACCCCAGTAATGCCTGTCCTACACAAAGCCTTAAAACATGCAACACTCCTCCTACTGAAACGTGTAATTAGGGTCCAGAGAACCATGGGCATTGACATCCACTTTTTTCCCCAGCCGATTCAGAGTCCAGGCCATTGCTGACCTGACACAACATTCCCAGGAGTCCAGATGCTGCCCGAGAGGAGGTGTAAGAGCAAGCATAGCTCTTCCTCCCTGCAGAAGGACATAGGAAGTTAGCTACACGTGGAGGAAAAAAAAAAAAGTTGACAAAAAAGAATGAGAAAAATAGGCTTTGGTTCATGAGTTCCTGTACTTCATGGGGTCTTTAAAACAGGCTGATCTTCAGATGATCTACAGCAGAATAAAGCAAATGACTACATTTCCGAAGGGAGAGTCCTGACACAGTGAGTGCCATTGTTCGAGTCACACTAAGAACAGCACACACTGCAAATGCTTTTTGTCCTGATTCTTTGTCTTATCTCTTCATCTAACATCTAACTTGCTGGCACAGAGTGCCGATGTCTTTATATATATATACATATATATATGTATATATATATAAATTTATTATTTATTGGTGTTCAATTTGCCAACATATAGAATAACACCCAGTGCTCATCCCAGCAAGTGTTCCCCTCAGTGCCCATCACCCCCACCCCCCCACCCACCTCCCTTTCTACCACCCCTTGTTTGTTTCCCAGAGTTAGGAGTTTCTCATGTTCTGTCTCCCTTTCTGATATTTCCCACTCATTTTTTCTCCTTTCTCCTTTATTCCCTTTTCACTATTTTTTATATTCCCCAAATGAATGAGACCATATAATGTTTGTCCTTCTCCGATTGACTTATTTCACTCAGCATAATACCCTCCAGTTCCATCCACGTCAAAGAAAATGGTGGGTATTTGTCGTTTCTAATGGCTGAGTAATATTCCATTGTATACATAGACCACATCTTTATCCATTCATTTTTCGATGGACACTGAGGCTCCTTCCACGGTTTGGCTATTGTGGACATTGCTGCTATAAACATTGGGGTGCAGGTGTCCTGGCATTTCACTACATCTGTATCTTTGGGGTAAATCCCCAGCAGGGCAATTGCTGGGTCATAGGGCAGATCTATTTTTAACTCTTTGAGGAGCCTCCACACAGTTTTCCAGAGTGGCTGTACCAGTTCACATTCCCACCAACAGTGCAAGAGGGTTCCCCTTCCTCTACATCCTCTCCAACATTGGTTGTTTCCTACTTTGTTTATTTTCCCTATTCTCACTGGTATGAGGTAGTATCTCATTGTGGTTTTGATTTGTATTTCCCTGATGGCCAGTGATGCGGAGCATTTTCTCATGTGCTTGTTGGCCATGTCTAGGTCTTCCTCTGTGAGATTTCTGTTCATGCCTTTTGCCCATTTCATGATTGGATTGTTTGTTTCTTTGCTGTTGAGTTTAATAAGTTCTTTATAGATCTTGGATACTAGCCCTTTATCTGATACGATATTTGCAAATATCTTCTCCCATTCTGTAGGTTGTCTTTTAGTACTAGAAGTCCTGGCCTCGGCAATCAGACAACAAAAAGAAATAAAAGGCATTCAAATAGGCAGAGAAGTCAAACTCTCCCTCTTTGCAGATGACATGATACTCTACATAGAAAAACCCAAAAGACTCCACCCCAAGATTTCTAGAACTCATACAGCAATACAGCAGTGTGGCAGGATACAAAAATCAATGCCCAGAAGTCAGTGGCATTTCTATACACTAACAATGAGACTGAAGAAAGAGAAATTAAGGAGTCAATTCCATTTACAATTGCACCCAAAAGCATAAGATACCTAGGAATAAACCTAACCAAAGAGGTAAAGGATCTATACCCTAAAAACTACAGAACACTTCTGAAAGAAATTGAGGAAGACACAAAGAGACGGAAAAATATTCCATGCTCATGGATTGGTGGAATTAATATTGTGAAAATGGCAATGTTACCCAGGGCAATTTACTTTTACGTTTAATGCAATCCCTATCAAAAAAGCATGGACTTTCTTCAGAGACTTGGAACAAATTATTTTAAGATTTGTGTGGAATCAGAAAAGACCCCGAATACCAGGGGAATATTGAAAAAGAAAACCATAGCTGGGGGCATCACAATGCCAGATTTCAGGTTGTACTACAAAGCTGTGGTCATCAAGTCAGCATGGTACTGGCACAAAAACAGACACATAGATCAATGGAACAGAATAGAGAACCCAGAAGTGGACCCTCAACTTTATGGTCAACTAATATTCGACAAAGGAGGAAAGACTATCCACTGGAAAAAAGACAGTCTCTTCAATAAATTGTGCTGGGAAAATTGGACATCCACATGCAGAAGAATGAAACTAGACCACTCTCTTGCACCATACACAAATATAAACTCAAAATGGATGAAAGATCTAAATGTGAGACAACAGTCCATCAAAATCCTAGAGGAGAACACAGGCAACACCCTTTTTGAACTTGGCCATAGTAACTTCTTGCAAGACACATCTATGAAGGCAAGAGAAACAAAAGCAAAATGAATTACTGGGACTTCATCAAGATAAGAAGCTTTTGCACACCAAGAGTGCCACTGTCTTAAGGCCCTCTTCCACTGAGATTCTCTAGATGAGAGTCAAAGAAAACCTGGTTTGCTGCAAAAAGGGTTTGTTCTGCCCTAGCGAATGAAAAGGGAACAGTCACAAAGAGTGGCCATTTGTTAAGACGCTGGTCTTTGTGACAATGTCTTTGTAATATCATAATTGGCAAAATTCAGAAATTGATGTGAGACCTAGCATAACCTTGTTACACTCCAAGCCTGTCACCAAAGAGGCAGGTTGACATCTGAATTTAACTGACACTGTTTGCTTGCTTTGAGGCTGCCTCTCCATCTTGTGTATAGCTGCAAATGAAAATGATTCCCTGAGAGAAGCCTTTGGGATCGCAAATGCATAAACATCTGGGATTCAAATCTCTTTCAATTACATTAATGATCTACTACGTGCAGGAGAAAGTTTTGAGTCTAAAATAACATTAATTCAATCTCAAGGTTAGAGAGAGATCTTAAACTTTTTTCTAAACCCCAAATGCCCTTTAAAAGCCCAGAGGGGAAAAATCTATCTGCGCTCTGTAATGAGACTGTGATGAGACCTGTGAAGGGAAACATATCCTTGAGCTTCTTGGTGAGCGTAGCGGATAAATCAAATGGCTGTGATTCTTGTTTCCATAAATTAGACAAAGAAAAGTCTAGGCTGCCAAATTATTTATTTAAGATGTGGTCATAATATGTCATTCAACCCGATAGCGATTATTTGTCTACACTAGCTTACTGCTCTAATACAGTTCAGTTCTGCTGGTCTTGCCTTTGAAATCTCACTTTTATTTTTCTGATCTAATGGTGTCCCTGGTCAGCAGCTAAGCCAACCTCTTGTCCACTTCTTGCCAATACTACTCACAACCATGTGACTGTTAGAGTGCCACTTCCATCAGGTCCTTCTATACAAACAGTTCACCTATCAGAGCAAGCTTAGACCTTCATCAGCCAGCCTCATCCTGCAACCAATGCTCCTTCATGTTCACCAGGCAGCTGGTCTCCTTGCTGGCTCCTTGACATTGACATGCAACACACTCACTGACTTGCATCTTTGCATCTACCTATTCTATGCCTTTCTCCTCCCCTGCTCTCCATTATCCAATGCTCTTACTTCTCAAGGCTCCATTCATGTTCTACTCTATCTCTGACCCCTGGCTCTTTTGATCCACACAAACCCTCCCCTTCTCTGTACAGTATCAGTAGACTATACTGTGGGTTTTAACTGTGGTTGGGTGTGTTTGTGAACATGTGTAAACACATGCTTATTTATAGAGAGACATGGGTTGTAATTTGTTAAAGAAAGCAGCCTCTAGTTGTTTTGTTTCTTTCAAAATATCTGGGACCAATTTGTGAACTCTTCTGTCTTTATAAAACAAGCCTGACAACCATGGGTTAGTTATACTCAACTACTAATAATTAATAAAAATAAATGACTAAAAAGGTAATAGAAAATGTCAGAGTACCATCCCTTCTTCCCCTGGCCTCCTACACCTGTTACCTGCCTTAGTTATCTCACGCCTTATTTATATGTGATATTAAAGGATTCTTTCAAAAAGCTAGAGACTACAGCTAGTGCCAAAAGTCAATGTCATTTGTACATACTAATGACAACAGAACTTCCTTCCCAATTTAGAAATCAGAACATGGGCTCACTACAATAAAAAATTAAAACTAACTCTTAAGCCTTAGAGAGGTTCAATCTCTCAGTGTTTCAATCTGTTTCAGAGACTAATAAAACTTTCAAAGAAAGCTCAATTGAGAGGAAAATGTACCTTGACAATACTTTTGATGGCAAACAGTGTTTCAATTAATATTAATGCCATTTTGAAATATTTCCCAAGTGTTTCTTACATATGTAAAAAACACTGAACATAAAAGGCATGTAAATCAGTTAATTTGCATATACCTAATATAAAGTTGTTAAATATTTGGGTTCGAACTTTGATCTCAATATTCTATGGAAAGAACTTCTGTCATTACTGTTTTAATATGCCAATTTAATGTCCAACAGTAATTGGCTTATTTAATAGGCTCTAATGGTAATTTGATTTGACTATAATCTTTACAAAAAGAAAAACTAGCACCTCCCTTTCTAGGAAATAATAATGTTATGGCAGAGGAAGGAGATAAACTGGAAAAGCTATGTGCTTCTCCAATAAAATATTTGGAGGGATACATTTAAAGTAGCATCCCTTTATTCTCAATAAGTATAATGACCTAGGAAACCTCCCCATGCTGCTGTTGTATGTGAGGTAGCAAGGGAACAGACTGTGGATGTAGCTGCACTGAGTGGTGTTGGGCCATTTACTTAAGATCCCGGAGCATCTGTTTTCAAATTTGGAATGGACAGAGTGGCAGTGGTTCCACACTTACTATTTAAAGTTAAGATAAAGGTCAGATAAGGCATTGCTAAAAGGCTGTCCTAGTCAGTTGATATATAGAATTACCATTGCTAGTCAGGGGAAACCGTTGTAAAATGCCCCAAACTGTGTGAAGCTATAAAGGATCCACTTCCTTTGTTACCCTGTATCTTTTGGAAGTTGGTGTTGTCACAGCATCTCAGCAGCCAGAAATATTGTTGCTGATTTTGTGGTTTTCCAGCAGGCACTTGTGAAACAGCATATGCTCTAATTTTTTTCTAAGACTTTCCTGCAACATTAAAAAAAATGGATTCATTATGTGAATGCCAATCTACAACTTAGAGTTCTGCTACTTTTGTTCTTAAACATGAAATCAAACTCTTTATTTGTCATTAATTTATAATGACTGATGTCTTTGTCTAAATAATAAAACTGCGTATAATGACTGGGCTTTTCTTTTCTAATCCTTTGAAGTAGGGCAGGGAAAAGGAAAATTTGATTTTTCTTTTTTATTAAAAGAAATCAAGCCTTCCTAAACCTTTTAAGGTCATGTTTTCTCCCCTCCCTTCAGACTTGGAAGGATCTTGGCTGTAGTTCATCAGGAACACAACTCAAAGCACAACGCTGATAGACAGGCTCAGGGGTAGTAGAAGAAATAAGAGGTTTAGAGAAGCACAACACAAAGGCTTATTAAGTATTTCTCTAACTGAATTTAGAAACTCTAATGTTCCTCCAAAGCAGATGGTATTATCTCCTTGCCCTAAAATCTCTCATGGCTTCCAATCACTGTTAGCAAAAATGCAAACTCCTTCTTCCAGCTCAGGTGATCTACATGATCTTACCCTACCGAGACCTCCAACCTCCACCCCTTGCCCACAGTCACTCCAGCTACAAGGACCTGCCCTTATATTTGCCACCCAACACCACCTCATGGACCATGCCCTTACCAATGTGCATACTTCTCTCCCCAATCATCTTGCCATGGATGGCACTCTCTCTCATTTCAGTTTTGTGTCCCTTGAGTGTCACATTGAAAATAGAGCCACCCCACACAAATCTCGTCATTCTTTTATGCTGTCTTATTTTACAGTAGAGAGTTTATCACTGCCTGAAGTTACAGTATACATTTTTTTTAGTTTATTTGTTTATTTTCTCTTTCTTCCACTAGTCTATAATCCTCAAGAAGACTACATTCTGTCTCTTTGATGTATCCTTCACATCTGGAACATAGCTGATCAACAGAGAAACTCAAAAACTAGCTGCATAAATGCATGAATGAGTGTTATACATAAAGTATTGACTAGTGGCCTTTTACTGCATTTTCTAAGAAAGTAATGGAAAATCAGAAAGTAACACTATCCACTATCACATTTAATTACTTATATTAAAAAAAACACATTGTATTTTTCACTCTCATTTTATAGCTGAAGCCTCAGATTTTAGAATTCACAAAACTTGTCCAAGTGCACCTACTTAGCAAGTGATTGTCAGGATTTGAGTCTTAGTTTTTAGATTCCAAATAATTTTGGGATTGTACCAGATAATTTTGTCTCTATGTGGCACAGATGTAAAAGTAAGTTTTAAAGATACTTAGAGAGCTTGATAGACTAACTAATTTTTAGTTAAATGGTTAGTATTACAAGGAAACTCTGATTTAGAAACTGGGATGAGAGGAAAATAAGTAAATGGATGTTTATATAAGCAATGAACCAAAGCAGCAAGGGAATCAATAAAACCTACTATTTCTCATTCATCTCTGGATCTCCTTTCCAATTTCCCTCAAATATACACATCCCTTTAAATTTACCATGTGTTCTTTTCAATCTCTAGTCTTTTCTTTAGGGATCTCATGCTTTCTTATGGCTTTATAACCATAATTATGCATTTCTAAGACTGACCTTTCATTTAAACTCCAGCCATACATCCTAATATCTAGTGAACATTCTCATTTTTGGTTCTACCCATCATGTCCCCAAAGTCAATATTTCCCCATGTCCCCAGTTGGCTTCTTGCTGTGGATTTCTATACTAATGGCATTGTAGTCTAGTCATTAAGGATTAATGATATTTAACTATTTAACCAAAGAGTAGTCATAACCTATCAATTCTTATTTAATCATGTCTATGCCTTGAGTTCATCTCAGTTTTGCTATGCTCACTGCAATATCATATTTCAAAGCCACGAGGACTCACCTGGATTATAAAATACTTTCTTAATTGATCTGTTTCCTGTGTCACATTATTAGAATTTATCCTGTATATCATGCCAAATTACATCCCTTACAGTTTTCTCAAAAAGTCATTGCCTACAGTTCAAAGTTTGCACAGTGTAGCTTGGAAGTAGCCATCTACAATGTGGTTGGTCCCAGTATGCCGTTTCTCCTTAACTCCTACTATTCCTTAATATCCTCCACTTCTGGAATATTTACCAAATATGCCCTGCTCATATTTGTTGTCTAGACTTTTCCCACACTCTGGCCACTACTTGGAAGTGCAACCCCTTCTTCTCCCCATTTATTCAGATCCATGCAGCTTATGACTCCTCATCATGGAGTCATGATGGCTTTTCTGATTGGGTTGCACATAGCTCAACTCCAGAAGACATATTACATATTTGTGTTCTAGGATGTGCATTTTTCTTTCACTTTTGGATATTAGCTTCTCTTCCTTTAGCCTTTAATCTTATAGAATGCTTCATTGATGTTATTCTGATTAATCATTTCAATGTTTGCAATGTACCACATCCTGATCATGACCTCCCCTCTTTGTTCAGTCTCATCTAATCTTTCCTTTCTTCCATTTTTCAATTCCTGCCCTAGCTTTTGGGGGGTCAGCATTTATCTATTAAACACTTGATGCTCATCTTGGATTGTTTAAGGCAGTGGGGATACAGCATTGAGCAAATCAGACTGATCTTTGCTTTGGAGTGAAAAAGGCATCACTCATCTCACTATTATTCATTACACATGCAGTCAACAGGACTGGGTACTGAAAGGGAGGAGTACTCAGTGCTAGAGGGGCTGAACACTGAGCTGGTGGAGTCCCAAAAGATTTCGGTTGGGCCTTAGCCATCTATTTCACATAGAGCTCTCAGGATCACCTCTAGCTCTCTTTACTGTTCCCCATAAAGAGGGAGTGGCAAACTTCACATCTGCCAAAACTTGTCCATTCTCCCTCATTGCCCTCTAGATGATCATTCTATTTGAGCAGATGAGAAGTACAATCATTACATCTTCCACATAATAATACACCTCTCCCCAATATACAAATGTAATGTGCACATGAATGTAACCTTGACATATCCTTAGTTTTAATTTTTTTTTGAATTATATATAGATATGTAAACTACTCAAAGGCAAGGAGCATAGCTTCTCTCGGCTTTGGAAGGCACATTTGCAATGGGGGTCAGCAACCCTAGCTGATGAGGACAGCCTCTATTTAAATATTCAAAGTTTTGAAGGCCTGCTTCCCTCACAGGCTAAAAGAAAGAAAAATAAGTCAGTCAAAAGTATAAAGTAAAACAATACTATTTCTGAGTGCTTGGCAATTTGACATATATGTTTTTGCAGCTTTAAGTGTCATTTTAAGCCATTTCTAGCATTAGTTTAGTAATTGGGCAATGGGATTGAGCATACCTGTTTTTAAACTAAAATGCATTATATACTGCAGCCTTATCCCATTACTAAAGTACCTGGCTTGATAGGACTATATGTGTTAAAATGCTCTCTTCCTCTTAAATTGTTTCTGGGTCTTTTTCAGGTAGCAGAAATAATCGAGTGTAAGGAGCATTGAAGATTAAGTTAATTTTTAGTACTTTTATTTATTTACTTATTTTTTGGCTATATGTTAATTTTTAGTATTTTTACTTATTCACTTTTTTTTTGCTATCAATATATATGTAACTTTCTAATAGTAACACCATGAGAATCCTACTGCCCGTGCTTGAGAACATACACCAATCACAACTTTTTGCTGAAGTTTCATTATTACCTACCATAGAAGTGTAATGTATGTAAAATTGATCTGTGCTCTCAAAGACCATGGCCATTTCTACCATCTGGCATACTCTGTTAGCTGGTGTCCAGGAGCTTGGCTGATACAACCAGCTGCTGGATGTCACTCTTACTCTACACCCACCAGACAGGACTGGCTGCTGTCACATGCTCATCACTGATCTGATATTCCAGTACCAAGGCCTTTGACTTTTCACACCATACATTTCATTTCACCCCATACATTTCACCCCATTTCACAGAATTATGAAAGCACTAGTATTCATTAAGTCTCATGAACTGTCTATTCCTGTTTGTTTCAATCACTTATCTACAAGAATAGGGACTTTACTTAGGCAATGACAATTTGCATATGAAGAGTTCCATTGATTCTAACTGTGAAGAGAGACTGTCTAGTTTGCTAGAGCTATCATAACAGAGACCACAGATTAGGGGGGTTAACCAATGGAAATTTATTTCCTTAGAGTTCTGGTGGCCTGAAGTGTAGGTATAGTTGATCTCATCTGAAGCCTCTTTCCTTGGCTAACTTCTCCATGTCCTCCTATGGTCTTCCCTCTTCCCTCCCTCTTTTCTCTTGTTAACCATTAGGGAGATTAGGTCCTAATCTCCTCTTTTTATAAGGATACCTGTTGTATTGGATTGGAGCTTTTCCCAGTGACCTCATTTTAACTTAATTACTTCTTTAAAGGCCATATCTCGAGATATAGTCACAATCTGAGGTAGTGGGGGTTAGGGTTTCAACCTATGAATTTAGGTGAGGACACAATTCAGTGGAACACTTTCTTCTTCCAATTTGTTTGATTCTTAGGTTTCCTCCTATGGTTGCTGACTATTAAAGCAAATAGCATTTATATAGGCTGCTAGAAGGTGGATGGGGTGACTTTTAAGAAACTTAAATGAAATCAGCTGTCTCCATGATGGAGACATGATGGATATATATATATATATATATAGTCTAAACAGAGAATAAATAGTATGGAAAAACCACTGGACAGAAAATGTGACATCATCTATGTCACTAATCAATGGTGTATCCTTCAACATATTGTTCAAGAGTACATTGCAAAACTAAGTCAACAGTACTTCCCCCAACTTTCTAACACTGTTCTAACAAAGAAAGTTAAAATCTATAGGAAATCCTTTAAAAGCCATAAAGCACTATCTAACATATTGGATAGCTATTATTATCCCTTTTTGTGATTATTACTCTATGAGTGAATGGATGACCCACTGTTTTTATACGTGAAACTCAGTCATTTGCTACCCACTCCCTCCCTGCCATGTGTTTCCATAACTCTCTCCTTTCACCTTATTATAATACTCATTATACTATGTTTTAATTGTGAATTCACTGATCTTTTTTCCCCACTGGATTATAAATGCTTGAGGGAAAAGATCATGTCTACAAGCAGTTGTACTTCCTTAATGCACAACCTTACATGGTTCTCAGTAGAAGCTCACTGTGCTGCTTTCTGGTTACTGACTGCATTCCCTAGGAGCACATCAGCTGGATTTTCATTCTGGGTAGCAAACATCCTGTCCTCTTTCCATCCTCTTCCCCAGACAGCTCACAGCCTCCATCTATGAGCAGTGGCTGTCTAGGCACACTTCCAACCCTCTTGTTCTGTCACCCCACAGTGTGTAGGATTGTAATTGGGTTTGGTGTTTGTTTTCACCCCGTTGCTCACCTCTGCCCACTGAGAAGATTAAATCATACAGAAATGCCTAGCTGTTCCCAATTACCTTTCTTTTTCTTTTTTTCTAAAATCACCAGGGCAGTTCTTGCTGATACGCAGAACGTACAGAATGCAGGCACACTAGCATTGGGTGCCTCAATGATTTGGGAAAACCACACAGTTAATTTGAGGTTGCTGAGATGCCTGCCTTCTGATTTCCCCATCCAGGCCGCCACTGTCATTTTAGAGCAATTAAGTGGTAATTACGACTCTGAATGGGAAAATTAATTTGGGGGACTGTAATCACTGTCCTCCCTCCAGGAAATCTACACATGTGTGTATGCGCTGAAGAAAAATCTGAAGTATCTGCTGAGGTAATATAAAGCAGTAAACTTGAGAAAGAATACTTGATTAATGAACTTATCATAAACCCAAAGCATGTAGTTTTCAGAGAGACATAATGGATTCTTTTAATGTGACTTGAACATTACATGCTTGCCTTCCTTGCTTTGAGTGTGATCAAGTTAAAAACCAAATACAGAGAGGAGAAGGCATAGATATTTAATTGGGTTTTTCAGAGTGCATTTTCCAAGTAATTCCCTGTTCTTGTGTTAGTCGTATAAACCAGAAGGATTTGCTTTTCAGTTCTAGAAGTATCAATAGCCTCACCTATCTAGGGTTTTGGATATTTCTTCACCTTTTTTTCCTTCCAGGATGTTCCCTAATTTAAGGCAAATTCTACCCCTTCATTGTTTTTTGTGCCTGTCTGTCTATCCTTTTTAAATCTACATAGTCATTGTAGGATCTTTAATCCTTTAGAAGAATCCATGATTTGGTTTGCATTCCCCTGTATATACACCCTCCAGTAGGGGTTTATTCACTAGCACCTTTTCAATCACTATGACTCACAAATTATCTCTAATTTCAGCTCTTCTTACTTCTCCTTTACTGTGCTGAATGTGCCTGGAACTTTTTCCACTTCAATGTTTCCAGGACTAAGATTAAGTGTGTTTGGAATGGAGTTCTCTTCTTTAAGGGATCACTTCTAATTTTTATGTTTTGCATCATTCACATTGTTCTTTCAGGTCACCAAACCTGTAATTCTGGAATCCATTGGGAGTTCTTCTTCCTGCCTGTCTCGGACCCTCAACAGGCACCAAGGACCAAATATTATTTTCTTCCAATTTCCAACATTATCAGCTTTTTAGAGTTTCGCAGGTGCTCTTATGCTCCAGTTTCTGATCAGACCTTGTTGGTCTTGTAAGGCACTGTATTCATTTCCCACCTCAAATTGTAACTTGTGACCCACTTAACCACATTCTTTACTCTCCATCCAATCAGATCTGCTCTTCAAATCTGCCATGGATTTCCCTGCCATCATGAAGGCGATTCATCTACGTATTGTGAACTTCTCTCTAGTCATTTAGATAACTCCAAAATTTAAATCACTGACTCCCCTTCATTTGAGATTCTTCTGTTCTCTAATTTTAAAAGATTCCAGTAAAATTCTGAGGATCATAGGAACTCAAGATACCATGGAAAACTGGAGTGAAAAGAATACTTTTGGGAAAAAAACATATGAAAGTTCTTTTAGATATTATTAGTTTCCTGAGATGGAACAATAAAGAGTACATTAAATTAAAATAACATGTGACATTGTTTGCATCTTAAATTAATAAAAATAACTCTACTTAACTCTATTAAGAGGTGTTTACCATTCTTTGATTCTTCCCCTTAATGTTTCAATGAAACATTTATCTTTTTGGCTTTATTACAAATAACATAGTGTTAGGTCTTGCTTTCCCTGCTTTTAGCCTTCAACCAGATGTTAAATGTCATTCTGACCTTATGATCTTATGACCCTTCCATTTTTGCCTCCTAGCTCCATTTCCCTTATCTACTCTTCTAAGTATCTCAGCTTCCATGGATGAAGGTCTAATTTTAACATTTCCCCCCATCATTTCCCTTTAGTTTTACTTCTCATTTTTACTGAGCTTTATTTTATTTTTCACAATAACTTCCTTTCGCTCTGCTGTCCACTTCACCTCTCCTTTTTTCTATTTGAAATTCAGGAGTTCCATCCTTTTTCTAGTTATATCCAGTAGAAGTTACTGTAATAAATGTGTGAGAATTAAACAGCTCCTAACGTCTAGAGAGTATAGTCAACTGCATTTGGGTGAGGGGGACTAGAACTTGGGTAGTGTTATTGGTGGACTTAATTTGTTTTCTTGTAAATATCTATATTTACTCCAGAACTAAGTGCCAATTCCTCCTAACACATAAAACACCTTAATTTCAGAAGCTACCTATTTTTCTCAGACTTCAGTGTGCTTCATCTTTTGGTTCAGTGGACCCACCACAGAGATGTTGGTTAAATAGTTTTGGGTTTATGATTGCAAATAAATATGTTAACTAAGGATCCAAAGTGATTTTCATACAACTTGATTTTGGATCATATTATGATGAACACTGAAGAAGGATAGAAAAGAACAATTAATTGCACATCTTTAGAGTATCAGCAATCTTTCATATTTGTTTTCATTATATTAAAACTATTGTGGATTTTGGTATGGATATTTGTACCCCAAATTCCCAAGTTCTTTGCATTTGAAAGCACATACTAGTTTTTCTTTTGCTCAGTCAAGAAGCCAAATGAAGTAAGGATTAGCAGTGTTGATGGAAAATATCTTCTGTGACTAACACACAGGTTAGCTATTCCACAGGGTGGCTGTGAAGGAACATCAGGTATGCATAGAAATCCTGTGCTTTTTTCTGGCCCCTTTCCTAGCTAGGTGACCTTTGATAAACACAGAACCTCTCAAAACTTGCTTCCCCTCTGAGTGTAACACGGGAATGTCACCACTTACTTCAAGTGTTGTTGTAAGGATTAAACAAGAATGTCCTATGAACAGGAAACAAACATTAGGAAGCATTAATATTTCAGAATGTAAAGCATTGGGAGACATAATATAGCATATGAGATGCTCTGGCCTTTAGGAACTGATAATTTCACTCTCACATTCCCCTCCCTTCCTTTAAATTACAATTTTTAAAAGTTCAGAAAACTCATCATACTCCTTAGAAACTCTGAAATATAGCAGTCTATAGATTCTAAAAGTTTCTTTTTTTTTTTTTTAGAATTTTTCTTTTTTTTTAATGTTTTTTTTTATTATTATTTATTTATGATAGTCAGAGAGAGAGAGAGAGAGAGGCAGAGACACAGGCAGAGGGAGAAGCAGGCTCCATGCACCGGGAGCCCGATGTGGGATTCGATCCCGGGTCTCCAGGATCGCGCCCTGGGCCAAAGGCAGGCGCCAAACCGCTGCGCCACCCAGGGATCCCGATTCTAAAAGTTTCAAGTGAGTAATTTTACAAGCATATCTATTCTTCAGTAAATATCTTTTGATGTAGTATATTCAACTCCTTTCTCCAATACCTCCTTATCAGAAAAGGTATTATTTTTAGGGAGTCTATCACAACATTTTGCAATTGCTCAAACACAATAAAATGGCAGATTTCTAGCAGCCTAGGTTTCAGTCAAGAGCCTTGATTTTACTACCCTGCATTCCAGCCATTTGTGTTAAATTTTAACATTTTCATGACCAGTTTCAGTTAAGTTGATAAATATCTACTGAAACCCACAATTTTAAAAGTTTTCCAAAAATTTAGGATTTGTTTCCTTTAAATAAGTACACATCTGGGCACCTGGGTGGGTCAGTTGATTAAGCATTTGCCTTTGGCTCAGGTCATGATTTCAGGGTCCTGGGATGGGGCCCTATGTCATCAGACTCCCTGCTCAGTGGGAAGTCTGCTTTTCCCTCTCCCTCTGTCCCTCCCCCTGCTTGTGCTCTCTCTCGCAAAAAAAATAAAAATAAAAAAATAAAAAAATGTACACATCTGAGTCTAACTCAGCCATTTAGAAAGTAAAATTCCCTGGATGTCAAAGGACAAGCTGGATATGTTTGTATGTTGGCATTTAAAAATAAAATGAACACAGTATTAAGTCTTCTTAGGGAATGAGGATAATTAATTATAGCACCTGATAAGGGTAAATAAAAAAATATTTTTTAAGTCTTACTTGGTCTTTTCTTATTTGGCCTTTGTAACAAATGAGAAAATAAACAGTCAAAATGGTTAGAGAGAAAAAAGATCTGAAATTGTCACAGGGAATAATATTAAAATCAGAAGCCATCTTGCTAACAATGCAGAGTTTAAGAAGAATTCAGGTAGAATAAGTAAAAAGAAAGAAAAACAGAAAACAGAATTGGCAAGGGTGATCTAAAGATGAACAATTAGAGTGAATGTAAGATACTTTCCTATTGTCAGAGTTAGATCAGAGGTAAAGAGCCCTGGTTTACGCACAGATACCACCATCCTTTGGGTCCTTGAAATAGGAGATCCTTTTCAGGAAATAAAGCAAAAAAAATTACAGCTTTTCATTTTAGTGTCACTTGGGTTGACAATTGTTATACAGGACAAATGTCACAACTCATCATTGCCTATCTTGCAGATATGAGCCTTGGAAGTTTCCAGCAAAAAATGAAAATTCCAAACAACACAGTGAAATCCTATTTCATGAGATGAGCTCAGAACAAGGTCATTTGGTGAAGGAAAAAAAATCATAGAAAATAGTTATTGATTTAGGCCCCAGACTGCATCACAAGAAGGCCATCAAAATTTAGCACATTAGTTGTTAGTTATAAATCCAATAGCATAAAATAAAGCTTCTGCACAGATATTTTCTTTGCCTCATATTTTTTTAACCAATTGAACTTATGTTTGAAAATCAGAACACACATAAAATTGAATTTTTTAACTTCTTTTGAAAAATCAGATTTAGTGACACAGGCTATATATATATATATATATATATTATATAATGCTTTTAACACACAATCAGAAAAGAGCTGAATGGAAACTGCCTCCATCTGCTGCCACCAATGCCTGTTGCTTCCTGCTCTGAGACTGATTTGACATTTACCTGCCTGAGCTCTTAGACACTTCAGTATGAAATCCTTTGCTAAACCATAAATAGGGTTGTTTTGTGATTAATTTCCTCTACATTGTATTATGAAAATGATAATTAGCTGTACTTACTAGTGAGACTGTAATGTTAGCAGCTCTGTTGACTTCAAGTGATAAGGCTTATTGCAAGGACACATGGAGATATGATAGGTAAATACACTGAGGGGAAACCAGAAAGCTCCCTATGTCACACACACACACACACACACACACACACACACACACACACACTCCTCCAATGTCATATCAGCAACTCAAGCAGTTGTCTGCCTAGAAATGAGTGCAGTTTGCCTCTGATCACCTTCACCATCATTCTTACAATTTAATTTCTTTCCTTGCTTCACCATTTCTACTTTATTTGCTCTTCCTTCTTTCCCTCTTCCTCCCCATTCTCCCCCTCTGTATTTCCTTTTCCTGCTAACAACTACCAAGACCCTGTATGTCTCTGGCCATTCTAGCCACTTTGCAGTCTGTCCTTCTTCCGTCTAGCTCTTACCTCTCCAGGGGAATCATCTGCTTTGGTCAGCAGTCCGGTCTGACGCAGTGTTGAGTGTTCCTGTTAGGCAGAGTTCTCATAGTAAGTAGCTCAGCTACCAATTCCTGGTCCCAGTCAGGATTGACGAGGATAGATGGCCACATGGTGCAAAGCATGACAATTTAGGTATAAAGAATTGCCTGTGGCTCCTTTTTCCTTGTTCCAAAGAGCAAGTATTTTGACACATGTCCATTTAATACATGGATATGGTTTCTGTGTTTTATCAGCAGCTCAAGGCCTGAAATTTCTCTTTCTGGTTCTCATGTTTGAACCCCTGGCACCTTCCTAGCAGCAGGAAAGTAAAAATTCAACAACAACAACAACAAAACTGTGTTGTATTCAACTGGATATTCTTTTTTTTAAATTTCTGCTTTATTGGGGTATAATGGACAAATAAAATTGTAAGACATTTAAAGTGCACATTGTGGTGATATGATATACGCATACATTGTGAAAGGATTCCCTCTCATCTAGTTAATTAACAATCTATTACCTTATTTATTTAGTGAGAACATTTAATTTCTATTCTCATAAATTTCAATGATACAGCACAGTGTTATCAGCTAAAGTTGGCCTGTTTTACATTAGATCCTCAGATCTTATTCATCTTATTGATAAAAGTATGTACCCTTTCACCAGCCTCTCCCTATTTTCTGCATCCCTCAGCCCCAGGCAACCACTTTTCTACTCTATGTTATACTTTTTTCTAAAAGATACCACATATAAGTGATATTTTTATATGTGGATACCATGAAGTATTTGTCTTTGTCCTTCTCTGCTTTACTTATCTCATGTCTCATAATGCCCTCAAGGTCCATCCCTATTGACACAAATGGAAAGATTTCCTTGTTTTTCATAGTTGAATAAAGCTCCATTGTATGTATATACCATATATTCTTTATCCATTTTTCCACCCATGAACATTTAGGTTGTTTCTGCTTCCTGGTTAACGTTTGTTATTCCACTCACCAGCAAATGGCGTGAAAGTGTTTGCTGGTAATTGGAATAACAAACATAAACAATAATCAAGTTTCTAGTACAGTCTGTACTAAATAAGCTGTGAGGTTGGGGGATGGGAAAGAGATGCAACAAAAGCTGCTGAGCAAATATTTATCGGTAGATGATTGATCAAGAGGGAGTACATCACATTTGCTAGTAGACCACGCCTGGATTTCAGCCTTTGATTTTTAACATTATGCACCTGCTTTGAAGATAAATTATACTCCACTTCCTCATTTTAAAAATGTGTTACCGGGCAGCCCGGGTGGCTCAGCAGTTTAGCGCCTGCCTTTGGTCCAGGACATGCTCCTGGAGTCCTGGGATCGAGTCCCACGTTGGGCTCCCTGCATGGAGCCTGCTTCTCTGCCTCTCTCTCTGTATCTCTCATGAATAAATAAATAAAAATCTTTAAAAAATAAAAATAAAAATGTGTTACCTAACCATAGAGAATGACGATTATCAACCTCAGGTATAAACTAAAGCAACTGTTATGAGTTGGATGTATGTGTGTATGTGGGGGTGTGTGTATTCAAACTCAGTAGAAACACCGATGTTTAAAGTCAGCAAGGAAAAATATCTTGGAAATGATAAGTATCCAAAACCAAAATAATCTTAGCCTCTGATCTGAAAAAATATCCCATGATAATAGCTTGACATAAAAAGAACTCGAATTATGTTGATTCATAAACAGTTGATTTTATAGGCATTGTAACTCATATGACAATTTGTTCAGAAAATAATAATAGATGAGAGATGAGAGAAAAATCCAAGCTAAAGTTTGAATAATACTATTCCACAACTCAGATGTCTAATTGGTCTCTGAGAAGAAAATGGTGGTCAAAATTGAAGATGGCGGGGATCCCTGGGTGGCGCAGCGGTTTGGCGCCTGCCTTTGGCCCAGGGCGCGATCCTGGAGACCCGGGATCGAATCCCACATCGGGCTCCCGGTGCATGGAGCCTGCTTCTCCCTCCGCCTGTGTCTCTGCCTCTCTCTCTCTCTCTGTGACTATCATAAAATAAATAAAAAATTAAAAAAAAAATTGAAGATGGCTATAGGCCAATGAACGATCTTGCTATGAATAGGCTAATACAAATTTTAAATCATACACATCCTCCAAGTTATCATTTTAAGTGTTGTGTGGTGTTTTCCTGTGTCTAAGGGAAGGCTGTGCAAATATGTGCCTATATCAATAACTAAATATGGGATTAGATAGAGGTGTGTGTGTGTGTGTGTGTTACATTTATAACTGTGTAGTTTGGAGTGGGTGGAAAGAAATTATGCACAACCATGACATTGGCATGACTTTTGTAAAATATTGAGTTAACTTTAATTTTAAAGTATTATTTCCTAAAACTAGTTACAGTATTCTGCTATTAGACAGAGCTATGGTTAATTAGAGCATTAATCACTTGGCAATGAGTTGATCTGAGGCAAAGATTATCTGGTATAGATAGGGTAAACACAAAATAACTATTTGCTGGATATGAAAGACTTCAGTGAATTTTTAATGCATCATGATTGTGCAGAATTGTTACGCATGTACTCAAATCTTAATGCTATTTGGCTTTTTCTTGAACTCAAGTCCATTTGGGGATGGAAGGTTGGAGACATTTTTTTCCCTGTCTGATCTTTCTCATTTCACATTCAAGCTGTTCTTTCTGATATCCCCTTTGTCTTTCAAATCTGAAGTTTCTTAGAATATATGAGCCCAAAGGATAGAGAAGTCATGTCAGTGCCTTGGTGTGACATTGATGTGATGTCTCGTAAGCCTCCTTTCTCTCCTTTTCAGACTCAGCTGTTGTTCTCTTGATAAGCAAGGGAGTGCCTGCAAGCAGTGAAGGCAAATGCACTTTGAGGCATTTTGCTACAGCAAATATCTCTTTACAGTTTAGTACTGGGGGAATAAAAAGATTTAGAGCAGAGAAACATGGTTTAAGGTCAATCTGAATAATGTGCAGCACTGATAGACATACTAAGCAGTCAAATGTTTGTGGGGAAATTAGTAAGTAGATAGTGTGTATGTATTATTTTGGAATAGTTCTTACTTTTTCTCACCATCTGAATTTCAGAATTTTGATTCTATTCTACCTGGCAGACACTTCCCACTCCCTTCCCCAAGTGAGCTATTCTTAAGCTAACAGGCTACCCCAAAACAGTGAGAATACAATAGTATAATAAAACATAAAAAATTAAGGCCTTTATAAAAATGATTAAAAAGAATAATTCAAGGCGGTAGAAGACACCTAAACACTGCTTTCAGAATTGTTAACAGTAATTATTTCATGGAAGCTCCATGGGAATTACAGGATAATGTATATAGGAAACATGCATATGTGCACTAATAGTCTTATTATCTAGTGTGGGCAAGGAAAATGCCTTGTAGGTAAACTTTAAATAGAATGTCTATTTTTCAGGATGTTCTTTGCCTAGCCCTCCTCCACAGAGACATTGAAACAGTGCCATGAGATAATAAGCTCTTATTTTAATGAGTTAGTATTTTAGAATTTGCAGACAAAAAGGGTGTCTTGAATAAAAATTGAGTATCTCAAAAATCACCATTGGCAGCATATCAGCTGAAAATTTATTTTACTTTCCTATGAGACTGCCCTCTCCTTTATTATTAAATGGTTTTCAAAATGATTTATAACTCCAGATTATTTCATCTCCTCAAAAATGATTCAGAAATATAAAATATAAAAACCAATGAGAATTGATACCTATTCTTCAAATTTAACTACCTAATATAATAATAATAAATTTACATATGTAATCATGTAATAATGTAGGTAGATAATAATAACAGCATATATTATAATAATCATAAAGTGTATCCAACTCTAAAAAGACTTCTTCAACTATTGTTTCTAGTAGTGTAGAAATCTGGTCCTTAATTATCCCTCAATCAGGACAACAACTGATCATAATTCTTCTCTTGACCATAATATAAAAAATGTTTCCATCTATAAAATAGATACCTACTTCACCAAAATGAAGCCAAATTTATTGGCAATCTTTTTATTCTGAGTGTCTGTTCACTTCCAACTGGCATATTTTGGTGAAGTAGATGGCAAGAAAATTTAACAAAGTGTAGCTTGGCTGTATCGTGTATAAGCTTCTACCCCCTTCTGGAGAGCTTTATACAGAATTAGCATCCTAGTAGGACACCTCTTACAACCTTAATCAAAAGGTAGAACATCTCAGACCTTCAAAAATATTTACTTCTGACAAAACTGCATGAAAGATGGTCCATTAAACTGCTTTAGAAAATCTGACATAATACTCTGGCATAATTCCCTTAAAATGAACATCAAAACTGGGTGTCAGCACATGTCTGAGTGAGGGACAGTGTCTAAGTCCTCTAGGGTGGCTTATTAAAGACAGATTTATTTCTTACACTTCTGGAGCCTGGAAAGTCCAAGATCAAGGCAGATTTGGTATCTACTGAGGGCCTATTTCCTGGTTCATAGATGGCCATCTTCTTGTGGTGTCCTCACAGGGCATAAGGGGCTCAGGGGCTCTCTAGGTTCTCTTCTATAAGGGCACTGATCCCCATTCATGAAGGCTCCACCTCATGACCTAATCACCTCCCAAAGACTTTACCTCTAAATATCATCACACTGTATGTTATTTTTGGAGAGGGATACAAACATTCAGTCTATACCAGACAGAAGCTGGCCCTAAAAGAGAACATGTAAGAAAGCTACTTCAAATAACTTTTTGGTTTCTGTTATCACTAATGATAAATGCATAATTCTTTTCCTCACATGGTTGAGGTCTGGACAGAACACGGAGTCTGAACTAAACAAGAGGTCTTTGTCTAAAGAAAAATTACAAAGTTCATGTAGAGTCTATGCAGCAAAGAGGCCTATCCTATATTCAGAGCACAGAATACCCAATATTTCATTAAATAATTATTATATATTTAATATTATTGAATGTAGAAGTCAGCAAACATTTTTCACTAAAGATATAGTAAATATTTTAGGTTTTACAAGGCATAAAGTCTCTTTGATAACCATTCAACTCTGTTGCTATAACATGAAATCAGCCATTGATAATACACAAGCAAAGGAGTGTGGTTGCTTTCCAATATCTTATTGATAAAACCTGAGGACTTTCTAAATTTGGCCCAATAATCATATCTTGCAGAACTTGCTCTAAGGTATCAAATAAATAGAGGGAACAATATTATGAGATTTGGATGTTCTTGAAAGCTTGCTCTGGCTGACCTTTCTGGAGCACCTGAGAAAACAGTTAAGGACTAATTTGCAATAGACACCCTACCAAGAACAGAGGCTGACTTGGACAGGCTACCTTGTTGATGCAGAAATGGAGAATAGTTGATAGATTTAAGAGCTATGTAGGTGGTACAATATATAGAACTTGGTAACCAGTTGGCTATATGATCTGCAGAGGTGTCCTGGATGGCACTCAGGCTTCTGGCATGAGGAATTGGGCAGATTTTGCCTCATTTACTGAGCCAGGAAACACTGGAGGAAGCCAGGTTTGGGGCAGAGAACATGACTGCGGTCTAACACATATTACATTTCAGATGCATATGATGTATCACTGTGGAACTTCTGAGTAGGCAGTTGAATTAGTATATAAGTTTGGAGCTCAGAAGAGAGATCTAAACTATAAATATAAATATAGAAGCCATTGGCATTGAGATGGAAATTTCAACCATGGAAGTAGACGAGTAATATTGGAAGGAGCCTAATACTAAGCTCTAAGGAATCACAGTATCTAAAGTTAACTGGAAGAGGAGCCACCAAGAAAGCCAGAAGAGAGAGAGGAACATGGAGGGGTATGATGCTGTGGGGGTCATCAACGTGGCTCAGGTGGAGAATGAATGATCTACATCTAAGGCTGTTGAAGAGTCAACTATGATGAATACTTAGCAACTTGTAGTCTACAGGAACCTTTGTAAGAATGGTTTCCAAACTGCTTTTTGCATGCTAGCTGGGTAGGTAAGGAGACAGAGAGATAAGATTCAAGTGGGTGTATAGATAGAAAACAAAGAATGAGGTAGAAGAAGAAACATCTACAACAGTGGTAATTCAGACGGATGGCAATGCACCCCAGAAACATATTGGAAATTGGTTGGTGTGCAGACGTGAAGTGTTGCTTGCATTCAATATGTAGGGGCCATGTATACTGTGCCCTATAGTGAGTGAGGCAGTTCCATATGACAAGAGGGATTATTCTGCATCCTACATAACTGATAACTGTTCAATATCTTATGGGACATTTGTGCATATGAGAAACCTATTTATAAATATCTGTCTTTAAATCACAACTCCATTTCACACAGACATACTCACACATATTCACCTCTTTAGGGTGATTTACTCTCCTTTCACTGGAATAAAATGCCAGTTCTAGCTTTCCATGTGAGCTTCCATCCAACCTAAGATAGCCCACTAAATTCAGAAAGAGGAAGAGGCAGAGAAGATTACAAAGAAAAGAAAAATAGCAGGTATGGTGCAAGGAAAAGAGTCAAGAAAGACATTATTCTAAATTCACTCCAGACAGCATATCTCATTTAGTGGACTGGCCTCTAATGCTGAACATAAAATATTTTTCATCATTTCCTAGGACATAACCACTACTCATTCCCATCGCAGTTATTGAGGAAACTAGCAATGAATTTTAACTTATTTCTTGAGCAAACCCATAAACTGATAAATGCCCCTCAGTTGCCAACCCTGCTGAGCAGAATCACTTTCTACTTTAGTATAGAAAGTAGGTAGGCACAATGGCTTCATAACATTATGATTTTTCTTAGAATTAGATGATTACTCACCCTAAGTGCTCTCTCTGAAAGCTAAGAGGTATTAAAGCAATAATCTTCATATTCATGTATTATGTCCTATTAAGCAGACTTCTTTTTTATTTTTTAGTACTATACATGCATTTTTCTGTGTGAGCTGTGAATTAAAGCACTGTATTTCTGCTCTAGTATTTTATAATTTGGAACAAAATACAAGAAGAAGAATGTGCTGTGGGTAGGAACACAAGACTCATAGACTGGGAAAAATAATTGCTGAATACACATAATTTTTAAAGCTGAAGAAGTATATCTATTTTATTTCACCTACAAACAATGGAGTGAAAAAGGAGAAGCTGGGATCACAGATTTAAACAGAGGGTGGCTGGGAGAGATTGTTACTTGTTGCCAAGTTGAGGAATACTTCAATTATTTTGAGCTTGCTTGTTTTTTATAACTTTCATAATAATATATCATGGAATTAAGAAAAATAATGACTCCCAGGCCCTCAGTTGGGTGTTATCTGGTACAGATTTTATTTTTTTTTCAGAAAACATGATTAGAAACCCTTAACCATGTGCTTTTTGACTGATGACCATTACTATCATAGCAGTCAATGGCCTCAAGTCATCTATGTAGATGTCATCGCACAGACACCTAGTTGTTCCAGGTCAAGGTTCTGAAGAATTTATCATAAAATCTAAAAACAAAGAAAGCCACAATAGTGAAAGAGGACTTCATTTGTCTTCTCTAATTCAGTTATATAAATTATCTTACAAAAGAACACAGAGGGCTGTCCTCAGTTGTCATGAACCAAACCAGCAAAATGAAACAGGTCAAGGGGACTTAGACCAATGCATCCATAGTGCATGACAATTTCATACTCTGGATCTAGTGTCAAGAATTCCTTCAAGGTGCATGATAGACTAAAGGATTTTAATATAACAGAGTGTGAAAAGTCCATTCAGAGTTGTAGGATTCTAAACTTTGCATTCCCTTAAATGCAGATTAACTCTTGGTTAAATAGATCTTGGTGTAAATAGCTGCAATCCACAAATGGGCCTCATATCCAATAAACTCATGTCAGGCTCATCACAGTCCTGCAAGGTGTTTCCATTATGATCTGTAATTTGTAGAGGAAGAGACTCTCTAGGGCCACATAGCTACTTTATCAGTTAATGAATTGGCAGTTTGTATTTGAAATAAGAGTTTGACCTCTTAACTAATTCAGACTATAAATTTCTTGAAAACATAATCCATATTTTATTCACTTTTGTATTCCTATAGTATTTACAAATCATGAGGCCTTTGGTTATTGTATGCAATTGTACTAAAACACAATTTCAAATGTCCCACTTCATCACTACCTTGTACATATTCTGAGTCTCAGCTTCATCCTTTCCAACATTTGTATCAGGTGGATGACATCATCATTCATAACACATGCTGAGCAATCTAATGACACAGATGTCCACAACTGCTACTGCCCTGCTCTGCAGTTTAGGAAACTTCTGCTCAGCCAGGCTGGGGTACTCTCTCCTTAGCAGGAGTCCATACCACTTCAGCTCTCTCATCCTGGTTCTCTTCAGTATCTTACATATTTCTCCTCCCATTCCAAATGTGCTCAGACTGCATGGATATCAACAACCAACCCCCAAGGGGGGCTCTTTCTTTAGGCTGGTTCACTATCTGTTCCTACAGACATGGAGGCTTATTTTATGGTTGCCCAAATATCCTGTTCTCAAATATTTCTGACTTCCTTGGATTTACAGAGAAATCTGTAAATCCTGTCCTTCCCATGATGAAATGCTGATTGGCAAAATCAGAAGAGCCTAGGTCATCTCCCAACTGTGTGACCTTGAGCATGACACTTAATCTCTATGAGCTTCATTTTTTCATTCACAAATGAAAGGATTGACCTAAATATTTCAGCTTATCTTTAAGGTTTAAAGTTTGAAGGTCTCTAACAAGTGATTTTGTTAATGTTTGAATAATATATTGAAAGACAAACAAGCAAATTCTAGTTATTTAATTTCCTAAATTGAAGGACGTAAAAAAAGAGAGTCCCAGAGATGGTCAGGTCTGGTTCCAAAGCATTTATCACTAACCAGTTGTATGACTTCTGCTAAGCTACTTCAGCTTTATCTAAATTCCCTCATCTACAATAAAATAAATTAAAGGACACTGTATTTCCCCAGGAAGGTTGTTCTTTGGAAAATATGTGACAGCATTCTAAATTATTTAACCACATTACATGATGGAAACTCTTTAAATTAGTGCTCAAGTCATCATCAGCTAATTGCTATATTTTAGATGTTGGAGAGCTTCCAGGCAAGATATTCTTAATCCAGGACCACAGACTCCCAAGCAATGAACAAGCAGAGTTCAGAGGATTTGCAAACTAAAGTGGAAATTATTGCATCTTTGCTTTCATTAGCCTTTACTGAGCTTTAGCATTTTCTCGCAATATGAACACAAGCAGTAAACCACAGCAGTATTGTTAATACCTAATGTTTTGCCATAAATAGAAATTATTGGTATTTTAATTTTATATTTAGTTGCAGAGATCTTGAAGTATTTATCCTCATCACTACTTAGATTTGCTAAAAGATCTTATTTAATTTGTTAATTTATATAACACTTCATCATTTTTTATATTTTGAAAACTGTATTTCATTATAATTTGCTTTCCTTACCAATCCTATCCACTTGTATTTTATGCATTTCAAAATGCTTTTCTTAGGAGGGGCTTCAGTAGACTGCTAAGGGGGAGAGGTCCATGGCAAAACCATTTCTACTTTACAGGTAAAGAAAGATGTTGTGCCATCCTCACAGTAGCACATACAGACAACAGCAGAACATCGACCTGTACCTAGATCTCCTTAATCAGACTGGTATTCTTTGTGCCATGTCAAGCCTTTTCTCTAAGTCACCATTACTATGCCCTTGGCCTTTGAACCCTAAACACTATTTGGTCAAAAAAAAAAAAAAGAATTCAAATTGACTCTGTATAAAGTTTTTGGAAACAAACATATTTAAAATAAAGCTTTCAGGTATTTTCAATTACATTACCTCTAATAGAAAAGTGTAGTAGGTGAGCTGCTCTTTCAGAACTTTGTTCTCAGAGACTCTCGTTCCTAAAACAGTCTAATAAGAGGTCTTTGATGAGGAATCAGAGGAACTAAGATCATCTTGGGCTTAATTTCAATGGTCAATGAGAGCAGTACAAAGCAGCAACAAATATTTTAGAGGTTAAAGGATCTAGTAGCAACATAGCTAAAGAACTTATCATCAAACATTACCATATGGATTCTTTCCATATGGTAAATTGTCATTTTTGCTATCATCGAAATCAAGTAAATCTACAGGCTAGAAAGTGGAGAGACATCTAAACACATCCTACAAAAATGTGGTCCCCAGACCAAAACCATGGGCATCACCTGGGAGCTTGCAGAAATGCAAAATCTCAGCTCCCACCTCAGAATCTTGATTTGCATTTCAGCAAGATCCCCTGGTGAATCACATGCACATAAAAGTTCAAGAAAGATTGTCCAAAGAACACTGTGGGAGGGAAGGGAGATATTTTGCTGAAAAAAAATTGTAAAATGGAACTATGCAGGAGCATGGTTATGAAGGACTTCAAATAATGTATTTCCACAATTTTAACAGTTTGGTTAAAGCAGAATTTTTATAGCATATTATTTAGCCTTTAAGAGTGCAATTCAATGAGTTTTTGTAAATTTAAACAATTATGCAATGATAACCACAATTTAGTTTTAGAATACTTCCATTATCCCCATAAGTTCCTTATGCCTTTTTGCAATCAGTCCTCTCTGCCTCTAGATAACTATAGATCTGCTTTTGGGGACTATAATTTTGTCTTTTGTAGACATTTCATATCAATGGAGTCATACATTATTTGGGGGTTTTGGTCTGACTTCTTTCACCTAGCATGATATTGTCAAGGTTCACCTAGGAATTAGTAATATGTTCCTTTTTACTGTATATCTTTATATGTATATTCCACATCCATCACCAGTTGATGGTTGTTTCCAGTTAAGGGCTTGCTATTAATTATCATGTAATGAACATTCACACATAAGTTTTTGTGTCTTCACAATGGTTTTGACAACTATCAATGACCAATCCAATGTACAAGGGATGAGCAAATAAAATATAAATAAATAAATATATATATATATATATATATATATATATATATATATATTCAGACTGGCTAGTCTCTGACAGTTATTTTTACAATAACAATTCGTGCCAACAAAGTGGACATCTAATGTGGAGAGAGTCAATGATATCAAGTGGAGAAAGAATGGCATAATCTTGTGTAACTCTCTAAGAGGGCTAGAGAAAGATTGGCTTTGCTACCAGATATGGATATGAATATTTTGGCTGGTGGAAAGGGGGCAAAAGTGGAGTCTATATTAAGCAGCCATGTTTGTGGGAAAGTCCAATTAGATTGATGTGGTAAGGTGGTGAAAGTGTGGAGTGAATCATAAGTCTGGAAAACAAAGGACAGATATTTGTGAAGGGCAGCAGAGGAAAGGTACTCAGGAGGTCATTTTAAGATAAAAGGTAGGTTTCCTAAAAGTGTCCAAGCCTTGTGTCTTTTGAGAATGCTTATTGACTGAACCTTATGGCACCCCCAAGAAGCTAATCATGGAGAACCTCCATGGGCTCAATGATGCTCACCTGGGATTCTTTCATAACACTGCAGCTACCAAGGAGATGACTTGAGGTTCTTGAGGCTCCCCTTAACCTCATATTTTCAGAAGTACTGGAGACAGGGGAAGAACCAATTGAAGACACTGGGAGAAGCAGATGATGAGGCCAATGAAGGACATCACATTGTTAGTCCCTTCCCCTATTGACTTGAAAAGGATGTGTCTGTTAAGCAGTTCACCCAAGATGCTAACCCGTTGCAACTGGAAGAAGAGGATGATGGAGCCATCAGGCTAGTACTCCCTTATGTATATTTCTCCTAAGTACTTTTCAAGGAAAAAAAATGGGTCTCAGCTGGGATGAAAAGGTTCCTGGTACTTGTGTGTGCAAGTCAAGGAAGACCTGAGAAACTAAGCAGTGTAGTGCTAATCAGTGGGCAGTTATTAGCAAGAGAAGGGATAAGTTCTCTTAGCCACAGACAAGAACATGCTTCAAATTTTACACAGGTGAATTCAAATTCTGATTATCCCGGCTGTATTGTGAAGACTATTAAATGGTTGGCTTCCTGAAATATAAGAGGAGGTTTAAATATTACAAGTTTTGTTTGACATTTACGTCTTTGACTTGTAGAACTTCTTGCTGTCCCTTCCCTACCTGATGTGGTGAAACAGAGGTATTAAAAATCCACATAAAAATGAAATAACATAATTGACTAACAAATAGCATAATATCAATTTATTCCTTGAAATATAATTACCCGGGCCACAATTTTGATCTTAGCCATTTATTAAAACAAAATTATGTAAAAAGCCCTACAGCTAAGAGACCTAAAAAAAAATTACAGAGCACAAACAACAGTACTTTAGTTTGACTGGATTGAAGAAAATCAGTTTATCTCAGCATGATTTTTGCATATTTTTGTAAGAAAAAATATGCTATTTTTGTATTTCATTAACCTTCTTATACCTTCATGTAGAAGTGTCATTCTATTGTATAGATATCTCATTATAAAACTCTAGGTTAGAACATAGGGGAAGCCAACATGTTATTAATAATATTTTTATCAGAAAATAAAAGTTATTCATATTCTGTATTCACATATATAAAGTGTATTTATAAATGATACTTATTTGTATAACATAAAGATAACCACAAGTATTAAATCTCTCTATTGTGATGTTCAGCATAATTGTTACTTTGCTAAACATAACTTATTTGTCAATTTTTGACTAAATGGGCAGGTTTTGAAAACTATGTAAAATCATTATATTCTTTCAAAAGAAATGTGTTTAAGGCCACATTTCACCTGCCTCTTCCTCTCATCTTTAAAGAATTTTGTAAGAAGATGAATAGAGCATTCTTGTTAGATTTTTCTGAGAACTTAAATAAATGGCTATTTCCAAAAATGTACATGAGTTAACCTACAGTTGTAATCTCCTCTCAGGATCATAGGCCTGGATTCCATGAGAATCTGGAACACTGGCAATGTTCAGGCCACATCCACTTCATGTAATAATCTAGTTTCACTACCCCCACCAGCCCATTTTTCTAGTTCTTTCTTTCAATAAATGGATGTGAAGCTTACTTTCCAATTAGTTAATTAACCAATGAATCTTTCAGGTACCTGAAAATAAAGAAGGAAGGAAAAAAACACTAAATGAATTTTATAAACAAAATGTTTTCTAAAGTGTAAATCATGGCTACTTATTTGGGATTCCTCTAAATATAAAAAGACAAATTACATGTTATCCAGAAGAGTAAGTCACAGTCAAGCTGTGCTCAGGCTTTCTGTCCATCAAATCTTTAAGTACACAATTTGATCATTACAAATGCTATTACTTGATTTGGCAGTATCATCTTTGAAGAGGCACCGAAATTAATATTTTATTTTTCATTTAAATTCATTTTTTTCCATTTTACTGGCAAGGAGAAATAAGAGGTTTAGCTCAGCCTCTGAAGTTCTGGGTAAGGGTGTTCTATAAAGTTACTCTGCCTGCCTTTCTTCCTGTAAATTAATCAGCATCCTGGATACTATCAGATTCAGCTGCCACATGAGCATGAGTTTATATAAAGTAGAGAAAATGAGTAAAATTTGCCTGGCAAATAGCCTGTGAAACACCTTTACTTTCTGATCTCATAGAGGACTGGCAAGTATGGTTTTGGTGATTGAAGCAACAAAAGAGATAACCAGAGATTGTAAAAATATTAGTTATCATGCACAAGTGTACAGAATGTAGATGGTCTAAACAAATTGTAGGTCATCCTTATCATTGTTCACTCACTTGCTTATTCACTCACCTAGACAAGATGCATTTATTGGGCACTTATTGTACATTAGTTACTGTATGCAAGGCTTTTGGAAAGTCAAGGTTACCAAGACATGAGCCATGACTTGAAGATGCTCTTGTTCTTAGCTCCAGGCAAAAGCCTTTTGTCTTGGGGAAAGTTGCCATTGACAATGAAACCTTCAAAAACTCAATGAAGCCTGAATCCACTAAGAATACTGTCAGTCTGTCAGGAATGGAAGATTAGTTTTTGCTTCTTTTGTTATTTTTTTAAAAAACTTCTTTAGATGGAAATATTTCTGGACCAAACCCAAAGTCAGTAATTGTGATAAAGAAATCATTCCCAACCAAACTATTCATTTTTCTATCAGCTTTAGCTCTTCGAAGCAAAGGACTTTAGTTTGGATGCCTGCCAAGGCAGATCCCTCCTCTGCAGGATATTTTGGATAATACACTACATCCTAGCTTCTGTTAATCCCCATCTTTCTTATAATGGTGAAAGATCATTGAAAAAAAGAGATGTGTGTGTGTGTGTGTGTGTGTGTGCGTAATGGTCAACCCAAAAAAAGGGAAACCAATGTGGAGTCCCTGCCACAACCATAACATTAATTTAAAATACTCTTGGTGGAACGCCTGGGTGGCTCAGCAGTTAAGCGTCTGTCTGCCTTCAGCTCAGGGCATGGTCCCGGAGTCCCGGAATCGAGTCCCATATTGGGCTCCCTGCATGGAGCCTGCTTCTCTCTCTGCCTGTGTCTCTGCCTCTCTCTCTTTCTCTGTGTCTCTCATGAATAAATAAATAAAATATTTTAAAAAATACTCTTGGCTTTCTCACGGAATTACAACTATACTCTTACATCTTTGGTTTGGAGAGCTTTATCAATACTTATTAATAGGGGTCTAAGGCAAAACTGCAATCCACCAATAACATTTCCCAATAAATTATATTTCTAACTATTCCAAAAACAGTTTGTAAGCTTTCAGAGAATAACACAACTTAATTTAAGATAAACAAAGGTCTAGTTTATCAAAGTAAGCACAACATGAACCTTTAAAACATAATGATCCCTATGTAGAGCTAAGCCTACCAGATTTGTTTTCATTTCATAGGATTTCCAGTGTACCTATCTCTCCCAGCCTTGGCTTGGCTAGGCATTATCGATCTCTTACTCCAAAGAAATAACTTCTTTATTCATTTTTTAGCTCCCTTCCCGTGAAGCTTACTACCAAATCATTTTGAGAGGCTATCAGTTAAAAAAAATATATGATATAGCCATTGTTGAGTACTTACCTTACCCCAAGTGTTTTGTATCCATTTATTCCTCATCATAAGCCTATGAGGATGAAAGCATTTATCCCAAACTGAGAAGGGAGGAAACCAAAGTTCAAAGACCTCTGATTAAGGTCTTAATCAGAGACAAATTAACTTGTTTAGAGAAGGGCAACAAGAAAAGGATGAGGGGAAATAATGGAGAGAGAAACGTTGAGATCCTTCCTTTACAGGGAATCATTTTTCTTACAAAAATAAAATAGGCTTAATTGAAAGACCCAGAAGGTGGGATGAATTAGCCCAGGTGTCCACTATGAAAGCCACATGCAGTAGTGGGAAGGCTTGCATTAAAACTGTGTCCAAAGTGTCATGGTGAAAAGGAGAGAAATCTGTGTTTTCATAAATAAATAACTATCTTCCTATCATTATATTCTACCTATCAATAACTAGAAAGTTAACCTATATTACAGGTAAATAGGGGAAAACTTACAGTATAATTCTGGTACTCAAAATAAGAAAGTGAAATTGAATCTTTCAAGTGATAACTGCACTACACATTATTGGTTGAATTTTAATTCTGGCATCAAAAACAATTCTGGTATCTATCTTTTCTAGTACTGTCCCCCATTCATTCCTCAAACCATCATAAAATAGATTTTTAGAATTTTCATGAAGATACACGATAGACCACAGATCTTACGAGAGAGAAAACATGCCTTTACATCTCCTATTTCAGGACTTGAAACCTTCCCTTTGGTAACATTCCCCTTTCCCTCTGATGCGGAGGGGACCCTCCAAGATGAGTGACTGATGGTGATGCTGGACAGCGCATGATCTGTATAATTAAAGAAAAGGAGAGTACTCAAGCCTCAAGTGGACACTCATCATTTTTTTCATCTAAGATCCACAAGCTTTGGGCAAATCAGCTTTCTTAGCTAGTTCTTGGCCAACAGCAGGTGAAAAGATTTAAGATGAGAATTAACTACACTGATATAAAGCCACCAAGGGACATACCAATGAGAGATGTTTATTGGCCCCAGAGGATATAAATAGAGAAACAGCCACAGCGATAGATCAGGGAACGCCTGTTTCCGATTCTTGACAGAATACATATCAATAAAAGATGCGTGTTCTATAATGAGATTGTATAAGAAAAGAAAACACTAGCACCACTTTTTACTAGATAAACCATTTAAAACAACAAGGTGTCTTTATGTACAGTACCGATGATAAATAGATGAATCCTACATAATGTTAATATTTTTGCTGTAAGAAATGAAGGGAAATAGATTAAATTTTTCAAAAAATTGATTCACAAAAAAGTCAAGATTATGAAACAAGAACCAAAATTAATATATCCAAGGGGAAGTTTAAGACTTCAGGTTTAGTTGGTGCTTCTGAGTTGGACTATTACAACCAAGTTATAGTTAACATGGAAGAAAGGTTAAAGCTGAATTTTGAAAAAATAAACTGTATCTCCAATATCAGAGCTCATCAAAATACCACCCTGTCATTTTATTTTTCATGTTAAGTGAAGAAAGAATTTATGGCAATGCAAGAATGATTGTGAAAAGGAGCCCTGAAAGTGCTTTGTAGCCACACTTATACCCTCTTTCCTCTGTTCTACTCAGGTATAAACTACATGTATTAAAGCATCCAAATATGAAGTTTGCCTCTACAGCTACATTATACCCATAAATACAAACAACACATACACACATAGAAACACATGCACACAGATATCAGATCAAGATATAAAGCACTTTTAGTACTTCACTGTGCTTCCTCCTAATCAATAATCTCTCCCCAAAGGTAACCACCATGCTGACCTCTACCATTAAAGACTGTTTTTAAATTTCATCTATTATTTCATATTTTTCATATGTTATTTCATATTGTTCACATTCAAATTATTTCATATATGTAATCATTTAGCATCTACCCTTGAGTTTCTGGTTTCTTTTCCTCCTGATTGTAAGATCCAGCCATGCATATTCCAGTGTGACGAGTTTGATTGCTGTATGGCATTCTATAATATAAATATAATTATAGATATAATTATATAAATATTATATAAATTATATAAATATAATTAAATTAAATTATATAAATATAATTGTAATAATATAAATATATTGCACTTTATCCATTCTACTATTGATGGATGTTTAATTTGTTCCATTTTGGGGCTATTATTAAAAACACTATTAATATTCTCATACATGTCTTTTTAGTAGAAATAAACATACATTTCCCCAGGAGTGTCACTGTTATTCTTGAAGATGATTTATTTAACATTAGTAGACCTTCTGAAAAAGTGGCATCCCAGAAGCAATATATGAAAGTTTGTTTTGTTTTGTTTTGTTTTGTACTATATAATTGCCAACTCTAGGAATTCTCAATTATTTTAATTTTACCCATTCTGGTCAGAGCCTAGGGGCACCACTTTGGCATTTTAATTTATGTTGTTCTGATGAGTAATGATGCTGAGAGTCTTTTCATAAACTTTTTGGCTATTTAAATACCCTCTTTCATCAAATGCTATTCACTTCTTTTGCCCATTGTTAAGTAAAAGATGTCATCTTTTAAAAATAGATCCTGGGGACACCTGGGTGGCTCAGCAGTTGAGTGGCTGCCTTTGGCTTAGGGCGTGATCCCCGGGTCCTGTGAGGAGTCCCACATCAAGCTCCCTGGGAGGAGCTTGCTTATCCCTCTGCCTATGTCTCTGCCTCTCTCCGTGTGTCTCTCATGAATAAATAAATAAAATCTTTTAAAAAGTAAAATAGTAAAAAAAAAAAGTAAAAATAGATTCTGTATAGTACTAGAAAATGTCCTTCTTTACATTTAAAATGCACATGATGCATTGATATTGATAACAGTCACCAAGCTAATACAAATAATAAAAATTCAACTCATAATTAAGAATAATAAAATGTTATGTCAACCTCTGTTTCTGTTATTTGGCATTCCAAATTAAATGTGTTTTTATATTTTAAATATATTATTATATATTATGTATATTAATAGCCATCTCAGACTTGTTTTCTATAAACTCTCTTACAAGTACTTTCTACAATTTCATTCATCTCCGAAAAGAGTAAATCTCTTCATAAGATATTATCTGAAAAATATCTGTGAAATCATGAAATTCATTATTCCAATTATATTTGTGTAGTTTATTTTTTTTTTAATTTTTTTTTTAATTTTTATTTATTTACGATAGTCACAGAGAGATAGAGAGAGAGGCAGAGACACAGGCAGAGGGAGAAGCAGGCTCCATGCACGGGAGCCCGACGTGGGATTCAATCCCGGGTCTCCAGGATCGCGCCCTGGGCCAAAGGCAGGTGCCAAACCGCTGCGCCACCCAGGGATCCCTGTGTAGTTTATTTATAAAGAAAGCTTTGGACAACGAAAACTGTATATTTAACCTGGACTGTTTTTTTTTTTTTTTTTTTTAACCTGGGCTGTTTTGTAATCCAGATTGCCTTTCAGTTTAAGTGGTAACTGTAATTACACAATATAAAAATAGTCACTGCTCACTTGCAGTAAAACCAAGGTACAATGTTTCACTTTAGTTTCATTAAGTGAATCAAGAAAATATAGGTCTTTACTACTTTAAGCACCTTCAAATGTTTAGGGACATGAACTTGAATCATTATAGATAAACCTAAGTGAATTACCTGCTAATTGGGGTAATTACTAAAAAAAAAAAAAAAAAAAAAAAAAAAAAGTGATACTATGGCATGTTGACTCTAGGAATGTCAAGATATGCATTTTAGTGTCATGTCTGAATTACTATGAAATCTACTCCTTTATTTCCCTATCCTAAATATAACTCATTCAAATAAATTATTTATATGTTACAGATAAAAAGCATATGCACATATATATTAAAATGCACATATATATCTCATATATGTAGATTATTCTGAATATTTTTAAAAGGATAAAAGCCATAATGAGATGATTTACAACTGATTTAATGCAGTAATTACATTCTCTACTATATGTCCATCAGCAAGCTTCAAAGTGTCCAAAATGCCAATAGTTTTGCTTCTACATGGCTGATTCAAGCACAATACAGTAAATCATTTCCATAAGACTGATCTGAAAGCTGTTCACTGAGAACTGAATATCCTCATGAGATCCTTCAAGACATTTATGATGAACATACTCATCCCTGTTGTTTCTGTCACTATACGCTCATTCATTAACTGTTGAATGTTTCCCAGAGCTAATTCAAAGAATTTAAAAATCAAATAGACTTTTTGAGGGGTGGTAAGGATTTGAGAGAAAGCATTCCTCATAATAACTATTTCTGAGTTCACCTGGTAATCAGTGTTATCATGAAGTTTCCAAATTGAGGACTGAAAGGATGTCCAATATCCTTAGTATTCAGCACAGGGCACTGAGTTCCACATGGCCAACACTAATTTTTTAGATTGGATCCATAATAACCATGCTATCCCAAATGGGTGGGTTTAATCCATGGATTAATTCAATTCCTTACATGCTCTAATTTTATTCCAATTATGCTTGCTGGGTTGTGATAAAAATATCTCTGGCTTTAAAGAAGGAGGAACACATTTTAAAGAAATCCTTACTGATTTGCTTTTGTTGCATTTATTTTTATATACACTCTCAGAAAGGGAAAGCAGCATGGGACCCCACCCTGGCTCTCTCACGCATTTCCTGTCCTTGTTAGAAACTCATTACCAGTGTCACACTGGGCAACAGAAACTCATGACAAACTAAGTCAAAGTGAAGGAAACTCATTTGTGGTTTCTGCCTATCAGGGTCTACAATTCTATGTTTCTGGTGCTTCCAACTTCAAACCTTTTCTATTTATCCCTAGGCTGAGATATAAATCTAATTGCATGTGAGCACTGACAACCAGGACGAAAAGCAGAACCAAGGAATAACATTTTCCCCATACAAAGTCTTTACAGAAAGTGCAAATGAAGTAAGTCTCAAAAAGAACCAGCTAAGCCAGCTCACAGCCAGGCTGGTTTTTATATATCCCTGTGGGGGAAGCACCTTTAAAATGCAGGTGAGAAATCAAAGAGCAGGAAAACATCAACTTTGATAGAATCTGTGTGAAATCAGTTCTACACAATACCATAAGGTGTCATCACAGGATTCTCCCATGTTTAATTTATAATGAAATGTCAGCCACAATAAAAGAGGGAATAGAAATTATATAATTACAAATAATGAAAGCCTGAAAACAAGGGGTTTATAGTGGTTTAAAAGGTAGTGAATTACATTTCTTGGGCCAATTCAGAATACATTAAACAGTCAGCATTGCCAAACACTTGTCAAACTGTTCCACTCTCCAATTGTTCTGGAGGCATTAGGAACAAATGAGCGTCTGTCTTATTTAAACCCATTTCCAGCATCATAAAAAAAAAATCATTATGGGAACTGATGACACAGGGCTGAAGCAAACACCAGGATCACTTTTGGCTGGAAGAATTTCATAAATAATTGTCTTGGCTGAACGACCCCATAACTAACCCAGAGTAGACCCATCCTCTAGAGGATAAGATTTCAAAAGCTACTAACATCCAGTTACTATCTATTATGAGGCAAGCACTTCTAGCACATTATCCTATTTAATTCTCATAACAAATATATGAGGTGGGATCTTTATTTTCAGTTTGCCTTTAAATGAGGCTTTACTGATTAAGTCATGTGTCCATGATATTTTGCTAGTAAGTAATATGAATTAGAATTGAACTGGCCAGGACACCTGGGTGGCTCAGTGGTTGAGCATCTATCTTTGGCTTAGGTCCCAGGGTCCTGGGATTGAGTCCTATATCGGGTTTCCCATGGGGAGCCTGTTTCTCCCTCTGCCTATATCCCTGCCTTTCTCTGTGTGTCTCTCATGAATGAATAAATAAAATCTTTTTTCAAAAAAGAAACTGGCCGACAGACTTCAAAGCCTTTGTCTTTTTCACGTAGCAGAAGGCATTGGGTCAAGGGAACAAGGTGGCCCTGTGACCACCTCTTAGTCCTGGGGGATTTTAGGCAAGCTACTAAATCTCCCTGAACATCGGTTCTCTCCCATATAGTCTATAAAATAAAAACCGAATATTCCTGCCTATCATATAAAATCATGGTGCCCAGAATAAAATATTGGCTGTAGTTGAAACCTAAAAAAGCAAAACTTGGCTCTATAGAAGTACAGTCTCACCATTTAATTTTTCTTCCATATCATTATAATAATTTTGGAAGAGGTTCCTGTAGGTATCTAGGGTATAGGAAGGAGGGAGCAGTAAGAGTGAGACCACCATGATGAAGGAGAGAAGGGGAAGAGGAGCAGAGATTTTATGTCAGCAGCACTAAATAGAAGTAGATGCCCGAGTATTTGCCAGGTTCCCTGGGAGGCGAAGGTCCCTGGTAGGCCTCAGTTGTTCCTGATTCACAGCTCTCCAAACCCTTGGAATTTCCTAAGTGTTGAGAGTGATAAAGTGTCTTTTGTTATATTAATGATGACTGTCAGGTTCCTCCCAAGAGTAGGGGCTGGTTGCCAGAAAACCCACCATACTAGTATAGAGTTGGGACTTTCAGCTCCAGCTCCACCTTCTCCCAACCCCAAACTCAAGAGAGGAGAGAGGGGCTGGAGGTTGGATTAGCTAATAATTTAGTCAGTCATGACTGTGTAAAGAAGCCTCCATCAAAATCCAAAAGGACTGGGCTCAGAGAGCTTGTAGGTAGGTGAATGTGTGGCGATACTGGAAGAGTGGTGGCCTGGAAAGGTCCCAGAAGCTTAGGCCCTTTCCTCATTCTTTGCCCTATGTAACTTTTCATCTTGTTGATTTGGATCCTTTATCCTACCCTTTAATAAACTGGCAAGTGTTTCCCTGAGTTTGGTGAGCTGCTCTAGCAAATTAAAAGACCTAGGGAGGGAATAGTTGGAGTCTATAGCTGGTGAGTCAGAAACACATATAACAGCCTGGGGTATGGATCTGGAGTTTCAAGTGGGGGGTGGAGGAGCAGTCTTGAAGGACTAGGCCCTTAACCTGCAGAATCTGATGCCACCTCTGATGCCATCCTCTGGGGGGATAGCGTCAGAATTGGTCTTGTGTGAGGGGAACCCACCCCTCAGCACCACCACACTGGAATTGGGTCCGGGACCCTGAAAGACTTGGTGTCAGTAGAGAGTCACAAGAGTTCCTGAGGGAAGGTTGTAGGAGTAGTGGGATGAGCTTATATCACAAAAATTAGTATGAGGGAAAACTGTTCATAAAAGGATTTGGAATCTACATGCTTATAAGGAAGTTCTCAATATTGTTGTTCTCCTGAGGTTTTCTCATAAATTCTGGTTAATTCTTTTTTTTAAATATTTTATTTATTTATTTATGAGGGACACACAGAGAGAGGCAGAGACATAGGCAGAGGGAGAAGCAGGCTCCTTGCAGGGAGCCCAACGTGGGACTCGATCCCAGGACTCCAGTATCATGCCCTGAGCCAAAGGCAGATGCTCAACCACTGAGCCACCCAAGTTTCCCAAATTCTGGTCAATTCTATGTAAGTAAATGGACTATTACTTTGCCTGATCTTATTGACACCATTGCCAGAAAGGAACCTGAAAGGTTCACTGTCCTGGAAGTAGAAGTCTAGCTTAGAAATCTGGGTTCATTTTGCTGTGAGTAGCAATCTAGCCTAGTAGCTTAGCTTCACTTTCCTGGGAGTAGGGATCTAGCCTAGTAACCTAAATTCACTGTCGTGAGAATAGGAGTCTAGCCTGGAGAACGGAGTTCACTGTCCTGGAAGTGTGGATTTAGCCTGGTAACCTGGCCTCACTGTCCTGAGAGTAGAGGTCTAGCTTGGTAACGCATAACAGAGGCTATTTTCCAATCCTTGCTATCACTGAGGATGGCTGTGTCAGGCCAGTTTGAGAAGGATGTAGAATCCTTACACATAGGACACAAACCCTGTTCTATCTTTCCAAATAGGCATTAAAAGCTTATTTGCTTTTAAAGTAAAAACACAACCATGATTCTAAAGTACTTTTATACAAAAATACTTTTCAGAATGGCAAGCTTTTGTGTGATAAGTGCCTATAAAAGACAGATATTTAGCAAGTCCACTGCTCTTTTATATACATTTTTCCTTTTAACTTGTAATGAAAATGAAGCAGGACTCCCACTTAAGAAACATTTTCAACTGTACTGACTGAATAGTTACTATGGACATAAACTTCCCAATGGTTGGAGAGACAGATATGAGGAAGCAGAGTTCTTATTCTCCTGAAAAAAAAAAGTATCATCTCTAAGTTCAGTTAATTTGTAGACAACTAGTCTACAGTTCTAGACAACTAAAAGACAAGCTCCTGGAAGTTGCTCAAGGACACAGAATAGTTGCATTTTTTAGTTCTAGACAACTAAAAGACAAGCTCCTGGAAGTTGCTCAAGGACACAGAATAGTTGCATTTTTAAAAGGACTATTATAAATACTTCTATCTATTTATATAGAGAGATATAACTCAATAGAGAAAGCCATTGGCTATTTGCTTTATGTTGGCTAGTCCACACACAGTTTAAATCTGTAAGTAATTCATCATCTCTACTGGTTTAATTACAATTCAGCATCTTGCCAATTGCCATTAAAATTCAAAGCCTGTTGTTGTGTCTTGTTGCTTAATTGTAGACTTCGGCTAACTAAACTTAATGCTGAATGCAGAAGTTAGCAAACCTCCTAAGCTGATAAATGCACTTTGTTATATCCTGACATAAATCCAAGAAATTTAACGGAATGTTCTACCCAAACAAGATCATAGTCCTAATTCATACATAGTGCTATTCAAAAGAGAACACCACAGCTATTTTATTTCCTAAACCAATAATGCATTCCCCCAGTGATCAAACAATTGTCTCCAAGTGAGTGTATGACACATGTAGAAAGATGTAAAACATCAGAACTCAGACTGAAATGCTAAGGTATTCCTAGAACATTTTGATTGGTGGGTAGCACATTTTTATTTGATACCCAATCTTTCTCTAATTGTTACAAAATTCATTCATCCTGTTTAGCAATGGCCTGTTATCCTATCATGTGTTAATCTGCAGGTACTTTCCACATTTGCATCAAAGAGTTGTTACGATCTAAGCATTTGGGAATGTGGGTACCTTGAAGATGTCTCCTTTCACAGAAAGTGAGACGTTCCAAATCAATAAGCAAAGAGATGACAAATATATGGTGGTCCACAACTATAGAGAGGCACCATCTGGAAAAAGATAACAGGCTTTTCATTAATTTAGCACTGATTTATTAAATGAAGTCAAAGGTTTTCCAAACACCCACTTACATGTACAAAGTGACAGGTAGTATTCATTGTTATTTTTGGCACTCAAAAAAGAATACTATCATTCATGTTAAAGCAGGACTTCAAAGAAAGATCCAAAAAAAGAACCAAATACTTTTCAATCTCTGTTCTCAACAGAACACATGGGATATAATTCTTTCTTTTCATTACAGAACATTGTAGAAGACAGTTAGCCACTGAAAACTTCCTAGAGGTCCATGATGCTAAGTCCCAGATGAATATGTAAGAATGAGAGTCCGAGTCCATAATTTTACCAGCACAAGAGTCATATATGACCTATATACACTGGTTAAGATACCACGGCACCATAACTTTCTTGCTAATATATAACATTTCTGTAAATAGTTCTCATATTTACACACGAACTAGACAGAAAATATTTGTGACTTCTTCCACAAGGAGAATCAAAGTTTAACTATAATGGCATATAGACACTTGAAGCCACAAGAAAGAATCTTGTTAACTGTGACAAAGAATCACATTTGAAATCATTTATGATAAATCTATACTCGGCTACTGTTTTCTTTCAAATAAGAAAACTTCAAATTTGCTTTGTAGATGGGATGCACTGGGATAGGCCAAAAAACTTTTCTGACAATAAATGGAGAATGTTGCATCTACTCAGCTTTCCTAGGGGTGTGTGTGGGTGTGTGTATGATTTATTCTTTTTCTTTTTCAATATCCTCAATGTTGAAACAAACTACTTCTAAATTAACCCAGTCAGATCAATTTAGACAACAAACTTTTTGGTTCCAGGAGAATCATAAAGCATTGCAAAACCAAATATGACTATAGAGACATATTAAAGTCTTCCAAATTTGTAAAAAAACAAAGGGGCTGGGGACATAGAAAATTAGACTATAAAAGGAGTAAAAAATATATAGCACATTATTCCAGCATATCATATGTCATAAACCAGCTGCACTGGTGATAAACTGTACAGCTTGGAGTCTAATCTTTCTTTGGATTGCCCTCTCTCCCCCTCCCTCCATGCACACCTCTACGCATACTGATGGGGTCATAAGGATAGTGTCGTATGCTCCTTATTCTGGTTACCACTGTACCCTCAACTCTAGGAAAAGTGTCTGACACATAGTAATTACATAAATATATAAAATAGAAATAAGTAATCATTTGGTGAATAAATGAAGGAATACATTTCTCTGTACAAAGTCATGAATTTGAGCATGCAAATTACACATGTTGATTTTTAGATATATATGTTCATTTGTGTTGACTCCATAAAAGAGGCAATAACTTACCCTGACTTGTTTAACTTCTTGTGACACAGAAGAAGCCTCAAAAGTTTAAAAAAAATTTTTCCCCTTTGGTATACACTTAATGGTATAGAGTTGACTTTTTAAAAAGTATATTCAGGTGAATATTGCTTGTCTAAATAGTCATTTAGGAACATAATGGTTTAATTCTGATCTTGCTACCACTAATAAAAATATTTAAAATCTCTCTCTCCCTCTTCTTTGTTTGACCCTCTCCCTCTTTCTTCCCCTCCCTCTCTCCCACCCTCGATCCCTCTTCCTCCCTCTCTGTCTCTCTCTCATCTTTATGTAGGTGATTTTGAAGATACTCATCCAGTCCTGTCCTCTATCTGACCTTCTATTTCTCATTCTCCCTGCTTATGGGGAAAGGGCGTGCTGTGTTGGTGCATCCTAAATATAAGCATTGCCAAAAAGAAAGCGTATTCTGGAAATCCCATGAATATTTATGGTTAGCCAAGTACACAGGTTATTCATAATCTTAACTCAGTCTTAATTAGCAACTAAGTCAAAATGTTTGACAAGTAACCAAGTTCTCTCTCTATTTATTCTATGTCTATCTATCTAGGTATTTATTCTATTTGAATAGATCAGGTATATCAAATAGCTCTTATGTAAAATACTGAACAGTAGCATTTCTGGGGATTATATGAACTTTTATATGTTTCATAACAGAAGAATCTTATATTTGAACAGGAAGAACCCATAAAGATCCAACAAACCTTTTATTGTTGGTTCATCAATTTCTTTATGCTAAGATAAAATATCTGAGCTTACATTCTTTATCAATAAAAAGATCACACTCCATATGAAAAAAACATGCAGTGAAGGTCAATACTGGTCTTTACAACTACACTATAAACCACCACAGTAATAAGCGATCTAAGGAATATTCCCCAATTATTGCCAGCTGGGACCAAAAATTCTTCTAGGTTCCAAACATGTATCAGCCTCACATTTCAGAAAAATTTGCAGCAAAATGTTAAGCTATAGCCTGCCAGCATTCTTTGTGAAAATAAGCAGTTTCACTCCTTACCATATTTTAAAAGGAAAAGAGATTATTTCATCATTACATACTTCAAAACAAATACAAACAGTAATACTATATAAAACTCAATCCAAGCTATCCCATTTAATCAGCCATCCTTTTTCTCAGCAATATATATTTTACTAGGAATTGTCTTAAAGCACCAAGTGCTTTCAAAATATCCTTCTAACCATTTTCCCAGCTGCAAAAGATGACCAATTTGCAGAAAGGCTGATGAAAAAGGAATAAAAAGAAATTTCCCCACTCCTTTCACCAAAACAAAGAACCACATACACACATATTTAAAAAACAACAAGGAAACATGGGAAGAAATACAAAATTCCTAATGCTGGATCAAAGATTCACACTAAATTCTTTTTATTTTCTTCATTTCTGAATTTCTTCATTTTCCTGAATTATTTAATCACTGTAAACTAGAAAAATTTTTAAAAAACACATTTTGGGCATCTTCTACATAAAAACTCTTTGTGGAGATACAAATAGTGCGTTGGACATATTTAACTGAAAACCCACAGATTTTGAAATGAAAATGACCTTGTAAATGAATGTTCTTAATTTGCAAACATATAAGTAGCCATACCAAAAATTTGCATAGCGCTTTACAAATAACATAGTTCTAGCACTTATTGCCTTCCCAAATCACAGCTCTAAAAGATGGATATTAAAAAACTACCATGTCAATTGTGCCTGGGTGGCTCAGATGGTTAAGCATCAGACTCTTAATTTCTGCTCAGATCATGATCTCAGAGTTGTGAGATCAAGCCCTGCATTTGACTCTACACTGGACGTGGAGTCTGCTTCAGATTCTCTCTCTCTCTTCCTGCCTTTCCTCCTCTCTCTAAAAAACAAACAAACAAAAAAACCCTACCATTTCACAAAGGAAGAAAGCTCAGTTGAGAAGCCTACCCAAGGCCAGATAGACAGTAATTGTCAGACTTCATCTTTCTGAGATAGTTTAAGAAGCTTATCTCTACATCTCAGAAATTGATTAAATACTGCCAAGCTATTTATTAGCATATGCAAAATTATAAAACACTTCTGCTCCATCATATTACCTTAATCCAAATGGAGAGGTAAGTGGCATCAAGAATGCCTAGTATGTGCCTGAACCTACACATGATGAATAAACACAGATGGTGGTTAAATGAGAAAAAAAATAACACCATAAGTATTTATACCTAAAACATGAATCATAGAAGCAAGGACAAAATAGTCTAACAATAGAGTCAACATTTCTTAGAAGAAAATATCACACAGGAAAACCAGTGGTTACCAAATTTTTGTGTAAGTATCTGAAGTGATTCTTATAAGATGCAAACTACAAGATTATACACTCATCCAGAGATTCTGATATAATAAATTGGATAAGATATAATTCAATGGTCTCTACATTTTGCTGTATGTGAGAATTATCTGCTTGCTTTTAAAGATTCCCAATGTCCAGGCTGCACTCCAGAGCAGTTAAAACAGAATGCTAATGAATAGGAACCACGCATCAGTATTTTTAAAGTAATTTTCTCATAGGTTAACCAAGAATTAGTGTATATGTATTCCTTTTGAACAAAAATGAGAAAATTTCATTTCAAAATATGTTCTAATTGTCCTCAACAGGAATTTCATCCTAACCCTGTTCATATTTCCCGCAAAATGCAAATCTATGAACCTGCAACTTTTTTCTGCGCTTGAGGGTTTTGTTCGATTATGTTTTACTTCTCTAAGGAGACCTAGAGCCAGAGGGCTCCCTGATGTTCCTGCCGCTCCTTCATATGCTCTGCTCTATCCTTGACAAAGATTCTGCTCCAGGCACAGTGATTCATCCTGAAGCCTGAAGCCAAAATGCACATGGAAATCATTTTTCGAAGATTAAAATTTATATTTGAAAGAGAAATGCCAGTAGAACGAATGAGTGCTTATGCAAAGAAATTTGGTTGCTTGGCAATCACATAACCTTTGAAAGAACCCTTCAGAGATAAAAGAACATTTTACCCTTCTGCTCTTGTAAGGATCTAAAGTAAACAGGCAAAAGGTTGTGGTACTATGCAAAGTAGACCCAAAATAAAGTCCTCACATAAATACACTTTGGCATAATACAAACTTTAACTAAGCAAGCAACGCAGAAACAACACAGTTATTCAGAAAGAGAAACAGCAGCAAGGTGCAAATGATTTCCACCTGGTTAGCACTCCCCACAGCATTCCCCCCAAACGAAAAAGATAAAAAACTCCCCGGGTAAAAGTTCCAACAGGCATGTATGATTAGTGGGGAAGGAACTTCTATTTTCTAACTGTCCTCTAAGAGGGTTTTTTGTTTGTTTGTTTGGTTGGTTGGTTATGGTTTATGTTTTGACTTGTCTACTGTTAGAGCCCTAGGCAGAGCCTATTAGAATTATCTAGGGAGCTCTCAAAACGATCAGCACAAATGCATGCACTATTTCTCAAACCAGTTATATCATATTCTCAGGTGATGCAACCAGACACTGATATATTTTAAAAGTTGCTCAAGGGGTAGCCAAGGCTGAAATTCAGTTTTAGATTAATCTGAAAATATGATAATACTGACAATGGTATATATCTGTTAATAAATAGAACCTTAAAACTTTAACATCTGTATGTTTCTCTGTACAGTGCACTTTGATGAAATCTACAATTTTAATGGAGTATTTCAATAGCTTTATAAGAACTTTAAATTGAATGCAAATTTATGTTCTCTTTGATTCATTGTAGCAATAATGGCCCATGAAATACCATGTGAAATTTAATTTGTAGCCCCTGTACAAATATGATTCTGAGAAAAGCTTTGGCTTTTCACTTTGAAGAAAAAACTTGAGTATATGGAGAGGATATTTAGAAATAAAGAGAAAGATAAATTATGACTCTCATAAAAAAAGATAGGATCAAAGTAAAACCTAACTATCAGTGCTACCAGCTTGATAAAGGCCACCACAAACTGAAAGATGAGTTTGGGATAGTCTCGAAAAGCATAATTTGAATATAAGGCTTCACCATTTGTCCACTGTGTCTTCCCAATGGCTCTTTTACTGTTTAAACTGAATCATAGATCATGCAATATTAAAGAAAGTGCTACATAAATGACACATCATTTAGAATACCACTCCATGTGTACAGGCTCAAAATGAAGAAAATAGTGCAGTCCTTCTTCACTATAGGGATGTTTTCACCTAGAGAAATAAGATGAAAACCTGTTCTCCTAAACAAAGCTGGGAGAAGTCAATTCTACTCAGGAATGATGGCTGATATGTTTTTGTGTCCCCTTAACACTGATAGTTTAATAAATACTAGTGATTCAATGAAGACATTATTGAAGGAAAACTACACCTCAATATCTTCTTGGGTAATGAGAAGTAAACGTTCGGAAATGTAAATACCAGTTCAATTAACGCCAATATAAAATGGATACCTACTATTGTAAATCTGCATTTATAGAAGAAATATTGTCTATTTTAAAAAGATTCTAAATTGGTTTTAAATTGGGGGATAATTTTCAGTTTCTCTAGTTAATTCTTCAATTCACAAAAATTAATGTGATCATTTTATATATGTATTTTAAAACACATATAGAGAAGCAATTCCTAATACCTTATGTTTGTACTTGAAGACAACTTTTCCTTATTTCTCAATTACTTAAAAGAGGTATCTTAAGGGACGCCTGGGTGGCTCAATGGTTGAGTGTCTGCCTTTGGCTCAAGACGTGATCCCAGGGTTCGGGATCGAGTTCCACATCAGGCTTCTTGCATAGAGCCTGCTTCTCCCTCTGCCTGTGTTTCTGCCTTTCTCTCTCTCTTTCTGTGTCTCTCATGAATAAATAAATAAAATCTTAAAAAACAATGTATCTTAATTATTTAATTTCTATCACAATGTAAAATTATTTATGAATGTCTGTTCAGTGATGTGCAATAATACCTACCCACTTATATAATATGCATTCTCTAGTAAGGTGACAGGGTCCATGATGTAAATAAAGATGCACATTTATAAACTGATAGAAGGGATCCCTTGGTGGCGCAGCGGTTTGGCGCCTGCCTTTGGCCCAGGGCGCGATCCTGGAGACCCGGGATCGAATCCCACATCGGGCTCCCGGTGCATGGAGCCTGCTTCTTCCTCTGCCTATGTCTCTGCATCTCTCTCTCTGTGTGTGTGACTATCATAAATAAATAAAAATTTTAAAAAATATATATAAACTGAAAGAAGATGCACAGATGGATATTATCAAAGTAATATTGAAAGAATCATAAGTCAAAGCGAAATAATTTGTCACCTATATTTAAATACATTTCATGCAAAGTAGCAAATGCAGTGTTTTGTACATGTGTAACAACCAAATAGCTAAATACATAGGTAATTACACACATAAAACTGAGCATTTTTTTCTGAAATGTCTTATACATTTCTGTTATTGTAACCTTAATTATTCAAATCTATATACACCCAGAGATAGTCAAGAATGTGTGCTTTTATGCTTTAATAAATATACTAACCATAGTTTAGTAGTTTAAAATTTTTGATCTCTAGATAAAAGATGAACTGATGCAAAGATATTATCAGGGAAATTATCATCTGGATCTCCTTGTAATAAGGAGTTTATACTTTCTTTTAAAAAATATTTTATTTACTTATTTGAAAGAGAGTGTGAGTGAGAGAGCTTGAAGGAGGGGGGAGAGAGAGGGAGAGGGAGAAGCAGATGTCCCTGCAGAGAAGGGAGCCCAATGCTGGACTGCATCCCAGGACCCCTGGACCATGACCTGAGCTGAAGGCAGACGCTTAACTGAATGAGCCACCCAGGCGCCCTAGGAGTTTATACTTTAAGTGTGGGGCTCAAACAAAAAAGTCCTCCTGGTTAAATATAGTGAATTAACTATATTTTCCAATATGGACATAATGCATCTCATTGGAATTTGGTATCTTTGACACTAGCAATAACTATCCTTTGATTTAAAACAAAACAAAAATAGTTTTATATGGTATATAAAATAAGGACTAATAACAAAAGAACATTTATATTGCTTATTATCTTGTCCCTTTGCGTGATGTAACCCACTCAGAATACAATGTGAACATGGTCTATGGGGATAATGGTTTACCAGGAAATACCCCAGTAGGCCACTCATGATAATGAATAAGATTATCTCATTTACTCATACTAGTTTCAAGAAATTAAAGATCTGTGTGGATTTTTTTTTTCAGAATTTAAACTGCTTTCCAAGCCAGAGAGATTATAAATTAGCCCATCTCAAACTAGAATTTGTAGCCAATAGATTTGTTTTGTAGTGTAATGTACTATTAAACATATATACTATTTACTTTTAAGCATACAAAATACAAAATCCCATCATGTTAAGCTCAAATAAATAGAGCATCTTCCCATGAAGCCATGAAATCTGAGACTAGTAGAAAGATAAGTGTCCAGAGAGGGAAAGCAGGGGCCAGTATTAATTGACCACTGGAATGGTAAGTAGTGTTCCTAGACTTAGTAGCTGGGAAATCAATGGTAACCCTATAGCAGTTGTAGGGTAGCCAGTTTCTCATGACTCCTCTTCCTGTAGGACACACAAACTTCCATTTCTGCCAATTCTCTGAATCATACCTCAGACCTTCTTTTGGTCCAGTGATCATCTGGGTGCCCCTGAATCCCAAATGCAAGAATTTCTGCTTCTTCCAGACCTCTTCTGCCCCTCTTACAACAGGCTCCAGAAATTGTACTTTTTTTGCATTATAGCAAAAATAATTCTCACTATAGCCTTTTATGTGAACCACTTGATTACTAGGCAGGATACAACCGAGTATGCATATAATTAAATATATATTAATATTTAAATATTTACGGTTTTCTTTCATAATATTATGATGTGTTTATGGCGACTCAGCTACAGAGTTTGTTGCTCACTTGATGTAGTTTTAGGTTTATATCTAACCCTCCTGAGGAACATCAGATGCAAATGCAAAAAAAAAGCAAGGAAGTTCTACAGGATGCCAAATTTCCCCCTCCTCCTTCCAATGTTCCTCTCTGCCCTCAGCAGATGGGCCTGTGTGATCCTTCTGCAGTCCTCTTCTCCTCTTAATGTCTTCGCTCTATATATACTCCATCTTAATAACATATCTGGGACGTTGCCTCCCTTCTTATCAGCACATTATTACCTATTCTTTTTAAAGGAATTATTTTATAAGGTTAAGCTTCACTTGTCAATGCTATTACCTGTAAAACATTAGTTTTACAAATGGCAAATGGAGCAATAAAGATGTTGCTGGACACAGAACTCCACAGGGAAGGAATACTGATAGGCTCCATAGGTCATATTCAGACCCAGAATTGAGGATGGGTGAACAAATGTCAGAACCCATTCTGGAGGCCAAAGGGTAAGTGCTGCTGGATGACTGGGTAGGAGATGTCTAAAGTGTTTAAAGTGGAAATAAAAATGCTGTAAAGGAGTGTTATCTCAACATGAAATGTAATGGTGTTCCTCTCTCCACCATGTAAGGAAAAGGAGGGAGCTGACAAGAGGGAAAAGACAGAGGTCAATTAGGCAGATCTTGCTTGACCAGTGTGGCTTGAAGTGCAATGAACATCCCTGGCAAGTCTTACCACATCTTTGAATGGAAACATTGTTTATTCCTACCACATCATGCATGCCAGTACTCAAATTAATTACAAATAATTTCAATATAATTATAGTGAGGGTAACACCCTCTACACTGGGACACCTTTAAGAATGAAAGAGGGCATTATTAATATTTATACTGAAACAACTTGTGTGCAACAGAACTGTCCTGGTTAGAGCAAGACAAATGGATATCCTAATTACTATTCTTCAACATGGACACACAACCATCACTAAGGCCTCCAGTAACAGATATGTATTCTACATCTGTCATATGCTGGGTGCGCAATAGTTAAATCTAAGGGTGATAAAGTTTAAAAATTGGCAAGTAAGACAGAAATTAAATTTAATCAAAATTATTCTTAAGCACTTCTTAAGGCTATAACAATTTTGGAGATTAACACAGAATCTTGATATATTCAGTCAAGGCAGTTTTCCTCCAGCATGTAAACCAGTCACTCTGCCGCCCTCCTCAGTGTGTCGTGGGAGGCTTGCATTTAGGAGCCAATGTATATTAAAGTTTCCCATTGTTACATATATAATAGAGTGAGTTAGAGGCACTGGACAGATACTTGCAATATGAGTGTTCACTGAGCTGAATCCAACAGAAGGAAAGCAGGCCAACATCTCCTGTCTACACTCAGTCTGGGCACCACAGCAGTTCCCACACCACTCGTTAGGATTCTAGGTCCGCATGGATGGCAGTCTTTGCTTAAGTTATATATAACGTGGTACTACTCACAAAGTTGAATAATACATACTTGAGTCGTGCAACTCTAGTTATAGGAGATGGCATGGTAAACAAATCCTTATGATAAAATATGACAAGGAATGAAAGGATTGCACATCTAGATATAAGAGAATAAGGAAGAAATAATGACTGAACAAGCTTCAGCAAATTGAGGGAAGGGGCCCTTTGCCCCAGTTGGTGACCAATGAATGGAAGTTTTCCTGAAGAGTGAATGAGTGGCAGCTTGGGGAGGGGTCAAGAGTGGGAAGTATTGAAAGAGTAAATTTATGTAAGAAGGAGCCCTTTCAAACTCCATGAGACTTACAATAAAAGCATGGGACATAAAAATGAAACAAATAAAACAATTTAAATCAAATGAGTGTAAAGGAACAGTGAGTTTCAGAGGCATGGCCTTTTTAACTATGAAAGCACTACTGTATGTTTTCTAAGTCTAGCTACTACCACATTTTTCAGGACACAAATTAAAGCCATTAAATAAGATATTCTTAAAACCATGATAAATAAGTGATGGAAAGAAGATCCTTTCATTGCTGACAATTATGGGCATTTGCTAGAGCTAGGAAGGCCAGATACATAGAAAGGCTAGTGTCATCAGTGATTTTGACATTATGTCACTCCTACATAGGCTTACTATCCCAAAACAGTGTTCTCTGCATTCTCATCCTCACTAAAAAACATCATTCCTTGAAACTGGCTTGAATAATATGCATGAGAACATTCCCTTCTATAGAAACTTTTTTGCTTTGGAACCTTAGTGAATAAAGGAGGAGGGGGCTTTACATTTAAAGCCCATTTATTATTGCAGCCACATATTTACAGGCTCTAGGACTTTTTATTCCTCACATTTCACAGTTCTCTTACCATATGGTGGAGTTGCTTTTGTTTTTTTAATCTTTACCCCATAGCAGAACAGAATTGCCCATTTTAAAATGTATGGTACCCTAGACTTAGCATATGCAGTACCTTTGTGAGTCTCCCTTTTGTAATTCCCAAACATTCAGTGATAAAATGCAATCACTGCTTAATATGCATTCTTAATATGCATTCTTATTGACTTCTGTTGTTGGAAGAATATAATTTCCCTAAATCATGTACTGCTATCTGTTTGGGAGATATTCCACAGAAGGGCACATGTATTCTTGAACACACCCTGGCAAGTCCAAAACAACTAATTCAGAGCACGGAGTTACGATGTTGGAAATCTGAAAGATTGTACTGTATGTGTCAGAAGATCAATGCTTCCTGTTAATGGTCAAAATTAACAGGAATGGATTTAGGTCCATAGAATCCTTCATTTGGGTTAGTTTTCTCTGTATTTAGTAGAATAGTGGCAAATCCCATGATATCCTTAAAATATGAACTCCCAGCCAGCAAGTACTTGTCCTATGAGGTACCTGTCACCACACATCGGCTAGGACTTTGTAAATGCCATGTGAGGACAGCAATACAGAAAACGGTCAGAAAACGATGTATGCTTACAAAGAAAATCCTTATGCAATAGCAAATATGATATTTTAGAGTTTAGTGATATTTTTAAATGTATGGGATAAGGAAAGTCACTATAGCCCTTGTAGCTAACACAACCATAATTTGTGAAAGCAAAGTGTCTTTAAAAATTTAACGTTGGCCAAAATTTAGAAATGTGACACATTTTTCAATAGTCATCTTTCAACAGCTTTCATGGCCTGTTGCATGTGGGAAGCATTTTTAATCTAAGGCTTTGAATGTTTACTGAATAAATCTGTATGTGCACACAACTTGCAAAACAACAAATAACGACTCTAATGTGATAGAAAAACTTGGGAAGCCATTCTAGGAATTATAAGAGCTGGAGAGGGAGAATTGCTGCTGGCGTGGAAGAGAATAGACTCCTACAGTGGCCATTTATAAAGATACATGTAAAGGCTAATGATCAACTCGAAAGTATCCAGTGTCAGAAACTAATTATGACATGAGGGTAGTGGTGAAGGTCACCACGTACAGACAGGAAGACGGAGAAATCACAGTGCAGGCACGCTGAGGGAGAGAGAAATCAAGGATGAGAAAAAGAGGTGATTATGGAAATGGGTAACAAGGAAGAATGTGAAGCTTATAAACAAATGTCTATAAGCAAATGAAGAATGGCATCAGAGCTATTGATGAGGTATGAGTAACATATTGTGGGTGTTTAAAGAAGAAAGAAAAATCAATCCTTCTTGTGAGATGTGATGAGGGTAGGGGCAATGATCAGGGAAGATTTCACAGTGTAGGTGGGCAGAAAGCTTTGTATTCCTGGGACAGAATCCTGAGTGCATGTATATAATTATAACAGTGTGACTAGTGAATGCTTCTGGTCAATGTGCCAACAATCTGGTCACCATGCAACTATGTATGTAATTCCAACATTTTCTCACACTGTTCTGTGCTGCTCGCCTGAAATTCCATGGACAGTGTCTTTATCTAATCAGAGTTGTGTCTAATTAATTTGCCAAGCGTATACAATTCACTAGCAGTGCTATCACGATACCTAAGAGAGAGGTAGAAGTCCAAAAAAAGAATACTAGAAATAAACTATACCTTCCAAGAAGAATGATATAAAACTACACAATCTGAAGTGGCGCTTTATTTTTCCTGCAAATATGATCATCCTGACCATGTATCTGAAATTGAAGTATCACTAATAAAAATTATAAGTAAAAATTTGCACATGGGTTAAGTGCATGATAAGTACTAACCTCATAAAGGGCTTTGGCAAGAAGGAAAATGGAACTGGATCGAAATATTATTATCTGGGTGCCTACTCCCTTTAAACTTTTAGGGAGTTTAGCTAAACTAAGTAGGTGTTTTCCCCCTTAATATTTTCCAGCATCTTTTACAAAGAAAACTAACATTTCAATCATCCTGATTGTTTTGTATACATTAAATAGGCTGAAAGTAATTATACACTCCTTCATTATGGCAGGATTACAAGTGTTACATGGGAAATATACTGAAACCAACAACACAGCTAAATATGGATAAAATACTTTCCTCATAATTCATATACACCAGCAACTTGAATACTAGTATATTCTTTGCAACATCATTATTTCTCTCATGCAAATACAGATAGAAATATGGTAAACTTTTTAATAGATGATCTCTTAGGGAGACCCAGAGATGTATCACAATTAAATAAATTATATTTTCAAAATATCAGATAGAAATATGGTAAACTTTTTAATAGATGATCTCTTAGGGAGACCCAGAGAAATATGGTAACTTTTTAATAGATGATCTCTTAGGGAGACCCAGAGATGTATCACAATTAAATAAATTATATTTTCAAAATATCAGTGTGATAAAAAATACATTTATCTTTCCAGGATAAGTTGGTCATCTCCAAATGAGGTGATAAAATGGCACTCTTAAGGGTATGACATAAGATACATATTATCACCATTTGAAATAAATTTGTACTGAAGTCATTATCAATATGAAGTAATACCCTATCTTCAAAATCTTAAAAACCACAGAATGAATTAATTTAATTAGTTTTCAAGTCAATATATTAAAAAAAGTAGTAACAAGTTCCCCTTAGAATCATGCACAGACTTTTAGCTTTATTATACACTTACTTATACTATATTGACATTTTTATCTAGTTTCAGGACATAAATGTATGGCATTAAAATGTTATTTTATGGGATATACTTTCACAAGACTGTTTCTAGGTCATTTCAGTGACAGAGTGAAAGCCATTTGATACTAACAGCAAGGTAGTAATAACAGTTGCAGGCACGAGATAAAGAAACCCTCAGGTCTACCAATGAAGTGAACTGAGTTGTAAAGTGTATGAAAGAAAGAAAGAAGAAAGAAAGAGAAAGAAAGAAATAAAGAAACAAAGAAACAAAGAAAAAGAGAGAAAAAAGAAAAAATAAAGATTTTTTACATTAAATTTCCAGAATTTCTTTCTTATGAGCTTAGCTTTAATAACTGGAATACTACACAAGAAAGGCTATTTCTTCTGAAAACTCATTACATTTTATGAAACTTAGAAAAATGTAGAAAACCATCACATCTGCAGCTCTCTTACAAGTATTCAAACTTGTGTGAGCACTAATTTGAAGGACTGCATATCTGAATATCACCTTTACTCTATTGGGGATTATACCAAATATGTGTATACACCCATGGAGAAATAGAAATTCCCTTTGCAATTATCATAATTTTAGTCTTCCTAAAATTTTGTGAGGCGGATCCTGGGATAGACCAGAGAGGAGAAATAGCATGCCCTCATTTCCTGCTACCCTAGTTTTTCAACACTAGGCTTGCTTCATGGCAGAAGTGTCAGAGAGATTACTGCTACTGGCACTGTGCCCACCAGGCCAACCGCACAGCTGGGGAATTCTGACTTGTTCTTAATATGTATGTGATAGGCATGGCGATGTTCGCTGACCTAATGTAATTAATTGCCATCATTCTGCCAGAACATAATCACAGTATCACAAGATTAAAGGAAACATAATTGTTTCATCTATTCCTGGAAAGCATTTTATATGTCATCCGTGTGCTATAAAAAGTCATTCGGAAATCTCAAGGTCACTCAGAATGTCCTAAATGCTTAAATTAGTGCTTGTGGCATTGCCAGTTTTCATTTAGTCTTCTGAGTTGGGTCTTTTCTCCTCCCACTATACCTGTCCACCTATCAATCCCACTCTGTTGTCCATCTAAGAAATGCATTATAGAAGGCATTTTCCTTTGAAGAATTAAAAATATCAGAAGATCCTACACAATCTTCCTAAAGGTGGATTTTCATGGTACTTCACAAATAAGTATACAGAAAAATATCTAAGTGATAATGAAGAGAAAAATAAGTGTATATATAGTAGAATATGAATTTCTATGTGTGTGCCATTTTCTTTGGGTGGGAAAAAGTATGTCTTGCTGGTATACCACACAGAGCACATGGTAAAATAATTCTACTTTTTCCCAGTGGTTACATAGTCAGGTACTCTGCATTCACCCCTTCAGTTACTGAATTACCCTTAACAAACTCACTTTAAAGTGGAATTCATAAGGATAATTAATTAATACATTAAAATGACTCTGACCTTCCCATTCTCTACATTTGTGAACTTGGGCATTATGTTTCTTCCCCTATTGTATTTCTGTTCTCACCACCACCTTCTCAAATGTAAATCACAAGTAGCCAATATTGCAAACTACCACTCTTCCAGAGCAAAAAGTTATTTTAAAGCACCAATTGCTTCCAGGTAGAACACTTACATCAGTAGAAAATACAAATAAGTATTGAACAGAATGGTTAAGGTAGTTTTATCATGCTACTACTGGATGGATTAGTACACACAATTAAATAATTTAATTATTATTATAAAATAAATAGTCATTTGCCAGATATGCACTGTTTCAGCAGACCCTTGGGCAAGTCTCTTGTTAATAAAATGATTGGAATATTAGGTAATTGAAATTAACTGCTACAGCATGCCACACTTCATAGTTTTCCACAGTCATATTAGAAATGTAAAATATAATGAAGTTGTTATTCATAAAAATTTTTAAATAACATGATATTTTGGTCCTGGCAGTTCATGATATAACGAGTCTAAGGAATTTCCAATTAGTCCCAAAGACTGACCATCAGGAATAAAATAAAGTCGGGACTGGATTTTGTGGCTCAGAAAACTAAAGTCTGACTAAATACCATGTGCTTTTTAAATGATCACATATTACTGACATGGTTTCTTTCTACCTTTCTTTCTCTTTTTCTTTTTGGTTATTGTTTCTCTATGAATGATACATAAAAAATAATAAGAACTTTGTCTGCATTTAAGTTCCTACAAGGTGTTATTTGATTTTTTTTTTTTAGATAAACACAGAAGAACTATTGCCCAAGGCCATTCTTCCCATTTCAATGTGTGAGTCTTCTCATGTAATATAATTTTTTTTTTAATTTTTTTATTTATTTATGATAGGCACACAGTGAGAGAGAGAGAGAGAGGCAGAGACACAGGCAGAGGGAGAAGCAGGCTCCATGCACCGGGAGCCTGATGTGGGATTCGATCCCGGGTCTCCAGGATCGCGCCCTGGGCCAAAGGCAGGCGCTAAACTGCTGCGCCACCCAGGGATCCCCATATAATTTTAAATTAAATAAAGGCTCACTGCTATTTCTTCTGGGTATATACTTGGCTTTGCTTAGTCTATAAAACAGTCTTTCAAAAGCCTCACACTGCATTAGAAAAACAGCATGGCACCTGCGGACCAATCTCTTCCTCCTTTATTTTAATATAATATTTCACATTAGAGTTTATTTCTCCATGGACATTAGGAGAATGCCTCTTACCTTGCTCCAAGTAAAGCTGTCTAGAGAACTTCTGAACAGTTTGAAAGTTGATTCTTCTGTTATCAATTTCTAGTAATATAGAATTCTGACTGGTCTTAGAATAAAAACAATGTAGGAGTTAGGCATCCTGGACACCATTAAATGGTAGTTGAATTTATCCAAATTGCAAATTCTTGATACAAAAACAATTTTCCGTGGCTTCTTTTGATAACACTAATTGATAGTTACAGGATAAAAAGCAAAATGTTACATCACAATATTTAAATAATAACACAGTAGATGTCATGATTTCTTCCAAAGTTATATGACTTTTTCACCATCATTTTACCATTTAACACAATAGCAAAAATAATGAGTAATAAGTCTTGAACATAGAGGAGGTACTTGTAAATGAATTTGTATCTTTGCATTGTGAGCAAAATTAGGGCAAATTTAACAGGATATTAAATAATGTCCCTGTTAATAAAAACCATTGTTTCTCATACCACAATAGGCAATTCTCAAAGTAATTATCTTTATGTTATAATTTTACTCTTTATTACCCACAAGCAAGAAAGGTATTGATCTTTTTCTTTTTTTTTTAAGATTTTATTTATTTATTCATGAGAAACAGAGAGAGAGAGAGGCAGAGACAGGCAGAGAGAGAAGCAGGCTCCATGCAGGGAGCCCAATGTGGGACTTGATCCTGGGACTCCAGGATCATCTACCAAAGGTAGATGCTTAACCAGTGAGCCACCCAGGCATCCCCAATATTGATCTTTTTCAAAGCTGTGTCTAACAGCCCAGGAAACCAAAACTCCTGAACCATAACAGAGTATTGCTCACCATAGAAAATAATTTGCAATGACAAGGATCTCATGCACTGAGTCTAAGGTTTAGATAGTAGAAACAAAGTTATAAAGGGTTCATAGTTGAAAGATAGACGAGTTAATTGGAGAAGTTAAATTAACAGGGAGTCATTGACAATTAACGCTTGTCCTTATGCCTTGGTGAACCAGATTCACAGGTTCATTAAATAACATGAGTAGAAGCTCCTCCCATGACATAAATCAATACTCATCATTTGTCAGGTTAGTGCTTTTAGGCACTAGTTGTACCAGCTTAAAAGGAAAGTAGAATGTTCCCTGCTTGCCCACATAACCATTTCTGCTAAACGGTGGCCTAGGTCTAGGATTATGGACCAAATAAAATATTTCCACCTTGTTAGAGATGTAGCAATTCCAAAAATATCTTGTTCCCACTCAGTCTCTGCCTCTATTGGGACAGCAAATAGCAACCAATTATGATGCTTTTGCATGGGTTGGGACATGCCTATTAAAAGTGATTTATCTCTCTTCACTTCATATAGTCATAAGACCTTAAAACCAATACCTAACTGCAAATAAAACTCTTAAGAGATCTACTAAGTCCTTGCTTGGAAGTGTATTACGTACCTTTCCGTAAACTAGCCTTCCAAACTGAATACATTACCTTAAGACAAATAGCCAACATTTAGTGAAACCCGAAGTAGCTCAGGGCACAAAACACACTTCCAGAATCCAAGGAAATCTTTCAAAGTGAAAATGCACTGTACATGGAACTCACATCTTAGAAACTGTAAGTTCCATGAGGCCAGGGGTTGTTTCTGCCTTTTTCGCCATATTTCTCTTGATTCAGGAATGTGTTGCATCAATATTGGTTGACAGGTAATATCAGAATGGAAACGTGGGCAATATTTTCAGTCAAATAACTGATCATCATTATTTTGATAATACTATAATTCTAAAACTAGGGGAAACAAGAAATAAAACAGGTAAACATAGAGGAAGGGAAGAAAAGATAAAATAAGATAAAAACAAAGAGGAAGACAAACCACAAGAGACTCTTAACTCTAAGGAACAAACTGAGGGTTGCTGGAGAGTAGGTGAGGGGAAGATGGGGTAACTGGGTGATGGGCATTAAGGAGGGCACATGATGTAATGAGCACTGGTGTTCTTTGCAACTGATGAATTACTTAACTCTACATCTGAAACTAATAATACACTATATGGGAACTACTTTGAATTTAAATAAAAAGTTTAGAAAAGATTGAACTCCAAAAAAAAATGGAAAAATAAATAAAACTAGTGGAAACAGAGAATGTAAAGAAGAGGTAACAAGGAAAATGATCACCAAAGGAATGATTTTGTCAGTTATTAGTATATCACATATGGAGAAGAACAACAGCCAGTTTGGTTTTTTAAAAAAAAAAGTGATTTTAGTTCTTTCTCGGGAAAAAATAAAAGCATAGTTTTTCATATTGCTATGAATTATTTCATAAATTATCTTTTGTTTTAGTCCCAAGTGACTAAAAAATGAGATATAAACTGCACTGAGGAAACTGAGAGAAACTCCTTTTTTAAAAAGAGATTGTATTTATATAGTTGACTCAGAGAGAGAGAGTACAAGCAGGAGGAGCAGCAGAGGAAGGAGAAACAGGCTCCCTGCTCAGCAGGGATTGATCCCAGGACCCTGGGATCATGACTTAAACAGAAGGCAGATGCTTAACCAGCTGAGCCACCCAGGCACCCCAAACTGAGAGAAATTCCTATCCCGAGCCCACCATGAACTTGGTGGTTCATGAAATCTCAGAATTCTGAGAGTCTCAGGCAGGTAGCTCACATGCCAGAAGTAAGAAGAATCCTTATAAAGTAAAATAATCAGAAAGAAAACCCAACAACTCAACTTGGGTGGATGATGTGTAACAATTTCAATCATGAGCTTCCCATATGTGCAAACAATTGTTCAAAAAGCAGAGTTTTGCCCTCAACTTTATTAGCTATTAACTGTTGTTTTACTGTTAGAGCTGATTTGCTATCCACTGTATGGAATATGGGCCTTAGCATTTATATAGGGGGATTTGTTTGTCTTTTTTTTTTCATTATATAGTAAATGAAAAAAGAGAGTTCATTTTCAAATATTGTTTTATCATTTTAAGTAGATACTGTTTATCTATCATTTCTCAGGTAGTCTTTATTTTATTTATTTATTTATTTATTTTTATGATAGCCACAGAGAGAGAGAGAGAGGCAGAGACACAGGCAGAGGGAGAAGCAGGCTCCATGCACCGGGAGCCCCATGTGGGATTCGATCCCGGGTCTCCAGGATCGCGCCCTGGGCCAAAGGCAGGCGCCAAACCGCTGCGGCACCCAGGGATCCCTCAGGTAGTCTTTAAAGTTTTCTCTGCGGAAATTTCTTCCATTATTTATTACCAATTATTTGCACTCTATGAATATGGGATTTTAAAAAATTGAAACACTTCAATCAAACCTTTTGTTACTCTTTATAGTATTTCATAGTTTTCACCCTGGAGAAAAATCAGGATAAAATGGCAAACTGCAATGGTATTTTTTTCTTTGACACTAAAAGGAAATAAAAAACCAAGTACTTGATGTCATTTCATGAACATACTGAAATAATAAAATCCTTTCTCTAATTCTCATTATGCATGTGCTTGTTTTAAAATGTTCAAGTTTAGGGGCACTTGGGTGGCTCAGCTGGTTAAGCATCTGCCTTTTGCTCAGGTCATGATCCTAGGGTTCTGTGATCTAGCCAGGCTCCCTGCTCACCGGGAGTCTGCTTCTTCCTCTCCCTTTGCCCCTCCCCCTGCTTCTGCTCTCTCTCTCACTGTCAAATAAATAAATAAAATATTTTTAAAAAGTTCAAGTTTAAATGGTAGCAACATTTACCAGAAATCAGGCTTTAGTTTTTTTTTGCTCCAAGCTTCCCTCATAAGGTGAAGACATTACCACTCACTTCATTAATGCAAATATAACCATGTTAGAATGCAGACATTGCATATCTAAGTTCTGTCTCTGTGGGTTTATCAAGCTCGTTCAGGAAAGGAATGTGTAAATAGTGCTTTTCTGCAATTCTAACTTCAGAAATAAACAGACTCCTATATTCTTTGCTGATGCTTCATGTTTTCCAGTGGGGAAAAAGATAAGTGTCATGCATAATAAATATCATGAATAGAAGGGCACTTGAGGAATAAATTAGTAAAATTTGCTGGTGACATTTATTCTGCCTTAACCATAATCAATCAGGAACTACACATTAAGACTTCCTACATATCCATCACTAATGAAGGACTGATAGAAAATGTACAATCAGGGAATCATAGGTTCTGAGTCAAGATAGGAGCCTTAGAATTCATCGAGTCAAGATGTATGTCCTATCCATTGGGTGCTCAGGATCCTTTGTTGTTTTTAAATCAGGAATTTTTCACTTATCTTTGAAGCCCTAGTACATACAGTACATTAGCTGTCAGTGGAAGGCTTATAAGAGTCTTTCTTGACAGAGTGAATAAATAAAATTGTGACCATAGACTCCCCCACCAAGTATGTGACCCTTCAGCCTACATTGAAGCATTGAGTAATTATATTGAGTAGAAGTAGTTTCCATATATTTCTTGCAGACGCTTTTGTTATTGGACATACGAGTTTATTTTTTGTGAGGTAGGTATTGCAGGCTTTGTGTAGTTAAGGAATCTGTATAATGATGGATCCATATAGGATCAGCCCTTTCTCTATACAGGGCCTGGGAAAGGAACTCAAAGGTGGGCCAAGCACAGGGACCTGTTGCTCACCAGGGTGTTCTTAGAAACCTGCTCTGACAAATTGCTAATGGCCTGAGCCCTTTAACTCCCCTTCTCCTTTTCAGAACTGTGCTCTTGGTTTGAAATCCAATGTCTTATTTTGTTTCTTTTTTGTTGATTCTAAGCAAAACTCCTGTCTCTTCACACATCATCTTGAAGTTCAGGGACACATCTCTTGTCCTATTCTTTCCTAGACTGAGCAGAGCAATCACAGACAAGGCTTTCCTCTATGTTTGCTCACAGGCTGGCTCACCTGGTCAACAGGAAAGGTTAGCATTCCTTATGACCAGGTCATTCTGCTTACTGCAAGGGCCTGACCTGGACCGTGAATTTGTAATCATCATCAACAACAGTGGTAAATATAAAATCATTTAATCTCAATGTCTGGGTCTGGAAACAGTGATGTAGACTCATGTTTATCAAAATGCGCTTATTCAGGCACCTGCACTGGAAATGCCTGGGATGCATATTCAAAATTCTGATTCTTGACACATTTGGATTCACTGAATTGGAATCTTTCAGGCTAATGTCCTGGGATCTGGTTATTTGCACTGCTATCTGAAAAAGTCTTATGTATGTTGAGGTTTGTGAACCACTATGAGAATATCTGAAGAACTGATAGTCCCTTCCCATATCATTAGCATCATTTTTACACAAACTACAAATTTAAGTTGGCTAGTCTTCTGCTTTTATTACCCAGTATCCCAAATTACCTCTACTGGTTCTTTATACTTAGGAATTAAGGAAAATACATGAGAAAGCTTCCTCAAGAAGTCATGTTATTTTATAAAGTTCTTTCTAATATCTAAATTCACTTATGCTGAAGCAGACTCCCCACAATTTCTTCATCATTTGTCTTACATTCAGGAAGAAAAGGAAAATACTCACCATCCATCACAGAGGAATTCTTTCTCTATCTGCACATCATTCTTAAGACAGCCCCTAGACATGGCTCTTTTAGGGTAAAGAAGCTTTGTTATCATCCAGTAGTGGTCCAGTGAGATTATAACCCACCTGGATATTGTGGGGGTAAACTGAGCACGTCCCAAACTCAATGTGGCAGGTTCCTCCACCCATGCCTCCTTCTGGGTTTTGTTTTCTCAGTGAGAAGCACCACAGACCACCAGGTTCTGAGTCAGTCCTCCCAGAGCCAGCTCTGACTCTGTCACCTCTGTACCCATACCACCATGGACTTCTTTCTACATCTCCTCAGAAACACTTCAAATATCTCCCATCCTTTCCAGTCCCTTAAAATCAGGGGCTACCAATACCATTGTCTCCAGGACCAGAAACAAAGTTAAGATGTGCATTATCTTCCATTAAAAAATTCAGGAGAGGTTGTCATTGTGGTTAAAATGTAGCCTGTAGAGCGCATGCCCCATCAGATCACAGAGAGCACACGTGTGTGCACTTATGCAGTCCAAACAAAATAAATGTTTGTAAGTTGGCAAGCCCTATTTGGGTGTCTCTCTCTTTCTCTCGCCCCCGCCCATTTCCCCTACCTCCCTGGCTGTGGTGAACGCTATTCAAGTCTCTGCTTCTATGTATTTAATTTGTTTAGATTCCACAAGTAAGATCACGCAGGTTTTTTCTTTATGTGTCTGACTTATTTTACTTACTATACCGTCCTCTAGGTCCACCTATGTTGCTGCAAATGACAGAATCATCCTTCTTAAGGCTGAATATTTTCCTATTGTATGTACTTAGCATCCCTCATGTGGCCTGTTGCAGCATGGACGCACTGTCATTAGCGCCTTTCCACTAATCCTCACCATCAAGGGTATAATCCTTTGGAAGCCAAATCTGGCCATACTGTTTCCTTGCTTAGAGAATAACATTAACCAGGCATAGCCAGCATTCTGGAAAGGAGGCTAAGGGAAAGGGAAATAGGGGAAAATAGTCATGGGGTTGGAGCAGAGACGGTATTTTGGGTATGGTTGGAAAGCCCAGACTGGGCTGCAAGAGGGAGGGTCTTGTTTTCTCCATCCCAGAGGGGGAAGCTGGAGCCAGGAGTCAGCTGGGGGCAGGGGGTTCCCAGGAAGGTGATGGAGTGAGCTGAAGACATGGCCTTCCCTCTTGCTTTTCCTTCTGATGTGTCTCCCCTCTTTCTTTCCCTTTGCCATCTGCTTCTTCCATCCCTCTCTCTTTCTTATCTTTCCTTCTTCCCTAATGCTGTCTAGTGAATCTCCCCACTGCTTATTTGTGATCTTCTTTCCATGTTCCTTTTTCCTTCTTCTCCCTCTTAAGCTTCAGTATCTTCTGCCCATGAATCCCAGTCTCTGCCTTTGTACTCCATAAAGTGGCGCTGAAACTTGGATAGCCTAAAAATAAATTTATTCCTTTTTATTGCCTACTCTCAACCTAACATGGAGTGTTTCACATTTTTCTTTTGCCCAAAAGGCTACTTAAAATTAGTTACATGCAACCTACCATTTGCATTTGTTTCTCCATTGTTTTTTCCTTCTGGCAAGTAACCCTAAGTAGAATGACAGCATCCTTGCCTTTGTCATAATCAATTATATTCTGTGCATCAGTGTTCAGCATCATAGGAATTACATGAATACTGGAGGGAAATTAACTGAAGTGCCATACTTGCTTCCTCATTTCTATAAATTATCTTAGCCAAAATACCAAGAAAGGATAATAGCCGTTTTCAAGTTGGGCGATATATCCAACTGAGTCATAATGTGGGAGAAACCACAGGGAAACTTAATGAAAAAAGAAATTTTTTTTAAGTAGAGCAAGTAAAGCTTTAAAATATGTGTAAACTTAAGAACTATTATTTAACATTTCATAAAAAGAAATAAAAACACTCTGATCAAAGGTATAATCACGTGAATAAGTGTGTGTATAATTAGAGCACAATATATAATTCCAATGAAACACACACAAATATATGTATATACAAATTGTATATATGTATATATAGTCTCAAAAGGTGTTAGATATTGTTTGTACAAAAGAACATGCATGTAGAGTTATAGATTATTAGAATAACAGATATTAATAATCATCTCAAATTTAATACACTTTTTAAAATAAAGAAACTGACCCATTCAGAGAGTCAGTACTGAAGGATGGAAGGTGGAAAAATGTCCATTCTGAAAGGGGCACTTCTGTAACCAGATGAACTCAGACTCATGATTGGTTATAGTTTTGCCTCCCTGCTCCCAGGGGTCAGATGCTACTGAAGACTTGGTTTAACATCAGATGTTACTAATGGCCGATGGTGGTCACTGTGGTTCTGGTGACTTGATTAACCCCATGGATTACCTAGTAACTAAAGAAAAAAAAAAGCCAGGAGGCATGGACAGATACCCAAGCAGCACTAGGATACACGGTGAGCAGTTTCTAGAGAATGGATGTCCATAGTGCTATTGGGAGATAGGACGAGTATCAAGGATGGCCAAAAGACTCACATAACACTCCATGAGGATAGAGATTCAGGTAAATGAGTGTGTGTTCCTTTATATGAGTAACTCTCAGGGAAGAGTAGAAAACTTTGAAGGAAATTAGGCATCATACTGTGTTAAAAACAAGTTGGTTCCACTTCTGAACCACAAACTTGAGCAATGATCAGGCGAACAATATCAAGAGGAAAACAGCATTGTTCCATCCCATTTTGTTAGAGCTATCAACCCAAAAGGAAGGCATGTGACTGATGGTAAAGGAGGCAGGGACTCTGGGGCTTTCCTGTCTGAGAGGCCTTGGGAAGCTGAAGCAACACAAATTAAGACACATAAAAGATGCTTACTGGCACAGAGGGGGGAAGGCACAATCCCCTTTGTAGAAGCTCATGAAAAATTTCTGAAAGACGTGAGTACAATATAGGAAAACTACTGCATGTAGAGTAGGTAAGACTTTGAGGTTATTGAACATGCTTTGTCCAGAATATGCAGCATTTACCTTGTTTTCCTAAATTAAAGATCATTTAATCCCTCCTCCTGGCTCATGTTCATTGTGTATTGAGAGTCTGGTTGCTGCAGTCGTGAAGAAGAGTGCAGATACTGCTTCACATTTCCATAGATTTCAATTTAGGGGCAGAGGAAGTTAGGAAAACCAAGTATTTTATTTGCTTCAGTGTTGGATTCTGTGCCTAGGTAGTCTATCTAACAACCCTACTCTTACTACCTTGGTCTAAAGCTACCATCATCTCCCCCACTAGCCATTGCAATAATGCTTGCTGTGTGGTTGCTGATTGTTGGGCTACCAGCTTTTGACTCACCTACCAGTGGGCAGGTAGAGGCAGTAGGGAGATTCTTATTAAACTATAGATTCCTGGGGCTCCCACAAGATCTATTGAATTGAAATATCTGGAGTCTGATCCAAGGAATTTACCTTTTCCCTCCTCTTCCCAGGTGATTCTTCTGAGTCCAAATATTTACAAAACACAGTAGCAGTGTACTTTTTTATTCATTTAAAAAACCTACATGAAAAAGGATTGTCTTTCTCTCTGCTGTATCACTGGGTTAAGAAAATCAGATGAAATATTGATCTTGGGAGAACACCAGGCTGACTGCAGCCCCAGATGCCTACATGTGGGTAACAGAAACATTTACAGCACCATTTTGGATATAATATTCTCATAAATGCCAGCCTTTTATAAGACAGCAATAATGGATCTTTGTACATTTTATGTATGTCATATACCTCATCATTCAGAAAAATCAATCAGACTAAAACTAGAAGTTTAACTCCCAAATTAACTTTAAGCATCCAGGCAAACTTTTTAATTTTACAGATGAGAAACTTGAGATGCAGAGACTGGGGCATGACAACACAGGTCTTAGCTGGATCTGGGATCCAGGTGATCCAGGAAAGCCCAGAGCTCTACCCACCATCAATCTCTTTTCCTTCTTCCCTCCTCTTCTTTTTCTTTTCTCCTATCAAAACTACATTCTGACTTCAACTCATCTTTATCTCTGCCTAAATGATGAATAATGCCCTTTCCCTTTCATCCTAAGTTTTTCTTCAGTGTTCCAAATTTACATTCAAACCATGTCTATGAAAGATTTTCTTAGTGTTTCAATGTCACAGGTTGTTTGAAAAAAAAAGTGGACTACTCCTCACAGCTCAATAGACAGTTTATAGTCAGTCAAAATACACTTTTCCCAAACATCATATTGAACAAATTCTTTAACATAAGTATTTCCTTGTCAGTTTCTGTTCTATGACCTTGTAGCCTGTGTTCTACCTTTGAGCAAATTGTTTATATCTGACATTAGATCTCTTGATATACACCTTCAAGGAATATATTATGATCATTATGACCACAAAAGAAATGACTATTGTCATATCAAAGAAAGATTGCATGGGGAACATGTTCCTTCAGCATCAGAAATGTGGCTATTTACATTTCAGACAAGATACATTTTTGTCCCCCCAGGTGAAGTTATCTAACAAATTGAATATCGTTATTTGGATGGCAGGGGCTTATAAGAGTTATTTTCACTACAAATAGAGAAATATGCACCACAAGTCAAAATACTAGTGTGTTTTTCATTCAACAGAATTCATTTTTGAAAGATTTGAGCATTTTATTTCCTATCTTCTAAACCTACAGATCTTCAAGAAAATTGCTCTCTAATAGGCACTAGTTTACACCATGCAAACATTAAGTTGATCTTTTGAAAGTGGGTATAAGCTTAAAACAGATTACTTCATTTTCAAAACTTTAATCTTTATTATTTTTTTCTTTAAACCTGAGGTCAACTGAAGGTTTCCTTTTATAACACCTACCTAACTTACTTCAAAACTTTTTAGTTGAGTTAACCATGTTTGGCATGTTTTTTTAATTTAAATTTCAAATGTTACATGTAATAAATTTTCAGAATCTTAAACATTCAGTAAATAATATCAAACTTTTTCCAGAATGTAATTTTCTAAGATTTTTTTTAAATTTGAGAATCTCCAAAGGAAAAGGATTATGTCTCAAATTATACTTCTTAATAATTGAAATGAAGTTTGTTCCCTAAGTAACAATTCCCTAAAGGTTTTCATCACATCATCATGCGTTTATACCTTCTTGTTAGAATAGGTGCCAGATCATATGATGAAAAATGTCTGGCACATGGAAGTAGTATAGTGAAACAGTAAGCTAATGAGTCAGACTAATAATGCTCACATCCTGTCTTCTTTATTTACTACCTGGGAGACTGAACAGATTCTTCTTCTTTTTTTTTCCAGATTTTACTTATTTATTTGAGGGAGAGAGACAGAATAACAGAGAGCACAAGCAAGGAGAAGAGGGAGAAACAGGTTCCCCACTGAACAGGGACCCCAACTCGGGGCTAGATCCTAGGACCCTGGGACCATGACTTGAGCTGAAGACAGATGCTTAACTGACTGAGCCACCCAGGCACCCCTATTCTTGAACTCTCTGTATATCAATATGATCATTTTAACAGTGTTCGCTTAATAGGATTAGATAAGGTAAAACTGTGCAGTGCTGGGAACAGTGTTGGGCAGATGTACTATATAAATACTAGCCATTATTATTATATAAGTAGACTTATTATTTATATAGTATGGCAATTGTTATATGGTATTATGCTATATTATTATTTTAGCAGACACTCACTGTGAAATAAATGAATGACTATGGAAATATATTCTTTTTACTGAAATATTTGTAGTTCACATTTCATTACATTGAAATAAACAGAGCACTTGAACTATGGAGTATTAGTAAAGATTGGGAATCACATTTGGCTTGCATCTAAGCCCTTTTCCTACAAGATAGCTGAAGATTGTAAGGGCCTGGCCTAGGCAGTGGGGATCTCTCAGGGTAGGGGATGGGCAGATAGAGTGCATTTTAGTAGATTCTGGATTCAAAGCAAAGAGTCAAAATGGGAAGATGGGAAGAGAAGAAAGCCAACATCTGTAAATCAGAGAACCAAGCCACCAAAAGGGAGCATCAGATGCCCAGGAACTGGAAAACCAGGGAGGTGAGAGTAGTAAATAATTATTCAATAATAATCCTGAAGCTGTCACTGAGACAAATCCTGGGGTAGATGCTGTCACCCATAGCTAGCTCATGAGACCTGATTCCTGGGCTGCAGGCTTCACAGACTGCGTATTAGTGCCTTCCTCACTTCTATTCCTATTGTACTCCTTTGACTGCACTAAACATAACTTGTACTTGTATTTTCAGCAAAGACACACACTCAAGATGATTTCCCTTCCTTAAAAAAAAAAAAAAAGTATACATGTGCAACCTCAGCACAAAAAAAATAGAAAATACCTCCCTCAGTAGCAAAAATATAAAATAAACATTCACATGTCCCCTGATATCAACACATGTATCAGAGCATAACAAACAATGTAATAAAATCTTCAGTAGGAACAGACAACTAGAGGCTATGGCAGATGCTGCAGCTAATAATTTTTAGGCATCTCAAAGATTACCTGCGGGAAAAGAAAGAAACAAAAATAACAGAACAAATGTCAAATCAATAAAATTGAATTGTATCTGAACGAAAGCATCTCCAGAAAGTAATCTTTGTCTGAATCATATTTTTCCTAAAGTGGGGGACAGGGAATTCTAGCTGAATCTTGGTCTCGGAATGTTGAATATTCATCTTATGCAACAGAATGCGATTTGCATAATGTAGGGCCCAGGTCTATGTGCAGGAACACCCTTCAGGGGACTCAGATGAAGCTTCCAGAATAACAAGAACATTTTCCAGCTCACCACAGAGGGAATCCGCAACTCAATTTCATTTTATTTGACAGGATTTCCCAGATTTGCTCCAGAAAATGCCCCAGAGAATATTTCTGCTTAAGTTGTGTGTGTGTGTGTGTGTGTGTGTGCGTGTGTGTGAGTCTGTATATACGTTTACATTTAGTTTTTTGATGGTAATATTTAGCAACAACAGAGTTTTAAAAAAATTATATGAAGATGACATGCAAACCCAGATAAGAGCATTTTTCTCTGAGGCACCATGAATTTAACCTGGTAATTTCTGCTCAGAGGACGGTGAAAAAAAATACTTTCATCTAGGTCCCTATTGCTTGGTCCTGTGGCAGAAATTACTTCTAACTACACTATAACATATAGATATAACACAGCTGAGTGTGAATTATTTGTAAATAGTAAATATTCCAGAATATGTCATATGGTTAAAAAGGTACTCAACTTCTAGTACACATTAACACACAACAAATAAGACTTGCTTAGATTTAAATACAATATACATTTTATATTACAAGTATTTTCCCCAGTAAAACCTTAATACAACCTGAATTTCTATTTTTAAAAGAACTACACTCTTTAAATTTTCTTTTTTAGAATTCATGTTATTCTGCTTCTTTTTACAAAATAATCTTCTACTATAAACTCTCTAAGACAAGTACATTTCTAAAGAGAAATAAAAAACATTAACATCAATTCTTTTGAAATTACTCAATTTTCTACAAACTAGTTCATTTTTTAAAAATATGCAAATGCACAACTTTAAGAAGTAATATTACTCTTCTCTTTAATATACTGATATTATCAAACGTTGATGAATAATGAATAAATATATAGTATCATAGTATAGCATCAAGTATAGCATCATAGTAGAGATCAAATATTAAAGCAAAAATGGCAGAATCAATATATACAGATACTTTTCATTTTTGTTTTTGCTGCTACTGGTATTTTGCAAACATTGAATGAATAACCAATATCTTTGGCATGTTACTTACTGATGGGTAGAGGTAACCTTCTCCATTCATGGCTATATACAACCCTGTCTTCACTCCCTGGATGGCAACAACGCGCAGTCCCACTGGTATGAGGTTGAACAGTGCTGTAAAGATAAACATGGCCTGTCATGAATGGGCAGAGAGAAGCAAAAACCTTGCCATCACTTTTCCCTCCCTCTTTTCTTTTATTTAAAAAAATAATAATCTTTGTTACAAACTTCTGAGAAGTTCCAATTAACTTTTATTTCTCTCTTTATAATTAAAATGTTTCTGCAATGGGTAAAATTAGCACTTGAGCTTCATTTTGTACATCTTAACGGTCTGCTTATACCATTCCGAAGAACTGATAGAATAATAAACAGAATCAGGCCTGTAATCATGATTCCCATATCACAGTCTCTGACATCATTTGATACCAAAAGAAATCAGCTCTGAAGATTCTCAAAGAGTGGAATTTTTAAAAGTCCAAGTTGAATGCTTATTCTGGTCTTTCATGCAGAAAGTATGCTTTATCACTGCAATGTAGGACAGGCCAGAAGTTAAAAAGGTAATTCCAAAACGGAATTACTCTTGCTGAACCAATATGAGATGCCAGCAGAGCCCAGAAAAGATGTGCACCTGCCAATGTGCTCAATTTAGAAAGAACTAATCATACTGAATGGCATGCACATTTTAGAGAGACATTTTCTTTACTAATATCTCATAAAACTATAAAAATGAAAGAGGGAAAAGTGTTCAATTTACCCCATCTAAGGGATAAAAACTCATTTATATTTCCACGTTTCATCTCTTTCTTTATTGACAAGGAATGTATTTTTATATTTTTCACATAGTACAGAAAGCAATGTTATCATTGATGTTTTGAAAAACCTTAACATCCCCATAACAGGTTTCCATGCCAAGGTTATATGTTGGCTCTTCAGTAAGTATTTTAGCACCATTCTTAGTAACAACTCCTAGATGGTTTGGGGGACTTTATTATGGATGCACTTATAAGAGGACTGTTAATTATCCACAGTGTGGTTATCTGTTTCCATTCAAGGTCTTAATGGAAGATTAATTCCAAGCAACTGGACCAGCCCAGAATGGGCAACAACAGTACTGAAATGCTGAAGTAAACAAGTCAACAAAATACCTGAGGTCAAGTTCTTAACTATATTCCAAAAAAGATAAATAATTGTAAAAACATAGGCAACATTGACTTCAATTTATGGATCTACTTAGAACATAATTAAAAATGGACTTTATAAATTAGTTTCTATTTAATTCTGAGGCACCATATGTTTTCTCAGAATGAGGGGGGCCATTATACCCTCTCTTTCAATTATTACATGCTACTGATCCCAAGATCTCAAGATGTTTCTGATGAAAGGACATGGTGGCCATGGATGTAGATAATTATTCCTACAGGAATATTCAAGGAATGTATATGGTTAGGTGGATATTAGCTTTCACAATGCAAAATAACACTGGACCATCTTCCATGGGATTTTAGGGGCTCATGTTATGGAAGAATGAGGCTTATGCTTGCTCACTTCTATTACTTAAATAGTAAACATAAGTGGGAGTCATGGAGCAGTATGAGGTACTTGTGTCATTGTAACTCAGTATTCCTTCTTCATGGGAAAGGGCCACTGACCATTGCATTCTTAGCCAGAACACCTAAACTGTCCATTCTCCCTTATATTTTGAAAAGATGGGCACCATAGAACAATGCCTGATTGGTTTGCAAAAGTTTTGGAATAAAAACATAATTGTATGCCTCTCCTTGAAAACTATTCTAACTTAACCCTCTGAAACTTAATTATTCTAATCTTTATATACTCTTAATGGTATTTGTAGGTGCCGTATATTTGATATAGGCCAGTTGTTATACTTCTAGAAAGTAAGAACATCATGAAATCACCAAAATAATGTGACATGGAAAACAGAAAAATTATAGATGATAGTTTAAAATGACCATAAAAAATTCTGGGTTTTTTTTCCCTAAGATTTTTTTGGGACCTGAATTATAAAATGTTAGTTATTATCATTTACAGAATGATAATACAAAGTGAATCCATATAACCACTGTCATGTGGGAGGTCATTCAGAGCTGACCATAATGAATCCATGGTGTTAATTATAACTATAGATATCCACATTAATTGAGACATCATTATATTTTTCCATTCCTTTTGTATTTTATATAATTATAAAGCAATGTTTACAAAGCCTAGGGGAGTTAGAATAATAAGATGTACATGCTACTTTGTTTATATTTGTGGAATACTCTAGTTTTCCATATAATAGTGATTTTCAACCCTGGCTATACTTTAAAACTAGCTGTATTCATAAAAGAGGACAGCCATGCCCAACCACAGACTGACTAAATTAAATAAGAATTTCTGGAGATGGGGTTAGGGTTTAGAGCATAAGGATTTTTTTTAAGTTCCTCAAATGACCCAGAAGTACAGCTGAAGTGAAAACCACCATCCCAAGATGGTGCAGAGGTGATAAATGTGAGTGGTGGGCAATTTTTTACACATTAAATTATCAGGCCTGGAATTCCTAAGGTGAGAGGAACTGGTTCATGTGAAATTTTAATATTGCTATAGTTACTAGCATATTGATATTTCTATAGTCCTATTCTGCTCGTAGCATTTATTAAGTCTGGTAATGGAAGTATTGAGTTTAAGAGCACAGGAAAACCTCATAGCATCCCCAAAAGCCAATTGGGGGAAAAGAAAACCACCTCTTAATCAAATGCCATAGTTCATAGTAATGGTAACATTTAGTAGGTAGATGGGAAGCTCGAATAATTTTAAATAAGTAACACCCTTGAAAATAAGTATGGTGATGAAGTAATCTGGATACTCACTTCTTCTTGTTAAAGATCTTTCCAGAAGACATGGAAACCAATAAACACTCAAGTTGCTACAGTATCTTCTCTATTAGAACCAATCATCCATTATCAAACATCGTCTTGCCATCTTTCCTCCCAGAGATTTCTAGATCTGAGGCTAGAAAGCCCTGGGAAGACTTTAGTATGTCAGGTTCACCTGCCTGTTGGCCATTCCCTCTCTTTTCAACTCATCTGAAAATTTTGGCAAAGGCAACTTAGTTGGGTGGTTCTGACTTTACCTAGTTCTAAATAAGCTCATGTTTAGTTGTGGGAGATGTATACAACTCAAATCACAAATATTTGAAGGTTCAAGCCTCAGTTTTGTCATTTGGTAATTTTTAGGGGGGCATCATGGTGACTTTTAGGTTATTTCTCATTTCCCCTACTTACAGATGGTTAATCTTTGTTTTATATTCAAAGAATTATCAAAAATCTGCAATACATCTGTGAATTGATACATCACACACTTCCTCAAATGAAAGGACTGTGCTCCCATTAGGACTTGCCTGCCGGCATCTCTAGTGCTCCCTCCCTTTTTATAGAATACTATTCACAGCTTATGATTTTCTCAAGATTCCTAAGACTGCTGTACTGAACCAAAGAAAAGGAAATAATCTTAAATTCCACCTAAAAACAGTGTGGTTTTCATTTACAAATATGATGGCAACAAAAGTAGTGTTAATTAGTAATTTCCCATTGCTTTTATAAAGCTGCTATAGTCCTGCCAAGTTTTATTAAATTTTATGGTCATACAATTTTTATAGCCTTTTGAGGAGAGAATCTTTATCATACCCCATTTTGCTCTCTTCTGCTATGTCTTTGCAAATGTTGAAATGGTAACAAAATTAACCTAACTAGTTAAACATGAACATAAAATGCCAACAGAACTTGTAAGTGAAGAAGCTATGGGCCAGTTATTGCACAGGAATGCAAGCCCCAAGAGTGTGGGTGCTATAACTTGGTTCTGGTTTGCTTGTACACAGGAACTCCTCATTCCTCATCAGCACATAGGGGGATTAGAGAGGATTTCAAGTGTTGCCCCAAGATTCTTCTTTCTTCTAATGCAGCTATGCAGCAGGAGAAAAGCCTCACACATTTATAAAACAGAAGATTGTGTATCTTTTAGTGTCTCAGCTTTCCAGTTTAGTGTTAAGTATTCTTCAGATAACCAGATATAATTACGTGTGTGCATTTAATGCCTACATCTGCACTTTCACAGTGTAGAAAATATCGTGCTGCTTATTGAGTTCTGAAGTAATATGCTATAAAAGATGGTGTCTACCTAACAATTCTTAATTCAATATTGATTTCCATCATTAAAAACAACTAACTTGTTTGGCATTACAAAAACCAAAGAAGATAGGAAAAAATACATAAAAACTTTGAAGGAAATTATTTGTTCTGAGAAGTTCAACTAAACATCATTTCCATATAGCTATGGTTTATTTCCTTTCTTAAAAACCTGGTCATAAGGCATGGCCTCAACTTCTAAGTCAGAATGTCTTAATCTTACAATGATCAGAGTTATGGAAAACTAGTGCTCATGCTCCACTGGACTTTGTTGAAGGAAATCAGAGAATATTGAAGACACCAGCACTTACAAGTCTCAAGAGTCCATGACCCCCACAAGAATAAGACATAAACGAAAGAGAGTGCCTTTTGTCAAAGAATGGGTAGGAGTTAAAGATAGGGAGAAGAAAATGAGCAGACATGCATGTATTAGCTTGAACTAGAAGAAACTGACATCTTTTATAGATCAAAGATAGTCAAGGACTTATACTTTTAAAAAGTTCAACCTAATAGCAAAATCCCATCAACTAAACAATGGTTGACCTCAGTCTTATGAGTAAAAATAACTTCTTTCTTCCTTGTGTTTGAACTGCTTTACCTTCTCTTCTTCTAAATCGAAGAAGGAAATAAACAACAATGACAGAGAATCAATGAACAAATATGATAGGGAAACGTTTAAAAGGACAAAAGGACAACATAATAGACACAAAGGGAGAAAAAGATTAGAAATTTAAAAAGAGGAAATGCAAACAGAAAAATTTTTAAATTGAAAGAAAAATTTAAAATGAAGCAAATTCCAAAATCTAAAAAGTAAATGCAATGGCTAGAAAAATATTGACATTTCACATAGTAACAACAAATGCAAAAACAGTCTCCTTTATTAGCTATTCTCAGTGCTATTGAAAATTTGATTACTAAAATTTGAAGCAGAAAGTACCTATAATTTGGTCTTGTGTATTCAAATCCTCCCTTCTTTTCATGGAATGATGCTCTATATATGAAGGGTAAATGTTAAATGGGTGAAAAAATTCATATCCATTCCTGATCCACTAGTAATATGTGAATAAATATGTCCAATAAAATCAGTTTTTGCTTTTCATTAATTCTCCTGAGAAGTAGAGAGTGTCTATTTTAGAACTGATGTGCTAAATTAAAAGGAATCCAGTACTAGTATAAATAGAAAATGGGAAAGGAAAAAACAGACAATTGGATAAGGAGGGACACTAAAATGAAAATATGAAGAAAAGATATATATTTAAAAACAGTAAAATGAAGAGACACCAATAAAACCAGGGTCAATGGCTTTTCAATTTAAGACAAGTCATCACAGACCCAATTCTGTAAAGTAGTTAAACATTTTGTACAATGTATTTAAAGGCATAGAGCCTTCATGTCCTCTCTTTAAAAAAGAGATACTAATTTTTCCTGTTGAATGCAAAGAATTTGAAAAATTACATTTCTGTGATTTGAAACAACTAATCCTTATAGCTCTTGAATTTCCACAGTTACCATTAAAAACCTACAGGCCTAATAAAAATATCTCCAAAGGAAACATGGATTCATCTTTCATCTAAATGCACTAGTGTACTTACTTTACTTTTATGAGATAAAAGGAACAAGAATGCTGGGTCTGATGATTGTTTTAAGGAAAAAAAAGAAAGAGAAACTAATTATCTTACAACAACAGGCTTCTGGTGTTGCTCTGTTCCTGTTTTCATCCATGTGGTCTAAGTAAAATTATGACTGGCCTTCTAGCGTGTAACATTTGTAAAAATGAACCAACGTAACAAATACTTGTAAACGTAGTTTAAAAAGTCATTTTTGTAGCAGCGTATCTTCTACCAACTGTGTTAGCGGGTGGCCTGAGGTTGTCACTTACTAGAATTAGTGCTGTCATCCTTGGTTCCATCGAGAGCTCCATCGGGGTGCATTTGCAAGTAGTAGCCTTGCCTGCAATATAACCTGGTCACTATACCCTTGAGCTGGGGATCTGAAAGGCAAACATAGTTATCATAAGCCTCACAACGTGTCACAATAGAGTTTTTTATTTCTTTTTCTGATTCTTTTCTTTCTTTTTCAGAAGAGGGCATTTGATAGAAGTAGCACCTTTTATTCTATGTCTCCCAGATTCCTCTGTACTTATCAAACCTGGTGCATAGTAATCATAGAAGGTCATAAGCTGCATTTGGCAGCTGCAGAAAATGGGTCATTTTATAAAACTAATGTGAGGATTTCAATGATTAATCAAAAACAATTAAGCTACTTGATCTATTGGTTTAATTATTAGTTAAGTCCTAAACTAATTGGTTTAATAGTTTAATATCATTCAGGATGAATGTACAGGAGTTTTTGCACACTTCTGGCTCTAAGAAACCTTTTAAAGGCTTTTAAATGGATTTTTCTTTTTACTTAATTTGACAAGTAATCCCAAAAGGTGAAAAATCTGTATTTTTTTAATCAAACTAATATTTTGATATGCATTCTTAGAAAAAGCCCTCTTGTGGAGAGTGTTTCTTTGATGTCTAAAGGGTTACTCTAATGGGTATGGAAGCATCTGGTACTCATGCATGACCCATGCATTTTCCATGAAAATGGAAAAGTTGATTTCTGAGCTCAGGGTAAGGCACAATAACAAACCTATGCTGTGAGGTCAGTTCTGTGGCCATAATCCAGACAAATTAGACATATTAAACAGATTAATATCTAAAAATGAGAATGAAATTATAAAATATGGATCTGATTCTTAACCAAAAAGGCAAAAGATAGAGGACAGTGTAAATTTATTAAAACAAAAAGGGAAATATGGTAACAGACTTCTCATCTGATGATTCATTGAAAAGATAACCATTCAAGTGACCCAGGCTTCGCAAAGGACCAACAGTTGTACCTTTGAATATAAATATTTATATGTGGCTTTTCAAAGGCCATCCCCATCTCATGACTAGATTTGATGTTGGACATCATAGTTCTTGCCATGGCAACTGGCACCTCTCCAGAACTGCTGAATGAGACATGCAAATGCAATCAGATCATACTAACAAAACATTAGAATGGTATAGAATGATGAAGGCTACTACCTAGTAATTGACAGAAAATTTGTGGATTTGCCAACGGGTGAACACACACAAAAAATACACATGCCAAAAAAAAGCTGTTCCAAACCAGAACACCGTTAGCTTTTTGTTTAATCCTCAAAAATTTAAAAGAAAATGCCAATATCTATTGTTTTGTACATATGCTATAACCAATCATTTGAAAAGTGAATTTATGGTACACAGATTTTCTTCAAAGATTGAATGAGAGTGAAGAAAATCTGGGGAATAATGCATGAACACCACAGTGTCACATCAATGTGACTAAATATAATAGAGTGTAGATGCTTCTAGAAGACTAGGATAAAAAAAATCTAAGTGATTATTGGGATTGTCTGACATATGTTCCTTATTCTGTAGTATACACCTTTAAAAATTAGTATACAATTCTAAGATATGCTTTGGTGGAAAAATTACTCTTGCATCTTAGTCTGCCCATCACTCAGTAAAATTTGACTGGGCTACCAACCCTCTAAAGTATTGAGGATTTCTTTAATTATTTATGCTGCATTGTATTTATACTCATCACTGAAGATAAATAGCATGGAAAAGAAGAGGACAAAGGTAAAAAGGTGGGTTCTTAATTGCCATGAAGACATACAGAGGATTTCAGGGATTGACAATTCTTCTGCAAAACCTTTATGTTCTGAATTATTTATTTTTAATAATTTTACATTTTAGCTTACTACATCTTCTGGACTTGAATTAAGTAGGTCAGGCAAGGCAGTACAAGACACACAACCCCCACAAACTCCCTCACACTTAAAGAGAACACTTATTTTTTTTCTTTTTCTATGACCAAAAAGACAAGGGATAATAAGTATCGATAATGATGTGAAGAAGGAACCCTGTTAACTGTTGGTGGGAATGCAAACTGATGCAGCCACTATGGAAAACAGTATGGAACTTCCTCAAAAAATTAAAAATTCAACTACCAACTCAGTTGATCCAGCAATCCCACTTCTGGGTACATAGCCAAAGGAAATAAAATCAGGGTCTTGAAGAGATATCTGCACCCACATATTCATTTCAGCATTATTCACATTAGCCAAGATATGGAAACAATCTAGGTGCCCATCAGTGAGTGAGTGGATGAGGAAAATGAGTATCTATACACAACAGAATATTATTCAGCCTTCAAAAAGAGGGAAATTATGTCATTTGTGACAACATGGATGAAACTAGAGGTCATAAGGCCAAGTGAGCCCTACCTGCCCACATTCTCATTTCTAATAAGGAAGTATAAAGAAAACAACGGAACTGTGTTTTTGAGTTCTCACTTAATTTCAAAGAAATGAAACCAAATTGGTTTCTATGTACCTAGTTTCACATTATTTGATGTTTTCTTTTTAGAAACCATAATAACATTGATTGTGCTTTTCTCAGGTGCCAGGCACTGTTCTAAGTACATTGCAGGATTAAGTCATTGAACTCACCACAACTTACTTAATGGGAAGCCCGCTTTGAAGCTGAGCAAGTGGAGACAGAGCAATGGAGTAATTGACAAAAAGCACAAAACTGACAAGTGTCCAGTTGAGGGTTCGAACATGATCCTCCCCGGCTAACCAGTAAACTACATGGCTTTTGGAAGTTGAACAATTGACCTAAACCATCTTAAAAACCTAAAATAAAATTCAAAGACAATCTTGTTTTTTCTCTTTTAAACTAAGTTTTTCAGGATTAATCACAATTATATATAAACCCAAATCCTGCATACTTGGAGCTGAATCTGTGATTTAAAACAATAACATGAAGCTAAAATCAAAATGCTTGAAAATCTCTTCTATGATCTGCCCTACTTTGCCATTGGCCACATCTCCAATAAATCTGCACCTGTGAAACCCTCACCAAAGTTGCAGATCTAATACTGTAGTCTTCAACTCATCTGTGTCACTCTCCTTCCTTGTACTTGTACCCCTGACTTCATGACTCATGTGAACTGTCTCAGCCGCTCAAGATCACCACCGTGCTTGCCTTTGTCATTCCACTTAAACAGTTGCCCACTTCCTGCAGATGCTGTCTTCACAATCTTGCTCACTTTCTATTTTCACTGCTGGCAGCACTTCAGCCCCTTGTAACCTCTCTTAGGTAGTTATCCCGCCTACCGTGTGCCTGTTCCAATCTAGCAGAAAAGGAAACATGCAGTGGCTCTGGCCATCCACTGAACTATTCACAATGCCCTGCAGCAGTGGGGCCCCATCTTATCTGCCCAGCTTTGTTTTCTACTACTCCACGCCATCCCCTGCACATAGCCCAGGCTAGGTCACTGCTGGCTACCTACAAATATGCCATAATCCCCCACATTTATCCCATCCCCTTAACCTTCTCTGTCTCAGATATTCTCACCTGCATAAAGATGCTTCCTTGCGCACACATCCACATGCATAAATCTTTGCATATTTTACTCCTTTTCCTCCTTCTCAATTTCAGCTCCATCAACTTTTCCTCTGGGGCATTTTCCTGACACCTCAGATGAATTCAGACTCCTCCCTTGAACACTTTTATGGCAGCATTCTTCATAGGCATTACTCATTTTTAAAACATCAAAATTATTTCATTTTGAAATGTTTTTAATACATTTAAAGTTACAAGAATTAATTCAACCTATATCTATGTACCCACCATGGAGGTTAACAAGTGTTAGTATTTTGCTTTATAATTCATGGTTTGAATTTCACATTTATTTGTGCAATTGTATGATTGATCTCTTTCTCCAAACTGTATTGTAAGTTTCATGAAGGAAATAGAAATGTATAATATTGCTTACCATTACATTCCTGGGGTCTAAATAAATAGGACCTGGGCAAATATATATATTTTAATGAATACTGAATGGGTTAGAGTGTAATTTATCTAGTAATCTCATATATTGCTAATAAGAGTGCCAATCAGAACAACAACATGAAATCCAGGATGGTAGTAAAGCCTAAAAAGCGTCCAAAACGTTTTTTTAGTTGTGCAGTCCAGACTGCTAACTCAAAAATAAATCTTTGGTGTTATAAACTTTTTTGCAATGACACGTGTGTATATAAATAAAATGAGTATGACTATTTGAAAAATACTATAAAAATACATGGGAAAGAATACACCAAAATGTGAAATATAAATATATTTTTCTGGTTACTAGAATACATATTTTTCAACATTTTATTATTTTAAAAATTTCCTAAATTTCATAATGAAAATGCAGATTTAATATTAGTGCCTTTTGACAAAAGATGGGTAAAAATAACATTTCAACATGCAAATAATATTGCATACATATATACAAATATCCTAAATGCATTTTACTGTTGTAGATTAACTGATGCCCCAAATTTTCAAGGATTCCACTTATTAGTTTCTCTTTGTGCTTAGTCACATATCCATAAAACCTTCACTATAATCCTCACTTATAAAATTGGCTATTGTGCAATGAGGCCATTTATAGCTCGAGGTCACTTTCAAATAATTAAAAAAGAAGACAAAAAAAAAAAACTTTCCTCAAAGGCCAAGAGTACAAAGCCAAATAATCATAACAGATACAAAACAAAAGAAAATGAGACAATTTTCCTGAGAAAACAACCACATCAGTTGTATGTGGTCAGGCAATGGTATGATTAATTTTCTAGATCTACTGTGTAGAGGAGAAAAACCCTACATATTCTCACCCTACAGCAAGTCTCAACTTCAGCCTAATATGTGCTGGACAGCTCACTTACACATATTGATATCAGTAAGATATCTCACATGACTGCCAGAATGGAAAGGACCCTGTCTGGGCAGCTGCAAGAGAAGCACTAGTCTCTCAAAAAAGAACATCTACAGTGGGCTGTCTCACCCCAAAGAGGAGGGAAAGGCAATGGATTGCAGTATGTGAAGATCCAATACTGGAACTTCCTGTTTAATCGTCATCTCCAAAAACGAAAAACAAAACAAAACAAAACAAAACAAAGAAAAACAACTAAACTTTGTAAATACTTAACATGAGCTGACTTCGGAATCTTCAGGGTCACATATCATATGAGATCCTTGAAGTACCTGAGGCAGGTTGGGCACCCTATAATTCTGAGGGGTTGGCATCATGACCTTGGCTGCAGTCATTGTTTCCAATGAGTGATTTGCAATATGCTGAAGTTTATACCTTCTAGGTTAAGAAGGTATATAAATTACATTATCTAGTTTAACTAATGTTGATATATTTTAGGGGGAAAAATCCAACAGACAGTATGGATTAATGGTGATACTCAAAGAAGAAAACTTAACACCAAAAAAACCCCAGCAAAGATGACAAATCCTCTACATGGTTTATAGGGTTAAAAACAAGTACACAAATATGGAACAAAAGCAATGATGACCTCCCTATCTATTCAGATCTAACATGAAGTCAGCCAAAAGTGTTCGAAAATGTTAGGACATCTACTGTGATAAAAACAGAACATCACCCCAAATGAATAGTATGCCTTGAGATATAAAACAGTTAAAAAATTACATATATGAAACAAGCTTATAATGAGGTACATGTTCTTTTTTTCATTAAACTAATAGGATAAGAGGGTTTGGTGACATTCTTCTAATGAATGTTAAATAGAAGCCAAGGATTTTGTTTTTAGTACTGATATATATGAAACCCCTACAACCTCAACTGTCAATTAATAACTAAAGAAAAATAAATACCTGAAATCCCACACCTACAGTTTAGCTAGCTAGCCATGTAAAAAAATGCAAAAATATTTTTCAACCCATAAAACTGTTAGAGTTCCTTATTCTTTTCTAAAGTACTTATGAATTCAGAATATTTACTCTGCTTAAGAAAATATGAAAACTATGTCTTAATTATCCTTTTTCCTTCTGTTTTCTCTTTCATTATACTTACCCTATAACACATCTTACTCGAATGTTTTACTAAAAATGTTTTGAGGGTACTCCTTGTCTGGAACTCCATACTAACCATACACTCTGACATTAATTAAAATAGAAATAATGAAAGCTAATGTGCATGTGTTTCAAGAAAAAAATGTTTCATAATATAATGAACCTCAACACTCGAAACTGAAAGAAATGCAAATCAGTTCAACTGCCTTCAGATACAAGGAAAAATATATCCAACATTTTTAATTAAAACAATCACTCTCTCAGAAGCGGGTTCATTTAAATCAATCACTGTCACAAATTGTTTTCATGCAATGTGCAGACTGACAAAAGAGAAATCAAGATAATCCTTAGAGTGATGGAGATATTTTTAATCATTATTTAAATTGAAAAATGCACAATATGGCATGTGTTTTTATATAGCAACTATAAAATTGTAGATACATCACACACACCATGTTTGTTTACACATAAATCTCGGTACTAGTTGGTTATCAGTGAAGGTTCTTAAATGTCACTCCTCTATTAGCTATGGAAAAAAAATCACATGTTATTTACAGGGTAAAAAGCAACTTTTGGAATAGACATTTTTGTGGCAGAACTAATGAGATTTTGGCACTCCTAGTTGCAGAAAATAGCATTGTGAATAATTTACCCAAAGCCATAAATTATCATATAATTCAGCCATAAAAATAAACCATATCCAGGAGCTCTTCCAAAGGGCTGAGAAAAAAGGTGGGGTGGGACATTAGGAAAATGATAAATAAACTAAACTTATGAAAAAACCTCTATATCTTTTTGTTAGTGCTTTACCTAGGATGACATTCAATTTCCCCTGGAAATTGCCCCCATACTACGTCGAGGGTCCATCCCTCTAGAAACCGTGTTTCAGCTAGTTCAGAGTGGTACCAATCCACCATCCCAATCCAATGCATTACTATTTTTGTTCAATTTTAACTGTTGATTCTACAGCCTAGAACAGCCTATATCTAGTGCCTAACATAATCTTATGCCTATATGCACTAGAGATATAATTTTGCATTAAAAAAACCCAAAAAACAAAAAAACAGTTCTTGTCCTCAAAGAGCTGGCTCTCTACTGAGAGGGATAAGAAAGAATGTATGATATGGTTTTATGCCAGTTAGTCATGTGTGGAATTATTGGGTTTATGTGTATTCCTGCCCAGCAAATACTAAAGGGATTATAAATCCCTTGATAATTTGCATCGTATGTTATTCAAAGTAGCCTATTACTCTGCTTTGCACATAGCAGCTGTTCAACAAATATCTAATACTGAATCTATTCTTTGAAAGAATCTATACGTAAGCCCTAAATGGCATTCAAGGCAAGATGCATTTTTGTATCCTTTTTTTTAAAAAAGATTTTATTTATTTATTCATGAGACACACAGAGACACAGGCGGAGGGAGAAGCAGGCTCCCTGCAGGGAGCTGGATGTGGGACTGATCCTGGAACTCCAGGACCATGACCTGAGCTGAAGGCAGGTGCTCAACCGCTGAGCCACCCAGGTGTCCCGCATTTTTGTATCCTATTTAAGAATTGGAGGAGTAGAACATGCCCTGATAAAGATAAATGTAGGTTTTGAAATGGAAACACCAATAATTAAAAAAATTTTTTTTCCAAAACTGTCTTGGTAAAAAAAAAATCCCTCTTAGTAAAGTATATTAAGGAAACAACAGTGAGTAGAATCTCTTCTCGAGGAAAATACCTGAAAGGATGACTAAAGGGAAGGCATCCCATAATATCCTGTTCAATATTTGACCCACAGCTCCAAAAAACAGACAGATCTAATAAGATTCCTGGAATTCCTAATGCAGGGTTGAACTCTCACTAGCTTTCTGAATATTCAGTGTCTACAAGCTCCTAAAGGAAACACATCTTTAGAGCTCAGTTAAAAGCAACTCCTTCCAATAGTATTTTCCAATGAGGTTCTCTAATTGCAAGATTCTAACATATTAGAAACACATTGGAAGTCCTGTAGCCCCAACATAATTCAGCATTGGACAATAAAATGGCAAAAAAGTTGGATCTACTGTTTCCCTTTATTTATTCATAACTTATAAAGATGAATAATTATAAGACATTGTGTTTGTTGGTTTGCTAACTTACTCCTTCTAAATTGCAATTAAAAATAAATTATCAATGTTAATTATATAGCTGCAAAAGACAATATTAAAAATTCTTGTGCATATTTAAATAAGAAGAATATGTGGGATGCTTGGATGGCTCAGTCAGTTGGGCATCTGACTCTTGATTTTGGCTCATGATCTCATTCATGGTTGTGAAGTCAAGCCTCGAGTTGGACTCCGCACTGGGTATGGGGACTGCTGAAGACTCTCTTTCTCCCTCTCCCTCTGCCTCTCCCCCCTTGCATGTTCTTCCTTTTATCTCTAAAAAAAATGAAAAGGAAAAAAAAATGTGTGCCCTTCAATGATGCTTGGGATTCAAGCCAATCATTATTACTATTACATCTAAAGAAAGCTTTGCTAATAATATATCCTGTCACAGATTCCTAATTTATGAATTACTTCATTTCCTCCTGGCCAGAACACATACATGCATATGCAAAGAATCAGTTTTCTCTGTCTCATTCAGTGTGCTGATGTGTCATTCTGTGTGGCATCTGCAACACTTACCAATACGAACACATGATTCATGTTCAGATTCTTCATCAATGATATCAAATACTGAAAGAAACTTAACACTGCTTTGAGGATATTTTGTACCAACTTCTTTTTGTTAGTGTAAGTATCAGGATCCACCATGCTGCTAGCTGACTGAGGGTATAATATTTCCTCAATTGTTGAGCAAATAGTTGAGTATTCTACTTAATTTTTCAAATGCTATTGTCATAGGAAGAGTGGAATCTGAGATCCTTCATTTTAGTTGCTAGCTAAATGATACTTCCTTTTTTAAGTCTAAATATACATTTTATTATTTGTGTTCCTAATGGTGTTCTCAGATAAGTATCTCAAAGGAGTGTCCAAAATCCTTGCAATATTTTTGCAACAAGTACAATTACTAAGTATTTCTAGTTAAATTTCTAGAATATTCCAAGCTTATTCAGTTAGTCTCCAAATGTTCAATGATAACTTTTTATTTCTTAATTAAAAGAGTTTTTTAAATTAAGAAAACCATGATTGACAATAACTGCTACAAACCTCCTTTGGAATTCTGAAATAACTCACTGCCATCTTGAAATATTGACAGGTTGGAAGTTGAACTTATGATACTTTGTTCACAATAAAAAGACACACACACACACACACACACACGCCAAATAGCAAAGCATGGGGGAAAAAGTTTTACTTTGCCATTTAAATGGACAAAATCACGTTCTTTAATTTTGATAATCTTTTCACTTTATGCTACTCAACCAAAAAGCCATTTTATACTTACTATGAGATAAAATACAATGCATATTATAAATATTAATCATGCCTCTCACTATGTTCTTTTTTTCACTATGTTCTTCATAAAGTTAGAGGCTAATCAAATGTAACCAAATGGCTTGAGGAACATAGGCCTAAGAGTACTCTTAACATTTGCTAATATTTTATAATCAAATACTATCATAATGAACAAATTTCAATGCTGGAATTATAACTGAAAAAGAATGTGAATGTTATGTGAACCATAAGCCATAATCTGAGAGAGCTTAATAATTCTTTAAACTAAGGGTCTCAGACTTTTTAAAAAGTGACTTCAACATCTAACCAAGATAAACAGGGACCAGAAGTATCATTTCACATGAAACAATAAAAAATTGACATATTGAATTCTGCAAGATACTGGACAGCCCCTGAGTTATGAGAAAGAAAAGAGGTGAGTCCTAATTCCTGCGAAATATTCCAGGGCATGGTGAAGGGAGGAGAGCTCAGTGGACTTTCTAAATTGAGGAGATTGAGCTGAGAGTCCAGAAAGACCAAAGTAGATGGTATATAGTGTATTAGAGAAGAGAGAGCTGCTGAAAGAGAAACTTCCAAGATCTGCAGAAAGTTTCCATGAGAATTCAGCTCTGTGCTTGTCAGCATTTTATGTAAGGAAGCTATCCCAGGCTGAGGAAAACGATCTGAGAAGACTGGAAGTAGTATTGCTTCAAAAGCACACAGGACTGGAAATATTACCTCAGTCAGCTGTGCAAAGACTTGAAGTGACAACATGTATGTTTAACTGGCATCTCCAGAAGTTAGTATCAAGAAATCGGGAAAAAAATTTGAAGAAACAATGGCTGAAAAATTCCCAAATTGTTAAAAAGTATAAAACCAAAGATCCAAAGAGTTTAATAAACTCTAAAGACAGGAAAAATGACAAAAACTACATCAAGGCACATCTTACTAAAAGTACTCAAAGAATGATAAAGAAACAATCTCTTTTTCTCCCAGAGGTAGGAAAAACACATTATATACAGAAAGGGCAAGAAAGACAGCAGATATTTTATTTGTAACAATTCAAGGAAAAAGACAGTGGAGCAATAGCTTCAATGCACTGAAAGAAAAAAATATCCTAAAATCCTAAAACAGTGAACATATCTTTCAAAAACAAAGGAAAAATAAAGAAGTTTTTGGACATACAGAAGAGGAGTGTATCATCAGATGGATTTCATTGCAAAAAATGTTGAGAGAAGGTCTTCAGAGACAAAGAAAATGATACCAGATAGAAATAAGGACCTTTTCTAAGGAATAATAAGCACTACTGAGGGTAATACACTACTGATGGTCAATACATATATATTTTTTGTTATTCATATCTCTTTAAGAGATAATTGACTGTTTAGGCAAAAATAATAATACAATGTGGGGTTTATAACATGTAAAAGTGAAACATATGATGACAAGCAGGAGAAATGGAAAAACACTATACGTACTTGAATATACAACATATATGCTATTAGAAAGACCCCATATTTGGTTTAATGCTCTGATAATACCATCTTGAAATTATCAATAATTTTTTAACCATAGGCCCTGCATTTTCATTTTACCCTGAGCTCCTGAATGATATACCATATTCTGGTATTAGATAAGACACCAAAACCATGATCCATTGAAGAAAACATTGATAAAGTGAACTGCATAAAAATTCAAAAACTTCTTTTCTTTAAAATAAACTGTTAAAAGACCTAAAGACAAGTTACAGATAGGGTGAAAATATTTGCATATTTTACCCTGAATAAAGGCTTGTATCCACCAATACATAAAGACTTAAAACTCAATAATAATAAAACAAATGCACAAAACTATATATCATTTTATCAGAAAATATTTGTGGATGAAAAAGAAGTTCAGAAAAAGATGAGCAACATCACCAGTCATTGGGGAAATGAAAATTAAAACCATAATGGATTAGAGTTACACATAGTAGAAGATTAAAATTAAATTTAAAAATACCAGACAAATTGTTGGCAAAGATGTGAATACACTGAAACTTACATATACTAATGGGAGGAATAGTAAGTGCTCCAATCACTTTAGAGAGCTGTTTGCAGATTCTTAAAATGTTCAATATAAACCTGCCAACATAATCTAGCCATTCCACTCCTAGATATTTATCTAATAGAAATAAAAGCATATGTCCATACAAATCACATATGTGAATGTTTGTTTGTAATTATCTGTGATTGTCTCAAACTGGAAACAACTCAAATGTTTGTTCGATTGATGAATGGATAAACAAACTGTGGGATAGCTATACAATGGAATACTACTCAGCAAAAAATGGGAATGGCCTATTGATAAATGCAACAAAATAGATGGATTCCAAAATAACTGTGTTGAATAAAAGTCATAGGATTCCATCTGTATAATACTCTATAAAATTTAAACAAATATAAAATGACAAAAACGATCGTGACTTAGGAGATTGGTCAAAGACAGAGAATAGCAGGAGCTCAGGAGTGCCAGGAGGCATAAGGAAACTTTTGGAACAATGGACATATTCATAATCTTGAGTGTGACTCTGTTTTCTTATGTCAAATTCATAAAATTATACACTTTAAATATATACAGATTATTTTATGAAAATTAAACCCTAGTATAGCTACTAAAACTAAAAACAGGGCAGCCCAGGTGGCTCAGTGGTTTAGTGCTGCCTTCAGCCCAGAGCCTGATTCTGGAGACCTGGGATGGAGTCCCACATTGGGCTTCCTGCATGGAGCCTGCTTCTCCCTCCGCCTGTGTCTCTGCCTCTCTGTGTGTGTCTCTCATGAATAAATAAAATTTTTAAATAAATAAATAAATAAATAAACAAACAAAAGGATAAAAAGCATCAATCAATATTAATAAAGGATAAAAGAGGTTTCAGGGTAAAGAATCTTACAGTGGATATAGATGGATTATTTCATAATGATTAAGGAGTTAGTTCATTAAGAATACACAAGAATTCTGAATGTTTATGCATCGACTGATAGAGTTTCAACTACATGAAGCACAAATCAATGGAGCTTCAAGGAGAAATAGAAAAATATAAATTTTTGTCAGAAATTTCAGCTCTATTCTCAAAAATGTATGTAACAAACATACAAGAAATCAGTAAGGATATAGAGGAGAAGTCTAAGGCTTGAGGGTCACATGTTAAATTTAATATATTCAGTTAAATCACTACAAACTATGATTCACTTTTCAGAAACTAGAAATGGGATTTTCTAAATGTAAGGAATCTGAAAACTACTATTTGACTCATTCATTGAATTTTCACAGCCAGTCAGACCTATAGCAGGTCATATTAATTTGCTCTCCAGCTGTTACTACATTATCTAAAATTGACAATTAGCATTACAAAGAGTATGATGTTAAGGAATCAAGGGCATCTGTTGAAATTAAAGTATCCAAAGGTTCTCAGTGAAAATTATATTGCAAACAATATATGGTATTGCATTAACCATGTAAATAAGAATTATGGTAGATGCATAGTTTTATTAGCTTTCTTAAGAGAAATTGTAGAGGAGTAAATTGGGAACTTTGCACACACACAAAAAAATCTTTTTAGCATATATTTGCTTCAGGGTCAGGAAGCATTTCCCTAAATGTACTATGCTAAGAAAATAATTAGGACAGTAGTTGAATTTAAGAAAATCACCGCACATGACAAGGATCAATACCTTCTCCAGAGTTGAGGCTCATACATTTGAGAAATCGTATTTCAAAGCAGGTATAATCCCATTTTGCCTGTTCAGATCTAGAGCTACACAGAAACCTCCACCCAAAGAGCAGAGCTATCTGTATGAATCATTGAAAGTTGTACTGATAAGCCCTGTAAGGCTGCTTCCATTTAAGGAAGGCACAGATATTGGAGCTATGCCCCCTTCTAAGTTTCTGCTTTAGACATTTGTCCTCCAGCTGCTTCTAGGAGATGACAGTCATAAACTCTTTTGTAAGCCAAGGCCACTGACCAGAACCTCTGAAGCAGCAGGGTAGGGAGCAGGAAGAAGGCATTGAAAGATACCTATTCATCACTATTGACATGGACACTTTCAACTAGAGAGGAAAAACATTTAAACCAAAGGTCGTGAAAAAAAAAGAAAGGAAAACAAAACAAAACAAAACTCCTGGAAATCAATGTGGAAGTTCCATAAAGGATGATGCAGAATTTAGCCTTGGATTTAGAGTTCAGTTGTGACAAGGTCTATGTATATTGAAAACCCAAACCTTCTGCATAATTTATTAAGAAGTGGTGCCTCTTACCACTTTTATTTATTAAGGATTAAAATGGCATTTCATAACAATTTCTTCAAAGAATCCTTAATGGCACATTAATTGCCAATACTCCACAATATAGCTACAGGAATAGATAGATCAATTCACCTTGGAAAACAAAAGAAGAAATCCTTCCCATGTTATGTTTAAGTGTATTTTCAAAATCCAAAATATTTAACTGGCTCATTCAGCAGACATTTCTAGAACATCTACTTTAGTCCAGGCTCTCTGCTAGGAGCTGAGAGGAACTTGCAGCCAAAGCAGATTGCCATCCGTAGTCCCCAGGATCAGTAAACCGACATATGATGTGAGTCCTGAAATAATGAGGTCGCACCAGCAGAAAGGGCCAAGGCTAATTGTAATAGCAGTAAGAATAACAGTGGTCACCTCCTGAGCACATACTTTGGGCTAGGAAATACTCTAAGTGCCTTATCTGTATTGACTCATTGATCCTATAGCAACCGAGCTAGGTGGTATTATTATTCTCACTTTACACATGAACAACTGAGGCACAGAGGAATATGTGTCTCACCCAAGATAACACAAGGATATGATGGAGCTGGCACTCAAGACTCTTTGGCATAAGTAGAGTGATGCCAAGATTGAGCCTAAGCAAAGGTGGTGACTGTCATCTCTGTGACCACTACTATATTCCAGGTGTTTGGAAGAGTGCCTGTCCTATACTAGGCGCTCAATAAATAAATGATTAATAAAGGAATAAGTGAATTCATGAGGATGTAGAAATGTAGCTATCCAGTGACAGAACGAATCAACTCTCCTACAAAGTAACAGCTTTCCTGGCGCTGAAGTGTTCAAGAAGAGAATAGATAGTTGTCTCTCCAGGGAACCAGGGAGAGAATTACTGCTTTGTATACCCTAATTCAGGCCTACTTTGAAAAAAAATCATTCATCTGAAGATACAAAACAAATATGAGAAAAAGGCAACTTTATTTAAAAAAAAAAAAAATGGAAGCCATCATCATTGGCAAAGAATCAGTTTAGGACTATGGCCCCTCCCTTCACACATACAAAGAAGTATGTACCCTTTTCCTCTCTCAAGGGTTTGGATTATCGACAATTAGGAATTGAGGTAGAGTTGGCACTAGTGAGGAGGTGGGGAGAGAAAAGGAAATTATTTCTAACTAAGTTGTTAAAGGAAAACAGACAGATCTCGCTTATTAGAGCAAAGGTTTGGAAGACAGAAATCTATAGCAGTTGAAAGATTGAGAATATTTTGATATAACATAAAGTGAGCTGTTGGGTGCACAGCTGTAGATGAGCCAGGCATATTTTAACAGAAATAAAACCTACTCAAGTCTGTGAGAAAATCTGCAGATTATGGATTCAATTTTCTTTTTTTTTTTTGCGTGTTTCAAGTTTCTTTCACTTTTACTTTAGTTCATAAATACAGTTACATAGTCACTGAATGCTCACTCAACCAATTCCACTACTTAGACAAGTTTTGGGGTGCAGAGTGGTCAGGAGGAAGCAAAGTGGGGTTGCTGGTTGAAGATTCAATCCTCCTCCCGCCTTCCTCATTCCTTCCGAGTGTACACTTAAGTCCTAAGTTTTTACTTTTAAGTCCTTTGCTTAAATTGGATTTATGGTTTGGAGCTTTGGCATTAGATCCATACTTTGAATTTCTAAAAAAAGAAAAACAATGCTGGGAAAGGCGCCGCTCAGGGAGCACTGCTCCATTTAGTACATGAAGTTCCTCTTTGCCCAAAAACCTTTCTGACTTGTAACTGATCTAGAATGGGCCCCTGAAAAAAATCACAATGTCCCAGAGAAGAGCCAGAATAGCTGGAGCCTCAGAGGAGGATGGGATCTAGAAGGTTTGCAGTCATACCTCAGTGAGGCCAGTCTCAAATAATAAAGAATAGCACAGGCAAAATGAAAAACAAAACTTTGAAACACTACACTGAGAAACACCACTTAATTTTGTGCATGCCCGTGCCTATTATTTGCTCTTTTCTTTTACAATATAACTTTTTAGGAAATAGAAATTCCAACATTCTTACTATTCTTCAAATATTGGTTCAGTCCTTTAGCACACAAGCACATAACTGGATTTAAAACTCCTTCAGTTCCATCTCCACACAAAAGACCCAAGTCCCCTAGGAAATTTACAACTTTATGTGGACTTCAAGTTGAACGGGATAGAAAACAGATTAACTCTAAGAAATGACTTAAATGTTCATTCAGAGAATACCACCAGCCAAAGATGAAATCCTTCATAATGAACTGAAACACATGTGATGTAGACATAACTACTAATGGCTGGTCATTCTAGTCCAGGTGGTCAGTGGAAAGCCTCAGAGGGAGTGTGATGTGTGAACAGAGTCAGAGATGGCCAGGATGTAGAAGGTGGACTGAGGCAGGGGCTTTCCAGGTAGGGGGAATGTGGACAAGCAGTTTCTGAAGCCATGTTATTAGGACAGGTTTAGAGGGTTTGGAGATAATGGCACACCAGGCTGATGGCAATCTGCGGGCAGCTCTGGGCACACAGGAAGCTCAACCTGCACAGCACATAAACAGTGCAGAGACAGGAAGATGTGTCTGGTTTTGCTTAATTGAGAAACGATCTGATGTTGTGACATTTTAAAAAACATTATCCACCATAGACCACTACTCCACACACAATGAATGCTCAGTAAAATAAAGATTTAACCTGAGAAGCTCATTTGATTATGTTTTTAAATTTTCAAATCTAAAATTCTGAGCTTTGCTGTAGAGAATGTTAGCTGTGTGTGTGTCCACATGTATGTGTAATGAAACTTAAAGATTGGTCATGTTAAATGTTATGACTTCAGGTCTTTATGTCATTCACGATTATTCCTACCGGAATTTCCACAGGGGGTTAACTTAAATAATACTTTAAGCAAGCTTACTCTCTTGCTTCACGATGACCAATAGGCAACAAGACCATTAATAGAAAAAAAAAAAAAAAGCTTTAAATCTCTATCAGTATTCCTCTGAAATGTGCTCATGTAGCTAAACAAATTGCTGTAATATCTTCCCAATCAACTCAAAGACAGCTTTAAAAGGCCACATCTTCTTTTTGAGATTACCTTCTGATAAAAAAAAAAAGCAGCAACATAAAAGATACTTCTTAAAAGGTATATTTCTACTTACATATATACAATCATGAGAAAGCCTCAAAGGGAGTATCAATTAGAAACAAAGTTTAACTATCATTTAGTGTGAAAACAGATTCAGTGTAAAAACAGATGAGAAAAAAATCTGAGCTGCCGTTTCCACCTCCCTGGATACCTATTGTCTTTATTCATGTACTAACATATTTGAAGAAATCAATTTAATGTAAATTTTGTGTCACAACATCAGGACTGTAATAGATTTTCTGCAGTTTAAAGATGAAAGGAGTTATAGAATTATTCTATGCCTGAAAATTTAATCATGGGATGCAGAAATTAAGAGAAAAAACACTGAATATGTTTACAAAACCATACTTGGAGAAATTCCCCCATTTCCATCTTGGGAAACAAACAGCAAATCATTGATAAAAAGTAAAATGTCAAGGTGATGTTTTATCATATGAAAGTGAAATAAAGCTTTACTATATGCTTATCTGACAGAAATTTTAATGCACACTAATTTCAATCTTTAGCTTATGTATTATGCATGTAACATATATAAGAAAATTTGAATTTGAGAACATACATCAGTTGCCTATTACTGCTCAGTTAGTAAGGGATGACATTGATTCTAAATCTGACATGTGTTGGGCTTTGAAAGTGTCCTTGCTTTGTGGTACTGTTATGCTTACACATCCGCATATTTACCGTACACATATGTATCCTAATTCCTCTGCCTCTACACCTGTCAAAATATTACCCTGTGTCAAGGCCTCACCTGGGTATCCCCTGTTGTAAAATGGTCTCTTTTCTCCCAGTGGGGAAATAGTCTTTATTTCCTTAATTCAGATATTTTATGAAGCCATCTTTGTTGAGTTTTAAAACTCAGCTTATTTAGACAAAAACAAAACATAGTTTCTCTGTAATGAAAAGTATTAAAATTAACTTCTGATATAAATCTTGACTCATGCCAAGGCCTGAACACACACAAGGTAAGAAGTGCTTATGTGCAGATTTCAGAGTCTTTCTTGGGAGGAGGTTTGGAATTCATGCTTCTGTTCTCATCAGCTCACATCTGTGGAAAACCAGTAAGTTCCATTTGCAAAAAAGCATTTCCTGGCTCATCTGAGAAAACATTGATCTTGTGAAACAGTCTAATTCCAACTTCTCAGGACTCCTTTATGAAAGCTTTATGTCTGCTTTGCTCTGCAGTGTGCCAGGGAGAGCCATTTGGTGACTGCTGTTCATTTAAGTCCCTCCATTAAAATGAGATCTGTAGTTCATAAGGTCATCCCAGAAAGACAAAGCTTTAAATAAAATTGGAACTAAAAAAAGAACACTCAAATCTCAGAGAGGACAGCATAAAATAGGTTATAACAATATGGGTTGTAACAACAATGCTCTACTCCCACACAGCCTACATGCTGGAACAAAATGTTTCCCAGAGAACAGAATTTATGCCTCTACACATTCATGAAAGCAGACAAGATCACGGGGAACCCTGTAACTACCCTGGTGATGCCATGCACAGCAAAACATCCAGTCAGATAGTTGCATGTGCTGTCACCAGCCGGCTGCTCAGATGTCTGCAGGACCAACTGCAGATAGGATGGGACTTGGGGCAAAGGTGGAGCCAGTTCCTCTCTCGCCAGATTGGTGAACTGGATAAGTAACTAACCTTTCAGAGCCTGTTTTCTCATCTGTATGAACACAAGTGAGATAATGTCTACCAATCAGTTAGGACCACTAATGACATCAGGTATGTATAGGCTTAAGAACTGTAGCTGGCACTTAGGAGAGGGTAAATGGAGTTAAATTTTCCTCCTCTTTCGCTAAGTATTGTCATTGCTTCTTTTATGGGAATTTAAACTGGAATTTGGATCTAATATCCAAATCTTTGGTGAAATTGGAAACAATAATACAGAGAGGTGGTAGTTTGTAGAGAGAGCCTCTACCCTCTGCTCTGCACCTCTTCCCTTATAAGAGCCACACCAGTCACCATGGTCTAGATGCCTGGACCCTTACAGTGCCCTTGTCCATCCCTGTCTTCAGAGGTGTAAAAAAATCACCTGATTCTAGATGCTTCCCAGATCGTCTCCTGTCTCCCGTCATTCAGATAGGAGCATCCTAAGGGAACTTTTCAGAGCAGCCTCTTTCCAAAAAGCACCCTCATGCCTAAAGATACCAGGATGCATTCTTGTCCCTCTCCACCTCTCCTTGCTTCCAACATGGAGGGAAGGGCCCTCATAGGAAATTGTAGGAGTGTTGGTAATAGTAGTAACTATAATAATGATAACCATCACTTTGTCATTACTCAGTAGAATTGTAAAAACATTACTTAACATGATCCTTAGAAAACCATACAAATTGATTTCTTTTACTCTAATTTTATTTACTTAAGTCCATTTGTATAATTTGAGACTTAACCAGATGAGGAATTTAACAATGTTCACACAGTACATTGTAAATCTAGGTTTTGATCTCTGTTTTCAAAGCTGCTGGATATAGTAGTAAATAATTAGAAAGTTTTCATTTATTCCATGCCAGTCACAGAGCTATCTTCTGATCTAGACTTCTGATCTAGACAAGAGATGGGGGAGGAGATGCAGAATAGAGGTTATAAGCCCAGAGCATGAGTGATAATGTCACAGGCAAAGAGATTAAGCCATGGACAAAGAAAAGTCATCCAATTATTTGATAGGACTTACAGTATTAATGGCTAAGGTTTTACTATATCCAGAGTTTGCACAGCAGGGAAGAGAAAATAATAAGGAAATGGACATCTCGCCATCAATACAAAGATACAAAAGATACAGCTTCTGTTTTAGATTTATTTGCTGTTTTTAAAAATGTATCCCTTATTCAAAGTCATCATTTCCCTCTAAAGAAAAGTGCCATGTATTACAGAGTGACTTTTGAGATGAAGATTTCCATATAAGTTCTCTTTGTACATTCTTCAAAAAATTGTTTTAGAAACAAAGGAAAATGGTCCTAACCCTAATTATTTACCATTTAGCCACATATATTATCTGGGGAATCAGAAAAGGCTTAGTAAAAGCTAATTAAGATCAAGACATTCTTAACTTGATAATTCTCTTAACAGCAGAGAGGAAGTGTCTATGCTTTGCAATTATGTGGGCCATTGAACACGTGAAGTAAAAGGAATTAAACTTGTTATGACTCACTACCATGCCCCCAAAATACCCCAATCCCAATGTTATCTGGTTTAAGGGAAAATGAATTTGCAGGAAACAATGAGGTACTTTGTCCCCAAATCCCTGGGATCTCCAGGAACAAAATCAGTTTGAAAGTACACTGGCCCTACCACAGCACAGTGGGAGGACCACTGGGATGTCAGCCTGTGTTGGCTGTCTGGTTAAGTCATAAGTCACAGCCTCCCAAATCTTTCTGTGAAGTGGGCCAACCAACATTACAGGATGCTTATATGAAACTCATACATTGTTTTAAAGGAGTAAGAAGCAAAATCAAGAAATGAGGCTGAAATGGGTAAGTGTCTAAATCTTATGTCAAAAATGAATTTTATCCTGAGACCATGTAGGTCAATAAATTAAAGCAGGCAAGTGGCAAGATCCTATGCAGATGCTTAAAGTATTGCTCTGGTCACCACACTGTTGGATATGATACATGCAGTTAAAATACCATCTCTGTGACCTTGCCATCAGTGGCCTTTTTCTCAAATGACAGCAGTGGGATGGTGACAAATGCACAGATGTGAGAGGTGTGGAAGAGGCAGAAATAATAGGATAAATTCCAACAGCAGCTTGCTGTCTGCCCTGGCTGCCTGCTGTTTAAAACTGACCTCTGTATCTTTTCTGATGGCTATTTCCTGTTCACCATCATCACCTCTCTATCCAGTACCTCTTTTTGCAGGTATTTCCTGATCCCTGCACCCAGAGCTGCATGAGGTTAGCTTGCTTTATGCTCTCAAAATACCTTATGGCCAAGTGCTGCTGTTGCGTTGACTGTGTTGTGTTGTGATTATCCGTTCATGGGATTGTCTTGCTGTGATCGACAGAATAGTGGTTCCCCAAAGATTTCCACATCCTACTCCCTGAAATCTGTGAAGATGTTGCCTTATTTGGCAAAATACACTTTGCATAAAAGGTTAAGTTAAAACCCTTACCGTGGTGAGATTATCCTGGATAATTTGGGTGGATCCAGTGTAATTAAAAGGATCTTTATAAGAAAAGTGAAAGGAAGATGTGACTATGGAAAAATTATCAGACAGATGCAATGTTGTTGACTTTAAGGATGGAAGAACAGCCATGTGGCAAGGGAACCCAGATGACCTCTAGACCTTGGAGAAGGCAAAGAAATGGATTCTCCTCTAGAGTCTCTGGAAAGGAATGCAGCCCTACTGACAGCTGGATTCTAGCCCCCTGAGACCCGTGTCAGAATTCTAACCTACAGAATCATGTAATAAATTTGTATTGGTTGAAGCATTTTAGCTAGTTTGTTACAATAGCAATTCTAAGAGAATGCTTGCATTGTTAGCATCTCAGGGGGAAGGCCATATCTTTGATCTCTTGAGGCCTATAGGTAGGCCCTCTGTGTTTGTGAAAACACTTTCATTAACTACCGCAGCCTCCCCCTACCTTTTCTGCCCTTTTAAGAATCATTTTCCCTCTTGTAGAGATATGGAAAAATAATTAAGAAAGAGTGTTTACAAGAACAGGCTTTGGCTTTCTTTGCATTTGGAATAGCCCTGGAGCATTTTAAAAGTTCCTTCATACATCTTAACTCAATGGAGATTTACTATATCCAGCTAAGATTGGATTGTATCCACAGGTTGATTAAAATAATGTACAAATATGGAAGAGAATATAAAAAATTAAAATGGTTGTGTTGCATGAGAAAGTAAAGCTTTAAATTTGCTTTTGTGTGATTATTGTAATGATACTTTTGTTGCCAGTACTGCTAATGAAGGAACACCACCTGCATGGGGCCTTTGGTTTATAAAACAGTCCTAGTGGACAGTATCTTATGGATTCCCTATTACTGCAGTGAACTCCCCAACTTTCAGAGGAACTGAGACCCATCTTTGTCTGAAGTACAAGGAAGCAAGATCAGAGCTTCTAGTCTGAAGCTGTGAGTAGGAAACGTCCACTGTCATTTACTGCCTATGCTGAGATGCTCTTTATAGCACATTATACTGCTTGCCACATAATTGCTGACAGATTCTGTCATTGATTAACTTAGAATGGGTATTGGTTGGGAAATCAAGCTTCTCAAACTTCCTATAATGGTTTTGAATATTTAATGTTTTCTCTTCATTTTAAGATTTTAAAAAAGAAGGAAGACATGGAGGGATTCTAGTCAGTAACAATGGCAGCAGTCATGGAGACTCAAATGTATTTGCACTTTCAATTTTGCCTTTCTGGCACAATTTGCATTTGCATCATTGAGAGCCTTGTATGGAAAAAGAAAAAAACATATTAATTCTATTTTAACCTGAGACAACAAAGTAAAATAGATGATAAAACTTTTTTTCTCATTTAGGGCCATATAAAGAATATTAATTTATCCAACACAATTTTTTTTTCAAATCATTAAATCCGGGACTTTTAAAATAAATTATTCTTTAATATATCTTTGATATTTCAACATTGGAGACTAAGTTAATATTAGTACTTATCTCTGGATTTTCTTAAGTCTAAGCATACTTCCTTTTGTCAGAGATTTGATGTGGGTACACACTTCAGAGATCTTACATGCCGTTAATCTCCAAATGACTGCTTGGGAAGGATCATTTTGCTTTTTCCAAATTATAGTAAGTCATATTTTTGAAGAAGTCATTGCATTGTCAATGGTTTTCAAAGTCTGATAATTTTATTTCCTTTCAAACGCCTTGAATCCTTTACAAATACAAAGTGAAGGTCATCAATTTCGGTACATAGTTTTGTCAGGTGAAAGGCTTCATGCACTTCTCTACTTCCCCCTTTTTTTCTCCCCCATCTTCATTCACTCAGAGTTGGTTTTGCACAGTACAAATGCCTTATTCTTATCCTGGACATGAATATCACACATTCTTTCACATTAAGCAAATAATCATTCAAATATGTGAAACCTTTTAAAGGCAGATGAAAAACAATTGCTCTCATTAAATGGGGCACTGAAGTACAAACACAGCTGTCCAAGAGAAGTAATCCAGCAAATTAAAATGTAGAAGGTAAGAATGCATCAATACACAAAGAATCAACTTCCTATACTTTGCATAAGGAATTAGAAAGGGCAACATCTGCTGTCTGGCAGTCAAAAGGCCAAAACATAGAGGGAGGGATTTGTGAGCACCATCTGAGGTACCTAGGCATATTTTATACCACAAATGCTCTAGAGATTCTCAAATATTTTTACTTAAATATTCTTTTCTTACTAGTCTACATTCCACATTCCAGAGCTCCCCTTACATTTTCAACAACCTGTGCATTTCACCTCTGCTCATCTAGCATAACTCCCCAGGCATCACAGCATTCCTTGACAATTGTATGGGTCCCATTCTCAAACTTTGGGTTCTAATAGTCAGATTTTCTCATGGTGTGATGAAGCAACAAAAGATTCCAACCAGAAGATATTAATGCCTTACCAGAGGGGTATATGAATGGAAAAGAAATCTACTTTGAAATAGAGAAAGAGATAAGAAATGAAGTCAGGTCCTTTCTTACAGCTTGAGGGAAGTTACTATTTTTCCTATGTATATGGGGTATACACAGGAAGACCCATGTGTGTATCCCTACATGTTATATCTGAAATGGTGCAATGCTGTGTCATATGCATCAACACAATGAATTAAGAGAATCCTTCTTATATAACCCTGGCAATAACTAACCATGAGACCATAATAGGGGAATTCACATGTTGAGGTACTTGTGGGTTAATTACATTAGCTATAAAATAAGATGATTGAACTGGTTGACTTTTAAATTTTCATCTAGGCAAGATGTAGAAAAAGACACGATAGCACAAATAAAAGATAAGAAATTAGAAAGTAAATAACCAACAACCTTTACCTTTTCCTCCCAGTCTAGATTTTCAAATTTATTTCTATTAATATTCTTATGAATGAGATTAGATGAAACCAGAGTGTATTATGCTGAGTGAAATAAGTCAATCAGAGAAGGACAATCATCATATGGTTTCACTTGAATGTGGAATATAAGAAATAGTGAAAGGGATTATAAGGGAAAGGAGGGAAACAGAGTGGGGAAAATTTTGAGAGGAAGACAAACGATGAGAGATTCTTAACTCTGGGAAACAAAGGGTTGCAGAAAGGGAAGAATGGGAGGATGAGATGACTGGGTGATGGGCACTAAGGAGGGCAATTAATGGGATGAGCACTGGGTATTATACTATATGTTGGCAAACTTAATTTAAGTAAAAAATTTTTTTAAAGGATGAAATTAGAAACATGCTGGGAGATGTGTTGTTATGTGTATAGAAGAGAAGGGCTCTAATGAAATAGGTATGTTGAATGCCTTTACCAGGTCCAGGGTTTACCCCTCACTATGTGTGTGAAGTTTGATAATTTACAAAGCACTCTTATGTGCATTATCTCAGCTGAGTCTTACTTGTGAGGCAAGTAAAATAGACATAATTGCAATAACTTATTTTACAGATAAGTACCTAAGGTTAAAATGACTGAGTCATTTCTTCAGAAATGACTTACACAATTGTAAGCCAAAGGAACTCTTCAAGACCAAGGCAGTTTGGGATGGGGCCTCCACTAACACCAGCATCAAAATGTGCCATAGAATTCATTGGAAGTTCTCTGATTTCTTGTCAAGACTATCCTAGCCTCTCCAGAGTATTTGTTAGTATCAGTAAACCTGATGCAGAGTATTTATAGTAGCCTGGAGCATGGGAGTTGCCATTTCATCTTTCCTGTAGACTTTAAGAACTTAGCCAAAAATAGGACAACACACACATCTTTATATTATTCTTTGTGAGGTAAACCCACATATTTTTTTTAACATTCTGGAAGGTGGTTTGATAATCTATAATTTTGTTGCTGTTCGCAATTGTTGGGAATGGATTTGGAGAATGAAATAACCCAATTTTTACAATAGAATGCAAATGTCTTAAAATAATTCCAGCTGGCAGTATTAGCAATATAATAGCATGGCACATATGATTTACAAAAGATGTATATCCAGAAACAATTATTGACAAAAATATCCATCTTTGTCCCAGATTTTATTAGAAATTAGAACCGAAAATAAATTTTAGTCAGTAATGTTTCAAAAACACAATCAAATCAAAAGCTGGTCAAGAATTTTCTTCCAACAATTTCTTCCAAATTACTTACAAAAAAATTGGAACTGATGATTCAATCATACCTATAAATTACAAAATCTCTCTCAACTTCTGTCAAGATACTGATTTTCTTTCTATATTAAAGGATATGGTGATTTTTAAAAAAAGATATTTCCTAATTTCCAGTTCCTCTGAGAGCTAGGATTTAAAATTTAGAAAGCAATATCATTGCTTCTTATGATAAACTAACCAGTATATGATCAACTCTTATACCAAATATGAAAGTTAAGTAATTAAAAAAATAAAATAAATAAATTTGATTAAAGATCCAGAAAGCTTCCTACCCAAGGAAGGATGAGGGGCCAGCATCTCAAAGAAAAGAAAACATATGGAGGTGAGTACAGTATATCACTCTTCCACTCAAGAATTTGCTGCTTTAGCAGTAGAGGAAGGAAAAAGGTTGAAAATCAGAGTAAAGGTTTTGGCAGTCCACAATGATGGAGACAAAAATGGGAGACAAGATTGGGAGATTAAATTGGAGCTCCAGTGCCTTTGGTAAATATCCAGGATTTCAAATGGAACCCATTCAAAGCTATCCCTTAGCCAAAAAACAAACTAGAAATAGACAAGTTCACACACACACACACACCCTACCCACACAGGAAAGCCAACATCAGATATATTTCATACTAGACTGAATTGAGGTTTTCTGGCCCTATTCTAATGGGGATTCTAATCCTACACACACACAAAAAAACTCCTCTCCAAGGAAAATAAAATCAGAGATAGTCTCTACAGATTTCTATCCAAAATGTTCAACACAAAAACTGCCAAAATTATGAAAGGATATACAAAAAGATCCAAGAGAAAAACAGAAAATAAAAACAGATGCTCAGATTATCCAGATAGGACTTAACAGACTTAGACTTTGACATTCTGTGATTAATATGTTTAAGAAAATAGGATCCATGATGGAGACCTAAACAGAGAACTAAAGTAATCAAATGGAACTTGCAAAAGGAGATATATATATATATATATATATATATATATATATATATATATATATATAATGGAAAAAATCAGTAGGTGAGTTTAATATCAAAGGGGATTTAATTAATTTCAGTTTAATTTCAGTAAATATCTGAAAAGTAACTCAAATTAAAATATCCAGATTAAAGAACAAATATATGAAATCTAGAAAATAGAGTAAGAATGTGGGAGATATAATGAAAAGTACTGAGATAAATGCAGTTGAAGTCCCAGAAAGACAAGTGAGAGAATGGTGAAGAAATATTTGAAGTGTGTGAATATAATAAAAAGAATTCTGAAGCTAACATGAAATCTCATATCCCAGATTCAGAACATGTTGCAAACCTCATGCAAATAAATACAAAGTGACACCTAGGCAATCATGATAAAATTACTGAAATTAAAAACAAGGGGAAAATGAGAACATATGCCCTTCAAATGAGAAAGGATAAGATGACAGTGGAATTTTCAATAGGAAATAATGGAAGCCTGAAGACAACAGGAAATCATCAAAATGATGGGGAAAAAAACCCTTCAAATCTAGAATTCTATATCCAGTAAAAATACCACTCAAAGATTAATGAAATGTTCACTCAAACAAAACTGACAGAATTTATGACAAGTGAACTGCACTAAAATTATGACTATAATAATAAAAGAGATGTTTAGGTCAGAATAAAAAGTCCTGGGTGAAAACACAAAATTGTAGGAAAGAATAAAGAGCAAAGATAAATATTTTAATAAATATTGAGTCTATTACACAATAAAAATAATTACTTATGAGTTTTACATATAGAGAGAAATAAAAGCATGACAATAAGAAACAGACAAAAAAAAAAACCTTAGAGACAAAATGATAAACTATGCTAAGGTCCTAATATTAAATGTAGCAAGTACTCAAACTAATATCAAACTTCACTAAGTCAACATTAAATATAAGATCCAAGGCAACTACTAAAATATATGGTAATGGATTTATAAACCTCAGGATAATCATGGTGGAAAATGGAATAATAAATAATATTATTTTTAAATATTTTATTTATTTATTCATGAAAGACACACAGAGACAGGCAGAGGGAGAAGCAGGCTCTGTGCAAGGAGCCCAATACGAGACTTGATCCCAGATCCCTGGATCATGCCCTGAGCCAAAGGCAGATGCTCAATCACTGGGCCACCAAGGTGTCCCAATTAATAATATTCCTGACACATTAAAGAATATAAGAAAATAAAGAAACAGGTAAATAATAGATTGGACAAATAGAAAACAAATGTTAAATGTTACCGTATCAGTAATTTCATTAAATGTAAATAGACTGGATATTCTAATTAAAAGTCAGATATTATCAGAGTATATTTATCTTTCAAGAATATTTTATTTATTTATTTGAGACAGAGCACAAGCAGAAGGAGCAGCAGAAAGAGAGGGAGAAGTAGACTCCCCGCTGAGCAGGGAGTCTGATGTGGGTCTCCAACCCAGGACCCTGGGATCTCGACCTTAGCTGAAGGCAGATGCTTAACTGTCTGAGCCACCCAGGCACCCCAAGTTAGAGTGTATTTAAAACAAAAACTAAAGCAAAACAAAAATAAATTCATACTTATAAGATGCCCACCTTAATTATAAGAATATAGAAAAGTTGAAAGTGTGAACAGTAACTACCATGCAAACACTAAATCAGAGAAGGCTGATGTAGTTATTATGCTAATAGTAAGCAAAGTAAATGTTAGAGCAAAAAGCAAGACATTATGATGAAAAGGTATGTCTACCAGTGAGATATAATCATTTCATACTAACCGATAAAGAAGGCAAAGACTGACATATCTAAATGAGATACAGAAAAATCAATAATCATAATGGGAGATTTTTAACATAGCTGTCACAGTAACTGACAAAAGTGGAGACATGAATGAAAATTGATTTTTAAAAGAGAAATTTGAATTGCACAATTAACAAACAATGTCACTGATGTACATTAAATGTTTCATTTGGCTACTGAAAAAATTGTGCTTTCAATCCTCATGTTTCATTTGTTCTCATATTATGTTGGATTTAACTTACAAATCTAGTGATTTATTTTTATAAAAAAGATAACTAGACAATCCCCTAAATATTTGAAAATTAAATGAGAACTTCTAAATAATCATGAGTAAAAGAATAAATCACAATGGGATTAGAAAATATTTTACTAGGGTAGTCTGGGTGGCTCAGTTGGTTAAGCTTGATTTCTTGATTTCTGCTCAGGTCTTTATCTCTGGGTAGTGAGTTCAAACCCCTCATTGCACTCCACTCTCTCTCCCTCTCCCTCTGCTCCTCCCCTTCCCACCCCTACCACTTATACATTACCAAATGCAAACTAAAACACAGCACAGTACAACCTGTGCAATGCAGCAAAAGGTAAATGCTTACAGGTACCATGCTTACAGATAAATTTACAGTATAAAATTTAAGCACCCTTAAAGCCCTAAAATTAATAAGCTTACACTTTATACTCTCAAGCAGTTTTTTTTATTTTTTTTAATTTTTTTAAAGATTTTATTTATTTATTCATGAGAGACACAGAGAGAGAGTGAGAGAGAGAGAGAGGCAGAGACACAGGCAGAGGGAGAAGCAGGCTCTATGCAGGGAGGCTGACGTGAGACTAGGTCTCCAGGATCAGGCCCTGGGCTGAAGGTGGTACTAAACTGCTGAGCCATCCAGGCTGCCCTTAAGCAGTATTTTTTAAAAAAGCAAATTTAATCCAAAGAAAATGATAGTTAAGAATGGAAATTAATAAAACACAAAAATGGAAAATAATAGAAAAAATCAACTGAGCTAAAAGTGGCTTCTTTAAAAAAGATGGATAAATTTAATACATCTTAACAAAACTGTTGCAGAAAAAAAAGTGAAAAGGAAAAATTATCAGTATCAGGAATAAAAACAATAAATTGATACAGATGTGATGAACAACTCTCAGAGATAACATTAATTAATCTCCAAACACTGTTAAGCCAGACACATGCTAAATGATATCATTTACATAGTTTGTTGTGGTTGTTGTTGTTTTAGAGAAAGAGAGTGAATGTGGGGGTGGGGAGAATGGAAGAGGGAAAGGGAGAGAGGGAGAATCTTAAGCACACTCCACATCCAGTGAGGCCCCCCATAAGGGGCTTGATCCCAGGACCCTGAAATCATGACCTGAGCTGAAATCAAGAATTGGCCACTTAAGCAACTGAGCCACCCAGGGGCCCCTATATAGAATTTTGAAACAAGCAAAACTAATATATTGTGTTGGAAGTCAAGACAGTACCAATCTTTAGGGCTTATTGATTGGAAATGCCTGTGTGTGGGATTTCTGGGACACTGTTATGTTCTTGATCCAAGGATTACTTTTGCAAATGCATTCATGTGTGAAAATTCATTAAGTTATATGTGATATGTGCACTTTTCAAGGCACATATTATAGCTTAATAAAATGTTTTAAAATTGAGATAGCATTGTGAACTTAAGAACTACTATAAAGTTTGTGAAATAGAATTAGACATACATGTCTTCTTCAAGCTATATGTCATTTGACAAACCTGTTGAGTGTTCACACCAGGAATTTTTTACACCTTCAAGTGTAGTCTTGCATGAGAAATACCAAGAGGGTTTTCTAAAATCAACAGAAAAACAAATACCTTCTTTAAAAAAAGGAATGCTAGGGATGGACAAAAAAAGAGTTATAATGTTTCCCAAAAGTTGGGGAAGAACACTTAATATGTTAGGTTGTCTCCTGGATTTTATAGTCTTTGAAATTTAATGAACAATAAAGAGGAAAGAGTCCTTTTGACTCTTTATGAGTCAAAATGGAGTGAAATTGCCCATTTTTAGAAATAGAAGCATGTTAGAGAAAGAAGAGGTGGGAGCAGATAAACTAAAACCATAATTCTTCGCATCTCCCTCCCACTTCCCAATGGGTAACCTCCAACTCCTACTAGGAAGAATGTTCTCAAAACTTGCAACTTGTTCCATACTTGAAAAGTATGTTCTCTACACATCTTTCTTATTCATTATCAAAGAAACTTCAGGGGAGATGATAAGTGTATCAAAAGGGGGCAGCCCTCACAGTAGAAATCTCAAAATACAGGGTTGTAATCCTATTACATACCACTATAGTACAGACTATATGACCCAGGAAAAATTACTAATATCCATACATTTCCATTCTTTCACTTGAAAAATAGCCAAACTATGGAAAGAGCCTAGATGTCCATTGACAGATGAATGGATAAAGAAGATATGGCATGTCTATACAATGGAATACTACTCAGACATCAAAAAGTGAAATCTTACCATTTGCAATGAATGGATGGAACTAGAGGGTATTATGTTAAGTGAAATAAGTCAGAGAAAGTAAATTATCATATGATTTCACTCATATGTGGAACTTAAGAAGCAAAACAGAGGATCATCGGGGAGGGAGGGAAAAATAAAATAAGACAAAATTAGAGAGGAAAACAAACCACAAAAGACTCTCAACTTTAGGAAGCAAATTGAGGGTTGCTGAAAGGGAGGAGGGTAGGGGAATGGAGTAACTGGGTGATGGACACCAAGGAGGGCATGTGATGTGATGTTACATGCAGCTGATGAATCATTGGACTCTACTTCTGAAACTAATAATATACCATATGGTAATTAATTGAATTCAAATAAAATAAGAAAGAAAAAGAGGGAGGAAAGAAGAAAGAAAAAGAAAGAAAGAAAGAAAGAAAGAAAGAAAGAAAGAAAGAAAGAAAGAAAGAAAGAAAAAGAAAAAGAAAGAAAGAAAGAAAGAAAGAAAGAAAGAAAGAAAGAAAGAAAGAAAGGCATAAAGTTGTCTATCTTAAAAAGTTTTTGTGAGGTTCAATGTGGATGACGGTAAAATTTGGGATGAGCTAAGAAATTTGTTCCCTTATGTTTACTTGCAACAATAAGAGTATCTCAGGTCTATCAGCTTAGCAACCCCATTAGATTATTCAAAGTAACAGATCCTTAAAGCGGAGTAGACACATACAGCCACTTTGCTGGAGAAATACCTACAAGAGCATGCAAGGTCGCAGCATAAATTCTGCTTGCTGACTGCACTTTCTATATGTTAGGGTTTTTTCCCTCTTTTTCTCTCTCTTGATATTTTTTCTATCTTCTTGTTCCTCTTTTTAGCCTCCTGATAGTAAGTAAGTGCTTTAAGGTTTTCTTTATGGAGTTCAGAGGTACTTGAATGAAAGGGGCTCATGTATTTCTTAAGAATAAACCCAATAAATGGATATCAAAAATTCCTTGTTGTTTACAGTTTCTTCACTGCAGTTTGAAACCCCGTATCAGGATATGCTGTATACGGCTCGTCTACATTTTTTCCCCCATGAAATAAGATGCTTGCAGCCAATATTGATATGGCAGCCATGAAACCTGTATGTTTAATCAAACAACTTGTGTGTAATGCACTCTTTAAATGGAATCACCTTGGATACAAGTGCTAATAACCAGAGAATAACCAATTCCCTGAAGCATAAAGGAATCCTCTTGACTCATAATTATTTTCTGCACTAGGAAAATTACTATTTGCTGAGATTTTTACCAAATAATGTTTTCCCTGTTCCAAACCCTGTCACTGTGTTTGAGACTCCGAAGCTCCACTGGCTGGTCGCTAATCAGAAGCACATCAGTCTGACCTACTTTCAAAACCAACACTTTTGATACAAATCCAATAGCTTTAGTCCTATGTTTGATTAATTCAGCTTCTTAAAATTGAGGAGCTCACTTACTTAGTGTTTCTCCTTCTCTTCCAAGGAAGCTGACTGCTGCTGTCAATCCCAACTGGTTAATATCCAATGGTTTTATTTTTCTCTTCCATCCAATGCTGCCAATCTAGATTACTTTTCAACTTTCCGTTTGATTTCTTTTTCTTATTTTTTTTAATCACTCTGTTTAAATGCATTCTAGTTGCTATTTAGGGGCACGGAATGCTTTTCTTTAAGAATATGTTCAATATTGAGATGCCTGGGTGGCTCAGTGGTTGAACGTCTGCCTTTGGTTCAAGTCGTGATCCTGGGGTCCTGGGATGTAATGCCACATCAGGCTCACTTCGGGGAGCCTGCTTCTCCCTCTGCCCAGGTCTGTGCCTCTCTTTGTGTGCCTCTCATGAGTAGATAATTTTTTTAAAAAGGGTATCTTCAATATTACTTAACAGAACTTAAAAATGAAGACTGAAGTTCCTATGAGCACCTTGACATTCATTTATGTTGCAGGTCATGGTTGTGGGGATGATGATTGTGGGGTGTGTTTATTTGTGCTGGTGTGTATGTGTGTAGTCATTCATTTCAGTTATTCCTTTCCTTCTAGGCTTGTCACTGTTTCTATATTTCCTCACTGAAACTTTAATCCCTTCAAATGTGTTTTAGCTTAGCTGCTAGTATGACTGCGTCTGATATGTCAAAGCTGCAAAAACAAAAACAAAAAACAAATTATGTGCACATGACAACCCCGGAAGAATATAATGAGGTTTGTCAAGGTAAAATAAACAAAGGTATTTCAAAGAATTGAGTTCTAGAAGTTACTGGGAGGCATTAAACTGACTTTTACTGGAGACCTGAGCAGGTTTCTTTCTTATTTTCTGTCTTAATACTTGCATTTGCGAATCCAGGAGAATGATAGCTTATATCTGCCTAAAGATGCAGTGTTATCACAACAGGGGTGGGTATGGGGGGCTGAGAACACCAATTTTTAAAATATATACAAATTTGGAACTAAATATACTTAGTTCTGTTTTTATGAGTCATGTTGTATCTGCATCACACAGCATTCTTCACGTTAATTTACACACATACATACTTTGTCACACACAAACACACACAGTGAGAGAGAGAGGAAAGCACTCTTAGCTGCAATTGTCTCAAACTTAACAGATAAGATTGTAATTGTTCGAATTTTAAGTCATAAGAGGTAGAATAAATAGAGTATGCAGGGATAATTAGCCAATTCTTTCCAGGCTGTATTTAGTAAATAGCTGACAGGAAGCATGGGACTGAAGTAAGTTAGAAGGCACAGGGGTTGGGGAAGCATGGGGAGGGGTGGGATTTGGAGGCAGGGGCAGATGGGCAACAGAAACTGAGAACGGACCATTGAGAGGATGATTCTGCTCTTCAGATGGCCTCTTAATGTACGCACAGACCTGTGCAAAGGAATGTCTCTTTCTGCCTTGATTTTCTAAGGCTGAGCCCATGTGGGCTTCTACACAAATAAGCAAAGGAATTTAAAGCTAAGTGATGTCTTCCAAATTGTCTGGTGCAAGCTGCTCATTGCATGGAGGTCTCTGCATATTCACAGACTTGTCTGAGTTGCTCAGCCTGTGGTAGAAGGCAGATGCCAGTGCCAGAGCCCGCACTCTCCCCATTTCCCCCAGGGCACCACAGAGCTGGTGTTGTATGGAAAGGGCTGGGCGGTATAGGGATAGCAGTAAATAATAGCAATAGAAATGGAAAGATGTAGTGCAGGTGAGATTTGGGGTATTTACTTGCATTCACTTTTTAAGAAAAAAAAAATCAATAAGCCTGCCTCAAATGCCTCAGACAACAGTGGGCATTTTTTTGTCTGGTGGGGGGTGGAGGGGGGATAGGGAACAACGGTATGAAGTCAGTCAACAATGAATAACATCTTGGTGATGGTTAACAGCTGTTATGTCGCAAAAGATGCTGTGGTTGCCTTTTTTTTTTTTAAGTGAACAAATAGGAATATAGGAATATGATAGACTAATGAACTTAGGGAGATGGTGCTGAAATAATCTTTGTTCTTATTGTCATGGGGCAAAAGAAAAACCCAGGCAGAAATGAAAACTTTACCTTTAGGCTGATTTATTGGTGTAGAAGTTGCAAAAAGTGCTTAATATTGTACTGTGAGTCTCAGTTTCACTTGACCACACAACAATAAACCATCCAGAAAGTAAAATGAAAACAGTCATGGGAGCATTTGGATACCAGGGACATTTCTAATGATTAAAAATTGTGTTAGCTCAGCAGCAGTAGCAGAGGAAGAGGACAACTTTGCCTATTAATTCCTTAGTCTCAAAACTTCAGCAACTTTTATTACTTTTTATAATTTTGCAAAATGCAAAGCCTGAGGGATGAAGAATATCAAAGTTGACAGACATGAAATACTCCAAACCTTATAGGAAACTTCAACATTGCCACACAATCTGTGATGGCTCACTCTGGAAAGAAAGTCTAAGAGACTTCGGAATGAATGTGTCTGAGTTCCACTGTTCTGCACAGTATTGACCTGGCATCCCAAGCATCAGACAGAAATGGGAAAGTAGAGGCAGAACCAGCAGCACACCTCCGTAATGAGGTGATTATCATGTGGACAACACCACTGGCCACAGCAGCTGCTGGAGCACCATATTCTCTCATATGGAGCTTGTAAGAAGGAACCAAGGCAATCCTTGTGTTTGACATTCTAGCCATTCGAGGGGTAAATCTAGGATGACACAGGGATACAACACTGAATATTATTATTATCTAAGATCCACTGGGTTAATTCTAAAAACAGACACCTTACGTCAGTTAGACCTGAACAGCATTCAAATACTATTTCTCCCAAGTACAAATCTCTAGAAAAATTACTTCATTTCCTCTCACCCATGAAAATGAAAATAATACTCCCTATTTCCTATGGCTGGGAGAAGTAAGAGATGTGGCTTATAATGCTTCTAATACTAGTAGATGCAGTAAAGATGTCTGATTACTTTCCCTGCTTTTTCCTTTAATTGGTCAGGCATGAAGCCAAGACAAATTCTTCTGTCCTGTGTAGACTTGTCCAATTTGCTCATCCCTCCATTCAAGTCAGAGCCTGGCCCCAGCAAAAAGGGAGACAGCAAATGCAATCTTCTCTGCACCAGGGTTGGCCTCAGCATGAAATTCTCTTCATGAAAACAGCAACCATCTCGTTGCTGGAATAAGAATGAGGTAATTATTGAACAATCTAAGCCACAGAAATGATTAAGGTGCTAGTGGCATTTACTTATGCAGAAAGATTAATAGAGTTAAACAATTTTAAGTTGGCCAAATGGTAAGGAGGATAAAAAGCCACGAACAAATATTTAAAGGGCATGATGTAGCCAAGGCAAGGCAGGAATTATTTACATAAATTTAAAGAGATAAAATGAGGCATGTAGAGGAATAAAAAGACATCAAGCCATGAAATTCTGACTATTTTGAAGACCTTTTCAAAAGGGAGAAAAATGTTGGATTCTGAAGAAAATGAACAATTGCTCATCAAACATTCAAGAGTGTCCTGAGCAAAGATACTGTATTCATGTTGTAGATTCTGAACTCAGTGGTTACACATTGCCCTGGATAACCTAACAAGAAGAGACAATAGAACTCTATCAAATTATTCCTAAACTCTAATTGTCCACCCTTTCTCATTTCTTCTATCTCCAAAGCTGTTTGTCATTCCAACAGAAGATTTAAAAAAATGCTAATATAAAAAAGTACTTTAACTCTGTCACCAGATCTCATAACTGTGTATCTGCATGTAATAGGTAGAAGTGTAAGAGGATCCATTAGCATTACTTAAAATCAAATATACCACTGAAAACATTTAATATACAGAAAATAAACTGTTAAATGCTCCTTCTTACATTTATAACTATTTTGCTGTGTATGATACTTGAATCTGAATGATGCTTATTATTAATCAAATTAACCAAATATTTTAATTTACCAATTACTACTGGCTATGCTAGAAATTAAAGAGTTTTCAAATCAGTGATTACTTAGTCACAAATCTATTATGTCTGCCCAGAAAAATATTAAAAGACTAACTCTTAGAAAGACCATTCAAATTCCCTTTTATGAAGACAAGTTGTTCAGGCCCAATGCAAATATATGTGATGAAAAGAGCATTCTGGGCAGCCCGGGTGGCTCAGCGGTTTAGCGCCACCTTCAGCCCAGGGCGTGATCCTGGAGCCTGCTTCTCCCTCTGCCTGTGTCTCTGTCTCTCTCTCTCTCTCTGTGACTACCATAAATAAATAAAAATTTTAAAAAAAAGTTAAAAAAAAAACAGAAAATAGTATTCTCCTAAGTAAAGACACATCAAGCACTACCTTCTAATGGTACCTGAGTACCACCTGAGTACTAATAGTGTTTGGCAGGGCATCATGTTGCATGATGGCAATAGTTAACACATTAATAATTAATCCAGACATAACTATGAAAATATGATCACCATGAATGGTTTTAATGGAGTAAACAGTCAGTTAAAAGCATTTTTATGCTAATTTCACCTATATTGTAGCAAAAACTACAAATTTATTTACAAATAATGAAAAGTTGAATTCCAGAGGCTATACAAATAGGATTAAGGGCTAAAGGATTAAACCCTTAGGTCTGACCACTTGCCAGTCATTGGTGACCTTGACAAGAACAGATTATTGGTGGGAGCAAAAACCTGATTTAGAAAGGGTTCAAGAGAGAATAGGAGGAGAAAAATTGGAGATCTATTTTTCAAGGAGTTTTGCTGACAAAAGACCATTGGCTTAGTAGTTAGAGAAGAATGCACCATCATGAGGAGATTACTTTTTAAGATGGGATATATCACACCATATTTATATTTTGATGAAAATAAGATAGTAGGATATGAAGATTATATTATGCAGAAGAGAGAGGGAAATTATTGGATTATGTCCCTGAGTAGGAAAAAGGATTTATCCTTCAACTGGAGGAGGTCTTAACCTTAAATATAAGTGCTAAGAGTTCATCTGCAAGTTCAGGAGAAAAAAGAGGAATAAATGGATAGATATGCAGATTGACTTGTAAAAACAGTCGTGGAATATGTGAAAATTTATTTTTTATTATTTCTGTTTTCTCAGGGAAATAGAAATAACATAGTTGAGAGTGTGTAGGAGGGAATAGGTATAAGAGGTTTAAAGAGAAGGAAGGTAAAAAAAGATCATCTAGTTAAATAGAAATATACTTTTTTTTTTTAAATGTACTGGGGCCCAGTTGATGTAATTGACTACAAAATCAAAGTAGGAACAACCCATGTGCATGTATGTTTTCTCCTCAGCTGAAGTATGTGCTGGTAACAAAATAGGCTGACCGGTGGATTACCCAGTTAGTTTTACCATGTAAGTAAAGTGAACAAGAAAATAAAAGCCAGACAGTATAAGTCAATAAAATATCCAAATAACATATAACTAGATCTGAAAGCTTGTCTTGGAGTTCAATATTCATCTGTGTGCAATTGTTATAAAGTGCATAATACAATTTACACATGAGTTCCATTTGACTACATTATGTTCTTCTGGTATCAGTATTAAGAACAAGATCTAAGAACTCACTAGGCAAGAACCGTGAACCAATTAACATTCAAAAGCAGCATACAACACCTAGTATCTAGTTTTCCAATAGTCTGCAATTTTCATGATCAATTTGTGACTCTAAAACCTTAGTGGTTTGCTTCAATTTATCATGTACAATAAGGCCAATAAGGAATGTAACCAATAAAACATCTTATTAGATATGAGAAATGTCTAAAATAATAATCTAGGAAAATTAATAAAAATTAATGAAAGACTTAACACAAAATTCATTACATGCTAATGAAAGTACTCCAAATAAATCCTTTTCAGAGTTTCAGGTCAATGATGCAATTCATCAAGGAGATAGCATCAACAAGTGTCACATCCAGATACCGGTTAGAAAATCAAAGTTACATCCCTACATGAAAACATGGCTTGGTAAAATAAGGCCCTTTTTTTGGCTTCTTTTGCCAAAGCCCACAAATGGGTCTTTACTTCCAGGCAAACCTTCTTACACCTTTGTTTTAAAAAGTTAATAATACACCTTTACATGTATCCAATCAACAGATATAACATTGAACATCTACTACATACCTTAAAGTAAGGTGTCTTCCATTAATGACAAGTTCACAATGTCATAAAGAACTGGAAGTGTAAAGTAGTGGGGAGAATAGAGGATTTAAGTACAGGCAGATTTATTTTTGAATTCTGCTTGTGTTCCTTGCTCAGGAGTAAGCCTTTTGGCAAAATATAAACTCTCCAAGTCCCAGTTTTCTTTGCTATGAAATGCTGATCTATCTCAACTAATTGAGATAATGAGCAGGGACTCTGGTGTCAGCCTGGCAACCTGGGTTTCAACCTCAGCCTCACTCTTTGAAGATATACAAGCTTGGTCAATTATTTGTTTGTTTCAGTATCCTCATATATAAAATAGATGGGTAAATGATATTAGTGTATCATCCATTAACAGATAATTCAGTGTATCAATTGATAGATAATGTAATGTACCAACCATATAGATTTGTTGTGAGGATGAACTAGTACTCCATGGTACAGTGCCTGACACAGAGTGCCATGTAGGCAGTTGAGAAACAAATTAATAAATGCCCAGTGGCCACGGCACACAGCGGTCACTCTATGCCAAATGTAAATCCTAAGAAATACACAGCTTTTCATTTATTCAACAAATGCTTGTGCAAGTGTTCGTCATATGCCAGGCACTGGTGAGACACTGACTTTTAAGTGGCAGTACCCCATTATACATACCGTATGACCCTATCATACCCTAAAAATCTCTGTCAAACCTGATAGCCAAGAGCTTTGAAAGCATAGAGTGAAATACATTTTCCACACACACATAAAAATATTTCACACAATATAGCTCTAGAAAAGAGCCTTCTCCCTGAATGACAAAGTAATAACTATCATAAAATGGTTTTTTAAAAAGGCTTCTAGGTTTCTACTACCACTTCCCACTGTGCTCCTCCCAGTTAGCAGTAACATATTCATGTAATCCAAGTTTCTTAAAATGGACATTGGAATCTGTAGGTAAAATTACTAAATTAGTTGTTTCTTAGTCATGCCAACACAGTGTGATTGACTTTTAAATGGCATCAGCCTTGTTAAAATTGTTAAAACAAAAAACGTTTGAGTTTCCATTATGCTTTTATTTTTGTGTTTTTAGCCCTTGAGTGCTAATGACATTTAAAACATCATATTCAAATTTATATTACTGAAATATCATAGTCTGTTTTGGCTAAAATTTCTCAACACTGGGGGAGAAATTAATATAAAGTATATACAGAAAGAACACTAAATTCCCAAAACTAAATAGGTAAATTGAAAAATTTATTAGCCACCTTTTCCTTGACATTATTTTTAAGTTAAGCAAATCAAACTTAAAAGACATAATTTTACATTAAAGAGAGGGGAGGGGAGGTTCATGTCTACTTGAAAATGAGTTTCTTATAGTAACATTATATAGAATAAAACTGTTAAAAAAAACAGAATTTTGGGGCTAAACGTAGAACTACACTAATAAGTCTAGTAATCTGAAATGTAAAGTGAAACCTGTAACTGATAATGGCAACCTGGATTTGGGGTGGAGTGGTGCTTCTGAAATCTTATACTATGAACTGTCAAAGGATTTCTTCACCAGTGAACAGTATTATTTTCTCAATACATATAAATTCAATGCATATACCTAACTCAACCTAAAGCAAATCATCTTACTCAACCTTACTCACATCTTACCTAAACTACTATGCTATATTACCCTTCGCTTACTATACTACTTCTTAGTTTATTGTACCACCATGGTAGCAACCATTTTCAGAAGCCTAGAGGAAATGCAGAATGTTGAAATCACAATAATTAAGGCACAGGAAAAATGCATAAACAAGCAAGGTCAACTTTAAAAAAAATTCTCTAACATTGTTTGGTTTACCAATTCAGTAATCTTCCTATAAAAGCTTTCACTTAGGAAGCCTGCATTTGACAAAATATCCTTTTTGAAAAATTAGACATTTCAATTTAGAAAAAACTATGACTTTAATATTACTGTTATACAAGTAACAAGTAATGAAATTCTGATTATCAACAAGTTAGCAACAGGTATTATCAAAAGATAAGTAGGAAGACTCCCGCGTGCATGGCCTTAGAAAACTAAAAAGAAATACACTCCTCAAAGAAAAGAAGGACGATACTTAGGGGGAAAAAATGTTCCCTTGTTTTATTCTGACCTCAACAGCCAATATAAGCAGGGGGTTTATATTTTCATATGGTAATGGCTCTGAAGCAGTAGCACAAAGGATGGTGATTTTTTGATAACTCTTTGCTCTTGATTATTTATTTCCTGAGAAGGTAGACACATCTTTCCTTACATGATACCTCATAAGAAGGAAGACGACTTTTCCTAGGATAACTGATGAGTTTCATTATCACACTGGAGCAAAGCAGTTCTGTTGATATAGAAATACATATATTTCTGTTTTCTATATTACAGAACAACTTGGAAACAAATTTTAAGTAGCTCATTTTTCTTTCTCTGTTTCTTATGACATCCTGTAATTTATTTCAGAAAAAATGTGCTAGTAAGAAACCCACACAACTACTGATTAAAACATACATGACACATGATCCCATGGCTCCCATGACAGTGGCCAAAAAAAGTAGACTACAGGGAATAATTGCATTAGCCACACTAAAAGAATTGGAAGGTCATTGTCTTACAAGCAATAAAGATTCTTGTTTTGGTTTAAAAGTTAATAAGGAAAACATAACAACACTTTTAGGATAGAACATCTTTGCTTGCAGTTTCTAGTTTAGTTTTTCATTTTTTACAAAAAAGTTATGATTCCAAATAAAACTATTTGCAAACCATCGGTTTCCTTGTGCCCTCTTCTTTATTTAGCTAAATTAACAGATACCCTAAATATCTATTTTCATAAGCTAGTTAAGCTCTAAAGTGAGGTTGGTTATATGCAATCACCCTCTAGTCCCTTCAAAAAGGGATAAGTTATATATGTATATAATATATAATATATATGGAAAGTAAAAAAAGATATAAAAACTTGAAAAGTATATATACTTTTTAAATGGTCTATTTAGAGTACTGTGGTTCAAGGACACTCTTTTAACTTTGGACCTGTTGACCTAATTTATTATATTATTCAATTCAAGGGCAATGCCAAGTATCCAGGGAATGGCAAACACTCTTATTAAGATTTGAGAGTTTACGAAAGTACAGAAAACACAGACTTTTGACTGTGTGTGTCACCCTTAATGACAATTAATTACATCTTGGGATGTAGCACAATTAATTACTATCAGGCATAAACAATGATAGTGAGGTATAAAATGCCACAGGAGGATTATTCGTACTTCTCTGCAATGAGGGAAGACTTCCTAGAGGCAATGGCATTTTCTCCAAGCTTTAAGAAATAGGGACAATTTTAACAGGTGAAGATAGAAGACAGAAGATTCCATACATGGAATAAAGCACAAAGAAAAGCATAGGGGTTTGAAAGCATGTGGCTAATTTTAGGAACTCTGTTCTCTGGAGTCGTTGGAGGTAAGGAAGGGAAAGAAAGATGAATCTGGAAAGGTGAGAGAGTCATGGTGCCCACACAATCCCTCAAGCCATCTTGCAGATTCCTGTCCTTTACAAGAAGACAAAATGGTACAACTTCTCAACTGGTGCAAAAATCACCCTACTATGTATGAGGGGAGAAGCTGATCAGAGTGGGGGATAGGGCTCCATCCAAAAGCACAAAAGTAAATATAAGCCATACCCTTTATATTAAATAAATTACTAATTAAAGAAGTATTAAAAAGGAAAAAACACCCTACATTTAAGAAATGTCTGTTACTCTTCCCCCCGTCACAAAATGTGGAGCTGTTCTTTATTCTGTTTGCCAACATGTCATATTTATTTGAATTCACTTGTCAAAATGTAAACTTCAGCAGAAATGGACTATGGTACGAGATGACAAAATACTGCATTTCTATATCTTCTTTGCTTCTCTCAACAGTTTAAGATTTTTCCCACCTCAGGGGCTTTCATTGTCCTTCTCAGATGTCAGCTCTCAACCTGGATTTCTCAGGGTGGCCCCTCTCTGCATATTTGATCTAACTGGGTTTCTTTCCCGTGATCCTTGACCCTGCAACCTCCACCTCAGCTCTCTTGTCTTTACAAGACTTTGAGTTTCCTAATTTCTTACTTTGTTCCTTTCCATATGCATTGACTTTTATTACCCCATATTTGTAGCCTCCTTGATGGAAGGGACTTCATTGGTTCTATTCACTGCTCTAATACTTAACACCTGGCAACAGCACCTGACAGAGTAGGAAGATCCAGGAACCCTTTGTCAAATTAATGACGTTCAAATATGAAGATATTTAAAATTGTCATGCCTAAAAGTTGTATCTTTAAATGAACAAATCGGATTTTTAAAATTTCCTGAGGGCAGTTCCTCCTATGCAAAGAGTGAGTTTGGAGGTAAAGGTAACTATGCTTAAAAATATTTCCTTAAAGAGCATTCAATTAAATAATGAAAGAATTACATGCATAGCTATAGGTAATATAAAACCATATAGCTATATATCAATATATAACTTATATAATATAAAGTTTTAATATTAATTTTGCATAAATTAGTAATATAATGTCTGATGCTCCAGAGTAGATGTATATTTTTCTTCACAAAGGAATATATTTCTTTATATCTGATAAATATAAGGAGAATAAAAGGAAAGGTTCTGGCGAAATTTCCTTTTAGCCTATCATCTGTTTGGAAAATAAGGGAGCAGAAGTGACCTCAAATATATTTTTCTAACAGACCACTGATGCACGCGTTAATACCAAGAGAACAGTTAGGGTTGCAAATGGTATAACAGACTATATCTGGGGGGGAAAAGAAGGTATATCCTCATGTTAAAATACAGAAGTGTAAAGCACACCTTCCTTCATTATGCAATATGACAAAACATTTATTGTCTGTATTTATAAAATAATCTACTGGTTGCATATTTAAAGAAGACACACAGTAAGTTTTAGTCATTGTGTATATTAGTGTAATCTCATCTAGAAGAGAACAGGCTTATTTATTTCAAGCAGATGCAAATTTGGAGCTTTACCTGGTGAAAACTGTTCTAAAAGATCATCTGATTTTAAAAAGGGGGAGAAGCAAACACTCTAAGTCAAGATAATGTGACACTCCATGGATCAACAATGTTTAGAGCAACTGAGTTGTTCTTATAATACAAAGGTTTGCTGGATAAGGCTCTAGGCTAAAGCGGAAAATTAAAACCCATTTTTTCTTAATAGCTTCTACACTCATCTGAAAATATTAATATTTTCTCCAAATACTTCATCAAGAGGCATTATATCTATGCAACTAGGTATTATATTTATATAATTTTATCTTCCTTAGAACTGCCACTCTTAATCTTTCTACAGTGTTTGCCTTTTAAGTTTGATTCTAAGAGCAAATAATCTCCAATTTCTAATGTGACAATAAGCTACTGTCCTTTATGAAAACCATTTAGCCACAGCCTTAAAAAAAAAAAAAAAACACCAGCATTAAAACTTTTGGTCATAAATCTGTAAATGTGTAGAACACACACACACTCACATAGATGCACATGTATAGCGTATGCTTCTCTCCCCTGTCTTTGGAACAACAGGGTATTTAAAACAAATACAGCTGGGCAGCAAGAATATAATGTGCTGGGCAAACATATACTCCTATTAATGTAAATATACTCTTCGATGTTTCCTGCCAAGCCCACTTAGTTATGAAAAGCCAGCAATCCCCATTTCTCCCACGGAACACCCCACATAGTCTCAAAACAATCGCCCTTAGCAACTGGATGTGGAAGCAAGCAGAGATGAACAAAAGCAGTTGGGCTCCGGCTCCTAAGTTGCCTTCCCAGACCCTGACATTTTAAATCAGCAAAAGCAGGTCATGCTGGGCACTAGTTATTGCCCAAAAAAAAAAAAAAAAAAAAAAAAAAAAAGTATAGTAACGCAACTATTCTAGTCACCTGCTTGTAGTAAGTACGTGCTTTGCCTCCTGTCGTTCGCGAGCCCTTGAATTCGAGCTGGCACCTACTGGGGATGTGAGCCTCGCCTAGCCCCAGCTGGGACTCGTCCTGCCCTGCTCTGCGCGCTCCGCGCATCCCGGGCCGTGACCTCGGGCTTCGCCGGGCTCCGCGCCGCGGGCTGGGCGCGCTCCGGCGATCTCCTGGGTCCGCACACACCCTCCGCCCCTCTGACCCCGGCCCCCGGCCCCGTGGAGGGCCCGGGGCGGGGTCGGGGGTCGGGGGCCGGGAAGGGCGGTGGGGGGGGGGGGGGTCACCACATTTCGCCAAGGTCTGGGAGCCACGGAGGTGCCAGACCTGGGAGGCCAGGTGAGGCCGGACGCACGGGAGTCCCTCGCCGCTCGGACCCGACCGGAGCAGCCGCCGAGCCCCCGAGGGCCGCGCGGGTCTGCCGCCCGCGTCCCGGAGCCAGGAGCTCGTCCGGGGCGGCCCGGCCCCCGGGGTGGACAGGGGGTCCCTGGAAGCCCGCCCGCCCGCCCGCCCGCGTGAGGCTCGGGAGCCGGGGGCGGCGGCGCCGGGCGGGCAGAGTTTCCAGCGGCCACAGGTGCCCGGAGCAGGCTCCCGGCGGCCGGCAGCGGCGGAAGGCGCTCGGGGCGCCGGGCGGGGGCCTGGGCGGCGGGGGGAGCGGGGCGGAGGGCGGGAGCGGAGCCGCGGAGGCCCGGGGGCACGGGAAGGTCCGGGCGCCTCCCAACACCGACCCCACAGACCTTGGCGCCGCAACCTGCGCTTCTTGAGGCCGAAGATGCGCACTTTGGAGAAGATGTCCACCAGGTTGCCGTTGCAGAGCCCGCGGGTCTTGCTGGGGCTGCTCCGCCTCCTGCTGGCGGACGGCCGGTCCCAGTGCTGCTCCCGCGCCTGCCGCTTCTGGCGGATCAAGCCGCTGGCGATGGCCGCAGCCATGGTGGCCCCGGGAATGGGTCCGGGGCGGAGGGGAGGCGGCAGGGGGAGCCGGGGACGCGGGAGAGGGAGGGGCGGCGCCGGCGGCGGCTCGCCCGGGGGAGGCGGGGGCAGCGGGCGCGAGGGGCTCCGGGGACGCGGGCGCGCTCAGTCCCGACTGGGACCCATGGCCCCCCCGGCGGGGCGCGGGGCGCGGGGCGCGGGGCGCGGGGCGCGGGGGGCGCGGGGCGCGGGGCGCGGGGCGCGGGGCGCGGGGCGGGGCGGGGCGAGCCCGGGAGCCGAGGTCGCGCGGGCCGTGGGCCGGGGCTCTGCGCTCCGGGCCGGAGCCCGCTGGGGGCCGCCACCGCCGCTCGCGCCGCCTTCTGGCCTCGCCCGCCGCCTTCTCGCAGGGCGCGGGATGGGGGCAGGTCCCGGCCGGGCTCGGCGCGGGCGTCCGTCCAGGGCCGACGAGGCGGGACTCAGCGCCGGGCTCCAGCCGCCCCCCGGCCGGTGCCGCCGCCGCCCGCTCGCGGGCTCCGCCGGGGATTGTCAGGTGCTTTGGAAATCAGCATCTGGGGAGAGCATCTTCTCCCCGGAGATCTCTAATCGGAGGGCTTCGTGCCCACCCCACTAGACCTCCCTCCCGTTCCCCTTCTATGTCTCCCTTCAGAAGGAGAGGGGGAAAATATATATATATAGTAATGATTACAAATATTAATAGTAATAATAATAATGATAATAAAAAGAAAGAAAGAAAGCTAAAATGGATTCCAGGGGTGGGGTGCTAAGAGGCTGAGCCAAAGCAGGTGGGGCTGAAGGAATATCCGAGAGCCTTGTCTCGGGTGAAAGTCGCAGGTTTCCCAGGCTTCCGCGGCTTGGCCCGGGCTTCGGGATCTTCACGAGTCTCCCGGTCCCCAGAAACTCTCGGCTGCGGTTGGAGGGCGAGGTGGTCTCCGCCCTCCCTGCTAATCCCTCAGCGCCAAAGCCCCTCCACCCCGGGAAGCAGCAGGAGGAGGAGGGAGGGAGGAAGGGAGGAGAGTGTGTCCCGAGGAGGGAGGCGCCTCCACTCCTTACCCGGTCCACCCAAACTTGCGGACTCTCCCTCTTGTTGTCATTTTGAAACCATTACACCGAGCAAAAAAAAAAGGAGAGAGGAGGGGAAGGTGAGAAGCTATGCTAAGGCTGCATGTGTGGAAAGACACCGCCCCCAAATTTGCTCTCTGGCCCTTGGAGGAGGAGATGCCAGTGGCCGTAGCAGCTGGATAGGATAACTGCCCAACCGGATACCGAAGAAGTCGCCGCAGAAATATTAAGGGCGGGGAGGGTGTCACAGTATTCCAGGGACAACAAAAAGCAGCCAGACTGAGGGACATTCCAATCTGAGCTGTCTTTGGCGTCCCTGGGTAGAGAAGCTCTGTCAGGGAGCAGAGCCATATGAACTGTGTCTGAAATTCAAATACAACAGCTGCTGCCTCCTCCCCTTGACTTCCTGTCTGTGCCCTGGCAGTGTTCTGTCTCGGATAACTGAAAATATAAAGGTCCAAGAGGAAGGGAGCAAGGGGAGGGCACCCTAGGAAAGAAGGTAGAGAGAGAAACACTTCATGCTTGGATGAATACAGATCTGTGGTTTCTAGGATACACTCCAAGTGACAGAACCAAGTGTAGATTTTGCTCCTATGGTTTTATACCTTTTCCTCTTCCCTTGAAGCTGTCTGGCTTATCATTACAGGAAGGTAAAGAAAAGAATCGCAAAAACTAGGCTTCTCACAATCCGGTGTGAAGGATGAAGGAAAGAAGACTCATTTGGTAATCAAGAGACTTTTAACAATCACTTCTCTGGTGACTGCTTTAGAGCTGGAAAGACAAGAGGCACACTCTGCAAGCCAGTCCTGGGAACAGTTCTGAACCAAGACACACTTTCTCTTTGTCTCGGGAATAGTCAGTTAAGTACTGCAAAGACTTGCAACCCAGCACGTGGGGAAAGCTCAGCCCACGGTTGATTATAGGGAGGCTAGACACCTTGTACTCTATAGAACTTATCCACAGTCTCTCCATGTAAATAAACAACTTCTCAACTGTAAGTCATTGCCTTTACTCCATATTTACTAGCAAGTTTTCTTTGTGGAAGAATATTTAAAGAAAGTGTGTAGATCTGAGTCCAGTGCAATTACCACTGGCTTTAGGATGACATATATTTTACTTGACATTTAAGAACATACTCTGTAAGCTTATTTTCCACACCTTGCTGTGTTATCATACATACAAAATAGTCACAATTATTAAAAGAAATAAGCAGAACTAATTTTGCCAGAAATTTGTAATCCCTAGTAACCAGTGATATGGTAAAACTGAGGAAAAGGGGTGTGTTAACTATTTTTGCTCTATTTCTACCACTTTCTTTTCTTTTTTAATGTCTTTGTTCTTATATTTTTACTAAGCGTGTATTTAGGTTATGTTTCCATGCTCCTGCTAAAAAATGAAAGGCCATTTTGTAGGGATGGCTGTTTAATTGTGTCTTTTTAAAAACTCACTGAAACAAATCACAATGAACATAAGAGTAACCGCTGCTACCTTCCATTATTGAGGAGAGGCCATTTGGACATTTCAGACTTTATAGATTCGAATTTCCAAATGACTTTATAATTAAAACACATTTATCGAAAGCTGGTAGTGAGTTTCTCAAAAAGCCAAACGTTAAGGATAGTGACCTCTTAAATCTAGTACAACTATCCCAATCAACATAACCTAGTTAGCCTTGAAAGGTTTTTTTATCCTATGACACATGTGTCTACTGTATTAATTTGAACAGATTGAGATTAAGCATATTATTATAGCTGTGTTCATTATTTTCTTTCCAGACATTTTTCTTATAGTGCAATCTTTTCCCCCAAATGCCTCAGATGGGATAAATGGGAGGTCGGGTTTTTTCGCTCTTTCAGACCCCTTCCATCATTGTTCAGTACCCTCCAGATCAGGCTGAGGTTCAGGACCGAGGACAGGGATAGCTGTCCTCGGGGTAGCTCTCCCGGCAAAAATCAAGCTTCCCCGACTGTGGAGCGCTGGCTGTGAGTCTCTGATACTCCCCTCCCTTAAAAAGCACCTTTCCACCTTTCCCACCCCCCCCCCCCCCCAAGGTGGAAAGGAAATTAATCCTCACAGCTTCCACTAACATTAATAACGCTCCTCTTAGCATCAAGCCTTTCAGCTCTTTGATAACGAGAAATACTCTTTCTTTCCTGATACATTCCGACCCCTGGCGCAGCGCGGGGAACCGCGGAGTCCTAGACTCAAGGCGTCTATTCAGACTGCGAATTTGACAAGCCTTAAGCAGTCCTTCCTATTTTATGTGATTTCCTGTTTTAAGAGCCGTTGGAGTGGAGGCAGCATTGGGATAATCAAGGTCCTTTAGCTTGATGCCTGTGTTTTCCTTTTACCTTCCCAAAACGCTGTTTAGTTGTTTACGGATCGAGGAGGTAAGCGAAAGAAAACGCAAGAGAGCCATCTGCTGTTTTAAGCTGTGATAAAAGTGTGTGCAAAAGTAGGGAGCAATTTGTATTCTCTTGTTCAGGGCGGGCGAATGCAAATTCATACCTTGCTGTAATTCAGAAAATAATTCGTCACTTATGAGAAGCCCCCCCCCCCACCCACCCAGAATTATTAATTTCACCTTTGACTTTGTAAAAACAAACAATAGAGTACTGCCTAGGTAGAGTGGCTCCTGAACTCTGATTTTACAGTGTTGGTTCGTTTCTTAACTCTGCTACTACCTAGCTGTAGAATGAGTGCCAGTAAGTTGCCTTAGTCTCTCTCAACCTCAATTTCTTCATCTTTAAAATTGAAATAAGAGAATATCCTTTTCAACTCTTGTGAGGTCAAATTTACTAAATGAATGTAAAGATCCTCATACAGTGTCTGGCACCTCCTAAGTGCTGAAAAATGACAGCTGTTACTACTACAATTATTGTTATTATTTTCCAGATCACTTGTTCCTATCTTGTAAATTCTTTTCCAGTTTCCATGCTTTTTTCAATATCAAAATATATGTATTCTCGTGTATTCTTTTATGTCCTAAATGGATTTAAGGTAAGATTTAAGGTATTCAGAAATCTAAAAAAAAAAAAAAAAAAAAAATGTTTTTCTTAATTTTGGAGACCGAAGTCTGAATTCAAACCTTAGTTTATAATGGACTAAATTTGTGAACTTGGCCTTGTAAAGCTATTTCCCACCCACTGAACACTGATAATAAAATCATTTCCCTCCCTCATAGAGATTAAAATAATTCCAAAACTATAAAGAATCATAAAGAATTCATTCTTGGAAGGTAATTATTCAAATATCTTCCCTGTTATTGCAGTTTTCCTGATGATCCCATGCTCCCCTTGACATCTCTACTTTGCATACATTGTTCCCTCTGCCTGGAATACAATATAAAACAGTTGCTAAAACCACAATTGGAGTAAGGCAAACATAGGCTTGACTGTCTTTGAGCAATTCATTTAAGCCTAAGTGTCACTTCCCACTTTTGTCATAATAATACAATAAAATTATTAGAATTACATGATAAACAGCAATTTGGCAGTGTGGCAGGATACAAAATCAATGCCCAGAAATCAGTGGCATTTCTATACACTAACAATGAGACTGAAGACAGAGAAATTAAGGAGTCAATCTCATTTACAATTGCACCCAAAAGCATAAGATACCTAGGAATAAACCTAACCAAAGAGGTAAAGGATCTATACCCTAAAAACTATAGAACACTTCTGAAAGAAATTGAGGAAGACACAAAGAGATGGAAAAAATATTCCATGCTCATGGATTGGCAGAATTAATATTGCAAAAATGTCAATGTTACCCAGGGCAATTTACACGTTTAATGCAATCCCTATCAAAATACCATGGACTTTCTTCAGAGAGTTAGAACAAATTATTTTAAGATTTGTGTGGAATCAGAAAAGACCCCGAATAGCCAGGGGAATTTTAAAAAAGAAAACCAGAGCTGGAGGCATCACAATGCCAGATTTCAGGTTGTACTACAAAGCTGTGATCATCAAGACAGTGTGGTACTGGCACAAAAACAGACACATAGATCAATGGAACAAAATAGAGAATTCAGAAGTGGACCCTCAACTCTATGATCAACTAATATTCGATAAAGGAGGAAAGACTATCCATTGGAAGAAAGACAGTCTCTTCAATAAATGGTGCTGGGAAAATTGGACATCCACATGCAGAAGAATGAAACTAGACCACTCTCTTGCACCATACACAAAGATAAACTCAAAATGGATGAAAGATCTAAATGTGAGACAAGATTTCATCAAAATCATAGAAGAGAACACAGGCAACACCCTTTTTGAACTCGGCCACAGTAACTTCTTGCAAGATACATCCACGAAGGAAAGAGAAACAAAAGCAAAAATGAACTATTGGGACTTCATCAAGATAAGAAGCTTTTGCACAGCAAAGGGTACAGTCAACAAAACTAAAAGACAACCTACAGAATGGGAGAAGATATATGCAAATGACGTATCAGATAAAGGGCTAGTTTCCAAGATCTATAAAGAACTTATTAAACTCAACATCAAAGAAACAAACAATCCAATCATGAAATGGGCAAAAGACATGAAGAGAAATCTCACAGAGGAAGACACAGACATGCCCAACAAGCACATGAGAAAATGCTCCGCAGCACTTGCCATCAGGGAAATACAAATCAAACCACAATGAGATACCACCTCACATCAGTGAGAATGGGGAAAATTAACAAGACAGGAAACCACAAGTGTTGGAGAGGATGCGGAGAAAAGGGAACCCTCTTACACTGTTGGTGGGAATGTGAACTGGTGCAGCCACTCTGGAAAACTGTGTGGAGGTTCCTCAAAGAGTTAAAAATAGACCTGCCCTACGACCCAGCAATTGCCCTGCTGGGGATTTACTCCAAAGATACAGATGCAATGAAACGCTGGGACACCTGCAGCCCGATGTTTATAGCAGCAATATCCACAATAGCCAAACTGTGGAAGGAGCCTCGGTGTCCATCGAAAGATGAATGGATAAAGAAGATGTGGTCTATGTATACAATGGAATATTACTCAGCCATTAGAAATGACAAATACCCACCATTTGCTTCAATGTGGATGGAACTGGAGGGTATTATGCTGAGTGAAATGAGTCAATCAGAGAACAACAAACATTATATGGTCTAATTCATTTGGGGAATATAAATAATAGTGAAAGGGAATAGAAGGGAAGGGAGAAGAAATGGGTGGGAAATATCAGAAAGGGAGACAGAACTTGAAGGCTCCTAACTCTGGGAAGTGAACTGGGGGTGATGGAATGGGAGGAGGGTGGGGGGTGGGGGTGAATGGGTGACGGGCACTGAGGGGGGCACTTGACGGGATGAGCACTGGGTGTTATTCTGCATGTTGGCAAATTGAACACCAATAGAAATATATTTATTATTTAAAAAAATAATTACATGATAACATTATGTAAAAACACTTTAAGTAGTGCTTGTGACATTGGAAACTCAACCTACAGTAACTATTGGTAATAACTATTCATCACTCTGTTCTTCATCTATTCCACCTTTATGAAGATGTGTCACAGGCATTTCATGCTTAACATGGCCAAAATTAAACTCTTATTCCTCCTTCTCAAACTTGTTCTTCTCCAATCTTTGCTACCCATGGAATGACAACTCCATTCTTCTTGTTCCACAGGTCAAAACGTTTAGCATCATACTAATCCCGTTTCTTTCTTTCATATCCCATATGGAACTTCTCAGCCTATCTTCAAACTATATCCAAAATATTATCACTTCTCTTATCCTATCGCTATTTCCACTACTACCTACCATCATCATCTTTTGGACTATTATAAAAACAGCCTAACTGGTCCCCTGGGATCCACTCTTGTTCTTCTTTGATATGCCCTTAACACTGTGGCCAAAGTGTTGAAAATATAAATAAGATTTCATCACACCCCTGTTCAAAATCTTAAACTTCAATAGAAACCAAAGAACTTATGGTGCCTACAGTGTCCTTTAGGATTTGTATCCACATCTGCTTTCATTTGTACTTTCTACTTCTCTTTCTTCATTCACCAGTTGCAGTTCCTGAAACCACCTATCATGTTCCTATCCTATAGCAGGTATTTCATATTTGTTCTTCCATCTGACTCTTTAACCTTTCAACTCTTCACTCATATATTACCTTCTCACTTGAGATCTTATCTTACAAATCTATCTACAGTTGCAACCCCTAAACATAGTCCATTCCTTCTTCCTTCCCTGCTTTATGGTTCTACGTAGCACTTATAACTTTACAAATTCTGTATGTTTCCTTATTTATCTGGACTGTCTTGCTACTTTGAATATATGAGGGAACATAATTGGTTTCATTTGTCTATTGCCACATTAGCCAGTGCTTAAAAATGTTACCAGAGTAGGCACTTGACAAATATTTGTTTATTGAAAGAATAAAGAAGTTGGATACACAGACAGATAGTTATTACCAAATAAAAGGAACAGAAAATCATGCTTAGCCCATTCTGTCAAGGACAAATTAACCCATGATGCCTGATTTCTTTAAGCACCAAGGCACCTGAAATTCTATTTGGATTACATATAATTTCAACCCCATAAATGGGATATTAAGAGGGTATTTTAGCCTTTGCTTGATGATTTAGCCTTAATCTATGATGACATGTAGTTTGAAGTCTGAATTCCAACAGGGATACCTGTGGGCCTTACTGAAAGACGTGAGACTGATTCTATTGGCATCGGTGAGAACTCTTCCATTATCTTTTTTAAATTCCAGTATAATTAACAGTATTTCAGGTGTATAATATAGTGATTCAATAAGTCTGTATATTACTCAGTGCTCATCACAAGTCTACTCTTAATCCCCTTCACCTATTTTACCCACTACCCCACCCACCTCCCTCTGGCAACCACCAGTTTGTTTTCTATATTTAAGAATCTGGGGTTGTTTATTTATTTGTCTCTTTTTTTTCTTTGTTTATTTTGTTTCTTATATTCCATATATTGAGTGAAATCATATGGTATTTGTCTTTCTCTGATTTATTTTACTTAGCATAATATACTCTAGCTCCAACCATGTTGTTGCAAATTACAAACACTAATTCAAAATGGAATATTCACCCTTCTGCTTATTTCAGCGTTATTTACAATAGCCAAGATATGGAAGTAACCCAAGTGTCCATCCATAGAGGAATGGATTAAAAAGATGTGTTATAAATTTTTTTTTTTTTTTTTATGATAGTCACAGAGAGAGAGAGAGAGAGGCAGAGACACAGGCAGAGGGAGAAGCAGGCTCCATGCACCGGGAGCCTGACGTGGGATTCGATCCCGGGTCTCCAGGATCGCGCCCTGGGCCAAAGGCAGGCGCCGAACCGCTGCGCCACCCAGGGATCCCCAAAAAAAGATGTGTTATATATATACATATATATGATGGAATATTATTCAGCCATAAAGAATGTACTATTGTTCTTTGTGACTCATCCCCTCATACCCTATTTTCTTCTTCACTTTCACATTGCCAACTGACAATGTGCACTTTTTAAAACATGATACATCTAATCTATTGTAAATTGGAAACACTGATGGACATATTTGCCAGAAGTATCTATAAAGTAAATGAATTCTAATGGAGGAATGCACACAAACAGCCTTATTCGTGTTAATTTCATTATCAAAGATGCTTTTTTGTCCCTTGACTTCTGAGTTTTTGCTGTGCTGTAGGTGATTTTGTTGTGTAGACTGCTTATGTTTCAAGTTGATAAGATTTTTATGGTTTACTAAAAAAAAAAGTACCTAATTTTTGTGTTTATTTCAACTTTAAATAAACAAAAAAGGTCCAAGGTATATATTTTTATGATCTTGATGTCTACATTAGATGCTATTTTCACAAAGTAACAAATTGCCTGTTTTTCTTTCATTTCTGCTATTGCCACAGTGATTATTTCAACTTAACCAAATTCATCAAACCTACAAAACCATTGATTTTAGGATGCGTTATTATTTTACATATGATAACAAAAGAAACTTTACTAAACTATGTCATGACATAGATTTAAAAAGTACACCAATTTCAAAGATGTTTATACATATAGTATATTTGCATTTTATAATCAATGAAATATGGTACAATTGCACTACATAAGGCTATAAATGGGAGTGGTACTTTTATAACCTGTTGTACTCTATATTTTACTTAGACATAACACATCTTCTGGTTAAAAAAGATTTTAAGTGCTACAGAGCACTTGCAGCCTAAAATGTCTTTGGTTTCATTGTTGTTGTTCTTTGTGTAGTTTCTTTGTTTCCCAGTGTGTTTGAATTGAAGGGATATACAGGATGGAAAAAAATATTCCCCAAACACTTCCTAGTTACTTTTTTGATTATCTGTATACAGTGAGTGACTCACTCCATTTTGTAACATGGTTTCCTTTGTGAATCAATCATTTTGAACATTTTAAATATCTCCTAAATTAAGGATAAAATATGAAGATCCAACATTTTCTCACAAATAAATTACTGTAAACTAATTTGAGATGGGCGGAAGTGGGGTTAAAAAGAATACATTGGCATTTATGTTTTCCTCCTTTTTTTTTCCTGGATAAAGGGCTCCATTTGAAAATGTATAAGATAACTGGTAATGTAGTCAATACTGATGTCCCTTTTCCTTTTTTACTCACTTGGAAGAACATCAAAAAGTAATGTTAAGATGCATTTGGGACACATTTTCAGCTAGTTAATTAAGATTGAATATCTATTCATTACAGTATAAGTTCAAAATCATATCTTTTCCATGATAGTTTTATTGACCTTTATTTTAGATTCAAGGGATAATCTAAGTGAATGGTAAAGCATTTTAAAATAAATTTTCAAGAAATAAGTGATTGTATAACTGTTACAACAATCTTGGAGATGTATTTTGCTGGATACACTTATTTCTAGTAGGCAACAGATTTCCATCTATTAAAAAAAATCTGGAAGGAATTTTATTGTTACTTAATATTTTGATTCAATAAAGAAAAAGTGAAAACTATTGGTACCAAAAACTTGTGAAAATTTTCTCCTATAGAAGCAATACCAGATTGATACTAGCAGATGGCTTAACTTTACAAATCTAGTGCATTTTTTTAATCTGAATAATACATTGGAAAAAATATTCTCAGTGGCTTCCAGCCTTCTGTATTAAAATAAACCCAAAATGTGCATAGCATTCATTTCAGAGCTATGAATATTGATGTATCTTTCCTTACTCTAAATCGGCAGTGAGAGATGATAATTACACTAATTTTAATGATGTATCTGTTCATTGTTTTTTTTTTAAAGACAAATATCTTAACAGAAAAAATACTAGTCAATCTCCAAAAAAATTGAGATACAAACATTCATTTATAATCTCAATGCAAAGATTCTGTGTGCACATAATATATAATGTTACATATTTTATACATGGTAAACAATATCTATTCAATGATTACTAGCATGGCCAGTTTCACAGTGATTAATTGCTCTAGACTGATTATGTTCTTTCTGTTTGGAATATATAGGTTAAACATATATATAAACACGTGTGTCTGCACACACATGTATACATACACAGATACACACATATGCATATGTGCCAAAACACATAACTAAATTCCTCACTATGGCTAAAGTAATAGTAAACCATTAGTGATCTCCAAAGGAAAGCGACTTGCAAACTTTCTAAATTCAAGACTTTAGAAAACTATTTTTGTTACCACCTTAAGAATGTGTAATACCGGGGATCCCTGGGAGGCTCAGTGGTTTAGTGCCTGCCTTTGGCCCAGAGTGCGATCCTGGAGTCCCGGGATTGAGTCCCGCATCAGGCTCCCGGCATGGAGCCTGCTTCTCCCTCCTCCTGTGTCTCTGCCTCTCTCTCTCTCTCTCTCTATCATGAATAAATAAATAAAATCTTAAAAAAAAAAAGAATGTGTAATAGCTCTCTAAATTTACTTTTGAATTTTTCTTGAAAATGGTTAAGTGGAAATTAGGAATACACTAGAGTATAGATTTTAGTCATAATTCCTTATATATAAACTAAGAGTATGTCTCTCTCATTTTATAAAGCACCTAAATAATATGTGTTTAACAGTCAGTGAAGAGCTTTAGCATTTTTGTTGTTGTTGTTGGCAGTGCCAAGGGAGCTGTGCTTGAAGAGCTTTAGCATTTTTGGAGTGTCCTGATCCCCATTTAACAGAAAAGAAAATTAAGCCCCCAAAATGTTAAATGTTACACTGCTAGGGAGTGGAGGAGTCAGATCTTAAGCTCCTGCTTTTTCTACCACACTATGTCCACCACCTAGCACTCAGCTATTTAGTGTAACCAGTTGTCACAGCACCAAGTCTAGAAGATGGACTCATATGGGATTCAAGGACTCCCAGAAGTTTCATGGATGGGTTTTGGATCATGTGTGATTCCCCTGAAATTATACTAAAGGGAAAATGATGGTGTGCAGGTGGACATTTATGCACATTGACTCACAGTGTTTATCCAATTCTTAGAGATCTCCGTCCAAAGCAAAAATAAGAACCACAAGTGTAGAAGGAGGAAAAAAAAAGAATGAGCACATAACACCCAGTGTTAGGCCTTCTGACTATAAAAGCTACACATGTTCATTGACAAATAATTGCAATATAAAAATAAATGATAAATAAAAACCATTTCTAATCCTATCATTAAAACTTGTTGTTGTATTTTTTCCACTTTTTAAAAAAATCATTTTACATGAAAATCTACTACCTTATTTTTGGCACAGTTTAGTGATTAAGAAAATACAATTGAGGTAAAAGCCAGTGTATCAAAACACCAAAACATATACTTTAATTATATGACCTGGAAGTCCATCAGAAACTACTATATTCTATACACCTGCAAAAACCTTTTACAACTCAGAAATCACTCTTTTCTAAATCTTGCTCTATGTGTTCTAAACCCTGGGACTAATCCAACCTTAATGTTCAGAGTTTTAGAAAGTCTAGCTAAATATCTTAAGCCTTAGGGTTCTAGAAAAGTTGATATTAATCTGCCTCTGATATTATAATCTACTTCTAAAAGACACATGTAAAAATAGTTTCCAAAGTGCAATGCACTTATGAAATGTTGTTATAAATTGATGCCATATTTTTGAGCCTAGTCATACTTTGTATATAAGAACTAAAAAATTAAATCCTTAAATTAGTCTCCTCAATCTCCCTGAATAACCTGAAAGCTTCCTATTGTTTCTGTAGTCAGTTACTTAAAACATATAATCAGTTACTTAAAACAACACAAATGCATTCTCTCACAGCTCTAGAATTAGGAAGTCTCAAATGAGTCTAACTGGGTTTAAGTCAAGTGGGTTACAGAGCTGGTTCCTCCTGGGAGCTCCAGGGAAAGAGTCTGAACACTGGCTTTTTTATCTTCTAGGGGCCAATTCCATTCCATGGTTCACACTACCTTCCTTGCATCATTCCACCCTCTTGCTTCTTGTCACATCTCCTGCTATTGATTCTGATCCTCTTGCCTCCCTCTTATGAAGATTACAGTGGGCCCACCCAGATAATCTGGGATAACTTCTATCTCAAATCTTTAACCACATTTGCAAAGTCCCCTTTACTATGTAAATTAACAGAGCCACCGGTTGCATGAATTAGGATTTAGATATCTTTGGGGGGCTATTATTCAGTGTACCAAACCTTTCCTATATCTAAAGAACATGGAAATAGAGCCCTGCCTAGTATTTGACAGTCACCCATCCCAACTACTATGGACAAAATAAATACTCCAGAATGACAGTTTTTAAATTATAGTCCTGCTTCCTACAAACATATACAAATATGTTTGGATATTTATATATTAAATATCTATCTATCTATATATTTAAATACCAGCTATTTGCTTGATTGAATTTCTAACTACTATCTGCTTATCTCTGTTGCTTTACTCCCTGCTCAGAATGATGTTTTATCATTGGCTGGGCCCCTCTGATACCACAGGCATTCTGAATTTCTTATGACTTTAATGATTGTATCTCTCAGGAAAAAAATGTACAGCAATTCTCTGCATTTGTGGAAACAGAACCACTGTGCTCCCTTGTGGGTCATGAGGATACATTTTCTGAGTCCCACATAAATCCATGAAAAATTTAATTTCTTGAGTTTATATCATGCCTTTCATGAGATTTAGGGCCATGGAATCAAGCTGAATAAAACTAAGGCCAGATGAGTAATGCTCTACAGGATGAGATTTGGAGCTTAAGGCTATCACCAAGTGAAGGAAATAGATTCTGAAAGTCTTTTTTCCCCATTCCATTTTCATTTTTATGTAGCTGTAGGGGTGGTAGATAATTGCTGTTTCCTTTCAGAAATTTAGACTAGCTCCTTAGAAAGGAATTTGCCTTAACTGTAGATTTGACACTGACTACAAATGAAAGGTATCCTTCAAGTCAAAGATTTTTAAAGGAATCAAATATTTGCCTGAACTTGATGTAGACAGAGGAAGAGGAATCTCAGAAAAAAAGAATAATTTCAGGAAAACATTGTGGAAATTTTTAAACAAAATTTTAGGGCCCTAGTCTCTAAATTTCTCTTTGCTTACTCCTTCACCGTTTTCCCCTATGTTGTCACTTGCTTTACCTTCCTGTGAGTCCCTCTGAGCTTTGAAACTGGTTCCCAGAGATGAAATACACAAGAGTTGCAAGAAACCTTTAGCTGTGAGTCAAAAATAGTAGCTATTCTACCTTTCAGGTTTCATACCTTTATACATAATTGGAAACACTTAGACATACCAGTAAATGGATCTCTCCCTGATGGGCAGGGATAAACTGTCCAAACAGAATTATTTTTCTGCAGTTGGCTGGGCTGAGGAGAAGACAGCTCTGGCCATACTCACAGGCTCATGTATATCTCTCCGTAAAATAGGCTTAGAGGTCCTCTCAAGAGATTTTATCCAACAGGACAAGTCACAGATTAGTTTATGCCAGACATTTTGGACTACAAACAGGAGACAGCAATTTAACATATTTAATGTTTCGATTATGGTGCCCAGCTGCAAGAATCAGAGCAGATACTCAAATGCTACTTTCTACTTTTCAGGTTTGCTTTGGCAGAAATAAACCAGGTGTCCTAGTTCTCTGACATTTGATGTAGCTTCATGACTGTAAAGTGCCCCTTGACATGCCTTTTGAAGGGGCACTTGACCTTTGCTCAGTAAATTCATGCCCACTGGTCATAGGGATAAAAGCTACAGCAGAGGGAGTATGGTCAATGGTACCGTAATAATGTTGTCTGGTGGACAGATGGTAGCTACACTTGTGGTGAGCAGAGTATAACATATAGACTTGTCAAATCATGTTTCTGTACACTGGAAACTAAACTAATGTAACATTGTGTGTCAACTATACTTCAATAGAAGAAAAAAGTTACTGCCTATAGCTCCTAGCTTCTCAAACCCCAGGGATGATCTCCTGGCTCCCCAAGCACTCCCAACCTTCCCACTGCAGAGCTCCTGAGTTCAGAGCCTTGCACATGTCTGCACACAACAGGTACCCCATCAGTGATAGTCAAAGGGAGGAAGAGAGTAAGAAAGGGATTGCCTTGCATTGTAGACTTTTGGTCCCATTCCCCCATTCTCATTGTCTCATGCCACATAACATGGAAACTTTTTAGAAATAATACCTTCTCTAAAGGAAGCTACCCTTATTCATGAAGCACTAAAAGAAGACCAAGGGACCAAGGCTCCCTTAATTTTTGCTAATCTCAACAAACAGGGAAAATCACTATTTGTGCCTCAGAATCATATCTTATATCTCAGTTCTAATCAATTATGGATTTGAACTGAAATCTTAATCTGTTATGTTACATCCTTATTTCTCACCTTTAAAAGTTAGAATAAGGAGTAATTTCAGTGATGATCTAATTTAATAACCACATTTTACTAATAAGCAATACACTCAGGCCCAAGGAGATTAATTTACTAAATAAAATAATGAGTTATTTAATAAGCTAACTGGAAGCAGCTCCAGGCCTGGACTCTACATTTCCTGATGTTGTGTGCAAGGGCTTCTCCTTTGCACCTTGCTAATTCTTCCAAGAGCTTGACTTCACTGGAGAAAAGTGCCCATCATGCTGTCCCCATAGCACTTCTAGAACACAACTGGCCTCTCTTGCTTCTTGCTAAGCAACAGCCCATTATTTTTTCTGTCCAGGTACATATATGATTCTTAAATATACTGAGCTGTCTATGAATTACAGTTGACCCTTGAACAACTTGGGATTTGGGGTGCCATACAATCGAAATAACTTTTGACATAAACATTTTGTGTGTGTGTGTGTGTGTGTGTGTGTGTATAACTTTCAACTCTCCTCAAACTTAACTACTAATGGCCTACTGTTGGCTGGAAGCTTTATCAATATCATAGCAATCGATTAACACATACTTTGCCATAGGTATTATAGGCTATATAAAATAAAAAATAAGCCAGAGAAAAGAAAATATTAGGGAAATAATAAAAGAGAAAAAATACATTTATAGTTATTTACTGTATTTATCAAAAAATCCACCTATAAGTGGACCTGTGCAGTTCAAACCCACATTGTGCAAGGGTTAACTGTATTATATTTGACATTTGCAAAATAAGCTCCTGTCGGTTAATATATTCATAAAAAGATAATTTTTATAAAGGTGTATATCTTTATTTAGATAACCAACCTACATTCATGCAGCCATTCATCAATTCCCCTATTAACAAAATCGTCTGAGTACTAATCCTCCATCACTATGCTTGACCCAGTATTCAGACAGTGGTAAAAAGGGAGTCTACTCTCAAGCAGCTCAGAGTATAGTGGAAGATGGCAGCATATGTCTGTGGGACCCAGTGTTACAGATGCTGTGTGTTAAGTTCGTGTAAGAAGAGTGGAAAGAAAAGTCATTTCTACCGGTGTGGGCCAGAGAGGATATCCTGAAAACAGTAATACTGAGTTTTAAAAGATGAGTCTTAAAAAATGGGAGGTATTCATCAGAGATGGAGGGGAGGTCATGGTATTCCAGAGAAAGATGCCAAATGAGAGAAACCTCAAGTTAAGACAGCTTAATGTGTGAAGACAGGTGCAACAGTTGTGTGCACTTAAAGTACCCAATCCATGTTGGGAGAAGGGTTACAAATTAAGGGTCTCAGCTGATGACCATATTAGAAGTCACGTGTCATTGGGAGAAATTTGCATCAGCTGTAGAACCAGCTGAGCAAATAAGTATTATAGAATAAGCCACAGAGAAATGCTTTTCCATATAGGCTTGTGATAGGAGCCACAGATTCACCTGGGTATTTTCGTGTTATTTCACTCTTCTTACACTGAGTTTTCTTCATATTTTTCTGTGAATCTGAGAGGCAGTTAAAATGTACACAACTTAGGTTACATGTGTGATATGTCGTTCAGCACATTGTATACATGCATAAAAATAGAATGAAGTATAAACAGGTTTATCAGTGTGTTTGGGGTAGAGCTATTTATTTATTTTTATTCTTTATACATTCCTGCCTAATTTTTCAAGGGAGCAGGTGCTACCTTCATAATCATAAAAGGTTGCCTTTTTAAAACAGAGATGTTGATTTGGAAAAAGTAGGAGGACAACACATACACATAAAGAAGAACACATAAAGAAGAAAGTCATGTTTAGCTGAGGAGCTAGCTGTGGATATCCATCAGCTGATCAGATTATTCTTTCTTTAAAGTTTCAGATAATCCTGTTCCTCCTTTTAATGTGAGGGTGTCTTCTATTTTACTATTTATATGGTATCTAAAACCTTGCATTTAGAATTCTTAAACATCAAATTTTTCCCTTTCCCTACCTGCTTGCAGAGATGTCAAATATTACTGTTCCAATAAGATCATCCTAAATAAACAAGTAAAAAAAAAAAAAAAAAACCAAGAAAAAAACCTATCTTTCCTTGAAAAATCAAGGTGGCCATCTTTAAGACAGCCTTCAATATGGCTTTTTAGGATATGAGTAATATAATTTATGGGTTGAGAGTATTTACAAGATCTGGTGTCATAAAGAGTAAGTTTAATTTCCTGCAATAAAGTACTGCTCTCTTTATGGCCATACCTTGGCTCCTGGATAAATAGACCTGACTTTATTTATAGCACACTCATGTCCTCATATTCCACTATTAATGTTACACCAATAAACACAGAAATAATCTCTGTCACCAGGACACTTGCATCTCATGATGCCCTCTGTGTGGTTATACAATCACATAGATTCCTTTTATTTTACCTGAGAGGAATGTGGTCACTTGCAAACTTTCCATCAACTTTCCTGGCTAGTTGGTGTCAACAGTTCAATTTTATTTTCTTCACAGAAGTAAATTATTTAATACCGTGACAGTCCTTGTTCATTTGGTTTAGATTCACACACAGAGACACACAGACACATAAATACTGTTAAACACTCTGAGTCTGTGAAGGAAAATAAAACTAACTGCTTCCACAGAGAGTTCCAGAGACTAGTTTGTTAAATTCCCATTTACTCTTCTGCTCAGAATTTCCTAAGAAGAGGTCTTACAATCATCTAGTCCTATTTTGTTCTCACAATCCTCTCAAGAGGTCGTGATTTCTATTTGAACTCTCTAATGACTTATGACCCAACGGCTCAAGAGTCACTTCTCTGTTTTCAGATGCCTTGAATTTTAGAATGCTCTTCTCAGGATTGGGCCCAAAGTCCAATTCTGTATTGCCCACTGGAACGAAATACTGTTCCCTCTCCCACATGACAGTCTGTAAGTACTTTATCACAATGCAAGCCACCTGTATTGCTGTCCCTCTAGTTTTAGTACGACCATTTAAATGACATTGACCCACCCATGAAAACTACCACTAAGGTGACAGGTGGTTTCCCACTTCTCTCTAGAGTTCAAACAAAGCCTTTCACTCTTGCCTTCTCTTCTTTCCTGGGCTTGGCTTCCTAAGTCCTTATATCCTATACTTACTGCTATCTCCGTTCCAAGTCTTAAGACCTATTGTTTCTCTAGGCCTTTCAGGGACATAGTAGTGTATACTCACTGTCCTTGGCACTTCAGAATACACATTTTGATGTTCTCTTTAGTTGCAAACACCAAGACCTCAAAAGGAGGCTGTATATATCTTAATTTTCTTAAAAACATTGAAGTGGATGCCAACCTCTCTCCTCCTCCATCATGTTTGAAAGATGAGAGAGGGTCTGAGCTTCCCTAAGTCTTCTCTGTTTTGTTCACTGCTCACACAATGTACCCCCAGAGCCCAGTGTCATGCTTGGCCCCAGAAGTGATTCAGTGACTGGCTGTTGCATAATTTTGAAAGGTTTCTTTCCTCTGGATAAGCTGGACAGGGTGCTGATGGCCATGGTAAACCCTCAGATCAGAACTGTATACTACAGAGTTGAGCAGGGTAATCTGCAGTGGGTCTGCACCCATCACTGTGTCCAATGACTGGAGGAGATGGTTGGCCCATCCTTAACCTTCCCACTGCATCCTCAGTATTCTTCATATCACTTCATATTATAAATTTGTTTATAATGTTAGTGCAATAGAGCTCCACAGCTGCTGCCCATGAGAATAACATAGGAAATTCATCAAAATAACCTCTGGGGATGGGTGGCCCTGAAGCATAAAAACCATATCTAAAAGCTCTCTGAGATCAATTTTAAATACTAAAATATTATGTAAATGATCAGAACATTCCATTATCATTTAGGCTACATTTTTTTCAAAGGCGTTTTGAAAATATTTTTTTTCATATGCTGACCTGTAGCCTTGCTCTGTAATTTTTGTTAGCATATGGAAAACAAAGTCCTTTAATGGAAGACAGTCTGACACTTATTTTGAACCCACTGCAAAGGTGCATGCTGCTCTCTTTACCATTTTTAAAAAGGAAATCATAATGTAAAATAGAAAATGTCATACAGAATTTCATGGGGACAGTTCTCAAACTGGTTCTTGGATCTCACGTATCTAGTGGCCGAGCTGAATTAAGCTACCAGCAATCTGTCTAAAATGAAGTGGTTTTTGGTTTTATTTTATATTTTTAAAAAATGTCTTTGTTTGACAGGGAAGTGGAGGGGAAGAGAGAGAGAGAGAGAGAGAGAAAATCCTCCCACAGACTGCGCTCAGTGTGGAATGTGCCATGGGCCTCAATCTCACAGCCCTGAGATCATGACCTGAGCTGAAACCAGAGTCGGCCACTTAACTGACTGTGCCATGGAGGCACCCTTGATTTTTTTTTTAATAAATAAAGTTGTCAATCAATTGTCCTTACCCACTTCACTTTTGCTCTCTCCTTTTTTGTTGTTGTTGTATTTGTTTTGTTTTTTAAAGCTACAGGAAATTACATTTAAAAAGATAAAGCACTTGGGAAGAATTCTTAGGGCAAGAAGCAGGCTCCAAAATTCTAGGCCAAGACATTTTTTGCCTCAGTGTTTAGCATAAGAGACAAATTTAGAGAGACGATAAAACTCCAATCAGATGTTTCTGAGGTCAAATTTGGTGAAGTGGATGTTAAAATCCAAGGGTAAGAAAGGACCATCTAACTAGCCATAGTGAAAACCTTAAGTTTTGTTTTTGGTCACTTGTTTTGTTTGTTGTTTTCCTTTCTTAAAATAATCTTTTTTTTTTACTCTAATTCTTCATTCTATCCATCCATTTTGTGTTCTTCAAAATACAACAAAAGGAAACAACACAAGTGTCCAACAATTAAAAAATAGAAAACAAATTGTGGTATAGTCATACATTTTAGTACATTAAAAAAAATACCAGGCACCTGGGTGGCTCAGTCGGTTAAGCATCTGCTTTTGGCTCAGGTCATGATCCCAGGGTCCTGGGATCAAGGACCGCATTGGGCTCCCTGCTCCATGGGGAGCCTGCTTCTCCCTCTCTCTCTGCTACTCTCCCTGCTTGTGCTCTCTGTCAAATAAATAAATAAAATCTTTAGAAAACAAAAAACAAGTCACCACGACACGCAATTACAGAATAAACATCAAAAAACATGTTGAGAAGTTAAAGAAAGTAGATAGAAACAAGTACAATTGTGACTCCATTGAGAAAGTGGAATCTGATAATTTTAGACATCAAGAGTCTTTGCCTGCAGTGGGATTGGCTGGAAAGGGGCAGGGAAACTTTCTGGGTTGTTGGAAATATTTTCTCTCTTAATTTGGGTAATGCTTATAGGGATGTATGCATTTACCAAAATTCATTGATCTGTTCACCTAAAATATTTGCATTTTACTTTGTGTATGTTATATTGCAATAAAGTATTATTAGAAGAAAACAAAAACAACAAATCACTCATTCAAATGAGCTGGTAGCTCTGAGCACAATTACCGCACCTGGAGATTTTCTGGAAGTCCAAGTAACTCCATACTCTACACCATTATCTCCATTACAGGTCCTCTGACTGGGAAATGGGGAGATTGGGAGGATGTAATGTCCCCCTGCCACAGACTCTCCTGTGGCTGGGTAATTCCATGTCTAAACTGTCACAAAGAAAGCTCAGATCTGGCTTTTGCTTTAGACTCACAAAGCTACAAAAGCACATTATAGAACTGTAGGTACAGTAAGTTGCTATCAAAGAGAAGAAAAGAAAGGAAAAGAAAAGAAAAGGCAACTGTGAAGAATACATTTTAATAAAACATTTCCTTCTGAAGTTGAAATGATAACAGAAAGCTCATCACTTTTCATAACTGGGATAGGCAAATTGTGACTGAGTTGATATAAAACAAATATCCTCCTTTCCACCCCTTCAGGGCTACATCCAGCAGCCCCTGGGTCCCCTGATACCCACTGCTGAGTGCCTACTGACCAGGTAAAGTTGACCACTCACATCCTACTGGATGCTTCTTGGTTTTCATACCCAAACTTCCCCCAACCTCAACTCCAGCATGCACACACATATGCAAAATCCAAATATGCATCTGCATAATCCACATATGCATCTGCACACAGATGTCTGCCAACAAATTGTCCCTCTTTCCCCCCCAGGGCATTTTAGTTGCCAAATAGTTTTTGTGGTCAGTTAATCTGGGAATTCATTCAATGTATTTCCTTTCCCTGCTCAGCTAAGACACTTTAATTCTTTTTTTTTTTTTTTTTTTTTAATTTTGAGAGAAAGAGAAAGACAGTGCACTTGGGAGGTGGTTATGGGCAGAGGGAGAGAGAGAGAGAATCCCAAGCAGGCTCCATACCTAGTGCAGAGCTTATACCAGCTCCATCTCACAACCCTGAGATCATGACCTGAGCCAGGCTGGACACTTTAATAGGCAGAGTCACCCAGGTACCCCAAGATGTTTTAATTTTTAATAAGAGATTTTAAATAGTGTGTATAATCTCTCAAGAGTAAAATATTGGTAGTCAATGAAGGAAGTTTTGAGGGCTAGATGGTAGTGGTTGAAAGGGTCTTTCCATGGTTTCAAATAACCTGTATAACCTAATATTGATTAAGTGCCAAGTGAAGACATTAGCAGACTCTTAATACATATCATCTCTTTTAATCCTTGAGATAACCTTAAAAAGAAAGTCTCCCTTCCATTTCCTAGATGAAGGAGCAAGTATGTTGCAAGGTCACAGCATCTGTAGTTTTCTGAGACCAGATCAAAACTGCTTTGTAATGCCCAAACCATGAAGGTTATGGGCATTTGTGTGGCAAAGGAATGAAAAGAACTTCACAGTATATTTGTTTAGGATACTTCCAGTAGTGATTACCGAGAAGAGTTGAGTTTTAAGGGATGCACTAATCCTGCCACTCGCCCCCAGGGTCCTTAGGCCATACTTCAGGCCATATCCATTCCCTGACACAGTGACAATACAGTCACCACAGTTTCCAGAACCCAAGTCAGGAACATCAATCACCCACATCATCCTTCTAAATATGGGAGGCAGACAACTGTGGATAGCAAAATGTTGGCATCTCAGGAGCATTTTAACTGTGGAAACCATGGGATAGATTAATGTATAACACAGGGGACCTAGAACCTAGGGCTACCATGCCAAATCAGCACCAGAGATGTATCCTTGGGGGGCTTAGATCTCCTGTCTTATTTCTCCTATTTTCCAGAGCAGAATGAGTCATGTTGTTTACCACTGTTTCCCCAATACTTAGTACATGCAGACTGTCCCTAGTATTGTTGGGAAAATAAACAAATGATTGAATGAATGAAATACACCCATAACCCTGACTGACTCAGTTGCTCCAAGGCCTCAATCTACCCCCCCCCCCCCCACGAGATGTTTGCAAATGCATGTTCTTTATCTAGAGTATAGAACAGTAAATCAGCTCAGAAAGGTCAGATAAATGGAGTGGGATGGGGGTTCCTGGAACACCAGCAGAAGGAAAGCTGTTTTATACAACTCATGTCTCTGTGAAATACCCGTGGACTCCTTTCGCTAAAAAAGATGGCAGTCACATTTGTCACAGCACCTCCAAAGCCTGCCTCAGCCCTGAATAACGTGCTTTGAAAATATTTTAAATCCACCATCACTGTGGATAAAATTCTCTCTCTGAATCTATCTCCCTGTATGGATTAATGGAATTAATTGGGGATAATGAATATATTAGAATAACTTCTCATGTAAATAACATTAACATGCAAGCTCTTTGTTACAGCCTGACTTCTGTTCCTCTAAAATTCATATATTGAAGACCTAACCCCCAGTACCTCAGAATGTGGCTGTTATAGGAACTAGGGCCTTTACAGTGGTGATTAAATTGAAATAGGCCCTTAGTGTGGGCCTTAATCCAATCTGACTGGATATTTTAACACAAAGAGAGACAGTAAATGCACACACAGAAGCAGGGCCATGTGAGGACACAGCAGGAAGGTGCTGTCTGCAAGCCAAGGGGAGAAGCCTCAAAAGAAATCAACCCAGCCAACATCTTGATATTGGACTCCTGGCTTTCAGAACTGTGAGATAATTACTTCCTGTGGTTTTAGCCCCCCAGTCAGTGGCACTGTGCTATGGAAGCCCTAGCAAACTAATATACTATTTGAAAATAAACTCACTCTTCTTTGAAAAGGAAAAACTCTAAAGTAAGAAAGGCCGCCTTCATATTTATGGCACAGCTTAGATCTGTGATTGCTTTTCACAGGTTTTCAGACAAGGGGCCCCTGAAGCTGGGCCTTTCACAGGTTCTGCTAGCAACGTACTGACTGTTGTTGCTATGGCTGTAAGAACAGGCAACTCATCAAGTTTTCATTTGTGACTTCACAGTTTGGTCTTGGAAACAAAATCTGTTTGTGGACATAAAGCTCCATCCCCTTCCAGAGACCACTTTCAGCTCTTTGCCGAATGCAGAATAATGAAACTCATTGGCATACAGTGTATTTACCAGAAATTATTTTTCTTAATCAAGCATTGTTACAATTAGTTATGATGAATATCTAGTGAAGAATGTCTTTAAGAAATTAATGTTTACAGTGATTCCTTCTGCTCTTATCTCTTGGGTTGATAGTAGATATAAACATAGGAAGAACATTTATTTAGTTCCTAATAAAAATTTTTACTAAAAATAATATCATGGCCTGTTTCTCTGGATATAATCCAGACAGAAAAGAAAACCTCACTCAATAAAACTAGTATATGTTTTCCTTTTATCAGTCAACACAAATTATATAACTTATTTTCCTTTTAAATGTGTCCCCTTGGATTCTCAAATTTAAATTCATTCTTTGAATATAATTGCTATCTTCAGCTTAGATTTCTCTCTCTCTCAATTTCTCAATATTTCATTTAATCTTCAGTCAGTAAACTGACAAATATGCCAAATTATATTTTTCCCCATAAGCTTCCTCAAGTCCTTTTCTAGAATTAGAAAGGACATAATAATGAATAAGAATTATCTTTCTGAGAATACTGAAGATCTTCTTCCAGGAGAAGTGGTTTTCCATTGAGACAGGTTTGCCCCTGGGGGCATATTTGGCAAAGTCTGGAGACATTTTTAATTGTCAAAACTGGAAGTGATGGGTTCTGTGAGCATCTAGAAGGTAAAGGACAGAAGTGCTACTGAGCATTGTAGAGTACTTCCACAAGAACGAGTTATCCACCCAAAATGCCAACAGTGCCAAGGCTGAGATGCCATGGAACTAGCTTGTTTGTAACATCAGAAGAGCTTGGTAAGGCCATCATTCAACATTGAATGTTTGATGAATGAATAAAGTCTGATGAGTTTCAGGTTCTTTATTGACTTCTAATTTTTATGATGTTATGCTTTGTAATTCCAGACAAATGATTGCTCAGTACAGTCCCGTGCATTTTACAGACTTTCTACCCTTGGCCTCTTTTTCCCTAAGTATTGGAGGCAGGGCTTCTCCAGCCCTGTTGGCAATAGCTTTAATGTTATTAAGAGCACGAGTATATACATTCATGGAATGATCATTAGAAATGGCTGAAAGCTGTAGCCAGCCTACAAAACAATCTCAGTCCATCCTCTATTTTTGTATGATTTCCTATGATGCCAGGAGCTAAAGCACATTTTTTTTCTGTACATTATCCCTGACTGTAATCCCAACTCCCACCTTGAGTAAGATTGAGTGAAGAACTTAAGAATTAGGCCCAGAAAGCCCCAGGGACTTAACATAAGACCCTTGAATACAGCACTAGTCGCAGATGGAGTTGCATATTGAGTAATAAAGCTTTGTGAAAATCTTGTTGCCTTGCACTAATGAGACACAGACTTCCATCTTCTTCCTAATTTCTGATTCACAGACAGCAAATGCCAATTGGTTTTGGTTTTGTATGACTGCACTATCCAGCTTAAATAGTCTCAGTGTGAGGAAGATTCGATGTGTGCGTAGCCTTACTGTTCTTATTCCATCTAGCTTATAGGAAAAAAAAAAAAACCCTGTAGGTCTAAATGTTCCTATCAAATGGAGGCAGAACAAAGAACGGGCATGCTTTGGAAGGAAATAATATAAAGGGAAGGGTCAGAGAGCAAAAGATCCACAAGATCCAAGAGAACAGGGGGAAAGGTGGTGGGAGGAGAGAAATAGAATGTGGCAAAGGGATATATTATAGCAGACAGAATGGGTAAGTCAAAGAGTTCTGGAGCAGGATGCAGAATTCCTGGGTTCTTTTCCTCCTTAAATTGGCAAAATGGTCTTGTCCAAGTCACATAACCTTTGTGGACCTGCAAAATAGAGGACTTACGTTGAATGATCTTGATCAAAGTCTTTTTAGGCAATAAATATCTATCCATGCCTTGGGTTGGCTAGCAAGAAATTCAGCAATGCAGCATGCTTTCACTGCATCTATCATATAGATAAAGTGCAGAGGGCTAGTTTCAAAGTGTGTCTGGAAGATAAGAGGAAGTCATCTCTTCCTCTGGAAGTCTGTAGGGAAGCAGTGGTTAAGGAGACAGGAGGGGAGGCACAGAGATTCAATGGAGCCATGATACTCCAGTGGAAGATGAATGACAAAAGTATTCCCTGCGCTCAGCTGTCCTTTCAAGGTGAAAAGGAAAACAGTACAGGGAGAGAGAGTGGCCTACTTTCTATTCTTTAAACATGCAAAGCTTGAGGCTTCGGCACAAATTGTTCTTTTGTATCTGAAATACTTGGTGGAACCTGTCCTTTCCCATCATTCAGATGTTCACTCCAATATCACCTCCTGAGAGAGATCTTCCCAGTCCATCCAATCTAAGTAACTATCTGTACTCTTTTGATCTCATCCTGTTTACTTTATCTGCAGAAATCTATTTTCAGTGTGATAGCTCCTTCTGATTTTTGTCTTTAAGCACTCCTGACTTTTCTCCCTTCTTGAGAACAGAGGTCTCGTAGCAGGTCTTCTTCATTGCTCTGGTCCCAGGCCCTGGCATAGAGTAAAATTAAATAAATATTTGTTGAATGAGTAAATGCTTAGGAAAAGCTGCAAATAAAATGTTCTTGTAGGAAGATATGGAAGACAGAAAATGGAAACAGAATAGGGTAATAATAAAGTTCCAAGGGAGATGATATTCCCAGTGGGCGACACCAGTAAGATGTAGGGGAGGACAAAGCTTGATCCCACAAGTCAAGTGAGACCCAAAGAGTCAAGAAAGAATAGCCTCATGAACTTAAAACAGCAAAATCATGCAGAGATTGATATAATTAGCCTGCCTAGTTCTGATGCCTAAAGACTAACAGCTTCAAATCCCCAAAACGGGGATTTATAGGGTAGATGGGTGGCTCAGTGGGTTGTGTCTGCCTTAGGCTCAGGTCATGATCTCCAGTCGGGTCCAGGCTTCCTGCTCATCAGGGAGTCTGCTTCTCTCTCTCCTGCTGCCCCTGCTTGTGCTCTCTCTTTTAAATAAATAAATAAACTCTTAAAAAAAAAAACCCTGGGATTTATCGCAAAGCAAAAAGAGAGAGAACAGGGACAAGGCTGCAATATTTCCATATAATTTAACATTCTTCATCAATGTTTATAGTTTTCACTGAGGGCTTGTGGTTCCTCTTCTAGCTGTAGCTATGCAATTTTGAAGCAAATAAATATTGAAATTCTACAGTACCTGTTAACTATCCAAGCAAGATTTTTATCACTAGGATAAATTGCTATTTATTTCCAAAAATTATACCAACATGATAAAACGGTTTTATCCATGCTCCTAATATTTTTTTCTTCCAAAAGCAAAAATCAAAAACAAAAACCCACCTCTGGCTTTTACCGTATACAAGCACACATTTTAAGGAGGAATTTAAAAGAGGAGCTAATGTTTGTCCTCTGTTTCTGCAAGTCTTCTGATAGGTAAAATTTGCTGGGCCCTCTGCTGCCTGTTTTTGGCATTGAAACCCAAGAAGCCTTTCTAAAACTAGAAATCTTGGAAAAGACACCATCTCTCGTTAGGCTTTTATCCAACTGTCCAGTTAAATAGATTAAGTCCTTAGATTACAAAATGTGCTTCAGAGACTTAACAAACTGAATTGCCTTTTAAGATTTTGAACAAATTACTGGGGGAAAACTCCCATTTCAATAGTCTTCTTTTCCTCTTCCAAATCTATGATGAATGTACTGAAATGGGTAAATCTGGGTATATTTTTGGTGAATTATTGCTTGAAATGGTCAAAAAAAAAAAAGAGTTCACCATAAAGTCAGAATTGGTTTTCCTTATTGGCTAACATTAAGTGCAAAGTTTTTTGTATAAAATTATATTTTCTACTCTCTTAATATATTAAACTTCAATTAGCTTAAAATGGAAATGATTGCTCTGTTGTATTCTTAGATTTATAGAGCCAAATAATTAATTGATTATTGGAATAATAGAAAACTAACTTTTTTTTAAACCACAGAGGTATTCTTTCAGAATATACGTGTTAAAAACCTTATGTGAAATTGCATCCTGGTGGAGGTAAAATATTCCTTACATACAGTAACTGTACAAAGTACAAACTATGGTGCAATTATCTGATTTGCCAGTAGTGGACACTGTTACTCTACTTATCACCACGGAATGACTAGGGAAAACCTGGTTTAATAGCTCAGAAAGTGCCTGCTCTTTATTTCTTTAAACAGATTAGAGTCAGTAACATCGGTGACTATTCTGGAAAAAATAATAAACTTCAGGAAAAAAATACCAGTTTTGTTCTTGGACATCCAAACATTAAGAAATAAATCTGAAAAAAAAATTAAAAAAAAAAGAAAGAAATCTGTACATTTGAAGATAGAGTTCTCATTTGATTTTGTTTTTTAATTTATGGAACATATCTATTGGCCGCAAATGATCCAATCATTATCATTCCCAAGTATATCTTATGCATCTACAAAAGATCTCCATCCAAGAAAATGTTGACGAGAGGTCTAAGAAACAAACTAAACTGATAGAAGCCGAAGTGTCTGTCCTGGGTTCCCACAAACTAGCTTTGCAACCCTAAACAGATCAACCCCATCCCTCCGATGTTGGTCATCTGCTGTCTGTAAAGGAAGTACCTAAACCAGCAAACTGCCAAAATTTCCTACCCTGATATCTGTGTTTCTGGGAGTCTCTCAGGGCAGACTAGGGCGAAAAGCTTTCACTACAATTGTGTAATCCGGTAAGATGTTGTTTATTTAATTTCCACCCCCCAAAAAAATACCATTATAAAACAGCTATTCATTCTGCAATGAGGCCAGAAACATAAGCTCCAGGCCTCAGGGCAAGTATAATGAAAATCAACCTGCAGAGCTAATGAAAATCAGGCAGTGGGCTCAAAATAGAAGCCTCTTCCTCTTCACTTTCTACCCTGCTCAGCGGAGTCCAGCTTGCCATGATCAGGGAGCTTACGTTGTGCCAAATCAGTATTATTAGTATTCCCATTTTATAGATGAGGAAACTGAGGCACAGAAAATTAATATCTAGTCCATGGAGAATGACTTGTAAGTGTTGAATCTGAATCTTGAATCTAGGCAATCTAGGTGGGAAGCCTATGCTTTTAAACCCACTCCATTCTGCTCTATTGGGTTCCAAGCTGACTCTTAATACAACACTCTACATACACCCCTTGCCATGTACTAGATTGTGAATTGCTTCAGGATAGGAAAAAGAGCAGCACTGTGGAAAGACATGGATACAGATCAGAGGCTCTCCACCCTGTGTGATGTCTCCCTCCTCTCAAGGCACATCTGGTGATATCATTTTTGGTTGTTACAATGGAGGGAGAAGTGCTACTGGCATCTAGTAGGCAGGAGCCAGCGATGCTGCTACACATTCTGTAATGTTGAGGACAGCCCCCACAAGAAAGAATTACCCAGGCCAAATTGTCAAGGATATTGAGGTTGGGAAACACTGTTTTGTAGTGAGAGAAGCTGGGTTTGAATCCTCGCTCTGTCAATTATCAGTTGAGTGAACTTGCAGCATTTGTGAACTTACTCCTTGAACCTCTCAGTCTCTTCCTTTAAACATGGTAGAAAAAAAATCTATCTGACAATTATGGTTGTGGGAAGGACTTACTGCTTTTTAGCTACGAAACTGTTTATATATTTTCGAAGATAGTGCTACAGAATATAAAGAGCAGAGGTTTTGGTGTCAAAGGGGCACAAGTTCTCTAACCTTGCAAGCCAGTTTCCTTCATCTACTAAAAGAAGGGGAGGTGGATTTCTTCTGATGGCTTTTTCCTCAGGATTAAAAAATATAATGCAAAGACCCTCTCATACCATTTCATGCATAGCATATCCCTAAAAGTGATGATTTCCACCTTCCAAAATAAGTATGTATATATTACTTTTGTCTAATGTGTATGTTGGCTTCCTTCCCAAACCAAATCCAGTTGTGTTTAGGTATCTTCCTCAGCTCAAGGCAGCCAATTGCCTCAGGAAATGACACCACACCTAAAATTCAGAAATAAACCCTCACTGAATTGATGCAAGGTGAATGAATCCAGGGCACTTCACACGTGACAGAATCAGTATCAGCCATGAGACCTAGTTCTGGCCAATGAACTCAGGGGACTGGAGAAGGTGGTCTTCATTCCTAGAAGAGACAACCTTATTTCCCCCCCTAGAAGTTGCTTCTGTTTATGGTGCCTGGAACTGCTACAGTCACTTTGCCACCAAGCTGAGAAGGAAACCCACTCCACTAATGGCAGAAAAGTGGAATGGGCAGATCTGCACCATGCGATCTGAGAATATAGTTGAACTACCAGTCAGCCACATAAACTGCATTCCCTTTGGACTTACTGCAATATCTAAGACTAAATTTCCATACTGTTCAAGTCAGTTTGATTCAGAGTTTTTGTTACTTGAAGTCAAAACATCCAAACTGGTACAGGTGGAGCCTAGGACCTTGCCACCGTGCCATCCACCTGCACCACTGTTGGAGAATAGATGTCCCTCAATTCCCTGCAATAAATGTGTGCAGCCAACTAGCCTAACAGTCATGATAAAACAGAATTGGAATTGAGATTTTTGTGAGGGGCTTTTTGACCTTTTATTCACTATTTTTAAAATGATGGTAAAATACATGTAAAATAAAATTCACCATTTAACCATTTTTAAGTGTACAGTGTAAAGGCATTAAGTATATTCACACAGTCCAAACATCACTACAATCCATCTCTAGAATTTTTTCATCTTGTAAGACTGAAACTCTGTGCCCATTAAACATAATTCCCTATTCCCCCTCCTCGAGTCCTGGGCAACCATCCTTCTGTTCTCTGTCTCCAGGAACCTGACTCTGGGCACCTCGTTTAAGTGGGATCATACAGAATTTGCCCTTTTGTGATTGGCTTATCTCACTTATCATAATGTCTTCAAGGTTCATTTATGGTGTAGAATGTCAAAATCTCCTTTGGGTTTTTTTTTAAGATTTATTTATTTATTAGAGAGAGAGAGTGTGTGTGTGTGTGAGCGGGAGGGGCAGAGGTAGAGAGAGAGAGAATCTCAGTCAGACTCTGTTGAGAGCAGAGCCTGGTGCAGGGCTCAATCCCATGACCCTGACATCATGACCTGAGCAGAAACCAAGAGTCAGAGGCTTAACCCACTGTGCCACTGAGGCGCCCCACAGTCCCCTTCCTTTTTAAGACTGAATAATATTCCATTGTATGTGTACACTACATTTTGTGTATCCATTCATCCATTGATGGACACTTGCTTTCACTCTTTGGTTATTGTGAATAATGGGGCTATAAACATAGGTACAAATAGCAAGTTTTAATATGACAATCCATTTTTAAACTTTAATGCATACTTGATAGTCTAAATTAGGGGTTGGCAAATTATGACCTGATAACTGTTTATCTGGCCTGATAACTGTTTTTATAAATAAAGTTTTATTGGAATGCAGCATGGCCATTTGTTCACATATTGTCTAAGGCAGCTTTCCCATCACAGCACAAAGTGGAGTAATTATGACCATGACCATGTGGACCGTGAGGTCTAACACAGTTATTCTGAGGACTTTTACAAAACTTTGCTGGACCTCTGGTCTAAATGGTATTTGATGAACGACACTTCTAACTGATCTTTTGCTTCCCTTATTGCTCACCCATCTTTCCTACCCCCAGTGTATCATCTGTAAGACTAACAGAGTTAAGTTTTCTAAAATGAAAATCCTACTCTATTAATCTTTTAGATTAATAATTAGATTAATCATTAACCTAATGAAGCTTTTAGAACTTCACTAGGATCGAGTCACCTGCAGAGCTGGAGCCACAGCTCCTTGGGACACGATCTATGATACCCATGACCCCACCCCATCTACCTCTCTCTGCCTCAATGCAACTTAACTCTATCTCAAATGCATCACTTCCTCTAACGAAGCTTTCCTTAATCCTCAAGACCCTTGCCTTGCACAAGCTAGTTGTGTGGTCAATATTTATTAAATAAATGAACTAATTATTTTTTTTACCATATGACAGCTGCCTCTTGGAGATGTTTGCTTTTTGTTTTTATCTTTTTGTTACTCTGGTGTCTGAATGATTGTCCAAGTCTGCTGAACATACCAGGCAGAATGCGCAAAAAAGACTAGGGCACTACTGATGGGCTTCATCATCCTTAAGGTCCTTAAAATTTAGAATGGTTGCTTAGAACAAATCTTTTAGAGATGGTTAGACCACACATGGTTGATAATCACCTTACATACAAATGTTTATGTTTTAAATTATATGTTCTCAAAAAATAATAATAAATTATATGTTCTCAATCCAAGTAATAAGTATTACACAAGCGTTTGTTCTACTTTGAATTCTACTCATAGACCTGAAAAGCAAATAGCTGTACAATATTAGAAATTAGTGGCATATCATGTCAATTAAACACCATATCATATTTACTCCCATGAAATGCACTTGATGCAAATCTATGCTATATATCACTTCCCATAAACAGCATGATACTGTTTGTTATTTATGGTTGTTAAAATACTACTATATGATCTAAAGAGTTAGCTTTTACAAATTTTAAAATACTACTATATGATCTAAAGAGTTAACTTTTACAAATTTTTTATATTGAACCTAGTTAGGTTAACATGTATTACATCTAGAAGGAGAATTCTTTAGTTCCCAGAATTTTTAATCACTTAATGCTGAGATTTTTTTGAAAATAAAAAATTTTATTTTATTTATTTATTCATGAGAGACACACACACACAGAGAGAGAGAGGCAGAGACACAGGCAGAGGGAGAAGCAAGTTTCCTGTGATGAGCATGATGCAGGACTCAATCCTAGGACCCAAAGATCACAACCTGAGCCAAAGGCAGACACTCAACCTGATCCACCCAGGTGTCCCAATGTTGAGATTTTCTAATAAAGCAGCTCTAGAAATAAACTTTTCTTTAAAATGAATTGTCTTCAACAATAAAAGTAATACATAAAAGGCAATCATCTAGCAATGTAATGGTGGGAAAAAAAAGACCTCTTAAAATAGGGCAGTTCTTTCAGGGCAATTAAAGGATATTAATTCAAATAAAACTTTAAAACTTCACTTTGAAGGAAAGGAAAATTTTGTTGAGAGGCAATGATGTCCAAGTAGGCCATTCATATGCATTTCCAATACAATTCTGCCTTTTGTCAACTCAGAGCTGTATTTAAATTTAGCAGTGATGGATAATAAAAGTCAAGATGCAGCAAAGACATAGTGTCATATTTTGGGAAGGTATGTTATATTATTACTGGAGATTATTTGTCATTACCAGTAGTTATTAGTCATCAAAATAAATTTTAAAATATCTCTGGTTTCATTGTTCAATATATAGCATACCAAATGCACAATGAGAATTAGCATTGTCAAGCAAGTATATAGGAATGACTGAGAAAAGTGAGAGCGAGAGAGAGAAAGCTGCATAACATTTGCACTGTCAAAGGGGCAGACTTCTAGATTTCTCTAATGAAGTCAGCTTAATTTAAAACACAGATATTAAAATTACTTCCTTTGCAGTGATATTAAATAAATTCCCAGTGCACAAGCCTTATTAATGACAAAGAAGCAAGTAGTAAGGGGTTTTTCTCTGTTTTTTAAAAAAGGAGAAATAAAAGGAGTTTGACATAGAGTTTTCACATTTGCATACGTTTTAAAAATACAACCACCAAACATTTCTAGAATAGGACACCAGCTCTAATTCACCCTGAAAGTTTGAAATACAAACATCATCTTTCTGCAAATTTGCAACAATTTTTTTTTTTTGGACTCAGTGTTCCATACATTCAATTCAAGTGGCTGTGATGATCTCATTTGCAAGAATTTGAAGACATTGATTTCCTTTTTCTTTTCATTGTGTGCATGTGGGGGTGGGGGGCAATTACAAGAATTATATGATGGACTAGAAGATAAAAGTACTGCTCCTATCTCATCAATGGTTGCACTATCTTACATTTAGATTAAGATTTTTGCTCCTGTTTCCCTTCTTTGAAATGGCCCGTGGACTTTCTGTTCAGAAGATTGCATTTTGGCCATAAATTGAGAAGGCAATCTAACATCTACCTCTCCCAGGAAACTGCCCTAGTAATAACCCGGAACTCCATCCTACTCCTGAATGCAATCACAGCACAGTGTGGAGTTCCATAATGACACAGTCTGATGACTACTAGTTGGCAGTCCTGTGTATCTACAATTTCTTTAATATTCTTCCCTAGTGCCTGTTACAGCTGTTCAACTGTAGGCCTGCAGACACCTGAGGGACTTGGCATATAGTTCTTTGGGGCCACTGGGGTACGATTTAGCAAATGAATGCCATTTACAGATACTATTAATTTGGTGAGTGCTGAAAAGTAAACAGAAAACAATTCAGTAAAGGCACATTGGTGCTTAGAAATGCATGCCCTTTAGTTATTGTACCACAGGGAATTAATTCATGCACTTCCCCGAACGCCTCAATTTTCTCCCAGAAAGATGTTAACTTCAAGAGGTTTTGAATTGCTTGGTGTAGGAGACACAAAGTTTTCACCAAAGAGTATCCCACTTATTTTTGTTAGAAATAATCCTGATTTTGTTCAGTGTGCAATATGCTCAGCCTCAAGGCATGAAACCGAGTTTCTCAAAGCCAGTTATGGCCAGCTCACTTCCCTCTTCTAGAAACTCATTTCCTCAGCTTTCTTCGGAGAACTGTGCAGCTATAAGGACTAAATTCATGTTCAGATGCGTGTGATAGAACATTGTTACACTAGTAAACGGGTATTATTACAAAATGGAGTAAAAGTTAAGAGGGTTTATCAGTCTAAAAAGAGAGGATGAAAGTCCAAACATAGACCATAGCAGTGGATATAGGAAAAGAACAAATTTAACTACTTTTGTTTATTTTCCCAGCACCCAATTATAATCTCTAAATTGAACAATTTCAGAAATTATTTTAGTAAACAAATTATGGTTTGTATGTATTAAATGGAGTCTAGGAGCTTGGAAACATAAGGAATGGAATAGCAGAATTAGACTTGACATATATTTCCCAAGAAGATGGATATCCTATTTCTTTAAAAGAGATGGATTTCAATATTTAATAATCTTTTTATGAATGCTCAAACTTGGTGGTTTTCAAACTAGTTAATTACAAACCTTCAGATTTCACCAATATACAATTTGACATCATCCTTAGATAATCAGGTTTTTAATAAGAATTCTGATGTGGAATTCAACTGATTAGCATATGATTTTGTCCTCACAGCAGTATGGTGAATTGTCATCATTATTCACTTATCATTATTGCTGTTACTAATAACATTAAAAATCCAGACTATTCTAATCCTTTCAATTCATCTTTAAAGTCCTTACTACCTGAAGGAGAATAATATGTTTTATTAAATTTTTTGGAATCATTTATTAAATATTTGACAATGGCCAATATATCAGATTTACTACCAGAGTTTTCCAATTATATCAATAAAACTGCTCTACTTTGTTTGATAACTTGTGCTTCATAAATTTGATACAATTATTTAATTAAATCCAGTCAACATACATGAAGGGCCTACTATGTTAAACAATGGATGATACTTTCTGCACATTTTTTCCTTTTCTAAAATAAGCATATAAACTCTATATTATTATTGTACTTCATTAGTAAGAAAATTAAAATAACTTGTCCATAATCTTATAATAGTCAGTAGTAGAGCTGACTTCTAAGTCATTTCACTGCAAATTCAATGTTAGTTTGTCATACTACTTTGTCATCAGATATTTCCCTAGTTTTATACCATGAAGCCAGATTTGAAAGGTGGGGCTTCTCTACATCATTCTTTAATGCATTTTTTCTCCTGTCTTCATAACTTCTCCTTTATCCCCATTTGGCTTTCTTTTCTGCCTCCATTGTCTGAAAGGAACAAAGTACCAAGCAAAAAAATAAAATTTGTCCTAGATTTTTTAGTCAACGGTAGAAGAATAATACATTTGAATGATGAAATGACATAATTGGCAAAAATAACTCCCATGGTTGTTGCTATAGATAGCTATGGGTATTATGTTGAGAACCTGCCTCCATATAGCTGTGGTTGTCTTTTATTTCCTAACATGCCAAAGAGCACTCAGGTTCCTTGGAGCAGTCAGAAGTCACACAGCCTCTCCTAGATTTTCAGTCCCTGAGATTCATACAATGCAGCCAAAGATAAGGAATCAGTAAAATAATCTTAATTAACAATGCAGAAAAGTCATTGCAAAGATGTTTGGTTGATCATGGTTTAGAATTCACTGAAATAGCCACCATTTTTATTTACCTCATTACTTGTCTATTTTATGACACTGCCCCTTTTACATGTCATTATTTTAAAATCTATCCTTTATCTTGAATAGGTAACCAGTTTTAAGAAGAATAAAATATAGTCCTGTACAATACCGTGAGTACTGGAGTGTGTATATTTCCTTTCAGCTGGTGCACTTGGAGTAGTGACTTAACAGTAAGCCTTCCCAGCTGAACTAGAGATCATTTCAGCTCATCCTCACCAGGGAATGGCACACTGCATCACTGTCATCAAAAGGAATGCATTTCTCCATAAATCCAATCTTAGTAAATGATGGCAAATGACTATCACCAAGGGAACCCAGCACTAAAATAAACTTTATCCAGGCTATTCATAAACTGATTTCTGATGAATAAGGCAAAATAATTTTTTTAAATGTGGGGGATTTTGCAGATAATCCTTTTGCAATATTTCTGTTTGAGTTGGCTAGTGTCCACAGCATTCTAAATCACTTTGAGAAGTTTGTCATCATCTCAGATTTCCCTTCCTTATCTTTACCTTTGTTATGTTTCCATAAATTGAAAACTATCTTTGCCTTAGACTCATAAGTGCACAGTTTTATATTCTTCTGACTTTTTTTTTTCTATTCACTTCTATTCACTTTTTACTTTTTGATTCATTCCTGTACCTACACATAGTTGTCAACTCTCTCTATTCAAGCAGGATGATGAACTAAATATCCTGAGTGTCTGCTTCATCCACCAGGAAATCTCAGTGTTGTCCTGGTCCAGCAGAGATGAACGAACTTGACAGCAAAGTGACAAATGACTCCACTCATGAACTTCAACTAGGTAATGTCACACTCATTCCTGGATACCCCCTGCCTGTCTAAAGGCTCCATTCACTGCTCTAGATGCCATTAGATGTTGGTTGACCAATTGCTAGATTTGCTAGATTTTACCCACCTGTTACTACACATTTTTTAGGTCAAGATATCTATCATTCTCCATGTCTCAACCAGAAAAGACTATTTAGTTTGTGTGAACAACTAGAGATTGTTCTGATAGTTTTTACTCCCAAAGTTCTTTCCATTGTAGTTCTGTGGAATTTTAGAAGACAGGCATCTCCTAACTTCTTGAAGAAACAGGTAAAAGCAAGACTGGATTAGGTTTTATTGCCAGGTCAGTGTTGAGAGCATTCCTATAGAACTGAATATGTCATCTAATCATTAGAAAAGCAAATCATGTCAGATCAAATCTCTTTGGACCATGGAAAACCTGACCAGGCCTGACCTTCAGCTGCTCTGCTCAGTAAAATTAATCTGTCTATAAACATTTATTGGCAGGAGAAACAATTTCAAGTTATAATTTATGCTTTTAAGAAAATGAAAATGAAGATATGAAATATATTAATGGTTTCTATACTTATCTGTAGACCACTTTCTTCAATAAAAAGTTAGAGGAGAGTCCTATAAGACAGAGACTGAGCTTTGTTTCCATAGCCCCCATGTGACTTAGCAGAACAGTTTAGAATTCACTGAAAGTGTGCATATGCACATGAGTGTTTGTACACACACAGTCTATAAGACAAGCAAATATTACATGTAACAAGAACAGTGGTACAAACTCTAATGGCTGTGAAAGCTCAGAGACTAGAAAAAAATCAGTATTGAAAATGGCTATCAGGCTTTTCAGCTACATGACATTTGGCCTGAGTCTGGAAAATTGCTCAGGATTTGAATAGATTTAGCTTTGGAGGAGAGTGCTTTAGGCAGGAGGAACAGAGTTAGATATTTTGGTCTCTATTGACTAATCACCTCCAACTCCTGAAATTAAATGTGAAATGAGGACTCTTTCCAAAATAAACATTTTTCAGACAATCTTGCTGTGGTTTTTACCAACTGTTGGCTAAAATTTCTCATTTCCTTCCTTTGAAGAAAACTGAGCTCTTAATAGTGTTGATTGAGGCATCCCCAGTTGGAGGCCAGATTTAGCAATCTCAGAGATCATGGCACCCTGATCACTCTTGTTTTAGATGTCTGAAATTTTAGGAATGCTGTAAAGTTGTTTTCTGCATGGAACTCACTTATTGGGCATGTTCTTGAACCAATGAGCAACTGCCTACAAACTAGTCAACACTGCCTTGATTTGGCCTTTAAAATGCAAATCTAACATGGCTCCAATGATCCTCTAAGCCAATGGGTTCTCCGAGCATAACCTTTTCATGGCTGTAACTATGCTCGATGGCTTGCTGTCTCAGCCATGGACAAGATGGCTTCTTGTGAAACTACAGAGGGATACAAATTTTAGGCAAGGAAATCCATTAAGACATCGAAATTAGCTTTCAAAAGGATTCATTCTACTGCTTCAGGTCAATAAAATGAGAAATGGCTTAAAATGTCATAAAATGCATATATTTTTAGATGTCAAAGTTATACATGTTTTAATGATGGATAGTGTTGAATATGCATTACACATCACCTTCACATTCAAGACTCTTGAGAAGAAGAAAGAGACATTAGTGGCCAATATTGAGCAGAAACTAGGTGGATGATTCATTTCATAGCATTTTCTAGGTAAAATTTCCTGTAATGGCATATGCATTTCTGAAAGGATTGCTTCAGAATTAAGGTTTTGTGTTTTTTGTTTGTTTGTTTGTTTGTTTGTTTGTTTTTGGCTTCCAAATAGTAGGAAAGAAATTTGATTTACAAACACTTGTATGGATATTTGCTAGAGCTATAAGCCATCAAAGTTAACTTTACCCCAAAATTTAAGTTTTACACAAAATTAAACCTCAGATTAACATTTAAACCAAAGCTAGCTACTGCCTAGGACTACTCATAGGAAGCAGAGAGTAAAGAAGCAACTCTCACATTTTCATTTTTGTTTTTCCTTCATATACCTGGCAAATGGATTCATTGGTGATGATCCAGAGGAAAATATAAGGAAGAAATTAAGTATAGCCTGTAATAATATTATAACTTCTGCATTTCAAACCACTTTATCTCTGCTTTGTAACCCCTGCAAATCCCTCAGGAAACAAGCCAATTTCACCAGTCTCCCAGATATAAAAGAAATACTCTAAAAGAAAAATCTTTACCCAGGTAAAGCAAATAGCCCATTGGTTTACAAATTCAATTTATATATTATATTGTTAAGATGAATATTGAATCTCAGATAGATATAGATTTTATTATCTTAACCTCTCTCTTTACACACACATTTCTATAGTATTTCATAATATTGTGTAACTCTTCTTTAATTTTAGATTACACAATTATATTACAGTAGTAATATTGTACTAGAGTAGTGAATATCTTTTAAAGCAAATAGAGGAAATCTGAATTTGTCCAAGAACTTTATTAGGAAGCAATCATTACACACAAAGGAATGTACAGGCTTGGGATTTATGGGGAGACTGGCAGTTTATTACTGGCTTCCCCACTCACTAGTTATATTATCTCAAGGAATTCACCTTAGTTTTGACTTCAATTCTCTATAAAATACAAACAACGAGGCCCAACCTATATATCTGCTAGAGATGATGAGATTAAAAAATATAACAACCACATGCTGTTGAAATAGTAAAACTTCATATAGAAAAACTATTATAATTATCATTTGATTTGCAAAAGGAACCACGATTTGTGAGTGGTCTTTAAGTGTAAAGATCCTTGAGGCACTTCATATATTATTCCATTTACCAAAAAGAAAAAAAGAAAGAAAGAAAATAAGAAGTATTTTTAACACCAATATTTAAGACTATAAAGAAATGGGCTGCTGAGAGGCTCTCACAAAAGAAGAAAAAGAAATAAATTATTCTTCTCTGTTCTTGTGCACTCTCTCTCTCTGTCTCTCTGTTATAAATTTCATTATTCCATTTTAGACATAGAAAATTAAATGCTTGCTACAATAACACATTTGATTGTGAAGCTAATGAGACCATAGCTAAATGTAATCAAAATTCAAGAGAATCGAGATAATATGTAGGTATATAATCAAGAATCTGCTTCATGAATGCAGATTGTTTCCAAGCTATAATGACAAGGTAAATCCCAAGAAGGGCCTATATGCCCAGTGTTTCTTTCCAGGTACTCAAATTTGCATTTGGATATGATAATTGGAATATAAAACAAAACATAAGCAAAAGAGATATGAATCAATATCCCTCAAATGCTATATCTATCTTGTTTAATTTCAAAACTTAGGCTTGCTTCTTAAATGAAGTACAAAAGTCAATGGGTTCACTAAGGTTATCCTTTGTGGGCAAAGAAAGCAGAGATGAGAGTGAAAGACAGGAGTAAAGAGAGACCATATATGTCACATAGGCAGAGGACACAAGAAAAGAAAAAACAGAACCATAGGAGAAACTGAAAGAGAGCTCATAGAATATTAGATTATCAACAAACTAAGTGCAAAACAAACTTGTGCAAAAACAAACTTGAGCCTTGCCACTTTGAGTGTAGTCCCCAGACTGGCAGTATCGCATCACTTAGTAACTTGTTAGAAACACAGCAGTTCAGCCCGTACTCAATCTATCAAATTAGAATCTGCATTTTAAGATATTCAAGTGACTCACATGCAGGTTTGCATTTGAGAAGCCCTAGAACAGAGCACCCTTCTTGATTGTTATGATTGAGAACTATCCCATTGTTTCATAATCAGATAACCACTCCCCATAGGCAATCTTTATGCATTTATGCAGGCCTATGATTGTTTATATGCAAACACTTTTGAGGCTCAATTCTAAAGTAGGATGTGTGGCATGGCTTAAGGAAACGATTTTCACTCCTTGATCCATATCATATGACTACATGTATGTTCACAGAGGGTCATTTCCCTCCATCCATCTGACTATGACAAGAAAAAAAAACAAAACTGGCAAGGACATAGAGCAGACATAGACCGAAGCCCCAACTCATCCAAAATTCAAATGTCCAATGAATTAAAATATAATAAATAAAACCATGCTTGTGGCAAACCTGTTAACACCCCAGAACAACTTTCATCTGAATACCTTTTAAGTGGGAATTATGCTGTCTTCTACCCAGCTCTCAAAGAAATTAAAACTTCTCTGGAGCATCAACATCTATTAAGTTGGCAATCTTTAAAGAAGGTGTTTCTATTGCTTCAGAAGCAATGCTCAGAATCAACTTCAAGAAGAGAGGTTAACCAAAAGTAAGCCATGATCAGCAACTCCTAATGTTGGGGGGATTTGAGGATGTTTAGTATGTAAGAGTGCTACCAGTCACTGGTCAAATTGTGAATTAGTGCCATCACACCCTTTACCTCTCCTTCTTCCTGCCCTGCTTCAGAGTCCAAGGCCCTAGTGGGTTCTCCTGGACTTCCAGTGGATTTGTTGTACATTCAGTCTGGTTTCACCTTATTTCTTGTGTGGACTAATATTACTCATTTCCTGGCCACATATCTCACTTGCAACTCTCTGAGGCAAAATGTAGTCAGTAGGTACTAATCCTTAGCTCCTAAATTTTCCGTAACTCTTTCTACCTGTAGAATGCCATTATAAGTCTTGACAAAGAAAAAAAAGAGCATCCCTGACACTTGGAAGCTAGTCTGGCACTCAGAGCTAGGCTACGGTATTCCCTTGTACATAAAGAATCTCACAGAATACCCACCTCAGAAAATGGTTATTCTGAGACCACAATACACTGATACAAAGGGGTCTTCATAATTTTTCGTAAGCACTGACAAAAAACAAGGCCACTGTGCCACCCCAAAAATACCAAACACCATCTCTTGTGGCCAAAATGAGCCCCTACTGCTACTTCTCCAATTTTTCCCCATCTTCATTCTAGTCTCCCCTCCCTATTGAAAAGACTTATTGAGATAGTCAATCACAGATCTGCTCCCACTTTCTGATAACACCCAATCCTTAGCACACACCTGATTACTTAGACTTCCCCCTAAATCACCCAATGGAAGCCCAAATCCTCTAATGGGTTCCTTCAAGAGTCCTCCTATGGAGATGCCCCTATAGCTCCCCATTTTGCATGTTCTTTCTCAATGCAACATGAAATAATGCAACTTGTTTATATATAGAGGTGTTCCTGGTGTTCTTTGGCTGAGAGCATCAAGAGTTTGAGTGAGACATTAAATGCTCTCCCTGACTTGGTTTTAAACTACTCTCCGGACACACATCATCTCATTAGACTCCTTGTGTTTCCCTCAACACACAATTATTTTTCACATCTCTGTGCTGAGCTATTATTTCAATTTGGAGTTTTCTTCCTCTAACTCTTAACAATTGCAACCTTGCTTTATTTTATCAGGTTAAGCTCTACGAACAAGTTTCTCTAATTCCCATCAAAACATCACTTTCTCCTCAGTGTCACATTCATATTTCATTTTTGAAATTTACTCTATCTTGCCTTTTAGTTATTTATGTACTTCTTTTCTTCTTCACCAGGTTTGGAAGCTCCTGGAGAATTCTAATTATGTCTTATCCATCTCTCTTTTCCCTAAGTATATCCCAGATCTCTACCTGGTGTATAATATAATTTAAATATTGGCTGAATTGGATCTGTAATTAAAGTTTCAAATATCTCAGTTAAAGTTGAAAATTCTGAGAGGTAGATATACATTCCTATAAGAATCTCAAATGCTATCTTTATAAAAAAGGAAAATTTGGGCACAGAGACCAATACATATTCAAGCAAAACATTATATGTAGATGAAGGCAAAGATCAGGTGGTGATTTATAAGACAAGGGATGCTAAAGATTGCCAGTAATCAACAGGTACCTCCAGAAACCACTTCCAATGAGGCAAGAGAAAATTCTTCCATTCAAAAAAGAGAATAGCCCTGCCGATGCCTTGATTTTGGATTTCTAGGCTCCTGAACTGTGAGAGAATAAATTTTTGTTGGTTACGCCACTCATTTGTGATACTTTGTTAGGGAAGCCCTACAGAATGCATACAGAAAGATTATGAGACAGTTAGTTATTATTTGCAAGTGGCATCAGGAATCCTGATCAGATAAGGGACTTCAGAATTCAAAAAAATAGAGTAGTGGTGGTTGCCAGGGACCGAGGGGTGGGGGACCCAAAGAGATGCTGGCCCAAGGGTACAAACTTCTAACTATAAGGTGAATAAATTCTAGGTATCTAAAGTGACTATAATAAACACTACTATATTTTATAATAGGAAGTTGTGAGGAGAGCAGATCTCTTCTTTCCCCCAGCCTTATTGAGGTATGATAGACAAAATTGTAAGATATTCAAGGTGTACAACATTGATACACATATACATTGTGAAAAGATCCCTCCCTGCATGGCATTAATTAAAAATTCATCATCTCACCTATTTAGCGTTTTTTGTTTATTTTGAGAACATTTAAGTTCCGTTCTCTTAGCCAATTTCAATTACACAATCCAGTTCTATCGAATATAATCACAGTGCTTTTACATTAGACCCTCAGACCTTATTTTTCTTAAAAAAATGTATACTCTTTTACCAACCTCTATATTTCCTCCCACCTTCTGATAGGAGTTAAGGGATTGATAGGTAGTCAGGAAACTAGGTTTAAGCAAGTTCGTACAAACACCTATAGGAAACATCTGCAGGTTACGCTTTACATTCTTAAGACCCGACAAAGAGCCACTGAACAAAGAATCCCCCAAGGGGTTTAAAAAATATAAAAAAGTTGAAAATAGATTCTGTAAGGCTAAACAGTAGGCCTGGATAAGAGCAAGCTAGTACATACCACTATGCCCACCAAGTTCTTGGCACCATAGCCTTATATAGAAAAAAATCTTTCTCTGATACATCATTTGCAAATATCTTCTCCCATTCTGTAGGTTGTCTTTGAGTTTTGTTGACTGTATCCTTTGCTGTGCAAAAGCTTCTTATCTTGATGAAGTCCTAATAGTTCATTTTTGCTTTTGTTTCTTTTGCCTTTGTGGATGTATCTTGCAAGAAGTTACTGTCCCCGAGTTCAAAAAGGGTGTTGCCTGTGTTCTCCTCTAGGATTTTGATGGAATCTTGTCTAATTTTTAGAACTTATTAAACTCAACAGCAAAGAAACAAACAATCCAATCATGAAATGGGCAAAAGACACGAACAGAAATCTCACAGAGGAAGACATAGACATGGCCAACACGCACATGAGAAAATGCTCTGCATCACTTGCCATCAGGGAAATACAAATCAAACCACAATGAGATACCACCTCACATCAGTGAGAATGGGGAAAATTAACAAGGCAGGAAACCACAAATGTTGGAGAGGATGCAGAGAAAAGGGAACCCTCTTACACTGTTGGTGGGAATGTGAACTGGTGCAACCACTCTGGAAAACTGTGTGGAGGTTCCTCAAAGAGTTAAAAATAGACCTGCCCTACGACCCAGCAATTGCACTGTTGGGGATTTACCCCAAAGATACAGATGCAATGAAATGCCGGGACACCTGCACCCCGATGTTTATAGCAGCAATGTCCACAATAGCCAAACTGTGGAAGGAGCCTCGGTGTCCATTGAAAGATGAATGGATTAAGAAGATGTGGTTTATATATACAGTGGAATATTTCTCAGCCATTAGAAACGACAAATACCCACCATTTGCTTCAACGTGGATGGAACTGGAGGGTATCATACTGAGTGAAATAAGTCAATCGGAGAAGGACAAACAGTGTATGTTCTCATTCATTTGTGGAATATAAATGATAGTGAAAGGGAATAGAAGGGAAGGGAGAAGAAATGGGTAGGAAATATCAGAAAGGGAGACAGAACACAAAGACTCCTAACTCTGGGAAACAAACTATAGGGGTGGTGGAAGGGGAGGAGAGTGGGGGGTGGGGGTGAATGGGTGACAGGCACTGAGGGGGCACTTGACGGGATGAGCACTGGGTGTTATTCTGCATGTTGGCAAATTGAACACTAATAAAAAATAAATTTATTATTAAAAAAAAATCTTTCAACTGACCAATGGGAAACCTGTTACTAGGAGCCCACAAACTCTGCCCCTTGTCCAGATAAAACTCTCAAAAAACCCTAGAGAATGCCATTGTGAAGCCTTAGCAACCTTAAGCAGGAGTCTTTCTTTCTGCTCAATAAAGCTTTTGCTTCTCACCCTCTTTTTTGCCTTGTCTGGGACTCTCATTCTTCCAGTGCTCTGAGACATAAATCTAGGAAACACCAAACACCAGTAACACTTCCAGCCCCTGGTAATCACTTGTTTACTCTTTCTAGGAGTTTGATTTTTTTATATTTCATATATAAGTAATATCATGAAGTATTTGTCTTTCTGGGTCTGGCTTATTTCACTTAGCATAATGCCCTCCAGATCCATCCATGTTATTGCAAGTGACAAGATTTCCTTATTTTTTAAGGTTGAATACTATTCCATATATATATGTATATATGTGTATAAAATGCAATATATATATCACATTTTGGTTATCTATCCATCTGTCAATGGGCACTTAGGTTATTACTATATATTGGCTATTGTGAATAATGCTTCAATGAACATGAGAATCTCTTTGAGAGGATGGTTTTGTTTTCTTTGGATGTATATTCAGAAGTGGAATTGTTCAATCAAGAGAGCATATCTTAAAACTTATCACCCCTCCCCCCAAACACACACAATTACAATGGTAATTATGTGAAGGGTTGGAAGTATTAACTAACCTTATTGTGGTAATCATTTTTCAATACATATATGTACCAAATCATCATATTGTATACCTTAAGCATACATATGTTATATGCCAATAACGAAGTCAGAAAAAATAAAATGAAATTTTAAAAAGGAAAGCAGGCTTGAAGGGATGCTTAAGAAAATTATTTGAGAAATGTATGAGTTTGCCTAATCAGTTTAAACTCACATCCATAGTTAATGAACCCCCCCCCAAAAAAGTTAATGAACCCAGTCTTACAATAAAAACCAAGCATCGGCACAATACTATAATGTTTAGTTCTTTGAAAAACAGCACCAAGCTAGCATTTCTGTGACATTCACTAGGTTTTTTTCTATAGCAGAACATTTCTACCTTTATCAAAGTCACATAGAATGACCTTTAAATTTCATATTTCCAATGTTCATCCAAGACCTACTGAATCAGATAGAATACCTGAGGGAAGGGTGGGGTGTTTTATTGAATGAATAAGAATGTGTGAATTGAATAAGAATGTGTGAGGGTGGGGTGTCTTATTAAATCAGAGTGTCTGAAGGTATTTTTAATTACTCTGAGATAATCCTTGTGCCCATTAAGTTTGAGAGCCAGTGTTCTACATTTTCCTTGATTGTTTCTATAAGGTTTCCCTCTGACTACGCTAAAGTCAAAATGTGTGCCAATATCAATTTCTGTAAATAGGCAAAACATGATCATTTCAAGGTCATGAGATAGGAAATTTTATGCTATATGGGAGAAACCTCTTGTGAACAGCTTAAATTGCAAGAAAAGTGATGGAAACATTAGAAATTATAAGTAGCAAATACATCCTTTAAATGTTCTTTCTTCATAGCCTCTTCTCAATCAAGGTTGTTTCTTCAAAGATCTTCACATGGTGTTGTTTATGCACCTGTGTTTCCCCTTCTTTAGGACACTGTCTTGTTGGGGAGTAGGAATCATGTCTTGCTTGTGATGTCTTTGTGTCACCTTTGAATCCTCTACAAAATCTATCACATGCTTGAGACACATGAAGAGCCCAATAAATACCTGCTGCCTAACTGGTAGGAGGAAATCTGATAAATAATACTATTGGGATAAAGTGGGGCACTGGCTCTGACACGCTGGTGACAGAAGATGACACTATCTTCTTCTGAAGCTCACCTATGACTGTAGTGAAGATGAGTCACTGAGTCAATGGTCATATTGTGAATTTGTAGCTCTCTGCCAACACTTCAGGATGAGTTTTAAAACTCATCTTCTGCATTTATTAGCTAAGATTGATGACTTGTAGGGGAAACTATAATCGATTACATACCACGATCTGTCTCTGTTACTCAAACAAGTGAAAGAGTAGCTATAAGTAGATAAATATTATCTCAGAAATGAAGATAAGTGAATAAAGTTGAAATTGTGATGTAATGGCTATGCCTCATTTATTAAGAGTGTTGTAATAAATCTAACAAGAAGTCTGAAAAATATGTCTTGCAATTAGTTTCACAACCTACCAAAATGTAACATATCATTCCAACTGTTCAATGTATAAAGTCCTCTTTCCTTTTGACAGCTCCTGGACACATTTTGTTTTTAAGATTTATATAAAAAAAGAAGAAGAAAACATTTAGGAATATCCCACAACTCAAGATTTCTAGTATTTAATATTTAAGAATACCCCATTGGCAAAAGAGTCATAGCAAATAGCTGCTAAACTAAGTCTCCCCCACTGCTCCTTTGTGTCTCTTCTCATGCATTCTTTAATCATTCATTCATTCCTTCATTCCATCAGCAGACTTTATTTCTTGATCTGGGCACTCAGTTGAATAGAGATAGGAATTTGAAAGTTGTGAGGGTACTTTCAGGGAAATGGATTTCTATAACCAGGTTGCTTTTCATTCACAATTTCAACCTACAATTTCTTTGGTTTGGACAGAAGAGGACATGCCTGCAGTGAAGTTACCGGAGAACTCACCAGTTTTGGCAGGTACAAAAACTGCTCCGGGAAGAGTGGGTGACATTTGGCTTATGAACTCCATGATTGGATCCTCTTTTGCAAAGGGATGTACTGCTTAGGTCTTCTTAACTACCTTTCCAAATACCTACCTTATAGCTGACACTCATAATGTGTTGGTAAGTTAGAAACTAAACTACATGAACTAAAACAACTTGATTTGGTCCCATGACTCTGGCTGAAGGATAAGAAACAGTATAGCCTAGTGCTTCTGGCTGCCCTTATTTGGACACCCATAGGTAAATCCCCTGCCATTGAATATTTCTGGTGCCTCGTAAATGATTCTTTTTCAATGCAGCAAAAGAATGGGGATTTAAATAAATTATGTGTGGAATGCAATAAGCTCCTGGTACCCCCTTCATTCCTTACATCACCACACAAAGTCCACATGACTGTTTTATTACTATTTTTCACTCCAGATTAAACTCAAAACTGGCATATTTCCACCTATTTTAAATTTTGGCTTAGGTTAGTTTTTATATGAAAGATTTGCTGCCTAAAGTAGAAAAGCAGCATCCAAGTAGGCACACAAGAAAAAAGAAGGAATCCTTATTTGATAGGGTGCTGGGTTGTGATGACTGGTAATGGGAGTATAAGTTGGGCAGAGGTGTTCCTTTGTTCTAGTGCACAAAACACCCTACATCCTGACAAAGCCTCAACTCAAAGGGCCAAAGCAGAATGTTCTTTTTTGTTTCATTATTCATGCATACAACAGACATTTATTGTTTATGTGTCAGGACACTTTGGATGCTTTTTCCCCTGGTTTTATCATTAATTTGCCACATAACAATCTCTTAACATCTCTTGACTCTCTTTTATTCTATTCAAAATGAATATAGGGTAAAAGAGTTTTCTAACTGATTGTATTGGCTGTCAATTCTGGAGGACCATTTGGGTCTCGTATTTTGAAGATGAGGGAAATGGGGTTCACAGAAGCTACATATTTGCCAATGCTTATGGTAATAATACATATATCTAGACCTTGAACTCGCATCCTTTGTTTCTTATTTCTATATTCAGTACAGCCAGAAAACGTCTCTTCAATTCAATGTATTTTCAGTATGTGTTTGAAAGTACTTTCCCCTACACATCATATATTTTACTCTTTGCATATAGTCCCTTGTACAAAAGTATTTTTATATTCTCTTGTAAATTTGCCCTGCATAGAGGATCCTGAGTGACATTTAAGGACTTCAGATTAATCAAATATGCAGATATTGGAATCCCAGATGAAAAAATCACAAAACATTGATTTTATAGTTTTCTCCAGTATGTCTCCAGTTACTTAATGGAGCACATAGAAATTTTCTATGCAAAATTAGATTTTAGTTCAATTAAGTGTTTTTAAAGCTGTATAGCACTTTCAGGCTTAGAGGAAATGTTTGTCAAGAAGATCTAACAAAAACCTTATTTCAATTTTAAAGTGGCTTCTCTTTTGAAACCATGTTATCATTGACAATACAGTACAATAACAGGTGAATATAAGGTTGTATATGCTTCAAATAAAAATAAGCATGCTTTCAGCAGTGCTCTGTTCTTCTGTGGGTATGGCACATAGATTTCTTCAATCTTGTTTCATTCACACTCTCAATGTCAGAGTATATGCTGGCACAGTGGCAGCTGTTCATGAGACACCCATGAACACCAGCTGGACTCAGGATGTTTCAAAGTCACCAACTGGAAATATTAGAGCAAATTCAAAAGTCTCATTGTTAGTTAAGTGAGGATCAGCAACCAATTTAATGGCTATTTTTGCCTGAGGCTGCAATATTTCAGTATAAAGAAGGCAGAATTAGGAAGCGAGGCTGTAACTACCTCATTTATAGGATTGACTACCTTGAAAATTTTAACTTCAGAATGTTCTGGAGTGAAAGTGCCCTGAGAGATTATAAAATCCAGCTTTCTCTTTTCACAATTCCAGGGGTGGGGCAGGGGTGGGGGAGGAGATTCTTTTTTCACCCTTATAATTCATTGCAATCTATTGGCAAACTCTTTCAAAGTTTTTTGGGGGGTGTTTTTTTTGGAGGGAGGGTAGTCAAGCCCAAGAATAATGGCAAAGGGATTCCTTTGCTGGAGTAGAGATTCAATTGTGATGAGAAAGAACAGAGTTGTTGAGTAAGTTTTGGCAAAGTAAATGATAAAGAGGAGATCTGAAGCTTATTTTCAGAAATACTGGCAATGTGCTCAGTGGGTTAGGCAAATAACCTTTTAGCATGGTAGTAGTTTCTCACCCTTTAAAAAGGGAAAATTATCTTCACCTTCCTCATACATACTTTCCTCAGCTAACAGAACACATCAGAAAGCACACTTCATTTTACTTTATTTCTGTTTTTAAAGTTCTTGAGAAAACATTTAACCAGCTGGTTTGGTACATAATGTGAACTGAATGATACACATGCGTGTTTAAAAAAAGTTATACCCTTCCTCCGGAGGTCGTAGTCATAGAAACCTTGTAATACCTTTAAATAAAATAAGGCCATTCTTTGAAAGGAAAACTTTAACATCATTTACAAAGATAAATACTTTCTTTTCTTCCTCTCTTTCTTTCTTCCTCTCTTTCTTTCTTTCTTTCTCTTTTTTTCTTTCTTTTCTTTTCTTTTGAGAGAGGGAGAAAGCACACTGGTGAGCAGGGGAGGGCAGAGGGAGAGGGCTAGGGAGAATCTTAAGTAAGCTCCATACCCAGCATGGAGCCCAACATGGGGCTCCATCTCACAACCCTGAGTTCATGACCTGAGCCTAAATCAAGAGTCAGACACTTAACAGACTGAGCCACCCAGGGGCCCCAAAATAAGTACTTTCTGAAATAATTCAGGTTGGCTTGGAAATATTCTCCTTTGCCACAGTAACTATTTTCCCTTCCATTTTATATTTGACAAAGAAGCAATTTGGTGGTGGTGGTTGTTCAATTTAGCTAATTACCACTATCCTTGCTTCCTTAGATATTCTTTTAAAGGTTTGAATTTTTATTTTTATGTATTAGTATAAAAATATCATTCAACATCACTTATTACTATCACTCAATGCTGTGCTCATGACAACCCTAAAGTCTAGCTACTAAATAATGCGTGTCTCATTAACCCATTTTGCATGTTATACCATCCACTTTATAGCCAAGAGAGAATGTGACTATCCCAAGACTCTGGGAGCACTCTCAGGACTCATATATGGTTCTTAATCTTCACAAGAAATTTCAAAGTTATTTATTATGTTCTCCATTTTGCAAAAGAAGATGTTGAGGCTCAGAAAGGTTGGAGTAACTTGTTTAAGGTCACACAGCTAGTGAGTGGCAGAACCAGACCTTCCTAGGACTATTTGACTCTAAAGTTTACTATACAGCATGTTTCTCAGATTGCAGTCAAATATGTGGTCATATATGTATAAACTAGTTTTAATGACAGGGGAATCCACATAAGAAAATTCAGTGCTGCATACCTATGTTTGTAAATATCAATTACCTTAAAACAACATACTTCAGCTTTCTGAAACAGAGTCACCACATTGCACAACTCCAGGGCATTCATTAATATCATATTCCATAGGAATGACCCCTGTTGGATTCAAGCACTTCAGACCTTGATAGCCACTCATGACAGCCCGGATGATAAAGTCTTCCTGACTGACTGGTTAAAAAAAACAATCCCATGGGCAGTAGGGGAAACGGGATAACAACTAATACCACAAAAATAATTTACTTTTGATAATTCTCAAGCCAAAGACCCAAATAATGTATTGTACAGATATTCAATAAATTCCTGTTGAATGAATGTATGTCCAGGCCCTGACAAGAAATAAGAGATTTCTCATTGAGAGCTGATGACTAAATAGGCCAGATTTCTTGGGGTAAAAGCAGAGAAGCATTGGAGAAAGTGTCAGGCACATAAATGTAGGTACAGAAAAAGAGATAATGACAAGGAGAGAGAGAAAGGATAAAGGAGATAATGAGAAGCATAAAAGTTTAGACAGAAGAGAGGGATGAGTTCTAGCTTCCTTTTCTGGATGTTCCCTCCAGAAGACTGAAGCCTCCTCAGCTCTGCTTAAACTATTCAACTACAAACTTAAACCTAGCTTCCAAAAAATAATAATTAACAGCTACTCCATCTTTCCTCAGTTGTATTCCCAGCCTCATGTCAAGTTACTCTGCTCACCTCCCTACCCTCTCCCTGCATTAACCACTGCATATGGCAGTTGCTTTTGCCACCATGTGGGCCTGGCCTGCTTGTCACATCTGCTCTCCCTCAGCTGTAAGCACTTACTAACTCTCTTCCTTCCCCATCTAGTGGCTTCAACTCACCTTCACCTGGTGAAGTCCATTCCTACCTCAAACCCCACTATGGGTATCATCTCCCCCAAGGATAATTCTCCATTCACTTCAGTCATCCTTTGATCTTCTCTCTTCTCATTACACTTAAAACCTGTATCCAACCACCCTCCACTTACTGCCTTAATCATTTAGCCATGCTCTAGCTCCCTTTATTACATCTTTTAGCATCTTAAAACCAGAGTTGTATTTTAATTGTGGTTTTAGGCTCCAGAGGATTGAGCATAGATCAGACAAATGGTAACTATATTATAAATACTTGCACTGACAGTGTCTTAAATGCCTGTCATCTGCCAGCCTTCTTGCAAAGTCACATTGAAACATAGACCTTCTTGGCTTCCTTTTACAATTGAGATGCTGAGTTTCAGAGAGGTAACTAATAAAACCAAAAGGTGAGTAGAGGCCTGTCGAAAGCCCATGACTCTTCCATTCTTTTATCCTATTTTTCTGACAGGAGGAAAAAAAGCCAGTGATATAAAGTAGAAAACTGCTAGCATTAGCCTAAAATATATACATGTTAATAGCCACCCAAAGCCATATTGGGGTCCTTAGACCTACAATGTCCAGCATGGTTCCAGGGTGAAGCGTCTGCAACCTGTATTGAAGTCAGGAGTAATGTTTGGTATTTAGAATGATGAATCCGGATTATCATAAGAATGTTTCACCTGTTAACTATTCTCTAGTTCAGAAGGCTGAGAATTTTATAATTCTGATCTTCTTACTCATTAATTTGTTGAACAGATTGCACAGTAGTCAAACAGTGGAAGCTAGTATCCCAACCCCAAAATAATGATAATCCAGTGATTCTCAAACTCCTAAGTGTTTGAGGTACGTATCTTAGTATTTTTTTTCATTATATTCTAGGCCAAAAGAAAAATCTGTCACATTTATTAAGTAATTAGATCCAAATAACTTAATAAGCATTGATGTCCTAACAATTTAGTAGCTAAGTGAAAGGAAATAATGCAATTGTATTTATATTTAATTCTCTGATAGCCACAATGACTAATGGGATATGTGCTCCTGTTGGGCACTGCACAACTTTTTAAACCTTGGAATCAGACTAGACACCAAGACACCCTCATCACCTTCCCCGATTTTTTCATGCGGTGCTTGCATTTTAAAAGCAACTTTCGACAAACCAGACTTTCAAAGACAACATATTATTGAAATGAAGATAGCATGATCTACTTACTGCAGAAGTTCTAAACTACCCCAAGCTAGTAGTTGACAGTGTTCAGTAGATGTTGCATATTGCTAGGTTTCATTCAAAATTTGAAAATAGTCCATGAATTTTCTGGGGCATCCTGGGGTACTTGTGCATTGTTTTAGAACCTTGGTATGGTCACTACATTTCATGTAAGCTATTTTATAGAAATAACTTTACAATCTTTTCTATTCCAAGTTTAAGTTTGTATTTAAACTATTTATGAAAATCTACTTAATACAGAAAGGTATAAAAATCATGATTATACAGCTAAATAAATTTTCAAAAGTGAACACACCCATGAAACCCCTACCCAAATAGGGGGATAGGACATTAACAATAGCCCATAGGAATGGAATCCCTCATGCTCCAAATCCAGTCATTACTCCCCTTCTCCCTACAGGTAATCACTACCCTGGCTTCTAACACCATAACTGAGACTTGCCTACTTACGAATACAAAGTACTTTTTTGAAATATAACCATTTTTGAATTTCAGTGAAAAACATGGCTACTTCTCAGTGGTTTTCTCCACCTTTTCCCCAAGTTTAAGAAACCATGAATATTAACCCCAAATTGTCCTAAAGGCTCAAGAATAGACTTCTTACTTGCACCAAAACCAATCACCCAGTCACATTCCCTGCCTAAGTTGGGAAAGTGACCTAAGATGACCCAATCAAAGAAAGGTCCCAGGATTTCCCTCTCTTCTCTTCTTCCTTCTTTTCCTTCTTCCTTTCTTTTTAAAGTGATACTTTCTCTGTTTAAGCTGGACAAGGAAGTAGGTGACCCCTGGAACTTTTAGCGGCAATCTTGCAAGTGGAAACCGAGCTTGCTTCTAACCAGATGCAAAATCCCAGAAAGCAGATTGGAGAAAAAACAAATCCATAAAAACAAAACGTGTTCCCTGGTATCATTTTAGAGCCATTGAGTCACGACTGGACTTTATGTGTATGTGAGTCAATAGATTCTCGTTTTGTATAAGTCAATTCAAGTTTGAGTTTTCTTTAACTCACATGCTTAACAAATCATAAGATCAGCTAGATATCAGCCAACTGGAAATTTAAATAATGCAAAACAACTCAATTCCTAATGTAGACAAATTAGAATATAATTTTCCCAACAGGAAAGAAAATGTTAGTGAACTAAAATTTCCCTTTAAGAGAAAAATCCACCAAGGTGCTGTTTGCTATAATAATTACTTTGTCTATCTAGAGCTCAATGATTAACCCTCCACTCATCCCTCTTGCAAAAGAGAGAGACTTAAATATTAAGTAAAATTAGGATACTTTTTGATAGGTTTAATTATTCTGTTTAAGGCAACTTTCCAGCTGCAATAGACAAATCTCCTCTTTTAACAGAGCTACATTTTCAAGGCAGAAACTCCTTGCTGTCCTTATCTGGCTAGTGAAGTTTTCCCCTTACATATAATCTGTGTAGAGTAGGAATATTTGATGTGGCATTGACATTCTTATCCTACTACAATCACACTCCTTAATTGTGTCTGTCTCATCTGCATAGTAGAGTGACACCTCATCCTAGTTTCTGATTTTAATCATAATTCCATGGAGCCAGAAATGTCACCAAATAACATCCAGAAAACACTATTATCAAAGATGTTTTCCCACTGCTTTACAAAGCTAAAGCAAACTATAATTTTCTAAAAAAAAAAAAAAATGTCATTTGTATATATGGCAAAAAATCATGACTTTTAAATTAAATACCAAATAAGTTAGCTGAGCATTAAAATAGGATACCTGTCAGACCAGGCCCAGGCTAGAATGCATCTCTTAAATTATGGGGCTGATAACATCATCTGAATTCATTAGGTTTTTGTGGAAAACAATGGTAATTCTAGTAAATGCCAGATCTACTCCCAGAATATCTCTGTCAAATAAATAACCTCTGTCAGGCCACTAAGAAGTTCTGATTCTAGAAGCAAGACATTACCTCTAATGGATGAGCCCTCCCTTGAGGAGGACAATTCACTTCCCCTCGCTCTACAAAGGCCAGCTGTTGCTATATGTTATTCCATATCTGCCACAAAGTGATGTGGAGACTTTTCTGGAGAAATGAACAATATGTGATAGGATTAGTAGCCAAGGAAGTACCCACAGGAAAATCCTCATACAAGAAAAGTGAAACTCTGTTTTCTTGAATAGGGAATAAAGAGAAGGCACGAGCGCAAAAAGGGGTCATGATGTGGTTAGGATCATGACCTCCATAGCCAGGACCTCCTAGCCCAGATCCTACTTGGGACCATCACTAGCTAGCTGTATGGCCTTCAACATGATATTTGACTGTTTAGTGATTCAATTTTCTCAAGCATAAAAAAAGAAAAAATGACAGTATCTGTTCCTTAGGAGTGGTTATGAGAATTAAATTAGTTAATATTAATAGAGTACTTCTAACACTAGTATGTATTATATACATGTTTTGTAAATAAATAAACTAGAAAGTAGGGCTAACATTTACTGTGGCTTTTTACTGTAGTTTTACCTTTTAATTGCTCCCACAAAGGGGAAAGGAGTGAAAATGTCTTGAATTTATTTAGTGAAACAGATATTTTCTTCTGTCTAATAAAATTCCTCTTAACAAATTTCAAAATAGGCATTATTATTCCTATTTTACAGAAGAGATAAATGAGGACAGAGAGTTTAAGCAACTCTTTCCAGAGCATTACAATTTGTATCCAAGTCTACATGGCTCTAAAACCTGACTTGTTTGTTTTTCTGTTGCAGAATCTTACTTCTGGAAGCTAGTGTGACATGGTGAAGACCTGAAACTGAGATATAGGGGGGATAAACAAAGTGAAGCATATAAAGACAAATACTAAATAGATTGAAGGCAAAAGAGGATGGTCTGTCGGTTCTATTGCCACAATCATAGTATGCCCCATGGAATAACAAAGAAAACATCTTTATTGTAAGAGCTGATTAATGATGAAGAAAAGATGCCAAAAAGAAATTGAGGCAAGAAAAATATAGAAATTCACTTTGATGACAATGCAGAACCATTTGAAAGAAGCAAAAGGCAAAGTAGAACCACAGAAACATCAAAAGTGCAGAGACTTCCAGATGCTCATCTAAACTGTTACAGTCAACATTTAATTGTTGACGGCAGAGAAAGCTGCTGCCCACTATCAGTAGTAAATAAATCAAGGCTATTTTAAAGGACTTTACCTGCAAGTGCCAAGACTCATGGTGATACTTATAGCATTTATAAAGAATAAAAAGATTAATGATCTACAAGTAATGCCAGCTTATTACTTCAGCATTCTGTAAGGGGGAGTAAAAAAACCACATTATTGTTTCATAAGCAGATAAATGGGTAATAAGGCCTGATTTAATTAAGCAAAATTGCAAAAAGACAGATAGCTATTTCTAATAATTTAAGTTACCTAAACAAAAGGTATAGATAAAATAAAACCGAGGATACTTATATTTTGACTTACGGAGATTTAGGAGTTAGTTTTATAATATTACTTGTTAGAAAAAAATGACAACAAAGCAAGAAGACATTCTAAGGTTTTCTACTATGGGAGTGTTTTGAAAGTCTCTGCACATATGAGAATGTAAAGAAGTCTACTGAAAGTGGGAAATGATAAAACTGAATCTAGAACATCATAATGATTTTTTAAACTTTGTTATTGGGAAGTAGTTGATAAGGGAATAATTTCCAAGTATGGATTAATTTGATTTTTTTATTTTAAAGATTTTTATTTATTTATTTGAGAGAAAGAAAGAGCACAAGCAGAGGGATCAGCAGAAGGAAAGTGAGAAGCAGACTCCCCGCTGAACAGGAAGCCTGACTTGGAGCTCGCTCCATCTCAGGACCTGAGATCATGACCTGAGCATCAGCAGATGCTTAACTGACTAAACCACCTTGGCGCCCCTATATTTGATTTGTCAAAGAATTTCAGAGCCTTAGAAGAATTGGCTATCTTCTCAAAAATATCTCTTCTGGATTCCAAAATATTCAAATACATTTGTTGCAATGGATCAAATCAGTTTCTACAGAAAATATCCCTCTCCTATCAAATGCCACCACAGCACCAGGGAGCATTACCACACTCATGCATAAGCCCTAATGTCACACCTAAGTTCCATAGCACAGGGCAAGGCTCAGAATGAATGGGGGTAAAGACGAAGATGCTTTGGGAACAAACTAATTCAGGACATGGGATAGATATAGAAAACTCAGGCGAGGTCCAACCAACAACACCCTAATAAAGCAAACACTGCAAGGACTATAGGTTTAGAAAAGATCAGAGGATAAAAACCATAGGAAAGAAAGTTGCAATAATGAAAAAGATAAACTCAAAATTATGTTTTGAGAGAGGGAACTGATCTCAACTTCAGTTCAAGTGAAGGTATTCAGAGGCCCACTGAAGAAGAGGAAGCCTCCTCAAAAAGAAACACATAGTCCTCAGACAAATGGACAAGAGATGAAACATATCAGCCCCTCCATCAGCTACAGTAGCAAGAGGGATGCTGGTGAAAGGCATCAGGCCAAGTCAACAACGCCAGCCTTTGAAGGAGCCCATCTTGAGTTCCACAGACTTAGCAAACATGTTATTTCTACTTCCTGTTTGTGGAATCTCAGGGAAGAAAAGAGGACTGCAAAAGAGGTAGAGTGGCCTTGGGAACAAACAAGCCTCCTCATTGTCCAGTATAGTCACTGGATGACAGATGGGTGGCAACCACTGAATTCCTCTAATTTTACCAGTTAGTAGAGTGACCATAAAACTTGGCATTCAGAGAAAACCCGTGGAAATAAGGGGCATAAAACAAATTGGACTAACTTCTAATTGTAATGCTTATTTGATGCATTGTTCTATCATAGGTACAGAGCACATAAATAGATATTTCAAATGGACACATAGTTTTCAATTGTGTCTCTCTATTTTACACAGCAGGTTTTTATCTAGAAGTCTTTGTTATAAAATTAAATTTAAAAAAATTAAATTAGGGATCCCTGGGTGGCGCAGCGGTTTGGCGCCTGCCTTTGGCCCGGGGCGCGATCCTGGAGACCCGGGATCGAATCCCACATCGGGCTCCCGGTGCATGGAGCCTGCTTCTCCCTCCACCTGTGTCTCTGCCTCTCTCTCGTTCTCTCTCTGTGTGCCTATCATAAATAAATAAAATTTAAAAAAAAAAATTAAATTAAATTCATCTTCAAAAATTAAGGTTTGGCACTTTGAGCTCTTTAAAAAATGTGCTACAATATAAGACAGAATTTAAAGAGATTTCCAACAAGGCTTAGAATACTACAATACACTGAAATAAGGCTGTACATATACTGCCACCCTGCAAAGTGATGGATTAAGAGGCCGTATTTTTATATAGATGTCTAACTTGTAGAATACTTTCTAAAAAATAGATCACAACAATTCATATATTACCTAAAGTGCACATTTGCATTTTAAATATGTCTGAGAGCTAGACATGCTGAATCTCACAGAAACTTAAAGAATACTTTACAGAGACAAAAAGCCCTATTATTCATGTTATCAAAGATACTCTGTAAATTTAGGTGGCCTTCTCTGGCCTAGAGAACAGGAAGAAAAACTGGAGAAAAATGAAATTTATTGTCTGATCTAAATTTTCTGTCTTTGTAATTCTTCTGTTTTTCTTAAGTTATTTTACCCAAGCAAATCTTCCAGTAGGCAGATGGTAAAACTAGAAGGAATATCCTCCTGTATAAACCTATATTATTTAAGAGGCATGATATAATTGTTTAGGTGCAGTAATACTGTGTAGAAGCTCCTCTTTAAACTTTCTACCTAAAAGTTATGGATATAATCAATGCAGATGCCCATGCAAAAAAGCCTATCAATTGATTACTGCCAACCAGTTATATGAGTTGTTATTTGTACTATAGTGTCTCTTTAGAGTTACAGATAAATGAATTGATAAGAGTCTTTCAGAACCATCCTGTTATGATGCAAATAAACTTTTGTGTAGCTATTTATTACCCAGAATTATTCATAATTCCATATCCCCCTAATGCTGTGTCATAATTCAAGCAATTATAATTCAATAATTAAACACTAATTAAAACTAATCAATTCTCAAACACTAATTAAAAACTAATATTAATACACAAAGTAATATGGTTCTTATTAGGAACAGGATAAAATAATCAGTAATACATTCAAATCAAAAAAGACAAAAAAAAAAGAAAAATATTTTTATGTCTTTTACTATTAGCCCTGGATCCACTCAGTAAGGTAGAAATTCAGGCCTTTGGGCAGTTTATAGTTTTCCAGCCTTAGATTCCTCATTGGTTAGAAAACATTATTTCAGTGACCTGAGGAGTTAACCCTCATACTTCCCCAGGTGACCACGAGGCAGCATTGACAAAGGAAACATTTCAAAAGACTCAAACCCAGAGAGGTGTTAGGATACTTCTGGGAAGACATCAATGACTGGCTAGGATAAGGATTGGGCCCTCCCTGTCCACCTGTTCCACCCTGCCATGGAACTGCCTCACCAACTGGGTTGTCCATTAGAGGAGAGCTTGACAGCAAGTGGCCACCCAGGTGATGGCATTTCCCCATGATCTGGGTTTACTGCTTGGTCATAGTTGTCCATCTATACTTTGGAGTCAGTGGCATCTGAATTTAATTGTTACTACTTCTTATTCTTGTGAAGTCAGATAAATTACTTAACTTCTCATTTAGCCTGTTTATCCATCTTAATAATGGATACAATGCCTCTTCATGGCATTGTATGTGAGTCAAACAAGATAATACATGTAAAGTAACAGGCCCTCAAAAATATGACTGTCTTTTATATTGATTTCACAAAAGGCCTGGTAAATAAATCCCAGGTTTGGCATTGATGCTTTTCAGTTTTGTATCTTTCCCATAAGCATTTCACACCCCAAATATAGGGGGAAATACTGCATCTAAAAGCCATTTTTGCAGTCATACATTTTCTAAGAACCGAGTGGAATTCAATCTATCATCTGTCACCATGAACATTAAAAACTATAGACAAATCAAGGTTAAAAACTCCCTTTTCTTCATTTATCTAGTACTTTTTTTGCAGTCTCCTCAATCAAATAGAGGATCTGCTGGAATTAGTATTCTTCGATAGTCATTCAAATGTAATAAATAAAATGGATTATACCAAAACTCATTTGCAACTGCAATTTTTAAGAATACTTGAAGAATGGATTCATTCAATTCTATATTATTCAACTAAGTCTAATCAATGTTATATTTTAAGGTCATCAAAATCACCAACTCCTATAAAATGTAGCACTTTCATAGGTGGGGGTCTGCTTTAGGGACAATCAGAATCTATATTCTCCATAGACACACACATGAATTGAGAAACAAATCATGACAACTACATTATATTAAAGACATGTGTTCACAAAAATTTAAGAAAAGTAATGTTTTGGAGGAAGCAAACCTGAGTTGTAAGAGTATTATAATTCTACATATGCAGGCAGCATCATAAGAATTTGGATAATCTGTAGCAAGAAAAGCACAAAGATATTTTTTTAAATATAAATTTTTATAAAACTCAGTTGAGCAATGGATCAAACCCTGTCATTTTACTGATTAGGAAAGATAAACAGTTAAAATGTGAAAAATAATTATATCAGTCAGCCATTTTAGTAGTCATGAGTGTCCAAGAACTAATCATGAATTCAAGATTTTCAGCACAACAACAAAATCATCTCAGGAGTTCATTCTAGGAAACAGTTTTTCTAGTTTCCATACATGCAGACAATCAGGTTACTTCTAAAAGGACTTAACCCAGAGCAGAGCTTAAAGTATGGAGGGAGTTCCCAGTATACTAGCAATTTTTAAGTTAACCTAAGTAAACTAGTTGAATACCCAAATGTGCATGTGATTTCTATCTAGAAAAGTAGGAGCTAGATTTCTGTGTTTGTTTTATATTTTCATAGAACTCATCCTCATGTTAAATAACTTCTAGAAATAAAAAAAATAACACACTCATAAAAAATATCTCATGGACCATGTTAAGTTGATTGCATTTGTAAAATGCAGAAAAATCCCATTATTTCAGTATCTTGCTGTGTTTCACTAAATCATCAGCATTAATCATAGATGACATATTCCTAATGCATTAGTGCTGTCCTTCATGGTGTGAGAACATCTACCACGGAAATAGCTTTTTCTTTGTCGAAAAAAGAAACCCCATGGTTCAAGTGAAGAAACTTGAAAATATGTGTTTTTCATCTTTATCTCTCCCTCTTTTTGTAGCTCCAAATGACATTCTCTAAAATGCTATGCATAGATTTTTGAGGTTATTACTATTCAGTTCACAATAAAAATTACTCAAAATATAAGCTGAATAAGCACAGAGACTTTGATGCAGCTTAAATATTTAAAAGTAGAATAAAATGGTATGCCAAATTCTCATTTCCTCCCAAGTTTTGCCCAAATAGCTACTTCTTAGGCTCTGCCATTTTCACCATTCCTGCCAAGTCTGCAAGGATTCAAAAGACATTCGACTTCTATCCATGCCCGGGGTTACATCCGTGATTCTTAATGACTGATCTATGTGCACACAGAAGACTGATGAAGCAGAGAAAATCCAATTTCAAGGTTAAGAAATTAATTTTGCATCCCCCTCCCCTCCCCCGACTCTAATCTGTCAGGAAATTCTGTGAGCTTTGCCTTCCTAATACTTACAGGACCTAATCACTCCCTGCTACTTCAACTTCGACCACATTTGTCCAAGCCATTACTACCTCTGGTTTAGATGATTGGGAAAGACCGCTAACTTTTGACCCTAATTCCACTCTTGTCACCTACACTTTTGTCTGCAGTCTGATCTCCATGTATATCTTTGAGAACATAATTCAGATAGTTTGCCATCCCACTCAGGATAAAATCTCACATTCTTGCACTGACTACCATTATGACCTTGTCTCCTACCCACCTTCTAGTTCCAGCTTAGCACCTCCTGCCCCTCATCTCCCCTGAGGATTCTGCTCAAACATTGGAGACACTACTGCTGACCACCATATATTTTAAAAGTCTGTCTCATCACTCTCTTCCCTCCTTCCTGACTTTAATTCTTTTCACAGCAACTTTCAGATATGAATTTTACAGATTTGTCTTTTTATTAGTTCTTTTTACTCTCATTTTCCCTCTACAAGAACATTGAATCAATTAAAGCATGATTTTGTCTGCTTTTTCTTTTTCAGTTATCCACGGTACCTAGAACAACACTTCACATATGGATGCTGAATTAATCAATGTGAACCCAATGTTTAATATATTTTCACAAAGAAGTATATATGGAGCCTTTAAATGTTTCATTAGTATTTTTACAGGCAAAATCACAGTAGACATTATTTGAGTCACTGATTAAACAATTATCTCTCTCCATTATAGCATAAGGTCCATAAGAACAGAAAGAGATTTTATCCTGTTTGTTGCTACATCACCAGTGCCTACAACTGGTCCTGGCACATTTGTTAAATGTTGAGTGTATAGCTATGATTTATTTTCTTTTTTTTATGATTTATTTTCATTCCCATTCTAGAACCATAAATGAAATGAATACAAAACAATATTTTTCACAAGAAGTCATAAGTAAATCTCTTAGAGATAATTTAGTTTAAATGGGGAAATACAACAATTCAGATTTGGGAAGCTGAGATGAATCCTGAGTCATTAACAAAGACAGATGATGAATCAGGGTCTTAGATGGTTGTAGTGATATGGAAACAAATAGTGACTGTATTAACAAGGGCTATCCTAGTGCTGATGAACAAACCAAGAGGACAGTGTAACTGCAGAGATGGTGACCACAACCAGGGAGACACACATAGAAGTTGGCAAATTGGAGCACAAGTTAGTAGCTGGGCAGTAAAATATAGCTCAGAAAAAAGAAATGAAGACAGAGTAATTAATAAATGTCATGGATGGTGCTAAAAAAACTGAATTCATTCAAAACATTTAACCTCACACAAATAAATGCTTTTGATCAGCAGAGAGTCAATGTGTACCTGAAGACTCTAATCCCCCTAAGATAAAGCTTCATTGCTTTCAAAGGATCTGAGTGTGTCACATTGAATCTGACTCCCCAATAACAGGCAAAGCCTGAATTTCACTGATTGCTTGAGAAATGCATCTTAGATCACTCTTAATCAGTCTCCCTTGGTCCTTCAATTCCTCGGACACTACAGTGTTTTAAAAAGAATTTTTTGATAATCACTTCACATCAAATGTACTTTTTCCAAAGAGTTATATATGCTTGAGAGAGTTAACAGGCTTTAAAATAATCTTGTAATTTCCTGTTATCTCTGGTTTTTTGTAAATTTCACTGTGTTAAATGAATGAAAAGTTGAAAATTTTAACTTGTAATTATTAAAATCTCCAATTAACAAAAATTTTCAGGTGGATTTATATGTCTTCCATCTTAACTCCTCCCTACAAAACAAATACCCATAAGTTTTTGCTTTTCTGAATGATTATAGAGAATTCTCTGAAGATTATAAGGCTGGCTATTGGATATTGTACATTTGGATTCCTACATTTTAATATTTCCTTCTACTTTATAAATACTGGATTATTCTAGTTTCACAATGGCTATTTTCTAAATTCATTAGACAAGAATAATTAACTAGTGATCATCTACAGCTATTCCTTATAAACAAAGCTTTCATAGACCATGCCATATAAGCATACATATGTACTTATGTGTATGTAAATATATAATTCTTGGTTTGAAGCTTACAGACACATCAACTGGGATCATTTTTCATAGGTTCAATGACATTTTTTAATTAAGAGATGTATTTTAGTCTTAAACTGTTTGGTAAACAAGTAGGCATAGAATTTCCCTCCTAATACCATTTACGAGCTTTAAATGGGTTTTCTAGCATGAGTCCTCCTGTAAAAGTTAGTTAGTTATCTCACTGCACCTATTGTTTTTCATCCTTTTGGACATCATCCTGAAGTTATTTCACTATGAAATTCTAACTATAATTTCTTGCCAACTTCTCTCTCTTAGTCATTCCAAACACAAGCCAGATTTTATAAGATTAATAAATTAGTCCCTAAGAAAGCTCTAACAGTTTCTTCCAAATATATTTTGTTGACTTTTTATTTTAGAATAACTTTTCAAAATTACATGAGTTGTGGTGCTCATAAAATTTTATGAGTCCAACCTCAGAACACTCAAGTTGAATCTACATCCACATTTCAAAATTGGTGGCCTTGCTCAGCGTAGGGCTGGCAAATACAGGATTTGAGTGCTGACTCTTCTTAATCCACAGACATGGTCCATCAATTGTAAACCTCTTCTGGCCTGACAATCCTTCTTCAAACAGAACCACAGACAGCTGCTACAGATTGATTCAATCGATTCACACACTAGGTGATTCTTACTTGCTATCCCTGAACTAGCAGAATCAGAGCTTAGTGGCACTGCCCTATGTGGTTAAGAAAGAACATGCTTTTCAACAATAATTGAATATGGGTAGGTATCAAAACTCTTGTATATGTTTACTCTTGATTTTGTCCTAATTAAATGTTATTCATATCTACAGCCATTTCTGCATTTACATCTCAGTTTTCTGTATTTACATCTGTTTTCTGTATTTACATCTCAGTTTACACCTCAAAGACATTTGGCATTTAAGAGTGATTGTACTTCATGTGTGACATGACTGAGAGACCAAAAGGGAACAGTCCTTGGTACTTCCTTAGTGTGGGGCTCATGGTGCCTCTCTCTACTGGACTGGCTATTCATAGGTCTCAGGGGATGCTGCCTTACATAACTAGGATTATAGGAGTGAGAGAGGGACAGCATAATAAAGTAACTACAAATGACATTATAATCTGAAAATATGGTTAAAATCAATCCCAGCTCATCAGAAGCCACACAATCTTAATTATACTATTCTTAGCATCTCAGTTTTTCACATGTAGCATTAAGATAATAAAACATACTTCACAAAGTCATTATGATAATCAAGAAAGATAGTTTAAGTGAAATCAGCAGAGCTCCTAGCACAACTGAATCTAAATTTAAGGGACAAGACATTAACTGATGCACTTATACGGATACTAATGGACTTCCTTCACTATAGAATTACAAAACTTTATTTTGCATCTTTCACAGAAGGTTAATTCATCAAGATTAATCACATACCCAATACATACTTTTTGAAAGAACTTTATTGAGACAATCCACATGCCATAACATTCACCCAAAGCATACAAATCAACGGTTACTAGTAATTCACAGACTTGTGTAACCATCACCAGCCAAAATGCAATATACTCTTGAGTTTCTTTGCCACATCACCAAAGGATGTCCCCACCATGAGGAAACAATCTGACAAAATCATGATGTAAAGCTTCTTTTTAAAGATGTTTTAAAATTTATTTATTCATGAGAGACACAGAGGCATGACATGATAATGCTGTTAGACAGATGGAGAAGCAGGCTCCTCACAGAGTACCTGATGTGGGACTCAGTCCCTGGACCCAGGATCACACCCTGAGCCAAAGGCAAAAATTCAACCACTGAGCTACCCAGGCATCCTTGAGGTAAAACTTCTATAATGCAATCAGCAATGACATTTTTAAAGAAGTTTGGGTTCAGTTGAATAGTTTCTATATTAAGGTGGCTACATGAGCATAATAACACTGATTGGTTCCTGGGTCACACAAAAAGAAGTTATGGACTTCCTATTTCTAATCTGACATGCAAAATGCTTGGGAGTTGTTATTCTCACCCTTACAATAAGAAAAAGTTGAACAAACTGATAATCAACAACCCTTCTTATATCTATCAGAGCACGGAGATCACAGGACAAATTGCTTCCCTGAAAACTGGAGACAGAGGTGTGTACAGAAAATCATATATTACCAGGAGAAGAAGCCCAGGACTAGAAGTACACAAATAGACCCAGTACTGATAGGAATATGTAAGCTGTAATTGATGACTTGCTGGAGGCTCTCTGTGGACTAGTGTAAGAGTTAAACTAGAGTTAAACTCTAGGAAGTGGGGGAAATACTTTCTTGGGTTTTACTTCCAAAAGTTCCACCCAGTTCTCAGAGAAAGAAATTCTCCTTCAAGGAGTTACAGGGAAAGTAACCATTCTGAAAGGAGGGTAAAGCTGAAGGAACTGCAATCTGTTTAAGAGAAGGTCTCTCAGGAAGTCCAACAACATCTAGGGAGACAAAAACAAGGATAGTAGAAGAAAATTTAACCCCTGACAACATAGCTATCTATAGAAAACTGTAAACAAGCCTAAATCCTAGGCAGAAAAACAGAAAACCCCACACTAAATGTCTATCTGCTTCAGTTCCTTTCACTTGTTGCATCATGTCTGGTTTCAACAAAAATTAAAAGGCATGCTAAAAGGCAGTACGAAGAGACAAAGCATCAGAATAAGACTCAGATATAGTAGAGAACTTAAAATGACCAGACAAGAAATTTGAAATGTGATTAATATGCTAAGGACTCTAATAGAAAAAGTGAACAATATGCAAGAACAGATGGGAAATGCAGGTAAATGGAAACTCTAAGAAAGGATTGGAAGGAAATAGTAGAAATAATAATAAAAAAAAAACTGAAATCCAAATGAAGAATGCCTTTCATGGGCTCTGACTCATCATCAAACTGGACATGGCCAAGGAAAGATCAGTGAGACTGAAGATAGGTCAATAGAAAGCTCCCAAACTATAAGACAAAGAGGGAAAAAAAGGATGAAAGAAAATGGAACAGAAAAAAAAATGGAACAGAATATCCAAGAACTATGATACAATTACAAAAGGTATATAACACATACATTTTTGGAATACCAAAAGGAAAAGAGAAAGAGAAAGGAATAAAATAGATATTTGAAATAATACTAAGAATTTTCCGAAATCTAATGGCTATCAAATCATATAACCAGGAATCTTAAAGAACACCAAGCAGAATAAATACCTCCAAACAGTCTACACCTGGGCAATTCAAACTACAGAAAATGAAAGACAAAGAGAAAATCTTGAAAAATACCGAGCAGAGAGGAAATCTTACTTATAGGGAAGCATAAATAAAAATTGCATCAGACTTCTCTTTAGAAATCGTGCAAGTCAGAGTGGAGTGAAATATTTAAGTGTTGAAAGAAAAAAAATCAACATAGAAATCTGCATCCTGCAAAAGTATCCTTCAAACATGTAGGAGAAATAAGACTCTTAAGTAAAAATTGAGGTACTCTGTTGCTAGTAAACCTGCCTTGTAATCTATATTGAATGGGCTTCTTCAAAGAGAAGGGAAATAATATAGATGAAAAGCTCAGACTACATAGTGGACAAGAATTGAAAAAGGAATAAGTAAAAGTAAAAGAAAGAATTTGATTTTTTTTTGTATTTTAACTGAAATTTGTTCAAAAAATTATTAGCTAAAATTTGTTCAAAATATGATTAGCAACATCTTACAGAGGGATTACAGTTTATAGATTGGTGAGATGAATGATAGCAATGCAATTAGGGAGGGGAGAGACTGGGACTACTTTATTGTACTTGCACTCTACATGAAGTGGTATAATGTTATTTGAAAGTGGATTTACATTAACTGTAAATATATATCACAAACTCTGCTCAACCACGAACATTTTAAAAACAGAAGTCTAATGGACAAAGAGAAGAGAAAAACTGGAATTGTATAAAATGCTCAGTTAAAAATCTGAAAAGGCAGTAAGAGTCAAGGAAAAAGGAAAAAGGAAAGAAAATCTATGAAAGAAATTTTTAGAACAGTTGGAAAAATATGTTTATGGGCTGGGTACTAGAGAATAATAAGGAATTATGTCACTTCTTACATGTGACATGGTATTGTGGTTACATAAGAATAAGGCCTTATTCTGAGAAGATACATGGCGATGTATTTAGGAATGAAATGCCATCCTGATGTCTGGAACTCACTCTCAAATGATTCACGTGTGTGTGTGTGTGTGTGTGTGTGTGTGTGTGTGTGTGTGTGTTTATGCACAAAAAAAGAGATAAAGAAAATTAGGATATTCCAATAATTGTGGAATCTAGGTGATGGTTACATAGCAGTTAGTGTACAGTTCCTTCAACTTTTCTGTATGTTCAAAAATGAGTAAAAATCATTTAATAGGGCAGCCTGGGTGGCTCAGTGGTTTAGTGCTGCCTTCAGTCCAGGGCATGATCCTGGAGACCTAGGATCTAGTCCCATGTCAGGCTCCTTGCATGGAGCCTGCTTCTCCCTCTGCCTGTGTCTCTGTCTGTCTCTCTCTCTCTCTGTCTCTCATGAATAAATAAAATATTTTTTAAAAAATCGTTTAATAAATGAAAAAAAATAAATGAATGGATTAATTAATACCAATATATACCTCTTGCATTTGTTTTAGAATAGGCTTTACAGCAAAGATCTTGATAAAAATCCACATTTTAACTTTTACAATATCTTTGAGGAATCTCAAGGCAGAGGATTTATTGTTGATGAGCTTGATTAATTCTATCCTTTAAATTTACAAATAACAAGATCTTTCGTGTGTTATGCTGCTGCTTAGTTTTACTCTAAATTTCAGAGAAATTGTTTTGGGCCACAAGAGATTATCAAATCATTGGCTACAAGTCATTTAAACCCATAAATCACAAGTTGTGCAATTTTTATTTTACTTCCTAAGTAATGTAATTGTGTAATGAGAAGTAATCTGAGGTTTATAGGAATTGCAGGAAATAAAATTAGTAGCATGTGAAATTAAAAATGAGCTAATAAACACATTTTGCTAAATTTACAATTATATCATGCTACTCCTCATGGAAAAACTTACTGCCTCGTGAGTCAATTGCCTTGTTATTTGAAATATGCCTTGCAATTCTATAACACATTCTTACCATGATTAAAAGACAGTAACAGCATTATCATGAATTGTGTTATGTAATTAGGCATGACACATTAATATATGGCTAATAAAACTGCAAGACCATTATAAACATCTATCTTTCTACTTTAAATTCTTTATACTAGTATCATAACCACAAGATAAAAAATAATTATAGCAATTTGAAGTGAACATCTGCTAGTTAAAGGATCATACTGTTACCAACTATTATGTGTAAGAGGTCAAAAAAATCTGAAGGGCAGTAATTCAATCTAACAATGAATTGAAATCTTCATTTAGCTTTTCGCTTTCCCATCATCTTTCAAAAGAAATATACTTGCATGTATTCTTTGTGTATGTGCTACTCAATTAAAATGGATTATGTGAGGAATTTCTCTAAACAGCATGACCCTAAACCAAAAAGAATCATCTTTTAAGAGAAAGAAAAAAGTTCTCAGTAAGTACAAATTCAGAAATATGAATGTAATGTTCAGGAAAAAGAAAATTGTTTTCCAGCTTTGGTGGAATAGGAGTGTGGCAGTACATCAAATACCCTGCTTAAGGAAGAGCTAAATCATGTTTTTGTTTTATAACATACAGCACATCAACTTCCAATACTTAATGGGATTCATTTTAACAAGTACTTACATGCTAAGATTTGGAGTGATATAAAAACGACTAAAATTGGTTGCTTACTCTAAAATAGGTCTAATCCAATTAGGATAATAGATCAGCACGTAACTGTAAAGCAAAACAAGTACGGAATAGAAGAAAAAGCCAACTTGTCACAGTAGACCAGAGAACAACCTCTTTATTTGGGAAACCAGGGAATCCTTCATGGAGGAAATGGCATTTGATCTATGTCTTGAAGTAAAAAAGGGATATTGATTGGGACATCTGGGTGGCTCAGTGGTTGAGCGTCTGTCTTCAGCTCAGGGCGTGATCCTGGAGTCCTAGGATCGAGTCCCACATTGGGCTTCCTGCATACAGTGGGCTTCTCTCTCTGCCTATGTCTCTGCCTCTCTCTCTCTCTCTCTGTGTCTCTCATGAATGAATAAATAAAATCTTTAAGAAAAAAGGGATATTGAAAACTGTATAAGAAAAGTATGGCTTATTTGGACTTTTAACTGGTATAAGTTGTAGGATAGGTAAGAAATGAGAGTGAAAATTAGTTTGAGGCCAATTATAGGACGTCTTGACTTTGGGAGTGAAGAGATTGGACCGGAGTATTGTGTCAATGGAGAAACATTCTGAGGAGGGTTGTGACTAACACCCATATTTTTGGATTCTAACTCCAGTAGGTGATGAACTAGGTGATGAACTAGAGTAGGCTGGAAGCAGGGACATTAGTTAGGGGACTGTTAGAACAACCCTGGTGAAAATGGTGAGAGAGAAAAGGGAAGACGTAGTCATAGAAACATCCAGAAGATACAACTGATGAACTCAGGTCAGACTAGAGGGAAAGGGAAAAAGGAAAGATGTCAGATTAAAGACAACTCAGGGTTTGGTGTGGTTGAAATCTTGTGCTGAAATGGAGCAGAGATCTGAGAACAAAGAACTGAGCTTTATGAATTCATACTGCAATCATCACTTCCAAATCTAGTTTGTATGTAACTTAGGGATCAGTGGTCAATAAATAAAAGGCACTCCTGATGCTCTAGGCTGTCTTCTCTTAGGTGTCTTTTGTTCTTACTTCCAAAGTTCTGAGTGACAAAAACCGAAGCTGGTCTACAAAATTACTATTGCATGGGACAATTTTTTCCACCTCCTGAACACAGACTGACAAAACCCACCAGCATCCTAACTGTAAAACAATGCAGGAAGATTCTGACGTCTCACACATTCCTGCCTCTAGGGATTTGCTTCTGCAATGCCCTCTGTCTGGGACACCAGCAGGAACACCTAGCTCTCTCCTTACTCCGTTTAAATGCCTTCTATCAGGGCCTTCTGCAGCCAGCTGAATTAGCAGTGGTCCCCCACCCATGGTACTCTGCATCCTGTGACTCAACTACACAGTGCTTCATAGCACCTCTCAACACTGATCTTGACACTATAGACTACTCAACATGGATGCATTTGATCTGTGTCTGTTGTCTCCTGGTAGGAAAAAAACAAACAAAAAATTTTTCCATGAGAGTAGGGCTCTTGGTTTGGTCTACAACTACTACATCTTCAGCTTCTAGAATGGTGTCCATTATGCAGGAGGTTCTGCATAAAAATTAATTGAATGAAAGTTGCTTTTATTTTGACGTTGGAGCTATCAGACATCCTAGTATCAAGAGTTCTCAAGATGATTAATTACCACATGTGCAATTCTCAATCAACTGCACATATCATAAGGCAACTATGTTTGTTTTTATTTACTCAATTTAGATACAATTATTTTACACACGCTATACTACTATTTTACTCCAAGAGACTCCTGATTTGACAGTTGCCTGGCATTATAGCAGGGGTTCTCAGACCTGAGTATGCTTCAAAATCACTTGTTGAAGCAAATCATTGGCCTCAATCCTAGAGATTATGATTCAGTGAGTCTGGGCTGGGTCCAACAAGCTCCTGAGTGATGTAGATTTTGCTGGCCAAGGGTCCACACTTTAAAAATGACTGTATTACCAACTATAACATAATTTCAGTAGAAGCATGAGAGAAGTCTACAAAATCAAGGAGTCGAGATGTTTATGCGTCCTGGTAATGGAAGAGTGGGTCCCCAGGGGAAGAGATCACTGCTTATCTGTTTGCAATGCTTGAAGCTTTCTAACCTACTTTAAAAATACCTCGAAAGCCTTTTTGCTTTCCTAATTGGATTAAAATGTTACACTCCATTTCATTTGGTTGCATTATACTTCTCAAAAGAACTAAATTCATATTAAAGAGCATTGAAGATGTAATAGGAAACAATGAAAGTCATTGTTAGAAGAAGGCCCCGTATGACTTCCAGTTACTATCAAGATGAGGACAACATCAAAGTCTATTAGATGTCTTCGTGCAATTATGCGTTGAGAATTAATGTCATCTCTTGAACCCTTGTTGATTTCTGATCTAAGACCATACAGATTTTAATAAATAAAGACCAATACAAATAGAAAACTCACATTATTTATTGCACAAACCAGGGTACTTTGAAGAGAATGGGTGCTATTAATTTCACTGGGTTCATAGCTATCAAACAAGACTATGGCAGGGGTACGTTCATCCTAAATATGTAAGGAAATTGTACAAAATGAAAATTGGATTATAAAAATTAATTTGTTGTGTATTGATTGGTTTTTATTTGATCATTCTGAAGGATTTCTGGAATTCATTTACGGTTGCTATGCAAGACGTTCAGAAAGTCTTCTCTTCTATTCTCACGCCCTGCAAATCTTCAGATGTGTGCACAAGTTGCAGCTTTCCACTGGTGTATGCATATAATCGTGGTGCAACACAAAGAACTTTGGATTTAAACAAAACACAGTTTATATCCCAGCTCTGCTGTATGGCCTTGGACCTCTCTTCCACCCTTGTTTCTTTAAGGGTTAATGAAGACAATGATACCTATACCACAGAATTACCTGTGTTGACAGCATGAATCCCCTAGATCTATGGCTAGCTAAACACCCTGCTTAGTAAGCATTCATTTCTTTTTTTCCAGAAATGTATATAAGGCAAAAATTTAATCTTGCTATCCTAAGTATGATACATATCATACTTAGTATAATATACTTAGTATATTATATAATATATATAATACTTAGTATAATATCCTAAGTATTTAAACTATGCATCTCGGAATATTTGAGCACAAGGAATTGAAACGGAGAGGGCATCATTTAGAAAGTAACTTATGAGAAAAACCTCAAATTTGCTATTGAAACAGCTGCAGTATTTATAATTTGAGATTTTATAAAAGGAGAATGTAAGATTTTTAAAAATCAAAACCTATGTTTTATTGAAGTGTAATTAGCATACAATGTTATATTAGTTTTAGGTGTACAATAATTCTATACATTACTCAGTGGTCACAATAGCAGAGTATAAGCTTTTAAATCTTCATCACAGGCAACATGGGTTTATAAGTGATAAGAAATACTAATACAAATCAATATATGGTTTGTGGAGTTTCTAGATACATTTCAAAGAAAATGAAGAGAATCTACCAATGTGAAGGGCATCATTTAGAGGCCAAAGAGCCACAGTGTGGTAAGCAGGTCACCCACAGTATCACCTAACATAAGCTAGTTTTACTTTTTACAGCTTCTTTTTTTTCAAATATTTTATTTATTTATTTGACATACACAGAGAGAGAAAGAGAGAGAGCACAAGGAAGGGGAGCAGCAGAGAGGGGGGGGGAGCAGCAGACTCCTCATGGAGCAGGGAGCCTGACATGAGGCTCAATCCCAGGACCCCAGGATCATCACCTGAGCCAAAGACAGATGCTCAGTGGGCTGAGCTACCCAGGTACCCCTACACCTCCTTTATTCCATTCTCCTCTTGACACACAGATTCTGTAAAATCACCAAACTAATTTTAAAGTGGCTCTTCAGGATGCCTGGGTGGCTCAGCGGTTGAGCATCTGCCTTTGGCTCAGGGTGTGATCCCAGGATCCAGGATCGGGTCCCACATCGGGCTCCTGTGGGAAGCCTGCTTCTCCCTCTGCCTGTCTCTCTGCCTCTGTGTGTGTGTGTCTCTCATGAATAAATAAATAAAAACTTTTAAAAAAGTAAAGTGGGGAGGAGGGGACAAGATGGCAGAAGAGTAGAGTCCCCAAGTCACCCGTCCCCACCAAAATACCTAGATAACTTTCAAATCATCCTGAAAACCTATGAATTCGGCCTGAGATTTAAAGAGAGAACAGCTGGAATGCTACGGTGAGAAGAGTTCGTCCTTCTATCAAGGTAGGAAGACGGGGGGAGGGGGGAAGAAATAAACAAAAAGCACCCAAGGGGGAGGGGCCCCACGAGGAGCCGGGCTAAGGCCAGGGCGAGCGCCCCCAGGACAGGGAAGCCTCGTGGGGAGAAGCAGGAGCTTCACCAATCTTCCCGGATGGAAAGGCGCTCGCAGGGAGTTGGAGCAGGATCCCAGGAGGGACGGGGATGCTCTCAGGATCCCGGGGTCACTAACAGACACCTGCGCTCCGGGGAGAGCGTGCCAGCTCCCTAAAGGGCTGCAGCGCGGGCCCGGCTGGACCTGGGAGCAGCTCGGAAGCGGCTCGGGCAGGGGTTCAGCGGGGAGGGGGCTGCGCGGCCCTGGGAGCACGAATCCAACAGCACAGGCCCTGGAGCCCAGGGCGTGGGGGACACAGCCCGGGATCCGGCCTCCCCCCAGGACAGGCGGAGGCCGGGAGCGCACAGGATAGCAAGGACGCTCCTGCCTCCCTGAGCCTGGGGCTGTGCAGATCGGAGCCCCGCCCTCAGAGCATCCAGGCCCCTGTGGACTGGGAGCTGCGGGAGTTACTGCGGGAGCTGACTCCAGGGCTGGGGAGCTGGCTGCTGCCACTGTTGTTGTTCCTCCTGGGGCCTCACAGGATAAACAACCCCCACTGAGCCTCACAGTGGCCTCACTGGATAAACAGGATAAACAACTTTCACTGAGCCCTGCAACAGGCAGGGGGCTGGGCAGCTCCCCCAGGTGCACACACCTGAGAATCAGCACAGCAGGCCCCTCCCCCAGAAGACCAGCTAGAAGGACAGGGAAAAGCAAGTTATTAACCAAGCAGCACTGGAAAGTTCCAGGGGAAGTCGAGGGATTTACAGTATATAGAATCAGAGGATACTCCCCCTTGTTTTTTGTTCTGTTTGTTCCCCCCCTTTTTTCTTTTCTTCTCTTTTGTTCTTCTTCTTCTTTTTTTTCTTTTCTTTTTTCTCTTTTCTCTTTTTCTCATTTTCCCAATAGAACTTGTTTTTGGCCACTCTGCACTGAGCAAAATGACTAGAAGGAAAAACTCACCTCAAAAGAAAGAATCAGAAACAGTCCTCTCTCCCACAGAGTTACAAAATTGGATTACAATTCAATGTCAGAAAGCCAATTCAGAAGCACAATTATAAAGCTGCTGGTGCCTCTAGAAAAAAGCATAAAAGATTCAAGAGACTTCATGACTGCAGAATTCAGATCTAATCAGGCAGAAATTAAAAATCAATTAAATGAGATGCAATCCAAACTAGAGGTCCTAACCACCAGGGTTAACGAGGAAGAAGAACGAATGAGTGACATAGAAGACAAGTTGATGGCAAAGAGGGAAACTGAGGAAAAAAGAGAAAAACAATGAGGATAACCCATGAGGATAGGTTAAGGGAAATAAATTACAGCCTCAGAAAGAAAAATCTATGTTTATTTGGGGTTCCCGAAGGCGCCTAAAGGGACAGAGGTCCGGAATATGCATTTGAACAAATCATAGCCGAAAACTTTCCTAATCTCGGAAGGGAAACAGGCATTCAGATCCAGGAAATAGAGAGACCCCCCCCTAAAATCAATAAAAACCACTCAACACCTCGACATTTAATAGTGAAGCTTGCAAATTCCGAAGATAAAGAGAAAATCCTTAAAGCAGCAAGAGACCGGAAATCTCTAACTTTTATGGGGGGAATTACTAGATTAACAGCAGACCTCTCCACAGAGACCTGGCAGGCCAGAAAGGGCTGGCAGGATATATTCAGGGTCCTAAATGAGAAGAGCATGCAGCCAAGAATACTTTATCCAGCAAGGCTCTCATTCCGAATAGAAGGTGAGATAAAGAGCTTCCAAGATAGGCAGAAACTAAAAGAATATGTGACCACCAAACCAGTTCTCCAAGAAATATTAAGGGGAACTCTGTAAAAGAAAGAGGAAGTCCAAGGGAACAATCCACAAAAACAGGGACTGAATAGGTATCATGATGACACTAAATTCATATCTTTCAATAATAACTCTGAACATGAATGGGCTTAATGACCCCATCAAAAGGTGCAGGGTTTCAGACTGGATAAAAAAGCAAGACCCATCTATTTGCTGTCTACAAGAGACTCATTTTAGACCTAAGGACACCTACAGCCTGAAAATAAAAGGTTGGAGAACCATTTACCATTCAAATCGTCCTCAAAAGAAAGCAGGGGTAGCCATCCTTATATCAGATAAACTAAAGTTTATCCCAAGACTGTTTATCCCAAGAGATGAAGAGGGACACTATATCATACTTAAAGGATCTATCCAACAAGAGGAACTAACAATCATCAATATTTATGCCCCGAAGGTGGGAGCTGCCAAGTATATCAATCAATTAATAACCAAAGTTAAGACATACTTAGATAATAATACATTTCTACTTGGTGACTTGAATGTAGCGCTTTCTACAATCAACAGGTCTTCTAAGCACAACATCTCCAAAGAAACAAGAGCTTTAAATGATACACTGGACCAGATAGGTTTCACAGATATTTACAGAACTTTACATCCAAACTCAACTGAATACACATTCTTCTCAAGTGCACATGGAACTTTCTCCAGAATAGACCACATATTGGGTCACAAATCAGGTCTCAACTGATACCAAAAGATTGGGATCCTCCCCTGCATATTTCCAGACCATAATGCTTTGAAATTAGAACTAAATCACAAGAAGAAGTTTGGAAGGATTTCAAACATGTGGAGGTTAAGGAGCATCCTGCTAAAAGATGAAAGGGTCAACCAGGAAATTAGAGAAGAATTTAAAAGATTCATGGAAACTAATGAGAATGAAGATACAACTGTTCAAAATCTTTGGGATACAGCAAAAGCAGTCCTAAGGGGGAAATACATCGCAATACAAGCATCCATCCAAAAACTGGAAAGAACTCAAATACAAAAGTTAACCTTGCACCTAAAGGAGCTGGAGAAAAAAATAGCAACTAGATCCTACACCCAGCAGAAGAAGAGAGTTAATAAAGATTCAAGCAGAACCCAATGAAATAGAGACCAGAAGAATTGTGGAACAGATCAACAAAACCAGGAGTTGGTTCTTTGAAAGAATTAATAAGATAGATAAACCATTAGCCAGCCTTATTAAAAAGAAGAGAGAAAAGACTCAAATTAATAAAATCATGAATTAGAAAGGAGAGATCACCACCAACATCAAGGAAATACAAACAATTATTTTTTATTTTTAAAGACTTTATTTATTCATGAGAGGAGAGAGAGAGAGAGGCAGAGACACAGAGGGAGAAGCAGGCTCCACACAAGGAGCCTGATGCGGGACTTGATCTCGGGTCTTCAAGATCACACCCTGGGCTGAAGGTGGCACTAAACCGCGGGGCCACCTAGGCTGCCCGAAATACAAACAATTTTAAAAACATATTATGATCAGCTATATGCCAATAAATTAGGCAATCTAGAAGAAATGGATGCATTTCTGGAAAACCACAACTTACCAAAACTGGAACAGGAAGAAATAGAAACCCTGAACAGGCCAATAACCAGGGAGGAAATTGAAGAAGTCATCAAAAACCTCGCAAGAGGGATCCCTGGGTGGCTCAGCGGTTTGGCGCCTGCCTTTGGCCCAGGGCGCGATCCTGGAGACCCGGGATCGAATCCCACGTCGGGCTCCCGGTGCATGGAGCCTGCTTCTCCCTCTGCCTGTGTCTCTGCCTCTCTCTCTCTCTCTGTGACTATCTTAAGTAAATAAAAATTAAAAAAAAAAAAAAAGAAATCTGAGACCAGCCTCAGTTTAAAAAAAAAAAACCTCGCAAGACACAAAAGTCCAGGCCCAGATGGCTTCCCAGGGGAATTCTATCAGACGTTTAAAGAAGAAACAATACCTATTTTACTAAAGCTGTTCGGAAAGATAGAAAGGGACGGAATACTTCCAAACTCATTCTATGAGGCCAGCATCACCTTAATTCCAACACCGGACAAAGACCCCACCAAAAAGGAGAATTATAGACCAATATCCCTGATGAACATAGATGCAAAAATTCTCAACAAGATACTAGCCAATAGGATGCAACAATACATTAAGAAGATTATTCACCATGACCAAGTGGGATTTATCCCTGGGATGCAAGGCTGGTTCAACACTCGTAAATCAATGTGATTGATCATATCAGCAAGAGAAAAAACAAGAACCATATGATCCTCTCAATAGATGCAGAGAAAGCATTTGACAAAATACAGCATCCATTCCTGATCAAAACTCTTCAGAGTGTAGGGATAGAGAGAACATTCCTCAGCATCTTAAAAGCCATCTACGAAAAGCCCATAGCAAATATCATTCTCAATGGGGAAACACTGGGAGCCTTTCCCCTAAGATCAGGAACAAGACAGGGATGTGCACTCTCCACTGCTATTCAATATAGTACTAGAAGTCCTAGCCTCAGCAATCAGACAACAAAAAGAAATAAAAGGCATTCAAATTGGCAAAGAAGAAGTCAAACACTCCCTCTTCACAGATGACATGATAGTATACATAGAAAACCCAAAAGACTCCACCCCAAGATTGCCAGAACTCATGCAGCAATTTGGCAGTGTGGCAGGATACAAAATCAATGCTCAGAAGTCAGTGGCATTGGCATTTCTATACACCAACAATGAGACTGAAGAAAGAGAAATTAAGGAGTCAATCCCATTTACAATTGCATCCAAAGCATAAGATACCTAGGAATAAACCACTGGAAAAAAGACAGTCTCTTCAATAAATGGTGCTGGGAAAATTGGACAGCCACATGCAGAAGAATGAAACTAAACCATTCTCTTACACAATACACAAAGATAAACTCAAAATGGAAGACCGATCTAAATGTGAGACAAGATTCCATCAAAATCCTAGAGGAAAACACAGGCAACACCCTTTTTGAACTTGGCCACAGTAACTTCTTGCAAAATACATCCATGAAGGAAAGAGAAACAAAAGCAAAAATGAACTATTGGGACTTCATCAAGATAAGAAGCTTTTGCACAGCAAAGGATACAGTCAACAAAACTAAAAGACAACCTACAGAATGGGAGAAGATATATGCAAATGATGTATCAGATAAAGGGCTAGTTTCCAAGATCTATAAAGAACTTATTAAACTCAACAGCAAAGAAACAAACAATCCAATCATGAAATGGGCAAAAGACATGAAGAGAAATCTCACAGAGGAAGACATGGACATGGCCAACACACACATGAGAAAATGCTCTGCATCACTTGCCATCAGGGAAATACAAATCAAATCCACAATGAGATCCCACCTCACACCAGTGAGAATGGGGAAAATTAAGGCAGGAAACAACAAATGTTGGAGAGAATGTGGAGATAGGGGAACCCTCTTGCACTGTTGGTGGGAATGTGAACCCGTGCAGCCACTCTGGAAAACTGTGTAGAGGTTCCTCAAAGAGTTAAAAATAGATCTGCCCTACAACCCAGCAATTGCTCTGCTGGGGATTTATCCCAAAGATACAGATGCAATGAAATGCCAGGACACCTGCACCCCAATGTTTATAGCAGCAATGTCCACAATGGCCAAACTGTGGAAGGAGCCTCGGTGTCCATCGAAAGATGAATGGATAAAGAAGCTGTGGTCTATGTATACAATGGAATATTACTCAGCCATTAGAAATGACAAATACACACCATTTGCTTCGACATGGATGGACCTGGAGGGTATTACGCTGAGTGAAATAAGTCAATCGGAGAGGGACAAACATTATATGGTCTCATTCATTTGGGGAATATAAATAATAGTGAAAGGGAATAAAGGGGAAAGGAGAAAAAATGAGTGGGAAATATCAGAAAGGGAGACAGAACATGAGAGACTCCTAACGCTGGGAAATGAACAAGGGGTGGTAGAAAGGGAGGTGGGCGGGGGGTGGGGGTAACTGGGTGACAGGCACTGAGGGGGCACTTGATGGGATGAGCACTGGGTGTTATGCTATATGTTGGCAAATTGAACTCCAATAAAAAAATTAAAATTAAAATTAAAATTAAAAAATAAAAAAAAATAAAAAAAATAAAAAATAAAGTGGCTCTTCTTAGAGGAAGCACCTGCCTGCCAAAGGAGTTGGGAGAACAACAGAATTTGTTAATGGGGTGCTTGGTAAGTGGGACAATCTTTCTTCTCATTCCAGGATCTTTGCCCCAAGTTCCATTATCTCTGGGCTTCCATCAGAATTCCAAACTACATAGCCAATTCTTCCTCATGCATTATCCTCAGTCACATAAAATTTTAAAATGCCAGAGCTGAAAGCACCTAACAAGTAAACTAACCCAAGATTCTAACTTTATAGATGAAGAAAACCAGCCCAGAGATGTGCAGTAACTTATCCAAAATAATATAAATGATAAGTAAAGTGCTAGGTCTGGAAGCCCATATCTGGGTCTTTTCAGTGGATCACACTACCTTTCCACGTTAGCCATTAAAGACCAACTCAAAGGGGGTTTCGCCAAGGGTCACTCAAATGGTCCTTGGATTTCATAAAAGTCACTCTTAAATGAGTTAGACTTCCAACAATAAGGAATTTGCTAAATAAATTATGTAAAACATATATACTAAACCAGTTGACCCATAAAAAATTATATTCTAGACTATTTCACAGCATGTGAAGATGTTAATGATATCTTGTTTAAAAATCAGGTTACAATAGGTGGTTATTTTATGCTGTAAATATTTGTAAATATAAAAGAGAGAGTATGGGAGGTTATATACCAAATACTAACAACCATTAACTCTAGGTGTTCATACTGCAGGTAAATTTTTAGTTTGCTATGATTTCCATATGCTCTTCAAAAGTATGTGTTCTTTTTATAACTATGAGAGAGGAAATAACAGTTGGATAGCAAGTATTTCTGCAAGTAAATATTCTGAGCCTTTTCTGATCCTTTGTTCTTGGCTTTCTCCCTTTTTCCTTGACACTGATATCTCCCTAGATTTTTATCCCTGAGTCCCCTGATAAGTGCTTTCCATGTTTCTGAATACAAAATGCAAATGCTTATACTGACCATCAGCTTAGCCACATACACCTCTGACCTCAGAGGAGCACAGTGTTCCATTATGTATCCTTATAATCTGACTGCGCCGGAACATTTCAGTGGAATTGTCATACTCAACTGAAACTATGAGTGTGTAGTTAGGGCTGAAGATGAAGGCTGCTGGTAGGTCACCAACGTGCAGAGAATAGCAAAAGCCAAGGAATTCTTAGAGGGCCAAGAGACTAGAACACATATTCAAGGCTGGAATTTAGGAAGAGAGCCATTATTTGGGAATGGGCTTAAAATTGAATCAGGAAACAAAGAGAAAAACCAGCAAAAAGTGTACTTATGAGAACCAAGAAGAAAGATCAACAGTACTTAAGGCTGCTTATTTACATATAGTAGCAGAATCAAGACAATTAAAAAATAAGTTGAAAACAGTTAAAAGGAATGATGGCCAAAACACTGTTTTGATCATTTAAGAACATATAAGAGAAATTCCAGGGATAAGGACACACTGAAAAATTTCCATGTGTTGTCTTTATGATTACAAATGGGGCTCTTCACCCTCAATGTAATACCTGATTCCAGAAGAAGGATAAAATCCAAGAAAGAAATTCTGTCTGTCATGGATGTTCATCAAGGAAGCCTTGTGACAGGAAAAGTAGTAAGTATTAAGCTCAAAGAGTCATTTGGAAACCTGTCTGTTGGATCATGGATATTCCAAGGCCAGAAATTTCATTGTAGAGATCAGTCCTAAGGATAACGGGAGACTATGGAAATACAATGATAAGCTAAGAACATTCATAGTTTGAGACCACAGAACACAATGTAAGCTTTGTTACATCAAAGATGTCATAACCAAGTGGCTGTTTTTCATTGCAAAAGTTGGCTTTCTTGTGTTAATATGATAATAGGGACAATTGGAAACATAGTAACAATTAGAACATAGAAAACACCCTAGTTTCTAAGAAATACTTGAAGGAAAAAGACATGACTTTTCTTGTGCCAGCTTTCTTCTGTTTCAAAAATGCCAACTGCTAGCTGAGACCAGTGGATTTGTTAAATGTTTCTAATGAACATGTGCAGAGCCAAAATATACATTACACTCAACAAAGAAACTGAAGTCACCATCACTACTAGTGATCAAGTGGAGAACAGAGCTCAGCCTTTCAACTCACTGCCTGGTGCTTTTGTTGTCCCAGTGTCTCCTTTGATTCCTTGTTTCTCTCCCTAGAGAGTTCACTGTGTGTTACCCAACTGCCAGAATAGTGCCAACTTGAATCAAGCACACTGAGTCTCAGACTTCATCAGGAAATTTGTAGGCCTTGCTTCTGGCATTATTTGAGTAAAGGTGTCTGTGAAATGTATTTGCTTATCAAGTTAGAAGATAAAGCATCCAGTGTCTTCAGCAAGGAGAAAGGGATTATACTTGAAAAGGAACTAGGTCTATTCCAGACATTTTCTAGGTGTCTAGTTATGCTTCGGGAGAGAAAAGAGATGAGTCACTTTAGACTGTTATGTTTATGTGATTCAACACAGGAGTCAAACATAATTGTTCCATCATATCAGATATGGATACGTCAAGTGTGCCAATGTACAGACTAAGTCCTCGCATTTACAGATGCTTGACCTGGAATCTCCTTTCAGAAGCAGTGACCCTTTGGCCAAAGCATCCCCAATTTCCTTCTGAAGGCCTGTCAACTTTAGCAGTGTTCTCCCTCCTTGACAAAGTATCTATCTGTATTCATTGCCCTCCCTGAATTGATTAACCTCATTAACTCAGGACTTGAAGTTGTCTCAGCCCTCAGTAACAATCTTGGCTGATTTGCCTTTGGAGAAACCAGCATTTATATGGACGCATCAATTCCTTTCCAAAGAAGATACTGCATTAGAACATCAGGCAGTGAATGATGTTTTGGCTTTTGGACATTTGATTTCATTTATTCCTGGGATTTATTCTAAGGAAGCAATCCAAAATTTAATGCAAATTGGGCATGTTTTGCTTTACAATCTATTTTCCACAGAGAGGACTTCTTTTTAGTTCTTATATCCATTTTGGGACTCTGTTATAAAAATCTCCACATAGATACATAATCAGGTGCAAAGAATCTTAAGAAATGATGATTTTGCTTTTGAATTACAGAATTCTCTATGCAAATAGTAGCTTTTAAACTCACACAGAGCTTTCTCTGTTTAATGCCGACATCATACAAAATATCTTAATGTGGCCTCAACTTCAAGATTTTTTTATCATCTTTTTCTTTATACATAGCAGGAACACTATCAGCCTCCCGATCTTTCCAATATGCTGTGTGCATGTTTTTTCTGATTGGTTTTTGAAGGACAGTACACATCAATACATGCTCTATCCAGGTGATGTGGGTAAAGACAATATTTGCAAAGATGACTCCTACCTAAGAATTCCAAAGCTGCTAGAAAAGGTCATTAGGTGGCACACCTTTGCCATAGCTTCTCATCACTAACCAAACTTGAAAAGTTGTGAATTATAATCTTAAAAGCTAATAAAATGCATTATGGAAATATAACATATGAGACAAATGTCAATCTTTCTTGAGAGATTATTCTTGCTATGATTGTAATCAATTTGAAGGAATGCATCAATTTTTATCTCTCTCAAAGTTTTAGATAAAACCTTTGCATACTAAAGCCACCATTATAATCACCTAGAAGATAAATGGTAGCCTGTTCCTGAAATTGAAATTCTATTGGATGTTTGTATTATATTTATAAAAATTACAGCCACTCTTGTTATGTATAAATTATAAATTAGCTAAAACATGCTTCTCCAATTGTCCATCTACCCTCAACTTACTGATACCCAAGGAGTAAGTACAAGGTACAAGTCCTTAGTGCTAAGAGAGGTTCTAGAAAAAAAAAAATGAGACATATTCCGTCAACAGAATTGGGGAAAATGCAATGAGGGAAGCAGAGGAAAGTGCACACAGAACTCTCTGTACTATCATTGCAACTTTTAGGTAACTCTGAACTTATTTCCTAATAAAATGATGAACTTCCTAAGTTTATCAAAAAAAATCCTATTGGAGGGATAAAATACTGGTTTTCCCCACTATTCAGAAGTAGAGTGTTCCCAAGAAACCTTTCATAAGCTGCAACACTATAAAGTGAAGAAGCAATTACCATTTTGTAAAAGCAAAAATCCTCTTTGGATTTCTTTTGGTAAGCCAAAACAGGTATTAATGTAGGTCTTTCATAAAAGTGAAACGGCATAACATGAACTTTCAAAAAGAAAGGTATTATATGCAATTACAAAAAGATAGGGACAGAAAGACAGCTGGGGAAGGTTAATAGAAGGTGGCTCTACCTAACTGATTAATCAATTACATTGGCAGTGGGTGCTGGCAAAGCTTGGCGCAGGTCAGCCAGTGAAGCACATGGTAGATTTTTATTATTAGATTATTAGATTATTTTATTATTAGACTTTAGTAGTAACTTTTTATTTGGGAATAAGTTCAGCTTTACAGAAAGGTTTCAAAACTTCACCATGTGAGGGCATCTATTTTCAATTCATTATAATTGTGTCATGGAACTCTGAAAGAAAATCAGTTTTACTAACCACAAGTTATAAACATTTTATAGAAGTTCTCCACCTTTTCTAAAAGGTGGTTTCCCCCTTATTTTACCTAAATGCAGAAACAAACAAACCAAAAGTAGCCACACCGAATTTTGCAATTTATAGGACTTCTAATATCTGAAATCAGCCCAAATAAACCATAAAAAGCCTTGGAAAATACCAAGATCTGAAATATGAGTCACAAAATCTTACTTCTGCGAAGTGGACAAGTACCATTAGGTTAAATAGAAATTAATTTCCTAAAAAACTTAGGATACTTAAAGTGTTTTCAGCTATAATTCCCAGTGCAGCTATTTCAGCTAGCAACACCTTTTCAATGTGTTTTAGAGGAAACAAAAAACAAGAAAGGAAGAAGGGTTCTCATGAATAAAGATGACCTCAGATTTCCGGCTCTCTGAGTCCCAAGATCGTCAAAACTGGCTACAATGTATAGGGTCAGTGTATGTGTTCAAGTACTTCTGAGGCATTATTAATAAGTTTCACTTGGAGGCAAATGTGAAAAGCCATGAATGTGTTTATAATATAATACAGATGTAAGAAATAAGACGTAGATAAGGAAAAAAAAAGACGTAGATAAGGATAGGTCAACTGTGAATCTATGAGCATGTTTCTGAACTAGTAGTGAGTGAATAATAAGGCACCTATCACAGTTGGATGGTGACAGGTCAGTCCCAACACTGCTCTAATGTTATCCAACAGGTAGGGACATTCAATGGCTCAGTGACTTTATTTCTTTATCTATCAAACAGGGTTAATCAAACTCTTCCTATCAATCAAATTGTGCTGCAGTGAAATGCCAAAGAGTAGGCAGGTCACACTCTAAAGAGGTAAGACCTGGGAAATTGCCTATGATTTTTGTGATTCTTTTCATAATAATGACAGATAGTTACTTATCTTTTACTCTTTATTTTTATATTCCAAGTATGTGATCCTCCAGGTAAAGTACCTGAGTTAATATAATAACAAGAAAGCTGTAATGATGTCCTATTGTGCTTCTAATACCTCTCATCTGTTAGAATAAACTGGGGCAGAAGAAGAAAAAAGAAATCAGGGAATTAGGATATAAAATAATGAACACTGGATCCACTTAGGATCAAGTTAGAGAAGAGACCAGACTACAAGTCACAAGTGAGTCACTGCATCTGTGCTCATAATTTATGTGGAAATTATCACGAAAATAAAGAAATCAATTTTCTAGAAGTTTAGAACCCTCCAATTCCATTTTATGAGACAACACTTTTATGACCACCAAGAAAAAAATTATAAGAAAATCATATTACCAATTGTCATCTAATTGGTGTGTATGTGCTGGGTATGCACTAGTTTCTGGGGAGTCTAGTACAAATCTTTGATTAGTGAAAGCTATGGAATGGTCTTATGATCTATCTATCTTGAAAACATATTGATCCATTCCTCACAGCCCAAAGTTACTGAATTTCTTATTATTTCCCAAGGTAGGGAAGACCTCTTCAAATCACTCCATCATTTATTAAAAACATTTCTGGTGAATATCCATTTGATGAACAGGCCTAAGTGCTGAATGTGCACTTCCTGATTCTGCACTTCTTGAGGTATCATTTTTATTTTGACATTATACATGTCTTGCCATTAATCTGTGCATATTTTAGTAAAAACGCAGGAAAGTCCGCCATCTTACACTAGGAAAATACAACAATGCTGATGCTTACTCATATAAATGTTGCATTGCCTTTAGGTCACACACTAGCACAACAGACTGCCTTTCATTAGCAAGATGATTGACGTATTTCTCAGCCCTTTCCATATGATTATTTGATTGCCCTATTGACCAAAGGAAATATAAATATGTAAATGTTAGTATTTGGTAGAATACGAACAAATGTTCTCTTCGACTTGTTATGGAAACTCACCTATTTAATGTAAATCAAATACATTTTCAGTAGAGAGATTTGAGACCAGTGAAACCGATATGCAATCACAACCTAATTCAGTTGTTGGGTGGAAAAGATGTAAAGTCATTTATCAGTTTTCTCTGCTCTGGGGTTTAATTTTACAAATTCTAGGTCTATATTATGGTATCAATGAATATCAAATATATCCACTCTGATTTGCAGAAAACTAATTGGAAATTTAGACCAATTTGACTATTTGTTAGCTGTGAGGACAGAATTACCAAGAAAAAAAGTCCTTCCTTAGCACAAAAGCCATATGTGTTCTTTGAAATAAAAGTGGAAAGGATAGATTAATGAGAAAAAAAAACCATAGTTCCAGATATATTTTTAACATCTTGTTGTAGATTCTTTCATACCTTTACCACATATACTTGTGGTTGTATAAGATCATACTGAATATTCTATTTTAACCCCCTTTTTATAATATATTGTAAGCATCTTTCCATGTAAACAACTTAGATGATAGATAGATAGATGATAGATAGATAGATAGATAGATAGATAGATGATAGATAGATAGATAGATAGATAGATAGATAGATAGATAGATGATAGATAGAACATAATTTTTGTTGGCTAAAAAGCATTCTCTTCTATTGGTTAATTTTCTAGCCAATTTTCTATGGTCAATTAATTGAAGTTTATTTTGTATGAGTTTGATGTTCATGAGTTTGTGTTTTCATGGGCATTGCTGTAGTTACATTGTATACATGTTCCAAATTATTTCTTTAGGATATGATTTTGGAAATAAAAACTGTGGTCCAAATAGATGTTCTTTTAAATATTTTTATAGAGATTCCAAAATCAACCTTCAAAAAGTTTCCACCAATTTACACATCTATCATCAGAATAAGATCTTTTAAAACTAGTTATAGCTTACTTTAAGATTCTAATACATTAATAATTTTAATAATAAAAGATTCAACTTGTTTATAATTAAATGTACTATCAACTGATTAACAAATTTGTAAGGGAAGTGATCTAAACAAATGCATACCCTGTCTTCTCTTTTCCTCTCCTTGCCCAAAACATATACTACAGTAAGATAAAGCCTATGAGTCAAGTTTTCCAAAGCCAGACAGAGGACACTGATCCTTTCCAATTCTTTACAGAAATGCTGCCAAAGTTGACCACAAAATTTGAAAATCTAAAAGTTTTTAAATTTTTAGTGATTAAAAAATAAACCCAGAGAGAGGAAAGAGTCAAGAAGCTCTAAAATTAAGCAGCATAGAGTAGAGAAAAAAGGAGATGGTACGGCTGCTACCTCAGGGCCCTATTTAGTTACTTTCACACTTTAAATGAACCATCTCTTTTTACTAAATACATGGTTGAAATAGCATAACTCCTCACTTCAGTTTAGAAACAGAACATTCTCTCACAGTGAGTTCATATTATATAACAGGTTAGAAACAAAATAAAATTAATGTGAAGCCATTAAACCGAACAGTTAAAATGGAAGTGGATGGCACCAGGCATGAAGGCAGGGCCATTTCTACAAAGAGAGAAAGAGTCTTGAGGACAACTTCAGCCTGGTTCAGTCTACATTTCAGAGCACAGAGATGTACATATTTCACAGAGAGAACACAAATGGGTCTAATCAACAAGTGCTCTGCCCAGAATCTATTTCTTCTCAGGTGTAAACTTAGAGAAGAAAAGGAAAGTGTGTTTATGTTTTATAAACAAAGAGTTTAATTTGTTTATTTATTTGTATAATAAGCATTTACTAAGCACTTTTTTATGTTTCCAGTGCAGAAAGAGATCCTGAGGAAGTATCACATCTCAGTGTGTGGAAGAAGCAGGGCTTTAAAATTAACAACAACAATAACAACAACACAACAACAAAACTAAGTCCAAAACTCGGTTCTACCATTTACCAATTGTAATACTTGCATATGTTAACTTCTCTCAATTTCAGCTTTCTCTGTGGCAAAATAACAATGATAATAACAATGCTTTCCTTGCAGAATTACTGTATTATAGATAATGCATACAGCACAGGGTAACAATAGTGAAAGGAAATAATGAGACAGCATATCAGAGTGACAACCACTTGCTGAATTTCCATCCTCTGTGGGCAGGGATGAAGGATAAGAAAATGTGGAGAAAAGCATACTTAAGAAAATCAAAATGGGTTTTTGTTCTCTTAACATTGCATATATAAACCAGAATATGCTAAATTTAAGAAGCAAATATACTTAGATTAGGTTTTCTATTTTAATAACATCATTCTTCATTTTCGTATATTATTTTGGTGATGTGCCCTTTACAAGAAGCTGAGAGTCCTATCTCCATGGGAACACGATTTAAAAACTTGAAGACGTCATCTTTATTACAGTGTATTCTTTGGAAATCATTTAGAATGGCATTATTATAAAAACATTTTATTAATTGCTTAATTGTTTGTTATATTTTCCTAAATACTATATGGAGAGAATTACTATGATAACATACCTTGATATTTCTTTCAAGGAGCATCCAGTTAGATTTACCTAACACATTAAAAAACCCTTACCTACAATCCACACTTATTCCTTCTTAGCTTCTCAATAACTAGGAGAGAGATGAGACTTAGATATGGTTGCCTCACACTGCATGAGTATTTAGCTTAGTCACAGAAATTAAAGACCAGCCCAAACAAACATGGGCAAGATTACTTCAGGATGCTTTTAAAAAGATGTTTTGCTCTCCAGATAGTGGGAATCATAAAACACTGTTTCTGGAAAGACCAGAGTAGTGCGAAGTCTTCAACTGCCTAGCTTTCAGAGCATTTTCGGAGGCAATATGACTGGGCACACTGATCCTATAAATACCCATCTCCAATTCACCATCTGCCAAGGAAATATATTTCCTGCACCTGAATTAAATGGAGAATAATCTCCCTAAAAGAAATGGATGTAGCAAATCATTATCTTCATCTGTCACTCACAATTTTGTTTATGAATGGTAATTCATGGCAATATATTTACTTTTTCTTGCCTCCAAAACCAAATATTGTTTGTAGAGATTTTTCTAGGTTTAGCTTAGAGACCAAATCAGGAACAGGGGTAAAATAGTCATGATAGCTTATGCTTCTGTAGGGGAGAAAAGTTTGCCACCCCAAAACATGACTTTTTGACATGTGAATTACTTTAAGCTAATTATTTTTAAGAAACAGATGAATCAAGAAGCGTTTCTTTTTGCCTCTCCCACAACTGTCTAAAAGAATTTAGATAGAGGACCTGTTTCAGGAAGGGAGCTATCACTATAGATAGCTGTAGTATAATACAAACTAGGTGAGGTAGAAAGGGAGGAATTCAGCAAAGTCTGTTAAAATTCCTGTCTATGTCCTATTGTTTCTGGATGGCTCAGCAAACATTTATTTACTACACAAATACTCTTCCCATTCTTCCGGTAAATTGCCTTCCTTTGCACCATAGCCCCAGACCCTTACCCACTTCTCCTTAACCCAGAAGGACATATATATCTCATTTTGCCTGTCTTTTGGAATCTCTCTTGTTTATGTGGATTCCCTATATATATGTACTTACTGTTGATTTTCTCTTGTTCATCTATTTCATGTCAGTTTAACTCTTAGACCAACCAGAACCTTAAAGAGTAGAGAAAAAATTATCCTCCCCAACACTGCCACTAGAAGAAATATCACATTAAGACTTGAACAATGTTTAACCACTTAATGTAAATTAACTCATCAGTTTCCCTATCTACTGATCTGTCAATGATCTGTGGAACTGGACAGGAGACAGGATGTAAAGATAAAGAAAAGACCATGGCTTCAGCTACACAATGCCATGAATACTATAAAAATTAATATTTCAGGGATCCCTGGGTGGCGCAGTGGTTTAGTGCCTGCCTTTGGCCCAGGGCGCGATCCTGGAGACCCGGGATCGAATCCCACGTCGGGCTCCCGGTGCATGGAGCCTGCTTCTCCCTCTGCCTGTGTCTCTGCCTCTCTCTCTCTCTCTCTCTCTGTGTGTGACTATCATAAATAAATAAAAATTTAAAAAAATTAATATATCATTATAATCACAATATTTCTCACTCTTTGTACTTGAGTTTGGAAAGAGAAACTGTGGTCATTGATGCTAATATGACAAGTAGTTCTACTATCATAATAATTTAGATCTCTTTGCAGAACTCTTTGCTGTTATTTCTTGGCCTCTAGGAAACTTTTCTCTAGATTATTTTATCCTCATGTGGAGAGTTCATACACACCTTTCTGCCAAAGCTAGTGATCCAGAAGGAAGTAGTTGTAGTTGCTGTCAGGCTATCACAAGACAAACATGAACAGTTTATTAGAAATGAGGGACATAATATCAAATTGTTTCATAGTATTTTGGAATTTGCAGTGAAATAAAATTGTCTATGGGCAAATAAAATAAAGCAAGTTAAATAGATTAAAAATAAAGTTGTGTTAACATAATAGCCTGGGTTTTCAGAACTCAACAAAGTTATGATGGTAAGAGAAAGAAAAGGAAGCACTCCTGATTTGTGGTTCATGAGGACATAGAGAAGCTCATCTGTATGCCATCTCCCTTTCAATTTCCAGCCTCTCTGTCCTGGGCCCCATTTCTGCCTTCTGCATGAGATCTGCCCCATCCCATGTAGTAAGTCCTCTCTGTTTGTTCTCCCAAAGCAATGCCAAGTAACCAACTATTGATTTCATACAAGTTGAAGTGATAAGGTGAGAAGAATCACTCTTCAAAGTATCTTATCATTCCTTTCAGAGGAAGAATACACATATTAAACAGAATCACCTGGAAACACATCCACCCAAAAACTTGCATGTGGATATACAGCAGCTTTATTCATAACTGCCAAAACCTGGAAGCAACTAAGATGTCCTTCAGTAGGCAAATGGATAAACTATGGTACATTCAGACAACGGAATATCATTCAGTGTTAAAATTAAATGAACTATCATGGAAGGAAACTTAAATGTGTATTACTAGGTGAAAGAAGCCAATCGTGAAAGCCTATGTATGTATGATTCCAACTATACGAAATTGTAAAAAAGACAAAATTATGGAGACAGTAAAAAGTCAAAGGTTTCCTTGGGTTTCCAGGGAGATAAGATGAATAGATAGAACACAGAGGACTTCTAGGGCAGTGAAAATACTCTGCATGATACCATAATGATGGATACATGTCATTAAACATTTGTCTAAATCCACAGACTATGCAGCACCAAGAGTGAATCCTAATGTAAGCTATGGACTTTGGATGATTATATGTGTCAACGTAGGTTTGTCAATTTTAACAAACGTGCTACTGTGGTGAGGAATGTTGATAATGTATGTGTGGGGGCAGAGAGTGTATAAGAAATCTCTGTACATTCTGCTCAGTTTTGCTGTGAACCTAAAACTGCTCACAAATGATAAAATCTTAATAAAATGGAAGAAGGAGGAAGAGGAGAAGGAAAGAAAAGAAAGGAGAAAAAATATTAAAATTTTATTAGCCCTCCATTTCTGTAATTTCCAATTCAGTTGTGCTAAACTTTAATCTTTACAAATTGACTAATCATAAGTTTTTCTGAGAAAACTATTGGAAAAATGTCAAAAATGCAGGTACTTCAAGAAATACTACTGATTGCATCTATCACAGCTTTTCTAAGGATCATCTTCTTGGAAAGACTCTCAAATGGCACTTTAAGTTTCTGTCACAAATTTTGATATGCTCAAAAACTCTGCTATCCTGCTATGGAGCTGTTTGAAATTTTCCACTGAAACATGAATTTATAAATAAACAGGTTCTTAGACCCAAAGGAATTGTGCAATTCTTGAATTATGGATTCCACCAACCACATAATTTGACAATTTAAATGCAATGAGCTTAGATTTAGCCATCTTTTCTCCTAATCCCACTGCAGAAATGCAAATTTGCTTGGAAGGATTTATTTTTGACATCTTTTTATTTCATATTTTTGTTCATCCTTTGTTCCCTACTACATGCCAGGCATTGTTGTATCATATATGCCATTTTATTTTGTCCTTAGGACAATTGTGCCAGATCAAAATGTGATGAGACTTGTTTAGAGTTTAATACTTAATCAGGTTTAGTGAAGGGGTCTCCCAACAAAAAGGGCATAAAGGAAGATCAATAGATAATATTTGAGTGCCTTCTATATGTCAAGTACTTTTAATGTAATCATGATTTTAATCTTCACAACAATTTTTTTTTTTAATTTTTTAGGGTGCAGGGATTGACCGGCAAAAGTAGAATACAAAAAGCAACTTTTAATTTTCTAAATGAAACATTTCTTTCACCAGTTTTAACAACTTTATAAAATCTAGTGTAATCTGGCATCTGGGTGGCTCAGTGGTTGAGTGTCTGCCTTTGGCTCAGGTTGCAATCCTGGAGTCCTGGGATCGAGTCCCACATCAGGATCCTCTCTGAGACCCTTCTCCCTCTGCTTATATCTCTGCCTCTCTCTCTGTTTCTCTCATGAATAAATAAATAAAATCTTTTAAGAAATGTAGTGTAATTTTAGTTATGTATAGATTGATCATCCCAATAATGCATTTAAAAAATTTGAAAATCCTAGGAAAGAGTCCTTTCTAGCAGTGCAAGGAGTCGGCAAGAGACGATCTGTCAGATTCAGTGGCAAGCATGCTCTTTGCAGACATGTCTTGTAAACTGGAAAGTGTTGTGTTCTAGTATGAGTGCTCACATGCCGTGTGCCTTTAACGCCACTTTCTCCTCGAATGTGAGTGTATGGTCTACAAAGCGGGAATCCTAATGTTATATGACTGTTCAGAGGACAAATGAGATCATACATTCAAATGTACTTCAAGAACCATAATATACAATAAAAATACGAAACATTGCTATAAGTATTAAGATTGTTGCCTATAATGTCTTTAGCATTCTCATCAGGACAGATAATAATAACCAGCCCTGACAGAGAAGCTGGAAATATAGCTAATCTTTCTTACAAAGTTGTTCTATTAGACAAGAACTTCAGATTAGAAGTTGTAAATATGGTTATATTATCTATTCCAGGTATTAAACTCTAAGTAAATCATGGATTAGGAGAATATGTATAGATACAAAATCTATAAATCATGGAATAAGGAGAAAATGTATAAACACAAAATCTCTAATTTATACAAAAAACATAACACCTATTCACTGAGAATGTGATAATGCTTTAAACAAAAATAATTTCTACAAATTCCAGGAGTTTTCAAACTCTTTAACATGTGAATATGCATTGTGAATCAGAATGGAGTGGGGACAAAAGAGAGAAGAAGGAATGAGGAGGAGGAGGAGGAGAGGAAAAGGAATGGGGCAGGCTAGGTAAAAGAAACTGATATGGTGTACGCAATTTCTCAAATGTAACATGATGGTTGCTCAGAGAACCATGTCTCTCCATTAGCAATGAACATTGTAAAGGAGCATTATACTAAGTAGCTAAGTATAAAAACTAGCCAAAAAGTCATGAAGGATGTGTCCATACAATATGTATGTATATAGATAGATAGAGATAGAGATAGAGATAGATAGAGATAGAGATAGAGATAGAGATGATAGAGATAGAAATAGAGATAGAGATAGAGATAGAGATACAGAGAGAGAGACTGATCATCAAAAATAATTTATAGAAGATGGCGGAAGAGTAGGGTCCCCAAATCACCTGTCCTCAACAAATTACCTAGAAAACCTTCCAACCATCCTGAAAATCTACGAATTCGTTCTGAGATTTAAAGAGAGACCAGCTGGAAGGCTACAGTGAGAAGAGTTCGCGCTTCTATCAAGGTAGGAAGACGGGAAAAAAGAAAGAAAGGAACAAAAGGCCTCCGAGGGGGAGGGGGCCCGAGGAGCCGGGCTGAGGCCGGGGCGAGTGTCCCCAGGACAGGAGAGCCCCGGCCCGGAGGAGCAGGAGCTGCACCAACCTTCCCCGCGGAAAGGCCTCCCGGGGAATTGGAGCAGGATCCCCAGAAAGGCGGGGATGCCCTCGGGCTCCCTGGGACAGGAACAGAGGAACTGCGCCCCGGGAGATGCGCCGAGCTCCCTAAGGGCTGCAGCGCTCGGCGGGGCCCGGAGCAGCTCGGAGGGGCTCGGGCTGCGGCTCCGCGGAGGGGGCTGTGGGGCGGGAGCGAATCCAACAGCGCAGGCACCGGAGCACAGGGCGCGGGGACACAGCCCAGGATCTGGCCTCCCCCGGGACAGGCAGAGGCCGGGAGGGCCCAGGACAGCGAGGACGCTCCTGCCTGGAACTGAGCAGATCAGCGGCCCCGCCCGGGAGCCCCCAGGCCCTGCAGACGGAGAGCCCCGGAGCTACTGCGGGAGCTGACTCCAGGGCTGCAAAGCTGCCCCCGCGACTGTGGCTTCCTCCCGGGGCCTCACAGGGTGAACAACCCCCACTGAGCCCTGCACCAGGCAGGGGCAGAGCAGCTCCCCCAAGTGCTAACACCTGAGAATCAGCACAGCAGGCCCCTCCCCCACAAGACCAGCGACACGGACCAGTTCCAGGGGAAGTCAAGGGACTTAAAGTATACAGAATCGGAAGATACTCCCCCGTGTTTTTTTGTTTTTGTTTTTTTTGTTTTTGTTTTTGTTTTGTTTTGTGCTTTTTTTTCTTTCTTCTTGATTTCTGATTGCTTCCCCCACCCCACCCCACCCTTTTTTTTCTGTTTTCTCCTTTCTTTCTTTTTCTTTCTCTTTTTCTTCTCTTTTTCCCCTTTTTTTTCTTCTTTCTCTTTTTTCTTCATCTCTTTTCTTTCCTTCTCTCTCTTTTTCTCCTTTTCCCAATACAACTTGTTTTTGGCCACTCTGCACTGAGCAAAATGACCAGAAGGAAAACCTCACCTCAAAAAAAAAAAAGAATCAGAAACAGCCCTCTCTCCCACAGAGTTACAAAATATGGATTACAATTCAATGTCAGAAAGCCAATTCAGAAGCACTATTATACAGCTACTGGTGGCTCTAGAAAAAACCATAAAGGACTCAAGAGACGTCATGACTGCAGAATTTAGATCCAATCAGGCAGAAATTAAAAATCAATTAAATGAGATGCAATCCAAGCTAGAAGTCCTAACGACAGGCTTAACGAGGTGGAAGAACGAGTGAGTGACATAGAAGACAAGTTGATGGCAAAGAGGGAAACTGAGGAAAAAAGAGACAGACAATTAAAAGACCATGAGGATAGATTAAGGGAAATAAATGACAGCCTGAGGAAGAAAAACCTACATTTAATTGGGGTTCCCGAGGGCGCCAAAAGGGCCAGAGGGCCAGAATATGTATTTGAACAAATCCTAGCTGAAAACTTTCCGAATCTGGGAAGGGAAACAGGCATTCAGATCCAGGAAATAGAGAGATTCCCCCCCTAAAATCAACAAAAACCGTTCAACACTTCGACATTTAATAGTGAAGCTTGCAAATTCCAAAGATAAGGAGAAGATCCTTAAAGCAGCAAGAGAAAAAAAGTCCCTGACTTTTATGGGGAGGAATATTAGGGTAACAGCAGACCTCTCCACAGAGACCTGGCAGGCCAGAAAGGGCTGGCAGGATATATTCAGGGTCCTAAATGAAAAGAACATGCAACCAAGAATACTTTATCCAGCAAGGCTTTCATTCAAAATGGAAGGAGAGATAAAGAGCTTCCAAGACAGGCAGCAACTGAAAGAATATGTAACCTCCAAACCAGCTCTGCAAGAAATTTTAAGGGGGACTCTTAAAATTCCCCTTTAAGAAGTTCAGTGGAACAATCCACAAAAACAAGGACTGAATAGATATGATGACACTAAACTCATATCTCTCAATAGTAACTCTGAACGTGAACAGGCTTAATGACCCCATCAAAAGGCGCTGGATTTCAGACTGGATAAAAAAGCAGGACCCATCTATTTGCTGTCTACAAGAGACTCATTTTAGACAGAAGGACACCTACAACCTGAAAATAAAAGGTTGGAGAACCATTTACCATTCAAATGGTCCTCAAAAGAAAGCAGGGGTTGCCATCCTTATATCAGATAAATTAAAATTTACCCTGAAGACTATAGTGAGAGATGAAGAGGGACACTATCTCATATCAAAGGATCTATCCAACAAGGGGACTTAACAATCCTCAATATATATGCCCCGAATGTGGGAGCTGCCAAATATTTAAATCAATTAATATCCAAACTGAAGAAATACTTTGATAATAATACACTTATACTTGGTGACTTCAATCTAGCTCTCTCTATACTAGATAGGTCTTCTAAGCACAACATATCCAAAGAAACGAGAGCTTTAAATGATACACTGGACCAGATGGATTTCACAGATATCTACAGAACTTTACATCTAAACTCAACTGAATACACATTCTTATCAAGTGCACATGGAAATTTCTCCAGAATAGACCACATACTGGGTCACAAATCGGGTCTGAGCCAATACCAAAAGACCGGGATAGTCCCCTGTATATTCTCAGATCATAATGCCTTGAAATTAGAACTTAATCACAACAAGAAGTTTGGAAGGACCACAAACACGTGGAGGTTAAGGACCATCCTGCTAAAAGATGAAAAGGTCAACCAGGAAATTAAGGAAGAATTAAAAAGATTCATGGAAACTAATGAGAATGAAGACACAACCGTTCAAAATCTTTGGGATGCAGCAAAAGCAGTCCTGAGGGGGAAATACATCGCAATACAAGCATCCATTCAAAAACTGGAAAGATCTCAAATTCAAAAGCTCACCTTACACATAAAGGAACTAGAGAAAAAGCAACAAATAGACCCCACCCCCAGCAGAAGAAGACAGTTAATTAAAATTCGAGCAGAACTCAATGATATCGAGACCAAAAGAACTGTGGAACAGATCAACAGAACCAGGAGTTGGTTCTTTGAAAGAATTAATAAGATAGATAAACCATTAGCCAACCTTATTAAAAAGAAGAGAGAGAAGACTCAAATAAATAAAATCATGAATGAGAAGGGAGAGACCACTACCAACACCAAGGAAATACAAACGATTTTAAAAACATATTATGAACAGCTGTATGCCAATAAATTAGGAAATCTAGAAGAAATGGACACATTCCTGGAAAGCCACAAACTACCAAAACTGGAGCAGGAAGAAATAGAAAACCTGAACAGGCCAATAACCAGGGAGGAAATTGAAGCAGTCATCAAAAACCTCCCAAGACACAAGAGTCCAGGGCCAGATGGCTTCCCAGGGGAATTCTATCAAACGTTTAAAGAAGAAATCATACCTATTCTACTAAAGCTGTTTGGAAAGATAGAAAGAGATGGAGTACTTCCAAATTCGTTCTATGAGGCCAGCATCACCTTAATTCCGAAACCAGACAAAGAGCCCACCAAAAAGGAGAATTACAGACCAATATCCCTGATGAACATGGATGCAAAAATTCTCAACAAGATACTAGCCAATAGGATCCAACAACACATTAAGAAAATTATTCACCATGACCAAGTAGGATTTATCCCCGGGACACAAGGCTGGTTCAACACTCGTAAAACCATCAATGTGATTCACCATATCAGCAAGAGAAAAACCAAGAACCATATGATACTCTCATTAGATGCAGAGAAAGCATTTGACAAAATACAGCATCCATTCCTGATCAAAACCCTTCAGAGTGTTGGGATAGAGGGAACTTTCCTCGACATCTTAAAAGCCATCTACGAAAAGCCCACAGCAAATATCATTCTCAATGGGGAAGCACTGGGAGCCTTTCCCCTAAGATCAGGAACAAGACAGGGATGTCCACTCTCACCACTGCTGTTCAACATAGTTCTGGAAGTCCTCGCCTCAGCAATCAGACAACAAAAAGACATTAAAGGCATTTAATTGGCAAAGAAGAAGTCAAACTCTCCCTCTTTGCCGATGACATGATACTCTACATAGAAAACCCAAAAGCCTCCACCCCAAGATTGCTAGAACTCATACAGCAATTTGGTAGCGTGGCAGGATACAAAATCAATGCCCAGAAACAATGGCATTTCTATACACTAACAATGAGACTGAAGACAGAGAAATTAAGGAGTCAATCCCATTTACAATTGCACCCAAAAGCATAAGATACCTAGGAATAAACCTAACCAAAGAGGTAAAAGATCTATACCCTAAAAACTATAGAACACTTCTGAAAGAAATTGAGGAAGACACAAAGAGATGGAAAAAATATTCCATGCTCATGGATTGGCAGAATTAATATTGTAAAAATGTCAATGTTACCCAGGGCAATTTACACGTTTAATGCAATCCCTATCAAAATACCATGGACTTTCTTCAGAGAGTTAGAACAAATTATTTTAAGATTTGTGTGGAATCAGAAAAGACCCCAAATAGCCAGGGGAATTTTAAAAAAGAAAACCATAGCTGGGGGCATCACAATGCCAGATTTCAGGTTGTACTACAAAGCTGTGGTCATCAAGACAGTGTGGTACTGGCACAAAAACAGACACATAGATCAATGGAACAGAATAGAGAACCCAGAAGTGGACCCTGAAATGTATGGTCATCTAATATTCGATAAAGGAGGAAAGACTATCCATTGGAAGAAAGACAGTCTCTTCAATAAATGGTGCTGGGAAAATTGGACATCCACATGCAGAAGAATGAAACTGGACCACTCTCTTTCACCATACACAAAGATAAACTCAAAATGGATGAGAGATCTAAATGTGAGACAAGATTCCATCAAAATCATAGAAGAGAACACAGGCAACACCCTTTTTGAACTCGGCCACAGTAACTTCTTGTAAGATACATCCACAAAGGCAAAAGAAACAAAAGCAAAAATGAACTATTGGGACTTCATCAAGATAAGAAGCTTTTGCACAACAAAGGATACAGTCAACAAAACTAAAAGACAACCTACAGAATGGGAGAAGATATTTGCAAATGACATATCAGATAAAGGGCTAGTTTCCAAAATCTATAAAGAACTTATTAAACTCAACACCAAAGAAACAAACAATCCAATCATGAAATGGGCAAAAGACATGAACAGAAATCTCACAGAGGAAGACATGGACATGGCCAACATGCACATGAGAAAATGCTCTGCATCACTTGCCATCAGGGAAATACAAATCAAACCACAATGAGATACCACCTCACACCAGTGAGAATGGGGAAAATTAACAAGGCAGGAAACAACAAATGTTGGAGAGGATGCGGAGAAAAGGGAACCCTCTTACACTGTTGGTGGGAATGTGAACTGGTGCAGCCACTCTGGAAAACTGTGTGGAGGTTCCTCAAAGAGTTAAAAATAGACCTGCCCTACGACCCAGCAATTGCACTGTTGGGGATTTACCCCAAAGATTCAGATGCAATGAAACGTCGGGACACCTGTACCCCGATGTTTCTATCAGCAATGGCACAATAGCCAAATTGTGGAAGGAGCCTCGGTGTCCATCGAAAGATGAATGGATACAGAAGATGTGGTCTATGTATACAATGGAATATTACTCAGCAATTAGAAACGACAAATACCCACCATTTGCTTCAACGTGGATGGAACTGGAGGGCATTATGCTGAGTGAAATAAGTCAATCGGAGAAGGACAAACAGTGTATGTTCTCATTCATTTCGGGAATATAAATAATAGTGAAAGGGAATATAAAGGAAGGGAAAAGAAATGTTGGGAAATATCAGGAAGGGAGACAGAACATAAAGACTCCTAACTTGAGGAAATGAACTAGGGGTGGTCGAAGGGAAGGAGGGCGGGTGTTGGAGGGGAATGGGTGACGGGCACTGAGGTGGACACTTGACGGGATGAGCACTGGGTGTTTTTCTGTATGTTGGTAAATTGAACACCAATAAAAATTAATTTAAAAAAAAACAACAACAAAAAACACAAAAAGTAATTTATATTTAACTCATTCAAGAACTACATTCTTCACCTCTTTTCTCAGTATATTAGTTGGTGATTTGAGTTATACAAGAGTATGTAATTTGAATTTTAAAAATATATAAAATGCCCGTTGAAGATTCAAAAATGTAAAATATTTTCTCTTGTATGACAATTCATTTTACAGTCATGATTATATATAAGAACAGCCAAAGAACACAATAAATAAAATATTATGATCTTGTTTTTATTTAAGATTTTATTTTTAAGCAATCTCTACACCCAACATGGAGATCAAACTCTCAACCCAGATACCAAGAGTCATATGCTGTACTGACTGAGCCAGCCAGGTGCCCCTCACAAGCTTCTTTCTGTAAAATCAAAATCGCAATTGCCATGATTCTTTGTAGCAAAATATTGAAAGATGTCAGAATTAAGAAAAGTCAGTATATGTAAAATAGAGTTGAAATACAGATCCACTAAAAAAAGAAAAAGAAAGAAAAAGTTATCTTTTTTCCTCCTAAACATCATAATGAGGAACACCAGCAAAATTTGGTGTTTGTTTATATTTCAAATCACTTTTATTCACCAAATATTTATTCATTCCATACTTTGTGATAAACAGTAAAGATTTCTTCTTTGGTATTATCCTAAGAATATTTTTAACCCATAAACTTGCATCGATCATCACTAATCCCATATTACAAATACTTGGATTCCAGAAGATTCACAGTGGAAGAATAAATTCAAAAGCAATTACCTTTAAGCCTAGCAATAAAAATGTGTGTTATCAATTATATATTAAAAGGCTGCTTTGTCATAGTTCTTATGCACAGAAGATATTTAAAATACATTGTTTTGAAGAGAATTTGTGATAGGCTGTTTTTAAGTGTTCTGTCCCTGGATGTGGCATATGGGCTGATTACCACAGATTTCTTCATGCCCATCCAACATGGAAGCAATATAGATCCAGGTCATAAACATCCTGTGGAGTCAGAGCTTGGAGTATGGTATGATAGGAATATCAATGTCTAGTTCTGTGCTACTTTCCAAAGGATCTGAAATAGCATTCCAAATAAAATTAAAAGCTCAGTGCATGCTGTTATCTGAATGGAAACAAATTTGACTAAGAAACACAATTTGCATTTCTCCTCACAAAGACTGAAAATAGTCTTAGTTCAAGTTTATGTTTTCAGCTTCAATAGCAATCTCAGCAAGAGGTGTACTATCTTTTCAAAATAATTCACCAAAACAAATAGAAACAGTCTTTCAAATTTATTAGTTCATTAGTCCTCAAAACTGAGCTGTTAGAATGTAGAACTATTAGTTCCTCATTCCAAAGCTCTCTCTAAAAGACAGTTATATGGATTTTGGCATAAATAATACCTTTTCTCAGTAAAATAAAATGAAATCCATTATTGTAATGAATAACAACTAGCTTTTTGAGTGGCCAAGATAAGTCAAGGTTGCACTTTAAGTATTTAAGTGAATTAGTTCATTTCACATAAAAATGACCCTAAGACTTAGTTCAGTTTTAACCTATATAGTTCCCATTTTATAGTTGACGGAAGTGAGGTGTAAGGATAAGGAATTCTGTGTTTTCTCTTCCCACATCATAATGTGTATGACTACACCTATTGAGAAATTTTAACTAACCTACCCCTAGGATAATTTGAAAATGCTTTGAAATTTTAAACATGACACAAAATAAACATGTTAAAGCTGACAAGTTGAACAAGGCCTCCTAGAAGAAATGGGGAGCCATGTAAGAGGACTGACATTAATTATTCCCACAGCTAGTTCCTAGGTCCACCTGGAATTTTTTTTTCCACCTGGAATTTTTATTGTTGGACCAAAATCTATACACACCCATAGGACTAAATAATAGCATGATCTATATTGCACAGGTTTAAGAGCCAGATAAAAGTATGAATTATTTTCAAATACAGCAGCCCTTTCTAGAAGTGGTACATCTGAATCAATTGTGGAATATACAATATATAGACTCCCTAGTAATATTCTTGATATACAAACTCCCAAGTAATATTCTTGATGTGCTGAATCAGAACCTCAAAGAATGGGGCTTACACATGTACATTTTACAAATACCCCAAATGAGTTTTATCCTCAAAGCATATAATATTTACCATTTTAATTTACCACATTCAAATGCTTCCTTATGTACCAGTCCTCTACAAATGTAAGATGCTAAGAGAATAACACTAAGTTCTGACTCAATGAAGGCACTTTGCAAGGCATCACAACAATATGCTTAGCTCTGCAATGAGCCAAACTGACACAGCCATGATAATTTTGAGACTATGATTATAATGAAGTGGTCAAATCCTCTCCTCCTATCCTAACCCTTTTCAGGTCTTCAACTTGAGCTCTAAGTTAATTAGAAGCCACATGAGAGGACATCAATAACTCTTACCCTATCACCCAGTAGGATTTATGATTCATTTCTGCTGTTCCATGAATTTGAGGAATATGGTTCTGCTGATCGTCCTTCCAGGCATGACACGACATTCCATGTGCCTAAATATCCACCTTCCTCTGCTGGTTAAGGCTTTCAGGAGCCTGGATTCCTTTCTGTAGAGTCTTTTGTGCTAGCCTACTGCCTGCCTCCCTGATTCCTATGAGATAAACACTCACTCCATCTTTCCCTCGTGGTTCTGCCTCTCCTTTGGAGAAGTTATAACTTGCTTAAATGCTTATGAGGAATAAATTACAGAGCAGGTATGCAAATTCAGGTCTCTGATTCTAAAAGTCATATTCTTTCAACTTCTATACCATTCTGATTAGATGTTTATCTTAAAAATGAGATGTTTTAATAAAGCCTGTGACAGCTGTTGAATTCTAAGACATTCATAATTAAATTTTCTCTATGTTGTACTTCGCAGGTATGCTTTCTTGGTATATAAGAACTGCCCACTTTAAATGCCAGAGCAAGGAGAGGCAGAACTGTCCTTCTGTCAGAAAAAGGATAAAAGCTGGATTTGTATTCGTGCCCAGAAGAAGGGTCATCTCATTTGAGCCTGAGATTTAGACATTGCAAATGCTTTCAGTTAAAGATATTTAGTTTAAAAAGAAGAATGATTTTATTTTTGTCAAGTACTTGCCTACAACAAATAAAAACATGAAAGATTGTATTATGTAAAAAATATTCAGGAAAAACATACACACTTAATCTTATTAATTTATAGAAAGTGTCATCTGATGATTATGATGTTGGTGATGATGAACAGTATTAACACAGTAGTGTAAGTTTTTTTGAGAAAGCATGGAATGGACTTATTGGAGGGACTATCTTCAGTAGTGAAAACTTGAGAGCATTTATTATTTAAATTTTCTCTAGGAACTAGGAGAGTTTAATAGAGGATAGTGGAAAGGCCCAGATATCTTTGCTAAAGAGTAGCAAAGTAAGACAACTAGAGAAATGAAGCAGGATTTTGGTAGTGATGAGAGTGCAGTTAAAGTTGGTTGTAATGAATTTATATTTTCTAGTGTTTGGGATTTTGTCTAATAGCATTTGCCATTTAGTTCCTGGAGTGCTGGAACACTGCAAATGGACAATTGGGGTGCATCACAGTTGGGAGTGATGCCTGACAAGGACAATGAGTATTTAGCATCAAGTGGGTTTAGGGCATTGGCATAAGAATCATCAAAATGGTGTATGGGAGGGAGATGTCAATGAACATGGTAATTCAAACAAGGTTGAAGAATGGTCCCAAAGGAGAAGAGGAACAAAACCTGCAGGGAGCATATTGTGGTGAGAACCTGTGATAGTTGAATTAGTGGTTTTGGAGGTGGGTAGTTTTTGTTTTGTTTTGTTTTGTTTTGTTTTTTATGATAGTCACAGAGAGAGAGAGAGAGAGAGAGAGAGAGGCAGAGACACAGGCAGAGGGAGAAGCAGGCTCCATGCACCGGGAGCCCGATGTGGGATTCGATCCCGGGTCTCCAGGATCGCGCCCTGGGCCAAAGGCAGGCGCTAAACCACTGCACCACCCAGGGATCCCGGAGGTGGGTAGTTTTTAATGATCATAATGTTTGGTTGTAACCACTGGGTGTGTATGGTTTAAGAGGAGTGTAAATGACATTGGGGATGAGGGATTCAAAGAACTGAAAGCCAAAAGCAGGATGGATTATATACCATTAAAGATGAAGCAGAACTTTGAGTTAAGAAGACTGTGAGTCTGGTGCCAAAATGTTGGATAACTGAACAGCAGAAAATGGATAGTCTGTAGGTCTGGGAATAGGAAAGGAAAATGATGATGCACTCATACTGCAGTGTTCTTGAAGGAGCAGAGGGTTTTAAAAGAGGCTGAGGTGGTAATGGTCTGGTGGCAGGGGAGTTCAGGGTGAACGTCAATTCACCTCCTGCTTCCAAAGGAATATGATGGGGAGAGAAAGAGCCATTGAGAGATCTGCAGGGGAACTCAGCTTTTCTAAATCTCATCCTTTTGTGGTTCAGTCCTTTTGTGAATAGCTGTGCACTGTGTCTCACTCAGCAGCAGCCCTGAGTCACAAAAGAGACACCAGGCATTCTGACATAGTTGAACCTAAGGGAAGGACAATCAGTAGAAGAGGTGAAAAATTGGTGTGCTCTAGACCAAGCAGGGGCAACTGCTGATCTAGCAATTTCAACAGATATTTACCAAAAAATTACCTTGGCGAAGAATCCGCAGATGGGACCATTCATACCCACTTCCAGAAATGCTGAATTTTTCCCAGAGCCCATCATCCACAGAGTCTAATGCACTGGTCTGATACACAAGGCAGCATGTTCTCTTAGATTCCACAAGGGGAGGGACCAGGAGCTATGACTCCCATCATTGGTTCTTCTACTGATCATCAGGCATTGAGCAAACAGTCACATTTCCAGAGCCCCTGACTACCCACCTACAAAATGAGTGATAAATGACTAGGTAATAACTAATTACCTTTCCAGTTACATGATTTGACTTCTGCTTTGGCAACAACCCTGGTTGACTTCCATCTAGTCCACAGGTCCTTTCCCACAAATATTCAGAGTCCCACGGGCTGGGGCCCTCCTCACTTAGTGGTCTTGTCCACACAGTGAAATAGAGCCTGTTTTATATCATGAGGTAGGGAAACCTCTCTATTATTTAAAGGACAAAGCAGGTTACCTTGTCGCACTTTAAAAATTGACAAACCAGCAACACACATTTCTAGGGCCAGAAATAATCTGTTTAAATAAAAAGAAGAGAAGGGAGAAATGTAAGAGCAGTTGGGAGATTTCCCAATAGGCCTTAAAAAGTCCCACAAAGATCGGTGGTCTTTTCAGATCATAAGAGCAAGGAGACCCACCAAACAAAGATGAGGAGCTAAACTCTCTCAAACTTGATTGAGATTGATACTAATATCAATCTCTCTTTTATGTTGCTGTTTCTCACCCCTGACTCCATTGGCCCAGAGGAGTGTATCTTCTTCCTGGCTTGGCATGAAGATTGCTGGAGAATTAAAAATAAACGGGAGGAAGTTCAGGGGAGATAAAGAGATAGGGAACACAGTCTCAGATAGCCAACAATTTTGCCTTTACTCAAGTTAACACTCAAATGAAAGGCAAAGAAGTCTCTCATTTAATATGTTTTAAATGCTAAGAAGTATATCAGAGTAAATTAGTACTAAAATATATGTTAAGTTCCATTTTAAATTAGAAAACAAAAAAAAGTCTTTGGATATAAATTTGGATATTAAATTTGGATTCTATGTAAATGCTTTATGCATCACTTTTCACAATGCACAAAGTATACCTGTTTCCATCATAGCATTTTAAGCAAATTTCTCATCTATTAACAAATCAGAACAACAATTTTGTCTGAAACCCTGTACGAGACTCCATAGAGAATAGGAAAGAACACAAGGCAAGAACTCTGATCTAAAGTAACTTGCAGTCTAGAAACTGTACAAACACAGTAAATGTTTTCAAACATGCACACATAAGTGCCCATGCAAATACAGGTTGCATGGTTGAAATGGCCAGGCAGTCCTTTACTGATTGCCAGATGACTAGTAAAGAAAGTAAAAATGGTATTTCAGAGATGGGATAGATCAAATTAGTGGAAAACTTTCTCAGAGAAAGTTTAAAAAAATTATACCAATTAACCAATGACCTTTTTTAGTTAGTAGCCACTATGTGCCAAGACTAAAATAGATGATGATGATGATAGATAGATAGATGATAGATAGATAGCTTGTTAAAAAATATATTAGCATTAAACTGGTTTTAGAGTTCTTAGTAAATTATTTTTATAATTTTATAATGCTTTTTGGGGATAGAAATCACATTTTTTAAAAGATTGTATTTATTTATTCATGAGAGATAGAGAGAGAGGGAGGCAGAGACATAGGCAGGGAGCCTGTTAGGGGCGCCTAATAAGGGACTGGATCCCAGGACCCCTGGATCATGCCCTGAGCCAAATGCAGACACTCAATGACTGAGCCACTCAAGTGTTCCCAAACTCACATTTTTAAAAATCATCTTTTTAAAGCACAATTCAGAGGCCTTGAGTATATTCACAGTTGTGCAACCATGATCACTCTCTGATTTTACATAATTTACAACATTACAAAAAGAAACCTTATGCTCATTAGCAGTCACTCCCCACTTTATGTTTTCCTTAGCCCCTGTAAAGCACTAATCCACTTTCTTTCTCTATGAATTTGCCAGTAAAGCATTCAATATGCTTAATGTTCAAAGCAGGCTGTATCTTTGTTCCACTTTCCTTGCTATTTCCAAAGTCAAGAGTGGATCTAAAGTCAGACTTTCAAATAAGAGTAACCAGTGAACCAACATCCTAATTAACACTAATTCACTCAATTTAAGAATTAAAAGGAATACACACACAGACAGGCATATAGACGTATATCAAGTACACACACACATACTTACAAAATAGGATAAGTATGACCTACATAGAGTTATGAGAGTCCAGCAGGGAAATATATTTTTCATTCTTGCTTTAAATCACAAATATTCTTTTTCTTTTAGAATAAACCAAGATTAATGAAGAAAAGGAGATAGTAAGCAAATCTTCTAATCTATCTTTATTAATATCTTAAATAATTAATAGGAACGATGATTCTAATGATACTTCACACATTCGCCATCTTCCAAAGGTTGTAAATATATTGAATCTTCTCAATTTTCTTATTTTACACATAAAAAGAAAAGTAAAAATGGCAGGTAAATTGTCCTAAATCTGAAAAATGCCAAATATATACTAGAAGTTTAGGTACTTTTTAGCATGTGGCTATCTCATTTTTTTTAAAAGATTTTATTTATTTACTCATGAGATACAAAGAGAGAGGCAGAGACATAGGCAGAGGGAGAAGCAGGCTCCTTGAGGGGAGCCCGATGTGGGACTTGATCCCAGGACAGCGGGATCACGCTCTGAGTTGAAGGCAGATGCTCAACCACTGAGCGACTCAGGCGTCCCTGGCTATCTCATTTTTTAAACTACCCATCCTTGCTTGAACTAGTATTACCTGATTTGCCAACTGCAGCCTTTTAGAGAGTAGTTTAGATAGACATGGAATATGTTTGTGTATGTGAGTGTGTGTGTGTGTGTGTGTGTGTGTGTGTGTTTTTGACTTAAGTTATTGGGTTTTCCCCCCCAAAACTTGTATTTGTTAATTCTGGGCCAAGTTATAGGCATTTCTATAGCAACATCTCTCAATGGTTATTGTCTTTTGAGTCATCAAATAAGGTGACAATCTTTAAGATGTTCTTTCTTTCAGTAAAGAAACCAATAGAAGTAGTTAGGGCAGCCCCAGTGGCACAGTGGTTTAGCGCTGCCTGCAGCCTGGGGTGTGATCCTGGAGACTCAGGATCGAGTCCCACATCAGGCTCCCTGCATGGAGCCTGCTTCTCCCTCTCCTTCTGCCTGTGTCTCTGCCTCTCTCTCTGTGTCTATGAATAAATAAATAAAATCTTTAAAAAAAAGAGAAGTAGTTATGTTTTCTGATTATTCATCACTCTTTATTTGGAAAAAAGCTCTGGGTTTTGATTTGGTATCACTTGACCCCAGGCACACTTAAATTTCTATCCTGCCTATTCTCTATGATACAACACAACTCTGTCAACTGTGTTAGTAGATCATTCCCAGAAGAGAAAGGAAAAGGGAGGAAGGCAAAGGAAGCGTATCTTTAAAAAGACAGTTTTGTCGATGCTTTTTCTCCCTTCCTTCCTTCTTCCAGCATTCACCAAATGTTTTCTATGTAAAAGCAAATGCTCCATGTATGAAGAAGGTATGGGAAAAATAGCCAATTCTCTGGCCCTCGACTCTTGACAGTAGTATCTCCTGCTTTTGTAAGTTTTAAATAACAGAAGCCCTTCTTATTTTAGAATAATTGCAGATTGAAGAAGGAGAAATCTGAAGGTATAAACAAAGTTCACCTAATGAACCATTTTACCTAAAACCCTCTCTGACTATTAATCCTGTGCACAGTGTCCAGGTCTCCCAGGCTTTGCACGCCTCCTGTTTTGTTGGCTCTAGGTTGTAGGAAACAGGAAGGAAACTTCTCTCCCCACAGGAGAAGGAACACTCAGCTGGAGACAAGGCTCAGCAGTATGCACCCCCTGAACACGATAGAAATCCACAGCTCATCAGTGCAGAAATCAAACATGTCTGATTTATGTACAAACAATGGTGACATGATTGTCACAGCACACATGGTGATTTCACTGGCTTGGGAAATTATCCAAAAATCAACTAACAAGCACTTCAAAAAGGGGGGCAGAATAGGACTCTTTTGTTGCCTGCCATGTGTGTCTTTCTTCAAAGTCAAGTGGCCAGATCTACTCAGAACAGATATTCCTTTCTTTTTTAAAAAAGATTTATTTACTTAAAAGAAAGAGAGCATTAACTGGGGGAAGGAAAGAGGGAGAGAATCCTCAACCAGACTCTCCGCTGAGCACAGAGCTTGCCACAGGGCTCGACCTCAGGACTCTGAGGTCACGACCTGAGCTGAAATCAAGAGTTGGACTCTTAATCGACTTAGCCATGCAGGTGTCTCTAGAACAGATGTTCTTTTGTCTAAAACGGGAGATTTGGTTAATCCAGTGCTATATCTTTCTTTTTATAATAGCATGAATTAGTATACACAACTGTCTTCATCTCATCCTCATTAACTAGATCCCCTGTCTACAATCTGCCCCTCTTAAGGTTTTTTCTGACCATAGTCAATCATTTGTAGAATAAATCAATAAAATGACACAAGCATTCATTATGAGTTCTTGTAGAGCTCAGTTGATTCCTGTAACATTTGGATCCAGCAGGGAAAAAGTTCAGTTGCTGTGTTATAAAAAGCTCTAGGGCATAGGAGGAAAGTAATCAGTTTAAAACATTCATTCCTCAGGTGCCTGGGTGGCTCAGTTGGTTAAGCATCTGCCTTCAGCTCAGGTTGTGATCCCAGGGTCCTGAAATCAAGTCCCACATCAGGTTCTCTGCTCAGTAGGAAGCCTTCTTCTCCCTCTCCCTCTGCTGCTCCCCCTGCTTGTGCTTTCTCTCTTTCTGTCAAATAAATAAATATAACCTTTTTTTAAAAAAAATTAATTCCTCATTCAATCTTATGATCATTATAAATTTCTGGAAATGAGAAATAATACTATTTTGATATTTATTTTTGAAAAACTAAGTAAAGAAGCAACACAGAAAGATTTCATCTACTGATCAGTTACATCACAAATATTTTATCTTATACTAGATAAGATGAAATATGGTGTACTTGACACATAACACTTCTTTCTTGCCCCCCTAACAAGAACATATATATTAACTTGTTTGATATAATCAAATGAACAAACTATTTTGAAATAAATAAATTTGAGAAAATAAACAATCTGAGTCACCATAGCATCACGTGTGTAGACTGACACAAATTGTGTCATTACAAATAATGCTGAGCTTCAGTAACATAAATCATTGCTAATGCCCATTGAAATGCTTCATTGTATGGTATAAAGAACTTAGCCCAGAGTAGAAAGCTACAGAAATATTTGACTTTGAAATTTTACAAGAGGAAAAAAAGAAGTGAAAATCTTTGAAAGAGTATGACAAATATGATTTATCATAATATTTATCTCTCTACTCTCATCATTTATCCACATAGAACAATGACTAAAATGGAAATAGCACTAATGGGGTTTTTTTGGGAGTCAGCATAACTATTCATTAATAACAATGGGAAAAGGCTCTGGATTGTTCAGTTTGTTTATCATATATTAAGCATTCTATTCTAGGCTCAATGATAACTACTAAGAATATAGGACTAAACAAGAGAAATGATTTTGGGGGGGTCTCCAAGGAGCTTATGATCTTGTGTGGGAGACAGTCAATAAACAAGGGAACATATTTATACATTATGAACTCTCCTTGTTAGAAGGCAGAAAGAGGCATTATGTGTTAAGTACACAGTATAATTTTTTAAAATACTAGATCAACTATATGAAAGATTTCCATGTGTATTACCATTATTTATTGAGGCCCCAAATAAGAATAAATAACATACTTTAATAAAAGTAATATATCTTTGTCTATGAGTAATTTGTTTTCACACAAACTTACTGGAAGCAAAAAAAAAAAATGTACTTTGTAAAGTCTCGTGGGTGGTAAAAATAAATGTGCCAATTTAATTGATCTCCCCTTGATTAAATGTTCAATTTAATTGAACATTCCAGAGATCAATGTTCCAGGGAGGACATACCACCACATGCCTTCAAAGATGAAGCAAGGAGAACAAGAAGATGGTTTGTGTAGATGTGGCTGTGAACAACAACAACCTATCAGTCAATCTTCATTCAACAGGGCCACCAAGGCACCGGTGGAGAGAGGCTAGCTATGGAAGGTCACAGACAATGAGAGAGGGCTGAAGGGAATGTGTCCAGGGAAAAGATTAACATAAACTTTGTGGTTCCAGACCAGAAAGAGTCCTTAGAATAGTTTCTGATCCATTTCTATGCAAAATTTTAAGCTGTAAGAATCCATTGCCAAGAAGAGCTCAGGCATCCAACTTCACGGATGCCTTTGGTAGATCCCTGTCTTGCCAGTGTCACATGTCAGATTGAGTACTGGACAGGGACTTTGGGGAAGCTTGGAAGAAAGGTGACCAGGTAGAAGTAGATACAAAATTCCCCCCAGCTTCCCTTCCAATTCTCTCCTGTCCCAGTGACTGCCATGCCCTTGCGTCCATAACAATCCAGGCTCCTGAAGTTATTCTCAAATGAAAATGTTTTAAGTGAACACCTAGTGTAAATTTCAGTGGAATCACATCACAATTCTGTTATTACAGGGGAAAATTAAGATCTGAGTTACACAGAAATGCACTAGACATTACTATCTCCATGTGAAACATGACTTAAGCTCAGGGCGTTTGGCAACAGCTTTATAACATAAGTCAAAATAAAATTGGTTTCCATGCCTCCCATATAGTTACATAAAAATCATAAGTAGCAAAAATGTTCATGCTTTATATTTATGGCTTACCAAGCCTTTGTGCATTGTCTTATTATGTAACCACTCACAATGAATATATAAACTGGTTAGCTTTCTCCCCTTCTATATACTTCTTTACATCTTTTATAACTGGGATCTGGCTGAAAAAGAACCAAGCATAGAATATTTTCTGTAGTGAAAAATGAAATTTAAGTTCTGCTTAATTAGAATGAGATGGCTATGACTTACAGTTGGCAATGCATAGCACACCATTTATTACTCACAATGAGATAGTTATTATGCACTGATGATACTTAAAGCTCAAAAATGCTAAGTAATTACCCACATTTGTATATCTAGTTCTGGAACTAGAACTCAGATCTGAGTTACCATGAAGCTTCCTCACTAAAAAGTTTTCTTTTTCCTAATTTATTAATAGTTTTCCAAGTTTGGCATATTCATCTCTTGTTATTAAATTCATACAGATACAATGAAAGCACAAAACAGAAAAAAAAGTACAACAATATCAACACTCTCCATTTTGGACCTTGGAATGGCTTTGAGTTCATCAATGGGTTTCAAAACATCTTAAGAATTCCTTAAGTCTAAAAGAGTACATACATACAGTCCACAAAAAATATCTACAGCTGAATCAATTCATATGAATATTTAATAAAGCATTTTATGAAGAAATGAAACATTAATTTAAAGAATCATGGTGATGAGGTTTCTACTCATTTACTCATCAAGGTTTTTTAAGGGTAACAATAAAATTAATGTAGTTTGCTGTATGTTTCTAAAACTACAAATCTATTAACTTCCTAAAGACAGGATCATGAAAATGATGGGCAACGGGAGCTTGAATTCATAACATCAGTATGAAGACTATTCATCTGTCACTCTTGATATTCTACACAAAGGAGATGAGTGCCAGATTCCATAGCTGGCAACACAAGCATCCTGCCACTGGGAGCTTGTATTAAAATGAAATTAAAATTCCATCAGCCTTTCCTCCTCCCTGCCCATTAGATATGATTTCTGTGTGGCTTTATTCATTTTCTTCCTTCTCCTCCCTTCCAGGAAGTGTCCTGGTTTGTCTGCATGGTTGTTGTGTCCTGTGACTGAATCAGAAAGAAATAGGAAGAAAAAGGAAAACAAGTCAGGCCAAAGGATGAGGACTGGTGGAATTTTACAGAAAGAGAAAAAAACTTGGAAGTAAAGAAAGATAGCAGCCACAGCGCATGGAGGCAGTTGATAGGAGAGAAAAGAGAATAGACCTTAAGATATTTTGAGAAACTATACATTCATTCACTTCATAGTATTTGAGAGATTCAGTATGGATCTTGAGTCATCTTGAAATATATTTTCTTTGCATCTGCTGTGTTCCTTAATGTTCTACCCCTGCCTCTCCCCTTCCCACTGAGAGCTGCACTATATGAGTTGCTGGTGGTTAAGTGTTGAGCAGTTTGGGTTGTGGGGAGTCAGGCATGGGGACAGATGTTGAACAATGTTCTGCCACTCTCCAGGAGCAGTGCTGTCCTCAGAGTTGCTTTTTTATAGCCATATCAGGATGGCATCATACTGAGACACATCATCAACAAGAAAGTCCCAAAGGAAAACATCAGTATTCCTGGATGTGTTATACTCATGCCCTCCTTAATATTCTACTCTTACCAGCCAAGATTTTATTTCCTGGGAATGTCCTTTATGATATCTACCTGAGAAGGAACATTGACTAATTGCTTGGCAGCTAATTTTGGTCCAAGACTCTTCAGAAGAATAAATCTGATGACAGTATTCAAGACCTCACTTAACCCAAACTATGGATTTACTTTCTGGAATTTCCTCATACTCAAGAAAAATGCATTGCAATTAAAACAAAAATCCTTGAATACTCTACTCACAGACTTTAAAAAGCTGGAATCTCTTTCCATGAAAACACATGCTAGTCTTCATAGTATCTTGGTAAACACTGTTACATTTTAATTGCATTTCAAACATTCTCCAGGTTATAGTTTATTTGAGTCACATCTGACTATAACTAACCATACAAAACCACAAAGTGTGCCAAAAGTCACATAATAGAACACAAATGAAATAAAATAGTTCTATAATAGGATCATCGTGAGAAAGTGGTTAGTGGAGTACTTAACAAGAACTAGGTTTAGGTTGGATCCAATCCTGGCAGAAAAAAATGGCATTGTATATTTTAAAAGAATGCTCAGTTTAACTGACCCACCCAAATCAATATTTCAGCTTACCCACCCCCTACCCCCACCACATATACATGTGCACGGAGCCACCATAAAACTCAAAGGGAACTTGAAAGGCTTATGCACTTAGGCTGGTCACATTGGCATTACCTTCTCTTGGTTTGTGAAGCCCCTTTCGAAACAAGATCTGAGCTACCCATGCTGAAATATATGTACAAGGAAGGGGAGGAGCCCTGGTACTCAGGGCATATTAAGATGCAATGTCTACTCAACAAGAATCCTCACTGTTCGTAAGGCATTTATGCCAATTTTAAGGTTTATATACAAAGAATCTTTTGGTTTCAGCAAAACACAGACACTGAAACAATTTCACAATTGCAATTCAATTCACTTGAAACCCACACTTCTTATTAGCTCTGTTCACTCATGTGGAGATGTATGTGCCTTATGGGGACGTGGGGCCTGTATATTGTAGGGTATCAGCATGCCATTCACCTAGAAAGCAAAATGCTGCATCTCAGGAGAACGAGCCTACTACAGTGAGGCCCCACATCAGAGGAAAAGGTGAGCTTTGTTTTTGCTGTGATTTCCACAGCTGTGCCTCCCTTCTTTCTGGGATTGATGCTCTCTTTTATCTAACAGCAGGAAAGGAGATGATCGTCTAATGTGGCAGCAGATACAAAAGGAGAGAATGTTAATGCAAGGCTACAACTAAACTCCCCTAGAGACCATACCCTCCAGGAGCCCAGGACTCCAGGATCCAAGAGAAAGAGAGAGCTGGCACAATCAAGCATGACAAATCATCACATTATAAGTCAGCTGGAACCTCTGATGGAGTCACAGTGTTTTCTGGTTGCTAGGGGAGGATGGCGAATGAGACGCTCTTCAGAGTTAGAAGTGTAGCTATGAGGCAGGTGATTTGTACAGATGACTCTTTCATAATGTTGGCTGTTGAGGCAATCAAAGGGCAACAGTGGCAACACTAGTTATGTATCAGGACTTTCTGTCTGAAATAAGGAAAACATCCTTTCTCCTGCCTATCCCTCTGACAAGGGCAGGATAATTGTGAGGTGTGTGAAGCATTAATTAGCTCCGTGCACAACATTTAAGGGGGTTGGCCAGAACACTAAGGATCAAGGTAATATTCCAATATTTTTAAATGGAAATTAGTGCAGAGATATCCATGATAAACAAAATATCACATCTTTAATTAAAAATAGGGTACTATTCTGTTTGTGTACCACTGAACTCACCCGGCTCACCCTAGATCGGCTGTGTTCTTAAATGAGCATTAAATGATAGGTATGCCCAGAAGTTCCACAAAGAAAGATTACTATTACCCTTGAGCACCTGCCAAGATCCAAGCTTAAGCCTACTAGGTTCCTTTTTTTGTTTTTGTTTTTGTTTTTTGTTTTGTTAACTAGGCTCAAGACTGGGTGTGGAGCCCAACAAAGGACTTGAACTCACGACCCCGAGATCAAGACCTGAGCTGAGATCAAGATTTGGATGCTTAACCAAGAGAGGCATCCAGGCACCCCCTACTAGGCCCTTTGTAAACTATTCCATTCCATCCTTGGAAACTTTTGAAGTCTTCTTTACTGTTCCATTTTACAGATGATGAAACTAAGGTTCTCATTAAGTCACGTTTCTGGGCCAGGACTTCACCCTGGGTGCCCAACCCCATCTCCTGTGCTCTTTCCACACATCATTCATTATCCACCAATAATGAGACTTCTACTGAAGCTTGTTTGATGCATTATAAAGACTTGAAATAATACATACAGGGTAGGGCTTTCGGATGTCTGAGTTGATAAACAACTGAATACTTCCTGTCTCCCTCTCCCTCCACCTAGTGCCATTAAGTGAGCCTGTCAGCAAAATCCATGTCAGAAACAAAGTTATAAGAAGACTCAAGGGTGGAATCTAAGCTGGGAAAGAAAGAGAAGGTAGAAAATAACATAGGACTTCTTTTTCATGTGTGTTTATTTTTTCTTTTGCAGCAACGTCTTTGGATAAAGATTCCTTCAAAGAAAGCGCATAGCTTTATGCAAATGTGAAAACTTTCCAGAAGGGCCTAGTCATCCCTTGCCCTTTCTGTCCCATCCTGAAATACTTTCTAATACATTTAGCAATTTCTGATCTAGTTCTATACTGGGCTAGCTCTTGGGTTGTAGACTGCATGTGGGTGAAGAGTGCCACATGACTGGGGAACACATGTGAGCACTGCCACCCAAGAGGTGGACATTCTTATGGCCAGTGCTCTAATAGCCACTGTGCCAGGACTACTGGCTGACTCAGGACAGTCAGTAAATCAAACATCTGTCCCTGGATCTCTGCCGAACATTTTCACATGCATGGAATTGCTAACTTTCATTTCTCACTGCTAGAGCTATTCCTAGCCTCTCTCCGTCTCATGGAGAAAGAAGCTAGGTTTTTGTAATAACATTTTAATGTTTTTTAGCACTTTACAACCATTTCAATTCTTTCAGTCCACTATCCTTCTGTTGAGTCAGGGAATGAATATTCCCCTCCCCATCTGTGTCCTAGGTGAAAAGGCTCTCTACACGTGGAAATTTGCAACATGTGACCTGAAAGTCACCAATTGCCCTTCTAGTTCTAAAGTTCTGTGTCTACATATCAAGGAAGACATACTAAGGACAAAGATAACAGAAGCAAAAATTGGAGCACATAAAGGGGAAATTAATCAGAAAGAACAGCCTGGGGGAGAGAAGATTAAATTAAGAGAAATCACCTCCAGTGTCAAAAATTAAGGGCAGAAGAATGAATTTTTAATAGGAGCAGAGAAGTAACAGCTGCCAGGCTGTAACCTGGGCTGGGGGGTTAGGGGGAGTTAGGTAGACAGAGGAAGAGAGACTATTTTAGATATTACAGATACAAGTAATGATTAACAAGTAACAAGCCCTTCCAATGCCTTCTTAAGAGATACTTCCATTAAAGTACATGTGCCAACACCAAAGCAATTATTATCAGGGAAGTCAGGGAGCTTTAGGGTAAAGGTAAGAGTACAGTTAGGGTTCTTGGCAAATGGTTGTGACAGCTAATTTGCATACCCATTTCACAAATGTCTCTAGGAATGTGGTAAGCATGCTATGCCTCCTGTTATCTTGACGATTAGATGTGCAACTACTGATCTGTCCCAGGACTGACACTGTAGCCAAAAGGAAGGACAAAGTTTACCTCTGTTTGGGGACATCCTTGAAAGAGGGAGGAAGGGAAGCAGCTTAGGCTCAGTCTTGGTTGGCTGTGATGAGAGGTAGGAATTTTGCAAACAACATCATATTATGCTACTACTAGCACTGACCAATGCTGTGTTTATTATAATTTATGAATTTATCATAAATCCCTAAAGAAATGAGGAAATGATAATAAACTAAAAGTTTGGATCAAATTAAAGAAAGAAAAGGAGAAGAAAACTGTGTTCTCAGATTCTATACTGAACAACAAGTATAAAAACTTGTCATGCCTTGGGTCAAAGGTATGGGCTTCAATGTTCAGCTTCTGAGACATGCAGAACTCAATCTCACAAACACAGTTAAGAGCACTGAAGAATATTAACTTGAAAAAAGAAAAAAAATGCCAATGTTTGCTCTTAAATTTTAATAATTTTGGAAAGATAAGATTGAGAAATAAAAGGAGACATCCTTCCCTCTTACTAATCACAAAATTTGAGAGTGACCACATCAAAATTACGTAGAAGCAAATTTCCAGAGGGGCTTACTCTTCATGCTGCTGAGTGATTGTGTTGATCGGGTAGCATTTTGGAAAAGGCATCTCTTGAGTCCTTAAGAGTTTATTTGTGATGTATTATTATTATGGATCAAAACAAAAACTCTAGCTTTTTACTAGTTTTTATTATTAAACTATGTCCTGCAGCCTTACTCTGAGCATTCATTTCCTGTTGCTGCTGTAACAAATTACCACAAACTTAGTGTCCTGAAACCACATGAGTTTTTTATCTCTTAGTTCTGTATGTCCGAAGTCTGATGGAGATGTCACTGGGCTTAAATCAAGGTGTGGACAGTGCTGGGTTTCTTCCTGCAGGCTGAAGGGGACAATCTGTTTCCTTGTCCTTTCCAGCTTCTTGTGGCTGCCCACATTCTTTGGCTCATGCCCTTTCTTTCCATCATCAAAGCCAGAAACATTGTACCTTTCTGTGTTTTTCTTCTAAAGTCATCCCTCCCTCTCTGACCATCATTGGGAAAGGTCATCCACTTGTAAGGACCTGTGTCCTTAGATTAGATTGAGCCACTTTAATAATCTGGGATAATCTCTTTATATCAACAGTCCTTTACATCTGTAAAATCCTTTTTGCCGTGGGAGGTATCATATTTACAGGTTAACAGGTTCCAGGGATTAGGGAATGGATACCTTTGCAGATGGGGCAAAGGGGAAACACATTATTCAGCTGACCATATAGGACTGCTTTTATTCACAACAGATGACACATTTAACTATTATTGGTAGTGAGTATAATGCTTTAAAACCCCAAAATGTTTAAAATTATAATTTCCTAAATAATCCTGAAATTAAAAATAGAGAGGTTGAAGACAGAGCATTTATGAAGAGATAGGAGGAAATAAGAGAATGGGGGAAAGATCATAATAACTACAACTACCAACACTGAATAAGTAGCTAGTGTGTGCTAGATTACTTGTAAGTCAAAAGTCAGTGTTCTGATAAACTGATTTAGAATAAAAACGTGTTCTAAACTGGCTACATAAAAACTAACTAAAGGTCAGTTACATATTACAAACCAACATTCAATGAATTGAGGTTCTCAATGCATTCATGTTCTTGAATCAATGCTTGATTCACACTCCTGGTCATTCACCGAAGAGCAAGTAACTCCCTGACTCAGAGAAAGATCTCTTCTTTTATATCAAACACTTACTGTTCCTCTGCATTATGCTTCCAAGATAAACAAGCAAACAAGCAACAAAAGAAAGATAATGCCAATGAGGCAGAAACACGAACAAACCTGATTTTGTGCAGCAGTCTCAGAGTGAGGTATATAAGGGCATAGTCAGAGAGAGAGAGAGGACTGAGAAGCTGCCTGAACATTTCTTGGGTAGGGCTCCACAGTATACTCTTATCATTTTGCATGAAATATTGCAACACTCAAGTTCAGAAATGCCCATATTGAGTTGTATATTCACAAATTCATACGAAAGTCCAAATACCAATGGGTTTGGGTCAGCCATCATTTAAAGTATCCTAACTTCCTTTATTCCAAAATGGAACCATACTACTCAATGTTATAAAGCTTGTTTCAGAATACATGTGATTAGTAAGCACCGCCATTTCAAGAAATGATGACATTGCTCTACACTAGAATTATACATTCAAAAGTAGAGCAGGTTGCCAGAAGCCCTACTCCTGGTTCATGCAAAACTGGAAAAATCAATGAGAGGACATTTGTCAGTGAGCAGTTGAGAATAGTTATATTAGCTCTCTAATTTCATCAATGCTTTAAATTCCCAAGTGTCACACTGTGAATCATGAATTTCCATTTCATTTACCACAGATAACTTGTATTCAACAAACTTATTTAATAAGGATTTGTGGAACTCCCAGGCATGCAAATAATTTCTTCTTATTTTTAATTTACTCTTTACCCTATTAGTCTTTAGCTGACTAGTTTTCTACCCCTGCATGGGAGTGCCTGAACAGACAGATCCACAGGCCTTCCCGTCATTTATAGAGCAAAGGCAATGCCTTTTAACCCAGTAGAAAATGTTTAATATTATATCTCCAAGTGATTCAGTGAAATGTACATTTTACAATAATTTTATCTATTAATACTTATTCTTAGGAAATGAAATACTTTTTAAAAATATTACATTAACAGAAGTCAGATTATAATGCCTTTATAAACACTGCTTTAAATTTGAAAGTCATTTCTCCTTCCAACAGTATAATGTATTTTACACAGAACATTCAAGTGAACTAATTCATGTTCATATAAACTCTTTCTCCATGGTATTTACAGCATTAAAACAAACAAAGGAGCAAGGATAGAATAAATAACTATCTTTCTCCAAGAGTGATCACTAGACCAGCAGCAACAGCAGTGTCACCTGGGAAATGTGAGAATGTAAATTTCCAGCCCTTGAGACATCTCTGTAGAATCAGTGATTGGTTTCTAAGGGTAACACCTATGACTTCATTTATTTATTCATATTTTTGGGACTATCTTATCTTTTTCTGACAGTGTGTGTTTTAGTGATCCTTGGGCCTGTGGGAACATCAGAATCACTGGAAGATTTTGTGAAAACACAGATTGCAGGGCCCACCTCCTGAGTTCCTAATTAGGCAGGGAGCTCTGTATCAAGTAGACTCTGTATGTACAGTAAGTGATGGCTCCCTCTTCCAGATCTTTCCCTCTTTTCTTCTTGCTGAGGGACCCAGAACCATTATGGCATTGCTATTATTGTCTTATCACTATGGTCTTAGAATCTGCTCCTGCAGTTCAGACCTAGTGCTACTGCTTGGTTGTGTATACCTGCATTGTTTTTAAGCCTAAAGGCAGAAACCATCGAGAATCTGAGTTTTTTATACCTCTTTTCTACATCTTTTTGTAAATGGAAATGATTCAGGCCATAGAAAACTTCCTTCCAATGTGGCTAAAATTCCCTGAAGGTAGCCAGATAAGAAGTTTCATGGACGTGACCAATCTTTAGAAAGCAACTCAAAAAATTAAAATGTTTGGGGCACCTGGGTGGCTCAGTCACTTATGCATCCAATTCTTGATTTCAGCACAGGTCATGAACACAGGGTCATGGAATCAAGCCCCACCTGGGGCTTCACAATCAGCAGGGAGTCTGCTTGAGATTCTCCCTCCCTCTCCCTTTGCTCCTCCCGCTTGTGCACTCTCTCTCTCTAAAATAAATAAATAAATCTTTAAAAGAAAATTAAAAAGCTTATGTGTACCAAAAAAGCCTTACAGTACAACCAGCATGAGTTAAGGGGGGGGTCATACCACTAGTACGGGACTAAAAAGTAGTTATTTATCCTAGAAGAGTAGGTTTACCAAAAACGTCTGGAACCTCTAATGAACATTTCCATACAAAGAATTCTTTGTCCCCAAACTACCCCTCAGCACTTGGCAAAACACTCCCAATAAGGAGTAGTTTCAGCCACAAAGCCACAGGCTGAGGTGGCTGAGCTCAGATCTGGGCTCCTGAGTTCTGCGTGCAATGGGAAAGGGGGAGTCAAACTCAGCATCTAACCATGCACAAGTCCTGCTCATTATAGAGTATATCTCCTTGAAAAGCCCACTTTAATCTGTGCGTTACTAACAGTGGGTGTCCACAGATCAAACAGCCAGACAGGGAGGAGTGATTGGCAACAGATGGGGATCCACATAAGGAGGTGAAAGATAGAATTCCATCAGACACAGAGAGGCAGTCACAGGTAGAGTGTATCTAGAAAATAAATCCAGCCCAAAACTCAGCAGAAGACATTCACAGAAATGATGGAACCTCATCACCTGCCCCTGCCTTGGCCAGAAGAAGGATGGGAGCCAAGGGCTGTGCCTAGCAAGAGGTGATACCTCACCCTGGCATCTATACTTTAAATCAAACCAGCCAGAATTTGCACGTCTGTCCCCTAGCTAGTCTTTCAAGGCCGTATTGCTTTCACCTGAGCTCCTCCTCTCTCATAAATAGGATTTCTGCTCAAGAAACACTAAACCATAAGCAACCCCAGCTCACAGTTGTTGCATATTCCATATCAGGTGTCGTGCTCATGTTTATGTGGTTTACCTGTTTCCATCCTCACACAGCAGCAACTTGAGATAGGGCCAGTTATCTTTATGATCCAGGAGAGAAGGGAACTGAGGTGTAAATAAAGGACACAGAAGGCTCTCTTAGGTGGTAAAGTACCAAAGCTGGAACTTGAATTCAAGTCCATCTGATTTCAGAGTCCATCCTCTGACCCTCACACTAAGATACTTTCACTCTGTTTTGGTCATTCTCGGTAAGTAAGGGAAGCTTTCTGAGCCACTCTGATTTTCCCTCTGGTTCTGCTGTTTCAAAGCAACGTTTCTTTCAAAAAGCAGAAAAAAAAAGACCAAATCCATGAACAGTAGCTTAACCTGAGAGGAGAAGATGCCCACAGGTGCTTTATTGGCTTCCTAGGACTGTTATAAGAAGCACCACAACTGGGTGGCTTAGAACAGCAGAAACTTAGCTCACAGTTCAGAAGGTTGGAAGCTTGAAATCAAGGCATCAGCCAAGTCAGTTCCTTCTGGAGGCTCTGAGGGAAGGTCTACCCCATGACTCTTGGCTTCGGGTAGTTGTTGGCATTCCTTGGCATTCCCTGGCTTACACAGCCTCACTCCAATTTCTGCCTCTGCTTCCCATGGTGTCCTCAATGTGTCCATGTCAATTAAGTCAATTTCCCCTCTTCTTTTAAGGACACCAGTCATATTGCATTAGTGCCTACCAATAGGACTTCATCTTAACCTGATTACATCTTGCGAAGACTCGATTGCCCAATAAGATCACTTCCATAGGCACTAGAGGTTAGGACATCAATATATCTTTTGAGGGGACAAAATTCAATCTACAACAATTTCTTACTGCCTAGAAAGATAATAAAGTTCTATTTGATTTTATTCCTTTTGCTGGCTTTACCAGCCACAGAAAAGAATCCTCTGCATGGATTCTAGAATTCTAGAATGTTACTCTGCAGCTGAAAACCTTCATCATTAATCCTTTTCCTCTTCTGGCAAGTCTTTCATTCCAGGATTTCCAACGTCAAACCAAACTACTGCTCTTTTGAAAATTTCACCTGGGATTTGTTGCCTCACTCTTGTCAAAATCCTGCCCATTTTAAAAGCCCTTTTAAGATTGTGATACTTTTTATCCTAAAATTTTCTTTCTTGCTTCTCCACTTCCTGGTATATTGTTTTCTCTGTGATGTTGAAGTTTTTCTTTACTGCCCCAAATTTCTTTGATCAAGTCTTTCTTCCTTACTATCTTATGTTTTCCTTATACTCATGACAGGGATGAGTAATCATGTTTGTCTTTGTATCTCTTACATTCCTGATATATAATACCTTTCACACAGTGGGTGCTGATGAATTGTTGGATGAGTTGACAGATATACTGTCAAGAATTTCAGAAAATTTTGCATTTCCACAAAGATAGTTGCTATTGAAAGAGTAATGAAGAATCTAATGTCATTTTACAGCTTTGAAAACTGACTTTCAAATCCACAAAATATAGATAACAACATCTACTCCACATGGAGGTGACAAATATCAAGTGAAACACTGGTGAAATTTCCTCATAGAATGCATCACACGTGGTAGATACTGAACAAATATTTGTTGGCTGTTGATTGTTAATTTCTTGATTCTATCACAGTTTGTTAAGCCCTGAAAATTCTTGAGTCTTGATAGAGGCATATCAATGAAAACCTACAGAATGCATTCTTACTTAATCTTCCTTCTAGGCAATCAAGGCATTTGGACTTGGAAAAATAAAAATTCTTGCCCCTTGTTTCTGTAGGATTTATTGGTTATTCATTTTATTAATTTACTCTCTTGATTCATTTTCATAAAATCTGTGAGGTACTGGCTATGCATTAAGATTTAAGGCCAGTCAGCATCCTTGGTATCATAAAGCCTTTTATCTCTGATTAGGAGGTAATATAATTTCCCATACCAGATTGGTATGCTTGCTGAGGGCAGAGGCAACGTTTACTTAGCCATACTACTACACCCAGCAGGTGCTCAGTAAATGATGAATTGCATTGAATCTCTCCACCAAAGGCTTTGATTCCTAACCTAGCAGCCCCAGCATCTCCTTTTAAAAACCAATATTTTGTATTGTACCTATTTGCTGATTTGAAGTAAAAGTCATATAACTTTCCCTCACACATAATTTTTAAATTCAATATAATGCCCTAACTATAATATAAAGGAGCAATAGAAGGATTATTACTTTAAATGAAACAAATCTCTCTCTCTCTCTCTATATATATATATACACATATATATGTATACACACACACACACACATATATATATATATATATATCTCAAGAAATAATAGAAGAATCTTAAATTATATGTTCTAAGGTAAAAGAACTTAATTTAGAAAATTAGGAGTGAGATTAGAGCCCTCTGATCTATTTGGAGATTCCCAATGACTGTAACAGTTATAAATTGAAGCCACTACACATATATTTTATTTGTGCAGCCATTCATAATAACATTTCCCAAAATGGTGAACAATTGTTGGTAAGGTTCTCAACAAAAATAGGATGGTCTTCTTCTGATTTACATGGCAGATGTGTTCCTGAAAATTTCAGCTCATGTTAAAACCATGCAAAAATTACTTCATGTTTACAATTTAAAAAAAAAAGGGGGGATGGGGCAAGCAAACCAAATTTTTAAAAGATTTTATTCACTTTAAAGACCAAGAAAGCTAGCATAAATAGGGGGAGAGGAAGAGGGAGAAGCAGATTCCCCACTGAGCAATTCCCTGTGCCCCCCTCCCCTACACACATACATACTTGAGCCAAAGGCAGACACTTAACTGAATGAGCCACCGAAGCACCCCAAACAACCTGATTTTTAAAATGGGCTAAATACTTTAACAAACACCTCACCAAAGGAAATGAACGGATGGCAGAAAAGCACCTGAAAAGATTTTCCACATCATATGTCATCAGGGAAATGCAAACTAAAATAATAAGATACCACCACACACCTATTAGAATGGCAAAAATCCAGAACACTAACAATACCAAATGCCAGTGAGGATGTGAGGCAACAGGAACCCTCTTCCATTGCTGGTAGGAATGCAAAATGGTACATTCACTTTAGAAGACAGATAGTACTTTCATATAAAACTAAAATAACCTTACCATATGATCCAACAATATTGATAGTTGGTATTTACCCAAAGGAGTTAAAAACATATCTACACAAAAACCTGCACATAAATATTTATAAAAGCTTTCTTCGTAATTGCCAAAACTCAGAAGCAACTAAAATATTCTTTAGTAGGTGAATGGACAAGTAAACTGTGGTACATCCAAACAATGGAATGTTATTCAGCAATAAAAAGAAATGGGTTATCAAACCATGAAAAGACAGGGAGGAACCTTAAATGCATATTACTAAATGAAAGAAGCGAATATGAAAAAGCTTTACTCTGTATGATTCCAACTATACAATATTGAGAAAAAGGTAAAACTATAGAGACAGTAAAAAGAGCAGTGGTGTCCAGGGGTGAGGAAGGTGGAAGGGAAGAACAGGATGAGCACAGGGGGCTTTTAAGGCCATGAAATTACTCCATATAATACTACAATGGTAAGTACATTTGTTTAAATTCATAGAATGTACAACAACAAGAGTAAACCCTAATTTAAACTATGGGCTTTGTATGGTTATGACATGCCAATGGACATTCATACTTGTAACAAATATACCATGTTGTTGGGGGATGCCGATGGTGGTGGAGATTAGGCATGTGCAGGGCCTGGGGGATATGGGAAATCTCTGTATCTCCCTTTCACTTTTCCTGTGGACCTAAAACCACTCTAAGAAACAAAGTACATTTTTTAAAAAAGGTTAGGTTATTACTATTAATATTTCCCCTATTTAAAGTATAACAGGAAATTTGAAAGTCAGAATATGCAGAGCAATTAATTCATCAGTGCAGTGCATAGGATTGTGATCCACCTTAAAGACAATTTGGGAGTGGGGGCTCCTTAACTCTGTTAAAGGCCAGAAGTCCTTCCCATGCTTCCTGTCAAATGTTAGCCCTCCTCTGGGGTGGTAGTGCCCCCATAGAGAATCAAAAGCCAAGTTCCTTTAGACTCTTGCTGTGTGATTTCCTAACCTTTCATCCCTATCCAAGTGCAAGTCACTGATTTCTTTCCCATCTCTTCCAAAGTCCTATTATTGAGGATGCCTATCCTAATACCCTGACAGACCAACCAAATCTCAGTGATAGAACTTATCTTGACGTCCAACACAACAAAATCTATGACAAAAAAATTGAACATACCTAGGAGAAAACTTCTCTTCTTGAGTAATTTCCTTTTGCATAAAATAATTTTCTAAAACAGGGAATCAGTTTTCACATATGAGATCTGGTTCACACATTATCTAGCACACAGTAGGACCCATATGTTGAATAAAGGACGACAGTGAGTTTGTTCACATCTGAATGACAGCTATCTTATGGCATGCAATTAAAAATACAGTATTTCTTAGTAAAACAGGTGCATCCATGTATGACACAAAACTACAAAATGTGTGATAATTCATCTCATTTTCAATGAATTAGTGCAATGTCCCATTTTTTCTCACTTGTTAGTCACAGTGGTCTAGCTCAGTAAATTTAAAAGATCAAAATTACTGTTCTTTTGTGACCTTGTCTATTATCACCCTTTGACATTAACTCTAAGAAGTATAGTAAGAAATTCTGGGATGCCTGAGTGGCTCAGTGGTTGAGCATCTGCCTTCAGCTCAGGGTGATCCCAGGTTCCTGGGATTGAGTCCCACATCAGGCTCCCCTGCAGGGAGCCTGCTTCTCTATCTGCCTATGTCTTTGCCTCTTTCTGTGTGTCTCTCATGAATAAATAAATAAAAATCTTCTAAAAAATAATACTCCACCCACTAGAATAAATTCTAATAAGACAAGGTTTTTGGTCATCTCTATCCAGTGATATATCCCAAAATCTAGAAGGAAACTGAAATGAAATAGATGTTTAAAAAATGTTTGGGATGAATGATGAATGAACAAGTGAATATTGTGATCAACATGTGTTAAGTACCATGATAAAGTACAAAGAGAAAAAAAGAAACTCTCAGCCCTCATGGGGCTCTCTGTCAACTGAGGAAATAGACTCCTAATATTAATGACATGCATGCCAATACATGTTGTGTACATTCCTAAGATAATATCAAGAAGAGAGAACTAATATTTCCTGTGCATCAAGAAACACTTGATAAAATTTTATTCAGATTAAATCAAGGTATTTTACCCTCAGAGTAATTGATATTTGGGGCTAGATAATCTTTGTTGCAGGAGGCTGTGTCATGTACATAGAATGTTTAGTGTCATTTCTCATCTCTACCCAGCAGATGCCAGTAGCAGGCCCCCAACTGTGACAACCAAAAATATCTGGAAACCAATGTTTCCTCAGACAAGAAACACTGGTTTAAAAATATGGGCTAACCTGACAGAGGAAAGGAAGAGGAGAAAATCATGAGCTTCTGGTTAACAACGTCTGGATTGTATTTATCTCTGACGTTGACCAAATAGCTTTTAATTGATAATAAAAAGAATAAACACCTTGTACTTTTGTTGTTCTTATAATATATGAAATCCATTCATGCATGTGTGATCCTTACAAACAACCTTGTGAGAACACAGGTTGGATATTTATTTCTTTTTAAATGAAAACATAGTCAAGTTAAATGAGGTGCCCAAAGTCTATCTTAGTTTTAGTGATCTTTGTCTTTTTCAAATTTCTCCTTCAATACTTATTGGATTTTGAGGCACACTAACCATTTAGATTACTTAATCTTCTAATCTGTACCTGTCCGCATTAAATCACAATAACTTAATAACTTCAACCAACAGACTTTAGCTATTCCACAGGTTGATTCTATGCTAGACACTTTGCTAAATGCTGCAGTTAAAACTCTGAGCATTTCCTTTAGAATGGCAAATCCCTGATGCAGTATTGAAAGTGGGTAATATTCCCCTCATGGAGAATATACTGAATGATATCCTAATAGTGTTGCATAGTGTTGCATAGTGGCAGAGGGTGAGCACAACATCTACATCTAGACTTATTGAATCATTATGTGGTATACCTGAAACTAACGTAACATTGTGTGTCACCTATACTCAAAAAGACTTAAAAAAAAAAACAAAAACCTGTGAACTGAAAGAAAAGTCTTAGAACTCTAAAAATTAGGTTTTGGGGAAAAATAAAAAAGAGAAGGAATGCATTTTGGCACAGAAAATTGAGATACTTCCCAAATCCAGCCAGCAAGTACACAGCAGGATAAAAAAAAACCTGATCAAAAATGACCCATGTAAGAAATGGGCATGATGGGGGACTTGGAAAGTCAGCTTCTTCTCCAGTTGCTACACTATTTAAGCTGTTTATCTTAAGCAAGTCATTTGCCATTTTTGGGTGTCATTCCAGAGTATCGAGACTCCTACCTCTCAGATAGTTTAACTGACATGTGTTTGTAATGTCAGTGCAATTCCCACAGGCTACCTGTTGGGCTGATGTCACTGCTGCTGCATTGGCCTTGTCCAGTGGAGCAACTGGAAGGACCTCCAAGCTCACAGTTTCAAGTTCTTTTAAGCTTTGACTTGGGGAAGTTATGAGTGGGTTGCCCAGAAATGATACTGTAATGTGAAAACCGAAATTCAAGGCAGAGTGGCTCCAGCCAGCTGTGCTAATTGATCTTGAAACCTATTTGCACAGGCTACATTTCCAGAACAATTGTGCCTCCCCGACTGAGTCTCACCTGGGGTCAAGAGCAGGATGGCCAATTGATATCCAAGTGACTCTACAGGGAGTCACAATTGAAAGTACTTTCTAATTGGATTCTCCACTTGCACAGATACTCTCCTCTTCCTGGCAGGCTCTTCTCTAATTGCCAATTATCCAAGAGAAGATTCCTCTCGTCTTTCTGCTTTCCCACCCCAACTGCAAAAAGAGATTAAAATTCTGAAAGCTGCTTTCTTTAAGTAAATTATATGAATGTTCTATTTTGGGGGAAAAAGGAAATATGTAAATAAACTAATATGTCCATAAAAACATATTCTACATATTTATTGTAGAATGAAATTGTCTTCAGATCATTGATCCTGTTGAGAAATGGATTTAAAAAAAGGCATATGAACCAAATTTTGTGTCACTTCTAGGTGATACAGTTATACTCTGAAGCACTGAGTTAAATCCAGTTTCAAAAGCTGCATTGCCTAGTATAAATAATGCTGCCAAGATATGGAAGCAACTCAAGTGTCTATGGACAAAAGAATGGGATAGAGAAGATGTATATATGCCATGGAATATTATGCAGCCACGAAAAAGATTAGATCTTGCCATTTGTGACAACATCAATGGATCTTGAGAGTATTATGTTAAGTGAGGTAAGTCAAAGACAGATGGTAACTAGACTTATTATGGAGATCATTTTATAAGATATAAGATATTGAATCACTATGATATACACCTGAAATTAATAGGATGTTGTATGTAAATTATACTTCAATATAAAAAAAACAATATAAATAAATAGAAACAAAAAGTGCTGCCTTGAAGTGACTATAATGTTCATTATTTCTAAATCCATGATCCCTGAAAGCTATTTCAATGTTGCACAAGGCACCTGAGATTACTCTTCACCATTCCAGAGGAGAGATATATAACTCTCCCACATCAAATACCAAACACATTATCTGACCAAATACATGAAGATCACTTTCAGTTTAATGAAAATATTGATAAAACATGTCAAGCAAAGAATTCCAGATTTACTGAGGAAATGTTATTGATGCTCTCTAGCTCCCCACAGTGTCCTGCAAATTGGGGTATTTTCTCATCATCATGCTTCACAAGAATAGAATAGGAACAGTGACCAAATATGTGGCTGTACCTCACTGACATTCCACATCCATGTCAGTTAAGCTGTTCTCAGAGTCTGAGGTTATCTGTTGGCTTTTGTTCATCTGATAATCTTATGTTTCATTTTAGTAGTTAAAATGTGCACTGGAGGGTGAAGTTCCAAGAACTGTCTCAGATGTTTCCATTCAAGCACCTGGGTGAGTATAGGTAGACCAAGAATGTCACATTAGCTAAATATGCATCCTTTAGAAATGATTTAAGGGAAAATTGTCGTGCAGATAATAGAAGGCTGTAACACAGATGGAAATATATGTCAATACACAGAGAAGTTTCAATTGCACAGGATGCCTGAAACAGGAATATTGGATATCTTCCACAAACATGAAGTTTTTAGAATTTCACAGTGATGAAAATATGCAAAGTGGCATGAAAGGCTGAGACAGGAGAACTCAATTATGATAAAAAAGAAACCTTCAGCATAACTCATTTTTCTGATGCAGATTACTATGCAGCACTGTGATATCTATCATGATATCTATCATGCAAATTTCTTAAAAAGCTAGAAAAGAAAAGAAAGGAGCATGCAGGCGCTGGATAATAGGTCTGTAGCATACCTTATATTGTTTATAAGGACCCCCTGGAAGAAAGAACCACAAATCTCCTGTGTCTTATTGGTAATCATACTGATCCTTGATACAATTTAGAGAAGTGCAATGTGTACATCTTTTTCTACTTGATTTCTGATTGTAAGTTTTGTTTTTTTAAAGATTTTATTCATTTATTTGAGAGAGACAGAAAGAGTGATAGAGAGACGCACAAGCAGGGAGCGGGACAGAGGGAGAGGGAGACTCCCACCAAGCAGGGAGCCTGATATGGAGTTCAACCTCAGGACCCTGAGATCATGACCTGAGCTGAAGGCAGACATTTAACCGACTGAGCCACCCAGGAATTCCCTGACGGTATGTTTTAAATTGGACCAATAAATTGCATGTTTCAAATACCTTAATTTAGTCTGAAAACTTTTGCTCCTTGAACTCCAGATAGCCTCTCTGGTAGCTACGTGGAGACTACAAAACATGAAGATTGTACAGAGGTCCATATCTGACATTCAGTAAGGATAAGAAGAGTGGAACACCTAGGTTCCTCATCAATATGTCCTCACAAGTATGACCACTTAGTAATTGCTAAATAACTACCGTCTTTTCCCTTCCCACCAGCAGTCTCTGTTGATGTGTTAAAATCACCTGTATGGCCTCTGCTCAATACCCCCCACCACACACACACACACACACACACACACAAAATGTGCCTTTTATCCTTACACTGATCAAAATGCCCTGGTTGTCCAGCCATACAACCCATAACTCCTTTTTCCAGTCTCTCTCTAGTCTCTACCTGATTTCTACAATGATATTCAGAAAAAAATTATTAATATAAAAATGATATATCAATACAATTACAAACACAAATGTATTGTCTTTAGCTATACCTACAAATACACATTATCAACATTAAAATTTGTCCACAATGACTGAGAAAAAATTATTCATATTGCCAGGAAGTATTTTTGAGTTTTATTAATATAAAGAACACCAATATAACAGCACTTATAGTTTACTACTACTTTATAAGGACATGAATTAAATATGAAGAACCACAAAGGGTGGTAGCATAATAATACAGCAGATATGAAAAGTGAGTATAGATGCTCAGGCCTAAATTTAGGATCTCAATCATCGAGCTTTATTTGACAATGTAACTTGTTGTATTCAACTACCATTTTGCTTTCCTTGATCCTCCCTCAAATGGCACAATTAATAAATTGTGAGTACTGTCTTTGACACCCAATAAAAGGTGGAATATCCTGAAAAGGTTTATTAAAATTACTTTATCTCATCTTCACACAATTGTTGAAAAGCACAAGATTGTGTTATTAGATTGAAAAGCTTAATTTATTTTCTACCATCAGTAAGTGAGAATTTAAAAAAATGTAAATGCACAGATTTGCTAGACTGGAAATATGATTTTCACATTGATAAATTTGTTCAGAATAAATGTTGCTATCCTGCTAATTCAGGTTCTTTCCATGATCATCAATTACTTCCACATTTACTTCAGAAAAAAATATCAATTGAGTCACAAAGCCATCTTATCAGATGGATCTTTTTGGAGAGGTACCAGGTTAGTATCACATTTCAGCATTAAACTATTAAGAGTGTGTTACTTAACATATGAAACTCTGGCTATGAATTAGAGAACTATATTCAGAATGCAAAATTTGTGTATCAAAATATGTAAATATTACATGTACATTCTTCTTGTTTGTAGCCTCAACAAGAAGATAATGATAAGATATTTAAATGAGAAATTTAAAAGTGAAATACATCCAGACATCATGAAAGATCATCCAAAGGTTATTTTTCCTATAGTAAATTAGGTAGTTCATACGCCTCCACTCCTCTTTCTCTCTCTCTCTCTCTCGCTCTCTCTCTCTCTCTCTCTCTCTCACATACACACACACACACACACACACACATACACATACACACACCTTGGCAGTGTCAAACTTTTGGTTTATTTTAGGAATATTTTAGGTGAAAGATTCTTACTGTAATCATTTCTTCTCTTGAGAAATTTGTAGAGATATCCACTTCTTATCACTGCCTTGTTGAGGACAGGAAGGATATGGATTGAAATGTTTTAAATGTCTTCAAAGTTGTTTTTTTTTTTTTGTTAACATTAAGAAGAAATTAAAACCCATCATTTTATGCCTTCTCTTCAGAAGTAAAAAAAATATTTTTATAAGAAAAGAGAATGAGTTTCTTTAGTTGATATGGTGACATTTCTTTGAAATGAGACTTTCTTAAGCCTGGTTTATTATTTTAATTGTTAAAAGAAGCAATACTGATATAAAGTTCTCCTTTTTAACCAAAGTTTACCCAGAAAAGATAAGAAGAGTTTCTAGTCCATGAAATGACTTGCTCTAGGCTCATAAAGCCAGATTTTTTTTCTGGGATGGCCTAGTATAAACTGCTTAATAATATGGGAAAATGGGAAAAGATAAGGCTTTAATGACAAACTCTGGTTCTGCCACTATAAGCTGTTCTGACCTTAGGAAAAATATTCAGTCTAATTTTTCTCTTATGAAAAATAGAGGTAATAATAAATTTCTACATTGCATAGTTGCTGTAAAAATCTTACAGGATAATGAGCATGTATAAAACAATTAGCAGAATGCCTGACATATTATAGATTAATATATGGCAACTACCATTGTTTGGTCATATTTCCCAGTATGGTTTCCCATGTTTTATGCTCCAACAACACTAAGAGATAGATTATAATCTCCATTTTTTTATAATCTCCATTTTAAAGCTCAAAGCTTAGAGGTCCACTGACTTTCCTATTGTTACATAGGACTCCACTGCAAGTCTTCTGATTCCAAATCCAGAATATATTTTCCCTGACTCTTCCTGCAAGTAAGTACATTGGACTGTACCTTACACCAGGTAAGTGTTATCCAGGGACAATGATGTGCTTCTGTGTGACAAGGGGCTGACACATTTGGTAACTAATTTCATGGAAAGACATCACTAGGTATTGGCCATGGGAAACCCACAGTAGCCAGAGCGTAAGTCCAAATAAGACTTGATGTTGTCGTTATTCAGGCACATTCACATTTATAATATTAATTGGTCTTTGCTTTACTAGCTATGGAGGAAAAGCAGATTCATTACTCTGGATTCCAACTCCTATTCCTAAGATGCTGCACACTAATTATTTAGATCTGAATAACTTCCTGCCCTGAAATAGAGGTCTTTGACTTTGGCATCTTTGAGCTGATAATGGGAGAAATAAGTTGAAAGACTTGAAGGAAATGCAAAAATTATGATACAAAATTTAAAAAATAAACCTCTGTCTCTTGAGAAAACAACATACAAATCAATAATCAAAGCAATCCTAGTCAGTCACACAAGAAGAAAACTTTAGAAGACAAATGCAATCCATACAAGTCCGAGACAATATTAATCTAAAACATGCCAGAAAATCTGTATAGGCCATAAATAATTTATAATAAAAGACACAAAAGGTGACTTGCACAATCCAATGCTCTTTACTTTAGCTTCACATTCTTGAGTCTAATGAATCAATAAACGTGTTCTTTCTCCATCTAAACGAATCACAAAATCCAATTCCTTTTTGACTCTAAAACCACTGTTCCAGGACAGAGCACCCAGACTACACACATTGTCAAAGGACCTTGCTATCACTGTGAGCCCTTAATGCTTTGGATGGAATTCATAATTTTGAGCCTTCTAATAATTTGTTCAGTTGCAAACAAAAAGCTACTTGGAGACATAAATCAGTTCTTAAAAATCCAAACCATCATAAATATCCATTGTTTGCCTGCCTGAGTGTTATGATAAGAACCATGTCTCTCCAAGATGCACATGATGAAGTCCTAACCCTCAATTTCTAATGTAACCTTCATTAGAAATTGGATTGTTGCAGATGGATAGTAAGAGAAGGTTAAAATAAATAAATAGATAGATAAACAAACAAACAAAAAAAATAGATCATACTGGAGGACAGTAGACCCCTCATCCAGTATGACTGGTGTTCTTGTAGAAAGGAGAAATTTGGATACAAATACACAGGTAAGGGGAATGTCATTCGAACATGAATGGAAAGATTGAAGAGCAGCATCTAGAAGTCAAAGAACATGGCAGATTGACAGAAAACCACCAGAAGCTAGAGGAAAAGCATAAAACATATTTTCCTTCACAGCCTCAGAAGGAATCAACCCCTCTGACACATTGGTCTTGGACTCCCAGCCTCCAGAACTGTGAGACAACAGATCCTGTTGTTTAAACCCCCAATCTGTGGTACTTTGTTTACAACAGCCCTCCTAGCAAACTAGTAAATGCAAGTTGTTTTGGTCACAGACTTCTGAGACTTGATGTTCTGATCTCCAGTTTACAAAACTTTAGATATACATGGAAAACCCAGATAAAATCCAATATTGTTTATTTCCTTATAGGGTTAAATGGATGATTCAAACGTGTTAAGAGGGAAATAAATGAGAAATTCCTAGATGTACTTATTCTTCTTCCTGCATCAGGAGCCACTATAAGTCAATAAATTAATAAACTCATATACTAAAGGCTTTCTGTAACATACACATCAAACCACCTTGTGAGTTGAGGGAAACTCTCATAAGCAAAGAAACAAAACAATGTAGTTTTGAAACCATACTTCATGGTGATTATACCACAATCATATAACCACTGACTTTTACAGATCACTGTAAAACTTGTAAAAATTGTACCTACACCCAGCACACAATAGACATTCAGTAGCAATTCATATACCCACACTCATCTTAAAAATAAATTGGTATTTTGACCAATTGTGGGGATTAGGAAATAAACTGAGTTGGTAAATCCACCTATTCTTTAAGAGTCAGTGTATTATACAGATTATGATATAACATTTCATCTTTTCAAAACATATCATCTTTTCAAAAAGGTATCATACAAAATGCTTCTTTTAAAGATTAATTTTAGAGCAATTTGAAAAATTTCCAATCAAAACCTGGTTGAAATATTTTATCAATGGATATCTGGTTCTTTCTAAAGTGAATTATTATTTAAAAATCAAATTTAGTGAATGATTATTTAAAAATCAAATATACTCAAAAATTAAGCCCTATGTTGTAGTCTCCTCAGTGATATTTTTTAAAAAGATTTTATCTATTTATTTGACAGAGAGAGAGAGAGAGAGCACAAGCAGCGGGGGAGCAACAGGCAGAGAGAGAGGAAGAAGCAGGGTCTCTGCTGAGCAGAGAGCCCGATGCAAGGCTTGATCCCAGGACCCAGGGATCATGATCTGAACAGAAGGCAGATGCTTCACCGACTGAGCCACCCAGGTGCCCTTCCTCAGTGATATTTTAGATAATGACAGATCATTCCATAACCTGCGATATTAACTGTTTTTCCTAAGATATTTGAAAACCTAACGTTTATTTTTTTTTAACACATCTGGTGACAAAATCTAATTTGAACAGATGTGTTGCTCTTTACAGCTTATTTATTCCACTTAGTATAACCAACCATAGTTTGCAAACTGCAGAGATACTGACGTGTTGGGTTCTGGGGTGCTGACCAGACCCCACTGGTTATAGACAGTGTATGCTACACTATATATAGTATATGGCAATATATAGATATGATATGACAGATACATACTTTTTTTTCAATTGTAATCTTAAAGCATATCTTTCTGCCTCAAGGATTTGGGATAAGGGATCATGAATTTTATGATCTCTTTACACTCTCCACCTCACATCAATAAAATAAGCAAATTCTTATTGGATATCTATTGTGTTCTAGATTCTGCAAATAAGACAGAATCTTAACTAAAAGTTTATAATCTAATTGAGGTAATGATACATAAATCTACTAAAGAAAGGCCATGCTATATAACAAATGTCACAGATTGTCCTAGATTAACTACCAAACCAGAGCTGTCAAATCTCTTTCTCTGTCCCTTGTCCATGGCAGCCATCGTTCTTCCCTCTGAAAAAGAATTGCCTAAAAGTATTCCTAAACTAAACAATCTTACTTTGCACATAAGAAGAAACTATTCTGTCACTTTTAGGCAAATAAATGGAGAGAATAAGGTTATCCATTCAAAACACAGTAAGTATTAGGCTAAACAAAGTTCAGCCAAGCCCCATAAAGATCATACAGTACTTAGTGTAAGCTTCCCCCACTCCGTCCTCTCCCCCAATGAAGCAATATTTATTCTAGCATTTTCTAAGTGCCAGATACTTGCCCAGTGCTTTATAAATGTTTTATCATTTAATTGTCACAGAGCCCTGGGGTAGATATAAATTATATCCATTTCCCAGAGGATAAATTTCAAAGTTAAGCAGCACATGCAAATGGCCAAGAACTCTATAGAGTTGGGATTTGGAAATGGATTGGTACATCTGACTCTGAAATTTATACTCTTTCTGCCAATTTCCTTTATAGGTAATAGTCAAAGTGGAAAAGAGACAGGAAGGGTTCACTTTACAGAGTTATACTTGGAAACTCTGATCTTAAACTTACCCCACTTTACAAAATCTCCTCTACCTTTATTCAATAATTATGTCTTTCTATACAAAACAGAATTTCAGTTCTGTTTTTTGCTACATTCCATTTCCTTTGTTTTTACCAGATCGCAAATCACATGAGAATAGAGGCTCCCCAACACTGAACACAGTACCTGGCACATAGTACTCACTCAGCAAATTTTAAATGAAAGAGATTTCACTGTTCAAGTTCCTTTAGACTGCAGGCATGTGGACAATATTTACTTAATCACTGATATATATGTCTCCATAGCTATGGACATTAACTCATGCTTTTTGCAGCCTCCTTTGGAACAAGGCAAGACAAAATGAACTAAATTTAAAGCAGGAAAAGCCAATCTGTTGTCACTTATGCAAGAGAATACTGAGTTACTTTTTAAAAATGTAACTTAAAGTGTAAGATTACATTTTGAGAAATAATAGTTAACTGTATTAGAAGACTGCAAATTTTGAACACACTTTTTTGGTATAGGACATCATACTAATAATTTTCTTACAAAAATAAAGTTTTACAAATCAGTGCTTAGAGATTTTCCCTCCTGGTATCTTAGCATCCCCTTTATAATGGGTATCACTTATAGGCTATACATTTAAACTACTACACTTAACTAAATACCAGCCATTTTGTAATGTGAGGGAGAGGCTTATGTACCTCTGCTTAGCCAAATCCTCTGAAACAATGGATGAGACACAGTGAGCTGCAAAATTACTCCCAGGATTAGAAAGTATTCATTTTCTTAATATCCTCCCCTCAAAACATCCGTTATTGGTTGGTGTTAACCAGACAGCCATTCTTTGTCCTCTCCTTGGTCTTGTGACTTTCCCTGTTTCTTCTCAGCCTTTTTGATGGCATCAGCTGCTACCACTCTCTGCTAATTTCCTCAGATTTCTACATCCTTAACCTTAGCGTTCTGCAGAACATTGCACCTGGATGTCCTCTCTTCCATCACCGCCACCAAATTCAACTCCAGTGTCCAAACCATAAGTTACCGTGTTTCTCCCCTCTTGCCACCACAGAACAAGGTGTCACTCCTTCTACACTCCCTAGGTAGTTGTCAGAGCCATGCCTCCTTTTAACACATGCTCAGCATAAAACCAGTCATCAAATCCCATCAGAGTTCTTTCTGAAATATCTTCTGAAATTAACTTCCCCTCTATTCCTACAATCCCGGCTTCACCTTCTATTTAAATGATTGCACAAGCAGGAAACCAGTATCTCCTGTTCCAGTTCAAAGCCCACACTGCAGCCCTAGTTCTCTATCAAAAAATAAAATCTGGGCTTTCCCACTGAAAGGCTTTGCCAGTCCTGATTTTCTCCTTCCAGTGGCTCATTCATAGTATAAACTAGAGAGTTTTCTTTCATGCATGGAAGGATTTTCTAGCCACTTTAAATTTTTTTAATCAACTCTAATATTTGCTGAGCTTTGCACTTACTTTTCTCTGTGCCTGAAATACCTCTCCCTTCATCATTGTTTGGCAAAATCCAACAGCCTTTGTGACCGAGATCACTTGTCATCCGCTCTGTGAAATGTTTGCTGATTTCCCCTGGAAAGACTAATCTCTATTGTCTTTTTCTTTCTGTGCTTTCACAGTACTTCATTCATTCCCCAAACAGCAGTCGTGGGACCTCTTTGAAACATAAGGAAGATTGTAACACATTCCTGTTGATACCCTGCAATGGTTCTTTACCCTACCTAGAATAAAATCTAAAATCCTTTTCTTGACCTACTGGAGAGTCCCTTAGAATTAGGCAGTGGGTGAGTGGGTGGGGGCAGCTGGGTGGCTCAGTTAAGTATATCCACCTTCAGCTCAGTAATGATCTCAGGGGTCCTGGGATCAAGCCCTGAGTCAGTCAGGCTCCCCTGCTCAGTGAGAAGTCTGCTTCTCCTCCTCCCTTTGCCCATCCCCCTGTTCCTGCATTCACATGCTCTTTCTTTCTCTGACCCTCTCTCTTGCTGTCTCTCTCTCAAATAAATAAAATCTTTAAGGAAAAAAAAGAAAAAGAATTAGGCAGTGGGGCATCTGTCTTAATCCCACAGTCAGCACATCAAGAATATGCTCATAGTGTATTTATTTAAGAACACATGGGTGCCTCTGTCACTTGGGATCTGGAGTTCAGAGACGGCACAGCCACCACATCCATTCATTTACATGTTGTCAAAGCTGCTTTTGCACTACAACCACAGCATTAACTAACTGATACAAATTCTATGGCTCAAAAAGCCACAAATATTTGGCGCTTTACAGAAAAATCTGCCGGCACCTGGTTGACTTTGTAACTCCGTGACTACCAACATTTCAGGCCTACAGAAACACTTCCCAGTATCTGTCTACCTTTGCCTTCAAAACAAAGGCTACTTTTTGTCCAAGTGGTGCAAAGATCTGTAGGCTGTGCAGTCACTATCATCAGCAATGAACACTTCTTTGGGGATCTGAGAGGATTTGAATGCTTTGGAGAGAAGACTCATTTATTATCTTGTCAAAGCCTTCCTCTAAGAGAATACAGATGCAATAGATACTTACATAATAAAATATTATTTCCCCAAGTGCTAAGTGTCCATTTTCTTACTTTGCTTCATGATCTTATTTGTGATTCCAGAGGTACTCACAGTTTAGTACATTATTTGCAATAATCATACACAGTAGCCAAGAAATATTTTGTAATATTAAAACATTCATTTTTGTCTTCAATTTAAATATAAGTTGGCCTAGATGTAACATGCATGAAGCATGATCCTAATTCTTTGCTCTCATAGCCATTCAACAGTAAATACCAGCATTGTATGTATTTATAAAATACAATATAGACATAATACTAAAATGGACATAATTTATACTTATGTAAAATACAATTACATTTTAAATAAATAATTTTGATATACATGTATTATGACTAGTACTTTCCCTTTTCTTATAACAGGTAATTCTGGATATTTTAAAAAAACGCTTTTGAAAATATACATAAATATTTTTCCAACTTTTTCAATTTGCATCAACTTGCATTTTTGGTGACATATTTAAATTTTGTACATTTTTAATATAATTGTATTTTATTTCTAATTCTTTAGATGATTGCTGCCAATAAAATATTATGTGGTTATTTTTTATTTAAGGTTGCTTAATTAGTGATTCTGCCAAAATGAAAGCAAGAAAAAAATCTAAGGAGCAATGATCTAATTGCTTAGAAATTATGAATGTTTTTCTTACCTTATGAGTACAAGATCACTGACCCATTTATAGAACATCCAAAAAAAAATTAATAATAATGAAATTTGGTCATCTTGAATCTTTTGCTAATACTGAGTCATACAAATCTTAGTTTTATGAGAATTTTTAAATCTTGTCTTTGTGAAGGCATATTTGTCAAGGTAGAAGAGGAGAACACAGTTCAATCAATTGTGTATGATTATGTTCTGTAACACTAGCTCTTTAGGGCTACAGCAGGTGGATCTCCACTGGCATTCCTGGCCTGAGCTCCACAGTTAGAAGGTGTGGATCTGCCCATGGGGCTCATGTTTGGCCCCTGACCACCTTTCAACCTTCTCCGTAGGTTTCTGTCACAGTCCTAGCTGTTTTCACCTTGGAGCATTTGTACCACCGTTCCTTCTACTGGAAGTATAGAAAGTCTTGAGGGTGGCTTTGTTTGATATTCAAACCACAGGTTAAGAATCAGCCTCAACTTTCTGGAACCAAAGGGAGTTCCCTAGATTCCCTATTATATCAGTCTGCTTTGTTTTCCTGATAGCCCCACAGCAATCTGGTATTTCCTTATTAATTTATTAACTTAATGCCTGACTCCTCCAGATAGATATCTATCTTGAGACCTTATCTATCTTGTAAAAGTGTATTCACAGTAGCCAGTACTGTATTAGACATATAGGAAGTATACAATAAATATTTGTTGAGTAAATACCTCTTTATAGCATGAAAATGTAATTATCTGTGGCCATGAATTTCTCTTGGTCAGCAGCAAGTACTGTCATTGACAGCAAGTCAGCATAATGCAGTGCTGACTCAAAAATACTTCTTGAATGAATGATGGAGTAATTAAATGGACTAATGATTGAATATATTCATGAATTATAGAGTATATTTCCAATTCAATTAATGAAGTATTTTAGACCTTGGGTTAATTCTTTCAGTACCATAGTTTCTCCATATACTGAATTTTGGAATCACTCTCATCATCAAGCATATTTTTAACTTAATTTGTGCAAGCCCATGAAACTCCTCTAGTGACAATCATATAACTTTATTATTGTTGTGTCTCGGCCACCAGCTCAGAACACATCATTTGCCAAGAACATGTTCAAAGCAGATGGATGTTAAATCTGTGAAGCTTTTATTATTTTTATTAGCACTTGTTACAAAGGACATGAGCCTCTATAATCAAACATTGCTTACAGAGAGCTTGTGGTTCACTGACAGCCATAGCCACAACACCAACCCTGTTTGTATGAGTTTGGTTGCTAGTAATACAAGCAAAGATTTTAGTTGAATGCAGAAAAATAAGGACTATTTTACTAACAATTTCCTGGCTTTTTAAGAATGTTCTTGACATATATGTATGAATTGAATAACATGAAAATAAAAATCTAGACATGCTTAGAGGACATATGTATTGATTTTCTCAGTAACTCCAACTCATTTTTATCAGACATAGATCAAAAGTTTCTCTGCATGTTCCTCTTCCTTCTTTAGGAAAATTAGCTACTTATCTTTCATAGAGGGGTTTACATGGGACCATGAAGTAAAAAAAATATATCATTTTTTTTCTTTTGAAAAATAACACTGGTATCTCATTATTTAAAAAGTAGTTACATGCACAATATAGAAAATAGATACAGAAAAGGGATAAATTGAAGCTATCACCTCTTCATTTACAGATGGCCACTATCACATCTCAGGATATTATTCCCAATAAACACACCCAGGTATATGCAGCTTTTTCAAAATAAGATAATACAATACATAGATTTTGTAATTTTTTTCAGCTAAGGAGGTCTGTATCTCCTTTTCAATAAATTCTCACATCATTTAATACCCAGCCTTACTTAAGTTTTTCAATTTACTCCCAATTTCTGTTAGTGCTAATATGTTTAAATTGGGATCCAATGCAGGATCATACATTGTTTCTTCTAGTTGTCATGCCTGTTAAGTGCTTTTTAATCTAGAGTAGTCAAATTTTTTATGATATTGAATTGCTAAGGAGATCAGAAATGTCTCCTCTCTTAACTCTCTTAACTCAGAAGAAAATAGATATAGATATAGATCTATATAGATATAGATATAGATATAAAAATAATTATTAGGATAGGTAACTATGTGACCACAAGTAGATAACTCTGTCTCATCAAATTCCTGATGAAATAACCAACAGGATTCCCCAAAACAGATGAGACCTCTCTATGTTCTAGAAACTTAATGCTAGGGGGATCCCTGGGTGGCGCAGCAGTTTGGCGCCTGCCTTTGGCCCAGGGCGCGATCCTGGAGACCCGGGATCGAATCCCACGTCGGGCTCCCGGTGCATGGAGCCTGCTTCTCCCTCTGCCTATGTCTCTGCCTCTCTCTCTCTCACTGTGTGCCTATCATAAATAAAGAAAAATTAAAAAAAAAAAAAAGAAACTTAATGCTAAATGCTACTTTTCATGCCAGAACCAACTAAGAATTTCTTCTACACATAATGTAGATTGGGATTGAAGGAAGGCATGCCCTCCAAAAGTCTTATGTTGAGATAAATGAAAGATACTGTGGTCCTATAACCCATTGGAGCTAGACATGGAGACATTCCTCAGCATGGTAGTGGCACCCAATTTGTCATCTCTTTTGCCTCTACAAACCAGTAGCTTGTGGAGTGCACTGGTCACACTGGAGAATAGAGAACTCACTTCTGTGTGCCCACACCAAGCAGAGGTCAAAGCATGAATCTCTAAAGGGAAAATACAGTGACTCCAAAGGTATGCAAAAACCAAGTTATTGTATGGCAACGTAGAAAGCAACAAAATAAACACTTATGCAAGCACTTAGAACATGCACCACCTATGAATGCTTCCTAAATAATCCAAGTGATGATTTTATACCAGGAAAATAAATGAAATCAAGTCAGTAAAGGAAGAATGAAGAAATAAAGTTATCAAGGAATTATAAGGAGCATGAAACCAGTTAAGTATAGAGAAATAAATCCTCTCAAGTGTTCTAAATAGTGTTACAAAATTAATGCCTCACAATGTTTTGATAAGATCAACTGTTTTTTTTTAGTTTTTATCACTTTATATTAAATTAATGACAACTGAACAAAAAAATCAGGAAAAACCCTAATATTCCAAAAAGAAGACAAAAAATTAGTGATTTTAGTCATTTTATAGATGGGTAATATACATTTTAAGAATGTTTCTGTAACCATTTGTAATAATCTAATGCCTATCATGGCAGACTGTATTTTCCAAAAACGGTCACAAAAATACATTTCCTATCCCACATGCTCTTCTAGAACCTGGTGGGCCTTTTAGATCAAATCAGCTAAAAGAATAAGATGAAAGTGACATTATGTGACTTCCAATGAGAGGTCACAAAAGGCAATGCTGCATAGTTCCTCCTGTCTTCCTCTCAGGACACTTGGTCTTCGACCCAGGCACAGTTCTGTGAAAAAGCCCAGGGCACAAACAGAGGTCATGTACAACCCTGATGTGGTTCAGCTAACATCCAGTATCATCTGCCAGACAAATGAAGGAAGCACTTGAGAACTCTCCAGCCTCAGCCACTGACTGCAGCCTCCTGAATACTCAGAATAACCATGTGGCTGAGATAGTCAACCCACTGGATCATGAGACATAATGATAATCAACAATTGTTATGTTTTGTTTCACACTGTGGTGGTTTGTCATGTGGCAATAAATAATCATACAACAGCTAACAAAGAGTCTGTACATAAAATAGAGTGGATATGAAGCAGCACAGAGTGGAACCTGGGTGGCTCAGTGGTTGAGCATCTGCCTTTGGCACAGGTCATGATCCCAGGGTTCTGGGATCGATCCTGCATTGGGCTCCCCACAGGGAGTCTGCTTCTCCCTCTGTCTGTGTCTCTGCCTCTCTCTGTATCTCTCATGAATAAATAAATAAAATGTTTTTTAAAAAGAAGCAGAGAAACTATAGAAACCATAAAAACCATAAATCATGATACAACTAATACAATATTTATAATAAATGCAAATGGTCTAAACATCCTTATCACCTGGAAAAGATATGCAGATTGAGTTAAAATAGGAAATTCAGTTATCTGCTACTACTAACCTGCTGCCCCATAATTATGAAAAGATTTTAAAAAATGATAAAATATAGGTGCCTGGCTGGCTCAGTACACGGAGCATGCAACTCTTCACCTCAGGGTCATAAGTTTGAGCCCTACGTTGGGAGTAGAGTTTACATTAAAAAAAATAACAATAAAATATGCATTAAACTCAAGAAGAAATAATTTGGATTTTTGTTGTTTTTGAACTGAAGAACTTCTGAGTCTGTAATAAAATAAGGTACATTATGAATCTTCAACAGTATAGAAATCTGTGTTTTCCAAAATTTCTTTACTATAAAATGATTTGTTCACAGAATACTAGCAATGTGCTATAAAACAGTGGAATAAAGGACTGTAGGGCACAGTTTAGGAAATGCTACAATAAGCCAATTCTACTTTGAACATAGATACAAAACATGTAAACTCAAGAAGTTAACAATGATATATTTCTATTCATAACATCTAAAAAGTATACCAGAAATGGTTACTTCTATTATAAACTATTATAATATACTTCTGTTACAAAGTGGCAACATCACTTGGTGCTAAAACATTACACACAATACCATTAAAACAAACAAAATAAGGATGTCTATTTTCACAAATATTTTATTTTGGTTTTTTTTGTTTTTTTTAAGATAATTGATTTTTATTTTTATTTTTTTTAATTTTTTATTTATTTATGATAGTCACAGAGAGAGAGAGAGAGAGAGAGAGAGGCAGAGACACAGGCAGAGAGAGAAGCAGGCTCCATGCACCGGGAGCCTGATGTGGGATTCGATCCCGAGTCTCCAGGATCACACCCTGGGCCAAAGGCAGGTGCTAAACCGCTGCGCCACCCAGGGATCCCAAATATTTTATTTTGATCTAAAGATTAAGTTAATGTAATAAGAATCATGAATAAGATATATAGATATTAGAAAAGAGGGATAAATGGATCAAAACTTGCAGGTGAAATCCCTATATTCTTCCTCAAAAGCAAGAAACTCAACTGAAAAGTAGAATGAAAATATCCTGCCAATGATGAAGCTGATACACACATGTGATAGACTACAATGCAACCACTGGGAATAATGTTTTTGAAGAATCTTTGACATTCTCATTTAAGTTAAAAAAAAATGATTAGGGGGATCCCTGGGTGGCGCAGCGGTTTAGCGCCTGCCTTTGGCCCAGGGCGCGATCCTGGAGACCCGGGATCGAATCCCACGTCGGGCTCCCAGTGCATGGAGCCTGCTTCTCCCTCTGCCTGTGTCTCTGCCTCTCTCTCTCCCTCTCTCTGTGACTATCATAAATAAATAAAAATTAAAAAAAAAAAGTGTTTAAAAAAAAAATGATTAGGAAACTAATTGCTCTAATTATAAGTTTCTCTTTCAAAAACAAAAGACAAAGAAGATACAATCAATGGTGATCATCTAGTTCATGAAGTTATAGACAATTTTAACTTTATTCTTCATGCTTTTCTATATTTTTCATATTTTCTAAAAGAAGCATACACTACCAGGAAATCCAACTTTTATTGTATTTTTATTTTTACAAATATTTTAATTTAGCTCTTTATTATATCTAACAACCCCTTAAGTGTAGTGTCTTCTATGGATCTTTCCTTGATCTTTTGCTCACCTCACTATATGTTTAAGGTAGCTTTTTCCAAATCTATACCTTCAAATACCATCTGATGGTCTACTTATGACACATCCAAATATTTTTAACTTCTTACTAAATATCTTCACTTTGTCGATGTGGTAGAATCTTAAACAAATAATCTATGTCCAAAATTGAAACCATTTTTCTTCCAGAAGTCATTCTACTTTTCTAAGGTTAACTATTTTAGTGAAGGACATTTTGTTTACCTAGATACCCAGGCTAGCAAAAGGAGGTTAAGGAATCACGGTGTTATTTGAATGAAAGATGGCTTTAAAAACGAAATGATATTTGAAATGGATCTGAAATGTTGGGAAATATCAGGAAGGGAGACAGAACATAAAGACTCCTAACTCGGGGAAACGAACTAGGGGTGGTGGAAGGGGAGGAGGGCGGGTGTTGGAGGGGAATGGGTGACGGGCACTGAGGTGGACACTTGACGGGATGAGCACTGGGTGTTTTTCTGTATGTTGGTAAATTGAACACCAATAAAAATTAATTAAAAAAAAAAAAGAAATGGATCTGAAAAAATGACACAAGTACCCTCAGGGGTAAAACCGGGACATGATTTGCTCATGAAAAAAAATTACACTGTCTTATTAGAGGTCTAAGTAAAAAGTGAATCATGGCAGATATAATGCATCTTTAATTTGAAATATCCGAAGACAGAGACAATTGGCTTCAGATGAGTTCCTACTTAGAGCATACTGAGCTGATCACCTAAAGCAGTTGAAAAATTATTTTGTTTGTGCTCTTAAGATACAAAGTGCAAAGGGAGCCCCTCCTGAGAGTGGTCTGAAGAGATCCTGATCTACACGTTGTCTTCCAGCAGTGAAGCAGTGTGCTTCATGCAAGCCTTAGAAGGAGTTTAAATAAGGAGATTTATTGCTTAGGTTCACTTCAAGGACATTACACATGAATACTTGGATTTTGATGTCAGAAAATACTCATTTTATGTTGCACTTGCTTGCATCACATTTAATATAAATCGAGGATCCTCTTCAAGATGGTTTCTAAGCAGTTCAAAAGAAGTAAAATCTATTGCCTCTATTATGCGAATTTCAAGAAACAAAAAGATGCATACCCAATGTAAAAAAAACATAAAATAAAAATAAAAGGTATCCTTTAAAATCAAGGTATTCATATAGCATAAAATTCAAACACATATAATTGTTTCTTTTAACAAGCTATAAAACATAAAATGACAATTGAATGTTAATTTCTAGCACATATGTCAGGTGATATTATAATATGACTCTCTTTTCAAAACTGAAATATTTCCAAGAAAATTTCAAAAGTTTAAAAACTGTCCTTTGCTCCAAATATCATTATTATTGAAACAACTGATCAGTTTCAGTTCAGGGTACAGATTAATCATCATCTGTTACAGTTGGACAGACTTCATGTGAAGGAGAAAGGAAACTGGATTTCTAGAAGTTTTCAGCACATAAATACCCTTTCTTCAGAAATATCTATTATCACACTGAAGGTTTACAATGTCTAACTCATGGCTCAAGACAAATCATTGGTATATGATAGACTGTGCTCTGTTACTAGTAACTGAAGTCAAATGTAGCCCAGTACCCTGATTCCTCAGATCATAACTTATTTCAATCAACAACAAAGTTAGAGAGTCTCTGAATATGTAGCAATAGTGTTTAAAACACTCCTTCAAAAGATTTCTTCTACATTAGCTTCTCTGAAATTATAAAAATTCATTCCAGAAGCAAAAGAAAGATAACATAGTTTAAAATATATAAAAGAGCAATAAATAACACAAGTGTGGGTGAAAAAAATAAATATACATAATAAAAAGGTCACTTTGGTTCCACGAGGGATTTATCAAATCATCAAATAAATTAATGACAAACTATCTATCATTTTAAATAGTTATATGTGGGTATCTAATCTAATAAAAGACTATTCAGGCAGTTTTGTGTTCAACAGAATAAAAGTCATTTTCCTGATGGAAATTTTGAGTATAGGAGAATGTAGCTCTTGGCTCTATTTAACTATCTATCAGATGTAGCTGGTTAGGAATGCCAGTGCCCAAGAATACACTTAAGTAATATATTAATAATAACATTTGGCTTAAAATATACTCTAACTTTAAGCAGGTGATTATTAATATATTATGAATCCATACTAATCATCATGGTAGAATGCCCAGAATTTTAAATTGGAGGCTAATTCATAATAGTAATTTTTATTTTTAAAAAAAGGTAAGCTTAGTGTCTTATAGTGCCTTACTATGTACTGAACATTCATTATCAGTGGTACTGTAGCACATGATTTGAGAACATCTTAAAAAGCTACTGCTTATTCTCACATCCAATTTGCATCAGGTTCTTAATTTCCAGCTGGAAACCAATTAGATACTCAGAAACAGAAGAACCAGTGAAATTATCAGTAATGATGCTATTTTACCAAAGGCAATAAAGACACTGAAAGGCATGAGCTTTCCACCATCAACTATATTTTACTCTTTTAAGTTCATGTTTACAAAGTTTCCATCAAAAAAACTTATGGGGCCAGAAAAAAACATACGATGCTTATTCCCTTCAATATACTTCTGAATTGCCAGGTGATATATTCAAACTGTGTTTCCAAAGTTTCCAGAAGGAAATATTGCTCTTCACACACATTTTCTCCATATTCTATGAGTACTAAGTCCTAGAGACCTTCTCTAATTATGGTTTACTTAATTCTTGAATCTTAGTTATGCTGCTGTTAAAATCTCTCTTGCATCTGCAGAATACCTGCCTCCTCTTGGTCTAAGGGCTTATTACATTATATCTAGACTATTGCAGAAACCTCCAGTCTTCTGTTCCTGTCTTGTTCCTTCCCATCCAAACCACCCCTAAATTTATGCCTGAATCATAAATATGCCTGCTCAAACCCTGCATGGGTCCCCGTGGCTTGCAGTGGAATATGTATACTCAAAGCTCTCCACAGTCTGACACAAACATGCCTTCTGACCATATCTCCTACTATCTCTCATTTCACTCCTTGTAGCCATGCCTCTAGAGCATACCTTTCACCTACTCTGAAGTCACAGGTTTTCTTGGGCCTCTAACAGAAGTTTGCTCAAACAAGCAATACGTATACGAAGTTTGTTTCCATTCCAAGTCATAGGATCATCACATTTCCACCCTGAAAAGCCCACGTGAAATTGTCTGGTTCAATTCTCTCATTTTATAAATATGACTACTGAACTGCGGTATAATTAATTAAGTAACTTGTACATGGACAGCCAGCCAGATATTGATAAATCAAACCCAGAATTCTCCCTCCCAGATAATTACTCTTTTTGCTAATAATTTAGAAACATTGCTAATGGTGATGGGTATGGTGCAATGGCATACTTTCATTGTCCATTGAAAAACTGTTGAGACCTTGTTGTCTCAACTCCCAATGCCTATATTTGAACTGTTATACAGAAAATGTTTCCACTTACACTGTAAGAGCAATATTTTGACAAAGGAATTGAAATATACAGTGAGTTTTCATGGAATATAAGACAACTGTAAGATATCAGTTTAAATACAATATGTTTTTTAAACAGGATTTAATTTTTTAAAAGACCTGTTTTCATATCTTGTCCTTATAATAATGCCATAAAATCAAAACCCCAGACAAATGTTAACTTCACTTGGTAACTGGTTCTCTTAGAACTGCAATCTTACTGGCCAGAAAAAAGAAAAAAATGATCAATGAAAAGTTCTCTAAGCAAATCTGAGAAAAAAAAGCATATGAATCACATAACTTCCAACCGTAATGTCAAAATAAGTGAGAGCTCATACCAACAACAAATTCAGTAGACCTCGTTTCTGTCTAAGTCACAGGTAAACATCACAGGAGAAGAAAAAGAAGTCAAAAGGCAGGAGTTATTTCCTGCCATTGGACGCTCTTGTGTGTCAAGAGTAGGTGGCAAAATAATACCAAAACAACAGTAAAAAAATAAAAGTGAGAACCGGATAGGTTAGTAGGGGGAGGTTTAAGTACAGTGTCTTTGTAGATAAGCAAAGAGAAACTACCAAAGCAATTCTTCCATAACCCACATAAATCATAGTAAAAGGTGTCGCAGGGAAGCTTGGGGTTGGTGACCTGATGCTCCAGCTACCTGCAGGAGATACTCAGTTTTAAATTAATGACCATAATCTATCTTATATATGACTTGCTTTCTTTTTACTTTCTACTGGTCTCCCTCTGTTTACCATGAGTTCCACTTTTCCTCTATCTTCTTAATATTTTTATAAGTATCATGAAAAAACTCAACAGTAAAGCACTCTCTCAAAAGTAACAGTAAACTGAGATTCATTCATCATTGTTTTTTTTTTGTGTGTGTGTAGATTTGTATGCATGGTTTTCTCAGATGTAATAAAAAAGGATCAATTTATTTCCCCCCCTTTCTGCATCCAATCTTTGTATACCAATACTAGGTTACTTGATCCAGGTTCATCCTATCTTTCTGTATCATTTACCTCTCTCTAAAAGATACCTACTGGGATAATATGGTGGCAATAGTTTCCATTTTCCATCATTGAAGTAAAACTGGAATTCGAGATCTGGACAATAGGGATAGGAGGAAGTCCTGAAAAATGATAACAGAGGAAAGCCTGCTGTGGAAGGGACGGGAACTGCCCCCTTTTAAACAGACTTACTACTGGAAAAATGTAAATGGGCAAAGAGTAGCATTAACCCTTGGGCAAGTCCAATCAGAGATATAGAGGACAACCTACAGAACCGTTCCTAGAAGTTATGGAAAAGAAACATTGATTTGTGAACAATAAAGCAGAGGGATCTGAAAAAATAAAGGGTGGAGAGCAAACTCTCACTCTCAGGATTATAGGATTACTCAGTATCAGCAAGAATGGAAACAATAATTAAAAGCCTTATGAAAGAAGTGTTTTCTAACTGATAGAAGTCATTTGTATACAGGACTCCATGAGCTCTGAACAGAATTAATAACATCCCCCTCCCAAAATCCCTCCAGCATTATCAACCAGCTAATATGGAACAACGGGGCAACATCGTACAGAGCTTCAAGACAAAGCTGTTGCAACTCGGTGATTTTACACACAGCTGAGTTGCTTTATTGTGTGAGGAAAACAGAAAGCCATTTTTAGATAAGCAAGAACCGGACAGCATATCACTCATTTACACTTCTGGAAAAGATTACCTGAAACCTCACTTAAATGATAGAAAAATAGAAGCAAGGCACTCAGGGAATAGGGAAATAGAGTTGTAAATTGAGGTTTCAAAAGCAAATGTCTTACTGGAAGAGCTCAGATAATAGAAATGTGCAAATTGGCTGCTGTAAAGCCAGAGAAGTAATGGTATTTAGTCAAACTGGAAATCTCATGCCCTACCTAAAGTCATGAAATGCAAATGCTGCAAGTGCATTTACTGCCTTTTTCTAGCCAAAGGAGCATAATTTTTTGACCTCTGATGTGAGGACACACTTGCGTTTTCCCTCTGTGGGTTCACATCCCAAATGCAGTGGTCCGCTTGGATTATCAGGACTATTTTTAAAGCCACCGGTCACCCTTGGCCCTGCAATATTTCCCCAGTATTTCCCAGTTCCCTTTCCATCCCTCTGATCCTATCTGACCTGCATCACATCCTTCACCGTGCAATTTATGAGGGCTTTAGTACCACCTTTGATGATGGTTAAAATAATCACAGGTTTTGCTCTATGACGGCACTAGCTAAAAGCCTAACATTTATACATGATTTGGACACTCTACCAAGAAACTTAAAAGATACTTGACAAAACATATTTCCCCCCCTTTTAAGCTACATAGAGAAATATTATTGCCAATTTCACAAGAAATTTCACAAGAAATTTTTGTGATACATTCAAAATCAGTGTTTCATTGGTTTCTTAAAGCTTATATTGATTGGCTAATCCTTCCATGTTAATTGGGACTAGCAATAATTATCAAGTGGAAGATCTCCATTGTTGTGTAATATTTTATACCAAAGGCCTGATTTTACCTGCATTAATCATGTTTAAAAATCTATACTGTTAAACTTGAACTATGTAAAAATTAAGGGGAAAAAGAAAGACTAAGACAATATAGCAAAGTATCTATTTTATAAGATTCTAGGTTATTTTCTATATTAGTATATCTATATCCAAATTTTTTTGCATTTGTGTTTTATGTGTAAAACAAATTAATATTGTTGAGTATTATTCTAAAATTCTGACAATGAATATGGCTTCTCTTAAAATGGGGAATTATCTCTTAATAACTTTTTTATAATAACTTATTGTAAAACAACATAATAAAATAAAGTTCTAATCTAGTCATTGGACATGTGGACACACCATTTTTTCTCAGAATATGCTGACTTGAATTAACAGCATAACTGCGCATTCTGAATATTCTAAGCGCTAATTAACAGTCAAGGGGTGATTGTTCCAAATTATTTTCTGAAAGGCCACCAGCGAAAAAGAAAAGGTGAGGCCTTGCCTCAAGCCTTTGCAAAAATAAATTCTAAATTGTGAAAAAAGTAAATGTTAAAATAAATTAAGGTTAAGTAAGAAACAGTGTATCAGTAAATATATGTATGTGATCACATTATGCATTCTCAACGGAAACCAAAGGTAAAGGACAGAGAGCAAAAATATCAACAGATTGAACCACAAATGTGACAAATTCTATTGGCAGTGTTAGATAAAAGTCTTTAAAAATCCATAAGATATACCCTATAATAGAAAAACATAGAAAAGACATAAAAACAAATTCAGATGGTCAGCAGTTCAAAACTTGAGTTAAATATCAATACAATGCCCTTTTAAACTTTTTTTTCCCTAGAAAATTGGCAAAGGAATTTTAAAATCTTAGCATTTTATTCTGATAACTATACAGGGAGTTTGATCAGCATCTGTTCTACTGAGACAGAGTAAATTGCTATTTTTATGAAAGCGATCCGGCGTTAAGGGTCTCAGATTTTCTTTGGGTTAGGGACACAATCAAATCTTTACCTCTACAGCTGTCTTTCTCTCTCTCTCCTTCTAAAAGGATGTTCGTTGCAGCTTTATACACAGTTTATGTAACTAAAAATCACATAATAACATAATAAATTCATTTTGATAGCCCATATTTTAAAACAGTATGCAGCCACCAAAATCATGTTTTCAAAAATAATTGAATAATAGGAAAGTCCTCATTGTAAAATATTAAGAAAAGAAGTGTATGTACAGTGTGGTTTTAATTTTATAAGCATATACATCAAAATTTCCATCATGGTTATCTCTAGGTAATGATTTGCTAGAAAATTATTTTTCTGGGTTTTTTTTTTGTATTCTTAAATATCGTATGATAAGCATACCCAACTTCCATAATTATAGGCAATCTTTCTTTCGTGGGGTAGATCTTTTCATTCATTCACTCATTTTCATTCAAAAAATACTCACTGAGGGCAGCCCAGGTGGCTCAGCGGTTTAGCACTGCCTTCGGTCCAGGGTGTGATCCTGGAGACCCAGGATCAAGTCCCATGTCGGGCTCCCTGCATGGAGCCTGCTTCTCCTTCTGCCTGTGTCTCTTCCTCTCTCTCTCTCTGTGTCTCTCATGAGTGAATAAATAAAATCTTTAAAAAAAAAAATCACTGAATGCTAGGTAGAATTTAACACCAAGTTCATTATTCTGTGTCTCTAAATTAAATATCACTAAATAGCAAACTTAATCATGACACAATGAGTCCAAATTTAAAAGCATCAAACCTTTGTTATTATGATCTAATCATACAATCGAATGCCACTCAATAATAAAAGTGAGAGAACAAACCACGGAAACTTGCAACAACATCAATGAATCTAGCTCTGGGCACTTTTAATATTTACTTCAATCAAAATTATTCTGACAGTAACATCAATGCCATGGGGGGAAAAAAACATTGTTTGGAATAAGCTGATTTAAAAAAAAATAATGGACCACAGGAACTCTTAGTTTTAGTAGTTTTGCACATTTTAAAATGTATCCTTGGCCACAGAAGATGCTTACTAATAGAACTTCCAGGGCTCATAAAAATGGCCAAGGGACAATAGTTTCAGAGGCTCTGGAAATAGATGAATCATATAGCTCATCTGGCTGGTCTTTTCTTCCATTAGAGTAAACTATTGGAAAATATGTGAAATCCTGCAGAGACTTGCTGGCTTTGTCATGGTGAACTTTCAGGACACAGAGCAGGAACTCCTTTGTCCATGGGTGTTGGACCAGATCAGGGCTCATAAAGCAAACAGTGGTGGGCATATGGCAAGCCAGAGGATAAACTTTGGGGCTGCTGCCTGGAGTGAGAATTTTACTCAGATATAAATAATTTAGGATATTTTAGAGTCATACCAAAATGGATATATTATAAAGTATAATTCAAATTCCATGCATGTTATTAGAATAGAATATAAGTTTTCAGATACCTACTTGGACTTTCTATCCCGGTCCTGGAAAAAAACATTTCTTTCCTTTTCATCAGCCACTGGCGATATATGCAGAGGAGAAGGTAGGAATCACTCTCTGCAAGAGGATGTCTTCTGTGATATGAGGGAATCTAAAGGCCTACCTACCACATTTGATGTTCTGAATGGGGCAGAGTCACTCTGGGGAAGCCACACAGGTGCCCAAGCCAGCTGTAGGTAGCCTCAGACTTGGTGTGTGTGTGTGCACACACATGCATGTGCTGTGTGTGACCCTGTGCATGTGTGTGTCACATGGACATACTGCAATGAACAGCCTTTGACAGTGTCAGTTTAGAGTCTGCCAAGTGCTAAGGCTGGATAAATTCCCAGGGACAGCCAACTTCCCTGTTCCTTGATACTTGGCTTTCTGAAAACAAAAGATCTGTCTGCAAGGGTGTGGTAATGTGGCACAGGAATATCACATGACTGACTAAAACTGCTTTTGGGGTGGGTACCCATTTAGGAGATGTGATAGCACTTAGGGTTTTCCAATGGCTTTATTTTTTTCAAATAAAACTACAATTACAATTTATTTTTACCTTATTAGAGAAGAGAACATCAACCTTGCAACATATTTCAAACTTTAGGCAACCGAATTCATGTAATTTTGGCCAGTCACAACTTTGACAATTACAACCTTCTTACTGGAAGTTGCATAGTAGGGAGTTTGGGTTAAGCCTCAGCCATGGCAAAGGAGGAAGACACAAGGTCCTCCTCGTGCATCCCTCACTCCTGCTGTGTGTGTGGCCTGACATGGGAGTCATAGGAACTTTGAAGTACTATACAGCACTCCCCATGGGCCTTGTATGACTTCATATTTGGGGCCTCTCTTGGCTGCTTGAGGCCAGTGCCTAAGTGCACTCACATTATACCTATGTCTAACCAAGTAGGATGTCTAGATAAAAGAGAGGATGCTCAGTAAGATTTGAATAACAGATAAACAATGCATAATTTTTAGTGTAAATATGTCTCAAATGGTATCCTGGTGACCCTATCAAGTGGCATCTCCAAGACATGTAGAGGACCTTGACAGAGAGGAGAATCACTGGTTCTCAGATCTCCAGGAAAAAGCTCAGGGTTGACTTTCACCAGGTACACTTTGCTCCCCTATAGATGGAGTGCTTGGAATTGCAAGAAGCAGCTGTGTGCAGTGGATCCAGGACTGTATCAAATCCTTGCTCATCTCCAGTCCCTACAAAAATATTTGATGGCCCAGTGCATATGCCTCTCCAGCCATGGCTCTTGGTAAGTAGGCACAGGACCAACATCCTTGTAGAGTCATTCTCTATTAGCCACAGGTCTACACATTTGTTTCTAGTCAGGGAAAGTCATTTTTTACCCAACTCCCTACCTGGGGATATTCTCCTACACTGTAAATGGCAGATATTGACATGTGGGGAAACAAAACCACTCATTCAAGTCTTGAATATATGGTAGGCATTGTGTTAGACACTGAAAATGCTGTAAACAAGGCAAATTTAGACCATAACTTCAAGAAACATAGTACAGAAGAAACACCAAAATGTAAACATGTAACTATAATACCAGGTGATATGTGCACCCTGTTTTGTAATGCAGGATGCTACTAGACTCTGATAAAGATGTCCAGCTCAGTCAAGCTGGTATCAGGGAAGGCTTCTTATCCAGGCTGAGATGCAAAATATGAACAGAGTGATTCAGTGTTCCAGAGAATAAGATTTGAGGCCGCAGAGGGATCAATGTTGGTAAAAGCCCAGCAGTCTGAGAGAATATGGCTCATCCAAAGAATGTGAAAAGCTGGAAGAATAGTGAGCCATGAAGTCAGAAACCCATTAAGTGTATTAAGAACTTGAACTTTTGGGTTCAATTTGTTGAACATTTGCCTTCGGCTCAGGTCATTATCCCAGGGTCCTAAGATCAAACCCTATACCGGGCTCCCTGCTGAGCAGAGTCTGCTTCTCTCTCCCTCTGCCCCATCCCACTGCTCATTCTCTTTCCCTCTCTCTCTCAAATAAATAAAATCTTAAAAAAAAAAAGAACTTGAATTTTATTCTCAGATTAAAAGGGGGAGCTATTAGAGTTGTAACTAAGGACATGATATGATCACATTCACATTTTAGAAAGAGTTCTTCAGCCCTGGTAACAAGAAAGAGAAGGAAATTTGAAATTTTGGAAATCTGGTGGTTAGAATCTGTATAAGAGATCCCATGGACAATGGGAAGTAACAAGGAGAATAAAGAGAACAGAAAAGACCACAGAAACACTTAGGAAGGAAACCTGACAGAGTGTGGTTCTTGTGACACCATTGGATCTGGGTGGTGGTCAGAGCTGTCCCTGCTCTTCTCCTGATCTGATGTCTTTTCTGACAGTCTCCTGGAGGACCCTTGGGTAGCTCATCTCAGCATCTCTTCCCCAGAGACACACAGGAACTCTGACATTGGCTCCTGTCTTGTCATGTTCTCCTTTCTGTTAAAGTCTTCCTTCTTTAGCACCTAGTGTCTCTCAAAAGTCACTGTTTAAAATTTATGAATATAATTTAGTCTGAAAATTTCAAGAAGCCATTGGAAAAGGGGATTAGCATGTTTTCTTTCCCAGAGGGAATCATATTAAGGATAAAAGTAAGTTATTCATTGATCTTCTCAATAAATAATTATTAAGAGTCTATTATATGCCAGGCACTGTTCTGAGTGCTGGGGAGCAGGAGGGAACAAAACAGAAAGAGCCTACTCCCATAGAGCTTATGTTCTCTAGGGGGAAAACACAGTATAAATATATGTATATATAAAATATGTATACATGTATAATTGTATATATGTAATATGCCAATATATAGTATGGCAGGTGGTGATAAGAGGGGAGGTGTTGCTATAGAGTGTCAGGGAAAACCTGATTGTGAAGGTGGCTTTTGCACAGATACCAGGAAGTGAGAGCAGAAATACACAGATATCTGAGAGAAAAATAATCTAGAAACTGAATCAATAAGAGGTAGTCTGCCTCGCATGTGTGAGAAATGACCAGAGGATCATTATAGCTGGAGAAGAGTAAGCAAGAGGGAAGAGGCCAGGAGATGAGTTTAGCACAGCAGCAGATGGGGTGGACAGAGAGCTGGTCATAAGGACTTAGGTTCGAATTCTTCTTGACTTGGGAAGCTTCTGGAGTCTTTTGAACAGAAATGTGATGCCATCTGAACTGGGTTTTAACAAGCTCCATCTGGTTTCTGGACAGAGAATAGATCGTGGAAAGAGAAGAGTTAAGGCAGAAACACTACTTAGGAAGCTTTTATGTAATCTAGGGGAGGATGCTGGCTTGAGCTAGAGTTCTCACAGTGGTGGCAGTCAGAAGTTGTCACCTTCCAAATATGTTCTGAAGTGTCCACAGACTTTGCTGAAAAAACCAAGATGGTGAGTGAGAGAAAGGAGTCAAGGACGATTCCAAGGCTTGGTGCTGCAGTCATCTCAGAGTCTTTAGACAAGTCTGCCTTCCTCAATTTCCCCAAACATGCTTTCTCACACTGCAAATGCTGGTCCCCTGCTAGCCCTTTTTTTCTCTTTCAAGACTAACAAATATGAACATCACTTTTTCAAACATCTCCCCCAATCCCATATTCTTCCAAAATCAATGTCTACATTCTAAATGCACACAATTTTTAGAAAGGTTAAGCTATCTTTAAAAGTGTTATAAGTGATTAGGACCTAAAATGATAAATGTTGATGTTTTGCCTGTACACAGTCCCTTTCTTCCTTTCAGAACTAATTCTCAATATGGAGACAATAGACTAGGGAATTAGCTTGGCCCTAAAAGAGTTAAAGGTAAGGATCCTATTTACCCACATTTTTTAAAAGTTCATTTACTTGAGATATCATATTGTGCTATCAAATCAAAGACCAAATACAACTTGCCTCTTGGTAAAAATCTAGGAAAGCAGAAAGCATTGGGAGGCCACCTGAAGAAAGTCATTAGGAAACCAAGTCAGAGAAGACCTGGTTGTTCTTCCAGCTTAGAGGCAATGACCTATTGCTTTGGATGAGGATGCTCTGACAAATTTATTCTGCCCAAAAACTTCTCTCCAGGACCATTAAAAAGACTTTAAAGAGGAGACTGAAATAGCAGGAGGGAAAATGGTAACTAACTTATGTAAAAAAAATAAACCATTAAAACAAAACCCTGAATTAATGTACATGAGGATAAGAAGGCCCCATACGCTATTTAGCCAAAGTCAAGTTGTTGCTTCTCTTTCCCATCATTCAGCCAAGCATAACCCTTAAAACAGGCAAAAGAGACAATTATTTTTTTGGGGTACCTTTAGAGGTCCACAGATTCTTTCAAGTTCTTGGTCGAGGTCTTACATGCTCAAGTATGTACCAAAGAGTTCAAGTAAAGCAGTGAGATAAAATTTTGGCATCAACCGATGAGGAAGAATTTTAGGGGATCCCAAGGAATCTCCAAGACATTGTACATTTTCTTTGCCTTCACTCAGACTGTGATTTTTTTGCTCAGTTCAAGTCAGCATTCCTCAGCTCTGTGCAATTGCTCATCCCAATGATCCTACTAACGTTTGTGGAAATATTCCCAGCAATATTTCCTACCACCTTCCATAATCTCTGACCAGATGCAACTTTCCATCTCTTTACTCCTTGTCCATTACAACCTAATTATTAATTTGAAAACTGCTCATGTGGCAATTTTTATGATTATAACAATGTCACACTGTTATCATATAAGTATTGTATAATTTTGTTTTTATATAAATTACTGTGAATATAGGCCCTGCCTTCCATGTGACACCACAAGCTCTTTATATGTGGGGATAATATCTGATCACTAATATGTGTCAAAACTCTCAGGTAGTGTCATATAGACCTACATATTAATTGCAAACAGAAATGGTAAAAATTGTCAAAGCAAAAACTAGAATGAGTTTCCAGGTGTAAAATTATAATGTTCAGACTTAGTATCTATAGGCAGAATTACATGTATATTACAATGATTTATTTCAATTGAAATCTTTAAAATAACAATTGGTTTTTTTAATTGGCTATAATTGTTCAAGCAACCAAAACAAATAGAGAAACCAAAACTTCTATTTGAAGATGTTTGAATTTACTCATTCTGTTATTACTATACAGGGACTATAATTAAAATTGCCACCAAGAAATTTATGATATGAATTCAAAATAGAAAAGGAAGAAACAAAATTAAGACCATAACATCTTATCAACAGCTCTCTAAAGAGATCGCAGTACAGATAAATGTGAAAAATTATTGTGAAACTATTGTCTGAGAGAAGGCACTTAAAACGAAAAACACTAATAGAGTATACTTTATTTCAGGGAACCCAGCAAGCCCTCCCACAAAGCTATTCCTTAGCATTATTAAACACGCACGCGCGCGCGCACACACACACACACACACACACACACACACACAGCAATAACAATGGATAAACAGCTACTTAAATGATGGGCTCTGGACTCTGTTCAGTCGAAACCTGAGAGATGGGGAAATGTTAAAAATGGAAACTTATGCATAAATTCTTGTGCCTTGGTAAGTAAAATATTTTAAACTCAAATTATTAATCTCTTGGAATACACCTCAGCAATTTATTTAATAATTTAAATGAGCCTATTTTCCTATAAATTCACTTCACTTGGTTCCTTTATCCAGTTTCAACAACCCTCCATGTATTGAAGCCAAGAAACCTGGATTCAAGCTTGATGCCTCCCTATCTCTCAACCCTACACCTAATTCAGCAGCAAATTTTGTCTAGTCTATCTTCAAATATATCAGAGCTACTTAACCTTCACCCCAAGGATATTCCTCTGGTCCCAGCTTCTACTATCTTGTATCTGGATTGCTAAAAGAAGCTTCCTTTTTCTACCTTATTCTCCTTTGTCTTTTCTCAACCCTGTAGCTTTTCAATAGCTAAGGAGTTTGTCAGTTTTTTGTTTGAAACCATGTCATGGATGAAATAGTTTTCCATTTGACTCCACATAAAAGTCAGTTCCTGCAACAGCCCTAAAGGCCCTGTAAGATTAGTGTGTCTTAGTCTCACAGCTCAAATCCTACTTCTCTACCTCTCTTTTCTCCAGTAACTGTCCTCATGGTACAACTCATGTCCCATTTTGAAGCCTCTGCTTAGGAAATTCTCTCAAGCTAGACTGTTCTTTCCTCTTGCCCACAAAGTAGACTCCTTTGAGACCTTCAAATGTTCACTCAAATACCATCTTCCCAGTAAAGCATATCCTATTGAAAACTGCAACTTCCCCACACATTTCCCAATTCCTTGCTCTGCTCCATTTTTTCCCCTTTCCACTCATCATCTTTAGATATATTCTATGCTTTTATTTATTGTGACTATTCTTGCCCTGTTAGACTATACATGCCTTGTTGGTAGGATGTTTTGGTCTATCTGGGTTCAGATATATCCTTAGCATCAAGAATTACTTGTCAGTGTTTGTTGAAGAAATAACTCAGTGGAAAAAGGAATATTATTTTTCTTTCTTTCTTCCATTTAACTGTCCTACTAGCAAGCAGTTTTAGTTCCATACTTTCATGTTCTAATAGGTATTTAGGAAGAAAAAAATTATAGACTAGTAATTAAAATGACTCGTGTTACCTGCTGATTATTTCAAGAGAGGGCATGAAATTAAGGCTGGCTCAAACACTGAGCAGAGAATATCATCATAATAATGGTGGGAGTTATATATAGTCAAAGGAAGCAGGAAGTTTTTGAGGCAATCATAGAAAAAAAATGGCAACAGGAAGGGCTTTGAAGATGTATTCCCCAGATAGCATACAATCAAAATCAACACTAGAGAAATGCATTTTTAAGGAGAGCCTCCTTGCCCAGGTGTGAATTCTCTCATTAGCATGCTGGCCCCAGATTGCTTTTTAAGTGAAATGATTATGTCACTCCTTACTACATACAAAGTGCTGGGCTGTCAGAAATGGCTTCCCCATACACTCATTAACATTGATTCCCAATGCCTCCTAACAATTTCTGGTCTTTATTCTTTAAATGTAAAGTTCCCACAAATCTTTCAACATTTATCCTGTAACTACACTCAAAATTCTCACAGGAAATACCCAATATGAAACAAAGCAAAGTGAAACAGAAGAAGTAGTGTGATTGGCCTTGCTTAACCTCTCCCACTTTCCTTGGCACACTTTGTCGTGCACATTTTGCATGACATTTTGTATCAGTTAATTGCATTCTATTTGAATTAAAACTAATTTTCTCTCTCTCTTTTTCCTCCCCCCACTCCAAAGGCATGTGTGCATGTGCACGCGGGCGTGTAGAGTATGTGTTCCAGCAAGGAAGACCTGAGCTACCATTTATCAAGCTCTTTGTATGTACAAGAATCACACTTAATCCAAGTTTATTTAATCTGAAAATGATCCTGAAACAGGAGTTCCTTTGCCCATAATCCTTCAACTGATCAGTGCTGGAAAACCTTCTTGGTGTTTTGCACTTTTCTATTTTAGAGAAATGATTTTTCCAAACCACTTTACCACTTTAGTTAGAACAATAGGAGTGATATTAGCCTATTTTCTTGTTAATTATTAAGAAGAGAATGCTGAGGAAATAAACAGTGACTATGACAACATTTAGGGATGGAAGACATATCAAAATAATTTGATATTCAGTACAATAAAAATGAGCTTACTAGTTCCTCTGATGATGTATATTCCTGGGGACCTAACTTATTTTTATTAAGGTAAGAAGATATGTCATCGGATGGGCATCCAGAGTGCAATGAAACCAACTACCTAACTTCTTTGGCTATTGGAAGCCCAGAGGTGCCAAAATAGGACTTTTTCAACTAAACCTGAAGGTAGTTGTAGATTGAAAATTTTGAAAGGAAAATCACTCTACCTCATATAGAGGACAAGCCGAAGGCGAGGTAAAAACAGATAAGAGAGCACTTTTATCTATCTATCTGTCTAGCCTCTATTTTTAAGAAAGTATCTTTAATTTCTACTCCTGGAATTTATTTTAGGAGCTGTCTTGATAATTAAGCCTCTGATACTTTCGCAGCTCTATTAAATCAGAGCTAAAAACAAATGGTTGTTTCATACACATATACTCTCCAAGGTCCCTGGAGCCAGCAGAGGACAACTTACTGTTTGGACACTCCGTATAGAGATTAATCAATAGTCAGTCGGGCTCTGACTATGGAGTTGTGCTGATGAAAAGTCTTGAATAAAGGCTAAAGACAATGGTTTTCTTAAATCTGATTTTCATGGGCTGTGGTTGATATTAACTTTAACTTGCTAGTTAATTTCAACTCAAATTAAATATTAGATCTTAGACTTGAGAGGTACTTCAGTCCTTATTTCATCAAATATATTTATTTTACAATGAAAATGTATATAACTTATGTATATAACTTTTTAAAAAAGATTTTATCCATTTATTCATGAGAGATACAGAGAGAGTGGCAGAGAGAGACACAGGCAGAGGGAGAAGCAGGCTCCATGCAGGGAGCCCAATGGGGGACCGATCTCAGGTCTGCGGGATCATGCCCTGAGCCAAAGGCAGACACTCAACTGCTGAGCCACTAAGGCATCCCAATGTATATAACTTTTTAAAGAAAAATTAAAAACAACAAAATTAAGCAAATATATTTTCTTAAAATCAGACTTTGAAGATCACATATGCCTGGATTGATGGATATTAGATAAAGAATTGGATTTTTGTTCTTCCTTTTCTGATTCCAAACCAAATAATCTAACCAATTTGATTGAAATTCAACATGTACAACTGTAACTATCTTTGAAGATGGGTTGACATACCTACATCTGTGCATTAAGTTTTTTTAAACTTTCCAGAGGTATGTAAGCTGAGTAAAAGCAGTTAGACAGGAGGTGGTCTAATGACCTTAGGTGAATTGGCAGTCAGAGCAACCCCCAAAGTCTACAGTTGCTGACCTTCTGTATTACCTAGAAACTCTTCTACAAGCCTGACTTGTAAAATCTGAGGCAGAATGAACCAGTCTTTAGGAAGCAAACGTGCCATTTGTCAGGGGGAGCACATGCATTCAAAAATAGCCCTGCCATAATTTAGTTCATCGGAGTAGTTGGATCAGGAAATAGGACACAGGACTGGTACACGTTGAGAGGACTGGAGTTAGAGAAGGTGATGGTGCATTTCTGGAGATGATTTACTGTCGTGGGTCCCAAAGTGTAAAGATGGGTGCAACCCAAAATCGACACAGTGCTGAGAAGGTGACACTTCAAAGAAGGAAGAGAAGAATGAAAGCAAGGAGGGCTTCCCAGAAGAGTGACGTGGGGCAAATCTCATGTCATCCTTGCCCGAATGTAATGAGGATTAAAGATTGCAACTCTGAGCACAGGGCCTGCCACAGAGCAGATAGCATTAGAAGGTGTCAGATTTTTGCATCTGCCCTTCACCTTCTCTGCACCAGACACTGCACTAGGCATTTTGCACTCAAACTCATTTAATACAACAACCATCTTACAGATGGAAATGTAAATTTCAGAAACAAGTATAGAAGCTAATATTTGGACAGATGTTTGTCTGATTTAAAAACCCCATTTCTCTATATGCATGTAAAAATAATAATTAACTTACACAAAGCACTTACTTTGTGATTAGACCTCTCATGAACATATCTAACTGATAACTTTGAAACTATTATTCACATTTTACATAAGAGAAACTACAGTGTGCAGAGGCTGGGTCACATGCCCAAAGTCACACTTTCATAAGTAGGTTAGTTTTCCACTCTTGTTTGGGTTCATTCCTTCATGACACTCCACTAACACAGGTATCCAGCTGTCAATCTGAAATGAGCCAGAGACCAAGTTTCTCCTCTTACTTTGTCAAGGTTTAGAAATGCTATATTTTAGTGAAGGCTCCTTTAAAAAACTCTGAGTTAGGAGAAATAACAAAAATTATCAGTTTAATAATCAGAATTCTTCAGTTAGTATTAATAAAAATGGAGGTCAAGTATATCATATATATACATATATACCACAAATTTAAACACAAGTTAGTGGTAAAATGTCCAGCTTGCAAAACAGACACTTATTGAATTAAATACACCAAATGAAGTGTTCTTTTACTCCTCAAAGTATGAAATACTTTTTAGATTATAAATAGTGTATGATGTCAAGCTTTATGATAAAGATGTTCTGCTATAATATTTCCTTCTTGAGGAATCAAAGTCAATCCATAAGATAGTTGACATATATGAATGGAAAATATAAACATGGCTTAATTGGAATCATCTGAAGATTTGAAATTCTGTAGTCTAACATTTAGAAATACATATTTTTAATTAAAATAATTGTTTTCATACTTAGATACTTCATGTTAAATGAAAAAACTTGTTGTCATAAAACTCTTACCAGAGCAAACATGGTAGAAAAACGTTAATCATAGGTCAAGTACAAAGATAAGTGCTTCATGCATAAATTCATTTAATCCTTATAATTACCTTTTAAAGTAGATAAGTTTTTTTTTAATTTATATTTCCAGCCTAGGAAACTGAGACAGTAAACCAGAATTTGGATCCAAGTCAGCATGATGTCAAAATCATGCTTCCATGGATAAAAGGCTAATGGTCAAACCTCTTTTGGTTCAGCTCTGGCTATATATACTTGAAACATTTGTCACAGTGGTTTGAATATGATGGGTATAGTGTATCCTTTGTGCTCACAACAAAACCAAATTGTATTCTCTTATCAATTGTTCCTACTTTCAGAGGTGAAGAAGAAATTGTTTAGTCCATATGTAAAAAAGGCAGAGAATTTCTGTAAATGCATTGTATTCTATCCAGAAGAGGGCACTGGCAGACATTCAACCCAATATCTGATATTTCAGAAGGAGGAAAGAAAACAAAGCCCAAATATAATAAGTGCGTATTTCAGCAAGATGTGCTTCCTTTTATGCCCTGCAATGCGACTGTAAGGAACATTAATACATCTGGATAAAATGATGTTTTGAAAACCGACGCTAGTATTTTTAGTGGCAAGTTAATTTTAACAGCCAGAAAAACAGTGTGATCTTAGTCAGTGTTACTGCCTAAGGGTTCCACATTTTCCCCAAGCTTTACTTTCCAGGAAGTTTACATTTAGCATTCAGTTACAAAAGTCCTTTCTATTCATAACAACACAGTATTATGTAATGTGGATATAACAAAATGTACATCATGATACCCAGGCTTCAAAAATGATTCCATTTCATCAGAGCTAAGAATATACAGAAATAGAAAACAATGGTGGTTCTGATAGGTCTGGTTTCTTGAGTGGCTGAGACAAGTGATTTATCAATCACATAATTGCTTCAGTTCATTTTAATTAATGCATTTGTCTTTTAAGCAATTCTTTTCTTTTCTGCACTGTATAGATATGAAAGAACTCATTATTTTGAGTCCAAGGTTTATTCTTGGAAACTCTGTGGGAATAACTGTCATTTTTAGGGCCTTGTCTCTTCTCTTATTTTGCAAAATTCCGCTGCCATACCTGAAGCTCATATAATGGGACCCCCTGCTAAAGAACTGTCTTCTAGTATTGATTGGGTGGTAAGCTTTACTATGTGCATCTGGCCTTTTAGAAAAATTAGATAGCTAATTCGCTCAAGGTCAAAATGGATCAACTTGAAAACTCTCATTACAAAGAATATTTTTTTGTCAATATATTCCTACATTCAACATATGTCTACTGAAGTTCTAATATGTATCAGGCGTTTATATTATGGATTTATTGAATCTTTCAGTTGAATAGTATCAATTAACCTGTCAAGTAATTGTACTGTTTGCAAAAATAACCCCTAACACTTAATGGCTTTGTGTCCTGTGTTAGGACTCAGGAGGCAGAGCGGAAAGGGGTTATAAGTTCTAGAAAACAGGCAGAGTGGAGCTGGCTTCTCTCACTTGCCAGATGTGCAGTCTTAGGCAAGTCCCAAGGTCTCTGCAGCCAATTACCACACCTATAAAATGGGGACAATATTTACTTCTTAGAAATTGTTGTGGGTCAATACATTGTGTTTATAACCCCTACTACAGCTCCAACTGCTATAGAAGCTCGACACCTGTTTACAATTGTTTTTAGATATAATTTTCACGAGAAGTCTAGGCCTTGACTGTAATGGGCAGTCAGCATCCTGCCACTGAAACAGCAGAGGTGGCAGCCGTAGAGAATGTCACTTACCCCACTGGCCCTCATAGCATTTAAAAGTGGCACTGAAAAGCTAAGGACAAGTGGGATGATGGCTGGCATTCACATTCCCATTAATGCATGTCCACTCCAAAAAGAAAAGATCAATGTATGCCAACTGTGAAGTAGTGTCTTCAGTGCAGTGAGAATCTAAAAGCACATGAGGTCCTTTTCGTATCCAAGCCTTATAGCTGAGATCAGATGGCACTGTCATTCTGAGTTGGTGCAGAGCCAATGGTCTAAAGTCTAAATGTATATTACACCATCTGAACCAATGAGGGTTCTCGATCCTACCAGACTCAATACCCATTTTTTGTAACAAATAGTTTGTAATGTCTCCTTTGCTATCTGAAATGAAATTACTAACTCACTCTAAACATAACTTAATTTTTTTTAGATTTTATTTATTTATTCATGAGAGATATATATAGAGAGAAGCAGAGACACAGGCAGAGGGAGAAGCAGGCTCCATGCAGGGAGCCTTACACGGGACTCAATCCCAGGACTCCAGGATCACGCCCCGGGCCGAAGGCAGGCGCTAAACCGCTGAGCCACCTAGGGATCCCCCTAAACATAACTTTAAATTGAAGTAATGATCTCCTTGTAATATAAAAGAATAAGAAACTGACACATGAAAGTATAATATATATTATAATATGCAAATGCCTAGGCACAAAGATCCTAGGTGATGGGGTTATGAGTAAGTCTGGATTTAGGAAATGTAAGCCAACAGCCAAGTGTGCCAGTTATGTACTCATTGTCTCCCAGCTCCAAACTTACTCTCCCATATCTTGCTTCATGATGCCGAGCCCAAAATCAACCCTGCAAACTACATTTCTGCTTTTGCCAAATTTCTCACTATTAGGATCTTTCTTTGCTACAGAAGCAGCTTGCTCCCTCTCATCTGCCTCAGGAAGCCTCGTGCCCTCTTGTAGCTCCTGTGAGCATCATCCCAGGATGCTTCATCACAGCGACAGCAGCAATCCTTCTCATGGCAGTTCCCAAGTACAGTTTGTGGTGTTGGACAAAACACTTGGAGAAACAGCTTCATTGGCCCCTCCCTCAGACACCAGAAGGCCATTGCTCCTTCCTCAGTGGTCTGGATCCTAGCTTCATGGCTCCTCCTTTGAGTTCAGACACACCAGCACCAGCCAAGCTGCCCTACTCCCAAGAGGTTTGAGTTTATAAGGTTCACAAGGTCTTGCCTCAAAGTTTCTAAGTTTTACCCTTTTTCCCCTCAACCTTAGTAGTGGCAGCTGCTTCTTGAAATTGCTACTTCCGTGATACCTCAGAGTTTCTTTTTTACCTTTTAAATTACCCGCTGACAGCTTTTTTGCTAATTAAGAATTTTTTTTTAGGGGGGAGGGGCAAGATGGCGGAAGAGCAGGGTCTCCAGGTCACCTGTCCTCAACAAATTACCTAGAAAACCATCCAATCATCCTGAAAATCTACGAATTCGGCCTGAGATTTAAAGAGAGACCAGCTGGAACGCTACAGTGAGAAGAGTTCGCGCTTCTATCAAGGTAGGAAGACGGGGAAAAAGAAATAAAGAAACAAAAGGCCTCCAAGGGGGAGGGGCCGCGAGGAGCCGGGCTGAGGCCGGGGCGAGTGACCCCAGGACAGGAGAGCCCCGTCCCGGAGGAGCAGGAGCTGCACCAAACTTCCTCGCGGAAAGGCCTCCCGGGGAATTGGAGCAGGATCCCCAGAAAGGCGGGGATGCCCTCGGGCTCCCTGGGACAGTAACAGAGGAACTGCGCCCCCGGAGAGTGCGCCAGGCTCCCTAAGGGCTGCAGCGCTGGGCGGGACCCGCAGCAGCTCGGAGGGGCTCGGGCGGCGGCTCCGCGGAGGAGGCTGCGGGGCGGGAGCGCGAATCCAACAGCGCAGGCCCCGGAGCACAGGGCGCCGGGACACAGCCCAGGATCCGGCCTCCCCCGGGACAGGCAGAGGCCGGGAGGGCCCAGGACAGCGAGGACGCTCCTGCCTGGAACTGAGCAGAGCAGCGGCCCCGCCCCGGAGCCTCCAGGCCCTGCAGACGGAGAGCCCCGGAGCTACTGCGGGAGCTGACTCCAGGGTCCCAGAGCTGCCGCCGCCACTGTGGCTTCCTCCCGGGGCCTCACAGGGTGAACAACCCCCACTGAGCCCTGCACCAGGCAGGGGCAGAGCAGCTCCCCCAAGTGCTAACACCTGAGAATCAGCACAGCAGGCCCCTCCCCCACAAGACCAGCGACACGGACCAGTTCCAGGGGAAGTCAAGGGACTTAAAGTATACAGAATCGGAAGATACTCCCCCGTGTTTTTTTGTTTTTGTTTTTTTTGTTTTTGTTTTTGTTTTGTTTTGTGCTTTTTTTTCTTTCTTCTTGATTTCTGATTGCTTCCCCCACCCCACCCCACCCTTTTTTTTCTGTTTTCTCCTTTCTTTCTTTTTCTTTCTCTTTTTTTTCTCTTTTTCCCCTTTTTTTTCTTCTTTCTCTTTTTTCTTCATCTCTTTTCTTTCCTTCTCTCTCTTTTTCTCCTTTTCCCAATACAACTTGTTTTTGGCCACTCTGCACTGAGCAAAATGACCAGAAGGAAAACCTCACCTCAAAAAAAAAAAAGAATCAGAAACAGCCCTCTCTCCCACAGAGTTACAAAATATGGATTACAATTCAATGTCAGAAAGCCAATTCAGAAGCACTATTATACAGCTACTGGTGGCTCTAGAAAAAACCATAAAGGACTCAAGAGACTTCATGACTGCAGAATTTAGATCCAATCAGGCAGAAATTAAAAATCAATTAAATGAGATGCAATCCAAGCTAGAAGTCCTAACGACAGGCTTAACGAGGTGGAAGAACGAGTGAGTGACATAGAAGACAAGTTGATGGCAAAGAGGGAAACTGAGGAAAAAAGAGACAGACAATTAAAAGACCATGAGGATAGATTAAGGGAAATAAATGACAGCCTGAGGAAGAAAAACCTACATTTAATTGGGGTTCCCGAGGGCGCCAAAAGGGCCAGAGGGCCAGAATATGTATTTGAACAAATCCTAGCTGAAAACTTTCTGAATCTGGGAAGGGAAACAGGCATTCAGATCCAGGAAATAGAGAGATTCCCCCCCTAAAATCAACAAAAACCGTTCAACACTTCGACATTTAATAGTGAAGCTTGCAAATTCCAAAGATAAGGAGAAGATCCTTAAAGCAGCAAGAGAAAAAAAGTCCCTGACTTTTATGGGGAGGAATATTAGGGTAACAGCAGACCTCTCCACAGAGACCTGGCAGGCCAGAAAGGGCTGGCAGGATATATTCAGGGTCCTAAATGAAAAGAACATGCAACCAAGAATACTTTATCCAGCAAGGCTTTCATTCAAAATGGAAGGAGAGATAAAGAGCTTCCAAGACAGGCAGCAACTGAAAGAATATGTAACCTCCAAACCAGCTCTGCAAGAAATTTTAAGGGGGACTCTTAAAATTCCCCTTTAAGAAGAAGTTCAGTGGAACAATCCACAAAAACAAGGACTGAATAGATATGATGACACTAAACTCATATCTATCAATAGTAACTCTGAATGTGAACGGGCTTAATGACCCCATCAAAAGGCGCAGGGTTTCAGACTGGATAAAAAAGCAGGACCCATCTATTTGCTGTCTACAAGAGACTCATTTTAGACAGAAGGACACCTACAACCTGAAAATAAGAGGTTGGAGAACCATTTACCATTCAAATGGTCCTCAAAAGAAAGCAGGGGTTGCCATCCTTATATCAGATAAATTAAAATTTACCCCAAAGACTATAGTAAGAGATGAAGAGGGACACTATCTCATACTCAAAGGATCTATCCAACAAGAGGACTTAACAATCCTCAATATATATGCCCCGAATGTGGGAGCTGCCAAATATTTAAACCAATTAATAACCAAACTGAAGAAATACCTTGATAATAATACACCTATACTTGGTGACTTCAATCTAGCTCTTTCTACCCTGGATAGGTCTTCTAAGCACAACATCTCCAAAGAAACGAGAGCTTTAAATGATACACTGGACCAGATGGATTTCACAGATATCTACAGAACTTTACATCCAAACTCAACTGAATACACATTCTTCTCAAGTGCACATGGAACTTTCTCCAGAATAGACCACATACTGGGTCACAAATCGGGTCTGAACCGATACCAAAAGATAGGGATAGTCCCCTGTATATTCTCAGACCATAATGCCTTGAAATTAGAACTTAATCACAACAAGAAGTATGGAAGGACCACAAACACCTGGAGGTTAAGGACCATCCTGCTAAAAGATGAAAAGGTCAACCAGGAAATTAAGGAAGAATTAAAAAGATTCATGGAAACTAATGAGAATGAAGATACAACCGTTCAAAATCTTTGGGATGCAGCAAAAGCAGTCCTGAGGGGGAAATACATCGCAATACAAGCATCCATTCAAAAACTGGAAAGATCTCAAATTCAAAAGCTCACCTTACACATAAAGGAACTAGAGAAAAAGCAACAAATAGACCCCACCCCCAGCAGAAGAAGACAGTTAATTAAAATTCGAGCAGAACTCAATGATATCGAGACCAAAAGAACTGTGGAACAGATCAACAGAACCAGGAGTTGGTTCTTTGAAAGAATTAATAAGATAGATAAACCATTAGCCAACCTTATTAAAAAGAAGAGAGAGAAGACTCAAATTAATAAAATCATGAATGAGAAAGGAGAGATCACTACCAACACCAAGGAAATACAAACGATTTTAAAAACATATTATGAACAGCTGTACGCCAATAAATTAGGAAATCTAGAAGAAATGGACGCATTCCTGGAAAGCCACAAACTACCAAAACTGGAGCAGGAAGAAATAGAAAACCTGAACAGGCCAATAACCAGGGAGGAAATTGAAGCAGTCATCAAAAACCTCCCAAGACACAAGAGTCCAGGGCCAGATGGCTTCCCAGGGGAATTCTATCAAACGTTTAAAGAAGAAATCATACCTATTCTACTAAAGCTGTTTGGAAAGATAGAAAGAGATGGAGTACTTCCAAATTCGTTCTACGAGGCCAGCATCACCTTAATTCCGAAACCAGACAAAGACCCCACCAAAAAGGAGAATTACAGACCAATATCCCTGATGAACATGGATGCAAAAATTCTCAACAAGATACTAGCCAATAGGATCCAACAACACATTAAGAAAATTATTCACCATGACCAAGTAGGATTTATCCCTGGGACACAAGGCTGGTTCAACACTCGTAAAACCATCAATGTGATTCATCATATCAGCAAGAGAAAAACCAAGAACCATATGATACTCTCATTAGATGCAGAGAAAGCATTTGACAAAATACAGCATCCATTCCTGATCAAAACCCTTCAGAGTGTTGGGATAGAGGGAACTTTCCTCGACATCTTAAAAGCCATCTACGAAAAGCCCACAGCAAATATCATTCTCAATGGGGAAGCACTGGGAGCCTTTCCCCTAAGATCAGGAACAAGACAGGGATGTCCACTCTCACCACTGCTGTTCAACATAGTTCTGGAAGTCCTCGCCTCAGCAATCAGACAACAAAAAGACATTAAAGGCATTCAAATTGGCAAAGAAGAAGTCAAACTCTCCCTCTTTGCCGATGACATGATACTCTACATAGAAAACCCAAAAGCCTCCACCCCAAGATTGCTAGAACTCATACAGCAATTTGGTAGCGTGGCAGGATACAAAATCAATGCCCAGAAATCAATGGCATTTCTATACACTAACAATGAGACTGAAGAAAGAGAAATTAAGGAGTCAATCCCATTTACAATTGCACCCAAAAGCATAAGATACCTAGGAATAAACCTAACCAAAGAGGTAAAAGATCTATACCCTATAAACTATAGAACACTTCTGAAAGAAATTGAGGAAGACACAAAGAGATGGAAAAAATATTCCATGCTCATGGATTGGCAGAATTAATATTGTAAAAATGTCAATGTTACCCAGGGCAATTTACACGTTTAATGCAATCCCTATCAAAATACCATGGACTTTCTTCAGAGAGTTAGAACAAATTATTTTAAGATTTGTGTGGAATCAGAAAAGACCCCGTATAGCCAGGGGAATTTTAAAAAAGAAAACCATGGCTGGGGGCATCACAATGCCAGATTTCAGGTTGTACTACAAAGCTGTGGTCATCAAGACAGTGTGGTACTGGCACAAAAACAGACACATAGATCAATGGAACAGAATAGAGAACCCAGAAGTGGACCCTGAAATGTACGGTCATCTAATATTCGATAAAGGAGGAAAGACTATCCATTGGAAGAAAGACAGTCTCTTCAATAAATGGTGCTGGGAAAATTGGACATCCACATGCAGAAGAATGAAACTGTACCACTCTCTTTCACCATACACAAAGATAAACTCAAAATGGATGAGAGATCTAAATGTGAGACAAGATTCCATCAAAATCCTAGAGGAGAACACAGGCAACACCCTTTTTGAACTTGGCCAAAGTAATTTCTTGCAAGATACATCCACAAAGGCAAAAGAAACAAAAGCAAAAATGAACTATTGGGACTTCATCAAGATAAGAAGCTTTTGCACAGCAAAGGATACAGTCAACAAAACTAAAAGAAAACCTACAGAATGGGAGAAGATATTTGCAAATGACATATCAGATAAAGGGCTAGTTTCCAAAATCTATAAAGAACTTATTAAACTCAACACCAAAGAAACAAACAATCCAATCATGAAATGGGCAAAAGACATGAAGAGAAATCTCACAGAGGAAGACATGGACATGGCCAACAAGCACATGAGAAAATGCTCTGCATCACTTGCCATCAGGGAAATACAAATCAAAACCACAATGAGATACCACCTCACACCAGTGAGAATGGGGAAAATTAACAAGGCAGGAAACAACAAATGTTGGAGAGGATGCGGAGAAAAGGGAACCCTCTTACACTGTTGGTGGGAATGTGAACTGGTGCAGCCACTCTGGAAAACTGTGTGGAGGTTCCTCAAAGAGTTAAAAATAGACCTGCTCTACGACCCAGCAATTGCACTGTTGGGGATTTACCCCAAAGATTCAGATGCAATGAAACGTCGGGACACCTGCACCCCGATGTTTCTATTAGCAATGGCCACAATAGCCAAACTGTGGAAGGAGCCTCGGTGTCCATCGAAAGATGAATGGATACAGAAGATGTGGTCTATGTATACAATGGAATATTACTCAGCAATTAGAAACGACAAATACCCACCATTTGCTTCAACGTGGATGGAACTGGAGGGTATTATGCTGAGTGAAATAAGTCAATCGGAGAAGGACAAACAGTGTATGTTCTCATTCATTTGGGGAATATGAATAATAGTGAAAGGGAATATAAAGGAAGGGAGAAGAAATGTTGGGAAATATCAGGAAGGGAGACAGAACATAAAGACTCCTAACTCGGGGAAACGAACTAGGGGTGGTGGAGGGGGAGGAGGGCGGGTGTTGGAGGGGAATGGGTGACGGGCACTGAGGTGGACACTTGACGGGATGAGCACTGGGTGTTTTTCTGTATGTTGGTAAATTGAACACCAATAAAAATTAATTAAAAAAAAAGAATGTTTTTTTTAAAGATTTTATTTATTTATTCAACACAGGAGAGAGAGAGAGTGTGTGAGCACAAGCAGGGGGAGGGGCAGAGGGAGACGGAACAGCAGGCTCCCTGCTGAGTGGGGGACCCTTAGCAAGTGACTTGTGACTCCATCCCAGGACCCTGGGATCATGACCTGAGCCAAAGGCAGGCGCTAACCAACTGAGCCACCCAGGCAACCCAATTAAGAATTCTTTATATTAATTCTTTATATTAAATTTTATCTGTTCAAATAACAGGTATCATTTCTCTTCCTTGACCAGACTGTGACTGCTACATCTACTAAAGATTGTCAATATTATTTCTTTTTATTTAGAACATCTGAAATAAGGACCAAAAAGTAGATCTATATTTATGCATAAAATGATAATAAATTCAAGTGCAACCGATATTGGCTGATACAGGGATGACACATTGGCAATTAATAAGCCACTAATAGCACTGGCATGGATGTTGCCACTTTCAAAGGTGATGAACAGCTCTTGACAATGCTCTGAGCAAAACAAATCATATTCTTCCCCTGATTACAGTGAACTTTCATTCTTGGGAAATTCAGTACATTTATTAAAACAGTGGGGGGAGAAAAGCTTTGTATGTATATGTAAAACATGGTCACTTGGGATATGGAAAAATTTATTGTGCAGGACAGTCATGAATTGCTGTACATCTATAAAGATTCTGACTCCCCAACACTAAGTGCTGGAATAATTCTCTCAGTTGTGGGCAACCATAACTGCCCCCACAACCTCTGGAAACACCTCTAGGAGTCATATTACATCTGTTAAGAAATGAAATGGCAGTAACAGACAGGTAAGAAAATTCCCTTTATGAATTGAGTTGAGGGGCAGCTCACCCCAATGTCCTTCCACGTGGACAAACACCCTGTGGTATTTCTTTCCATGTGACTCATTCCTGTGTGAGTTAAAATGAAGTTGTTTTCCTAGGAGGGATATAGCATACTAAAATAAATCATTAACTATAAACATATTTTAAAATCAGTTTTCACATATTAATTTCAATAGGAGGGAAATAAAACCACTACAAAAATAATATTAATACATTAATATTGTTATTAAGAATATTATATCAATAATAACAATATTAATGTAATATTGGTAATATTAATTAATATTAATGTAGAATAATAGTGTAATGTGGAAATGCCTTGGCACAATTATATTTGATTCTGAGAGTGAAGATGCTGACCAGACTAGCTGTCCTGGAGGGCCCTAACACAGAACACCAGAAAGGTAATTATGGTTTGAGAAGAGATATGAAAAAGAAAGGTAATAATAGTTCAAAGTCTTAGCAAAAATTACTATGCAAAGTGTTATGAATAGGAGGCGGCAATAAAGCATAAGGTTGGGTTAGGGGTTCCTAAAAACAAGGGTGGAGTTGAGTGAGAGCACACACATGCACATGTATGTTGAACATGCATGTGCATACATGTGCATTTTCACTCTGGAAATCTATTCATGTGGACAGAGATATATACATACAGAATACAAATTGCACATATATCATTACTCCTTTGGCATACACAGGATATCATTTCTTGTAACTTATTGAAAATTGTTAGAGTTGGGATCTATCACCTGTTTTAGCCAGTATATCAAATATATGAAAGTGGAACTTCATTCCATTAGGGCAGAATAGAAATAAAGATGGATTTTAGCAAAGGTCAGCTCATGAAATAAATATCTGTTAAGACCAGGAATAAATGACAAGTTATAAAGGAAGGATAGTAAAATGAAAAGAAACACAATTGTAAATGCTAATGTTCAAATTAAACTGCTGTCCAGATGATCAGCAAGAGATAGGTAATGGTGAAGTACTAAATCTCATTTCGACACTAGAATTAGAGACTAGACCTCCTCCTGCTGTGAATAGTGACCTAAGTCCTGGTATGCCAACAACAGTCCTGATTTATACCCATCTTCCTGGTATTTATTAATTTTCATTCTAAGAAAAAAATCTAAATGATGGTTACTTGTGCTTGAAAATTTAGAGACATTAATTTTAATAAGAATAAGTAACATTTATTGAAAACCTAAGATGACCTGGGGATTGTACGCTGAGATTTTCACCTGTGATCTTACTTACTCATTAAAACAACCAAGAAAGGAGGTGTTTTTACCCGTTTTACATCTCAGGACTCAGAGAGGCTACCCGACTTTTCCAAGGACACACAGTTTCCAACTGTTAGAGGCAGGATTCCAACCCACAGCCATTGAACTTCAAGCTGCCAATTAACATGCCTGGATTATTCTTTCTAAGCAAAGGATGGATGCCGAAGACAACTAACCAAGAAATGCAGGCCAAAAGGGAAGAAACCGGACCTGAAGAGTCAATATGCTTATTAATCTAGTTGTCTTAGAGGTCTCTAACAGAGGATACCAGAAAAGTCATTATGATCTGAGAAGAGAAAGAGAAAAATCAAGACTTTATCTGAATAACGAGAAATTTTAAAAATTAAAAAACCATCCACAAGATACATTTTAAGCCAGGCTAATTCATGCCACTGCCAGCACCTGTGATTTCCTGTTTCTATTTGTAGTACGCGCTATCCACAGGGGATACCTTCCAAGACCCAGTGAACTCCTAAAACCCCAGATAGTACAGAACCCTATAGACATTTTTTCCTATACATACATGCTTATGATAATATTTAATTTATAAGTTAGATACAGTAAGAGATTAACAATTACTAATAGTAAAATAGAACAATCATAACAATATACTGTAATAAAAGTTCTGTGAATGAGTCTCTTTCTCTCCCTCCCAAATATCTAATTGTAGTAGACTCACCCTTCTTTCTGTGATGACATAAGATGATAAAATGCCCACATCAGGAGCTCAAGTGGGGCCATGACATCAGCATTGACACAGCTTCTAGCTGAGACTGGTGAAGAGGATCATCTACTTCTGACCTCCCACTATCAGCAGGTAACTGAACCCAAAAGGGAAACCGGGAAGGGGACTCCTGTACAGGCAAGTGGATATGAGCACATGAGTATATAGAGTCTGTGCTTGTAGTAAAATGGCTTCTGTCTGCCCCAGGCAAACGACCAGAGAGCATAATGTTTTCACTGACTACGGCATTGGGTCATAAGGGCAAATAAGCTGTGTTCTTGAAGAGATTCCTCCCAGGTAGAACTCCAAAATCCCAGGAGGTCGCAGCAAAATGCCTAAGACAAACTTCCACTGCTTTGCAATTTAACTATGTCAAATCCATAGATGGCCAGCGTACTCCTTTGGAAATACAGTCATGCCCTGCCTGTTCTAAAATGGCTAATGCTTTTAGAACAGAAAGATTCAAAACTGAGTATTCTCCCAAATTTCCATAGATAGTAAGAAAGTGTTAGAAATCTACTATTGTTTGGCGAATCTGTTTAGGATAGTTTTCTAACATGCTTCTAGACAAATTTATGGGGAGCCTAATGAATTCTTTTATCTGCCAAATCAGATATATTTATCATATCTCCTTTTAGTAAGCAGCCAAATAGACTTGGCTGACACTTTGCCATCTTCTTTATGATGCAAGTTATTCCTAGTCCAGTATCTGAGACCAAACCTATGGCCCTCTGATGCACAAAAGTAACTTTGGGGCGGAGGGCCAAACTGTTGACATCAAAAACTCCCTGGGATGTAAAATGATTGAAAGGCTTTGCCATCTTCCCCTTTCCAAATTACCAACCTCACCTCCTTCACAGGCAAACCATTTCTGTCCTAGAGCACATCTGTCAAACAATTCCCCAAGGAGTGTTTGAAGCCACTGTGTGTGAAAGAAGCAAAAGCAAGTGGAAAATATTAGCTGCTGGTGTGTGGACTCATTACTGACTGAGGTCTAGGTCCAGACCACAGGCTAAGAGCCCTGCCTCCACTCGTCACAATGAGCAATGGACCCAAAGAAAAGCCCAAGTCTGGGAGACCAGTTCCTTACTGGAAAGCGTTCTAGCTCCCAGCACAGCCCAAATTGCCTCATGAGAGCCCATGTTGCACCCTCCCTCTTCAGGATGAGGACTGACTCCCATCTCCAGCATGACCTGTGCTTCTACCCTAATTCTGTACGTTTGATGAAAGTGCCTTGAAACCCCACTAGCTAGCTCTGTGTACCATCATCAGTAACAAATAAGAGCTTCCTTCTACCCCACACACCTTGAGGACGTGCAGACAACAAGCAGGCAGTCTGTCACCGATTTGCTTTTTTATTTAATATCCTATTTCCAGAAAGACATGTGGCTGGACATTCACACTTAGAATGATAAAATGATTGATTTGTTTCTTACAAACAATGGAGATAATCGGGTTTCTTTCTGAGCAAATTGCAGCATTATGTGTGGATTTTTTTCAGCAATTTACATGTAACTTTCATGTTCGTGTGCTGAGGCAGAATGTGACAGTTCAGAAATGTCCCATTTATAGTAATTACTAATTTACTCTTGCTACATTTCATTGAAATATTTATACAAATACACTGTGCATAATTAGACTGATTAGGTTTAGATACTGAACCACGAAACAAGCAAGAACGTATTCAGAAAGCAGGAGATGTTAAAAATGTTGCTGTTATTAATAATGACTCAAACAGGGGATGCCTGGGTGGTTCAGTCAGTTAAACATCTGCCCTTTGGCTCAGTTCATGATCCCAGGATGCTGGGATCAAGATCCACATCAGGCTCCCTGCTCAGCGGGAGTCTGCTTCTCCCTCTCCCTCTGCTCTTCTGCCCCCCCTCCCACCCACAGCCCGTTCATGCTCTCCACATCCACTCACACTCTCAACCTCTCAAATAAATAAATAAATAAATAAATAAATAAATAAATAAAATCCTAGAAAAAAAAAATTCAAACTTGTGGAGGTCAGAAGCAGCATATGAGCTGAATGCTCATTCTGAGGTATGTATGCTCAAGATGTTCCCTTTGCACCTGCAATCTGGAGCTGACCTATCATTGGACATCAGTTAGCATGCTTTTAGGACAGAAAAGAATACCTTGGTGGCCAAGTGACCTCCAGCGGATCAGATGTGCCTAAAATTATTTAACAAGTGGCAAAGCCTTTACACCGAATTAAACTAGAATTCAAAATATAAATACCCCGAGGAGAAGAAACATATTTACTTGAATCCACGTTACAATGTAAAGGGGAAAAAGTATCTTTTTTCTCAGTTTTGATAGAGGTGGGATGGTAAGTGTAAGCTACTGAGTATAAATCAGAAAGGAGACTGCTAGAAAAAGACAATGATATTACATTGAGGGGCAAGGCTCCAGAAGCAGCTACCTCAAAGTTTAGCCAAGGGGAAGGCAATTATCCCTCTGCCACTACCAGTTGTCAGCTAAGTAAGGGTCTTTTCCAATTACTCACATACTATGTGTACATGCCCTTAAAAGTTACATTTTTTGCAGGAAGAATAAGAATGGAGAAAGAGGGAAGATACATGGAGTGGAAAAGACAAGGATTGCATGAGCTTTTATAAGGGCCAAAGCTAGTGGAAAGAGGACAAAAATGACAGGATGCTTATAAAACAGGGTACCTAGGTACCAGGAAACACCACAACACCACTGACCAGTGTCTGCTACATGGTTTCCACATCTCACCTTCTTCTCTAGTCCTCAGCCACCTGCCTCTTAACCACACATGATTTCTTAGGACTAGATTGTCAGTGATAAATGAAAATAGATCCAATTCATTAAGTGGCTATTATGGAACAGATACTGTATGAGGACCTTCATACAGTTATATCACCTAATTCTTACAACAGTATTATTGGTTCACTTTCCCAAGTTTAAAAATGTATACCTTAAATTTACACAGTGTTATATGTCAAACATATTCAATTAAGAATTATTAGATAGCTTACTTGAAGTCATAATTAGGGAGTTGCCAGCAGGGATTCAAGCCCAGCTTTCTCTAGTTCCAAAGCCAAAGTTCTTTTCCATTCATCATACATACCTCCATGATGCAATCTCTTATCTGTTAAAAAGATGTACTATTTGCTATTAAATTATTTGTTAAATACAGATGGAATTTTACTCATTCATAAAAAGAATGAAACCTTGCCATTTCCAATGACATGGAAGGAGCTATAATATAATGCTAAGTGAAATAAGTCAGTCAGAGAAAGTCAGAGTCAGAGAAAGACAAATACCATATGATTTCACTATATCTGGAACTTAAGAAACAAACCAGCAAAGAAGGGGGGGAAAGAGAGAGATAAACCAAGAAACAGACTCCTAACTCTAGAGAACACATTGATGGTCATCAGAGGGGTGCTGGGTAGGGGAATGGGTGAACTAGGTGATGGGGGGGATTCATGAGTGCACTTGTCATGGTCAGCACTGGGTATTGTGTGGAAATGTTGAATCACCATATTATATACCAGAAATTAATATAACACTGTATGTTAACTAAATGGAATTAAAATAAGAACTTTAAAAAAGGACTTAAAATTATTTGTTAATAAATACCTGTGTTTACTATTATTTTATTCACTGATAAAATTTTAATAAATAATACTTATTTATAAAATTACCAATTAAATGATGATGATGATACATGTTATTATTTGTATTTGATATTCAGATATGTCCAGGGGCATTCCTCTAAAATATTTACATCTACAGATTTACGTAAAGGCTGAGGAGCCTTTTGAAAAAAGTGAAACTGCAACTCATATCTTCAATTGAGGCTTAGGCTTATCTAGGCATGCTTCATGTACTCAGGTGAGCTTAGGAGGGGAAGATAAAAGCCAGGTTTTATTTATCCCAGGAAAAAGAATTCATCCTAAGAGAACAGTGTGACATGATAAGCCAAATTCAACACCAAAGGCTAAGAATCAAAGGAACAGATGAGCCAAGTCAGGTAGAAGACAGCAGATGCCATGTTATCACCTATGACCAAGTCATGAAAGCAGACTGTATATCCCAGAGACAAAAGATTATATATGTAAACCAAAAAAATCTATCTTTCCAAAATCTGTAGATTGGGTCACAAGCAGTGCTGCTGTGAGACCCTCCCTCTAACAGTGTACCACAAGGGGAGAGCCATTTCTTTCCCAACCTTTGACAAACTGCCAAGCTGCCCACTGCCCCCACCATGATATAGAAAAGATGCTTGATTGCTCTGGGCCACAGCAGATTGCCTAGCTTTGCAGAGCTGAAGGTGGTGCTTCCAAACCTCCTATCCAGCTAACACTGTCAAGCAGAGAGAGAGGGCTTGTTGGAAGTGACAAGGACATCAGACACTGATGATGAGAACTGTCTGAGCACCAGGAACACACTGCTCGGGAAATCTGATACTTCAGGGAGAGCAAGAGACAGGTTGGGTATTGGGGCTCCAACAATTTAGCTTCCAATTTAGAGTAGCCTCCTTTGTGCATATCTAGGCAGGAGGCGCTACACTGGATTATTTATGTGCATTAGGTCATGACAATCTGCAATAATTCTTTAATGACCTCCTATCATCCATATCTTGAGTAATCTGAAGTTTAAGAAGGTAAAATGACTTGCCTAAATTCAAGAAGCTTGTCTTCTATAACATATGGTTAATATGTTATTCTATGACCCTTCTACTTCTGTATCTTATAACCTTTTATGACCCTTCTACTTAGACTCTGGCCTTCTAGCAATAACCTATACAGAAAATAGTTATTTAGGGACATGTCCTTTCCCTATAATTGCATGTTTAATCAACAGAATATAATATGATAAACAGAAAAACCTGAAGGTAAAGACGAGCAAACAGACACACTGTGAACACACTGAGAAAAGGGCATGTCGTGTGTAGCCTAAATTCACTATTTACATCATTTTTAATTTCTTTTTTTTTCATTTTTAATTTCTACCAAATATAAATATTATGGTATAGTTTTAGTATATGTGCTGCTGAAGCGAGCACTATGGTATAGTTTTAGAAAGGCCACAAAGAACACTCCCTCTCAATCTCAAACACCTTTTGTAGATTTTTTTCTAAAGCAAAGTGCATAGATGAGTAAGAATAAGGTGAACAATATAAATTCCTTAGGAATAGTAACTATTGACATTCTTGCAGTTTTCTTTGTGAAAGACAACCTCCAACACAAGTAAGATGCCAAATATTTACCGTACAGAGCATCCTTTCATGGGACAAAAGGCAAACTCCACTGAAAGCCAATCTCATCAACTGGCCATGAGTGATTTATTTTGCAAAAATGATCACATATGTTTGGGCTATTTCCTAAATGCTCCTAGTTAAACCATTTTAAGGGAATGCTAAACCAAAAGTAGCAGAACAAAATGCAAGGAGAAATGGCAGTCAAGTGTCTTTTGTTGCCAAAAGCCTCCAAGATATTTAATGGAGTTAAAAGTGTGCTCCTTCCCTCCAGGATGGCTGCTGAGCTGACACCTCACAAACTACTTGTGGTATGTGACAAGCGCCCGTAATAGGCTCTTCCTCAGCTCCATCCTGACAGTAGGGAAACTTTGTGCTTATTTGTGTGGTGAGCAGCACAGCTAGGGGGAGCTTTTTTCTCATGGACTGGAGACAAGGGCCAGCTCCCAACCTTGCAAATTCACATTCTAGTACACTGCCAGGTGGAAAGAAATGCAGAAAAAGGTCTCAGTCACAAAGGAATCGCTGTGAAATCTTGCCTGGCAAAATATTATTTCTCCAAAAGTCCATTTTCCAAGATGATACTGAAGGTCTGTTTGCCATCCTTAAAAATCAGATGAAATTTGCTGCGGGGAGAAGGAATAGCAAGGAGATGGCCGGTAAAGATCCCTGATTCCACTCTCTGTAAAGGAAGCAAGTGAGAGACTGAACATTCGGTAGTGAATCATGGGCTCACAGTTCAAGAACTGCTAAAAATATCTCTGCTCTGCAAGAAAATGAAAGTTCTTGAAGCAAAGACACATCAACTTTTTCACAGTGTAATGCAAATAGCCACATTGTTTTAGATCACAAGCCTTATAGGATAGAAGGAAAAGGCTTATCTTATGACAGACTCATAGGTATTTTGACTATTTACATGAGACCAAGATGCTTGGTACTTTATTGCTCTGTGAGGACGTTAATAAGGCTTTATTTGTTATGAACTGAATCTATGCTTTTTTTTGACTAAAGGTTCAAAGAGCCTCCATTTGGGATCCCTGGGTGGCGCAGCGGTTTGGCGCCTGCCTTTGGCCCAGGGCGCGATCCGGGAGACCCTGGATCGAATCCCACGTCGGACTCCAAGTGCATGGAGCCTGTTTCTCCCTCTGCCTGTGTCTCTGCCTCTCTCTCTCTCTCTCTGTGACTATCATAAATTAAAAAAAAAAAAACAAAGAGCCTCCATTTATGAGTAAAATCATATTTCTGTTCCCTTCCAGAATTGATTTGCTTCTGTTAACAAAAAATCAGCATTTTAGGTGTGCTCGCTGAAAGTGTGGTCCTCACATAGCATCAGCATCACCTGGGAACTTGCTAGAAATGCCAACTATTGGCCTCCACCCCAACCTGCTCAATGAGAATCTGCATTTTAACATCTTTAGGTGGTTTGGATGCACCATACATTGGAAAAGCACTATTTTGGAGATCCTTTACCACTAGACACAATCCTCCATCCTTACGTGTCCTGCTGTAGACTGTCCCATTTTCAGCCCTAGAATAATACAGAAGTCACCAACCATCAGAGAATCAAGGATAATTAGCTCTGTAAAGATCCTTCTGCATTATCAGGATCTGGGAACATTTACCCTGACTAGACAGTTCATGATAGGGGCTGAAGTTCAATGTTATTTCCCCCATTCCCTAATTTAGAGATCTTCCCTTTATCTCTTTATCGTTTGCCCTTGCTAGAATATCCATCCCCCCACTAACCCCCTCCCCCAAATACTGTTTTACAGCCCAAACTGCTAAATAATACATTTATCTTCAGTATACCCAAGGACTAGGGATCCTCCTGGTACCATTCTTTCCCTAAACTGGTCATCAGTGCCACTGTCACAGTTATGCTTGCATACAAGATTTTATCATGATCTGAAGTTGCAAAGAAGTTTCAGTAAGAATCAAGGTCAGGGTAACCAACATCTAGTAAGCACACAATGTTTACCAGTCACTGAGCTAAGCTCCTTCCTCATTTAATCCTGACGTTGGCTCCATCAATAAGAACTCACACGGGGCACCTGGGTGCCTCAGTGGTTGAGCACCTGTCTTCGGTTCAGTTCATGATCCTGGGGTCTTGTGACTGAGTCCCACATCAGAGTCCCCTCAAAGAGCCTGCTTCTCCCTCTGCCTATGTCTCTGCTTCTCTGAGTCTCTCATGAATAAATAAATAAAATTTTAAAAAAAATAAGAGTGAATTCTCTCCTTATTATATTTTACAGGTAGGAAAACTGGAGGTAGAAAACTGGTCACTTGCCCTAGGTCACACAATCAGTGACATCTACTCATTTATCCCTTGCTGGAAGTGACTGGTAATTTAGAAGCTCTCTCCCAAAGGCATTTGCATTCGAACAACATTAAAAACCTTAAAAGACATGTTGAAATTTCAGCAGCTACCAGCCCCAAGGCCACCTTCTGCCACTGAAATCACAAGCCCTGCCCAGGGCTCAATGTACAAACACAAAGGGGTTAAATCAAGAGTAAAACTCATTTCCAGGAATCCAAATAAGATGATAGCAAGGATTGTATCCTAAACCCAAGTCTATGATGGGTAGCAAGATAGAACTTACAACACAAGGAAAATATCAATTTTCTAATCTAAGGAGGTACTGCTCCACCACACTGTTGCCATGTGGTTTTGCTAGAGAGGACATTTGCTAAGGAACTCAGAAAAATGAGGCAAGTAGCTCATCTCTTAATGTCAGTAAACTAACTAACGATAATGTCCGAAGGCAGTCTATGATGATCTGCTGCTAGAAGTGAAAATTCCACATTTTGACTGAAAAGGAAGTATTTTTCCATTGTTTCATGCAGTCTTTATTTTTTTTTTCCAAGAGAAAAGAAGAAAATCGCTGCCAGTATTAAGTAGGTCTAGAGGAATAATTAGGTATTTCCCCTGATCATTTAATTGACTATGCTTGACCTCTATTGGAGCCAATTAAATTTCTTTTATGAGGAACCACTGACCTATTTTATTGCATTTTCATGTTTCCCAATATTTGACAAGACAGTGAAAAAAAATCCAATTTGATTCTAAATGTTTATGAATCTTTAATTGCTAGAGATTCTAAGATATCTCCAGGCATTTTTACCACTGATAATCACTAGCTTTGATGGAGAATTTCTCTGCATTATTGGAGAGTAGATTTCTAAAAGCATGAAATATTACAATGTTAAATATAGCTAACTGGGACATTTATTTTGTTTTTCCAACAGGGCTTGGCTGACACATTGTTCTTACAATACACTCCGTGATCCAGAACCAGTAGTTTTTTAAGTGGAAAAATTAAATGGGAACTGCCTGTTATTTTGCAAACTCAATTTTCAGAGCATTTCAGTGCACTCAACCAGATGAATTAGGTAGTCAGAATATCATGAGATATTGGATTAAACATAGAATGTATATAATTTTAAATGATCGATGTCATCATCTATTAAAAATGTTCAAAGGCCAACATATATTGCCACATATTGTAATCAATATTTTGCATATTTAATGAACATTCACTTAAGATGGTGTTGAATACCAGACTGTAATAAATACATTGATTACAGGGTCTCTACCTATAGTGTGTTTTATTTAGACAGATCAGCAGTTTTTGCATTAGATCACAGAATTACTGCTGAGAAACACTTTAAAAAATGATTCCACTTCAAAAAATTTTTTCTAGAGAAATAAAAGCTTCTTTTATATAAAACTTGAATATTTTTATGCTCAGTGAACCCATGCAGTACAGAGTGATTGATGCCAAGATACACAAACCGCTAAGAATAAAAAGATCTAGCATTAAGTCACTCTCAATAAGTGGAAAAGCTTTATCCCTAAAGAACATGATCAAAAGGTAAATAGCTATGTGCAAACATTTCTATTTGTGTTTATAAATAGTAGCTTCACCTATTTCCAACAGGACTGATTTAAGAGAAAATATGCCTTACTTACATTCCTGTAAACATAGGGGAAACACATTATGGCTTTTGGATAATAAATAAAATAGTTACCTGCATACTCAGTTCCTCTTTATTTATACTAAAATCATATATAACTAAAGTAAATATAAGTTGTTAGCGAGGAAAATAAATCAAATGGTCACACTTGTACTGAGAATAATCTGAAGAGTACGTTGAACCATGTTAAGAAATGCAACCATGATGTGGACTGTTTCAGAATATAAGCAAGATAAAAAACACATATATAAGCAAGATACATTAATGTTCTGTTGATTAGGCTCTAGAGTGCCTTGTAACAAAACGTTCTGAAACTCTAGCTGAGGGGGACCCAGGTTTCTCAGTCTGTTAAGCGTCTTCCTTCAGCTCAGGTCATGATCCCAGGGTCCTAGGATAGAGTCCCACATCAGGTCCCTGCTCAGCAGGGGATCTGCTTCTCCCTCTGTGCCTCCCTCTGCTCGTGCTCACTCTCCCTCTCTCTCTCTCAAAAATAAATAAATAAAAATATTTTAAAAAGAGAGAAAGAAATTCTGGCCAATTTTATCCTCTCTTGAACTTCATTTTGATGACTCCTAGTTGTATTTTGTATAAAAGACAAAATTTAGGGACAACTTTCATAAAAATTGGTCTGAAACACAGTTGGATACAGAACTTTATCAAAGTTCTAGTTTCTGACCCTTTTGAAATCCAGTCTCCTGGTATTGTCAATAAGTTGTTCCAATATTTAAATAAATGGTACCATACTTAAATTTCAAGTCAGAACTAATATAAACATGATGAAAAAGGTGGCTTGAATGCTAAGGAAAGATACATGAAGACTTGCAAGTCTCTTTGGTTTGATTTACCCAGTTGCATCTTGACAGTTACATTTTTAATAGTGAGTAAAATTCAATTCAATGCACATTTTCAGCACCATAGGATGTTCAAAGATAAGGAAAACACAGTGACTGATCTCTAAGGAAGAGAATAAGAGAATGAAGATAAGGAAAGTGCGATATTTATTGAGCACTTACTATGCCCTAGAAACTTCCAAGCACTTGTTCTGATTTAATATATAAAAAGAGGTGTAACTTAACACCTCTTATAAACAAGTATTTGTTTATAGTTGGTGCAAGAGGGAGGAGTAGTAATGTCTTAAGAAGTAACTAGTATTCAGACTTACTTTAGAGATGAGGTATGATTTCAGAATAGAAGAAAAGATGGCATTCTAGGAGAATGAAACTATATGAGTAATGGCAGACACACAGCAAAAATTACAGGACATTCTCAAGAAACAGAATCCTGTGGTTTGACTATGTTGTTGACATGCTGGGGCAAAAGGAGAATTCTTGCCTTCCTTAGCACCAAAGATAGTTATCTTGTATAGTAATCAAAAAGACATCTAATCTCATTTGGGAATTCAGTATATATAAAATATTCCCAATGACTTTAATAGATTAAATGAATATATTTCATTAAATGAATATATGAAATATATTTTCATAGAATTTATTTGGGACATTTGTAAATTATTTAGACTAAATGATATAAAATTGAATTGCATTAATAGTAATTCATTAAATATTTAATATGAATTCATTAAATTTGAATTACATAATTTACGTGATGATCTTCGAAAATGGTCAAAATGATTTTTGTGCTCTGAATTTATTTATTTTTTATTTTATCTATTGCATCAGTCTTGGGGAAAGTCAGTACGTGTTTCCCTATTTTCTTTCCACACTGTAAACTTCGTGTTACACATGTAATTTCCTTCTTTATGAACCACCCAAATTGTCCTACTTACTACAACAAGAGATGTGGTTAGTCTATTATTTCAGTTGTCATTTGCTGACTTCTCTGAAGATTGCCCCAGAAAACTGTCTTCCACATATTTGTACTCCTAATACTGTATCTAGAAGACACAGAGCTATCCAGTAGTAGATATTAGCCAAATGAGCAAAGGATTATAAATATTTGCTGGATTGCAAATATTCGCTAAAAAGAGAATTGTGTTCAAAAAGTCAAGTCTGGAATCAGACTGGATATCTCTGAGCAATGCTAAGACATTGTGTCAACTCAACACACACATGTCCATTGACAGAGCTAGGTCTGAGCTCCCATTCTCTTACCCATTGTATTTAAGTTCTCAGAGCAGAAATTATATCTCATGCCCCTTCAGATCCTCAAATCTTAGCAGAGTGCCTTGGGCAGAGTTAAGTGTAAAATACATTTTTACTTGTGGTGAATAGTAATAATAATAATACTAGCTATTATTGAACACTTACTATATACCAAGACTGTATCATATATAAAGGATTTCATAGACCCAACAAAAAACAAAAACAAACAAAAAAATCCAAACCTCCAGAAGCTTATAGTCAGTCAGCTTGGAACATAACAGTAACCATAAATTAAAATGAAACCAGCACAAAGAAATATATCATCAAGCCCAAAGTGTTTTGGACTTCATGTTTTGAGAAGAAAGAGTGAGTGATCAGAGCAAGATGAATTTAGTCAGCAAAGAATTTGGTGAAAAAAGCAAAAAGGGTGATCAATATAGACTTAGGAGAAATTAAATGAAAATATCCATAGTAAAAAAGGGGAGGGTGGATTCTAATGAACCCCCAAATCAGGAAGGAACCGTCAACCACTAACTGAATTAGTCAGGATGTCCTTACCAAAACCTTACCTCTGCATATACCAAAACTCTTGAAATGACAGGGTATTGTGCATTTTATCATCCATTTCACTTCATAGGTCCTCACAGCCCTACCTAACCCCAAACAATGACTTTGACCATTCTGCTTGGAATCATCACCTTAGCCCCCAGAGAAGATCTCCCACTTTTCTTCTACTTACCAATTCTTGAGAAACTCATGCTAGCCAGACTGAGGCCTTGGTCATTTTCTCACTGTGCCAACAGTTTGCCTCAGTTCCCAAAGTCTCTTCCAACCATTTGGAGCTTCTTGCCTGTTTCTCTACCTACCTAGCCTACCTTTTAGGTTTCTACAGGTTTTCCATTGCAGATAGTTGGCTTGGTCTTTGCAGGAGTTACCTGCTTTCCACTTTTGAGTTTTCCCAATTTCTTGTCTCTTCACTTGGCTTCTTCCCTTTATCTGCCTTCATCTCCGCACTTCATGTGGCACAACTCCAACTCCGATCCCTTCCCCAGCTACTACAAGGCTTCATGCCTTTAGTATATGGAATGCAAACATCTCATGGTTCCAGGCAGCTAGCTTTCATTCCAGAAATGCTCAGCCCAGCTTTGCAGTGGAATCACCTGGAGAATTTTTAAATACTGATGCTAAGAGTAGAAATATACCTTGAAGACATAGTTTCAAAAGCAATGTGGAGTAGCAGTGTATATGCTATTTTTTGTAAAGGGAAGATAAAATAAGAAAGATGGTGTGTCTGTGTATGTGTGTGTGCATGTTCTTTATTTTTGCAAAGAGAAATAGTGCAGTAAAAATCAGAACTAATCAAATGGTTACTAATGAGGAAGCAGGAATATGGTAGAGCCAATAGAGAAAGAAAGAATTCTATGTGTGGATCTTTTCATATAATTTTGACTTTAAGTCACATAGAGGTATTACATATTCAAAATACAAATTATAAAAATGAAAATAACTGTCCCAAATTGATAGCTAATTGCAAGAGGAAATATTTATTTCAAGTGACTTTTTAACACAGAATTCTGAACATATATTCAAGACAAAAGATAATCTAATGTGAAATATTAACATTTTTATTGTTTGTGGTAATTCTAAAATTGTAATTTTGAAATTATTGTATTTATATCATAAACTAAGTAAGTGGGGAGTGCCTGGGTGGCTCAGTCGGTTAAGCCTCTACCTTCAGCTCAGGGTTCTGGGATCAAGCCTCATATTGGCTCCCTGCTCAGCAGGGAGTCTGCTTCTCCCTCTCCCTCTGCCCCCTTCCGCCATTCATGTTCTCTCTCTCAAATAAATAAAATCTTTAAAAAGAAGAAGAATTAAGTAAATATCATGTTATTAGGAATCAAGGTTGTAAATATTTTAAAAAGAGAAACAAAGTTAAGAAAAAATTATGATATTGAAGTATATAACTTCTTATTTAAAAACAAATTTTTCAACTCTGACAACTAAAAGGACTAGATGATTATGATTTATACACCTCAGTATCACATGTAGTTTTACAGGGAGGAGATCTAGCAGAGGGATTCAGAAGCTGAGATTCGGGAGAACAGAGAGAATAAGTGGCTATACTTAGTCCAGTAATAGTGCTTTTGCCAGAAAGAAAAATAACTTTGGAAGCAGCACAGTTGCATGCTGTGGATTCCCAGATAATCTGCCTTGCTCACATCCCACAAAGGCTTCATGCAGAACCCTGGTGAAAGGAGGCTTTTCAAATAATTAGTTAATAGTTCAAAACCTGTAAGAAATTTGACAATGCAACATGGTTTTGCCTTGTAGCTTCTTACCACAGAGAAGTAATCTTTAAATTAGGAAATACCCTGGGGCATACGCAAACCCTTCCCAAGTCACTCAGGGCATAGATGTTTTAAGGGAATCAGATTCTGAATCCTTAGCCTCCAAAAGAACTCTTTTCTAAAATTCACCTGCCTGAGAACATCTGCCTTGCAGGTCTCATGCTGCTTTTCATCTGCTTGCCCACTGCTCCCCTCCCACACACAGGCTCCCCCCACTGCACAGCGGAAAAGCATACCTCTGTCTGACCAGGAATCTTATTGTGGTGCATCACCTTGAGGTAGAAAATCTGGTTAAGGCCCAATTCAAAACAGTGGTGTTGCCAAGTGTCCTTCACCATGCCACCCCTTCCAAGCTAGGAAGATATGCATACCTAAAAATGTTATATTTTCTATTTAGTAATTACCAATATTTTTGGAAAATAAAAGACTATTTTGAGTCATTATTTACTACTAATAAATGTAATGAGAACTCAGTAAAGATTTAATCTTTGGAACCTTATTTCCCAAGAAAATGTTTAAATTCAGTTGTTATTTTATTGCTCAGAACTATATGCTATCGGTTCATTCATATTTGGGTGGGAATATTTGCTTATATTAATCTATACACCCTTGCATTTTACTCTGAAAACATTCTTTAAAAAAAAATTCTTAAGGGTATTTCTTTTAAAAAAACAAAAAACAAAAATTCTTAAGTGTATAAATTGCACATAACCCAAACACTCCTCAGTATTTGTTAGACTGTCTTTGATTTGAGAGTGGGAATGTAATGGAACCACTTTTGCTTTATAAAGTGTGTTGAGCACACAGCTAATGGGGTGTGAATGTCATCAAGCTCCTAATCAAAGGTCTGTCTTGTCTTGCTTAAAGGCAACTAAACATCAAATTCAAGATATCTAACACAAACAAAACTATCAGTACAGCTCGCTTTGGGGGGTGCTTAAGAAAACCTTTCTCTGCCAGAAGAACGTTATTTTGGCATTTAAGAGTTGTTTCAATTGGATGAAGTGAAATGTAAATTGACTGGGACAAAATGAGAAGCCCTTAAAAACTGAAATTGTTTGTAGTCACAACAAATCCAAAGGCTGTATTAGAGTCACAGAGTTTTGTTCTTCTGGGCTGTTTTTGCATTAAAAAGCAACAGATTAAAAAGCAACTTATTATATTCAGAAGCTCACTGGAGCAAATGTCATCCAACACACTGAGGACTTCTTTATATTCTAGAAGTTTTTGTTTTCCCAGTATTCTATCAGCCTGCTATTTCTATACTCAGCCCACACGTTAGTAGTAGGACTCCTGATCTTTGCTGTCATGGCTCCTATTATCCTCTATGTCTCATCCACTATCTCTTCCACCTTCCAACCTGTCACAACCCCAGCCCTCAGACTCACAGCAGCCACCTCCCCCTTCTACCTTGTGACTTCCTGACAATAAGCCCCTAGTATTCATTTGTCCACATCCATCACTACTTCTTCTACAGATATAGTGATAGCAGATGCTTTCTGTAAATGGTGATGCTTTTCCTATGTTCCCTGGGAAAAGCCCTGTTCACCTCTTAAGGGACCCTTCCCTCTTTCAAAATTGGTAGTCTTTACCTTAGTGTGAAATCCAATGGCTATTTTTCAGGCTTTAGGAACCCTGACTATTGAGTTAGGGACAATGGAGCTAGGCAGGGCTAGGTAGGGGACCGGGGAAGCAGGCTCACAAAAATCCCAGTAATGCTGAGTTGTAAGGAAGCCAGAGATAAAGGAACAAGCCAGACCACCCTCCCCTAGGTGTGGGCAGGGAGGGTGTCTTTTTTATGACAGTTATCTGTGACCAACAAAGAATAAGCAGACCTCAAAGAAAAAGTAAACCATTAAAGATGTTATCACTAGTCCTTAGTCAGTGGTGATATCAATAGATAATGTTAAAAGGATTTAGGTTCCCTGGTTGGCTTTCAATAAAAGACTAACCCTACAAGCCCTGTAGCAACCCTATCAGGACCTCTCTCACTCCTGAGAGCTTTCTGTGTATCTTTGCTCAACAAAGTTCTATGCTTTATTCTCTGAGACCCCTTCCCACCTCCAAGGTATTACCTAGATTGCATTTATTCTGGCAGAAAAGTAAACCATTTAGTATTAGAAAGATTATTGAAAATAATTTTGAAATAAATATTTTCAATTAAAAAATAATAATAGCAAATATTGATCAAGGACTTAAATGTCCCAAGTACATACATGCTTCATATTTATTAATGCATTTGATCCCAAAACAACTCTATGAGATAGGTACTCATATTTTCTTCATTTCACAGGAGATAAAGAGAAATTTTAATTATTTGCTCAAGGCCATATAGGTGGCTTGAACTCAGGCTGCCTAGCTCCAGAGCCTGCTCTCCTACCCACCAACTGATGTTGTCAACAATAAACTTCACTTGACCAGAAGATTTCATGCCCCAAGCAATCACGTTAATTGGGATTTGGTTGTAAGGTATACAGCATCTAAAAAATTTACATAAAGACAATCAGGGAGAGAAAGAAGAAGGAAAGGGAGCAGAGGAGGAAAGACAGAAGAAAGAAAGGGAGGGAGGAAGGGAGGGAGGGAAAAAAGGGAGGGAGGGAAAGGAAGAAGCCTGGTAAGAATGAACTAATGAAGAAGCACTTCTGTGTCAAGTAGCTTACCAGTAGTAAGTAGACTGAAACCAAAGCACAGAAAGAGTAAAGAATTTGCTGAAGGTCATAAAATCAAGTCTGCATCAGAGTTTTCTAGGTCAAATGCAGCCAACCATGCCTGCTACTTAGATTGGGAAGAACCAACATTTTCTTCTAAGCACTTTGCTAAGTAAAATTACAGAGACTGTTGGAGGAAAATGAAAGTTTAATCAATAATTAGATTAGGTTAGAAAATGAACTTTTGCTTAAGAATAAGATATTTGGGGAAAGCATGAAGGCAATAAATTTTAAAATGCATATAATGTTGTTGCTATAGGAATTTAGTCCAGAGCGGAGGATTAAGAAAATAATTGATTTTTCTGGAGAGACACTAACATTCAGATCATCAAGGGATACACAAAGAAACAATGGTGATAAATTCTTTAAAACCAAATGATCAAAGTTTTGCTTAACTTTCCAAATTCAAACAATGGGAAGCTTTCAAAGTCTCTACATTTGGTCCTTCCATTCACATTGGCCCTTCATTTCTTTCATATTGCTCTACATCTTAAAAGGAGCTTTCCTTGTAGCTGATATCACCAACAGTTTTAAAGGTGAGTGATTTTTGTTAGGTCTCATTCCCCCACCCCCACTCCCAACCAGATTTTAAGCTCTTGGCACCCTGAGACTTGGTTTGGATTCATTTTAAAGAGCTACATCAAGCTCTGCACAAAACAGGCAAGAAATGAGAAGGGCAACAGTCATTTATGTGAATTTAATAATTTAAAGTGATAGTGTCTGGACATAAAGTAAGTGACCTTAGTCCACGGAAACACCTCCATGCTTCAGCATTTCTCTAGAATGCAAGTTACATTTAAACACAGATAGTATGAGTGAGAGACACAGATTTACACGCAGAGCAGGGATGCTCTCTGGCTTATTCTCTAAAATTCAGGGAATAGCAGTGGGGCAGGGATAGGAAAGAATGGTGACCAAAAAAAAAAAAAAATCTCAGAATAAAAGCAAGAATGAAAACTGATAGTCAGGTAAATTCTGGGTCTGTGCCATTAAGGGAGGGAAGAATAGAAAGTAGTATTAATTAACAGTTACTAAAAATTAAAAAGCTGCCCCATTTGAAAGTATTAACTGGGTTGCTAAAAGAAGCCTGGAAAAATTACTGTGGGCTGTGAAGTGTGGATCTGGGACAACAGAGAGTATAGGAAAATGTAATTTATAGAATAGAAAGCTAGATGGGAGTTTTTTTAAAGAATATTCATTTTGACCACCAAGATGGAGATGATTATACTCTCAAGAAGGGAGAAATGTTGGGGCACCTCGGTGGCTCAGTGGTTGAGTGTCTGTCTTAGGCTCAGGTTATTATCCCAAGGTCCTGGGGTCAAGTCCCACATCAGGCTCCCCGTAGGGAGCCTGCTTCTCCCTCTGCCTAGTCTCTTTCTCTGTGTGTGTATGTATCTCTCATGAATAAATAATTTTTTTTAAAAAAAGAGAGAAATGTTGAGTTGTAGTCGCGTCGGGGTTTTGTCACAGCAAAATAGAAGACAATGGAACATTCAGCTGTTAAATTAGGGAGGAAAGGCTAATTTTCTATAATAGATTTATTTGGTATTTGCTGAAATTGAGGAGATTTAAAGCAAAAGAGAAATCATACTCTCTTACACTTATACATGGAATTAGATTTAGAAACATTCTGTAGTGCTCATTTGTTCAATCCTCTGATATACTGGGCAGATTTTTGTCTCTTCTCACCCAAGAGCAAGACAGCTAGCCTCTTCCTTGCTTTAACCAATCCGATATTTCCCTTTTGTCCTCTTCTACCATGACTAGCTTCCTCGTGAGCCCATTTGTTTTTGCTCCATTTTCTGTGTTTATCTATATTCATTAAAGAAGTCATTCAGCATCCATTTTACCAATAAAAAGTTTATGATGGTAAATAATGTTATCATTACCTTTTCTTTCTCTATATTTAAAAGTAATAATTTCTTTACCCTTGACTCTTAGAAATACTATTTTACTACTTTGCTATTGAGAATGTCTCAATGTCTCCACATGGTTCCTGAAGTTCAGCAAACTCTATGAAATTCTAATAACTCAAAGTAGAATATAACAAACATACATACAGTTCCATAGATTTTGCTATTGTTTTTTAGCTTATCTCTTTCTTAAAATTTTAAACTACCAACACTTCCTCTTTTGTTAAATAAAACTCTCAGATATTACTGTTTAATATGTAAACTTGATCAAACTTGCCCCATATTGTATTCCCATCAATAACTTTTATTATTATTTTTTTTTTGCTAAGGTTGTCAAGCTAGTTCTCCAATACACTAGCCAGATTTCTTTATGGTTGCCAAATTGGAAAGTCTTATAGACTTTTCTTATTATATTTGTGTTTATAAGACAATACATTATCATAGAAAAACTGTTTAAAAATCTAGAACAATGTAAGAAAGTCACTTATAATACTTTAAACTATAAATAGCCATTGTTGACATTCTGCTGTGCATCATCACTTCAAATCACAGCACTATTTCTCAAAGAGTAATAGACAAAACACTTCACTCACATACAAAGACTAGTCCTTGAATTAGGAAAATGTTGGTTCATGATAACTGTTGATGCATGCATGTCTTGACCAGCATTTGGATACTAGCCACTCTGGCTCAAGAGATCTTCCCTTAGGAAGCTCTAGATGGCTAGATGGCAGGACAAGAAAGCCATTTTTGACTTTTGACATTTTTGGCTATTTTGACCAATAAAGCAATCAGCAGTTTAAAAAAAAAAAACTATTTGCCTGTTTGCTCTTACATTCTATTATAGATTTTATTTATTTATTTATTTATTTATTTATTTATTTATTTATTTATGAGAGACACAGAGAGAGAGAGGCAGAGACACAGGCAGAGGGAGAAGCAGGCTCCATGCAGGGAGCCTGACGTGGGACTCTATCCTGGGTCTCCATCCTGGGTCTCCAAGATCACACCCTGGGCTGAAGGCGGTGCTAAACCCCTGAGCCAACTGGGCTGCCCAAATTGCCTCTTTTTAGAATAGATTTTGCATAGTATAACATGGTGCAATACACACAACAGTACTTTAACAAATATTTATTGTCTAACTTTCCTTTCAGCAATGATGTGGATTTGACACAAGTGAATACAAAGTTTTATCTTTTTATCAAGAGTTCGGAGGTTATGCAATTGCATGATTGTTCCCAGCTCTCTGGGGGTAGTCCTGCATGGGGATTAGGCTATTCTCACCCAAATCTGCTCTACTCTCTCAATTCCCTGCCGCAGTGATTAGCACCATCCATTCACCTGGTTACCCATGCCAGAGAGGCCTTGACACTTCCCTCTCTCCTATCCCAAAATCTGTCTTGTGTACTCACATCACTTCTTTGGGTCATATCCACTCCTCTCTTGCAGTATCTGGGCACTGTGTTTGAGTGATGACCATCTCATGCAAAAGTCCTCACTGCTGCTTCACTGCCTTGGTCTGTTCTTTCTCCAAAAATAATCTAGAAATAGATTTATGATCTGTCCCCACTCTGATCATGTTACTATGGCTTAATGCTTGTCACTGCCTCCTCATTCATTGCTCTGCTCAATATTAATTCCAAACTCCTTAGCAAGGGACCACAGCCCTTTACTATCTAACCCCCATTCACCCCCTATACTTTTCTGTTTCTACCCTCTAGCCTTGCCTGTCCTGCTCCAGCCTTATTAACAAACTTAGGTCCCTGGAATGCAGACTTTTGTTGATGATTTTGCTTCTGCCTTCAGCACTTCCCCTTTCCTCTTGCCACCCCCCCCCCACCCTCCATGTGTGTCCTGCTTTGCTTTGCTAATTCAATATCATGCTCAAGATCTGTATTTAGACATCAGTCTTCTGGGAAGGCTGCTCTGACCCCTGTAGTCTAGAGACCTGTGCTTTTGTAATCCCCTGACTCTATCCCTACTGCTATTTACTTGACCATCCCCTCCCAGGACAGAAGCTCCTTGAGCACACAGACTGAAATGTTACCTACAACCTTTCACCCAGCACAGTGTTGTGCTAATAGTAAGATAATAAATATAAGTAAATTAATTAAAATTATTCCATTTCCATCCAATATCACTTTTATTATTCATCAGGATCACAATCTCTAATTAGCCAGGAGGCATTTCAGTTGAATACAAAAAATATGGGTATTGCAGTCAAAAAAGTCCTTCTACCACTGTGCTGAGTGATCAATGGCTCATTACTCAACCTACCCAAATTGTATTTCCTATAAAATGGGGAAAACTAATGCCCACTGCATAGAACCAGTTGGAGAATCAAGTGAGACAATGAAGTAGAGCCCCCCTTTCTTGCTTGAATTATAATTTAGATGTAAACTATGCTGTCCCTAGTATACCCTCCCACCCCAAATCATGTACACACATGAGATAAAGTTAAATAATTGCCAGAATCTGCTGTTTCTGAGTGGTAGATGGTTGGTGTTTATTGTTCTACTTTCAATAGTTTTCTGTGCATTTGAAGTTTTCAATAAATAAAATAGCTTTTAAAAACCAGTAAAATCACTCAAAACAGAATATAGGAGCTACAGAGACATTCAGCATTCTTAGAAGCAAAATGCAAAGGAACATTTGTATGAAATGGCAACTATTCATCCTTCCCATTGATGGGATTGAAAATAAAACTACCAACATTGGGCCTGTTAGGTCAAACACATAGTTTAAATCTCTGTCTTACCATTAAACATAATTTTTGTGTCTTACATGTGCTAATATTTTTCAGAGATTAAAATAGAATAATCAAACAGCCCGATTAGTATATTTTATATTTGTATAAATTTAAATAAAATAGATATTGGTAGTTCTACTACATGCTAGGTAATGGTATAGAAATAACTTGTGTATATAAATACTTTTATATTTCACATATTACATATTTCATGATATACTAAGTCACGATGTCTTTTAAAGCAAAAGTGAATTATCTTGGAATATTTGTATGTCTTAACAAAATACATATTTTAATGTTTTGTCACATTTCTTTTTTATTGTAGTAAAATACATATAACATAAAAATTGCCTCTTTAACCATTTTTAAGTGTACAATTTAAGTGTACAATTAAAGTGTACAATTCAGTGGCATTAAACACATCTTAATATTGTGCAACCATCACCACTGTCTCTTTCCTAAAGGAAACCATCTCAAATACAAACTCTGTACCATTAAATTCCCAATTCCTCTCTCCCTCCTGGCTCTGGTAATGTCTAACCTACTTAAGTCTCCATGACTTGCCTATTCTAGTGACCTCATATACATGGAATCTTTTGTGTCTAACTTATTTCACTGAGCATAATGTTTTCAAGGTCCATCCATGTTGTAGTATGTATCACAATTTCATGTATTTTTATGACTTGGATAAAATTCCATTGTATGTTCGAAACACATTTTCTTTATTTGTTCATCTGCTGATGGACATTTGTTTCTATCCTTTGGCTGTTGTGAGCAATTCTGCTATGAACTCTGGCATACAAGTATCTGCTCAAGTCTTTGGGTATACATCTAGAAATGAAGTTGCCAGCTCATATGGTAATTCTATGCTTAAGTTTTTAAGGAACTGTCAAACTGTTCTCAAGCATCTTCACAACCAAATTCCAATATAATGTGATAACAATTTAACAATAATAGAAGAAGCAATTGCAATCATTTTCATTAGAATACCAAACTTTTATAGAGCACCTCCTCTATGCCAGCACCTTATCTAATTTTTTCAACAACTTTGCGTCATAGTTATTAACCTTAAGCCCACTTTACCAATGAGGGAACTGAAGCTAACAATATCAAGTCATTTGCTTTTGTGGTACTGAAGTTAGAATGTAAATCCTAACTCTGTGAAAACCCTAAAGAAAATCTGCTGATATCATATAGGTAGACTCAGAGCCCTAGTGACTAAAATGATTTGCTCAAAGTACTACAGGTTCTACACTATGACTCATTGTTGGGTGACTTATTCAATGCTTTCCATTGCTGCCTGCCCAAACCAGGCTGCCTGCCCAAACATTCCTCAAATATATAACATTATGATATTATATTTATAAATTTATATTTTCTTTTAAATAAAGTTCTGTGCATCTCATCAGGAGAGAGATTAGTAAAAATTAGGACCAAAATTAATAAAATAATGAACATCTACTTATTGAGGAATGTCTTTGTACTAAGCTACGGACCAAGTTTTTCATACATATTATCTCTTATTTTAACTTCAAACCTCCGAGCTAAGTATTATCATTTCTGCTTTTCAGGTTAAAGTGAAGTCTCAGAAAAGTCAAAGAACTTACCCAAGGGCACACAGCCACTAAGTTGTGAAGCAAGATTTTGATTCCCAGTTTGCCCAAATTCAAAGTCCATTATGTTAACTCTTATTCTGTGATACTTCTCCATCATAAAGGAAATCAGATGAAGCATCATAAGTATAAATTTTCTTTACATTCAAAACAAGAAACAATGAATCAGAATCACTAATTCTTATGGTTTTATTATTTAAAAACATTTAATTTCTTAAAGTTCTATTTTTTTTTTTTTTTTGGTCACAACTGTCAAACTCATGAAACGTTTGTTGACCTAGATTCCTTCTGGGCAAGGCAAAATGGGAGAAATTCCCACACCACTGAGCAGTGCCAATGACTTGCATGAAGGAGAGACTAAAGAAATAAAGAATGATGTTTATAGTAGGATTGCCAGCAGAGCTACGAGTAAACAGTAATAACTATTTTCCTGACCTGTTACATTTTGTGGTCTCAGTTTTCTCCTGCCATGTGTCTATTACTATAAACGACAGAACAAACAAGCATGGCTAACCTGTTTGCTTTTCTAGTGTTTATTCCTCCACCTCCCTCTGCAATGATGAGGAAGTACTTGATTCCCTCACCAAGAGAGAAGGGTTTCATTGTGAACACTGCCCACCTCAGCTGTCCTAGAGAGGCCATCCATGAGAGGCCACTACTCATCATGTAGTGATCAATAGTGTGGTCTTTACTCACACCACTAAATAGGAAATCCGGACTCCACTGCTTACAAACAAGGGAAATTGGACAAGTTGCTTGACTTCTCTGTACTTTGGTTTTTCTCATCTGTAAAAAGGATAATTATGAGATCACCTGACTAATAAGGTTGTTAAGAGGGAGATCCTTGGAATAGTAGCCTATAGTAGGAGCTCAACAGCTGTTAGCAATTATTACTATTATTATTATTACCCCTTACTATCTTACAGAGAAAGTCAGCCTATCATCAACTCTGGCTTCTGTAAGAAGTTGGTCAAATATGACCATGTCTGACAAGAGAGCTGGCCAAGTGGGAGACAGGAGGCCCTTAGTCTCCAAAGCATTGCTGTTAATAGAAAACTAAAGAGAATTTTATAATCCTCATTTGACTTTGACTCTGAATTCAAGTTTCATAGAAAGGAACTTTGAATTAGTTCTAGTAAATCAATCTTACTAGACTTATTAACAAAGATGGGCCACATGACTCACTTTAAGGTGACTGCTGATTATGGAAAAGCCCTTTCTCACCACCCATAAACACTTGATAACATCTCAATTTTGCAGAGCCGAAGGCAAACAGAAAACTTAAATCTATTCTCAAGATCACTGGTCAATGTGTGTGGAAAGAAAAATAGGTGCTCACTTCTAAAAAGAAGTGACTTAGGTTGGAAGACATTAATGATATTCTCTCTGGCCCTAGGCAGGTTTTTATTAATGTTGAGTCCTCTTAAAATTTGAAAATTACAACCCCTCCCTTTAAGGAATCTGTATAATCCACATTGAACTAATTTCTGAATATTGAGCTTCCTTAATAATGTCATTGTGATGTAGTTTTGTATCTGCTTAGAAAAACTCCAGAATGGAGAAACTATTGACCAGGCATAAATCATCTCCTTTTACCAAAACATGGAGAAAGTCCATCATGATTACTATAGATTTCTATCTCTGTCACCAGTGAAGAAATGTATATTACATAAATATTTCCATTCATCAATTCCTTATAAAGTATATCTGGTAACCATTCTCTTTGGGAAGACAATAGCACAATATGTATAATAACACATTATTCTTATTATGAATTCTTACTAACAATGGATTAAGGGACAATCTGGCAAGCTGAAGTTCTCCATTTCAAATATATTATTAGGCTACAACATATTTCTTTGGTCCCCCCAAAAAGTAATAAAGTATTGTATTAGTTTTCTGTTGCTCATTTACTAAATTACCACAAATATAGCAGCTTAAAACCACACATATTTATTATTTGACAATTCTGCAGGAAAGAAGTACAAAATAAGTCTCATTGGACATAGTCAAAGTGTCAATAGATCTCTGTTCCTTTTCATGCTCTAGAGAAGAGGAGGTTTCCTTGGCTTTTCAAGCTTCTAGAGGCTGTTTGCATTCCTTAGCTGTGTCCCTCCTCCACCTTTGCCAGAAATGATGAGTCAAATTGTGTATACATCACATTACTCTGACCTCCTTATCTGCCTCTGTCTCCCACTTTTAAGAACATTTGTGGTTCCTTTGAGCCTACTTAGGTAATCCAGGATAATATCCCCACTTTTTCAGAAAAGATTTATCGCTTTATTTTAGGAGGGAAGGGGTAGAAGGAGAAGGGAAAGAGAATCTCAAGCAGAATCCTTGCTGAGCATAGAGCTCCATGTAGGGCTCTATGCAGGGCTCAATCCCATGACCATGAGATCATGACCTGAGCCAAAATGAAGAGTCAGAGGCTTAACCCACTGAGCTACCAGGTGCCCCTAATCTTCTTATTTTAAAGTCAGCAAATTAGCAACTTTAATTCTATCTACATATTTAATTCCCTTTGTCATGTAATCAAACATATTCATAGGTTTTGAGAACTAGGACAAGGATATATTTGGGAATATTATTCTACCTACCACAGTATAAAGGAAATTGGGAGTAAAAACAAGGGAAAATCAAATGCCCTTAAATGACACTTGCAAACATCATGCCCACCTGTCTTGACCTAAATTGTTAAAGCACTCAAAAAGCTGGGTGCATGATATGTGTAAGCTTCTGTGAGGAAAGGCTAGGCCCTTGTTAGGCTGCAGGATGAAATCCACTATACCTGTAAACTGTAATTACAGAGCAAATGCTTAGGGATTTTATTCTGAAAGGTTGTGGAAAAGGTCAATGGTGTCCCAGAACAATGAAATATGTTTGCCCCTGTTTCCTGCTTGCTAAGATAGAATTTACACAAAATGAATATATGCATAACAAAATGAGCTGCATTCTTGCATTGTGGAGAGTCAACACATTCAAAGAGGGCAATTTAGAACTAACTGAAATTACAAACAAAATCTCTAACTGATGTGTTTCTGATGGCCTCATTTAGACAGGCATCCTTTCCTTTGTCCACCTTATATTTCTGCCTAGAGCAACAGGTATAGAAGGCTAAGTTATCTCTGAAAGTGAGGAGTTACAAATTGGTTTATATTGCTGGCATACTTGCTACTTGTGAAACATCCCCTATCCCTGAGGAAACGCATCACAGAACTAGTTGTTTTTTCAAACCTGGGAGGAAAAGCAAATTTCTATTAATTTTATGCCTTCACGTGAAGAAACCACACTAGCTTCCATTGTTTAACATACTTAGTTGAAAACAAAGCTTTCAATTCCCTCAATCACATGCCTCTTTCCTCCTACTTGGGATTCCCTCATGATGCCTCCTACCCTAGTCCTCTACTCTCCTGCCTGTCTGCTCACCTTCCCAGACACACACTCATTCTCATCTTCATGATCTCATTCTTGTTATTTGGCCTGTAATTAGTTTCTTTTCTCAAAACCATTGCAACATCCAGATCCATTTTTCTATAGGAAGTCTTGATCAAATACTACCATATGGATTAATCTCATACTCCCAAATCCTGGAATATTTAAAGCCATAGGGATTGTTAATTTGTTATATGAATTTCTGCTAATCCTCAAGCATGTTCTAGGCTTCATTAGATTAGATCCCACATCTTGTTTTATATTTCTCCCAGTACCTAAGACAGAACTGAATACTCTAACTCACTAGTAATCACAGAAACACAAATTACAACAGTGAAAGATAATGACACATTACATTCATCAAAACAATAGGATTTAGAAAAGTTGATATTATCAGCTATTATTAGAGATATGAAAAGTCAAGAACACTTATGCATGTGTGGCTATAAAGTTGGGCAGCCATTTGGGAAACCAAATTGGCAGGATTTATGAAATGAGGAATCTGTTTGCCTTAAGGTACAGCAATCTTACTCCTGGCTATGTATGCCAAAAGTATGTGAGATCCCACAAATTTCATCAGGGACATGGATGAATATGTTCACCCTGGCCTTTATGTGGGAATGGGGAGCTGGCCCTGGGGTCTACTGTGAGGGGGCTGAACAGCAGGAAGTAGTGAAAGCACACTTTACAATAGTGTGTAGCAGAAAGGCAGAGAGAGCAACATGGCAAGATAGTAAACCATAACATTGGGAGGGGACGGCAGAAATGTATAGCCTAATACTACTTCTTAAATTTAAAACATATACACACAGAATATTACATATTGGTATATGTAAGGGCAATGAATGTGTGTATTAGGAGAAAATAAGTAGGTAGATGATAGGTAGATCAGATAAATAAGATAAATGAGGGACCTTGCAAAGACAATTTTTAATATACAGCTATTAAACTCAGAGCATGATTAACTAAATCTGAGGTCCAAACTACAGTAGGCAACACACAGACGGGTACAGATACACAGGCTCCAGGAACCCTTTATTTAAAAGTTACAAGCAGTTTTCTGTCCCTTAGAGGGTTTACTTTTGACTAAAGATAACATTATTTACCTTTTGTATAAATCTAAAAGCAACCAATGAAACATTTTGTAGAACTGTTAAAAAAGACTTTCAGGTGTTTTGTTGACCTAAATATATTTCCATTTGAGCAGTTGCATTTATCCCTGAAAACATAGCCAGCAGGGAGCTTTGAAACATCTGCTATCAAAACCATCAAAACAGAAGGCCTTTCTCTTCTATCTCCTACAATTACATTGAAATGAATTGCTGGCCATTATTTCCTACCCTCAACGTGTTATTTTTCACCAACTATTTCCCACAAGTATAGCACAATGCTATTTTAATGGAAGAGTTCGTTTAAAATAATTGTTTTTATTTGCGATTCTATGTCTGCACTGCTTTTAATCTGACAAACTATTTCAATAGTTCTTTGTTCATAGTTATTATATAAAATTTGGAATAACATGACCAGGTTGGAATTGCTTCTCCTAATTAAACAAGCATGCATTGAAAAGGTATATAAGAACATTTGCTTATACTTTAAAAAATAAAAGAGAATCACAGACTTATTAAAATGGACTATTAATGTAGGCCATGCCAAATCAGTTTTCTATAATATTTATGTATAAGAGTATATATATTATAGCACTATATATCTACATATCCATATTTGCTACAGAAGACTATACATGTGTTAAAAGACTTCACTATAGAGATCTATATAAAGTAAAAGAAACACAAGAAATGGAAATCGAGAAAGAAGGCAGCATTTCCCAAGGAAAGAGAAAAAAATTCATTCTAATCTATCAATCATGATTCACTGAATTCAACATCTCATGAAAATAGTCCCAATATTCTCTGATCAGTTGTTAACTGACAATTGACTTGAACGGGAAGCAGGATTAACTAGTTAAAACTTTCATTTGGTTTCACTGAAAGCATGTTTTTGTTTTGTTTGCCTCCAGCAGCATTGGCCAGAGGATACCTTGTTGGGAGTTCCCTGGTTTGTGCATGGAGGGTTAATACCCATGCCATGTGCACGGGGAATAGACTGTCTACAGGATTCTTTACTATCTATTAAGGGAAATCAGACACACTTCACTTTCCTTGATTTCTTTCTGAAAAAGCATAAATTAAGCAAATGTCTGAAGCATCAAAAAAATAAAATAAAATAAAATAAAAACCAAAAAAACCTAAAAGCAGTGAACAATAAACTTCAGTTTATTTTGTCATCCTTTTTCTCCCGGTGCAATATCAATTATATTAAAACTCTCACGTTGTCTGTGTGATTGAACAAGGCACTGGGCTAGCTGTTGCATATCAAACACAAATAAGACACAGCCTTGCCTGGGGAAGATTAAAATCTCATCAGAAAAAAAGCAAGTGTGATGCATTCCAAAGAGGGCCACGCAGACAGGAGGCTATATAAACATGAAGTCAAGCTCTGCATTGTTGCAGTCCTGGATTCCATGCCTCCTTACTCTTTCTCATGCTTAGGAAGGAAGACCCCAAGGAGCATCATCTGACCAGATCTGTGAGCTTCCCTTGAATGTGTTCAATGGCACAGGAATGCATGTGCAACTTGGCAAAAATCAAGTCTAGTGGACAAAACAATACCTGTGATGGGCATCTCTGTAAGGCACAAATCTATGTTCCCTTTGGAAACTCAGTAATTAAAGTGATTATAGGCATCAAATATTATTTAGCCTGTCTTAGGACATAGGCCTTTGCAGGCAGCATAGTTAATAATCACAATCACCTCAGAGTAGGAATTGTGAGAACCAGCTCACAGAGTAACCTGGCAGAGGTCTCCTCTCCAGTGACAAGCTGGGCTCAGTGGTGGTGGCTGTCTGGAGGCCCGTGCTGAAGCTCAGCAGTAAAAGTCATGAATGTTCTTAGTAATGACAGAAATGGCATCTGAAATGAGGTAACTCAATATCAAGAATTTGCGCTTATCTTTTACAAAGTTGCTGAAATTGAGAATTTTTAACATTAAATGAAACAAATACCTACCTCTGCTGGCACAAATGTTTCCTGGACATAGCTAAATCCTTCAGCTCAAACCTCTTCATGTATGCTTAGGCCAAGTTTCTCTGAACTAACAAAGCACAAGAAAAAAAATTTCTAGAAACTGTTTGCATACATGCTAAAAAAAAAAAAATGACAATTGTCTCATCTTAGAATCCTTGCTCCCACCTGACCCAACTGATATCTCGTATCAAGCCACTCATCTAAAACCAAGTCCACTGCACCATTATAAAGCTCAACAGCATTTAGTTTCTACATGTCTCACATGGACACATACCACATTTGCAGGAAAGCAATTACAAGAAAACTTTAAGCTATATTCTGAATTCTCATTAAAAACTCCTTTAACTGGTTGTTTTTTATACAAGTAGCATAAAGAGAGATAAAAATGAGGAAGATACTAGAACTTTGGATGGCAGGTCTATAATGGAGTCTATGATATTTGGAAAACTGCCTGTAAACAGTATTTTTCTACATGCGGGATTCGAAGCTCAATTTCAGTGGAATTTTAAATAAGACTGGTTGTAATTCTTTTATTTTAGATGATGATGATGATGGTGTCTCAATGCATTTGCATTGCAGAGCTGTGTTCCCCAAAAGTAAGATCTCCAAAAGTGAAATATATCATAACTCAGAACTCTCTAGCCAATGATAGTTTTTTAAAATTCAACTCCCATATCAACAACTATCATTTTATATCTCAAAAATAAAAATATATAAAAAAATAAAAAACATAAAAAATAAAAATATCACTCATATCTGGAATGCAAACACCACCAGCTGACATTTGTCAAGCATTTTATGAGACTCCAAACACTGCACTAACCATTATATGTCTTTTATATCATACAATCCTCAGAGCAACCCTATGAAGCAGGTTCTATCATTATCTTCATTATGTCTGTTTTATAAATGAGGAAACTAAGAAACAGAAAGTTCAAGTAGCATGTCCATGGTCATTATGTGGCAGAACTAAAGACTGAACTCAGGTAATCTCATTTCAAGCTTAAGCTCATGACTGTTATGCTCATACACCTCCCCCCACCCCCCATTAATAACAACAATGACAAAAATCCAAAAAAATAATCAGTTCCAATATGCCCATGACATTGCTTTGAAAATAGGCCCCTTTATTCAGAAAGCTTTGATTGTAAAAAGTACTATAGCAACAAGAATGGTCCTGTTGGAAGAATTAGCTTTCCTAGGATCAACATAGTCAGCAAGCCTAACTATAAAGCAGCCCACAGATTAAATAAATAAATTCTAAGAAAAAAAGCCAAGATTTATAAAATGAGTCCACAGGCTTGAACACATGAAATAATCCAAAGTAAGAATGACTGATATGAATATGAAAATTTACTATGTCCAGTTAGTGAACCCTCCCACACACATAAAAACTACCCAAAAAGTAACTTTTTTTCTCCATAACTGTTATCGTGTCTCATATATTTTTGGTTTATGGGAGAATAAAATAAAACAATGATCCAGCGACATTTCCTTCTTGTCTCCCATACTTGGCTTCCTACAAGCTAGGAGTCTTTGATAAGGCAAGGATAAATACTTGGACATTAGGTTACAGAGGCCTCCCCTCATCCACTAGGATGCATTCCAAAACCCAGTGTGGATGCCTGAAATTGCAATTACTCCCAAGCGCTGCATATACTGTTTGTCCCTATAGGCACATATTATGATAAAGTTTCATTTGTAAAGTAGGTACAGTAAGAAGGTAACAACAATAACTAATAATAAAATAGAACAATTATAACAATATACCATAACAAAAGTTATGTGAATATGATGTCTCTCTCAGAATATATTGTACTGTACTCTCCATCTTCTTGTAATGATGTGAGATGTTCAAATGCCTATGTGATGAGATGAAGTGAAGTGAATAATGTAGATATTGTGACAGTGTTAGGGTACTATTAACTTTCAGGTGATAGGACAGAAGAAGAATCATCTGCTTCCAGACCATGGAAAGTGAAATCACGGATAAGGGGAACTACTGTACCTATGCAAAGAACACTTACAAAATTCATGACAATGATAAGAATCTGAAACTAGGCCACTCTCCCATTATATTTTAGAAATAACAATGAGGTCACTTCTAAACTCTGGTAAATTTTGGATGCTAATGTGGTGCCCTTGCTTCACTGTGTGGTTTATATAACCATACAATCACTCCTTCAGTAGCTGCTATCTATCTGCCACTTTTTAGTAAGTGATTTTAATTGTTTTTCCAGTGGTCTCTATGTATTTGTGTTGAAGCCAAGTCATCTCAGACATCTCTCTCTCTCTTGACAATCAAATCAAGGTAATTGAGAACGGTTAAAAGCCAAAATTTACAACCAAATAGTGTTTTCTATCTTCACAAATCAACTGCAATTTTGTCCTCTGGAAACATACTCTGGATAAATAAAATTATTTGAGCAAGAAAATTTGGAGGCTACATATAGGTGTCTAGACTTTGGATTATTCCATTATAATAAAATAATATGCAACCAAGGTATTTGTTCATATGTTTGATATGTCCTGGATAAGACTAGACTCTAGTTGGGATGCCTAGGTGGCTCAGTGGTTTGGCGCCTGCCTTTGGCCCAGGGTGGAATCCTGGAGACCCAGGATCAAGTCCCAAGTTGGGCTCCCTGCATGGAGCCTGCTTCTCCCTCTGCCTGTGTCTCTGCCTCTCTCTCTCTGTCTCTGATGAATAAATAAATAAAATCTTAAAAAAAAAAAAAAGACTAAACTCCAGTATTTTTTAACACTGGAGGAGGAGTTCTGGGAAGGAACAGTCTTAAGCTTGTGCAACCTCACTTTTCTGAGCTAACACCCTAGATTTGTAGGCTGATACATATACCCCAGTTTTTGTTTGCTGTCCTGGCATAGCTAATAATATCCCTTACTTTATTCTTAAATGTCTTGATTTGGGGGATAAATTGTATAGTCATTGCACATCAGTACCCTTCAGATCTGAGAACCAAACCTTGACAATTGTACAGATGTTGTACTATTGTGCTTTGTATTAGCAGGGCCATAGTTCAGGTCACATTCATCAGGTGAGACGAGGCTTTGTCTGAAAGCAATGGATGGTCTCATTGTTCATCAATGAAAGGTGTGAGGCCTGGGATAAGATAAGGTGGCATAGCAGATGGGGTGGCATACCTTAGACTAGGGTACCAAGGGAGAAAAGTACTGGCCCTAGGATTGGGACTTCTGGTTGGCCAGACACTGAAGTACTGGGAACCTCTTATGGTGGAAAGCCACATGGAGCTCATCCCAAGTTGAGAAAGGAAGCATGGCACATCAAAAGCTGTTCATTATTCCTTTGGTGATCCTTCTGTCCCTATTATCATGAGACTCTTCCATAATTTCTCATTGTTAGTTTTAATGTGGGAATTAGGAAAAGAGCCTTAGATGTTTACATGGAAAAAAGTATTAAGCCAGATGCCTGCCATCCAAGGCTAGAGTGGTAACATTGGGAATGGTCACCAATAGAGGACTGGGTACATCAATGCCTCCAGCATTTCATTAACTGAGGTAGCCCTCCAGCAGTAGGACACGGGGAAGGATGTCAGACATTAGTTCCTGAATACAGTGGGCAGGCATACTTCAAATGTAACTAATTTCTAGCAATAAATCCAAGGCACTTGTTCCCATACTCAGTTCTAGTTTCAGAAACTCCAGGGGAGGATCCTAGTTGGTTTGTCTTGGTTTCGATAGAGTCCATTCGTGGACCAATCCACTTTGGCCACGTAAGAAAATGGACATCCCAAATGAAAGCAGTGGCATTTCAGGAAGAGAAAAACGAACTTGGCATTAATCCAGTATAAGTCTACTAAAGCCATGAGGCCAGGATCTACTTCCATCTGGGTATTTTCTACAAGAGTCAATTCTTGTTATGTTAAGTAAGACAGTTTCTTTTATCATGGAGTTCTCTAATGATACTCATCAATACAAAAATAAGAAATGATTTCTGGATTAATGCACCAATTTAAGAGAGTTTTCCTATAGTGGATTCCAAAAAGATAAAAAGGCATTTGTGAAAAGTGTGCTTACTTTTTTTTTTTCAAAGAATCACAGCATTTTGCTGGACAAATGGACCATAAAAATCATTAGGAAATAGACTTGTGATCCAAGAACTTTCTCTAGTCAGATAAGTAGTGGGCTTATTTTTTAAATACACAATTTTGATACATTTTAAAAATACAAGAAGTTCAATTACATAAGATTTTTCTCTCAGTATGTGTATGGGTTAATATTAGTATTTAGCTATTTGGATGCTGATTCATTATGCACTGAAAAGAAAAAAAAAAAGTCAGCTTTCTCTAACTTCCTGCATAAATTTATGTATCCACCACTAGAGGGCACAAATAAGGCTGCTTTCTGGGAAACGGGTTTTGAAAATGACAAAATGCCATATTTGGAACAGTGACTGAGTTAAGATATAAAGATATTGCATGTTTTCTTTAAATCTCAGAAGAAAAATCAAAACATATGCACATTTAAACATAGACCATTTTGTTCTATTCTCTCTCTCTTTCTCAAAAAAAAAAAATAGATGCGAGGAGAATAAGAAATACCAATGGTTCACAAAAATTTAGACTTACATAAAATTATTGAAGTGAAATGGTTATCAAAACATAAACTAAGATAAAATTACTGCTACAGCAACATAGCAAAATGCCACAAATTGACAAAAGTTTTCATAGCTGTCTAAATCACACTGTGAGCCTTTGAGGTAATTCTCAAAATCATCAAGCATAATACAGTTCACAAAACTGACTCTAAATCTTATAAATATCAGGTATATATTGCATCTCTTCTTAGCAAATGTGGTACTGTGGTAAAAATAGGGTATGATCTGGTTGCTGTCTTCACACAATAATGTGCTTGAGTCATGCTTGCTGAATACCTCCATCTTCAACAGCTGTTTTGCTCCTTAAAAAAAAGAGAGGAAACCTAACTTCACCAGAAAAAAAGCAAACGGTCCCTAATCTTGTCACCCTAGATATCTGACAAGTATTAATCACTATGGTTAGATTTGATGTCTCTCTTGATTTGTGTTTTCGGGTATTTTACAAGGAAGAAGACCTTTCTAGTAGCCAATGATTCCGCTGGAAATAAAGGAGAGCCTACAGAACAGCCTAAGACACCTTCAGGAGGAGAAAGGGGAGTGAGGTGAATGGAAGGATGATATGACTTCTGTGATAAAAGTCAAAGCATTGTAGTGAATCGGATAAAAGTAATGGGTGCGTAGTTTCTTTGCCTTTTACATCTTGATTTGCTCCCTGATACATTTCAAATCACTACTTTCAAGAATGTATCTAAATACAGGTTACCTTTGTTTTATTGAAATTCGTCTAAAACACAGAGTTTAAATATTATAAACAAGGACTTAATGATTTTTCCTAAAATTCCTCAGCTTGTTCACTCCTAATGTTACCTTTTCAAAAAGCATATTCTAAATTATTTTTTTAAAGGTCCCAATCCACACACAACAGATCTGATACCTTCTTCAAATGTTTTCCTCTCCTCCAGCGCTGTTTCCTTTCCTACTCTGGATTTTTTTTAAATTTTTATTTATTTATGATAGTCACACACAGAGAGAGAGAGAGAGGCAGAGACATAGGCAGAGGGAGAAGCAGGCTCCATGCACCGGGAGCCTGATGTGGGATTCCATCCCGGGTCTCCAGGATCGCGCCCTGGGCCAAAGGCAGGCAAACCGCTGTGCCAACCCAGGGATCCCCCTACTCTGGATTTTGTCACTTTCCACCTGATTCCAACTTGAGATGCCACCTCAATTTGTCCCCCCAACATAGACAGATGCACAGGAAAGAGCAGTGCATACCCTCCCGTTAATGTGCATCCATGAAGCAGAAAATAAGTAGCATGTTTCAGAAACAGCTTTTCTCCAAATCTGAACTCAAGGGTAGAGTTTCCTCCACCAAATGAATTAAAATATTTTGTTCTATGAAGGGCACAGTGTGTGTGTGTGTGTATAATACATAATATATATAATAATGTTAATAATACTGTGTTTTATATATATATATGACATATATATGCCAGTAAGCTATAGATAAGTAGGTGTGTGTATATACGTACACACACACAGACAGACACACACAGAGCACAAACAGTGGGGCAGCACGATTCCCTCCAGAGCCTTAAGTATCTAGCCTGGAGGATTCTTGTATTTCCTGTCTTGGCTATTGAACATGGAGTATCTGAATTTATGTATTCCATACGATTACCCAGTTCCTCTAAGATAGTAATATTTATTAGTAACTAGTTTCCTACAAAGAAGAGGTCCAGATTATCACGAGAAATCCCTCAAGTCTTAAAACCGAAACATTATGCATCGTGTACCCTATGTTTAAGGAATAATCATATGTTACAATTTAGTTTCTGATAGGTTCTATTGTGCCATAATTCTCCATGATCTTCTTTCTAAAACATTTGGTTAGGGGTACCTGGGTGGCTCAGTGGTTGAGTATCTGCCTTCGGCTCAGGGTGTGATCCAGGGGTCCTGGGATCGAGTTTCCAGTGGGGAGCCTGCTTCTGCCTCTGTCTATGTCTCTGCCTCTCTCTGTATCTCTCATGAATAAATAAATAAAATCTTAAATAAATAAATAAACACTTGGTTAGATCACCATATATATATATATGCACATATATGCACATATATATACTATAAAATACAAACTATATAAATATAAAAACTATATATATGTATATATGTATATATGTATGTGTATATATATGTATAACTATATGTATATAGTTATACACTGTTTATTCAATGAAACATAAATATAAGTCCAGGAAATAAAATTATTAAAGTGGCATTTTATTAATATAAATTTATTATGTGTATATATATTTGTGATGGCTATTTACAAAATATGTAAATGAGAACAGGATTCATATTTGCAAGAAAATTTGAAATACCTGTAGCCTTCCTTCTGTCTATTCTTCCAGTTTATTTCTGGATCGTATCTTAGTTGTAGAGAGTTACAAAAAACCCTGAATTATTCAAGTAAGTAGCTGTAAGCGGTAATAGTTTTCTAACAGTTTGCCTTGTAATTGGAAAATTCTTCAATTTTACTGACTCAGGAACCTCTTAGGAGAATACTGGGAAATGTTCTGTCTAAAAATGGAATCATTACAGTATCTATCATCTAAAGTAATTTTTTACCATTTGCTATGGAGTGAATGTTTGTATCTCCACAAAATTTTTGTGTTGAAGTCCTAACCTCCAATATGATGATATTTCAAGACTTTCACGAGGTAATTGGGATTAGGTGAAGTCAGGAGGGTTGGGCTGTCGTGATGAGATTACTGACCTTTGAAGAAGAGACACCAAAGAGCTCTTGCTTGTGCTTTCTCCCTTTCTCTCTCCCTCTCCCTCTTCTCCTTCCTCCCTTTCTCTCCCCTCCCCCCGATCATATGAGCACACATCAAGAAGTCAGCCATCTACAAACCAGTAAAAGGGCTCACACCAGAACCCAATCATGTAAGCACTCTGAGCTCAGACTTCCAGCCTCCAAAACTCTGAGAAAATAAATTTGTTAAGTTTCCCAGTCTATGGTATTCTGTTATAGAAGCCCCAGGAGACTACTACATCATCAGAAATACAAAAGACAAGTACAGTACTCAAACCTTAACTATGCACATAGCCACCTAAATTATAGTAATTTCATAATGTGTGCATGGGCTATGACACAGAGTACCTAAGGCTTGCCTGGCCTTGGATTAAACAGGGTGTACATAAATTGTAGTAGCAACTGTACCATTATACACACATGATAAGTGCAAGTTTAAATTAAGAAGAGTGAGGCCACAGTAGCATCACAAATTTTGTAATTAATACCAGTATAAGAAAATCAGTTATATGCAGTTATGTCTGGAGTCATTCATTAATAGCTTTGCTCACCAAAATAATTTAACTGGCAGCACAAGTTCATGGTCTCCACCATGCTAAAATTTGATATATTACTGTGCAGTATTTGTTATGGTTTTAAATACACTTTAAGATGCACTTCAAAATAAGTTCAAATACAATGTTAGCAAGATCTCTGAAGCATCTCCTCTGAGTTGTATTATTTCTTGAAGCACAATTTGAAAATCTTTAGGTGAAATTATAAGCGTTGGCTTTTGTAGCCATTGGATGGTCACCACAGAATGATACCAATTTCTATTTCCATTATTCTCTCCCCACCCAACCACCCTAGCTAAGCCACATGTATTCATAAGTGCAGTATTCATCAGTAAGTCCCAATAACACCCTCTAACGTCAGTGCATTCCCCAATCCAGCACACTTTGCCCTCTCCTCTTTTTTAAGATCTTATTGTTTGTTTGAGAAAGAGAAAAAGCACATGAGTTGGGTTGGGGGGCAGAGGGAGAAAGAGAAGCAGACTCCTTACCGAGCAGGGAGCCTGATGTGGGGCTCCATCCCAGGACTCTGGGACCATGATCTGAGCCCAAGGCAGATGCTTAATGGACTCAGCCACCCAGGTGCTCCTGTCCTCTACTCTTGATCTTATGCAACTCAAATCTTAAGTCACCAACACCGAAGGTAAAGGTACTTCAAACAATTTTCATCTGAATAAACATCATGCAAGCATAAATGGAAAAGGAATTCTAAAATCATTATCTAAATTAGAATAAGTTAAACCATTTTAACTATGAACATTTATCATCCACCTATTTCTTTTTAAGTAAAATGAAAATATGACTACAAAGCAATTCAGTAATATATTATATGAAAGTTCCAAAATAAACATTTCTGGACTTTGTTATGCTCTTTGACTAGTGTAACAGATGATCCTAATGGCCAAGAGCTACTGTTACCTTTTTTCGATTCTAACAGAACCTCAACCTTGTTTCAAGGCATTATGAATAGGGATACGAATTGTGCCACTGAGAGGAGACAGCCCTTTTTAGTGTTACTATGTGAATCCTAATTAAGGTAAAGCAATGACTGATTTAGGAATTGGCCTGAGACACACTTTTGGCCAGTAAGCTATGTGAGAAGTCCTACTGTAGAGAGAGGGTGTTTGGGACATTGTTAGGTGACATCAGGATCTGTTGCAGCCAATATGCAATCATGAAAGGAGAAGCCAATCCACTCATGTAGCAGAGTAGAAAGATGGAAAAAACAGATCCCAGTGAATGTCATTTTGCTGCTGAATTAACCAACTCCAGAACTTCTCTACCTCCAGACTTCTTATTTATATGTAAGCAAATTTTAGTTGTTTTTTTTTTATTTTGTTTTGAAAACATGTTAAGTCATACAACCCATGTCTGTTCTACATATGACATTCCCTTCAATGGACAGTTATAACTCTCTGAACAGCAGAAGTGATAAACTTCTCCCCAGAACTACATCAGGCCCAAAAACCTCTTCAGGAATTATTGGTACAGTAATAAAAATAACCATTGTACTTGGTTACCCTAATACATTTTTAGAACAGAAAATCCTGCCAAAAGAAAGGGAGAGTATTTAGAGAAGTACATAAACATTATTTTATTTGAGTGCAAGAGATACCAAACCCATTTATTGTTAATGAAACAAACCAGAAAGCATCCTTGCAAAATCATTCCTATTTATTTTTCAGTAATGTTCTACTCAGGCTCCAAAGATTGTGCATCAGGGAAAAATAGCAGGTGTGTCATTAAAGAGCAAGTCCAACCTAGCACTCTGATAAGCCATGAAAATTACTGAATTCAATTACACAGGAAGTTTTATATTCTGCAAGTCTTGTTTTTGTGAGTCATCAAAGACTTCCCAGTTGCTTATCCAAAGTCATGTCATGTTGACTATCAATGTCAATGGGAAAAAGAGTTTTGTTCTGTTTTACTTTAGTCTTTACAGTGTCACATGTAATTTATATTCAGTACATGGTAGTTTAGATTGATTCTAGTAGCTCTTGATAGGGCCTTGAAGTATTAACTAGCTAATGAAAGGAAGTGTTGATTTTGGTGGTTGACAAGGCATTTTGTGAGGTGGGCATCCAAGTCATATTATTTCTAACATAAGCATAATAGGGCATGATAGCACCATTTGCAAACTAACACCAAAACGTGGCCCTTTTTCTCTCACATGTGCTAGAGAACCCACAGGCAGAAATGTTTCATTAATTTCCTAATTCATTCAATGAATACTTCTGAAACAGCCTCTATGATAGGATTACAGAGGAAAAACTATCAAGGTGAGAAAATACACTTTTCCAAGTTCCTTATAAGTGGAAAAATGGAGGCCCAATGAGGTGAAAGACTGACAAGAGTACAGCAATATAGTGACAGCATCGGGACTCAATGCTAAAACTCTTACCTTCCAGGCCCCAGTTCTTCAAACCACACCACACTGCTTCAACAATAATAAAAATCCTCCAAATGATTGCCTATGCTCAACCACAACTAAACAAAACATGAGCTTCAAAGAAAAAGAATTTAAAAATATGTTTTCAAACCAGCCCTAATGATACGACTCATTCATGAAGAACATTAATGAAGAAAATGGATGTGTCCGGGACACAAGAAAGACCATAACACAAAACAATGGTGGCCAGGAAGGAAAAGAACATATCCAAAGTGCTGAGGGAAAATTAAATTACAAATCCTTGCTTCCATTTAAGCTTCTGCCAGTGGTTTGTGGCTTAAACTCTGACACCAAAAGAGTTAACAATGATGCTTATGGACCAAACCTGGGTGATGAGTAGAGCATCCATTGTGATCCCCAAGAATAAATTGTGCTATAATTTAGTGGCTATAAAGTACTTTGCTGAATCACTTTAGATCACATTTAGATAAACATTTATTGAAAAGCATCGTATTCATGTCTAGTCAAGACTCTTCACTAGCAGTTGGAGAAAATGAGAATCAGAGAGGTGTGACTGACCAAAAGTGAGCCAGCAAGCAACTGATAGGATTCTGTTTTGAGTTTTCTGAACTCTAGGTCACATTTCCTTCTGCCCTGAGTTTGAGTAGGTAAGATTCATGGACTTATTATGAAAGCAGGCCAGGCTTTATAAATATGCAGATGTATACGTTTAGATTGCAAGCCACTTATTCAGCGTTTCCATGTGCCAGATACTGGTCAGGCGTGTGACACAAAGATGAATAAGGTAGGGTCTGGTCTACTTTCAAGGAGTTTATGTGACAGAAAGGGAGAGAGAAACACATAAGCAGGCACTTCATTATCATGTGCTAAATATTAAAACAGGGGAGTGAGCTCAAAGATTATCAAAAGGACAACTTTTTAAAACCACATTTCCTACATGTGCCAAAAATAGTATCATCAAAAATATCACTCTTTTGTACTAATCATTGGTGTACCCATTGAGACTTTTAAAGTGCAAATAGTTCTGCATGAGAGCCCAGAGTCTTTGGGGCTGAGGGTCCTGCTCTGCCCAGTTCCCTGGAAGGGCAGGGGTTCCAGAAAGTCAGAAAAGAATAAGGCAGTCAAAGGTCTTTTAATTTACCTTTCCGTTTGATCTCATGCTTGCCCCCATTGGGAGGCTGTGCATGTCAAAACTGGTCCTCTTGTTGAATTTTAGGCAAAAAAATATGCAGATTTTAGTTTATTCTGTATGCCAGACCATGATTTTAGAGAATTGCTGTGCTCACACACAATATAAGTAATAATTACTCTTCAAAATTTGGCAAATGCCCAAAACACAGGAATTCTCCCAGACCTGGAAGGTGTGTGATTTTTAGCAAAATCTTTATTTAATAAATCTGAATTAAAATGTTTTGCCAAGCATAGTGCCTCCAAGGTTATAATGGATAATGTGTCAATGGTGCTTGCATCAAAAATGTAAGTTTTATCATACATAAAAATGCTCATTTGTCTTCTATTCAATTACTTTTTAAAATCCTATGTTAATATTCAATATAATTTAGAAGGGAAAACAGGTTATTTTAAAACTTCCAACTGAAAATTTGGTTGAATGATCAGAATTATTTTTGCAAAAAAAAAGGTTATAGGGATCCCTGGGTGGCGCAGTGGTTTAGCGCCTGCCTTTGGCCCAGGGCGCGATCCTGGAGACCTGGGATCGAATCCCACGTCGGGCTCCCGATGCATGGAGCCTGCTTCTCCCTCTGCCTATGTCTCTGCCTCTCTCTCTCTCTGTGTAACTATCATAAAAAAAAAAAAAAAATAAAAGTTAAAAAAAATTATTATAAAAAAAAAAAGGTTATAAAATCACATGAGTTCTCTTAGTAATTATAAGCAAGAAGAATTTTTGAATCTGATTTTATATTATACTTTCTTACTATGTGTTTTTAATTTCCTTGTAATTTGGGTCAATATTGCTCTTTATAAAAAAATTTTAAAAATCATAATAACGTATAGAGTGGGGACTCAAGTGTGTGTTAGGAATAGCGTTTTGAAGAAAAGCCTCATAAGGCACAATTTGCTCTGTAGACCTACATTCCATTTTCATGATAATATTTTGAACAAATAAATATTTATTGGTTATCTGGACTAGATTCTAAATTGGATCTAAATGGTGATGAACTTCACAGCACTAACCAGCACGTACCTTGAACATGCAGTTGGTGCTGCATTGTCACACACGTGTGCATGTGTTCATGTGCACACGCACAGTAATATATGCATTAAGATAGATAAGTTGATCATGAAAACAGATATATTGCAGTTATTACAAGTAATACTCCAAATTTATCGATTACCAACTATGTTCAGGTTGTGTGTTAAGTCCCTTTCCTGTATTATCTCATTATTAAGGATATAATTTGGTCAAAATAAAAATTCTAAGGCCACTTGTCATTAAAAACAATTGACTTACAAATAGATGTTTGAAACATTTGTTTTTTTATATTTTTAAAGATTTTATTTATTCATTTGACAGAAAGAGAGAGCATAAGCAGGGGGTACTGGCAGAGGGAGAGGAAGATGTGGTGCTCCATCCCAGGATCCTGGGATCCAGACTTGAGCTGAAGGCAGACACTTAACTGACTGAGCCACCCAGGTGCCCAAAAACATTTATTAATATAAAATGATGTCTCCTATACTAGATCCTAAGAAACACTAGTTTCTTTGGCTACTACTAAATATGACTATTTTTAAAAACTGTTATGACAGTTAATTTTATGTGTCAACTGGACCAGGGTAAGAGATGCCCATGTAGTTCGTAAAGCATTGTTTCTGGGGGTGTCTGTGAGGGTGTTTCTGGAAGAGATTAGCATTAAAATCAGTAGATTGAATAAAGAAGATCCACCCTCTCCAATATGAGAAGGTATTATCCAAAATCCATTAAAGGCCCAAATAGAACAAAAAAACAGAAGAATGAATTCTTTCTCTCTTCTTGAGTTGGGACTTGCTTCTTCTCCTACCTTTGGACATCAAAGTTCCTAGTTCTCAGACCTTTGGACTCCAGGATGTAAACCAGGGATCACTCCCCTCCCCATCCACACCATCCACTCCCTTGGTTCTCAGGCCTTCTGACTCAGATTAAATTATACCACCAGCTTTCCTTGTTCTCTGGCTTTCAGACAGCATATGGTGAGATTTCTCAGCCTCCATAATCACATGGGCCAATTCCCATAATAAATCTATATCTGATATCTATAATAGATATATATATATATATCATATACCTACATATTTATGTTTGTAGATATAGGTAGAAATTCTAATGGTTCTGTTCCTCAGGAGAACTCTAATACAGATGGCAAATAGATTTGAGAAAAAAATAAGGTAAAGTGAGTCAGAGACATCTCTATACCACAACACTTCTTTTATTTTTTTATTTTTTTATTATTTATTTACGATAGTCACAGAGTGAGAGAGAGAGAGAGAGAGAGAGAGAGGCAGAGACACAGGCAGAGGGAGAAGCAGGCTCCATGCACCAGGAGCCCGACGTGGGATTCGATCCCGGGTCTCGAGGATAGCGCCCTGAGCCAAAGGCAGGCGCCAAACTGCTGCGCCACTCAGGGATCCCCCACAACACTTATTAAGGCCTTTATTATACAACTGCATATGGAACCCTGTGAAAGAGAGAGACTGTAGACCCTGATGTGTACACTAGGGCCAAGGTACACACTACATCACAGAGCATCTCCAACCTGGTTCCACAGAGAAAACTTTGGGAAACATTAACACACAAACTCAAAGTACAACATCATGTCAGGGTCCAGTGGGCAGGGCATGCTCAGGAAGGAGATTAAATTTGAAAATTTAAAGGAGACTTTCAATCTGATTGATGGAAGGAAAGGGGAATGACAAGGACAAAGACACAGTGTCCAGGCAGGACAAGGTAGATAAATGGAAATAAGACAGCAAAAGCAGACCACGTCAGATCCAGGAAGGCCTTGTAAATCAAATTAAGGATTGAAGTAATAAAGAAAACCCTATTCTGTTATGTTCCTTTAAACCATCTCTTTTCCTTTACTGGAAATGACAGAGAATTATAGGCCCTGTTCAACAGCTTCTACTTAGTGGTAAAAAGCATAGGTCTCTTTATTGAAAAGTTTATAAATCAACTCTGAGACAAAAATCATTGTTTACTCATACACTTGTAGAAGAACCAGTCTCCATGAGTTGTATGTCTGCCATTATCTTAGACTGTGAATTGAAGGGAAGAAGCTGCCTAACTTCAGCAGTACAAGATGGCAGAAAGAGCATTGACCAAAGATGGTGGAATGGAGAAATTTGTGCTGGTCCTGGCTCAACCATGTGGGTGACCCCAAGCCAAATCCCTTAGCATCACTGAACCTCATGGGCCTCATCAAGAAAAACTGAGATTTTGGTGAGCTGGTCTGCCATCTTATGGTGCCCTAACAGTCTATGCTTTCCAGAGTGTCTTTTGTTTATTTTTCAAATAGCAGCAGTAAATATTATGATATGAAATGAGAAAGATAATACCTACCTGGAAGAAGTCCTACATGTGCTATTTAATGTAAAAGATGAACAACATCATGTAAACTGCTCCTTTATTTCTCTGGGGCAGTTAGCTTGTGCACTGGCTTTTCCATGTGCCCACTACTGCCACTTACAGTCTTCCTTCCATGCTCTGGGGTCACGCCTGCCCCATCTGTCTCCATCCCACTTGCCTGCCTTAAACATGACATGTTGAGGAATAAGGCATTAGGGAAGAAAGACAGCACTGGATGGGGAGGAGGACTGAAGGGGCAAATACAGAGTATTTCTTATTCTGTTCATCTCCTCAAATTCTTCTCTGGGGCTTCTCAAAGCATCACTCCCTTGATCGAGACAATGGCTCTCAATTGTGGGTGAATTTTTCCCTCCAGGGGACATTCAGTGATTTCTGGAGACATTTTTGGCTGTCACAGCAAGAAGGGGAAGGTGTTCTAGCACTCAATAGGTAGACAAGGGGTGCTGCTAAACACCCTGCAAAGCACAGGATAGCCCCCACAAGCAATTGTCCAGCCCCAAATGCAGTGGTGCCGAGGCTGAGAAACTGTCTAGTTATACTGTGCAATTTAGCAAAGCAAGGACTTTGTGTTGAACATATAAAGAAAAAGGATACACTAGCAGTAGGTAACAGACTTGTAAGGATTATATCTTATTTTTTTCCTATTTAGCTCTTTTACACTTAAAAAAAAGTTTCTTGATGAACAAATTTTAAAAAATTTCCCCCTACGATATGGAGAAGCAGAGAAATAAATACTATTCAAAAACTCTATTGCCTTTTGTGGTTTTTCTCTTAGAGCACCAAGAGACAGGTCACCAGGATGCTGATTTCCAAACTCTTGTATTCTTTTCCACTGTAAGAAGCAATATAATTCATGGAGTAATCTCTAAATCCAAACAGAAATGGCAGCTGTGGGCCATGTGGATTATGTGATGCTGGGGGGCCCAGCACATCCAGAGCAAGGTTGCGAACCCCATGTTCTCTCCCCTTTTCTGGGACCTTTCCACCATCTTAAACCTTTTCCAAAAAGTTAAAAAAAAAAAAAAAGAGGGTATCTAACATCCACACTACCATTAAATCATATGCTGAAGATAAGCTAAGTTTCAGATGCCTTCAGTTCTACTTTCACTGTCAAGCAAAGGGTCCATGTGAAATAATGACTCACATTATTATATAATACTTATATAACATTTACATTTATATAACTTTATCATTGACATGGTGCAGTTTTCATTGTCATTAGCTCACTTATTTCTTGCAACAACCTTACATTATTAGCCCATTTTACTCTAAGGAGAAAACATCTAGAGTTCAGGTTCACACAGTATTTATATTTAAGCAAATCCTGATTCCCAAGCCAGAGGCTATGTTTTCACACTGCCCAACATAAAGCATAAACGTGTTGATAGGTATGATATTTTATCGTACTGTACATTGAGGGACACAGATTGGTTTCCTACCCTTGAAAATGGGTAGAAATTCTTGTTTTCTATCTTTGAATATAAAAATAGTGGTTTTCTTCACCAAAGCTAGATGAGTGTTAACTACCAACAACCTTTCGTCATCATGTCACTGGAAATTTAAGACCTAAAAAAATTTGCAGACACCACAACCAAGGCTTCTGGTCACAAGTTGTCTTTGTTTGCTGGGGCTGCCATAACAAAGTACCACAACTAGGGGGCTTAAAGAACAGAAATTTATTTCTCACAGTTCCTGAGGCTGGAAGTCCAAGAACAAGGTGTCCGCAGGTTTGGTTTCTTCTGAGACCTCCCTCACTGGCTTGTAAACAGCCATTTTATTCATATGTCTTCACATCACCTTCCCTCTGTGTGTGCATCTGTATCTTAATCTTCTCTTCTTATAAGGATACCAATCATATTGGATTAGGGTTGATGCCAATGACCTCATTTTAACTTAATGACCTCTTTAAAAATTCTCTGTCCAATACAGTCACATTCTGAGGTACTAGGGGTTAGGGCTTGAATATACGAACTTAACTGGGGACTCAAATCAGCCTGTAACATTGGTGTCAGAGGATTTTTTCGAGCTCAGATCTGGGTCTCATGCATGAATAGCTAAAAACCTCAATTCCAAAATAGAAAGATCTTTTTAGAGTTATGCCATGTTCTGCTTTCACCTATAATTTTTTTAATCTGTTAAAAAATACCTAAACAGTGCATTTTATTCTTAGAGCTTAGCTTTGTGCAGTGATGTGGAAAATGTATTGACATGTTAATCTACTAATGTTTCAAGTTCTGCTGAACATTTAATTTTAAAAGATATGAGGGGGTTGTTCAAGAGGTCTGTTTTTGGCTGCTTGGGAAACCACTTTTTGACTTTCTATATGACTTCTCTCCCTCCCACACCTACACTGTGGCAGCCCCGGGTCCTTACTAATGTCAGGCAGTGCCTACCTTCAGTGGAGCTGCTGTGAGCAAAGAGGTCCCTGCTCTCCTTGCTCCCAGCTATATTAACCTGAGGTTCTCCTCTATAATGAAGTGATTATCTGAATTCAGAATTATCTCAAATAAAACAAAGCTTTTCTAAACATACCTGACATTTTCTCAAATTTTGAGGCTGGAAGAGAGAGAAAGAACATCATAGGGAACTGCTCTGTTGATGGAGAATGAAGAAGAACTAGAATTTCATATGTAACACCTCATGACAGACACATGCATTTTTCACTGAAATAAAGAAGATGGTAATTGATATGTAGAATAATAGCACATTGTAGAAATCGAAGGAACCTAATTTGGGGATCTTAAAGTCTGGATTAGATCCCCAGAGATCTGCCATTTGCTTCTTCTATGCCCTTGGGCAAATCGCTATCCTTCTTTGAAGTTCCCTTTTTTAATCTACAATTGAGTGGTTAATAATCTTAGTGCTGCCTATTTTACAGTTTTTATATGGATCAAATGAGGTACTGTATGTGAAATGCTAATGTAAACTATCTCCACTTTAAGAATGTTAGTGAGCAATATATTTCTGGAAAGAGTAAATTCATTTTCTACAGCATTTTGTCATTTTCTTGAAGACAAATTCTGCCTTAAGTAGCTAAACATACTGCAAGATTTTAAGCATCAGCTCAACCCCAAATGTAGGCTAAAGTTTAAATGAAGCTGGCGTTTTCGAAATAGAATGATATGAATATTTGGGACTCTTTTAAGGAACAAATTTACTGCTATACAGATTAGGATTTTTTATCCTGCAATGACTTCCAGTTTTCTTCTCCACTGAGGGCACCAGAAGTATGGGGAGAAAGGGGCATTAATACAAGTTTGCACACCAAGCACATCAATGAACCTACTTCTTCCTCCATTAGAAATCCATAAAATCTCATAGAATGAGAGAGAAGAGGAATCATATATAATCTTAAGAGGGGTTATAAAAAGTAATACTTAATCTCTTACTATGTCCAAACACTGAATTAAGCAATTTATAAACATTGCCTTATCCAGTCCTCACAAAAAATCTTTTGAGGTAAGCATCGTTCTTCTACTTTTCTAGCTCTAAAGGAACTAAACTAATGTTTGAAGAGGTAATAGTCAAACATAGGATTTGTCGACCTCACATCCTTGCTTTTAGCTCTTACTAAAAGTAGAGGTGTTCATGAAGAATAATAAGAATATAAATATAGCTAAACCTTTGAAATCAAACAGTGACTCCATTTTAGGGATACCAAAATTGGATTTGTGGATCTACAAATTGATTTATAACTTTTATAAGTCAGAGTTAATAGATTTGGAAACTACTATAAAATTATTTAATGACAATCCAAATTGTATTATTTCCCATTATTAACAAAATACAAGTTCACACATGTTTTCATATGATATGCAAAAAACTAGCCATAATAGAATATGGTAAATTTAATAATTAGTGCTATGAACAAAATATTATGAGGCATTAATTGAATCTGGCACTGTCCAGAAAAAGATCATCGGACTGGCACTTCAGGTGAGCCTCAAAGGAGAAATAGGTCTTCTTCAAATGGAGAGTGCGCAGCAGGAAGAAATTAACATCAGTTCAGAGTATGGACCTGAGAGATGGATGGCATAATTCCTTATTAATTATAGTTTAAGTAGTTCCCAAAAGAAGATAACAGATCTTCTCCATTATTCTTCAGTGGGTTTTCAGGAAACTATGCTACAATGGAATTCTAGATCTTTAGAAGTCATATGAATAATAAAATCAGAGCTATAGCTCATTGTTCACTTCTTTGTTATAGCACGCATCAAACTGTGGCATAATTATGTGCTTATTACTTTATAAGATCCTATTTTATTTATCTTTGTATGTCAAGCACCCTGCACAGTACCTGACCCACAGTAGAATTTAATACACATTTGATTAATTGCCAATTGCAATATATAGTCAGTATTGACTGAATTCCTAATAGGAATTCATTTCCTTTTTTGAATTTGTACCATAAGAAACCTTACAATTAAAAGTTTTCTCTGTCAGATACCAAGAAAATTAGCATTTGTCACCAGTTTACTGAAGTGTCTCATCTCAGTAAGGTGTACCCTTGAGTTTCGTATTTTCCTATTTAATATTCCTAAATGTGATATGTCAAATCCTCCTCCTACTGAGCAGAATATTCGGTTATTAAAACTTCATCCAGGTCAGTTTAAAACTTCAGTGTCCTTTTTGATTCAAAGTGCTCCCTCTCCCTGCACAGCACACTCTGCCTTGGCATGCATACTTCCTCTTCAGTTTTCTATGCTTCACTACTGGGCCTCCAAAAAGAAAAGGGGGAATGGCATTTTGGGGGGTCATTCTTTATTAATCCTTGCACATTGTGCTTCCCCAGTGTTCCCCACCCTTGTGTTTCTGCCACGTGGGGTCCACCCATTGTTTCTTGATGCTATGGTCTCTTCTTTTAGGGACAGTCCCCTGGATATTCTCATGGTGAAATGGTTCTAGCCTGGCTACAGTCCATACCATCCAGCTCACCCCGAGACTCAGCATCCTCGCCATGACACATGTAGCAGGAGAGGGCTACTTCTCCATACTGCACCTTCTCTATGCCCATTTCCCTCCACATTCAGCTTTCTTTCCACCACTCACCACCTAAGGGAGATCTAGAGATACATGAACTGGTCTCTGCTCAAACAGATGTCCAACTAGGGAAAGAGATGTCTCCCCTTATTGGCAGATATCCTACACTCCACAAAGTTTCTCTAGGAGTCCCTCTCACCTGGCTTTGGGAAGATGAAAACATCACATCAAGGGAGGGGAGGTACTTCTCTTTCATTAGAAACACAACAGTTCTCTCAAGATCAGCAACCTCAAAGTCACTAGAATAGGAGAAAGAAGAATTCTAGAGAGTGCAGGGCTTGGAGAAGAAGCTTGAATGCTCACTGTTGGGCATGGCAAGGAGGTGATTTGAAGCATATGAACTTACCAATTTTGGTGGGGAAAAAATGTTTATAAAGGTGGTAAAACGGCTAGTAAAGAGCCTCTTCCAACCTTTAGATCCAGTTGTAGCTCAAAGTGTGTTGTTGCATTTTGACACAATAGAGAAACTTAAAACTAAGCTTCAGTGCTGCAGTTGGATAGTCTCCAAAACCCCATCAGATCATATGTGCGTTCTGCTTGGAAGACGTTAAAAGTAATATTAATAGTTACAATCAGCATAGAAAAAATACGAGGAAAATACACAGAGGGAGGATATTCCTGAGAGAGAGAGAAAGAAAACATGGAGGAAAGCAGAATGTAGAGGAGAAATTGTTCTTCAAAATTCAAATGCAGAATTAATGCAAAAATGTCTTCTACAACTTATGAGGCATTAAGTAAATGTTTTGAAGAACCAAATGTATGAGTAAAATAAAAATAAAAAGGAGGGGGAAAGAAGGAGGAAAGCAAGAGTGGCTGCCATAATTCCACATCTGTTTTTCTATGGAAGATTTTCCTCACTTTCAATAAGGAATTATTACCATTCTGGAGGGAAAGTTGAGCCTGTTGTTAGAGTTTCCACTTGTGTCACTGATCATCTTGTCACCACTATATCCCTGGTATCCATCTAGCTAAAAAGCTGGGAAGGCAGAAAATACATTCTTCCAGGGAGAAAGGCTACAGTGACATGGTCAACATCACCATGTCTTCACAAATGGAAAGAAAGGAAGGAAAACAAGGGGACACTTTTCAGAAGTCTTTTATATTTAATAATATTTTAATTATAAATATCAATATTTTGCAACCAACTTTCCATTAGTCATATCATCCCAAGAACAAAAATATGGATTATAGAAAATTATTTAAGAATTCCTCAGTGAGGCCGTAAACTTTCTGATGGCTGGGACTGTATAATTAATTCCTGTATTACTAGCAGGGTGCACCTAGAAGATACTAAAAAATATATATATTTGGAGAATGAATGAATGCATGAATAATATTGCTCATTCTGGACATTGACTTTAATTTTTTTTATCAGGACAAATCTTAATTTTGCACTTTTCCTTCATCCCAAAGGTAAGCTGTAGTGGTTCAAGACACACCTCTATGAGTATTTCTGATTCATACTCCTCTATAACTTAATCTAAATGTAAAAACTAAATGGCAAAACAAAAGTCTGACACATGTAAAACATCTTGGTTATACACGTATTTAAGTATGTTATCTCTCAGTTTAAGAGCTATTAAGAGAAGGAACTAGAATCAGTTGCAGGTTTCTTACATTGGAGTTAGTGACAGCTAGTTAGATGCTTTCAAACAATGCTATTCTAAATGGCAACTGAAGTTTCAGCAAAAAATAGAATCCCTTGGTCAGAGACTGAACAAGACTTCTATTTTAGGCGTTTTGTGATAAATTGTAAGAATGGATCACAGGAATAAATTTACTGGAAAGCAATTGAAGAGAAAGCTTTTAGAAAAACAGATTTTTGGCAAAAGCAGCCATCAGCTATTCTAGTCTTTGGCATTATTAAGCCCAAAGAGCAAATTTCCAAAGTAATTAATATAAGTGAACACTACATTTTAAAAAATCAATTCTTTTATAGGAAATGCAAGGATATTGAGACTATAATCTAGTCCTACAAATGAGCATTTTGCATCATTATAAGTACCACAAAGACTTGAACCAAAAGAGTCTATCAAGTTTATAATATTAGTAATACTGCAAGCATCACTGGATAGATGCACCAATATTCCAAAATAACCGGTAAAGTTTCTGGCATTTCTCAATGTAACACAGGACTCTGTTATGTATTAATTGAGAGTGAACTTTAATCTAAAAATGGAAATTATAGAGACAATAAATTATCTGGGAAGCCATAGCTATGGTTCTCTGGGTTTCTCTTGTGGGTAGAAAGCTGTAAAAAATGTACACCTGCATGAATTGTGTTTGTGTTTCAGCCTTGTGTGTGAGGAGGTGCCCAGCATCTTTCTATTTTAAGTTCAATAAACTTTTCTGGGAAGATGTTATGAGTCTATGTAACTTTGCTCTGGTCAGTAGCAGTGGGTAGTAGTGTCCCTCTCATTTGTATGTAGGTTAGTGGTAAAGAGATAAAGAATAATGTGAATAATATTTCCAATTCTTAGAGAAACATACTTGCTTTGAAAATGTCCCTAAATAAATAACTATGCTATAAACATACATCCCTATATTTCATATGGAGGGATTCATAAAAGTTTCCTGGAATACTTGAGACATTTGATTTCCCTTTCTAAAAAAATCTCATCATGTTGCCAACCATATAACCAAGGCTTCCAGTAAATGTAAATACTTTTAAAAACTTTCTTTCCGGGATCCCTGGGTGGTGCAGCGGTTTAGCGCCTGCCTTTGGCCCAGGGCGCGATCCTGGAGACCAGGGATCGAATCCCACGTCGGGCTCCCGGTGCATGGAGTCTGCTTCTCCCTCTGCCTGTGTCTCTGCCTCTCTCTCTCTCTCTCTCTGTGTGTGTGTGTGTGACTATCGTAAATAAATAAATAAATAAATAAACTTTCTTTCCAATTCCATTAATGACCTTTCATAGACAAATTATATCTGTGGTGACAAATAAGAGCATGCTGGATAGTTTATGGATATCATACCAATTCTGCTTTAATTTTATAAATTATCCTCTTGCAAAGAGATATTATACACCAGTTGTATAATCTTGTGTAATATGTCATGTTTTACTGGTAAGACATTTTTGCTAGTTCATTTTCTATAGAGGAAATATATATGAAGCATCTTCTGTGATAGATACCATACTAGGCACTAAGCTTACAATATGAGTAAATTAGTGTCAAGGCTACATGGCTAAGAGACTCGAGAAAATGGAAGGACAGCTAAATACACAAAGAAATGCTATAGTTTCAGAAACACTATAACAAAAGGTATCTCTTACAGAAGCACCAATGAGGGTTCAATTCTCTCTGTAGAGCTGCTGGCAATAATTCTCTAGAGGTCATTTTGGGCTAGGTCTCTGCAGGATGGTTATCAGGGATCAGTATTCTAGTAGGTGATCTAACTGGTTCCAAAGTCGGGTGATTCAGAGGCAAAAAAACCATAGGGTATACAGTGCAAACATGACCAAAGGGAGGCTGGATTATGAAAAGTCACAAGTACCATGCTTAGGAGTTTAAGGTTTTTATATATGAAATGGGAAACCTTCCAAAACTTTTGTGCAGAGTGATGAAATTATCATATTTGCACACCTGGAAAACATTCTGGAGGCTACTTAAAGAAGAGTAGGGAGAGATGTAGAGAGATGAATTAATGAAGCCATGCCAGAAATAGAGGGCAAATGGTGAAAGCCTAACTAAAAAATCTGAGTTCTGTTGTAGATTGTTACTTTTTACCAACAGTTCTGATATCTCCAAGCAGGAAGGTCATGCATTCCCTCTCTGTTGACCCAGCAGTGGAGTGTCACTTACAGGCACAGGTTTTAAGAGGCTGATCAATTAGCAAAGACCCTGTGATAGAGTTATTGCCAGGTCACAATGACATTAGGGCATGAGCAAGAAATAAATATTTGTCTTTGTACACTGCTGAGATCTAAGGGTGTTTATATTCCTAGCCTACACTGACTTCTACAAACCCCAAATAGCATACTTTTATTTTTATTTTCTTGCACTGCAAAGCACTGCTGACAATCATTCAATATAAATCTATTGGGTATCTATTTGAACATCAGTCACCACATTCAGTGCTGACCATCTTTCACCCTTAGAGACTTTGCAGTCATGTTAGGAAGAGATGACATTAAACAAAATAATGTCTTTGGGAATTAAAAGCATACAAATCCCCTCCATCTGGATGGGATGGGTCATGGATGGTTTCCCTTTTGGTGCAATGTGAATAAGGAGAAATAAAGATGATTGGTGATAAAGACCAGGATGGGGAACAGAGAGATGATGAAGTTATATAGGCAAAGGCAAGAACGAAGAAATTTGTAAGTCATCTCTGGGACAGAATGAACAGACTATTCTTAATAGGCAGCTAATGTCTATGCCAAACAATATGTTGCCTGGTGTCAGAGTCCAACTAGCTGTAACACTTAGCAGTTCCTCAGTCATGTCAGCATGGTTCAAGTGCTCAACAGACCAAGGTAGCTAGTGCAGTGAAGATACAGAACATTTTTGCCATCACAAAAAGTTCTGGTGGATGGCACTGGTTTAGAAGAAGTGAACTACAGAATGAGAAAAAATGTAGAACCAAGAGCCCTTGAATGCCAGGATAATATTTAATTTGAAAAATCTAAAATTTGGGAGGGACAGTGACAACAGAAAAGTAATTGAAAAGATAAGTGGTAGCAAAAAGGGAGAATAAACAAGAGATAGGATTGGAGGGAGAGAAGAATGAAATGTTTTTGCAGCAACCCAGAATTTAGTGACAAGGATCCAGGTCAGAATGGTGATGGTAAGGATAGAAAAAACAAGCAATACAGTCGATTCTCAGTATTTGAAGATCCTGTGTTTGCAAATTTACCCAGTCACTAAAATTTATTTGTAACCACCAAATCAATACTTGCTATGCTTTCATGGTCATTCATAGACTGGTGCAGAGTGGAGAAAAATGAAATTGCTTAGTAGCTATGTACTTTTCCAGCGGTAGTTGAACAAAGCAATGTTCTGCCTTCTTGTTCCAGCTCATACGGTAAACAAATGTCCCCTTTGTGGTCTATTTAGTGGCATACTTTGTGCATTTCTGTGCTTTTTCTGGCCCCCAGGTATAGTGTCGCAGTGCTGTTGGGTGTTCCTATGCCCAAGAAGGTGGTGATGTGCCTTGTGAAGAAAACACTGGATAAGCTACAGGCAGGCATGAGTTATGTTGCTGTTGGCCATGAGTTCAATGTTAATTAATCAGTATATTGGATATAATCTGAGAATACTGGGAACTCTGTGGAAAGGATGCTACAAAAGACGCTGTGACCAAAGTTGAGCACTAGGAGGTTGACAAAGAACAAATCAATGGACACTTCAGGTTGTATGTATTAAAGCAAGTCCAGACCAGAATTTTCCATCAAGTAAAGCATAAGATTTTCTCACACTCACTAGAAAGAAGCCACTCATGACCAGCATTTTGGCATGCATACTCAGACTACTCTTCAAATCTATTACTACCGACAACCCAAGAACACAGTTAATAGTTTACTTTTAAACTTAAAAAAAAAAAAAAATTGGGTCTGGGACTTCTAACTTCCAAGTCTCTATGTGAATAATTCCCTGTCTTAATTTTTACACTATTTCTCTATTTGAATAGTTAGCAAATAGAAGTTTGAGAAGTAAATTATATGCTGAACCCATTGAGCTAACAAGTATATACCCACGGGATTTTAGTTTTAAAAAGTCTTGAGCTTTGAAAAATCTATAAGAGAATCCTCATTAAAATATTGAAACTGAAATACCAGATTTTTTTTCAAAATATGACTTGGAAGAAGCTGGACACATTAAAAAGGAATCAATTTGTAAAAGAAACAAAGGCCAAGAATTGTAATCCCTTAGGTGATGGATCAATGTTATTTAATAAATATAAAAGTCAGGTTACTATGTGCCCCAAAAAATCTGTAATTTAAATTTCTTGCCTTTATTTCATGGCCTTTTACTGTATGTAGCCATTGAATCCCTTTTGATAAAATTATATCTTCAAAAATCCTGAGCCAAAAATTCAGTTTCTTTACATAGACCATGAGTAAAAATATGAAGCAAATCACTGACAGCCTACCCTTAAACACCCTCACTGCTCTTCAATAAAGCTGAAAGTTTATGTTTTCATAGTGCTGCTAATTCTAAAACAATAAAAATACATGCTTCTCCAGTGTAAACAATTCCTAGTGAATGAAGAAAAATTACATGGGATGGGGTTGGGGGGCAAAGATGACAAATACCTGGTAGCTCATAAAATTATACTCATTCTTTAATATCTGTGCCTATCCCAAGACTTTGTTGACTGGCCTGTCACCATGTCATTTACAGCTCCCTGGAATCACCCTTCAGGTTTCTCACAACTACTTGAAATTTTAAAGTTGTGTATCTATGTAATTAATAACTCTCTCCTTAGTAGATATTAAGACCCTACCAGCAGAGATATTTTGCTCACCACTGCATCCTCAGTGCCTAGCTGAGGATTTGTACACAGTAAGTGCTTGCTCAAGGAAACGACTGTTCAATGAATGAGTCAGTAAGTCAATGAATTTCTGCACTTTTCATATAATCTCTGCACCTCCCCCTTAGGTTCTCATAGAGGAAACAAAACAACATAAAGGACATGCCTGGTATGATCAGAGTTACAAAAAAGCAGGGTTGCACCTTAAGCTTCCTTGGTGTGGCCTCTTCTCCTCCACTCAGTACTAAGTGCAGAGGTCTCAGTAAATGGTGCAGACATTTCTATTTATAATAGCTGTTTCCTAGAACTCTGATGAACATTCATATTCAAAAATGCCGTAACTTTCTGAGCTGGCTTCCATCCCTCACACCCAAGAATAAGCTTTCTAGTTGAAACTTGCCTTTTTTTTCTCCCTGGAAAAGAAAATATGGTTTTTAATCATTGGGGAGCATTAACCTAACTAGTGTAGTAAAACAGCCAAGCACAATTGAGTAGATGATACATAGTAGTCACTTAGAGCTAAGACACTTGTTTCTATGTGCCAGGCTGGAAGTACTCAAGGTTCAAATTTAGGTCTCAACAGATAAAAGATCATAGATCATGAGGTCACAGTCTAAATGCACAGCAGTCACAAATTTAATTCTTCAAATGCTAAGGGTCTTCTATATACATCATCTTAAAAGGGCAATTATCTGTCCCTTATTCTATAAATGGTCTTCTGATTTTAACGACACATGCCACATTTCCAAGTGCACCAGACCAGATAATTTAAGATATAAATAGCATTGACCTCTTACTCAGCTATTAGCACTTACAATGAGGATTATGCTGGTCCTCTTCTCCCTCTGTTGAAATTCTTAAGGAATTGCCATTCATATGTCCCTACCTTTGACATTTCTGCTAATTCTGACCAGTTTAGATATGCTGTGAGCAGAGATAAGGCTTTTTCCTTTTTCTTTTTTTAATATGACCCAAATTTCCATAGTCTACTATTTTTCCTTTTGTAGAACTGTGCCTTTAGATGTTGAATTAGAGGCTTCAGCTCTAATAATCAATATTGTTCTCTCCTACGAGAATAACACTGCTAATGAAGGACTTTGCACCCAGAGGGACTTGTGCAAAACATATTCTGAAAATCTGGGTACTTAATCTGGCAGCTGAAGCATTCATAACTGAAAATCAACCTGAATAATAAATAGTTATTACCCTACTGCTGAACTAAGATAGGCCAGATGAGAGACAGAAAAAAAAAAAGAAAGAAAAATAAGATATATTTAGTTTCATGGGGAAAAAAGCAGCTGCCTTCTTTATCATACAAAAAAAAAAAGAAAGAAAATTGAGTAAAAGGGAGCCAGAAACTGCTTTCAGTATTATTTTTGGAAACAATGAGCACATTTGTGAGAAGTCCTCCAAAGTATGGGGGAAATAAAGCATCAAAGTCATTAATTCTTTCCTTGGTGCTGCATCAATGTAGACTACAGAGCCTAAACAGTGGGTTTCAGAGCACAGGTACCCTTTGTTAATGTGGCAAAATAATCCATAAGAACTGGAAAACACTTTCTTAGAAAGCCTTATACAAATCCAATGCACAGAGCTCAGTAATAGTTGGATTTCTTATAGAGGGTCTTGAGCCATTTTACCCATGGACTTGAGGATTTCAGGGTGTGCTCTCTTGACTTCTGACTGTGGCTGACAGCATCAACAAGATATGAATTTGCTGAAGGCAGGCCCTTGCTACCCACAGCTGAGTCAGGGTACAGAGGCTTCTGGATGGGCAAAGGGAGGTCAACCAAACCAGTGAATAGGCTTCAGAGCTTCCATAGGAAAAAAAAAATTGTGGAGATTCCCAGGAGAGAACAACCCCTGGCACAAATGTCTACTCCCCTCCTGAACTGCTTCAGTCAACAAATACACACTTGAAGATCAGGCCTGAGCTAAGTACAAGCTACTGATCTTTAGCTTAAGATACCCCACATTATAGTTAAGAAAATAACAGAATTGTATACAGGTTCAATTGTAACTGGAATAATGCAGAGAGAAGAAAAAATACACACTCACTCAGGCCCCTACTCATGCCCTCCTCCGACACTGGATTAGTGATCTGTCTTTCATCCTAGGTCCTCTCTTTGGATTTAAGGAAAATGTGTAATCTTTAGACAAGAAGATTATGCCAAGGGGTCTCTGCCTTTAAGCTAGCAAGTCTCCTCTCATAGGCTCGGTTCCTGCACAGACTTGCTGCTGGAGCTATTTTGCCCATGGTTTTGTCTCACCACATTTTCCCGATGTGCTCAGTCCAAGAGCTCTTGCTTCCTGCTGTCTCCAGTGTCCCACCCAACACCTGTCATCCCTCTCCACCTCCCTGAGACACCTGTCCTTGGTTCTGATGCCAGTGTCACTCAGGCCCCTGAGGACAGGTTGCAGACCAGATCATCAGACCAAGTTTTGCATGTTTCTTAACTGAATCAAGTGCAAATGAAATAATAAGCCCCAAATGGGAAGTTATAAAATGAGAGGCAATCATCATTAAGCATCATCCCAGTAAGACATTTCAGAAAGCAAAAGGAATAACAAAGGCCCCTCTGCAGAGAAAAGAAATCATCCCATTCTTTTTTCTTTTTAAGATTTATTTTATTTATTCTAGAGAGAGCCCCTCTGCAGGGAAAATAAATCAACCCATTCTTTTTTAAAAAATTTATTTTATTTATTCTAAAGAGATAGTGTATATGCAAGCAGGAGGAAGGGCATAGGGAGAGAGAGAGAGAGAGAGAGAGAGAGAATCCTCAAGCAGACTCCTCACTGACCATAGAGCGCAATGCGGGGCTCAATCTCAGGACCCCAAGATCATGACCTGGGACGGTTGCTCAACCAACTGAGCCACACAGGTACCCAAAAACCATCCCATTCTTTAGGTTTATATGACCAAATTTGCAAATTCACACTGCTGCTAAAAGATGTGCAAATTAAAAAAAAAAAAAGTTTTCTTGTTTCCTATTAACTGATCTAGCCCTGCTTAGAAGCCTCAATCAAAAGTAATCTAATTGGGTGATATCTCAAGAACTCAGCTTTCTCATGGAAGCTTTAGACCAGTGCAGTCCAGTAGAGCCTCTGTGATGAAGGAAATGTGATAGAGCTGCACCATCCAACACAGAATCCACCCGCCACATGTGGCTATTAATCACTTGAAAAGTGACTAGCAAGACTGAATTTTTTAAATTAACTTAAATTTATATTGTCACATGGGACAGAGGTACAAATTTTAGTCATGAGGATATAGATGATATTTAAAACAATGAAAAAATACACATAGATTGATTTATTCAAGGGATTCTGTGAATAGTTAGGTGTTTTGAGACATTCCTTCACTATCCTATTTATCTGTCACCATAATAATGGACCATTTGCTCAGGAAAACAAAATTAGTAATGTAATTAATTAATTAATTAATATAGCCATGTGTGACTAGTGACTGCCAACAGACCAACATGGCTACAGAACATAAATGCTCATGTGGGTGTGTGGCTGACACAATGTCATAGGGCGGGCTGTGCCCTTGTTCCCATTCATCCTAGAAGAGTGAGTTAGACCACAGCAGGCAGCTAGGACTTCCCATCCTTTCTTTGGCATAGCCTTGATCACTGAGAATCTGGTAAACCTGTAGGATAGAGTTATCTCCTGGTAGGTTATAGGAGGAAGTCAAGGTATTTATACTATAGTTTTCTTTTTTTGATAGATCCTGGCTGTCATGCCTGTTATCTTGATGAGAACACAAAAAGCCTATTATAGGAAATATCAGCTCTTCTTTTTCCTGGTCTCTTTTTAAATTGAGGTCTAATTAACATTTAACACATTAGTTTCAGGTGTACAACATAGTGATTCAATATTTGTATACACTGTGAAATGATCATCACAGTAACTCAAATCCCCATTCATTACCATATGAAGCTACAGAGTTTTTTTTTCTTTTGAGAAGAACTTTCCATTTTTACTCCGAGCAATTTTTAAATATTCACTACAATATTATTGACTAAGTCACCATGTTTATATCGTTCTCCCCCTCCTCCATCTCCTCTCCCTCCCCTTCCTATTCCTCCTCCCCTGCTCCTCCCCTTTTATTTTAAAAGAATTTTTTATTTAAATTCAATTTAGTTAACATATAGTGCATTTTTAGTTTCGGGGCAGAATTTAGTGATCCATAAATTACACATAACACCCAGTGTTCATGACATCACATGCCCTCCTTAATCCCCATCACTCAACTACCCCATCCCCTCACCCCCCCTCCCCTCCAGCAACCCTCACTTTGTTTCATAGGGTCCAGCATCTCTTAGAGTTTGCCTCCCTCTCTGTTTTCATTTTTTTTCTTTCCCTTCCCCTATGTTTCATCTGTTTTGTTTCTTAAATTCCACATATGAGTGACATCATACAGTATTTCTCTTTTTCTGACTTATTTTGCTTAACATAACACCCTCTAGTTCCATCCACATCATTGCAAATGGCAAGATTCCATTCTTTGATGACTAATATTCTATTGTGTGTGTGCGTTTTATATACATATATGTGTATATATATATATATATATATATATACACACACACATACACATCATTGTTATATGCTCCTCCCCTTTTAGAGCAATGCTACTACTTCTGCCCCACACCCAAGCAGATGGCTGTCCTGGTCTAACTCACAGAGAAAGCCATTTATAAACAAATACAGCAGAAGAAGCAAGATATGGTATTTCTAAACACATCTACCACAAAAGCACTTATTCTATAATTAGTTCAGTGTTGTAGTTCAACAAAAGGCGTTATAATGACCAAGAACATAAGGTAAATTTTGTTATCATAAAACTATAGGTAAGTCGAGGCATTCCTTAGCGGCTGTTTGTTTTAAAACAAAACAAAACAAGAAACCTTCAGTGAAATTCATATCGGTTATATTCTTTCAGACAGTACAAACTAAAGATAAGCCTTTGTAATGGCAGAGAGTATGAACCGTTGAGCTTAAAGCACTAAAATTATTCAGAAATGACAAAAGGTAACATTACTTTTAACATCAGGCTCTTCATCTGAATATAAAAGGAAGTTTCTTCTTTTGACTTCATTTTTCCTTAATTGGAAAATCTTTTCAGAGAGAGATAAAAAAAAAAAATCTATTCTTTTTTTAGTATACAAATAAGCAAAGAAAATAAAAATAGCAAGTCTTAATGTCTTTTATTTCTCATTTTAATCTTGTTGAAAAGTATTTAATTTGTACAAAAAATGAATATAATCATTGCAAGCAGCAATAGGTATGCAAAAGAAAGTTTCTCTTTTTAATTCTGAAAATAATTATGTGTTAGTGAATTTAAAAATCCATGTTGGAAAAGACTTATGTTGCCAGTCAGTAAGATATTTTGTAATGACAATTTTTTATGACATTTGTTATCCTCTTAAGAAGCATCTCAAGAAAATAAAAGAAGAAGCACCTCAAGATACTCTCATGTATTGATGACTAAACATGCTTGCCCTCCAATTATTCTTCAGTAAATATTTTTTTTTAATTTTTCAGATTTGTTTCATTGCTGCACTGCTTATTTTAAGGGATTTCAAAATAAATTCTGCAAAAAATAACTATATTTACCTTTTAAAATTAAACCTGTATGTTTTGAAGATATTATCATAAAATACTTTATTAAAGTTCAGGAAGAAAAAAATGTCAGTATTAAATCAATTCTTAGTAGTGATTTAAAGCTAGCTGTTCTACTCAAATAACCCAGCCTCTCCCTAGTCTAGCTTGGAATGATCTGCCTTCACCAGTATTTTTTTTAGGGTGCCCTGGCACATGAATCAAAATCGACTGGAAAACTTTGGTCAGTCATTCTGGAAAAATGTTCCAAAGCCTCCTAATATGACTTTGTTTAATCTTTCAGACACGTGTCTTCCTGAATCTATTCATCCTTTCAGGCCAGCATGTGGTTGCTACCCTGCCAGCTTATCCACTGTCACAATTCTCTGCAAAGTGTGTACCTATAACTAAAGAGCATCAGTCTGAAAGGCCCTTTCTTGTTCATGTAAGACATTTTCTCCATCAATACCACTTGTACTTTTTGCCTGGAGATCATCTTGCAAACATACAGCAAAATCAGAGAGGCTCTGAACTCAGGTGCACAGCCGGGTAACCTAGCAGGTAATCTGAAAGTACCACTCAGCAAGTACCATCAGAAGTATCACTGGACTTTGTTGTCAGTTACCAAGCACAGGTGACCCTCAGTATGTTTTCCAACACAGTCACAGAAACCAGTCAGGTCTGCTGCTGCCATGAATTACTAGGATGGCTAAACTGGGGCATATCAGCTGCACACCAGCATTGAAGAATACTTTATCTACTTGGATCCACCTAATCCAAAGCACCCTGTAGCTCAAAAACAAGCATAAACTGGGAGGGAGTAAAAAATGTATCATATTTGAGGCATCATGGATATGAATTTTTTAAATACTTCCACAAATCTTTTATTTTTAAGATTTTATTTATTTATTCATAAGAGACACAGAGAGAGGCAGAGATATAGGCAGAGGCTCCCGCAGGGAACCTGATGTGGAACTCGATCCCGAGATCCCAGGATCACAACCTGAGCCAAAGGCAATACTCAACCACTGAGCCACCTAGGCCCCCTACTTCCACAAATCTTAATCTATTAATCGTCCCCTCATCTTTAGTGCTCACCATGTGCTGTTTCTGTGTCAGTTTTTAAAAAGGGAAAGTCATCTGTGAGCAAAGCATTTACTGCTGCATAACAACAGTCCTGAATTGATGGATGAATGACTATATGGTGAAGTGAAGATCCAGTGCTTGGATCTACTTACCTCAAATCCAAAGCACAACCATTGGTTTCTTAGCAAGGGACTGATCTACTAGGAACTCTGTCCTTCTGGAGCTTTGAGTTCAATGATAAAACAAATTAAGTTGAAAGATTCAAGCTTTCTGGAAAACTGATATTTTTTTCTTCATTCATCGTGTAGAGAAGATAGTGAGTCCTTGAGTCTAGATAGCTAGACTGCTCAGCCAGCTGCACACAGTCTGATCAGAATCAAGCTAAATTCAAATCATGTCCAGCGATTTCAGTTCTGGTGTCCTTTCTACTGACTCCTGATGTGTGTGACACTCTCCAGACTGCAGGCTCCTTGTTTTTTACTCAAAGAATAATGCTCCATGCTCCTTTCTTTTTTTCAAGAAAAACCATTAGCTTTTTAAATTAATATGTGTCACAGTGACTACTGCTTTTTGGAAATACTATTCATTTTCTGCATTGCCTTTTCTTCCCAATTTCACATCTGCTGATGTCTGTGTACCGAATCGATCCTAAACTGTTTTGTCAGCAAGTTATTTTCAGAAAAAAAAATGCAAAAATCCCAAAGTCTGCTTGAATGATTTCTCAGAAACCTTGTGGCTCACTGAAATCCTGCATTCATACATAGGAGAGTTTATTGCCAAGAGCAATTCAAGGCAAGGGTGACACTGAAGAATTTATAAAGAAAATAAAATCCCATTGTATAACAAAAGTGTCTTTCATTTCATAATCAACATAAAAGCTGATACTACTAGACTCCTTTAAATCTATTGCTAAAGAAAACAGATGAACTTTAAGTCATATCTGAGCAAGCATAAATTAAAATAATACAAGCCAGGATCATGGCCCATCACTTCCAACACATGGCACTTCTGTCTCTCAGCTCATGCCCCATGCCTCTCCTGAATACAGGACACATAGAACCTCACATGGACATCCTAAACAATCAATCTCCTAACATCACACTCTCACCTCCAGCACAAAGATAGGGACAACACCTCCTTGAGCAGCTTCCCCAGTTTCACTAATGTCTTGACTGACCCATTCCGTTTCCCTTGTCAGGAGTCCAAACTTCTAGAATGCCCAAAGCCCAGTGCCCTTACTCTGCTTCAGTAGCTTGACAAAAGAGTACAGTAAAGACTGTAGAAAGAAAAGAAATTTCCAGTGGGGATTTCAGAAACACTATTATGGCCCAGATGGTTACAAAAACAAAATTCTGCAAACTGAATCATAATTCTCCCATTGTGTAAAACATGACCCCAGTGCCTACTAATAATCAACTATTGATTTAGGTCACCAATTTCACTCAAATCCCCCAGCTTTCCAATATAACTACTGAATAATCACCCATTTGCTATTTAACTTTAATTTTAAATTAAATTTACCATTATAACTTAAATTCAAAAATTTTATCTAATTCACTTTTTTATCATGGAGCCATATATCCCTTGGGGATTAGATATTGTGGAAACAGTAAGCAGTGATGAGGAAAAGATATTAAGAAAATCATGTTATGGGAGGACAGGAAAAGAAAAGAAAGAAGGAATGAAAGCTGAAAGAAATCCCAAGGGTAGCCTGCAGGATGGAAATCAGTATATGGCAATAATATAACTACATATCAAATAAGATAGAAGTGGGTCTATAACATGAAGTACTCACTCTCTCCTGGGCTTCCTACAGCAAGTGGTAAAGAAATGGGAATATCATGGAGAAATACCCAGTTTAACCCAGTAATCAGTGCTAACCCCGTAACTGCAGATGATGGCCCAATCTCTGCCTCCTCCACCACCCAGCATGCTTCTGGTCCCCATAACAGTCCTAAAAACCACTTGACCTGATTAAGGTTATGGACTGTTATGGGGTTGAATCATGTCCCCAAAAAGATACATTGAAGTACTAATCCCCATTACCTGTGAATGTGACATTATTTGGAAATAGGGTTTTTGCACATGTAATCAAGTTAAGATGAGGCCTTTAGGGTGAGCACTTAATCCAAGATGACTAATATCCTTATAAGAAGCGAGACGAGACAAAGACACAGGAGGGCAGAAGCCCATGTCATGACAGGAGCAGAGATTGGAGTGATATAGCAACAAGCCAAGGAACTCCAAGGACTGACAGACAGAAGCTAGGAAGAGGAAAGGGAGAATCCCTTCCCCCCACCCCCCTCAAAGGGACCATGGCCTGCTAACATCTTGATTTTGGACTTAGAGATTCAACAACTAGGCAAACAAATTTTGGTTGTTTAAAACCATCCATTTTGGCACTTTGTTAGAGCAGCCCAAGAAAACTAACTCATGGACTTTAGGATGGGAGGATTGTGCTGGATTATCTAAGTGGGCCCAAGATAATCACATGGATCCTTACAGGTGGGGAACCTTTCCAGGCATGATAAGAAGAAGAAATGTGATGGTGGAGCAGAATTAGAGAGATATTATGTTGCCAGCCTTGGAGATGGAAGAAGGTAGCCATGAATTAATAACAGAGGCAGCCTCTAAACTGGAAAAGGCAAGGAAGGAGACTCTATAGCAGGGTCTCCAGGAGGAATGCGGCCCTATCAACATCTTGCTTTTAGCTGACTGAGATCCATGTTGGGCCTCTGATCTCCGGAACAGTAAGATAATAAATTTGATAGTTTAAGCCACCAAGTACGTGATAATTTTTTATGGTTGTGATAGAAAATTAATACATAGGCCTCTATTACAAAAACAGTGTACTCAATTATCATTATTATTATTATTTGAATTTCATCACATTTTGTGGAAATCTGTCTTCTCTTTTGTTATGTAAGTACCTAATTAATGTCCTCAATTTTTCCCATTGGCTCACAAAGCCTAAAATGTTCTCCATCTGGCTCTTTACAGACAAAGTTTGCTGATCCCTACTTTTGAGCATTAACAAGTTTCAGTTTGGTTAAAAGGAAAATACTTAAAATGTAGATCTTTCACTTCTCAGTATTTCTTGCTGTATAGTTTACTAAAGTTCAGATTAGAGAAGAAGATTATTGTAAAGAGCTGTATAATTGTAGTTCTCAGCAAAATTATAACAAATATACTCACTAGAATTATATTGATTCATTTTTAAAATCCATTTGGGCAGTCTGTGATGTGCCACCATGGTGTCCTTGGAACAGCAAACATATGAATCAAGAGTCAGAAGGAGGGTAGCCCAGGTGGCCCAGTGGTTTAGTGCTGCCTTCAGCCTAGGGTGTGATCCTGGAGACCTAGGATCGAGTCCCAGGTCAGGATCCCTGCGTGGAGCTTGCTTCTCCCTCTGCCTGTGTCTCTGCCTCTCTCTCTCTCTCATGAATAAATAAATAAAATCTTTAAAAAAAAAAAAAAGAGTCAGAAGGAGGTACTAAACAAACTTGAACAAAGATGAGTACTGGCTTCTATTTCCAGAGAGCCATGTAAGCCCACTCATCCCAGACAGATGGATAAGGTACCATTCCAATCTACAGGTGGTGTTGTAGCACTGGCAGTGGGCTAGCTCTTTATAAAAGCCAAGTGTTTGATAAGAATGTGCAAGATTGAGAAAATCATAAAAACTTTTCAACTTGAAAAATGAGATTTACCTAAAATATGTTCAGAATCCATTCTCCTAAGGATTTCTTCAGAATTCAGAAATTCCAAATGAGATAATCAGTAAAGTTAAATAAAATGGCTGTTCTTGCTTATTAATCATCTGTTCAAAGAGTTCAAAACTTATTCATCTGAATCACACCATTTTGAGCTTGGTACCCTCATTTGGAAGAACTGGAAGCTAAGAAGGTGTAAATGGCTTGCTGAAGACAGGCTGAGTCATTAAGAAAAGTGATTAGCACTGCCAGATTGTCACTACCCTACAGACTAGTTAACCCTGCTCTTTTTTGAGAGAAGATGGTAGCTTAATGAAAAGCATCTTTTATTCAGTAATAGTTGTTTAGTGGCTACCATGTGCCAGGAACAGGAAAGCCAGACTCGCCCCAGCTCATCAGTGAACTTGGTCTTTTGCTATTAGACCAGTATGTGTGTTTAACATTTGCCTCCCTCACACCTCACCACACCTGACTCTACCCCACATGAATTGGTCTGTGTGCCACTCTAACAGACAAGAGGCATAAGCAGAAATATCTCCACCATTGCCAGATAGCCCAAGAACTACAGCAGAGAGGCCATACATGGATTTCAGGGTCAGTCAAACATAGGTTCAAATCCACTCTCTTTATTAGCTGTGTGACAGTGGGAAAATAGTCTAACAGATGGGCCACAGTTTTCAGAGCTCAGATGTAAAATAAGAAGCATAGCATGTCCTTCATGGTGAGCTATGAGGACACAGAAGCTCATCCAGCTGGCTATCATAGAAGGTCTTCAGTAAAATTTAACAACCATGAATGCATTTGAAGGAGATAAAGCAAATGTATGGAACACTTCAGTCTTCTTTGAATAATTCTGTAGAACTCTTGTTCACTAACTAGGTTTCTGTCTCAAAGGCGCCTCAGTAAAGTAGCCCCTGCTATGTGTGTAGGCACCTCACACATACAGATGGTAGAATTGTCCTGAGATGGTGATAATGTGCAAGGGAAGGGCATAATGGCACATTAGACAACTCAGAACAAAGGCAAAGTATTGACTTTTATTTCCAGAGATACACATAAGTCTACCAATCCCAGTACAATATAAGGACGTCAACAATTTTATATTGAGGAGAGAACAAAAGAGTAAGAGATGCATGGAAGGGAGGAAAAGGTGACAGTTGTGGGGGGCACATAGGTAGGCAGGAGGTAGACAGATACACATCCATCCATCTGCACTTGCGTGTACCATGAGCAAAGGACACACGTGTACAGTGAGTGGGGGACATGCTCACTTTGGCTCTAAAGCTCTGTGATTGAAATTATTCCATTCTTTGGAGGTTGAGTGCTGATAAATGATGATAGAAAGGTAAGAAGGTGATTTAGACAGGTTTCAAAAAAGATAAATGGCTGGAAAATATGAGCAAAACAAATGATCTATCTTTTTTTAATAATGCAAATTAAATCAGTGTGATGCAATGCTCACCTATCAAATGAACAAAGAATTAAAAAGCAGATGAGGGCACAAGGAAATAGATGCATTCAGACATTGCTGTCAGAAATGCAAATTGATGTAAGAGTTTGAAAAGTAATTTGGTGATATTTACCAAAATAATTTAGAATGTTTGTATCTTTTGACTTATTAATTCTTCTTAGAAACAATCATACGGGGACCCCTGGGTGGCTTAGTGGGTTAGCGCCTGCCTTTGGCCCAGGGCGTGATCCTGAAGTCCCGGGATCGAGTCCCACGTCAGGCTTCCTGTGGGGATCCTGCTTCTCCCTCTGCCCGTGTCTCTCCCTCTCTCTCTCTCTGTGCCTCTCATGAATAAATAAATAAGGTCTTTTTAAAAAAAGAAGAAACAATCATACTGTAGTTATAAGAAGATATGCCAAAATGCTCACAAAAAGTTATGTACAGAAGTGAGGCACAACAGAGAAAATTGGAAATCCCCCAAGTGTTCAATATTAACAGGATGCTTTAAAAAGCCAGAACATATCCATATGCTGGGATACTTTGTAGCCATTAAAAATAAAGGCTTTTCAATAACATGAGGAAATTTAATAACATTAAAAATGTCAAGTAAAGAAAGCATATGTTCTCACATAAGCTAAAAATGCATTGAGAAAAATACACAAGAAATTAATATTGCTAGAATTATGAACACATATTTCCTGATTCTTCATATTTTTTCAAATTTTCTGAAAGCCTATGCATTATTTTTAAGCTTAGGAAGGACATAAAGCTAAAATATTTACCATAATAAGAGCAAAGATAAAAGGGAACTGTTCTTGTCTGTTTTCTTTCATAGTTCTAAGGCCTTATGTCAGGAAAATAAGAAAATGTTCATTGGAAAAATTAGTTTATTTATTGACTTCAGCAAGGCCATTAAGCAGTGAAAAAGAAACAGGTAACAACATAAATTCTTTTTTTAAAGAATTTATCTATTTATTTGAGAGAAAGAAAGAGAATACGTGTATGAGCAGGCGTGGGGAAGGGGCAGAGGGAGAGGAAGAGAGAATCCCAAGCAGACTCCCCACTGAGCACAGAGCCTGACACAGGGCTCCATCCCATGACCCCGAGATCATGACCTGAGCTGAAATCAACAGTAGGGTGTTCAACTGACTGAGTCACCCAGGTACCCCTGGTGGCAACATAAATTCTTGAAAGGGGAGCTGCTCCTAGGAGAAGAAATTTCCGGGACTTCTCTCCAAAATACATGCCACATAATGTGGCACTTTTCATTTTCATTTTCCAGACTTATTTTGATTAAATAGTTATGCAGTAGAACTAAAGCTTTAGTATATACCTAGGCTACAGTCTTCCTAGATGCTTTCTAAAGTCATTTCACTGCTAATAAATTTCTTAGAAGTTAGGGAAAGAAAAGTTTCTCTCTGCAAAATTCTTAAGAGTTCCATTCCGTTCAACTGTGATATTCTTAACTTTTACAGCAGAGACCTTTTAAAACACTTCTTTTCTCCTATCTTCTGCCTCTGTTACTTACCTTTTGTATTTTAATCTGAGTTAAAGGAGCTACCATACAATACTGTTTTATCTAAATCCTTTTTGGTTATATATGTATATGTATATATGTATAGCATATATATATAGTATATATAATTACATATATACCATATTATATATGATATATTATTTATTTAATATATATAATAACAATCATGAGAATAATGATGTGAACTGGACATATTGTGGTGATTGTTCCACTATATATATATATATATATATATATATATATATATATCAAATATTTATGTTGTGCACCTAAAACTAACAATGTTGTATGTCAATTATACCTCAATAGAAATATATATGTAGCAATAATAAACCACAACAGATGCAGAATAAGAAACTTATAAAGATATCCATATGAATTAATACTACACCTTCCCTTAAAAATCCAATTTGTATGCCAAAATTAATTTAAATGTTATTTAGACAAATCACATGATATAGCAAAAGGAGCCCAAAGTTGAAGCCCAAACACCCATATTCAGAGTGAAAGCCCCCAGGTTTCTGATAAAGACAAATCATTCAACCCCTCACCGCACACATTTGTTTTCTGTTGAGTGGAAATGATACAGTTCTATGGCAACACGAGACAGTATAGGTAGAAGGGAGTATAAATTGTGAAGTTAGTATTTTAACTCCTTCACATCAAAAAGGAGAAAAGATTTTTACAGGGCTTCTTCACTCAATTTACATGCTATATTTATTCAATGAAGGAAAGATTTAAAAAAAAAAATTGTTGACCCACTCTAGAAGATGTTCTTAGCCTGGACCTTGAATGGAGCCTCAAAAATTTGCTAGTATTAATGTGGTACAATTTTTGCTAGGTAAAATAAAATATGTAAATAAATCAATAAGTAAAACTGACAATTTACAAAACAGAGATTGCAGCTATTGCATAGTAAATGAAAGATTGCTATTAAACTTTAATATTTATCTTGGTAACATAACCATTATTTTCTCTAAAATAGCTCAGATTAGGATGTACATGCACTTCAGAATAGAATGGTATAGTGTTTTGCCAACTCAGTAATGTAAAGATCTCCTTTAAAGGAAAAGATCCTCTCAATTACAAATGTTGACAGATGACGTGTATAACAATATTAGTATATAAAACTCAGTATAATCTGTCTGCTTTATCTGACTTGTTTACCATTATAAAACTAAAAATTAGTTTATAAATTAACAGCAAACAGGGATCCCTGGGTGGCGCAGCGGTTTGGCGCCTGCCTTTGGCCCAGGGTGCGATCCTGGAGACCCGGGATCGAATCCCACGTCGGGCTCCCGGTGCATGGAGCCTGCTTCTCCCTCTGCCTGTGTCTCTGCCTCTCTCTCTCTCTGACTATCATAAGTAAATAAAATTTAAAAACAAATAAATAAATTAATTGATTAACAGCAAACAAAACTACAAAAAAGTATGAAAAACTGTAACATTAATGTGACAGACTCTATTGTTTGCTAAAACTAAATAACTATCCTCAATGTGAATGTGATAATACACATGCAGATTTAAAGTTTGATATATCTATATACACAATTTTCCCGACATGTTTCTCTGTTCTAACTTCTATAAATCTCCACTGGTATGAACACATCTGAGTTATACATACAGGGCATATATAGGCACATACCTGGCTTGTACATGGAATGTGCATAGAGAGCACACAGGCACACACTGGAGTCATGCATGCAGTACACACAAGAAGCATGTATAGGCACATGCCTGAGCTACATGTAGAGGACAATTCCAGTCTTTCCCCATTACCCTAGGAATAAATAAGTTGCAGTCCTCATGCTAATCAGATGATCAATCCAACCCCAAATATGGGTAATAAAACTGTATAACTGAAGTCCATTAGGAGCCCCAGGTAATCTGGAACATGCTTATATCACCTTTTTTAGACTAAAATCAAAACAGAATTACAAAATTAATCATTTTCTTAAGGAACACACAGGCACTGGGAAAAGTTTATATACTCCTGTTTAAGGAACTCAAGTATCTATATCATGACTTAAATCTAAATATTTTGAACAGCTTTTTTATTCAATAGAATCCTAGAATAACTCATTTGAATAAAATTTCTGGGGTGCCCGAGTCTGGCCAGATCTGAGTTATTGATTTTTCTTGCTGACTCAGACCAACAGCATCAGCAACAGCATCCCTGGGTTGGGAGCTTAGGCATCTGATTTAGCCTAGTCTCCATCCTTCCCAGTTATCTTGTCTTAACTTCTCTCTTTTTCAGCTTAGTGCCCTGTTCTTGCTCTTCTTAAATACCACATTCATTGGGGACAAGCAAAATAGACACATCATTGAAACAGATTTGTTTTCATACTGACAGCCCATAAAAACTCCTCTGTGGAAGGAAAGCCACAGTTAGAGTAGGTTGCATAGCTAGAAATTCCAAATTCCCCTGCAAGTATTTATGACTGAGGCCTTTTCTTTGTTAACCACAAATAAATAGACCTCTAGGCCTGCTCGCCTGCATAGGTTAACACAGAAAGTAATGGACATTCCACATATATTTAGTAGAAGCTTACATAGCCTGCTCTTACACATATAGCTGTGGTTTCCTAAGGGAAGTATAAAGAGAAACAGACACCCAGTAAACTGATCCACTGAATTTTCACCAATTCATTCAATTTAACAAATGCTTAAGTGCCTGTAATCTGAAAAATATTGTGCAGTTTTGAGTTTTCTATTTAAATCAATGATGAACTAAAAGAACAAGATACCTAGGATCCAAATTTTATTCATCCATCTCCTTTATTTAAAACATATATTGATCATTTATCATGATGTACTAGGCATTGTGCTGTATTCAGTAAGAGATTAAAGAGAGGAAAGATTGTTTCTCAACTGAAGGACAGAAACACATGTTATGGATGAACTAGCATGTAGCTTTAGACTAGCAGACATCAGAACTGTAACAGAGAGACATGAAGAGGAAGAATAAAGGGAAGCAAAGAGGGGCATCTGGGTTGCTTAGTCAGTTCAGCATCTAACTCTTGATTTGGGCTCCAGTCATGATCGATCAAGCCCTGCATCCGGCTCTGCACTGGTGTGGAGTCTGCTTAGGATTCTCTCTCTCTCCCTCTGCCCCTCCTTCCCACCCCCTACTCATACCTTCTCTCTCTCTCTCTCTCTCTCTCTCTCTCTCTCTCTCTCTCTCTCTCCTCTATCTCTCTCTCTCTCAAAAAATAAAAAAATAAAATAAAGAAGAGCAAAAAGAAAACAATATAGTATTGTGGTTAAGAACAAGAATATGGTCAACTACAAAGATCCAAGTTAATGCTCCAGTTTTTTCATTTACTATCTGTGTAATCTTGGCAAATTACTTTACCTCTTCAAGCCATAGTTTCTTCTTATGTGCCAGAAGGCTAAACAGAAGTACTTAACAAATTGTTCCATTTTATTTTTGTTTTAAAGAATTAAATGAGATAAAGTACAATCTCTGGCACAGGATTAGTGCTCAGTTAAGGCTACCTATTTTCATTATAATTGTTATTTCTCTTAAAAAAGAAAGAAATACTAACAGGAGTCTTCCAGACTAAAACGAAAGGAAACTAGACAACAAATAGAATCCATGTGTAGAAATATTAAAAGTACCAGTAAAGGCAACCATATAGGTAAATATAAAAGATAAAATAAATGTACTTTTGGTTTGTAACTTTTCTCCTATTTGAAAGATAACTGCATAGACCAACAATTATAAAACTGTATTGATAGACTTATAACATACAAATATTTGTACTTATAATGTACAAGAGCACAGAGAAGGGAAGAGGGAATGGAGTTGCATAGCAGTAAAGTTTTTATGATATTGACATTGAGTTGGTATTACCCAAGCTAGATCTTGAAGATAAGATATTCATTGTAATCCCTGGAGTAAATATTAAGAAAATAACTTTAAAATTGAGTAAAAAGCAACAGAGGAATTAAAATGATAGACTAGAAAAGATTTATTTAGCACAAAAGAAGATAGTAATGGCAAAATAAAGAGAAAAATGGCATAGAATACAAGTAGAAAAATGACAGATGTAAAATCTACCTTATCAGTAATTATATTAAATGTGAATAAACACTCCAATCTAAGGCAGAGATTGACAGAATAAGCCAATATGACTCAATTATATAATGTACTAGAAACACATCTTCAATTTAAGTCACACATAGTTTAAATATTAAAAGATTGAAAAAGATTTACCATGTGAACTTACAAAAAGACAGCTAAAGTGACTATATTACTATCAGACAAAATACACTTTAAGAAAAAAATTGTTATTAGAGACAAAGGACATTTTATAAGAATAAAATTGTCCCATCAAGAAGACATAAAAATTATAGGTACATATGTACCTAACAACAGATCCTGAAAATACATGAAGCAAAACCTGAAAGAATTTAAGGGAGAAATAGACAATTCAGCAATGATAGTTGCTGATTTCAATAATGGAACAACTTGGCAATAAAGCAAAAAGTAAATAAAAGACTTGAATAACACTATAAAACAGCTAGACCCAACAGGCATTCATAGAACAGTCCTTTTAAAACCATCAAAATAAAAAATTTTCTCAGGTGCACAAAGAACTTTCTGCAGGATAGATCACATATTAGGTCATATATGTAGTATTAGGCCATAAATGTAGTGTATGCATATTATGGAATACTATTCAACCATTAAAAAGGAATGAAATATATACACGCTAACACATGGATGAACCTTAAAAACATGCTAAGTGAAAGACTCAGACATAAAAAGACCACATATTCCATGATTTCATTTATATGTAATGTCTTTTGCAGGCAAATCCAGACAGAAAGCAGATTTCTGTTTTGTCAGGGCTAAGGGAATAAGCAGGAGAATAAAGGATGACTGCTCACAGAGAAAGCATTTCTTTTTGCAATGATGAAAATTTTCTGGAATTAGGATGTTCACATGGCTTCATGAATATAATAAATGCTCCTGAATTACAGACTTTTGAAAGGGTAAATTTTATGGTATGCACATTATATCTCAAGTTAAAAAATACTGGGAGGAACCAAAAGGTTGTTTGATAAAATATTAATTTGTTTACAGAAAAAAAAATTGTGTGTTTTACAATGGCAATAAGGACATGAATATGATGATGATGGCTAAGATAATTAACCTAAACAAAATTCTATGAAGCAAATACTCTTTTTACCCCCAATTTTCAGATAAAGAAAATAAAATGTAGGGATCCCTGGGTGGTGCAGCGGTTTGGCGCCTGCCTTTGGCCCAGGGTGCGATCCTGAAGACCCGGGATCAAATCCCACGTCGGGCTCCCGGTGCATGGAGCCTGCTTCTCCCTCTGCCTGTGTCTCTGCCTCTCTCTCTCTCTCTCTCTGTGTGACTATCATAAATAAATAAAAATTTATTAAAAAAAAAAGAAAAGAAAATGTAGAGAGTAGTGAAAATGGAATTCAATCCCAGCTCCTTAGCCACTAGCAGTGATGATGTCCCTATACTTGAGATCACATTTTAGTGGCAGAAACAGACAAGTAGACATATAATAGTCATCAAATGAAAAGAAATCTGTAATGGCAAAAATGAATGGTGGCAACACAAAAGATGGTTCTGAGTTTCTCAGGCAGAAAGGACAAGAACATTCCTGGCAGATAACTAGAGAAACCAGAGTCCTACGACAAAGGTTTCAGACATTTTCTTGATGACTTTTGGCATCTGTTCTCCCTCTCTACTGCCTTAACTTACTACTGCACTTGCCCTACACACACACACACACACACACACACACACACAGAAGCATGGCATAGGCAGTTTAGATATTAGCTGAGCTTATAACTATATAATCAGCAGACACACACATTATAAGGTGAATTGGTTTCTTACTCAGTTTGGTTTAAAGGCCATGCTTACATACTACGCAGACAAGCCTTTAGGTACAGAGGCCTATCTCCTGAAAATTTGAACGCTTTCAAGTTCCTGTTTGAAGAGTTAATTGAAACTCATTTTTACACACGATTATTAGTAGCCTATGCAATAAACTACCTTATCCCGAACAAAATATTTGTAAACTGCTATCAACCACCCAAAAGGAACAGCACCAAGAGTCTACAGAGGCAAGTCACTGTCTCAAGCACAAAAAGAACAACGTATTTAGATAATGATATTTCTAATTAAATTTGTTGCAGACAGACAGAATTAGATCAGTAGTGAGTTTACAGAGAAGCATTAATGATGAGAAAGGAATTGAATCCATAAATGTCACTTTGGAGAGAGGAAGCAGGATGTATATGTCCTCTCTTAATAGATTAATTAGGATAAACTAAACAGCATGTTCAGAAAGTTTATAGGATTGGCAAATAATGTTTTGGTAAGGTCATTATAAGCCATTCGATGGCTATTATGATGGTAATTTACAGCCGTGACAATTGCCTAGACAAGAGAATTAAGACATTACTGGTTCCAATTTTAATTTGAAACAAAGCTAACCATATCATATTAAGTGTCCTGGTCTTGGGGCCTCTAGCCACTGGCTGCAAATGTTAAACTCATTTGCTGTTTTTCCCAGAATAGCTGACAGAACTGGGCAGAGGCAGGAGAAAAAAAAAAAATGAGTCAATTGTAAAGATCTTTGGATTCAAGAAAAAAGACTCAGGGAAGAAGAAAGATCCTTCCTGCACAGCAATGTTATCCAAACAGCAGGGTTCTCAGATTGCCTGATAGTAAAAGACATCCCATAAACAGCCCCCAGTAAAGAGAGGGGTAGGTGTTTCTCTTTGAAAAGAGTCTATAGCTGAACCAAGACTCTGTTTCTCCTGCCCTCACAACTTAACCTTAAAGCAATGTGAAGGGATATCAATGAATAAGAGAGAAAAGAGAAGACCCATTATTCTGAATGGGATCTGGTAGGACAATTCCTGAGGATCACAGTTAGGGGTAAAAGATCCTTAGACCTGCTATTTGTTTGCATTTGATAGTAAGTTAACCTCATGTAGTTTTCCTATGGAGTTTTATTCCACTTTCTAAGGCAATTACTTCTTAACATTTCTCTACTGGTCCTTATACAGTGGATATCAGGTCAGAGTTAGAGGTGGAACATTTCAGAATCATTCTTCGGGTATGTTGTCAAGATCCACCCATAGCCTTACTCGTCCACAGTGCCAGACTCTGAGGCTATACTGGAGGGTTTCCTGGCTTGAATTGAGCAACGTGAGATTTAGACAGGGCTGTGTCTTTTCCTAAGACCTTGACCAAGTCACTCTATTCTGCTGGCCCTCAATTTCTTTATCTGTAAAAGGAGGAAAGTAAACCTCAAGTTTCTGTGGTTTCAGATGTCCCTTCCATGTGAAATCAATTCTTCAATAAAATCAATTAATTAATAAATAAAATATAAATATATATTTATGGGTACTTATGTATTCATCTATAAATATATTATATATAATAAAAGAATATGTTTATATATAATAAGAGCATATCACACACAGATATACTATATTCACAAAATATATTTTCATAGGGTGTTTTCAAACAGTCTCTAAGCAGTCCACACAAAATAGTTTTAGGTCAGTACAGAATTATTTTTGTTTCCTCAGAATCAAAAGACAGAAAAGCTTCCTGGCACACAGTAGCCCACTCCTGACTCAGACTGGTATTTAGCCATGGGAAACATCTGACTGAATAGGAACCAACATCTGAAACATGATATCTCCGCAGACAAGGCCTCAGACATGGCAGTGAGATAAAGCATGTTTTCTCCCACTTGTCCACCTTAGCCTATTCTTTCTTAGGTACCAATTCATACCTGCTTCCCCAGCCTTCCTGGCCACCCACAGGCCCTGACTCAGAGCTGCCATCTTCTGATTCTCAACCACACTCTCTTCCAATAACTTTCTTCTTCTATCTCATGCATTTAAAGTTGACCAAGGCAGTGGCAAACCACGGTGCTTTCATTAGACACCAACAGAAGCCAAGGATAATACTAGGTAAGAATCAAAGGAATAAACAATCTTCTGAGGCTGAGGGTCTGTCGTTCCAACTGGAAGAGGAAGCGAGACTACAGTGGTAGGTGCAATATCTTCCAAATATCTAAGCCTAGGACAAATCAATCCACACTGCAAAATACAACACATATAAAATTCAATCATAGCCCTCTAGGGAATAATTCAGATAGTGGATATTTCAGGCATGTGGGCTTTTCTGCTTCCACTGACATTATATTCTCTTGGCAGTTGCCTGTGCCTCAAATTGCCTTTAGGAAGCCATAGGAGACTGAACTGCAATATGCATCCAGGCTATTCATGCTGAAATTGAACAGAGCCTACTTCTGAGTGGGGAAATGGGGGTGTGACAATTTCAGTTCCTCCTTCTGAAGACGAGAGAAGATTTCTGCTCCACCTAGCAAATTTTATATCCTTTTGGACTTCTTAATATTGCTCCTGGAATTGACTGTCATTTATATATTGAGAGGAAAATCTGCCAAAGTGATTCTTTAAAGAATCATTAAAATACTGACCCTGTGGGATGAGAGGAGCCTCCCCACCCTTACTTGATGCCTTCCTCCTGCAGTCTTTGATACGGCTAATAGACATCCTCAGCCTTTCCACAGGGACTAGATGTTTGAACTCACTGAGCACGTGGAAAGCACTTACTCTTCACTCTTTGCCAAACTCTAAATCTAAAGTTACCTTGGTGAAGCCCCAAATTACCCTCTTAAGGTCTAAATGTCGCAAGAGTGACCAAGGTCTTGAAATATACAAGGAACTGGCTCAAGAACAGAAACAATATTATTCCACTACTACCTTATGATACCTACAAATCTCTTAAGATTTGTAAAGATGTGTAGGTAGTTATCTGTTTTATGACCTTTGCATCCACTCAAATTAAAATAAATCTCATCCATAGAAAAGGCTAGAAGGTTAGAATAGTGTAGTACCTTCCTTTATTAGAGTATTGTTCCTTCACCAAAACATAATAGTAATTATGATTTGGTGAAGATAAAAAACTGGTTCAGGTCACAAAGCTGGTTAGTAGGAGAGCTAGAATCCAGATCCTTAACACTAGATTACCTGATGGATTACCAGTCCTACAAAAGTGTCCTTATTACCCAGCCTTATTTTTTTTTTCTACCTTTGCCCATTGGCATTTTATACCTGGAGGACCCAGAAGTCTGACAAGGCATCTCTCTGACTTCATGATGTAACCTATTTCCAATCCTCCTAAAGTGTTGACTTCATCCTGCACCATATTATACTCACTCATGTAACCCAATCCTTCAGAAAGAACCTAAACTCACACACTTCACATTCAGACCCCCATTCTGAAACAAAAGATCTTACTATTTCCCTGTAAAAACACTTAGTAAGCTCCTTTCTTCTTTCTCAAAATCACATTCTAGACCCTAGTGCACATTCCTCTTCTTGCTTGAGATCCCCTTCCTTCTGCACTGGGCAAGGTTCTCAAGGCCCACTTCCTCCAAGCAGCCTTCCACATAATTTAGTAGTTATATTACACTTTGGGGATTCATCTTTATACTAGCCAAGGAAAATAATTTCTGCTTCAATAGAAAGACCACAGGGCTTGGAATCCAGGGTCTTGGATTCTTGAAACCCTAGTATTCATGATCTTACTTAATATCATGTAGCCTCAGGGTTTGCATTTATGATGTGGAGTCCTTACTCTGTGTCATGAGTTTGCTATAAGATTATAATGAAATTATAAATACATACATATATATGTGTGTGTATTATATATATGACTTACACCTGAATATATATATGTGTGTGTATATATATATATATATATATATATATGAACACACACAAATAATAGTTTTGAAAGCTATAAATTGCTCTAAGGAGGTAAAGAAGTATTCCTTGTCTTAACTGGTATGTAGAGATAGAAAGAGAGTGAGAGATAGATTGATCTAGAAATCTAAGATCCTAGAGGGTAGCAACCTTTTTTGACGATATCCTTCTCAGGTTCTAGCAAAAGGCTATATGTAATCAAGAATGCTCAGCAAATACTTGAATAAGAATTTTTCTAAGACCCTAGGGAGAAATCACTATTCCCATATTACACTTTAGAACTATGTAAAGGCTAGAGAAACACATCAGTGACCAGCCAACTAGTCCATAGAAAATGTAGATTTAATTCTCATTTGAGATTTTTTTTTTTCAACCAGGCTCTTCTGTCAGCTTTTTTCTTGATGAATCGGACTTCATTTTTACTAATGACATTCAGAAAATGTACTTGCTGTTTGTGGATAGCACCAAGTGGGTGGAGTGTCAACTACATTTGGAGGATGTCACAGCAATTCAAAACAATCCTGACAACTTGAAGATGTGGGCAGATATAAACAACAGCATTGAGAAGACCACAGAGTTAAAAAAAAAAAAAAAAAGGAAGAAGAAGAAGATCAATGTCTTCTTTATTGAGTCTCCTCAAAAATGTTAAAATGGGAAGAGTGAAATTTCAGATCTAGCAGACAATATCTCCCATGTTAGTAAATATTACTTAGGAACCTTTGACTCCATGTCTAGTTTAAGATCCTCCAACTTGACAAACACAGAGAATACAAAGAGGTTTGGAAGACATAATGGATTAGTAAACTATGTTGTAATACATATGCAGTTCACAGGAAAGTAAGAGAAAACGTCTAATTGTACAAAAAAAAAAAAAAGGCAGCTATAATCTTTTTCATATCCTTCCAGAAGAATCTCTGAGGTATAATTCCACTATCTTTTTAAAGTATTTTTTAAGATGTTATTTATTTATTTGAGAGAGAGAGAGATCAAGCAAGCATGAGAAGAGGCAGAGGGAGAGGGAGAAGCAGACTCCCTGCTGAGCAGGGAGCTCTACTGGTGGTTTGATCAGGGGCCTTGATCCCAGAGCCCTGAGATTATGACCTGAACCACCCAGGTGCCCCTAATTCCACGGTTTTAAATCCTCAATTTTATCATCGAACATCCCTTCCAGGGCAGACAATGAAATCTCTTTTGAACACATGTACCTAATTGTTTAGCAAGAGTTTAGAAGATGTTACATGGATGGATGGTCCAGAGGTCGAATAATGAGTGATTGAGCGTGATTCATTAGACAAAGTAGAGAAGAAAGCAGGGAGGAGGGAAACCTTAAAAAAAATATTAAGCTGGCATGGTTGTAATCCTGAAGCTGAAAAGAGTATTGGGGGACAAGTATCCAGAGAGAGGTGAGGATTGGAAACTAAACTGTAGCAATTCACCTATGAAGAAAGGAGTCTCATTAGCAAGAAGCAAGGTTATGATGTTTCATATGGGTTTTAGGAGTGTGATTTTTTTTTTCAACCAGGGGGCAGAAGGAGGAATTGCAAAAGTTCTAGAATCAACACTAGCCTCTTGTTAATACTACATAAAAACATTCTTTCTATACCACACTGTATTCTACTGTATTGGAAAAAAAATCCTTCTTAGCTATTTCCCAGAATTAAACTTTATCATCCTAGCAGTGTGGCTGTTGCTGACTTCACAACCTTCCTAGTAAGAATGAACTCATCTTGGAAAAGGTCTGACCTCAGTGTTTTTAAAGTTACTGTTTTTCACTTGTAATCCCCGTGCTATCCCTTAAGCAATAGGTGATTTGGCAAAATCTCCATTTCTGAGTTCATGGAACTACCCTGACCACTGTCAACAAAAGGGCTTAGAGTCAGAATACTGCAATGCTGGTATTTTTTTTCATGCTCTGCCCCAAATTATCTGAGAGGAGGGGAATGAAGAAAAGAGCAGAAGGGCCTCTTTTCAGAGCTTTGGAGGCAGTACTCACCTAGATGTTACCACAGACCTTCCTGAATGCCTTCAATCTCATTATAGCTAATTAACAACCAGATAAGGATTTCCCTAAGTGTATCCAAGACTGAGATACAGCAGGTAACATAGGAGGCCCTCTTTCACCATGCTTACGAAGAGCTGCAACCAAATGATCCTAAGCACAGAGCAAATTCTACTTCAGTTTGACATTGTAATATAACATGCATTTTCCTTTGCTTTGATAGCAGTATATTTGCCTTCTCAATTGTTTTATGTAAGCAAGTACTTTAAAAAATCAGTTTGCATTTCCCAAGAATGTATCAACAACTAATAAAGTGAGGCAGCCCCCAAAAGGTCTGGGTGGTGACCAAAAAAAAATATTTTACATACATATTTATAAATCCCAAATTGAATGATGTATATGCAAATTTTGGGTAATTTCCATAAGAAAAAAATAAAATCTTGAATAACTCTGGGAAGATATCAAAAGAACTAGAGAGTCATTGCCTCCGGAGAAAGGCACTGGGTGACTCCTCCCGCATTCTTGAGTTTCGATTTATTAGCATGCCTCTATTACCTCCAAAAATATATAACTCATTGATTTGCATTAAGAATGAAACCAATAAGAGAACATTGATGGAATTAAATCATATTTATTATACTTCTCAAATCTGGGATGCTTAAATTAAAAAATAAAACTCTACTGAAACAATTCATTTTAAACATTTTTCTACTTTGCTATTAAGTGTACTTCATGGGAGCCTAATTTTTTTCTTGTGGAATTAGGTTACAATTTGTTATTTTTCCCAATTAACACAAGTTTTGATGCCAGTTTGTAAATACAATTTAATTCAATGTGACCATCTGCACCTCCCCCATTAAGTTTTATACAATTGGAAACAACTGCTAATTAAAGCTTAATTGTTACCTACTGTGCACTTTTCACTTAATTAGATAGGTAGCTTCCATCAGAACAACCAGTTTAAACTGTGCTCAGTGAAAGAGACCACATGGTCAGGTACTATATAAGGATGAGCCCTGCAGAACATGGGTTTAGGTTGTGTGCTCCAGTTAAAACCTTTCGATTAGAACATGGCAAATTGAATAAATGGCAACAGTAACCAAAAGTGTAATTGGACCCAGCTTTCAAATTTGGTCAGTTCTATAGGACTGAGGTAAAGTAGGGAGGTAGGTAGGTACCTTTTGTGCTTAGTAATCCATCCCCTGTGGCAAGACCTTACAGTTGTCTGCAGTTTTTTCTTAGGCCATTTAGTTGCATTTCCTCAGGAATTATGCATCCTCCCTGCCATCTCAAATATCTTGGTTAAGAACCGGGCTGGATGAACTAAACAACCTCACCTCCCACCCAGCACAACCACCCCCTCCCTCACTGGGCTATGCCTCACTTTTGGTGGTCAGGGAAACGCAGGAATATAGGAATCAGGATAGAACAAGTTGGGCATGGCACCAACTACTTGGTTGGTACAGACTCAAGTATTTTTATTCATCTGGGAGAGAGGTGTCTTTATAATAAAAATGAAGGCAGGAAAGGGATCAGTGTATTTTTAGCATAACAAAGCCACCAGTTGTATCAATTCAAGTCATATTAACATGAGGCAATAAAGTAGATAATGTAGGCATGTTCTACAAAAAAACAATTAAATGTTTAGGCACAAGGTAGGTTGGTTTTTCGCTTCACAGATTAACTGATGCAAATCAGATTGGAAGGATTCACCTTCTCTGCACACATGGACTCCAGCCCTATTGTGAAGACAGGAACAGAATAGCTTTCTTCCCCTCTGCTTATGGAGCCAGCAGAAGCTGAGAGAAAGGCTTTGGCTTATGGCACTGGTCTACATGTATGTGTGTGCACACAAGCGTACATGTGCTGACTCAAGCTAATTGACCTCCGTGAGCCTTACTTTTCCCATCTATAAAATGGGAATTATTTCTAAAAGAGACCTTACAGACTGACGGAATGACTAAATGAGATGCTGTGAGTGAAACGCTTGGCAGAAAACATAAACACTCTCAGTAGTAACTGTTACTATTATCACAGTCAATGAAAAGTACCTAGGGGTATTACACATAGACATTAGACATTATATATGTATAACATACTATGCTGTGAGAGATACAAAGTATTATATATGGTCCCTGATCTCAATTTGCCTTCAAAGTGTAGAGGGGAAGGAATTTATAAGACGTGAGAATAAATTGGTGACTTGGCTTTATTTTCTGTAAAGAAAGAGATCCCCAAATGGGTGATACTGGATTAGACAATGGTCTTCAGAAAGAAAGTGCAACAGGAGAGCATAGTACCATCTCTTCCACAAGTAAGTTGAGAGACATAAAGAAACCTTCAGAAACAATCCACTGAAAGTTCTTCCATGATCCAGTGAGTTTATAAAAAAAAAAAAACAAAAACAAAGGAGCATATCCAAAATGAGAAGTGGGAAGTGGGTATCTAGCAAGCTGAGACTAGTATACTCATGTTGGAGGTAGTAAGGATTATGTCCCACTAGGCTACCTTGCTGAAGATCCATGGACCACTTCCTCAGACTTTGCTTCCCTCAGATAGTAGCTGAAGAACCTACCTGTGATCACTACAAAGGTTACAGCATAAACTCATTCAGGTGTCAGAATGAAAATAAGGCATTTAACTAATTCACACCAGTAAAAATTCAAGATACAGAGACACACACACACAGACACACACACATGACTATCTGGTGTTTACTTTTTCAAAGAGGATGTTGCTAGACCAAAAGTATTTGGTCTAGAAATACCAGAAATACCATTAGTATTTTCTGTGATTTCAGGCAGTGTGGAAGAAATATTTGGGGCATTATCTCATCTTAAATTGCACCACAAACTACCTAAATGTCAATAATTCATTAAAGCTGTATATGGTAAAATGTTCAGAAACAAATCTTTTAACCAATACTTTGGATTCACATTATCCTAATTCAGTCTATGTGAAGACTTCTAAGAAGCTCTCTTATACATCTTAAATCTCTAAACTCAGGAAAATTATCAGAAGGCCATCACATCATCAAAGAAAGCAAACAAACTGACCTCTTTCCAGACTACTATGCTTATCCGAAATATGGGGGGAAGCAGGCTTCAAATTGTTTTAGTATAACCTTCTCAAAAAGAAACAGAAAATCAAAATAACTGGAAAACATTTGGACTGGATTTAAAATAACAGGGGCAACAATAACAATTTTGGCAATATTCTTCCTTAAGAAAGAAAAGAGAGTCAAGTTTTATAAAAATTTAGATAGTTCCCATAGACCTAGGACAAAATTTTCTTTGGTGGGATTGTGCCTTTGCTTTACAGAGAAGGAAAATGTCTTTTTCTGTTGTACCTTCTAAGGACTCTCACTTCACTAAAACTTAATTTCTGAGATAAGTTCCAAGGTTGAGTATAGCACTTGAACAACATGAAAGCAATTCCTCTTCACTCAGCTGAGTCAACAGATAGCCACTGAAAAGCAATGCTGGTGGACTGTCAATAGGAGAAAGACAGAATCACTGCTCTCCAATACTTTCTCCTTGTTCACCATCCAACACGCCATCAGAAACATGGCTGGCAAGCACTCTGAGATCCTGGAACTAGTAAGACACGAATCAAGTTATCACTCACTTAAAAATAAAATGCCTGGATGTGCAAAAGTGTCTTTATTTTTTATGTGCTATTTTCTTTTCTAATTCTCATATCCCTGGAGTCAGTACATGACGTCATTCTTCCATAAAAACAGTCATTAAAGCTTTTAAAAATATACATATTAGCAGATCACACACCCCTATCAGTTTATCTTGTGAATATCGTAAATATCATGCATACAACAGATGGAAATGGCATAAACAGCAAAATTCTGCATTATTCATGGACTGTAGTTAGCTTTTCCCTAGGCTCCATGCTGCTGAGGAATAAGTGTATGTGTGTATATGTTCTTTGTTAGAAATGGAATCTTTAACAACATAGCTTTTATTGGGACATTTTACATTTATGGTTTATTAAATTATTAAGTTTGAGTATATAGCACACTCCAGTTCTACTTCTCACATCAGAATGAAAACATAATCCAAGACATAACCAAAATACTTTTTTGGTCATTAGGAAAACATCAAGGGTGCATTTATTATGGTGGCTCATATTTTCAAAGCTGTCCCTCTACTGGATATAGATATTTCATACCACAAACACAAGACAGATACTACCAGAAATAACCACAATAAGTGAAATAAGCCCATTGTATCATTTCCACCCAAAACAGAGTGATTTTTTTACTTCCTTCTGCAGAATCACACTCTTGAAGTGCAAGTTAATGCGTGTATGTTCTACGACGGGTTTCCTGGAAACAGATTTGGAGATGGAGAGAGGCAAGTAGAGCTGGAGCAGTGCTCCCAGAAGTACACCTGCAAGGATAGGAGAAAGGCAGGAATGGGCAGAAAGAAAAGCAAGCTCCCCATATAGCTACTCCAAAAGCCTCAGGCCACCTCTACAGGGAGGTCTGGAGCTGAGATGACACTGTAGATCTGCCCCAGGTGAAGTATGACAGGCTTAACTTTGGGCCAGTCAGTTCCCAGTGGTTGACGACAACTCACACTGAGGGGTACAGCCATGAGCCATCAGTGGCCAGGTTGCCAGCAGCTGAGAATGGTACTTCTAACCTGCAGAAGTGATCTATAAAGAACAGTACAATATCATCTATGAAGGGGATTTTTCATTGTAATGAACACCATCACATCAGACTTCAAACTATAGCAATATTGATTCAGACTTTTAAGACCTAAGATACTTTTTGAGGATGCCTAGCCAGTGACCAAGAGTCACTGAGGAGTAACTAAAAGAGATAAATCTTTTTTATCAGTTTATATGAACAAGTGTTCTCAGCACTTAAAACTATAAAAACAAGAATTGACACTGAAACTTTTCTCATTCTAGCAATAAATAATATTTGCCCCAGACACATGAACTGATTGAGATTTTGTAAGGCCCCATCCATTTCATTGAGACATGCATTTTAATATAACTTTAGTTTTTATGTTTACTAATCATCAAATCTATAAATTATGTTGTTTTGATCAATAATTCTAATGAGAACTCAATTTAGAAAAATTTATTTTTTGAGTGATATTATTACAGAAAGCTATGAAAGGCTGAAAAATAGGAGAGTTTCAAACATGGATGTGTCACTTTATGTTCTGCAAGGGAAGTTAAATGGAAATATGAGTTTATGGAGGAAAGAAATGGAAAATTTCTATATGTCAAAGCTAAGCTTGTTCATATATGTTTTAAATGGAAAATGGTGATTAACAAATCACTAGTTTCCAGGTATGATCATTACTCTAAAAGGAGTATTGTACTTTTATTTTAAAATGAAAATACTTAAAATATATTTAAAATTACATACTTTACAACTATGATAGAAAATTTAGGCTTCATTGTAAAATGTGCAAGGAACAGACAGATTTTCAAAACTTCTGAGGTGAGCAGTATGGAAGCAAAAGAACATAAAGAGTCTCTCCCAACTTTTGATTATTCATAATTATTTCCCCACAGGCCTGAAACTATTACTTAATTATGTAGCACCTCAGAACTACAAAACATAAACATGTTTAATTAAATGTCCAGGAAGCATTTTAAGAATACTCAGCATAGTAAAGGATTGAAAACTGATCACATCAAAAACAATCTAGGAGAAATTGTCACTGAAAAATGAACACTTTGCGAGGTAGACAAAAATCCAACTGGTCTACATCAAGAAGGCAAAATGGTGCATTGTATTGGGTTCAAACAATCATACTCAGCTTGTCAACTGTGTTGTAAGTCTAGTTCGGATTTTTTTATTGTCATCAGGCAACTCTTGCTTTAGAAGGTGAAGAGCCTCTTGGGGAAACAATGGAGGCCCTGATTGATCTTGCCATGGGTAAACCCAAGCTTCCACCACAGCTAGCTACCTTTGCTTAGAATCTTACCATCCTTCCTCTTATTTCTCCTTTTCCTTCTTATTCTGTTTCCTCCTCCTCCCCTTCCTCCTCTTTCTCTCATGCTCTCCCAAGACTCATATTTTGTTAAAAAAGAAAAGATTATGATTTTAATGCCAAATGAGCAACATAAAAATTACTCTATTTTGCCAACAGAATGGCCAAAATAACTATACAACAAGAAAGGATATGTCAACACGCCCTGACAAGTTTCTTATATCCTTACACAAACCTATCCCTCAAAAAACTAATTACATATAAACAATATGTGGTGTACCCCCAGCCTTACCTAATAAAACATTTTAAATGTACCTTCCCTTATTGCATACCTGTGTGTTTCCGTCATTCTAATCAGAACTTCTATGTAAATAGGACTCCTTTAAATTATTTTCCAAGATTGTTTTGGTGCCTGCCATTTTAGCTTGATACTAGTCAGATTTGTAATTCAATTACTTCCAACATTTTTTGAAATCAGAATTAGGAAGAACCCACAATGTTTTGCCCTGCTTAGTACCTGTTTTGCCACTTGGATGCAGGAAGCCATGCTGAGCCCACCAGGTGCCAGGCACCTGCTAGGCCCAGAGGAAGCGAGGCTTGCAAATCTACTTTAAAATCTACTTTAAAATTTACTTTTGCTTAAAAAAAAAATTCTTTTGTTTAGTAACTTTTCCAGTGAAATTTGCTTCCTCTTTTAAACTCTGATACCAACAGTGTTTCCGATCAGTGATGTTACACAGGACAGTTCTGACTCCAGAACAATTTATCAAATGATGTCAAGAAGCTGGAAGAGAGCATCTCAGGTGGTCACCAGCTGGGGGTGCATTTTAGACTGCTTTTCATAAAAAGGTCTTCAATTTTGAATTTTTTTAAATTTTTATTTATTTATGATAGTCACACAGAGAGAGAGAGAGGCAGAGACACAGGCAGAGGGAGAAGCAGGCTCCATGCACCGGAAGCCCGACATGGGATTCGATCCCAGATCTCCAGGATCGCGCCCTGGGCCAAAGGCAGGCGCTAAACCGCTGCGCCACCCAGGGATCCCAGGTCTTCAATTTTGAGACTTACTTTTGTTATTAATGCTTCTTAGTTCAATTTAGAGAACATGTGATTTTTGCCCTATTTTTCCTACTTCAATCCTAAATTCCTGTTCCATTAAGTCAAAAGCTCTGACTTTGCTTAGATTTCCTTTTCACAAGTGCTCAGATGTTTTCTGAGTGAGCATTTAGGCCCTTTAATTTACACATTTTCTCTTATTAGAGGACATCAGGGGCGAACAGATGGCCCTGACTCTAATTCCCTATCTGACTCCATGATGCGCCTTCCCAAAGATCATCCTTTCTGCATTTTATTCCACGCCAGTTCCCACTGACTTTCTTCTCCGGAGTTACAAGCCTGCTCCAAAGCTGTCATTGTTGTTTATTTAATATCATGTGCTTTTCTTAAACCACTAATGGAGGTCAATCTGTTTCCCAAGCCAGAGGCAAATGGAAAGAGAGTCTGTGGCCCACACAGATTCATTGCACAGTCAAGCCTAAAATGCAATAGCCCTGGGGCATCTGGGTGGCTCAGTGGTTGAGCATCTGCCTTTCGCTCAGGTCGTGATCCCAGGATCCTGGGATCCAGTCCCGCGTTGATCTTCTCCCTCTGCCTGTGTTTCTGCCCCTGTGTCTCTCATGAATAAATAAATAAAATCTTTAAAAATAATAATAAATAATAAAAAAGTGAAAATAATTAAAATGCAATAGCCCTGAAATTTACCAAAGGGAGCTAAACACATTAACATAGTTGAAGCAGGATAGGCTTGCGCCAGTACTGGTGACAAGGCTCTCAAAAAGCTGTGCCCAGGTAGGAGTCTTTATTCTAAACAGGTAGAACCCAGGGGATGCCTGGGTGGCTCAGTGGCTGAGCGTCTGCCTTGGGCTCAGGTCATGATCCCCAGGTCCTGGGATCAAGTACTACAGCAGGCTTCCTGTGGGCTCCCTGTGGGGAGCCTGCTTCTCCTTCTGCCTATGTCTCTGCCTCTCTCTGTGTGTCTATCATGAATAAATAAATAAAAATCTTGAAAAAAAAAAAAGAAACCCAAATAAAATCTGAACCTCCACTTCCCCCCCACTGTGCAAAACACTCTAAGCTTTCCATGAAAGGGATAGAAAAGTAAGCTGCATACTGCCAGCTGTCAGCTTTCTTTTTTTTTTTAACATATTATTGCAACTGCCACTTTTAAAATTATTCAACACTTTGAAAGAAATAGTGACAGAGATGGAGATTTCTTAGAAAAGCACTCTGAAGTAGCCTAAGCAGGCAGCTCCGACCTGCAGCCAGCATTTACCAGCCTGCTTTGCAATTTAAGGATCAGTATACATTAAATGAAGTGAACTGCCTGGGGAATTCAGCCATTACCTTTTTTTTTTTTACAAACAGCATAAATATTAACAGAGCCTTACTTCATTTCCATTCAAGAGTACTACATGTTAATACAGAAATCACACTGGGGAAAATATGCATGGAAGTGTTTAGAAACTTGTGCTTAAAGAAATAACACCATTCCTTCTAGAACGTTCTTTTCACTTGTGGATCTTAAAGCACTGTGCATTCCCCAGCTACTGGAAGGGCCAGGAATTGGATCAAAATAGCATTTACATGGTAGGTAAAAGAAATGTTGTGGAGCATATACATCAAGTTGGTTTCCAGGAGTCTGTGAATAGATTCATCAAGTGATTTTAAAGTGAAGAATCTATTGCAGTAACTGCCAATAAATCAGGGACCAAAGGAGAGAGTCCCTTGGAAACCCTGAAATACTGTTCACATTCAATAATTATTGTTGTTGTCAATGCTAATGAAAAGAGCAAAAAATCAGGACAGCATTAATGAGTGAAAATAGACTCAACAATTTAAATGGAATCATTCCTATTTGCCTTCCCAAATAAGCAACCTGCCAGACAGCCAAGCCAACTCAGAGAACACTCTCCTGTCTCCAAATAAATCTGTAGGTAATTGAGCTTCTTTAGACTATACTAATGAAGAACAGCCAATAGTCTTTCCATCTCCTTGAATTAGATTTCAGGCTATGGAGCCAATTGGCATTATTTAGAATGCCCCAGCCTCAGAAAGGGTGGTAGCCTTTCACCTGAAAAAGCCTGCAGATGAGAATTCACAGCACTACTCAGAATCAGGTCCTATAGACAAGATGCCCCTCTCCTGAAATGACTCATAAACTGGGAAACAAGCAATGAGTCCATTAAGGGTGGAATGGTCTTTAGCCTTGACCTAGCCTTTGCCTTCACTGTCTTAAATTGCACTGCATAACCTCTAAATTTTGACTTAGTTGCACTTGGCAAGATTAACAATGTGTCCCTATTGTTGCTTCCTTGGAAAGACCCTTCCACTTTCTCCACTTGCTCATTAATTCCCTTCCTTTGCCATTAATTATTTACTATCTAATGATGAAATACTGTCATTAGAAAAAGTGTTGTTTATTCTGAATTTGCAATTGAGAGTCATTTCATTGTCTCTATCTTATTCTTAATTTGAGGATCTGATCCACCTTTTAAGATTCAGAAGCTTAAAAAGTTAGGTTTCCCTTCCTATGAATAAGTCATCAGGTAGCCCCAAGATGGGTCCACAATCTTCCATAAAATTATGAGGACAAGTTGGAATCATCCAGCAAACATGACAAAACACCCATTATGTTCATTAAGTTCATCCTTCACACTCTCTGAATATCATTTAGTTTGAGCCCTCAGCACTCCCTGGCAAAGTCAGGTAGCCATCTGGAATGGTCTCCTCCCACTAAGTTTGTTGCTAAGTTTACTATTTATAATCCATTATTTCTAGATCAGGAGTTCTCAGCTGGGAGTGTCTTTGCTCCTTTTTCCCCAGGGAACATTTGGCTACTGCCGAAGACACCTTTGATTGTCACAAATCGAGGAACTGCTATTGGCAAGTAGTGCATAGAGGCCAGGAATGCTGCTCAACATCCTACAATGCACAGGACAGCCCCTAAACAAAGAGTTCTTCAGACTAAAATGTCAATACTGTCAAGGTTAAGAAAGCCCATTCTAGATATTATCTCTTGCCTTCCTTGTTCATATTTGTTGTGAAAAGACTATTTTACTCATCAGCCCAGAGTTCCCATAAATCCTGAAAGAATGACTCACTTATAAATAAAGGAGTGGGAAACAGATACACTCTGTGGTGGGAACTGAATGTCACCACCCACATTCTGTGAAGGAGAGGCATATCACTATTCACTCTTCTAGGAAAATTAAGTTTAAAATTTCACAATTTACTTCTTTTCAGTTCATATGCAAATTATAATGTACTAAAAATGGGAGACGCTGACAGGTTAATTGCTCCCACTCCTCTCGTCCAGATGTACAGAACTGATGCTGAGGAATCATAGAGCAAGAAAAGGGCATCTGACAGGGTCAGCGTGTTCTGTGCGGGTGGGTGCCTCACTGGCACCTTGAGCATTGAGTTAGAATGACTGATAATATAACACATGTACTTAACCTTCACTGATTTGATTCCAGCTCTTTAAAATAGTCTTTTAAGAAGCTGGTACTGCTTTTATTCCTTCATTTTTCCCCTGTAATTCTTAAAGATAAAATATAAATCCAACATATGTTTTAGGCAAATTGGCTCAGAACTCCAGAAAAGGTAAAAAGAACTCTCCCAGACAGCCAGTGCTCTCAAGTAAAAATTATCTCCAGTCCCCGGGCCTGCACTGAGCCTTTCTAGTTACACGATATTTGGCCTTGGTACCGAGATGAAACCACCACACATTTATCTTAGCCCTGAGTCCCTTCCTCATGGCCAGCAACATATTTATCATCCACGCTACCATGTGTGTTTAGGCTATTTACATAATTCTGATTAGAACAAAGCAAACTGAGTTTTGGGATCATCTCAAACTCTGCTTTTTCAAGCACAGGGTTATATATACAATACTCAACACATATTGGTTAATCATTTTTATTTCTGAGTGGAAAGGCAATAGGGATGCTATGTACATCATTTTAACCACATGCCTCCTCATCGAAAAGCACTGTTCTTATTCATGACTGAGTCTGAGTTGATACTGTAACATGCAAGTGCTTGATATAGTTGGAAAGAGAAGGAAAAGTGAGAGATGGAGGTGTGGTTTCCAGATAGATCCAGACCTGTGAACGGAAGACACAAGAGAAGATGAGCTGAGCAGAAGAATATTTATGGAAAGGATCCAAGACACTAAATAGTGCATAAAGTTAAGGGGTGGGAAGGAAATAGAAACCATAAAACCTATGCAAGTTGGCTGAAGAGGAAAGAGGTACTCGCAAGGCTTGGAGATACACAGTATTCTCAGGCGCCATGTCAATCTCTTGATACAGTCCCCAAATCTACAATGTGCTTCATTCTAGGCTCTCAGCATAGCTTGGAGGGGAAGCAGAATGAAGTTGAAGAAAATGATAACTGTTAAACTGGCAAACAGACACCAAGAGCTGTACCAACTGCTAGTTGCATAACTTCAAACAAGTCACTCAAATCTCCCCAAACTCGATTTCTTCATCCTTAAAATGGGCAATTGTGATTATATAACAGGGTTGAGGTGACATGTGTAAATAATTGGGTGCATTAGCAAATGCTCTGTGGAGTGCTTTATCATCACAACACACAATACTCCAAGTACCTAATGCAAAACATTAGGCGTTTTGCTGTTAGTGACAGCAAAGGAAAAATCGGGTTATAAGCATACTTAATCCAATGGCAATTTAAAACTTCATGGGCTAACCACTAACTCCCAGAGGAGAAAACAGTTTCTGAAGACTTCAAAGCACTAAAATCATGTATATAAATAATATATATAATTATATATATATAAATATTTATATTACATACATATATGAGAAAAACTGTTTTCCTGTTGTTTTCTTCCAGGGAAGAAGAGCAAGGCACTCTTAAAACCATCATAGCAGGACTCTACAAATGCAGGATCAATTCCTGGAGGAAATCAATTGCAGCTTGAAGTAAGATGGCTCATCAGATCCCCATTTTTCTCCTTAATGCCAGAGCTCTACTTGAATAAAAATCATGGGGCACAAAGCAGGATTTTGTCCCATATGGTTTTTTCAGCAAATAGACTAAGAGATAGAGCTCTGACCACATCAGAATGGCTCCTGACCAAGGGAGAGGGGGCCACATTCAGGCATGTGAAATTGGAATTGGGAGTTAAAGAGGATTTTTTGATTTGGAAATTGTAACTGGAAAATGTAGAATTCCTAGTTGAGTTTCAAAGAGCTCAGAATTTTCTGGGTAGTGCAAGAAAATTTAAAGGAAAGAAAGTATTATATATTAAGGGAACAATCAAATCACTCAGAGCTTACATTTATTTTGTGTTTAAAAGGCATCGAGTTAAGCTGGAGTGCTAATAATGCCCAGCCTTCATCTTTTTTCTTCTCTCATACCCATAGCACCCAGTACCTCCTCTCCACCCATCGCCAATTACCATCTTGTGTGTTTTCATCCACACCTTTATAGTGCTCATAAAATAATATGTTGGCATATAAGTATGTAGAAATATAAATATGTAGAATGTTTTTTCTCTTTATTTTGCAACCTGAGATTATAAATTGGACTTTTCAATCAAGAGCACATTTGTGAGTAACTCATTTCATTACTGCATAATATTCTAGTTACTCTTCTTTTTTTGAATTCTCTCCTGCTTCAAAGTAAATGTACTGGTTAGATAAAAGACCATTCCCCTCTACTGTCTTTGTCATTGAGTGTTGCTCTATAGACTGTCCATGTCCAGCACTTCAAAAGTCTTTCCGTTGTCTGGAGACATGAAGACATATTCCTTCACATTAACTCTTAGCATTGCTCCCTGCATGCAGCCCAGAGACAGAAAAAAGAATTCTTATCTTAGGCCCAGATGCTGATGATTAGGCTTCTACTGTCAAATGAGATTGCTCCATGTTAAGTCTTATTAAAATTTGTTGTAGACTTGAACCTTCTGAACTTGTGGAGGTTGATCAAGAACTTGGATGTATGATGTCCTCAATCATGAAAGAAAAAGGTAATATGTTTCTGGTAAGAATTTATATGTTTACTGTTTAATTTCTTCCTGGAACGGGAAGGCTGTATTACCATTTTGGTGTGTACTACTGTTGAAAGTGATATTAAAATACCTATAATTTATATATCTCAAGCCCCAATTCACAAATCACAGCTCCAGATTCTATAAAGTAATTCTAGAACCATGATCAAAATACAGCCAAGAATGGCAATGAAAAAGCAAAAGATTTCCTTTTTGCTAAACCTGAATCATGTTCAGAGCATCTTAAGAAATATTTATTTGTCAAACCTAATTCTGGGACATTACTTGTACTTTATAGCTTGGAGATAGCTTAATTTAATTTTTTAACAATACCATTGCTATAAATAATAATCATACAAAAACTATGAATGTATAACTTCTGGCAACTGACCTTACCATACTGGGTTTTCACTTTCTTTTCTATAAAATCTAAAACTTTGATAAGAATCAAATTTGTAAAATCTCTTCATATTCTGTCTTTTTTATCTAAATTTCTAAGATCGTGAGGCACCTGGGTGGCTCAGTAGTTGAGCATTTGCCTTTGGCTCAGGTCCTGATCCCAGGATCCTGGGATCAAGTCCCACATCAGCTCCCGGAGGGGAGCCTGCTTCTCCCTCTGCCTATGTCTCTGCCTCTCATTCTGTGTCTCTCGTGAGTAAATAAATCAAATAAATGAATGAATGAATGAATGAATGAATAAATAAATAAATAAATAAATAAATAAATAAATAAAATAAACTTTAAGATCGTGTAACCCAGCACAGCATAAAGATGTCTTCACCTGTAGAGTAATTGTAATAATTCTCCTAACAAAAATGAGGCTCTGTTTGTCATTTAACAAGGTAAAGTGTATTCAAACAATTCAGAATCAAGATAGATTCCAAAGAAAAAACTCTAAATAAACCCCAATTTCAGCCATCAACAGGATCAACTCTAGATCTACACATGAAATCCAACATTGGGTATTCTATGTAGTCCTTACTAAAAAACAGACACAGAAATATAAGAGAGAGCTAAATATCTGGGAGTTTCAAGACATTAAATGTATTTTTGCTTATGGTATTTGCCAAACACACAGTTTAAGTTGCTAAACATGGTTAATATATTGCTATATTCCTCCTGTTTAGGCTTCCCAGCATAACGCACAAAAGTAAAATATTTGATTATATTCTTGTTCTAAAACAGAGCAGAATTTTTCAAGGTATTAGGTATATTCTTCAAAAGCACATTTTGTAGGTTGCTGTAACTTGGCACTCAGAAGCATGTCACACAATGTTTGCAGCCACCATTTACTAACATGCTTCCTCTACTGAATTCAGGGCATGCGCACATGCCACAGCATGAGGGTATACATGCCAACATCACAGTTTATGCATGGAGTAAGAGGGAGCCCAGAGCTGAAACCTGCTTGCTGGTCTCTCAGCTCAAACCCCGTTAGCCATATAATCTCAGACGAATCACTTAATATCTCTGACATTTCTATCTCTTCTGTAAAATTAGGAAATGCACAGGCATATGGGTATTGAGGAATAGCAATAAAAGTGAAAACAGTTTTAGAAGTCTCTGTAAGTGGGTTACAGCATCATTAACATTCACCATGCTAGGAAGAGAGAATGCATGTGGCAGATTCTGTGAAAATTTTCCTATAAATCCTTAGTCTTTAATGTCTAACTGACTCTAGATAATCCAGTAGTGCAAATAATTAAAGGACAGATTTGTACAAATGCATCCATATGATTTTAACCAAAATCACATCACAGAGACAATTCTTATCAGAAGAGAACTAAGTCTGGAGATAAAATTTTTTTTTTCAGGTGGAAATTTTATAAAATGAATCAGAACTCACAATCACCTTCACCTAATGAGCCCAAACCCACCAATAACAAAGGACAAATGTTAAATTTTTTAAAATGTAGTTCTTACAAGTAAAAGAACAAGTTTGTTGAGAGGATAACTCTAAAATCATTGCCTACCACTGCTCTGAGCACTGTTCCCAAAGGAACAAGCTAGAACCCTCTTCTCAGGAAACTGAGAATCTAAACAGGAAGGGCACAAAATTCATCAACGAGTCAATGGAAGATTGACTGTATGTCACAGAAAGTGATGCATGACTATTTCAACCTTTCAGCATCTATCCTTTGGTGCTAGGTTGATGGGGATGATGTCTCATGGAGATAACCCACAGAGAAGATGTATTATAAATGAAAATGTAATCACACATTCTTTGAATTAACATGTAATTTGTAATGCGGTGGGTTGAAAGTCATAATGGAAGTACAACTGCAAGGGTAGAATTGCAGGGTAGTAAAGAATTGTTAAATTTTTCAACTATTATTTATCTCATACCATTGTTGACTTTTCCAACTAGACCATAAGATTCCTGAAGGTAGCTTGTTCTTTGTACCCCACTTATTAACTAGAACATATTTACCATCTAATAAATGTTGACTGTCTATCCTAATAGCTTTATTGTGAAAGCAGAAGGAAATTTTATCACTGACTCTGAGATGATTAGGAGGCAGAAACGGCTTGTCTTCATCTTTAAGAATAATGCTTTTTTGATGCTCAACCACAAGCAGAAAAATTATAGAGTTGATTGCAGATTTCCAAAGCCTTCCCACCCCATACCAACAGTCTCTGGGGACTACAAAATTCAGTTACACTCTGAGCACAGGACATAGTAAAAATTCCTATTGGTAACATGGTAAGTATATAACAAATATTCGATGACTTCATTAACTGCCATTCCCTGGGTCTCCCTGGGACTTCATCCACACTGAGGTAAAGACCCTGGGACTTTTGTTATTACACTACTTTTGCCATTTCATAATTAGTCTTATACATGTCATTTCCCCCACTTAGGTTGCTAGACCTTCTGGCAGGTCCATTTTATATTCAGTACTTCATTTTACGGTGCTAGAACAGTATGCGGCATTACACATTGTCAGCAAATACTTGTTCAGCAAAGTATACAATTTTGAAAGGGGAAAGTATTGTTTAAAAGCTACACATTGCCACCTGCTACCCAATTAAGAAATTCTAACCAACAGGTTGCCAACCCCAATTTAAATGCCTCCAGCAGCCATAACCTCCTGAGACAGCCCTCCCTGGCTGTTGGGAGAATTCTCTTCTGAGCTAAAATTGTTCTCCTCGTACCTCCTGCCCTACTCACTCTAACTCTTTGTTAAGAGAAAGACTGAATAGCTTCCTCTACTACTTCTGGAGGATGTTCTTTTTGAAATATAGGTCAGCAAGATGTTTCTTCCCCAGAGTAAATGCTCAGTTTCCCTGAGTAGTCCTTGTGGTATGTGGTCTCTCGATCAATGACCAACTCGGTCACCTCTCCAAACACTCCTTGACTCAGTGTCCTTCCTGAAATACAACATCAGAAAGGAACACTGTCCTCTTCTAGGTACTGATTACATACCAAAGTCCAGACACAGGTCCTCCATTAACACAGCCCAAGACCCCACTTAGGAGAAATGGAAGAAATTGATTTAAACCATATTTTAGGAGGTGATTTAGAAATCAGCCTTTGATAATGTCTTTTATCATCTATTGGGATGCTATCTGGGTCAATTAAACTATCCTGGAGTATACTAGCTTTCACTTTATTTAAAACCTCATTTCCTACAGTTCCAAATATAGGTTTTAAATTATCTAGAGAAAAACCACCCTAGAAAAATGCTAAAGCCACACATTACACCTTTACCAAAATTCAGAATAGGTGAGGGTAAGAGTACATGTGTGATCACTTTACTAAAAGGTGATTGGACTCAGAGCAGGCAATATCAGTGACTAGAGAGAGAGATTAATATTTATTTGGCTGGGAGCAGAGGGCAGTGCACAGAGACAGGGGCTTGTCAATGCAAGAGTGACAACTGTCACAGCTATTGGAGATCCAGAAGGAACCAGAACTATAAACAGTTTTTATAGCTTCCAAATTAAATCTGCTTTCAATGCTGACCCTGAGACCAGAGTAAGTACTCTTGACAGCTTTGTGGTTTAAATATTTTTAAGAAGAACTAGAAATTTGTTAGGACCTCTCATCTAAATTGGATATAATAATTTTATTCTGCTTTTTTCTTCTGCAGAGTAGCAGTCATCTATAATGGCTATGGCTTTCAAAAGAGTTTTCCTCTATTCTTAAAATATTTTTAAATCATCAGGGTCTTGCCCTATCTCTTTAATCTAGTCATAATCACATATATCCTGTTTGAATCTCCATCAACATCTATCCTACATTTTGCTTTTATAGTTCACCAGCCTAACATATAAAATGTTCTACTTTTGAATATATTATAATAAATTTTCTGATTTTTCATTATATTATAAATGATAGAATAATATAATGGTAATGAGAACTTGCACTGAGCCTTCAGGTCAATCAGTATGGTAATAGGAGAGGTTCCAGTATTGAAAGGACACTTCAATTTTATCATTTGGCTTCTCTTTTCTTTCATATATAAACATATTGAAATTATATTGAAATAATAAAAATATTTGGTTACAAAATGTTATGAAAATTATTTTCATCTTGTAACTTCACCCCATTATTATTTAACAGAAAAAAAGACTAGAAGATAGGAAATATATCTCCAAAAACATTTTCAGGCATTAGTGTGCATTCAAAAGACCTTGAATTGAAAGAAGCTCTCTCCTAGGTCATACTAACAGGCTCTAGACAGCTTGCACGGAAATTTCAGGTTAGAGGTTTTTAGTATTATGGAAATATTATTTCAGAATCACTTCTATGATAGTATCTCTATAGGAGAGTTCATTATCTAAATAAGAAATTCTTTTAATTGTGCTGTGTTAAAGGTTTTGGGGTGTTAATTCTCTCAAGCACCATTATATGATACTCAATTGTTGCTATGAGTTAATAGATTACATTTATCATTTCCACAGTCTGTCCCAGGAAAGAGAGACAGTAACATTCAGGGTCCTTCCCAATTGAAATGGAGACAAAAACAATCTTTAAAAAGCACCAAGAATTGCTGAAGGCAGTATTTCTAGATGGCACCTTATGTTATGTATACCAAATAGACTTTAAGCTATTAGGTAAGCTGCTTTAAATATCCTCACATCTCTGAGTCTAACCAAATGGTACTATGCAATACATTTCCATCAAATATAAGACTTAACATGAGTACTCAAAAACTAGCTATAGTTTTATCCCTTTGAGTAAAGATACCTTGATGATCCATAATCATGGCTATCTTAAAGATGCTGTGGGGAGGAAGTATTTTAGCTCAACTTTGGCACGTTCTCCATCTCCTAGTTATGACTTTTTATGCTATATTCCATGTCTTCAGTTACTTATAACTGAACGTGTATAGCTTCCATTGATTCCCACTCCCCAATGTCCATAGAGAAAAATAACATTCTCATCTAAGCTGATGCTTTAGATCTGCAACTTGGTCCTTAATGCTGAGCAGCAAACATTTCCCTCTCTAATTATCCCTTTTCTTCACAGAAACGTTCCTAATCTCTTTCTGCTTCCCAGTCCAAATTCAGTCCCAATTCCCAGCAGAAGATCTGGCTCATACCTGGTCCTCACTGGGGAGAAAGAAGCCCTTCTGAGGGTACCAGTGACAGTATCCTCAATCACACACTTCCCAGTATCTGTTGTCTTTCCTCTTGACTCCGGAAGCCGTCCTCAGCCGGCTCTTCAAGGAGGCCTCCCTAAACAGTCTTCCTGCAACCCTGCCTCCCACTGAATCCTCAGTACCTCAGTCTCCAGCTCTTCAATGTTATAGTTCTAGATGCAGTAACTGTGCGCTCATTCAGGGGTGGACCAGATGTGTAAGCACCCTGGACCAGGTAACAATTTCATACCCTTTTAGGTCACCATTTCCAGAGGAGACAATTTCCCACCCCATGCATGCAAGCTGCATGCCTCTTTTTCAGTTCAAAATAAGAGATGTCTTCCACATACTCAACCTATGCTACTGTTAACTGATTCAGAAGTGCCTTTCATCTGGCACTTTCTCAATCCCCTCTAACATTAGTCTCTCAGAGTACACACTAAGGATAGAGGTAAATTACAGGTTAAAAGACTGATTCCAAAAAGTCTAAAATTTCTTTTTAACTTTGAGGTCAGCAAAGTATGTCCTTCCTTTGGTTTTTTTCTTACTGTTTTACAAACCGGACTACTTCTTGGAGGCATACTAAAGAAGTTAATGCTTAGATAATAAAAGTAAATCATGCTTTTCTTGAAAACAACATTTTGCCATGCATTTGTTTGGTTACAGAACTTACAAATTTGACTAGCAACTCATGTCAGCTGTCACCAGGACAGTCTATGAGTTGGGGCTGGAGCCCCATATTTACACCTTCCAGCTTGGGGCAGTAATCCTGGAAGAGTGCTATTACATGGCCACTTAAAGTACTGTGGACTTCCACAGATTAGGGCCAGCTGGCCTCTTGTCGATTATTCAAGGGCTCATATGTCCTTCAGTTTTCCCCAAATGATAATACATCTGGAAGCCACCTGGCTGGCCCACCCCCTTGCCACACCTTCACACACTACATCTGACTACACGTCCTAGATCACTTAAGTTGGTAGGTAAAAGCTGTGCTCTGCAGCCAGACAGTTGCAGAGTGGACTTTCATCATAACTTAGTCACTTATTGGTTATTTGATTTGATAATTTAATGAAGTTGTTCAACTTTTCCATGTCTCAGTTTGCTCAGCTGAAAAAATGGGTTAATGATGAATCCTATCTCACTGGTATCTTATAAGGATTAGAGTCAATGCCCCAGACACCAAGGAAGGGCTCAATTGAATAATAACTAGTTTTGCTACTTTTAAATTCATTATCCTGCTTTTCTGTGAAAACTATTCTTGTTATTGTTTGTGGAATGTCCATTCTGATATTCCTTTATTCCTTATCCTATTCAATCTGTTTTACAACATGTTGTATTTTGGAATGTGGTATTTTTTGAAATGTCCTTTAACATTTCCGCTTTGATACTTCAGCAATAATACTTCTACCTGGTTTTTCTCCTTCTGCAAGTTCTATCTTCATCCCTAAATGTACTTATTCCTTAAATTTTTGTTCTTGCCCTTTCCCTTTTCTTTGTACATGAGCCGATCCCTTTAAGCCAAATCATCTACTCTCCAGTTTATAATTACTGCTGGGATTCAAATAATTCTCAAACCTATGTCTACCAGCCAGCCCACTTAAACCAAATCTTTCTTTCTTTCTAACACTTAGAGCACATTTCCTCATAAATGGCTACCAGAATTAAATTTATAATTTTAGCTAAACATCTTACCTTCAATCCTCTAGCCCTCCTCTTTTTGCATCCCCTGTCTTGGTTAGCGGAACCAATTTTCGCCCTAGATACCCAAGCCAGGAACATGAAGATCCTATTTAACTCTATATTGTCATTGATGCTTACTTCCCCAATATGCACATCATAGCCATTTCTCTCTCTGCATTCCCAGACTTTACCATTTCAAGTTCTTGGAGTTTGCTTTCCCACCTTTACGTTGTATCTTCCTAAAATTAAGCTCTGATCATTCTCTACTCCCCAGACTAATAACACTTAACAGATTGCCATTTTTCTCAAAAAAAAAAAAAAGTCCTTTTTAATACAGCGCAATTCAAGGCCTCCCACTATCTCCTTCTACCTCTGCTCTGTCCACCACACAACCCACATGAGGATCCCACCAGGCTACTCCTTAAAGGTTATCACACACTCACCTCATGGAACTTTGCTTTTTCTTTTTGTCAGCTTGGCATGTTCTCATTTGTCCACCTGCAAGGGGAGATCCACCTATTCTTTCCTCAATGCACTGGTCAAATGTCTAGTTTCTGGTAAATTTCTCCTCCAGCCAAAATTCATCACAGAGACTTGAGGTGTTTGCCAGTTTTTGTATTTTTCATATGGTGTCTTCTTCCACTACCTTGAAATCTCTGAGAGCAAAAATAAACCCTATATGCTTTTGTCTCCCCTGCCCCTCTTCCCAACATCTATCATGATGTCTGATAGGTAGTCAGTATTCATGTTTGGCAAACATAATCACTAATTCATGCTACCATGATTACTGGTCTGCATCACACAAATCTAACCATGTCAGTCATTCATCTGCCTCCAACCAAAAAGTTTTACTAATCCTTGTCTATTTATAAAATTACATTATTTATCTTCTGCCTCCCAGAAAGGACTTGCTGCAACTTATAATAATAGATATCGATAATTTTAAAACATTAAATATTAAAAATAAGAAAAAAGGATTTACAAAAGAGTCATCAATCAAGGGGATGTGAAAATCTAGGATTTTGCCCATTGTGCTTCCAGAGTAACAGGTGGGTGCTTTCTCGTCTTGGGTGCCATTCAATCAAGCATACATACCATCTGGCGTCTTGTCTGCTGAGCTACGTAAACTACCCACCTTTGTTTTACATCATATAGTGCATGTACCACAATTTTCATCACAGACACTTCCAGATTTCTTTATTTGAAATATGCTCACAAAGGGAAACTTTGCATATGACACTCTCCATTGCTCGTTGAGTAACAGCCAACTTTTCTTATTGAGTGTTTCTGTTGACCAACATTCTCATTCACGTTACTAACTGTAAAATGAAAAGATGGAAACACACTTTTTTTGTTGTTCCTTCCTCATGGCAGTTTTTCTTATTTCAAAGACTTGTTTTCATCAAAAATATATAATGTTGACTTTATCCTACTGTAGTTATCCTCAAGTGTGTTAGGCAATTTTACTTCTTTACTAACACAAATGTGTTTTCTAGTTGTTCAAAAGGAGCTTTAAAAATTAATATTTAAAAGTAAGATTTAATACCAAGTAGCAGGTGTGCCACTTAGGAAATCGTGAAGGTGAAATAAACAGAATTCTAAGTTGCTCAAAGTCCCAATAGCTTCCTTTCTATTCTGACACTGATAGTGGCTGTTTTACTCAAAGGTATTAATTGTATGATTTATGTGATTAAGGAACATTAGGACTAGAATTGCCTAATTAACACTCGATATCTATTTTCCTGAGATTGAAAACAATCTCTATCTAACTATTCATCTATCCATCCATCTATCATATTCTATTATCCCAACAATACCGATAGTGGTTTATCTTTTCCTATGTACCAGGTTAAGATTTTTGCTAATATTACTCAATTTAATCATAAAGTAACCCAGTATGTTAGCTATCATAACTCCCACTTTACACATAAGAAAACTGAGGCTTGGCTAAGTTAAGAAACTTCCCATGATCATATAGTCAATATATCCACTGGGTTGGAGATTTCTACCTCAAGCTTTACTGACTCTAAAAGTGTGCTCTGAATAGCTCTGCTCTACTGCCTTCTAAACATAGCACACCTCTGTCCTGTGCATGCCAAATATTAAAATATAAAACCTCCTCCTCTGTCATTAAGTGTATCTTTAAGAACAGTCTCAAACATATTATGGATTGATTTTAAAAATTATATTCTCAAGAATGTGATGCTGAATTTGATGCTGGTAGCTTCTCTACCAGCTTCCTTCTCATATCCCTTTATTTCCTACCCTTCTTGTCTTTGAAGGGAGAAAAAAACCTGCTTCTCTTGTTTCCACCCTGAATGGTTCTACATTCCAGGTGAGAGCCAATCCTGAAGCCCAGAGGACCTAGGAGCCCATGCTCCTGGAGTTCTCATTCCGGCCGGCTTAGTGGGTTTTATGGATGTTCTTTGTTTGCTAGAGACAAAAATCAGAATGATACGAAGGTCTATTGCACTAATTGCAGTGGAAATACACAGCCAACAAAAGTACTAGTAACTAACATTTACTTAGCACGGACAATGTGCAGGGCTCTGCGCAGGCCATTTCATACAACTTTTATAATTTCATCCCAGTGACAAGCTAATGGCTTAGGAATGACTATTCTCCTCCTTTCATAGATGGAGTGAAGCTAAGGGAAGTTAGGTGTGAAGAGGTTGTGAGCTGGTACTTTGTAGTCTCTGTCCGGATTCCTTCCACTTGGTAATGGTTGCTATAAAAGATTCTAAAGCTGTGATTGATCAGGAGTTACTGACATGCCACTCTCTTTTCCTAAAAACACATGGTGCTCTCAGCACGGGAGACACCACTCCCCTGGTTTTCCTCCTCTCTCCAGTCACTGCTTTTCAGCCTTCTTTTCTGGATTCTCTATCTTTATCTAATTCTGGGGCTCCTCAGAATATGGTCACAGTGTAATATCATAAGCTTTTCACTCCCCACATCTACATGTGTGGTTGCAAATGGCCCTGATAGGAGACTTTGGGCTAAATAAAGACTAGGAGACTTAATTCCCCAATGGCCAAATGAACTTTGGGTTTTGCCAATGGACAGATAGGAGGCAAATTTGGATGTATTATTTGCATATGCTGTGAATGAGTTAATCATGGGAGAAAAATGATGAGTAATCTTCAGTTATTCAATAGTGTTTACCTATATGTTCTAGACATTATACTAATCACTAATAAATCAAGATCACTGAGATATAACCTTTGTCTTTAAAAAAAAGTTACAGTCTAATAGAGGATAAAATCAAGTAAACATACAATTACGAATCGAAATAGAAAGAATCCAATAATAAAGCTCTAATAAAGGCATATTGGGAGCACAAAAGACAAAATGGTTCATTTACAAAAACCCCAGCCCCAGCCCCAGCCAGCACAGCCTCTGCTGTGGGGGAGTCAAAAAGAAAGAGGGGGTGTGCACTTCATTTATATTTCTATTATCGGGTTACTTAGCCTAGAAGCAGTTTATGTCAGTTATTCCTGAAAGCCTTTAACTTATCTTTTGAGTTCTGAGTAGATGGAAGCAATCAGAGCATTTATTTGCAATCCACTATAATACTTGCAGAGAGCACTGAAAAAAAAATGCAGTAATATAAGCTGAAGCTAATTTTTAAAATGTATAGAGATAGCTAAAGACAGATTATAGAAATTTACTGACATTCAAACCAAATGGGGGAAAAGGGTATCTCTATTCAGCTGGGGAAGAAACAGACTTAGAAAGGTAGAGTGACTTACTAAAGGTCTCAGAGGCATTAAGTGGCTGGAATCTGACATTGGGTATCTTGATTAAAAATATATGCTTTCAGGGAACCCTGGGTGGCTCAGTGGTTTGGCGCCTGCCTTTGGCCAGGGCGCGATCCTGGAGACCTGGGATTGAGTCCCACGTCGGGCTCCCGGTGTATGGAGCCTGCTTCTCCCTCTGCCTGTGTCTCTGCCTCTCTCTCTCTCTCTCTCTCTCTCTGTGTGTGTGTGTGTGTGACTGTCATAAATAAATAAAAATTTAAAAAATATATATATATGCTTTCAGCTAAATTATTTCCCTTCTTCTTTTGCTCCAAAACAGCATATTCTGATGTCTGCCGATCAATGAACCAACTTGCCACTAAATGAATTTGTCTCAATCTTCTGCTCTCAGCTGCAAGTATAATGTGTTGTGGAATACATGTAACCCTCTTGAAAAGTCTTGAATTTTAAGTTGATGGCCAAAGAATTGTTTACATGGAATGGTAGACTGCAAATCAACAGTTTACCAAGGTCAAGCTTTCTTTGTAAAACAAGCAGTCTACTTGGCATGCATCTAAAGAAACAGATGAAAATTTCTTTAAAAAGTAATCTTCCCTGGCTCTTTGGCATACTGTGAAACTAGAAAAATATCCTCCATGAACAGCAGTGCCAGGAGGTGAGCTGGCTACAAGCAGAAGATAGAAGTGTTTAGAAATGAGAATTTAAAGCCAGAGCAGAAGGCAGAGTTTAAGTCTGGGGTAGAGGGGGTTGGGGTGGAGAAAGAGAACATCTCCATATACAAAGGTAAAGAACTATAATACATAATGCTTGAGGTTTATAGATATCCTAATATGCTGCTGTAGAATTATGTTGCTCCTTAAATATTCAATAACTAACAATCCAGACAAAGTATGTCCTTCTCCCTGCTATGATCTAGTCCAAGGGCTATTTCATGACTGATGAGAATCTGCTGAAGAAAGAGCATGAAGTACGGTTTCTTCAATACAGTAAAGTTAAGAGGACAGACTCTGAATTCAGATACCCAGTTCCACCTCTTTCTGGCTGTAAAACACTGAGCAGATGACCTAAGTTCCACCTAAACTCTGTTCTTCCATCTGCAAGGCAGTGAATATGACAGCAGTTCCTGACTCACAGGATAATTGCGAGGATGAAATAAAAGAATGCATGCAAAAACACCAGCACATAATAAATGTTCAATATGCATTATGATTGTAATTAGTTGTTACTAATTGTGATTGAAAACCATGCCCTGAGATTAACATGTAAACTATGTCCAACTGAAGTGGGCTATGATCTATATGGGAACTCATTTATTTTTTCCTAATCCTTTCCTGCCTCTCCTTGATAATCAATAGAGAGAGGCAAACTACTGTCAATGTGAGATTGAAGAAACGAAGCCCACGACCTAACCTCTAAGTATCCAGAAGTCACGTATTACAACCTAATGGAACAAAGCTCATGAGGGTTAACACTAACTGCTTAAAATGTTTTTATTTTAGCCATTAAATGATTAAAAGTAACAAGAAAAGATCAAACTGCTATTGAGCTACCAGCTAATAAGGAACATGAAAATTAAACATTTTTTCATATTCACATCAATATCAACTTTACCTAAATAGTTAAGTTGCAATTTTATATATCAAGATATCACAGAAATTTAAAACTAAGTAATATTAGGTGAACACTCTACAACAATTATATCTAAGTAATACTAGGTGAACACTTTACAACAATTATATCTAATTAGCCTTTATTGGAATAAAAACCACCATAGCCATAATGTGTTATTTTCAGAGAGTGTTTGTAAATATCAGTCTGAACCCTTATCTTTTATTTTGACATATAGAAATAAAACAAAATTATGAATAATGAGCAAGTTGATTTTATATGCAAAAATATAAGAATTCCAAATCCCTAGTCATGAGAGCAATTTGACCTACTCCTGATTCCCTAATGCATGCAATCTGTATTTTAACATATATTTAGTCACAAAAATGAACATAATACAACGTCCTTTTAATTTCTTATGTTTTTCTTTTATGATCACTTTATTTCCTTTTTAAGGAGGGGAGGGGCAGCAGGAGAGAAAGAATCTTAATCAGGCTTCAAGCCCCGCTCCATTTAATGACCCTGAGATCATGACCTGAGCAGAAATCAAGAGTCAAATGCTTACCCGACTGAGCCACCCAGGTACCCCTATAATCACTTTAAAGTTAAGCAATATGCAACACACAGAAGATGGGAAAAGGTCAAAAATTGCCTTCACATACGAATATTTAGGAAACATTGAATGAAAAAATCACTTTTATAATTGATGGTAATAAAAAATAGTTGTTTTACTTAAAAATGTGTTTAACATATACCAAGTGAAACAGGGGAGGCTTTAATCAAATTATACATTAATGTAAATGGGGTCATTGACTCACAAAAGCTTAAGAGACTCTACCTACAAGTTATTCCAGAGAAGTACCAGATCGAGGAGAGAGTTGTGTGTCTGCCTCTGCAGGTAAAGGATGCCATGCCCAGGACTAGGAACCCATTTATCTGAAGACAACAGAAAGAACTGAGAAATGCTTATATCTGCAATGAAATCCAAGTCTTTGCTTGGTTTCTAGGATACCATATCCTCCTGGCTCTCCTTCCTGACTTTTCTCTCCTTCTCCTTTGCAGATTCCTCTCCATCAACACACTCTTCTGAGACCTCTTTAAGCTTCCCCCAACCCCAGTGCTCTAGGGCTGTCCTTGACCACATCATCTCTTTTCTATCCATAATTACTCCCTTCTTGGTTATCTCTCCAATGGATTTAAATACTCACCAACCTTGTGGCCAGTCTGGCCTTCTCCTGAAAACAGCAGACTCATTCTTGGTATACCTATCTACCTCTTATCCCTACCTATACATCCAGTAGACTTAACAATCTTAACAAAACTCTGGATTTTCCCTCTCATACCTGTTCTTCTATAGTCCTCCCCATTTTAGTACATGAAAGCTCTACCCTTCTAGTGGCTCAGGCCAAAACTGCAGACTTAGCTTTCTAAGCTTTAGGCAACTTCTGCTGCCTTTACTTTCAAACCATGGTCCATTCCTTCTATCACTACCATTCTGGTCCAGGCCACTGAATTTAGATCAACTGAAACTCTGCAGCAATTTCCTGACCTCTGCTTTTGCCTCCTTCAGCAACCAGTGACTCTTCTAAAACATAAGCCAGATGGAGTCACTAGTCTGCTAAGAACACTTCCAAGGCTCCTGCCTCATTTCAAGTAGCAGCCAAATTCCATAAAACTGACTACAAGAGGGCACCAGGGTGGCTCAGTCAGGCAAGCATCCAACTCCTAATTTCGACTCAGGTCATGATCTCAGGGTCCTGAGACTGAGCCCTGAGTGGGGCTCTGCACCAGGCTGGGTATAGAACCTGCTTAAAATTCTCCCTCTACCCACCTCCTCTCTATACACACACATTCCATTCTCTCTCTCTCTCTCTCTCTAAAAAAAAAAAAAAAAAAATTACTACAAAAAAAAAAATTAAGTGCTCTAACCTTCTGTTACCTCTCCAATCTTATCACCTCCCTCTCTCTTCTCACTCTCGATTCTGGCCCCAGTATTATTCTTGCTGCTTCTGGCCTGTGCCAGGCTACCCCACCTCAGAGCTCTTATATCTGCTGTTCCTTCCACTGAAGACATCCACACAGCCCCTGTCTTCCTTTCCCTGAAGTTTTAACCCATTTCACCTTTGCTGGTCCCACTTCATACCATCCTCTTCCCTTTCCTTCATTGTTTACTGAAGGAAACATCTCACCATCTAATATATGGTATCATTTATAAAATTTGGCTTACTTTTTGTCTAGCTTCTGCCACTAGAATGAAAGTTCCCTGAGGACAGGGCTCTTTTTCTGTTCTTTTCACAGCTGTACCCCTAGTCCCTATAACAGAGCCTGGCTGAATGAAGAGTTCAAATTAAATTGCTGGACTGGTGAATAAGCTTAGAAGATTATCTCTGATTCAACCCCCTTGAGTTCCCTCTAGCTGAAGGGAGAGGCAGATGTGAGAGTCTTCTAGGACATCATTCTGCTTCCACAATTATTAGAAAGCCTAGCAACTTCAACACAACACTTATTGTTATTGACATGCAAAAGAATAAAGTCCATGAGAAATGGGGTTTGGCATCTTTGTTTTGCATCATTCTGACTTTAATGGATTTTATTGGTTTCCTGTCAAGTTTTTAAACATCTGTACTCAACATTAAATAAACTATGTACTTCCATACTTGACTACAAAGTAGTAAACAACTTTCCACTTGTATGAGACACCAAGGATAGTCAAACTCAATGAGACAAAAATAAAATGGTGGTTGCCAGAGGCTGAAGGTGTGGTGGAGGTGGGGAGAGACAGGAAGTTGTTGTTGAATGGGGACAGATTTTTCAGTTTGCAAGATTTTGGAAGCGTTCCAGAGAGAGATGGTAGTAATGGTTGCACAGCAATGTGACTGTACACATAAAAATTATTAAGATGGTAAATTTTATGTTATGTGTACTTTAACACCATTAAATATAAAAAAGTAGGTGTTTTTCAGTAGTTTTTGGAATGGCTAGCTATTAAAGAGCTCAGAATTATTCTCTCAAGTTATATACACATTTATTGATACACATATATATGTATGTCAGACATATTAAATGCATATTATTCATAAATTATATCTGACCTTATGAAAGTTGGTGGTTTGATATCTCCCCTGTGGTGTACATAAGTTATAATACACTGAAACTTGGAATCACATTTACTTTCTGTAAATAGTTAAATAGTGTATACAAGAAACTGAGAGCCAGTGAAGATTTAAAACATTGTTGAAGGGCACCTGGGTGGCTTAGTTGGTTAAGTATCTAACTAGATTTCAGCTCAGGTCATGGTCTCAGGGTTCTGAGATCAAGCCTCAAGTGAGGCTCCTAGCTCAGCTGGGAGTCTGCTTCAGGATTCTCTCTCTTCCTCTCCCTGTGCTTCTCCCCTGCTCATACACTCTTTCTCTGTCTCACTCTCAAATAAATAAATCTTTAAAAAAATAAATAAAAGTATATCAAAATCTTGATTTTGACCAAAATTAAATAAAAAGATCAAAAGTTTTTGATTCTCATTTCTCATGTGTATCTATGTCAATAAATTAAACATACAGATACTGCCCACATTAATACTTAAAGAACCCCAAAGAAGGAGATCTCTCCTGTCTAGTCAAAACCATGTAAATTTGATAATTATCTGACCCATAAATTTAGTTTATGCACAAATTCTATTGTGCATATATATATATTCCCGGAAAATTTCTGAAACAGAAGTCAAAAAAATATTTAGCAGCATTTATTCCTTTGGAAATTATATTTCTGAATTTATTTATATTTCTTGTAATATTTAATCATGCCAAATAATAACATTTATTAATCATGTAAGATAACATTAAAATTCAAGCATGTCATTAAAGTTTTACAAATGAATAAATTAAAAATCATGAATAATTCATAAATCTAATCTCCACTCAGCTAGCAATATAACTAAATAAAATTATTCACTGATCACCATTGTTACTCATAGCTTGGTCTAGGGGCCAACAGGACACAGGTAACCTGGGATATTTGTTAGATTTAGAGAATCTCAGGCTCCCCCAGACTTCATTTAACAAGAAACCCCATGAGATTTGTGTATACTTTGAAGTTTAAAAAGGACCACCCTAGGGAAATATAAAGACATATAATGAAACTTTTATTTATTTTTATGTTTTCAAGATTTTATTTATTTACTCATGAGAGACACAGAGAGAGAGAGAGAGAGGCAGAGACACAGGCAGAGGAAGAACCAGGCTCCATGCAGGGAGCCCAACGTGGGACTCGATCCCGGATCTCCAGGATAAGGCCCCGGGCTGAAGGTGGCACTAAACTGCTGAGCCATCCGAACTGCCTGAAATTTTTATTTTTTTAAAGTGGTCTCCTTACCAAATTTGTGGCCACAGAGGATGTGATTCAAGAAAGAACCTTTGTTTACTTTTCTGATATCTTGATCTCTTATTTCTTAGCTAGTAAAACACACTTTCTAGAGAAAAGTGTGTCTGTTTAGGACAACTCAATATATGTAAGATCCTTGTCTTTAAACTTTGGATCGCTGGGTCAGAGATGAGAATAGGGAGAAATAATGGGAATGGCCTAAAATAAAGGCTTCCTCAGAAAAAAAAATGCTTTAAGAGTCCCAGGAAGAATTCTGCATATAGCATTTAATCCATCAATACTTGTTGACCATATTCTTTTCCCACCCTTGTAGTAAGAATACAAAAAGCCCGATCCAATTGGTTCAAAGAGTAACAATTCTGGCAGGAATAGGTCAAAGGGTATTGCTCTGGGAAGCCAGTCAGTACTGTGAGAGCTTTAAAATAAATAGAGGTCTCCTGGGGAAGAAGAGCTTCATTTCTAGACGGTGCTCGGCTTCTGCCAGCATGGACCATGGTATCCACAGCAACCATGTCACCTGCTTAGCCCTGGGCTAACCACCTCTAGGAAAGAAGCCCTGTCAGAGTTAAAAGTGCACCTGGTTTCCAGCGCAGACACTGAACAAACAGAAAGCTAGACAGTAAGAGCATTTTCTTTCAGTCTACCTGTATCAATGGGTATGTAGCATGTCAACATGGAGATAGATCCGGAACCCTTACTTGGACTGCCTGTCTGCAGCAGACCTAGGGACACTTCCTTTACTCTGCCAGACCAAGTCTATCAGAGAGATCAAAGAAGACTGGCCCAGTGGATGCTGAGTGCTCAGAGGGCTCCTCACTCACTGTGCCTCCATGCTGAACAGACATGGGAAAATGGAAGAGCTCCAAGTACACAGGTCCACAGGGCTGGAGGAGCTTGGGATGGTGGTGGCCTGTTCTCCTTCCCCTGTGCTGCTTGTGATTGGGATTCTCCTGTGTGACCTTACTCTTCCCAAATAAGCACAGAAGTGCTGCAGGCTGCATTCTTATTGCGTGTGCACCCCAAAAGGAAGACTTTTCTCATACTCAGTCACTCCCCTAAGACCTTCCCAAAACGGTTTACCCATAATTAGGGATTCTAGAGACTTTTCTCTAGCATATTCAAAAAAAAAAAAAAAATGAAGTGAGATCCCTCCATAAAGGCCAGTAAAACACGGGCGGGCGGAAGTTCCCTACAGAGGGCCCCCAGGGTCTTTCTCCAGCACCAAGAAAAATCCTGGAGAGATACTGCAAGAGAATAAGTCCAAGGGAATACTGGTCATTCCTTATCTGCAAGCAAGGCACTGCCATGCCCTTGAGAAGTGGCAAGTGTCGCACTGTAACTTATGTTGAAAGGGAGATACAACCAGCTGGAGCTAACTGTATTTCAATAGAACTAGTATCTGCACCTATTTCTAAACCATCTGGGATTTTTCCCTTTTAGAAAGGATTCCAAACCTGACTCAAATCAAGCAAAACAAAACAAAAAAAAGTAATATTACCAACAATATTTAAGTCATCTAAGCCATAAATTGAATATATTTTTTAATTGTCTTCAGGCTTTTCAGGTAAAAATTGCACAGTGAAGAATTAACACCCGAAAACTCTAACCTTCTGCAAATTAACAAACAACAGTCACAAATCTAAACTAATAAATCTAAAATATCTCTTAAAAGAAAAGTGTCGAATTTAATAGTGAAGTGATTTGATTTACAATTACAGATTCATATGCTGAGTTTTGTGCCACATGTATTGAGAAATCAGTGTGTAGGCATCCACTCTGAACTAGTATTAGGGACATATATTACCTGAATAATCATGTTTTTAAGATCTACTTAAATTTTAATTATGCAGCCATTTATACTCCTCCCAGATCTAGTTAATTACCATTTATGTGCCTGGCTTGTGCATAATGGGCAACATTTTCTTTATCATCATTAAATTTGTCTCTTAACAAAATTGACATGCTTACTTAATGGAATAATTGGGACTTAAGAAATTCGTATTGTAAGACTGCACCAGGTTAAAAATATTGAAGAGATTATTCAACAAGAAAATATGACAGCTTTAAGAAGATGAAATAAAGGTTAATCCGATGACTAACAAATGCCAAAATTCAAAATAAAACAGGTTGCAGGCACTTTTCTAGAGACAACTAAAAACATGTAGAATATAAAGAATATTTCCATCTTCCATACTATCTGGTAAATCCTGTCTTTCTACCTTCATATAAGTCACAGAGATATTTTCTTTTTGGATTGTTATTCTAAACTACAAAAGATGCACATTTCATCAGCAGGCCTGGCACTAGATCTTTTTCAGTGAAAATTCATTTGCATATCTCATATCTAAATCAAGTGATATTTCAGAAAGAAGCTTAAATTCTCTTTCCCTTTTACTAAGATACATTTATGGACATAGTTTATAATAATGTAAATACTCAAAATGTGTCAGCCTCATACCTTCACCAGAAGTTCCCCCATCTTGTTATAGCCAGGAAGTCGGATTAGAAATAGACATGGGTGAGATAGCCAACAGCCAGGGTCATTGATTCCTTTTTTTTTTTTTTTCATTGATTCCTTTTTAAAGCAGATGGGCAAAATATTTTATTGGAAACTTATTAATGTAACTTAAACTATTAAAATAACCTCAGAATACTTAGGGGGTGCCTGGGTAGCTTAATCACTTAAGCGTCTGCCTGCAGCTCTGGTCATGATCCCCAGGGTCCTGGGGTCCAGCCCCAGGTGGAGCTCCTTGCTCAGCAAGGAGTCTGTTTCTCCCTCTCCCTCTGCAACTCTCACTTGTTCTTGCTTGTTTGCTCTCTGTCTCTCTCTCTAATAACTAAATAAAATCTTTTAAAAAAAACTGAAAATGCTTTTACACAGATTTTCCCTTAGCTCAGTTACATATCTGTGGGTCTGGTTTCTGTCTGTACTTAGAAAAAATGTAGGGGATCCCTGGGTGGCTTGGCAGTTCAGCGCCTGCCTTTGGCCCAGGGCGTGATCCTGGAGTCCTGGGATAGGGTCCTGCGTTGGGCTCCCTGCATGGAGCCTGCTTTTCCCTCGGCCTGTGTCTCCACCTCTCTGTCTCTGTCTCTGTCTCTGTGTCTCTCTCTGTCTATGATGAATAAATAACTAAAATCTTTTTTAAAAAGAATAAATGTAAATTATTGAAAAGAATATCTGGCTGAATATAACTTGTACACACATGAACTATTTTGCTCATCAACTTGGCATAGCAGAAAGCAGTGGGATCAAAAGACTATAGAACTGAACACTTCATTTCAGCTGAGGGCAGAGAAAAGGTTAAACCAACTTCCTGGTGAAGAAACCGGTAAATCATAACACCAGAATTCCAGCCCAGGTTTGTCAGGCTACAAAGCCCTGGGTCAGTTATTGCAATGAATACATTTCTATTACCTGGTTTCTGTGGATTCTTCCCTTTCATTATATTCTGGCAAAGAAGGACTTTTTTTTTTTAACCTTCAGTACATCAGGACATATTTGATGTATTATGTATTATTTTTCAAATGAACTAAAGATAATAGACATTAAGATTCAAGTTAACATCTATGGTCTTTGGTCTATTGTGATGCAGAACATTGTTTCTCAAACATTAATCCTGTAAAAAGCATGCAGATGCTGATTCACTAGGTCTAGAGTGGAGCCATCTCAGCAAGCTCTCAGGTGATGCTGATGCTGCTGGTCCATGGAAGACACAACCAATTTTCTGCTTTGGGATTTGAATGAGGTTAACTTAAATTGCTAAATTAGGTGTATGCATTTGTGGCATTAGCTGCACAACTGACTAACACAGCAATCACCTGTAAGCTGAAAAAGAGATGGAGGTTATGAAATAAGGTTTTTATCTAAGAAGGGCTCCTTTGGCATCTGGAACTACTCCAGACAAATGGAGCCACTAAATGACCAAGAAACTCTGGAAACAGATCTTACTGGGGTCTATGACTTATTATCTACTTTTCTTACGTGATTCCTCCAACATTTTCTTAATTATTTTTTTCTTTTTCACCCACTCAGAATAGGCTACCTTCCAAAAGGAGAAAAAGAAACTCCTTTCCTCCAACACAAAGTTTAAGAAAATATACCTTTGAAAAAAAATGCCAGTGGAAGCAGGAAAGTCTTCCAAAAGCACACCATTAGGTTTGAATAATCAAGAATATAATTTCACAGGGAGAACACAAAGAATATATTAGTATTTTAATCTGAATAGAAAAAGACCCTTACTTTCAAAGAAACACTCCTGAAATGTGCTATTTACAATGGAAACTTCTACATAATGCGTTTACCACTTCATGGCATAGCCTATCTCAAGGATATTACCAGAAACTCTGGTGTCTTTCTTGCACTTGCATTATGTTTTTATCGACATCAAGGGAAGAAAATCCTTCTTACAGATAACATACGTAACTTTCAGTAAGATTGTGAACAGGCGCTCAGAGGTTACAGATAAAATCTCTCTATGTATAGCGATCTTAAGACGGAATATAAAGCATATGGCCAACCAAATGCAGTCATTCTGTTATCTCTGCTACTCCCTGCTCCATAAAATCATGCTTTCCTTGGCTTACACATTATATAATAAAGGCTTGTCTTCACACTGAGAAACACATCTTCCCTTCTTACCTGTCCTATATAACATCACCCAACAAAAATAAACATTTTCAGCAAATTTAAGACTGGATATTTGCATCTTTTAGAAATAATAGGCTGATGTTCTGTGTTTCCCACTACCTCCCATTCTCAGTCTCTTCTGTCACAAAGTAGCTTCATAGGAAACACACACGCCTTTAGGTCCAGCAATGGCAGCCCCACCTCTCCCCAGCTAAGGACCATTCTTGAAGTGTTTCTGGGCAAACAGCTATATGGAAGGCAGATGAGGAAAAGAAGTTACCCCTGCCACAGAAGAACATGTAAATTCCAGAAGGACTGAAAATTCAAATATCAATGGAAAAAAATAAAATTAGGAGAAACAGTATAGCAGAATAACATTTACCCTCTTACTAAGGAAAGTATTACCAAAATATATAGGAGTAAAATATTTAAAACCTATAACAGAAAAAGCACTCACTTTTCCACAAATCATTAAGAGAAAGATAAACAACCCAACGTTAAAATGAGCAAAAGTTCTGAAAAGATAATTCCCAGGGGGAAGAAAAGAAATGCAAAGGCCTGGCAAATAGGACCAAAGATTTTCAGTCTTATCAAGAATCGGGAAAATACAAATTAAAAGAATTGAAGACCATATTTCCCACCAGATTGATAATAACCGGGTTGAGTGGTTGCAGAGAAAGGGACATTCTTGCACCTCCTGGCTAGAAGACTGTCTCTCTTGCAGTGCAATGCCTGTTTTTATCCTTTGCATAGAAAGCACTGGCGACATACATGGTGAGCCACCCTGCAAAAAAGGAAACGCGATTCCAAATTCCCTATGCCTTTAAACAAGAAATTCCAGGGGTCGCTTGATACCTTCGCTTTCTCAGGATTGTCCTGGAACTGTGCCCAGTACAACCTAGGCAGCCAAACATGGCAGCCCTGTTCTTTCCTCACCATTAAAGGCCTCTTTAGAAGAAACAACAATCAAGTTAAAAGATGCAGATTTCTTTGTTGAGTGTCAGTCAAAAGGATCTGGGACAACCAACAAAGACAGCCCAGAATCCCCTGGAGTTAGGCTAGAGAGAAAATATCTGTCCACCTGCTTTGCTAATTTGAGCTCAAGAACTTCGACATGAAGATGGTCTATTTTTTTTTCAGATTATTAAAAAAGTTCTTTCCATGAGTAGCGGCCAACCTGTCCTCCCATTACCTATGGAACAATCCACTTAATGAAGAAGGAAAGCATTTGTTTGGAGTACAATGAGGATAGATAAACCACTGGAGACAAGCTTTTGCCAATGAGAAGGCCTAAAACTCTGATCCAGCAAATAGCTCCTGCCAGGAAGTCTTATTTTTAGTTAGGAAATAATTTTCTACAAGCCATGCAAGTTTTGCTTATTTTGTATTTAAGATTTAAAGAATCTTTATTCCTGGCAAACTGAAATTGGAAAGTAAACTGAATGCTATCTTCAGGCCCTGAGACCCCAAAGTGGTACAGTGACTTTTGATGGCAGGAAAGCAAACCTTTCCTCCTTCCATTCAGTGGTCTTAATTTCAAGTCTAAAGCATTTGTATAAGGGGCATTATCAGAATAACATAATTTGAGAGTCTAAAATAAAGTGAAATACATGTAAAAGATTTGTAAAACTAAATAAATAAGTTTTGAGCTCAAAGAGGCTTCCCACCACCCCCTCTTTCTCTAGTATTCCTCAGGCAATAGGGGAAATATTACATTTAAATGTTATATTTAAATTTCTATTTATATGCTAAACATATTTAACATTTAATACTAAAAAGTGCTTAAATCTGTAACTTTGACAAAAAGAACCTGGCAAGTAGGAAGAACCAACCCCTGGCCTATACCACAAAGCAACAGGGCAGTGTATCCTCTGGGCATATCCACTTTGCATATTTAGCCTTTGCCCTTTTCCCAGTATTTTGCTTGGAAATGTATTTGTTCAGCCAATCTTATCTTTTTTGGAGTAATTTCCCTTCCAATGTGTGGCAGACTGCTAGCTTTCCCACAGAATCAGCTCTCTGCTCTTACCCTAGACATGTGACTTCATAGCTAGAGATGGTACCTCCCAGCCTCCTTTGCTGTTGGGCACATTGTGACTAATTTCTCATCAGTGGAAGTGAGTGGAAATCTATGTCACTTCCACATCTTGGCCATAAGACGTGGGGCATGCAACCCACCATGTAAATGGGATATAACCATGACCAAGCTATAACCATGAGTATCAAGGTAGATCCCAGAGGAGCTAAAGCAACAATATACTAAGAACCTGGGCCTATGGATGAACCAACCAAAGCAGTGCTAAGCAGTCACAGGAAATTGGATGGACTATTACAAAGAAGTTAATTTCTGTGTGACTATCACTTGAAGTCTTTTCATCATAGCAGCCTCTCTTTTACATTAACAAAATGGGTGGTAAAATGGGACCATGGTTTAAATTTAAGCTCTCACAAATACTAGGCATGCTCCTTAACTTCCCTGAGTCTTGATGTAATGCTTGTAACACAATGATGAGACCATCCAGCACAGGACATTGTAGTGTTTAGCCTGGAGACTGGTAGGTAGCAGATAGTCAGCAAGGGTGTAGCTACTAGCAGCAGCCCTTTAGTTAATGACCACACCCATATACAATAGCTGTAAACAGTCCTTGTCACTGCAACACTAGTAAAATCCTGTGACAACCATGTTGATGGGAAATCTTTCATTTCAAGTCCCACTGTGGCTCCTCTTTTTGAGTCATCTAGACTCAGCTAATGCTACTGAGTACCTCTCATTCCCATTCATACCATTTGCACTGGGGTGTTTCCCCATAGAAGCCCCTCACTATTTAGAAAATGCTAATTCTTTACCTGCAATTGCTTCAAAGATTCCCCTAGGTTCTAGGTGTTTAGCAAGAGTACTGTTAAAGGACATTTACATCCTCCATGGGTCCTGTGAAATCTAACCTGATATTTGGTATGCATGGGCTGGATTTTCTCGGGATTTGTGGAGCACTGTAGATCTACACTGGATTCGAATCCTGCTGCCTTTTGAGTTATGTATTTGGTCATGAGTTCTTCTTTTATATGAAAAGCGTAATGCACAGTTTGGGTATGAAGTAAAGACCTATCCACAGGGATGCCGGGGTGACTCAGAGGTTGAGAGCCTCCCTTTGGCCCAAGGTGTGATCCTGGAGTCCTGGGATCAAGTCCCATACCGGGCTTCCTGCATGGAGCCTGCTTCTTCCCCCTCTGCCTGTGTCTCTGTCTCTGTCTCTCTCTCTCTCTCTCTGTATCTCTCATGAATGAATGAATGAATGAATGAATGAATGAATAAATAAATAAATAAATAAAATCTTAAAAAAAAAAAAAAGACCTATTCACAATGCACAGGAATTGGGAGGCAATGGCCCCTTCCAGGCAGCTCTCACATCTACTGTGGTTTCTCAGAGTTTACTCTTTGACCCAATTCACACACACAAAATTGTACGACCTTAAAAAAAAATGATTCAGTATTTTAAATGAAGGAAAAAGAGTTCTCCCTTAAAATTATAATATTATTGAACTAAAAAGTTTTGAAGCTTTTTGCAGAAACAACAGATGAGAGTTGAGTATAAAAACATCAGGGGAATCTATATAAGTTATCTTAAGTCCTTTAGATTTTTGTGCTATGGCATGCAACCAGCTGAATCTTTTAATTGAGTACAAATTAGGAGTGCCCTTTGATCATTCATTGATTACTTGATCACAAATGGTTTTAGGAAGTAAATAGATCTTCTGATAAAATAAAAGATATTGAAAATAACAGTGAAATGTGCCTGATCCCATGCAGTGAAGGAAACTATGCCCCAGTCCTGGTAGAGGCTGTGTGGAGGAGTCTTCTACTACAAATATCCTGGGGTAGGAGAATACCCTTTCTAAAGAGATAACGCATGTTTCTATGAACACACATAAGTGAGCAAGGAAAAAAAGGTTAAATGTATATGGACCAGAGAATGAAATAACCTCACAATGATAGCCCTTCAAACCACCAATTTGTTCTTATTACAAGAAATGTGGAAACTACCAACTATGTCTAATCAATGCCAAAAGGAAAGAAAAGCTGTTGCTTCCCCCCTTAAGGAATGGCACAGAGACATTTATTTTTCTTCAGAATCCTCAACCAGTAGGCAAATCACATGTGCCCTTTCTTTCAATGATCCCAATCCTTTTGACTGCCTATCTGAGCTTGGGTGAGTTATTTAATCATATCTGAAAAACAGACATGATCTGACTTGAACTGCTGCTCTTAAAGGTTTCTATAGGAATTATTCCAGAAGAGTAACTGAGGTGTGTCTTACCAAGCTCACAGCATGTTGACTGTTCTTAACACAACAGAACAAGCAAAGAAAAAAAAATAAAGTGTTAGAAAACACAGAGAACAATTATCAGAACTTTCTTTGAAGTGTCTCTAGTGAGTCTTCACAATATGTAGACGGTTTCACCAGGGAAAGGATCATGTTGGTCAAATCCATGTTTAGATGATGAGGGCTTAGTAGAGGGCCCAACACACAGCAGGCATTCAGTAGAATGATTCCTAGATGAAGGAATGATTTGGAAACAGAAAAAAATTACTCATAATCTGTAACTCAACTACCATTAATATTTTGATCATTTTTTTAGCTTTTATTCCAATAGGGCCCTAATGAAATAAATAAATATATACATACTTATATATATACTTGTATATATGTATATATATATAATAGGATAGTAATAACACTTATTGAACACACACTATTCACTAGAGTAAATCAATAACTGATAGCATTACCTCATTTAATAAACACAGGTGTTTAACTGTGTGTTAGGCTCTCTTTTATTCTCAAAAAAACAAAATGGGAATTGAGATACAGATTTAGTGTTATTTGACACCCCAAATGTGATCTCTGTTCAATATTCCAGGATAAACCTATGTGCAGGAGAGATCCATTGTATCCTATTTGAAAGTGTAATAAAGGAAACATTAATTTAGCAGCTTATAACTGATTAAAGCTACATGTCTTTATTTTTCCTACTTACTACTTGAAAAGCTACCGGCAGCTGGACATGATATGTAAAACATAGTAAATATTTTGTTTTATTCCTTTCTTTTTCTTTTTAAAGTATTATGTAATAGGTGGCCATTTTCATTTTCCTTCCTCTTAGTAAAGAAGCGAGGCACAGAAAGTTCATGTAACCTTGCCAAGATATGTAGCAGGTGTAAGGGAGAGTTATTTCCAGAATTCATCTTTCCTTAACTTCTAAACCACTGCTTTTGTACATGACCTTTCAAAAACATTAACAATGATCGTAATAAATATGAGCACTGAAAAAAGCAAAAGACCAACCATGTGCATGTTATAAAGTTGCTATGCTACCTTGCAGTCATGATAATGTCAGGATTTCCAAATACCAATTAGTCCTCAAATGCTCAACTAACATAGCAAAGCAAACAGTACTTCACAAATGTATGTGTCAACTTTTTAAACCAAAATGAGTTGGCAAACACTCCTGTTAATACACGTACGTGCAGAAGCACTTGAAAGACATGAAGGTGGCACCAGCAGACAAGGCAGGGCAAATTTGGATACAGAGAAACACAAATCCCGGTTACCCTTGGGGAACAGTGAGGACGTGTCCCATTCAAGTTTGTGAGACAATTTATGACTGGCTCTCTCATGCTTCAATCCATCAATATTAAATTAGTATATATCCCATTTGCAAGGAACTGTATTCAGCATTATGGGATATATATAAAGTAGTAGAAAATGCTCTCCCTACATTTCCGAATCTTAGCACTTCTTTACTAACTAAAATACAATGAGGAAATGGCACAGATGGGCACTGTTACAGAAGTTTTAAAGTACATGTACTTTCTTTTTTTTTTTAAGATTTTATTTACTTATTCATGAGAGACACACAGAGAGAGAGAGAGAGAGAGAGAGAGAGAGAGGCAGAGACACAGGCAGAGGGAGAAGCAGGCTCCATGCAGGAAGCCCAATGTGGGACTCAATCCCGGGACTCTAGGATCACGTCCTGGGCCGAAAGCAGGCACCAAACTCTGAGCCACCCAGGGATCCCCCGTATATGTACTTTCTTTAAGATATTCAAGATTCAAATCAGAGGAGAGGGGTGGGAAATAGAGTTGATGTGTTCAGAATGGAAATGTGGAGGCAGGTCTAGTCTGATCTAGTCATGATCAGATAACCAGATGGAGGAGAGAGAGAGCACGCACCCTCTCCGTGTCCCCCATCCCCTAAGCAGAATTTAGGAAGAGAACCGTCTTGGGAAGCTCCTCCACATCTCTTCGACTCCTTGGTGAAAGTAAAGATAACAAAGGATCTCTTCAGAGTTAGAATGCAGTAGCATTTCCCTTTTCTCCCACGAAACACCCTAAGTGGGTCCTAGCACTGATTACCCTGGGCTGGGAGAAGGACTCATCAGGTCTTTTGAAGGCAGACCCAGAGTGACCTGAGCTCCCAGACTTGTTAAGGGAAGGAGGCATAAGTGTTACCCCCAGATCAGATATAAGCCAGGCAGGAAACCAAGCAGGCCTGCTTGGTCTCATCCACATAGGCCTCCTTCTGGAAGAGGCAAGAGCTACCGTTACCCAAACTTTGGGAAGAGATCAACTCAGGTAGAAAGAAGCATGTGTTCTGGGTCAGCAGAAATGGGGGAGAGGAAGCCTTTGAAAGCACCAGAAGGAGAGAAGGTAAGACTTAATTAATATGAGCCGAGATGAGAGAAAAAGCAGCAGAGCTGGGCCACAGCTGCCTTACTTACTCCCTTACCTCCACCCTCACCCTGTCAGGACATTAAGTGGCAGCTGCCAATAGTGCTGCTGAGCAATAAGAGGACAGCCACCACGTTCCTGAGACTTAGGCATCCAACCTGAGCCACATTTATCCTAGGAGAAATCCAAGACTGAGTTACTATATTTGTTTAGAAGTTTAATTATACGTAGTATACTTTGCATATGCTTTCTGAAATGTCTGTTTTCATTGATACAAGAATTCTGTCACCTGAGAGTGATCAAACATTAGGGCATCCAATACCATCCAAATTTCCACCCAAAGGAAGAGGAGATCATCTCCACCAGATATGTAAAGAGATGAAGAAGTAAAGTAGAGATGAGTTTTGATCATGAGTTTATACAAGTGGGAGATGTTCATATTACGTTCTCCTCAAAGCAACAGGCATGTTAACATCTTACAAACCCGGAAAAGTCCCCAGCAAAGAAGTATGCTTACTTTGTTAATCCTAATATTTCCCAAATTCATTTATCCAAGGAATCTTTTTTTCAAGCAACTCTAATTATCATCCTCATAATCTAATAACACACTGAATAGAGCTTGAAAACATTGTTCTGGACATTTGGCATGTGACTACCTCTCTAACTCCAAAATGTATTTTGGAATATTTAATTATTTAATGATTCATTCTAAAGAATGAGCTATGCCATGTTATTCCTTTGCTTATAAATATTACAGCAAAGTGATAGTTATTCTACTTTACTCTGTCATCCTTTGTTTAGCTAATCTCATCAAGAGATTAAATATCCTGAGAGAATTTTCCCAGTAACTAGAACTTACTCCTACACATGTCAACATTTTAAAATGTCAACCATGAAAAAGAAAACCTCTGAAAATAATTCAATGTTTTGATTACTCAGGGTTGTCATTAAAAACACAAATGTTATATACGGTCATTTCTTGGTATAGTATCTCCTCCCTTCAAGACTGTGAAGATGAAGGTAAAAGGCTCACTCAGGCTGCTGCTTCTGATGGCTTGGGTATCTGTCTTAAATTTTCTTGTCTCCTCCCTTGCCATCAACTGGTCAGCTGTTACTTACAGTCAGTAGGCTCTAAATGAAGGCTATTGGCATTTATGACCCTCTAAGAGCCTGGCTTTTGTGAAAGAAAACTTTATTGGTTACCTAAGAACCTTTTCTGTTGACCTGTTGGTTTTTGTTTTTACTCATTTCCAGATTCAATCTCTTTAAAATGTTGGGAAACAAGATCTCACAACAAAACAGTATTTCTTTAGTCTTCAGGGCTGCTGCATATAGCATACAGTTCACCCACTGCATTAAGGGCAGAGGCCAGGAGTGAGTGGGAGGAACACCTAGCAGGGGGCCAGCCCTGGAGTCCTGAGCATGTGGAACTTTCTTGCTGATTGAGCTCTGCACGCACAGAACTACACTGGCACGAGGACACTTTGTCCAGTTCACCCAGAGGCACCCTACAGACTGGAGGTAGGGGTGCAGGGTGGAGCAGAAGCAACCCTAGTAGTGCTGGGGCTTCAGTCCCTAGTAGGTGCCACTCCCTTTACATGAGTATTTTTAGACCTCTCTTCCAGCATCCCCCGAATGAGGTCACCAAAAGAGTCCTTCTGTTACAGGATTTGTATCCCCTTTGTGCCCAGGTTCTTGGTCACACTGCCTCGAAGAATGAAGAGGTGGACCAAAGAGTGGTGGGCAGCAAAGCAAAGTTCCTTGAGCAAGAGTATAAAGCTCCCTGACAGTAAGATGGGCCCGAGTGGGTTACCCTTGGAGTTTCTAAGTTTAGGGGTTTTTATGAACTCTTGCAGAACTATCTTAAGCAATCAGGGTGTGCGGAGTTGTACCAATAAGGGCTTTGATGACATATCTGTCTGCTTATTAGGTTAACGTCCACATGCTGATGGTCTCCTTTTGCTGACATCTAGGAGCTTTGGTCTTAACTGTCCCTTGCCTGTGATACTGATAAATGATTTTGTGGCGGTCTTTTTTTTAAGATTTTATTTATTTGACAGAGAGAGAGAGAGAGCACAAGCAGGCATGGCGACAGGCAGAGGCAGAATGAGAAGCAGGCTCCTGGCTGAGCAGGGAGCCCTACACAAGGCTCCATCCCAGGACCCTGGGATCATGACCTAAGCCAAAGGCAGATGCTTAGCCAACTGAGCCACCCAGGCATCCCTGTGGTTATTCGACTTATTTTAGGGTGTTTTGTAGAAGTTATTTTTGCAACAGCTGCAAAGCAGAATGTCAGTGCTGTCTTTTCTAAGATGAAAAACAGGGTGTCAGTGCTGCTTTATTTTAGCTATCCTGACTCCATATTGTCTTGTGGGGACCCTGGCCCTGACTATCTAACTAACTCCTAACACTTCTACCAAGCCACATCGAATCCTCAAACAATACCTCCTTTATTAGCAAAAGTACACTATTACCTAAACATTGCTGATAAATTACAGCTGAAATATACCCATCCACAAAACCCACTTTACTTGCTCTTCTGCATCTCAGCCTGTATGGATTATGACCTACAAATGGATAAAATTAAGTCAACATAATGCTAGACTGGCCCGGCTACAACTTATTACTGATCCAGACACCTGAACATTTACAAGGCTAGTCCAAACTGTCGGGACCATGTTAAAAAAGAAGGGAGCTAGCATTATGCACAATGGCAACCAAATAAAAAAGATTAACCACTTGCCAAATGCAGGTTGCATTGAGAAGCACTAAAGCAGGATATATTCTAAGGATTGACATGCACTTCTATAGAGGATGCCACCATGGTGAGGTCTAGCTCTGCTGCAGTAGGAAATTCATTAGTTTCAGAAGGAAAAAAGCAGCAATAAAGATTTCTACCACCAGCAATAGCAACCAAGGGTGAACATGTTGGTGATGGTGAATTTTTCCATTATTTAGAAAAAATTCTAATTATATTAATGGCCCCCAAACAATTCAAAAGCTTCCAAAAATATGTCATGGATAGCTGCCTTTATAAAGTTAATCTAGTAAATATTGTTGTTAGTGAATCTGATGGTGGGTGCACATGACACAAACCCAGAAACTTTGGAGTATGTGGGAGGATTCTAGAGTTGCCTAAAATTCAGGAGAAAGGCAAAGTCATTAGGGGGGATCTACCAGAGCTCTGGATTAGTCCTGAGGTGACAGCTGAGTATCAGTCACCTAAACCAGAATCTTAAAACTCCTCAGCATTAGGTTTACAGGAGATGCCATAAGAACTCCAGAACACTAAATAACAAATCACTCCCCAAACCAAACCCTACAAGTAGTTTTCTATTTTATTAAAATTCCCAAAAAGCAGTAATGGTCACAATTCTCCAGAAGGTCTCTATCTGATTCAAGTAGATACCTAACATCTGGTCATAGCTGTTGATATCACTCAGTTTCTCGACAGCAGCACTACTGATATTTGGGACCAGATAATTCTCTCTGGTGGGTGGCCATCCTGTGCACGGTAGGATATTTAGCAATATTCCTGGCCTCTACCCACTAGAGGCCTGTAGCACTATTCCCCCAATTATGACAACAACTAAAAATGTCTGCAGACATTGCCAAATGTCCCCTAAGGAGCAAAATGGCTCCCAGTTGAGAACCACCAGAGTAGCAAAGTCCTGGAGAAAACACAGTAGAGACTGCATGCTACTGACCAACCTGCTTTATTTTTTAATTCATTGTTAATAGGCTATTTCAGGAAATGGCTGAAATGGCACCTCTAACTCACTGATCATCTGAGATAGTTCCATTTAAATTTACCAAAATAGCTCTAGCTTTGGAACAAGAGTTCAAATTCTAACCCCTTTTATTCTGGTCATTGTTCTCAGTGCTCTCTTTCCATCAATTAGAACAGAATCATTTTGTTCTCGTCAATCAGAAATACGGTGTGGGCCACCCAGAATTTCCTTCTCTCATTGCTGCATTCCCAAGAGAGCAAATGATTCTCCTGTAATCTGTAACTCCTTTGGCCATTTATTCTGGTTAAATTTTAGCCAAATTTGAACTTGAAAGATACTGAATGAAAAACTAAGACCAAGAGCAAATACAAAGGTCCAACCATCATTCATTATTAAATAGAGTGATAGGAAAATTTTCTGAGCTACTTTCAGGCAATTAAACACACACACACAAACACGCAACAGAGACAAAAGAAATGAAGCAGAGTAAACAGGGAAGCAATCCATTGAAGGAAGTAAATTAGAATTATTAAACAGGAAGGGAAACAGACTACCATGTACAGTCAGTTGTCTTACTAACCCACAGGTAAGGACATCATCAGAAAGGTCTGATGGGAGCAGATTTAACCTTGCTTGTAAACGAGACAAGATTACAAAGTAATGTAATTTCCTGGATAAGCTGTGAATAAATAATTATCTCATCAAGGAATTCTGCTTCTGGATGGCAATTAGATGAAGAAACATAGCTTTTTCTCTGTCTCAAAAGTTCTACTGGGAGACCAGTACTGCCTGGTATACTATGTGTCTATTTAGGTTAAAACCACATGACTGCAGAGAGGAAAAATACCACCCACCATCACCTAATTTCTAAAGAGTTTGTCTTGTAACTGAGCATGTTCATCTAGGACCATAACTCTTGGTACATCAATGCATACCTCCTCTAAACTTTTCCACAGCATACTTATTATGGGACAGATTCTGGCAGAGTAGGTAGGTTTTAGAAAATAAAATGGGAATTTGACAATGAAACATATGTATATTTATATATATATATATTTATATAATAAACATATATATATATATATATATATATATATATATATATGCATTGATTAGAAAAGTATCTAAGACCACTCAGCCTGCCACCTGAAATGAGAACTCAGGTTGGGCATGGTACTCACCGAAACTCCAAGTTATTACTGACTGGTATTTTGATTTGAGAAGAGGATGGGATGGTACGAATTGATGGAAAAGAGTTAGAAATGAAAAGACAGAACCTAGTTCACACATATCCAAGAGGTCTTTAAAGAGTAACTGAAGTACAAACCAAAACAGAGGTGTCAGGCAGCTCATAAAATTTTGTTGGAATGATATCCAAACTTCTCTTGGGAACTACTGTTTTGGACACTCTAAAGAGTTATCACATCTGGAAGTTCCCACATCTTAAGCAGAAATTATGTCCTCCACAAGATCCACAAGACCTGGTATAAGTGACTATATAAGTAAGTTACTAGCAATTGCTCATGCTAGAGTATAAGAGAAGCTTAATAAATGAGTGGCATTGCTTGATTTAAAATAAGAGTTGATGCTAATAATAGAATAATATGAGCTGATATAGAGTATCATTTGACTTTAAGTTACATTCATGCGATATCAGGGTTCTAAATTAAATTTAGGTAGTCTGAAATAAAATAATAGAACATAAAACCACAAATCTGTTGAAAAGATAAATGGTATTTTTTCCCAGCAAAATAACATATATTTGCTTTTACTTTTTAAATGGATTAATACATTTCTATCTAAATTTAATGGTTTTTTTTTAATGAACTTGTTTTCTAATATATAAGGAAAAGGGAGGATTGGCTTGCATAATAATTGGCAAAATAAAGACAGTAAGATTAGTGCATTATTAAGCATTGGCTGGCTTAAAATATTGTTTCATGACAATAGTATGTGACTAAATTATGGTGGATATATGCAGCTTACCCAATAGAAAAAAAAAATGCCCATCAACAGATAGAAATTAACTCTTCAGAATAAAATCATTTTTCTGGAAGTAGATTCTTTCAATAGTTTACTGATAGTACTGCTTTTTTAAAATTTTTTTTCCTTTTCATGGGCATGTGCATTTCAAATCAATAGACTCCCCAACTACCCATTTTGGGTCTAATGTGTACTTTTTCCATCTAAACTTCTATCTTTCAGGATGTCTGGGTGGCTCAGTAGTTAAGTGTCTGCCTTCGGCTCAGGGCATGATCCTGGAGTTCCAGGATCGAGTCCCACATCCGGCTCCCTGCATGGATCCTGCTTCTCCCTCTGCCTATGTCTCTGCCTCTCTCTTTCTGTGTCTCTCATGAATAAATAAAATCTTTTAAAAAATAAAGATTAACTTCTATTTTTCATAATTTCTTCCACTAGGCCACGAGGAACAAGTAGAGCTTCCTACAAGAAATATAGGATTGGTGAGGGGGCACCTGTGTGCTCAGTGAGTTAAGCATCCAACTCTTGATTACAGCTCAGGTCATGGTCTCAGGGTCATGAGATAGAGCCCCATGTTGGGCTCTGTCCTCAGTAGAGAGTCTGCTTAGGATTTTCCCCTCTCCTTCTCCCCCCCCCCCCCCAATAAATAAATAAATACATAAATAAATCTTTAAAAAAATGCAATACAGGATTTTGCCAATGTTACCAGTATGCAGTGTTTCTAGAGGGACCACTTTTAGTTTTCTCATTTCCTTTTCTTTCTCCTTGCTCTTCAAGAGGAGTTACCTGATGTGCCTCCCCGCTCCAATTACTCAACTTAAGTGATGCCTACAACTAAGTCCACAGCCACAACTTCAGCCTGTGTACAGACGAGGGGGTAGTAATGCACTTCTTCTGTACCCTCCCAGAGGTGGGGTTAGGAAGCAGGGCAGCCATGAACCCTGCTTGCTTTTCACACCCTTCCACCCCACCACCATCCCACTGCCCCCACTTCACCCCTATTTACCCAGTGTGCCATTTCCTTTAATAACGTTCTAAGTCCTGTCTGTCTTATCTCCCTTTTAGGACTGCACTCTTACCTAAACACTGGCCTGCTTGTCTACTAACAGCTTGCTTACTGCTTGCTGAGCCCCTACTTTTGTGGACATCTCCTGTTCCCTTGTATCCTCATTCTGTGGTGAGGAGTGGGAGCATATGGAAAGAGTATGTCAGCATATGGCAGCAGTTAATGACTCCAGCATGCCCTGAGCCCGAGCCCCTAGAGTGACAGCTGTCTCAATGAATTATTTATTCCACCTATTTTATGCTGTGGATAATGTCAGAGGGCCTACACATGAACTCGTGAGAAATGTGCTCCTGGTTTCATTAACTGAATGGAGAACATGAAAGATAACATAAAATTTCAGGATCCATTAAGCAGGTTTGGGACAAATCCCACTGAAGTAATAGAAAGCCAAATACAGAATGTTTACATGGAGAGTTCATCCACTGTGATCAATGGATGGGCTTTAGGGGGTCTCTATGAATCCTGCAACAATACAGGTATAATTTTACCTGTAGACATATTTTTTGGAGATAATTTTAATATTCTCAGAAGACAACATGATCTGAAAAAGAAGTCATTCTCCTCATTCATCTGATCATTTTATAAATTTTGCTTCCAAGGCACAAAGAGATTGTCCTGAAATGTAAATATAATTATCCCACTCCCCTATTGAAAAGATTTCAATAGCTCTCTGAATCCAAAGCTTCCAAAGCATGACACACTCAGCCTGTGTGGGGATCTGGCCTCAGCCCCTTCTCCACATTCATGCCTGCCACTTATCAACATGCATGCTTTTTGCAAACAGACCAAATACCTATAGTTCCACCTCTTTGTGAGCAGCTCCCCACCTCCATCTAGGTGACTTTAATGGTTCATTGTAGGCTCACCAAGCATCCCTTCCTTTGTAAAACCTTCCTATGGTCTCAAAACTCCAGTGTCTTAGGTAACAGTGCTTTTTGTTTTGGGAGTAGCCTGTGCATACCTCTCTCATAGCACATATCCCATCCCACTATTAATGTGCATTTTTTTAACTCTGGAGTTATCACTCCTGTGGAAGCCCTACTCACCACTCAGCTCTTTGAAGAATTTTTCTGCCTTCACATTCCCCAGACCTAACACAGCTCCTGGAACATTCTAGGTTCTCCACAAATGTTTGTTATACAAATGAATAAATAAATGAATAAAAACTTAATTACAGAATATAAAAGGTAAAGCATTGAATATCTTACACAGTCCAACTATTATATTTTATAAATAGACCAGCTCACCCAAGATGCCCTGTCACTAGACAGAGCCAGAACAAGGAACCTACTTCTGATTTCAATGATATTTTTATCTTTGGTGTCCTAGTGCTTTATGTCTTTGCTCTGAAAAAAAATCAGGAGCATTTTTTTCCCTGCATCTTTTAAAAACATAAAATGTAACTACTGCCTCAGCAGACCTCACTAGCTCTTTCTCACCTTCTCTACAAGGATCACTCTATGCTTGACCCCTTTTCAGGGATCACTAATTTGAAAATTGGTTCAGAGTGAGCACATCAGTTGAAAAGCCCTTGATCTTTAGTGGAGAGAGAGAGAGGTTGAAGAAGTAAGAGAATAGGAAGAAGAGGAAGAGGAGGGAAAGGGGAGGAGGGTGAGAGGGAGGAAAGGGAGGTAGAAGAAGGAGGAAGAAGAGAGAAGAAACAAGGAAGAGAAGGGTGAGAGGAGGAAACAGGAAATGAGAGGACAGATCTTTAAATTTTCTTTAAGACACCAGTTGAAGCCTAATTACCTTTTATATGGGAATTGACATGCAAATCCTAAATTATTTATATCTCAAGTGAAAATTCAATCTCAAGTTGTCTCAAGTACAAAGTAAGTTGGATCACCATTGATCATGGTAACCCAACTCTACTTTCTGAAGAAAAGAAAGTTATTTCAGTATCAAGTGAAGACTGAGCAAGTGTAAAGTGCTACCCTATGGGCATGGAGATGGCCACAGGCCAGTGTGCTAGGCTGTCCTGAGCTACTCTGCACTGAGCTTTAATAACAGTCCCAATGGGAGTATCAACTAGTCCTACTATGTTTTCATTCCCCCTACGGACTTTCAGTTGCTTCTCTTCTCTAATTCACTACAACATAGGGCAAGTAGGGATCAAAATGTTCTTCTCCCTCTGTCACACTAACTGTAGTTTACTGCACTACAAAATGCAAAGCAGTAGAATGGACACCAGAACTGAGAGGACAATAACTGGCCCTATTTGAAGACATTCTGTGAATGCACTGGATTCTTACTCAGAATTTTGCAGTATCCTCGATGCTTTCATTTCCCTGTGTTTAGATGTACAGATCCCTCTTCTTACAGTGCTCTTCCCTGCCCCATGCCCCTTCTTTGAATAACATTGATTTGACTTTATGTCTCTGCAGTGAAGTTACTTCCCCAGGAAGCCTCTTCTAACTCCTCAGGAGAAGTGAGAAACAACCCTCCCCTCCAAGCCAGGTGCTTTCATAATGCCCACTATGGCACTTGCCTCTTCCCACATCTCTCTCCCAGTACATTGTCAGTTACTTGGGAGCAGAGACTAGCAGAGACTATGTTCACAGGAAACACTCAAAAAATCTGAAAACTAGATCATTTAGACTGACAAAAGTCATGCAATTTTTTTTTATTTTAGATGAGTATCTAGAGAAATGGCATCACCTCTCAGGAAAAGGGAAGAAGATCCAGCAAGACTCTCTTGGAGAGGATACATCTAAGCACCAGAAACAAAGCAAACATTCTGCAAGACACAGGGGATTTCTGAGAAACATTTAAGAACTTTACCTTTAGCTTCTTGACTGTTTTAATAAGTTTTAATTCAGCTGGCTGCAGGTTGTAGAGAAAAATCTTTGAGATATTTAAACTCAGAGCAGTGATCCCAGTTATAAAGAAATGAAAATGGAAAAAAAATAAAAGTAAATGAAAACCAATATGAATGCAAGCATCTTTAATGAATAATAAATTAGCTGGGAACAGCATCCAAATAGCAGTTCCCAAGATGTCACTATGTAATTATAGCTCATCAGCGTATGCATTGCATATTCCAAAATAACCCGTTACACTACCCTCTTTTCTCCCCAATTGGGGAAGGAAAGGTGGCAGCAGGCCTCAGAAACAATAGCTATATGGCTCCTTACTAATAAGGGAGTCTATCAGCTTTGAGTGTCCAATATTTTCTATAAATACATCACACACAAAGAAATCTGAAAGCATATTCCTAGAATCCAAATTACCCCTAGATAATTTTCTAGGATTTTCCTAATGCTTTAGAGACAAAATGATTTTTTCCTGTTGAATTTCAAATAAAGAAGAGATTATTACTCTAAAAATAAAGGGTAAAGAACAAGAATTGGGAATATGGAGTAGTCTTTCTGCCCATCACCTCTTTGATGTGATTATCCAAAGTGATTCTCAAATCATCCAAAATGAATGGCTTCAATAGTGAACAGTACCAGGAGCCATTGAGGGTGGATGCCCATTTCAGTCCCCTGGTATTCAATTGCCTGATTATCCCTAGAGCAGCAGGCTCATGTGTTCACTTATGATCATCTATGGCCTAGGTACGTTCCGCTGGACAAACAGATCACCACATTATAAAGCAAATACTGATCATCAGTATCAGATAGTTGGGAAAAACTGTTCTTCATGGACAGTGCAAGAAATATCACAGTATTTTTAATATTTTTTATTATTTATTCTTTTAGAGAGAGAGAGAGCAGGTGGGTGGGGAGAGGGAGAAGGACACGGAATACCAAGCAGGCTCCATGTCCAGTGCAGAGCTGTCCGAGGCACTCGATCTCATGACCCTGCGATCATGACCTCAGCTGAGATCAAGAGTGGGACATCCAATTGATTGAGCCACCCAAGTGCCCGTTTTGTTTTGTTTTTAAGATTTTATTTATTTATTTGAGAGAAAGAGATAGCAACAGAGATAGTAGAGAGAGCAAGAGCGGGGAGGAGAAGGAGAAGCAGACTCCCCACTGAGCAGGAAGCCCAACATGCAATTTAATCCCAGAACCCTGGGATCATGACCTGAGCTGAAGACAGATGCTTAATGGACTGAGCCACCCAGGCATCCCCATTTTAAGGTTTCTATATTAAAAAATAAACAATTTTAGGGATTAGGATGAAATATTTAGGTTAAATCCTCTAAATCTTTTCAGAAGTAATCATTTACCATCTAAAATGGAGACAAAAATTGAAAATCATTATTTTCTACCTATTATTGCTTGCTTTGCTCTCTCAAGGGATGAAACTCAAAAAAAGTTTTACTTTGTATTCCATGTTCATTCTGTCCCTGTGAGGAGCTATAGAAAAGGGAAATAGTGCTATCATCTCCACTGTGAGAACCTTCTATCCTTGCTGTTCCTGCATGGGAAGTTGTTTATTTTAGATAGTCTTCCTAGAATTCCCAACAGGCGTGATTGCTTACAACAGACGTTTTATGTAAATGTAGCTCTAAGAAAGCTTCATGCCCCCTTTTATTAAATAAAGCATGTACTAATGATCCAATATAGCCAAGTACAGCCAAAAGTATAGCACCTACCAAGAAGTAGACATTTGTTAGGCACTGGATACTCAGAAATAACACATTTTCATTGGAATTTTTATAAACCTCTAATTTACCCTGTATTATATTGATGTTTTCGTTCCACGCCATTTTAGGAATCAGTGACTTATTTTTAAACAACGTATTTGAGAGATACTCCTATGAGATTAAGTAGGGTGGACTCATCTTCGTTTTAAAGATGGGGAAGTGGAGCATGAGCATTGAAAACTTACATGGTATTATGATTTGATGAGCATAATAATAAGATTCAGTCCCAAGTGCTTCTGTAATATCATGTTTTCCTCTTCACACCTCAAAAAACATGAGGCACTCAAAATAGCGATAATATTCATTGTGCATGAAGATTAGAGAGATTCTAAGATTACTGAATGTCAATATTCTAATTTATGTCAATTTTTATTAAAACCTACACTTAACAGTTCCTTTTTTTTACTTTTATTAGTATTGATAATTTAGAGTCAGTGTATTTTCATGGAATATGAAATAGTCTGTTTTAGATAACAAATATTAGTAGAGATAAAAATATTTCTAGTAGAGTTCTTCAGAATGTAATAATGCCTTGAATTCATACACTATTGCTAAAATTTAGATTTTTTGTAAAAGGTAGTTTAGAGGGAACATCACAATAAACACTCCTACACAATGAAATAATTTACTCTCTGGTATATGCCTCTGTTTAAAGTTATAGCAGAATGTTCAAATTAAAGAACCAGAAAAGAAAAGTTTGGTGTCACTTAAGAGCAGAACCAATAGGAAGCTTTAGCTCAGTTTTCCCAAATTTGTCTGCATATCATAACTGCCTGGCAGGGTGGGGAGGCAGGCTAATAAAAATATAACCACAGGCTGCACATCTAGAGATTTTTTTTCAGCATTTCTGGGGTGGTCTTGGCCATCCACATTTTTAGAGCTCCCTATGAATTTCTTAGGGATAGCCAGCCTGGAGACCCAACTTTTGGTAGATTGAGATCAAAAGTGTTTGAATCCTCGTTCTGCCATTTCCCAGTTGTGAGACATTGGAACAGGTAACTTAGACTGTCATTATACTCATCCATAAAATGAAGGGAAAAATATCTTTCTTGCAGGAGTCTCACTAGGATTCCATAGGCTAATTAACACAAGCACTGATATCAACACAAAATTGATGTACAAAAGACGTTTACGTCCTTTCCACTTTTTGCTTAAAATTAGCATCCACTATTGACATTGAGACATCCTGTTCTCTAATTTGATGAAATAATATTATGTAGACTCCATTTAAAGCGTGAAAGTTGACCAAAACCAAATATGCTGCCATTTCAGCTGGTTGGGGTATATGGCCACCAAGTCATCTGTGTTTGTTCTAGGGGAATTCTAGACACCATAAAAATATAAACCACAGTTCAAGGACCTCACACAACCCAGCATCAGAAGTCCAGCAAAAAACAATACATTTATGCTGGGTAATTTGAGAAGAGGGTTTATAAAAGAATTGTTTACAGGAGCCCGGGCAGGGTATACAAAAACCACAATGGAGTAGTACCCTGGAACTAAAGATGAGGGTCAGAGGGCTGCAACCACACCTGAGCTAAAAGGGTGAGGCAGGACATGGTTATTCAAACTCGGAGTCACAGGAGCCCCCTAACAGAAACTGGCTTTGGTCAAGGCACACAGCTAGCTCGTGGTGACCATTCAGCATGACAATGTGAGGAATAATAGGTCCCTGACCTTGCTCTCTCCCTTCTGCTCCCTGCTTGCTAATGTTCCCCAATGGTCAAAAGTCAGGATCAGCATCCCAGAACAGGGTGAAGAGCTGAGCATGAATTAAAAAAAAGCAGAAAAGGGAATCCCGTGTAAGTTCTAAGTCAGTAAAAATACTCCTCATATTTACTTGTAACCTTTGAAAACATTAAAAGAAATCTAACTAATAACCAAAAACACAAATTAAAATGTTTTTCTCTCTTCCTCTCCATTCATGTTTTCCATCAAAATCTCCCTCCAAAATAGCGCCCTCACCACCTTTTATTTGTCTATTGCTTTTTCCTGTAAATAAATGCTGGCTCCTTCTGGTACAAACACCCAACCCCACTTCAGTTCCCCCCATCCCCAGTTCTACTTTGCCATTGCTCAGAAACAGAACTGGTGGGTTCATTATCTCTTTCAGCAGACAGAGAAGGTGAGCTTCAAGGGAGAATCACTGCACAGACACGTTGGTATGTACTTTGTCTCTGTCGTACTTAGAAAAAAAAATAGGAGCTTATTTGGAGTCAGCACAGCAAAAAGGCAAATCTATCATGGTCCTCTGTAAGCCCCGACTTGGGTTTTCTTCCCAAGAAGGAATAGTAATGTAACTATTAATAGTACCTGATATTTGTACTAAAAATAGCAGCATTCAAAATTTTCACATGTTTTATTGTATTTGATCCTCACAAAATAGTTCTGTGAGGTAACTAGGAACTTGTATCCCCTTAAGACTGAGGAAAGCTAAATTACCAAATAGAAGAATCACAGCTGGTAAAGGAAATACTAGAATTCAAGGCAGGCAAATGTTTTATATATATATTTGTCCCTATGAACACCCCCTCATATATATGTATGAAAACACTTGTTTTATTTTTTTTATTTAAAACATACATATAGATTTAAGATATATATTTAGTTTTAAAATCAAAATAATTTTATTTAAAAAATACTATGTAGGAGTGCCTGGGTGGCTCAATGGGTTAAATATCAGACTCTGATTTCAGCTCAGGTCATGATCTCAGGGTTGTGAGACAGAGCCCTGCATTAGGCTCCATGCTGGGAGTATGGAGCCTGAGCCTGCTTCAGATTCTCCCTCTCCCTCTTCCCCCTTCTCTCTCTCACTCTCTAAAAAAATTAAAAAGTAAATAAAATAAACCATATATATAGATTTTTGGGGTGCCTAGGTGGCTCAGTTGGTTAGGCTTGTGCCAGGCTCTGTGCTCAGATGGGAGTCTCCTTGTCCATCTGCCCCTCTCCCTCCCCCTGCTCATGCTCTCTCTTTCTCTCTCTCTCTCTCTCAAATAAATGAATAAATAAAATCTTTTTAAAAATACATATATGTAGTTTTTAACCAGTGCAAATTATTTCAACTACCTACTTTCAAGCATACCAATGGGGATTTCTTGGAAAAACAAGAACAAAAATATTTGTTTACTCCCTGCATTCCCACTCACAAACCTTAGTGGAAATAATTTAAAAATAAAATCAAATTATAAGTACAACAAAATCAGGAAGCTTATGACAACCTCATAAGAAAGACTAAGAAGACAAGTACAAAATACAATAGAATTGGGACAAAATGAGAAAAGGACTCATGGGCAATTTATATTTCTCCAGATCTTGACCAAAATGAGTATTTCTTAAAAGTAACTGGTAAGTTCAAAAGGCCTAATTAGCGATCCTTTAGTTGGAGTAAGGAAGACCTGGGTCAGCTTCTACTTCCCAGAACAGCACAAGAGGCTGGGCTAAAAGTGTACAATACATACTGACCACCTAGATTTTTCTCCCACTAAGACCCCTAACATCAAGGAACTGCCCAAGAGGGAACTGGGAGGACTAAAGAGAGAGGATCATCCCTTGAGGTGTCAACCAGATTCATCAGATGAATAATGAACACTAAATTACAAAAAAAAATTTTTTTAATGTGAGTTATATATTCAATAACAACAAGCCTAATCTTTTGAGTGGATGATCTGCTCATCCCAAAGAAAGAATATAAGACATAAACAGAGGCAAAGATCAGATAAATACTACATTTCAGGAAAGAACTGCCACCAATAGAAGCAAATCTAAATCAAATGATACTCTTAATGAATCTAAAGAGAACTTGGATCCTGGGCAAAGAACTTAATAAAGATATAAAAGAGATACAAGAGAATCAGAGGTAACCAACCAAGAATAAATGAGATGACTGACTTCAGAAAAGAAATGGAAAATTTCAGCACAGCCTTTTTCTTGTGAAATCTATATTTGAAACAGCAGAGTAGAATATATACTTGTGAAACCATTAAGAAACACAAAGAGTAATCTTTAAAAGCCAATTACATAAAACAAAAATAAAAGAATGAAAGTATAAATTCATTGGAGAGAAAAAAAATACAGAAAACAGGGGAAAAGAAAGTCCAAATGTGCAAAACTGATATTCCTGAAGAAAAATTATGGAACAGAAAAATTCAAAGATTTAATGCAAGATATCTTTCTTAAAATAAAGGCTGACTTAAAGATTAAACAGTCATGCTATACTTACAAAGAAATTATGCAGAAATGTTAAGATTAAATATTCTGGCAAAGTTACTGGATGTCAATGCAAAAGGTTAAGTTTCTATTCAAAACTATTGGTTAGAATGATATCCATAAGCCAGACAATTGATTTGGAACTTGACCTAGTATCGGAGCTTCTCAAAGAGTCTGAGATTTTTTTTCATCCTCCAGCACTTCATACACTTCATATGTGCCTGGCACAGTGTAATATAGGAAAAAAAATAAAGATCATTTCAGACAAGTCTTAGGCATTTCAACTTGAACTACCAATGACCAACTCAGTGACCAACTTCAAAGTTACAAGAGAAAAAAATATGATTCCCAAATTTAATACTCAACCACGACTTGGAGTCATATATGTATAGAGAGAGAAAAATTAATTTTTAAACTTCCAAAGACATAATCTATTGGTGATTCTTTAAAATATATATACATAAATAATAAATATATTACACACATAAATATATCTAAGTGATAAAATAATGTGTACTATATGAAAGATTAGTGCTAGATCAATATACATGAAAAAAACTAAACCTATATGAATAGGGGATTTACATTTAGAATAGAATGTGAATTATAATCCTTGATAACATAAAAATAATAACATAAAACATTAAAATTAGGAAGCAAAGGAAAATATAGCAATCTCTCATTTTTCAAGGCAGGCAAAACATGTATGAAGTTAATAAATGACTATTCAAATTTATTGTTGAAGAATATTTTAAAAGCCGCTGAAAGAAATGGGTTAGTTCAGCTGATATTTTTTATACCCCAAAAAAGTAGAAAGAAAAATAATCAATTTAGCTAAAAATAGATAAGAAGTAAAGAAATAAATTATGAAACACAGCTTTCTAAGATATCAGAAGACCAAACACAGTTATGAAGTCAATAGATATAAATGGAATAAACTCAGTTCTTTAAAAAAATGTTGTAATAGTGAAAAACTGAACGCAATATAAATGTTCATTAAGGGCACAAAAATACGAACACTGAGGATAGAGATCTTGTCTGTCTTGTTAATTACTGTATCCCTAGCACCTAGCATATTTCCAGGCATACTGCAGGAACCCAACATCACTGACTAACTGATTCATAACAATCCATGTAAAAGAACAACATGCAGCGATAAGAAAGTCTAAAGATCTGAGAAAGATCTACAAGTTACTGATGTGAAAAGTTTTGTGTGACATAATATTAAGTGAAAAAAAGAATACTGCAGAACAATATTACACTATGACCTCCTTCGTGAAAAAACAAAATATACAGATATTATATAAAAGTTACATAAGTCATCATACAGTATGCATACATATATTGTTTATTCAGGAAAAAGTCTAGAATATAAAAATATATATATGAAAATTTCAATAGAGTTGCTGATGAAAGAAACGGAATAATGGGGATGAAAGAAGAATTTCACATTTTGTTTCTGACTCATCTGTTATGTTTTAACTTTTTTTGATGAACATATTAATTTTATAATTTCAATCATTAAAATTAAAAATAAAATCCACAAATGTCATCTGGAAATGTCTACCACTAATCTTTAGATCATAAAACATATGGGGAAAACACATTGCTTATTCAAGTAGAGACAAACTAAGAAAAATATTTACATCCAAAGTCTAATGATAAGTCTAAAGATAAACTCACTGTGGTAACCAATTTTATCTACTTTTGTAACAAAAAGATGGCTCATCAGTCACTGAGAAGACAAAGATGTCATTTATGCTGGTGAGATAAGATTTATATCTTATACCATATCACCTAATAGGACAATCTGGAGAATTAGAACCTTCTCAATAAGTGTCCAAATCATACTGAGAAAAACATAATTAGAGCTTAATGTTTGGTTGATATGGAAAAGGTGGTCTGAAACAGGCAGTAAAAGATTTGTCAGACACAAATATGCATAAAAATGAAAAATGATTCATCAGGAAAAGTAAAAGCCCCATGGTACTAGGTGAAATCCAATTAGACATATGTTCAGTCAATAGGTAAGACAATTTCCATAAATACATCACAAACTGCATGGATCAGCAATTGACTACAACAGTAAATTAGCTCTGAAATGTCCTTATTAGCTCTGAAAATGTCTCTCAATATACATAACATAGGCAGGTTTTTTGGAGAATGTGAATTACATTACATACTTTTCATAGTAGGTGGATTACTATATAAAGAATGGTAATCAACTTTTCATTGTCTCTTATGAAGATAGTATTAGAACAGTGTGTTTAAACTATATAGTAGAGGATTTTATTCAGATATAAATAGGGAGGTGTTGAGTTTCTTAGGTAAGTCAAATTATCACCCTGGCAATCTCTGAAAAATGGATGGATATCATCTGTTTAGCACTCCTGGGTTATAAGAATGTCCATGAGCTAGGAGCCTGACCAGGGGCTTTGTACCTGGCCACACCTAAGTATGAGAGCTCCTCAAGGACAAGGACCAAGTTTTGTCCATCATTGGCCACCAGCATCTAGCACAATGCCTCAACAAGTACAAAAATAATTCCTTGGTGTTAAATTCCTACAGTTATAGGATTATTATAATATTAATACTAAGAATATTAACATATTAATATTGATATAAAATATATTGATCAATAACATTAGTTATAATATTAATAAACCTATCATCAGATTTAGGATAAATTAATCTGACAAGAGAGATGTAAAATACCAGATAACATTAGATGTTATACAATTATTTGTTACTTGAAGAAAATATGGAATATTTCAGGGAGAAAAAAATGACCCATGTCTCTACCTTTAAACAACCACATACTAAATGTCTTTCATTTTATTCTCTCTGCTTAATATATTTCATATATTTTAAACATAATTTTTACCTGATTTTTTTACCTTATTTTCTATTAGAAGCATTTTCCATGTTATTACATTTTTCATGAACCTTATTTGAAAATCCATATCACATTACATGAAATAACTTTACTGCTGATTCCCAAAACATTTCCCCATAGTTGGAAGTTTAAGCTGTTTCCCATTCTTTATGGTTTACTTAGGTTCATTAACTTAGAATAGGTTCCCTGAAACAGAATTACTTAGCAAATATATAAAAACTTTTGAGGATCTTTATACATATCATCAAATTGCTTTCTAAGAAGTTAATTTAATAAGCAGTACAAGTTGAATTTTACCTCACACACTTTCAACTATAAGTTAATTATATAAACATATATTATACATTATTATATCATAATACATTACATGGTGAGTCTTAACCATATGTTGTTCTTTCCTTTCTTTTAAATTGTCCAAACTCTTTGCTCATTTGTCTTAATGTTTTTGATCATGTATTGCTATGAATTCACCATGCAGTAAATATATTAGTCATATTGTAGCAACTAATGTTTGTTTATATATTTTGTGTAAAGCGATTTCAAAATGGTTGTGTTAAAAAATTTTATATAATGCCAGTATTATTATTCCTGTTATTATTGAATAAACACACTAAAGTATTACTTTCATGCTTAGGCTGTTTGTTAAAAGAATTGAGTGAGTGAATAAACTTTTGTACCAGTAGTCGGCTTAACTTAAAGTGAACAAATTTTATGTATTCATATTAATTAACACTGCATGCCCTACAAAGGAACACTATCAATTTTATTCTGTTCTATAGAGGAGTGATTTGGTCAATTGCCTTGGCTGTGCAGTAAATTCTCACCAGAATTAAAATGAAGATATGTAGCTATTGGCTCACTTGGTATTCGGTGAATTTCTTTTCTCAGATTAAATTCTAAATCTTTGTCAAAGTTTTGTGTATATATATATATATATATATAATATATAATATATATATATCATATAAACCTATATATATGTTTACACACACATATATACTTATATATATGTCATGTTCTTTGCTAATTCCTCAACACTTTCTTCCCTACAAAATAAACTATCATACTCAACTTTCTCTTAATTCTCCCTTTTGTCCATTTGGCACATTCTAGTCATATTAGTCAATGTACTTTTCCCCAAATACACCATGAATGTTCATAATTCTAGATCATGCTCCTCTATTCTTCACCCAGAGTGCATTTTTTCATTCCTCAACAATGGCAAACCCCAAACTATCACTTGAAGCTACAATCGAGTACCATCTCTTCAGTGAGTTCTTGTGGACAGCTCCAGACAAGTGAGTTGAGTACCAGTGCCTTTTATTCATACTCACCGAAATCATTATCACATTGTATCATACTAGTTTTAATGTGTCCATTTTCCATAACAGACTAAAAGTTTAAATCTCCAGTATCTACTACAACATCTGGGTGTTCAATAAATATGTGATGGATTATGAATGCCTTCATCAAATACTTTTGGGTGCCTGTGATACGTGGTCAAGTAGAAGGCATGGCATAAAAATAATTCCAAAACTTTAACTGGAATCTTTTCTTTCCATCTCAATTCGGACTTCCTTAGATCAGGTCGCCTTCATTCCTCACCTGGGTACACATTAGTGGCATCTTATCAGGTCTCTGCTTCTTTGTTTGCTACAGCCTAGTAGACTATTTAGTCTACTCTCCACTCACAACTCAGAAGAATAATTTTCAAACATATTGTGCTCAGTCTCTCCTCTCTAATGGCTTTCGGATGCACTTAAGTAAAATTCATATTCCTTATCCTGGCCTGATGGCTCTCAATGAGCTGACCATGGCCAGCCATTTGACTCTCTCCCTTTTGCCCACTCCCTCCAGTGATTCCCTCCCATAAAAAAAAAAAAAAATGTTTTCCCAATTACATTTTATTGTCTTGATTTTTTTTAATTTTTTTTTATTTATTTATGATAGTCACAGAGAGAGAGAGAGAGGCAGAGACATAGGCAGAGGGAGAAGCAGCCTCCATGCACCGGGAGCCCGATGTGGGATTCGATCCCGGGTCTCCAGGATCGCGCCCTGGGCCAAAGGCAGGCGCCAAACCTCTGCGCCACCCAGGGATCCCTGTCTTGATTTTTTAATACAATAAAATTTTACTTCAAATGTCACAGGCTCAGAAACTAATGAGTTCCCCATGTTTCACTCATATCACCTCATGTTAACTGATGCAATTCTCATTGTTTGTTTATTTGATTTTTTTTTGCTTATATATTCTTGTTTATTGCCTCTTTACTAACAGAATGTAAACTCTAGAATAGCAGAGACCTTGTCTATGTTTTTCATCATTGCAAGCCCAGTGGTTGGCACAAACTAGGTACACAGTAAATGTCCTAAAGGGATACATAGTAACAGTAGAGGCAGTAGTAACAGCAGTTAACACTTACTGAATAGATACTACATACAAAGTACTGTTCTAAATATTTCATACATGTTAGCCCACTTATTTCACACACAAATACATACAAAACAAAACTACCCACTAGAAAAGGTAGTCGTTGTCATCCCCCATTTTAAAGATGTGAAAACTGAAAAACAGAAATGTTAAGAAACAGCCAAAGTCACACAGCTATGGAAAGATAGAGCCAGAATTTGAATTATATCACACTGACAGGGAATACTACTCTCTCAACCATTGTACTATATGCATAAAATCTAAAAAACAAAGTGGCAAATTCATCAAAAAGATTTTTATACCCTATTTTTAAATCTATTTTGATTTAAGTAAAATATGTATCTGACAAGTTTAAAGAAGAACATTTTTAAAAATAAAGCAGATTAGGTGATTGCTGTTGAAATCATATCTTAGGACCTGCCATAAGACAAACAAAAACCAGTGACAGAAGAACTAAATCTGAGGTCTGTCCTTAGAAAAAAGGCAGACCTTCTTTCCCCGAAAGAAAGCTGAAGGGAATACATGGGACTTTGCTGGGCTACATTATCTTGACAAAAATGTAGCAACCTGGACATATGGTGTGGCTCAAACCCGTGCTGAGTAACTTTTGGACAGGGACACTAAAAAATATACCTAACCTGGTTAATAATAGCAAATCACTGATCCGTCAACTAATGGTGTTTATAGGAAATAGAATTCACGAGAAAAAGAAATAGCAGCATGAGACAATTAATCCACAACATGCAATTTCCTTCTCTGTGCATGGCCTTCACCAAGAGGAAATCTGAAGATTCACCACCTGTTCAGATGTGCCTTTTGTAAGATTTAAAATGGCCTCCCGCCAAAATGACTAAAGGCATTCATTTATACCACATAATTAAAATAAACATTTGTTTGCCGAAAAGTAAATTTTGTGATCTAAAGAAGAATGAAGTAAAAAATAGTAACATTCTCAATTCTCAGTCTCCTAATTTTAGTAACAGATATTTACTAACTGAGAACAACTGAAATTTAGTATACAAACAGTAGTGACTTCTAATGCATTTGTCATGACCAGGTTGTATTCCCAATTCACAGTAAATACTTTACTCATCTTAAAAACCTTCAGTTTTCCTTTCTTTTTTGTACAGGTCCAATTTGAGTACCTCCTTCAACTGAATATCTTTCTCTGCTTTTTTCCTCCCTCTTCTGTTCTCTCACTCATTCCTGATAACTGCCCACTCTCCATAAAACTAAATCCGGTCAATGTGAATTGGGCAATGTGAATTGGATCCAAATCCAGTTACCGCCACTTCTAATCACATAACCATGAGCAAATTACCCAATTTCTCAGGCTTCATTTTCTCATATGAACAATAGTGAAAATTATGCTTACTTCATGGGGTTAAGAATGGCACATACTATATGAAAAGCATCTGGCACGTAGTTAATGCTCAATAGTGTATCTGTCCTTGTTATTGGCCATACCTGTTTCCATGGTGGGCATCCCACTTCATGCTGCAATCCCTACTAACATATAATCTCCTCAAACATTCTTTGGGGGGGGGGGGTACTTAATACAATACAATGACACCATAATTGCTTTAACACACTGAATCTCATCTTGGGGTACCTGAACCTCTGGGAGTCAGAAACATCTGTTTTAATTCTAAAGAAAAGCTACATATATTTGGGAAAACTTGCACAAGCCAACTAAAGCCTCAAGTTCCTTTATAGTAAGTCTGGAATTTTTATCAATTGAACAATTATTTCTACCACCACTACCCCTCCCCCGCAAACACGCACACACCAACTACAATATTTGTGGAATTCATTTACTCTATCTAGTAAAATGCAGGTGATCAATGGGTAAAATATAAAATGCCAGTTTTCTAATGCTGCTCAGAAGTCCTGATTAACACCTGTATCTAATACATTATTTTAAGAATGCAATTTGTTTAGAGGCTAAAAACCTGTCCAAAGATCCAAACACACACACACACACACACACACACACACACACACGTGCACACACTAACTGGAGAACTTCGTGGAGGAAATGTTGAAAACCACTAACCTAGTCCTGGTTATATCTGACACGGCACATCTTTAAGTCTCAGCTACGGAGAACCATGTCTGTACACTCTGTGCCCTATGCAGAGATTTTTGTTTTATTTTTATTCATCATTATTAAATAAATTATTTAGATAATGGTGATAATAGCGTTCAACTTGTAAATAACTGAATCTAATAATTTTATTTAATTAATAATCTTGCTGTAATAAATTACTGTGAAATCCACAATAATTAAATGTATGTCGATTTTATAGAAATACATCAAGATTATATGTCACCTGCAACAGGACCTTAGCATACACTTGAAGTGTTTTCTCCAGAGTGATTTTGGTTATGTCCTTTTTCCTTTGTATCAAATGACAAAGCTTAACTCTTTATCTTCATGGGTAAAACTTTCTGTAATATCATGCAGAAGCCACTCACCCACCTCTTGAGATACCTTTCTTTTGTCACTCTAAAATTACAAATGGTTCATCTTTGGTCTTTTGTATAAATTAAAAGATATGCAAAAATATACTGCTTTATGAAGAATTAAGTCATGATGTCTGGACTAGAAGCATTCTTTTTTTAATAATCTCTGAAAAAAATTGCATTTAAAACTGGAAGAATTTCTCTCCTAATCCTTAAATTAAAAATAGCTTTTGAAATATTTGAAAAGTAAAGAAGGTAAAAATGAATTTGTGAGTAACGAGCTAAGCATTCAAACATGGAGTCACTCCACTGAGAAATACCTTGTTGATAATCCCAATGGCTTATGGGGGTCCCTGCAAAGAACATCAGATACAGAATCTGGGTCTCAGACTTTTGTGATTGATAAACTCCCAGAATTTAGAGCAGAAATGGTATTTTAAAGTGCTGTCCTATGATGAAAGTCCAAATTCTGGACCCTCAAAGGAGATTTCCCTTCCCAGTGCTTAGCCTGAGAAACTACTGTGCCTCCAACTTAACTCCCTCTATTTTAAATTATTTTTTCCATATTAGATTTCAAGTATTCTAAATTCACTTTGCAAAGTGAATTGAACAGATATGATCCCAGGCATGTACGATTTGCTCATTAACCCAGATGATAATGTCCAGGATAGGCATAGTAAGGATGACAGAAGGACATCACTGAAAAGTCATGAGTAAAAATAACACATTCTCAAATTGGATTTAAAAGCAATAGTTAGTAAAACCAAACAAACAAGCAAGAACCTTGCATCATACCCACCTCTCAAGCCACTGTCTTGCTACTATGGAAATGAAATATACGATTATGAAGAAAGAAGCACCATGGGATATGAAACAGCTATGAGCCTCCAAGTCAGACTCAGAATGGTTTTCAGCAAATTATTCAATATAAGATTTAGTTTTTGTCACTAAAAAGTAACATGGAGATGCCAGGTTGCCTTGAGGACTGCATGGGATGGTGTGAGGGAACACCACTGCATAATGAGGTCTCAATATTTGTGTTTTTACCTTAGCTACTGAGTTATACTAACTAGGGTTTTCTGGGAATTTCTGGCTGCCTACCTTGGAAGTTGATACTTAGAAGTATTATGAACTCTTTAATTCTAGCCACTGCACTGAACAGTATTGCAGTTACTAGAAGACATAGCTTTACAGAAGGAAATGTATGGCTTTTGTTTTTTATTTATTCAGTATAGACGTTTCTGTGTCTTATTTAAATGAAGTTATTAGTAAAACAAAAAATATATAAATTATAAGTTCATTAAATTATAAATTTATAAATTATATTTAACAATACATAATATACTTATTACTGTATTTATACATATTATTAGTTCATGATCATTAAATAAAAAGCACTTCAGCAAAGATCTCAGACTCCTCTCTAAACTACTGACATATTTCGACTACGGAGCCTTTCTTACAGTTTATTACATTCACTATAGGCCATCAAACCAAAATTCTGTAGCTCTGAAAAGACCATTTGTTCACTGTCAGTTCAAAGAATTCTTTATCCTTTTAAGAGTTTTGAAGGCTTGGGTGTGTTGCCTGAAAAAACACAAAACTGTCATGGCATAAAACAGTCTTCTTTCTGAAACACTGAATTTTTTTTGGAGAATTTTTTATTTAAGCAATATCTTATATAAGCAACTAGAAACACATGAATGATGTGTTTAGTTACTAACATGACATTTTAAAGTTGACAGTAAATGATGCTAAAAATGAGAGGTTGCAGGGTCTTACTGTTGCCATTAATAACAGGAGAATGTGATTTTGACTAATTTGGTGGTGTGTCTATGGGTATCTTTGCTGATGACAGTCACCCTTACAAAACTAATGGAAACTGAGATGTATAGATTGTGAAGTCAAGGATGCTTGCGAAAGGTATATCAGAGATGATGCAATGGTTAAAGCTTTGACTGTTTTTTTTTTGTTTTTAATTTCAAATATTTTATCTGTAGATTAATTATATCAACTGCCACACTAGCAGAATATGGCCAATTTTACCAACCTTATTTTTTTTACCAACCTTATTTTTAAACAGATGCTAGACAACAGAGAGATTGTAGTTGATGAAATTCTATTTTAGAATGCCTGTCAAGAAAATCTATTTAGAATTCATTATTGACTTTATATTCCTATTTTAAACAACTGCAATGTCACTTTGCCTTAAATTTATACATTCCTATTTAATTCTAAAGTTGTGCTTAAGCTGAAAGTTAACCAAAACTTGGAAAAGCCACCACTCATAATCATAAAGGAACGACTGCCCTGTAACTGCTTCCAGTCTCAGACTCCCCTCCCTCCCCTGGAGAGTATGTAGTATACTGGTACCTTTCATCATATGTGTCAAGTGTGTCACATGTGGGAGCAGCATTTGGGCCCATGCCATGCCTACAGGATCACTTAGAAGATTCCTTATAAGCTTAACTCACCAGTCCAGGTTGTGCCCTGCGGACATGGTCTTCCATTTCCCAGTGGGGGAGGGACTGGGAAGGGCTCCAGGCAGGATCAGGAGGCCAGCCCCAGGCTCTGCTCTGCTGCCCTCCATTATCCTGCTGGAAAGCATCCCACGCCAGGAGGATCCCAGCAGAGGGAAGACATTCTATAACCTCAGTCATTTACCAAATAATCTCACCAAGGGGAAAAGGGAACAAAGTCGAATGCTGAATACCCTTTTTCACAAATTTTACGGCTGTGCAAACTCTTCTCTGACACGTGTTCTCATCAGCTAAAGTGAACCCACAGAGGTGCTCATGCACTCAGTGACTTCTTAGCTGGCTTATGTAACTGATCTAATTTAAGGCATGTATTTTTAAAATTTACATCCTTACTATCCCTGGTCCAGGTCATTATTATCTGAGTTAGACTGGAAATGATACATGGCTGAGATCACAGCTGTTCAGTTCACTTCGCAAGATTATTGGCCCAGAAGCAAACATGACCATTAGACTAGATGCTTCTCTCAGGCTAAAAGTGGTCTTTGAAGGGCCCCTTTAAGACCTGCAAAAAGGTGGGGTCCCACCCATGCCTCAGCAAAGTGTCTCTGCTACAAGGTTCTATAACTGAATTCTAATGAAATAGCACAAATGCAGCTGAAGTCCTTCAGGCTATCCCACTAAAGTCTACAGCACAGGAAAAGAGGCTTCCAGGTCACAGGCTAAGATTTCTGAAGACTTCACAGAGGAAGATAGGGAGGTGCTAGAGGTCTAAAATGGTTTGTGCAGAATCGCACAGCTAATTGGCAGCTGTCTCCTGAGGCTTAAGGAGTCTGCCCCTCAGAGAATAAGCAGTGGACAAGTAAAAATGCTAGAAAAGTAGCTTCTAAGAGTGAACAAAACATCAATATACATTGACATCGCCTCCTAGCCATTCCTAAAGTTACTATTTTATGACCTGAAGCATTTAATTAGCATTCTGGGTAGTTAGCAGAGTGGCTGGGAATAGGTTCAAAATGTATCTTTCCTTCAGAAAACAAAACCAAGATATTCTAAAATGCAGAATTTTTAACCCCCAGAAATAAGTGTCACTTTACATATACTTTGTGTGCAAAAAAAAAAAAAAAAAAAAAAAAAAAAAAAAAAAACCAACAACAACAACAAAAAAGTGTTTCATTAAACTCTAGGGTATATGCTACTCTGTGAAATTCCTCCCAGCCACCAACATAATGTGTGTTTGTTAATTTTCAAAATAAATTACTGAAAGCAAACAGCAATTGTGAAAGAGGGAATCACATTCCACCAAATACAGAAGGTCTGGCACCATCTGCTCTGGGGTGTAAAGATGAAGAGCACTGTGATCCCAGCTGTAAACACAGAGGGTATCTGAAGCCCCTCCTGCAGTAGCTTGCACAAAGAGTCTAGGGAAGGAAGATGGAGTGACAATACCATATATTTTGTGACTTATGCACCAACTGAGCTTATTTTTTTTTATTTCAATGGTTTTTCATGACATAAAAGTATTGAGAACTTATGGAAGAAAATTGGAAGAAAAAAATAAACTACCTGTAATTGCCTTATTGAGAAATGACTTTTTTTTTAAGATTTATTTATTTATTTGAGAGAGAGAGAACAGGGGGAGGAGCAGACGGAGAGGAAGACAGACTTCTTGCTGAGCATGGAGTCTGACCATAGGCCCAATCCCAGGACCCTGGGACGGTGGCCTGAGCCAAAATCAAGAGTTAAACTGCCTTACACACTAAGCCACCCAGGAGCCCAAGAAATGACTATTGTTAACTTACAGCTGTATTTCCTTCCAGACTTTTATATGCGTATGTATGGACAGATAAATAGATAAGATTTATTAATGTTCACACAATGTTTTAATCCTGTTCCACACAATATATTTATTTTACTAGCTACCATCATATATAAGCTTATGTGCTTAACTATTTCTTTACTATTAGAGGTTGGGGTTATTTCCACCTTTTGGTTATTAAAATAACACTACAATTAGCAATACTTCAACAAAACGTACATGTTATAATCAGTTTGGTTGCCAGAGTGTTCTTCTTAATATTCTAATTGTGAGCTATGTATTATATGAGTGTCTTTATTACTATTGTCTATTGTTCCTCATTAACTTACAATACTATTCAACTTGCTGATCCTTTGCTCTATATACCAAACACTGTCCTAAGCACTTTCCACACATTTGCACATTTTAATCTTCAAAATAATTTTATAAAATAGGACTCTTCTTATATTTTATCATTTTTAAAGAAAAGAGGAAACTGGACCACAGAGAGGACACTCTGCAACTTCCCTAAAGTCACACAGTTAACATGAGATAATCGGGCATTCGAACCCACGAGTCTCAGTGCCAGGCCCTGTTCTGAATCATGAAAGTATACCACCTCTCTAAAGAACAAGATCACATGTTTATTAAGCATGCTACTTTAACATATTTCCCATTTTGAAAAGTACCATGTAAGAACAGGAATATTCGTGTATTTGGATAACGACTAGCGTTTGAAGAAAAACAAAACAAAACAAAACAAAAACACTTGGGAGGAAAATAGTCCAGTGACTCCACTTGTTCATTTAAATAGTTTTATCCTCCCTACAACTGACATTTGTTTTGTCTTACTCCTCCTCTTGCAGAATCACAATCCACAATCTCTCATGTTCTTTGAGACAAAGAACAGAAATATAAAGTTTGAAATTCAAGAAATGAATAATGGAACATTGTGATTTCCATATTTGGGACTATCCTGGCAAGTTGGAGCAGAGATGAAATTCTAAATTGACCCTTTTCTGGATGCAATCATACAGGGGATGCTTATCTCTCTAAGTGCCATGCTTCTAATCTGAAAACCGGGACGTTAACCTCTCCCTTGGTACAGCTGTGAGGATTAAATCAAATACCACAAATAAAGCAGCTGGCACAATGGCTAATGTATACTAAGTGATTTTTTTCTCTCTCTTCTGCCTTGCTCTCTCCAACAAAGCAAATAAAAATAAAAAAAAAAACCTTTATCAGAAACAACACAGTTTAAAGTCTAAGCTTTTATAACATAACTATTAATGTCTTGTTCAGAATTACAAGAATTCCATTTGAATTTTTTCAAATGGAAAAATTTGAAAATGACTTTTCAAATTCATTTGAAAATGACTCCCCTGAGAAATAGCCAAGCATCCCTGCTCTCACTGAATACACAGGATGCCTTCAGAGCTCTCTCCCAAATGTTTTACTGTTTGCAGAGTTTACATCTCACTGGAAACAGATGGACTCGGAGATGTGATACTCAGGGACCAGGCCTAAACCTCTACTCTGTGCATGATTCAACATATTAGGGAGGAAGCTCTCTCACATGGTAAATTCCCATTACAAGTATCGTTATTTGAGTATATTGTGGCTGCAGCTCTGTATGTATTAAATAGTTATTATTTCTTTTATTCAGTCTGTTCAAATAACAGTCCCCACTTAGACCACATGCTGCAGGAGAAATAGGCAATTATTTCAGCATGTCTCCAGACATGTCAACCACTGAAGAATAAATAATATATTTATCTTTAAAAAATTATGTAGCAGGTTGAAAAAATGTCATTTTAACAGCTGGCACCAAAATTCCCCTAAGGGAGAGAATGGTCTTTGTTTAAGAAAATACCTGGATAGATGGCTTTATGCAAAGGACCTGAGGGAATGCTTTATATGAAGACAACAAAGCCAAGTGATAGTTTGACAGCTCCACCAGACATTAACAGAATCTGGAGGGTGAAGGAGGCATCTAGAGAGAAGAGTGGGCAAGTCATCAGTGAGAGTGGAAGAGAGAGAGTGGAAAGCAGTGTTAACAGAAAGGTTTGATCATGCAGAAAAAGAAGTCAGGAAAAAAAAATTCCAAGTGGCAGGGAAGTCAGGGCACTGAGTTATTAACTAATCAGAGTTTGGGTCTACAAGGCAAACTATCTTCATCCCTGCGAACCTTCAGTAAAGCCATGATACATACCAATGTCTTGTTTGAATTGTGATTTTGGTTTTACTTCTGAGCATGCATAAGACAAAAAAGAAGAGCTGCAGCAGCTGAGATAAAAATCATTATCTAGAGTCCAGCAAAAATAGGAACACACATCTAGGGTGTACCTGAGAACATGAGCCCCCTGGGAAATGATCTGGCCTCATCTCATCTCTCTCTTCACAGTCATCCATTCTCCAAAGCAAAGCAACCAAATCCCCACCCCTCCCATTCCTCTACCCTCACCTACTCCACCATGCTCACCAACAACCTCCTAATTTTGCAAACTTACCATGAATCCTTTGTCTTCATTCCTCAGTCCCAGAACATTGACCATAGGCTTATCATTAGACTATTCACCCTACCTTGGAATCCTTAACTCTTTTTTTCCTGTGCATTCCATTATTACTCTGATCCTAACTTCTCAGTCATGACGAGGTTCTTCTTCCACCACAAGGCCTGAAATGGTTCATGTTTCCCAGATCCTATCTTTCATTTTATTTGCTTATTCCACATGCATGCTATGTTTCACCTCATTGAGATACCTCTCCAGATATCTTATCTCTCCCAGCTTCTAACCTCTACTTCCAATATCTACTTCCCAAAAGCATCCTGCACATGTCCCTCTAGGTATCTCACCAGATAACTCAGGATCTTCATGTCCCCACCAATGGAGACAAGGGATGCCTTGCCAGGATTTAGCTTTCCTCCACCAGGCATCTCTCACAACTATACCAAGGAAACAAAATCAGTTACTGGCCCTGCAAATATGGTATCTTCTTCTAATCATATAATAACTGATAATACCACTCCCATATAAGTTCAGAAGATGCTAGAGATTCCAATTTTGATCCTCCTCCTGTCCCTATATCATTATAAGTCATCACCTAAGCAACCACCTGAACCACCTCTTTTTAAATTTAAATTCCACTTAGTTACCATACAGTGTAATATTAGTTTCAGGTGTACAATGTAGTGATTCAACACTTCAATACAACACCCGGTGTTCATCACCCAGTTAACCCGTCCTCCCTCTGATCTCCCCTCTGGTAACCAGCAGTTTGTTCTTTACAGTTTAAGAGTCTGTTTCTTGTGCTCTCTCTCTCTTTTTCCCTTTGATCATTTGTCTTGTTCTTTAATTCCACATATGAGTGAAATCATATGGTATTTGTCTTTTTCTGACTTATTTCACCTAGTATAGTACTCTCTAGCTCCATCCATGGCATTGCAAATGATAAGGTTTTATTATATTTTATGGCTGAATAATATTGCATTGTGTATATATACCACATTTTCTTTATTCATTCATTGGTCGATGGACTGGTAGGCTGCTTCCATAGTTTGACTATTGTAGATAATGCTTCTATAAACATTGGGGCATTTGAACTAGTATTTTGTATTCTTTAGGTAAATACCTAGTAGTGCAATTGCTGGATCATAGGGCCACCTCTTATTTAGAAATCATTTATCTATCTTAACATCATAATTAGCTGAGTAACAATAATTGATTTCCCTTTTTTTCTAGAGAAATATATCTGTATCTCCAAAACACTTGGCACTCCCTAAGAATATGTTAACTAGAATAGCTCTGTAGACCAAAATTTCCTTGTGCCCACATCTACTCTCAATGTACCATCCTCAACATTTATCTTAGGCTCAGCCACTAAGAGTTTTCCAACATTGTGTCTCTAAAAGTTGCAGTTCTCAAAATGCATTCCACATATGTAAGTCCATAGGGTGCCCCATTTAAAAATGATCTTCATAACCAAAAAAATTTAGAAATTCTGCATAACTCCTCTTCAAAATTTATGCCAAACGCTCATACAATATGAGCTCTAAAAAGTCTTGCAATTAAAAAAAACTTTCTACTTTTTTATGTGAATGTTTGCCAAATGGTCTTATCTACAGATCCCTTTTCTTAAGTCATACTTATTAATATCTGAAAAAGTTAAGATAAAACTCGTCAATGTAAAAATACATAGTGGCTTCAACAAGGTAGAAACTGATCTCTTTCTCCATGGAAGATAAGCAACCCAAAACTGGCATGGTGGCTCCATGGCATGAGGGACCAGGCTCCTTTTTATCTTGTTGTTCTGTGGTCCTCAGCAAGCAACATTCCATATCCTGACTGCTCCAATTCCTGCCATCGCTTTCACACTCCATCCAATGAGGTTGGGGGGGAGAGAGAAAAGTGAATATACTGTTCCTTCTATTTTCATCAAATGCCTTGGAAATTGTTCACCCCATTTTCATTCGTATTTTCTTGGGTGTGGTTTGATCACATGACCACAACTAGCTGCCAAAGAGGCTGGGAAATAGTCTTTAGGGACATGGCCACATACTTAGCTAAAATATCTATTGCTATAAAAGAGGAGAGGAGAGAGTGAAGGAGAACTAGTAATTTCTGCTACAACATCTATAGAACCCATTTGGGGACATGTTGGCTTAGAGGCCTGATGAACACGAATAAGATTATGGGGAACATATATTAAGCAAACTAGAAGGGAGTGCTTTACTAGCATTATCCAAAAGTTCACAGTGAAAAATAGTGTTATGCCATAAATTCTAATTTTCCATATCCTTCAGATTTAGTGTAGATTCTGACCATTCTTGGAAAACAGAAGTATTTTCAAAAATTTATATTGACATATTTTCTGTGAACTCATTATCCATCTCAACCATTCTACATGAAAAGATGCCATTAGGGCAGCCCCTGTGGCGCAGTGGCTTAGCGACGCCTGCAGCCCGGGGTGTGATCCTGGGGACCCAGGATTGAGTCCCATGTCAGGCTCCCTGCGTGGAACCTGCTTCTTCCTCTGCCTGTGTCTCTGCCTCTCTCTTGCTCTGTGTGTGTGTGTGTGTGTGTGTGTGTGTCTCATGAATAAATAAATATTTTTTAAAAAATGAGCAAGTGGGACTTTATCATAAGCTGATACCTCCAGCAAGGTCTCAAACTAGGAAACAGCTCTTACGCACACACAAGTGTATTGTACACAGCCCTCATGAAGGTCTCCAAATTTTAACTGTTTTACAAAGAGCAATCATAAAGACTGTCTAGATCTACTCAGAGCTTCCATGAAGTCTATAGGAAGTGAGTACTCAACAAAATTTGTTGGCTAAGGGAATGACTAAGTGTGTCTGGATAAATGAAAAGCCTAATAAGGATAAATATGGCAAAGTCCTAAGAAAAAACTGATTAGCAAATTATATTTTGCCTAAAGTTTAACCTTAGCATAATACAAACATCAGGAAATAAACAGTGTAAATATCCCTCATTAAAATTCCTCATTAAAAAAAAAGGAATTAGACTAGAAGCTCCGTAAGATATGTTGCTGCTCTAAAGTTCAAAAGTGAAGTTGCTATGCTAATTTCAATGTGAGTTTTTTAAATTAAATACTACTATGGATTTATTACAAGTAACCAGGACCCCACTTGAGTTTCTGCATCAGCTTTAAAATGTTAGAAACATAAAATTAAAGCATTTCAATGGCTATTTCAAAAACAAATGCTTATTCATGGTTTTTCAAATTTCTTTATTCTTAGTTTTAATGGAAACTATCCTACCTAAAAATTTTAAATGATATTTCTTACTAACTTATGAGTATGGAAGACTCTAAATAATTAATATGATCATTGTTTATTGCAAACAGCATTTACAGATCTTTACTGCTCTCGCTCTGTGTGTGTGTGTGTCTCACCACTTTGAGCTGTATATATTATATATTTTGTAAAAAGGCAAAGGAAAGTCATCAAAGGCATAAAACAAAGAAGAAATCTTAGAGGAACATTAATTGAATATGTATATTCATTTGGAAATTTTAGGTACAAACTTGTACCCTCCTGATGTCAGAGAAAATTTTTCACAGAGCAAAGGATAATATTCAAAACCCCAAAAGAGTCCCTTTGGTGACTTGATGAATGTTTTTGCTACCCAGATTAGAACAATTCTTTCAGTTATGAATATTGCTGCAAGGGCTATTTCACTACTTTATTAAGAAGAATATCCAGAAGAAAGGTGAGCTAACTATTGGTGGGGATAAGTGCTCATTTGTACTTTTATCAGATCAATAATAAAATTGGTTTCTGAATAACTTGGAAAGTTACAGTAAGAATTAATATCACACAATCTTTGCCCAGAATTTTACTCTATTGTTATTAAACTATTTGAGAATATACTATATCCCAATATTTCTAACGATATCTTTCATAAACTCCTCACTCTTTCAGGCTTGTGTTTAGTCAGGGAATAGATAAGCCAAATCTTTATAAACTAGCCAAAATAATACTTTGATAATTTTTTGTACTTTATATTGCTTAGTAAGTCCCAAGCCCTCTTGTATATGCTCTTAACACTTTACAACTTCCAATGAGGTGGGAATTATTTTTATTCCCAGTTTATAAAAGATAAAATGGAAGCAAAAAAAAAAAAAAAGGGTAAGTAGTTTGCCCGAAGTTACAACAGCCAGTAACTCAAGCACATGAGGCCAAGGTAGAAACTTCAAGGTAAACAGTGGTATAGTTGCAGAACTGAAGTGTGAGCCACAGTAGGGAGTTGGTAACAAGGACCCTTCATGGACTGTGGTTCAACAGCAAAGCAACAGCAGAAAGAAAAAAAGAAACCAACTAAACTATCTCTGAACCATGCGTTAGAGATTCGTAGACCATTCTCTGACTGAGGGCAAAACTGGTCTCATTGTTTATTTAGGGCAGGCTCCAAACTTATAGATGGAGTTTACTAACCTCACCTGTGTATGTTTTAATTTAAGGAACCAAGGACTGGACAATCACTGATTATTCTAATCAGTGATCTCTTCAGAATGCATTATGAGCATTTCCTTCCCAACACCACACCTGCTTATTCCATTCTCCCTATCACTGCTCCAATGTCCCCCTTGAAAGAAATTCCCTGTTCCTCTAAGTGTCCCCACACACAGAAACTAATCAAGTTGCTTCTCTTCCATAAAATCCCTCTTTTTTTCCCAGAGGCTGAAATAGGCACTATATTTATTATCTGCATATTATACACAGTCATATATTTCATTGAAATATTTTGTTTTTCTGCATGTGTAAGTTGCCTGGCAATTTTCTGTGGCCAAAAACCATGTAGGATTAGTTCCCTCTATCACTCAAAATGCTCATTAGTGTGGATGGCTTGGTACAAAATGCCTAATGGAAATTTATTAAATGAATGTACCAATGAAAGCCACAATTTATATGTTACTCCACTTCTAAAATCATCAACTCATTCATTTGTGGTCCACAAAAAGTGCTCAATAAATCTTTATTGATTAATTAACTACTTCACTGTTGAGTCAGAAATTGTGGAATTAACAACAGATTATTATTAAAATCTGGTATTTGTTATTTTAAATGGATAATATTTAATAATATAAAGTGCTTAAAGCTATTTGTGTAATTCACAGAAGCCACGCTATGAACACTACCCCTGGAATTCATTTCTAAAGAAGACCAACATTTTCTTCCTTCCTTCATGCCTGGTGAGGACACATGGCATATGTTTTGTTCCTAGTCAGCCTTCCCTATCTCTGACACATAGTTGACAACAGTCCATAAATTTGAGTTTTATTTTATTTTATTTTTTAAATTTGAGTTTTAATAGTGATAGCTATTGGGAAGAAGGCTTGTAACTCAAGGCTACCAAGTCCCTTGCATAAACATATTCTGGGTTTGTGCTGACCTTTCTAAAAATGTTGCATATATACGCTGAATGTTTGCATGTGCTCTGTTTGGCATTACACTGAGAGTGTGAAGTTAAATGTCACTGGACCTAGATATCCAAGCCTCCTTAGTTTATGACATTACTTGGAATGTAATCACAATGAACAAATCTGTTCCATAGGAACTGTTTAAAAGATAGACATGTAAATTGTTTGGTAATTCTTTATGAAAACATCTCCATTGATGTCATGTCCCTTTTTTTTCTTCTCCTCCCCAAATAATTTTTAAATTATTATTTAATTTATTTAATTATTTAAATTTCAAACCAGAACTGTAGGGCAGATCACATAACAATTTATGTCTCTATAGTGAGAAAATACCTTAATCAAACGTCTAATACTAAATGCTTAATTTTAAAAATTGATTTAAAAATTTGCTTTCTATGTAGATGGCCAAGATGACATGAAAAGACACCAAGTAGAATTTTAAAGATGAGAAACTGAAAAATTATTGTTACTATGCATAAAATATTAGTCCTTTTACTTCCCCATTAAAACTTTTGCCCCCTACACAATTTTTTCTTTAGGAGAACAATCCTGGTTGTTGAAGTTCCATTTTTCTCCCTCTGTTTTTCTGTACTTGAGCATGCTAGAAACTCTTTAATCATCATCTATGCCAAGCATCAGTCACAGTGCCTGGCACACTGTAGACACTCAATAATTGTTTTATCAGTGAATAAATGAGAGTCCTTTGAAGTTACACAAATGAACTAAAATCCTTTGAGGAGGGGTGATAAAAAGTTTGCATCAAAGAATAAAGTAGTCTTTGAAGCTGAATCTGTCTACGAATCTAAAAATTCAAAGGCTCTTCTACATTACCCTGGCATTTTATTTTATATCCATATCACTTTGAAACAATAATTTTATTTTATCTAGCTTTTTAATTTCCTTCAATCACAATCAGGAAAGACTGAGAAAGTGGTCTACATTCATGTAAGCCTGCAAACTATAGTCTGTTACAAACTCACAAAACAATCTGCCATAATTAGGGCGGTCTTATTCTCACATATCCTCTTATTCTCAATAATTAGGAGGAAAACTGATTCAAAGTTCAAAGCTGAATTCAAATTGATTCAGCTTTGTATGAAGTCTAAGGGCATACCAACATATTTACTTTGGTTTTTTTACCATTCCATAATAACATTTAGAGAATCAAAAGTACTTCAAATCCCTCAGAAGAAAAATACTATTTTCATAAATTTTAAATAGTCATCACATAACACAGTAATAAGCACTTTTTGCTTATTTATGAAGAAAAAAATATATTTCTATCATTTCATATATTTGAACAGGTGGTGTCTTTTCTCATTTTTAAAAATGTGTACCCTTCAGCATTTTTCCCTCTATTCTGAATTCTTCAGTTTTCTTTTTCTACTATAGTGCCAATAAGTGCCAAAGTCAGCCACATGGCACGATACTAACACTGCCACAGGCGTTCCCCTGCCAACTCAGCCTTTGGATGCAGTAGTCCCCAACCCCTGAAGTTCAGAGGAACAGCCCGTCTTTCACTCTCTGGACCTGATCAACTTTGTTCTGGTGCCAACTGCCAATTTTTCCATTAAAGTCTACTGCTATGCCTGAATCCAGCCTCAATGTGGCATCCTGTTTCTCTGTATATGCAAGACTTGGCTGAGTCTTGAACTTATGTCTGGAGTGAGTGATAGGGTACAATCCTGAGCTACATCCAAAGCCATGCCACCCTTCCCTAGGAGATTAACTGCCTTGTCCCTCCCCATCCTTCTGTCAAATCACATCATTGTTTCACCCTACATAGCTGTCACCAGCCCTTGCCAGGTCTGTGTGCCCTAGAGATGACATGGCAACAGTAGGGAGCCACCCTATCAGTGGTAGCTGCTCAATAGACCTATGCAAATCTATATAGTTTGTAACTATCTGTTAGTGGAACACACAATGTTAAAGAAATCAAATAGAAGTTATATAACCAATACCATTTCAGAAAACATCATTCTTTTTCACTTTGTATCACTTTCACATAAAAGTTTTATGCATCATTATTATATAGGGGCCATGATAATCTCTGCATCCTTCCAATGTTAGTATATATGCTGCCAAAGGTAGCACTCAAATAAAAATTTTTAAAAATCAAAACACAGGGCAGCCCCTGTGGTGCAGCGGTTTAGCGCCACCTGCAGCCTGAGGTGTGATCCTGGAGACCCAGGATCGAATCCCACGTCGGGCTCCCTGCATGGAGCCTGCTTCTCCCTCTGCCTGTGTCTCTGCCTCTCTCTCTCTCTCTCTCTCTCTGTGTGTGTGTGTCTCTATGAATAAATAAATAAAATCTTTTAAAAAAATCAAAACACAGAGAGGGTGGAAATAGAGCAATATTATTTTTTAGTAAGCTGAATGTTTTCTTAGATATGATTCTAAAAGCAGTAAGAAGATTCTCTTGCTAAAAAGGGTGACTGATAGAGATTCTTTAACTTTTCAGCTACAAACTGTTGAAAGTACCTATCAATTCATTAACTCAAAATAACCTTATGGATTTCTTTCATTCCTATGTGAATTATCATTTAAAAGTTAAAACTAAGCAGTTTCTTCTTTTGGAATTTACATATTTCTGGGCATTTTATACCTTAAGCTTCATCCTATCTTCAGAGCAAAGAAACCATTTTCAGAGCTCTCCGTGGAATACACAATAAGGAACTTGCTAGCGTGTTCAAAAAGTTTGGGAGAAAAATGTGAAGAAGATTGCACAGTGTTCCTGAGAGAAACCTAGTGGAGCTAATTTCTCAACTGTCTCAAGAATCTGTTATCTCCTCACCAAAATACATAAATATAAATTAAAATAGATGGATTGATAAATAAAACTTTTCTAGAACCAGATCATCATCAACCACCAAGCTAAGGAGCCTAACATGACATCAAGCTATACTGGAAAAACTGAGGCCCAAATTTCAAGAATCTAACGTGAATAAAATGGGATCCTAAGAATGAGGCTGGTAAGAAAGACAGAGCTCAGAAGCTGGAGGCTACAGTGTACCTGGAAAGATTCCACAGGTTCTGGAGCAGGTGTCCCCCCACACTCCAGTATTGACCACCATGATGGCCAGTGTAGTACCCAAGCCACCCCTCTTGCTTGCCCATTTAGCCTTCTCTGTACACAACTTAGAGGCACTTGAAAGAGGGGAGAGATGCTTTGGAGTCATTGCAATGAGTCAGCACATTAATGCTGACTGTAGAGTTATCTGATTTAGAGCCAGCCTGGCTTGTGACCCCGGGTCACCCAAACCTAACCACTGCAGATAGACCAGCTGAGCAGAGCAAGAGTAAGCCTGTTCTGGTTTGCATTTATTTAGTCCACATGAACCAGTGGTCAATACTAAACAAGCCCTCCAATTCTTAAGTGTTTGGTCATGCTGGAAATCTACCAATAAGTTTTTTTAAATGACTTGATAAAATGTCACTAACAGCATCCTAAATTTTGTGAGGCTGTGTTATTGTTACTAAAAGGTCTGTTTTCATGAATTTAAATGAACTGACAACAACTCATGGAGTTTAAAAGAAGTCAAATTTTACTTGCCAAATATTTCCTAATATGTACTCCAGAGCAAAATAAATATGGAAATTTCTGTCTTTTCAAAGCAGAAGATTCAAATGTATTATTCTTCTTGAAGGTAAATCTTTCACATTATTATCTTCCAGAATTTCAAACATAACAGGAAAACATGGGATCGGTATCTCAAGCCACTTCCATAGATAAGATTAGATTATTACCTTTTTTAAAAGATCAGCACATCAGCTTGTTTTCGGCTTCCATATCTAGAGTATTTACTACCACGTCAACTACATGCTAGCTACTCAATAAACGAATTCTCAGCTTTTCCTTTAAGGCTTGTGTAAGACTCTGTGATTTCCAACTCAAAAGTTAGCCAAACATACACCTGATAGGAGAAATTATTGCACCTACAGCAATGGCTTGAGAATTAGCAGGAAAGGAAACATCCCTATATGACTACATTCTTAAAAATATGGAGTCAACCAATACAATGAATAGCGAGGCAGGTCAAGTGGAAGACCACACTGAGAGCCAAGGGTGGTTCTGGCACCTCTTTGGAACACAGCAGACCAGTGACAGCCCTGATTTCCTCAGCGGACATGTGTGACATTGGCCCTCCCTGGGAGACTGAGGTCCTAGCACTTTGAGCAGGAGCCACAGATTTCAGGGGCATTTGGTATGTATTCATCAAGCTGAGATGAAAATGACCTTTGTTTAGCTCCAACCCTTTGTTCATGGTCTTCCTAGGGTCAGGGAAAAATGGAGGCAAAGTTATTACTCTCCAGTTTTTCAGCCAGTAGAAAAGGAATCTACAAATTGCAGTTCACTGACAATCTCACTTTTCTGTCCTCAAACCCAGTCAATGGACCCCATGCTTCTTCCTCCAGAAGACAGTGCAAGTGAGAGGTCAGATGCTCAAAACTGCTACTGAAAGGTGAAAGGCTCCCTTTTCTCTGCCATGACCTTTTCTGGCATCTTGTCAGTTGGCTGCTGAGTCTCGGTGTTCACTTTGTTAAATGAATTAGTATATAAGAAATTTGCTGATTATTGCAAGTTCAGCACTCTTAATATTAGAAAATGACAAAACTTACTCATTGAATTTGTGTTTTTAATTGTCCTCCTTTAGAGAAGAAAGTCTTCCATGCCTCCCATCCCCCTTGTTGCTACCACAAGGACTGCATTTGTCCTGACTGGCCTATTCGCATAAAGGAGCCATATCAAAGGCAAATGTAGGTGCACATCTCATTTCATGGTTCCCTGATGAGGGTATTGCTTTCCTCCAGACCTGTAAATAGTTTGCACCTTAATGAAATCAAACACTGAAAAAAAGATACCACTTGAAAAAACATTTGGGACAAGAGAAAAGAAGAAGGACAAGGCTTCTGAGGTGTTATCTATAACACAGTGCCGAATTTCACATGACCTTCATAAATGATGAATCGTATGTTTTACAATATTTTACCAAGGCATTATTTTCTAATAAATCTCCTTTGGTGTTGCATTCTTTTTGCTTTTAATATGCAAAAAAGAAAAGCACAATGGCTGGAAATTCTCTCTGTGATCTGAAGTGCTCTCACTTGCATGCTGAGAAGTGTTATAATGAATATTTTTGGCATCAGCTGCTGATAGCAGCTTGGTACTAGCAGCACTTGATTCAAAATGTCATATGATACAATAACACACAAATTGAGTGCACAGAGGGGGAAAACATCATGCAACCTGTCATAGGTACAGCAATTTCTCATGAGTATTCAGGGAGAGAAATGTAGAAGTAGAAATCTGAAGTCTGAAAAAAAATAAACAAAGACTCAACACCCACAAACACCAGAAAAAAAAATTAACAAATGAAACATAGCAATTTTTTTTGTACTCATGCCACCAGTGATTTCTTTCTTCAAAACTTGATGGCATTCTTGCATGACTGATCTGGTATGATAAAAGTGTTGGAGTCAATGAGAAATCATATCTACTTAGTATAATCAAATGCATTTCCTTGTTGTGTTTGAACAGTTGAATAGTTACTGGTACCGGAAGGTCAGTTTATGTTAGCCACTCCTCTTTTTTTATTTCCACTATCTTTCTTATTGTTCAGATAGCTATTTCTTTTCCTTGAGTAGATTAGTGACATCTTCCCAACGTACTTTTTGTTTAGTATTTATAGTTTGATTGCCTTGGTCCAAGTCCTGGCTCCCCAAAACCAGCTGTGGGAACTCAGACTGGTGATTTTTTCCCTCTGTGCTTCAGTTCCCTTGTCATTCTAAGGCTATGGTGAGGACTAATGAGATAGTGTGGCACTTGGACCACATCTGGCACACAAGGAGTTCTGTGTTCCTGTTTACGCCTTGAAAGTGGAATTTTTTTAAATATGAATACATATTATTCAAAGTATTTTAATAGATCCACTTTTATTTGTTTATCCCCCATTGGTCTACAGATTACTTCACTTTAAACAATTGGTTTGATATTTTAGGTTGGCCATCCATAGAATTTCAAAACCACGAAGAATCCTAAAAATCATGTTATCCGACTTGCATTTTCTATAGTACATTCCTAATCATCATGGTTATTGTCATCAGGCTTTTGTGAAACAACCAATTATACTTCTCAGAGACTCTGATGCTATTGAAGTGCATTTGTAATCCAAATTTTGTGCATGGAAATGTCCTCAACAATATCAACAAATTCACTCTCTTCTCTGTCCTTCCAATTCACTTTTTTTAATAGCAGAAATCTTCACCACACTCAGTTGGTCAAACAGCTGCCTTTGGTTCAGGTCATGATCTCAGGGTCCTGGGTTCGAGCTCTGTATCCGGCTCCCTGCTCTATAGGGGGCCTGCTTCTCCTCCTTCCTCTGGTACTTCCCTCCACCCCACTTCTGCTCTCTATCTCTCAAATAAATAAATAAAATATTAGAAAAAAGGAAAGAAAAGAAATTTTCACCATACCCTGCACTGTGGTATAGGCAGAAAGGATTCCCATAGGCTTTTCCTTGCCTCTAAGCAGACTTCCACTCTTTCTTTTCCTTTGCCTGTCCAGACCTCTGTGTTTATAAGCCATTTGCACAATTACCATGCACTGGATTCTGAAACCACCTTTCTGAAGGTGGGGACAGGACAGCTATAATTGTCTCCTCATTCTCCCGCAGGGAACTGGGAGTCAAAGGTTAGGATCTTGCCCAGGGTCATAGCATCACAAGTGCCAGAGAGCCTGGAAAACCTGGGCCATAGGATTTCCCCTCCAAAGGTATTTTCACAGTGCCATGCTGCTTCTCCCCAAATGTTGTTTCACACCACCATATAAGTGGAGGCAAATACCTTAGCAATGGGCAGAGAACAAGACAACATGTAGAAACAAAAAATCATGCCTGAATGGGCAGTGAACTATTCACTCATTCAGCCACTTAAAAGCAAGTTCACACTGAAGCTGTCCATGATGCAGACACGGAGGAGACAGATGCATGAGTTCCATATATAGCCAAGAAGGGATTGAAAAATAAAGTCCTTTGAGTCTATAGAAGAGAAAACATCAGAACAATGGGCCTCAGTCTTATTGACAATGTGGATCTGAGTTGAAACCTCCAGGACCAGTATTTCTCATCTTTTTTGAGGGTTAGGAAACCAGTATTGTTTAAGTAAGGTAAGTGAATTTTAATTCTAAAATGAAAAGTTTTCACATTCTCATCACAGAAATTTAAGTAAAAGGAAGTCTGTGTAATATCCTCATGATATCTCTAGGCCCAGAAAAGCAACAGATGGTCTCTGCATTTTAGAGATCTCTTTGTGTTCTATATTAAAATGTTTCCAATAGATTGACATAGTGTAGGAGTCTGATTCCTTATTAAAAGATTGTTTCTCAGGTTTTATACAACTTCTGTGAAGCATGAGAGATGAGTGATTGTGCTTTGCAGCTTAGGCTGATGGCACAAAAATTCTCCCTACACCATACTGGAATGACTTTCCATCTTAGGGATGGTCTAGGAATAGGACAGTGGACTTATCAATGCTTAATGGGCCTAGTCATCCACTGAAATGCTGCAAGGTGATTATCAAATACATTTTTGCTGAATGCACTCAAGAGCAGCAGGAAAAATGTTTAATTGCCATAAAATGTTAACCACAGAGTAAAGCAAAACTGAACTAAAGAATGGTAAATTTAGTCTTGAGCTTGGAAACCTGAAGCATGCAACTCCAGAAGCACTGGAGTGAAAGCTGTATGAACATAGTGCTCCATTTTCCTTCCAAACCATGGCCAAAGGCAGCCTCAGACCTATCTCCTTCCATTAGAAACTAACACTCAAAAAACATAAAACAAGACAGCAAAACCAGAATTCAGTAGGAGTACTAAGGCAACATTAAGAGTATTTCTTTCAGATAGTCACAAAATCCTCATCAAAAGGCCAAAGTGTCTAATACTATCATGAAGAGCAGCTGGTTGAAAGAATTTACTGCCCATATTCCCATTTCAGTATAGTAAACCAGCTGAGTATAAAAACCACACAGAGGCATCAGAGGAGTTGGACTACCACCTGGGCCAGGTGTGGAAGGTCAACATCAAGAACGTTCAAGTCATATTGATAGTATTGATAGGTACCCTTCAGACAATGTGATGAAAATGATACTGTTCCTCTGGAATCTTCTTCCCCAAAACCCATAATCCTAGGCTAAACCTGTGAAAAGGTCAGACAAACCCAAACTGAGGAACACTCTACAAAACTTGACCAGTGCTCCTCAAAACTGTCAAAGCCATCAAAAATAGAAAAGTTTGCAAAACTGTCATAATGTAGAGAAGCCTGAGGAGACAGGATTAGCAAATGTAATGTGGTACCCTGGATGGGATCCCAGAACAGAAAAAGAATATGAGGTTAAAAACTAATGAAATCCAATTAAATATAGACCGGTATTAATAGTAACATATCAATATTAGTTCATCAATTGTCACAAACATATCACACTAATGAGATGCTAAGAAAGGGAAAACTGCTTATAGTGTCTATGGGATCTTTGCAACTCTTCTGTAAATCTAAAACTATTCTGAAACAAAAGTTTTCTTACAAATAAAGATGTCACTCCTATTTTACCTGATGCAATGTCTTTGGATTGAAATAATTCAACTAACCAACTATTTTTATATTTCTTTTGCTTTATGGAGGATTATGAGGGAAGCCATGGAAAGCTGCTCATGCAGCCAGGATGCCCTCGCAGACTGCCCCTGCCGTGGCATTCTGCTCTTACCCATACATGCCCTCAATCTTGCTTATACAAGTTGTACCTGTTATTTTAATCATGTAATTTAATTATTTTTGAAATAACAAGGATAATTGCAAAAGAAAGAGTTGCTATTTCTGTCAAAAAAAATAGATTGAATGATTTGAAAAAAACGTAATAAAGACAAATGGCTAAAAATATTCCTTTGAATATGGGTGTTCTCATACCCTAAAAGATTAAAAGGAAATGTCATGAAAATCAAGAAAGATTCTGCACTCAGATTGCTTCCATCCTTCAAATTCTGCTCCACTTAAGGATACCAAAATTAGAAATCAGAGATCATAGGTGTGATTTCTACAAAAACTCAAATCAGTTCAACCATAATCAAAGAAACCCCATGGGGCTCAAAGTGAATGAGCGGTAATATAAAGCGAAATGTTTATGGCACATGTGTATCGTTTTTAATAATTGCCCTGTTTTACTGCTTTTTTTTTTTGCTAATTTATCTTTTCAATTAACCAATTACTACTCATCCCAACTGACTAACCAAGACATTCTACTGAAGATGATTTTTACTTTCATCTTTTGTGCATTAATATTTTACAGCACATTTTTGGCTGCCTTTCCTTTAACTGGTAAGTTCACATTTTTATTTTGCACCGTTTTATAATGAACCTATTGTGCAATTCTGTCACCTTTTCCCCTGGTGGACTCTGGACACAAGGGCAATTGCCTAATTATGCTGTGCTGCGCGTAAGAAGCAAATTCGTTAAGTGCCTTCTTAGGGGAACAATGTAAATTACCAAGTGAAAGATGGAGGAAAAAAATCCCCAAGAAAAAAAGGAGCTTATATATTTTAATACAAATTCAGTGTCTGGGAAAACAATATGATTTCCTCAAAATTAAGTGAGTCTATTTTCAAAGAACTCTAAGTAGGAGTGGAGCTGAATAAATGTGACGTTCTTCTCTCCTGGTTTCTAGGTAATAAATTCTGCACCAGATGATTACACTGGATGTGAATCTGTTTATGTCGGCCTGAAAGCAAGATCACTAAGACACACTTTACCTTTCCCAACAGAATCTGTCTTTTCAATGACGGTGGCAAAGCTGTTTCTACGTCAGTAGAAAACTCATTCTGATCAAAGTTGAATAGTACCAAGTGGTTAGAATTTTCTAAGCAAAAGAATAGCAAGATGCCCTAAGGATACAAAGAATGGAATTAAATGGTTATTTTCAAATCCATCTATTCATCAAATATATATCCTTTAAAAATTAGTGTGATTCTGTCTGGAATATGCTTCAGAGGAGTAATTTTTAAAATAGAGTGTTTATAAAAACACACCTGGAAAGAAATGGAGGGGAGTCAAGATGGATGCTCACTATCCCTTAGGAATATAAAGCAGTGCAGAGGATCCAGAAATCAATGTTTCTTAGGATTAAGCGTTGTGCAAGTTAAAAGGTTAGGATTTTCAGCATGCACATAGGTTTGGATGGACTTTTTATATTTCCACTATGAACATGATTGCCAGAAATACCAGCAGGCAAGTAGGCAAGAGAACAAGAGGAAAATCAATCAGGAGGCTGCCTGGACTTCTACCCACCATCTCTAGTCTCTCCCAGTTTAGAGGTAGGGACTGACTGCAGAGAGAGTGGGTAGTGAGCCTGGAAAGGTGGTGGGTGGAGTTATCCAGGAAGCTGGGTCTCAGAGGCAAAGCTTCCTCCATTCTTTCCCCTTTTTTGCTGCCCACAGGAATTAACCTCGAGACTAACAATACAACACAAAAATGAAAGAAGTTAACAAGATGAGCTGGGAAGCACAGCAGAAGCTCCCGAGGCCCAAGGGAGGTCAGATTTTGAGAACACATCCATACGGTAACACACAACGTGAGCAACCCCCTGTAACATTTTAGGAACATCAGAAGGAAACAAATCTATAAGCCAAATGCAAAAAAAAAAAAGAAAAAAAAATCCAATAAACTTTAAAAGTTCGCTGATCTTATCTCCAAACTGCTGTTTGCCTATGTATTCCAATCTTTCAAGTGCTTAAAATTAAATTTTATTAACTGATATTTTTAGGGCTTTCTATTCTACCTTGAGAATATACTTCTTTTTCCTGCTACATTCTCATATAACTTCAAATCTGCTGTGTGAGGAAAATACAAACCTTATATTCAAGAACAAAATTAAAGTATAGTAAAGTATATCATACTGCTTGTCTTATAAATGCTGCAACAATGAGGATCCTTCTCTTTACAGCCTGGCTCATAACTCATTTCTCCTATCAAGCTTCTTGTTACTTCCTGATGTCCTTCCTTCCTCCCTGAGCCTAAAAACAGCAGGTATATTCTCCTTCCCACCCAATAGCCACAGGACATTTCCATACAGATGTCTGTGTGGACCCTTCAACAAGTCATACATCATTAAATCAGCATCTTTCCCCAGACATCTCTCTGATCTTCTGAAAGTGTCTTTCTCTCACCCACCCATTCCCCACATGTAGTCAGTTACCCAAAGCTCCCTGTTCTCTCTCCACAAGGATTCTAGTTTACAGTCCCATTGGATTTGGAACCCCAGGGTAATAAGAATTTTACTCTTTTGCTTATCTGTTTTAATTACCATAACCCCACACCTAGCACAGAACCACCCACAAGAAGATACATATTTGTTGGCTAAAGTTATATATTACTGACCTCCAGACAATACTTTTAGATTGTCTTCTAGGTTAGCCATAGTCACACACAGGAGGATATTTTTAGAGATCTTTTGCCATCACCAACCTCTAACCTAGCATCTTTTATACTCCATACTCTCTTCCCGACTCCAACAACCCTACCAATGTGCACACAATTGTAAACACATACACACACACATAACTTCAATAAAATTTCAAATTGATAACCATTGTAAAGATCTTATTTTCAAAAGAAAAAGGTGACTGCCTTCTGTTTTTCAGCTTCTGAGCTTTCCTCAAAATAAAACAGAAAACTGGCAAGCATTAGATCCATTTGATTAAATGTACACAGGTCAAATCAAACAGTTCAGGCCAAATACCTTATTGAAATATTTCATCTCATCCATCTACTTAATTGACAAAATAATCATATTGTCAAAAGCTTAATTTACCTTAGCCATGCTGATACATCTATAATCTAAAGTAGCACTTTGGAGCAGAATAGTTCCTTATACATATTTATATGGAGTTGACTTTTTAAAAAGAATTTTCAATAAAATTTCACATAGTGTAACTGATATATAATGACTAAGAAAAATATGAAGACACAATCCAATTGACAGTTATGGATATCCTACTTTGGAAGAAAAAGCTGCTATAGAGTATATTGGAAACATCAAAGAATGAGGCATGGGCTCATAAGTAATTGAGGGGGCATGGAGATAAACAGAAATTAGTAGGGGAGGTAGGTTATAGTTAATGGCAAATGGAAAAGGAAGACTCTGATTTCTAAGCTCCCTTCTTCTTTCCTCCTGCCCGACATGTTGCCTTACCCACTTAGATTCCATGGTACGTCATCAGAGTCACCTGTCCCTACCATACTACCCTCACTTTGACTTTCCAACCAAAACCTACTCCACACCTGTGCCCATGCAGTGGAACATAAGTGGAGAGAAACACATGGTTGCCCAGGCACCACTCCTTACCACCCATGACTGCTAGTCTCCAGTGGATGGTCAGTGATGGAAGGCAATCTTACAATATTCCCTGGAGATTATTTTATACTTCTTTCCTTCTCAGAACCCCAGTACTCTTCCTCACCCTTCCTCCCAGCTCATGGCTTTACTTGCTATGTCATTGAAAAACCATCAGGAAGAGAACCACGCATTCCCACTACCATGTCTTCCAACTATCTGCATGTGTGCCCAGACGGGCTGTCTTCCTTCTTGTTACTTTTGGTGAAGTGTCCAAACTTTGATAGAGAAACTCCACCACCTATATCCCAGACTCCTCTCCACAGTGCCTATTAAAGAGCTTTGCCATAGCAAGTTTTCTTCTGGAGTATCCTGTTTCCTTGTCAGCTCATGGAGAATTCAAAAAGGTTTGAAAATTAGATAGCCAGCATTTTTCATTGTTTTCTGCAAAAGGTCTAAAATGGAGTGCCTAGGTTCCCATGCTGCAGATATATTAATGGTTAATTCTCAGTCATCATCTCACTTGACATAACAGCAGCACTGAGGGTAACTGGCTTCTCTTCTTCCATGTGGCTTCAGGAATCAAGCTTTCTTCATCCTCCTTCCAATCAGAAATTTGAGGTTTGAGGTTCCTCCTCAAAACCATGTTTTACAAACATAGGCTCATCCTCACAGTTCTCTTCCCCATCTACACTGATTCACCAGCAATGAATTCAATCAATTACTTATAATCCCCAAACTTAAGTCTCCACCCCATGGGCTGCCCCTGAATTCCAGATTCTGAGATCCAATTCTACTTACCACTTCCCCTTAGCTGTTTCCAAAAAGCTTTTCAAATTTCTCATGTCTGAAACCAAACTCGTGATCCCAGCTCTCACACATCCTCTCACAAACTTCCCCACCCCAATAAATAATCCCATCCTTCCAGTTGCTCAGGCCAAAAAACTTGAAGTTCTCCTTGACTCCTGTCAATTCCACTTTCAATGTATGTCCAGAATCTGACCTTTCTACACCTTTCGTCAATAATGTTTCAAGCAACCGTTATTTTGTGCCTAGATCATCTCAATAGTACATATCACATTTTAACTCTGGCCCCCACAGTCCATTCCAATACAAGAGCTAGAGTGATTCTTATAAAATGTCAGTCAGATAATGTTTTTCAAAACTCTCCAATTTCTTCCTTTGCCCCTAGGAGTTAAAGGCAAACTCTTCACTATGACCTACAGACCACCCACTGCCTCTTTTATGTCATTCTTACCACTGATTGACTTACTCTGCTCCATCTGAAGTGGCCCCTATAATTTACCAACATGCCAAGTATGCCACTGCCTCAGGACTTTGCACTTCATGCCTAGAATGATACCTAGATACCTGCATAAAGTCTCCTTTACTTCTTTGAACTCTCTGGTCAAATGTCATTGAGCATATCCACAATGATCCTGTACAAAAGAGCATCCCCCCGGACACAGCACTTACTTTCACCTTTCTGTTTGATTTTCATCATCTTACATACTTACCATCTTACATACTTCATACTATATTTTTGTGCTTACTTTATGGCTATAAGCACCACACCATGAGGATAGGGATCTCAGCCATTTTGTTCACTTGTTCCCCAGAATCCAAAAATATACCTGGCAGATAAAACTCAATAGATAGTTGTTGAATAAATGAATAAATTGAATTTTTAAAGGATATTTATATAAGTAATAATAAATGAATGAATAATAAACCTAAAAAAAGCATTTACTAAGTGTTTACTATCAGGCATACTGAATGCTTTACAGGTACTTCCTTATAAAACCTTCACAACAATCTTTAAGGTAGACTCTTTTAATCCCCAATTTTATAGATGAGGAAATTAAGGCTTAGAAAAGTCAAAGAACCCAAACTCCCAGAGCCACTACATGGTAGACTTGAGACTAATACTCAAGCCTGATTGATTCCACAGCCCACTGTTTTTCTAAATTGACTCCGCACATCTCATAGCTGTGTTGCTGGGATGAATCTCAATAATGACCTTAGTGTGCATTAAACACAATAGATGTCAGCACTTAGTGTCATTAAAAAATCAAACTCTACACAGTAGGTAAAACACTAAATGATAACTTATCAGATTCAAATAGCTATGTAGATTTCTATGTACCATGTTTTCCAACAGAGACTTTAGACATTTATTATAACTTCATTGCCTTGTTAAATGGAGAGACGCCACCACTGTAAATTTGCAATTAGGATATCTTCAATTTAGCTCCCAAAAGCTACTTGGTTCTTGTTGATGCTAACATTCAAGTTGTTAAAATCTATTTGCCAAGGTGCTACTGAACCCAATTCCACATCATCACATGCACAAACCAGAAAAAAATTAGATTAAATATCTCTGGTTATAAATAGCAAAATGTACTTCTTGCCCTCCTCTCCAGGACCCATCCCCCAGAGACCTGTCTTCTGATCTAACCCCACAAATTCTCTTGATCAAAGAAGGCTGCTGCACTGAGATGTGCTTGGTTCAATACCTACCTTTTCTGGACTTGTCTCCATGACCCAGATTCCTGCCACTAATCTGATTCTGAATCCAGTCCTATTATCTCCAATACTGTTAACCCTATGTTCCACTAGCTCCTGACGTTTACCTTACATGGGTTCTCTATTTCAGCCAAATATATTGAAGTCCTCTTTTCTAAGGTTGCAGAATTAGCAGTTACACATCCAGATAGGCTTAAGGAATAAGAAAGAGAAAGGTATGTGATAGCTGGCCTTCAATAGGACTCCAGTGATCTTGCCTTTGGGTATTCACATTCTTTTAAAGCCCCTGCCCGGGCACCTGGGTGGCTCAGTGGTTGAATGTCTGCCTGCTGCTCAGGTCGTGATCCTAGAGTCCTGGAATCAAGTCCCACATCAGGCTCCCCGCAGGGAGTCTCCTTCTCCCTCTGCCTATGTCTCTGCCTCTCTCTGTGTGTCTCTCATGAATAAATAAATAAAATATTTTTTTAAAAATAAAGCAAAGCCCCTTCCCATACTGAATACAGTAGACCCATGTGACTGGAATTAGGTCCTGAAGGGCATTGTAGGATCTGCCTTGAACTCTTAGATCATTCTCTCTGTAGGATGCCCAGCAATCATGTCATGAAGTCAGTAAAGTGGCCTTATGGAGAAGTCCATGCAGGAAGGGACTGCCAATGGCCAGCACCAACTTACTATCCACATGTATGAGCCATCTTGGAAGAAGATTCTCCAGTCCCAGTCAGATTTCAGATCACGGCCCCTTCAGCCAACATCTTAACTGCAATCCCATAAAAGAAGATCCTGAACTACTTCTTCCCAGCTAAGACACTCTTGAATTCCCGACCCATGGAAAGTGTGCAAAATGACAAATGTTTATTCTTAGTTGAAGTCTCTGAGATTTAGGTAATTTTGTTATGCAGTAAAAGTCTACACTAAAACAACATGCAAACAAAATCCATTTGTATAGAAAGTAAGCTTAGAAAGACATGAGCTGTATAACAAGAAAAATTGTGTATAAATTCAACCCAACATTCAAAATATATGTGGCATATAAGACAGATACAATGTCTTTTTACAAAGCTTAGAGTTTTGATTATGGGTTTAAAAAAAAGCTATTAGCTGACTTTTTCTGACCTTTAGTAGAGCCCTAAATGTCAGCATTTCAATAAATTTGTGTAATAGCACAAATAGCTTCAACTATAGAAAACAGAACTCTGAAGACTTGAAACTTTAAACTCCGAATTCTGAGAAATGTTAAGAAACATTATTTTCTGCTATTCATGCAATAACCTTGATTTAAAATATAATAATAACCAACTGAATTTAGATTGCCTAGGACAGAAACAGAAGATTAAAGACAATGGCAGGCCATAACTACAGAGAAAATATCAAGATCAGGACCAAGGTAGAAGCATTCACTCTAAGGTTGAAAGTTTGGCATTAATACCAGAAGGGCATTGTAGTTAGATCTGTATACTTATTATGCTTTCTTATGTAAATATACATTTGTTTGGGATAACTAATTAGATATGAACATAAGTCATTCCATATATGACATCAGTGATTCTCAACTAACCCTTCTGTTGCCTGAGTTACAAGATCAGTGCTTCTTGGACTGATGTTAAAGAGTGATCTCAACAACGTGAACTCAAATTGCCAACCGCAGACAATATAAGATATTCAAGTAAGCAGATGAAATGATATGCACCCAACTTCTAGAGGCACCTAACATTGCCCATGTTTACTCTCACCATGGTATATTACACATTACAGGAAAAGAAATTTTATAAATCTGAAATTGAAGACGAAGACCTTCTGTTTTGAAGCTCTGGGAAAGCATTTCACAGATAAAAGCTAAATAACTTCAATGGCCTCTCTTGCCCTCAAATAAAGCACTTAGCATTCATCTCTTCATGGGCATGTATAACTCATTTTGTTAGAGTTGACTCTATCCTAGAAATTAGGATGCAGACCCCTAAGGTACCAGAACTATGTTTATGATTCTGCCTCTGGTCTCAAGTTGGCACACTGTATTTGGCCAATAGATAACCGTTGAGGGACAGATTAGACAAATTCTCATCTTCTAACCAGCTCATAGTATACAACCAACCTATTTTGCATACTGATCTTCTATCAGGCACTGTATTAGGCACTCAGGATACAAAGCAGTTTAAGGAAAAGTCTTATGAGTGAATGAGCTCACATTGCAGCAGGAGACCCAGACATGTACACAGATCACCACCAGAGCAGGAAAAACATGTCACAACTGAGGGATACTGATGATAGAGGGAAAGGCAGAGAAAAATCCTAAATTCTGGAAAGAAATAAGGGATAGAACAGAGCACTGCAGAACAGGACATGATGAAACAATGACCTTTGGTCTTGGTCTTTAAGCAGAAGGGCTCCTGATAGACACTTGGCTTTTCACAAGGCAAGTGTAGACAGTATGCCACAAACCTGAAGGAAGGCTCTATGAAATTAGACTGTATGCTGGAAATGTCTCTAAAAGAGTAAGCATCGGGCAGCCGGGTAGCTCAGCAGTTTAGCACCACCTTCAGCCCAGGGCACGATCCTGGAGACCCAGGATTGAGTCCCACGTCTGGCTCAGGCTCCCTGCATGGAGCCTGCTTCTCCCTCTGCCTGTGTCTCTGCCTCTCTCTCTCTCTCTCTCTCTTTCTGTCTCTCATAAATAAATAAATAAAATCTTTAAAAAAAGAGAGAGAGAGTAAGCATCAAATAAATGTGTCTCTAAGGGCCCATGAAACCAAAAGAATGAAGAAAGAAATTAGCATGTTTTCTGGCAAGGTATTCAAGAATAAAATTTGGAGCTCATCTTATTCTTACTTTGAACTCCCCATAATTAACGAGATTAAGAGGCCAGAGTCTTTTTTTTTTTTTTGTATTCCAATGGTCTTATCCCGAATAATGCCTCCCCCCAATGATACCTACATCCTCATCTCCAGAACCTGTGCATATGTTATTATACATTGCAAAAGGACTTTGCAGATGTAATCAAGGTTAAGGACCTTGAGGAAGGAAGACCAGCCTAGATGATCCCAGGTGGGCAAAATCTAATCACATGTGTCCTTTAAAGTGGAGAACATATCCTGGCCGTGGTCAGAGAAATGGCAGCATGAAATGGCATGTGGTACTCTGTTGCTAGTTCTGAGATGTAAGGGGCTCCATACAAGGAGAGAGAGAGGCCCTCACATCCCAAGAAGCAAAATCCACCAAAAAAAAAAAAAAAAAAACCACACAAGCCCCCATACCTGCTGAGCCAATTGACAACACCATCTATAACAATCCCCGACAACATGACTGACAGGAAGGAAATAGAGGCCAGGGTCCTACAACCACATGGGAATGAACTCTGTCAAAACCTGAATGAGCCTCCAGGGAGGAATGTGACCTGCTGACTCCTTGATTTTAGCTGGATGAGCCCCATACAGGACTTCCAAACTGCTCAATTGTAAGATATTAAAGTTATGTTCTTTTATAGGACTCAGTTTGTGAATAATATGTTACAGCAGTAATAGAAAGCTAATACACCTACATATTCTGTTTTTATCTTAAGGAGAGAGTAACAAATACAGGCTTATAACTTGATCTACTAAAAATACATACTGTTCAAGATACAGAAATGTTATAGTAATATCACTTATTTTTATGGACCAATTCTTCTAAGGGGAAAGAAAGAGTAAAAGAAAAGAAGAACTACTATTTATTGAGTTAATATCAGGCACTAATCATTATACAAAGTGCTCTACTTAGCAATAGTAATCACTGATTCTTTTTAATGCACTTGTGTATGTTAATAGGGGATAGGCATTGTCCTAAGCACTTTACATGTATTAACTCATTTAATCTTCAATGAGGCAACTTCTATTATCATCCTCATTTTACAGATGAGGAAACTGAGACACAAAGAATGTGAGGAATATGCTAAGGTCATACAGGTAGTAATCACTTAATCCCCATAGCAGCTCTCTAATAGAAGTGAGCATCTATCAGGAGCACTCTGTGTTCCAGGTACCAGGCCAAGCCAGGCCAAGCAGTTCCCATTCATTGGCACACTGCTGCCCCAATAGCACCCTGTTTGCAGATGCGGAAGCCGGAACTTACAAAGGCTCAATAACTCACTTGGTGTCTCACAACGAACAAGTAGCTAAGATTGGAAATGATCCCAGAACTGATCCCAGAACAGACCCTCTTAACCATCCAGTGTGTTCTAGAGAAGCCCAATAAGTCTGGGCCAGCAGCATAAATGTACAGCTGGCTGCTTGAGGATGTCCTTTTCTGAACAATCTTCAGAGGAGTGTTTTAGCTAAAGGCTTTCCAAACACTTGAACCAAGCCAGATCTCTCCCAAAGGACACTCAAGATCCTCTCCATTGGCAGATGGTGGGCTTCATGTATGCCAAGTCAACAACTGGGAATCTTTGTATTTAACAACAACAATAATCATCAGTCACTTTCCCACTTTTCATTCAATCTTGATTACAAAATTGATTCAATAAGTATTTATTGAGTACCTACTACATGAAAATTAATATGATGAGCAATAAGAAACATTCAAACAGGTATGATTTTTCTGAGTGTATAGATTTCAACCTTATAATTTTGAAAAGAAGTTAAAAGAGCTTCAGTGATCTGTTGGGTGACAGCCATGGCCCTGAAGAAACTTATATGACATATCAGGGGAAATTCAATCAATTTCTCATAATCTTCTAGAAAAAGTCAATGCAATTATATCAGAAAAAGAATTGGACTAAGAGTCAACAGACCCAGGTGCTAGCTGAGAGCTGAGTGACCTTGAACAACTCATTTCACTTACCTACCTCCATGTCCTGAATTATAAGAGGATTGGTCTATAAAATATCCAATATCATCTCAGTTCTGATTTCTGCCCTAGCACTAGAAGAAGGTCTAGATTCAGGCAATGTGCTGGAAAGCAGGAGAAGAGTGGACCTGGTACCTAGAGTGGTGCCAGAGACACTCATATATGAACTAGGAGGGTTTCTTAGATTTAAAAATAAAAGACCCCAGAAAAAGAGCACTCCAAAGTTATCAGCAAAAAATGCAGTGAATTTTCCAAGACCTGAATTAAAAATGGGACACCATAAATAGTAACCCTGCTAAGTAAGTAATCTCAGATGTACTTGACACTTGGTTAATGGGATTTAAAGAAAAGTAAACATGCACCCACACAAATGTATGCACACATATAATACACGCACATCCCCTTGCACAGAAATGAGTGAGTGCTTCCCACTCTCTCAAGTGGAGCAATGAGCTGCTCCAAGCATCAACATGGAGCTATTATACAAGCTTGCTGCACTGCACCAAATTCACTGAACACACAGCGCGCCTAGAAATGCTACCACATCTTCCTACAAGCACAAAGGAGGCCCTGGAACTCTTCCAAACCCGCTGATTTTATCAGCTAGGTAAAGGCATTCATTTAACCCGCTGAAATAACCGGACTACAAGCTGGTACTTGGCAGCCCTGGGAAAGGCAGCTTCTCAGTGGAGAAAAATCAAAGGTCTGCAATCCAGGAGAAGAAAGGGGATTCTACGTGGATCCACCTTGGAATTATTCAAATGATAACGAAAGTTGAATTTTAGTGCCCACAAATGATATTTCTTTGCACAAAAGTATTGTGCAGTTTGGGCACAGAGCATGGAATCATGAGGAGGTAAATTCAATAGGAAACTGCAGAAATAGGGAAGAACAGTGAACATTTAGCAAGCAGAAGGCTAACACTAGTGTTTCTACTGCAAAATGCTGGAGATGCTGCATGTTCATCCATTACAGGGTTTATATGAATGAAAAGTCGAAAGAAATTAAATAATCACAGTCTTCTCAGCACAGATCTCAGTTCATTCCCCACTCTGCTCCACAAATGATGTCAAAATCCTCTGAATCTTCATCATGCATTTGGCTTGCTCTTTGAAGCTCACTTACTCTTGAACCGGTTACACTTGAATCTCATGTTCAATGGAAACTATCAATAAGGTCTTCATGACCTTCGATTTTTCACCCACACATAGATATCTTTCACAAAATATACAGGGTGCTCACTGCCCACATCTCTGGGTGACTCTAAATTGTCACTCCCTCAATTTAAAGCTTATTTTTTTACCTATAAAATGTGAAGTTTGTTTTACTTTTAGCTCTGTGATGCTTATTTTTAAATGGTGGCTTTTAAAGGGAAAACCATGGAGAGGCTTCAGATGTAACAAGTCCAGAAGATGGAAAGAAAAGGAAATGAGACCATAGTTTTATTGTTGCCTCATTTAGTCTTGATTAAAGTGAAACACACACACACTCATCTTTTTCCCTTTCTTCACTTAGAATCTTTTTGTTTTCTATTCTTTATTTGGATTGGCAGCTATTGAAAGTAAGAATCCTAAGAGGCAGAACCCTAGAATTTGAAAAAAGGGAGTAACTTTGAAGAGCACCAGAAATGAATGGAGCTGATAAATATTAGAGAAGAGAATTTACTTTTTGAATTTAGAACAAACTCTTTCCTCTTTGAGTATGAGCTATGTTTCCATATGTGTCTTTGTTGCTTCTGTCCTCAGAGTTTGTGCCCAGAAGGCACAGAAAAGTGTCTTTCTGGTCCAGGAAATAGAGGAAGGTAAGGAATAAAACTTCCTGCTTTCTCTGTTTTGTTTGTTTGTTTGTTTGTTTTTTAACTGCCAGGAAATGCCTGCTTCCTCTGTCTCTGAAGTAACAATCCCTGAGATCCCAGTGAAGGAAAGTTGGCCTCCACCAGGCCTGAGGTTCTTTCTTTCAGGAGTTAACCAATCATGTGGGTCCAGATGCCAGACCAGATTGTTCCCCCTTGGGGGCGGGAAGTGACTGCCAGGGTCTTATCTTCAGGAGCTGAGAACTGCATCCAGGGCATGACCTAATTCAAGCCTGCGTCCTTCTACTATGCCAGCATTACCTCTGTTGATATTACCAGCTGTGTCCATATGGCCCACTTCCATTCATTTACACACACACACACACACACACACACACACACACACACCACACTTTAGAAAAGATTTGGCCAGCCATTTAAATAGGCTAGCTGCTCTGGTTGCATCTTCATTCAGTGTTCTTCCGTTCATTATGATTGGTATGGTCCAAAGGAAGAGGTTATTTCTTAAGGGTGTGAGAAGAGATGCATTGAAAATGCATTCCTTAGGGAGAACTGAGATATTCTTCTCTAAGAAGGTCATAAACAGATCACATTGCATTAGGAGTTTCTTTTGCCCTGGTTTCTGGGCCCTGGAGAGCTGAGCTTTATGATCTACAAGGTACAGTTATCTGATTAGTGCTGAAGAAATCATCTTTTCTGTGTGAGCTCTTTAAAGCAAAACTAAGTTTTGTCAATGATTCTTCCCAGAAGAGAATGGTATCTTCAATTTGAGCTACAAAGCCCCTGCTGGCAAGCATCCATACTTTCCTATAGCTGAATCTGGCTAATTTAAAAGTCACCTCATGAATTTGGGACAGGACAGGTTGGAGGTATGGAAAAACACCACCATTACAATTCAGAAGGACTGTCATACTACTGATAACCAAAAATAAAGCTGTAGAAAGGAGAGGGGAGGCAAGCAGAAGAGATCAAGGGACAGGCAAAGCAGAGCATAAAAAAAGCAGTGTATGTAACACAGGGTATTTTCAACAAACAAAGCACTGAGCTATTCTAAAGCACAACTACAAACACTCTTCTGAAACACCTGTGACCAAAGATGGGACCAAGTTATGGCCTTTCTCTTCCTATTTTTTAGAAATACAGAAGACCTAGAACAACATTTACCAAATAAAACATGAGAATAAGTAGGAAACTTACCAATGTGCTTAAAAGTGTCTGTCATCTATTGAGGTAAACCAAACAGAAACAAGTATATGAATATTATCAGGGTCTCATATTTTCCAACATTTATTTAATACAACTTACACAAAAGAGCTTTCTCCCAAAAAAAAGGGGGTGGTGAAGATTGTCACTCCTATTTTCCAAAGTATTAACTACATTTCACTCTTTCATATTTATGGTTTAATAAAATTTGAACCTAGGAAGCAAGTGACCTGAGTTTTAGTTTAGTTAGACTGTTAAGGACCATTTGGCTTTTCATGACTTTCAGTTCTCCATCTGCTGAATAAGGACTCCAGTCTTGAGGAGGTCCTCCATGATTTACGGAAGCATCACTGTCCTCTTTTTAGGACAGGCTGCATCTCCATTAGATTACATAATGGACAATGTACTAGACCTAGCAAAGAAAGGCTAGCCTGGCTTGTTAATGTAAATGAAAGCAAGAAAACAGTATCTTAAGTGGGAGAGAACCAGTAACATCAACCTACATCTGGACAATACTAATATTTTGTTTTAGAAGAGGCTTCATTGACATTGTATCATCTGATTCTCACAAAAGACTCTGAAGGCTAATATTCATCAATGTTTTACCAGTAGGGAAATTCAATGATTTTTATCTAAGGTCACCAGAGAAAAATCTTTTTAAAAAATGAGTAAATCGGACTGAAACTCAGGCCGATGGTTTGAAAGTCTGTATATTCCATATCAAATCAAATCCACCAGAAATTGTATTTCCCACAGACACTTACTGCCAACATTATGTCAGTTCACTATCAGTACTGTTAGGTATTCCAACTACCTCCTGAGTAGTTTAAACAAATAAAGACCTTCAGTGCTAGCCTTAGGAAAAAATGTATCAGTGGTTATACATACTTGAAGGAGTTTATTTTTCTTTTCAGGGCACAGGTTTGAAAGCCGCCTATAGTAGGAAGCAATGCTGATTATTTTTGGTATCAACAATGTCCCCAAAAATGTATAGAGAATAAAGAAACTAGCTCTTGCTTAGTCTTGTTTAGCTTGTCTCTATGCATGGCATCCCTGGGCTGTGTGGAAGGAAAAACAAAGGAATCCCAATCTTTGGCCATTCGACTGCATACAGACGAGGCTGTCCTTTGTTGGGCCACAGCCACAGGAGCAAATTTATTTTATTTTTTTAAGATTTTATTTATTTATTTATTCATGAGAGACAGAGAGAGAGGCAGAGACACAGGCAGCGGGAGAAGCAGGCTCCATGCAGGGAGCCCGACATGGGACTCGATCCCAGGTCTCCAGGATCATGCCTTGGGCCAAAGGCAGCACTAAACCACTGAGCCACCCGGGCTGCCCACATAGGAGCAAATTTAGGCCTGAGGATTCTCCAAGGAGAAAGGAAGTACCAAGCAAGTCTCCACAGCAAGCTTCTCATTGATCTAGGCAATAGTAAGTTCTACAACATATTAAAGCTCAGCTGTCAACAGGGCACTATCCCTTGAAGGTGGTGGCACCAAGCAGAAAACACAATCCTGCACCCAAAAGAACTCACAGGCAGGGATGGCTAACCCAGAAGTAGTTACAAGTATGTGCTTGGTGTCTTTGTAAATTACAACAGCAGAGATCTCAGGAACTCTCTGGGACCTGGAAGGTAACATTTGAGTTCAATCCTGAAAGATGAGGGGGGAGTCTATCATCTAAGCTGTGCAAGGGCACTGCACCTGGAGGTAAAGGCATAGAAGAAAGAATATCTGCATTTAGGAAAGAGCCTAGATTCTATAGGAAATGGGGAGAAGTTTAGTGTGGGAATTGCAGACAGTGATCCTAACAAGAGATTCTTCAGGAGTTCTCAGAAAGGTACCAGTTACATTGTTGAAAACACTCTGAATCCTTGGTTTTAATTGATTTTTAAATCAATAATACAATGACACTTAAAACATCTATTTCCATCCTCAATCCAAAAAGAAATATATATTTTCTTTTAATGAAAGGAGATATTTATCAAAACCTTCAGATTAAATTCTATCATCTATCTATCTATCTAGCCATCAATCCTTATGATTCCTTCAATAGTTCAAATGGAAGAGGAACAATATAACCTCAACACTTCCCAAATCCCTCCACGAAATCATACATGGCTGTTCAAGACAGGGAAATAAAATAAGCTTTAGAAGACAATAACTAAACAACATGGATTTACTGAATATCAATTCTTACCTCCAAAACTACCACACCTGGTTTTTATCATCACTCAGGCAGGAAATGGAGCAATTGAACAGCAGCTTTGCCAGAATGAAGCAGGAAGACACAGCCGACACACAATTATCAAGATGTTTATTTCATCTAAGAAAATGCTCCATGTGCCATGCAAGCCATAGTCATGAAACACTACATATTGAAAAGAAATGTTCATTTTCTGAGAGGTCAACTGGGGAAAAAGAATGGAGTTTCTTTTTGCTGTTTATACAAAAGAAAATCTATCTTGAGCCAAAGTCAATTTGCAGCACTGTGCTTTGCCTAACATGGTGACACTGTAAATTGAAATTATCAATAAAATTACCAATATCTCTACAATCAACCAACATGTATCATCACGTTTTAATCAAATGAAATAGTCCTTCTTTCCATGGATTTTCCAAAATATTTATTATTTGCACAATCAGGCAGCACACATCCCATGCTGGCTACTTATTAGTTCCGAGTATGTCCTCAATTGTGTAATATCCATTTCCTGAAGTGAGGGGGCCATGTCCATACATCTTCACAGTACAGGTCAATTCAACCAACCAAACATATCTTGAATGTCTACGTTTTCCAGATACTATACAAGGTACAAGGATCCAACGACTAATCAGAAGCCATTTCTGCCTGTGAGAGTTGGCAGCCTCATTTTATTATCACAGTAACTCACAAAGCAATTATTCATAGTGAGCACCAAGAAATATTTGGTGAACAAACAGGTGGATGTACATGTAAGTAAATAAATGCCAATTGCTACTTCAAAAATGTTTAGAATGAGAGTTGCTGCTTTTATTCTGAAAGTTCATTTCCATTTCCATTGCCAGAAAAAAAATCACCTTGAGTGTATTGACTCTTAGGAATTCTCCACCCAGCTCTGATCAAGCACTGGTCATGCCTGCTAGGAGGCTTTGGTGTTTATGGATATAGGAGTGAGTATACTATTCTATTGATCTCATTTCTATGAGCTTTAGCTACAAAATTATTCATATATATAATGTGCATATCAACATATATAATATATATTGTATCCAAACAGTGCGCATATATGCATACACATACAAACATGTAGACACACACACACACACACACACACATGCCTTTTCTAAACAAATAGATCAAAGAAATCAGTGGTCAGGAGAAAATATTATAAGGCCTGCTATTCCCCCTTGCTACAAATTTTCAGGATCTTTTCAGAAAAAAACACATATTGCTCTAAAAGTCAGTCCCACTTGCGTAGACATAAGAAACCAGTTCCAAGGTGCCTCCCAGTTTGGATCCTGCCAGAGAAGACTAGGACGATCCTCTGAAGTCTACTTCAAGTGCAAGAACTGTCATTTCTGTGAACCCTCTCCTGTAAACACAACTTGTAATACTTCCCTACATTCTTTGCAGTCTGTGTAACTTAACTAAGCTTCCTGAGAGCTAGTACTATGAACTGCTCACCTTTAAATGCTTACTACCCAGAACGGTCCAGGTCAGACCCCACCAGCACAGGAAAGGACACTCCGTGGTGTGTATTAAGTGTCTTAAATTAAATTTAGGGGATCCCTGGGTGGTTCAATGGTTTAGTGCCTGCCTTCAGCCCAGGGCGTGATACTGGAGACCCAGGATTGAGTCCCGCATCGGGCTCCCTGCATGGAGCCTGCTTCTCCCTCTGCCTGTGTCTCTGCCTCTCTCTCTCTCATGAATAAATAAAATCTTAAAAAAAAAAACAAATTTAAAAGGCATTTTCTTTTGATATATGTTGTGAATCCCCCTTAAAATAGTTGAGTATCCCATAGCATGCCACAAGTTTCTGTGTGAGAGACAGAGTTGGAAATTTCTGTCCCAAATATCATGCCTCTAAAATATATTAGCTTGTTCCTATGTACCTTAGGGAGAATCCCAGGCCTGAAATAAACCAGTAAGACCTCAAATACAGCAAGGCAGTGAGCCTAACACAGATTTATTAAAGCCTTAATTCCCTCTTCTTACCTTCTAGCAAATTACTCCCCTTTACAATATCCCAGAATATTTAAAAAAAAAAAACCCTGTTGTATATTACACTCTTTCAAAATATACCAGCACCATGAAAGAGTAGAAACTAGGACATAACTAGTTTAATGCATAGTAAGTACTATGCAATCTCATAGCTACATTGTTCAAGGAAGAATAAAGCATTTGACCAGTGCAATCTAATTAAGGGGATATATGCCCTGCCAGATGCAGGGTTTCTTATTAAACCAAGGGGATTACAACATACCAGAAACAGGCAAAAAGTTTAGCCTTGTTGCCTGTGGGGAGGGGATTTAACTATCTTGAATCCTAAATCCCTGATGCTTTAGTCACAATACTCAACCAAATCATTGTGACATGCTAGGGTGGGAGGAGGGGTGTGAAAAACAATGCTACCAGCAATGCTTATAATATTAAAGTTTACCAAAAAAAAATGTATTTTTGAAAACTTATGGTAGATTCAAAATTAGCTCTCCAATATCATTAGTGCCACTTGCATCCCAGTAGGCTTCCTTGAGTGCAGACAGGAGAGGAGACTATAACCACATCAAGGATGGAAATTACAAAAGAGAATTCTCACATGTATGGATGCCAGGCATCATGCAAGTTCACTGTGAAATTAAACGTGTTAAAACTTTGAGAAACATTTAGAAAAAAATTAAAATATATTTACAGATTGTCAGAAGTCCTCTTGTGTTTGTGTGTCTGTGTGTGTGTGTGTCATGGGTAAAAAACAGGGTGTCAACATTTATAATATTTTATATATACCTTTTGCTCAGGTATCTCAAGCAGACCTCTTGACAAATCAGAATTTTTTTTGGAATTTTAACTAATTTTTTTCTTTTTTAATTTAAATTCAATTTGCCAACATAGAGTTTAACACCCAGTGCTCATCACATCATGTGAACTAATTTTCTCTAAGGTTGATTATAAAACCTCTGAGATACTGAAAAGTTATAGTAAAAATAATGTAGCCTTCTGTCAAAGTAATCATTATGATCACCAGTTTTATACACTAACTTCTTCCAGAATGGAAGAGATGCAAAAGGCAGCTCAAAGTGAGTCCATAGCATTCTACTTCTTTAGGTTTAAGGCTGCTTTTCATTGTTTTTGTGGGTCATTTGAATTCATTAATTCAATTCATTCAATCACTTACTTTTCAGACACATGATATAGAGAGAGCAGCTTGCTGATTGCCTCTAGTCATAGACAATTCATTTTTCCTAAATATGGATGAATTCTTACTTTCTCTATAGCTTTGAGATGTGATTTTTTAATCATATCATTATTTTTAATGTCCAACGTTTATGTGGACCAGGGCTTTCTCCTCAACTCAAGTTTATAAATTATCGATTGGCTTGTGAGGCCAATAAGGATACTTCTTCTTGTCTAATTCGGTTTCTGGGAAGACTTCATACAGGTTCTCAATGGTCATCTGATCAATGGAATTATGTTCTTCATCTTCTCCAGCTCTTTTTCATATTCTTCAATCCTGGCCTTTGACAGAGACAAAAACTCAGCACAGCTTTTCACATCTTCTTTTTCCTCAGCATCCACCTGGACAGTGTATTTATCCTCTGGCACAGGAACCTTCAGGGCATTAAACTTCTTCTCAAAGTCATCTACCAAGCTAGCCTTTGCCACATTGGCCTTGTAGTAAGCCCAGTCGATAGCAGGTGGTTTCTCAGGAAGAGTAGCCAACCTGGAGGTAAGCATCTCATTCCAGGATTTCAGGGAGTTGGCAATGGCCTTCTGGTTTCAGGGTATGATCTCCCCGAAAGCTACCCAGTCAATGGTTTTTAGAGCAAGTTTTAGCCCAGCCATCTTGAAATCCTTCACCGACCCCCTGAAATGTGATTTTTAAACCTTGTTTACTTTTTCTACAAACTCCCCAAAATGTGGGAGTAAATTCTCAACATGCTTGGGTGACTTGGATAAGCAGCGGAAGCAGGAGAGTTGTAGATGGCTTCCTTCCCGGGCAGGACCTGCCCTTCATTACCTACTGAGGAAGGAGCATTCCCTCACACAGGACTTCTACTGTATGCCTTGACTTGTCTGAACAGCCTCGGCTCAGCAACAGATTTCTAGTCCCACTTCCATGCTCTGCCTGGGCAGCACCCAGCCTCTGAATTGCAGTTTGACCAAGGACCCTTGCTTACTTAGTTCCTGCCAGGGCCTTCCAATAAATTCTTCTATTTATAAGTGTCTTCCCTCAACTCAGATAAGCCCTCCTCTGCCCAATCTAGCCTCCTACAATTATTTGCAAGATTGCAAATCCCTGCAAAGAGAAAGTCTAAAGCTATAACTTGACCCTGTCTTTCACTCCGAATCCTTTAAAATCAAAACTGACCCCAAACATCCTTGATTTTTTTTTTTTTGGTTTCTTAGACTAGTGTTTCTCCATTCTTTTACTATCATGCATCACATAAAAATTTATTATAGTATTTGACATTCTCAGTAAATGGAAGAGGCAAGGGGCTCCAGCAACTCTGTGTCCCTCCCAGTACCTTGAGGACTGAAAGGACAAATATCTCTGCACTCCTATAGGCCATTCAAGGCACATAGGTGGGGAAGATCTAAACTGCTAGAAGCCAGAATTCAGTTTGGACTCCAACCACAGAGGGGGCTCTGTATGAGCTGCCAGCACCAAGGCGTTTTGAGTGTAAATCCTGAACCATCAATGTGTCTTACCCAACTCAAATGAGGCACCCAGCTGTACTAGTCCACTAGGGCAGTCCTAACAAAGTACTGTAACCTGGAGAATTTAACCACCAGAAATGTATTGTCTCGCAGTTCTGGAGGCCAGAAGGCCAAGGTCAAGGTATCAGCAGGATTGGTTCCTTCTGTGGCTTATGAAAGAGAATCTGTTTCATGCCTCTTTCCCAGCTCCTGGTGGTTTGCTAGCATTCTCTGGTGTTCCTTGGCTTGTATAAGCATCAACTCAATCTCTGCCTTCATCTTCACATGGCATCCTCCCTGTGTGTCTCTGTGCCCAAATGTCTCCTTTGTGTAAGGACACCAGTCATTTTGGATTGAGGACTCAACCAACTCCAATATGACCTCGTCTTAACTAATTACATCTGCATGACCCTTCTTCCATATATGGTCATATTCTGAGGTACTGGGGGTTTGGACATCAAAATACGAATTTGAGGGGGATACACTCCAACTCATAACACTTGGATGATATTTATTACTACCTGTGGATTACATGAGACACGGCCTGGCACAGAGTGGGTTGGTATCCAATACATGCTAAATAAATTTGCACATGAATGCATACCTCTTGCCAAGCAAGGTTATTCATCTGGTTTGGGGTGATGAAGAAGTATCTGAATTTGGGATGATGTGGTTTTCGTGATCACTACTGAACACTGAAGCCTACTGAAGAGAGAAGCTACTGCTGTGAGAAAGTTTCTAAGACTGTTTCCTGAAAGCTGGAGGCACTCCTAGCTGTCTGATCACAGCAGAAGGCTCTGAATTTGAAGCTCCAGTGCTATAAATAGTAGTTAATCTTATCCTTCAAAATGTCATATGTACTTATAAAGACGATTTTAGTGTCATATAAGAGTCTCTGAGTAATTTGATTTATAGGAAAAGAAGACCAGAGAGAACTAACTATATTATAATTAATTACATATGCAAATGGTAGACTAAATTTAGATGCACAATTACATGTCTAATCATAGCTGGCAAGGGTTGGGAATTGCATTGCTGGACTGAGAAGCGTGCCTCCTCCTCTGTTCAGGTGCTCACCTCACTCAAGACCACTCTGACTCTGGATGCTAAGGAGAAAACCTGGGAGTGTCCACGCTCCTGCCCTGGTGATATCACACAGTCCCTCTGAGACTCACCCAGCCCAGCCCCAACACATGTGTGAATGAATAGCACACGGCGAGGCATCTCTGCAGTGAGGACTGACCCATGCCCCCTATAAGGAAGCGAACGGAGGTAACTGCTCTCACTGCTACCAGCCAAACAGCTGTGACTGTGTGTGATTGCTTCTTAAGTGCAAACAATGTCAGGAAAGTCCTTCTGGATCTAAGAGAGCTTCCCATGCACTCAAGTCAAATGACAGGTTGCCCTGTGCCCTTCCATCAACTCTGAAACAATTAGCTCTGTAGGATTATGCTGATGGCCATTTCACATTTTTTGGAGGACAACAGCTAAAAATAGTGATTGATATATAGATATATATATGCTATGCACTGCGTGTGTGTGTGTGTGTGTGTGTGTGTGTGTGTGTATGAACAGAGAGAGAGATTGATGAAAACCACTTTGCTGATATCCCCAAACTGTCATTGTGCTATAGTTTCCAAGTTTCCAAGTCATATTGTTGGGGATTTTTCTGAGAGTACCTACCAAAGTGTATCTGTGAACAGATGCACACCTGTATGGTTTCCATATTCCAAATGTATGCATATGTCTGTGTGTGTGTGTGTGTGTGTGTGTGTGTGTGTGTGTCTCCTCCCAAAGCAACTGGAGGGTATACGGCAAAGGATAACAGTTCGTGAGTTAATTAGGAGTCCTAAGTTGAGTCCCAGTCCTGCCACTAATGAAAAGAGGGAAGAATGATTTCCACTACCTGAACTATGGATGTAAAATGAAAGAGATTGTGTGAAAGCATGTTAATAAACTACAAAAAAAAATGACACTCATGAGTCTTACAGATTAGCAAAAATAAGAATCATGTAGTAAAAGTCTCAGAAGACTTTGCATTCCTCCAAATGGAGACAGGATTGACTCTTCCTGGCCCTGTGACACATCCCCAGCATCCAATGGGTGCTGCGTTGAGTGGGGTCAGGCATCTAGTTTTATCCTGAGTGTTTGCTTGGGACTGGAGTTATTTTAGAGAAAATGGTGAATAGGCCAAGTTTCTCTTCAATGTTTTATACCTTTCGCGCTCCTTCCCTTTTTTTTTTTTTTTTTTTTTTTTTTGGAGATTCATTCTCTCATGCAACCAGAGAGGAGAGGGATCAGGTTTGTTCATTCACAAAACAGGCCCTCCCCTTACCTGCAGGGGATACATTGCAAGACTCTCAGGCCCTCAGAGGATGCTTGAAACTGCAGGCAGCACTGAACCCTATATATACTGTTTTCCCTATACATACGTACCTATGATAAATTTATAGAGTAGTCACACTGAAAGATTAACAACAACTAATAATAAAATAGGACAATATCCTGTAATACACAATATAACAATAATTGTTCTAAACAATAACATTGTTATACAATTATAACAATATACTATAATAAAGGTTATATCAATGTGGTCTCTCTCAAGATATCTCATTGTACTGTACTCATTCTTCTTGTGATGATGTGAGATGATAAAGTGACTCCATCATGAGATGAAGTGGGGGGAATGATGTAGACATTATGATGTAGCATTAGGCTACAGGGGGATCATCTGCTTCCTGATAGCAATTGACCTTACATCAGTGAAACCATAGGTGGGGCGTGGAGGGCTACTATAAGAGGCTGGAGTCAAGGCAGTACCCTGACTCTAAGCATATGCTCTCTGAAAGGGTGTCTATGAGGACAAGCCAGGGAGCACAAGGAGAAACGCTGACCAGCATTTAGCTACTCACCTATATGGCGCATAACTATATAACCACACCTCCTTAAATGGTGCTAAAATCTGGAAAACAGCAATGCAAGATTTAATGAAGCCATGGTGTATGTTTATTACGAATCCCATAGGTGAGAGCTCCTTTTCTATTGCCTTAGCTCCTTCTACCAGATTTTTAGCCAACCCTCATAAAAGAGACTCCCAGTGGAACAAGGAGGGTTGTATTTTATCGATTATGGGCTCAATTCATAAATTGGGTGGTTAATATAGTTCTAACACATAGAACTTCAGGCCACTCAAAAGTTTTAAACTTTTTTATTTCTGCTTGACACACTGTAGAAGAAAGGCACCAATTTGCAAGTTAGGAAGGCAGAGTGCAATCTCTCCTTGATGGCAAACAGCTGGATGACCTTGGGAAAAACCCCTCCAGTGCTATGAAACACATTTTTCTTCAGATGATTGAATTGACATCTATAGCTCTCATATTCTTTGATTCAGTATTAATCAGAGAAAGCAGATTCCTGCTGACTGCTAGAAAGTCAAGTGAACTGTTTTAATTTCCATAGTATGGATAAATGAGATGGTAAGGTATTTTAGTTAACTTGGAGTTACTGTGTAACAAAGACCAATTTTCAAGGAATCCTAACGCAAACAAAAATGTATTTAACAATGCAACTATAACAGCATATGATTTTTAATGCACTTGAAGTTTAATACCTCCCAGGGTCATCATAAGCACACATTTTCATTTACTGGTAAATCTGGAAGTTAATGGAAAAATTTTTATAAATTTTTGTTATTAGACTCAATATATTTTTAAAGCATGTGCATGTGCATATGAGATTATTACAGGTAAAGGTAACTGAACATTTAGACTACTGCCAAAATGTGCTCACATTTCACTAATTTTTATCAGGCCTCAATATGTTTTCTAAATTTGGGACAGGCATACTAAATACAAAATGAAATTCCACATCTGATACATAACCAGGAATAATCCAGTAGTTGGTAATTCTGTAATGAATAAAAAATCATGGCTCATCCTTATTAATTGGTTCTGATTAATTTATATGCCCCCTCCTTGCCTCACATTTTAATTGTCAAAGTGACTTGAGATTTCTAAACATTTTTTCAACCCAAATGGTACCGGGAACAGACCAAATTTCCTAAGGCAGATCCAAGCCAGAGCGGTCTGACTCAGGCAAGATTGAGCCCAGGAACATCAGGATCCAAGAGAAGCACTTGGACACTGGAACACAGGGTGGCTCACCAACCACCCTCTCTTTCAGCATTCTCTGGGATGAATAGCTAATGGGCTGAAGACATGCCTTCTAGGAAGAGCTTCAGCATTACTTTTCTAAACACACCTACATATGGCTTTATAAATATCATGCCAAGATGCATAGACTATGCCATGAACAGTTAACTCAGTGGCTAGATACTCACAATTTAGCAACTTTAAGGTGTAATTGCTTAAAACATGCTTTACCACCAAGACTGAGGCACCACCATGGTAATGGAGGAAATCAATAAAATATACCCAGCATGGAGTACAGGAACACATTTATTACAAATGGGAAAGACCTATTAGGACTTTCTGTCACAATGCCAATATATAATGTATCCCTGTGGCTTTGGGGATCCCACACCTGCCATGATTTTAATGGTGGTGAGTCATGGGCATTTGTGAAGATAGAATACTTCAGTGCCTATGACTGAACCCTTGAGATGCACATAATCTAAAAAATTATCCAAAACTCTGCCTAACATTTTAAGTCTACTTTTATTTATAAATAAAGGTTTGATTTAATACCTCCTTCCCTGCCCCCTACATGATTTCCCTCAGGTGCAGTTATCATGATTAACTTTGCAAAAATAATGTAAAACAGAAGCCTACATGGAACTTTCAGAGTTTCAGAAGATTAATGCATTTGTTGTTTCATAGCAAAGTGTGTATGAATCATTCCTAAAACAGACATTGTAACATGTGTTCTAACCCCACATACAACTAATAAAGAAATAAATATACATCCATTCTCTCTGTCTGATCTCTAACTCTTCCTCAAACAAACAAAACAAATAACCAAGCAAACAGAAAACCTTAATAGGTAATATTAAAAACAAAACAAAAGCTAGGAAAGTGTTCTACTTTGACCTCTTTGGTCCCTTCTCCTCTCACAAACTGATCCTTATGCCAGCATTTCATAAACTGGCAAACAACATAAATGTGAAATAGGACCCTTGTGGTTTCTGTCCATAACATAAATTTGGTTAGCATTGACTCCAATGATTTTTTTTCTATTTATTTTGCCCAAGTGTAAGGTTTAAAAAGTTGCTGCAATGTCAATTTATGAATTATTATTAACACTGCGTCAGCATTTGACATGTTCCAGGATATAAGAACTACTGAGAAAAATTGCTACACGTCAGCCTGAGACATTTCAAGTTGCATTAGTCACATATTTCTCTAAGAATACCTGGAATTCTGAGTCTTCAAATGAAAGCAGGATCACATGTAGTTACAAAGGGGTTATAAAACCATGTTTTCTATACTTCATTAACCTGTTTCTTTTTATTTTGTTTCCTGTCTTTATTATTCAAGAAGTCAGCTGAGTACAGTTAAAGAGCGCTTCATAATTTTCATATAAATTATCTAACAAAAAATACATGAAAAGCTGGTTTAACATTCATAAGGTACTGATACGACATTGGTAAGGACAAAAACTTTGTCTTAGAGTCAAGCTGATATCACATTATCTGTACAGTAAATCTAGATTAAATTTACCAAGAATTTTTTTCTTTTAAAAAATTTTATCAGCTCCTTTATGAATATATGAGCAGTAACGTCTTACCAGACATCTGGTTTTTAATCTTTGAGCATGGAAAAAGATATGTGACCTACTATAACCAATATCCTATCAATCATTAAGAAAAAAAAAAAAGACTGGAATAAAATTAACCTCCTAGTAGCAATAAAATGTCTTACTTATGGAGGATTCAAATTTGGGTTCTGACATTAATTTGTGGCTCTCTCATTTGTTACATGCAAATAAAGGAAACAGATTTAGTGCAGGTCAGTGATTACTTCACTGGGCCTTCAAACTACCACTCAACAGAACCTTAAGAGAATTCTATAGCACAGGACTCTCAAAGGATCCCAGTGCACAGCCCGTATGTGTGTGTGGACACAAACACATGCACATGTCCAGAGGCATTGCCATATTTATTCCTGGCTGATGCTATGGGCCAAAGAGAGATGTGATAATATTTTTATATCCAAGGACAATAATAATAGCTACTAAATTCACTGTGACCAATGCCATATCTCACTAAGATAAAGGTGGCCAGGAGGAGCTATGCACCTAAGAGAATGGAGGGAGAGAACCCTGTCTCTGTCGGCCCACACATTGCACTTATGGGAGCCTACTGGCATCATAATCAGGAACTTGGGTTCTGGGGTGGTCTGTCCAAGTTCAAAATCAGGCTCTATCATTTACCCAGCGTGTCCCCTTGGGTCATTTACAGATCATTTCTATAATCTCACCAAACATCAGTCTCTTTAGCTGTGGGATGGGCATTTCTTTTCACTCATTCAACAGATACGTATGCAGTGACTTATATGCACTGAGCTCTATCCTCCATACTGAGTGTACACAAGTGAACCATACTATTTCATCTCTCAAGGAGCTTTTGTGCCGGTGGGCCTTGTGAGGATGAGAGTAGACCATGGATGCAAAGTTTTTATTTAGCACATTGATTGGGACAGAGTAGGCCCTTGATAAAAGTCAGTTAATTGGGTTATTTTCCTGGGCACCAGACACCATGCAAGACACTCACACACATGATCTCCAGTCTGCAAAACAACTAGATGTCATGGTTATTAACCCAGCTTTACATGCCAGAAAACAAGTTAAACGAGGTGGAGTGCTTGCCCATTCCAGTTCTTTTTTTTTTTTCTCTATAAAAGACAGATACTACACTTTTATGTGAGAAATTGTGTGTTCTAAGCACATCACAAATATTAACACATTTCAGTAACAGCTCATTAAAATCCACCATCTTTTTACTCTACCACATTGTCTGGTAACCATTAGTCGATATTTATCAATTTCTAAGTTGATATTTATAATTATTATAATTTGTTATTTCTGTTGATAATTTTAGAAATGTTAAAGGTGAATTTTTTAAAAACTTTCCTCATTTCCAATTCAATATCATAAACACACATACACCCAGCAGAGTCATAAATTAAAAAATAAAAAACAGGAAAATATCTTTGAAATCAAAGTACATCAAAGAGATAATGTTCAAAGAAAATGGAAGGAACCTGAAAAAAGGAAATGGGGCCAGATTTCCACAAACAGCTCTCAAATATCACCTACAGAAACAAAGAATAAAGTACACCAAAGGAAAGAAGCACAATATATATACATTTTCTAAGAAACACATTACAATAAAATTATTTTTCTCTCTTGTTGACAAGACATGGTATTGACAGTCTGCACAATACCGCTGTAGGCCATTCACAGATGGATGCTTTGCTTTGATGAGCACTTTGTTACTGATCCTGTTTCCATCACCCTCTCTTCTGTCTGGTCCTTCAGCCATCCTGGCAGCCCTGGTTACTTGTTACCTGAATATGCAGTGAGACACTCTCAGGCTATTCCCTCTGCCTGGACCTTCATTTTCCAGATCCCATCCTGGTTGATGCCCTCACCTTCTTGGGAAGACCTACCCTGACCATGCTATGTGAAATTTAAAATTTGCAACCTTACCCTCACTCCAGCACTCCTAATCCCACTATGCTGCTTTACATGTTTCATAACACTGCCATCCTCTATCATACTAGATCCTACCATGTTTGTTTTACATGTTGCCTATTTCCCTCCCCACAAAAGCCTGCCCCAAATTGAATAAAGCTCAATGAAGCACAGATATTTTTGGTTTTATCCATCATTTCATTGGTGTACCCGGAGTGTAGATAAACAGCGCCTAGTATGAACAAACAAAAAATATTCAATAAATATAAAATGCCAATTTTTTTTCATACTTGCTCCAACAGCCACAGGTGATGCTTGAAAGCTAAAACAAAACAAAACAAAAAAAACAGTCCTTGTGCTTCTGGTCGGGCATTCTCAAGAAAAAAGGAAACCTACAGTCACTATTATTGATGAGACTGAAATGTGGAATGAATCACAGTCACAGAGAGTATTGTTTAATTCAAGTTTTAGAGTATAATCTCGAATAACAAATGCAAAATGTAAAAAATAAGCCCAAAATTTCAGAAAAAATAATAAACATATCAAATGCAAATGACCAAAGAAAAGAAACTACACTGGAATAGGGCAACCAAATATTTTTTAACATCATCTAATATGCTAGAGCCACAAACTGCAAAATGCCAAAAAAAAAAAAAAAAAAGTCAACAACAAAACCCTATCAGTATAATCAGGCCAAACTTAGGAGGGAATACTCTGTAGTCTAAGGTCACTGCAAATGAATCAAAACCTAAAGAAGAATATTGACCCTCTTCCTATGATTTCTTTAGCCTTGTAAGTTATTTTCTGGGGACAAGTTAATGATTAGTCAATAGATGGTGAGTAGCATATCTAGCACCATCTCCTCATCAACAACAGGAGGAAAAAGTATTCATCTATCATGACGTTGGTTATGAAACAGGCTTGGATGACAGGATGAGCGCACACAAGGAAACAGCCCAAAGTGATTATAAAGCATTTTAAACTTCTACATAATGCTACATAAATCCTACATTCTAAGTTAAAAGGAGAAGAACAAAAAAGACAAAGGACGTGAATATCCCTGGGTCCTAGAAATTGTGACTGAAAAAGGTTTGTAAAGACTAAAACAGATAAACTACACATCAGTAGAATAAGAATGGAACAAAAAAGTCAGGATAATAATCCTGATTATTCCTCCATGGCAGGTGGAAACTTCAAGAGAAGTTTCTGTTAAACCATAATAATAGCTCAACCTAGTATAGGATAAACATGGCAAAACCTGAAAGCTCCAGCTAAAGGAAGTTAAATAGATAATTAGCCTCCCAGCATCTATGCTCACATTTCAAGGAGTCTTCATCAAAATAAAGTTGAAGAATGCCAGGCAATTACATACCAGCCAGGGAGCGGCTTTCTGGTCCTCCAAATTAAGGACCAGATTTAATTAATTAATTAATTAATTAATTAATTAACTAACTATTCCTTTGCTTTCAGTAACATTGATGTTAACACAAAATCATGCACATAGTCATGGCTGCCTTGTTAGAATCCAAAGGTTCATACTACTCAGGAGGAGAGGGGTAGGGAAGGGAGTGGTAGAGAAGAATATAAAAGCACTTAAAAATCAATACCAGTAATTATGGTTATCTCATAGAAGCTCTTCTATCAATCTACAGTGCAGGGCAAAGTATCTATGAAATTATTAAGAGATGCCTCCAACTCAAATGATTTTCTTAAATTAAATAAATATGTCCAAGTAGCAAAATCGCTTCTATAAATCTCTTGTATCTGGTAGTACAACTACACTTATCCTGAGAACAGAGAATGAGCTGATTTCCAAATAAAATAAAATAAAAATAAATTATAAGCAAAAGGCAGCATAAAGGCAATTGGAAGGACCAGCAAAGAAATCTAGAAGAGCCACCAGAATGTGATCAAAGGATCTATGACCCCGGAGGAATTCCCCTTTACTGCCATGGATGAAAACTAAAGACAGAGAATGAATGACATTTCATGAGCCTCCAATCAGAGCACACATGGACTCCTGTCCTCCATTTCCCCTCCTGGAGTTGAAGGCAAAGGAGTTCAACAGTTTCATTCTGTACTCAAATTTTCACATCAATAAGAAATGTTTACAATTAATTCAAGCTAATAATCTTAGGCTGAAGCCCTTCACAAGGGCTTTAGTAATCTATTCATCTATTCATTTATTGATCAAAAGTATTTTAAACATGTGCTATATATAAACATTGTGCTAGCACTATATAGCTTCCCAAGCTGTAAAATTCTGTTAATGGTCTCTTGTCCCCTGGATAGAATGTTCTGTCTTTCCTATTTCTAGGAAAACAGACATCTAAACATGTCCCTATCTCTTCTGTACCCCTTGCCCCATAGAGATGATAGGTTTCTGTCATCCTTGCAGGTATTTGTTATATATTTGTTATTTTTTTGTCATTGCTTCATTTGTGAGCATAGACTGCTACATGGGAGAAATCTGCAGTTCCACAGCTAGGCATCTTCACCGATGATCAAATGATCTCCTCAGTATAAATACCTAGTATAAATTCAGAGTACACCTTAACACTGCTCATGTTCTAGGAGTCAGAAGAGCATTCCAGATATCCTGGTGCTCCAGGCAAAACTGATTCTCACCAAACCTCCAACACCATCACTTGCAGAAATAGCAGAAACCCAAATCTTATATACTCTTGACAAAACTCCCTCCTTCCTCTCGCCATACCCAGCCTAATCTGGAGCCCGGTGCTCCATCAGAAGCTATCTGCCTGAAGCCCATCAGGCCTAACTTAATTTTTCACTTTTAGGAAGCCTAGGACTTCCAGTTCATTTCTTCTTTCAGACTGCCATCCCACCAGGCTCTCCACAGCCTCTTCTCTGGCTCCATCCACCACACCCAACTGTGGAAATCTTCTACTGAGTCCATCCTAGCTCAGCATCATCAGTACAATCCTCTGTCCTTCAAATGCCTCTCTGACTCCCCACCTTTAGCTTCTTGCTCCAGACTAAGAGCTGGCTCTCCTCCAACAGTTCTGCTGCTTCTTCTCCCTGGGAGTGAAGGATGCTTTCTTTTCTGCACCACCCAAAAAAAGGTACCAAGAACGAGGTTGGTGTCCTTCTCCTCTTTTCCAGATGATTCTCCCTTCCCTTCCTCTTCCTGAAAGACCCACAATCCTGAGGACAGCTTGTGAGCAATACTTATTGTGAGCACACTGTCCTCTCTCCCTTAAAATGCATCGACAACTTGCTCCTTCTCACAATCATCACTGACCCATGGCCATGACTCCTCCCTTGCTGGAGTTCCTTAACTTTTAATTCTCCATCAATCTCTAGAAAACCTGAAATATTTCTTGGGGATTTCCCTTTCCACATAACTGTGGTCTTCCAGGTCCCTGGCCTTCGATTTTGCCCTCTATCCTACCAGCGCTGCTCAGACCCATGGTTCTAGCCCCGAGTAACGTCACTATCAAGCATCCCACTGTCAGACCACAGCCTCAGCTTTCCACCTCACTCCCTCACTCTTGGGCCCTCCAGGACTCACACTCCATTGATCTCCTCACCCTTTCCATGTCCCTCACCACACACCTTCCACATCTGTACTCCCCATATTTCCAGCTTAGATTTCATAATTATTACTTTTTTCTCTTTAAGGTGTGCATCTTATTGAACTGGTCTCAAGCCAGTGTACAGGTAAGCTCTGGCTGCCTCTGCACCTCAGCCCCACTCCCAGGGAGACCAAAAGCCTTCATACATCTCAAGTTGGGGGGACCATAATGACAGACCATTCAAAATAAAACAAAAAGAACAAGCATTAAGGCGAAGATTTTTTTTTTTAATTGGACTACTTAATTTACACAAAAACAATGCCAGTTCTCTGTGTGGACTCAGGTGAGGACTGGCCTTTCTCCTCAGGGAGAAATGGGGTGGCTTCTGGGAAGGCAGAGGACTTCCTATAACAATGCCTCTCATGATCTTTGGGATGACTATTAAAAAAAAGAACAATGTACAATCAAAGTCCTCGGCCACATTGTAGAGACCTCTTTATTGACTCTTCTGGCAAAACCCTGACCACATTTTTTAAAGACTTTTTATTTATTTACTCATGAGAGACACAGAGAGAGAGAGGCAGAGACACAGGCAGAGGGAGAAGCAGGTGCCATGCAGGGAGCCTGATGTGGGACTCGATCCTGGGTCTCCAGGATCACGCCCTGAGCTGAAGGCGGCACTAAACCTCTGAGCCACCCAGGCTGCCCAACCCTGACCACATTTAAATGCAACTTTCCACCTGCTCTATGCAACCTGATCCAGTGTAAGAAGCATGTTCACTCCCCAAAATCACACATGGAACACATGGCTGCTAACCCCAACAGGACCATTAAGCTGGAAGGCAACAAAACTGTGGAGATGTGTTCTGGTCATTCTCCCACTCAACTGGAGGACAGCTCTGTGCTGTTCCCTCCTTGGACTTCCAACACGGCCTCCCCCTGCCGGCACCCTCAGCTCAAGATCTAATTTTGCCTTTTCAGTGAGAAAACAGGAGTAATCAGAAGACAATACCCTCAACCCTCACAAGTTCATCCCTCTGCCAGACAGCACTGTGGTCCCCTCCTATTTTCCATGCTTCTGTCTAAGCTCAAGCCTCCCTCTTCTGTACTAGGCCTCACCCCATCTCACCTGCTGGGAACATTGGGGTACCAATTCTCACATCTCTCTCCAGCATCATCAATCAACTTTCCTTCCCCACTAGACCATTATATTTAGCAATTAATCACACAATGATTTAAAAAAAATAATAAAATCTTAAAAAATAAAAGATCCCATATTCTCCTGATCTAGGACCAATTTTTTGGCAAGTGGCTCCAAATAGTTGTCTCTATTCATGCTCTCTGGTTCCAGTCTCTCCCTAGTTTCTCCTTAGCTCACTGCCTCCAATGGTTCCAATGCCACCACACCCCCACTTCCATTGTGCCTCTGCTCATGCCTTTGTCCAATGTGACCATCTCAGCAAGATCTTTCTGACCACCTTACTCAAAGTGGCAGCCCCACATCCGTGCTCATCACTCCCTACTCCCTCCTCTTCTTTATTCTTCTCCCGGCTCCTGTGACCGTGCCTTACCATGTGATATCCTCTACATCTTAGCCATTTCTTCACTTACCTTCTCACCTGTAAGAATGACAGCTGCATGGAGCCAGAATTCTCTGTTTTATTCTGTTTTCCTGGTATTCTGAAGAGTAATGTGCCAATAAAAATGTAATGAATGAATGGGTGGGTTCAGGAGAACTGTAGCAAAGTGATTTAGAGTAAGGCTCTGGAATCAGATAGTCCTCAGTTTGAATAGCAGGTTTGAGTGCTTGGGCATATCATTTCACCTTTCTGCAACTGAGTTTAACTTCTGAAAATATAGATAATAAACCATTCCACAGAATTATTAGAAATGAGTAAACAAAATGTTCTATGTAAAGCAGGCAACAAAATCCTCAGAACACAGCAGACCAGCATCCAATGAATAGCCAGTTTTACATTCTCCCAGGTCAGAAGATACAAAGCAGTTCTAATAATTATATTCTGAACTGCTCCATTTTCTAATATTTTAATATCCTTAGGTTCCAAAAGACATAGTAGCAGTCTATGCAGTTTAACATAGATATTGGCATAATCCCAATACCTTGGATCCCAAATAGAAATGTCATTCTATTCCATCACATATGTGCATCATCAGCTTGCATTTATTAGCTAAACTTTGTCCTCATTATTATACATTCACATTTTGCTAGGCCCTGAGGACAAGAACTCGATGCTGCTGCTGTGTGCCTGCATGCACACACACCCAAAATGGCCCAGAAAATCAGGACAGTGATACGAAGCTTGGCTTGTTCACAACATGGAACCTAAAGCAAAAATGCACTTCACTGTTCAAAATAACTGAACCCTTCCTTTGATCACTGCATCAGAGAGGGTGTGACAGCATTATTTCTCGTGCCATCTTTAAGAACAAAGTGAAGTAAAAATAAGTAAAACACAGCATGATGAACATAGTTACGTGAAATGCACAATGAAGGATGTTCAGGGTTCAAGTGTGTTTTTCATGTATAATTGATTAAAGGAGGATAACATCAAGAAAGTTTGGAGTTGGCCGCACAGCATCCTCATTTTATAAATGAAGAGACTGAGGAGATCTGCTGAGTGTATGTGAGGAGAATGGGTCCTACAAAAATGCCTCCCTGTGGAAAGAAAAGTAACTGCTATAGATCAAATCTCCCAGAGCAGACAGGCAGGTGGCATAATGGAATAGAAAGGTCACAGAAAAAGCAACCAGCACAGCACCCAGCCTAATAAATATTTGTGCGAGAACTGAACTAAGTGACCTGAATTCTGGTCACGGCTCTGCCCAAACACTCCTTGAATGAGCTCTTTCACCTTCTTTGGTTTCATCACCATCAGTAGATTCCACCAACTTATAGACAAGTTCGGTGGCTGACTTTAATTTGGAGGGGGAGGGAAAAAGAGAAGAGAAATCTTCTAAGCTTTTTGTGTGAAAACTCACAGGGCTGTTACCAGGGCCTAAAGGTCACATTCTAATTCAATAAATAGAAAATAAACAGGGGTGCCTGGCTGGCTCAGACAGTAGAACATGTGACGCTTGATCTCAGGGTTCAAGTCCCATTTGGGTGTGGAGATTACTTAAAAATAAAATATTTTTTAAAAAGAGGAGAAGAGAAAAGAAGTGAAAAGGGAAGAGAAAAGAAAACAAACATTTGAAAAAAAGGGTAAGAATGAACAGTTGACTCCCCATTTCTCCCAAAGCAAATGCATAAGAAACAGAAGTAAACCAGCCATTATTCTGAGCTGCCATGTATGTTAATATTTTTAAAATATATCTTAAATCTAAGATATAATTTTTAATTATCATAGATTTTATTGACTCGTGTGTTTGTGTGTGTATGTGTGTGTGTGTGTATGTGGCATTAATGAGAATCCAAAAATGCAAAATAGTGAGGATCCCTTCTGCCACGTTTGTAAAGCTGAGGGAAAATTCCATTTTCCCAGAATTTAAGGCTGCAATCCATGACTTCTCCAAAAGAGCTTTACCAACATTTTTTTTATAAATTCAACTGCTGTGCATCATGTCCTCAAATAAATCATCCACAGATGATGACTAACTCACAGCAGACCTGTCTCTTCCCAAGGGCTGGTAGAAATGTTGCCATCCTTCTTGACAGTTCTAAGTATTTCAGTCATTAATAATTTTTACATAGAAGCTCCTTAACATTTATAAAGAACCCCCCCAAAGTCTTGCAAGTTAGACAGCTTTACTTTGCATATATATTTTAAGCATCAGTGAAGAGACATTATAAGTGATATTTCTCAAGAAATAGCTCAGTTATAACCAAATCAGAAATAAGACCGGAAGTCCTGACTTTTAAATCTATGACCTAACTGTCCCATAATGCTTACAGTTAAGTAGTGAGACAACTTAAAGCAGATTACAACACAAAGGTCTTATGAAGTTATTTCTATTTATGGTATTTCTAGAAACATTACCAGTTCTATGTGTCAAGCTATGTAAAATTTAGGAATTACATTATCATACTGCACTAAGTAAGTCCTGGGATATCCAACATGCCACCCACGGGCCATATGAAGCTTTCAAATTTGAGAAGCCATATATATATATATATATATATATATATATATATATATATATATATACATATATATATAATTCATTCCAAAAAGTAAAACTTCCCTTCTACCTTAACCCAACATGGCTCTCACATATGTGAAATGTTTATTGTTTGAAAACACATCAAGGTCCATGATTTATAACTGAAAATCAATTTGCATCTGTGAGAATACTGCTCATGGATTTGAAAGCAAGGTAGGTGGGTCTTTTTTCCAAAAAGGAAAACTAAGCCATAGAACATTCTAGTTCAGGGTCATTTTGTTAATATATTAATAATTGGCATTTAATCATGTAATGATGCACCAAAGCTTAAAAAATAAAAGATCTCATATTCTCCTGATCCAGTAACAATTTTTTGAGATGAGACTCTAAAAAGTTGCCTAGCTCAGGGTCAACTTGCTAATATTTGAAGATTAAGCAGGAGTTGAAGATGACATCGTTGGTCTTAAACTGAGTGCCTTGCTATATACAGTTTCCTCTAAACCCGATGAGAATCAAAAAGACAGAAGTTACACAAGAAGAGGCCCTTCAGCCTCAGTACAGTAGGAATGCAAAGGCATTGCCAGAGCTATTCAGCATGATTCCTGTTTATGATTTCCTGTGTTCTAATGATGAGAGATGTAAACAGTTACCAACCAGTTACCAAAAATACTGAACCCAGTCACAAAGGACACGAAGAGTCTGAGAGTGAATAAACAATGCTCCCTCCAAACCTGCTGTTGTCCATTCAGTGCCAAGATTTGGTCCCGGACAAAAAATGTCCTTTATGAGACACAATTTGGCCATTTGTTATGTTAATCTCCAGTGTGTGAAGGGATCTTCCCATCAGAGAAATCACCCAACAGCCACCACAGGATGCTTCTTATTTTGATGACTGAAAGGTACATGCTGGGTCTGGAGGAGGGAGCCATTGATTTATTTTCACCACTTTTCCCTGGCTGACAGCAATTTAAAAGAGAAGGAACAAGCCAGATCACTCATCTGCCTGCTTGGCATGCCTGGTAGTCATGGGAGCCCACATCGAGGCCATCTGTTCAGGTCCCAGCCTCTCTAAACACACGCAGAAAGATGATGTTGAGAGGGGTGTGCTCCAGCCCTACTAATGAGCCACCCGAGGTAAACCAGAGGACCCAGCCTGAGCTCTCTTGGCAGTCTAGTCCAATCAAGTCAGAGATTTGAACTGGCACAATTATCTTTAAGTTGATTTGCCTAAACAAATATTAAGTTGATTCAAAGATTTCTGGCTTAGTCTTATCTCATAGACATGTTGGCAGGTAGATCCAGTGAATAAATTGAAATGCACCTTGCACACAACCTCAAAAATGAGACCAGCCTCAGAAGACATCATGCTCAGTGCTTGCCTGATGGTGTATTAGTACACTTTCAAACTCAGCTCTCACATGCCCCTTAATTACTGCAGCCAGAAAGTCTGTCCGCAACAAAGCATGCAGAAATGGCCACTCTTCGGAAATAGCAGTGTCACATAGCTCTAGAACTCAGTGAAATAAAACCAAACGAGATGTTCTCTCTTGCCTCTAACATCACCCTGTTGCACAAAGATTCATGATCTATTACAAAGAACTGCCAACTATGACAGATTAAGTTGGGATAAAAGAATGCATTAGTATAAGGTTTTTGTGATCACAATTTTAACTTCATGTTTCACGTATGGTATTTATAAACCCTATGGGAAATAATTCATTTTTATAAAATATTTTGAATTTTGCTTTTTTGTGCCCTAAAATATGCCTTGCTTTTTAAATTATCTTAGAGATGATCATGTGAAGGATGTCCTAGATTTTTCAAAATAACTCATTATGATAACAAGCAAATTTCTGGGATCTAGGGCCATTTTGCAATCATATTGGTGGCACCCCTCCATTCCCAAGACAATACCCATTTTTAACTCACACTGACACCTGAAGCCACCTAGATGAAGACATCTAGCAACCAAACGTGTCTGACCAGAAGCCACAGTGTTAGATGCACCATCACATCTGCTTTTTTTTTTTTAATTCCACATACCCTTCTACCTAAACCTAGTACCTAAACCTACTTTCCCATCTATGCGCATCCAGATCCCATTCCTTCAAGAGCCTTCCTATATCTCACTACAGAAAAAGTAATTCATGATGACATGTTAACACTTCATATCTCTCAGTTTATATAATTGCATCTCCAGCTAGCTCCCTGTTTTGCATAGCCCAATCTCTGAAGCTACTGCAGAGAGAACACCATCATAGATACACTAAGTACCATAGTGTTAGCCTTCATCTTATTATTCTTTGATAATTTCCATACACACTATTTTGTTTAATCCTCTCTGATGATACTCCTACTGGTTGGATTTTGAACTTCATGCATTTCCTAAAGTACTTGTAGTCAAGGTACCTACATATCTATATACCAATATATTCCATATATAACCATAAGACTTCTCAGTAAGGCCAATATTTTGTTAAAGATAAATAATTTTAGTAGACGTGCTCCCCCTAACCTTATTCCCACCAAGAAATGAGATGCAGCCAAAAATCTTAATAGAAAAGAAGGTAAAACCTAAATACCTACTAAAGGAGGACTCCAATGAGAGGTACTCCAATTTCCCCTGCAGAACCTAGAAAAAGCTCAGCAGTTGGAAGCATCACATAGAAGGTAAGGATATTGAATACTGGAGTAAGATGATTGAAAACAAGAAGATATTATGAAAGCCTCTATAAGGAATACTTATTTTCCTGTGTCCCCACCTCTAACCCAACCTATTAAATGATGACCCATCCCTCATTCCCACAGGAGTATTGAGAAATATCTTAGGGAAAAATTCAGTCTAAGAATCTCAGGCCTCCACAACAGCAGGGACGCAGAAGGTAGGGGTGAGAAAACACTGAGACATCCATGCCTTCCTCCTGCCAGCTCTAGGATGTCAACAGCCAGGTTTATGCTTCCTTACAGGGAGACTGGGGGATCCTGCCCTACAGATGATAGGGAAAGATGTACACATAGTGAGTTGGTCCCCAGCCAAGAATAATGTGGCTGGTCACAGAAAAGCTGTGCAATAAACAAACTCACCTTTCTCACAAAGTTTCTCATCAGTGTTTAAGCATGAACATAAGTAGACAAGCAAGAATTACCAAACATTTGAGAAAAGTCTCTAACTGGAAGAGAATAAAATAGGGGGTTAAAAAAAGAAAAATGATAATTTCAAATAATTGATAATTGATATCATTGAGGATATAAGACATGGATCCATGAATTAAGAACAAAATGTCATAAAAGAAAATAATAATAAAATAATAAAAAGGAGTTCTTTGAAAGCCAAAATATGAAATGAAGATTTTTTTTAATCAAATAAGGGAATACTCTACATCTGAAACTAATGATGTGCTATATGTTGGCTAATTAAATTTGAATTTTTAAAAAATCAAATAAGGGAGTAAAAAGATTAAAACAAGAAAATGTGTCCCAAAAAAGAACAAAGAGACAAAGAAAGGACTTATAAACAAAAAATGAGATGAATAATTTAGAAAATCCATGGAGTCCAAAATCTAACTAATAGGAGTTTCAACAAGACCAAACAACAATCCATATGGAAATTATCAAAGAAATGATATTTAAACAAACAGTTCTCAGACCTGAATGACATGAGTGTCCAAATTGAAAAGTCCTTGAATGCATGTAGAAAAATCAATGAGGATCCATACCATCTACTTAAAAACTCCAGGAGGTAGAGTGAGAAAGAAGTGCCCATAAGAGAATTAGGAAAATAGGTATCAGATTCCCAACATTAACTTTGGAAGCTAGAAGACAATGGAATAATGCCTTCAGAATTCTCAAGAAAAAATAATTTTCATCCTAAAAGTCTGAACCCGCTAATTCATGATGGCAAAATTATCAGTCTAGCATGAGGGTAGAATAGAGACAATTTGGGACATGCACTGTCATATATTTCATTTCTCAAGGAGTCACCAAAATAAGGGGTGGTATGAGATCCTAGAGAAAGAGGGTCCCCATCATAACATAAAGGTTAAGGAAATTTCCAACATGATAACATGGACTATATAACTCATAGTAAACAAGAATGAAAAAAGAATACACCATGTGAAGGGCATTGAGCATCTAGCACAAGTCATGTTCCATTTTTACTGGTTTGGTAGAAGGCAACTGGAGGTGGAAGTGGAGTTAAATGACACACTGAGCAAGAAAGCTGTCTACTTGGGTTTAGATAAAAAGTTAATAGAATTTCACAAACACTTTGATCAGTTTACTATTAAAAAAAAAAAGAACAGTATCTTTAGATTTCTGGTAAACATGCAAAAAGTCAGCCAAACTCAGTCATTTGTCATTCTGTCCACTGAAGCATAGCTCTGAATTTCTTTCCAATTTTATTGTTTTTATTTTCAAATTGCCCCTATCTTCATCTTTTGTTGTTGTTGTTGCTGTTTTGACAAATCCCTTAGAAGAAGTCATGTAATTTGGAATTGGAAACAATTGTACTTCATATCAAAAGTTTTTGGGGTTTTTTCCTTAAGGGAGAGAAAAACTAAAAGAGAAAGGCATCACAGTAATAGTTTTAACCTTGAATCCTCTTCTACTTGTAGGATTATTAGCAATCCCTTGACCTCATATCCTGACCTCAGTGCAAACACACATACACAAACACACACTCCAAAGAGAAGTGTTAATCTGAGAAGACCCACAAAATATGAAAGCCTTTTACCATGAATTTTGTTAGGCTTCCCAAAATATCTTTCAGCGATGCATTATTACCTAGTGAGTCTTTTTGTTTATCCATCATGTTTCCTGATTCTGAAACAAGAGCCCACAATTAGGATGGTCTTTTACATTTGGAAAAGAGTATAGTAACGTGTCCAACAAACAAACCTTAAAATCAATATATGGACCAAGAAGAGAGTAATAAAGATGCAAAGGGCCTCTTATTGTAATAGCTAAAGCTCCTGCAAGAAGGTAATCAATTAAATTAGCATGATGAATGTGCTATTGTGGGCATTCAGAGTCCTTAATAAAATGACAATCAGATTTATTCAAAAGAGTAAGATTCTATGTCTGTCATAGTTTACTCAATTGAGTATTTATTATCTACTGTGTGCCTGGCCCTGAACTAGAGGCTGAGATTTTTTTAAGGTACAATATATGCTATTACCTTGCCTCCTATAATAGTAGTAAGAAAAGGAAGTAAGTATTGAGTAGAAACAGGAGTGGAGTAGAATAACCTTTATGGATGAGGTGCTGTGGGAACTGCATATGAGGCAAAATTAAGAAAAGTAAAGGGGAAAGAAGGGCTGCTCAAGCCTGGAGAGGAAGAAGACTTGTGTCTGTGAAAATGGTCAATCGAAATCATCATAATTAGAGATACCACTTCTCAGTTATGTCCAGACCATAAGTAAATATTAGAAACCACCTTGGAGTATTCTTGTTTCCTCTGAATGTGTGCCAATATTCACCCTCAAAGAGTCTGAGCTAAGCTGCACAGAATGAACAAGTCATTGGGAGGGAGAGCAGCAGGTGTGTACCACACTTGTAAGGATCTGAGCATCAGACAAGGGGAAATGGTGTGGCAGAGAGTCTGGGCCCCTTTGAAGAGGTCAATATGAGGATAGCTAGAGAGATAATAAAGGGGCTGGGTCTCACAGAAGTAGGATGGGAAGTAATCCAAAGAAAAGGTAGATAGCTCTACAGAAAAGGGAATATTTTTTCTATGAGACTAGAGAAGAATAAGAGGATGATTCTTTTATTTGTGCAAATAAAAGTGTTCCATTATGAGGAGACAAATTTATTTTAGAGATCCTTTGTGACATTCCAAATAACACAAAGTAGATAGTTGCAAAATATCTATCCATCATCTCTCTGATCCATTCCTTCCTCATTCAGTATACATCAGAAAGTGTAGATTGAGTGTTTAGCAGTATCATAAGTTTAAGGGACACAGAAATGTAGAGTTCCTTCCCTTAAAGTATTTTTGATGTATAATTAAAGGCTGTTCTCTTCCCCTCCCCCAACCCAACCCATTGTCAGCTCAAAGCAAGAAGGCTGACAAAGCTGCTATTTGAAATATATTTATGATTGAAAGGACTACCTTCCTGCAAAGCTTCCAAGGCAGGGCATTTTTCAAGAACGTTTTATGTCCTTCTAACTATGAATAAAAGGCAGGAAGCTGACACAAAGCTATGGTATTACTTTTTTTTTTTTTACTTGAAATTGCAAAATGATTAAAGCCACCTAGCAACAATAGTTGACCTATTGAGGAAGAATGCCAGTTAGGTGCCAGGCAGAGATTGGTGTGGGGCTATATTTAGAAAGGACTCTCAGAACTATTTGCATCTGTCTCTGAGGTTGTTTTCTCTCCCTTGTCTGTTATTAACCTATCCGTAGCTCCATGTTGCCACCCACGCTGACCCTGATCAATATGGAGTCTCATAAACCATAGGGGGAGGCAACAGGCCCACTTGCCAACAGAAGTAATTACAGATTTCAAATCTTCACTCACTTGTCAAAGTTTCTGGTAATTCAAGTGAAAACAAAACAGTGTTTTGGACACTTTTAAGGCATCCTCTTAGAGTGTATAGCCAAAAGTTATAAGGCAGTTTTGTGCTCCAATCTCTTAGTTGATTGAGGCCTAATTATTCATGTGGCACTCTTCTATATAAAAAATACATTAAAAATCAATAGAAAGTAAGCTATACTGTAACTCCAAAGTATAGTGTAGGTTCCAAGGCTGGTACCTCCTGAGTAGTCCCTGCACTCTAGTGCCACTGGAATGGTTTTCAAATACAAAAGGCAGGAGAGGTATTTGGGAATACTTTGCATGGTACTTCTCTGAATTTGCCATGAAATCTTAGACAAGTCACTTAAGATTCTGAGCTTCAGCTTTCTCAACTTTAAAAATAAAAGGGAGATGGGCAAAATTAACACTTTATTATTATACCTATGCCCAGTGACAGTATCTACTTCAGATCTTTTAAGCCTGCAGACAACGGCAATGAACAACTCTATAACTATACATAATACCTAACATGCTGATCTAGGACTTTGTATCATTGAAATAACTCAGACATAACAGTAATCCAATAATCGAGATTAGTGACATCACAAGGAACAAAATAACATAGAATCACTCTAAATAGTTAGAAATCTAGCTAAAAATGGTGATGCTTTTCCCATATTTCATCTTCTGCAAATCCTCAACCCATCCCAAACCACCAGTGGAGGACAAAGGGGGTCAATGGGCACATTCTGGAAGTGTGAAAATTAATAAGGGGATATCTCACTAAAATGGAGTCAGGAGGTTTGGGCAGGGGGAGCCCTCATGCCCCACCACTCATAGTCAATTGCAGGCCCAACAGGAAGTGACAGATTTGAACTTACACACACTTGTCCTTGCATGTGGATGCCACTTTACTATCCCAGTAGGAGGAAGAAATGCTTCCCTTTGGCTACCTCCTCTCAATTGTTTGGCCAATGAGAAGCCACTATATTTCAAATTCCAGTTTACTCCAATAGACTTTTAGTTTATAACAGTCTTCTTAACTTCCACTTTCCTCCATAAAAAAGTGTACCTCTCCTTTGTTCTCCAGATCCACCTGTCATTTTGGCACAGCTTGTTTGTCCCAGATTAAAATTCTCTTTTATTCCCAAATAAACCCATTTTGGCTGGTAAAATAACTGGAAGTTTTTATTTTTAAGGTTAACAAAAGACACATTTCCATGGCAGCTAGGGTTGGGGGGCAAAGAAATAAGATCAAAATTGAGAATTTTGCTGACTATGCTGTTTCTCTTAGCCTAAAGCATTTTCTTCTTCAGAAATATAAGTATTTGATTAAGAATTGAAATTAGAAACCTAAGCTATTGTTCTCCAATGTTTGCAACTACAACATTAAAACAAAATTAGTAAGTATGATAAATAAAAAGATCAGGAAAACATCCCAAACCAGAGACCATTTACATTATGGTTGTTGGCAAAACTTCCATGAAGAATCCTGTTTTTGAGAGTAGGCATGTTCAATTTGTCTCTCAGGTATGAGTGAATCCATTCATAAATCTATTCGATCAAGTGTCATGCAGAGATAATAAGAACTAATAAGTCTAAGGGGATGGGTAATTGCACACACAAAAAGGTTAGGAGTAGGGACACCTAGGTGGCTCAGTAATTCAGTGTTTGCCTTTTGGCTCAGGTCATGATCTCCTGGGTCCTGGGATCGAGTCCTGCATTGGGTTCTTCGCAGGGAGCCTGCTTTTCCTTCTGCCTATGTCTCTGCCTCTCTCTCAGTGTTTTCCATGAATAAATAAATAAAATCTTAAAAAAAAAAAGGTTAGGAGTGGCTTGGAAGAACAATGGTGTAAAGGCAGTTGTGGTTGCAAAGGAGGGAGCTGTCAATTCTCCTGAGAGATGGACAGAGACCTAGCCTTCCAGCCAGAGAGGGATGGTTGCATAATAATAAGTAGCCAATGGCTGAGTTATTCTGGGCACTGGAAGTGGCTGCTTAGATCTCAAGCATATATTTTAAGGGTAGATATTGCAAGACCTTTTTAAGGAAGACCAATTCTGCTAAACTAAGACATCTAGATTCCACAACTAAAGGGTTTTAAACAGATGAATCACATAATCAGATTTGCCTTCAGAAGGATAACTGCACCAGCTGCATGGAGAAAGGATTGGAAGGGTGTGATGTGAAAGAGTCACATGTGAAAGTGGTGGCTTTCAGACTAAATGTAAGTGACCCCTTTCTACAAATTCTATGGGTCACACTTACTAAATAATTGCTCTTATATTCTCATATTGCTTCTTTAGAAGCATAACAAAATCTAAACATATTTTGAAGGTTAATGTGTTTTTTAATATCCTGTTAGATTTCCTTAGCTGGAAAAACAAAAGCCACTCAAGGGTGACATTAAGATACATTCCTTGAGTGGCTGTTTTGATCATTCTAACCCAGTCTTATCTCTATTGGATACAATGTGGTTAAGCTTCTGCCGGGAAAAAATTCAAATAACTTTATTCTCTGCCTTGTGTTTTTCATACTCTGTCACAGAAAGAATATGGAGTGCTTTTTAAGCTGATTATATAAATCACAGCAAGATCTGTTCCATTCTTACTTATCAGTAAAATTATTAAGTTAGCAGCTGCAATCCACATTTTTTATATTTCTACCAGAAATGAACGAAATTCATCACTTATAAAATGATCTTCCATGAATAAATTATCCTGTGGGTATAATATTTTTAAATTCCCTCATACCTATTAAAATCTAAATTAATCAAATCACTTGGATGTCAGGATGTTTTAAAAGATATATATTGTCAAAATGCTATGATTTCTGGTAAAGATTCCTTCAACCCCTTAAGTTTTCTGAATTCAAATGGAATTGCCTCCTGAACTTTACAAACCCATTTGCCATTGAAATTGTAACACATGTTGCTTCTGGATAAAAAATACTCATGTTTGCCCACTTGGGCAAAGCACAAATTAGATGTATAACAACACAAACGATGGCTATTGCTAGAGCAATTACTTGAAAATTGTATTTTCAAAAATCAAACTGAATTTCTTCCTGAGTAGAATATAATCTAGAAGTATTTATGTGTTCATTGATTTAGATTTACCCTCATATCCTATTTGGTACAGACAACCTGGCAGTTTAGCCCACTTTAACAATATTTTAGCACTCTCATTCAATGTTCAGAAAATTTATAGCACATCAAGTGCCTTGCAATGTGAAGTGTTAGGACAGCCATGGGTGAGCCCTCTCTCAAGGCTCAAATAAGGCTTCCTGGAGGAGTCTGTTACAGGTGTGAGAATCTTCCAGGTGAAGAAAGGTGTGAAGGACTCTTTATTTAGATGGACATTTATCGCCTAACACACAAAGGCATGGAGCAGCATTGATGTGGAGAAAACCCCCAGCAGCGTGCTGTTCCTGGAACATGAGCTGATGTATGTGGAACTGTGGGAGAAGAGGCTATGAAAGTAAGTGGCACCTGGATCTCAGATGTTCTAGAACCAACTACATGAGTCTGGCTCACTCTCCCAGAGTAGAAGGTGAGAAAATCCTACTAAATTTCAGGTGAGGATGCTGCTAACAGAACCTCTGGTTTATGGTCTTAATTCCATTAATAATATGCTCTGAACCTCTGGGGAAAATCACTTAGTCTTTCTATATCCCTTTTCCTTTTGAGAGGTACCCTAGCAACTTACTGAGGTATATTGAAAAACTAAAAACTATAAGTGAGTGCTTTACAGAGCATAACCACAATATTATTTAAAAGTATTATGTTACTCTAATAATCATTATTATGCATGGAGTGAGCCACCCCAAGTAAACAAGAAACAATAAACGCATACATTGTATAAGATGTATGGGAAGCATTTATTTATATGTATCTAGTTCTATAATGACTTTATCAAACATGGTATTACTATGGCCTGTCCTTTCCTCCTGTTTTTGAGATTCAATGCTATCCCAAGGGAAAAATAATGAAGCAAATAAAAACTCCCTCATCTTCCAACCTATCTTTTTTCTCCTTTGTTTCCTTTCCCCCTCCAAAGTGTACCTTCTTCTGACCTCTCATCCCTTTCTTAAAGTAAATAGCTGCAGTGGCTGTTTCATATTTTTATGTTGGTATGGATTTGTTGTTACAGCTTTTCCTTTTCCAGAGGTATTAATGTTTTAAATCACAGGCCCATGGCCCCTATGTTATTAATAAAAAATGTCAAAATTTCAAGGAGCTAGTATGAGGTCACCAGAAGTTCATCAGACTAACCTTATCTACTTTTATGAAACTCTTACTGGACATCGTAAGAAAGCTGCAAAAATAATATACAGCCGACCCTTGAACAACATGGCTTTGAACTATGCATGTCCACTTACATGTGGGGTGTTTTCATGTTTCAGTATACAAAACATATTGTAAATGTATTTTCTCTTTCTTATGTTTTCTTAGCTATTTTTTCTTTCCTACAGCTCACTTTCTTATAAGAATATAGTACTTATAACATACAAAATATGTGTTAATTGTCTGTTTATCAGTAAGGCTTCCAGTCAATAGTATGCTATTAGTAGTTAAGTTTGGGGGGAGTCAAAAATTATCCTCAGATTTTGGACTGGTCAGGGTTAGGTGCCCCTAACCCCTGAACTGTTCAAGGGTCAATTGTTTTTTCATTCCATTAGGGCTTCTAGCAGGATTTCTCTTGCCCTTGCTTGGGAACCGAGAAAGAAACTCATCAGGAATATACCAGTCAGTTAGAGAGATTCAACACTAAGTAATCTTAACCAAAGTCTGTTGGTTAGTGGATTCTCATCCCCAGGACGATGCAGGAGGGTGTGGTACTACAGTAATAACAATGATGAAGCATGTAACTCTTTACCACATTACCTACATTCAATGCTTTTATCTGTAAATTGGATTAAAATGCCCATGATCAAATTTGTATATGACACATAGGTCCAAGAAATAAATACTGAAAAGTATTTTTAAATTACTCCAAAGCCTGAACTAGTGGGTTGAAATCAACAAGATAAAGTTTAATGACTATAAAAATATAAAATCCATCTGTAGAATTCAAAAGTTAAATTGTAGGATAGGGGAGACTTAATCTAAAGGTGCTGTAAGTTGGTATATCCATAAAGTGAAACACTATATAGCTTTATGGACTATATAACTATTATAATACATGATATAACTATATAACTGAAATTCTAAAAAAAAAAAATAAGTAACCCACTCTGGGTCATATAGCTAGTAAGTAGTAGGGGGGTGTAGAACCCAGATGCATCTGGTTTCAAATGCTGGATTCTTAACTATTTCCCTTACTAATTCTTCACATTGCTTCCCACGGCAGAAAAAAATTATATTTACTGATGGGAAGAGACTTTGAAATAGATGACAAAGTACAAAGTCATATATATACAATGAACATGTGAGCTCATGATACACACATATACAAATACATATACACACACATAACAGCTCACAGGAAACATCTTTAAGGTTATAAAATTTTAACACTGGATATTTTAAGTTTTTTTTTCATCTGAACTTTCTAGTTTTTTTATAATGAAAGCATGTTGCTTGTATTATTAAAATGCATCATGCAAACAGTTGAGGCATTGCAGTGATCAGAATTTTAGCATTAGTCAGCAGTGTGACTCAGGTACTAAAATCATTAAAATAGCTCTGATGTGTATTACAGAAGGGCTGTGCTCAAGAAAAGGAAGAGGGCACTTCCATGTGTTTTGTGCTGATACCCAGAACACTGTTCAACTGAATATCCCAACTGGGTAGCCAAGACAGTAGGAAGTCTAGAGACCACATACTATGAAGAAAAGCTAAGGAACTGAGCAGAGTTAGGGAATAAAAACAAAGGAGAAAACACAGGGTGATCATGGACAAATGGGAAAGTTTAGAAGCAAAATTCTATTTTTTTAAGTGTTATTCCAGAGAGCAGACAGGATGAATAGATTCACCAATCATTAAATATGGAGGTCCTTCTAGACACCAGGCCCTATGATTGACACCAGACACAGTAAGCCAAACAGACACTGCCCCTAGAGAACTCACAGGTGAGTTATTCATCATAATATCACAAATGATTACATAAGTACATTGTGCCAAGTGTCCTAAAAGAGAAGTACAAGAGTGCGAGGAGCAAATGGCATGTGGCTTGTCCTGGATGCCATGGAAGATCTCTCTGAGGCACAGGATAATTGTGTACAAGCTGATCACCTGAAGGATGACTAGGAGTTGCGGTGACAAGATGAGGGCAATCCAAATTGCCCTGCTCATGAAACACACCTGAACAAGCATATTGCAAGATCCAGAGTAACCAAACTATCAGCTTATGATGATTCACTGGGGTCAGCTTCTTAAGTGGAATCTGGCCTAAGAAAATCAGGTGGAGCTAGAGAGGAAATAGTCTACTTTTGACCAAAAATTGGAACACGATTGAAGGGTAGTAGATATGCCACCCCAAAATATGCCATTTTGGCATACTGATTATTTTGAGTGATAGACACTTGAAAAATAGCAAACGCAGGGAGAAATTTTCTCTAAACTCCTCTTATCGCCTTAAAGACAGATTTTCCAAAAGGAACTCAATTGTCATAAATCCCCTCTCCTGCAGTTTCACCAACCAGAGAGGACTGACTCTTGCCATAGAAGAGGAGACTAGAAGTCAACACCACACTCAGGTAAACTTTGTCACAAACTATCAGACCTCCATCTATTCTTCTGAAGACTCACTCATCTTTCCCAAAAATCACTTAGTGTCTCCTAAGATGCCTACGTCCCTCTCCCCTTTCCCTATTATGATGATATTTAAATCTGAATTCTGGTCTACCTCTGGGAGTTACTAATCTCCATGTCTCCATGTACACCCAAGTTATACAGGTTAATAAACTTATTTTTCTCTTGTTAATCTGTCTCTTATTACAGGGGTCTCAGCTAAGAACTCTGAAGAGTAGAGGGGAAAATAATTTTTTCTCCTACAGAATCATGTGATTCTGATTTGTCATGGATAGGGAGTTCATTATTAACATGCAGCAAAGGGAATGGATACATAAAAATATAAACAGCTATGGTCTCCTGAGAGCCAATCTATATCTGTTTTAAAATACAAAACATTTTAATGACTGAGGAAGGATAGGATATAGTATATCACTAAGAATGCAGATAACCCTAAGTAATCTTAACTGGGTAATAAAATGCAATCTGATAGGGACATCTCAAGAGGATGTGTGAATGGGCAGGAAATTCACAGATAAGCTTTGATGCGGGCAAGTATAAAATTATACATTTATGCAAAATAATTCAAATGTCCCTCATAGAAACATGAGTTCCATGAAATCAGTTACAGCTCAGAAAAGGATCTAGAAGTCAGATATTCCTTTAAAATGTGTTACTACAATCAAAAGAGCATACCAAAGGCTAAGTGATCCCAGATTTTTGACAACTGTGCATATGTAAGTAACCTATCCTTAAGGCACAGATGTCCTGAAAGATGACAACCTTTGGAGATGGTACTGGATGCAGCATGAGAGAACTGAGTCCCATGTGGTTTGAAGCAAAGAAAAAAAAATTATCAGTGAGAGAAGTAAAAGAAAAAGGACATTTTCCCTTCATCCATTAGTGCAGAATATGAATTAAGAAAGACAATGTAGGACCACAAGAAGTAAACAATGCAAAGATTAAATAGAAAGAGCAAATGCAAACAAAAGAATCTAAAAGTAGCAAGCCTGAGCATGAAAAAAGTTACAGAGGTAATCAAGAACGATCTAACATGAGATAATGCCAAAAGCAGTTTATTCTAGAAAATTGGTTCTCAAAATAAGGTCTCTTTGTGATGCAACAGCATCATCTGGGAATCTTTAAAAATGCAAAACCTCTCTCAAGCCCTCAGATCTACTGAGTGAGATCTATTAAATCAGAAACTCTCAGGGACCAAAAATCTGTGATTTAATAAGTCTTCCAGGTGAGTCTTCCAGGTGAGTCTTCCAGGTGATTCTGATGGACACTCAAATTTGAGGACCACTATTCTAGAAATGAAAAATACATTGAAATTTAAGAATACCCCCAACCCTCATGTCTGGGTAATTACCTGGGAAGTTGGGTTTGTAGGTGGCTCCATCCATCAAACGGCCTTTCACATTCCTTTAACAAAAAAAGCTACTTCTTCCTCAACAATTTCCTCTTATTATAACCTTAAATACAGGCCTCTATCCTAACACAATGCTTCCCACAGGCTATGTCTACACCAGTGGTTCTCAATTTGGGCCATTTGCCTCTCAGGGAATGTTTAGCAAAATGAGAGACATTTTTGGTTTTCAAAACTGGAGGAATGGAGGGGTGCTACTGGCATCTACTGGCTAAAGGCCAAGGATGCTGCTTAACATTACGACACACAGGACAGCCTCTCACAATAAAGAGTTATGTAACCCAAAATGTCAGTAGTGATGCTATTGAGAAAATCTGAGGTAGATCAGTTGTCCTGAGAATGAAACTCATACCAAACATCTATTTTCTCCTCTATTCCTCCAACCCAAATTGGTTTCACAAAAATTTGTGAAATCCTGGCTCCATTGTTATAGTCAATCTCCCTTTATACTCGAACTTCTCCATATCTGCCCTCTATCTACTCATCTTAATTGTATATGGCTTTTCTCAGGTGATAGAACCCGCTTAGGAGCAACTTCCATGTCAACATTCATTCTATCACTTAAAGATTCCAAAAGAGAACTGATGTTAATGTCATTTCGTCTCATCTGACTTAAACATGTATAAACACAGAAAGATAGTTTCCATAATAATGCCACTTGGTAGGGAGCCATAAAAATCTGCAAATTTTCATTCCACAGAGATAATACAAAATGCATCTCTACAGAAACAGATTTTTTTACTTTTTTTTAAAAAAAGATTTGATTTATTTAACAGAATGAGAGAAACCAAAGAGCACAAGCAGGGGGAACAGCAGAGGAAAAGGGAGAAGTGGGCTCCACGCTGAGCAGGGAGCCCAATGTGAGGCTCGAGCCCATGACCCTGGGATCATGATCTCAGCTGAAGGCAGATGCTTAACCTACTGAGCCACCCAGGCACCCTTTTTTTTTTAACTTTTTATCAACAGAAACTTCAAAGCTAGGAAGCTGAGAGTTGGATTTTTTTAGGAATAAGGTTAAAAACCCTGAACATGTATGGTTCCTTGGTTTTATCTGGAAAAACTGATGGTTACCAAAATAGAACATACTATGAACCCATAGGTTTGGGTTAAACTCTGACTACTGTCTGGGAATTTTTGGTGCAACAAACCTATAAAGTATCTTAAAAATAGTATTTCCATTAGTCATTAGTCCCATAGAAATAATCAACCCTACTTTTCTCCTTCTGAGTGTATACCAAGTGATATTAAGGATATATATATTTCAAATTATGACCTGCTGTCTTCAGATACAAACCTGAGAAGGGAATGGAAGCAAGAGTGAATATAGACAATGGGTGACCTATTAAAACCACATGCTTGTAAAAATGTTCATTAGCAGTGAATTAATATCATATTTACCAAAGCCCCACGTAAATAGCATACAGCAGGAAACTTAACTTTTCAGCATTTTCGTCCGAGCACAGAGGCTGCTCCCAAATGCTGCCAGAACCATCTGCAAAAATCTGCCTCTCTAAAGTGCTTAAAGAAAGAAGCTATGGGCATTACTGAAATTATCTTTTGAGCTCATATGGAGCAAGGCAGATATTCATCTCTCTACATGTCCAGCCTAGGTAGAAATTCTGGCATCTCTCATTTTTAACCAACTCTATTTTCCTGTATCATATAGTTAACTTACACATCTTCCCTGGAAAATTATAGAACTTACTGGGACAAAGGTCCTCTTTGTATTTAGAAAAATCAAGCTAGCCTGTATACAGGACACATATAGGGGCTGATCAGTCAGTTGACAAGCATTTACTAATACTCCAGGTATTCAGGGACAAAACAATGACATGGGAATTCAAAGGAAGCTAAGTAGGAATGACAAAGTTTACACTGAAGTAAAGAGTGGTATAACATCCAGTCATATTTCATAAGCTAGTTTTCTCCATATGTGGTCATGGCCACTGCATCTCTCACACCAACTTAAACACAAGGTTATTCCAACCTCACTTGCCTGAGAGAACAATGAATTCTCCCCTTATTAGGGTGGAAGTACAAGTGTCAACATCACCTTTATCCTTTTTCAAATGGACTTGCATTCATGCTGTTCATTCTTCTGCTCTCCTCCTACAGCCAAATGGCTTCCACCCCTTTCTCATGCTTCTCTTCAACCCCTTCTCCCTTCCTACCTCTCTTCCAACTATTGTTTCAGGAAAACTATTCTTCCTCTTTCATTTCTCACTATCTTATTATAATTTTTCAATATATGAGTCAAGAAGAAAGACTATGATTTATGTAAAATGTAAAAATAGTCATAAGTGTAATAAAATTATATCCAATTAAAAAAATCTAAAAAGTTACTGAACATCCCCAAAACTTCCCTTTAGAATTCAAAAACAAAACAAAGCAAAACAAAAGTCTCATCTTCTTCCTAGTCTCTCTAGTTAGATGTGCTTTTTTCCTCTCAAAAGTATATTCAAATCATATTCTTTGCACAATTCTACAATGTCTACTTGGCTTAAAATCATATTTTTAATTAGTGTTTAATTTTTAAATAGTGTTTCCTCAGAGTATTTCAGCCAATTAAATGGGGGTTTGGGGGGTATATTCGTTATGGGTAACAAATTACTACAAAATTTAGTGGTTTCACAAGAAACACTCTTAGTTACAGAGTATAAACTGATGGTTACCAGAGGGAGGGTAGGTGGGGGGATTCTAACACCCATTGTTAGTATTGTTGAATCACTGTATTGTACACCTGAAACTAATATAACACTGGATGTTAACTATACTGGAATTTAAATGAAAAACTTAATAAAATTACTACAAAATTTAGTGCTTTAAAATAACAAACATGTATTATCTGACAGTTTCTGTGGATCAGGAGTCCAGGAGTAGCTTAGCTGGGTGATTCTGGCTTAGAGTCTCTCAAGGGGTTACAGTCAGGTTATCAACCAGCACTTTGGTCTTCTGAAGGCTTGATGGGAATAGAAAGGTCCACTTCCAAGATGGCGCACTCACAGGCTATTGGCAAGAGGCCTCCCTTCCCCATCATGTGGGCCTTACCCCAGACCACTTAAGTGTTCACAGGCAGCTGGCTTCCCTCAGTATGAATAATTCAGGACAAAAGGAGAAAAGGAAGCCAGGTTATCCTTTATAACCTAGTCTCTGAAGTCATATTTAGTCATTTCTGCTTTTTTTCCTATTCCTAATAAGTCACCAAATCCAGCCCACACTGAAGGGAAAGAAAATTAGGCTCCACCATTCAAAGTGGCAAAGACTCTCTGGATATATTTCAAATCACCATAACCGGCAAGGCTTGAATCCAAGTCCCACTTCTGACAGTATTTCCCCAGGGGGAAAACATGTGCTGTAATCTACCTGCAAGCATATGTTTAAAACATAGCTTTTTTGCAAGGGTAATACACCCATCTTGTGTAACTATAGCTAGGAAGTTGCCAAATATTATAACATGTTATGGAGACTATTAAACATGAAAACTACGAGTTTATAGTTTACACCATTACAAAATAATGAATATCTGTATCTACATATACACACACATATCCACTTTAATCCAACAATTTGAAAATTAAAGTAACTATAGAATATCAATAGGGTTCTAGAGAAAGTAATAGGATTAGATGATTCAGATGAAAGTGGGAGGAAATGTTAACACCAAGGAGACAAGTTGTTTAATAGCTCATAAACCTTATCTACATTTACTCATACACTAGGACAAGTCCATCGTTAGCACATCAGTGATCACATAATCTTGGGCTTCTTATACAGTCAGTAAAATAATGTACCTTTAGGAGAATAAAGTTTTCCTCCCAACATATCCTCTCTTATTATAGATTGCTTTAATACCCACCTCCTTCCCATTCCCTTTTTCTAACTTTCCTGTCCTGGAGCAAAGGAAAGTGTCAAACCAGAAGAGCATAGATTTACTTTCCTCCTCTATAAATGCCACATAAAAGTGTGATCCAAATTCTAAAGTGTCTTGCCTGAAACAATTGGAGTCCAGTGTCCTGTTCACAAGGAATCAAAAACTATTACATCTAAAAATAAAAGAAATATACCTGGTAAGAAGGTATACTTTACTTATGAAAAAAATATCAGACACAGCCCATGAAAGCATGAACAACAATACATTTAGGTTGCTAATAAACTTCTTTTCCTATCTTTCCACATACTCTCTCTCAGTCTCTTGCTGGCTCTTTTTCACCATCCAGGTCTTTCACTATTGGTATTATTTAGGGTTCTACGTATGGTCCCTTCCGTATTTAAAATGCTTCCCCTGCTGGTCTTGTCAACTCCCATGGCTTTAACACCAGCTAAATGTGACCACTCCCAAAGCTAAACCCCCAGCCTCAGTCCCTCTCCTAAGCTTCTGACACAGAGATTCAACTGCCTACTGAATAGTTTCACTGAGAAGTCCCAGAAGTCCTTCAAGCTCAAGATATCCTAACCTGAATGTTATCTTCTCCACATAAACTCTTCCTTAGGTACCTCCCAGTACAAATACCCTGAATCTAAGCTTCCCTCTCATAACCTCCATGCTCCCCTATATTCAGTCAACCATCAATACTCCCTCACTCTACTTTCTTGTCAGGTAGATGGATCTCTTCAACCTACTCTCATCTCCAAGACCCTCATCATCTCCCACTTGGACTATAGATTGTAATATCCTTTTAAGTAACAGCCCCCTCTTACACTCTTGACTCCTCAAATCCATTCTTCACACTGCAGCTAGAGTGTTTTTCCTAATGTTATTAATCATCTACTTAAAGTCTTCTGAGGCTTCCGCATTGCTATGGACTGAATGTCTGCATCCCCTCCCACCCCCCCCACCCCCCAAATTCGTATGTTTAAGCCCTAGTCTCCAATGTGATGGTATTTGGAGGTGAGACTTTGGGAGGTAATTGGGTCATGAGGCTAGAACCCTCATGAATGGTATTAATGTCTTTATAAGAAGAGATAAAAGAGAAAAGATCTCCCTTTCGCTCTCACTCTCGCTTTCTTGCTCTCGCTCTCCTTCTCACTCTCATTCAGCCATGTGAAGATACCACAAAAAAGCAGTTGTCTATAAGCAGGCCCTCACCAGACATCAGACCTGCCAGCACCTTGATCCTGAACATCTCAGCCTCCAGAATTGTGAGAAATAAATATTTGTATCTAGCCACCCAGTCTATGGTATTTTGTCATAGCAGCCTAAACTGACCAAGAACACACTTCAACCACCAGAGAGAGTCCAAATTCGTTTTCACAGTTGTACAAAGCCTACTTTGGCCTCATTCTAATTTCTTCTTTAGGTTCCTCCAACTGCTTCCTGCCTGCTCCACACTCTGGCCACTCTTGGTGTATACACTCAAATTAATATTGCTGAAAGAATCATTTGAAGTTTCCATCACATAACATGTTGAAAACCACCTCTCTGTGCTTTTTTCCTTTGGAGATGAACCCTATCTCCTCTCATTCACTTGGTATAATCTGCTCACCCTTTGAAACTTAAGAGGTACCTTATATATAAAAATTTCCTTAACCTCTCCTTACAATCTATCCACAGCTATGCATGCCCTCCTATATAGGTCATCACTGACCCATACTCTTAAACATATTTTCACCTTTTTCTCACTGTAACTTTTTGCCATTTTTCCAGCCTTATGGAAAAGAAGTATTTCTTTTTCACCTTTATATTCCCAGTATCTAGGACCTATGACTTACAAGATACCCAGTAAATGTTGGGTTGAATGAGTGATAAGTGAAGTGGCATGTTTTCTAACACAGATTCTAACCAAGCATGGACTTACATAGATTGTGGGAAAGGAACAGATGTATTTGGCCTTTTAAGTCCCAATAGTATAATTTTCAATGAAATTTGCATGACAATTTATATTTCACAGGTGTTAAAACACTGTAGTCTTCTGTCCAAGGTTGCTTGGGTTCTTGTGATATATTCCAAAGAATAAGTCTGTGGGGCAAGTGCAAACTTAACAGGGTATAGCTGCGCTGCTGTTGCTTCCTCCAGATGGTGATTCCTGCAAAGCTAAGTATAAAGTATACACCATTGGCTGGAAGTTGAGAGTGCTGATACAGTGGGAATGTTTGCTTAAGGCCAATTTAAAAGCCCCCACTTGTATGGGAATGTGAAACCACTACATGAATTAACACAATCTCTACATCTTCCCAAATTTAAACAAACATGAGTATTCTATGGAAGGATTAGATTTCTAAGCAGTTCTACTCTCTAATATCACAAAATTATTATTTATTTACAGTATAAGCTTCATTATAGCTTGTATTCAGAATGCAAAAACCTTGTGCAGTACACTTTGAATACAACATATGTGAATATATTTATCATAATTCTTCCTTAAAAATTAATTTTTAATAAATCACAGGAAAAGCTGGTACCCCCCATTTGACAAAATGCAATAATCTATTACCTTAAGACTAATTTAGTCCTAAGATTTTTGTTCCATCTTATGCTACTTTGTAGAGAGAGCAGGTAACAGCACAGTGACCCCATCCCTCCTGGACATCAATTTTATTGCCACTTAGAGGTTACTTGCTCAGGATATAATTTTTAGAACTTTTCACAAAATAGTGTTACTACCTGAAGTAAGCTCAAAGCAGGCTTTAAAGGTAGAGAATTAGAGAAAAAGAAAGTGGTGAATATTTCAACAATGGAAGGAGATTTTTATGAGTCCTTGCTGAAAACCCATTGAAATGTCTCAGCCATCTCAGCTGAAGATAAAGCCAGACCCAGAAAACATCACTTCTTCCTTAACACAACTCTGCTACCTATAGCAGGTGAAACCTTTTAGACCCAAGGATGATGCAACTTTGAGCAAGACAGATGAGTTCCTTCCAAGACAAGAATAACTGAAGCAATTAGACATAAACCTGGGTGTGAAATCCTTTTATTTGCCTGATCTTTTAAAAACACAGTATTCAGATAGCTACTATTCACTTGACAAAAGAATAATGAAAATTAATGAGTCAATCAAACATGGAGATGTCCATAAGTTTCCCACCACAAAGTTGTGTGTTACATGAAATCTGCCATTATTAATGAGAAATCTTGAATATAAGTCAGGTGGATAAAGACCTGGCAGTCCAAGAGGCAAGAAATAACACCAGTCTCAACACTTGAAGATAAGATTATACCACTTTATGCTGAATGTCCCATATCCCCTCTGTCCACTGTCTCACTGAATCACCCAATGGAAACATAATTCAATCTCCATTGGTAGGGAACTGGTTGAATTATTTTATTACTCTAAATGCTATTCATTTTTATATTTATTGCATTTCTACTAAATAGATTCCTATAATGGAAATTTGGCAACCATTTTTAAAAATGAGCCAATTCTTAATATACCGACAAGGATTTCTGAAATTGAAATATTATTAGGATTAAGTGAAAAAAGAAAATTTCCTAACAAAATATAAACTATGATTTTATTCTATAAAATGACAATATACAGGTTTATGTACTCATTATAAACTAGAGAAGAGAGGGTGATTCATTTGTATAGATACTTACTAAATATCTGGAAAGTTGCATTTTAAACTGCTAAAAGTGACTACCTCTACAAGTTGCAGAGGAATAGGGACCACTATACATTCTACATCATACATGTCAACTGTTCCATTTTAACCAACTTGGACTACTTTCATTATGATGTGTTTTTTAAAAAAAGAAAGTGTCCTAACTCTTAATCAAGGTAAATCCCTCAGCCACCATCAATGCCACCAGGTTGCACTCCTCCAGGATACAGCATGCCAAGTGCATCGTATTTATGTACATGTCATTCCCAGTGCACCCTGTAAAAGTTCCTCCAGAAAGGGAGGAGACACACCTGTGCACACTCTCCAGAGCTTGCTGAGGTGGGGCCACAGAGGTCTCGTGCTCGTGAGAGGGCCACTCTGCTGGATGAGGTCACTGAGAAGGCCCACCAACAGCACAGTGGAGGCCCAGGAAAAAAAAAAAAAGAATACACTGTTTAATTCTGGAATTCTTATTCTTGCTGCAAAGAAAGCAAGTCAATGCAGCAGTTAAGCAGACTGTTTGAATCCTGAGCCTAATCGTTATTAGCCAAAGGACTGAGCAAACAGTTTCTCTGTGCCTTATTTTACAGTCTGTAAGCTGAGAACATCGACAGGGACATTGTGAGGTGTGGGTGAGTGAGTGAGTGAGTGAGTGAGTGAGTGAGTGAATGAGTGAATGAGTGAGTGCATAAAAAGTGCTTGGAACAGTTCCTGGAACATAATAAGTGTTCAATAAGCATCATTTTTTGATAGTGTTCTTGTCTCTATACCAGTAGGTAGAGGGGGTGGTTAATATGGGCTCACCAATTGCAGCCACTTTATAAATGTCTCAGACAAGCCAACTTCAGAAAGAAACACCCACAGGAGCCCTCAAAGTCTGGCTTATTCTCTCCAGCTAGATATGCATATCTATGGGCATAGATTAAATATAACAGTAATGACATGCCAAAGAATTGTATGATCAGAGATATCAGAATGGAAAGGCTTTTTTACAGTAACCTGATTATTTCTATTTTGGTATTTCTATCTATATTTCTATTTTGATTTCCTCACATCAGGAAAATCTCATTTCTAATGGGCAAAGCCTGGACTTTGTACAAAGAAAATTAGAGAGTGGTTATTTGCCTTTGAAAATGAGCATTTAAAGTAACCATAGATACCCTTGGTTTCTTCTAAATAGTGATTGACCATAAAACAGTTATGAATCATTAATGAAAATCTGATCCATGAATATATTCTCAGTAATATGTCAATTATGCGAAACAAAGAATTCCTCCACCATGATTATCTATGAACTTCACTAAAACTCATTTTAAATTAGTTTTTGATACTTAGTAGATCGACACCACCAAAATTATATATATTATACTCTGGTGAACTTATGGGATTTCCATACCCATAGGCTTTTAGCCAATACTGTCTTGCTAGGAGGCTTGACTTTAATAATCTAAAGCTAACAAAGGTTCAAGGGGTGCAGTAGAGAGCATGTACAAGCTGCCAGGGTTCAGTTCAGCTTATGATTTGAGCATCTTCGTGTTAACATACGGTGTGTGCATGTGCGTGCACATGGGCAGGTATATGTGCACACGTGTGTGTTCTTACCTGTCCACCTAAAAACACAATAGGTATGTTTTGGTACACATTTGCTTCTACTTCCATGATACAAAATTATTCTCTGAGTAGGCCACAAAAACAGATTTCTTTACACAAATTAGAGCTCTATAATAAAGGCACTGAAAAGAAGGATAAAGATGACAAAATTTCCTTTTTCAAATGCTACAAATGCTTATCTGAGATACAACAACGAATATTAGTTAAACCCCAGAAAAATCTGTTAATCGAATTCAGATAAGATTTATAACCACCTAATATGTGCCAGGCATACTGCAAAAATAAGCTTTCACAAACTGCAGAAGAGCATATATACTGTTACACCCTAATACTCCTCGCCATTTCTTATGATTTTTAAGACATAAAGTTCTTTCCACATTTTGATAATTTAATCAAAATACCATGGAAACCTGCATTCCTATACAACTTGCTAGTTTTCACAACACACATACAGTATACACATAGAACAAACTGCATTTTGAATAAAAATGTCATTTCAATCCAAATTATGATATCTTTAAAAACAAAGCTGCAGAGCTATGAATACTAGAAACAGCAATGACACATAAAAGAATGGATAACCCATTTGCAACTTCAGCCATCCTATCACCCATCACTTTTATGCAGCAATAATTAATACTATGGAAAGCAGTATCTCAGTACATGTGGTGAGAAAGGGAAGTGCTGTGTGCAAAAACCAGGTATGAAAGGGAATTGAGATCGGGCCTTTTGTCAGCTGGTGGAGATTTTAAAAACAGGACGTATCACATTCTTTACATCAAATTACAAACTGCATGTGGATACAATTACAAGAAGACTTTCTTAGGAGCATTCTACAGATCTAAAAACTAACCCATAAAATAATTAAACTATTTGCCCCCAAAATGGGCACTACTTACACTACTCAGGGAGCAAATAAACCCAAGCATTTTGGCCTAGATAAAAGTATCTTGATTTTAAATGTTAATGTTATGGAGGTGGAGCAGGTTAAAAAGGAATGAAAGAGCTTGTCTACAACCTTTAAAAATTAGGAAGATAATTTTAAGACAAAATGGTATTCCATGCAGTACTACTTTCTTAGTGAACTTATTATCCCAAGCAGTTGTACAAGATGAAACTAGAAATACTCAGAGTTTATATAAATCATATATTTCAAGAAAAATTGGAGATGATAAACTGCAGACATATTTGGAAGTCCATGTCAAAGAGGAAAAACGGCCACTCGCCCTGGCTAACCATCCATGTCTGTCTGCGAAGACCTCCTTAGATGGACTGGGTCCTCCCTTGAAATATGTTCTCATGTGTGAGTGAAGCCAGTTCCCCACTGTGTACTCCACTCTAAATGTTGCACCGTGTACACACACACAAATGCATCAGCAACAGACACGTTCCCTCTGACTGTGTGCAGAGCCTGTCTGTTGAATACGTGATGCAGAAATGGGCCATGAGCACCAGGACACCATAACCTATGGTCTCCGCACCTAGGCCATAAACCGCAAAGCAAGGCAGATATTTGCTGCTGCATTTGAAGGTAATTCTAAAATATCTCCTAGTCCAATTATATCATTAGTCTGATTTGTAGGATTTATAGTGGAAATAAAAAGAGAGTGGGTTAAGACCTCCATGTCAAAATTTCAGAACAAATCATATCTCAGTGTCTTAATAATAAATTAAGGGCTAACATAAAATATTGCAGTATTGGTTGATATGCTGTTTTCAGGACATCCCATTTCATGACAGTCACATTAGAGCAATCCCAAAGAAAAATAAATTTCATTGTCAACAGCATGTCAAATACTCAGCATTCTTGTCCTACAATTATCTGTGGCCCAGGAAGAGCATAAGTTTAAATATGATGGGATTTTTCTCTCTCGGGTAACAGTCCAAGCGTAAGCCATCCAGGCTGACATGGCAGTTTCAGTGTCAGGAATCCAGGATCCTCGGGCTTGTCTCTTGAATTCGTGACTTCGAGTCTATTCCCTTGGCCACTGTTTTAGTTCGGACTTCATCTTCTCTTATTTGGACTATTATCGTGGCCTTCTTTCTAGGACCATTGCTTCTAGCAGCTTCCTTACTATGTTCAGAAACTGATCTAATCTGATTATTTCCAGAAGAGTCTAAATTCATTACCATGAGAACCAAAGCCCTTCAAAATTACAGCCTGGGTTCAGCATTTCACCCCCTTTTCCAGCCATTCCCTCTCACTGTATCACCATTTCCCAAACACTTTACAAACTTTAGCTCCTTTCTGATGTTGATAAATTGGAACTTCCCTCCTCACTTCTATCCTGTCCCTCCCTCTTTGGCCCCATCATTCTTCAAGGTCCGTGCTGAATGTTATCTCATTTGCTAAATGCTATCTCTTCTATGAGCTCTTCTGACTTCTGTCCACCAAACTAAATTCAATAAATATTTAATGAGCATAAAGTAGGGTAAGGCCTAGAGATACTGAAATAAATAACAATGCTTCTGTCCTATGAGGTTAAATATTTAGCAGATGAGATGGAAACTTTACTCATTATAATAAAATGTTATCAACAGGATTAGCTACAATATGAACAGAATGATATGGGGGCACTTAATCTTGCCCACAGGCAAAATAAACTGTTCTACTTCTATGTACAATAGCATTTTGTTAACTTAGTACTTGTGTGTTCAATAAATGTATCCCTCTTCCCTGCCAAATTATTAGTTTGTTGAGAACAGAGTGCGTGCTACCCACACCACTACTTTACTCATTGCCAAAACAAATAAAATGTATTTCATTGTGACACTCACTTACAAAGTCTGCACAATTATAGGGAAAAAGTTCAAACTTTAACTATATTGCAAGGTAAAAATTTTAAAACCAGATTAAAATAATACTGAGTTATCTTTATCATGTCAGGAGAAACAAAAAACTTACATGTTAATTAAATCCCAGTGGAAAGGATTACTATTTTGAGGTATCAAAAAAAGAAAAAAAAATTTACCTTCCATAAGGAAAGAAATACTAATTAAAAATAATAAGCATGTTAAGAAAACTAAACCTTTATGCACAATGCTTCTCAATCTACTACAGATTGATTTGACTTTATTATCACATGAAATACAGTATAATTTGGTTATTTTAAGAAATACATACATGTGAAAGACATTTAAATATCAGAGAAATTGAGATGTAGTTCTGCACCAAGCTCTTCTAATTATCTGCAAAATTAATATACTCTAAAACTCAAATAGTTAACTGACAGCATTTATATCAGTAGATTGCAACCTTCTGTTATTGTTGTTGCTGATTTATTTGTAGAGAAAACATACTCTTATTTTTGAAAAAATCAGTCATTTAGGTTGGTATTAATTTCCTCATTTTGCAAGAAAAAGAAAGCAACTCTGGGAAAGGCTTAGCAATTTTCTACATTTCACATGGTAAGTCAACTGGGAAATCAGAAATAGGACTCCAGCCTATTCCATGAGATAATAAATGTTCAAAGAGCTTTATGAACTATAAAGAGCTATAAAAATGTAGGTTCTGTACAAGCTCGATTAGAATACCTTGTGTTCAAATAGACTTCAACTAAATTCTGTTACAAAAGACTCCTTTTCCCATAGCATGATACTGCCATTAAGATGAATGTTTATTGTTAACTCAAAATGGAAAAACAACAGGCATTCCCTTGAACTGAAGAAAATATGTAATTTTTTTTAATGTGAAGTTTCTATCATTGCCTTGTGACAGCTATTGGAAGCTCTTTATTTGTCCTGTTGCCATTTTGAATGGTTTGATTGATTTCCTTTCTATCCACCCCCACAGATTTATAGCCTAGATTCTTTACCCTCGTATTTAACATTAAACAGAGAGATATTTCTATTTTTCAGGAAACTGGAACTTGATGCCCTGCAGCATTCTGAGAAGAGTCTCTCGGTGGATCTTTTCTTGAAGGTCATATATATATATATTTTTTAATTGGAGTTCAATTTGCCAACATATACTATAACACCCAGTGCTCATCCCGTCAAGTGCCCCCCTCAGTGAAGGAAGGTCTTGACTGTGATTTAGCTGAATTTGAATGTCTTAGCCCCAAAACACACTCTCAACTTCCTGGTCTCCACCTCAGATGGAGGCAGAGCTAAATCTGTGATTTCAGATCATTTGGATACCCTGGATCATAGCAGTGGACTGAAGGAAAGAATGTCATTGTTAATTTCTGATTACAGGGTAGTTTTGTAAGTGCCACTGGATTTTGGTCTAAGCTTGTTAAACTTGCTGCCAACAGCGTAAGTGTGCACCTTCATATTGATGTGATACCACTGATTTCCTAATAAACACTCAAGTGGTCAAAAACAATCATGTTGTAAGACACATTTCGGGCCATGCTTGAGGATAAAAGCAATCAGGGATGCTTTGCCCCAACACTACTTTCACATTGATTTGTTCATATAGCTTCAGAATTTTTCTAACAGGACGAAACCTCATTCAATTTAGCCTTGGAAATTTGCTAGCGGATTCATGGTAACTCCAACCAAAGTATTCTTCTGTAGGTTCAAAGTGTTCAGTGGTTTCAGATTGCAACCTTTCAGTTCTTCACTGTTTCACACTGAAGTATGTTTTCTATTTACTATCGCTGAGAAGAAAGGTATCGTGCAACAGAAGGACTTAATACACATTTCTATATATTGCCTATTAAACCTAACAATATTTCACTTGTGTTAAAATGAATCTGTTGGATCTTAGATTATAAAATGGCACAAACAGGGGTACCTGGGTGCTCAGTGGCTGAGCAACTGCCTTTGGCTCAGGGCGTGATTCCAGGGTTCTAGGATGGAGTCTCACATTGGGCTCTCCGCAGAGAGCCTGCTTCTGCCTCTGCCTATGTCTCTGCCTCTCTCTCTATGTCTGTCATGAATAAATAAATTAAATCTTTAAAAAAAAAAAAGGCACAAACTGATCTTTGATAATCAACTCGCAGTTTGCTTTCAACAAAAGGCACCCGCCCCTCTCTGGAACCAGTCCCAGCCCCACACTAGCAGTGCTCAGGAAACTAGTCCCCCAAACTTCCCTGCTCAATTTCTCCACAGTTGGTCATCAGCACTCAGCAGGTGCAAAATGCAGTGTCCATGGGAGAACTGCTAGAGGGACAAGAAACCTCATATCTACTGGCAAGCTGCAAGGCCTTTGTTTAGTCACAAAATCTGTGGCCTAAGTTTTTAAGTCTGACCTATTTTCCGAACTGGGGTGTGAGCTAGTCCAGCCCCAAGGAAAAGTCTCCCTTTAAAAATTTGGTCAGTTCTAACACTCTTGCTCTGTTCTCTTCCTTCCACACTCAGGAGTCTTCATGCCACTGGAACCCGCACTCTGGGAATGCACGTTTCCATGATCTAATTATTAAGCAGGACTGGCCCTCGTAGTACATCATCCTCTACTCACACCTGCCAGGCAGTCACCCAGAAGAAAGAAATTTCTGTAGCTCTGTTGTCATGACTCCTTTGAGAACTTGAATCTCAGTCCTCTAACTCAGAAAATTCACACATACACTCAAGTTCACATGCCATCTTAGCACTTCATGGATACCCAGAAGTCCATTCAAGGACCCCAAGTAAGTTGAGGCGGTCCTTAGAAATGGAAAGATCCTTAGGTTTACCTAGAGACAGAACCCCCAGATTCAAATTTCAGTTTTGTTCCTTACTAACTGCAAGACTTCAAGCAAATCGATTAAAATTCTTTGCAGTTTTCTCCTTTACAAAATTCCTGCTGTCACCACCTTTCTGGGTTCAATGAACAAAAATTATTACGTACAGCAAAATTTTGTAATTATATATCCCTAGGTGGGGTAAAGTATATCTTTTAATCAGAAACTTCGGAGTTATCTTTGAGTTGTTTTCATTTATGTCCTAAAATCAGTTTATGCTCCATCAGTGCATCTCTCTGACAACCCATTGTGCTCCGGTCCTTATGTCTGAACCTCAATCTCTGCTTCCCAGCTGTACATTGGTAGATATGAAAAAAATAAATATAAGTACATATAATGTCTCTATGTCTCCGTATGTAAACATATAAAATTTGGAAATACAAATATATATTCATTTATCTCCCTGACTTGGCTATGTTTCTGGTAGATAACCATGTTTCCAACAATAACACATTGTTGATCTAAATGATGTTCTCTCTCCTATCATTTTGCCCAACTGGCACAAAATAAGCCAAGAGAGAAAATTTAGAGCATGTAGAGAGAGAGCATTTGCTAATGGGGGAGGCAGGAAATGGGTATGAATAAACAATGAAGAGATTTTTGTTAGGAAATTTTCATCTCATCCAATAGAATTAAGATTCTGAAACAATATTAAGAAAATGTTAAATAGAATAGAATCTTGTCTTTTGCAGGGGTTCATAGACTACTGACTCTGGCAAGAGCTGAGTCATATCCAACCTTCTCCTCCCAGTATCTTGGGGAACACTGGGATCCCCAGCTTAGAGCCCTTATCTAAAAGATTGTGCAGAACATTTTCTCATGTGCTTGCTGGCTATGTCTATGTCTTCCTCTGTGAGATTTCTGTTCATGTCTTTTGCTCATTTTATGATTGGATTGTTTGTTTCTTTGGTGTTGAGTTTAATAAGTTCTTTATAGATCTTGGAAACTAGCCCTTTATCTGATACATCATTTGCAAATATCTTCTCCCATTCTGTAGGTTGTCTTTTAGTTTTGTTGACTGTATCCTTTGCTGTGCAAAAGCTTCTTATCTTGATGAAGTCCCAATAGTTCATTTTTGCTTTTGTTTCTTTTGCCTTCGTGGATGTATCTTCCAAGAAGTTACTGTGGCCGAGTTCAGAAAGGGTGTTGCCTGTGTTCTCCTCTAAGATTTTGATGGAATCTTGTCTCACATTTAGATCTTTCATCCATTTTGAGTTTATCTTTGTGTATGGTGAAAGAGAGTGGTCTAGTTTCATTCTTCTGCATGTGGATGTCCAATTTTCCCAGCACCATTTATGGCCAGCAAGCACATGAGAAAATGTTCTGCATCACTTGCCATCAGGGAAATACAAATCAAAACCACAATGAGATACCACCTCACACCAGTGAGAATGAGGAAAATTAACAAGGCAGGAAACCACAAATGTTGGAGAGGATGTAGAGAAAGGGGAACCCTCTTGCACTACTGGTGGAAATGTGAACCGGTGCAGCCACTTTGGAAAACTGTGTGGAGGTTCCTCAAAGAGTTAAAAATAGACCTGCCCTACAACCCAGCAATTGCACTGCTGGGGATTTACCCCAAAGATACAGATGCAGTGAAATGCCAGGACACCTGCACCCCGATGTTTCTAGCAGCAATGTCCACAATAGCCAAACTGTGGAAGGAGCCTCGGTGTCCATCAAAAGATGAATGGATAAAGAAGCTGTGGTCTATGTATACAGTGGAATATTACTCAGCCATTAGAAACGACAAATACCCACCATTTGCTTCAACGTGGATGGAGCTGGAGGGTATTATGCTGAGTGAAATAAGTCAATCAGAGAAGGACAAACATTATATGGTCTCATTCATTTGGGGAATATAAAAAATAGTGAAAGGGAATAAAGGGGAAAGAAGAAAAATGAGTGGGAAATATCAGAAAGGGAGATAGAACATGAGAGACTCCTAACTCTGGGAAACGAACAAGGGGTGGTAGAAAGGGAGGGGGGCGGAGGGTGGGGGTGAATGGGTGATGGGCACTGAGGGGGGCACTTGACGGATGAGCACTGGGTGTTATTCGGTATGTTGGCAAATTGAACACCAATAAAAAATAAATTTATTATTAAAAATAAATAAATAAATAAAATAAAAGATTGTACAACATTCAAGAGTAAACTATGACTGATTAAAAAACCTAAAGGCATAATATTATATATACATCCCATACCAGTGTTCAGAATGATTAATTATAACATTTCTGAAAATTATACTTCTAAGTATATAATGTTTATTGATTAATAATCTAAGTATCAACAACATACGATCACAGAAAAATGTCAAGGTATGGCATCCAGGACATAATTTAATCTGTAACCCAAGCGTCGATGTGGTGAATATTTTGGTTCATCAGTGGCACCAGGAATAATAAGGCCCACACACGGCCTCCACTGCAAGATTATCCTTTTTATAAATCTTGTCCTCCTTCTACCCAGGCAGAAACCCTGAAAGTACTGAAAACTTCTCCTTGCCAAAAAGCCAGCAGTTATTTCTATATTCTGTCTTCCTCCCTACAATAAACAATAAAAACATACTAGCTTGCTCTTTCTCAAAACTTCAAAATGTGATTTAAAACAAAAAATAACCTCAACCACCTAATATCTTAAGGCAGAAAAATACACATTTGTTGGAGAATTGCAAACAATTCTCTCTTCTGAACTAGCATGGTGTATCATTTTTTAGTACTGACTTTTACACTAAAATTCCTAGAACTACTAGATTTGGATAACAAGACTTATTCAACTAAAATTTCTTAAGATACTATTATGTGACAATCACTGTGAAATGTACTACTTTATAATTCAGCTGATTTTAAAACTCACTGTCATAATAGGAAGAATCCTAGAATTGAAAGAGAAATACAATGAAAGGAAGCAATCTGAAAAGGTTCTTTATTGTTATCTATTATGGCATAACAAACCATCCCAAAACTTAGCAACTTATACTAGCAGTAGGCATTTATCATCTCACATAGTTTCTGTAGGTCAAGAATTATCTGGGAGTATCTTTAGCTGAGTGGGTCTAGGTCAGGGTCTCTCATGCAGTTGCTGTCGAGCTGTTGGTCTGGGATCAGTCATCCCATTGCTGATGGGATGACACTTCTTTCAAGATGGTTCATGCTCATGGACACCAAGTTGGTTCCAAGTGTTGGCTGGAGGCTTTAGTTCCTGACTATACAAAAACTCTATAGAGCTGCTTTAATGACTTTACATTATGGCAGCTGGCTTTTCCCAGAGTGAGTAATCCAAAAGAACAAGAAGGAAACCACTGTCTTTTATAATCTAGTCCCAAAAGCCATATTTGTCATTTCCACAAGACTATAGTTGTTATACAAATCAACCCTATTAAAAAAAAAAAAAAACAAATCAACCCTATTCACTGAGGGAGGAAATTGTGCTGTATGAATACCAACAGCCAGGACTCACTGCAACTTAGAGGTTGGCTACCACAAGGCCACATATAACTAACTCTAAACTACTAAAATACTCAGTATGTTTGGGAGCGTGGAGAAAGAAGGCATAAAAATGTTCCTTGGACTGGAAGAGACCTGGTTTCAAGAACTAAGTATACTAATTATTAAGTGTGTGATTGGGGAACATGATCTAACTTCTTTGAACATCAGTTTTCTCATTATTAAGATTGGGTTATAATATCGTAGCAGACCCAGTCACGTTCATCATAACCAACTTGCTTCTTTCTATTTCCCACCTTGCTGACTGTTAAGTGGGACCATGTACTAGCTCCCCGCAAATAGGCTTTGAGGGAAAGTAATGCGTGTAGTAACTTCCAGACTGAGGCCTTAAAAACCCATGATTAAGTCTCCTGTGATTCTTCCCTTGTCTCCACAACCACTAACTCCAGACGGTGTAACTGCAGTGTGGTAATGTTTCCCTCAGCCTTGACTACAAGTGACCACAAGGAGAAAACTGCCTTGGAAAGTCACCTGGCACCATAGTGATTTTGGTGTGAGTCAACAATAAACCTTTATATTATTTGGCCACTGAGATTTTGGATCTCTTTGTTAATACAGTATAATCTAGCCTATTCTAGTTTACATATCTAAAATAACAAAATTAATTTTGAGAATTTAGTGAGAAAATATGTTAGGCTCCTAACACAGTAGCTTACACATGATAGGTCATTTAACATGTCAGTTCAGAAAAAAAGGAGTAATATTTACCTCAAAAAAATTAAAAAAAATAAAATACCTAAAAAACTTACCACATAACAAACGAGGTAATAAACTTCAGGGAGTTTTTTTCCCTTTTTTCTTCTAAATTGTGATCAGAAGTGATTCACAAGTTCTTTTTCCTCCTATCGGAACTCCTCTTCCTCTACAGTGACTTGATGTATGTCATTTCTAAACTCAATGAAGTAAAAACCTAATGTATACAATTGGATCCTCTGGACCTAAATGAGTATGAGTACAAGACATTAATGAGAATTGTTTTCTTTAAGAGAATCCAGCCATTTGTGTGCAACAGTCATTATATCATTTCACAGGATTTGTTCCAGAGAGATCTCACCAAGAATATATTGTGAGCTCTCAATCAACAGACTAGTACAACTCATCAGTACCCTCATTGAAAAACAAGTCACATGTATCTCCCTGCAATATAAGCCAGGGGATTGTTGGACCATCTGTCGTGTGCCCAGATCACACAGCCTACCAATGGAGTGCTGGTGTCAGTAAAATGTAGCTTTCCAGCCACATGGAGGCTCAGGCCACTCTGGCGTTCTTCTGTCACCGTCCTTCCCTGAAAGCTCCAGGCCATGGCCAACAGACCTGCTGCAGCACAGAGAAAGTAGAACAGCATGCGTTCTGCTGCGCTCTCTCATCAGCACAAGTGAAAAAATAAACTGCTCAGGTCCACTCTGCTTTCTCCCATTGTAGCCAAAGATAAAGAGAAATGAGAGAGGACTATTGAGAATGCAGGTGCAGTATCTCAAACTATCGGTGGTGTGACAGACCAGCTTTGCTCTTCTGTGTGTTCTCTGTGCTGAGAATTCAATGTGTGAGTGGTGCTGAGTCATAGTGACACAGTATCTTACTGCAGACATTATCAAATGGGATATTACAAGGTCGCTCTCTCTTCCTACTCTGTGGCCATGTGGCTCTTTACCTGCTCAAGGTTAGGCGTCACTGCCTTAGAGTCTGAGTGTTTGAGGACCTACACGTCACCTCTTCCACTGGTGAGCTTATCTTAATGCACTGATGTAAAATTAAACTTACAGCCGAAAAGCATTAGATGTCATCTCAGTTTATATATATGTGTGTATATATATATATGTACATATGTATATATGTATATGTGTATATATATATACACACACACAAAATAAACTACAAGAATGTATGTGTAATAATATTTTAATACTGTGTTGTTTTGTGTATAAAGCAATACACTTCGTGGAGCATGAAAGCCCTTTATTTAGCATCACTGCTTTGTCTCAAGTTTTGTGATTTAAGTGTTGAGATACAAAGCTACAACCATGAATTCAAAATCCACAATTTGGTCTGTCTCAGACTTACCTGGCACTGAACTCTTTAATTGAACAATGGGAAAAATAATTGTATTGACACATCAAAAATTAGAAGGACTGTAGACAATCACATTTTAAGGTAAATGCTGATAATTACAAAGCAGGAAACATTATTAAACACAAACATTGGGATCCCTGGGTGGCTCAGTGGTTTAGCGTCTGCCTTCGGCTCAGGGTGTGATCCTGGAGTCCCAGGATTGAGTCCCACATCAGGCTCCCTACATGGAGCCTGCTTCTTCCTCTGCCTGTGTCTCTGCCTCTCTCTGTGTGTCTCTCATGAATAAATAAATAAAATCTTTTTAAAAATTATTTTTAAAAAACACAAACATTAATTGTAATGAGATCCTTATGTTACTAGACAACTGGATTGTTTTATTTAACATCAAATGGGGTAAAGAATGAATTTTCCACCATGCATCCTGGGTTATTCCTATAATATTAAATAGATTTATCAAAATAATAATAAAGAATTAATATATAAATGTGCTTCATCTTAAGCATTTTGCATTTCTTATTTAAGTTTAACAGGAATTTCCTGAGAGTTATTTAATGTGCTATGAGGAACCAAAAAAAAGTGTTAGGAAAATGATCCTATCTCTAATGACATTAAGTTCTTAGGGGAATAATACACACATGCACATAAACATATACTCTCTCTCTCTCTCTTAACTCTTGTATCCTCAAAACTTCTTCCCCTAAGCTCCCCACCAAAAAATACCCAGAAAATTATTCAAAACCTAGTAATTCTTAGAAATGTTGCCCACCCAAGACGCCTCAACTCCCACTACAACTACTGTATTCCTATGTCTTCATGTCACCGCCTTTAACTATTGCAGCAACTGGCCACCTGTCTTTCTATACTCCAGATATGTTCCTGAAACATGAACAGTTAAGTCTTACTAACTTAAAACTTTGGGTAATTCCCTGTCGACTAGACAATAAAATCAAAATTTAGAACCTCATAAAAGATGTCTTAGTGGGCTCATCTTACCTGTCTTTAAACCTATTGTCCACTTCACATTCTATGCTATTTCAGAGGGCGGGCCCCTGACACCACCATCTTCTTACTATTAAGCAGTTACTCCAGAATCTTTCATAGGCTGGGCTATTGGGGATTTTTCTAATTCTCTCTTTCTCTCTCCCTTCCCCACACCCCTCCCCAATGGCTTTAACCGCCTTCTTGTTGAACAAACTTTTATTCATCCTTGAAAACCCAGTTTAAATGAAACATATTTAGTGAAGTCTCCAACAAGCTACTTTTTGTGGATCTAAAAGCAATATATTTCATTTGTTATAACATTTGTCACATGCCATCATAATGTCAATGTCACATCTTTCTAGAGCTATACTGTGAGCTCCATGTGGACAATGATTTTGTCTTATTTATTTTTATATCTCCAGCACTAAACACAATTCTTGGCACATAGAAGATGCTTAGTCATGTTAAATGAATGAATAAATAAATGAATATCAAAGTAAAAAAAAAGCTATGGAAGGAAAAAATTTTAAAATAATAAAAAATTAAATAAATAAATGCTTACAGAAAGGAAAATTCAGTATGTTCTGGGGTGATCAAGAATTGCTACATTAAAATATACACAAATAAAAGGTTTGTACATAATATGTTTTAAATGCACTAATAAAGCAAGAAATTATTCAAAGCATGAATAATCATATATTAACCCTTTTTAACTTCAAACTTTCTCAAATTAGGATATACTGATACCGTAATACATGTTCTTTAATGTGCTGGAAGTATATAGTCGAAAGAGCATTAAGTTTAGGATTCACTTAAATTCTTGGAATTAGAGAAGTAAGAAGACAGTCTTCTACCTGCACCATCATTGTCTCATTTTATTTATTATTATTAAACAGTAACAATTATATTTATAGTATTTCAACAAATCAAGTCATTTAATGCTATAATTTAGCCACTTCACTTATTTCTCTCTACTCCATTCAGAAATACTACCATTTCATTTTAAAAACTTACCAAACATCTAACCCAAAATATTCTTATAACACGTAGGCAGCATAGCCAGATTTAGAAGAAGAAAAACAAAAATAAGAAAACTACAGAATTCCCCATTAAATTTGAATTTCAGGTAAACAATGTATACTTTTTTTTAGAACAAATATGTTCCACACAATACTTGGGGCATATTTATACTTAAAATTATTTATCTGAAATTAAAATTTAAATAGTTATCCTTTATCTGACAATTCTACATGTAAGACAAGAAGACTAGCAATTAATAGATGCTAGAAGGGTCTCAGTTGATAAGAGTGCTACCTATAAAGGCTAGATTTCCTGATGTCCCAGGGAAAACCTAAGGCCCTCAACCATTCCCCACTGTGCTCTGTGACCTTAAAGAGACCCACCCTTACCCATAAGCTGTAGCATTAGGGCTCTCAATAGGAAATTCAGTTTGGTGAAGGCACAATCTAAGGTCATGTCTGAGGGTAGTTTTTTATAAAGGAGTGCAAAGGTGATGTTCTCAACAGAACTAGTCCCAGGACTTTGTCTATGATTGTCTTAAAAGATATTATTTTACAACCATTATAAACTGCCCAGTAATGCTGCAGGTATATGGAAAGGTACTCAACATCGCTACTCAAGAAAGTGGAAATGAAAACCACAATGAAATATCACCTCACACCTGTTAAGATGGCTATTAATTTAAAAAAAGAAAAGAAAACAAGTGTCAGTGAAGATATGGAGAAAGGGGAACCCTGGAAACATTGTTGGTAGGAATGTAAATTAAAATGAACATTATGGAAAACAGTATGGAGGCTCCTCAAAAAATTAACAATAGAACAACCATATGATCCAGCAATCTCACTTCTGGGTATTTGTCTAAAGGAATTGAAATCAGGATTTCAAAGAGAAACCTGAGCTCCCGTGTTTATTACAACATTATTCACGATAGCCAAGATAAGAAAACAATCTAAATACCCATCAGTGGAGGAATGGATAAATAAAATGTGGTATATACATACACAATGGAGTACCACTGAGTCTTAGAAAAGAAGGAAATCCTGCCATTTGTGCATTATGGATGAGCCTGGAGGACATAAGCTAAATAAAGTAAACCAGACACAGAAAGGCAAATACTGTATGATCTCATTTATATATGGAATCCTAAAAAGTCAAATTACAGAAACAGAGAATAGAATGATGATTTCCAGGGGCTGGGGAGAGGGGAAAATGGGGAAGTGGTAGTTAAGGGGTAAAAAGTTTTAGTTAAGTAAAATAAATAACTTATGGAGGTCTACTATATAGCATACTGCCTGCCTATAGCTAACAATACTCAATTGTATACTTAAAGTTTTCTAAGAGGGCATATTTTATGTAAAGTACTCTTACTGCTCCTATTAATAATAATGGGGCAAGAGGAAACTTTAGGAGGTGATGGATATGTCTCTGGCCTTGGTGATGGTATGTCTTCATCCCCAAACTCATCTAGTTGTATACATTAAATATGTACAGCCTTTTTTTTTTTTGTATAGCCTTTTACATAAAAATAATATAAAATACTGGTACAATAAAGTGGAACAAAAAAATTTATGTTAACAAGTACGTCCTAATAACCACAGGAGTCTCACTGTGTGACTTTTTTTAAAAAATTTTTTTATTGGGATCCCTGGGTGGCTCAGCGGTTTGGCGTCTACCTTTGGCCCAGGGCGTGATCCTGGAGACCGGGATCGAATCCCACGTCAGGCTCCCGGTGCATGGAGCCTGCTTCTCCCTCTGCCTGTGTCTCTGCCTCTCTCTCTCTCTCTCTCTCTGTATGACTACATAAATAAATAATAAAAAAAATTTAAAAAAATTTTTTTTTATTTATTTCTGATAGTCACAAACAGAAAGAGACAGAGAGAGAGAGGCAGAGACACAGGCAGAGGGAGAAGCAGGCTCCATGCACCGGGAGCCTGACGTGGGATTCGATCCCGGGTCTCCAGGATCGCGCCCTGGGCCAAAGGCAGGCACCAAACCGCTGCGCCACCCAGGGTTCCCCTCACTGTGTGACTTTATATGTATTATTACTATTAAGCCTCAAAACATCCCTATAAGATATGTGCCATTATATCTACTTTACAAATAGAAACAGAGGCTGAGATAAAGTAATAATCTGCCACAGGCCAGACTGAGGAGGAATGGAAATGAGACCAAAATCCAGGCTTGTCTGGCTCTACAACCACTTGAATATTTAATAATCATGTTATATACTGACTTTAAGTGCCCACATTCTACTAAAGGAAATGCAAAAGCATGCAAATAAATTGACATAGAGGTAAATGGCCTTCAGATACACAAGCTCCTAAGCAAGAATACACATGTCTGCGTATCTGTGTGTCACATACAGCTTTCTCTAAAAATTCTTCTCTAAAAGCACTTACAAAGCCAACTATAACCACTCCCCTAAGTTCTTTCAGTATATTTGAAGTTTCCTGGGTAGCACATTACTGTCCTAAGAAGTTAGCACATTTCCAAAAGGGCCTACCTAATTCTTAGCAATAAACATCGTGTATTATATCAGTAAAGTGCAGGCAGATAAATACAAAAAACAATCTGCCCATCACTTTTCTGTCCCCCCAGGTACCAAAAAATAAAACAATCATAATACTCTAAGATAGAGCAGAATGTTCATCTAAGTCACACCAAGTAATCTGATTACCACTGAAGTAAGATTTGAAAATGATTGAAGTGATTTTTATGACCAGCCCTTTGAAAGTCATTCAATAGTGTTGCAATACTATTTCAAAGAAGATAATTCAAATTTAAGTGTCAGTCTCTCTTAAGTGTTGTTTATCAATATTTGAATATTAAATTGGTGAGCTTGATTTATGTCATGTAATTCAACCAGTATATAATTCAAACATTCTTGTAATTAAGTCAACATCTGAATAAATGGAATATACACAAAACCAAGTTTGGTAGTGAGGTGCTCATCTCCAAAGGAGTTCAATTAGACTGGAAATATATTTGGCAGGGATTTTATAAAACAATCGCTTTTAACCTTGACTGCACATTGGAGTCACCAAAGGAGATTTTAAAAATACCGATGCCCCAGTCCCATCCCTGGAGATTCTTAGACCATTGGACCGCACTGAAGGCCAACCACTAGGATTTCTAAAGCTCCTCAAGTCATTCTAATAGATGGCCAAGGCTGACAGGCAATGCTACTGAAGGAACTCAAACACTGGATGGAAAGTTGGGATGGATGACATTTCAGGACCTTTCCAGCCCTGAAGTAAGTTTGACTGTTGATGTGACCTATGCTATAATATTGTTCTAGACTAGACCTGAAGCTTGTTTGTATGTGCAAAGTAGGAACAAACTGTTGCAGTAATATTTTTTTGCTAGGGGTAGTTTCAAAGTACAAAGAGGATGCTACTATTACTTACCCCTCTTTCTCATGGGTAGCCTATCTTCTCCAGGTTCTGGAGAATTATATATTGAAGAAATATTAAAACTGAGTAATTCAATGAATTAAATTGTTAAGTATCTACTGAGCATCTACTGCCTGCAAGACACTCTTCTAGGTACCAAACATTCAATAATGAGTTATCCAGAGCCTGAGATTTTATTGGAACTTACAATTTAATGGGCACAGATGGCTAAAATATAAAAGTAAGGTAAATATGTTTGATGTCCAAGTTCACAATGGTTCATTTAGGAGATTACAGTCAGTTGTGAAGACAAGGGAATGCAGGCAGGATTATGTTTTTAACAGTACAAAAATCCATATCTGATACATTTGATGGAAAATAAATAACAAAGTAACATCTTAAAGTTGTAGATCAGATTTTATGTATATCAAAAAGCAGATGAGTCAGATTCTGCCACTTTGCTAAAAATTTACTGACAAGAATTTTGTCATGCAAAATCAAACCAATCCCTTCTGGAGATTCTTTCAATAAAAGGCTAAAGTGACCCAAGATATACTGGCAGTCTGTGCAATCTAACCAACTTCCCAATACCTTGAAACAATTTCATAAAAATACAAGCTTGCTAGTGAATGATTCCATAGTAGAAAGAACGCTTGAGATATGAAAGAATGTCAGTTAATGAGCAGACATTTGCTAAACTCTATTTCAGACTACTAACTTTATATAAGCCAGAGTTTTGAAGGACATAGCAATGCATCAGGCTTGGATGAAATAAGCTGTAACATCTGGCCAGTCATTTCAACCAACTCTATCCCGTGGAACTGGAAATTCGGAGAGGGATAGAAAAAGTCATCTACTCAGATAAAAAGTCATGCCTCTGCTACCATAATCACAACCCACACACAAAATCCACATCCATGTGTGATCTTAATTCTCATCATTAGATGCAAGATCAATGGAGGGGCAGGTGTTTAGCGGGAGCCAGAAAGAAATGGTGCTCCTCAGCCTCTAATTGAGAATGGTACACAAATCACAGCCATGATCAAACCAGAACCAGGGGAGAGTGTGATTCAAATAATAAAACATTTTAGCTGAAAATATAAAACATTGGAACATACTAATGACCAGTAAGTCAAGTCCTTGACATAAACTATAATTCTATACTGATAATGATGCAGAAGACTAAGAAAGGTTTTATCATTGAAAAAATCAAATTAAATCTAACATATAAGCCTACCTTCCAAGTGAAATAAATTAAAGACCTGATGTTCAGAAGGTAAAACTGCATATTGGGAAGCACATTCTGAAGCATAAAATTCAATTTGTAATTTAGAGCTGTGTCCTCCAGGGATCCCTGGGTGGCGCAGTGGTTTGGCGCCTGCCTTTGGCCCAGGGCGCGATCCTAGAGACCCTGGATCAAATCCCACGTCAGGCTCCTGGTGCATGAAGCCTGCTTCTCCCTCTGCCTGTGTCTCTGCCTCTCTCTCTCTCTGTGACTATCATAAATAAATAAAAAAAGAAAAAAATATAAAAAAAAAGAGCTCTGTCCTCCAAATTCTAGTAATAAAAACTATTCATGTGATTTTCTTTCCACACAAGATAACCAATGCTTAGTCTTAAGAAAACCCAACCTCAACTCAGCAAATAAAAATGTCAATAAAAAGTCTGCCTTATTTTTTTATTTTTCAAACCTGCTCCTCAAAAAGATTAACAACAGATTAAAAACTACATATATAAAGGCAAATATCATAATCAAAAGAACAAGGTAACCTAATGAATTTTCTTTTTTAAAATGTATCTTCTCTCTTTATTGAGTTCAAACACACACACACACATATTTGCAAATATATATTTACATATACATATATTATTCACTCAGCAGCTATAGTATCAAGAGTCCATTTCACACTGATATTCATATTTAAGGAATGAGTCAGTGGGTTCTCCTGTCAATAACATATGCCTGACTGGCTTCTATGTCTTAAACACTGGAATTGGTAAGTACTCTGTTCTAAGACATCTTCCCCTGATTCTCTCTCCTCCATGCCCTCTTCATTCCTAAGCTTTCAGTTATTAGCCACACAACGATGATGCCCACATGTCTATATGTAGCCCAGGACTCTCTTCTGAGTCATAGATACAATTGTTTAGTCTATAATGCTCTTAAACATATATTTTCCTCACCCACAGCCTCGCCTGGAAAGAACTCCCACCACTACAAAATTCTAAATAAATAAAGTAACTAAATATCCAAGGAAGTACAAAATAACTTGAAAAGAAATTTCACTGTTCTTGTTATGACATTAAATATTCAATTGAAAATCAATTATTGTAATTAGTTGATTGACATTTTGAATCAGGCCATTCATCTTCACTTGCTAAGTTCTCAACTATATTTTCTCAGCACATTGAAATTTTGAGTTTTCCAATGGTATTTTCGAGAAAAAGAAGAGTCTGGTGTTCATTGTGTCTCCCGAGTAGTAAGTAGTCATCACAAGCCCAGGGGTGCCAGGAGTTAGAAATAACCCTAGTCACCCGACTTCTGGAGTGGAAAGCATGTGCTCACTGGGTGCAAACCCTCTCCCACCCAAGACAGGATGCTCCTTGATGTGGCAGGGCATTTCCTAAAAGACCATGAAAGAGGCAAATTCAAGCTAGACCTTCAATCTCTAGGTTATATTTTTTTCTAAAGAAAGTAAATGAACAACAGAGCCCAAAGTTGTTAGGCAGGAACAAAGGAAAGGGCTACGATTTTCATGAATAATACAAAGTTGACTAGATGAGCTATTTATAGTGTCAGGTGTGAGTAGTATCACCAATAACACGACAAAGAATTAAATACACTATAGAAAGGGAAGTGCTGGAAAAAAATAAAATAAAAACCCAGTAGTAAAATGAAAAGTTCAAAGCTACAAATGAGGCTTTTACAGCTGAAAAAGTACAACAATCTTTGAGAGCAACAGGACAGTACAAAAAGGTTGCTTTAAAATGTGCTCCATGCATTTACAGCTAGGGCGAACAGCATCAAAGAATACGAACAACCCATAAAATGTACCTCAAAGTTTTTGAGGCAATTATTGTTCGATATAAGCGATTAAGGAAGAGAATAATAAAAATGAAGTAAATATACAGATTAGGGAAGTTTATAAAATATTTTGAAATATTTTAGTATAGGTGATAAGACTCATCTCCACAATATAGACACGGAAAAGCAGATACTGTAAAATTCTAGCAAAGATATTTGACAACATTCTTTAGGTCAAGAACAATATAAGGACTTCAAAACTGTCTGTTTGCAGTCATTCCCACTCTGGGCAAAATACAAAATGTTCTAGGCTCCTTTCAGCCCTGAAGGCTTGAGACCAAAGACCTGTTTAGGGCTCTGAAGTGCAAAGGAGGCTCATAATTCACTCCTCTATGGCAATGCACTTGAAAATAAAACATTTTTTTATATCATCAAAAAAAATTTACCTTTGGAGGGAAAACCTATTCTATTCCTTAGAAACTAACACCAAGATTTCCCAAAGCTTTCACTGGAAAGCCAGCTAGGCCTTTTATATCCTTAACCATGACTCCTGAGATTCAACTCCCCTTTGGATATCTCCCCAATGATGGCTTCAAGAAAGAAAAGACTGGTGCTGCTCTAAATTAAATTCTTCAGTTCAAGCAAAGGTAAACGGCTCTTCTCTTAATTTCCCAGTGCACAGCCAAGGCAAGGCTGTAATACATAAATATAAGATAATTAAATGTTTGAAATAACATGAAGAAAATCAACATAAAATGCCATGGATCCGGATTCTAGCATATAGTTTACCTGTTTACAGTTTAGACTTCAAAACGTGAATGCCCCCCTGCTAAGCTTCCAACCTGCCCCAAATGCCTAATTACATCTAATAACCCAATAACCTAACCCAAGAGAAGCAATAGGGAGAGTGTGATATTTCTTTTCCTATGTAGTTTACTCCCACTTTCAGAGTTCAAGTTGATGTCTGAATCTTTCCTCAGATGATTGGAACTGAGAATGTTCACCTGCTATGAGAGAGGCTCTACCTATATATAATGACACATCTTAACTCTAATAGAAAATAAGGTGATTTTTTTTTTTAAACAAAGCACAGTAAGCTATAGCAGTAAGGGTTGTTCTGTTACAACTTTAGATGACATTCATATCAAGGAATGTTTAGGTTTCACACGAGATATTTAGGTAGTGAACTGGAATAAATTTAAATAAAAGAAGTATAATTTATATCTCACAGTGAATTCTCACCTTCACTGCATTAAAATTAAATCTAAGTAGACAAATTAAATGTAAATATTGTATCATATTGTCAGTATATTAATGAAATGCCTATGCTTTACAAATAAATAGATAAGAAGAGCCAGAGCAATATTTCAATCAAAGATAAATATAGGGCAGCCCAGGTGGCTCAGCGGTTTAGTGCCACCTTCAGCACAGGGCATGATCCTGGAGACCCAGGATCGAGTCCCACATCGGGCTCCCTGCATGGAGCCTGCTTCTCTCTCTGCCTGTGTCTCTGCTTCTCTCTCTCTTTCTCTCTCTCTCTCTGTCTCTCATGAATAAATAAAATCTTTTTTTAAAAAAGGTATATCTATAAAAATTGTTCACTCTATATATCTATAAATAGTCTGTGTTCTGTTTTCACAAGGGTATTAATTTCTTAAAGGTGTTTATAAGTTTCACAGAGTATAATTTTTAAGTGTTTATAAGCTAAACTAAGTAAACTAAGTAAAGTAAAAGTTGGTATGCATTGCTACCAAAAATTTTCATAGTATCATTATCATAATTTCATGTAATATACAACAAAATTCATTTCTTTGAAATATCAAGACATCTTTAGATTATTCTTTAATAAAGTAAATTAAGAATGGTAAAAAGTCCTTTGGTTACACATTAACTTAAAATGAAATTTGTAACTCTCATGAGCTTTTCCACAAATATTTCTTGGACAGTTGAATCTTCACAGCAAAGAAATGTAGCTGGACCCATACCTTACACCATATATAAAAGTAAAATCAAAAAGGACCAAACACCGAAGTGTAAGGGTCTCAGAACAAAAGTTAGGACTAAATCTTCAGTTAGTAAATGGTTTCTTAGATAGGACAACAAATACACGAATGAAAAAAAAATAGATAAATTGTACTTAATAAGAAACTTGTATCCAGAATATGTAAAGAACAACTTACAACTCAAAAATAAAGTCAATCCAGTTAAAAATGGGCAAAGAATTTGAATAAATATTTCTTCAAAGAAGATATACAAATAGCCAATAAACACATGAAAAGAAGCTCACCATCATTAGTCATTAAAGAAATGCAAATCAAAACCATAATGACATAGTACTTCACACTCACTAGGATGACTATAATCAAAACAACAGACAATAACAAGTATTGGCAAGAATGGGAGAAACTGAAACCCTCACATGTTGCTGGAAGAAATATAAAATTGTGCAGCTACTTTTTAAAACAATTTGGTGGTCTCTCAAGGTATTAACACAGAATTATCATCTGACCAGCAATTCTATGCCTCAAAAAACTGAAATTTTTACATGAGTAAAAATTTATACACAAATATTCACAGCAGCATTATATTTTAGTAATAAAAAATGAAACAACCCAAATGTGCTTCATCTGAAGAATAAATAAACAAAATGTGGTATATCTATACAAGGGAATATTACTGGAAAATAAAACAGAATGAAGTATTGATATGTATTACAACATGGATGAATCTTGAAAACATTATCCTAATTGAATGAATTCATGTATTATATATAAAATATCCAGAATAAGCAAACTCACAGAAACAAAAGAGAGTTAATCCTTGCCAGGATATAAGGGGAGGAAGAGATAGTGACTTGCTACAGGTATACAGTTTCTTTTCAAGTTAATGAAAGGTTCTAAAATTAGATGGTAATAATGGTTACAGTTGCACAAGATCTGAATATATTTGAAAATTATTAAAATGTACACTTTAAAAGGGTAAATTTTAAAATATGTGAATTATACCTTTATAGCTCTCATAAAAATGAAATTTATAATTCATAATCTGGATCTGAGAAATATATTTACAATGATATTATACTTGTGCTACCAATTATTTTGGATTTCTTATATTACAGAAAGCATTCTACCTACTGATAGCCATGTAAACATATTTTAAAAAGATCAAAAAGTTGCACAAATACCCCCAAGGGCATTTCCAGTGGGCCTTCTGGGGCAAAAAACAATTTCCAGTCATGACCTATTTTATAGCTATTACTATTGTCACTGCATTCTTCAACTTAAAAATGCACCCAACCTATCATGAAATGCTATCTAAGGACAGCCATGGACTCTGACTTCTATCTGGAATACTCCAGCCCAAATCTATCCCTCATTTAGTCCAACATGCAGAATCTCACAAGTGGCAGTGGCAAAGGAAAAAAGGAAACAGGAGAGAAATGATGGAGAATGGATCGATTCATTCCTCCACCTCTAGCAATACTGCTTCTTTAGCTCCAGGACTGACCATACCCAGTAGCCTTCTATCTTTATCCAACCTTCTTATCCCTCTACTGCCCCTGTAAAGACTAAGATCCTGTCTTCATACATCATCCACTGGACCAAGCATACCATTCTTCATAGAAGGAATTCAGTAAGTGTTGGGTATTGAATCAAACCACCTGAAATGGGACTTCATTCTTTAAAAATGCTATTAAAAAACTGTAATATTATTTTTTAAAAAAGAAACCAATCCTCAAACACCAAAATCTAAAATATCAGTTCTTTTTTTAAAAAATTCTATTTAAAAAAAAGTCATTTAATTATTCATGAGACACATACAGAGAGACACAGAGACATAGGCAGAGGGGGAAGCAGGCTCCTCAAAGGGAGCTTGATGCAGAACTTGATCCCCCCAGACTGGGATCACACCCTGACCTAAGGCATCTAGACTATCAACCGCTGAGCCACCCAGGCATCCCTAAAATATCAGTTCTTAATCACAGTGCCTGAACCACTCATATACCATGATCAGCTGCATGATGTGGCTCAAGTAATTTATTACTAACAATAAAGTACTAATATTTGTCAATGGTTGATTTTTTTATATAATTAGAATATATTCAAGGTTATTCTAATAATGTCCTTATATTAACTCTAATATTATTTCTTAAGTAGAGAAAGGAGTAAATGATAACTAATGAGCAGAGACAATTATTCATAGAAGTTATCTATGATAGATATTATCTATCATGACTTAGTCAGGGTTTGATCCTTTCCAGAAAGCCCTCCACACCCTCTTATTAGCCCCATAGCATCAGCGCCACAGGAATGAAAGATTATTCTGTGATATGACTATACCCTACAATATTAATCAAAAGAAATTAGATGCTATGCCCTACAGACATATACCATAAGTCCACATATTTTATTTTTTTATTAAACCATAATTTCTAATCCAGTTGGGAGCCCATCCCAAAGTGATCACAGGTAATTAATTTAAAAGGAGTCTTAGAATCAAGGTATTATCTCCTCCTTCCTTATTAAATGAAGTAGCTGAAGGAAAAACAAAAAACAAACAAAAAATAATGCATGAGAACATCTAAAATAGATTCCTTTATATGGCAGGTTAGTTAATAAAGTGAGATGGAAGAGTCATAGCATCATCAGGAGATTATAAGGTAAAAAAAATATTGGCAAATACAGTAGCCTCCCCCCCCACCTTATCTGTGGGGTGTATGTTTCAAGACATCCAGTAGATGCATGAAAGTGTTGACCCTACCAAACCCTACATAGATGCTTTTTCCTATATATACATATGTATGATAATGTTTAATTTATAAATTAGGTGCAGTAAGAGATTAACAACAATAATAATAAAATAGAGCAATGATAACAATGTACTGTAATAAAAGTTGTGAGAGTGTGGTCTCTCAAAATATCTACTTGTGCTGTACTCACTGTTCTTCTTGTGGTGATGGGAGATAAAATGCCTAGGTGAGGAGATAAAGTGAGGAAATGACGTAGGCATTAGAACACAGTGTTAGACTACGACTGACCTTCCGACCAATGGTCAGAAGAATCATCCACTTCTGGTCTGTGGTTGCAGGAAGACGACTGAAACCTTGGAAAGCAAAACCATGGATACTCAGGGGCTACTGAATGTTTCACCACAGACAGTGGGAATCAATGATGCTAGATACCTTAAAACTCCTGCACTGACCATATGAAGGCAGCAGCCACAGAAGTCAGAGTGTTCATTTCCTACCAATGAATTTTTAAATAGCCTAAAGTCCTATTGTCTATTTATTCCTTTCTTTCATGTCTTATTTTCTGTTCATCCTCTAATATTTCTCAGTACACAGGGAAATCACAATAAAAAAACAACACTGAAACCTATAAAAGAACCTACAGTGTTAATCACATATCATAAATTTGGAGGTAGGAACTCTTACTTCTAAGTTACCTACATGGCCCATTATCTGAAAGAAGTTTAAAGTCCTGGTTATAGTGTAGCAATCCTTAACTACCCAATACCTTAAGATGCCTGACTAGCTAACCTGATTTAGGAAGTAGACATGCTTAAAAATGTCCTGTTCAATCATTACATCATATGGTATAGATCTTAGTATCTAATCTTAATTAAATATAATCTCAACAAAAGCAACTGAAAAGCCATGAAATGAACTGGTGAAGATACAAAGTATTTGATTTTTAATTTCAAAATCCTAAGTTTAAAAACACAAAATATATATCCTATTATTTTTTAATTGATCCTACTTCTTAGCTATTTTTTTCTGCTTTCAGAATGCTGTTAATATGAACCTTTCTCCAACAGCTCTCTTGGGCAAAAGATTGTACTGGCCTACAGATTGAGAACGTATACAAACATCCAGGATTTAGCAATAAGCTAAAATGCCTAGCATACATTCCATAAACATATTCAACACACTTAGCATTTTCCCTGTAAATTAAAAAAATTCAAACCACAATTTAGTTAAAACAGAATATCACTCACTATTCAGCAGCTCAAAATATGGACATTTTACCATAATGGAATATAGCAACTAGGAAATAAATATAATGTGTATTACCTAAAAGTTACTCTTACACCATTTTCAAAGTCCCTTGTACCTGTATTGCCATGTTTATTAGCAGTACCAACTTCTTTTCTTTTTTTTTTTTTTAAGATTTTATTTATTTATTCATAAGAGACACAGAGAGAGAGAGGCAGAGACACAAGCAGAGGAAGAAGCAGTCTCCATGCAGGGAGCCTGACATGAGACTCGATCCTGGGTCTCCAGGATCACACCCTGGGCTGAAGGCGGCGCTAAGCCACCGGGGCTGCCTAACAGTACCAACTTCTACCATTTTCCTTAATTTTCTTATAATTCTGAAGAGGAGATAAGAAGAACTCATAATGAAATCTACAATAATATTAAAAAGCATTTCTACCAATTACAAATTTAAAAGAACACAAGAAAGAAAGGGTCAAGGAACTGCCTTACATTTAAATTGTTAAAATGAAAGGAAAGGCATAGTCAGGCAAAAACTGTCACCAAGATTTCACAGAGTTGATGCCTCCTTCTGCTTTGGATCACACCAAGAAGAGAGTAAGGTTACGATTCAGAGTCAGTTCAATGACTCTAGAGCCTTTCTCAAGGCTCTCACAAATCCTTGTTAGTGGGCACCAGAAAGACTAGATAAGAAAGTATGCATATCTATGCCAATCCATAAAGCACAATGTGAATTCTGAAGTAGCATCTTTATATGCAAAGGGTGTATATTTTAATTTTTTATCCAAAGCTATGCTAATACAACACTTAGGCCTTTACTTATTAACTCTGCAATATTCTGACAATATTCACATTGTACAACTATTAACTTTTATCCTATTTTGGGAAGATTTTTATTAATTCAGTTATGCACTAACTCACAGAAATGACAGAATTCAGGTTTATGATGCCAGTTTGCTCCTACCATGATGCATCTAGTACTGCTATCACCATCTAAAATGAACCCATTCCCCCTCTTATATAAATTATGCTTGTGATCCCATAAGTATCATTCTTAAATACTGTGACCTTTAGCAAAGATCCTAGTTCTAAATCAAAGAAACTGAACTTGCTGCTTTTAAGGCCTTACTAGGTACATTTTTATAAAGGTTGAATAGTCATTAGTAATTTAATTAAGACTCTTATTTTAATAAAAGTTATCTTCCTTAAAATACCAGTTTATAAAGACATGCAAGGAACAGGTATTAAGCCATAAAACACAATTCAAATTTTATAACAGAAAGCATAATGTGGAGATCCCTGGGTGGCTCAGCGGTTTAGTGCCTGCCTTCAGCCCAGGGAGTGATCCTGGACTCCCGGGATCGAGTCCCGCGTCGGGCTCCCTGCATGGAGCCTGCTTCTCCCTCTCTCTCTCTGCCTGTGTCTCTGCCTCTCTCTCTCTGTCTCTCATGAATAGATAAATAAAACCTTAAATTAGAAAAAGGAGGAAGAAAGAAAGAAAGAAAGAAAGAAAGAAAGAAAGAAAGAAAGAAAGAAAAAAGAAAGAAAGCAAGCAGAATGTAGCTCCCCACTAACCTCTGATCCACTAGTGGTCATTAAGGGTTACTAAAACACATGTTCACCACTAGAGCCAGAACAGCACATTGTACCAGGACTCTTACAGGAAAAAAATGTGGTCCACATTGCTGAAATACCCAAATAGCTTTATATCCAAATAGCCCATGACATTCTAGCCCTTCCCATTGTGGTGTTTCACTGGAAAATATCATCTTGCAGAGAAATAAATTGCTGTAATGAGTACATAGGTACTACAGAGTTGCTCAATACTTCACCTTGAAAACACTGTGTTTCAGTCCCACCTTATTTAGAGAGCCAATAAAGCTACTAGAGCTAGAGAATTCAAACTGGGATCTGGCCTCAAATTATGTAAGACATGTATGACACATGTTCATCTATGTATCAGGGACATGTAACTTTAACACCATATTTGCTACACTTCCTGTTCCACGTTCTCAGCATATCATCATTGATTTCAAGGAGCAGACTGAAGCTGACTTGAGCCTCCCCAATGATATTGCTTTCTCCCGTTTACACCTTTTATCTTAGCCATCCCTCCAAGTTCAGAGGAAGCAATGGCCTTCCTGTTACAGTGTCTCCGTGTGCCTTTGGTATGTCTCCTTCCAAGCAATGAGGGATACTTCGCCAGCTAGTTATTCAGCCATACTCAGAACCATCCCTTAATCAGAGTTCCTGTTTCCCATCTCCAAATAAGAAAGGACACTTCTTCGATTGACTGCTTTATTATGAAAGCCTCCTCCTAGTGCTACCCTCCCACAACCAGCTCCACCAGTTGCACTTTCCAACAGTACCACAGCAGTTCTCAAGCATGTGACTCCCTGCTGCAGAAACATTCTCTAGTTCACTAATTTTTACCACATCCAGTATAACTCCTCTGCCAGGCTTTTGGACTCCAAATTATGATTCCTCTAATCTTAAAAAATATGATTTGATTAACATTTCCACAAATCACCAGACATATACCTTTCCCTCAGCCTTTGACTTGCACTCCTATTACTCCCCCTGCCAAGAATATACTTGTCTCTCCCGCCAGGTGAGACAATGCATTCAAGACTCAGCTAAGGTCACACTTGTCTAAAAGATATCCCTTTCTTTCTCTGAAATCCCACAGGTGTGTCCTACAGCACTCCAGTTAGCCTTCAGTTGTTCAGGACTCCTTCATTTCTCATATTCTCCATACATTTAGCTTACATACTGATGGGCCAAAGACCAAATCCTTACAGGATGTTTTAAATCCCTTTCAGTAACTAATAGAGAATATACCACATCCCATTTAATAAATACTGATAAGATTATTGTATAGGATTATATACCATCTATCTTCTCAAAACCTCAGGATCACTTTTGAATTCACAAATATCAGACATTTTTCTATGGACTAACTTCATCTTTGGAACAACAAGAACAGCAGTCCTAAGAGAAACAGAAAGGGAAGAAAGCTCTGCTTTTCAGAAATAGATTTAAATGACAACTTATCCATGGGATAAGTCTTGTAGCATGTCTTGTAGCAGCTTTTATCTCAGACTCTTTGCAAGGATACTACAACCTTGGAATCCAGGGATAATGCCTCCTTCCAGGTTAGAAGACAGATTTGTTTCCTGACCAGGAAAATAAAGATAATACCTCCCTGCGGGGCAAAGGTTGGGCAGCTTTGCTAGACACTCCTTAAAAGATTGGGGATTGTCTAACGCTGGAGTTCCTCAGCCATGACATAAACCTCATGCACAAGCATCTACCTGGGTCACTCAGCATTGCTCCTGGGGGATTTGGGGACAAGAGGAATCAATGAGAACATGAAGCTCATGCTGCCTGCTGTGTCCTGAGTAATAAAGTCCTTTATCTCTGACCCAGGAGTCACCTGTCTTCAGCCAGCATCTATGTAACTGGGGCAGGCTAACTTGCTAGCCTGCAAACTGGGTCAACTCTCAAATCCTTTGTAGTTGTGGACAACTTCTGCCTGTTAACTAAAGTAAGTCTGTTCAATTAGGAGTTTCTAGTTTACAGGAAAAAAAAAGTAAACAAAAGCTATCATATCACATTCTATACACATCTAACATGCAATGACATGGATAAATCTAAAAACAAAATGGTGAGTGAAAGAAGCAAACTCAAAAGTGTAAGAACACCATGATTTTATAATATGAGGTTCTACTGCATGCTAAGTTTAAGTGAGAGACATCAGAATGGTGGCTGCTTCTTAGGAGAGTCCCAGATGGAAACAGAATAGAACAGGGAAAGGGTTTTCTGGGGTGATGGTATGTTCTATGTTTTGACTGGGGCACTAGTTACAAGGATACAATAGTCAAAAGACTTCAAACAATACAGTTAAGAACTGGTGTTTTAAGGTGTAAATTATGCTCCATCAAAAAAGCATTATAAGTTCTAAATATCCAAATACTGAATATATTACGGTCTCTTTTAGTTTCAGGATATAATGATTCACAGACACACTAAAACATGCTGGCCAGGTATGCACACATTCTTTGTTTTTGTTTGTTTTTAAAGACTTTATTCATTCATGAGAGACACACACACAGAGAGAGAGAGAGAGAGAGAGAGAGAGGCAGAGACATAGGCAGAGGGAGAAGCAGGCTCCACCCAGGGAGCCCAAGGTGGGACCTGATTCCGGGATTCCGGCATCACACCATGCCCAAAGCAGACACTCAACTGCTGAGCCACCCAGGCATCCCTGCACACATTCTTTGAACATGGTCTTTAGAGAGGCAGCTACAATACAAGGATTTAAGAGTATGCATTCTGGAATAATACTGCTTGAGTTTGTGCCTGGATCTTTAATTGCTAGCTAGATACCACCAGGCAACTTCCTTAACCTCTTCATACCTGGGTTTTATCCTTTTAAGGATAAATACAGTTGACTCTTGAACAACACCCAGCTTAGGGGTGTTGATCCCCTGCACAGTCAAAAGTCCATGTATAACTTTTGACTCTCCAAAAACTTAACTACCAATAGCCTACTGCTGACTGGAAGCCTTACCAATAATGTAAACAGTTGGTTAATGTATTTTGTACGTTATATGTATAATATACTATATTCTTATCATAATACCTAACTTTTTCCTCAATTTTTTCAGTCTTTCTAGGCTAACCATTGTCTGCAAGCTTTTTTCCAACTGTCAGAAATCTCAAAAAATTTTTCCAATAGATTTATTGAAAAACATCCACATACAATTGGACCCATATAGTTCAAACTCATGTTATAAGAAAAATTCTTACCTGTGGTTATGAGAACTAATTAGGTAATATAGGTAAGTTATGTCATACATAGAAAGCGTTCTCTACAGTCGTAATCATTTATTTAGAGATAGTGATAACATCAGATTCAAAGTAATTCAAAATATTTCTGTTAAAGTAGGAGAGCAATATGCTTTTATAAATCTAGTAACTCGGGCAGCCCAGGTGGCTCTAGCGGTTTAGCACCGCCTTCAGCCCAGGGCCTGATCCTGGAGTCCCAGGATCGAGTCCCACATCGGGCTCCCTGCATGGAGCCTGCTTCTCCCTTTGCCTGTGTCTCTGCCTCTCTCTCGCTCTCTCTGTGTCTCTTGTGAATAAATAAATAAAAAATAAAATCTTTAAAAAAAAATCTAGTAACTTTAAGGTGCATTCATTAGTGGGAATGTGAGGTAGAATATTTATTACAATAATATCATCCAAAAGTCATTTTATTATATAATCTAAGAAGCAAGAGATCCATATCACAGTTTTTTACATGCTATTTAAAGTCCAGAAAAAAAATTAAGTCAAATAAATGCCACTTTTGGTGAACGTCTCAAGTCAAAATACATGTATCTCATTTACTCTCTGACAACTGTATTGTTAGTCTTTTTTGCCTTTTTTTCCTCATATACTACATGTGAAAGTTGAAGATCCAATAGAATGCTAATCCCAACCTTGCCAGAAGAGTAAATTAAGAACAAAACTTTTGAAAGGCATGCCTCAAGGAAATATGTGAAAGGACAAAATTTCAAGTATGATAGCACAAATACAGGCAGAGTGGGACAAAGGGTGAATTTTCAGAGATGGAAAAGCACTTTGGTAAAGGACAAAGCAAAGAACAGGGATCAAACTTCATGGTTCTGCAGATTAGGCCACACTCTTATATACCACTGGTTTAATGTTCCATAAAGGTGCATGTGCCACAGAATCACCTCAGAACTGTGCTCTTTAAGATTATTCCCAAGATTTCAGACAGAAATATAATTAGAAAAGAGAGAATCAATAATAAGTACTAATGATGCAAAATTTCTATCCTTTTAAAATTCACTTTTTTCATTTTTTGTTACTGCATCATTAAAATAGTTCTAACATTTACTATCCACTCCATTAAAAGTATTTCCAGGATTTCATATCCATTACTATATATATGATATATGAGGAATTTTATGTCACTAACTTGGCATTTGAGTGGAAAATTTCAACGTAAAAGAGAATGTAATTAAATCAGTGAAAATGGCAACCCATGTGGCTCAGCAGTTTAGTGCTGCCTTGGGCCCAGAGTGTGATCCTGGAGATCCTGGAGATCCTGGAGATCCTGGAGACGCAGGATCAAGTCACACGTCAGGCTCCCTGCATGGAGCCTGCTTCTCCCTCTGCCTGTGTCTCTGCCTCTCTCTCTCTCTCTCTCTCTCTGTCTCTCATGAATAAATTAAAAAAATCTTTAAAAAAAAAATCAGTGAAAAATGCAAATTCCTAGGAAACAGGTCAAGTCATTGGATAATAGAGGAGGAGCAAGCCAACTGGGCTACTGTTTTCAATCTGGCCCACCAGGCTGGTTTCCAAGATCTATAAAGAACTTCTTAAACTCAACAGCAAAGAAACAAACAATCCAATCACGAAATGGGCAAAAGACATGAACAGAAATCTCACAGAGGAAGACATAGACATGCCCAACAAGCACATGAGAAAATGCTCTACATCACTGACCATCAGGGAAATACAAATCAAAACCACAATGAGATACCACCTCACACCAGTGAGAATGGGGAAAATTAACAAGGCAGGAAACCACAAATGTTGGAGAGGATGCGGAGATAAGGGAACCCTCTTACACTGTTGATGGGAATGTGAACTGGTGCAGCCACTCTGGAAAACTGTGTGGAGGTTCCTCAAAGAGTTAAAAATAGATCTGCCCTAACACCCAGCAATTGCACTGTTGGGGATTTACCCCAAAGATACAGATGCAACGAAACGCTGGGACACCTGCACCCCAATGTTTCTAGCAGCAATGTCCACAATAGCCAAACTGTGGAGGGAGCCTCGGTGTCCATCAAAAGATGAATGGATAAAGAAGATGTGGTTTATGTACACAATGGAATATTACTCAGCCATTAGAAATGACAAATACCCACCATTTGCTTTGACGTGGATGGAGCTGGAGGGTATTATGCTGAGTGAAATAAGTCAATCAGAGAAGGACAAACATTATATGGTCTCATTCATTTGGGGAATATAAAAAATAGTGAAAGGGAATAAAGGGGAAAGAAGAAAAATGAGTGGGAAATATCAGAAAGGGAGGTAGAACATGAGAGACTCCTAACTCTGGGAAACGAACAAGGGGTGGTAGAAAGGGAGGAGGGCGGAGGGTGGGGGTGAATGGGTGACGGGCACTGAGGGGGGCACTTGACGGGATGAGCACTGGGTGTTATTCTGTATGTTGCAAATTGAACACCAATAAAAAATAAATTTATTATTTAAAAAAAATAGTGAAAGGGAATAAAGGGGAAAGGAGAAAAAATGAGTGGGAAATATCAGAAAGGGAGACAGAACATGAGAGACTCCTAATTCTGGGAAATGAACTAGGGGTGTTGGAAGGGGAGATGGGTGGGGGGTGGGGATGACTGGGTGACAGGCACTGAGTGGGGCACTTGATGGGATGAGCACTGGGTGTTATTCTATATGTTGGCAAATTGAACACCAATAAAAAATAAATTTATTTAATAAAACTATGTTTAGCAAACAAAAAATGGCATTTTGAAAAAAAAAAAATCTGGTCCACCAGTAAAATGTTGAAGCAGAATGGTGATTACTGAGTATTTAAAGAACTGACTCAGGCCTTCTGGCAAACAGATCTTTCCTTTGCTTAAGAACTACAATACCTGGTGTACAACAGTAACACACCAAAGATGAGTTTCAGACTTTAAAATAGCTGGCTATTTTTCTTAAAAGCCCTACAATTATTTTAATTTTTTAAGTCTTATTCTCACATTTCTTCTTTCTTGAAGTACAACAGTAGTGTACCCTGTGCTCCACATAGGAAATGGAAAAAAAAGAGATTGCAATCCCTCCCAAACTACACTTTATCTAAAAGGCAGCATTCCTGAAAAGGTTACAGTGATCCACTGTAATTGTGTAGACAACAAAATGTTATAGGGGGAAAAAAGCATTTTAATTACAACTACATTCCTTTCTATCTAAAAAGCAGGTGCGCACACTTACATATGTAAATTCAATAAAGTTCACACTTCCTTTTCTTGCCAGGCCTGAATAGTTAATTGGAAAACTTGGCTTTTAATTGTACTCATGGACTCCTCAAACTGAACAAGCTATTGTGTACAAAAACATCTACTACTGACAAAGAACTGCATATTATCATGAAAAAAACTTCTTGACTTTTCTTCATTGTAAAGCATTTTTTTCCATCCCTGAGGACTTCCAGGTTTGAAGTGAAGAAAATGAACTCTTTATCCCATAACAACTCTCCTAGAACTGCCTATTTAAGTTTTGATCTAAAAAGAGAAACTTGTCAGTTTTCTACTTCCACTACCACAGCTCTTTGATATGAAGAGCCTAAAGAGAGCTAAGTTTTTACCTCGTGTTTCAAGGAAATGGAGGAATGCTACTGGCGAACAGGAGTCATCCAAATCAAAAACCTATGGTCAAAACATTCTAGATTCCTCCCTCTTCTTCCTTCCCAAATTCACATTGGCCACTGCGGTAGAGAGACTGCACTTCCTTCCAGTCCAGCCCCTGTCACTGGCTTGTTTTGGACCTTGCCACTTCTACTTCAGTTGCTTCCTTTGTGGACTTTCTACCTTCAATCTTGCCCCCATTCAAAGTTATTTTAACCCACACTGTCCACCATAGCAATTGTCTTAACAGTAGATCTGACCATGTCACAGAACACAAGATCTGTTCACAAGCCCTGATAAAGTTAATTTGTATATCAGGACCCACAAAATGGAGGCAGGCCCTGCAACCTGGCCCACATCACAAATCCAAACTTGAGTGAGCCTGCAGTTAATGGGAAACACCCGTCAAAGAAATCTAACATATACAAATCACAAACCTCCAACTCAGCTTTAGCTAGCTTACCTTACCTTAGAAAATAGGACCTGCCGTCCTTATAAGGGAATCCCTAACCTCCTAGCCAATCATGCCTGCTTCCACATGGCCTCTTCTAATGTTTTTTAAAACTCATATTTTCCCCAAATTCCTTGGGAATAATGTTCCAACTACTCATGAGCACTGTACTCCCCCAACCAAGGATTGCTTTCCCTTGAAGAAAGGACATCAGACTGATTACTAAATTGTTTTCGTTTTGCAAATTGCCAGTTTTGGCAATGAGATGAGACCTGAAGACAGCTGCTAAAGATTCCGGGATGGCTTCTAGAAGCACGCAAATGTACCCAGAGAGCCATTTTATTTGCCGCCTCTCTGGCTGCTCTGATAAGTTTCTCTCTGATCAAGCTCTGCTTCTTTTGCATTCTGAGCTACTCAAATTTATTCATCTTAATTCTTCCAGTTGGAAAATTGAGGTATGAGGGACTCCAGGTTTTTTGCAGTGAGACTTAGTGAGCTACAACATTTAAGTTTGTGGCCAAACTCATCTACAAGGTAGGAAACTTTGAGGGGTTCCTTACAAGTCTCAGGAACTGTGGACAGGCAGGCAGAAACAGTAAGTATGGCTGAATTATGATGGATTATTTGAAAGGAAAATAGTGGTTACCCCTCTATCTAAAGAAAGAAAGATGGCAGCCTGGGGCGGGGGGAAGACTCACAAAGCTTTAAGGTAAGTTCACAGCACAAACTGCTAGGAAACTTGGGGAAATGAAGACAAGAAATTCAGCCTTTTCCAACCAATGACACATCAAAATCTAAGCAGGTGCAAGCTAGACTATTAAAAGCCGTTAAGGTATCCACCACTATAAAGACATTTTTTCATTACTTTTTTTTTTTTTTATGATAGTCACAGAGAGAGAGAGAGAGGCAGAGACACAGGCAGAGAGAGAAGCAGGCTCCATGCACCGGGAGCCCAATGTGGGATTCGATCCCGGGTCTCCAGGATCGCGCCCTGGGCCAAAGGCAGGCGCCAAACTGATGCGCCACCCAGGGATCCCTGACATTTTTTTGTGAGAGAAATAATAGATCTATTGCTAATGGGAATCTCAGAAGCTAAAATCACAGAATTGGTGAGCACAGGTCAAATGCCCAAAAGCTCTTAGAGTGTTTACCACCTAACTGGAAGACTCCTGTGCTAGGATAAATTGATCACAGAATGGGTTAGATTGACACTAGGCCATCTGCCAATGTCAAGAAAATGTGTGAGCAACAAGGCACACAGTAAAACACCACAAAATTCCCAACCCAATGGCATGTACCTCTTAAACATTTGGCTCTGGGAGACCCAAAGCTTCGCAAAAGAAATGGGATCCTCAAGTTCCAAAGAATCAAGTATGCCATCTTCCAGCACAAATGTTTATTTTATGTCTAAGGACTATGGTCCCCAAAGTTGTAGGTATCTACAAAAATGGCCAGATCTTACCAAGACAGTCTAGATTTAAAATGGCCTTTATGGGGAACATTCCAATTAGAAAAGATCATTTATTTTAAAAGTGAACTTGAAAGTAAGTGTTCTGGGCAGCCCGGGTGGCTCAGTGGTTTAGCGCTGCCTTCGGCCCAGATCGTGGTCCTGGAGCCCTGGGATCGAGTCCCATGTCAGGCACCCTGCATGGAGCCTGCTTTTCCCTCTGCCCTGTGTCTCTACCCCTCTCTCTCTCTCTCTCTCTCTCTCTCTCTCTCTCTCTCTCTTTCTGTGTGTCTCATGAATAAATAAATGAAAAAATTTTTAAATGCTTTAGAAGTAAGTGTTCCTGAATCAAACAAACAAAATGGGAGACCTATTTTGATTGGCATGCAGAAGAATCTGAAAGACTTCAAAAGTCCAAAACACCTTCATGGAAAGATTCATTGCAAAAAGCTAATAAATAATTAAGGATATAAGAGGTTCCTAAAATGATTATGAGAATGAAATGACTCTACTACTCCCTGCTACCCTCCTTGACCTCAGTAATCCTCCATCTGTGCTATCTTTCCACTCTAAATAGACTACAGGACCATAAACAAAAATCTGCCTCTACCCAGACTATAATGGCCTATATCCAGAGGCCCCTATATCTACCACCAAAAGAAGGCCCCCACATGGGCCCCTTTCAGGATTGACAGGATTCCAAGGGATTCTCCAGTAAACTGCTAGCAGTATTCCCTTAAACAGCCAAGGGGAAACTAAAATTAAAAACGTTGCTAAGTTCTGGTAGATACCCCAGCTTCACTCTCTACCTCAAACCCACCTAACTCTGGAGCTTTGGAAAAGGGATCAGGGGAAAATTGACAGAAGCCAGTGAAGGGTGAAAATTCTTACCAGAATCAGCCTCCTGGATCTCTGTCTATAGTGCCTGGTCAAGAAAGAAAGGTAAAAGTTCATGTTATCCCTTCCTTGGATATTGGAAGATGCGTTGGATATTGATCCTTTATCTCTCAAGGACAGCTATTGCCTTCTTATTTGTCTCATTCTGTATCCTCAGAACCTGGCTTGGCAACCATCAGATTGCAGGCCCTCAAAATATAGGCAGACAGTGGCTCAGTCAGGAAAGTATCTGCTTTTGGCTCAGGTCATGATCCTGGGGTCCTGGGATAAAGCCCTGAATCAAGCTCCCTGCTCAGCAAGGAGTCTGCCTCTCCCTCTTCCTCTGCCACTCCCCCTGCCTGTAATCTCTGTGTCAAAGAAATAAATTATTGCACTCCACTTGTGGCTAGTGTCTTACAGACTATTGCCAGCTCTCAAGGCAATTGTGTCAGTCTTGATTTTGGCTATCTTTGGGAATGACTCTGGATCTTGAGAGAGCAGTATCTTTTGCACCTTCTTTGGGAATGCCTCTTGTATCCAATAGATTGTTCAATACTGCCAGGAATATTTACTGGTTGTCCCAGCTGAAACTTGACAAGATATTCAAAAGGATCCTTTTAAGGAGCTATATGGTTATCAGTTTGCTGATATTGGAGGCTGATATTCAGAACCTCATGAAAACTTTTGATTAGGCCTTCTCTCCTAAGCTAAATGAAACTATGAAACCGGGTGGAAAGAAAAATAGACAAACAGCTCTAAATCTAGAACACAGGAATCTTTTGATTTCCATCTTAGTTGAAGATCTTCTCCCGGACCTAAAGAAGCAAATGTAGTTGATCACCTGGTCAGCCCTTTGAAGTCATACAGGTTGCAACCCAGTTCTTTGAGGAATTAAGAAGAACTGTCCTTATCTTATAAACTCGGAATTTACAAGAACAGAAATGTAGCTCTAGAAGCAATTCAAAAGCCGTCTATCATTTTTATCAATTCCCAAACCTCCCCTGCTAATCTGTCAAAGCTTGTAGGTATTGTAAAATTTTAGATTTAGGAAACAAGCCCTCTTGGAGGAGCTTGCATTCTTTCCCTGTGCCTTTGAGGCGTAAATGTTCTACCCAGTCTTCTCCAGGAAATGAAGGACATTTCTTTGAAAAGCAAACTCCAGGAAGGTAATTCTCCTCAGAAGGGAGGAAAAAAAAGAAAAGTGGGGGAGACTATTTGGAAATTAGGCCAACGCAAAATATGTTAAAAGTGGAAAGCCATCTGCATGGTCACCTTTACTTATTCCATCAATTTGGATCCAGCTGTTCTTTTGTAAACTAGTGAGTTTTTGCATTACTGTATGATCCAAATAGTCTTTTTCAATTTCTAAACATACAGTCCAATTTTAAGACTCAAAATGCCCGTGATTCTCCCCAATGGCGGGAGGACAGAGCCGGCAGAGAGGCTCCTCCCCACCGCACTTCTAGAGCGGGTAGGAAAGGGCATCTGGAGACTGTAATGGTTAGAAGAGAATGCTGTGTGCTTCAGCACCCACCACACAACTCTACAAAATGCATGAAGAGCTCTTGGTAGTGCCACCAAATGTAAAATGCAAATGTCACGTGTTTCTCCTTCCCAGGCTCAAAGCTGCTGCTTGTCTACAACTGGAGACCAGCTGGTGGCCCAGCGTCTCCCTGCGCGGTGAGGGGTGTCCCCCGCGGCCCTCCGGCCCTCCGGCCCGTCTCTCCTGGCGTCGGACCTTAGAATACAGTGTAAGGACACTCAGCGGAGCTCGGGAAGGTGCAGGGAAGCGGGAAGAGCTCCCTTAGAGCCCGGACCGGGTGAGGGCTTGCAGAAGCCTGGAGCACAGGAGCTGAGGCTGACCTGAGATCATCCCAACACTGCGGCTGAAGAATCTGAAGCCGGGGGAACTTCAGGAGCCAGTCCGGGCCCCGCCAGCTAGTGGGGAGGCTGAGAGCCCGGGCCGGGGTGCGATGCCCCGCAAGCCAGCTGCTTGCTCCAGCCGAGTCGCCGCGCCTCTGCACCCAGCGGCGCGTGGAGGGGTGGCGTGGAGGAGGCGGCCACCTGTGGGCCGGGACCACGCTCTCCGCAGCCCTCAGGCAGGTGCTCCGGGGCGCCCCTGCGTGGACGCCCGCCGAAGGGCCCGCAAACGCGCCGCCTGCACGGCCTGCGGGCCGTCTGGTCTCCATGGCGACGGACGCCCAGGCCACGCGTCCCCGTAGACGCCCCGGGGTCGGAGGTCATCTCTGTGACAACGGCGGCTTCCCGCGCTACGGCGGCTCGGACGGGCCGCTTCCGCCGCATTGCGATGCCGAGCCCCCAGCGCTCTGGGGCGAGGAGCGCCTGGTCTCGGGTCCCGGAAGCCGGGTCGGCGCGTCACACCCGAGGGCGCGCAGGCGGCGGGGCTTCGGGCGCGGGAGCACGACTGCCGGACGCAGATCCGAGCGGCGCAGAGCGGCGGCGAGCAGCTCCGGGAGCGGGAGCGGGAGCGGGAGCCTTCCGCCCGCCCTGCCCCCGCACGCCCCGCGCCCCCAGCCTGGGCCTCGGGGCCCAGCGCCCTCCGCCGTGGAGGCGGCTCCAGACAGCAAGAGCCAAATACGTCGGCGTGGCTGCGGGATGGCAGGGAGCTGACAAGTTTGCAGAGGACTGCTTTCAGACCGGAGGGAAGAAGATATTGAGGGAGGGAGGCACCTCTTTGCAGAGCAAGGAGCTGGAGGCCGGTTAGCTGCTGTCCCCTCCCCCCACCCCCCAGGGCAAAAATACACCCCAAGGGAGGGTCCCAGTTCCCGGATAAAGGGGTTCAGTAAAGAGGAACAATTCAGCGTCGGGACTGTTGTTGTGGAACGTCTTGCTTTTTCAGGAGAAGCAAATTTAAGATTAGAAAAGAAAAGGAAGGGGGCTCCTGCCCAGGGAAGCGGATGGTGCCCTACCAGGGGCTGCTCAGGGCTGAGAGTGCCAGAAGGTTCTTGGGCATTGTTTTATTTATTTTTTTATTTTTTTTTATTTTTTATTTTTTGAGTAAGGCCCCAAGTTTTGAGATTTAGAAAGGAGGCATTATAAGCCGCGGGCCTAGGGCATATCAGCGAACCGAGCCTCCGGATGCTGTATCATGGGAGGAAGAGCTAGAAGTCCATCAACAACTTTCTCCTTCTCTTTGTTTCATCATCAAGAAACCAAATTCCTGGTTGGCGCTGTGGGGAAGGAGTAAAGCATTAAGTGAACTTAAGCAACTATTAAGTTATGATGCCCGCAGTTGCATTCCCGCGGTTAACTTTCGCAAAGAATCCTATTTTCCGCTGTCAGTTCATTTAATAAGCCTACTGAAGACCTGCTACGCATCATAACCAAAGTTCTTGTCAGGGAACAATGACGAAGGCAATAGTGCCCAACAATGGTCGAGTGACTTTCTTAGTTTGAGGGGATGAGATGAGATAAACAAAAGCTTCCCTTCTGCCTCCATGAATAAGGAAGACCCTCCCCGAGATCCTTCCTTCAACTTTCCTTCCTTTCATCCTCCTACCTTTTACATTCTCACTAAAGCAGAAAGTTAATTTGTAGCAACTGGAGAAATACATAGGGGAAAAAACATCAGGACATATTTGGTCCTTGAAAAGCAGAATAAGCAAAAGGTATTAGTGCATCTCTGCAGACATAGGGAGGAACGGAGAAAGCCTCCCTCAAAATTCCCTGTTCAGTGCTCAGATTCGGCGCTTAAACTCCATGTGGTATGTGGGACACGAACCCTTAAAGAACAGAGACTATGGGGGGATCCCTGGGAGGCGCAGCGGTTTAGCGCCTGCCTTTGGCCCAGGGTGCGATCCTGGAGACCCGGGATCGAATCCCACATCGGGCTCCCGGTGCATGGAGCCTGCTTCTCCCTCTGCCTATGTCTCTACCTCGCGCCCTCTCTCTCTCTCTATCATAAATAAATAAAAAAATTAAAAAAAAAAAAAGAACAGAAACTATGGCACTGGGCAGGTAGAAGTGTCAGTAGTGTTTCCCTGACCCACAGTCCCTCCTGGAGATGACCCTAAGGTGAAGCTCAAAGGCTTTGCTGAGAAGAGAGACACTACAAGGCAACGTCTGGTTTAAAATTTAACAGGAGGCAGGGAGTAGGGTCTTAATAGAGGAGCTTCAAACATACTGTTTAATCCCAACTGTCTCGCCTTAAGGCATAAGAAACTATTTTGAATAAATGCTTCCATTTTGAGACATCGACATGGTATTTATAGGAGGATTATGAGTCAATTGAGGGAGTTATGATGCCAAAATGTACAAAGGAGTGAAAACTTTGATTGTTGTCCTGGTTGCCATATGTATAGAAACACCACAAAAGTCCCCAGTGTTTGTGTTGCTAAAACGGAGAAGACTGGGGTTTGAACATTTTTAAAGAAATGGTTTCATGTGGGAAATGTTAATATAGTATAGCATTACCTTTAGTACCTTCTGAAGGCATTGCATTATTTGAACAAATATTCACGATTTTAGATGCCAAGATGAGAATAGGCTGGATATGGGTACAGCCAAAGTCTTCCTCATTGTTAAAGCCAAATTGAGATTATCATGCATTGGATTTCACACTTGTTAACTCAGATATAATTTCAAAAAAAGAAAAATCCACTCTCCCAACAAGTTGATACTTGGAAACCTATCTACAATGCAGTCCTTTCGCTCATGAAGTGCCCCTGCTCTGCAAACTCATTTTGCTACTTCAGTAACTAAAGCTTCTTGGAGAGAGTCCAGGGGCAGCTCCAATTGCATGGAATCCCGCTCTAAAGGCAAGCATGTCAGAAGGAGAACCTCACACCTGTTTGGTGTTCCAGCCATGCAGTCTGAATTTGATGCCTCCTTTTGATACACCTCAGTGTTTAGAACTGCAGAGATTGTGGCCCAGGGTGGCTCACCCAGTTCTAGAGGAAACCAGGATGAGTCGGCAGGCTGACAAGGGGAAGGAGTAAAACATGCTTACTTTCATTTTTCTTCCGCCTCTCCCTATTTTCCCACTTCTAAAATGCCATGACAGCCCTACATGTAAAGCAAGTAGTTTTAAAAGAATAACATATATTTAAATGAGTAACAGGCGTACCAGATGTTTTTGGCACCTAAAACAGCTTTAGTGAAAGGCAAAAGCAGAGCTGAAAGACACCAAATCAAGTAGGAAAAAGAAAATGACAATGAGTTCTACCAAGCCCTGCCTGTTTCATCTCCAAGTTATATGGCAGAAAGACTGAGTTCGGAAAAAGAGACCCTCTGGGCTGTGAGTTTGTGGGATTTTCTAAATGTGCCCTGCTGAACTTCTGCTTCGTACCCTCCTTCCACTCACTGTCCCTGGTATCCAAAATTATCCTTGATTATAACTTATCCTAAATTCTGTGCTTTCCAAAACCCTATCAATCCAAAGAAGTTTGGAGGTGCCATGAGTGTGGTTCACTGGGTGTATATATTTGAGGCTCTGTAGTTTCCTTGTTGTACATTATCTGTCTAAAGAGATATCCATGATTAAAAAAAAAAAGAGAGAGATATCCATGACATGACCATAGTGTTTACCTTTATCGTGGATTGTTTTTTCTAACCACATTTCTTAGCAGCTGTCACTCAAAGTCTAGTGACCTAGATTGGCCTTTGCTACACGTTGGTCAGTCTACACTATCATTGCTGGTTTAAAGAAACATACCAGGCCCTCCTCCAGGCTAAATAAGAAACTTGGATTTAGTATTCCCTATTTAGCGATTTGCCTAAAATACGATCACCTTGCATGACTCATACAGTGAAAGTGGAAGCAGGTAATATTTATTCTAAACATACAGTTACTGCTCTACTAGGAAAATAGGGGAAAGTAGGACGTTTAAGCATACGTGTGTGTTTTCTGCTAATAGTCATATTGTGAGATACTGGACATTTCTATGAAGATGGTAGATTTAGTTTTTATGCAGGATACTTCTAAGCTATTGTAATTTATTTTAAAAAGCCCTACTATATATTGTACAAGTATATTCTTCATGTTCTAGTTAAATTTTACATAAAAGCAACTACCAAAAAAACCTTTGAAATTAACACCTCTTATTTAAATGCTAATAGCTTTTGGGTAGATAAATAACTTTGTCCTTAAATTCATGACTCTATTATCTACTTATTTTCACACCAACATGACTCTATAGCAGTGCTCCAAAAGTCCTCCCAGGAGCCTTGACCAAACTACCCGAACAATTTAAAAATTGGGAATAATCAGTGATTTATTCTATAGCTTGCAAAGATTGAGAAGAATTATTAATCTAAGAAGTCTTTGCACCAAATTCATGATCCTCGTACTGGTGGTTGGAGGTATTCTGTGGAGCTTCTTCGTTTGAAACCAGTTAATTGTCCTTGTTTTAGATTTAAGATAACATAATAGGTAGTAGTCAACTGTTCTTTCTGATTTTAACAGTTAAGAAGATTTCAGTCTTTGTTTTATTTTAATTACCCAATTAACTTCTTGGTTATACTGCTATCTTGGGATCAAAAACTTGCAAACAATTTTAGGTTTCATGTTAATAGCAGAAGGAGAATGGAACCTACCAACTACAATCCTGAAAGGGAATGGCTAAGCATGGATTTAATGTGAGTTCAAGAAGCAAAACTTTTAGAAGATGAGATAGTATGACACATCAATGTCACATTTTTAAAATAATTTACAAATGCTCCCATTCCCCAGGTTGGCACTCTAACTTCCGGCAACCTAAGCCTACACTATCCCATTAGAATAGTTGGTGATGTTGTCATCACCATGATGTTTGAATTAACCCATCAATTCACACCCAAGTACTTTAGCATTCATAAGCTGCAAAATAAATTACTCTAAAAATAATTTGTCATTTGACACCTTCCAAAATGCCTTGAAAGGAAAAATGTCTACTTTATTCCAGAGAGATGAAAGTGGGTGGGGTGGGGGAGGTGTAATAAAAATATCTTGCACCGTGTATGGGGGGGGGAGAGATTAGTGTTTCCAGTAAAATTGTTTAATATACATTATATATATAATATATATGTTATATATTATATATATATATAAAGGCCAGTAAGGAAACTTAGTGTTCAGAGCAGAATTCTTTTCCACTTTACAGTACTATAGAGGGACTAACTTCAAGGTCCCTAGACAAATGGCCGAGTCTAAAAAAAAAAAGAAAGAAAAGAAAAAAAATGCTTTTACATTGTTCCTTTCTCAGAAGGGAGCTAAATCTTTCCACACGAAAAGGCTTCAAAACCCACTATTTTTACTGCATGGAGGAGCAAGCCTCCCTTCTGACAGCAGCGCTCGGCTGGTCCCACTTTGGTAAGTCTTGCAAAAAGGGTCTTCACATTAACTTGTGAGATAATAGTGTTGCAGATCTAGGTATCAGTGAAACATCAGCAAGTGGGGGGCTTCATGTGGGGTGGGGGTACACCCCACAGTTGAGTAAGAAATGCGGGTGGTAAGGTGACAACCCCGCTTTCTCCTTGGGCAATGCCCAGGATGGTGGTATTAGTTCAGAGTTGCTAAACGCTGAGGAGTTGAGAGAGAGAAGGGTAAAAGGACAGGAGATGGAGGGGGAGGGGGGGAGCAGGAGGGAGGAGGGGGAGGAGGGCACGGAGGGGACGGTGAGAGAGGGGTAGAGCTACAGCACAGTGACGAGGATTCCAGGGCAGAGCCCCGGAGCCCACTGCAGCGGCGTGCCCGCGGGCAGCGGAGACCTCTCCCAGAGCACCCACCGCCACCCAAACGTCCCGGCTGGGGCCACTGCCCAGGCGTCCTCCGCCCACAAGCGAGCACCTGCCCTTTTGGACGGTCTAACAACTCGCAGGTTCCCTACTCTGCAGCAGCGGGGGCCTCACTGGGTGCTCAGCCTCCACACCCACCACCTCCATCCCCGCCTACCGCCCCCCCACCCCCTCCCTCGTCCTCCCCCTCTCCTCCGGGCACCCGCAGACGGCAGCCCCCTCGGAGCCAGCCGCCCCAGCTGCGCTGCGTTTGCTGGGTTCCGAGGCTGGGAGGCGGCAGCCACTTGCTGCCCGGCCGCCGGGGCTCGGGCGCCAGCGCAGCCCCCGGCAGAGCTCGGGGTGTCAGGGCGGCCGCGGGGAGCCATGATCTACTACACCGCAGTGCCAACGTCAGGAGCCTCCGGCGCCCGGGCGGCCACTGCGGGACGCCCGGGGCCCCGCCCCCGCCCCCCAACGCAGCCCCAGACACAAACAGCGGCCCCCGGGCCCTCCCCGGCCTGAACTGAGCCGGGGGACGCCGCACACCCCCGCTGCCCGCGCGCGGCTCGCAGACTGGCTGCGCCCAGCCTCCTCGCCCGCGCGCCGCCGCCGCCACGCAGCCCTCCGGCCTGGCCTCCCCCGGTTGCTCGCCCACAACTTCGCGGCCGCCCCCGGACGCCTCAGCTTGGGATACCGGGAAGTGAACCCCCGGGACTCGACTCCCCGAATCACCTGCATTTGCATTTCTTATGTAACGCACTGCAAGTTTCCCGGTTGGAGCTCACGGAATAGGGACGCAAGATCACCGGAGCCTGAAGCTGGGACCCACCGCCCCGCTCGTCCCACCCGTGGGACTCGGGCGCAGGGTCTAGACACTGCCCTTTAAAAGGGGCTTTCAAATTGCATACATTAGAAGGACGGGGCTTGTCGTCTCCGTCTGGGGTTGCCCCGGGCATAAGCCCAGCTCAAGTATTCCCAGTGGCAGGAGGTGTCGGAGGCAGACGGGGGATGAGTTAATACTCGTGCACCGAGAACTAGACGGGGGAGGGAGGCGGGGGCTGACGGAGGAGCGGGGCCGCGAGGGAGAGGGCCTCTTCTACTTTGGTAAAGGTGACGGGGTGGCGAATATCGTGCAAGCTAACCGGAAAGTCTAGAGCAGGTCCTCGGCACCTAGCTACGTCCCTGAACCTGCAGCAGAAGTGAAGAGAGCTCGCGGTTCTTTCTCCTGGCAACTACCGAAGCTTCAGCTGCCTCGGGCAAAACCTTAAGCCACAGCCCTTCAATATTTCACCAAACATAGGCAACCAAATACATTTAAAAAAAAAAAAAAAAAAGTTTCCTCCTCCCTCCTAGTGCTGGATCGTGTCACAGCCAAGAGATGCTGATCATGGTTTTCGGGCTCAGAGACGCCGATCCAGCTGTTACTTGTTTATCCATCAACACCTCTATATGCAACACTGTCCTGGTTCCTTTTCTGTTTCCCCTGCCTTCCTGCATAGCAGAACTGCAGATCTAGCTCAGTGAGCAACAGACAGGTTATTATGAGGAAAAACATAACATGATGCATGTTTTGCTTACCAGTTGGGTTCTTGTTTTTCTTAAGACTCTTGCCACAAAGACACTGCAGCATATGCGTTCCTTTGCTGAAAATGTTCCAAAGAAACCACATTGATTTGGGCGAAAAGCAATCCAGCAGCTTAGACACCCTGAGAAAGAAGAGATCCTTGTGGTTGCATAATAATAATTTGAAATCAGTTCTCCTGAAGAGGGGCACCGGTTTTACCATAGGAAAAACGATAATATTCCGGATCTTCTCCCAGTTTTTTCCCCTCACGTGGTATATTTCTTTGAGACTTCTCAGTGATTGTTTTTTTTCGGCCAGGGTGAATGATTTATCCCCCTCGATCACCACTGGATTATTACCAAAGGGTTGGAAAAAAAATCCTTTTTCAGCATGAAGCCAAACAAAAAAGCAAAGAAATCCCAACAGAGACCAGAACTAATCAGAGAGAACAGTAATGCACAAAAGATCCCCAAAGAGAAAACCATAGCCTTTTACTTGATCGCTATGAGGATGGGTGGGTCTGCAGAAGGCAAAGCAGGATTCATCTCACTGAGAGAAGACTGCCATTGTGTAGCCCCTAGGAGAGAAGAAAAAAAAAGGAAAGAAAGAAAGAAAGAAGAAAAAAAAAAAAGAAAAAAAAAAAAAAACACCAGCACACACACACACACCAATACCACCTCCGAGATCGAGTCTGACAGCCGAAGACAGAGCCTCCCTTCGCCCTGTGTCGATTTTTTTTTTTTATAATCAATCGCCAGTGCTCAGTGGGATCGGATTGAACCTGCAGTTCTCAATCACCACGAAGAAAAGATGCAAATCCAGGTGCCCCCTCCCCTTGTCAGGCTGGTAGTAGGTAGAGAGCGCCACAGATCCCCTTCCTCCTTCCTGTCACTCTCCCAGTTTCCAACAACGGTGAGCATGAGGAAAATCTCCCCTCCGGATTCCTCGCCCAGCCTCGGATGTGAGTTACAGGCATTAGAGGGAGGAGGAGGAGGAGTTGAAGTTTGCATTGAAAAGACTGGCTTTCCATGACGTAGCCACGTGCTTTCAGACCCGTCACCAGTGAGATGCTTCAACCCGCCCGGGGAGGGCAGTGTCACTGCAGTCTCTCCGCTACTTTCCCCCTGGAAGTCCCTCCTAGCCGGCACCCAGCCCCAGCCCCAGCCCCAGCCCCAGCCCCAGCCCCAGCCCCAGCCCCAGCCCCAGCCCCAGCCCCAGCCCTGGACCCTCTCCTTCCTCTGCCCAGAATGAGTCCGCGGGCTGCTGGCTCCTGGAGCCATCTAACAGAGTCTTCTGTTAAAAGTGCATTTTTAAAAGGAAAATTAACCATTCTAATTAGTAGACCTTAGAAAATACATGAGAGAGAAGGGGTTTAAAGAGAAATAATAGTTTATCACCGCCCCTCCCAGCCAAAATGAGCTCCACCTTACTTACATTTGCAAAAACAGCATCGAAAGCCTCTAAAACATTAAAGAAGACTCAAGTTCCTTTAGTTATTGGAATTCTACTTAAAGTGCACTTTGAAAAATATAGACTAGGCATATGACAAATATGTACTTATAGAAACAGCCTATTAAAAAGACAACCACTAAAATCTAGGCGGCAAGCTATATTTTGCTGGAGAGGGTCATATGAAAAAAGTTAACACCTTTTCTAGGCAGACAACCCATTATCTTTAAATAATTTTTATGAACAGAAAGCACTCTGCTTAGATTACCTTAGTTCATTGCTTGTTTCTGCACCCATTAACTGATCTAACATTGAATTCACCTTCATTCCCTTCTCATCTATGCTAATATATAACCTTGTCACCTGCCACCACCATCTAACCTAACAAAATGGACAAATTCTCTATCTCACCAGGATAGAACCTAGCTTCCTATTTTCTCAGAAAATCAGAAGATTTAAGGCTGAACTAAAGATTTCATCTTATTTGGGGAAAAAGTACAATGTATAAAATAACACAAACTACCACAAAGAATAATATCACAATTCCTGTGTACTCACAACTCAAACTAACAAATGTTGGCATTTCAACATATTTGTGACCTGAGCATTTCAGAAAAGTAGAATTGACCACTCTCACTCTTGTTAAGTAAATGAATTAAAGTTATGGCAATTTATTTCCATTTTATGGAAAACTGACATAAAAGTTTTAGTTTAAAAATGTTTTTAGAAACTCCATTTTAATGCAAAAAATTTAAAACTACAACCTCCACTACATGGGACAGCAAACTATCTCATAAAGAAAGAGCCATCGATTTCTATTGTTGAGGATTGAGAGATGAAATCAATTTTAAAGAAAATTAACCCCTTGGTTATCAGTTATCAAAAAAATTTTTTTTAATGTAATAACTATCCCACTGCTAGAGTTTTCTAATATCTAGTAGTCATTTTGAGATGTCAAAATTTGATTCCAATATCCAGAACCCTTTTGGGAAACATTAGTCAATTTTAGGTAAGATAGGAAAAAAAATCTACGACAAGTAAATTCTGTTAAAGTTAAGAAACTAGAAAGTTAAATAGTGATGCCCTCAGTGTGCCAAAAGAATCATGTCATAAAGCTCAAAGAAATTACCAATATTAATGGCAGTCTAAATAAAGTTTGGGAAGTAAAGAAAGAGGGAATACTGAGTCTATGGACTTAATGCCAAATGACTTAGGAGAAGCAGGCTGAAAAAAAAATGAAGGACAGAATTCTTTTTTGAAAGAGGAAAAATGGGATAACATTGCCAAATAATTAGGAAAGTATTTTTGATATTAATCAATCAGGGATGAATACCATATGCTGCTTCTATAACATTCTGGTGTCCTGTCCTGGGTTCCAGAATATCCCAATATGGACAGGTGCCAGAGAAACAGTTGAATCAAAAATATTCTCCATTCAGTTCTTCTGAACTCACATAGCTCCAAGGTTCTATAAAAACTTGCTGAGTTCCCTGAGGTATTTCACAAGTAGAGTAAAATCTGGGGAGATGTTCTGTAATTATTGGAGCCTTTTTACATGCTAAGTTTGTATAAAGAGAACGCTTCTCATACTGGTTCTTCTTGCATTTCCAAACTGGACTCTTCTTTACATTGTGGCTGTGAATTTGATCCCTCCTAAAATAATCACTGCCAGAAAGCTATGGTTTGTTTTCCTACTTATTGGTGGAAAGCTTATTACATCTTTGTTCTATCACCTAAGGAACAACATAAAAGATAATTAACTATTACTACTATTTATTGAGAAGCTATTATGCCAGGCACTCTTAGTTGCTTCTTATCTTTTATGCTATTTTTTTCTTTTATGCTATTTAAAGGAAAGAGAAATCTTTTAGTAATGTATCAGATTTCTTTCTATAGTTCTTTCCTATATTTAGTGATAACATTATTTACTTATGTTACATAGGCTATTATTAACATTAATAAACAATAAAAAAAATACCAAATATTTTTGTCTGGAAAACATGGCCTAACTCTGGTTCCAAAGGTCTTCCAATTTCTGATGACCTCCGAGTCACCCCATTCAATTATTCAACCATTATTTATTGAGCATCAATCCTATAAAAGTGACTGTACAGGAATCCATATTGCACCACTAACCCATAAAATTAAACCAGCTCTCCAGTTACACAATAAAGAAGATCAAGAGTAGTCCAAAAATCAACACAGGTTTCTGGGGGCCTCCAGTTTAGGGATGACCCGAAGATACTTACACTGACCTGAGTTCAGAACATTATTTAAATTGTGTTTTGGAAGACATCAAAAATTGTTACTTACGCTTTGCTATGCTAAAAATCAATAGCAGATGATAAAAATTAGAACTATTAGGACAACATGCAAGCTTTAGAACACATGTAAGTAAAAGCTAAAATGAGGAAAGCCTCATCGTAACTGTAAGAATTAACAGTAAGATTTTGGGTATATATAGATAGAAAAGACTCTTTTCATTAGACTGAGGTCAAACAAACCCATAACTCATAATCAACTTCATCTAAAAATTAAACTTACCTCAGTATATCATAGATAACAAACCTAAATGTAACTGTAATAACTAGAATTTCAGAACACAATAAAATAGACATTTTATTTTAATACAGAACATGTAAACTTTCATGAGATTATGCATTAAAAGTCTTTGTAACTACCATAGCATGCTTCTTGTAATTGTTCCCAGCAGTTACTTTTCTATATCATTCTTTCTTTTAATAATAAAACCCTGTGCCCTGAGGCTCCTGAATGGCTCAGTGGATGAGCATCTGCATTTGGCTCAGGTCATGATCTCAGGGTCCTGGGACCGAGTCTCACATCAGGCTCCCCAGAGGGAGCCTACTTCTCTCTCTGCCTAAGTCTCTGCTTATGTCTCTGCTTCTCTCTGTATATCTCATGAATAAATAAATAAAATCCTAAAAACAAACAAACAAACAAAACCCTGTCCCCATCATGGTTTTGGAAAAACACATGGGTACCCAGTTAGAGAAGAGAACACCCAACCTCCATCACAGTGAAGTTGTGGTCATATGACTGGGTTCTGGCCAATGAGGTGTGAGCAGAAGTAACAGCTTTCAAAGGAAGTTGCTTGTCCTCTCTTCTCCCTTTTGTCCTTTCTGTGAGCTGAAAGGAAGGTGTGAGCAGCTTTGACAGCACACACAGACACACACCCCAGGAATGAAATACTCAAGATAGAAGAAACTTGGTCAGAGCTACCAACCCGTCCTCCACTGCCCACTTACCTCTGCACTTTAGGTGACAGAGAAAGACACTTCTGTTTTGTTTGAGCTTATTCTCTCTGCTATCTTAGGGACTGGTCTGCAATTAATAACAACACACTTCTATTTGGGTTACTTATGTTAAAAGGATAAAGAACACAAGTACAGCACTTAGAACCTATCACTTTATTCACAGCCTGTGACTCTCCTTTCCATTCACCAAAGCAGCTACTGATCTCTTTGCTGCCTTTTATAAACTCTCCTGCTTATCCTCACAACCGGTGCAAACATCCTATTGTCAGATCTTACTTCCTTTGTCTCCTTCTCTGCCCTGCTCCCTGCCCATCAGATGTGACCTATGACAGTTTGGAGCTTATGGCCATAACAATAAAGCTTTGATCACTGAAAGGAGAAGAAAGACAGAGAGCATAGTGATTGGAAGAAAGAGTAGGTCAAAAAGAGAAAAAGAAGACCGGTGTGTACACGAGGACCTCTGTGTCTATATTTACCTTGTAAGCCTTTTATCAAAAAAATGGTGTCTTTTGTTGTTTGCACATTCTTCTCTCTTGTTGCTGTTAACAATTAACATCACTTTTTAGGGGATAATTCTAAATTCCACATCACTGTACCACTCATTAGTACCATTTCCTCCTCTCCTCATGCACCCACATTGACTCATGGAGTCCAAAACCTCTGCTCCTCTCTCCTGGAGGGAACAGTCTAGAAAAGCAACCCCAGTCCTTCTCCCTGCCCCATCCAAATTTCTAAATGAAAAAGGAATGACTTAAGTGGCCCAGCCCCTTCAACTCTTTCTTTGGATCTGTCTGCCTGAGAAAAGTTTTCAACTCCTCTCTGTGGGAAACACTGGGTCAGCCTCAGAGCCCACAGCCTGTCTCATAGAAGCAGGTCTGGAGACTTATCTCTCTCTATACTCCTTAGAGGGTTTAGAGCAGACATCATCAGTGCTCCATATAGATCGTTTTCTGTGTGTTCTGGTTGATTTCCAGCTACTAGTATCTCCAACTCTGAACCTGAGGGATTTTTTTTTCCAACCATGGAAGGCCCCTCCGTCCAGGTACTCATGGAAAAGTCTGGGAATTAACACTCCTTAGGAGAATTTCTCCAGATGAAACACCCAGCTCCCTTACTTCTTGGGAGGGATAACGATGGCATACGTGTTTTGCATCCTTTCCCAGAGTTTGCCTGTGGGATTGAGACAGTCTCCCACTGGAATTGTTGGCTTATCAACATACTTTTGGCCCTCTCCCCTTCTCCATATCCATCCCCATTCATCTGCTCTATTCTCTCCCAAATGATCTATTTATACGACATCCTCTGTAAAAACTCAAATTAATATAGGGTTGATGAGAGAAAGCAGGAGTTCTGGGAAAATGTGCCTGCTCTTTAGAAGCAAACTCTTCCTTTAATGGTCATTAAAGTTTCCAGATGGGAAGGTAATATTTGGTGAGACCAGTTATTGTCCACAGGTTAAGTTCCATTTCTCCAAACAACCTCATCAGTAATAAAACTAATATTTATTCCTATCTTTCCAACTTGTGTGGCCACATTCCTTAATTGAATCTGAACTCAGAAGAGGAGAAAAGAGGCAGGATTAATTATTACCTCGTAAGACTCACAGATACTAGAAAATAATATGAGAAAAATCCCCATTTTTGTTCCTATTATGTTTAGAGAGTATAATCCTAAAACAGTGAGGAAGTGCCAAGAGACACAGGCAAATACAGGTGAATTCCCCTGAGTTCTCAGAAATATGAGCTTCTCTTGGCAAAATGCCACAGAGCTTTAGTTCTCACCTAAGGAACTTTATCTCAGCCCATATGGATTAAATATGCCTGGCAGTAAAGTCCCAATTTCCTATATAGCCTCAGTGGGAGTCCAGGGACTCTTCTTTGCATCCACTGAGGCAAGTAGGAATTGCCATTATACAAGCAGGATTGCCCCTAAATAATTGGAGGGGCTCTGCCGATGGTCTATCATATCTATGTCTCTAGACTATTACAACCATGCTTCCTATTTAAAAACATTAAATATTCTTCAGTGTGATTTAATCTCAATATGAATTAAATATCTTTATTAAAACCAAATCAAAGCAATGGCAACTTTTTTTTATAGACTGCTTCAAACTACACTCCACTTTCTCCCCATTAACCCAAAATTTTGTTATGCTTTATTCTAGGGGGGTATGTCCCAGTTGAAAAACATTGTCATTTATGATTTGAAGTGTTCTCAAGGGACACTACATTTTCTGTAAATAGGATCCTGTTCCTTATCTCTAGAACTCTTGAATTGGACAATTTTGGATATATCATTTTTAATTCACAGGAGAAATTTCTCTACACAACTTTCTCAATTTGGGAAGAGACGTATATACTCAAAAACTGAGAATATTATTTATCCTGGACAATAGTTCACTTTCTAAAACTTGTATAGCTTGGGAATATGACTTAACATTATTGAATGCATGCCTAAAGAGCAGAGGTACATCCACCTGCACAATGAACTGTCTATGGTCAACTCGGAAACCACCAATGTCCCATTCCAAGCCTACCTGGAGAAGCCAGAAAAATATATTTTCTATGTGGCACCAGATTAACTCTCTCCAATGAGAGGCTGTCAAATTAGATTTGGAAGCAGAAAAGACCAATTCTCTGAAGGCAATTGCCAGCCAGTGCTAGACTCATGGTGGTTTCCTTGAGAACAATAGCTCACCTAAGAATCATAGTGGCATCCCAGTCAATTTTTGAGAGTGCCGGATTTCAATGCACCCAGCTGAAATCATGGATAACAGTTGACCTGACTTTCATTCTTAGCTTTTACAACAGTTCTAAATCCCCAATTCCCATATTAAAATACCTTGAAATCAGAAGACATCAAATGGCTTCAGTTTTCTTGATTTATTCCAGATGAAGAGACTGTATTTTCTCTGTCTAGGTTCCAACCCATTACAGGTAACTGGTACCTGATGATAAAGAATTTTCATCTAGTTTGTAAGAGCTTATTTGATATGTGAATATCTGGTATGACAATGAGATCTTCAATCCAGGATGTTTTGTTACACATGATGAAAAATACAAACTATATGAACAGAGAGATTATTTGTTCCTATAAGTATTTCCTGAGTGCCCTATCCAACGTGGACTTCCATAGGCCACTTTGAACTGAATGAAATTGACTTAGTTGGGCTTATTTCTTATATTTCCTCAAAAAAGGGGTTCATAAAATCAAATTTAATTCTTATATAAGAAAATGCATGGGACTATTTTACTTGTAAACCAAATTTTCCTTCCATTAAGTTAAAATTTGTCTTTCAGGGATCCCTGGGTGGCACAGCGGTTTGGTGCCTGCCTTTGGCCCAGGGCGCGATCCTGGAGACCCGGGATCGAATCCCACGTCGGACTCCCGGTGCATGGAGCCCGCTTCTCCCTCTGCCTGTGTCTCTGCCTCTCTCTCTCCCTCTCTGTATGACTATCATAAATAAATAAAAAATAAATTTAAAAAAATTTGTCTTTCATAGAGGAACTTATCAAAATCAATGTAAAAACTGCAATTAAAAAATGCTATATTATATAGCATGCTATATTATGCTATAATAGCATGCTATGTTATATATACTAACATTTAGATTACAAAGTAAATGAAGAGAAATGCCAACTCAGGGAATTTACACTCCAGAAAATAAATGGCACAAGTTCATTGGACCATAATTTCTAGAGGTCAAAAATTGAAGCTACTTAACTTGTTTAATACAGCACCCTAATAATCTCAATGTGTATATGTTTAATTATTTGTATCCTGAACATGTGATTTCCACAAAACTATAGATTCTAAATATTACGCTATGAGAATAATGTCCCATTTCTTTGTTCACATCAACAGACATTCTTATGAACATTTACAATATTGCAGATTTAAGTGCACATAATTGAATTGCTGTCCATGCAGGTGTGAAAAATGTTTAAAATACTGTGTTTGAACATTAATTAGGTTTAATGTATTTTTGGCATCTGGACAATAATGCACTTATACTTTATTACTTGTCCGAATGACATAAATAATAGAATATATATACACATATGTATAATGGCTCAAGATAATTATGACTTAGCATTAACTTTGTTTTTTTAAGATAAACATGGCAATAAACAATACACAAGAAATTAATCAAGCATATCCAGGCCAATATTTTAGGTTTTATTTATTTACTTATTTTTTTTTAATTTTTATTTATTTTTTATTATTTATTTATGATAGTCACAGAGAGAGAGAGAGGCAGAGACATAGGCAGAGGGAGAAGCAGGCTCCATGCACCGGGAGCCCGATGTGGGACTGTGGGACTCGATCCCGGGTCTCCAGGATCGCGCCCCGGGCCAAAGGCAGGCGCCAAACCGCTGCGCCACCCAGGGATTTATAACTTGGGTAAAATTGCGATAAAAATATACAAAAGTCATATTTCAACCTCAATATCAACCACTTTCCATCTATCAATAGATATTGCTCAAGTTCTGATACACATTAGGATTTTTTAATTTTATTTTAACTTTTTAAATAAGCACATACTTTATGTAACCACTTTCAAGTTTTTGGAGATGTTTGTTTTAAAGTTCCCTTAGTATGCTGAGTATGATATTATCCATTAAGGCAATATTTTATCATAAGATTTTTCAGATATGTTCAGGAGCAGAAATTGGAAGTCTTAATGTACAATGTAGAGCCACATGATATGCTGTTATAGCAAACTTAGGTTACTAAGCATACTATTTATACCATCTTTACTAGGGTATGGCACGAACATTACCAGAAGCAGACACCAAAATCTCAAGTTGAATTTGAAAGAAAAAAATAATATTGAAAAAAAAACTATCAATAATATTTGAGTTTTATTTCCTACACTATGGAGGAAAAAAACACCATCAGTTATAGAAAAACGTGACCATGTATTTCTTGAACACTGAAACTTCAAAGGCAGCTCAATTAAGATAGGACAAATCTGGACTAAAACACAATCTGTGTTCCATTGGTCGAGCTACTGTCCTAGGCCTCCGCCTACATTTCCTTCCCATTGGTTCACCCAAAGGCTGACTTTTTCTCATTGGTCTTCCAGTGGTAGTGCATTTTTCTAATTGGTCAGCCCGGAGGGTATGCTTTATCTGATGGTCAGCCTAAGAAGGGTTCTTTTTTTTTTAATTGGTCCATCCAGAAGACACATTTTTTTGTGATTTGCACAGAGCTCTGGATTCTTGGCTTTCCTGCCTAAGACATGGTAAGAAGTTCCCATAGGACGAAGGAGACCTCACTAAAGAAGAGAATGTTGGGGCACTTAGGTGGCTCAGTGATTGTCTGCCTGCCTTTGGCTCAGGGCTTGATGCCAAGTCTGGGGATTGAGTCACACATTAGGCTCCCCATAGGGAGCCTGCTTCTCCCTCTGCCTATGTTTCTGCCTCTCTCTGTGTCTCTCATGAAAAAATAAATAAAATCTTAAGAAGGAGAAGAAGGAGGGGGAGGAGGAGGCAAAGGAGGAAGAGGAGGAGGAGGAGGGAATATTGAGGCACATAAGACTGATCAAAGAAGATGGTCCTAGATTCAAAGGAATGATTCAATTTCGAATACAATACCAAGTTTGAAATTTATATTGTGGCTCATTTTCCACCTTTCTCTAATTGGTTAGCCCAGAGGATAATGTGTCTGATGATATTCTGAATAAGTTATTTGTCATTCCTTAAAAACTGAGTGCTAATCACTGGATTTATTGAAATCCTTGCAACAGAGTCTATTCTCAAGCACAACATCTCTCCAACTTGTCATGTGTTGATTTCTACACATGAAGAATATATATCTAAAACATAGAAAAATCAGCGTTGAACAGCAGTCGATCAAAAAGCAGAGTGGTCTGCTGATCTGTATCTAATGTATTTGATGATTAATAGTTCTATTTATTTACCAAATATTTGCTAATCTGTATCATGCATGCCCGCCGATTTTATCTCTAGCATTTAGCCTGTCAATTCATGAGAAATCAGGCCAGTCTCCATGCATGTTAGAAACTCTGTATCCCTAAAAAATTTCGGGTTTGTCTACATGAGACTAATCAATGAATTAGTCTCAGTTAACTCTCTCTCTCTCTCTCTCTCTCTCTCCAACATGTAACTTGCATGAACACACACATACACAAAACTATTTGGGTTTAATTTGCCCTAAATTGATCATTTTTGTCATGTCTGAAAAGCAACTAAAGACATAGTGCTGCCTGCAGAAAGGGATTTTGTGGGTTTTTGAAAACACTGGCTTCAGGGAAGTAAAAATGTGGTACAGGTTTGGATCATTTCCACAAAAGGAGGCTGAGTAAAATCCTATTCTGTTTGGCTTTTAAATAGTTTTTCCAAGGCCAGCACACCATTTCTTTTACCTCATCTCCACCACCTCCATCCACATGGGAATTATGGAAAATGAGCAAGCTCACCAGCAAGTCATGAACAAAATGCTTCATTAACCCTTTGCACTCAGTAGTGTTATATTCGTATGTTTAAAATTAGACTCTTAGGGGAAAATATCATAAAGCATATTTTTATTTTAAGCTATCCATTTATTTGCTATTCACTTATCCCAATAATTTATAAGCTCTGTCTTTTAATTATTCATCCATTAAAATTTCTATCTTTTTTATTATCTTTCTGTCCTTGGCTCCTGTACTATTTTCCTTTGACCATTATTCTTATTTAAAAGTAATGTGCTCTGAGAGTACAGTGTGTTGAGACTGGTAGGGCCTGGTACATGGCTAAGTTTTACTCTTTGATAACTCTTAAGATTTTTCTCTATCTCTGATAATCTGCAATTTCTCTGTGATGTGCTTATGGGTAGATTTATCTTTGTGGAGCCTATTCTATGCAGTGTACACTCTTTTTCAATTCCAAAATTCTTTATCTTTTCAGATATTTATTCTTTACCATTCTCTCCTGCTCTTTTCCTGGAAATTCTAATATAGAAAATAGTGATCCTTTTTCTTTTAAAGATTTTATTTCTTTATTGATGAGAGACAGAGAGAGAGAGAGAGAGAGAGAGGCAGAGACACAGGCAGGGGGAGAAGCAGGCTCCATGCAGGGAGCCCGCCCGATGTGGAACTAAATCCCCGGGCTCCAGGATCACTTCCTGGGCCAAATGCAGGTGCTAAACCACTGAGCCACCCAGGGATACCCCAATATTGATCCTTTTTTACTTTATTGTTTGCTTCATGATTTCTTGTGCATGCTTAATGTAAGTTGTGTTTTTATCTCTCTATTTAAGAATCTTAAGCAATACTCACCTTAAAGTCTCTGTCAGGGGATCCCTGGGTGGCGCAGCGGTTGGGCGCCTGCCTTTGGCCCAGGGCGCGATCCTGGAGACCCGGGATCGAATCCCACGTCGGGCTCCTGGTGCATGGAGCCTGCTTCTCCCTCTGCCTGTGTCTCTGCCTCTCTGTGTGTGTGTGTGTGTGTGTGTGTGTGTGTGTGACTATCATAAATAAATAAATAAAATTTAAAAATAAATAATTATAAATAAATAAATAAAGTCTCTGTCAGATTGTCCTATGAAGTAAATGTCATGTGGATTAAATTCACATTCTGTTGATTTTGTTAGTGGTTTTTCTTAGCATACGATTCAAATGTATTTGGAATTTAGGCTTTTGGGCTAAGAGATTTTTGTTTACATTTTTCTCTCTCCTCTCTATTTTCCCTCATTCTACCTAATGGCTGCCTCCCGGCATCACTTGCCAGGACCACTGTCCAGACCAGAACCAATGGCATTGCTGGTCCTCACAAGTACAGTGATATACTGGGTACAGTACATTAAATCCCCAATGCAGCACTTGCCCATGAAAACTTGCCTACTATGCCGGGGGAGTTGCTAGCTGAAATACTCCCATTAACTGTGACAGTGGGAAAAAAAAAAAGAGCATGGAAAAGCATGCACTAACTTTAAAATCTCCCTCTTAGAAACTGCGCACATCACTTCTGCTCACAGGACCTATTGCAATTCTTATGACCACACCTGGGTTTGACAGTGTAGAAGCACAATCCTCTCACAAGAGGGGAAACCAGAGATTGGTCATTAGTAATACAATGTTTCGGGTTTGCCCTGCCAAACACTAAATATTTGTTTTCCTCTTCTTTCTCTGGCCTGAGTACATTCAACCCCTCTCCAAAGGAGACATCCAAAACTTCCAGCCAATCACTGCTGAAAGCCAGGCTCTCCAAGTGATACACCTAGTTTCTACATTAGATCTAGATGTGGCTTTTCTTGTTCTGGAGACTCCAGAACTAAAGATACAAAGTATCTGCTTCTCACACTCCCAAAAGATACTGAGAAAGGATAATATTGGTCCACTCTCTTTCTCTGAAAGAGGAAAAATGAGAGAGAAATTGAGTCTCACAAACACACACACACACACACACACAGAGAAGTCACTAATAAATAGCAAATTCAAAATCCTGCTAAGCAGATGCCATGAGGACCTCACGTGCCAGGGGTGGGATGTGCTCTGCTTTCTGGGAGTACCTCCCAGCCTACTGTTCTCCACACCCCATGGCTCAACTCAGCAGAGGGCCTCCTTTTTTCTATGACCATCCTGACCACGACTTGAGAGAGCATTGAAGAATATGCTTTCTGGAGAGCCAAGCTTCTCAGCCAGCTTCCCTCTGGTGGAAGTATAGGTACTATCTCAGTCTGTTCAGGCTGCCATAGCAGAGCACCATACACTGGGGTCCTATAAACAGAGATTTATTTCTCAAAGTTGTGGAGGCTGGGAAATCCAAGATCAAGGTCCTGGCAGATTCAGTGTCTGGTGAGGGCCCTCTTCCTCATTCATAGACTGCTGTCTTTTTACTGTCTTTACAAGGCAGAAGGGGGAAGGGATCTCTCTCAAGTCTCTTTTACAAAGGCATGGATCTCATTCATGAGACCTCTGTCCTCATGACCTAATCACCTTTCAAAGTCCCCACCTCCAAATGCTATCACATTGGGGATTAGGTTTCAAAATATGAATAAACAGCAGGTGTCTAAGTGGCTTATTAAGTATCAATCATAGTCTCTTTCAATCCAAGCTGGTGCCTCTTTGTGTTGTAGAATTCTCTCAAAAATTTAGGCATCCTGTTATTTTCTTCTAATCAGTTTTCTTGTCCCATGCCCCATAGCCAGTATAAATGCAGCTACCATGTATTCAGAAGGCATTGGTGGGAAAGCCACACATAGCCTCTTTTTCTTGAGCCATTTTGTCCAACTAGAAGTATTTACTGGGAGAATGTTAATCTATTCAGAGATTTTAACAACCAGTGTGATAAATATGCTCTTTATTTGAGTCTTACCTTAAGACTGAATCTTCATTAGCCTTTGGCATTCAAAGAATTTCTCAGTTTTATCTTTTGAGGCTTCAGTTTGACATGTATGTCTCTTTTCAACCTACAAGTCCCTGAATATATAGACTATCTCTATTCTTTTTCGTTCTTGCTTGTAAATCAGCCAATTGTTCTGATCCTGTCTCTTTCTTGTAATAAACTCTCCAATGCAGTCAACAGCAGCAAATGCTTGCTCCTTAAAGTCTGTTTTCCCAGAAAGCTACAAATTTATTAGGCATAAAATTTTCCTTCTAAGTTAACACAGGCAGCCATTTTATTAAGTAATTTGCCACTACATAACATGGATTACCATGCTTCTAACCTCCATTATCAGTTTCCTCGCAAACTAATTCCTTGTCCATAACCAAATCCACATATTTAAAGTTGTTTGTTAAAATAGCACTCCAATCCTGATTCCAATTTCTGTTTCAATCAGATGGATCTGATTACACTGCAGGAATAAACAATCTTAGAATTCCAGTGGCTTAAAACAACAAACATTTATTTCTTTGCCACATTTATATGTCCATCACAAGTAGGATGATGGCCCTGATCCCCATCATTATTGTCCTCAGCTTGGGTTGCAAGCTAATAACAAGAGTCACTCTGAAACATCACCAATAACCACAGCAAATGGAAAGACAAGCACAGTGACTCTAAAAACTTCTTCCTAAAAGTAATACACATCACTTCTGCTGCCATGGTTACACATAATAGGCAAGTATAATCCTAAGGCAGGAAGCTGAGCTAGATTTTGGTGGAAAATGTTAGAATCTATCATTAAAATTTATTAAGTAAAAGAAATATACTTCCTATTACTAAAAGAAATAAAAGCCAAGTTTGAAAATTTTAGTAAGGAACTGAAAAATTTGAAATGACATAAGAAAAAGAAATAAAAGTAAATATTCTGGGTTCTAGAATTAAAACATTCAAGTGAAATTAAAGAACTAGAAGTATGGGTTTAAGAGCAGATCAAGCCAGACTCCAGACTTTGAACTGGAAAAAAATATCTATGTAGCACATTACATAGACAGACAAAGATATGGCTAAGAATCAAATAGAATGTTGTAAATTCAACTTTCACAAACCATTGTTAAAGGAAGCAACAAATAGCATTCTCCAGGAAGAAAGAAAATACTCACATAAATGAAGGTCCGTGATGCTGGAAGAAATGAAGAATAAATAAAGTGATAAGTAAAAGACTTAATCTAAGTAAATACTCTAAAACAAGTAAAAGTTTTGTCTTATGGGGTTCAATTTCTATACAAACAGAAATAAAACACTTGATGGCCATAGTTTTGAGCAGGTAGGGGATACATGGAGAAAATGTCTTCTCACACCCTTATGTTCACTGGGAGAAAAGCAAAACTATCAATTAACATGAGACTTTAATAAGTTAAGAATGCCTGTTACAACTTCCAGAGTAATAATTAGATAATGAGTATTGTGTATAACTTCAAACATTGGGAAACTGTGACTGTAAAAATTATTGATCTAAAAAGAAGTAAAAAGGAAAAAACAAAAGACACATAAAATAGGTTCAACAAAAAGAATATACATAATAAGGGAGAATTTTAACCCAAATATATTGCTAATTATATTAAGTGTAAGTGGATGAAATGATTCAGATAGAGACAAAGACTTTGATTGGACAAAAACAGTAACAATAATTACAACTTTAAGTTATTTGTAAGATTATATGGAACTAAGGAATCAGAGGGAAAAAAGCAATAATAACAAGAAAGATTTACCATGTAGAGATTAAACAAAAGAAAATTTTTCTTCATAGTGATAAAGGGTACAATTTATCAGAAACATAAAACAAATGTTATATTCATGTATAAATGGTATTATGGCTCCAGACATTTTTTAAAACATACACAAATATAACGAAAAGTGAGAAACACACAATCATAATGGGAGATTTTAAGACTCTCAACAAAACAAGCAGCCAAAATATCAATTAGCATATACAAGATTTAAACAGCATAATTAATATTAACTAATGGAGACAGATCTAAAAATATTTAACCCTGCACCCATCAATGATGACTAGATCTTCTCAAGCAATTATGAAACCTTTATAAAATTTGTCCATATGCTGAGGCCAGAGAAGGTCTTAACAAATTTCAAAGATATGAGAGAGTACACAGGATGTTTTCTGATCATGGTGTAATTAATCAAGAAATAAATCACAAAAAAATAAGCATAATTTCCATATATTAGAATTCAGAACTACACATTGAAGTGACCCATGCTGAAGAAGATATTGCAATGGCAATTAAAAATATCCAACTAATGGGGCACCTAGGTGGCAGCTAGTTGAGCATGGGACTCTTGATTTCAGCTCAGGTCAGGATCTCCAGGTGGTAGGAGGGAGCGTCACCTCTGACCCCAGCCCAGTGAGGAGTCTACTGGAAATTCTCTCTCTCCCTCTATGCTCCTCTCCATTCCATGCATGTGCATGCATATCTCTCTCTAAGATAAATACATCTTTAAATATAGATAGATGATAGATAGATAGATAGATAGATAGATAGATAGATAGATTCAACTAATGATAATGGAATATGGAAGGAAATTTATCATTTAAAATGTTTATATGGGAAAAGAAGAAAGGCTGAAATTTTAATGAGCTAAGAGTCAATCACAGAAATTCAGTAAAATAAAGCAAACTGCCCAGATAACCTGGGGGGAAGAAAGAAATGAAATCAATAAGGTGGAATATAAAAAATAAACTAAAAAAATTATAAACTAAAAAAGATCAACAAAGCTTTGAAAAACTTGATAAACTCTGCCCCCCTCCCCAGAAAATAAATGGAGAAGCACACATTCACCCATGCTCTCATATAATGTTAGAAATGAAGAAAGGGCTATCACCACAGGTCTTGCAGACATTAAAAGGATAAAAAGAGAAAATAATGAGCAACTTTGTACGAATAAGTTTTAATGTCACTTAACTGGCATAGCTTTGTGAATTATTATGAGATACATACTCTTGCACTCACTTCACAGATCTAGAAAAAGAACCATAGCAGCTCCCTGAAGCCCCCAGTGTACCTAAAGCCAATCACGGCTCTTTCTCTCCAAAAGTAACCGTTTTCTTGACTTTTATAGCCTCACTTCCTTGCAGGAGATTCCAGGGAAAGAGCTTAAGGAAAAGCTGCCAATTAAGGAGAAGGAAGTCATGGAGTGGGATGTAGGGAACCAAAACAAAGGAAGGGAGGTAGAAAAATAAGTGAGAGTGACAAGAAGAGGAAAGTCAGAAGAGTGGCTCTAGTACCCTCATATGGGAGATACCAAAGACTGCTTATATTCCTGTAGAATGGTCCAGTTGAAAGAGAAAGAAGCAAACAAAGCTGGAGGGGGAGTATGAGAATCAAAGAATCAAAAGTGATGGGATGCAGAGACCAAATGAAGGATCCGAATCTTTCCAGACTGGGAAATGAAAAGATGGAGCAATTTCTACCTAAGGATTTTGATGTTTAAGTGAAATATGAGTCCAAATTTAGAGTGGGGATGAAAGTATACAAAGTGGGAATGAGAAATTTGTGAAGAAAAGAAAAGGAACAAAACAATTAACTCAAAAAGTGAGAAAGCAATTTACTAGACAAATCCAGTTGAGTTGTCAGTCAGAATCAAGTATCCTGGGCAGCCCTGGTGGTTCAGTGGTTTAGCGCCACCTTCAGCCCAGTGCCTAAGCTTGGAGACCCAGGATCGAGCCCCACCTCAGGCTCCCTGCATGGAGCCTGCTTCTCCCTCTGCCTGTGTCTCTGCCTCTCTCTCTCTCTCTCTCTCTCTGTGTGTGTGTGTGTGTGTGTGTGTGTGTGTCTCGTGAATAACTAAAAAAAATCTTTAAAAAAAAATCAAGTATCCTCTGGGAGTTTTGTATGATTTCTTTAAAGGGAAACTGGTTGGCCTGACTGCATCTCTTTCCTCCTGCAATGAGCATCTGTCTGTATGTAAGCACAGAACTTGTGGTTGGATGGTTGAGTCATCACAGACTGGGGTTTTACCAGGCAAAAATGACAGAAGGAGCAAAAAGAAGGATAAGGAGACTGCAAGAGAGGAATAATAATGATAAGCCATGGGTTCTGAGTTGCACAAGGAAGACTCTGAAAACAGGAGGGGGGTGTTAGTAAGGAAGCATTGGACTAGATTAACTGGAGATAATTAATTGATAAGAATTTTTACAGTAAGATTATTTGAGCCCATGAGCTATTGGGGGGAAGGTGGTTGCAGAATCAGGATAAATTGAGGATTTCAAAGGCAGTACAGTTTCTCCCAGTGACAAGCCAGTTAGACTATGGGAGTGGAGGACTAGGGAGGTGGGGGAGGGAAGGAAAGGATGATTGGAGAAATATTGGTCAAGCAACTGAGAGGCCAGCCTGCTGGATGGGGCATGCCCTAGGATGTCGAAGTCGGTGGGAGGGATGGTATGAGTCAGGAAGAAAGGGAAAGCTCTAGTGACAAAGCTCTCAGTGAATGAGGAAGAGAGGCCAGGAAATCAGTAGAAAGCAAAGAGGGAGAGAAGAGAATGATTACACTGGCTGGAAACGATCTGTCCATCAGGTCAACACTGCACTGGCTCTGTGCCCCAGAGACCCCCATATGCAATATTTCAAGGGGATTCCTTTGCCTCTGGCTTCTGGTTCAAGCACTGGAGGAGCCTCTCAGGAGATTGGAGACAGGGAGGCCTGAATATTTATTCCTTAGGTTTTAGATCAGGCTGACTGTCCCTTGACTGAAGGTCATCAATCGCTCAAGGCAGCCAATCCTACAAGAGTCTCCCATTCTGGGTTTTGAAAATAACTCCTTCCTTCCCTCTCTGAGATGACCTCTGTTTTTAGCTCCATGTTCCTACAATATTCTGCGTGGTTTCTCTACACCCTATTTGTATTTTTCTGAATGCTCCCTTTTTAAAGGCTTCTTTGAATGTTCCTACTTTGAGTGTGCCATCTGTTTCCTTGCTGGGACTCTGACTGATACCATGATAGAATCCAACAGTATGAGCATGGAGTTTTGCAGAGAAAGAGAGAGAGATAGAGAGAGAGAGAGAGAGAGAGGAAGAAAGAAAGAAAGAAAGAAAGAAAGAAAGAAAGAAAGAAGAAAGAAAGAAAGAAAGAAAGAAAGAAAGAAAGAAAGAAAGAAAGAAGAAAGAAAGAAAGAAAGAAAGAAAGAAAGAAAGAAAGAAAAGAAAAGAAAGAAAGAAAAGAAAGGGAGGGAAAGAAAATAAGGAAGAAAAAAGACAGGAAGGAAAGAAAAGGAGCCAATGATCCAGAAGTGGTGATAAGTATTAAGAGGACATCTGCACAGAAGTATGTGGTATGAGAGAAAGACAGCGGCTCTAATTGGAAGGCTCTAGGGGAAGGACTTTCCTCAATAACCTGCCAAACACCTGGTAGAAGCCACTAGTTGAAAGAATTGGCGTGGGGGTGGGGACCTGATGGTGGAGAGGAATATGGAACAAAATGAAGGAAGACTGTCAAATTTCTTAGCTCCTATAGATCTATGACCATTCAGGTACGAATGAATTCCCTTGAAGACAAGGGAATAATGACCCTGAAGACAATTCAGATAGCATCAGAGCTGCCTCCTCAGTTTCAGAGGAGAGGGCCATTGTCTCAGTTTCAACAGGCAAGATGCAGTAACCTGGAATCTTGAGGATGTGACCCTGGCCCAGCAGAGTTAACAGAGGTAGGTCTTCCACCCACTGGGTCCAGAAAGTAGAGCACTGAAACATAGAGTTTCTTGAGCCTTAAGATCTAAGGATGTTTACTCACTTAGCATCTATCACCCATTCCTTCTTCCCTATTTCTCCATTTTGAAATGGGAATGTCTATCTCTTGCCTGTCCCACCATTGTGCTTTGGATGTATAGGACTCTCCAGCTGTGACCTGGTTTCACAGGTTCACAGCTGGAGAGAAATTTGCTGCAGGATGAATCATACCTTGGGTCTCAACCATTCTGATTTCGATAATATTTAAAATTTAGACTTTGTGCTCTAGAGTTAATGCTGGAATAAATTAAGATTGCGAGGTAGGGGAGCTGTTAAGATGAGGTTAATGTATTTTGCATAAGAGAAGGAATGAATTAGGGGTTGGAGCCAGGAATGGAATGTCTGTGTCCCTCCAAAATTCATGTTGAAGTCCTAATCCCCAATTTGATGGTATTTGGAGGTGGGAACTTTGGGAGGTGATTAGGTTTAGGTGAGGCTATGAGAGTGGGGCTCCCACGATAGAATTAGGACCTATCTCAGAAAAGGCAGGGACTGGAGCTCATTCTCTCTTCCATGTGAGGACATGGAAGCTGAGAAGGAAGGTGAGAAGGCACCTGTCCACAAGCCAGGATGAAAGCTCTCACCAAAAACAGAATCTACCAACACCTTGACCTTGGGGTTCCCAGCCTCCAGAACTGTGAGATACAAATGTCTATTGTTTAAACACCCAGTCATGGTACTTTGTTGTATCAGCCTGAGCTGACTGAGATGGAGGGGAGATGGCCAATCACAGAGCAGTGACAGGAATGGAAAAGAAGGCTACAGATTGGGACAGATTCAGGGAATAAAGAGAACATAAAAGAGATTTCAGGTGGTAATGAATGCCTGCAGAGGTTTGGACTTCTGAGGATGACTAAAGCAAACAAGGAATCAAAGCAAATAGGATTAGAGGCATATGGGCTTTGGGTTCTAGCATTGCATTATGGCCTCAAACATTTCAATTATTGATATTGCAATTGGTCATTCAGGTCATAAGCAGTTTTTTTGGCAGGACTGGGGCAAGGTTACTCTTGTAGGCTTTGGTCAATAGTCTAACTACAGATAAAAGGCAATCCTCTCAGAATGCGATTATTCTGCAAGTGATAGAAAGCTTTGTAAAATGGAAGAGACTTAAAAGCTGATGGAAAAGAAATCAACACAAAACAAAGGGTTGAAGACACGGAAGAGAGGGTTATTCAGTCATGAGAAGTCCCAGAGGCAACCAGATCCTGAGAGTGGGTGATGGGATTGTCTTTAATTCTGGCAGGAAGGAAATATTTTGCTAAGATGTCACAGGATCTGTTGAGAATGGCATGTAACTTACTGTGTGTACTAATTACTCACAACAAACTTGTAATTGCACACTAAGGAAACAAGCTCTACACTGGACAGGTCTGTACCCTCCTCAGTGTATTTCTTGTTTCCAGTTTGATCTGCCCTGGGTTATCTGCTTTTCTTTTTGGCCACTATGAATGTTACCAGTGGTTCTTACCTGTGAGTATAGCCATGCAAGACTGCATGTCTTCTATGTATCTGAATGAACACTCAAGGCAAAAATAAGGGTTTCTTCTCTGCCCTCTTTTGGTCCCACAGAAACACTCTCCATGTTGGGATCATGCTAAAGATCTTAAAGTTCCTGTGGTGGGAGGAGGCCTTAACTGTTTTGAATCCAAACATTGTACTATGATGCCTCCTCTGGAACACTATTACACATGCCCAAGCATTGTCAACTAGGGAGGTCACTAGTTACACTAGTTACACTAAAGCAGTAGCAAACCATCTGCACACTGAGAACAGAAACACATGGGTCAAAAGCAAAAGATTGGAAGAAGAAACAAAATCAAATGAAGGAAGTAACGGTATCTGCCTAAATGATCTGAAAAGCAGATACTAAGTCCAAAGTAAATCCAGACAGATCCCATATCCAAAGGAGGCAGCCCAGGGTTATGTTACAAAATAAGAGAGTGAAAAATAAATGGGTAAGCCATCAGAAAAGCTTTCCCAGCTGGTCTACAATGGCCTCCTGCTGGCATAGATCCATGAGGAGGAAAGAAAAAGTCCCCAAGATGCCCAGGAGAAAGGAAAAAAAAATATTCATATTGGTTTGGAAAGGAAAAGTAGGATGGAGATATCTGAGAGCTGACAGCATAGGAAAGTGCCTGACACCCCCTCTTGAGCACAGACCAATGACCATTTCCAAATCATTTCTGAGACAAAGGCTATTAATATTCTACCATTGGTTAGAAGGAAACTTATTAAGCAGAAGCTCGGGGATGGGTCTGCTCTTCCATAGGAATAGTCATGTTCTCCTACCACAATGACCTGAATACAACAAATACATACAGTGAAACCTTGCTATAACTTGATTAATATACATAACCAGGTGTATATTCCCTCTGAACAAAACGTCTCCCCCAGGGCTGATCTGAGGGAAGAAAAGGTTTCTTTCATCCTTGAGACTCAGAGATGCTGAGGTGAGCAGCCCAGGATTGCATCAGACCAGGTCACTAGGTGCATTATAGGGAGGGATGTTGAAGTTGGGAGGTCCACTTCCAGTTCCTGGACAAAGGACCTCTCTGGGGCAGCTGGCCGGCCTGTGTTTCAATAGTGACACCATGTGGCAGCAATGGCTACAGGGACAGCAGAAGACCATCAGACTTCTGTTTTTCTCTCTGACACAACTGACTATTGACTAGGACCATTGACACTTCAGTGACATAACCTCTCAGGTTTTCTTGCCAATGGACCTGCACGTGTGCGATCTGGGTTGGGAAGTTACTGGGTGTAAAAGGCCAAGTCAAAGAAGGAACACCTTCTAAGATTGAGAGAGGAGGATGTGACTCAATTTGAAGAGTCAGAGACATTACTGCTTTATACCACCGGTAGACAGGTGGCTACAGCTCTAATACGGGTCTTAATTCACCATTCTCATGATACTCAGGACCCCTCTCGAGTTACACAGTAAAATCACATGGGTCAAAACGAATATGAACACCATAGAGGAAAAAGTGTGGATTGGCATGAGGCCAACTGGGTTGCAAATCACAGTTCTTCTAGTGATTAGCTGTGTGATCTCAGACACATTCCTTAAACCATCTGAATTTCTGTTTCCATATCTACCAATGGAGATGAGGTACAGGATCAATGTGATCGTTATATCCATGATGTTTCCACACTGTGAACTCTCATATCATTTCTCTGCTTGTCAGGACATATTGAAATGACGTTTTGGTCATCAGCATAAGAATAAGGAGCCAAGATTGGAATTGGCTACATTTCTGAATTGTTTATAAAGATGACAAAATTGGATTAAACTATATGAGAGGGAAATCATTAAATCAATATGGCAAATTCATATTAAGAAATATTAGGCAGTTATTAAAAATGAAACATCTGGTGAATTTCAGTGGCATTAGAGGTTGTTGACAGAATAACGTGAAGTGGAAAAGGAAGTACATAAAGCCTCATATGTAATTTAACTAAGACCACAATTCATATATAATATTCACATATGCATATTTATCAATATGGAATTCATAGAAGCTTAAAGGAGATGCAAAAATCTTAATAATGCATCTTTCATGATTTTTTTAAAGTGGATGGGAGGACATATTCCGATTTTATCTTCATTAAGTAAAACACTTTTAAACTAAAATTAAATAGTAGCACTGCTTTATAGCTTTCTCAATGTAATGTCAGCTACCATCCTAAGAGATTAGGCTTCATCTTATCTTTTGTATGCTTCTGCTTTATATTAATGTATAGAAGATGTTCCATACATCCTCCAAATGTTTGTCTGCTTGTTCTTGGCTACATCCTAGTGGATACCAACCCCAGATTCTGAAGTAGATACTAGAATTGTACCAGATAGGTGATTTGCAAATACTTTCTTCTACTGTGTAGATTGTGTTTTCACCTTTTGGAAAATGTCCTTTGCAGCAGCAAATTTAAAATTTTATCATTTTTCCTCATGCTTTTGGCGTCATCTCTAAAATTTTTATCCACTAAATCTTTTTAAAGCAGCCAGAAGCAACAAAATGCTATATACTGGAATATTTTCCCTTCTTGGGTACTTGTTTCCTTTTTCTTGGTTTCTTGTGAAATTTCTGATGAGAATTCTAATTTTGCAGCACCTGTTTTGGAACCTTCTGTGAATCTGCTGTGTCACCATCATTGTTCCCACCCTCTCTGCTTGTCATCATACTGTGAGAACCTTTCTGTGTCTTCTCTTGCCAAGTCCAGTCTCCCGTAAATTTTCTCTTGGTCTTTTATGAGCTTCTGGCCAAGAGAAGATAAACCAGTTGACCTACAATAAGCATCTCACCAAAATGCCATCTTGACCACCAACAGGACAACAACCCCTTTCTATTATCGTGGAAAATAGGTTGACTCTTCTTTATCCCAAACTCCACAGTTCACACCAAGTTCCGAATGGATATTACTCTGCATTAAAAAATTCCACCAAGGCATTTGTCATGTACCCAAACTCTCCAAAATGTGAGCTCCTACCAAATCTTAATTCTGCTCCCACTCTTGGAATGGGAAGAGCATTGCAATTTTAAAAACAGTGCCCTATTATTTCTACACAGTGTATATCTTTTGGTGGGTGTGAGGGGAGATAGTGGCTCATGGCAAAAAGGGAAGTCATTCCATCCCATGTCTGTGGAGATGTTTTTAGTGCAGATTGGCTTTGGTGCGGTGTGCCGTCTCAGGGGAAAGAGTCCCCTGAAAATAGCACTGACAGCTGGTGGATGGCACTGGCCACAGTAGCCCACTCAACTTCGGTCTTTGCAGGCATCATGAAAATATTTACAGGACATTTTTATCTTTGATCTGGACATAAGGGGGATAAATGAAGTATATTAAAAGAGAGTACCAGGGAAGCCCAGGCTAAGGGGTTTAGCATCGCCTTCAGCCCGGGGCCTGATCCTGGAGATCCAGGATCGAGACCCAAATCAGGCTCCCTGCATAGAGCTTGCTTTTCCCTCTGCCTGTGTCTCTGCCTCTCTCTCTCTGTGTCTCTCATGAATGGATTGATTAATTTAAATAAATAAATAAATAAATAAATAAATAAATAAATAAATAAAGAGTACCTGTTTGGGAATGCATGTTAGACACTCACCCCCCACTGTGAGTTGCAGAGGCAGAGCTTCGCACCCTAAATGTGTGAAGTTAAATTAAGGGAAAAAGGAAAATTTCAAGAACACTTCAGAGCTTGCAAATGGATGGTCTCATACAAAATTAAAGCCCTAAATGACATTCAGAGGCAGACTGTGGTCATTTCTAATTTAAAGAAATAATAAAATGGGTAAATTTTTAATTTTTTATAATGACTTCTTGTAAAACCCCAAATTTATAAATTCCAAACAATAATTCATCAATTAAAGCTGACAATAGTATCTTGCAGATCGTATTTATTGATTTCTCAACTTATTGAAGTACAATTACATTGACTGTGATGCCTCTATGGCTAGACAAAATATTAAAGACAACTGAGAAATTTATGTAAAATTAAATAAATCAATACGCCCTATAACATACTTTAAAAAAGTGAGAAGAAAATCTACCGGCATTAAAAGCATCCTGTCATTTCATAGTATCTTGAGGAAACTATATTTTGGAATATTTTTGTAGAAAAATATGAAAATCATAGATATATGGACATTTCTATGCATAAACTCAAGATATTTAAATATGGGCCAGTGTGAATATCAAAAGTGATTAGAAGTGTTGCTGTTTAAAATGAGCAAAGCGGGGGGTGGGGAGAAAGAGAGAGAGAGAGAGAGACAAACCAAGAAACAGACTTCTAATTCTAAAGAATACACTGGAGGTTATAATCAAGTATAGAAACAAATACATAAAAAGTTAAAGAACAATCCAATTTCTGTTTACCCAAAGAATGCAAAAATACTAATTCAAAGGGATACATGCACCTCAATGTTTATAGAAGCACTACCTACAATAGCCAAATTATGGAAACAGCCCAAGTATCCACTGATAGATAAATGGATGCAGAAGATGCGGTATATATATACCATAGAATATTATTCAGTCATAAAAAAAACAATGAAATCTTGCCATTTACAATGATGTGGATGGAACTACATTGTTTTATGCTAAGTGAAATCAATCAATGAGAGAAAGACAAATACCATATGATTTCACTCAGATGTGGCATTTAAGAAACAAAACACATGAATAAAGTGGGGAGAAAAGAGAGAGGCAAACCAAGAAACAGACTCTTAACTTGAGAGAACAAACTGGTGGTTACCAGAAGGGAGGTGAATAAGGGGATGGGTGAAATAGGCGATGGGGGATTCAGGAGTGCACTTGTTGTGATGAGCACTGGGTGATGTATGGAAGGGTTGAATCACTGTGTTGTACACCTGAAACTAATATTAAACTGTATGTTAACTAACTAGAATTTAAATAAAAACTTTTAAAAAGTAAATGGGCCATAACACTAAAAAAAAAAAAAAGAAGTGTTGCTATTTATCCTTTTACAGTAAAAGGCAAATTATTTGAGTAATTTTACCTGCTTTCGTTTCTGTCTTACCATCATTCCATGAAATGGTGTTTAAAAAATAATTATTTCAAGGCAAGTGAATAAAGACTACTGATCTGTGTCTCACAATTCAGTAGCCAGCTCACATGTGTCTACTGAAGACTTGAAATGTAGTTAATTCAACTGAGATGGGCTGCAAGAGTGAAATATCCACTAGGCTTCAAAGATATAGTACAGAAAAAGAATATAAAATATCTCAAAAATCATATTTTTATATTAATTATAACTTGAAAAAAATCTTTAAATGTATGGGATTAAATAAAATACATTATTAAAATTATTGTCACCTATTCTTTTTATTTTTTTGTTATTGTGTGGCTGCTAGATAATTTAAAGTTACTTTAGCAGTGTGCTTTATATTTGTTGAATAGAACTGCTTAAAAGAATACCAAAGGAAATGTTTTAAACATTAGTGGAAATAGGAAGGTGCAGGCCTTCATGGGCACAGCAGGCATATCCCACAAAGGAGGCAGGTGGCAGGACCCAGGCATCATGGCATGACAGCATATGTGGGTCCTTCTGCCTCTGTTGCTCTGTGGGGAGTGCCTGCCTACCATATCATATCTGCCCAAACTGTAATCCGGTTTTACACAAGACCTTCCAGAAGCGACCAGGAATGCATTGATTCCACCTCTGACGAGATCCCATGGACCAGAGCTGGCAGCTGTTTGAGGTATTGGATCAGTACCTGCTCAGGCTGCTTTTGCGTCTTTAACAACGGCCTCAAGATGCCCACTTTCATGTCTAGAGCGCAGCCCCAGGATGGCAGGAAATGCAGGGACCCAGAGAACTGCTGTGAGAGAGAGAGCCAGAGTCCTGGCTCCCACCACCCTCTCCCAACTCAGCTGCTCTGCAATTTCCCTCTTCTTTCTAATCTGTCCTATCTTCATTAGAATTATCTTCTTGATCTTAATAACTCTCCCTAAAAATCTTTATTCCCTCTCCCTTTGAGTATACAGTGTATGAAGCACAGTAACATAAAAGCCACCTGATAAATATTCTTTGTTGAGAAATTTTTTGTATGAACAGTACCAGCCAAGACTTCAGACTTTGAACAGCAAATGCTGGAGGAAGGACAGCTTCCAGAGGAATTTAGAGTTAGTGTTGGCCATAAGCACTAAGAAGTAGTAAATTGTAGTTTTTGTCACCACGGGATTTATCAACCTACTCCTCAGCCCTACTGTCACAAAAGCTGTAGGTGCAGAATAAGTTAGTTATGTTTTGTCTGTCTTTGTAGACTGTGAAATCTTTGAGAATACAGTCCATGCTTTATATATATATATATATATCTTTGTATCTCCAGAATTTAGCATGATGTCAGTGCCAATGCACTTGACTCAAAAAATGCTTGTGAAGCACACTGATGAGTGAGTGAATAAATTAATGAATTAAAGAATGAATGAATCATTCCTTTAAAATTTTCTTAGCTATCACCTGGGAGAGAAGGCAGGATAGTGTAGAGGAGCAGGACTCCAAGGAACACATAATGCTGCCACCCACAAGCATGGTTACTATTGGCAGAGAGATGGATAGATACGACCAAAGGATGAGATTCAAGCACTCATTTCATTTTGTAAGCTGGTTCCGACTTCTTGCATTTACCCTTAACTCACTAAGTGCATCCTCACAATCCACTAGAATCATCCTGCTTACATTTTCACAAAGTATACCAGAAAGATACACGTAATGTAAGGTCACATTTTCCCTTTTACCCCTCCAGTAGTTAGTTTACACTTGAAAATTGATCGAAACACCTATGAGAGTCAACAGTGTCAGTCATTATGCATTTCCAGTTCTTCCCTTTTTCCGAGCACCTGTTTATGTGATTTACTTTAGACAATGATGGGTGTCACATGCAGTCAGAACCTTTATATAACTGAGACAACTCTCTGCCCTCTGGCTCAGTGACCTGAAATGTTCTGTATAGTGCCCAATACCTGGCATAGAACGATGCAGAGCAGAGCAGCCAACCAACTCTGGTGGACATAGAGGTGAAAATAAACCTTATCTCTTTTAATCCGCTGAGATTTTGCAGTTATTTCATGGCAGCATAACTTTGGCTCTCTTGATTAATATCATAATAAAGAAAATAATAGATATTTTACAAGTAAAAAACTAATTTTTTTTGTGGATAGGTTGACAGTTTTGAGTCCATTCACCCTTATGAATCAAATCCAAGTTTCACTAGCTACTAGCTGGCTGACCTGGGATAAGTTGTTTAAACACCACTGCACCCATTTCCACAACAATAGTAGCTAATTTCTAGGCTTGCCATGAGAATTAAATGAGTTTAATATCTATAGAACTTTTAAAAATGCCTTGCACAGCATAAGTGATATATGTGTGAAAGTTAGGATCATTTTTAGTATTATTGGACTAGATATTCACCTAAAGTTATGTCATTCCAATTCATTTCAAAGCTAGGTAGTCAAAGATCCTTATCTCAGAATATAGCCCTGTAAATGACTTGGCAATTCAGAAACACAGGTAATAGAAGTATAAAAGTCGACTAACAAACAAGCAACAATAACAATACAACAAAAATAACTCTTGGGAGGTACAGAGAGATGGCTGGAGTATTGTTACTCACCAAGAAGTAACAATAATCTTACAAATATAACAAGCAATAAGCATACAGTTTAGAGTATATTAGACTCATACACTTCAACACTGAAGAAACTATCTCAAGAATTATTTATATATTGAGCTTGATTCATCATATTTGCTTGGTAGTCTGGCCTCTTCTATAGCTAAGGCATTAATTAATACCTCTTTGTAGGGTAAGAAAATGAAGTAAACAGTGTAGTAAATGGTCATGTGTAGCTCCTGGGCCCCTGGAAGCTACAGAACAAGATGTCCAAACTGAAATGTAAAAGGAACTCTGTAGAGCTTTTCCCAAGACTGTCATCTGCATAAGGAATACCCAAGCTTCTGACTTTCACATTCCTTTATGGGAAACAAGAGATTTGGAAGGATAGAAAGGAATTTACCCAATTGAACTCATGAGAATGGAGTATTAAGCTCATAAGTGGCATGAGAATTAACAATGAATTTATAACAATTTACTTGGAAGCATTCTTTTATTACTTATTGCCTTGGAAAGCTAAGTCACCTTCCTAGTTTGGATAACCCACAGCTATAATAGAAAAAAATCATCGTCAAGTTTGCCTGGGTAGCTCAGTTGGTTAAGCATCTGCCTTCAGCTCAGGTCATGATTCCGAAGTCCGTGGATCAAGCTACACATCAGGTTCCCTGCTCAGGGAGTCTGCTTTCACCTCTCTCTCTGTTCCTCCAACTGCTCATTCTCTCTCTCTCTCTCCCTCAAATAAATAAAATCTTTAAAGAAAAGAAAAAATCATTGTCAAATTTGGATCCTCAACAGTTGTAATTGGTGTTATCAACTCTTATCAGTATTTCAAAAATCCTAATATCAAGTATATATGTGCCCATGATAAGACTTTCTGTCCAAGCAAGACAAATTGTTCTTTTACTCTGAGTTGAAATTGTATAAGGATATATGGTAATAGAGTGGCCCAAGCCTTTGGAAAGAGAAAGATCTGGTTTCAGGACCCAGTTCCACAATTTCTATATGACTTTGGGCAAGTTGTATAATTTTTGTTCTCACCTATAAAATGGGTACATTTGTACTTTCCTAAATAAAGTTTTTGAAAAGATTAAAGCAGATAACTATAGGTAATTAATTTTGTATGACATTGTAGGAAATTCTAGAGTCTGTGGAGAAAATAATAACAATAAAGGATCCTGGATGATAAAAATATGGGGAACCATCCAGTTAATTAAGTGGTGTCCAACTGTATTGTGTGCAGTCTCAGAGTACCTGGAACTGCCTCAAGAGTTTCTAGAGTCTTGACATTGGGAATGTAGGCCATATCTATGCCAGAGCAAAGCTACCCAGAAAGCTCTGCTTTTATCTGTTTTATGTATTTACTCTATGCATGTGGTTTATAGGATTTCACTGAATGTTAGCAAAAGAGTTCTTCTGCTATTGAAAAAAATTTGGTAGTCATTGATTTAGAGAGGGTAAATCTGATATAATCTGATACTATAATCTGATATAACCTGAACTCGGTTTTTTCATATAAAGATGTCACCTAGATAGGCATCATTCCATCCCTTTCTTAATCTCCGGGTAGAAATAATCATTTGGGGATCCTGGAATCTTGTATTAAAAAGTCAAAAACACAAATGTTTATACCATCACAATAAGGAGAAACAAAGAGGAAGACTCTGCCACTGACATTCCCATACCAAGGAAGAATTATCACCATGTGTGCAAGGAACATGATTTATTCTCAGCAAATCATTTTATAGATCAATGAGGTCTTGAGCAAAAACCACATACTTTTTTTTTCTCATTGCTCACCCATTCAAGCCATACATCAGTCTTCACCAAGGATGAGTCCAGATTTACCCCAAAGTGGGTATCAAAGAGCTATGGCCATGGGTTTCTGGAACTGGAGACTGACTAAGAGAGTAGACACAAGACTGTCCGGGAAGCATTTGTTCTGGTATAGTTGATGTTTTGTTTTTTCTGACCCTTGCTGACTTCCTCTGGCCTACACTCTCAGGAGAAGTTCCCAAACTCAATAAAAATTGTAACACCTAACACTCTTTTAAGTGACAGGACCAAAACCCACACTTGGCTTCAGAATCCACAAGCTTAACCATTACTCCTTACTGAAGCAAGTGCCATGTAAAAGGAAAAGGTGAAAAAACAAGAAATTCAGTTATAAGCCACAGGCCTATCTTAGCCTAAGCAAAAGGGTTGTCACATTGTCCAGACAACCCCAAGGGGACCATACACAGGGATTTAGGGCTTATTTCCCATGCAAGGATCTCTGCATAAATTTCAAAGGAAAGGAACCTCAAAGAATAGATTCAAAGGAACCTAAAAGGGAAGAGTAACTCATCTAGGACAGAAATGTATTCCTTTGCCTCCTAGACAAATGTGTCATGAACTCACCCCCTTCATTCTCTAAAAAGAAACTGAGGTACAGGATATGAAAGGGCAGAGCCAAGAATAGCCCCGGAGAGAGTAGTGTGTGAAACAAAAGAGCCACAGCCAGAGCAGAATCAGCTTAAAAATAATAAAACACAAAAGACTTGGACCTCTTTCTAAATTCCAAGAGGAAATTCTTTGCTGTAGGAGGAGTTGCAAAAAACAGGACAGAATGTGCATGAGTCCCATCACCAGCATATTGAAATCCGGTCTACAAAATTAACAGATGGCCTCACACCAAAGCCCTCGAGTGTGTGTTTGAAGTACACATTGTGGAGCTCTGACAAATAAAATGTTTCCTGAGCACTGACAACTTTATGTGTGGCAACCTGTGCTTTGAAAGCCACTTGCTGACAAAGAAAGCGAGCTCAGTAAGTAAAGGGAAGTAGTGAAACACGTAACAATCAGTTTCCTAGTAGAAAAGGAGGACAAGCAGAAAAGAACTTGATTGGCCAGATTCTAATAAAGGAAGTGCTTGAATTGTGGAAATCAAAGAATTTCAGGGCAGAGCCAAGAAAAACCCTACATTTATAATTGTATTATCTTACTTCCTGGGAAGACTGTTTTGGTTGCTTTAATTTACACCTGGACTTTAATTTACACCTGGATTTTTTTTTTTATTATTTATTTATGATAGTCACAGAGAGAGAGAGAGAGGCAGAGACATAGGCAGAGGGAGAAGCAGGCTCCATGCACCGGGAGCCCGATGTGGGATTCGATCCCGGGTCTCCAGGATCACGCCCTGGGCCAAAGGCAGGCGCCGAACTGCTGCGCCACCCAGGGATCCCCTACACCTGGATTTTTACGTCTGGTTTCTTTATAAATGTGTCATAGCTCCTCTCAATCTCTAAGTCACCAGGGGGCTCAGAGATTGTGCCTTTGTTTAGCTAGTTGCATATATTTCTATAGTAAAAAATACGTTTCTTTTTGCCCGAAGTATAAACTCCGTTACAGAAGTACACTCAGGAGATCGTTGTAAATGTAAATCTGGATTGTTGATGATATAAATAATAGTGTGAGGTTTTAAAAAGACCTTATTTGAAATGGCACGTGTTGTTTGACATAAACTTCACCATGTACAGAATTCCATCGATCAGCATATGGAGGAAAACATTAAGCAAATACATTTTCAGTATCTTTACTCCTTGTACAGTTTAGCTGTCTATGGAGGTGTCTTGGTTTTTGAGATTTTGATTACATCATCCCTCCGGAGGTACCAGGAGTCACATTCTCATATTCATTTTTGCTGCTTTTACTGGAGTTCCCATCCTACCTGAACTTGCCCTCTGTGACTGCTCTCTTATCCCTGTGTTGATCCACATATTGAAACAGAGCCCCTGTTCTTTCCTTTCCCCAAATAATTCACTCAGTGCTTTGTGGGTGGAGTAGGGTTTGCTAAAGATCAGAGCGCAAAGGAAAGACTTACAGAGGTGCCTGGATCACTCAGTCGGTTGAGCATCTGCCTTCGGCTCAGGTTATGATCCCAGAGTCCTGAGATCAGCCCAGCATCAGGCTCCCTACGTGGAGGAGAGCCTGATTCTCCCTACGTGGAGGAGAGCCTGATTCTCCCTCTCCCTCTGCTGCTCCCCCTGCTTGTGTTCTGCCAAATAAATAAAATCTTTATGAGATGAGCATTGGGCATTATACTATATGTTGGCAAAATTAAATTTAATTTTTTAAAATGTAATAAATAAATAAATGTTAAAAAAAAAAAAGACTTAGAAATGCAGGAATACAATCAAGTTAACATTGGAGATGAAACAACCCTGTTGTCAGAGTTGCCTTCCCAAGGCTGGGGTTACTCCTCAGGTGCTTCTCAACAGGCACAATCCCCAATCATGCTGCAGCATCCTGCCCTTCTCAGTACCAAGTCCATCCCAACGCTTCCCCAATCTTCATCTTTCTCTGCCCCTGTTCTAAATTTTGGACTACCTGCTCTTCTTACTTGGAAATTCAAATGTAGTCATTCTTTACCCGCTACGAAATTCTGGATCTATTTTTGAATATCTACAATGCTGTTAATATTTCCGCTTAAAGGAAGGGTTTCCTAAACTGCATGTCCCCCACTAGCACATAGAAGAATTGACAAAGGCTCTGAAATTTTAGTCTTTTATCTCTACCTCTCTTTCCCTTGTGTCTCTACAAAAGGTAGAAAGCGGTAGAGAAACAAACTTTCCCTCTGAAATGAATTATTCCTCCTCAAACCTATCTCCAACAGCAGTTATCATTGGTCAGTTTTGGTTTAGAATAACATTTTTCCTTCATTATATTGAAATTAAAACTGAAACAAACAAACAAAAAGGCAGAGTGAGGGGCCACAAGTAAGTTTACCCAGTTTAGGCCATTTGGTAATATATCTCATATGGTTGTACAGCAACTCTCATTTTCCTAAAGATGTGCTGGACTGGGCTGTCCAGCTGTCCAAGAGGGCAGTCACTAGCCACGTGTGGCCATTTCAGTTTCAATTTTCTCAAGATTTTACTTATTTATTTATTTGAGAGAGAGAGAGAGAGCAAGCAGGAGGGGGGTTGGGGGGAACTCAGAGAGGGAGGGAAAAGTAGACTTCCCTGCTGAGCAGGGAAACAGGGATCCCAAGGTGAAGCTCAATCCCAGGACCCTGAGATCATGACCTGAGTTCAAGGCAGATGCTTTACCATATGAGCCACCCAGGAGCTCCTCCATTTAAATTTTAATTAATTGGGACACCTGGGTTGCCTAGTGGTTTGAGCATCTGTATTCAGCTCGGGGCATGATCCCCGGGGTCCTGGGATCAAGTCCTGCATCAGGTTCCCTGAAGGAAGCCTTCTTCTCCTTCTACCTATGTCTCTGCCTCTCTCTTTGTGTCTCTCATGAATAAATAAATAAAATCTTATTAAGTAAATAAATAAATTTTAATTAATTAAATAAAATTAAAAATTCAATCTCTCAGCCACACTAGCCACATTTCAAGTGTTCAATAGCCACATGCAGCAAGTGACTGTTCTATGACATAGCATAAAATTACAGAACATTTCCACCAACGTCCAGAAATTTCTACTGGACAGTACTATTCTAGGTGAAAAAAACACATCCTGCATGTTTAGTAACGCATACTAACCTGCATTCAATCTGGGGCCAAGGTATGGAATATACCACCATCAAGGAGATTCAGATTTAAATGAGGATAAAGCCTTCTCTGTATCTTTGAATTCCAGAATGCTCCCAGCAAAATTTGACTTCTTCACCGCTTCAAGACCTTTCAAAGGAATGCCCACTAATGACTGTTAGCTCACATAAATACACTTATTAAAGTTAAGGGAGAAACATGCAAACTCCATCATAGCGCTCAAGGACATTCTTAATAACATATCAGGCACTGATTCTTTAATTCATCTCTTTATTTGAGCCCAGATAAAATGTTGCACTCTCACTCAACCTTTACTCTAGTTGGTGTAATATAGATTACAAAGTAGCCTAGTACAAAGTAGTACAAAAAGTAGTACAAAGGGCTAGATTTTCATCCTCTGCTCAGAGTAATTCTAATGAGGTAATCCAAAGAAATCTTGGGAGTTTGCTACACTTTATTCATGGATTTTAATGCAGGAACCTTCCTACCAATGGGGGAAAAAGGTCACACATTAAAGGAAAAAATGTAATTAATTAAAATGTTTTTATAACAATGTCTACACAGGGCAGCCAAGGTGGCTCAGCGGTTTAGCACCGCCTTCAGCCCAGGGCATGATCCTGGAGACCTGGGATTGAGTCCCACGTCGGGCTCCCTGCATGGAGCCTGCTTCTCCCTCTGCCTGTGTCTCTGTCCCTCTCTCTCTCTCTCTCTCTCTCTCTCTCTCTGTGTCTCTCATTAATAAATAAGTAAAATCTTTTTTTAAAAAAGTCTACACACATATGCATTGCACTTCACATATATTACCTCATTTAAATTCTTGACAATCTCCTCGAATAGGTATTATAATCCCATTTTGCACATGAAGGCATTGGAGATATGGGATCATTCTTAAAGGTCACATACCTCCTAGGTGCAGAGCCACGTACCCCAAAGTGTATTCTCACTCCATTGTGCTATCTCTAAAATATAAAACATTTGGGCATTCAGGAGACACACAGAATGTCAACTCTTGACTATTTATTGAGGTTTAAGACCAACCGAGGTGGGCAGCCTCGGTGGCACAGTGGTTTAGCGCCGCCTGCAGCCCAGGGCATGATCCTGGAGACCCTGGATCGAGTCCCACGTCAGGCTCCCTGCATGGAGCCTGCTTCTCCCTCTGCCTGTGTCTCTGCCTCTCTCTCCCTCTCCCTCTCCCTCTCCCCCTCTCTCTCTCTGTGTGTGTCTCTATGAATAATAAAAAAAATTAAAAAAAAAAAGACCAACCCAGGCTAGCCAACAAGGCATGACAAGCATTCACCTCAAATCTGCTGCTAAAAATAAACAGGGTCCTCTGATTCCTAGGCTGGTCAATAATCGCACATTTGACACTGGCATCCATGGATGATGATAAACACCACATTGTTCGTTCCCAAGATCACTGTCCATAGAAACACACCCTTCACTCCTACCTTGATCTCAACCACATGCAGGACCTGTGCTGGGCACTGCATGAGGCCTAGGCTAGGGTGTGCTCCCTGCTCTCACAGACTTGGTGGACTACTGGCCATGTGCATTAGATATGCACACTATATGATGCTTTGAGAAGATATTTAATGTATTTGGTGAAAGCTTAAAATTGGCTGAGGTCTGCTGAATTTTATGTGCCTAAAAATATACATAACGACCTCCTACCCATTATGATGGCTACTACCAAAAACACAGAAACTAATGAGCATTGGCAAGGGTGGGGATGTAAAATGGTGCAAACACTATGGAAAACAATATAGCTGCTCTCCAGAAACTAATAATAGAACTATTACATGAGTGGGCTATCTCGCTCCTAGGAACATACCTGAGAAAGTGTTAGAACAAAGAAATAAATTCAATAAAGTTGCAACATACAAAATCAACATACAAAAATCAGTTGCCTATACACTAACCATGAGCTTTCTGAAAACAAATAATGAAATAATCTCATTTACAACAGCATCAAAAACAATGAAATACTTAGGAATTTAACCAAGGAGGTGAATGGACTAAAGAATGGGGGGTGTGGAGGGAGGGGTAATGAATGATAGAGAATAACTGTTAGGAAGTCCATGAAGTGGGGAGGAAATGAGGAAAGTTAAACCTATACAAGGGCATGAGAAAGAGATTTTGGGGATAATTAGAAAGTAAAATCAACAGTGTTACATGACAAATTAATATGAAAAACAAAAAAGAAAAAGAATGGTGTAAGTAGATGCTCTCCTGGTGTTCTTTTTTATTTCTTAAGTTGGGCCTTATTGATTTTCATCCTTTCTCTTTTATGTATATAATACTTTAAGGATATATATTTGCTATTAAGTTTTTTTTAACAACATCACGCAAGTTGTTGTTGGTGTTTGTTTGGGGAGGAGGCAGGAAGGGGAGAGGAAGAGGGAGAATCTGAGCATGGAGCTCAACACTGGGCTCAATTCATGACCCTGAGAGCATGTCCTGAGCCAAAATACAGAGTGAGATGCTTAATCGACTGAGCCATCTAGGCGCCCCTACATTACACAAAACTTAAGTATAGAGCATCTATTATCAGTTCTAAGTGATTTCCAATTTCCATTCAAATATCTTTTTTTGAATGTGTTAAAACTGCACATTTATATTTTCCAATGCATAGTACTTTTTAGTTATTTTTATTACTTATTTTTTCTTGAGTTGCATTGAAGTAAGAAAACATAATCTGTATAATAACACTTCTTAAGTTATATTGAGACTTGGTCTGTAGCATAGTATGGAGTTCCTTTTTATAAATGTGCTGTGTGGATTTGAGAAAAAATGTACATTCTCTAGCCGTTGGCACAAAGTTCTATATATGTCCATTTAATTAAGATTGTTCATTGATTGCATTGTTTAAATTTTCTCTAGCCCTCGTAATTTACTTTCTTCAGCTATCAAACACTATGAAAAAGATTTTAAAATATTCCACTAAAACATTTGTTTTATGCATTTCTTGGTTCCGTAATTTTCACCCTGTATGTTTGTAAGCTGTATTATGGACCTAGTTTGGGACTGCTATATCTTCTTGGTGAATTAAAAAGGGTTTCATTGTATTGGGCACCTTCTTATTCCTTAAAGCCTATTTCATTTGATTTGTTGGTTTTTTTAAGATTTTAATTATCTGAGAGAGACAGAGACAGAGACAGAGATAGCAAGAGAGAGCATGAGTACAGGAGGAGAGGAAGAAGCAGGCTTCCCGCTGAGCAAGGAGCCCAATTCAGGGCTTGATCCCAGCCCAAGGCAGACACTCAACTGACTGAGACACTCAGGTCCCACTTGATTTGTTTTTAACTAGTATTTGCCTAATACATCTTTTTCTGTTTTTACTTTTCAGACTTTGTCCTGTCAGAGATTTGAAGGACAACCTCTGAAAATAACATATAAGTAAATTTATTTTAAAATTTTGGGTGGAAGCCCTCAACCTCAATGTGATCCCACTTGGAGGGTGGGGTCCTTAGGATGCAAGTGGGTCATGTGAGTGAAGCCCTCATGATGAGATTTAGTGCCCTCAGAAGAAGAAACATAAAAGACAGAGAGAGCTCTCCACCACATGAGGACACAGCAAAAAAGCAGCCATCTGCAACCGGAAAGAGGGCTCTCACCAGGAAAGGAATCTGCCAGCACTTTGATCTTGGACTTCCCAGCCCAAAACTCTAAGAAATAAACTCCTTTTGTTTAAGCCACCTGGTCTGTGGAATTTTGTCATAGCAGCCCAAAGGGACTAAGACATCATTTCATCATCTGTTGATGCCAGACTTCTTATTATACCGATCCTGAGGTCTAAGTTTTCAAGAAACAACTGTATCTTAAGGTAAAAGCAAATCACATTTAAATATCTAAATAACATTTTTTCAGAGCCTAAGGATAAATTTTTTTAAGTAAATCCGTTGGTGAATGATCACTAATTTAAATTTCTGTCCTCCAGAATGTTCCAAAGAAAAGAGTCTGAGACATATACTCTGTGATTCTGGGAACTGTTACTTGATAAATCCTCACTCAAACTCACTTTCTTAGAAATTCGCGATAATTATCACATTACAGATTTTGCAGTGTGTCCTGAAGTAAAGAAATCAGATTATATTGGTTGAATTCCCCAAGTTTCTGAAACTTGTTTGACCATTTTATTTCCTAGTAATAGTAGCCAAAATCTCAAATAAATGTGGGAATTGTTGCCTTAACATCTTAAAATATTTTTAAAACTTCAATAATAAATCTCACAAAGAAAGATTTTTAAAGACTTTCTTAGTTTTCCTTTCAAAAATTAATATCAGATTTTCAAACAAAATGATTCAGGGGCTGACATATGCTCTCATTATTTTGTTGGCTCAACTTGTCAGTAGGTCACTCGATCATATCAATGGTTATTCAAAAGGTTGGTAGCTGAACTAATGAAAAAAAAGTGAAGTGTTATCCTTCATATGAGAAAATAGGAATAATAACTCACTATTAGCACAAGGTAAAAGTCATTTTCATCAGTAGTGATGGATATAAGCAAATCCATCTACCCTCTATTTACTTATATGATAAGTGACAAACTTTTCCATAACAGCTGGCAAAAGTTAAGGACAGGAAAAATTCACAGAAGCAGAATACAAATAAAACCACTTTTTGAATTTTGGATTTTATGAATGTAGTTTAATAATTGAAAGTTTTTTAGAGATATGCCTGTATCTAATTGGCTTCATTTTGCCTATTTATTTCTTAACTTCTTTTTTTTAATAATAAATTTATTTTTTATTAGTGTTCAATTTGCCAACATACAGTATTTCTTAACTTCTAATAAATCATGGATAACATATCTGCAGGGTGTTTTTAAAACTCACATATAACTTAAGTTTTTCCATTTCCTCTTTTCTAACATTTGTTGCTGTTTATAGAGCATTTTTTGATGGATTTTCCTGATTTGACACTAATTCTAGTGTACATTTAAACTAAGACTTGTTTATATTCATCTTTGTTCAAATGGAAAATTTTTCATTTAGAAAAAAATTATTTTAGGGGATCCCTGGGTGGCTCAGTGGTTTAGTGCCTGCCTTTGGCACAGGGCATGATTCTGGACTCCAGGATTAAGTCCCGCATCGGGCTCCCTGCATGAGGCCTGCTTCTCCCTCAACCTGTGTCTCTGCCTCTCTCTCTCAGTCTGTCGCTCATGAATAAATAGGTAAAGTCTTTTAAAAAATAAATAAATAAAAAGAAAAGAAAAAAATTATTTTAGAATGTAACACATTTAATATTTTTAATTTTACATTACCATTTTTAATTTAAAAAATCTTGATAGGTTGATCTGGTAAATGCTAAATTCTTTAGGTTAGATAAACATGAAATAATAATGGATAGATACCAAGTTAGAGCTAATAACCTTACTAGTCAGGATTTTATCAGCTCATCCTCACACTAATTTCCTTCTCTAGTGTTACAATTAGGAATGACAGTTATCATTTACAAAGAGCTATACTCAATTTCTCCCCATTAATCTACAAAAGCACACTATGAAGTAGTTTTAATCATTTCTATTCAGGTAACAAAATTGGCACAATTGATAATTTGTCAGTGAGACATAGAGAGGGAGAAGTCAGGACTAGTTGCAGTTGTTTCTATTCTTTCTCACCTTTATGCTGCAACATGTATTATCCCTGTCTGGCATTGTACTTTGAACTCTAGTTGACTCAATCAAACACTGTGAGGCCTACAGCTTACTTAACAACATATTTTTCTACCAAAGAAGTATATAATTACGAAATCAATACCCAGGAGATGAGAAAAAACCAAAGTGCTAAAACCAGCATTTGTACCATTTCTCCTTTAAAGGCATCTGATAATTCTGGAGGTTGTATATGAGAGGCTCAATGTTGAGCAGAACTCTCAAAGGACTCAAAAGCCAAATGGTTCACCAGTAATGAACAATTCAAAAGGAAATAAGGAAAACAATTGCATTTACAGTAGTACCCAAAGGAATGAAACACCTATACATGTATAAATTTAACCAAGAAGGTAGAAGAATTATACTCCGAAAATTACTGAAAGAAATTAAATAAGACCTAAATAAATGGAAAGACATCCTATGTTTATGGACTAGAAGACTTCTATTGTTTAGAAATCAATACCGCTCAAAGCAATCTACAGATTCAATGCAATACCTATGAAAATTCCAATGCCTTTTTTTTTGCACAAATGGAAAATCTGACCTTCATATTTATATGGAAGTATGGGGACTTACAATAGACAAAACAATCTTAAGAAGATCAAAGTTGGAAGGTCCACATGTCCCAATTTCAGCACTTATTACAAAGCTATATAATTAAGAGAGTGTGATACCAGCATGAGGATAAGCACATACAACAATGGAAAAAAAATTGAGAGTCCAGAAATAACTTCATACTTTTATGGTCGGTCGATTTTCTTTTTAAAAAGATTTATTTACTTATTTTAGAGAGAGGGGTGGGGAGAGCAGAGGGAAAGAGTTCCAAACCAACTCTGCACTGAGCACAGAGCCCAACAAGGGGCTTGATCCCAACATCCTAAGATTACAACCTGAGCCAAAACCAAGAGTTGGATGCTTAACTGACTGCACCAGCCAGGTGCCCCTGGCCAATTGATTGTTTAAAAAGACACCCACACTAATCAATGGGGAAAGAACAGACTCTTCAACAATTGGTGCTAGGACAACAGGATAGCCACATGCAAAGGGATGAAGTTGCACCCTTACTCACACCACATAAAAAAGTCAACATGGATCAGTGAACTAAATATGAGGGTCAAATCAGAAAACTCTTCACAAAAACATAAATTTTCATGACCTTGAATTTGCAAAGGACTCTTAGATGTGACATCAAAAGTACAAGCAGCAAAAGAAAAAATAGATAAATCGGACTTCATCAAAATTAAAAACTTTTGTGCATAAAAGAATAGTAGAAAGAAAGTGAACAGGATCCCTGGTGGTGCAGCAGTTTGGTGCCTGCCTTTGGCCCAGGGCGCAATCCTGGAGACCCGGAATTGAATCCCACGTTGGGCTCCCGGTGCATGGAGCCTGCTTCTCCCTCTGCCTGTGTCTCTGCCTCTCTCTCTCTCTCTCTCTCTGTGACTATCATAAATTAATTAATTAATTAATTTTAAAAAAAGCGAACAGAGATTGCACATAATGGGATAAAATATTTATAAATTGTATATTTGATAATGGTCTAGAACTCAGAATATATAAAAATGCTTAAACTCAACAACAATCATCCCAATAATTCCCATCTCCTGCTATTTCCACTTTTGTTTGATACCCTCCCTTTGATGGAGACCTTAGCCTAGTGACTTGTGTCTAATAAATATAATACGATAAAAATGATGTATGCCTGTCACAAAAGGACAAATGTATGATTCTACTCATATGAAATGTCTAAAACAGTCAAAATTATAAAAAGAGAAAGTAGAAGAGTGCTTACTAAGAGTTTGGAGCATTGGTGTTTAACAGGTATAGAGTTTCAGTGTTGCAAGATGAAAAAGTTCTAGAGATGTGTAACAACACAACAATGTGAACCTACTAAATACTGCTGTATATACCTTGTATATATGGTAATTTTATGCTATGTGTTTTTTACCATAGTAAAATAAAAATGTCATATGGAAAACTGATGGGATGTCACTTCTGTTAAGGTTAAAAAACAGTGATTTCTGTCTTGCTGTTATTTTCTCTCTATTGCCTTCTCAGCTTGTATGCTTTGATGAAGCAATCTGCCATGTTGGAGCAGCCCACATAACCAACAATCATGAGCAAGGTTAAAAGTAGATTCTTCCCCAGCTGAGCCAGGCCCAAATTTCTGACCCACATAAACTGTGAGGCAATAAGTGTTGTTTTAAACCACTAAGTTTGGGGTATCTTGTTCAGGAGCAAATTAGATAACCAATACAATAGATTCAATTAAAACCCAATAGGATTTTTTTTTTGAAATTGATTATGGGGCACCTGGATGGACCAGGAGTTGAGACTCTAGAGGCCTTTGGCTCAGGTCATGATCCCAGGATCCTGGGATCAAGTCCTGCATCAGGCTACCCCACAGGGAGACTGCTTCTCCCTATGCCTATGTCTCTGCCTTTCTCTCTGTGTCTCTCATAAATAAATAAATAAAATATTTTTTAAAAAAAGAAAGAAACTGATTATTTGATTCCAAAATTTGTATAGGAATACAATGTGCCATGTATAGACAATTTTAAAGAACAAAGCTGGACAATTTGTACCACTACAAATTAAGACCTATTATGAAGATACAGAAAGTATGGAATTGGTGCAACAACAGATGAACTCACTTATGAAACTACACAGAGTCCAGAAAAAGAAATTGCTTGATGACATAGGTAACCTTGCAATGTAGAGAGAAAAAGATGATTGCTTCAATAAATAGTACTGGGTTAATTGGACATATATAAGAAAAAAATTAATTTGGTCTATCTCTACATGGATCTGTGATCCAATATAAAGGTCAAACAATAAAATTTGAAGTAAAACATCAGAGAATATCCTTATGACCTCAGTGTAAGTAACTATTTCTTAAATAGGGCACAAAAAGCACTAACCTAGAGGGAAAACTTTAAAGAAATTTTTTGACTGTATGAAAATAAAGAACTTCTATTTATCAAAAGACACAATTAACAGAGTGAAAGGCTATTCATATAGCAGAAGAAAATATTTGTAATGCATATGTCCAACAAAGGATTCATATCCAAAATACACATTTTAAAATACACACAAATAACATACATACAATGTCTAGTAATCTAGACATTACTCAAGATAAAATGTACCCGTATGATCACCAAAAGACATGTACAAGAGTTGATAGCAGCCCTATTCATGAGAGCTGAAAATTCGAAATCTATCCAAATGCTAATCATAGAAGAATGAATAAAAAAAATTCTATATTCATGCTGTGGAATACTGTTCAGCAATGTGAATAAACGGATTCCAACTACTTGCAATAATATCGATGACTCATGAACATAATATTGAGCAAAAGAATTTATCTTGTAGGATTCTATATATATCAATTTTTTAAAAGGTAAAATTAATGTATGGGGTTAAAAATCAGGACAGTGTTTCTCTCTTGGGGCCCACTCATGGGAAGAGGTCACAGTGTGGGCATCTAAGGTGCTGGAAATACTCTGTTCCTTGATCTGAGTGCTGGCTAAACAGTTGTATTTGATTTGTGAAAATTCACAAAACTACACATACTTAAGGTACTTTTACGCATGAGTTCAAGAAATAAATATAAGAATAAAAATTTCAAGAAAAAAAATAATTTAGGAATAAAACTAACAAAATGTGTTTAAAACTTCAAACCAGAAAGTCATAAAACACTTTTGAGAGAAATTAAAGACCTAAACAAATGGGGGGATATGCCATGTTATGAACCAAAGAACAATACTAAAGATGTTAATTCTACCTAAATTGTTGTGCAGATTCAATGCAACCCTAAACCAAGCACTGAGAGGGTTTTTTTTTTTAACATAAAGTGATCACTAAATTCTAGTATTTTCACAGAAATGCAAAGGGCCAAGAATAGTTAAAGCAATCTTAAAGAGTAAGGAAAAAGTAGGAGAATCTACCTAGCTACATGTGAAAACACACTATAAAACTTCAGTTATTAAGGCAGTGGTACTGACATCTGTGTAGATAAACATAGCAGTGGGGCAGAAAAAGTCCAGCAATTCCTCCACACATGAATGGAGTCTTGATTTTAGTACATACAGCATGCCAGGGTGGTAGGAAAATATAACCACTTTTTTTTTCTTTTGGAGGAGACTGTTTGGTCAATAAATAATTGAGTCAATAGGATATCAACATGAGAAAAAAAATTAAATTTGTCCCCAACCTCGAACTATACATAAATGTAAATTCTAGCTGAACTTAGGTCTACATGTGAAAAGCAAAACAATAAAACTTCAAGATCTTGGGATACGAAAGCTTTCCGTAAGTGGAACACAGAAAATATTTTATTCTTCAAATTTTATCTAAATTCTAGTTAGTTAACATACAGTGTAATATTGGTTTCAGGAATGCCCAGTGCTCAGCAGGACAAGTGCCTCCTGAATACCCATCACCCACCTAGCCCATACCCCCACCCACCTCCCTCCATTCACTTCCATTTGTTCAGTATCCTTAAGTCTCTTATGGTTTGTTTCCCTTTCTCTTTCCTGCCCTCCCATATGTTCATGTCCCATATGTATCTTTTAGGTAAATACCTAGTAGTATAATTGCTAGATCATAGGGTAGTTCTATTTCTAAGGGACATGGGAAATACTAACCAATATGGAAAAGACTGATAAATTGGGCTCGTTAAAATAAACAAAATGCTTATCAAAAGACACCAAGACAGTACAAATTTGAGGAATATAGGGGGAACAGATATATGGTATACAAGACTAATAAAGGTTTCATATGAAGAATCTGCCAAGAATGCCTTTAAATTAATAGGGAAAAAAATCCAATAGAAAAAAATCCAATAGAAAAATCATATCATCAAATAAGATATCCTATCAATAAACATATGAAAAGATGTTCAACTTCATTCATAAGTATGGAAAAGCAATTTAAAACCATAATGACATAGCACAGTACACACACTAGGCTAAAAATACAAGGTCTGACAATCACAGGTGTTGACAAGGTTGTGGAACAATAGGAGTGACAAACACAACTAGTGGAGGGAGTATAATTGATATAAGCACTTTGGAAAACTGACAAAATCTACTAAAGTTGTCCTAAGCACACCGTTGTGACTCAGCCAAGAGGAACATATGCAGATATAGTAAAGAAATGTACAAAATGTTTTTTACAGTAGCATTTTTATTAGACCCCAAACTGGAAAAAAATCCAAATATCTATCTACAGAAGAAAGTATATAAAATCTCTGTAAATTCATATGATGGAAAATTTTGTATCAACAAAAAAGAATGAAATCCTGCTAAACACAATAGGATAGGTACTAAAATCATAATGAGGAGCAAAAGAAGCCAGACATAAAGCATACATGCTGTATGTTTCCATTACATGCATTTCAAAACCAGTCAAATATGGGAACAGTGGGCAGAAGATAGTAAAGACCCAAGCGGGTTACAAGGTGGGGGAGGGGGTCCTTCTGTAGTGCTGGTAATATTCTATTGTCTGGCCTTTGTGCAAGGGTACATGGGTGTTGGACCTCACTGAAGTATATTTTATGATTTGCATACTTTCTTCTATGTGCATTTCAATTTAAAAGTAAAAAGAAAAAAAGGAAACCAATTTAAATGAATTTAAAAAAAAAAAAACCCTCTGTATCTGAATCCTAACTATGGCCTTACGTATAGATTCCTATCTTTTTCCTGATGTCATATGCCAGCATTGGCCAGTTCTTAGCTTCTCATTTCACCTCCCTTCCTGAAATCTGCTCCCAATCTCTGATTGCAGCCATTTTCACTCAGCCTTAGGCTTTCTATTGGTCTACCCCCAGTATCGCCACCAGGCCCAGATCCCTCAACAGTGTGAGACACCACAGCTGGCTCTTTCCTCAAGATGGAAGAAGACACACTGCCATATACACTTGATACATGCCTGCCTCCCTCAGGACATCACATCAGAAGAAGCTCCCCATCAGAAGAAATTGCTTTGCTCACGTTTGTATTCAGCAGATACCTGAAGATGCCTGGCAGTCAACAGACATTCAAGAAAGGAAGAATGATGCTACCTTGACAATGCATTTGACAAAACATATGCCATTGTCAAAAGAACAGACAGGATAGTAGAGACTAGGCCAGAGGAGAGGGATAGTTTTATACATCTCGTTCTGGAAAAAATGGATTTGACTACGTATGTCTGAAAGGTTTCAACGTTTTGTTTTGTTTCCCTTGATTTTTACCACACTTGACTTCAAACATCCCTCTGCCAGGTTCTAAGGTACACTTTGTTATAATTATCTGATTACCAGAGACATTAATAAACCTTTTCAGCTTGGCTCATAAATCACAAAGTTCTACAAGTGGGAGATTTTCAGAGGCAAAAATCCCATTGCTTAGTCACTCTATTGTCTGCTTGAATCAGTTTTAGAATCTAACAGCACTTCATGTTCACAGGCATATAAAAGTATTGACTTTCTTTGAGATGAACATTATGTTCTAATGACCAAAAGTGATAAATATTGTATTGAGTGAAAATAAGACAAGCCCAGTATTTCAAAAGACTATAAATCTTTATGTTTTCCCAAATGAAAATACATTCCTATTTTATTATTGGAGAATGATTCAAAAGATTTAAACTACTAAAGAGACTAAGTACTATTATGTCTGGTAAAAGAACTTGGATATTATTGTACCTGGCAGGGTTTATGGCTTGGAGAATTTGATATTAAAGAAATGCAGAGTGGGCATCAGATTCAGTTGAGAATTTCAAGGAGAGACTTCCAGGGGATGCCCAATGTAGCACCAGATTGGGAAATCCTAGGGAGGCTTCTAAGGACAGTAAGCAAGGATTGTTTACCTGAGAAAGTTGATATGTTTATTACACAGAAAGCAGTGGCTGGTATAATTCTACCATTTGAATTCTTTTTCAACAATCCAGACTGAATGACATCTTACTGCCTACTATCTGAACCACTAAGAAAGTTAAATTTAGCTAGAAATCCTCATCCTAGCTCACCCTATGATTCCCTTTCCTACTCTTACATTTTTGGCATTACTAAAGAAAATTCTATAAGAATCTGCACTGAGGCCTTTTTGAACCAAGAATTTCTCATTTCAATTGGTGGCACCACACAACCAATGGTATACTTAGTCAATTTGCTCTAGAATTGCCTTCAGATGCCTTTTTAAAATTCATAACTAATTTTGCAGAAAAATGGCCTATCACTATCTTAAACTTTTATGAAAAAAAGAGGGAAAATATAAAACATATCAGAAGGACACAAGAGAAGAGCAGGCTTACTTTCTTTGGTTCCAGTTTTAAAAAAAAATCCCTGTGAATAACTCTGACTTGGGTCATGCATTCATCTTTGAGGACTGGACTGAAGATTATATGATTGGCAGCTCCCACTAGAACAAAAATTTTCAAGTCAGCCAAGCAATAGGTTCTCCCCTCAAAATAAGCACTTTATTCCTAGAAAAGACCAAAAATGGATTTGTTCCATAAATGTATGTTGCAGAATTAGAAGGATATAATTAATATACCTCTTGAATTATCTCTGAGTTTGGAACTGATTGAGAAACAAATACACTTATTCAATGAATAGAGGTTAAATTACCTGTATTTAGGCTAAATTAGAGAGAATCACTCAGATCTATAGCCAGTATCTAGCTAGCTTATACCTGACCCCAAGCCTAGATCTTGGGATTACAAACCCAATGGAGAGTTTGGATCTTCAAAGCAGATTTGCTTACCCAATATAGCTGCCTCCCACCAACAAACCTCACAGTGAAGACAGAAACAAAAGTCTTATGTAATGATGTTATCGTTGTATGAGCAGCATATAAATATAAAGATGGATATTCACAAAGAAATATCATTCATTCATTCAGTAAACATATAATGAATATTTCCTTTGCACCAGACACTGTTCTTGGTGCTTGGCAAACATAAATAAACCAGCCAAAGACCCCTACCACTGTAGAACTTCATTCCTAGAGGTAAAACAGAAACTGATGGATATGAAATAGAGAAGGAACATACTAGAAACAATTGCTAGAAAGTAAAGAATAAAAAGTATAGTTGTAAAATTGACTTCGTTAAAAATCAAATCATGAGTTTAGGAGTTCACATTATAAAATAAATAAATCCTGGGAAAAGAAAAGTTGGAGAATTTGACATCTCTTACACCACTAGGAAAGAAATTTTCAGTAAAGGAAACCAAGGAGCATAATTAGAAAAGGGAGTGTAAGAATCTTTGTGTTGGGCATCATATCAGAGTTCAACCAGTGAAGCAGAACCAGTAGAAGATAAATATTAAGAGATTTGTTGAAGTGAATTGGCTTCTGTGCCTATGGGAACTAGCTAAGGAAGTCTGAAATCCATGGGACTGGTTGTCAGGAAGGGCACTGGCTGAAGCTCCAGTCTGCAGGCAGGATTTCTTCTCTCTCAGAGAAGCCTCAGTTCTGATTTTAGGACATTCCAATGGATCGAATCAAGCCCACCCAGATTATCTAGGACAATCATTTTTACTTAAAACCAACTGCATTGTGGACTTTACATCTACAAAATACCTTCATAGCTACACCTTAGTTAATGTTTGATCGAGTAACTAAGAAAGTAGCCTAGCCAAGTTGACATGTAAAACTGATCATCACAGGGGTGAAGATAACAAAAAAAGGGGGGCCCTACTTCATCAATCACTGAGAGAGATTGAAATAGTTCATGAATGGAACACAGAGATCCCACTCCCCAGCCAAGTGAGTTGGTACATGTCATATGAGTACAGTATATGTCTACCTTGTCACACAGAAACCCACCTGTCACCTGTAACAGATGTAAGGTTATTTTGGAACACGAACCATAAAGCCCACAAACCTATCATTATCATTCACTTTACATAAACCAAGGCCGTCAGAGGCTATAGCACTTCTTCTATGTAATCTGTACCTCTACTCAATGTTTTCACGTCATATCTCACTCTTCCTGCCTTTTTCATATTCTTCCCTCTCCTGAGAAGAACTTCACTATCTCTTTCCCCACCACACTCATTATACTACCACCACATAATCTATCTTAACTCTTGCTGGACTTCTCACTGTCTAATGTGTATAATACTTTCTCATATGCATCTTATCTCCTTTACTGGACTGTACCCTCTCTGAAGACAAGCCCCAATTCTTGTTTACCAAGGGATATATGGCACATAGCAGAAACCCAAAATGAGTTTGATAAATAATGAGTAATTGAAAGAATAACTATACATGATACATTTTGAACAATGACTAAGATTTCCATACAAGAACTCAAAAGCCTCTAAATAATTAATAGTAAGTCTCCTGCCAACTCAAGAGTTACATTTAAACGATCTTTAGGTTTGCATAATGCTCTGCTGTCTCCTATAATATTAATGTTCCAATTCAATGACACAATTAATTTCTGACTTTAAGAAAAGGAAGACTATGAAGACTATGAAGTCAAAGTGTTGTAAAATTAGTTCAAAAAAGCAATTCACTTAGAGACTTAGAAACAAACACAAGTATCTTTTAAAGAAAATTCAACAGCTTTTCACATTATTGATACACGACTAGGATGTGGAATAAATAACGTAATTTCTCATTGAAGTTACCACTGCATCTATATTGAATTTATTTTTTCATTGTCCATCACACTCTCAAAATTGACATCAGTGGGCATTGTTAATGCAAAGTGCAAGTTTGATTTTATTTTTCGAGAACAAAAAATGCTTGTATATCTAGTTCTTACATTTGAATTAGAAAAAGGAGAAAAGTAGCAGACACTCATCCAAAATTGTTTCCCTGTGGGATTCTCTATGACCTGAAATGCTCACCATGCAACTCACTATTGGTCTGTGGATCTATGCACTTTTCACATATTTATGTGACTATTTTCCTGACTGTAAAGGCACTGTATACCCATTGCAGAAAATTTAGAAAACATAACAAAGGTAAGAGTCAGCTTACTTCTCATGACCAACTTTCCCTAACTTTGCCCTCAGCCTTGGTTGAGGAGCTCTTCCTGCCTACTGTTCATTCCCTTAACTAATCAAAATCTAAGCCTTCACCATAAAGTGAAACCAATCTTTCCAGAAGGCTCAAGAGACAACAGAGGTAATTAATAGTCCTACGAGCAGTGGCTTTACCTTCAATAGCCAGGGCTCCGAACCCAACTCAATGTTTCTCTACCTCTCTCCTGGAGGCTCCCCCATCAGGGAGAAAGCCACTCCATCTCACATGAGACACATTTCTAGATTTAAATCCAGCTTATATACATTCAGGCTATACACTAAACTCAATTTATATTCAGAGGTAAATCTTGATTAAGAAAAAAAATGCAGCCAGGGCCTCTCTCCCAGGAGACCATGAGGGGTCCCTTTTCTCCTCAACCAGAGCTGGTGACCAAAATCAGCCCTTGAGGATCATTGTTGGGGCTGCCATGAGCTGGCAGCCTTGTTTTCCTGCCTCAGACACCTGTAGTTGCTGGGAGCCCCTACGTGGTGTCTATACCAGGCTTGCCGACTCCACAGCCTACTCTGACTGATGTTGTACCACTGGCATGGGACCTCTAGCTCTCCTTGGATAGTGCCAGGCTCTCATGAGCTAATCCTGGCCTGGCCCAAGTCACCTCAAAAGTAGCTTGGGCCCTGCCTGCCCACACCTAACAAGTCAACTCACTTAAACAGAGTCCCCCTACCGGATTTTGAGGCACGAGATGGTGAGGAAGAGCCAGGAGTGTGTGCTGGGGAAGAAGGAACACCACAAGCATCAGGGCAAGGAGGTCAGAGCTGACTCTCGATAGTACACAGACGGCAATGCAAGCCCCCCTTCTAGGTTAGCTGTGTCTAATCAGGCCCTCGGGCTCCGCACAGTTGCCAGTAGGAAGTATTCTCTGTTGAAGCTCCTACTTCCATCAGCTGATAAAATATCATTTTAGAAAAGTTTTCAAGTTTTAAGTTGTTCTTCCCTAACAAAAGTTCTGAAAGCATCTTATTTTGTTCTAAAATCAATAAACCACTTTTTGTGCAACAATGAAAAAAAAAAAGAAAAGAAACCCAGAAAGTTCCAAAAAGTGGACAATCAGTGGCAAGCATAAGACTCTGGCCACTCAGAAGGGCAGTCCATCTGAGTTGGGCTCATGCAGAAAAGAAGGTGGCACAGACGGAGAAGTCTCCCTGGAGGGGGGTGTTGGGAAATTCTAAAACCACATTGCTGGGGGAGGGAGGGAAGGAAGGTGCATGATGGACAGGTAGACACTCTGTTATTTTGCCTGACTGGGAATGGCCCGAATTGCCCTCATGCCTATATCTGACATCCCTATATTTTAGAACACAAAAATGGAAACCTTAAAAAAAATGCACCTGGGCAGATGGCCATTTATAACTTCTCTCTTGGGAGAGTCTCTTACTCACTGGGTCAGCAACCTGAGTCAGCTCTGAAGAAAATGTGGCCATCTGAAGTGAACACCAGATTGAGAATAATTGCTCCCCTGGGACCTCGTAGATTTGCAAAGTGACTAGAAGTCTCTGTACCTTTAACTTGAGGAAATAAGAGTAGCTGGCAGAAAACTGAAAATACTAAAATTTCCCATTAGAATAGTGATAATGATTGGCTGCATTAAATGTTTTTTTTTTAATTTTGAAACAATCTCAAACTTAAGGAGAGATTGTAAGTACATTTTCTCCCCTGAAGTATTTAAGCGTGGGTTGCTTACATGATATCATAGCTGTATCCTTTAGAGTATATTTCCTATATATAAGGACATTCTCTTACATATCCACAATTCAATCAGGAAATTAACATTGATACATCCCTGCTTTATTTTTTTTAGAACAGTTTTAGTAGAGTAGAAGGTTTAGAGTTCCAATATAGCCCCATTCTCACACATACACACACACACAGCTTCTCCTATTATCAATATCCTGCACCTGGGTAGCACATCTCTTATGATCCATAAGTCTGCACAAACACCACTATCACCCTAAGCCCGTAGTTTACATTAGAGTTCACTTTTGGAGTTGTACATTCTATAGGTTTTGACAAATGTGTGATGATACATACTCACCATTACAGTGTTGTACAGAATAGTTTCATTGCCTTAAAAATCTTCTGTGCTCCCCCTATTCATCCCTCCCCCAACCCCTGGAAACCACTGATCTTTTTACTGTTTCCATAGTTTTGCCTTTTCTGGAATTGTCATATAGTTGGAATCATATGGTATGGAGCCTTCCCGGAATAGCTTCTTTCACTTAGCAATACTTATTTATGTTTCCTCCATGTGTTTTCATGACTTGATAGCTCATTTATTTTCAGCACTAAATAATATTCCACCGTCTGGTTGTTCCACAGTTCACTTATCCATTCACCTACTAATGGATCTCAATTGCTTCCAAGTTTGAGCAATTATGAATTAAACTACTGTAAACATCTGTGTGCAGGGTTTTGTGTAAATACAATTTTTCAACTACTTTGGGTTTTCAACTCTAAGCAGTACAATTGCTGGGTCACGTTGCAAGAGAGTGTATAGCTTTGTAAGAAACTGCCAAACTATCTTCCAAAATGGCTACACCATTTTGTACCCTCATTAGCAATGAATAAGAGTTTCTACTGCTCCACATTCTCATCAGCATTTGGTGTTATCACTGCTCTGGATTTTTGGCCATTCTAATAGATGTAAGGTGGTATCTCATTTTAATTGACATTTCCCTGAAGACGGATTATGTAAAGCATCTTTTCATTTGCTTATTTTCCATCTCCATAGATCTTCTTTGGTGGGGCATCTATTAAGGTCTTTGGCTCAATTCTTACTTTGGTTGTTTGTTTTCTAATTGTTAAGTTTTAAGAGTTCTTTGTATATTTTGGATAATCATCATTTATCAGATACATATTCTGCCAAATATTTTCTCCTAGTCTGTAGCTTACCTTTTCATTTTCTAGAGAGACATGAATTTTCATTGACATTTGAGCTTGTGTCTTTGAAATTTTGTCTTGTATTTTTCTATAATGGACCATTTTTTCCAATTTAGAGTGTATCATTTAACATCTGAAATGTGAACAATATAGAACACATATGTAAGTTATGAAGCAAAGCATTAAAATGAATCACTCTAAACTCATAACTTAAGATCTAGAATGTTGCCAAGGAGCTTATATATTCAATACACCATCCTTCCCTATGTTATTTCCCTGGATCCTCCTCTGTCTACTCCCCACTCAAAGGCAACCATTTCCCTGGATTGTGGATTTATTTCTGCTTTAAAAATAATGTAATCTGAGATCCCTGGGTGGCTTAGTGCTTGAGCGTCTGCCTTTGGCTCAGGTCATGTCTTGGGGTCCTGGGATCAAGTCCTGCATCAGGCTCCCTGCAGAGAGCCTGCTTCTCCCTCTGACTATGTCTCTGCCTCTCTGTGTCTCTCATGAATAAATTAAAAAAATATTTTTTAAATAATGTAATCAAGGAGGCAGGGCAAGATGGCAGAGGAGTAAGGTTCTCAACTCACCTGGCCCCACCAACTTACCTAGATAACTTTCAAACCACCCTGAACACCTATGAATTCGACCTAAGATTTAAAGAGAGAACAGCTGGAATGTTATAGACAGAAGGGTTTTTGCTCCTAACAAGGATCATATAGGGTGGGGATCCCTGAGTGGCTCATTGGTTTGGCGCCTGCCTTTGGCCAAGGGCGCGATCCTGGAGTCCCAGGAGAGTCCCGCATAGGGCTCCCAGCATGGAGCCTGCTTCTCTCTCTGCCTGTGTCTCTGCCCGCCCCCTCTCTCTGTGCCTATCATAAATAAATAAATAAATCTTTAAAAAAAAAAAAAAGAATCATCTAGGGTGAAATTTCCCTAGGTCATGGTTGATATTCTGGACTCAGCCCACACATACAGCCACTCTAAACTGAGCAAAATGACTAGAGGGAAGAACTCACCACAAAAGAAAGAATCAGAAAGAGTAGTCTCTGCCACAGAGTTATAGAATTTGGATTACAACTCAATGTCAGAAAGCCAATTCAGAAGCACAATTTAAAAACTACTCTGGAAAAAAGCATAAAGGATTCAAGAGACTTCACAACTGCAGAACTAATCAGGCCAAAATTTAAAAATCAATTAAATAAGATGCAATCCAAACTGGAGGTCCTAACAACAAGGGTTAATTAGATGGAAGAAAGAGTGAACGACATAGAAGACAAGTTGATGGCAAGGAAGGAAGCAGAAGATAAAAGAGAAAAACTATTAAAAGACCGTGAGGAAAGGTTAAGGGAAATAAACAATAGCCTCAGAAGAAAAAATCTACGTATAATTGGGGTGCCAGAGAGTGCCAAGAGGGACAGAGGGACAGAAAGCATATTTGAACAAATCATAGATGAGAACTTCCCTAATTTGGGGAAGGAAACAGGCATTCAGATCCAGGAGATAGGTCCCCCCCAAATCAATAAAAACCATTAAAACCTCAATATTTAATAGTGAAACTTGCAAATTCCAAAGATAAAGAGAAAATCCTTAAATCAGTGAGAGACAAGAGATCCCTAAATTATATGGGGAGAAACATTAAATTAACAGCAGTCCTCTCCACAGAGACCTGGCAGGCCAGAAAGGGCTGGCAGGATGTATTCAGGCTACTAAATGAGAAGAACATGCAGCCAAGGATACTATATCCAGCAAGGCTCTCATTCAGAATAGAAGGAGAGATAAAGAGCTTCCAGGATAGGCAGAAACTGAAAGAATATGTGACCACCAAACCAGCTCTGCAGGAAATATTACGGGGGACCCTGTAAAAGAAAGAGGGAGCCCAAAGAAACAATCCACAAAAACAGACTGAATAGGTATTACAATGACACTAAATTCATATCTTTCAATAGTTACTCTGAACGTGAATGGGCTAAATGATCCCATCAAAGGACACAGGGGTCAGACTGGATAAAAAAGCAAGACCCATTTATATGCTGTCTACAAGAGATTCATTTTAGATGTAAGGACACCTCTAGCCTGAAAATGAAAGGTCGGGGAACTATTTACCATTCAAATGGTCCTCAAAAGAAAGCTGGGGTAGTAATCCTCATATCAGATACGTTAAAGTTTATCGCAAAGACTGTAGTAAGAGATGAAGAGGGACACTATATCATACTTAAAGGCTCTATCCAAGTAGAAGACTTAACAATCATGAATATTTATGCCCCTAATGTGGGAGCTACCAAGTATATCAATCAATTAACAACCAAAGTAAAGACATACTCAGATAATAATACACTAATACGAGGAGACTTCAACACAGCACTTTCTGCAAATGACAGATCTTCTGAGCACAACATCACCAAAGAAACAAGAGCCTTAAATATACACTGAAACAAATAGATTTCACAAATATATACAGAATTTTGCATTCGAATGCAACTGAATACACATTCTTCTCAAGTGCACATGGAACTTTCTCCAGAATAGACCACATACTGGGTCACAAAACAGGTCTCAACCAATACCAAAAGATTGGGATTGTCCCCTGCATATTTTCAGACCGCAACGCTTTGAAACTAGAACTCAATCACAAGAAGAAATTTGGAAGAAACTGAAATACGTGGAAGTTAAAGAACATCCTACCAAAAGATGAATGGATCAACCAGGAAATTAGAGAGGAATTAAAGAGATTCATGGAAACTAATGAAAATAAAGATACAACCATTCAAAATCTTTGGGATACAGCAAAAACAGTCCTAAGAGAGAAATACATCGCAATACAAGCCTCCCTCAAAAAATTGGAAAAAAAAACTCAATTACACAAGCTAACTTCGCACCTAAAGGAACTGGAGAAAGAACAGAAAATAAAACCTCCACCACACAGAAGAAGATAGGTAATAAAGATTTGAGCAGAACTCTATGAAATGGAGACTAGAAGAACTGTAGGACAGATCAACAAAACCAGGAATTGGTTCTTTGAAAGAATTAATAAGATAGATAAACCCCTAGCCAGCCTTATTAAAAAGAAAAAAGTCTCAAATTAATAAAATCATGAAGGAAAGAGGAGAGATCACAACCAATACCAAGGAAATACAAACGATTTTTAAAACATATTATGAGCAGCTTTATGCCAATAAATTAGGCAATCTAGAAGAAATGGCTGCATTTCTGGAAAACCACAACTTACCAAAACTGGAACAGGAAGAAATAGAAAACCTGAACAGGCCAATAACCAGGGAGGAAATTGAAGCAGTCATCAAAAACCTCTCAAGACACAAAAGTCCAGGTCCAGATGGCTTCCCAGGGGAATTCTATCAAACATTTAAAGAAACAATACCTATTCTACTAAAGCTGTTCCAAAAGATAGAAAGGGACGGAGTACTTCCACATTCATCTTATGATGCCAGAATCACCTTAATTCCAAACCAGACAAAGACCCTACCAAAAAGGAGAACTATAGGCCAATATCCCTGATGCAAATGGATGCAAAAATTCTCAACAAGATACTAGCCAGTAGGATCTAACAGTACATTAAAATTATTCACCATGACCAAATGGGATTTGTCCCTGGGATGCAAGGTTGGTTCAACACTCATAAAACAATCAACATGATAGATCATATCAACAAGAGAAAAAACAAGAACCATATGATCCTCTCAATAGATGCAGAGAAAGTATTTGACAAAATACAGCATCCATTCCTGATCAAAACCCTTCAGAGTGTAGGGATAGAGGGAACATTCCTCAGTATCTTAAAAGCCATCTACGAAAAGCCCACAGCAAATATGATTCTCAATGGGGAAAAGCTGAGAGCCTTTCCCCTAAGATCAGGAACATGACAGGGATGCCCACTCTCACCACTGCTATTCAACATAGTACTAGAAGTCCTAGCCTCAGCGATAAGGCAACAAAAAGAAATAAAAGGCATTCAAATTGGCAAAGAAGAAGTCAAACTCTCCCTCTTCACAGATGACATGATACTATACATAGAAAACCCAAAAGACTCCACCCCAAGATTGCTAGAACTCATACAGCAATTCAGCAGTGTGGCAGGATACAAAGCCAATGCCCAGAAATCAGTGGCATTTCTATACACTAACAATGAGACTGAAGAAAGACAAATTAAGGAATCAACCCCATTTATGATTGCACCCAAAAGCATAAGATACCTAGGAATAAACCTAACCAAAGAGATATATACCCTAAAAACCAAAGGATCTATACCCTAAAAACTTTAGAACAGTTCTGCAAGAAATTGAGGAAGACACAAAGAGATAGACAATATTCCATGTTCATGGATTGGAAGAATTAATATTGTGAAAAGGTCAATGCTACCCAGGGCAATTTACGTGTTCAATGCAATCCCTATCAAAATACCATGGAATTTCTTCAGAGAGTTGGAACAAATCATATTAAGATTTTTGTGGAATCAGAAAAGACCCCGAATAGCCAGGGGAATATTGAAAAAGAACATCAATGCCAGGGGCATCACAATGCCGGATTTCAAGTTGTACTACACATCTGTGATCATCAAGATAGTATGGTACTGGCACAAAAACAGACACATAGATCGATGGAACAGAATAGAGAACCCAGAAGTGGACCCTCAACTCTATGGTCAACTAATACTCGACAAAGCAGGAAAGACTATCCACTGGAAAAAAGGAGAGTCTCTTCAATAAATGGTGCTGGGAAAATTGGACATCCACATGCAGAAGAATGAAACTGGACCACTCTCTTTCACCATACACAAAGATAAACTCACAATGGATGAGAGATCTAAATGTGAGACAAGATTCCATCAAAATCATAGAAGAGAACACAGGCAATACCCTTTTTGAACTTGGCCACAGCAACTTCTTGAAAGATACATCTATGAAGGCAAGGGAAACAAAAGCAAAAATGAACTACTGGGACTTGATCAAGATAGAAAGCTTCTGCACGGCAAAAAAAAGAGTCAACAAAGCTAAAAGACAACCTACAGAATGGGAGAAGATATTTGCAAATGACATATCAGTTAAAGGGCTAGTATCCAAGACCATTAAAGAACTTATTAAACTCAACACCCAAGAAACAAAAAATCCAATCATGAAATGGGCAGAAGACATGAACAGAGATTTCACCAAAGAAGACATACACATGGCCAACAAGCACATAAGGAAATGCTCCGCATCACTTGTCATTAGGGAAACACAAATCAAAACCACAATGAGATACCACCTCACACCAGTGAGAATGGTGAAAATTAACAAGACAGAAAACAACACATGTTGGGAGGATGTGGAGAAAGGGGAACCCTCTTGCACTTTTGGTGGGAATGTGAACTGGTACAGCCACTCTGTGGTTGTGTGGACTGTGTGGAGGTTCCTCAAAGAGTTAAAAATAGAACCACCCCAAGACCCAGCAATTGCACTGATGGGGATTTACCCCAAAGATACGGATGCAGTGAAAGACTGAGACACCTGCACCCCAATGTTTAGAGCAGCAATGTCCACAATAGCCAAACTGTGGAAGGAGCCTCGGTGTCCTTCAAAAGATGAATGGAAGCTGTGGTCTATGTATACAATGGAATATTACTCAGCCATCAGAAAGGATAAATACCCACCATTTGCTCAATGTGGATGGAACTTGAGGGCATTATGCTGAGTGAAGTAAATCAGTCAGGAAGGACAAACATTATACAGTCTCACTCATACGGGGAATATAAAAAATAGTGAAAGGGATTATAGGGGAAAGTCTCACTCATATGGGGAATATAAAAAATAGTGAAAGGGATTATAGGGGAAAGGAGAGAAAATGAGTGGGAAATACCAGTGAGGGTGACAGAACATGAGAGACTCCTAACTCTGGAAAATGAACAAGGGGTAGTGGAAAGGGAGGTGGGTGGGGGGATGGGGTGACTGGGTGACAGGCACTGAGGGGGCACCTGACGGGATGAGCACTGGGTGTTAACACTATATGTTGGCAAACTGAACTCCAATAAAAAATATACAAAATAATAATAATAATAGTAATAATAATATATAGTGAATATAATTTTTTATTTTGTTTGCCTTAAAGATTTATAGAAATGGTGACATATTAAAATTGTCTATGCAGCTTGCTTTTTTCACCCAATATAATTTTTTTAAGATTTGTTGAAGTTTTTCAGTGTAGCTATATTTCATTCATTTTCTCTGCTATGTGCTATTTCACTCCATAAAATATAGAACATTGCATCTTTTTCTTTATCAGTAACCATTTATATTGACTTTATTTTCCAATAATACAAAAAGTGTCCTAAAGGGAATCTATATGCTCCTGACATAGGAGCAAAAAGTTCTCTAAGTGAATTCTAACAATGGAATTGTTGCCACATAGCCAAGTTGATTGTAACAGTTTACATTTCTTTATAACAGTCTGTAAAAATCATCCATGACTCCATGCCCTCACTAATTAATGCTAACTGGCTTCTTTGCTTCTTTTAATCTAATGATATAAAAATGGCATCTCATTGTTGTCTTAACTGACATTTTCTAATTACTCTAAGATTGAGTAACATTTCGTAAGTTCATTGAACATTTATTTTTCCTGTTCTGTATAAGCCTCTTCTATAAGTTGCTTTTTTTCTACTGATATGACATTCTCTATTTGGCTTATAGTTCTTATTTACTCTGATTACTAACGTTTTGTGGATTTTATATATCATAAGTATTTTCTACCAGTTTAAGCTTTTATTTTCATTTTCTTTACAGCGTCTTGGTAAACCAAAGTTCTTGATTTTAATTTCACTAAATTTATCAATCTTTTCTGCTAGATTAGTACCTTTTGTAACATGCTTAAGAAATTTTTTCTTACCCCTATGTCATAAAATATTTTCTTATATTTTCTCCTAAAGGTTTTCATGTTTAAGTAATTAGTTTCATGAAAGGTATAAAGTAGTAATTTAATATCAGTTTTTATTTAGATAACTAAGTGTCCAATGCAATTTAATCGTCAATTTCTCCCAGGAAAATCCATTATTATAAAGATATTTTCATGTGTACATAACTTTTTTCCAAGAGATACTTTGACTATGTCTAACCATAAGAATACAATATTGATTTCCACAGCTTATAGAAGTCCTAAAGTTTTGTAGTGTAAGTACCTCCACCTTATTTCTTCTTGGAGATATTTTAAGTATTCTTGGGCTTCTAAATTTTAGAATCAGCTTATCAACTTCCCTCACAAGTGTATTGGAATTTTTATTGGAATTTTGTGGATTTCTACCTTTAATATTATCTTGATATTACCTTTCAATCCATATGTATTATCTATTTATTTAGATCTTTTCTAGCTGTCTGCTAATACAGTTTAATAATTTTGTCCATATAGATCATGGACATATTTTGCTTGAGTTATGCCAATGTACCTTCCATTTTTGTTGCTTTAAAAATGGTATTTAGGGCAGCCTGGGTGGCTCAGTGGTTTACCGCCGTCTTCAGCCCAAGGCGCGATCCTGGAGACCCTGGATCAAGTCCCACTTCAGGCTCCCTGCGTGGAGCCTGCTTCTCCCTCTGCCTGTGTCTCTGCCTCACTCTCTCTCTCTCTCTGTCTTTCATGAATAAATAAAATCTTTAAAAGAAAAAAAGAAAAATGGTATTTAGTTTTTATTTTTTTTAACTAAACTTTTCATTTTGAGATCATTGTAGATTTGCACATAACTGTAAGAAATAACACAGAAAAACACTGTATATGCTTCACCTCCTTTCCCCCGGTGGTAATATCTTCATAACCACTGTACAATATCACAACTAGGGAATTGATCTTAAGGAATTTCATACATCTTATCCAAATTCCACCACTTTTATATGCATATGTATGTGTGCTTAGTTCTATGCAGTTTTATCACACATAGATTCACCCATGTAGCCACACTATCTTCAAGACAGACAAAAATTGTGATTGTGTCACCATAATAATCTCTCATGCTATAAGTTTATAGCCACATCAGCATCCCTTCCTCCCAACTGTTCAACCTCTCTGGAAACCCTAGCAACCACTAATGAGTTCTCACTGTATAAAATGTTGTCATGTCAAAAACGTTATCTTAATACAATCATACAGCACATAAACTTTTGGGATTGTTTTTTGACTCAGCTAAATTTCTTTGAGATTCACCCTGCTGTTGCAGGTATCAATCATTGCTTCTTTTCTATTGCTGAGTAGCCCAAGATGTAGACACAGTCATGTTTAATCATTCACTCACTGAGGGACACTTGGGTTGTTTCCAGGCTGGGGCTTTTAGGGATAAAACTGTTATAAACATTCATGTATGTATTTATGAGTAAACAGAAGTTTTCATTTCTCTGGAGTAGATGCCCAAGAGCACCATTATTGGATTGTATTTGTAAGTACGTGTTTAGTTTCACAAAATAGCTAACTTTTCCATAGTATGTTGTACCATTTTACATTTGTGAAATCACCCCATCTTGGTCATGTGCTATCATCATATATTTATATAACTGGTCACTTTGGATAACTTCTTAGTGATTCCTTTTTTCAGATTTTACCCTTCATTTTATTAAACATTTTATAAACTAGTTCTCATATTCTGTATCTGACAATGCCAATATCTGAAATGTTGAAGCCCTAGCTCAATTTTTTTTGGTTGTTTCTGCTGAGTTTCACTCATGGTGATTTATTTTCTTGGGTGTTTAATGGTTTGTTGTTGTTGTTGTTGTTTTCACAAGCTCATATTCCATTGATTTTAATCTGCAGGGAAACTGAAGGCCATAACAGGATTATTACCTCCAGGATGAACTTGTATTTGTTTCTGCTTTGAGTCAAGGGTACTACTGCCTGGGACCCTTTATGCTCCTTTCCAGTGTCCCCAGTTTAATTTGGACTTAAATTCAATTTCCTCAAATTGCAGTTATTTCACATCACTAGTTTTCATGGTTTCTCCTAATTAAAAGTGGCTATTTATAGGATAAAGTAAGCAGGAGGAGAGTGGAGCAAAAATCCTGAGTGGTTTCTGTGGCACTGACAAAAGAGGGAGACCCAGCTGGGGGCCCCCAGATGCTCACTGAGTCCTTCGTAGGAAGAGACAGGATGATGTAGAGAGTAGAGTACAGAGCGGGTTCTGTAGGACTTAGCATGAGAGTGAACTTTCCAAGAGGTAAACTAGTATCTTCTTTCACACTTACCTGAGGCCACAGCTGGATAAAAGCCCTATCTGGCAGCTTTCAGACATTTGAAAGCCTCTTTCTAATCTTATTAACAGCATTTAAATAACGAGATCTTATTTTGCTAGAATCCCAATCAGTCTAAACTGAATCATATCTGTTAAACAGCAACTTGGCTGCCCTAAGCAATGAAGGCTGTGATACTCCCCAAGACCAATGGGAACAAGAACATGCTCCATTTTGGGGATTCGTAGCCCAGTTTTCCCACACTACTTATCCTGATCTGTGGAATACTTCCATGAACCTATAGTTGGTGAAACCTGAAGACTGTATCAGGTGGCCTTGACCCAGGTTTATAACAATCCATCTTGTTACAGAAGGATGCTGAAGCACAGTAAAGAATGTCAATGCCTGGTTATTTATCCCTTAGGCAGCAGCATGGGGCAGTTTGTTACTTCTTAGATTCTATTGGTGTTTAAATGTTTCTATTCTGAATACTCTTTTAAAGATTTTATTCACCCATTCATGAGAGAAACACAGAGAGAGGCAGAGTCATAGGAAAAGGAAGAAGCAGGTTCCCCAACATGAGCCTGATATGGAACTCGATCCCAGGACCCCAGGACCATGACCCCTGCCAAAGGCAGACACTCAAAAACTGAGCCACCCAGATGCCCCCTAAATACTTATTTTTTAAGAGAAGTTTTTTGGTTTTGTTTTGTTTTGTTATTTTTTATTTTTTGAGAGAGAGAGAGCAGGGGAGAGAGAGAATCTTAAGCAGGCTCCATATGAAGCCCCATTCAGGACTCAATCTGAAGACCCTGAGATCATGACCTGAGCCGAAATCAAGATGTTTAACTGAGCCACACAGGCACCCCTGAATACTTTCAAACATAAGTAAAGGTAGAGATAACAGCACAATAAACTCCCACACACTCACCACTCAGAGTTAAAAAAATTTTTTTTTAATGTTTTTTAATTTTTATTTATTCATGATAGTCACAGAGAGAGAGAGAGGCAGAGAGAGAAGCAGAGGGAGAAGCAGGCTCCATGCACCGGGAGCCCGACGTGGGACTCGATCCCAGATCTCCAGGATCGCGCCCTGGGCCAAAGGCAGGCGCTAAACCTCTGCGCGACCCAGGGATCCCCAGAGTTAAAAATTTATCGACACTTTTGTCATACTTAGTTTTACCCCTTTAGAGATTTTCTGGTTTTGTTGTGTTTTTTTATGGGATGTTGTGTTTCAGCTAAAGAATTTAAAATAAAATCACATATGTGATATCACTTTATCACTAGATATTTCAATATTCGTTATTAATAATATGGGCCTTATCTCACATAAGCACAATACCATTATCCTACCTAAAGAAAATGAAGACAATGCAGGCTGCATAGCGAGGATTTTTCATTGTTGCTTTTTTTTTTATCAATTCTCTACTGAGGATCACTTGGGCTCTTTCCACTCTTTTGCCTTTATAAATAACTATCAGACCTTTCAAAACTAAGCAATTCCCAAAAAAATATAGAAGTTTAATTTTGGTTTAGGGCTTCCCCTTCCAATCCATGCTTGTTTTACACGTTCAAGTTCCCCTGTCTGTAACCTGCTCTGCATTTTGGCAGGAAGAGTAAAGAAGATATGTTTATTGAGGCTGTTTCTTGAAATGTGCTATGAGTTTGGGTTTCATTAGGTGAAGATAATTGATGTCAATGGCAGAGAGCCATGTGTAATTTACAAATAGAAAGCAGACCCAGCCTCTGGTCACCCTAAAAGAAAATGTCATTTGGATTACCTCCTGTTGATTTTTAAAAAGAACAAATCTTGGAATTTTCTCAGTTTTCTTATAATCTGACATTTATTGGTCTCCACTTCTGTGAATTCTTTTTAATCAAACGAAGCTTTTGAATATCTGAGTCAGTGTTAGGTCAAGTGGCAGATTTTTATATTCACCATTTGTTCAGGGAAATGGAACTTCTAAAAGACAGTCAATAAATCACTCTGTCACTTGAAAAGTAAGCTAGAAAAAAGATAATGGGAGTGGGTAAGAAAAATTATAAAATGCCAAATATATTCACTGCAATCCATTCATAAAACTGAAGGGAACTGATTTCAATCTTTGAAGCATAATTCCAATATAACCTTGCTTTTCTCTCAGTCAAGGCGCTCAGAGACCCAACCTCAGCTTGTATGTCCCTAAATATAGAAAATCAGTTTAATTTAGGAATAAGGGTCTATAAAATGTTAGTAGCATTTTTTTAAGCTGCTGCAGTATCAGCTTCCACATGTACAATTCTGTTCTGATATAAAAGATGAATAATGAAGAACACTGCTCTACCATTTACCCAGGGCAGGGTGTCCTTCCTCTCCCTGCCTAGCTCCAATATTCTCCAGGAGAGCACCAGTAGCTCCTGCAAAAGCACAGGCCCCAGAGTCAGGCAGAGCAGTGTTCCAGTCCTTGCTTTGACACTTACCGGCTGCATAATTTGGGGTAATTTATTTCACTTCTGAATCTTACTTGTGCCACTCTTAAAATGTGGACTATAATACCTTTTAAGGTTGGGGAGAGAATGATATTGAGTGTTTCTCAAATGCTCCTGCACATTAGCATCACCAGGGAAGCCTTCAAAGGTCCAGAGGCTCAAGCCTCACTCTAGACCTATTAAATCACAACCTCTGGGAGAGGACATAGATATCACTATTTTTTTAAGTTTCTCAGGTGATTCAAATATGCAGCCAAGTTTAAGAACCCTATTGCTCTAGTGTACATAAATACCTAGTATATTTCCTGTCCCTCAGCAGACTTTCAGCCAGCAGAGGCTATAATCATTATGTCCTGTTAAATTTCATAATGCCTTCTTATTTGCCCTTTCTTTCCATTTTCTGACCTGGAGTGTCTCCAGACTGTTCAAATGAGTAAAATTTGACACGAGAGCCTCCTTGCCTTCATCGTCATCCTGTTTTTTTTCTTTCTAGACTCTCCTTTTCTTTCTTATCCCCCTATCTATTAAGGGTAATAAAATCGCAATTTAACCCCCCTAAAATCAGAGGTGTCAGGAGAAGGTAGAGAGTCAGTGTCTCCAAGCAGAAGTCCATACTGCAGGGACTCAGAGTGAGACATACTGGAGACCAAGGGCTCCTCCAGCTATCTCTCAAGAATAAGTTCTCTCAACACTTACTGTCCTAGGGTAACAGAAGGGTTACCATTTATGATTCATTCTTTCCAACTCTATTCAGTGACACAATATGGCTGTTTTGATTACTTTTTCATACAATTACATGTTTTTATTCCAATTCTTTTTTGTCTGCTTAAGTAAAAATTGTGCTGGTTAATTTCAGATCACCATTATCATGGAAGCTATGGCACATGGCACAACAAATACTGCAAGCATCTGATTTGAGGAGCATCCATTGTCAAGGTTGCCAGACTGTGCTTTGTTTGCTTTTGGCTGAAATGAAAATATAAGTTAATTAAGATGAGATGATAAGTGATGAGTGTGTCTTTAGTCAGGGAATGATTGCTTCAGGAAAATAAGCAGAGTATTGCTACATGCATGAGCCACCTCATTTTTATACTGACATGCATTAGAAGTGTGTGTCAACCATCCTCAATAGATTTCTCACACAAAGATGAATAATTTTCTGCAAGACTTGCTAAATCAAGGTTAGGATTGAAAACTGACAGATGAAAAATTGAACCTCCTGAGGAAGCCAAACATTGGTACTGAACGATATGAAATTTCATCTCTGCCTCTTTAAAGTCTCCAGATTCTTCTCTCAGTTTATAGCTTAGGTTAATAAAACTAATCGACAAAATAGGTCTATTATTGTTGAGCCATTTCTGAGTATATATAAATAAGGTTTTGAGGGAATGTGGAGAGCATCATGAAGTTTCCATCATCCTGTGTTTGGTGTTCAACTACTTTAAAGAGTACATTTCTATCGGCCATTTCTATCTGCATTTCTATCGGCCATTACCAAAATGCCATTCACTTCTCAACTCCCTGCAGTAAATGGACGTAATAAGAAACTAAATTTTAACTACATCCAAAGTATCTTTGATTTTAATCACCTAATCCTCACGCCATTGGTGAGGGTGGGATTCCCTCCCAAGGATTATAGCCGAACACACAAAACCCAACACTGGACAGATGTGAGGGACAACAGCTTTTTAGTCACATATGCTCACAGCCCCAAAGAAAATGACATTATTCTCTGCAGGGTCACATGGGAGTTGTATTCTGGAACACAGTAAACAACCAGAGGCTGTAGGAGGTCGACTTTGTAGTAACAAGAGGGAGGGCAACCACTGGTTCCTAGGGGAGGTTGTGATTGCCTTGGTTGAATGATTCTCTAGGCTGGCAGGGAACCACAGCCAGCTATGCAGGAATAAACAGGCACCATGCCTGGTCCCCATGATAAGGAACTTGTTCAGCTGGGGGATCCAATCCTCAGGATCAGAGTGGGTAGAGGAACTTGCAGGTAGGTCATTCATTGCCCTCCTACTTTTTCCCAAATGTGAAGGCACATATAATATTAGGCCTTAATTTTAGTCCTTATACTATAGTCTCATGCATTGAGCATTTTCCAGCACTGGATGGGATATCAAGAAGGCTGGATTACCAGTGCCTGGTCATGCTAACCAGATGCTTAACCAGATTTCTTTCCCATCAAGTTGTAAGCTTCATGTGGATAACAGCTGTGTCTCTTGTTGTTCACTGTAGCCTTAGGTCCAAACAGAGCATGGCACACTCATGAGTTAATCAATTTAAGTAATTATCTCAATTGGCTCTCTAAGATCCACAGGACTTAAGCAGTCTTTAAATCTGTGATTTTAGGGTATTAGCTTCATGTTGACTGAGGGGAAGAAAAACATTATATTATTAACATTACTACCCTGTCATCTTCAGTTTTACAGTACATCCTCATCTTGTTCCTCCTGGAGCTCTCAGGAAAACAAATACCACATTTCAATCTCTTAATATTGTTCTATACATGCTAATTGAGAGTTTGCAGGCCATAAAAATATAACCTTAGCAGAAACACAGAAACAGAAAAAGCCAATCTACAGCCAGTGAAAAAAAGAGAGAGACCCCCGTGGCCAGTAAGCAGCACCACAAATCCTTCCCCTCAGCATCCACTGTAAATGTCAGAAGCAGTACACTCAACGTGCTGCCCTCTTCAACATGTATAATTCTGGAAGATGAGTCAGCCTTTCTGCCTCCCCCTTATTCCTTCTTTATAATTCAAAGCCAAAGCCCACTCTCAAATAGTGTTTCTTAAATGTTGACTCAAGAATAAAATATACTGAGAGACAATTGTGTACTGTCGGTTTAGCAATATCTGCCCAAAGAAGAAATTAAATAATGAGTACCAAGGTCCAGATGGCTTTTATGATTAGTAAACTGGATTAAATCATGTCTAAAATCTGTGAGCATCCTCCTTATATGTTTCAATTTTTAATTATTTTGGCTGATTGTAATTTCAATTAATAAAACAGACCCAGCGCAGCAGCCTTTGGAAGTGATTTCAGTGAGAAGAAAACTATCTATAATTAGCTATTTCAACTGAGATTAGAAAATATTTCATTCTTCACAATTTTCTCCCTAATACCCCTTCGTGGAAAGAAGTCAGAAGACTGGAATCTCCATTTTATAAGCTATTTGGACTTGGAGATCACTCCATCTCTCCCAGCTTCAATTTCCTTATCTGTGTAAAATGGGGACAATAATACTTGTCTTGCCAAGTCATTTTGCAAAATAAATGAGATAGTACTGATGAAAATACTTTGAAAAGTACAAAATGTTATGTACAAATGTAGGATACTGTTAGACCAAGAGTTCCTTGATATTTCATCCCGTGCTATTTCCCTTTGGTTATTTTTCTGTCAATAAGTGGAATAAAAACTATAATGTTGCTATTATCACTGATGCTGCTCTCTGTTATGGCACCATTCACACGTGGGCAGTCCAAATTTAATCTCAGACTCCAAACCAACTCATTTGTGCGGTAATGATTAAGAGCATGGTGTCTAGAACAATTGCCTGGACACCTCACTGTGCAGCCTAGAACAAATCACTTAACCTCTCTGAGCCCTGGGTTCCTCTACGGTAAAATTGAAGTAATACTGGTCTCTCTCACAAGGTTCTTGTAAGCATTAAATGGGTTCACAGATGTCATACACCTAGATGGTGCCAGATGCGTAGCAAACCCTCAATAAACCTGGTTATTATTGGTACCATTACCTGCTGCCACTGTCCACCTTCCAACCTGCTTCTCCTCCAGTGGCCCTATCATCCAGCAGTTCACCTGTTTCTATGTAGAGTTGAGGGCTGGAACCTCCTAGTGTTCCATCTTGCTGACATCATTGCTCCATTCCTCAATTGCTAAGAGGTTTGCACTTCCCTCTACTCCTTCCTTTTTCTTGTCTTTTTTTTTTCTTTTGTCCTCCTTCTCTAATTAAGGTCTCTGGTGCCATGTATTTTTCAGTTTAATAGCGCTTTGCAAAGATATTCAGATGCTTTGGGCTCACAAAAATATTGCTAGTCAAAGGTAAATGGTATTTATCATTGATATGAAAGGAAAGTTATCAAATTCTTTTAAAAAGTTTTCACTCTTTCAGGTTAATCTCTTACTATTAGGAATTGATATCTAGAGGCACTGGGTGGCTCAGTCAGTTAAGCACCTGCCTTCAGCTCAGGTCATGACCCCAGGGTACTGGGATTGAGCCCCACATTGGGCTCCCTGCCCAGTGGGGAAACTGTTTCTCTCTCTCACTCCTGCCTGCTGCTCCCTCTGCTTGTTCTCTCTCTCTCTCTCTCTCTCTCTCTCTCTCTTCTCTGTCAAATAAATAAATAAAAACCTTAAATCAAACAAAAAAGGAATCAATATCTAACCAAACATCTATTATTTAATGTTTTGCTAGATTTGGAAAGTATATTTTTCATACTCTTAGTTTCTTAATGTTTAAAAAAGGGATGTTTCTATGTAACTGGAATGCTCAGTAAGTATTAAACACAGTAAGTATTAAACACAGGGCCAGCTACGTAATTTGCTAGGTTCAATGCACAATGAGAACAGTCTCCACAAGATCTGAGAATCAATCTCCCCTTCCCAACAAGCCCTCTGCTCAAACCCACAGCAGACCACCAAGTCTCAGGGATTACAACCTCTTCCCAGGATGCACTCAGTGCCTGGAAGGGGATGAGCCAGAGCACAAGGTGCTGCAGGTCCCACCCTGAGACTCCCAGAGCATGTGCCTGACACAGCTCATCCAGGTGCCCACATCCAGCCCCACCCAGGAAGGTGCTGGTAAAAGGGGGACTTCCTCCCAACCATGCAACCTAGTTAGTTGCTGCCTAGCCTGAGTGGCAGTGGTGCAGGGCAGGCATGGCCCAGCCACCAGGTAGCCAAGAACTCATCCCAGAAAGGGGGAAGAGGGCAAAGGGAGGCAGAACTACACATGAGCCAGGCTCTAAGCCCTGGGTACCTGCTCCCCTGTTATCACAAATTCAAAGATAAAATCAATAAGAATTTCAAGACAGCAATTACAGAGCATTGTATCCCAAGCACAGGACTCGTCTGAGAGTAGGATCCCACTCAACTGTGCTAGTCACTTACTCATCTGTGAATCCGACCCTAAGACATATTCCTGTGTTTGTCCAGCTGAGGCAGTGGAGGTAAATGTCAATCAAAAAGGAAAATAGACATATTATCACAAGTATAGTTCTACTTCTGTATCCTTATCAGGTGTCAACTAGTATTTACTCAGTACATACTGGGTATTATGTTAGAATCAACTAAGATCGCTGCATTTTAGAAAGACAGGGTTTGGGTACATATTTCATTGCAAGAAACAATACTTCTTGAATAACATTAGATGATTAGGATACTAATGAGAAGAAAGAGGAAGAAGAGGAAGAGGAAGCAAGAAGGGGGGAGAAGGAGGAAAGAGAAGAGGAATACGTTTGAATGATTAAAAAAAAAACAGAACTTGTATTTTTAGTAAATCCCAACAATTCCTACTGATTTCTTCTTGTGGATCAAAAAACTCAGAATATATGTCAGTTGGGCATGATTAGACAAAATTCGGATAGAAAGTTAATATTTATATCATGAGTTACATAACTACTTTAACTTGCTATAACTTTCTATTATATAAAAAACAATTCAACCTAGTTAATGCCAAAAACATTTTACTAGATTTCCAGAGTACCAGGGTATCTTTGTTTTCTAGGCATAGATTTATGCAATTTTATTTTCATAGTGTGTATATGGGTTTTTTAAATACAGTGTTTCCTGCAAATGTTTTTATTTACTGGTTGAACTATGGTTACAGAGGCTCTTTTTATGTTTATATCTACCTGAATTTCAAAAGTTGTAGAATGACATTTATAGCAGTTATGTAAAAAAAAATGTGGGGTTTTTTCCTACTACTATTTTTACTTTTCTGTTCCAAGCAAGACAAAGGTCTAAGCTGATCTGAAAAGCTGAAAAGATGTATTTTTAATTACATTTAGTTTACATGTTACTTGTATTTTGAAAGAACTAATCTAGTACTTTGCTTTGCCTTTCCAGTTTTTTTTTATTTTTATTTATTTATGATAGTCACAGAGAGAGAGAGAGGCAGAGACACAGGCAGAGGGAGAAACAGGCTCCATGCACCGGGAGCCCGAAGTGGGATTCGATCCCGGGTCTCGAGGATCGCGCCCTGGGCCAAAGGCAGGCGCTAAACCGCTGCGCCACCCAGGGATCCCTGCCTTTCCAGTTTTGATTTAAATTTGTGACCTATAAATAAATGCTTTAAAGATTTCTCTCTCCTTATCCTGGGAAAAACTGTGGCCATATGGATGTGTGGAGTGAGCTGTGACAACCACTTCCATTGAGTACCTACCCTGAACTATATTTCTTCTGTGTATGTAATAATTTCATACTCACAAAAACCATTTGACATATATGCTACTCATTGCCCCAATTTCTTGTTTAACAGATTAAGGAACTGAAGTTCAGTTAGATTAAGTAATTTGACCAAGGACAAAATAATCCCCAAGTGGATTCAACTCACTTCCGAATGCTCCCAAACTGTCAGTGTTTTCTGCCTGAGATGGTGCTGTCCTTCTAACGGTGACAACTTGAGATTTTATCTTATGAAATTGTGGTTTTATTTTTTTTTAAGATTTTATTTATTTATTTGAGAGAGAGCACGAGCAGGGGGAGGGGCTGAGGGAGTGAAAGATGCTGACTCCCTGCTAGGCAGAGAACCCACCTCTGAGGCTCAATCCCAGGATCACAGGATCATGACCTGAGCCAAAGGCAGACACTTAATCTACTGAGCCACCCAGGCACTCCGAGATAGAGGTTTTAAAGTTACAGTTGAAAAGAGATGAGGCACAAATTTAATAAGCCTAAATATTTTCCAAAATAAGCTTCCTAAATTTCTAGTTCCATGTACATACATCGGCATGTTCTTTCATTGGGCTCAAATGTAGCAACTCTAATGACCAGTACTCTCAACTCACAAACAACAGAGTCATAAACCTTCAAATCATTCCACTTCAGTTTAGTCTGAGTCCCAGGGGGGCAGGCGGAGGGAGATGTTAGTGCAGACCCAGCATGGCCACAGGGCTATGACTCTTAAGAAGGGAAGAATGGGGGGTACCTGGGTGGCTCAGTCAATTGAGCATCCAACTCTTGATCTCAGCTAAGGTATTGATCTCAGAATCATGAATTCTAGCCCCATGTTGGGCTCAACAAAAAAAAAGAGAGAGAGAGAGAAAGAGAAAAGAAAGGGAAGAATGCCTGGAAAATGAGTGTCCTGCTTTGTGACAAAAGATTAGAAAAATTGCTTGCCTAGGTGGTGCCACTTCCAAGGTCACCCATCACAGAAAACATAGGGGTCTTGTTTCCTTGTTCTATGAGCACCTGGAGTGAGTTTTTAACTCTGTCAGAGCATGGGAGTAGGTTAAAGAGAACCAAACAGGTGGTACCTGATTCCTCTGGCCTACTTAGGAGCCATCCAGAATAGTCTCCATTTCATTATGGATCCAGTGAGTCATTTGGACCCTGATGCTTTAATTTTCACTAGCCTGCATACCCCATTCCTAGCAACACACTAGGAACCCACATTTTGAAAAATTTAATGTTTGAGGCTTTAGATATTTTGCAATGCAGAAACTTTACTTCTTTATGACCATTTTTTAATGTCCAAATGAGTTGGTCTATTCTACAAATGCCTGTTCTACTAAGAAACTGCCTTGGGAAAAAAATACTTTTCAAAAAAAATTACCAGAGTTCACATATTGGCAAAATTTACTTTGAGGAAAATATTGACACTTTTGTTCTTGGCAATGTTATGACAGAACCAGATAAATTGCATATATACCCGGATGAATTTTTTAGAGGTCCACCATTAATACAGTTAAACAACAAGGAATCTAGTAGGAAATTGTGGATTCAAAGCTATGAAATGTATGGATGCAAACCCACTCTATTTTAGATTGACCACTGAGACATTAAACTTCAAATTCTGATTTATAAAGTGTCAACACACATCATGAATACACGGAGTATCATAACCACCAGAAGTAAATGGATGAAAATATCCAACAATATTTTTAATTGTATGTGTTTACTGCAGCATAGACATTCGGAAAAGACTTTTCTTTCATTAACAGGAAAAACATATTTTTCTTTAACTGTGGTAATTCCTGTTAGTATTATCTGGTAGGTCTCACAGTATTTAAATACTATTTGTCAATACATAAATTATATAAGTTACACTATTTATTTAATATAGTAATTCATAATCTTTTTAAAATCACAGATCCTTTGAGGGAAATGATGAAGGCTCTGGATCTAATTTTCAGAAAAATGCATATTCACAGAAAACTGTGCCTAAAATTGTAGGTGATTCACAGACTTTAGATTAACTCTATATCTATGAGTGCCTAGGAGCTACTTATATCTTTAAATATACGTATATTTCTTAAATATTATATATCATATTATATATATATATATCCTCTGCAACAGCTGGGATTTGAGATTAGTTTATGGAAGAAATCATGCTCTAATGTTATCATTTATTATAAATTAAGCTTACAGGAAACAAAAGCTATTTAAACTTTGTCATCTAACTAGTAGATATATAATGTAATAATATAATTTAAAAACACTAAACAAAGAGAATAACATTTTAGTAATGAGAAAATTTGGAATATATTAGAATTTGAGAAAATTAACTTTCACTTAGCATAGCACACCAAATATTTATGAAGCAAGAGAATATATAAACAAAAGAAATGGGCGCCTTGGTGGTGCAGTCAGTTGAGCATCCAACTCTTGATTTTGGCTCAGGTCATGATTTCAGGGCCATGAAACTGAGCCCCACATTGGGCTCCACACTCAGCTTGGAGTTTGCTTGAAATTCTCTCTCCCTCTCCCTCTGCCCCACCCTCACCCCACCCCCGCTCATGCTTTCTCCCTCCCTTTTTCTCTCTCAAATGAATAAATAAAATCTTTTTTAACATTGTTTGCTTATTTTAGCACAATTATTTTAGCCAATCCTTTGCTTGGTTGTGACCTTTGAACCTGTCTCATCACAGGGGCAAGGGATCATTTTTTCATTTCACTCTTTCACTCTGTCAAAAACCTCCCCTACCTTCCATGGAAACATGGATTGTCCCAGCTCAAAAGTTCACCTCAAAACTCTACCTTGACCATAGTGCCACACGCTGCTGCAGAATCAGAATAATCAGAATTCCTTACAGGACAGAAAAGCTTGGAGAAAGGAGGACCACCATAACTGGCATGTCTGTGGGTGGAAATACTGGTTCTTAAAGGAGCTAGTTCATCTGATTCATGTTTCCATCTTTCCCCCATGACAACTCCATGGTGAGTCATACAGCAAGGAGGCTGATGGGAGAAACACACACACATACACCCCTCAAATTATAAGGTTCCAGAACTTCAGCCTTGCACATAATGCACACTGTGTATAATGGTCTACAGAAGCCAGTACTCTTACTGAAAAGAGCAGCTGCTCCATGTTTTTGCAGGGAAATTAAATTCTTTTCTTGTTGCTTTTTTTCCCCTGTAAGCTAGAAGCAAGCACTTGCCACCTGGACTCTTTCTGGTCCTCAGCTTCTGTTTGAATGCTAAAACAAGCCTGGGAGGCCAGTGGATGAAAAGTATGCTCCAAAGCCCAGATTAGAAATAAAAGTGAGGTTTGTTCATATTTTACTCATATTACTGAAATAAAGCCTTCACCAAGGTATAGCTTTTATTTCAGTACCACACTGTAGAGTCAGTCAACACCAGAGAAGACAGCCAATTGAATTACCTAATCCTGTAGGCCTATTTCCCTCCTTTGATTCTTCCAAAAATTATACATATGGCACTATGAAGGTGCCTAATAACATTTGTGTGTTTTTATTTGTGCAGCTTAATTAACCAGATTATATAACACCTTTGTGGTCATAAATTATACAGATCCTTCTTTTATTACTCATAATACTAGTTCCTCAGGAACACATTGATGCTTTTATTGAAGTGGAAGGCAAATATATGATTTGCTTTTAAATGAGTTTACAAACAGCATGTTGATGATGGCTGTTTCATTTCTCAGGCAGGCTGTACAGAATTAAAAATATACAAGTTCTTCCTGAAGAAATAAATAAATAAATAAAAATGCAGAGAAACATTTAGCGTAGCACATGCACGTCCATAGTAAGGCCTCAAGCTCAGCTCTCTGTAAGTTTTGAGGAGTTCAATCAATATTTGACTGGAAAGATAAGGCAATGGTTGAAGATAGTTATCTCGGCCTTGCAAATGGATTTTTTGAAAATCATTGTCTGCCATAAGTTAATGAACTAGTGGCAGTAAAGTTTACTTGAGAGTTTTCTGTACACATTAATATCACAACAGAGATTTTATGAACTCCACACACCACTCTAGTTATATTGAAAGGCTCACACTATTCCCAATAGCTGCACATCTAATAATACAAAGCTGTACTCTTTATGATTATCGATTAATTTGATGGAACACCCAATGGGAGATAAAAATCAATGAACTGTTCACATACTTTAGGGGTTCTCAAGGGATCACAAGTTGCTTATCCACTAAAGGTACAGTGAGTCCTAGATCCTAGCTCACTATCCCCTCCAACTGATAAGAACCTGACTTCTAACACAAACGTATATCCCATGCCCATGTCTACATTCATTTAAGTGCAATAAGGAAATATAAAACATACTAAGTATATTTAAAGAAATGTAAGAATAAAGAAATGCATGCAGCTTGGGATTGATGGAGGCCACGACTAGTTGATTGGAAAGACATTGAAAGGCTAATTGCTATTACAAATAAATATTATTAGTTTTATACTTCATTTGAGAAGGGCAAACCTTTTTACCTCAACTAAGGTATTAAAACAATATTGTGTGGGCCCTGCTACCCAGAATAAAATACATTTGCATTTCACTGCCATGTAAAATTATACGTTATTTTCCTTTGTTTTCTGATGTATTTATTCAACCAATATTTACTGAGCACCTACTAGCTGGTGCTAGGGAAGTTCGTTACCAGCCCCTGTGTGTGTGGTTCCTGTCATGTGCTGTGATTATTGAATTAGCAGGATCTTGTTCCATTGCAGGAGCTGTAATGTGGGCAGAGAGAAGACCTGCACATAAAAGGCAGAATTTCATAGGAGACAGGAAGTCTATTCAGTTTGTCACTAACATGAAAAAGGGGTCTTTCTGAACCTAGAAATGAGAACTGAAGAGGTTTTAGTTGGGCAGAATTCTGTAGACAATACTGTGCCCCGAGGACTGGAAGGGTATGTGGACTGAATATGCTCTCTATCAATACAAAGGGACAATCCACTTTCCTTGGGTTAGTTTAGTGGTCCTGGTTCTGCATAAGGATGATTCCAAGGAGGGCGCCTGGGTGGCTCAGTTGGTTGAGCCTCTGCCTTTGCCTCAGGTCATGATCCCAGGGTCCTGGAATCAAGCCCCACATTGGGCTCTCTGCTCAGTGGGGAGTCTGCTTCTCCCTCTCCCTCCTGCTTGTGTGTGCTCTCTCTCAAATAAATAAAATCTTAGAGGCTCCTAACTCTGGGAAACGAACTGGGGGTGGTAGAAAGGGAGGTGGGCAGGGGGTGGGGGTGACTGGGTGACAGGCACCAAGGGGGGCACTTGATGGTATGAGCACTGGGTGTTATTCTATATGTTGGCAAATGGAACACCAATAAAAGTAAATTTATTAAAATAAATAAATAAATAAATAAATAAATAATAAAATCTTAAAAAAAAAAAAAGATTCCAAGTAAATAAGTCAGGGTCCTATATTGTTTCTATGTCTGTCTTCTCCAAGACCCCAATTTATCATTAGCAATCATATAGTTAGTAGGCTGTGAGAGGAGACAGTGTCTGTCATACAATTTGGTCAGTTATATTCGGGGAGCTACAGGAACACAGAGGAAACTCGAATACATTGGGTGAGGTCAGGAAGTCTTTCCTGAGCAGGGATTTGAAGACCGAGTAGGAGAAAGGAAGGACATTCTAGAAAACAGAAACCGCATAAGCAAAGGGACAGAGGTGTTAAAAATATTTGTTTTATTTGGGAATTAGAAGTGAGCTATCTGAGGTAGCTAGAAAAAAAAGGAGAAAAGGAGATGGATCCATAAAGCAATTGTTGATACCTTTAATGACAAAAAGGAAAATCTTACTTAAAACAGAAGCATGTAAGTTGGCAAGAATAAAACTGCCTCTGGTTCTGCCCTGTGTTCTGTGAAGTGACAAAGAAATATTACAGGAGGTAAAATGTTTGGAGTCTAGTTCTATCCATGTCATTAATTAAATGTAGGAGCTTGAACAAGCAACCAAGCTTTTGTACGTCAGTGTCCTCAGCTATTACAAAAACAAGGGAAGGTAAATAATCTTTTCAATATTAAAGACACAGTGATTTTCAGGGACATGAGTATGAAAAATGTACCTTCATATATAGCAAATATTTATTCAAAAAATGTGTGTTATGTCGTACTCTACACAGCACAGTGGGGACCTAGGAATGAAACCAACACAGAGGATTTTTAAGGCAGTGCAAATGCTCTGTATGATACTATAGTAATGGATACGTGTCACTGCATATTTGTCCAAATCCACAGAAGGTAGGACGCCAGGAGTGAACTCTCATGTACACCATGGACCTTAGATATGTCATTGTATGTTCATTGGTGTTCTTAGATGGGGGGAGGTGGTAGGAAACTCCTATTTGGCCATTTTGCTGACATCATTCTGTGCAGAAGCCTGCAAGGCCCCTCCTCAGCGTCCCTCTGTAGCAGCTAAACTTTGAGCACCCTCACATTTGGAATGGGGCCCTGGAACCTTCATGATAAGCAAATATCCCAATTTACTTTGAGACAAATAGTCCGTGAGCCATACTGTTAAAAAATTTTTTTCAAAATGCAAACACTTTCAGTTCAGATCTGTCCCTTCATGTCCCTGTTTTTACTTTTTTGACAATACAGTATTTCCTGAATTAAAGACAAGCACTGAATAACAAAACTATTCTTTACCTAAAATACACTGGGCGCGGGGGCCGCCTGGTTGGCTCAGACGGTTGAGCGTCTCTTGATTTCTGCTCAGGTCACGATCCCATGGGTCATGGGATTGAGAGCCATGACTGGGGCTCCCTGCACAGTGGAGTCGGCTTCTCTCCCCCTCCATCTGCCTTTCTGTGTGCATTCCCTTCCTCCCTCCCTCTCTCCTCCTCCTCCTTCCTCCTCCCTCCTCTCTCACTCCCTCTCTATCTCACATAAATAAATTAATTTTTAAAAAATAAATAAATTAGGACATCTTATCTTTGTTTAAGCCAAGTGTGCATCTTCTGCCATTAAATATGATTGCTAATGTAAAGTGGCCTCAAGTAACTGACAACAAGCCATTAACAATACCAAATTGCTAAAATTGTTAACACCATTGAAAACAGGAAAGAGAAATAAATGGGCCTTTTCAGGGAAGGGCTTAATAAGGGAGATGGTTTCACTTGCCAAAAAAATAAAAGCTATTCCTTATTTCAGAAGAAGCTTGGCAAAAAAAACCATTGAAGCCAAAGCTTGCCAGAGACACTTATAAATTAGTCCTAACTATGATTTCCTGTCCTCCAGCTAGTGCTGAGGTATACAGCAATTCTTAAAAACAAAACAAAACAAAAAAACAGGTGGTCCTGAGATTGGTCCTGTCACCTAGGACACTGCTGAAAGATAATTTCTCAGCTCCACCCACCCTCCTGAGTTAGAAGCTTTGGAGATTAAACACACCAGCCTGCATTCCAAGGAGCTTTAATAAGACCCTAAGACCGCTGGTAAAGAGTATGCTCATTGGTGAGGATGTGGAGAAACTGGAATCCTCGTGCACTGATGGTGAGAGTATAAAACAGTGCAGCCGCAATGGAATACAGTGTGGATGTCACTCAAAAAATGAAAGGGACAACTGCCATATCATCCAGCCATCCCACTTCTGGGTATTTGTCCAAAAAATATTGAAGTCAAGACAGTGAAAAGATGTCTGCAACTCCCATGTTCATTATGGTATTCTTAATAGCCAAGACATGGAAACAACCTGAAAGTCCATGGTCCAATGAATGAATAAAGCAAACGTGGTATACACATACAATGGAATACCACTTTTTAAATTTTTTTTCTTAAAGATTTACCCCCCCCCCCAAAAAAAAAGATTTACCCATTTATTTATGATAGACATAGAGAGAGAGGCAGAGACACAGGCAGAGGGAGAAGCAGGCTCCATGCCGGGAGCCCAACGCAGGACACGATCCTGGGACTCCAGGACTGCGCCCTGGGCCAAAGGCAGGCTCCAAACCGCCAAGCCACCCAGGGAATCCCCAACGGAATACCATTTAATCTTTGGAAAGAAGGAAAATTTGCAACATATGACAACACAGATGAACCTGGAGGACATTACGTGGAGTGAAATAAGCCAGTCACAGCAGGATGAATACCACATGATTCTACTACCTCTTTAGGTTCTCATGTAAGTAGAACCATCAGTTAAACAAAATGAAAAGGCTCTAAAGAGCTACTGTACAACATTGTACCTATAGCCAACAATGCATTGTTGAAAACACTTGAAAATTTGTGAAGAGGGTTAAGTGTTAACTGGAATTGAGAAGAGGGAGGGGGAGGGGAGAGGAGGGCAGAGGAGGGGAGAGGAGAGAAGAGGAGATCTGGTGATGGCTACGGGCTAAAGTCTGAGAACCTCTACTGTGGACAGAACATGCTATTTCTGTATCTTGCAGTAACTGAAAGTAAAAGCAGTGGAACTGAAGTCGTTCAGGAAAGCATGTAAGAAGCACTAAGGGAAAAATCTGTGGCACAATTCAAATGTACATGGAGTCTGGTTATTTTCAGACAGCTGATTCAGATGCACTAACCCTTTATAGCACCCTCCTCCCACCTCTTGTCTATGCCTCCCTACCCCCACCCCTCCCAACTGGAAAAATCCTCTGGTTCAATTTGATTAGCGTTACAGTTTACTAGGTGTGTTCATGCACATTATCTCATTTGATCCTTATGGTAATCCATGCAATAGGCAGGGATTATTCCCATTTTATAAATGAGACAACTGAATTGGAGCGATTAAGAGATTTACATGAAATGACACAACTATTAATTAGCAGAGCCAGAACCTAAATTCTGCACCTTTGCTCATTCTCTAATCCACCCTGCCTTTTTGTGGACTAAATTTAGCTACTTTCTCTATTGATTTCCTTAAGGATTTAGTTCAGAGTTTTTCAACCTTGACGCTATTGACATTTTGAGCTGCCGGGCTCTTTGTTGGGCGCCCCCCTCTCAACCCCCACCCCCACTGTTAAGATGTTTAGCAGCATCCCTGCCCTCTACCCACTAGATGGCAGTAGCACCCTTCCCTCAGTTCTTAGAACCAACAATGTCTCCAGACTGTCAAATGTCTCCAGGAGGGAGTGGAGGGCAAAGCCAAACCCTGTTGAGAACAACTGTTGGAGTTTAAACTTCCATTAGATTCATCAGACCTTCTTAAACTTCAGATGTCTGGGCCCACCCTGACTTTCTGATTCAATAGATCTGGTGCCATCTGAGAATTTGCATCTTTAACAAGTTCCCAGGTAATACTAATGCTGCTGGTTTAGGGACCCCACTTTGAGAACCACCTGTTTAAACCTAAAAAAGTGGAGTCAAAAAGTATATCCCTAAAACGCATATTTTCTATTGAAAATTTTTCATTACCAGAAAAATGAATAATCAAAACAAGCAAATCCATGACATGGTAGTTTATGGCAATTCTGCAGGTACAACTTCTTTCCACATATCCCAGCTGAAATGAAAGCTCAGATGAGGTTTCCATTATTAACACATGGCCCTTGACTATTATTTAAACAAAAGTACTCTTATACTATTAAGTGGAAAACCCTCATACTTCTTACTTCTCACATCTCTTTGTGAAATTTAAAAATTTATGAGAGCTTCAAATCTCTCTTATGATACGGGAAAGATGACATTCTCATTCTTTTTTTTTTTTCTTTTTTTTGCTTACCACAGTTACTAGAGTTAATGGGCCAGATCAAGAGGTTTTTGAGGTTTTTCTTTCCCCGTGTCTGCAAACTCTTTATTACTCTTTTAAGAGGCATTTTAACAGGAAATTAAGGGGAAAGGAAGCTACCCAAGGATCAGAAAAGAGGAATCGCAACAACTCAAGAGGAATGAAGAAGCTCAAGAACAGGAGGGTCGAGGGTGCGGTTCTAAAAAGGAACGGACATTTCTGAGGAGGGACCGGGGAATCAGACACCACCAGGGATCCCAGCTCTATGGAGAACAGTTCCCCCCATCACCCAGGGCTTCCATCTGCTCGGCCACCAGCCAGCGGAGGAACAGGCCCAGAGCATGTCTCTGATACTATATCCAGCAAGGCTCTCATTCAGAATAGAAGGAGAGATAAAGAGCTTCCAGGATAGGCAGAAACTGAAAGAATATGTGACCACCAAACCAGCTCTGCAAGAAATATTAAGGGGGACCCTGTAAAAGAAAGGGGGAGCCCAAAGAAACATTCAACAAAAACAGACTGAATAGATATTACAATGACACTAAATTCATATCTTTCAATAGATACTCTGAATGTGAAAGGGCTAAATGATCCCATCAAAAGATGCAGGGTATTAGACTGGATAAAAAAGCAAAACACATTTATATGCTGTCTACAAGAGACTCATTTTAGATGTAAGGACACCTCCAGCCTGAAAATGAAAGGTCAGGGAACCATTTACCATTCAAATGGTCCTCAAAAGAAAGCTGGGGTAGCAATCCTCATATCAGATAAATTAAAGTTTATCCCAAAGACTGTAGTAAGAGATGAAGAGGGACACTATATCATACTTAAAGGCTCTATCCAACTAGAAGACTTAACAATCATGAATATTTATGCCCCTAATGTGGGAGCTGCCAAGTATATCAATCAATTAACAACCAAAGTAAAGACATACTCAGATAATAATACACTAATAGGAGGAGACTTTAACGTGGCACTTTCTGCAAATGACAGATCTCCTGAGCACAACATCACCAAAAAAGGGGGGGGGGGCTTAAATATACACTGAAACAAATAGATTTCACAAATATATACAGAATTTTGCATTCGAATACAACTGAATACACATTCTTCTCAAGTGCACATGGAACTTTCTCCAGAATAGACCACATACTGGGTCACAAAACAGGTCTCAACCAATACCAAAAGATTGGGATTGTCCCCTGCATATTTTCAGACCAAATGCTTTGAAACTAGAACTCAATCACAAGAAGAAATTTGGAAGAAACTCAAACACGTGGAGGTTAAAGAGCATCCTACTAAAAGATAAATGAATCAACCAGGAAGTTAGAGAGGATTAAAAAGATTCATGGAAACTAATGAAAATGAAGATATTACCATTCAAAATCTTTGGGATACAGCAAAAGCAGTCCTAAGAGGGAAATACATTGCAACACAAGCCTCCCTCAAAAATTTGGAAAAACTCAAATACACAAGCTAACCTCGCACCAAGGAATTGGACAAAAAATAGCAAGTAAACCCTACACCAAGCAGAAGAGAGATAATAAAGATTCGAGCAGAACTCAACGAAATGGAGACTAGAAGAACTGTAGGACAGATCAACAAAACCAGGAGTTGGTTCTTTGAAAGAATTAATAAGATAGATAAACCCCTAGCCAGCCTTATTAAAAACAAAGGAGAAAAGACTCAAATTAATAAAATCACGAAGGAAAAAAGAGAGATCACAACCAATACCAAGGAAATATAAACGATTTAAAAAATCTATTATGAGCAGCTATACACCAATAAATTAGGCAATCTAGAAGAAATGGATGCAATTCTGGAAAACCACAACTTACCAAAACTGGAACAGGAAGAAATAGAAAACCTGAATGGACCAATAACCAGGGAGGAAATTGAAGCAGTCATCAAAAACCTCCCGAGACACAAAAGTCCAGGGCTTGATGGATTCCCAGGGGAACTCTATCAAATATTTAAAGAATAAATAATACCTATTCTACTCAAGCTGTTCCAAAGGATAGAAAGGGATGGAATACTTCCAAACTCGTCTTATGAGGCCAGCTAAATTACCTTGATTCCAAAACCAGACAAAGACCCCACCAAAAAGGAGAACTATAGACCAATATCCCTGATGAACATGGATGCAAAAATTCTCAACAAGATACTAGCCAGTAAGATCCAACAGTATATTAAGAAGATTATTCACCATGACCATGTGGGATTGATCCCTGCGATGCAAGGGTGGTTCAACACTCATAAAACAATCAATAAACAAGAGAAAAAACAGGAACCATAGGATCCTCTCAATAGATGCAGAGAAAGCATTTGACAAAATACAGCATCCATTCCTGATTAAAACTCTTCAAAGTGTAGAGATGGAGGGAACATTCCTCAATACCTTAAAAGCCATCTACGAAAAGCTCACAGCAAATATCATTCTCAATGGGGAAAAACTGAGAGCGTTTCCCCTAAGAACAGGAACATGACAGGGATGTCCACTCTCACCACTGCTATTCAACATAGTACTAGAAGTCCTAGCCTCAGCAATCAGACAACAAAAAGAAATAAAAGGCATTCAAATAGGCAAAGAAGAAGTCAAACTCTCCCTCTTCTCAGATGACATACTATATATAGAAAACCCAAGAGACTCCACCCCAAGATTTCTAGAAATCATACAGCAATTCAGCAATGTGGCAGGATACAAAATCAATGCCCAGAAATCAGTGGCATTTCTATACACTAACAATGAGACTGAAGAAAGAGAAATTAAGGAATCAATCCCATTTACAATTGCACAATTGCACCCAAAAGCATAAGATACCCAGGAGTAAATCTAACCAGAGGTAAAGGATCTATACCCTAAAGCTACAGAGCACTTCTGGAAGAAATTGAGGGAGACACAAAGAGATGGAAAAACATTCCATGCTCATGGATTGGAAGAATTAATATTGTGAAAATGTCTATGCTACCCAGGCCAATTTACACATTCAATGCAATCCCTATCAAAATACCATGGACTTTCTTCAGAGAGTTGGAACAAATAATTTTAAGAATTGTATGGAATCAGAAAAGACCCTGAATAACCAGGAATTTTGAAAAAGAAAACCAATGCCAGGGGCATCACAATGCCGGATTTCAAGCTGTATTACACAGCTGTGATCATCAAGACAGTGTGGTGCTGGCACAAAAACAGACACATAGATCAATGGAACAGAATAGAGAACCCTGAAATGGGCCCTCAACTCTGTGATCAACTAATTTTTGACAAAGCAGGAAAGAATATCCACTGGAAAAAAGGACAGCCTCTTCAATAAATGGTGCTGGGAAAATTGGACATCCACATGCAAAAGAATGAAACTAGGCCATTATCTTACACCAGACACAAAGATAAACTCAAAATGGTTGAAAGATCTAAATGTGAGACAAGCATCCATCAAAATCCTAGAGAACACAGGCAATACCCTTTTTGAACTTGGCCACAATAACTTCTTACAAGATACATCTATGAAGGCAAGGGAAACAAAAGCGAAAATGAACTATTAGGACTTAATTAGGATAACCTACAGAATGGGAGAAGATATTTGCAAATAACATATCAGATAAAGGGCTAGTATCCAAGACCGTTAAAGAACTTATTAAACTCAACACCCAAGAAACAAAAAAATCCAATCATGAAATGGGCAGAAGACATGAGCAGAAATTTGACCAAAGAAGACATACATATGGCCAACAAGCGCATGAGGAAATGCTCTGCATCACTTGCCATCAGGCAAATACAAATCAAAACCACAATGAGATACCACCTCACACCAGTGATAATGATGAAAATTAACAAGACAGTAAACAACAAATGTTGGAGAGGATGTGGAGAAAGGGGAATCCTCTTGCACTGTTGGTAGGAATACAAACTGGTACAGCCACTCTGGAAAACAGTGTGGAGGTTCCTCAAAAAGTTAAAAATAGAGCTACCCTATGACTCAGCAACTGCCCTACTGGGTATTTACCCCAAAGATACAGATGTGGTGAATGACCGAGACACCTGCACCCGCAATATTTTTAGCAGCAGTGTCCACAATAGCCAAACTGTGGAAGAAGCCATGATGTCCTTCAACAGGTAAATGGTTAAAGATGTGGTATACAGTGGAATATTACTCAGCCATCAGAAAGGACAAATACCCACCACTTGCTTCAATATGGATGGAACTAGAGGGTATTATGCTGAGTGAAGTTTGTCAATCAGAGAAGGACAATCATCATATGGTTTCACTCATATGGGGAATATAAGAAATAGTGAAAGGGATTATAAGGGAAAGGAGGGGAACTGAGCAGGAAAATTAGAGAAGGAGACAAACCATGAGAGACTCCTAACTCTGAGAAAGGAACAAAGGGTTACAGAAGGGTAAGTGGGCAAGGGGTTAGGGCAAGTGGGTGACAGGCACTGAGGAGGGCACTTCATGGTATGAGCACTAGGTCTTATACTCTATGTTGGCAAATTGAACTTAAATAAAAACAAATGAAAAAATGTTTAATAAAAATAAAATGGATTTTTAAATTATTTTAAAGTATTTTTGTTTTACAACTCTGAGATTCATTTTTAGAATTTTAAATTTTAAAGTAAGATGTTTTTAAGGGAAGATTATTTTTCATGAAAAGAATGACTTGGTTTTTATTCAAAGATTTTATAGTTTATAATCCTAAGAAACGTGTCCATGGGGAGCACATGGGTGGTGCAGATGGTTGAGCCACCAACTCTTGGTTTCCTCAGGTAGTCATCTCAGGGCCATGAGATGGAGTCCAGTGTAGGGCTCACACTCAGCATGGAGTCTGCTTGAGATTCTCTCTCCCTCTCCCCCTTCCACCTGTTTTCTTTCTATTTCTCTCTAATAAATAATTTTTAAAAGGATCCATAGTAAATACTTTTAAAGCAGTAGGAAGATCACCCAAGGAGAATTATCCCCCAGTATGTGCATATAATAGCCAGTCTCAAAGACAGACCCCAATTGTGCCCTGCAAGCAGGGTTTCAAGGAGTACTGAGACAACAGAAGGTTTGAAAATAAAACATTTCTCTAAGTCTTTGCTGCTTAAAGCATGGTCCTGCAGCAACAGCATCACCTGGCAGTTTGTTAGAAATGCAGAGCCTTGGTCCCAACCCTGACCTACTGAATCTATTTGGTCTTTTACCAAGATTCCCAGGGGAGTCACATCCATTAAAATCTGAAAAGCATGGCCTGGATGAAGCTGGCAATTCTTCAAAATAGAGTTATTAAATGGAAAAAAAAATAGAGAACAGAAAAGGCCAGAATCATTTCTTTTAAAAACCAAAGAAAACCAGCCCTATTTAAGAAGCTCACAGATGTTCAGCTTCAATTCAAACCTGTTCATTGAGGCGCATGTAAAACTTTTCTGAATTTTTAGAAACAAAATGATTGATATTGAGGGGTGACCTGTAAAGAAATGCTACTTTTTCTTTACATGTGAAAGGAAATGGATATCTGATACATTATACAAAGGCTTTACCTAACGTTCAAAGTAGAAAATATCATAGTTAAGAGAATTATTAAGAACTGATATTTTTTAAAAGATTTTATTTATTTGTTCATGAGAGACACAGAGAAAAAGAGGCAGAGACACAGGCAGAGAGAGAAGCAGGCTCCATGCAGGGAGCCCGATGTGGGACTCGATCCCAGGCCTCCAGGATCACACCCTGGGCGGAAAGCAGGTGCTAAACTGCTGAGCCACCCAGGGGTCCCCAAAAACTGATCTTATTTTGGACAAAATTTGCTTTAGAATTTGAGTCTAGAAGATTTTTCTGATTCAATTTTGTCTGAATAGCTAATTAACTAGATTCATTACATAGGCAAGGTGACAATTTAACTTTTATTTTTCGTTAAAATATTATTTTACTAGATTTTTTCCTCCCTTTTTCTTTTTTCTTTTTTTTCTCCCTTTTTATTTTTAAAGTGATATTCACATAGGTCAGTCACAGATTTTGAAACATGTTGAAGTTATGAGAAGAATAATTGAAACAGTTGCTTTATTTGTTCCACCTTCAAAGAGAAAAAAAAGTGAGGTTTGTGTAGCATGATTAGAAATTATTTTACTTTGATGGTGCTAATTTAAATATAACAAATACATTTCTCTTGCATATCTTGCTTTTGGGATCTAATTTAACATTTTAAAAGCTAAGCATTCACATTTTAACAACCAGTAATCATGTAATTATAGTCTTTGCATGTTTATATATATGATTGAAAGGGTAATGGCACAGGACAAATGTCTTTTAATTAATTGAATGTTTTATATGAAAAAATAGCAAAATGACTCAAAGCAAATAAGGAAAATTTGCAATTTTTTTCTTTCTTTTTTTTAAGATTTTTATTTATTTATTTGAGAGGGAGAGAGAGAAAGAGAGAGCGTGAGAGAGCATGAGCCAGGGCTGAGGGGGGTAGAGGAGAGAGATAAGCAGAATTCCTGCTGAGCAGGGAGCCCAACATGACATAATGATGTGGAGCTCAATCCCAGGACCCTAGAATCATGATCTGAGCCAAAGGCAGACGTTTGAACGGCTGAGTCACTCAGGTGCTCCAAAGAGAAATGGCAATTTTTTTTCTTTTAAATAAATTCACTGTATATTCCATTTAACTATATAAATGTAATAAGGTTATAAATGCAAAATGGGTAATTCAAGCGAATATTGTTTGGCTTATTCATTCAAGAGAAGAGCTACCTTTGCCATTGTGGGTATAACCAGGCTGATCTAAAGATTTAAAAACAGATTTTTTTTTTTAAAGCAAAATTTATTTTTAACATTTGTTTCACAATTTCTCATCTCCTTCAGGTGTTTATCTCCAAATGCCGGGGGACACCAAGTGACTGCACCCACCCTCCTGTCAGCTAGCTAACCCACTGAAAGTATCTGATACACTACTGTACACTGATGCTTGCTCTCCAAAATGATTGCATTCTCAAAGCAGTCCTCAATGGTCTGCACTAAAGGAAATACTTCAAGCCCTTGTTCTCCTTGGCTTTTTCCTTGGGCCATTATCTCTACAGACCTAAGCCTCAGGCCACTTCAGACAAAGAGGCACCTAAACCCCTGTGACTATGAGGTTCTCAATAATAGCATGAAGACCTGTCTCACAACCCTTATTTCTGCACAAATAGTTCAACTGCTTCTTTTTCTCCTGAAATGTCTATTGTAGCAATTCTCCCCTTACCTTCTTACCAATTGACCAATTGGCTTGTTATCCTTTGGTCATGCAAAGTCTATCTAATGTCCCTGAAACTTACTGACCAGGAAAAGGAACCCAAAGCCAATTACCTGTTTGACTCAAACAAACAAATGCTTAGTTATTCACCTAATAGAAAAGAAACCAGAGTTGGTGATTTTGTGATAACAAAATAAAGTACGAAATTTGGGCATTACAATACCCAAAGTGGATTTTATTTGAATTAGCCATTTGTGCTGTCTATTCAATCTAAATTAAATAATGCTTAATCTACATCTTTCCACGACGTCTTGTATATACTCAGACTCCATTATGGTCTGAATACTTGAGGGAGATTGGTTCTGTGTAAACCATCTACACAATTCTCCTTCCTTGTCTACTTCCCGCAGGGACCATGGATCACCTGGGAGAGGCATCACATTCCATCAGTCTCCTTCCATTACAGAAATTTAAAAGCAACAGCTACATTGTTAGTACAGACTAAAGTGACTTGGAAATCTTGCTGCTATTTAACATGTAAATATTTCAAAGATAACCATGGAAATTTTTAAAAGAAAACTGAACTAGGGAAAATATATCATGCCTTTCTTTATTCTGTGTTGTTAATACTTGTGTTGAACGTGACATGTCACAAACCGTGCCCATGATGATGAACACAAAACTAAGGTACAGCCTTTGCCTTCTAGTAGTTCATGCTCTTAGTAGAAAAACGGACAAGACAACAGACAATCATTGTAGATATTGACTACAACTATCCATGAAAATTCCCAGAGAGCTTTAGGAGTAGAGTTGGAGATCCCTAAAGTGCTCTGCGCAGGGGGCACTTGAGGAAAATAAGGTTTGGGTAGAGAAGGAGGGAAAGAGCTTGAAGATGGCAAGATATGAAAAAATGTAATTAGACTTGAGGCTTTCACAGTAGTGACTGTGAAGGAGTGTCATATATATATATTGACATCGCTAATTCCTTTTAAGAAGGGAAAGTACATGCAAAGTAATTTAAAGACATTTTTGAACCTGAGGGGTGTTTAAATATGTTACTTTTACCCTTGTAATATTTAAAGCCTGAATGAGTCTTATTATGTGTCAAGTTTCTGCGCTTATTAATCTCCCAAGGCTGTTTATATTAAACACTTTATTTTTGGAATAGTTGGTATTCTCTTATGTGTAAGTCTCTCTGTCTCTAAAGAGCTCTCTACCTTCACACATTGTTTCTCTTCATGCCTCTGCTCCCTGAGGTTAATAATAATGAGTCGATGTGAAACCTTCACAAAACACTTTAAATTGCCCTAGAAATGAAAAAATCTCAATTATCCTGGTTAAATAACCCCTCTACAGAAAAATGGAGAATGATTTGTGGCTGAGAGCAAATTTAAGCAAAACAATATCCCAGACATGTTTTTTTTTTAAATCTCTTCAATTCCTATTAATATTTCCTGGCATTTTAACACAATTTTTCTGAGTGAAATATAGCCACTTTGTCTCTTTTACAATAAATGGAGCAACAAGGACCACAAGAGCCTTAAGACACAGTCCAAAGGGAGCAAGCATTGGGATAGAGGCAAGTAGGACCAGAAGCAATAGGAACAATTCCAGAAAAAAAATCACAAAGTAGAAAATTAAAACTTGCCAGTCAGTATGAGAGCTTTGTGAGAGAATAAATATGATTCTATAAACATGAGAAAATAGAGTACTATTGACATTCTAATGGGACAATAGTGATACAAACATACATATACAAATACATATGCACTCTCTCTACAAAAATACACATACATGGATAGATAACCAAATATGCATATATACACAGATACACACTTATCTACATTATGTTACAACCTATACATATGCACACATATACATTATATACATGGTACATATACATTATATATAATATATGTGTGTATATATACACATATCACATATGTCACTTACCAGTTACACAGAGAAAATTTTACAAATTTTTTAATTACACAGTGGAATTCTTGGGCTGCCTGGGTGGCTCAGCCAGTTAAGCTTCTGTCTTTGACTCAGATCATGATCTCGGGGTCCTGGGATCAAGCCCTACATGGGGCTCCCTGCTCATCAGGAAGTCTGCTTCTCCCTCTGCCCCTCCCCAACTCATTCTTGTGCTCTTGTTCTCTATCTCTCAAATAAATAAATAAATATCTTTTTTTTAAAAAAAGTGAGATTCTTTTAATGCAATGCAATGCCTATCAAAGACTTGTGACTCCAGTAATAAGAAGTTGCTCAACAAACTATTAAATATTTTTAAATCACATGCTCACATGAAACTTTCGACAGTATATCTCAACCCAGAGAATTTATATTTAATTTTAGAAAATATGATTGTCTTTTTTCACTAAGAAAAAAAGCCTGAAGATTAAAACTTTGACTTCAGAAATTGCATGCTTTGCGTTTTTTAAATATCTAAGTATAACTATCTCATTTTTGACCTATGGATGATAGTCTAAGAAAATCTTGATGCAGTTTCTAGAGGCATTTAATTTGAGAAAAAGAAAGTCAACTCTATAATGACAGCAGCCGCCCCCCATTCTTCCTCCCTGATAGACCCCCACAGTAATTCCTACCTATGCCATCCTCCCATCACCAGGGGCCTCCAGAGGAGCTGACTCCACCCCTCTTCCAATACCATCTCATTCTCTTTGCCAGCAATTGGCTCAGGATTCTGACCTTCGGGTGGCTAGGGGGAAGTTTGTAGTGGCCACCATGCCACCAGGCTGGTGATTTCAGAACCAATGAGCCAAATCTTGAAAGCCATCTTGCCTCTGGACATTCTGTCATGGGCAGATCATACATTTCCATACATACTGTTTGAATTACATTTCTGTTATTTGATGCATAAAGAGTGCTAAAAGATACAGAAATTATTATGGTTTCATTTAAGTTATGTTCAAATTATTTGGGCCCATTGAATGTTTTTTGTTTTCTAAATAAAAGATTTTGTAAGTGAAACTAAAGCCATTAATAAAGACATAGCAAAGCAGTGCTATAGACTTAATATATTTGTGTCCCCCTAAAGCTCAAATGTTGAAACCTAACCCCAATATAAGGGTACTAAGAGATGGGGGTTTGGGAGATAATCATCTCTCAAGTCTCCCAGGTCATGACTGTGGAGCCTTTATAAAAGAAACCTCGGAGAGACTTTTGTCCCTTCTGCCACATGAGAACACAGAGAAAAGACATCCATCTATGAACCAGGAAGCAGGTCCTCACCAGGCACTAAAACTGCTGGCACCGCAATCCTGGCCTTTCCCATCTCCAGAACTGTGAGAAATCAGTGGTTGTTGTTTGTAAGACCCCCATCTTGGACAGAGACAAGAGAATACAGCTTTCCCAAAATGATTTGTAACTTTAAGTGTTCCATTTTCATAATTAAGGGAAGGAGAAAAGAAGACACAATGAAATACCAGGTTGATAACATATCACACCTGCAGGTTATTTGGGTTCCTGTAAACATAGAACCAAATGGACTTTTAATAAATGAAACCTTATTTTGAATGCACGGCAGGCAGGATGCGAGCTACTTAGGGTACTTAGTCATTACTCCTCCAGGGCTTATATTTGAACATTTATTAAAATCCTCCTCTGTATCAGACACTGGGTTAAGTGCTTTTACATATGTCCTAACAAAATCTTCACACAATATCTGAAGAGTAAGAATAAATATGCCCATTTTGTAGGTGAGGAAAATGAAGCTTGGTTGGATTTAATCAGTTGAATAGTCTACACAGAGATTAAATAATAAAGCTGGGAGCTGACTGTCAAAGCCACTTGATCACCAGACTATCTTTTCTGAGATTGATAATAATGAAAGATGTTTTAATAGTTACTAGTTCCTTGTTGCTACTGTAACAAATTACCACAAAGGTAGGCTTGAAACAATATATTTATTATCTTACATTCAGATGCCCAGGAATCTGAAGTCAGTTTCACTAGGCTACAGTCGAGGGGTCAAAAGGGATGACTTCTTCTGGAGATGTCAGCCGGGGTGGGGCAGAGGGGGATTCCCTTTCTTCTCCTTTTCCAGCCTCTGGAGGCTACCTGTGTTCCTTGGCTCATGGCCTCTTCCTCACCAGAATGCAGCACTCCCACCTCTGATGCTATGGTCACATCATCTTCTCTCCAACTCTGGCTCTTCCTTCATCCAACTTGTAAAGACCCTGGGATTACACTGGGGCCATGAAAATAATCCAGGACAATCCCCATCTCAGCATCCTTAATTTAATGACATCTACAAAGTCCCTTTTGTCAGATAGAGTAACATTCACAGGTTCCAAGCATTAGATGGACATCTTTGGTAGCCATTATTCAGCCTACCACAAAAGGACAATAAAGATAAAAGAGATCACAAACCATGGAGAATGAAAGAAGCTAAATATTAAAGGAACCTGGATAAGAAGCTTGCTACAAATATACCTATGTATATTGGTGACTTAGAAGCAATCAAGGGCTGAAGAAAATATATTACGTTAGCTGCCATAACACGCCAAGAAACTCAACAATTACAGAGGCAGAATTAATTTCCTTACTTCTAGTTGCTACATTTATCAATGCTACTTACATTAAAGGCTAGGGTAGGAACTATAGATTCCCATACACCAAATTCCCATACACTATCCTTTCTGAGAAGTGGCCTTTTCCCTGACTGGCCCAGAAACTAGCCACCCCTGGTGCTTGCCAGTCCTGAAGAATAAAGGATAGAAGGGAAGAGAAGCCAAGGGAGGAAGAGAAGTTGAGCCTGTGTGCATCTCCAGTTCATGAAAAGCCTGAGTTTCCCCGAGGATCACAGCCTAACAGATCACATAGGGCCTTGTGCGCCTTTCTAAGAAATTAAGTGTTTGCTCAGAATGTGCTGGGGGCCACCAGAGGGTGTAAGCAGAGAAGAGAGGTGACCTTAGATGAAGGGAGAGCCAGTGAAGGGTGTGGATAGCTAGGGGAGCCTCCTTGATGTGGTCTCTGCCCCTAAGCCACGCCATCACCCACCATCTCTCTGGATGACTGCAACAGTGGATTTTGAGATCCAGGCACAAATCCTTCCCAGCTCCGGTGAGTTTCTCATGTGCTCCAAGCTTTGTCTTAATACAGACCAAACTCCGTCCCATCCCCACTCTCCTGCTAACCAGCTGCGGTGTGCTCCATGTTCTAGCTCATAAAATCCTACCTTCCTCTTTGTCATAGGAGACCATTCCCAGTCTATACTCTCTCTATGAGAGAGAATCTCTCACTGAATCTCTGAGTCTACCAGGCCTGTCATGATTCTTCATGTTTCTTCATGTTGTAGTTTGTTACACAGAAAGACAGTCACCATCTCATACACTGCTTTTGGGTCTCCAAAAATGGCATGGCCCCAGAGGGAGAAATTATGCAATATTTCCAAATATACAAAGTTGCTTTCACTTTAACCAGAAATCACAAGGCTAGTAATTTATGTCCTGCACAAATGCAAAATAACATATGTATAAGATTACTCATTCCTGCACGGTTTATGAAATAAAAGATTGGAAGCAACCTAAATATTCCTCATTAGAAGACTGTTTAAACTAGTGATTCTCAACTAGGATGATTTATTTTTGGCCATCACATCAGGGGAAGCATGGTCCTGGCATCTAGTGGGCAAAGAATGTTGCCGAGGATCTAGTGGGCAGGAATGCCATGGTCCTGGCATCTAGTGGGTAGGAATGTTGCCGAGGATTCTACATTACAAACCTCCATAATAAAAAATTATCCTGCCCCAAATTTCAGTAGTGTCAAGGGTGAAAATCCTGGGTTGAACAATCATACACATAATGAATATTATGCAGCCATTTTTTTAAAAAATTTAATTCCAGTATAGTTTTTTTTTTAATTTATTTATTCATGAGAGACACGGGGGCGGGGGGTGGAGACACAGGCAGAGGGAGAAGCAGGCTCCACACAGGGAGCCCGACATGGGACTCGATCCCAGGTCTCCAGGATCAGGCCCTGGGCTGAAGGCGGTGCTAAACCGCTGAGCCACCCGGGCTGCCCATAATTCCAGTACAGTTAACATACAGTGTAATATTAGTTTTTAGGTGCACAGTATAGTGCTTCAGCTCTCCCATATATCACCCAGTCCTCATCACAATAAGTGTACTCAATCCCCTCCACCTATTTCACCCATCTCCCACCCATCCCCCCACTTCCCTTCTGATCAGTTCATTCCCTAGAGTTAGGGCTGAGTCTTTGTCTCTTTTTTTTTCATTCATTTGCTTTATTTCTGAAATCCACATGTGAGTGAGATTGTATGGTATTTGTCTTTCTCTGAGTGACTTTTTCACTTAGGATTGTACTCTCTAGCTTCATCTATGTTGTTACAAATGGCAAGATTTCATTCTTTTTATGGCTAAATAATATTTCATTACATATATAATGAATTATATTATATATATATCATCTTCTTTATCAATAGACACTTGAGTTGCTTCCGTATATTGGCTATTATAAAAAATGCTTCAATAAACATAAGAGTGCATACATTTTGAGTAAATACTTATCAGTGGAATTACTGGATCATATGGTAATTCTATTTTTAATTTTTTGTAGAACTCCATACTGTTTTCCAGAATGGTTCCCTCATATGCATTTCCACCAACAGTGCACGAGGGTTCTTTTTTCTCCACATTCATACCAACACCTGTTTCTTGTGTTTTTATTTTAGCCATTCTGATAGGTTTGAGGTGATATCTCATTGTGGTTTTGATTTACATTTCCTTGATAATGAGTGATGTTGAGCATCTTTTCATGTGTCTGTTGGCCACTTGTATGTCTTCTTTGGAGAAACGACTATTCATTCCTCTGCCCATTTTTAATTGTATTATTTGTTTTTTGGGTGTTGAGCTATATAAGTTCTTTATATACTTTGGATACTAACAATCAGCTAGAAGCAGTAATTTTTTTAATAGGGTAAGAACACTATGTACAAAAATAAAAAGATCTTTGGAAGACATTTCCAAAGCAGAAAAAGCAAGGTAAGAGTGGCTATGGGCTAACTTTCTTTAAGAAAGAAAATAAGAAAATATATGTAAGTGTGTATTTGCTTGTACCTACATAAAGAAACATTAAAAGGACCCATGGGATTAGTGAAAATTATTACCAATGGGGGATTGATTGGACTTGGAGCGGGGAAGTGTAGAGACATAAATAGGAACTACACTTCTCAATGTCAGTCTCAACACATTGCTTTAACTTGGAACCACGAGTCTCTACTACCTCTTCAATACACAAAAACTTAGACATAAAGATTTTTTAAAAGATATGTGAGGTCCTTGAAAATAAAAGGATTATATCTTATTTGTCTTTGTGTCCTAATTATCTAGAATTATGCCTTCTCTAAAACAGACACTTAGATATTTACCAAAATAATTTCATTCAAGCCAATAGCTTTCATACTATTAAGTACTTAGAAAAATACATTCGCAAGCACTGAACTAATTAAAAAATAAATGAAGTATAATTTGTAGACTTTGACCTACACATGGAAGTTACAGTCAAGTACGGAAACAAATACATAAAACAGTTAAAGAACAATCTAGCTGGGCAGCCTGGGTGGCTCAGCGGTTTAACCCCACCTTCAGCCCAGGGTGTGATCCTGGAGACCCAGGATCAAGTCCCACGTCAGGCTCCCTGTATGGAGACTGCTTCTCCCTCTGCCTGTGTCTCTGCCCCCCGCCTCTCGAATAAATAAATTAAAAATCTTAAAAAAAAAAGAACAATCCAACTTTTATTTACCCAAAGAATGCAAAAATACGAATTCAGAGAGATACATGCGCTCCAATGTTTATAGCAGCATTACCTACAATAGCCAAATTATGGAAACAGCCCAAGTGTCCATTGGTTGATGAATGGATAGAGAAGATGTGGTATATATATATATGCAATAGAATATTATTCAGCCATAAGAAAGAATGAAATCTTGCCATTTGCAATGATGTAGATGGAGCGAGAGTGTATCATGCTAAGTGTAATCAATCAGAGAAAGACAAATACCATATGATTTCACTCAAATGTGGCATTTAAGAAACAAAACAAATGAACTAAGTGGGGAGAAAAGAGAGAGGCAAACCAAGAAACAGACTCTTAACTCGAGAGAAAAAACTGGTGGTTCCCAGAGGGGAAGTGGCGGGGGGATGGGTGAAGTAGGTGATGGGGGATTCAGGAGTGCACTTGTTGTGATGAGCACTGGGTAATATATGGAAGGGTTGAATCACTGTATTCTACTCCTGAAATTAGTATTACACTGTATGTTAACTAACTGGAATTTAAATTAAAAGTTTAAAAAAAGAACAATCCAATTTTGGGGAGTGATTTAGTAGGAAAAAATGAATTTTTCATCATGATTTTCAGAAAAATGAAAGTGAGCTAAATTAAGCTGTGAGCCAATTTATCAACTGCTTCTTTCATTGAACATGCAAATTTGTCCTCTTTTAATTTACAAAGACATATGACTTTGATTCATATGTTTACTATTTTAGTTAATGGAAGGAAGCATAGAATTAAAAGAGTGACATCATAACACACTTCAGTAGATAAGACAGAATAAATAAGTCAATATGGATTCACTGGAAATTTACATCATCCTATCTGGGAAAATACTAAGTACTAAGGAGTTGCTGCCCCCAAGAGGTTAATCAAAAAACTCCAAAATTAAAAAAAGGATTACCTTTCAAGAGCCAAGCAATTGAGAAGGAAAGACATAAGATGGAACTTTGTTTTATTAAGGAGACCTAAGCCCACTAATTCTGGAAGAAAAACAAAAAGGAAGAGAAGGTTGTCCGGTGTTCTTAAGAATGGAGAAGTGTGGGCAGCCTGGGGTTTAGCGCCACCTTCAGCCTGGGGACTGATCCTAGAGACTCGGGATCAAGTCCCATGTCAGGCTCCCCACATGGAGCCTGCTTCTCCCTTTGCCTGTCTCTGCCTCTCTCTGTGTCTCTCATGAATAAATAAATAAAATCTTAAAAAGAATGAAAAAGCGTTTATAGCAAAGGAAAAATAAGAGAAAGTTTTTGCTCATTGTATCCAATGAACAGGGGCAACTTTTAGGGAGGAGATTTGTTAGCTTGAAAATTTTTACTTTTTTACTGCTTCATATTTCTCCACAGATGCTAGTGGTTAGCAACCATTAGGCATGCCTAAAGGGCTCTGTGCTTATTTCAATTATTTAAGAAAAGCTGTGAGCTTTTGTTCTACTCAGCAGTAGGCTCAATGAGAGAAACCCCCAACAAAATCAACTGTTGCGTGCAGTGGAAATGAAAGCCTGCAGACAAAACCTCTGCACCATGAGAAACTCTTCTTAAAGTCAGAGGCAGAAGGAAAAAAGTCTGGGCCCCTAGGAGTCCAATCTAGCAAAAGAACTTGGAGTGCCCCACCAACGCATTTTGCTCCCCAAATCCTTGGATCTCTTTCATCTCATTTTTAAGCCCCTACCTCATCAGAAATCCTACTGAACCAATCCTACCAAGCTCTCAGATGGCTTCCAGTAATCCAGGGTTCAAGTTGCCAAATTCTGTTGTTCCAACTGGAAAGGATATATTCAAACTATCTCCAATTGGAATTCATCTGTGAGCATTCACTTACAGCTGGATAGATTGTTGAACAGATACAATGTAGGTTATAAGTATATGGGAGATATTGTTTCTCTGGGAAAAAAATTAATTTCAACTTGTTGACTTATAGGAATTTCTGAAAAAAGAGAATAAACCAGTAGAAAGGCTTTAGGCTTTGGAGTCAAAAAGACAACAAATTCCAACTGCAATTCTGCCCTGTATTAACTGTCACGTACATTCTCTGAACTTCAGCTTTCTCCTTTATAAAATATAGTTGATACTTACCTTAAGCATTGCTGAAGGATTTACAAGCAATATGTACACAAAAACTATATGCTCAAAAATGCTATCCATTGGTATACAATCAGGATTAACCTGTACCAGGTTATATAACGTAGAATCAAATTTAACTGATATGCCAAAATATTTCGTAGAGACGCTGCAAGGCTACTGGCCACTAGGAAGGGGAGATCAATGTTGGCTGGAAATTTGAGTAGACTTCATGAAGACCTGAGATGAAACCTGATCAAAACTGTATAGTTCATTTGAAAAAAATGTCACTGCCACCTTGAAATCTTTGCAGAGATCAAAGACATAAAATGTCTAATATGCATCCAAACTTAGCTAAAGATTTGACCATTACAAAAGTCTTGTTGATCATATCAAGAAAATGACTTTAATCATGAGATTATACTTTCTAAATATGGTCATGATGATGACAAGTCCATATATTCTGAAAACAGTACTCTATTTTAGAGAGACATGTGATTATGGATAAGACTCTATCCCTATTCAATTAGCAGCTATATACATTACTTTCCTGGAGCTGCTGTAACAAATTACTACAAATTTGGTGGCTGAAAATAACAGAAATGTATTGTCTCCTAGGTCTGAACATATGAAGTCTAAAATCAAAGTGTCCATAGTCCACATTCTCTTTGAAGACTGGAGGAAAGTCACTCCTTGCACCTTCCAATTTCTAGTGGTCCCCAGCATTCCTTGGTTTTCATCGGCTTGTAGCTATGTAACTTCAGTCTCTTTCGTCATACCCATGGTGTTCCTCCATGTCAGAGCTCCTTCTCCATTCACTCAAAAAGACATCTGCCATTGGAATTATACCCTCCCCCCTCCCCGCAAACCTAGGATGACCTCATCCCTGGATCCTTAACTAAGTTACACCTGCAAAGACTCTTTTCTAAATAAGGTTAAACTCACAGGTCTGATGGGTTACTACTACTTGGACATATCTTTTAGGAGGACATCATTCAACCCACTACAAGTCATTTCTAGTGAACCTTGGCATATTGCTTTTATTTACACAGCCTTCTCAAAACCTTGAATGTTTATTTTGCTGAAGCCTAAAAAAATAGCAAACTGTTATCTGTGTAGGAATCAGAAACTCCTCCTATTAACTAGGACTTCTAATATTTTATTATAAAAGCATGCGTAAACACAGGTGAGTGGAAGGGGCTACAACACAAGCAATAACCTTCATCAACTTAATCAAATGTATTTGGGATTTATGCTTAATGATCCATATCCCTGCCAACTTAAGCACTTTATTACAAATGATTTTACCTTAATCATGGTTTACTTATGGTTCTTTCTGCCTGCCCTGATGCCCCATCCCCACAATCCCACATTGTAGACTCTAGTCACATTAAATTATTTGCCTTTCCACAAAGATACCAATGCTTCTCTCATGCTTCTCCAGCCAATCTATGTGCCATCCAAGCTCAAGACTGTATCTTATTTGCACAAAGGCAATATCCACTAGCCAAGCCCCGTGCCAAGGGCCTGCATCTACCCCAGTGAGGTGTCTTCTTTCCCTCCAAAGCTTGAAGAAGGGCCAGACTAGCTGTGATGTGAGACCTGAAAATCCAGGACTGCAAAAACAGAGCAAGACTCCACCAAAAAACTGCTAGAACCGATACAGGCATCCAGCAGTCGCAGGATATAAAATCAATATACAGAAGTCAGTTGCATTTCTATACACTAACAATGAAGCTGAATGAAGAGTAATCAAGGAGTCAATCCCATTTACAATTGTACCCAAAACCATAAGATACCTAAGAATAAACCTAGCCAAAGACGTAAGGGATGTACTCTGAAAGTTATAGAACACTCATGAAAGAAATTGAGGAAGGTAAAAAGAAATGGAAAAACATTTCATGCTCATGGATTGGAAGAACCAATATTGTTAAAATGTCTATGCTCCCCAAAGCAATCCACACATTCAATGCAATTCCTATCAAAATACTACCCACATTTTTCACATAACTGGAACAAACAATCCTAAAATTTGTATGGAACCAGAAAAGACCCCTAAAAGCCAAAGTCATGTTGAAAAAGAAAACCAAAGCTGGAGGCATCACAATTCCAGACTTCAAGCTCTATTACAAAGTTGTAATCATCAAGACAGTGTGGTCTTGGCATAAAAACAGACACATAGATCAATGGAACAGAATAGAGAACCCAGAAATGGACCCTCAACTCTATGATCAACTAATCTTTGACAAAGCAGGAAAGAATATCCAATGGAAAAAAAACAGTCTCTTCAATAAACGGTGTTAGGAAAGTTGAATAGGGATCCCTGGGTGGCGCAGCGGTTTGGCGCCTGCCTTTGGCCCAGGGCGCGATCCTGGAAACCCGGGATCGAATCCCACGTCGGGCTCCCGGTGCATGGAGCCTGCTTCTCCCTCTGCCTGTGTCTCTGCCTCTCTCTCTGTGTGTGTGTGACTATCATAAATAATAAATAAAAATTTAAAAAAAAAGGAAAGTTGAACAGCCATGTGCAGAAGAATGAAGCTGGAGCACTTTCTTACACCATACACAAAAATAAATTCAAAATGGATGAAAGCCCTAAATGTGAGACAGGAATCCATCAAAATCCTAGAGAAGAACATGGGCAGCAACTTCTTTGACCTCAGCTGCAGAAACTTATTAGACACCTCTCCAAAGACAAGGGAAACAAAAGCAATAATGACTATTGGGACTTCAAAAGGATAAAAAGCTTTTGCACAGCAAAGGAAACAGTCAGTAAAACTAAAAGGCAACCTACAGAATGGGAAAAGATATTTGCAAATGACTTATCAGATAAAGGGCTAGCTACTGTCCAAAGCCTATAAAGAACTTATCAAATTCAACACCCAAAAAACAAAAAATCCAGTCAAGAAATGGGTAAAAGACGCAAACAGACATTTCTCCAAAGAAGACATCAAAATGGTTAACAGACATGTGGACAACTGCTCACAGTCACTCGGCATCAGGGAAATACAAATCAAAACCACAATGAGATACCACCTCATACCTGTCAGAATGGCTAAAATTAACAACTCAAGAAATAATAGGTATTGATGAGGAGGCAGAGAAAAGGGAACCCTCTTACACTGTTGGTGGGGATACAAACTGGTGCAGCCACTTTGGAAAACAGTATGGAGGTTCCTCAAAAAGTTAAAAATAGAACTATCCTATGACCCAACAATTGCACTACTAGGTATTTATCCAAAGGATACAAACTTAGTGATTCAAAGAGGCATGTGCACCTGCCTCTTGTTTGTAGCAGCAATATCCACAACAGCCAAAATATGGAAAGAGACCAGATACCCATCAACAGATGAATGAAGAAGATGTGGTGTACACACACACACACACACACACACACACACACACACACACTGGGATATCACTCAACCACCAAAAAGGATGAAATCTTGCCATTTGCAAAGATGTGGATGGAACTAGAGGGTATTATGTTAAGTGAAATAAGTCAGAGAAAGACAAATACCACATGATTTCACTCACATGTGGAATTTAAGAAACAAAAAAGATGAACATAGGTGAAGGGAAGGAAAAATAAAATAAGACAAAAACAAGCAAATCATAAGAGACTTGTAACTCTAGGAAACAAACTGAGAGTTTCTGGAGAGAGGGGATGGGATAACTGGGGAATGGGTAATTAAGGAGGGCACATGATGTAATGAGCACTGGGTGTTATATGCAACTGATGAATCACTAAATTCTACCTGTGAAACTAATACTACATTAACTAAATTGAATTTAAATTAAATTTAAAAAAAGCAGAGCAGAGCCAAGGGAGAGGGGTTGTAATTAACAGCAAACAGATGGAGGCTTATGATGAAAAAAGAAGATCCAAGAAGTCCAGAAGCCATGGTGAACTGATTTTAAGACATATAAGTAGATGGTCAGGATGGAGCAAAGACAGGCAGAAGCAAAAGCTGAAGACTCTCTAGGAAAAAAACTCAAAATGAATTTAAGAAAAAAATAGCATTTTTAAAGTGGGAGCTTACAACTGACTGATTCTAACATGATTGTTTGGTCCTAACTTCATCTTATGGACAGAACTAACAAAGAATAGAGTGGGATATGTTCTTGTTTCCACTTCAATTAGTCAACTATTTCTGCCTTGTTACATGAAGGATATAGGAAGTGTGGTGTAGTGGTTATGATGTAAACATCCACACCAAACACATTTTTACACATGATGTCTTAAGCTTAACCTTTCTGAGGCTCAAAATGAGATGCATAATATATCTTCCATAGTTATTGTGGGAAAAAAAGACAATTCATGAAAATGTCTAATATAGTATTAGATTCATAGCTGGCCTTCGTAAGTGTTAAATTTGTTTAGGTAGAAGTTCAGATTATTAAATATGAATAAAAAGTTAAAGTCAGAACCAATAAAATTATAATTTGGAAAAGACTTGGAAGACCGGGGGCGGGGGATACGGGGAGTTGAATATAGATGTAGAAGCCATAAGGGTTGTGGTGAACACAGTAATGTACCGCCAAAGTCCCATTTCAGTGAAGAGACTGTAGCCCTGGCAATGGCAAGGCTGTTATATTTTAGGAGCGGTTATCACCGTAGTCAAAGGGGCAAGGTCAGGGAGTGTGTACTGGAACCAGGGAGAGTAGCTTACAATAGAAGAGTGACAACAAGCAGGGGCTATAGCCTTCTGTTGAGGGACAAGGCCAACTCAAAGAAAGGCTGAAGCTGTGGAAGTAGACACCCTGGACTTTCTCCCCTCTCCCCAATCCATCCTGCCAAGGTCTCCCACTGGCCAAAAGAAAGAGGTAAGGGCACGTGGATGATAAATTCTGTCTCCTGGAGCACAGAGAAGGATGAAGAAGATGGAAAGTAGACTTGGAGGAGTAAATGAAAAATATCCAGTGCATATTGATCCCTCAGTTTAAAAGCAATCTTTCTTCTATGTACCCCTATATTCCCTACCCCCCAAAATGACTCCAAGTGTAGTAAGCCAGCTTCAACCAGCAGCAAGAAGGCCCCCTTCTTCCAGCAGGAAGAGTTGTTTCTAAGTACATTTTCCCAGAGTTCTGGTGGCTCCATTCCTCCATGTCCTCCAAAGTTATCAGATTCTGAGCAACTTGAATCTCAGAAAACTCTTCTAATCAGTTGGCACCCGATTCTAGCCTGCTTGGCTTCCAAACATAGGTGGTGTTCCTCATTAACATGGTTACTTTTACTCTGGCTTCATGAAATCCCTAGTAAGGTGGTCTCTCCACTGAACTTCAGACCCACAGTATGTACCCAATGGACTCCTGAGATAATTGGAAAAAATAAGAATGAGAGACTCATGCTTTGTCTTCATGATGATTCTGCTTTATTTTCTTTAATAAATCCTATTCCATATGAAGTGGTAACATGTAATTCATTATGATCCCTGTTGTATGACAGTGACACCCAGTATGGGGCATGACCTTAGCTACTTTGCACTTTGTACAACCACTTTACTGTGGATTTCAAAAAAAAAAAAAAAAGTAGGTAGATACTCTCCTTAATCTCTGAACTTCACTGGGGTACATAAAGGAAGAGCCAAGGGTAGTGACTATGGCTCCTTACAAATGAAATATTTGTGATAGATGTGGAAAGGAAATTTGGAATACTAATTTCTGGAATTCCCAACTATGTATTTGAAGATTGTAAAATGTATTTGTTATGCCATAATTCACATGAAAAAAAAAACCTCATTCAACTGAGCAAAAATCTTTGCAAGCATCTTTTTTTAAAGATTTTATTTATTTATTTATTTGAGAGAGAGAGCACAAACAGAAGGAGGGGCAGAGGGAGAGAGAGAAGCAGCCTCCCTGCTGAGCAGGGATCCCAATGTGGGGCTCAATCCCAGGACCCCAGGATCATGACCTGAGCTGAAGACAGATGCCTAACCTATTGAACCACCCAGCACCCCTTTTCAAGCATCTATTATGCACTATGACTTTTGGTAAGAATAAGAGAAACAAAAAAACAAAACTTGGAATTCAGTGAAATAAAATTGGGGACATTCAGACAGCATAATGAAAGTAACTGACTTTCTGACTCACAACTAGATGGAACAATCCTACTCCTGTACTCAAAATCCACAGTGTGTCCTCTGAGCATGTGTCCCTCTTCCTGTGAGCTGTTCTCCGCGGCCCCACCATCTGACCCCAACTGATGCCTGCAAGGATGGGTCTGCAAACTAAGCTGTTTCAGTGGCATTTCCTTGGGATTTTTAAAAAAGATTTATTTATTTATTCATGATAGACACAGAGAGAGAGAGAGAGAGAGAGAGAGAGAGAGAGAGAGAGAGGCAGAGGGAGAAGCAGGCTCCATGCAGGGAGCCTGATGTGGGACTTGATCCCAGGACTCCGGGATCGCGCCCTGGGCCAAAGGCAGGGGCTAAATCGCTGAGCCACCCAGGAATCCCTTCCTTGGGATTTTTGCCTGTCTAACTCAGAAATACGAAATAAGTGCCACCTTCCCATTCCGTCAGCCATATTATCCAAAGACATTGAACTCAATACTGAAGAGAGATTAAGCGTAACCTTTCCTTAGTGGAAATATGGGGCATTAAACTCAGTGGTCATGTGTCCATCAAATGCAAGAAATGTATGAAGTAAAAGAATGAAGCCAACACACTGAATAAAACAGAGTCAAGAGCTGGAAGAAAGGGGTTTGGTGGCATTTGTGTTCCTGGTTCCAGTTAGGCCTCAGGTTCCACCACATCTCTTCCTTTTCAGAGTTTTGTATGGTTGACACTTCTTTAGACTCCTCTGGGACCTGCAGCCCTCAACCGACCATCGCAAGCCATTGCATCTTTAATCTGAAGAGGCCCTAAGTGACTCAGAGTCCTCTTGTGCACACCTCAGTAAAGGGAGACATGTCTGGGGTGTCTCACCATCGTTGTGACACCCACAGTGGCTGTGAAAATCAAGTATGGCTGGAGGCACCACAAATCATAAGGTTATTTGTACCCTACTGCAATGATACTACACAAGTTGGCCTCCCTCTGCAGGTTCCTTCCCATAAACTCCAGCCCCTGCTTCCCCTCATCTTAACATGCTCCCCTACCCCCACCATCATATTCTGCTTCTAGCCCTGGACCTGCCCACTTGCTGCAAATGGTCTCTCCATCTCAACCCTAGTAAACAGAACACACATCCTGTTATTGAAGGAATATAGCTGCCCAATGGCAGGAATCAAAGCTGCCCCAAACTGGTAGAAACACCAGAAAGATGTGATATCACCCACCCAGTTATGAAATGTAAGTCACGGTTCTATGTCAATGAGTATTTTCTCATGATAGCAAACTAAAGTATACAACCAGGACTATCTTGGAGAGAGACCTTCCACTATGAAGGTTTCTATTATTCCAACACTATTATTTTAGCCACTATTTATACCTATGATGTCCCCAGTGACTACCCCAGTGACTAGCTCATTTTCCTTGTTACAGAATAACTCTCATCTGGCACTAAGTTCCAGCATTATTATTGCAGATACTAGTTTGGAGTGAGTTCTCACGTGTCACTAAAGCATTGAAAAGTGACCTGTTAATGCTCCCTTATCAAGGAGTGTTACAAACTCTAAGTAAGTGAACTTGTTACCTTTTGAAGACATGAAGAGCTTGAATCATTCTCTATTGTTTAAACGTATAATTTTAGTTTATTACCAAACCAACTATGAAAATCCTCCTTTTGGAATAAACTTTGTTAGATGGCATATTTTTGGCTTAGGGTAGGAGTTGATTTTTCTGTTAAACTAATAAATCCATGTGTCTTCATCATCTCAGGAATAGATACACTTTTTAAAATATTTAGTTACACTGTCATCTCTGATAACTAACACAATTTACTATTTTTAGTGACCAAAAATATGTCACCTTCATATTAAAAAATGCAATGTGTAAAGCCCCTGAATCCTCCAGAGATAGATCATAAATGTGAAATACCTTACTAAAAAAGAAAAGTAAGAAATGTTTACTTTGGAGTATACCCTGTTCCAATAAGCTGATTTAATGCCAAAGGGAAGACATTTTTAGCGTGCTTTCTCAACTGAGACCAAACAGATGCCTTCCCATTTGAGGGGGTGTCATGGGGAATCGTCTGAGCAGTCGTCACATATGTATGCTCAACAGAATTCAGCATAAACAATTGGGAAATTGCAGTCTGGTAGGAAATGTATGATATTAGATTGTTTCCTCAGGTTTTTTCATGCTTAGAAATACTAAGTCGGCTTGTTTCCTTAGAATGTCCATTACCCCAGACAGAATAGTGAGCTTGTATTGATAATGTAAGTCCTAGAAACAATGAATCATAAATATTTATGAGGCACCTATTGTGCTCAAGTCACTTTGCTCAGAAAATCTAAGTGTCTATTATATAAAAGACATCTTATGACACATAGACACTCTTACTAGAGTGTGCGGTTTTGCTTAACAGTAAAGGCAACTCTTTCCTGTGTATGTCACCTCCATGGAAGACATGTCCCCCTGTATGGGCATATTCCTCAGTCCTCAACTAAGGAGACTGTACATCCCTGGAAATTCAATGAAATGATAAAAATTTGGGAGAAGGAGGGAAATCCCCCAACAGTGCAGGGCTGTAAGTGACAGAAAAGACATTGGAACTCTGGATGACAATCTACAAAGGAGCATGTGCAGAAGCTACACGTGCAAGTCTTTTTTTTTTTTTTCTTTTCTTTCACGGGGCGCAGAGCAGGGAGTGACTTTATTGGAAGGTAGAAGGTGGCAAGACTCCACCGGCTTCACCCCACCCCCAAAGCGGTACCTGCGCCCCCTCACTCGTGTCCGCAAGCCTCCCTCCCAGCTGTCTGGAGCACCCTGGGAAGGGGTCTCCCCTTCCCACCGTAACACTGGGGTAGAGACGGCAAGCCTGTCCCTCTCTGGTTCAAGGACTGTTGATCCCAGCTGTTCCTGACACTGAGCACCTCCCTCTGATGCTGGCCTCACCCAGTGCAGTCATGCTGGGGCACCCATACTTGTTAAATACTAAAATGAAAATAGAGTGGCTCTACCTCCTGCTTTCATAATTCCTCCCCAACTCTCAGTCCTTAACTCACACCTATATCTGTACCTGCTTTACAAGCATCTGAGTGCCTTATTTTTAAATGGAAAGAAAAGTCCCAACAAATAACACTTTTCCAGTCTTACTGTTTTGGAAGAAAGTATCTCCTCCAATTTTCACACTTATTCAGAGTTGGAGCTAATTTCTCCAGAAATATTAGCCATTCCTTTGTCCTTGACAGTCATGCAAAGGAATCATTCTACACATACAGTATTTTTTTTTTCAATCTAATGATGTTGGATAGTCTTCATAGTAGGGAGCTGTTACTATGGACTGCATGGATGTCTGTTCTACTAGAGTTGACCACCGGTCTCTGGAGATGGTGTGTTGATTTTTCTAAATCAAACTCTTTGAGTTGCATTTGCAGGAGGTTTTAAATGCCAAATTTGTGGGGTATTTGTTGATTGGCAGAATGATGTAAATGCAAGTAGTAACTTCTGGAAAAACTTTAAGCAGGTTAATATAGAGATTATATTAAGCCAAACACCACGAATGGCTGCAAACTGGAATTAAGGTGCAGGCATAGATATAAAAATTGATATTCCTCTGCTGCTGTCTGGCTGATAACAAAGAAAGGATCCTGAGAGGGACCTGCTGGAAACAAGGTTGAGGACAGGAAGGGGAAGAGGAGAAGACAAGATAGTATTGCTACTGGCAGAGCCAGAGACCAGAACCCAACAGCCAGAGATGGAGAAGGAAACCAACCAACAGAAGCCACGATGCCCTAGGAGTTGCTGGAGGACCAGGCAAAGAACCACAGATAGAATAGTTCCCTGCTGGAGAAATCATGGATCATATACATTTGCAACATTTATGGGTGGAAAATGTTGGCAGAGGCGGTACTTGAGGGTAACAATGCGAGGTAGGGAAAACAGATTTGCAATTACAGAAAAGCAATCCAATTTGGTGGTATGGAGCATTTGGGGAACAACAAGCCAGAGTCACACTGAAGCCCAGGGACATACTTAATAATTCATTTTTAGGATAACATTTATAGAGAGATTTTATTATAAGCAGAAACACAATTATATTAAATCTAGCTCTTTGTTTTATGGTCAATTAGGTCTTAAGCACCAAATCTCTCCTCCTGTATAAATGATTTATTTAGCTGAACAAATTAAATTGTAGTTAAGCTCTATTTAAACATACAGAGTTTATGGGTTTTCAAAAGGTTCAGGGCATAGGGCACCTGGGTAGCTCAATTGGTTAAGTGTCTGCCTTTGGTTCACTCAGGTCAGGTCAGGTCAAGATCCCATGGTCCTGGAGTTGAGCCCCACGTCAGAGTTCCTGCTTGGTGGGGAGTCTGCTTCTCCCTCTGCCCCTCCCCTGCTTGTATTCAATCTCTCTCTCAAATAAATAAATAGAATCTTTTTAAAAAATGTCCTGGGCAGCCATATTGAGCTCAAAAGCCTACACCTGTTAACACTGGGTCCTCATTCTTTTTTTCCATTTTTTATTGAAGTATCATTAACACACAATGGTACATTAGTTTTAGGCGTACAACATACTGATTCAATAAATCTATACATTATGCTCAACACAGGTAGCTACCATCCCTCACCACACAATCCTATTGCAGGACCACTGATTATATTCCCTGTGCTGTAGGTTTTACCCTCGTGACATATTCCTTCCATAACTGGAGGTCTGTACCTCCCCATCCCCTTCACATCTTGCCCATCTCCTCTGCCCCCTCTCCTCTGCCTTCTCTTATTTTACCATGCTATACTGTAGATGTTCTCCGAGACTCTCAAAGAAAATCTTTGTAAGTCTCTCTGTTATTAATTGTAAGAGCCACATGAATTGAGGTCATTGAAAATGGTTAAAGGGGGCAGATAAGGAACTTACTTGTCCTTTCTTTGTTCTAATTGGCTTATAACATTGTGTAACTTAAAGGTGTTGATGTGATACACTTATATATTGCAAAATGATTACCACCCTAGGATGAGCTAACACTTGCATCATATCACATAATTACCATTTCTTTTTTTCTGGTGAGAACATTGAAGATCTACTCTCTCAGCAACTTTCAAGTATAGAATACAGTACTATTAACTACAGTCAAGGAACTTGCTTTTCTAAATTAAAAAAAAAATGTCTTTGCCAACTTGAGCATCTGGGAAGCTATAAATTGAAAGTAATAAAGATTGATCAACCTTGACTGGGGAACACTCCTACAGACCCTGAAATACTTTTGTGTAGGAGATAAGTAAGCCTCTGACTAATGATCTCACAAATCCAAATATAGCAGGTGAACCGGAGATGTCTATAGGTTCTTCCTTGTTTGGAATACCACTCAAGTCCTAGTTCTTTGTGGGAAACCAATATTCACAAACCACCAGATCTAGTCTGTCAAATCTACTTTTAGTTGGGGTGACTGAGATTCAGATAACATGAACAGTTTTCACAAGAGATTGTGTGTGTGTGAGGGGGGGGAGAGGGAGTGAGAGAGAGATGGAGAGATTTAAGAGATTCAGAGAAGGAATAAAGGGAAGTAATCGTTATCAATTTCTTAATTTTCATGTTTCAAATGAGGACTAAATTTTGGTTTGTGTGTCTCGAATGAAATCAATAGACCCTTTAAGTCGGCTTTAGTTCCTGTTGAGAAGTTTAACAAGTTTAGAAACAAAAACAAACAAAAAAGCCAGTTAGCTCTTTTAGTTGTCATTTTTATCTCAGAAAAGACCTCTGAATTTTTTTTTTTTTAAGATTTTATTTATTCACTTGAGACAGAGAGATACCAAGAGAGAACACCAACAGGGGGAGCTGCAGAGGGAGAGGGAGAGGGAGAAGCCGACTCCCCACTGAGCAGGGAACCAGATGCACTGTAGGGCTCAATTCCAGGACCCGGGATCATGACCTGAGCAGAAGGCAGATGCTCAACCATCCAAGCCACCCACGAACCCTGAATTATTTTCTATAATTGAGAATTAATATATATCTTTTGCTTAAAAGTATCACAATATGACAAAGGATTTCACATACCCAGAGATGAGTTCAGTAAGCTGTTTGTGGACTTACTATATGTTGTGAAAGGTTGAATAAACAGGAATAAATAGTGTACGTACATGTAGTCTTTGAATTTGGGACGTGGAGATAGGAGATTCTTAGTCTGAGAGGCTCAGCCTAAGTTGTCTTGATCATGTGTGAAGTTTGTCTCAAGTGAATTATTGCTGCTAACAAATTGTCAATTTTGTGTTAACCAGGAACTGCTTGATAGCTGGTTTTTTTTTTTTTTTTTTATCCTTACGCTGAGACTGTATCCAAGAACAAATGTAGTGAAGGTGTCCTTGAGTTTTACACCTTGGAGGGAATTCAAGGGTTTTCCTATAACAAAGAGACTCATTCATTCTACAAGCTTCTATGAATGAGAAAGTGAACGAGAGTGAGAAAGGTGGGGAACTATATGTATCTTGTACCTGAATTTAGCAGTAAGTGATCTTTACTATTCAATCTGAATAGTTGTGTTGAATACAAATTGCTGTGATGCATTATTTTTACCAACATAAAACTGGGAGGAGCTTTTGTGAAACTCTAGATGTGCTTATTGGCAGTTGTCTCAGATTTTAACTTCATACTTTAAAAGGGGAAAGGGTGGGATCCCTGAGTGGCTCAGCGGTTTAGCGCCTTCAGCCCTGGGGCATGATCCTGGAGTCCCGGGATCGAGTCTCATGTTAGGCTCCCTGCACGGAGCCCACTTCTCCGTGTTTCTGCCTCTGTGTGTGTCTCATGAATAAATAAATAAAATATTTTTAAAAATAAAAGGGGAAAGGGTGAGGAATTAGGTTTAAGAACCATCGCTGTAGATGGACTCACATGGCCACATTCAAATGCTTATATGAAAGCCAAGTAGGTACCCCAGTAGCCCAAAGACCCATCTCGGGTCCTGACCTATGTATACACCAGGTTTTGAGACAGAGAGAGAGAGAGAGTTTTGGATACAATCATTTCATCCGGCCTTTTCTGCAACTTAATCAGTTCCATTGTATCTTTCGAAAGGAGAATCATTCCATCAGAAGCAAAGAAGCATTCCAAGTTTAGACACTGTAGTGGTCTATTTATATGCTTAACATAACTTCTTAGTTTCCTGTATTCCGAATGCTTTTTCATCCCATAGCACCCATCAGGCCAGCATCTTTAGCGAGCAGTCTGCTGGGATTGATTTACCCTTGATCACTCAAGTGATCCCCTGGAACAAAATCACAATGTAACAGGCAAGAACCCAGCGAGTCTGGACAAGATGCCTTCTTGCAAAAGCAAACTCTGACCAGGAGGTGGCGCTATTGCAAAACCGATGCAAAGTAGCAAAAGCATGAAAGAATTGTTTGATACACAGTATTTTTCTAGAAGCTACTCAAAGGGTCACACAAATAGATACTGAATCAAAGTTTATATGGATAAGAAAACAAAATTTCACTCTGGTTAAGGATAATTATGATGGAATTATAATCGTAAAACTCAACACATAGTTTATGACGGTAACGGCCTGTTTTCCTACAATATATAGATTTGTGGTTTACTTTCCACTGTAGCCAATTTTCAGTTGTAAATTTGACAGTCATTTAAGCAAAGCAGCAAATACTTTTCTATCTTTCACTATGACCCAGGAATAGTTCTAAGCATCTCATACAATGTCAAGTAATCTTTAGGATGGACCTAAAGATTAGGTCCTGCTAAGGACACTTTTTCAGAGGCCTTGAGTGAGGATATTCTCTGGGTGTTTTCTACCAAGTGCTCCGCTGTACCTGCTCAGCCATATTCTAGTATCTAAAAATGACCTTGGTCCATTTGGCTTGAAATTCTTTCAAAAAAGCTGGCTGCTCAGGTTATTCGAATAGAGTCACCTAACTAGAATCTGCTTGCTTACATATTCATTTCTTGTTGATTCACACACATTTTTCCCCCACAAGTTCAGGTTTTCAGAATTCAAGTCTGAAAATCTTTGTATCCATTTTGACTAAGAAACTTGCAAATGTTTATGCACTTGGATAAATTCCAAATTCTGGGACTTTTTCCAAGAAAATCATCAGAGATGCAATCAAGATTCTGGTTTTGTAAGGATGTTTGTTATAGCATTACTTACAAAAGCAAAATCTTAGAAACAATTTGAGTATTCAAATTTTGGGAAATGGTTAAAAATTTTTTGGTATATTCATTGAGCTATGTACAAATCTCGTTTATAAATAAGTATTTAAACTCTGAAAATGTGAATATGTTAAATGAAAGCTTTGTATATGAAATTCTGAAAACAGTGTAATTTTGGTCATTGGGTTCTATTTCAGATAAATATAATTAGGATTCTTTCATTATAATAAAAAATGAAGTATCACCATGCACCTGTTGGGATATTTTTTAAAAAGATAAGTGTTGGCAAGGATGTTGAGAAGTTGAAACCAGAGTATACTCATTTATTTCTCAGATTTTTTTGTTCTTCTAAATTTAGCATAATTAATGTACAGTGTTATATTAGTTTCAAGTGTACAATATAATGATTCAACAATTCTGTTATTCAGTGCTCATCAGGACAAGTGCACTCTTAATCCCCTGCACCTGTTTCATTCATCCCCCCCCCCCCCCATGGCCCTCTCCCTGGGAGCCATCAGTTTGTTCCTCTGTAGTTTTTTTTTTTTTTTTGTCTCTTTTTTCTTTATTTTGTTTCTTAAATTCCATATATGAGTGAAATCAGATGGTGTTTGTCTTTTTCTGACTTATTTCACTTAGCACTATACCCTCTAGATCTATCCATGTTGTTGCAAATGGCAAGATTATTTCACTCTTTTTATGGCCAAGTAATATTCCATTCTTATATGCATACCACTTTATCCAATCGTCTATCAAGGGGCACTTGAATTGCTTCCATACTTTGGCTATAATAAATAATGCTGCAATAAATATAGGAGTGCACATCTCTTTTCAAATTAGTGTTTTTGTTTTCTTTGGTAAGCACCCAGTAGTGGAATTACTGGAGGATATGGAAGTTCTATTTTTAATTTTTTTAGGGACCTCCACACTGTCTTCCACAGGGGCTGCATCAGTTTGCATTCCTACCAACAGTGCATGAGGGTGCAACCCATGTACACTCTTGATGGGGATGTTAAATGGTGCAGCCACAGTGGAAAACAGTATACAGGTTCTTCAAAAAAAATTAAAAATAGAATTACCATATGCCAGCAATCCCACTTCTGGATATATATCCAAAAGAACTAAGATCAGGTTCTTCAAGAGATATCCACACTCCCATGTTCATGGTGGTATTATTTTCAACAGCTGAGATATGGAAATAACCGAAATGTCCCTTGACAGGTGAGTGGGTAAAGAAACTGTGTTATATACATACGATGCAGCATAGTTCAGCCAAAAAGAAAGAAATTCTGCCACTTGCCTGGTTGGACCTGGAAGATCCTATATATGCCAAGGGAAAGAAGTCAACCACAGAAAGACAAATACTGCACAAGTGAGCGCATGAGTTCTTTTACGTGAGGCACCTAAAATAGTCAAAGGTAGAGAAGTAAGCAGTAGAATGGTGGTGGGAGGGAGGATGTGAGAAGCTATTGTTCCATAGATACAAAGTTGCAGCTATCCAAGAGGAATGCTTCCAGGCAGGCGCTGTGCAACATCACTCTTAGGGTTAACCATACGGCACTGTGCACTCATAAATTTGTTAAGACAGTCGAGCCAGGCTCTGGAGCTTGTCTAGAGCAGCTTCCTAGAGCTATTTCACCAAGAACCTTCTAATGGCTGAGACAAAAGAAAAGAAAAGTCCTCTACCTTGCTGAACAGTATATTTGGTTCACAGCCCGGGATTCCTCACATTGCAAAGCAATAAACATGAAACTGAAATTTCTTGAGGACAGGGACTGTTGTATTCCTTGCGTGGCTAATGGAACGTTTGCGTAGGGTAGGATGTTCTGTATTTGTTGAAAGGTCTGGCTCTCTAAACAGCTCTAAATGAGATGTTTAGGATGCCCCATGTGGAGTGATAACAGGGAGCAGTGTCTAGGTTTCAGTTCTAACTTCGTCGTTAGCAATAACCACCCTATGCAGAGCACCTCCTACATACTGGGGACTGTTGTCTTTACAAGCAGCATCTTACTTAGGGTAAAGCATTTACTGTGGACGGCTAGGTTGCCAGGTTAGAGGAGAGTCACACTGGTAATAGTGACACATTCTCCTCTGTGCTCTAAGCACACAATAAGCGTGATGCCACTGCCCCAGCATTGCAACCACTGCCAGTACAAAAGCCATTCCTTTGCCACCAAGTCTATGGTATTCTGTTATTTTGTCATAGCATCCTAAGCAGACTAAGACAGAATGACAATAGCATAACCTAGCTTATCATGATAAAGAAGACTATTGTATAACCTGGGCTTGGATGAAGGAGTCAGCTGTGGAAGTGATGAGAGGGATCAAATTCTGGATACATTTGGAAGATAAAGCCAATAGAGTTTGCTGTTGAACTGGATGCGAGATGAAGAGTGAGGAGACAAGGAAGATTCCAAGACTTTTGACCTAAACAGCTAGAAGCATGACGCTTCCCATAATGAGAAGAGGATCACTGGGAGAAGAACAAATCTGGGAAGACCAGCAATTAGGTTTTGAGACAGGTAAAGTTTTGATGTTTCTACTCCATAACCGAGTAGGTATTAGATGTTAGATATCAAACAGGCAGATGGAATCCAGGAGAAAGAGCCAGGCGGCAACTCAAATTTTGGAATCTTCAGTGAATAGATAATATTGAAACCCATGCCACAAGATTTCGTCATCAAGGGAGTACAGGGTAGATAGAAAAAGAGAAGTCCATGGACTGAGTTGTCGGGTGTCTTTAAACCAGAGGTTAGGAGAAAAGGAGGAACCAACAAAGGAGACACACAGAGAAACCAGAAAACAAGGAGGATAAAACCAAAGTTTTGTTTTGAAAACCAGTCTGTCAAGGAGGAAGCAGCATTCAGCTGTGTTGAATACTGCTGATAAACGTCAAGTAAAAAGATAGGTTAGCAGTGTGGAGGTCCTTGAACATACCTTTTGAAAGGTGGGGGGGAAAATCCTAATCCTAGTGGGTTAAGAAGATGGGAGGACTTCAAGATCAGGTTCTTCAAGAGATATCCACACAGAGACCACAAACACAGAAATCTGGCCAAGCTCAAAACTATGGCAATCAGTATGCGAGACTTACTTCTGGGGCCCAGCTACTGTAACAAAGCAAAGCAGAACAGCAGGGTGGGTTTGAACCTGAGAAGCAATACATCGATGATTAGCACTCTACCCAGTGGAATAAAACATCTTAAAGAAACTTTTCTGTTTTAATTCTCTGTACTACAGAGCTATCTTAGAACAGTGTAGGCAAGTCCGTAAAGAAGAGTAGTTTCCCAAACATCCCTGATAAAAAGAATTACCTGGATCTTTGTTAAAAACACAAATTCTCATGGGTATCCCCTGCTAAACATTCTGACTCAATGAGTTGGAGGTAGATGCCAGGTAATTGTCATTTTTAACAAGAGCACTGAAAAAAACAAAAAACAAAAAACAAACAAACAAAAAACAAAACAAAACAAGAGCACTGGATGATTCACATCAGTTTGGAGACACCTGTTGAGGAAAGTTTTCTTTCAACTTCATGTGGTAACTGCTTCCTGACTTTGAGTATGTAAGTATTATCCATTATGGATATTATCCAATATCCATTATCCATTATCCATATCCATTATCCATACTTCTGTTCAACTCTTTGTCTTAACCTAACAAATATGTGTTCAAAAGCTTTAGGGACTCAGTTAATTAACAAAGACTTTAATTTTTTTAAAGTCTCTTCCTTCTTACTTTTTTCTTGATGCCTTTTATATTCCCCAAAGCTAGCCCAGAAGAGCTAAACACGCTTTATGATTCATTGAAAATCTTTCTTTTCCCAGAATATTTTTGTCAGTTTCAGAAGACTTCAGAGAATTATCAGTTTGGCCCTCAAAATGCTACCACCCCGGTATATGTGGGTGCACAGGCATACACACAGATTATTATAAGCTGTTCTCCATTTTTATTCTCTTATTAAAGAAAAAGGAATAGTTCAATAAGATTAGAGATATATTTTCTTTTTTAAGATTTTTTATTTACTCATTCATGAGAGACACACACAGAGAGAGGCGGAGATACAGGCAGAGGGAGAAGCAGGCTCCATGTGGGGAGCCCGATGCAGAACTCGATCCGAGGACCCCGGGATCATGACCTGAGGCCAAAGGCAGATGCTCAACCACTGAGCCACCCAGGCATCCCTGGAGATATGTTTTCTTAAAAAAAATTAAGTCCTAGAAATAGTAAAAACCTATCTGTCCATATTATGTTTCACAATTTCACAAACCAATCTCTTTATCTCAAGGAAACAGGCTTTAAGGTTTTACTATATGCTAAATTGATTTTTAAAAACAAGTTCTTGAAAACTAATCCTTTGGGGGGAAAATCACTTTGTCTACCTCATCTAAGTCCAAATCTATCAAGTAGGATGTCAAATGAGATGATCAGGCCTAGTACACTGAATCTTTACTGCATACCAGCTACACTCTACTAACAGCATTTATTTATTGCCACTGTGGGAGATACTTTTTCACATTTCGTTCTGATAAAACCCTCAGACTGATAGTTGAGGACTTTGAGGTCTTGTTAATCATGAAGCTGATTAGTGACAGAACTAGTCCTAGAGTCCCTTAACTTCTAACTGCTTTTACTAGAATATTCTCTGCCTCTCTTGCTCAAGTCAGGATACTCAGGATCATTATTAGGATCAGCCTTTAATTGGAATCCTAAGTCAAACATTTTTCTGGCACCCCAAGTTTGGGGCCCTGGGAGGAGCAGCCTCATGGCAAATGCTGCACAGGATTTCAAAACCCAGCAGCCAGGACAAGGTGGATGCTTTCAAAATCGCTACATGGCTTTGGAAACTTGACTAACAAATATTGTCTAAATGAGGTGGCACCACAATTGCTGCAAAGAGGTGACTCGTGGGAAGCTTATTGCCTCTCGCGGCCCCTTTGCACTGACTTGCAGGCTCAAATGGGCAGGGGATGGGGAAGGGAGGTGTGTCAAGAGCACCTGGCTCTGCACATCCTGCTATGAACAATGCTATGTGGGAGGGTTTCATGGGTCCAGCCTATTAATCTGCCCCAGATAGGGTAAGTGACACCTTTGTCTGACTCTACTGTGTCCCCTCCTCCCCTGCCTCTTCCTCCTCCTCTCATTCCTCAGTCCTTGTTTTATTTATCTGTACCTTCATTGTTCCCTCTAGTATCCTCTACTTATTTCCTTCCCATATCTGTCAAGCTGTTTGTCAAGTTTTGCAGACTGACTCAGCCTTGAAAGATTCCTCTTAGCTGAGAAAGTCCTTAAAGCAAAGGAGGAAAGAATGTAAACACAGAGCGTGGATACTATGGTTTGAAAACAAAGAATAAAGGACTTCATTTTGAGTTAAAGTGATTTTAGGGGTTATATGAAATAGTGATTATTACTGTGGTACAAAAGTCATAATTTCAAAACGATCAATATCTAGACATTTAATGTCATATCTACTCTTTAAATTTTTTAAAATTTATTCATGAGAGACACACAGAGAGAGACAGAGACATAGGCAGAGAGAGAGGCAGGCTCCCTACAAGGAGTCCGATGTGGGACGCGATCAAGGACCCTGGGATCACGCACTGAGCCATAGGCAGCCGCTCAACCGCTGAGTCACCCAGGCATCCCATATCTACTCTTTTCTAAGTGTATCTGCTTGAAGATGTGCATATGGTGGAAGGATATACTTACTCTCCTTTGCACCTGTCACATCTGGGTCTACCACTTTTTGGTGCAAAAATCATCTTACTATTGTGCAGTGTCTGCAGGGGAAGTAGCCTTTGGGGCATCAAACAAAAAGGGACAATTTGGAATACTGGCAGCAAAACCATCTTTAATCACAGAGCCCAGTAACATGCATCTCACGCGTCTTTTTGAAAGCTACATTTTAAATGACCTTTGTTCAGCAATTTGTAATCAAAGTTTAAGATTTGTCCACAGTGTTTTGATCAACTTTCTGGTTATTAAAAGATAACTTAATCCAAAAGAAAAATTTTCATACTTTCTTTCCAGGAAGACGTTTAAAATTAAATTTTAACACACAACTTTTAGATCATAAGTGATCACTGACTTTCCATTATAAATGTGGATTTCATTAGGAGAAAACACCATAGAATGGAAATAAACTTTCAAGAAACAGTGATGTAAAATGACTGGTTTTAGATATATTTTGGGGGTACCTGGCTGGCTCAGCCGGTAGACCTGCCACTGACTTTTGCTGTTGGGGTGGTGCATTCAAGCCCCCATGTTGGGTGTACAACTTAGGTAAATACGTGTTTTGAATATGACTTTGAATATGTCCAGATATTTTATAAACAGACACTACTAGGTATCAAAGAGTAACATTCAACTGGACATGTTTAAGCGGGTGATGTAGGGGCGCCTGGGTGGCTCGTTGGTCTGGCGCCTGCCTTTGGCCCAGGGCGTGATCCTGGAGTCCTGGGATCGAGTCCCACGTCGGGCTCCCTGCATGGAGCCTGCTTCTCCCTCTGCCTGTGTCTCTGCCTCTCTGTGTGTCTCTCATGAATAAAGAAAATCTTTTAAAAAATTTTTAAAAATAGGGGATCCCTGGGTGGTGCAGCGGTTTGGCGCCTGCCTTTGGCCGAGGGCGCAATCCTGGAGACCCGGGATCGAATCCCACGTCGGGCTCCCGGTGCACGGAGCCTGCTTCTCCCTCTGCTTGTGTCTCTGCCTCTCTCTCTCTCTCTCTCTCTCTGTGACTATCATAAATAATAAATAAATATTTTAAAAATAAATAAATAAAAAATTCAAAAAATAAAAGCATTGCTGAGAAGGGGTCTCTAAGCCTCGGCAGGTTGCCAAAGTAACCCGAGGCGCAGATGCGCTCCGGTCGCCCAGCTGTGCACACAGATCACTAAAGAACCACGAGCGCGGCGTGGAGCAACCGATGGCTACCGGGAATCCGCAGAACTGCCGATCGTGGGTCGGTAGTTGAGTGAACCTTAAGGAACAACGGGGGAACTTCGACTTAAAGGGCCAAGCAGTGGTTCCTAGAAATCTGGGAAGCTAAAGGTAAGTACGCGACGAGGACGGGAGGGGCGGGCCTCGGCGTCCCACGCAAGGCCCCGACCCGCTTCCCGCCGCCGGGGCTCCGGCCTGTCCCACGCGCCTAAGCGGTGCCCAGGGAGACCCCAACCCCACACCACTGGCTCAAACACCGTCTTTCGGAACTCTACGTCCGGGCCAGCCGCCGACATGCCGCGACTCCAGGGGCTGGGGGCTGGGGGCTGGGGGCTTGGGGCTCGAGGCTGGGCCCCTTCCCTGGTCGGGGCGTTCCTCCCGCAGCGGACCCCGAAAACTTTGGTCCAAGGCTCCAAGCGCGGAAACCATCACTCGCCCCGCGCGAGTTCCGGCTCCGCCGCGCTGGCGGCACAGTTCCTTCCCGGTCCGTCGGGGAACGCTTCGCCCGGGACACGCTCGGAGCCCGGTCCCCTACCTAAGCACCATCCCAAGCGCCGGCCTCCTGAAGACCCCGGGGGGAGAAGCGAGACCCGGCCCCGCGCACTCAGGCTCCGCCTCCTTCCTTGCGGCCCGGGCAACACTCCGGCCCGGCCCCGGAGAGCGGCGCCTTTGGCTGACGTCGCGGTGCGTGATTGGCCGCCTCCCCCTGGCGGGCCGCGATTGGCCGGCGCCCGGCCCCGCCCCCGCCCCCGCCCCCGCCCAGGCCCGCGGCCGCCCGGGTGTCCTCGCGCCGCTCGTCCGCGCGCAGCCTGGCAGTTTGCCTCTTCCTCGTCCTCCAGCCTGCGTCCATGGCCACCGCCGCGGCCGAGGAGCCCTTCCCCTTCCACGGCCTTCTGCCCAAGAAAGAGACCGGGGCTGCCTCCTTCCTCTGTCGCTACCCGGAGTATGACGGGCGGGGGGTGCTCATCGCAGTCCTGGACACGGGGGTCGACCCCGGGGCTCCGGGCATGCAGGTGCGGCGGCCGCGGAGGGCGGGCGCGGGCGCGGGGCGGGGGCGGGGCGGGGGCGCGGGCCGGCCGGGGGCGCGGAGGGGAGCGGCCCGGAGCCCCGCAGGCCGAAGCCCGCTGTGCGGCCGAGCGGGAGCCGGCCCCGGCTGAGGCGGGCGCGGGGCGCGGGGCGCGGGGCTCGGGGCTCGGCCCGGGCAGCCCTCCCGGCCCAGACAAAAGCGGCTGGCCGGGCCGCCTGGGTCCGCCCTTGGCCCCGCATCCCCTTCCTGCCCCGGTGCGGCCGGGCCCGGGCCTCGGGCCCCTTCCCCCGCAGCTCCCTCGTGGCTCGGGCACCGGCCCCTGCCTGCGATTTTCACATTTTTTATTTTGGGTGGGGGTGGGGAGGAAGCAGGAAGGGGGCAGATGACCTCTCGGAACTTCATTTTGGTTGCTGTCGTTGGGGAGATTTGGTTTTGGGGAGAATCTGTCCTTAGCATGAAAGCCGGGTTTCAAGAAGATAACTCGGTCAACTTCCGGAATTGTTTCCTCTGCTAGTTTTACGTGTTCTATTTTTAAACCATCTTCTGCAGTGTAACTTGTTTAGGGTCATTGAAACGCTTGGTTTCGTCTTTGTTTTACATGAGAACCCAATTTAGTTTGTTTTTGGCGAACTCTTCAGGCTTTATGAGAGGAGGCTTCTGTGGTTTGTTGTTGTTCGTATGTTTTTTTGTTTTTTGTTTTTTGGTTTTGTTTTAGCCTCAAGGTGTAAGGCAACATACCCTAATTACGAGTTTAAAAAATTCATTGATTTTGCCATAGGCACCTTCGAAATCTTTAAAGCACTGTACCCAAAGGTGACTTTAAAAGATGTGTGTCTCTCGCTTAAAAGTATTCTAAGTCTTCAGAGTTTGACTTTTGTGAATTTCGCCTTAGCCTATTACTGAAATACAGTCCTAAAATGTCACCATTGTTGAGGATGCGTCTCTTAAAAATCTAATCTAATCCTGTCGTTCGCTGCTCTCTTCCTTTTGTGAGCCCGTCCGCTGTGTACCTTACTTAACCCTCCTTTCTACACCAGATGCTGGAGTTGAATGATTCTCTTCCTCCCCCAAGTACCCTCTGGCCTTTGGATCTTTTATTGCACGCTCGCTCTCTTAATTGAGGTGGCGCTCTCCGAGGTTAGGATGTCTTGGGGGCAAAAAGGGAACCGGTCTGTCTCTGTGCCGCATCCCTCCAGGAGGCTTGCTTCCCCCTGTGAATTCTTCAGCAGCCCTTTGGAGTACAACACACCTCGGGCTGGCAGAGCCAGACAGCCTTGGTGAATCAGAATAGCAAGTGATGTGTCCCTTCCTGGTACCTCTAGTGGTAACGGGCTGTTGTATTAATAACTCTGAAGACTTACAACAGTGACAGCTATCACCTCATTGAGGCTTTATTACACAGTAGTAATGGTTTCCATGCTGTTGTAGTGTATGTTTACTTTTTATAGGGATAAGTGGGAGGAGAACAGCTGGGGTAAGTGTTTACTGGCTCCTTTTTTGTCAGGATAATAAAAGGATCAGGAGGGTTTGGAGGAGTACTGTCTCAGTAAAAATGCTTTTGTAGAACTTCCCAGTCTGCTTCACTTATTGTTCCATTTCTCTCTGCAAAGTAACAGCAGTTATGCCACAGTGTTGCTAGGAAAATTGAGAAAATTATTTACATGTGACTTTTTAAAGGGCTCAAGAAAAGTGGTAAGTAAACACTAATATTTTTTTTTTTTTGGAGCAGGTTTATTTAGAAGTTTATGCTGGTATTTAAATCAAATGAAGGATAAATATGTGTTAGGTATTTGGGGGTTTTTGTTTAAGATTTTATGTATTTATTCACAAGAGACGCAGAGAGGGAAGCAGGCTTTGTGTGGGGAGCCCGATGTGGGACTTGATCCCAGGACTCCAGGATCACACCCTGGGCCTAAGGCTCAACCTCTGAGCCACCCAGGCTTCCCACATTAGACATTTCCTGCTTTAGCAAATAACTTTGTAGATCTATGTATACATCATTAAGATAAGAAGGTAGATAGAAATAAAAAGGAAGGAAAGAATGAAAAAAGGAGGCCAAAGTGGACATTTGGAAAGCCAGTGGGGGTCTGCAAAGGCACAAATGAACACTTGGGAGAAGGCAGTAGAGTGTCATTCTATGATTGCTTTGGGCCCAGTGCTCTTCGGTGACAGCTGCCTGGGCTTATAATAAGTAGAGGGTGGGCAGATGAGAGGAGTAATAAGTACATAATGATTGTGTCTTTCCTCAGCAAATATCCAGGCACCTACCAGGTGCCTAAGGTTGAGTAAAAGATGTCCATCTGCAAGTGTCACCACGGTTGTTGTTGGGGGGGGGGGAGGGGGGAGTGTGTGTGTGGGGCGGTCAGTGAGACCTGGCCTCAGGGCCTGGATGGGACTTTTGCACTGGACCTGGAAAGAATATGCAGTAGCCAGTTGGTTCCCTGCCATTAATCTTCCTTTTGCTCCATCCTGCACATTGTCCAGTTATTTTCCTTAAAGCAAGAAAGGAAGCAAACACCTATAACACCCTTGTTTAATACAAAACAAAACTTTTAAAATGTTGATGTCCTAGTTGCCTTTGCATAAAAATTCTGAAATTTGAATTTTGTGTGGCCCTGCACATCCAGCTTGACCTCTACGTGGTGCCTTGGTTCTCACTGTCCCCTCATCACTTCTGTCCACCCCACTGTTAACCCTTTGCTTCCTCCTTGAACATTCCGCCCTTTCCACTCATCTACATTTGAGGCCTTTCCTCAACACATAAGTTAATCTGCCTGCAAGCCTTCCACCATCACCTGTAAACTCCTGGTTAATCCTTTAAGACCCACCTGGGTCTTGACCCTATTAGCTTTTGGGATATCTGCTGATTTAATTCAGACCCCCAGCATATATTTACATGTGGGTGCCTGCCATTGTGTTAGGATCTGACGGTTCAAGATGAATAAGGACCAATTCTTACCAACAATTATTGGGTGCTTTTTTTCCTTTTTGCTCTCATAGCAATGTGTTCAGATCCCCCATAGCACCTAAAATGTTTCATTTCGGTATTTCTGTTACATAACCTTTTTTTTCTGTCAAAGTTAAAATTATTTGACAGCATGTATCCAGATTGATTTTGTACGAAATATGCTTATAACATTAAATATTTTTGCGGAGTGGAAAAAAGTGTATATGTGTGTACAATGTATGTAATTTCCTCGTGGAGAAAAAATGGTTTTGGGAAGGTTACAAGCGGTTCTATAAAAATTTTTCTATTTTTACATTTACTAAAATAATAAGTACAATAAGTAAATTATCATATATATATATATATATGTAATTGGTTGGTAATATTAGGTGCTGTGGAGTTGATTGTGACTTTTATTACCTTTCTCTTGGCTAGTCTTCCTGAATTCCCCCAAGCTGGGTTTTATGTTCTATATGATTTCATAGATACTGTCCTGACCTTTTTTATTTATTGTCCTATGTTGCAGTTATCGCTTTACTAACTTGTTTTCCAGTTAGATTGTAAGCTTTCTGAAAGCACAGCCTGATTTGTTCATCAGTCAAGTTCTGATGGCAGACTATTCTGAGGATAATAGTCACTTAATAGTATTTGCTTATGAAATATCTTCCCTTGCTTAAAAGAATACTTTCAAGTAAATACTTATACATTCACTTTGTTTTGTTTAGGATAATTTAAAATTCCCCTCCCCAATTTCTTCTGATCCTCTAATGTTTAATGACTAGCTCACTGCCCTCACCAGCTCCCCAACCATAATCAATTCAGTGGAAACACAAAGTAACTCAGATTCTTGCATTTGGAGAAGACTTTTGGGAAATTTCTGTTTTGTCCAGCCAGCATAGCCCTGTGAGCACTTCTCCGTGCCCCACCGCGATACACAGGGTTCATTACCTTAGCTGTACTAACAACTCTGGCAGTGGCTCAGTCCCTCTTTGCCATGTAATATACTCGCCCTCTCATCCCCCGCAAAGGTGAGGGATTTCATTCTGATGGTAGCAGTTCAGTTTCCTTCTCCCAAAGCTCCACTGCAAAATCCTCAGCTGGTTTGCCTTCTTTAAACCTCTTCTTCCTAACCCCAGACTCCCTCTTCTGTCTTACTGTCTCCTGTGGAGTGGTTGCCTTTACCTAATGGTGAAGAAAGAGGTACAGAGATAGAAAACTGCATATATACGAATTTTTAATGTAGGAGAGATACTAATAAGTAAAGCTTGTAGCAATAGTAGATGTAAATAAGTCACTAAATCCCGTTAGGCTTTCTTCCTTTGCTCACACATTGATAATGAGGTTTTTAATGAGGGATCTATCTATGTCTGGCTTGTTAGTGATCTCTCGTGATTCTCGATCTCAAGTCACTGAAGTTGTTTGCTTATTGAATAAGAAGGTAAAGATACATGATTGTGCTCTTAGTGCTGTGGCCTAGCTTTTCAAATTACGTGCTTATTTGGGTTGATTTTTTTAAATGTTATTTTCTTAAGTTCTTAGTACATGGTTTAGCTAGTTTTAATTTTATTGGGGAGTATTAGCTTCCTCTTATTTCCATTTTTTATTTTGGATTTTCTTACATTTTCCTTCATGATTTCATTTCTAAAAATAAAAGATATATGTACTGAATTAGCCAATCCCTTCAAAATCAGTAACTGATTTAAGTTTTATCATAGTCTTATCAGAGTTTGGTACGACTTCTACCGTAATTTTTTTGACCTTGATTTTGAGTCTCCTGAATATATTACTTAATTACTAGTGTAGGCATCTAGCTTAAAAATTACTCTACATTAAAGAAAAACCAAACAGCTGTGCCTGGAAGACCTTTCTGGCCCCTGGTGCTCCTGTGGCAACGTTAAACTGGAGTAAGATTTTGGGTCCATCAAGAACCCCCTTGCTTCTGCCTCGTAAAGAAGAACATGTGCACCTTTGTTTCCTCCACATGGTGACTTTCCCTCTCCCCCACTTTGGTAACTTAACTGTGGAGCTTTGAGGGCACTGCCTGCAGTTGGGGATGGGTAGGGGAAGCTATGCCTGAGAAGACACAGAAAGGGACACTAAGCTTGATCTTAGAGAGAGTGTGAGTTCTCCAGAAGGAAAAGGAGTTGGAAGACCTTGTGCTTTTGTGACACTCTTGGTATTTCTTATATTACATTTTTTTCCCTTGATGGGAGGGGTCTTCTTTTTTCAGTCGTCTTTGTGTCTCTGTGCCTGATTTCTTGCTAATAACGCGGTTCATATATCTTGAATGCTAGAGATTCCCTTTGCAAAGCTAGGCTAGAAAGATCCCATAAATGGTTTTTCCAACAAAAGCAGTGTGAAAATACAATACTGCTGTTACCTGTAGCTATCAGCATGGCCCAAATGAAAATGTGTGGTCTGGCCCAAAAACCATGCCTTAGGAAAAATCATTCTTAATGCTGAGTAACTTAGTCTCAGATTATTCAGTCGTTAAATATGTGTTGAGTACCAACCAGACACTGCTAGGTTTGGGGGAATTTGGTGAGTTAAATAGACATAGCCCTTCCCTTTAATAATGGTGCTTATTTTCTAATAATGGAAATAGATCAAGAATCAGCTAAATGGGTAATTACAAATTCTGTGAAGGAAACAAGGTACAGTGAGGAAGAATAAGGTTCAGGTTTAGGACCATAGAAGAGGTCATTAGGGAGACCTTTCTGAAGGGGTGACATTTTAGGTGAAAACTGAAAGATGAGATTGGGATGTCTATGAAACAGCTGAAAGATGATTCCAAGCGGGAGGACTGTATACAATGTTGTGAGGCAGGGAAAAGTTTGACACATGGCAGAAATTGAAAGGAGGCCAGTGTGGTACAGGACCGTATGTGGCAGTGCCGGGTCATGCAAAGGCGTTTGTAGCAAGTGCGTTGGGATCTGTTGCATGATGCCACATGGAAAACTGGCGCATAGTACAGCCTCTTTTATTCTTTTGGTGGGGGCCAAGAATGGGCCCTGGGAGACCTGATAGGAGCATCAGCATTAGGAAGGCAAGGGATGCTGGTGGGAGGAGAGTCAGCATAGTGGTGGTGAAAATCAAGGGGGAGAAGATGGACTTGAACTGCATTTTAGAGGTAGAATGAAGCCAACTTCCTGACAGATTTGATGCAAGGAATCGATGCAAGTAGTAAACTAGAATTAAAGAATCAGAGAAGGACTTTTAACCTGGTTTGAGCAACTGGGTATGTATCAGTTCCTGAGATGGCAAAGCCTAGAGAGAACTAAGTTTGAATGTTAAGTTTGAACTTTGGACTCACTGAATGTGAGTGCTAGTGTGGCATCCTATAATTACATGGTATTGCATGCTTCCTCCCTCAGGTTTTGTGCTTGTCCAGCCCAAAGTTCACCTTCTTCAGATCTTTTCTCAGATGTTACCCTCAGTGAAATCTTTCTTGACCAACCTAGTTAAAGTTGAAACCCCCACACTACCTCTTTCTTCTGCTTAATTTTTCTCCGTGGTAATTATCACCATCTGGCATGTTATAGTTTATTCACTGAGTAGAACAGAAGATCTATGAGATCAGGGACTTCTGTGTCTTGATCATCATTATGTGTGTTCCCAGTACCTAAAACAGAGTGGCCTATTAATCTTGGAATTGACATCCCATCACTTCTGCCATTTTGTTTTCAGTTGAAATGAATCATGAAATCCAGCACATGCTTAAGAGAAACGGGATTTTACTAATATCAGAAATACCAGGAGGAGGGTGGGGGTCATTAGGGGCCGTCTTAGAAAAATTCAGCGGTGGTGTTTGTTTGTTTGATAGTGAGCTTAAAATTGGGATGTATTTTTCAATGTGGTTTCAAATTCTAAAAATTTCAAGTTTTGGATAGAAAGGCAGGAAAAGTGACCAGACTGTAGTTTTGTCTTCATCTTTCCCTGTCCCTTTGGGAACTTGTAACATGAAACATTTAGGCTTTAATAATTTGGATATTTGTTTATTATTTATAAATATTATAATATTTATTAACTGAATACATAAGATCACTTGAAGGATTTTGTGGTGTTTTCCATGACTAAATTTTTCGTATGTATCTGTCCCTCTTTTTGGCTTAAAACAATTCAATTTTCTTTTTAAAATGAATGCAGATTTTATAGGATATTTTAGGTAGGTATATGTGTGTGCACATATATGGAGGTTGGCATTGCTTTTCTAAGGACTAAAAAATTAAATCTGTGATTTATATTTTAATTATCTCTTACTTTTAGGTTACAACTGATGGAAAACCAAAAATCATTGATATCATTGATACAACAGGAAGTGGTGATGTGAATACTGCTACAGTAGTAGAGCCCAAAGATGGTGAGATCGTCGGTCTTTCAGGAAGAGTGCTCAAGGTTAGAACTTTTATCTTTTTATCAATATTTTTTTCCTTTTTTTATACTGGTTGCCTCAAAGCACCTAATGTATGTTACATTTGGTGGTAGGTTATTCATTACCTGTTGCTCTTTAACAGATTACCCTCGAAACTTCATGTTTTAAAATAACAAACATTTATTATCTCACAGTTTCAGTGAGTCTATAATCTGGGTGTGACTTAGCTGGGTGCCTCTGTTTAAGAGCTCTCCTGATCTTGCTGTTGGCCAGGGCTGTGGTTTCATCCAAAGGCTTAGTCTGAGTGAGGAAGGGGAGTCTGTTCTCAGCTAACTTGCTCAATTGGTTATTGATAGGCTTCAGTTCTTCTCTATGGGACTGTGTCACACTATCGCTGTGTTCCCTCCAGGTGACTAATCCAAGAGAGAGTGCCCAAGGTGGAGGCCATGGTCTTTGTACAAATTAATCTTGGAATTGACATTCCATCACTTCTGCCATTTTGTTTTCAGTTGAAATGAATCATGAAATCCAGCACATGCTTAAGAGAAACGGGATTTTACTAATATCAGGAATACCAGGAGGAGGGTGGGGGTCATTAGGGGCCGTCTTAGAAAAATTCAGCGGTGGTGTTTGTTTGTTTGATAGTGAGCTTAAAATTGGGATGTATTTTTCACAATGTGGTTTCAAATTCTAAAAATTTCAAGTTTTGGATAGAAAGGCAGGAAAAGTGACCAGACTGTAGTTTTGTCTTCATCTTTCCCTGTCCCTTTGGGAACTTGTAACATGAAACATTTAGGCTTTAATAACTTGGACTTAAGTGACTGGCTTTGTGTTACTCTGTGTTGGTAGAAAGACCTTGGTAGAAAGTTAAACTAACATGAAAAATGATTAGAACACTAAAAGCAGTTGGTGAGGTGTTAGCTAATTAGCTTCTTACAATGGCAAGAACTTGATTGTGATTTAGTACTCTTTATCTTTTAAACTAATAAGCAGAATTAGTTTGGAAGATGAATTTATGTTTATGTCTAAAAATCTCTATTGAACTCTACCCATCTTCTGTCTGAATCATGTTTAGGTGTTGTCTTCTGGCTAAGATTGTTGTGGCATTGTATCAGTTTTCTCTGCTACGTAATGAGTTAACACAAAATTAGCAGCTTAAAGCCACATAGATTCCTGTGTTTTTTATCTTACTGTTTCCATAGGTCAGGAATCTGGCATGGCTTTTGGTGGCTCTCTGTTCAGTATCTCATGAGACTGTAATCAGGCGTTGGTTGGAGCTGTGGTCTCATCTGAGGCTTGGGATCCTCTTCCAAGTTCACATGGTTGTTGGAAGGACTCATTTTTCTTGCAACTGTAGAGCTCACAGCAGCTTGCTTCTAGGCCAGCAGGAGAATCTCTTTGACCTTTGGGATGGCCCCAGTCTCTCTTTTAAGGAGCTCACTTGATTATGTCACAAGGGTAATGTCATTTTTTATTAAAAAGATAAATTAGAGACCTTAATTGTACCTGTAAAATCCCTTCACCTTTCCTATATTACTCACCATATCACGATCACAGGGGCAATAGTCAGAGGCCCTGCCTTCAATAAAGGGAGAAGAATATACAAAGGCCTGGGTCATCCTTAGAATCTGCCTACATACAGGCAGACAGGAGGCATTGTCATCCATGTTTTGCTTCCTTTTCCATGTGTTTGGGACTGAATTGTTTGACCCAAAAATCACATGTTGAAGCCCGAAGACCCTCATGATGGGATTAGTCTATGCTTTCTTTCTGCCTTGGGAGGATGCAGTGAGAAAGCTGCACCTACAAGTCAGGAAGAGTCTCCCCGGAACCTGACCATGCTGGTACCCTAGTCTCATGCCCAGCCTTCAAAACTTTGTGAGAAAATAAATTTCTGATGTTTGTGATATTTTCCACCCAGTCTATTTTATTTTCTTATGGGGCCCAAGCTAAGACACTGTGTGTCTTAAAAAAAAAAAAAAAAAAAGTTGTAAACTGGAGGGAAATGAGTTTTCTGTACATTTGAATTACTCTAAGGTTTTGCCTATCTTCCCCAAGTTGACACCTTGTTATTTAGAGTATATTTCAGAGAGACACAAGGGGTTCCTATGAGTTACATTGCTCTGGGAAACTAGGGAACACTCCTACTAAGCCCTGCAGATTTAGAATCCTGTAAAGTATTGTCCTCAATTGTTTATTTTAAGCAGCTATAGTAGCCCCCGCTAGATAAACCACATGGACTGATAATATCACTGGTGCTCAAAGGTAGAATTACATATACCATATATATGCTGTGAAATGAGATCAGAAAATTAATATTTTGATATTTAAATCTTTTCTCAATTTGGTGACATACTTCTTTAGTTCTAAAATATTCTCTACCCATCAATATAGTGGGAGGTTTTAATTTTATTTTTAATTGTATACAATATGTCTTCATAGTTTAAAAAGACAAATACTTCTTCAAGGCTTCTAACAGGAAAAACTAAGTCCCTTGTCCTACCTCTCCCTTTTGCCACCAATTCCCACTCACCAAAAGATTAGTCTTTGATATTACAGTATCTTCGAAGTTTTAAATAACATCCTAATACTTTTTTTCTTGAACTTTTATGTGATTTGAGACTTTATCTGTAGAATTAGCACTGTGGAAGAAGAGGATTTACCTTTCATGTCCTTCATCTGAGTTGTCTGGTGTCTCAGGTTACTTCCTCCCATTGTTTTTGCTGTTCTTTTATCTGGAACTCCTGTTCATTGGACGGTAGACCTCTTGAGTTGATCTTCAGTTTTTCTTTCTTTCTCTTTCCTTTCTTTCCTTTCCTTTTCTTTTCTTTTCTTTTCTTTTCTTTTCTTTTCTTTTCTTTTCTTTCTTTTCTTTTTTCTTTTCTTTTCTTTTCTTTTCTTTTCTTTCTTTCTTTCTTTCTTTCTTTCTTTCTTTCTTTCTTTCATTCAAGATTATTTATTTGAGATAGCGTGAGTGGGGGAGCAGAGTGGGGGAAAGAAGCAGCCTTCTCCCTGAGCAGGGAGCCTGATGCTGGGCTCAATCCCAGGACCCTTTGATCATGACCTGGGCCGAAGGCAGAGGCTTAACCGCCTGAGCTACCCATGTGCCCCAATCTTCCAATTTTCTTTTGTTTTTCCACCTTTTCTTCGTTGCTTTTGTTTTTTTCCTTTCTGAAAGATTTGTAAGATTTTTCAATATTCTTTTCTAGCCCTTGTCTTGAATGTTACATTTTGCCTATTATTTTTTAAATGCAGTTCTGTTCATGTTGACTCAGCATATTTTTGTGTCATGTGTGCAACATTTTATCTGTGAGGATATTGTCTAAAAATTTTCTCGTTTCTTCTTTTTACTCACCTTCTTCCTCCCATTCTCCTTTCCCCTTTCCCTTCACTTCCTTTTTTCTTCACTTCCTCCCTCTTCCCTTTCTCTTCCTCTTTTCTCCCTTCCTTCTGCTCTGCTTTCTGCTTGAGTTTTCCGCAAGGTATCTAGTTGTCTTGGCTGTCCTTTGTTTAGGAAGGCACATAAAGGTGATGGAAGTGCTCTCTGCTTGTGCAGGGTCTTGGAGTGAGGGCAGTGATGCTGTCATGGCAGACTCAAAGGTGTCAGTGTATGGCATACCTTTTCCCATAGGGATGCTCAGTTACCTCCAAGAGGATCTTAGCATATTTGGCCTGGGCTTTGAGGCGAGAGAAAGAGAAACCTGTCCATGTTCAGGGGCTTACACCTAGTGCCTGGGGGGATCTTTTGCAGACTCTTCTCTATGTCTCACCCCTCCCCTCTACTATGTGAACCTCTCTAGAAAGCTAACATTTCAACATCCCTCTGTTTCAACGTCTAGTTGCCTGGCTGGTCAGGTTTGGGCAGAATGTGGGATGGGGGTCAGGATTTTACAGATTTTCCATCAGTCTTTGATGTTAGCTTCCTTCTCCATCTGTACATGTGACATAACCGCAAAGATGTTCAGCTAATTTTTTTTCAAGGATGTACCAATGTTCAGAAATTTTACAGCGCTCATTAAAAAGAAAGATGTTATTAGTTGCTGGGATTTGGCTAGCTGGATCTCTCAGAACTGTTGAGCACACAGTTTTTGGACAGCGACATACTGAGGTGTTCAGATTTCTTTGACTTAACCATGCTTTACGGTGAATTAAACATCTGTATTTCAGCTTCTTCAAAATAGCCTATAAACTGTTAATGGTTAATGTCTTACTCTTCTCCCAGTTTAAGATGAACTGCTAATTAAGTGCTTTGAACATTCCAGTAATCTCATTCTCTAAGGAGGCTATTCCTAGGCTGTTCAGTTACTTTGCCCGGTGACACTCCCATGAACAGATAGAAGCAAAAAAGTGAACAGAAGTTCAAAATCTTTTATGGTGAAATGTACAGACATAAAGGAAAGTGCATAAAACACGTATGTACAGCTTGATGAATAAAGTGAATGCCATTTTACCCACTGCCCAGATGAGACCAAGAATATTGTCGTGCCTCCGAAGTTTCCTGTTCTCCCAGATCACAACCTACTTTGACATTTGTGATAATCACTTCTGTGCTTTGCTTTATAGGTTTTACCACCTTTGTGTGGATACATGAAAAATATTGTGCAGTTTTGCCTATTTGAGAACTTTATTTGATATCATTTATGTATCATTTTACATGAGGTGCTTGCAAGATTCCTACCATTCAGCCATGATGTTGCATGTAGTAATGACTTGTTTAATTTCATTGCTATGCAAGATGCCATGGTTCATATGTACCACATTCTGTCCGTTCTACTGCTGATGAACAGTTGTTTCCAGTTTGGGAGTCACTAACAGCTCTTTAGAGAACATCCTTTTGTCCATATCTTGTGCACATATGTATAGATAATTCCAGGATGTGTACCTGGGAGTGGAATTGCTGAGTCATAGAGATACAGCGTGACCAGGTGATACCAAACAGTATTTACACTAAATATTTGCCAACTATTTGCACTAAAATGCATTTCCACTAGCAGTGTATAAGAATCGTAATAGTCGCATGGGTAACACTTGATATTTTTAGGCTTTTTAATCTTTGCAAGTATGGTGGGAATCTAGATGTATCACGTTGTGGTTTTAATTTGCGTTTTTTAAATTATTAATGCCATTGAGCAGCTTTTTCTATATTGTTAGACATTTGGATTTCCTCTTTTGTGAAGTGCCTGTTCAAGTCTTTTTGCCCTCTTCGTCCCATACTGAGTTGTCTTGTGTCTCACTAATTTGTAGGTATCCGTTACACATTCTAAGTACCTGTCCTCTGATGAGATGTGTCAGGTGTCTTTTCCCATTCTGTATATCTATCTTCACTTGTGGTGTCTTTTGATAAGTAGAAGTCCTTAAATTTAATGTGTTTGGATATTAGACTTTGCCTTTTTGATCAGGGCTTTTCATGTCTTAAGACGTCCTTTCTGACCTCAAGACCATGAAGATACTCTCCTCTATCATTTTCTTTTGTTTTGTTTTTTGTATATTTTTTTGTTGTTCCTCTATCATTTTCTAAGAACTTTTACCATATTTCTTTTCATGTTTTAGAATTCACCAGAATTGATTTTAGGCTTGGTTTGAAACCTAAGAGGATCCTGGATTCTCTTTTCCATCTGAAAACCAGTTGCCCCAACACCATGTATTAAAATTCTCTAATCTCCCTACAAATTTTCAGTGCTTCCTTTTACTTTGCAACCTTTAAAATAGGGGTGATACAGCTTTAGAGTATCATTTCCAGTTCTCTGTGTCCTTTGGGTATTTTTTTCTCCTTTATTCTAATTTTAGTAGCCATTTGGAAGGGAGCTTGGTGCTTTTTAAAATTCTACCACATTCAACTTGACTTTGGTTTTAACATCATCGGTATGCTTACATATATAAAAAAAAAAAAAAGTCCAGGCATAGTGAATGACTTGGCCAAATTTGGCCCTATATTTAGGTGCAGTGGTAGCTAAGGGAGTGTACTGACAGTACCACGAGGCTGACAAGGCTGAAACATAGAGGAAAAAAAAAATTACTGTAATGGAACATTAATACTCATGATGACATTTGGCTTAAGAAAATGTTCAGTTCATTAGGCATCCCCTCTTTAAAAGAGTTAGGGAAAAGAGATGTAATTAGTAATGAAAGAGATTCTCTTTCTCCAAGAAAATCAGCCTTATTCCATTGTAGTATTAATCTTAAAAATAAAACTGCCAGTTATTTTACCAGCAAAAGTGGATTTATTCAGGAATAGCAGAGAATTGCAGTCTGATACAAGCAGCCTGTGGCAAAATTATAGGCAAGTCCCCACCCAGAACAAAGAGGGGACCCCTGTTTCCTATAGAGGAAAGGGTGGAAGATGGGGGGCTGTTACAAACGGAAAGTCCCTTGGAGTAAACTGCCTGCTGCTCAGGTGGTAAATTAGTATCCACCAGTGAGATCCCTCTCTTCCTGGGTCTGCAACTGATGAGCGCTAGGGTGTGAGAGCACCCCCTGCTGGCCTCCAGACTCCATTCAAACCAACATTCCTTTTTTATTAATTTTCACAGTAGTTCCCAGGTAATAAAACAGTTTTAAAGGTAACCACTTAAAATGGTCAAAATATAAAGCTTTGATTCATAAAAGAGACTACAAATAAGTTCATGTGTATGAAATACTCAAATAGGCAAAATGACATATCCCACAGCTGCCTCATAAAGTTACCTTTACTCAAATTTGGTTAATGCTACATAGGAGACCCATGATTAAAACAGTTATTTTATGATTTTTTTTTTAGTTTAACTTTTTGTAACCAGTCTGCCTTTACTGTGAGGAAAGTAAGTAGTGGTGGTATGAGATGTATCTGGTTGTGGGGACCCTGCAGATTTTGATCTCATTTATAATTAAATGTAAATTATGTCTCGTGGATTATTTTTATTGTGTTATATATACTGTAAGGAATTGTGGTTAAATATATGTTAGCAACTGTTTAGCTTGCAGTTAATCAGTTATTCCATTTAATCCTTCGGCATTTCACAGCCTTTTATAATCTCCTTGTACAAAGAAGTTGCCACTAGCCTAGGGTTACAAAACCTATGTAGTAGGATGTCTGTGATGAAATAGTCTTTGAATTTGCCAGCTAGTGACTGCTTACTTTTTTGTTGTTGCAGTGCCATATTGTTGTTATGTCACAGGCTATAGCAGGGACATTAGAGTTAAGAATTTCTGTTCTCAAAAAAAAAAAAAAAAAAGAATTTCTGTTCTCTAAAAGAGGTTGGTAAGTTTTGAATGAAAAGTACTAGTTTATATGCCAACATATTTGAAATTTTGCATACTCCAGATGTCCATTTGATTCCGAAATGATTACTGACACATGCAGGCTTTTGATAGTTCAACCTTATGCTTTGTACACATTTGAAAGATGTTTTTAATGATTATGGGTCCTGAGATTACAAAGAGTGTGAACATTCCACATTTTCTTGATAGACATTTGTGAAGTTGATTGATATTCAGTGCATTTGTGCAAAGCATAATGTAGGGAAGGATTGTTTTCTTCCTTTTACACACGAGGAAATACGAATCTATGGGTGTCCTCTCTGGTTAGTGGCAGAGTTTGAATTCACAGCCAGGTTTACCTAAGTCACACTTCCTTTATGCTGAATTTTTTGGTCTCCATGATAGAGCTAGAGTCTACCTTTCTTTTCACCCTTCCTGTGATTTGGGCAAGCAATTTGATTTCTTTTTATTGCTTTGTTTTTTCCATTTGTACACTGGGCATGCTCTTTACATCATTCTGTTAATTAGAAACTTTTGAATACTTTTGAGATATTAAGAAAGACTATTATAAGATGTTATATATAGTTAACATGATTTTATAGAACTTTTTTCTTAAAATTTTTTTTTTTTAATTTTTTTAATTTATTTATGATAGTCACAGAGAGAGAGAGAGAGGCAGAGACACAGGCGGAGGGAGAAGCAGGCTCCATGCACCGGGAGCCCGACGTGGGATTCGATCCCGGGTCTCCAGGATCGCGCCCTGGGCCAAAGGCAGGCGCCAAACCGCTGCGCCACCCAGGGATCCCAGAACTTTTTTCTTAAAAGCTATTTTAAGTATCTAGGCATTATCCATGTTGATTATAGAGAATGCATTTCTTTAATTTTTTTTAAATTTTTATTTATTTATGATAGTCACACAGAGAGAGAGGCAGAGACATAGGCAGAGGGAGAAGCAGGCTCCATGCACGGGGAGCCCGACGTGGGATTCAATCCCGGGTCTCCAGGATCGCGCCCTGGGCCAAAGGCAGGCGCTAAACCGCTGCGCCACCCAGGGTTCCCAGAGAATGCATTTCTTAACAGGAAATCTGAGTCTTGGGATCCCTGGGTGGCGCAGCGGTTTAGTGCCTGCCTTTGGCCCAGGCCGCGATCCTGGAGTCCCAGGATCGAGTCCCACGTCGGGCTCCTGGCATGGAGCCTGCTTCTCCCTCCTCCTGTGTCTCTGCCTCTCTATCTCTCTATGTCTATCATAAATAATAAATAAATAAATATTTTAAAAAAAAAAGGAAATCTGAGTCTTGTTGAGAGGGTCTAAAAACTGCTTCTCCTCCCAACTAGTTTGTCAGGTAGCTCTGAGAAGGGAGAGGTGATATGTCCTTGATTCTTGAGAACTAAAGATTATAGCAGTTTAATGAAGTAGCCTATGTTGAAAGCAATTCATAAACTATGAAGCATTGTATAAATGAAACGTATCTTAGGTGAACCATCTTATGTATGGATGTGAAGAAAAGCCAGATAGATACTAAGTGGCGTCTTAGAATATTAGAAATACTGCTGTAATATGCAACCTTGCCCATCCAAGTTGAACCATCAGAAGAGAAATGAAATAACCTTTTTCTTTAGTAGTAAATCATTGGAATTGGGAAGCATTTAGTGAGTAAACAATTTACTTTTTTTTCTACAGATTCCTGTGAGCTGGACAAATCCCTCAGGCAAATATCATATTGGCATTAAAAATGGCTATGACTTCTATCCAAAGGCGCTCAAGGAAAGGATACAGGTAATGTACAATCTAGGATCGATGACTTCTTCCTCAAAATTTTTTTTCTGCTGAAGAAAAGCATTGTTCGTAGGTTCCCACTAACTCTTGATTATTTTGGAGGCTGGGAGGCTTTCAGACAATGACTGCTTCAAGCTTCTGTTCAGTAGAATGTTACCCATTGCAAGTCATGGTACTTAATTTTGGATACTTGGATACGTTTAGAGAATTGTGAATACATTGAAATTATATTCAAGTTTTTGTATGTTTGTGTTTTTCTGGGAGTTGTGATATAGCTTTCACTGGATTTTTGAAGGCCCGCCCCCCCCCCCTTTTTTTTAACCTGCAAAAGGCTAAAGACTATTTAAAGTCCTGGCTAACTTAGTTATTCCTGGTCCTGTAGCTTCTATGAGATTTTGTCCCATTTTTCTTACTGTTTAACCAGGCTTTTGACTCTGGCTAGTCACATTGTGTACTAAGGAAAGAGTTACTCACACCTAAAGCAGCTGAAGTATAGGAAACACAGATCTAGCATTAGAGAAATAAGAGTTGCAAACTGAGGAAGAAGGAACTTCCTTTAAAACAGTGCTGCTGAGTCGACCTTTCAGTGATGGTGCAACTGTTCATTGTCCATTATGGTAGCCACTGGCCAGAAGTAGCTGTTGAGAACTTGAAATGTGACTAGTGTGAAATTTTAATTTTATGTAATATTTTAAAATTTAAATCTAAATTGCAACCCATGGCTCCCATATTTGCCACTGCCAGTTTAGAGGATTGCTGTAACATCAGTAGCAGATAGAGGTTCAGAGTTTCAACTATAAAGATAATGTGATCCTTGAAAATGAGCCTGATGGGTAAGGTCTGTGGGTGCTCTCGTCTCATTATAATACTACTATTTACTTCTCCAGGGGCCTGAACCATAAGAGCTACTCAGCATATTGCATCTTATAACCTTTATTTGTCAGATTCTAATCATTCTGCAAAAAATAAAATTATTAAAAAAATGTATATAACTTATTGGTTGCTGTTTTATTTTAAAATGTCAGGCTGGAATACACATAACAGTATTTTTTATGCAATATGTAAAATTCCATCAACTGTATGATAAAGTGCAAATTAACATGCAAACAGAGAAAGTAAGTTAATGTCAGCCTCTTTAGCTCAGTGGAGTTGATTTATTTTACTGGAAAGGATTTTTTTAAACTAGCAGACTCCCACTGGGTGGCGCTGTGGGCTAAAGACAGCAGCGATGAAGGGTGAAGACCAATTTCAAGTAACAATAGAACCCTGTCAAATCAGAGAGGATAGGGTAAAAATAAAATAAAATCCTTGCCCTCTCCTTGCTTGTGGCTTAGGGCAGTTTTCAGTTCCAGAAGGCCCAGAACACAGTCTTGGCTTTTATTGTAAATGACTGGGAGTTGAGTCTGTTATCTGACATGCTATTATTTATTCTCAGATGGATTAAAATTGGATCAAAATACATTTGATATTCCTGGTAAATGTGTTCCCTTAAAACCCAGGTGCAGTGAGTTAACTAGTTGTTAATAATTGATCCATTGCTTTACCAACTTGATTATAAATGGTGTTTTAGTCCCTGTGTGAAAATTGTGTGGCCTCACAACTGATAACTAGGTCTGTATATAAATGACTCTCTGGGTTTACCTGAATATTTGTCGACCTCACCATAAGGTAATTTTTCTGTTTTTTGGTTTTTTTTTTGCAGAAAGAACGGAAGGAAAAAATCTGGGATCCTGTTCATAGGGTGGCCCTTGCAGAAGCCTGTAGAAGACAAGAAGAATTTGATGTTGCCAACAATTGCCTTTCTCAAGTTGGTGCTCGTCGCTTTTATTTAAACATTACCATAAGATCATATTCTCACAGAGTTCTTAGAGATTTAATAGACTATTTTTTCACAAGTTTTAAGTTATTAAATTTTAAATTTTACTTTTATTCTGAAATCAATTTACATATTTATTTTTCAAAACTTCTTAATGAACATGCATATAATACACATTAAAAGTGCACAAATCCTGAGTATATAGTCATGAATTACTACAAAATGAATACTTTTTCTAGTACCTCTTCTTTATCATTGCTTTCTACCTCCTCCAAAAGTAATCACCATCCTTTTAACATTGTTGATAGATTTTTGCCTACTTGGAATTTGTAAAATGGAATCATACAGTGTGTTCTTTTAGGAGTAGCTATTTTCATTCAGTATTATGTTTGCAAGAGTCATTCATGCGTGGGTGTTATAGTAGTTCACTTTTGTTGCTGTATGATGGATGCACCACAATTCACGTGTCCGTCCATTCTGCAGATCAATATTTGCTTTGTTTTCAGTTCTTGGCTTACGGAAGATATTTTGACGGTGTCATGCATGTCTTGGGTGGGTTACAGAGTGGTAGTAAAAGTTCATATTCCCACAAGAAGAACTCCATTGTTCCATATCCTTAAATAGCCGTTATATATATATTTTTAAATATTTATTTATTTGAGAGTGAAAGTGTGAGGGAGTAGGAGCAGGGGCAGAGGGAGAGGGAGAGAGTCTCAAGCAGACTCCTTGCTGAATGCAGAGCCCTACACAGGGCTCGATCTCAAGACCCTGACATCATGACCTGAGCCGAAATCAGGAGTCAGGTGCTTAACCGAATGAGCTACCCAGGTACCCTGGCCATTACGGTTTTTTTTTTTTTTTAATTAGTTAATAAAATGAAGATAATGTCTTGGTTTATTATGAAAATAGTACATGCTTGTTGTAGAAACTTTGGATCACATGGGTGTACAAAGTAGCAAGTGAGAGCCTTCAAAATGCTAGTGCCCCCAGCGATGGTATCAACAGCTTGCTGTTTATCCTTCTGAATCTTTCTTTCTTTTTTTTTTTTTTAATTTTATCTATTTATTCATGAGAGACAGAGAGAGGCAGAGACACAGGGAGAGGGAGAAGCAAGCTCCCTGTGTGGAGCCTGATGTGGGACTCGATCCCAGGACCCTGGGATGACACCCTGAGCCAAAGGCAGGTGCTCAACCACTGAGCCACTCAGGCATCCCTGAATCTTTCTTTTAATGCATACATGTACTTTGTTTTAACAAAAGTAGAATGGTATTGGTGATTCTCAACCCTGGCTGCATATTATAATCCCATGAAGAGCTTAAAGGGCCAATGCTTGTGCCCTGGAGAGGAATTAAATCAAGGCCTTGCAGGAAGGCTGGCATTTTTAAGTGCTCCCAGGAGCTTTAATTAATGCACAGTTAGGATTGAGGACTCCTGGCCTGAATAAGTCTATATACACATTTAACTTGCACTTACTCTGTGTAGAGCTTCCTCTTTAGCTGTGGTATTTTCTGTTAAATCACTGTCCTTCATTCTCTTATTAGACACATTAAGTGTAGTATTTTATGTACTACATATATATAGCCAATTTTATAAAAAGAGATTTGGATTTTATTAGCCATTTTATTTTGTTTACCAAAAACGTCTATATAATTGTTTTGTTTTTTCCTTTAAGGAAGAGTAAATATTGAACATGTTGAATAACTAAAAATGAAGTGTAACAAGATTTTTGGAACATGTGGAGATTAAATTGTATTTCAGTAGGACTCTTCAGGTGAATGTAGAGCAGCCTAATTTATGTTATTTAAAAAAAATCAGATTGGAGTGTATACAGTTCTCATTTTTATGGACCAAAGTGGTTAAATAGCAGCTTATCTGTGCGGGTCACAAATATATATGTATTTAACATACCACATTCTAAAGGACAGAAGATAATTCATTATTTCTCTTATTAATTTAGATTGTTAAACAGATTTAAATGGAAACAGTCCTTATAAAAAAATCTACAAGTCGGTAGATAACCTACTTTGTATTAACTTTAGAGTTATTTTTGAAGATTAGTTACAGATTATAGATGTGTGACTAACATGTCTTGCCTAAATGATATCATCAACATGTAGCACAATGTCTTTCCCAAAGTGGGTAGAATAAATAGGTGAATGAGAGACTGAGTAAACGTAGTAGTATTTTTTAAATGTTTACTGTATTAATATCTGCATCGTTAAATTGAACTACAAGTTGCATAGGTATAAAAATAAAATTTACTTACATTTTTCTAGGGTAAAATGGCTTTACCATTGGTCACATTGTGTCTTTGGTTGTATGTTAATGAACTTTTCAAGAGCACAAAATGTACTAATATTAATATATGTTCTAATTGATTAGGCAAATAAACTAATCAAGGAGGAACTTCAAAGTCAAGTGGAATTGCTCAATTCTTTTGAGAAAAAATATAGTGATCCTGGCCCTGTATATGACTGTTTGGTGTGGCATGATGGTGAAGCCTGGAGGTAAACTTCATGTATTCTTCACTTAAAAAATTATTTTTATCTACTGAAGAACACTGAACTCCCAGAACTGTCTAGAGATTTTTTTTAAGCGACATTAATAATGCTAAGCAGAACTATTTGAGAAGCCATATTGGCTTTTGAGTAGTTCTGGATAAGCCCTGTGAACTTCTTAGTATCTTCGATACTAAACCTGACCGTTGCATGTTTTAAAGAAGCTTGTTTCATTAACCAGAAAGTAACTGTTAACCAGACATTAGGAGGTTAATCATCGGTAGACATAGAAATGTTCTGATTGGGGCTGGGCAATTTGGAAAGTAACTGCAAGAGAATGCTGCAGAGCATTTGCTATTAATGTTTTAAGGACAAATGAGTACAGTCGAGTGAAGATTTCTCAGATCGAGATGATGTAGGTAAATTGAAGTGAGGCAATATAATAGAGTTGGGCAGAGCTCAGTTTCTGAGATGGAATCCTAGCTGTGTGACCTTGAACATCATCTACACCTCTAAGCCTGTTTCCTTGTCCATTATTTGGGATAATAATAGCACCTTCCTAGAGGGTTTTGGGAAAATTAAATTTGATGTTTCTAGACATGGTATGCACTTGATAAATGTAAGCTCTTCCTGCTGCTGCTGCTGCTGTTACTAATAATAATGATAGTTTATACCAGGTCACCTGTCACATAAGTTTGTCAGTTTTTGTGAATTTTACACTGCAGGTGTGTTTCTTGGAGTTGGCTAGTGTTTTCTTGCATTACTACCTGCCTGGAAACGAGAATATGTCCTTAATGCAGATATTTCAGCATACACATGTTTAAAAAGGGTATCTGCTATAAGTCAGAGACTCCTCCCTGAAAATTGAAATCAACAAGCAGTTTGTTTGTAGCTTGAGTCCCTGCTCATATGTAGAGGATTGTTTCCCAGGATGTGGCAAATAGAGAGCAAGATGCAGTGAGTTGGTCATTTTTCTCAGGTTGTGTACATTGCAGTGCACCATTCTTAAGGAGAGCTTTCTTCCCATGGATGTAGGTACTAACTCATCTCTGATGATGAGCATATAACATTTTCAACTGAATGAGAAATTCTTGCCCTATTTGGAACTGAAAATGTTAATAAGATATTTGCATATAGCAACATTCCAATCCATATGATACCAAATACTAATGCAGTTTGTTGCACGTATTCAGGTGTGTTGTTTGCGTGTGTAGATGCAGGTTTGCACACATTTATGAACAGTTTTTTTCTTTGAAAATTTTGCAGAATGTTTGGATCATATATTTTTATAATATTAAAAAGTGTTCAGATGTATGATGTAACAAATTTGATATATCTACCACATGATATAGTCATTCCCAGTAATAAGCCTTAGACGAGTTTTAGTGTGAGAGAGGAGGCAAAGTTAGGGCTAAATACTAGATACAAAAGTGAGTGTAAGTAGGAGAATGTACCACAAGGACTTAAGGAGATAAGATAATCTAATATTAGCAGGAATTGAGGCACTGGGGCAATAGATGGTTTCATTTCATTACTAACTTTGTCCTAAGGAAAAGAAATTTGGGTCAGGATGTCCAGGGTCCCAGTATATGTTTCCAAGATCTTTAAGGCAGTTGACAAAGCAAGGGATATACTGCAGCAGTTTGTCAATAGGATTCTAAGATAGCTTTTGGAATTTTTGTACTGGAAATGAAACTTAAACAATAAAGGAAATAAAAGCTGAAGTCACTGGAGTAACATTTTAGAAAATGTTATAATCCATGAGCCATGCAGCAGAATTATGCTTTCAGGTGCTACTGGAAATAATTTTTGTTTGCATGATACTGTATACCCTATGGGGCTTTGATTCTCCTACCCCATCTCAGAGTTAGATCCAGAATCTTTTGAGGAGAATCTTAGAGATCCCAAATTACCTAAGGCAAAGGTAGGCACTATCATTTCAGAAATCCCAGCCATTTCTGAGAGGAGGTAAAGTGACCTCAGGTGCCTTGCCTTTTGTTTTTGCAAAGACTGTTGATTTTGCCCTCTGGCTACACTTCCACCATTAAACCCATATCTTTGCACATAGCCTGTTAACCTAATATAAGCGTACTCTTAAGTGTTTGTCAGGATGTATAGGGTCAAACTCAATAGGGAGTAAAATACTGGTTGAGAAAACTCTTTATAAAGGATTACATGAAGGAAAGACCATTAATTGGTTTCTTTTCAGCAGTTTCTGACCTTGTTATCTCAGATTTCCTTTGAGTTTGATGAAAGCTGTGGATTTTTTTCATAGAAAATTAGACATAGAAATGTATTACAAATGTTCGGGAATTTATAACCCCTCTGTCCGGCCCCCCGCACACATGTACTCTCATCCTACCCATGAACCTCATTTCCATGTTCTCTTTCTGGTATTCTGACAGCTGTTCCTGAACTAAGCCAGCCACCTTCAGAAAGTTGTACCCTTGCACCATATGCATACGTGCTCTCTATGGAATTGAGTGAAGTCACTCAATTTTATATTGACATTTTGATATAGTGCTTGAGTGTTGAGTCACTTCATACTCATGATGGTTACAGGAAACTGATTTGTGGAATATGTCACTGTATTTGCTGTGAGAATGTTGTTAAAGGTGTTGATTCCTTTGTTCTTTCATCATTTGGCAAATATTTGAGTACCAACTTTGTACCAGGTAGACTTTAGAGAAGCTATTCCACGGACTCTAGATTCTGTGGAAGCCAGTGTGAGAACATCTGAGCCCATCTCAGAAGCATCAAGAAAGATTTCATTGAGGGATCAGCTCAAGTTAGCAGAGAGGGAGGGTAGGGACAGGGATTGAAGGTAAGGGGGAAAGTCAAGAGGATGATGGAGGAACTGCTAGGAATTTAGAGTGTCTAATGGGCAGGATAAAGAGGAGGATGTCACAGATGGTTGCCAGGATGGATACTGGCCAGTTACATGCTTTTAGGAACCAAAAGTGTTACTCTGTTCTGCAAATGGGTAGGATTTGGTGAAGTACATTTTACCTGTTAACCTCACTCCTTATTCCGTTTGATAAGCTCCTTGTTTTCTGTTTGACTCACTTTCCCCATGAGTGTTCAATCTCCTATATTGTATGTCTTTTTTTGGAATGCCCTAAATCATTTTGGCCGCACTGTTGATTGGTGTACACATAAAAACAGACAGTTTGGGAGATCCTTCTGTGTAAACTATCACAGTTTGTTAATGAAATGCATGCTTTAGTCTTTATAATAAATGCCCTCTCTATACTAGTGGGCTTCTTCCCTTAATTCACTGTTGCAATTGTGATTGACTTTAGCTTATTAAAACACAGTTCTTCTTATCTAGCAAATCTGCACAAAGGCCTAAAAGCTAAAAACATAATATTGACCTTGAAATGATGTGCATTCCATTTATGACTTTTATTTTAGATTAATTTAGCTTTAATGAGACTCTTCTAGTATTGGGAATATATATTTTAAAAATTACAGCAGTAATAAAATGAATAAAGAGCAAACAGGAGGACAACATAAAACTATGTATAAAGAGCTTTTTGTAAAAATAAAAGTTTGCCTCATCCCCATAGCTATAATGGGGATGAGGCACATTATATAGTTCATCTAATTTCAAGGAGCCTGCACACACTGTTAGATTTATAAAACGAATTATAAAAGAAGCAGAAGGGAGCATAAGGCCTAGGCTATGTGTCATAATCATCCTGAACTAGTCTAAAGCTCTAGACTAAGCTTTGGTCTAATTTCTTAAGTGGCTGGAATTTTGTAATGGACAGTGTTCCTAAAGTCCTTTATACATGCCTTCATATAAAGGCTGGTTCCTTTAAGCTTCTTACCTAATCTTTACTGGTGACTCTCTAAAACAGAGGACTATAGACCTGACAGTTACTGTGTGTGTTGTGATAAAATAGGACAGTAAGAAGGTACCTAATAAAGCATACCGCATTATTTTTAGAAAGCCAAGAAAATAAATTTCACTATCTATTCTCAATTTTCAGAGCCTGCATTGATTCAAATGAAGATGGGGATTTGAGTACATCTACCGTATTGAGAAACTACAAAGAGGCCCAAGAATATGGTTCTTTTGGCACAGCTGAGATGCTGAATTACTCTGTTAATATATATGATGATGGAAACCTACTCTCCATTGTGACCAGTGGAGGTATTCTGTTTCAGATCTGCTAATTACAGAGAAACTTGGTGCGGTAGGGTGATAGATTACTATAGCCATAAGGCAGTCTTCTAGAGAATTTAACTTAGCAATTCCACCTAAAGAACTAGGTATGGGATAATAAATGGGATTTGGCCCCCTTGGCAAGGCATTGTATTCTTTAAAGTCATAACCATATAGGATCCATTGCAAGAGTACAAGCACGGTCCAGCCACAAAAAAACCATCAACATAATTCATCTTACGAAAATTCCTTTGGGAGGAATTTTACTTCCACATACTGCCTCTTAAGCAGCTCACCTACAAGTACAAAGTCAGGTAAAAAGATCCTCATATGGCATTCTCTGTAATTTCAAAAAAGTTGGGAACTATTCACATACCCATTAGCAAAAGAACAGGTTAATTTAAAACTGTATTATTCATTGTGGAATATTATATAGAAAACAAAACGAATAAATCTACATATACCTGTATTCATAAGTCTCAGATACATGAATTTTAATGAAAAATATGTCGATAAAACATGTAATATTGTAAAACATGCCAAATAATACTACACAATATTCATGGTTATATGTGTATGATAAAAATATAGATGGGAAGGATCAGCTTCTGGATAGTGGTTATCTAGGGAGGAAGTAAGGACAGCTTTAATTCTTATCACCCCCTCCGCAATATTACTGAGTCATAATTGAAGTACAGTAAACTGCAGGTATATATACACAATTTGATAAGTTATGATAGATGTGTACACCCAAGAAACCATCATTACAGTCAAGATATGAGCATATCCATCACCCCTACAAGTCTTCTTGTCGTCTTTGTAATCCAGCTGTGTGCCTTCAGCCACAGCCCCAGGTAGCCCCTGAACTGCTCTCTGTCAGTCTAGACCCTGCATTTTCTAGAATTTTGTATTAAGTAGAATAGTTATGGTATAGAATTCGCCTATATTATGTTTATAAATTGTTCCTTACTGCTAAGTAGTATTTCATAGTGTGGATACACCGTGGTTTATTTATACATTCACCTACTGGTGGACATTTGGATTGTTTTAACATTTATGTATAAGTCTCTGTATGCAAATATGTTTTTGTTAATTTGGACTGATATCTGTCCAGTCCAAATTATATCTGGTCCAGTCCAAATCATAATCTGGTTGGATTTGATAGGTACGTATTTAACCTTTTAAGAAACAGTGGCTGTATCCTTTTACACATGACCAGCAGACTGCAAGCACTTCAGAACTCCATGTTCTTGTCCACGTGTGGTGTGGTCAGCCTGCTGACATATAGCCACTCTGACTGGTAGTTTCCCTATTTTTAATTGGAAAGAAACAGGAAAGGAAGAATTGGTGACATTAGTTCCATATTCTTGTGTGACAGGAGTTGTCTAGAGCACACGACTCTCAGCACTGCAGCAGACAGAGGGTCATGGACTCCCATTTCTTCTGGAGCTATGACGACTCTGTCGTCACCCAAACATTAGGCCCAGTACCAGTAGGCATTTATCATTGTGTTTTTATTATTTTTTTATCTGACATTGGTGGGATATTTCTCTCTACCCATGTCTTTTAAGAAAATTTTTCACTTAAAAAAAAAAAAAAGCCCTAGCTGCTTTGTATTGTTTTGCTTGGCTTTATCACAAATTATATACACGTTGCATTCTCACAAAGTAGACACTTCTGTTTAACCAAGTCAAGAAATAAAACATTGTCAAAGCCCCATCATGTCTCTTCCTAAACACTAACCTACCTTCCATCTTCCCAGAGCTAATTATGGTCGTGATTTCAATCACTGCATTAGTTTGAACCATCCAATAATACTGCTATTTTTATAGGTCAGAGATGATTAAATAGTGGCACTTTCACATAATTCAACCCAAGGTGATATGTTTCCATTTATAAATGGAATGTATAAATATATATATAATATTATATATAAGTGGATTATTCAGTATATATCCTTTTGTGTGTGAATTCTAAGATCAACCTTATTTTTGTGTGCTTCATCTCATAATGTTTAGAAGTAGTTCATATTTTTTGCTGGATAATATTCAGTCCATGAATGCACCGTGTATCCATTTACTATTGATGGATCATAGGGTTGTTTCAAGTTTTTGAAATTTGCAAGCAATGCTGCCACAAATATTTTTGCATGCATCTGTGTATATGGGCACACATTTCTGTTGGGTGCATTTCTGGAAATGGAATTGCTGGATCATAGGGTATACCTGTGTGCAGCGTTCCAAAATGCTGGTCTGCCCTCCCACCAGTAGCGTAGGAGTGAGTGCAGATCTTCCTCCACAGTTGCTCTTGTCAGCTGAGTGGCATACTGAGCTGTCTCGTTGTGATTGATTTGTGTTCCCTGGGTGAGTCACAAAGTTGAACATCTTTTCATATGTTTATTTAACCATTTGGTTATCCCCTTCTGTGAAATGCTTTTGAAGCATTTTGCCCATTTTTCTTCTGGGTTCTCTCTTTAGGATTGGAAAGCTTATTCTGGAAATAAGCTCTTTGTCAGTTGTGTATGTTGCTGATACTTTCTCTCCTTTGTGACTTGCGTTTTGCTTTCAGTGAACAGGATAGAATCCAGGGTAGCAGAGTAGTGTATGTAGTTCAGAAAGTTTCATTTTTTATAAATTATTGATGAGGTTTAAGATAATACATAGTTAGATGTTAAAGCGAGAGTATGTTTTTACTAGATTATTTTTATCATGCTTAATATGTTGAACGGTTAAAACTTGGAATCTGAAAATATTTTATCATTTTCCTCTCTTTTTTGCTCAAGGAGCTCATGGAACACACGTAGCAAGTATAGCTGCTGGGCATTTTCCAGAAGAACCGGAGCGGAATGGTGTAGCACCTGGGGCTCAGATTCTTTCCATCAAGATCGGTGATACACGACTAAGCACAATGGAAACTGGCACAGGCCTGATACGAGCTGTGAGTATTTGTGAGGTATTGATTTAGAAGATCAGTGATGGATAATCTTGGATATTTTTAGGTTTATAAAGTGTTCTTGAGTTTACTAAGAAAATATTGAACTGTATTTGGTATTCAGGACTTTGTCCTAAGAAGCAAAAATACTTAATTCAGTTTTAAATTATTTTTTTTTTCAGTTTTAAATTATTTTTATTAAAAATTATTAGGATAAAGTTTTTTGGAAAATAGGAAAATATATTATACTTCTCATTTCTACTAAGTCCCCTAGCACACTATTTTGAGATACTTTAAAAACCCCAAACCAATCTTTTAGCCAGCTTGCTCCATCATTCTAGGAGGAATTTAACTTAAGTCTGAATTTCATTTTTATGTATGAATTAGATTTTACCTTAACTTCAGTGATTTTAGAATTTAGTAAGAACCATTCCATTCTGTACATGCTAGTTATATTTTTTATTGACTACTTACTATACTCTGTCTCTGCCTTTTTTTGTTTGTTTTTCAACTTAAAAGTTGGAAGTAAGTATATATTTGGATTTGAAATAGAATATGATTGGTAAGAAACTGGGATTCCATGCCTTTATTTTACTGGCTAATCTTTTTATAAATTGCTGCCTAAACTAGATGCTTCATCTTTTTAATAGATGATAGAAGTCATAAATCATAAGTGTGATCTTGTCAACTACAGCTATGGAGAAGCAACTCACTGGCCAAATTCTGGGTGAGTGTTCTCAGATATTTGTGAGGCACAGACTTTAGCTGATGGAGAGTATTAAATGTTTTTATAACTGGATTATACACTATGAAAACAAGCAGTCCCATGGTAAGATGATAAGTGTGTATCTCGTGGGCCCCTAGCCTCCGTCCCCACGATCCTGTCTCTGATGTTGTGATTCCCTCCTAGCCAGATAGACTCGCCGGCGCATCCATCATTACAGTTCCTCATTTACAAGCAGCCTGAACTCTTCCAGGGGTACTGACCTGATAGAATGCTAGACTTGCTGAAACCTGCTGATCTCTTCAGTGAGCCCACCCGACCTGATGAACTTGGTGGACACGAACACTGATACTGATTTTAAGTTCGTGACCAAGAATCTCAGATGGTCACTCAGCATTGCCTTCAATTACCTGCATTTACTCTTTCACTCCTCTATGATCATTTATATCTTCTTTTCTCCTGAAAGACCTTCAGTGATGTTCCTTTCAACTCTTCCTTTCCCAGAGAAGATACAAGCCTTCAGAGGGGACTTCTACCCTTCCTATACCTGACCCCACCTTCTCTGCCTCACCTTCTTGTGTAATGAATGAAGTGCTGGGTGCAGGGTTGCCTGAGTGGCTCAGTTGGTTAAGCATCATACTTGGTTTTAGCTCAGGTCATGAGATTGAGATCTCTCAATTGGGCTCTGCACTCAGCACAGAGTCTGCTTGAAATTCTTCCCCTCTTCTTCTCCCTCTGCCTAACTCCCACTCCTACCCTCCACCCCCTGCTCACACATACACATGCTCTCTTATTCTCTTTTTCAAATAAGTAAATAGATATCTTTAAAAATTCATTTAAAATTTACTTTTTAAGATTTTATTTATTCATGAGAGACATAGAGAGGCAGAGACATAGGCAAAGGGAGAAGCAGGCTCCCTACAGGGAGCCTCATGTGGGACTCCTTCCCAGGACCCTGGGATCCTGAGTTGAAGGCAGATGCTCAACCATTGAGCCACCCAGGTACTCCACCCCCTCCCCCCAAAAAAATGTTAAATAAGTGAAGTGCTCAGGGTTAAAAGTTACTCAAGCACTTGTTATCTGGTTCCCATTTCCTTTACTTAAAAACTGCTCTCATGTTCCCTCTCTCCTTTCCTGGATTAATATTACTCCACAGGCATGCTTTAGAATCTGCTGGCTTTGAAACAAACAGATCTCTTCATTTCATACTGCTTTCCCTCACTTTTCCAGCAAAGCTCAGTTGGTTGGTATATTCATCATTTCCGAGGCTCCTCAGTGTATTTTGATGTGTTACACAATTCCCTGCCTTTCTGTGTCATGGTGTCCTCCTGCCCCTAAATTCAGTAGCTCAGCCTTGAACTCCTGTCACCTCACCTTTTCTTCTTTCATGGTAATAACTTTGAAATCACTTCGTTTATAGTGTTTCCCTACTTAGTGATCACCTGTCCCCCATTCCCACCAGGCCATCCATCTCTACCTATCACCCGGTCTCTGAAGTTCTTTGATAAAGGCTGGCCAAGATGAAAATTTTACCAAGCCAGACCCTACAGTTTGCTGTTAACAAATAACTAAGTTTTCTCAGCTAACCAATACTAGGTTTCCTGTGACACATCACTTTACTGCCCTTATGACAATCACTCTGTCATCCTCTCTCATTTCTTTTGTGACCATAATGTTGCCCTCTTCTCTTGCTTCGGTGCCTGCTTTACCTAAGTGCCTTTCTTTCTCTTCCTTTGACAATCATCCTTTAGGGTTACCTTTCCCTAGTATTCTTCCCTTTGCTCTTAGGACTGTGGCGTTCTTGGCCTTAGGCCTTTTTTTTCTATTGACTGCATTTCCTCAGTGGCCTAACGTCTTCTCTTTTATTTAATACCAGTACATTTCTTGTTTGCTATCAGGTTCTAGCCAGACTCTGTATTTTAGATCATACTCTGAAGTCCTTCCTGTCTGTCGCCTTTGTTCCCCTTCACCTTTGCTACTGATCATAAATATCTATAAGAATCCCCTGAGGACTCATTTCAGAAGACAGTATTGCAGGGGAGGGTGGAAATCAAACTACTTCTTGCCCCACCATCTAATCCGATCCCTGCTGATATTTCAGTATTTGCTTTTGATCCTTTTGTAGTTTATTTTGCCTACATATGTTCAGCATTGAATCTAGCATTCTTCCCACATTTACCTTGGTCTCATGACTCCTTCCTTACACTAAAATCCAGCTGAGGTGTATCACTTGGACTGGCTGTATCCTGTTCGACCCATGGTGGAGGTGCCAGATTTTACTTAACCACACATTTGAATGTCATCTTGGTATTGTAAATGCTGGGAATAAGGCTAAGCGTGTAGTTTGAGAATGTCGCCTGATTCAAATGCCTACTTGTAGCCACTGTTTTAGTGCTACTACTTAGAATCCTTATTTTCATTTGGTTTTGTGAAAACCGTATTTGAAAATCTCTTCGCAGTATAATAATACATTTTTTGAAAAATGGGACAGTTTTCTATGTTCAAAGGAATACTCTCTTTCAGGAGAATTTGTGAAGTAATCAGTGAAGCAGTTTGGAAGCATAATATAATTTATGTTTCAAGTGCTGGAAATAACGGTCCATGCCTTTCTACGGTCGGTTGTCCAGGTGGAACTACGTCAAGTGTAATAGGTTAGTTTCCTGTTTTAGAAATAGACTTATTTAAAAACAAGCAAGCAAAAAACTCAGTGAATTTGATGTTAATTGTATCTCTACTATATGCAAGACCCCATGAAGTTGAGTGTACACCCTCAGGACCTGAAAGCTAGTAGAGAACTGCGGATCTGAAGTAGACTGCAGTAAGTGATTTGAGGGAAGGACAGGTACAATCTAGGTTTGCAAAAGTGCAATTACTTCTGATTCAAGAATTCAGGTGAGGCTCTCGGAAAGAAGTGTGGCTGTGAGGATTTCGATAGGTAGAAATGAGCAAGGGAAGGGTTTTCCAGACCAAGTGAATGACATAAACACAGATACTTGCTTCACTTTTTATTTATAGTATATGACTGCTTATTTACGGTATAGTTTCCTCTAATTTCTCTTGGGACGTGCAGAAAGAATCAGATGCCGAGAAGGAGAAGTTTTATTCATGAGAACGTGGCTTCTCTTCCACTGTTTGGTCTACAGGATGCGATGCTGTGTTGCCGTTTCCACTGTACTCAATGAGGAAAATGCCTGTCAGCAGGAGTTTGGGGGAATCAAAATGAGTTGCATTCATAATAGGAAAATGATAAGATTAGCTGTAGCTGCCAACTTATGTGAAAACGCCCACAAAACGTAACACCCACCTTCTGTTTTTCTTAACATGAGGCATGAATGAGGAGGAGGATGAACTGAGAGAACAAATAGATAGTAATTGATGTCTAGAATTTTTTACTTTATTTTTAAATTCGAGAACAATATAAGTCTAATATATTTTAACATAATTGGATGCATGACAATGAAAGCTCTTTGGTCCCAAATAATTTTTCTGGTGTATACATAAATAACTGCTTGAATGTATACATATTATAGTTATTATTAAAGGCATTCAGTTACTGTAGATGATATAGATACATAATAGCATTTAAGTATCCCAAGTTTAGAAACTGGTCCTTTAAATTTTTTTTTCAATAGCAGTGATCTTAGCTTATTAGGACATGCTTTTATTTATAGATTCTGTTAAATCCTGTATTGAGACAATAGTGCCTACCTGTGATCTGTCCTTTGTATTTCAGTTCTCTAGATATTTTAGATACATAAATTAAAATGAAACAAAATAGAACTAAAAGGTACCTAAAGATCAAAATACACCACTCTGCCACAGTACCCAGTATTTTGTCATTTTCTTATCCCCAGACTCATTGATAATTTTAAACTAAATTTCACAGTGATTACCGTTTTATGTGGCAGCATTGTTAACCTAAATCCTCTTAACTCACATATTTTATTCAGTCTTCTACTCTGCATGTGTATCATGTTGCAAAGAAGAATTAGGCGCTGGTAGACCTGGATTCTAAACCTTTTCTCCACCTATCATTATACACTTAGTATTTTCAGCCTTCTCTAGACCCTCTCTAGACTGTTTCTAGATTTCTAGAATGAAGAAACTTGAGTTTGATCCCTGAGAGTCTGTGAATTAAGAACCTTTCTGACTACTCTGCTTTACATATTTATCTGGAAGACTGCAGCATGTTAAGTATCTGTGCTGCTTGCTTGTTTTTACAGCCATTTTGGGGAAGAGGGATACTGCTAACCTTAATGGGTAGAATTGTGGATACAGTGGTTGCTTGAAAATGAAGGCAAACTAATTCCCTTATTTTCCTAAAATTAATATTTTATAGTTTAAGACACATTTCTCATTTTCTTTTACACAGACAGTTTTAGGTATATTTTAATATTTAATCCACATGATAATCCTGGGGGATATTTTTATATTCAAAACCAAAGCACCTAGTATAACATCTGGTACATGGTTAACTTTCCTTGCTCATTAAATTTTCTTTCTTTTCCATTTATGAGCAAGGACTGTGATATAGGATGATTAAGTATTTACCCAAGGTCACAGCTGAGTGAATAGTGGGTTTAGAATTCGGATCGAATTTTACAACCTTTCATTAATGATGATATTCACCCAACAGGCGTTGGTGCTTATGTTTCTCCCGATATGATGGTTGCTGAGTATTCTCTGAGAGAGAAGTTACCAGCAAATCAATACACATGGTCTTCTAGAGGCCCCAGGTAGGACATGGGTCTATTACAAATACTTTGTTAAACTACATGGTGGGGGGAGACAAGTGGTAATTTTACCAGGTACATTTTAGTTTTTACTTTTTCAGCATTCATATTTTGAGGAACAGTCTCATTTCAAGGAAACATAATTAAAGGAATAAATTTTAGATATTTTATTGTTAGAGTGTGACAATACTGTTCTGAGTATAAAATTAGAAAAACTGGGGGACACCTGGGTGTCTCGGTTGAACATCTGCCTTCAGCCCAAGTCATGATCCCAGGGTCCTGGGTTCAAACCCCACATTGCCCTCCCTGCTCAGCGGGGAGTCTGCTTCTCCCTCTCCCTCTGCCTGCTGCTTCCACTGCTTGTGCTTGCTCTGTCAAATAAATAAAATAAAAATAAAATGATGAGAAAAACTGGTTGGAATCATGATGGTAATGACAAATTTAAATCTCTCAGTTACAGGTATCTTCCTACTGTTTTCTAATTCTTAAAAAATAAACTGATTTCAGTAGTTTACTATCATTGTTACTGAAAGCAATCAGGCTATAGATTTCTGTGTGGACAGCAAGCCTTGCCTGTATCATCACCATATACTGCCCACATCAGCCCAACTAATTGGCCTAAAACACCACATCACTGAGTAAGAGGGGCCAGGATTAAGAATCAAAGTTGGCAAAGGTTTACATGTTTTATGTTCATTTAATAAAAGTACTAATTATTAAACTTGTTGATTCTCTTCTAAAATTGATTTTGAAATGTTTTATCTTACAGTCAGTATAAACACAAAGTATCAGAGAACGTGTAAACCAGCCTCTGTTAGTTTTATTTGCCTGTAGGACATTTAAAGATTTATTTCAAGAAAAACAAGTTCACGAATTGTGAGGGAAGCCTGGATTAAGGAGATACTGGCTCACAAACCAGTTATTTTAGGAATGAGAGAATTTGTTCATGTTCACTGTGCTATGAATATGGAATATTACTACAAATATATGGTTTGATTATTAGGGTTAATTATTAAGGTATGAAACATTGTCTAGTGATCACAGAATGGAGCATATTCTATATACTACTTGAAAAATCCTCTTTGTCAAGAAAGACAGACACAATTTACTTGATTTCCTGGTATTTGCAAGTATTGCATATTTCTTAAAGACTGATTACCCAATAATGTCTACATAAGCACATTTTGAATTTCATTACATACTGCATTTTAGAAGAAAAACATCACTAGTTTTTTTAAAGAAACTTCTACAATTATGTAAAGTTTTTAAATAAGGAATATGTAAGAATTCTATAAAGAAAACTTTACTTCATAGGACATGAGCTAACAGCCCCAAGATTAAGTCACACAGCTCTACCAACTGAGCCAACCAGGCAGCCCAAAATTTTATTTTAATAATATTATATTTACATAACCCTTTTTAGAACACTTATTAAGTGTTTTATGATTAATCACTTTAACAGTGTAGTGTAAAATGAATAGAGAGCAATAGGAGGTAGTTAGAATTTATGACTCTTCTAGTTACTTTTTCCAGTTATAAGACACTGCCTGCTCATTGTGAACATTGGTAGACGATACGGATGGTGCAAAGAAGAAAGTAAAAATCACCCTAAATCACACTGTGGTGTGTTTGGGTGATATTGTGGTGTACATCCTTTTAGTAATTCTCCTGTAAATAACTGAGAGATCACACTGTTTCTGGTGCCTGTGCAACCATTTGTCAATCAATAATACCATATGAAAATCTGTACAGGTCAACCGATCTTTACTTAACAATGTTCTCTTTAAGATCACTAAATAAGGTGCCACCAACCCACTTTAGGAGGAGGATCTTATTTGTATTGCTTTCAGCTCTTTGTGAAAATTTGAAACCAAATTGCACTATTATCCTTAGCCAGTAATAAAAATAGTCCTACCAGTTGGAGGAAGAGTAGTAAAAGGGAGAGGCCAACAGCTTTTATGGGGAACTTACCAGCCACTCCTCCAGGGAGGAAGAAGAAGTGTGTCATCATGTTATTCCTTTACTTGGGGCAGAGGGCCAAAGCTTGTTTTTAGTGATGACACAGTGATGAGCTCCATGGGCTTTATCTCGTTAGCCCTGTGTAGTCAGAGCCCTCAACTAGAGGCCTAGCAGCCTTGAGCCATCCAGTATGACAGCCCTGAGTCATGTGAGGCTAGTCTACATTGAGATGTGCTAAAGTGTGAAATGTATGTTAGATATTTATTTAAGACTAGTATAAAAAAGAACATAAATTAACTCATTTTTTTACACTAATTATATATTGAAATTACATTTTGGATATGTTGAGTTAAGTAAAATACATTATTAAAGTAAATTTCACCAGTTTCTCATGAGCTCTTTTTAAACACATCTTTTGGAAAGTTTTAAATGCCTTCTGGGGGCGCCTGAGTGGCATCTGCCTTTGGCTCAGGTCATGATCGCAGGGTTCCCAGGATCAAGAAGGGATTGAGCCCCATGTTGGGTTCTGCATTCAGTGGGTAGTCAGCTTGTCCCTCTGCCCCTCCCCCCACCTCCACTGAGCACGCACACGCACAAGTGCTCAAATAAATAAATTAAATCTTTTAAAAATAAATAAATGTCCTCTGTGTCCTACATGTCTGTTGGACAGTGGCTATATTAAACTTTTAAAAAGGAAAGGCTTCTACTTACTACAGACAGGGAAAAAATGCATTCATTAAGGAATCTGAGCAGTGACATTTTCTCTCCATAAATATACCTGACACCCTTTGCACATAATCCCAGATACATACAGACACACTTAATAAGATTTTGCCCACTTTTAAGGAAGATACATAATGGGAAAATAGCTGTGCTGGGTATTTTTTTCCAACTGATTCCAGTACTGCAAATTATGCATGGTATTGTACTCTGATCTACTTGACCAGTGGCCTTGTTATGAATGCCCATGTTGATCTAATTCTTACCATTATAAGCAAACTTTAATGGCTTTTCCTTCAGTGCTGATGGAGCCCTTGGAGTAAGTATCAGTGCACCAGGAGGAGCCATTGCTTCTGTTCCCAACTGGACATTGAGAGGAACTCAGCTAATGAATGGGACGTCTATGTCTTCTCCCAATGCGTGCGGAGGCATCGCCCTGATACTTTCAGGTAGGGACACTGCTTAGTGCTCTACTTGGTCTAACTCAGAACTGTTTCTAAATTCCAGGGAATAGGTGGTGAATTACCAGTTGATAGCATAATTTAAAGTCAGGCAGTAGTCATAGAGAATAATTGTATAAATTTCTCTCACCTTATTGCAGACAGATACTTGTTTTCTGAAGTCCTTATGGTGAGAAAATGTCCTGGCTCAAAGTAAAGTTTAAGGTGGAGAATAACTATATGATAATAAGGATTTGAATTCTATTCATTCATCCAACAAATAAATTTATTTGCTACTAATGGCTATCAAGCATTACTTTGGATCAAAATTACCTGCCCATGTGGAATTTATATCTTAGCTGTGGGAGAGAGACTGTAAGCAGAATTTAAAGTTAGTTTATATTACATGTTAAAAGATCATGAGCATTGCTGTGGGGATAACTAAAATGGAAAAGGAGATAAGAGTTTCTGGGGTGATGTGTCAGAGGCTCACGGTATTAATTGGATGGCATTGGCATTTACTGGGACCCAGTTATGGTCACCAGGTCGTCGCAAAGATTCCACCTCAGGAGTGTTCCTCTATGAGATCCCAGGACTCTGCCCTCATTTCTAGCCCTTTTCCACCTCATCAGATTTCAGGATTGCTCCACGTCTCTGGTCTTTGCACATCTTACTCTCTCTGCCTAGAATCCTTTTGTGCCATTTTTTGGTCTTGCAAATTCTTGTGCATCCTGGCAAGAATAAGATTTTCATATTCTTTCCTCTGATAGAGCATAACCTTCTTTTGGATTCTTACTGACAAAATAGGCTACTTTCTTGATTCACTCTTAAAGCAGCATATTTCTGTGTTTTGTTCATTTCTTTTAACATCATAAGTGCGCACATGTTTGATGAACTCTGGAATGGACAGGAATGTGGTATTTCTCATCTTTTATCTTTCACAACAGTGTTCAACACAAAGTTGACAAATTGGTGGCTTACATATCTTCCCACAGAACAGTCATTCCCAGCCTGGATGCTTCTGCCATCACCCAGGAAGCTTTTAATCGGTATCAGTATCTAGGATCCAGTCTCAAAAATACTGAATTGAGCTGTGGTCAAGCTTCAGCATCTTTTCTGCTGGTTTGTTTTAAGTTCTCTTGGTGTCTGTAACACAGCCAAGTTGATTAATATCTCCAGCAACTATATCATTTGACCAGCAGTGCTTTAAGATTTTATTTTTAAGTGATCTCCACAGCCAACGTGGGGCTTAACCTTACAACCTCAAGACCGAGGGTCCCATGTTCTACCAGCCCATGTTCTACCAGCTGAGCCAGCCAGGTACCCCTATGACCAGCAGTATTTTAAAGAAAATGTCATTCGAATGCCTCTACCTGCTTTAAATGTTTGCATCACCTTTGCAGAGTGCACACTAATGCCATTGTGTAATGGACACACAGTGATTTTTGTTGAATGAAGTGTTTACACAATGCCAGCAGTTTTGAGTCAGACTGTTGTAGTTCAGCTTTCTAGAAAAGATTAAGAAATTGAGTGTTGGCACTTGGTGGCTCAGTGGTTGAGCATCTGCCTGTGGCTCAGGTCATAATCCTGGGGTCCTAGAGTTGGGTCCTGCATCAGGCTCCCCAGAGAGAGCCTGCTTCTCCCTCTGCCTATGTCTCTGCCTCTGTCTCTGTATCTCTCATGAATAAACAAACAAATCTTCCAAAAAAAAGAAAAAGAAAAGAAATTGAGTGTTGAAACACCAGACATTAAAGCCAGAAAATGTACACATTTTCTCTACTGGTGAGGGGAAGAGAAATTTCAAGTAGTACACTCTCTAATACTTCATTCTTGCTTTTGCTTTTTAATTTCAGGTCTGAAAGCAAATAACGTTAACTATACGGTTCATTCAGTCAGAAGAGCTCTAGAAAACACTGCAGTGAAGGCTGACAATATAGAAGTATTTGCCCAAGGACATGGTATTATTCAGGTAGTGTTTGTATGAAAAATGGCTTAATAGTCATCAAGATACTGTTTTAGTTGTTACTGGATAGTATTTCCTGTTGTAACAGTGATTGAGTTTATCTGATTCTACATTATATGTTCATAATAGGTTCTGAACTAATAAGCAAAGAGGATATGAAAACAGATTTTGTAGTTAAGACAAATTTGTTGCAGTAAGAGAGAAATACAGTAGACATAAGACACATGGAGGGTAGAAATTCAAAGTGAAGATGTCGAGGGCAAAAGTTGTGAATTTAGTGGTGTATGGAGGAGTTCTGACTTTAGTCACTTGGGACTAGTGGTGTGAATCTAGAGACTGGAGCTGGAGGTGAGTGGTCAGACTGATGTCTTGTCTGAAAAGGTAGACTTGCCCTCTTTATTTGGGGTCACTATGTAGTTGAGACAGGTGAACGTAGAAACTGGCTTTTCACCTGTACCTTTTTATGACTGAAATCAAATTGGTAATTTATAGCAAAATATTTTCTTGACCCAACCATTGATATTTTACCTTTTGTATTCTTTTAATTAGGTTGATAAAGCCTATGACTACCTCGTTCAGAATACATCGTTTGCTAATAAATTAGGTTTCACTGTTACTGTTGGAAATAACCGTGGCATCTACCTCCGAGACCCTGTTCAGGTGGCTGCACCTTCAGATCATGGCGTTGGCATTGAACCTGTGTTTCCAGAAAATACCGGTAAGAAATAAAAGGACAGTAAGCCAAAGTGCTCACATTTATAGCTTGAATGAATAGTATCATATGAGAGCAATGCCATTTTGGTTAATGTCCTGAAGAAAAAAGATGAGTTGACAATATTATTTTAAATGTTACATAGTTTAAGGGGAGGGGGCGGTGTGATGGCAAGCAGAAATCCCAGTATTGTGGCAATTCAGTCAGCCTGGTAACCACTGAGGAAAACAGTAGCCTGTAGCCTGGGTCTTCAGTGTCCCAGAGTATTATTGAATTGTGGATAATGAAGCATCCAGTTTCTTTTGTTTAGCACTCTTACTACTTGGGTGTAAACAGAGTTTTAGTTGGAGGGTGGGAAGCAGAAGCAGCCAGGGAGAACTGTCGCTCCAAGGAGGGGTCACCACCGTGTACTTGGCATCTTCCTTTCAGGCAGGTGCCGCTCTCTGCATGCAGTAATGACAGATGCTCAGGGAAACCCCTTATTTTAAGATTACAGCCATGTTGGATAAAGTGTGACTGGATCACAAGTGCACTAAAATGTAGGGAAGATTCTGTGACTGCTTTATTTGAACTGTGTTTTGGAAGCACATGCCCTAGTACATTTTATCACTGATTAAACTCATCTGCTAGATTTTATGAGAAGATAAAACTTTTTAAAATGGAAGAAAAGGAAAAAAGTACTAATCTTTCATTTTTGGTCTTTTTAATGCTAGAAAACGCTGAAAAAATATCCCTTCAGCTTCATTTAGCTTTAACTTCAAATTCGTCTTGGGTTCAGTGTCCCAGCCATTTGGAACTCATGAATCAATGTAGACACATAAACATACGTGTGGATCCGAGGGGCTTAAGGGAAGGATTGCATTATACAGAGGTATTGGTTCATCTTCATTGTAACTTTCTAAGTACTCTTTAAAACATGTAAAAATACCTTGTGTGGCAGTCTGTCTGCCCTTTGGTCTGAATTGGTCAAGGGTGGTTATGCATGCATTTATTTAGGCTATTTGCCATTATTTATGCGACCCAACATCAGAAAATTGGTGTCAACTTGTGCTTAAGACCTTTAAATTTTAATATTAAATTAACTTACTCTATGAATAGATTTCACCTTTTTTTCTTTCTTTTTTTTTTTTTTTTTCATCTTTTAAAAGTTTGTGGATACTGAAACTTACTCTTTTTTTCAAGGTATGTGGCTATGATATAGCATCCCCCAATGCAGGGCCTCTGTTCAGAGTTCCAATCACTGCAGTTATAGCAGCCAAGTAAGTAACAAGTTGCCAACAGCTTACCGTTACATGGGATTTTTTAATGGCTATTTATGGAAATAGTATGAACTTTTAAAAGATGGTAGACCAGAATCAGGTAACTGGCTTTTAGTTCTGCCTCTTGCTCAGAGTCGAAAGTGGCACGTGGTCTTTCTATTGCCTTTTGACTGTGAGAATACCCAGTGGCATCTCCTGTGCCCTGCCCCCTGTGCCAAAACTCCACCCTCCTAACTCCCTGATCCATCTGGAGCATTTCACAATATTACTTCATCCCTCCTCCACTCCCACCCCGTCTCCCCACCATTATACCTCTTGTCTGTGGGATTGCTGTTTTCTCTGGCTCTCCCACTTCTCCTGTTTCCAGACTCTTCTTTCCCATCATATCTTTTACCCCGGAACCGAGAAGCTCTGATCTGTCATACTGCTTTCTGTTTAAGATAGAACAGTGGTGCTCCCCAGGATCATGCTCTTTAAAATAGCAAACAGTGGTCCTTTAAAACCAGCGTTTCCTGTCACCCCATCCACCCAACATTCGTACTCCTCACTGGTGTCGGCATTCAGGCTTCCTCAGACTGGCTCGTTCCTAGTCATCCCCGAGTGAAGGAAGTTCCTTCTTGCTCCTTCATGGTGCTTTGTACATGCTGTGGTACACGTGTCAGTCAAGACGTCATCTTTTTTAGCTCACCACATTTGACTGAAGACACAGGGACTGTATCCTACTAGTTACTCTGTGGAGCCCATTACACAGTATCTTCAGAACATTCGGTTAACAGTTTCTACTGAGTTAGTTAACTGGTAAATATTAAATATGCAGTAGTTCTCAGCCTGTAGGAAACATAGGATGAAAATCAGGAGATAAAAAGTGACACACACATGGAGAAATTGCAGAACACTTAAATCCTCAGGCAGATTTTCCCTCAAAGTCCAGTATAGAAAATTAGACAAGATAATTTATAAGATTCAGGAATCAGCCGAGACATTGTCTCCTTCAGGAATCTTTTCCACTAACACTTCCTATCTACCCAGAGCATATTCTGTTAAATGTTTCTGGTAGTTCTTCTGTCTTCATGAGATTGGCCAGGGCAAGGAAAATATGTTCAGTGTTGTATTTGTAGCTCTTAACAGCAGTGCCTCATATATATAGTAGGCACTCATTAAATGTTTGTCACACTGACTAAAATTTGTCCTTTGCATATTCTTTAGGTTTCCATAGTAGAAAATTATACATTTGACCTTTATGTATCATTGGTTTCTTACCAAAATGCTATAAAAGTAGTTTTCTTCTTTACTGTGTCATTATGGTGTGGGGTATTTTGCAGCTATATAAGGGGTTTAATGCCATTCTCAGAGTTGTAAGATAGTATCAGTCACAGATTCTAGTAGTTGGGAAAGCTGTGTATGTATGTCTTATGGACAAATTGTAGCATAGACCAGTAAAAGGAGAAAAATCATCTACACTGGGCTATCCAGAATTTATCGCTGCTAACATGTTGCAAAAATGAGATAGTATTGTGCACACTGTTCTATAACCAACCTTTAAATCCCCATGCTCGTTTCTAATGAACTCTTAAAATCTAGAGTACCAGTGGGCTTGTAGTATAAAAGCCTTTTTTGTGACAGCATCACATTTAGCCATTTATTTTTATTTTTAGAGTAAATGAATCATCACATTATGATCTAGCCTTGACAGATGTACATTTTAAGCCTGGTCAAATTCGAAGGCATTTTATTGAGGTTCCTGAGGGTGCGACATGGGCTGGTAAGTAACATTTGAGTCTGTCCTGACCACTTTATCTTTATGTACTTTCTATCTCTGCTAGGATTGTGACCATAGAAAGTAGTTCATATATCTCTAACATGTGCTTTTGTCATAACAATACTACATCTGACACCCTACATTGGCTGTTAGGTTTAAAATATTATGAAGATCTCATACTATTTTACACTGGCTCATACATCAAATCATCTAGGCTATCTAAGATGTTTTAACATTCAGAATTTTAACTTAGTTTAGAATACCTTATCTGTTAGTGATTAGAGTCAGAGTTGTATTGTTGAACAGCTCTAGGCTACCATTCATATAGGTCCCCATGGATTTATCTAACAGTGAGCCCTGATAAAATATACACTAATTGTAATAAAGGAAAATCTATGATTAATTAATGCTGAATCTGATATTTTTTCAATGGTAAATGCCAGTAAGTATAATGTTCAAATTATGATTTGTCTTGGTTGGTATTGAATATAATTAGTTTTTTTTAATAAAAATTTATTGAATGATCCAGAATAGAAGTAGCTCAGACCATTTAGCAGCCTTAGATTAGAAATGTGCTTTGAGTGGGGAAGGAAATGGGAAGATGGTGGTCAGAGGGTACAGAATTTCACTTATTCGGTGAATAGGTGTAAGCACTCTAATGTCCAGCATGGTGACTATAGTTGTCTATTCTGTGTTATGTACTTGAAATTTGCTAAAAGTCAGATCTGAAATAGTCTCACCACCAAAAAAATTGGTGTATGTATGTAAAGTGATGGATGTGTTAATAACCTCCCTGTAATAATCATTTTAAAACATGTATATCATAGCCTCACAGTGTATACTGTAAACACCTATGCAATGTTGTCAATTGTGTCTCAGTAAAATGGGAAAGAAAGAAAGAAAGAAAGAAAGAAAGAAAGAAAGAAAGAAAGAAAGAAAGAAGAAAAGAAAAGAAAGAAAAGAAAAGAAAAAGAAAGTGAAAGAAATATACTACAGATGGGTCCTGTTTCAGATAACTAGAAATACTGTCCTAACACTGGATTTTTAATCCTTAGCAATTGATGAGGTTCACAGAGCTCTCTAACCACTTGACCTTGTGAACCAGAAACATAAGCCTTGCTTTAAGCTTCCTGTATTAGAGTGAGTGTGCATTAGACAGGATGCTGATTCTGCTTCACAGTGATTTTGGTTTTGCCTCTAGCTCAGCCTCAGAATAAAACCTAAGATGTGTAGTTCTAATAATCATACTTTTCTAGAAGCCGACATGAGGGAGAGACTAGGAAAAGTTATCAATGAATTTGAATAAATAGACACTAATGGAATTTAGGTGTGATAACAAATAGAGCGTTCTAAAATTAAAATTCTCTTTATCAGGAATTGGTTGATTTTTACCTAGAGCAGGTTTTTGAAAATAACTTGATTAGGACAACTGTGTCCATCCGTGGGCAGCTCGCTGTTCCGTGGTGTTTGCAGCATAGCGGTTGTTAATTGTGTTACTGATTTGTTTATTTTCCTACCCTTTCATCTTTATTAATATTCTGTCGATTCTTTGTTAAGGAAATATGTAGTTTTCCTTTGAATGCATCATTTTATTCTTGATACGTTATTTTCTAAAAAGTTGATATTATTAAAACAATCCTACCTCTGTTTTAAATCCCATCAGTTTAAAACTTTGCTGCTTCTCTTCTCATTTTAGAAGTTACTGTGTGCTCCTGTTCTTCTGAGGTGTCAGCCAAGTTTGTTCTTCATGCAGTGCAGCTTGTGAAGCAAAGAGCGTATCGAAGTCATGAATTCTATAAGTTTTGTTCACTTCCAGAAAAAGGAACACTAACTGAAGCTTTTCCTGTCTTAGTAAGTTTTCATTACCAGTTTGAAATCCTATGAAATGATTTCTTTTTTATTTTTGGTATGGGGCTAAGACTATGTATTTGAATTTGATTTTATAGTTTGTATTCAGACTGGGGGCTGCATATTTTATTGATGCCAAATAAAGTGGGAAGGTAGGTAGTCTCAGTGGGATACTTGAGACTAAGTTGGAGATAAATATTAATCATCTGAAATCTTTAAGAAATGTCATCAGAGGAAAATGCTGGTCTGCTGGATTCTGACGGCTTGCACCATAGAGCCCAGTTGGGAGTGTTGCCTCATCACACAGGAGATTATTTCCTTATTTAAGATTTTTCTACATGTTTTCTACTTGTTATTTTAGTAAAACCCAGTTGTTAAGACTCCAGGAGGCTGTTTTGCTCTATATGTGAAGCCACTACTGCTTCTCACCTGAATGACCTCAAGTGTGCCAGGTCCCCATCCTTCTGGGCTGCGGTTCTTCCTCTGCAGAAGCGGAGCAAACCTGTGTTCTTTCTTGAACCTGCTGCCTAGTGTTTTCACACAGTTCTATCATCTTTCCTTAGGTTTCTCATTACAGCTTCTTGTGTTCTTGTAAATGTTAGTATCACATGACCCATCTTCAAACTTGCTAATGTATACTGATTACTAGAAAAACTAATTTAAAACTCAGTGCTAAAAATAATTTTTGTTTTTAATTTTTTTTAATAGGGAGAAAGATGTAAGGGACCATGATATCATTTTGCTTTGATTACCAGGCAGCTCTGAGCTTGAAATTCAGCTGTGGGTATTGACTATGCCTTACAGAGCTGTAATACTTACCCTTTCCTTATCATGGTTTTTATAAGTTTTCCTTTGGTCTGAAGTTTTTATTCCAGTTTGTTTTCACCATTATTTTGTTGTATATGTTCTCAAAAGCTGCCTCCAATCTTCTATGACAAGGGCTGTAGGAGTCTGAGTAGATGACTGTATCTTTACTCTCTATACTCTGAGTAGATAACTGTGTATCTTTACTCTCTATCTTTGCAACTAATTCCACCCACAGGTGTACAGATAGGAAAGTTTGAAAGCTAGAATTGCTTTAAAACACCTATTTATATTCTGTAATTTGAAGGAAAATGAGAAAAGAGATTTACAAGTTTGTAATTTTTATTCTTCACAGGGTGGGAAAGCAATTGAGTTTTGCATTGCTCGTTGGTGGGCAAGTCTTAGTGATGTCAATATCGATTATACCATTTCTTTCCATGGAATAGTGTGTACTGCTCCTCAATTAAACATTGTAAGTTCCACATTTCCATAATTTTTAATGTCAGTTATTTGTGTTATTAAAAAATAACCTCACTGGTTGGACTTAAACATTAACGGGCAGATTACCTGTAGTTCTGAAAATAACAGTAGTATTTGTTCATGGGTGCTTATAAACTTTGCATTATGCATGTTTATCTTAGGTTCAAATGTTTAAGAATACAATTTATTATCAATAAAGTTTGAGAACCTAATTTGATAACTATCCTTTGTAGCATGCATCGGAAGGAATCAATCGTTTTGATGTTCAGTCCTCTCTGAAGTATGAAGATCTGGCTCCCTGCATAACTTTGAAGAGCTGGGTCCAGACACTACGGTATCATTAAGTGTTTTAAGACTACAGATGTTGAGCATTGGTGTGATAGGAGTGGGGATATCTCTTCTACTCTTTGAAAAGAGTCATCTTTTTAAATCATCTGAGTGCTAGAGATGAAAATGTAGTTTCTGACTTTGCAGCCTAGGAATCCCAGCAGCTTTCTAAGAAGCAGCCTCAGCAGTAGCTTCTAGCCTTAATAACGTGTATAAAGCTCTCAGTGTGGCATCTACAGGACCCATCCTCTGATGGGAGTATATTGCTCTCTGCAGTTTGGACAGAAGGATGCGAGTCAAAACCTGTCTGTCCTTAACACTCTTAGCAGTTGTTGTCCTACTATTGGGATCTGGTTAGGAACTATTTGTTAAAAAAAAAAAAAAAAAAAAAAAAAAAAGAACTATTTGTTGACATTTGAAAATGTTTCTGTAATGTTGCAGAATTTAAACTGTATATGTTGCTATGGTTCAGCCAATAAAGAATTCTGTAAACTGATTTAAAATATTATATACTGAAAAGGACAGGTTTTAGGAATGCTCATTGTCACTTACTGTGCTGTGTTACAGATTTTGTTGGTTATAGTTTCATTTCTCTCAGTAAATGAATTCTTGCATCAAATTACTTACATGTTTTTCTAATTACAGCCCATTGAGTGCAAAAACAAAACCTTTAGGATCAAGAGATGTTTTGCCAAATAATCGTCAGCTTTATGAGATGATCCTGACATATAACTTTCACCAGGTAAGTGTTTTTATAATAAAGCATAACCTTAAAATGAACTTCTGTGTTTTTTTCATGAAATGTGAAGTCACAAATGGCAGGACAAGTAATTTAATTTATATGTATATATATGAAATAGAGTCAAGTAATTAACACTGGTTAACTTGGAATTATCCTCTTGGAAATTATAATTTGTAATGGTCTAAGTACTATTCAGGTCTGAAGTCATAAAGTCTAAATTAGTGGTGACCTGACCTTTGAGCCTTAATTTTTTTATTCATTGATACCTATTCAGTGGTACCCATTCGGTGCTAACTGTCCAGTGGCTAGATGTCTCATCAATGCCAGATGCCTTCTGATTATGGTACCGGGTCTGATTGCTTTCTCTGAAGTAGGTGTTAAAACAATGAAAAGTCAGAATAACTCTTGGTTGAATGAGTGGTAAAGATAGTTGAGACTAGTGTAAACGTTGGTCCTAAGAGTTTATATAGGATCAGTAAGATTTCAGCCAAACTCTTATTGAAGCATAATACAAATCTGGTTTTAATGTTTAGATGATTGTTTCAGTGAATTGTCATTTTCAGTTTTCTAATTAGAGGTCCTGAAGAATATATGTTATACTCAATGCATACAGATAGCTAGGTTTGTATTTTTGAAAGCTTATAAAAGAAAAATACCTTTAATTAGTGCCAAAGTATTGGATATTCTGCATTTTTAATATTGGTTACCAGAAGAAAATATTTTTAATACTTGTAATGTAAAAATCTTATCAGTAACAGTATTACCGATCTATGTTAGAAATCATATAAATCATATCAAGTACTTATTCTTATTTTTTTTTTTTTATAGCCCAAGAGTGGGGAAGTAACTCCAAGTTGCCCACTACTCTGTGAACTATTGTATGAATCAGAATTTGACAGCCAATTGTGGATTATATTTGACCAGAACAAAAGACAAATGGGTTCAGGAGATGCCTATCCACATCAGGTATAAAATTGGCAGAGATTTTTGGAATTAACACAGGCTGTTTCCTGAACTAATAAATCCCTGATTTCTTATTTATGGTAATATTTGTTTTTCTGTTTTGTTTTTTTGTTTTTTAATCCTATAGTTTTGTATTTAGTCCTTGACCTACCACTAGAAACTTAGTTAGTTGTCTTACAAAACAGACTGTGACAGCCTCTCAGCCATGTAGATCAGCTAACTCAAGTTTTGGGGTAGAGAAGGGCAAGTATGATGCTTGCAAACGCTAGCCCAAGGTAGGTTTTTGTTGTTGTTTTGTTTTTGTTATGTTTTGTTTTAAAATTTATTAGAAAAAAAATAAAATAAAATAAAATTTATTAGAGAGACCAGGGGAAATAGGGAAGAGGGAGAAAGAGACACTCAGGCTGACTCCACAGTGAGCGTGGAGCCTGCTGACATGACTTGAAGGTCAAGCCGGAGCTAAAACCAAGAGTCGGATGCTCAACTGCCTGTGTTACCCAGGCACCCTCAGCATAGCCTTTTAAGTATTTGTCCTTCCTGCCCACTGCTTCCACCTTTCTGAAGGCTGACAGCAAATCTTCCAAGACAATTTGAGTATCTTGAAATGATCCAGGTCTAAATTGGATGAAAAGCACTATAGCAGTGCCAAGTGTTTACTAGAACTTTCAAATTTATTTCTTCGTGAGACAGTGGTGTATTCAACACTTAGTGTATGCCAAGCACTGTGCTTCGCACTAATGTTTTAAAGATAGAAAAACTTTTAATCTTATATTTTATAGAAATTTCATCCCTGATTAAAATATTGTTACAAAGAAATGAGGTATTTCCTATAACATCTATAATTTTATGCAAATAATGAAAATATTCTGTGCAAGTATTTTCCAGTTAACTCCTCAGGGAATGATTTCTTTTTTTCTCAAAGCAAGCCAAGCCACATCTCCTCAGTACAGACTGGATTATTCCAGTGCCATTACTTTGTTACTTTTAAAATCTCAGAAGAAACAGTGTGCCATGCTCCAGAGCAGGTTAATTAACTAGATGGAGCACAAGTGGGTTTGTATTCCTCGATCTCTGCTGGCTCCGTTTTTCCTGTCTGTGATAAAGAGGTGTGTGGCATTTTGGTGATATAAAGACTACCAGTTGTGTGTACACACTTGTGTGTATATTTGTCTTGAGCATGCACGCACGCTGTTCCTCACATACTGTAAGTGCTTTCACGCACACTGTTCCTCACATAGTGTAAGTGCTTTGTACGTGGTAACTGTTCCTGTTTATCCTCTTACTATGATTTCTGTTTACTTGACTAAACTTTACTTTTTCCGAATGTTCTTTGTGTTTTTTAGTATTCTTTGAAACTGGAGAAAGGAGATTACACAATTCGACTACAGATTCGTCATGAACAGATCAGTGATTTGGAACGTCTTAAAGATCTTCCATTCATTGTTTCTCATAGGTTGTCGAATACCTTGAGCTTAGATATTCATGAAAACCATAGCCTTGCACTTCTAGGAAAGAAGAAATCAAGTAATTTGACATTACCACCCAAATATAACCAACCATTCTTTGTTACTTCCTTACCTGATGACAAGTAAGTGACAGTGTTGCTTACACTATGTGTCTTAAATACTGTAATCTTTTCACTCAAGCTCATTACATTGGGCTAGATTGATGGAATGTTGTCACTTACCATTTTATTTTAGACTAAGATTATTTCTTCCTTTGATTTTTGAAATCTAAGCTATGGGAATTATTTCAGAATACAATTGTTTTGATGTTTTTGATCCCTGGTTATCTTTCTGAGACTTTCTCTTTAGTTCCATTTTTTTTCTCTTTTGAACTTTCTTATTAGAATACCTAAAGGGGCAGGACCTGGATGCTACCTTGCAGGATCCTTAACATTGTCAAAGACTGAACTTGGAAAGAAAGCTGTAAGTATGCTTTTTTTTTTTTTTTTTTTCCTTTTACACTGAAATTACCTATTCCAAAATTCTCTTTCTTTTAAAAGTTGGGAATTAATCCCACACTTTAGAATGGGATTCTAAGAATGAGATCTCCCTGGGGGAAAAGGAAATATTAGTATTTTTCAAATTACTAGTAAAGTCAATTAATATTTTGACTGTTTTAAAATATTTAATATTCTTTTTCCCAAGCCTAAGTACTCGGGCCCTGAACAGGTTGTACCTTGCATGACTAATATACTTGAATTTCCCTGAAAACATATAGGTCCAGATTAAACTTGGCTTAAGTGAATGAGATGTTTAAAATTGGAACATTTTATAGGATTTTAATCAAATTAATATTGTGGATATAAAAATAAGTCAGGTCTTCTTGGGCCACTTCTAGAAAATCAGAACAATTATTTCTAACAGTATTTTTCTCACTTGTACAGACCTTTCTCTTGTTGAAATTTTGCCTAATTGTGTAGATAATTACGAGATACTTCCTTTGGCATTTACCTTTTAAGGTTTAAAATTATACTATGAAAAACTTGTTTCTGGTTGTTACATTTTAAAGATAAATATTAAAACTGGATAGGTACTTATTTCAATTTTTCCATCTGTTTTTATTACAAATTTATTATGAGAATAATACTTATGTGGATCTGTCACATATTAGCTCAATGCCAACAAAAGGTTGTCATTCTTACAGTTTTGCATTTCTTCTTAGAATCAGTTCTTAAATAGTGGTCTGCAACGTGATGCTGGAATCATAAAGGCTATTATCCAGATGAATAGATTTCTTGCATCTTAACAAGTATACTTCTTGCCACTGTTGAACCAGAGGTCACTTACTGCTGTCTTGGAAGCATCACTTAGGAATTCTGTGTTTTGAAAAAAATTGTTTACCCTGACATTTCTTGAGTCTCATTTTGATTGGTACTGCAATTGACCCTGAACAACATGGATGTGAACTGTGTGGTCAACTTCTATGTGGGTTTTTTTTCCCCCCAGTAAATACAGTACAGTACTGTAAATATATTTTCCTTGTGATTCTCTCAGTAACATACTGTTTTCAGTAGCTTAAATTAATGTAAGAATATATACAAATTAACATGTTCTTTGACTGTTTATGTTGTTGTTATCATGGCTTCCAGTCAGCAGTAGGCTGTTCATTAGTTATGTTTTGGGGGAATCAAAAGTTACACAAGGATTTTCGACTGGAGGTGGGAATGGTATCCCCAGCCCCCATGTTGTCCAAGGGTCAACTGTACATATTTATAGATATAGTATTATTTGACGTGAATCAGTACTCAGTGACATTGGAATTCATTGATGCGCTGATTTAAGAAGTCCTGGTCTTTTTTGTAGGCTTCATTTCCTGGGCAGCAGGGCTGCTTCCACTATGGGGTTCTCACCCAGATAATTCTTCTCAGGTGTCTGCTTCCTTGTGATGATTATGACAGAAAAGCATTGTTATTCAAAGTGCCCTTTTTAGCAATTCAGAGATAGTTTCTACTTCCTACCAATGTTCTTTCAGAGGCATAAATTATAGGAGTGTGGGATTAACTGTAGATACTACTTACTAGGTAATTACTTATGGGGTAGATTTACTTGAGGGAGCAAAAACCTAAAGGTACAGAGTTCATTACACCAGCATCTTGTTTGTGTAATCTTCCCTCCATAGTTTGGCATTTCTCACTGGTTTGGTAGCTGGGAAGGTGACTGTTGTTTTACTTCTGCCTTTCATGGTCACCTTGAATGATGATGCCTGGGTGTGTGCGGTGGTTGTGATGTCCTTGAAATCAGACTCTGGACTGTCAGCTAAATTTAATGTTTTCAAAAGTGTGTTGATAACTAATGGTTTGCTGTACTAAATTTTTCAAACACAGAGTTGAAAAACACTTGCCCTTAAGAATAACATATTCGATTGCCTTTTTATTAAAATGGGAGTGGCAGTGTTGCTTTCTTTAAAAGCCTGCCACTTTGATCATAGACCTGACCCCTCTAAGTACTGAGACACATGCAGGTGGGACGTAAACTGGAAGACAATTAGAAAGAGGTGGTGTCTCCATCCTGTGTAGATTGTGCATGTTTTCTTACAGAATGTCGTTCTAACTCCCAGGGGCAGTCTGCAGCAAAACGACAAGGAAAATTTAAAAAGGTACTGATTGTCAGTTCTTAAAAAAGATGTCTTAAAGCCTTATTTGCATATTAGTTAACTTTTTTTTTCTGTAACCTATTATAAATCTTTTTTAAAAATCTCTCCCTTAGTTTCCTTTCTTTAAGTTCTGCAGTATAGTGCTTTTAGCTTGTCAGTGTTGACATACTGCTTTCTGAAGTGTTTTTTTTTTCCTGCCATAAATTGATGGAAGACCCCTGTTTTATATGTGTCTAAAAAAGAAATTTAATACTATTCATTTCTTAACTGCACATATGCTGCCAAATAGTAATATTTGAAATTTTGCATATCTAATGAATGCATTCATTCATTAGTGAATGAATATGGTTTTTTTCCTAGCTATATAAGCCAAAACAATTATTTTTAAAGTCAAAAAAACATTCTTAAATTGGATGATTTGATTATTAAAATATTATTATTAAGATATTTGAAAAAAAAGTTTATTCCCTGCTCTTGTGTCGTCGAAGTACTGGAAGAGAAGAGACAGAGCAGTGGACAGGAGGAACAGAAATAAGGACTATTGACCCCACATTAGAATTTACACTAAGAACACGAGCAACTTTAAGACCATCACTTCCCCAGCTTATTAGACAATCTCTGATTTACTGCTAGAGCCAAGTTTAAGTAAAAAAAAGAACAAAAACAAAATTCTACTTCAGGTGTACTTAGAAAAAGGGATAGATGTATTCAGTGAGCTCTCTGGTGAAGACCTGCTGCACCATTTATCATTTTAGTGATTTCTCATGTTCAAGTGGGAAGCATTGCCAAGGAGAACTTGTATTTTAAAGTATAAATAAAAGATAACTCTGTTTCTTAATTCATAGTGATATGAACCTGGGGATCCCTATTTTAGAATACATGAAGTTCCTTTATTTAAGAGACTTCAGTAATGTCTATATTATTATGTAATAGTAAGCACTTTGTTGAAACAAAATGCCCACTGGGAAACATGTTTCCAGATAAAGGAATATGTGCTTCACTACAGACCAGTATTTCTCAGCTGAGAACTATGACCCATTTGTGGGCCATGTACATTCATTTAATGAGATATAACTAGCTTTAAAATGAAAACAGAATAAAGTAGAAAAATGTCATTCATCAGACTCATAAAACTAATGTCTTTTTATTTATAGATTGCTTATCTTTGGGTCATCCTGAAAATAGCTTGAGAGCCACTGCTTTAGAAAATGAGGAAAAGGTCTTCTAGGAGCCCATTAAAAATAGAAGGTGCTTATCACAAAGGCAGAGCTGGGATTTTCTCTTCCTATTGTATATTTTTGTTGGTTTTTTTGGGAGTTTTGGTGGATTTTGTTTGGATAAAGTTGTATAAAATAGGAAACTCTCAAACGACCAGGAAGGTTCTTATTACTTGATAGTTAGGAAAGCTTTATATAAAGAGCTTGGCAATTTAAGTTACCTCTTCCCATTTCACCCTGTTTTGTAGTCTCATGAAAAGACCCATATATTAATTTATTGCCTGAACAAAATACCAACTAGCTTTTGGTGCATAATCCTCAATGGATTTGTCCTTTTGGGTCTCAGTGACTTTTGATTTGGAAAATGCGGGTTATCTTTTTTAAGTTCATTGTCATATAAAAGAGTGTGCTTACTTTTAACAGATGTTAAATAGCATTCCAGTATGATTTTAATCTTTAAAATCACTATCTCAGTTTTACATAAAGGTATTCAAGTTTTGAATTTAGCTATTAATAATTTAAGAACTAAGGAAATTATAATTTTGAACCAAAATTTAAATGGCAGTATGTTATGTTACCCAAAGAATAATTACTGTTTTTGCAGGTAGATTTGACTTTCTAAGGGATATTATTCAACACTGTCAAAATATATGGTAAATAGCAGAAATAATATGTTTTCTTAAAAAACTTAGTGTGAAGTATCTACTATAGAGAACTTAAGCATCTCTTCTCTGAAGATTCCTCTTGACTATCTTTTTAAATCATAATCAAGGTTTCTCAAGACTTAAAATGGTAGAAAACAATTTCTATTAAATTGACCCCATAGTAAGTCCTTGAGAAGTGAGTTGAAAAAATACTGACAAAAAGAACAGGTAAACATGATAAAACAAAAAATAACTCCATTTTTTCTCTTGATTAGGAATTAAAGCTGCCATGTTCATAATTTTTAATAATAAAAATTACTGTCCTGAAATATAGGATTATATTAACACTTATAATTGCTAATTTGATATATTTAATATATAAAATGCTGATCAGAAAACTTTGATTCCCACCCACCCACCCCAGGCCATTCATCACAAACTCCCTGTCTCTTGTGCTTTTAGTGGTAGTTTATGGTTGCCATAGTACAGGGTTTCTATTTATAGATCTTTTTTAGAGTTTATTGTTAATCATAAGTTAATGCATTGCTCATTTTAAATTCAATTCTGTTTTCTCTCTTCTGTACTAAAACATAATAGCAAATGCCTTACCTTTGAGCCTCAGAGGAGAATTGCCTCACAACAGAGATTTCCTTCCCATCCTAAAAGTTGCCCCTCTCTCTAATCAGGCAAAGAGGAGTGGGGAGTAAGGGAGGCTCAGGTTAGATTAGCATCAACACGGCCAGGTGTCTTCCTCCAAGCAGGTGCCCTCCTCTGGGCAGGTGCCTTTCTCTGGGCAGCTGTTGTCTATGTTCTAGTGCAGTGGAAGTACACAAGCAGGATTCCAGAGAGAGCAGGACTACATGAACAGAGGGTAGATGTTGGGGGCTGTCTCTGCCCCTCAATTTCTTCAGTATATTGTTCATGCTGTACAGATGACACTGATATGACCTGTTCCCCTAAGAACTTAGGGTTAATTAGCAACTCAGATTTTACACTTTTTGCCCAGGCAGTGCCCACTGAGGAAAGTGAACTCAAGAGGAGGGAAGAAAAATGAGTAGCAAAGTCCTGAGGAGCTTGCCCAAGCAGAACCCCTGTTTCTTTTCCCCAGCCCCCACACTGCACATGCGACCTTGGCTTGCAGGCGCTGGCTCCTGGCCTGAGACAGCATGGCACTGAAATGGCTGAAAGTGGATTTGTGTGGTTATGTCACATGAGTTGGTTTTATGTGCTTTAAATGAGTCATACTGAAGTAATAGTTACTGTTTTACGTTGGAATGCTATTAGGACTACTGTAACAGTAGTTCCTTATATCTGCTATTATAATTATACCCCCAAATAAAATTTAATTGTGAACATTGCTAACATGGGCATATGTACATTGTATTTACACCTGAGAATCCTATTTGGGACAAGGTGGGACTTGCAATACTATTTTTTTGTCTCAACTTGAGTTTTTTTTCTGAAATTACTTGATTAGGGGAGTAAGTCTTGGTAACATCATTTTTTCCTATTCTAGAAATTTTGTTAATTAAAACAAAAAAGGTTTTAATTTAGTGTTTTTAATATAAACTTGAAGACAGAATTGGAGAAATTGACTTCATGATTTAATTAAGGACACCTGGTTATTATACCAGATCCAGATCTACCGAGTCTAATAGGGGATTTCATTTCCCAGACACCGTTAGTTTTCACAAGTGGAGACTTAATGTGCTTTAACAGAATAGATGGAAACAGGTGTAATTAGATATAACAACACATTTCTCTACTCTTTTCAAAGCAAAGCTTCTCAAAGGAACTACTATGCTTATTTACCTCCTGTTTTCCCTGCATCTCTTTCTCGGTCAGCCCTTACCCCCACTGTCCATAGAGACTGCGTGTCTCTTGTGGTGACCAGCCACTGCTGCCCAGTTCTGCGGCTGGGTCCTTCTCCCTACTGGCACCACCTCCACTGTCACTGGCTGACCACTCTTTGTTTCTGCCGGTTCATCTGCAGAGCCCCTCTGGTGTCTGTCTCACTCACTCCTGAACATCTTTGAGACAGTAGAACGCTTTGGGTCAAGGCCTGGGCTTCCTTCCCCACCCCACCGCCAGTCCTGCCCAGATTCATTTGTCCCCTAGTTTTAAACACCGTCAGCAAGCACTGTCTGTTCTGCCTTCACAGATTTCTAAATCCGTCCACAGCTTCCTCTTGTACAGCCCATTCTTTAGATCAGAGCAGTGTTGGGAGTCTGGGCTCACTTCCTAACTTGTCTCTCTCCTTTCAACTTCTGCCCTCTATCGTCCATTCTCCAAGCAGCAGGAAAAGTTATTAAAAACAAACCAATATTTTTCATCCAGATAAGGATCCAAAGACATTAAATAAAAAGCAGAAATCCTGAATCCTATCACTGCCTTGCCTACAACTCTCCTGGTAGGCTTCCTGGTGCATTTAGAATAACATCTGTATTTCTGTACTCTGTTTTATCAGCCCTACTTCCGGTAATCGCTGCCTACTTGCTCAGTGCACCCAGCTGTGCTTGCCTCTAACTCGGGCTCAGGGCTTTGCATGTGCTCGTCTTTTGTCTCCAGATATTTCTTCCTCTTCTCATTCTGGTCACTTAGGTCGATTGAGGTTCCTGTGCTTAGGTCATGGAGGTTCACTTTGATAGGATGTTCCCTGTTTCAGAGTGGCTTTTCAGCACCCCTTCCTCATTGTTTTCCTCGCTTCACCTAGCAGCTGTTCTGTCCCTGCATTGTTTCTTCATCTTCATATCCTGTGGTGGTTTCTGAAGCTGTTTGCTACCTGTATGTTGTCTGCATCCCCACCACACTATGCTCCTAAAGGGCAGGAGCATTGTCTGCTTTGCTGCTCACCTCTTAGCACATTACCTGGCACATCACAAGGCCTCACGAAGTCCTCTTGATTGAAGACATTTCTCTTAAATTTACTTTAAAAGGAGGTTCTTTCCTCTTTTTAAATTCTAAGTTTAAAATTCTAAGTTCTTTCCTTCCTTCTCAAGTAGAAGATGGGAAAGCTCAGTAGACTTTGGTAATTAGTACTTTCTGTAATCCAGTCTATCAAGTAAAACTAAGAATACCAGCTACACTCATACGGAGGAAAGTGTTTTCTTCCTCTATTTTATTCTTTTTTAAGATTTTATTTTTAAGTAATCTCTACACCCAGTGTGGGGATCAAACCCACAACCCCAAGATCAAGAGGCACATGTTCCACCCACTGAGGCAGCCAGGCATCCCTTGCTTCCTTTCTTTTAAAGGAGATTTAGAAGCATCAATACTTTAAAAGTTTGGGAAAAAAGTCCTTTGATCACACATTGGAATTTTTTATGTATTGTGGCCCTTGGGATCTGGAATATCATGTAATACAACTGAGTGCAGCCTCTGTTTTGGGATATTCAGGTACTGAAGATGATTTAAAATATGTTGAAGCATGTTAATCTGAGACTCTCCACGTTCATAGGATGTGATCCCCGTTCATTACTACTTAATACCTCCGCCAACAAAGACGAAGAACGGCAGCAAAGATAAAGAAAAAGAGGCAGAAAAAGAGAAAGATTTGAAAGAGGAGTTCACTGAAGCATTACGAGATCTTAAAATTCAGTGGATGACAAAGTAAGTTTTAGTGGATTTTAATCCTCTAAGTGTTTACTTTTATTTTCCCATTTACAACCAGAAGTGAGATGTGTATGTGCATGGGCTCTATTCAGAATATTAACAATGGGTGGTAGGGCTACAAGTGTTTTTATTTTAACTACTTAATTCTGATTTGCTCTTGGAAGAGAATTTTATTGGAAAGTATAAAGAAGAAAATAAAGATCACCTTTTTCCTATTCTGCAAAGGTAATCATTGTCCTGTTATTTTCTCTGTAAAATACAAAGAAATCATTGTCCTATTGTTATTTTCTCTGCATGTAGCAGTGTGAATTACATCATGTCCTAGTTTTCCAATTACTATTTGATGATGAGCATTTCTTGGGTCATTTAATAGTCCTTTAAAGTACCATTTTAATGACTATTATGTGGTCCTATTAATGAAATATAACCCACCTAAATACTGTCTTTGGTGTATGGTATTTATAGCTTTTCTCTGTGGTGCTGTGATGCACATTTTTATGCATGTAGTTTCTTTAAATATCCATCAGATTGCATCTTGAAAGTATAATTATTGAATCAGTATTATTAATACTAAAAATTGCCTTAATATGTTTTACCAGATTGCTTTCTAGAGGGAATGTCACAGTTTCTACTCCCTTCAGTAGTTTATGGCGGAGCCTGTTTTGTTCACTATACCTTTGCCCAAGCTGAGCCATGGAATTGAAAATAAAGCCTTGCTTCTAGAGGGTGAAAAAAGAAAATGCCATGATCATAGTCTTAAATTGCGTATCCTAAGTTATGAAATTTGAGCTTTTTAAATGCTATCATTGTGTTTTTTGTGAAGCTTCTATCAGTTGAACATGTTCTGTACTCTTTTTCTGTTGGGATATCAGATTTTTCTTTTAACTTTTTAACATAAAAGATATTAATGCTTTGCTGTACTTGGACACATTTTTCCCCCAGCTTGTTTTTTGACTTGTAGCTTACTTTTTACATAATAGGAATTTATTCTCCTGTTAAATGGATTGCTTTTTCCATTTGTGTTATGTAGTATCTCTCTGACCACTGCTTTCCTATGAGAGTCCTCATTAGCTAAATATGTATGCACCCTTGCAGTCCTGCAGTCTTCTAGAGAACAGACATCATATTGTAAAAATAATTCCCAAGGATTGAAGTTACAGTGTCTGTCTACATTCAAACTTACCTTTTCACTTAAAACCTGCCTGTATCTCCACCAGAAGTCAAAGTCTATAAGTCTGATTATAGGATATTGTAAACAGTTGAAAATATTAGTATCCCCTGGAAACTAGTGAAAATCCTTTTTTTTAAAAATCAACCTTAAAACCTTTGGAGATAGTAGTAAGGGCATACAGCAAATGATGAAGCATCTATTCAAGAATATCTAAAGTTCAGGAAGAAAAGTGAGAATCTTTGTTATCTGTGCCAAGGCCACTCCCTCACCCCTCAGCTCCCAGAGGACTCTCCTCCTGGGAGGAGCTGGTGCTCATGTGTGACTCAGCTACCTGGTGCTAAGGCTGAGTTATGAGCGAATGTAGGGGGGAGAAAGGGTGGAGCAGAGGGCCTGCCTTGGACATGCTGCTGCTGAGAGCACTGGGTCCCCTGCCACCCCAGCGCAGCCCAGGAAGCAGTGGTTTCATGGCAGGCAAGGCAAGCCAGGAAGAAACCTCTGGCCACTACTCCCCCTCACCTTTTTTATCAGAAGAATTCACAGCTTTATTCAACTCCCCATACAGGGACATGGAATGTGTCTTCATTCACCTAAGACTTGAGATTTTTCGGGAAAGTTTACATATTTCTAAAACATTTTAGACATTTCTAGGTCTTTTCATCTCTCTTGCTTATTTGAATGTTTTTTCCTCCTCTTTATACGTCTATACCTGGTATGTGTGAAAACTTGATGCTTAACAATTTGATTTTTTTTTCTAGGTTGAGCATAGTTAATACCTGCAAATAATGATAGTCATTGTCAGTAATTTTATCTCAGGTTGATGCCTTTTGTTATAGACTGGAACTTCAAAGCAATGTTAAATAATAGGGAAGACAAAAATTGTTTTCTTTCTAAAAGAAATGAAATACAATGTTTATCTCTTTCTTGTATACATAGGTTGGATTCTAGTGACATTTATAATGAATTGAAAGAAACATATCCTAATTATCTTCCTCTGTATGTTGCAAGACTTCATCAGTTGGATGCTGAAAAGGTTGGACGTGTTCATTCTTAATATGAGTATTTCATTTTGTTTGTAACATTAGATAAGGTATATACGTTGAATAAAAATGCAGCCTTATATTTGTCTTGTGTTCTTGCCAGATGAAAACATGTTTCTTCAGATTGAATGTTCTATTAACTATTTTCACTAAGGTAATGACAGGGCACTTAGCCATTACTGTGGGTTCAGTATAGTATTCCTGCTCACATTTTTGTCATTGGGAGGAGGAATAGGTAAGATATCCTAGGATTGCTTTTCTGACATTCACCTCAAGGCAGCAGTCCTGGCCTCCTGTAATTCTAAACACATGTAGCAAACTAAGAACTCCTACTCTGCATCAACTTTGTTACTGATGCTAATTTTTAAGAATTGGCCGTAGTTCCAAACTGTCTTAACGTGGGCCAGCTCTTGTTGACCAGTAGGAAAGTGCTAGCTATAATCAATTAAAAATTCTCCAGGGTTCAGAGTGAACCTGAAGGTGTTGAAAGGAGACCTCTAAGACTCACAAGTGAGGAGCAAATTGCTGAGAGCAGCATGAGCACCGACTGTGGTGATTGTAGCTAGACTCTGCGGGTAGACTGCCCAGCCCTCTCACTCTGGACTTGGGATTCTCATGATTGAGACAGAGGAAGCAAAGGTAATTTGGTGTACTCATTGGTACACCTATTTCTTATTTATTCTTTTTTTTCCTCCCTAGGAGCGGATGAAAAGACTTAATGAAATTGTTGAAGCTGCAGATGCTGTTATTTCTCATATAGATCAAACGGCCCTAGCGGTTTATATGGCAATGAAGACTGACCCCAGGCCTGATGCAGCTACTATAAAAAAGTACCTAACCAGTAAATAATCTTTCTTGCATCTCATTTCTTAGTTACTTTTTAAAATCGTTGAGAATATTCTTCTTTTTTGATATTTGTTACGTCCCTAGAACTATCAGTTTTTGGATACTCCACCCTTAAGATATTTTGTAATAATTTTCTTCAGTCATTTGAGATTAAGCAAAAGAAAAGGAGTTTGTTTTCTCTACCATTAGGTGCTGTTGTGGTGGAGAGACTTGAATATCTGTGATCAAACAGTCCTGCCCCTTGGGGATTTGTGGGAACTGGATATCTGGAGAAGGCAAACACATAACATTCTATAAGATTACTTTCTAAACTCTTCGTTGATTAAAACCAGGAAAAGCTCAGATTTAGTTTGTAATGCCTGGTAACACAAACAGAAATAAAGTTAGGTTGAAACCGTCACCTAGCAACTTGAGTTAGGAACTGTTCTTACAGTATCTTTTGGGGTGAAGGGAGGGAAGTTTATGGCTTAGCTTTAAAAAACCTAGTGTGACCTGTAAAGCAAGAGGCATCGCTGGATGGTGGTAGGTGAACGTATGGCTCCCACACGGTCTATGACGCTCCCTCAACCTCCCCTTCACCTTCCTTAATTCTCAGGACCATCTTGTGAAGTTCTCCTGATACCAGCTTTCCCTTTGTCACTTTGGTTTACTTTCACCCAAGGGTCATCACCTGCGAGGGTGGAAATCTTGCCTCCTCCTAGAGCTATTAAAGTGATTCCTTCAGCTTCTTCAGTCAATACTTCTTTCTCTATCAAGTTCCTGATTCTAAACTTCTAGAACTCTTGGTATTACGTTATTTATACTAATATTACAGCTGTTACGAATCTACAAGCAGTAGTTTTCAAGCAGAATAAAATTTCTTCAGATTAGATTGTTGGCATGGTGTGCGTCCTTTCCCACCTTCTAAAGGAGTGATCTCAAATGTTGCTGTTTTGTCCATTTGTAAAGTGCCAGTTATGTACAAGGAATTATTTGGGGCCTGTTAAATACCTCATTTAAACTTAATCTTCTAAATAACATGCCTCGTAGGGGCATCTGCAGAAAAGCAAAAAGGCTCAGAGGATACATGACCAGCCTAGGGGGCCAGTGCTGGAGATGGGAGAGCGGGATTCACACCGGATACATGCAGGCCCGGGTCCTTTCATATTCTGATACCCTTGCGTTCCTACCTGTCTTGAGAGGATTCATAGGCCTCATTTCTTTCTGATAGTAAAAAAAAAAGCATCAGCTCTGCCTTGCACTTACCCATCTTCTGGCTGTCCTTTCTGTGTCGGGTGGTGGTGGTGTGGGGAGGTAGAGAGCCCTCTCTGAGCCTGACTTCTGCTCTAGGTCTGAATACCCCCTCCATTTCTTTCATAACTGCCCTCTGCTGACAAGCCCCTTTCTCCTGGTCTTCAGGTGTGTATGCCTCAGCCCACAGCCATATCCATATGTCTCCTGTCCTCTGTGGGGCTCCTGGCTTCTCACTGGAGTCATCTACATTGCACTTCCTCAATTCCATTCCATGTTAATCCCGTTGCAGTAATTAATAAATCCCGTCTAGGCTTTATTACCTGTGAGAAGCTCATTGCAGAAACATTGGCCCCTCTAAGGCTACGTTGACCTCACTGTGGCCTCTGCTATCAGCTGCCCCATCCCTTCCAGCATCTGCTATTTCTTAGTTTGTGAAAATAGAGAATAGACTCTCATGTGTGTAGGAAATCACGTTTGAAATTTCAGTAAATATGAAGGTCCATTTAGCACTGCTGATACTTTGGCCTGAATGGCTGATACTTTCCTGAATCTTACTGTCCACAGAGGAAACTCTTAATTCCAGATTAAAGTGAGCCACGGACCAAGATTAGTTGTATTTTCTTCTCTTTTCTTTTCTTTTCTTTTTTTTTTTTAAGATTTATTTAATCACAAGAGACAGAGAGAAAGAGGGGCAGAGACACAGGCAGAGGGAGAAGCAGGCTCCATGCAGGGAGCCTGACATGGGACTCAATCCCGGGTCTCCAGGATCAGGCTCTGGGCTGAAGGCGGTGCTAAACCACTGAGCCACCTGGGCTGCCCAGATTAGTTGTATTTTCAATCTTATTAGTCCCTTTTTTCTCAGTTTTAATTTCAGACCCTGACTCCAGTGGCTGTCAAAAAATAACAGGAACTTAGGGTCCTTGCTTTAAAGATTATAAAGACTTTCAGAGATGGTGGAATAAAACCAGAAAGGAACCATCGAATGTTGTGAAAATGCTGAGACGCTAGTTTGTTTTTGGCAACACTAGATCGGTTTGTCTGACTCACAATGTAGGTGTTTGCCCCAGGCCTTGCTTTGGCCAAACCAGCATGGGCCTCAGGTACGCTGTGCTGCGCACAGTACCCTGTCCAGGTGTTCCTTTTCTGGGCAAACCTCGGGAGGGTTTGCATTTGTTGGAGACGGAGTAGCAGTGGAGCATTTATTCCTCATTTTCATGCAAAGCTGCTTTTACTTCAGTCACCCATGTACTAGAAATTATGATAGCCCTTTTTTAATCTTAAAAATGATAGTAGCTTTTTGTAGGCGCTCCATTATCAAGTTTTAGTTAAATTAAGCTGCGGTTTATTTAGGCCATTAAAGTATCTGATTGAAGCTCTTCCTAAAATATAGCAGTACCACATTGATCAGAACCACTAACTAGATTTGATTCAGAGATGTTTATTGAGCAAACACTGTAGTCAAAGCATCACTGAGAGGAACATAAAAAGAACAGGATGCTCTACTCCTAGAAAGCATATACTCTGATGCCGAAAATGAAGTTGCTAGCTAGGATGTGATTAAGAGTTACAATATTTTATATTGTGAGAGCCTGTAGGAAAGAGAGCTGGTTTCATTTGAGTAGAGAAAGCCTCGTAGATTAATAAGGTATTTGATCTGAGCCAGTAAGTTCTAAGTTACATGAGAATAGAGAAGGAATATTCCAAATATGTGGAATATTAGGTTCTTGGATCAGAGAATGCTAAAATAGAAAGAGGTCTTGCGGGTAGTATGGTCCAGGACTGACAAGTACAGCACACCTCTGTCACCCTCTATGTTCTGCATCCTCCAACCCTTCTCTGGGCAGCTAGGACCAAACAGTCAGACTGCCATGAGTGATCAAATCTGCCTTGCCAATCCAGTTCTGTTCCAAGGCTCTCTTCCTCCTTCACGGAATGGGGACAATAATCGTATCCTGCTCCTAGGGTTGCTTTAAAGTATAAGTAAAGTACTGGCAAGATGTTTCAGATGGTGGCCGGCATCTTAAAGGTGGGGCAGTGAGGGGGATGCTCAGTAAGTGAGAAGCCTTGTACGTGCCCTTCACCTCAGAAATCCTTTTGTTCCTGAGTCCAAAGTAAACCAAGCAGTTCCCTGGCACCTTTCCCCAAAAAGAGAGTGAAAGTTGGTTCTTTCAAGCTTTGAAACTTTGCTGAAATTTCATCCCAGGCATCTTTTTTTGGCTTCACTTTATCTACATTACAAACTTATTAAGGTGGGTAACTTTGTTGGCTTGTAACAAGTTGTTGTTTTCTCATTTTAATTATCTCTTGTACTAATTGTTGATTTTGTAGTGCCAGAAGATTTCATGTGTTGCACATTACACTCCGAGTCCTTCAGAATCATTCCCACTGTTAGTTTGTCCATGTCCGAGCGCTCCGTGGGCTCTCATCATTTTTAATCCTCATTGTCTTTTACGCATGTCGGACATGAGTTGGACAAAATTCCTCAGATAAGCAAGTATCTTCAAGAAGAACACTATCCCCTGGAGTGTAGGTTGTTACTGTATTTCACTCAGCAAGGGTTTATTGAGTTTCTGTTCTGTGCCAGGCATTGTCTGGGCATTTGGGATACATCAGAAGAGCACAGATTCCTGCCTTGCAGGGAGGCAGTTTTACCATCCCATCGTGATTAAGAGCAGGGTTTCAGAAGCAGACACTGTGTAGTTTCAAATGCTGGATCTACTGATTCCTAACTGTAGGACCTTGAACAAATCTGTGTGCCTCAACCGCCTCCTTTGCAAAATAGGGATCATTAATAGTATCTTACTCAGAATTGTTTTGACTGTAAATGAATTAATATGTAAAAGTGCTAAAAGAGTTGCTGGCACATTCAGAGTAAGCATTTTAGTGTTTGCTCTGTTTATGAATGAAGGTTCACTGCTGAAAGAACTTCTAACGTCAATTCAAAAATATGTAATAATTGCTCTTTATAAGAAATCTATCTAAAAGATACTGTTCTGATGAAGTTATCTAGCTGACAGAATTTAGAGCTGAACAGACTTTCACTTCTGTTACTTTGTGGCATCCTGTTTCAACCAAACACAGCTGTCGTAACTGTTTAATCTGTATGTATAATGGAGCAGCTAGTGTGGCATTACAAATAAGGCATCTTGTTTGATGTACTATACAGATGGATATACCTAGCTATCCAATATTCCTACATTGTCAATCTCAGGGAAAGAATGCATGAGTTTATAGTTTCAGATAAGTCTGCACTTTTCAAGGACTTTTACTGATCTATGAATTGTTTTTTGATTTGGTGCCCAGTGATATGGACAAACAAAAATCTACTCTCGTGGATGCCCTCTGTCGGAAAGGATGTGCCCTAGCTGATCATCTGCTTCATGCACAAGATCAAGATGGGGCTGTTTCCAGTGATACTGAAGGGAGAGAGGAGGAAAGAGAAAATACTCTGGATTCTGTGATGTTAACTTTTTGGGAAACTACAAAATGGACTGATCTTTTTGACAATAAGGTAATCTTTGTGCACAGTTCTTGGGGGTCACTTACAAACCTCCCTGGTGCCCCATTGGCTCCTCTCAGGTTTCCCAGCTCCCTGGTCAGAAGAGGAAGAAAATCTATAGAGTGGGGCTGTGCTGGGATCTGAAGAAGGCATTGTTTAGAGAGACCTCCATCTGCACAGTGGCTCTTTAGCCAAACTAATTCGGAAAACAGCTTGAGAATGTGTGTGTAGTGGCCTTTCAGTTAAGTCCATTCTCTCTGAAGCTAGAAAGAAGAACATCTAGAAATTGTGTTTGTGCCTTCCCACATCTGTGCTGATTCATCAGGGATGGAGAGGGCAGCATTCCAGTTACTTTAGATGCTCTTTTTCTCAAAACCCTTTGACTTTTAAGTAATTATCATCTGGATTTATAGCTCATCAGTTTTAAAACCCAGTTTAGAAGTAGCATTGATAAATTTTTTGGATTTTGGCTATAAAAACCTTTTAAATCCCTTTAAGCTTTCTACCATAATTCTTACAGTAGGGATTCTGTAAGTATAAGTTTTTATCAGTCTTCCTTTCTTCTGAAGATAGAGAAAAATAAAGTAAATGAAATCGGTGGAGTTCTCCTAACCCAGCACAAGCCACTGTTTTTGTTTTCTAGATTAACTGATAATTTATAATAAAGACCTAAGATAGGAGAAGTTTCCTCTATGCTTGAGTTTTTCCCACCACAGTACTTTTATAATTTAGCTAAATGTTTTATTTTAACTCAGAAGTAGAATGGAGATAGGCCTAGTTTTATGGCAGCTGTGCTCATGCTGGGGAAATGGGGTTAGAGTCAGGAAACTGAAGGATTTAGTGCAGCACCAGAGGTTAAGAATTTGGATCTGAAACCGGACCCTGGAGTTCACATCTTGCTTCTGCCACCTTCATCTGTATGACCCTGGGCAAGTTACTGAATTCTAATGCCTCGGTTTCTTACCTGTCAAATGGGAGTGGTGACAGGACACAGAGTTCCTAATGAGTGAGTGTTAAGTACAGGCAGGGCCCTGAGAAGTGTTTGCTGCCATTGCTGACATAGGACTGTTGCGTGTCTGCCTCATGCTCCCTGCTGTGCTTGCTGCTGGAGAAAGATGAATAAGAGCCTGCAGGCCAAACACTGGATGAACAGCGTAGAAAAACTTATCAATGAGCCTGTTTGCCATAATACTACTACTGTATTAGGGGCCATGCATTGTATTATGTGTCTTTTTATTACACTGAAAAGAATTGAACACTTTGCTTGCCTCTAGAGTACAAATAAAAGTGATAGGATTCCTTTCTTTGAGATTGTTCTCTATATTCTAAAAGTGGAGAGCAAAAATATGAATAAATGGTTACGAGTATATTTGACAGATGGAATAATTAAAGGTACAAACTTATACAAAAGGAATTAATTGAAAGTAAGAATATGTTTATACAATATGATACCTTTTTTTTTTTAACTTTATACCCTTTTGTAGTTTTGGTCATTCATAATGACTTCTTATAGTTTTGTACTTCTATCTTTATTTGTGTTTTTTGCAATCATTTATGTTTAGCTCCCCTTTGCATAAAGAGGTGTTTTGGTATAGATTCCAAGAGCTAGTGGTTTATCACAGTTTTATTTTTTCCCCCAAATAAGTTATTTTGTGGAATATTCAACTTTTGTTCTTTCAGAAACATTTTGAAATTTGCTTGATGTAAAAATGTTTATTTTAAAAGCTGAACTTCTCTTAAGGCCTTGTTTTCATTATTAAAGCTATAGGCTATAAAATATAAGCATTTCATAGATAAGCTTTATCTTGTTTTATATTATAGGTTTTAACATTTGCATACAAACATGCATTAGTACATAAATTGTATGGGAGAGGCCTTAAATTTGCAACTAAACTTGTGGAAGAAAAGCCAACAAAAGAAAACTGGAAAAATTGTATTCAAGTAAGTGATACTAAACTGTCACTGTTAAGTGTCCCGTCAGTATCTCATCATGTGACAAGATAGCTAGAAGACTTACAGTGATTTAGTGATGCTGACTCTTACATGACTACTACTCTAATTTGTGTAATGTGAACTATAAAGTAAAAGCATGAGAGATAGCCAGTAAGCTATTGACTTTTTTTTTACTTTTCTTATTAAAATATTTATATTTAGCCTCAAATATTTTTAACATACGCAAAGTGCATTAGGAAGTTTCGATGTATAGTCAGAAGACTGAGTTTTCTTTATGAAGGAGGCAAAAATCATTCCCTTTAAATACATATTGGCTCAGTTCTAAAGTGGTTGAGCTTCTAGAGTTTATATTTGATCTTACTCATTTGAAATGATAGACCATTTTATGATATTACCACATACCGTCTTCTGTACTAGTTAACTGTCAAGTGTAAAAACTTACTGAACTCCACAGAAATCATCCTAGCCTTATCTTGTCTCTGGACACACACAGGTGGTTTGTGCCTACAAGGCATAATGGGTTTGGGCACCTTAGTCCTATGCCAAATGTTGCAAAGGTCTGGTCTCTCTAAGGTATTCTTTGGATGTAAGTTCCTGGGGAAGCTTTTTATAATTAAACTACAAGTTATCTTCCTTCTTAGACCTTTTCTATGTACCTTCACTGGTGAGTCCAGATTGTAAGACATTTTAAATTAGCATCTTCAGATCTTTGAATAGCTTAAGAGAACTCTTGCTGAAACTAATCATTAATGAGTGTAGTGTGATTCTCGTTATGTCAGCTATAATCTGTAAGCTCTTATGTCGGTAAAGCCAGTGACTCACCCAGATGTTCACGTCAGGGGATGTTCTATAACGAATGTCCCAGCCACTCTGTTCCTGTACTGTCTGTTCTCCACAGCACAGCTGGAAAAGAAAGGCTTTAGACACCTCCTGGTAAAGCCCCATCACATTTAGGATAGAATCCAAACTCCTTTTTGTGGCCCACAACACTCCATGTGATCTGGCTCCTGCCTTTCTCCCCAGCCCTCTCTCACCAGGGGACCTCATTAGTCCAGCTGTATGGAGAGCTCTTCCCAGGTTTTCAGAGCAGGTTACTTCTGCTTCAAATTTTTCCTTAAATATCCCCTTCTCAGAGATCCCATTCTTGACCCATCTCATTTCCCAGTCACCCTGTTATCTCATCAGATTGTAGTGTGTACTTGAAATACGCAGCTTAATTATGTACTCATTTGTTCATTGATTTGCTTATTTATCTTTGGTTCTCCTGAATGGAACATAACTTTCCTGAAAGTGGGAAGTGAGTTTGTATGGTGCTGTTTTCCCCATGTCTAGCACAGTGTGTGACTTACAGTCAGAATGAAAAAGAAAGAAAGGCAACTAGTATGGTAGAAGGGAGCAAGGAAGTTGGAATGAAGAAAGGAAGACGGGAAGGTTAGTAGAAAGACAGGAAAGAAGGGAGGTTGGCCAGGATGGTCATAGTTGCCTATAGAGGTTGGCTGGTAGGAAAGTGGTAAGTGAGCTGACAGTAAGGAAGATCCGTTGATGGTTGGTGGGTGGCTGGGATGGGAGGAAAGTTCTACGTGCTAGTACTCTATTATTGTTAGATACAGACTTTTTTGAATATTGATCTTAAAAACTGTTCTATAATACTACACTTTTGTGTTTTGTTATAGCTGATGAAGTTACTTGGATGGACCCATTGTGCATCTTTTACTGAAAACTGGCTCCCCATCATGTATCCTCCTGATTATTGTGTATTCTAAAATAGGAACTAAGACTTTAAATTTTAAAAAAGAAAGTTTTATAGTGAATGGATATAAAAACAAATTTGTGGCATTTTTAGTCTTAATGCATGTTTTCATCCGCTATCAAATACTGATTATTAAAATGATGTGTATTTATCAGAGAATTTGCTGGCGTGTGGCTTAATACATGTAACCTAGACCTCTGACATCATGGTGTTTTTTTATGCCTCACATTGCTGGCGACGGGCTGTGCCCTGACTGCCAGCACCAAGGACTTTCATTTGGGTTGCAGCTATTACATGCATGATAAGTTTTGAACAGTGACTTTTAACTGCAAACCTGTAAAATTTTATTTTTTATTTTATAAATGAACAGGGTTTTAACATGCTCAACTTTAATTTTTTCAATTGTATGAAGGCCTTAAAAAGCTACATTAAGCGTAGCTCAAATTATTTATCAGACTAAAAGTAACAGAACCTCATTTCCAGAAATTTTTTTTTCTTTTTCTTTTTCTTTTTCTTTTTTCTTTTTTCTTTTTTTTTTTTTTTTTTTTTTTTTTTTTTTTTTTGCAAAAGTTTACATTCAATTAAGGGGGAAAAATAAAACCGACACAAATAAATGTGTAGCAGTTGCTGGAGCATAACTGCTTCACTAAATCTAAATCTTCATCTTGGAGTTATTTCAGGTCAATCATTTTTAACATCCTCTTGACATGCAGAGCATCAGAATGAACTAATAATACATGTATAAGTGCCAGACAGCTAAATCTTTATCAGGTATTGTAAAGACACACATATGGTATGTTTATTAAAGTTGAAATAATGTAAACACGTGAATAAATGTGCAAAACCAAGATCACAATATATACCATATGCATTCTGATACCTTAATTTTTTTTATAAATAATAAAAGTGAATATTAAAGCTTCTTAAAGTTGGTCTTAATTTTTCATAAATAAAATTTGGGGTTAGAACAGAAATAATATATTAAATCAATAGACAAATTCTCAACATGAGGTAATTTATTTTATATTTCCTATAGGCTTGCAGTTATTTGAATATACTGCCAATTCTTATGTGATTAACTTTTGTGAATGTTTTTGGCTTTTTATTATTTTTATCTTTCTGGCTACTATACTTGCTTCTCTCATCCTTCCTATATAATAAAAAGACACACGTAGACAATAATTGAAAAGCCTCTACTCACAGCAAATGTGTTTGTGTGTGTGTATGGTTTTTAAATCTTATTCCTGTAGAATTTGCTATTATGAAAGACCTCTCAGTTAATCATCCAGTCTCTCACAACTGGTTTTGGGTAATTGACCCCTTTATTGGTAAAAACATCAGAGCTTTATGAGCAAATGCAAATATGCATGCAAATATTTTGCAAACAATTTCTGAGCCATCTAGAATTTAAAGTCTGTCCATGAACAACCACATGCGTATTTTCTCACAAACACACAATACTTTCATCCCCAATTATACAGGTTCCCGTGTATATATGTTCAGTCCAATGAGGAAGTTGAGAGGCACGGAAAGGTAGGGTGACTGCTTCATTCATTATAGAGTCTGTTTTATAATTCAGGTTTCACCATTCCTAGTAAGTACTGCCCATTTGCACAGAGCCCCAGGGGCAGCCAGAGGTAGAAGCTTAAGTCCTCTCAGGTTCTTCATCGGATGTGTGCAGCCCTAGGATGTAGATACCCAGATTTCAAATCCTCTATGAACATCTTATTTCCTAGCTTTTCTTTTTAAGCCTTTTGATTAACCCCAACTTTTCACCATCTCAGGCAGCCACAAAATTACAGTTGCCTATAATTATCAAGACAAACACCCCCTCGGGTAAAGGCCTCTCAGCCCAAGGAGAGCTGAATCTAGGTAAATAAAAATGGCCTTGCACATGGGGTTTTCTAGGGAGAGACCATTAAAGCTTGGGAGGAGCTCCCACCCCTGTTCAGCTCTCTCCGGTGATTGCCGGGCTGCTGGCTTTCCAGGCAAACGCGGAGCTGGAGATGGGATAGGAGCAGGGCAGTTTGAAACGTCACATCCCCCATGGTCACAGACATTACTCTTTCTTTTTAACCACATGAATCTATGTCCAATTTTAATATAAATTTAAGGGTATGGCGGGTTCCGCCCCTCGTTCGGGGAGCGGCAGGCTTGGGCTGGCCCACGGAGCTGCTGCCACACTTCACGCCCTCTGCGCCAACACCATGCTCCAGTTCCTGTTTGTATTTACTTTTGGCAATGTGGTTGGAATGTATCTGGCTCAGAACTATGACATACCAAACGTGGCTAAAAAACTAAAAGAAATTAAAAAGGACTTGGATGCCAAGAAGAAACTCCCTAGTTCATGAGGCGAATTCCAGCACTGCCTTCTGGATACACTGATTCTGCTGTTATTGAGGGCCTCCTTACCATCTGAACCAAAAACTTTTGTTTTAAATTCCAGCCTCAACCATTTTCCTCTCTGCTAGATCCTGTCTTGCCTGAGAGCACAGATGGGGCCAGAAGTTAAGAACCACCCTTTCCACCTTCCTCACCTCATCCCTCCTGAAAAAGAATTCAGCCCCTGGTGGCTTTTGGATATACTCAAGAACAATGTGGCACTTCAGGTACAGGGAGCAGTTGGGCCCTCTCAACAGGTTCATTTAGTGGCGGCCTGTGTGTGTGATGCTGTGAATCGGTGGCCTCCCAGCCTCCCTCTGTTTAGTACTAAAAAACAAACAAGTGACCTGTGTGTTTTCAGGAGGAGGTAGTGAAATAATGGAACTTTTTAGTATGTTCAGTAAAGCATGATGGGATCCCTGGGTGGCGCAGCGGTTTGGCGCCTGCCTTTGGCCCGGGGCGCGATCCTGGAGACCCGGGATCGAATCCCACATCGGGCTCCCGGTGCATGGAGCCTGCTTCTCCCTCCGCCTGTGTCTCTGCCTCTCTCTCTCTCTGTGACTATCATAAATAAATTAAAAAAAAAAATTAGTAAAGCATGAATATTTTCAGGCAAGTTTTGTTTTGTTTTTGTTTTGTTTTGTTTTGTTTTGTTTTGTTTTGTTTTGTTTTGTTTAAGGCTCAATAAGCCACTTCCTGGTTTTCAGCTGTAACAAAAACTTCTCTAATTACTACTTATCTCTTCTATTGGGGCTAAAGCCTTCCACAGGTGGTAAAATTTTAGAATGAAGATTGGTTAGTTTGCTATGGAAGTTGGAGGTACATCCACAGACTGGCAAAATCTGCTTTGAACTGTGATTTCTAGAAAGATCAGCTGCATAAGAGGAACCCGTGGTTAGAGGCTGTGACCTCGTGGCAGTTCAACAAAGCTTTCCTGTCTGCCTCTGGTTTCTGTTCTGAACACACTACCTCCGGGGTAGCAGCTGGATCCAAATAAGCTCTAGAAGAATGTGTCCTCAGTAAAATCACTACCGTTAATTAACAGGATGTGAATATAAAATAGTAATTTAAAAAGCCAGGGACAGTTTTCCTGTTTCTGGTAATGGTAGCCAATTTTTGCACCACGTCCACTAAAGACAACTCTAGGGGCCAGGTACTTCTTAAACATTAGAGATGGTCCAGAGTGTGTGCTCATCTCTGGCCCTTTTCCAGTGACGGGTTTCCAGTTGTCATAGGTAGGAGCTTTGCCATCGTGGGATTTCTCACCGCCGCAGGTGACTTGTCTAGCCCTGGAAGAGCATGGCCTGGTCCCCTCCTTCTCTCCTCTGATGATGAAATGTCTAGACCACATGGCTGGAGTCCCAGCCCAGGTCTCTGCTCACTAGTCCTGGCTCAGGCCCCGATGAGCCACATCACTTGACCTCCATGGGTGTCATCCAGAAAATTCAGGCAATATATTCAGTGTGTCTGTTCCAACTAAAAATTTATTGAATCTGAATTAACTTGAGTCTTCTTCTGCAGTGTTTCTTTCTCTGTATTCTCAGTGGCCCAGCATTAAAAGGTATGTTTTTGTCTTTCTCTGTAGGAATTAGGTCAGAGAAGTATACATAGAGATGGAAAGGAGAAATGCTTTTGATTTCCCCATCTTAAAAAAGAAAACAAAACCAAAAAACCCTTGAACAGAGACTTCCTTAAGGAATAAGAAAGGAAGAATAAGCTCCAAAATTCATTAGTGTAAACATAGTTAACAAGAGGAAACAACTATATTAGCAATAATTGAATGAGGAAGCTGGAAAGAAGCAGGAGGTGTAAGCACTGCTCTGGGGAAGGGCCCAGGGTGTCTCACCTGCAGTAGCAGCCTTCCCAGAGCGCGCAGGCAGTGGGAGGGCCAAGGCTCACTGCACAGCACCCGGCAACAGGCCAGCCGCACCCCTCCCGCAAAGGTACCGTGTTAGTGTCACTTAGAACCCCTGCTTTTGTGAGAGGATTTCAAAGAATCAACAAGCAAGTGCATAATTTACTGAAGCCACATCCTCTCAAGGGTGAAACATGAATAGTTACAGTTGCAGTATCAAAGCCAGATGTCTGTTTCCACTCTGCGGTTAGGAGACTGCCTGCATTTCCAGTCATGAAATGAAAGTTCTTGTAGACTCCAACTATGATGCCACATCATATCCAAAATGTGAGTAGACAGCTGGAAATGGCTTCTATAATTCTCCTCTCATGCGTGATTTTAAAAGTTACTTACCTATGTGCCTCAATGACCTGTCTACCGAGCTACTTCCAAACTTCAAAACTCCATGGCTTCCAACAACAATCATTTCTTTTCACTCAGTATAACTTGGCTGGAGTTTGGTCCAAGCTGGGCTTGGCATGGGTAGTCCCAAAACTGTCATTAAAATGTACAATTTACAGGAAGGACAGGATGGAGGGACATTCTGAAATATACCGTGGTGATGCAGCCAGCAAAACGCAGCGGGTAGAAATGCTGCAGGACAGACAACTCGTATTCTTCAGCAGATAAGTGGCCAGAGGAAAAAGCAAGAGGGAGGGAGAAGCCGCAGGTCAAAAGATTTCAGATACATGCCAGCCAGTCAGTGAGTCAGACATGGACCTCATCTGGGTCTCGATTCAGACAAACCCCAAAAATAAATGTCATGACATTTAGGAAACACACGGAAGTTGGAACACCGCATTTTTCAACATATTACTATGTAATACCAAAATACTTAGTATAAAATTTTATATTAAATAAAATATATTTTTAAATGTGATAAAGCATTATGGTTATGTGTCTTATGTATGTGAACCAAATATACAGAAGAAAGGATATCTATTATTTCTGTCAAATTAATACAGAACTGGAGAAGTAGGTGGAGGTACACATAAAAGGAGATTTGCCAGGAATTAAAAATCCATATGGGGTGAGGGTGGGGGGCCATGATTCTTTCACCTACTTCCTTAAGCAGCATTATTGTTATAGTTGCCATACCAATGAACTGCACACGTTTAAAGTGTATGATTCAAACTTTCAATATATTTAAGTTTTTCTATAAAATCTTGAAGAAAGAGTCTTTATGATTGTAGTCTGGCTTTTCTAAAAGGGTAGACTTCTATCCATTTAGAACATAATGGAATAAGCATATGATCATCATCTCTTTTTGTCCTGGAAATGTGAAAGAAACCCATTTAGAAGTCTAAGAAGAGATTTAGGCATCAGGTCCCATGCTGTAATACTGCTGAGCTTTCTATATTGACACTTGGCAACCTTGATCAACTTACATGAGTCCCAGGAATTCCACTGTAGATGATCCACAGCCCCAGGGTCAGCAAACCAGGGCCTACGCGTTTAATCTGATCTGTAGCCTGTTTTTCACAGTGTCCGCAAGCTAAGAGTGGGTCTTGAATTTTTTTTAATGGCTGTAAAATATATATATATATATAAAATATATATATATTATATATATAATATTATATATAATATAATATATTATATTATATTATATATATAATATTTATATTATTCAAATATTTAAATATTTAAATATTTAATATTATTTAAATATATTATATATATATATATATATATATATATAAAACTTAAAAAAAAAAAAAAGAAAAGGTTTGCTGACCCTGGCTTACATAAACAATTGCATCATCCACAAATAGCATCCCTTCCGTTCTAAATGTGCGTGTTCTTCCTCTGCTTTCCTACATTGCCCAAAGCCTCTAGCACAATGCTGAGAAACAGTGGTAGCTGGATTTTTAATTTTTTTCCCTTATCAGAGAAGAAGCTTTTAACATAATCATGATGTTTGTTTTAGATCTTTTTTTTTTGTAGCCTTCTTTTATCGGGACAAAAATTTGATTCTTTCCTACTTTTCTAGAAACTAATCATAAATTTGTGTGGGGGGGAAACAGACAATCCAGACATCTAACTTGAAATGGTCCGGCCAATTCATTGGCACAGAAGCAGAGTATCCATAGAGTGGATTCTCAGGAAGTTCCTAAGACAGTATCCATTTCCTTATTCTGGTTCCATTCCTGTATTTTTCACTTTTAATCAATGGTAAGCCTGTTACTGGTTTCATCACTCAGTAGCCATTCCTTTTGCTACAGCTAAAATCTGTATAAAACTGAGATAGAAGGATCCTGTCAGCCTCAGTTTTAAAAGCCTGTGACAAACGTGTGTTAACAAATTCACAGTGGAAATAACGGGGGAAATCCACTTGTTTACAAATTTATACATGTAAAGTTTATTGAACAATTGAGAGTTTTTGGAAGCCAGCACAGCTACTTTTATGTTCTCATATTATTCATTGTAGATATTTAGATTGGCCTAAAATAATCTTAAATGGGTTATTTTAGAAAGATGCCAGAATATTAAACTATGCTTATTCTAGGTATACAAGTCGGTTTTATGCACTACCTTCTTGATCTCACAGTCTTTTGTTGACAGTACAGTTTCCAACACTGCTCAAAAGACAATGTTTCGAAAGGCATTTTGTTTAATTTAATCCCATTTTAGTATTCCTTTGAAAACTTTGACTGATGACTCTGGAAATTCAGCCAAGAGTGTTGTATCAAAAACTTGCTTGAATTTATCTAAGAATTCGTAATCGGTGCTGAACCTGAATTTGTTTGCCCAAAGCAACACCGTGCCTGGCTGACAAAGGTACACCATGGTGGTGAGCAGCTTGTCCAGGAAGTAGTGGTGGTAAACCACGTCCGAGGCCAGAATGTAGTCATAATAAAATGTTGACTTGGGGAAGTGCTGCTCCAGGCTCTCTCCCCAAACCAGTTCTCTCACTTCCGGCAGATGTGCTGTACGCTTTACTGTGTTCTTCAAAAGATTATACTGAAGGTTTCCTAGGACATCAGGCAAATCCGTTGCTGTGACTTGAGCCCCTGAGAGATTAAGAGAGAAATTGTAATAATTACCAGGAGACACTCAGGCCGCCACAGTGGACAGATGCACTCAGAGAGAACACAAGAAATGGAGCTGCGCTATCTTAGCTTTGTCCCCTTTGACAGGTGGGCAGGACATTTTGACCCAATCCTGCTGGGTAATTCTTTCCTGCGATAGCTCTGCCCTGTGCACTGTCTGATGCAGAGTCTGGGGTCGCTACCCCACTCTCACCACTGCCCCCCACTCCCTACCGACTCCACCCCCAGGTCATGAAGATCAAAAATGTCTTCTCTAGACGTGGGCAAATGTCCTTCTGGGCTAAATCACATTTGGTTGTGAACCACTGACATAGAATAAAACAGTGGTGCGGTGTTGAGAGATTTCAGGATAATTAGCTGCTTAATATAATAATCTATCATGTTTTCCCTTGTAAAACTCTCCTTACCTGAAGATTTCATCTATTTTGTATGACTGTCTCCAACATAAATTTGTTAAATTAATTGCTAGATGTTTTAAAGCTAGTGACAATAGTTCACTAAGTGGACCACGCCATTTCCAGATTGATTTTAATAGAAGAAGATCTGTAGTAGTGTAGGCAAAAGTATGCCACCTCTGTACCCACCTCTTGCTTAGCACCTAGGAACTCACAACCTGCATTTGGGTTATCAATCTGTCTCCACCTTGGATTAACCCACTTATTTTTCTTCAAAATGTTAGTTACAATATTTGCAAGGAAAAACAGGAGACAGCCTAACACAGCTGTTTACGACGGGGTGGGGGAGTCACAGCCTCAGAATCTCCACTTCCTCACACAGTCACTGGTGAGGTGGGCAAGTCCCCCGACCTCTCTCTAATGTGCGATTATCTTAATTCTGGGTTCACAGTACTAATTCCTAGTTCATGACATTTTGGGGGATTCAGTACGTGAAATCATGGCCAAGCACCTGAGTCACACTTGGCCACGCGGAAAGCACTCGCTATCGCTGCTGTCAAAGTCCAGGTGCTCTGAGACAAAGTCAGGAAGAAACAGACAAACCTAAAATACTGGCCACGATGGAGACAAGGCCCGGTCCAGCACCGATTTCAAGTATTTTAGCATCTTGGAGATTGAGTTCTTCTGTGTGTTCCTCCAAATACTGACACAAAGCCACAGCCTAAAATAAATTTGCAGTTGTCACTTGAGCACTGGAACATGGGAAAGCAGTGGCGACCGGACCCCCCTCCAGTTCCCCACGCGAAACACCACAAGAGGTGCTAGTGATGGCTGCAGTTTGTCGAGGGGCTCATGAGGATCCCAACAGGCCCTCCACGCCCTATTTGGGCCTCCGGGCTGGACACCCGCTGGCTAAGCCACCTGCGCCCCGAGGCTACGGAGCCGCGCCCCGGAGAGCGCGGTCAGCGGGTCCTGCGAGTCCGAGTCCCGGGAGAGGGAGGAGGCGGGAACAGCCACCTCGGGCCCCGGGCTCCGTCCCGCCTCGCCGCCCGGACCGCTCCTGAGCGGGGCTGTGCGTCCTCACCGCGTCCCCCGACTCCCTTCCCCGAGCTCGGGTCGGCTGGAACTTCGGCTGCTTGGACGGCCCCGCAGCCCATCTTTCTAAGCGGTCGGGTAAGAAGCGGACGGTCCACGCCGGCTGCGCAGGGCAGCGCCCGCGGGCGGGGCGGGGCGCGGAGTGGGGGGCGCGGAGTGGGGGGCGCCCGGGGCGGGGCGGGGGCTCCGGGAGCCGCTGGGCGACAGCAGGGCCGAGGCCCGCGGACCGCACCCTGAGGAGCAGCCAGATGTTAAACAGCAGGCGAATGAGTTCAGAGGACTTTTTACAGAGAAAGGTGCAGATGCAGTGAAGCGCCGGGACACCTGCACCCCGATGTCTCCAGCAGCAAAGGCCACAATAGCCGAACTGGAAGGAGCCTCGGGGTCCATCGACAGATGATGGATAAAGAAGCTGTGGTTTATGTATACACTGGGATATTCCTCAGCCATTAGAAACGACAAATACCCCCCATTTGCTTCAACGTGGATGGAACTGGAGGGTATTATGCTGAGTGAAATAAGTCAATCGGAGAAGGACAAACAGTGTATGTTCTCATTCATTTGGGGAATATGAATAATAGTGAAAGGGAATAGAGGGGAAGGGAGAAGAAATGTGTGGGAAACATCAGGAAGGGAGACAGAACATGAAGACTCCTAACTCTGGGAAACGAACTAGGGGCGATGGAAGGGGAGGAGGGTGGGGGTGGGGTGAATGGGTGACGGGCACTGAGGGGGGCACTTGACGGGATGAGCACTGGGTGTTATTCTGTATGTTGGCAAATTGAACACCAATAAAAAAATTTATAAACAGAGAGAGAGAGAGAAGCTCAAAGGTTCCCTCCCTTCCTCCTTCCGTCCCTCCCGTCGGCCCCGACCCCTCCACGGGGGCACCCAGGGCGCGGGGTCTGCGCGGCGGCCCAGGGAGGCGGGCAGGGCTCGGCTAGAGGACGTCCCCGGGGTGGCCACTTGAGCCCTGAGGTGCAAAGCAAACGAGCGTCTGTGTGCGGCGCTTTCCCGCCTCCCGGCTCCGCGGCTGCTCTGCCCTTGCGGTGACGCCGGGCGCTGGGAAGGCGCCGTCCCTGTCCGCTTGCCACCGCGGGGGACACGGCGGCAGGAGCAGTGTCCCCTGGAGCCGCCAGACGTGGAGCCCGACGGCTGCCCCGGCTGCCCCCGCCTGCCCACCTGCCGTCCCCAGGCCCCGCGGCCTTGCGGTCACGCGGGGAGGCGTGTCCCCACCGCACAAGCCGCCCTTGGCGGGGGAGCAGGTGCCAGGAGAGGCCGTGGGGGGGGGGGCGAGGCCTCACTGGCGGGGAGGCAGCCGCCAGGAACACTCTCCCTCTGACCCGTCGGCGCGGCTGCCCACCTGCCAGATACACTGGCAGCCCCGCGGGGCGCCAAGCAAGAGGACTTCCCAGGAAGGAATGATGCTTGCACACACGGGGGGCAACACGAGCTTCCCTAGCGGGGCGGCGGGGGCAGCTCCAGGAGCCTGGAGCCCTTTGTTGTCCCTCCTCCTTGTCCTCACCTGCCACTGGCGTCCAGGCCACCGCCCGGGGAGCTCCCTGGCACCTCCACCCTCGCCGCTCGGCTCCCATCGTCCCACCTGCCAGCAGCGCCCCAGGCAGAGGCCCAGCCCCCCGCACCTCCGAGGCCTCCGTCTGCGTTTGAACCCGCACCCGGGCCATTGCCCAGCAACCACGGAGCAGCTCGGATCCGGAGCCTCTCAAAGAGCAAACTGGCATCGGAGGCCGCTGTCCCAAATCAGTGGCGCAGCCCTCCCAGGCGAACCGACCCGAGCCCCATGTCACCCGCCCGGCATCGGGTGAGTAACCCCAGGGGGTGGGTGCGCACCCGCAGCGCTCCCGCCGGTGCTCAGGGCATCCTGGGGTGACAGCACACGGCCCGCGCCCCAGGACAGACCGAAGCTGGGAGAAGCGGAGCCAGCAGCCAGGACACAAGCCAGGGGCTAGCGGACTGACTCGAGATTCAGAGCGTCTCCCCCATTTCCGTGCCCCCCTTGGGGGCTGCTGCGGGGAGGCCGGAGGCGGCTCCCTACCCGCTTCCTTGGGAACACCCACAGCATGGAAGGGAAACGAACACTGGCTCCGATTGGCTTTATTCCCAAAATTCGTATGAATTCTTCATCTTACCTCCTGATATATTCAGGTTTATCTTAATGTAAATAGTGTTTCAGAAAGCAGGGCACAGAGAGAAATGATGGCTTCTTGGGGAGACGTTGTTGCTTTTGCAAGGCCAAGCGCACCCCCACCCTCACCCTCACTCCCTCCTGGAGAAGCCCAGAATGTGAAAGCACTTGGCCAACTGTCCAAGGCAACCCCAAAGTGTGGAAATGTGCCCCCAGAAGCCCCGACATCCCCGATGTAATGATTGTCTCACCCCTGGCCACACCACGGCTCCGTAGCTCTCTATTGATTCTTGGATAACAATCTTTGTGCCTGCAAACAGGTACTGTTCCTGAGTGTAGCTGGCATAATCTGTAGGAACAAATTTCTGGAGGCTGTGAAGAGATGGTTCTATCTTGTTAGAATCTGTGGGGCAGAAAATAAAATAGGCTCCATGATTTGTTGATCCAGTGCAAGTACACATGAGTTACAACTGGTGAGACGGGAATGGAGTGGGTGGTTTTCCCACAGAGAGGAGGTGATGCTGGCGAGGACAGCGGCCACAAACTAGCGCAAAACTGAGTGATATGGGGTGATAGGGACATGAAGTTCAGATGCGATGTTTTCGTGAGATGACAAAATACCAGAGGATGCCCTGGGTCCATTCCGCTATGTAGCAGAGGACAGAGAGGTGTGGCTCCATCCTCACCCCTGTGTTTTGATGGCAGGGGAAAGCTAGCTTGCCAACAGAATGGCAGGAGTGAGCTGTCTGGATGAGGACCTAAGCAAACACAGACCTGACTATTTTTAGGTCTTGAAGTGAAGTAACATGTTGGCTGGAGCATGTTCCTTAAGTCCTTCCTACAACAGCTCCTCAAAAGGTACAGGTCACCCAAAGACGAGCCAGCTCCACAGTCCTGGGGGAGGTTGTCAGATGAGCTCTGACTATTAAGTTACAATTGCTTTAAATACCCTTTAAACTCATGAGCAGCTCTCAAATATCATATAAAATGAGAGGAAAAGAGCACCTGATCGGGGCTGACATCATGGGAGCAGAGATTGTGCAGATTTTGCTGAGTGTTTGAGAATAAAAGAGCTGCGCTGCGTGGAAATGTCAGAAGTGGGGATGCTGAGCACATGCACACGGGGGGCCGGCCGAGCCCAGCGGCTGTGGTACCAGCACTGAGGAGAAATTAGCAGCAAGGAGCTGGAGGGAAACCTGCACGAAACTTGCCTTTGCTCCCTGAGATCTGCCTGGGACATTTTTAACCGCAGGTGGCATGTGGGCTTTGGAAAATAGCTATAAGGAGTGGCCAGTGAACATCTGAGGCGCTCTAACCAGAGTACCCTGGAGGTGGAAGAGGAGGAGGCGGGGTGCGAATACAGGGTGAAGGGTAGGGGGTCTTTGGAGAAACCGAATCAGGAGTCTGCCCCTCGGAGGCAGGCAATTTCGGGTGTCCCTGATTAGCACACGTGCTAGAGCAGTTCTAGTTCAATTTGACCATGTCCAATTACCAAATAAAAACAAACAAAACAAAACAAAACAAAACAAAAACAGGGCTTGCGTTTTGTCCTCGCATGCATTTGCATTTTGCTTTTCCTAGGAATGAATTTTTGTTGTATGTTAGCAAAAAGGATCGGTGTGCAGTAGATTGAGGAGCGGCCTTTGAGCACCGTGGAGCGCAGTGACTGGTTTGCCATCAAGCATCACAGACGTCCACAGCTCCGCGGAGCGCTGCTCTTGGCTCCCCGGTGGTGATGCGGTGTGAGCTGCACCCTTGGGGGAGAGGTCTGTGCCCTGACCTAAATGCTGAGCTTCCAGAGACCCGGGCCTTCACGAGCTTGCAGGAACCTGCTAATAATAGTGACCGAGACAGGTGCGGGCCAGCGTCCCGGTAGGGGCTGTGGGAGGCTGCAGGGGCGGGAAGGAGGCCGCTGGCCCTCGGCCAACTCTGCCTCGGCCGCTCCTGACTCCTGGCATCGAACACCCCCTACGCATCATCTGGGAATGACCCAAGAGGCTCTCGCTTCTTCCCGCGAGCGGAGAGGCTGATTGAACCATTGGAGAGAAGATAAAAAGGCAGAGGAAGAGACCGGGGCCTGCCAGGAAAGAAGCCCTGTTTTATAGGGGGTCGAGGAGGGACGCCCGGGTGGCTCAGCAGTTTAGCGCCTGCCCAGGGCGTGATCTTGGAGTCCTGGGATCGAGTCCAACGTCAGGCTCCTTGCATGGAGCCTGCTTCTCCCTCTGCCTGTGTCTCTGCCTCTCTCTCTGTGTCTTCTCATGAATAAATAAATAGAATCTTTAAAAAAAAAGAAGAAGAAGAAGAAGCCCTGTTTTGTAGGGTTCGAGGATTACCATGGTGTGAATGCTCCCACCATGGTGATTTCCAGCCACTAGCCAACGCCCCCAGGAAGAGGTGTGCACACCATCACGAGTGCTCTCCACCAGGCGGTGCAACGGACACCAGTGAGCTCCAGAGCATAGACAATCTTTTTTTTTTTTTTTGATAGTCACACAGAGAGAGAGAGAGAGAGGCAGAGACACAGGCAGAGGGAGAAGCAGGCTCCATGCACCGGGAGCCCGATGTGGGATTCGATCCCGGGTCTCCAGGATCGCGCCCTGGGCCAAAGGCAGGCGCCAAACCGCTGCGCCACCCAGGGATCCCGAGCATAGACAATCTTAAAGATAATCTTAAAATGTATTAAAGTAAGTCACAATGAATTGTATTTACTACCTTGGTTTTTTAATATACCTCTGGCTTTTATGTAATATATTTAGTGGTACATTTTCATAACTTACATTACAATAATGGCCATGATTAACAACAACCCTCAAAAAAAAAGCCCTGAAATTCAAGAGCTGGGATAGGCTGTCATAGTGCAAGGAGTCAGGACAGGGCTGTTCCTTTCCCTCTGAGGTTTTGTCACTGGGGTAGGTGACTCGGAGCAGCCAGACCAGCCAGGACTCAGGCCAGCTCCTGCAGTCTTACCTCCCCCACTATGGCTCAGACAGGTCCTTCCTCCCACGTCTCACCAGCTGGGAACCTATTTTTCTCTCAAGATGACAGAAAAAGTCAATGGGTTGATTTGGAACAGCTCATCATTTCACAGGTGACTGGGCTAGTAGATATATGTCCCCAGTCAACATTGTAAAGAAACGCAGGTGCATAAATAGTCTCCCTTAAGACCCTTCTATGTTCAACAAAAATAAATTCATGCTTATTTCACGTTAAATGTTTTCATTTATTGTATCGATGTTAGTCTGAGAGTTTTAGAGAGATCAGTCGTTAGAGATAGAGTTGCCTTTTTTTACAAAAACTAGTTTAGTAAAAGCCTGTCTTAGTTGAGCTGGAACATAATTTTACCATGTTAAATGATTATACATGTTTAAAATACCATACCTGGGCTTTTCTGACGTTATTTGTTATGTCTGTTATTTGTTACTACGGAGTCCCTGTCCAGAAATGCAACCCATCTGCCAGGAGAATTTTGGCGAAAAGCAGACATGACTCAAGATTTTGTTGCTTTTTAAAAGTGCTTGTTACAGGGACACCTGGGTGGCTCAGTGATTGAGCATCTGCCTCATGTCATGATCCCGGGGTCCTGGGATGAGTCCCACATCGGGCTCCCTGCAGGGAGCCTGCTTCTCCCTCTGCCTCTCTGTCTCTCATCAATAAGTAAATAAAGTCTTTTTTTTTTTAAAGGGCTCATTACAAAAATATAACTATCTGAGATTTACACACAGGCTAAGACAAATTTGTGGACTTAGATAAGAAAATAATGAAAAAATAGGGATTACTTTTAATGCGGTGCTTATGCTTGCATAAGGCACTTTTCTACTAAGCTTCACTAGAGGAACAATCTAGAGTTAAAAGGAGATGGGGATTCTTATCACTGAAGTTAATTGGAAAATATCATGGCCAAGAAAGCAACAGAGGAAGGATGTTACCTCCTGGGTGTCCCCCGGTGCCATCCTCCTGGAGAGACCCCTCCACTGCCGGCTCCAAGCAGCCATCTGGGGTGCATGGTACTTCCCGCAGGCGCCCGGGCTGCTGCTCAGAGCTCAGACACACGTCCATACCTGCAGCCGCTGGAGAGCAGAGAACCGGACAGGCTCAGCCCCGGCTGGCTGAGCCTCCCAGAGGCTCTACAAGGTGCAGCTTATCGCCTTAGCATCTGCTGAGCCGAAAAGAACCCCTGCTTTTCAGCTTAGATCCCCGGGTGAGCAAAGCAGCTACCCAAGGAGCTGCCACCCTCGTTTTGCAGAGCAAAGGAGAGGGGGACCATTAAACATCACCGCACCTGTTCTGTGCACCAAGAAATGCAAAAACAGAGCAAGTGTCGCCGGAGGACAGGCGCGACGTCGCTGGGGTCTAAAATGTATTTCCAGTAGCTTTTGGAACTGAATCTTAATGAAGAAACTCTGATCCAGCAGCGCATCTGCCATCGGGGCTATCGTGTGGATTGAGGGGTTAATGACATCGTGGATGAGAAGGCAGGATTTGAACCAAACACAGGGCTGCTCCCTTCTCATCTGAGGCTATATTGCAAGAAAGCACTGGGGGTTGAGCCAGGAGCCTGGCCCGGCTCCCCACTCGGGCACTTGGCAGCTCACTTAATCCCCTCCCGAGACATTTCCTCATCAGCGAACAGGGGATAATAAGTGTCTGCTGCGACTTCTTAGGGCCTTCTAGGGCTGTGCTGGGAAACAGCAGGGTGAAAGTGATGCGTACAGAGATGAAAAGCACCTGATTTAGGAGAGGAGACCTGGCTGTGGGGATCACTGATCGGCATCAAAATAGTAACCGATGACATCACTGCAGGGCGTGTGCTGGTGCCCGGCCCGCCCTGGTGCTTTACGTGTATCGATTCGTCTAGTCCTAGCAATAGCCCCTATGAAGTAGATGCTATTCTTATGCCTCTTCTCAGATGCGAGCAATCCAGGCACAGAGAGCTTGAAAAGCAGCCCAAGAGCAGTGGCGAAGCCCAGAATCCAACCCAGGAGGTTCAGCTGCAGAATCTCCATTCTAAACCACCTGGCAGGTGCACCTTGGGTGGGCTTGTTCAGCCTGGGCTTCCCTTGCCTACTTTGCCCTGAAATTACTCATAATGCTTAGCTGCCACAGGGATATTTTCTAGTCTTTTTTTTCCCCGCAAAATATGAATGATTTTCCTCGCCTGTGTTTACCTTCCTGAGTTAGTCTCCACACCCCCGCCAACTGGGGATAGCAACCAGACACGCCGGCAGTACCATTCCCGACTAACTGACCAAAAGCCCCCGGGCATTGGCTTGATCCGTGAGCAAACAGACAAAATGACACAATGCGAGAAAGCACAACCCCTGAGGCAAATGTCATTCCGCTCTGCACCTGGGCAGGTCGAGTGTCCCTCCCGTTAATGCGTTAATACGCAGCAGCAATGAGATCCCTGTGAAAGTGACATTTTCACTGCCCTTAGAACCGAACGATCCAACATTTGCCCCACTTCTCCAGCTAACCAAACCAGCCGGAGTGCTCTGTGGGTCTGTGCCTCCGAGCAGAAGTTCTTTCTCTTGCAGATAATTGTTCATTCCTTTCAAGTTTCCCCAACTCCAGGAAATGAACTGTTCCCCTAAGAGATGCAGCCTGGTCGTTTATGAGTACGCACGGCGTCTTCAGTGGGCAAGCCTCCACGCTTGGTGAGGAGCCTGCCTCTGGATCTCAGCACACCCCACCCCGCCAGGTAGGCCTCTCGTTGGAGAGGAAGATAATGGGGACACCTACTCCAATGGTGGTTGTGGGAATTAAGAGAGGTAAGCCATGCACAGCATCCCACATGGGGCAGCAACCATTCTGTCTGAACCTAGGAGGGTGGCCATGCAAACCATGCTCACGCAGCACCAGGGGCCTCTGACCATTAAATTTAAGACAGTTCCTCACGTTGCATGCAAACAAAGGAGAATTATTTTCCAATCCTAAGTGTGCTTTTCCTTATGAAAGGAAACGACTCCCTCCCCCATCACCATAGTTGACGCGAGAAATTAATTTTCCCCCTGCATCTGTGCGTTGAAAGGCAATCTAGAAAGTATTGACAGTGCTCTACCTGGTACTGTCAGTGGGATGTAGCATCTGCTACATAGCGTGCATCAGTATTTGCTAAAGATTCGGGAAGTTTTTCAAATGACTTCATGTTAGTCCCCTCAAAATAATTTCAAGGTGTTAGTTTAAACATTACCTTACGTAGCAGAAGAGATGTGAGATTTCTGTGCCCCCTTGAATCCACAATGTTTTATATAGATCTGTACCTGAAAGGATTAGCATTTTATGAACAGAAGCCAGCCAGTGCAAGTCCAAGTTATTTAGGGTAGCATGACCGACCAGGACTCAGACACATTACTTTGCTAGAATATCCATTCTCTCTCCCTCTCCCAATTCTCAGTGTTCTCTCTCTCTCTTTCCTACATACTGACATGTAATCCTTGCAACGTGAAATGGAATCACTCTCAAAAGATCCAGAAAATGCCTCCAGCAGAACAGAGGCTCTCCTCTCTGGTATCCAGCTGCCATGATAGAGTTTGAAATGTAGACACATTTCGCTTTAAAAAGAAGTGGGGGTTGGGGTGGTTGGGGTTTTGAACAGACCTGCAGACTTTCTCTGTGCTCATTAGCCAACCTGCTGTGGCCAAAGGGAGGACTCGTGCCTGCTGTGGACCGTCCTGGACTCTGCTTCCAGCAGCCAGAAAGAACACAGGACTCTACCGGGAGAAGGCAGGAGAACATCTAACTAGAAGGGATGTGAGTTAACGGCTTTTAAGCTGCTTGAGGAGTATTTTGTTGGGGCAACAGGGAATAGGAAACCAGAACAACTTCCAAGAAAAAAAAGCAAGCCGTTGCAACGTATTTCAATGGGGGGGGGGGGGGGGGGGAAGGGCCGTTAAAAAGGAAGGAAGAAAATCGTGTACTCATTTGGAAAGCCTGGGAACCCTTAAAATAGAATATAGGGCATGTAAATTAAAACCTTGGCAGATGGGATTTAAACTATCACTCACGTTTATGAGGGGATAAGAGAATAGTAATTGAGCTTGAGTGGATACAAGAGCCTATTTTTATCATTTTACCCCACCTTGGTACTCTCTTCTCTGCTGTCACTGTTTTTTCCTTTATGTGCATCTCTTTTGGGTTAGGATCTGCATCTGGATGTGCTGTGATCCCACGACCAGAGTTTTCTTTCCCGCTCCCTTAAATGAGAGGCAACCTGGAGCCTTGCCCAAATCTGTCATTGCAAAGCTTCCATATCCCCCAGTGGTCCAGGTCTCTGATTGCGTCACTTGGGTACCTTGTTTCCACCAGGGGTCAGCACCGCTGTGTAAGCACCCCTATGTATAAGAAGTAGCCAAAAGGTGGTCATCAGAAGGTGGTTACGATGCTTTAAATGACTTTAGAAAACTGACTGCAATGTATATGTATGTGTCTCTAAATTCTGGCTACATCAGAAATTACCTGGAAGCTTTAAAACACATAGAGTCTAGGCCCCTGGAAATTCCTGCTCGAAGGTTGGGAAAGAGCCTAGAGGTCTCAACTCCAAGTCCAATAGCCACCCCCTATGTGTCTGCGGCCCCTGGCACACGGGCTGTGGCAATCTATAGGGCAGAGGCCACGTGACTGATTTTCACATAGTTGAAATGTCAGCCCCTGACGAGGGATTAGGCTTTCAGCATGGCTCTGGAGGACACACAGATGAAGTAAGTGCACATTTGGTCTCAATAGGAAAGAACTTTCTAACAAGCAGAACAATGGAACAATTGATCTCAGGGAGCCAGCATAATGGAAAGTGGGCCAGATTTGGAGTGAGAACACAGGAGATTGGACCAAAGGTTTATACAGGGTCAAAAACAGGCCATGAGTGTGCTGTCACTCTGCCTTTCTCCAACACAGTAGACCTCCGATCTCTCACAGTGTTTTTCCAGCAGAACCTAACTCTCTCAGCCAGTGGTCCTTACCATGGAGGAGCCCTCCCCTCCTCCCAGGGATATTTGGCAATTTGGAGTTTTGTTGTCTTTTTCTTTCTTGGAACAGCTAGGGGCGGGGTGCTATGGTATCTCATGCATAGACGCCAGGGGTGCTGCCAAACGTTCTGCATTACACAGGACAACTCTTCACAGCAACTCTTCCTGCCCCAAATGTCACCAGTGCTTGAGCCTGAGAAACCCTTGTCTAGGTGGGGGACAGGAGCTGCAGGATGACACTTTTTATTTTTAAGTAAACTCTACCCACAACGTGGGGCTCTAACTCATGACCCTGCAATCAAGAGTCATGTGCTCTATGCTGGGTGCCACAGGGTCAATTCTAATTTCCACCCTACAGTACACCATCTACTATCTGGGTGATCTCTGCCTGGTCAGCCTCAGTGTCCTCGCCTATAAATTGGGGTGGGTCAGCATTTACAGGTCATCCAGTAGATAGATCCAACCTCACATCCTCTTGCTCCATCAGGTTTCTCCTGGGAGCAGACCCAGAGACAAGGATTTGAGAGAAAGGATTGGGTGGGGGGAGAATCATCCAGGTAAACGATGGGTAGCCAGCAAAGGGTGTTGAGTGCAGTCAGCTGAAAACTTGCACTCGTGGGCAAGGCTGGGAGATGAGCAAAATACACAGCTCAGAATGATTCCATTCCAGGCTCAGAGGGCTTCTGGGGATTCAAGCACCTCAGGATGGATGCAGAAACCAGCAGCTGGAGGATGCAGGTGTGTCTAAGAGACTGGTGAGTGAGGTGAGTGGGAGCTGAAGGAGGGATGCTGGTCCCGTAACAAGCAAGACTTCTGTATTGCTCCCCTCCCTTGCTGGCCACCCTGTGTGTACATACATTCTTACTTCCTTAAATACAATTCCAAAAGGACACCCATCCTCTACGATGGAGGATGGCCTAAGCCTCATTGGCTTTCGCCTAACTCAAAACCTCCAGATGAAGTTCCCTGCCTCTCCCTCAGTGGGCATGCACTCCCTGGTGCCCACAGACAATAACCTGATTGGCTATTTCATCACTGCTCACCAGATGCTGCTGCACCCCCAGAATGTGAACGAGAGGCTCACTGCTTTCACATGACCTTCTGCAAAATTCTACAAAGGAAAGGTTGCTGACCAGACACACAGAAGGTATGTCCTCCATACGCAAAGGGGAGACTGTGTGAGAACTCCCTTCCAGAGATGGGCTTTCACTGCAGACCTAGAAGTTCTCTAAACACCCTGGTAACCAACATTCAGAGATGCGTGGGATCGATTCCCAGTGTGGTAGGCAGAGCGTGTTCAGTCAGAGTGAAATCTAATTCCATAGTTTTTGGTCCCTCAACTCTGGTAACACAGAGGCTCTGAGTTCATGACCCTCTCTGTAGAATGATTTAGGGCTGCTTCCAAGCCCGCTCATTTGCCAGGTGCCGGGGCCAGCCCCTGAGATGCCAGGGGGAAGAACCCACCAACGCTGCCACAGCGGATGGAAGGATTTGGAGCGAGAAGCGCAGCCGCGTCACACACGGTAGGTCGGCCAGTGTGGCAGGGTGTGACCGCCACTCTTCTGGTCGTGCTTTGGCTGGCGCCTGAACACGATGGCTTCCTCCTCATGCTAAAGAAAGAGCAGCATCAGAAATTTTACAGCAGGTGCTCAAAAACCATCCTGGCAACACTTGAGTTTTGCCAGGCATGTGGACATAGAAGAATTTACTTCTGTTTCATTTTAAATGCCTTTTATATAATGACAAACATTACCCATGAGGGAGAAGACTACGAGTGAAGGAACCAATCCATTTGAAAACTGAGTGAAGTTATAGTCATTTCATCTTAAAAATAGCGCCTGCCTCCTCCCAAGCATCTGCCCGTGGAAAGGCACAGCTCTCCGTCCATCATCTGCCCTGTAGAATGGCTCTCGCTTGGAAGCCCAGGAGCAGCCCTAATGGCCTTACCTGTATTTTAGAAAAGAGATGTATTTAGTTGTTTGTTGCTATTTTTAGTTTTTTCCCAAGTCGGTTCTTTTTTTTATTTTTTAAAAGATTTTACTTATTTATTGGCGGGGGGGGCGGGGTAGTGCACAGAGGGAGAAGCAGACTCCCCGCTGAGCAGAGAGCCCCACGTGGGCTCTATCCCAGGACCTGGAGATCATGACCTCAGCTCAAGGCAGACACACTTAACAGACTGAGCCGCCCAGGTGCCCCTCCCAAACCAGTTCTTAAAACAGAGTTACCCTCAAAGAAATTTTCTTGTTATTTTAGGAGCATCTTCAGCTGGAACTGTGTGTAAATCACAATCGGTAACCGCCAGGGTTCATGTCATCAACAAGCCAAGAGTGCCTTGGAGCTGAGCAATAGGCCTGTGATATTAATTACAGGGGGGAATGTCATGCTTGGGAAAAGGGTTTAGAGAAGAAATTCTGACATTGAAATGTCTAGGAATTAGGGGCTAGTTGGCTAATAACACTCCCTCTAATTTAAAATTCAATAAATGATGGCTTAGGGAGCCAAGCGAATCTATCACTATGGAAAAACTCGCTCACAGTGACTGAACTCGGAGAGTGAGGGTGAGAGGAGATCCCTGGGTTGCAGGGTTCCTGTCACGCCCTCGAAGCAGCCATGACCATGACCATGACCATGACCATGTCGGGCCTCTCAGCTGCCCTCCCCCAGAGGCAGGCGCCTCCAGGGCCAGCTGTTCTTGCCACATGGCCATCAGCTGCTTTGGAAATGGCACTTTTTAGAGGGGCTTAGTGGTAACGAATCATGCTCTGATTTTAGCAACAGCAGTTGACTCGCGTTCAGGAAGGTAATACTTTTTTCCCAACAGATTTCTATTAGGAAAGAATGTTTACCTGGTGGCACTATTCTGGGATGCGCTGCGAAGGGGGATTCCTTTCATTCTTTCCCCCCATTCCAGGGCAGACTCTGATTTGAGAAACACGTGTTTTCCTCTGCAGCTGTGCTGTCGGGATGGGGGCGGGGAACAGGCTGAGTTATCTCTAGTATCCGTCCAGGTGGAAAGCAGCAGAGAGGACCCCGCAGCTCCGCAGCTCCGTGGGAAGCTGCCCTCCTGGGCTCCAGCTGGGCCATCGCAGGGAAGCCACATCTCCAGGCTCCCTTTCCTTCCTCTGTTAGGGGTGACAACACGTCTACCGCAGCCTAGGTGCTTCTACAGGTCTACTGATTGGACATTACACGGACCGTGTCGGCATTATCATTAGTTCATTCAAGAGGAATTTGGACCCCATGCTATGTGTGCATCCATAAGGTTAGAGAAGAAAATAGAAGTTCACTCCAGCCACTAGCTGACAAAGCTGATGCAGACATTCCTTTCCGCTCGGAACACATAAGATACTGGGTAGAGTGTCTTCAAATAAGCTTTAAAAATGCATGCCCAACCTTGAAAGGAAGGAAGGCCCTAACTATCATAAAAGAAGAGGGAATTAAAGCCATATTAGTGAGTGAATGAGTTAATGGCACCACAAGCCTAAGGGTATCAGATTTGGGTGTCACCTCTGGAATCCAAAGGCTTTGGGGTTTTGAAGCACTTGGAACACAAAATATATGTCCTTGGGTTGACAAGATGTGAGATTACTGGGGCCAGAATAAATCCAGGATTGGGGAAGGCTGAAGTTTACACAAACCTGCAGGGAGTGTCCCCTTTAAGGAAAAAAATTAAAATTGCAAATACAGAATTGGATACAAAGGCAATATTTATTTAAAATGAGAAAGTATTCAAAAATAAAATTTTAAAAGGTGAAAAATAATGAAGTATTTTTAAATAATGTTAACAATATATCACCAAATAATTTTTATAACTATATCACATAATAATTATTATAAAAATATAACAGTATTTTAAATATCATATGAATTAACTTTCTGCAACACTTTAAAAATATCATTTCCTAAAATTCTGGCTCCCTACTTTTTGATTACTTTATGTGATAACATATTATTCTATTTCTATAGGAAAGATAAACTATTAATGAAGTTTTTTTTCTTCTGTCATGGTTAATTTAAATTTATTATAATTAGTGATACTTTGATAAAGTTTCTTCTATCTTTATTACCCACAATTGGTACTGTCATGTGAATTTTCAAGACTGCAGTCAAATTTGCTTTTCTCAGATATGAATTGTAAGATCACAGGGCATTTAAAATTTTATTAAAAGACGAGTCATAAATGTTGCTTGACTAGGTGTCCCTTACCCACTAGATATGACCAATGCCCTTGTCTCTGTAGTAGGTTGTAAGTTTTATTTTTGTCTTCAGCGTCAGTATTTGATGGGAAACAGAAGTTTCATTTTTTTTCTTAGGATATTCATTTGATCTATTCCTTTTTGTTAACTGCTGGAGCATTATATCTAAATATTGTGGACTTGGACACCAAGAAGCAGACAGAGAAAACAGGAATGCACTTAAGGGGACAGGTGTGGAAAAGGTGTGGACCAGGAGCACACACGCACTCATATGTACGCAGAGCGAGAAGGCATCAGTACAAACACTGGAAACAGAGATGTTGTTATGGGAAAAAAACAGATGGAAGCCACAGCTCCAAAACACCCCAGACCAAACACTCGCAGTCACTTAACCAAGATTTAAACTGTCTCAAACTCCCAGAAATGCTAGCTCTGACCTTAAAACTGCCATGGTGATGGGATGGATAAAAGTGACATGGGCTGCACAAACTGCCTGGTTAGAACATTTGCCAATACTGGTACCTTCCTTTCTAGAGTTGTTGACTAGATCTGCAGCAAGAAAGCTCCTTTCTCCTCTCTCCCTCACCCCCTACCCCTCTGCCTCTCCACCTCTCCCCATCTGGTTTCTCTATTTTCTTTCCTTGTTTTTGACTATTCAAAGTTCACTGCTGTTTTATTTAGTCATATCAAAACAGATGGAGAGAAAAATATGAAGCAGGAGACAAACATAAATTGGGAAAATCTTGCAAAATCACAAAGTAATTCTTGATGCTTGCAGAGATAGAGGCACTAGAATAGACCCACGGCCTCCCTAAGAGAGTGAAGATCAGCAACTTCTGGAATTAAAAATGACATTTACTACTTCTTAGCTCTTAGATTTCAAAGACTGCTGTCGATTGTAATGAGAAGTTAGTCTCTGCATTGGTGTCAAGACAGAAAAAAGGTATGTGTGTGCTTGCATGTGCACGTGTGTCAGTGTGAGTGTGCATGTGGTATCAAAAGACTGCTCAGGCTACCCGATGTGTACAGCTGCTTTCAGTTTTCAAAATCCATTCATAAACATTATCTTATTTAATGCTAATAGCAATTTTGTGGGAACTACAGAAAAAGCATCAGCACTGATACCCAGGGAATGAACAAGGGGAAAGTTCCAGTTAGTCAACTCTTCTAGAGCAGCAGGATGTTCCCAGGAAAAGCAGTCTTTATCAGAGTAAAAAATGAAAATAATGAGTCAAATAAAAGCACATTTCAAACATGAAGGAAATAACTGATAAGCTCGACTTCACTGAAATTAAAAACGTCTGCTCTGCATAAGACAAATATATGTCCAAAAATATGACAGGCACCATAGACTGAAGTAAGTAATTGCAAAGGACACATCTGGTAAAGGACTGTTATCCAAAATATCAAAAAAAAAAAAAAAAACCCTCTTAAAACTCAACAGCAAAAAACAACCTGATTGAAAAGGAGCCAAAGACCTTCAACAGACACCTCACTAAAGAAGATACATAGATGGCAGGGAAGCATATGACAAGATGACCCACACCGTATGTCATCAGGGAAATGATGATAGAACAACAACATAGGAGATATCACTTCCCGTCGGTGAGGATGGCTAAGATCCAGAACTGTGAAAACCACATTCTGGACAGACTGGAACAATAGGAACGCTGGGAATGCAAGACAGTGCAGCTGCTTCGGGAGGCCATGTGGCATGTCTTATAAAACCTATCTTACCTTGTGATCCAGAACTTGGGCTCCTTGGTGTTTACCCAAAGGAGTTGAAAACACGTCCACCCCAAACCCGCACACACCCATAGCAGCTTTACTCATAAACTCACAATCGCCAAAAGGAAGGCACCTAAGTATCTTTTAGCAGGTGAATGGACATATAAACTGTGGTCCATCCAGACAATGTAATATTATTCAATAGTAAAAAGTAATGAATTTTCAATCAAGCCATAAGAAGACATGGAGGAAACTTAAATGTATATTGCTAGGTAAAAGGAGCCAGTCTGCAAAGGCTCCCTACCATAGGTAGGACTCCAACTACATGGCATTCTAGAAAAGGCAAAAGTATAGAGACAGTTAAAAAAAAAAAAAAGGAAAAGAGAAAAATCACTGGTTGCCAAGGGTTGGAGGGGAAGTGGAGGGGAAGTATGGATGAAAAGGCTGAGTACAGAGGATTTTCAGGGCAGTGAGACTATTCTGTAAAAAACTGCAATGATGGGTGTATGTTGTTACATGCTTGTCCAAACCCAAAGGATGTGCAACACCAAGAGTGAACCCTAAGGTAAACTATAGACTTTGGGTGATAGTGATGTGTCAGTGTAGGTTCATCAATTATAACAAATGTACCACTCTGTGGGGATGTTGACAGTAGGGGAGTCAATACATGTGAGGGGATAGAGGAACATATGGGAACTCCAGGTCCTGGCCACTCATTTTTGCTGTGAACCCAAACCTATTCTGAAAAAATAAATTACTATTTTTTATTTTTTTTAGAATTTTTTAAAGATTTTATTTATTTATTCATGAGACACACACACACACACACACACACACACAGAGAGAGAGAGAGAGAGAGAGAGAGGCGGAGAAGCAGGCTCCACGCAGGGAGCCCCACGTGGGATCGATCCTGGGCCTCCAGGATCACACCCTGGGCTGAAGGCGGCGCTAAACCTCTGAGCCACCCGGGCTGCCCAAATTACTAATTAATAAAATTAAATGGCAACAAAATTCCTTCAGATTTAACGTTAGTTAAGAGACTTTGATTGCAATAACTAGGGTGGGTTCCATGTCGGTTTTGTGAGAAAACATTGAACAAGTCAATCTTTTACAATCGTTTCTCACAATGTTAATAGAAAACCGTGAGTGGAAATCAGAATTCAATCGTCAGGTCAGTGCAAGCTGAAACCCTGAATTGCAGGGTAGCTTAAGTGCTTTACACATGTGTCAAAGATCAGCTGATTTAGTTACAGGATTGGTTGTCTGCCCAGCATAGCAATAACGATGGCATTATCAGTGGCACCAATATGGGATCATCTTTTCATTCCAGTCATATGAATCATTTCAGGTATTGGGACAACAACACAGTGACTTCTCCCAAAGGGAAGGATTGCAGCATGCCTTACCACATAGACAATAAGATTGGAAATACTCCCTTACACATACATGAAAAACAAGCAATCTTACCTTGCAGGATCTCTTTGAAAACCTGGGATAAACAGGAGAGAACGTGCAAATCCCATACTACTTTCACTTAGGAGTGTGCTAAAATGCACATTTCATGAAAGATTCCTGTGTCACCTGTCCTGGAATATGTTGATTCCAGTCTGAAATGCATGCTGAGTTATCCCAACCACTTAAAGCCTGCAGCATCGCAGATAGCCAGAAAATTAATTGTGCCCCTAATAGAGCCTTTTAAAAACTCTGAGCACAAAAAAACAAAAACAAAAACAAAAACAAAAACAAAAACAAAAAAAACCCAACTCTGAGCACAGTGAGAGCTGTAGGATGACAGGTTACTTATAAACACCTTAACTCCATCAAAATTATGAATTATTTTATTTAGAAGATAGCTCTTTTCTACAAACATTTCTTACGTAGAGTATAACATTTTCCATTTTCTTGGGTTAAATTTTTTAAATATTTTATTTATTTATTCATGAGAGACACACAGAGAGAGGGTCAGAAACATAGGCAGAGGGAGAAGCAGGCTCCACGCAGGGAGCCCGATGTGGGACTCGATCCCGGGACTCCGGGATCACGCCCTGAGCCAAAGGCAGATGGCCAACCACTGAGCCACCCAGGCATCCCTTGGGTTAATTATTTTATAGGTGAAAATTGAGCTAGACTTTTTATTTTTTCAAATAATTGCTGTCTCTGAAAAATCATAGCTTGGACATCCCTGAACCAGGAGGACTTCCAGAACCCCTTCCCAGTAAACATCCTCTTCAGTTATGGTCCAGTTTAACTGCCTGAGGTTTGTGTCTTGCCCACTGGGCCATGAGAAACCCGAGGGTATAGAGCCTTCCTGTACTTGGTGTGGTTACTGGCAGGGAGAAGATGCTCATTAAATGTTTGATGAATCAATGAATGTATGAGTGAACAATGGGAACAACTCCCTACTTATTTCTTCAACACATCTCAGATCACACACATGTAAAAGTTGATGTAGGTCACTTTCTTTGGATGTAGGGGATTGAACTACTAGCTCAACTTTTCTCAAGCTTAAATAATATATCAATCCCTTTTTTGTCACCAAGACTTCTTTGCTTAACTTGAAGTATACAGAAGGTTACAAAGCTGATATAACAAACACCAAAAGACCCATCACTTAGAATTTTAACTTAACCTTTTATCATTTGTTCCTGGGTAGTTTTCAAGATAGAGATGTAAGTAAAGGTCCCTTTTCAACAGATACATTGTGGGGTCAAGGACTTTCTGCCTCTCAGCCCTAAATTTACCCATTTTTGCCTGTTCTGTGAGAATGGATGTGGGTCCTTTATCTATCAGTCCCCGTCCAGCTCCATGCAGCTCTCTCTTCTCTCTGTGGCTCTGTTCTTTGAGCTTTAGCCACCTTGTCTCCAACAATGACACCTGTCTTTTCAACTCATGGAGACTGGGTAGCAGGGTACGAGGTAGGGGTAGGGGTAGGGGTTGGCGTTCTTCATGGGATCCTCTCCCTTCCCTATGGCCTAGAAGTCTGATGCAGAAAGTGAGCTGGGTTAATCACAGTGCTCACCTCTTCAGTTGCTGTCTCTCTGGGATTACTTTCTTTTGTGGCCTGATGCTCAATATTTTGGGAGCTTCTCTGTCTTATAGGCTGGCCAGTTTTTGTTGTTTTGGGCAGATGGGTAAATCCATCCCCTGTTATCCATCTTGGCCAACTGCAGAAGTATGCCTTTTCCTAATTTTTTCACTTAAATGATTCTTTTTCTCACTATTTTTTTTTTCATATTCACAACATTTAAGGCTATAAGATTTCTTGTGAATATTTTTTCCACATCCCTCCAACCTTTGACATTTGGTTCCCTTGCTGTTCATCTTTGTGGTTTCTAATTTCTGTTTTGTTATTACACTTAATAAAATTAGCAGTGATTATTCAGAATCATTTTATTTATTTTTATTTTTTATTTTTTTATGATAGTCACACACACAGAGAGAGAGAGAGAGAGAGGCAGAGACACAGGCAGAGGGAGAAGCAGGCTCCATGCACCGGGAGCCCGACGTGGGATTCGATCCCGGGTCTCCAGGATCGGGCCCTGGGCCAAAGGCAGGCGCCAAACCGCTGCGCCACCCAGGGATCCCCAGAATCATTTTATAATCAGATCATGATGATCAAATTCTCCTAATTGTTTCAAAAATATTTGTAGAGATTATTTATTCAAGTTAGGATTGAATCCAGGTCCACTCATTTTACTTGGTTGTTGTGCTTTTTAAGTCTCTTTTAATCAAATGGAATCCTCCCTCTCCACCCTTTCTTTTGCCACGGCTTGTTCAATAAACCTAAATCAGTTGTCCCATAAAATGTCCCACATTCCAATTTGTTTCTTTGCTTCCTTGTGATTTTACTTAACTTTCTTCTCTATCTCCTGTATTTTCTCTAGCTCACCCTGGAGAATTGACTAGTTTCAGGTTTAAATTTTTTGGAGGGGGGCAAGAATATGTTACAGTTGATGCTATGTTCCTCATATTGAATTTCATCAGGAGGCACCTGGTTTCTATTTTTAGTGATGCTAAGATTGATCAAGGATTTGGGTGGTGACAGCCTGAACTCTCCATTGTAGCTTTCCACCAACCATTGATCAAATGATATTATCCTTTGATGATTGTTGCATGACTCAATTATTTCATTAGGGGTGGCAAAGTGATGATAATTTTCTGAGTCTTCATTCCTTACACAATTATTAGTTGGAATTCTTCTGTAAGTATGAACTTTCTCTCTTCAACTAGGGCTATTTGATTACCCTGAAAGGCATGGTGACTGCTTAATTTTTTCCTTGTAATTGCAATTTTCAAAGGAAGAAATTGGTGCCCTGGTACTTCCAGTGAGAGCCAATGAACTAGGTTTCTCTCTCTCTCTCTTTCTCCCTCCCTCTCTCTCTCTCATATATATATGAGATATATATATATATCATATATATATATGATATATATATGTCAACTCATTAAATGAACTGAATGATTATATGTTTCTTATTCCCCAATTGTGCCCCTTTTTGAGTTGGGGGCCTCATGGAGCCAGAAGGATCGCTTCAGTGGTGAAGTGGTGGGGATAGTATTACCTTCAAAGGACTATAAGCCACCTTTTCCTATAAAGCCAAGATGCTACTGGATGCTATTTTTCAAGCGAGACTTGCTGTGTCCTTCCCACCCTGTTAGTCACAGAGTCTGAGTTTACCCACCCCATGACGGGAATATCAGGCTGGACAGTCAAAAGGCCTCCGTGAGTCAGGTGTGCAGCTTCACTCAGAGTCCAAGAGCAAGTCAATAGCGGTTTTCAAAAGGGGTGTGTTTGGCAGTGACATCAGGGAAGTCACAAGTCCAGCACCTCTAGGCTGTGCATTGAAATGGGGGCTGTGTCCTTTTGCCCATTGGGCATAACCATTAGTTACAGTGACATACAGCTCAGAAGAGTTGGGAGGCTGAGTCCCCAAAGGTACCCTCACTTCACTATATCAGCTCTGCCTAATCAGAACCATCACCTTTGACACTTATGGGATGGGAAATACAAGCATAGAACACATAAACCCCTACCAAATATCCAGATGTAAAAGCAGCTACACCAGCAATATTCATCAACTTTATACCTTATTTTAAAAATATAAATTTAGGGGGTATCCCTGGGTGGCTCAGCGGTTTAGCGCCTGCCTTTGGCCCAGGGCGCGATCCTGGAGTCCCGGGATCGAGTCCCACATCGGGCTCCCGGCATGGAGCCTGCTTCTCCCTCCTCCTGTGTCTCTGCCTCTCTCTCTCTCTCACTATGTCTATCATAAATAAATAAATAAATCTTTAAATATATATATATATATAAATTTAGGATACTTGTTGAAAGGGACATTTGCTGGTACTTATTTCTGCTTGGGTCCAATAAGGAGAAAGAAACCACAGTTAATTTAACAAGGAAAGGTAAATGTAACGAATTAATAACTATAATGGGATAGGAATAATAAGGCATTGGCTAGTAGGAAGAGAACTCTGAAGAACATAGAAATAGAAAATCTAGGGAGCAGCCACCACACTGAGGGCTGGGATAAAAATCCCTCCTATGCTCCTCACCCATGTACCCGATAGGGCTGAGGTCCAGATTTTCATGAGAAGATACAGTTGGCTATGGTTTACTAGATTGCAGAAGAGTTGCCCTGGTGTTGTTGTGCTGGTCATATTTATTGGAAATCTGCCCTAGAGGGTACCCCAGAAAGCTGTTTGTAGGGAAGGACTTAGCTACAAAACTATCCCAGGCTTCTGTGGGGAGCTGCTGCTGGGTGCTGCATGCAGAGCCCTAGAGAAGCTGCAGGCTCCACGGAGCTGACTCCTGGGACACACGTGAACTAGGAGGCAAAACCCTTTCCTCCTGCACTCTTTACTGACAAAGCTCAGTACTATCCCAGTGGACAAAGGAAAAATTTATAAAGGACTCATGTATATTTTCATAGCAGTCAAGAAAGGGTGAATTTGGAGCTAAGAGGCAGAAAGTCCAAGATGTGCCCACTACATCTGTTGAAAGAGACCTTTCCTTGTATCCCTATCCAGAACAAATCCTGGGAGCAACTATGATAAAAGGTAAAGTTAAAAATGTAAGTGGTGGGACTATTGGTGTTCTGTTCCTTGTAAGACACTATAGAATAATTAAAAACAAGCCTGGAATGAAAGAACATATTAGAAAATGTTATTTTCTACATATTAGCAAATTATCTGATAAAAGACTTATATCAAGTTCTACAAAATGTTCAACAAAATGTAACTCTCAAAACTCAATAATAAGAAAACAACAAAGTAAAAAATGCACAAACGACTTGAATGCAATTTACCAAAGAAGATATACTGATAGCAATTAAGCACATGAAAATTTGCTCCAAATCATTACCCACCAATTGAACATAAATTCAAACCCACAAGTATCACTAAACATTTATTATAACGGCTAAAATTTAAAAGACTGATACTACAAGTGTCACTGAAGATATGCAGGAATCAGAATTCTCATCCGTTGCTTATGGGAATGTAAAATATACAATCACTTTAGAAAATAATTTTGTAGTTTCTTAAAAAGTTATGACATAGGGCTGTCATAAGACCTAGCCATTCACTTAGGTGTTTATATAAGTGAAATGAAAGAATATGTCTTACAAAGATGTATACATGAATGCTCATAGCAATTGTATCCATAGTAGCCAAAAACTGAACATAACTTAGTGTCTAGAAATAGGTAAATGGATAAACAAAGTATCCATACTTTGTATCCATATCCATACAATGGAGTAGGGCTTAGCAATAAGGAGTGAATGATGCGTGAGACACCATGAATGAATCTCAATATAATTGTGCTATTTATATAAAACTCTACAAAACCCAGACTAATCTATAGTACCAGAGAGCAGGTCAGCAGTTCCCCGCAGAATGGGCATGCAGTGGCTGAGGTGGGCATGGTCGGGGGCCAGACAGCATCACAAGGGAACTTTAGGAGTGAGGCATATGTTCATTACCTTGTTCGAGCATAAATAAGTTAAACTTAGAAAACTGTACACTTTAAGATTATGTGGCTTATTGTCTTCAGCTATACTTCAATACAGCTATTTAAAGAGAAAAACATGAAAAAAAAAAAAGAGAAAAACATGAGATACCACCGAACATTCATTAAATGGAAAAAAAATTAAGAGATTTGATGGTATGTGATCATTGCAAGGGTGTGGAAGAAAACACTCACATGTAGTATTTATGGGATATAAATAGGGAAAGGCATCTGGGAGGGCGATTTGTCTGAATCCTTCAAGATTTGGTTGGTGTGGGGCACCTGCGTGGCTCAGTCAGTTAAGCATCTGCCTTTGGCTCAGGTGAGGATCTCAGGGTCCTGGGATCAAGCTCCACATCAGGCTCACCACACCTCAGACCCTCTGACCCTCCCCCGGCTCATGTGCGCCCTATCTCTCTTTCTCTCTCTCTCTCTCTCTTCTTTCAAGTAAATAAACAAAATCTAAACAAACAAACAAAAAAACAAAAAGATTCAGTAAGTGCACTAAAAAAAAAAATGCTGTTAGGGGCTTTCTAGGAAGATGGCAACCCAAATGGAGCCCTGATACCTTCCTCTTCCAATGACTTCTTTTAGGCAAAACAGCTACTGGTCTTTCCAGACTTCCATGGTTTGCCTTGTACTCTGAAGGGGCCTGGGGATCTGCCAGGGTGTACATGAGGAGGGACCTTGCTAGCTTCCCACCACCACCACTGGTCTACAAGACAGCCTGAGGACCAGCGGAGGAGACTGTGAGATGATCTAGATAAACTGGCTCATGGGAGAAGCTTGGCTTGTGTTGTTCCACAGATCTGAGAGGGGAAAGATGCATGGCTTTTCTTAGGATTACCTGCTCATGCCTCTGCTGCTGAGGACTTGCAGAGAAGGAGCAGAGTTGGGCTGAACTCTTCTATATTGCAAACTGGGAGTGTTGGCCTTGCAGCTGAGAAGAATAGGAAGAAGTAGACTTGACGTCCACAGGGAATACAAACTTGTCACCAGGGGAGAAGCTATTCCATCCCCTGCAACTTACAGAATTGTTGCTTAAGGCACATCAGGGACTTGGTCTGAGCCCCTCTGGAGGATGAGAGTGACAAAGGAGCAAAAGAGAACCCTATGGATGCAGCCAGAGAGCGGAAGACCAGCAAAAGGCACCGAGCCCACAGTGCCTAGTGACAGAGAGCTATTTCTAACCAGGTCCAGATGGTAACTCCAACATAAGTGCATTAAAAAGGACATTCAAAGAGATTCAACTACAGCATGCTAATTCACTCTGGACTGAAAAAATAAAACCAAAAAGATATTATTTTCAAATTTAAAAATTCAATGGGGAATTGAAGGAGACAAAATACTAGCATATCATATGATGTACGACAAAGCATACGTTATGTCTAAACAGGCTTTATTCCAGGCATGGCAGGGTGGTTTCATGGTCAAAATTACATTACCAGGAAGAGAGTGGAGAGAAGAGTTGTAGGATCATCTCACAGATCTAGGAAAGCACATTTCATAACATTTAACACCTGTTCATGATTGAAACATATTGTTGGAAACTAGGAATAGAAAGAAACACACAGGAACACCTGGGTGGCTCAGGGGTTAAGAATCTGCCTTTGGCTCAGGTCATGATCCTGGGGTCCTGGGATCGTGTCCGCTGCAGGAAGCCTGCTCCTCCCTCAGTGTGTGTCTCTGGCTCTCTCTTTGTGTCTCTCATGAATAAATAAATAAAATCTTTAAAAAAGAGGTGGGGGGGGGGAATGAAACACACGTTTGTAGCCTGGAATATCAAGTGGAAGATTATCTCAAAACCAGATCTAAAGCCTGAAGGGAAAAATGAAAATCATGGGAGACACATCTGAAAGAACTTCTGTGCAAATGCAGGTGTTCCAGAGGAGACAACAAGCAAAAAGAGGGCAATAACAGAACATGCATTGAATCCCTTAAACAGAAGACTCACATTGTGAATTGAGAGGGTTATACTATCCAGGAAACCCTGCGGACCTGGATGTGGGCCGATCCCGGAACAGCTCTGAACTCCAGGGATAAAGGCAAAACTGAAAAGCTTCCAAACTAAAAAATAAACTTCCTGAGGAAAAAAGATTTAGAATACTATTGAATGTCTCCTCTGTCATCACTTGAGGCTAGGAAACAGATAGTATTTATGAACTGTAGCTAAAAAAAGGTTGCAACCCAAGAATCCATATCCAGCCAAAGTAGCACATAACCAGGTGGCAACAGAAACACATATGGGGACACGAATGGTTTCCAGGCTGTGACACTCATATTCCATGTGGTGACTATACCACAGAAAACTAGCTACAATAAATGAGACATGAATTAGAAAATTGACTTCAAGATGGAGAAATATGAAATGGAGAAAACTTTTTAGCAATGACTCTAGGGATATATGGTTAATTCCAAATGGTTGATGATTGATTGTTTTGGTTTCTAGGCTTCTGTATAAATACTGAATAAGGACTCTTGTAATAGAAAAGGCATTGTGCAAAGAAAACTCTGTCAATAGGCTGGAAGTGCAATATCCAATTATCTTACCTAAATGAGAGTTGGGAAAAGTCTGGGACCCACAGGAAGCAAAGCTGCCTGAAGATCTCATCTGACAAGAAAATAGGAGAGATAAAAGTAAGAAGGGATAAAAGGAAATGCCACAAAGTCAGTACCACCCGTAGATGCCCACAAGAGGGTCTCCTGCTCCACAGTCAGGTGTTAGAGGAGCATCTACTTTCTTCCCTGCAGAGTCCACCTTCCAGGCAAGGAGTATCCAGTGCGTGCAATGGGAGGAGGAATGTGGTGGGGAGAAAGGCCCATGGCCACCCACTTTCTTCCGGACTGGGCTCTAGGTTCCTGGGATGACACTATGCCTTGTCCAAACAGACCCGAGTGAACTCCTAGCATCTGAATGGGCTTCTTCTCAAGTCTGTTCTCCAGGGGATGAACATAGAAGGCAGGACCCAGGGTGGGCAAGGACAGGTGTGTGTGTGTGTGTGTGTGTGTGTGTGTGTGTGTGTGTGTGTGTGTGTTGGGGAAGGTTGATGAAGCTTGCCTGTGTGTACTAGTGTGTTCACACCCGTAAGCATGATTTTCTCCTTCTTTGTTGGGAAGGAAAGAAGGTAGGCTCTGGGTCAGCATCCTGAACCAAGAGTAGCCCTCCCTGCAACTGTCACTTACCAGAGCATATCTCCAGGAAGTCTGAGAATTCTGAATTTGAGCCTGGGCTTCCAGGGCATTATGAAGATTTATTTGTCACTGCAGAAGGATAGAACATATTTTTTATAACAGCTTGTTAGTTTGATTTATAACTTTTACATATTTAGGCAAGTGGTATGTGGGCCTCCTTTTGTATTCTTCCCAGGCCCTGGGGCAAGAATAATGTCAGGACAGCATTCCACATGGCAAATGATGAGCCATGAATTCAGAGAAGAAGGAAATAACTTGGGCTGATGTGAGCTGCAAAGAAAAGTGTAGTGAGAGTTCACTGCAAATCACGGTTTGTTAGCCTGAAAGGAGACAGCTGAGATTATGCTAACTAAAAAGTCAAGGATCTTTTTTTAGGCTCTTGGATAGAGATAGGAGAGATCAGAAATGGAGTACAATGTGCTTATTTTATAAAAGGGAGCCCAGAAGGTTCAGCAGATTATAGCAGAACTGGGCCAGCCCCACGTCCCCTGGCTGTCAACTCCATGCTTCTCTGCTTGCCCTTTTGCTTCAGCTGGCCTGGGAGGAGCAGCAGCTTTGGAAAAACAAGACTGGGGAGGTCGGGAGGCAGGGTTCAGGGAGAGGCAGAGAGGAGACAGCCCCTAGCTCCCCAAGCTTTTCTAACCAGAGGTGAGCCAGCCTGAAGTAACCACCTTTAAAATCTCATACGTGATCTTTAAAGGTAATGTGAATTGTATTTTTCTCTAATGAGTCTCGGAAATTAGAGGGAGCATGCAGCTCGAATGCTGTCCCTTAACTGGTGACTTTGGGCAAGTTATTGAAACTGTGAGCCTCAGTTTCCACATCTGTAAAATGGAGAGCGTAGTAATACCAGGTCTGCGTGAAAAGTAAATGACATGATGTGTATCAAGAGTGCCTTGTGCTTAGTAAGTGTGGGCTGATGCGCTCCCCCTGGCATGTGTGGGAACAGAACTTCCCCCATGAGAACTTCCCCCTCATGGTATGGTCCCCTGGCTTTGCTTTGTACATCAGGACAGTATCATTTAGTGTTTAGAATGTATGTTGCAACTTATTTACTCCCCTTGGAAAATGATATGCCAGCAACAGCTGAGTTTTGAAGAATTGATGACATGTTAACTTAGGATGAACACAGAGTAATGCTGAGACCTGGTAAGCATACCATGTGGTAGCTCACAATCAGTTGAGATTCTTGGATGAAGGGCAAGCTTTCCTTTCCAGAGTTCCAGTCTATTTTTGTCAGCAAGGAGAGGTGATATGGCTTATTTTGTAATAATCCTAGTAATCCTATGATGATATGCATGTCCAAAATCTACTAAATGAGTTGGCTAAGGTGTGGTATTATACTTTTCTGGATATTCAGGGAGCATATCTGAGTTGCTAGAAAAGTCATGGAATTGTTTATATGTTGTGCAGAAGGGATCGGGAATAGATATTTGATTGTATTTTAAGAAAACTAGCAAACATCTTTAATATGAAATTTGAATGAAATTAGGGAAAATATAGGAATACAGCTTTGGCGGTAATGAATTTTAGAAGGAATGGAATGTGAAATTCCACAGAGCTATCACTGGGTGCTGCAAGAAACGTTCTCCTGCATCTCGCTCCCCCTTTCTGATTCCTTTTGACCCCCTCCACCCATATCACCCACCCCCACTCCTGCCTCAGACGACCACCAATCTGTTCTCTGTACCTGTGAGCTCCATTTTTTTTCCTGGTTTTTGTTTATTTTTAGATTCCACATGTAAGTGAGACCATCCAGCATTTATCTTTTTCTGTAGGATTTATTTCACTTAGCAGAATGCCCTCAAGGTCCATTCACATTGTCACAAGCAGTAAGATTTCTTCTTCTTCTTCTTCTTCTTCTTTTTGGCTAAAATAATATGTTAGGACCTAAATCTACCATTTCATTGTATTTTGTAAACATTTGTTCCCTCTGTGTTTTGTTCCTGTTTCCTTTTTCCTGCATTCCTCTGGGGAATTACTTGAAAGATTATTTATTTTAAAGATTTTATTTTATTTATTCATGAAAGACACAGAGAGAGGCAGAGACATAGGCAGAGGGAGAAGCAGGCTCTGTGCTGTAGGACTCAATCCCAGGACCCCAGGATCATGACTTGAGCCAAAGGCAGATGCTCAACCACTGAGCCTCCCAGGAATCCCTTGAAAGGTATTTAGTAATCAATTTTGACTTCTCTGAAGAATACTTTGAATATATCATATGTGTGTGTACATATATATAATTTAAAAATATATCATGGTATATATAATTAAAATATATGTACATACATATATACATACGCACATTTTAGGATCTGATTCTGGGTGTTTGCAACCTTGTAGTTCACTAATAAAACATTTTTTTGTGTTGATTCTGTTTGGTTTCATGCATTAGCCATTTGAGAGTCTCCCTGACACTTCACCCACATATTTAAATAGTAGCTAATAGTGGAATATAGAAACCTTACCATTTAGGGGGCGCCTGGGTGACTCAGTCGGTAAAGCATCAGACTCTTGATTTTGGCACAGGTCTTGATCTCAAGTCCAGTGTAGGGCTCTGCACTCAGAGGGGAGTCTGCTTGAGATTCTCTCTCCCTAGGCCCCTCCCCCCACTTGCTCATTCTCTAATAAATAAATAAATCTTTTTTTAAGAAACCTTACCACTTAGGTCCCTTTGCACTTAGGTCCTTTTAAAAATATATTTATCTTAAATATTTCCTCTTCTTATATTGAAAATCACACCTTACTTTCAACCATCAAAGCCTAGTCTGTTGGATTTCTCATATATTCATCTCTTCCATCATCTTTATCTGTTCCTAATGTTCCAAATTTCCTTCTGTTATCATATCCTTTCTGTTGAAGAATTCCTTTGGCAATTATTTTAGGGAAGGTTTACTGGTGAGAAATTATTTTAGTTTTCCTTTATCTGAGAATGTATTTCACCTTCATTTCCTTTTTTTCCCCATTTCTAAAAGATATTATTGGGGGCACCTGGGTGGCTCAGTTGGTTAAGCATCTGCCTTTGGCTCAGGTCTTGGTCTCAGGGTCCTGGGATCAAGCCCCATGTCGGGCTCCCTGCTCAGTGGGGCGTCTGCTTCTCCTCTCCCTCTGCTTCTCCCCCGCCATTTATTAATAAATAAATAAAATAAATAAATAAAATCTATTTTAAAAAGATATCGTTGAGGCACCTGGGTGGCTCAGTGGTTGAGCACCTGCCTTTGGCTCAGGTCATAATCCCAGGGCTTTGGGATTGAGTCCCAAATCGAGCTCCCTGCAAGAAAACTGCTTCTCCCTCTCCTATGTCTCTGCCTCTCTGTGTGTCTCTCATGAATAAATAAATAAGATCTTTTAAAAAATAAATAAAAATTAAAAATTTTTAAAAGATATTGTTAAATATAGAATTTTCTATTAAAATCTCTTTTTTTCCAGCACTTAGGAAATATGGTGTCATTCCCTTCATGCTTCATGGTTTCTGATGAGGAATACACTATTATTCTAATTGTTTTTCCCCTATAGAAAATATTTCACTTCTCTCTGAATACTTTCAATGTTTCTCTTTGTCTTTGTTTTCACAAATTGTATGATGATGTATCTTGGCACGAATTTCTTTAGGAATTCCTCAGATTCCTTCTACCTTCAAGTTCACAAACTCTTTCCTTTGTCATTTCCATTCTGCTATTGAGCCCATTCAGTGAGCTTGCTAATTTTATTGAATTTTTCAGTTTAGAAAATTTCAATTGATTCTTGGTATCTTCTATTTCTTTTCTGAGACTTCATTTTTTATTTGTTTCTAATTGCTTATTGGAGCATTTCTGTAATGACAGCTTTAAAATCTTTGATAGATTCTTGTCTTTTCTCACTGAGATCATGTTTCTGGATCTTGGTGTGGACTAATACTTGATTGTGTTCTGGACTTTTTGGGTATTGTGAGAATCTAGTACTTTAACTCTTCTACTCTGGTAGGTAGCAGAGCATACATTCTGGCCCACAGTTGCATTGTTTTTCTTGAAATGTCAACTTAGTTTTCAAAGCTTTTGTACTGTTAATTTGGTCTGCCCTATTTGTGTGCTCCTTAGAGGACTGTCTGAATCCCACTTAGCATTTCATACTGGAATTGACTTCTAAGACCTTTTACTGTTTGATTCTGGCACATTTCATGCAGAGGTTGCTAGAGAGTCTCCCAGTACTTCATATGCATATGTAAGGAATTCTTTTCTTTCGCTCCTTCCTCTAAGTAATCATTTCCCCACTTAATGATTGAGAGAAGCACCACCTCATAGTACTGCAAAGTGGCAGGGAATATCTGGATGCCTCTCAAAGTCTCCGTGGAAACCTTACCTTACCCACTGGCTGGTAGAAGGGGAAGATGTGTCACTGCATTCCTGGAGGACAGGGAAGATGTTAGGGCTCCGTCCCCGGTACCAGTGCTGGTTGTTATAGTACTTAGCAGAGAGAGGAAAGAGTATAGCTTGTGGTATTTGTGAGGAGTGGGGGCAGGTATTATCTAAAGAGTTCTGTCTGTCTTGCTTAGCTTCCCCTTTCCTGGTCCAGTTACAGGGAGAAATCATTTCTTGAGATTTTTATTTTGTCTGCTCCTTGTGTTTTCTAAGTTCTGGCATTCTCTAGTCCCCAGAGCAGGATACATAGGTAGAAAAATAAAACAGAGAATTCATCTCTATAGGACTCCTTTTTGGAGTCCTAAAGTCCCTGGCTAATTTGCCTTATTTTTCCCACCTTTCAGTCTTCTGATATTTATGTATTTTGTCCAGAGTTTTTAGCTATAGTTGAAGGAAGAAGCAGGGTGGCATGTGTTATTCCATCTTATCTGGAACCAGAAGACACAAACCCTAGGTTTTTGATCTGAACAACTGGAAGATTAGAGTTGACATCAGCTGAGATGGGGAGGACTACGGACAGATCACATTTGTAAATGAAGCTCAATACCTCGGTTTTGGTGATATTGAGTGTGCAACATCTACGACTCAAACAAATAGAGAAATGGAGAGGACAATTAGATAACTAAGTCTAGAGTTTAGGAGAGATATTTGAGTTGGTGATATAAATTTGGTGTAATCAAACATACAGATCTTTCAAACCACAGTATTGAATGAGATCACCCAGGGAGTGGGAAGGAAACCAAGTACATAAAGAGATCAGGGAAAAGAGGAGGAATGAGCAGATGGAACAGAGAAGAGGAAGCCAGTGAGGCAAGAGGAAAACCAAAAATCTGTGGTATCATGGAAACTGATGGAAGAAAACAGTTTTAAGAAAAAGGGAAAGCTCACCTGGGTCAGATACTGCTAATGGATGAGGTTTTGTAATTTGGATTTAAAGCATTAAATTTCACAATGCAGAGGTTACTCCTGTCTTTCATAAGAAAGGTTTAAGTGGAGTGGTGGAGAAAACATGATTGGTGTGGATTTATAAGACAGTGGGATCCCTGGGTGGCTCCACGGTTTGGCGCCTGCCTTTGGCCCGGGGCACGATCCTGGGGTCCCGGGATCGAGTCCCCCGTCGGACTCCCGGCATGGAGCCTGCTTCTCCCTCCTCCTGTGTCTCTGCCTCTCTCTTTCTCTGTGTCTATCATAAATAAAAATAAATAAATCTTAAAAAAAAAAGACAGTGGAATAGAGGAATGGAATAGTGAGTGAAGAATTCTTTTGAGGACTTGCAAAGAGGAGAAACAAAATGAGGAAGTAGCTGGCAGCAGAAGAAAGGTTAAGAGATGACTTGGAGGCTTGATATGTTGATTTCTTGTTTTTATTTTTTAATTTATTTTTTAAGATTATTTATTTATTTGAGAGAGAGAGAAAGCTTGAGGGAAAGGGAGAGAGAATCTGAAGCAAACTCTGTGCTCAGCACAGAGCCTGACATGGGGCTCAATCCCACCACCTTTGAGATCATGATCTGAGCTGAAACTGAAAGTTGGTTGCCCAAGTGACTGAGCTATCTAGGCACCCCCCCTTTTTGTAGATGAAGAAATAATAGCATATGCTGTTGGGAATGATCCAGTAGAGAGAGAAAAAATGATGGTGTAATACAGAGAGGGGAGAATGTTAAGATGATCCCTTGAGTAGATAAGAGGAATGGGAGCTAATGCACAAATAGAGGCTTTGGCTTGAGATAGCAGCAGGGATCGTCCACCTGTGGTAGGTGCAGATGCAAAGAGAGTCTGTGAAAAACATCCCCACTTCTCAGTTAAGTATAGAGCAAGGCCACCTACTTGTGAGGATGGGGTAGGAGGTATTAGTGGTTTGAGGAGAGAAGTAAAGATAATAGCTAAGATATTTGGTAGTAAATGCATTATGGAAATATACTAAGGCCCACTGGAGTTTTGTTTTTTTGAATTTTATTTTATTTTATTTATTCATGAGAGACAAAGAGACAGAGGCAGAGACAGAGGCAGAGGGAGAAGCAGGCTCCTGCCCAATGCAGAACTCGGTCCCAGGACCCCAGGACCTGAGCCAAAGGCAGACACTCAACCACTGAGCCACTCAGGTGCCCCTGGAGTTTTGTTTTTGCAAAAGTAGGAGGACACAAATTAGAGTGACTATGTGTATGTAGGGTAATCTGCTTGGAGAAAGAAATGAATACATCCAGGATGTTTAGCCTCTCATAACTCTGTTCCTTTGCCCCACGCACACCACCTTCATTGTTCTATTATTCTTGAAGACTTGCTCTTGAACAAACTACAAAAATAGAGCATTGCAACAAACTTGAGGTGGCAGTTCCAAATATGTGCCCTCTGGCCCACATGGAGTATAAGTTGTGAGGGAAATGCAGCGACATCTGTTGGACGTGGTGTGAACTACTAGCTCCACCTAGTTCACAGTTACATTACTAGATGGTTCTACCTTCCTCTTCATTCCTCAATTTATTTGTGAAGCTTTGGAGTTTTCTTGCTTTTGCTGAAATAAAAGAAAACACTGCAGAAAAATCAGTGTGGAGTATCCAATCCAGTTCCAAAGGTTGAAAATTTGTGCAGTGCCCACCCAACACTGCACACATCCCTTTAGCAAGTAATTGTGGTTATCTAATAAAATTTAAAAATGTACATTTATATTGTTTTTTTCAAACAACTACTTAAGTTGTTAAAATATGAATAATAATTAAGTTGTTTAGACTTAAGCTATCTATTATGAAGAATTATAAGTTATTTATTTTGGTCTATGGGGTATAATTGGAGATACTAAGGACACTCAGAATGTTTGGGAACCTGTGATTTGAGAATGAATTCCAGTTCCTTTCTCTATTTCTTCCAAGTAATGGGTCAAATCCCTTGAGGGATGTAGTCAGGTGCAGTAGGACTAGGAAATTCTCAGACCTAAGTCTAAGTCTTGTACCACATAGCTTATGAAAACCCTCCCTCCCTCATTACCTTGAAACTTGAGCAGAAATCTCTCTTCCCGGTTTTAATGGCACTTGGCTGCACCATTGGCATCTGTTATAACTTGGGTATTTAAAGCCAGAAGGAAATACATGACTTTCAGCTCCCTTAGAGTCTTGTATATCTAAAGGAAACCAGGCCATGTGGGTCACCAGAAGACTTGGCTTGGATGTTAATTGTTTTGCCAACATCCACTGCACATGGGTAACTCTTGATAGATGGCTTAGGCCAAGTAACTGTGGCCTCAGAACTGCTTTTGTTTTCTCCAGCAAAGATACAGGAACAAGGGCATGTGTATTGGGGAAATGAGATGCCACTAGGCTGTATTTATGTATGTGAGCATATGTGAGCCTGTTAGAGGGCTCTGCAAAGAGTGTCTCTTCTTGATCTGTAACTGTGAGCTACCCAAGTCAACTGGTTATGCTTTGAACATTTTTGTTAAGTTCAGCACCCAGGACAAGGCGCTGTCAGACATGGCAGACACTGAATAAATGTTTGATGCTAGAATACGAAAATTAATAAATTCCTGTTATCTAATTTGCATAAGCTGAAGCTGAAGAAACTTAAGCTATAGGATGCCCAAAGATTTATAAATATTTGAGATATTTTAATAGTTAAATATTAGTTAAAAATATTATCTCTACTTTGACTTACCGTCTGCCATACTTGGAGAAGTATGTTTGCTGAGATCAGAGACTTCGTGTTTGCTGAGATCAGAGAGACTGCAAATATTTTCGTCTCTGTCTCAGGGGAAATGGAGTTAGGGCACATTCAGTTTGGGTTCAGTGGGTGAAATGTTTGTGATTGACATTCACTTTTGTCTATAGTTAGGCTAGCCATCCCAGTGTATAAAATGGGTTCCAGGAATTCTTCTGCCCACTGTGAAGGACACACCTCAGATTCAGACATGAAATCAGGGGTAAGGTCTGGGGCTTCTGCATGTGAAAGCTTCCTACAGTGCCCAGTACAGGGAAAAAAGAAAAATGGGACATGGAGGGGAGGTATAGGAAACTAGTCTACAGAAAATATTCCATCAGGGCATATGGGTGGCTCAGTGGTTGAGTGTCTGTCTTTGGCTCAGGTCGTGATCCTGGGGTCCTGGGATTGAGTCCCACATCAGGCTCCCTGCTCAGCACAGAGCCTGCTTCTCCCTCTGCCTATGTCTCTGCCCCTGTCTCTATGTCTCTCATGAATAAATAAATAAAATCTTAAAAGAAAGAGAAAGAAAGAAAGAAAGAAAGAGAGAGAGAAATAAAGAAAGAAAGAAAGAAAGAAAGAAAGAAAGAAAGAAAGAAAGAAAGAAAGAAAAAAGAAAGAAAAGAAAAGAAAAGAAAATCTTCTATCAGGTATATAAAAAATATAAAAAGATAAATCATTCTCTACAACACCAAGTCAAAAAGGATATTCTTTTCTGATAAGAATATATTCACAAGAGCAGAGCACACAGGGTATGTTTAGCATGCTTTCTTTTTTAATGAGGATTGCATGATACAGAGTTTATTAGTTTGCTACTGTGGTACAAACCTATACCAGTACTGCCAACAGCAAGGACATCTGTGTGTAAAGTAACACCTTAGCTTGCATCTTGGCTTGTCAGCTTACATCATACTGATTTGCTGTATCATATTCTAATGAAGTTTTGTGGTTCCAAATGAAATGGTATGCAAAATGGCCAGAGTCAGCAAAAGTGCTTGCATTTTCTACATTGTCAGTAATAAATAATAAATTTTGATCTGCCACTAGAAGTTTGGTTTACCTTTGATCTGTATATAAAAATTATATTATAAAATTGTTTTTTGATGAGGTGATCAGAGAATGTGTGGCAAAAAAAATGTTGGAAAAATATATTAAGTAGTTAATAAAAATGTCATTTTTCTGGATTCTGACGGTTTGGGTTTGATCAGCTTTACAAATTTTAAACTTTGTATTGATTTCTTTTCTTACTCTAAATATCCCCTTTCATATCCTCTTTTACATTCAGAATCTTATAATATTTCCTTTTTTTTTTTAAAGATTTTGTTTAGTTATTTGAGAGAGAGAGAGAGAGAGAGAGGCAGAGACACAGGCAGAGGGAGAAGCAGGCTCCATGCAGGGAGCCTGATGTGGGACTCGACCCCGGGGTCTCCAGGATCACGCCCTAGGCTGAAGGTGGCGCTAAACCTCTGAGCCACTCAGGCTGCCCTTATAATATTTCTCTATTAACAAACAGACATTTGATATCTCATGATGTAAAATGTCTTCACAATGCAAGAGCTAGTCACTTAATTCCTCCCTATCATTTATGGTAGGAAATTTTGCAATTTCAGCTCTAACAGCTCTAACTGTAAAACAGCTCTATATATAACATTTAACTATTTAAGAGCTCTCTAACAGCTTCTAATTTGCATTGCCACAAATGACAGCTGAGCTTCTGAAATAATACATTTTATTTGAAATGCTGCACATTACATAATCTATTTGAAGACCTTTTTAAGGAACAATTAGGAATCCATAGTTAATCATTTCAATCTGCCAATGGGGACACTATTAGCAAAACACAGATCATGGGAAACTCTACAGAACAAAAAACCTGGTTTCTTAAATTTGAAAAATTGTAAGAAAAAAAACCCCAATGGAATGAGAAACCTATAGATTAAAAACGACTTATATCCCTATTCAAACAAACTTAGAAAGTGAAATTGTGAAATAATTGGAAATCATCTGACTGAATATTTGATAAGAAATAAATGTTACTTTTTTAAGGTGTGAAATGGTTATGTTAAAAAATAGTTACCTTGTAGAGATATAAAAAATATTTATAGATAAAATTATCTGTGATTTGTGACTAATTGAGAAGTGGGTAAAGCAGATTTGGCTATAGGTTGACATTCAAGGACTGGGTGAGGGTGACATAGAGGTCCATTCTACTGTTCCGTATTTTTCTTTGTGTATGTTCAATATTTTTTATAATTAAAAATATTAATATATTCAATCTGATTGTACAGATTAGAGGGACATAACTCCTATAAGATGCCAACACCATCATTCTGATGAATCAATTAAATTGGGTATACTGCATGTCTTGGGAGTTAAAGTCTTTTTATTGTTAAATATCAAAAAGTGAAATAATTTCATTATTTCTATATCTAACATTGTAATTGTGTGTAAACTGCATAAAATCAAGTACTCTGCTTGATAAAAAAAAATGTTTTATAATTCCTTTATTAAGCATTCCCAAATATTCCAAGCATAGTAAATACAGGTTTTAAAAAGATCAAGTAGTGGGATTAAGAGCAAAATAGCAGAAGAATAGGGGTCCTCAACTCACCTGGCCCCACAAACGTACCTAGATACGTTTTGAAACATCCTGAACACCTACGAATTTGACCTGAGATTCAAAGAGATAACAGGTGGAATGCTACAGAGAGCAAAGTTTTAGCTTCTTTACAAGGTAGGAAGGTGAAAAAAATAAAAAATTAAAAAAAAAAAAAAAAAGAATAAGGGGCACCGCGAGGAGCAGGGCTAAAGCAGCGCAGCAAAAGCCTCCGGGGCAGCAAAGCCCAGCCCTGGAGAAGCGGGAGCTTTAAAAACCGGCGCTGGAAAAGTGCCCAGCAGGGAAATCAGGCACAATCACAGGAGGGTCAGGGAAGATTCCCGGAGTCACTGTTAGAGGAGGGGCGCCCCGGAAAGCTCCCCGCAAACCAGGCCCCATAAAGGGCTGGAGCGCCGCAGCCCTCGGGGCATCGGGACAAGCCAGTCGGTTGGCGCTGCGCGGCTCTGGACAGAGGTGGCTGTGCCCGCGCCCTTCGGGAGAGGCGGTCCCCGGAGCACGAGTCCAGCGGCACAGAGCCCCAGATCTCAGGGTGCCCAAGCGATCACAGCCTGTGATCCTGGTTCCCCTGGGACAGGAGGAAGCGGGGAGGGCACAGGACACCGAGAACTCTCCTGCGGCTGGGCGCCCCCAAGCTGTGCAGGTCAGCACCCCGGTCCCTGGCCAGGAGCATCTAGGCCAGTGTGGACTGGGACACTGTGGTTAGTTACTCTTGCGGAGCTGACCCAGAGCTGGAGAGCTGGCCGCCACCAGTGTTGTTGTCCCTCCTTGTTTCACAGTGTGCCTGGGAGAGGCGGGGCCGCCAGGGGACAGAGGCCTCACAGGGTAAAGAGCTCCCACTGAGCCCGGCACCTGGCGGGGAGGGGGGCATCTCCCCCAGGTGCACACACCTGAGAGTCAGCACAGCAGCCCCCCCCCCCCGCCCCCAGAAGACCAGCTGGAAGGACAGGGGAAGCAAAAGTTCTTGACCCACCAGTAATGGAAAGCTCCACGGCCAAGTGAAAATAGAGGGTCCCTTTTTCCCCTTGCTTTTTTTTCTTTTTCCATCATGACTCATTTTTATATCAGACTAAAAATTTCCAATATTTTTTCTCTTTTCCCACCTTAACTACAATATTTTACCAGCTCTTTATTTTTAATTTTTTTCCTTTTCAACTTTCATATTTCTACAAATACATGTCGTTAGATATATTTTTCACTTCTGGATTCCCTTCAATATATTCAATTTAATTTTGGTAGATATATGAGATATGTGGTTTTGTTTTTTGTTTTTTTCTGCCTCGTTTTGTTTTACAATGGTGGAAGTTAATACCTTCTAAAACACAACCAACAACACCCAAAACCAAGTGGAATACCGTGCTGTTGCAGTCTGTGAGATTATGTTCTCTCTTCCTTCCCATTCTGCCCCCCTCTTTTACCTTGTTTATGTTTTGGTGGTCAATGTTGGGACTTTATATAAGTATTGCTGGTTTATATCAATTTGGGATTGAGCATCTTCTAACATACTGAACAAAACACACTCAGAACCAGGAGGATCACCCTCTAGAACCCCTCAGGTAGACCATATTCTCTCTCCACTATCACTTCCTCACCACCACCTCCCCCTCTTTTTTCTTCTCTTTTTCCTCTTTTCTTTACTTTTTTCTTTTTTACTTTCTCTTTCTTCTCTTCTTCTCTTTTTTCTTCTTTGTTTTTGGTTTTTGGATTTTCATTTTAACTACTTTGTTTTAACATTTGTTTTTCACTTTAGTGGTCCTTTTGTTTTATTTTGTTCTGTTCTTTTATTTTTTGGTCTCTGATATCTTTGGAATCATCTAGGGGGAATTTTACTTAGGTCTTGGTTGATATTTTTGACTCAGCCCACTCATACAGCCACTTTGCACTGGACAAAATGACTAGAAGGAAGAATTTACCACAAAAGAAAGAACCAGAAACAATATTCTTTGCCACAGAGTTACAGAATTTAGATTTCAATACAATGTCAGAAATTCAATTCACAACACAATTATAAAGCTACTGGTAGCTCTGGGAAAAAGTGTAAATGATGCTAGAGACTTCCCTATGGCAGAATTGAGATCTAATCAGGCCAAAATTAAAAATAGATTAAATGAGATGCAATCCAAATGTGATGTCCTAACTGCGAGGGTTAATGAGGTTAGAAAAGAGAGTGAGTAACATAGAAGACAAGTTGATGGTAAGGAAGGAAGCAGAGGAAAAAAGAGAAAACCAATTAAAAGCCTATGAGGAAAAGCTTAGGGAAATAAATGATAGTTTGAGAAGGAACAATTTATGTCTAATAGGGATTCCAGAAGAGGCTGAGAGAGAGAGAGAGAGGACCACAAAGTATATTTGAGCAAATCATAGCTGAGAACTTCCCAAATCTGGGGAAGGAAACAGGCATTCATAGCCAAGAGATAGAGAGGACCCCTAAAAAATCAATAAAAACCATTCAACACCTCGACATTTAATAGTGAAATTTGCAAATTTCAAAGAGAAAGAGAAAGTTCTTAAAGCAGGGCAAGACAAGAGATTCTTAACTTATATGGGGAGAAATATCAGATTAACTGATTAACTGATTTCTCCACAGAGACCTGGCAGGCCAGAAAGGGCTGGAAGGATATATTCAGGGTCCTAAATGAGAAGAACATGCAGCCAAGAATACTTTATCCAGCAAGGCTCTCATTCAAAATAGAAGGGGAGATAAAGAGCTTCCAGGATATGCAGAAACTGAAAGAATACATGACCATCAAACTGTTCTGCAAGAAATATTAAGGGGCACCTGTAAAAGAAAGAGGGAGCCCAAAGAAACAATCCACAAAACAGGGACTGAATAGGTAACACGGTGACACTAAATTCATATCCTTCATAATTACTCTGAATGTGAATGGGCTAAATGATCCCATCAAAAGACACAGGGTAAAAAAAGCAAGACCCATCTATATGCTGTCTATAAGAGACTCATTTTAGACATAAGGACACCTCTAGCCTGAAAATGAAGGGGAAAACCATTTACCATTCAAATGGTCCTCAAAAGAAAGCTAGGATAATAATCCTCATATCAGATAAAGTTTATCCCAAAGACTGTAGTAAGAGATGAAGAGGGACACTATATCATACTGAAAGGCTCTATCCAATTAGAAGACCTAGTCATCATGAATATTTATGCCCCTAATGTGGAAGCTGCCAAGTATATCAATCAATTAATAATCAAAGTAAAGATATACTCAGATAATAATAAACTAATAGTAAGAGACTTCAACATGGCACTTCCTGCAAATGACAGATATTATAAGCAGAACATCACCAAAGAAACAAGGGCCTTAAATACTACAATAACAAATAAATTTCACAAATATATACAGAACTTTCCATCCGAATGCAACTGAATACACATTCTTTCTCAAGTGCACATGGAACTTTCTCCAGAATACCACATACTGGGTGACAAAAAAGGTCTCAACCAATACCAAAAGATTGGGATTGTTCCCTGCATATATTTTCAGACCACAATGCTTTGAAACTAGAACTCAATCACAAGAAGAAATTTGGAAGAAACTCAAACACATGGAGGTTAAAGAGCATCCTATTAAAAGATGAATGGGTCAATCAGGAAATCAGAGAAGAATTAAAAAGATTCATGAAACTAATGAAAAATACTAATTAGCAAAATACTAATGAAAATGAAGATACAACTGTTCAAAATCTTTGGGATTTTGAACAGCAAAAGCAGTCGTAAGAGGGAAATACATTGCAATACAAGCCTCCCTCAAAAAATTGGAAAAAAACTCAAATACACAAGCTAACCTCCCACCAAGGAATTGGACAAAAAATAGCAAGTAAAGCCTACACCAAGCAGAAGAGAGATAATAAAGATTCGAGCAGAACTCAATGAAATGGAGACTAGAAGAACTGTAGAACAGATAACAAAACCAGGAGATGGTTCTTTGAAAGAATTAGTAATATAGATAAACCCCTAGCCAGCCTTATTAAAAAGAAAAAAGACTCAAATTAATAAAATCATGAAAGAAAGCAGAGAGATATCACAACCAATACCAAGGAAATACAAACGATTTTAAAAACATATTATGAGCAGCTATCTGCCAACAAATTAGACAATCTAAAATAAATGGATGCATTTCTGGAAAACTACAAATTACCAAAACAAGAACAGGAAGAAATAGAAAACCTGAACGGGCCAATAACCAGGGAGGAAATTGAAGCAGTCATCAAAAACCTTCCAAGTGGGATCCCTGGGTGGCGCAGCGGTTTGGCGCCTGCCTTTGGCCCCGGGGCGCGATCCTGGAGACCCGGGATCGAATCCCACGTCGGGCTCCCGGTGCATGGAGCCTGCTTCTCCCTCTGCCTGTGTCTCTGCTTCTCTCTCTCTCACTGTGTGCCTATCATAAATAAATAAAATTAAAAAAAAAAAAAAAAACCTTCCAAGACACAAAAGTCCAGGGCCTGATGGATTCCCAGGGGAACTCTATCAAACGTTTAAAGAATAAATAATACCTATTCTACTCAAGCTGTTCCAAAGGATAGAAAGGGATGGAATACTTCCAAACTCATCTTATGAGGCCAGCTAAATTACCTTGATTCCAAAACCAGACAAAGACCCCACCAAAAAGGAGAACTATAGACCAATATCCCTGATGAACATGGATGCAAAAATTCTCAGCAAAATACTAGCCAGTAGGATCCAACAGTGCATTAAGAATATTATTCACCATGACCACATGGGATTTATCCCTGCGATGCAAGGGTGGTTCAACACTCATAAAACAATCACATCAACAAGAGAAAAAATAAGAACCATATGATCCTCTCAATACATGCAGAGAAAGCATTTGACAAAATACAGCATCCATTCCTGATCAAAACTCTTCAGAGTGTAGGGATAGAGGGAACATTCCTCAACATCTTAAAAGCCATCTACGAAAAGCCCACAGCAAATATCCTTCTCAATGGGGAAACACTGGGAGCCTTTCCCCTAAGATCAGGAACACGACAGGGATGTCCACTCTCACCACTGCTATTCAACATAGTACTAGAAGTCCTAGCCTCAGCAATCAGGCAACAAAAAGAAATAAAAGGCATTCAAATAGGCAAAGAAGAAGTCAAACTCTCCCTCTTCACAGATGACATGATACTATACATAGAAAACCCAAAAGACTCCACCTGAAGATTGCTAGAACTCATACAGCAATTCGGCAGTGTGGCAGGATACAAAATCATTGCCCAGAACTCAGTGGCATTTCTATACACTAACAATGAGACTGAGGAAAGAGAAATTAAGGAGTCAATCCCATTTACAATTGCACCCAAAAGCATAAGATACCTAGGAATAAACCTAACCAAAGAGGTAAAGGATCTATACCCTAAAAACTACAGAACACTTCTGAAAGAAATTGAGGAAGACACAAAGAGACGGAAAAATATTCCATGCTCATGGATTGGAAGAATTAATATTGTGAAAATGTCAATGCTACCCAGGGCAATGTACACATTTAATTCAATCCTTATCAAATACCATGGACTTTCTTCAGAGAGTTGGAACAAATTATTTTAAGATTTGCGTGGAATCATAAAAGACCCCGAATAGCCAGGAGAATATTAAAAAAGAAAACCATAGCTGGGGGCATCACAATGCCAGATTTCAGGTTGTACTACGAAGCTGTGGTCATCAAGACAGTGTGGTACTGGCACAAAAACAGACACATAGATCAATGGAACAGAATAGAGAACCCAGAAGTGGACCCTGAACTTTGTGGTCAACTAATATTTGACAAAGCAGGAAAGACTGTCCACTGGAAAAAAGACAGTCTCTTCAATAAATGGTGCTGGGAAAATTGGACATCCACATGCAGAAGAATGAAACTAGACCACTCTCTTACACCATACACAAAGACACACAGTTACTTCTTGCAAGATACATCCATGAAAGCAAGAGAAACAAAAGCAAAAATGGACTATTGGGACTTCATCAAGATAAGAAGCTTTTGCACAGCAAAGGATACAGTCAACAAAACTAAAAGACAACCTACAGAATGGGAGAAGATATTTGCAAATGACATATCAGATAAAGGGCTAGTTTCCAAGATCTATAAAGAACTTATTAAACTCAACAGCAAAGAAACAAACAATCCAATCATGAAATGGGCAAAAGACATGAAGAGAAATCTCACAGAGGAAGACATGGACATGGCCAACATGCACATGAGAAAATGCTCTGCATCACTGGCCATCAGAGAAATACAAATCAAAATCACAATGAGATCCCACCTCACACCAGTGAGAATGGGGAAAATTAACAAAACAGGAAACAACAAATGTTGGAGAGGATGTGGAGAAAGGGGAACCCTCTTGCACTGTTGGTGGGAATGTGAACTGGTACAGCCACTCTGGAAAACTGTGTGGAGGTTCCTCAAAGAGTTAAAAATAGACCTGCCCTACGACCCAGCAATTGCACTGCTGGGGATTTACCCCAAAGATACAGATGCAGTGAAATGCTAGGACACCTGCACCCCGATGTTTATAGCAGCAATGTCCACAGTAGCCAAACTGTGGAAGGAGCCTCAGAGTCCATTGAAAGATGAATGGATGGGATCCCTGGGTGGCGCAGCGGTTTAGCGCCTGCCTTTGGCCCAGCCGCGATCCTGAAGACCCGGGATCGAATCCCACGTCGGGCTCCCGGTGCATGGAGCCTGCTTCTCCCTCTGCCTGTGTCTCTGCCTCTCTCTCCCTCTCTGGGACTATCATAAATAAATAAAAATTAAAAAAAAAGAAAGATGAATGGATAAAGAAGCTGTGGTCTATGTATACAATGGAATATTACTCAGCCATTAGAAACTACAAATACCCACCATTTGCTTCAACGTAGATGGAACTGGAGGGTATTATGCTGAGTGAAATAAGTCAATCAGAGAAGGACAAACATTATTTGGTCTCATTCATTTGGGGAATATAAAAAATAGTGAAAGGGAATAAAGGGGAAAGAAGAAAAATGAGTGGGAAATATCAGAAAGGGAGACAGAACATGAGAGTCTCCTAACTCTGGGAAACGAACAAGGGGTGGTAGAAAGGGAGGTGGGCGGGGAGTGGGGGTGACTGGGTGATGGGCACTGAGGGGGGCACTTGATGGGATGAGCACTGGGTGTTATGCTATATGTTGGCAAAGTGAACTTCAATTAAAAAAAAAAAGAAAGAAAAAGAAAACCAGAGCCAGGGGCATCACAATGCCAGATTTCAAGCTTTACTACAAAGCTGTGGTCATCAAGACAGTGCAGTACTGGCACAAAAACAGACACATAGATCAATGGAACAGAATAGAGATCCAAAAGTGGACCCTGAACTTTGTGGTCAACTAATATTCAACAAAGCAGTAAAGAACATCCACTGGAAAAAGGACAGTCCCTTCAATAAATGGTGCTGGAAAAATTGGACAGCCACATGCAGAAGAATGAAACTAGACCATTCTCTTAACCCATACACAAAGGCACACATTTTGAGTTTTCAAAATGGATGAAAGATCTAAATGCGAGATAAGCATCCATCAAAATCCTAGAGAACACAGGCAACCCTCTTGCACTGTTGGCGGGAATGTGAACTGGTGCAGCCACTCTGGAAACTGTGTGGAGGTTACCCTCTGACCCAGCAATTGCACTACTAGGTATTTACCCCCAAGATACAGATGTAGTGAAACGCCAGGACACCTGACCCCAATGTTCACAGCAGCAATGTCCACAATAGCCAAACTGTGGAAGGAGCCACAATGTCCATCGAAAGATGAACGATGGATAACGAAGATGTGGTCTATATATACATAATGGAATATTACTCAGCCATCAGAAAGGACAAATTCCCATCATTTGCTTCGACAGTGATGGAACTGGAGGGTATTATGCTGAGTGAAGTAAGTCAATCGGAGAAGGACAATTATCATATGGTTTCATTCATAGGTGGAATATAAGAAATAGCGAAAGGGATTATAAGGGGAAAGGAGGAGAACTGAGTGGGAAAAATTAGAGAGGGAGACAAACCATGAGAAACAAACAAAGGGTTGTGGAAGGGGAGATGGGTGGGGTGATGGGTTAACTGAGTGACGGGCACTTAGTAGGGCATTTGATGAGATGAGCACTGGGTTTTATACTATATATTGACAAATTGAACTTAAGTAAAAACAAATGTAAAAAAATCAAGTAGCATTTATGATAAATGAAGCATTGTTATTTGTAGCATGAATTTAATAGTGATATGAAAAACTATCATCTATCTTGTCATTTAATAACAAGATGATTTACATTATAGAATATTTCTGAGCCCCCCAAATTTATTTTCTGAATAAGACCAATACTTTATTCACATCCCAGGAATGAGCTAGTGCAGAACACATTTTTTACAAAGATTTTATTTATTCATTTGGGAGAGAATGAGAGCGAGCAGGAAGAGGGGAAGAGGGAGAGGGAGAAGCAGACTCCCCTCTGAGCCCGATGTGGGGGCTGATCTCAGGACTCTGTGATCATGACCTGAGCTGAAGGCAGATGCTCAAGTGACTTGCCCCCCACCCCGGAGCCCCCAAAATACACTTAAAAAATATTCACTTGTTGCTAAAAATCTTGCTGCCCTACCCCCACCTCCATCCCCCACATCTGTATTGTTTTCCTCCCACCCCTGCCCTGAGTCGACTCAGGCTTTCTGGCCCTCCTCCAAGAGCTTGAGCAGTGGTCATCAGCCCAGAGAACAAAGGTGAAGGCTCTCAGTCACTTGTGCCACCAGGTGAGCCTGCTGCACCCCTGAGCAAGGGGACTTAAAGCCAAGGGCAGAGAAGTCCACCTGCAGGTGGTCATAGGAAGGCAGGTCTACACTGGGAGTCAGTCTTCAGACGACTTTCTGCCCCTCCCAGAGAATGTTCCTGCACAGTGGCAGGTGCTCTGGAGTGGGGTACCAAAATGACTTGGTGACCCACCAATGGCAGATGGTGATGAGGTACAGGTCAACAAGCTGCCACTAAGGTCCAGAGGAAGGACAAAGTCATCACAGGAATCTGGTTTCTGAAAACCAGAACTCACCTCTGTATTTTGTGACCTTTGTTGAACCCTCACTGCTATTTAAAACTCTTTCCCTTTAGTTCCTATGCCCTCCCAACTTTCCGGTCATTTTCTCCCTATCTCACTTATAGGCTCCATTTCTTCAAACTCATCCTCGGGCACTGGTGTGGGATGGAAAGAGGGCTTCCACGTCTCTGCTCCTCTCCCATGGGATTATGAGGAGGCAGCCTAAACTAAAAGGAGATCAAGCCCAAAGTCATCTGCTCTTCCATCCTATCCTCCCAGAACAATTGTGCAAATCTTTTTAAAAAAAGATTTTATTTATTTATTCATAGAGACACGGGGGTGGGGCGGTGCCCGGCAGAGACACAGGCAAAGGGGAGAAGCAGGCTCCATGCAGGGAACCCTACCTATATGGGACTCGATCCCAGGTCTCCAGGATCACGCCCTGAACTGCAGGTGGCGCTAAACCGCTGAGCCACCTGGGCTTCCCAATTGTACAAATCTATTGCAGAAATAAAATATATCAGTTTAGAAAACACTTCATGAGGAAACATTTGACTTTATCTGATTTTATTTTTCACAGAATACCACAATAGGAACCAGCTTTCTACTTCAGATGAATCTAGATATGCTCATATCAATTTGGATTAACTGGACTGAAGGACCCCAAGAGGGACTCCAAGAACTTTTTGGATGAAGTCCATATATTGAAAGAACTTGAAATCTTTGCCACCAGAGGAACTCTGAAGTTTGTCTTCCTTAAAGTTCTTGGGGGAATAGTCCAGCGAACAGTTTGGGGTATAATCTCCAGTGAATCTGCTGGTATACAGGCATAAAAAAATGGCTGATTTTGTTTTCTTTCAAAATGGAAGCTGATATCCTCTTGATAAGGCTTTGATAACTCAAGTCGGCCTGGGAAGTAACTTGACCTTTCTGACTCATAATGACATACCTTCTTTCTTGTGCATTTCTCTTTATTCTGTGTATAACTGCGATCACAGTCCCAATGAATGTTGTTCTTTCTACATAAGTCAGATTTGGCCTTCTTTCTTTCTTTGCTCTCCAGATGCCTGTGAGATTTACCTTGCCTTTTTGCAAGATGTAGTTTGACATTTGATTCCGTTAAGGGAGCTGAAGAATGGCTGGTTCTGTACCTTGCAGTCCATGAAGTCTTCCCTTCACCAGATGGGATGGATGATGATCTAGACGGAACTTCCACAGCATTTAATGAACTGTGGCACAACCAGTCAGGAGATGGCATCTTAGAGGATGAGCTATATTTCCTGCCTTTGTGGAATTCATAGGAAGGTGTAACAATTGAGGAATGTTTTCTACAGCCTCTAGTATGATGGGAACCTGAATCTTCCCTGTACAATGGTTTCAAAACAGTTTTGCTTTTTTCCATCTTATAGAGATTTTCCAAAGGAATGCCTTTCTGTAATTCAAAGAGAATGTTTTGTGATTCCTGACTTAAGTAAGGGTTGGCTTCTAAAAACATACATTCTTCACTCTCTTGTGCTTCAAGAGCTGAGCATTCCTCCATGTTGGCTGAACTTTCAATATTTGTCTGACTCCCAGTAAAATCTTCAGAAAGCTGAGTTGAATGGGAATCAACTAAACTGGGAGCACTTTCCTGAGTCTTTGAATCAAAAGCTTTGTCTGCATCTGTTTCTTGAAACCATACATGACATTGTTTATCTTTTCCTGGAGTCACGTGAGATTTTAACTCTGAAAGAGCTGTAGTATCTTTCTGCCCTGTGCCCTGTTGATCAGGGTCAGAAGCACACACCTGGATGGGTTCCAGGAATTTTCTCATCAGTGATGAGTTTTCATGAGGACTTTCCTTTTTGAAAGAGATGTGCTGTTCTAACAGTTCCATGTCAATGCAAAGATCATCAGTATTTTCTCCTCTGTAATCTATGTTTTCACATATTGCAACTGTGTTTAACTTGAGAATATGTTTGGGAAGTGCAGTTGGTTTAGGGAATATACTTTTGACTGGAAGCCCCAGGAGAAAACGAAGGTATTTATATTGTAAATCAAGATCTATTTGATGAAGAGATTTTTCCTCAAAAATTAACAAAACTCTGTTTTTTCGCTTTGGTACTTTGATACCAGAATGAATACATTTAGATAAAGGTTTCCTTATATTCTGAGGATTGGACATTGCATATGATTCTCTTACAATTCTGGGAAAGGCTTTCATTCGAATCTCCAATGTCTTCATAGAAAAGTGTATGAGCAGTTTGTCTTTTTCTTCTACTGAGTAGTTTTGGAGAACATGTGGCCATAGCATCTGCTCAGCAGAAGTCACTGAAGACACTCCACTTTCTTCTAGCTTACGAGTACTCTTTAACTTTGTAATGATCTCTTCACTGTCACTTGAAACATTGACAATCAATGTCTTCAAAGAGCTGACAGGAGGTGAACCCTTGGCATATTTCTGTTTGAAGTTCAGTTCTATGGTATCAATCCCTTCTAGAGACAAAAAGCAAATTTTTTTATGTCTTGGATATGGCCTCCAACTGTTATCTTCTGAAATAGACTGTTTTAGATAAAAGTCGAACCTTTGGAAGGAGTGTTTTGCCATCTCTGGTATCAGATTCAGTTTGATTTCAAATGCTTTTGACTCTAAATGATTAGTGAGCCTACCATTCTCTTTGGGAGTAAAACGTTCTAAAATGGGTTTTGACTGCAGTTTGGGAGGTATCGTTGTGGATGTTGTTTCTGGACTCCCTGCACAAGGCAGTGACTTCCAATCATTAGGTTTATGGTCTTTTACTTTTTTCAGTATATCCTCACAAATTTTGTCATGGATTATATTTTTTATCTGGGATTCAAAGATATTCTTAATTGCTTCACAAAGAGGAAGTGAACTTTCTGCACTTGTACTATGTGCCACTACTTTTATTTCATTACTTTTAACTTGAGATGGTATCGGCACAGTTCCTAGAAAAGCCTTTTGTTGCTGGACCTTTTGTGTGGTTGTGTCCTGGATGGGTTCACTCTTCTCCCCCTGGTCAGGGGATGAGGTACACTCCATTATATGGAACGGCTGAGTCCCATGTTGTGATTCTTCTAGTCCTGGGGGGAAAATATTCATACTTATGGGACTTTCCATATGGATTTCCACATTGTCCTTAGGATAGTCAGACATAAGTGGATACTCTGTGGGTGTCAGAATGGGTTTTGGTGCCTTTTCTTCCTCCTCAGTCATAAGCAAGTCAGGTTCTTTTATGAACCTTGAGCTAGCATGCCCTGGAACAACACTTTCTTCTTTTGTTTGTGGAATTAAAATTTTTTCATTTGTTTCACTGCTGAGGTTTGCTTCTGATTTGACACTGGGAAGTTTTTGCATTTGTTGTTTGTCCAACACAAAAAAGGGCTGGGAATCTGGTGGAACTGTGTTTATGAAATTCTGGTTCCCTTCCTTTACAGTGCTTGAGCTCTTTTTCTTACTGTTTGGTGATTTCTTCTGGAATTCAGAAACACAGGATATCTTTTCTCTTTCTAGGTTTGTCTCAAAGTCTGCTATTTCTTCAGTCTGAGATGAACTCATCGTGGAAATAGAGAGATTTCTGATAAATGTTCCTGAGGCATCTTTACTGCACAAAATCGTCTTCTCTGGTTTCTTCAAGTCATATTCTAATTTCTTTCTATTGCTTGGGGTGCCACGTCCTGTGTTGTTAAGAATCTGTGAAATTGGATGATTTGGGATTTTCATAGTTAAATATTTGGGGCTCAATTCTCTTTTCAAATCCGTTACTGTTAATCTGCCTTTCCAGCCTTCTAATTTGAGAGAAAGAGGAATATAGGCATAAAATGAATCCAGAACATGTTTTTGAAACAATTTCTGTGGCTGAATATTTTGTTTTGCAACAGAGACTTCTAGTTTCTTTTTATGCTTTTGCTTGATTGAGTAGCTGCTTGCTGTATGAGTCATCATCTGAGTGTTAATTTGAGATTTCTGTGCCTTTAGAGATGGAATGTTCACGTCTATGGTATTGCTTGTCTCCCTTTTCTTATTCTCCTCCAGGTTGACCATGGTGTGCTTGTGCATTTCTGTTTTGTCCTCTCCCAGACAGATAGCTATGTTTGTGTCTATTTTTAATTCCCCTTCTTCCATCTCTAATGTTTTTTGCTCCAGATTTATAGTAGTGCTTGTATCAGTTTTATTTTTTCCCTCTAGACCTCCAGATTGAAGTGGAAAAGTCCAGTGGGAAGAAAGAGACTTCTGAAGTGATTCTAGAATACATTCTTCTTGTTCTGGAACTGGCGATGTCTGTTTTTTCCCTCCTATGGTATCAAACACTGTAATATCCATGTGAATTCCTGGTAATATTTGTATTCTGGGGTACACTGTAGTTTGTTTGTGTACATCTATTTCCAATGGTGTCTTTTGCCTTTCATTTTGAAGTGGGAACTTAAGAGAAAAGCTGGAGTCCAGCCAGGTCTTCTGTCCACTTTCAGACTGTAGCACCACTTGCTTTTTCATGACAATCTCTTGTTCCTCTATAATTGGGGTGGTATCTGACCCTGCGATATTCATTTTCTCAAGTGATCCCTTTGTCTGTGGGGCTAACACTTTGGGGGAGGGTATTTTGCTCATTTTATCTTTATCGTGTACATCTCCCTCAGGCTTATCAAATTTATATGAATCTGCAGATCCTGGAGATGCTTTTGATAAAGTTTTTTGTTGGTGGGCACCTTGCTCTGAAACAGAAAATCCATTTGTACCTGCAGGAGGACCAAACGTGACATATATTTCCTTAGATATTTTCTGTGGTGGTGAAACTAAAACCTTAGGACTCATTTTGTGGTTTAAGCTATCCATTATTTCAGTTTGTTTCTTCAGATTCTTGATTTTACCTGGATCCATTGTGGGGTAGGAAAGAAATGTAGTGAAAGTTTCTGTTTTATATTTATCTGGCTGAACCTCTTGCCCTGTAAAGAAATATTCCAACCTTTTCCCACTTATGGTGCCAAATCCTGTTAAATAAACGTCCTCAGGCTGTGAATTTAAAACTAACTGACTCAAATCTCCTTCTGATTTGACTCGTGGAGGTTCATTCCTTCGCTGTACACTGATCATGAAGTTTGAGGTCCACTGTTGCACTGTCTCTTCTTGTGGCACAGAGTGTTCTGATTTTTTAACGATGATTTCACTATTACCAGCAACTACCTCTGTAATTGACATTTTTGGGGTATCTGATGATTCCTGGAAATTTTGCTGTGGAGGAGAGGATCCTGTAACTCCTGATACATCTTTGTCTCTTTTGCTCCTTGAGTCTAGATAAAGGGGAGGAGCTAATGGGGCAGAAAGAAAAGTCCTTGTCAGAACTACAGGTAGCTCATCTTTACCTTTGTACATGTTTTCCTTTAGTTCTTTAATATTCAACACAAATTCCTTTGTGTCAAAGATATGTGAAATTGATGAAATCCTGGCCTCTTTGTGATCCATCCTGATCCTCATATCTACTGTTTTCACTTCATGCTTTTTTTCTTTCTGTGACATATGTTGTTTTTTTTCTCCTAGGTCACAAATTGCTTCTGTATCTGCTCTCTTCTCTGTATCTGATACTGCTGAAAATATTTGTGGAAGTTGAGAGGGTCTTTTAATTCTAAGCCTTTCTTCATTTATTTGTGTACCTTTTTCCAATGTAAGCTTAGCTGGAGGTTTGGAAACATAAAGTTTTCTTAGCACAGTACCGAGTGGTTTACCTGGACATTCATGTTTCTTTTGTTCTTGCCCTACAATGTTCAGATGCAATTCTGTTCTGTAGAGCATAAGGGAAGGAGGTGATTTCCTGGACTTCAAACTTATATCTGTGGTGTGCATCATATTTCTATCTATTGTTTTTTCTCTGTCCTGCTCCTCTTCCTGAGGCACATGTTGTTTCCTGTTTTCACTGTCTTTCATGACACGATCATTGATTGCTTCTGTATGCACTATTTCCCCAACACTGGATACTCTCTGCACAATAGACCTTGTAGGTCCTAGAATTTCATCATCTACCTGTATTTCTTTATCCAACTGCAGGCGAGGGAGAGATGGTAATGGAGAGGAAGACTTGGCCACAACCACATCTGATTCATCTTCACTTTCCTGCATCTTCTTTTCTTGATGTTTGGGGAGCATGAGGTTTACTATTTCTACTCCATTCTCTTCCTTGTTCTGGGGAATATGGTATTTTCCTTTTTGTGGGCTGATTAAAATATCACTGGCAATTGGCTCTATATATTCCATGTCCTCAGAATCTGATGATTCCTGGAAGCTGACTGAGGAAAAAGAGGATCTCGCTAATATGGGCATTCTCTTTTCCTTGTCTCTGGTATTCGTGATGAAGTGAAGTAGGGGAGATCTGCAAATACAAGTCTTAGTCAGCATTGCACCACATGGCTTATGCTGAACTTCCAGAGCTGTTCCCTCTTGCTCTTTAGCTTTCCACTGAAGGTCATTTAGATTGTATCTAAGTAAATTAGGTGATTTCTTTGCTTTTAAATACCTATCAGTGGGATCTACTAGACTATTTACATCCATGTTTTTCTCTCTATCCTTCGGTTTTTCCTGTAATGTGTGTTCTTTTAATTCTTTTACACCATTTGAAAGTTCTGTATCAGTTGTTTCTGCATATGTTGTTTTCACTACATCTGGTGATTCCTTAGACTGTAGTTGTGGGAGAGACAGTTTTGTAATTCTTATCATGTACCTTTCTCCTTCTGTTGAGCCAAATTTAAGATGTGGTAAAGTAAATAAAGAAGTACAAATGTTTTCCAGATTTGTAGCTGTGTCATTTTTATCTTTCTGCACCTTTCTCTCTTGCTCTCTAATTTTCCACTGCAATTTTTTGGTATTCAGCATAAGTGAAAGTGGTAATTCCTTTGCCTTCAGAGCCATATGTATTCGGGCCATTTTGTTTTCAGTATCAGTTTTGAGTCTACCCTTCTCTTTTAACACATAACCATCAAATGACTTCGTATATGGTTTTCTGCCTGAATTGGATGGATCCTGAATCTTTGGTGGTGGAAAATAGGATTGTGTCATCCCTAGTGTGTCTTCCTTTTCATACATTCTTGTGTCCCATTTCAGGTAAGATGAAGAAGGTAAGCAGGCATAGGTTTCCTTCAGAACACTTTCTAGTTCAATTTTGCCTTTTTGCACTCCTTTCCCTTGCTCTTTAATATTCAAAGGTAGTCTCTTTCTACTGGGTAGATGTGGAAGTGGGGATGTCTCTGCTGTCAAGGTGATTATTTGGGGGAACCTTATACCTTCTCCATATTTTATTTTTTTTCTGTCCTTTACCTTAGTATATGGCATACATTGATAAGCTTTTATTATTACATTACATGAGCTAATACCTTTATTGGAGTCTGCATATCTGATTTTTCCTGCACCTGATGACTTGGGGCACAGCAATTGTGAAGGAGAAAATCCTGTAACTTCAAGCAAGTCTTTGTCTACTTTGGTTCTTGTGTCCAATCTGTGATAAGATGGTGAAGGTGTGGAAGGAGGAGTTTTTGTCAGAGCCACATCAGGGTCTTCTGTTCTCTGCTGCTCCTGTTCTTCCTCCTTCATACTCCACTGGGGTTCCTTTCTCTTGTTCAAATCATCGTGCTCAGTGACACTGCATGTGTAAGGAGGTGATGATGTCTTTGCCTTAAAATCTGTATCCCTCGGCAGCCTTGAACTATTCATGGCTTCGGTTTGTACTCTGTTCCTTTCTTCCTGTTGTGGACGTTGTTCTCCTTTCTTCACATAGCTATCGGGCACCTCTGTAGATGCAATTTCCATTGAAGGCAATGATTCTTGGGGCTCAATATACGGTGCATCATTTCTTATTATTCCTGGCTCACCCTCCTTGTCTTTTATAGCATTCCACTTAAGACGAGTTGAAGTGACACAAGGATGAATTTTGCTCAGAAGCACAATGGTTTCCTTGCTATCTTCTTGTCCCACTTTCTCTTGTTCTTTCATGTTCACTTGCAATTTCTTTGTTTTGAGTATAAGGAGAAGGGGTGATTTCTTTGCCTTCAAACTTATGTACTTGGGATGTATTATATCTTTCTCAAAATTATTTGCTTTATCCTCTTCTCTCTGTGTCATGCATTTTGTTCTCTTTGAATCGTTTGAAATACCATCCAAAAGTGGTACTGTATATCTTAATTTCTCTGCATTTGATGATTCCCTGTGCCATAAGGGTGGAAGAAAGGGTCCTGTTACTCGTTTCTCTTCCTTGCCTTCTATACCTTTGTTTAATTTAACTTGAGACAGAGAGGGTCTTGTCAGAATCTTACCTAGCTCACTTCTTTCTCGTATGTATCTTACTTTTTCTTTTATGCTCATCTGTACTTCTCTAATTTGGGGGTCACAACTCCTAGAAGTATTTGCCTTAGAAGTAGTGCTTTTGGGGTACATTATGTATTTCATATTTATTATTTTTCTTCTATCTTCTTCTCTCTGTGGCTCATACTCTTGTACTCCTCTTACATCGTTTGGGGTATCATCCCCAGCTGACTTTGTATACACTATTTTCCTTGCATCAAAAAATTTCTGTAGCTGTAGTAGTGAAACAGCAGATTTTGTTATTCCTTGTATGTCTTCTTCTCCTTCTATACTTGTGTTCAATTCATGGTAACTTAGAGAAGATTCAGAAGCCCAATTTGAGGACAGAACTACTTCCTGTTTATCCTTACCTCCACGATCCATTTTCCCTTGGTCTTTACCTTTTGGATCCACTATCACCTGCTCTTTAAGATTCAATGGTATATCCTGTAAAACTGCTTGCTTTCTTTCCAAATCTTCATCTTTTGGCTGCATCATGTCTCTCTTGGATGATTTCTCTACATTAGTCTCTTCTTTCTGCAGTGCATATTGTTTTGCTTCTTGCACATCACTTGTGATATCACCATCAGTGGACTCTTTACTTGCTTTTTTCATTGCATCTGATGATTTCTGCTGTGATAGTTCTGGAAGAGAGTATCTTGTAACTTCAGTCACATAGTCTGCTTTTTTTATTCTTGTATCCAATTGTACATAAAAAGGAGCAGGTATGCAAGTACTGGTATTGGTCACAAAGATATTTGACTCACCTTTCATTTTTTGTATCTTTTTCTCTTGCTCTTTGTTGTCCAGCTGGATTTCCTGTAAAATTGGTGATTTCTTTTTCCTCAAAGGTATGACTTGTACCATTTTTACTCTTTCCTCTTCTTCCTGTATTATATATTCCTTGGATTTTTTTATACTGGTTGAGGCATCACCATTAATAGACTGTCTATATGCTATTTTTCCTGTATCTGATGACTCCTGGAATTTTGTTTGTAGGAAAGAGGATCTTGTTTTTATTAGCATGGCTTCTTCCCCTTTTACTCTTGTGTCCACTTCTGAGTAAGGTGGAAAGGAGATGGAAACAGAAGATTCGCTCCACATCCCAACTTGTTTATCTTTATTTTCTTGCAGCTTTTTCTCTTTTTCTTTGATGTTCAACTGTAATTCCTGTGCAACTGGAGTCTGTTTTGCCTTCAGAACTATTATTTTGGGATGCCTTATTTCTTCCAAAGCCATTTCCACTCTATCTTTCTGTGGCATATACTTTGCCTTTTTTATACTGCTTAAAATATCATCAATTGGTTCCTCACATATTCCCATTGCATTTGATAATTCTTGAAGTGTCAGTGATGGAAGACAAAATCCTGTGATTCCTCGCATGAGTACCTGTTTTATCTCAGGGTCCCATTCCACGTGAGGTGGAGAAGGGATGGAAGCATAATGTTTATTCTTGACTATGTCGAGATCACTATTTTTCTGTCTCATTTCCTCCTGTTCTTTGTTGTTCCATTGTGGTTCATTTCCATGCAGTGTGTGTTTAAAAGCTGTTTTCTGTCCTTTGAAAGTGACACACTGGAGGCCCATTATGTCTTTCACATGTACTACATTTTCTCCATCTTTTTTTTCCTGTGGCAAATATTCTGATTCTTGTATGTTGCTTAAACTGTCTCTATTAATTGACTCTGCAAATGATATTTTCCTGACATTTGGTGATACCTGGAGCGTTAGTGGTAGAAGGCAGCTCCTGAGTATTCCTGACTTATCTTGTCCTACTTTTGCTCTTGAATTCATATTAGTGTGTGATAGAGATGGTAAGGAAGTACACAAACTTGTCAGTTTCATACCTGATTTACCTTTACCTGTCTGCACCTTGCTTTCTTTTCCTGTAATGGGTGGGCCAATTTTTTCTGTACTTGGAATGTAATCCACAATGCTAACAATTTCTGATGCCTTCTTTCCACGTGGTATCTGACTCTGAAATACATCCCTCAAAGAGTGAGGAGCAGACTCTGGAGAAATCTGATGTATACATTCTGGATGCTTTTTTTCCTCAACAAGCAAACCAATTCCTTTTGTATTTGAAGTGTGGTATGCTGGAGGCTTTAATATTTTTTTTATACATGGCAACTTAATCTGAAGTACATCCATTGAGGAATGAGAAACAGACATTGGAAGAACCTTGCATGTACTTTCTTTTTGATGTTCTTTTCTTTTTCTATTATACAAGTTAATATAAGGTGGATCTCCTAGATTATCTGCTTCATTTGATGCTTTGTCTACTGCTGACCTCAAAACTTTTGAGCTCATTCTTTCCATTGATACTTTTTTCTTTAGCTTTTCATTATGGAATTGATGCAATATGCAAGAAGAAATGGATTCCAGAATATCTCCTTTATCCTGGGTAGAACTATGTGGTTGCGTCACCCTTAGGTTTTCCGGAAAAATTATTTTCTGTCTATTTAATCTTAATGGAATATCAGTTAACTTTGATTGCTCTTTTCTCCATGGATTTACAGGTAACCTCATAGGAATGCTTACATCTTCCTTCTTTGTATGTACTGGTTGTGTTACCTGAAGATGTTCCCTATTTGGGTGAGACACAGAATCCACAATACTTTCAGGAATGTCATCTGGCTTCGCCTCTCCTTTCTGCACTGCAGACATATTTTGCTGGACCACCAGATTAGTACAAAGAAACTTGTGTCCTTTTGAACCTTGTAAGATATTGGTTTCTTCTATATCTTCTCTTCTCAATAGATGTGAAATATTTTTTTTGTTAATGTACATATCTTCCTCAGCTACCTTCCCTGTCATTTTCAAATGAGAAGGTTCCATAGTGGGGTAGACAATAGATCCCCGAATTGTCGTTGAAATACTTTGTTTCCACAATTCTTGCTCCTTGTGAGTCCTCTGTCGAAAAGCATCCAACTCTGTAAGATATATATTATGTCCTTTTGAAATTAATGAGACATTGGTTTTCTCAGATACTCCTCTCTCCCATGGAATTGAAACTGAGTGTTTGACAATGTCTGCATCTTTGTGCTTTACTCTTTGTGCAACAAAGAATTCACAGTCTGTATGTGTTCTAATTCTTGGGATGTTGAACCTAGTGTAATTGATTTCCCTCTTTGGGGAAGCTAGATCAGGGTACCCTTCTCTTTTCAAAGCAACTCCTATTTTCACATGATCAAGCTCCTTCTTCACTTGTTGGGTAATCACTAACTGATCTCTACATTGCGGGAGAATGTCTCGTAAGACAGTTTGGCAGTTTTCTTTCTCCTCTCTAATGCATTGTTTCAGTATTTTGATATTTCTTGATATAGCACTCTTAATGTCAGTGGACCCTGAAGATGATATTTTTCTTTTGTTTAGTGATTTCTCCAGTTCTAGGTGTGGACTAATGTACATGGGCTTTCCTGGCCTGTCTTTCTCCCTTTTTACTTCTGTAAATTGTTTGATTTGAGATGAAACAGATCCAGAGCCATAAATATTGTTCAGAAATAAATCTGTTACAGTTTTATATTGCTGGAACTCCTTCTGTGTCTTAATGTAACATCTCAGTTCCATTTTGTTCCTTCTGGTTCCGTATCTGGTAGTGACAGTATCAAACAGCTTGGAGACAGGTGGCCTCTTTGCCTTCAATGTCACCCGACTGGTATGCAAAGTGTTTTCCACATCTGCTGTTTTTACCTTAGCTTTATGTTTTATGATTTTGGGATGCATAGGTGTGCAGGCATAAGCAGAACTAGCATTTGCTTTGCTTAGGGTATTTCTCTTTTCAGAAGACTCTTCATAGATACCCCAGGTACCCGGGGATTCCTCCATTTTTGTGTGTGACAAAATAGGCATAGAATCATACATAAATTTTAGGTCCACATTTAATACAGTTTTCTCTCTCTTTCTTTCTATCTTTTTTTCCTGTTGCTCATTAATGCTTAAACCAGCATTACCAGTGGTATTAAGTGGTTGTGAAATCACTAGCCCTTCAACTGGCAACTCCATTTGTGTTGGTTGTACACCACTAACCCTTGATACTCTGTCCATCCCTATTTTGAGTCTGCTTTGCCTTTTAATGTCAGAGGTATCTGGTGTGAAGTAACCGGTATTTGGAAATGTATCAGCCACATTTTTACCTTGTCTCATCTGTTGCATTTTGGCTTTTAAATTGGATCCAAGTTTTTTTCTGCGTTTTGTGGTAAACCGCCCTCTGATTTTAAGCATTTGTGAATTTACTGGATCTCTTTCCTTCATAGTTAAACACTTGAGATTCATTGTGATTTTCTCTTCCAATAATTGTACTGTGTTTATCTGGCTTTCAGAGTCTGATAAGATCGGCATAAAGAAATCTAAAGGCCCCTGGAAAGTTGTGGCTGAATTTTCCCTTAACTCTGCCTTTTCCTTTGTGATATGACCATGCAAATTTCTGTGAAGTGTTCTGTTATACAGAGTGTCCCTTGCTGTTGCACTGAAGGAGTGTTTATCAGTCACTAACTTGGGTGGTGGAATCTCAGTCCCTTCAGCAAGGAGTGATGCCTCGCTCACACTTTCAAACCACTGCCTCTTTTTCATCTTGTATTGGAATTTGCACCCCATTGTCTTTCTATGGCTTCCTGTAAAACACCTTGTGATATTAAGCAACTGTAAAACTGGCTGTTTCTTTGCCTTCAGAGTTACATACTTGGGATTTATTATAGTTTTATTGCCTTCAAACTCTAGAGTATAGCGCTGGTTTTTAGGTTCAGATGAATCAAAGCTGGAAAAATTGGAAGGTTTTAAAACCGTTCTTACCAAGTCATTTTGATTCCATGCCTTTCTTTCAAAAATAGAACTATCCCATTTTCTCCTAGGGTTTCTATCCCAGTGAGCACCACATTGTATTGAACCAGTCTTTGATTTCCTCACTTTTGGAAATGGAGTCTTTACACCTTCCATGCATTTAATTTCTTCTTGAGCATGATGACTTTTCACTGTTTCAACCTGAAGAAAATTCATTACATGTCTAGAAACAGGCTCCAAAATAGTTTCTCTAAAGCATTTTTCTTGCCTCATCTTTTGTGCTGTATAAGACAAATTCCAAGAGTTTCTGACTTCTGAATTATTGAGTTCAGACTCAGATTGGTAAGAACCAGGATTTTTCATATGATAGGCACTGAAACTAAAGTGTTGGTTATAGTCTGGAACTGATTCCAATAACATTTTTTGAATATTTTCCTCTTCCTTTTTATGTTGCACATTCCTTTTTATTGTGTTGCTTGATCTGTTTTGTGTATCAGTTGAGTCAGCCTTCCACACTTCCCCATCACCTGGTGATTTTCCTAGCTCTACAGAGGTATGGCTGTACAGTTTTACTCTTGGTTGATCCATTTCTGCTTTTGATGTGCTGTGCATTTCAATATCTGTATCATTATCAGTTGAAACAAGTGTGGGAAACAAAAATGCATTTGCTATACTTTTATTTTGTTGCATGTCATTTATTGTAGATTTTAAGTTGTAATCCTGTTCCTTTCTATAGCAGACATTATCATGCTCAGTGATATTAAGCATCTGTGAACAAAGACGCTTCTTTGCTTTCATGGTTATGCGTTTGGGACCCAAACGATTTTTCCTTCCTGAAAATTTTAGTATCTTCTCCTGACTTTCAAATAAAACAGACATTGTGGACATTGTTAGTAAATCTCTTTGCAACAACCTATATTTCTTGGCAATGTGACCACCCATTTTCCTTCTAGAGCTTTTATTTCCTGGATCTCCAAGTACTGAGTTCCCGGATTTGGTAGATGAGATATTTTGAATCAATCTGTGTTTCATTATTTTCTGAGTTTTTATGTCTTCCTCTTCTTCTTCAGGCAGTAGGGAAACTGCAGTGTGAACATCCAGCTTCCTTGCAGGGCTCCCATCAGATACAGGGCTACACTCTGCTTCATCAATTGAAAAGTAGTCAAATGCTGGGTTCCCTGATTTTGGACATGGAATCTTTTGACCTATTCTATGTGGTATGGCTTTTTGTGATGGAATATTCTTGCTCAGCTCTTCAATTTGAAATGGAATCAGAGGAGAACAAGTAGATTCCAATTTATTTTTTGAAACCAGTATTTGTTGCTGCACTTTCTGCTCTGTAATAAGTATATTTTGATCTTTTCTCCTTCTTGTATTATTCAGGAATTGTAGACCTGCTTCAAATAACACTCCATTGCCCTCTCTTTCTTTTTCATTTTGCCATCTTGATTCTGACGTACTGCCTGAGTTGCTCCATTTCTTAGGAGAATATGGACCCAGTCTTTCCCCTTCGTGTTGTTGTGGCTGTAAAATATTGCTTTTATTTCTTAATGGCTCTTTCTTTGCTTTTACTTTTTTATACATTTTGATGGCAGGTGAACCAGGTGTTGGTAAAGGGAAAATATTCACAAATATATCTGGCATACCTTGAGATATTTCTTTGGCCGTGTTTTTCAAGATGAAGTCCTGTTCCTTCCCATGGCTAAGAGCACCAGACCTAGGGATGTCGATCGTCTTTAAAACTGATGCCACCTGAGCTTTCCCATTTCTAGACTTGGGGATTTGTGCTGCATTTCTCTGACCTTCAAACTCGGATGAAGCTGGTGTGGAGAAATCAAAGCACTTTAGGGTTCTTGCTTGTAAATCCTTTTGCAACTTTACCTCTGGAATAGAACTAGCAAGTTCCTTCCTAGGGCCTCTTTCAGACAGGATGTCACTCTGTGTTGTAACAATTAAAGACTCACGGATTGATTTCTCTAGGACTGGATATAAAATCTTTGGACTCTTTGCATATTTTAAGCCTTTTTGTGTTTTTGTTCTTTTTGGTAGCTTCTCAAGTGGAAGTGAATTCAAAATAGAGCAAGAAACACAATGTAATACACTTTTTGTAAAAAGTGTTTGTTGCTGCAGTTCCTGGACTGTGTTAAGTGGTTCTGTGACATTTTCCCTTGCTAAATTCTTCACTTCTAGTTCTGATTTCACAAAGTGGGGCTCCTTCATTTTACCAGCAATGAAACTGGAGTGCTGAGAATTTCTCAGGGCTGCTTCTTCACATTGGTCTTTGACTTCCTTTGTGCTACTGGAGGGAAGACCCCTGTTATCACTGGAATCAGCAGAGCAGGCTTTCTCCCCATCTGGTGATTGTTCTCGCTGTTGCAGTTCATGACTGAATCTCATCTTCCATGACACATCTGATTCTGCTTTTATTCTGTTATACATTTTCATGTCAAGTAAAACAGGAACAGGAGAGGAGATGGCACTTAGGATCATGTCTGCTGTGGGTTTCCCTTGTTTCATCATGATTTTGAGGTTATATTTGAATTGCTTTTTATGGCTTGGTGTTCCACGTTTTGAAATAGTAAGTGTCTGGGAAATTTGTGCCTTCTTTGCCTTTGAAGTTACCCATTCAAGACTCATTTTATTTCTGTCTATATATTTTAAATTGTTTCTTTTTCTTTTCAATGCAGGTAAAGCAAATGTGGATAAATCCAAAGACTCCGGAACTGTTGCTGGTAATTCTTGTGCTAATCCTTCCTTTCTCTCTGCAATAAGATCTTCCAGGACCCCAGAGCATTTTATATGAATTAACAAGTCAATAACCTGTGATTTCAGGATCTTTGGACATAGGTTTTTTAGACAACCATTCCCTGAGATATTAAATATCAGTGAAATTGGTGCCTTCTTTGCTTTCATAACTACACATTTAGGATTCATTTTATTTTTTAAGGCTCTACATGTAAATGTCTTTCTCTGCCTTTTAGATTCAGATAGATCAGGTGTGGAGACATCCAAAGACTCCAAAACAGTTGCTTGTAGATTTTTAAACCCTGCACTTTCCTCTTTACCATGACTGTATAGTTTCCCCATGTGGCTCCCAACAGTTATGACACCAACCTTCATTGTATCCATTAAAATTTCACCAATTAGCGATTCCTTTGATTTTAGAAGAGGAAGCTTTGAACTTGCTGTATATATTGCACCATTTTGTGTCTGGTGGCTTTTCTTTGGCTTCTCTCCCTGCATTGAATCTGTAGGCTGCATTCGGTGTGAGATGTCTTGTTCAATAACACTTCCTTGGCCTTCTGATTGATGAAGGTCAAGCTCCTTCCTTTGGCCTGAATGAAATTTGAAGTGTTGGCTGTGCTGTGGAATTACTTTTAATGTCTCCTGTTTTTTTTTTACTTTCTCTTCATCTTGAAGGCTGTTCTTTTTGGTGTCATCTGAGATAATCTTTCCTTCACTTGGTGATATTGCTTGCTTTACTTGTTTAGAACTGAGACTTGTTTCTCCTAACATACCTTTTTCTCTTTCTATCTTGTTATACATATTAAGGTTAGGTGTAGTAATAGTCATGGAAGAATACGTTTTAGCTTCCATCTTTTCACTCTGATCCACCTCTACCATTTTGGTTGTAGAGTTACACCCCAATTCTTTTCTATGGTTTGGGCTAACACCACCCTTGATACTGAATATGTATGAAACTGGTGGTTTCTTTGCTTTTAAAATTCCACATTTGAGATTCACTAAAGTTTTCATGTCTGAATATTTTTTAAAATTTCTCTTCCTTTTGAGTGTAGATAAAGCAGGTATGCAGAAATTAAAAGTCACTGTGTCTTTCTTTTCAGTACCACCAGCCTGTTCCTTTTGATGATTTGAATCAGATGGGACACTGTATTCTCTTGTAGAAAAAATGATTTCATCAATCTTTCCTTCCCCTGACTTTGGAGGTGAAAACCTAGCATAACTCTCTAGATTTCCAAATTGAAATTGATCCAATACAGGGCATGAGGTAGAACCTAAGATAGTTTGTTTATCATGTGTTTGTGGTTGTACCTGAATATTTATACTTTGTGTTTCTTTCAGTTCTTCATCAGACTTGATGAAGCCACAATTCTGATATGCATTGAATATGAAGCGTTGGCTATTCTCTGGAGCTGGTAAAGTTTCATGTTTCCCTTCCTCCTCTTTCTTATCTCTTACACTGTTAGATAAAGTACTCACAAGTAGACAATGTACTTTTCTTCCATTTAGCAATTTACCTTGTACTGGCTGCATATGACCATGTCTTGTTATCCTCTGCATATCTGTCTCTACATTTAATTCACTACTCACTTTGGCATTGGGCAAAAGACACACCTTGGACTGAATGACATTGAGAAATGCATCTGCTCTGTTTTTATTTTGCTGTGGATTTTTCATCTTCGTTTTAAAACTGCATTGCAGTCCCTTGTTCTGTGTGCCATCAAGTGTATATGAAACAGACTCCATAAGGCTTTCTCTGGATATAATTGTTTGAGGTACTTCTTCCATTTTGAGCTTCTTCTTTGGATTTGCATCCATTCTAAGGTTCCAGCTGTCATGAAGGACTGCTTCTGGTGGAGCTTCATCTCCCCTCACTTCATCTTGCAATTTAACTTCTTCTAGTGTGTATCGAGAGTAACTGCTTTTATTAATAGAATACTTTTTTTCCTTTTCATCTTTGGATTTCTCTTGTTTTAGCTCGGTCTGACTGCAGTTCTCTGCATTTAATCTGCTGTGTGTTCTACTATGAGACAAAATAAACATGTGAGTGTAAGTAACATTCACAAGCACATCTGCCACAATTTTATCTTGCAGCATCTGTTTAATCAGGATTTTAAAACTGGCTCTCAATCTTTTCCTAAGACTTGCAGTACCATGCCTATTGATACTAAGCATCAGTAAGTTTGTCGACTTCTTTACTTTCCTAATTACAGACTTGGGGCTGAGTAGCCTTTTGGCTCCTGATAATTTTTTTCTTATTTTCTGCCTTTTAAAATATGATAAAGGAAGCATATGGATAATGAAAGACCCCAAGGCAAATGCAGATAAAACTCTTTTGAGGTCTGTCTTTTCTTCTGCAATATGATCATCCATTGTCTTTCTGGGGCTTCCACCAAATGGGATACCACATTCTCTTGTTTCAATTAAAACTTCACCAACTCGTGAATTCTCTAGAACTGTAAGAGGATTCTCTGGATCTGTAGTTTCTCTGCCTGTAAGTCTCTCTGCGCTTTGCTTTACCTCAACTTGAAATGGATCCATTGTGGGGCATGGACTAGTCACCAAAACTGTTTCTGTAGGAAGAGTTTGTGATTGTACTTCTTGCTCTTTATTTTGAGTTTCCCCACTTCCTGGACTGCTCTGTTTTATTTCAAATCTGAGATATTTGGGCTTCTGCTTTAGTTGCAAGCTAAGCCTGAAATCTTGTGGCAGCTGTGGAACTCCTTCTTCTAAAATTTGTTCCTCTTCCTCTCTGACATGTTCTTGTGGCTTTTTAAATATACATCTCTTCTCGATGTATTTTGCATCCCATATTTTCTTTTCATCTGGTAATTTCTTCAGCTTTACCACTGAATGGCTAGACCCTGTTGTTGTTTTATCTGTCTTGGCTTTTAATCTGCTATGCATTTTCATATCAAGTGGTTCAGAAACGGTGGTGTTAGTGGCATCAAGAAATGTAGCAAATATTCTTTCCCCTTGCATATTTTTTACTTTGCTTCTGCTGTTGCATTCCAGTCCCTCGCTATCACTTGGGTTATCACCTTCTGTAGCATGAAGTGTTACTGGTGGTTTCTTTTCCTTCATAATTACATCTTCTGTACTCTTTTGAGTTCTTATACTTGCCAATTGTTCACTGTCTTTATACTCTTTGATTCCTAGTGAAATGAACAGATTAACCTCTGAAGTCTCCAGAACAATTTCTAGAAAATCTTCTTGCTTTTGTGTATTTCCATCTGGAAAGTACCTTCGCATTTCTGGTGAACTAGTTGGTAATTTCTTTCCACCTAAAAGTGGAAGATGGGAATTCTCTGTACTTCTGAGGTCTTCCTGTGTTTTCATCCTCCTGTTCGATTCCACTTTAGGAGAGGAGACAAATTTTTGCCAAGGTTCTGATATAATGTCTTCTAAAGGTGCCTCCTGCTTTGGAATATGCAGGTCAGATGTTTTTTTAATATTCGGGGCATGAAACTCTGCAATACCAATTCCCTTTGCTTGTGTAATTGGGCCTTTAAGAGACTCTTTATTCTTCCAGTTCATTTCTATTAGTGAAAAACAAGGTGATTTTAGCTGAAAAGTATTGTTAAAAGACTGTTCTAGCTGAGGCAAGGTTTTCGGTGAAATGGTTTTTTGTCCTTCATTTTCTCTGCCATGCTGCTTTATATCTCCAGTCCTGCCTGACGTTCTTCTTTTCTCTGTAGACCCAGCATCATTGACATTCTCTGCATCAAGTGACAGAGAATGTCTACATCCTGTTACACCTGGCATGACTTTCACTAGTTCTTTTCTGGAATACTTCTTAATATAAGGAGGGACAGGCTTGGAAACATAAATAAGATGCAAAGCTGTATCTGGTATACTTTTCCTTTGATGTAATTCTTTCTTAGCATTATACTTGCATCCTAACTTGCTGGGTTTTGAAGTGTGACATACTGTGATTTGAAATACCAGTGGAATTTGCGTTTTCTTTGACTTTTGAGATAGAACTATGAGACTAAATTTACTTTTACTATGTAATGTTTTTCTCCTGTTTTTCTGCCTTTTAAAAAGAGTACATGAAAGAGGCCCCGAGCGATATGTAAAATACTGATTTAATTCTGATGAAGTGATTTGTTTCTGGCCCTCTGGTTTTACACTCTCTATTTGTAGCATCCCTTCTGCAAGTGCATTTGGACTTACAGTTAAAACTAGACATCTGGCATTCTTAAAAATAGCATTTTGCCCCTCAATTAAATGTTTACTCTTGTTTGAATCTTCAAAGCAAAAAGAATATTGGGCCTCATCGAACTGGTTTTTATCAGACTCTAGGCCCTTGATTGAATCTTGATTCTCAACAGAATATGACACATTCACCAAATGTTGGCTTCTGTCCTTTTCTTGGGTCTGGAAGGATTCTTGTGTGCTGCTACAAAATGGCTTTCTTGTCAGATCACGAGGCAGAGCAAAGACCATGATATCAGGCTGGCTATTGACTGATTCTTGGTTGTTAACAAATTGTTGGACTTGACTAGTAAATCTGGCTTCATAAAAACCTTGATTCTGAATAGCATTTTGTCCTGGAAGAGAATCTTGTGCTTGGGCAGAAATATCCATTGTAACAGAATGTTGATTCTGAATCGGGGACTCTTGAAATCTTGAGTACAGATAAGTTGTTTTACTCTCTGATGTAGTTTTGGATTTTAAAGCAGCTTGATTTCTCACATTTTCTTCCAGAATTCTGACTTGGTCTCTGGAAAGAAATAAGTGGGCAGGAGGGCATGGTGCCACATTGAGATCTTCACTTTCTATAGATCTTCTAGAACTTCTTGAAAAGTTAAAGTCGGAAGAAAATATCAAATTTTTATTTTTGTTGGTTTTCAATATTGAAAATAATTTCTTTGATGAAAATTGTATTGTTTCATGTTCATTTTCTGGATACCCTCCATGGCTTGGAAGAAATTCCTTTACTTCTGAATGAAACAGTGACAAAGATGAGCTAGTCCCATTTGAAGATGTTATATGACTTTCACTAAAGTGACTTACTTGATATTTACTTTCACTGGTACTCAACCATATTACTTCATCTGCCAGTAGAACTCTATCTTCAAAGTTACTTTCATTTTCTTCAGAAGTAAGTGATGAAGCAATTGTTCTTTCTGAAAAGTCATCAACTCTGAATATAAGGAAACATATAAATGAGTTGTCATTTAGGACATATTTCATACAAGAACTCTCTTCTAGATTTAAGGAAACCCAACATAGTATATGAAAACATAGCTCAACATAAAGATAAATTGAAAAGTCATTATCTACATTACAAAATAACTCATAACCTAGTTTCATTTATTTCATAAATCAATCCACTGACAAGGTGAAGTAAATTGTTTTCATTTTTCAGAGAACAAGGGATTTTTTACATCAAAAACCTATTCAAAGACTTTTTGACAGCAATGAGTGAAAGTTGCAGGTTAATCTTTCTGCCCTTGGATGCTGCCAAGTAAGCATCATTAGTCTCCCCACCACCACCACCACCACCACCATCATGTTTAAGTCAGAGTCTCCCAAAGAGTGTGAATAGCTGTGGAAGGTCTTCATTGGAGGTTTGAGCTTTGAAACCGATGAAAGTCTGAGGAGCCATTCTGAACAATGGGGAAGACTTATAGACTGTGTGATAATGAGGCTCCAGAAGCTTTGGGTTTGTCATGTATGCTACTGCGGAGGAGGTGGATACAGCCATGAATGCAAGGCCATACATGGTAGATGGAAGAGTTGTGGAACCAAAGAAGACTGCCTCAAGAGAAGATTCTCAAAGACCTGGTGCCCACTTAACTGTGAAAAAGAGTTTTGCTGGTGGCATTACAGAAGACACTGAGGAATATCATCCAAGAGATTCTTTTGAACAGTATGGGAAAGTTGAACTGATTTAGATCATGACTGACTGAGGCGGTGGCAAAAAGAGACATTTTGCTTTTGTAACATCTGATGATCATGACTCTGTAAACAAGACTGTCCTTCAAAAATACCACAATGCAAATGGCCGTAACTGTGAAGTAAGGAAAGTCCTATCAAAGCAAGAGATGGCTAGTGCTTCATCCAGCTAAACAGGTCAAAGTGGTTCTGGAAACTTGTTGGTGGTCGTGGAGGTGGTTTTCATGGGAATGACAACTTTGGTCATGGAAGGAACTTCAGTGGGCGAGGTGGCTTTGTGGCAGTCGAGGTGGTGGTGGATATGGTGGCAGTGGAAATGGCTAGAATGGATTTGGTAAAGACGGAAGCAACTGTGCAGGTGGCAGAAGCTATCATGATTTTGGCAATTGCAACAATCGGTTCTCAAATTTTGGACCCATGAAAGGAGGACATTCTGGAGGCAGGAGCTCTGCCCCTATGGTGGTAGAGGCCAGTACTTTGCCAAACCATGAAACCAAGGTGGCTATGGTGGTTCCAGCAGCAGCAGCAGCAGCAGCAGCAGCAGCAGCAGCTATGGCAATGGCAAAAGGTTTTTTAAATTACTGCCAGGAAACAAAGCTTAGCAGAAGAGGAGAAGTGACAGGGAAGCTACAGGTGACAACAGATTTGTGAATTCAGCCAAGCACAGTGAGGCAGGGCCTTGCTGCCACAAAGAAGACATGTTTTAGACAATACTCATGTGTATGGGTAAAAAACTCAAGCACTGTATTTGTGATTAATTGTATAACAAGCTATTTTAGTTTCTGTTCTATGGAAAGTATAAAGCATTCCAACAAAAGGGTTTTTTTTTTGTTGTTGTTATTGTTTTTTAAAATATTTTATTTATTTATTCATGAGAGACACACAGAGAGAGAGAGAGAGAGAGAGGCAGAGACACAGGCAGAGGGAGAAGCAGGCTCCACACAGGGAGCCCGACGTGGGACTCGATCCCAGTCTCCAGGATCAGGCTCTGGGCTGAAGGTGGCACTAAACTGCTGAGCCACCCGGGCTGCCCAACAAAAGGTTTTAATGTAGATTTTTTTTTTGTACCCATGCTTTTGATTGCTAAATGTAATAGTCTGATCATGATGCTGAATAAATGTGACTTTTAAAAAAGCAAACAAACAAAAAGTCGCAGGTTAAGATTATATGCTTTTACAAAGAATATGTTTGTTTCTGTTCTCTGTATGAAAGTTTTGGCAAAGATGAAAATATTCTTATGGATATTTAGTAGATAGAACAGAATAATGTCCAATACCACAAGCGATAGTTTTCTACAAGTAAACCCAGATTATTTTAACAGCTATTTATTTCTGATCAATAGAAAAGCCTATATTCTAGGGCAGTGCTTCACAGCAGAATTTTGGATTGGAATAATGATCATGCAAGTGGACTCTGCACCATTACTCTACACCCAATGATTAGGCTAAGTCTAACAGTAATCTCATTCCCAAGTGACTAGTTTAGGAGTGGGCATGAACTAATTCTAGCATAAGACAAAGATTTTTAAGGACCTGTGGAAAAAGTTGCCTTGTTCCTAAGAAGGACACAGGAAAAATTGACATCTTACTTCCTTACTGGATGTTGCTATTCTGATTCTGAAACTCTGGTGGCCACCTTTCTACCCACCTCTCTTAGTACGGCAGTTTGAATCATGGTTTTCTGTCACGTGAGAATTAAAATATCCTAACTGATACAGGTAGGGATATACAAGCATTCTGGGGAATCAAGGGATCCCAATTAGTTATAACAGTGTCCAAACATAATTAGGATAAAATTTTTTCAGGATAAGAATATGATTATTCACTTAAGAAAGTAGAATATTGGGACACCTGGGTGGCTCAGTGGTTGAGCATCTGCCTTCAGCTCAGGGCATGATCTTGGTCTGGGGATCGAGTCCCACATTGGGCTCCCTGTGAGAGCCTACTTCTCCCCTCTGTCTATGTCTCTGCCTCTCTCTCTGTGTCTCTCATAAATAAATAATATCTTAAAAAGAAAGAAAAAGTAGAATAGTGAAAATGTAATACATAAAAAGAATTAATTCTTGCACATTTCAGGAAAAAGAGGAAAGCTGAAATGCAACACAGGTATTTCAGCAATGTAATAGTGTTATTTTAAACACAATAAAACAATGCTCAATAATTTTCATATGTTGAACCAACCATGTACTCCTAGGAACAATCCCACTGGGTCATAGTGTAAAATCTTTCTAATATGCTGCTGGATTTGTTGTCCTAGTGTTTTGTTAAGGATTTTGCTCCTAGGGGCTCTGGGTGGCTCAGTTGGTTAAGTGTCTGCCTTTGGTTGGGGTCATGCTCCCAGAGTCGTGGGATCAAGCTCAGAATCAGGATCACTGCTCAGTGGGAAGCCTGCTTCTCCCTCACCCTGTCCCCCACCCATGCTCTCTCTCTCTCTCTCTCTCAAATAAATAAAGTCTTTTAAAAATATATGTAAGGATTTTGCTTCTATATTTATAAGGGTTATGGGTCTGATATCTGAAATATCAGCTCTACATACACTCCATCTGGCAAGCTTCTAGGCCATCATAATTCTCCTGGTTTTCTTCCTCACTCCATGGTAGCTCCTTCTCAGTCTCCTTTAATGGCTCCTCCTCTTCATTCTACCTCTTTGAAGTGTCTCAGGGCTCAGTCCTTGTTCATTTTCTCTTCTTACAGTTCCTTTGAAATCTCATCTTTTCTTGTAGTTTTTAATATTGTCCATAAGCCAACAATGCCCAAACATATGACTTCTACCAGACATCTTTTCCAAACCACTTATTCACTACCTCTATTAGATATCAAATCAATATCCCTAATTCAACAAATACGAAACAAAATTCCTGATCTCCCCCATCAAAACCTGCTCTACCCACAGTTTTCTTTATCCGGATTGATGACAACTCCACTTTCTACTTGCTCAGGCCAAAACTCTTGGGAGTCACCTTTGCCTCCTCTGTTGGCTTTTCTAAGTACATCCTGAAACCAACAATGTCTCACCACTTCCACTGGTACCACCCTGGTGTCACTCACCTTTATCTCTCACTTTGGGTTACTTGCAATAGCCTGCTATCTCCTTAGACCCTTGACCAAATACAGTCTACTCTCAACACAGCAGGCAGAATAATCCTTTAAAATATCAAGACAGAACATATCACTTCCCTATGCAAAACTCTACAATGATTCCCTGTTGTTACTTAAGAGTAAAAGCTATTGTCTTTAACATGGCCTAAGAGGCCCAACCATGATCTGGTCACCGATTCCTTCTCGAACCCCATCCTTTGTATGTCACCCCCACTCCTTGCACAAGCCACATTGGCCTTCTTACTGTTCCTAAAACACTATTCAAGCTCCCCCTTAGGGCCCTTGCTCTAGCTGGTCCCCCTGTCTGGAATACTCTTCTACCTTATCTTACCCTATTCTGATTACTAACTCTTATCCATAACAAGCTGACCCAGACATACAACCCAACCCTTTCTTTTAGTTCAGAAGGGGGGAAATGCACGTACACAAACCACTCGTAAAAGTGGCTCAGAACTGAAGGCAGAAATGGAGGGGAGTTGGTTACAGCAACACAAATAACACCCACTGAAACATTAGTCGTGTCTCCCATTTCTGCAATGTCCTTTGGCCTCTCCCCAGCAATGTCAACTGGCCTTGGAAAATTTAAAAGAAATCTCTACACTCCTTGGAAGACTGAGAGTTCTATAGCCATGCTAAAAAGTAAATACCAGAAGTAGTTGTTAATCCATTAAGCTGCTCAATGGAATACAGTCATAGTACAATCCTAAGGTCATGGTAACAAATAAATACCAATTTTGTTTTTAAACTATTTTTATCAATGATAATACCCTTCAGGAAATACGCTTCTGAAACCAACTGGTCAGTGACAGCTCCAAGCTTTGAGAGTCATATAATGGTGGCAGGCTCTCCAGGAACACACTTCTAAGGCTGATGTCAACGCTGAAACAAACCATTCCCCAAAACTGGATCAACGTCAGATGAGAGTTTGCTTTGCTCACTGAACTAGGCCTGGCCAGCAAGAGTCTCCCTGATTCCAGATACCACAGTGTTCTCATGATGTTCTTTACACCATTCAGTCCTGAGCCTCAGATCTTCTTCCCTGCTCCTCCCTCCTATCTGCTCAGTCCTCCACCTTTCTCTTCTCTCCTGCCTCATAAGCAAGGCAGAATTCATCTGGTCTCTGATGCGATGCACTTTAACGAGTGTGATGCTTGAGCTTCCACCAATATTCAAGTAGTTTCATTTCAAAATAATTTAAGATGCTCTCCCAAATATGGTTCTGCCCTCAAAAATAATCCTGGTGCCATGGTATAAAGTATTTTTGCTTTGTTACACATATCATTTTAACTAATCTCCATGATTTCCTAAGAGGTAATTCTTCTAACTGCTTTTTTTTGAAAGTAAGGAAATGGAATTTCCGTGAGTTTAAGCCCAAGGCTATCCCGTCATTAAGAGGCAAAACTATGACATAAACCTAGATTTTTTAAAATTCAAAATCTGTGTTTTTTCACTACAATATGCTGCCCACCATGAGAGCCATATCTCTTTCCTAACAGTAGTCATAATTTATTGCACATACCCTGCTACACTATTCATGTCCTGGAAATGACCTCCTTATCTTCCTAACCTGCTGTCTTTTTCTAATTTTCACTCATCCTTTAAAATTCAGCTCCAGCATAACCGTCTTCATGAAGCCATCCCCAACACCCTATGCTGGCTTAGGTATCTCCTAAATGTTTTCCTAATGATTCTATCACAGTTACTCATCCTTTATGTATATGTCTCCTCCATGAGAATGTAAGCTTCTAGGGAACAGAAACTGTCTTACTGTTTGTATCCCAGCATCAAACACAATGTTCATTGTAGACCAGATATCTAATGATTGTTCAATGGATCTTGATAAGAGCAATTAAAATATTAACAGCAATAAGAGTAGTGATGTCACATTTAATCCTAGCACTGGTATATCTTTGGGATGCTGATGGATTCTGACTGTATAAACAGAGTACCATCCTTGCAGTACCTAGTTGAGGGTTTACTTGGTTCACAGTAGGTGCTAAATGTTTTTTTTTTTTTTTAATTGAGTTATATGAACTGGTGTTGCTACTTATTCATTTGCACTGCAGAGAGGTCGGTTAGGGAAGCAAGTTTTACTAAACCTCTATAAACTTTCTTTTTCCTCATTTATAAACAGTAATAATACTACCTACTTGGAAGGACAATTTCAACAGTACATGAAAAGCTATTAACACAGCTTGGAACAGAGCATAACCATTAACATCAATGTTAGATACAACTGATGATTCACTGAACTCTACATCTGAAACTAATGATGTACTATATGTTGGCTAATTGAATTTAAATTAAAAAAAGATAATCAATGTTAGATTGAATTATGATGTCAAGTAGCTGTGGTGCTCTATACATTTGGGAAAACCCTTTTCTGTAATTCAGATGTAAATGCAATTTTGAATAGCACAATACCAATCTATTTCATTTAATTTTAAAATAGATCACTTACCTTTCTTCTGAAGATGAAGGAATTGGCCAGTCATCTAGAGATAAGTGGGAATATAACAACAACAAAAAAAGGTCAGAGCACCAATACAAGAGGCTCAGGTTGAACAACTTTTACATTAAATCATGAAATTATATAATATTTACCAAATTTCACACTTTTCAGGCAATTGTTTTCCTTCTATTTCAAGAAGACAATAAATAAATGTTAGAGTAGTCCAAATATCAAAGTTCTGCAATTTTAGAAGTAATTCTTATATATGATTTTGAAAGATAGGAGAGAAAGAATCAACCATGTTACCTCCTGAGCACTTGAACTACCCTTTTCTGGAAGTGCAGGCTTCTTATTAAAGGATGTACAAATCTTTATGAGTATGATCTCAAAAATAATCCCTAGGAAAATTATAAAAAAGATTGCCAACCAATCATTTTGAGTCCAGGACTCTACAAGTTCCCACAATGTCCAAAATGTATTATCTTCCAGTCTATTCCGTGCTGCTTTTTTAAAGAAATAAAATTGCTTTGACATTTTTATGTAATATGTGACATAGATTGATGTCTCATTCTGAAATCTTCAATTCTGGATGCCCCAAAATACAAAAAGGTGATATGCCCATCTCATAACCACATGGAATGCTCTGCCAGAAAAAAAAATTCCCAGTGCTGCTCAGTGTCTTGATCAGGTACAGCAGTGACTGCTCTGGTTCTGAGTAGAGGGAGGTACGTGTCATAGTGGGTATTCATCTAAGCTCATGTCAACTTACTTTTAGTAATGATGAAAGTTCACTGGTGAGACATGTATACTGCTTTAATAGTTTTTCAATTTATAAACTTTAAATCATCCTTTATTAATTTCACAAAAAGAAAACACAATTCCATAAACAATCCCTCAGCACAGCTGGATTATTTACCACCGTGTAATTCAAAAAATGCAGAACAAATCTGAATTAGACGTAACCACTGGGAATACAGTATTTTAGGCTTATGATTAGGAATATACAAGTGTAGTGTTACCAGATTTAGTAAAAAACAAAACAAAACAAAACAAACAAAAAGAAACTAAATGCCCCAGCTTGAGTTTCATATAAATACTAAATAATTTTTCAGTATGTCTCATTGTCACTAAGTAGGACATAGGATAGTTTGTCTCTTATGGGCCTGCCTGATTTTTTTTTTTTTAAATAGAACATCTCATTTTATTCTTCTTTTTGCTAGAAGGGTCTGTTAGCAATGCTCTTCAAAAATCTACTGTTATGATGAAAACCAAAGTGAGATTTTGAATGGTCTCCTGATGAATTCCCTTTTTTGCCCTATCTCTGGTGATTCCAAAGAACAGCTATTTGTTTGTGAGGCTTCTTGATGCCAGAATTAGCATGGAGCAGAGCCAGATTTAAGTACTACTCACTTTCCTTCAAAGTCTGGAGAGTAGGTGTGTAAGTTTGTGAAGCAAATACAAGATAGTCTGGACTATTAATAAAGTGTTAACATGACCTTGGGTTCAGAGCACTTTCTCTTTGAAAGATGTAATTAATTCTTCCTTTGTTTTCACTTATTCAAGGTGAGTTGAGGAAAGAAGTATATTCTTTATACTAGAGTTAATTGTTCAGGTCTGTCACATTAAGTATAATTGAGTGCAAGAAAGATTTATTGAGCTCTTACCTTCCTGGAGTATTGGAAATAATGAGCTCAGTGACACATCCTAAGCGTCAGTTTATAGTCTTCCAATCTACTCAACCATAGTCTGCAGGTATTTATAATCTTTACTTAGGTTTAACTATGATCTTGGGGTTTGTCTTTGCAAAGAATAGCCCTCCAGAATGCAGGACAGGCATTCATTAGTTCTTGAAGAAACTTCAGCAATTCCTCTGGATTTTTCTAGGATAAAATACACCCTCCCCTCTGACACCCCTCCCACATACACAATCAAGGTGATTTTATACTGCCGGGTTTTTCTAGAATATTTATTGCAGCTGGCAAGATACTCAATTTCAGTTGCCTGATAGCTGGCACTCTCTAATTCATTTAACGCCAACTACTGTAAAGAGTATTCAATGTTTTAACACTTTACAGTTCCTTAGATCTTTCAGAGCTTTGTGGCACTGAATCCCTAATTAGTACACTACAGAGCAGCTCTGTCAGAACTGAAAAGGAACTTCTGTGTACCACTCCTGCTGATAGGGAAATGTGCACAGAGGTACAGAGCATCCTCCTCCAGGGCTTTCTCATGGTTGTTACCTATGTACTTACCTACTAAAAAAGTACAATCACCTAGTTTCCAACATAGATACTTCTGTTCTTTACACCAGAAACCTCTTCTCGTACCAATCTCAAGTAAGCTGCATAAAAAGTGCTAGCTGGATTTGTTTTTAAAAATTACAAAGACAATAGAAAAATTACGCCAGAGAAACCCCATCACTAACAGTAATATGAACACAAGAGGACACTCCAAAAAATTGTTGAAGTTTTAAAAAAAAATCTATTGTATGTACTAAAGTCACCTTCTTTACACTATTTATAGACATTGTGAACTAAGCTTTTTTTTTTTTTTTTTATGTTTCAGGAAAAAGCCCCAATAACAGGTGTATAAAGCAGCAATATAAAATCAGGGATTGCTCATAATGGTTAAAAAAATTCTCCCTCTAGGGCTCAGCGGTTTAGCGCTGCCTCCAGCCCGGGGCGTGATCCTGGAGACCAGGGATTGAGTCCCACGTCAGGCTCCCTGCATGGAGCCTGCTTCTCCCTCTGCCTGTGTCTCTGCTGCTCTCTCTCTCTGTCTCTCATTAATAAATAAATAAATCTTAAAAAAAAAAATTCTCCCTCTAAATATCTTAGTTCAATACAACAAATATTGAATAATGAGTATGAAAGCCACTAAACAAGTATAAAAAGTGCTCTATGGGATACAAAGATCATGTCATTCCCTAACATGGAGTATTTAATATGTGGTATGGCACAAATATCCCAATAAATGTACTGAGAAGGCAGTGTGATTAACAACAAAGAGAGAGGGCAGCCCGGGTAACTCAGCAGTTTAGCGCCGCCTTTCCGTCCAGGGCCTGATCCCGGAGACCCAGGATCGAGTCCCGCATCTGGCTCCCTGCCTGGAGCCTGCTTCTCCCTCTGCCTGTGTCTCTGCCTTTCTGTGTCTCTCATGAATAAATAAAAAATCTTTAGAAAAACAACAAAGAGAGAGGAAAATACTATATGGGTTCCAAGGAGGAAAAGCTGTAAAGAGGGAAAAAGAATTTAAGGGTATTAAAGAATGAGGAGGATTCGGTAACAGGCAAAGACTACAAGAAAGTTTCAGGAAAAGGAGGCAGGAAGACTTTGCTCTAAAACTTTGTAACTGGGGGATCCTCGGGTGGCTCAATGGTTTGGTGCCTTCGGCCCAGGGCGTAATTCTGGAGACCAGGGATCGAGTCCCGCATCAGGCTTCCTGCATGGAGACTGCTTCTTCCTCTGCCTGTGTCTCTGCCTCTCTCTTTCTCTGTGTCTCTTATGAGTAAATAAATAATATATATTAAAAAAATAAAAATAAAAAAATAAAACTTTGTAACTGGAATACTGTGCTGTACAGTTTCATAGTATGGGAGAAATGGGCTAAAATATTGGTAGAGCCTATTGCAGACAGCCTTGAACTAAAGGCTTTAACCTTAATAGTCACTTTTGGAGATCCAACAACAGTTTTAGAGATGAGGGTGTGAATTGGTTTGTTGAAGTGAGGAGGCCACAAAATAGGAAAATCAATTAGGTTATTGCAATTATACAGATGACAATTGATAAAGGCCTCAATTAGAATGATGGCAGTGACATGAGAAAATGCTCTGCATCACTGGCCATCAGGGAAATACAAATCAAAACCACAATGAGATACCACCTCACACCAGTGAGAATGGGGAACATTAACAAGGCAGGAAACCACAAATGTTGGAGAGGATGCGGAGAAAAGGGAACCCTCTTACACTGTTGGTGGGAATGTGAACTGGTACAGCCACTCTGGAAAACTGTGTGGAGGTTCCTCAAAGAGTTAAAAATACACCTGCCCTACGACCCAGCTACTGCACTGCTGGGGATTTACCCCAAAGATTCAGATGCAATGAAACGCCAGGACACCTGCACCCCGATGTTTCTATCAGCAATGTCCACAATAGCCAAACTGTATAAAGGAGCCTCGGTGTCCATCGAAAGATGAATGGATAAAGAAGATGTGGTTTATGTATACAATGGAATATTACTCAGCCACTAGAAACGACAAATACCCACCATTGGCTTCAACGTGGATGGAACTGGAGGGTATTATGCTGAGTGAAGTAAGTCAATCAGAGAAAGACAAACATTATATGTTCTCATTCATTTGGGGAATATAAATAATAGTGAAAGGGAATATAAAGGAAGGGAGAAGAAATGAGTGGGAAATATCAGGAAGGGAGACAGAACATAAAGACTCCTAACTCTGGGAAATGAACTAGGGGTGGTGGAAGGGGAGGAGGGCGGGGGGTGGGGGTGAATGGGTGACGGGCACTGAGGGGATGAGCACTGGGTGTTATTCTGTATGTTGGTAAACTGAACACCAATAAAAATTAATTTATTAAAAAAAATAGAATGATGGCAGTGTTAAAATCAGACTTTGAGACTGAAAACCCAGGGTTTGGCAACTAAAAGGGAGCAAATGGGTTTGGAAGGGGTAGAAAAGGGGTGAGGGCGAAAGGATTTCAAAATATCTCCAAAACTAAGGTTTGTCTGAGACAAGGTTCTCAACCTGGACACTACTGACATTTTGGATCAGATACTTCAGTTATGGCTGGCTGTCCTGTGCATTATAGACTGTCAGCAGCATCTCTTTCCTCTACCTATTGGATGCCAGCACCCCCACCCCAATTGTGACAACCAAGTTTCCAGACGCTGTCAAATGTCCCTCAGGCAGCAAAAATCATTAGCTGAGAACTATTGGTCTAGGTAATGGTTGTGCCATGAATCAAGGAGGCACCACAAGTGACCATAATCTCAAACTTGAAGGGGCTGCACATTTTTGCTACAAGATGTGGCAAATCTGTGAAGAGCAGCTGGGTCCTTTTCACAAATGTTCACTTCAGCCTTACACAGATCACTCATATCTAGGAGTTGTATGTTCCCCACCCATAACTAGGTACACAGTTCTCAAATGACAAGCCATTTCATCAATCAAAAAGTTTCTTACAGGCAAACTTAAAAAAAAAAACAACTTTAAAGGACCTTCTACGTTCTCTCTATATTTGATATACCTATCTTTGGTCATCTATATTATGCCTATAGTTTAATCTGCAAACTTGAGTATTGTAACTATATAATCTGGTTAGTAACCTTTTAAATCTATTTTTTCATTGTATTTTTATATTATGGTCTGCACTATAAGTTTTCATTTTCTCATTAGTTTTGCTTCTGATTTACAGTATTAATATTTCCCAAATGATTTATACTTCTACACCATGATTATATTTGTCAGCTATGGATGTTTTTTACACATTTATAGTATTTTGACATCAGTTGAATGTTAGTGATGAAATATAACCTATTTTTAAAAATTTAGGCCTTGTTCAAGAAATTCAGTCAAAACGTATTATACACTGAGTGATACAGAAAATTTGATTTCATACTTTCATTCTATAATATAAACAATTTGGACATTATTATCTAAATTTCTGTTCTTTATGAACTATTTAGAAAAATTAACAAATAATTAAAATCCATGGACTCTATCAGAGAAGAAAGAATGAGGGACCTCAAAAATCTACAGGCTTCTCAGCCCACTCTAAGGCTGTCTGAAAGGCCTAATATTATAGTAGTAGAGAAGCCAAGAAAGAGTTAATATCTTACTATAGAAAACTATCCTTTACTACAAATGTGTATGAGCCCCATCACATATTGTGCCCTTTGTAGGAAATATAGACACTACTGTTTTTAATATGTAACTCAATATCTCTTAAGTCCAGTCCAGGTAATAACTTAACTTTCCAAGCCAAAATTAAGTGACCTAACTAACTCTGCCTAGACACAGCACAAATGTTAGTCCCAATACTTCGTCCTTATTTCATTTTCCCCTTAATCAGAGAGAGGTCTAGACATCCTCCATTACATTTAAGCTCCAAGTATTTACTCTTCACAAATCTAATCAGGCTTTGCCTATAATGGGCCTTCAAGAAATGTTTTGAATGAAAGTTGTTACTTCATTCCAAAAAACAATGTTCAAGGTCCCCATATCTGAAAATATATCTTCCTTCCTATTCCCTAATTGAGATTAAAAGATTAGGTGAATGAATGTACACATTCTATAAAACTAAATTTACCACAGTAAACGGTTTTCTTTTTTTAAAGACACTGCTCTGCAAAATTAGAGTACCTGCTCAGTTGACAGCAAATAAGACAAAAGTTCCCTTGTAACAAAATTCAAATGTTTAATTTTTTTTTCAAAACTTAACTATATTAATGAAAATAAATTATATTTAGACCACCTTCAATATTTGTACATCATCTTTATACAACTATAACAGTGCTTTTAAAAGATATTATATAAAGGACATTAATTTCACAATTAAAACAGGTTTTAAAAATGGGGGAAACATTAAAGAACATTAAATTCATTTGAAATATCGCATAATGCTGAGAGGTATGCTGTTTTTATCAAATGAACTGTATTTGTATTCAAAATAACAGGGCTTTCAGCTAAATATAATTATTTCTTGTCCATTTCAGTGATTTCCTGGATCCAAAACAAAATCTGTGTATTTATTTCTTTGAAAACATCATTTGTTGACCGTCCTTTCACTGCCATGGAATGATTTGCCTTCTCAATCCAGTGGATTTTATTGGGAGCTTGCATTTTCTGTGCCACTTTCTCCAACAAGTTCTAAAGGAAAAAAAGAAGAGGATGCTAGACCAGTGCTCTTTTAGGGTTTAATAAAGATCCTCTCTCTCCCCTGCACCTCCTTTACCGGCATCCATTCACTAAATATTGATTAAATACCTACTCTACAGATAACTTTCAAGGCAATGGAACATTAAAAGAAATGTCCACAGAAATGGCAGTCTACATCTCAAATACAGCAATACCACAGAATAAATCAAGCATTCATTCCTGAGAATATGTAGTAACGTGCACAAGTTACTTTTTCTCAAGTCAATTTTATAACAAATAGAAGAATCTGCTTGAATTTTGAAATGATAAACCAAATGTACAGTCTAGTATAAATCCTAAGTTTCAGATTTAATCTCTCATTCCCAAATAAGAGTCAATGCATTTAGCAACTCTTTCCACAGAGATTAATTCTGTCAGTATGCTTATATTTTTCAATTCTCCAAAGTAATAGGTAACTAAGTCACAAAACTAACATTAGTCCAATCAGTTCCTTTTAAAGAGACTGAAAGTTGCAGGTAATATCTTGTTCTTAAGATACTTTCATTCACTTTCTCACTTACACAAACATCAAGTTATAATTCACCTTTTCACACATTTCATCTGCTGAGCCTGACACAAACAACACAGGATCTTTTATACGATACAGATCTTCATCCCTAAGTTTATGTTGCTGCTTTGGATGGTGCAGTGGGTAAGAAATACAAATGAGACCTCGAACAAAATCATCAGCATCATCTGGCTCAATATGGCACATTACAGAAGCAGCTGCTCTTGAGCCCATTGAGCGACCTAAAATCAATTAAAATTAAGTTCAGTTTGAAATACAAACATTCATATACGTAAGTGGTGATAATATGGCATATTAGATTTCATTTACTGTTCATCCATCGTGATTGTATCACTTAACTCCAAAAGATGACAATTAACAAATTGTAATACCCATAATGGACATCTATGAAGAGTTAATAATTGATCCTAAGTTAAAAAAAAAAAATTTTTTTTCCTGAAGAATACTTGAGGTAAAGACAATTTTTGTGAAGAATCATGAGAGACAGTTGCTCAGGGATACAAATAAAAGGAGTGAACTTTGGGTTACAATACATATTTATAAGGCTGAAATTTGCTTTAAATATATAAAATACCTTGATGTTACACAAGAAAGTGACTTACCAAAACAAAACAAAGAAAATCCTTAAATTAGCTTCCTGTCATCAATTAATTTTAATTCTTGATTACCTGTTCCTATATCAGTATGAATAGATTTAAAAGCAAGTATTCAACTCACCGCCAAGGAAAACACCTGCCAGTTTGTACTCTCCTGAGGTCTTTAGGTAATTCTAGAAAAACCAACCAAAAACTTATCAGTTCCTTTCCTATAAAATATTTCACTGGAAAACCAACATATATTTCTCATCATTACTGAAATGTATGAAACTCTTTGCAAAGACAACCATAAAATCTTAAGGGATTCTTCTTGAAAGAGGTAACCAGTTCTTTGCTCTTCTGGTCATGTTGTCACTATCAGATCATAGCTGGGTAAATACAGGTGAATAAATGAGAAAAAAAAAATCACTTTACCTGTCTAAAAAAATTAAAAGTACTAAAATATTTTTAAAGAATTATATTAAAAAAAAGCCAGTAAAAGCTTCCAACTAATACAGAATTTAAGAGTACTAAAATCTAATTTAAAGTCCTGAAAAACTTAGCAAGTTTGAAATAATCTGGATTTTAAAAATTTCAAATTTGTTATCCTAGGATTTTAGTTTCAAAACTGTGCTGTATTTGTACATTCAGAGTATAGTAGGCAAATATCCAGAACTATATTCTGAAGTTATGTAATTCTAGTAATAAAATTACATCATACATAGCTTCCTTGACAGTACCATGGAGAACATTTATGATGTAAGCATTCATCTCCATGGAAACTGAGAGCAAAAAAAAAAAAAAAAAAAGAAATCTGACTACTATACAGCCTTAATATACTGTTGAGTTTCTAAGAATAGTCATTAAAAGCTTTTTAAAATAAACCAAATGACTGCTAATAGAATTTGCCTTAAATGTATTAAGAATTTTAAAACAAAATTCTGTTATAAGTAAATATAAAGAAATTTTCTTACCAAAACTGATTTATATGCCTTAATTCTATGTACAATATTAAGGCCTTTACAGGTAAATCTCAGGCAAAAAAAACCATGAGATGCAAGATGGGATGCCAGTGACATCAAATGAGGAAGGTTCATATCTCCTGACGCTCCATGTGTAAGAATTATTCCATATGTTAAGCTCTTGTTAGGTACCAAACAAACAGCATCTAGTAATTTATTTCCAAAAGGTATTTTTAATTTAACCTGGAATTCAAGAGAATAAAGGGATCAAAAATTACTTCCTTGCCTATTCAGACAACTAAATAACAATATGTTTATTCTGTGAGACCCATGATACACATCGCCTCTAAATAAGAAGCAATATTACCGATAGCTAATATTTAAGTATTTATTGTGTGTCAGGCAGTATAAGTGCTTTATTTGTACTAACTTAGTTAACCTTCCTAATACTTCTATGAAACAAGTACTATTATTACCTCCATTTTATAGAGGAGAAAGCAGAGGCACAGCAAGTTAAGTAACATGCCCAAGGTTATAGAGCCACTAGCTAGGATTCAAACTCAAGGCAGTTTGCTCCAAAAGTCCTTCCTTCTAACCATTAATGCTATACTGTCTTTTACAGTACAAGTTGAAAATAAGAAAATTACTCTGGAGCCACATGACTTTAAAAAAGAAAAGAAAGAAAAAAAGAAAAAGAAATAAAGAACGAACCCTGAAGATTCAGAACATATGAAAATATGTATTACCTCCGTATGACTCATTTTCACTGTTGAATAACAAACTTAAAGTGCATTACATCTGAGAAGCAAAGGACATCTCCCTGAAAAGAAGATTCTGTTGTGAAAGATGGGTTGGCAGACATGGATATGACATAAGAACTATGAGTGAACACATTCAGTAGCTGAAATAAACATATTTAGAACTACTTCTCTAAGAACTAGTGCCTTTATAGGTGCATTATTTCATTACTTTAAAGCTTCCTAAAGCCACAGGCACTCAGAATTGGTTACAGGGCCAGGTGTGGGGATGGCAGATGTTACATTAAGAAAAGCCAATGTGATACCTTGACATGGAAACCTTAAGAAAATTCCTATCAAAGTAAAATGTTGTATCTTGGCATATATGGATATCTTTTTTTCTAAGCATCTTTATTCTCAAACAACTATCTTCAATTTAATTTCACAGTATCTTTCTATTAACTCATTTCTTTCATCATTATCTTTCCCAACTCCTCCTCCTCTGCTCTGCAACAGAAGTATATATCCACATCCTTTGTTAGGTGCCTTTGCAGAGCTTCCCAACTGGCAGAGTGTACATACATCTCCACCCTACTGATTTGGGGCTTGCCTATGTGATGACAATGGAATATATGTGAAAGTTGCAATGAGTCACTTTGAACTGAAACACGGCAAATTTCTAGAAGCCCCCTTCAACTCCCACCCTCAGCCATCAGAAAAGCATGTTCTAGGTATTTCTGCTTTTTCAGCCTGGGTCCCAGAAGGAAGATACATGTTGGAGATATGAACCCAAAACTGAAGTCTGGAGCCCCGCCTAATCTAGCCAAGATCTAAGCCACAACCAAGAAATGTTGGCCTGAAGAACCAAGGGCATGAAATGTAAGCCACTGAGATTTGGGGACTGTTATGCAGAATTCTTCCCTATTTAAAGAGACTTTTTATTGTTCAGGGTATTACCAACATCAGGATCTCCATTATTCATTTATTTTTTTCTTGCTAACATTTATCCATTCATTCATTGAATACATGACAATAAGAGGATTCAAAGTTCAAAAAGTACCAAAATTATATGGTGAAAAGCCTCCCTCATTCCACTTTTGCCTTGTTACTCAGATCCCTTCTCCAAAGTCAGCTAACATTACCTGCTTTTTTTATAGATCTTGCCAGATATCTTATACAAATATACATATTCCTTTTTTTAATATACTTGTGTTTTTCTAAATCCTCCACCGCTTAAAATACATGCTATGTTTACTCTTTTCTTTATACAATGAGCTTCTTTCATTGTATTTTATGACTACAGAATATTCCAAGAGTTATACAAAATTTATTTCACCAACTATCATCTATTAATGAACACTGAGATTGTCTCTAATCTTTTACTAAAATATTGCAATGAATGACACATCCTTACATTTTCTCATGTGTGTAGACAAAGCTATATAACAAACTTGTGGGAGAGGAATTGCCTTACCTAAGGGTATAATTTGAAATTATATTTTTTAAGGAACATATTTTATTTTTGAATAGATAATATATGCATATGGCACAAAATTTCAAAAGCAAAACAAAACAAAACAAAAATGTAAATAGTTATTAAGTCCTTTTCCTCCGGCTACCTGGTTCCTTCCCTTTCCCAGAAGCAACCACTGTGACCAACTTACTGTCTGTCCTTCCACACACATATGTGGATGTGTGTGTGTGTGTGTGTGTGTGTGTGTGTGTAGAAAAATTCTTATTTGAGCTTGAGGGGAATCAGTCTGGCAAGAAAAATTCTGGGATCTTGAGTGGGAGAAGGACGACAAGGGACTCCAGCCTTCAGTGTCCCTTTTATAAATGTAGCCCCCATAATTAACTGTGCCTGGGTGCCCTGGTTCAAAGACCCTGTTTTATGTTCTCAAGAGAATAGCCTCCTGCCTTCTAACGGGAGAAAGGCAGTCACCCAAAACTGTGAACTAGAAAAGGGGATGTAGATATCTAATCGCTTCTTCAAAAGATTTCACTGAACTTAGGTTTATCTAAGCCCTCCACCTACACCCCCACACCATTTGCTTCATTGGCAGTTCCCAGGGTGGCCGGTGCTGCCACTTTCCGTGTGGTTTGTACAGGCCTGTTCCAGTTATTCCTGCTGCAGGTTCAGAATTAAGCTAGGGTTTGCTAAGTACATTTGCTTTCCAGACCCCAATATTTCGCTGCTATTGTTTCCTTTCCCATTCTCTCCGTCATTTGGATTTATGTCTTTAAAAAGCCGAAAAACCCTTTTTTACTGTCATTTTAGTGAGATTCCAGGAGGGAGTAATATTAGATACACGTATTCAACCCACTCTCTTTGCCTAGAATGCTCTACTGCTCCTCAACAACTTGGGTTTTGTGTTTGTTTTCCAGAGAAACTCTAACCCCTTCCAGATTTCCCGATGAACAACCCGCGCTTCACAACCGGCGCACGTCTTCTTCGCCACTATGAACCGCAGGATGCCGCCGCGACCTGGGCTCCACAGTCCAGGCTACAGCCTCCGGTTTGGGATTCGCACCGGGCAGGGTACAAGCGTGGCTCTGCGAACCCGGGAGCTGCAGAGTCGCCGTGACCAGGAGTCGGTAGTCTCGGTACTCAGCAGTGCCCCCACATCGCGGGCTTTCAAGCGGGAGCCGCGGGACCTCTCCTCAGGCTCCAGGCTCCACAAGCCATCGCATCTCGGGCCCCGGGGCCGAAACGCCACCACCGGGAAACCGCCTGGGCATGCTCTACTGTATCTACGGTAGCAGTCCTGCACGTCGTGGGCACACGAAACCGTGAAGGGGTCAAGTCTTCCGGGCGAGGGGCGGGGTCGATACTCCGGCCGGGTCCACAACAGATGCCGAGCGACGCCCCCCACAGGACTGTGGGGTTCGAGGGCACCTCAAACTGCCCTCGTTCGCTCCACTGGCGCGCGTGCGCGGCGCCCCGCGAGACCCCTCACGGCTCCCGGCGGTTCGGCTCCCCCCGCCCGCCCCTTCCCTCACCTCAGGCCTCCCCACCGGCCAGGCGGGCGAAACCCCGGCGGCCGGGCCCGCGGGCGCCGAGCTTACACCGACCACCTCCCGGAGGCGACAAACAGCCCCCGAGGGGCGACGGCCGCCAGCCCGAAACGTCTAAGACGGGGTCGCCAGGCGCGCCGGCACCTTCCTCCGGAGGCCGTCCCCCACCTGGCGGCGCCAACCGCCACCGCCGCCGCACTTACCGGGGAAGAGGCGGCCGAGAGCGCCTAACCGTCCTGCCTCCTTTCACGGGACAAACTACCGCGCTCGAAGGGACCGCCTCGCCTCACCCGCCGGCCCTCTCCGCCTCGGCGCACGCGCGCGCAGGCTCCGCCCCTCGGGCGCGCGGGCCGGCGCGCGGGGCACGCTGGGAGCTGGAGTTTTCCAGCCCGTTCCTGGGGGGCGGGGCAGCAGGTGTCCGGCTGCGGGCCGGGGGCTCGGGAGCTCCTCCAGGCGCTGCCTCGCTCCCGGCGTGCTCCACTTTAAGGAGTTTTCCAGCCCGTTCCTGGGGGGCGGCGCAGCTCCTTCCCCTTCCCAGCAGCGCCCTTCCGACGGAGGCGCAAGTCCGTGAGCAGGAGGTCAACGCTGATAAGTCTCTCGCGCCCACAGGCTGTCAATCCTGTTGACTGTGTCCAAGTATATACGAAATCCAACCCTTCTCGTGGTCTACAGACGGGTGGGAGCTCCCCCTTCAACTCGGCCTGGATTATTGAAATACTAAATGCTCTCGTATCCCACTTTGCCTCCACGTGTTTGCTACTTGATCAGCACAGCAGCAAACTGCACCTGATTGAAGTGCAAACCCCTCCTCTCAAAGCCTCCCAGAGGCTTCCCGGATCTCTCACAACGAAGCCAAAGCCCTTACAATGACCACCAAGGCTTTATATTTGGTTTTTGTTGTTGGTTTTGTTTCAATTTCGAGTTTTTATTTAAACTCCAATAAATAAGTAAATAAATAAACAAACTCCAGTTCAATTTCGAGTTATTTAAACTCCAATAAATAAATAAATAATAAACTCCAGTTAGTTAACATACCGTGTAATATTACTTTCAAGTGTAGAATTTAGTGATTCAGCTCTTAGGTTTACCATCCAGTGCTCCTCTCCAGTGCCCTCCTGAATACCTATCACTCATTTAAGTCAACCCCCCGCCCCCAGCAAACCTCAGTTTGTTCTGTACAGTTAAGAATCTGTTTTATTTAAAAAAAAATCTGTTTTATTGTTTACCTCTCTTTTTTTATCCCTATGTTTATTTGTATTGTTTCTTAAATCCCACATGAGTGAAATCATATGGTATTTGTCTTTGACTTATTTCACCTAGCATCATACACTCTAGCTCCATCCACACCACTGCAAACAGAATGAGTGATATTCCATTGTTGGCATCTACCACATCTTTATCCATTCATCAGCTGTTGGACATTTTGGCTCTTTCTGTAATTTGGCTAATATTGGTAATGCTGCTATAAACACTGGGGTGCAGGTATCCCTTCCAATCAGTATTTTTTTTTATTCTTTGGGCAAATACGTAGTAATGCAATTGTTGAATCTAGGGGAGTTCTATTTTTAACTTTTTGAGGAACCTCCATACTGTTTTCCACAGTGGCTGCACCAGTTTGCATTCCCACCAACAGTGGAAGAGGGTTCCCCTTTCTCCACATCCTGGCCAACATCTGTTGTTTCCTGAGTTGTTCATTTTAGCCATTCTGCAGGTGTGAGGTGGTATCTCATTGTAGTTTCGGTAGGTATTTCCGTGATGAGTGATGTTGACCATCTTTTTGTGTTTGTTAGCCAGCTGGATGTCTTCTTTGGAAAAATGTCTATTCAGGTCTTCTGCCCATTTCTTAACAGGATGACTTGTTTTTTGGGTGTTGACTTTAATAAGTTCTTTATAGATTTTGGATTCTAATCCTTTATCAGGTATGTCATTGCAAATATCTTCTCTCATTCTGTAGGTTGCCTTTTAGTCTTGATGAAGTCCCAATAGTTCAGTTTTGCTTTTGTTTCCCTTCCTCTAGAGACCTATCAAATTAAGAAATTGGTATAGCTGATGTCAAAGAGGCTGCTACCTATGTTCTCCTCTAGGATTTTGGTGTTTTCCTATCTCACATTTAGGTCTTTCATCCGTTTTGTGTATGGTGTAAGAAAGTGGTCCAGTTTTATTCTTTTGCATGTTGCTGTCCACTTTCCCCAATACCATTTGTTGAAGAGACTTTTTTCCATTGGATATTCTTTCCTGCTTTGTCAAAGATTAGTTGGCCATATAGTTATGGGTCCATTTCTGGGTTTTCTGTTCTGTTCTCATGATCTGTCTTTTTTTGTGCCGGTACAATACTGTCTTGATCACTACAGCTTTGTGATATAGCTGGGAAACTCTTTCTCTCTCCTTCTATTTTGATAGCCTTGTTAGATAGAGTATTCTTGGCTGCATATTTTTCTCCATTCAGCACATTGAATATAGCATGCCACTGCTTCTTGCCTATCAAGTTTCTGTGGTAAGATCTGCTGCTATTCTTCTTTGTCTTCCCTTGTAAGTTAGGGGCTTATTTTGTCTTGGTTCCTTTAGGAGTTTTTCTTTATATTTTGGAAATTTGACTATGATACGTCTTGGTGTGGGGTGGCTTTTGTTGATTTTGATGGGAGTTCTCTGTGCCTACTAGATTTGGATGTCTGTTTCCTTCTCCCAGATTAGGGAAGTTTTCAGCTATAATTTCCTCAAATAAACCTACTACCTTCTTTTACTCTCCTTTTCTTCTGGGACTCCTATGATACAAATGTTATTATGCTTTAAGGCGGCACTGAATTCCCTAAGTCTACATTTGTGAATATTTTTCTTTCCCTCTTCTTTTCAGCTTCATTGTTTTCCAGACTTTTTTCTTCTATCTCATTTATTCATTCCTCTACTTCTTTCATCCTTGTGGACATTACATCCAGTTAGTTTCAAATCTTGGTTATTGCATTTTTCATTTCAGTGTGACTAGTTTTCAGGCGTTTCACCTCTGTGGTAAGGGACTCCCTGGTGTCTTCTGTGATTTTCTCAAGCACAGCTAGTATCCTTGTGATTGTTGCTTTAAATTCAGGATCAGGCATATTACTTATATCTGTTTTGATTAGATCCCTGGCCGTTACCTTTTCTTTTGAGATGAATTCCTCCATCTTGGCATTCTGTCTTTTTCTGTATTAGGAAAGCCTGTTATGTTTCCTGCTCCTGAGAGCAAAGGCTTTATAAATAAGAGGTCATATATTGCCCAGGGCCTAGTGCTTTAGGAAGTGTCTCTGGTACGTGGTGTGTGTTATGTGCTGGCTGCTAATGTGTTTTGGCTGCTGTTTCCCTTAGGTCAGTCTTTTGCAGAGTTTCTCCTTGCCTGCCATGGGGAGTGATAGGACCTTGGCCAGAGTGTGACAAGTTTTAACTAGGTGTGCCCCGGTCTGTTTGTTAGAAGAGACCTGATGCTATTTCCTTTAGAGCTGAAGTTTTGCTTCTCTCTATGGTCAGTAGACATGATACATGTTGCAGGGGTGCTGATTTTCTGGGAGAGAGCCACCACTGCAGGTTTGCCCGAGAAAAGCAACATCTACAGAATGCAGGGGAGCAGGGCTTGGTATAAGCAGCTTAGGCCCCCAGTGTTGGCATTATGAAGCTTATTGAAGTTAGTTTACCTTGGGGGCAGGGGAGAGAAATAGCAGCAGCCCTCTTCCTTGTACCTGGAGAGGGGAGTTCCCACCCACCGTTGTTGGGGAAGCCCTCTCAGAAGAGTGAACAATCTTCCCCTGTGTGTCCCGGGTGTCCCTCAGATCCCTGTCTTCACCCTGTCTGGTGGGCCACCTGCCCACCTGGCAGCCCAGTGCACCTGTGTCATATGCCTGGCAGGCTGGCTGAGTTTTAAAACTTCAAACTTGAGGCAGCCTGGGTGGCTCAGTGGTTTAGCACCACCTTCGGCCCAGGGCGTGATCCTGGAGACCTGGGATCTGGATCGGGATCTGGATCGGGTCCAGCATTGGATTCCCTGCATGGAGCCTGGTTCTTCCCCTGCCTGTGTCTCTGCCTCTCTCTTTCTCTCTCTCTCACGAATAAATAAAATAAAATAAAATAAAACTTCAAACTTAGGGACCTGGCACGGTACAGACCCACACTGATCCTCTGGTGGAGGTTCTCCTGAGCTGCTAGGATTGGTGCCACTTGGTCCTAGAAGGGCAGTTGTACCAAGGCACAGGGGTGTGGAGTCTGGAGTAAAGTTCAGGAAGGAGCCAGTGTCCAGGTTAGCAGGCCTCAGCAGGTGTCTCTGTGTTTATGCTGAGGGGCAGGGGTGGGTAATGGCACTTGCCAACTCCTTTGTCCCAGAGAGGCAATGCCACCTCTCTCAGATGCGCTCCAAGAAGGGGGAGCTATCTCTCCTAGTGCATCCCATGGGATCCTCAGCTTTGTCAGCCTACTTCCAGGCTACCTGCCCTCCTCCTCCACAGGAGCACTGCAGCGCCCCAGGCCTCCACACCAGCCATGCCACAGACCCCTACAACTCCAGGCTTGAACCCCGCTGGTTGTAAAAACTCACAAAACTCAGCCCATCTTGTTTTCCCAGTCAATGGCTTTGGGGGAAGTGTTTTCTTCATTTTTTTTTTTCTTTTTAAAGATTCTTTTTGGGACACCTGGGTGGCTCAGCAGTTGACCATCTGCCTTTGGCTCAGGGCCTGATTCCAGATTCCCGGTATTGAGTCCCAAATCAGCCTCCCTGTAGGGGGCCTGCTTCTCCCTCTGCCTGTGTCTCTGCTTCTCTTTCTGTGTCTCTTATGAATAAATAAATAAACTCTTTCCAATGCAGTGGGGCGGAGAACTCGATCCCCAGATGGGACCATGCCCTGAACCAAAGGCAGACACCCAGCTGCTGAGCCACACAGGTGTCCCGGGGAAGTGTTTTCTTTATGTGATCCCCTGTGTGCCCCTCTGTCTCTCATCTCTCTCTGTGACCGGGACACCAACCCCCCTCCGCCCTCTGCAGCACCCGTGATCCATTTCTCCCCCAAATCATGTCTCCTACCTTCTACAATGTGTCCTCTTCTCTCCCTAAGTTGTGCAGTTTGTTCTGTCAGTCCTTAGATGGATTTCTCAGGTATTCAGAATGATTTGATATTTATCTACCTGTGTTCCAGGGAAGAGGCAAGCCTAGGGTCCTTCTACTACTCCTACCATCTTAGCTCCTCAGTTTTATATTGTTAAACAATAAAAACTCAAATGACCAATTTAACAGATCGGAGAGAAGAGAAAATCCTCTTTTGAGATCTTCCAGGTGGGCTAAGACTTAAATTTACATGAGACAGATTAACAGGAGAAAAACCCCACAGTTTTATTAGGTGTGCACAGAGGCCCAATTACAAAATTGAGACCTGAAGAAATGATCAAGACAGGCAGTTTTTATACTTTTTGATAGAGACAATAAATCTGTGAAGAATTGACAGGACAAAGAAAACTCTGGGGGCTTCAATCTGTGAGGAATTCTAAACAGAACTTCGGCTGTGGGAACAAATTAGTAAAAAGTAACAAAGGTTGTTTATACAGCTTTTTCAGCTCTACATTTTCCATCTCTGATGGTAAGGATGACTCTCTACCTCCTGGTACAGGGAGGGTACCTTTCCGATGGGAGATTCATTTCCTGCTTTCAGAGGGACAGAAGAGGGTCTGAGTGTCCTTGCACGGGTTGTCTCTTAAGTAATTCTTATTTAAAATAATCAATATGCCAAAGTGACAACATTTTGAGGCAGCTGCCCTTGGCCCTTACAAGATCAAATTGGTTTTATTGAATGATTCATGAATTGGGCAGCATCCCATCTAGCAAATAAAAGGGAGCTCCATCAAGCTGTGGAAGAAGAAAGGTTTTTAAAGGTGGGGGCTTGTGGGGAAAGGAAATTGTTGACAAGTAATGGATTGTCTTAGGCAAGGTCCTTCTCCTGAGGGGAACGGAAGGGTCTATCAGTAAATTTCCTAGTGCTGTGGTGCTGACTGGGAAATTCCATGTTGACTGGTTAAAGGTTACATTGGTGGTGGTACTGGTGGGGGGGAATCAAAACTGCAGTTAAGTTAGTATTAAGTCATGGTTTGCTAATGTGGGATCTTAATATAAGTGACTGTATTGGGAGCCTGTAGCTTTCTTTTTATCAATATGATCAGTCCTGTCACTTCTCACCTTTCTATTTCCTACTGGTCACCTTCCCTGGCTCCTTCAGCTCTCGGCGCCCAGATCTCTTTGCTATCCTCACTCCAGAACCCACCAGACATGCCTCCAGTACAGGATTTTTGTCCTGGGTCTTCTTCCTCCAGTGGCTCACCCTGCATCTCCTTGGGCTCGTTGCTTGCATGTCATTTTTTAGTGTGGACTTCCCTCATCACCTCACCCACTCTTCCCATCCTTCTATCCTTGTCCCCTAATATATTGTGAATGTGTCTGTTGCCTCACTGAACTGTAAACTCTCCATGAAGCAGAGTGTTTTGTTGTGATTGTTTTACCTCGAGTCTCCTGTGTGTGCAGTCATGCCTGGCAAATCACTATTTCTTAGACAATAAATCTACTCCAAGCCCAGTGCAGGTGGTAACTGCCCTGTTTCTCGTCACTCATTTTTATGTGTGTGTGCATGTGCGTGTGTGTGCATATGCGTGTGTGTGCATGGGTTCTGTATAGTTTTATCACATGGTATATTCCGGTAACCAGCACTGTAATCAAGACACAGTACTAATCCATCACCACAAGTATGCCTCAATCTACCCTTTACAGCCATATCCTCTCTCCATATCCCAGATATTCTTTTTAAGAAAAATGTAATGTAAGACTATGGAAAGGTAGCTGGGGCTCAGGAGTGTGAGAGGACCTGGCTCCCTGGGGTCCCAAACAGACCAGGCTCAGCTGCTCCTACTGACAAAATCCAAAGGCAGAGACGAGTGGTGGTGACAAAAGAAAGGAGTTTACTTCAGTGAAGCCAACACCCAGAAGGCAATAGACTAGTGTTTCAAAGACCATCTCCAAAGTGCCAGATCGTGGTCTTAGAGTGAATCACATGGGGTCCTGTTGGCTCAGAGAAGTTCTTATTGCCCGAGGGGTGTGGTTTCGGTTCCATTCAGGGAATGCTTTGTTTCCAGAATCTTTTTCCTAATTTAAGAGAAAGCTGGAAAGAAGAATTTGATCAATTAGAAAATTTGCATTCTAAATGGAAGTAGCAAAAATCCTCTTTCAGAAACAGATCCATGATGTATTGTGGTTTTCTTATTTGTCTGTTATTGTTTTTCTTTTTTTGTAATGTCAACAGCAGGACTATTTTACTATGAACCCTTGATGGGTAGGGGAAATCTGGGGACATGCCAGATTTCTCATACCACAAGAAGCGTTACAACTGCAGGCATATCTTGCCATGATCTTTGAGGCATTGTTGAGTAAAAAAATTGCAGAAAAGTGAAAAAGTTGCAAAAAGTGTTTTTTTTGGAGAGGGAAAAAAATTTAGGTACATTTATATGAGCATACGAAGTTTTCAATTCTCAAACCCAGCTCAAATGTTCAAACTGAAAATCTGGCTCTCCAAACCAGACTTTGAAGGACGCTGACCCATGAGACGTGCCAAGGTTACCATCCATCAACAGGTCACACATTCTACACTCAACAAAGTCAGTCCTCCTGAATTCCTCATTGGAATCTTCAATTCTCCTCATTTACACTTAAACAAAAGATTTATAAGACAAGCAGAGATGTATTATGAATGCCATCCTGTCAGCACCTACTTTTCACCTATATTTACTAGTAGACATGGTGTTCAGAAAAGGAATTCCTGCTATGCTAGCAGGTCATTTGAGGCCCAGGGAACAAGCACAGGCCGTCAGTGGCAATGCCATTGTGATAGATTGAAATGGCAACCTTCTCAGGCTGAGGCGAAAAAAGACTTGTGCAATGAGGAACACATGTTCTGGAAACTTCTAGAGGTTTTGGTAGTAACTCCTAGGACTTTATTTATCAGAGCCACGGAATAAAGGAAATAATAGTTCTTCAGCCATTTCAGCTGCTGAAGTTTATACTACTAGCATAAGATAGAGACAACCTCTTTGCTGCTTAAAAATAGTATGTTTTGCGTTTTTGTCTAATCCTCCTGGAATTGATCTTTAGATATACTGTGTACTAGGGATTGAATTGCTTTTCTTCCATATATGGATACCTGTGATATTGTGATTTATAATAAGGAATATATATTTGGCCTTTATCCCCATTTCTGGCACCTACCTCATAAAACCCTTAGAATTTCTTGAGAGTGATAAATGAGTCTTTTGTCATGGCAATGAGATGACTTGTAAAGTAGCTAGGAATGGGAGATGGTTACCAAGGGAACCAACCGGGTGGCTAGTGGGTTACCCTAGGAGGTGAGAGGGGTTTGAGGTTGAGTCAATCACTTATGGCCAATGATTCCATCAGTCATGTCTCTATAATAAAACATCCATAAAACCCCAAAGGAGGGATCCCTGGGTGGCGCAGCGGTTTGGCGCCTGCCTTTGGCCCAGGGCGCGATCCTGGAGACCCGGGATTGAATCCCACATCAGGCTCCCGGTGCACGGAGCCTGCTTCTTCCTCCGCCTGTGTCTCTGCCTCTCTCTCTCTCTGTGACTATCATAAATAAATTAAAAAAAAAAAAAAACCCCAAAGGATGGGGCTCAGAGAGTTTCCAGGGTGCTGAGCCAGAACCATGTGCCACTGGGCCCCCAAACAAAAGCTCCTTAGTTGAAGACCTCATTCTGAGTATTCTTTATCTGGCTGTTGATTCATACCCTTTGATATCCTTTGTAACAAACCAGTAATCTAGCAAGTAAACTGATTTCCTAGTTTCTGTGAACCATTGTAGCAAATTAATTGAAACCAAAGAAGGGGTCATAGTAATCTATGATTTATAGCCAGTTGGTCTGAACAACCTGGATTTGGGATTGCAGTCTGAAGTGGAGGGCAGTCTCATGGGGCTCAGCTCATAACCTGTGGAATCTGATGCCATCTCCATGTAGACAGTGTCAGAATGGAGTTGAATTCTAGGATACGCTGCTGGTGTCTGAGAATTGCTTGGTAGTGTAGGGAATGCCCCCTCCCCCCCCACACACATTGGAATTGGAACCAGAATTATTAAACCCAACTCCTTGCACCGCACTGTGCAACTTTTCTCCAAACCTTCCCTAGTTCTGAGTGTAGACTGATTCTCCACATATGCACAGCTCTGTGTCTGTTTATACAGCACTATTCTGTTATTGTTTTATATGTTGTATCCCTGCACTAATATCATGGTCTTAAACGTTATAGGATTATAAAAAGTCAGATTTAAACCTCTGCCACCTGGGGCAGCTCCAGTAATCGGAGCTTCTTCCTGACGTGCCCCTCTCCGGCTTTCGTGGTTTCCTCACAGCATGGCCCCCAAGCGCCAGTCCTCCTCGCACCTCAAACGAAGAAACCGAGGCTGCCTCTGGCCCCCAAGCCGGAGGAGACGTCGACCTCTCAGCACTTGCCGAAGGGAGAAAAAGAACAGCAAGAAGCAATTGAACATATTGATGAAGTACAAAATGAAATAGACAGACTTCATGAACAAGCCAGTGAGGAGATTTTGAAAGTAGAACAGAAATATAACAAACTCCGCCAACCATTTTTTCAGAAGAGGTCGGAATTGATCGCCAAAATCCCCAATTTTTGGGTAACAACATTTGTCAACCATCCACAAGTGTCTGCACTGCTTGGGGAGGAGGATGAAGAGGCGCTGCATTATTTGACAAGAGTCGAAGTGACAGAATTTGAAGATATTAAATCAGGTTACAGAATAGATTTTTATTTTGATGAAAACCCTTACTTTGAAAATAAAGTTCTCTCCAAAGAATTTCATCTGAATGAGAGTGGTGATCCATCGTCAAAGTCCACTGAAATCAAATGGAAATCTGGAAAGGATTTGACGAAATGTTCAAGTCAAACGCAGAATAAAGCCAGCAGGAAGAGACAGCACGGGGAACCAGAGAGCTTCTTCACCTGGTTTACCTTCTGATGCAGGTGCAGATGAGTTAGGAGAGGTCATCAAAGATGATATTTGGCCAAATCCATTACAGTACTACTTGGTTCCTGATATGGATGATGAAGAAGGAGAAGGAGAAGAAGATGATGATGATGATGAAGAAGAAGAAGGATTGGAAGATATTGATGAAGAAGGAGATGAGGATGAAGGTGAAGAAGATGAAGATGATGATGAGGGGGAGGAAGGAGAGGAGGATGAAGGAGAAGATGACTAATGGAACACTGATGGATTCCAACCTTCCTTTTTTAATTTTCTCCAGTCCCTGGGAGCAAGTTGCGTCTCTTTTCTTCCCCCCCCTCCTCTTGTGCTCATTCGCCCTGTTTTTTGAAGTCTCTTTTCTCTCCCTTTATACCATTGTTCTCAACTTATTTTGGGGGGAAATACTTTGAGCAGAATACAGCGGGAAAAGAATCTCTACCCCTTTCTGTTCCAAATTCATTTTTATTCCTTCCTGTCGCAACAAAAACTTTATGGAATCAACACCACCGTGCTCTGTGGGAAAAAAGAAAAACCTTCTGCTCCCTTAGCTCTGCTGGAAGCTGGAGGGTGCTAGGCCCCTGTGTAGTAGTGCATAGAATTCTAGCTTTTTTCCTCCTTTCTCTGTATATTGGGCTCAGAGATTATACTGTGTCTCTATGTGAATATGGACAGTTAGCATTTACCAACATGTACCTGTCTACTTTCTCTTGTTTAAAAAAAGAAAAAAAAAAAACTTAAAAAAATGGGGTTATAGAAGGTCAGCAAAGGGTGGGTTTGAGATGTTTGGGTGGGTTAAGTGGGCATTTTGACAACATGGCTTCTCCTTTGGCATGTTTAATTGTGATGTTTAACGGACATCCTTGCAGTTTAAGATGACACTTTTAAAATAAAACTCTCCTAATGATGACTTGAGCCCTGCCACTCGATGGGAGAATCAGCAGAACCTGTAGGATCTTATTTGGAATTGACATTCTCTATTGTAATTTTGTTCCTGTTTATTTTTAAATTTTCTTTTTGTTTCACTGGAAAGGAAAGATGCTCAGTTTTAAACGTTAAAAGTGTACAAGTTGCTTTGTTACAATAAAACTAAATGTGTACACACACAAAAAAAATAAAAATAAAAAAAATAAAAAGTCTTGCTTCATAGTAGGGAAACTTCTCCCAATTCATCCTTCCTCTAGAGAGTTTAATTTTTCTTGTACTTTACAGGCCTGTACATTTTTATTTTATTTTAAATTTTATTTATTTTTTTGAGAGAGAGAGAGAGAGAGAGAGAGAGAGAGAGAGAGAGAGAGAATGCACAAGCCAGAGGAGCAGCAGAGGTAGAGGCAGAAGCAGGCTCCCCGCTGAGCAGGGAGCCCTATGTGGGGCTTGATCCCAGGACCCTGAGATCATGACCTGAGCTGAAGGCAGACAGACACTTATCTAAATGAGCCACCCAGGTGCCCCTGGGCCTGTACATTTTTAAAGAAGAAGTTCACTAAGTTCCACATAAAAAGAGGCAGGGCATATTTTGGTTGATATTACTTTGACTCTATATACCATGTGGGGAGAAATAACATCTTTCACATCGATTTAGCCAATCCATGAACATGTAATATTTTTCAATTTCATTAGTTCTTTTTAGGTTTTCGTAATTTTCTCTGTGAAGGTCTTGTCCATTTTTGTTAGAGTCAGTTCCTTAAATATGTACTTCAGAGTCTTTAAAGCTATTGTAAGTGCTATCTTAAACATTTTTATTTCATTTTCTGTTACTAATTGGTATGTTGAAATGCAATTGAACTTTTTATGTTGGTCTTATATTTAGCAAATGCAAAATTCTCTTGTAAATTACAACAATTTATCTGTAGATTCTTTTGGGTTTTCTGTATACTGAGGCTGATTATCTGCTTTTATTTGTTTTAATTTCTTTTTTTAAAAAAGATTTTATTTATTTATTCATGAGAGACATAGAGAGAGAGGCAAAGACATAGGCAAAGGGAGAAGCAGGCTCCATGAAAGGAGCCCGATGTGGAACTTGATCCCAGGACTCCAGGATCATGCCCTGAGCTGAAGGCAGATACTCAACTGCTGAGGCACCCAGGTGTGCTATCTTTTTTTTTTTTTTAAGATTTTATTTATGTATTCATGACAGAGAGAGAGAGAGAGAGAGGCGGAGACACAGGCAGAGGGAGAAGCAGGCTCCCTTGGGGAGCCCAATCTGGGACTCTATCCCAGGACCCCAGGATCACTCCCTGAGCCAAAGGAAGACTCTCAATCACTGAGCCACCCAGGTACCTGGTTATCTGCTTTTAATGACAATTTTACTGGTTATTTTTCAACCCTACTTTCTACTTTGTTTTTTAGATTTCCTGTGCTAGCTCAGGCTTCCAGCAGTATGTTGAACAGTAAGTAGTGTGTGATGTGGGAATCCTCGTGCTGCTCCTAATTTCAAAAGGAATGTGTTTAGAAGATGTAGTGGGTAGAATGGTGGCCCCAAAAAGATATGTCCAAGTCCTAACATGCCTACCTGTGAAATGTACTTACTTAGAAATAAAGTCTTTGCACATATAATTAAAGCTTTCAACAGAGATCATCCTGGTTTTAGAGTGGGCCCTAAGTCTAATGACTAGTGTCTTTATAAGGGACAGAGAAGAAGACAATACAGAGACACACAGAGGGGAAAATCACTGTGAAGACCCAGGAAGAGATTGGAGTGATGTGTCTAAGAGCTAAGAAGCACCAAGAATTGCTAGACGCCACCAGAAGCTAGAAGAGAGGCATGAAAGGAGGAGCTTCTGAAAGAAGCCAATGCTGCCTACACTTTAATTTCAGACTTCTGGCCTCCAGGGCCCTAAGAGAATAAATTTTTACTGTTTTAAGTCACCAAGTTGTAATAATTTGCTGAGGCAGCTCTGGAAACTTACACAGAAGGCAACTTACACATAGGAAACTGGCTCAGTGATGGGGGCTGTTGGTAGGGGAAGGATTTCTTAAACAAGTTACAAAAAGCACTTTTAGCCATAAAAGAAAATATTGATGGGGCGCCTGGGTGGCTCTGTTGGTCAAGCATCTGCCTTCTGCTCAAGGTATGATCTCAGGGTCCTGGGATAGAGTCCCGCCTTGGGTGCCCTGCTCAGCGGGGAGTCTGCTTCTCCCTCTGCCCCTTCCCCCTGCTCCTGTGCTACCATCTTTTGGGGCAGTAGGAGTGGCAGTGGCCACAGGCTTTGAGAAGACTCTCTGTGTGCTGACCCTGCTACCCACATGTCCAACACGAAGGTCAGCTCTACCCAGGACTAGGGGAGGTTGTTGGCCAAACCTGTTCCTGCAAAAGTAGAAACAAAGCCAAAATAGGCAGCAGGAAAGGATAAATCTCCAGACAAAAAAGTGCAAACCAAAGGGAAAAGGAGAACAAAGGGAAACCAGGCTGAAGTGGCTAACCAAGAAATAAAACCTGGAGAAAATGGAGAAACTAGAATGAAGAGAGTTCAGCTTCTGATGAAGCAAGAGAAAGAAGCCAAGTCTAATCAACATCATGCCTTAGCAGTGGTCCTTGTCTTCTTTCTTGTACAATCCAGAGTATTTTTATCAACTGTTTTGTAAATGCAATTTTTTTCTAGTAGCTCTAGAAACAATAGAAGGAATTCCAACTCATCCCATTTCTTTTTTTTTTTTTTTTAATTTTTATTTATTTACGATAGTCACACAGAGAGAGAGCTAGAGAGAGAGGCAGAGACACAGGCAGAGGGAGAAGCAGGCTCCATGCACCGGGAGCCCGACGTGGGACTCGATCCCGGGTCTCCAGGATCGCGCCCTGAGCCAAAGGCAGGCGCCAAACCGCTGCGCCACCCAGGGATCCCCAACTCATCCCATTTCTTAAGTGTAAATACTTTTCTTTCTTTTAAGAAGTGAAATTATTTGCTGGTTTATGTTTTTGCTGCAACCAGAAAATAGTGGGATAGTGAATATGAGAGGCTTTGATTGTCTTGGGTGTTAGCTCAGCGTTCCATAAATGGGGTAGTTTTTATATCCTATAATACAAAGCATATTAAATGGCAATTGAGAATCTGTCATGCATTTAATAGTCAGGCATTTAATGCTGTTAATAAAACAGCATATCAACATTGGAAGATATTAGTGCTTGATATACTATTAAGGAAAATTTGCCTCCAAATTTTAAGCTGGAAAGTCACTGGAGTCACTTTTTTTTTTTTTAATTTATTTTATGATAGTCACAGAGAGAGAGAGAGAGAGAGAGGCAGAGACATAGGCAGAGGGAGAAGCAGGCTCCATGCACCGGGAGCCCAACATGGGATTCGATCCCGGGTCTCCAGGATCACGCCCTGGGCCAAAGGCAGGCGCCAAACCGCTGCACCACCCAGGGATCCCCTGGAGTCACTTTTTAAAAAGAATCACAACTACATGATTTTTTAATAAAATTTTTGGTATGTACGTTAAGAATTGTGTGCAAATCGAAATGTCTGTACTGATCCTCAGAACAACTCATAAAAAATTATGAAAGAAAGAAATCATCTTTTGAACATTAAAAGACATTGCAATAAGAATCTAAGACATTGCAATAAGAATTGAAGGAGGTATGTGGCGGTTTCAATCAACAAAGTAATAGTTCTAAAATATAATTCTATGCATCTACCAGGAAGTCAAACAACTTAGTAGAGAAATGAAGTAAAGACAGTAAATAAAGGGCAGCCCCGGTGGCTCAGCGGTTTAGCACCTGCCTTCGGCCCAGGGCGTGATCCTGGAGACCTAGGATTGAGTCCCATGTAGGGCTCCCTGCATGGAGCCTGCTTCTGCCTCTGCCTGTGTCTTTGCCTCTCTCTCTCTCTGGGTCTCTCACGAATAAATAAACAAAATCTTTAAAAAAAAAAAAGACAGTAAATAAACAAATAAAAATTGTATAAGAAATGCAACACAAAAGTTTGTGACCATATGGAAAGATGGTCAGCTTCATTAGTAACTAGAGACATGAAAATTTAAAACATAATACAACAATTTTACCCTAGATTAGCAAAACAATTTTCAAAGTCTGATAATTTCAAGTGTTAGTAAGGAGGTAAAGCAATTGGAAATCCTTGAATCTGCTGGGAATGTAAATTGGGACAATCAAATTGGAAAGTTGTTTGACATCATCTAGTAAAATTGCAGACGTACATACTCTATAAACCAGTAATGTTATTCCTAAGCAAATGGAGCCAGGAAACATGAGTAAGAATGCTCATAGTAGCTTTCATTGGAATTGCCAAAAAATAAGAAAAACCCAAATGTCCAGCTATAATAGAATGTATAAAAGGGCGATCCTATTCATACAATGAAATCCCGTCTACATGTATAAATGAATGTGATGTAGGAATGAGTTCGGGGCAGATGGGGCTAGGCAGAGAAAGATAAGGGAATGGCCCAAAGTCAGGCTCCTACCCATCCCAGGAAAACAGCAATAAGACAGTAAAAACAGAAAAAAATAATAAACCTGGCTCCCTAGCTCCAAAATGTTAGGGAGTATCTCCTTTTGATGGTTACTAATCACAGAAACACACCAGGCCACAAAGAAGTCATTAAGGTGTTATCAATGGTCCCTCCTCAAACCAAGGCTGCACAAGAATCTCAAGGCTGTAGGCTCCCTGGCTAGGCTTTCAATAAAAGTCTGCCACTAAAAGCTCCCAGTGGCAATCCTGTTGGGACCCCTCTCACTTCCGAGAGCTTTCTCTGTATCTCTGCTTAAACTTCTATCGCTTTGCTCACTCTCTGTGGTCTGAGAAATTCATTCTTTGGCTCTGTGAGACAAGAATCTAGCTCTCCTCTATCAAATGGACTGCCACTATATACATCAACAGGCAAGTAACAGCAAAAATATGTTCAGTGTGATTCCATTTATATCAATTTAAAAATAGGCAAAATTCAACTACATTGCTTAAGGAAGTATATGTAGGTGGTAACACTGTAAATTAGTGCAAGGGAAAGATGATCCCAACCATCACAACAGTGGTCAAGTGGGAACAGAAGAGCAGGGGATAATAGGGTGAGCAACAGGAGGGCACTTCTAAGGAAACAGTTTTTTCATTTCTTAACCTGTGTTGGTAATATCAAAGTAAAATCAGAGCTAGACGGTAAAGTGGTAAAAAAAAAAAAAAAAAAAAAAAAAGGTTACTCAGGACTATTGCAATAAAGGGGAAAAGAGATCTCAGTATAGAACCAGCTTAATTCCTAATACAGCACAGACAAGTGGGGATTTACAGCCAAGGGACAGGGTAGAGGTCAGTGGATAGAAAATTACTGGGAATCATCAGGGTTATAGGGGTGTGGGGGGGAGGGTGTGGATTCTGGCAAATCTGACCCAACAGGGTTCTTGCTGAGACTATGCCAGCATAATGAATCACCTGGGGGATGGTGGAGGACCAGGAACCCCATTAGATAACAAGAGTGATCAGATATGGAGAATGAAGATTCTAAATCAACTTAGCAGAGTTTTTGCCCAAAGCAGATTTTACGAAGAAATGCAGATAGCCCTTGAAAGTTCAGGAGCTTGACTAAAGCTTTGTCAAGCAAAGTATCTTTGTTAGTAATTACAGGGGTGTTTTCTTATAATTATTTGCAAAATGCAGATATATTCTTTTATATTCTTCTGTGTATAGGATACATCCCACAATTAAAAAAATTTGCAATATTTAATTGAAAGCTAGACAGAAGGGAAACTATTGGGTAAAAGAATTTGTGGGGGGGGGGGGATCCCTGGGTGGCGCAGCGGTTTGGCGCCTGCCTTTGGCCCAGGGCGCGATCCTGGAGACCCGGGATTGAATCCCACGTCGGGCTCCCGGTGCATGGAGCCTGCTTCTCCCTCTGCCTGTGTCTCTGCCTCTCTCTCTCTCTCTGTGACTATCATAAATAAAAAAAATAAAAGAATTTGTAGGGGGATTCTGGGTGGCTCAGTGGTTGAGCATCTGCCTTTGGCCCAGGGCCTGATCCTGGAGTCCCTGAATCGAGTCCTGCTTTGGGCTCCCTGCAGGGGGCCTCCTTCTCCCTCTGCCTGTGTGTCTGCCTCTCTCTGTGTGTCTCTCATGATTAATAAATAAAATCTTAAAAAAAATGATTTGTAGGACATTGTTATGGTTTGTGTTAGGCTTTCTAGCTTCTTTTTAATTCTCTTAACCCCATTTCAAAGTGGTTTTCAGTATTCACACATTTGATATTCGTTGAGCCTTTCTGGTTGCAGGCACCTGCACCCTATTAGATTATATGGAATATCATGGTCTCTACAGTCAAATTGCTTCAGCTTTGGTGATGATGAGATCATTACCACACCTCAGGGTAACTACAGTGATACAAGTATGCAGATGAGCAGATTTAGAAGAGGGATTTCTGAGATGTGCATTGGGGGGTATCCAAGCCAGAAGAAGAGAGTCCTGGCATTCCAGACGAAGAGAAAGCATAACCTTGTAAGAAACAAGGCGTCGACAGAATGGTAAGGGCCTGGTATTATTGGACCACAGGGTACATATTAGGAAGTGGTGAGAAACTGGATTAAGGTTGCAGGCAGGGGCCGGTCATGAAAGGCCTTGTAAGGTATAGGTGTTAGAATTATGTTCGGCCATGAGACTGAATCTCCAAAATAACAGTGGCATAAAGACCGCAGTTCACTGCTTTGTCATATAAACCATGTGTCCGGGTGGGTGGTGGCTGCTGTGATGCTCCACACCGAGGCCAGACTCCTCTGTGCACCACTCTATAGTCCAAACACAGCCAATAATCAGAACAACATAGGCCTTTAAAATAAAAGTGGTTTTATTATAAAATTTTAAAACTGTGCCTTGAAGGATTGTCATGGGAATACTGTGTAATAAGAAGAAACATGTTTATAATCCAGACAATCACGTAGCAGATTTTATATTGTCCATGGAATTAATATTTTAAAAATATTCTTCTTTTCAGTTAAGAAGAGTCTTCAGAGCACCATTATTTGAAAGGAAGGTATTTTGTATATCAGAGTTCATCTTTGGTCTGCAATTAAGAAGCAAAATATTTAGTGTCATCAAGAAGTCTTACATGAGTCAAGAAAACTTATGTTAACTATTTTCCCCTCAAGATGGGAGAAGGAGGGGTGCCTGGGTGGCTCAGTGGTTGAGTGTCTGCCTTCCGCTCAGGGCATGATCCCAGGGTCCTGGGATCAAGTTCTGCGTGAGGCTCCCTGTGGGAAGCCTGCTTCTCCCTCTGCCTGTGTCTCTGCCTCACTCTGTGTCTCTCATGAATAAATAAATAAAATCTTACAAAAAGAAATAAGGGAAGAGGAAAACAGACAAGTTGGTGCTGGAAGCTCACAGGGTCTAGGACTATGCTTGGAATCACCCCTGGGGAAAGTCACATTGTGCTTTATCAGACTAATGATGGGCAACACAAACATGTGTGTCTGCATTCCTGTAAAGGGCCTTGTGCTGTGAATCACGTCAGTGAAGGGCTAACGCAGACAATGAAGAAGAAATTAACAGAGCCTCTCCCACCACCAGTCAGTGAAGATACTGATTTGGCACTCCTCAAAATCACTCAGATGAAGAGGAAAAAAAAAAAAAAAGAGGACTGGAGAAAGAAGCTGCCCAGTTTCATCTGAGGCAAGTGTTATGATACCAAATCACAAATCTTATGAGGGTGTACATTTCAATTCTGGCATTTTGTTTTTAAAGATTTTAAGTAATCTCTACACCTGATGTGGGGCTCGAATTTATGACCCTGAGATCAAGCGTCACATGCTCTACTGACTGAACCAGCTAGGTGCTCCTGATTCTGGCAATTTTTGTTTGGTCAATGGCTTTAACTCATTTTATGAACTTCCAGCACTGACAGGGGTTAAAATGGATTTAGTACCACTTTTGGTGGGAGGGATGGTTAGTTACTTAGTGGCCAGTCAGTACTCCTCCCCCCAAAATAAAAACAAAATAACCAAAACTCTGATTTGTAGCACCTGCTGTTGTCATGGTGACTCTCCCACCAGGCATATTCCAAGCTACCAGAAATTAACCAGTATGCAAAATTCCTGAATATGTCACAGTCAGTGGCCTTGTATAAACTGGTTCTGTCACACCACTGGGGAGAGTGGCAACTATTTCTTTTATTTTTATTTAAAAATTTATTTATTTATTCATGAGAGACACAGAGAGGCAGACATAGGCGGAGGGAGAAGCAGGCTCCCTGCGGGGAAGGCCAGTGTCCCCTAACTATGCCTGTTAAAGCTCCTTGTGAGATAGGCATAATAATTGCCAAATCTGCCTTCTTATCTTTGGTCACAATACCACAGTTTTGAGTTTGTCCATTTAGTGATATGAGGACATTGCTTAGAATACTGTCAAGCTTGTATATGTATCTATATATATCTAAGATATATATGTATGGTCTATACTACAATTTTATACAAAAACTAACTGCAATCAAAACAACTCTCCTCTCCTATGTCATGTCTTTACACACAAGCAGGCACACAATCTGATGATGGAGAATGGTTTTTGGTCCTAGCTTCGCTATCATCCAGCTAGATGATTCTGAACTAAATTCTTCTTCAGGCTCATTTTGTTAACCATAAAATGAAGGCACTTACTGGATGACCCTGAAGGCCCTTTTTAGCCTTACAAGTCTCTGTGAATCTGTCTTTTATAAATCAAATCAGTATGCGCCGGTATCAACAGAGATGGCTCTTACATGAATAATCTGATGAAATGGATGATCACAGTTATATCTTTTTTTCATCTCTAAATTGAGATAATGAACTTTGTCAAACCAATCTCCCACGATACATGTGAAAATAGTTTTCACATGTAAGCATCTATTTGAATGCCACATAATCTGAATTCTCGTGTTCGAAAAAGGCTCTCCTCCACTTTGCTGGGGGCTCCGTGTCTTCCCTCTTATCTGCATGTCAGTGCCCTTTCTTGGGCTTGGCCATTGTCCGTGGCATCCACCTCTCCGGCAGACTGAACTGCATGAGGGCCCCCAGAGGAGCTCAAATACTTGCTGCCTGGCTGAATGATACAGGAATGAGCAAGGACTTAGAACCGCACTATGTCTTACTGTGAGGTTGGCTAACTCTGGTTACCTTTTTCCTATGGCACGTGCAAGGAAAAAGGTCATCCTCCGTCTGTGGTTCTACCCTCTTCATGCCCTCTCGGATTTGGGGCTCACTCACTTGCAGACTGGCATATTCCTGTGTAAGCAACAATTCAAAAGTGTTCTGTATGTAATTTGAAGTACATTCACCAAATTAGATGCACTGGAATTTGCTAAAATATGGTCCTTTTTAACTCATATTTAACAAACTGTGATACGCACAATTCTTCATGCTCCCTTTAAACACCCAACAACAGAGCTTCTGAGAGGTGGCTGCCTTTTGGACACTAGCTGCCTATTGCAAATAGGCCTCTCCTTCATTTATACAACTTATAGGGTTTGATTTTGCCACCATCTGCCTTGTAGTGACAATAACGGTGCACAGGATCTCCTCTTGATTAGGAATTTGAGGACAGAGCATATTCCCAACATGGCTCACAGAGCCTCAGCCACCACCTTTGTTCATAATGTGCTTGCTCTGTGTTACGCTCTGGGCTGGGTGGTTATGTTCTAGTAGATGCACTAGAATGAAGGAACACAACCCTGTGGATCTTTAGGAATTCAGATGGTAAATCCCCTGATCCTTCAGTTTACACACTTCATCCTCTCCAGCCCTGCACATCCCCCTGGGAAGGTGAAAAAGGCAGAGGAGCCAGTGCAGACCAGAAACAGACCAACTTTGTTCTGCAACAGAGTCTAAGATTTGGGGCTCAAGACCTGCAATTCTGAGATAAACTACTTATTTACTACTGTATTTTTAAAAAACAGCCTTTTAAATGATCAGATATACTTTGATTATAATCCCTAAATGCCTAGATCTATGAAAATACTTTTCAAGAGATGTCATGGTTCATATGGGGGTCAGTGTTATAGGTCTGAAGATACCATGCACTGTTTAAACAAAGAATTGGTAGAGCAGCATCAAGACTGTACATACAGAAAACACACATCCACACGCAGTAATTTTGCAGGACCAGAGGCCAATTTCCTAACCATATAGCACAGAGTGCCAACATAAACACTTTTCCCATGATACTGTAGCATTCCCCTCCAGCTGATCTTTGGTTTTGTACTATTTTTATAACTATTTGATGTTGGTCTCTGGTTTTTGCCCTCAGAGAAGTATATATACTTCTCTTGTATATATCCTCTTATATTAATATACTTTTAGAAACTATTAAGTGAAATATTATTTGCGGCTAACATGTCCAGTTACAAATTCTATGTCTGTTCTTTTAGAAAATACTGACCTGAAAAAGTTTAAAATAGTAACAGAATATGTCATCACCCATGAGATTATTTCTTGCAAATTCCTGTCCTGCTTTTGCTATTTTCTTTGCCTGTGGGAACAATGACAACAAAGGCCTTTAATGAAACACATTTTTTTCTCTCCCATGCAGACGTATGCACACTGATCTTCAGAGTCCACATATAGTAGGACAATGCAGGAAGAGTATCTTTGAGGGTAGTCTTCTGTAGTAAAGGGAACACTTAAGAGGGTATGATCAGATTAAAGGGAGGTTTTTTAGACTTGCAGGTGTGAGGAATCATACTGGACCTTCTAGAATTAAGCCTTTCTTGCAGAGAGAGGGCACACATTAAATGAAGTAACAATGACTTTGTAAAGTAAATGCAAGACAAAGCTTAATACACTGCCTCGACAATTTTCAGCAATTCGTTTGACGTTTACTTCATGCAATTCTGCATATTTATCTATAGCAGTTAGTTTTGCTGCCAGTCTGGCCATCTTAATTTTCATATTGCCTGTAGAGGTAGGCAGTGCTTGGGGCTCTGATCAACCTGACCAAAAGAGAGAGCATACTCAAGGCCAATATTCAGCTTTTTGTTTTGAGTGCAGAGTGGATAGTTAATCCAAGTTCTGATGCTTATGTTCACTCTGAGGACTGATGTGCTACCATGGGGAGATGGCTTCCCATTTACAGGTAAGGGTCTATATCTGTGCATCCTAAATGCTCAGGTACAAAACATTTAAAATGAACCTCTGATATTGAGGGTAGAAAAGACTGACCTTACCTCTTTATCATGATCTTTTGCCCATTTGAGTTTTTCTAGGAGATCACTCAGGTTGCTTTTAACTGGAATGTAGTGTGTCCAGGGCTGCAGCTCATTGTAAAAGTGTTCATAGTAGATGGAGTCCTGCTTTAGCACAACACTGTCACCGACTAGGAGATATGGCAGGCGATATGCTGCGACAGTGCCATCAATATTTATTTGATACTTGTGCTGCAAGTCAGCAGTAAAACAAAAGCCTCATTAAGTTTCCTTTTCCCACTCTTAATTCTCCTCTTCCCACACTTATGGCCTCATCATTGTCAGGAACAAACAGGCCAGATGTTGCCCTCTGCCTCTGCCATAGAGTAAATGCTATCATATAACACCTGACCTAGAGCTAACAACTTATTGCAGTGCTCTCCTAAATTTCACAAAGGGGCCACAAGTCTGACAACGTTAAAGCAGATAATAAAATAATGAGTGCTGTCCTAGGAAAAACAGATTTTTTTTAAAGGATTTTATTTATTTATTCATGAGAGACACACAGAGAGAGAGGCAGAGACATAGGCAGAGGGAGAAGCAGACTCCTTGCAGGGAGCCCAATGCGGGACTCGATCCCAGGACCCCAGGATCACAACCTGGGTCAAAGGCAGACATTCAACCACTGAGCCACCCAGGTGTCTGGAAAGACAGATTTATTGTGATTCTCTAATCTCTCTACTACTTTCCTGATCACATGTGAGCACCTAAGGATGGCAGCCTATGCCATACTGGTAACCATACCTTTTAAACATCAGATGGCTACACACAAATCTTGAAGAAATTAACAAGCTCTGGGGCAAGAGCACCTATGAATAAAAATATCTGTAGATGGGATGTGTAGGTGGCTTAGTTGGTTAAGTGTTTGCCTTCAGCTCAGGTCGTGATCCCGGGGTCCTGAGATGGAGTCCCATATTGGGCTTCCTGCTCAGCAGGGAGTCTGCTTCTCCCTCTCCTGTTGCTGCTCCTGCTGCTTGTGTTCTCTCTCTTTCTTTCACAAATAAATAAAATCTTAAAAAAAAATATTCGTAGAGCTGTGGTAATCAACTAGTCTTTCGCTGTAGCATATTCAACAGGTAGGAATAAAGCCATGGCATGATAGAACTTCTTCTGATGAGGAATGGCTAATAACAGTTCTCTTTGGTTATGCAACCATTTCTTTCAAAAGTCTCCATGAAATGCATACGGAGGAAACACTTGACAATTCAACTTATGGCATTATGTCATCTAGCTGTTGCCATGTAACCCATCAAATGAAAACCTGGCCATCTGCAGCATGGATAGAGCTTGTTAATCACTTGCCTTTCCACATACAGAGGACAGGTGACTACCTTTTGTCCACCTTTAATTCCATGACATGGGTCTTTAAAAAGTGGTTTAGAGAACAGGGCAGTGTCCCATTGCCTAGAAAAAGGGGTTAGAAAATGGATCCCTCCCCAGGAAACATGAGCAATCCACATTTTAGATACAGAAAGTTCTCCTAATCCTCAGACGTCCCAGGCAATCATCTGGATGGGTTTCAAGACATTTCCCCATCAGGAAGTCTGATAAGAGACACCTGGTTTATATCATCTTTGATCTGTTACGATGCTCTGGGGAGAAGTATTTGTAAAATCACATACACGTATTTAATAATAAGAAAGGATTTGGACTTGAAATGCACTTAACTTGAGGGTCATTTGGGGAAAAAATCCTAGCTCTACCCAGGCCCCATGCTCCCTTGCTGCATATTTAATGTCAGGTCTGGGTAGTCTGTACAACCCATGTTGCCAAAGCTGTCCCTGGGGCCTCATGCCTTCATGTTTACTAAATTTGGTGCTCATATCTCTCACCCCTATAGTTTATAGGCCTCAGTTTCCCTCCCCCAGATGAAGACATTTAGAAAAACAAAAAGGATTAGACACAATTGATGTCATACCTTGAAGAAATCAAAAAATGAAATGTGTTTCACAATAGGACCATATAGGCTTTCATCGTGTTTAAAGAAGAAGAAGTTTGTGAAGGCAGCATCTATGAGCTCTGGGTGTTTCCTGCTGAGCTTAACCAGCTCCAGTCTCTCTTTGCGGCTGTCTCGCCCTCTCCAGACAGCTGTGGAGTTCTTGCTTTCCCAGGGAGGACCCGTGTTAGCTTGCACAGACATCATATCCAGACTTACTCTGGAAGACAGAAAGTATGATAGATTTTCCTCCCAAACCATCACAACACAAAGGCTGCTGGGAAAGAACTCAGCAAGGAAAGAAAACCAAGGCTCTGGGTCATCTTAGACCCGTCTCTCACCGGCCCATGGTTTCTAGAACAGAGTCAGTCAGGTCGTAGGTAGGCATCACGATATCCTTGGAATCTGTGGAGCCACACCAGGAAAAGATTGGATGGATTTGTGAGTTGGATTTCTTTTTTTCCAAAGGCCAGTCTCCCAAATTAACAAAAAACTCCACATCTGGCATCTTCACCTGGAAAAAGAAAATGGCTTATTTTCATTTGTTGCAGTGGATAATCCCTTTTATGTATGGATCAAGGTGTTGGGAAAGGCAGCCTCATGCATGCTGCAGCCTTTCCACCCCTGCTTGGCCACATAAGAATGGGTCTCAGGTCTAGGAAGGCTTCCTTACCAAGAGATAGAGCCCTCGAAGTCTGGGCTGTGCTCCCTCCTTGTGAGTGAATGTACTCTTTTTCTGCTTAAGTATTTAGCCAGGTGTCCATGGCCCTTAGGCTGCCCAACTTGCTGTATTTCAGACTCTGCAAGGAGGGGTCAGGGAGCTTCTATCGCAGCAGTAAGTGAGATGCTTGCAGTCACAGTGCTGAGTGGGTACAGGGACCACCACACAGCAAGGGCTGGATCTCGCTCCCTGTCCTCTGCTGTAAGTGAATGCTACACACCTTGAGGCTGGTGTGCATGCTGTCTTTTCTCAGCAACCTCAAATCCCACCCGGGTTTCTTCCTTGGGTGGGTGGCATTTACTTGCCTTTCCACTTTGGCCGCATTCAGGTTAATATTCTATCCTGCAGGGCAGCCAGACCACCCAGTGAGCAATGAAACACAATAAACATTAGAAATCATACCAAATGAAAAACCAAATTCACAAGCTTCAGGCGATGACAATTACCCCAATTTGAATGGTGGGTAATTTCTCAGAATACTGTCACACACACACACACACACACACACACACACTAGATTTCCTTGCTGTGACAACCAAACTGGCCAACAGACTGGCTTCACAAAGAGATTAAATGACAAAGGTAATCTCAGTTCTAATGCTGCCAAGAGACTCTAGGATGATCAGAGAGAGAAAGGGAATTACTGGAAAACAGTTACAGCACAAAGCACTAGGACTCTAACCCTAGTTCCTGGTTAATGAGCTAGATGTTCCCATTTAAAAAATATACCACCCCTTACCCCCAAGTAATGGGGGCGGGGGAGGCCAGAATCCGAATTCTGGAAGCCCAACACCAAAGCCAGTACTAGTGATTTCCAAGCTAGACCACCTCTACTGACGGGTGGCACAAATGTGTTTAAAGAACCTGTTTTTTTTTTTTTTTTTTCTTTAGTCAAACCACAGGTAAATGTTTGAGATATAAAATAAGACATATTTTTTTAAGTAGGAACAGTTTTGATCAGTCTGAGAAGCATCTTGAGAAACTGGAGCCCTGAGGAGCAGTCTTATTTTTCCACGGATTAACACAGATGAGCAAGGAAAACTTGCCAGCATCTTAGTTTAGGTAAAGGAAGTGGAATATAGATGCTTTGTATGTTCAGAATATGTTCAGAATAAACTCACTGTTAATGTTCTGCAAGCTGGAGAAGGTACTGTGATTTTCCATGAGTAATTCAATCAAGACATCGACACAGATTATCCAATAAAGAGCTACTAGGCACCTGGCAACAGTGTGGGTATACTTTTCCCATCAGTTTACTATGACTGTTAGATACTCCACTAGAACCCTGCTAAAAGCACATTACACCCAGGAACAGGATTTAGCATACAGTAAGCCTTCTTTGGGCTCAAAGTAGGTTTAGTACCAAAACAATTTTATTCTAAGACATTTTCCCTTAAGGTATTGTTCTGGGTTGAATTCTGTCCCCCCCAAAATATAAGCTGAAGTCCCAAACCCCAGTATTTCAGAATGACTTTATTTGGAAGTATGGTTGTTGCAGATATAATTAGTTAAGCTGAGATCATACTGGAGCAGGGCGGGCCCTAATTCAATATGACTAGTGTTCTCACCAGAGGAGAAGGGAGAGACACACGTGGGAAGCCGTGTGATGAGGGGCAGAGTCTGGAGTTATGTGGCTGCAAGCCAAGAAGCACCAAGGATGGCCAGTAGGCCATGAGAGACAGGGAGAGGAAGGAATGGTCCTCCCCTACAGGTCTCAGGGGAGGTGGGGGTGGATTTGGGGGTCATGGCCCTACTGACACTTTGCTTTCCCATTTTAGCCTCCAGGACTTTGAGAGAACAAACATTTCTGCCGTTTTATGCCACCAAGTTTGCAGTACTTTGTGAGAGCAACCTGAAGGAAATTAATACAGGTATCCTATATGACATAAAGCTTCAGAATAGTATTATAATAAAGTTACAGAATAGAACACCACTGATGCTGTGACTACTAAAAATTATATTGTAAAACCTGGGCTGAAACCTAAGAGAAGAGAAATACTTACTTTTCGAGTCAAAGAAAGTAGTATGGCATCCATGAAAATTCGAAAACCTACATGTTCACCATGAGTCTTGATATAGACCTAAAAGAGAATTGAACATTTATTATGTTAACCTAGAAACTTTATTTTCCATCAACCTTACTTCCATTTTGTTTATTATGTTAATCTAAAAGTATTGACAGATTTCATTGAGGTAAAGCTTATCACAATGATCCTCAGAATGATTTTTTTAAAAAAGATTTTTATTTATTTTTCTGACAGAGCACAAGCGCAAGCAGGGGGAGCAGTAGAGGGAGAGGGAGATGGGACTCCCTGCTGAGCAAGGAGCCAGATGCGGGATGATCCCAGGACCCCAGGATCATGACCTGAACAGAAGGCAGACGCTTAACCGACTGAGCCACTGGGGTGCCCCCACACAGAATGATTTTTAATAAAAATTGTAGCTTCTTAGAGCCAAATGGTCAAAACAAACAAGCAAAAAATCACTAAGGGAAATAAGCAAACCTTAATCACAAATCATACCTTGTTATCCTTCAAGGTATAATGACATAAGCTTTGTCTTTGTCCAAATCTTTTTGGGATTTCTGCTGCAATCTTTTCTGGATCAACAATAGGGAAATGTGCCAGATCTCTCTGAATCTGAGTAATGTTTTCAGGGCAGTTCATCTCCTGTAACCAGACTGCACTATCTTCCAAAGGGCAGTCACAGTTTTCGTGGTAAACCGGCCCTGATTACACACAAGTAACAAAATATCACAGTAAATATTTCACTCAGCATTCAAAACAGGTAAGAAATTCCATTATATGGCTTTAAAAATACTGTTGTTTTAAAATTATACTACAAATTACCTTTTAAAATATATGGAGATTTGGCAACATGTTGACCTTGGAATTTAACTTCTACCTTCAGATTTTTGTAGCTCGCATACATTCTATATCTTACTATGAAGGACCCATCCTTTCGATCTAAAACCTGGACTCCAACTCTGGTGAACTGCTCTTCTGGTGCTGAGATTTTAATCTGGAACACCTTTTCACCTGGAGAAGATGTGAAACTGTCATGGGAAGAACAGCAAGTTACAAAGATTATTTCAAGGCACAAACGCACGACGATTATGCTCTCCAGTCTGTGAGTCTTACTATTTTCCTCCATAGTCTTCCCCTAACATATATATGCCTGCTGCTTCTCTCAAACGCTTGTAGTATCAGAATGTGATGGATCAGAGATTGAAAGAAAGCAGCGGAGGATGACAAACGGCCACAATAACAAACATATTAGGAAATTGCAAGGGAGTATGTAAAGACTACATATTTACATAAACATAGAACCCACTTATGCATTCTATATATAAACATATTCTTTTTAAAAAAATCCTATTGTTTATGAAATAGAACTCAACAAAAGAATCTTATTTTTATTTTTTATTAAGGATTTTATTTTATTTTTTATTAAGGATTTTATTCTTAGAGAGCATAAGCGGGGGCGGGGGGGGGGGGCAGGCAGAGGGAGAGGCTTACCACTGAGCAGTGAGCCCATATGGGGGCTCAATCCCAGGACCCTGGAATCACAATCTGAGCTGAAGACAGATGTTTGACTGAACTGCTCAGGCACCCCAATATATAAAAATATTCTTATTAACCCTTTTATTTCATGCACCTGGAAATTTGTGGTCAAATGGTGCCTCTGAAGATAATGAGCTTTTGAAAAGTCTCTCTCAATGATTCTTTAAGAGATCAGTATTATAAATCATGTTTAGCCATGGGCAAAAGCTAGTAGGTCGTGTATCATCTAAGTGACACTGTATAAAAGTCTTGTTCGGGGATCCCTGGGTGGAGCAGCGGTTTGGCGCCTGCCTTTGGCCTAGGGCGCAATCCTGGAGACCCAGGATCGAATCCCATGTCGGGCTCCCGGTGCATGGAGCCGGGTTCTCCCTCTGCCTATGTCTCTGCCTGTCTCTCTCTCTCTGTGTGACTATCGTAAAAACTAAAAAAAAAAAGTCTTGTTTGTTTAAGAGAGTGCTCTCTCTCGTAAGATTGTTAAGATGGTATTTAGTTTCCCCAATTGTTATAGCCAAGTGACAAAATTGATAACTTTTTCCCCCCCCTCTGCTTTGGAAAACTTCTTGAAGATTTTCTTAGAACACCCAAGATTTTTTTTTTTTTCTTATAAAATATACATAGTCAGCATCCACCAATAAAAAAAGACAATCATTTCAGGAGTACGTGAATCCTAAAACTAAGTTTTGAGTTATCATTTTAATTGTTGGAATTCAGTGGACTTAACTAACGTCTGTTACAAACACGCAGGAGATTCACGCTTTGATACTGTCCCTCTCACTTGTAAAGTTTCTAATAGTGCTTCGTTTTTCTTTGAGTTTCCAAACATGCTTACCTGCAGAGGTCTACCTGAAACAGAGGGCAGCACCAGAGAAAGATGAACCAACCAAGTTTTTAACAACCGGGTGTAAATTCCTTATAACAGCTTATGCAAAAGGAGGTGGAAATAGTACTTCCAGCTAAGGGGCTTTGTCTCTCCAGTCCTGTGTGAGTCCCTATCCAAACGGCCAGGAGAAGAGCTAATGCGGAAATATTTCTAAAGCTACAGATTAAAATTGATCGCGAAGGGAAAGACTGTTCCAACCAGATGTGGATAGCATCCAAATATCCTGGAATTTAAACCGCCGTGGAAAAAAAAAAGAGTTCTTGGGCGGATAAAAACATTAAGGGAGAAACAATGCATTTTAACTGCATTCCAAAATAGTTAGGGAGCTGTTTCTCGACTTACTTATTTCCTGATGTATCCACCGCCTGAATGTAGAAATAGCGTGCGGGAAGGACGACAGCCGCCTTTAGCCCGGGGCCCCATATTTCGCTCTTCTCCGGACTCAGTGGCCTCTCTCCGCCAGTCTCAGCAAGCGCTGGCACTGTCCCCAGAAAGAAGCAGTAAAGCAGCAAAATGCTAAACATTTACAAGACCGACCCTCAAAGTGATCCACGGATAAACGAAATGTAAGAGGTGGTCGCAGCAGCCGCGGCTGGGGCAGGGGCGCGTTGGCGGATCCCAGCAGCGAACACGCCTGGGAGGGGGTGGGTCGCGGTGCGCGCGCGGGTCTCCGCTGTCCCCCCGGAAAGTCACGGGCGCAGCGCTGGCTTGTCCAGCTGAAGGAGGCCGGTCGCTCGGCTCAGGCCAGCAGCAACCACGCTGCTCCTCTTTTTCGGGACAAAGATAAACTTGTGCTGCTCGTCCAGCTGGAGCATCATTGGGGGCAAATGGGACTCAGGCTCCAGCCCAAGGTGCGGGGCGAGGGGATTGGCCCGCGTGTCTGCGGGGCTGAGTAAGGCCTCCTCCAAGTGGACGGCGGCGCGGCGCCCGCGCTCCGAGGCTCCCTGGGACGTGTAGTTCTCCGCAGGACTAGCGGAAATCCTGCCGGGTCTCGCCATCCCTCACCTATTTATTTACTTTGCGGCCACCGCTTTCAGGGAACAGTCGTAGACTAGATGCGCAACAGAGTGGCGTGCGGGGCACGGCGAGGATCTTTAAAAAAGTCGTCACCATATCCTCCGCACGTGCAGAGGGCAGGTATAAAACGATGAAAGGACGGTGTTGTCGATGATACCTGACGACCGGCCGCCGGGCGCAGCCGTCCCGGGCGCTGTCCCCGCGCGCGCCAATGGGACGAGAGACGCCAGCCCCAGGGTAGCCGGAGGCGCGCCGCGCGCGGGAAGCTGTGATCCGGGTCGCGGGCCCGGTCTGCGGCGGCCGCAGCGACTCGACCCCGCGGGACAGTGCGGAGGTACCCGGGGCTGCGGGCGGGGCGGGGGTGGCGGCCGCTGCCGTGCGCCCTGCGCGCGGGGCCCCCACCCGCACTCGCGCGCCGCCGCCGGTCCGCTGCGGGCGCCGCCTGCGCTGCCTGGAGGCCGGGGCCCTGCCTCTCCGACCGAGCGGAGGCCGCTGCAGCCGTGCCCGCGCTCCTCCCGGGAAAAAGTGGGCTGAGGAGCTGGGCCGCAAGAGGGGGGAAGTGTTCGGGACGCAGGGGACGCGTGCTCTCGGGAACAAAGCCCGGTTTGGAGATGCCCGCGTGGGTACCGGTGGCTCCTGCCGGGCGCCGCTCTCCACGCGCCACGCGAGGCAGGGCCTGGCCGGGAGCGAGCGGTGGCCGCCCCGCGGCCAGGGCCCACCAGGAGGGGTGACCCAGAGCCTCCAGCTCTCCCCCCCCCCCCCCCCCGCCCCCTGGATCCTTGCAGCTGCCCTGGAAAAAAACCCAGATGCGCCGGGTGGCCCCGCCAGCCAAACCCGGCCTGGGTGGAGGCCCAAGCGGGGCTCTTCTGTTTTCTTTTTCTTTCTTTCTTTTTTTTTTTTTTTTTCTTTTGCAATGGTCTTGAGCATCGATACCAACGGGTGCATTCGAAGCTGGCCGCGGATGCCTCCCGCTGGCCCGGGGGCGGCAAGTGCCGGCGCCCACCCGCGCCGGGGCCTCGCGCGCCCGGGCCCTCCCGCAGCCCGCGGCGGCTTGGAGGCGGTCGCTGCACCGGCCACTGCCGCCTCCCCCTGGCGGCCAACTCGGGCTTCCGGCCCCGGAGGGAGGCGGAGGGAGGCGGAGGGAGGCGGCCGGAGGCGGCCGGAGGGGCCCGGAGGCCTCGCTGCGGGGCGGGGGCGGGGGCCGGGGCCGGGGCCGGGCAGCCCTCGTGGGCCGCGGAGGCCGCCTCCGCACACGGCGGCCCGGCGCAGCGAGGTCGGCCTGCGGCACTGTCGCCCGGGTGGTGGCGGCGCCGCGAGCTGCGCGGAGCAGGGCGGTGGGAGCCCCGCTCGCTTGCCCCGGGCCTGGGCCGGCCGCGGCCGCGGCGCTTGGGGGGACCGCGCATCCTGACCCCGCAGGGCGCCCGCAGCGCGCGGGGAGGACGCCGCCGAGGAGGACCGAGACCCGCCCCGCCGGGGCTTAGGGGGCCTGGCGCAGCCGTCGGGCGCCCGTTTCACCATTAGTAAGTCACTTCCAGGCTCCTGCGTCTCCGTGGCCTTGGATACGGGGTATAGATCTCAATAGTTGTCCTGTGGGGGAGGCTTTGCTGAACAGACTTCTTAAGATCTTCGTTCCCTAAGCAAACTGGACACTTAAAAATACGGATTGAAAATATAACCCCCAAAAGAAGGTAGCCTAAGCGATGACTGTGGACCTCACAAATGGAACGTCTGTTTTACAGAACAGTTCGTTCTAGTGATTTTTACAAATCCTTACCCTAGCGGAGCGTTTTATAAAAAAAAAAAAAAAAAAAAAAAAAAGTGTTCATTCACAGTTAAATAGTACATCTGTTGCTTGTGCCACGATCGTAAGAATTCAACATTAAATTGAGCCGTAGGTCCTGCAGTCAGTCTTTGTAAAATCTTAATAGAGCGACGCCTCTCTGGAAGTTCAGTTCTCACAGATGAGAACCAGGGAAGACGAAAAGGGGCCTCTCGGCTGAAAATCCAGCTCCTGATTCCCAAGGCCTCTCCTAGTAAATCCCCTGGGAATTAGGTTCCTCAATCCGGGGTTTAAAATAATGCCTGGCATGATGTAGGCACTTATAAGTAACTATTTGTTGATGAGACTTTCACAAATGCCCATCCCTGGCAAGCCTGTGAACGAGAGGTCCTGAGTGTGTACAGAGTGACCTAGTCTAGTTGGGGAGCAAAGAGTCCCCAGAAAGTGACATCGAAGGATAAGTTCACTACAAATGGGTATTAACCAAATACAGGAGGGTGAATAGGAGGAGACCACATCCAGAGAATGGAACATTGGAAGGAGGAAGAGAGAAGAGGATGAGGAGGAGCTAAAGAGAGATTATGGGGCCAGACAAGGAGTCGGCTTTTTCTATGAGCAGAACGTTTTAGGGAGGGGAGTTAGATGATCATATATGTGTCCAAGCTTTACTTTCTAATATCTCTGCACAGGCCAGATTAGAAATTTCAACCCTGGGGTGGTGGTGATGCCAGTGCTGAATGAGGATGGAATTGGGAATGGTTTACAAAAATAGCAACGACAAGGGGGGGGGGGGGCTGTAGGCTATTTAGTGGAGGGACAAACTGCTCCTCTGTACCTCAGTACTTCCTGAGGCTATAATTACAACATAATACCATAATTGCTGTCTCTAATCATTCTGTTATCAGTAATAACTTGTGCTCAGTTCACTTGTAGGAAAGCAGGGGACATGATAATAATAACTAGCACCCTTGGCCACATGGGGTGAACAGACATGGATCTGACACCTAATAAGGAAAGAAACTCCAGCAGCGTTTGGGTCATGGGATTTGGATAATTTTCATTTTCTGTGTTAATATCTTGGTGTTCCGCAATGTTTTCCTGTCCTTTGTTTTACGTCTATGAGAAAAATCTAGAAATAATTACACAGTTTTTCAAATTTCCAAAAACAGCAGTTCAAGTGAGAGTGTTTTCAGACCACTGGTTTTTATTGATAATCGATACAAACTGTGTCCTTACGTTGATGATCTTCACTTTTTCTTTTTGTAGAAATGCAACCAAAGAGATCATTCTTGTTCAGTGAGCATTGTTTTAAAGCAGACAAACCCAAACACAAGCAAACAAAACCAGACGGATAAACATTTTGTTAATCAAGTGCTATGTTCTGTAACTTCCAGAAAGCCTGGCCCTACTTTTTGTGCTCAAAAGGCACTAATTTCCTTTTGCCTATGTTTTGTTAAGCGTCTTCCGTAGCTGGGCTCATAGAAGCTGGGCACAATTCCATTAAATCTGAGGAAGGAAGCTCTGGCAAAGTAGAAGCTAAGCTTGAAATGAAGAGATAAGGGTAGTGCCTGCAACATTTCTATCTCCCTCCTCTCCCCACCCCGCCCCTACCCCCACACTGACTCCAACACCCTTGGGTCACCACCCCTTACTTACCAGGACCCTCTGCTCTCTTTCCTGCCCATCCTACAACCCACCCTTACAATCCCAAGGCCACAAATAATACCTACCACTGCCCACCACGCTGGCTTTTAGAGAAAGGCATGAGGGTAGCAGATCAGTAGAAAATGCTCTGTGAGTCATCTGGTAAGAACCAAAGAAACAGACTCCTCAGAAAAGCCCAGTTTGGTCTATGCAACTGACCTTCTCTTTGCATCTTCCTGTAACATCACCATGATACCAGGAGATGAGGAAGAAGCAAAAGGCATAAAAGCTTCCTGTCTAGAGATCTGTTATAAGCGTCCCTAGGATTTCATGAAAAAAGTTTCCAAAATGATACCATTAGAGGTTCTATCTTTGGTGGTGAAGTTCCAGCCAAACCAACCTTCCTGCAAGGAACTATACATTCTGCACCAATTACTTAAAAAAAAAAAAAAAATCGCTACCTGAAGGTTTGAATAGTGGGAAAGCATTCCTGAAAAATAAAGAAAATGGAATCTTTTCTAGATTATGTGGAGTCCTCCTTTTAGTGAGCTCTGTTGCTTTAAATTCCACAAAGGACAGGAATCCTCTTTACTATTTTCTCTCCATAGACTTAGAGTGGCCATGGCTCTTGTGGCAATCATTCTTCTGTTATTTCTTATGGCCTTAGAGGTTTTTGGCATTCAATATTTCTATGATAGGTTTTATGTAATCATTTTTTTGTAACTTATGAGAATTATTCTCATTTCTAATATTTTTAAATAAGTGAATAGGCAGAGATATTAACTAGTAAACATCAAACTGGTCACCTGGCGGTGGGTTGCATATCTTGGGTGATTACCGCTGTGGGCACACTCAGCCTGGCACCTGCATCGAATACCTCCTCTACCACCTGTGGTCTGACTCATCAAGATCTTGCTTTTGTATAGATCTTCAGATTCCTCAAATGCCCTTGGTTGCAATTTGAACTGTTCTCTGTTTTCTTCCCCAAAGGAATTGGTGTAGATTTGAAAATTGGTTTTTCCTGAGACTGATTAGAAGTTAGTGACCACTAATTATAATTGATTGCGGTGATGAATGCACAGCTTTATTGAGATGAAATTCACACACTATACAATTCACCTGCTTAAAATGTTCAATTCAGTAGCTTGTCGCATATTCACAAAATTGTGAGTTCATCAGCTCAGTCATTTATAGAATATTATTATTACACTAAAAAGAAACGCCATCATCCCCAGGCTCCTCCTCCCTCCCAGCCCAAGGTAACCCACTAATCTAACTTCTGTCACTAGAGACTTGCCTATTTTACGTTTCATATAAGTGGAATCATGTGATTATGCTCTTTCATGACTGGCTTCATTCATTTAGCATAATGCTTTCAAGGCTTATCCATGTTGTGGTATGGGTCAGTGCTTCATTTATTTTTATTGCCCCAAAATATTCCTTTGCATGGATATTACAACATTTTATTTATTTTATTTATCCATTCAGCAGTTGAGGGGCATTTGGGTTGTTTCTCCTTTTTGGCTATTGTCAATAATGCTCCTATGAACATTTGTGTGGACATATGTCTTTATTGCTCTTAGATGTATACCTAGGAGTGAAATTTCTTGATCATATGGTAACTATAAATGTTTGAGGAACTATTTCCCAAAGTGACTGGACCATTTTGCGTTGCTGTCAGAATGGTATGAGGGTTCCATTTTCTCCACATCCTCAACAATCCTTATTATTATCTATCTTTTTTATTAGAGCCTGCTGGGTATGACATATTATCTTGTGGTTTTGATTTGCCTTTCCATGATGACTAATGATGCTGAGCATCTTTTCATGTGTTTATTGGCCATTTCTACACCGTCTTTGGAGAAGTGACTCTTCAGATATTTTGCCCATTTTTAATTGAATTCCTTTTTTGTTCTTCTAAAGCATTATTGTAAAATAAATTTCTAATAAGACACATGGCCAGTGATTGTGGCTGTAGGTGTATAGTAGTTATAAAATAAATATTTGTTGAATGAAGCCATGTGAAAACACTTGCTACATTTTTTAGTGCTTTCATTGTATCTAGTGGATTGTTGATGTTTCTTTCTCCTCCCTCTTTTCTTAGGAGCCCATCTTGCAGCTCTCAAGTTTCTGTAGAATGCTGTAAACAATTTTCACGGCTGGTTTTCAAGTAATAGAAAGAATTGCACCTTCTTCTTCGTAATAGAACTGTGATAGTTGCGTTCAATGCCTAACGTTGCAGAAGCAGAAAGGGCAAATGATTCTGGAAATGGTGAGCACAGATCTGAGAGAAAGTCTCCTGAAGAGAATCTACAAGGTGCTGTCCAGTCTTTCTGTACTCGTGCCTCGGGGACACCTTTGGGTCCCAAAGGAGATGGTCATTATCCGTGGAGCTGTCCAGTGACCCATACTCGGGAGAAAATTTATGCCATCTGTTCAGACTATGCCTTCCTCAACCAGGCAACCTCAATCTATAAAACTCCAAATTCAACCCGCTCTTCTTGCCTCCCTGATAGTACCTCTTTATCTGCTGGAAATAATCCATCAAGATACATTGGTATCCCAACAAGTACATCGGAAATCATCTACAATGAAGAAAATAGCTTGGAAAACTTATCCAATAGCTTGGGCAAGCTACCTCTCGCATGGGAAATTGATAAATCTGAATTTGATGGAGTGACCACAAATTTGAAACACAAATCAGGTGAGGAAGGAGGCTTGAATTTTATATGTGAAAATAATAAAAAAATAATATATTTTGTTTAAGCTTGCCATTAAACATGGTTTCCTTTTATAAGGCTGAACAAGGAACATTGCTATCGTGTTGTCCATCATTTTAGTTAAAAAATAACTTTGGGCAGAGGACATTTAGTTCATTAATGGGTTACCACTGGAAACCTGAGCATTTTGAGAGCTTTGAAAAACCTAAAACGGCTGTAAGATACGGGTATTGCAGATAAGTGTACAGAAGCTCAGAAATGGTTAATGGGGTGGCTAGAATAACATAGTACTCTTTTGTAGTTTTGCAGAGACATGAATTCATCTTTCCCAATTAAATGCTTACTTTTCTTTTCTACGATATAACATTGTGGCTTTTTCATGTTAAAATTTTTTGAGCACCCAAAAAGGTCTCCGGGTACCACTGAGTAGGTTGTGTACTGCACAATTTAAGAGGGTGCTATTCACCTAGGGTGCAGTACACAGCCTTTGCAATTGTGGTGTGGTGGCCTTCTGGTAGAAACTACTGCTTTTCACTTCTTTCTTTTGGACTCACAGTAATACAGGATTTTTATGTGGTAGGTACTCTTATCCTCATTTTGTAGATAAGGAAACTGAGGCTCAGAGGAGATAAGTTGTTTGTGGAAAGTTGATAGCTAATAAGAGGTAGAACTGGGATTCGTATTTTACTTCTAGGCTTCTTTGACCATTTTGTAAAACCTCCACACTTCTTGTTCATTTGCCAAATCAACTTGTTTCACAGAATATTATGTTACTTTGTAATTCTTGGTGTCTTGGGGGTTTCACTTTGTGTCTGTTTTTATGGGTGATTGGTCTATAAATTTTTTGTAATATCTTTTTTCAAATGTTGGCATTAGGGCCATGCAGGTCTCCTAAGACAAGTTTAGAAGTTATCTTTCCTGTTTTCTGTGGGGTTTTCAGAGGGGTATTAAAAATCTCGAATAGTGATTATTAACTTGTCTTGTTTCCCATTAATTCTGTTGAATTTTAGCCTGTCCATTTCATCTGAGTTGTCAATTTTATTGGCGTAAAGTTATCTCGGATAAAAAAGGACTATTAATCTAATACCTACAGGGTCTTTAGTAATAACTCCTCTTTCATTCCTGATACTGATTATGTTATGTTCTCTCTCTCTTTTTCTGGTTAGGGCTTTATCAGTTTTGTTCATTTTCAAATAAAGCTTTTAGCTTTGTTAATTTTCTCAATTGTTTGTTTTTCTATTGATTTCTGTTTTTTTTAAATTATTTTTCTTCCTTCTACTCACGTTTAGTTTACTTTGTTTTTCATTTTTCAGCTTTTTGATTTAAGACTTTTCATGAGCATTAGTAGAAGTTTACTTTGTTTTTCATTTTTCAGCTTTTTGATTTAAGACTTTTTATGAGCATTAGTAGAAGTGCTTTAAATTGTACTACGAATACTGTTTTAGCCACAGCCCACAACTATTGATACACTTTATTTGTATGATCATTTAAAGTGAAGTATTTTCTAATTTCCCTTGTGATTTTTTTTTGATATAGGTATTACTATTTAGAACTGTGCTGCTTAATTTCGAAATATTTTGGGGCTTTTGCTAAAAGTTGATTTCTAATTTAATTCCATTGTGGACAAAGGACATATGGTCTCGGTCTTTTTGAAGGGGCTGAGACTTTTATGTTTTATGTATGTTTTATGACTCAACATACAGTCCATGTTGGTGAATGTACCACATACATTTGAAAAGAATGCTCATTCTGTAGTTGTTGGGTGTAGTGTTCTATGAATACTTACTGGGTCAATGTGCTTGAGAGTGTTGTTCACATCTTCTGTGTTGCTACTTAATTTTTGTCTTGTTCTATCAGTTGCTGAAAATGGGGTGTTAAGAATTAACTATGATTTTCATCTTTTCTGCATTTAATTCTGTTGATTTTTGCTTGTACGTAATTTGAAACTCTATTATTAGGTGCACACACAATTATGATTTTTTATTTCCTTTTGTTGCATTGACCTTATTATCATTTTATCATGAAATGTCCCTCATTATTCTTGGTAATATCGCTTGTTCTGAAAGCAACTTTGATATGATCTAGCTACTCCAGCTTTTTTTTTTTTTTTTAAAGATTTATTTATTTATTTATTTATTTATTTATTTATTCATGAGAGACACAGAGAGAAGGCAGAAACATAGGCAGAGGGAGCCTGCACAGGGAGCCTGATGTGGGACTCAATCCCAGAACCCCGGGATCACACCCCCGGATCATACCTGGAGCCAAAGGCAGAGGTCCAACTGCTGAGCCACCCAGGTGTCCCTCCAGCTTTCTTTTGAACAGTGTTTGTGTGGTATATCCTTTTTCATCCATTTATTTTCAACTTGTATCTTTTTATATTTAAAGTCTCTCTCTCTCTTCTACTCAGCCATAAAAGAGATGGGATTTTGGCATTTGGTACAACATGGATGGACCTATCATACTAAGTGAAATAAGACTGGGAAAGACAAATACCATATGATTTCACTTAAACATGGAATCGAAAACTCAAAACTAATGAATAAACCAACAAAATGCAGATTCAGACCTTTAAATACAGGGAACAAACTGATGGTTGCCAAAGGTTAGGGGGGTTGGAGGATGGGCAAAGTGGGTGAAGAGGAGTGAGAGATACAGGCTTCCAGTTATGGAATGAATACCTATGGGAATACAAGGTACAGCACAGGGAATATAGCTAGTGATTCTGTAATAGTGTGACAGATGATAGCCACTTCTGAGATGAGCATAACTTCTAAAATCATTGAATCACTATGTTGTACATCCAAAACTAATGTACCATTGTGTGTCAACTCCACTCAAAAAAGAAAAGACTTAAAAAAAAAAGAAAAAGAAAAGGCATGATTCGTCTTCCTTTTGATAAAAATCTTATAACTGAAAAAAAGTAAAGCACATCTCTTAAAGATAGCTTTTAAGAGTATTCAGTGAATTATTTGTTTCAGGTATTGTTTCTTTGAGTTCTGGAATTTACATTTTTAAAATAGTTTTTGTTTCCTATCTTGGATTTGGTATCTTTTCATTTGTGACTGGAATATTGTATCTATCTCATAAAGCATAGTTATAATATCCACTTTAAAATCCTTATCTGCTAATTTAAAAATCTGGGCCATCTCAGAGTTGGTCTTATCTTTTTTCATGAAAAGGTGTCATATTTTTCAGTTTCCTAACATATTCAATAATTTTGGATCATATCTAAAATATTGGAAATGTGATTTTGGATTCTGGTATATTCCTCCAAAGAGTGTTTTAAGTTCATTCATTTGTTTGTCTTTAATTTTAGCAGTAGTGAATTTGGTTTGACTGAAACTGTAAATTTTGTGTCTTGAGGACATTTCAAATCTCCATCCAATTTTTTAAGCCTTAGTTGTGCTGTTTGGGGTCTGCTCGGTGCATGCACGGTTTGAGGATCAGCCTAAGATTTGGTCCAAATTTGTACACAAAATTTGAGTCTCCTCTTTTCTGGTTCTTTTATTTCTGGGGTCCCCACCCAGTTCACTTTCAAGTGGCAATAATTGTCCAAAACTCTGTCCCTCAAGTAAAAAAGACAGCAGATATTTGCTATCCTCAGATCTTTCTCTAACAGCCAGTGTGGTGAATCGAGGTAGGAGTGTACATATGTTTCTTTGGTGTTGGGGCTATATGGGTATGTTATGGGTAGGGTGAGGAATGGAAGAAGGAATATGACAATGACAAGGGAAGGTAGACAAAGGTTCCTGGAGTTGATGGGATGGAGAGACAAGAGTGTTTAGGTGTTGGTATGTTATGTTCCCCTCTCAGACTTACCTTCCACTTTGCCAGAGCTTCCCTCTCTGGAATTTTTTTTTAAATGTTTGTTTGTTTGTTTGTTTATTTATTTATTTATTTATTTAATATTTTATTTATTTATTCAGAGAACACACACACACACACACACAGAGAGAGAGAGAGGTAGAGACACAGGCAGAGGGAGAAGCAGGCTCCCTGCAGGGAGCCCGACGTAGGATTCCATCCTGGGTCTCCAGGATCATGCTGTGGGCTGAAGGTGGCGGTAAACCACCTGGTTTGCCCCCCTCTCTGGAATTGAATGGAATTTTGTCTGTGAGACCAGCTCTCTTTGTGGCAATATAGGGATTTCATGAAGGCTGCTTATTTAGAGCACATGCTTATTTAGCCCAGGGAGAACATGGGAGTAAAGCAGAAGGGGACAGAAGACAGGCTCAGGGAAGCCTTAGAGGAAAAGAATGTGGACATTTCATGATAAAATGATAAAAAGTATCCAGACCACTCTGGGGGCTGTTGGGGTCCCAGATTACCACACTTCATTAACCTATTAGGATTTTAAGTGGCTAGGAAAGCTACATAGGACATTAAGGTATTATTGGGTGGTGAAGACATGGGAAGAAATGTTGGAAAGTAGTTTTTCCATCTTTTTAATCTCTAAGATTTATTTTATTGGTGAAAGAAACTTATCAGAATGAGATTTAACTCACTTTTGCCAGTGGTTGTTCAGCTCTGTAGAAATTTTGTGTTCTCTGTGAAGACTTAGAATAGCTAGAGGGATTGGGGAAATCTTGTTTCTGGATATTACAGTTTTTGTCATTATGACATCTTATAAAAATCAGAAAAATCCCCTGTGTCACAAGAGTGCTGAGTTCCAGCTGGCTTTGGTTTTATTGTAGAGCATCTGAATGAATGAAACAAGCCCCTTTGCATGTCTGTTTTCTAGGCATACAGCTACACAATCTATGTTTTATAATTCTGAATAGCTCATAAGAATAAAATATTAGCTTTTGTTTCTATAACAGATTTGATTATTTCATTAAAAATATAGTATGTGTGAACATGATTAAGTATTTGAGCATAACTCTCAGAAATGTTAATGGTATTTTAGTGATATGAAACTGGGATGTTATTTATTAATACATATTTTAAAGTTTTTATTTAGGGCAGCCCAGGTGGCACAGTGTTTTGGCGCCACCATCAGCTCAGGGTGTGATCCTGGAGATGTGGGATCAAGTCCCACGTTGGGCTCCCTGCATGGAGCCTGCTTCTCCCTCTACCCGTGTCTCTGCCTCTCTCTCTCTGTGTCTCTCATGAATAAATAAATATTTTAAAAAAAGTTTTTATTTAGATTCCAGTTAATTAACATACAATGTTATATTAGTTTCAGGTGTACAATATAGTAATTTAGCACTTCCATATATTATCCAGCGCTCATCACAAGTGCACTCCTGAATCCTCATCACCTATTTCACCCATCCCTCCCACCTACCTCCCCTCTGGTGATCATTAGTTTGTTCTCTAGAGTTAAGATTTTAATTAAATAACTTGTCTGAGTAATCCATTAGCAGCATTCAGAAATAAAAAAGTGTTAAAATTAGACAATTTAAAATCTGATTCTTTTTATCGAGCTCCCAATTCCTCTCCCCCTTAGGTAATTACTTTATTTGCCTTATGTGTCTTTCAGAGAGATTGATGTATGTGTGTATGCGTGCATGCACGTTTGTGTGCATTTACCTATAAGCGCAGACTCACCACAGAAAGGAGACTTTGTTTTCTATTCTAGTTCCTGGTGCTAAAGTTGCATTTTAATAATGTGCATGTGAGAATCATTCTTAATCCATTTTGTGGTCTCTGTAAGGCTTGGAGATATTTTTAAAAATCACATCATTGCATTATTGGATCTAGTGCTTTTACTTTCTTAACAGAGTTAGATTAATGTGATTTTATTGTTTTATAGAAAGGATTCATTTTCTGGAAAGTGGTCTAGTTAAATATTTTCCTGTTGGTAATTTGATTTTCCACACCAAAGATTCTGTGATTGAGTCTTTTACTATCTAAGCAACTTGATCGGGAATTGGAATATAAGAATCTGATAGAAACTAACACTCGTGGTTGCCTAAAGTTGTTTTTATTCTCTCTCTTCAAGCCAGGGGAGTACTTTTGAAAAAAAAAATTTCTTTAATGTATTTGCAAGTATTTTGAGAGCTAGTGGTATTGCCTTTTTTGTTTTTAAAAAGACTTTATTTATTTATTCACAAGAGATACAGAGAGGCAGAGACCTAGGCAGAGGGAAAAGTAGGCTCCCCAAGGGGAGCCCAACACCCTGGGATCCTGGATCCCAGGATCAAGACCTGAGCCGAAGGCAGGCACTCTTAACCTTTGAACCACCCAGGTGTCCCTAGTGGCATGGCTTTTTAATTTTGTTTCATAATTAGTTGTTTTGCCGTGGCAGTTTATTTCATCTTGAGCATTTTGCTTATTTTATATTCTTATATTCTAGGCAATGTAAAGAAACAAATTTCCAAGAAAAAAACTTCAGATAAAAAAGGAAGACACCAGAGGGAGTGGCCTCAGTATTCTCCTCTTGAAGATATTAAGCAACGGAAAGTATTAGATCTCAGAAGATGGTAATCTCTAAAAATTGGCTTTTTTCCTTAACCGCACAATACCATTGTCATACTTAATAAAATTAGCTATTTCCATAGTATCTGATTCCCAGGCTAAATTTAGATTTCCCGGATTTTTCTGAAGTATCTTCATGCCTGATTGTTCATAGTGGGACCCAACCGTTAACTACACCTTGTGTTTACTTGTTGTGGCCTATACATCTCTCTTAATCTAGAATGGTCTCTACCTCACTCTCCTCACTGTTTTGTTTTTGTTTTTAATTCTAGGAGATTGACTTCTTAAAGAGACTTGGCCAGATGTCTTGTAGGATGTTCTACCTTCTGGATTTGTCTAATTTTTTTCCCTTGATAGTTGTCTAAATTATTTCTATAACCTCAGCATTTCCTGAAAGCTGGAAATTAGATGTAAAGAATTGGTTTAGATTCTGGTTGAACATTTTAGGCAAGAATACTGCTTGAGTGTTCCTGTGTCCTTCATATTGGATCACATCAGGAGGTACATAGTATCTGGTCATCCCGTTTTAGATTCTAAGAGTAATTACTGGATTTAGATGCTGAAAGCATAGCCCACCTTGTCAAGGTTTTTTTGTTCCCATTCTACAGCCATCATGTAATCAGTGGGATGACAGTGGCATCAGGCTAATGTCCTGTCCCCATCAACTTTTCACCTACTGGTCTTAGACCCATTGACAATTGTCCGAATTTTTATTGCAAAATGGTGATATTTCAAATTTCTATAATTTCTTCTCCTCTAATTAGCTGATATTCTTCTGATAAGAGCTTTCACTCATCAGCTGGGGCTATTTAGTTACCTTAGAATATATTTCCTTTTCTAAACAAAAAAAATGTTTAATTAATAATAGCTTTTAAATATTACTAGTCTATGATTTGAGGTTTTAAAAATTATTTGTATGAGGTTTAAAAATGTTAGATTTTATCATTTATTTAATAAATATTGGACCCTTTACTATGGGCTGAGAATATGAAGATATAAAAAACATGGTCTTTTTTTTTCAAGGTTTAAAATCTAGGTGAGAAATGGGAACAAAGCAGAAAAATACAAAATACCTCAGGCAATTTGTCAGATGATGGGTATGAGAGGAAATAATGAGGGGCTCAGTCTTAAGAGAGGATTCATTGAGGAGCTAAGTCTTAAGAGAAGAAATCCGAAGGGATGGATGGTACAAAGGTCTTTGAATGGATGGTAGGAAAGTATCTTGCTTGTTGGTGATGAAGATTAGCTAAACTTATCTGAGTGAAGCTCAGAGAAGCTAATAAACTTGTCCAACATCACATGGTGATGTACTGAAACTGAAGAAAGCCAGACTCCAAGTTCATATTCTTTCTTTGTAACACCTGTCATGATCTATATCTTGGACAATGCTATATCTAAGCATTTAGCTTTTTTTTTTTCTCTGCTGTAGAGAGAAGACATTGATTATTTCTTAATAAAAGATTTTTTTCAAAGATAAACGGGTAGTAATAAGTACGTAGAGTGTGTTGGAGAAAGATACTGGAATCAAAAACAATTTTTTTAATGTTTATTAATAATGGGCTTTGCTCATTTTTGCTTTGAATCTCTTAGATTTAAGATATGTTTTAACAACAAATCTGGATAATTGTATTTTAGTAGTTTAACATGTGATGCCATAAAGGCTTGGATGAAGAAGGGTAGACAGGAGAAATAATCTTAGGGGGAAAATTACCAGGATGACAAGCTCATTTCTCACTGAGAATATATTACAAGATTAGGGTTGGGGTGGAAACACCCATAAAAAATAGTAGAAAGTTGGTTAAAGTTGTAGGCCTGCCTGTCATGAGTAAGACCAGTAAAACAAGTTTGAAATGATGAAAAAATCTTAAGGGTACCTAGGATTGATCCTAAGGCTTTGTGAAGAAGTGTTTAAGATGGAAGGTTGAGAGATTTAAACATGACCAGAAAAAGGTCTTTTTACTGCAGTCCTGCTCTCTGTTGGTAGGTAGACATTCCTTTGTCCTTCAAGGTTCTTCTAGCTGGACTTAGGATCAAATTGATATGAGACTGATTAACAGGAGAAAATCAAATTTAATAATGTATATAGAGGAAATCCACACAGACATGGAAATTCCAATGACAATGAGGTAACATGAAGCTTATGTGAGCTGAGGAGAGGATAGTAGTCAGATTTAAAGGAGAGGAAGGCCATTAGCCAGGAGGTGAAAGGAAATGTTTTGAAAATCAGAGTTTGCCCTGTTAGGCAGATAAATTTCTTAGTAAAGAGGAGTCTCTGTCAATAGCTCTCTTTCTGGTAAAGCAGGCAGTAGAGGGGGAAGTGAAGAGTTTTTTCTAAATCTGCTGGGTTTGCATTGCTTTTGACTCAAAATAATGTTCATGAGAAAGTGGTCCATCTTGGGGCAGCCTGCCCTTGGCGCTATACCTCAAACCCATGGAAATAATAACAAGAAAATTAAAAAATAAGGAAAAACTCTATCTTCCCTTAAACAAAGAAATATCAAGATAGGCTATTGAATAGAAACATAAGCTTTAATCCAAGGTTATCAAATCCTGTGCACTCTGGACCAACAGAGAGAGGACACCAAGGTCTGCACAGACTACTGTTGGCCTCGAACAGTGCAGGTTTTCCTGATGTTCGTGTGGCAGTCCTGAAACCATCTGGTGACCCTTTGGTTAGATTTAGGGGTGTGAGAAGCTGTATGAGTGGAAAAACATCAGAGTTCTTGTTGGAGATCCAGTTCACACTACAGGAATGCAGGTAGAGGTTGCAAAAGGAGATATCCTGCTGATCTGATTGCCACTCCGTTATCTTATCCTGTAATTTCCAGCCCAGGACAGTGCCACTGGTGAATTGCTGGGAAGGCAGTGATGGCAAGAGTGGAACATAGGCCACACACTTCCTGATTTCAAAACATTACAGAGCTACGTAATCAAAACAGTTCATACTGGCATAAAGACAAATATGTAGACAAATTGGGCAGAATAGAAAGCCCAGAAATAGACACTCATATAAATGGGCAAATGATCTTCAGTAAGGGTGGCAAGACCACATAATAGAGGAAGGACTGTCTTCAGCAAATGGTGTTGGGAAAAGTGGATACCATCTGCAAAAAGAATGAATTTAACCCTTACTATTCATCATACACAAAAATGAACTCAAAATAGATTAAAGACATAAATGCAAAGACCTAATACTATAAAACTCCTAGAAGAAAATAGTATGGAAGTTTCTCAAAAAATTAAAAATGGATTGTATGTTATAGGCTGAATGTTTGTCTTCCCTCAATTCATATATTGAAATCCTAACCCCCAAGGTGATGGTATAAGGAGATGGGGCCTTCAGAGGTGATTGGGTCATGAGGGTGGAGCCCCAGTAAATGAGATTAGTGCCTTATAAGAAGAGACAGGAAGAGGGAGCTTGCTTCCTCCTCTCTCTGTTCCATGATGTGAGGACACAATGAGAGGATGGTCATATGCTAAACAGGAGGCAGTTTCTCACCAGATATTAGATTTGCTGGCACCTTGACCTTGGACTTTTCAGCCTCTAGAACGAGAAATAAATGTTTGTTGTTGAAGCTACCAAGTCTGTTGTAATTTGCTATGCAGCCTGAACTGACTAAGACACCATATGATCCAGGAATTCCACTCTGGTTATCCGGATCCAAAAGAATTGAAAGAAGAATCTTGAAGAGATATTTGCATACTATGTTCATTGAAGCATTATTTATAATAGCTGAGAGGGGGAAGCAACCCAAGTATCCATCATAGATAAAGGAATAAAGAAAATGTGCTATATACATACAAAGGAATGTTTTTAGTCTTAATATAGAAGGAATTCTGACACATGAGGACACTATGCTAGATGAAATAAGCCAGACACAGAGACCAATAATATGTGATTCCACTTATAAGAGGTGATTAATAGTTGTAAAATCATAGAGACAGAATGTACAATGGTGGTTGCCAGTGACAAAAAGTTAAATATTGTATGATTCCATTTATATGAAGTATAAAGTAGTGAAACTCATAAAAATGGAAAGTAGAATGGTGGTTGTCAGAGGCTGGGTTGTCCAGTGGGTGTAAAGTTTCAGTCTTGAAAAATGAAAAATTTCAAGAGATCTCTTTCACCACAATGTGAATATAGCTAACCTTACTCAACTGTACCCTTAAAAATGGTTAAGATGGTAAACTTTTTTTTTTACCAGAATTATAAAAAAACTCACCCAAAATCAAAGGCAGATTTGATGATGCGGTGTCAAAGATAGCAAACAGCTCTATTCAAGGATGAGTAAAAATCATAGAGGAAGCAACTTGATATATGTGTATAAAAGTGGCAAATAAGAAAAAACAGGGACAACTGTAGAAGACATACACATCTTTGGGAGAGTTAGTTGAGGAAGTAAAGTTAAAATTCAGAATAAGTCCTTCATATTAAAAAAGTTATAATTTATGAAATTTTTCAAAATGAAGTCAAAGAAGAGATTATATGAAAACAGAAGGAAATATTTGACAGGCCCTTGGAAAGAAGTGGAGAACAACAACAACAAAAAGTCATTGCAGAGGTGAAAACCACATTAGAAGCAGGGAGAAAAAAACCCCATCCCAGTGAAAAGCATAATCAAGTCAGTGGTGAGCCAGTGTGAGGAAATCATACAAAACTTACATGGAAAAGAACAGGCATAAAAATGATTAAAGAATAGATAAATGCTGGGGTGCCTGGCTAGCTCATTTGGTGGAGTGTGTGTCTCTTGATCTTGGTGTTGTAAGATTAAGCCCTACATTAGGTGTAAAGATTACTTAAAAATGAAATCTTAAACAAACAAAAAAAACAAAACAGATAAATATGGATAAGAGACAGAGGCTCCAAATAGCACTAACTGGTATTCCAGAGGAAGAGATCAGAACAAATAGAAAAAAAAAAAAAAAAAAAAGAATTTGAAGACACCCCTGGAAGGAATGTTCCCAAAATAAAGAAAGGCTAGAGTCTGCAGATTTGAAAGGGTAAATTGTGTCCCAGGAAAGGAAACCCAATACAGATTGATCAGCACCAAGGCATGTTCTAGTGGAGTTACTGAATTACTGAAGTTCAAGCATAAGGGAGTCCTGGGCACCCAGGTGCAAAAACAGTTGTACAGAGGGAAATTATCCCTTTGGTCTCAGTCTTCACCATGGCAGCACTAGCTGCCAGGCTATAGTGGAGTCACGTTTCTCAGGTGAGAACAAGTCACCAAATGTCACATTCACATTGTCATTCGAGTGTGGAAGCAACGGACTCCCAATGATGAGAGAATTCAGTGACTATAACACCCATGAGTGCTTAGCCATTTAGCAAGGAATGTAAACCACCCAAGATATTAGGGGGGAAAGAAAGGAATGGAAAGCAGTAGGAAACAAGTCATGTTGACTGCTTAGTCCATTTGTAGGAAATTTAGTTGCAGGACAGAATGTTGGTAGGAGCTATGAATACTTGACCACTTGAGGAAGTTAGCTTCTGAGTTTGAAGTGAGAGATGTATAATGCCAACAATTTCTCAAGCTAGGATCATTTCTGTGGGTAGGAGTTCTTTTTAAAATAGCCTTGCAGATAGATATAAACAAAATCATGCAAAATGTGTTCATTGTTTTTTTTCTTTTGTGCATATAACCAATTTTTAGTCTTTGTGGAGAATGATTAGTGTGTGAGTTTCCTAGAGTTACCATAACAAAGTACCATATATGGAGGGATTAAAGCAACAAAATATGTCTCATAGTCCTGGAGGTTGGAAGTCTGAAATCAAGCTGTTGGCAAGGCCACATTCCCTCTGAAATCCGTGGGGTAGAATTTTTTGCTTCATCCCAGCTCTTGGTGCTTTGTTGGCAGTCCTTGGCATTCCTAGGCTTGCTGCTGTAACAATTCTGCCTCCTTGGCCATGGCCATGTGTTCCCTTGGCCTTGTGTCTGAGTCTTCACCTGGTAGGCATTCTCTCTGTGTGTCCTTCTTCCCTTTTTATAAGGACATTGGTCATCTTGGATTAAGGATCCACCTCTCCCATGTGACCTCATCATAATTGGATTCCATCTGCAAAGAACCTGTTTCCAAATACGGTCATAGGTACCTGTGGTTAGAACATATCTTTTTAGGGAGGTACAGTTCAATCCATAACAATTCGTATATTATATGGCCCCATAATAACCATATAGGTAAGTGACTGTAATCATCTTTTGTATCTTAGTCTTAAAGGTCCCAGTTCAGCTGTAGAGACAAGGATTGTTGATTTGCATATGTACCGTTATGCATATTATATGTACATATACAAACATACATATATCTAATTTTTCTTTTTGTAATTTTAAGTTAAGATTAAAACCGTGTTTAATGATAGTTCTTGTTTCTCCTTTTCATTTTGGCCACTGTTAGCACCTTCATTAGAAGACACTTGGGAGGTTCAGTCAGTAGATGCTGTGACTCTTTATCTCAGGGTTGTGGGTTCGAGCTCCATGTTTGGTTGTAGAGGTTAAAAATAAAATTAAAAAAAAAAGGAAAAGAAAGTGATTGGGAGAAGGTAATTTGAAAGCCCATATCATTTCTTTTTTATTGATTGAATAGTCTGCTTCTTTTCTCCTTTGTTCACATTAGCTGCAGTCACTTCTCTTGACACATGACTATTTTTTTTAAAGATTTTATTTATTTATTCATGGGAGACACACACAGAGAGAGAGAGAGAGAGAGAGAGAGAGAGAGGCAGAGACACAGGCAGAGGGAGAAGCAGGCTTCATGCAGGGAGCCTGACATGGGACTCAATCCTGGGTCCTCAGGATCACACCGTGGGCTGAAGGTGGCGCTAAACCGCTGAGCCACCTGGGCTGCCCAACACACGACTATTTGGAAAATTGTCTGGATTACTCAGTGCAACAAAATTGTGCCATGGGAGGATTTTTTATTAGACTTTAAAGTTCTCTGTGACAATGCAACCACTGCTTCTCACCTAAGGGTTTTAGTTGGACAAAGTGGGTGATAAATGAATGTTTTTCAGTCTGAGTTAGAGTCTGAAAAGTTGATACATGGGGACAATGCTTTGTTTTGTTTCTCCAGTATTTTTGCATTTGTAAGTAATCATGTATGCAGCTCAACTAGGAGCTTACACTGAAATTTTAGTAGTTGGTGTCTACATATATATTGTTATTTTTTTTCCATTGGTTTAGATAACATTTACTTTACCTAGTGGTTAGTTAACTTAGCTAACTTTATTAAACTGGATGGTTTACTGTTGTTATGCATTCACGATATGTTTAATAAATATAAAAATCTTTTAAGTGAGTGGAGATTTTACATTGGCTTGGATGAGTAGCGCTTACATTATGTTAACACATTTCATTGGCATGAGTGTTATATTTCTATATGCTTATTTTGTATTCATTTAAGTGAAGAAAATGGTCTTCTGTTTTCTCAGGTACTGCATAAGTCGACCACAATATAAGACTTCTTGTGGTATCTCCTCATTAATTTCATGTTGGAATTTCTTATATAGCACAATGGGAGCTGGAAAGTAAGTATGTTAATTTATTGGTATCTCTAAATTCTAAATCCAGAAGTTATTTGGTGTTGCTTTTTCTGTAATTAAATATTTTTAAGAAGAAGTTTTTCACAAATTGAGAAAAAATTACTACATTTTGTTATAAGCCTTCAGCTGAAAATAATAAGCATGCATTATTTGTGACAAAATAAAAATTAAAAATATAGTTGACTATTGAACAACACGGGTTAGGGCAGTCTAAAACCTACGTAAAGGGATGCTTGGGTGGTTCAGTGGGTGAGTGTCTGCCTTTGCCTTAGGTCATGATCACAGGGTCCTGGGATTGAGTTCCACATTGTGCTTCCTGCAGGGAGCCTGCTTCGCCCTCTGCCTGTGACTCTCATGAATAAATAAATAAAATCTTAAAAAAAAGTAAAATAAAATCCACATAAAAGTTTGACTGTTCAAAGACTTACCTACTCATAGCCTACTGAAGCCTTACCAATAATATAAACAATAGATGAACACATACATTGTATGTTGTATGTATTATATACTGTATTCTTTTTTTTTTTTTAAAGATTTTATTTATTTATTCACGAGAGAAACGGAGAGAGAGAGAGAGAGAGAGAGAGAGAGGCAGAGACACAGGCAGAGGGAGAAGCAGGCTCCATGCAGGGACCCTGACGTGGGACTCAATCCCGGGTCTCCAGGATCACACCCTGGGCTGAAGGCAGAGCTAAACCGCTGAGCCACCCAGGCTGCCCTATATACTGTATTCTTATAATAAAGTAAGCAAGGGAAAAAAAATGCTTTTAAGAATATTGTAAGGAGGGGTCCCTAGATGGCTACTTCAGTTAAGTATCCAACTCTTGATTTCGGCTCAGGTAATGATCTGAAAGGGTTATGAGATCAAGCCCTGTGTCAGGCTCTGTGCTGGGTGAGGAGCCTGCGTGAGATCCTTTCTCTCTCCCTCTGCCCCGACCCCCCAATCTCTGAAAAACAGAAAAGAAAAAGAATATGGTAAGGAAGAGAAAATGCATTTAAAGTACTGCACTAATAAATAAATAAATAAATAAATAAATAAATAAATAAATAAATAAAATAAAAAATGAAAAAAAAGTACTGCACTGTATTTTTATATAAAAAAATCTGCGTATAAATGGATCCCTGCATTCAAACTCATGTTGTTCAAGGATCAACTGTATTAGTAAAATTGTTTGCAAATCAGAATGACATATGAGTATTGAGACAGGTTATATTTGCATATGATTGAAATTGTAAAATGAAAAGCAATGTTTCTTTTGTAGTCTTCCACCTATTACTCAAGAAGAAGCTTTACATATTTTGGGCTTTCAACCCCCATTTGAAGATATTAGGTTCGGCCCTTTCACTGGAAATACAACACTTATGAGGTATGAAGTCCTCACTTAGAGGCAATTACCTTATTTCTAGTTCTGCAAAATAACAATGCAGTAAATGTTTGTTGATAGTAAACCATGTTTCCAGTTGTAGGGCCCCAAACTCTCATAGATATGCCAAACTTGGGTGCTGCCTGAATTTATCTGGAATTGGAATAGTGCCATCTGTGCTATGGAACTGTTGCCATGAACAAATGTTCTTGTTGTTTTCAGATGGTTTAGACAAATTAATGACCACTTTCATGTAAAAGGATGTTCGTATGTTCTATATAAGCCACATGGGAAGAATAAAACAGCTGGAGAAACTGGTAAGTAAATATATAGAAGATATTTTTTCTCTAGTAAAAGAATTTATATCCTACCTTTAGATAGGGAAGGGGAGCGTTGAGAGAGCTTTTTCTACATTTGCAGCTGCTTAATTGCCTTTAGCTCAAAATAATTTTTATGTCAAACAGGCATATTTTGGGTGACAGGCATATTTTGGTGTCCTTCCTTCTCTATCCTGGGCACCCCAGGGTTATTTCTTGCATACCTCCTGTAGCCATCAAAGTAGAAACTTACATTTTATGGGGTTTAGCAGAAACCCTCAGGTCAAATGCCTTCATAGGACTTCTACTTTTATTTCTTTTTTAATCTCTGGAAATTCTTCAGTTATGTATTTTAGCATATCTTTTTAATATTTTATCCAGTACTTTTGTCATGTCATTGGCAGGGCTATTCGGGGTCTATGTATCCCAAGGAAGAAAAAATGATGTGTCAATTTAAAAACTTTATGTTTTATGGATTTGTGTTTATATTCACATTTATGTTCTGTTGTGTGAAACAGTCCTAAACTTAGAATTCCTTAGACAACTATATACTATGAATATTACCTTACTTCTGTGATTAAATTTCTTTATTATGATCAACATCTACTTCTTTAAACCAGATTTTTTTGTAGATAGTCATATAGTAACTAAATCAAGCACAGCTTAACTAGTAGTAGTAGTACCAGTTATGGATACGGATAGAGAGAATTTTCTGTAAACCATATCATTCAGATTAGTGGCTTGACTTTCATTTGGTATATTAATTATTCTTTAATATTGAATGTTTATACAATTTTGGGGTTTTAAGGTCTTTGGTAGTTTTTTTTTTTTTTAAATCAGCATTGACAAGTAAGGATCATCTTTGGTAAGTCTGGTGATCCCTAATGTACTTTTTACTAATATTTAATAATTTCTGCCTATTAGCCAGAGGACATATATCCTAAGAAGTGTATATTTTTTATTCTAGGAATGAAACATCTTACACCTTATTTCTTTAAATTAAAGGAAAATAATATTAATTATGTTGGTTCTAGATTATTATCCTTGCTTGATCTGTACTGTAGTTTATAGTGATGCTAGCTTATAATATCAGTGTAAAACAAGATGCTCATCATTGCCATGATAAAATTATATAATCACGTTGACTGCTGTCATCTTGCTCATATGATATTAACTTTTCAGGGTAATTTTATTTACTTTTTTATTTTGTTAAAGATTATTTATTTATTTGAGAGAGAGAAAGAGGGAGAGTGAGTGCATGGTTGGAGAGGAGCAGAGGGAGAGGGACAGGCTGGTTCTACACTGAGCATGGAGCTGGACATGGTGCTTGATCTCAGGACCCTGAGATCATGACCTGAGCCAAGATCAAGAGTAGGATGCTTAACTGACTGAGCCACTCAGTCACCCTGAGGGTAATTTCATTTAAATGTAAGGGCATTTTGGTACATTTTACTATATATTTCTAGTTCCCAGTTATTTTTTTTTAAGATTTTATTTATTTATTCATGAGACACACAGAGAGAGAGAGAGAGAGAGAGAGAGAGAGAGGCAGAGACACAGGCAGAGGGAGAAGCAGGCTCCGTGCAGGGAGCCAGTGTGGGACTTGACCCGGTGTCTCCAGCATCACGCCCTGGGCCGAAGGCAGTGCTAAACCACTGAGTCACCCAGGCTGGCCTAGTTTTTTTTTTTTTTTTTTTTTTTAAAGATTTTGTTTATTTATTCATAGAGACACACCAGGAGAGAGAGAGAGAGAGAGAGAGCGAGCGAGCAGCAGAGACACAGGCAGAGGGAGAAGCAGGCTCCATACAGGAAGCCCGACGTGGGACTAGATCCTGGGTCTCCAGGATCATGCCCCAGGCTGCAGGTGGTGCTAAACCGCTGCGCCACCGGGGCTGCCCATGGCCTAGTTTTTTAAAGATTAATTTTATAGTAGTAAAATCATCATTTAGTGGGAATTTAGTGTGTGCTAAGCACTGTGTTGACATACTTGCTTTAATTCTGTAGCAATCCTGTACAGATGTATCATTCCCCCTTTACTGATGAGGAAACATATGGTAAATTCAATAAACTCAACAGGGGTTGCACAGCTAGTTGGGTGGTAGATTTAGGTGTCAAACGTGGTCTGCCTAACTTCAGATCTCAAACCTAACCACTTGTTGTTCTGTGGGTTCTGGTGTTGTCTTCTTTTAACCATCCTACTGCATTTTAGAGCTATTAAATAGTTAAATTTCTTTTTGTAATTAACATGTTATTTTCAGCAACAAAATTATATATTGATAGAAACATTACTAAACATTTTTCCCCTAAATGTTCTATCTCTCCTTAGCTCAGGGATTTTGTTTGATTTTTAAATTGCTGCATATTTTTCTTATTTACTTATTTATTTATTTATTTATTTATTTATTTATTTATTTATTTATTTAAAAGATTTTATGTATTTATTCATGAGAGACACAGAGAGAAAGCAGAGACATAGGCAGAGGGAGAAGCAGGCTCCCCACAGGGAGTCTGATGTGTAGGACTCCATCCCGGAACTCTGGGATCACACCTTGAGCCGAAGGCAGATGCTCAACTGCTGAGCCACCCAGACATCCCATATTTTTCTTTTTAAAAAAATATCTGCCAGGATGACTGTTAATGGTATCAGTATTACTGGAATGGTATCACCATGTCCATGGGTTTGTGATACTTTTTGTGAAAGTAAATGGATAATTTGGCTCTGTGTTTTATGAGACCTTTATTTTAAGATATTCACATTTACTTTAACAAGATAAGCCGAATCTTTTTTCTGGCCCAAAAGATTTAAACATTCTCCAGTTATGACAAAGTATAATAATGATTTTATTCATTAAAGGTCTTCTAAAATTTACACTGGAGACAGAAGTTTGCTGGAGGCAAGTGAATGAGCAAGGGTGTTGCAGCACAGTAATTAGTGATATGAGCCAGCACCTCCACTGTGGGACTCCATCCCTTCTCTGGGGACTGCACACGTGTGACATGTGACCTTTTGTGACATGCATGCTCAATCCATAGAATAAATATTAGTAAAGCCTAATTTGCTTTAGTATGACAATAAACATCAGTAAATGATCTAATATTTTACTTCTGTGCCCCAAGAGGTCTTGTGTAACCACTTGGATGTGTCCACACTGAGGATCATTAACCGAGAGCAGCAATTGGTAGACCTTTTCTATAAATAATGCAATAATCAATGGAAAGGGGATGCCTGGGTAGCTCAGTGGTTGAGCATCTGCCTTTGGCTCAGGGCATGATCCCGGAGTCCTGGGATTGAGTCCCACATTGGGCTTCCTGCATGGACCCTGCTTCTCCCTCTGCCTGTGTCTCTGCCTCTCTGTCTCTCTCTGTGTCTCTCATGAATAAATAAATTGATCTTAAAAAAAAATCAATGGAGAGGATATCACATGTATGTGTCAGAGACAGTGGAAAAGTACTGTAACAGTTCTCAGGATACTGTCTCAAGACTGCATTATGAGTAGGGCCCTGAGAGACACCAACTTAAAACTCATGAGTACTTGCTTATCTCATTGCCTACCAGTCAGAAGAGGATTTCATCAGAGAAGTTCATGGGCTTTTGTTGCATTAATATCAGCAGCATCTAGATAGAGGGGAGGACCTATGTGGAGAAGGTCAGTAAAATGAAAGGAAATCAGAGGAATCATAAAGACTCAGAGAAATTGTAATATGAAAGAAAATATGATATCAGAAAGAATATGGTATCAAAGAAAATCAGTTTAATTGAATTCTCAAAGTAAGAAAATGTAGTTACTTATTAATGGAATGTAAGAAAATACTGATAGGGCCCTGGAGACAGTTGATTTAGGAACCACTGTTCTGGAATTTTAAACAAATTTTGTTCAACATCCTGTCTAACTTCAAGATGTTATGCCCTACTTTTATTAGAAAACTGTCATTTGCAAATCTTTTGAGGGTTTGTATTTTATTTATTTTATTTCTTAATAGACTAGTACCTCTTGAGTCCTTTATGACTTTTTTAACTTAATGATTTGATGTGTAGATTCACCAGTGCTCCTAATAATCTGTGGTGCAGGGCACTATGCACTTTTTTTGTCCATATGTTCAAACTTCCTCCAATATACACCAGGTATTTTTTTACTGAGGAATGGAATGAACTACCTATTCACCTATTCTCCTGCCCCAACCCTCTTTTCTTGGCAGGGGGAGCAGGGTTCCTGCCATTTCTCCAAATGAATTTTAATAATATATTTTCCCAGGTTTCTTTCTGTTTTCATTTTCTCTAGTACAATACTTAACTCCTGACCATGTCTTTTTCTGTGTGTATTTCCTGAAGGATAATTGATCTGCTTGCCGCCTTGGAATTTTCATGTCTTCTTCCTCAATAATGTTGTCATGTGCCAACCCTGCTCTATCACTGAAGCTCTCCTTGCCACATTAGGGGCCAGTTCCTCTTTATTCCTACAGGACGGATTATTTGCATCTGTTGTCTGGCATTTGGCTTTACATTTCATCTTTTTTTTTTTTTTTAAGATTTTATTTATTTATTTGAGAGAGAGCAAGTATGAGCAGGGCAAAAGCTAGAGAGAAAGAGAAAGGGAGAAGCAGACTCTCTTTGGAGCAGGGAACCTGATGCAGGGCTTGATTCCAGGACCCTGGGATCATGACTCTAGCCGAAGGCAGATGCTTAACTGACTGAGCCACCCAGGTGCCCCACATTTCATCTTTTCAATGTTTCTGTCCAACTCCTTGACCATAGGGACAGCCTTCACTAGCCCTTTGAGTCCATATATGGTGCCCCATGACCTCTCACAGGCTGCCCTAGAACTTCTGGCTGTGTTCAGAGGGAAGGGAGGTACATGCGTCAAGTGAAAGACCTTTCTGTTTTCCCTCTTTGTGGAAGAAAGAGTTGAGAAATAGGCTTTTCTCATTTGTTTCTGGGATATTCAGTAGTGAAAACCATTGTCACTTGTTGCTGTTCTCAAGTGAACAAAACAAACACTTCAAAACACTTTGAAATGTCTATTCTCTTTTTGTTTAAATTATTTTTAAAGAAATATTAGGCCTGTTTTCTTGGGTACCAGGCTTCTTTGACTTGGTAACTCCCCAGTGCTTGTTGACAGGACCATTTCCGGTGGTCCCTCAGTAAATGGAAACCAAGCTCACTCATGGAATAAAAACAAAATTACAGGGATTTTGATGAAAATAACAGATTAACTGTTCGTGTAAGTAGAAGTATTTTTTCAGAGATGTAATTACTCCTAATAAAAGTTTTTCAGTAAGTTGTCAGCAACTAGTTCAAACTATTGGTTCATTTATTGTTATTCTATTACTATTATTATTCAGGTGACTTAAAAACCTCACTTAGCTACCAACATTTGTGCCAGGGAAGTCTAGATTATTATTTTTTTATTTTTTTCAAGAGTTTATGTATTTATTTGGGACAGAGAGAGAGTGTACCAGTGATGGGGGTGGGGTAGGGAGGGGCAATGGGAGAGAGACAAGCAGACTTCTCAGGGAGCCAGATGTGGGGCTCAATCCCAGGGCCCTGGAATCATGACCTGAGCCAAAGTTGACACTTACCTGACTGAACCACCCAGGTGCCCCTAGTTTAATTTTATTTATTTATTTTTAAAGATTTCATTCATTTACGTGAGATTGAGAGAGAGAGAGAGAGAGAAAGGGAGAGCATGAGTGAGTAGAGGAGCAGAGTGAGAGGGAGAAACAGGCTCCCCACTGAGCAGGGAGCCCAAAGTGGGGCTTGATCCCAGGACTCTGAGATCATGACTTGAGCCAAAGGCAGAAGCCTAACCGACTGAGACACCTAGACACCCAATTAATTTTTTTCTAATCAGCTAGCCTAACAATTATACTAATGTTCATGTCTTTCATTTCATTTTATTTTATTTTATTTTATTTTATTTTATTTTATTTTATTTTATTTTATTATTTTTTTAAGATTTTATTTTTTTATTCATGAGAGACAGAGAGAGAGGCAGAGACACAGGCAGAGGGAGAAGCAGGCTCCATGCAGGGAGCCTGACGTGGGACTCGATCCCGGGTCTCCAGGATCCTGCCCTGGGCAGAAGGTGGCGCTAAACCACTGAGGCACTGGGGCTGCCCCATGTCTTTCATTTTAATTCTAGTATATATTTTAACTCATTAGTTTTGCTTAACCAAGATTAGCTACTTCTACCCTATCTCTTTGTGACTCATATACACTCTCACTGTGGCTGCTGCTTTCAGCTTACCACAGTGACTTAGCTCGTCTCGTGGACTATGCATTAATATTCTGTTTTCCTCACCCACTGGTTTCCCCAATTCTTATTTGACACTATGGCACTTTTCAAAGTGCAGTGGTAATAGATCCTTCTGCTTTAGGAGCTCTCTATTGCTTGCTTAAAGTATAAAATCCTTAGCATCATTCAAAGCTGGTGCAGATTGTCCTTTCACTGCTGTCCTACATGTACCAGTTATATTTAAAAGATGTCAAGGGAGGAAGAGCCTTGCAGGATGATGTTACATTTCTGGATTAAAGAATCAGGTTCTTGTCTTCGAAGATGTAAAATACATTTTGATAACTTCTTCTAGAGTTCTCCTATAGATGATCAGGTTCTATAGAACAAACTCACACTAGGCAAGCTCAAAGAATACCAGAATGTTTATATATTAACTTAGAGTGAGAAACATCTAACCAATGGGACCACAATTCTCTTGTTGGCCACTCAGGAATCATGCTCCTCCTCACCGTATAGCAGGCCAACTGATTCTAGTAGTTCTCTTCTTCCTGTGTGCCATGCAGATCAGGCTCTGCAGTTGGAAATGGTTGCTTTGTCATGTAGGTTTCAGATTTTTTAGAAATACTCTGGTTGAGGCTGAATATTGTGCTGAATTTAGTTTCCATCAGTAACACATTTCTGTATCTTCTCCTGACTGGAAGTACTTCCCTGGATGACTACCTTAATGTATTAAATACTGTATTTACTGTCTTTTATTTCAGAGGGTGATCTTTTTCTGACCTTCCTGCAGTTCTGGGGGTGCCCTACGGTAGGACTTGCTATGCTATCATACTGTGTATTCTAAACTAGAGCACTTGCTGCTCCCTAATTATATCCCTGCCCTGCTATGATTTTGTTTTCTCCTCATGGCCTTTCCTCTGTTTGGATTGTTGCAATCCTAACACTTCATTAAAGTCTGTCTTGAATGCTGCCCTTCTTGATTCTTCAAACCTGATGTGTTCTTCCTCCTTTGAATTATATCCCTTTTCTGTGGCATTGTCTTACTCCATGAAAGTCACTTGTTTTATCTTCCCTGTGAGGGCAGGTTAATGTCTTGTGCATTACTTGCTTCTTGTGAGTTAGTAGGTGCTCACGAATTGCTTACTGGATTGAGTTGAATGAAATTTTCCTTTAACTCTAGACCAAGTCTCAAAATGTGATTGTTGGACCAATATCAGCACCACCCGCTAACTTGTTAGACATGCAGATTCTTAGTCCCCACTCTAGACATACTGAGTCAAACTTCTGGGGTTGGGTACCAGCAATCAGTTGTTTAACAAGCTCCATGTGTCAAGCTTGAGAACTATTGCTGTAGTCTTTCTAAAGAGATGTTATCCAACCTCTTTCTCAAGAGCTGTGTCTTCAGTTCATAGGAAATTCAGTGATTTGCAAATTGCGCTTAGTGGATCCATGGGAATTCTATGACAATGCCTTTGTGCTGAGAGGGGAGAGGACAGGGCATCTAGATTCTCTACCTCCTTTTTGGCCACAGACACTGTGCTTTTAGCCCTCTTATGTACTAGCCTGCCATGTCAGCTTTCCTTGCAGAAGGGTTATGTCCAAAAAAAGTTTGAAAATTATTGATCTAAATAAGAGGTCATTAAACTACTGTCCTTTTTATAAATAAAGTTTGGTTGGAACACAGCCATAACCGTTTGCTTACACATTGCCTACGGCTACTTCTATGCTACAATGTCAGAGATGACTAGTATGAGGAACGCTCATGACCCACAAACCTCCAATATTTACTCTCTGGCCCCTTAAGAAAAAATTTGCTAATCCCTAATCCAATTAATCAGAATCTTGAAGTAAGGAGCAGAAACATCCATGCCTAGCACTAAGCCCATAATTATTACTCTATAGAAAAACAACAACACCCAAACATCTCATGTCTTCTAAAAAATGAGGACGTGGTCAGAATGTGGCAGACAAAAAAGATGTAAAGATTGATGAGAGCAAATTTTCTTACTTTATCTCATTTGCTTCAGGACATTAGAGTCATTACTCTTCACACACAAATGAAGTCAGATGTTTTGTATTATATTTGACTTTAAAGAAGGAAATGGTCAAATACTTAGATATTCATTAAAAAGCTATAACAAGGGCAGCCCAGGTGGCTCAGCGGTTTAGCGCCGCCTTCAGCCCAGGGCGTGATCCTGGAGACCCAGGATCCAGTCCCACATCAGGCTCCCTGCATGGAGCCTGCTTCTCCCTCTGCCTGTGTCTCTGGCCCTCTCTCTCTCTCTCTCTCTCTCATGAATAAATAAATAAAATCTTTTTTTAAAAAAAGCTATAATAAAAATTCCTTTTATTTTAGTTATTTATTAAAAATTTTAGTTGGGAAGTTTTAATTATTTGGAAAAACTTCCTATTTGACATTTTCTCAATTTTAAAAAGAGAGTTTAAGAGTTTTTTCTCAACCAGTTATATGTATAACCATCTTCTGTAATTTTTGAATTTGTTAGGAGTCCATGTGCATACATTGACATTTGCTCATGATCCTGGAATCAACTACGGTAGTGACATAATGACCCTCTTCAGAATTTTAATTCTGATGGGCATTCATTTAGAGCTGCCCTTGGATGTTAGTTTTTAAATTGCCAGGGGAAGCAACCAAAAGCTGCAGAAAGATTTATTTATCATTTGTCATTATGCTATAGAAATGTTAGTGGAAAAGATCACCTCATCATGTAGATATGCCCTGCTGGTAGGCCGTGAAGTAAAAATCTATGGGAAAGACCTAGATGAAGCCTTGGAGAAGAAAATGAAGCCTGAAATGTTATTACCCCCAGGCAGCTCACAAACTGTGTGTGGCTGGAGGGGTGGGGTGGCATGTTGCTGTGTTAGCTTTGCTACAGCCCTTGACCTGCTGTTCTGAGTGGTCTTTAGCTATGTCAGTGGCCAAAAAGTCACTTGGGGAAACCATAAATTGCCAGCTTTCATCTGCTTCCCTATTTTTAGGATTTCCAGTTTGAATGGGCTATTTGTTCATGCATAATTTAGTTTCTTCCCGGAGATGCAAGTTAATGAAACCTCAGTTAATGGCTTTAAGTATTGAGTGTTGGTAAAAAAAAACATTGCGTAGGGTAATACTTTTGAAATTACTTCACAACTAATATAGCTGTGGGAAATATAAAAGGAAGAATGGTTATAAGAGGATTCTGTGGTATGGTCAGCCTGTCTGAGAGATGTTCTTGTCTCATCACTTGGCTTATGAAAGCTCTCCCTCTAGCCTGGGTAACTTTTGTAGAAAGAGTAAAGTGTGTGTTAGTGGGGAAATGTTTGCTCTTTGGGGGTTTGTATTATCTGGAGTTTATATTTACCCATCAACATCAGCGCTCTTCAGATTGGGGACGTACATACTGCTGGAGCTATGCGAGATGACCACCATGGAATGGGAAGGACATATTGGAAATTACAAATTAAAAATTTCTACCTTTTGTATATCTCTTATAAAGTCGTATTAGTAGCATGTTAGTGGTATACATAGTCTATAAACAAAAATGCTTCTATTGAGCATGCCTATTCAGAAACTTCCAGTGACAGATGTGCACAACCAGAAAAGTTGAGACCATTGTTTGGGTATTAGATTTTATGTGGTAATCAAATTTTGTAGGTAAGTATGTGCTATTAGAAGGTTTTGATAAGCAAGGATATAGTTCAGGTCTTTAGTTTGCTATTCAGTTTATCTGAATTTCAGTTGAAAGGGTAAAACTGAAAGTAAATTTGTTAATATTTTTTGTATCTATATTTCTGATTTTTCTTCAGCAATTTGAGTGTGTGTATAAAGCATCGACAGTGCTTCAGGGTCCCTCAGTTTGTTTGCTTTTGCTTTTGTTTAGCTTCAGGGGCGTTGTCGAAGTTAACTCATGGATTGAAAGATGAATCACTGGCTTATATCTATCATTGCCAAAATCATTATTTTTGTCCAATTGGATTTGAAGCAACCCCTGTTAAAGCTAATAAAGCATTCAGGTAGGTATTTCCATATTTTATGTGGATAATTCACCAAGAAAATGTGTGGCATTTAAGGCATTTAAGAAATATTTAGTTGCTCACAAATTGGAACACTTGGTTATTTGCTCTCTTTACTTCTAGTTAGACTATTCTTTTTCTATTTTTAAAGTTCGACTATTCTTTAAGTATTTTAGCTAACTCTTTTGTGGAATTGCATTTGGTATTATCCACTTGGGTACTTCAGACTCATGAAGAGAAAGATGTTTGAAAAATCACTTTTATATATATTATAAAATGGTTGCAAAGGACTTCACGTATTATGTCATGGTGTTTTCATCCATTGTCCCACACGGAAAATGAATTATGGAATCTTGTAGCAAAAAATTGTCCCAAATGAATACAGTAAGAAGCATCTTTTCTCATGGTGAAAAATGTGGAATTTACCAGTGTTCCCCCTTTGCTAAAGGAGGAGGTAGGGGTAGCATTGCTCTCTTTCCATGAAACCTGAGGGTCAGGCAGGGAGAGCACGGGTTGGTCATCTGGGGGTAGGATGGGTTCTTTGGGGCTGGAGGCTATGTAGCATGAGTCCCTCTCAAGGCATTGTGGGGCTGGGCATTCTGGGACAGGATCCTGAAACCTGGGAGAACCAGGAAGCTGGACATTGTGTTTTTGTGAATGGGGAGGAAGAGGGAAACGACTTGATTTCTCCAAACCCTGAAATGTTTTATTCATCTCTCTGGAGGTGAGGCATGTTGTTTCTCCTATGGTTTCATCCTGCACCTTCACCTTACTCCAGATATCTATCAAATATGAAATGTGAAAAAATAGGTACTCCTACTTTGTACTCATTAGGGGAGAGTTCTCCCACCTTTGCCTGTACCTAAGAATCACCTGAGATGCCTTTACAACTGGGCAAATCCCTCCCTGTGCTCTACTCCAGACTTACTTGAATTAGTTTCTGGAGATGAGATGAGGGCATTGGTATACTTTAGGTTTTTTTTTCTTATTATGCCTTTTGAAACTTTTTAAATACACAGTGAAAGGAGAGGAGTAGTTGGGAGAATGCTGGTAGTATTCTAGGATTTTTTTTCTTCTTTTAGATGCTAAGAGGTGGTATATTTCTTTTCTTTTTTTTTTTGTCCTATATTTTATAATAGAGGTCAAGACCTAAGTTTAATTTATGCTTTCTCTTTAATGGCCTTAAGAAATTTCTTCAAGCCTAAACATAATATCTATTCTAGCATTAATGAATGTCATATTTAAATAAACTTTAGTATATATTTTATTAACCTAGTTGAAGCAATATTATCAAAGGAGTGAATGGCCTTTATTAAGCTTGCTATATTTTATATTTAGCAGGGGTCCCCTCTTACCACAAGAAGTAGAATATTGGATCTTAATTGGAGAATCAAGTAGAAAACATCCTGCTATTCACTGTAAAAAGTATGTTAATTTCTCTTCTTCTCTTTAATTTAGGTAAGATTTATATATAATGAAATGCACAGATCTTAATTGCATAATTAGGTGGATTTTGGTAAATGAATACACCTGTGTAACCACCACCCAGATCAAGATATGGAAGATTTTCATTTTTCATTGCATTGAAAGTACCCTCATTCTCTTTTCCTGTCAGTCTCCATAGACAACCTCTGTTCTAATACTGTGGAATTGCTTTGCATGTTCTTGAAATTCATGTATATGGAGTCCTACAATATTCTTTCTTGTCAGGCTTCTATCAGTTAAGTGATCCTGTGAAATTTATCCACAGTGTCATGCATGTCATGCTTCTTTTCTTATTGCTGAGTGATATTAAGTATTATAAGTATACCACAATTTGTTATCCATTTTCCTGTTTGATGACCATTTGGATTGTCTTGAGTTTGGTGTACTCTGGGTAAAGCTGTTAGGAACATTAATGTTCATGTCTTTAAAACTTTTTTAAGTAACAACTTCTTTGAAATAAAATTCACATATCATAAAAGTGCACCCTTTAAAAATGTACAATTCAATGGATTTTAGTGTAGAGTTGAACATTAGTCACCATTACCTAATTCCAGGACATTTTCATCACTCCCAAGAGAAACCCCATACCTGTTAGCAATCACTTCCCAGTCCTCTCCCCCAGCCCCTGGCAATGCCGATCTACTTTCTATCTCTGTGCATTTGCCTAAAATGGACATTTTATATAAATGGAATCATAAAATTTGTGGCCTTTGTATCTGTCATTTTTCACTTAGAATAATGTTTTCAATGTTCATCTGTGGTGTAACATGGACTAGAACTTCATCTGTTTATATGGCCAAATACTTTTCTGCTGTATGGATATGCCATATTTTCTTGTACAGGTTTTTTGAGGACATGTTTTTATGTTTTGTTTCTCTTGGACAGATATTTAGGAATGGAATTGCTGGTTATAGATGTGTATTTAAGAAACTGGGAGAACATTCTCTAGTGAGGTTGTACCATTTTACACTCCCAGCAGCAATTTTTTTAAAAAGATTTTATTTACTTATTCATGAGAGACACAGAGAGAAAGGCAGAGACATACGCAGAGGGAGAAACAGGCTCCCTGCAGGCAGCCTGGTGCAAGACTCAATCCCAGGACCCTGAGATCATGACCTGAGCCAAAGGCAGATGCTCAACCACTGAGCGACTCAGCTGCTCCTGAACCAGCAATGTATGGAAAGTCCAGTTGTTCTTCCTTCATATCTTCACCAATATTTGATGTTTTTTTTTTTTTACTTAATTTTATTTCCCCAGGCTTATTGAGGTATAATGTACAAATACAACTGTATATATTTGAAGTGTGCAATGTGCTGCTGGCTTGATATATATTTTGTGAAATGATTACTACCATCGGTGTTAATTAACATATCCATTAGCTCACATAGTTACCTTTTCTGTGTGTTGGTGAGACCACTTAAGATCTACTCTCAGCAAATTTCAAGTATACGATACAGTATTATTAACTATAGTCACCATGTTATATGGATTCCTAAGTGTTTTAATGGTATTAAGAATTGATTTTTTTTAAAAAAGTATTTTAAAAAAGTATCTATTTTCTAGTTTTATTGACAAATAACTAGCACATATCACTATATAAGTTAGTGGTATACAGCATGATGGTTTGATTTACATATATTGTAAAATGATGACCACAGTAGATTTAGTTAACAAAAAGTCCTCCTTGTGATGGGAACTCTTAGGATCTACTCTCTTACTGACTTCCTTATATATCATATAGTAGTGTTTCCCACAGTCCCCATATTGTACATTATATCCCTACTTATTTGTCTTATAACTGGAAGTATACACTTCCTTTAAAATGTTTTTAAATATTAAAACATTTCCTTTCCTAATTATTTCCTGGTAGTGTACAAAAATACAATTTATCTATATAGGCCTTGAATACTGCATCTTTATCAAACTCACTTATTAATTCCAGTAATAGTTTTATAATACAGAGTAATTTGTAATTACTTTGTATTTTATATATAATCAATCATGTTGTCTGTGAATAAATGGACATTACCTTTTTTTTAAAAAAGATTTATTTATTCATTTGAGAGAGAGAGAAAGTGTGCATGAGTGGGAGGGAGGAGTAGAGGGAGATGGGAGATGGGAAGCAGATTTCCCACTGAGCTGAATGTGGAGCTGGAACGGGAGGTGGGGCTCCATCTCCCAACCAGGAGATCATGAGCTGAGCTGAAACCAAGAGTCAACACCCAACAGACCGAGACACTCAGGCACCCTCATATAACGTTTAAATGTTTTGAAAACGACTTTACTTAAAAGGGAAATATGGACTGTTTCTATTCTAGCCTGCAAGATTTCATGTAACAGGTTGATAGGTATGTATTTCATTGTGAAAGTAAGCATTTTAAAACTGAGAATCTTGGCAATAGCTGGTTAAACTGACTTGTCATAAAAAAAGAATTAGGGATGCCTGGGTGGCGCAGCGGTTGGGCGCCTGCCTTCGGCTCGGGTCGTGATCCTGGGATTCAGGATCGAGTCCCGCATTGGGCTCCCTGCGAGGAGCCAGCTTCTCACTATGCCTATGTCTCTGCCACTCTCTCTGGCTGCGTCTCTCATGAATAAATAAATAAATCTTAAAAAAAAAGAATTAAAGCTTAGTAGGTGGAACAATCTTGATATAAGAAAATTACTGTCATGGTAATATTGTAGCAAGTTGCTCATGTGAAAAGTTCCATTACAAGGGTGTCTAGGGGGCTACAAGGGTGTCTGAGCATCCAACTCTTGATTTCAGCTTAGATTGTAGTCTTGGGGTCATGAGATCGAGCCTTGCATTGGGCTCTGCATCAGCACAATCTGTCCCTCTTCTTCTGCTTCTCCGTTCTCTTATGTGCTCTCTCACATAAATAAATAAAATATTTAAAAAATTCCATGACAATGGCATCTTATACTTAAAGAAAAGTGTTCTTTATCCTTCCTTTTCCACTATAGGTGGGCAGATATTGTTACTGATCTCAACACTCAAAACCCAGAGTATCTAGATATCCGACATTTGGAGAGGGGGCTGCAGTATCGAAAAACAAAGAAGGTAAGAACACAATAGGATTTGAAGATATTTCCCGACCAGCCCAAATGCAGTCTTTGACTCAGCACTCTTTAGGTTGTAAATAATAGATATCCAGTTCAGAGTATCTTAGATAGAGAAGTGAAAATTACTTTCAGGACATAGGGCTATCTTTAGAATGAAAAGGGAAAGATGATAGCCTGGATTTGTAAGGGATAGGTATCACCTCAAAGAATGTTAGCAGGGGCCAAGTTGCTAATCTGTTTGATTCTTTTGGGAGTTGTCTGCCAGATTGTTTCCTGAAGATCAGGAACTTCAACTTATATCTCCCTTTCAGATGAGCAGTCTAGACTGAGACTGGCCTGTGTCTGGTCCAGTTTCAGAGCTTTGGCCCAGCTTGGGTCAGGTGTTCATTCCTGAGGCAAATGAATTGTGGCCATAAAGCAGAGCCATGTGTAAAGAAGGCAGCTGGGAGAGGTTCTCAGGGAATGGTAGATTCTGTGGATTGTGTTGACCTCCCACTGATATGATCTACTAACACTGAGAATGTATAAGAGATAGGAAGAGGAATGATTTTGGTGTTTGATGATTTTATTTATTTGAGAGAGAGTGAACCAAACAAGTGTGAGAGAGTGGGTGAGGGGCAGAGGGGGAGAGACAGAGAGAGAGAGAATCCCAAGTAAACTGTACTGAGTGCAGAGCTGGATGGTAGGGCTTGATCTCACAGATCAAGAGTTGGTCACTTGACGATTGATCACCCAGGTGCCACAGACCTTGGGAGTTTGGATTAGGCAAATGGGGAGGTTACAGTGTGTGTGACTTGTGGGGAGGTGTACAGTGAGGGGGAGTGTTTTGGTTCCTGTAGGCATTGTTATATTTTTGTAAAGGCAGCTAGTCTAGAAAGATGCAGGATAAGGTGATCTGATGATGTCTGTTTTGAGGCAGGTAAAAGGGAAAAATAAGGGAATTCATAGGAACCCACATAATTAGCATAATTCCTTTTATTTTCTTAACCCAGCTTCTTTTCTTCTCAGGTTGGGGGAAATTTGCATTGCATCATTGCCTTCCAGAGACTTAATTGGCAAAGATTTGGCCTTTGGAACTTTCCATTTGGAAGCATTAGACGAGAATCACAACCTCCAACACATGCCCAGGGAATTGCTAAATCTGAGAGTGAAGATAATATATCCAAGAAGCAGCATGGGCGTCTGGGCCGGTCTTTCAGTGCTAGTTTCCATCAGGACTCGGCATGGAAAAAGATGTCCAGTATCCATGAGAGAAGGAACAGTGGCTACCAGGGTTACAGTGATTATGATGGGAATGACTGACCACGTTGGATACCGAACATCTTGTGTTATACACACAACTGGTTCTACACAAGACTGCATTAAGACAGTAGAAGATTTTATTAAGCCTACACTAAATAGAACAGATCTTGTGGTACAAAACATAGCCTTGTAGTTCTCCAGTAAATAAGCTTGTGTATGATTATGATGGGTGATTTCAGATAAATAAGCAGATAAGCACAGATTACTGTCCTTTTAAAGTTAAGGTATGAAAACATTATGGATAATTTCACAAAATCCAATAAATTGCATATAAACAAATCAAACACAAATTCACTTAATAACATCATGATTTGCAATACTTAAGCATGAAATTATTTCTTATGACTTAATCACCAGGCATTTTTTGCAGATAGTTTTATTGCTAAACTCAAAATATAAGGCACCATCTACCTTTTTAAACAAAATTAGGGTTGTTGATTTCTAGTTTTCTCTGATGGTTAAAGCTCATTTAAAATTATTTAGGGACTCTAGAATTCTTTTTCTTGTAAGCAGTATCTTGCCTGCCTCATTTGTTTCCTGGCTTTCTCAGGATCCTCAGTAAAGAGGCAAAAGAGAAGACTCAAGAAACTCATCTTTTCTATTGGTGCATTGATTCAGGATATTCTTGACTTTTTTGACTTGGTATCTTACTATCCAATATTGGCAAGATCTTCAGGTCTTGAAAGATTTCTGTGTACAATGAACCTTGTTTTGGGATACAATAAAAGAACAAGTGGGATCCAAAGTTTCTACATCCAAGGTAATCTGTGAAATGAAATCTTCTGATATTTGATTGGTCCCTCAGTGTGGAGTCTATATTGTGAACAGCATTAAAGAGGCATTAGGAATGCTATGTCACTCAGAGGGCAAATATCCATATTCCCAACTCTGAGCTGCTTCTTTTGTAAACCTGTGCAATTAGCTGTTTGAAGTGAGTGTTAAATAGTTCAGAAAGTGTGGATTTCATGTATTTGAGCTCCTCTCTAGTTGATGTCAATTTTTATTCTGCTGCCAACCTGTGACTTGTTCTTTCATTTCAGGGGCTGTTCCATGCTCACATCAGTAACTTGATTATTACAAGGTGCTGAATGTGTTGGTAACCATACTGCAATACACCTCAAGGAAGAGGGTTCAGATTTTTATTTTTAGGATATTTTCATTTTCTTCTCTTTTGAATTTTATATCCATTTATCCACTCAGACATGCCTAGCCTACAGACAGGGATATATATTACAAAAGGGTCATTTTTCTGAAGAGAATATTTTGCGTGAAATGCAAAGGAATGAGGAGATTTGTAGGTTGTTGATTTTGTTACTTCACACTGGAACTTTTAAGAAGTTTTCATCAAATAAAGTTTTGTTTTCTACTTTTAACAGTGTGAATGCTTTGAACCTTTGTTTTAGGTGGGGAGTGCCCTTGGAATTCTGTTGGAAGTTTGTGACAATTGTGCCTAAGTAGTGTGTTAGAAGAAACTTTCTTGTATCAGACTTTTATAATCAGTGGAACGATATAAATTATGACTATAGTTTTAGATTCCTGTAAGACGTCAAAATAGGAAATAGAACATTTAGTTATATGGGCTTGACCTAAACAAAGTTGTCACTTTTGTAGGTCAAACATGGTTGAATATCAGCAGTTTGAGTTCAATGACACATTTCAGAGAAGAGACAGATAGAACCAAGAGGAAAGGAGACCAATGCAACATTAAGAATACAGTGACACCTAAGAAAGAGGATGAGTTTATATGAATTACCTATTGGCCATAAACAATTTTTATAAAAGTTTTGATATATAGGATTACTTAATAACTTGATATATAAGTTCGGCAGTTATTAAGAGCACATTGAGGTTTATAGAGACTAATTCCCCCAAAACTATGTGCAAGTCACTGTGCACTTCTCTTTCAAGATGAGTAACATTCCTGTCACATTTGATTTCTTGGTCAGTGCTTCTTAGGAATCTCCATAGAAGCACTGAAGTTTCAAATACTGGTTCCATGCTCACTAGCTTTGCATCACTACGTGCAAGTTAAGATTAATGTTTCTGTGCTTATTTCCGCATTGGTTGGGGATAATGGCATCTATTTTATAAATTGTTCTGAAGAATAAGTGAATGCATGTACAGTGTTTAGAAGAGTGCTTTGCAGACAGTGCTTGCTATTATTACTCCAAAAGTGTGTATTACTGCTCAGAATCTTGAGAACTCCTTAGGTAAGTCAAATACACACCCCTTGTGACTGTTCCCTCAAAAGAATATTTTGTATTCAAGCAATGTTGCTCTGGTTTTAAAAGCACATGTAATATTCAGATGCCTGTGTTGCTATTTGTTTTTACCCAGCTTGTAGACATAAAAAATGTTTTAGATGAAATCCTGAAATTGTTCCTATCCCCAGTGCTACACCCCATCATTAGGCCAGGCTGGTGCAGTAGCCAAAACACGTCCAAACTTGCCTTGTACCAGACAACTTGCTCCGGGATTCATCACAGTTTGCATATCAGTTTTACCCATAGCATTTTCTCCCTCGATCATTCGCTCAACAAACTAATTTGATCACTATTACCCACTAGGTGTTTCATATAAAAATCACCGATCTCAGAACCCTAAGAAATAGGTGGCACCACTATTTCCCTCCCAGACCCTCACTGGTGAAGAAATTTGCTTAGGATCATCGGGTGTCTCCGTTTACTAGCGCTGCCATAACATACCACAGACTGCAGTGCTTAAACAGCAGAAATGTATTTTTTGCAGTTCTGGAGGCTGCAAGTTTGAGATCAAGGGTTGACAGGTTTGGTTTTACCTGAGCCTTTCTCCTTGCCTTGTGGACGGCCACCTTCTCGCTGTGTCCTCACAGGCCTCGTCCTCAGTGTGCACATCCTTGGTGTCTGTGTGCCCAAATTCCCTCTCATAAGGACACCAGTCAGAATGGGTTAGGTTCACCCTCACAGTCTCATTTTAGCTTAATCACCCTTCAAAGGCCAATCTCCAAGTACAGTCACGTTCTGAGGTGTTGGGGTTTAGGGGTTTGCCACATAAATTTTGGAGGTGCACAGAGAGCTGAGCCCACCAACACAGGGTTATGATGTGGCTTGGGCAGGATTTGGACCACGGGCTGCCTGACTTGTGGACATTCTCTTTCAGGAGGATGCAAGATACACCCCACAGCTTTAGAGGTTGAAAGAAGTCATTCAGGCAATATTTATGGAACACCTGCTAAGTGTATGGAGTGTATGTGGGGTCCTAACAGTCAACAAAATAGCTCTTGGCTTCAGTAAGTCTATAGCCTCCTGTGGAGGGGAGGGGGACAACAAACATTGAACAGGCAATTATATTAACCTCTGTAAAATACAACCAGTAATCATTTCTGGGAATGACTCCACAAATGGAGTAAAGACTCCCCCCAAAAAACAAAACAAAACAAAAAACAAACCCCCAAACCCCCAAAATTGTGCAATGGTTTTCCTAAAAAGTAATTTTTAAAAAAGATTTTATTTACTCGTGAGAGACACAGAGAGGCAGAGACATAGGGGGCAAAGCAGGCTCCATGCAGGGAGCCCGACGTGGGACTGGATCCCGGGACTCCAGGACCACGCCCCGGGCCGAAGGCGGTGCCAAACCGCTGAGCCACCCGGGCTGCCCTAAATCAACCTTTCCATTGAGCTTCAACCTCGTTTCTATACAAGTTAGAACCAATGTGTATGATGAGTCATCACTTATTGAATGGTAGTGGTGAGCAGTCTTCATACATCACCTGCATTCCTAGCTAAAACAGTCTGTAAGATGGATCTTATGCCCCATCTGCAGAGGAAAAGCCAAACCCCGAACCAGCCCGAACACTAGGACGCGGCGTGGTGGGGATCGGACTCTGGGCCTGCAACCGCCTTTCCAGCAACTACTCTCACGACCAAGTCTCTCGTCACTTCTGACCTACGGAACATGGAATCCTAAATTTAGACACCGGAGAAACACCAAACTATATTTCAAGGGCTAAGGCTTTTAAAAGGTGGTTAAGTTAAAAACGATGCCCTATTATTATCTAGCTACTACAGGGTGTCGGGAAAAAAAACGTGTTGATTTAAGAACCTCAGCCAAGCATCCCCCTTTCTGTTGTCGCCTCTCATGTAAAACAATAGTCGGTATTAAGAGTTTGCAGAACTGGCGGCGGGCGGGGAGAAACTGACCCGCAAGAGCCACGTGGAGAACTGTCACGTCAGCGAGCAGATACTCCGCATCGCGGGGAGGGTTAGCGGCGACAATGCCCGCGTGGAGGCGGTTCGGGAACAGCAGGACGCACGCACAGCGACGGAAGCCACCCCGCTTCCGGGGTGGAGAGGCGCAGCCAATATACGTGTGCCAGGAGGCGGGACTTCCGCCTGGAGCCTGCATTAGACGGAAGCGGGGCGCTCCCGTTTTGCGTCGGTTTACGCACTAGCTTAAGGAGACAGGCTGTGTGTGTGTGTGTGGGGGGGAGCCCCTTCTGGCGGCTTATCTCGCCGACGCCCCCCCCCCCCACTCCTCCTTTTAGAGTGCGTAGGTTTGGGGCAAGCCTTGGGCGAGAGGAGGACTTGCTCTTCCCGACGCCGGCCCCTCCCTGGTCCCGCCTTTCTCCTGTGAGGCAGCGTCGCCACCGGGAAGTACCGCTGCGGCCGCGTTGTTGTCGGGCTTCCCCGGGTGGGAGCGTTGCGAGCCTGCCGCCCCGCCTGTCGCCGCAGCCTCATGGGGGTCCACGGGCTCTGGAAGCTGCTGGAGTGCTCCGGGCGGCAGGTCAGCCCGGAGACCCTGGAAGGGAAGATCCTCGCCGTGGGTATCCTTGACGTGTCCTCGGGTGCGGGATTCTCGCCAGGTCCCAGTTCCTCGCTGTGGGCTCCCCACTGGGCGCGGGGTGGCTGGGCAGGAGGCCAGGCGCCCTGGGCGGTGCCGTCCACCTCCTTGATGACCCTTTCTCTCCCCGAGTGTCTGCCCTTCCCGGCTTTGGGGTCAGGCCACCCAGGATCGCAGTCGTCGGGGTTTATCCTAGGGTGTGTGTGCGCCTCCGTTCTCGTCTGGAAGGTGGCAGCGATGGTAGTATCCACACGCAGGGTTGGTGTGAGTAATAAGGGGGTCACGTAAGTGGAAGGAGCTTCGTGAACGTTGTAAGGCTTAGAAGTAGGATCCCTGCTGGGAGGTGAGCATGGAGAAGACGCGGCGGACTTCCCCACCGGGACTTGTACTGTCTGTCCTGACTTCTGCCCCACTAGGCTTGTTAGAAGAAGGGTGGTGGGGACAGGGGTTCGACCTTTTTTTCTTTTCTTTTCTGAAAAGTAACTTTTACTATTTTTTATTATGGGTTTTGGAATAGGAAAGCGACGTTGTGCAACACTGGGAAGGCTTCAAAAGAGAAACAGTGGTTGGTTGGTTGTTTTGTTTTCTCCTCCTAGTCTCTATGAAGGACTTTAAAGGACCGTCGTTTGTGTATCTGTCTGGTTTGGTGTCTTTGGAATTAAACGTTTTAATTTTCTTTTTTTTTTTTTTTTTAAATTGTGATCCTGTATTCCTTTTCTTTTTTATTATTTTTTTAAAGATTAAATTCATTTTGCCAACATACAGTATAATGCCCAGTGCTCATCTCATCATGTGCCCTCCCTAATGCCCAGCACCTAGTTACCCCATCTCCCAACGCCTTCCCAAATGTTTGTCTTCTTTATCAAAATATGAATACTCGTGAAAGTTTGGTCTTTTTATTCGTTAAGCATTCTCCTCCTTTCCGTCCTCCTCTTTTGAATGGCTGTTCTGTTCTGGAAGCTGGTGGCACCTTACACCAGTTCTTTCCTGGGAACTTATGAGCCTAGGAGTTCATAAGGGAGGTGGAGGAGAGAATCATGTAAATAATTCCTGTCGGTGGTAAATGCAGTTTAAGAATGAGTAAGAATTCTGCGGAAGGAGCCACAGAGAGGAACCATTATTGAGCCTGGAGACAACTTATACATAATGGAACACTGAAAATTTTCAAATTAAAGTTAAGATGATGATTATATTTTCTGCAGTGTGAATAATCTTGAACTACGTCTGTAACAAGTTGTGGCTTGCTGAAAAGTTTTTATGCAGGATACCATGCGTAGGGGAAAGGGAAAGGTGCTGGTGGTTGTTTTTTAAGCACATGTGCTATTGTTGCCCTCTAGTGGTTCTTCAAATCACTGCTTCCTAAAGATTTTCATCATAGACCTGTACCTGAAGGAAAGCGCAGTTTTCAGTGACAGGAACCCTTCAAACTTCAGCAAAGACTTAGGCATTTTATGTTGCAGCCCCTATGAAGAATTAACAATCTATAAAATCTTTAAGATGACACATGAAGTTCAGCATTCTAATTTTTTAGGAAGTTGTCCAAAGTAAGGAAGGTAAATCATTTAATTTAGAATTTAGATTATTTTTAGATGACCCAGGAGCTCTTTTGGGACATGAAATGATTTTCATGAGGTTATTAAGTTTTTCTGAAAGAACAAATCATTTAAAGAGGACTGTCAAAGATCTTTCACTTATTTATTTATTTTTTTAATTTTTATTTATTTATGATAGTCACACAGAGAGAGAGAGGCAGAGACACAGGCAGAGGGAGAAGCAGGCTCCATGCACCGGGAGCCCGACGTGGGATTCGATCCCGGGTCTCCAGGATCGCGCCCTGGGCCAAAGGCAGGCGCCAAACCGCTGCGCCACCCAGGGATCCCAAAGATCTTTCACTTATAATTACAATCTCATTTATATACGTATGTGTATAAAAATATATGTAAAAGAAATTTGATTGTTTTATAATTGATTTTGCTTTGTTTCATTTTCATGGGAATTTGAATTAAAATATCTGACCTATATTCCATTTTTTGGTCTTTTTTGTTAAGAAATTATCTACGACATACTAGGTTCATAAGTTACTCGTGGATCCTTAAAATACATTTTTTAAAACCATCTATAAGTGAGTGTCTTGTTTATTTATCCAATCTAAATGTGCCCAATAACAATTAACAGCTTAACTTTAGTTTCTTATGAATCTTAGCATACAAAATGCATTTGTAAAATGCATTTACGTGTCTTAGCAAAATATTACACTCTCTTTAGGCTATGCATACTAATTGGTATTAAATTGTAAGTCACCTACCAATAGAACTAAAGTAATTTACCTTTCGTTTCAGAATGTTATTGGTCCTTTGGGTCTTATCTATAAAATGTTTCTGGCTTTGCTGTGGATTTAATTTTTTTCCAGCTGTTCCTTTTTTTTTTTTATAGACTTACTGAAATTAGACAAGTCTTTTTTTTTAAGATTTTATTTATTTATTCATGGGAGACACACACACAGAGAAAGAGAGAGAGAGAGAGAGAGAGAGAGAGAGGCAGAGACACAGGCAGAAGGAGAAACAGGCTCCATGCAGGGAGCCTGACATGGGGCTCGATCCAAGGACCCTGGGATCATGACCTGAGCCGAAGGCAGATACCTAACTGATTGAGCCACCCAGGCACCCTGTTCAGGGCTATTGTTTGCTATTCTATCCCAAGAATTTGGGACACTATGCTAGCACATAGTAGCACTCAAATATTGGAATGAGTAGAATAATAGCTTGCTTTCCACTAGTTACTTTGTTACACAGTGTTTATTGAGTTAATTGTTGATGGGTCTAATTTGTTTTATGGTTATAAATTAGGTAATGTACATCTATTTAAATACTATTCAGCTCACTTAATATCAAGTATTTGTTGCCTCCTATATGCTCTCGGAAAGGGAGAGCCTTGCACAGAAGTGTGGTCTAGCTAAACAAGACATGGATCTCACTGATTTTTCCCTCCATTAGATTGTAAACTCCACGAGGACAAACCCTTTGTTTCGTTCAGGGCTGTATCCCCAGTGGGATTTCTGTCATGTAATAAGTAATATATTTTTGAATAGGAGCCTATAAGTGGAGGTCTTTATCTGGGCTGAGGAAGTGACCATTAGACTGAGACCTGTGAATCAGAGGTAACTAAGCTAAGAGAGGAGGGAGCATGTGAGAAGACCCCGGAGGCAGGAAAAATCTCTCTTCAAGATAGATTAAAAGATGGAATTGATAGAAGCTGGTAGTGTTTGGATGAGGGGAGCGTTGGGGATGACAGCATTCTGGCTCTGGTGAATGGGGTGACATTCTCTGCAATGGGGGCATAAGCAGCCTGGTGGAAAAGATGTGGAGAAGGAGGCAAACCATAAGAGAGACACTCGTAACTCTAGGAAGCAAACTGAGGGTCCCTGGAGGGGAGGTGGGCAGGGAGGATGGGATAACTGGGCGATGGGCATTAAGGAGGGCATGTGGTGTAATGAGCATTGGGTATTGTATGCAACTGATGAATCACTAAATTCCACTCCTGAAACTAATAATGCAGTATATGGTAATTACCTTGAATTTGAGTAGGTAAATAAATAGGAATAAAAGAAAAAAATAGATGTGGAGTTTAGTTTTGATTATGTCAAGTTGGGAATGTATGCAAGGCACCAGGTAGAGATGTCAACTAGGCCATCTAGTCTAGGAGTCAGGACAGAGTCCTGGGGCAGCCTACCGGATAGAGAGGGCGTGGTGTGGAGGTGCTAAGGTAGCCTGGGGAGCCAGTGCAGCAGGAGGAAGGGCTGGGGGCTCAGGAGAGCTCTGCTGAAGTCATGCCTGAGCAGTGAGTTAGAGGAGTGTGTAGAGAGATGGAGAGCAGGAAAACCAACATCACCCTGTCCATCTGATGGACAAATAGGAAATAATTTAGTAAGAAGCATTTTTTACAAAAGTTAAATCCAGGAAAACATAAATTACTTAAAATTGCAAAAGAGCTAACTATTGTTCATATTTTGGCATCTGAACTTCTAGTTTTTCATATTTAACAACCATGTATATTATAAAACGTAATTATGCATTCCATAGTCCTGTAAGCTGTTTCATGTCCTTTAATATTTAGTGACTGTCTTTCTTATCACTATACATGCTGCCATAGCTTCCAGTTTTGAGGGCTGTTTGATATTCCAGCAAATCCGTATATCATAGTTCAGTTTAAGTAAAGACCTGTTGGAAAACTTTTCCATTGTTTTTCATATTTTCATCACTGTAAGCATTCTTAGAAGTAACTTTAATTGTGACTATATGATGATTTTCTGAGAATAAAGTGCCTGGAAATAGAAGTAGTAAAATAGAAATGCCAGTTTTTACATTTTTTGCTAATATTGTCAAATTGTTCCCCAGAAGAGTTGTGCTTAATTTACTAAAATTCTGTAGAGATTTTTAGTTTTTTTGAAGAAGCAACTGTTTACAATTAGATTTTTTTAAATCACACATATATTGATGTACGGTAACAGTCTGTGAATAGTAGTAATGAGGGTTCAAATAAACTGATTTTAGATAGATTCTATTAGGGCTCAACATTTTTCAATTTCTTATGAACTGATGGGGCTTAGTTTCAGGGTCTAGATGATATCAGTTACTATAACTTGAAGTTGTGGGGATGAGGGAAGAAATTCCAAAATACTTTCCATTAACAATTTTTCCAGATATTAGCATTTGGTTAAACCAGGCACTAAGAGGGGTCCGGGATTGCCATGGGAACTCAATAGGAAATGCTCATCTTCTCACTTTGTTTCATCGGCTCTGCAAACTCTTATTTTTTCGAATTCGTCCTATTTTTGTATTTGATGGGGATGCTCCACTATTGAAGAAACAGACTTTGGTAAGAATCATTTTTTTCTTTCTGCATTCTTAGAGAAACGTAGAATTTTAGTTTTCTCTGTAGAATTTTGGAAGCCAAAACTTATTTTGACATATATCCAGCTTAATTTCAACTTTTTAAAAAAATTTATCTTGAACACATCAACTTTTTTTTTAAACGATTATTTGTGAGACTATATTCTGGGTGTAGTGATAAAATTCAGCTTTTAATAGAATGACTAAATTCTTACACTTGAGAGTTTTCCTTTTAGAATATCTTCTTAGGTGTTCTATGTGTGTTTCAGCTGTGCTGCCGAGTATGATAGTCTGTTGGGGAGATGCCTCCATGAATTTGAGAGCGTGAGTCCTCAGTGTTTAAAGACTAATTGGATTTTATGTGGTGCCAGGTGTGACTAATGTGGATTATTGAGGAAGGAAGTTGGCCAGGATGTAAAAGAATGACACTGAGTTTCTTCATTCTGAAAGTAGTTTGAAACAATATTGGAACAAAGTTGTGAACTTTGGAGTAATTGTGTAACCCCCGCCCCCCCCCCCCCCCACTGCCCATGACAGCACCCATTTGAACATAGGACTTTTTATGTGTTGAAAATGCCAGCTCATCACTTGATAATCACACCAGACAGACATTGTCTAATTTAGTGAGGATGTAGGATAAGAGTAAGGATCAGTAAATGTTTGGAGACATTTGTTCCCCCAATAAAAGGTCTATCTAGACCTGCATGTTGCAGTTTTAAATTATCCAAGGCACATTCTATCAGGAACTCCTTGGAAGGATTAGACAGGAAAAAAGAACTCCAGAATTTATCTACTAGTAAACATCTCCCTAATTCCCCAGCCCCATGATAAAGCTTTTAGCTAACACTACTGTAGTAATCATTTTGTAATATATAAGTGTACCAAATCAACACATTGTATATCTTAAACTTTCCACAGTGTTCTATGTCTGTTATATTTTAATTAAAAAAAAAAGAAAGAAAGGAAAATAATGTTTTGGTATTTCCTTCTTATATTCCATAATAAGCATGGAGAGTATTCCATTTTTTTCCTGCATGGACATTTCTTACAAGATTCTTCTGTACATTTTAGGATTTCTTATGATACAATCTTGAATGTTGAGGGACAGAATGGCATGTTAGTAATGTACTTTTTAATTTTGATTTTTTTAAAATTTTTATTTATTTATGATAGTCACACACACACACACACACAGAGAGAGAGAGAGAGAGAGAGGCAGAGACACAGGCAGAGAGAGGAGCAGGCTCCATGCACCGGGAGCCTGACGTGGGACTCGATCCCGGGTCTCCAGGATCGTGCCCTGGGCCAAAGGCAGGCGCCAAACCACTGCGCCACCCAGGGATCCCCCTTAATTTTGATTTTTATTTTCTTTGAGAGAAAGCAAGAGGAAGAGCAGGGGGAGGGGCAGAGGCAGAGGGAGAGAGAATCTCAAGCATACTCCCTGCTGAGCATGGTTCTGACACAGAGCTCATTCTCATGACCCAGAGATCATGACTGGAGTCACGAAGTTAGGAGTTGGAAGCTTAACTGGCTGAGCTACCCGGGAGCCCCAAGTAATGTGTTTTTATAAAATCAGTATCAGATTGGTTTTGGCAATTTTAAAGAATATGTTAATAACCACTTTTGAGAGACATTTGCTTAATTATATACTAATAAGTTTTAGGCTTCTGGGGCATGTTAAAGGCTATTTAAAAGAAACTGAAAGTAATACTTTCCCAAACACTATATCCTAGCCAGTCCGTTTAGTCGTAGGGAAATGGAGACTGTCTGTCTTTTGCGTAGCAGGAACATACCCACTGATGTGACGGTTGGGAGGAAATACTAAAGCAGTCATAATCTGAAAACTCAGACAAACTAAATCCTATGGAGAAAAGTCACAGAAATGTTTTTAATATACTAACTCCCTGAAACAGTCCTGTGTCCTTTGTTTTCACAGGCTAAGAGAAGGCATAGAAAGGATTTGGCAGCCACCGACTCCAGAAAAACGACAGAGAAGCTTTTGAAAACATTTTTGAAAAGACAGGCTATCAAAACTGCCTTAAAAAGCAAAAGGCAAGAAGCAAATTACATACTTTTGAAGATTAAGAGCTTTTAGTTTTTGTGTTGGATTCCTGTGGTTCCCTTTCCCTGATTTTAACTTGCAGATCACAGAGAGTGAAATCAGAGGAATAAGTGGGCTATCCATTGGACCCAGTAATTGGAAGTTGTGAAAATTCTCTGTTCGGTGAAGATCAGCTGTGATATGAGAATGGAAAGCTGTGGTGGTGGTTGTGGGCACTTTATACTTTGATTAGATGCATCTCTGTGCCTGCAGATGAGGCCCTGGCTGAGGTGCCTGGAGCCAGAGCTCCAGTGAGTTTTCCATTCTCCTGAGGGCATGCTTGCTCTAACAGCAGCAGCCAGGGGCAGCCAGGGCTGCAGGGTGAACCTGCTACAGCCCTGTGTTTTCCCCCCTCTCACACCCTCAGTGGGGGCATCTTACTGACTCAACATCCTATTTCCTGTCACCTCTGCTTAAGTCTGTGTGTGCTTTTCAGAGACGAAGCACTCCCCAGTCTTACTCAAGTTCGAAGAGAAGATGACCTCTATGTTTTGCCACCTTTACAGAAGGAAGAGAAAAATAGGTAAATGTTTAACTGTTTAAAACTAGTAATTGTCTATATATTTATGTTTTTATCTACATGATAAGACATGTAGGAATTAATGCATCTGAAAATGCATTCTCAACACCTTTTAGAATGTTTTTCAAAGACTAAGATTTTTAGTTACTAACTTGTCCTTGTGGTTTGGTAGTTTGTGCTGGTTTGTCTGCAGACCCTGTGTTAGCCCTGTTCCTGTGTAATTTATGAAGGTGTGGATTTTCATTCTGCAGACCCTGTGTTAGCCCTGTTCCTGTGTAATTTATGAAGGTGTGGATTTTCATGTTTCCTATCCTTTGTTTACACTTGCCATCTCTGCCTGTTTCTCAGCTCGAGTCAGCTTTCTGTCACCACCACGCTACAAGATGACACACAACATCCTTGCTGAATCTAGTAGATACTTCGCAGGTGTCAGCTTACTGTACTTTTCAGCTGCATGTGACGTGGCATTTGTGTTGTCCTGCTATCTGGGCACCTCTCTGGCCACTTTCTCAGGCTCCTCTGTGGACTGTCCCTCTGGGTCGCTGTTCACTATCAGTGGCTTCTGTGGCTGAAGTGCAGGAGGGGGGCCAGGAAGTGTGTCTCTGCCCTCACCTGCCTGCATTCCTTTCTCAGGGGCTCTGGAGACACCAGGTAGCTTTCGAATCAGGCCAGTTCTGTTTATCTAGAGTTCTCTAGAGTTCTATAGATGATCAGGCTGTATAGAACAAGCTCACATTAAGCAAACTCAAAGAATATCAGAATGTTTATATATTAACTTAGAGTGAGAAACTAACCAAACGGACCAGAATTCTCTTGTTGGCTGCTCAAGAAGTATGCTCCTCCTCACTTCTTTCTCTGTCTTTGATCTTCCCTTTTTGCTGGAACCCCTACCCACCAAGTTCAATCTCTGCTTTGTGGTATAGAAGCTCTTAAAACCCAAACCTGATAATTTCATTTCAGAGCTTGAAACGCTTCCCAGCTTCTCATTTCTTTGGATAAAACTTCATCCTCTTAATCACATGCTTCTCCAACCTCACCAGGTCCTCTCTGTCATCTCCAGGCAGGCTTTCTTTCCCTTGTTTCCAGATGTTTATAGGATGTAGTGTTGCTGCATGGAACACTTGTCTCCATGAATGTTCCCCAGACTCTACAACTGTACCTCTCTTATTTGTGGCTAAGTCCAAGCAGTGCAATTGCCAGAGATTCCAGAAAACTTTAGGACCCCCCCCCCCCCCCACCGCCAATCCACATTGGAGTGAGATAATTCCCCTTATTGCAACTTTAGCAACCTGCTCCTCCCTTGTGATGGACATCGTTAGATCGTATTGTGGTTGCTCTCTGGCATGTGTCCCCTCCTGACTGGCTGTGGGAACAATGACAGCATGTATCGTGCCATCTTAGGTACCATTGTAGCTCCTACAACTAGTGGCCCCTTGCTCAGGAAATATTTTTATAAGTTATCATTAAATCATAGATACTATAAATGTATGCTTGACTTTCAGTTCAGAAGAAGAAGATGAAAGAGAATGGCAAGAAAGAATGAGTCAAAAACAAGCATTACAGGTACTTAATGTAATTTTTGAATTCAGAATATATTCTGTTATTTGAAGTGAATGACACGAAAATGAATAATGAGGTAGTATGAATTTATGGAAGTTCCTGGTAAAAAAAATAGATGCCTTCTTTATCGTGTGTGTGTATATGTGTATGTGTATGTGCATGTGTTTGTACAAATACACAGGCACCCATACACGTTTTGCCTATTTATATGGCATTTGCCATTATGCGTACGTGGATATCCAAAATAAGCCATCTTTCTTTTACAACCAACAACTAAACAAACAATAAGTATAAATAGTAATACCTACTTGTGTAAAAATAGAGGAAACGTACCACCCATAAATGACTTCAGGTAACATCTTGGTATGTATCAGCCCATTCTCCCACCCCACTCCTTACGGTTGAGCATCTGTGTGTATTTGGGTGTGTGTACATGTTAGGTATACATGCGTGCATATATATGTGAATGTATGTCTGTGCCTATGTTCTAGGTATCCGTTGCTGTGTAACTTGGTGGCATGAAAACAGTTGTTTGTCACTCTCCTTTTGCCGTTCTGGGTGCTGCTTAGCTCAGCAAGGCAGTCCTCTCTGCACGTCTCCCGTGTAAATGCAGGCAGTCCGTAGCTGGGGCTGAAGTCCCCTCCAGGGCTTCCTTACTCACATGTCTGGCAGTTGATGCTGGCTGCCCATCCAAACACCTGCCTATGGCTTCTCCGTGTGGCCTGGGCTCGTTCACAGCATGGCACTTTGTTCCAAAGGCAAGCATCCCAAGAACAAGTGACTGGCAGAGTGCTGTGGCCTTTCCTAGCCAGCTTCGGATGTAGTGCAGCCTCCCTCCTGTGTGCATTCTGAGTGGGAGAAGTTGGTCAGTGAGGCCAGCCCCTATTTAAGGGGAGAATAATTAGATGAAAGAGTGTCAGAGAATCTGTGGTCATGTTTTAAAACCATCACCTCACATATTTTAATGAATGACATTTTTACAAATTAATGTACTGTAATAAGACTTTTGAGGTACAAGCCTCAACTTCTGCATTATTAATACAGCAAATGACAGCAGTCATGGTGAAGACCATGAACATTGTGATTAGAAAGACGTGCATTTAGGTACGGACTATCCTGTGCCTAGCTATGTGTTCTTAGACAATTTAACTTCTCCAAGGCTTTATTTCCCTTTTCTTCTTTTCTTTTTTTTTTTTTTTTTTTTTTTAGTAAAACAAAAATACTAATGATGCCTACCTCGGAGGGCTGATGGGAACAGAAAGGTGCTCCCTCAGTGTGGGGAAAGCACGGGGTGTTCTTAGCTTGACTGGCCTAAGTGCCGGCTGACTTGCACGTACACCTACATATACAACATACCTACATATAGGACAGCAAATTGTATTATTTTATTTTCTTTATGAATGAAGAGTTTTAAATTATTTTTGGTAATTATTTAAAATTTAGAAAAGTTTTTTACTTTTTGATGTCTGAATTTCTCACTTATCATTTCATTTTTGATTATAGGTTAAGAACAAAACAAAGTTAATCTAATTAAGGGAGTTACAGATATTGTTCAAATCCAAAAGGCCTGCCTTTTGAATCCCTGCCTTACTGCTCTTGTACATGCTGTTCCTGCGGCCTGGGATGTCATTGATCAGTCTCGTTGGTGTCTTTCAAGGCCCTGCTTACATGTTATTTTTTAATGAGGTCTTCTTTAACAAATGTTGTCTCTCTTCCTCTTCTCCTAATCTACTCTCGTATCAGATTAACCTGCTTTATTTTCTTGTTCATTCATTTATTTGTTTGGTTATTATATGTCTTTCTCCATGCCTAAGAGTAGGGACCTTATCTGGCATGATCTGCCCGGTACCCTAGCACCTAGAACAGTGCCTGGCACATTAGGAGTGTCTGGTAAGTATTTTTTTCTTCTTAGTGAATTGAGTGAGTGAATGGATATATTCCCCAATCTACCTATTCTCTGATACTTGTTGCAGGTTATGTACAACTGTGTTTAGTCTGTTGTAGATTTCGTAGAACTATGTCTACAGTAGGTGCAATAAATATCAGGATAAATAGAATTAAGTGAATGAAATGTAAATTTCATAGTTATATTTTACTCTTTACAGGAAGAGTTCTTTCATAATCCTCATGCCATAGATATTGAGTCTGAAGACTTTAGCAGCCTGCCTCTTGAAATAAAGCATGAAATCTTGACTGATATGAAAGAATTTACCAAGCGAAGAAGAACCTTATTTGAAGCAATGCCAGAGGTGAAACACACAACAACATACAATGCTTAGAATTAAGAACTTCAGCAAAATTTTTGATTAGAAAAAGCAAATTGATAAGCATTACTTATATAACATCTATGTTCAGTAAACAGCATTTGTGTCTCAGAGATCCACAAAAATATTTGTAATATATATTTGATCCATTATATAATTTGTAAGTTTGGACTTATACATATTTCTTCAAAGAATTCTTTTGACTCTCTACTTAAGACCATGGACACCTGGGTGATTCAGCTGGTTAAGCTTCTGACTCTTGATTTCAGCTCTAGTTATGATCTCAGGGTCAGGGGGATTGAGCCCTGCATTCGGGTCCACACTTAGCATGGGTCTTCCTGAGATTCTTTGTCTCTCACTCTCCCCTTGCTTGTGCGTGCTCTCTCTAAAATAAATAAGTCTATAAAAAAAATAAAAGCAGCAGGTCTTTCTCCTGCTCCGTGTTCTCATAACACCCTGTAATGTCTCTTTATAGTTTTTAGCATCCAAATGTGCCTGTTTTTCTCACTTCTATATTTTCAGCACCCAGGTCAGTATCTATCACATACTAAGTGCTCAGCATATGCTTGGTGGTTCAATTCTTAGGTTAGTTCATAAGTTATTTTAACCCTAGAATACTAATAGTAATATAGAACTGAATGACAATGGAAAAGTATGTTCTAACTTGAAATTCCAGGTGTCTCTTTTTTGGCTGCAGGCCTAGAAATGCAATTGGACCTTCATCTTCCTTCTTCCTCTTTCTAGACAATGATAATAGGGAATTCATTGGTAAATTCTTCAACTTAGAGCATCTGCTGATGGCTCTACAGCCACAGAAACCTGGAGCAGGTGGTGTGTGGAGTTGGGGTCAAGCTTATCTTCTGCTCATGCTACACCATTAATTACTACTGCTTTTAGTGGGTGAATGAGTTTTGTTTTCCTTTCTGCTGCTACCACCTATTATTTCTCACATCACTCTTTAACTCACTGTAGGATAGAATATACATTTGGCAGCAGCATAGTTCCTAATGAATGGATGTAGTGGTTTATTTTCCATAACTTTTTGAACACCTCTTAAATTGATACCAAAAATATGAAAAAGGCAGACAGGTCCTATTTCTTTCCCTATCAGTCCTTTGTTTTTCCATGAATAGTGTGAACACAGGAAAATACTAAGGTGTGGAGAAATGATATGGAAAGGACAGAAGTAAATTTATTTTCATTTCTAGGAGAAAAATCTGGGCTTAGTCTGTTTATCAGCATTTTATTTCTTGAGTGTGAAAGGATCTCTGGCTGGCCTTTGAGAAAATAGAATTTGGGTTATATAAACAACAGTGGTAAGGCATGGGAAGAAGGGAGATGGTCCCTAATGATTTGTTCCCTTTTGTTCTATTGTTATTTTGTTATCCAGAGCCTGGATCAGTAGATGGTAGGGTAGAGGGTAGTGTTGCTCAGCAGTCCATGGCATCTGTAATTCTGATAGGAAAGGGAGGGTCTGAGTCATCCAGGTTGGACCTTTGTATCTGTACATTGGGCAAATGCAATATTGAGAATAGTAGTAATAGTAAGTATTAACATAATAGCAATAGAAGCAGTGTAGGGTTGACAACCTGTTTTTGATCTCACATCTACCCCTTAGTATCCTTATGACTCTAGGGAGGCTACTTGTTTTGTCTCCGCTTTTTCATTTGTAGATGAGATAATGAGACAGGTCTCATGGGGTGGCTGAAAATAAAATGGGATTATACGTATAAAACCTCCTAGAAAATGCCTTCCAGAAAATGCTTTATAATGTTATTTATTATCATAAATTATTTATTAGAGATAGAACCTACATAAGAGGGCATGAGTAAAGGGGGGCAGAGGGAGAGAATCCTCAAACAGACTCCCCCCCAACCCTAAGCGCAGAGCCTGTCTAAATGTCACAGCTCATGAGATCATGACCTGAGCCCAAACCAAAAATTAGATGCTCAACTGACTGAGCCACCCAGGGGCCCCAGTTTACTTGCATATTTAGCTGCTTCCAGAAGGTTGTCTATTTATTAAGCCGTAATCAAAATGTCATGGTGCTTGGCATGCATTATGTGCTCAATAAATACTTTTTGAGTAAATGATTAAATCATTAACAGTATCCATGATTTCTTTTCTTTTGCCTGAATCTTTTTGTTTTAAAGATTATTTTTTAATAAGGTAGTTATAGTTTTTTCCTAGTATTCAGATTTTACTTTTAAAATAGGAAAATGTATGAGACGCCTGGGTGGCTCAGTGGTTAAGCGTCTGCCTTCGGCTCAGGGCGTGATCCTGAAGTCCTGGGATCGAGTCCCACATTGGGCTTCCTGCATGGAACCTGCTTCTCCCTCTGCCTATGTCTCTGCCTCTCTCTTTCTCTGTGTCTCTCATGAATAAATAAATAAATAAAATCTTTTAAAAAAATATGAAAATGTCATCAGTGGAAAAAATCAATTACTCTTTGTCTCCTGATGGGGAAAAGAAAGGAAATGGAATAATATCTGTTTTTAATACAAAAAAATAATTTTATTTATTTTTATTTTAGGAGTCTAATGACTTTTCACAGTATCAGCTCAAAGGCTTGCTTAAAAAAAACTATCTAAATCAACACATAGAAAATGTCCAAAAGGAAATGAATCAGCAACAGTCAGGACAAATCCAAAGGCAATATGAAGACGAAGGGGGCTTTTTGAAGGAGGTAGAGTCAAGGAGAGTGGTCTCTGAAGACACGTCGCATTACATCTTGATAAGAGGTATTGGGTAGCATCATTTACCTGATGGTTAAAAACCAAAAATATGTTGTGTCTCTGAATTCTAGGAACTACCACCATACTTGTGTAATAATAAATATATGTAGCCCTTAATGGATTACCTACTGTTGTACTAACCTACTCTTTTTATTATGTATTTAAAATTTATTTATTTATTTACTCCCACTATAATTCACATGTAGTGTTATATTAGTTTCAGGTGTACAATATCATGATTTAACAATTCTGTACATTACTCAGTGGCCCTGTACAAACCACTTTAAAATTAAAAAACAAATTAACTATTAGTGCTGTTTTTTAATTTAATTTAATTTAATTTAATTTAATTTAAATTCAGTTTGCCACCATATAGTATAATACCCAGTGGTCATCACATCACGTGCCCTCCTTAATGCCTGTCACCCAATTACCCTATCTCTTATTGCTATTTATTTATTTTTAATTTATTCATGCAGAGAGAGAGGCAGAGACATAGGCAGAGGGAAAAGCAGGTTCCCCGCAGGGTGTCCAATGCGGGACTCGATCATAGAACCCTGGGATCATGCCCTGAGCTGAAGACAGATGCTCAACTACTGAGCCACCCAGGCGTCCCTCTTTTAGTGCTATTTAAATGAAAATTTATAACCTCATTTATGAGAACCAGTATTCTTTTATTGATCTTACTAGGAGTATATTATCTCACTGTAAAACTACATAATGAAAAGTTTTAATTTTTCTTAAGGTATTCAATCTAAGAAAGTTGCAGAGGATTCAAAGCCTCTGCCTTCTTCCAGTGAAATGCACAGCAGGTCTTATGACATGAAGTCATCTTCATGTGAGGAACTGAAGCCGGAGAAAGAACCTGCTGCTACCCCTCCTTCTCCAAGAACTTCCCTGGCAATGCAGGCTGCTATGCTGGGAAGCGACTCGGAAGAGGAGTGGGAGAGTGAGAAGCAAAAGCGATCTGATGCGAAGAATGCACCTGTGTCACCACTTACTGTATTAGCTATTCAGAAAGTTCTTGACGATGATGAAGACATGGAAGCACATGCCGGAAATGATGTGCAGACAGGAGGGTCAGGAGTGAAAAAGTTGCTTGAGAACAGTTGCTGTGAAGAAACTGTTGAAGATCTTAAAGAGGGAGATGGAGAGGGAACGCTCTTGCCAACAGGACCCCATCTACCCCTTATGAACTCTGCACATGAAACCAGCTCTGACACTGGCAAGAGGCTGGCAGACCCAGCTCATTTGTCACATCCTGTCTTCTGTCCAGGAAGTGTTCTAAAAGAAGAAATGTCACTTATGCATTTGGTGAGTGAGGCCTTTCAGAAAAGCGATGAGTCTATTGTTAAGGGTAGAAAAGACCCAGTTCTTTCAGAACGCACAATGGTGATGCCCAGTGATGCACCTGGACTCCAGAGTGGGAGAGAACTGAAACCAACTCCTGCAATGAGTTCAAGTTCTGTGTCAAGGAATGAAACATACACCAAAGAGCCTGAGCTACAAGAGCTTTGTCGATCGGGCAGCAAATATGATTCCTCTGTTCTTTCAAGTGATGATGAAACAGAATGTGAAAAAAATTGTGATTCTGAAATAATTGGCACTCTCCATTTGCAAGAAACGAGTAATACACAAAGTGTCCCTTTGGAGGCGATGAGTGACTTAGAAGATGCAGTATCCTTTAATGGTAAAGAGCCTGAGAATTGCCTGAACACCATCCAAGAACATGAGACAGTGGAATCTGCAGACCAGGACTTAATTTCAGTTCCTAAGTCCATGGAGCCGATGGAAATGGACTCTGAAGAAAGTGAATCTGATGGTAAGTGCATTTGCGCTTCAGAGATACTGAACTGTAGGTTTCACTTCTACAGGAGCCACAGAGAGATTCTGTGGTTTAGTCTGTTACCACTAGTTACCACTTTGTTCAGATAATGAACTAGGAGCTCAGAAAGGTGAAACGACTTTCCCAAGGACACACAGCTGATTCTTTTTTTTTTTTTTTAAAGGAGGGAGTAGCCTAGTTGGAAAAGGTAAAAGTGAGTCTTTTTATGTTTTTAAATAATTACAAAATTTTCTTTTAAAGATTTTATTTATTTATATGAGAAAGAGAGTACAAGCAGGGGGAGGAGCAAAGGGAGAGGGAAAAACCCTGATGTGGGGCTAAGTCTCATGACCCCAGGATCATGACCTGAGCCAAAGACAGATACTTAACCGAGTCACCTGGGTCCCTCTGAAATAATTAAACTTAATACATTTAAAAGAATGTTACAAAACTTTCTGGTTCCTTCATCCAGTACCTGAATGGCTAGCACTTTACCATGTTTGCTTTATTCTATCCTTGTCTTTTTATATATATATTTATATACATATACATGCTTACTATATATTTATATCTGTACAGACTTCTATATGGTCGATCCTCATTCACAGATTTCTTATTTGCAAAATTGGCTACTTATTAAAATTAATTTGTAACCCCAGAATCAATATGCAGCAGTAGTATCTTTGTGGTCATTCATGGACCTGAGTAAAGTGTCTAGAAATTTGAATTGCCATACCACTCCCAGCTGCAGTTGCACAAGGTGTCAGTGTTTCAGCTGTCTCACAGAGGTGACCAGAAGGTAAACATGGGAGAGAGCAGTGCAGTGCAGACCGAGGAGCTCTGGCGTGAGCTAGTTGGATGGGGTTTGAATCCCAATTCTGGCACCTGTTAGTGGGTCAGCCTCAGGCAAGTTTCTACACTTCAAAACCTCATTTTCTCTTTTGTAGGATAAAGAAATTATAGAGTTTACCAAGGTTTAGGATTTGTGATTATAAATATATTTACTCTACGAACAGTGACATATTCATGGATTCATTGTTCACAGTGACTATATAGAACATACTGCTGTGAATTACAAGAATTGACTGTATACACACACAAGCTAACTTTTTTCCTGGTATCTGCTGAGCTTCTCCATTCTAAAGTTACTGTTTCCTCTTTGTAATTAGTATTTCATGGAAAGGAATTTTTAAAAAAGGTTTTATTTATTTTTCATGAGTGACACAGAGACAGAGGCAGAGACATAGGCAGAGGGAGAAGCAGGCTCCTCGCAGGGAGCCCAATGTGGGATTTGATCCCAGGACCCTGGGATCATGACCTGAGCTGAAGGCAGATGCTCAACTACTGAGCCACTCAGGTGCCTCGAAAGGAAAGGAATTTTTGAGGCTATGTAAATACACTGTTCCTGAAAAAAGCTTTGCCCACTTATTTTAGCATTAATTGATAACTTTTGCCTAAATAAATGATTACTACGATAGTTGCCAAATGGCAGTTTCCTAGTTCCATGGTTCTGTACGTATTTTTCATTTTACATCCTTTTATAAGGAAGATCTCCCCCTCTTCCTCACTTACTGTGTTTTTATATCAGTGTGAACTCAAGAATTTCTACTTTATTTAGTGATTTATGATGCTATCATACTTTATTGTTGGAATTGTCCTGGCTTTGGCCAGTAGGGGCCCCCTTCAGGCTGGCTTCTGTGAGTTTGGACAATTCCCCTGCATATTTTGAGGGTTTTTTTTTTTAACTTTCTGATCAAGATATTACAGATTTGTCCTATACTCACCCTGCCCTGCCCTGTCCCTAGATTCAGCCAATTCACCAGAGAACCGTAGTTCCCTATAATAGAGCATGATGTTTAGAAACCAAGATCTGGATCCTGAGTGTATTCACTGTTGCTGGGGTGTCATTGCTTCAGGCCCTTTCAGGGCAGAGCAGGGAAGTATATTTATGTATACATATGCAAACATGCACACACCCATCTGTATTTCTCTACAAATAAATATATATTTTCATATTTAAAAATTTATAAGTTCAAAAAAAAAATAAAAAAAAAATAAAAATTTATAAGTTCATAGTGATACCTGCAGTCCAATCCAACATCTGATTTCATTTTAGCCTCCAGTTTTGTTACAATTTCTCTTTTTAACAGTGAGAAACCTTACTCCGTTATCCTTAATATATTGACTTATTACTTATTCGCTCTTGATTTGTATCCAACTCCTGGTCCCATTGATGTCTCCTTGGCCCCAGCCCCCATTCTGGGATCTCCAGCCCACTCTGTCCTGTTTGCATCTTGAAATCCAGCCTCCTCCACCTGAAGAAAAAGAAGGGAATCATTTTTCCTTAAGGAGAAGACACAAGAGAAGAGAAGAGGAAAGGAAGGTGGAAGAGAAGGGCTGTTTCTCCTGAGTACTTATTTGGGATTCTTTCCACTAAGTCACAGCTTTATTCTTTGCTGTGTTCATAGTGAAATAGCATGACAACATATTTAACAACCTACATGATTGTTTACATCCTCTGATCCCTCTCCTTTTTGAACTCTGAAACAATATTAGTTAACTTAGCATATTTGTAGAAAGTTTATATGCACATATTTTTCTCATTTTCTCATTTTAAAAGCAGTGTGTTTATCTAATGGAAAAGGCTTATTTTGAAGTTATAGGCATTTGTTATTAAATTTATTTAATAGTAATATGCTACCCTTACGTGTTTTCTAGTAAATCCAAGTCTTTTCAGGGTAAAATGTTTTTCACTAAACATTGGGAATGCTTTTGATGATCTCAGGATAATTTTAAGTTTTACCTGTAAATAAAGGGACCTTTTTGTTTTGGTATAGGAAGTTTCATCGAAGTACAGAGTATAACTAGTAATTATGAAGTTCCAGCAGAGTTACACGAAGCTCCCAAATCTCCTTCTGGACAAAGTGAAGAACTGATAGGAGCTGAGAAGGAAGACGCCATGGACGACTCTGAGGGCCTCCTAAAACAGAACTCTGGAAGTGAGGCTTTGGATAGTGAGCCACATGAAGAAGCTGGAAAAGATGCAAACAATTCACTCAATGAATGGCAAGATATTAATTTGGTAATAATATGACATTGAGTTTTCACTTATTGCTAAGAAAGAGCCAAGTTAAATCGCTTTTGAACTTTAAGAAGTTACTGGATCAATGTTTATTAGCTATTTGCATGCTTTTTTCTTCTTTTTTTTTTTTTTTTTGCTTTTTTCTTCTTAAATAACAATTCATTTTTTCATAGTTCTAGGGATTGGGAAATCTAAGATCAAGGCACAGGCTAATTTGGTTCCTAGTGAGAGCTCTCTGGCTTGCAGATGGATGCCTTCTTGCCACATCCTCATGTGGTAGGGGGAGGGGGTTGGGGGAAGGGGAGAGGGTAGGAAGGGAGGGAAGGAGATATCTTTCTTTTATAAGGCTACAGTCCTATCAGATTAGGGCCCCACCCTTATGACTTCTTTGAACCTTAATTATCTCCTAACGAACTATCTCCAGATGCAATCACATTTGGGCTTAAGGCTTTAACATATGAATTTTGGGGGAACACAGTTCAGTCCACAGCAAGGACCACATTTTAGAATCAGCTTGTAATACCTAAAAACATAAAATACATATAAAGCTTTCAACATATGTGAGAGATCTGTATTTCAAAACTACAAAACACTGATAATAGAAATTAGGGAAAACCTAAATAGATGTGGTTTTGGATGGGAAGGCCCAGTATTATTAAGATATTTCTTCTCAAGCTGATCCATAGATTAATGGAATTCTAGTAAAAACCCAGTGATGGATATTAATAAGCTGATTCTAAAATTTACATGGAAAAGCAAAGAAACTAGAATAGTCAAAACAATTTTGAAAAAAAAAATTTGGAGGACTTACACACTACCTGATACCAAGATTTACCATAAAGCTACAGTAATCAGGAGAGTATGATATTGGCCAAGGGATATATACATAGATCAGTAGAACAAAATAGAGTTCTACAACAGAACCAAACAATGGTAATGAACAGTTTGCTCCTGGCAAAGAGGCAAATAGATCAATACAACATAATAGAAAGTACAGAACTGGATCCACGCTTAAATGGAGAACAAATTTTCAGCAATGCTACAGAGGCAGTTGGATGGAGAAAGGAGAGTGCTAGAAAAAAACCAACTTTGGTGTCTTGTATGATATAACAAAATTAACTCAAAACACATCACAAATTGTCGTTTTACAGTAACTCTTGAAATGAGGCAATGTGAATCTGAGTCTTCCAACTTTGTTTTTTTCAAAGTTGTTTGTGCATTTCCAAATGAATTTTAGAATTAGCTTTTCAATATGTGTGAAAAATGCCTACGGTTTGGATGAAATTGCATTGAATATACTGATCAATATGGAGAGAATTAACATCTTAGCAACACTATTTTCTGATCTGTGAACATAGGATATATCTTGATTTATTCAGGTCTTTTAAAATTTTTTTCAGCAATGTTTTGCAGTTTTCAGTGTACAGATCTTGCATATCCTTTTTTCAGATTTATCTCCAAGTATTTCATATTTTTGAGGTTATAATAATTGACATTTTATTTTTCATAGTTTGTAGCTTTTAGTATAATTCACAGAATTATACAACCATCACAATTTTAGAACATTTTCACCATCCCAAAAAGAAGCCCTGTACCCATTAGCAGTCCCTTCCTGTCCCTTCTCCATCTGAGACCACTCATCTACTTTATGGATTTGTCCTTTCTTGACATATTATATAAATGGGATCCTATAGCTTGTGGCCTTTTGTTTCTGGCTCCTTTCACTTAGCAGAATGTTTTCGAGGTCTATCCATGTTGTAGCATGTGTGAGTAATTATTTCTTTTTATTGCCAAATGGTATTCCATTGTACGGATGTGTACCACAATTTATTCATCATTTGATGTACATTTGGGCTGTTGATACTTTTTGGCTATTATGAATAATGCTGCTTTTAACATTCATGTACAAGTTTTTGTGGGGACCTAGGTTTTTATTTATCTTTGGTGTACACTTAGGAATAGAACTGCTGGGTCACAGGGTAGCTATGTTAACCTTTTTGAAGCCCTGTCAAACTGTTTTCCAAAGTCTGCACCATTTCCACTAACCGTGTATGAGGGTTCCATTTTTTCCACATTCTACTTACTAACATCTGTCCTTTTGATTACAGTCGCCCTCGTGGGTGGGAAGTGGTATCTCACTCTGTTTTTTTTTTTTTTTTTTTTAAGATTTTATTTATTTGAGAGAGAGAGAGAGAGAGAGAGAGAGAGAGATTGAGCAAGGGGAGGGGCAGAGGGAGAGGGAGAAGCAGGCCCCTGGCTGAGCAGGGAGCCCCAGATGAGGCTTGATTCCAGGACCCCAGGATCACGACCTGAGCTGAAGGCAGACTTTTAACTGACTGAACCACCCAGATGCCCCTCACTCTGTGTTTTTTAAATTCAATTTGTTTAAACCCAAAACTCAACAATTTACCCATTATCTCCCCCTCTCCAGCAACCACCAGTTTATGCTTTGTATTGACGAACTTCTTAAAAATTTTTAATTAAAAAGTTATTTTAGATTACCTATAGGAGTGATCGTATGGTATTTGTCTTTCTCTGACCTTTTTTTTATTAGCACAATGCCCTTGAGGTCCATCCATGTTGTCACAAAAGGCTAGATTTCATTTTTTTTTTTATGGCTGAATAGTATTTTCATTGTATATATGTATACCATAGTTTTCTTCCTTTTTTTTTTTTAAGATTTATTTCAGTAATCTCTACATCCAATGTGGGGCTTAAAGCCACAACCCTGAGATCAAGAGTTGTGTGCTGTAACTGAATAAGCCAGCCTGGCGCCCCTCTCCAGTTTCTCTTCGTGCAATTTCTATTTGCATGCATTGTGTTCTTGCTGATGGCTCCTCTTTCGAGTAGGTTGCTGTCTGGAGATGGCCTCCACATCTGTGTGAGTTAGTGAGGAAACTCTAAAGATATCACAGACTTCCTCAGAAATCCAAGTGGGAAAGCTTGCTTGGTAATTTAGTCAGACGAAATGCAGGCTTTTTGTAACAAATGAGCTTAATTGGATCATTAATATAATTATCTACAGATGAAATTATTTTGTAGGAGGAACTGGAGACTCTGGAGAACGACCTGTTAGCACAGCAGCATTCATTGAAAGCGCAACAGCAGCAGCAAGAACGAACGGCTGCTACTGTGACGGGGCAGATGTTCCTAGAAAGCCAGGTGGGTGTACAACCCGGGGCTCCTTTAGCAATACCTACTGCTGTTGTCACTTAATCGAATTCCCCGAGGGAATGCCTTAAATAAAATGTGTATGCACTGCTCCCATCTCTGGTCAAGGCCAGATCCTGCATTTCACAGGGGTCATGGCATGTCTCTGACTCTCTAGGAACTTCTTCGCCTCTTTGGCATTCCCTACATCGAGGCTCCCATGGAAGCAGAGGCTCAGTGTGCCATCCTGGACCTGACTGATCAAACTTCTGGGACAATCACTGATGATAGTGATATTTGGCTGTTTGGAGCACGGCATGTCTATAAAAACTTTTTTAATAAAAACAAGTTTGTAGAATATTACCAGTACGTGGACTTTCACAACCAACTTGGTAAGACTTCAGAGTATGATTATTTTTTGAGATTTACCTTTAGAAATTGACTTAAGTCAATTTCTTATACTTACTATGAATTTTTTCCTTTCCAAGGAACTAATTTGATGTTATTAATTAGAAAAGGTAGTTCTACACACGTTTCCATATAAGTAATCATTTACTTCTATAGAGGAATAGGATTTTTAAATTAAAATTAAGAAATTAAAACCCGGGGATCCCTGGGTGGCTCAGCGGTTTAGTGTCTGCCTTTGGCCCAGGGCACGATCCTGGAGTCCCGGGATTGAGTCCCTCGTCGGGCTCCCGGCATGGAGCCTGCTCCTTCCTCCTCCTGTGTCTCTGCCTCTCTCTCTCTCTCTCTATGTCTATCATGAATAAATAAATAAATAAATCTTAAAAAAAAAAGAGAAATTAAAACCCTAGTCATGTTTAGGCATTTTCTGCAGTTTTAGCTACCTGACCGGCTTAGATTTTGACTGGTTCCCTGAGATCTCTGAAGTAAACCAGACGTGGTAGAGAGGGGAGGCAGGTGGAGTCACTCCTGCTGGAGTCATTAACTTCATGACCCCGTGCTGATGCTTCTGGCAGTGATTCTTCACTTTCCCATTCATCTAACAAATATTTATCAAGTAATTCCTGATGCCAGCTCTTGTTCATGGCAGTGGGGGAAACAGTGGAGAATACAAGGCTAGGAGGAGAAACAGAAAATAAACATAAATCATAATTTGACATAATTACCATGTAGAAAAATAAAACTGTACAAGAGATTAGGGTGACCTACAGTCACAGGAAGTGCATGTGCTATTGTATATAGAGTTGTGGTCAGGAAAGGCTTTATTAATAGGTAACTTTTGGGCTAGGGCCTAAAAAGAGGTAGTGTTATACATACCTTAGGGATGAGCATGTTGGAAAAAGGGCTTAGATACTGCAGAGGCCCAGAGGCAGAATCTTGTTTGGTGTGTTGTAATAAAAATTTTAAAGATATTAAATGATTTTTACTTTTATAGGATTAGACCGGAACAAATTAATAAATTTGGCCTATTTGCTTGGAAGTGATTATACAGAAGGAATACCAACTGTTGGTTGTGTTACAGCCATGGAAATTCTGAATGAATTCCCTGGACATGGCCTGGAACCTCTCCTAAAATTCTCGTAAGTTCTTTCTTAATTTCTTTAATTCAAATGTTTATGTAAATATCCAATTTAGAGCACCTGAGTGTTGCAATTGGTTAAGTGTCTGACTCTTGGTTTTAGCTTAGTCATGGTTTCCGGATTGTGGGATCAAGCCCACATTGGGCTCTGTGTTCTGTGCTCGGCATGGAGTTTGCTTGAGATTTTCTCCCTTTGCTTCTCCCCTCCCTGCACACACACGTGCATTCTCTTGCACTCTCTCTCGCTTTCTCTCAAATAAATAAATCTCTAAAAAAAATCCAATTAACAAATAGAACTATTATTTACATCATGAACTGCCACAAATCACTGGAACTGATTGGGTTACCAAATTTGTTTTCCCTTTTCTAGACTTAAGTGAAAGCTGAGATAATTTTTAAAGAGACACAAGGCTTATCTTGGTTTAAGGTTACATAGCCAGGCTTGAGGGATTTCACAGGCAAGTAGAAATCCCTATTTCGTTCATTCACATACTTATTGAGTAGCTGCTATGTGTCAGACACCCGCTAGGCTCGGGTAGGAAAGTTGACTAAGCTATAGGCTGCGCTCTCAAGGAGCTCCACACTGTTGGGGAGACAGAAGCAAACACATCCCTGTACCTCCATGTGTCAAGTGTCCTGAAAGAGGGGGCCAGAGGGGGCATGGAAATACAGTACTAAGAACTTTACCCCGAGCCCTGTTGTCCTGTTTCTTGCTCTGTGTACCCCACTGTGTTCAGTGGTGGTGCTGCATTCTACCCAGAACCTACCGTTGTGCCACCCTTGGGCTACACTTTAAAATTATGGAGGTTCTGGGATGGTGGTGTTTAGGAGGATGTCTGTGAAAGAGTTCTTTCTTATGGTTGGTCCTTGATGGCATTTAAAAACATTGGAAAGTAAGCCATATACCTTAAATTTCACAATTCCATGGGTTTTAGTCTATTCTAGAAGTTGTGATGGCATTTTCTAACCACCAGCTTGTCATAAGGTACTATTTGGTGGTAGCTGATTTAATGATTCTTTGGAGTTCTTCCAATTGTATCTTCTCTGTCTGAAAAATTCTCAGGTGTTCTAAAGAATCAGTGATTGGAATTAAAACTTAAATGCAGAAGTGGTTTTAATGTTTGCTGTACTCCAGCCATAGCACATGTACCAATGTATGCTTTCTCTCTCTGTCTTGTCATGATTTTCATTTTATTAAGGAGATAATATACTGGAAGTAAATTATGAGATAGGTTGTAGGTCATGGTACAGAAATAACTTGAAAAACTACAAATAACTTTATTATACAAATAATAGAAAAATTATGAAATATGAATTTAAAGGATGGTTACAGTTAACACTTTGGTTTATATAATTTTAGACTTTTCTATGCATGTATACTCATTATATATATACAAACATATGTATACATGTGTACTCATACAAGTGTGTATTGTTTCTTTTTATAGAAATGGGATGATACCATATACTTTTATGTTACCTGTAACTCATTTGGTGATAGAACAGGCATACTATCAACAATGTATAGATGAATAAAGTTTCTAATGACTCCATTGTAGTCTTTTGATAGATCATGATTGATTAATCACACGCCTATTGTTCCTATTTTTTTAAAGTCTAAACAAACATGATTTGAGTGTCTTCATAGACATATCTTTGGGTTCTTAACATTATTTCAGGATAAGTAAAAATGGTGTTTAGCTTTTCAATTTGATGTCCTAAATTTTTTTATTTGTTGAAAATTTGAACTTCTGGTATAGTAAATGCCTGCTTATGCCATATTTCTTTTCTTTCAACAGTTTTTGCTCATTTGTTGTTAGTTGAGTGGTTTACGTTTTTAGAGTCCGCTTTAGCCATTTGCTCTGGTTGTCTGGCTGGTCAGTGGCAGAGAGGAGCAGTTGAGCTGGACCTGGCTCAGGAACATTTAAGATAGATGCAGAGTTAGAGAGCAGGAAGAGGTGGAAGAGCAGAAAGATTGAGAATGTCGCCTTGCTTTCTTTTCTGCTTTTCCTTCTGCTGACCAGACCCCAGCTTGTCACCCCTTCTGGTGGAGCTACTCGGGGCCTGCCCACTGTATTCAGCCCAGCTGTGTTTGGTTAAGGTACACATGCTGTGCTCTTCTATGGAGCCTTCATTCAGAATTGGCTACCAACATTTAAAGTAGGGGCGCTTTCACGGAACATTTTGGGTTGTCCGCAGGGAAAATGGGATCTGAAAACACTAGGTACAAATGCCCAGAGATTGCTGGCCAGGGCACAAATCCTTCTCTCTTATCACAGTCACTCCCACCCCGTTTTGTGTCCCCCCACAGCTCGGCTGATTTGCAGAGGCTATCTTTCATCTTGATGGTAGTGCTGGGCTCTCCTGCTTTAAGGAGATTTCTTCCGTGTCATGAGTGCTCCACATGTTGTGCTGACCCACGTAGCGGACAATTGTGATTACTAACTTATCTCAAAGATGAAAATTCTAAAGAGAGTAGGCAAGAATTATAGGTATTCTCTTAGTGCACTTTTGGAAACAGTATTGTAAAGGTGAAGAGGATAGATCTTACTTTTTGCCTTTTGATCCTGCAGTGAAGACTGCAGTTAGACTTTTGTACTGCTAGGTGGCACTCCTGCGTTGAAGTGAGACTGGCTGAGAACAGCTCTGAGTCCGTTTTCTAATACCACTAAGTATGTCAAGCAGTGGAACATGAGATAGAGGGTTTTTGTTTTTTGTAACGTTTCATTGAATGCGTAGATTGGTGAGGGTTTTCTTTGTTTTTAACTTTATGCCATTTATTCTTCCTAATTGTGTACATTTTTCTGGTTATCTTTGTGGCATTATAAAATACTTTAACCCTCAGTGGCTTCAAACAGCAATGGTCATTGATTTTGCCATGAACCTGCAGTTTGGTGAGGCTGCAGGGGCAGGTCTTGCCAGATTCTGTGTGTGTTGGGGGTTGGCTCAGTGGGGCTAGAGGATCCACTGGTGATAGAGCCACGTTTCTGGCCAGTGATGCTGACTGTCAGCCAGGAACTCAGCCAAAACAGTGGGCCGGGGCCTCGAACCCCCTCCATCTGGATCTCTTTACCAGCTGGAGCTTCCTCAGACCATGTCAGCTGCTTCTGAGGTAGATATTCCAAGGGTCAGGATATGGAAACGACAGTCTCGTAAGACCTGGCACAGTGTCACTTCCTCAGTCATAGAGCTCACCTGGCTCAAGAGAAGGGGACATGGACACCACTTCTGGATTGGAGGAGAATCAAAGAATGTGTGGCTAGCTGTCTTTAACTTGCCAGAGTAATTTATGCTCACAATGGGAAAACTGAAAAAGGAATAAAATACAAAGAAGAAAACGAACAGCTGTATCCTTGCTTAAAACATTGCCTGATACAGTGAAATAATAGCGATCATTGCTTTTATTATTTTAAATTGCCTTGTTTATTTTTTTTTCTTCACATATATGCATTTTCTCCAAAATTGGGGTTATACCTGATGTAGAGTCGTGTTCTGCCTTTTTAAGATGTAACACGTTCTTGGTATTTTTACATACTGTTAAATATTCTTGGGTCTATTATTGTAGTTGATTTGAGGTAAATGATACAGATATATCACTTCATTTTCCTGCTGAAGAAGAGCCCCGGAGAAGTTGTGAGATCTGGAGGGTGATTCTCAGGGTCTGACTGCATTAGTCCCAGCTGTGGAATCTTGAGCAGGTAGTGACTTCTGCTTGTGGTCAGTTTCATTCTTTGTGAGGTAAGGTTGGTGGTGGGACTGTGCTCAGGTGATGATCGGGCATGTACAACAGCTGACACAGTGCCAGGGGCAGAGTGAGCTTGTAGTCTGTGTTTGCTCTGGTTACTTACTCTGTGGGTCATAGGATTTGTTCTGGCACTTGAGTTTACATTTACCTTTATCTCTGGTGCATCCACTATACGTCATGAAGCTTTCTCTCCTTTCCCTTATAGAGAGTGGTGGCATGAAGCTCAAAAAAATAAGAAGATAAGACCTAACCCTTATGATACCAAAGTGAAAAAAAAATTACGCAAGCTGCAGCTCACACCTGGTTTTCCCAATCCAGCTGTTGCGGATGCTTACCTCAAACCTGTGGTGGATGATTCCAGGGGATCGTTTCTGTGGGGGAAACCAGATTTGGACAAGATTAGAGAGTATCCTTTTACTCCTTAAAACATAAAGGAGTACTGAGCCAAATATGTGTTTTCTTTTGAGTCGTAGGGAACATCAACTTGGATCAGCTTTTTCTTCATACTGTTTATCTAAGATGTTCCTTTTTCTTTCTCCATAGATTGTTTTTTGGGGGTGGTAAAGTAACAGAATTTGTCATCTTAACATTTTAAGCATAACATTCGGTGGCATTAAATACATTCACATTGTTGTGCAATAATCACTAGTCACCAAATCCATCCCTGTTCTTTTCATCTGAAAAGAGTTGAAGCTTGAGATCCATTAACAACTCCCCCTCCCATCCCTTTCTCTCCCCTCGGCCCCTAGCAACCACAAGTCTACCTCCTGTCTCCATGGTTTTGACTGCCTCCTTTGAGTGCCTCCTTTGAGTGCCTCCTATGAGTGGAATCATTCAGTATTGGTCCTTTTGTATCTGGCTTATTTCACTGAGCACTAAGTCCTCAAGGCTCGTCCATGCCAAAGTATAGGTCAGAATGTCCTTCCTCTTTAAGGCTGAATAATATTCCATTGTGTGGATATGCTATATTTTGCTTATCTGTTCATCTCTTGGTGGATACTTGGGTTGCTTCCATGTTTTAGCTATTATGAATAATTCCTTTAAAGAGGATCTTTATTTGAAATAGGTAGTGATGAGCATTCATAGATACAACCATATAATTATTCATCCTGAAAGAATAGAAAAGAGTATTAGTTTTATTCTTTATTCTTATTTATATGTTCCTTTCTGCATATTTAGATAACTATTTGGATAGATAATTAAATGTTTGCTGTAGTATTAGTCTAACTATCAAAGAAATATGTATGATATCTGTAAACCTGTTTTTGTTTTAGGTTAACCTTTTTTCCTAGTAATGAGCCTCTGATATCCTAAAATGAGAGTTGGATATGTTTTATCTTAGAGGACACTGAACAGGAGACAGGGCCATGTGATTATGTTGCAGTAATTGTTTTGTCATTCTGTTCTCTTACTACTTTATTCTTTATAAATATGAAAATCTTTAGAGATACAGGGAATGAAATTATGGGTGAGTTCTTTGCAACTTTTTATTTATCACTTGTTTAAATATCTTTAAAAACATGTAGAAGCCTTAACTGCCTGCATATTTTGTCAGCGTTATTTTGGCTGGAACAGGACGAAGACAGATGAGTCTCTGTTTCCAGTATTAAAGCAACTGAACGCCCAGCAGGTAATCATGGCAGCTCTTTCCCCAAGTTCAGGGTAAGGAGTGAATGTAGAAAAGCTGTCAGTGTCAGCTCTTAAAGACCGGTTGGTTACTCTTTTATTTTAGGGCTCATAACATACATTTAAAAATTTTTACACTTTAGATAAGGGAATGGAGGAAAACAGAAAAAGGGGAAACTGCACCTTATCTTCATTTCTCTCTTTTTTTTTTATTTTATTTTTTTTTTAATTTTATTTATTTATGATAGGCACACAGTGAGAGAGAGAGAAGCAGAGACATAGGCAGAGGGAGAAGCGGGCTCCATGCACCGGGAGCCCGACATGGGATTCGATCCCGGGTCTCCAGGATCGCGCCCTGGGCCAAAGGCAGGCGCCAAACCGCTGCGCCACCCAGGGATCCCTCTCTTTTTTTTTTTTTTTTTAAACATTTTATTTATTTATTTATTTATTTATTTATTTATTTATTTATTTATTTATTTATTTTATTTTATTTTATTTTATTTTATTTATGATAGTCACACACACACAGAGAGGAGAAAGAGAGGCAGAGACATAGGCAGAGGGAGAAGCAGGCTCCATGCACCGGGAGCCCGACATGGGACTCGATCCCGGATCTCCAGGATCGTGCCCTGGGCCAAAGGCAGGCGCCAAACCGCTGCGCCACTCAGGGATCCCTCATCTTCATTTCTCAATTTCACTTTTATGGCTGGACTTTGGGGACTGTGAGTGTTCATTTTGACTTTGAAAAAACCAGGCTAATAATGGATTGCTCACTGAGGTGTTTACAGTTGACTATTTTACTTTTTCAGAGCTATTTGCATTTCAAAAAAAGTCTAGGAAGTATTTAGTCCAAAGTAATCCTGATCATTAAATTCTATCCAAGTATGAATGTTCTTGTTCTATAAATGAATCATCATCACTGTGGCACATTGGCAGGAGAAATTTTTGGGGGAGAGATGAGGCCTTTGTATGGCCCTCAGTTCTGTGGGTGGGTAGGTAATCATGTCTTGCTTTATCTCTATGTTTCTACCCATGCAGAAAACTGTTCCTGCCCCAGGAACAGCCTCCAAAATATATGTACAGGTTAACCACTTAGTAGAAATGAGACCATATTCTATAGAATACCTATATTTAAACCTATTGTCATTAGGTTTGTTTAATTTTGAAAAAACTGAGCTGGACGGCCTTTTATTTTCTTTTTTTTAAAAAATATTTTATTTATTTACTCATGAGAGACACACACACAGAGAGAGAGAGAGAGAGAGGCAGAGACACAGGCAGAGGGAGAAGCAGGCTTCATGCAGGGAGCCTGATGTGGGACTCGATCCTGGGTCTCCAGGATCACGCCCTAGACTGAAGGCAGTGCTAAACCACTGACCACCCAGGCTGTCCTGGACAGCCTTTCTGAAAAAAGACGGCCTTTCTGAAGAAAGTCTCTTGTTGCTTAATTGATGACTTTCTATAATGCAGACATTTATGCCAAAGGCAAGGAAAGCTTATTGGCTTTGTGACTAACTATTTCAGATAAATTTTGTTGGAATATGTTTCTTCCTTTACATTATAGAAGTTAATATATATATATATAAAGAAGTTCATATATAAAAAAAGAAGTTAATATAAATTTATTTCCCCAAAATTAGAAAATGAAAAAAAGTGAATTGAAATGATCCATTATTTATTTTTTTCTCACACAAATATTAACATTTAGGTTTATTTTCTTTTATTCCCCACTCCTTGCTTCTCACATATATTTGTTATCATACATAAATACAATTTGATATTTCTAACCCCCCCCTCATACTTATTAACCAAAGACTTTTTTTCTGTATATTGCATGGTTTTTGTCATTTCAAATGACCAGATGACATTGCCTCAAAGAAATTTCACTTATTGGTTCAGTTCACTTAGTGGACCCTTGATTATCAGGTTTTCATAAATAATGCTGTGATCAACATTAGGCATAAAACTTCTCCCACATGTAACTATTATCTTAATAATGTCTTCCTAAAATTGGATTCCTAAACAAAGGGAATGACCATTTCCCATGGTCCCCAGTATGTAGTACTATGTGGTTGCCTCCTCAACATACTGCATGATGACGATGTTTTTAAGAGAAGGGAAGAGTGGAATTTAGAAACAGACTCCTGAGGCTGTGCTATTCCAAAAGAAGATGGCATCTTTGGCTACTGAAAAACACACGACTGTCTTTGAGTGCCTGGGAAGGGGCTACTTAGTTAGCTGTGGACAGAGGGCTCAGATAGAGGTGATGCAATATTGCTTCAAGTATGATCTAGAAAATAAAATTTTGCTGCCGTAAATCCTGTGGGAGAGATTTGGCTTTTGAAAGGTAAGGAATTCACATTCTCTGAAAGAGTCCTCCAAAGCTAGTGACCAAGGTGAAGCTCTTTGGTTTGCTTCAGAAAGTTGACTGACTCGCCTGATTTTTTTTTTTATTATTTCATTTCATTTTTAGACGCAGCTCCGAATTGATTCTTTCTTTAGATTAGCTCAACAGGAGAGACAAGATGCTAAGGGTATTAGGAGCCAGAGACTTAACAGAGCTGTGACATGTATGCTGAGAAAAGAGCGAGAAGCAGCAGCCAGCGAAATAGAAGCAGTGTCTGTTGCCATGGAGAATGATTTTGAGTTCCCTGATAAGGCAAAAGGAAAAACCCAGAAGAGAAGCATCGTAAATAAATGGAAAGAGTCATCAAGCCCGAAAAAAAAGAGGCTTTCAGATTCCAAGCAAGAGAGAAGATGTGGTGGGTTTTTTGTGGGGGCCTGCCTCTCGCCATCATCTGGGACCTCTTCAGGCGAGGACACGGAGTGTGGGTCTTCGGTGAACATGCACTGCAGGGGAGCAGCCCTGGAGTCACCTGCCAGCCACCCAGGTTTGCAGAGTGCAGTGACACCTGCTCCTGCCAGGGACCAAGGTGCAACCACCAGCAGCTCCAGTGATGATGATGGTGGGGGGCCAGTGCCAGTGCTGGTGACTGCCAGATCTGTGTTTGGGAAGAGAAAGGGGAAACTGAGAAGTATAAGAGGAAAAAAGAGAAAAAGCTAATTTAAGTCCATGTGTTCCCGATTATCAGGTACAACTAACATTTTGTAATGAATTTGTTGTGAGGAAATAATACAATTAAAAGTATTTGCACACTTTTTGTATTGTGTGGTTTTTAAAAATATGGATGCAAAACTGGACATTTATTTTTCCGATATGTTACATCTTTCTAGCATTTACATGTCATTGAATATTTCCTTGTATTCAGTCTTTGCTCATGTTTCTATTATCCTATAACGTCTGGTGCTTTCTGACAGCATTAACAAAAAGGAAGTGTTTCTTTTAATCAGTAGTCACTGTCAATCTGCATTCCCTCTGACTTTCTGACCCAGACGAGAAGAAATACACCCTTATTTCTTATTCCATAACAGTGACCATTTCCCACAACTACATGATGTCCTGCCCCCTGCTGCGTCCCATTTTTCCTGGGGGTCCACTTAAAAGAATAGCAGGGGGGAACCTCACTGCTGCAACACACTTTGAAGAGTATGTTTGCTGTAGTTATAGTGAGATAATTAGGGAACCTAAATGGGGTACATGATACCCCCCTTGAGTATTAACCAAATACAGGAACCTCTGTTCCAGAATATTTGCCTTTTAAAATACTTGGGTTGTGTTGAGCTGACTTCTGCCTGAATGGCTGTGGGGGCTCAGGGCCATGGCTGGACTGGTGTAGGTGGGCCACTGTTAGGAGAGGCTTTTGGAGGATGGTCATTGTTGACAGAAATGGTCCTTCTGAGTGGCTTAGCCTAGGTTAGTTTATTATTGCTCTGGCCGCTGCTCACCCCACAGCGACTCCCAAAGTTCTGATTGCCTACAGTTACATCAGTCTGAGGAGAGTATTGCCAATTACCTTGAGCTTCGGTTCTGTGGCCTTCGGAGGTACCATCTCCCCAAGTCTGTGTCTTTCCTCAAGTCTTTGATGTTTTCCATCTTGACTGATTTTCTTCCCCCCACTTTCAAATAATTGAAAGTCTTCACCCCAATGAATACTAAGTACAGATACCTTTCAACAACCTCTTACTGACTGCTGGATGCTTTTTTCTTTTTTTAATTTTTTTTTCTCTTTTTAAAAAGATTTCATTTATTTACTTGACAGAGAGAGAGAGAGCACAAGCAGGGGGCATGGCAGAAGGAGAAGCACACTCCCCACTGAGCAGGGAGTCCTATGCGGGACTTGATCCCAAGACTCTGGGTCATGACCTGAGCCGAAGGCACTTAATCCACTGAGCCACCCAGACCCCTTGGATGCTTTTTTTTAAGACTTTCATTTATATTGAATTTTTAGCCCAACTTCTCAGATACTTGGTCTATAGCTGTACTTTTCCTTGCTTATCATTGGTTCTTTCCTAATTTGAAATATCTCCTCTGCTTCTGATCAGCCTTCTCTAGCAGCTTTTTCTAGAGTTGACAAGGACATCCATGTAAATAAACTCAGATCTTTTTTTAATGCTTCTTTTCTCTGGAGGTATTTGAAGCAGAACACTTATTTGGGGGGGATGAGGTAGGGAAACATTACCTTTTTCATATTCTCATTTCTCAAAGCTACTTGAGAAGAGTTTTCTGCATATATGTTTGTAGGTAGTACTTTTGTTTAATTTTGTTGTCTTTAATAGATAATTTACATTTGTACTATAGTAGTTGGGGTGAAGGCTAAGCTGCTATAGCAAAGAGGGTTCATATATAGTGGCATACATAAGCTGGACCGTTATTTATCTCCTACTCAACAGGCTGGCTAGTCTGAGCTGGTGAGGCAGCTGTCCACCATGAGGTCATTCAGGATCCCAGGTTCAGTCATCCCCTAGATTGTTGTCTTATTTGAATGGACTAGGTGCCTGCTATATCTGCATTTTGACCTGTGGAAGAGGAAAGAACCAAAGCCCTGGCAAGCAGAATGTCCTTTGTCCTCCACTGTTGAGCTGAACTGAGCAAATTCTTCAGAATATACTAGAAATACTCAGAAATGTAATCTCTACCAGGAAGAGGAATAATGGATATACAGCTTATGTTGTAAATATGCTATTTATAGGACATTTTATATTCTTTTTTTTCTCTTAACCTTCTGACCAAGACATCCTTTTGCAAGTGAAGAAACAAGCTTGGAGATACTGCCTTTACCAAATTCAACCATCTAGTAGGAAAGTGTAACCTGAACCCCAATTTTTTTCCCCCAAATCTCCTAATTTGAAATTTAGAGTGATAGTTTACCTCTGAAATAGGTTGCCTGTTTAAAACCATCAGCAGCAAAACAAGTTTATTACTGTTCAAAGTGAGTTGGTATATACAGGTATGTTGTAGGATAACAATCATATACTTTTTCTATAAAATTATTTTCAGCTTACCACTAATCCTTTCTTCAACTTTCTGTACATTTGCTGTTAAACTCATCTATTGAGTTTTTTATTTTGTGTATTATATTTTCAGTTCTGTTCTTTTGACTAATTTTTATAGATTCTTGTTCTTTGGTGTAATTCTTGTCATCTATTCTTTGAATATCGTCATCGCGGTTACTTTAAAGTCTATATTAAACAACTCCAATACCTGGGTTACCTGTAGGTTTCTTTCTGTTGTCTGTTTCTTGGTATGATTAGTAAACTTTGAGTGAATGCTGGACATTGTGTATAAAAAATTATAGATGATATGGATCTTTCTCTGCAGAGGATTCCAGAAGGTATTCAGGCTGGCAGCACAGGGAGGATCTGACTATAATCAGGACCCGGTGGATTCAAGGCTGTTTTGCTGTCTTTGTAAGATTCCATCTTCTAGTTTCTCCCCATTACTAAAAAAGTAGTTTTCCAGGGGTTACCAACTGGCAGCTGGGGTGTTTCTTATTGTGATTTTTGATCTGTGTTCGGCTACTCTTTGCTTGGAAAATTAGCCTCTTATCCTAACATCTTGTTGAGCAAATGCCTTGAGTGAAGAATTAGTGCTGAGTGTGGGGTTTATTTCTCTGTGTTTTCTGGGATCTTGGGCTCCCAGTTCCTGGCTGCCTTGCCAGCTCCAAACACTGTTCTTTGTTTCCCCACTTCTGTGTGATCACCTGAAGTTCTGCTGGCATCCTGCCTTGTCTTCCTTTTGGCTTCTCAGTCTCTTTATTACAAATAATCAGCAAAAACGGAATTCTCAGCTGCCTTGGCAGCTCTCTCCTCACCTGTAGAGTGTGTGTGTGTAATCTGCTTTTCTAGTTCTCAGATGCAGATGTGTGCTGTAAGCAACTTAGAGGTGGAGGCAGAGGTCTCTATGTACTTTTCAAACAGTTCAGTGGAACTGAAATAATCATTATCACTATGCCAGTTTAAATGCTCGATTTAGGGATTTGGCCTAAGAAATCTAGCACTGAGGTTTCATGATCTTCTAAATAGCTCCCTGAAAAAGGTAATTTTTATTCACTAAATGGTTCTTTATTCTTGTTTAAAAGAAAGCCAAAAAGAGAATGTCCTCTGCCCAGAATTAAGTATGAATAATAATTTTCATTGTTTAAGATTTTGCAGTTTGCAGAATGTTTTTTTTTTACCTACTATATTCCTCCTGCAAATATATATTAAGTACCTTTTACCTCCCTGTTTTATAGGTGAGGAAGCCAAGAAACACATTGAGTAAATGCCTGAAATCACAAGCAAATTATTGACAGTACTCATTAAAATTAGGCTCCCAGACTACTAGTCCTGTCCAGTATATTAATGTGACTTCAAGTCAACTATGTTTTAGAAAGTATTTTTTAGAAGTTGTACCGACGCTCCTCTAAGTTTATTTAACTTCACACTATTGCTTGATTCTGTTACCTGTAAAAATTTCTTATATAGGATATTTTCAGTGTCCAGGAAAATTTATACGTACTCTGAGATGCAGCCATGCATGTGCAGGTGTACAGGTAACAGACACTCTCAGCCTTTCTCTTCAGTCCTAGGAGGAAGGAATTGTAATCTGATGCCTGTGCCCAGAGCACTACTGGACACATCCTCTAACATCTTGCTGTGGTTGTCTGATTCTAAAAATGATGTTCACACCCAGACAGGTAACATAAAACGTATGCTGCCTCCGCCTCACTGAACGTCATAGCTGTGGAGTCCTAAATAGCTCTTCGCATCAAAGTTAAAAAAAATGGATCACTTTGTTCAAACAGTCTTCACTAACTTGTAGGAGTGGTTTATATTCACTTCCTGGCTCTAGCTCTCTTCATAAGACAGTCACGTGGACTATCCCTACTCTTCAGCCCCCTTATTTACAGGCATTCCAGCCTAATCTCTGCCGCAGCTGTCAGGATCCTAATCCTTCCTGCAAACACTGCCAGTGTGTACAGTACTAAACTGAATGCATGCTTTGGGGCTAGCCTTTCCAGCACCCTCAGAGGTCTCTCCAGAAAAACAAAGTTGTGGATGATAATTTTTAAACTTCTAGAAACTTAGCCAACCCATTTAGAATATGTCTGGACCTAACATTTAATAAACATTGATCTTCAGGCAGACATGTGTAATAAAGACCGTGGTGGGTTTTTTTTTGGGGGGGGGGCGGCGGGGGATGGAGGAGGAACTAAGTTGGGAGCAAAACGCGTGACCACTTTTGCTGTTGTTTAGCCGGTGACCTCAGGGACATTATTTAACTGTGTGCTTTCTTCATTTGTAAGCTGCAGGGGAAAATAATTTGTCTTCTAACTTATCGAGACATACTGCAAAGAAAAATGTGGTGGCTGTGAAAAGTGTTCTGGGATCCTTGGAAGAAAGGAGTACTATATAAATTCACGGTAGTATGGTGATTATTTATAATATGAGCCGAAACTGAGATGTCAAACATCAAAATGTCTTTTCCCAAAGTTGGAATAACAGCTCGTGTAAGCTTATTCACTTGGTGTGCTCTATTTGAGAGGCACAAAATACTTTAATTTCTTTAATTTTAAATATATTTGTGAGATGGTATGGTTCTTTAAAGTAAAGCTACTCAAAGACCGTAAAATGGTTGGGCTTTTAGATGTTGGGTACTTACTAATGATGTACTGATAGAAACAAGTGAACTTTGCATCTATTTATACTGTGGTTTTCACTACACTGAATGAAATTTCATTTTCTCCCAGTGTTTAAATCACGTCTTAAGTGTGAAGATTGATACCTGACTAGTACATATAAAGATGATGCCTTTCTTTGTGATAGCTGAGGGAGTCTCTAGTGAGGGATGTCTTTTCTTCTTCCAGGGGCTTCTAAAATTTCTGACTCTGAAGCCTGTGTCCAAATTTTGATTTGTACTGCATAGATTGTGTTTTTCGGGGGGGGAGGGGGGGTCTATCTTAAATCAAAGTTTATTAGTATACGAAATTTTAATAGAATTTTCTGTGATATATTTGATGTTACTTAAGCTTTATTAGGTAAATATAAAAGCGCTTAACACATTTGAATTATTACTATTTGATATTTTAATGTATTATTTGCCTAGTTTTCAAGAAATGATCAAGAAAACATCAATATACAGCCATCCATTAGTTCATCGTTTAATGGATCCAGGAGCTCAAAAAGGTACATTATTTTGTTTCTTTATATAATTTGACTGATTCTAAGAATAGAAACAACTAACTAGAATACAAGTGCTTACCTCCTCAGTGTTCCCTAATGTCTTAAAGACAGCGAGGACTTTTCAATTGCATATTGTATCTTGGCTTGTGTTTGCTAACCTGAAAATATCTATAATAATGCGTAATGTCTACTGCTATATGTATGGTTCTGATGATATGTTAGAAATCGTTTTGACAGACAAATTAAAGATACAAACTTGCTGAGTACTTAGATGTTTTGTGTGTGTGTGTGTGTGTGTGTGTGTGTGAAAAAGAATAAATTTTTTTCCAGTCACATAATTGTGATTTCTAAGGTATTTCTTTTTAGATAGGAAGAGAGATAAAAAATAGTTTTGTGTAAGGCTACAAGTTTTTATGAATGCCTGCCTGAAAGATGATTTTAGACTATAAAAACATTTCTAGCTTGTGTTTATGGTTCCTCTGATACACTAATTGGAGACAAATACATAATATGATTTGACCTTTCAGTATAAGGAGAATTTAAGTTTGAATTCTGCTATAATTGTAGTTATTTGAAATTGATCTCTCATTTTGACATCATTTTAAGTATCAAGAGTGACTTTGCATGGATTATGTAATGTAACTATCCCCATTGTCTTGAGATAAAAAGTGCAGACAGACACTCTAGATGTAGACCTGAACAGTAGGTACTATGTTTTGGTAGAACATTTGTTGTATAAATTTAATTATCTTGGCTTCTTTATTCTTCTCTCTCCTTTATCTACACACAGATGTTTTCTAAGAAATGTAGTCCTGTTTGTTTGTTTATTTATTTATTTATTTATTTATTTATTTATTTATTTATTTATTTATTTTTATTTTTTTCCTTTTTTTTAGGCATACCAGGTGACCTCTACCTAGGTGAGCATATCTTTAGGCCAAGAGAGCTGGGAGTATGCCCAGTCTTGGCAGCCTACATGACTTAAACACAATGGTTTTACTGTAGTGATTTTTGCAAACCTAAATATTTAAAGTCACAATCAATTAGAGAATCCAGTTATTTAGACGATTTGAATGAAGATGCAATTTCTGTGCAGTTTATGAATAAAATTTCATCATCATCATTATCATTAGTAACAATGCTTGGTTTCAACTCTGAATATAATAATTTGGCAAATTACAAAGGAAATGGGAGAACTTCAGGGTAAGGTTGAGACAGAACAAGTATTAAAATATTTTATAACATGAGAAAACACACCCCATAGTCATCTGTATAGCCAATTAAAGCTTTAAAAATATGTTTGCAGGCAGATTAAGTGTGTGCTGTTGGGGCAGAGTCAGATGGCATTTTGTTGGAAAGACTTCTACTGACCAGAGGAACACTCAGTTCTTTAGTGCTGCAGGATAGTGACTTTTCCTGTCCCAACTCCTATACTTCGTATCTTGTGCTTGGAAAAGATGGAACAAACCTATAGCCCAGTTCTATTTCAGCGCTGGCCTGAAGGTCCAAGAATTATAGGATGTCACTAAGTTTTACACAGATTAAAGTTAGGACTGTGGTATGTACCAATAGTCCTCCTCTCTCTCTGGTTTCTAAAGCTACATGAAGGGTCTCAGCTCTCTAAAACCTTATTCATATTAACTATTCCAAATACATTGTATTGCCTACCTGTTGCCAATAGCTACTCTCTAGCTGCTTAGCCCACATAACAGTGCATTATAAAATAGCTCCACAGGGTCTGTGGCCTTGGAGCAGATTTATCCTAAGCCTAGGCTCAGTAATTTCTGTGCATGACTCCCAAATCTACCCCTCTAACCACTTACTTGATGTCCTTCTTACCACCTTGTGTCAGGTCAGAGCCTTCCAGAAGCAGATGCTAACATGGGATTAAATGTGTAGGAGATTCACTGGGGGAAATGTTTGTGGACAATAAAAAAAGAAGGGATGGAAGTGGGTGGGGAGAGCCATCAGACTGGGAGGTGCAGGTCTGACATAGGTGAGAGGTGAGAGGAGAGGGAGCCAGTGGCCCACTAGATGTGTGTTGTCTATGGAACAGGAGGGAGGTGACTAGCCAGCAGCCCCAGGGGAAGGCATGGCATCTGAGGAGCCAAAGGGGCAGAACTGGAGCTGGCGGGCAGCAGTGCTCCAAGAGGCATCCCTTAATCTGAACAGCACACTCTGTGGCCAGTGTGTCATACCACAGAGTAATATGCATTAAGAAAATAGTTTCCCTTTGCAGATTTACATCCCAGCCTAACCTATGTTTTCTATCTCAGTTTATACCAATTTCATTTCCGTGGCTGCTCAGAAATCTAGAATCATCCTAGTTCCTCCTCCTTCTATTGTTCATCATTACGTCCCATCAGTTTTACCAAAACATGTTTCCTGACTCCACTAGCCCTCTGGCAGCACCAGTTGCCTTGGTTCAGGTCTTTTTTTTAAATTTTTTTTATTTATTTATGATAGCCACAGAGAGAGAGGGAGAGAGGCAGAGACACAGGCAGAGGGAGAAGCAGGCTCCATGCACTGGGAGCCCGATGTGGGATTCAATCCCCGGTCTCCAGAATTGCGCCCTGGGCCAAAGGCAGGCGCCAAACCGTTGCGCCACCCAGGGATCCCGGTTCAGGTCTTTATCATTTCTTCTTGTGACTCTTGTAAGTGCCTTCTACTTACCTGGCTGCCCCCACTCTAGGCCAGCTCTTTCTTTATCCTATTGTCTTTCTCTAGAGCTGCATGATCTTTTCAAAAATTCATACCCATCACAATTGCTTTCAGCCTAAAATTCTTTGGTGCTTCATTATTTCCAATAGGACAAGATTAAGACTTTTTAGCATGGCCTAAGTATTTTGTCTCATGTTACAACCCCCACTCATCCTACATTTTAGTTCTCAGAGTTTCCCAAACTGGAAAATTGGTCAGGAGTCTTTTTGCCCGTGGGCTTTTGCACATGCTGTTTTCTCTGCATGATGTGTCTTGTCCTCTCTCATTTGACTCCCAGACTCATCATCGTCAGGGCGCAGGTCATTCTTTTCTGAGCTCTCCAACATGTGGAGCTTTTTCTTTCTGTTTTTGAGTTAACTAGTTAAATCTCTATTACACTTACATGTTGCTCTATCTTTAAGTTTTTAGTGCTCCGTCAGGTACTCGATAAAATGAGTGAATGAATGAATGAATTAGCTATAACTGAGGCCTGTTGGCTGGACTTGCTGTTTGCTTATTGGTAATGATAATCTTGTGTTTCTGGTCTCCAGTCAGCTCGCTCTACTCAGAACTCAGTATAATGTGTTATTTAGGGATATCAGGTGAAAACCTTTCATGAACACCTTTGTAAATCTTTAGAGTTGGGGCAGCCCGGGTGGCTGAATGGTTTAGCGCCGCTTTCAGCCCAGGGCGTGATCCTGGAAACCCAGGATGGAATCCCGCGTCAGGCTCCCTGCATGGAGCCTGCTTCTCCCTCTGCCTGTGTCTCTGCCTCTCTCTCTCTCTCTCTCTGTTCTCATAAATAAATAAATAAAATCTTAAAAAAAAATCTTTAGAGTTGGATTATGAAGAAGAAGGTTTATCTGAGTAATTCTTTTGCTGTTTAAGGGACATTATTAAACTATAGTCTGTCTGAGGCAGTAATTTTAATGTAGTAGTTGGAGTACCACATCACATATAATTACTAATATGAGAATTGTTCATCAACACACGTTATGTGTTTAAAAAGTGATAGGAGCAACTATCTGCTAACTAAGACTAATACATTCCTTACATATTGAATGAAAATCACTCTTGAATTATCAGTCTGCCTCAAATGTCTTCAGAACACAAGTCTGAGTGTCAAGTTTGCGTGTCAATTTTTGCCCTCCAGGGGAGGTCCACCACCACTTCAAAGGCTCAAGGTTTCCTGCTTGGCTCCTAGAGCCAGTGCTCCTGCCTTAGTTTAGTTCTGGCATCTTTTGCCTGGATTATTATAATGGTTTAATGAGCTTCTAATGTAGTCTTCAGCTGCTACTGTCAGAGGTGAGTGCTTCAATGACAAGTTTGCTCATGTCAGTTCCTGCTCCCAATGCCTCACCTTCGAGAACAAAGGTCAACATTTGTTCTGTTTGTTCCTGCTAGTGCAATCCCAACCTGCCTCCTTAGGCTTATTTTCTATAATACCCCAACACGTACCTTGTACACCAGCTCCAGGGGTCTTCTGACTGCCCCCCTGGCCTGTCTCCTCTTGACCTTGCTTCCCCCTTGTCAGCCTGCTCCCCTTCTTCTTCCCTCCAAATATTCAAATGTCTCCCCCTTGAGAATGCTTCTCTCGATTCACCAACCACTGGTACTTCCCAAAGCCCTTTAGAAATACTTCATTTATTGTGCTTCCTTCATTCACATGTGTTCACAATAGTCCCAGCAGCAGACTTTGAGTACAACTAATTTTGGTTCTTTTTTTCTTTCCCACTTGCATCCTGAGCAGCCCTGTAAAAGGTGCATTGTCTTTCTTCTGTAAATGTAGCGTCACTTGATCCACTTGATCCACTTGATCAAAGTGACAGCTTCTGTGTATTCTTGAAACTAAGCAGACCTCCAGACAAAAAATGTTTGTGAACTCATCTCAGGAATTCATTTTAACATCAGGCCCAGGACCTTGACATTGCAGACACATTCAGAATTCTTTCAGGTTAGCCTGTGAGCATTTACTAATCGGAAAATATTTTTAACATCTTTCTTTTTTTCAAATCTCTAGCTATTTCTAAGAAGCACATGACATTCATCTTTGAATGGAAGATTCAGCTGAATGACAAGTCTCTTTCATTTAGTAGAGGAGATTTTACTTTAAATTTTGCTGACAGGTTTTCATGACAGCCCTCAAGTGGAAGGTTAAATTCACCTGTCATAGCTATTAAAGACATTTTTTTTTTTGGTGTATTTCTGTGATCTGACCCTTCCATTTATTATTGTTGTTATTGACCTTAAACGTATAAAAGAGAAGAATATAGACAGAGCTTCTGTTTTTGAAGGCTTGCTGCAATCCAACCTCTGAAGTGAATTCACTGTTAGATTTTCCTCTCAAGAAAAGCATCACCATAATGTAGCAGAATCCTGCTAATTTTCACTTCATACTTGAAACTCCTTTAATTCTCAGGAGAACAAGAGCACCTGGTAGATTTTATTCATGATCAGCAAAGATTTAATAGCAGGAAAATGGTGTTAAGTCTTATTTGTATCAAAGAGCATTAAAATAGATAGGCCCAAAATAGCAATATAATTATAATATTGTCTTGATGTTTTATTTACAGTTTGTTTTGATATTTATATTTTAACATTAAACTCATTAATAAAATAATACTTTATAGTAGATAGCTTTTATCTACAGGTACAGGTATTCGGTCTTCTGCTTTTCATATAGGGAAGTCAAGATTCAACATTTTGTGTAACATTACTTGGTTTTAGTTACTTGCCTCAGGGCCTAAATGCTAGATAACAAGGAGAGAATATTTGTGGAAAAAAATATTCTTCAAAAATGTAGATTAGAATTCCATTGTATGATAATGATATTAATTTTTGGAGGAAATTGCTCTTGAAATCTTAACTAAAAGCCAGAGAATATCTACTCATTCATTAATCTTCTCAAGATTTCAATCCCATATTCAACAAATAACTAAGCATGCATTTTAAGGAAAATATTCTTTGAATATTATGTTTGGGGCTAGATTTCTCTTTATTACAAGGCCCATGTGAGGATGTATATGCAGTTCTTTGTACTATATTTTAGTTTAGAGAATTTCATCATGTAGTGATTTGCTAAAACTTAATATTAAACATGTTTTTTGATTTAAATAAATGACTGTTTAAAATTTTTAAATAACTACTGCTAAAATTAATTGTAGCCCAAAATCTTTAAATCAAAGTTAATGCTGAAAAACAACAAAGTTTGAAGGTAGAAATAACTGCATGTGTGTATTTGCTTTTAAAATCCTAAATATTACATCTAGACAAATTATTTTAAGCAGCCAACTTTGGTACATTTTGGTTTCCTGTTATAAACTATACTAATTTTTTATGAGACTGATATCTTAAGGACTGTCTGTAGTGTTTATATAGTATTTAAATGCAAATGAGAATATTAATATAAAACGTTATCAGTTAAATTTTATTCAACGTGATAATATTTTCTGTATGATACAAAGTCATCTTAGTATATAATTAATTTTGAATGACCACATATGGATTGATAGTTATGCTCTTTTAAGTATATATGCAATTAATAGTGATTATTGTTTCATTAAATCTCTTTGAAGATCCTTTTTATTGGGAGTTGTAAGTAATTTTTGATTATAATAATATATTCATTTGTATGGTTTTCAATCTCACTTCCTTCTAAAGATAAATATGCTGCCATTCTAAAAAAATGGCCGGTTTTGTTTATTTAGAAAGACAGTAAAAAAAAAAAAATCATTTGTTATTTCACTGTTGTTGTGAGGACAACAGCACTAATCTGGTCCATTAACCTTTAAAAGAAACTGCAAAGTCAGACTCTAGCAGTAAATATTCAGTGGCAAAGTTTTTATATCAAAGATTGGAACTTTAGGAGATGCTCCTGGGATTTAGTGTACTCTAACATCTATTAATCCCTGATACCCTGGGTGACTTGTCAAAAAGTGCTCCACTTACAGAGAGTATGCAAGGAGGCCCAAGAGGACACATTCGCAAAAAGGTCAAGGAAGCAATTACTGTTTCCTGCTTTTCCCTCAAGAACTGCCACAGCAAATGCTGTGCCCCTCCCCCACCTCATCTTACCAAAGCCTGTGAAGATCATGAAAGTTCAAGTTCCAGTGAAACATAGTACCAATATTATTTGGTTCTTAGAGCTCTTCTTTCACGTCAGCGCATGCCATAGTTGAAGAAGTACAGTGAAATGGATTAGAAGAGGTGACTCTTGCTGAAGAAAATCAGTTTTGTGTTCCTGTATCTCTCTGTCAAGGGTCAATATTTGTGCTGGTGGTAGAGTGGATGTAGACTGGGCTCTTCCTGTGGCATGCAGTTAAGTTGGAGTTTTTTTGGGAATACCGGGTTCTGTGTGGGTCCTTAGAAGGACTCTATTAAAGGATTGCAGAATTTAGGGCAGGAAGTCATGTTGATAGGAAGTCCCTCCTGGGACCGTGGCCTCTGAGGGAAGTTTTCAATGATGTTAAACTTGATCTACCTCTGTCTAGTCATTCTGCTCCCCGAATATTAGGGAATGATGTTATCTGAGCTCATAGGGCAGAGTTGGAAATAACATCTTCTCTTAGGACTTAGGGACTCAACACTGTCACTTCTACTTATTCTTGCCTCAGTGGAGAAGTTTGAAAGTCTCTTGAGGCTTTTATGTACTCTGTAGTCCAGAATTTTTTAGACTGGCAATGGAGATATATATCTATATATCTATATCTATATCTATCTATATTATATGTGCATATTTTCCCCCTTCACTAAAATTTTGGAACATGTTTTAAAAATAAAAGTCTGCTTATCTTGAAGCTTACTTTTAGGAGTTAATAGACAACAAAATTGGTGGTGTTAGATTTTGGCTTAGTATTGAGAAGAATTTTCAATAATCCTATTTTCTTTTTTTCTCTTAAAGATTTTATTTATTTGAGAGAGAGAGCACACGAGCAGTGGGGAACAGTAGAGGGAGAGGGAGAAGTAGGCTCCCTACTGAGCGGGGAGCCTGCTGCATGGCTTGATCCCAGAACCCTGGGATCATGACCTAGCCAAAGACAGATGTGTAACCTACTGAGCCACCCAGGCACCCCAATAATAATCACATTTTCTAAATGTATCTCATGAAGTAGCACATTTACCCTCATTGGAATATTTAAGGAAGCTGAACAATCTGGATATGTAGTTTACATCAAACATGAGGTGCAAGATTAGACTGGAAGGTATCTAAAGTGTTTTCCATCGTGACATTCTAGTGGATTCTATGACATTTTATAAGTGGTCTATCTGTTTTAAAATTTTGAATAATTGCATTGTTGGAAATTTTGAAAGTTTTTAACTTTTGAGATTTGGGAAATAAATTCTCTAGGAGGAGCTTGTCTTCTATGAAGACTAGGTTAAAAAATTTTTGTACTGCCCCCAAATGTCTTGGAAATACTTGTATTTGTTACTTATTTGCTTGCTAATTTTTGGATCTCAGGACTGAGGTGTGAATTAATCACCCCCATCAGGTTATGGTGCACTCCCATCAGGCAAGACTCCAATGTTGTATGTAGATCTGTCTGTATGTTCCTCCCTTCTTCCCCCTCTCCCCTCCTCTCTCCCCCCTCCCTTTCTGTCCTCTTCCCTTCCTGACTTCCTCTTTTACAATTAAGAACTAGGTTGAAGAGAACTAGGCCTGCTGAGGTGGGAGAACTAGCCAGTAGGACTCTAGTCAGACTCAGAGAACAGAAACAAGACTTGAAAAGTCAATGGGTTTTAAGTATTGGAGTAAGAAATAAATAGCTTCTCTGTTAGTGCAAGTCATAGGTCAAAGGCTAAATTTAAGACACATTTCCTTTGTGAAGCCATCTCTTAGTGACCTTCACCAGTGCATTCTTCCTTCCTTATTTAGTGCTAGAATTTTCTTTTGTTCCCCAGCTTTCTTGAGGCATAATCAACAAATAGGAATTATGTATATTTAATATGTGTGAATTATGTTTTGATATATATATGGATAGATGTATAGAAATGAACATGGCAGTCAAGTTAATTAACATACCCATCACTTCACATAGTTGCTGTTTTCTTTTGTGTGAGATGAGAACATTTTAAGATCTACTCTCTTAGCAAATTTCAGATCTACGTTATTATTATTTTTAAAGTTTTTATTTGTTTATTCATGAGACACACAGAGGCAGAGACATAGGGAGAAGGAGAAGTGGGCTCCCTTTGGGGAGCCCGATACAAGACTTAATCCCAGGATCCCAGGATCCCACCCTGAGCCAAAGGCAGACGTTCAACCACTGAGCCATCCAGGCATCCTCAGGTCTACATTATTATTAACTGTTGCCACCATGCTATGCATTGGACTTCTAGAACTTATTCATCTTGTGTAAAAGACCACTGTATCTCCCCATTTCCCCCACCCTTGTCCCTGGCAACCACCATTCTACTCTCTGCTTCTATGAGTAAGTATGGAATTTTCAATTGTACCTCACAATCCAGTATTTTTGTTTCTATGGTGATCTTGTTATATAATTTAGTTTCATGACCAAGATGTAATAACAGTTGTAATAATGATAATAATAGCCAAGGTGGTAAGCACTTTACATATAGCATCTTATTTAATCTCCCAGATGGAGGTTCTTTTATCTTTCACATTTTACAAAGGAGGAAACAGACTTGGAGAAAGATGTGTATCTTGCTCCATAACTAGTTTGTAAATTTTTATTTTTTTATTTTTTTATTTTTATTTTTATTTTTTTTTAATTTTTAGAGACAACTAGTTTTTAAAAATTCTAGCTTTTTAGGAGTAGAGAGGGAGGATTTGGAACAATAAAAAAAAAAAAACCCACATTTTGGCTCCTTCATTTACAAGTTGTGTGAGCTTGGGCAAGTTAATAAGGCTCCCTGAATCTTAGTTTTGTTATCTGTAAAATCACAAATAAGAATGACTAAATTATTTGTAAAAATTATCTGAAATAAAAATAAATTACATGAAATATCATATACAATATATTTAACATGGTCTAGCATGTTAAATATGTGCTCAGTAATTGGTGAATTGCTTATGTATGTTGCAGATGTTAAGATGCCATGAGTTGCCCCAAAGTGATGGTATAAAAATAAGTAATAATAAAATATCACAGGGGTATATTGTTGGATGGTATTAAATATTTTTTGCCTGGGTAAAGGCGGATCAGAAAGGATATACTACTATATATTCTTGATGTAGCTAGTTACACTGTGTAGCCTATGTGAATAGTCAAGATCTTATGTTCCATCACCAATCTTTCTCTTGTTCTAGATGAATAGATTGGTAGTCCTTGAAACATACTGCTTTTTAAAAAGTATATCAATTATTATTTGTTTCGTGTGACTTTGCAGAAACGAATAATGGTGATTTTCACTTTGGTGGATGTATGAACTGTTAGCTTCTAGCATCAGTTATTTTAAAATAGTTACTTACTATTACACTGCACTTAACATAAGTGAATATTCAAGCTTAGAATAAGTAGAAATGCTACATTTCCATCAGGTTCTTTTTCTTGGTTTTTACTAACACAATCACAACTGTTGACTTTTTCTTTTCCTTTCAGAGAAGACAGATGATGACAACAAGAAAGTGGTTGCAGAGATCATGGCAAGATGTTTTGTTCCAAGGTTAATAACAACCACCTCCTGGGAGGGATTTCACTTTGTTGGTCAGGAGATTCGGATTACTGAAGGCATGGATTGTTATGGTGCTGTTGTTTGGCCATCGGTATAATTTCACACAAAATTTGCTATATCTCAATGATTTTCTAGCCAGTTTTGTTCCTTATTTTGTACTATTTGGAAGGAAAAAAAAAGGTTTCCTAGTTCTATCTTGTGACCTCAAACAACACTAAAACATAGAAATCATGAAATTGGGAAAATGCTTCCACCAATTAAATCTATTTCTGATTTATAGGGTTAATACAGTGCTGTTTACATCTGCAGTGTTTTGTGACCATGGGAGTTTAGCAAACATTTTTATTTCCCATTCAACTGGCTCCATTTGAGTTAAATAATCATAATGAAATCTGTCAGTCTCAACATGCAGAATGTTCTACAAGGTCACCAATCCTTTACCAGTTTTCCATGAAGGGTGTAGACCACCCCCTTTCCTCCACTGTCTGCCCCAATCCCACACACTTCTTTGAAATGACTATTATTATTAGAAGTTGCTTTCTTTAAAGATAATCAAACGTAAGCAATTCCATAGTTTCAGTTTTCTTATCTCCCCAGCAATCCCCAAGGACTTTTTGTAGTCTAAATGTTGACATCCTCCAATAGTGGAGGATATCCTCCAATAGTGGCAGATGTACTTCTGTTGATAATTTTCTGTGGTGATCTGTACACTTGCACACATATATTCACATGTGTACACGTCATAGCATTAGTATATTTTGTATATTTATCTAATAGACTTTAATTTTACTTTCTGTTATTACTTGCCAAGCACTACTTTTTTCTTTTTTAAAACTTTCATAGGCCCTTGTTCTATGCTATTTTCTGGAAACAAATGTAAAGCACTATAATATGGTTGATAAAAACGTGATTGAAATTGGAGCTGGAACAGGACTAGTCTCCATCGTGGCAAGTTTACTTGGTAAGTAGGTATTTTTGATTGAATGGGAAGAATTTAATGATCAGATGTCATTAGCTGCTTTTAGTATTCATTTTACTCTGACCTAGGCCTAATTGAATGGGCTTCACCGAGAAACACTACCAATTTTAAAGTCACCTTACTGGTGTGTTTCAGAATTTTCTGTGAAGTTCTATTAATTCAGCTCATGGAGCAGCAAATCACAAGTGTATTCTTTTTTTTTTTTTTAAATTTTTATTTATTTATGATAGTCACACAGAGAGCGAGAGAGAGGCAGAGACACAGGCAGAGGGAGAAGCAGGCTCCATGCACCGGGAGCCTGACGTGGGATTCGATCCTGGGTCTCCAGGATCGCGCCCTGGGCCAAAGGCAGGCGCCAAACCGCTGCGCCACCCAGGGATCCCTCACAAGTGTATTCTAATGGGAGGTGTGCTCAGGCCTCCAGGCTGCCAGAGGAGGCATGTGGGACACAAGGTCCAGGCAGAGTCTACTGCTGCTGACTCTGCTGGTCTTGATTGAGACGTTTGTTCCCAGGTAGCTGTACATTCCTTGTAGGTTTTAAAGTCCTATGCTTTCATGAAAAAGCATCTGTTGGGAGAGAGAAGGAATATTATCAATCTCATCTGCTTCTAATTTTAGGCATTGATGCTTGAATTTCTTTTCTCAGTTCATCTTCATTCTTTGGGGACTCTCTTCTTGTCTCACCAGCATTTCCTTTTCTCATGACATGTATGACAGTCTCTACAAATGCCTAAGCCTGATTCACTTCAGTCTCTTTGTTGTTGTTACCTACTTCATTGCCTTAATTTAGCTGGCTTCTCTGATGTGTGCTCCCCAAATCTGTCTTGATTTCCCTGGTCTTTAGAAGTGCACACCTGCCACTCTAAAATCTTGAGAGGAATTCAAGATTTAGCAATTTACAACTCTCTCAACACTGGGGAAATACAGGATCCTTGAAATCCTCCCCTAATTTTAACACTGGGGAAATACAGGATCCTTGAAATCCTCCCCTAATTTTTTTTTTATATTGTTCCTTCCTGATATGGCTTTCTAAAGTCACCATTCCATTTAATATGGGTAGTCAGTGGCACCACTGGGTTTATACTTAAAGGCTTCCTGATCAAGAACACTTTTGTGCTTTTGGGAAGTCATTTGTTTCATTAAAAAGAATTGATCCTTTAAGGCTGCTTATATAACTTGACACAAATAATCAAAGATGGAAGCTTTGTTTAGTTAACATTCTAAGACTAGTGGTATTTACCTCTCGACCCAAAGATCTTAATGGTCAGATAGTTTACATTCACTGTGGATGGAGTGGGCGGGGGATCCTCCATATCTTGGGATTTTAAAAAGATTTGTTGAAAATGAAAGGGAGACAGAACATGAAGACTCCTAACTCTGCGAAACAAACTAGGGGTGGTGGAAGGGGAGGAGGGTGGGGGGTGGGGGTGAATGGGTGACGGGCACTGAGGGGGGCACTTGACGGGATGAGCACTGGGTGTTATTCTGTATGTTGGCAAATTGAACACCAATAAAAAATAAATCTATTATTAAAAAAAAGAAAATGATAGACCCACTTACACTAGAATGTGACAACATATTTCTGTGATTCTACCAATGATACACATATTGCCCTCTCACTTTAATATCTCCCACAAAATATAGTTGATGGCTAGAGAAACTTGTCATGGTGACTAAGGAGTGGGTTCTTAAGTGGTCTGGGCTGCACTAGACTTCTCTCACAGTTTTGCTTTCCTATTTCTTACCCCAGTCTGTTCTTGTCCAATGATGTGGAATTGATCAAGCCTAGATTTATTGACACATTTTCAGGCTCTGCTACAGCTCACAGAGCCAAATTTTATTGGCTGTTGGTTTCTACAATTTTGCTTCTTCCAGTTTCTTTCTTTCTTTTTTTTTTTTTACTACTCACTTTTAACTCGGAGATTGTGCACATCTTCATCTGAATATTCTAAGTCCTGCATCTGTGGTCTTTGGCTGTAGGAATACTATGTACATGTTGTGGCTAGGTTTTAAGCATCTTTTGATGGGAAGATTCATACTTGTAAGGGGGTCAAGCTAAAAACTTGGGCATAAACATGGATGTCATGATACTTCCAACATAATTCCATTGATAAGCCTCTTTCCACACCTGAGCCCCTCCTGTTCAACAGCAGGATCCCTGATGCAGAATACACCCATTTGGCCTCACATGACTTGGGCTCAGAATTGTTTTGGTGAAAAACCAGTGCATTTTTCAACAGTGACTTCTGATTGTTCCAGTAAAGATTCCAAATGTTTTAATTTTTCTCTTTCTCTAGCTTATTTGTCTCCTAGCATGTCATAGATAAATAGCAAAGAACCACTGGGACAACAGTAACAAAAAAATTGCAGGAGAACAGAAAATTGTAAGGGAGTGCAAAGGTGACACAGGAATATAAATTTTTTTTTAAGAGAGGTGTAAAGCTGCCTTAGCATCTGTTTTGAAGGGATTTCCTTCCTGTGTGTACCGACCAGTCTTTTCCTTGGGGTTAGCAATTATGCAGAATTGCAAATGCATGTTGGTTTGAAACCTGATTGCTTTACCTTATCCCTCGAGAGTTACTTTTCCTACTGTTCTTTGCTTCATAGGTGCTCATGTGATTGCCACAGATTTACCTGAATTACTTGGAAACCTGCAATATAATATTTCTCGAAACACCAAAATGAAATGTAAGCATTTGCCTCAGGTTAAAGAACTCTCCTGGGGCATAGCTTTAGATGAGAACTTCCCCAGGTCTTCTAACAATTTTGACTACATCCTGGCAGCTGATGTTGTCTACGCTCACCCTTTCCTGGAAGAACTCCTCATTACCTTTGACCATCTGTGCAAAGAAACTACTGTCATTCTCTGGGTCATGAAATTCAGGTTGGAGAAAGAAAATAATTTTGTAGATAGATTTAAAGAGTTGTTTGACCTGGAGGAGATTTCCAGTTTCCCTAGCCTGAATATTAAGTTGTATAAAGCTATGAAGAAAACTCGGAGGAGTGCATGATACCTTCAGAGGAGCACTTCGAAAGCAAAGGTAGTTTCTAGCAGAGTGTTCCTTTAAAGAAGACCATGGACTATCTAATGTAACACTGACTTTCCCAAGGGGACCCCCTCCCTACCCCGCCACCCCCATAAACTTTCCTCACACCCGACAGGGAGTTTTCCAGATGGAGTACCTGGGTCGGGAGGGCTGGCCCAGCCATACTCTGTGGTTATTGGTTAGGACAAGGTCTACTTTCCTCATCGCTCTATAGAACTGTTTATTATTATCATTATCATTTTAATAAATGGTACTACTATTTTTAATGTATAACTATAGGATAATTTTTAATAATATGTATAAAATGAACATTCTTACTGTTTTAAACATAAGCTCATCTGAGTCTCCCTTCAGGAATAAATACATGGTGTATATTGGGATCTGCAAGTAAATCTGAAAAGGCAGATGCATAATGTAATGGTAAATGTGAGATTATATTTTGTGGTTTTCATTAGTGCCAGTTTATAGGTGGTCTGTTGTCTCTGCCTGGCAGGCCTCAAGTGCAACCTCTGAAATTAATCACGCTTGTGGATTTGAGGTTATGGGCAAGGACATTTCACTCTAGTAAATGAAAAATGAATGGAAGCAAACAAACACAGCTGAAATTTGGGAGGACTTCTTGTTTTATTTTTAAGCCAAGTACAGTTATGTTTTATCACAGGAACAGAAAGTATAAAAACTTTGGGTTGAAAATACACATGGAAAGATTTAGGTCTCTAATCTCAAATAACCAGACTTAGGACCGGTTTTAAAATTTAAAGCTTTTGTGATGCACATGTATAGACCTAGATATTTGAAATCCTATGGGTTTTCCTCATATGGGCCTTAGAGATTAGAACAAAGAGTGAAGTAATTAGAGTCAGGGCAAGGAGGGCAAAAAATAAGGATTGTGTCCCAGTGGTTCACACTCCATTGGTGGGTGGCTACTCTTGCAGTGTTCCTTACGTTGTCACAGTGCCCTCGGCGTGGTGCTTATTCTCCTAAGCCCAGCCCTGTGCTTTGCTGGAACTTCTCAGCCACTCAGGGCCCAGCAGAGCTTGTAAAATGACTTCCTAGGGTCCTGATGTGTAAGGAGGTTGCAGATGTACTCTTAGTGGGTTTTTGGCTGTGCAGCCCATAGGGCTGTCTCCCACAGACTCCAGCAAATTACATGATCTCTTTGGCTTTTCATAGCCGGTTACTACATAAAGTCATGTGATCCTTACAATCTTTCTCAGAAGTCTAGGGGATATCATTATCCCTACTTCACAACCAGCATTGCTTGGGCTGAAAGAGTGGTCACTTGCCCCAGGCACATGGCTGCAGAGGGCTTGTCTGAGATTGGGGCCTGTGTTCTTACCCCTGCACTGCTTTATGTATTTAAAGCAGCAGTTCTCAAGCTCTTTTGTAAATGAGTGAAGTCATCTCTTCAAAGTGGGATCATTACCCAGAAAGGTAAGCAAATACATTAGAAGAAGTGAGAATTGCCCTTCCTTATATTTTCCCTCTTTTTTTCTGGCCTTATCTGAGTTGTCAAAGCAGGTGCATTTGGAAGGTGACATTTAAGCAGAGCAGGAAGGAGATGAGGGAAGAAGCAATGCATATATCTAGGGAAGTCTGTTCCAAACAAAAGGGGCAGCTATGCCCCAGAGGCATGCCAGTCTTCTAGCAGAAACAGTGAAAGCCAGTGTGCTTTGGAGCAGGGCAAGCAGGGGACACTGGTTAGTCAGGGAGGTCACAAGGGGCCAGGTCATGTCTGATCTTCATTGCAGTCTGGCTTCTTCAGAAGCAGACTCTGAGGTGGAGTTTGGTTTGCCAGTCATTTATCAGAGAGTGCCATTGGTATTGAGACCTGTGGGAAGGAGAGGGACAGGGACAGAGACAGAGGACGAGCTACAGTGTGGGTCCAACCACCAGCAGCTCTGAACCCCAAGTGGCCTTTCTGAGTGGTCCTGTGTTGGGGCAAGCCTTCTGGGCCTTGATAACCTCATGTCATGCAGTCACTGGATGCAAGTTACCCTGTGACCTTGCAGGAGGTGACTCTTCACCTGAGGCCATCCCTGAATATGCTCACAGCTGAGGGCCATTTTGCAGCAGCCAGGTAATAAGTTTTTTCTGAGGGGGATCTGGGCAGCACATCACAGAGAGTACCACTGCCTCTAAGGCCATTGGAAGTACTGGCTTTTTCTCTAGTGAAGGGGAGAATCACTGGATGATTTGGAGTAGACTGAAACAGTATCACTCCATGTGAGGACCACTCTGGCTGCTATTTTGAGAATACTATGAAGGGGCAAAAGGACCAGTTAGGAGGTTGTGGCAGCCATCCAGGTAGGCAAGGAGGGCAGCCTGCTGTAGGGAATGAGTGCTAGAAATGATGAGAAGTGGTTGTTTCTAGACATGTTTGGAAGCTAGAGCCAACAGACCTTCCCACCATGTTGAGGAGTCAAGGCTGACTCTAAAGTTTTTGATCCTAGCTACTGGATGTCAAGTTAGAGTCATTAGTTTAGAGATGGTTTGTAAAGCTCATTCAGGGAGCAAGAAGACACAATAAGACAAGAATGGAGCCCTAGGGCTGGCCAGCATTAAGGTCAGACATAGGTATATATGATATTTCTTTGAGATTCTGTCCCTTACCCACAAGTTATCTGTTGACTTTGGAAAGAAATGAATTTACTACCACAAAGGGTTTTGAACTGGTCAGTAGAGTTCTAAATTTCCTCACAGCTGACTCGGGGGCTTATAGCAATGTTTTAGGTGTGGCAACAGGAATCTAGGGGTAACAAGTGAATACAATGGCTCCTATGCTAAATGTTTGAATATTACTACTAAGCTATTTTTAGGTAGAATAGATAAAGTGTCCTTCTTTTCAAAGACTGTTAGGACCAAGCCAGCCATATGGTTCCTCTTTCTCTAAGTGTCAGTCTGTCAAACGCAACGTTCTATAACCATTGTTTTATTCTGTTTATAGCATTCACTTGCAAATTTTAACACCCACACCCACACACTGTGTGTGTCTACTTTTATCTTTTTGCTGTAGGTTCTCCACACTTGTCTAGATTCAATTTCATAATAATTTAATCTCAAAAGATGTAATTTAAGTAGGCTTTTTCTATCTTAAAAGTTTATTTTATAGCTAGTTGATTTGTTAACTTCAGTCCAAGGGAGTTTACTGTGAGTTTTGCCTTTACTTCGCTTTTCTCTGTGTACGTTGTGTCTCCGTGTGTTTGTGTGTGTCTGTGTTCTTTTTTTGACAAGTTAAACTGCTACTGAGAACCTGGTTCAATTCTTTCAGTAACTTTCCAGATTTCTAATAGAATAAACACTGATTGTCAAGGCTTTAGTAGAAGTTTTTGCTTCACAGTAGACATAACCAGCTTGCTGGTGAGACTCTGCCCCATAAGTGTACATGTGACACACATGTAACCATAAAAGTCGTCATGCCCCAGACTGTATCAATTACCTTTAGGAAACTAAATACTGCATGAAAACTTCTATCTTAGAGTTTACTAATATATCCTATTTCATTTGTGCCAATTTTTGTCAACCAAAATTTTTCAAAAATTGGTTTTTATTCCATATTTATATTTCTTTTTTTGGGTAAAGAATTGTGACATTGGGTAACTTCCTTTTTTTTTGTATATATTTTTTTCCCACTGGAGTTCGATTTGCCAACATATAACACCCAATGCTCATGCTGTCAAGTGCCCCCCTCAGTGCCCACAATCACCCTCCATCCTCTCGCCCACCTCCCTTCCCACTACCCCTTGTTCCTTTGCCAGAGTTAGGAGTCTCTCATGCTTTGTTTCCCTCTCTGATTTTTCTCACTCATTTTCTCTCCTTTCCCCTATAATCCCTTTCACTATTTTTTATATTCTCCATGTGAGTGAGACCATTGTCTCACTCTCCAATTGACTTAACTTCACTCAGCATAATACCCTTCAGTTCCATCCACTCGAAGCAAATGGTGGGTACTTGTTGTTTCTAATGGCTGAGTAATATTCTATTGTATATATAGACCACATCTTCTTTATCCATTCATCTGTCGATGGACACCGAGGCTCCTTCCAGTTTTGCTATTGTGAACATTGCTGCTATAAACACTGGGGTGCAGGTATCTCGGCTTTTCACTGCATCTGTATCTTTGGGGTAAATCCCCAGCAGTGCAATTGCTGGGTCGTAGGGTAGCTCTATTTTTAACTCTTTGAGGAACCTCCACACAGTTTTCTAGAGTGGCTGTGCCATTTCACATTCCCACCAACAGTGCAAGAGGGTTTCAGGTAACTTCCTAACGGATTTGGAGCTGATAGTATAAATTCATTGTTGTGAAAGAAAATGTAACAGAATGTTCTTTTATTTTTTTGAATCCCTGGGTTCCAGGAGCATGGTGTCCTCTGTAAATGCCTGGTCTCTAGAGACAGAGACTATCTCCCACTTGTTTTACACAGTGCCATTGGTATATGGCAGATAAATCATTTCTGAATATCCTTTGGAATTATGTCCACTGGGTAGGATTTTCATACAGGAAAAGATTTATATGTACTAATTTTGAAAGCAAACTGGGAAACTTGGGTTCTAAAAATGAAAGATTGAAAGTCAGCATTAGGTAGAACAGATAAGGAAGCTTATTGATAAGCTTAGATGAAAATATACTGTGCTTCCTTTTTCGACTCCATTTTAACTCAGTTTTCAATGAGGTCTGCATGTAGAGGAGAAAAAAATTGTCAAATATGTGCATTTCTTTCTCCACCAAATTATAAGGCAATAATAAACAAAGTTGGAAAAGATAAATAATTTCACAAAATGTGGGGATTGGGGCAAAGCAAAATTTAAAAACCATAGATACTTGTGAGCATGTTTGTGTGTGGATCTAATTCCTTAGGTCTTCTTTATGAAGCCTGGAAATAATTCACAAATGATTTCCACATCCAGGTTTTGGTATATTTGAGTTGTGATGTGAAATTAAGTCTCAAATATTTATGTGCAAGCCTAATTTCAAGTCTGCTTTGCTTCTAAGTTCTGTACAGAATCAAAGACAGTGTTCTGTATTCTTATGTAGCTGTATTAATGGGGGCACTTGTGTCCTCAGTGGCTTTAGTTAGCATCGCTTAGTTCTGTCGTCCCATTAATTCCTTTGTAAAGAGTGCCAAGGCTGGACACTCAGTGTGTATAGCTGTGTAGTACTTATATTGCTGAGCCTATACCACTGGCTGTCAGTTCTACCCAACTAACCTTTGGCCTTTGTTAGGAACAGTGCTTTTATTGGAACAGCTTAGAGGCAGGATTTTTTCCTCTCAATTCTCCCAGTTTCCTTGATTCTAAAGCAGTTGTCTTGCCCTGAAATCCAATCAAGTTTTAGAATTGGCACTTGAACACCAAGGAATTTAAAAGCATCATGAAAAATGAAAACAGGTGTCCAGGTCAATTTTGTGATAAATGGCATTAATAGAAAAACAGAGGAATATGGGGTATCTGCTGCCAACCACTAATACTTTACCATACCAAAAAATATTGTTTGGTTTTCCAAACAAAAGCATAGCCAAATAAAATTAAAATAGTCCCTTAAAAATGTTTTAATAGCCAGATGTTACTTCATAATGCCACCACAAATACAGGACATAAGGTTTCTGAAAATCACTTATTTGATAAATGCTAGATTTTGTAGTTTAGGGTTTGAAAATTTTCATGTTTTCATTGTCCACAGTCTATCTATACTCATGTTTATTTTAATTTAAAATTATGAGTCAGCCCCTTACCTTCACTGGATTTATTTTTTTATTTTTTATTTATATTTTTTTTAGTGTCATGTTTTAATTTGAGTTTTCTTATCTGGTGCCATGATTTAATTTGGGTTTCTTATCTCTTTCTGTGTTTCCTTTGTTGGAAGAGTATAAATCATGATAGCAAAGGTTGTCTCTTTGTCACAAACCATTATAAATAAGCCCAAAGAACAAGCCATAAAAATGTAAGAAATTCTTAGATTAAAAAAACATGAGTAATGCTTTCTACCCACCTGGTATTCAGAGGTAAAAGTACACTTTGCTTCTAGTAAATTATTAACAGTTTTCTAACCAATGATTTCCTCCTTCCTTAGGATCTCTGTGATTTATAGTCAATTTAAGAATTAGATGTCAAATATGATAAACACATTTCATAGGCATGTATGAAAAAGGGGAATTGAGGAATAATTATAATATAATTGTAATTAGTCATAATAATTATAAATTATTATTAATTTTTAAAGATTTATTTATTTTAGAGTGAGTGTGCAAATGGGGGGAGGAGCAGAGAGAGAATCTCAAGCAGACTGCCTACTGAATGTGTAGCCCGATGAGGGGCTTGAGCCCAGAACCCCTGAGACCATGACCTGAGCTGAAACCAAGAGTCAGATGCTTAACTGATTGAGCCAACCAGTTGCCCCTAATTATACTATTATTATAATAAATATATATAATAAAATGTACAGCATTCTTAGAGTGGAGAGGTGCTATTGCTGTTGGGAACAGATTCTGTATTTTTGAAAGAATACATAGAGGCTTAAAGGCAATTATAAGAAGTCAAAATAGCTAATGCAACTACTTTTACGTTTTGTGGATTTTATTCTTCTCCAGGAAGCTATCTGATGGCTGTCATTCATTCATTTATCAATTCAGTATTTTTTGGAAACCCATAATGTGCCACAGGGGGCTGTAGACACACGGTGATTAAGGTAGATGGGCCATTCCTCCTGGAGACCTAAGGTTAGGTGTGAATGGGCAGACGGAGAAATCAGTGCATCTCCTGGGGGCGGGGGCGGGGACCCGACCATCCTGATTAGAGGGAACCTAATACACAACCAGAGAGTCAGTGAGGGCTTCCCAGAGAAGAATGCTGAACGCTGGACAAAGGAGATGGAGAGAAGGAAGAGGGGACACATTGTGGGCAGAAGCAGCATCATGTGGGAAGCTTTAAAGACAGCCAACAATGCCTCTATTAAATACTCCCTGGAAAAATTGTAGCTTCTCTTGCCCCTCACTGAAATAACTCCATTTATAGAATACTCACAGTTTTTGGCTCTGTTTTAGATATTTTACATATGGCATCTCACTGAATATCTTTAATACTCGAGAGGTATTAGTCCAATTTACATATGAAGAAACTGAGTCTCAGTGTGGGTGAGCAGCTTCTCTGAGGTTGTAGCTGTGTCTCTGTGGCACCAAAGCTTGTGCTCTTTTCAGGGTGCTGCTTCGCACCCCTTTTACACTCTGAGCACTGCAAGAAAATCCTGATTTGAATTTTATTCTAGCTAATTCAGAGCAATCCAATCTGCTGAATATTGTCTTTATTTGCCTCCTGAACACAAATTAGCTTCAGTGGAACAGTAGTGAGATGAACCCCTTTCACAATATATCAAGAAGCATATGACTTTATAAATTTATGTATATACCCAGCATATGCTTAATTTTTTCTTTGCAAGGAAACTGAACAAATATTACATGAATGAAAGATACATAGTGATCTTCAAACAGCCAGTGTGGGTGTCAAAAAAAGACCCTCTTGTATAAAAGATGGCATGGAGGTGGAAGCAAAAGCTGTTCTTCAAAGATGGCATAGGCAGAATGAAGGCAAGTGTAGGATGCCCTCGGTTGACCTCTTAGCAGAAAAGGCCAAGGGGGTGGGGCTGAACTTTAAAACATCATCCGATCTGTCTGTCCACGATGCTGGTGTTTACAGGCCTGTTACTAGGTGGTGACGCTCACTGCATCAGCACAGAGGTAAGCCCTGGGGTGACGTGAGCACACCAGTTACCAGAAACCGCCTCTCAGCAATCTTTCAAGGTGAGGGCAATCTTGACTTAGGCAGTTGTAGCCTTTTGAAGCCAAATAGGGGGCAAAGGGAGTTCTGACAGGGAGACTGGAAGTTCACCAGCATCTCCAAGGCAAAGTGCTTGTCTCAGTGGAAATGGCCCGAGGTTCCTCCGATGACAGGCACCTCATCTCTGGGAGGTTGACATTGCTGACTAAGCCTCAAACCCTGGCTGGGGGCCTCAACAGGTGGCAGGACATAAGCCGATGTGGTTCAGCGTGTGCTTCCATGATGCCAGAGGAGGTCACACTCCCAGAAGCAGTCATGTGAGCGTGAAGCTCAGAGGACGGTGCTGATTGCCACTGAAGAGTGATGTGAGACAATGTAGCCACAGAATGTTCCAGAGTCAGAGGAGGGAAAACGATGTAGCTAAAACTTCTGGTGGGAGATGGCTTCCCTGGGCAGTCATGGCTTCAAAGGCAGGATGGTAGGAATGGGAAACTCTAGGGAGCAAACCTCAAGGTTAGTGAGGAAGAGGAGTCACAGCATACTTTTGTCTCTAATAGCCTTCTGTTGGATGTACTCCTGGTTCACGTGTTTGCACTGGCCAGTACTAACTGACACCTACTGACTGACACCTCTACCAAGCAAGTAGCTGAACAAGGAGTCTGAGAGGTGCAAGAAACTGAGGCCAACATCTGAGGACGTTTCAGCTTGGCTGCCAATATAATCTACCTCAGATAAATAGCTTGCGTTGATTCCATCTTATTCTTCTAACAAGTAGGTGAAAAGCTAAGGATTTGGAGACCATTCCTCCAAAGCTTCCACAATAAAAAAATGAGTCTGAAATTACCTAAGATTGCCACTGGGAGGCCCCAGTACTCTGCAAAATGAGCGTTCCTTTCCAAATAAAGAAGTGAAAATAAAAGAAATGATTTAAACAAGTGAATTGAATTATGAAAGATTATATGCAAATGCATCAAGAGCGGCAAGGGGTAAATACACAACAGTGTAATGTGATAAATATGTGGTGCCATCCTCCTTAATTATGGATTGTTTAAATTCCACCCTTTGCCTCAGCACTGTGCAGTTACAAAATAAACTCTCTGAGAAAAAGAAAGTGAGGGCTGGTTTCCAGGTCTTTGAATGCTGTACAGGTGTTCACCTGGCTGCGTTTGCATGTGCACATTTGTGCACTGGCGTGAGGGGAGAGAATGGAGAAGAGTAATGGGGATGGGTAGCTGAAAGAGACTGCACTGTAGTTGGAAGACAGGTTTCGATTCTTGCTACTTGAGGAGAGAAAATCTCTGGCCAGACTTGCCAGATTTTCACTTCTTGTAACATACTGGTTCTCAAACTTGAGCATGCATCAGACTCAGCTGGTGAGCTTATCAAACAGAACTATCTGGGCTTAGAGTTTCTGATTCAGTGGATCTGGAATGGGGTCTGATGCCTTTTCTTTTCTTTTCTTTTCTTTTCTTTTTTTCTTTTCTTTTCTTTCTTTTCTTTTCTTTCTTTTCTTCTTTTCTTTCTTTCAAGATTTATTTGAGAAAGAGAGAGAGTGTGGGGGAAGGGGGGTCAAGGGAGAGAATCTCAAGCAGACTCTCCACTGAGTGAGGAGCCTGATGCAGGGCTGGATCTCATCCTGGGATCATGATCTAAGCTGAAATCATGAATTGGATACTTAACCGCCTGAGCCACGCAGGCACCCCCTGATGACCTGCATTTCAAACAGGTTTCCAGGTGATGCTGATGCTCCTGGTCCGGGACCCCACTTTAAGAAGCACATTTGTATACATACACTCCAAAAAAAACAAAAACAAAAACAAAAACAAAACAAAACATACACTCCAACATTTGGCGTTCATGTGAGACTAAGGTCTTTTGACATATAAAGGAGATGCCTCCATCAGATTGTTCTGTGGATCCTCTATTCAATTCATCTTCTGTATCTGATGATTCATATCTTAGAATGCACCTTCTTCCTGGGATGAGTGCTGTTCGTTTCCCCATGAAACCTTTCTTGAACCCCCTAGGTAAATCCCTGTAGGCTCCATCCTTTCTAAGTTGTTGGGAGGACACCTGTATTCAACATTGCAACCTACAGACTAAGCTTTTTTGCTTGCACTTAATGTTCTTCTATGTGTATGCACCATTTATGTCCATTTTGAGTAACATTTAAGCATAGTTATAAATAGATTGAAATAAAGAGAATGAGAAAAACGGCACAGAGATTATTTCACAGTTAAAGACTAAAGGGATATTCCTTGAAATTCTAGCTTGGGAACTCTGAATATAAAATGCTTGTAAGCTATTAAAGAACAGATAGTGACAGTGTTTAATTTTATTGCTACAGCATGTAATAGCTCCGTATTCAGATGGGCTTTTAATTAAACAATGTGTTGATGCTCCCATACCAGAGATTTGACTCCTAACCCTTATATTGTCTTTATAGGGAATGTTCCAGTTATTCACAAATAGTGATAGCACTTGGTGCAGGATCTGTGGTGGTGCTAAGGAGTTTGTCAGGGGGCAGGGTGCAGGCAGCTCAGCCAAGAAGGGCTCTTGATCTCCTCATTGTAGAAGTGCACCTGGCACCCCTTTGGTCACAAATCTACTATCACCACCTGCTGGGTAAGGTAGATGTTGACATTGGTCAGATTTTTTACTACAAGTGAGTTAATTGTGGCAGTAAGTTACAGTATTTTTTCTTTTATCAAATTAGTGATCAATTAGAGTTCTACTCTTCCACAAAATTGGCATATTAATACTTCCAACTAGATAATGTCCAAGAAGTAACTTGAAAAACAAATTCATCACCTACATTGTAAAAAAAATAATTTTAAAGTGAATGCAATCAGAAAATTCTGGAGTTGGAGGTGGAAAGAAGTGTATTTTCTCTTTCCTAATATGAGCACACACTCACCATCTTGAAATATGCCTGCTCAGAATGGTAGTGCTCAACCTTGGCTGCCAGAATCCCTGTGAAGCTTTTAGAGAAATGTTTCCCTGGCCTTGCCTCAGCTCCCTGGATAAGAACCCTCAGGGGTTGGGATGGGTGCATTTTGGTGTAGAAATCTATATATTTTTGAAAGCTTCCCATGAGATTCTGTTGATTGGCCATTTGGGGAACTTTTGGTTTGGTGTATTGCCTAATTATGCTCAGATTGTCCCTCCTTGGCTCTTACTGTACTCTTCATGGCTTTTGAGTTACTAAATCTCTTATGAATTTCAAGTTTTCTCATTGCCTGTAATTGATAAATACAGAATTTTACACATGAAAGCCTCCAACTGTATTGAAAGCAACCCCAGACATATCCTAAGATACATTTCCCCTGGAGCTCAGGCAATATAGATTAATTAATTGTTTTTGGACAAATGAAAACATACTACCTCACCTCAGCACTGGAATATTAATTGATCTAATCAATAGAAATTGGAATATTGCCATGTTAAACACAAACTACATCCTTTGCTCAATGAGCCACAACACCACCATTTTCTAAGATCCCAAGTTCAATCTCCCAGAACAGGGGTTCTGCTTTTTACAAAGCTGTGGACAGGTATTACGTAGAAAGGAATCCACAGCAGGGAGTGAAGTGTGTCAAGCTAAAGGGAAAAATCGAGAGTGACTGCACAGGTCCCAAGGGTGGGAGCTCTCCCAGGTTCTCCGTGCTTTCAGCAACATTTATTATTTCTACTCTGTGTCAGTAAGTTGGAAGGAGACAAAACCTGACACAATGCCTAATTTTATAAAACAAAAAGCATTACATAAAAGGGCATGTAATGTGTAAAGAGCACGTGAGATTATTTCTTATTATTTCTGGATTATTTCTTACAACTGACTGTGAATTCATAGTTATCTCAAAGTAAAAAAAGACATGTATGTTAAGATGTATTTATTTATACATGGCTAATACAAAAGTTTTTGTCCTTTCCTTCCCCCATCCACCTTCTTCTATATGTTGATGTCTAGGATGCATGTGGAAAGTCTTCAAACACTGCAATGCTCAGGCATAGGGGTATGGGGCATATGAGTTATCTAATAATAACAGCTGCCCTATATTGAGTTTCCTTGAGCCAGGGACTTTGCTAAGCTTTTTATATTCATTATCCCATTTAATCCTTACAACAATCTTGTAGCTAAATAGTATTATCCTATTTTACAGATGAGGAAATTAAAGTTTAGTGAGCTTAAGATACTTGCTTAGGTCACAATAATCTACAAATGGTGGAGCAGGTATTGGAACTTAAGTCAAATATTGAAGCCTATGCTTTCATAGTTTTATCTACTACCCCATCGGTAAGGTAATGGGAATCATACCTACTGGCATCAGATCAAGTGTTTCTGGCTTATTGAGCTGCTTTAGAATAAACTATTGGTTCCAGAAATGCTTCAGAATTCTCATGCAAAAAAGTATTTTTGTAAGTATATTATGAACTAACCAAGTATATAAATGATTAGAAACCTGGAATTTCAAGCTACCTTGGAGGTTAGGAGTCTGACCTCTTATTTAGTGCAAAATAGTCTTCTAAAGTATTGCTAACAGATGGTGAATGGAAATTTTTTCAGGGAGGGGACCCCAATCTCTGACAAGGCAGTATATTCTAATTATAAGAGAGTACTTCCTTATATGGAGCTGAAATCTGCTTGCCTCTTATATCCAACCAAATATATATATATAAGACTTTCCTACACAAAAACAAACCTTTTATTACAAAATTGTAATGACAAGAGTATAAAACAGTCTGTCTTTATCAGGCTAAACATCTCTAGTCCTTTTTCAGTCATTTGTCATTGGACATTACTTTGGGAATTTTGATTATATCCCTTGGGCATATTCTAGTCACTCAACACCTCTTTTAAATTGTGGTCCCCAAAACTTGAAGCAGTGCCACAGAGGTGGCCTAGCCAAGACAGCATTTTTCCAGACATACTTAATATTTTACCAATGGAATACAGGCAGTGGCTGTCATTCACAGAAATGGGATGGATCGAGAGCTGTTGCTTCTAGGAATCTGACGTTGGTCTGTAGGAAATAACAGTCCTGGAATGCACTGGTCCTGGGTCCACCCAGGGGAGTAAGCTATGTGGGATTTCCTGTGGAAATTCCTACCCTCTATAAACTCAAAGAATCACTTGCTCTGCAAGATCAGAGTCCAATGTTTGCCTTTGGGTTACTGATGACATTACCCAAACCTGTGCAGGAGTTGAGTAACAGGTAAGAGGGAGTGGTCACTATCATGGAGGAGCTGGGAAATTTCAAGTACCTGCCTGAACTTGGCTCCTAATGGAAGGGTCAGGAAGGGATATGATCTTTATATTTGACAGGAGGCATTTATCCTCTCTAGGTAGATACACTTAGGGAGTTTGAAGGCCACATTCAATATTTTCTCAAAACTTAAAACCAAGTCAGTCATAAACCTGCTCTGGAACTTTCCATTTAAAAACAAGTCCTACTTACCATTCTACACAGACCGATCATTTCAAAACAGCATAGAGGCCAGGACAGTTGACCACTAGAGTTGGCATGTTCATGTCAACTTTTTATTTGAGTTGAATTTTCTAGGTCTGTTTCTATTTTACTATTGAAAAGATATGAACCATAATATTGATGTTAAAAAATGTCATGCTTCTCACTTAAAAAAAAAGATTAAGAACAAATTGTTACTTTCCAATCTCCAGGGTTAGTAGAAGAATATCAGCCTTATTATGGCTCTTCTCTTTGGATTGCTCAAGAACTCCAGAGGCTTGCTTGGTCTTGAAAAACTGGGGGAGGTTTCTGATTCTTTTGATGGGCCACAGAAGTGACCGGCTCTCCCAGGAGTCATGGAGGCCCTCGCCAGGGCTCCGAGGAGTCTGTGGTCTGTGTCAGTTGCTGCAGATGCGTCTCATAGCTATATTGCTATTGACAATATAGCTTCCAAGCAGAGCATAGGTCCCCATGATGCCATTGGAGAGAAACTTTTATTTTTTAAAGATTTTATTTATTTATTCATGAGAGACACAGAGAGAGAGGCAGAGACATAGGCAGAAGGAGAAGCAGGCTCCCTGAGGGGAGCCTGATGTGGGACTCAATCCCAGGATCCGGGGATCACAACCTGAGCTAAAGGCAGATGCTCAACCACTGAGCCACCCAGGTGTCCCAAAACTTTTATTTTTTAACCTCAGCTCTTTCTAGAGAAATGATTTGTCTCGATAGATCATCTTACCACATCGTCTTGTTTTAAACTATTTCAAGTCTTTCATGGAAATAGGCACATACGGGTGTGAAGCTTTGAATCTACTTGATTTTCTCACAATGCTCAGGATCAAATGAAAATGGCTGCTTGGGTGAAAAATCTTTAATAGACATAAGTTTCTTCCTTTGTCTTGGTCAGTTTCTGCAAGCATGGCATTTTGTTTTTTTACTAGGAGAGAGGTTGTTGCTCTAATGACCTCCACATTTTTTGTTTTCGCTTCCTTTGATAGCAACTTAAAATGAATTCTCCAGGTTTTTGTGCCTTATTGTTTTGATGGTTTCCAGCTTTGCTATTGACTTAAAGAGACAGTGCTGTTAGGATTCTTGTTTTTGTTCACTGAAGAAATATGTAAAGACAATAATAAGCTGATTTGGAATTTTAATAGACCAGCAGCAATACAACCAGGTAGCTGTGATTCGATGCCAGGTAATTTGTTGTCTTGGGAGCTAGATCCTTAAAATGTTTCACGCAGGGCTCACAAAGAGTAAATTGTTTGCTACTAACAAATCCTGTCCAGGCAGAACTGAGTTGGGAAGACGGCATGTAGGGTCTTCTGTTAGAGTGGCTCTCTGCAGGCTGCTCAGTTTGGTACCTGTCGTTTCTGTTTTCTTCAAAGTCTCTGTAAGAGAGTTCATCAGAAAAGCTCCTCGTGAAAATGAAGGCAAAATACAAATGCCAGGCACAATTCATATGGGATTAAAATTCGCTCATATTTCAGATCATCTTTGGTATATTTCAGAGAGTAAATTGGAAAGAAAAGAAGAACATAGCTTTGCGGAGGCCAGAGTATATTATGAATAGTGTATTTGATCAATTGTCCTGATAGGTGTTACCAAGACATACAATCAGAAAGATTACGCTCTTCACTGTGAGTAGAGGTAAAACAATTTAGTAGTTCGGTTTATTTGAATTACAAATTTAAGTCAACAAAAATAAAAATAAGATTTCCTTTGCAAACAGGGATTTACCCGCAATTATGCATTCCTCAGTAAGCTATATATTTAGAAAACAGGACAAGGATATATGATTTTGGATGAGAGCAGCATGGATGAATTATAATGACTTTCGGAACCTTATTAAAATGTTTTCTGACTTCCCTGTGTGTACATTTGTAACATGAACATTGTTAACACTCATTTTATCCTTAACTTCCTGGGATTGTGAAGAAAAGAAAGAGTAGGAATAGAACGTAAAAACATGTAGTTTTTTTTTCTTTTAAGATTTTATTTATTTATTCGTGAGAGACATAGAGAGAGAGGCAGAGGGAGAAGCAGGTTCCATACAGGAAACCCGATGTGGGATTCAATTCTGGAACTCTGGGATCACGCTCAGAGCCAAAGACAGACGCTCAACCACTGAGCCACCCAGGCATTCCCAAACTGTGTAATTTTGATAAAGATTAAAAACAAAACGAAATAACTTATTGTGCAAAACCTTACTTAAGTGGCTAATAACTTAAAAAAAATGCTTTTTCCTTTGGGGATTGAGTAAAACTCCTGCACAGTGGAGTACTTGTTAACTTCAGAGGCAATTGAAAAATTTACCTGGTTTTGAGTATTTAAAATGCCTGAGGGGCAGCTTGGGAAAATGTGATTTTCAGGTACATTTCCAACGAGGAGGGGACTATTTGCATAGCTGTGTTCATCCATGGTCGAGTATTTGCAAGTGAGTGCTCTGGGTGCCAAAGGCAAAATGAATAATGGACAAGCTTGGATCCCCGAAGGTGGGGGTGCAGAGGAGCGCACTGTGGGCCCAGACCTGCTGCCTCTGTAGTCTGTCTCCTATGCACATCAAATGTGGTTCACTTCTCCATCCTTGTTCATTGTTTCTGGGCCTTGGGCGGCTGCCTGGGTTTCTGAGCTCCAGCTGTAATAGGAAAACTAATGCACTCTTCTTAGATGAGATAAAATTGAGATTGCATTTAAAATAAGGAGGTTAGGAGTGAACAAACATGGGGTCTTATCACGGAAACACGTTTTTGTCCTTAACTCCAAATGTCACATTTGCTTTCTTATAAACCGTAGGTACAGAAAGCACAAACTATACCTTTCCTAAACTATATTTCAAGATAATACTTCCCTTGATCTGTATGAGGCTCATCTGGGTTAAAAGGTTTTTTTTTTTTTTGCTGTTTTCTGGCACTGATAGGAAACATGCTATTTGCTCATGCCTTTAAACATGTAGTTCAACATAGTGATGGAAATTTTGTGATTATTTTGAGGGCCAAGTGCCTCTTTTTTGGAGTTAAAAACAGAGGTTCTGGTCTTCTGGTAAGCATTTCTTCAACCACCCCATTATCCTTCTAGAAACCTTAGGATTCTCTTCTACTCCATTTTCTCTCTTAACTCATGGGGCATTTAATCATCAAGGCTTATCAATTTTACCTCCTAAATATTGCCTTTAAAATAGCCAGTATTCTCTCTGACTTTATTTTTCTTCTACTGTGAATAATTTCCTCCACTGTGTTGTTTTTAAAAAACAGAATCTTACTGCAGGGGTGGCCTGGCCAGCTCAGTAGATGAGTATCTGACCCTTGATTTTGGCTCAGGTCATGATCTCAGGGTCATGAGATAGAGCCCTGCGTCAGCCTCCATGCTCAGCAGAGAGTTGGCTTTAGAATTCTCTCTCTCTCTCCATCTTCCCCCTCACTCCTGCTCAGGCTCATGCACGTGCTCTCTCTCTCTCTCAATAAATAAATCTCTCTGCAGTAGAGAGTATCTCTACAGTATCTCTCTGCAAACATTTATTTATTCAGAGCATCCAGAAGGACACGGAGGGAATGAATGGACACAAAAGGAACACTGATCAAACTGGGTGAATTGTCCCCCAGCTGATACGATCAGGTCTCTTCCCTACCTCGCTCTTTCACGCACCTGCTGCTTATGGTCAGTGCAGACTTGTTTCTAGGTAGTGCACAGGCCCCGGCCAGACTTTCCCATGCACGCTCTCTTAGCTCTACCACATTCCTTTCCTTCTTCCTCCTCTTCTGCCTCCTTCCTTCTCTGCCCTGTTCTTTTTCCCTCAGGGACCTGACACCCACCCAGCTACTTGCTCTTCTTAGGGTCACCGTGATCTCTCTCAGTCTGTTCCTTGCTCGTCTGCCTGCTCTTGGCCCAGAACACTGTTCTCTTTCCCATCTTGATTTCCTGCTCCCTCTCTAAAGGCCCAGCTCAAATATCCCTCCTGTATCAACTCCTCAGAGCTGGCAGCCCTTTCTCTCTAACTGGTGGTGCAGCCAAGGATAGCTCCGCCACCTGCTTTGTCACTATTTCCATCTCTACTCGCTCAACTGGACTGAATGCAAAAGGAAGGCAGAGCTGCTGCTTTTCATCTTTGTGCTCAAGTGCCTAGCTCAGGGTCTGCCACACCATAAGTGCTAACAAATGTTTGTTGATTGAATAAATGAAAGCATGTCACCTCTGTAGCTAGTGTTACACACTTTTCATTTTGCTGCAGGCACTTTAATTCTGGACTTTGGCCAAGAGCATCAGTTTGGCCAAATGGAACGAAGTCAAGGAGTTGCTGTAAAATTTACTCCTTTACTAGATTTTTAAGTGACCATCCAGTTACATACCCACTCTTTCATAGCAGAAACAGTATTGGACACTTCTATTGTCTGCTGTTTTGTAAGCCTTTAAGAATAGAAAGATGTCTAGACCAGGTACCTCATTAACTTCATTTTGGATTGTTTCTAGGAAGGGAAAAGAAGGCTAAGTGGAACAAATTTGTCTCCTTGCATGTTTCTTCTGGCAGTTTCATTTTTGGATTACTCTTTCAATTCCAGCAAACTTGACTGAGTTGAGGGTAGGGCTGGTTGACATACTGATCTAGTTATAAATGATACTGATAGGTTCCTCTTGGGTTTGGCTAACGTATGGGCTCAGGCATCTGTGCAGGGACGAATTATTTCTAGGTCAACCATTGCTTGGTTCTTTTATCCAAGTGAATACTTAAAAATTCAGATAAGTATTTTCTAGGTAATGTAAAAGTGGAAAGTGCATAGTTTTCATTGAATTTCAGATTCATTCTTAGGAAGACAGAAGGGCACTGACTTATATGCTGATATTCAAGTTTACTTGTGATTTTCTTAATCAAATGCTCACTCCTTTCTCTATATTCCTGTCTGCTCAGCCTTCAGAATAGCACTGGCATCTGAGCTAAGCGAACGGGAGGAGCCAGTTTTACAAGGTGGCAAAATGCCAACATTCCTTTGCCTTCTGTTGTCTTGTAAGTGATGCCAAGTCATATGGTGGCCTCTTGTAGCAGAGGAAAAGATTATTAATTGTTCCCTGACAGTGCTCTCAAGGGTTTCTCAAACTGCTGACTTAATGTAGCTGTGGTAAAGAGACTCGAATGACAAACACAAAGGCACTTAGTAGAATTAATATTCTTTAGACAGAAAGTTTTGCCCTGGCCTTGCTTTACTTATTTTCACCTCATCTCCCTCATCTCTCATGAAGTAGGTAGGATGAATATATTGAAAAGCAAGGCTACGACAAATGACGGCATCTCTTCCCAGCCACCCAGCGACCTGGGTGCACAGTAATGAGCATAAACAGCATGGCTCTGTGGCAAGGGAGAGGAAAATGCTGACAGAGCACTTGCTTTGATTGGATTTATAATATTATAGGAAGAAACTGAAAGCAAGAGGGAGAGATAGGAAGGGGTGAAGTAATATAGGGTGGAGAGGGGAGACCTATTTATGGCTATTCAGTGGTCATAACTCAGCAGATTTATTTTGCCCACTCAGTGAACTGACCTTCCCCAATACTCTGGTTTGACGACCTTGGAGAATAAATTCCTCCTTAATCCACCTCCTAGGCCCGGAAAGGTAGCAGGAACTGAGCAGCTCCACACAGAACCAATAAGTTCAATTCCAGAGGCGAAAGGGTAATTCGTTCTGCTTGCTCACTCCATCACTGACCTTTCCATTCGACTGCTGCTCAGGGTACCAATTAGTGCTAATTGCTGCCGATGGTGGTGAAAGATTCTGCGACAAGTCTCTGCTAAGAAGAGGGCTAAGACCCCTAACTCATTTCGTATAGACTATGCCCAGGAGAGGAGGTACTTTGGGATAATATGGCAATAAGGCCGGGCTGGGGGAAAGAAGATCATTACTGAGAGCACAGAGGTTTTCAACAGGCCTGTCTCATTATAGTACACTAACAGCTACTGAAATCACACTTTAATTAATTTTCCCAGAAAGAGGAATTTTGCAACTTCTTATCCAGAACTGACTTTGATGTGGAAGGACCCGAAAGTATCCCCAAAGTAAGAGTCAATCTAATTATGTCTGGGGTAAAAATTCAAGGCTTCAACTCCACCTAGAAAAGCAGCAGGAGATCTTTCTGCCCAGCAAAATGAATGTTTAACAGACTTGCTATAATGTGTCAAAGTTTCCCGGAATAAAGTTGAGCGAGTAAGCATTGCTTTTAAGATCTTTCAATTTGATGGATAAGAAAATATCAGTGTAGTGAAGTAGGTTTCATATCATTGCAATTAGCTACATTATTGTAAGTGGAAAATCCTCTCAAAGGGGATTGGTGGCCTTCGTGTCATATTTAAATTAATATAAGAAAAGCTGCTTTGTATTAGCCAAGAAAAAGTTGAGAGTTTTCAGATTTGACCATTATACTGCTGAAAAAGGCAGTTTGTTTCATATATATATATATATATATATATATATATATATATAAAGTAAGCTTCAACAATTGCCAACTGCCAGTTATAAATAGCTTTCCCATTTGAAACAAAGCCTCATCTTTCAAATTGCTACTTTCTTAAGGAAAGAAAAAAGATGGTGAACTTCTTTCAGCACATACCAGCTGTTCCAGATGTTATGATTACACATCTAGGACCACATTCTGAACTAAAAATATATACGGGAGGCTGACTTCCAATCTCTTGAGTAAGGTAACATCACAAATGATATTTACCCCATGGTCTTGTTCTAGTGCTGTTTGTTAGTTGTTTGTAAGGTGAAGGGTAACTTGATGCTCACATTTTCCGTGAAACCAATTACAATTAATAATAAATTTCACTAATAAGATTATAACCTAATCTCTTAATCTGGTTCAGACTTGGTTTTGCTTACAATGAAAAATAATAAGAGATCTTATTGATATTTTATTTGTAAAAACAAAAAAGGACCAAATTGAATAACAGATGCTATTAAAAGTGGGACTGGAAAGAATTTGATTAGAGACTGAGAAGCTAGAAGACTGGGGGCTTTTCTGGGAAGATGAGGGTACCTTCAGAGGCCATAGGCTCAGACAGTCCCTAGGATGGCCACCAGATGGCGGTATGAGACCAGAGCTTTTCGCGTAGACACAGGATCCTACTGTGGTCAGTGCTGCTGGCAGCAATAGCATTTTTAGGCAGGTTGGGCATCAGGCAGAGAGTATGCAAGTGCATCTCCTTAAACAGTTTCCCATTTCAAACATTGATCAGCCAGTGTGATATTTTAGAAATGGAAATCAGATGAGGACATTTTCTTGCTCAAAACTCTCCAGGGGCTTCCTAGTACCAGTAGTATCAACCCCAGACTCCTTACCCTGGCCACAAGATATGACCCCGACCTTATCCATCCCCTAATCGGACTAAATTCTAGACACACCAGCTTCTGCGCTTTCTGAAGGAACAGACTTGCTCCCTAAAAACCTTTGTATCCATTGTCCTATTTGTCTTATTTATAAGACAATCTTTGAATAACAGTTTCCTCCTATCCTTCAAACCTCAGCTCAGTGGCAGTGTAGAATACGTCCATTCAATCTAAAGTCTTAACCCAACCACTTTCCAAAATGTATCAATTTAGTTTGATTCTCTGACTAAGCCTTAATCATAATCTATTTCTTCTCTTCCTCCCTCTCTCTTCCTTATTTCCTTCTTTGTTTGGTAGATGATCTATATATTGTCAGTTCCTCCTCACTGGAATGCAAACCCTGTAAGAGCAGGAACTTTGTATCATTCATTGCTATTTGTCTCATCTTTAGAGCAGTGGCTGTTCTTGTATAGAGAATGAATGAATGGATGGATGCTTGAGATATTTATAAGTTAGGCATTTATAGCCCAGAAAGAACTAGCACTTGGAGTAAAATTTACCACAACTGACTTAGCTTTCAGTTTTTCTCATCTACATTTTTGTTTTTAAGTTCTAAAGTTTTTTTAATCTACATTTTTTTTTTTTACATCAAACATTTACCGAGCAGACCATGTGATAGGTAGTGGGGGAAATCTAGAGCTGGGTGCTAGTAACAAAAGTTGTGTTTTTGGAGCATAGAGCTTTATACATATTATCTCATATGCTCCTTGCAGGACTATTGTGGGACAGGTGTTTTATCTCATTTTACAGATTAGGAAACTGAATTTAGTTAAGGACAAAATTATGGCATGGAACTAGGACTCACACCTGTTAGAAAACAGTATGTCCTGATGAGTGAACAAAAAAGACAAGCAGTGGGCTTAGACTCCATGCCCATCATGGAGTACCCAATGGCAGCTATGCCAAAATTAAACGCATAAAACACATGATCAGAATGAGAACAATACTATCAAAATGGTCCAGAAATATCTGACAAAGAACCAAATAGAATTTCTTGGAATGAAAGAATATAGTTATCAAAATAAAAATCTCAGTAGGTAAGATAAAGCCCAGTAGAGCTAAAGAAAGGTAGGGATCAGATGAAGAGAGAATTAGTGAACTAGAAGTTTGATCTAAGGAAATGATCAAGTGCAGCACAGAAAGAGTAAGAGGTGGCATTATGTGAAAAGGAAGTTGAGAAGTGTGGAGGACAGAATTGGAAGGTGCAGTGTATTTCTAGTAGAAGTTCCAGAGTGAAAGAAGAGAAACATGGGGGAAGGAGATATTTGAAGATTTGAGACTGAAGCTTTGGAAAAATTGACTAAAAGACATGTATCTTCAGATAAGGAAATTCAGTGTGTGCACTGGGCTGAATAAATAAATAAAATAAATCCACCCCAAAACACATCCTGATGAAATTTCAAAACACAAATGGCTAACAGATCTTAAAAGCAACCAGAAGAAAACTGTAGCTCATCTGCAAAAGAGGAACTGTTAAACTGACAGAACTTACCAGCAACAGAAACAGATACTAGGATATAATGGAACAGTATTTTCAAAGTGCTGAGGGAAAATAATAGTTAGCAATAACTCTGTACCCAGATAACTATACTCAAGGGGCAGAGCAAAATAAAGACATTCACAGGCAAAGAAAGACTGAGTAGTTCACTACCCATAAAACTCTAGATTAAAAACATTGGCATAGGGCAGCCTGGGTGGCTCAGCGGTTTAGCGCCGCCTTCAGCCCAGGGCGTGATCCTGGAGACCCGGGATCTAATCCCACGACGGGCTCCCTGCATGGAGCCTGCTTCTCCCTCTGCTTGTGTCTCTGCCTCTCTCTCTCTCTCTCTCTCTCTCTCTCTCTGTGTCTCTCATGAATAAATAAATAAAATCTTAAAAAAAAATTGGCATAAATTTACTACAGGAAGAAGGAAGTGGAACCGAGAAGGAAGGAGTGAAGAGTGAAAGAGAGAATGGTGAGCAGGGGCACCTGGGTGGTGCAGTCAGATGAGCTTCCAACTCTTGGTTTCAGCTCAGGTCATGATCTCAGGGTTATGAGATCGAGCCCCTACATCAGGCTCAGCTGACTGGGGAGTCTGCTGGATCCTCTCTTTCTCTCTCTCTTTCTCTCTCCCCACTGCTCCTCCCCACTCACTCACTCATTCTCTCTCTAAAATAAACAAATCTTAAAAAAATCCTTTACAGCCAAAAGGCAAAAATAAAACATCGAGCTAGCTGTATATAATTTACAAGGCACATATATCACTATAAGGACACAACAATAGAAATTAAAGGATACAGAGACATATACTAGCTAAATACTCACCAAAAGAAAGCTAGGTTAACTATATTAATAGCAAGCAACATGGGCTTACGGCAAAAACCATTGTTAAGGCTAAAGAGGATTATTACATTTTGACGAAAGGAACAATTCAGGAGGAAAATACAAGAATTTAACAACTCTCAAGTTGTAAATCACCTAATAATGCAGCTTATATTTCGACAGCGAAAACTGACATAATTATAAGGCAAGAGTGACAAATCCAGCATCATGGTGGGAGATTTGCAGCACACTCCTCTCTGTAACTGCTGGATCATACAATATAAACACTGGTGTGGTCATAGCAGATTTGAGCAACAAGCTAAAAAGCTGAATCTAATGTGCCTGCTCCCAATATAAAGAACTCGCATCAGGGAAGATGCTGGCATCATTTCTCCAAGAGATGAATGTGGTCGAGACAGAAACAGTGTCGCTGGATTGAAAGGACAGAACCAGGAGTTGAAGTAATAGCATTTGCTACTTGCTGAGCCTGTGTGCTGGAGGAAAGGAAGTAGAGGTGGAAACCAACCAGGTGGACATGACACTGGGAGTGGTGACAACACAAAGAGGCAAGGGGGACATTTGGGCAGAGGGGAGGACGTGAGTTCTGGTGGGATCTCTCGAGTTTACGGTGCATTTCTAGTAGGAAAGCTGAATGTGACCTTCCATGCTTGTTTCCTTTGAGTGATATTTCTGGCCCATCTGGCATTCCCTATATACCTGTTCGATATGATAATAACAGTGCTGACTCACTTGGGTTTGATGGATCTTTTTTAGTGGAACTGCTACTTGATCAATCAGATGGTATTTAGGGAGCTTATATTGAAGCAGCTGATTTCATTCGGCACAGTTTATTATTAATTGATTAGAGCACTTCAGTAGGTAAGAGCTTTTCCTTTTAAGGAAGTCATAGAAGTTAACTATCAATCCTTAAGGCTGATCTCTATATTGAATCAGACATAATAATAATAATAATAATAATAATAATAGTAGCCATCATTTATAAGCACTGAGAGCATATGGATTTTTCCACATATGCTATCTATTCTGATTTTCACAGCAATACTAGGATAGGATTTTGTTTTTATACCCATTTTGCAGATGAGGAAATTGAAGATCAAGTCACACGACTGTATCCTCTAAACTTGAAGTCTCCTGCCAGTTTTACGATTCAGCCTTTGCAGGGTGGCCTGTGAATTGGAAAGACTAAATGAGAAAATAGGCACATTCTGGTTTTTCTTTGGCGCTCAGTGCACAGTACTACCCATCTTCTCTCTTGTGCTTGGCTTGATGTTTTATGGGCTCTATTTCCATGGGGAAGTTTTGAGCCTGGAACCCATGAATACGTTCACATGTGTGCTTGCTTCCTATCCACCAATTTTCTATTCTTTTTCGCCTCCTCCTCTCCTTCTACTACGTCTTCTCATGCTGTGTTGGGTGTAGAGATAACAACTATAATTCCTGAGTGGATTCTGTTCTTTGCTGGGAACTCTGACCGATAGTACATATGTACAATTTTCTGAGAGACTGTCTACAACTTTTGTTGATTCTCAGAAGAATCTAGAACGTACCAAAATTGAGAACTAATGTAGAGGAAGGGAATAGTAGGAAAAAATGGGACTAAGTTTCTCCATGGTCAACCAAAGGGAAAATACCTCTAATATCCTGCTTATCTTTTTTATATCTCTGGAATGAAATACATATTGTACAAATCAAGCTTCCAAAGAATAAAAGTAACTATAATATTCCTTACGTTTGTTCATTTCTTTAGAGTTTTCGAAAGTCATTTACTTCCATTGAAAAAAAACATAGACAGGTGGCTAAGAAAACTTCAACATAGATTTCTGCCTCTTTATGGCCTCTAAGGCCTTAATGCTTTCTCTTTCCTCTGAAATTTTCTCCTCTTATATTCCACTTGCCGAGCTCCTTCTCATGCTCAAGACTGAGACTGAATGTTCCTTCTCTGGGAAGATGGCCCTTTGCTCACTCCTTGTCAGATGTAATCACTTTCCGGTCTTCCGTGCACCCAGGCTGGGTTTTCCCTGAGCACCAGATCCAGATCTTTTCATCTTCAAAAGCCCTCTGTAGCACCCAGCATGGTCCCTAGCACAAAAGGAAGTTAATGTGTTTTATTTTTTCAAGTTGTGTGTGAGTAAATATCAACAGTAAAGTGTGTAATACTTAAAAGTCTTTTTTATTCCAAGACTTCTGAAAATGCATGCATGAGAAATGAATGAATGAATGGTTGAAAGGAAGAATGGGAGGTAGTTCTCGAGATCTGCTATGTGGTCGTGGATGAGGACCCTGCTATGCACTATTGGTGCTTAGTTTTGGAAAACAACCCCTTAGCCTGCCTAGCCACTATTGCTGTGGTCTTAAATTTTTCTTTCTGGATGAGACCTGAACACAGAAAACTCTTGCTGACAATTACGAATCCACTTACTATGCATCACATTCATTCAATGAATATTTATTGAGTGCTTATGTAGTGCCAGGCATGGTTCCAGGCACCAGAACCAAACACCAAAACATGGAAGAAAAAGCCCTTTTCTCACTGACTTTATATTCTAGTGTGAGGAGACAAACAATCAGCAAATACAATAAATCAGTAAATGAGTGTTATAAAAAATAGAGCAGTGTCGGGGGCTTTGGGATTTCAGGGCAAGAGTGGTACATACCTGTTATAAATAGTGGGCAGGGGAGATTCCACTGAGATGGTGACAGTCATGGGGAGATGTAGGGTGAGCCCTAAGTGTGTCTGCATTCCTGGCAGAGAGAACAGCCAGGGCAAAGGTCCTAGGGAAGCAGTGTCCGAGGAGTTTTGAATGAAGAGCAGTCAGAGGGAGCAGAGTGGAGTGAGCAAGGGGTCATGTTATAGGGTGTGAAGGTGAAGGAGCTAGGAAGGAATGTCTGTAGGGCACTGTAGGCCATTGAGGACTTTGGCTTTTCTCTGGATGAAAGAGGGAGCCATTGGAGGGTTTTGAGCAAAGGATGAGTATAATTCAGCTCAGTGATTTTAGAGGCTCCCCTGGCTGCTGTGTTGATAGTAGATGAGTGAATGCTGGTGGCTGAGGGGCTGAGGGGAGATGCTGAGGTGAGCCAAGGGAGGTTGCGGTGCGGGGGGGGGGGTGGTGCGGGGTGCTGTGAGCAGTAGCCATGCGAGACATGGCTTGGTAGACATTACCCCAGGCTTAGAGCAGAGCTCTGCGGGGAATGGTGCTTTTCTAATCCCAGTCAAATGTGACCTGAAACTTAAGACGCAGGAAGGTTCTGGAAATGCTTCTGTGAAAATATTAATATGGGAAATAATTTGGGAAGCTTTGGATAATGACAATGAATAAGCTCCATTTAGACTAAAATCTCACTTTGTTTTACACAAGCTTCCTTTCTATAAAAGAACTACTACCGAGTCACTGTATGTACTAGAAATTTAGTCACATTGGCTGCATTTCAGAGGCTCTGTGGAAGGAATCCTTGGATTTGGTCAGGAAGCATTCTATCTGAATAATTTATTAGAGGACTTTGAGGGAGCTTAGATGCTAGGGGACAATATTTGGACATTTCAAAAAGCTGTGGATAATGTTTTGTGATAAAAGCTATTACAAATAGGTATATCTCAAGTAGGAAATTGTTTATGAAATAGAAGAAGAGTAGGAGAAATTATGTTTTTTTTTTTTTCCTGGACTGAGAAATTGAAACATTAAGATTCTCAATAATTTCCAGAAGTTTATGGGAAGGGCTGCCACCCCACTCTACCCTCAGTTCCGAAGCCAACATGAGTGGTTCTCAGAGCACGTCCAATAATGTCAGTTCTCTCTAAAATCCCTTCATGGTTTTGCATTGCCTTCCTGATAAAATTCAAATCCTTAACGCAGTGAGCAAAGTCTTCTGTGGCCCAGTTCTTGTCTACTTTGTCCTCTATCCCTCTCTTACTATTTCCTTCCTCGAGCTCTGTGCCCCCATGAGATGGAATATCTCCAGTTCCCCGCGTGTCTCAAGCACCATCACAGCGCTGTGCCTTTGCACCTGTGGCTGCCTTCTCTTGCAGGGTCTACTGACCTGCCCTGTCAATTCCCACTCAACCTCAGCATCACAGCGTGGGAGTCACTGCTTCCGGGAAGTCTGCCCTGACTCTGCTTTTGAATTAAGTGCTATATCTGTGTGTTTTTATAACATTTTGTGTTTATTGCACTTATCACAAGAGATTGTCTTACTAGTGAAGAAAATATTTTTTAAAAATTCCCTCGATATTATTACACTTTAATAAGTCCCTGGTATATAGGACATACTTAATATCTGTTTTTTTTTTAAGATTTTATTTATTTATTCATGAGAGACACAGAGAGAGAGAGGCGGAGACATAGGCAGAGGGAGAAGCAGGCTCCATGCAGGGAGCCTGATGTGGGACTTGATCCCAGGACCTCAGGATCACGCCCTGGGCTGAAGGCAGGTGCTAAACTGCTGAGCCACCCAGGGATCCCCCAGAAGGCTGTTTATATATTGTAGTATTTTGTATAGGTGGTTGCCCATAGCAAAGTCCCTCCGTAACTGTGTTATCTTGTATTGCATTTTGTTAACAATTCCATTTCTCTATTTTTTTTTACCATCTCTCATTTTCATTTAGAATGTAAATATTTTACAAAACAGATGATGACAAAAAAATTTAAGTATGTATTATAGGAAAGAAATGAAATTGACCTGGATTTTGTCATAAATAATTCTTGAGAGCCAGTATCCTAAGTTTTTCTTCAGTGACTCCATTTAAATCACTTTGAAGGAAGAGAAGTAAAGCAGTCTCTTTTTCATTGTGTCTCTTTGTAGATAATTACTGAGAGCCAAGGCCTCAGGACTCAGTATCACTGCCATAAAGAGATTGAGATTTGAGATTTAATTTCATTGACATGTTTCTGAGCACTACAAATGTATGGAAATGATCTGTACATTGTGGAGTCAATTGGCCTACAGCCCTCTCTCTATGATTTGATAGGAGAAATCAGGTGTGCTTTATCTGATGGCTTTCTATTTTCTTGCCCTGTTCTCGATGTGTTTCAGACCCTCACCACCTTATGACTGGCTGGCTGCAACCCCTCTCTGGCTTCTTTAGGTGACAGCATCCCTATGGGAAGGTGGGTCAGGGTCATGATGGCAGCTAGACACCAGCAGTGCTGGAGAGGCTAAGGTCAAGCAAGCTGAAGTCAGCATAGGTCTCGGTGGAGAGAGGGTTAGGTCAGCCATGCAGGGAATGAGATTGGCAGGTCTGATCTGGCATTAGGCAGCATTATGGACCTAGCCCTGCATAGGCAGGTGTCAGAAAACAGGACTGGAATCAAATGAAGAATACACAGGAAGATCAGTAGCTTCAATAAGGAGCCCCTATAGACTGAGGCCTTTCACCCAGGGCAATTCAGATCTATTCAGTTGGCCCTGTCCCAGGTGGAGACTTACCAATCTTAAAGCTCCCTTATCTACCAAAGAGAATCCAGTTCCCTTCAAAGGAAAGGCCTCTCCTTATCTAGCCTGTGTGTCTTCAGTAAGTAAATAAGAGGGGAGGAGTGTAGAGCTTGACTTGGGATTCTCCCAGGGGTGTTGTTTTAGCAGATGTCACTGCATCGGCCCTGGGGACTGCAGAGATAGCGAGATTGGATGAGGGAAGCCATTCATTTTTCCTCTGTTGGGCTTCTCCTTTTGAGATCAAATCACCTATATGGAACTAAAGGCAGAGTTTGGCCTACAACATATTGATACTTCCCATTTTCTAGTTTTCTACAACTCATCCTATATTGCCAAATCTCTCCTGCACATCATCAGATAAACCTTCCCGAAATGTGGTTTTCATGATCTCAATGAAACTTTCATGACTTTTCATTGCTGTGGAAAGATTCCAACCCACTTAGGCTAATATTTAAGAACCTTTCCTATCTGACCCCAACCGAGCTCATTATCCCCAACATAGATCTGGGTGGGACCCAGTGAAACTGTTCCTTGAGTACTCCACAGCAATTCCTGTCTTTATGAATTGTTCATTTTGCTATTATCCACTAAGAATGCCTTCCTTCACCCCTCCTCCACCTACATGAAATTCTAAAATAAATGCTTCTATGGAACCCTACCTGTTCCATACAGTCTCCTCTGATCACTCTTCAACTCTCTCAGACCAGTCTGGTTCTTGGATTTCTTTCCATAATATTTAACTGGATTTGGTGATTTCTGATGAGTGAGAGTGAGTGAAAAGAAAGCAAAATATAAAAGAACAATGTGGAAGAACTGTAGTTCCCTGAAGTAAGTGATCGGATCTTCCTCCAAGAAATGAGTACTTTTGAACATTATCCTTTGCTTTGGCCTATTGAGTATCAAATGGCTCTGTTTCTCAACATGGAAGTTGTTCAAGATTCACTGGGGATATTTTTGCACCATTGACTTTGAACAGATTTCAGGGGCTCATGTGGTAGAGCATTCTCAGGGCATGCTCATCATCTTGAGTCCAGGACATTCTCAGTGACTTGTGGCTATCAGTTTTCTTTCTATGTATGCAGACACAACTTACATAATTCTGGTCTCAAGGGTGTTTCCAGGACACTTGACCGTCAGTGGGATGGCACATATTAGGAGCAGGATAACTAGAGAAAAATTTGGATAGTCCATACTATAAACTCTGAAATTACTATCTTGAGAAAGACATAAGATAGAAGGCCTTGGGGGTGTGGTCTAGGACAGTGAGTTGGCTCTGTGATATAAAGTCCTCATGAAAACACAAAGATAAAATTTAGATCTTTAGACATGTTTGCAATGCATACTCTATAAATGCAGATCTCATATAGGAATAATGGGAATTGACTAACTTTCCACAATCTTGAGAAAGATGGACTTTATCTGGAGGAGTCAGAAGCATCCAAATATAAAAGGCATTATATAAATGGTTTCCTTAATGCAGCAAATGTTCCACGAGTAACATCTTCCTGCAGAGTTACATCAAATGGGAATTGCTGCATACTTTCTTAGCATCTCAGGCCACGATACCCTGTGTATTTAACTCAGAACTCTTTAAGCTATAATGGAGCATCCTTAATGGATCATTTGGCATATGCGGTGATGCTTACATGAAACAAACTTCTAAAAAATTTAGACTAAACCTTTTAGAAGTCCCCACTAGGGAGCATAGTTGTATTGAAAGGTAATAAAATTTGTGACATCAGAAGCCTTTTGTTAGTCTCTTTTAGAAAGCATTCTTTTTTTTTTAATTTCCCTGACTTCATTTTCTTTTTATTTTTTTAAAGAAAATTTATTATTTAATTAAATGAAACATTTTCAGATGCATTTATTTTTCCAGAAATCCCATAGAAAGCTCTAACAGACTCTCATGGTTCTCATCCAGCTCAAGTTACATACAAACGATATTTTATCTAGATTTCCTCACCCCTTATTTTTATACATAAAGATATTTGTAATGGTGGGGTGGGGGTGACATATGCTGCACATTCAAATTAATTTGCATTTTAAAGAAATGTTCCGTGGCTGAGTTGTAACAATTGGAAATAGATTTCTATTCCAACACCATTAGCTACAATAATTAGTTTTTAATAAACTCTGGTCCTGACATATCATTAATTAGTATAACTGAATTTAAAAGTCAGCATTTCATGTTACATATGTGTATGTATGCATTTATTTTATTATGATGAAACTGGAATATTCTCTTTTTCATTATTTTGAGTAGAGGCCAATAGTATGCAATACAAATCTAAAAGAATTTAGCAAGCAAATTATTCCACATAACTCTGTATTTCTATTTGTATGAAGAAAGTTTGATGACCCTTATGCCACACAGGCTTAAGTTGAAGACAAAGTGCAACCAGAGTGTTCCTATAAAAATTTTAATGACCCATTTAGGTGATTGTAGCTGCAATTATAAGGAATATTGTCCTTCATATTTCATTTGCTCATATATATACAGCAATTTATTTTGTATACAATCTGGACACATAACTCAATAATTATGACATAGTTACCCAAAAATATCTGGACTATGTGAATTAAAAAATGTTCTTAATAACCTTGTATTTCTTTCTGAAGAACCTATAAAAAGGAATGATTGCTTTTCAGAGAGGCAAAGGATAATCAGAGAGCCCTGAGGAGGACAAATCTCTTCTCTTGGCTTTGTTTGGGACTCATTCATCTGTTGCCTTCTTCTTGCCCCGCTAAAGTGACCCAAGAGGCTCATACTTCATTTCTGTTGGGGAGCCCAACACTTACACCCTTTAAGATGAACCCTCCAACTTCTTACATAAAGCTTAGTTCAATTAACACCAGGGTCAAGATTGGAATTCTTCCTCAGGGCAAGTTATTAGGTTAAGATTCTAGAGTCAGAGAGCTCAGTGATCCTTTGAATATCTTTCTGTAAATGAATATGGCTCCCTTTAAGTCTGGAGCCCAGAGAAGATTTTCTGGGTAAAGAGTTGATACTTTAATGGCTGCATTCATTGATCTATTACCTAGCACTTAAGTAATGCTTACTCTTTGCCAGATGCATGCAAAATGCTTTACCCATAACTAACTCATTTCATCCTCACAAGGACATAAAGGTACTGTCACTATTCTCATTTTACAGATAAGTAAGTCACATGCCAAAGGTCACAAAGCTTCATGAGGGCAAAGCCAGGATGTGAACCCTCCAGTATCTGAGCTACAATCTCTGCTGACATTATACCATTCTGAGCACTTCAGTCACCCTTCCGAAACCTAAATGGTTGCATACCCTAGCTGGTGTCTCCTGAAGGATGCTCCTCCAGAATCATCGTGCTCTTCCAGGAGAAGTCCCACAAACTCATAGGCACCACTACCTTCCCCACCTTGCACCAGTGCCAGTGAACATCTCACTGTCCCTTAACTCCCTGGACTTTCTCAGACCTCTGTGCCTCTATACCTCTCCTTTCTTCCCTCTTATAGGATGCTTTCCTCCTCCTTATTCATAAGACATCCTCCTAGTCACCTTTCAAGGTGTTGCTTACTTGTTACCTCTTCTGATCTTCCCCATCTTCACCAGACTTAGGCACAAATGCTGTGTACACACATACATGTGCCTGCACCCCTCCCTCCAACACTTCCCATTTGATTATGGCCCTCTTGTGTCCACTTGCAGCCTGGTTTGAATCATTTTAGACTGAATCTAGGTATGGAGTTTGGCTCAATAAGCTCTGGAGCCCGATAATTCTGGGTCATAAGTGTGGGGCCCAGTGAAACCCTAGAGAATTCCTAAAATCTGACCACCCTTGAACAATGGCTTGTTACCATTCTATGCCTGGCAAATGCCTTCTTAGATGGGTCAGCCGATTAGTTGAAACAGCTCTCACAACTGTAATAAATTGTTCTGGGACATAATCTTCCAAATACATGTGTATCATGAGAAAGACCTAACTGTGCTAACTTTGAAAGGCATTGGAATTTATGGGAATCTGACCAAAATACTAAAAGCAAAAGCAAAAACAAAAAATACCAAAAACACTCCACTGAGAGAATATTAATTTTATACTAAGCATGCCTATCATATCCTCATGGACACATAATATTAGTATTTCCATATGGTCTGGAAATACTAAATAGTTAATAGCTTCCTTAGCAATTTGTTTCTTGTTATGACTTCTCCAGGAACCTTCAATAGTTTTGGCAAAGCAAAATAACAATGTATTTCTATAATCATAACAGTCTACAATGGTTCTTTAGTTAGCCTGGTTTTGATACTGGAAAAGCAGAGATATTAATTTCACATGCAAACAGAGAATAAGAAAATGTCAAAAGAAACTACCCCAGTTTATAAGTCAAATATGTGTCATAACAAGGTTGTTAATGTTTTAAAAGATTCTTTCAGTAAGTACTCTTAAGTATACTTAGAGTTACTAATTCCTCTTTTTTTATTGAGATATAATTGACATACATTATATTAGTTTCAGGTGTGCAACATAATGATTCAATATTTGTATATATTGCAAAATGATCACTACAAGGAGTCTAGTTAACATCCATCACCACATATAGTTATAATTTTTTCTTATTATGAGAGCTATTAAGATTTACTTTCTCAGCAACTTTCAAATATGCAGTACAGTAGTATGAACTACAGGCACCAAGTTGCACATTACATCCCTAAGACTTATTTATTTTATAATTGGAAATTTGTACCTTTTGACCACTTTCACCTTTTCTGTGCAACCCCTTCTTCCCAACTCTGGCCACTACCAATTTGTTCTCTGTATCTATGAGTTTGCTTTTAGTTGTTTGTTTTTTTAATATTCCACAAATAAGTAAAATCATATGGTATTTGTCTTTCTCTGTCTTATTCCACTTAGCATAATGCCATCTAGGTCCATCAATATTTTTGCAAATGGCAAGATTTCATTCTTTGTTATGGCTGACCAGTTGTGTATCTATATCACATTTTCTTTATCGATGAATCCACTGATGGACTTTTAGGATTGCTTCCATGTCTTGCCTTCTGGAAATAGTGCTACAGTAAGCACGGGGGGTGCTCCTGACTCTTTAGTATGCTGTAGTTATCTTTTACTTCACTGGGAAGTAAGAAATAAACAACTTAATAATTATAATAGTAAGGAACTTGATAATTATAAGAAAAGGAAAGAAAGAAAATATTTTGGGTCAAATAAGCTACCAGTCTGAAAAATCTTACTTTAAGTCGAACCTGCTCATGTGCATCAAGGATTTTTCAGGTTAAGCAGAAAGGAAAGGTACTGAGAAATGGGGGAGAAATTTGGGTGTCACCATTAGCAGGGATATACTGTGTGGCGTGTGTTTTTATGGTCTCATTGGATGATTTCCTAATAACTAAAACTACGTGCAAGTTTCTCCTCTCCTTCACCCACAGATAGCATGGAGCTATAGTTTGAGAGAAACCAAAGACAATAAGCAAGTGACCAACTATAAAGTTTCCAAGGAATGTTTGGATTTCATGTCAAAAAAGTTATCTTTAGCTGGAGAGATTTAGATTTTATTCTTCATCACTTGCTAAGTGCTGTTGAGCACAATTGCTTTGTCTCTTTGTCTTTTTTGGTTGTTGTGTTAAGTGTTTACTTGTAGGTTCTGGCGGTTTTGATGAGGTGAGGTTTGTAAAGTAATTTGAAAAGTGGAATGAATACATTACTTTAAAATGAAGTGCTCAGTTACCAAGGATGGTTGACTTCTAACTTTTACCTTGAATCGCTTCCCTATTGAATTGAACATAAACTTTTGTCAACAGATGAAATGAAGCAAAAAGTCACCTATATACCACATGTTTCTTCCTCTGGAGGAAGAAAGAAGAAACACTCCTAGTGGTAATTGATGTAATAGTCACAAAGAGGTTCATGCCTTATGCGTTATTTACTAAAGTTCTTGAAAATGAAATTTGTTTAAAAGCCTTTGTAAATATTTCTCTTCCACATGATAAAGACTTTCTGTGCAATAGAAGGGAGGTCTAAATCTATTTGCTGGCACTTGTAAATTAGAAATTTTGCATATATAATAACTGCAACCATGCAAGAAACCACCGCTAGTCTCAACCTGAGTTATTTTATCCAGGCCTACCTGGAAGGCTTTTTTTTCCTCTTCTCCAATGCAATTAATTAAGCAAATGGGACCAATCTGGTACTTTTGACAGATTATAAGAACAAAGGCTCTTGCGTTGGGGCTTTCATGGGTCTCATAAGTAGACAGTCCTCATAAATCCTGCATAACAGATCTTTTGATTCTCCCTCAAAAGCTTTATCCTATTCCAGTTGGTACTCATCACCCCAGGAGGCTTGCTACTTGCAAATTTTTCTATTGCTGTTTTCATTTCCTCTCCAGTAATAGAGGCAATCAGTTTCTCATTATCCAGAAGATCCAGTTTTGGCATTTTAATTTTAGCCAGAATTTTCATAATCTCTCTGTTATCAGCTGCTAACTCTGATGCAAATATCAGTTTGGAGAATTAAAAAAAAAGGGAACCTTTTTACCTCACTGCTAGCTAAAGATTGAATGTGGGCCTATTGAAGTAAAAACTATGGTCTTTGTGATTTTGATTCTTATTAGTGTATTAGTTACTCTCCACTTATAAAATCTGATAAAGGTTTATTAAGAAAAGTGTAGTGTGTAACAATGCTACCTTTAACATTTGTTGAATTTCTGCTTTGGGTCTAGAACCACATTTGGTGTTAGGATCATGGAGAACAGGTCTGGGCTCCAGTGGGAAAAAATTAGTGCTTTTCAGCAAGAGAGAAGTTTTACTGATATGCAACATAGTTAGGCCCCAACTATGGGAGCACTGGTCTCCAGTAGTTTTGTGCTAGACTCTACCCCCATCCCTCATCATTGGCATTATGTGTTTTGAAGAATAAGAATTACTATTTAGGAGAAGAGATTATTTTATATATATATATATAAAAATATACATATATTTATATATATATATAATAAAAACAGGAAAAAACTCCTGTGATTTATAATTTAAATTATTAGACAAATTATACAAAAATGAAGAAATGGTTTCATTGTGATAAAATAGAATTATTTGAAAAGAACTTTAGAAAACAGCTGGATGTAGCTCTCAATATTCACTTGGTATTCAGTGGCCAGAGGACCAAATTTAAGCTTACTCTTTTTTAAAGATTTATTTATTTATTTGAGAGGGAGAGAGAGAGAAAGAACATGTGCATGTGTGGGAACTCAGGGTGGGGAGGGGCAGAGGAAAAGAAAGAGGGAGAAAGAGAATCTTATGCAGGCCCCACACCCAGTGTGGACCTCAACACAACATGAGGTTCGATCATGACCTGAGCCAAAATCAAGAGTCAGATGCTTAACAGACTGAGCCACCAGGTGCTGTTAGGCTTTCTTTTTAACACCAATTTATGTGAACGTGTTTGAGTTTCTCTTTTTTTTTTAAAGATTTTATTCATTTATTCATGAGAAACACACACACACACAGAGACAGAGAGAGAGAGAGAGGCAGAGACACAAGCAGAGGGAGAAGCAGGGCCCATGTAGGGAACCTGGTGTGGGACTCAATCCTGGGACTTCAGGATCACACCCTGGGCTGAAAGCAGGTGCTGAGCCCCCCAGGTGTCCCAAGTTTCTTTCTTTCTTTTCTTTTCAAAATATTTTATTTATTTATTCATGAGAGACACACAGAGAGAGGCAGAGACACAGGCAGAGGGAGAAGCAGGCTCCCTGATGTGGAACTCGATCCCAGGACCCCAGGATCACGACCTGAGCCAAAGGCAGATGATTAACTGTTGAGCCAACCCAGATACCTCCATGTTTGAATTTATGTATGATTTATCTGAGGAAGTTTATTTTTATAATTTCCTCTGTCTTACTAATTTGGTTTCTAATGACTCAGTATTCATTTTTCGGACCTGTGTTCCTATGGTACCTCTCTCTGCTTTAGGGGAGTGTCTCACAGACTATGAGGGCTGAGAGTTGAATATGTCATCTAGGCTAGTGGGACACCAGCCTATGTGCTTGGGACTAGGCAGGGTGCACCCCCTGCTCTCTGTTGGAATCTGTGACTCTGATTAGTCAGGGAGGAAGTGATGGGATGCTGTAGTTATTAGGAAAAGCAAACAGTTTCCCTTGCCCTCTTGATGGCTGCAGCTGCTTCATCTTGAGTCAGCAGGATATAACAACAACACAAGGAAATATATTTCACATGAGAGGAGAGAGACTGCCACCATTTAGGTTGCCTCCTGGTTTTCTGCCTGTGATTAAACTCAAGGTGCCAATTCTTTTCTCATTCTGCTGACTCTTGCTGCAGAGTCCTGGCTGTTCCTGAGCCAAGCAAACAGGGACATCATCTGGGAAAAAAAGTTCTAATGGGGGTGGGAGGTGGTGTATAGGAACAAGGGGACCCCGGGGAGTGTGGCCCTGAAAAGCTGGAGTGAGTTGTAGAACAGAAGCATCCAAAAATTAATGACACAGGAAACAACAGGTGTTGATGAGGAGGCAGAGAAAGGGGAACACTCTTACTCTGTTGGTGGGAATGCAACTAGTTCAGCCATTCTGGAGAACACTATGGAGTTTCCCCCAAAAGTTGAAAATAGAGCTACCCTACAACCTGGCAATTGTACTACTAGATATTTACCCAAAGGCTACAAAAATACTGATTCGAAGGGGCACATGCACTCCAATGTCTATAGCAGCATTATCAATAGCCAAATTATAGCAAGAGCTTAAATGTCCATCAACTAATGAATGGATAAAGAAGATGTAGTAAACACACACACACATACAAACACACGCACGAAAATTACTTAGCCATTAAAAAGAATGAAATCTTGCCATTTGCAATGATGTGATTAGAACTAGAGAGTATTATGCTAAGTGAAATAAGTCAGTCAGAGAAAGACAAATACCATATGATTTCACTCATATGTGGAATTTAAGAAACAAAACAGATGAACATAGGGGAAGGGGGAAAAAGAGAGGGAGGCAAACCATAAGAAACTCTTAACTATAGAGAACAAACTGAGGGTTGATGGAGGGTTGTGAGTCGGGATGGGCTAGGTGGGTGATGGGTATTCAGGAGGGGACTTACTGAGATGAGCACTAGGTGTTGTATGTAAGTGATGAGTCACTAAATTCTATTCTTGAAACTAATATTACACTGTATGTTAACTAACTGGAATTTAAATAAAAACTTAAAAGATAAATCCACAATAAATCCACATAACACACACACACACACACATACACACACACACACACACACAAGAATAGAGGCATTTGGCATACATTTACTGGATACCCACCAGCTATGTGAAAGGTATAAGGCATTGCTTAGGTGTGGAGAACACAGGTGGATGGCAAGTGGCCCTCATAGGACAGACTCTTCTTGTGGAAGTCAGTGTAACCACACATGGGTGGTGCTACTGGGGAGAGTCTTTACTTGGGGACTAAGAGAAATCTTTGAAAGAGGTAACATCTGAGATAAGATTTGTGGGGTGAAGGGTTCAACAAGAAAGGAGACATGGGGAGGGGAGGACTTGGGCATTTCTGGTGGGGCTCCAAGGACCTGCAAAGGCATGAAGGCCTGAGATGCATGTGGGGAAGTGCAGTGGCAACCTGGTTGGACTGCAGCATAAGAGATATTGGGGAGAAGGGAGGGAAGGAAAGTAGAAATGTGAGTAGTGGCCAGTGTGAAGAATATTCTATGAATGCTAGTAGGCTGCATTCTATCTAAAGTAGCGAAAGACTTTCAAGCAGGGGTTGGCATGATCAAACATCTTTTTGGAGAAACCAACTCTGGTAACTGTGGAGGATGGATTAGAATGGGAGGCTGAGGGCAGGGAGAATCATAAAGGCATGTGGATGATCGATGCTGAAGACCTGAACTAGGACAGTGGTACTGAGTTGAGGAGATAAAATTGGAGATAAAATTATAAATTAGAAGCAACTGGACTTAGAAGATAGGACAAAAAAGTGAAAGGCTGACCCTGAAGTCTTGAACTTGGGGAACTGGGAGGTGGCTGTGCCATGGAGAAAAGGAAGGCAGGAAGTAAGTGCATTGGGTTAACATATGATGTGATTCCAAACTGGGAAGCCTGCATTCCAACTCAACCTGGATACCGAAACTTGTCAGCTTCTGGGCTGGACCTGCCCCTGGCATGACCACTAAGACCATAGTACCTCGGAAGGCATTAGTCATTTTGGTGTTTAGCAAGGGCCATTTTTTTCTCCAATAGGAACTTAGTATTTAGACAAATTTCAGATTTATAGAAAATTGGGAAGACAATGTAGAGATTTTCCAATACTCTCCACACAATTTCTTCAATTATAAATCTCTTAAATTGGTATGATACATGCGTTACAATTGATGAACCAACAATGATACGTTCTGTTTGCTAAGTTCCATAGTTTGTTCAGATTTCCTTAGTTTTAGCCTAACATCCTTTCTTTTTCTGTGCCAGGAACTCATCTGATTCTACATCATATTTAATTGTCATGTCTCCTCGGTCTCCTCTTGGGGTTGTGATGGTTTCTCAGATTTTCCTTGTTTTTGATCACCTTGAAAGTTTTGAGGAGTACTGGTCAAGTACTCAGGATTTGTATGATGTTTTCCTTATGATTGGACTGGGGTTGTGGATGTTTGGAGAAAGATCACAGAGGTGAAGTGCCATTTTCATCACATCAAATCAAGATGTGATGAATACATACCTTCAACATGAATACATACCTTCAACATGACTGATGCTGACCTTGATCACCTGGCTCAGGTAGAGTTGGTCAGGTTTCTCCCTTTCTGTACTACACTCTTTGGAAAGAAGTCACTATGCTCAGTCCACAGTAGAGGCATTGGGGGGAGGGTTTTATGCTCCATATATTGAAGTGGGAGTATTTACTTAAATTATTTGGAATTCTTTTGCACAGGGTATTTGCCTTTTCTCCCCATTTATTATTCAATCATTTATTTATATCTGTATGGTCTCGGGAATATTTGTATTATATTTAGGTTATAATCCAATACTACTTTATTCATTTTCCTGTTTGGATTACTTTAGCTTTGGCAACTGGGAGCTCTTTCAATTGGCTCCTATTCCAGCAAGGGGTACTCATAGTGCATGATACATGTGGGTGCTGGGCTCTGGGCTAGCAGGAGGTCTGGAAAGCTGTCCAGACAAGCCCTGAAATCTGTCATGGGGCAGCAGTTTCAGAGGTCCCAGAGTTCTAGGTGCTCAGCAGGGAGTTTTGGGATACTCTGTAGTAATTGAAAGGTCCTTTGTGTTTTTAAGCATGAGAGTGACATGAAGAATAGCATGTTGGAAGATTACTTTGGATGCTCCATGAGATACACAGTTTCACTCATTCGTTTATTTAGGAAATGTTTATAGAAATCCTATTCTGTCACCTGCTTGGGAAGGAGGGTGGAACATGATGGGAAAGAAGACTAACGCCTACTGAGCACCTGCCTGGCACAGGGCATTTCACACCCTGAATTTCTCTTTGTTCTCCCAGCAACCCAGTGACATAAATACTGTTTTCAACATTTTACAGGTGAGAACATTGAGTTTCAGAGAGATTCAGCAACTGACTTAAATCTACACAGCTAGTAAGTGGCAGAGCTGGGATTTGAACTCAGATTTGTGTTACTGTCTTGTGTTACTCAACTCTCTGTGAGGTTGATTGAAAAGGCCACCAGGGTTTTTTTGCTACTTCTTTCATAGAGAAGTGGAGTCTAACTGGCCTCTCTGGAATCTGGACCGGTATTTTGACTTAAGTAGACTTATCTTAATTCAACAGAAGTGACATTATGGAACTTATAAGCCTAGATCAAAAGAAGCCTAAAACTTTCTCCTAGACCTCTTGGAACGCATGTTTTTGGGGGAGGCCTGCTGTCACATGAGAAGTTCAACTGCTCTGAGACAGCCATGCTGTGAGGTAACCTAGGATAACCATATAGAGAGGTCTGCTCAGTCCCCATTTTCCCAGCCATCTTAGCCCAGGAACCTGAAATGTGAGTGAGGAGGTCATCTGATGATTCTAGTCCCAGCCATCATCTCACCGCAATTGCATGAGAGCTCCTGAGCAAAAACCACTCATCTGAGCTCTATCAAACCTCAGAACCATGAGAAATAAGGGTATATTGTTGTTTGAATGTATGGGGTTGTTTGCAGCAAGAGGTAATTGGCACACTAGCAAACAGCGGTCTTTTCACTCTGTACTGCCTAGTGTCCAGTAATGCCTACTGTTCTGACAAGGCCCTAAACTGAGGCAAAGAACATGAGGAGCCATTACCCCAACATATGGAGGGCACTACGGGGGCCTGTTTGGAGCTGCATGCTTGTGGACAAGGAGAAGATGCAGATCTGAAAGCTATGTTAAGAACCTAGGTTAGGATAGAACAGAGCAGAGTAGAGGAGAATTGCATTAGAGCTTGTTGAGACTGGGGTGGGGGAGGAGATGGTGAGTTCATCATATTGTCTTGAACTGGCAGTTCCAGTTTGTCACTCTGAGATGTCTGACTTTGAGCAAATTACTTTAACTCTCTGGGCCTCGGCTTCCTTATCTTTAAAGTTTGGATGATCTGATGATACTAGTATCAGATGCAATTAGGTTGTAGCAGGTACTCAATAAATGTGTTCCCTTGTGTTTTTAAGCAAACCTCTTTTATGGCACCTGTTGCTTTTGAATTGAATGTTTATTCTCTAGTCCACCTCCCAAACAGACTTGGAGAGTTTTGGGAACATGAGGTTATATTATATATATTGTGTCTTGGTGACTAGCATAGTAAGCAGAGTAGAGATTCAAATAGCTGTTGAATGAAAGAAGGAATCTCTATCAATGAACAAAGCCTCAGTTGTAGAGGCATGAGAGAGGATACTTGGTCTATTTGGGTAGCAGGTCAGAAGTAACATTGGTTAGCAGAGGAAACCAAGAGAGAAAGAATTATAAGAAAAATAGGGAGCAGATCAGGATTGACAAATACAAATGAGGTCAAGAAAAATGTTTTAGTCAAGTGTTAAGCTCCAGATAAGGTGTAGAAGGAAGAAATGAGTGCTCAAGAACAAAGGTAGCGTAGGAATTGGCAGGGTCGATGGAGATACACAAATCCCACATACACAAAGTTTATATTCTATCCTCTGAGAAGTGTAGTTAGAGGAAGGCAGACTTACTAGTTTGCACAATTCTTAAAAACTCTTGTCTACTCAATCACTAAACATTTATGACTCAGCTAATTATATTCCAGGAACTGTGTTAAGCATGGGGAACATTGTGGTGATCCAAATAGGTAAAATGTTTCTCTCTCAAGCTTATGGTCAGAAGAGAAGACAGACATTGAACAACTCAGGAACCAAATAAACATGCAATTATTAATTGAAATAAGTCCTGTGAAGGGAATGTATAGAGGCTGCTTGTTTTCCACCAATGTGCATTCTGCCTGTCTTTCATAATAGAATTCTTGAGTTTTGGTTGGGAACACCACCAAACACTGCCCACTTCTTATAGCTTGTCCACACGACTAAGGTTCTGGCCAATGGGACAGGAAAAGGACCATTTCTTAAACCACTTTTTATTTTTTTTTTTAATTTTTTTTTTATTTATGATAGTCACACACACACACACAGAGAGAGAGAGAGAGAGAGAGAGAGAGAGGCAGAGACACAGGCAGAGGGAGAAGCAGACTCCATGCACCGGGAGCCCGACGTGGGACTCGATCCTGGGTTTCCAGGATCACGCCCTGGGCCAAAGGCAGGCGCTAAACCGCTGCGCCACCCAGGGATCCCTTAAACCACTTTTTAAACCACTTTTCTCCACTTATGTCCTAAAAAGGGAATCATGTATATTCTTTGGCCCTTTCCCCCTTCTTGCTGGCTGGAAATGATGAGAACTGAAACAAAAGCCTTGGATCCCAGAATGGAAGCTGCAGTTTGAAGGTGGCAGGATTTCCCTTATAGCCTTGGAGTCAGGATTATAACTGACAGAGAAATGAAATGTTCATCTTGTTTAAGCCATTGTTTCTTGGGTTTCCTTTGTTATTGCAATGTAGCTAGTGCCCTAATCCAGGAAACTATGAAGGGGGATAGAAGGGAACCTGGTTGAAATGGGAGAGGAGGGGCAAGGAAATCCAGGTGAGGAAGTATCTGTGAAGCAGAATGATGAAGAGTAAGAGTGCTTCAGGCAGAAAGATGAACATAATTGAAGCCCGTGAAGTGGACAAGGACTTGATAAATTTGAAAACCAGAGTCATAGATAAAGAGAACAGAATGGTGGTTGCCAGAGGAGGGAAGAGGAGGGGGAGTGGGTGAGATGAGTGAGGGGTATCAAGAGTTATAAACTTCTGGTTATAAAATAAATGTCATGGGATTGGAATGTACAGTATGGTGACTACAAGTCAATAAAATTGTAGTGCGTATTTGAAAGTTGCCAAGATAATAACTCTAAAAAGTTCTCAACACGAGAAAAAAATTTGTAACTTTGGTGACAGATGATCCCTAAATTTATTGGGAATAATTTCACAGTGTATACAAATATGGAATCATACACCTGAAACTGGTGGAATGTTATGTCAGTTATACTTAATGCCAGAGGGAGCATGGTGCTTTACAGAAGACCTCCTAAGAAGATCTGTACCAACCAAGATCATATGGTTGGTTCATAAGATGTAGAGTAAAATCTGGCCATGCTATGTTCAGTCATGTTTAAATCATGTTCACTTAATAATAAAGTAAAATATTTTAGGGCAGCCTGGGTGGCTCAGTGGTTTAGCACCGCCTTTGGCCCAGGGCGTGATGCTGGAGACCTGGAATCAAGTCCCATGTGGGGCTCCCTGCATGGAGCCTGCTTCTCCTTCTGCCTGTGTCTCTGCCTCTCTCTCTCTCTCTCTCTCTCTCTCTCTCTGTCTGTCTCTCATGCATAAATAAATAAAATCTTAAAAAAATAAAGTAAAACATTTTATTGGAAGAGAAAAAGAAAATGGCTTGATACATGTGAAGAACAGAAAGAATGAGTAAGGAATGTGGGAGGAAGAAGGGGAGAAATGACCAAGGATAATCCTAAATGAAATTTAGGAATCATTGAAGAGTTTTAAGTGCTGAGATAACATATTGGCCTCATTTATGTTTCCAAAGGATCCTGGCTCTGTTGGAAGGATTGGATCGATGAGGGAGAGCATTTATACTCGGCTGGAGAGGATGGAAACTATTTCTAGAGGTGGTGATGGAGATGCAGACAAGTGATGGGTTTGAGTATGATTTTGAAGGTAGAATTACCAGATCCATTTGATGTACAGGATGTATGTCACTGAGAGGAAAAAATGCTTTCAAGATGATCCTGGTTTTGAAAAGGAGACCAGAGGAAAAAGGGGATCAGCAGAGGAAGACCAAATGTTCATTTTCTTTTGAATGTGGTATGCCAGAAGGAAACATTGTCAATTATCAGCTGTGTGATTTTGGGAATGTTATAATTTTATAGGGAAAAAATAAGGTTTAGAGGTTAAGAAACATAAACTCAACATTTTGAACTTAAAATCCGTGGAAGTAACATGCTGTAGTAGAAAGACAAATGCTCAGTTATATTACTTTCTATTAGGTGACCTTGACAAAGTCACTTAAGTTCTTAGAACCTCAGAGTTCTAATGCAAAAAAAAAAAAAAAGTCCTGTCATATGGATTTAAAATGATAATTTTTATAAGACACCAGGCAAGGTGTCTAGCATAAGAAATGATCAATAAGTGTATGCCCTCCTTATATTGCTTGAAGTTGTTTTCCAGTTGAAACTTACCCTGGGTGTTCAATATATGAGGAGATCAGATAGCTTAGACATCTATTTTCATATGGAAACTCAGAAAGAGGAGAGTCTGAGGGGCAAATACAGGCTGCTTTGCCTGGACCACTGTAGTCATTTAGTGACCCTTGTTCTTCCTCAGTCTCAGTGCTCAGACTGGGAGATGAGGTTTCAAAGAATATTGAACTTGGGTCCTATGACTCATTGGTTAACATGTTCTGTGGTGCACTTTTTAAAAAAGATTTATTTATTTATTTGAGAGAGACAGAGAACATGTCAGAGAGGGGCAGAGGGAGAGAGTATCCTCAAGCAGACTCTCCACTGAGTGCAGAGTCTGACATGGGGCTTGATTTCAGGACCCTGAGATCATGACCTGAGCCAAAATCAAGAGTCAGACATTTAGCCTCCTGGGCCACCCAGGCGTCCCTGTTGTGCACTTTTCCAGAAGGTAAAAATGGCCTTCCAGAAAAGTTATTATCAAGCTCTTATAGTGAGATCTGAATGCAACTTCATCAGATATCATCCGTTTTTAGACTTTTTGCTTAGGGAAACTCTACCCAGCCTCCTAGAACCTGGAGACATTTGCTCAGTGTACTGTGGGGAAGTGGTCTGAGCCTAAAGCAAGAATACCACTTTCAAAATAAAATGACTAAATAATTAATAAGGGTACCTACTCCATGGTGACATTTGGCTAAGGTATTAGGATTAGTACTTTGCAAAATGCCTACGGTGTATCATGGATATTTGATGACAGTGTTTGGTCATCACTGTGATTTTAAAATGATCCAGTGACCTGGAAATTCTGAAGGATGGTTTTAAAACAGTTTTTTTCCCCTTTGTCATCTCAGAGTGTTTTGGATTGTGCAGAATGGATTCCTTCAGTAGAATTACCCATAGGCGATGTCCTTCATCTAAGTGTGACAGGGAAAGTGGGGGTGGACTCTAGGTAGCTGGACATTTATCTGAAGCTTGGTGAGAGAGTCTGCCCCTTGGCACTTTGAAAAGATGAAGGGATGGTGTGCAGTTTAGATTGAAACTTTTAGAAACACAATACAGGAAGTTGGCCTGGTGGGAACTTGCCTATGTAGTGGTGTAATTTGATCCTAGGAAACAGGGATTTGTGTTTTACAGGTTTGTCTCTATCAGATTATCACAATGAGTTCCTTCACCTTCTCCTGATGCATTATTCTTACACCTATTGATTGGTAGGTGTTGAGTTTTCAGTATGCCACATACCACCATATGTCTCATTTCCAGTGCTAGGTTTTAAATATTCTCAAGAGAAAGCTCGACATTCTATGGCCATATCTATGCATGGTTACATGAGGAGGGAGATACAAGGAGCAGAAACTGTTTGCTATTTGTTATTTTTATTGTTTAAAAGAGAAGCTTATCAAATGAGAGAGAGCACTGAAGAGAAATTCTATTCTTCAATCCTTTGGATTTTTTTTTTTGTACAAGTAGATCATCTATAGGTTAAAATAATTATGAAGCTTGGAATTTATCCAGTTGTGTAGTGGGTAATTACAAAATTGCTTTGTTTAATTATGTGATATTTTATAGGAGGGCATTTTTAACCTTTGTCACTAGCACCAAATGGAAGGAGACACAGCTCTTCATAATAAGTATCATAATTCTAATTGCATCTAAGGTTTATTTAGAAGCAAATTATTTTTAAAGACATGCTCTAATTTGTGTAATTTTTTTTTAGTAGGTAAAAATTGCTGAAGTAAATTGGTTTGTGGCAACAAAAGTAACAGAGGAATAGCTGGTTGTTAATAGTCTGCTCCACTGTTCAGATTTCCTAAACCCAGCTCTGGCTAACACAGACGGTGCCAATTCATTTCTGAAACACGAGGCACAGCCTTATATAATCAAGTGGCTCATTAGAGAAGATCAGAGGATTTCAAAGTACACTTTAAAAATCAGAACTAATGTCCTGTATTTAAAAAGGAGATCAAAGTGGACATCTTGTCCAGAAGAGCCTTTGCATATATTACCCTTCTGTGTTATTATCAGAAGTGACTTTCATTGACATTTGCTGTAAGTCTAGGTATGTACTGGTGATAGATTAAACAGTTAAACCATCACATTTATTCATTCAACATGATTATTGGGTGACTTATATGCAAGGTAACGTAAACCCAAACCTGTGGATTGAGTTGATGTCCAAGGGCAGGAGAGAGTAACAATCTCTCAGGAGAGAGTAGGAGAGAGCAAGTTCCCTCTTCCTCTGCCTTTTTGCTCTACTCAGGCCCTTAAGGAATTGGATGGTGCCCACTTGCATTGGTGACGATAATCTTTACTTAGTCTATTGATTCAAATGCTAATCTCTTCCAGAAACACCATCACAGACACACCCAGAAATAATGCATTACTAGCTATCTGGGCATTCCATAGCCCAGTGAAGTTGATGTATGAAATAAACCATCACAGAAAGTAGAGGCCTGAATTTATTATCCTACTTATTAACTCTATGAATTTGGATTGTCACTTGCCTTTTGGAATCTTAGTTTTCTTATTTCTAAAAGGATATCAAATTAATGTCTGCCTGTATTCTCAGAATAAAATAGTTGATGCTGTAACAACAAATAAATTCAGAAATCTCAGTGACTTAAACAATAAAAATGGAATGTTTCCTAACATCCTAGTCCGATTTAGTTTTGGGGCATGGTAGTGAGGTAGCGTGGGGTTAGAAGCTCTACTGCAGGATAACTGTTAGGGATTCCATCTTGGGATGCCATTGTCCTTAATATTTGGTTCCCAAATTTACTGCAGAAGTGAAGGAAGAGGAACAGAGTGTGGGAGATCTTTTAGGGACCAGGCCTAGAAATCTGTTCACATTCTGTCTTTGGTGTGCCCAGAAGGAAAATGAAATGTTCTGGGGAAGCACAAAGCAGTGCTCTGTGAATCTCCAGTGTTATTATGAAAATAATGTATGTGAAAAGACTAGGGTAACATATATGACATAAAATACGTGGAAAGGTTGGAGTAATGTAAATCACTCCTCACCTATTAGTGTTTTAGGACTGGAAAGATATATTGGGACCAAGATAGCAAGATTCTTAAATTATTGTCACTTAAGGAATTTATAATTTACTCCATAGGTTAGGGGGTGCAACTAAAAGCTTTCGAAGAAGGAAGTTACTTAAACAAATTTGTACATTAGAAGGTTGAACAACGGCCTGTTGGCTGGAGATTCTGGAGAAAACTGTAGACAGCAATACTTTTTTGTTGTTGAAGAGCTATAGGGCCTCAACAAAGGTTGGGCAGAGGTAACCCAAGGGTATAAATAAGAAGCATTACAATAGAATACAATATTTTATTAGTTTTTGTATCTGTGGTATCTTCTGCAGGACCTGGGCCATAATATGACCATAAATGTTGCTGAATGAATCAATAAAGACTCAATGAATGGATGACTAAATGAATTCCATTCTGTTGGTATTTTGATAGGCATTGCATTAAATCTGTAGATTGCTTTGGGAAGTATGGACATTTTAATAATATTTTTTCTTTCCATCCATGAGCATGGGATGTTTTTCCATTTGTTTGTGTCATCTTCAATTTCTTTCATTTCTCAAAGTTCTTTTTTAAAAAAAGTATTTTATTTATTTATTCATGAGAGACACAGAGAGAGGCAGAGACACAGGCAGAGGGAGAAGCAGGCTCCATGCAGGGAGCCCGAAGTGGGACTCAATCTCAGGTCTCCAGGATCATGCCCTGGGCTAAAGGCAGGCGCTCAACTGCTGAACCACCTAGGTGTCCCTCACAGAGTTCTCAGGTACAAGTCTTTCACCAACTTGGTTAAGTTTATTCCTAGGTATTCTTTATTTTTGGTACAATTGTAAATGGGACTGTTTTATTAATTTCTTTTTCTGCAACTTTATTATTAGTGTATAAAAATGTAATGGATTTCTGTATGTTCCTTTCATATCCTGCAACCTTACTGAATTCAGTTCCATTTGTTCTTTGGTGGAGTCTTTAGGGTTTCCTATATGTAGTATCATGTCACCTGCAAATTGTGAAAGTTTTACTTTTTCTTTACTAATTTGAATGCCTTTTATTTATTTTTCTTATCTGATTGCTGTACCTAGGACTTATACTACAGTGTTAAATAAAAGTGATGAGAATGGACATCCTTGTTTTATTCCTGATTTTAATGGAAAAGCTATTAGTTTTGCACCATCCAGTATGATGTTAGTTGTGGGTTTTTCATATATGGCCTCTGTTATGTTGAGGTATGTTCCCCCTAGATCAGCTTTGTTGAGGGTTTTTATTATGAATGGATGTTGTACTTTGTCAAATGCCTTTTATGCATCTATTGAATGATCATAAGGTTTTATCCTTTCTCTTGTGATGTATCACATTGATTTGCATATACTGAATCATTCTTGGATCCCAGGAACAAAACCCACTTGATCATAGTGAATAAGTTTTTAAATGTATTGTTGGATTTGGTTTGCTAATATATATATATATTTTTTTGGTTTGCTAATATTTTATTGAGGATTTTTATACCTATATTTATCAGACATATTGGCCTGTAGTTTTCTTTCTTTCTTCTTTCTTTCCTTCTTTCTTTCTTCTTTTTTCTTTCTTTCTTTCTTTCTTTCTTTCTTTCTTTCTTTCTTCTTTTTTCTTTCTTTCTTTCTTTCTTTCTTTCTTTCTTTCTTTCTTTCTTTCTTTCTTTCTTTCTTTTCTTTTCTTTTCTTTTCTTTTTTTTTGTAGTATCTTTATGTGGTTTTTGTATCAGGGTAAATGCTGACCTCACAGAATGAATTGGGAAACTTTCCTTCTTCTTGTGTTTTTTTGGACTAGTTTTAGAAGAATAGGTATTAACTCTTTTTTAAATGTTTGATAGAATTCACCTGTGAAGCTGTCTGGTTCTGGACTTTTGTTTCTTGGGAATTTTTTTGATGACTAATTCAATTTCATTGCTGATCTGTTCAAATTTTCTATTTCTTCTTGATTCAGTTTTGGAGGCTATATGTTTGAAATGGAATTTATCCATTTCTTTGAGCTGTCCAATTTGTTGGCATATTTTTTATAATATTCTCTTATAATCCTTTGTATTTCTGTGGTGTTAGTTATTTCTCCTCTTTTGTTTCTGATTTTGTTTGAGTCCTTTCTCTCTCTTTTATTATGAGTCTAACTAAAGGTTTTCCAACTTTGTTGATCTTTTCAAAGAATTAGTTCTGGTTTCATTGATCTGTTCTATTATTTTTTTAGTTTCTATTTTGTTTATTCCTGCTCTGATTTTTAAAATTTTCCTCTTTCTACTTTTTTTTTTTTCTTTATCGAGCTCCTTTAGGTGTAAGGTTACATTGTTTAAGATTTTTCTTACTTCCTGAGGTAAGCCTGTATTGCTATAAACCTTCTCTTAAAACAGCTTTTGCTACATTCCAAAGATCTTGGACTGGTGTATTTTCATTTTCATTTGTCTCCTTGTGTTTTTTTATTTATTCTTTGATTTCTTGTTTGACCCATTCATTGTTTAGTAGCATGTTTTTAACCTTCATGTATTTGTGTTCTCTCTAGATTTTTTTCCTTGGTAATTAAATTCTAGTTTTATAGTCTTGTACTCAGAAAAGATGGAGGTTCTGGCTTCAGTTTTTTTGAATTTGTCAAGCCTTGTTTTGTGGCCTAATATGTGATTTATTCTGAAGAATGTTCATGTGCCCTGGAAAAGAATGTGTATTCTGCTGTATTAGGATGAAATGTTCTGCATATTCTTGTTAGATCTGTCTCATCCAATATGCCATTTAAAGCCACTATTTCCTTATTAATTTTTTGTTTGGTTGATCTACCTATTGATGTAAATGGGGTGTTAAAATCCCCTAATATGATAATATTAATTATCATATTAATATCAATTACTTTCTTTATGTTTGTTATTAGCTGCTTTATATATTTGGGTTCTCCCATGATGATGCATAAATATTTATAATTATTATATCTTCTTATTCGATTGTTCCCTTTTTGATTATATAGTGTCCTTCTTTGTCTCTTGTTATAGTCTGTTTTAAAGTCTATTTTGTCTAATGTAAGTATTGCTATGCTGGCTTTCTTTTCACTTCCATTTGCATGATAAATGCTCTTCCATCCCTTCACTTTCAATCTGCAATGTCTTTAGGTGTGAAATGAGTCCCTTGTAGGCAGCATATAGATGGATCTTGGTTTGTAAACCATTCAGTCACCATAGGTCTTTTGATTGGAGCATTTAGTTCATTTACATTGATAGTAGCCTTTTTTGTAAGTAATTACTGACAGTAATTATTGCCATTTTGTTACTTGCTTTATGGTTGTTTTTGTAGTTCTCTGTTCCTCTCTTCTCTTGCTGTTTTCTCTCATGGTTTGCTAGCCTTTTTTAGTGATATACTTGGATTCCTTTCTAATTTTTGCATATCTACCTACTAGCTTTTGATTTGTAGTTACCATTACATTTGTATCTAACAGCTTATGCATATGGGGGCCCATATTACGTTGATGATTGCTTAAGTTTGAACCCATTCTTTACTTCTCTCTTCCTCACATTTTAGCTATGTGGTATCATGCTTTATATCCTTTTACTTTGTGAATCCCTTGATTGATTTTTATAGATATGCTTATTTTTGTTGCTTTTGTTCTTCCTACTTTTCTTACTATTACTTATGGCCTCTCCTTTTCAGTCAGTCTCCTTTAACATTTCATGTAAGGCTGGTTCAGTGATCATGAATTCCTTTAATTTTGTCTGGGAAATTCTTTATCTCTCTATTCTCAATGATAGCCTTGTAGGATAGGGTGTTCTTTCTTTTTAATATTTTATATATTCATGAGAGACACACAGAGAGAAGTGCAGAGATATAGGTAGAGGGAGAGGCAGGCTCCCTGTGGGGAGCCTGATGTGGGACTCTATCTCAGGACCCCAGGAACACGACCTGAGCCAAAGGCAGACATTCAACCACTGAGCCACCTAGATGTCCCTGATTCTTGATTACAAGATTTCTGTTTTTGTTTTTGCTATTGTTGTTTTTCTGTCTCCCCGTCCCCTGGCAGTACTTTGAATGTATCATGCCTTCTGGCCTGCAAAGTTTATGCTGAAAAATCAGCTGATAGCCTTACAGGGTTTCCCTTATATATAATTGTTTTCTTTTGTTTTGCTGCTTTTAAAATTCTCTCCTTATCACTAATTTTTGCCATTTTTATTACAATGTGTCTTGGTGTGGTCCTCCTTGGGTTGATTTTGTTGGGGGCTTTCTGTGCTTCTTAGATCTGGATTTCAGTTTCTTTCTTCAGATTTAGGAAATTTTCAGCTGTTATTTCTTCAAATAAATTTTCCTCCCCTCTTTTCTTCTGGGATTGCTACAGTGTGAATGTTATTATGCTTATTGTTGTCACTGAGTTCCCTAAGGATTTTTATTTTTTCCTCTTATTTTTCTCTCTTGTTCAGCTTGATTATTTTCCATTATTCTGTTCTCCAGGTCATTAATCTGCTCTTCTGCTTCTTCTAGTCTATTATTTATTCCATCTAGTGTATTTTTAATTTCATTTATGAAATTCTTTATCTCTGATTGGTTCTTTTTTATGTTTTCTATCTCTTTGTTGGGGTCTCACTGAGGTCCTCCATTCTTTTTTTTTCCCAGTGGCTTATTTATTTATTTATTATATTTTTTAATAATAAATTTATTTTTTATTGGTGTTCAATTTTTTAAATAAATTAATTTTTTATTGGTGTTCAATTTACCAACAAACAGAATAACACCCAGTGCTCATCCTGTCAAGTGTCCCCCTCAGTGCCCATCACCCATTCACCCCCACCTCCCGCCCTCCTCCCCTTCCACCACCCCTAGTTCGTTTCCCAGAGTTAGGAGTCTTTATGTTCTGTCTCCCTTTCTGATATTTCCTACCCATTTCTTCTCTCTTCCCTTCTATTCCCTTTCACTATTATTTATATTCCCCAAATGAATGAGAACATATAATGTTTGTCCTTCTCCAATTGACTTATTTCACTCAGCATAATACCCTCCAGTTCCATCCACGTTGAAGCAAATGGTGGGTATTTGTCACTTCTAATGGCTGAGTAATATTCCATTGTATACATAAACCACAGCTTCTTTATCCATTCATCTTTCGATGGACACCAAGGCTCCTTCCACAGTTTGGCTGTTGTGGACATTGCTGCTATAAACATCGGGGTGCAGGTGTCCCGGCGTTTCATTGCCGGGAATGCAAACTGTGCATTCCCACACAGTTTTCCAGAGTGGCTGCACCAGTTTTCCAGAGTGGCTGCACCAGTTCACATTCCCACCAACAGTGTAAGAGGGTTCCCTTTTCTCCTCATCCTCTCCAACATTTGTGGTTTCCTGCCTTGTTAATTTTCCCCATTCTCACTGGTGTGAGGTGGGATCTCATTGTGGTTTTGATTTGTATTTCCCTGATGGCAAGTGATGCAGAGCATTTTCTCATGTGCTGTTGGCCATGTCTATGTCTTCCTCTATGAGATTTCTGTTCATGTCTTTTGCCCATTTCATGATTGGATTGTTTGTTTCTTTGGTGTTGAGTTTAAGAAGTTCTTTATAGATCTTAGAAACTAGCCCTTTATCTGATATGTCATTTGCAAATATCTTCTCCCATTCTGTAGGTTGTCTTTTAGTTTTTTGACTGTATCCTTTGCTGTGCAAAAGCTTCTTATCTTGATGAAGTCCCAATAATTCATTTTTGCTTTTGTTTCTTTTGCCTTCGTGGATGTATCTTGCAAGAAGTTACTGTGGCCGAGTTCAAAAAGGGTGTGGCCTGTGTTCTCCTCTAGGATTTTGATGGAATCTTGTCTCACATTTAGATCTTTTATCCATTTTGAGTTTATCTTTGTGTATGGTGAAAGAGAGTGGTCTAATTTCATTCTTCTGCATGTGGATGTCCAATTTTTCCAGCACCATTTATTGAAGAGACTGTCTTTCTTCCAGTGGATAGTCTTTCCTCCTTTATTGAATATTAGTTGACCATAAAGTTGAGGGTCCACTTCTGGATTCTCTATTCTGTTCCATTGATCTATGTGTCTGTTTTTGTGCCAGTACCACACTGTCTTGATGAAGGTCCTCCATTCTTTTTTTAAGTCTAGTGAGTATCTTTATGACTTATTTAAAATTTTCTGGAATGTTATTTATTTCTGTTTTCTTTTAGGTCTCTTGCTGTGATTTTGTCCTGTTCTTTCATCTGGGACATATTCCACTGTCTTCTCATTTTATCTAGGTGTCTGTGTCTGTTTCTCTGTGTTAGGAAAAATCAGTTGCCTCCTGCTCTTGAAAGTAACGGTCTTATGAAGAAGAGGTCCTCTTGTGTCCTGCAGTGCAATGTCCTCTGTTGCCCAGAATCTGGTGCTTCAGGGCTGTCTCCTATGTGTATTGCACATACTCTACTATTGGGGCTGAGCTGCTTTCATCTTCAGCCCAGTCCTCTGTAATGGCTCTCTTTGCCGATGTCATTAATGGGCCAATCTGGGGCCATGTTGGGTTTGAGTTGAGTCAGACCAAGTGTTTACCAGACATGTAGTAGGACTGAACTGCAAGGTACTTTCCCTCTGTTGCTCCCTGAGAAACTTTCACTGGGAGGCAGGGTCTGCAGTCATACCAGATGTCTGCCCTCAGCCCATTGGTGGGGCCTCAGTCAGACCTATGTGTGTGGTTATCTTTTCTTCCTCCTGGTATAGGAGTCACTTTGGAGTTGTGCTGGCCCCTGTTGGGACTACTTACACACTTTCAGGCTTGTGGCCTGTTTTTTGGATAGGTTTTGGTCAAATGCATATTGGAAGGGGCAGGTCTGTATAGAAACCTGGGGCTGGGGCCTATGGTGCCAGCAAGGTCTGGGCTGGTGGGAGGGAAACTGCTAGGGGCTGAGGCAGGTCAGGTTGGAGGGGGTAGATCTACAGAAGCTATGTGGGGGTGGGATGTGTGGTGTTAGGAAAGTTTGTGTGGGTCTGCTGTGGGAGGGGACCTGGATCAGAGGCCTAGCTGGAGAGGCATGTCTGTAGGAGAATGTGGGCATTGGTGTGCTATTGTCAAATTAGGTAGCAAGTATAAGTGCTGACTAGTTCCTGCTGGTGTCTGTGTATAATGCTGGGGGGTAGGGAAGGGAAATGGCTCCCACCAGCTCCTTTGTGCCTGGAGAAATCATATAACCGAATCCCTGCCCCTCCAGCACATGCTCTGAGATTAGCAAACAAATCTCCCTTCTTCTACCCCAGGCATTTTTCAAATTGCTGCTTCTATGCTGTATCTCTGTAGGGCTCTTTGTTGTACTGATTTTTAAAGTTCCTGGTGTTAAGTCCTGCTGATTGTAAGAACTCTTGAAGTTCTGGCCCCTCTGGTTTTCAAAGCTAAATGTTTTGGGGTTTGTGCCTGGGGTGTCTCGATATCTCTTCCCCACCCTGGCATCTCTCCCTCTCTCAGACAGTCCTGTGGGGCCATTTAGCTCCCAACAATGCCTCCACCCTTCCTACCCTTTTGGATGTGGCCTCTTCTCTACATTTAGCTGTGGAGAGTTTGTTCTGCCAGTGTTTGGGTTGTTCTCTGGATTATTTATACTGACGTAGGTGTTATCTAGTTGTATCTGTGGGACAAAGTAAGCTTAGGATCCTCTTACTCCGCATCTTACTCAGAATCTAGAACAGTTAATTTTGTATATGACTGTCTCCCCATATAGATCATAAATTCATTGAGGTTGGAAATTGTTGATTTTCATCTTTCTGTAGGATGGATACGAACCTAATAAGCACAAATGATATAGGGATATGTGTGGCAATGAGTCCTGATACATGCACACTAGTGAAGAGGGCTTTGCCACTGAGGAGTATCCTGGCTACACCAAAACTAACACTCACACAAATGAAGAGCCAGAGAGACATGAAAGTCATTTGGAGTTAGAGACAGAAAAGTCACCTATGTGGTTTAAAATCTTTTATTGATTTCAGCATAAATTTCTAACTTCTTGGCATGACATTTAAAATAACAAAATATTACTTTGTTAAAATCCAGAGGATTAGGGCACCTGGGTGGCTCAGGCAGTTGGGCATCTGACTTTTCATTTGGGCTCAGGTCATGGTTGCAGGGTTGTGGAATTGAGTCCCATGTTGGGCTCCATGCTCAGTGTGGCGTTTGCTGTCCTTCTTCCTCTCGCCCTCCACTGCTCATGATCTCTCTCTCTTAAGATAAATAAATAAAATCTTAAAAAAAAAAACCCAAACCCCCAAACTTCATAAAATCCAGAGGGTTATATGACATAAATGCTATTTACCATAAAAAGATAAAAAATTAAAATAAATGAACATTGTAAAACTCTGTTTAAAAAAGATTTTATTTATTCATTAAAGACACAGAGAGAGAGGGGCAGAGACATAGGCAGAGGGAGAAGCAGGCTCCCTACAGGGAACATGATGTGCGACTCAATCCCAGGACCCCAGGATCACACCCTGAGCTGAAGGCAGATGCTCAACCACTGAGTAACTCAGGCATCCCTGTAAAACTCTGTTAATGACTTCACTAAAGAAAAACTACAGTGACAAGCATATTTACATTTCAACTTAAAAGTATAAACTATATAAGCAAAATGTTATCTATGTTCACTATATTGTTTGGTTTAACTATTTTTTTTAGGTAATCCTCAGGATTTTAGTAATTTAACTATTGTACTTGATAAACTATTTATTTTTTTAAAGATTTATTTATTTATTCATGAGAGACACAGACTGAGAGACAGAGAGGCAGAGACACAGGCAGAGGGAGTAGCAGGCTCCCTGCAGGGAGCCCGATGCGGGACTCGATCCCAGATCCCAGGATCACGACTTGAGCCAAAGGCAGGCACCCAACTGCTGAGCCATCCAGGGGTCCCCCTGATAAACTATTTAAACATTTCTTTTGCCTTTCTTTCTTTCTTTCTTTCTTTCTTTCTTTCTTTCTTTCTTTCTTTCTTTCTTTCTTTCTTCTTCTTCTTCTTTCTTTCTTTCTTTCTTTCTTTCTTTCTTTCTTTCTTTCTTTCTTTCTTTCTTTCTTCTTTCTTGATTTTATTTATTTGAGAGAGAGAAAGAGCACAAGTAGACGGGAGAGGCAGAGAGAAAGGGAGAAGTAGACTCCCTGCGAACAGGGAGCCTGATACTGGACTCAATCCCAGGACCCTGGGATCATGACCTGAGCCAAAGGTAGACACTTAACCCACTGAGCCACCCAGGTGCTCACATGTCTCTGTTTTTCTAATGAACTTTTTAATACATTTGAATGAAATGGAGTGGTGGTAGAGAGTTTCATAGGAATAAGCAAATGTACTTAAAGTTGTATAATATCAGGTGTATCAACTAAAGGGTGCAAAGTTCATTTATTTATTTAATAAAAATTGATTGACCACCTTCTATATGATAGCTCCATGCTAGGGGTGATTCAAGGGTGAATTTACAGGCAGCAGAGAGCCAACATGTTGAATCTTTGCCTTTCAATAGATGATGAAAAATCTTCCAAATGATTTTAGCCAAGGGAGCTTTTTTATGTGAAAAGTAGCAATTTCCCCTAGAACTTTAAGGAAATGATACTGATATTTATATTGTAGTGTGTGCTTGTAACAATGGTTAAACCATTGTTTCAGCTATAAAGTGGTCAATAACCAAAGGGTTATCATTTTGTCTTACATGGTTTCCTAATCCTTTTAGCTTTAGGTTGAAAGGATCTACTTAGGTGTTTCTGAAATTGTGTGTGTGTGTGTGTGTGTGTGTGTGTGTGTGTGTATATATATATATATATATAATATACATTCATATATAATACACATAGTGTGATATATATTGTATATCTTTCCACATTGAAAAAATCCAAGTATGCTATGCTCTATTTTCAGTGACCTGGAGTATAATACAACTCCAAGTACATTCTTTTGGCAAAGTAAAGAATGTCTGAATTATATAGGGTAGATCTCAAATATATATATTGTGATATCACTATATATATATATATATATATATATATATATATATATATATATAGTGTGTGTGTGTGTGTGTGTGACTTGATCTTGGAATAGTTTACTCAACTAGAGATGAAGATGTGTGACTGAAATACTTAAATGTCCCTGTGTAATTAATAGATGATTTATTAATTTATAGGCCATTGGAACAGAGAACAGATGTACATAAGCCTTTATGGAATTTCACTTTTTAGGTTATGAAGGTTTAGGACCACAGAATCCTAATCCCATAGACACATTTGAAAGCAAATCCAGCCAAAGATTAAATTTTATTCAATTATCATTTCATTTGTTTGCTTATAATGCCATAGTGATTTTTAAACGGATTATACAAACATTACTCATCAGGAGGAGCAGAACAATGATTCTGGGAAATGTTAATTAGAGTTCCTCAAACAAAGGATATCTGATCAGATTAATTTGGCCTACCCTGTATGCTAACTTCCCCTTTTGGTGACTCAAAATATTTTTTTACAATATTGAAATATTGAGAAGGGCTTCAGTGAAAAAAACAAAAAACAAAACACCAAAACCTATTGAACTTTGATCACAGTTAAAAAACTAAACTCAGGGGGCACCTGCATGGCTCAGTGGTTGAGTGTCTGCTCAGGTCATGATCCTGGGGTCCTGGAACTGAGTCCTGCATCAGGCTCCCTGCAGAGAGCCTGCTTCTCCCTCTGCTTAAGTCTTGGCCTCTCTCTCTGTGTCTCTCATGAATAAATAAATAAAATCTTAAAAAAAAAAAGAAACTAAACTCAAGGGGAGCCTGGGCGGTTCTGTTGTTTAAACAGAGAGTCTGCTCAACAGAGAGTCTGCTTCTCCCTTTCCCTCTTCTGCTCCCACTGCTTGTGCTTTCTCTCTCAAATAAATAAATAAAATCTTAAAAAAAAAAGAAGCTGTGTAAGGAATGTCTATTTTTATTGGCACCACAATTAACATGACACAGAAGAGTTTTTCTTCATCAGTTTGTTTGGGAAGTACTATATAAGCTAATTCAAAGACTATGGTTAATATTATCAAACATTTTATTTCAAAATGGACATTAAGGCCAAATTGAATACACTGATTTATTTCATGATTCTGTGTAAAACCCTTGATGGTGATCTGGCCAACCTGTTCTACTTGAATCTTCCTAAATGCGCTATGTGGTTATACTCTCTCGCCCTTCCATATGGTCTTCACTTTGTATTCTAGGATGCCTTTGAGGCTAACTTACACAAAACCTACATATTTTAGCCCAAGTGAGTGTTAGGACCCTCAAATAATTCCCTGATCCCATCTAAATGTCAAGAACTCTGAAGGTCCTTAGATTTTATCCTACTTTCAAGATAACACGTTAGTCCGTCATAGTTTCACAGATCTGATAGACGGCAAGGCACTCCTGGGTAAGAGACCAAGGACTTTATTTATTTTTTATTTTTTATTTTTTTGGGAGACCAAGGACTTTATTATTCCCCAGAGAGCAAGCAGCATGTACTTCATGCTCATGTCAGCTACCTTTGCTCCCCAAGCACCATGGGGCAGCACATGATCCTGGATGCTGTATATGTACTGGGTTTGCTTCAAGTCGATGACACTTGACCTTAGGAAACCTCTTTACAATAAATGCGATGCCAGAAAACCTGCCCAATTTTTGCCCAGGAGGGAGACACTATTTTTGTTATACTGCACAACAAACATTTCTTCCCTCTGTTCTAGAAGGAGACATTATTTCTGTCTTCCAAGTCTGTTCACTGTACAAACATCCTTGAAAAGAGAGATAAGGTTGTTAGTGTCTCTGTGCAGATGACGTGCAGAAATGAGGCTCATACAGACCCAGCACTAAAATCTATATCACCACTTACATGCTGTTCCTTGAATTACTGTAACCACTTGTACATTCTGTGATTATAGTGCTTCTTGAACTGCTCTAAGCATTACTTTTCTGAAGGGACTATGCTTTTACTTCTGTATTTACTGCATCCACCTGGATGTCAGGTACAGAGTAGACATTTGGCAAAGCTTTTGATATACAGGCTGGTGTCCTTTAAATATTTTCTGGATCAGTCTTCAAGTTTATTTCCCCAGCTATCCTAGGAGAAAGGATAGACAAATGGAGTAAGCAGGATTCACTAAAAGTTCTCAAATGGCTTTAGTCTCTCAGGGGAAGTTTTCCTTTAAAGTATAAGCACTAGTACTGCAGTAGCTTTGGCGGAGGTAGCAGGACTTAGCAATCAATGGCTATTAAGGCTGAGTGGGACCATAGCAACCTGACTGCTGACAGTCAAGAAGCATGTCAGTCAGGATAGTGGTAGCAATTGGCCACATTGCCAGCGACAGAGCCTCAATACCAACAGCACATATGGAAGATGTTAGATCACATGACACCTGAATAGAATAAAAAAAGATGTTTAGAAGTTTTCTAAGTCATAAAGATGGGAATGGGAATCACATGTGGGAAATAATAGAGATAGAAATGTATGTTGGGGGAACCCCAAGTAATTATATATATAAATTAAAAAATATTTATATAAATTTAAATATATATGTATATGTATACATTTAAAAATATATATTTTTAAGAGTTGGGGGTAATTCAGTAGGAAACTAGCCAGAGTCTCCATTGTGTAGAGCACCTGATAGTACTTCTGAAGGGAGAAAGCAACTATTTGTCATGAGCCCAAAGAGAGATAGTGAAATTGGGAATAAGTGTGTTTAAAAACTTCCAAAGTAATTTGAGGGAGTATTTATGCCTGTTAAATCTAATAGAAATCTTGGGCTTATACTTTGTGCTTTTGTTTTTTACATGAAAAATTTCCTGTAATCAATTTTTATTGTGTTTTACAAAGATATGTTCTGTTAATTGATATTTGGTTGGGAAATACACTGATTCTTAATCCCAAATAGTTTGGGAAGATAGCTATAGGTGAAGCTTTTAGTAGGGAGAAGTTATCTGGGCCTTTCCCCCTTGCACTGGTTTCTCTGGTGTGGGTAGGGGAGGATGGTTTTGAGGAGGCCATGCTAGAGGCTGGGTTTCAGTTAGGTGGTAATGATGCTTGCTCTAGCGGGTGGTAAGAGCTTGAATCAAGGGAACAGCAAGTAGAGACAGTGAGTAAAGGAAGGATCAGCTCAAGGGGGTAATAGGCATGGCTAACCTATATTCCAGCCCTTGACAGGTACCTGACGGAGACTAAGAGACTAAGTGCTTTCTGTAGGTTTTCTCATTTAATCTTCCAACACCTCATAAGGCAGCACTGTGGTCATCACTTCCATTTTATAGATGAGGAAACTAAGAGAAATTAAGGACCTTGTATATGCCCATATAATTGGTAAGTGCTGGAGATGACATTTGAATCTAAGTAGTCCAGTTACCTAGAGCCCTGTGTTACACCACCAGGCCAAAGCTTTGAGGTGAATCATCTGAGTCAAGTGTTTGGGTACACTGAGGAGGAACTCTCAGGTATACAATCTGACCCACCTGGCTGTGGATGCTGACAGGCCCAAAGCAGGGGATGCAGGAGAAAGTTCAGCTCTGGCAAAAGGCTGGAGAGGTGAGATATTCATCCCCTAGTGTGCTGAATAAAGTTGCAGAAATGGAATGAACGGCGTTTGATTATAAAAACCTTTAAAAAATAAAAAAAAAGTTATAGAGGGCTGTGATATAAGCCCTTTGCTCTAGGTGGGCAGACTGCATATGAATTGGTAAAGGGAAAGGACAATTTGAAAATGATCACAATGTTTCCACAGTCAGGACCATTGAGAACACATCAAGAGAGAAATTCCAAGAGGGGAGTAGATTTTAGCTCGGGAAGGGATAGAGAATATGAAAAGATTATTGAATGCCTACTGTGTGTTAAGGGCTAACACTGCATTATCTTGTATAATCTCCATGAAAATCCTTCAAAATATTTATTCTTATTTTTCTTGCAAACAGGAAGAAATCATCCTTGCTGTCTTGTTCTTCTTGGAGCCCTGAGCAGCCATGGGAACAGGCCCAGCCCAGCTGACTAAGTCCTGACCAACAGGTGCCTGCTGACTTTTGTGGTCTCAGCTGACACCCACTAACTCCATGAAGCAGGAGCACCTGGAGGCCTGGAAGCTGACTACCAACACGTGAGTGATCCCAGCCCTGTCTCCCTGAAGAATCCCAGCTGACTCTATCTGAAATTTCTGACCCATAGAATACTGACCTAAGTAGATGGTGGTTTTGAGCCACAATGTTTTGGGATGGTTTGTTATGTACCAACAGGTCACTCATGCAGAAAATCATGTCATAAATGAGGTAGGTGAAGACTGTGCAGACTTTAGAATGAATGAAATCCCCAAAGGAGAGAATTGTTAAGATTCAAGTGATTTTATTAACTTTCTTTCACAGATTATTTTTATTTACTTGAAAAGAACCCCAAACTCCCAGAAAAGTTGCAAGGACAGCACAAAGAACCTTTTCCTCTCTCTCTCTCTCTCTCTCTTTTTTTTAAACCACCAAATCTTTAGACCTTATTTAAGTTTTCCAGTTTTCCCCATAATGCCTGTTAGAGAAAAACTTTCCACTTCAGAATCCCACATTGCCTTTAGTTGCCTCAGCTCTGTTCTCTCCTTCATTCTGGAGCCAGTTTTCACCCTTTCTTTGACTTTGATAACTTTGACCCTTTTGAAGACTGCAAGGCAACTGTTCTGTAGTACGTTCCTCTATATGAGCTTGTCCCCTGCTTGCTTGTACTCTGATCCAGGCTACACACTGCAGGGAAGAGGGTCACGGAAGTGGTGCTGTCTTCTCATTGCATCTTACAAGGCTGTGAATGATTCGTGTTTGTTCCATTACTGATAATATTCACAGTGATCCATTGATTAATGTTATATCTGCCAGCCTTCCCCACTGTCAAGTTACTATTTTGCCTTTTGTAAAGAATAAGTACTTCAGGCAGGTACTTCAAAATCATGGAAATAACCCATTCCTTACCAAACTTTCTCTCTTTCTCTTTTTCTTTATATCAGTATGAAAGAGGTTTCCTCTTTTATTCAGAGAGTTATAATTTATTGTCATTATTTATTTTGATGCTCAGATTGTCTCTGATTTGGCTGGAAATAGCTCAGGCAAGCTTCCTTGTATTCTGATCTGGCCCCAGCATTCTTTGAGTGCTCTATTGCTTGCTAGTCTAATGAGATATCACAGGGTCACTTTGTAATTTCCTGGGTCCTGTCTTAGAATTAATCATTTCTTCAACGAGCCCTGGATTTTTTTTTTTAAGTAGAGAATGGTATTTTATTTATAGACTTATTTATTCATTTTAGAGAGAGCACACACATGTGCGAGAAGGGTGGGGCAGAGGGAGTGAGAGTGGGAGAGAGAGAATCTCAAACAGATTCCCTGCTGAGCAGGGAGCCTTGATCTCATGACCTTGAGATCATGACCTGAGCTGAAATCAAGAGTTGGATGCTTAACTGACTGAGCCACCTAGGCACCCCTGGAAAATGGTATTTAGAAGTCAGGATCTGGGTGCTGAGTGGGCTCATTGTTGCTAGAATCTCACTCCTTGTGAGCTATCACAGTGGTTGGAACTAGGGAATGTATATGTATACATACATGCACATACACATGCACATACACATGCACACACAAGCACACACACACACACATCCCTATGCATTTGCATCTATACTGTAAAATCCATCTTTATATATGGAAAACATGAGTTGATATGAATATTTCCACTTTTAATCCCACACTGTAGCATTCATTTAGTTTTCTCCCTTTGTGTGTTTGTAAACTCCTTCTCAGACAGTGAGAAACCTGGCTCCCCTTGCCCTTAATACATTAGTGTACTAATTGATCCCTCAGTATGTAAGGATCCTTATCACCACTGCAGTTTCCTTCCCCATGCCCCACTCCCACAGCAGTACTGCCTTACCCCTCCTGGGTAAGCACTCTCCTGACCCTGTTGGGGCTCTCACAGCTCACTTCAGGCTACCGAGGTCCTGTCTCATTCCCATCTTTGTAGTTTCTCACCTTGCTCTGCCCTAGCTAATGACTTGAGAAATGAACTGCTTGGGACATGAAGGGGAAGAGAAAAAAGAACAATTAGATTGATGGAAACTAGAAGGAATGGGAGAACAGTCATGATAGGGATTAGAAAATCCTTTACATGATGGTGTGTATATGGAAAAGTGCAGTGCTGACCTTCACTGTAGTGAAGCCCACAGATGAAGATCCAGAGGACACTTGCTGATAAGTAGCAGCATTTTGAATAGCAATATCCAAAAACAAATATAAATATTGTGCCATATGCTCTAAAGAAGAGATACATTAGACTAACCATTTGTCAAACAATTAAAATATTACCCAAACTCAAATACAGGGCAAAAATCATGAGTCTTATTGGCTGTATTCCAACCCTTGAAGACTACCTGTCAGGTCAGAAATCCAATCTAGTGAGGGTCATCTTGTGTTCCGCCAGTGACCCCAGAGAGATCCCACCTTTGATCTGGACTCTCCTATTTCTTCTACTACCCCTATTAAACACAGATAAAAAACAACACTGGAACATCACTGAAGGGTTGAAAGTAAAGCCATTTTCCCAGGTGGTTTTCAAAAGTAAACACTCTTTAGGTTTCAGGAAACTGATTTTTTTTCCTGTAAATGCTTCTTGAGGTAAACAGTTTCCAGAAATGTAGGTGCGGGGGGTGGGGGTGGGGTGGGGAGGATGGCATTGATCAGGGAGGTGGGAATTTTTTTCCCTTCAAGATTTCTGGGGTGGTTATCATCTCTTCGGCTTTTGTCCTATATCTTGCCCAAATGGCTTGTTGCCTTATCGACTCTTGACTGGTATAATTTGCAAACATTTTCAGGTACCTCATTAAGCATTTCTGGGCTGCTGACATCCTTTGTCAATACATGACACTTTTATTATTGGGCTCCCACAGAGAATTTAGCAATGTTTTAGAGGATTGGTTTTGAGTTGGAAATGCTGCCACAGTCTCCTTATCTGATCAAAAAGGAGCATGTGCAAAGATAGAATGAGCTGGGAATGAGAAATGATTTACATGATTCTTTATGCTTACTCTGGAATAAATGGACAGTTTAAGAAGATGATATGGGTGTTTATTACCTGGAGCTTGGCACACTAAAAAGAAACAGCATAGTGTGTGTGTGTGTGTGTGTGTGTGTGTGTGTGTGTGAGAGAGAGAGAGAGAGAGAGAGAGATAGGGAGAAAGATTGTCAGTTTGTGGTATACCAATGGAGTTGACTTTGGAGCACTTCATTGTACTCATATATTCTTATTTTCACTCCCAAACATCTGTCCATTTTTGTTTTGTTCTCTTCATCTCACCTTAAATTAAGAAAAAGCAGGAGAGTTTGAGATAATTAATTTTCAGTTAATGTCTACATCTCGAAACATATTCCACTATTCTCTGGCTGTCTAATGATTAAATTTCAGTAATTACATTCAGGCATTTTGAGCTGGAGATAGAAGTTAGCTGAGTGTTTGGTCCCAGGCTGTCTGTATCACTCTGAGTCTTCTTCAATTTATTCTAACCACAGTCACTTTCCTCTAATGGTAACTCACAGAAAACCAATAACATCCTCAATAAAAGGGTTAATGATATTTCCTTCTCCTCTGGGGCCCTGAGATTTTGCTGAAACTTTTTCCAAGACTGAAGAAATCCTATTAATGGCTAAGTAAAAGTAGAGTACACCATGCTTATCGGTTCTCACATTGTCTCTGGTCATGGGTGATGGCCAGTACTGTATTTCTTCCTGGACCCCATCTGATTGTCACTTGAAATCTATTCCCATCAAACCCTGGATATAACCAAGGGATGGATGTCCCTGTCAAAGCTGCCCAATGAATAATCGAATCCAACCTGCAATTTTTCTAGACTGCCAAACATTTCTCAGGTTCAATTCACAGGCAGATGTTTTTTCCTCTTTTGAATTAAAATTGGGAGTAGGGGGAAGCACATTAAAGCCACTCAGAAAGTGCAGGATCTCTTTACAAGTATAACTTCATAGGTAAGATACCTCCCTACATTCCTGTCCAGAATAAATAAAAGGCAGTAACTGGACAAGGGAGGAGTTGTATTTTTCCAAGATGTTTTGGGAATAAATAAAACATATACTTTATTCCCATGTTTTGCCCTGTTTTTCATTGTCCTCCAATAGTGCTTCTCAAACTTTCATGTGTGCATAAATTACCTGGGAATCTTGTTAAACTGTAACTTCTTATCCACGATGTCTGGAATGAGGTGCAGGATTCTGCATTTCTAATAAGCTCCTAGATGATGTGGATGTTATGGGCCACATTTGGAGAGAAGAAGCTAGGGAAGGGGTTCTCAAAGCATAGTCTTGGAGTATCAGCATCAGCTAGAAATGTATTAGAAATGGAAATTCTGGGACCCTAGCCTAGAGTGATACAATAAGTGGAAGGGACCACCAAAATATCCACCCTCTAATCCATGGATCTTGTGAGTGTATCACATAAAGAGGAACTTTGCAGATGCAATTGAGGTTTATGAACTTTTAAGTTAGGGATATTATCCTGGATTATTCAGTGGGCACAGTCTAATCACAGTGAGTCCTTAAGAGTAGAGAGCTTTCTATGGCTGGAGTCAGAGAGATTCATTAGAAGGGAAAGGCAGAGAGGTTGAGTGTGAGAGGAACTGGTGATGTTGGAGGGGGCTGCATGGAAAGCCTGAGAAGAAATGCAAGCAGCCTCTAGAGGCAAGCTTGGTCCTTGCCTGACAGCCAGCAAGATTATGTGGACCTCAGTCCTACAACCACAAGGAATTGAATTTGGCCCATAGTCTGAATGACCTATGAAGCAAAGTCTTTCCCATGGTTCCAAGAAAGAATGAAGTCCTGCCAGCACCTTGATTTCAGCACCCCCTGAGACTCTAAGCAGAGGACTACTTGAGCTGTGCTGGCTCACAGATCTGTGACTAACAAACTTGTGTTTTAAAGTCACTAAATTTGTGGTAATTTGTTATAGCAGCAATAGGAAACAAATACATTGACTGAATCAGGAATTCTGAGCATAGGGCCCAACAATCTGTCTTAACAAGCTCTGCATGTCATTCTGATGTACAATCTAGAAACTGCGTGCTTTAGAGCATGCAGAGAATCCAACTTAAAGAAATGGTTGCAGTGTTGGCCAGTTTTCCTAACATCCCTGATCTTGTTTCTGCATTTGTAAAATGGGGTTATAAAACCAAAGTGTTGGGCAGCCCCAGTGGCTCAGTGGTTTAGCGCCACCTTCCACCCGGGGTGTGATCCTGGAGTCCCAGGATTGAGTCCTGCATCGGGCTCCCTGCATGGAGCTTGCTTCTCCCTCTGCCTGTGTCTCTGCCTCTCTCTCTTTCTCTCTCTCTCTGTCATGAATAAATAAATAAAATCTTAAAAAAAATAAAATATTAAAAAACAACAACAACAAAAAAACCCCAAAGTGTTGATGTGAGAACTTCGATCAGAATCTCTGGTAGAATATTTAACAATTCTTATTATAGTAGGGTCCTCAAATGTTACCTTCTTTCCTTCCTTTCACTTCCTTCCATGAAAACACTAAATGCAAACAGTATTGATGATTCTGATGTCAGCTTTCTGAGGCTTAGGGCTTGGAACTTGACCTTGATTGTCATTGTGTAAATAGGAACTGGAAAGGAAAACCAGAATCACAGGAAGGAGATGCAGGTCTAATTTATAAGCAATTGCCTTGCTCAGCTTAATTGCTACTCTTCAGAAAAAGAGAACAATGAACATGCTTCCTTTGCTTTTAGAAAAATTCAGCACTATTCAAATCTCGATATAGAACATTTGGTTCTAAATGTGACCTTTTAATCATAGCAAGAATGTAAGTTGGTTCTTTACATCATGCAGTCTTTGCTATAGGACCACAACAGCTAAAATACGTTTACTTTCTGTACATTCTCAAGAATGCAACGTACTAATTCTAATTTGCTAGTCTACTGGAGTGCTCTAATGCTCATTAATTAAAAAAATACTTCAAGTGTATTTTCTTTTATTTGTGTCCACCTCTGAGCTGAAAATATTTGCTAATTCTTTGTTCTTTATCCACTCTGTATGGTGAGCTGCTTCCTTGGATGATTACATATTCTTTTCCTCCATGGTCACTACAGCCTTTCCTTTCTGACCATCAATCACTGTGTGATGAAATTTGTTGATTGGGTTTATTTTGCAAATGATGCAGTTTGCAAAGTCCCAGGTTCATAGTCATTTTCCATTGCTGTCTAGACGAGACTAAAACTCTCAATCAATCAACACTTCTAGATTAATTTTTCCCTCTCTGTGAAATAAAAAAAAGTGAATTAAGAGTTAAATTAGGCTTCCTGGCTTATGTATTTATTAATCAATCAATGTTCCACATAATACTAAATTAATGTTTATGGTATAATATCTGCATACCGATTTCTGTGTCTGCCAGCGTGAAAATAGTGCTGTGCTGAAGCAAGATTCTATCTGCTGTGAACATTTTTATAATGAGCTGCAGCTCTGGAAACATTGAAACCCATTTAAAAGTGACCTGAATTATCTCTCAGAGAAAATTAAATGGGTGAAAGATCAAGAATAAGAAGTAAATATATATTTAAATAGCATCAAGATGGCATCTTTTCTTTACTGTACATTTCTTGGTTTTACTAATATAAAACTGCAGCTGGGTAATTTGGGAAATAGTTGGAGGGATTCACAGCTTACAGATGCTCTTCCTTTAAATGTATGGATAGTTCGAACCTCCATTCACATCACATTTCTTATTACATGTATTAAATATGGTTAGTGCCCAGAGAATAATGCTCAATATCCTTTTATAGTTAACATGTTGACTTTCTCTAACAATGGTGTATAGAATGGAGGCTAATTACCTGAAGTGTGGTCCTCAGACAAGAAGCAATGATACCACCTGGGAACTTGTTAGCCCTGCTGGGTCTCAGAGTCTAGATCTTCTGAACCAGAATCTGCATTTTGACAAAACTTGGAGAAATTTGCCTGTACATCAAAGCGTGAAAACGGCTGGAATGAAAAATGGGGGAGGTGGGGTGTAGGCACTGTGAGGGTGTGGAGGATAGAGGTGGTGAAAGACAATATTGGACAGAAATGTGCTTCTCACCTGCTTGCCATCAAGTAGGGAGAGGTTTGTGATGAATCTCTTGTGTTCTCTTGCCTTTTTATCTTGGTGTTCAGTAGAATGCATGTGTTAAATAATTGTGTAAATTTGATGGTATAGTTTATGATTATGCACTCACAGAATAAGTCTATATGGCTTATATTCTTTTTCTAATCAAGTGTCTTCAAGTTTCAGCATGACCTTGAATGAGAAGCAATGTGGGTAGTTGAAAACCCAAAGGTTTTGTGGCTACATAGAACTAGACTTTATTTTTTTTTATTTTTTATTTTTTTTAGAACTAGACTTTAATTCTAACCCTGACAATGTTATTGTGTTGATAGTTTCTTTATGTGTCAAATAGGTAAAATAGCCATAATATCACAGATGCCAACATGAGATGATGCATAGGAAGCTCCATGTTCAGCAACCGGAATGAAGTAGTAGTCTAACAAGGGTGTCTTCTTTCATACTGATAGTTCGCTGGTCCAGCCATCCATCCATCTCTTTCTTGTTATGTGTACATGTATATAAATCTGTCTATATATCCATCCATCCATCTGTCCGTCTATAATATTTGTCTTTTTTTCTTTTTCCTCTTCTTTTTGTCTTCTGCTATGTCTTTGGCTTTTGGCTGAATAAAATGGGCATCGATTTAGATTAGATGTTGGCAGGCACGTTTCTCTTCCAGCCTGCTTCCCACTCCCTATGTACTTCTGTAATAGTGTTGGGTGCTCCCATAAGTGGCAGTGTGAGAGGTGAAGCTTCTGCTGGCATTTAGGTTGAGAACACAACCCAGTTAATATCAGACTTCCATTTCTTCCTTTACTTCTCTGAGGGTGTGAGGAGAAATGAGGGGAATACATTCTTGTGCTTGTGGTCCTCACAGGGAAGGCTCTTGAGCCCCCGTGTCTTCAGGTAATCCATATCAGGATCCTGACATTGAGAGAACAAGATTTTGATACTGAAAGTGATCCTTCAATATGAACGGGGATTATTCCCTGCTGAGCCAAACTGCTCATTTATCTTGTACGTGACAAAATCTGCTCTAGCATATGGTTTCACCTTTGATAGAAAAAAAAAAGTCATTTTAATTGCTAGTTAAGACTGCTGGGTTACTTTAATTTGCAGGCTCTTTATTAACTGTGATCTATTTCATTTAAAGCAGCAATAAATGAGATTTGGTGATAGTCTCCCAATTATTAAATTTCACAGGCTCTGTTAGAAGACTTGGGGGGTCACCCTTTGAGACTCTGAGCTATTTCCATTTAAGATCTTAGCACACTTGAACTGTAAGCAGAGCCCAGATACATAGTAGGTTCTTAATAAACATTTGAATGCTGGAAAAGGAAGATGTGTATATCTCGTCCCCCATTTCCTTTAAGACTCTTATTTCCAGAGGTTGTGGGTAGAATGTAATTTTTCCTCATTAAATCTCTCAAATTGAGACACGTGTGGCAGCAATTGCTTAAAATATCTACTTCAGAAAAAAAAATCTACTTCAGGTATTGAAAGCTGTACATTTGCTTATAGTGAGTTAATCCAGCCAACTTCCTTACTCTGGTTTTACTTAGATGAAGGCAAGCAGGAACAGCAGCTACTTCAAATGGTATGCCAATTGCGAGAGGGAGCCTGGATGACAGTTTCTAGCCTGTGGGGTGGAAGTTCTATTAAACTATCTTAGAAAAGATGCAGCGTATTTTGATGAAAAGAATGTACTTTTAGAATTCCTGAGACCTGAGTGCTTGTCCCAATTTTGCTCACTGAATTGTGACCTTGAACAAGTCACTTCTCTTTCTAAATCTCAATTATTTCACTTGCAGAATGTGAGACTGGAGATGAAAATTTTGTTCAGGTTCTAAGCTCTGTTCCCGCCATTCATATCTCACTCAGGTGTCAGAACCCAGATTCTCATTTGGTTTTATCTCTAACTTGGCATTTAAGTCAGGCCAGGTGTCCTAGGTCTTCATTTCTCTGTCTCTGTAGTTGCATGAGGGATATCCTGGGTTTTAGCCTGTAACTAGTTAATTGATCACATTGTTAGAGACATTACGAGAATCTTAAAGGTGGGGTATCTATATGTCACCCAGGTCACCAAAAGAGTTAGAATACAACTCACCTACTTGTGATGACTTGGGGGTGTTAGTCGAATGTGGAACATTGTTCTGATATGTTTTTTTAATTAATTAATTGTTTTAAGTTTAAATTCAATTGATTAACAATGTATTATTAATTTCAGAGGTAGAGTTTAGTGATTCATCAGTCTTATATAATATCCAGTGCTCATTGCATCGCATTGTTTTGACATGTTTTGACACACATGTGCCCTTGGAGTCCTGGAGGTACCTCAGCCCATAACCTCAATCAAGAATATGGGACTGCTGTAGTGTTTAGTTTTTCAATGTTGTTCTCCCTGCTGTCAGTTGTCCCTTCTTACGCTATTGGTTACCATTTCAAGCTGAACTTGAAATTAATGACTCTAAATTTGTACATTGTATTAAGCCTGCAGTTTTCACTTGAGGGTAACATCATTTCTTTCTCTTGAGAGTAAAGTACATGGGCTTTTTGACAATTTCCTTTGTAGCTGACTTATTTGGTTCATGGCAGTGACTTGAAGGTCTAGAGTTGCCAGACATCAAAGTAGAAGTTGAGGAGGTGGGGTTCTTATATACGACTGTATGCAAATATACAATCAATAATATATCATGTTCGGTATCAAAAAGGGCCATATTTAAAAAATCTTTTAAATTCCATAGAGCACTTAGCACAGTGTCCTCATGTGTAATAGACAGCTAATAAATTTTGTGAAAATGCAGTCTGCACTTAATCATATGGATTATAGATCCCAACTCATATATTATCTAATGGCCATTTAAGTTTCTAAGGTATTACAAAGGGAGTTATATATGTCCTGAGACTTCTCAGGCCTCCCTGTGTTCCAGGTACAAATGGGAGCACTTTAACATGAACATGACCCAAATTTCACTTGTCTGGAGATGCTCACATAGGACTTTGAATATTTCAGAAATTCCCTAGATGTGCTTATAAACATGCCAATTGCTGCCAGATGCTAATGTGACCTCCCCATTTTAACAAGGTAGACTTTGGAGTCTGCTATATTTACAGATTGGAGTTCTGAGGTGATGGGAGCTACATTACATCTTATTGTGAAGTAGAGAATGATAGCTGTCTCTGGCTTCTGGCTCACTCCTCCTTCACCTTTGTCGTCGTCATCATCATCATCATTTCTGTGAGGAGGAAGAGGAATATTTTCCTAAGCAGTGTGATTAGTGAAACAGCTTTTTTCATTCCTTTTTTTCTCCCAGCAGTGCCTGTTTCTGCAGGACTCAGTCCAACTGAGAATACTCTGTTGCTGAGGCTTTCCTTTGGATCATGCTCATTCTGCCTGCCTCCTCTAAGAGGTCTCTAAGAAGTGGCTCCTTAATTTCTCTTCCAAATAAGCTTCTGATGGGCTCACCAAACCAGTTCACTGAATGTGCCCATACACGTATGGCACATTCCTGCTTGAACCCAAAATATATGGAGTATTGAGCATGCTGGATATTGTACTTTTCATGTAGGAGCCATCTAGTAGGTCACATAGCCACAATATGGGTAGCCTTTGATGATGCAGGCTTTGAAGGACAGTTTGTGTAGTATGTAGACCTTTATTTAACCTTTATTATATTATGTCTTGGTGCCTGCCCCTTGATGAGTTCATGCTTTTAAAACTCCTTTACCAATAGACGGGGAGAAACAGAGAGAGAAAGCAGCTTAAATAACATTTTAACAAGGTTTATAGTGAAGAAAAGAGGGTAAAATGATTACATGAAATGAGATGTTTGAAATCATTGGCGGATCTCAATTACCAATCGATCCTTGGTTTCCCCTGAGTGCAGGGCTAACAGCAGATGCAATATATATATATATTGCATATATATATATATATATGCAATATATATGTTGCAATATATATTGCATAATATATATGCAATATATGCATATATTGTATATATATATACACACACACTTATGTGTCCACATACAAACCAGTTGCCAAATAGAGCATATTTTTTAAATTCCACCTGGAATATGGTGGAAAGATCAAAGACAAACTCCTGTTGCTTTTTCATTCCTCAATAGCTGCTCAGAAACTGTCTCTGTTATGTTTGCATTTTGTAGAATAGATGTTGTAAAATTTCAAAAGAAAAGCCAAAATGTTAGTGGAAAAGATCTATGTGAATGTGTGTATGTGTGTGTTCAGTTTTCCATGGCTGTCATCTGCTTTGGAAAGATGTTCTTAAAAGGTACTGACAAATCCAAGGCATTACCCATGATATACTTAGACACTTAGCCTTGAGCTCTACTCAGAATGACCTTCTCAAATCCAATAAACAGTAGCTCTATGACTATTTTATTACATGCCATGATGCTCACAGTCATAAGTGGTTACCTTGAACTTTGGCCCCTTTTTGGTTTTCAAAGTAATGATTCAATGAACTTGAAGTGACGTATATAGGGGAAGCCTGCTCTAACCTGCTCTTGAATGATTTACCTTTGTACAGTGTCCTGAATAGGAGTAAAAACTTATTCCACAAAATGGATATATTTCTGTTTTAACTTTAGTAGAGAAGAAAGGTGAGATAGAAGAATAAAATTCAGGGGAATCATATTTCAAATAAACATGTTTTGGTTCTCATGAAAACACTAGTTTTTTTTTTTTTTTTGTGATAGTAAGATGGCTCCTAAAGTTGTCACCCCCTGAAAACATATGATTTTTATAGAGCTTTATCAATCAATCAATCAACCAATCAACCATCCAGTTTAGCAATCAGTAAGTGTGTTTGTGTACCTATTATACACCCAAGATTGTTAGATTTTATTGATAAATGAATAAATTTATTTATCTGACAAATATTTATTGACAGCCTTCTTTGTTCTGATAAGACATAAGTTAGGTATTGTCAACACAACAAAACATAAACATTACCCTCAAGAAGTTCCTAGTTTATTAAAACCATGCATGCATAGCTTGAATACTATAAGTATAGCAATAGAAATATTCTTAGGGTTTGTGAAATTCATTCATTCACCCATTCAACTTCTGCAGTATTCTAGCCATCATGCTAGGGTCTGGAAAAAATGTTAAAACAAGACAGAACTAGCAATTGCTCTCATGGAACTTATATTTTCATATAGGAGAAAGGCATGAAAGAAAAAGAAATGCATTAAAGAAATAAATGCATTTAAATAATGAGTGAATGAGTATCATAAAATCATGGTAGATACTATGAAGGAAAGCATGAGGATTTATGATAATTTATAGGAAAGAACCCTACAGGTCCTTACAGGTACTCATACAATGAAGCAAATAACTTTGCTTTGAGCAATCAAGTATCTGTATGCCAGGTAATATGTTCAGCTATGAGTGGGATCACAACATATTAAGGAACACTAAGGCCCATTGAAATCTCTAGGCATGACTGCACACACCTGGAATATATAGCGTGAAGAGTGCTAGGAATCAGTTGATCTAGTCTTCAGTGTTGGCCTAATGACACCCACCATTTGATTTAATGTTTAATATCTCTGGATTTCAGTTTTTCCACTTGTAGACTGAAAGAGTTGGATCAGATCATCTGTAAAGCCCTATCTAATTGTACATTTCAACATTCCCAGTAGGATAAATAATTCCTCACTTCTCTGCAAAAAGGCCAATTTCTACATAGAGACGAAATATGTGCAGGTGCTTGTTAAAGCTTAGCGCACCACACAATGTAATTGCTGAAGGAATAAGGGCCAGACAGATTAATATGCATGTGTTCAGATGTATAACATGGGATTTGGAAGCACACATAGTTCACCAAAGGTATGCCTGTTCCAAAGACTATGTGATTCATAGGTCTGCCCACTTTTTGAAAGGTTTGATGAAGGAACCACTTGTATTTCTCTCACATGTATGTGTGTTACCCAAATTGGAAAAGATGAAGCATGGAAGTCTGTCTCAGGGCAGGGCAGGAGTAGAAAGAACAGAAGCCATGAATGAAGATTCAGGGTGTAGTGAGTTGAACACTGGAGCAGGAATACAAATACCTAGTGTCTGGCCTAGGTTTTGCCACGATCCAGCCTTCACTCACTGGGCAGGATACTTAATCTTTCACCAGTACCATCTGCATGTAGTTGAAAGGTAGAAGTTGCCCTGAATTAGCAGTGTTCCAACTTCAGTATTAGCCTCAGATAACCTTTCCAGTCAAGTCATGTGTGAAACCTCAGCATGCCTAACAGATAGAAGTGAAGTCACACTGGTTGAGGGAAGCACTGAAGACCTGTCACCCCCATCAATGGGCCTTTTACTCTCATTCCTTAAGCATCTGTGAGGCAGGAAGCCAGGGATTCTGGAAATTCAGTTTGGAAGCCACTGCCCTAAAGGATGTCTGTGTTGCATTGATGACAATCTGGCAATATCACGCATGGTCCTCTGAAGTCCTCACTGTTGCCAACTCACACACACTAACTTTTCTCTTGTTTGTACTAACTTGTTAAATGAAAGGACACTGGTGCATAGAAGGGTATTTCTTAAATGGCTTCTGAGCCCTGGTTGCTTGTGTGTGTTGACTACAGTTCTATACCTCATTCCTTTTATGTTCTGGCCACTTCTCTAAGTGAAAGCTGGCTGGCATTTAAGGCAATCTGGAGGGTTAATTATGGTCCATGCCAGTGATTTAATCCTGCATTAGGTAAAGACGCTGTACAGACTGTGGAACACTTGACTTATGCAAATATGACCTTACACAGATTGTTCTATGAGGCCCATAATAACATCTTCGAGATGGAAATTTTCATTATGCCGTGTGCAGCTGATGGCTGCAAAGCCAGGGTGCTGGGCAGGCAGCAGCCACCGCAAGGTGAGGGCCTTTTGATTGTGCTTTCCTGTCGTTCTGTTTTCCCCTTGGAGTTTGGCTAGGGCTGCATGTGTTCCTTTAGTATCATTTGTATTATTACCTCTTTTATGACATTCTAGCTGTGATTGAATGGAAACCAAGCAATAGCAAGGGGTACATTAGAAGGAAAAAAATGAAAGTTTAAAGAGGCTGAAAAGTGCCAAAGCCTTTATTCCATTGTGTGGGGATTTCCTTTAGCTGCCTCAACAATGAAAATTATTTTGCATGAAAGCACATGCATAAAAGTGCACATAAAATTTCCTACACACGTGGTATAATGCTTAAAAAGTTAGGTCCTGTGGCTAGACAGATGAGACTCTCAGTTTTGTCTCTTCTTAGTTTTGTGACATTTGTCAAAGGGCTTAGTGTCTCTCAGCCTCAGTTTCTCATCTATAAAAATGGGTGTAATGACACTAGCACCTTATAAGATTGCCTTAAAGATTAAATGAGATAATATGTGTAAAGTGCTTCCCTTTTTATCTGGTACTTAGAAAAGTCCTACAATTCATTATTGAATTCCATTTTTTCATCCACATTATTGGTAACATTCCATTTCATTAAGAGCTCCTGCTTTGGTATTACTACAGATTTCTTTTTTTGAGTAGTTACAAAAGGAGAATCTAGGTGGAAAAGTTAGTACTAATGCAGATGAAGGATGAAATTTAAAAAGGTATGGGATACATTCAAAAGACAATTAAAGCAAATAATTGTAAATGTAAAGGGAAGGTGCAAGATTTTTAATACAATGCAGTGGTCAGCCATGAGTGGTTCAATGGACTTAAAATTTGTACCAATATTCAAAATATAAGAATGATAGTTTAGAAGACTAACATTGTGATAAAAACAACAAAAATTATTCCAAAATGTTGTAAATAATTATAAGGAGACAATGGTATTGCACATAGCAAATTTTTATTGTGAATAAAATTGGTCTCTTTTAGAGAATTATATCAAAAAGAATGTTTTAAAGGCAGAAAAAATCATCAGTATTAAAGACCACAAAACAGTCATGCATTTTTTTTTCTTTTAGGCTTAAAGTATTAGCTAAGGCTAAGGTAACACTTGCTCATCTTTTAGAACTTGCACAGTGCTTGAAGGCCTTGACGAGGCAGCAGGGATCAATATTTGAGCAAAATGTGTATTGCAGGGTGGCCTGGGAGTAGAACCAGTGTGAACAGGGATGTGGGTGTGGACCAATGTGATTAAACCCAGAACAGGGCTGGGAGATGAGGTTTTTATCTTCTGAGTCTTTGGCACCAGAATAACCATCAGTCCTAATGGCTTAGTCTTGCCTGAGGCTCTCTTTCCATTATATGAGTCTATATTTTTCATTTTCCTGACTTTCAGATGCTTATAGGTTCTTCCAAATGGACTGATTACATTCCTGTTTGGATCATACTCCCTTGGAGTACACCTGGATCCTTTTGAGAAAGACCTTACTTAGGTTACTAAAACAAAAGTTTTGTCTATTTACTTTTTGCCAGAATAACTCACTTTTGTCCAAAGATTGGGCTGGCAAGGCCTCCTGAGTTGTAAATTGGCACTGCCTGACTGGGCTGCAGTCTCAGAACCCCAAACACCATGGTGAATCATGTATCGGCAAGACCCTGATCACCTGGGACTTCAGTTCCTCTGCTCTGCCCAGTGCCTGGAGCAGAGAAGGAATGCAGCACAAAGGGTGAATGGGAAAAGAGGACTATGATCAAACATACATCTTTTCCAATAAAATCCATTCCTGGTCAAATGCCGAAGTGAAACGTGCCGAAATGGCAACAATATTTATTTGTTGACAGCTCACTGTATGTCCAGCATGGTGCTAAGCTTTCTATTCATGTAATTCCCACAGCAACCACAATAGGTAGGTATGGTGGTCTTTGTTTTATAGATGAGTAACAGTATTTTAAAATGTGGAGAATAGCCAGAAAGATAACATTATTTTTGCAATTGAGCTCATGTATGGGAGGTTCCAGAATGGATTTGATAACTGTCATTTTGCTTCCTTCCTTGCCCCTGGGTCTGATAGATGAAGGATGGGTTGCCATAGTCACTACCTGGGCGAGCTCTTCTCTCAGAATTTCGGTCCATTTGGTCACTAATTTCTGGCCTTACCATTCTGGATGACATGGTTATTTTAAGTATTTCTATATTTGAAATTACAAATCCTTAGATAGGTATTTTTCAAAATGAATTTAGTTTATCCAGACACATTCCTCATTCTTAGCATGTTTCCTTGTTCACTTTCAGCCATTTCACACTGATTTACTGCTGAACTTGGATGGATCAAGAATTTTGCCTCATGTTCCTTAAGCAATGCCCCTGAGTGCCTCCTGACACAAACATGGCCAAAATGCATCCTGGCATCCTGGAATGATGCCTAGAGGCAGGGAGGGAAGGCTTTTCTAGAATAGTTTCAGTGGGACTATCTCTTTTTCTCTTATTTTCTCTCTCTATGTTATATATCTGGGAGCACTAATCCCATTACTAATGAAAAAATCAATTGCATGGAAAACAGTTGTGGTCAGAATAACTGTAAGGAGCAATCCTTTAAGAAATGCCAATGCATGTCAAAACAGAGTCTACCAACAGGGCAGTCATTTACTCCTAAAGTATTCGAAATCTACCTTATATCCTTGGGCCATATGTAAATAGAAAGTCCTTTCCTCCTAATTTTAAGTCATGAATTATTATTTAAAATTAGTTAAAAAAATAAGCTCAAGCTTATTTGCTGTCATTAATTGCATGCAGATTTTTAGTGCTTTATGAAAATTGCTCTGAACAATGGGCCTGTGAAAGAAATTCACGAACAGATGTTCTGGGTAAGTTCGGAGACATTAGGTTTCTAGAAAACATGTTTCAAGCAGTTGGCTCAGGCATAGGCACACCTTTTAATTACACTGAACTTATGATGGGTCAACATTTCAGGGTTTATCTGAATTGTGTGTTAACCTTCAGCACTGTCATCACGCTAAGGGCAATCGCTGACCTTGAAAGAAGAGAGTTAATCACGAAAAGCAATTCAGCAATTGGCCATGTCAGTAAATAACTGAGGAGGAGGGGGTGGAAAGAGAGAGAGACTGAGACAGAGACAGAGACAAATAATATGATTTAAAAATGTGAAGCTAAAGATTCTGTGTAAAGAGTCCCTATGCTTTGTTTCTTTCCAACATGGGATGGGTGTGCGCTGAGCCACCCATATTTACGCTTCTGCTTTCTATGGGCTTACTTAGGAACTCTGTCTGGGGTTGTATCTGTGTGGGGTAACTGGGCCTGTCTGGGGATAAGTTGCCAATGTTGTGCCTCCTGCCCTCAGATGGCAGGAATTGTGGAATTGACTTAGCTCTCTTTCACTGGTCTCAGGTTCCAGAGAAGTGTATGTTGCTTCCATTGCAACTGGGAATCTCACCTGTATGTAGAAACTCATGATATGACTTCTCTTTTTTTTAATCCGTAAAAAACCCTGAACTTTTTTTCTTATTTCCTAGAGGATAATAAAATTATCCCCAATTGACACCTGCACCCCGATGTTTCTAGCAGCAATGTCCACAATAGCCAAACTGTGGAAGGAGCCTCGGTGTCCATCGAAAGATGAATGGATAAAGAAGATGTGGTTTATGTACACAATGGAATATTACTCAGCCATTAGAAATGACAGACACCCACCATTTGCTTCAACGTGGATGGAACTGGAGGGTATGATGCTGAGTGAAGTAAGTCAATCAGAGAAGGACAAACATTATATGTTCTCATTCATTTGGGGAATATAAATAATAGTGAAAGGGAATATAAGGGAAGGGAGAAAGGGAGACAGAACATAAAGACTCCTAACTCTGGGAAACGAACTAGGGGTGGTGGAAGGGGAGGAGGGCGGGCAGTGGGGGTGAATGGGTGATGGGCACTGAGGGGGACACTTGACGGGATGAGCACTGGGTGTTATTCTGTATGTTGGCAAATTGAACACCAATAAAAAATAAATTTATTATAAAAAAATTACCCCCAATGTAGAAAGAGAATTCTTCAAGGCACAAAATGTATTTCTTGTTTTCCTCCCAGTACTGAGACATCCTCCTTGTTGTTAAAACCGTGTGTTTTGCAAATGGTCCTCAATGATGTCTGAAGCACCAGGTCTCTAGATAGTGCATCTCCCAATATATGTGGGGGTGGGAGGGCAGGCAGGAGAGGCACAGGGCACCTGCATGCGAGGTGTGGTTCCCTTCCCCATGTGCCATCCTGTCTTTCTCTTCCTCTGTTCGTTGAAAGAGCCCACGAGACTACGCTCAGTTCCCACCTCACCTCTGACATGGCATCTGTGAGGAGGGACTTGTAAGAATTCCTGCCAAGTAAGCTACAGAATGTAAAGTGGTATATGAATATGTAATAGCAGCCATTATCAGTTGATGCCCCTGTCTTTGGAAAGAATCATTTCACTCACTGTGGAGAGAATGAGGGGCAATTTGAAATGGCCTGAGGTAAGTGGCATTTCATATATTGCCAATCAAATTAACCTTGAACCTTTCTCTGCTACTTAGAATTCTTGTTCTTTTTCTTCTTTCTCCATCACTGAAAATTAAAATAATGTGTATAAAACCACTTTTCACTCTACAATGTTGCATTCTCTCCTCCTTTCCTTCCCTGGGGAGGAGAGAGAGGAACAGTTCTGTGTGTCAGTCAAACAGATGGAAACCTAGAGTGGGGAAAATGGGGCTGTCTTGAGGCTGGAAGGACCCTATGCTATGATCCATCCTCTGCTACTCTCCTAAGCATCAGATCCACGGATGCCCCTGACCTGAGCTGGGATGTATGATTCTAGATCACAGTTGCCTGCATGAGCACAGAATTCTACAGGAGCCTGGATCCAGGGCTGCTCGTCTTCTGATTCTCATTCACAGTTTGCATCTGTGATGGAAAGGGGTTTCTTTGGAGCTCCTGGCTGATTTTCTCTGAGCAGAAAGCAGCCATTGTGTGAATGAATGTAGGCAGTAGTAGGCTATTCAATGCCTGCATTCTGTATGAGTATTTAGTTAGTAATCATGTATATTTTCAATAAAATTGTAGGTACCCTTCCCCACCCCCAGCACTATGGATGCATGCATTACCCTTTCTTAGTCTGAGGGCCTATCAGAAGTCTACCCTGTTGGGATGGGAGAAGTCTAACCCTTAGCCACTCTGCTGGTTTGAGTTACAGTTTTATACCAATCCTACTTTCCATTTTTCAACCCCTAGACCTTTATTTATGCTGTTCCCACCCAACGGCCTGTCCCTGTTCCTCAATATCTCTGCCATTAACTTATCTCATGATACAACCTCCCAAAACACAGTTTCAGTGCTTTGCATAATCCAATGCCAATTCTTCCCTTATCATCCACATTGCTACCCCTGATTTCTTCCTTCTTTTGAATTGTAATAGCACTTGTCTCTATTTCATGGCAGTTACTAAATCATGTTCTGTGCTGTGGCTCTATGGTTTCTGTTTGCTCTGTTCTTCTAAATTTTGAGATCTATACAGGCAAGAACCATTTTTGGTTGTTTGTGTATTTCCGATGTTGTGGCAGAAGAATTTAAGAAGGCTTACAGGAGTTTATAGAAAAAGAAAAGAAATTAAAAATAGATAAATTTTCTTTGTAACTTGATAGTATCTTGTGCCTTTCAAGTGTTGTGTGTGTGTGTGTATGGGGGGGGGGGGGTGTGAGGATATTGTGAGCCCCTGGGATGGAGGTATTCTCCAAGCTTCTGCAACCCAAGTGCAGTGGAGCTGCTGGCCGACATCCAGAGTCTTCCTAAGCACACCAGGCTGTGGGCAATGTATTTTGTCACTGTTATCTATATTCAACTATTTCTGAGCAGATTGATGTAATAAAAACTAAATAATGTACTTTTCCATATTGGATCTACCTCTACTGATGTAGAATGAAGTGGATGAGTAAAACAAAATGAGCCAGTGAGTCCTCATTTTGGTGTTGGATAGAGTGATACACTGATTGGTAGACATGAGCCAAATCTTGTTTGAGGAATACTTTGTACATCTCCAAAAAGGTAGCACCAAAAAAATGTGTGTGTGTGTGTGTGTGTGTGTGTGTGTGTCTTAGCTGGATTAGAAGGGACAGGATGAAGGCTTCTGAGAAATAGTATATTTACTGGTTATTTTCACCAAGCCTGAAGAATGTCAGAATGGGGGAGGTAGATGAGATGTTTTAAGAAAATACATGTATTTATTATGTTATTGTTCTTTCCCTCTAAATATTAACCCACTATAAATTAGGGTAATCAAATAATTTATTTTCTAAACAGATAATTTCTGAAGATGAAAGATGACCCTTATTTTTCAGGACAGCAGGTTATGATCCCAGGCAACACAAAATATATAGTCCCCTTCTGATAGTGACTGATCTGTGTGTGTGGCAATCTACAGATCAATGTGATGCTGAAGTTTTTCTTATCCTGAAAATGTTTTAGGTTTACTGTTTCCAAAAAAAAAAAAGGCTTGATTAAAAAAAAAAACAGCCTGTGAGAACCACATCTGGTCAATATCTGTTAGTCTATTTATTTATTTTTTTTTTAAATTTTTTATTTATTTATGATAGTCACAGAGAGATAGAGAGAGAGGCAGAGACACAGGCAGAGGGAGAAGCAGGCTCCATGCACCGGGAGCCCGATGTGGGATTCGATCCCGGATTTCCAGGATCGCGCCCTGGGCCAAAGGCAGGCGCCAAACCGCTGCGCCACCCAGGGATCCCTTGCGCCACCCAGGGATCCCTCTGTTAGTCTATATACTAGGTACACATAGTTGCATAGTTGCTTTCCTACAGTGTTTCCACACAACACTGTGTGGAATGTTGTATTAGCACACTGAGTTTCTTTGTCTTTCCTCTGTGACTTTTCTCTTCCTCTGGACTTCCATCTGAATCATTGTGTGATTATTTCTCTGCTGTTCTAACTCTTCACATTTCCATTTCAGGAAGTTGTATTATGAGCATTGCTTTAATCTATGGCTGTGCTGTTACTGAATTTCTTTGACTAGTTAAAATTCAATAGGGCTTGAGGTGAGATTGATTAAAATATCCAAGAAGCTGGATGTGGGAGAGCCTATTTTTGCTACCCATAAGGAAAATTAATAATAACAGCACATTAGATAGAGTCCATTAGTTTGGTTTGGATAGAATATGCTGCTTTAAGAGTGGCAATTTGAATGGCAGGTGTGTTTACTAAAAAAACAAAAGGCAGAGTTTCACCTTAAAGCTTTGTCCATACTGACAAAAAGAAATATAGAGTTATTTATCTGAAAATCCAGGCTGAAAACTTACTACCAAGGACTAAAATTATAATGCCTTGAATCACCCATATTGATGACTAACATTGATTAAATTCTCTGAATTATTGTCTAAGTTTTTATTTCATTTATCTAGTATAGAAAATAATGCAGAGGTGCTCTATAGTCTGATGCTTGGCAGTGGGAAGTATGCTCCTCAAAAGGTTTCCAATCACTTAAAATTCTCTCCCTACTTTGGAGCAGGGAGTAGGAATAGTAGTAGTCAAAAACTTTAGGATGAAGTTTGGAAACTAAGAAAACGACACTTTAAAAAAAAAATCTTGTTAGACTTTTGAACTGAGAAAATGTTATTTTAACATTTGAAAGCAAGCTTGGAACAACTGAAACTCAGGAACTCACTGTTTTTTTTGTTGTCACTGTTGCTTAGGAAAGGGGAGGCAGCTGAACAGATGTCTTACATGTCAGGAATGCATAATAGTCCACACATAAATTACATATTCCTTGTTTTACAGTATATAATAATCTGTAAATGGGTACTGATTTACTATAAAAACAATTATCCCCGTACAAAATGTCTCAATAGGTTTATTGTGGTTGCGTCAGATCAAGGATCAAATCTAGTTGCATAAGAGATAGGTATGATTTGCCTACTTAGGCTATTACTGCCTGAATCTGAGCTTCCCTGATGGCTGAACATTGGTTGATAATAGACACTTTAGAAATATGTCAAAAGAAGCAAAGAGATGGACTCTGACAGCATGTCCTCCTACCAGTGGCAAAGACGAGGGCTGGCAGGAAGGATCCTTCCCTTTATACACTTATGTCTGGAGAGCTCCAACAAAGCATAATGATTTTTGTGCTTTCATTTTTAAAAGCCAAATGCTCTGACCATTTTATGCTCAGTTCATAATCAGTTTTCACATTTTCCATTACTCAGAGGAGACAGGAAGCCTGGATTTTAGATACAAACAATCAAAAATGGTTATTCACTTTTCATATGTTACTGGTGATTCTTAGTTAATATTGTACAAAGCAAATCGGAGGCCACAGTGAGGAGAGTGGAAGTGGTCTAGGGGATGATATCAGCACACAAACAATGTGAAAGAGAAAGGTTTCTGCTTCTAGTTGGAAGAAAAATTGGTGAGCACTTTGTTATTTGTCAGGAATGTGGTCATCTCCTGATTTCCATGCCTCTTAAGATCATACCTGGCTTTGGACAAGGACTAACATCCAAATGGTGATATTTTAATTCTATTTACCTAATCTGCTTGGTAAATTTGAATATGCTAATTATTTCTCTCCAAGCAGTTTTCTCCTTTTGTAGAAGTTGTGAAAGAATTAAGTATTTCTTATATTTATCCTTTCATTACCAACATCTCTATTACCAAAAATTATATATATTGCTTCTTTGGTTGCATATAACTCCTTTCTAAAATCACAACAAAAAGCACAAATGGACAGGTTTTCAGGTAAAGAAAGAAACTTTAAATTAGAATCCTGCTACTCATTCTCTCAACAAATATTTACCCTGTCTTTTTTAATGCACCTACCTTCTGTGACAAGAGGAAAAATTTGTCGCCAGTTCCTCAAGGAGCCTTTTCCCTTAATAAGGGAAAGAATTGTACAAGTTATATGTATCACTATATTAGAGATATGAAATTCTACAGGACAGATACAGATCCAAACTTCCTTGATTTTAGGTACATTTCTATCCAGGTGGGCCAGGATATATCATCACTCTACTTCATTCTGTTTGTTAGAAGTGAGCCACTAAATCTATTCTAAATATAAGAGGAAAGAAATTGGGTCCTACCTCTCAAAGGGAGGAACATGAAAGAAATCATAGATTTCTAAAATCTTCACAAAAGGGATTGAGGAAGATGAGGAGAGCATCCAACTTGAGAAAGAGAGCAGGTCATGACAAAGATCAAAATTTGGAGATCTGTGCAGAGAATATGAGCTTCAAACTAAAATTCTTTGGGAAACAAGTCAGGAAATGCAGAGGGAAGGAATTTAGACACCATAGGATAGGCTGGGAATCATGGGAGGCTTTTGAGCAGAGTAAGAGGCAAAATTACAGCTGCTTGGGAGAGACTAGTCTAGCAGCAACAAGAGTGAAGATTTGGGGGCATGTAGAGTGGGAAAGAGGGGGCCAGTTAGGAGGCCACTTTGGTTATTCAGGGGAATGGACCTAGATGGGGATTGTTGGAAGATGGTTCTAAAGCAAATGCTACTCTCCTTCTTTTAGACTCTGCATAGTACAAATAGCTATAAAGTTTAATACTTTTTATGTGTCTGATCCAACTGTTAATGGAATCTGCCTGTGTTTTAGATGCTGCTCCTTATGGAGCTTTTACTGGGTTAGTGAATTGAGCTGTAAGCTTGATGCACAGCAGCAGTTCTTTCTGTGCTGATTGAATGCAGTTTGTCCTTAGGATGGCAATTGCACCTAATGCCCACAGGGCACATTCCTAATTGAGTCTGTCTCTTAACTGTAGGAAGAGCCTGATGTTATTGCTATACTAAAATCATCCTAAATTGGAATTCTTCATGGCAAAATTGCTACCCTTTTCTCCTTTGGTTACCAACATGTCTATTACCAAAAATTATATTATTCTTCCATAAGCACTTAAAGTGTTCATGTACTCGTATATTCATATATTTCATTTGCAACATATAAATTGCCCAGGCTTCTTGACGATGTCCATTCCTGTCACAGAAGCAACCCAGGACACTAAAGAGGCAAGTGCACAATTGGAGTCAGAATTCTAATACTGATGCTTTGGCTTATCCCATTGTTCTTTAGGGAATCTAGTAATTCCAGACTATGGACAACTTCTCTCTGTCTCTCTCTCTCTCTCTCTCTCTCTCTCTCTCTCTCTCTCGATTTATATGAATTTATGAGTCTCTAAGAGTTTAGCATTTAGTAATTTTCCTGATTGTGGGTTGAGAACTAGTTCATTTTCTCATCAACTTGACTATAAACTCACAAAAGGTATAGACCTATATTTCAGGCATTCTTCTAATGGGAGTGGAGGGTTTGTGTCTGTACTTGGTGAGTGTTCACTAAATTCTCAATTGAAGAATACTTACATGAATGAGACTGGTTCCATTTTCTTTAACTCTTCAACACATACATCCTCCACATAAATATTTTATTCTCTCCCTTTGTATCTCTAAATCTAATTTGCACTTTAAGGTAAGGGTTGCAATTTATAGCACTTGCTCACCCTCTTCTTTATCTTGGATGTCTTTTTGACTCTATGTAATAATCAGATTAAAACTTGAAGTAAACTTTAATGTCCTCAGTGTCCACTTGCATGTGGATTAATCTAAATGATGATAATGTGCTGTTCTGCAGATATCTGTGATTCTGAATATTTGGTTGTTTTTCTGAATTGTTAATTGTTGATGTTACCTAGGAGGTAATGCAATGTAATTTATTGCCCATTAAGTAGAGCTCCCAATAATACCTTAGGTGATTCATAAAATATGTGTCAAGGTTTAGCAATGAAACAAATTTGTTTTTTCATACTGCTTTTTGTTGCTACTTATCACTGGTAGAGTATTCTGAAGCTCTCAGAACATCTTCCAACCCCTGGAATATCAGTAGATGTTATTTGGAGATGAGGGGATTATGACATAGGCAGACCTTTTTGCCTATGTCATTATACAGGTAAGTAGTATGGTTTGCAGGAAACCATGAGTAACAGTCCTATTCCAAGGAGATCAGAGTGCCTCCTAGCACAACTCCTTTACTTCACATGTGAAAGCAGTTGAGTTGTGGAGCTATGGAGTGGTTTCTCAAGGGTGCCACATTCTAGCAGGTCATCTGTGACTTAACTTTTCTGGGTCATGTGTTCAATCCAATAAAAGGAAATAAAAGAACCTCTCACTTGTCAAAAAAATTCCTCCTAACTTCCTTCTTCCTAAACCCACAAATCCAACGCCAACTGAAATCGAGATGAGAAATCTTCACTGTCTAGTTTCTTTTCCTTTTCTTCTGGAGAGTCTCTTCTATCTTCCAAGTCATCATTTTCCACAGAAGTGGTAGAAGAGGCAGACAGCTCTCCTCTTCTACCTTTATGTCCTTGTCTTACCTTTCATGCTTGAAATAGTAAGTATCAATTACCATTTACTAGGTAGTCTTAACAAGAAACTGTCTACAATAATATAGAGTGGAGTAATGAGATAAGCACTTAAATTAGTATCAGAAACATGGAAATTTCTTTCAGGTATATGAACACATAAAATATATTTTCAAAATGTAAGTATTTTGGAGAGTGTTATGCCATAATAATACTGGTTTTCAAAAAAAATTCTAGAGGTAGTGTAAAAACTGTTATAGAAAATATGGGCTTTCAGGATTTTCTCTAAGAAGGAGGAGGAGGAAAAAGAAGAAGAGGAGGAAGAGAAGAAGAGGAAAGAAGAAAAAGGAGGAGGAGAAGAGAAGGAAGAAGAAGAAGAAGGAAGGGAGTGCTTGAATGATTGTAAAAGTGACAGGCAAGCATTTTTCTATAAATTGAACCACAAGTGGATGGTCATATCATTAGTGTTGTTAGAGTCAATTATAAATAATGTTAATTTATGTGCTTTAATTGTACATTAAACTAATATTCTATCATGGATTATGTGGAGGTCACAGTGGAGAAAAGTTGAACTCAGCACATCTGAGAAGGTGGGCAGCAAGTTGGAGCTGCACGTGGAGGACTGGGGCTGGCTTTACTGGTTGGTAGTTGAGAATGGAAATTTTTGAAATGGAAACTGATAAGCTTGACCATTATTGTTTGAGGAGGAGAAGCAGTCAGGTGCTATGGCTGTGAGATCCTTGCAGGCTGGAGCAATATGGGTTATAGAGTACTAGTGGCAGGCAACAAGATGGTCCCCGGTGTTATGGAGGAGACACAGATGGACTTAAAGCAGGAAAAACAGAATACTGGTGAAGTCATGGCTCTAATCATTTCACAGGTGGTGACAGGGCCTCCTAATTGCTAATTTACCTCTCTAATGCCTAAAACAGAACTTGGCATGTAGTAGATATTCAATAAGTATTTAAAGAATAAATAGAGCATCTGTTGTAGCATCATGGAAGGCCAAAGAGTCTGATAATGTTATGAAGGAGGGAGAGCAAAATTTTCAAATAGGAACAATAACCAAAGTCAAAAGAGTATCTTAATTTGAAGGTTGCCAAGATGATGCATTTAACCATATTTCCCTAAGATCTGATGGTCTTGGGGGCAAAAGCATTGGAGGCAGGATAGAAAATACTTGGTGTCTGAGAAGTAAAGCACCCTCAGGCATTTGTGTTTCCTTCTAGCATCAGCTCTGGAACCCATTTAGATACATTTTTATGCTTTAACAGAGTCTTGGAGCCAAAGACCTTGAGGTCCTTTTAAGATTCATTTCCTATGAAGTGGTAATCTCTAGCACAGTGATCACGTTCCAAGAAATGCTTAATATTTAACGTGCTGCTGATTTCCTTAATCATCTTTCAATATCAGAATCCTGTGCTTTATCAGATAAGCCTTTTTAGCTTATGGCAGGTGATATTGTTTAACCCAATCACAAGGCATCCATCTCTGGTGATGTTGTCTTCAGGGCTGATTCATTCCACCAAATTCAAGTATCTCATTCCTTGCTCAGGAAGGAAGCTGGAAAAAGGTTATGAGGTGATTATTGATTTGATATCACGTCCTGAAATTATGAGATTCAGTCTCTGATAGAGTGGCTGTGGATCGTGTCCTATGGTTGGTTGTGTAACACTGTGGTATGGCCGTTTGCAGATGTTTTCAGCCTCCTTAAAAGAATTCATGACATATTCCACTTAAAAAATTATTCTAAGTAATGTGCAAAACAGATATCACTACTCTTTCCCTGATCCTTATCCTATTACTGAATCTGTCCCCTGGGCTGGGGAATCAAGGATAGGGTCAGGGATGGCGTGGAGTTCAGTTCCTGTTATTTACATTATTGAGTAAGAAAAATAGTACTTTTAACATATTGTCATATTCATTTTTATATAACTGCACAAATACGGAAGCACTGAAATGCTGGTGTCAAGTTGTTCATATCTGCTTTGTCTCTAGATAAAAAGTGATAGAGAGATTAAAAAAAGATTCTCTTAACTGTCTTTAGGGCATGAAAGTTTCTAGGAGCAGTCCCTACTCTTGCTCTATTTCATGGAGACTGTATAGTTTATTTTGATTCAGAACTCATATTCTTGCTAGTGCTGACTTGAATACTAGGATGTCACATATCACTTAGTCATTCAGTCTTGAGCTGGGTTGGTTCCTCTGATATGCAGTCTAGAATACTCCCTCAACATCCTGTTCTCTAAAGTATATCTGAGACATACTAACAATTATCATAACAATTAGAGTGGTTCCTTGTCATATATTCCATCACTTTGGGTCTTCAAGGGCTAGGTTACTCCGACCCTCATCCTGCCAGCCAGCAGCTATATGGCAAAGTCCTCTGGAGGAGGTTCTGTTGGATATGGCCCTAGTCCTTTCCTTAGCACCAAACAGATGATTAGTTTATACCCTACTTCACTAAATACATCATAGGAACATCCAAGTTGAGTTTGAAGAGTCAGATGAGGCACTATGGCAGCTGGCATAAATAAAACATTTTTGTTATCTTTTTTTTCCTTTTTGGTGATCATTTTTTATTTACCCAGCTTTGTTGAGGTATAACTGACAAATAAAAATGCATATATATTTGGGGCACCTGGGTAGCTCAGTGGTTGAGGGTCTGCCTTTGGCTCAGTCATGATCCTGGGGTCCTGGGATCAAGTCTTTCATCAGGGAGCCTGCTTCTCCCTCTGCCTATGTCTGCCTCTCTCTCTGTGTCTCTCATGAATAAACAAAATCTTTAAAAAGTGCATATGTTTAAGATGTACATGTGATGATTTGATACATATACACGTTGTGAAATGGTCACCAGATCAAGCTAATTACCACTCAAGTCACCTCACAGAGTTACCTTTATGTGTGTGTGTGTGTGTGTGTGTGTGTGTGTGTGTGTGTGTTGAGATCTACTCTCTAAGTAAATTTCTGGTATACCATACAGTATTAACAATTGTCACAATGCTGGACATTATAGCGTCCGAACTTATTCATGCTGCATAACTGAAACTTTGTGCTTTTTAACCAATATTACCCTACTTCCCTTTCTCCTCAGCCTCTGGCCAGGACTGTTCTATCTCTGATATTATGAGTTTGACTTTTTGGATTCCACATATAAGTGAAATCATGTACTATTTGTCTTTCTGTGTCTGGCTTATTTCACTTAGCATAATATTCTACAGCTTTAGCCTTTCTAACCCAAATGGCAGAATTTCCTTAGTTTTAAGACTGGATTAAAAATTGTGTCTTTTATTCATTAATCTGTTGACAAGTACTTAGGTTGTTTCCATACCTTGGCCATTGTGAATAGTACTCCAATGAGATGGGAGTGAATATATCTCTACTGATTTTATTTCTTTTGAATATATACCTGAAGTTGGGTTGCTGGATCATGTGGTAGTTCTATTTCTACTTTTGTGAGGAATTTCTATACTGTTTTCCATAATACTATTATTCCATAATACTGGTATTTTTCCATATACTCCCACCAACAATAGTACACTTTTCTTTGTGTCCTTGCCAATACTTATCTTTTGTCTTTTAGATAATAGACATTTAACAGGTATACGTTAATATCTCAATGTGATTTTGATTTGTATTTTTCTGATGATTAGTGATGTTGAGCACCTTTCATGTACCTGTTGTCCATTTGTATGTATTCTTTTGACAACTGCCTATTCAGGTCTTTTGCCCATTTTTTTAATGGAATTTTTTTTCTTATTGTTGTTTGAGTTTCTTTTTTATTTTGGATAATTAACTCTTTATCAGATGTATGGTTTGCAAATATTTTCTCCCATTCTATAAGGTAGGTTGTCTGTTGTTTCCTTTGCTGTGCAGAACCTTTTTAGTTTGATGAAATCTCACTTGTCTATGTTTGCATTTGTTGCTTGTGCTTTTGGGATCATATCCAAAAAGATCATTGCCCAGACCAATGCCAGGAAGTTTTTTCTCTATTTTTTAAGTAGTTTTACAGTATTGGGTATTATATTTAAGTCTTTAACCCACCTTTAGTTAATTTTTGTAAATGGTGTAAGATGAGGGGCCAGTTTCATTCTTCTGCCTGTGGCTATCCAGTCCCATTATTGAAGAGACTGCTCTTTCACCAGTATAGGTTTTGTTACCCTTGTTGAAGATCAGTAGATGGTAAATGTGTAAATCATATATGTGTTGGTATGAATTAAGGGCCTAAATTTATTTCGTGTCATGTGGATACATAATTGTTCCAGTATTATTCATTAAAAAGACTATTCTTTCCCCCAACAAGTTGGGTTGAAATCTTTGTCAAGAATAAATTGACCATAAATGTAAAGGTTTATTTCTGGATTCTCACTTCTGTTCCATTGAACTACTTGCATATCTTTGCTCTGGATATATTTTTGTGTTAGTCTTCAGTCAGAGCTGGGTAATAACCAATTACTAATTGGTAATAACCAATTGGTAACTGTTTCCAAAATTTGTGACACTTTCTATCTTGAATAGGCATTGATATATTTTTGTATTTTTGTTTTCTTCCTTTAATAGCAAAAAAAAAAAAAAAAGCCCTTTAGCATTCTCCTCCCTCATGCACTCACTGTATAACATTTTCTTGTTTCCTGTTAAGTGCTTGCATATGTACATTTTGAAAGGAGAAAGACGTAGATATTTTGATTTGAGTTCAGTAAAATGATTAGGGATTGATCTAGCAATTTGGGGACTGCCTGACCAGTTAAAACAACTGATAGCCTGTTGGGACATCTTAGCTGGTTGAGGATGGAGATTAAAACCTCTGAGATATTGTTGGATTTTCTTTAAAATTGTTTATACATTTTTTTCATTATGCTTACATTTTTGCTCAAGTTTTGAATTGTTGCCTTAAGACAAATTCCCAGAATTTGAAACACCAAATCTAAGGAGGATAAATATTTCATTATGTCAATGTGAAAACAAACATTTATTTTTCTGGCTCAAATGAGCCAGCACATGCACAATATATTATAAAAAGTAAAGAGATAACTATGGATATTGAAAATATAATGCAATTGATATTGTTTATATTAGTTACTATACACAAATTGTAATATGTGACCATAATGTAATGAGATTGATAAATAAACATTTTAGTCTTTTGGTGCTTATTTTTATATGTTTTCTAGATCAAGGTACATCTTATATGTGGATTTTAGCTGATAACAGTAAAGCTTGCAATTATCTCACTTACTTTTTATAATTGTTCTCATTAATGGCATGAATTTTCAATGAATATTTGTTGAATAGACACTCTGTTTTGGGCACATCTTGGAAGGTTGGGAATACAGCTATGAATACAAACAGGATCCTGCACTTAAGGCAATGATGGTAACAAATATGTGTTATAGTGATAAGGGCTATGAGGATATCCAAAGCAAGGAGGGTATGGCAGAGAGAGTAACAGAGTAGAGATTGCAGGTGGATATTTTAGAGCGGGTTGCCAGGAAAGGTCTTTTTAAGGAGCATTTGAATGGAGCTTTTGATGAAGTGAGGGTGTGAGCTGGGTGTGAATAGCTGGGAGTAGAATATTGTAGTTCAAGTACATTATGCCAGTGGTTGGATATGAGATTACAGAGATGGGCAGTGAATGGGTCATGGATGTTGTTGTTGGCTGTGGTCAAGAGTTTGGTTTTTCTACTGTGAGTAATAGAAAGCCACAGAAAATTTGGTGGGCTCAAGAGTGATATAATATTTGAGCTTTTACGAGTTGCTCTGGGCACTCTGGGTCATTATGTCTGAAGGTGGACAAAAGTGGAGGCAGAAAAATCTATGAGACTATTTCATGGTCCAGGTGGGAGGAGTTGGTATCTTGGACTAGGATGGTAGAAATGGTAAGAAAGAAAAAGTTGGCTTTTGGTTCTTGAGGGTAGAGACAACAGGATTTGCTGAGGGGTTGGATGTAAAGTGCTAGGGGTAAGGTAGCAGGTTTTTGGCCTGAACAACTTTTGGGGGTGATAGCACTATTTCCTGCGATCTGAAAGATGAAGGAAAAACATATTGGGAGGTAGAAATGAAGAGGTAAGGAGTTCTATTTTGAATGTCCAAACTGTGAGATACTCTTCATGAAAAAAATCATTTATTAATGTACTCAGGAGGAGCTAATGTTTTGTTGTAGAGTCTTTGAGGAATTACTCAGTGGTGGGATTCCATTCTCAATAAATTGTTTATCTGAAATGCAGTTTATCCTATTTAAAAAGTTAGTATAGTTTTTATCCTGTCAGATTACAGACTCATTTGTTTATTGTACATTTTAGTTTAAAGGTATGCTAGCTGCTTGTTTAAAAAAACTACAAGTCTGGTTTTTGAGAGTCAGTACTTTTCGTGAGGAATATATGGATTTGAGATATGCTGATTCTATCTTAATCTCCCTTTATCCTCTTCAGTCCCTTGGAAAACAATAATCTGGAATCAATGATGGATATATGTGGTGTTTATTGACTTTTCCTCAGGCTTTGATTTTGTAGGTTTTGGACTAAACAGCGTGAACTGCATGAATATAAATCTGTAGTTGTATTCAAACAGGCTAAGGAATCCTGCCAGATGGAAATGTAAAAAAAAAAAAAAAATTATGTGTGTTAAAAAAGAATGCTTTCTGGTGTCTTTTCAATTAGTTTCTTAAAGAGCATATACTCCTTTTGAGTGGGTTGGATAACTTCTCTTCTCCTTTAGAAGACAGAAAGCCTTGCATAGCATTAGGCTTTTATTATCTTGAACTAAGAGTGCCCCGGAAAGATATAATGACCCTAAAACTAATTATCACTAGAAAGAAAGGCCACAGATCCATATTCTAAAACCAAAGTTACTATTTTGAGTACTCGCTTTCCAACATTTAATTGACCTGCAAAAAATAATACAACAAGAATTTCATACACTAGAGTGTTCACTTCATAGCTTGTTTAGGAGGATGCTTCTTATTGCTCTAAGTAAGGTGTTATATGGGTGCATTGTTGACATTTTTCTTTGAACATGGTGAATTATGTTTATACCCACTCTGAAAGCTTTCTAGCCTGAAATGTTGTGAGCAGGAGAAGGGAGTAGAACTTTGGGTTCTGGGATGCTCATTTATTTTTATGATTCATAATAATCCTTTAAGGAGACTCTTGGTCCTGCCTGCAGTAATGCCTCAGCTTATCTCCTCAGAGAGAAGCAATGGTTTTCCTGTCAAACATGGATCCTTGTTATGCTCCACAGTTTTCAGAAGGAATGTTAGCTTTACCCCCAGGATGATGGGAAGGCATATGGGTTTGTACCTAAGGAACACCACAGATGGAATGCCTTGGTATTTTTTAGGAAGTCAATAGGGGGATATTGAAGGTTAAGTGGCATCAGCTGGGAACCAGGTGCCCAGACCTCCTAGTACTGGCCCTCTGCAGAATTGCTTTACTATATTTTGGTATGATCTCTTAACCTATCATTATGCCCAACATAAAAGAGAGCCATGTGAAACTTACTTACTTACTTCAACAGTAAGGATGTAGTTGAGTATCTTGCTCAATATGACCCTATGACACAAAGCGTTTTTCCATGTCCCTGTGTTCTTCCCAGCTCCCCACTGACAAAAGTTTTCCCTAATTTCCATCAATAGATGGACCAGGTTTTCAGCTTTCAATCTGATGTCATCCAAAAACTGTCAATTCTCCAATTCTATTCAGTTAACAAAATAGTTTTTTTTCTCAGATATCTTCTCTTCCATTACTTATTAATGCAGATTTTCCCTCCCGTTTTTTTTTTACTATACATGGGGATAGAAGAGGTCATTTGTTTCTTTTCCTAACTTCAAAGATTCAGGCAAGGATGATTGTATTTTCTCAATTATTGTTAAAAATGTCTCCACTAAATTCATAAATTGTTTTTTTGGTCACTGTTTTAATTTTCATGTCTTTGATTAATTACCAAGGTGAATATTTTCAAATATGTATGAGCCACTCTATATTCTCATTTGCGAATCTCACAATCATGGACCATTTATCTACTAGATCTTAGTATATTTTATTACGTAACCTCATTGTATATCAAGGAGCTTATCCTTGGTGTAACATAGTTATATAAATATTTCACTTTGTTTTATATCATCTGATAAGCTTATATTTTGAGAAATAGAAGGTTTGCATGTTCATGCAGTTAATTCAGTCTATCTTTTCCTTTGTGATTTCTTCCATTGCTTTTATGCTAGTTATCTTTTCATGCAACTTAAAAAAATTTACTCCTTGAGGGTTTGGACACGGTGGGATATAATTTTTCTAGGTTTGTTCCATAAACAGGTCTAGTAGAGTGCTTAGGGCACAGAAATGCATGATAAAATATTTGTTGATATATTGATAAATTTTACTTGATTACGTTACGAAGCTTACATTTCCTGTGAAGTTATACTACAGATTTTAACAGAAACACATTATATTCATTTGCATCAGCATTTCCTTTTGGACCCATATAGAAAATCTAAACAAAGTCATGCTTTTGGGGCAGCATTAGCAGAAAACTGCTGCCTTATCAATATTCTTGGTTGAGTTGAGAGAGAACTCTTTATCATATCTTTTGATTTGCCTGGTTTACCAAAAAATCACATCTCATTTGTGTTGAGGCTCTTGGGTCCAGCTTTACCATGTGAAGCACCTGGCATAGAAATAGGGAGGGATTAAACTGTGACATGATTTCATATCTAGTGAATAGATTTCTATCCATTTTTTTGTACATGACCGAGGGATTGTTGAACCAGTTAATATTACATTTGGAGTCCCAGAAGACTAACTCCCAGAGAGGAGAGAAATCCTAAAGTTGGACAGAAGATTCAAATCTTAACAGATTTATGATTTACTGGGGGAGAGCACGGGACAGGAAGGAACCAATCCCCAGGAATCTGGAAGTAGAGAAGGGAAAAATGTATTTTGCAATGAAAAACAATCACATCACTGTTGTTTTTCCTTACTTCAGTGTATTAGTTAAATGTGAAGGACTGACAGTTCTAGAGAAACCAGAGTCACTACTTCTTGCCACATCTTAGGAAAGTGTGTTGGTAGAGTAAGCTGACACACATATTTTGATAAAATATATATGTGGCAAAATCAATAAATTATTTTCCCTACTACCAATTAGTTGATCATAATAACCTCTAAGTTTGAGAAATGACTCCACATAAAACTGAGAGAAGTTCTTATGGGTACTGTGTCTTGCCCTCAGCTTCTCCATACATGCCTGGTCCTCGGCCTCCTACTAGCTGCCTTTCAGCAATCCTTCCTAGGCCGATGCTACAGTGAGAAGGGGCATCTGCTCTTATTCAGGTTTCTCTTCCAACAGTGTGAATTCCTTTAAGTGCCTTGCATCATGAATTTTGTCCTTCCATTCTTCCTAGCTTTTGAATGAGTTCTTTCCTCCAGAGGCCACCCAAACTGGGATTTAGTCTTTGGTTTTCCTTTGCAGTCTCAAGGTCATCCTGCCAACTGTCAGCTCAGACCTTCCATGTTGTTTGAGTCTCACTGTCCAAGGTAACAGAGAAGGAAGGCAGGGTTTTCTCAAAGCTTTATGGTTGCCCTGGGGCCTCAAAGAAGGCAACCTCAGGCAGCCGCTGTTTCTCTGGTGCCCTGTAGCCTTGACTCCCATTCTGTGACATGAATGGATATGAGCTTCTTTCTGAGTTTTTAAAATTTTTATTTATTTTCTTTTCCAGCTTTATTGGGGGATGATTGTTAAATAAGAATTGTATATATTTAGGTTGTAAAGCATTTTTTAAAGGTACACAGCATGATGATTTGATATATGAATACATTGTAAAAGGATCACTACAATCAAGTTAATTAACCTGACCATCATCTCATGTAGTTACTTTGTTTGTATGTGTGTGGTGAGAACACCAGATTTACTCTTTTAGCAAATTTCAAGTATATAATATGGTATTATCAACTATAACTGATACATAATACATTAGATCCCTAGAACTTATAACTGAAAGTTTGAGCTTCTGAATCCAAGCCTTATCCCTTCCTCCAGCCACTGGAGGGGACAGAGTTGTGGCTGGTAATACACACTTCTTGGGGGCTTCTAATTTTCCCCTACATCAGGCAAGGCTTGGAAGGAGTCTTAGTGGCTGGTAGAACTCAGTCTGAGAATCCTAAACCTTGTTTCTCCCAAAAGAAACAGTAGAGAATTGCTTACCTTCAAGGCTGCTTTTGAGAAATAGAGGCTAGTCTGGGGCCAGCTGACAATCAGTGACAACACGCCTAGACTCTTGCAGCCCCAGGGAGCAATTTAGACAACACAGTTCAGAACAAAGGAGGGCAACCTTTCCTATTGCATTGAGTTTCCAACCCCCGTACTGGATTGAATAATGTTCTCCCAAAACTCCTGTCTACCTGGATCTTGTGAATGTAACTCTATTTGGAAATGGATCTTAGGGTTGGCACTAAATCCAATATGACTGATGCCCTTATAAGAAGAGGGAAATTTAGACACACAGGGAGAACACCATGTGCAATGGAGGCAGAAATTGGAAACGATGCACCTACAAACCAACAAACACCAATTATTGCCAGGAATCATAAGAAGCTGGAAGAAGCAGGGGAAAATTCTTTTCTAGAGCCTTCAGAGGGAGATGCTTACAGCTTGATTTCAGACTTTTGGCCTCCAGAACTGTGAAGAATAAATTTCTGTCATTGAAAGCCACTCAGCTTGTGACAGCCTAGGAAATTAATGCAGCTTCCCTCAGCAGATGCTTATCTGGAAAAGTATGGTTATTCAGTTCAACTATAGGGAACAAAAGCCAATACATGTGGTTGGCACAATCAGCTCCAGGTTCACATAGGTAGCCACTGGAGAGGGGCATAATCCTGGCAAGACCTGTCTACGAGGTGGGTAATTATAACCTTGCCAGTTAATATGGCCACGTATACACTCAAGGCCATCAGATATTCACGGTCATGAGGAGTTCCCTTGGCTCTATATGAAGGCAAATTGGAGATGTTGCATTGTATACCACCTTGGATACTTGTGTCGGGGATAAGGGCCTGTAATGAGGAAATCTGATTTCCCATGTACCTCTGGAATATTGTTAATCTGGACTTTTTCTCTGGTCTATCTCTCTTCTATGTGTAGCTAAATATTAGTTTATTTACTGTCCCTCTGTGGTTCTAAAACCCTAGCATAGGGTTTGTCTACCTTTGTGTTTCTCGTCCCAGAAAAATTCCACAGCAGAGTAGAAAGCAGAAGCTGTCTGCAAAACTCTTGGGAATTTTGTTTGTTTGTTTCTAAGTGCCAAAGTCCCTAGGGGGATGGAATGTCATACAGAAATCAGTAGAGTGGCTTGGGAGAAATATGACCAGAGAAGAATTTTCCCCAGACTATAAGAAGTTTCTGAAGTAGGTGGGTGAGAAGGGCAGCAGGAACTTTCATGATCCCCTGAGTAGCACTTAGAGGATATCTCCTAAAAGGAAGAGCTGCCTGCTGTGTCTTGGCAGAGAGAACTCATAAATAGCTTCCTCTCTACCCCTGCCCCAGGCAGGCACAGAAGCTATAGAAGTCTGCTGGGGAACCATGTAGAAATGAAGGGCACTTCTCAGCTGGATTCCTGAGTGAGGCACTGACCCATGCACAGCCCTAGACCTGCCAGTGGGTCCCAGGAGTGACTGAAGTTTCCTCTAAGCATGGAAGAAGGTAGGGCTCATAATTGCAATTGAATTGATTGATAGAAAATAAAGATATGTGTGCCATTTTTTGCACAGTTGATTTTGTGGACCAAAATTCATACCCCTCCCCCAACATGGTTTGTTTTTCTGGCGGAAGGTGACACCTACTCAGAAGGCACACTTCATTTGCAGTGTCCGTCAGCCACAGTAGATACATATGCCTTAAAGATGCTTCCACACCCCTAGACTGTGCCCAGGTTTCAAACAGCAAAGCCTGTTAGTCTCTTGATGTTGCAGGGCACTCTTTGAGGCCTCCCACATTTGTATTTATTGTTCACCATCCCCCACCATAAAAAAATGGCCAAAACCAGCACATAAAATGGGCATTCGATAAATCTCTGTTTTGGTAATGCCTTTTAACTGCTGACCCGTTTGACACAAAATAAATGTTAGCTGTACCCCATCCATATAGATACTATTTTAGCATTATTCCCCATTCCTTCTTCCTATTTCATAACCCTATCAACATCCTGGAGGGCAGCCAGTATCTGGGTAAAATACAGGTAACTTAGAAGGATCTTGAAGACCATTAGGGAAGACCCAGTACACGAAATGGGCCAGGCCATGGAATCACGTCTGATTCTTTTCTCAGTACATCAACACCAACTCCTTATTCCAGAAGCTTTAGGGTGTTCTCTGGGACCCTTAAAGGTAGGAGGAGAGCATCTCTGTGGCCTTTATATTTCAATTGCTCTTCTTGTTATTTACACTATCCTGCTTTTCCTGATACACCAAGATCCTGCTAATTCAATCTGACTCAGGTGATTGGCTTGAAGAGAACAAGTGTAGGCAGTACTAGATTCCCAATAACACAGCATGAGCAGTCCATCAGGAAGAGTGCTTCTTGTTGAAGGGATCAGTAGTCCTTCAAGGCTCCTACTAAGGGACTTACAGAAACCCAGACCATGTTTGCTGGGTGATTGCTGAGTGGGGTGTGTGGTGATATTTGAACCAATACTCCCCCAGTAGTCATTCTTCTCACTTCGGGCCTCCTGGAGGGCTAGCTACACATGGGCAGTTTCACTTTATTTTATATTCTGAGCATATGTAATTGAAGGTATTGCCTGAATCACTATATTTTGGATTTCATTCATTCATTCATTCATTCATTCATTCATTCATTCTTTATTGGATGCCTGTGATGTACTGTGCACTTTTCTAGGCCATGAGGAAGCCTTAGTGAAAAACATAAATGTCTTATCTCTTCCTTGTGGACCTGACATATTTGAACATTTTCTTCTTTTCTGAGGCCACCTTATCCATATTTGCTTTCTTTTCCCCTCTGTGAAGACAGGTCTGGTTCCTGAGACTCTAGTCTACGCTAGAGCCCTGGTTCTTCCTGAGGTTCCAGAGGAAATGCGCTAAACACCTTAGAGTATGCTCAAATAAACAATATTTGAAGATATTCATAAAGCATGATTTTTGCTCTGATTTTGGGATGCATCTAGAGTCTAAATAGTGTTAATTAATTTATTTTTCTGCAGGAGAATGCTTAAGAGCAGGACAATGGCTTACAGAGGATCCTTGCTGAGAGTTAACAAAAGCTTCCTTCTGTAGAAACTTGAGAGCCAAAAACATTAATTCTGTTCTCCTCAATGAGTCTGTCACCTTAGCACTTAGATGATTTATGTAAAAGTCTTTTGTTGTTTCTCATAATATCACAGAACTTTAAGCCCCCCCCCAAAAAAGGGAAAGAAAAACAAGGATACTTCTTGTTGAGATGGCAAGAACACCCAGCCTGCCTCCTCAACCTTCACCCAAATGAGATTTTTTTTTCTCTTAATAGCATATGTACTTTCCCAGTCTTTCAAAAGAAAAAAAAGTATGGGTGTTCCCTTGGGTAAACTTTCTGTTAGAAAAGCAAATAATTGAAAGAGACCTCTGATTTGAGAAAAGATTTTGTAAATACTTCCCAGAAAGACCTGCCTTACTGGGTCGAGAATTGAAATGTGAAATTTTGAGGTGAAGGAGAGTATTGTTTGTCTGCCGAGCATTCTGACAGAAATATCTGTCACATTTGAGTCTGTGTTGGGCAACTCTCGTCTGCTGGGTAAAGTAAAGGGTTCGAAATCCCACTTGAGGTAGTTGGTAGGCTTGTCTATGCCTCCTCTCTATAATTACTAAGATTTAAATCTTGCCCTGGAAGTTCATTTTACTTCTACTCAACAGTATTATTTATTGAGCAGGTACCGTGTTCCACGCTTAGTGCAGTTGATAATTTCGAAGCCAAGGCTTTTTTCTCATTACGGTTTATGGGCAGATATAAAGTGAGTGTTGAAATAGTGCAGATGTTTAAAACCAAATTACCAAATCTGAGATAAGAGGGTTGTTAAGCATCAAATGGACACTTTGTTCAGCAGCCCGCCAAAATTCTCAGGTGAAGTATATGAATAGATTTAATGGATAATATACACCAAAGAAATAATATTGGATTAAATAGAGACAAAACAATTGACCATGGAATAATAGACTCAACAATTTCCAAAATGCTGCCCAGTGGTCAGCATCTCTCTAGCACCATGACTGACATGTTTTTCTAAAGCATCTGTTTTGAGGTGTGTGAGATGTTCATAAGTTCATTCTCATTTTTCTCGGTAATGAGTGCATGATTTGGCACATAATCTGTGGGTGGCCATATGCTGACAGTCTACTTTAAGCCAGGTGTAAAGACCAAGTTTAATATTATTGAAGAAGTCACTTGTTGATTTGTTTCTGATTCTGAAAATCTCTTCAGAGATTGAGTCCATGAGGACTTGGAGTCATAGATCCTGGATGTAAAGAGGATGAGGGTCATTAGAAGCTCTTATGGGCCATAGAAGCACCCCAGGTTGCATGAGGGACATTTACTTGACCTTTCTTGCCCATTGCAGGTCTCAGAAGATCTTGGTTTTGAAGACATCCAATATGGCAAGACTTCATTCTTTTTTTCCCTGCTAATTCTGGTTGAAGACCACTGGGAAGTTCCCAACTTGCAGACAATCTCAAGGGGGAAGAGCTGGGTGAAGAATTTGGGAGTGGATTCTCACTCTCTTTATACTTCCTTGCTTATCTCTGTTCTTAGAGATAAGCCCATAGAATGTCAGGCAGTATCTGGTTTCTTCACCTCTCTTTATGAAATGGGAGGCCAAAAGGATTCTCACTGTATGAGTCATGTTGGTCAGTGCTCTTTAGTCGAAAGATGTTGACTTCCTGATAAGCAGGCAGCTTAATTGTTCAATTTTGACTTCCTCTTTTACATTTATGATCATGTGAGCAAATTTAATCAACAAGTATTCTTTCCTAACGAGGAAAATATGATATTAAGTGACTCTGGGATTAAATGTGTGGGAAGCAAAGTGAGTGATGGGGTCAAAATCTATGGACCAGAAACCACAACACTTACCTCTTTCTCCTCCTGCTGCTCTTCTGCTAGAGTCCCTTGAGAGTGATAAGAAAGGATAGGATGATCTTGTCAGTGGAAAATAGCCAAACTAGAAGTGATCTGACTGATGAGAAAGACCAGGGTCAGCAGTTGCCTCACAGCAAGGAAACACTTCATGCAACTGAAGCTCTTCATTGAAGTCTGAGTTTAAAAGGCCATTCCTGTAATTTCTTTACTCCTCAACTTGTAGAACCTTTCTCTTTATATAAAAAGAGAAAGATGGGTGTGGTGGAAAAGCCTGTGAGATTAGAATAAAAATCTGAGTGTCAATCTCTCTTTTGTCACTTACTGATTTGTATGTTCTTGGGCAAGTCACATCACCTCATATGCACCCAGTTTTCTTCTCTGGGAAACGAAGATTTTAAAAATGCCCACTTTACAAGATTTTCCAGCAGTAAATATACATGTACAGTGCTTTGTAAAATAGAGTATCTTCTAAGGCATTAGCTATTCTTCTTTTTTTTTTTTTAAGACTTATTTATTCAGAGAGAGGCAGAGACACAGGCAGAGGGAAAAGCAGGCTCCACACAGGAAACCCGACATGGGACTTGATCCCGGGTCTCCAGGATCACACCCTGGGCTGCAGGCACACTAAACCGCTGTGCCACCGGGCTGCCCACGTTAGCTATTCTTATTCCCAAGAATAGTACTGATAAAACCTGATCAAGCGAGTCTTTGTGATAGACCTAGTTCTGTTGAGAAATGGAAGTGTCCTCTCAGGCGGCTATTTTGTTTAGACCAAACATAAACATCCACATCTATTCCTTGAGAAGTTTAATCTCTTTCCCTTGTCAGCCTTGTGCAAAGCTCAGTTTAATATAGATGTTATACTGATTGTGCATAGTGAGTGCAAGGGCAGAGTTTTAAGGCAGCCATAGTATAATCACAAGTATTCATCTTGATCAGGATCATTTATGCACATAAAAACCAGGACAAATCAGATAGATGATTTAAGAAAGATCTCCAGGGGTGCCTCAGTGGCTTAGTTGGTTAAATGTCTGCCTTCGGCTCAGGTCATGATCTCAGGTTCCTGGGATAGAGCTCTGCATAGGGCTCCCTGTTCACTGGGGAGCCTGCTTCTACCTCTTTCTCTGCCTGCTGCTCCCCCTGCTTGTACACTCATTTACTCTCTCTCTCTCTATGAAATAAGTAAATAAAATCTTTAAAAAAAAAAGTAAGAAAGATGTCCAATGTAGAAATTGGTACATCCAATATAATGTCAAGATAAACTATTGTGTGAAACTAAATTCTAGAACATCTGGCAAGTATATAGAATTCCAAGATAAGGGGATCTCTACCTGATTTGGATGAGTCCTCAGGTAGTTGACCTCAGTCTGAAGTTTTGGTAACTTGGAGGATATGGTATTTCAACAATTGGGTTTCATAAGATCAGTCTTCATGTAGGACACCTCATTTACTTAAATGAGAAACGTTTTCAATGTCATTAGGTTTTCCTAACCATATTTCATGTTTATAAAGGCCATGTTAGCTCCCTCAGCTACTGGCCAGGCTCACCTTTTAGTAAAGAAGAAAACCCCCCTTTTATCATGTAGACTAAGTTCTGACATATGTATTAGTGGTCAGGTAGATTTCAGGGTCTGTGTAAGAATTTATTTTTACATCTCCGGATTTGGTTTGGATAACCCTGGTGGAAACCAGTAAACATCCAAGAACCAGGATTAATCCTTTAAAATGTCATTGTATCTCTTCATTTGCCATCAGTGTCCCATCTTTTTTACTCCTGCAGAATAATCTGTTAATAAGAACAAATTGTGGACTTAGAAGGGGTTAAGGTGAAATATTTTGCATCTGACATGGATGCCAGACTAAAAAATTTAATAACTTCCTTCTTTTAACACATGGAGCTAATTGTGCGTCTTCTTGAGAGAAAGTTTGTTTTCTTTAGCTAGGCTTCTGTGTTTGGCTTCAGCATTTCTGTCACCAGCAGCACCCCCGCCCCCAACTATGAAGCAGAAACCCCAGGCACAGCACTCAACAAAGACATGGCAAGCCTCCAAGAAATATATTTCCCACAAATACACAGCTGAGAACATTAAAAATTGGGTAGGTCTGGTTTATGTTTGGTTCACCTCCAATGTCTCACGTATAACTTCTGAGTTGAATGAACCAGTGACAATTCAGTAAAAACACTCAGGAACTCTGGAATTACTGTTCTGACATCCACCACTTCAGCTTTTGTCTTATGTGATAGCCTAGGGTTTGCTGACAGAGTACATCAAAGAATGGGGACCAGGTTGAGGACAGTTTGCACTGTCTTTAATCATTTGGTAAAAGCTCAGGAGGATTTGTTCAAATTCAGCTAAGAAAAAATCCTCCACTTCACCACCTCGTTCAGACAATATGAGAACCAGATGGGTTTCCACACGCTGCCTGATTGCTACTGTCTGATGTAGACAATCAGAATTCTGCACATCTGTGCCATGACATCAGAGAATGCCGCAGCCCTTCATTTTGCTTGGTAGACCACACCAGAGCTTTTTTTTTTTTCCTTTCTAGTTCATATGGGAACAAAACCATCATTCAGAAGGCACCTTGTCCTAGCCATTTGTAAATTAATTTGTTAATGAAACATTACATCAGAGTAGCACTTTACAGTTTACAAAGTGCTTTCATTTCCTCATTTAATCCTTAAAATAACCTTGAGAAATAGGCAGGGCTGTTGAAAGAGGCTAAACAGTTGAGGAGAAAAATCCAACATGCTACTACTCCTGTTTTTAAATGTTTGGTATTAACTTATATACAGACTAACGCTGAATCACTGCAAAGAATAAAATATATATAAGCACTGCCCCCTGCCCTGAATATGTTTTTTTCTTAAGAGCAATATCCTTTCCCATACATAACTTATGGAGCACTGGATTTTCAGACTTTCACATTGTTGCCCATAACCCATAACTGTATCAAGGAATGACTTTGTCCCCTGGGAGCAGGGGTTGGGATGGGTGTTTGGAGGAAGAGTTTGAATTGCAGGTTTTTAATCTTAAAATATCATGTTGATTTTGAGAAATATCTGCATGTTTATTTTTGCCACACAATTTTGAGCAAAATTGCCATACCAGGAAGGTATGCCATACTTATTTGCAACTGTATATCCCAATTTCAGAAACTTAGCTTATTTAGCACATAATATTTGTTCAAACAAAAACAAGTTTTCATACCCTTTGTAGTGTAACAATATTAGAATAGTATTGGGATGGATTTTACCTTAGATCGTTTGGGTCTTCAACTAACCTTTGTAGTTAAGACAACCACACTGATACCATGGCTATTGAAGTAATGGCCAGCTGACATCTCTATAGAGAAAAACTAGATATTCTGTAGACTCTGATGATCGGATGCAGTTTTCTCGAGTCAGGGGCCTGAGCTAGGCCTTGCAGCAGCTCATCACAAGCAGATATAGTAACGGAGCCCCTCTTCTCACAATTCTGTCTGTGGAATCAAGTCCAAATTTCTTTGCAAGGAAAACAAGACTCTCATCATCCACTTTTCCCCCATGTACCTATTTTCATCTTCTGCCACTTGAGCTTTTCTCTCCTCCTGAGTTCTTGCCGTCTCTGAACACATGAGGATCTCTCATATTTCTGCATTTTTGCACATTTGCACATACTATTCTCTCAAGCACTCTCTTGCCCTGCTAATGAGAATGGCAAACAACTCATCCTTCAAATATTACTTCGAGCATGACTTCTTCCTATTAATCTCTTCCTAACATCCTGAAGCAGACTGAGGTGTCCTTCTATTATGTCTCCACTGTGCTTGCACGCCTCCCTATGGTCCCACGCATCACATTTTCATTGTTTGTGGGTCTGTCTCCTTAGTAGATTACGAAGTATTTGAAAACAGGAGTCATCTATCATGGTGCCTGGCACAGAGTATGCACTCAAGTAATGGTTGAAGAAATGAATGACCATGTGATTCTGTAGTAGTCATTTCAAAGTGGATTTTTAGAGGTCATCCTAAAATAGCAGTAAATAAGGAAATATACCTTGTTTTTTCTCTTGAAGTTATAGAACATATAATTCATTTTGAAAATTATAATCTTGAATATCACATTCTTAACAATTGATTTGGCTGTACTGTTGGGGTCCACAAAAAGGAATATTTTGATGAGATGCCATTAGGAATGTCATATAAAGATAGAAGGAAGTAAATGTCTTTACATAAAAAGTTGTAACAAATCATAATATTCTCACCAAGTTATCAGTTAGGTGGCTTAATTGGTAATAGGTTTTATAGGTTAAGATAGAGTAGGAGATATGTAGCAAATACAGTGTCATATAAATAATATGGGGTCATTTTACATAGATTATTTCTTCACTTTGTTGCTGTTGGTAATAATGGAGTTCTTGTAGGAACTACTTTTTCTCAATTCATCTAAGATATATTATCCACTCACATCTCCTCTATCCATTCATCCATCCACCCACCCATCCAGTAAATTATATAAAATATCTGTTCTGGTAGAGGCTTAAGGACCATTTCCTTATATTGACCATTGTACATAGTTATACAAGATGTCACTATTGGGGGAAATTGAGCAAAATATATATGGGACCTTCCCATACACTGTGTTATAAATTCTTGTGAGTCCATGATTATTTCAAAATAAAAAGTAAAAAATAAAAATTGCCTTGAGCACAGTATCCCTGCAAATGATCCCCTGGAAAAAAAAGCCTACTGCATTCTCTTGCTTCTCTTTCTCCTTAATTCTATCACTTACCATCTCATTTCCCTCCTACCACTTCATTCTAATTATTTTCCTTGAGATCTCTGGCAATGAGTTGGTCTGTTCTCCATCTTCCAGAGGGATTTGATCATGCAATGTGTAGTCACCAAATGCTGTCCTGAAGAACCCTAATTTGATTAAAGATATTTGAGTAGGAAAATGGGTAACTGAGTCTGTTATTCTAATCAGGAATAGACTATGATTCTCATTTGCTTATTATGAAGTTATAAATAGGGAAGCATCTTATGTCATTGGGTAGAATGCTGCACATATTTTTAAAAAGTAGATTAGCCATGATAGAATTTCTATTTTCCAGGGCTGTGAGGATTCAAGAACTAAAACACTGAACAGTATAGCTTAGAGTTCTCGGAAGAATGATGCCAGTGGAACAAAGAACAACACAATTAATGCTCTCAGTAACTTACAGTTATGGCCCTAAAGCAAAAACCAAAGCTGATAATTCAAGTCCAGGGTATGAAACTCCATAATAATGATCCTCCAGAGAGGGAGCAATGGAAGCAAAGTTGTGCCCAAAATGATTTATTCTGAATCAAAAAGAAAAAGTAAATGATTTTTGACTGTGATAGTTTCTCTCTGTCCATAAGAACGGGGATGGTTGACCATTATTGGTTGACAGGAAGAAACTGAAGCAAGTGGCTGAATTTACAAGTCGCTTTTCAAAAAAGTTGGATAGCCCAGGGAATTGGAATAGTTTGTCTACTATTTGCAGTCACTGTTGGAACTCGGATACTTAAAAATACTGGGAAAAGGTGAGGAAATGAAGTAGTTTTTTAGGCTCTGGTTCAGGAAAGAAATCTACCCAGACTCTGGATGTAATGTCTGATAGGAAACAGTGTATTCCCTTGCTGCTTGTGGAAATGCCACTTGATAATGAGTTTTGACCTAATTTCTTTCCTCATTGCAGCATAGTAATTTAAATCACTGGAGATACATTCTGAAACCTTTAAAAAAAGTTATTCTTCTAGATTAAGCAAAAATAGGCTTCCTATTCCAAACTGGTCTTATGCAGCATCCCATTCTCAGTACATTTTGCTTGAGATTACCTTGGTTTTGACTTATAAAATATTAAACCTTAGACCAGTTGTGTTTTAGGGTTTTCCTGGGACTCATTTCTGGATATGTTACATAGTAATGAAAATTCTATTAGCATATTATTTGCAGACCATTTATATATGTTCACCTAGATTGATTTTTATTTTCCCTTCAGGTTCCTTTCACATTAAACTGTGATCAATGGTATTCTTAAGGCAGTTATTTCCTGACTGAAATTTGTCAAAGTTTTCATTCATTCATTCATTTTTTTTTTTCTCCCAAATAGCAGAAGGGGAAACAGGACAGAAGCACTGAGCATTCACACAGTGAAAACAACTAAACCTCTTTAATGATTTCTGTTTTTTATAAGCTATTTTTTAGAATGTACAATGAGATTCCCATTTATTCCCATTTCCTTTGCTGTGGTCAGCAAGGTCAAATTTTGTAGAGTCTCCAGTTTTAACTTGGATTCATTTGGAAGAAAGAATTTGAAAGGACAAAGAAAGAACAAATGGGGAAATGTCATCAGAACCAGTGGGATCCAGTGAACAATGATTGATTGGATTTGAAGGTAGGTGAGAATTTAGGGCTGGGCTAATTCTTGTTACCTGTACATGTAGCCAGGTATCAACCTCTGAACCTCCTTTTCCTTTTTTTTTTTTGAACCTCCTTTTCCTTATCTGTAAAATAAAAGTGGTAGCTAAATGGGCCAGAGAGACCACAGAAATGTTTCCCCATTGCAGGTAGATAAGATGATGAATCAGATTGCTTTCACCTTTATTTACTACCAAGCTAGCAAAAAAAAAAAAAAAAAAAAAAAAAAAAAGAAAAAAAAAAAGAAAATCAGAGCAATCAGAGCAAAAGATATATATAGTCCTTTGAAGGTCCTGGCAGATGTGTGAGGAATCCCCCTTTCACATAGGCTAGCAATGTGAGGGGGCTGCTTCCCTAACGTCTTTTTCTTTTTTTTTTTTAAACTTGGTTCTTCAGCTGTCTTTTGTACTTTTGCATTTCCTGTCTTCAGAGTTGCCTAGAGCTGCTCCTGCATCTTTCTGCTCCCTTCTTCTTCATGATCTCCTTTGGATGATCTGGCACCATTTGACAAACTCATGTTCTCATGGCTTCCATTGCTACCTACATCCAGAAAATACTCAAATTTATCTGTAGCCTATTTCTATAACCTTGATGCCCTACTGAACACTTCTACTTGAATATCCCATGGAAATCTGAATTCATTCAGTCTAGACTCAATCACAAAACTCATTTCTCCTCAAACATATTCTCCTCCAGTGAATGGAGCCATCACCGCTTCATTCACTGAAGCCACAAGTTTGGAGGTTACCATACATTCCTCACTACTTCTGTATTCATGCTACCTCTTTCTTGAATTCCTCCTGTATTGCTGCTGCAGTAATATTTGTCATCTTCAGATTAAATGGTATAATTTCTTTGTTTGAAATGCTACCATGATCTCCACTACCTTAGGGACAAAGTCCAGATTTCAGACCCTCTGTAGCTGGACTACTGCATTGTCTTGTCATTGTTACTTGATACCTAGTGTGTAGCAGATGGCTCTGTCTATGGCCAATGAACTCAGTTCACTGGGCTCAGTATTTTCTCCCTCATATCTGAGCCTTTTCCCCACCTGCCCCCTCTGCCTTAAATGCTTTTCTCTCTTTTAATCCCCTGGCCAAATTCCTCTTGTCTTCAAAACTCACCACACGGTGTCTTTCTTATTTTCTAGACTCTCCTTGGCTAGAATTCCTATTTTCCTATAGCACTCTTGAAGTACTTCTTTCAGAGGATTTGTCCCACTGTTTTTTGTTTGTTTGTTTTTGTTTTTAAGAAAGGCAGATTGCTACATACAGCACATCATTTAGGTATGTCTGGAGTCTTGGAAGCTTGACTGCTCTACATTCTCCTACACATGGACATTGAGAGCTTGTTTGAAGGTTCTAGCAAGGGAGCACAGCTACTCATATACTCTTGACCAAAGAATGGTCATCTTCTATCAGAAAATGTTGTCCTCTTTGACTGACCATGCAGCCTTGAGAAGGATGCACATGGAGTGGTGAGGGAGGAAGGGGACACCTGCTTAGCTGGCCAGAACAGCTGAATCAACCCTGGTGATCAATAAATGACATATGTCATAGCCAGGTTGCCCTCACATCCTGTCCCACTGTCTTGTAGGTGCTGGTTAATTTTTTTCACTCTTCCCCTAGACTCTAAGTGAGCACCTTGACACCTCATTCATCCCAAGCCTCAAGCTTATTGCTTGGCACATAGTAGGAGCTAAATAATGCTTCTTTTTAAAAAATGCATTTTTAATTGTGTTTAATAAAATATCATCCTGAGACATTGCTTTCATTATGGTTTTGCATCTGTGTCATTATTAACATTTCATATGTGATAAGGCTATGTATCCAACTACATTGAAAAGTCTGTGTGAGAAGTAACCATGGGTTGTGATTTGTCATATGCCCTCATCATACACCAAGTGGGATCTTGATTTTTCTTTTTGATGAATGAATGGGTGTTAGGTGACTTAGAAAGAAGCAAATAGATGATATCAGGGGCTGGTCTGAAGCTTCAGAAAGCCACTGTCACTCTGCTTTCCCATTGGTGCTTCAAATGAGGCTGCCTTTAAAGGAAAGTCACCTCTATTTATGCTCTAGCTCGTCTACCACTGAAGCTGCAGGAGTAGATGCAGTAATAGATGGAGTAACTGTTGGGTTAGGACCATAGACAATAAACAGGAAGAGGAGAAACAGAACAGGCTAGCATAGGCCTTTCTTCACCCAGCATTGATTATAAAGAAAACATCAGAAGCAGTATCATTTCCAAATAGGTAGCTGAGCATAAGTGAAGGGGAACAAGTCCTCCTGGGGGTTGTGCCTATCAGGCTTTATGTGGCTCAGTTTGAGCAAGTTGTGGAGAGGATGTGGTGGTAAGAAAAAACCTGCCTGGGGGGATGAGTCCTGCAGGAAACTGTGCAGGCTGTTACCCAGAGTCCAGACAACACAGATAATTCACACGGTAGGGACTGTTTTCACAGATCTTTTCAAACACAATTAGGTGGATCTGAAATAGAATTTTAAGCTCGCACAACACTTTAACATCAGAAAACCATGAATAAATAAAATTACAAAATCAAAATGCAATTCAAAAGGATTCCATGTGATAATGCCTTTTTCAATAAACGCTGCAGAAAGAAAACTGTGTGATAAACCGTATCGTTTCAATTTTCTCCTCAGGGATTTTATATCCATATGCTTTTATGTGGAAAAATGTGATTTAAAAAAAGGCTCTGCCACCATGACTCCTGACTCCCTGATAGGTGTTCACCATGGGACCAGGCATGGAAGGGCTGCAGGGATCTGTGTGAGGCTGGCTGCATTTCCTGATGACATTTTCTGGGGCTGGAAAGGCTCTGCCATTCACTGCTCCCCCAAGGGACTGTCAGTTGCATAAGAATCTCCCTCCAGGGAATGTTTTCTTGGGTTAAGGTATATTTCTAGGAAGTTCAAGTTAAATTACAAAATGTTAGCAGAGACAAACAGCACACTAATCCAACAGGCACGAAGACCTTAATGCAAATTTTTCTAAAATTTGTGTCTCACAGACTATTATCTCTGAGAAATATGTGTAAACAAAGGAGTCTATGGTCGGATAAGCTTTGCAAACACTGGGTTAAATAGGAACAAATTATTTTTCCCTGCTTCTCCTCCTCCTCCACCTCTGCCTTTACCCTCCCCTCCTGCTCCTCTTCCTCCTCTTTCTCCTTTTCTTCCTCCTTCTCCACATCTTTTTCTAAAGCTATAAATTTCCCAAAGGCTTTAATATGTGTAAAGTGAATCCCCAAGAAAGCAATATAGTCAACAAAATTTCCAAAACTTCCTAGAACTTGAGGAGCCTTTTATTTGTTTGTTCAGAGAAATACAGTTTGGGAAATCCTGTCTTTTAAATGATTAGGTTGTCGCACTTGGAACCCAAGAAAGGAGATGTGAGAAATGAAGTCTCTGATGTCAAGTGAGGTTAGGGCTGCATGCATGGCAGCTGCAGAGGGTAGACCTGAGGGCATCTGCAACAAGGAGGTCCTGGGTGCTTGGGAGGGGCACAGAGGAGCGTTCTGAAGGCTAAGAAGCAAGCTTTGCTGTGCTTCCAATTTTACCTTCTGAGGCAGGTCAGAGAAAGGGGCAGATAGGAGGAAATAGGAGTTATATATTGGTTCTGGACTTTAGTTTCAGCTCTGCTTTTGATGTCAACTTAGTAACTGCATGAGAAATCTTATTTGTGAAGACTTGGTTCTAGATGAGTTTGGATCTCCAAACCAGCTGGCTCTCTTGGACAGGTCATTGGCCTGGAGATTCTTGGGAATTTTTAAGCCCAGGGTGGCCTTCAGGTCTTCTGGGGTGGCTTTGGGTTCCTAATGTCACATCTAGGATTATAGGCTGGGAAGAAAACAGGAAGGCAGCACAACATGATGAAAAGATTATATGTTAAGGCATTAGAAAGGACAAGTTCTGAAACTTGGACTCGTGCTTTTAGTCTGAGCTCTGCCACTTACCCAAGAGATGGCCTCGCAAAATTCCTTTAACTCTCTTGCCTCAGTTCTTTTCTTTGGTGAAGTATGAATTTATAAACTTAGCTCTTAATGGTTTTATCTGTCAACTAAAAGCACTACACTAGATGACTGTAACATTATTTCTAGTTCTGTTTTGAGTTAGATTTTGTATATCTACTATATGTATGTGTATATGTACGTATATATATATGCATACGTATATATACATATGTAAGAATAAATACTTCACTGATTTTTTAGTAATGAAGAAATGATAATGTAATTTCTTTGTCCTGATAAATATAACATTTTCTTCTGCTTACATCTCAGTAATATTTTGAATGACTATAACAAAAACACAGACTCAAAAAGAAAGCAGGAAACTTTTAGGCTTTAAATATCTAAACTTTAAGTTTATTCTTTGAATAACTGTTGTATAGCCCAATAATGAAATTCTGAGTTCTGATTCTTAAGGTTCCTGATCAAAAATGCTTAAGTTTTAAAGGTTAGTTGCTTCACTGACCATGAATACTTATTCATAATGGTTATGTGTCTCAGCATACTAATTTTTATGTTTGGTTGATAATATTTTTGCAGGGCTCCAATTATTCACAAATGTTGTCTCACTTACAAATAAACTTAGGAGAGAAAGAAGGGAGTGTTTGGATATTCTTATTTTATTAGATGTGGAAATATGGGCATGTAGCATGTAACTCTGATGTTAGAGATAGGACTTCGAATTAAGCCAAATTGAGTGTAGTTCTAGCTTCCCAATCTATGGTCATATGAGTAAAGACTTTAGTGTTCCATATAATAATGAAGAAGATGATGATTATCATAATAGTGCTTGAGTTTCTTATTTTGAGCAATTCAGCCTGCTTACTCCAAGCCCCTTATTCATTTTTAATAAAATATGAAGACAAGAGCCAAATTTAGGATTCAAGCCTACTCTTCTCTCCTTTTATTCCCTATCACTGGATACTTTTGTGTAGGCCTTAGAAATTGTCCATTGGATTCACCCTCTTCCTTTCTGTGTTGTTTCTAGTCATTGTTTTTATCACACTGTATATGGATTGTAGAAACAGGTTCCTGGCTTGCCTCTGTTTTTAGCCCCATTCCTTCTTTCTGTCCACTCTGCACACTATTACCAAGATAATATTCCAAAGACATTCCTTTCATTTTGCTACTCCCTTTAGGAAACTACAGCCATACCTCTCTAATTTTTGAGGCTTTCCATGTTTGGAGATTGTTTTAGTCAGCATGGGCTGCCACAGCGAAATACTATAAGCTGGGCAGCTTAAATGACAGAGCTTCTGTTCAGAGTTCTGGGGGCTGCAAGTCCAAGAAGAAGGCTCCAGCAAGAGAGGTTTTATTTTGAGGTCTCTCCTGTTGGCTTAGAGGTGGTCCTCTTTCTCTGAGTGCTCACATGACGTCTTTGTTTCACATGGGCAGAGAGCAAACTCTTTGGTGTCTGTCTCTTCTTATAAAGGCACTAGTGCTGTCAGACCAGGAGCCTACCTTCTTGGCCTCATTTGACCTTACCTACCTCCCAAAGACTCCATGTCCAAATACCATCACATTGAGAGTTAGGGTTTCAACATAAGAATTTTGGGAGGATGCCAACATTCAGTCCTTGGTAGGGGTCCTTCAGTCTCCTCAGCCTCACTTCTGCTTCTTCTGAGGTGTACCTTCACCTTCAGTTTCTTCACTCCCAGCACCCCAATCCCAGACCTGGTGCCTTTACCTGTATACTGCTGTGTCTGCTGCTGACCAGCCCTCTCCCTCCCCCAACCCCTTCCTACTTCTTTTATCCAGAAGACTTTCTTTTTCCCTTGCACTTTCTCAAATTGGACACATCCTTCAAGGTCTACCTCAAGTTGCACCTGCCCCAAGAACACTTTCTAATCTTCTACAATTCATACAATACCTTTTTGCTCTGAACTCTTGTATTCATACCATAATTTAGCACTTATTAATTCTCTAGTTCTTTTGTAATAGTAGTAAAATATCTTATGGGGATTTATACTGCGCAGGATACTTTTATACCTACAGTCTTATGTGATTCTCTCAAAAACTCAGGCAGGTAGGAATTATTATAATTTCTATTTTACATGTAAGAAGATTGAGGCTCAGTGAGGTTAAATGGCTTACCACTGATTAGAAAGCCAGTAAGTCAGGAATGTAATGCTGTTCTGTGACTCTTACGATTCATGGTCTATCTACTCATTCCTTACTCCATTTTATGAATCTTTACTTGAGTTTTCTTCTTTCTCACCCATTCTACTTTAGGTTATCTCATTGTGTTTATGTATCTCTATTAGATGAATTTTATTCGTTTTCAGGGGGAAAAATAAATAAAATGAGTTTCCATGAAGGATATTAGAGTTAATTCCAACTGAGATTCTTTCCACTAAATCATAGACTAGGTAATTCTGTGATAAATAGTAGTCTATCCACTTAATAAATGAAGAAATGGACAGAAATAAGGACTTAATCTCTGCAGACTATCTAATGGATTAGGCAATTCCCTCATTATTTTTCCAAGTAAAAAGTGTTAATGAGAAGCTCTTGGCTAAGACAACATGTATATTCAACAAAGCAATATATCATTTTTGGTTTGCTGTAATTGCAACATATAGATCTAACTTCTCTGGTGCTAGATCTCAGAATATTTTGGCCTCCCACACTGAAGATGAACTCTGAGGTTATAGCCATTAGGTGAGGGTGAAGGGGTGTGAAATAATTTAATAGTAGAAGCCCACCAGTCATACCTGACCCCAATCCGTCCAGACATTAGTGCAAAGAAACCACTTACAAATTCCTTTAGAGTGATACCAAATCAGAAACATTTAATGTGCTCTGAAAAAGCCAAGTTAAGAATCAAGTTCAGACATGCAGAGGTGTGATATCTACAGCCAGAGCCAAGTTAGAAAAGGGTTAGTCCTTTCAATAGCCAAATTAAACAAGACACAATTGAGGGTAACTCATCCCTCTGGGCACTTATAAACCTGCACGTGGGAACTTTTGAAAATGAAGTTAGCGCTGATTGTGTCTTATTTTGCTTGGCCATTGAATGGGCTAACCCTTTAGGAATTTGGCTCTGGCTGGAGATATCACACTTTTATGTGTCTGACCCCCCCCCCCCAAGCTCCTTTTTTTGGTATGTATATATAGAATTTTAAAAATCAGATACGGTGTTAGATTATTAAGTTTAATAAGAGTGAAAGATAAAAGCAAAATATGGAAAAGAACAGAACGTGCTGAAATAACAATGTAATTAGACTACCAAGGACCTACTGCTTTTTTTCCTGGTCTCTTTTACAGTTAAGGGCCGAGTAGCACAGTATTGGTGAAGGTCAACAATGAAGGTACTTGAGCAGAATTCCTGAACCCAGCCTCGCTGATTCACTGCCGATATATGGTGAAGCAGGCATGCTTCACAGGGGATGGCTGAGTCAGGGGACCAAGAAGGCATGTGTTGAGAGTCACGCAGCAGACAGATAATGCAGCAGAGTCCAAAGACGGCTCCCATTCGGCTTCTCTGGTGTTTGAAGCTAACGGATTGTATGTCATTGCTGAAGAGCGGGCAGTTCCTGGAGCTGCACATATAGGTGGGAATAAGGATGCTGAGAATATGATGAAAAAAAAAATACTTCGAAGGGTGTTTTCCTCCCAAGATGTTCTGTGTCATACCTGTCGGCAAACTTCCCCTGCTTTGAAGTTGTGAATTTCAACAGCTACTCGACCATGCGCTGTTAGCTGCATAGATTATCAAGGAAAAATTTCATGGCATTGGATTAACTTGTAAATTTTTATTGCAATGCAGTAAAAAAGGCATCTTTACTGAAATCCCTTAAGCACCCAATTGTGAGCCACTATCCCAAGTGACCTCATTCTGAGATACATTTTCATAGAAAACTATGTTTTGGGGCCAATAACCAAGTCATTATTCTTTACATTATTTTAATAGGACATTCAGTTGAAAGGAACGTAAAGCTAAGTTAAGGTATATATTTACCCCTTTGTTTTCTGGATTTAGGTCCTGTAAAGAGCTCTATTCCCTTTTAACATTTACATTTCTCATCATTTCTGGGCCTATGTGAGAAAAAATCTGAGCTGATTTTCATGGTCTGATTTAAGGTCTTATCCTGGGGTTGATTATGACACAAAACTGGTGAAATGATAGTTTTTACTGTCAGACATTAGGCAAGGTTCAATACTCAGAAGAGGGCACTATAAATATGCGCATTTGACTCTGCTCAGCCTTCTTTCTGACCCTTGTGTAGCTAAGGGTAATTCTCTTAAAAATTTGTTGGCACTTTTTATTTGGCAGTTTCATGCTGAGGTAAATGTTGGCAAATGAACAAACAGCTTCTGTTCCAGCCTCCCGATGGTTCTGTTCCAGGTCAATCCCAGGATTCTGGCATAATTCGAGAAGTTTCTGCTGGTCTCCACCATTTCTGGCCAAGGAGACCTCTGGGAGGCCAGTTTAGAATGGTAACTGCTCTGCTGATCATGTCTGTTGGTTGGCTAAGTTGGAATTTTTCCTCTGTGTGAATTTCCCTGATCTGTCTACCACTGAAATTCCTAGACAAAAGACACCAATTTATGGGTTGACCAGTCATTGTTGCGCATGTGTGTGTGTGTGTGTGTGTGTGTGTGTGTGTGTGTGTATTTTCCTTGGGAAACCGGGGCTAGCTTTGTCTAGCATGTTAAATTAGTCTTAGTCTATATTCTTCAGGACTAACTTCTAAAAATCAGACCCCTTTGAAGTGGCTCACACTGCTAAATGACTAAATCTTTATTTTGTCTTTCCTCAAAGCCCACACAATTTTTCCAGTACTGCTAATGGTCTTTATAACTTTGTATAATTGGTTTCTCTTAGCAAAACTGTTCGTGTTCCAAAACGTACACTAATATAGAATGATAGTACATGGGAAAGATCTTCATGTAGAGAGATGAAAAATTAAAGGAAATTTTATGCATTCATCAGATATTAATTACACAGTTATTCTGTGTAAGGTGCATAGTAAATGCATATTTACATTTATAGTTTAGAATAATCTAGCTATTGTTTGAGATTGATTGGAATGTCTTTTATTCAAGTGAACATTGTAACTAAAACTATGTATAGAAGGATTTCATAGGAGAAATAAATCTGTTGCTTGAATTTGAGAAAAAGTCTCAATTTGGCAGAGACAGAGTAGGAAGAACATTTTCCAAGGAGGAGGAGGATGGCAAAAAATAGTGAAATGAAAGTTTAAAAGGGCTAAATCAACTATGCCTTTATGGCATAGAGGCTATGACTAACTGATTTTAGCTAAGATAATATAGTTGACATCTTGAAAGTTGGGGAGGGTTAGAGAATGATGGAGAGGTGCTCTAATAGAACACCTTCAACGACCATGTGCAGGAAGTTCATTTGGCCATATCACACTGTTGCGAGGTTGATTTTAAACTCCTTTCCTTAAGTTCAGATTGATTATTAGAAGGGGCAATGTGTTCCCTTTTGATTTGTTAATCAGATCATCTTAATTAAGAATTGCAAATATAAAAGACAATATAGAGGATCCTGAAGCAAAGCAATTGAGCTACTCCCAATGCCTAGAACACTGCCTGGGATATCACATTTGCTCAATAACTCGGTAATGTTTAGATGAATGAGAGCTCTGGAGTAAGTTCACCTCCTGGGCATGAGCATTTGTCACACACACTGAATAGTTACTACTCTTTATATTCTGTAATCCCACTCGTAATCAATTCATAGAAACTCAGAAACTTTTCTGAATAGAAACACTCCATCTGCGTGGTGGTAAACAAGATGTTAGAGTCTGTATAATGGAAAACAAATTATGCATAGGAACTGTGGGCAATGACTTAGAAAGAAAAAAAATTCTAACAATTTTTAGTCCCTGCTTCTTTAATTGTTTTGGCATATGAGAGTCAGAGAGTCACTCAGGCATGTGAATATTAGCATCCCAGAGGACTGCCACGTGGCCGCCCACATCCCTTTTGAGTGTACCTTTATGCTGCAGAAACACTCCAATAGCACAAAGCAAGCAGATGTTATTAGGTTTGAAATGACTGAACGTGGTTTTGAACCTTTTCACTGACGCGAATGTCATGGGTTAAAGACTTTGACCGAGACTGCAGTGAACCATAAAATCGTCTCCAGAACCCAGGGTATTGTTCATAACTGAGTTGGGGTGCCCATCAATGATTACAAAGTGATATTTGACAGTAAAGGCTTTTGCAGTATCATTTGTTTGGGTTTTTAGGAGTGAACATATATATTATAAATGTTTCCCTTCCTTTTATTTTTATTACTTTCCCATACTTTTCTTTTTATGAGTTTGGAAGACAAACTTCAGAAAAATATAGTGATAAGAGTCAGTGAATTTCTGCAGAGAGTATAGTGGGACAGTAAAGATTTCATAAATAAAAAGTTGCCTCTCACCACAGACATGGCCATTCTTCAGGTTATGGATGAAAGGAGACTGCTGGTGACACTATAACCGGGACAATACTAAAAACAATACTGAAAGCAGCTGATGATACTGCATGTCACAGATGTACCAGCTGAGATTGGTGGAGGGTAAACAACAAAGCCAAGTTTGCACTGCTGCTGCTAGTAAGGAGCACAGTGATATTTTGATTCCAGGTCTTTGAACTCTAGACCACTCTGTTGCCTTCATTAAATAGATGTCTACCGAGTGCCCCCCTGTTTCTTGGCATATGTATGATATTTCTCATCTTGGTGGTTGAGTCATCTAGTATAGGACATAGCCCTGCTCTTAAGAAGCTTGTTTTATTGTCAGGGACATAAGAAATGTCTAAACACTAACCAAAATGAAAGGCTATAAGCAAGATGTGAAAACTTCATGGGAGGACCCCACCCAGGAAAGTGGAGGAGAGAGGTAAAGGAATAGGAATAATGTAGGAATTAATAAATAATGGAATTATTTATTCCATTAATAAGTAATTAATTTATAATTAATAAATTAATTATAATAAAATTATTTATTCCATAAATAAGGAATTAATTTATAATTAATAAATTAATTATAATAAATAATGTAGGAATTTTAACAAGGTAGGCCCATATTTTTGGCCAAAATCACCTGTCCTTTGAAATATAAAGCATGGTTTCATTCCATCAGGGCAAACATGAGGACAGAAGACATAGCATTTGCATGAATGCTACAGCTATGCAGCATTACCGAAGACTCTACTATGATGGGGGTGGAGACTCCACAGAAAAAGTGGGGCTTGCAGGATGGGTGAAATCTGCATAGGTAGTAAGGCAAGAGGAAGATGTTGAAGGTGACAGAAATGGTTCACATTGAGGTGTGGAGTCAAGTAGCTATGAGGAGGGATTGTGAAATACTGAGTGGATTGACCTTTCTGGAGAATAGGTTTTCTGCCAAGAAAGTGATGGAAGATAAGACTAGAAATTTGTAATGACCCACAGGGAGCACCTGGCAGGAAGAGGGCAGCAGAATGCAGAGGAAGGAGAAGATATACATAGTTCACCTGACAGGATGGCCTGGGGGTGGCTCTGTTCACATATTAATGTTTTTGTTGGGATCCTTCCTCAAAAACTCTTATTTTATTATTAAGCACCAAAGCCAAATGAATGCTGAAATAATTATCTGAAAAAACAGGGGATAAAGATTGGGGAATTACTTCCATAAACAACAGGGTATTTCCTGGGGCCAAAAATGTGAGTTATTTCCTTTATTATTTTTAATACTTTACTAAATGCCCGCTAGACTTTGGAGGGTCAAAAAATAAACTTGATTCTTCAGTCATTCTTCTTATCTTTGAAACTTATCTGATAAGAGCATTTTCAACTTTTGAGTTGCGGGAACAAGCATCCTTAATAAAATTACATGGTGCTTTCTTTGATATTTGATTTCTATCTGTTTCTTGTCTTTCTTTTGACATTACTATTACTGGAATGGATGCTTTTAAAAAACAGGTTGCACAGATTTGTTTTTAAGTACATAGAAAGTCATCACATTAAATATGCTTCTCTACATATGTATTGTACAAGAAAAGGAATAAGTTTACATATATATTTTCCCATTTCAACCCGGCTGTGAATAGTGAGTGAGTTGATTTTGGTTTTTCAGGAAGTTACAATGAAAAAGTAAAATATTCTACTTTCAAATTTTGATTTTTTACTTTTCCACTCTATTTCATGGCTATAAATGTAGCATTTAGGAAGCTCTACTTATAAGGTCCTCTTGGGTTATATACATCATGTTAATCAGTTGGTGTAGAATGTGTGGTTTTCTCTCCTTTCAGGAGCCTGTTATGTGTAGATTTTGTTCTGCTTTAAAATTTGTTTCCTTTTTATTCTTCACAGGAACTATACAAAGATAAAATGAAGTGTGTAGAGAGTTAAATAAATGCCTCTTCCTTTAAATCATTATAGTCAGTCAAGCAAAGACCTTAAGACATAGTGTCCATTTTCCAGGATCATGTAAATCTAGCTGAGGGAAAAAGACAAGAAATTGTGAAATGTCAATGCAGATTAGAATACCGAAATTTATTACTATTGTATAGGGAACGTTATAGGGAATTCAGAGAAGATGGACAGCTAATGAGTGACACAAGTCATTCTAGACATCTATTCAGGAGATAAGAGGGCACACATTGCATGTGTGAAAAGAGGGAAGGGTGCTTTCAGAGCTAGAGAAACTTGATTCTGGAAAACTACTGGAGACAGTGTGGTAGTTTGGACATAGTAGACAAAAGTTGGAGGCAGACTGTAGATAAATTTGAAGTCTGAGTTCAGATGTATTAGGACAGGGGTGACTGTTATGAACTGAATATCCAAGGCACATTTTATGATAGAGCATTTATCCATTATCTGTCCATTCAGCCATTCACTGAACAAGCTTGACTCCTAATATTTATCGGACATGCTTTCAAGTGTTGGGTGTACAGGATTTTGGAGGGAAGAGAAGCTGGAGGAAGGGAAACCAACAGGCTAATGTAGTTGTCCAGATGTGAGGAAATGAAAGACAGTGTTGGAGTGTGGTCTAGTGGAATGAAAGAGGAGGGACTGGATTTAGGAAGCTTCTTGAATTAATACTGAACTGGTCATTGAAACTAATTGGCTATATGGGATAAAGGAAATGGAAGAGTAGGTTTTCAAGTGGAGCTGACATGGAGAATGCCTGTGATAGAAAGAATGGGGTTAGGTAAGTGGATCAACTTTGGTAGGAAGAGCACAGACATCACTTTAAAGTGGTTGTGCTCTTCATACTATTAGGGATACAGGACTGGTGTTCAAATTAGAACTCAGGGTTGGAAATATAGGTATTAGAATTGTCAAAACTGCAAAGTTAAAGCCATTGTATTTAACTTGAGACATATTACTTGTTTATTGTAATAAGTAAAGTTGAAGATCATAGGGCTGAGAAATATATATTGGAGATGGCCACAGCTGGCATAGGGGACTATGGAAAGGTGAATAGAAGACTTAGAGGGAGCAGAGTAGTTGGAGGAAATAGGAAAAGCAAAAAGTTTCACGTCAATATTTTCAACAATAGATTTTCATAGATTTTTATTTAACAAACATCGTTGAGCACCTCTTATGAGTTAGACATTATTTCAAGTGCTAAATTATGTAGTATTGAGTATTAACTTCCCTGACCTCATGGAGGTTATGTATTGATGGGGGGAATGCAAGGGAGGTTGACTATTCTAATGCCATGTGATACAATCACAGACATTTTTAAAGAACTGATATGCATTATATTATGAAGATTCAAAATCTCGGTGTAACCCCCAAATATAGTATAAAAGATATGTTTTAATGGAACATTTCCACCCCTTATGTTTATGGTTCAGTAATCACAATGACAATAAAATGGAGTCATAAAAAAGAGATAAGATGCGGTGTAGAATGAGCAGAACTTTAGGATTATGACTGATGTACATAATTATCATTAGATATAATACAGTTTCTTTACAAGTCTATAAAATGCTCAAGTCCTTGAAAAAGGGAGTTGTAGAAGAGGTGGGGCAGGGACTAGGTACTTAAGGCATATTACCGTGGCAAGGAAGCTGCTGACTAGATTTTAAGCACAAGACATGGCCTTTTCTGAATTGTCAGAACAGAATGTAATAAATGATGGGAGTCAAGCTTCAGAAGACAACTCATACTAAAGTTATAATCAAAAGTTCTCTCCTTTGTGAATATCTTGCCTTTGCAAAGATAGTATTACTCATGGAAGACATCTTACCCATAAATATCAGGGTTCTGTTTGTACTAATTAGACTCATGAAACACATAATCATACAGCTTGCCTTTTGGTAGCTACTTCATTTCTTGTAAGTCTTTCCAAGGATTTTGCAGTTCAGTTAAGATTTTGCAGTGAGATATTAGCTGTAGGTAAATGCTTGTTTGTTTAGCCAGGAAACACTGGATATAAACAAGAAGGTATAACTGTGGGATCCCTGGGTGGCGCAGCGGTTTGGCACCTGCCTTTGGCCCAGGGCGCGATCCTGGAGACCCGGGATCAAATCCCACATCGGGCTCCCGGTGCATGGAGCCTGCTTCTCCCTCTGCCTATGTCTCTGCCTCTCTCTCTTTCTCTCTGTGACTATCATAAATAAAAAAAAATAAAAAGAAATAAAAAAATTAAAAAAAGAAGAAGGTATAACTGTAAGTGGGCTGCTGATACCTTTGTGTGGAGCCAGTGTATATTTTGTGAGTCATGAAATAATATGTTGTAGGACTCATGGTTTTTGAAACACAGATATAACAAATCTTTGGCTGGGTGGTATGGAAAAGGAATAAAGATACTTTGAACCTTTAAAAGATCTATAATACTTTAAAATATCCATTATTTAATGGATATTTATCAAACCTTAACTCTTCATGAGGCATGGAGGAGAAAGAAGACTAACCAAACAAGTCTTTGGGAAGTGCCAAATGATAGTGCGGATCATAAAAACTGTGAGAGTACAGAATAATGACGAGATAACCAAATCGCAAAATTAAATGATTTTTTACCATCTTAGCTGATGTGATGAGCGTCATGAATGATGAAATGATTCCCTTAGAGATGTCAGTTCATGGTGGGGAAGTGCTTTTATTCTCACTTTCTCAGGTTCTAAGTAGATGGAGGATTTCCCCAAAGGGAGGCTGGTTTTAAGAGCAGCTTCAAGCAGTGAACTTTGTCCAGTGGCCTGGGAGAGGCATGACTGTTTGATTTGAGGAAAATTCTGAGGTTCAACAGGAGAATCTCCAGGCAAAGAAGAAAGAGATCGAGTTTCTAGTGTGAATGGAGAGGTGGGGGCTGGAAGTTTGGGGAGACAATATATGGGGCATTTAGAGACCAAAGGTAGCAAAGCTCTTTATAATGTTGGTGAGTCATTCATGACCCTTTTTATGTCATGAGAATTAACACCTGGGTTATAAACTTAATCCAATTTTATCACTTCAGCATTTTGGAGAACATCATTTGACATAATGCATACATGACTTTGGGATTCTAGCGAGGTCTAATGAATAAATATGACACTTAAGTACATTCCTAAGAATCTACTTGATAAACCAGATAGACTTATTCTTAATGGGTTTGTTCTGGTTGGCTGAGTTAATAATGAGTACTTAAAATCACACCTACTGCATATTTACTCAATAGTCAAAGAGTAGTCAGAATGTTGATTCCATGTGCAGTTGGAAACCCAGTGTAATAATTCTGTATTTGAAAGCTTTAAAAACTACCACTGCGTTCTAGAATTACGTAATTTTAATTTTTGTTTTCTATCCTCCCAATCCCACCTGATAGCTATATGGCAGGATTTCTTTTTTGTTGCAGCAAATGAATAGTGTAATTACCCTTTAAAATTTTTAATAATCTAGGAAGAATTAATAAAAAATTAGGATCTGCCAGGTACAAAGTGAAATATTACAACACATAACTTGGGAGTAACTCCTTGGAAATAATGTAAAAAAAATTCCCATTCCCTGTATCTGCAACTTCTATTTATTACTTTCAGATTTAAGTTTATGGAGAAGATTCTTTTGGCTTGAAAATGAGCAGTATTTTTCATAATCTGACTCAGGGCCAATGTATTCAATTTCACAAGTATGTATTGAGCTGCTTTTGTGATAAGAGATATGGCAAATTGAATGTTATATAGTCATTGCTTTTATGAAACTTGCCACCTTGTGCCCTGAGCAAAACTTACACAAAGAAACTGCCTTGACAGTTCTCTACAACTATGAGCATCTCTTGTCCACCACCACTGCTCTCTCAGATGTTTGTGTGGAGAACATTTACTTAAGGCACCTCCAGTTATAGTAATCACCAGGTCTATATGTTAGGAATGCTTATAGTTGAGACATAAGGTTGTGTTTGTGTGTCTGTATATTTTATCTGCAGAAAGGACAGTCATTCTTTAACTTCCCCTACCATCTTTATAACACTGACTGGACTTTTAAATGCAAAACTTAGCAAGTTAAGAGAAGGCTGGAACACTGGAATTTAAAAAAATATGTAGAGAAACTCAATAGCATACCCTCCAAATAACTTTTAACCCATTTGTATCTTGTACATTTTTAGTTGACATTGGCATTTCTCATACTAAGATTAAATAATTACAAATTGAATTTCTGGCAATGGTTATAAATACAATTTTGAAAATTTTAAATTGTTATATCACTTTTTCCTGTGTCTAATGGAAGCTGTATACTCATGGGTATGATATGCGTTGTCAAAAAAACATGGACAAGTTCTGCTTTCATATTTGGCAATTTCACATATTTTCCTTTCTACTTAAATTTTTATTATTATTTTATTTTAATTACATTAAATTCCATTTCCAATGTGTAGTTTTATTCTAAAGTAATGAATTTATGAAAAATTTGAAATTCTATATATGTGGTCAACAGCACAGGATATAGAGCCAATTTTCTTAAGTTCAAACCAAGTTTTGCAGTTGCCGGCTGTGTGATATGGAGAAAGTTTCTTAACTCTCTGTGCCTAAGTTTCATCATCTTTTTTGTTCTTTTTTTTTAGGTTTACGTGCTGGTCAACTTTTTTTCACATAAAGAGGTAGATGACAGGGACTTTTGGCGCATATAACCCCTCAAATTCGAACTTCTTCCAAGTTATATGCTAAAAAACCGCAGTGGTCTATCCTAACATTTTTTTTTTTAATTTTTAATGGGAAGAATGACAACTGAATGAGAACCTTTTTCAGTTTTGTTGAAAGAAAAGAACTGGAAAGACTTGTTTTTCAAAATGTTTCTAGAACTTGAGCTTTTAATTTCTAGGAAGTATCAGAATAAAAGGCTTTCGTAGACTTGCTTGACAGTTCTTACAGCCTGTTACTCTTTCACTTAGAGGCTCCAAATTTAACTCAATATTCTCAGAGAGGGTTGGGAAAAATGTAATAATTTTCCCTGCTACTCGTGGACAATAACATTTTAAACTAGCTTTATTAATGGTATAATTTACGTGAAATTAAATTCACCAATTTAAAGTATACAGTTCTATGCATTTTGATGAGGGTTTGATGTTGTGTAACCACCACCAAGTCATGATTTGGAACTTTTCCATCACCCTGAATGTTCCCTTATGATTCTTATCGTGAAGCTCTCTTCAAGTTCCTGGCTCCTGATTTTTCTGTTACTGTGTTCTACTTCTGGTAACTGGGTAAATATCTAGGAGTGAGACTGCTGTTATATGGTTACTGGTTGCTTAACTTTATAAGAAACTGCAAACTGGTTTTGAAGTGACCATGCCACCTGAAGTCTATGGGAGTCATATTCTCATCAATACTTGCTATCATCGGTAATTTTTGATTTTAGCTATTTTGTGGGTATTAAGTGGTACCTTATTGTGGTTTTAGTTTGTCTTTATTTAACTATTAATGATGTTGAGCATCTTTTCCTATATTCATTTGCCATTGCCATGTGCTTATTTGCTTTATGGCCATTCTTTGCTCATTTGTTCAAATTCTTTTGCTCATTTAAAAAATTGACTTACTTTCTTATTATAGGGTTGTAAGAGTCTATATATTCTAGGTCAATTATTTTTAAAATATGCTCTCTATATTACCACATGCTTTAAATATTTTTTAAAAACTTTGGAACTACAGATTCAGCTAATCTAATTAATGAAAAATGTCCTTCATATTTCCTAATTGGCAAAACAGAGGCCCTTGTTAAACCAATCAGCCAAATCAGACTTTCTCTCTGTCAGAAAAAAAATCTGACTTTATTTTTCAGTTCTAACAAATATATCAATATGGGTTTGGATTATTCTCAAGAGTGAGGCTTTTTTTTGGCGGGGGGGTAAAAGGTGGAGATGGAAGTGCTAGCAGTTTCACGGAAATTTGTCTTCACTTCCACTTCTTCATGTTTCTATATTCAAAATGTTCCAATGCAGGCAAAAATAATCCATTCCTAAAGTCTTAAATAGATATGTAATCAATTAAAAAAATAAGCCTTTCTCAGACACTAATATTCTGAATTGTTCCTTTAGTTGGTGTCCGAAAGTCTGTCCCTCAGGGCCTATCCACCACAGGTAGATTAGGGGTGGCTAGAGTAGGCTTTTGTTTTCAAGGGGAAGAGCTCTTCCAGGAAAGGGGAAGTGCAGAGGGAGAACCCAGGTCATGTGGAACACTGGGGCATCTCAAGCAGGGAAGTTCTGAGTGAGTACATATGGAAATTGAAGAAATGGAAACTGATTCCCTGTTCATGCCTGCATATTCCTTGGACAATCTCATGAACTCCCAGGAGTACCCATAAAATAGTATGAAGACTCTTGTTCTAAACCAATGTGGTTTTGAAGAGGTAAATGCTTGAAAGGTGATGGGTTGTCAAATATCCCAAGAAAGATAAATTGCTTCCTGCTAGAAGAGAGTCAAGTTTCCTAGAAGGACAAAAGAGTGATGTCTTTGAGGGGTCAGATGGGGCTTATATCCAGAATTCTTCAATCCTATTGGTGAGAGATTTTAATGCACTGGCACCATAATTGAAGTCTCTTTCTCTGTGTCTCACTAAATGTATTTATATATTATACATATAAATATATATATTCAAAATGAATATATATTCATTTTCATATTTATATATTACTCTATATAAATTTTTCATAAAAGGTGATGGTAGTCTTATTTGTAAGTATATGTAATACTTTTATTATTATTTTAAATCAGTTGTCATTGTCACACTGTTTTTAAGTCTTTGATTAATGCTCCCCCAGTATGATTTGCTTGGGGACAATCTCAATCTGTATCAGTGGGAGATATAATTATTTGAGTATTTAATTAAGAGTTTCTTTCAGGCACCACTCAAAGAACAATTTAATATTAGAGAAACTCCATCTTATTTATATCTCTACAGTTGAACAGCAAAGAAATCTTGACAGTTGTCACAAAGACTCAAATAGACCAAACATTACAAAAATTATTTTCATTTATTCAAGGCTTTAAAATAAAATATTCATTTAATATGATATTCACAGAGGCAATAAAATACATAATTTAATCGGCTTTTCAAACTCATTTAAAAATAGAGAGCTGTCATTTTACAAAGCTCAGCTATTTTTCTTCCCTCTAGCACATTAGGAAAAAAACCGCAACTCACAAGATACTATACTATGTAAGAAAGCCAAGTTTTGACTCACATATCTGGATCTATAGGGAGGAAAAGCCTGCTTGCTTCAGCTGCTGGCATCTGGGCCCTTGACTCTGGGTATGTTGAAATGAAGATAGGAATTCACAGTATGGCTTTACTGCACCTGCCCTGTTGTCTGTTTGATGAGGAAAGAATAGGAAGTACTTAACAGACAAACCCAAAGTCTTCCTTTGGCACCACCGGAAGCCTGTTCTTTGAAACTCCCTAATGGAAAATTTGTACCACCTCTCCCCTACTGGCCTTTAATAAAAATCTTTATTTCCTTTTAATATATTTGTGTAATGATGAGAAAAAAAATAGGAAATTTATTCAATTGTAAATGTGAACCTTGTATAAAAAGGTGTAAATGTTACAATTTTAAAAGCAGATCCTCCCTCCCAAAATAAATAAAAATAAAAGCAGATTCCTCACACTCCATTAAAAGCTATGAATTGCTCTTCATGTTCTTTTAATGCTGAGGAGCCCCAACAGGATCTGAACTCATGTCATCTGAATACAAAAGGCCCTTTGGAGCCAAAGCATCCAAAAGAAAATCTATGAGGCAGGGAAACTGCTCAAGTGGAAAACAGAACTAAACCACTATGAAGTGAGTTAAGAATGTGCCCCCCTGTTGTGGCAGAATGAAGGAAAAGGAATTAAATTAGATCTAGCATGTGGCCAGTTGTCTCCCCCTTGACAATAAACTCTGCTGCCATTGATCAAATCTTCCCTGCTTCCTCTTGTGACACCTACTCATAGCATGCAGAGAACTCACCTGGCAACGCCTTTCTTACTTCTGGGCCCTGGGCATGTCTTCTTTTTTAACTACTGTTTAATGCTCACTTCCCTTGTGGTTCCCTGACTTAATTCTTTTTATTGATAATGCACCTGTGCACATCTAACTGACTCTTATCATGCATTTCAAGTGGGTCTTCATTATTTGTGTTTTTCTTTGCATTTCCCATGCTCTCCCATTGAACTGAACTCACCCACTAGAGTAGTGGCACTTTTTCCAATACTTCTGCAGGTTTTGGGCCTCCTGTCCTCTCCCTGCCCCATGATGCCTACCATGGGGGCCTTCCCATGAACTGAACAGACCTACCTCCTGCAGGCAAACCTTGAAGAAATCCCTCGAGGAAGAGCTTAAAGAGCTCTTTGCCAAAATCAAGCCATAGGAAAGAATTCTGCTTTTCCTAAAACATCTAGTGGCATCACTGGACTCTTGAGGCAGAGCAACCAATGTATAAAATATCACTGATGAGTTATGGGCTTGATTCTAATTTGGTGATTGAATTCTATTTAGTAACTCTTTTTTCTAATTTTTGCTTTTGGGCTGTCACTGAAGAAGGCTGTTTTCTTTTTTTTTTCAAATACAGGAAGTCAGATATTTGTCCATGTTACACTACAAAGTTATATAAATAAATAGGTTGCAACATTTCAAAGTAATAATTAATATGTCAGTGGAAGATGTTCACTTCAATTTTTTACAATCAAATACTGAAGAAAATCTTGGCCACTTATAATAATAATAACAATAATAATAATAATAATTCATTGCATCTATGTTAAGATACAAAAAAGTCAGGTGCTCGTCTCTGGGTTATGAGATTCTAGGTAAGAATCCAGTTCAGGAGTTACGAGGTTCTCAGTGTTACTGATGCCAGTTTTAGTCGGAGGCCTGAGGATATTTCTTGGGCATATTTCAAAGACAGTATATATATAACAAAGACAGTATATATATATATATATATATATATAAATATTTGTCACATTAAGGATTTGGACCACCAGTCAGTTGGTACCAAAACCAATATATGGATTCAATTGGAATTTAAATTTTCACTTTAACTTTTTCCTGCCAAATATCCCATCAAAACAAACAAATCTTATCATGGAAGCATGTACTTTAGAATTCTTCTTTTTTTTCCACTTCGTGTCTACTTTGCATCTGGTTGAAATCCTTCATTCACCTTATAGAGCGATGACTCAGAGACCATTTCATTGTCTTTGCTCTCTGGAAATTCCGCGTTGTTTTTTTCATAACATTTCTTGTATGCCACATAAACTAGAAAGCAATACAGGGGAGGTTAGTGAAGTTTCCTAACAATTAGCTGCAATCTTTCTTTGGACAGTGATTATAATATATGAATCAAAACCAGCCTGCATTTTCTGTAAGCTGCAGGCTAGTTGGAGAAAGCAGAACCCATTCTTGAGTTCCATAGCCACCCATGGATGGCTGTATCTCAGGAAGACCTGACACACAACCACAGGGGGTAGGTACTTGCTCACATGACATCTGCAGGCATCAGCCCCACAGGTTGTGCTCACCAAGAACAGTAGTGGACACCTGTTTTGTGTACTCAGTAAATATGATACATGCTAAGGCACAGTGTCCAGGACCCTGGTCTAGTGCTCTTTGCAGGAAGACCTGGGCTGGAATAACACTTCGTCTCTCCTGACTTCACTCATTCCTTCCCCACGAAGTGGGAGCCTTGGCTGATCTGTGACCAGCCTTCCTCTTTTCTAGGAAGCTACTAGTCCCTGGTGGCAGCGGCTTCTCAGCATATTTTTGAGGTCAGCTCACCTGGGAAGACTCCCTGGTGAGGGGAGGTGAGCAGTGCATGTGTGTGTATATGGGCACATGTATGGGGCAGTGGAGGGGGTGGTTTAATAAGCCCATTTGGTCACAATTTTGAGCCACGTTTTCTAATTAAGCTCTATCTGTAATAAGAATGCTATTTTGTTATCTAAATATCTGATATTTCTTCTACTTCTCAACTGGTTCCAAAGTCAACAGAGGAAGAGAAAGTATTATTTATTTGAATATCACACCTAAAATAGATATAGTAATATTGTCTATCTCAGAGGGTGATTGTGAACATTAAATGAAATAGTAAGGTGCCTTGTATGGCCCTGGAAGAATAGTTAGTGGTCAGGAAATGTTAATTGTCATGATACACAACTGAGAGAGACAGTGGCCTGCTTCAAAGATCTTAATATGTCAAGATCCACGTCTCTTTGTTGGTCCCTGAGCTTTTAGTGATATGTTAATTCTGAAGCTACTGAGCTATTGAATCTATTGAATTGAGCTTGTGGTTAATTAAAATAGCTCAACTGTTTTATTATAAACTGTTTTCATCTGGGACTTCTCCAACACATGCTGCTTATTTTATTGAACCAAATTGTTTATTCTCTTTCTTCTTTCCTTCTTTCTTTCTCTCACTTCCTCCCTCCCTTCCTTACTTCGCTTCTCCTTCCTTCTGTCCTTTGCTCTCTCCTTCCTTCTGTGTCTTCCCATTCCTCCTTTCCTTATTTTACTTGTTCCAAAAAACAAATTTAGACCTCTAATCCTTTTACCAAAATATGTTCCAAGGCAATGCATGTAATTAATAAAGATGACTTCCTCATCTTTATTCCTACTGATAAAAATGTGGGAAGGTATGACCAATACCAGTTCCTGCCTTTCCATCATTCCTTCAGCTTTTCTATGAGTCCCTTTTGAGTTAGTTATTCAACTAGTAAATTCACTTAAGTGTTCTATCAACCAGTCTATTTTCTCTGGAAAACTCTGCTTTGAGAGTTCAAGACAGGACTGCAGAGAAGGATTAGTGACCATAGGCAAGTGGAATACCTATTGGAGCAGAGTAAAAAAGTAAAATCAAGCCCAAACAACAGTGGACCTCTGGGCATTCTATTAACACTTACATTATTTTTGTCTTTCACCTTCACTATAAAACTTCCCTTAAAAAGCTATAAAGCTTAAGACACCAGTCTTCTTATTTAGAAAAAAAATAGAGTTTAAATATAAAGGTTAAACATATCAGTCCTTGGAGAACAAAATGAAGGAAAGCTTTAACTAGGTGAATGCCAGCAGGTGGCAGGGGCTAAGGATCCCAGCTATATGCTACAGTGAAGTAAAATTAAAAATCAGGCAAGCTATCCCTTATACCTAAAATAAGGAACATGTTTGTTTTAACTGTTCCAATTATATGGATGTTACTTAATACATGTGCACATGCATATGCACAAAAATCTGTCTTCCAGCATGACTTAGCCTGATAAATATCCCTTGTATACCTCTTTTTTAGATAAATGTCCCATGTTTACAAAGCATATCAAGATGATGATTTCGGAAAAAATGACCAGTTGGGGTTCCTGGAAGCATGTAGAAAGGCACACAGTAAAATGTTCCTAGCAGGTTAATATGCCTCCCTAATTATTCAGAAAAAGAACGTTAGTGGAGAGACTCGAACTCTATTACTTTTCATTAAAAAATAATAAATAAAATACATAAATATAAAATATATGTAAATATATAATATATAAAATATAAAAAAATAATCTTTACTAAAAAGTTCTGACAAAATTGCAATGTTTTCATCCACAGTTGGGAAGTCATGATTACATTACAGGTGGCCTTTTCCACCCATTTATTTTGCTATCACATAAAGGGAATTTAATTTAATTTCTATAATTCACCACCACAAAAAGGTTATTTAAAAAAATGTCATATTAGCAACTCAAGGATTTCTCAAAGAGGAACGTCATCAGTGACAACGTGATTAGCATTATTCCATACTTCCTAAGAATATTGCAGCAAAGGCAAGCTGGAAGATGCTGTAGATGAGTGGGAAGGTAAACACGACATTGAGCTCCTCCTGGGTGAAAGAGAGTTGCACGATGGTGGAGCACAGCTGAGTGTTCTGCATCCCTGTTTCCAAAGCAACTGTCCGGCACCTGTGAGACATGTTACAAGGATTTGTGCTTTTATTGTCATTATTTTTTGCTTTGTTATTGTATAACATTGAAAGCAGATATAATGTGGGATGCCTGGGTGGCTCAGTTGGTTAAACGTCTAACTCTTGCTTTTGGCTCAGGTCATGATTTCATAGTCGTGAGACTGAGCCTCATGGGGCTCTGTGCTGGCTGTGGAGCTTGCTTAAGATTCTCTCTCTTCCTCTCCTTCTGCCCTCCCTTTCTCCTCCCCTTGCACATGTGCACGTGTGTGCTCTCTTTCAAAAAAAAAAAGCAGATATGAGAACAGATACATACATGTCTATATATTTATATCTGCTTTTAATGTATATATTCAACATAAACTTTTATTTATACTACATAGATATATAACTTCTTAATATGTGTCATTATATGCTATATATACTATATAAATATTCTATATTGCCCTAATCACCTTAAAAAAAAGATTTATCCATCCATTTGAGACATAGAGAGAGAGTGTGAAAGCCAGATTGGAGAGGGGCAGAGAGAGTGGGAGACAAGCAGAGCAGGGAGCCTGACTCGGGTTCCATCCCAGGACCTTGAAATCATGACCTGAGACAAAACCAAGAGTTGGATACTTAACTGACTGAGTTACCCAGGTACCCTCTCTAGTCACCTTTTATGATTGTTATGATAATGAGAAAAGAGATAAAAGTTCTGCAAAGTTAAGAAAGCATATGCAAACAGAGCACTGTTGTTACTGTTTTCTCCTTTTCACATTAAAAAAAAAATTAGAGATTATAACTTTTTTTTTTTTGTCCAGAGAAACAAAGAACAGTTACTAGCTTATTTTGCCTCCTGAGCAGTGGAATATATCCTTATGTATCTATACAGATATTATGTCTGTGTGTATCTTTATATATGTGTATGTGTGTATATGTATATATATCTTTATATATAAAGATAATATTTATATTATGTTATAATCTTTATTAAAAAGGTAATATATTTAATATAAATAAAATTGCATATTGAGCAATACATATATGTTTAAAGCAGGTATATATAAATAAAAAATACAGATATGAAAAGAGTAGGATCATTTATATTAGTGTTCCATAAATTCAAAGTGGGCTCATTTCACTCTTTTCAATTATGCCCTTGGTAACAGTGCAGTGCATAGAGCAGGGGCTGAGAAAACACTCAAGATAGAATATTGTTAGAGTTCCTTTATTTTTAAGTGGTTTTGTTTTTCTGATTAAATCATGATAAAAATCTATCGGGTAGGTATTAGTGCCCCCATTCTACAGATGAGAAAAGTCAGAGGAAGAGTGAAAGCCTGTTCTGAGGTCCCAAGGTCCGGAGGTGGTAGGTCAGAGTGCAAGCTAGGTCAGCCTGAGGACAGGTAACACTCCTCACTATCCACTGCTGCTGATCTCTTTCTCAATCTCATACATGCTCCAACTCTGACACTTGCCCATGGATTCAGATACACTGGTAGGAGAGGAAAAGTTTTTACTCGGTACCAGACTCACATTTGCTGAACCCAGTTCTAACGTCAGCACTTTGGGATGATGAGTCCATCCTACTGCTGGCTGGAGGAGCCCCTGTGTGTGACAAGGCCAGCCTAAGTGCTTTTGTTGAAGTTATTATGCTTGGAGATTAAGAATGTGAGACACTGTAAGAGCTCAATGTGCATTGTATGGGGAATGGTCCCCAAGCATTTGAGCAACACAGAGGCGGTCAATATTTTCTTCCTAGGGGACTAGTATAATTGAGGAATGAATGAGTCTGTATCATGACATATTCAGAAATGGGGTGAATGTTATTATAGGTGAAAGATTTTGAGTTTGTTATCAGTATTTACAACTGTTAGGGGTTGAATTGTGTCTTCCCAAATGCATTTGCCGAAGTCCTAACCCCCAGGACCTCAGAATGTGACCTTATTTGGAAATAGGGTCATCACAGATATAGTTAGTTAAGATAAAGTGATTAGGGTAGGCCCCCATCCAATATGATTGAAAATAATATGGGGAAATTTGGACACAGAGACATTCATAGAAAAAATACAATGTGACGACAGCCATCTTCAAGCCAAGGGGCAGACTCCCTTCACATCCCTCAGAAGGAACCATTCTGCTGACATGCTGATGTTTGGACTTCTAACCTCCAGAACTGTAAGACAGCAGATTCTGTTGTTTAAGCCACATTGTCTGGGGTCCTCCCCTACAGCAGCCCATAACAAATGCATACAACAGCTTTTACAAGAAGAAACTTCCCAGTCTGACTTATCAAAACACCATACCTGTGCCAGGACTGACCAGATATTCTAGCCAGTAAAAACCCTAGAGAGTATCCAGCCAAAGGAAATAGTGTTCCTATGATCCACAGTTTGGGAGCGATGATCCAGGCACTCTGGTATAGAATTCCTCCGACGACAGCTATGAGCACAATAAGGATTGCCCCTGTGATGGACCCAATCTGGAGGGAAGATACAAGTAGACTTAACCATTGTGATAGCAAAGTCACCACTCTGGGTTTTCCTTTCCTGATGACTGTGGTGAGCCCACCAGAAACTCTGGTGCTTGTCCCATGTTCTCATTTTTAAAAAATAACAGAACCTTCAATGTCTGAGCTCCATTAGCCTGAAGAAGATGTTCTAGCTTGCAAATTATCCTGTTGGAGGGGAAGAAAGCCCAGTCAACAAGAGCTCCAGATTCAATTCCTCCTGCTCTAGTTCCTTTGGTAAGTCACACAACTTCTCTTAGTCCTGGTTTCTTCATCTGTAATTGAGGATAAAATCTTGCCCTAGACACTTTTTGTTATAATGATAATGAGAAAGGGGATATAAAATTCTACAAAAGCTAAAAAAGCATATGAAAACAAAACCACTGTTATTACCGTTTTCTCCGTTTCACACTAAAAAAATTTGGGGATTATAACTCTTTTTTTTTGGAGGGGGGATCCAAAGGAACAAAGAAAAGCCACCTAGCTTATTTTGTCTTCTGATCAGTGGGGTATATGTACCTCTATATCTATATCTTTATCTGTATTAATGTCTGGGTATTTACATCATCTGTGTGTTTTATCTATACCACTTTTATCTGTATCCATCTCACCTGGCTCAAATACAGCTGGTGAAGGGGAATGCATGATTACTAATTATTAATGGGTACTAATATCTACCAGTTGCCAGGTACTGGACTGGCCATATGGATTCAGAGATAAAGAAACATGTTTTCGAAAACAGCTACTTAGGTCTATTTTATAACACCAACCCACAGAACAGAGATCAGAGCCACGTGCCATGGGAGTGCAGGGTAGGGTAAAAGCAAGAGGTGGTGTTTGAGTTTGATATCTCAAAGTAGGGATAGAATTCTTCCCTGTAGGTGGGGCCAGGAAGGGTGGTCAGGTGCCGCCTTATAGGTGGCATTGTAGAAGAGTGGATGGCATATCTAACACTTGAAGTCTCCCCAGATGGAGGTTTATAATATGATGAGAAAATAAATTTAGTGGCTGGAGAGATCTATTATTGCAACTCACACTGTGGAGCATTTGACTTAGCAACCTATGGCATGGGACACTGACCTTGAGTATGATCTTGGCTTTCTGGGGCCATTTGTGATTAACTAACATTCCAATGGAAACCGGAACAACAAGAGCCACCAAAGATGTACCTAAAAATGACAGAAGAGGGATTTGATCAGCAGAACACACATAGTACAGGGAAGACGAAGACAAAAGAGTAAGCAGCCTGGAAGAGGCTTAGGTAGTAGATGGGTCTCCCTTCTTGAGCACACAAAACAGACACAAGCGAAACAACAACAAAACTCTCCTCTTTCACCCACTCCAGCAAATAATTTATTTTTTTTTTCAGCAAATAATTTAACATTACTGGCAGAGCACTGATAATATGGAAGATGTAAATCCTTTTTAGAGTTCTTTATATTGACACTCTTCGTTTCAATTTGTCAGAATCTTGGCTTCTTTGATCTTTGGGTTTTTATGTCCTAGGAAAAATACCTTCTTAAAGTTTGTGTGTATGTTTTACCCAGATATTTTACATCTGCCTGTTAACTTCACAGTAGCAGAAATAAAACAAAAAGTTCAAAATTCTCCAGGCACTTTATGGGCCAATGACTTCTGGCTCAGACCAAGCTCGGTTATTCAAATCTATAGCAGAGAGGTGAGAGAAGAGGTTGAAAAAGCACGCTTTAAATTTTCTGTGAGATAATATATTTGGCGACCTCTCAAGTAATTATAATTCTTTGCAGGAACGTGCTCACCCAGCCAGATAAAAGAGTCATACTTCAATTTCCCTGTGTTAAATTTACTGCTGTTCCCATGACATGTGGTTTGTTTCTCCATGTTACTTAACACTCATTGGTCCAATCACTGCTTTTATATAATATAGTACCAACAGCTTCGAACTTCTCATGGGCTGTTTCTTTTTCAAATATCCTTTTAAAGCAGTAGGGCAAAGTGGAATTGAATAATGAGATTTTGAGAGTGGTTTTTGCTTAGTGTTGGAGTAGATTCAATGAGGACTGGAGAATGGATTCTAGATTCCAGGGCTGTAAATATGAATTTAAAATGATCACAACAGCGATGAAAACATAATTTCTTTGTAGTCTTCTGGTCCTCCTGACAATATAAAGGTCAGCAGTTATTTTTTCTCAGAAATTACTCAAAGGGATTAAGTAATGGCCAGGAATACCTATAGCAGAAAAAAAAGGGGGGGAGGGGGAAGGACAGGGTGGGGAGAAAATGGTGGAACACAGGATATGGAAGAGTCGTTGATAGATGTGCTGGTAAGAGCCCCCAGAAAAATCTCCTCTGGGTAGCCTTATATCCTGCTACTGTGGGAGGAGACTTCCTCCCCCGGGTGTCCAGACTACTCCCTAAATTGTGTAAAGTCTGTAGGCTTTAAATTAAAACCTTCTTGATATGAATTGATTGTAGTGTGGTAGCTTCAATCTAAGTGCAAATACTGGGCTTGGAATGTCAGTGTGGTTAGGTTTTTGGTAATGTATATATATTTAATGTGTTGGCTCCATGAAAGGAGAGACCCTGCCTCACCAGGTTTGGGCTCCTCCCAAAGGGTCTTTATCTCTTCCTGGCAGCTCAAGGCTGCAGGATAAGCATGCAGGCAGGACGGCCTGCCCAAATTGTGTTTCCTTTCTCACCCAGATGAGGCCAGAGACAGTTTTTCCAGAGCCAGGAGTTGACCAGAGGAAAAAAAAAGAAACCCATCAATACTCTTTGCCCTTCTTTGCACTCAGAGTGTGTGGCTCCCACCCGGAGAGGTGGGGTGGTAGGACTCTTGACTCTTCAGTGGGGGTAAAGATTCTCTTTCCTTCTCAGGGCTGTTTTCCCTCTTCTTGATTTCCTGATGTGCCTCTGACCCTTGCCCCACTCCCTGCCCACTCCCCGTGTCAAATGCCTGTCCAGTCAGATGGGAAATCATCTGTTTGCAGTTACACCATGTGAACCCTAAATTGGCCTTTAATAGAGTTCACAGAGCAGGTATGGGAGGAATGAAGGGTGGATAAAAGTGAGAGGTGGACAGTCACAGGGTGGTGTGGGGCCAGATGGACTCAGAGTGGAACCTTACAGACTGTGGGGATGATGCAAACTGTCCAGCTCCTCTGTGCTCTGGTTTCCCCATTTGTGAGGTGGGTAGAGTTGTGTCTAGCTCATGCTGCTGCCATGGGAATTAGGTGATGAAGCAGGTGCACAGTTCATGGTGCTAGACACCCTTAAACAAATGGCAGAGTCAGGGCGGGGGTTGGGGCAGCAATCTGCTGCGGCCACCCTCCTCCACCCCTACATCCCCATGGGAAGGGCTCAGCCAGAGTGTGGCCCCTGCAGAGTTTGGCAGGCATCGTGGGGAGCCTAGGCTTGCAGCCCTGCCCACGGAGAGGATGCACAGACCAGAGGGCACTTCCAGCTCACTGCTCATCCAGGACAAATTAGTCACCCAGGCCTTTGCTTCCTCATCTAAAAAGTAGTGAGAACAACCTGTGAAGTAATTAGGTTGTTTTCTTAAAGGACTAGGAAAAGCCAATAGTAAGAAGGTTAGGGTGGAAAAAAAGCCTGGGCAAAATGGTGATGAAGCAGTTAATAGCTTGTTTTTCAAACTCATTAAACATTTTCAAAAGTATTTTCCTCTTCTTTTTTCTTTTTTTAAAAGATTTTTAATTTATTTATTAGAGACACACACTGAGAGAGAGAGAGAGAGAGAGAGAGAGAGAGAGAGAGAGAAGCAGGCTCCATACAGGGGGCCTGACTTAGGGCTCTATCCCCGGTCTCTAGGATCACACCCTGGGCTGAAGGTGGCGCTAAACCGCTGAGCCACCGGGGCTGCCCTCTTTTTTTTTCTATTTTCTTTTTTGCCCTGATCTTTGCTGCCACTCAGGTGCTAATTACTCTTTCTCATGTTCTCTTTTTAAAAAAGACTTATTTTTAGGATGTGCTCTAAGTCATTCATGGTATAGTTAGAATTATTCAATGAGGCCATGGAGTGTTTTCCAGGCAGGAATGAACTAGAGGAGAATATTTTAAAGCTTAAATTATTTTTTAAAACACTAAGTAATACAGACTTAAACTCCTTACTCAACAGACAGGTTCTTTGAGAGACCTACAGTGCACACTACTCAAGCAGTCTACGTCGTTTAGCTTGAAAGAAGGTGCCCTCCAAGGGGGCAGACTGAGAGTTAAGGAGCCTGAGGCATAGCAGGTGATTGATTCTGTAGGGTCACCTTAAAACTTATTCACAGGAGATTATCTCTGATATGAGAGATTTCCTCAGGTCAGTAGAAGGACCTAGTGTGGAGAAATCCCATACTGAGTAAGGTGTGTCAATACAGATTGTCCCAGATTAGTGTTTGTTCTAATTCAGTTGTATAGACCTCAGTCCTGTTAGTATCACAGGGAAGCATCTTTCGTAGAGATGGAAGGGACTTTAGATATAGCCAGTCCAGCTTCCCATGCCAACAAGAATTCCTTTACAAATATCCTTCTGAGTCGCCATCTAGCTTTGCTTACGCTAAGCTCCCTTCAGTGGACACCCATACCTCCTGAGGTAGCTCTGAATAAAGTCAGCTGAATAAAGACTATGCTGCATGCCATGTACCTGGTGATATCTACCGTCTTACCTGTATCTCATCCTTTGTGACTACGGTTCTGTGGGAAATGCCTGGTTTGGGAAGGCCAGGAACCGTGTTGTCTTGGCCTTGATTCCATGTTATACAAACAACTTAATTTTCTACTGTCATCTGTTGTCCCAGAAACAGAAACACAGCCCTTTTGGGGTGGGTGTTAACATCTGGGAGCAAAACGAGTGGAGACAGAGTCATGACTAGCAGATCTGACTTCTGGGGCATAGTATACAGACTGTGCCAGGCAATCAACTTCTAAACCAAGATGTGGCTCACAGTCGGGTGTTATCTACACTATGTTTTATCTGGTAGTTTCCCAGGGTCACACTCATGATTGCTTATGAGGTGCCCTAATGTTAAATCATTAGTGGAAAAATTGTTTTTCTCTATTTCTTCAATCTGAGTATCTGGGAGCAAACTCCTATTCCCATAAACTAATTGTCCTGTGGTTTACAGAAAGGACAGAGCACCCTGTGGCCCAGCAATCTTGGCTTCCTCAGGTCCAGATGGCTGTGCCTTAAGTCAGCCCCTCTCTCTGCTGATTTCAATGGAGGAAAAGCAGGTTTTCCTTAGGGATCAAGGTTTGGGATTTAGGTTCTACCAACCCGTATTCAAATGCAGGTGTGACTTGTAATGAAATCCGGATTGGTCAACGCTGCTGCTGGTGCCAGAGGTAAATACTAGCTAGGACTGAGCCTGGCCTGACGATGAACAGAGAATAGGAGCGGGATATCCAGAAATCTTGCAGGGGGATGACTTACCTATGTTATCAAAGGGAATGACGATCGTCCCAGAGTCGACCCACATTTTGGTATAGATAAAGAGGCACAGCGGCATCATTCCCAGGGCGAGCAGCGTGGAGCATGTAGTCATGCTGATGCTGAAAGGAAATGGGCAGGTTGATTCGTCCAGCTGGGCTTTCTAGGGGGAAAGCTTGCTTCACGGTGCAATTTGTGATTAGGAAGTCCCACAAAAGACGCTCCAGCAACAGCAGCAGCATCTAGGCTGATGGATGGACACAAACATGTGCCCATCTTTGTACAGGTCCCAGCCTTGAGCAAAATGCTGAGATCCGGATTTGTTTTTCTACTTTGTCTTGGGTCATTCCTCCCTCCCCCTTGGTTCTCGAGGATCAAAGAAGATAGTTAATAACTGCTTCAATTCATTATTTAAAAAGTTACAAGGTGCTTGGACACGCCACCCTTTGGACCTCCAATCAGAGAAGAGCAAACACCTCTACACCAGCCAAAACTTTAGGAGCTTTGCGGCATCTGTCTGTACTGAGATGAGACAGGCCTCCCTGGGACCTTGGAGGAGAACACATGTCCAAGAGAGGGAGCCTCAGTGTCTTTTTCCAAGGTAAACAGATTATTGCCCCAATGCCTATGGCTTGAGAAAATAAATAGAAAACTGACTTAAAAAAATGAAAGGAGACATGTAAGCAGGCAGGGGAGGCCTGGATTCTATTTCCACTAAGAAATTTTACCAAATGTGTGTTCAGAAGAACCAGGGTTTTGTACCATTCCTCCTGAGAGCATCTGTATTTTAGTGAGCAAATCTGGCTGGGTATCTTTGGCTTTTGATACGGAGGAATTTATACGGAATGGTGCTATTTTCAGCAATGTGACAGTGGATGGAAGAGAGGTTTTTGGGTAGCGGGTCTTCCTGGTCCCATCAAAGGGCCCTATACACAGAGGCACATTCTCCTCCTGGGGAGCCGAGCTGTTAAATGTCTGGGCCAGATGTTAAAGGCAGACACTGCCCGGGCTGGAAGCAGGCGTGGCCACTTACTACATAAGTACTACAGTCTTCAGGTAATTTACTTGATTTCCCTTTGCCAGCTTCCTTATCTGTGAAATGAAGATAAGATCGTCCCCACCTCATAGACTGTGAGGACTAATGACCCAACGAGTCCAGTATAGAATAATGCAAGGCTCTTATTAAAAGTCAGTTACTGTATTAGCCATCCAGCCATAGTGTGTGTGCCTGCCTTTATGTGCGTGTGTGTGTGTGTGTGTGTGTGTGTGTGTGTTGTGTTCTGGCAAAATACAGAATCAGGAAACTGGAGAAATTTTTCTGAAAGTTCTTTTTCCAGAAGTTGTATCATGGATACTATCAGAGTAATAATTTCTTAAAGGTATTAGATGTGAACTTGAAGGAAAAAGTGAAATTACATTATCTGTGCCCCCCTCCCTCGCCCCGCTGCCCCTAACAAAAACCAACAACCACACTACACAATTCTAAGGAAAACAGCTAGAGGTGAGGAATTTTGTTTTAATGTATCTAAGCACAGTTTTGGCAAAAGCTGGCAATATTTATCAGAGGGCTTAACTTCCTTAATAATCATTTTTTAAAAACTGGAGATGACCTCACTTAAAATGTGTTTAAAGATTTTAGGAAAAAAAAAATACTTGTCTGGTGGAGCTAAAATAGTATAACACCAACCAATGTTAGAGATGTATATAAAATGTTTTCAAGAAGTTCCATCTATTATGGTGACAGGTTAATTTAATTTAGATACAAAATAGAGATGTTAAGGAAGAATCCTAAACCAGAATAATACTTTTCGTAAGGAGTCCTACTTATAATAAAAATATGGGACTTTGTAAACTCTATTTACTTTGTAAATACCCTTCCTTTGACATTCTCTTTTTTATCTTTTACTTAAAAAATAAATCAGAATGGATTAGTTAGCACCATAATGAAATTACTTTTATTCTAGTATGTCCGATGTACTTTCCAGAGTGGAGAGAACAGGAGGGGGTGCACAAAAGGAGTGGTGCTCACTACCTGGATCGTATAGCCAATAGAAGGCCAAGAGTTTTTTTGTTTTAAACTATGAGAAATATGTTTAGAAGGAAGTCTGTTTCTGTCTTTGTTTTTTCTTTCAAACATCTTTGCAAAAGCTTCAATTTTGAGTTATTGCTAAGGCAATTTATGAAGTTGCATCATGGTTTTGGGTTTGGCAAGAACGGTTTCCTGAAGACCATGAAGAAGGACAAGTCAGCAGTTGGAGAAGGGAATGGTCTAGCTTTAGCAAGCCATCTTAACCATGAGGCACTGCAGAGATACAAGAGAATAGGTGGCCAGAAGTTGATGCCATTTGAACTCATATGAGAACAATATCGAAACACTCAAAATGAGATGAAAAACATTTCAAAGGTAGGGGAACCTGGGTGGCTCAGTGGTTAAGTGTCTGCCTTTGGCTCAGGTTGTGATCCCAGGGTCCTGGGATGAGTCCTGCATAAGACTCCCTGCAGGGAGCCCTCTTTTCCCTCTGCCTGTGTCTCTCATGAATAAATAAATAAAATATTTAAAAAATTCACAAGTCATAATTTTGGGGAGCAATGTAGAAGAACAGATTAGCAAAAGAAAAAAATCATTTTACATGAATGAAATCTGAAATTTTATAAGAAATATATAGATGTCAATGATAGAAATACTATCATGAATTTATATTGGAATGAGGAAATATGTAAGAAAAGCAAAAATCTCCTGTCTTTAATTTTTGGCATTAGCTCTATTAATCACTGGGGATAACTGTTTTCTTTTTTTTCCTTTTAGAAATAAAAACAATAAGTGAGAATTCAGTAAATGTTAAGGAATTTGGTGAAGTCAGTGATGAGGAATGCAAAGACTTTTATCATGTTAGAAGTGAAACACCAAATTCAAAGGATCAAACAAAGTGTATACAGGTGTTGCTAGAAATTGGGGATGTGATAAGCAATAGATACAATGTTGAACAAAGATTAAGAGTCTGGATAGGGATAAGTGGATGGGTCTGGATTCAAATTCTGACTCTGACATATACCACCTCTGTGACCTTGGTAAAGGTTTTGAGCCTTAATTTTATCATCTGTCAAATGCAGAAAATAATAGTACTGGCCTCAAGAGGATTATCTTGGAATTCTCTTAGAATTATGTGGAATACTTGTACTGAGTATGGCTCATAATAGTGCCAACTCAATACTAGCTAGTAAAATAAAAGTAAATAGAGAAACATAGTTTGGTTACTTAGAAGAAAAAACAGGAAAAGTCCAATACTGTTAGACTAGTTCTTAGAGTAGAGAGGAGCTGGGCGTTTATGTGGTTTAAATGGGAGAGACTGCTTTGAATTTGTCATAAGCCAGAGGTTTGGGATCTTGAACCTAAAAAAAAAACCATGAAAACTTAACTGGAAGATGAAAAATGCAACAATCTTTAGCCAGAAAATAAAGGATGTGGAAGGAAAATCTAGAAACTATTAGCACTAGACAATAGTTACAGGGAATGCAGCTAATAGATTGTAGTGAAGGAACTGAGAGAAGTGGAGGAAAGGATGCATGAGCAGGGATTTCCCAAAGAAGTCAAGGAAAGGAAAATGAGAAGGAAAAGTCCTTGCATGGCTGAGGCCACTGCTAAGAAACGAGGTTTTGAAAATGGAGGATCTCTGGGAATATAGCAATCACAAAAGAAACAGACATCTCTTTTGTCCCTTGAACTATGGGTCCTGTCACCAGCAGATTTACCTGAAGGTGTCACCTTCATTTCTCCCAGAAACATTTGTTCATAGGATGCCCACTGCATAGCTAGAGCAGGAGAAAACACCTGTACACTAATCAAATTCGTGCAACAATTTTCTAGGCTAGAATGGTCTGAGAAGGAGCTGAAATATCTCTTGCTGTATTTCAATGAACAAGGTCCATAATTTTGTTAAGGATAATTGTCTGCTATTTTTTTTTGCTGGTTTTTGTTTTCACTAGAGATTGCAAAATGCAGTGCTTCCCAGGTTCAGAAGAAATGGTAGGGGTGAGGAGTGATGAGGTAATGTAGGGGGAAATGAAGGGGTGAGGGAAATCGGGGATGAGGGGGAGAGGAGGACACAAGGGTGTGAGGGGGGAATAATGTGGTGAGTGAGAGATAGGAGTGGGGGTGAGGAGGGGACAGGGTCCTTGGGGGGAAATTATTTATTTTTTTCTCCCAGAAACCACATCCAAGAAAGTCAATGTAGACGGAGTAGTTTTACTTGCATTGTGTGGTAGCCGTTCAAGCAACTAGTAACCAGTACAGATACCTGTTGGTATAAATGATCATATCTTGGCTGCCATTGCTAGAGTTCCAGTGGAAGTGGAGAAGGTAAAGTTCTTAGAGGACAGAATTGACTCCAGAAGAATAGAGTGTGTTGGAGAACTATTTCCCAACAGCTGAGGTGATAATCTCTAAATTTGCTTTAGAGAAATATTTGAACAGTTTTTCCTTTAACATATGCAATGCATAATGTCATCATCTTATATAGTAGCAGAATTTAAGCTTCTTTCAATGATTATGAGCATTGTGATAAACATTATTACTCGCTCTGCCAAAATACAGCCATGTCTTCTGGGTCATTGTGTTTATAGAGCTGTTTGGCTGTAGATTAAGTGATGATACAGAGGCTGCTGTGTCTTGTGAGGTGCCTTCTTTGCTTTGCAGGCATTTTTGGTTTTCTCTCTTGAGGTCAGGCTTTCTGGGCCACTTGCTGCTGTGGGACACAGGCCTGCCCCTCTAGTGCCTCATTCCCCACTCCACTTCTTATTTCTTATCCTTGGTGCTGGGAAATTGCATAATAGAACTCTAGGATTAGGAGAATAAGAAGGTCCTGTGTAAGGAACATTTATGAGATTAAGCAGGATGTATTTGGGGTGTGTAGTCTTCTACTGGGTCTTATTTGAGTTCTGGGTAGGTGGAATTGCTAGCATCACTGCTGGACCAGAGCTGTTGGTGTTATTTTGTTATTGCAAGACAAAAGGGATCTGTGGAGTACACACTTTTTAGATTGAAAATTAAAAATTTCAATGCCATATGTCCCATTTAGGGATTATTTTGACTTGCTGAACAATTCATATACAGTGATTCAGCTGGCTGTTTTCTACCAGGGTTTCAAATTCTACTCTGGTTCTTATTTTTTAATATTTTATTTTTTTTACAGGAATTGTTATATGAGGTAGATAGGATTACGTAATCATCTGTTTCAAGACAAATACGATTTCCTTAAAACCACAGAGAAGTGTAAGTTGGAGCTTTTAGATTAGGTCCCTCCAGTTTTAGCTTGCGGAATGAAATCTGTTTCAACAGCCAAATAACCCAGCATCATGCATATTTTTCCATCTTACAAAATGATTATACATGGCATTATGTTGAGGCATAAGACCTCCATTTTGTTGAAAAGTTACAAATATTAGGTAAAAGCTCTTCAGCGGACATCAAAGTCCCATATTTAATTCAGGCCCCTCTCCACAGTTTAGAGGGTACTGGCTTTGGGAATTGTCACCTCTGTGTGCTTATGTCCATATCAAACTAAGTTGAAACCTAAAAGAACCTTTTGCTATATGGTGGTTCACAGATTAACTAAACCTGAGCAATACCTGCCACCCTGCATTCTTTACAGGCCTTCCTTAGGAAAAAAAATCTATTGCAAGGAGGATGTGGTATTTCCTTAAGTGAAAACTATGTGAAGTGCAGACGCATAGTCTGTATGGCTCTTCTAAAGCTTTGGGAGGATCAGCACCAGCTGAGATGAGATGGAAGGCTCCCAGTTGCTCAGTAGGCACTGGATCAACATGGAGTACAGTTTTACATTTTGCAGTGGTTACATTTCTATATCTTAAGCTTTGCTCTTCTGAGTATAGTAGCTGGTGATTAACAGAGCTGATTGCCTACTGTACAGTGTTTAATAAGATATGTTACATTAACACCTGGCTGCTTTGCAGAAATGCATACCTTTCCCGGGAAATGAGGAATTGTAAGGTATGGACAAAGACATTTTTCTATTCAACTTAAAGCATTAAAATTCTCAGTCTCATCGCATTAATGCGTCATCTTATTTCTATCAGTTTTTTTTCCCCCACTGCTAGTTCAGACTGGCATGGGATGAATTGGGCAAACATTACAATTTAGATTACTCTGTGGGAAGCAGAGAAACCATTTCTGTTTATTTTATAGTAAGGTAAGCATAATTAAAAAAAAAAAGCTGTTGCAGGTTTTTTTTTTTTTTTTCTTTTAATGCCAGTAGAAGTGAAGTAAATACACAAATTCTTCCTAAGGCTTTATACCAGGAAAAAGCTTGTTCAAAGATCTAGCTGTATTTGTAGAGCTGACCATCATCTCAGCACAGATTCTACTGTTAAATGAACATTTTGATTTCATGATTGCTCATAGAGATTCTCATCACCACAAAGAAAGGTTTGTTTTGTTTTGTTGCTGATACCAACGAGGAAAACGTCCTCAGGTACATTTGTGGGTCAGAATTAATTTCTTTCTTTCTTTCTTTCTTTCTTTCTTTCTTTCTTTCTTTCTTTCTTTCTTTCTTTTTTTAGAATTTCGTTTTTGAAAAACTTCGAATCTTTTCCCAAAGGTAAGCAGTGATTAGTCAACTCCCTGTTAGCTTAGTTAGATTAAAAAACACAAATACAAAATATAACCCCCAAATTCCAATAGCTAAGCAGTTGTACAGGAAGGTGAGTGAAAGCATTTATTTTCTCCTGTTTAATTCTTCAGCTGTACCTAGATCAGTGGCAGATCAGGTGGACATCACAGTGACATAGGCTTCTGAAAAGATTCATTCAATGTGATTGTCACATTGCAGAGGCATGTGATTGCAGTATGCAGAGGCTTAGATATCTTACCTCAAGTCCATGTCGCCATCTACCCAGTAGGCCAAGATATTGGAGGCAGTTCCTCCAGGACAGCATCCCATGATGAGTACCACTACGGCTTGGAGAGGGAGGATGTCAAAGGCCACTGACAGGATGAATCCCGTGAGGGGCATGATTCCAAATTGACAGAGGAAGCCAACGCATATGCCCCATGGCCGCTTTATGTGTCCTAGGAATTTCTTGATTTCCACATTGCATCCCATGGAAAACATCACCATAGCCAGGAGGATGGTTAAGACAGTACTCAGTACCACACTGAGGATGTCATTGAAGTTATTCTGAGTTACCACACAGGACGCACCATTGCAAACTGTGGCATTGGCCGAACAGCCCGTTGAATTATTCATTGCTGGATTTGTTGCTCAAATAGTCACAGAAGTCCACAAAAGTGCCGATCTTCTGCTCCTCGGAGATAAATAATGCCTAATCCAACCACGTCAAACTTTTAAACCCTTCTTAACCATGTGTCACTTGGTGTCTCTTTCAAAAGCCACCTCAGAGAGGCAATAAAAAACAGTAAATGCTAGTTTGTCAGTTTTCAGAGGTGACATTACAACACACACAAATTATGAATCATAAAAGTACTGCCAAATTATTGGCTCAGTCAGAGAATTGTAATTAATCATTTATTGGCATGATAATGAACCGTGCCATATAAAAAGATCTGTGTTAATGTTTAATGCTGCGAAGGTTTGTTAAATAATTTCAGTTAAGTGACACTTAAAAAACAAGTCAGTAAATGATAGAACATCAGAGAGTTAAGCTGTAGAAAAGCACGTTGTTCACTCACCTCTCTTTGAATAGGGGGGAATTGGGTCCTGAAAAGTCGGGTGTCTTGTGCCATGTTAGATTGCAAAATAGTGTCAAGCTCTGACCTGGGACCCAGACCTCTAATTTTCCTCCCCCAAATCGTCTTCCTACTGTGTCAATCAGTCTGCTCCTATTGGTCTCTAGTGTTCATAAAGGTTATGTAAATTTGAGAAACTGTGTAGGGTCCTGAGGCAAACCTATGCGGGAATAACATGCGGGAGGGTAGACTGTTTCCTATGTTGTCTGGAGGGAAGGGGGCTGCTTAGGAGAGCCATCCACAATTACACAAGCGATTATGTGTGTGTCGCCATGGTAACAAAGTGCTGTTTTTCGATAGAGACAATACAATTATTTAGAGGGATGAACCTCAGAGGATTAGGTCAGAGTGACAGGAGCTCTGTGCTTGGAGTCAGGAATTGAAATCAGATTTTTTTATTTGTGGTGGGGGTGGTGCCTGGAGGTTTCAAGAGAGGTTGAGTTTTGTAAACATCAAATAGTCAACCTTATTTTAGGCAGGACACTGTACGTGGTGTGTTAGGAGGATAAAAGAAAAAAGGTAGAAGAGAGATTGTTCCTGTTCTCAGGAGTTTGTAATCCAATTACTGAGTCAAGATGCAGCATAAGAATAAAATTGAGCATTTTGATCAGGATTCTCATTTTATAGGACAGTTATTCCTGATTTGTTTAATTTAATCATGTTAAATTAAATAGGATGAGCATCCCCATTTTACAGATGAAGACTTGAGGGTCTTTATTTAGTCACCCAGCTGGTAACTGGACCCCCTGAAACTCAGTCTGGCTTGGTGAAAATTAGAAGAACCTTAGAACAGAACTTCTTAAAACACGTGAATCCTCTAGGGGTCTTGTTATTATGCAGATTCTGATTCTGGAAGTCTAGGGTGGGCCCCAGGATGTTTGCATTTCTGACGAACTCAGAGTTGGCAGTGCTGATGCCAATCTAGGGGACCACATTATGCGTATCAAGACCATAGAATACCTACATCAGGATGGCAACCGTGGCACCAAAGCTGGTGGAAATTGAGTTTTCTGGTTACAACTGAGAATAGCATTTACAGAGCAAGTCAATATAGGGAATTACCTTTTTCATAACTTGAGTCAACATGAGCTGTGAGCACCAAGCAAAGAAGTCGGTTGTGTCAGATGTCCCAGCTACTGGGGGCCTAGGGGTGCTGTCTCTTTAACCTGGGATTGAGCTGCTGGGAAAACACTGAGCAATGTCCCTAAGGGGCGACAATGGTTCACACTCTTCGTGGGTGCAGCTTCTATTCCAGGAGTGCCCCTCTTCAGCTGGTGGGCTTCATACTGCCTCTGCTGGCCTGGGTGGGTGGCCATTAGCTCTGTCTGGCTGCAGGCCAGTTCCTGGGAAATTCTCCTGTCTCTGTCACTACCCTTTCTGCTCCCACAGCTAAATGATTAGCTAGGTAATTCCCATAAGGACTCCCCTGCCACTCCTACATGTGGAATGACTTGGCCCTGCCCTGCTGGCCCCCTGCAAGCATCTTCTGGGACTGGCCTCTGGCCTACTTCTTGGCTTAGGTGCCAGGCAGCTGAGGGCAGATGAGCCGAATGCTCCCCCTGCTGCTGCACCTTGGCACCTGTCAGCGCTGGCTCTTCCCGTGATGCCACTGCGAGGCCACACAGGACTGCAGAATTGAGGGCCTGACACATACGCAAGTGGTGAGGGCTTTCAGGGCAGCTGCCGTGCTTTAACCTCAAAAGGCACCCAAGAGTCGTGGGAAAGCTAGCCTGGGACCTATGCACCAACAGCCTCTTTCACTTCCCCAGGGCTGGTCTGCAAGAGGGTCACTTGAATCTTTTGGGTTGTCAGGGGGATCTGGCCTGTTTCCCAGGGTGGGCTTCCTGTTCTGGGCTGGACTTGCTGCTGGGTTGCCAGGTGAAACCTGTACCTAGCCTTTTTTCCACACTGCTGAACCGGAGGAGAGAAAGTGAAGAGAGTAGAAAGTGGGTTCAGAACAAAGCTGTTCTCAAATTTCAGACGACTTGCTAAGGAGATTTGAGGCTCCCAGGGGCAGAACGCTTTGCATATAGACAACTTGCAAATGAGCAGTCTGTTCGACTAGACAGAAAGCTACAGTTCTGGTTTAAAAAAATGTGCCAATGCATTTCTAATTTTCACATTGTTTTTACATAAATTTGCACATTAGGCTCGAGAGGCCTCATATTCAAGTATTGGAGTGATTCACAATTAATTAGTACCCTTAACTTCAGCCGCATTCAAATTCAGGCATCAGACCAGGATAAATGGAAAATATCTAAATATGTAAAAATCATTCTTTTTAATTGCAACACAGAATCAGGGAACAGATGCGCACCTGAGTGCACTGTCAGGAGGCTGGGGCTTGATTTCCACTGTCATCCTCCTCAATCTTTTCGGCTCATTGTCTCCATGGGCTAGGTTTGGGTACAGACCATCTTTATGAAACCAGCAGGTGGTTCCTGCCTCTGGCCTCCTGGGCAGAGACCAAACAGCTGGAGGGTCAGTTTGACTGCTCAGGCTTCCATTTGGTGCCTGTGTATCACATTGGAGTAGTGAAGGTTTAACAGCTTTTCAAAGGGTTTGCCCTGAAGATCACACGGGCAAGACAGGCTTTCTGTTTCCTATTGTGGCTCTATTCAGATCAACAGTCATTTGGGATTTGAGTGATTCCGTTGAATAGTTCCCTCTGGGTGAGATGACCCCCCTCACTCCTCTCTCCCATTCCTTCCCGCGTGCTGAACTCTTATGGAACCTGCAAGTCCCACAGTCAGAGTTACTATTTGGAGTCTCCACTGACTGTCTTTGAGGCCAAAATACCCTGGGGAGAATAGACTGGGGCTGGACTAGCTGTCCATTCATCTGATTGGGATCAAAGGCTTGACCACTGAGCACCAGCTGTATGTCAATCATTTCAGGAGGCTTCTGTTCAATGGCATTTTGTAAAACAAAGTTCAAGGTGATAATCTCTTTAATAAAACCTATTACCTGGGATGCCTGGGTGGTTCAGTGGTTGAGCATCTGCCTTCGCCTCAGGGCGTGGTCCTGGGATTCTGGGATTGACTCCCACATAGGGCCTCTTGCTTCTCCCTCTGCCCATGTCTCTGCTTCTCTCTCTGTGTCTTCTGAATAAATAAATAAAATCTTAAAAAAAAAAAACCCTTAATATCATCCAACAGTGCAACTGTGAGATTCTGGTAATATATCTCTTCAAGTGGCAGGACTGCTGATTAAGCAGATGAAGCAACAGTGGGATATGCCCCTTGGTCTCCTTTCCCTTCTCAGATTTTATCCCCTTGGTTCCCCTTGGTACCACACTTGCACCACCTCTTCACCATCTCTACATACTGTACCTCCTTTCAAACTTCCAGCTCAAGGCAAAACTAGAACAAAAAAGTGGACAACCTTTCCTTGTTTTCCTCCACATTTCTGAGACAGGGTTGGCTTTTCAAAGGGAACTTTGTTAAATATTGATAGAGCTGAGAACAAAATTAATGAAAGGCAGGAAAGCCTAAAATCAGCAAATTTTCTGGCTTTTCAGAATGCAAGCCCAGTGGCCAGGCTGGGGAGAGAAAGGAACTGATAAAGGAGGGGCCGTCAGGGGCAGATTCTCAAGATTCTTGAGTTATGTGTGGAGGAATTTGGACTTCTCCTGCATAGGGTATTTGCTCACAGCAATGGAATACAGGAGCTGAGTTGGATTTGAGATGCTAATTAAAATTAAAAACAGAGAATGCTTGATACTTAGATGCCTTGTTAAAATAGGAGTCAAAGTTACATTTAAAAATCAAGTTGCAATTTGATAAGCATCCTTGATGACGCACAAGAAAACAATGTTGGGGTTAAAAGGATTAAGGCTAATCTTTTTTTTTTCTTTTTCTTTTTTTAGTACATGGCATATATGAGCTATTTTGGGGACATTTAGGGTGGAGATAACTCATTAAGGAAATAAGTAATTTATCCTTTATATTTCACTTTATAATTTTTACAACTGATAAATATTTATTACAAAAATTTCATTTAATACAAAAAGGTTCGAAGATGGAAGTAAAAAAAAGTCCAAATTATTGGACATTTTGTTAATATTAAAAGTGAGCATGGGTACAAACATTTCCCTTTACAGATAAATAATGAGAATGAAAAGGTCCTTTTGTTGGCATAGAGAGACAAGCTTACATTCGACAATAGCATCACATCTGCATGCTCTGGTAAAAATTAGATGTATTAAAATTATTGTATATGAATTTTAATAGAAAAATATCAAAGGAATGATACAGCTTCATATAAATATTGAGAGGCTATTATGGAAAGCATGAGTTGTTGAATGTATTTGAAAATGTACATGGAATTTTATGCAATGTTAACTCCCTAGCATAAAAGGTAGGAAAATGGACATTCACACATTTCTTCCCTGCCTGCCTTCCAGTTTCCAAATTGTATTAATTCATATATGTTGAATGCCTACTCTGAGCCAGAAACTGTTTTAGGTGGGGAATACATCTGTGAATAAAATGGGTAGACCCTGCCCTTGTGGAACTTATCATGTGGTCAGGGGGATAAAGGAAATAAATAATGAAGGGAAACATGATGATAGTTTAGTTAACAAAAAATAAACAGAAACTGGGCAGCCCGGGTGGCTCAGCAGTTTAGTGCCTCCTTCAGCCCGGGGTGTGATCCTGGAGACCCGGGATTGAGTCCCACGTCAGGTTCCCTGCGTGGAGCCTGCTTCTCGCTCTGCCTGTGTCTCTGCCTCTCTCTCTCTCTCTCTCTCTCTCTCTCTCTCTGTGTGGGGGTGTCTCTAATGAATAAATTTAAAAAAATCTTAAAAAGAAATAAACAGAAATAGAAAAACAAGGGTAGGAAGGACCAGGTGTGCCATGTGTAGGAGTGAGAGAAGATAGTTGGAGTCCAATCATTTATTACAAAGGCAAGGTGAGAGAAAAGGATGAATGGAGTCGATGGAGTGTCTGGGGTAACCATTCTAGGCACAGGAAAGCTAGAGTGGATCCCTACTGAGTGCCTGGCAGGTCCAGGAACTGTGAGGAGGCTGGTCCAACTGGAATGGAGTTGATGAAGAGCAGACTAATGGAAGAGGAGAGAAAGTGTCCAGGATGGAAGGGTGATCACGTAGATCCCTTGTAGGCCATTATGAGGAAGTTGGCTGATAACCAAAGTGAAATGGGAGCCATTATTGGTTACTGTTCTTTTTCTCATTGCCATGATTATAATATTTACATTCGGCTTTGCAACTATAATCTTCACAGATGTTTAGCTTTTTAAAATGAACTTAGTGCTTATTATCAATCCTTCTGTTAGTGTTTAAGTTTTCTAATGCTGTGTAACAAAATATCCCAGAGCTTAGTGATTTAAAACAACAACTGTGATTTTATCTCCCCTGATTTCTTTTTATTTATTTATTTATTTATGATAGTCACAGAGAGAGAGAGAGAGAGGCAGAGACACAGGCAGAGGGAGAAGCAGGCTCCATGCACCAGAAGCCTGACGTGGGATTCGATCCTGGGTCTCCAGGATCACGCCCTGGGCCAAAGGCAGGCGCCAAACTGCTGCGCCACCCAGGGATCCCTCTCCCCTGATTTCTGTGGGCTGACCAGTACTTCTCAGATGGCTCACTCATGTGCTGGCAGCCCATGTTGGCTGGTGGCCGGGAGTTCAGCTGAGGCTGACCACTGGACAACTACACTGTCCACTGGAACTGGCCACTGGGACAATTACACGGTCCACTGGAACTGTCCACTGGGACAACTACATGTAGCCTCTCCAGGGGGCTAAGGTATCTCAAGCTCCCTTCCAGATCATCCCAAAGTTGCCAGTCCTTAAAGGCTGAGCCTAAAAACTGGCACAGTATCACTTCTACCAAAGATTCCAGATAATCATTGTCCAGTCCCAACATTTTTGCAGAAATTGAAAAAAAAAGTAGTTAATTTTAATTCACTACAGATGAATTCTCTATTCTTTGAGTTCTCTTATTTTTTCCTCTATTTTAATTTTAATTTTTGATTGTGTGTTCCACTGGATAGTTTTATCTAGAAAGACTTTAGGAGTTTATTCCCTGTGTTTTCCTATTTGTGAATGTGTAATTTTTACCTTCCTATTGCAAGGTAAAATATTCTTATTTCACATTACTTGTTAGATCTTTATGGACATTATTATGTTATCTTTCTGGCACTGAATGTTGCCATAGAGAAGTCTCAGACTAGATTATTTTTTTCTTCAGTGGTTTTCTTTTCTTTTTTTTTTCCTGCCTGAATACTTAAAGAATTTATTCTTTGACTTTGAAGTTCAGGAATCCAATCAGAACATGACTCTGGGTTGGTCATACTATATTGACATGTCTTAGAAGACTATATACTCTGTGTATTTAGATTCAAGTACTCCTTTTTGATTAAGATGTTTTCTTATATTTTATCTCTGGATACTTTCCCTATTTCATATGTTAGCTTTCATATCTAAGGAAAGATCAGTTACTTAATTTAGAATAACTATGTTGACCCTCCCTTTCTGTTATCTACTCTCTAGTTTTTACAAATATCTTTTCCACCTTTCTTTTCATTTATGGTGATTATCTCCAGTCTTTTATGTATCTGTTTGATTCCTTGTCTTTCCAAATTATTTTTTTCCCATGGAAATGATATATTTGTCCTTAAATTGTTTACTTAGTTCTGGAATGTCCAATGACATCAAAGTCTGTATTTTTAACACTTAATCTGTTAAATTTTATTTCATTGAGTTCACTTTAGGTTGTTCTAAAGTAGGAAGTGCTCACACAGGGCTTTTTTCTGTTCCTTGAGTTAGATTTGCTTCTAGATTAGTTTCCTTATCTATGTCTTGCATGCACTGTTCTTTCTCTTTCTTTTTTCTTTTCCTTTTCTCCTATGTTTTCCTGTCTTCTTTCTTCCTCTTTCCAATACTCTCACATTTTCATGCTTAATAAGTTCTGTTTATTTTTTTGCCAGGATTTATTCCACCTATTGAGGAAAATATATTTTACCCTTGAACTATGGATTATTCTCCAGCATATTTAGAGCATTTATTCTAAAATGCACACACTGACACAGCCCCTTTGTTGGTTCCATATATTGGAATATTAGTGACCAATTATAGGATATTACCTCTTCATACCTGGAAAATGGATGGCTGTCATGTAACAGGTTTAGGAGCTCTGCTACAATGGAATCTAGAGTCTTTTTTTCCTTACCTTGGATCCTACATGTTGAAATCGTAGCTTTGGGTTATGTATCTCAACTTCTTTGTTTTCAGATGATTTGCACGTGTGTGTGTGTGTGTGTGTGTGTGTGTGTGTGAAAGAGAGAGAGAGAGAGAGAGAGAGAGAGAGAGCTGGACCTTACTATTTTTTGAGGCAAAAATGTGGCATTTTGAGGTTTATTCCTTGACATTATTACTTTTCCTCTTGAGTATGAATCACATTTTCTTGTTTCTTCATGTGTCTATGTTTTGTTTTCTTCAGTTTATACTGGACATTGTATACTGTGTGCTGCAGAGGTCCTAATTAAGGAATCATCCTCTGGAGAGTGGCAGCTAATGCAACTAACCCAAGTGGCAGTTGACATGGTGGGCAATTAAATTACTGGCTTATTATTTTGAACTTGTATGGGCTTTTCACTTTGCAAGAATGAGTCTTTTGGTTTTGCACTTAGTCTAGTCTTATGATTAGACTCTTAGTCCTGAGACACAGATTTTATTCTTGAGGCATGGCCCTTCTTTCATGAAATCTTGGGGTAATTACAGTATCTCTTTAATTTGTAGGAATTCAAATCCAAAGTTGTGTCTTTTTTGGTGGGCAGGAGCTTAAATCTATGAACAGCTTTTTCAGACTTCCAGCTCTTTCTCTCTACTTTACTCTTTGGAATCTCCCTTGCACATGAGCAGCTCAGGGATCAGCCAAAGATTTAGGGGAGACTATATGCAAAATTGGGGAATGTTCTTATATCTTCCTTTTTCCTGGGATTTATCCCTTAATTTTTAGATTCTCTGGCCATTGCAAACTTTTTTTTCTTTGATATCTCAAGCTTGTGTGGCTTTTTGCTTTAATTCCACTACACTATGCTGCATGAACTGATGGCTGCCTTGGGGGGAAGAGCTTTGTAATCATAGATCTCATTCAGGGTGGTTCTCTTTTATCAAGGATCAAAAACCTTTCAGTTTTGTTCTGCCTTTGGTGGCATTCATTACTTTCAAGTAGTTCTTTTTAGTATTTTTGCCAGAATTTATAATTGATATCTGTAAGAGAATGAATTCACCATAAGCCACTGTGTCATTACCAAAAACAGTAGTCTGTGATTTTATTTATTTGAAAACCAAACCAAACCATACTTTAGTCTTTAGGGAGGCATACTTGGGTAGCAAAATAGTAAAGAGAAGCAAGGATGTGATTACCTTGAAAATGAAGTTTTACTTTGCAGAGAGGTAGAGGGAGTAGTGGTTGGGAGGATCCACAAATGGGCATCTTGAGTGCTGGTGATATTGTATTTCCTTCCCTGAACAGAAGTTTATGAATGTTCACCACTGAATTGTGGTGGAATGGGCACTAATCCCATTATGAGAGCCCACCCTCCCTCTAGGACCTCATCTATACTTAATTAACTCCCAAAGGACCCCAAACCTTAGAGGTTTAACATATGAATTTGGGGGGGACAAAATCTTTCAGTCCATCATAATACAAAGGCATAGACTGGTGAAAGTAAAAGGATGGAAGATATATCAGACTACCAAGTGTAAGAAAGCTTGTGTGGTTTTATTAATATCACTTAAACTGAAGTCAGGGAAAAAGGAACATTATTATCAATAAGGGAAATATTTCATAATCATAAAGATTCTATTTATTTTGGAGATGTGACAGTCCTGTATGTGTATACACCTACTGACAGAACTTCAAAATATATGAAATAAATATAGAACTAAAGGAAGAAATATAGAAGCATACTTGGTGATTTTTAACATCTCTCTCACTGATTGATAGAACATATAGCCAAAAACTAAAGAAAGTTGTAGAAGATTTGAGTAACACTATCAACCACAATCACCTACTCAGCATTTTAAAAACACTGTACCCAATAAGAATAGAATACATACTTTTATTTCCTAGTATACATGGAACAGTCACAAGATAGATCAGATAACAGGACAAAAGATGTGTTGTTGATAAATGTAAGAAGATCAAATCGTCTGTAGTAAGTGATCTAACTGTAAGATATTAATTATAAGGAACTACCAATGAGAGAAATGGAAACATTTCAAAAATTTAGAAGTTAAAAAACTCTCTAAATTGTCCATGGGTCAAAGAAGAAACCACAGGAAATATTTAAAGCATTTGAAATGTATGCAACTGAAAACACACAGTATCAAAGGTAGAGTACAGCAGAAACAGGGGGATTACTAGCTTCAAATGCTTACAATAAAGAGGAAAAGTTTAAAATTAATGATTCACATGTTAGGCTTAAGATGATAAAAAAGCAAAAATCTATATATAAGTCATAATAAGATATTTATGAAAGAGAATAAAACAATTGAGAGAGCTAAATTAGTGTTTTGAAAATATCAGTAAAATTGATAAATGGCCAGGATATCTGATTAAGTTAGAAAAAAACCTAATGATAAACATTAGGAATGGAAGATAAAATATCACTGCTAATCATATAGACATTACAGGGATAATAATAAACAAATCTGAAAAATTTTATGCCAATAAATTAGAAAACTTAGATGAAGTGGACACATTCCTTAAACAATACTGCTTACTAAAACTAACTCAAGAGAAAATAGAAAATACTAGTAGTTCCATAGCTACTAAAGAATTGGATTTGTAATTAAAATTTTCTCACAGAGAAAACTCCAAGTCCAAAGGTTTCACTGATAAATTGTTTTAAATACTCTAAAACTCTCTCCAAATACATTTTATGAAGAATGAAAGTGGTTATAATTTTCCTATTTTATAAACTTTTTGTTAGGTTCTCCATTTTACTTCTGTGCTTTTTCCTCATCTCTTGAGCTGGATATATAACCCTTCTCTTCTAATACACACACTTTGGCATCTTTGGTTGCATTCTGCAAGTTCTGATATGTTGCATTTCTAGTATTAATGAGTTGAACATGTTTTTCTAAGTTTTGTTTTGATTCCTTCTTTGATTACAAAATTTATTTAGGAGTACTTTATCATACTTTTAAATATGTTGTTCAATATCTTTCCTCAATTTTGGCAAACTACCAGCCTGGTGTTGGTGACTATTACTTCTCTTCCACCTTTTCTCTTAGACACAAATTACATGTACTGTAGGCTTCTCACTGTGACTTCTGACCTGTTCACACTCTGATGTTATTTTCCATTATATTTTCTTTATCCTTTATTTTGAATCTTTTTTTCTGGCCTATCTACAAGTTCACCAATATTCTTTGCATTTAGTTGTCTTAATTCTGCTAAACTCATTCATATCTTTCTAATTTCAGCCAACGTACCTTTTATTTCTGGAATTTTCATTATTTTGAGATTGTCTAGTTTTCTGACGATAATTTTAAATTTAAAGAAATTATTGAAAACAATAATAAGACTTTAAAAAATATAGACTCTAATATCTGGAGCCATCATACATCTGATTCTATCCTCCCTTTTCTCCCCCCTACTGGATTTCATTTATGTTTCCTTGTATCCTTGAGTTATTGGTTATTTTTTATTATGTGTTGGACTCCAGTCACTGTAATTCTCCCCCTAAAAAGCTGTTAATCGTGAAGCTAATCCCTTCAACTCTCCTCCGGAACTGTAAGGGCCTTGGGTAAAAATGTCCCCCACCTTCCATGCTTAGTTAACGACCTTTTACCTCTGTACTTCCTCTATTATTAAATAAGCTTTTATATTTTCAAGCCATTTTTAAAAGGTGTTTACACTTATTTTAATCCCACTGGGACGCTGGTTGAAGTTGCTTACTCTGTGGTAACTTTGGTACTTTTACATTGATAAATAATCAAATATTTCTTAGTATTCTCTTTTATTGGTTGATATTTACATGTGACTTTATTTCTGCCAATGAATTGATCAATTTGGAATTCACGTGCAAACTTTGCTTTGATAATACTGTTGCAGCCTGTTGTCCTAGTAAGTACCACCTCGGACCTGATGCTGCGGTTTATTGCTGTCTTTCTTTCTTTCTTTCTTTCTTTCTTTCTTTCTTTCTTTCTTTCTTTCTTTCTTTTCTGTCTTTCTCTTATCACTATATTTTGCTTCACACTCCTGTAGGCACTAAATATTATAGGTATGATTGTATTTAGATTTTATTTTATCCTATCCTCCTTATTTGATGGAATTGGAGGTGGCTATCACACATCTTTTAAAAAATTTTTTTTTTGCTATCACACATCTTGAGGAAGATTACATTTTATTTTTTCAAACTACACTTCTCTCATCCTCAAAGATAAGCTCATACAGATAGGCAGCCTAATTTCAGCCCCACGATTGACAGGAAAGAGGAATTAGAATGGAAACTTTTCCCTTTTAGGAGGAATTGACTGTCTTGTCTTCTTACTATATAATCTACCAGTAAACTTGTCTATAAAATATGTTGATATGAATGACCCACAGAGAGAAACCATAATTCTCAAGGTTCCTACAAAGAAACATTAGAGAAGCAAAGAGGAATATGATATGTAATTTAATATTATAGAGAGCAAACATTTTAATTTTTATGCATTAACTGTACTCAATGTTGTCACTATTGCTAACCTCTCTGGCATTTGGGACATGTTAATTGAATCTAATTACAGAGTGACTGAAGCTGATGATATGGTGGAAGAAGGCCTCGTTAAAAAACATTGTTGAGTTCTGGTAAAATGTATACTTTCAAAAATCAATGGATGTCAATTCCCATAAAGAGATGTGGAGGCACCATAGTTTACTCACACATGGGCTTGATTTTCCTGTGGCATATCTTGTTTCCACAAGCAGAAAATCTCATTGATTTGGAAGTCGTCCATCAGAATGCCCTTCCCTGTTCCTGAAGAACTAATAGAAGGAGCAGAGCTTCTCAGATGTGGTAAGAACTCCAGAAATCTGTGCCACATCTTGAAGAATATTACTCTGGAATTTTTGGCTGTCTGGAAAGTTGCTGCAGCAGCATCAATAAATGTTTAAATATTTGACTCTAATTTATTCCATCTGTTTTACTGAGGATTATCTTAACATTTGATAATTATTGAGGAGAGCATTTTCAATTTTTGTTGCATGTGTGGCAGGATAATTTTTGAGATATTACTTTTTTTCTATTTTTGCTGTAAGAATTCCATTTTTATTCAAAGCAGTTGGTCACTTTTTGGGTTTCTATATGTTAGGGAGTGGTAGAGAATTTGCATTGTTAAGTAAAAACAAGGGTGATAGCCATAGCAAGAGAAAGTTAAAATAAAATACCAGGGCCAATTTTTGTCTGTGGATCCTGCCTTTTACCTTATTTTCTCAAAGCAGATCCTGGGACCACACTATTTCTTTCTTTTGGCATGCTTTTCCCTTGGGCTCATCCTTCTGTGTTTTTTGAAGCAACAGAGGACAAAGATTAGATTAGGTACATGTCAGAAAGGGGATTAGTTGTTTAGATTAAGGGTTATGGGACAAAATGTTAAAGAAATACAATGTAACCTTATGTATCCTTGTGTTTTGTGTATGACTTTCCCAGATCTTTTCGGAGTTGGTTGTAGATATTATTTGATACCTGGTCAAAACTTGAAATAAGAATCCTGGTCGTTCTTATCTATGTTCCTCGCAGAGAATGACTAACATACCCTCCTCCTCTGCCCCTCCCCATCAGTGACCCCCAACATACCTGACAAACAAAAATCTGCAAACTAACAAAAACCCCGAAAATGAAATAAAAGCTGCAGTCAGTGACAGATGTCTATTACAAAACCTGTCCAGAAGGGTTAGAACTATTTATCATCTGAGCTTTTGCCGTGCCTGAGTTTTTGATTTTGAACTTTACCTAGCCTACCTTGGCCTAGCATTCCTACTGATGACCTCATCTGCTTCCCTGCCACTTGGTCACTCCAACATCTCTACCTTTATCCCATGAGCTCAATTCATGGTGGCACCTAATAACAACTTGAGGCTTATGATGTGAGGACCTCTAGGAACCCCCTGAGCAGAATTAAAATCATGTCAAGGTGTAAATGACTGATTTTGTATTTATTCCCGAGAGTTGCCCCTAAAAAGGGAGAGAAAGAGAGGTTCTCACCTAGGGATAATAGATGCAGATGACAAACAGAATTCTTTCACCAACTGTGGGGGAGGGCTGAAGGGTGTTAAAGTCATGTGTGTCTTGATTGGTGCTGTTACTCCTGTCTAGTCCTGCGTATCATGACTTGGGACTTTTTTTTATTGGGTGTCCTGGGTTTAATTACTGTGCTCATTTCCCAACTTAAGTTTACATCCTGTACCATTCTAGTTTCTACCCTTTATCTCAGGTTGAGACAAATTTCATTTTTACAGTCTGTGGTAGATCTTCCCACTCAGCTTCATTCTTTGCAGTGGTTAGATAGATAGATAAACAGACAGATAGATATCCTTTGTCTTTATGTGGAAATTAGGTACCAAAGATAAACCTATGCTAGGGCTCAGCTGTTTGTGGAGTATGCCTTTAGTGGGGAATTTTGGAGAGGGCCCTGGGAGTGGTTTTGTCTTCTGGTTTGCTGGTGCAGAGTGGTTAGAGTTTATCAACTTCCCAGAGACTGACAACTTAAACCAACTCACAAGAGATTGATGCACGAACATAGTGACAAACCATTACTGACAATGGAGAAAATGTATTTCCAGTGGCCTCAATCTGATACCTCCTTTGAACTATCAGGATACCTTGGGGGTAATAAAAATTCTGCTTCTTGATATCGAACAAAGAGAAAGAGATTACCCTGAGGCTCTGGAAAATCTAGGGAGCTCTTCCTGCTTTTCAGATTCTACAGCTCTAGAAAGAGCACTTTGGGTTCAGTATTGCTGGTTTTTTTTTTTCTTCTTCTGAATCATTCTCGACAAACACTGGAAAATTTCTCTGTTTTGCACTTGTCTTTCTTTGGCCCCTTGCTGTTCACATTTCTTCTGCAGAATAATGCCACCAATTAAGCAAAATTTTCTTGATGCTCAGGTGTGATTGTTAATTTTATGTATCAGTTTGAGTGGGACATGCATTCTCAAATTAAGTATTGTTTCTGGCTGTATTTGTGAAGGTGTTTCTGGATGAGATTCACATTTGAATAGATCCACCTACTCAAAATTTGGGTGGTAATCCTCCAATAGTTTGAAGGCCTGAATAGAACAAAAGGCAGAAGGAAGGAGGAATTCATCCTTTTCCTCCCTGCCTCAAGTAATTAAGCAGAGTCCATCTAATATCATTTTCTCCTCTCAAACTGGGATTCACACCATTGTCTTCTCTGGTTCTCAGGCCTTAGGACTCAGACTAAACTATATCACTGGCTTTCCTGTGTCTCCTGCCTGGGGATGTCAGATTTGGGGACTTCTTGGTCTCTGTAATCACATGTGCTAATTCCTGATCCTTCTGTCTTAGTTCTATTTCTCTGGAGCTATCTTGACTAATACACAAGTCAAGTCTTTATTGGGCTGGTAGGCTCTATTTTTTCAGAGTTCTACTTAGAAACATTAAAACTTGCCATTTCCCTGATGTGTTTATTCAGTAATCTAATTCACAGGGCATACCTGAATTTGAGATTTTAGGTGGGCATTACCTAATTCTGTAAGTTACATTCATAAATTACTATACACATAAACAACATATTTATACACATTTCATATCAAATATCTCCAAAGAATACTTTTTATTTTTTTTTATTATTTTTAAAGATTTTATTTATTTATTCATGACAGACACAGAGAGAGAGAGAGGAGAGGCAGAGACACAGGCAGAGGGAGAAGCAGGCTCCATGCAGGGAGCCTGATGTGGGACTCGATCCTGGGACTCCAGGATCACACTCTGGGCTGAAGGCGGCGCTAAACCACTGAGCCACCGGGGCTGCCCAGAATTTTTTTTTTTTTTAAACTAACAATATCTTTTTTTTTTTTTTTTTAAATTTTATTTATTTATGATAGGCACACAGTGAGAGAGAGAGAAGCAGAGACACAGGCAGAGGGAGAGGGAGAAGCGGGCTCCATGCACCGGGAGCCCGACGTGGGACCCGATCCCGGGTCTCCAGGATCGCGCCCCGGGCCAAAGGCAGGCGCCAAACCGCTGCGCCACCCAGGGATCCCTTAAACTAACAATATCTAAACTACTTTCTCCAAAGAAGAGGGGAAGGAGATCATTCCTTTGAAATAGAAATTGTGTTTGTGTCCCTTTAGACTTTCTTGCAATAAAACTGGGAAACAATTATTAGAGGAACCAACATATTCTCCATCCTAAGGTAGTAGGCAAAGAATAACTGAGCTGGGCTTTATCTTTGGAGGACTGTGTAGAGCGGTGCCGAAAGACTGCTCTCAGCATTGATACTAATCTGTGTAGGAGGAGTCAGAGGAAGGTTGTCGCCAGATGTCCCTGGATAGTGTTAAGAATATCTTCCCAGGAGCCAGAGTTGGAAGAATTGGCAGCTGAAAAGAACACATAGCAGTATAGTTAAAAAAGAGAAGCCTTGAGATTTCCAAAAAATTAAAAATAGAACTACCATATAATTCAGCAATCCCACTTCTGAACAATATCCAAAAGAATTGAAGACAGGATCTCAAAAAGATATTTGCCCACTTATGCTCATTACAGCATTATTCACAATAGCTGAGAGATGAAGTCAAGCTAAATGCCCATCAGTTCATTTACTGATTAAAAGATGGCATATGCACGCAATGGAATATTATTCAGCTTCAAAAAAGAAAGAAAGTCTGTTACATGCTATGATGTGGATGAGCCTTGAGGACATTATAATTAGTGAAATAAGCCAATCATGAAAAGACAAATACTGTATGATTCTGTTTACATGAGGTATCTGAAGTTGTCAGCCCATGTAAAGGGAAGATAGAATGGGGTTGCCAGAGGCTGAGGGGAGAGGAAGAGGAAGAGGGGAGTTGATGTTCAGTGAAGGTAGGGTTTCAGTTTTGCAAGATGAAAGCTTCTAGAGATCTGTAGTTAACACTAATGCACCTGTAGTTAACACTAATGTATTGTTCACTTAAAACTGGAAAAGATGGTCAATTTCATGTTATGTGTTTATTTATTTATTTTTCCCATGACTGAAAAAGAGAAGTCCCTGATCACATGGCTTTTTCTCAGCTCCAGATGGTGGTGATGACACTTGCTGCCCTCCTTGAAAACTCTGTGCTGTTCCCACCGACTCTCACACACACCTGTTTTTGACCTTGATCTCATTTTGGGCCAGTGTTCCTGCCTGTGGTTCTTGGTTCACCCCATTGGGCTTCCTCAGTTGCCCAAATTCTTTCCAAGGCATGGAGTACAAAGTGGGTGCAAGTTAAAAGAAAGATGAAGAGGACTGTTTGTTTTGGGACAAGTGGAAACAGGTTCCTTTCAAGGTCCCTGCCCAATCTTGGCCCTGTTTTCTTGTTGTCAGTAAATCAATCTCAGGGATGGTTCCTGAGTGGAAATGTAGGTAAAAACTCTGGGGTGATACTGTATAGTCCACTTGTACCTGGGCCAGAGCTGCCGAAGTGTGGGAGAAGATGCTGGAGAGTATATTAAAACTTGGGGTAGTAAACTCAATAACCTTTAAAGTTCTTTCAACCTCTGAGATTCTATTATTCCCCCAAACTGATTTATCTTTTATTGTTATAAAAGAAGACTTTTGTGACATGTTTACTCAAGATGTCTCTGTTGACATTTTATATTTTTCCAAATGTCACACTATTATCAATTATATATGAAGCTCCCATTAATTTATATGGTGGAATATTTGCCCAAAGTAAGAGAATTTCATTTATTTTTGAGATTTGGAAGCTTTGGATTTATATTAAGTATTAAATATAATTTTTTATGATAATTTCCCATTTCTGCACTGTCTGTTGACTCAGAAAGTGAAAGAAGCCATAGACAATATTTTAGTTCACAGACTTTAAAGTCTTAGCTTTGGTATCAGAATGCTGTGTAAGGACAAACAGCTCTTCTCCATAATTTTACTTATTTTAACACCATTCTTTATTAGCAACAGTTATACTGAGCTAACCTTCCCCTGATGTATGGCATATATAACAAGTGGGACATAAACCACGTGGGACATAAACACTGAGACCAGGCCACAGCAGCCTGGGAGGTGATTTCCTGAAGACAGAAATCTCTTTGTATCCATGTAGATGAAATTTAACCAGGATATATTTGCTAGAAGTGCCAGTCATCTAGAAGAGGGAAGGGGCAGTATCCTTTTTAGTGAGTGTGGGTTTGAGTGCTTCCAAATTAATCTCTTATGTTTTAAATATCCTCATTTTATGCAAATGGAAAAGTGGAAATTTTTAACATTCATCAAGTAGGCTTCTCCAGGTCACATTTTGGAAGTGATAAGATTTAGGACATTTAGTACACTTAAGTTTGTATTTTTATAAGGCAAGTAATAAGGTTACAATACTCCATCCTATGTCTGTCTCTCAGCATCATGTTTGGTTTTCTCTAAATTCTTTAACACCTGTTGAAGAATGATTTTACTTTTTCTAACTCCATGATAACTAACCTTCAGTTAAATGGTTCCTTGAAAAAGGCTGTTTTAGCTTTCTTCTTAAAATTTCTTCTCTTGAATTGTATTTGAGCCTAAACAGTTCATCTGTGGATCATCAGAAACATAAGGATTACTCTTTTTAAAAACAAAATTTATTTTTTTATTTTTTAAGATTTTATTTATTTACTCATGACACACACACACACACACACACACACACACACACACACAGAGGCAGAGACACAGGCAGAGGGAGAAGCAGGCTCCATGCAGGGAGCCCGACGTGGGACTCAATCCCGGGTCTCCAGGATCACTCCCTGGGCTGAAGGCAGGTGCTAAATCTCTGTGCCACCTGGGCTGCCCTAAAAATAAAAATTTAAAAAAGAGAACAAATAAAGTGTCCACAGAAAAATCCAGAAGTTTATTTAATTTTAATTTTTAAAATCACCTCCATCATAGAGTGGCAACACAGCTTTCTGAAGCCAGTCAACTGGGTTTGAATCTCAGCTTCACCTTTATTATCTGTGTGATTTGGAGCAAGTTAATGAACCATTTTGTGTCTTTGTTTCCTCTTCCATAAAATGGTATATAAAGAGCACCTCATTCACTTAGACAGTGTGAGGATTAGGTGACTATGTGAAGCACACAGAGTGATGCTGGCCCATTTAGTACATTGGAAAATGGGTGATTTCTCACTATGTTTAAAGTGAAACAAACTAAACTCAATCTTGTGGTTATCTTTCTAAAAACTCCAAAGAAGAGCAAGTGAACGGGAAAAAAAGGGCTTCATTACACAAAACAAGTATCAGTACCTACTACAGGCAGACACCAGGAAGAGGCTGAGAAGAAACAGATATAGTTCTAAGTGTTAATATAAGATAGAGTTAGATAGAGGATGAGAGCAACTGCCTGCAGTCCTTCAAGGAGGCTTATTTACAGATATTCTGTGGCCCACCCTGTGCGTCTTTCACTCTCATGACACTTACTCTTCTGGGTCATTATTGCCTGCCTTCAAGGCCATCCTCTGCCTGTTAGCTATGGATTTTGTTTGTTTGCTTTTTATCCCCAGTAACTAACACAGTTCCTGGAGGAAAATAGGTGCTCAATATGTATTAGACTGGGGAGTAATAAATAGATGCATGAATCCTTTCAAAATAAGATGGATATGGAAATACCCATGGAAGAAATAGCATTTAATCTGGGTTTGAATGATAGAATTTACCTAAGAGCAAACCTGCCAGATAAAATACAGTAGGTCCAGTTCAGTTTGAACTTCAGATAAAACACAAATAAAATTTCAGTGTAAGAATATCCCATGCAATACTTGGGACATACTTACACTAAAAAATGATTCATTGTTTAAATTTGAGTTTCAGATAAACAATGAATCTTTTTAGTACAAATTTCCCAATACTGCATGAATATATATATTACTAAAAAATTGTAATTTAACTGAAATCAAAGATAACTGGATGTCCTGTATTTTTCTTTGGAAAATCTGGCAATCCTAATAAGAGGAATAGAGAATAGAAGGAATTTTAAGTTAAGGAAATAGCAAGAGAAAAAGAGGGAGGCATGCTTTTAAGAAAACTTTTGCTTTTAAGAAAACTTGAGTCTTTGAGTAGGAATATCTGAATGGAGAATTGTGTTAGAGGATAGTGACCAGAATAGTCCCCTTTCCTTGCTGATTTTCTTTAAAAATGTATATTCAAATTTTTGAACACCCTTCACCCAATCTTGTTGTCTACTCCTTTCCCCAGCATGGTAGTGCCATATAAGGCAAAGGATGAAGGGTTTCTTAAACACTTAGTTTTTTGGTCGTTGAATCTGGAAGGATACCTTAAATGTCATGGACTATATCACAGATAGGTACGTGGCTAAGTGTTTAAGAAATAAGTGAGTTACAGTAAACAACCATTTAGACATTTCAAATGGCTTTATTGGAGCTCTTTAATGTAGAAACCGACCATATTGTTTTCTTTAGATAGACTTAACCCTAGACTTTGACAGGTGCTGTGTAAGTTAGTTGAAAGTCTTCCCTTCGCTTTTTCAATTTACTTATTATAGGAGACAGCTTGAGCTCACTCTCCCGAGGTCAGCATTTCTCCCTCCCTCCCACTTTCCTTCCATTTTTGCCTTTCTTTTTTTGTTTGTTTCTTTCTTTCCAAGTGGTTCAGTGATTCAATGTCTTTTAAATAATGAGAAAACAAAAAATATTGAGTTTTTATCTTCATCACATGGTTTGTATTGAGTATCATCTGTTTACTATAATATACTGGGCTCTGATGAACCTTATAAAAATCCATTTAAACAAAAATAGTAACATCCTTCCAGGTGTTCCTGTTGAGATACAAGATGACACCTTTGAGATGGTTCTCAAATGAACATTCCTTTGCTCTGTACCTAACATATTGACTACAAAGTCACCCTACCCAATTGGCCACATTGAAGTCATTTTTCTCATTTTTTCCACCTTCTCACTTTTAAAAAATATTTATTTATTTGAGAGAGCATGAGAGAGAGCTAGAGAGAGTGAAAGTGAGTGAGAGAGAATGTGAGAGTCTGGCGGAGGAGGGGAAAGGAGAGGGAGAGAGAAAATCTCCAGCAGACTCATTGCCGAGCTGGGTACAGAGCTCCATACCATGACCCTGAGATTATGACCTGAGCTAAAATCAGAAGCTGAATGCTAAATCAACTGAGACACCCATGTGCCCATTCACCTTCCCACTTTTTGATCATAAGGCATTTAAAAGGCACAGATCCAGAGAGAAGAAACCACAGAGACAGAGAAGCCAGGCTCAGGGAGAACAAAGAGATATGATTTATTTTCTATCAGCATCCAGAACTTCTTATTATAAAGCCCAATTTTATTATTCTACATTTGTGAAGTGAATTGTTTACAATGATAAAAGGAAGAGAACACTGAATTTTGTGAGGATGAAAGACTAGAGATAAAGTAAAGGATAATTAAGACGTATGGTCAAAGTAATAATATAACCTGGCTTTTAAAATTTCACTTTATTCCAGTGGAACCATAGCCTTGTGCAGTACGCAAATTATCTGAGAACATGAGATACTTTTGGACTTTCACCTGAAAATGTAAAAAACATCAAGATTAAAAAGAAGTCCTGCTTCTCCATTTTTTGTTGCTCTTTCTGCTTTTTTTTTGGCTTTTGGCACATAAACAGTGTATTGAGAAAACTGCTCATGGCCAGTAACAGGAACAAAACAGGGAAAAAGAAATATTAAATTGATATAGTCAGTAATATTTGCAAAATGGAACAAAATAAATTTAAATAAATATAAAGTAAATCAAAGGATATTTATCCACAATACAATCTTTAATTCAACATGAAAAATATTTACTCAGTGCTTTCAGCATGCCAAGCTCTGTTTTAGGCCTGGCAGGGGATACAATGATACAGTCTCTCCCCTCAAGGTGAATACAGCTTGATGGTGGCAAGGGAAACAATTCAATATGTGAATGATTATAATATAGAGCAGAATGGAATAAGGGCCCAAGGAGAGGTACACCCACGGTGCTAAGAGAGATTAGGTGGAGAGAGATTACATCTTGTTGCTAGAGTGGGAGGACACGGTGATTGTGCTCATGGAGGAAGTAAAATCTGATATGGAAAAACTAACAAGGCTGGGGGAGAAGTGGGAAAGAACTTTCTGGTGGAAATAATATCACAAGTCATCAAGAAAGATCACTGCGGAACATCGAATACTCCAATCTTGCTGGAGTGTGTTATGTATTTGGATCATCAAAGGAGATTGGGCCAGAAAGATAGGTTGAGGCTAATCTATAAAGGCTTTTGAAGAAAGGAGGCTGGTGGTAGTAGCTGTGGAGAGTGGAGGGCACACATCATGCAGTATCCTGCTGCTGGCTTTCAAGGATGTCTGGCTAGACTCAACCACTCAACTCATTGCTGCTCCTGTTTTAGAGGTGTCTCATTTATCTTTTAAATGTTTCCTTTGTTCTGGACTTTCTGGGAAGCAAGAAAGTGGGAATGGACTAGAGCATGTGCCAAGGCTGCCATCTAGTTGGTGGCAAATTTTCTTTCTCCTTGAATGTAATGACAGCAACATTTAAAAATATTGTCATTTTTTAAACTGCCAAGTGATGGAAGAAAGACTGAGTTCAAACAAGCTCCAAAGATGTGACTGTGCTGATTTGCCTCGTGCCTGCTCAGGACACACTTCAGCAGGTACCTTACATGCGTAGGTACCAGCGCATCTTTGTTTAATTAATTTTAGGAAAGGTGTTATGAGGGAAGCATTGGAGGATGGGTATTGCATGAAGTTACTCAAGACAACTGGAAGAGATCTGAGCAAGAAGTACAAAACCATGTCTGGAGAGTTTGAGAAGTAGGATCACAGAAGTCAAACTTGTCATCACGCCTGGGTACCAGAGAAGACACAAAGTCTAAAACGTCAGGAGTCAGCTAATGGTGGGGACATTACTGATGAAACATGATATAGTGAGATAAGGATATCTAGGATTGGGACACCTGGCACATGGTCCTATTGGTTGCTAGACATTTGGCTGATAACAATAACTAATACTTATTTAATTCTCTCTATAATATCAAAGTCTGAGATATGGTAACCTGAATTTTTTTCTCTCTCTCTGAGGCCATCTTCAACTGAAAATGGCACAGGTCTACACCTGCCTAGGTTCTGTGTGCTTTTCAATGTATCGACGACACTTAAGTTCCCTCAGCACCAATATTATATCCTCACCCCATAGGTGAAGAGATTGAGGCAGATGGAGGTGAAATGATTCACTCACTGTCACAGCCTGGAAGAGGTCAAGTTCTAATTCATCTTATAAAGAAGAACTGTAGAGTAAGAGAGGTAATTATGTAGGTAAGTGGTCTAGGAATTTTAAAAAATAGTAAATCCCATGTTTCAATATTAAAATCAAAGAAATGCTGGTAAAATTGTACTTGGATCTCATCAAGGACCCATTTTATTAACATAAATGAATAGTTACTTAGATTAGAAATTTGCAAGATTAAGATTCAGTCTTGAAAACAGATTTTTTTTTTAATCAAACTATCTGCATGGCTATGTTAAAATTGGTATAGAAGGTCTTTGGTGTAAGTTTCTTTGACCCTGTCAGTTTTTTGGCCTTGCTACCTTCATTGAAGTCATGCTTAGGCCATAACAATACAAAGATTTTTTTTTTCCCTCTTCCTGCTTCCATATTGCTAGACTTTGCCTGCAGCTCTGTAACGGGAACAAATGCATTCATCTCTTCAATAAATGGGGCTCTCAGCTACTAGGCATTTGTTTGGAAGGACATTCAAGATGTAAGGCACATCAAGCATGGGGCCCTTGAGCATCTGTCTGAGTCAGCTTTGTAAAGGCAAAGCACTCGTTAAAGAAATGGGTACTGAAGACAGCTGGAGGCATAATTGTCTTGGGGAGCTGCACTGAGGCAGGGGAGAGAAACTGCTCCTCTGTGACTACCCAGGGATCCTCCGTGTCTGAGAGAAATAACTGTGGAGTAGTTTGCTGGTTCTTTGAGAGAAAAGGTTGGACTCTCTCCCTGATAAGTGAGACTGGTACTTTGCGCTAACCTCCGAAGGGCCAGGAGTGTCAAGTTCTCTGCCAGAGTGTCACTGGTAGAGATAACAGTACGTGCTAACAATAAATCTACAGTGTTCCTTCATAAACTAGGTACTGGGTAAGCATGCTTGTTGAATGTATGTTCATTTAACATTACCTTCTATAGAGAAGCTACTGCTTTGTACAAAGAAATGTCTTCCAGAGCTGACAGGTAGAGCTAGTTGTAAGCCAGCTGTGGAAACCCATTTGCCCTGTTCCCTAGCCCTTGAGTATATACCCTTAAGGCAAGCTGGGTCCATCCTTAAGGCAGTGAATTACCAGGCAAATTTCCAGGGACATCAAAAACTTGCATTATTCTTTTCCCTTTAAGAAGTACAATTCCCTTATGCTATGATCATCCCCAACATGTTCATGGAGCATGGCTGTCTTTTCTTCTCTATTCCTTTTCCTGCTTGGACTTTCCATATAACTTCTTTCATTTCTGCCATTCTCTTTCTGGAGTGAGTGACATGAGGAATCCACAGAGGCAGTTGGATTAGTGGTGGTGGGGTGCAGGAAGTGAACGCTTAATGGTAACCTACATCCCAGAAATGGAAGGTATGGTTGGCCCAAAAGTGAGGCTTATGTAAATTAAGTGAACATGATGGATATGAAATGGTTTACATAATTTATTATGAATGAAGCTGTTCTCAAAAGCCTAGAGAGAGTAAGATGTGCCACCACCCTCCCTCCATTCATGTCCTTGATTCTGGAATCCTTTCCAGTGCAATGCTTTTGCATCATGTACCTTAGATTGCAGTTGGGACATGAGTTGAAAATGATTGGCTTAGTGAGCAACACTGTTTCTTGATCTGATGGCATATCACTTACCATTGTCTTTGTGGCAAGTCTCCTGTCTTCTTTGTTATAACAGGAAGTGCAGTTTATTCTTATTTATTTAGGGAATGAATATTAATTTTGGGGTATACTAATCTCTTTTCTCCTTCTAGTTGACCTATTTTGATGCTTGTCTATTTATTAGCACTTCATCTGTAAACATGGATAGTAGAAACAGGTGATGAAACTTTAGTTATTTAAGCTTGATGTTGTGGTAAAGAGAAAATGAAAGTTTTGGAAAAAAGAATAGAGTTATTAGATCATTAAATTCAATTATGTTATTACCTATTTTCACAAATAATTAAGTTAGCTGTACATAGGAACTTATAAGACAGAAACATGTTTAGTGACTATTTATTCACAAGGCTTACCTTACTTGCATGTAAAATATTAATTTAATTTAAGTTTATTATTATTTTTAAAGATTTTATTTCTTTATTTATTCATGAGAGACAGAGAGAGGTAGAGACATAGGCAGAGGGAGAAGCAGGCTCCCTGTGATCAAGTCCTCATCGGGTTCTTGATGAGGGACTTGATCCCAGGACTCCGGGATCATGCCCTGAGCCAGAGGCAGATGCTCAACCACTGAACCACTCAGGTGTCCTGCAAAATAGTCATTTTAAATAATAATAGTAATACTATTAATAATCCATCTAAAGTTCTAGTTGTGATCAGCAATTAAAATTTATTTTCAGTTAAATGTTAATTCAACAGCTGAAGGCATATACCTTGAAGTATCAAATTTATGACATAAGCCAGTATCTCATTGGATATGCAAGGTAATAACCTCATTAAAACTACAGTGTGAAAAAGAGATTAACATCATGTTTCACCAAGGTTAAAGGCAAAGGGATAGACAAAGTATGAAAAGAAGACAGTTAAGTAGAAAAATGCTCAAAATGACATTTTATTTTTATATATTTTGTACCAATAAAATAGCAGATGAAAGAGACAAGTTACCACCAGTTGAGGTCAGAGGGGAATAAATCAGGTTATATGATCTCGAGTTTACATGACCATAGCTGCAGTGACTCAAATAGCATGTCAAAAGCTATTGGCTGATTGGTAGTTGATGCAGATTTTTTTTTTTTTGGTTTTGATTAGAGAAGAATTGATTCTTCATTTATTGAACATTTCATTTGTTCATTTATTGAACATCTACTGTGCCAAGTAGTACACCAAAGTATTTTTTAACTTGCTAAATTATTTTATTCTTCTAATAACCTTGTGATTACTGACAAATGAGAACATTTATTTTTGCTAACAGTCACTAATAGATGCAAAGTTTATAGTAGAGGCAGTTGGATTGACCAGATATTGGGATATTGATTATAATATGGAGATATGGATATGAGGAAACAGAGAAACAATATACTAAGACTGTAACTAAACCAACATGAGTTGGCTACATGGTGAGTCAGAAGTTGCACCAGGTTTAGTTGTCACACAAAGAAAACTTTATTTGTAGCAAATGAGATTATGGGGCACAGCTTTGAAAACCGTGACTCCCCAAGCAAGGCAGGATGGGTTCCTTTTATTTCGCGTTAGGATAAATATTTAGATAGGGAGGTCTTGTCATTGTATATTGATGTAGGCATAAGGTCATAAGTGTATCTTAAGGAAACATGCTTATTTATACACACATTATATGTTATGTAAATGAGGCTTGTGTTCTTCCTTGGGTAGAGATTTTAGTATTATAATGAGGCAAAGGTAGTTGTTGGTTACTCTAGAGATTACTCCATTTGTACTGGCAGGAGTCCGGCGTTAAGCTCAGACTGGTCTGGGTGGTCTGGTCCAGTTGGAAGTCTTGTCAGGGCAGTCACTATTGCTTGAATGGTGGTTTTGTTTTCCATTTGCCCAAGTTAAGAGATAAGATGGAAAGAAGAGCTTAAGGAAAAATGGAGGACCAAGTTTGATGAGTACAAATAGGTGGGCAATAAAGGTCAGGTCTTGGGGTTTAGCTGGTGATAAGAGGACTTCATAGTGCTTTCCATAGTGCTTTCCTTGACGTTATACTCAAATCTAAAAACCACTTTGAACCATTTTTGATAGTACAATGCAACAAGACAGCTATTTGGTGATGATCTTTAGTTTAATGATTTTGTAGGATTGTTAGCATCACCCTGCAGACTCTATCCCTAGCAGTCTGTTCTGTAAATATTTATTCTTGACAACTAAGGAAAAACCAGGTGTGGTGATTTTAAAATCTTCCCACAAATTCTTTGACCATTTTTCCTCAAGAAGTAAAGCAGAATTTTACTTCTTTTGAGTGTTGACCAGACGTAGTGAATGAGGTGAAAATGATGGTGTGTGATTTCAAAGATTGGGGCATGAAAGGGTTTGCATCGTCCTTATCACTCTCTCTTGGTTTACTCACACTTAAGAAAGCCAATACCACATTTTGAGAACACTAAAGCAGCCCAATGAAGAGATCCATATTGTCTAAGGAATTAAGGCCTTCTAAGGCCAAGAGTCAATGAGAAATGAGGCTTCCTGCTAATAACCATGTGAGGATGCCATCTTGAAAGCAGATCCTCCAGCCCCCATCAAGCCTTCACATGACTGCAGCCCCGGGTCATAACTTGACTGCAACTTCATGAGACACCTTGAGCTAGAGCAACCGAGCTAAGCCACTTCTGGATTCCTTACCCCCGGAAACAATGAAATAATAAATGTTTATTGTTTTGAGCCACTAAGTGTTGGATAATTTGTTATACAACAAAAACTAATTAATATTCTAAGAGAGAGGATATATGTGCCAGCACCATTTAATCTGTATTATTGGAAGGAAACAAGTTGTTTTAGCCTGAGAAAACAGCCCTAAAGTCAAGATTGCATGCTTTTGTTATATTAGAGAGTCAATCCGAAGCAAGCAAGAGTGAAGGAAAAAGAAAAGTGAGATGAGGAAGAAAAGGAAAAAATTCAAAGTGGTGCTTAACAAAGTTGGCTCCAGTTTCTCAGGATGACATAGTTGATAGCTCAGTCACAGGAAGTGTCTCCAGAAGGGTGGAGAAGTGATACGACACTACTGTGCCTTAGAGCAATTAAGTGGGGAGGAAGGGAGAGGAATTTATTTGATAGTGTCTTCCTGTCTGTCTTGGGTCAAAGTACTCCCCACGGGGCATTCATTAACTCTTCACTTTCCTTAGTAATATCATTTTGTCACTCTGGACAACTACTAGGAATGCTAGACTCTCCAAGGGTCTTGTCATATTGGCTCTGGGCACAAGGACTATGTAATTCTTGCAAGGGTGAATGCATAGAAGCCATGACAAAGTCTGACTCCAGCACTTTGGAGAGGCTGAGAAAGTTGTCAGGTGTTTGGAGATAGGAAGAAATGACTGTAGAAATATGTGTCTTTACTGGAGCCATTCTGGCCAGGAGACAAAGCGAGGAGCTGAGATGGAGCTGAATGGATCTGAGATAATGCATAAACTCGTCTGATATCCAATTAAAGACACACCATATTTGTGTATGAAGACTAGAGCATTGTGAGATGTAAGATTATCCTTGCGGAAGCAGTATCTTGCAGCAAGTAGGAGTTTAGGTTCTAGGGTTTAAATCACTTCTCTTATACTTCCTAGTTAGGTGACCTTGTGTACACTGGATAACCTTTATGGACCTCAGTTTTCTCACTTTTAAAATAAAGATAATAATTGTACTCACTGCCCCAGGAAGTTTAAATGAGTTAATAGATATTTAACACTTGCGATAGTGTTTGACATAGAGCAAGTGCTGGATAAGCATTGGCAATTCCTGATCTTACTGCATACCAGGAGCTTATGGGTCTGAAGAACAGATAGTAGCATAAAACATGAAATTATTAAGTGAGGGGACAGAAACCCTTACAGTGACTAGAGATCAAAGCCTCATTAAGAATTTTGCATATAAAAGGCAAGGTAGGTATGTAATTAGAGCGGCAAATTAACCACTGAGTGTTTCTCCTAACTTGTATTTGGGAATGCAGATGTGGTGGGTTCTTATGGTTATTTCTGACTCCATGATGACTGATTGGTTGACAGTATAGAAATATAATGCATTTATTAGCTACCATCTATGTGCTGGGGATTGCGTAAATTCTTTCACATACTGATTTGTGTAGACTGGCCAAGGGAGAAAGTCCACATCTTTTATGCTCTACTGCTAATCTAGTTGGACTTGGGATGTGGTCTAGTTAAAAATCTCCAAATAAAAAGATCAAGTGAAGAAATAAATAGGAATCAGAGTAGACTTCCCAGATAGGCCTTAAGCCACATATGTCTACATCTGAAAATAGCAGGGGCAATGATGAGGGAAAACAGTCAATAAAAAAAGATACTTAAGTCAGCCTGTTAGTCACACCTGGAAAGGGGTCAAGAGTGAAGAAGAAACCATGTATCGATTCAACAAATATTTTGTGCTAATGCTCATTCCGTACCAGGCATCTTGCTAGATTCAGGTTCTACAAATAGGAAGGACAAAAATTCTCAACCTCGGTGTGATTTAGTGGGGGTGTTGGAGATTAATTAAAAAATGGTTATATTTCAATGATACATTGTATAATAATTGTGTATACAAGGGTACATAAAAGTGATATGGGGCACACCTTCTGCTGTAATCAACTATGACACTGGTCAATATATGGGAAATACCATTTGCAGATATTTGAAATTGGTAGCACAATCTCAAGAAGGAAAACTGACAATGTGAATCCTACAGTTGTCTCAGATTTCCTGCCTGAGAGTACTTCATGGCCCTCAGTACCAGAAGAGGGAACACAAACAGAACATGCCAGGTGTGCTGACGTGAGGGGGAGGTAGCTGGAATTTGCAGAGCAGAGTGCTAATGAAGGAAACTGCTAGGAGGAAGAGCTCTAGAAATCGGCAGGTAGGTCAGCCCTTGATCTTTGGCTGATCCCTAAGCTGCATAGGCAAAGGATGAAACTCCACAAGGCTGGGCCAAGGATAACCAGCACGAGACTGCGAATGGATAATTTCCAGAGCTGACACAGCACTAGGAGACATCCAATTTCTGACAAGTCAGAAGGAATACCTGGGGCGTTCAGTCAAGACTCCAGAAGATCAGGGGATCCCTGGGTGGCTCAGCGGTTTGGCACCTGCCTTCGGCCCAGGGCATGATCCTGGAGTCCTGGGATTGAGTCCCACATCCGGCTCCCTGCATGGAGCCTGCTTCTCCCTCTGCCTGTGTCTCTGCCTCTCTCTCTCTGTGTCTCTCATGAATAAATGAATAAAATCTTAAAGAAAAAGACTCCAGAAGATCATGCTTGCCTTAGTAGAGACTCCAAGAGTTCATGCCTCAGCCCTAGAGCTGAAATAGCCCCAGAATTAAGACGATTCTGAATCTACAGTCTTGGAGCCTAAAAACATCTAGAAGATCACACTGCTATTCAAGTATCTGCCAAAACAAACACAATCCTCCTTAAGGAAGACAACAAAATACTCTAACGTCATATTCACAAAATCTACCATCCAGTGAAATATTATTAGATATGAAATAAGTAAAAAAAACGTGACCCATAATTAGGGGGTAGAGATATGTCAATAGAAATAGGTCTAGAAATGACAGTGATGAAGGAAATAACAGACAGGAATTTTAAAAACTCCTGTCAGAAATATGCTCAAAGATTTAAACAAAAACATGAATACAGCAAGAACAGAAATTAGAGATGGAAGAACCAAATGTAATTATAAAGTTGAAAAATATCTCTGAAATACAAAAAAAAAATTTTAAGATTTTATTTATTTATAAGAGAGAGAGAGAGTGCACAAGTGAGGGGAGGAGCAGAGGGAGAAGCAGATTCCCCTCTGAGCAGGGAGCCCAAAGTGGGGCTCAACCCCAGGACCCCAGGATCCTGACCTGAGCTGAAGGCAGATGCTTCACCAACTGAGCCACCCAGGCATCCCTCTAAAATACAGAATATGTAGATGGGCTTGCTAGCTGATTGGACACTGCAGAAATAAAGGTCGGAGAACTTCAAAAAGAGATATACAAACTTTTCCACACTAACGCACAGAGGATGATGATTTCAGTATTTGTCACAAATCAACGAGACATACACCAATATGATATTCACCTTGTAGATGAGGAAGCTGTGAGGAACTTCGGAAATGGTTACACTGTTGTAAGTGTGGGGTCAGGGAGCATGCTGAGGTGCAGGGCAAGAGGGAGGGGATTCAAACCCTCAGGAGGAGACTAGCAGAGTAGAAGTGAGCCTTACCTGTCCTGCCTCTGGGAGGGCTCTTTTGCTCCTCAGAGAAGGAAGGAGCATGAAATCGCAGAAGGCCTTTTATCTCATATTTTAGTTTCCCCCGTTGGTTACAAAACCATGCCAATTTGTTAGAGAATCAGACAGGTGTTACTCACCTCAGAAAATATTCCCTCCTTTCTTCCTCACTCTCTTTGGGATATGAGCCTCAAATATTCTGACTTCTGGATACCTTCACTGGGCCCAGCCGGTGTGAAACAAGCCTGGTGTACAGAGAGCTACCTTCCTTACCTGGCCATGCTATCTTGCTGGAGTGTTCCTTCTGCCCTACATCTGGCTGTATAACCCAAATCTCAACCTGTACAAATATTCTCACATGGCCGGTCAAATGTTGAAGGATTTCCATGTTGAGCCTGGCTCCCTCTGAACAAAGGAGAAGAAATTTCTCTTATCTGGTATTTTTTTTCTCAATTTTTTTTCTCTCAGTTCAAAATTGATAAAATTTCAAAACCAGAGGTAATATCATAGTTTTCAAATTGTTCAGAATACATAAAATCTATTACCTCTTGCTATGGACAGAATTATGTCATCCCCACTCCCCCTCACCAAATTCATATATTGAAGTCCTAACCCCCAATGTGACTGTACATGGAGATGGAGTCTTTGGGAAATAATTAAAGTTCAATCAGGTCATGAGGGTGGGGTCCTGATCTGATGGGATTGTTGTCTTTATAAGAAGAGACATCAGGGAACTCTTCCCCTCTCCCTTTCTCTCTAACCCTAGAAAATAGAGATCCTTCCTCCCTCCAATAGCCTCATTTTGTATAAAGGAGAAACTAAGGGTCAGGGGGTGCAGTAGCAGATACATGTCAGAGGTCTGCTGGAGTTCACAGCCAGTGCTTTGAGCTACCACATTACAATGCATCACAACCATGCATCTGAATTTTGGAAGCAACTCTTCATTACCTGCTGCTTATTTGTGGCTGCCACCCCAGTGTCTCTCCTCTTCATCCTGCTCTGTATTTGAACATTTGGTGGAGCACTTGGAGGCCGTGATGCCATCAATACATGTCATGTCCTCTGAGCGTCAGTTGGCCAGGCATCCTGAGATGCGCAGGACAGTCGCCTGATGGAGTGGGGAGTAGCGTGAGATGGCTGTTCTGAATCTCATTGCCTTGCCATAAATGCTTTGTCATCTGTCTAACACCAGTGCTGCTTTGTTAACCAGACTGTCATTTATTTAGGGGCAGTGCATTGAGATGTACCCCACGGTAGTTACCTGTTAATTTCAGTGGTGGCTTAGATGGGGAGTGTTCTCTGGGCAGCACTGAAGACAAGATGGACCAAGATGACACAGAGAGCTGTGCGGCTGCAGACAAAAGGGAAAAATAGGAGGAGATGAGGCAAACTGCTTTTGAACATTGTTTTCAAGAGTAGAGACTTTAAGTTAACTGGGCATCCATGATCTTCTAAAAATCACATGTCTGTGCCTATGGAGTACCTTTTTAAAGATTTTTTTTTTTTTTTATTGATTAAAGCTGTCTGTTAGTTATAAAAGGCAAGGAACTCCTATTTCAGCAAGATGAGCCATAAATTCTTTGCTTGTTATATCCGAATTCAGGTTTTACTTGTTGAACTAAAGCAGTTACTAGTCCCAAGGACAGTCATTTATAGCGATGCAGGCACCATTCCTGTGGGAATCAGAAAAGGCTAAAATTTTTTTTTAAGATTTTATTTATTTATCCATAGACACAGAGAGAGAGGGGCAGAGACACAGGCAGAGGGAGAAGCAGGCTCCACGCAGGGAGTCCGATGTGGGACTCGATCCCGGGTTCCCAGGACCACACCCCAGGCTGCAGGCGGCACCAAACCTCCACACCACCGGGGCTGCCCAAGGCTAAAATTTAATGCTAGAAGCAGTGACAAACATGAGCTAGCAGAGTCCCTGCCCTCCACTGGCTTATGTCCTGTGGTGTCAGCCCCTATGGAGCAAAATTGGAGACAACCCATTGCAGGACTCTACCTTTGCCATCTTTATGTTACTATATGCTGTAGATATATAAATACCATATACACACATACACCTGCACACACATACATATAACACGCATATACGCACACATACACATGCACACACACATACACACATTTACACACATAGAAATACACACATATACATATGTGCACACATACACACATGTACATTTATGCACACATATATGGTAGACACACATATGCGCACACACATATTATACACACATTCCTAAGTCTGTATATTCCTGTATGTGTATGCATGGATAGGCACTACTATAGGACACATACCACATATATAGTCTTTTCTTCCACTTTCCCCTAGGCACACCACGTGCCACCTTGTGAAACGATGCTTGGGTAAGCTGACTAGAGTGTCCTGGCAAAGGACACGGGTGTGAAATAATTGGTTCGAAGCCACCCCTCAGGTCTAGGAGAGAGCTTCAGTGGCCTTTGTCACTGAAATTCTTCATTTCTGGGACAGGGTCAGCCCTCCTGGAGCAGAGTATTTCATGGGGTCAAGGTAGGATGACATATGAGATGAGGGGCTTCTGCTCAGCTGGTTTATGAGCATATGTGGTACATTGTATTAGAACTTATTTCTCAGAAGGACCATCTTTAACTCCAGCAATATGTCCTAAAGATGTCTTACAAGGGCAATCAAGATTTAGCCAGGGGGCTAAGTGGGAGGAAGTTATAATGTACAAGGTGAGTCTTTTGAGACTCTGAAAAACCCATTAACGGAGAAGTTATTAATGTCTTTTTTTATGCAGCTATAGTGCAGAGGCAGACCCCAAAGAAACCAATCCACATTATGAAACATTTTACAGAAATCCATTTTTAAAAATAGGAGAATGCTCTAAATGGAGTCTGGAGGTGGGAACTGAATACGTGCCTGGCCTCCTGGGCCAGTTGCGGATTTTCTAAAGAATAAAGGGAAATTCTCCTTAGCCTTCACTTTGAGACAAAGAAATAGAACGAAATCTCCTACTGTAAAATTTGATTATCTTTTCTATTTTTCTTGTTCTTATATTTAATTTTCTTCCCTTGTCTCCTGTACTTTCTCTCCCCAAACCTAGTAACTCCAGGCCTCTGTTAACTTGAATTTAACTTTAAAAATATCAAATTATTAAACCTTCATTAGGCATAGATGTTATACACAATTAAGAGAGTTCCTCTAAGAATAGTAAACTATTCTTATACTGGTGGAATGTAAGGGTAGGTTTCTTATCCGTGAATATGAAGTCTCTGAACTATTATCAGAGGAAATGAATAAACTTAGAATGTTTTCTCCCATAGAGGTGACAGATTTGCATTCATTTCCCTTAGTCTAAGAGCTCTATGTAGACAGAAACTGTGCCTTATCCATCTTTACATCCTGTCCTCATAGCACAGACCAGGTACACAGTAGATGATCAGCAAATGCTTGTCAGGTTAGTAAATTCTAAGTTCATTAAATCTACAGTTCAACTATTAAAGTCAAAGACTTCCTTCTATATGCCACACCCTCTGCCAAGAGCTGTGTCTTCAGAGATGAATAGGATGTGGTTCTTACCTTTAACACCCTTGGGGGCTGGTGGATGACAGAGAAGAGGGGCATTGCTGCCAGCGGTGGGGTCAGGGAAGGAGAGGAAATACAAGTAAGTGGTTGCCAGGTAGAAAAGAGAGGAAGGGTGTTCTGGAGAGATGGTCATTGACAGGGCCAAGGCCAGGGCAGAGCGAGGCTGCTCTGACCAGCCCACATTCCTCGTGACCACTGCAAGAGAGCTGGCGAAGGTTAATGTTGGAGATCAAGTGTACTTGATCACTGGTCACTGTGGAGGACCCGAGGATCCATGAACCATTCCTTGACACCCCAGCGTGTTCTGATCAGATCTCTTCATGCTCTTGAAAAACATCTTTTTAAACAATAAGATGTACCCTGGTACAAAGGTGTGCATGAAACAACGGAGTCCACTGTTCAGCAAATCCAAAAATGTTTCCCAAACCCAGTTCTTTTACTTCCCAGGGCATAAGGATAAATAGAAAGAAAAGTATGAAAACCAAATAAATACCAAATAGAATTTTCAAAAGCTGCACTGGAGTTTGCTCCGTGTTGGTCCTGTTGCCACTGCATACTTTTGTGCACCCATAATATTTTTAAAGACAAACGCAGAGGGAAATATCTTCGGTAAGGAGACTGTTAGTGGCCCAGTAGCTGAAGCATTTGTGATGATTCACCAGTGCCTACTCAACCCTGAACACGTTTCTGGCTGCTGATTTGGGGATGGAAGAAGGAGTGACCAGGCAAACGTTTAGCTGTATGCTCTTTGATAAATCACTAATTATTTTCACTTATTAAAAGAGTGTTAGAATAAGTGATCTCTTTATTTTGTATTTTTTAAAGCTTAGTTATTTACTTATTTATTTGAGAGAGAGAGAGAGAAAGAGCACATGAACTGGGACAGGAGCAGAGAGGGAGGGAGAGGGACAAGCAGACTCTGACCACACGGGACTCAATCTCATGACCCTGAGATCATGACCTGAGCCGAAACCAAAAGTTGGATGCTTAACTGACTGAGCCACCCAGACACCCCAAAGACATCTGAATTAAAAAAAAAACTTTAAAAAAGTAGTCTCTACACCTGATGTGGGGCTTGAACTCACAATCCCGAGATGAAGAGGCACATGTTCTTCTGACTGAGCCAGCCATGCAACCCATAAGTGATCTCTTTAGCTCTCAAATTCTCACACAGCAGCAATTTCTCATTTGATCCATATTTTTAATCAATTTTTAATTTTACCTTTTCTCTTTATCTAGAAGTTAATTTGTCTTCTTTTCCAAGTTCTGTTTTCTTTTCTCTCTTCTATGCTTTCTCCCTTTCCCCCCTTAATTTTCTTTTCTTAGAGACAGGAAAAAAAAAAAAAAGAAAGAAACAGTAACTTCCCTTTGGTACAACCAAAGTTAAAACACAGATATGAGAGAGATTATTGTGAGCTGTGCTGGAGCATTTAAAGAGGATATTTCTGACTCAATTGAATTTTAAACTTACCGAGGTGGGTTTTAACCTTTTATTGAGAATCTGATAAAAGCCGTTTCCACTTCTGCTCACCCTCCAACCCCCAATTTTGCATCTAGTAACAGGAAACCATCTTTCTCCCCAAACCTGCTTGGGGAGCTCAGGTTGGAAAGGCTTCACATATGCAGGAATCGAAGGTGGACTAGGGACAGCTGATTGTCCACGCACATGTCGAGTTCATTTTAAACACAACCTGCTGTTTCTTTTTTTCTCTTGCTTTTTCTACCTCCCCTCCATAACCTGCAACCCTCACGTGGGGGCAATTCACAGTTTTTCCAGGTGGCCGGTTGGAAACAGCACACATGTGCCGTCCTGTGTGCTCCTTGGAGTAGGGCCATAGCTCCTGCTGCAGGCCACTCAGCTGGGAAAGGCCTCTTGCAGATTTCAAGCTGCAGGGGAAATACAAACCAGGCTTCTGGGCTCTGAAATTGTAATAAAATGTGGCCAGGAGTACAGCTGTGGGTAGGTCTCCCTATTTAAAACCTTTTTATTTTATGAGATATCCTAAATTGCCTGCTCTGAGTTTTATAGGATGATAAGTCAAAAATCTCAGATTCTACCTACCGTGTGGAAAAGATGGGGACAGCTCAGGTGAATGCTTGGCAGTTGTCTCTAGCACAGCAGGGATCCCTTACACAGTAGTGAGTGTTCTCAGTAGATAGTGTTTGCGAACTCTGGAGTTAGATGGGGGAAGTTGAACAGCCATCTGTTGGAGCAATACAACTGATGGAAGTGTGCATGCATGTGTGTAAAGTGCACATGTGTGACTTGTTCACCAGCCAGGCTCTATGTGCTGCTAAGGTTCATCCTTTTTAAGACTTCATCCTTTTTAAATATTCAAGTAAAAAATGAGAACTTAAGACGTTAAAATATACACAGTATTGCTCAAACATTGGGTTCACCAGGGTGAGTTTTGGGAGGCAAAGGACTCTTTGATAAGAACTAAATGGTTTCATCTTGCAACTTCAAAATGTCAGCAGTCATCAGCATTGCTCGTATTGGATCTCCCAATGCTCAAAATAATGCAAACAGGAAAACAAAGTCATTTTTGTTGAAGGAACATCCTTGTAAATACTAGACGTTGTGAGGTTTGGGGGTATTCCTCAAGGGTTCCACAATATAATGATTGGGAGAAGATTCTCTTTTCATTTTTCGCCCTGGAGAATGGTGTGATATGCATTAATTCTGCAACTTTTACTTTTTGATTTTTAGATTTTTAGATAGGATAAGAATTCTCACATGCAGACATGTGTGAGAAGGGATCACCTATGAGGCCAAGTGCACCCCTGTTGTTTGGACTGCCATGGAATTCCCATAATGATGATCCTCTGGACTCTGGGCCCCTGAGGAATTTAAGCCAGTTCTTTGAGACTCCCTGCTATGCCACCTGCAAGTCTGGATGGAGGGATCATTGATCTGATTGATCAGAGATCCTCATCTTGGTGACTTCCTTCAACCCCAAAATGTCAGCGCCTTAGCTCTGAGCACTGCCACACTAGCAATGAAATGGGAAGTATAGATGAGTGGAAAATGAGGTTATTTTCTCCTGCTCCTGCTTTGTTCATTCTCCCAAGATGGCTTTAGATGGTAAGCCACTGTTTGTGGAGCTAGGCAGATGTGTTAGTTTCCTATTGCTGCTGTGTGACAAATGACCCCACATCTAATGAGGTCAAATGGGAAACAAATGTGGACTTCGGTAGGGAGGCACTCTATTCAAAAGGCTTATTGCAAGAGAGGTGGAATGACAATTGCAATAGGGAGAACATTCTGTCCCTGAGATCTGCAAGCATCTCCAAGGTCAGGCAGAAAAAGCCTTCTCTTTAATAAAAAGGGGTGAATAAGGCTGGGTAAAACCAGGTGTGTGTGTCTGCAGCGGGATGACAGGACAGTGGATCAGAGAATGTTGTACCCTCTGGTCAGCCTGTTCTTAAGAGAGGACTTTAAGGAGGGGGTCTGGTTGAGGCTGGGTCAAAGTTCAGGGACACAGAGGAAGGAGAGAAACTTAACCGATGTTTGATTAACACGGATTTTGCTCCACTTGTCAATGTGTACAAAACAGTCCACTCAATCATCTTTGAAGCACAGAACAGAGATTTGGAGGGTCTGTGTGTGGCCTTGTCTTAGGTAAGCAAGAGGGGCATCCTTGCATCTTATCTAAGTCACTTGTGGGGAAGAAGGGTTATTTGCTATTTCCCAGAGCACAAAATAGCAATAAAATTTTGTTCAACATAGACTGTTTTTCAGGACTACAGGGCTTAGGTAAAAGCCAAAGTTGTCAGTGCCTTAACACAATGAAAATTTATTATCTTATATTCTGGAAGATGGAAGTCTTACATGGGCATCACTGGATTAAAATCATGCTGTTGGCAGGCCTGTGTTCCCTTCTGGAGGCTCCAGGGGAGGATATATTCTCTCAAATTTTTCAGCTTCTAGAGCCGGCTGCATTCCTTGGCTTGTGGCTCCTTTCAGTCTTCAAAGTCGGCAATGGCTGGTAGCGTTGTCCTCATGTTACATCACTTTGACATGGACCCTCCTGCCTTGCTCTTCCACCTGCGTAATCTGGGATTATCTTCCAACGTTAAAGTCAGTTGATCATTGACCTTAATTCCACCTACAGCATTAATCCCCTCTTACAACATTAAGTAACAGATTCCCAGGTTCCAAGAAATAAGACTTGGACTTCATTAGGGGTTATTATTTGCTTAGCACTCTACATCTCTTGAATAATTCAAGGAATGTACAGAAAGACCTATTTTACCAAATACTACTTTTTTGAGTACTTAGAATTTTTTTGACTTAAGGCAGCAGCTCTCAGACTTTTTCAGCTTGGGTCCTTCCTACATTCTTAAAATTCTTAAGGATACCAAAGAGCTTTAGTTTACTTGGGCTATATTTATTGATACTTACTGGATTAGGAATTAAAACTGAGAAAATTTAAACACACTTATTAATTTACCTGAAGTGTACATAACAAACTTATTGCATGTTAATATGAGTGACATTTTAATTAAAAATAAACATATTTTCTAAAATAAAATTTTAGTGAGAAAAGTGGCATTGCTTGACATTTTTGCAAATCTCTTTGGTTTGATAGAAGACAGTTGAGTCTCATATTTGATTTTTCATTCCATTTCTTGTAATATGCTGTTTTGGTTGGAGTTTATGAATAACGTCCAGCCTCACACAGTTATGTAGTTCGAAAATGGGGGAGAGATGTTTCAATCATAGATAATTGTGGGTATACTTCTTTGATACTACACCAGAGTTTGACAAGCAAGACAGGTGGTAGTTTTTAAAAGGTTAATTGCAATGTGGAATATAAAAACACATCAATGAACTTTTTGTAATCTATTACTCTAATACCCAATGATCTTGCACTTTGAACAGATCTTTTACTCACATATGATTTTATAATCCCATTTGTGATAATTTGGAAAATATTGATTCATAGAGTTATAAAGATCTTCCAATTATCAAATTTTTAGCACATCAAAAAAAAAAAAAAAACCACATTTGTTAATATCACTTCTGCTTTTACCAGAAAAAAACTTTTGAAAAGCTCACATTGACAATATGGGTTTTCTAAATTTCTAATTTTTTCTTAAAGGTCAGATTTTATTCCTGGCAACAAATCTACCTTTTCCCCTGTGTGGGGCACTTGCACTATTGGTGCAAAAGCAGCAGTGAATAAAACTGCTGGCACCTGCCCATGAATCATGGCAGTGACAGGAGATTGGACTGCCATGGCATTCTTCCCCTCTCTGCACAGTGAAAGTAAAGAAATAAAAATCAGTTTCACTTAAATAGGCTTATGATGAAATAGCAAAAATTATTATTTTATTAAATCTCAACCGTTTAGCACAGGTTTTTAATACTATTCCTTAGTAATGAAATGACAAGTACATATTTTGATTTCTGCTTATCCGAAGTCTGATGGCATTCCCAAGGAAAGACCTTGTGCTGTTGTATGAGTTGTGAGATTTTTTTTTTTTTAGTGGACTTGAAAAAAGGGTAGAGAAACTATGGTGTTTTGGACTTGGGTATTTGGCAGATATTTTCTTAAAAATGAGCTAAATAGGTCAATCACTTCAAGGAGAATAATGAACAGTGAGAAAGGCAAACAATGTCTCAGCATTACTATAAAAATGGTTTGGCCATATGGACTGCTGAAAGTTCTTGAGGACTTTTAGGGTTGTTGAAAATACTCTTGGAGAAGCCTATATATATATATATATATATATATACAAGAGATGAACAGTAGTACCTTTGCTTACTGCCAGGCTTATCAGATTATCTAGTTATCAGATTATCTTAGCCATGAGAGAACCAGGCAGGACATATCAGGTTATGTTTAGGAAATTGTAATCAGAAAAGGTTTGGACGATGAAGGGGACCCAAGATAGCAAGATAGAAGGACCCAAGTTATAGGTCACCATAGAGATATTCTAGCTAGGAACCAGCCTAAAGGCAGTAGGTTCCTTGTAAAGTTGAAAGGGGTAGGGAAACTCAGGACAAGAAAGACTCATCTCTGCTCACTTTGCATGACCTACGTGGCTGAGGAGACATGTGCTTCTTCATAGGAATGGAGAGAACAAGGTCTGTCTCATAGTTTGATTGCCAGGGTTCAATGAGAGAGTGAGTATACCTTGATGGGCACAGGGTAGATGCTCAGTAATGGAAACTATTATGGATATGGCTTCATGAGCTTGCCCTGTGTCTCCTTGCACTCCAGATCATTGTGCAGACAGCACTCATTGCTATTTGGAGACCAGTGGTGTTTAGGACCAACATGTGCCAGACAAACCATTCCCTTTTTGCCCCGGGCCCTGACTCTGCATCACACCGTGGGCTTGTTCCATCCTAGCTCATGCCTTAGTATCTCTGTCCCAAGTGCCTCCTGATCTGGGGAAATACACTTTTCAGTGCTCCTTTGAGGGGGTTCACTCCCTGGATCAGGAGCAGTGCACCCTCCTGGGCTAGCAGACCTCGGTCTTTAGCAATTAGTCAGTGGTTTGAGCAAACCAGGATCTTCTCATGTCAAGGTGATTTGTATCTTTCAGACATAAGGTCAGAGGTCCCCTTTTAGTGGACTAAACTATTGTCTATGATAGAATTTAATCCAGAAGCTATATTCTCCTCATGAGGGAAGTATTAGTCACGTTTTAGAGACTGCCAATAATGATGCCACAATTCTACTGACTACCAAAGTGCCAAGCATTGTGCAATACTGTCTCATTTAATCTTGCTTGAGTCCCTGCCAGGGAGTTGTGATGATGCCCTTTTAACGAGAGCCTGGCATTCTGTGGTAGGGTGAACAAGTTAGGGTCGCACCTCTAGTTTGGAGGGATTTGGATTTCCATTTGAGGTCTATCTCATTTTCCCTAAAGACAAGCATGTTGCTATGATTTTTTTCACGTATCTAGTACAGTCACAATTAAAATTCAAGTTTCCTGTCATAGAGTGCATTACATCTTTGTTGGAGTAGAGGCTTCTTCACATAATTTCTGATCAGACTCAGCCAAGTTTTTAGCAGTTTAGGGAAAAATCCTCCAAACCCCGTTTCACTCACAGTGGGATGTCTGTCCATGCCTGGGTGGCTCAGCTTCATTTGTCCACTGGGTGCATCAGGAGTTGGCATCTTAAAGGTGTCTTAGAGTCACTGTTGGGGCCGACTTGCTGCTGGGGTCCCAGCTCCCAGACACCATGGTTGCTCAGCTGGCTTGTCTGGAGCCAGCAGTGGTGAGGCCACAGCCAGCTCTGGGTCATAGTCTGTGCTGGCCCTTGACCAGGATTCACACCACCAGAAATGTTGGGGGGGGGCAGGGTCATGTCCTTGGTTGGCAAGGAGAAGGATGGTATAGGCACACTGCCACTCTGTGGTGGAACTGCATTTGAAAGCATTGCTGGCAGCATTTCTGCACTGAAGCTCCTCTGAAAGTTTGGGTTTTCCTAATACAAATAACTCTTGGGGCCAGGGAGGCCTTTCCTTTTTTTTCTTTTTGCACGTTCACTGGTGCCTGCATAGTAGCTGACAATATTGCAGTGCACTGCTGATGTCACCAGGCTTAGCTGCATGGTTGATGTGCCCTGACCAGCCTGTATTGAGGTCAAATGCTACTCACTTCAAGCAATAAATGCAATGCAACCCCAAGGGAGGTTATTTATTCCAGCAACCAGGTGTTCAGGCCTCGATACCTCTTCCTGAACCAGAAAAGTAGTGTTTTCCTACTTGTCTCTCTTCAACTAATCTGAAATTCTTCAGGCATTATCTGTAACTGCTGCGTCTTAATGCTGCCTTTCAAACTTTAATCAGCTACATGAGGCAGATGTGCTCGTCTCCTGTGAATTTCTCGTCATTTTTAAGTGCCAGTTTGTAGTTTTAATATCATCTCAAATGTCAGGGTTTTGGCATGATTCTAATTTCAGTTCCTTTCTCTCTTTCCTCCTTGTTTATAGAAATGGCATAAACCATCCCTGTTCAGTGGGGGCAGTCTAAGCATTTGGTCAGATGTGTCTTGGAGTTCTGAGTTCATCTGGCTCCTTGAAGACTTTTTAGCTTTTTTTTCAGCTCAAGAGAGATGACCTTATTGATGAGAGATGTTTAGTTGGTTCCTACGGGCAGGTGTTGGAAGAGCAGGATATGCTCTACTGTACAGGTTTTCATGCTTTTTGATTCCCCTGCAGTATGGAGTCATGACTATTATTAAACTGTAATTAATGAGCTGTTGGGCTTATTAAATGTTGTAGTTTTCCTGTAATTTGGCTTCCTTAATTAGTGCTTTCCTTCCCATTGTAGCATGAGTCTAGGATGGTCTGATGGTTTTGTGATGTCTCCTGTCATAGCCTCCTCCCATCATTTTCCTCCCATTCTTACCTTACGTGTTTTGACTTCCTTCTTACCACCTCATGGTTGCAGGATAGAGGCTCCAGCTTCATATTCATAGTCAGGCTGAGGGAAGAGGGAGAGCCAGCAGCCTGCTTCTTTCAGAGATTCTATCTGTCCTTGTTGGGGAGAGGATGGTGTCTCTGGGGGTTTCTACCTCCCTCACATGGAGCCAGAACTATCTCGTGACCCTGATCCCCACCCCTGCACTCCTGCTCATGCCAGGGAGGCTGTGAGACTATTTCCGGCAACATAGATTGCTGCCCTGAATGATTCCTAAAGACTGGGATTCTTTAGGAAACAATGGGAGAAATATTAGTGTACCATCTGCCTAAGATATCCACCCTAACTTAATCCCTTCCTGAGCCTAATGATCAATCTTTCTTTCATCTGGCCCTGTCTTTGGGTAGTTTTGGTGTTCTAGTTTCTGATATATGCTTCCCTAGACCCTCAGTGTTTTTCTCATTAACTGTATGCCATTTTGCACTCAGATTCTGTAACAAGTTGCTTGTAACTCGGTACAAGAACCTCAGGTATCTTGATTCCATCTTTAATGCTGTGTGCGTTGCCCTCGCTCTGTCCGTGGTTCTTCATTCTGGGAAAAAGACACATTCCAGGCTTGTCTCATACCCATGAGCCTCCTTGTTTTCCAGTCCATGTTTCCATATTGAATCTCAGTATCTGAATTTTTATGGGGATCTATCCCATTAGAACCGCAGCACTTCTACCACCCATTCTGAAGTCGGCTGGGTTCTTTGGATCATTGGAAAGTTATATATCCCATGGCCTATCAATGCCTCTTAGAAAGTCTCAAAAGCCTTAATCATGGTCCTCCCTAGAGACCACTAGAGGAGGAACTCATCTCAGGTGTTTTCTATATTATGTGCATGAACTCTGAGTACACTCTAACCATAGGCCCTGAACTTAATGTATTTGAAGTGTTAGGAGGACCTGGGAGAGACTCAGATTGAGGATTTGCCCTCTAGTCATTGCTGTTATTCTGGTATGACCCTGGTTGGGGAGGACTGATGGAATTATTTGGACAGGAAATCTGAATGAGTAATTTTCTCTCCAAGTAGGATGACTGCTGAGTAGAAATTTTGGATTCTGGCTGGAGCTAGAAGGGAACCTGGACACCATTGGTCAAATGCCTGTGTTTCACAGATGAAGATGCCTTGCTGTAGGGAGAATGAGCTGTTAGAAGTCAGATAGGTAATCAGGCAGGTCAAGGCTTGGAATCCAAGTGTTTCAGCCTGGCAAGTCAGGCTTGGCCCCTGCATTATTTTTTAGGGGAAAGTCCTTGTCATTCTGCCCTGTCCCCTTCACTTAGGAGTGTTAGAACAACCAAAAAGACCTACTCGCTGAAAGAGCAGTGGGTACCTCTGAGGCACCCAGCCACCTGGTACAGACAGGTAGAACTGAAATACTTTTTGTGAAGACATTAAAGGATCTCAAGCAAATCTTACATTTTCTCTTATTTTGAATGCCTTAGTTCCCCTCCTTCTGTGCTTAAAGAGTGTTTTGTTATGTGTTATATCATTGCAATTGCTTTATATAATTAACTTGGAAGGAAAAAAAAGATGTTGGATTTCAGAGGAAAGTCAAAAATGTGTTTAATTTACCTTAGTGACTGACTTTATTTAGTGCAAAGTCTTCCATATACAGAGAGATCAATCACATCACAGATTTTCTTAATTGCACTTTACTCTTGAGTGCAATTAAAAACATTGGTGCTGCCCTGTTTAATGCTTATATTCTAAGACTTCATTAGCAGTTACTATGGATGGAGTCCTATGCTGGAGAAAGTGCTTTTAAAAGGTACAGAGATCTCAGTCCCACTTCCCTTTCTACACCCTTCAGATTCTGGATTAATTGGTCTCAGGTGTGTGCTGGGCATTGGAATTATTAGAAGATAATGAAGCAAATAGTAACAACAACAAGACAAACTCCCCAGATGATGCTAAAGTGCAGTCAGGGAAAAGATGCACATTTTCATGTATTTGTCAAAACATTACTTAGGTTTAAGGAATTGATTTTCATAACCATTAATATGTATTTTATTTTGCTATGTGAAATGCTGTGCATAGATTATTTGGTATGATTTATCTGAATACAGACTTAAGTTATCCATGATAAATATAGATATTGTGCTTGGTGATATCTCTTCTACAATCATGGTTTGCTATAACTGCTTTTTTTTTTTATATGATAGTCACACACACACACACACACAGAGAGAGAGAGAGAGAGAGAGAGAGAGGCAGAGACACAGGCAGAGGGAGAAGCAGGCTCCATGCACCGGGAGCCCGACGTGGGATTCGATCCCGGGTCTCTAGGACCGCGCCCTGGGCCAAAGGCAGGCGCTAAACCGCTGCGCCACCCAGGGATCCCCTATAACTGCTTTTTAGGACAAACGAATCAGTCAGACTTTACATAGGGGAAGCTGAACTGAGAGCATAAGTAGAAAAAAGGTGGTCAGATTTCATGTGTCATTAAATGATTCAAATCATTATTTAACAAAAATAATTAGTTCTTGGCAGATAATGATAGTTTTTCCTCAATATCCATTCTCCCTTCTTCTTTAATCATAGAACATCCAAATGCTAGCTGGGAACCTAATTTCCCAGGATAAAGATGAAATTCCCTAATCTCTTTCACAGCTGGTATGGCCATATAATTAAATTCTAGCCAAAGTGATGTGCACAGAGTGGTATAGGCATCTTCCAGTGAGGATCTTTAAAGGGAAGGAGAATACACTTCTGCCCGTTCCTCTTCCCTTTTGCCTACTCCTAGCTCATGTTGCTAGAGCTGAGGCAGCCATTGATCAACAAGGTCTCTGCCATGCGGTGAGAATGGCCGAGATCCCACTGATTGTGGAGCCCTCATACTTTATCTACCTGAGAAAGAATAAATTATTTCTTGCTTCAGCCACTGTTATTTTGTGTTTTCTATTTCCTTAAACTCAAACCAAATTCATTGCTCATTCTGAATTATAATTGGATGTGTCACTATTGATTAGGAGAGAAGCATAGTGAACAGAGAGTCTGATGATGTCTGTAACCGTATTCTGAAAATATTAGGGACTATGAAAGCCCTAAGGTGCTGTTGATACTTTTTCAGAGTATGGATCTATTGATCCTTCATCCATTCTCTGGTCCATTTCAATTATATTTTGGCTTCTCTAGTTGTCTAATATTAATTTCCCCTTTCCATTTTGATGAGTTCTAATCAAAGTTGGCAAAACCAAGAGGCAGAAGAGGTGATAAAACCTGCTAGCTCAAGTAGGTGAAATTGCTTCTTGAAGGCCTTGGATACTACTTCCTCAAAGGCCCACACCTGTCATACTGGTTCTAAGCACAGTGTCTTAAGAATAAAATAACTAATTGAATGGATTAGTACTGAAGATTAACACATTCTTTTTCTTTTTTTTTTTTTGGTATATATTTTTTTTATTGGAGTTCAATTTGCCAACATATAGCATAGCACTCAGTACTCATCCTGACAAGTGTCCCTCTCAGTGCCTGTCACCCAGTCACCCCCATGCCCCACCCACCTCCCTTTCCACTATCCCTTGTTCGTTTCCCAGAGTTTGGTGTCTCTCATGTTCTGTCACCCTCACTGATATTTCCCACTCATTTTAATTTGGGGAATATAAAAAATAGTGAAAGAAAATAAAGGGGAAAGGAGAGAAAAATTATTTTTCACACTAGATCCAGAATGCAAGTTCCTGAATGGGAATAAATACTGAGATTTTGGTCAGTGACATCAATGATTGCACAGTGGCTTTGATAAATTAAGAGCTGTGTATTATTATTATTTTTTTTTAATTTTTATTTATTTATGATAGTCACAGAGAGATAGAGAGAGGCAGAGACACAGGCAGAGGGAGAAGCAGGCTCCATGCACCAGGAGCCCGACGTGGGATTCGATCCCGGGTCTGCAGGATCGCGCCCTGGGCCAAAGGCAGGCGCCAAACCGCTGCGCCACCCAGGGATCCCAAGAGCTGTGTATTAAAACCAAAAGTGCCTATGTAGGGACCAACATCAAACTCAGCTAAAGGAGGGACACCTGAGTGGCTCAGTGGTTGAGCATCTGCCTTTGACTCAAGGCGTGGTCTCATTCCGGGGACGGAGTCCGGCATCAGGCTCCCTGCGAGGAGCCTGCTTCTCCCTTTGCCTATGTCTCTGCCTCTTTCTGAGTCTCTCATGAATAAATAAATAAAATCTAAAAAAAAAAAAAAAACCTCAGCTAAAGGATATTGAAATTACCTTGCGACTCTATGGCCTGGATTGGTCAAATGATAATGCATCACTAGGTCAGAACCAGCTACTCACTGTCACTGCACAGAAATCAAATGGCTGTGGCTGTGATGTGGGCATGGAGACACTGCCAGTGAGAGAGAGGTCTCTCATGCCATCTGGGTAGGTATTCAAGTTATTTGCCCTACTCACCCCCACCAGTCATCACGGAGCTTAGTACATATCATATGCTCAATTGTATAGAAACACTAGATAAACTAATGGATTAGAGAAAATGTTAGTCTCAGAGTTTAGAAAAAGGTTGAAATCAACAGTGTCCAACAAGAACAAAAAATACATTAAGGGTTAAGAAGAACAGGAAATTGAAAGGTTTCCCAGTTTGGAGAAAGGAAGTTTAAGACAGGATAATGGTTTCAAAGCATCTATTGATAGCAAGACCTGAGCAAAATACTATGAGTTAATATGCATTGAAGACTTCTTGGCTTACACAGAATAAGGTAAATAGGAAGACTGAATATGGTGGAAGAAAAAAAATAAGAAAAGGATTTTAGTGTGGATTGATTCTTGAAACTTAAAGTGATTAATCAGATCATTTTAACAACAAATGATTCACAGTATTTTGATTGACTCAAACATGTGGCTGAGGTAAACAGTTTATCACAGAGACTAGAGGACAGTGGAAACAATTTCACTGAGTTCACTAGCTATGTTTAGCTCAGTGTTACAAATACATGGGAAACTGCAAAATTCTTCTAATTTTTAGGTACTGAAAGTCAGACTAATGATTAATTAGATTGGGAATTTGTCTCTGTAGTAAAAGATGATCTTGACAATAGAGGGAAATAATGGAGTTTCTATTCTAAGAAACATTCTCCCCAAAGCAATCTTGCCTTTACTGGGACTGGGTAAGCAAATTTTGAAGGTATTCCCTTTAGATTCCTAAAGAATAGTGAACTCGTGAAAATGAAGAAATCTCAGTTTTAAACCCTCAAATAAGGAAGAGATAAGGGTAATAGGCTTGACGAAATGCAAACCCATCAACGGCACCTTCAATTTTATTTTACTGAAGGGAAGGGAAGGTTTTCTTTCCTGTGTCTACTACCCAGGATTACTACTAATTCTACTACTAGTACCAGAATTACTACTAATAATTCTTCCACAGGTGATGTCTTTTCCCCCTACAAGGTTCCTGACAGAAATATACACAGAAGGGACTATAGCAAAGGAAATCAAAGTATCACTGCATTGCTAGCTGGGTTTGGGGTGAAAAATTCAATGAAGAGAACTCTCTGGTAACCTAGATTGGAGCACAGAGAGAGAAGCAAAACCACCATATTTTCTTCTGCATCCAAGTGACAATCTAGATATGACTTTTCTTGTCAACCATATATAGAGAACAAAATACATTGAGTCAATTACGTAAGTTCATATATATTTGACAGCTGATTTGGGGGCCACAATTTAGTTAGACTGCCACTCAGATCCTCTGCAAACTTTTGCCCCTAAATTTGATTTCCCTATATAATTGAAGACTATATATAATGACAACAAAGTGATTTGTTTTTCAAAAGAGGCTGCCTTCAGCTCAGGGCGTGATCCTGGAGTCCCGGGATCGAGTACCGCATCAGGCTCCCTGCATGGAGCCTGCTTCTCCCTCTGCCTGCTTCTTTGCCTCTCTATCTCTCTGTATCTCTCATGAATAAATAAATAGAATCTTAGAAAAAAAAAAGATGTGAATTGATGGGTAACTATCTGGTGAATTTGTTTCACCTGAACAACTGAATGGACGACAACATCTTAGCACTTTTCTTTCCTTTTAAATCCAGATGATAGAAATCTTTCTCAGATCTAACTAAGCAAAGTCATAGACACTACTCTCTCCCTTCTTTTTTATAAAAATTCAAACTGTATAAGTCTTTCTCAGCTCATCATTATACATTACCCACATTGTCAGGCTATATGCAGAAAATTTCTTTCATAGATATTTCAAACTTATATGTTAAATATCATTTGAAAGGCTTGCTTTCCTCATTGAAGAGTCTAAATTGTAGAATTTTCAAGTATGTTCTAAGCAACAATTATTCCCATTCTTTACATCTTTTTAAAAGATCTTTAAAAAATGTATTTATTTATGTGAGACACACAGAGAGAGGCAGACATAGGCAGAGGGAGAAGCAAGCTCCCTGTGGAGAGCTTGATGCAGGACTCGATCTCAGGACCCCGGGATCATGACCTGAGCCAAAGGGAGATGCCCAACCACTGAGCCACCCAGGTGTCCCCCACTCTTTACATCTTAATATAGTTTTAGAATAAGCTGAGCAATTTTCTTCAGAGTCTACTTTACTAAAACATAAAAATATACCATCAAGCTTTATTAAAGATACAGAGATTTGGGGAATCCCTGGGTGGCTCAGTGGTTTAGTGCCTGCCCTTGGCCCAGGGTGTGATCCTGGAGTCCTGGGATTAAGTCCCACATAAGGCTCTCTTTTTTTTTTTTTTTCCAAAATGCATAATTTTATTTTCCTCACGAGGCAGTCATACATTGTAAACTTTAAGCACGTGACAGTCACATGATTTCTTCAGTAAGCCCAAGGACTTCCATGAGTTTTCCTGGAGCTTACAGCCAGAGTAGTCAAATATTAAAGCTTTCTCCACAGCCACACATTCCTTTGATGTTTGGGTTAATGAAAACAAACTCACTGGATAATTTATCTTCAACATAGTCCATTTCTGTTCCTAAAAGTGTTAGCTGTGCTTTCTTTTCGATGAACACTCTGACTCCATCTTGAACAACTTCTTCATCAGAATCTCCTTTTGTCTTTGTATATTCTAGAGTGTAAGAAAGACCATTACAACCCCAGGTTCGGACACCAACTTTGAGACCTACGTGTTCAGGCTTATCTTTAAGTAGCTGTTTTATCTTGTTTACTGCTGAAGGGGTCAGGGTGAGGGTGGCCCGGGTGGGCTGCAGCTTCCTCTTGCTCACAGCCCGGACAGTGGCCCGGACTAAGGAAGCGACATCCTCGCTTCTTCCTCTGTCTGTGTCTCTGCCTCTCTCTCTCTCTCTCTCTCTCTCTCTGTGTGTCTCTCATGAATAAATAAATAAAATCTTTAAAAAAAATAAAGATACAGAGATTTAAGATTCATTAAAATTCATGGCACCTGGGTGGCTCTGTCAGCTAAGCATCTGTCTGCCTTCAGCTCAGATTATGATCCTGAGATCCTGGGACTGAGTCCCACATCAGGCTTCCTGCTCACTGGGGAGTCTACTTCTCCCTCTCCCTCTGCCTGACTCTCCCCTTGCTTGTACTCTCTCTGTCAAATAAATAAATAAATAAATAAATAAAATCTTAAAAAAATAAAATTTATAGTAGGCCATCAATAGCCTTAAAAATGGTTTAGGTGCATATTGCTCCCCTGTACTTAGACAATAATTGTGGGAATTTGAATGGTGACATTGTCATGTCAATGGAGTCATAACTGGAAGTCTGTTAGAGATGATCTAGTTCAAGCTCTCATTCTATTTGTATATTAATTAAAAGTAATATTTATATTATTACATCATATTATAAAAGATTAAATAAGCACAGAAAAGCATACAGAAGAAAACACCACAGAAGTCTCACTCCTTTGAGATGCATAAATATTTTTCATATTTTTTCTATATCTCTCCCTTTAGCCTCTGCTCACCTCCACATTTCCAAATCACAACCTGGAAAATTATTACACTTTCATTGGCAATGATGTGTTTTATCACATCTCTACCAATACAATTGGCATCATATTTGCAAATTTAATAGGTATGAGTAGTATTTCACAAGTGAACAAATATTTCTTTAATTATTGTTCATGATGTAATTACCCTGCCCAAGTGTTTAGCCAATGTAATCTTCTCTCTTATGAATTTCTGGTTTTGTCTGTTCTCTAGCTGTCTATTGGGATCTTAGTATTTTTGTAACTAAATTTGTGATTTATCATATATGTTGCATGTATTTTGCTAAACTTGAAAACATCTTAGTTGATGGTGTATTTTGTTGTATTGGCAATCGTGTCATCTTTCATTGTTTTTCTTTGGGTAATACTACTTAGCAATTCTCAATTTGTATTTTTTCACATTTTTGTATTCTTAAAAATTATCTTGTTAAATTCCAAACTTAAGAGTTTAATTGAAATTATGTTTAACCTATATATTGAGGTGCAAGAAATTAATGTCCTCTGTCTACTCATCTAGCAACATGGACACTTCCGATGATTTCTTCAGATTTTCTTTTATATTGTTCAAAATATGTAGGAAGAAAAAGATACTTTGTCAACAAAGCATCTAGAGAAAATGTCAATAGTTTTAAATGCTTTTATAAAAACTACAAATTTTAGGGGTCCTGGGTGGTGCAGTCAGTTAAGCATCTGACTCTTGATTTTGGCTCAGTGCATGACCTCAAGGTCATGAAATTGAACCCTATACTGGGCAGGCTTCTTGCTCAGTGTGGAGTTTGACATTCTTCCTTTCCCTCTGGCCCTCCCCACCTCTCTCTCTCTCTCTCTCTCTCTCTAGCTTTCTCCCCCTCACGCTCCCTAAAATAAATAAATAAATCTTAAAAAAAAACCTACAAAATTTACTGCAAAGTTATTATTGGTATATTGAAAAAAATGATTTTTTGTGTATTTATTGTATGTATATCCACTTTGCTGAACTTTGCTGTGAATTAGGAGAGGTTTTTCAGCTTATTTATAGATTTTTTAGATTTACAACTACATTAGTCATTAATATTGACAATATTGTCTCTTCCTAATTGTTGTCATCTGTTTTTAGGTTCATAGTAGCATCCAGAACAATGCTACAAAAGAGTGATGATTATACCCTTTCTTTTAATTAGGTTGACTCTCATCGATGTGAGAATGGTAATGGCTTTTGGCATGAAACTGTTACTGTGTCTCATGTTTTTAATTCTTAGATTTGCTAAAGCTTATAAAATCAAGAATAATGACTAAATTTTAGTAAATATTTTTTTAACCCCAAATCGAGGCAATCACAAGGTTTCCCACATTTGAGGTTTTTTTTCCCCCCACATTTGAGTTAATAACATAGTTCAATGCTAAAACCTTTATTGAAGCATCCAGGCATTTTTTCTTGATTTTAGTGAATTATAAATTTGCTAGTATTTCAGTTAGGACTTTCATGGATATGTACAGAAATGTATGAGGCTGATCTCTAGCTTCTGTTTTGTCATTATCAAACTTTGATGATTGGATTATAGTGGATTCATAAGATAAATTGCTCAGCTTATTTCCCCTCCTAGATATTGAAAGGGCATATAAAGGTGTAGAATGATCTAGCAGGTTAAAGTTTGAAGTAATTTGCAATGTGTCCAAGACATAATTGGAAGTGGTCTTTCCCCCATGCATTCATTGTTTATAGGTATATTTTCCTTTTCCTTAAATTGATTTTGGTTATTTTATGTTTTTTAAAGATTTATTTATTTGAGAGACAGAGTGAGAGAGAGAGGGAGCACAAGCAGGAAGGGGAGGTAGAGCAGGGAGCCTGATGTAGGACTCCATCCCAAGACCCTGGAATTATGACCTGAGCTGAAGGCAGATGCTTACCTGACTAAGCCACCTAGGTGGCCCAATTTTGGCTATTTTATATTGCTCCAGGGCAGCTTCAATTTCTTTGAAATATATCAAATAATTAACATGAAATTACACGAAGTATTCCATATTAAAAGTTATTTTAACTTTTTCTTTACCAATTTTGATTTTTTTCTTAATTTGCTATTTCTATTAATTTATTCTCTAAGAAGCAATCTCTGTATTAATATATATTAATATTAATTTTTCCTGAACTTATTTTTTTAATTCTTTTCTGTTCACAAATGCATTATAGTCTGGTCAACGTAATTTTAATATTTTTAGTAACCATTTAAATTATATTAATTTTTATTAAAAATATATAACATCCTAAACTTTTAAATATTTTATAGCCTTCTCTTAATTTTATTTTACAATGTTTCTCTCTTTTTTGTTTGTTGTTAAATATTTGAATAGTTTTTTAATCATGAAAGTTTTAGTATTACATGAAAAAATTAATTTATAACATCATAGTTTTAGTGTATGTGCTGCCGAAGTGAGCACAACATCATAGTTTTACAATCAGATAATCTGGATCCTATAATTCCTGACTTTATAACTATGTGATAGATGTTTTTTGGCCAAGTTTACGATCAGTTGCCAAATTCCTATTGATGAATTTTTTAAAAAGATTTTAAAATTTATTTTAGAGAGGCAGAGGCAGAGGGAAAGAGAATCTAGACACCTCACACCAAGCCTGCCTCAGGGCTAGATCTCACAACCTGAGCTGATCATGAGCTAGATCATGACCTGAGCTGAAACCAAGAGTCAGATATTCAACTGGGTGAGCCACTTAGGTGCCCCTAATATAACATTTTTAAGTCACTAGTAAACTGATCTGCTTGATAAGTCTTTGTTTTCTGCTTCTCCTTTTAACATTCTTGTTTATCTTGTAGAACTGTTGAAATGTTAAATGAATTAATAGCATGGTTCCTGGCATATCATAAGATCTTAGGAAACATATAGAGGGGACAATGTATAGGAGTGGGTCACCATTAACTCTGAAGTCCAGCTCTCTGAGTTAAAATACTGGCTCTAATGTTATTTTGTCACTGAATGAATTATTACATTTTTCTAATCTTCAATTTCATTCCCTAAAAAATGGGAAAAATATTAGAATTACTTTATAGAATAGTTGTAAGGAATAATGAGAAAAAAAAAGCAAGTATGTATAGCACCTGGCATAGTGTGAATTAAATAAACATTAGGTATTTTTATTTGCAGATTCTTGAATTTTCTTTTTTTGTTCTGTAGTAATTTGGAAAACAGGTGTGCATCCTGTTCTTAATGTCAGTAATGATTATCTTTTAAGTTTTTTTCAAAACACAATCTAATCTAAATTTTTCTAATTGTCAATGAACAGCAATGGTAATAACTTCTTACTGTGACCTATGTAAAGTTAAACTCAGCATGCTTTAAAAAAACTTTTACATTTTTTACCATTTTATTAACAAATCTGAAATTTATTGACACCTATATTAATAGTAGGCTATATGATTTTTTTATATTTTGCTTTATTTTGTGAAAGATAATTTTAAAATTTTATATTAATTTTATCTCATTTACCAAAAACATCCTTAATATGTAATAGTTTTTTCAGTGTTTTCAGTGTTTTTTCAATTTTTTTCAGTGTTCATTCTCAGATTTTCTTTATGCTGTCCTGAATATTTTTGGCCCTTTAATTTTTATTAAATTCTTGATCATCTGTAATATATGTTTTTAGGCAATCTATATGAAAGCTATTTTTTTTTCAGTTTCCTAGCATATTTGAAAAAATCTTTCCTTCCATTTGTAAATAAAATGAGCTAGTTTGATGTAGGAAATTCTCTGATTTCTTATCCAATTCTATAGACCTGGAGCCATTCTCTTCTGGAATCTAGCCTGATGGAGGAGACATATGAGGCTAATATGGTGTTTCTTCTTTTGCTAAAAACCAGGGAATTTTGTTCTGGATATTTGAAATTTAACACTCTTGTCAAGTTTTATATTCTCTTCCTGGAATTAAGTAAATCCTTTTGATCTACAGAAGTAGTTATTTTTTTCAACTCAGGGAATTTCTTTTTAATTTCTATAAAAAAATAATATGTTTTAGTTTCTTTGGCTCCCTTCACCACTTTCCCTCAGTTGTATCACTACTCCTAATCTTTTAATTTTTTTCCTTTGTATTCTAGGTAACTTTAGTTTTTCTTTATTTAGGAGCTAAATATATATAGATTCTTCTCTTTAAAGATGGCTGTCTTTGGATTTCAATTCTGCCTTTGCAGTTTTAGGGAAGGTCTTTTCTTATCTCAGATTAAATCTCGGCCTTTGTCTTTTTCTTGTGTTATCTTGGTCTCTTTTTAAGGCAGCCTATTCTATATGATAATTTTTTCAATGGAGTCTGATTTTTTGCTTATCTCTGAGGACAAGGAAAATATTTTTAAAAAAATCTTCCTTTAATTAAAGCAAATAATTTTCAGAGATATGATTCCCTAAAGTCTTTAAGACTTTATGCCATAGAATAATCATTCTTAGGGAAAATGAGGATTTATTGTGTCTTCATCTAGATTTAGGAGGCTTTGGTCTAGTTTTAGTTTTTGCCAACAGATAGAATAAAAAGTCTTCCTTTAACTGTGCTCAGTGTCATCTTAGATGCCTTGTTGGAAACTGATCTCAGACCAAAACCAGTCTGGTATCTTGAAAGCAGAAATTATCCAGTAAAATTCTCCTAGACTTGGATAGTCTCTTCTCCTACCTTACAGCTTAAGTGCTTTGCCTGCAGGATTGAGAAACTCTATCTCCAGATCTCCTGTGGCCGTCCACAGTTCTTTTCTAATCAGAAACATTTATATGAAAAATTAGAATTTCTATCATATTTGGACACCAGAGTTTCCCATTTCTGCTTTTATGTGCATATACCAAAATGTAATAAATTTGAGAGGTTGAATATAGAAAAAGAAAATGGCTAAACCATTTATAAAAGGAGATTTGTAGTGACCAGCCCAAGAAAGCAACCCGTTATCCAGAGTATGCAGCCAGGGAAGCCAACATACTACCTGTAAGTCAAACCTAACAGAAGTTCCACCACTATCTCTAGCAACCATACAATAACCCTTGTAACAATTGGCCCCAAATGACTGGGACTTAATTAATAACTGACAGCTTCCCTAATTTTTTTTCAAGATTTATTTATTCATGAGAGACATAGAGAGAGGCAGAGACACAGGCAGAGGGGGAAGTAGGCTCCTTCAGGAAGCTTGATGTGGGACTCGATTATGGAACCCCAGGATCATGCCCTGAGCAGAAGGCAGACACTCAACCACTGAACCACCTAGGTGTCCTAGCTTCCCTAATTTTTTTAACTCATTTCCAACTTAGGACTAACTAGAGAAAGCCAAATGTGGGCCCTAGCCAAACCAATAGGTCATTCCAGTTCTAATTAGCCTGCCTCCAGCCTCCCTGGCCAATCAGCACACCTTTGGAGTCCTCCCCTTTCCTCTGTGAAGCCCTCCCATCCTCTGTCTGCCTTTGAGTCTCTGCCAAACCCAGGTGATGGTGGCTCCCCCTCTTGCTATAGCAAGCTCTCAATAAGTAGCCTTTGCCTATTCTCATCTGATGGTCTTTATTAATTCCCAAAATGATACTGTCTTCTTGGACATTATGTTTTTGAAGTTCTAGGTCTTTTAGAGTATCTTAAGTGAATATACTTGTATGTGTGTGTGTGTGGGATATGGTGGTATGGTGGTGGCCACTTGGGGGGATATAACTTTTACAGTTTATAGGAATAGGTTGTGTGCATGGTAGGGTGAGGCAAGGTGAGTGGGAATGGATCTATCTATCTATCTATCTATCTATCTATCTATCTATCTATCTATGATTTTACAGATCCTCTAAATCCAAGCAGGCACTGGGATAGTAGGTATAAGATTTGGCATTTCTCTACCACTGTCTAAGCAGGACATACTGTTCTGTTTCAGAGAATAACACATATGTAGGCCAGCAGTTTTGTTGATGAGTCTATCTCTATCCATTTTGTATATATTAGAAGTTCCTCCCAAGTCCATCAATGACTTGCCATTAACCTTAATTTCCTGGAAGTATTGCACATTAAAAATTTTCCTGTGTCTTTATAATTTTTTCAGTGAGGGTAATTTGGCAAAGGCCAGGAATTGCTCTATAAATGCCAACTTAACCTAGAAATGAAGCTCAATCTACCCATTTTAAAGATGTAGAAACAGGTTTGGATCTCTTGATTTGTCCACTATATTCTCTGATCTAGGTTTTCACTTATTTTTTCATAGCTCATTAGAATCCTTAGCCAACTCTTTGGAATGAATTTAGAAAAAGTCACTCCTCCGCATAAATAGCTGTATAATCTTGGATGAGTTACTTAATCTTCTTAAGCCTCAATTTTGATAATAGGATTGTCAAGGCATTGAATATGTCAGGAACCATTTTAGATACTTTTAAATGCATCATTATGTGTTATTGTTAATCCTCTCAAAAAAAAACCTATGAGGCAGAAACTGCTAGCACCCTAATTTACAGATGAACAAAGGTTCTATTTGCTCAAGATCAAATATCTAGTGAGTGGTAGAGCCAGGAAGTCTTAATCATGACTCACTCTTTAACCACAACATAATTTTTTAACCTACAGTTTCTTCTGGTGCTAAAACATAGCTACACTTAAATTTAAATGATGTTATGGAATGAGGCCAGGTAGGTACAATAAAAGGTGCCTTACCATATACTGGGCTCCCCAGAATTGAGAGTGTTCAAGATTGCAGTAATCCGGTAGGGCAAAGTATCCATGATGTGGGATGCAGGGCAACAACATGGCCTCATGGGACCATTTAGGGGCACAGCTTTGAATGGTGGCATGACTTTGAGATATATTTAGTTCTGCAATTTCCATAGTAATGCTTCATTCCAAAACAACTCTATGGTTTGATACATTTCCAACCACTCTGGGGAAGAATGTGGTAGGTCTGGGAGTTTGAGATTTCATCAAATCCAGCATGGACAATCGTAGGGGTAAGATAGGCTTAAGAAGCAATTTATACTTTCCAAGCCAAGATTCCAAGCCCTGGAATCTTGCAACTTTCTGGAGTTTTGGAATGTAGTGAAGAGAGCCTTATGGGACCATCTGTGTAGTGTTTAGAGGCCATAGCAAAGTGGCATAATTTGAAACAATTCCTCAGTGGGTTTTATAATTTCCCTGCCTGTGCTTAGGGAATTCCCCATCTTCTGAGTGTTTGTAGAAGAGAGTCAGCCTCCTACTGTAGAAGGAAAAATGCCAGACACATACTTCCCTATTTCCTTTTGTAGCTATAAGTACTGAATCATGACTTCATTGTGGAGAGTTAGGACCACAGAGGCTCCATTTTTGTGTATAGAGGTTGGAGCAAGATTAGGTATCCAAATGGCAGCAGATTGCATATTCACCCCTTGGCAGGGACCACTTCTCCTGGTTACTGAATTTTGTATCCACTGGGAACCAGAGGATGTAAGTGATCACTCACCTCAAAGATCTGCCACCGCATGCTGCACTTCAGACAGAGTCTGCATCACATGTGTGGTCTAGCTGGAGCTTCATCCCAAATTTAGAGTTCATCTTTTGTTTTTCCTGGTCAGCCCTGATTCACTCTTTTTAGGCATTGCTTTTAGTTCATGACTGTAATCCTTTGTCTGAAGCCCTCTCTGTTGTCCCCTATTTTATAGGTACCTCTTGAATTTCTTTCTTGGTTCTTGTTTTCAACTGTGAATCTAGACAGCTAGGTAAATAGGAATTGTTTAACCAGTAACATTTCTTAGATTTCATTCAGATACTTATTGCTTCAGACTTTTCATTCATCACTTACTTTCCATGCCCAGATCTTCCAAGCATGGGTTGTTTTTGTCCATCCTGCAGGAGACAGGCTGATATGGAGGGAGTTTACTTAAAATTATGTGCAGATTTCAGAACTAGAAGAGCCTCAGTAACAGTATGGACCCATTACTCCCAAGGCTGGGTTTCCTGACCTCAGCGATGCCCTCCAAGAGTGTTGCCATGAGGACCAGACACAGGTATATACAGGAAGATGCTCAGCCCAGTGCTGAGCACACAGACCCTTCTAGAATGTTTGCTCTTGGAATGCAGAATGTGGGAGGTGGAGGTGTTGTTCTTACTTTGGCTGAGTCCCAGTTATACTTCCCTCTCTGGCTACCAGGCAGAGATCAGCTTCTACCTGCTGATGTCCTTAATTCATCCCACTTAAATTTTGGAACTCGGAAACTCAGGGCTTTGAATCTGTTCCCTTCCCCAGCATCCCCCCTCCCACCTTTTTTTTTTTTTTTTTTTTTTTTTTTTTAAGAAAGAAGCCCTCCAGCTGGGTGTTGTAGCCCATTCTTTTCAGGATCAAACTATGAATGGAAATTCTAAAGTGTGCCTAAGTCAGTACATTCAAGAAATAATGAACATACATAATGTTCAAAAGGGAACATACAAGAGAAAGTGCTAGTAATTTGAGGAAGCTGATATTCTCACCAAGAAAAACCCTCCTGGGACAGCAGGCTTTGAGACACTGGACATGCCTGTTTTCTACCTGCATTCCTCTCTTGCCAGGAGATCCATTCTCCTGTGTCAGGGCAAAGCCCCTTCACTGAGCTAGTCATTTTTCTTTAATTCCTTCCTCTTTTCTCTCCCATCTTCTATGACATGTTGTATATTTCTCCAAGCTTCCCTAAAGTGGGCTGAAGAGAACATTTTGGAGAGTGGAGCCTCTGGGGGTAATTTTAAGTTATATGAGTGTGCACCTTGTTGGAAATATGTCCAGCCACTTTTTTGTATCTCCTTTATCCTCCTCCACCTCCCATCTTATAAAACTCACAACATGAGGGCTGAGGGGAGGCAGGGGTGCTGGAAGGAGAGGGCAAGCATTTCTTGAGGTACCAGTTCCAGGCACTGTGCTTGCCATTTTACCCATATTCTTTGATTTCAATGCCACTATAATCCAATGAGAAAAGTATCATATCACTATTCTATAGATGAGGAAACTGAAGTTCCAAGAGAGAACTTGCTCCATGTCAAATAGCCAATAAATGAAGTACTGGGATCTGAACTCCAGTTGGTCTGACTCCAGATCAGGTGATCATTTCACTACCCCTGTTCTATCTCTTGCCATTTTAACTCTATTCAGGAGTCCCTATAAACAGTCTCTAAGGCTCTACTTGTCCCCAGTTCAATAGTAAGATGGATGGAAAGGGATTAAGAGATGCTGGACTTGGAAGATTCTAGAATACAAATGAGTTTCTATCACTTTTGTCAAGGGTGGATGTTCAAGTCTACCCTGGATGATTGTGTTCAACCACATAAATCTGAAAGGCCTTTCCTACTTTGTCCAGGGTGGTAGAGGTTTTCCAAGGTTTTCCATTGCAGGAGCAAAGTGACGAGATTAAATTATTATCAGGTGAAACCACCTGCAGTCCCAATTTCAAAATATTTTTGCCTTCAAATGAGTTCTCTGGAGAAAAAAGGGCTATAAATCCCCCAAATAAATAATAATAAATGTTCTGGTCTGTGTATGTATCACAAGGAGATTACTTTGGCATCCTGGCACTTAGCAAATGAGAAATGTCAAAACAAATAAACTGCTTAATCCATATTGGATCATGACAAATTGATTTGGAAATCCTGTTTTCTCCTATCAGGTGCTGCTTCAGAGATGGATTGTTTCACATTTTTTATACTGGCTTTGAGGCCTTTGACTCATGTTATTGAGAATAGAAAGGCAATTTAGCAGTTCTAGGAGGTATCTGACAAAATGCTTTAAAAAAAGTTTTTATCATCCTTTTCCTGAATTGATATTTTATGTCACCTCCGTATGGAGTCATGGTTACATCGACTTTTTATGCTGGGAAAAATACTCTACTTAAGTGTCTATAACCATTTCTATCATCTTCTATTTATTATTAATTCATCCTGAATATCTATAAAGGAAGTTATCTGCTTTCAAATTATGCAGGATCCTAATGACTTTGGTAGCTATCATCATTCAGTTACTGCTAAAGAGATTCTTAATAAATTATTGTATTTAAAACAAACTTGTAAGAAGCTATTTCTTTTCCTATCAAATTAAAACTCACAAGTTATAATTTATGGCCATACTTTCACTTATTTCCTTATATTATTCTTAATTAGCCTACTTCCTTATTAGTTTAATAATAATAATAGGTAACAACATAAAACACACTGCTTTTGTGTCATCAAATCCCCATGTGAAACTCACATCAACACTCTAAGGTGGATGGATACTATTATTACCTGCATATTGGATATAAGCAAACTGATACACGGTAACTTGCCTAAACATAGGTGATAGCACCTGGAATTGAAAGGAGGTGCTTGCGCTATATTTCCTTACTAAATGAAGGAAGGAAGCTCCAAATTCAGAGTACAAACACATTTCAGACAATCGTATTTATGTTTATTTGCCAATTTATCACCTCAGAGCATTACAGATACTTGGACTATGTATTTCTCAGACACACATCATTATTTTTTAGCAATATTGTCACTGCAAGGGCCCTTGAGGGTCACTAAATTAAAGGCACATGATTCTGTAGGCAATGTCAACCAGCCGGATGAGATATTACAGACCAAGGAATTTGGGTTCTCCTCCAGCCCTCCTTCTAGCTCCCTAGATAATCAGTTAGGAAGCACCAGCAATCACATCAGCCTGTTGCACATTCACTTTGACTTCTGCTGAGGCTCAACTCAGTCTGCTGTGTTCCTGTGGTGGCAGTTCCAGGATGGGTACATAGGATGACATCCCACACCAACATTAATGTGCGAAGACAGGACCACCAACGACGTGAAGAGTTCTAAGAATAATGCTCTATGCCAGAGGTCATGAACTGGTGACTGCAGACCAAGTATGGCACATAGATATGTTGAGTTTGGCAAACTAAATGCTTTGCTTTTTTAAACATTAGCTGCCAATGTTTAAAAACTGGAAGTTTTTCCACACATCCAAATCTCCTTTCCCTCGTGAAACATCAGAAGAGCTTCCAGTGCTGGGTTCTCATCCACAAATGCCAGCTGATCTGGAGGCAGCTGCCCTGTCTGGATGATTTGTTCATTTTTCAATTCACTCCAGCCCAGTCATGCACCATTTTCTTATTAACTCACTCATTTTGTATATTAAGGGACCAATCATGGGCATTTGAGTTTGCAACACCAGCCTATGCAAAATGTTTGTTCTTGATTCTTGTGATGAATAAATTTCTCTGATGAATTCAATTGCTTTATGGTTAGATTTCATACTGAAAACATTATGGAAGAGAACATGGGTTTTGCAGTCAGGCAGATTTGGGCTCGAATCTGGATCTTGAATGTGACTTGTCTAATTACCTTGAACAGGTTTCTTGCTGTCTTTGACCACCAGCTTCTTCCTGTGTCAAATGGGAGATTTACCGCCTGACAGAGAACTGTGAAAACATACCTGAGTTCCAATAAATGTTGGCTCTCTCCACATTTGCTGTAAACATTTGGTGTTATAGAATCTGGGAGAGGAAAGATGAATAAGACCAGGACCCTTTTTTTCACAGTCTCACAGCCTGGTAAGGGGTCCAGTGATCCATGTCGTTAACTTTGATCACTTGTTTATCAGTGGCTTCTCCATGATAAAGTAATCATTTTCCCTTTCATGATGAGTATACAATTTGTTGGAAGGCATTTGGAGATGTCCTAAATATCTTATTCCTCACCAACCTTGACTCAGCCACTCTAGGATGTAGGAATGACTTTTACCTGAATAAATTCTTATTATGGTGGTGGCCAAGACAACATGTGAGCATGGTGTTGGGACTTACGGAACACAATCAGTATTTTTCCAGACTGGGCACAGTCAGATCTTTTTGTCCCTACTCATAGCAGGATACCTTTGTTACTACTTCTGCAGTGAAGACAGTCCAGCCTGCTATTTATCTTGGCACTACTTACTCATTTGCTGGCTTGGGCATAGGTCAAAAAGAGGTCCAAGGCCCTTACTGTGGTGAAAAGGGAAGAGGAACCTCTGGGTGCTTCCATTTCCATGGTTGGATATGGTGAACTGACTCCCACCAAGAGGAAAGAGTCAAGGAGGCCTCAAAAACTCTGCAAAAATGCATGGAGCATGTCACACTGGCATACCTACAATGCTCCTTTAAAACCTCTTACACATTAAATTCCATATCAATCTGCAGCATTATGTCCCATATCTTCCTCAGGTTTGCAAGGGTCCTAAATAAGTCACTTCTATACGTTCTAAACACTCTGATGAACATGTTATGTCAATACTTTAATTATTCATTTGCATTCCTATAGAATACAGAAAATTCAGTTGTGCATGAGAACTAGTAGAAAATAAATACAAAAGAGTATAGGAATATTTGATTACTTTTATTTACTTTCTGCCAATTTCTAGATAGAAACTGTTCATAGATCTATGTTCCCACTATAAAAATGACATAATTTGGTATACAGAGAAAAAAAATAGAAAAATTTCCATGGTTTTTCTTGCCTACAGATCTGAATTTAGTGTTACTTTCTTTTTTCCCAACATATTCTTCTTTTACATTTAACTTCATATATTTTTAATTATATGGGATATATAATTTTGCCTTACATTGTATCACAAACTAGTCCCCAAAATTTATTCCCACAGCTATGTAATCCTTACTTTTAATATCTGCATGAAATTTAATTGAGTACATGTAGCATAGTTTAGTTGGCCACTCTTCTCTAAGATGTTTACTACAAAAATTTCCATAGTGAACACTGCTTTACATAATGCCTTTATGTATTTAAGACTTTTTTTAAGATAAAGAAGAGGTATTTCACAGGAAAAGACTTTTAAAATGTTTTAATGCATATGATTAAATCAATTTTCAATATACTTTGGCCACTTTTCATTTTTAATGGTAATGTATTAGTCTGTTAATCTAGTAGTGTTACCAGATTTTACTTCATTTCTTTGTTAAAAAATACCTTTGATTGAAAATATTTATTTCCATTGATGTTGAACATTTAAAAATGTTCCTTACCTTTCCTCATTTATAAAATTTATCTTCTGTACCTCTATTCTATTCTTTTCTTAGAAATGTGTTTGAACTCTTTATTTATGGAACTCAAATATTCCTACTCTCAGCTTGTGGCTACAGAGTAAAATATAATCGTGAAATAATTCTAGCATGGATGGGACCATTTTGATTTGACAAGAAATTAGCAACTCTCCAGTGCCTCTCATTAGAATCTTCAAAGTTTTACTTGGCGTTGACCATGGTCCAGATTACCAGCTATGGTACAGAGTAGATATACAACTTTGGGGCGCTCTCTGGCCCATGTCTGTGAGACCCCTTATGAAAATTTCATCTGTTGTTGGCTGTCAGAATGCCAGGGGCCATGCCACAGATGCTGTCTCTAGATGTTGCCAAGCTTCTGTTCTTCCAGGTATAAGAGCATTGCTAGGTTCAGAGGTTGGGGAAAATGGTCTTCTTCTCAGTTTATCACTTGGTTCTTCTAGACTTCAGGAGCTCAGAGTTGTTCAAATTCTGTTTGAACTATTCCACTGGGTTGTGTTTCTTACTTCCCTCCTTACAGACTCAAAGCCTCATCTGGAAACATGAGTAAAAAACCTGTCCGGTTTTTTTTTTTTTTCCCTCTTTGAGGACCCCCTCCTCCAAACAAAATTCCTTCCTCACTCATGAAGTAAGAACTGCTGAACATGTCGATAGATACAAGCATATGGACCAGGGGTATGATAAGTCCAAATCATATTAAAACACAATCCCTTGTCTTTCCCTACCATCTAAAGATAAAAAAGTCTACATGCTTAGCTACTTGGCCTCCTTTGTGCTGATCTTGTGAGTGGTAAAGACAAGCATTAGAAAACTGGAGACAATGGTCAACAAAGAAAAGGGAGGGAATACATAGATGAAAAAATATGATCTTGGAGTGGGAGGATTTAGATGAACTGATGCAAAGAGAGAGGACTGAAGAATGAGGAGGAAATGAGCTTGTGCTAGAATTTTAAAAGCATAGCAAGAGCCCCTAAGCATTGTAGAAATTGGGAACTGCTGTCTTCCCGTAATACATTTCCTTTTCCATTTCTGTGGACTCTTCTTTCTTAGAGTAAACCTGTTTCATGTGGTTTGAGTTAGATGCATCTTTACCCCATCATGGAGGTGGGCACGTGAATCCAAAAGGGTCAGTCATAGAGCTCTTTGGAATATTTGCTGGAAGTATCAGGGAAGAGAAGTGTTTCTCTTCTTTGGGATCAATGGCTGCGATGACTACATAGTCCCACAGGAGCTGGTGGCCATCCTTTACACCATGTTGTGAAAGCCTGAGACCAAAACCAATGAAGAAGTGAGATGAGCCTAGTGACAGAGGGAGACATGGAATCTTAATGACGCCACTGGGGACTCTGGATTCAACCATGATAGGAGCAGGTCCAGTCCTGGACTTACAGGTATTTAAGAAATTCTGTATTTTCTTGTGTTAATCTGATTAAGTCTCTAAAACCTGTCCTCAACAGCATCCTGACCACTCCAAGATAAGAGATGATGGCAGGGTTATAAAAATTTTGCTCTGCACCCTTGGTGTCACCTCAGTTCACTTGGTTTCCTCAACTTCAGTAAAAATGTACATTGTTATTCAGGGTTTTTGGATCTGGATTTGTATCTCTTCTGAATGGTTTTTGAAGATGAAGCCAAAAGCTCATTTAGGATACAGAAGTGACGAAGTGTTTTCTGTATTAGTGGTCTTTGGGCCCTAGTTTAGGCAGCTGGAAATACCTCAAAAATTATTAGCCCCTGTGGCAAATATCTTTTCCTAGACTATTTGCCAATTGTCTTGCAAAGGGATTTGAAGGATTTATAAGAATGAACATCATGGAAAGAAGGACATTTGGGTTGAAAAATAGGATGAGAGGGAGTTGATGCTTCCAGACAGCAGAAATGTGTCTTTATTTATAACTCATCATTGTATCTAGCTTTAAGTTTCCTGGCAGCTACAGCCAAAAAGGAAAGTTTGGGGGCGATGGTTGTTTTGTCTGACAAAATAAGTCATAGAAATGCATTCAAGACAAACTTTAATCTGGAGCTAGATGCTGATGGGAACATAGTATAGACATCCACACATCTAGCTCACTGGATTTATTTGCATAAAGGTGTTCCACGTTGTGTTGATCTGAGGTAGATTCTGAGAAGGGAGCTTAGTGCAGAGAAAGTTTGTCTAGGTGTGTTCTTGGAATCATCACCTCCAGAAGAGAAGAGAAAATAGCAGGATTGGGCAGAGAGAGAAATCTCAGAATAGGTCGTAGTCTCTGTGAGGCCATAGGCAACTCTCTGGGGTGCTCTGAGGCTGGGAGGACCCTTTAGAGCCATCCTGAAATGGGAGAAAGCTTGGGTTGTCCTGGCAAGGAGGCATGTCTTTGATGAAACTGCTTTCTTCAGGCCTCACCCCCAAGTAGTATAATTATTTAAATAGCTTTCATCCGTGCTTCCCAGCTAGATTGTAAATCCCATGGAACCTAGAATCCTTGTTTTAAATCATATTTCATTGCTTAAAAACTTAGCACTGGCTGAACACGAAGTAGCTGCTCAAAGAGGCAAAGTGAATAAATGGGTAGTCAGAATATTGAGGATCATGTAAAGATAATAACATAAATTAATATCAATAAATTGTTTTGTTTCCACCTTAGAAATGTATCTAATAGTTGAGGAACTCTTACCAGCTCTCCAGCTAGTACCCGGATCCAAGCCACTGTCATCTCTCAGAGTTGGTTCCCAAGCATTTCTCTGATGCTGTTAATGTCATCGGTCTCTTTCAGTGTTCTCAGTGGAGCTGTAAGAGATGACCTGTTGAAGGGGAAGTCAGATAACATTACTCTCCTAATGAACACCACCAATGACTCCCATTTTCTTTCAGAGCAAAGGAAAGTGTCCTTCCAATGGCCTGCAATGTTCCACACAGTCTCTGCCCCTTTCCTTTCCTGACCTTGACTCCATCACTCTTCTGCACCCCCATTTTGCCTGGTCACAATGGCGCCTTGCTGTTTCTACCTCTGGGCCTTTGCACTGGCTGCTTCATCAGCCCAGAGTGCTTTTTCCCCACACACTCACAGGGCTCCCTCCTCACTCCCTCAAAATCTTTACTCACCTGAGAAAAGTTTACTTTGAAACTTAGAATTTCAACTTTTAGAATTCCCCAAACACTTGTGGTTCTTAGCCTACACTGCTCCCCCCCCAAAAAAAAAAGCCCTAACAGGCTATATAATATACTTTCTATATTGTTTTGCTTTTTCTTAATTAGTTCTCACTAGAATGTGAATTCTACAAAGGCTACAGGGTTTTACTGTTGTTGTTTGGTTTGTCTACTGCCTATAACAGTGATTGTTTTGACAAATGCTCTTGAATGAGTGAATGACAGACTTTCTGCTTAGAGTTTAAGCCTGGGTCAGATTTCCACTTGGTCATGAAGTAGGAGATTCAGCGATGGGAATATTCTCTGGCAGGCTTGCCTGTGAAGATGACTGGTCTGGGCCCTGAGCCCTTGCATCTATCTGCGTCATTGGTGGGTGGGATGTGCTCCCTTGCCTTGACCCAACAGGTCCTGCACCCAAAGTGCTTAGAACAAGGGCTGCCAGCTGTTTTTACACCAGCATGCCACAGATCTTGCCCTCCAGGTAGAATGAGAATTTCTCTTTTGTTTCCAAATTCCATACCCCTGGGAGAATCTCTGGTTGCTCCTCCTTGGATCAGTGGTTCTATGCTCTGTTCCTGTTCGATTAGCAGAAAGGGGAAATAAGGTCGGGAATAAGGTTGCCAGACTGCCCGAGGCCACCCCTGTGGTACTTGGAAGGAGGCAAGGGAATCAAGTTGTCACCCAAGGCATTTGTCCTGCTTCTCCCTCCATCTCCATCTCCATCTCCATCTCCATCTCCTTCTCCTTCTCCTTCTCCTTCTCCTTCTCCTTCTCCTTCTCCTTCTCCCTCTCCTTTCCCTGCTTTTCTGACTCCTCCTACATGGTTCTTTGTTTTTTGGTTAGCATAACAAAGAAGCTCAGGCAGTTTTGAAGACAACCGGTGGAGGCCTGCCCTGGCTCTGCCTTTCAGTCTCTGACATGGTAGAGGTCTCCTGGTATTGTGTGGCTAAGGCCCTCCTTGATTGTCCCCAGACAGTTTTTGCTGTGTCTCTTACTCAGACTGTGAATCTTGTAGGCACTGCTCTCTGCTGCAGACTGGCTAAGGAGTCTGCTGCTAGAAACAGCTCTCAGCCCACTCCTCAGCTTTCCTGATCGGAAAGGCCTGGGCAGCAGCAAGCAGCAATCAAGTTCCTTTAAGACCTGCCTTGCTAAGAAAAGGGTTGGTTTGTTCTGGTCCATGCTCAGTTTGCATAAAAGGAATTGCAGGGACTGAAACAATGATCTTCTACTGTGCCTTGTCCAAAGCAACTTTAAATCATTTACAACCACTTGATATTCTCCCCCCCCCCACTTTTAAAATTAAATTGGTGGATGATAAGCATCAGTAGGCTTTACCTAAGGCTGGCTTCCTGCCACTTTTTTCCCCCCTCAGACTTGGAAACTCAAAAGATTATGTAAATGTGTTTGTTAGAAGTCTTGGATGTCTTCTCTGGGGCATCATGCTGGTTTGGATAAGAGACAATAATAAAGTTCCAGGTCATTTTTTGGGCTCTTGTTCAGATGGGGCATTGTATTCTCATAAGAGGGCATTTGAGCTGGACGTTCTGCTGCATTCCTAGGAAATGTCCTCAAATGTTGAGCTGCCCATGAGGTAGAGAGGCAGTTCCCATCTGGTGGGCTGGGAGCACTTCCCATGAACTGAGAGGGGAAAAAAGGCATCCTAACAGTTTTGTCAGGCTGTACAGGCTACCTACCAAGTTGACTCCGTGGGCTGTCCTTTTGTATACAAAATAGATGAAGCAATGCCTGCTGGCAGAGTGAGAAGCACCATTAAGTGCAAACCAAGGTGCGTGCCTGAGCTAACTTGAAGGATGAACAAATGCAAAGGTTAATACACAGTGCCCTGGGTGCCTGTGGAACTGAACTGTTTTATCTGGAGGCCCATGAAGTCAATAGATGGGCCTTCCCAATGGAATGGATGAAGTCAAGGGGCTGGATGAGATCTCTGGGCCCAGAGTGACAGGCAGAAACTGCAAAGCTTATGCCAGACCCAGGAGCCTCTGGCAGAGCTGTGTGGTCTGTGCCTGGGGAGGAGAGAAGTGCAAACACATCAATCCTGAAACTGGGTTCAGCTGCTGGAAAACATTGGGTACCAGTTCTCTCTCTGCTGGAAAACACTGAGTGCCAGCTCTCTCTTCTGTTGGAGGGGGAATTAAAAACAACAATAAATTGAGTATCACCTGTGTGTTTCATAGTCAACTTGTAGCTGTTAAAATCTTTTTTGCTGGTTTCTTTTACTAGAAATGGTCCTGCATTTACTAGAAATGGCTCATGATGGGATCAAATAATGCTTCCTGCTTTATCTGTCAGATGGGGCTCAGTGTTATCTATGTAATTTAGTTAAGATGACGTGTGCAAGTGCTCTTTTTTATGCCCGGAGTTTGTGTTTAATGATTTGAGTGTTTTCAATGCAATATCAACAAATTTAAAATATCAAAATTTAAAACTTAGAGGACTGATCATTTGTTTTGTTTGGCTCTAAGATGAGAACTTAAATTTCATGCGGGAGGAGAGTCGCATGTCCCTTCCCTCCTCTGACCTATGACTTGATCTATAACTGATTTTGACTTATAACTTATTTATCAAGCAACCTCAGCTAAATGCAATGGAGAAAAGCAAAGGTATCTACTGCAAGCCTATTACACTCTCCCTTAGCCTGAGTGTCAGTGGGTTTGCCAGCATGGCCCCTGAGCTCTGGCTTCTGACAAGGTTTCCTGAGGATGCTGCAAAGTGCCAAGCAGACAGTCCTCCCCACTGAAGCTCCACTGGACCCATTGTATCTTGGGATTTCCTGTCATATTTGTGTCAAAAAACATGTTTCCTGCTTAAGAATAAATTTGCAAATTATTTCTATATCTCACTGATTCTTCTTCATAACCTTCCTGTGTGTTCACCGTGATTTCCATTTCATAGACGGATGAATTCAGGCTCAGAGTAGTCAGCTGCCATGGGGTCACTCACAGAAGTTGGTAAATGTCCTCCCCACTCCAAGCAGTGTTTCTCCAAAGCTCTTTCCACTGTAGTAAGAAAAGCACCCTCTTAGAAGTTATTTTAAAACCTCATACACGGGATGCCTGTGTGGTGCATTGGTTGGGCATCTGACTCTTGGTTTTGGCTCAGGTCGTGATCTCAGGTAGTGAAATTGAGCCCTGGGTTGGGCTTTGCACTCAGTATGGAGTCTGCTTAAGACTCTCTCCCTCTGCCCCTCCCCACTGTGTGCACTCTCTCTCTAAAATAAAATAAATCTTTTAAAAAAGTTTATACATTAATATTTATGCATGCTCCTCAAATACAATTTTAAAAAATATTTTATTTATTTATTTGAGAGAGAAAGCATGGGTGGAGGGTGGGGAACAGGGAGAGGGACAAGTGGACTCTGTGCCGAGCAGGGAGCCCAACAAGGGACTCGTTCCCAGGAGCTCAGGATCATGACTTGAGCTGAAGGCAGACATTTAACCAACTGAGCTATCCAGGTGCCACTATGCATGCTCCTCGTAATGGAGCCCCCAACTGTCACTCACATCCTCATTTATCACTAAGTTGATGGATCTGATTACCAGATTTCTAGCCACTCACTCAGCAGTGCTCAACAAATGTTTATTGACTCAGGAGTCAAATAGAAGTCTGCTTTAACCCAGGGGAAAACTGGGAGAGTATAGAGAGAATAGAACAGACTTTACCTGCCTTCATGGAGCTTACAGCAAAGGGGGAAGAGTACAAATGGAAGATTATAAATTTATTGTCAGTTTTGAGACAATTCAGGCCCTATGCAAATAAGTAGTACTGAGTCTGATGGATAGGAAAAAGCTACTTAAAGTAGATCCTCTGAGAAATATTGGCTCAACAACAAAGATGCATACAAAAGAACTGTGGAAGGCAGAGAAGAAGCCATGGTTTTAGCACTCCTGTGTGATGATAATAACAGCTCCATTAAGTCTTTACTATGGCCTTATTAATATTATTTAATTCTTCCAGCAGGCCTGGGAGAAAATAGTGACCCTTGCATGTGTTTGCAGATAAGAATGCTGAGTTCCAAAAGGTCAAGCAACAACTTCCTGTGGTTCAAGGCCAAGGAGCGGACAGGGGCATCCTGAGGATGTTTTGATGGCTCTGTGCAGCCGTTAAAGCTGATGGAGTGGTGTGGAGAAATCACAGTCCCTTTTACTGCAAATCTAGTTTCTACTGCTTGTTAGGCCCAAATTGGATCCCCATGCTCCCTTTCCTTTCATGCTGGAAGCCTGAGTAATTCTCATCAGTTCTTTTTGTCGTAAAGCTCACAGCATCCCATCAGCCTTGTCAGGCCCCCCCACTGGGGCTCTTTGAAACTGGCTCCCCTAAGACAAGTAGAGGGTACTTGTGTTCTAATCTAGAGCACTGATCACCATGGGAATATAGGTGGGGAGGGGGGCTCAAACATGTTGAGCAGCTCCTGAGCTTAGGGAGCCTTCAGTGGTTGGGATACTGACTAATGGTCATGGCCACTCTATTAAGACAGCTTCTGCTGGAGGCTACATCTCACTGTCTTTAATGTCTCAGTTTGTGGGCTGGTGTTATAATGGGGTCATAATAGGAGAGGGCAATGGATAGCCACTTAGATGCTTACTTCTCTCTTGTGAGCAATTGCAAACTTTTCAAGGTCCCTGCTTCACATTAGTGTAGTTAACTTTGGGTGGTTTCAGCAAAGTTTGCTTTCCTGATTTGGAAATGGAATTAGACTATTTAAAAAATTTTAATTCACCCTTTACTATTAAACAATAATCAGCAATGCTTAAAATTCTAAAAAAAAATATTTAGTCATTGGGAGAGGTCACATATAAATGTGTTTACATAGCCTTGTATGGATTCCAAATCAAAATAAATTCCTCAGGCTTCATGCCCATCTTTGCAATTTTAAATGAGAGGTTTTCAAATACCTTAGTCAGGGCATGAGGTTTTTAACATTTAAGAGAGAAAACTATTATCTCCATAAATGTTATTTTGATTTATCAGGCATCTCGGAAGCAAAACCAGGCAGCATTTATCTCTAGTTTATTTTAATTTATTATTTATTAAACACTTCATATATGCTAGGCACTGGAGAGATCCAGAAGTGACTCAAACAGGCAAAGATATTGGTTTCATTAAATTTATATTCTTAGTGGGAAAAGACAGATAACACTATAAAAATGAAATAAAAGATTAATTTCTGATAGTGAAAAGTGATATGAAGAAAACAGGATAATGTGATAGAGATCCAGTGGCTGGGAGAGGGGAGTCTAGACTAGGGAAGGCTATTAACAGTGGTGAGCTTTCAGCAGAGACCTGAGTGAAGAGGACCCAACCAGGGAAAGGAGTTCCAGGCAGCTGGATTATAAATGCAGAGTTCTTGAGGCTGACATAAGGTTTGTGATTTCAAGGAACAGAAGGACTCATGTGTCTCAGGTGACGCACAGTGAGTAGAGAGAATTCTGGAAAAGGTGAAATAGAGGAGGGGGCTGGGCCCAGAAACAAGGTCCTGATATGGATTTAGTCTATGTGAATTGGGGAGCCACTGGAGGGTGTTATTCAGGAAGCTGACATAAATTGAAAACAGTTAAAAAGATTACTCTGGATTACAGGGAAGTAAAAGGCAAACAGAGAGAGCTTGTCATGTAGTTAGGAAAGTCCAGGTGGGATAGGAGGGTTTGGGAGCTAGGGAGGAGGCAACAGAGGTGGGGAGAAGTGGGTGAAATCCAGATGTGCTTCAGAAGTTAGAGCTGTTGGAATTTGCTGGTGGATCGCATGTGGGGAGTGAAGGGAGGAGAGGGAAGGAGCAAGGAAGATTTCCAGCCTTTTGACTCAAGCAACTGTGTGCATGACTGGCTACTGGTGGTCTTTACTGAAATGGGGACTAGCAAGAGAGGATTCAGGATATAGATCACAGGCTCTGTTTTGCAGTGCTGGGTGCGAGGTTCATCATACATGTGGAGTGGAGATCATGGGAGGAGGAGGAAAAATGAACAAAGGGAAACAGGTGGTCAGGTGAGTGGGTAATTAGCGTTGTCATAGAAGACAAGAGAAGAAAGTGGCCCAAGAAGGGAGAAGTGGCCAAGTGTATCATGGAAAAGACTGAATACCATGATAGTTGGGGAGGGGCTACTGGATCTCCCAGCATGGAGTTCACTGCTGTCTTCATTTGGCCAGTTTATAGACAGAAGAGAAATCTAACTGGAGCTCTGTTATGATATTGGAAATCTGTTCAAAATTCTACTGCAAAATTGGCAATTGGGATGCAACATCAGTTGTGGAGAAAATGGAAGTGAGAAAGTAGGGACAGTCAGAACAGTCCACACCCAGTTGAAGTTATTCTGTGAGGGGGAGCATAAACCTTGGTTGGTCAAGGTATTTGCGTGTTAATGATAAGGTGGGAGATGTATAGTATATTTGTATTTTGAAAGGGAAGTTCTAGTATTGAGGGAGAATTAAGGATGTAGAAGAAAGGGGAGATGAGATAATTTCTGATAATAGCCAGGCAAAGTCTTTGTGAAGTGAGTAAGTCAGGGTAGAATGTAGAGCACCAGAGGAGGGATAGATTTTGGTACAGTTTGAGGCACTTGATCCAGGCCATAAAGAGGGAGGGCAGACAACTGATAGAAATAAGAAAAGGCTAGTCAACTTGGTGGTGTTGAGAGAAGGAAAGTCCCTTCATGACTTCTATTTTCTCACTATAAGATGATAAGAAACAGATCTAAAGATAGAAACATTTGTAGACAAGTTTTAGGGAAAAATCCATTAAAAAATATAAAGAGATGTGGGCAGCAGTTTGGTTGCTTAAGGAGGTAAACCATCAGGCTCTCTAGAATGGTCCACACTCCCTGGGATTCTCCAGGACTGAGGTCCTAAGAACAGGTGTCTTATTAAATGTCAGCACCTACTGGTGAAGTCTGGACACCCCAGTCCAGAGCTGCTGAATGTTAGCTGTTGAGAGCTTCCTACTTCACAGAGATTTGAATTCAAACTCCATCTCAGGATAAAGAAGATGTGGTTTATATATATACAATGGAATACTATTTAGCCATCAAAAAAAGAAATCTAGTCATTTGCAACGATGTGGATGGAACTAGAAGATAATATGCTAAGCAAAATAAGTCAATCAGAGAAAGACCATTATCATATGTTCTCACTCGTATGTGGAATTTAAGAAACAAAACAGAGGATCATAGGAGAAGGGAGGAAAAAATAAAATGAGGAAATCAGAGAGGGTTTTACAAACAATAAGAGACTTTTAATCATAGGAAAAACTGAGGGTCACTGGAGGGGAAAGGGGTAGGGAGAGGGGAACTGGGTGATGGGCATTAAGGAGGGCGCTTGATATGATGAGCGTTGGGTGTTATAAAAACTGATGAATCACTGATATCTACCTCTGAAACCAATAATACTTGATATGCTAATTAATTTAATTTAGGTAAAATTAAAAAATAAAAAAAAAACAAAATAAAATAGTTGTTCAAAAATACAAAAAAAGGAAAGCTCTTTGTTTTGATCTCCAGGTATTAAAATAATTATTCTTTAAAATATCTATACACAAGAAGACAAGTGTATGATTACACTTATATGAGGTGTCTAAAGTAGTTAAATTCATAGAAACAGAAAATATATGGTGGCTGTCAGGGGCTGGAGAGGGGAAATGAGGAGTTATTTAATGGGTATTAGGGTTTCAGTTTCATCAGTGCAAGATGAAAAAGTTTGGGAGATCTGTTTCGAAACAGTGCATAAACTTATCTTTATTGAACTGTAAAAAGCAAAACAAAACAAAAAAAACTCCATCTCAATGTCCCAGAAAGTTCTAGAAGTTTTTAGCATCAGAAGGTAGCTGAGTGGAAACTCCAAATATGAGAAAGATGCCAAAGCAAAAGTGATTAATAATTAAGAAACCACCCTTTTAGCTGATTTCTTAGAAAAATGTATAATTTGAGAATAAAGTTCTTATTTTATAATTAAAGTCTGTAGGAGAGTAGAGCTTTTCAGAACCATGGATGAATGCAAGAAGCCTCAGTCCATTAATTATTCTGTCCTTCCTATGTTTTCAACTTCTGCTCAGTTGGCCTTTGTTACTCTGCATACAAATATATTCAGTCCTTCCACCTTATGCGGGAAACCCCTTAATACTTTCTGAAGTCTGGCTTGCAGACTGTTTTCCTTAGGCAACTCCTTTGTAATTTATGTTCTCAAGTACTTGTTGTTTGGTACTTTTCTCTCCACACTGTGCAATTTTCTGGACAATCTCATCCACACCAAGGGCTTCAGTTATTACTTATACTCTCTGATGACCCAGATAACTGTGTTTAAATTCCTCTCCCCAACTGGAGATGGGTCATAGGTGGCTCATGGGCATCTCCTGTGCATACCCCCATCTTCAATTCAGTCTAAATAAAACTGGATTTGTCATGCTCCCTACTTTCAAAACCTGTGTTACCTGTGGTCTGAAGGTTGGTAAATGCAGTCTTCTTCTTTAGGGCTGCCCAAGCAGGAAACAAAGAAATTATAATCTCTACCCTTTACCTCTGACATATATCTGGTCCTCAATATCTTTTAAATGCACCCCACCTTTCCTTCTCTTCTTTCTCCCAGACTTTTGCCAAAGAAGCACTGGCTGGTTCTTCTGCATCCAATCATTCCCTTCACATTCCTTTCTCTATTACTTACTTCTCTAATCCTATTTCTTGTTTTTCCTCTACAAGATCAAACTGTAGCTTAACCAAATCACTTACCTGTCTATAAATAGGTTAAACTCCCATCTTGGTGACTGGAATATGCCAGTCAATTTCTAATTAATGCATTGATCAGTAATTTCATCAACTAATTAACTCATCCACCTCTATGTTATTTTACACTTCTATTCATTTTTTCAGCACCTAGGCTCTGTTCTAAGGCACAGGAGAGAGGGAGCCAGGAGAACTCTCACTTTTTATTAAGGACCAACTCAGCATAGGATTCTAGGTGATGCTTCTGAGGCTACCTTCTGAGGCTGAGTTGAATGTCCCTCTTTTGTGAGCTCACATCACTATTACATATCATTATCTCACTACTCAGCACAGTAGGTTATTGTTGATTTGCTTGTCTGAAAAACCTGGGAATTGAGATTCAGGGGTCTGGTCTCTATGTTTCTGTCCCAGGCAGACACATGGTTGGGGCTCAATAATAAATACTGAATTTGTGAGGACAAGAATGAAAGAAGGGATATTTGAACAATATTCCCCTTCCCCTCCATCTTTAGCAGTTCAAAAACTACAGAGTTTTTAATGACCCATTTATATAGGTTTCCAGATAGCCTGCTATAAAAGCACTGCTATTTGATCAAGGGATCAGGGGAGCAGATTAGATGCTCTGTTAAAAGTTCCTCTCAATTCCCTCCTGGTAATATATCCAGGGATATGGAGGGTTATCCAAGGTGATAAGGCTGACAAAAGATCTAATGCAATCCTAGGCTGCATTAATAGAGAGAAGAATGGTATCCAGTTCACAGAGGATAATAAGCTCCCTGCACTCAGCACCACGAAATCCACGCCGGGCGAATTGCGATTAATTCTGGGTACCTTACTGAGGAAGGAGAACATCTCTCTGACATCTATGTGGAGAGGTCATTGGGTAATGAACCTTACCTTACATAAGCAATAGTTTGAAGGTGCTGTGATTGTTCAGTGGGAAAAAGAGACATCAGCACAGAAACAAGCCTTCATGTATCTGAGATCTATTATGTGGAAGGGGAATTAAACTTATTCCATTAAGCTTTCAGAGCTAGGCTTTTTGGAAAGAAATTATCCACAGAGCAGATTTCAGCTAATTATGAGAAAGAATGTTTTAACAATTGAAACTGCTTTTCTATAACTAGACGTCTCAGAGCTACTGATGTGCAGGAAGAATGATGACTATTTGGTAGATAACCTCTTCAGGTTCTTTCAGATCTAAGATTCTACTATTCCAAGATGGCAGCCTTATTTTTCTCATCTCCAGAGAGACTCAAGAAGAAATGGAATTTAAGTACATTAGGGTAATTTAGGTAGCAAGGAAAAAGAAATTCCTGAAAGACAATGATATTCATGATTTGGTTGGTCAGAGGCCTTCGGAAATCTAGAATGCAGATTAACTTGAAAAATAGTTTGGATAGTCATTTATTAAAATAACTTTGTGACATGTTCAAAATCAAGAGGAAGTAAATAGGCAGGCTCATATTACCTCTAACTCATAGTTTAAATTGACCTATATGATGTCTTTCCCCACAGCAAGACAGTTAGTTTTGAGCATGGGGATATTTTTAAAAAGATAAACAATAACAATAAGTTAAAAGAAAAATAAATTAAAAAGAAAGGGTGGAGGGGATATCAGTGCTTTATCAATTCATCAACTGTATTGCTTACTAATATGTTAAGGAATTTCACTATAACATTCTACAGAATCCCAAAGTGCTTTGTTTTTAAATAATTATTCTTATTTTAAAAAATCATCATGTTTTATCTTAACTCTTTATAGACAAATATTTAAGTATTTAAAGTCTAAAGGCTTTTTTTCATTCAACTAATTTGTATCCTGTGTGTGGCATTGTGCAGACAATTTTATCTTAACAAATCAACAAAATATTATTTATTTTGGTCTTGAGATCTGAAATTCCAATCACCATTATTTTTACAGTTCATACTGCCTTTGCTTACTGCATGCATGTAAATTCCATTATCATTAATAAGAGGTATATAATGAAGGCATTTACTCATTAGTATCTAATACACTTCTCAAGGTTATCCTAAGGTGTAGGAGTTTAATGAGTACCTAATGAGAACTCTAGTATCACTGATTAAGAATATTTATCATATTTGTGATAAGTATATCACAATCTAACACTGGAAAGCTAGTAAAAAAATTAGGTCCAGAATACCTTCTTTTGTTATTAATCAACTATGTGAAAGGCACTTATGTTGACAAAGTTATGACCTTTATTTTAGTCTGTTAATACTTGAAATGTGCTAATATCATCAGTAATTCTTTATAATTTAAGTTTTCATGCAACATATGACACTTTTGTGATAACTATCATATACAACTGGAAAAAATTGAGGTCTTGTTTTAAAATAAATTTCACATACTAAAAAACTGCCTGCTTAGAATTGACTTGAATTCTTTTTCTCTTGTTTTGCATAATAATCTGAAATAGAAAAATCAGTAATCAGTGAATATGGTGTGAGTGAAGTCAGTCTGGATAATTCAGAACAATCTTATCATCTCTCCATTAACACAGGTTCTTAGCTGTGCATCTTTAGGAAGAGAAAAACATTGTGGAAGATATTCTGAAAATCCCAACTAATGGTTTGATTTGGACCTTTTAATCTGTTTTATTTGCTAGATTTTAAAAAGTCAGATAAAATATAAAGTGGAATTGTTTAAACAGGTTCTCAGCAACTTCATACGTTTTCAGTTAAACAAAGTTTTGGCATTTCCTTGTTTTTGACTTTGGGAATGTTTCCCATGTTGAGTGTGTATGCATGTGTGTTTTGTGTGTGTGTGTGTGTGTGTGTGTGTGTGTGTGTGTTTTCCCTAAAGTATTTACCAAAGTTTCTTTCCTATGGAACTGATAGACTAATGACTGTCTTACATTATAAAATGGTGGTTATAATGATCAAATGAAGTGATACATATATAAGTGCTTTATAGCCATAGAAGGCTTTATAAGTATGTAACTTGTTTTTGTTGGATATCAGTGAAAATGGGCTATACAATCTGTAGCTTTTGAATAAACCTTGGGAGTTGTGATAGATGTGTGGAATGATCAGTTTCTACAAACCAGCATTCTCATGCTTGCTCTCTGTCTCCCTGTGTCTCCGCTTCTCTCCCTATCTCTGTATCTTTATCTCTTTCTGACACATACAGCACACACACACACATTTTAATTGGTTGAATTTTTTTTTGATATCAGTTTGAATGATGGCATACCTATTTTTCGAAACAAAAGGTAAGTCAATGTGGGATTTATGTCTATTTAGAGAAAGTAAACATAAAAATTCAACCAATTATCCATTGAAAGATGAATACAATGAATACAATTGACTTACCTTTTGTTTAAAAAAATAGGTATGCCATCATTCAGACTGATATCTAGATTTCTTAACCCATGATAATCAAGAGAAGCATGTGGGATATTATAATAGGTGCCTCAGGAGGTTGAATCTGGGAAATCAACTTGAAATGAGTATCATTTTTATAATTTTATTTTATTATTTTAAAAGGTTTTATTTGAGAGAGAGGGAGAGAGAGAGAGAGAGAGAGAGAGAGCATGAACAGGGGGAGGGACAGAAAGAGGGGAAGAAGCAGGGAGTTCTGCTGATCAGGGAGCTCTATGTGGAGCTCCATCCCAGGACCCTGGGATCATGACCTGAGCTGAAGGCAGACATTTAACTGACTGAGCCACCCAGGCACCCCCATTTTTATCATTTTCAAAATGAATACAAATATCATTGTAAAAATTGATTAGCTTTGCCACACCTTTCTAGACCCAAAACAGAAGAATAGATCAAGGCGGGGAAGTTCTTTGGTGCAACACTCAGAGTAGGAAAAAGAGGAAATCCAGAATAAGTGACTGAACATCAAGTATAGAACAATTATCAATAGATACTGTGTAGATGTTATAATTTTATTTATGAATACTTTTCAAATACCATGCAAATGAGTGTGCATTAGACTGAATCGTGGAATCCCACTGATAATCACTAAATTCTCAATCACCATTTCTCTCTGGGAAATACATTTTACTTCCTTTATAATGAGAGACTTTTGGTATATCCATTATGGTGGCAAAGAGTTAAGGTGCTCTGATTCCATTTTTTCCTTGTCTTGCTTCCCTCTCGTTACTGCCTATAATGAATTTGATGTGTATTTCAAATGTGCAGGATTCAGTATATGTCTCAGATTGACATGCACATAAAACATTCATATCTCTTACCTATTTTAGTATCTCTTCAATTAAATGGATGAATAAACCTTGTCTTGGTAAAGCTAAATGTGTTGGAAAAATAAAGTTACTGCTTAGCCTCATATCAATATCACTTATTAAGAACCACTTAACATACTTTTATCTTTATAATTTACATATCAAAAGCATACAAAGCATAATTATATGGCTCCATAAATGTGCACAAAGCATACCCACTACCTGAATGGGGAAATAGCAACCCTTGTGAGAATATATATAGGTGGTGATGCCTTAACTGTGACTTTACACCAAGGATAGTACCAATTCACTCCCCATTTACTATGATTCCTTTTTGATCAAAAGATAATAAGATTTACTGAAAAAAGCTGATCCAGAAAAGTCCATAGCTGAAGAAATGCAAGAGTTACCAGTGAAACTTTTCCAGTCAATGACTTTTATAGCTGATAACATTTTCTGTATGTCTACTTGGTCATTTGCACTGTCTTTAATGGTTCTGAACATTTGGCATTTTGCCTTCAAAATGTTACGGAAATCATATCCAGATTTTTGAAAGCAAATCTGTTAGGATCAGCATTTTTCTGAAAAAGTCTCAAAGAAATGATTCAGTCACAATTTTAAAAGTTAATGTTTTTTTGAGGGGTGGGGACTTTTACAAACATTAATTTGTAGACCAGGTGCAGTGGGATATCTTGTGCTAAGTAAGAGGTGTAGGTCAAAATTTCAACCTCTCTGACTTGAGGGGTATTCCCATGTGTACGAAATTGTATGGTTCAAGCTGTTAAGAGCATTTATAAAGTGATAGGGCTAACCCAAAAATCTCAGCTTTTCCAGAAATTTTTGGTTTCCTGTTGAACTCAGTAAAATGAGAAAATCATGACATTCATGGAGGATGAGTGGTGTAGAGAGAACTAGTGAAAGCCATTATATCCTTTTCTTAATTCTTTGCAGTGATTTCTCCCTAAACCATAGCAATGCTCTTGTAAGATCCTATTTAATTTAACGCGTGAAAATATTTGCTTTTATTTTTTATTTTTTTTAAATATTTGCTTTTATAAGCCACTGCCAGAACCATAGGTTTTCTATTTAATGACACAAAAATCCACTGAAAAGTGGAAAACTTGACTGTTTTGCTTTTAACTTCTTCTGTTGCTTATTGACTTAAAAAACAATAATTGAAGTAGGTAATCCTTTAGGAAATCCCTCAACATCTAACACTTAGCTGATTTCCCTTGTTCATGTATTTAGGAAATTTCTTAAAAATTTTGCAGCTGCACAAACACAAACAATATAATAAAATAAAACATAAATAAAAACATTATGCTGAGTAAGAGTAAAACAGAAGTAGACAAGTAAGATGAATTAAGAAGGAAAGTTAGTTCACAAAAGTGCATGTAGCAGAGCTTGTTTACTAATAAAGTTGGGATAAAAGCTCTGCATTATCTTAAAAATAAAAATTAAACAAGAAAATATTCTCTCTTACAATATTTTTTTCCTATCTCTAAGACCATCTGGCTAATGACAGACATTACCTGCTAGTGTCCAGTGAGGGCTGTAATACCTATGGACAGCTTCTTGAGCCTCTGTCTTATCCAGGTGTTTTAAATGTATTCCTTCCTTATTCAAAATAAATTTCCAAAGAAGATATTATCATTTCCTTTATGTATATGAGGAAATGGAGGTTTAGAGAACTTTTGTAATTTATACAATGTCATAGATGCAATAAACTGAGCACCAGAGAATTGAACCCAAATTTCTCTGAGGTCATAGTACATGTTTTGCTCTCTACAGAATTCTGCTTTTCAATCCACAGCATTTTTTTAAAAAACCATTTTAAACTGAACTACAGTACAGTTCAGTGGTATTAAATGCACTCATAATGTTGTGCGATCATCACCACCATCCATCTTCATACGTCTTTTCATCTTGTAAAAGTGAAACTCCATAGTTATTAAACAATAACCTCCCCCTGCATGCCCCCACCCCAGCCCCCAACAACCACCAGTCTTCTTTCTGTGTCTATGATTTTGACTTCTCTTAGTGTCTCATGTGTTTTACTCTTGCTGCTTTCAGGATTCTTTTTTATCTTTGGCTTTTGAAAATTCTTTTGTAATGTGTGTTAGTGTGGATCTCTTTGAGTTTATTTTACATGGGATTTGTTGAGCTTTTTGGATGTATTTATGTTTTTCATCACATTTGTAAGTTTTCAGGAATTACTTTTTCAAATACTTTCTATGCCCCCCTTTCCTCTCTTTTCTGACTGGGACTCCCAAAATGTGTATGTAGACCTGTTTTCTGGTGTCCCATGGGTCCCTTAGTTCTGTTTACTTTTCCTCAGTCTTGTTTCTGTTCCTCAGACTTGAAAGTTTCCTTTTTCTAATCTTCAAGTTTGCTGATTCTTTTTTTAGTGTGCATATCTGCCTTTGAATCCCACTAGTGAATTTTTCATTTCAGTTATTGGACTTTTCAGGTCTAGAATGACCTTTTGGTTTCCCTTTAGGTTTTCTATCTCTTTATTGATATCTCCACCTTGTTCATGTATTATTTTCTCAACCTTTTGTGCATCTTCCTTTAGCTCTTTGAGCATTTTAAAGACTTGTTTTAAAAATCTTTGTCTAGTAGATCTGCTCTCAGGTCTTTTTGAAGGAAAGTTTCTGTTGATTAATTTATTTATTTTCCTTTAAATGGTACCTATTTGAATCCAGGTTAATGATAACTCTGGGAATCAGATTCTCCCTCTCCCACAGGCTTTGCTGGGTTTTGTCCTTGTTTTTATTTATTGTTTTTGTTGTTATTGTTATTTTGATTGTTGTCTCCATCTTTGTCTCAAGGATCAGCCTTTTCTTTTCCTCCTCAGTTCTTTTTTGAGCCTGTGCCTTTCTCTGGGCATGTGCAGTCACTTTTTAATTTTCTCCATTATGCAGTTATTTTTGCATGCCCTATTCTTTAGTGTCTGATTCCCAAGAGAGGAAAAGAGAAAAATAAAGGGAAATAGATAAAAGGGCACTGACCTTTTAAATTCTCTAGAAGTCACTTCAACTGGAGGAGGACTGCCTTGCAACAGTGGAGGGAGATGCAACAACAGTGGCTGTCCTCCTCTTTGTCTGTCCCTCTGTGACTAGAAGTGGCATTAGTAATCACAGCACAGATTTCTGATATTTGGATGTTTATCCCTTGGTAAATGATAAGAGTCCTTTTTGCTCGTCACCTGGCTCCCACAAGCTATATGCAAACTGCTCCAGGGCCTGCTGCAGGGTTAGGGTTAGGGAGTTGGAGATGCTACTGTGCTAAGAGCTGGAAGTGACTAATATTAGCCACAAGTTACCACCCAAGTCTTCCTCTGGATGTTGCAAGGCTTCAATAGACTCCAGAGTTCCAAAAATAATTACAGTACACAGATGCTGTAAGTGTAATTGTCTTGGTGAGGAGACAGATCCCTGGTTCTTCCTATTCTGCTATCTTCTCAGAATCTTCCTGGAATGTCTCTCAATGCACAGCTTTTGTATCTTCATTTGTGTGAAGATTGGGATTGTTTTTGTAAATTGACCTCTTTAGGCCTGAGTGAATATTTTCTGGAAGACTTAATCACTTTGGTGTCGATATCTATGCCTAATACTAAGCAGCTGCAGACTTTTCTCCTACAATTTAAGGTAAAAAATCTAATCAGCATAATGTCAGAAGGGACCATAATATTCCAAATATTATCCTGGTGCCTAGCTGTGAAGGAGGGATTATATAGATATTTAATTTTTAGTCTTTAATCTTATAAGGCTTAAAAATCTGGTTAAGTAAGCGCTAAGTATGGAGCAATGTAACAATGAAATATTAAAATGACACTTAACTGCAAAAAAATTAGAAGAGCTATCAAAAACAGTATAAAGTAAATTGACAAATGAATAATACAGGCCATAATTGCTACAGGATTTCTGAGAAGGGAGATAATGCTTTTATGTAGTGGATTGGGAAAGGCTTTATGAAGGTACCAGAATTTTAAAACTCTCATCCCCAATTAAATGCTTAGAATTGGTTTTTTTTTCTTTCTTTTTTTTTTTTTCATTTATGTAAGCTCAACAGAAATCTCCACTATGAATCATAGACCCAAGGAACTGGTGTTCAGGATATTGGGCTATACACTCCAATGACCTTTTAGATTTTCAATAAATGAAAGTAGGATACATTGATTTTTTTTTTTGTGCCTCGAAAATTGCAAATAATTGTTTTGAGGTCTATAGACACACAATAGAAAAAACCATTATATTTAGCAGTTGGCAGACATGAACTAAGTGTAAAAGATACCCCTTGGGAAGTAGAGAAATAGTATTTTCCTCAATGAATAGCTAAGGAAATTGAAACACAGAAACAGCCACCAGTTGCTTGTGTATGTCTATTAAGGCTAAAGAAATGAGTTTGAAAATTTAGTTCCTGATTTAGTATCTTGAACTTGAGAGGGGTTGGACCACTGAGTAGGCATGTTGCCTTTATAAAATCCATTTCAGGCATTATTTAGTTGTCTTTTAGTATGATGTATTTCATGTTTGTTATAATGTGAGTATCACATTTTGATCCATTTTGCTTAATAAAATAAGCAGTTATTTCATAAGTTAATTCCTATGCTGTTAACACCTCATAAATTAATGTATATTTAGGATGAGATCATCTTGCATGATTAGTTCTCGCCTTTTTTTCCAAACCATGCTTGAACACCTTTATCAGACAGCAGTCTGAAAATTCACCTTTTTTTACATTCTTAAGGTTTCTGCTACTATAAGCTGGTAGCAACTGAGGCCACCATGGATTTTTAAAAAAATGTTAATCAGACACTAATGATTTCTCAGAAGTTTTCCTTTCACATGGAGCCATATGTGAGTAGTTTGATTATACTTTCTTATTTTTTTGAGAAATTTCCAGAGTAAAGTGAAGAAAGTTAGAAAGCCATGAACTGGCTAGAAGAATTCAGTGGGCTCTAAGAAGATGCCCTGGTGGGAGAAAATGGCCAGGAATGGAAGATTCATCTTGAAGAGAAGGCTGGGGAGAAGTTTTGGTCTTCTGTTGAATGTTCTCAAAGGTATCAAAAATATTTAAAAATCAGGCCGTTAATAGAGCTAAGTATAAATCAACATTTTTACCCTTCCCTTCTAGTTGGACAAATCTTATTTATCTTTCAAGATCTGTGCGAAGGTGTCCTTGAAAGGTGTTATGACACTTTCTAATACGACTCTACATCATGTGTGCTTCTGGCCAGCACTGTTGACTTTTGTTGCCCATATCCTATATACACACATCTATCCTTAACATCATTTCCATCTCTCTCCCTCACACTTCACTCCTGCCACACTGGCCTCCTCACTGTTACTCAAATTTGCTAACATCACTGCCACCTCAGGGTCTTTGCACATGCTTTTCTCTTTTTTTTTTTTGTCATTCTCTTTGACATTTTTAGTTCTTTACTCAAATATCAAATTACCAGAGAAATATTTCCTGACCATTCTGTATAACTAGTAACCAAGCCCAATTTCTAGCATTTCCTATGTCTCTTGCACTCATAGCATAGGCTGAGAAACTAAATATTTATTGATTTACTCCCTGTCTCTTTCTAGTGGAATATTAGTTTCATAAGAGAATAGTCTTGGTACTTATTGACTAATAAATATTACTAATACATCATTGCGAATATATTTATTGACTACCATTTTGTGGCACCAACAAGAGTTTCCAGGTACATAGTGGATATGCAAAAATATTTATTGTGTATACATGATTGTGTATGTCCTTCCTTTTTGAATATTAGCATTGCTGTCAGTATCACACAATTTTATAATTGTTCTTAAGTAGACTTGGGAATCTATGAAAGTTCAGTTAATCATTTCTCCTCTTCTTGCTTCAATTCTGAAAGTCACTTAGCTTATGTGTTACCCATCTCAGTAACCCAGGAGGGCTGTAGGGAGAGCCTGATGCTTTGGGACCCATGAAACTCTCTGAATGCCTTTTTCAAGAGTATCAAGGATCTGTACTTTAGTAAGGTGTTTGGCCACTATTTTGCTTGTTATTTTAATTCATAATTGAATTCTTAGTTCTGTGAGGGGAGGGGCCATGTTATATAAACTTTTTGTGTGGTTGTCCTCCTATAGTGCCTTTAGCACAGATTCAGCCCAAAATTGATGTTTAAAGAATTAGCTATGGATACTGGAATTAGAGTATGTGAATTATTTTACAGCAACAGTGTGTTTTTAATTTTGCAAAATAGATAAATATTTGGAAAGTTGTGAATGCCAGCAGTTTCTAAAACTTTGATTTGAATTTTTCAGAGTCACATTTTAGCACAGTATTTCACACAGAATAATGTAGAGAAAAACACCCTACAAATAGAGGAATCTGTGAAAATATTAGAGCTGAAATTCTGTAATATATTCTCACTTATTCTGCTGAACTTTTTGTGAAAAAGCAGTAACAAGAAAATAAAAAAGGAGATTATCTCCATTTAAATAGTCTTTGGCTTGCTGATACTCACTTTGACAAATGAGAATTATGCATTTACTTCATATTTAAATATGGAAATTATGGTAACAATGTCATATTTTAACAAACTCATAGTCAAAAACATTTTTAGTTTCTTCCCGATTTACTAAAAAAGTCATTTTCATATGATGTGTTTTGGACTTACTAAGTCATACATTTCACTGTTTGTGCCATTTTTTAAAGGGAAACCTGTACTTTAAGTTCAATCAATGACTTTACCAGATAGGAGTGTTTTACATTTACAGGCCTCCTTCTACACCTTTTGCATGGGCAGCTCAAATTGCATTACAAACAGTTCACTTATTTGTTAAGTATTTCTGTACATCTGTACAAAGTGGCATCTTGTTACTCACATTTTCTTGAGGAAAGTAAGATGCAGTTAGGTCAAGTTGGTGCTTGTCCCAAGATATGCCAAGCAGATCGTCTCAAGTGTATTGAGATATGAGGTGCTCTGTAGAGCTTAGCTATTCCAAGGAAACCCTTAACACTTCAAATCTTACCATTGTGTTAAAGGAGAGAATTCTCACCATTCTCTTCTTTTATTTAATTTTTTAATTTTTTTAAAAAACATTTTATTTATTTATTCATGAGAGACACACACACACAGAGAAAGAGGCAGAGACACAGGCAGAGGGAGAAGCAGCTCCATGCAGGGAACCTGATGTGGGACTGGATCCCGGGTCTCCAGGATCACGCCTTGGGCTGAAGGTGGCGCTAAACCGCTGAGCCACCCAGGCTGCCCCATTCTCTTTTTTTTTTTTTTTAAATTTTTATTTATTTATTTATGATAGTCACAGAGAGAGAGAGAGAGAGGCAGAGACACAGGCAGAGGGAGAAGCAGGCTCCATGCACCGGGAGCCCGACGTGAGATTCGATCCCGGGTCTCCAGGATCGCGCCCTGGGCCAAAGGCAGGCGCCAAACGGCTGCGCCACCCAGGGATCCCTCATTCTCTTTTTTTAATGTGCAGATATTTCTGGAGAGAGTAGCCAATTATGCTATAACAATTTATTGCAAATTGTTTGAGACAAGTTGGGATTCTTAGAATACAGGCACACTTGGTTTTATTGTAGTTTGTTTTATCATTCTTCTTGTTACTCACAAACTTTTTTTTTTTTACAATTGAAGGTTTGTGGCAACCTGCATCAAGAAAATCTATTGATACCATTTTCCCAACAGCATTTGCGGACTCTGTGTCTCTGTGACATATTTTAGTAATTCTTAACAATATTCCAAACTTTTTCATTATTGTGATATTTGTTATGGTGACCTATGATCAGTGATTACAATGTATTGGAAGTTCAGATGATGATTAGTATATTTTAGCAATCATGTATTTTCAAAAATTTAAGTATGTATCTTTTTAAAGATACAATGCAAAAAAAGATAGAATGCTATTGCATACTTAATAGACTAGTGTATAATATAAACATAACTTTGATATGCACTACAGAACTAAAAAGTTCATTTGGATTACTTTGTTGTGATGTTTGCTTTATTGCAGTAGTCGGGAACCAAGCCTACAATATCTTTGAGGTATGTCTGTATTAAAGAGCCAAGAAGTGAAAAGTAGCATTGTACCTAGATCAACATTCCTTCATAGGAACTTGTTTTGAGTATCCTCAACAGATTGTATAGTTTTCATCTTCCAGTAATATGTTCAGTTTACTCACACTAAAAAGACTGGTGTATTACCATGTTCCCTCAACAGCCATTTGTAGGAAAAGGTAGGAAAAAAAAATGTGTTCTGTGGTCAAATTAATTTGAGACATGATGAAAAAAATACAATCAAATAGGATTGTTTCCTATAGGTCTTTGGAAAGTTCTGGGATAGTCAAAAAAGTATGACAGTGGGAGAAACCGAGCTGTAGTTACTACGACTTTAGCTGTCAAAAATTGGGTATGTTAAGGTAATGCACTTATGCTTCTATCCCACATTGTTATTCTTGCAGTGGAATGAGGTCATTGACACAAAGCACCAAGCAGAGTGTCTGGAATATACGGTGGGTGCTTCCGGAATATTGGTTTTTTCCCCCTTGTACTTTTTCTCTTTTTGCTCTGTGGAAAATCAAGGACTTAAGACTAGTACTAAATAGAAATTGATATTTTGTAATTTTGACTTTTATCTGTTGGCTGACAGATCTTTCCAAATTTTTTCCAAAGAATTTTTATTAGCATTATTTAAGTAGGAAATATTTTAATCCTTTCCTGTTGCACACTTGACCAGTATTATGTTTCTGTACATTTTCTGTAAGTTACTTTTATATGAACTTATTTGTGTGAAGATTCCTGTTTAAGAGATATGGTAAAACTTCTGTGTAGGGGCGCCTGGGTGGATCAATCAGTTAAGCATTCGACTTAGGCTCAGGTCATGATTGCAGGGCCCTGGGAATCAGCCATGCTCAGCGGGGAGTTTGCTTATCCCTCTCCTTCTGCCCCTCCCTCTGCTCATGTTCTCTCTCTCAAATAAATAAATAAAATCTTTTTTAAAAAGTTCTATATAAAAATGTATGGTAGACATGAAGTGTTTTTAGGATAATTATTGTCTTAATGTCAATTACTTGGATATATGCAAATATAGATATAGAATATTAAATAGGTGATACTCAAATTTATTTAACACAGGCTGCAGTTTGTCCTAAGTTGGATATAATTTTCCCCTTGTCTAAAAGCAAGCTTTTAAGATTGTAGCAAGCTTTAAAATTTTCATAGGTTTTATCTGGTCATCTGAAGTGAAGATCAGGTTCCCAAGGCATGCTTATGTGTGTTTCTTAGAACTTATTTTTAAAAGAAAATTGAGGTCAATGATTATAAGAAGTGACATTCATGAACATTTGATGAAGACTAAGGAATTTTCGAAAGTAAGTTACAACTTTACAGTTATTGGAAAAGACTCTCTGACAAAAAGAAAAATTATATATGTAAACTTTTTTGAAGCAACCATTTTTTTTTATTTTAGTGTAATTTTTAAGGTATCTTTGGATCGATATGGCATTTTCTGGTGGTTCAATCTAGGTGAACCAGGTGAACAGATTTTGAAAGATGATGGTACTTTGCATGTGCCCTTGCCTTATTAAGTCCTCCCCCCTTTCATTTTTAATTCACTTACTGAGGTGTCATTTCCAACTGTATTTTTTTAAATCATTCCAGCCATAGTAATGGAACAAAAAGCCTTTTAAATGCTCTTCAAGACAGCATTGCAAGAAGATTGGCACAGATTCAGAATAACTAGATGTGTATGTTCTTTTGATAAAGAGAGCAGCTTTCAGAAACATTTCTCAGCTCATTGTGCAAAATTGTTGACATTTTGCCATTGTAATCCTTTTAATGTTGTAGACCTTTGAAATTTGTGTAAAGGTTTTGCTTCACATCAAAGTAGATGAGAATATAAGAAGCAACCAAAAATGAAACCTCTGAAAGCATGCCTGGTATTGTAGGGATTTACGATGGTATCACAACATCTATGGATCAGTGAACACAAATTTGTTAAAAAAAAAAAATCATAGTTACTCAGAGAGTTCCGGAGAGACTGCTTAAAGCATGATAAAACAAAATCCGCTAGGGGAATACACACTAGATTTGGACTAAGTACCACAATCTGTGGGATTTATTAAATTTGCTATTGGCCTTGGCTCCATGAGGACATGTCAGCATGAGGCAGAATGAAACTCAGGCCCTGGAAATGGCTTTAGACTGACGTGGTCAGTTGTCCTGCTCATAATTGTTAGGGTTTGGTTGAACTTTCTGTCCCAGGGTGTCAGAGCTATGGTGGAGGCCCCAACACACCATATTTAAATCGAGGATCTTGGAAGAAGCTCTTCATAGGATATTCATGGGCTACTAATGCCATAGCTTCTAGTTTTCTACTCAGGAGAAGAAATATTTTCAAATTAATGCTACTTTTTCAGAAACTTTCCCCTTTCAGCCTCCTTCTATGGCAGAAGCTGCTCCTCCAACTGTGCAAACAAGTTTATTTTGAGAACCTATAAATATGCAATTTAAGGATTGCATACCTTATTCCTGATTGGCAGGGATGTGAGCCTTCCATCTCTTCAGCCCAGTTCAAGTGCTTTCCATCCAGCTTGCCTCTCTTGCATCCCACTTCACATGACTTACATAGGGCTCAGGCCATTCCCCTTGCTCTGCACTATTTGCATATCTTACTTCATAAGAAATCTTAAACATCTAGTGCAAGCTTGTCCAACTACTATGCATGAAGTAAAAGATCTAGTATGACTTCTTGTTCATATTGTTCCAATGACTTTTTCTCTTTTCTCTCAGAACACACCTGCTATCCTAATATCCACATGCTATGCTACTGATCTGGTTTGCCATATCTCCATCATTCCCCCAAATTTAATACTGATTCTTCTGCCACAAGCTGAATCCTTTTCACACTTTGACAGTTCTTCTTGTTTTGTTTTGTTTTAAATTTCTTGGTCTGCACCATGGCTTCTTGATCTCAGCTTTAGGGACATTTAGGGCTGGATAAGTCTTCCTTGTGGGGGGTTCTGTGTTAGCAGTGTTCTGGGCGTGTACTTACCAAATGTCAGTGGCACCCTCCCCCAGTGTGACAAAAATGTCTCCAGATATTGTCAAATGTTCCTTGGAAGATAAAACGACCACCACTGAGAACCACTGATCTATTCACACCCTCTAGAACTGTGCAGACATATCTGGCTACTGCTTCATGGCTGTCCTTCATTGACTGCCTTCCACACCCCTTCTACTGGCCATACCTGTGTCCCGGGAATGCCCCTCACCTGAGTCAGGGAAACGTTCAAAGCACCAGCTATGAGTTGCCTTTGCCCTTACTTTGCCCATAAAACCTGTGGGAAGTTTTCACTATCTGGGGCCCATTGCCTTTAACTTGTAGCATCTCTTGAGCCTTGTAGGTGGTGTGTTGAACAATTATCATGCTTCATGTCCTTACTTGTATGGGCTTCTCTGAGCACAGGGGTGACAAATATAACACTGGACAGAGCATGGGGGGAAAGCATGAGAGAGAATCGTGACTGAATTTAGTTTCTTGGGCAAAGAATGAATTTTATACATCTATTCATGTTACATCTTCTTAAGCCTGCTGTTCTGCATGTATAACTTTGATTCCAATTGGAATTTAATAGGAACAAGAGGAAGAGGGTCAAAATCTGTGACATATTTTCTCCCTCTCCTTGTACTTCATTCATTACACACCCTGGGTGCATGTTCACTCCATACCTTCTCCGTTAGCTGGCAGTTAATTCTTATTTCCCTTCTAATTATATTCTGAAGTCTTTTACAGTTTCTTAATTGTCTTGTTTTCTAGCCTGGTTACAGCTAAGACTATATTTTCCACCTGTATTTTACTGTGTTTGCTTTTGCCACTTAATAACATTTGTTGTACACTGATTATTTTTCAAGATTTTTTTTCCCTCAGGAGATGAGCTTCCTACCGTCTGTTGTGTTTAGATGACCATGCCTTTGACTTTTCTGCTGTTTCTTTTGTCTCTGACAAATTTAGAGCAGCAGTTTGGAATATTTAGTGCTGTGTCTCTCTTCCTGAAGTTAAAAAGGAAATGTCTCTGTGAACCTCCCTTCTAAGGTTCATAGTGTATCAGCGTTTTCCAAACAGACTCTCTCCTGGGTATATGCAGCCGTGGGTGGAGTCCCACTTTCTCTGAGATAAAAATATCTTTGAAGAGTTTCTTAACTGCTCATTTCTCCCTGATACCATTTCTTCAGTGGGCTGGAGAGATTTTAGCACTGTTCTTTACACACACACACACACACACACACACACACACACACACACAGTAGGACATAGGGATGGTATGCCCCCAAATGCACAAGCAGGTGGCTTCATTTGACTGTTCCCAATGGCACCTGAAGACAGGGCTCCCATCTCCTGGCCTCCATGGGAGAGGAGGAACCTAACTTCCACAAGCACCAGTTAGCAAATCCAGATGGTTTTATAGGGACTAACACCGCCCCTGCTTTTTTTGTGGTTTTTCCCTTCCTGACTCTTCTGGAGCTCCTGCTGTACCTTCCTCTTCCCTTTAGAACAATCACCTCTGCACAAATTGAAGTTGAGTTCACACTGGATTCTTTCCCCTATTGCAACAGTATGTTACTGATTCAAATCTGTCTGTACATCTTCAACAAGTGGCTGGCTTTGTTATCTTTGACAATGGTTATTTTTTTTTAAATTTTTATTTATTTATGATAGCCACAGAGAGAGAGAGAGAGAGAGGCAGAGACAGAGGCAAAGGGAGAAGCAGGCTCCATGCACCGGGAGCCTGATGTGGGATTCGATCCCGGGTCTCCAGGATCGCGCCCTGGGCCAAAGGCAAGCGCCAAACCACTGCGCCACCCAGGGATCCCTTTGACAATGGTTATGTAGAACCCATATTCTGTGAGCCTTGGAGGCCTCCATTTTTGTGGCATGGTGAGCAATGAAAAGAAAAGGAATCAGACCTTCCAAAAACAGCACATCCCACTACCACAGTTAGATCAGCCTCAAAGTAGAGAGGCTGAGGAGTAATCCTGTGGTTACCAGCTCCCCAGCTTCATGCTGACCAACTCTTGGAAGCTTTAAGCCTAATGCCACCACCCACTCCACCAGCCAACCCAAATCTTTTTTTTTTTTATGATAGTCACACACACACAGAGAGAGAGAGAGGAAGAGACACAGGCAGAGGGAGAAGCAGGCTCCATGCACCAGGAGCCCGACGTGGGATTCGGTCCCGGGTCTCCAGGATCACGCCCTGGGCCAAAGGCAGGCGCCAAACTGCTGCGCCACCCAGGGATCCCCCAAATCTTTTTCTGTTTAATTTTCCAGCAAGCCATAGAGCTCTATCTTCCACTCCCAAATTATGTTCTATGCCAGTGACCTAAAAATGATGGTAATGTCCAGGGAATCTGGGTGGCTCAATCAGTTAAATGTCCTACTCTTGATTTCAGCTCAGGTTATGACCTTAGAGTCATGAGCTCAAGCCCCACCTTGGGCTCTGTACTAGGCATGGAGCCTGCTTAAGATTCTCTCACTCCTTCTCCCTCAGGCACCACCCCTGCCACTCCTGCTCTGCCTCTCTCTTTAAAAAAAAAAATGATGGAAATGTTCTTGTGATATGTTTTAGAAACTCTATATGGAAAGAATATTCTAATTCTGGAGACAGTGATCCCCACGAATTGCAGTTTTTGGCTGACAAAACCCTATTATTTTTCCCCCCAGTTCTATTGAGGTATGATTGACAAAAATTGTATATAGTGAGAGTATGCAAGGAGATATTTTGATATACATATTTGTTAGGACACAGTTACCATCATCAAACTAATTAACATATCTACCACATCACATGGTGACCATTGTATTGTGTGTGTGGTGAGAACACTTGGGATCCACTCTCATGGTAAACTCCCAGTATTCAGTGAAGTGTTGTTAACTACAGTCACCATGCTGGACATTATGTCAGCAGAACTTACAATGAATGTTTGTAACCTTTGACAGACATCTCATATCCCCCACCTCCCAGGCTCTGGTAACAACCATTCTACTCTCTGTTGCCACGAATTTGACTTTTCTAAAAAAGATGTATTCCACATATACGTGAGATCATGCAGTATTTCTCTTTCTGCATCTGGTTTATTTCATTTAGCATAATGTCCTCCAGGTTCATCCTTATTGTCACAAATGGCAGGATTTCCTTCTTTTTCTTTTTTTTTTTTTTCAAGGCTGAAAGAGCTCTGTTATCTTTCAAGTTTGAGTGTCCTAAGAGATCAAGAGCTACAATTCTGAAACACTTAGCTCCTCAAATTTTAGTCTAATGGTTAATTTTTGAAAAAATAACTGCCACTTGACCTGGTGGTCTCTTCAAAATTCACCAAGCTCTTCACTTCTCTGTGCCATTGATTCTCAAAACCTGGGGATGTTTCAGAATCACCTTGGAGGGGTTGTTATAACACAGGCTGCTGGGACCCACCCTCAGAACACCTGATTCGTAAGTCTGGGGTGAGGTCAGGAATATGCATTTCTAGTATGTTCCAGGTGAGCTAGATGCTGCTGGATCAGGGACCATCCTTTGAGAAGAATCACTAAGCGACACAGCTTTTAAGAGTGAGAAAACTATGTTTTAACGGTTCTATTTTTTGAGAAAGAAGCACCTGAGATATGAACATGTGGAACAAGGGAGGTAGTTGAGACCTCAAAGTAGGAAGCTATAAGATTAGAGCCTGGTTATGGAAGGTCTAGGGATCTGAGGGATCAGCCAAAGCTTGAACATTCTGGTCCCATGGAAGTGAAGTCATGGCGGGGGCTGTCAGTGTTGGGGCTCTTCCCTAAACTACTTTCAGCTGTGGGTGTCATTTTTGGGATCCTTGAGTTTCAAGCATCACGTCTGTCTACTTAAAAGGGCTAGGCCAGTGTTCACAATACAGTTTGGGCTTTAGAATTACCTGGACAACTTTAAAAACTACCTGTGCCCAAGCCCACTGCAGAGCAACCAAATCACTTTTGGGCTACAGTGTGGCCACTAGGAGTTTTCAAAAGCAATTCACTCTGAGGATGACTAGGCTCTACCTTCAAGATTCTGGTTTAATTGGTCTGAGGAATATTTGAAAAATATCTACCATCTGTGGTTTTTGACAGTGATGGAGGTGACTTTACTGCTCACCTAGGTATGGGGGTGAACTCCACGAGGCTAAGGGTTTTCATCACTGCTGTATATGTTCTTACTGCCTGGCATTGTGCTTGGCTTAGAGCAGTCCTTCAATAAATGTTTGTTGAATATGTTAATTAATGATCGCTTTGTGTAGTGTTTGGCTCTTGTGAGGCTGGACACTGGCAAAACAATGTAAGACTTGACACTCTTTCTCTTGTTGTCAACAGAAGTGCTGGGATATTTCCCCCCACTACGACTATCTCATATTTTGATGTGAGGCAAGAAAATGAGATGCACTGGGAATATGCGGAATTTGCAGTTGCTTTTTCATTTAGACCAAGGGTGGGTAATCTACAACTCCAGGCCAAATATGGCCCATTGCCTGTTTTTGTATACTTATAAGCTAATAATGGATATTACATATTTAAATGATCGAAAAAACTCAAAAGAAAAATATTATTACATATGAAAGTCAAATTTTGATGTCTATACATTTTTATTGGGACACAGGCATTCCCATTCATTGCTACATTATCTCTGACTACTTTTGTGCCACAACAGAGTTGAGTAGTGGTGACAGAGACCATGTGGCTTGCAAAGTGATAAATATTTACTCTCTGGCCCTTTTCAGTAAAAATTTGCTAATCCTTCATTGAGAACATGTGCCTCCCTAGAAATACACTGGTTATGATGTAACATTGCCCAGTTTGGTATCTCTAGATCTTCTAAGATGCATACTAGTAGAGTTCTTTCCAAGCAGAAAAGGATAGGATGATTGTTCTATTCAATGAGACCCCCGTGGAATTCTTAGAAAGCTCCTTTTTCTTTCTTTCTTTCTTTCTTTCTTTCTTTCTTTCTTTCTTTCTTTCTTTCTTTCTTCTTTCTTTCTTTCTTTCTTTCTCTCTTTCTCTCTCTCTCTCTTTCTTTCTTTCTTCTCTTTCTTTCTTCTTTCTTTCTTTCTTTCTTTCTTTCTTTCTTTCTTTCTTTCTTTCTTTCTTTTTTAATTGAGGGACATTAATATCTGTGGACTGAAGACAACATGTGTTTCACAAACCCATGATCCCCAATTGGGGGTCTGTCTTGAGTTTATTGAGAGCTGCTGAAGATGTCTTTGAGTGAGTGCTGCCTTTCAGTTTGGAAAAATAATTGCTCTGATTATCATTCAGGTACAGACCTTGATCCTTCCTTTCCTTTTCCCATCCATTCTTCCTGTCTCTTGTTCTGTACAGGGGAAAAGTGATAGTGGTTTACAAGCTATCAATGGATGCTCAGCCTGTCTAAATTTTAGACAGGTTTCTCCCTGACTACAGGCCCCTGACCTACCCTTTCTTAGAGAGTTTACTTTAGAAACTTGCAAGTGTAAATTATTTCCCTGCCCTTTGAGATGTAGATCTCCTATAGCCCAGGGATGTCTTTCTCAAGGATATGGGAGCCATCCTCTGAAATGACATCATCAAGAAAGATGGTGCTGCATCTCCTAGTCTCTGTGGGAAGACCAGAGCCTAACTTCTATAAGCACGAGTCAGGAAACACAGGTGGCCTCATCATAGTGACCAACCTCACCTGATGTCCTGTGGTACATTTCTACCAGCTCACCCCAGCACTTAAAACTCTCCCACTTTTTGTTTCTGTGGATTCCAGTTCAGTCTCTTTCTTTTATTATGAATAGTCTTGACTTCTATTGCAATAGTCTGGAAAAAAGCTTTCCTTATCTGTGTAATTTGTCTGGTACAATTTTTCTTTGACACTCATTACCATGGTATTGTGGGTTGAATTGATCCCAGAAACATATGGTACCCATGAATGTGAGCTTATTTGGAAAGAAGGCCTTTGTAGATGTCATTAAGACATAATTAGGGGCACCTGGGTGGCTCAGTGGTTGAGCATCTGTCTTCAGCTCAGGTCATGGTCCCAGGGTCCTGGGATTGAGCCCCACATCGGACCTGCTGCAGGGAACCTGCTTCTCCCTCTGCCTGTGTCTTTGCCTCTCTCTCTGTGTCTCTCTTGAATAAATAAATAAAATCTTTAAAAAAAGAAATAATTATGATGAGGTCATACCATAGTGGGGTGGACTCTGAATCCAATATGACCAGTGTCCTTGTAAGAAAAGGAAACACATAGAGATAAACACAGGAAGAGAGAAGGCCATGTGAAGACAGAGGCGGAGATTGGAGTGATGTAGCTGCAAACCAAGGAACTCTAAGGATTGCTGGAAAACACCAGAAGATAGTAGGGACTGTGGAACAGTTTTTCCCACAGAGCCACCACCTTGATTTCAGATTTTCAGTGTCCAGAACTGAGAGAGCATCAGTGTTGTTTTGTCATCTGATTTTGGGAACATCAAGGCACTCCTAGGAAACTAATGCACGTGGGACATAGACTTTGTTTTACCAGCCAGCCCAGTCTCTTGTAGCAATGTCATCTTCCAGTACTTTTTGTCGCATCTAGTGCTTATATTTGAATTGCCACATTGTGCCCTTGTCCATTTCTAGGCTATTCCCCACACAGATGTCTGCCTGGAGTGCTTCAATCTCAGCCCACACACTCTTCATGGGTGCTTGGCAGAGTCCTTCCTGGCCTTTGAGACTCAGCATCATCTCTTCTGGATTTCCCACTGGCTTTCCAGGAGTTTGTTTCTTGCCCTCTGGGCTTCTGTGTGACATGGTCACCCATGTACATACTTGTGCCATATAAGGATTTATTGGTGGTTGTGACTATCTTTCCCTGGATTTTGAGAGCAAAGACCATGTCTTACTTACCTTTGCCCATCGCGCTTGGGGAAGACATGGGTGAGTGAATGAAGCAGAGCTGGAGAGGGCCATGCAAATAAGTATTTTGGTTTTTTTCCCCTTGTCACAGCAAGGTGAAGCCACAGAGCCTGTTTAATTGTGTCGAACTTATCTTGTGTGCCACTGAGAAATAAGTATGGAAAGGCACAGTGTCTATCAGATGCCACTTTTTAAATACACAATCAGAATTTCAGCAACAAAAAGGTGTTAATCATTTAAGAAGGTATTTAGGAAAATACCCAGCATGGAGAGCCATTAGTTATAAACTGTTTCAATAAAAATATCCTATGTTCTTCCACCTTGTTACAGGACTATGAGGTGATATATAGGCTCTCAGTAGGTTCTGAATATTTATTAAAACACTAAAATAACTAAAGAAAATTAGGTTGGTTTGTGTTGGTGGTTGTTTAATTTGTACCTAGAGGGTAGAGGAAATGATCATGAAGGAGTTTGTACCAGTTCTCCAGGTTTCCAGCATTCCATGATACATTATCCCCCCTTCACAACTTCTTTTGTTTTCTCTTCTGCAACACAAGGGTAAAGGATGACATAATGAGCAACAGCTTTGGCTGAAGACCATTTTTTATAGCCCCATAACCTTCAGTGATATGCTCAGGATCCTGTCTTTGCCTCCCTGAACTCCCACAGAAATCTGTGTTTGTCTGGATGGGTGGCTTCAGGTCCTATGGTGTTAGAATCCATGTTGACATTTCCTGATCTTGTCCACTCAACTGTTCCTTCCCACATGTCTGTTGGCAATAACTTTGCCTTCCTTTGGGTTGTTGGTCACAACATGGCTCATCCTCTGCATCCCACTCCAGGCCCTTAAACTCAGATGGCCACATCCAGAGGTCATCCAGGCCTTTACTCCTCATGCCTCAAGGATAAACATCAGAGCAACAAGCAAGATAAAAACCAATATACAGGGGGAAAAGAAGGACCAGTACACTATCATAAGATGGAAGGGGAGCCATTTGAGCATAATCTGAGTGTCTGCCATTCCTGAGGCCAGACTTCTACATTATGAAACCCCACCACTTCCCTTTTTGCTTCCTTGAGAACCAGTTCGGTTGTGTTTTATGTTCAGTTGCACCCAAAGAGTCCTGACCTCAGCAGTGTCCTCGGGAGGGTTGTCCTGTGATTGGGTCTCTCATGTTCCACTGAACCTGAGATCAAAGTCTAATGAGAAGAGGCAGCCACAGAGATGCCTTGAAATATTTTTTGTTGTGGTTGTTACTTACATCATCCTAAGGTTTCGTTTTGCATTTTCTTCCTTACTGGGTAACATGCACAGATAAATCACCTCGATATTTCTTTTATTTATATCTTAATATAACATCAGTAGTGTGATTAGATAATTTGAAATTTAATAGAACTTTCAAGTGTGAACCAGCTAAGATATATCATGGTAAAATCTCAGAGCCTGGAGACGGAGTAGGGAGGGAGTGGAGTACTCACACACACTACTGAGTCAGCACATAATAGCAATTTTCTGTGTCCTCATAATAGATACTTGAGAATAATTACTGACAGCCTGTGGAGAATTCATCAACCTCGGGTACCAAATAATAAGTTATGCTCTCACGGTAACTGTGTGAATTAAGTCAGAAATTCAAAGAATACTGATGATGTCTCGTTACTTTTTCCCCCCAGAAAAGCCAATCTGCATAATTGATGCCATAGGTAGAAAAACATTTTTTATTATTACATTCTAAATCAAATAGTCTTTAATAAATGAGAGATGCACGATCATCGGAAACTAATGGTGGCCATGTGGGACAGCAATAATGGTATCCATAATTCTTTGGCACATAAAAAAAAAAAAAAGTGCCTGTGTTTGTTTTCTAAACCTCAGCACGCCATGTTCCAAAGAGAACTCTCTAGTGGCTGAAAGAGGTTGACGGGAGTGTGTGTTGTGGGGGGAGTTGTGTTTAGGGAGAGAGACTACTAATGAGTTAGTGCCGCGAACATAGGCAAGCTGCCCAAAGAGTGGCCGGGCCCTGGAGCACCAAGGACTGGCAGCTGAGAGCCTGACTTTTTCATTTGTGTAGGCTGAATGAGGTCTCTGTAACTCATGGTGGAAAAACATGGTAGGGCCTTTTGTGATTGTTAATTAAGGACTAAAATTTTTGTCTGGTAATATTCTGTTGCTTCCCTCAAAAGATTCATTAAAGTAAATTCTATTTTGGTGTTAATATTCTTTACAACAGATGCCAACGTGAATTATATGTATATTTGTTTGGATGAGTAGATGATTGGTAAAGGAAATAGGTTTTGTATTCTCCCACAGAGAGCTTTGAAATATAGTTAGTACCTCAGTGCTCTCCTTTGCACTCAGATTTCATAGCTAGAAACCATTTAGCTGTCTGTACCAAGTTTAGATGCTCGTCAGAGGCATTGATTCTTGTCCCCTTGGCCTCTATGTTGGTCATCTTCCATCTGCACCCTTCCATCTTTCTCCTCTTGACTCTGTGGCTGGGGAAGGTGACTTGAAGAATTACATCAATGGCACCCTCTCTGTCTGGGTTCTGGTTGGATCTGACCATTGGGGAGCCCCAGAAAGAGATCTGAGAAGGAGAAGGGAGTGGAGTTGGAGTCCTTAGACCCCAGGAAACCACCCTCCAGGTAGCCTCAAGCTGGCTGTGCTCACTGAAAAAAGGTCATGGCTCCAGTCAAGATGCTGCTCTATAAGGCTCACCTTATAGGGTGTGGTCACTATTTTCTATTTACATCCCTTCAGTACTCGGGATGGGAACAGCTCCTTGGCAGTACTCTCTAGTGTGGCTTCCCAGTGCCCTTCCTCCATATTGTAAGGGCTCCTTTATCAACTCCCCCCCCTCCCCCAGTGATCCTAGTGTGAATATGCTATTAGTTCCCTACTGGGATTCTGACTGATAGAGGTTTGAGGATCTTTGTCCTCTTGGTTTGGTTTTGTTTCTTCATTTCTTTGTTTTATCCTGCTACCCTTCGCTGACTGCTTTTCTCCTTGCCCACGGATTAGTCATGTTTAACCTTTGAGTCTGAACTTGACTCTTATTTTTCTGACTTTGCCTTTAGTCTCTCTGTCATGTCAGGTACCATTGACATTTCAAGACTCTCATGATTACACGTCTCCAGAAACCTTTGGGGAAGGTTCAAGTGCTCCCCACTTCAGCTACAAATTGACCTCACATTCCCATTTGCTGCCATCAGTACCCATATTCTCCTGATTATGGGGCTCATGTCCTGGCTGACATGAGTGCCCACATTTGTAGGATTTTCTATTCACTGCCAGCCTATCTCCTATCTTCATATTCTGCCCCCCTTTTTTCTTCATTGTCTTAGATCTGGCATTTCTTCTCCATTTCCTCTAATGCGAAACAACAGCAACACCATCAGCAACAAACATGCAGTCTGGCAGCCAGAAGGCATTTTCTAAGTTCACAAATTATACTACCTTTGAGGTTAGTATTTATCAATTTTTCTCACCCTCATACAGATCCATTATCACTGAACAAAGCCCCCCATGTCAGCAATACTCAGCATAGAGGAAGGAACCTCAGAGTAAGATGCAAAGTTGGTGGCGGTTCAGTAAGAGAAATGGACAACGCTGCTTTGCAGCATGTATCAAAACCTTGCTTGCTCAGAAATATTTCTGAATAGCATCTGCTACCTCTTTTGAGATTTCCTCTATAAGAATCACTAATGGTTCAAACTACAAAGTGTGAGGTCTTACCTTCTGACAGGTTACAACAGTTCCATATTTCATCTCTTCTCTCTTACATCAAAATTGTAGCCTTGAGGATGAGTCATACAAATGGAGTGCCTCATTGGAGTGATATGGGGTCCAGTGTGGTCACAAATCAAGGAGGCGGAGGGAGGGAGGCCAGTCTATAATCAGGATACGGCTGAGGAAACACAACACCCGATGGCCACCTTCTTCTTGATAATAGAAACATGCAGATAGAGGTTTGTAAGCCTAATCTCTTAAAAGCAAGAGAAAGAAAGACTTTGGTGTTTTTGTCATTTTTCGTTGCTTTTCACCTCTTCTCCCCTCCTCCCCCTACCCTGACAAGATTTCTATCTCTAGGTTCTTCTGTGGAAGTTATCTGTCAACAAGGTACATAATTTCAAGTTTAAGGCTGTGTTTTATAGGTTACATTTTATGATCTTTAGGGGTTTGTTAGCAAAGCTGGAGTTAGCACCCAGGTGTCTCCTTATAGATCTTGATGTAGTGCTTCCACAGATCTGTATCTTGATCTCTTCAGAGCAGAAGACTGTCCCGTTCATATCTGCAAGACTAGTAGCTTGCATCTTACTTAGTACATAGGAACTATAAAAACAATATTGCACCAGACTAGTTAAATAGCAAGGAAGTCTTTATTTAAGACTGATCGAATCAAAGCAGTTACCACAGGGGAGGGAGATTGACTTCAACTCTACTGAAACAAAAGGTGGGAAGGTTTTGAGTCCTGGGCTGAGCTCCTGGAAAAATACTGGAGGACGTCAGGGGAGGTTGATCACTGTGATGAGGCTACCTGTATTTGCTGACTAGTGCTTATGGAAGTTAAGCTCCTACCCTCCCATAGAGACTGGGAGCTGGGGTACTATTTTTCCTGTTTACACATCAAAGGGATGTCACCCAGGACCTTGAGAAAGATATCTCTGGGTTGTAGAAGATTTGGATCTCAAAGGGGTAGAGAAAGAATGACAATTGCCAAGTTTTCTAAAGGAAATGCTCTAAGGAAAAGGAGGACAGGGGTATAGTCATGAGGAAGCTTGTCTAAATTTCAGTCAGGCTAAGGGGAATGCTGTTGAGGCCTCCTTGGTCAGAAACTATTGGTGATCTTGATACTATTCTATTTCAGTATTTATATAGCAATCTTATTACATCAGGAAGTAATGGTCACTTTAGAATTCTAGAAAATCTTGTGTATGTGTGTGTGTGTGTGTGTGTGTGTGTGTGTGTGTGTGTGTGTTGGGTAGTTGTATTTCCTAGACTGAATATTTCTGGTCATAACTTTTAAAATTGTTGTACAGGGAGAAAATTTTAAGTATTTGCATTTTCCCTAAGAAGAGACATGTACTGTATGAGATCTAGGACTGTGTCAACTTCCCTGCCATCTTATCCACATCACCTACACAGTGTTGTGAAGGTAGCTGATGCCCATTGAATATTTGGTTTTGCAGTTGAATGAGAAAATATGGTTCTCATCTATAATGCCCATCAAGCAAGAACAGGTTTGTTTAGAATTTAATTGTCACATAATGGGGAGCACCTGGGTCTTGAGATGAGCAGTCTAGGTTGGAGTTCCTGTGGTTACTTTATCATTATGCAAACTTTGGCAAGTCACATAAACTCCTCAAGTCGTTGCTTCATTATCTGTAAGATGAAGCTAATACCTACTTCAGAGAGGCTGTCGTAACGATTAAATGAGATGTTGCTTATGGGAGCACCCTCTAAATCTCAATACAGACACAGATGTGGCATGTAGTTTCAGAGTAAATGCATTTTGGTCTCCCAGCCCTTTTGCATTATAGGTAAGTCTGATAAAAGTAACCATCGTGAGCTCACCATGCTGCCTCTCAGCCTTCTGATTTGTAATAATGAACCCTCATTACATTTCTGTATAAACTTGTTCTGCTGTAATACGTTATCGGTGCCTTTGTTTCTGCTTAATTGTTTTATTTTTCATGACACTTGGCTTGATTCAGAGAGGGAGACTTTTCTTTGTTTATCTAATTCTTTAATTAAGTCACCCTACAGTGTGGTTCAAGCCAATCCCTCTGGATGCTAAATAAGAGAAGCTAATCACAACTACAAAGCCCAAGGCAGAAGCTGCTTTGGGTATGAAATTGGTTCTGTTGCTGATGTGGATGCTACCTGTCAGAATCAGCTGGAATTGGAAGCCTGCATCACAGATGGGCCAAGTATCTGGATGTGTTTCTTCGGCCAGGGAGAATAAAACTTTAGAATTTGACTGTCTTTTAACCAGTGTTCTGCTTCCATCCCTTTGCTCTTTTATGTGAAGGCAACACTTTTCATCAAAATGGTTACTTTATACATTATTTAGGACTTCAGTCCTTTTAAAGTGCTTTTACTTCCCTAAAATTCCCTCCCTAAAACCTGGGTAAGGTAACTGTCCACATCAATGCATTTGGATGGAGAAATGGAATGAACAACTGGCTCCTCTAAGAGTAATCAGCCAGAAATCCATGGAGGCTGATTAGAGCTCAGCATCCCCAGCAACAAGCATGCAGGCCTTTCTCACCACAGGAGATGTGAAAGGAAGAACAGACGAATGCATTTGTGTTCCCATTTCTTGGGCCTTGGTCTACAAATCATACTCTTGCATTGCAGAACAAGCGATGTGTGGTCCTAACTCTTAAATAAGCCCAAGCAATGGTTCATTTGCTACTGTTCCTCGCCTTTGATCTTGTATATGAATCTCCTACATATGGGTAGTTATCAGTATACTTATGGTGTTCACTGTTGTCAGAGAGTCTTTAGTCATACATTTATTCAGGCAGTCATTTTGTCAATCAACACCTACCTAATGAGTAGTCTATGCCCTAGGTGAGTGTGGAGGGATATTAGACACAAAATAAAAAAGAAAAGAAGTTGACTGAGACATAGTACTCATTTTCAAGGGTCATGTGATCAAGAAGTGGCATGGGAATATTCTCAGTTGAGAACCTCAGTGCCTTTTGACTGCATTCTTGAAACAACCTTCTGCTACTTCTACCTGCTGTGTATATGGATAATTTCAAACTCTGAGCCATGACATCCAAAACCCTGCTCAATTTGACCCATGACCTTTCTTTCAAAAATTATCATATGTCATATGCTTTTTATGCTGGCCACCACTGGGCTCCCTGCCATCTCTTGAACATTTATTTCCTTTTCTCAAATTTTCCTCACCTGCAAACTCCTTATTTGCTTATAAAAGTTTATTCCTTTCTTTATTACATTTTTTTCTATCAATATGCTCTAGTAACTCAATATTTTCAGGGCTGAGACCCTCTACAATAACATATGTCAAATCTATCTCTAATCAGTTTTGTATGTGTGTTTGTCACCATTCGTGAGATTAGAAGTTCCTGAAAAGGGGCTAGGAAAAAAAGAACGCATCCATCTCTTACTATCCAACATAGCAACTTGCAAATAGATGTGTCAAATGTAATTTCATATGTTCACTGAATCCCATTGTAATTTTTTTTTCTTCTTGGGCAAACGCAAAAAAACTACATTTTTAGCCTCCCTTATAAGTAAGTTGGGACCATGTGATTGATTGGATTCTGGCCAGTAGGATGTGGGTAAAGTGTAAACCACTTCTAGGCTGGTAGTATACTGACCATCTCCTCTCTTTTCTTTCTCTAAAGACCCAGGAAGGCATGTGTTTAAGTTGATGGCATGAAAAAATGGAAGGAACTCGGATCCATGTGTCACTACTAAGAGAGTTGCTAAGGAAAGCTGCTAGATCCTAACATGAGTGAAAAACACATCTTGCTTTTGTTATATCATGGAGATGTTAAGTCTTCTTTATTATGCAGGCTGGACTAAGCCATCCTGATAAATGAAGCTATAAGCACCCTGAGGGCAGACAGAGTGTGTCTTCCAATGCTATGTCCAATGCATTTAGTCGAATATCCAAAATATAGTGAGAGCTTAATGAATGTGTGTTGAGTAAATGAATAAATTAAACATGCATTTGTCAATTCTCCTGATCTCTTGTGTATCACCTGTGAAGGCCAATCTCAAGGCTTCACATTCTGGAAAGACAAGTACTAGTTCATGGGAAAACCTCTGTTTTATGGAATAATTATTGAGCCATATGTAGTCAACATGGGGCAAGTTGCTTTCTTTTATGGAAGACTCTACTTCTGAGGATTCTAGTAAATGATTTTCTAACATCCTGCTGCTGCCCTTTATGATTAGAATCAAGAGAATTGTGGGTTGAGAGGGATATGGTTAAAATTGGGTGCAGATCTTGAAATAAGGCTATAATAAATTAAAGTGTATTTTTTTCAATTAGGATTTACTGACTAAAAGTTTTATAAGGATAATAAATTGCTAATAAGAAATATGGTCAAGAGAAAAGTTTAGAAATGGTGGTAGGAGAAGGAAGTTAACATGTGTTGTGTGCTTCCCAGTTGTCAGACATCTTTTCAGGTCCTTCATGACTCCTGATTTCATTTAATGCTCACAAAAGCACAGGGCGGAAGACATGATCCTAATTTTATGGGAAGAGGGGGAAATTAATACTCTGTGTGCCATGCAAGGTCACACAGCTGGCAAACTGCGGCATTGAATTTGCACTTGGTTCTATATGGCTTAAAACTCACCCATGCTTTTTCAATATATTATGTTCACCCCTTTAAATAATGCTAAATAAAGATTAACCCACAATCTGCCATGACACCAGGGCTTTAGATCAGGCTGAGTCACACAAGTCTATGAGTGTCCCACCAATTAATTTAAGGGCCCTCTGGGGCATCTCTGTCCTGTCCTTTGTGACAGTTGAAGCCTTCTTACCTCGTTCTGCATTCCTCTCCTTGTTTACTCCTAGGTATTTAGATACTGCCTCGAGTTGTGGGTCTCGCACTGACCCATTGGGCCAGGATGACAGATTTAGTATCTCCTTTTGGACCATCGACTTTCAACCTCTGACACAGGTGTGTGCTAACTGGTAGCTCCATTTTGCATAATTGCCATTCTTGGTTTGGCTCTGGACCCTGTGGTCTGGGTCTACTTGGCTAGCAGTTTTCTGGGGCCACTTCTGATCCCCACTTACAGGATCAGACAACAGCTAATTAATTATTCTACCAATTAAACAAATCATATATTATTCTGTAAGTTGGAAGGAAAAGGATAAAAAGACACAATTGCTAACATTAGAACTTAGAATCTAGTGAAAGGCCTGAAAACCCATTACTCTTAAAAATTTTTCACAGGCATTATCTGATATGCTCTATAACCCTCTGAAGGATCCTTTTTATATGGGAACATTGAAACGCAGATTGGTTTTACTGAAATGCTCCCCTTAACATAGCAATTAAATGGGAGAACAGGTATTTGAACCCAGGCCTTCTTGCTGCAAACATCTTGCTTTCTCCAAAATATCACATTGTCTGTGAGAAAGCAGTTTCCTACAATATCTAAAAGATTCATCTGTTTCTTGTTGCTGTTTGCAGTATTGGAGAGTAGACACATACATTTACAATGATAAGGCTAAAAAGGATTAATTTGGCCAAATCCAAGTGTTGCCTTGATAAAGGCTCCGTGATGTATGAAGTTGCCGGGAAAACCTGATCTGTCCAACAGTTACACTGTGCAGCTTTTTAATTATGTGCTGTTTTGTTTCTGTGGATTTTTATTTTCAGAGAGCTCAGAGGAAAAAGATGGGATTTTGGGGCTGCTGCCATGATTACAATCTTTGCTTGAAAAATGTTAATGCTCTTGCAGATATTTTTATTTTCATTCAGCAAGATAAAGGGGGAGATGATTGACTTTTACTAAGGCTAATATGAAGCCTGGCTTCTGTCTTTGCATTTTTTGCCTTTATACTTTTTTCCTTCCTTTTCTTCTCTTCCCCCATCTCAACGTCTGCTGCTCCTCCTCATCCATGAGGTGATTTGTTAGTATTGGCAAAGTTTTGTTTTTTTTTTTTTTTTAACTCATTCTGCCTATGTTTTGATATAGAAGGAGAGTCTTCATGTTACTGATGGAAGATGTGGCAGTTTGATGAGTGTTGTGGGATGTTTGCATTATCACCCAGCAAGATTTCTAACCACAAAACAAGCAGGAAAGCAAAAACCTCCCCCCAAAACAAACAAACAAACAAACAAACAAACAAACCCAAATCTGATTTACAAAAAATGCCTAGTTCTTGGGCTACTTGCAGCCTCTTATTAATTACAGAAAGATCTGGGGACCCCAAAGTGTTAGTTTTTTTTCCTGCTTTATTCTTTTCAATTAGAGTCACTTTTCTCATTGGCTAAAGACTTTTTAAGAGCTGCAATGAGAAGGCATACCTTAGTTCCTATACTAACCAATGCAGAAGGTCTTTCAACCTGCATCCAAGTTAGAAGAAGAGACTTAGGTCAATGCCTTCTAATATGAAACATTTTCATTTAATCTAGTTGTTGGATTCATGCCCTCCTTTTGCATTTCTGTGGGAAAATCTTTTACTCATTTAAATCCAGCTAGGTGGTGCTCAAACTTCCTGGTATACCCAGTGGCCTGGGATACTTACGAAAAGCATAGATTACTGGATATTGTAATTGTAATTGTAAGCAAGATAGGATAGGCTCTAGGAATTCTAATGCCCAAGGTCCTTCCACCACATTCAGAGAAATCTCATTCCAGGACAGTGGTTCTCAAACTTCAGTTGAGTATCAGCATCACTTGGGGACTTTTAAACACAAATTGCTTGTCCTCACCCCCAATGTTTCCTATTCAGTAGGCCTGGGGCTGAGTCTGATCGTTTGCCTTTTTTCACTAGTTTCTGGGTGATGCTATTACCGCTCTTCGGAGGGCCCCACTTTGTGCACCACTGCTCCTGAGTAGTCCAGTGATGGCTTCCTGTCAGTCAGCAAAGAGTCAGACGTTGACAGAAGCTACTGATTCAGAAGGATATGTGTGGACTTTATGCCTCAGTCTACAGTTTGTTGAAGGACGACTCGTATCAGACATAGGCTCCCTTTTAGGTAAAGAATTGCCCATGTTCATAATAGAACTTCAAATGGATTGGACCCTAATTGGACAAATGACTAATTTTCTAAGTACAGGTTTTAGAAGGTGTGTACAAAGTGTCCAATGCATAGGCTGTGCCCATGTTGACATAGCCTATCTAAAACTGATTGAGCATGTTAATTGTTTTATAAATAACATCAAAGTACTGTGAAGAGGAGGTGCAGTTCATGGCTTTATGAAGGACTATTTCAAAATACAAATTTGAGTTAATGTGAAGAGGAGTTATCAGGTTAAAAATAAAGCTATTTGCATTGGCAGAGTCCATAAAATGTATTAGCCAATTATTGACTATTAGTCATAATATTAATTAATTATCCTTTGTCAATGAGTCACTTCCTATATGCAACGATCTCTGCTGGCATTCTGACTACTTCATGAATCAGTCAGCCTTATAACCAGAATTATTTGGTTTAAATTTATTCCTACAAATGACCAAGAGAGTTATTTTTTCCTAGTCACCAGACTGCAAGATTGTGTCTTATTTGAAATGCTAATGCTTGTGAGCTTCTGGTGCTATTTCATGGACATGCTTTTTCTCCCCCATGGATATAGGTGACTAACTTTTAAATAGCAAAATACTTCCTTAAGAGATTTAAGTAGAATAATAAAAAATAAAACATCTGCTCACTTTTTCCACTTTTTATTTGCACCAGCAAGTTTATTGCAGAGTGGATGGGAGTTTAGAATGTTAGTAAGAGAAAACACAAATAGTCTGGACAATTTGAAATGTCAGAAAAAGCAAAGGAAGAGAATATTACCAAATAGTACAAAACAGCTGTCTCAATTAAGATCCAAAGGGCTAACACAGAGACCACAGGCACTTTATTATAAAATTGGCCATCATCTATCCATAATATTGATGAAGCTGACAAGTTGACCAGGAGCTTTGTCATCCTTCAGTATTTTATTTTTTCCTACTCTATTTTATAATTCTGGGAGAAAGGACGAAGGAAAAAGATATATGTAGTTATGTTAATCTCTGAAAAATCTTTTCAATGAAATTTTAACCTCTGCCATGTGCCAACTGCAATAAATCTCTTGCTTTTGTGTGGGATATACATATTAAAATCCCAGCCTTCTTTTTAACGAGCCCTACATCTAAATTGCAGTGTTTGGTTGATCACACTATTATACCAGATGAAAAAAAAAAGACAGGAAAAAATACCACCACAAACAATTGATGGTAATTGCACTTGGTCTGGGTTAAAGAAGGTAATTATCATTTCTCACTGCTTCTCTTCTTATGTGAAGTACATTTGGATGACCTTTTGCCATTTTTGCCCGATGACATAGAGTCCGCTGCTCTTGGACTGAAAGTACTCTAACTAGTCTTGCTGTTACAGAAACATTTCAGCAGATCATGGTCTGCAGTTACAATCAGAGACTAGTGAATGCAGGGGCAGAATTCTGTTTACTCTGGAGTAAAGAGAAGGCTTTGTTAGTCCCATTTGGCCCAAGCCTAGGTTCAAAGATTTGATATTGACTTTGCCAAAAAGTCAAAATAACGTATGTGCTGGTAGAAGTCACATTCCAGCAATTAAAAAAGAGAAATATCATTTAAAAAATGAAGTCATTGGAGTGCCTGGGTGACCCGGTTGGGCATCTGACTCTTGTTTTCAGCTCAGGTCATGATCTCAGGGTCATGAGATGGAGCACCGCCCCACCCCCCCTTCACCTTTCAGCCTGGAGTAGGGCTCTGAGCTCAGCAAGGAATCTGCTTAAGATTCTTCCTCTCCCTCTGCCTCTGCCCCTCTTTCTAAAATAAAAATGAAATGAAATGAAATGAAATGAAATAAAATAAAAATAAAGTCTTTGCACTTAGAAACCAAATATGAGGAGTAGCCTACACAATGGTTGGCAAGAATAGATATCAAGAGTTTCTTAACTTGGGATTCAGGTGCCCCAAACCCATCATAGAGGCAGAGCTGGGTATGTAAGTGGGTGGAGCCTTAGAACATAGTTCATTGTAGTTTCTAGATGTTGGGCACCCTTCTTTGCAGGGAGCGACATCCTGGCTTTGTCAAAAACTAATGATAATGTTCCTATTATATAAAATATGATCATATATGGATATAGCTCAATGCCCTACTTATCTGGGTTATTCTGTCGAAAGTTCTATTTTAGCCCAAATTACCTGCTTTGGGAACAAGGATGCTTTTCTCAGGGGGTAATTACCAGTGTAATCGGAGTACCATCTGTTTGCCTTATGTTCTGTAGATGGCTCAAAGGAGATAGTTTCAAGAGAGTCTTGGAAACAGAACATTTCAGGAGGGGGGGGAAATGAAGGTAACTGAAAAGAAAGTAATAATTAGGAGTTTAAAGAGGAAAAGCATATGGTATTTAGCATATAACTTAGAAGCCAGCATCCTAGACCCCTGGCCCAAGTGAGATGTCCCCGGGAGTGAGAACTAAGAGAAATCCAAGCTAGAACAGAGAGTGACCAATTAGCCTAAAGGGACTCTCCAGAGGGGCCAGTGGAAAGGAGCAGCAGATGGTATTCATTTGTGAGTTAGTGGGCTAGGTGCAATGGCCGAAGCTTGCTTTCCATATTCTAGACAAAACTTTGCAAGGAAAGCCTGAGGACCCTGGAGAATTTTCATGCAGCCATCATTCATTTACAAAATATATTTAACACCTCCTAAGCAGGATGTCTTCCACTAGGCTCTAAGAGCAGACATGCTGATGTATAACTTATGGTTCCTTCCTTTGGGGATTGCATGATGCTGGGGTAGGGGGTTGGTGGAGGGGAAATAAGTTGTGTGCATGTCCAGGTAATGGCCATCCATGGCACATAAGTGGCACATTGGGGAGACAAGATGTCCTGGGGTTTCACAGAGGTGAGAGTCAGTTCCTGTTCGGGATGGGGGAGAGGCTTCATGGACAATGAGGAATTTGAGCAGGACCAGTGTGGCTGGAGAGGATTTTGCTAAGCAGTAGAAGGCTGCCTAATATGGAGTTAGGAGCCTCTACAAAAACCTCAGGGACCTTAAGTAGACTGGTTCAGGATTTTAATATTAATCTGATGAGACAATAATTATATAAATATTTTTCACGCTTTAAATACATCTGAAATGTGATTCTGCATTCTTGGGCGATTAAGCCGCACTTGAAAAGATGTGCACAATCAACCTTCAGTGTTTCTAGCTTTAGCATATGTTAATCCTGCAGCTGTGACCCCAGAAATAGAATTTTAGCAGGAATAATTTTTTTTATGTCTTTAATTTTTTAGCTTTTGGCAAACAAAAGGGAAATGGCTCAAACTGCAAAAGCCCTTGGTCTTGGTAGACTGTCTTCCGTTTAGGGCCATGTTGGGGCTTGTTTGGAGGAATCAAAATTTCTGTTGTCACCCTGGCCCCCACACTCCACATGAGTGGGTCTCTGTTTATCAGCATCAGTGGTTGAATCCATATAATGGGAATGCTCGTATTCATCAGAAATCCATGCATTTCTGCAGTCAAGAAATTAAAAAAAATTTTTCAGTAATTTTTGGAACTAGCAAAAAAGTAACATTGGGATACAGGATATTTCTTCACAAAGGCAAGTTATATGGCTACTTTTTAAAGAGAATGAACACCTAGAAATCACCATCCCAAGTATAGTAAAACCACATTTCTTTATTGCATATTCTTTTTAGCACATTTTCTTTCCTCCCTCAATTTTTACGAGTTCATACAAGTCCTAGCTCTTCCCTCTCCAGCCTGATCTACACGTTGGCATCTTTTCTCACACTTCTTCCCCTGTCAGCCTTTAGGTCTGCCACAGCAGAAACCTGGACTCTCCGCAGAGCTGATTGGATCAATTGAGGTGTGAATTATGTTTAATTAGAACCTGTCACTTAGAAGTAAGTGAAAGGGCGTTTAACCTCTGTTCATTCCACTTGGGCTCCTCTGAGCCTCCCAGGCTCCACTCTGCAGGGCATGCCTGTTGCTCACGGCCAGGATGGGCTACCAGTGGTCCTTCAGTGTCCAAGAGCTGTCAGAGGGCCCACTCACACTGCAGAATCAATGCCACAAAGTAGTCCTTAGTCCTTGTCCCTCCTCCTATTACAAAAAATATCCAAGGTGTATGTAAGAGACCAGGAACATGAGCTTTCCTGCCCTCCCTCCCTCAGAGGGCTCCTTGTTCTCCTGTAGGACACCCGGCTGTCCTACAGAATGGGTGGGCACATTTCATTGTCATCTTCATTGTGGTGGTGACTGAAGACAACTGTCATGAGATTTCCCGGCTTTTCAGAACCCTCAACTCCAATCTTGCATTTCCAGTTGATGCTAGCCACTTTCATTGGGTCATCCCTATGACACTTCAGATTATGTCTAGGCCCAGCCATTCATGACTTTAGTTGGCAAAGGCCGGTTAAGTTGGTGACTCTGTCAGGAAAACTCTGGTGAAAGGTTGCTGGGGCTGAGCAGTCTGAGGTCAGTGGATGGCCAGAATGGAAGGTGTGAGCCATGGTTAAATGGCTAAGCCAACTAAGCTAACCATCAGTTGGAAAGACTGGTTGCTGATAAGTCAGAATGAAGCAGATTAGGTGGAAACTATGTTGAGGTGTCGATAGGGCAGGCAGATGTTGCTCTAGAATTACTGTGAGTTATATTTATACAACACAGATATCTTCTGTGGATGATTAGGAGTGCCTTCCTGGATTGGGGGAATGCACCTAAGATTCACAAAAATACTACACAAATCTGTACACCTGAAAAGAACTATCTTCTGTTTCCTTCTAGTGTGTTCTCTATGAATGGCACCGTGATTCTCCCTGCTTCTTCCTCAGATCCGTTTGATTGTTAAGTCCTTTTAGTTCTGTCTCTGAGGTCAGTCTCACACCCTTTGGCTTTTTCCTTCCTCTTCTGTGCGGTCCATTGCTGTAGCTAGCCTCCTAACCGGTCTTGTCTCCAGCTGTGTTCCACTCTGCTTTTTACATGCGGCTGGCAATCTTCCTGAACCAACCTTTGATTATTTACTCACATGCTCCAAACCTTTCACAGATTTCCCATTCCCTTTAGAATAAAGAGCAATTTCTCAGCTGGCGTGCTAGGCTGTCTTTGATCTAGTTTCAATATGTTCTAACAAATGTGTTTCTCATCACTCCCCTTCTTCGTGAGCCATCGCTGCAGGCAAATGAAGGGGAGTGCTGCTCTCTGAGGCCATACCTCCCATTTTCCCACCCTCATCGGTCTGCTTCTCTCTGCTGGGGCATTCTCCTCTCAACTCTGCCTCTACCACTTTCAAATGATCAGTTCTGACTGATTCTGCCAGTTCAAATGCCATGTCCTCTGTGAAATCACCCATTGTTGTAATAGCTAAGATGAAATTCATCTTTACCTCTCTTGAACTCCAAGGCATTTTATTTATACTTATCTTAGTTTATGTTTTTATTGTGCATATGTTTTATAGTCCCTTGTAGGACTGAAATATCATTAAGGTTAAGGCTATAGTCCAGTTTTGTAGCCACCTAGCTCTTAATGCAGTACAACACAATTGATAATGTATGAGAAATATTATTTGAATGAATTAGTAAATTAATGGCGTAAAGCACAAGTACCTATTCCTACAAATATGTGCGCCAGGAATTTTTCTCTTCAGACAGCTGTGGACAGAAGTTTTCTGTGAGTGTAACTTGGACTCGGTGGGTCCCAGGACAATGAGAGATGCAAGGAAACAAAACTGCAGGGTGTCTGAGTTAGATTTAGAAGAAGCTCAAGGGGAAGCTAAACTTGTACTTATAAATAGTTTGATTGGAGAGGAAGTTATTTGCTAAAATGCCTTCTGGAAAGGTAAATGATAGCATGATGATTCATACAGAAGATTAATGCAAGCCATAGAGTGGATTATTTTGGAAACATTATTTCGGGGGACTGGGTCAGCAGGCATACATTCTGCTGCACATAAATTCCATAAAGCTGCACATTTGGTCATTACTGTTTCCTTTCGTTTCTGCTTACCCAGTTATCCAGTCAACCAGGAAAGTGATCTTCTCTGATTGCTAAATGACGCTACTGAAATTTGCTCAGAAAGAAAAACAACAACAACAACAACAACATTCTTTTACTAGGCTTTCTAATTCCCTGCCATATCCCTGCATACAAATCTGCCTCCTTTTCTTACTGACATCATCAGAAGGTAGACTGTCTGATGATTCTGGAGAGAAGTAAGGAACATGATGTGAGCCCTACCAAATCCCTTCTCAGATTGGGAGTTTAGGAGAGCTTAAGAGGGAAAATGATGAAAATTTTCTAGATGAAAATTAGGTTATTTTAATTGATGAATTAAACAATATTTCATTTAAGCAGTAATGCAAATGATTCCTCCAATCTTATTATATTGATGTAAAAGAAGAGGATTTCATAGATGGTATCCAAATAGGATGCTTTGAGAAACTATTATTTCAAGTAGCACAAGTTCATAGAAATGTGTGGAAGTTTAAGGGCATTTTTGCATGACTGAATGGAAAGAATCTAACTTAGAAAATGGACTAAGTTATGAACAGTTAAACAAGGCTAGTTTGTGGTAAAGGAAATCACTCTTGGTGCTTCCTTTCATGGAACCACTCCATGTTGGACAGACCAGCTGAAGATAGTACTGACTTTCCACTGAAGAGTTGAAGTAGCTGAGTTTGTAAGACACACGGAAATATTGGAGAAGAGACACTTCTATCATAGAGATGGTGGTCCATGAATTGGAGATGGGAAGGGGCAGCCCTGGTGGCACAACGGTTTAGCGTCTCCTACAGCCCGGGGTGTGATCCTGGAGACCCGGGATGGAGTCCCACCTCAGGCTCCCTGCATGGAGCCTGCTTCTCTCTCTGCCTCTGCCTCCCTCTTTCTCTCTCTCCCTCTCTCTCTCTGTCTCTGAATAAATAAATAAAATCTTAAAAAAAAGAATTGGAGATGGGAAACAGTATGGTCAGGCTTAATTAAGGATAGCAGGAGTCTAGTGGGGAAGAGCTGGAGGAGGGAGGAAGGAGATGTCTATTCTGGGTTTTGTCCTCCTAAGTGGTCCATGGGATGGGTTAGTCACATGTGGGATGGAGTGACACCCCAGCTTGTGTGTGATCCTCTGGCATTCAATAGAAGTCTTCAGTTGAAGGACTGCTCAAGCTTCTGGCACCCTTTAGTGAGTGTAGTCAATCAAGAGAAGAGAGGAAAGGTGGTATTTGAAAAGATGCAGCCGAGCTGAAGGAGGAAAAGAGGACACAGTTACCTGGAGGGAATGGAATTGTCCTCTCTAGTCAAACTTCATCCTCTGGTAGAAAAGCTTGTTTATGATGCCAGCTGGAGCAAGAGCTAACTTAGCAGAGGTAATATCACAAACAGGGTCGAGCGCATCCTGCATGTAACTGCTTTCTGCCTTGGACATGACTTGGGTCATGAGGCTTTTGCTGTTCAGTATCTCATTCACAGGTGTATATAGGCTCAGAAGACATGGTTCTATTGTATGAGTTGGGGTCCAGAATAAAGGTATGTTGAAGGACAGTCCTATCATTTCACCTTTATTAAACTGACTGGGTTGTCCTCACGTTCATGTTTATGTGCATGTATGTGAGAGTGTGAGCCTAGGTCTGTGTGTGTGTGTGTGAGTGTGTGTATCTGGGAGTTTCAGTGATTGTTTTTATGTGTGTACAGGAGCGGAAATCCTGAAGGGGGTCATTCATTTTATAATTGTCATTTATTGGAGGGAGGGAAGTATAGAGAGATGATTCTATCTTAATACACTTTTCTAGTTATCCACTAGTAGATTATTTTTGTTGAGGTAGACTATTTTTTTCCCCATAATCTGAGCTTCTGCAGGAATTACTAAAACAACCTTATACATGAGATTAGGGTCAGTAATAATGGTATCAATAGTGTTTACCCTGTGGATGGTTTTAAATTGATCTTGTGTTCAGTAAAAATGGAGCTATCTTCTTTTAAGCAAAGAAGATAGCTTTTGGTTTAAGTTGTAAATATTACCAACTATTTAGAAAGTTAGAAATAAATTATTTCAAAGGCAAAATACTGTTGAATTTTAGGAGTATGATATTGGAGTTTGGCTAGCTCACCTCTGCAGAATACATTCCACTGTGGCATTACACATCATTTCCATATATCTTCATTTTATGATCTTCATTTTGAATGATTTGATGGTTCAGAGGTGTGGTAATAGATATGAATTTTATTTTGACATGTGGAAGAAGGCATTTAGATGCGGGTGTGTGTGCACTGTGAAATGATTAGAAATTATTATGGGGTAGAAAATTTGTGATTGAGTTTGAATGATTGAATCTATTTTAAAATGTGCAGAGCTGTTAGCTTTCAAAATAATTTGTGCAGTCAAAAGAAATCAAAATTCATTTCAGTTATTCATATTTTATTTTTGAAATAAGCCATAGTTATTTTATTATTTTTTTTAAAGGAACGGCGTAACCACAACACTGATTTTCCCAAGGAGGAAGGAACCATCTAGAAATAATGGCAATATATTGCTTTCTTTAAGATGAAATGATGAGTTAGTAAATGAAGACACCAGTTGTTTGTCTTTTTATTAATCACTTGCTTCTCCTAATTTTGGTTAATATTTTAAATAGCTTGTGTTAATGAATGGCTGTGAGCATTGGAGTCACAAAGGAAAAAGAACCAGAAGCTAGAGGGCAAAATGAGTAAGGGTCTGATTGATGGCAAAAGTCCAGGGACAGGGGAAAAGCCCTGACATTTCAGATGAAAAATACAAATTCAAAAAGGTCATTTGAATTTCTTTCTTTCTTCTTATACCTGTTATTTCTTTGTGTGTTCCATCACACGACAATCATAGGGAAGAACCATGAGAGTCCTCTATAAAACCTTACATGGAGGGCTAGATGAGTCTTTGGAGAAGGAAGAAATCCTTCATCTATTTAGCCTGATTTTAGAATAGGTCTCATTTGTTTTCTTGTTTTCTGGTAGTATTCTGGTTTTTCAGTGACATTCAGTTGCAGATCCAATGAAACAAAGAATTTTGACTGTCTCCAGCAATGGAAAATAACATGAAATGAGCAAAAATATAGGAAGAGAAAATGTCTGTAGCACCAAAGAAGTGGCACATAATCCATTTATTTATTTATTCATACATTCACGGACTAATTTAGTGAAGAAATAACAACTGAAGTCTTGCTAAGACAGACTTGTGAGTCTAAGACTTCTTACTCTCTGTGTGTTTTCTGTAGCAGATGGCCCAAAGCTGTGGAGGGTGACACCTAGAAGTGCCTCTTTTTCTACTGGCCACTGGACATGAATGCACAGCTGAGTGTCTCAAGTCATCTTGATACCTTTTCAGGATGTCCCAGGAGTGTCCTCCTACAGAAATTTCTTCTAGGTGTCTTTAGGCCATTAAATAGACCCATTTGTGGTCGTAAAAGTTTTTGATGGCCACCTTGGTAATTTGAAATAGGCTTCTTCTATTTTTTTCCCTAAAGCTCAGAAAGTCTACCAGTAAAAACAGGTTTATTATTTATGATTATTGCACATCATTGGATATTCTTTTGAACTTTTTTCTCCCTTAGATGTATTTGTACATATTATTTGCTTGCTACCTATAGTATTCACCTATTAGATGAATTTGTAGTAGATTATAAAACAAATATACAATATCATCATTAGAACAAAGATATTTAATAGTATAACAAAAGCAGCAATAATAGCACTACTTACTTTGCTCTTTAAAAAAATCTGCAGACACTTTCCTGATTTTCTGTTGAAATCTTTTCAACAACACTTTGTAGTAGATATTACTCATATTTTTATTTTATTTATAAAGAAACCCAGATTTGGGGAGGTTGCTTCCCTTGCTCAAAGTCTATAATGAAGGCAAGTAGGAAAATAATGTTTACTGAGCAATTACTATGTGCCAGGCACTGCACAATGCTTCACTCAAGGAATAAAGAGAGTCTTTGAACCAAAATTCCTGCACTAGAAAAATTAACCACCATCGTGGACAACATTTTTGCACTAAATTACCTGGAAGGCAAGACAAAAGCCAACAAAAGAAAACATGATGTTACATTGCTGTCATTATTTCATTGAAAAAAAGGCAGGCTTTTTACAAATATGTAATAATATTTGGGTGGAATGAGACTGGAAGATACAGTTTTAAGAAAAGGCCATTTTTTTGGTGTTTTTGAAACTGGTTGACAGTTGAACCTCACTCCTTAGGGCAGAGTAATCAATGAATGGAATTTATTCAAATGTGGGTTCAACTTGAGATATTTCCTTTCTGAGTATCCTCAGTTTCCAAGCTGTACCACTGTGGAGAAGAGGGGAGGTTTTATTCACCCGAGTTAGGGAATATGCATCCTTGTTTGCTAGGAAATTTGTATGAAGATGCTCATTTTGTGCAGGTCAGAGCAAAGTCAGCCCAGAGATTTGGTGCTTGCTATTTATAGAGCAGGTAATTTTTCTGGGGATGCATCCTTGGAGCCCATAACTGAAGTGAATGACTTAGCCCTAAGAGGTTCATGACCTTTTTCAGGCATTCTATGAAACCAAACCTTTGAATTTCTGCCCTTTTCCTGCCCCCTTAGGGATGCCTTTTAGCAGGAAGAGATAGTTGCTGTCTTGGAGCAGATGCTTGCAATTTGGGTTTCAAAGACTATTATCAAAGATAATAATCCTTCTCTGTCTCACCTGGTTAAGCTTCTTCTTTGAGCGAAAATGATTGCGTGAAGAATGCTAAGTTTAAGAGGAATCCTTGCAACACTCACCCCGAGGAGACTGGAACCCTCCATACAATGAAACCCAGGGCCAAGAGGTCTTGGATGGGGCCTGGGGGCAGCTGTGTCTGCTCGGTGCCTTTGGGGCACAGTGCTTTTTTTGGTTATCACACTAAGAACTGGCCTTTGAAGACATTCAGTGTCTAAGGAGACTGCCAGAAAGGAAGGGTCCCTTCTCTTCATGGGGTGCACTGGCTTGCCTCTGTGAGCCATTCCCTGCTGGATGTGAGTGCAAGAGGACATTTTCTACACCGTGGAAGTGACCTGTCATTTGAAAGATTAAGGTCACTGAGTCAAAGCTCCCTGTTGCTTATGACTGAAAAGTCTTTGCAAAGGTCTCTGACACCCAGGAGGGAACCACTGTTGTCTGAAAGACCTAAAGAAGCATAAAAAGTCAGAGAGGCGTGTCCCAGCAGCTACCTCAGAAAGAGTGACCTCTTCTGTGTTTGAGGGCCGCTCATACGTATTATCAACTTCACAATCACTGGAATTTGATGAAAAAAGAATGCTAGTTTAGATCACAGTGCAGATTTCAATTTGTGATTAGCTGTATTTGTATGAAAATGTTCAGAGGTCTTGAACCATGAAAACTAAAAAGCATACCCAAGAAATAGCGGATGGTCATCATCCTAATAAGAGAAGACTTTAATAATTTACTGCTGGAGGAAAAATGATCAAAAAGGGATCCAGAAGCCCCAGGTGCTCCGTGGTGAAAAATATTTCTGAAGAAAAATGGCAAGTGTGACTTCAAAAATAAAGATATTATTGAAATGCCCTTTCTAATGGAATTATTATTATTTTTGGTACCCAAGAAATCATGAATAATATTTAAAAACAGAAAACATACTTCCTTTATAATCTTTTGCAAATCCCGTTGAATGCTAAGCTCCCCTTAAGCTCTATTTACAAAGAATTCCACCAATGTTCAACTTGATATGGTGGATTTACTTTTACTATGCAATTGGAAAATTGACTTTTGTGCTCCTGAGGTGCTTTTTTTTTTTTAAACAAATAGAATTCCTGAAATTCATTATTTTTTCAATAAAATGCATAGTTAATGGTATTAAAGCTTTCTACACCTTTTTACTAACTTTTCATTTTCTCTTGAAATAGATATGGGTTTGTGAACTGATGTATAGGAAAAATCAATCAGAAAATACTTTAAAATTAGAATTTCCTTGGCTGCCAGACTCAGTTTTTCCAGTAGGGGGCAGGAAAGTACTGCATATAAAATCCAGAGAGCCCTTTTCCCATCCTATACCTTTGCAAACCAATTAAGTTCCTGAATTGTGAAATGCTAAGCATGATAGGGAAAGGATATTTAAATCCATTAAACATAATCTTTTCTTTATATCAGAGGGCTATTAAGAATGATCTCTAGCTGCTTGGTGAATCTCTCTGGGAGAGAAAGAAATTGGGAATTTGGGAAGGGCTGAGAATGGGATGCAGCACTTTGGCCAAGGTGTCTTATCAGTTCTCCAGCAAACACATAGCTAGAGCTCAGCCCTGGTGCCCAACCCCCTCCCTCTCCACATCACTGGGGCAAAATAAAATAAGAAAATAAAATAAAATAAGTAATAAAATAAATAAAATAAAAAATAAAATAAAATAAAATAAAATTCAACTCAACCTGTTAAAATGCTGTGTACCTTGTAAGACACCTGTACCAGCATGCATGTGCATAGTCATTCAAGTGTCCCTAAGTAGCTGCTTTTAATCTATATTAGAGACAGACATCATTCTATTTATGTTATGGGTAATGAGTTCACACACATATTGGCCAATGCAACTGAGAGAATCAATTACTCATAATTGATCCAAGCTGTAAACTTTCCAGTTATGGCTCAGGCATTCTATGATCATCTATGTAGTTCATCAAGAGCAAATTTCTTCTTTTTTTTAAGATTTTATTTATTTATTCATGATAGACACATACACACACACACAGAGAGAGAGAGAGAGAGAGAGAGAGGCAGAGACATAGGCAGAGGGAGAAGCAGGCTCCATGCAGGAGCCCGACGTGGGACTTGATCCCAGGTCTCCAGGATCACGCCCTGGGCCAAAGGCAGGGGCAAAACCACTGAGCCACCCAGGGATTCCCCAAGAGCAAATTTCTAAATCCAACCAGGACTTCCTTACTAGACATTTTTTTAAAAGACCCCAAATTCAAAATGCATTTTCCAAGTTTCTTTTTTTTCCCTCTGCTAAGTTCTTAATCTTGACAGTGTGTTTTTTTCCCCCTTTTCTAAACGTTATGGAAGAAGTAGCCTGTAAAATCAAATCAATTTACCTCATGAGTAAAAAATACTATTTTGGGAAGGACTCAATTGTGTTGTTTAGAGTATAGTATTAGCAATCATTTTAGTGTGTTATAATACATCTAAAAGGAAACACAATGCCATTTGTCATAAACTTCTACTCTTCCTTGGTTTGTGTAATAGTTATTGGCTATATAAGTCAATAGCTTCCACATGATCAGGTTATGTTCACTTGGTTACTTGAAAAACAGATGGTATTTGAACATAAACTAAAGTACGTAAGGGAAAGTATTTAAGGTACAGTGATGTAAAGACTATGGTAAAGTTGTCTGTATCAGGTAAGTGGCTGCCCAAAGGACACTGTCATATTTTATAATCTGTTCCTTGGGAATTAATTTGCTTTGTTTACATGACATTGTATTTTGTATGATTTACAGAGTCACTAAAAGAGAATACTAAATTCAACTTCCTTTTAGAAGTAAATTCTACCTTAGGTATGCTGGTTTCATTTGTGATGGAAATTTAGAAGATCCAATTTAGGAAAAAATACTTGGCATATTGGACTAATGGTCACTGTCCCTTACCTTGTAAGCAGCTTCTAAAATAAGCAAGCCAGACCCTCAAATGAAGTGAGGAATTGGTTTACATATGTTGGGAGTTGATTGGATTTTTGTGGAAACTAATTTCTCTTTTTCCATGTTTGTTTTTATCTTATTTCTAAGCATTGTTTTGCTTACATTTCCTTTCGTGGACAAGATTTTGATCATTTCGTAGTAAGTCATCTGTACCAGGGTCACATTAAAATGCTCTGAAAGTTCTTGGTAGATTTTTCTTCCTCCTTGACCTCTATATATAGTGCTTCTTACCTGCTAGTATATGTGTGTGTAGGGAAGAGCTACAGAACTGTTCCTTTTTTAGAGAAAATACTACCCATGTAAAGGGGGTAAGTGAAGTGGTTTTCTCCCAGAGGTCTTCAGTAAGACAAGAAGTTATTTTTATTCATCTCTTGTCTGTAAGTTTGAATTAGCTTCCGTACTAGAAAATGTTTTAAAGCAGCACATAGATTGCATTTTTAATTATGATTCTTGATCTTTATAGATGGCATTCTATCTATGTCAAACTGCATTGTAAAAACATTCCTTTGTAGATGGTTTGTGTTTTGAATACTCCAAAGAGGGGAACTACCTTGAAAAACTATTATATTATTAATTTGAAGATCTCCCACATATATGAATTTATACAATACATTGAAAATATACAAAACCTGAAAAAATGCATGCCAACCTTCCTGGCCACAGTATTAGAAAAGGGTTAAGCTGTTGAATTCAGGAAGATGTTTTACATTCATTTTGTTCGGCATTTTTCATGAAGCAATGAGGTCAAAGCATCTTAGGAATGCAAGAAAATTAAATTTTAGCCACAAAGTTAATTTTTAGCTAAATGAACTTGACATGCTTTATCGTAAAAAGGAGCATTGGTATATGTAAGTCCATTCTGGTCTTCACGCTTCTGCAAAGTAGCAGACCAACACTGAAGTTTGTGGTTTTGCCAGGGCAGAGGTTTGTCCTCACATGTGTTTGGAAAGCCTGAGTGACATAATCTCCTTTGGAGCACTGGCTGGTGGAAATGAAGGTCTGCTGCCCTTCATTGACTGCTGCCCTTCAGATGACTCAGGCATTTGTGTATATCCTTAGGAGGAATGAGACACTAAGTGCCAATGCCCAAAGAAGCTGCAGAAACTGCGTCTTCTATTCAGACTACCACCCTTTCAACTTCTGCTTTGTTTTCAAGAAGGTTGATCATTTGTGCCATAGAGAAATGGAATCTGTAATGTCAAGTTTCTTTTGTGGGCAATGTAAATTTCACAGGCTAGAAGACGTTTAAGAATTTTAACCTTTAAGCGACTGGCTACTACTGGTGTTTGCATCAGTAGACAGAGCCTATTGTATACATTCTCTAGATGTGCCATTCTCATCTTTTATTCTCTGTCACTTTTGGCATTTGTTCCAAAAAGAGTAATTCACTATTTATGACATGCAGAATTCATTGTTTGTCATTCTTGTAAATTTTTAAATCATCAACAACATGTATTACAGGGTGAAAATGTGCAACTGTCATGCACATTATTTTGCAGTAGTTTACGGACTATGACATTTTTATAAATAGTGTATATGTTAACAGTTTAGACATCAGAAAATAAGCCTTTAATTGGTTATGCACCCTGCCTTTCTGTGCACTTCCCTGAGTGCAAGCAGAAACCCATTCTCAATGGTTTCTGTTAATTTTCTATTTAGCTAATATATGTGCTTATTTGGGTTTGACCATATGTTTAGAAGAAAAAAGTCATCCGAGATGGTTTCTGTGTGGTATTGCCCCATTTGCATCTTAGAACAGGGGAGCTTCGGTTCAGACCAAGACTGTAGGGTATTTTGTTATGATCAGCTCTTAGAGCATAGTTATTTTGGCATTTTATATATTTAGCAATGAAAATTGAAAAGTTCTCATTTTCTTGTGAAACCAGGATTTTGTGTTTTTTTTTTCAGTAATATCTCTTTAACCATAGATATATTTTTTTTACACTTTGGAAATGATCTATAACTGACAATTATTTAAAGGACACTTGAAAACATAATGATACACACTTTTGGGATAAAAAATAAGCAAATAAAAATGGATTCCTCAGTTACAAAACAAACTCCAAATCCTTAAGAGCAAAAATGAAGAGCCGTCTTGTAGCTTGGGTTCGTTTGGAGACAGGCCTAGAGACAGAAGTACTGATAGTTTGAGACTGATTGTTTTCTTATTAGCTTTGACTTGACTGGAAAGAGGAAGACAGTCTGAAACTTAACACATACGTTTCTGAACCCAAGGGACAGATTTAGGTCCAGTGACCATCACCCCACTTAGAGACTGAGTTAGAGAGAAGACACATTTTAACTCAATAAAAAGAATATTTATCTCTCCAATGAGCTTTCTTAGGGGATACAAAGTTTCTTGTCCCTGGAAGAGCAGATAATCACCCGGGAAGCATGTGTTATAAGGAATGCAAACATTAGCTCTGAGTTGTATTTCTGCCCAAGGCTCCTTTAACCACTGGAGTTGAAGTTTCTGTAGTTCTGCATATGGGAATAAGCAGGATCTTCTGTGAAGCTCAGGTATTTCCTGTGTCTTACTCAGATGGGGTTAGAAACCACGCAGACAGCCTATTAAATGATATTAACAACCAAGACTACATGATCTATAACCGTTCCTCTTTTTCCTTCTTCTCATTTTCCCTGGCCTCAATTCTTCGTTTTCTCTGTTCAAATTCCTCCCCGTAATACTAAGAAATCAGTATAATTTCTCACGAGGGACAGAGTGGGTCAATCACTTTTCCAGTGGTTTCTCTGATTCATTAATGTCTGTGCTATAGGGGGAAAGTAATTAAAGGAGGAAAAAAAATCCCCATAAAATCTACCTCCCTAAACTGAGGAGCACAGTGACACAGAGAGCCAATTCCACAAAGTGACTTAGGCTTCCAGGGCTGCCAATCTGGCAGGTCTTCAACACTAAATTTCTAAAAATTTAAAAAGGGGAAAAATACCTAACCTGCCAAGTATCACTATACTGTCAATAAAATCAAATGAACTGCTTTCTCTGAATATTGACCCCCAAGGAGAAGAGCGTGCTGATTACCTTAAACATCACAAATTCTTTTGAAATGCTTTATTCCAGGTATTTTTTACTCCTTAAATATTTTATTAAGAATGATCAAGTATTTTCTATTAAAAATTTGACCTTTGGGCTAAATTAATCATTAATATTTTAAACCATATAGATTATTGCAGTTTTGGAGTAGGTTTTTTTTTTTTTTTATTTTCCCAGCACGCCTAGAGGCCTAGTAAAAGCAAATCGGAATATTATATATATATTAGTACTGTTTTATTGGAATACAATTTTTCCTACTTTTGGATTTTGGTTTAATATTTATGTATTTTCCAAGAGGCATTTACATAAAACTTAATCTGGAATGTTGACAAGGAAAATGAAACAAGAAAAATAAAAATTCAACTTTCATATGAAAAGGAACCAATGTATGATTATCAGTGAAAAATCGTGAGTACTATAAAAAAGGCAAAAGGGATCAGAAGTACAACCCATCATCCAAAACATACAGAGGAGAAGGTGTTTCTAATGGGCATTTAATGAGGAATAAGTTGCTGAAACCCCAGTTATTGCGGTATTGGCTGGAAGGAAATGAAAATGTGGTACTAAAAGTAAAATATCCTTCGATTAACTACAACTTCAAAATGAAATTAAAAACTGAAACTGATTATAAACAGAATGGGTAAAATAATGAAGTTCAGAAGATCTTGGAGACTTCCTATGGATGGCTAGTGGTCTCATGTGTTCAGAAGATGTGAGAGGACCCGGGCCCTCTGGCAAGGACAGTTACATTTATATCCTTCTGAAGGCAATGAGGGCAAATCCCAAGCACACAAACTGTGAAGTGTGTAGGTGACTTTGTAAATGACCAAATTGGAAGTGAAAGTGTTATGGTGGTTCTTAAAGCAAATTGAGTGACTCTCAAGGTGCAAAGTTTGCTTGAATAACAATTCAATGTACAAAATATACACTTACAAGTATTTACATCACATTAGAGTTATTGAAATAAGGATACATTTGAAAGAGCATACATTGATCACTCTTTTCGTAATGTGCTTTAAATAGTAATCTCTGTTGATCCACTTGGGGTACAGACTAAGAAAACAGCAAGAAGGTGGATGGCAGGGGAACTTAAGTATCTGGAGTAACTGCTGATCAATAATTCTTCCGCTAGGGTATCCCTGGGTGGCTTAGCGCTTTCACGTCTGCCTTCCGCCCAGGGCGTGATCCTGGGGTCCACGGATCGAGTCCCACATCGGGCTCCCTGTATGGAGCCTGGTTCTCCTCTGTCTGTGTCTCTGCCTCTCTCTGTGTGTCTCTCATGAATAAACAAAATCTTTTTTAAAAAGTAATTCTTCAACTAATCACACCCAATTCATTCATCCTGCCGACTGGCTCCAGATCATCACAAGATGAGTCACATTGAGGCTGAGGCTCTAAATTGTTTAGAGAAGAAAGAAAGCCCTTCTTATCCTGAGTTTGTGTCGGTCTCAGAGATGGCATTTTTTTTTTCTTCCCGAAAATGAAGTGAAGACTTAGCGATTCTTGGCCAATAAAAGACTCCTGGGAACATAAACAGTTTTCACAGAAAGGTTTCATGCTTTCACATGGAAGCATTGGGAAGTTTCAGAATATAAAGGAAAAAAAACATTTTCAAATGTGAGTATGGGAGGAAATACAGAACTAAATATTATTACCTCTTTATAATGAGAGAAGCATGGTAGAGCTGGAAGCACCTGGAAGTCAGAATAAAAGAGATGAGGATTAGGGTTCATATTTAACTGTTTAAGCTCTCCGTGGCCTTGGCAGTATTATCAACCACCTTGATCCTTCCTTTGTCTTCTGTGAGATGCAGTAGTAATACAGGCCAAGCAGGATAATGGTGAACGTTAGGAACTGGGCATGTGAAGAACACACATTATTTTCTTCTTCCTTGATATATGTGTGTAGGTGTGTGTGTGTGTGTGTGTGTGTGTGTGTGTGTATACACCAAATATTTCTTTCTTTCTTTCTTTCTTTCTTTCTTTCTTTCTTTCTTTCTTTCTTTCTTTCTTTCTTTCTTTCTTTTTTTTTTGTTTCTTTTTTCTCTTTTCTCTTTTTTTTGTTTTTACACTAAATATTTCTACTACTATTTCTGTCCTCTAGCATGGATAATAGAGTTAAGAGTACTTTATTACCATGTAAGGTTAGTATTAAGCATTAGCAGTGTTGTGTAGATGTTGACTTTTAAGACTACCCTGGATAGAGGTAGAAGGTCATGTTCTGGTTCATGTCGTGACAGTATTTGTTGAAGCTTACAAGTGCTTTGTACTAAGCCCTGTGCTCTCTCCACTTGAGCTTTATTTAATTCTCTCACCCACCCTAGGAGGAGGTATATTATCTCATGTTACAGCTGGAGAAACTAGGCTCTAGAGATCTGGAATGATTTGCCTCATGTTAGTAAGTGGCGGGTTGGGGACTGGAACACACATCAACGGCCCTGGGGCCCCACTCCTCCAGGCATAAGCACATGTGCATTGTACCATGGCATCCTACACCCTGGACTCCATCACACACACAGTGAAGTCGGTAAGGAATCAATCATCTATTTCACCTGAACGATAGTGTTCCTAAGTGTGGTGACATCTCACTGTGCTTGGAGGTTTAACCATGGTATTTTTTGTTAATGTAACCACACACTACTGCTAGGGCTAGTTTCTTTCCTTTGGGAAGCTTTAGGAGTGTTAGTTAAAAAAATGAATAAAATGTTTCAACTTAAACCAAAGATATCAGAAAACCTGTGCCTTATATAATGTAAATCTATTAGAAATTTCTTCTTGTTTTTTTGTTTTATGATTGTTTTTTTTTTCTTTTTAGTGTGTTGATGTGTCTCTCTGGACCTAAGAGCAATGTCTGGCATGTAGTAGGTGTTGAAAATACTTCTTGTGGAGTCCTAGAGTAGTATCACTTTGAGAAATCCAAGAAGATAACCCAGACTACTTTCCAACCATCACCTAAGGCACTGTGAATTCCTTACCAGTTACAATCAGATTTGCATCCAAATTCTACAGCTTAATTGTTTGGGTGCAGCCATGGTTATTTAAGATTTGGTTCTGAGTTTCCTGCTTTTTAAAAAATTTTCCTCTGTATGTATCTAGGATTGAATCTCCATTTAATGAGATAAGAATGGAGTGGACACTTAGCTCTAAGCCTGGCCCCACTCTGCTAAGTATTTGTTTCTCCTTCTTCTCTTTGTGACTTAATAATGTCTCAGCTTGTAATGTGCCACTGTTGATACTTGCAAAATTTCTGGACTCTGAGAGAGTGATGTCAGTGAGATGGGAAGTATTCTTATTTATTTTAACAAAACTCATTATCTTCAGATGCCATAATGGATTTTCCATTAACAAATAGAGCATTCAGATTCTAACCTGGAAGACAAGTAGCTATCTCTTTATTACAGTTTCATAAATACATTACTCTTGTCTTTATTTTGTTCAACTTCAGCTGAAAGACAGTTTTAACATAAATAAGAAAACTGCTTTTTTTTTTAAAAAAATGTGTATAACCATCCACATCTGAGATTTCTAAAGTCTCTTTGCTCTCGATTCTTTATATTCTCATTTCTTACAGCCGTTTCTCCTTGTTATTCCAGCTACACGATTGGAAATGACCACCCTGTGTATGTAAAATTGCTTCTGGGAACTTCTCAATGTTTATCCCATATTGTGTTACCATTACTTTTGGCATTTAGAGTCAAAATTTGCCTCTTAACCTAGACTTAACATTTTTTTTTAATACTCTGCCTTTGAAACAACATCTTGGTAGATTGTTTGTTCTTATCTGAGGTTCTGGGAGTTCCCTGGAGTTTTAAAGTATACTTTTTCTCATAAACTTCATGTGGAAATGACTGGTTCTGTCTCCCCTGCATGCTTTCTATTTTCTGTTTCAGAACAAATTACCCACTTCCTGCTGTAGGCTTTGAGCTACTCTGGTCTATAAGCCATTCTGGTCATTTTCTAGTATTCCATGATCCAGCCCCCTCAATCTCCCATCCTGTTAACATCTGTAGCCTAAGTAAGGCAGGAGACGCTTGGGCCTTGGCCCTGGAAATGCCACAGATTCAGTGTTGACTATTATAGATAAACAAATGGTGGATGGGATTCTCCATATTTCATCTCAGGGCTAGGGAATCTCCTAGACCTAGCCATAGTGTTTGGATGGTGTCTGGACTGGGGGCCTGGTTCAGACCTTCTCAAGGCCTACTGCATGCTTTGGCAATGGGAGGAGTACCACTAGCTGAGAAACAAAGAACTTAGAGCATGGTCTGCTGTTAAATATTAATAGATCTTTAGGAAAATTCTATGGAAGCAAGTTGTGCCAGCCATGTGCTCTGGGTGTTGTCTGCTATCATCCTATCTTGACTATTGCCCTATCTTTACTACCCTCCATGTAAAATGGTGGACTGGAGAATGGTTTCTTCTTTTAAAATTCTATGACCACCTGCGAGTATCTTTTTGCACATTGCTGAAGACAAATGCCAGTTGAAATACACTCAGGGAAAATTTGAGTTTCAGTGGAAAGCTGTGATTGCCTATAGTACATGATTCCATTCTATGGGTGCTAGTTTACAACTCTATAAGCTGTGGATAACTAATAGCAAGGCCACTTGTCGGTAGACACACCAATTCTGTCTAGTGGAGGTTCATTTCAATTGACTTCCCTACTCTGATTCTGGAAGGGGCCAATTTGTCTCCATGTGCATGTTTATTTTGATATTCTTGATCTACATATAGGCCTGTTTCTGTTTGTTTGTTTTAATTTTTGAATTGGAGGTAACACCTTGCTACTGTCTTCATGAGTTAAATAAAATCTTAAGCATGTGGTCATTTTTATATTTATATAAGTCATGATTTAACTCTTTTTATGTTAATTAAAGAGTGTATCCACTATTATATCCCATAGTATTGATTCTCAGTTTTGCTCAAATAGCTTGTTCTTTCCATTACCTGCTTCCTAAGGGATTTATTTGCATATGTAGAAAGGTTTATTGACATACACAGATTTTCCTGTTGAAACAAGAGGACATTTTCTGCCAGATTCCTTGTTTATGAAAGCCTTGCTGCATCTGAGTGGTAATGAGCAATGGTTCTGCTTCTCTCCATTTCAGCTCCCTGTGTAGTGTCTCCTGTTTCCCTAAGCACCTGGATATGCATGCTGTATTGGCTCTTCTGGGCCTTTCATCCGTCTCATACATTTTTCCTGGAGGGCATCAGGTTACCCTGAATGAGGAACAGCCCAAAGGAGTGAAGCCTCCATCCTTCCATCTTGGCTCAGAATTAGGAAGGGTTTTGAGGTATTTGTGGATTTGAGTGTTATTTCCCAAGATGGCTCTCTTTAAACTGAAGCCAAATTTCTACAGAAATTTTCTGTGGCAAGTCACATCTTGCCTTTTCATTGTCTCAATTCCACTGGGAGTTCTCCTGGGAGAGCCCAGTGATAATGAGACACAGAGCTGCTCTCAACTAGGATAGTCTTGTCTTTTGTTGGGTCTGAGATTTTGTCTGGAGGCCACAGCCCACCCTCATCCTGGTCCCCTCTTCCTTTGTCTGGAAATAGCTGATGGATCATTTGTCTGTGTCTCCAAAAATTTGCTTTCTTATGCTGTGGCATGAAATTTTCTTACAATGAAACACACATAGATAGGTTTGCTTTCTTGTGCTCATCTTGCTTCTTTCTCTCATGTTAGTTCCTAATCCTCATGTGCTTTGCTATAAAAGCAACAGTAGTCATTTGTCTGCATTATTACAACATTTTCTCAATTGTTTCCCATCGACTTTTTGTCTTTTTAGTTTTTCAAATTTGTGAGCCACAGTGATCTTTCTAAAACACAATCATGATCCATGTCTCTCCTCCCACTAAAACATTGCAAGAAATCAATATGGCAGTCAGTATAGAAGACCCTTCATGTGTTGGCCTCTGTTTAGCTCAGAAATGAACATCCCTCACTGCTAGTTCCAATTCCCCTGATTGCCAAACTCCCAAACCCTGGACCATATTATTCACTTGGTCTAGAAAGCTCTTCCACTCTTCCTCTGCTTATTTTTGTCTACTTCCCATTTCTTCTCTAGGCCTCCATTTAGTTTGTTTCCTCTAAGAAGTACTCTCTGATGTATAAAACCAGCCAAAATTCCCTTCATGTGATAACAGAATTTACTACACGCTTATCAAAGGTTTATAATAGGATGTTAAAATCATGTGGTTATTTTTCACTGTCTGACAAGTTCATTGATGTAGCCCCAGCAACTAATAGGAGCACTAATTAGTTCTTTTAAATCATTGCATAACTGCTCCTTATCAAACACTTTCCCAAATGTGAGTGCTTCACAGACATTTTTATTGGATTAGGCAACTTTATCTCATTAAATTCACACTATGATCTACAGGACAGGTTTTCTCTTTATGAAGAACAGATGAAGTTGAAGCTTGGAGAGGTTAAGTAGTTTACTCATATTGCTGTTAAATGGCCCAAATTGGGATTAGCATCTCGGTTTGTCTACTTCCAATGCTTGTTATCTTTTTTTAAAGATTTATTTATTTATGGTAGAGGGAGAGAAAGAGAGAGAGAAAGAGAGAGAGAGAAGGAAGAGAGGCAGAGGGAGAGACAGAGTCCTCAAGCAGACTCCGTGGTAAGTAAGGAGCCCATTAAAGCTTATTATCTTAATCATCCTAGTAGTTAGGGCTACTTAGATTCGTGGTTACACAGCCTGATTAAGCCTAACTCAACTGAATTGTGATGCAGTTCTGCTTGTATACATGCTCTATTAGTTTCCTATTGCTGCTGTAACACATGGTCACAAACACAATAGTTTAAGACAACAATACTATTATCTCTCAGTGGACTCAGAGTCCATCATGGGTTGTATTGAGCTATAACTAAGGTGCTGGTAGGGCTGGATTCCTTCTAGAGGCTCTTGAGGAGAATCTGTTTCCTCGCCTTTTCTAGCCTCTAGAAGATGCTCTCTTTTCTTGGCTGGTGGCCCCCTCCTCCGATTTCAAAGCTATCAGAGAGTCATCTCTCTGACCTTTCTTCCCTCATCAAATTTACCTCTGACTCTCTTTTTCTGCCTCCTTATTCCATGTTTACAGATCCTTATGATTACCTTGGGCCACCTGATAATTCAGGATATCTCCCTATTTTAAAGCCATCTGATTAGCAATCTAATTCCATCTGCAGCTTAATTCTCTTTGCCATGTAACCTAATATATTCACAGGGATTAGAAGGCAAACACCTTTGGAAGGGGCAGTATATGACAAAAATGGCAGAGTGGAGTGGGCTGTGACCCAGGCACAAGCTTTATGAAGACACAAGTATCTTAGTGAACCCTCAGTTTGAATTTTTAGTGTCTTAAGTGTTGATCAGCCTTTAAGGGCTGATGCTCACCGTGTTTATGAGAAACTAATGAATACATTGGAATGTAAATTTTTTATTTTGCAATGGAAAGCTTTGCACTGTCATCCACAGTCCAGGTATACTATCCCAAGGAAGTATAATTAAATTTAGTAAGTTAAGTGGAGATAAAATCTGAGCTAGTAGTTAGTCTTAAGCATACTTCCTCCTGACCAGGACACTTAATGATCCCTGTCCTTAGGAACTATGTTGCCCCATTGGACAAATGGCTCAGCATCTCCCTTTAGTCTATATAAAGTAAAATCTGCCAAGATCTCTGAATGCCCCTTTTCTCTGTAACATAAAGTAACATTTCTTCTGCTCACATGTTCTTTCTTCTATTGGGTTACTACTATTACTGAAGTAATGCTTTCGATAGATTTTACTCTAGAATCCGTCTTTAGATGACTGAAATTCCCTGTTTGTTTTTTTTTTCTCTTTCTTTTGAGATAACACTTCCCTTATGATGACTTCACCATATGGATACTGTCATCAGCATCTGACATTTCTGGTTCAACTTTTAGAGAGAAAATTACCTTTCTATTCCCAGGGGCCATTTCCTGTATTGAGTCTTTCCCTTGACCTCTAACTGGCTGTAGGGAGTATGTGCTTTTAATAACCTTTTTCCATCAAGCACCCATGGCATGGCATCCTGCATTCAGAGCTTCATCATATACTTATTCTCTACTTTATCAGGGAAGCCTATTATTTTTCCCTGAATCTGCCTTGAGCATTCACTGGTGGCTGATCCCTTACATTTTCTCACTATATTCTTAAGATTAGTGTGAATTCCTGTCTCATTCTCCATGCCTTTCTCATCTGAGAAACTGGCCTTTCTCACCTAGGGACCTCCACTATAAAACTTTTCCTCTTATTCCCCCAAATGTAAATCACATCTCTTTGGACCCCTCTGACAGTTTTCACCACCTTATTTCATTTGTAATAGATTTATGTGAATTTATATTCTCCTCAATGAAGAATCATGTCCTAAAAATCTAGCAGAGGACCAGGCAAATGGAAAATGTGAACAACATATGAAATTTGTTGATGCTATTTCCTTGTCTACCTATATCTCCTTTTTGGCATAAATAGTACATTTATGCCTAGAAGCATTTTATCATACTTTGAAACAAAGAGTTTTCACAAAAGGGAAATAATTAAAATCTGTCATCTTTTGAAATCCATTCTCTATTTTTTTTCTAAAAGAAAGTGAGGAATACTAATTGGTATTTTAAATCAGTATGTTATCAAAGTTGCAAATTGTTGAGCTCTTTTATTGTAGCTTGCTTAAGAATCAAAACAGTGTCATGAAGATGAAGTTTTTATTGTCAGACTTTAGCAAGACCACCAGACCTTGTGAAAAAGCAGAAACAGGAATTTGGGGAAGGGTCTCTGCATCATTTATGTGTGTACTGGAAGAGACATCACGCTTTCTGTGTTGGTGCATGATAGCACTTTCTGCATTGAATATATTACCACTGCAGTAAAAATATTTCAAAATATTGTAGGGTTTGGGAAAATGGAAGAAGTTATACCAAATGAGGACATTATCATTCTCATTTGGCATGTTCCAACCTCTGAATTATGTATAAATTTTTGAAAGAAAGTTTGGTTCTTGCTAAAATACATAATAAACAGCCAAAGAGCCAGGAAACAAATTCAGAGGCACCGTTTCAAACAAACAAACAAACAAACAACCGTAACAACAACAAAACACAAAGATCCTTAAATTGGAAGTGTCTTGATTTTCATTTCCAGTAGTTTAATAATAATTGTCTTGGTCCTAATACAAGCTCATTAAAGTGAACTTTAGAGTAATAAAATTAGAGAAAAGAAAATAAGTACTGGAAGTTTATAAGGAAACAGGGATTTTAATGTAACTTGGTTGAATCTGCCTCTCCATATAATTTATAATGTTAATTTTGCAAGTGTTGATCTTTCTTAAAGAACTTGAATTCTTGATAAAAATGAATGCTCAATTTCTGAAACATTAAAGACTTATTTTCCGAAGAAAGTAGATATAATTAATATTTTTAGGAAAAATAAATTACCTTACTAGAAAGAGTGAATATCTCAGAGGATAAGGAAACTCTAAATTCAGATTCCCTATGAATCTGAAAATAAAATAGTTAATTCCCTACATCTGATCCTGTTGCTGGAGGAAGTATTTGGACAATGGGAAATGGAAAAGAAACAGAATCTTTGGCCTCACTGCCAGTTCTTTGTCACAAAGCTGAAATTATTCAGTTAGTTCAAGGCAATACATTCAGTGGGCATGAACCTCTCCCCAGTTAGCAACTTATAAACACTTGGGGAGTTAACAGGGAGCTGATTAAATGAATATTTCTGGAGCTGGTCATCACCATATTGATTCTTGTTCCTCTGGATCTAAGGGTCTATGGTTCAAATCCCAGCAGGAGTGAATTTCTCAAGCAAAGGAAAGGCATTTATTGGACTAGTAACTAGCATGGTGTGAATTACCAATGTGCTCCAGGGGATTCATAAACCCATATTGAAAACCAGTGGTGTGAGCCCGAGGACTGGGCTCTCGGGACAGTTTGTTCTTGGAGTCCACCCACAGCTGCTGTGACATAATCAGAACCAGGGCTTATTCTGTGTCCTTGAATGGGCTTTCATCAGACCAGGTTATAGACAGTTCCCTTTATGGTGCTAACCCCTGCTCTCAGTATTTGTGGACATGCAGAGGTGTCTTCAAAAGGAAAACTTGGTGTGTGTTGGCATTTTGTATTGGATGACAGGTTCTCTTCCCCCACCCTCCTGTTTTTTCCCCATTGTTTTTACATGTTGTTTCTCTCTGAGTCTCCTCTCTTTTTTTCTCTCACTGTATATGGCCTTCGGCTTTTTTTTGTTTCAAAATATTCATACAAAGACTTTCTCCTCATTAGAATGAACCTCAAGTGCTCAAATGTCACTTAACCCAACCCCATACTTGATGAATGAATCACCTCTACCTTATCCTTGTTTATCCATGTCCTCTTTCAATGCTTTCAGAGATGAGAATGTATTACTTCATAAAGCAGTCTGCTTTTTTTCCTGGTATTTATTCCCATATTCTGGCTGCTGCTGATTCTTTTTTTTAAATCTTTCTGACAAAAGCCTGTGTTGGAACCATGTGTGGTTCTTGCCATGTCTAAGTTTTCTCTCTTCATCTCCTGTCTTCCACAGATGGGTCACTGTATGGGTCACCAAAGTTTTCCCTGTTACTCTCTTCTTTGGCCAGTCTCTGCAACTCATTTTAACTTTTTTTTTTAAAGTTGTGTATTTCCTTCTTTAGTTGTTCCAACTAATGCTAATGTTTCTTTTTTTTTTTTAATTTTTATTTATTTATAATAGTCACATAGAGAGAGAGAGAGAGGCAGAGACACAGATAGAGGGAGAAGCAGGCTCCATGCACCGGGAGCCCGATGTGGGATTCGATCCCGGGTCTCCAGGATCGCGCCCTGGGCCAAAGGCAGGCGCCAAACCGCTGCACCACCCAGGGATCCCTTGGGAATTTTGACTCTTGAGGTTCTTCTAAGTAAAATAGATATAAAGAAAATATTTTTCAGATTAATTTTGTGTTCTCTTGAAAACTAATCAATTTTATGTCTTCCTCTGGTCTTGAATGGTTTTGATACTGGAAACACTTCTTTGAGATAGCAAAAGATCCATGTATATATTCATCAAACACTTAGTACAAACATATTCAAACTACAAACATCTCTGGAAATACCCTTCTTGAATCTATTCATTCATTCACTCATTCATTCTCAGAAAGATCATTGGTATTTCTTTAACCAGAGGAATAAACACTCAGTCCCAGAAAGCTACTTTCCAGTGTTGAGAAACCAGGGCTCATTTTTTGAATACTGAATATGCTTAATATCTTGCACATTAAACTATAAGCTTTCTAAAATAGAGACCATTTTTCACTCATGTTTTCAGCCTCCAGAATCAAATGCTGTAGCTGACACCAATAAGCAATTGTTGAATATGAATGACTGACATAATAGTCTTCAAAATGTGTTTGATTAAATGTTCTGAATCACTCTTATGTGGCTAAAGGCTAAGATGATAGCTAAATGGAAGTACTGATGACAAATATCAGTTTGGGAAATTTCGTGTTTGGTAATATTCTAAATGGACAAAAAGCCAACAAATCATATTTTAATAGTCTCAGATTCCCCTCCAACCAATGTGACATATGCTTTTTAATTTCTTTCTTTTGGGAGGTGCGGGTTGAATGAAGTATTTTATTAATGCTTTGGAATGGGGATGAGAATGAACCACTCAGGGTCCCACTGGAGTTGTCACAGATAGCCATTTAGCTGCTTCAGAGGTAGGCTGAGCCTGAACTGATTTTTGTTGTACTAAATGACATTTGAAATCTAAAGCACTCAGGACATAACAATGGCTTTTAGAGCACATGGGAGAGAGAGGAGAGTGGGAAGATTGGGTTGGAGAGGTACTTTGGAGGAAGGAAGAGAAGCCAAGATTATCAATGCAAGTAAGGAAAATATTGTTATTTATGGGGTACTTATATGTGCCAGGCACCTTATTACCTGTTATAACTCTCAACAACCCTACCTGATTACTATTACTACTTGATCACACTTGATTACTATTATTATTTCCATTTCACAGTTGAATAAATTGAGTCTTAGAGAAATAAAATACCTTATACCTTATCCAAAGTCACACAACTAGAGCACATGAGGTTTTGTATGCTCATACAGTTTGGAATCTAAGGTTGATAGACAAGAAATTAAAGAAGAACATCTGAAGTAAATGGTACAATATAGAGAGCACACAAGTAAGATTTGAATTATTCATGGCAATAAAAAGGACATTTTCACTCTTACTTTGATAGCTAAAAGGGATGTTTCCTATTTTCTAGAAAGACTAAAACTTTTTAAGGGCTTTTAGGCATAATTTATGTCTTAGGAAAATCAAATCCCCCCACTGAAAGGTTTCCAAATTTGAACTATAATTAATAAAAATGTTGAAGTTTTCATGTGTTTTCCAGCACTAAATAATATACTAATGCATCATCCAAAACTTTCAGATAAGAAAATCTTAACTTTTTTTTTTATCAATTCACTTTCTGGGGAAACAGATTTTTCTGCTTCATGAAAATTCTCAACACACTGCCCCACTCCCCATCTTCTATTTTGAGGGTGTAAAACTCAGTGTCATTAATGAAAATACACTCGAATTGAGGATGTAAATAAACTTTCATAATGCTTTTACATACATTTTCTCACTAATAATTATGTAGAAGCTGATGAAATTCTTTTCTTTTTTCCCCAGATTGTGCCTCCATTGATGGCCATCATTGGTGGTTCAATTGACTGTGGACATTGGTTGGCTATACATCCTAGAAATGGAAGGTTCCCTACTAAAATTAAATCACTTACTCAAAGAGTTTATTCTGCTTAACTTTTCTGAAACTAGGAAAAACTGAGAGCTTTTCCCCAAAGATCAGGAACATGACAGGGATGTCCACTCTCACTACTGCTATTCAACACAGTACTAAGTCCTAGCCTCAGCAATTGGACAACAAAAAGAAATAAAAGGCATTCAGATTGGCAAAGAAGTCAAACTTTCCCTCTTCGCAGATGACATGATACTATATATAGAAAACCCAAGAGACTCCACCCCGATTTCTAGAAATCATACAGCAATTCAGCAATGTGGCAGGATACAAAATCAATGCACAGAAATCAGTGGCATTTCTATATACTAACAATGAGACAAAAGAAAGAGAAATTAAGGAATTAATCCCATTTACAATTGCACCCAAAGCCATAAAATACCTAAGAATAAACCTAACCAAAGAGGTAAAAGAGCTATACTCTAAAAACTACAGAACACTTATGAAAGAAATTGAGGAAGACACAGAGATGGAAATATATTCCATGCTCATGGATTGGAAAAATAAATATGGTGAAAATGTCTATACTCCCCAGGCAATTTACACGTTCAATGCAATCCCTATCAAAATACCATGGACTTTCTTCACAGAGTGGGAACATATAATGTTATGATTTATATGGAATCAGAGAAGACCCTGAATAGCCAGAGGAATATTGAAAAAGAAAACCAATGCTGGGGGCATCACAATGCCTAATTTCAAGCTGTATTACAGAGCTGTGATCATCAAGACAGTGTGGTACTGGCACAAAAACGGATACATAGATCAATGGAACAGAATGGAGAACCCAGGAATGGACCCTTAACTCTATGATCAACTAATATTCAATAAAGCAAGAATGAATATCCACTAGAAAAAGGGCAGACTCTTCAATAAGTGGTGTTGGGAAAATTGGACATCCACATGCAAAAGAATGAAACTGGACCATTTTCTTACACCATACACAAAGATAAACTCAAAATGGTTGAAAGATCTAAATGTGAGACAAGAATCCATCAAAATACTGGATGAAAACACAGGCAACAACCTTTTTGAACTTGGCCACAGCAACTTCTTGCAAGATACATTCATGAAGGCAAGGGAAACAAAAGCAAAAATGAACTATTGTGACTTCATCAAGATAAAAAGCTTCCACACAATGGAGAAGACAATCAACAAAAGTTAAAGACAACCTACAGAATGAGAGAAGATATTTGCAAATGACATATCAGATAAAGGGCTAGTATCCAAGATCTATAACAAACTTATTAACCTCAACACCCAAGAAACAAACAACCCAATCATGAAATGGGCAGAAGACATGAACAAACATTTCTCCAAAGAAGACATACACATGGCCAACAAGCACATGAGGAAATGTTCCACATCACTTGCCATCAGGGAAATACAAATCAAAACCTACAACGAGATACCACCTCACACTAGTGAGAATGGGTAAAATTAACAAGATAGGAAACAACAAATGTTGGAGAGGATGTGGAGAAAGGGGAACCCTCTTGCACTGTTGGTGGGAATGCAAACTGGTACAGCCACTCTGGAAAACAGCATAGAGATTCCTCAAGAAGTTAAAAATAGAGCTATGCTATAACCCAGCAATTGCACTACTGGGTATTTACCCCAAAGATACTGATGTAGTGAAATGCCGGGACACCTGCACCTCAGTGTTCATAGCAGCAATGTCCACAATAACCAAACTGTGGAAGGAGCCAAGATGTCCTCCGACAGATGAATGGATAAAGAAGATGTGGTGTATATATATATATATACAATGGAATATTACTCAGCCATAAGAAAGGACAAAGACCCACCATTGGGCTCTCAACTAAGTACAAATGCCTACTTGATAGGAAGAACAAATTCAAAATTGGAATATATGTTGTTGGAGGTACCATGTTGTCTCATTCATCTAAGGGATTTAGGGCCCCAAATTCTATATCCACCTCCTCCCCAACTGTGTGAATTTGATATGTGAAAGCTTAGTTTTTATTTTGTTTTATTTATGAAGCATTCTTTGAATTTTAGTGTTAGCCAAGTTTGTATAGGGCTCTTCTAGAATCGCTTGCGACCTTGATCCCTGTTTTTGTTGTTGTTGTTGTGAATCAAGTTGCTAAAATGAAGAGGAATGCAATAGAGAAAGAATATTACATGTTTGCTTGGAACTTAATGTAAAAGACCACACTATCAGGCAGGGAAGATTGTCCTACTAGATACCAAAAGCACAATGAGAGTTAATATGTGCCAGATGGTGTGCTAACCATGTCACATAATTTATTCCTTTCAACAGCTCCATGCAATGTACACTTATGCCTACCTTATTATGGAGCTCTTAGAAAGTAAGCAGCCTGCCCATTTTACAGAAATCACCCATGGCAGATCTAGATTTCTAATGCAGGACTTGTCTTACTGCAAATCAGGTGTCCTTAATCTGGATCTACATGTCCTCAAAGAATTATGGGAAGAATTTAGGGATCCATAAACTTGGATGGGAAAAAAATTGCACCTCTTATTGTCATTCACCTCTGACTGAAATTGAACATTTTCCTTAGTTATAAATGCAGTCACAGGATTATCCAGTGTCTGTGGACTGTATCACCTACCAAAAACAGATGTTTTTCTATCACAATTCAGGTGTTTCAGGTTAGAAATACTGTTTATTTATTATTGAAAAATATAGTAGTTTATTTTAATATGATGATATGTGCATTTCAATGTAATTTGTTTCCTTTGTAGTTCTTGGTATTTTATTCTTATATTTGATACTTATTACATGTATTATGTTTATATTAGATGTTTTCATTTTATATATATATATGTATTTTGCACACTTAATGCATTATGAAATTAGTTCATTGGATTGCCAAAAGGATCCATGGCCAGTACCCTTGAAGTCTGGTTCTGAACCTCTGCCTCTTATCCATTATGATCTTGTGTCTTTTGTTCTCATGTCATACCCAGATACAGAGGTGGAGAGAGAAATTTAATGATTCACACAACTCAGTTATGGCACTATTCAGTTTAACAGCAAAAAAAGAAAGAGCAAATGAAACATCTAGAACATTTAACTCATCTATTATTTCTAAATACATGTGTATCTGCAGAACAGGGAAGGGGATTATGTTTCCATCTCCTACTAATCAAAATCTCCACATAACCATTCATTTTTCATAGGCCAATGCCAATTGGCTGAAAGTTCTTTCTTTTACCTCTGGTTTTGAGTTGTGTTCAAATTATTAATGGTGCTTAGTTTTGTTGATTCCTGAATATAAACATCCCAGACAGCCTTCCAATCCTGCTGACCCTGTACCTAGATCTGGGCTTTCTCATCTAAGTTGAGTTGCCAGCCATAAAACACATTGCATAACCCAGAAACCAACCAGCCTTTGCCTAAAGTCACATTGGTTTTAGTTAGTGTGTTTTCTTGTATTGATAGATTTATTACTTAATGAATGAACATCAATGAATAGTTCATTCAATAAACTCACTAAATGCCAGGCATTCTTTTAGGCACTTGGAGATATAGAGAAGATGCCCCAAAGGAGATTTTGAGAAGTTTTTCTATATTCAAAAATGTTGGTTTATTGGGAAAATAGATGTATGCAAACAGTACCTGCCTAACTTTGCTTTTTCTCTGTTCCCCACACCTTCTGTAAGTCATAAAAGTGTTGGTTTATTATTGTTCTTATTAATTTTTTACCCATTAACTGGATTGCCAGATATCTTTGTTACTGTGCCCAGATTCTGAAATGTTCCTGCAGACACCACAGAACTAAGAAACCCCAGAAGCTCGAATCCTTCTTAACACTTGCCTGGGAAGATGGGATATTTTAATATTTCATCAAAGTGATTCCATACCAAGGTTAATAGATTGACGTTTAAGTCCACTTCGGGGCCAACTTGGCCCATCTGGGTTAACAGAGAATAGCCCTGGACAATGAAAGGACCTCTATGCTACTTATTTTCTTTTCAGTAGACTAACAAAATTGGAGCCAGGTGTGTGCATCTTTAAAGGTATCACTGCAGCAGGGTCAAGGGCCAAACTCTGGGAAGGGAAGGACACGCAGACTGGTAGTGGTGTTGAATTCCCAATCTGTCTCTGACTACTCTTATGACCTTGAGAAAGTCAATTAACATCTCCAGCTCTTACACCTAATTTTTAAAATGTTGAGATTGAGTTGACTATGAATTTCAAATGTGTCTTCCAGCTCTAAAATTGTATTTATGTGTTTGAGGCATCTCAAATATAGTAAGGCCTTTAATTTACTTTTATTGATGTTGAGAAGATAAAGCTTCATTTCCTAACATCTGTTCCATGGAGAATCATTTTTGACATTTACATCATATTTGAGAGGTGCGATTTAAAAATTTCCCATTAAAATAAGAGGATTGGTTAATACCAACAAATCAAAATTATGTACTATATGACTTGTATTATACATCAACATTTTAGTCAAGCTAAAAAGAATGCCATGAAAAGATATTTGCTAAGTTTTCTACAATCTCCTTATAGAATACATATATTTCTAAATACATGTCTTTTAAAATAATTGCTGTGTTAAATATCAATAATAGGATTCAATGCCTTTGTATTGATTCTGTAGTTTGACATAATAAATGTTTTTAGACATGTACAATAGCAAATGTTAGATTTTCTGCATTGGTGGTTAATGGATAGATTCTTTCTCACAATGATTTGTTAGAATACTGTGTTAATAACTACCACCGAGATTAGTAAATGGTACTACATGAAACCAAGTGAAAATGGATGGTTTTGATGTAAATTAAACATTGAAGCTCAGATTTGTTGACAAGACTGCTTTTACCACAGTTCTTTCTGGAATGTCACTGAGAAAAGTTGTTGGAAAGGCAGTGCATGAACTTTCTGTCTGTGCATTTGCCCAGAGGCCTTGGTGATATAAATCTAAAGAAATAAATGCATGTGTGAAAGTTGTACTGTCACCCTCGGATAAAGTCTATAAATGGGGTCTGTTGGTAGACAGTAATTCAATATGAAGTGGCATTATCAGTCAAAAAAACTTTGTATAGCATGACGGCACCCATGATTTGGGGTTGTTTTCTAACCAAATGCTGAATCAGTTACGTTCATTATTGACATGAGTAAGAGATTACATCAAAAGTCTTAAAACACTTTTTTCCAATGTAAAATTTGACCAGTACAACAATGGTGATTACAGCCCATTTCTTCCTGAAGTGCTTTCCATGGTAAAACTTGAGTAGATGCCTTTTATAAACTTTACCTTGACTTTTCCATTTTCACCTTCAGTAGACTTGAAATGCCCCAAAACGTGGTCTGGAGAGAAAAGTGAAGAGAGAGGAATAGGTTTTCTTCAGCAGTTACATCAACTCAGCTTGTAAATGCACTTTGAGAGCCTGCTGGAAGGGGATTTTGCAGCTGCTAACTTCTGTATGACCTGGTAGCCATTAGAACTGTAAACAGCGAAGATAAATTACAAAGGTCTAAACTTGATAGTGAGTTTTTTGCCTGTGTATTGAAAAAGAGATGAATCTCAGGGACATGCATACTTGCCCTTTAAGTTTGTGATATGAGATTGAGACAAGCATGTTTAGAGAAATCTTTTTTTTTAAAGACTTTATTTATTTATTCATGAGACACACACACACACACACAGAGAGAGAGAGAGAGAGAGAGGCACAGACACAGGCAGAGGGAGAAGCAGGCTCCATGCAGGAAGCCTGATGTGGGACTCAGTCCCGGGTCTCCAGGATCACACCCTGGGCCGAAGGTGGCACTAAACCGCTGAGCCACCCGGGATGCCCAGAGAAATCTTTTATTAAAAAAAAAAAAAAGAAAGAAAAAAAAAAGAAATCTTTTATTTCAGGAGATTTATATTCAAATCATACCAGAGGTCCAAGACCAAAATCCCACCTCACTCAAGTTATATCAATAGGCTTTCCCGTAGAAAGTCTGAATCTTGAATATTTTCAGGACCTCTCATCAACACAGGCATGTACTTTACAGTTTGTGATAATCAGTACAACTCAATTCAGTTTATCTCTTTTTCCCTTAATTTTCCTGAAAGAATTAGTCAGAGTTCTCGTCTTTATGATGAAAAAGGGTCACAAGTGGGGATTTCCACTTTGGAATTCCTTTTCCAACTGTCAGCTGTTTGTGGACTTAATGACAACGTTCTTTCACCACGGTAAATATACAGTGTGTCTGCCAAATCAGAAGAGACATAGGCCTACTCTAACTATGTTTTTGAAAATTGCTCTGGAATGTGTGCTGGTGGCCTGTGGCAAAAAAAGATGAAGGTGGTGCAAAGTGTGGCTGGCTGGTCTGAAGTGTGAGCCTGCCAGTAGAATTGTTAGCCCGCTTTCACAGTAACTCATTTGCTTATTTATTCAGTAAGTACTTCCATCCTGGCGCCATGGGGGCCCCCTCTCCATGCCCCGGAACCTTGCAGCATTAGTGCATACATACTGATAGCACAATACATAGCAGTCAGATGTCTGGACTGAAGACAAGGCCAGGCCTGAGCAGAGGAATGGACATGGAGAAATCTGTCTTCCTAACAAAGGACGATTTTCAATAGACAACCACCCGCAAAGAAAAAATAAAATCAGCTTGACTGATTGTTGCCAGATCAAAGATATCATGCTTGTACATATTTTTTATGACCTTTGTTCTGAATTTTTCTGTCTCTGGAAAGATACAGCACGGCATAACACTGTTAAAAAACTATAGAGGACAGAGAGCAATGAGAGTCAGAATTTAGATTAGAAACATGTTCTATACCTTCAGCATTTTAAGTTAAAATGTGTGTCACAAAAACAAGTGAAATTTAACTGTTTACATTTACTTCATTAAATACTGAAACAAAGGTACTGAGTGCAAATACTGAACCCTATGTTCAGTGTCCTCAATCTATTAAAACTTGATTCCTTTTCTTAAGAGTTGTTTCATTCCTGGGTGTAGGTTTTCAAATGTAGAAATATTTGATACTTTATTTTAAACAGATTTTTAAAAAAATTTTTCTTTATTTATGATAGTCACAGAGAGAGAGAGAGAGAGGCAGAGACATAGGCAGAGGGAGAAGCAGGCTCCATGCACCGGGAGCCCGACGGGATTCGATCCCAGGTCTCCAGGATCGCGCCCTGGGCCAAAGGCAGGCGCCAAACCACTGCGCCACCCAGGGATCCCTAAACAGATTTTTAAAATAACTGTTTATTTAAAAGATGGGCTTTTTTAACTAAAATGGTTCAATGGGCTTTCTTGTGTCCCATACATAATCACTGCTTCAAACTTTTGAAAAGGGTTACTTGCACATGAAGCCATCAAGGACCATGGTATTCCCATATTTACCATTTTTATTAGCTAACAGATTCAGTCACAAAATGATGTTTTCCTGTGTTCAGCCCATGGTACAACAGGTTCAAATGGCAACTATGTACACTGTGGCCACTTCAAATGGTACTTCACGTAAGCCATTAACGTTTAACTGGTTGGTCAACATCTATGTAGTATGTTATGTTTGTATTCAATGGCAGCCTTTGACTTTCACTCAGATGTGAAGGAACATGAGCTGGGAAAGCTTTGTTGATTGCTCTCTCATGCTGATCTTTTAGACATCTCGATGACTGTGACACCACATGAAGTGCCAATGAGCTCTGAAAAGGATTCCCATCAAACAAGTCAATGACAAAACAACACCAGGTATTGTCAACCTTGTAAAGCAGGTGACTAGCACATCAAGGAATGGCTGCTGAGGACAGGTGACCCTGCAGATATGACCTATATGAGCCACAGTGCCAGTCATTTCCTGGATCTCGATTAGGACAGTGCTTCTCAAACCCTCATGGACATAACAGCACCGGGGCACCTTATCTATATATATATTTTGAATCACTATGTCTGGGAGGAGCCTGGCATTCTCTTCTGCATCTCTAACAAATTCCCAAGTGATGTTGACACTGTTGACTCATGGATCACACCTGTAGAAGCAAGATGTGAGAGTGCTACATAAGAATTTTTGGTGGGAGGGCAGCCTGGGTGGCTCAGCGGTTTAGCCCCACTTGAGGCCCAGAGCATGATCCTGGAGACTCAGGATAGAGCCCCACGTCAGGCTCCCTGCATGGAGCCTGCTTCTCCCTCTGCCCGTGTCTCTGCCTCTCTCTCTCCTCTCTGTATATTCTCATGAATAAATAAATAAAATCTTAAAAAAAAGAATTTTTGGTGGGAGATTCTGTGGTGGGGTGACTGTGTTCCTTCTCTTTACCAAGAATAGAAGCAATGGAGGGAGCGTACAAGCTATGGTTTGTGGGATTTATCTCATTTCTTTCTAAATCTCACTTTCCATTTTAGTCTATCTCTATGATAACAAGAAAAGCAGATAATAAAGAAAAAAATTATTCAAAAGTTACTCATCTTCATGGTAGCATATAAATTGGACATTTAATTTTCACTCAATTATCCATTTTTACCAAAGTGTCCTTTTCAACAAATGTTTATTTTTACCATTTGAATGGAGATTTGTAGGAAAACATTCAGGAAATACTATGTCAAAAATGATTAGTTAATGGAATTCTGTGCATTCATCATTCCTAATCTATACGAAGGGACTATAATCTGCTTTGTCCTGCTTTTGTTTGGTTTCATCTACAATTTCCCATTGGATCTCATGGAGCTCAAGGAGTTTTACTTATGTATGCCTTGTGGCCATGTAACAGAAGAGAATGATCTGTGACCTTGGTCTCATTAGCACAGTGCTCTGCTCAACTGCACTAACGACCCATGTATTTGTAGCTGCCTAAGCTAAGGGAGATGGATGTCTCTTCTCTCTTTCTCCAGTTACTGAAGATGTTTCAAATGGTCCCACTAGACTATTGTGATGCATTTGCTTAGAGTATCTGCCAGGTTAGCCCAGACCTTGCGATTTATTGGTGCATTCTGTCAAACTACAGGCGTACACTGGTAAATCAAAAGGCTTTTTGGACTGTTATCCCCAGTAAGATAGGTAATTGGGGATTGAAATCTTGGGAGAGTCATAGTACAGATATATCTTGATAAAATGTAAACAGTTGTGTCTCATCCTCAATATGCTGACAACCCTGGTTAAATCATTAAAAAGAAATGTGAGTATGACCAAAGGATCCCTTTTTCACTGCTGAATCATTCGTGGGCAGCAGGACCTGGAAAGAGGTTTGCTGGAGGAAGTCATGTCACAGTTAATCTAATGGAACTGCCTGGAGAATGTGGGCTAAAGCCTTGTTCTCTCAGGTGCTGCAATTGCAGGAATATCTATTGCAGTTTGAGTAAGGAGGGCACTTTATCCCCTGATTTGGATCCAGCGATTCCTAGGTTCACCTTCTGCATGGAAATCCTTGCCAGAGTATATTTTGACATTCTGTGCCAGAAATTTCATTAAAAATTAGTGTTTTATTCTCCTAGTCATTTTATTCCCTCATGCCAGACCTTACTACTTTATCAGCAAGAACTGAGCATTTGCTAATCATTTTGTGTGTGTGTAACCCAGTTTTTAAAAAAGCATCAAATCGAACATTCAAAATGTCATGTACATGTGGTATTATTTTATGCAGAACAGACTTCTAAAATGCAGTAAATAGTCTTGATTAAAATGGAAACCTTTTAAATAATCATGGGGTATAAAATCAAATGGAATAAGTCTGAAGTAATGCAAGTCAACCAAAGCAGCTTTAATGCTGTTTTTCTCATTTCCCTCTGTTTCATCCCCTGAAGAGCATAAAATTCTTAGGAGTGTATTAGTGGTGTGTTGAATGGCCCCCTGAGAATACCTGAGCCCTTTGCTCCAGTATAACTGGTGTAATTGGTGTTCACTCTGTTGGCATTCTCTCTCTCTCATGCCTTTGCTCAGGCCATTCTCCCTTTGAGAAAGGCACCATCTCTTTCTCTAAATAAGAGTCTCTTAACCGTAACATCATTGATATTAGATAATTCTCTGGTGTGAGTGGCTATCTAGTGTACTGTAGGATGTTAAACAGTGTCCCTGGGCTCTCTACTCACTAGATGTCAGCAGAACCCTCCCCTTGTAAACGACAAAAAATATCTCCAGACATCACCAAATGTCCACTAGTGGGCAACTTTTCTGGCAGTTGAGAACCATTGCTCTAACTTCTTTTTATACCTCAAGCTCGAATGTCACCTGAACTATGAAGCCTCTCTTGATCATTTATATTATTCCATGATTAATTTTCCATTAAAATTTTGCATTAAATCCAATTGCCCAAATAATATACACCCACACAAACAATAAAATGCTGCAAAGCATAAGGGAATTATGGGCCACAATTTGTCTCTTTTAAAGATAACCACTATTAGATTAGGAGTTTTCCCAGACTGTTTGAAGGCATCTGAAGACTAAAAAAAAAATACTATCTCATTGTTTTAATTTGCTTCCCTTTCCTTGCTAATAAGTTTAAGCGTGTCTTCCTATGTTCTATGGCCATTTGGGTTTTTTCTTTTGTATTACTTTAGCCCACTTTTCTAATTTATATTTTTTTCATATTGATTTGGATTGAAATCCCTATTTACATTATAGTTATAGGTCACTTGCTTGTATATATATATATATATATATATATATATATACACACATATATATTACAAAATGTTCTCCCAGGCTGTATAATTGTATGTGTTGTTGTATATTAAATTTTTATATAGCTCAAAATGTCACACTTTATGGGTATTGGATTGGATACCTTATTTAGAAACTCTTTCATTACTCAGATACATAAAAAAATTACCCCATTGTTTCCTAATGCTTTTATACTTTTCTCCTCAATTAATTAACTTATAGTGAAAAGCAAGGATTTAACTTCTTTTCCTTCCATCCCAAATGAATTGTTCTATCAGTCCATTTAGACTAGTTTAAGCTGTAGTAACAAACAACCCCAAATGTCAGTGGCTTACAACTTCTCAGTTTAGCTAAGACTCCTCTCCATGTCTTTTTTATTCTAGATCCTGAAGGATCAGACATTATCTGTGATGTGCCAAAGAAGAGAAAGAAAGGTGGTAGAACCATACCTTTCTAGAAACTATTAAAGTTTCTCCTCTGATGTGGCCCAATCACTTCTAGACACATTTTATTGGACAACACAAATGATATAACTAACACTGATAAGGGTGAGTGAGAAGTATTATCCTTCTTCAGAGATAGGCCTGATAGAAATGAGTTTAATAAGGAAGGGGTAGCGAATGTCTCAATAATGAAATCTATGAAAAGAATCAATCTTCCTAAAACTGCTCATAGAATATTTCCTTTATATTCCATTGATTTGCTGTTTCACTCACCTACAACTGGCCTCCATAATTTTGTACTATTTTTATTCATCTTTTGTGAGTATCTTCTCTCTTTGCAACTAAAGTTCTTTGAGACTTGAGATTGTCTCCTATTAGTATTAAACTTAGCCATTGACTGAATTATTTGCAAAGTTGGAGATGGCCCAAATATTCATTATTAGGACAATGGATAAGTAAATGCTGAAGAGCATAACTCAACTTGCTACATAGGTGGCTTACGTGCATAACTTTTTTCTTCCACAAAATGATATTTTAATTCTGAAAATCTCATGTTCTGCAAAATCCTGCCCTAGGATTAACAGGAAAAATAGGGTTGGGGCAAGACACTCCAAACTTCTGCACTACCACTATGGAAATACTGAAAAGAATAATAATTATTCTAATCGATGCATTCATTGTTAAAACATCAAATTCCTAACACATAAAAAATATGAAGTACATATAAAGTTTTATCACAATAATTTGATTGTTGAATGCCGGAAATGAGTGTAAAGAAGTGTTCAACCTGCCTTATTTGGAGAAAAGAAGAAAAACTTAAAACATTAAGAGAAGCAACATATAAAGACTTCTCAGTGGGTAGGTGGTTAAACCAAGAAAAGAGAATGTGCACTAAGCAGGCATTGAGAACATCACTGCAGTCCACCCTGTTTGCATCATTCAGCCAGATTTGTGTACTTGGTGATCAGCGGCCCTTTATTAGTGTTTGTAAACATTTGAAAGGAAAAGGTAGCTTATAAAACAGTGTAACTTCTTTGTTATCCTACATCATTCTCCTCTTTACCATTTGTACATAAGCTAACTTGTATTATAGTGACAGACTGTACATTCAGCAACATGCATGGATTTTTAAAACCTAATGCTGAGATGAAAAGGTAGGAAATGGTGGGAGATTTATTGCAAATACTCCTTATGGAAATTAACAACACAAACAGAGGACTATGGTTTTACAAGGATACACACATATTTAAAGATCTATTTCAAACACATTGGAAGAGGTAGGTGTCTATTGGGAGGGGCAGAATTCAGCTGAGCACACAGACAAGGGAATGAAAACAATGTGAAATGCGAGAGGAATCTTGTAACTATTGATGGGTATAGCACCGGTACGCTAGGGAGCATGGTTGGCTCTGGTGCTGTGTCTGAGAACACCACCACCACAATATGTCTCTGGTTAATGACAAAATGTTGATGAAAGTAGCTGATGTATGGTCTGCCTAAAGCACTCAGGTCCTGCTTGTGTTGTGCTTGTCACTACTAGAAGTTTTCTAGACCATTCAAATCAGTTCAAGATTTCATTGTCTCCCATGTGCTAAAGTCTTCACTAGGAATTCCACTTAAAGGTTTTAAAATTAAAGTGTAGGTGATTCTGGGATGCAGTTTCCTTCAGAGTGAGATTCTGGGCCCAGTGCTGGTGTGTGGTCTTGGAGATCAAGGTCAATCATTCCAGCACTTCGTGAGCTCTCCCTGGGTGGGATGTGCTCTTTTCCTGGAGGTTTGTTTGGCAGCCAATCATATGGATCTGCAGTAGCCTTTTGTCTATCATCTGGGTGATATCTTACACTTAGCGACTTCCTTGATCATTGAACAGCTATAAGGCCTTCTGTGAATTTCCAGCCCCTTCAAGTATTTGGCTTTGGGATGGACAGTGACCACAGGTGGAGGATCACCTTGGAGCCATATGAACCCTTACTGGGGGCTAGGAGGGTACCTGACACTCTCCCAGACCTTGGGTTCCTGTTTATTCTTAGGTTCCTTTTGTATCTCCTCTCCTTTGCTTTCCACCTCTTCATCCTTCAGGCCACAGATTGGCTTAGGTTTCCTTTATCCTGAAAATCTTTCCGATTTTCATGACTCCCTACTCAAGCAATTCTCAAGCATTCTTCCCACTCTTCATGATGAATCTTTTGGAAGGATATCCTCCTCACTAGAGTATAAGAAAAAGGGTTCTTACTTTGTCCACTGCAACATCCCCAAGTGTCTTGAGCAGTGCTTGGCATGTAGTAGATGGCTAATACATATCTAAGAAGTGGCTGAATGAATAGGTGAATCAACAAAAGTCATTCTCTTACCTTCTACTTTGATTCATTGTCCTACATGTTATTGTCAAACTCTCTCCACTATACATACTGAAACTGCCTTATTTGACAGCACTGACTTTCTTTCTGGCAAACTGGGTTATACTTTTGGACTACACTATTCTTAATTAGTTTTTTCCCCTGCAGCGTTTGACTTCATTGCTTTCTTCTTAACTCTTAAAAACCCACTCTTTCTTTGGTTTCCAGAACCAAAGAATCACCTGTCCCAATTCTTCTACTAGAATTCTGATAAATTTTTTTTGCCACCCATTTTGGATATTCTTTCTTTGCCAATAAACATTAGTGATCCCCTTTTCTCTTCTTTTCTTCAGGCTTTGATTTTTTTGGTGCCTCATGAATATACAATGGCAGCCTCTCTCTGGAATTACAGACTTAGGCTTCCAGAAATCACAAGATATTTCTTTTCTTGAATGCATCATAGCTACTTTTGCATTAGCATTTGAAAAATTATGCTAAATTCCACGCCAACTAAATTACTTGCCCTTTCTTCTGAATTCTCCGTTAATGATCTCACCATACCTCCCATTACCAAAGCAGGAGATGCTTGTCTTTGCCAGCTCTTTTCCTTTAATTGGTCTTCAAGACCTATCCTTTGAACCTAAGAAGTTCTCTGAAGGTCTGGACTCTACTCTCCATTCTCCAGCTATCATCTTTGTACAATGTTTCGACATTTCCTATCTGAATTATCTTTTCTCTGTGCTACCACTAAAATGATCTCCCCAAAATGCCAGTAAAATCTATCACAAATTCCTATTTTCTCCAGATTGCCTCTATTATAAAGTTTCAACTAGCTGTACAAAGGACCTAACAATTGGGTCATTCTCATTCTCCAAACTAATTTCCTGTTTTTCCTTAGTTCTTTTATTTTTAGTACAATCTTCTAACCTCCTTCTGACTAGAGTTCTTCATTGGCTCGAGTCTTTAATCAAGAAGAGTCCCTTCTACCAGTGACCTAAAGGTATAAGATTATCCCTTGAGAAAAGGAGTTTTTACCTTTATCTTTCATCTTCATTCAGTGTTCTAAGAAGAAGGGTCTGACATTTTTTATTAACTCAATTTTCTCATAACCTGTCATTCAAGTATGGGGTCCCATCCACCCAACCATCCATTCATCTATCCATCCATCCATACCCTAAATCCTATGTGGTTTAATGCCAACTGGAGAAATTCAAATGTATGAAGTACGAAATTTTATATTATATCACAGGCTGAAAAATTATATCCAGAATATCTTAAATATAGTGTTTACTAAAATGTTGCTTTTTAGAAGCATTGTTTCAACCTAACTCAATTTTTTTGTGCATGTGTACGACCTCTGATCATGTTGTGCGCATGGAAGTTTTCATGGAAGCTTAAATGCACAATGGGTATTTCAGAAGTAAATGTATGTTTGCCAACTAAGATATCACAGTAGAATCATGCTGACAGTGTTTAGTGCATTTAAAGACATGCTCTGTGCTTTGTAGAAAAATCCATAAAATAGAGACATTACTCACACTGCATCTCCCTATGCTGAAACATATCAGACATCCTATCTTGATTGTTTTACCCCTCCTCTTGAAAGTTTTACATTTATGCATTTAAAGAATAAGACAAGAAACTGATTTACAAACCTCTAGTGAGGGTTTTCTAACTTTACACTTTTAGGCATCATTGTCTAATCAATAAAGCTGGAAACATTCATTTTAAAAGTGGAATTTTGATTAGGTTCTCACATATCATGTATTTTATGATATCAACTTTCCTGAGGTAGACTTAAGCTTAGAGTATTCATAGAGGCCAAAAGTAAATTGATTTATGAGAAAAAATAACCAATATTAATATTTGAATGGGTAGCTGAAACAAAATGGTGAATAGGGCTTTTTTGAGTGATAGACATCTCAAAACATGTGCATTTGATTCCTAGCTTTTTATACTAAATTGCCTTAAAGAAATATCCTCCTTTTTGTGAAGTAGTAGATAAAACATACCTAATCTTTTATAAAAAAATAACTGAAATAGAGAGGTTTACTTTTTTTTTTTTTGAGTAGAAATATAGGAAAAAGTTAAACGGCTTTGAGACAAAAGCATCACCTTGATCTCAAGAAGGATAGTGCCATTCAGTAGCTCTTCCTTTACCGTTTGGGTTTCCATCTTTCACTGAGCATTGCCACAGAGCCTTATCTGCAGATTCTAATCGTACTTTGAAGGAATGGGGGAAATCTTCCCCAGAGATTTAGGTCTTCCTTGGAGCAGTCTCCTGGAATTGTCTGTATCCATAGTTGCCAAATGGTGAAGGAACAGGGACTCATGGAGAAGGCTTTGATCAGTTGCTACCCATCCACCCAAGCCCAGAAACACACAGTCCAAGCCATGTGTAGCCAGCATGGCGCTGCTGCTAATTACTCCTATTACCTTAATAACTAGAGAACACTGGAAAAATACATTTTTCAGTCATGAATTAAAAATGGCAATATATTGGCTTTGATGCTGTCAAAATGAAATCTGCGTTACCAAAACTCTGTGAGCCTGAAGATTAATTATATTTGCACAACCTTTTTTTCTTAACCAATCACTAACAAATTATAAAAGTACATGGAGTCTTATTTGGGAAATAATTTGAGGCTATTATCTGAAATGGAGTGGTGCTAATTTTGTTGGTCCAGTCAGTGTGCTGATTGCTACACTTCTTAATTCTACTTTATCTCTCAGAGATGGAATCATATTAAAATCCTTTGAAAATAAAACTGCACATTGTTTAACTGTTAGATTAACCTTCACCGAGTCAATGAGATTCCTAATGAATAAATCCATTGCATTATATTTGATTTGACTTTATAAAAACAATATCAGAGTTAATTGACAATATAATGAAGGGTCTGTGAGAACTACCTTAGAGGTTTTATTTCCTTGTCTTTCTCTTTGTTTCAGAATTCGAGTGTGGCTCAGTTTCTGCACAATCTTTGGTTGAGGCCGCCAACTCAAGGTACTGGGCCAGAACTGGACAGCCCCTGGCTATTAAGGAGTAGATTCTCTTTTGGGCAACTGGCCAAGCTCGACTGCAGTGGTATCAATTGTAGGTATATTATTGTATTCATTTTACTAAAGGGCACGTCACTTTTTTTCCTTCAGGAATTTTTAGCAAGTGGTTAAAAATAACCTTTAAGAAAGGTTATATTACTGCTGAGGCCTAGCCAAACCTTTTGGATGGAAATCTGCATCCATCATACTCAGATCTGTCAAAGGAAGTCTAGTGAGTAGTTCAGTAGACACAAGGTTGAATTCAAATGTCACTGCACCATGTTTTGTAAAAAATTGGCTAGCCGAGATGACCTTTGCGTGCCAACATTCCATTTTGTAGTTTGAAAGGTAGGGAAAAGCGAGTCCACAAAATTATGCAGTATTAAGACCCAATCCACCTTGAAAGCAAAGACAGATTCAAATTTTAATTCTGAAATTGTCAGCTTTGGCTGGGAGTGAACATAAATTTAATCACCTCTTACATTTTCATTCAATCTTAACCTGAAACATTCTTTTGGGAATAAAGAATGTACATTGTTGGTCATGAAGTTGTGAGTTTAGTAATGATAGAAAAAGCTGTTTAAATAACTCTCCACAAAGCCCTTGTTTCTTTAAAATATGTTGTGTCTTCTATAGTTTTGAACTGTGGCTCCTCACCTCCCCAAAGCTAACACCTAATCCTAGAGAACATCACAAAACAAAGTGAATCATTAATAATAGTGATAATGAAGAGCATTCACTATAAAGAATCTAAATAAAAATTACTTGAAGACTATTTGTTGCACTTTTATATAGTTGCAGAAAATGCAAGAAAGAGCTGAACCAATGGGGAAAATGGAAGAGTTCATTCCAGGAGCATTCATTACACTTGTTGCATGCATAGCTATTTGTAAAAGTGTGAACTACAAAGACAATTCCTTTAACCAGTGACCCTCTAGTTAGACAAGCCCAATTTCTTTTGAAACAGGTGCCTGCAGAGAATAGTGGTTGTCACTCATTCAGCTTTCTTAAACACCAAGGGATTTAGGGAAAAAAATATCGGATTTCTTTGCTGCTACCTTTTTCTGTCCACTTTCCACATACCACTTTTGAATATATTCTTGGGATATAGGGGCTAGTTGATCACTTTCTAATTTTAGAGAGAAAGCCATTGCCCCTTCAGTCATGCCTGTCTTCTGTCTACAGATGATAATGTACATCAATGGGATATTTCCACCACAGTGCACCATATGGTACACCACATACTCTCTCCATCCTCCAGATCTTCCATATTTCCAATTTCAGTATAATTTTAGGTGCCTGAGGAACATCTGGGAAAATACAGATGTTACAGTAAGTTAGAAATGTCTGTCTACCACTTCAGATATATTACTCCTCTTTTTCACCAACTGCATTATACTTAAAACCCATGATTATTTTAAACCACATATTTGCCCACATACCTGGTCAGTAAGTTTTTGATTTTACCTTCTAAAATTAAAAACAAAGTAGAATAAATAAAGTTGTATGCTAATGACTTTAGACTCAAAGAATGTAGCTGAATTTACATTGCCTGATATATACATGTGTGTGAATGCACTACTTATTTATTTAAGACTCACCTAATAAATGACTTGATAAAAAATGTGCTAAAACAAAATAATTAATAGAATGCAAACAATTGTAAACAGGATTGGCAAACCATTCCTTATGAGTAATATCTGCCTGGTCATTAGTGGTCTTTTAAAAATTTGTTAAAAAAATATTTTCAGGGGTACCTGGGTGGCTCAGTCAGTTAAGTTTCTAACTCTTGGTTTTGGCTCAGGTCATGATTTCATGGGTCATAAGATTGAGTCCTGTGTCAAATTCTGTGCTCAGTGGGGAGTCTGCTCGAAGATTCTTTCCCTCTGCCCCTCCCCCTACTTGGGCACACATAGGCACTCTCTCTCAAATAAATAAATGAATCTTTAAAAAAATTTATAGCATACAAACTAAGATAGATTTTTACATTCTTGCAGGGTTGTAAAGCACACACACACATAGATACAGATATGTAACGGAGACAAAATGCCTTGGAGAACATAAAATATTTATGGTCTGGTCTTTTACAGAAAAGTTTGGCAAGCCCTGTTATATGGAATAAGCAGCTACACTTCACAATCCATGTTGCTAGCTGATGCTTTATTACCAAGCCCATCAACAACTCAGAAAGTTGAATTTAAACTTTCTCATGCATACAGGGTAGAGTGTATATAAAGTTAAATTTGCTAAAATATCCTGCAGCTTGTTTTCAAGTAATAATTATAATAGCAATAATATTTTTACATGTAATATTTTAACATGAATTAAATTATGAATTAAATTTGTAGTGGATACATGTATCATATTGAGATGATATTCTAGATAGAGCTGTAAAAATTTGAAAGATGAGCAAAAAATATTTAAGGTACCTAAGTAATTTCATAATGAATCAAACCCCACAGTTATCAACTTCAAAGTAAACAAAATTCTACCAAGTATCTATTTAAAGACCTCATGGATATGCTTTGGGATACAATTACTGATTAACTCATTAACTAATTTATTAAATCAGTGACCATTTAATGAGCATGTACTTTGTCTTAGGGATTATGCTAAATGTTTTCTATTAAGTGTAGATACCTATAAAATTATTTGTGATAAAATGAGATAAATGCTCTAAGAGAGATGTGCACTAGGTACTGCAGTAAGAAAATAGGATTGACCAGCTCTGCTTAGTAATAGCTCACTGAGTGTCCACATTGGGTCTTAATGAGTTGGAATTAGCCAGGTGGAACAGTGTGGGGAACACAGGAGAACATAGAAGGAATGACATGAATTGCCCAAGCAAGGCACAGGCATGTGAATCAGCAGGGTTGCAAACCTTGTGTACATCTGGCATGATGTGGTGAGGAGGATATAAGGATATGAGGCTAAGGATCCTGATTATACAAGGGTCATTATGTCATGTAGAGGATTTTGAGTTTCTCCTACAGGCTACAAAATCATTATTGGCTAGTATTTTGAGGCAATAATATAAAAATTATATGCAATGTATTTGGTGGAAGAGAAAAAGATAAATTGAAAGGGAGAGGTGAGGGGCATCTGGGTGGCCTAGTTGGTTAAGCATCTGACTCTTAGTTTCAGTTCAGGTCATAATCTCAGGGTTGTGAGATCAAGCCCCATGTCTAGCTCTGTGCTCAGTGGGTAGTCTGCTTGAGCCTCTCCCTCCTTCTGTCCCTCCTCCCACCAAATAAGTAAATAAATCTTAAAAAAAAAGAGAAAGAGGTGTGAAACTAGTCAGGAGGCTATTATAACAGTTGAGGCAAGAATAAACAGTGGTAGGATTTGGAGGTATCTGGAGGATAAAATTAATAGGATGTAGTTTTCAGTTTGATTTGGGTAGTAAGAAAGAGGGCAGCACCCAGGACGAACCTCAGGTGTTCAGCTTACGCACTGGGTTGATGGTTAAGCAAAGTTTAACAAATTGCAGTCCTTTGGGATGAATTGAGCCTGTTGACAACTTTTATAAATAAAGTGTTACTGGAATAGAGCCGTGACCATTCATTTACTCATTATTTACAGCTGCTTGTGTGCCACCGTGGTAAGGTTGACTACTGGTGAAAAGACTGTGTGGCCCACAAAGCTTAAAACATTTCCTATTTGCCCCTTTACAGAAGAAGTTTTCTGACTCCTGGGTTAAGGCCAGGGACAAGGGATTTTGAAGAGCAGGTTGGAATAATAAGACCAATGTTAGATATGCTGAGTTGAGATGCATGTAGCACCTCTGGGTATATGAAGATGAAAACATGAAACGGGAGCAGATGGGCATCAGGAAAGAATATAAATGCTGTGTATCCCAGGCCCTTTATGGTGTAGTCCACCTATGCAATATAGGAGGCCCAGAATAGGTAATGTGTGTTATAGACTATCCTACAATCTCTAGGTTACAACTGGCCTCATCGTCCCCTGCTCACTTGTCTACACAGGTTCCCACCATCCCTGCTCTTCTCTCTGAGTCCCATTTTGCTCCCCCTACTTTCCCTGGCTCACAGCCAGACCCTTGGTTTTCATTTGAACCCATGTGTCTGCTTTGGAGTCTTGGCATTTTTCATATGGCTCCAGTCATTATAGCTGCAGGTAAAAGGTGCTTCTGTCCCTAAGTAGACTCCGTCTGCCTGGTGGACAGCACTAATCTTGTAGAAACAAACAGGGAAGAGAGTAAAAGTGGCTCAACAAAAGCAGTGGCCAGGGAGGATGAGGGACAGAAGAGGGTGCTATCTGACACCCCAGGGAGGAGCGATAAGTTTGGTCTTGGACATATATGGGGATGAGGATGGCCAAATGGCCTGTATGGCCTTGGAAGTTATCTGCTTGCAGTGAAGGGCTGACCTAACTTGAAAGTGCTTGGCTTGGAAATGACCATATAGCTAGAGTCCAGACCAGTTTTCAGACGAGGTAATCCACTTACCTGGTAAAGTCATGGTAATCCAGGTAATCCAGAGAGGTAACATGCCTTCATCCCAGATATCCTTTTTATTTTTTTTCCTCTACAGAGCTGATACCTCAGGTGACCCAGTTTGTGCCAAGAATTCTGGTTGCTTTTATTCAATTCTTACTGCATAGTCAGCACAAGAACATAATGTAACATCTTATGTAAGAGAAATCACATAAATATTTCCAATAGTGTTTTCCTGCTTAAGATCTTACTATTATCTATGAATCTAAATATATTCATCTTCAAGAGTTCCCGAGGTAGTTAAGGTTCTGTGTGTTTAAGGGAGACATCCCTGTTAGGAAGAAGTGGACTGCTAAGATTTTGCTCTTTCCTTCACCCGTCATCAGACAGTCATTTTCAGGCTAAAAAAAAAAAAAAAAACCACCTCTATTCAGAACCTCAATATTTAAACCAGATGGATGAGGCTACCTGGAGAGGCTGTGTAGGATGTTGGGAGGCAGGAGGAGGGTTCTAAGCCATGTGTCTGAGATTGTCTCCTGTTCTAAAGAAACTTATGAAGAAATCTTCTGAATACTTGATGTATAGGGAATATTGTTGCTGTGCTAGACACTGAAAACATAGATTTTAACCACTGAATATTTAAAAGAGCCGGAACACCCAGTCATGTCACTGCCTGAAAAACAGTGAGCTTGTTTCTTCCCCTTCCAGAATTGTAGTAGTGTGTGTCAACACATGGTCTGTGTTAAAGACAGATTATTCTATAAACTAATTCCCACTTTCAGTTGTGTAAACACTTCTTGGGAGAGCAAGTGCAAGGCTGTAGGCAGCATGAATTCATTGTCAGGCACTCAGTCGTCCCTTAAGGAAGTGGCAGTGGAGAGTCTCTGTTCTTCCCACAAGCCTGTGAGCGCCCCTTGGTGGTGTCCCCAAGCCTTTCCACATCACAGGTTGACTAGAGATTCAGTCCTCTCTCAGCCGGCTCCATGAATGGGCACTCTGACATTTAGTCAGGATGTTTTGTCACAGACTCTCCAGAGAAGTTTGGTTCAGCAACAGTGTTTTTCACTCAAATGGAAACTTGTTATTTGTAACTTTGTTTTTGTTTTCTTATGGCCCTTACCGTTTGTGTTTGCTAAGAATACTTAACATGAGGTCTACTCTCTTAAATTTTTAAGTGCCCAACATGCTATTGCCTATTTTAGGCATATGTTGTACAGCAGATCTCCAGACTTTATTTTCATGAGGATCATCCCAGAAACTTCTGCCCATGACACAGGGCATTGCTCTCCTGATATTTTCCCATCAGTTATTGAATAGGTAATAGACAGGCATGTCTCTCCTGAGAAGTCAATGTGCTATTTCTCTACAGAGCTGGGGGGGGGGGGGGGGAGGGAGAGAGGCAGGACTCTCCCGCCAATCTCTGGAGCAAAGCCGTGTGAGGCAACATGGCTTTATCAGCTGTGACTTTGCAGGCAGGGCAGGCGATTATTTTTATTGGACAGCAATAAACTCCAAACACTATCATTACGAGCTTTCTCCCAGCCTCTTTTCTAGCTCTCCTTATTATAGCCCAGCAGCCTCAGCAATTGTATTTGTCAACACTGTAGGGAGAACTGTGCAACCTGTTGGTGGGCTCTGCAAATTGGGGTTTGCCATGTGAATACTGATGTTTCCAAAGCTCCATCCTGTCATTCAGAATGACATTTCATTCTGTTTATTGTGATTAGTTTTTTGCAGTAGCATTTTAAAAGTGTAATTGCTTTTGTAGTCTCAGGAAGAAAGGGGCCCATAGCCGCATTTAGAGATGTATATAACTGTTAAGCAGGTTGGGGAGATTAAGAACAGTGAGATTTTGAAAAGAGATAGTACATAGATTTAAATACATGAATTTGTTTCTTTCAAGCCATTTGCCAAAAGGATTCACAACAATGTAGATAATAAAAATTGAATTTAAAGTGATTTCAGAAAATAATGGAGAGAGTTCAAAGAAACCAAGGCATTGATCATTGATTGCAGGGAGAATTGGAGATAGTGGATTCAAGTATTCAGACATAAAGTGAATACTTCATGGGGATGAGTAAAGTAATACAATTCAGGGTTGATGACGCATTTATAACAAATAGTAGTAGTTACAGATAGCTGCTATTATGATGTCTAATAAACTAATAGAAGGTATTAATGTACAGTAATATAAGAATGATATATACAAGATCCAAGAAATGTGTTTGGTACTGATCAGACCCATATTCCAGATAAAGCATTTTCTTTATAGCGAAGAAAAGACATGGAACAAGTAGCAGGATCTATCCACTTACTCCATCACTCATTAATTCATTCCAAGGTATTTATGCTATGTCTACTAGATACAAGTCATCATTCTAGATGTTCAAGAAAGAGCTGTGATCAATAGTTCTTGTTTCATGAAGCTTAAAATCTAGAGATGGTAACAAGCAATACACAAACTGATGAACAGTGTTTATATAATTTCATATTACATAGTGATGGGTTCCATTCAAATAAAAGAGCCAGAAGTTAGAGAGTGACTGGGGATAGTATTTAACATGAACAATTTCAATGTATACTGGACACAAGATGAATGGTGGTAGCTAAAGACTTACTTGACACAGCCTTGCAGGTGGGGAGGATCTAGGAGAAGAGGACAAGTGATGGTGACCTATGACAGAGGGCAATCACAGGAACAAGGTGCCTGTGTGAGGGAAGAGAGATGGGACCCAGGGAGCAGGGATTTTGTCTCTCAGTAGGGGCAGTTTGGTCATCCATTACAATGGGAATGGTGGGCTTGAATTGAGGTTGACAACGATAAGTGTTTTTGTTTTAAAGAGTTGGTGGAGGGAGGTAGGTGGGCGATGGGCTAGATGGGTGATGGGAGGGCAGTTGTGATGAGCACTGAGTGTCATATGTAAGTGATGAATCACCGAATTCTACCCCTGAAACTAATATTGCACTGTATGTTAACTAACTTGAATTTAAATAAGATTTTTAAAAAATGCTGAAAAGAAAAGGGAGTTATATCTATACACACACAAAAAAAAAATTAAAAAAGTGGAAATTCTGAAACTAAAAAAATACAATATCTGAAATTTAAAAATTACCAGATGAAATCAATAACCAAATGGAGGTGTAAAAAGAGCAAACCTGAAAATAGAAAAAAAAAATAAAACAAAGAGCCTTTTTTGCTGCAGTGTTTAAAGTAGAGTATGCATGCGTATATATGTGCTGGGGACAGGGTATATGGAGCAGGAAGGCTTTTGAAGAGGCTACCGCAGTGGTCCAGGTGAAAGTTAGTAGATATTCAAACGAGGTGATATGTGGGCACTGGGGACAAATGGCTGATGGTCGATGTCCACAGTATAAGTTCTGGTCAGGGCTTTTTATCTTATTTGCTTCAAATTAGAATGAGAACCTCTTGTCAAATGGATCAATTAAAACATAATGACAGTTGACTAAATCATCAGCATGATCCTGAGAAAATCCTCAACTGCTGAATACAGCTTGATTAAATTCAGTTGCTTATGAAGAGTACTAAAAAGTAAATTCAAAGCATTTGCTATAATCCACACTGTTAATCCCTCTCTCACTCTCTCTTTAGACTAGAGTGTATATGCCTCTATGTGGGGTGGGGATGGGCAGGGGCTGGAGCAGGAAGCCTTTGGAAAGAAGTCATTGCAATAATCCAGATAGAGATATTGTTATGGGTTGAACTGCACTCTCCAAAAAGAAATATTGAAGACCTAACCCTCATTTTTCAGTGTGACTTATATTTGGAAATAGAGTCATTGCAGATGTAATTAGTTCAGAGGAGGTCACACAGGAGGACTTTGGCCCCTGATCCAATCTGATGGGTGTCTTTATGAGAAGAGGAGACGATGCAAAGGCACACACACCCGGGAAAGGTCATGGGGTGGAGGCAAAGACCAGAGTGAGACAGCTGCAGGCCAAGGAATGCCAAGGATGGCTGGCCAAACCAGAAGCTACAAGACGCAGGGAAAAATTTTACCCAGGCTCTGGAGAGAGCAAAGCCTATCTGACATCTTGCTTTCAGACTTCTAGCCTCCAGAACTGTGAGACAATGAATTTGTATAGAGCCATTTACTTGGGGTACTTTGCTAATGCAGTCTAGGAAATGAATACAGATGTGATTTTAGTGCTATTAAGAGGCAGGCTTTCAACATTAATTCTTTACTGAGAACAACTGCCCCTCTCGACAAACCTCCTTAATCTAAGTCACTGTTGCGTACTCAAAAGGCACAAAATGCACAATGACCCAGAGCATTCATGACAATATATAATCATAAGCAACTTTATCATTAATATCTATGATTTATGTGCCCAACACTGTGCCAGCTTTGACATATGCTATCTTAATTTATCCCTCATCAAACCCATGAGGGCTTTATAATTACTTGTTGTTATATAATCAATAAGGGACTTGATATTTAGAAATGTTATAAATCTTACACAGGTCACACAGTTAGGAAGGGTACAGTAGAAAGCCAGGACTCAAGAACTTAAGGTCATTCTGGTCTGTAGGCTGAACTCGTAGTCTCTATCTATAGAGGCTTCACAAGAGTCTTGATGTGTGGGTGACTGAAGGATTAGTCTTCCTCTTTCCTGATCCTTTGCTTCCTGCCCTCTAGTCCCTATTGGCCAATTCCACAGATGGAAGAGAGGGAAAAGTAGCAGTGAAATAACATTCCTTCTCAGGCATGGAGTGAAAGGAAAGCCATCTTCAAAAGTTCTGGAAGGCCATTCTGTGTTGCTACAATTTAAAGTCTTCAGTTGACTCGCAAGTTTGTTTGGAATGTGAAACATTTTGTTAGTATCAGAATTGCATATTTTAAACCAATGAATCATGAAATGCCTTTTTGTTGGGGGTGTGGAGCAGCGATAGCGTACAAGAGGTACATATTCTGAAAAAATAACTGGGAAAAATATTTTCAGTAGTGATTATATTTGTTGAGAAAGAGCAAAAGCTTTTAGGATTCTATTTCTAGAACTGGTCAGTAATGTGCCATGGGTTACTTGACAAAGCACTAAACAATGGAGCTAGCCTCTTCTCCCTGCTTCTCCACCCCTGGGAGCAGGCAATGGGGAAATGAGTGCCAGCTCTGAAGAAAGAATATCAATTTTGTCTTTGGTTTCACCTATGTTAGTGGGAAAACTATTTATTTGAAATAGATGAATACAATGATTCCCTTAATTAGAAAATATTTCACAAAACCATTCTGGGAAAATAAATCTTTCCATTCTATTTTAAGGAGAGTTTATCATGTTTTATGAATTCCATGGTTTCTCTTTGAACCAAATCATTTGCTGGCACAATCTATAATCCCTGACGTATATTTTAGGGCTATCTATATGTAATGATTCCTTTCATTGTGGCTCAAATTCATTACATTGGCTTAATCTAGCATCTCCATAATATGATATATTAATACTTTGTTGTGACAGTAGATCATGGTAACTTTTGAGGCTTTAAAGTATTTGAAACCATGGCCTAAGGTTTTGGGAAATTGAAAACAACATATGTGGACAGAGTCAATGGCTCAGCTGTATAAAATGACTATTCAAACAATTGATATCATATTACAAAATAAAGGTTCCCAGATCTGGAAAATATCTCTAAGATCATCTGGTAGTTCTAACACATAGGTATTTAAAAGCTCCTTTAAAAATAAGGTTATGTAAGCTCAGGGAGCTAAGATGCCTTGCCCAAGATCATGATGGCAGTTTCTATCTCTGCAACATTAGTAAGAGTGATTTTTTTAAAGATTTTATTTATTTATTCATGAGAGACACAGAAAGAGAGAGGCAGATTCATAGGGAGAGGGAGAAGCAGGCTCCATCCAGGGAGCCCAATGTGGGACTCGATCCTGGAACTCCAGGATCATGCCCTGAGTCAAAGGTAGATGCTCAACCGCTGAGCCACCCAGGCGTCCTATAAGAGTGATTTCACTTAGCATTTGGCTAGTGGAAAAACTATTAACCAAATATTACAAATCAAATTTTAATATTATTGCCTCTTGGCTGGGAATCCAACATTAAATTCTTTTCCACCACTTTGGGCAATTTATTTGAGTGCTCTCTACTCAGTTTCCTTCCCTGCAAAATCAGGCTGACCTCTCTGAGTTTACAGAAAAACAATCTGGAAACTAGTATTAATCTTGTTTGCTTTTTATTGTATCTTGTTTTCTGAGCTGGGTTGTCTGAAGACACATTTATAGGTCAAAAGAGGGCATTTTCAAGGATTTAAGAATTAAAGGTCACATTTCCATTGACAATGTGGCTCTTCCCTAGATGGAATGTGAAGTCTATAATTACCATTTTGTACCATTTCAACAATACCTTGTTATTTTTATTGCAGCCATGGACATTTTAATAATCAGACCATATTTATTACAACTGATTTATCAATTAAGTGATAGAATGCCCCAGTAAAATAAAGTTTTGCATATTTAAAACTATCTTTCAATACATACATTCAATTGTGAATGATATTTAAGTGAAAAAGAAACAGATAATTCTGTTTTTTAGCCTCCACCCCTCCCACCCCCATCTCCTTTTTAACAACAGAAATAATTGTTCCCAGAAGTCTCTACACTGTGAAGCCTGGGCTGCCATCCTTTGATGTGTCTCTTGCATGGTAAGATCAAATAGTTCCCATAATTACATTTGGTAATTTCAGAGTCATTATTTTTGTTGTTAAGGTTTTCTGTACTCCAAAAAATAAAATTCTAGGTCAACAAACCATTGTATAATGCAAAAAAATGTTTAATGTCATTGTATATTGAAAATTGTATAAAGAAAATTGTATAATAATTAAAAAAAAACAAGTAGCATAATAGTGGGGAGGAATGAAAATGTGTTCTGTTAACCTCTGGTTCTGGATACCTTGGGTCTAAATGCACAGTCTCCGTCACATTAGTTGAAAATGCTCACTTTGCATGTGTGTTAAAGGACCCCTTTTACAAACCATATCTACTTGAAGTGGATAATCTCAGTGGTCCCTTTGACATTTAGAAAACAATAGTCTTAAGGAGCAGCTCTAATAGTCATTGAAAGAGTCTTTAGAAATAAAAGAAATATACTTGAACTTGAGTTTGTAGGTAACAGGGATTTTCAGTGGTATTGTGAAGTCCTTTGCTAATGGTATTTCCAGGTGTTTAGGATTTTATTTTTGAATTATGTGAGTACCACATTAAAGGAAAAGCTTGCAATTAAATATCATGCTTTCAAATATGCCTCAATAATATTTAGGGCATTTAAGTCACCTGATTTGCATATTGTCTTCCAATTCCCTCTAGGAAAGCCCTTTTACAGAAGGATACATCCTGTTCAGCAAATTTTAAATGTAGTCCCATCTGAAGGCAGGCAGATGGAGCAGAGACGTTCTTCAGTCTCTGGCAGCCTGTGGATCATAAGATGACACTGACGTTCCACTAGAGTCGATCCTTCATGGCAGGCGCTGAAATGAAGTGCTGGCCATATGGCCAAATTGGAAGGACACAAAACATTCATTAGCATCCAATTTAGCCATTATGTGGCTGGACAGTACCACACAGCCTGTAATTATTCCTATTTGGTCCCTAGGGAATCAAACTCAAGGATACTTTTCCTGATTCATTTTATTTCACATCTAATGGATCCATGTCTTTGTAACTAATATGCCCTAATCACTTAGGTCTAGGTTCCTGTGGAGCAAGAAGAGAGAAAGCTAGATTTTTTTTCAGTTGTAAGGCTAAACTGAGGGATATAAACAGTTGTCACCTTTGAATAATGCAAATTGTTTCTGTGTGTGGGGCTTTAGCATCTCTAGAGAATTTTAGAATGATGGGATTAAAATGCAGCAAATTTGTACTCTTTGACCAGTATTTTAACTTTTATGAATTCATCCAACAGATGAATTATGTATGTGCACAAGGATTTAACCACAAACATGTCCATGGCAGTGTTATTTTTAATAGAGAAAAATGGAGAAAAACTAAATGTCTATTTAATTCATTTATTCATTCAAACACGACATAGGCCATTATTCTGAGCCATACACTGTTCTATTTACTAACCAATGGCAATTGAATAAAATAATTGTGATATTTCATGTCATGGAATACCATGCAGCTACAAACCATGCTGTAGAAGAATATCCAATGACGGAGCAAGATGTCAATGATACATTAGTGAGAAAGTGAGTACAATACAGGGATGCACCTTTAAATGCTTATTTTTTCAAATGTAACTGCAATGAATACCTATAACTTTTCTAACGAGAAGAACAAAACAGTAGACTTTATTTCCAAACAGCTCACCAAAAGAAAATCTATCAAACTGAAAAATCATGAATATGTCAGCTGATAATAATGGATCTTCTAAAGGAAAGGACTAAATAAACAAATGTTTATTGAGATCCTACTGTGTGCGGTCTTGTGCGGGATGCTTGGTTACCTTCAAGGGTGGATGCCTTCAAGGGGCTTCAGGTATGACTAAATCCTTTGAGGGTGAAAGCAAGGAAGAAAAAGGGTGATGTGTTGCTCTACTCCCTTCTATAGGAAACATCCAACTGTTCTAGATATCCTGCCATCATTTGGGGATGTCTTTTCTACTTTATTTCACTCTACTTGAACTTGACTTCATGGTTGTAAACATTTTGGTGGCATGGGGTTGTTTCAAGCTACATTTTGTTTAAAGTTCCAGACACTGATAGCTTTGGTTGCTGTGAAGAGTTAGAACAGCCCCAAATGATATGGCATTTCATTTATTCACACAGCATGGTGTGAATAAGGTTTCCTGGTAGTAAATCAGGAGCTATAAATGGGGAAGGGAAAAGAATAAAAAGCCCAAGCATAGCATGTGAAGGGTAGGCAGTCAGAAGTGAAGAACAAAAGTGTGGCTCATTCTGTACATGTCCAGGTAGGCATCACAGCATACAAAAATAGAAAGGGACCAAGCTGGAGGAAGCCAGCCAGGGCATGACTTTGGACATATGGGCAACAATGAGGGTCAACAGCATAGGAACTTATCAAAAGCATGGCTTCTTAATGGGCAAGGTAGATTAGAAGTATGAATATAGCCATGGAAGAGCCTAATTTCGCCTTTCTTTAATATGAGTATTGTGAGTCACCAAATAAGTATATTTAACTAACAATTGAATTTACCTGCCTCCTCTAATATTTTCTGGAATGTGATCACCATACAATCCGTTGGCTTACAAGAAAGATAAAGAAAAGAAATCCTCTACAGGAACTTCAACTGAGGAAGTAATGATTCTCCAAGTTCTATGCTGTCCATTTTAGAACATGTCATGCTAGATTTTCCTTGAGCCTTCCCGTAATTTCATAGAAAAAATATTGACCTCAAGAGTGCTAAGGAAGTACAGACAAATCTCTTCTCATGAATGGAGGGCACTTTCTCTGATTTTGTTACTCTCATCTACATTAGTAAGCTTTGGCTTGGTTTCTCTTGCATTCTAAACTGCTGAGTGATTGCTTCAAGCGTTACCTGCCTGCAGCAGATAAAGCTGACAAATGTGTTTTGAGACTTTGGAGTAACACAAATAGAAGCAAATAAAAGCTAAAATTCGAATGCATGCAACGTAATTAGATGAATCTACAGCCCAGTTTATAAGGAAAGGTGATTATGAATCAGATGGATAGTTTTCAGGTAATTTTTATGCCAGGTATACGCTGTATGTACCTCCTGTAATAAATAGCAGTAAAGCGTGTGTGCCCAGGCACACACAAGATTGTGGCCTCCTGGGAGCTGTGCTTTAACTTGAGATTTAAATTTGCTCTGGTTTTGGAAGGCTTGCAGGTATTAAATTAGAAAGATCTGACTGCATGACTCTATAGTTGTTTTTTGGAGCTTAGTTTATTGCCTGAAATTAGAGTAACCACTAGAAGGATTTTGTTTGTACATAAGCAGCAGAATGAGTTATAAGGTTGAGTGCTGATTGATGAATTTGATCAATTTAGATTGTCAACTGAAATAATTTTGGCCAAAATAGAGCTTTATTTATTTATTTTTTATTAATTAAAGGTTTTCAGGAGTCTGAACTCTCTAATGATTTTAACCATCTTCAGACTTATACTGTGCCAGTATAAGTACTACTTCATGCTACATATAATTTGGAAAATGCTTTAATTCCTCTGTAGATTATTATTTTGCTTTAAAAAATCTGATCAACATTTAAAAATCAATACTTCTTTTTAATGTAAAAAAATCCTAATAATACTGAACTGGTGTACTGATTTACTTTCTCAAGCCCAGGACAAGAGACATGTTGTCTGTAATTTTTCCTCTTGCTTCAAATTTACAAAGGCCAAGGAAAGAAAGTTTACCTGACTTTACTACTCATGATGCTCAGCAGCAAATCCTGCCATTTTTTGTTTTTGACTAAGGTTTGACGTTCCACTTATTCTAATTACTCAGTGTCTGTTTTGTTGCCAAGAAGATGTCAGGTCAGGCTAAATCTCCCTTCTTTGTTGCCTTAAAACTGAGCCTCTGGGGGGCACCTGGGTGGCTCATTTGGTTATGCTAGACTCTTAGTTTTGGTTCTGGTTACGATTGCAGCAGGGAGTCTGCTTGGGATTCTCTCCCTATCCCTCTGGCCCTCTCTCTGACATGCTCTTGTCTTTCTCTAAAATAAATAAATATATCTTTTAAAAAATGAATAAAAAAATAAAATGCTCTTGAAATGAGAAAAAGGGAAGTTGGCCAAAATCATCTAAAAAACAAAAACAAACAAACAAAAAAACTCAGTCTCTGACTCTCATCATCTGGGGCTGTGGACTCTGTTCTTGTTGGTACTCTGGGAAACTCAGTTGGGTTACCTGTTTTCATTCTTTGTAATGCCATCAACCTTTCCCAGGTCTCTGGAAGTAGTTTGCACCTAGAATCCTGCCAACCATACAGTGCCTGCACACCTCAGGATACCTCTCCATCCTGCAGGTTGACCTCCCTGGAACTCGAACTTGTCTGACACCTGTTCCCCCCAAAAGGCTGACTTTGCCTGAGGCAGGGGCCGGGCGGTATCTTCCTATCCATCAAACCCAGTACTGCAGAGTTACAAGGTTTATCATGCTGCAGTCTGTCCTCATCAATAAGTCACAAGTGGGAAATGTGTAAATTCTGCTCTCCCGATTCCATTAAAATTCTTAATAAAACAACTAAAAATGGCATAATTTCATTGTCTTTTATATCTCATAAAAGAACTTATATTATTACAGCATCAGGCAGGACTTTGGTGGAGTAAGACAAAATTGGTAGGTTTTGATGAGAAGTAAGGAGTGAAATAAAGCCTAAAATTAAGATCCTACCTAGATGTCTCAGTTCTCGAAAGCCACAATATAACATATAACAAACGACAGCCTAACTATAAACAGTTTGGTTGGAATCAACTATAAGCACTTATTTTTAGTCTATCAGTGGTTAAATGGCTCTGCTGATCTGATTTGGCTTTTTCTCCCTTTCTGGAGTCTCAGCCAGGGCAACCGAAGTCACATGTCTGCTCCCTGTGTCTTCTGCTTCAGCATCTACCCCTGACATGATCTCAGGTGAAAGTGAAGGTGTGGAAGAGGAATCCAGAACATATGCATGTCTGCTTTATCAAGTTTGCCGCTGTCCCATTGGTGGAAACAAGTTCCATGGCCAAGTGTAGGGTGGGCCATGAGTGTGGTTGGTCCGTACCAGGTAGGACAGGTATACAAGAGTACCTCAATAGATGGTTCATGTGCTGGAAAGGGGACTGGAGAGAGGCACTGATCAGATGCTAACAGGAATTATGCAGTCCTCAAACAGGATTCCTCAGACCCAATCCTTTCATCATTTTTCATAATCTCCCAGAATTAGAGTTCTTATAATAAACAACAGATATCCATTCTTTTGGACAGAAGTTTCCATTAGGAAGGAAAACCCCCCCAAAATTTTCTCAGTATAGAGAAATTATGGTATTCTTGAAATCTAGGCAAATGTTTTCTATTATTGACATGACACTAATACCTTACAAAAATAGCAATAAGTATTTATTTTTAAGAGCTCTGTTGAAAGTAATATTTGCCTTTCCCACACATTGGTCTTGGGGATTGTTCTGCTTAGAAAATGGAACCAAACCAAACCAAATGAGTTTGAGTGAAGTCAGCATCTGTTGCCTTTGCTTCCTGGGAATCTGTCACCAGGACCACATTCTGTTTGCCACCAAAGCATGGCTGGCTTGAAGCAACATGCGATGTACATGATTTCAAGGCTTTATTTTCCTTCCGGGAGTTGATCTTATTTCTTCTTCTATTCTCCAAGCAGCCTCCTGGGAATATCTTGTGGGCCACTATATCCCTTTCCTGAACCATAGTACCATAGTACCATTCTTAAAATAACTTTCCTCAAGGCCAGGCATTTTTCTCAGGATATTATTTCACCATTTCCTCACTCATCAATATTTAATAGCTTGAAAAAAATATTTAATAGTCTGTCATATATTATCACATTTCTGAAAGCTAATGTTTTGCTAAGGTGTTAATAAATAAAATGGCTACCATACAGTAGTTATGTTTAAAAGGAAGCTTTTAATAATTTATGATGGCTTATGGGACTGCTGAGGAAGAGACTTGGGGTGACTAGTATTTAAATATCTTTTTTTCTCATTTTAAAATACTACAAATTAATTTTAGATGATTAAAAGATTAAAAGCTATGAATAATATAAAATCACTCCTAATCTCACACAGGGATCAACTACTTGACTTTTTCCTCATTTAGAATTTATATGTATATATGTGTGTGTATTAGTCAAACTGTATGAAATTGCCAGTATTCAATTGTTTTTTGAACTACTAAAACAACAATTTTGTGTGTTTTAACCTTATAGTGGTGATCATTCCTTCTATTAGTAAATCTTCTACTGAGAAATGGAACCAATAGGGTGGATAGATGATCTATTAATCTATCTATCTACCTACCTCCCTACCTACCTTTCCATCTAGCTATGCATCTATGTATTGAGAGTGAGAGAATGGGGAATGATTGAGAGAGAGAAGAGAGAGAGTTTTATTTTTTAAGGAATTGGCCCATGATTGTGGGGGCTGGGAAGTCCAAAATCTGTAGAGTAGGCCAGCAGGGTGGAAGTTCAAGGAAGAGTAGATATTGCTATCTTGAGTCTGAAATCTGCAAGACTTCTATGTTGCAGGCTTAAGGAAAAATTGCTTCTTCTTCAGTAAACTGGCCTTTGCCCTCAAGGCTTTCACCAATTTTTTTTTAAAGATTTTATTTATTTATTCATGAGAGACACACACACACACACACAGAGGGGCAGAGACACAGGCAGAGGGAGAAGCAGGCTCCATGCAGGGACCTCAACGTGGGACTCGATCCTGGGTCTCCAGGATCACACCCTGGGCTAAAGGCAGGCGCTTAAACCGCTGAGCCACCCAGACTTCCCAAGCCACCCAGGCTGCCCACTTTCAGCCAATTAAATGTGGCCTATCCACTTTATGGTATGGTATGGTAACCTGCTTGACTCAAAGTCTATGGATTTAAATATTAGTCACATCTAAGAAATACATTCCCAATGACATCTTGATAAGTGTTTGACCAAATAACTAGGCCTCATAAACTAGCAAAGTTGGCACATAAAATTGATATCACATTCTTCAGAAATATTTCTGCATCCTGGTTTTTTACTATTAAAAGCAAATGGCAATAACTATTCTGCTAAATAGAGCTCTGTCTATATCTCTGATAAGTTTATTATGTTTATAAGAAAAGCAATCACTGGTTCACTTAGCTAAGACAAAAATCACTCCTAGCTGTGAGGATACTATGACGTCTAGAATAATTTGTCTTTATCTGCCTGGGTTCCAACACATGAGGTCTCTGTCTTTCTCTCTTGCAGCTAGTTTCTGCACAGTCATTGGTGGGATAGCACCAAACTGTGGACATAGGGCACTCAAGAATGGGAAGTCAGTGGCTGATTGTCTGAGGACAAACTGATAACAAATATCAATAGCTCTTGGAGACAAAGGCTGCTCTTGGAGTCTTAATCTTGTTTTAATATTTTTGGAAAACAAAGAGTTGGTATTAGAACAGCATTTTATAATCATTATTTTATTTGTTTCTCACAACAATCTTATGAGATAGATACTATTATTATAGTCATTTACAGTTAGAGAAACTGAGGCTAGAGCAGTTAAGGAACTTGAAGAATGACAATGTGGCTGTTGGATATTAATTTAATGGTCCAAGTATGGGATACCATTAATCTTTCTATTGCTATAGAGAGAAGGTGGTGAAACCAGGCATTGGCTAACCTTCAGGGAGCTGGAGATCTGAGATTGGCTGCAATCATTTCATTGTAGATTACACACTATCATATAGGCTGGAGAGTTGTGATGGCTTAAAGCCCAGAAGGCTAAGTGTGCATTCTCGTTACTTATTGCATATTTAGGCATCATCTTATTACATCACTGGGCAAAGACCTCGAGGTGTGTCTCTGATTGAAAGACCAACATATGTGGAAAAGAGCAGTGTGTATTTGCCATAATAGAACCAATAGAAGTCTATTGATGCACTTACGAGGGTATGAGTGTGTGTGTGCAAGTGCACATGCACACTATGCTTTTGAAGCAAGACCATTATTGCATGGAGAACGAATTATGGGATTATAAAATATTAACTCAGGAAAAGACCTGGGATATTATCTAATACATCTCCTTCAATTTCAATTGTAGAAACTGATCCCTGGAGAGATTGAGTGCTCAAAGTCTATCAGTCAGTTCTACACACTATTGCATTGATATAAAATTGTACTTGTATGCTGAGAGTTTGACTTCGGTGAATATATATCTTTGGATTTTCTGGAAAGTGCCATTTTTAAATCTACTTTGCTGTTGGCTTCAAATCTATTGATGTGTTCTGAACACTCATATTTCAGAACTTAAATTATATCTCTAATACTCTATTTCAGCTTCAGGAGTGGTACAAAGGTTCCTAGTGAGAGTATTTGTTCCAATAGTTTTTGATATGGAAAATATATTCGCCATACTCATGACTGAGTGTGCTTGTTTCCAGGCCAACAGAGAGAGAAGAATCATAATTTTCTTTCTTAGAGATGTCTTTGCTGTTATCATGACACCTTTAATCTTGCTCTTCCTTGGCTTCTACTTCCCCTCTCTTTCTCTCTTTACACTTTTTCTACTAGAGGGGTTTTGTGGACCTCTACTGAAGTGGTGGCCAGAAATTGAGTGGGGTTGTCAATGAGTTACATTGAGAAATATCAGGAGTCAGAGTTACTATGGAGGGGAAAGCTGCAAATGTGTGTATCATTAGTTCACATGTGTACAAGGTGTTACAGTCATCTAGAAAGGGTGTTGCAGTTGGTAGCCAACATAGCTACGAGTCCTTGCCTGGGTGGTGGATGCAGGGTTCAAGTTCATTTTAGAAGTCAGTAGTGTGTCAATTCTCCTCTTTCAGCAAAGATAATTAAACTCAAGAAGACATCACTCCAAGAAGGTCATATTCTTCCAGGAATGTGCAGACATTTATAGCCACTGCAAAGTTAATTTTGTATGAAGAATGGTAAATGACTTGTGTTAACTTCACTTTATGCATAAACTGAGCCCCTGAGTATATGTCAGGTGTGTCAAAAGCTACGTAGTAGGTTTGGGGGCCAAGAACAGGACTGTGGCACCATGTCTTTGGATTCCCTTCCTTGTCCTATTTCCTAGGAAAAATCACTTTCCATGAGGAACAACAGCGCAGGGGGGAGGCATGCTGCTGCAGGAAGTGGTCAGAACAGCTTCCCCTAGGATAAACAGGACCATGGAGAGGATCCATCACCACTCTATTGAACTTTTTCTTCATTTGAATTGAGCCAGTGGCAGATGGTGCTCCTCCAATAATATGGTCTTAGCGTTGGAGAGTAGGTTTCCTACAAGAGTGAGAGATTTGGAATCAAGGAAATCATTTATCTTCCTTCCTCCCTAGAAGCCCTGTACCATTTAGTTATAGGACCAGTAGTTTATCTTGGGTGATTCTCATTCCTTCTTCACAGAACAGCTTAATCCAGGATCGTTTTTATAACTTCCAGGTTGTGGCAGGCTCTTGAGATTTTGTACAACGGGTGTAAGCTATATGTGAATGAAATTTCTTGGCTGATGTCCTATTAATGAGACCCAGCAGCATAAAGTTCCTAAACCACGAAAGCTAATCATCACATCTCTCTTGTTCCTACAAGACCAGTCAGCTAATCTTGCCAGCTGTAAATTAAGGAGACATGGAAGATCATATATCTTATCACACTGAAGGGAAAATTCAATGTCAGCTACAGTAGAGGAATTAGAAAGCAAGGGATCCAGGCTACTGTTCTATTGGAAAGGTGAATCGTTTGGAGGAGGATGCAAACCACTGCCCCTGTGTTATTCCTCTAATCAGGAGCTGATTAGCACTAGGAAGAATGAGGTCAAGGGCAATACATCGAACCTTTGGTGACCCTGTTGGCATCTGACTTCACCTAGTTTGTCATAAATGGTGCCATCCAACCCAAGGGAGAGCCTGGAGAGTGGACGTGAATGGACTTGTAAAAACATAGCTCTAACATTAAAAAACAATTCAGAGCAATTGTTCTACCAAAAAGCTGCTCTGATGGAGTAAACTTTTATACAGAAGAAGTTCCCATTCTGTTTTGGGATTTGTTGAACCTATGTGATGGAGGAGTGCTCTTGTCCTCAACAGTTAATTGTCCTGGTTTGTATTCACAGATCTTCTCTTTTGGCATTGTGATGCTGAATAAGTCGCTGGGCTTTTCAGAGCCTCCATTTTTTCATCTGAAATATGGGAACAATTAAACAAGATAAGTTTACAAAAATCATTTAGTGCATTTTTTTTCATACATAGAAGCTCTTAAATGCCTAGCTTATGGAGTTCTTACGGGGATTGAATGAACTGCTATATATTAAAGTATTGTATAAATGTAAATCCTTACACATATGTAAGCTATTAATATTATCTCCTCATGTGTGTGTGCCCATGTGCAGGTGTGTGCACATACATATGTATGAGAGGGAGGCAGTGTGTACAACTCTATGTATTTGTCTACTTAGTTTGGAGCTCCATGTACAGGAGAGCTTAATTCAATGTGAAAAAGCAAGCTATGCCATATCTAATATTTTAAAATAATCAATTCCATTTAAACCACAGAATCACAGGAGAATTACATCAGCCTCCTGGAGGCTGCAATGTGGCTCTGGGTGAGATTGGATCTGCCACTCTCAACCTCTAAGCTGAGTGAATGTGTGCGTGTGTTTTAATGGGTTTCCATGGCGGGTTGACCTTTCCAGTACATAGGTGAGCCGACTTAAGTTCCTGGATCTGAAACCTTCTGAGGCACACATGGCCCCGAGGGTGGAAGGTATTTTCTAATCAATAACACTTCAAGTCAGCAAAAACCTACATAAGCTCAATTTTGCAAAATCTTATAACACTTTGTGACAAAGTCATTTATGAATGTTCTTTAGCATTTAAAAGGCTCTTTGTATACTCTGTCAGAATTCCAAGCAATGAATTTTGCTTGATTTTTAAGGGGGAGAAAAGTCTTCCATTTAATTTTTAAAGGAGTGCATGAATACATTTCATTCGGCTTTAGTTGGCAACATCTGTTGTTTATTTCAGAGTTGGACTCATGAAATGTTAAATCTACCAGGGGCCTCAGAGACTTTGAGTCCAGTGGCTTTTGAACTGGGCTTTGCAGAGCATCTATGGAGGTGCCTCTGGTCTCCCCAAAGGCAGGGGCAGAGGACTTTACTGATTGGCAGGGCTCCAGGAAAACCAGCCCGTTCAAGCAAGGCAGCATCATTTTTAAATGATTCACATATTACAGCTCATTATACAATTTTGTTTCAAAATTTTTGTTTCGTTTACAAAGTTGGAAAACTACCAATCTATTCCAAATCCTTCATTTCACAATTAAGGATTCAAGGCTTCAAGAAGGGTACTTTCTGTTTAAGTTTACACATTTAATAGATAGATCATCAGAGTCTAGGTTTAGTGATTCTAATTCAGTACTCACTCAACTGAGTGAGAGATTGTTGGGGGAAGGAGAGCAAATGATGCCTACCTTTCATCTAAAGGTAGAGAAAGTCCTGATGGATGGGTGCTTATGCATTTGGTATTGATTCCTTCATTTATTCATTTATTCATTTACTTAGCAAGCTTTCAGAGATACCAAGGGGTAATAGGGAACAAGAAGAACCTGATTTTGACTTTAAGGATGCAGTTGTGTCAGAGACAAACATAAAAGCAATGACTTATTATACACAAAAAAGGGAAATGAAGCTGCAAGTTCAACATCAGGTTTAAGGGTGTTTTAATCTTTGAGGCAGAACTGTTTACCTTCCTCATCTTGCCAGCCCTGAGGGGAGAACAGACCTTGATATAATCAAGAAACTAGATGGATGCTGGGGGGGGGGGGGGGGTGAAGAAGGGAGGGGCTGGGCATGGGAGGGGAGGCTTGGAGGCAGGGCCAGATCTCATGGCCTTGGTAAGCCACAGTGAACTGTTTTGATCTCATTTTAAAAACAGCAGAGAAAATTTGAAGAGTCATGATTAAGGGAAAGGAATAATTAGTCTTTTTTTAAAAGAAGATTTTATTTATTTGTTAGAGAGAGAGAGAGAGCATGAGTAGGGAGAGGAGCAGAGGGAGAGGGAGAAGCAGACTTCCTGCTGAGCAGGGAGCCTGAGGCAGGGCTCCATCCTAGGACCCTGAGATCATAACCTGAGCTGAAGGCAGACGCTTAACTGACTGAGCCACCCCCATGGCCCATGATTATTCTTTTTAAATATGACCTGTCTAGGGCAGCCCAGGTGGCTCAGCGGTTTAGCACCGCCTTCAGTCCAAGGCGTGATCCTGGAGACTCGGGATCCAGTCCCACATTGGGCTCCCTGCTAGAGCCTGCTTCTCCCTCTGCCTCTCTCTCTCTCTCTCTCTCTTTCTGTGTCTCTCATGAGCAAATAAATAAAATCTTTAAAATAAATAAATAACTAACTAAATAAATAATAAATAAATAAAATCTGTCTAGCCACTTATATGAAGAATAGATTATGGAGTCAACAGCAGAAACAAGGACCTGGCTGAGTGAACTCTACAGTAGTATAGGTGAGGCACTGAACTGGTGCAGGGCTGTGGTTGGTTGTAAATTAATGAAAGTGGACAGATTCAAGATAGCATTTGAAATAAAAGCAGTAAAACTTGATAATGATTAGATATGAAAATAGAGGAATCAAAGATAGATTGGAGTGTTTTGGTTTGAGTAACTGAGTGATTGATTGTACCTTAGGGCTAGGGCAAATACTCGGGAAAGGGCAGTTTTGGTCATGAAAATTTTGAACTGTCTATTGGATATCCTGGGGGAGACAACATTTGGGGAAGCCAGACTAAAGTGTCTGTATGTAAGGGTTGGAGATATACTCTTGGGGACCCTCTCTGCTGTATTTAAAGCCATGGATCTAAATAAAATCATCTATGCCAAGAGAAGAATTGAGAAGAGAAACTCAGGTTAATCCCCAAACTATGAAATAGTTAGGAGTCAACTGAAATAGATGGACAGCAACAACTGGATAGAAGAAAAACAAGGATAGTGTAGTATCAGAAAAACTGAAGGTCATTATCCATTGGTGTATTAACTCTAGTGTATCTGCTAAGGTCCCTGATGCCTGGTAGGTACCTCACTGTTGGTACAATGATAGATTTAACAGCTCAAATAAGGAACAAGAAAGAGATCCTGGTTTGGAAGGAGCATTGAGTGAGTCTATCGGTTGTTAACCCATAGGAGATCTCACCAAGTGTTAGAGAATTCAATTTCTCTACTAACAGAGCTCAAATATACATGGGTTTAGCTCTGTGTACATTCTCTTTGGCTGCACAAATGAGATGAGATGCATGCATGAATTTTGAGATGAGACATACCAATGAAAATAATTTGAAAATGGGGTGGCTGGGAACCAAAGAAAGTAAAGCAGCAAGTGGTGAAAGTGAGAATGTGGCAATGCAACCTTGGATGGCCACAGTGATGCTGGATGCTGACGCAAGCCAAAGCTGGGCCTTGATGCTACTGGGAGGAGAGGAAGGTAGAGACTGGCAGAAGCCTACAAACTATTGGCATAGTATAGGCTGTGACCTCTGCTCAGTGCTCAGGTTCAATGGCATGAAGTTATGAGGGTCAGTACTGGATAGTTTCAATAAGGGTAGCCTCCGCTCTCCATTTTTCTATCTCAAGCACTTAAGTGACTTTGTACTTGGGACTATAATAGGGTATAAGAAATAGAAGAAATAAATGCTACGTGTCTAAATTCAGGAGGCATTGGACATTTGGATCCTTGGGGAAAAATCTAGGTCAATGCAAGTTATCTGGAAAAAAAGCCAGATGGATAGGAAACGTATTGTTGGAGGCAGAAGGGATAAAAAATACTGGAAGTTTTCTAACAAACAAAGGGTGATGTCTAGAAAGGAATTCTGTTGTATTTATTATTGGTAATCTTTAGGAGCATCCAATGAATTGAATGTGTATGCTACATGCCTTGCTTTGCATGGAGTGCACAGTGGTGGCCAAATCCAGTGAGTTCTTCATCCTCATGGTTGTTGCTTCTACTAGGGGAGACATTGCTGAAATAAATTCACAAAAGAACCTTATAGAAAACTCGTAATCTGTGATAATGCTGTAAAGGATCCTAAGAAAGAACTAAGAAGAGATCATGGGGAGATAACTCAGATTGGAGGGGTCAGGGAAGAGGTGACATCTGAGATAAGAACTGGCAAACTTGGGCTTTTGCCGTACATCGTGTTCATGTGCCCTTGTAAGTACCCACATGGAGTGAGCATGCAAATAGCAGAAGGGGATAAAATGTCCCCCTCCTTGGCATCCACCTACCATTCTGTCCGTTCTGAAATTGTCTTCATTGGAATCCCTCTGTTGGAGGTAAACACATAGAGCTTCCAGCACCTAGTGTTCCGTCAGGATGATTGAAAAGATTAAGTGAATCAATGAATGGTTGGGTGTTCTTCAAGAAACTGTGTTTGAATGCTCTCTGTAGCCTGGAAGTGGAGTGACAACATGAGGTTGCATGCAGCCCTCTTCCCAGCACACATTAGCACCCAATAACACCCCATCAACACACCACCTCTTACTCATTTATCAGATCATCTCATTTTCACTTATGGAGAGCAGTGAAAGAAGCATGTCGAACTTTCCTTATGGCCACCAGCGCACATTACCCTGGTCACCCCATTTGTTATTGTCTGCTAGTTAGTAGTTACACTGCTTTTAGAATTTCTTCCTGCCAGTTTTTGCATATCTATAAAGTTAACATCCATTCTTTTTTTTTCCTGAATAACAAAGGAGAAAAGTAATGTGGATTCAGAAGTAACTTGGGAATAATACGATTTCCTTATTTAACACACTAACTCTTTCCAGCATTTTAAATAGAGGCAATTTTTCAATGAAAACATAATTTTCCAATATGCTTGTTCTACTTAGAGTAGGTTGAGATAGTATTCCTGAGAGGTATACAAACTTCTATATTTTCATATTCTTAAGAACTTTCTGGCACAATTTTCTCCCCCCTAGCAGGAATTACTTTGCTTGGAGCGTTCAGACATTGCTAAAATGTTTTATTCACTTTTTTTTTTTTTTAAATAATGACTTTAGTGAGTAAGTCACACATTAAACTTAATCATCAGGCCTCAGAAAATGGACAAGAACTGAAAAACACATACGACAGGAATGATTTGACCTGAATAATTACAAGGAGGAAGCTTGGTGCAGGTGTCTTCCTGTAGTTAACGGCAATATTCCCGAGAGCTGGAGTGCATTGCAAGTCACAATGTGTTTCTACTCACAAGACAGTTTGTGCAAAGTGAAAACACCCCATGCGCAGCTCAGTACTTATGCTAAAATATAGTTGGATGTTTATAATCACCTACATGTCGAGATAGTGTATGTTGTGTTTGATGCTGGTGCAGGCAGTTTAATTGGCCTCAGTAGAATTTCAGCTAGCAGGGGAGGAGAAAAGCAAACAGGGTTTAGCAGCAGTATTCATCTGGATGGAATGCCGAGGATTCTCTCTCCTCAGATCAAAGCAGCTCTGGCTTGGAAATTAAAACACACACACAGACGCACACTCACGTAAACACCAAAACAAACATCTAATAAAAAAAAAAAAAGCCTAATAATTGAAACTGGATGCACTCCTTCAACAGAGAACAAAGAAAATCTGCCATTAGAAAGATTGAGCTTGTCTCCAGGTTAGTGATTTTGGTGGTGCTAATGATCAGGAGAAATTCCAAGGCCCGGTGGGCTGAGACACTTTACCCACGTGGCCATGACTATTCAGGTCATGCTCACTCCGCAGAAGAGATGGGCTGTCTGTCTCCGGTGACTGCACCAGGGCACAAACCAGTGTCACTTCTCCATGCACGTCTTGCCTGCCCTATCCTCAGCATCTGACACAGTCACTTCTTCCTCCTTTTTGGAACTCGTTCTCCACTTGGCTTCCAGAAACACATCCTAACTCTTTTCCCTCCTCCTCCACCATTTCTCTTTCTCTGGCTCCTCTACTGATGCTTCCCTCACCCTTCTTATCTCTAACTTTGGGTGTGTTTCAGTATGTGGTCCTCAGGTCTCTCCCCACTATCTTTTTGGTGAGCTCATTCAGTCTGATGGGTTTAAACGATCCATATGGTGAAGGGTTTCTGGTTTTCTGTCCAGACTGGGATTTTCTGACTCATATAACAACTATTCACCGTGTCCACTTATCTAACAGTGGAACTTTTGGCCTTCCTCCCTCCCCCAACCTACTTCATCCTTCCAGTTGCTCTGGCCAAAAACTGGGTGTTATCCATAGGTACTCCCTTTTTTTTATATCCTCTCTAATTTGTCAGCAAATCCTTTGAACTCTGCCTTGGCAGAGTTCAAAGCAGAATATCTACATTCTAACTACTTTATAATTTATAACACTGACCTAGTCTGTGATAGACTCATCTCTAGATTATTACAATGGTCCTCTAATTGGTTACTCTTCTTCAATACTTACTTCTAAAAGTCTTCCTTGAACATATTGCCAGAGTGATCTTTTTAAAAACACAAGTCTGACTGTTCAAAAACCTCCAACAGCTTCCATGTTCTCCCAGTAAAACCCCAAGTCCTTACAAACTCTTACAAAGCCAAAGAGAACCCTGTGGTTCATCTCTAATTTCATAACTCTTAATTCTCACCCTTGCTCCCTCCTGGCAAAGTCAGTAGTGGCCTCTTTGCTCTTCTTAAATAAACCATTGTACCCCTGCCTCAAGGGCTGTGCATCTCTTTTCCCAGAACATTCGAAATCTTCGGGTTTTCCCTCATAATTATCTTAACATTTTTCTCCTCCCTAACCACTCTCTATGAAATTGTAACAAATTTCTCATGAAAAAAAACTACTTTGTTGGCTCCTTCCCTGCTTTTTCCTGCCATGGAAAGTATCACTAGTGGCAAATCTTCATTTCTGCCTTGCACCACTGGAATCAAGTTCTGCTGTATTGCTTAGCAGCTAGAAAAGCACCTGGCATATTTTAGATACTCAGTAAATATATTTTATATAACTCTATTTGATGTACTTAATATTGGTTAATTTATTCATGTATTTGTCTTGTTATCTTGGAAAGAATCTTCCCAAAGTCTGTTGTTCCATCCAAAAAAAAAAAAAAAAAATAAGAATACTATTGATGTTCACATTACTTGTGATTGTTTTAAGGATTCAATTTTGAAATGATTTAAAACACTTAGCATAATCCAAGGTATGTAATAAGATTTCAAACAGTGTCCATGATGATTTTGCCTGTGATAGAAGATTATGATAGATATTTAGTTGCTGCTATATAAACCTCTATCACCAGGAAATATCAGGCATGTACTCCACCCACAGGGAGCTAACAGGGGAAACTATATATATATATATATTATATATTATCATATATATATATATTATATATATTATATATATATTATATTATATATTATATATTATCATATATATATTATATATATTATATATTATCATATATATATATTATGATTATATATATTATATAATATATATGATTTATATATAATATTTCTTTTTTTCAAGCCCAATGTGGGGTTTGAACTCATGACCCTGAGATCAAGAGTCAGATGCTTAACTGACTGAATCACCCAGTACCCCATAAATATTTCTAATATTAAGTAGAAAATAAGTCCTTTAGAGAGGTAGCTGAAGTATTCATGAAATTTAGGTGGGGAGTTAGAGTTTTACTGGGACTTTTGAGCCAAAAGAATATAGTTATAACCATTGTCCTGCCTTACATTAGCTTTTTGAACTTGGACAAATTACATGGCCTCTCTAATTTATAGCACAGAAATGAGGGTGATGAAGATAATTCTCTCATAGTTAAAAATGTTAAATGAGATAGGACATGCAAAGCATTTACTACTGAGCTCACTCATTCCATAGTCCCAAACAGAATCTAATGTAGCAAAAGGAATTCGTATGTCTAAAGGAAATCCTGTGGGGGCCATTTTTTAAATTTTTAAAAATCTGATATAGAGGGGTTGGTATATTTTAAAAAGATGAGAAGTGTGTAAGTAATTGTGGCAAGGAAAATTGAGAATTAATTCTTTGAATTTTGGCTGAGCTTGATGGTTTGCAGCAACCACACTGCTATGTGTCTTCCATACAGCTGGGAAGGCTGCTTTTTATGTATATTTTTGATGAATGAGCTAATACACTGGTTTGAAAAAAATAAAGTTAAGCTTGTCATTTATAAAATGGTTTGACTATTAATATCCTGTAGTCTCTGAAAAGGAAAATTTTAAGGGCATAGACTGCAAAATAACATCAGAAATGTATAGATCTAGTAAGAAGCAAAATTGAGCTCCTTAATCTGTTATCAATGTCAATGTCACTCTCTCATTAGCCCCTGGAACAGTGCAAGTGCCTTCTTTCTTAACTTGCCCATTAGAAACTCCTCATTACTGTGTAAAAAAATCACAGTCTTAATAATTTGGAAAATTTTTGCTGAGTCTTACTGAATTCCATCTATTAGGACACACAGACATGCTATTTTCTGTTTTCTTCACACAGGCATCTCTACTTTTGGCCAACCTGTGGTTTGTTCTCAGTATCCAGATATTTCATGCTCCTTCCATGATTGTTAAATAGACACCTGTCTTTTAAATATTTCCTTATAGGAGAAGCATTGTGTTAGACAATTGTTTTAAATGCTAACATTTTTTTAACACTATATTCCTTTTGGTCAGTGTATGAGCATTTTTTGTAATGTATGATGTCATATTTGGATGTAGCTTCTGAAAAAATGCATCAAATATGTGGAATTCTTGATATTATTGACAAATAATCTACTTTTTCAAAGAGTATACAAGAGTACTTATTTGAACAATGTGGAGTCATAGTCTTGACTATAACATTTTTTAAAGATTTTATTTATTTATTTTAGAGAGGTAGTGTAAGCAGAAGGAGGAGCCAAGGGAGACAGGGAGAGAGAACCCAAGCAGAGATATCCTCCAGGTATCTCCAAATCCTACCACTCTCTTTATTCTTGCCTCAACTGTTTTAATAGCCTCCTGACTAGCTTCACACCTCTCTCTCTTTAAAAAAAAAAAAAATCGTTATTTACCTTTTTTTGAGGGGAGGGGCAAAGGGAGAGAAAGAGAATCTCAAGCAGACTCCCCACTGAATGTAGGGCCTGATGCAGGATTTGAATCATAGGACTCTAAGATCTTGACCTGAGCTGAAATCAAGAGTTGCATGCTCACCTGACTGAGCCACCCAGGTGCCCCTTGATTGTATCATTCTTGAATAGTTGCACTCCCTACAATTTAATGCTTTTATTGGTTTCCTAGTTTTATGTCTCTGGGCCTTCATTTGAACGGATGCCTCATGAGGGTAGAAGCCCTGTTTGTCCTGTTCTCTGTTATAATCTCAGCACCAAAAAGAATTGCTGATCCCTAAGAGGAACTTAATGAATATTTGTTTGGTGACTTACAGATGATTGAATCCAACTTTAAAGACTAGAAGTCTATAAATGCATCACGGGGGTACTGTTTTGATCGACATCTTAGAGTGTGGATATTTCAAAGTTCAGCCATATAAGGCTTACGTGAGAAGAGGAAGAGGGAATGAGATTAGTTTGAGTGGATGCTTGGCTAGTGTCAATGGTGTTCTAGAAGCTCAACATTCTCGGTGATATCTGGGGAGGAGGCTGAGCCTCAGCAAGGTGAATTGCTGCTTCTGTTTCCCTGCCAAAGTTACAGCAAGAGAATTAATTTGTGTTGACGGTTTAAGTTCGGTGTGCTTTTACCTGTATTATTATTTACTTTGCAGTAAGAAGAGTGGGTGGAGAAACAGTGCTTGTTGCTCATTTTTAACCACCCCATGCAACGCTCCAACCTACCCAAACAAAATTTGGTCTCGAATCATTGAAAGGCTTTTCATGAATTTTGAATTTGTAGCCTAAAGATAGTCCTCTGAAAGGACATAATAATAAAGCATTTCCAAAGTGAAATCTTATTTACAAAGAAGATCTAGAAAGAACAATGAAAACAGATTTACATTACAGTCAGCTACAGAAGCTCGCAAAAGAAAGATCCATTATTAAGGGGGACATATGGCCCATGTAGCCTGCGGTGTGCGTGTGTTTGAGGCTTCATATGTTTGATAATCCCATGCCTAAGTCTAGGGTCTGGGATCTCCATGCCTGATTTGACTCTCCCCAGGCTGACCACCTCACCTCAAACCTGCCACACTTAATAGCTATTGCTCCCTTTTCCCTTTTAACTTGTGTACCTATGTTTGCATGCAGCTGGGAAAAGGAACACAAGCTATGGATTAGTGATCATGGCAAGGAGAGTTTTGCAAATGTCGTTTCAGCTCTGCACACCTCTACAGGCCAACCATTTCATGCTCACTCTTTTCTTTTCTTCTTTTTTTTTTTTTTCTGAGCCTGATTTTTCTCATCTGCTACATAGTGATTCTACTAACAATGTGTACTCTAGACATTTTCCATGAATTTTCTCCTTTGTCTTTACAATAACCTCATATGATGACTTTTTTGATGAGTCTCCTTGACTGGGATTCAGACCGGTGCCACCCGGTGCCACTTCCTCACGTGGTCCCAGTAGAGAACTAGGGCAGGCTATGAGTGACATTCTCCTGAGAGCTGGATGGAAGGCAGACAGGGGCCAATTGAGAGCATACCCACATTCAGGCCATTTTTCAATTAAAGACCAGTCTAGGTCCTGCTGTGAAGGGATTTTGCAGATGGAATGAAAGTCCCTGATCTTTTGACTGCATGCTAATCAAAGAGGAGATTGTCCAGGGAAGGCCTGACTTCATCAGTTGGAAGACTTTAATATGAAGGGTTAGGCCTGCTTCTTTGAGCTCAGAGATTCCAAACATTTGCTGGGCCTGCAATTGAGCTCTATTCCTCTGGAACTTCCTTCTGGATGGTGGCCTGTTGGTGGACAGCCAGTGTAAGCTCTTGCCCATGGGGTTCTAGCCTTTTCATTCCTTTCCTGATCGCTGCTCTAGGGACTTTGTACTTACTCAACCTGCCACCACAATGGTATAAGCCAATTCTTGTGATAAATCTCTCTTGTCGAACCCTGACTGCTACACCCCCCCAACATGGATAATATTTTCAATACTGCTATGAATGTAATGAAGCTTGAAAAGTTAACTATGTTAGCCTGTAGTAGTAGTAGTAGTAGTAGTAGTAGTAGTAGTAGGCTCCAATCTGGAACTTGAAACATTAGGCTATACTGCCTAAGACAACAGTGGCCACCACACAGTCTTGACAAGATCTTAGAAGATCAAATAAGAAAACTGAATGGATCCCTGGGGGCAGGCGTTGTATTAATCTCAGCACAATAGCCCTATTCTTGTGGGTCTCAGGTGTGGTGTTATTTGTTTTCAAATGAATGAATAAATGGAAAGTGTAAAATGCTCATCATGTGTAGGTGTTACTACTATCAATAACAACATATCAAATTATTTGGGCTCTTAGAAATCATGCTTAGTCACAGCACTTTGGTATGCCTGAGAGAATTTCCACCCCATTTCTTCGTTAGCTCAAAAATTAGATGGAAAGCCAAGGGTTCACAGTCCTGTCTGTGCTTGACTACCTGCTTTTGATTTCCTTGGTCAATCTACTTAAGAGCCCTGACTCAAGTTCTAAGAATATGAACAACAAGCTCAATAGCATTCTGTCTTTGTGTCACAGGAATGTCACGTGGGATCATTTGATAGTATCTGAATGCCTGGGATGCTTTGCATGGGTTTTGAGTAGTCATGGTGGGCATGTCTCTGTATTTGGTACTGAGAGTGATCAAAAGAGCCCATGGGCCTAGCACTTGAGGAATTGACAGTTAGGGTGAGAGAGGACAGCAAATCCAAAATAAGTAGAGAAGTAAGCTCAGAGCCAAGTGTATATTCTTTTTGTGTTAATATATGGCAGTGTTTTGTGCACCTTCAGTGGAGCAGTTGGGTTTTGATAGATTAACATGGTGCATCTTCTCTGAAGACAGGGATTTTGCATTTAAAGTTTCCTCTGGATCTCTAGTTTCTATGGCAATGCCTGGCTGAATGCAGGTGGTCCATTAATATTTGTTTAAAATGATAAAACTCCCAGGGCACTTTGGTGGTTCAATAGGGTAAGCATCCCACCCTTGATTTCAGCTCAGGTCATGATTTCAGGGTGTGGGATGAACCCCACGTAGGGCTCCACTCTCAGTGCAGAGTCTGCTTGTTCCTCCCTCTTTGCCCTTTCCCTGCTTGAGTGCCCTTCCACTCTCTCTCTAAAATAAATATCATCTTTAAAAAAAATGATAAAGTTTCAGAGTAGTTCACATATGCAGAGATGAACTCAAGTTCATTAGGGAGAAGGGCGGCCAGCATTCCAGACAGGGATGTGGAAAAAAGTGCTAAATCTTCAGGCAACATTGAACTCCAGTGCTAACATTTCTCAGTTGTACGATAGTGGATTTACCAGGCTGTGTTCAAAGTCATATTCTGATTCTGAAATCTATCACTTCTTAAAGAAAGAATTCTAGCTTGGGCTCTTACCAAAGAGCTTTCCTCAAAGTGTCACATAGAGTTCTCACATACCTCTAAAAACAAGAATGGCCAGGCCTGACTTAAGGGATTCTTGAGAGGATCCTTTTCTCCAGTGTGATCGTTTCTCGCTTGGCTGTAATTACCAGGCAGCTTGCAAGCCCTTTCTAGGGAATTGAAGATCAGTGGGGATTTGGAGGCAGCTCTCACTGCTGAGACACCAGGAGGCTCTGGGGAGGGAGTTTCTGTGGAAGGTAGTGTCCCTGGCTGCTTCCAAAAGAAGCATTACTCTGTGGTCTCTGGGTCCTGGCAAGGGCTCTGGTTTCTGCCTGCCAGAGAGGAGGAGCCCAGCAGCAAGAGGCGCGGCTGCTTGTTGGGGGCATTTGGGGATTTTTATTTCATTTTGTTTTGACAGCCAGATCCATCTCACAACCTTCCTGTTCTTTGTTTTCATTCCCAGTCTTAGTGTGTTAATAAAAGCTTCCCTCTCACCTTCTTCACGGAGAGTCTGTCTGAAAGTTCAGGGCTGTCAACAGAAATGTGTCCTCACCCCGCACTGGTGCAATCTTACGAAAATACCAATAAGCACATTAAACAAAAGAGGAGTTAAGAGGGAATAAGACAAATTTCCCAGACATGGGCCATTTCACTGCAAATCCACTTTAATATCTTTCAGGCTACACTTGACTTGTGCATATAAAGCATGTGGAAACAAGAACTGAAATCTAATAATTCAGAGAGCACGAGTGAAACGTGACAACATTTTCATGATTGAAAATGAAAGAGAAATTAATTGCTTGTTCTGTTGGGTTAAGAGAATGAATTGGGTTACCAAAACTTTAATTTAGCCAGGAAGACACCTCTTTTGTTACGAAAAGAAATGACTTTGTTTATCAATTATCTGTGAAGTATCAAAGAGTAAGATGCAGGAAAGATGAATGTACTTAGAGTCCTGGCTTATAGACTGAAAAAGAAGCTTCGGTTTAGTTGCAGGCAAACTATGACTCAAATTAACCATACTTGGAAATGGCAAACCTATTATCATCATCAAAAGCATTTACTAAGTGCACAACTTTGCAGGATGCTAGGGTGTGAAAATGCAAGAAAGGAGATAAGGAATTTCCAGGAGATACATTAAAATAGATACAACCATGACTGAAGTCAATAGATTCTTAAAATCAGAGGAGTGTATTAAATTTAAAAAATCATTGTTTTGTTCAAGTATTATACGTATAGAAATGTATGTATACATGTTTGTACATATATATCTATACATGTTGTCTATAAACATAGCATATATATGGAAATTCTCACTCCACTCTTAATTATTTGGTAAAGATGTTAAGTGACAAAGCAGAAAAACACAAAAGCTAAGATACACTGGCGGCCTTCTGCATGGCAGCTGGTGTGGGTACTTCAGGTTTGTTGCTTTACTTATTCCCCCAAACGATCCTATGAGTGAGCCTTTATTAGCTGTTCTTTATAGTCAAGGGACAAAAGTGTAGAGAGATTACATAGTTTGGCCAAATTCCATGTGGTAGGAGTTAGCTTCAAACCAGATGTGGCTGGTTCCACAGCCTGAACTTCTTTTATTACCCCATCATCTGTCTTCTGGAAAAGATGGGGTTCCTGAGGGTTATCCTCAACCTGAAAGCAGGTGATTGGCAGCTAAGGGCTTAGCTGTAAAGAGAGCCTACAAATCTCACTCAAAAGCTGGTTGACCTGAAGAACTGCAAGGCCCAACTGGTGTTGGAAGGTGACCCCAGTTTGGCCACTTATTATTTGCACCTTGAAAGAGAACAGAGATGGCAAGCCTGTGCCTTCCATGGTAAATTAATGAGGGAAATGAGAATAATCATCTGAAAGAAATAGCATTTTGCAGTCTAGCTGAATCAGATGTGGCATCAGAGCACTATTAAATGTGGAAAACCTAATTTCTGTAAACCAGGGCTGAAATTCTGGTTCTACCACTGCTAGCTGTGTGACATTGAGCAAGTTATTTTATGATTCTGAATCTCAATTAACTGTATTCTCCAAAATGAGGACAATCTTATTGGGTTGTTGGAAGGTATTTTTTTTTTTTTAAAAGGACTTTATTTATTTATTCATGAGAGACACAGAGAGGCAGAGAGGCAGAGACACAGGCAGAGGGAGGAGCAGGCTCCATGCAGGGAGCCTGACTTGAGACTCGATCCCAGGACTCCGGGATCATGCCTGGGCTGAAGGCGGCACTAAACTGCTGAGCCACCTTGGCTGCCCATAAGCTGTTGGAAGTTTTAATGAAATATCATAGATTAAGCATTTCTCATGATGCTACCATGCTAAGTATTCTGTAAATGTTAATTTAAGTTTTTTGGTTGATATAAATGTTTTTATCCAAGAAGGGCAGATGATTTAGTAATAGGCTATTTTTAAATTTCTTTAATGAAAATATCTTTGGGCAATGTGTAAGCAAAACAATTCTGGGTGAGCAGAAAACAGGTCAGTGAATATAATGATTAAAAAAATAGTAGGGTTTAGTAGTCAGTAGAGGAGGAAGGGGGAAATGAGCTTTTATCAGCACAAGTAAGAATGGTTCATGGTGTGATATTTTACAGACAGGTCAACAAGACGCAGGTTGACTAGTCTGCAGTCAGATAGGACAGCATGGATACCTTTCCCAGGGTAGAGTCACAAGGATGGTAGATACTATATTGTAATAATGCAAATAACAATTTCTTCCCATGTTGGGAAAGAGAGGAGTGGGCAATGTTCTAGATCCCTCCAATATATCCACAGATGGAGTTCTGGAAACTTGAAACTGGGAACTTATATATAAATATAATTTATATTTACTAGTCTCTAATTGTAATTTAGCATTACCCCTAGATAACATAAATAACAAGATCTATAGTGTTAGCAGGAACCTTAACGTGATTACAGAAATCACAGATATTTTCATATCACATTGTAAGTATTGTGACTATTATTAAATACTATTTATGCTCAGGATGACTTCAAAATTATGGTAGTTATTAGGCCTACCACTAGATTTGTTAATTAGTGCATTGATAAAGTACATATATTGTTTCATCATTCATCTTTAAAGTTTTATTTTAATAATGGTATTCAATATAATTGGAATCTTTGGTAATCCTAAGTATTTTCTTTATTTACAAGCATTCTCCCAAGAGGGGATTCATAGACTCCACCAGATTTTAGAGTCCACACCACAAAAAGGCTTAAGGATTCCTGATAGGAATATAGGATAAAAGAAGGCTACTTTTTAAAATGGTAGAGATCAGAACCTGTTGTAGACTAAGGGACTGTCTGGACAGAGAAAGTGAAACTTGAAAATTCAGGAGAGAGGCAATTTTTCTTAAAGCAGGACATCCCATTTATAAGTCGGCACTGAATTCAAAGGAGTAACTCTTCCTGTGAGAAAGAAAAGAAGCACTAAGATGATTATGGATGCAGCTTCATTTTTTAGGGGAAAGTGTAGGAGATTAATTATTTGATCATTTCAGATTTTGGATATTTGATGATTTCAGATTTTCATTTAATGTAATAGAAAAGTAGTGTTTTCAGTGGAGAAGGAAGGATAGATTAGGATGAAGGCCTGAAATGGTAAACATTTGGAGTAGTCATCCAGAAGCCTGGGAGAAGGTCACACTGAAGGCAAAGTAGGCTTACTGAGTGCAGTTGTGTGAAGGTCTTGGACAGGGCTCAGCTGTTACAAGTGACATGAAACACAGTCCATAGCTCAGCGAGCCTTTCCCTCACATGGTGAGTGCAATCTTCCATCAGCCTGCTTGTTCACAGATTACCTGCTATTTGCCCTGCCTCCCCTCCCCAGCTCTGCCAGTAATTGAATCTAGATTCAAAAGCAGTTCTGGTCCATTTGCTTGTGCCCCTTCTAGGGCATTCATAAACACGAGTGCTGCAGAACTCTGGCCAATCCATGAATGGGACAATTTTTTATGCAGACTTTCCTTTCTTTATTGGCTACTATATTCCTTAAGTAGCATAAAGGGTGCATAACATTCTACTTAGCTATAGAAATCCTAGTGCATGGAAATAAGTTTCCTTACTCTCTTTGGTTAAGTTGTTGGAGTCTTAGTTGGAGGAGACATTTATTGACAAAGCAAAGAGGGTATACTGAAATGCTGCCTCTCCATTGGTCTTTGGTTTCCTGGGTCCTCCCCCCAGGGATCACAAGGGGCCATTATTGTGTCATGTGGTCATACCTGCACCCCCCTACCCCAACCCAAATACTTTGGCAGCATCCTGAGAAGGGGGGAGTATGAGGAGTGAAAAGGACTTGAACTGTCAAGTATCTCACCCTAAGGCTCTAGGGAAAATAAGAAAATTTGGCCTAAACAGGGATTCATGGCTGGACTTGATTCTAGTTATTTGGTCTTATCATCACTGCAAAATTCCCAAGCTCTGAACATTTAATCTGTGTTTGATTCATTTCTCTTTCCACTGCAGTGAATTGCTTTTTATCAGGTTCTTAATTCATATTTGTTTAGTGGATGGGTGGATATGGCAAAGATTATATGACATGAATTAGTATGTGTCTACAATGAACACGTGAAAAGTGGAAATTAAAATATTATCCAATTAACTTGACCGATGTAGAAATTCACACTGATAATGTGATTTTTTAAAAAATATTTTATTTATTTATTCATGAGACACAGAGAGAGAGAGAGAGAGGCAGAGACACAGGCAGAGGGAGAAGCAGGCTCCATGCAGGGAGTCCAATGCAGAACTTGATCCTGGACTCCAGGATAACACCCTGGGCAGGCACTAAACTGCTGAGCCACCCAGGATCCCTGATAATGAGAATTGAATACAGATTTTTCTCATGTTTTTATTGCTTGTCTATTTTGAAAAAAAAAAATCATTGAATCTATCAATTCTTGACCACGTTGCATAAAATGTAATATGACATGTCATTTATCCTCTCAATGAAAAACCATGGATCAAAATGGTGTGTCCTAATTAGGTTTAGAGAAATAAAAAAGAAAAATCAAAAATGCCACCTGTGGGTTTGCTATTAAAAATCTGCACCAATACAATATAGAACAATGGATTTTGGAAAGCATGGGTATATACATTCTGAAGCCTGGAGACAAGAAGTCATATTCAAGCAGCTAGTTCCTGGTATCTGAGAAATAAGACTTTGGTCATGTAGGGGAGAGGAAAGAGGGTGCCAAATCCAGTCTTGCCCAGTGGGACAAAGTCCATGAGGCATATGTGGCCCATGCACTTTCTGGGGTTTCAAATTTCTAGAGTGAATCACTGACAGGCCTCACAGGGTTAGATCCATTTTGGTCTGTAGTTTATTTCTTGTTTTGTTTTACACACTTTATGTACTTCTTAGACATAAAACCAAGTGCAATAAATTCCTGAGGTGCTGAATTTCCCTTAAATTACATAAGCTTGTCTCCTCCTCCAATATTATATCTGAATCAGTACAAACCTTTGACTTTCTCCATTATTTCCCACTTCTGAAACTGTATCCAATTCATCACAAAGGACCACAAAATAGATAAAAAGCAACAATTTAGGACAGGCTTGAAGTCGTCCTTTCTTATCAGAGTTCAGTTTAAAAGGTTTACAGTTGGTTGTTCAGGGACAGGTTCCAGGAAGGTAAGATGAGCTGTCACTTCCACCACCTCAAGGATGGCCTGTGACCTGTGAAGTTAAACAGAGCAAAGTCCTTGTCAAAGTCTGTGTTCTCTCCTTGCCTCTTCTCATATGCTGTTCTCAAAGGTAATTTAAGATCCTCCAAATTTGGGAAAGCCTTGCTTTGCTTCTCAGGAAGCATCTTAGGCATTCACAGTCCTCAGCTACTCATCAAGTCTGCAGTGGCCACACCGTTGGTCAATTCACACAGTCAAAATTAATGGTGGTGCTAACCCCAGCTGAAAGCACCACCTGTTGGAAACAAATGTCCTTTCTAAAACATATTCTGGGACATTTTAATACAAAGCACGATAAGGAAGGGAGAGCCCCTTGCTCATGCTCCATCAGCTCTGCCTTGACTTTCAGTGATGAGTCCTTTACTGATGAGCACTAAGTTTGCTCTAGAGAGAGCTTCAGTAGAACCTAATGCTGCACTGGAAATGTTCTCCATCTTTGCTGTATGGTATTGTGGGTGCTACACACATGTAGTGTTGAGCACTTCAAATATGACTAGTGTGACTGAGAAAATGAATTTTAAATTTTATTTACCTTTATTTAATTTAAGTAGCCATATGTTTGAACAGTATGATTCTAGAGTTTAGATGTCATATAATTTCACGGTAGTTTTAAACCAATAGAAGCAGCAGGTAGATGACACTGAAAACACAAACACTCTGTCATGGTGATAATTCTTGTCCAAGTAAGACAAGAATGTTTGTAAGATTAGGCTTCTACTTTAGGGTAGTGGACTAATGCTGAGTTTGCCTTCCCCCTGCATGTTTTTTTTTTTTTTCCTATTGTTCTCCCAAACCTACTCAAATATGATGTAGAATTAGCCAGGATAATAGACTTATGATAACAAAGATAGTGGGAAGGAGGGTAGTGTTCAACAGATAGTGAATTTCAAACTTTGGTGAATTCTGAAAACATAGAAACATATTGATAGATGAGAGCAGTTTGAAGAAGCTCTGCCTGAGTGGGGCTCCAGTGAAAGACATTTGCTTAGAAAACTTTGGAGAAGAGAAGCTCTAGACTTGGGATCCACCAAGTATCAAGACAGTATGAGATGGGTTTAAAAACTGAATTCCTTTCAGTAAAGGGATTGGCAATTCAGGGTTCATGCTGGACAAAATGTAGGGGGCTTTAGGGCTCCTCCTAAGATGAGAGTAGCTTCCTGAGAAATTGGTTGCTAGTGTGAGGTTGCACAAATCAAAATTATTTGATTTTATAAATGGCAGTCCAGAGTAGAGCCTTCACTGTATTAGCTTTTGGGGCAGGGGGAGGTGGGCCAGATATCACCTGTTCTCACTCAATATGTTCAGCCTGAGAGCTTTCCCTCACCCTTACCCCCTGTTGAACAGGGGCCCCCAGACCAGCTTCCATGCAAAGAGAAGCCCAGCAAGGAAGCACACCGAGAGTCACAACAGAAGAAATAGAAAATCAACAATTACCAACCAGCCGAGGACTGCCAGGATGAGAAAGGAAGACAGAGTGAAATAACACAGATTCGGGAGGAAGCCAGGAAAATTTAGGGATGAATCGATTCTTTTTGATGTTGTTATTTTGATTTTTATAAGACCTCTATTCTCCTCGGGGAAATCAAGGAAATGTCAAATCTAAAGTATAAGTGCAGGATGCTATAAAAAAGGAACAGTCAAGGACACAAAAGATCTCCTGAAAATTACAATTCTGATTGACCAAAGAAAATATGTTAGTAAATAGGAAGGCTAGTGGTGATAATTGGGTAAAAGCCCCAGAAGATATGATAACTCAAGCAACATATAATATTAGGGAAGGATCAAAACATAAAAGAGCAGTACAAATGGGCCAGTATCTGATAAATAACCATCCTGGAAACACAGACCAGAAATAAGCTTTGAGAAGGAAATTAAAGAAATATCTAGAACTATTTCATGGAGCTAAAGAAATCTCTAAATTAATACTATACTGATGTTGGAAGAATGAAGTCAACAAAAAATATTACAAGAATGGTACGGTTCAAATAGGTTGTGCACCAAAAAAATATGGCATGGATTTAATACCTGATAAATCATCAGCAAAAACAAAGCCATTGACTTCTAGACTGGGAGCACACACTTCTACACAGCTTATGTGTCATGACATTTGACAGACGGAAGGGAAATGTGTTGACCTCTGCCTAGCATGATCCCTCTGGGAGTAATATTTACTAGAAAGTGTAAATACTCTACTCATTTTTAACTTTAGTGCTTAACCTACAGTCAAAGCTGACAAATTAACTATAATTTCAAGCCAGAATAAAAATATTATTAATCTTGATGCTGTAGAAGTTTGTGGTTAAGAAGATGGCAGTGGGGAGTTGGAGGGTAGAGATAAAATTTCTATCAATAACACCCCTGATACAGGCTAAGTACTCAAAAGCCTCCTGCTGCGGAACAGTAAATAGCAGTATAAGCATATTATTTGATTTTATAAATGGAGTTACTAGAGATAGAATATTGTAATATAGCTTTCAAAAACCAGAGAGAAAGAGAGAAAATGACCGTGAAAAGGGTTATGAGTGAAATCCACAGTCTCCTTGGTCTGGAGTCAGTAGATAATGCTTAAGTAATGATAGTGGAGTACTACATTTATGAAGGTAATATCAGGGAAAACACACACACACAAAACCTTTAAAAGTGGTTGGCTCTCAGGAGTGCAGCAGAACAAGAAGGAATCAGTGAGGTAACTTAAGAGAGTATTGTTGTTTATTATAGATTCTTCCTTTAGTTTTATTTTTTTAACCTGTACACATGTTAATTTGATTAAAATAAGAAGAAAAATAAATATGGGGGCACCTGGCTGGCTCAGTTGGTAGAGCATGCAATTCTCTTTTTATTGCAGATTCATTTATTTATTTGAAAGAGAGAGAAGATGGTGAGAGGGGCAAAGGGAGAGGGAGAATGAATGTCAAGCAGACTCCCAGCAGAGCCCAGAGCCCTACATGGGGCTCAATCCCATGACCTTGAGATCATGACCTGACTCAAAACCAAGAGTTGGAAGCTTAGCTGACTGTGCCACCCAGGTGTCCCATACAGCATGCAACTCTTGAGCCTGGAGTTGTGAGTTTGAGCCCCATGTTGGGTATGGAGATCACTTAAAAATAAAATCTTTAAAAATATATATGGATGCATTCAACTTTTAGAAAGCACTAAGACTTAAACTTTTAATTCATGTGTCATAGGCTAGGCTAATGATTTAAATTTTGTTCATATTATGAAATAATTTTACTAAAAATATTTCAAATTCAGATAAAATCAAAAGGATTACCTTTCCAATGGGTGTATGGATCTGTGTTTTAAAAATACTTTAACCTAAAGACGACTTCTCATTTAATCACACAAAAGCTTTGGTAAGAAATAAAGGATATGCATAAACTTAGCAGCTATCACCTAAGACCTCAAGATGTTGTCATTCGATATCTTATGCACAGTGACTTAAGGAGCCAGTGATGGACTTCTGCCTTCCACTCTTCTACACTTTTTTTGCTCCTAGCTACTTGAGTCATTGTATCCTGCTCTGACTACTATTCCAACTGGCTGTTCCAATCTGTTCCGACTGGCTGTCCCAATCCTGACAATCCTGTCCCAATGCTTTATCTCCATGTGTCACCACTATCCGAACTGATGAGCCTGCAAGGCATGCATTCACTACGTGTCCATGGGAGGACCATCTCCTTTCACACCCAATAGTAATTCCAGTAGTAATACCTATAGATATTATTGAACACCTAATAGGTGTTACTTTGTTTATGTGTAATAACTATTATATGTTGTTAATCTGATCCATCTGATGAAGAAGTAGAATCTTGAAATACTTAAGTGTTTTATTCAAAGTTGCATAACTGGTCAGAGGCAAGGCTATGATTTGAATACAGAAATCCTGCCTAGTACTAATCAGAGCTCTACTTTTGGGAGTTTCCATGGTTCTGTGTGTATGGGTAGTTGCTCATGTCTCTCTGCTGGCCATTATGTTTGTGAAGGGGAAAGGAATATTTGCAAATGTTATGTCTCTCAGGCACAAGGTCAGAATTATTTTGGAAAATGCAGCTAATTCATGTTCCGAAGACCAGAGAATTCATGCTTGTACTTTTATGTAGGCATGCAGTTTGATGCACTGGAAATTCATGGCTTTGAGACACTCAGGCTTCTCCCTGTGGCTTTGAAGAAGCTACTTAACAACTCTGAATCTCAAAGTCCTGATCTCTGAAATAGGAATAAAAGGTTGGTATGTGAGTCACCCCATATCATGGCTATCAAATGCCTATCATTAATAGAACTTCCATAAGTGTCTCTTCCCCTTCCCTGTTCTTGCCTACATTCCATCCTATCTCCCCTAGTGAGGCATTCTTGCCTTCTAAAAGTAAAATATCTATTCTCCCACACTTCATATAATATGAGTTCCACCTGGAGCTATTCTGCTTTTAATTATTTCCCTCCTTCTCTGTCCAGGTTCCTGTGTAGTTATAATAGTTCTGGCTTGCTTTTCCCTTACTGTTTCTGCCATGCTGTAACACTGGGTAGGCCTGCATTGAGCCTTTAGAGTCCAAGAAAAATCCAGGCCAGCCCACCTCTTCCTCCATTCAACTCCCCTATCAAAGACGTGTCATGCTTGCTCTCTCACCCCAGCAGCCTGCAGGGACATGAACGAGTGCCTCTGGACACTTGAGCCATCTCTCTGCTTATCACCTGACAGCATCAGCCATGCCATCGCTCTTCTTGTCTTTACCATTCTAGTGAGCAGACACTTGGTAACCTTGACGGCGTTCCTCAGTATTAGCCATCCTGAGAGGATCCTTCAGCTTCTGCAAGCTGGCTCTGCTCAGAAATTAAACAAGCTCATATCCAAATTAACACAGTAAGGTTAAACCAGAAAATGTTAAGCTTTGGATTCCTTCTAACAGTAGTACACAGTGAGCGCTCCCTTTCAGGCAGCCAAGTAGTAGCTTTTTCCTATGTGGAATTTTTCATGCTGAATTTAACATAGTTGGAACATTGAATCACAGTGGTATTTCATGAATGGCAACATCTCAAAATGGGTGAAGTTAAAAATTATTCTTGAAGGACTAACAGTATTTCCTTGTACCAACACGGTCATAGGGAGGCGTAAATATACATGTCAGCAGTATATTTTTGGCCAACCCGGACACACAGTGGAGTAAGAATAATAGCAACAAAATCCAGACTCCACCTGCAGAATTTCTTCCAAACAGAAGCACCAAAGAGGTTATTCGAGCAGCGCACATTCTTCCATAATTCACCATATTCTTACTACGTGACTGCTGTGTGCTGGACATTCTTCTGGGCCCTGGAAAACATCAATGGACAAAGCAGATAAACTCCCTGCACTCAGATTCTGGAGGGGAGTTGAATGAGCCAGCAAACAAGGTATGATGGATAGCGGTAATTGCTGTGAAGAAAAGTAAGAAAGTATATCAGTTTCCCAGGGCTGCTGTAACAAATTGCCACAAACTTTGTGGCTTAAGACAATACAAATTTATTCTTTCACAGTTCTGGAGGCCAAAAGTCCAAACTCGAGGTATGGGCAGTGCCACGCTCCTTCCAAAGCTTCCAGGGAGGAATCCTTCCTCGCTTCTTCTGATGTCTGTGGCTGCAGGTATTTCTTGGTTTGTGGCTACCCTGTTCTAGTCTCTGTTTCTGTTTTCATATGGCCTTCTAAACTACAGCCACAAAGGCCCTTTCTCCAATAACTTCTTATTCACAGGTCCTGGGACACGGACATTTCTTTTGTGGAGACTACCACTCAACCCACTATAGCAGGGTGGTGAGAGGGGCAAGGAGGTTTTTATTTTTAATTAATTTTTAATTTTTTTTTATATTTAGGGGGCAAGGAGGCTTTTGGATATAGTGACTAGGGGAAGCCTTTCTGAAGGACTGATGCATGAGCAGAAACAGTAATTGAGGGACTGAATTTCACATAATTATTTGAAGAAAGAGTCTTCTGATTGAAAGGAATTGGCATATGGCACAAAATGGACATGAGCTTGGTCTTTCTAGAAATAGAAGGGTAGCATGGAGTCACTAAATGGAAGAGTAGAAGGAGATGGGGCTGGAAGGGAGGTACCCAGTGGCCAGAGCACACAGATGTGGCAGCTGATATATGTGGCCAGGCTCTGGAACATTTGGAGAATGACGTGTGCTCATTATCCAGTGCTCATGGTTGGTGTCTGGCACTATTCTCTGATCATCCCAGATCACTGCCTTGGTGTTTGCTGACTACCAAGAGGTGCTCAGTACTATGTCACTGCCCCTGCTCCTGGCTTCAGGGATGCCCCTTGCCTTGTAACCCCCTATGACTCCAGTGCCCCTTAGATGTCTGGTTATGGGAGGAAGCAAGAAACTCCCTTCTTGCCCATGTGTCCCCTCCAGGTACCTCATGCTGGTCTTGGATCCAGTACACTCACCAACCTGCTTCCAGCTTTCTAAAATCTTTCCTAGGGATCCCTGGGTGGCGCAGCGGTTTGGTGCCTGCCTTTGGCCCAGGGCACGATCCTGGAGACCCGGGATCGAATCCCACGTCGGGCTCCCGGTGCATGGAGCCTGCTTCTCCCTCTGCCTGTGTCTCTGCCTCTCTCTCTATCTCTCTGTGACTATCATAAATAAATAAAAATTAAAAAAAAATAAATAAAATCTTTCCTAGTTTATTGGTACATTATCTTTCCTTCCTGAGTGCACCTGGGCATTTTCAAGAGAAGCCTATTCATTTCTCACAGATTTTCAATTCTATTTGTGACTCCTGATCATGGTAAAAGGCAGTGCTGGCTTTTGAGACTTGCTGGCTTCTTTTCATGGTTTCTCAGCTCAGATACCCCTCTCATCATTTTTTCTGTAACTTTCACCTATAACCGGCATTGAGCTTTTAGGGGAGAAGTGACATCTCTTCCTTCAAGGTGGTGGCAGACTCGGAAGACCAAGGTTGTCCACCGGGCTTTGGGTGAGTAGGGGGTTCAAAAGACCATGGAGACCACACAGCTGTTTTCCTGCTTCCTGCTGCAGGGTTAATGCAGAGGTTGCCCCTTAGGTGAAGGTGAAGGTGTCTGCTGAGGGATGCTCTGCCGTTCCTCATCACAGCCCGGGCTCCCCTGAGCACAGAACAGAAGGAAGCAATGAGAAAATGTGATACCCACCACCTGTTTGAAATATTAAATGGAGCTGCTTTGATTTTGTAGTTTCGAAATGTATTTACCATCCTGATTAAAATCACCCTGGATATTAAATTGAAATAAACAACTAGAGTAAATTTATTTTATTTTTTTCTAATCAATTATGTGTTGTAATAAGTGAATCAACTCCCACTCCCCCTCAAACACACACACACCTACACACACAGAGTTTTTCTTTTGGCTTGGAACCTGAGCTAATTCTTATCACCCACACCATTGGCAGACAGTAGAATTAAATAATTTCTTTTTATGCTTCCAGTTAGCTTTCCTCTCCTCTAAGAATGAAGTAGAGAGATAATAATCATCAAATCCTCCCAAGGCTTCAACAGAAGGCAATAAAACAATTTTTCCCTTTAAAGTAGTTTGGAATATTATCAAGAAGAGGGTATTCAAAGGTGACTTTGTAAGAGGAAAATATACTCTCACTAATGACCGCTGTGACCTTTGGACATATTCGGTGAAAACGTACCTAGAGTACCTGTGTTCAGCCAGCAGAACTAGATCTCTTCTAGGCCCTGTGACATTTGATGGAGCCCCTCAGCTGTGATCTCTGCTCATGACACCACCATTAAGCTAAGTCCTGCCTCTGCTAGTTGTGCCACCAGGAGAAAGAGTTCAGCACATCAGCTCCACTGCAGGTCATAAAGTGAATGGTTCTGAAACTTCTCTGGAGCCATATGGGTAGGACAGCTCTTGGAAACCTTATCGTGTCTTTTTTTTATGTTATTCATTTCTAGTTTATTTTTTAAATTTTTAAAATTTCTTTCTATTTTTTAAAAAAGTTTTTATTTATTTATTCATGAGAGAGACACAGAGAGAGAGAGAGAGAGAGAGGCAGAGGCACAGGCAAAGGGAGAAGCAGGCTCTATGCAAGGAGCCCGATGTGGGACTCGATCCTGGGTCTCCAGGATCAGGCCCTGGGCCGAAGGTGGCGCTAAAGTGCTGAGCCACTCAGGCTACCCGAAATTTATTAATTTAAATTCAATTTGCCAACATATAGTATAACACTCAGTGAGTCGTGTCATTTTTAAAGTAGTACTGTACGAATGCAAGGCAATCGAACAGGTGACCCAATCCCGACACTTGTCTCCAAGTGTCAAGATTCTTTCACAAAATCACTTCCTTCTCCCCTTCTTCAAGATTCTTTCACAAAATCATTTCCTTCCCCCCTCCAATAGGAGCCAGGATCAGGCTGTTCCAGAGTTTAAAGGGGGAGTATGCAATTGTTTTGCTTTTTTCCTAGGAAGGAGAGAATCAAACTCATTTCCTTATGGAAACAAAAGTGGGGAGGGCTTTGTGTAACTCTACCTGAGAACATAACAGAGCATGTTGGGGCCATTGGTAATTAGTGCACAACAATCTCTGACTCCCACCCCTACCCCTGCCTGCATAATTGGGAAGTAATGCAGATCTCAGCTAGCTGGGGAGCATTCGCATGGATAAAGCAGCAAGGGAAAGGACTTGAAAATTTGCAACCGATTCTGTGATAGAATTGAACAAGTCAAAGCATTAATTGGAAAGAAAAATAACAGTTGTTTTCCAGAAGTGCCACATGCAGTTATATTACCAGGTCCTCCTCACATGAAGGGAAGTCATTGTGCAAACCGAGGAAAGCCAATCAAAATAAAGGAACAACACCAAAACAACACAATCTTTTTGCAACTGATGTAATTATATTTTTTCTTTTAATTGCTGAAGTATGTTGTGTATTTTTTTTTAAATTAAGTGAATTTACAAATGAGAAGCAGATTTCTTTGCAAGGACTGAAAAGGTCACTAAGAATACCAAAATACCCAAATCATTACAGCCTGCTAGAAAGCTTGCCCATAAAGGCTAGTCTTGAAGGGCAGGAACCATTCCCTTGCCTTCAGGGCGCACCTGACCAGAGCCTGGGAACTTGGCGGTGGTAGGAATGTACCTGTGATGACACACTCTTTTTCATGAGGTCTGTACTTTGAACTGTGTTGTTTGGGAACAAAAAAAGAAAAAGAATCATAAATATTTAATGGAGCTTTTTCCAGTTGAGATACACAAACACACATGACAGTCGGCCATTAAAATCTATTTTCAATTCTATCTGGGATTCAACTGAACCCTCGGGTAGTCTTTGGTCTGATGTACACAGTAATACTGAGATGGGAGATTTGAAGTGATAATGGGGACATGGGTTTTTGAGCTGGAAACTTTTAGGCAGAGGTGATTTACTGGCACATTCCTTAAAAACACCAATGGAAAGAAAATGAAAATGTGTTCTAAGATGTGTAATTGCTGTGAAGGGGCAATACAGATTTGAAAAATCACTGCTTGTTTGCTCAGGTGCCATTATCTTGTGAACTTGAATAGGCCACAGTTTGGACTTTTGTTTTCATACCTTAATTGCGTGGTTTTGCAGCTGCAAGACAATATTTCAATTGCATGTCGTTCCTATTTGGCAATGCACTAAGGATGAGTAACTTAAGAAAGAGAGCTTTAGCTTCCTCTGGAAACCATCCCTTGCCTTGCCTTGCCTTCTCTATTTTTCTGGGCATGAACGGAAATCAAAGATCCAGACATGTTGCCTAGCAGAGAAGCTTGCTTAGGAAGAAGGCCAAATCCAGAGGTGTCTTCCCCTGACTTTCTCTAGGACGAGATTAACAGATTATGTGGCAGCGAAATATCAAGTAAGATTTGCCAAGTTCTGTCAATGCTGGAATAATTCGTTTTGGATAATTGGAAATTTGCAAACATGGCCACAGGACTTTAAATGAAAGCTCTGGGGAAATATACCTAGATAGGGAAAAGGTTTTACCTTGCTATGATCAATCACTTTTCCATTTCTTAATAATGAAACACGATTTCTCTTTCCCATAACTTTTGACTCAAGAAAAGATGTTTGCTTCTCAGAGAATGACATTTTTTAAAGAAAAGTTACAATAAATTAGCATTGAATGAATATTGAGTTGCAGTCAGAGCCACTGGCGTGTCTGACTTAAAGTTTCTGGAAGACTTTGAGGTCTTTGCTCACAAACTCATTGTTTCAGGAGAAAATAAAAGCACTGAAAAGGACTAGCATTTATAAATATATGTTATTGAGTGAATATTTACTGTGGGAACCTGACAAGAAGAAAAATCTGGGGAAACTGGGCCTACAAACAAAAAGAAAAAATTATATTCATGGTTTCTTACCTTGGAATATATGTTTATTGTTTTTCAGTTGAATCAGGATATCGTATTCAAGGAAGAGGGAGTGGTTTTCTGTTGTTTCAAGTGATGGATGGAAGTCAACGTGCCTTTGCATGTAAGTTAAGCAGCTGTCTTGTAAATGTGAGGTTGCAGATGATCAATGATAAGAAGCTAAAAGCTGTCTAATAAACATCACTGCCTAATATGCATCACTGTTGTCATTGCCCAGTGAATTAGTTGGCCAATTGTTGCAGATCAAACTTGAACCAGCTCAGGCAGAAATAGGATGGGTGAGTTAATAGGATTAATTCAAGTAGAGCAGAGTCTCAGTCCCCAGAGACACCAGGCTCCAGATACTAGGAAGATTCACTTCTGCTTCTCCTTTGGCTGCTTTCTGCATTTTGGCCTCTTTTCTCTCACTGGTCTTCCTCTGCACTGAGCAGAAGCATGGATACTTGACATGTCCTAACTCTGTCACCAGACAGAATAGGGCTTCTGATTTTTGTTTCCAAGTTCAATAGTCATAGGGAAGAGTTGACTGGCTGAGACTGCGTCCAGGTATCCCTGAACCAATTAGATCTCACCAGGGAGATGGGTTCTGTTACCATTCCAGAGGGACTAGAGACCTGTCCCTAGATGAATCGAGGTGGTCATGGGGGAGAAGAGTGTTCGAATGCAACTTCCCAACAGAAAGACATGTTAAAGAAGGGGAAAAGATATGGCTCAGTGGAAGGGAATATAGTCCTGAGCAGACAAAATGGTAGATATTTACTACTTTTAGTTAGCATTTGCTGAGCATGTTTTCTGAAACTAATAGACTTAATTCTAATGCAGGCTTTGTCCCCCTTTACCTACAAAGCTCTTTTTTTTTTTATGGAAGAATCTTGTTCAGTGGTAATGTTTTTTAAAATTTCTAAACATGGAAAGAATTAAGAAAAGTCTACACTATAGTCTCAAAATTAAAGCAGAAAAAAAAACTATTAAGGAATATAAATCAATTAAGAGTAAGACATAAATAGTCAAATAACAAATTTAAACCCCTCCTCTCACAATACCTCCACGGTCTGGGCCTTATTTACCTTAAGACAGTTTTGGGGTACTAAGTGCCTTTGTTAGGAGTATGAGGGAGCTGTTATTTAGAACTGGTTTGGCACTTTTTAAGCTGTTGTCTTACTTCTGGCTCTGGTAGACTGGAACTGTTTTAAGCTTTCGACCAAGGGTAGATAGTAATGGCTGTTTTGGAGTTAGAAAAGATGGGACAGGTCTTACGACATCTCAGGATGATGTCATTGGTAACTTAGCAGTGGAAGGAATAATTGAAGTTGATTGTTTAATGAAATATGTTTGTTTTTGTGAATCAAGAAAATTCATGGTCTTCTCACTTCTTCATAGAGAGTAAAAAAGTTCTTCCAATGCCGTTTTAAGCATGGACTTAAAAAACTAAAGAGAGATTCTTTTGACAAAAGTCTTATGGTGTTATTTTGAGACCCACATAAGTACCCTTTGTATTAGATCCTTATTTTTTTCATTAGATATAAGGTTAAATACTTCAGAGTTAGAATGTTGAATGCTCATAAAACTCAATTAAGTTGACATTGCAATGGTGACACGATAATTGAATAAAGGGATTTTATCTAAACTGGTCAGAAAGAAATTGAAGAATTATCAGGAGAATGTATTTCCATGTTGGGTGTCCATCTCCTTAACCAGCAAATACTAATCAGACACCTACAGAGTGCTAGGCTTGGGGTTAATGCTGTCCACAGGAAGAGGAGACTCTGGGGCAGGGAACTGCTACTTCCAGTGACACACACACACACACAGACACGCATGCAGGACAAGGTCCCCAAAGACCAGGGACTGTGAACAAGTTTACAGAATGTGCTGTGGTGATACAGAAAAGTAAGCAAAATAGTCACTGCTAAATGTGTTTGTGTTGTTCAAATGACAAATATTTACAAAAAGACGCATACCTCCAATTCAAAATATTAAAAAGCATGGGAATTTTGCATGGGAAAATTTGCAGCAAGTCTACATACCTTCAGTGATATAATCAAGTAGAAATCTCACTGAGCACTAGCCAAAAACAGAATGGAACTTAGAAACTTTTAGATAAATGTTAGATTTTTACATTTTTCAAGGGTTTTAAATGTTTCCCCTTGTTCTTAGAAAGTGGAATTGTCACTCTGTGCCCAAAGCTTAATTAGATATTTAATAATTGCAGGCTACCTCTTAAGTACTTTTAGTATAGATACTCCACAGATAATGTCAGTAGATCCAAAGCTTTCTTCTGTTTTAAGTTTAAATAAATGATTTCAACCAACCATTTGTAGTTGAAGAGGCCAAGCTGTAACAGAGACATTCCTCATACTACCTGGCCAGTGCTGAAGGCAAATCCAGTAACTTTTAAGAATTATTTATTTGGAAAATATTTCTTTCTAATTAAGGACAAAGGTGTAAGACATGCATAATAAAAGTCATTTTATTTTATTTGTTTAGTCATTTCTTCTTTATTCATCTTTCATTTAGGAGAGGAGATCGGCCTGGGACCAGGTATTTAGAATCATATTTACACTATGATAACATAGAAAGCTAAATAAAAAAGCTGATGAAAAAAATAAGGCCTTTTCAGGCCTTTAATAAATTCCCTGGAAAAGGAGAAAAAAGAAATCCTCAGGAAAAGTGCTCCTTGAGACCCAGAACCATTGGCAGATGCAATGACGGTGGTTCAGTGAGTCATACAGAACTACATATTTGTTTAGGACTTTCCAATTTCAAAGTAAGTGTAGGTAATGATGGTGATAGGATTGCCAGTGCTTTCTTTTTTAAGTCCGTTTTGCTTTTGAAATTTCTTGTGATTGAATTTGTAATAATGCACATTACAAATGATAGAATCAGAAAAAAGTATGTGAAAAAAGCATAATACAAATGTAGAAAACAAGAATTTATGACAACACCAATAGAGCAAATTGGTGGTGGTTAAGGTAATACTGCAGGCGTTGTGCTATATTCCGGATTGTGCTATGCTGTACATAAGAGAACAGGGCATTGTGCTTTGTCAGTTAAAGTGGAATGGTTAGTGGAATGTGATTCTTTCCTACTTGGGCTGTCCCCACAGCAGAAGAGAGGCTCAGAACAACGCTGCTCTGGCCAATATATGTTAGACACAAGATGTATGTTGTCTTATTTTTCTTTTTTCATGGTAAACGATAATAGTTCATTTTCAGGGTTAGTGAAAAGAAAGCTGTAAAAAAGCTTGGTTGGAGGGGCACCTGAGTGGCTCATTGATTGAGCATCTGCCTTTGGTTCAGGACATGATCCCAGGTTCCTGGGATCAAGTCTTGCATCAGGCTCCCTGTAGGGAGCCTGCTTCTCTCTCTGCCTATGTTTCTGCCTCTCTCTGTGTGTCTCTCATGAATAAACAAATAAAATCTTAAAAAAAAATCTTGGTTGGAGAAAGAGAAAAGAAGTAGCAATATTAGTGGGAGGAAGCAGGGGCTCACCAGTGGGGAATTCAAGGTACTCCATGGAAGAAATAGCAAAGTTCACATGGTGTGATGGTTAGTTTCTTGCATCTACTTCACTGGGCAACAGGGTGCCCACACATTTGGTCAAACATGATTCTGGGTGTGTATAAGTGTGTTTTTGGATGAGGTTACCAGTTGAATCAGTTGCCTGAGTAAAGCATATTGCCCTCCCTGGTGCAGTTGGCACTCATCCAATCTGGAGGCCTGAACAGAAAATATGGGGAAAGGGGAACTTACTCTCTACCTGACCACTTGAGCTGGGACATTGGTCTTCTCCTGCACTTGGACTGGGACCCACATCAGTTTTCCTGCTCTTCAGGTCTTCACACTTGGACGGGAGGCATATCATTGGATTTCCTGGGTCTCCAGCTTGCAGACAGAAGATCACTGGACTTCTTAGGCTTCGTAATCATGTGAGCCAATGCCTTACAATATGATATTGGTCTCTTGTTTTGGTTCTGTTTATCTAGAAAACTTTGACCAATGTACACAGCAAATACTGAGGGGGGAGGAGGTAAGGGATTAGAGGGTTTGCAGCAGTGGTATGGCAGGACTTGTGACACCCCTTTGCCCTTCCTGTTCCGGTGCATGTCCTCTGGCTCTCCTCTCTTCCTTGGAATGTCTACTCTCATACTCACCTGAATAAGAGGGCTAAATATCCGCTAATCCAGGAGATACCTACTCCCTAAAGCCAAATGTGTGTGGGGAATCATTGCAATAGGCAAAATGCTTCAATTTGATTCTTTGACCTTCAAATATAGCCCCAAATGTAACTAAACCATCTTAAATATGTGAATAAATTTCAACAATGAAAGCAAGACCCTTTTATTTAGTAATAATTTAGATTTTCATTTTAGATTTCAATGGCATGTCACAAAAGCCTGATTGCAGTCATCACTCAATGATTATTACGGTGTGTCTCTTTGTGTCTGGGTCAGATTTAATAAATGAGTTTTCCTGTCATTTTCTTATTTTATATTTTAGATCCACCCCCCCCACACACACTTTTTTTGGATACTCAATGAATCTCTTTAATCCAGAATCTTAGGATCCATTTAGAGATTTATGTGATAGAGGGATTACGGTCCATTTATTTTGCTGGAATAGAGTACACACCTATTTTATGCAATAGACAGAATTAGACCTTCTCCCTTAACTGTGCGGAAAGCCTGCTTTTGGAATAAGTTCTAGTCAATACTTTACCATTGCAATTCTGATCAAAGTGCCACATAATTTTTATTTCAATTCAACCTTGGTGACTAAGGCAAGATTTAGGATGAAGCAGATATATCTTCAATAGCAAGAACACACATGAATTTTCCTTCTGACTATGGAGATCAATTTTGCTGGTCAAAGATGGAAGAACTTGTTATCAATTTTCTGCTTTTGGAGATTTTACATTTTTTACTATTAGTAAATTGAGCAATGAGGCAATAAATATGTTTAATTTTAAACATTCATGGAAAACTGAAATACCTACAGTGAAAAATATTTTGAAAACAATTTAATTGACTTCTTTTTTTTTCTCCTGAAGCAAAGACTGACCAATTAAACAGTCAACTTTGCTTAGGAAATTATTTCCTGTACAACTTCCTGGAAAAAATCCATGACTTCTCATGAAAAGGAAGGTGGCTTAAATGACCTTTGTTCAGCTTGTTTAGGACAACTAGGAAAATCCAAAATGAGAAAGATTCATTTATTCTTATTATTTTAAAATTCATAAACAGAAAGTTACACTTTGTTTCAAGATTGATTGATTGATTGTTTCAAGGTGGTGTTCTAGAGAAACCGATTTTTAATCCTGTTGCAGAGGGACAGATCATCTTGCTCCACAAAGATCCGCTGAGCTCAGTCTCCTTTTAATCTGTTTTTTTGTGAATCAGGCACTTTGTCAAGTGAGATGGATAAGAAATATCTGTGGTCAAGAGGCGAAGTGTTTCATCAGGGAATCTGACCTAGCCATAGCAATGTCTCCTGCCCATGGAAGCACGTGTTATGAGTGCTAAGGTGCCAGGTGGGACAGGTCGGTGGATGGCTGGTGGGGGAGCCCCTCTGGAGGAGCATCTGGAAAGGGGTGGTGGGCTGCAGAGAAAGGGAGCACATGGCAAAGATGGAGCAAAGAACCATGCCTGGGGGAGTGCATAGACTTGGCTCTTCTAGTTTTCATCCTGAGAGCGGAAGTAGTAGATGTGGCTGTGCTACTAGGTGGGGTCAGGCTGGGAGGTCCTTGTGTATCTCTGACAGCCATCCATGGAGGAGCATGACATGATTAGATTTGCATTTTGGAAAAACACATATTGCTACTGGTCTTACGAAAGCTGAATTTCAAAGGGAAAACACTGCAGTTAGGGTCCAAGTGAAGAAGGCTTCGATTTCAGTAGCAGAATGAAGCAATAATACATTTTATTTAACAAAATTGGCAGCAGGTCCTGGTAGTTGACTAGATGTTGGGTGAGAGAAGAGTAATAAAAATACTGACAATGACAGCCAATGTTTTGTCTTCCTTAAGCTTCAGCCTGACTGGGAAGGATGAGGGTGAATTTGTCCTTTTACTCATCCCTTTACTTATCTGTTCATTTGTTTTGTCCTTTAGAACTTATGATCTAATGAGATAGACAGACAAGTGAATCCCTAATTATAATGTATTTAAAAAATCACAATACATTTATACTAGGACACTGTCAGAGCTCAGAGAAGTGACCTTTGCATAACAGATGTTCCAAATATTGTATATACCATCTCATTTAGGAAGTAAACCTTACATCATTTAAGGCAATTGGCATTTTCTTAAGCAAATAGCATAGACAACTGTCATGACTTAAAGGAAAGAATTAAACATTAATAACAGTTGAAGTAAATGTGCATCTGGAGGTGACCTATATGCGAATGTTTCAAACTTACTCACTTTTTCTCAACTTGCGCAAAAGCCTGCTCACCCACATGCCTATGAGATTTGTCTTTGTCACCAATGTCCCATCAGACATTTGAGGATTTTCATCAATGTCAGCCAGGAACCATTTGTAACACTGAATGAGTACAACTCTGAAGCTATACCTCATGTAATTCAGTTTTTGCCGAGCTGGAAATGTGCACAGGATAGATGGCAGGGCTCTATTATGGGATGAACAGGGTGGCTGCAAAGAAGGCAGAGAGGCAATTCCCTAAGGATATCTGGAAGCCAATTGCCTGTAATGCAGCACAGCCCATGGCCACTGTGTAACTAGCCAGGCAGACAGATGAACCTTAGGCACAGCAGTCAGAGAAGGGGCAAGAGGGAGGCTGCTATGGGTTGAAGAAATAAAGCACGAAGCATAGCCTGCCTGGGCTGATTGTGTGGAGCCTTCAGGAAGAAATAGATTTCTTCTTGACCACAGCTACGTCAACATCGCAATATAGTTATATCTGTTTAAATCACTTTTTTGAATGTTGCTCACGGTTTCTGACAAATTGTCTGTTTGTGGGATGCAAAGAATTTCTTGAAGTCTGCAATTAAAGCACGATTCAAACCGCTGTAACTTCTTAGAGCCATTCTGGGTCCTGAGCTAATTTTCAAAAGTGCAATTTTCCAGTTCATGCATGAGAAAAAATAGGACTGGGGAAAAAATGGAGAAAGCAAGAAAGCATTTTCTTTTCCCTCCGACATTTTTTGGAATTTCTCTGTTTGGTTAGAATGGGTCAGAAAATTAAAGAAATAAAGGAGACAAAGAATATGGCACAAGCTATATATTTGCAGTGGCTCCATGGCAGCATGAAATGAGTTCTCACAATCCTGTTGAGATGCCCTCCGGTAGGAGTCAGGGACCTGTGTCCTTGCGAGCTTTGTCAGCGCCCAGCCATGTGCCCCCAGCAATTCACTACAGACTCTAGGTTTCAGTCCTTCCATCTATGAAATGGGAATGGCAAAAGTGCTATCTCATTAGTTTATGGTGAGGTTTAAATGACTTAACTTGTGTGCCTCTCACATCATAAACACTTGATGTTTGCTATTATCCTTATGAAATGAAAGGGATAACAATTCTCAACGTTCCATCCAGCTTCAAAGATGAGCAGCGTTCTATAGAACTGAGTTTTCATTTGTGCTCGTCCCAAACAGCAGAAAATTCTACAGTGTTCTGAAATGACTGCACATGTCTGGGTGAGCCACAGAAGATTAAAATCTAATAAACTAATAAATAGACACTAATACGTCTACTCTGAAGGCTATGAGTTTCCCGAGGCTGAAAAGGGCCCTTATTTGCTTGCTTTGTTTGATGTGAACTTCTCCTACGTGTAAATGGTTGAAGCAAATACATTACACTTACGATATGCATTTCACTGTGAGAGGGTAGCATTTAGTTTAAGAAAATACAGCATAACGTGATTGGTTTTGAAACAAAGCTCATATTCTCCTCAAAGACTAAAAATTTGCATCTTGAGAGAGATGCAAATGTGCCATTTTACATTGAGTTTTATCATTTGGTATAAAAACTAAGCATACTGGTGATACAATCACAGAACATTTTAATAAAGGAAAAGAAATACAATGAGTGGATTAAGCTAGTCATTAATATGTGTCTATGTCCACTCATTTTTTTCTCCTAAAAACAAATAATCCATTTCAGAGCCTGCGGCTACCTGGCCAAAGGGATTTATTATCCCATGATTATTATGAGAATGTAGACAGCTCCATAAATCCAAATACTGAAATATGTCATAACATGAAAGTGATTTCAGGAACAAGGGATTTATTATTTTTTTTTCCACACATGGTGTCTGGCTTTTATTTCTAGGGCAGGCATTTAAAATGGTCATTTAGGAATGCATAATTTCATCAGCAATATCTATAAGAAAAATGAAAAAGAATTCTGTTATCACCCATCTGATGAACAGAGAAACTGTTTTCAGTAAGAGAAATTATTAGAATAGTGTTTTCAGTTTTTACTTTATTTCTCTGTCTTCTCTTTTATGATTTTTCATAGAAAGCATCAAACTTAGACAAGCATGCAAAACACTTGTTTCTTTTTTTTCCTGAAAAAGAGTCTTTGGATCTGATGGTGAACATTTATTAATGGTGAACATCTCTCTTAACCAATTTAGATTTCACATTGTCTTGACAAACTGCAGTTTCAGCTATTATAGGAGGCAGGGTCTGACTTCTCAGCATTGCAGTAAGAGGACACCTAGAGGACAAAGGTTTGTGAGTGTTTCTAAAACAAGACTTCAGAAGCTAACGGGAATGCCTTTATTACAATGAAATATTTCATACAATTTTAGACTTCAGATTCTAAATGAAACTATAATTCTTTTCCATTTTTGTTGACATCTACCCTGGCTTGAGGCTATCACTAACTCTAACATTCTCTTTTCCACCCATGTCTAAACAAGAATCCCTACTATCCCCACCTGTCAGACATCTCATAGAATCTGATACATCTTATTTGTAGCAATTATCAGTTTATAAGTTCACTTTTGTTATTATGAGATTAATACCCATTTTGCTTATTTTTATAAGATTTTATTTATTTGAGAGAGAGAGAGAGAGCCAAAGTGGGGGGAGACAGAGAGAATCTCAAGCAGGTTGGGGTGGATTTTCCTACAAACCAAAAATATAACTCTTAGACATCATATAAAGCACTGCTTCTTACAAAAACTTCTCTGACTAGGTTAATAAAGTGACATAAGGAATAAATCTCACTTCCTAAAAGTAGAATGTTTATTATAAAAGTATATGTGTTGGAAGTGTATCTCCAATGATTATATGTAATAGTTATGTGTTCGTAAGAAGAAAGAACTAAAATTCAGTGAGTAATCTCTTCCCCATGGACAAATAGGATTCCTTAAAGCATTACCATCCTACTCTGAGAATAACTTCTCAGTCTGACATTATGTTACCTTAAAAGCCATCCTCTTTCTGAATGGCTCATAAGTCACCATCTCATTCGTCCTGTCCTCTCCTTTCTCAGCTTCCTATAATAACAACCTCATGGAAATTAGTCCTTTCATGCTTCCAGGTGTGCAAAGATATTGAACATGCCACAATGGCAAAGAGGCATGAGTTTAAGGAAGCTGTTAGAAGTTCAAGATGTTAAGCAAAGGATTACAACTACAGTAATATTGCTTTTCTGTACTATGTCTCATGGCACTGAGCTACCTTCCTCCTGTTGCCTCCATTTGAATGCTTCTGGAAATTCTTTAAGAAGGCTATATATGTGGAGACCAAAGCTGGATTTCCTAAAAAATAATTTAGGCTATGACAAAGTCACTAGATCCAGATATATTTTTTACTGTGTTCATGAACAAAAACAGTGTAATTTTGTCATCTGAAACTCTTTGTTTGTCTAGGATTTTGCCTTTGCTACTCCCATAATTTTATCGAGAAGTATATTACATGTGGTTATTTAAAGAGTGTACATTTTATTCCTTTAAAGTTTTTAGTTAAAAAAAAAATCTCAACCAAGAATAGGGTTTGTAAGAGACCAGTTTAAGAATCACTGGCAGAGATACAGGAGACAAAATGAGCTCCCTGACTGTAGTGAAATCTCAAATCCTCAGGGAATGCGACTGGCGATTCTAAGTCTCTTCAGATGGGTTCTTCCTACAGGTAATCCTATCAACAAAAGTGGTGTACAGATGACAGCCTTGTGGGAAGGAAAGGCAAAACCACTCTTGGTGATGTTTGTCTGAACTTTCTTCCAAGCATAATGGATTTGGCAGGTTCTCCTTAACTAATGCCCTAGGTGACTAAGAAAGGGGTTTCAATCCCTCATTCCTCCCTGTATCCTCTGATAGCCCCATGAATTTTCTAATTTCATTGCAGAATGGAAAGATATAGGCACCATTCAATGATCTCACTAGGCTTTATGACAACCCATGGATATTCCAATGTGCATTAACAGAGGCAGAGTCTGAGTGAGCCTATCTGTTCATTCAACATGTAGTATGTGTCCAGTGTGTTCAATTCTCCACCAGACCTTGTAACATAGAGAAGTATAAAGTTGTATTTCTGTCCTGGGGTGTCTCATAGGTGCCAGTATCAACTCTTTCATGAATGATACTGGAAATTCAAGTCGCCATAATGTTGATCCTACACCTCTGTTTCCAGCCTCAACTTATATTTCTAAATAGGAGAGCAGGATATTATTTACAACTACAATTAAAATAAAGATAGCAATAAAAAAGATAGCAATAATAAATGACATGTAGCAAGCACTTAAGAAGGAACATGTAGCAAGTGTGCAAATGTTTCTTTAATTTTTTTTATTTGAGTATTCTTGACATACAATGTTATATTAGTTTCAGGTATGCAACATAATGATTCAGCTTCTCCATAGGTTATGTTATGCTCACCACAAGTGTAGCTACCATCTGCTACCATACAACTCCATTACAGCATCATTGACTGTATTCCTTATGCTGTGCCTTTTATTCCCATGATTTATTCGTTCCATAACTGGAAGCTGCATCTCTACCCATTTTCCCCATCCTCTCATGACCTTCCCTCTGGCAATCATCAGTTTGCCATTTATAGGTCTGATTCTGCTTTTTATTTTTTTATACATTTTTTTAGATTCTACATATATGTAGAATTCCACATATTTCACGTATCCATGAAATCATATGGTACTTGTCTTTCTCAGTCTGACTTATTCCCCTTAGCATGAATCCCTCTAGATCCATCCATATTGTTACAAATGGCAAGATCTCATCCTTTTGTAGGGCTGTGTAATATTTCACGATATATATTCCAGTATATATATTTATATGTATAAAGTATTCCATTATATACATCACTATGTATATATATATAATATATATATCTCAGGCCTTCTTTATCTATTTATCTGTTTTTTAATCCTATGAGTGTTCTATATTACCAGTTTTACAGATGAGACAACTGGACTCTAGAGAAGTAACTTACCTAAGGCCATACAGGTAGTACACAGTTGCTAAGTCCTTGAAGTGGGCTCTGGGCCACAATGATTGGTCTGATTGTGTGACCTTGGGAAAACTATTGAACCTCTCTGGACCTCAATACCCTTAGGTCTCAAAGAGGAATACTTGTAATATCTGAATCGTAGCATTGTTTTGAGGATTTCATTAGCTGATAATATATGAACTTAAGTGCTTCATAAATGCTGTTATTTTTATCACTATTATTCTCAGGCTCCATTGTTTCTCAAACTTATCTATGGATATTCTAGATAACATGCTTATATTTACAACCTTTTATTTAAGTTATCTCTTTAGTGTAACCCACACTCTCCAGAAATTCTCACCAGTTTTTTAACCAATTTTTTAACCTACTCTACCAAATTCACTTGACGTTTCAGGATCCCAGTATCCTTTGGAATGTTGATATCCTCTCCCTTAAGAAAATGATCCTTTGCTTCTCTGTCGTTTGCATTTGTGTCTGTGCCATCCACACAGCAGTGAATGTGAACTTATTATCACTGCCAGCTGGATATAGGGAAGAGGGCTCTGCCTTTGACTTGTTAATATTCCCCTCAAGCCTAGCATTGCCCAGTGTACAAAGCAAGTCCCTTAAACAATGATTAACAGATTAATTTTGTAAATCCAGAAGCTCTCCTGGGTTGTCTGTTCCTATCTATGAAGTACAAATAAAGGAGGAAGCAATACGGGGTAAAAGTTACTGTGGAGTTTAAAGATGGCCCAAAATGAGTCAACAAGAGAATCAAAGTGAGAAGACTAAGTCCAATTTTCTGCCTTAAATCTGAGCTGAAATTGATTTTGAAAGTTGGGTGTCCATTAGAATGGTCCAGTGATCAGATAGGATAGGTAACTGCTGACTGTAGTTGGATTGTCACTACATGCTTTTCTTCTTATGCACTAACATCTCCTCCACACTTTGCACTGGGATAAAATTGCATTATTGAAGATTTATGCCTCTGGTTTAAGACACTGTCCTCAAAAAAAAAGACCAATAACCTGATTCAAGAGTGTTGCTAGAGGGTGTTAGTCATAAATTTTATCTATGGGCTATATACTGTGTATATGCGTGTGTGTGTGTGTGTGTGTGTGTGTGTGTATACATTCTTATGCTATAAAATACTTATAATGGCTTATATGTAACAAAGACACCAAAACATAAGTTGAAAATGAGGCAGAAGATGACAGAAAAATAAATTCAAATAAAAACTATTGCATAAGATCTTTAGAACTACAGAAATATCTCCTGGGTTTTTTTATTTAAAAAAGTAATACTAATAAATATTGTAATGTAATTAACACCATTCTTGAAAACAAATTTCCATTTGACTTGTCACTGTGCTTCACCGGGCTCTTTGAATGAACCTCAATACAGACCCTGATGAGGTCATAACAGAGGCAACCTACTAAAAAGTAATTCTGTAGAGAGCTATTATGGTGTCAGAGAGGCTCCAAGATGTTGGCTCATCCACTGCCATTTTCCCTAAGAAATACCTGGAAGAATGGGGAGACCAGATGTCCTCTGAGAAAACTGTCTTGAAAAAATATTTTTCCTAACTGAATTCCAAAAGCTAATAGGTCACATTTGTATATTTCCATGGGGCCTTGGCAGAGAATGAGGAATGAGCAGTGTCTTTATGGAAGCTGAGGAACATACTAGGGACACAAGCCTAGTTAGAAAATTATACCATATTTATTTGAGATGATCTGATAACTTCTCTCCTAACTAAAAGAGGATTCTGTTTAAATGATTGTTTTAAGTTTTCTCTATTGAATAGGTAAATAGGTGGCAGACATCCAACGATTTTAGTCCATGTGGCATGAATAAAAGCATTAGCCTGAAAAATACTTCAAGGCACATGTAAGCTGCTACTCCTCATGGCCCCACCAAATATCTCAATGCTACTTTGCAAATGGTGGAAAGTTAGCACTAAAGTAGTAAAATATTATCTTATTAAATAGGATCATTATTTATAATCTGCCTGAATTGGGGAATATATACCAAGAATTTTATTATTAGAACATTTGATGTTTAATGATTTTTTATTTGTAATTAATTAGGTAGCAGGATTAGGTATATGTTCCAACTCTTCTGATTATAAATAATAAAAGCATAATAAATATATATAAAATATTATATGGCAGGTTTATTTTCTTCATAGCAGAGGCAATTTATACACATTCAGAAGTAGTATCAGATTAAGAATCAAGTTTAAAAGAAAGAGTCCGAATATTACCCTGAGTTCTTCAATTGGAAATTCTGCCTTGAAAGAAGGTCTTCTTTTCAATTTGGACTCTCAGCAGGGAGTTGAGGAGAACATGATGTTCACTTGTCAGTAATCAGGGTCTAGGCTAAACACACAGAGTGTGATCCATTAATGATTCCTATCCACAAAGTCAAAGGCTGAGGAAAGGCCAACAATCTGCAAATAATCTGGTATTTGTTTCCAATACATTTTATCATATTCAGTGATTCATCGATTCAACAAATATTTATTGCATAAGTATTGTAGATAAGAGCTATTCTACTCACTGAACATACACTGTGAGCAAAGTAGTAAGACAGCATATTTAAAGGCTGCCTTTTGCTTAAGTAAACATTGACCTGAACTTTGCAGGCTTGGTGTTTGTCTTTTATTCATTGAGCAAACATATATTGAGGCCCTGTGCTAAGTACCAGAGATATACTAGAGAATGAGACAGACATCCTGTCCATTGCTGGAAGAAAGATAACAGATAAGGAAATGTAAATGCATGCCTGATTGCAAAATTATTAAAGTATCAGAAATGGAGTTTTTGTAATGGAAATAAAATGGAAGTCAGTGGTATGTGAGTCATTGATAAAATAAGGTAATTGGAAAAATTCTGCCTGAGAGAATGTTACTTAAGCTGGTATTCCAGGATGAGAAGTACACAGCCAAGTGATCAGGCCAAGGTGAGCATGTCTGGAAGATGGCAAAGCTTGAAAGTCATCCTGGCTGAAGAACAGTGAGTGAGAAAAGTGGTTCAAGACATGTTGGGAGATGCTGATGGGAGCTACTGGCATGGTTGACTTTCTTTTTTTGCTTCCAATATACCATTCTACCTGACATACAGAAAATGGATGGGAGAAGGATCATATAGAAACTGCAGAGCAGGATGAACAGAAGGCAGAGATGGGAGGTTCAGTGATAACAATGCTCTATTAGTTCAGGAAAGAAAAAACAGTGATCAGCACTGGGTGGGTGGTGTGGGCATGCCAAAAAATGCATTCTAGATATTTCTTAAAGGAGAAATGCACAGGACTACCAGATGATTGCACGTGGGGAATGAGGAAAAGGAAGTAATCAAGTGTGCCAATAAATTTTTGGCAACCGAGTGAATAGCAGAATAAGTGTTAAGGTGTAGATGATACCTCAACCAAAAGAGTGAGAAACAGGTTTTGATGTTATGGTAGTGATTGGAGATGATCACAGATGTTTGATTCTTTCTCTTCCTCCAGGCGTATTTTAAAGTCACACATGGCCAGGTGACCTGCCTTGATGAATGGGAGTGTGAACGTGAGTATCACTTTTGTGTAGAAGCTTTGGAGCCAATGACATCTTCTAACATTTTCTTTTCTCAGTTAATAATCAATTGGATATGAAATTCTTAAAACTTCAGAAGAAATTTCAACTGGAGATATAATTGTGGTATCATCAGCCTTTAGATGATAGTTAAAACCAAGGAAAAGCTTGAGACTACCTTGGCAGAGATATAAAGAGATCAGATAAAGGTTTTGTATAGGAATTCCAATATTAACTCTAGAATAGCTGAGCTGGAATTTCAAAAGCATAGTGAAAGAATTAGAAGAAAATCTGGAGAAGATGTCTGCAATAGCTGCTGTAACAAAGGACCCTACGCTGGCAGTTTAAACAAAAGAAATTTATTTTTTTGCAGTTCCTGAAGCTGGCAGTGGGAGATAAAGGTGGCAGCATGGTCACTTGTTGGTGAGGGTTCTCTTCCTGTTCTCAGATGCCTGCTTTGTCCATTTGTGGACTTTCCTCTGAGCACAAGTGGGAAGAGAACAAACAAGAAGGAAGGAGCTCTGGTGTATTTTCTTAGAACACTAATCCTGTGGAATCAGGGCCTCACCCTTATGACCTCATTTAACTTTAGTTAGTTCTTTAGAGACACCATCTCCAAACACAGCCACATTGGGGGTTGGGATTCAACATACTAATTTAAAGGGAGACACATTCAGACATAACAGATGGCACAGAGAAAGCCTTAAGAGAAAACATTTCAGGAAGCAGAGAGTAGACTGTTTTAGTTGTTACTTTTATGTAGCAGACTGAGGACTGCCTATTGGGTTGGGCAACATGTAGGTAGTTGATGACTTTGATGCAATCAGTTTCAATCGAGTGGTAAGAGAAAAAAAAAAAAAAAAAAAAAAAGCCAGACTGAAATGAGTTGAGTAGCAAGTGGAAATTGTACATCAGAGATAATGAGTAGGCAACATAAGAAATATGGCTCTGAAGAAGAGCAGTGAAATGTGAGTATCTGGAAAAGGACAGGCAATGAGAAAGATTTCTTACTATCTTTATTTTACTTGATAGTAGATACTGGAGCTTGCCTGTGAAGAAAAAGGCCTTGTAATGAGAAAGATTGAGAATCCTGGAGAAAGGAGGGGTCTTCAGGAAAGTCCACGGAAAGTTTGAGATGGATAGATTCTCCATTGACTAGGGAAAAGGATATTTCCTTTATTTTCACACAGGAAGAGATATAAAGTTTGGGTAAAAAAAGTGGGAAACAGATCAGATACTGAGGATCATCTATGTGAAGTACTAGGTAATGAGCCAAGCAGAAACAGGAGTATAGTGTTTGAGGAATGAGGAAAAACACATAAGACAGTCTTTCCAAGAAGTGAAATAAGTTTCCTCACGGATCAATAATTACTGAAGCATGGTTATACATGTAACCACTATAAGCCCAATCCTGAGAGAGAGGGGAGGGGATGAAAGAGAGAGAGAGAGAGAGAAGTGATTTTACTGATGCTATTGAGAAATGAATTAGGGTTCTTCGCTGGTGTTGGATCACATTTGTATGATTTTTTATGTGCAATTATCAGCTGTGTGAGTGTGGACATGGAGGAGGCAGATGGTTATTACATTCATGGCTGTTGGAAGGACAAAGAAAAAAATCTGTTCGTAAGAAATTGACCATAATATTGGGCCATCCATTCCAACCTGAAGAAGAAAAGAAATATAAAGAAGTATGGAAGAAAGGAGGAGATAATGAAAGTGGAGAGGTCAATAGATGACAGGTCTTCATGATGACAAGTTATTTTTGTGGGGAGACTTGTACCAGAGATTTTAAAGATTGAAATTAGGGAGACAATTACCTCTTTGACTTTGAGAGTAGAGCAGCTTTCAAGTAGAACAAATCTCAAGTAAATCTCAGGCATAAAATCTGGATGATTTAATGGATGAACTAATAGTCTATAATCTAAGAGTAGAGAATGATTGAACTTTTTGGAGATAAAATGAAGTAAATCTTGGCTCTACATGCCTATAAAATCAATAAAGTTTCCTAAAGAAGAAAATCATATATCAAAGTTTTTTTTTCTGCTTAAAATATTTAAATCAATATTGTATTATAACAAATTTTAAATGGGCTCTACCCATAACGTAGTTGTTATATACAACAATGGTAGTTGTTGATTTTTATTTGAAGAACTAGTTTCCATCTAGAACTCCACCACCAAATTCAACAGAATGATCTGTCAAGCAGCTCTTCCCCACCAAATGTGCTCATTATAGAATCTATGCCTGGCATAGGAAATTCTCCTTCAGGACTGGAGAAACTTATAGTAAAATTAAATTTCAATAGGTCTTGGATGGACACTTTCAAATTTTGTTTGACATGGCACCTTACTAACTGTGTGAAAGACTTGTTGGCTGAGTACTCCACAAGTCAAAGTAGGTGTTGGGAAATTTCCATCTGTGTTTGCAATTTAAAAGCTAGTCTCATTCTGCCATTGGGAAAGAGGGAAGGGAAGTTCATGCCTGAGACGTTGGAGACAGTTCAAAAAATTCTCAAATGGGTTCCCCAGCAAAGTTAAAAAGTTCTTCATTCTCTATCTTCTTTGTTGTCCCCATTCTTACAAATTCACCTTGGGCAATTTTAGATACTATCTTGAACTCATCTTGGGTCACCTGGACCAGATAGCTTGTAGACACATCTGCTGGCTTCAACTGTTTTAGGAATGTTCTACTTCGGCCTAGGAGAAATTGCCTGACGGTTGATGGATGTGTCACACCAGTGTAAATGCTACCTTCCTGGGAGACATAATAACAGCAAAGTTAATGGATGTCTATCTTCAGAACTGGTAAGTTTCTTATAATATACTCCACAAAGCCTTCTTTTCTGGCTGGGGACCACTCATTTCCTGGCATTAATCCCTCAGAGGGAACAATAAAGTTCTTTTTATTTCTCAAAAAAAAAAAAAAAAAACCAAGGTTAACAAAATTTAAGGGTAACTTAACAGATAGCATTTCTAAGATATTTTGATTATTAGGTCACCGAAGTTCAGGATAGGATTATAATGCTGGTTGATGCTGTGAAAACTTAAAAAAAATGTTTTTCCTTGGAGAAATCAGGATGTTAGAATAAACATTTGTCTTGATTCTGAATTATTTGCTTTTCTTTCTCTTTTTTACTTTTGCAAAAGTAAAAATGGATTGTGCCCCTTATCTTTACTAGCCTTTGGGAGACTCCTGAGCTGCCTGGTGCAAGTGGGAGGCATCTCTTCTTGACAGATTTGATTCCATCTCCTGACATGTGGGATGTGGTTTGTCTTAATGCTTAGACTCCTTGCTAAGGTGCATGGTACCTGTCAGTACATGGTCTCAGTTCTATGACCTTTTAAACTCATTTGGCCCATCTACCCCACAGCAGAGTTAATTTTTGTGGAGAACTGGACTATAGAATCACAGCAGTCTGGTGAAACTCTTACAGGGATGATAAAGAATGAAGGGGAATGCTTTCCTCTCAGAATATAATGTTAGAAATAGATGCGTGAATTAAAATCTATCAATGAACATATTGATTGTATTGGCTGTACCAAGACTGGACATGATTTTAGCCACATCTCTAGATGAGATGGTAGGTATAGGACAATTTGTCTTACCATTCTTAAAGTTCAGGATCAAGAAAAATGGCCATTCACCACTCACTTTTGCCCTGGAAGTAAGTGGTCCAGTGCTGGCCAACACAGGTTCCTAAGTTATAGAGATAAGAACTGTGTCAGTGAGTGGAAGAAAGATGAGGTGTGAATGGGACATGGCATACTGACCTTTTCTCTTTCTTTCTTTCTTTCTTTCTTTCTTTCTTTCTTTCTTTCTTTCTTTCTTTCTTTCTTTTCTTCTTTCTTTTCTTTCTTTCTTTCTTTCTTTCTTTCTTTCTTTCTTTCTTTCTTCCTTCCTTCCTTCCTTCCTTCCTTTCTTTCTTTCTTTCTTTCTTTCTTTCTTTCTTTTCTTTTTAACTTTTTCAATATGGTTAAAGGCAATCTCATTTCCAGAAATTGTATAAGCCAGAGTGGTATAAAATATTGGTGGTGAAGCAAGTTCATTTAGAAGTATGTAGAAGGAGTCCCATCACACCAGAGTTATATTCAGAACAACAGAAAAAGCAATAAGAACACGAAGGTGGTAGATGAAAGAAAATGGCTTAAAGATTCATGACTGTTGCCCTAAACATGGACTGCATTTTGACTTATTTACCATTTGGAGACTCTGGTTTTCTCATGACAGAGGCAAGAAATTATTAATTTACCCACTTTCTGTCCTCGTCTTATTTCTTGGTAGTTTTACTTAGATTAGGAACTATGACTTTTCATGGCAACTGACATGGGCATTCGTTTTTTACTCTAAAAGTCTTCCCTTCTAGATCTTGATGATTTCCCAAGTAAAAGCTCTAGAACGGTAAAGGAAATTTATAGAACACAGAGAACTATTGAGGATGTCCGGGTGGCTCAGTTGGTTAAGTGTCTGCCTTCAGCTCATGATCCTGGAGTCCTGGGATCAAGCCCCACATTGAGCTCCCTGATCAACAGAGTCTGCTTCTCCCTGTCGCTCTGCCCTTCCCTCTGATGTACTCATTCTCTTGCTCTCTCTCTCTCAAATAAATAAAATCTTTAAAAAAAAGAACATAGAGAATTGTCCCTACGACAAATATTATATTTCAGACTTTTGTTTCTGACATTATGGTAAGGCTAAATGTTCTGAACATACTTTCCATGCTGAAAATGTAGAAATATTGAGTAAAATAGAGAAACATAATTTTAAGTGCATAATCAAGTTCACTAAGTGTAAGTGAGCAAGTTTATAAATACACAAATATAATAAGGGATATTCCCAGAGGTCAAAATTAAGACAGAGCTGAAAACAGTGTTAAGCAAGCCTTGATGCTTTAGCTTCCTGGGTTAGCTGCACAGAGATATAAGACAAGGCCTTGACCCTGTAGAAGAAGATAAGAATTCAAATTCCCCCACTTAGTAATGAGCTACATATTTAGGGAAAGGTGGGCCCTGAAAAATATAAAATTGACCTCTGGAAAAGGGAGACGACAGAGAACCTTGTCTGCTTAGTTTTGGTACCAAATAGAAAATTCATATATTAATAAAATATTAATAAGCAATTTTTCTTCCTCGGAAAATTGCTGTAATTGCACAGCTTAGGAAACCCTACACCAAGAATTAATTAAAATTATTTCTAGGTTCGCAATGCTCTATTCAGTATAAGCAAGCAGTACTCTCTGGAAGAAAACATCTTCACCTATGAGCACAAGATTACTACTGATTAATATCAGTCAGTTATATGTTTATAATCCTAAATTGTACAACACATGCTCAGAAGAGCAGCAATAACCAAAGCCAGTAGAAACTATAAACAGAATAAGGTCAGCAAGAAATTAAGGAACTGTAATATAGAGGCATACGTAAATTGTGTAAAAAGAAATAAAATATGGAGTAGAAAAAGTGATCCAGACATGAGAGATTGATAAAAATTCTCAGGAGATTTATAAAAGAAACAAAAAGAACTTTGATAATTAAAAAATATAACTACTGAATTACATACCCCATGTTGATTAAGCTGATCAGAAAGAATTAAAGAGAGGATTGGATGCCCACACTGAAGGGTTTGCTGAGAATACGGAAAAAAGACATGTAACATGTGGAAGGAGGTAAAGAGAAGATTCAAAAGTTTAACATGTATCTGACAATATTTCCAGGAAGAGAGAGTAGGGAAGATTCTAGGCATTATTTGTAAAGTTAGTGGATAAAATTCATTCATAATGAAAGTCATTAATCCTCAGATTTACTGAATCACAGGTTGGAATCAGAAAGACATCCATACTTCAAAACATCACAGTAAAACTCTGAAACATCTAAGACAAAGAGAGATTTGAAAGAAGTTATTAAGGAAAGACGAATTACGTGAAAAAGAATGACAGTTCGAGGGAGAATGGCCTGCCCAGCATAACAGGAGAAGCAATAATAATATAGTATTTTCTTCAAAGTGTTGAGAGAAAATAACAAAGTAGGGTTACCAACCCAGCTAAGTAAAAATTCAAGAGATAATGCTTCAGAGAAATACCAAATATTCAGTAAAGGGATTTCTAAAGAACATACTTCAGGAGGAAAAACAATATTAAGCAAATGCATTGTTAGATTGGAACAAATCCAAATAAACAAGACTAAAACAATGACAAATGATGTGTCTGTTTGGATAAAGGAAGGAGAGAAAACAGCATAATATGTAAAATAGGAAGGCGTAGTAGAGGCTGTGCTCCAAGGTAACCACATGGCTCAGAATGAGGATAAAAATAGTATCTTCATATTTAGTTAAGCATGCATGTTAACACAGAATAATTTCACAAATTATGAAGAAAATATAGAATTAATATAATAATCCAAAGGAAGAAAGGAGGGGAAAAATAAAGAAACTCAGAAAAAGCAGTACAAACAGAAAAAAAAAATCAAATGAGATCGGAAACATAATTTCAAATATATTCATAATCACAAGTTATAAAAAGAGTTATAAAATAGTGTTGTCTAGACTGCATGAAAATATCTAACTATCTATTCTTTGCAAGATGCAGGTTAAACCTAAGGACACAGAAAACTGTGTGGAAAATAATATGCTAGCAGGTATAAGTAAAAAAGATATGATGTAGTTATATAAGTAAACATAAAGGCAAAACCAGTATTAGAGATTAAGAAAGTCAGTATAAGACTGACAAACAGTGAGGGCGATAGGGTGGGAGGACTAGTCGGGGTTTCAGAGTCACAGCTATGAGCCAACTGAACCTGAGCAGTAGTATCATCAATAACTAGTTTACTAATAGGCTTGTCAAGGTAGAGATTGTTTGGTTTACGAATTCTACATCAGGATTGACATGAGGACAAGATGAGAGAAAAATGACATTTTCTCACATATTTCTGGAAACATAGCAGATCTTTAATTAATTATTTTGCCTTGGTTTTTTTTTTCTTCCCTCTCTACTTCCCTCTCTTCTCTCCAAATCAGGAGCTTAACCGAACAGTACAGAAAGAATTAATTTTAGGCTTGAAATGAAAAGTCTAGAATCAGAGAAAAATATATTTTCTTAATTAACGATCCATCTTTCAGAGGACATAATCCTAGGATCTCTTGTGTCCTCTGTTAGAGAGTAAAAGTAAATACTAATCAATGTAGTTAGAAGACATTTTCTTGAGCATTAACCAAGTCAGAGGTGAAGAAAGTTTAAATGATGATCTTTTATATTATTGATACATAGACTTTACAAACGGATGGAATTGAGTAGGAAAAAATACCTGAGCCCATAAAAAGTAGAACAATAAAATGAACCATATTTTTAAAATTCAGACTTTTAAAATTGGAAAATTCAAAACTTTTCCAAATGTCTGAGCTAGTAGTCTTGCTAAATAACAAAGGGACAAATTAGAGATACCTAATTCTGTTAATCTTCCTGTTCCATCAGTGGAGAAGAAGTTGGATGGGAGGAAACATTTTCAGGGTTGTGCTCAAGTAAGGGAGCAGCTCTGGGCAACATGCTGAATAATGATCTCATCAAATCACTTACACTAAAAACCATGAAAAGAATTTCACACTTTGTCTGGCTAAGAAAACAATTTTATCAAGTGCATGATCTCAAATGCGCTGAGATTTCCTTTTCTCTTTTCTCTTTTTACTGTCTTGCTTCAGTGGATATGCTACCTGGAAAAATGAAAGGCATTGTTGATGACAGTTCTTTAAGTGGAGGAAGAACAATGCATGGCATTGATGCACTGACTGCTGAGTCTGGGAAGATATTGAAAAGTTGAGCTTTTAAGTGGGTTGGTATATTAAAAAATACATATTTCTATTCACTTTCTCATGGTAGTTTTAATTTTCATAATTTTATTCCTTTTTATTGTGAGTGTTAAAGCCAGAGGTCCTGAGATCTATGTTCATAAATGAACACTGGACTTTCTAGAAATGCCTTGAAATTGTGTGCAAAATTTGTATTTGCATGCATGTAATTTTTTCCTCAGGGCAGGGAAAATAATATTTTTCATATTTTCAAAGTTCTTTATGACTAATCAATAGTTTAAGTGCAGTATTGGGGTGTGTTGTCTTTTGCTACACTTTGCACTTTTGCCTTTCTGTCTCCTGCCCTTTTGACCCTCTGGGTCAAACCTAGGTCTTCCCCTTCCACCCATAAGTGGAGCTACCAGAGGAAACAAATATTCACAAAAAACTAAAAAGGAATTCAAGATAAGGAAAAAACTCATCCCGATCAGCAGATGAGGTCTTTACTGGCAAGCACCGGGAAGCTGGCTGCACCCTGTCTGACCTTGCAAAGGAGCTCCCTCTTTGTTCCATGAAGAGACATATTTTTGTGCTGTTAAGACAAGGGTGGAATACCCAGGAAGAAACCATCATAAGGGAATGAAGATAGGACTTTGTCCTCTGAAATACTATAAGAATCATGAGAATGGCAAAATGTATCACCACCATTGTGTGACACATTGCTTCCTGGGAAAGTTGTGTTGAAATTTTCATGGACAGTCAGTCACTTTACCATGTAGGACGGAAGCTGTGTTGTCAGAACCATGCTTTCAACAAACTTGTGTGCTCAGAAAGAATGCTGAGTCCCCCAAAATAGGCAAGACACTCACAAACCCAAACAAATCAACCAAACACAGAGACCATTTCCCAGTTGTCATAATAACAAGGGTGAGAATAATCATCAAGAAGGCATAAAATAGCAAAAATCCTCTCCAGATTAAAAACCAAAATAAATCAAACATTTTTTTTTCAAACATGTTTTCCAACTAATAATCTCTTCTTCAGCTCTTCAGGTTCCCTCAATCATGGGAAGACTAAAAAGACCAGGTAGAGGTGAGGGTGAAGATTTGCTATTATTTATGTCATGTATTTTAGCTCTAAAAATCTAAGCCACAGACTCTCATTACTATTTTATGTAATCAATATTCACACACCCCAGTATTTATAGCAGTAATGTTCACAAAAGCCAAAATATGGAAAGGGCCCAGAGGTTCATTGACAGATGAATGGATAAAGAAGATGTGTTATGTACACACACACACACACACACACACACACACACACACTCGAATATCACTCGGCCATCAAAAAGAATGAAATCTTGCCATTTGCAAGGATGTGGCTAGAACTAGAAGGTATTATGTTAATACCTTAATTAATAGTGAAAGACAAATATATGATTTTACTCGTATGTGGAATTTAAGAAACAAAATAGAACTTAGGGGAAGGGAAGGAAAAATAAGATAAAAACAGGGAGGAAAACCATAAGAGACATTTAACTGTAGGGAACAAACTAAGGGTTGCTGGAGGGGAGAAGGGTGCAGGGATGGGGCAGCTGAGGGATGGGCATTAAGGAGGGTACTTGATATAATGAGTGCTGAGTGTTATATGCAACTGATGAACCACTAGATTCTACCCCTGAAACTAATAATATACTATATGTTAATTTAATTGAATTTAAATTTAAAAAAATTAAAAATACTTATTTTGTTGTTGTTGTCAGGATTTATTTCTGGACTCTAGGTTTTATTACATTCATCCTATGTCATCATGACACAGTCTTTATTGCCATAATTTTGTATTAAGTTTTGAAATTGAGGGGTGTGAGTCATCCCAAATTGTTACTCCTATTTCAAGATTGCTTTGGCTATTCTAGGATTGAATTTTCATATGAATTTTGGAATCAGCTTGCCAATTTATGCAGAAGAAAAAAAGGCAGCTGTAATTTTGATACCTCTTGCATTGAAACTACAGGTCAATTTGGGGAGTATCATCATCTTAACACCACTAAATCTTCCAATCCATGAATATGGGTTGTCTTTCCGTTTATTTAGTTTTATTTAGTTTTCAGTATACAAGTTATGTACCACTTTTCTTAGATTTACTTCTACATATTTTTAATACTATTATTAACAGAACTTTCTCCTTAGTTTGATTTTCAGGTTGTTTATTGTTATTGTCTATAAATGCCGTTGATTTTTGCATGTTGAGTTTGTCTCCTGTAATGTTGCTGAACTTGTTTCTTAGCTCTAAAAGTGTTTTTGTATATCATTAGGATTTTCTTTTCTTTTTTATAAGATTTATTTATTTATTTGAGGGAGAGAGAGTGAGTGAGTGAGAGCAGGCAGGAAGAGCAGAGGGAGAGGGAAAAGAAAGAAGCAGACTCAACACTCAACAGCAAACTTGGTGCAGGGCTCAATCCCAGGACCCTGAAATCATGACCTGAGCTGAAACCAAGAATCAGCTGCTTAGCTGACTAAGCCACCCAGGCCCCCCTCTTTAGGATTTTCTATATTCGATGTCATGTCGTCTACAAATATAGTTTTATTTTTTATTTATTTCTTTTCAAACTGGATGCTTCATTTCTTATCCAAGTGCCCTGGCTAGTTGGGAAGTTTTTAAGGTATTTTTCTTTCTCCTTATAGTTTTGATAATTTACCAGCATGTGTTTAAATGTGGAGTGTGTGTGTGTGTGTGTGTGTGTATATGTGTGTGTATGTTAAAGTTGATCTTCTTTCCCTCATTGTGTTGCTGGACACTGGTAAGTTCTGATCATTTCATTAGCTTTCAGAAATTTTTCTCTTTTCCTATGTCAGGGTATTCATTCTCTTTTTGTTCTCGGGAAAAGAATATGTTAGGCATTAAAAAAATCTTTCTTTTGCGGTTCTTTATTTTTCTCTCATATTCTGCAACTCTTTGTCCTATGATCCTACTTTTACTTCAGTGTTTTGTCTTTAAACCCTGAGTTGTTATCTGTCCATCTATTACATTTGTACTTTGTCATTTGTATTTTACATTACCAAGCACTCTGGCGTTTTTCTTTTTTTTCAACTCTTTTTCTGTGGTTTTTTATGTCCTTTGGAATCTCTCCGAGGATATTAATTATACTCATGTTGAAGTTTTCTTCCATTCCTTATATAATAATTGTTAGATCTCTTACATATTGAGTTTTTCAATGTTTTATTTTCCTGTTTTGATCACATTCATAATGAGAGTCTGGTTTAAACAAAATTAATAACCACAAGTGTATTTCCTCAGTCTGAATGATAATTACATTTGCCTGGCAGTCAAAGCAGTTTTGGATTCCAGAAATTTCTTTCTTATGATTACTCAGGGGATTTGTAGGGCTTATGACCAAGTGGAGTTTTTTTGTAATTTGTGCTCTGGAGAGGGTGGTTTCTACTCCTGCAGATTGCAGGAATGCCCTTTACATGCTGGATCTGCCATTCCATTTAGAGAGAACTTATGGTCACTGGGGCAATGCGGTGGTATTGGCTCATCAGTCATACCCTTTTGTTATCTATCTTTTCATTGCATATGACCTACCCTTGTAGCTCCATCCTCCATTTTGGGGATTATTTCACAATTTGGCTTGAAAAATCTTTTTTTTTTTTAAATTATCTCTGTTGCCTTCATGGGGTTCTTAAATTCTTCAGTTGACTTGAGTTTCATTATCCTTTTGTTCCCATTTGCTATAGGCCTTTCAAAAAGGCATATACATTTACATTTGTGGTCTGCTGGTAGACTATTCTTTGTCTTTTTCAACATTCTCATGAATTACTTTTGTGTTTATTTTTTATAAATTTTCTTCTTTCTGTTATTGAATGAAGGTTTTAGTTGAAGAAAAAAAAAACCACTTTTTTGGTCATCCATCTTGAATGAGGTGAAAGGGTCATTCCTTTCTAAATAAACATTCTCTCTGTCACAAAGGCACAGCTGTGTGAAAACACTAACTTGGCAGGTTTGTAATTAATTTCTAATCTAAAACTCATTTCCTACATAATAAAATGAAAGTTTATTTATGGATGACATTGAAATATTCTCATCAGAAATCCCTAAGTCATGATATCACTGTCTGTCCAGTTTCACAGACCTAAAGAAACAAGTGTCCCATCAAATTCTTCAAGCACACACACACACACACACACACACACACACACACATGCATACACATAGAATGTGCAAGGCCAATGGTGAAAACCTTTTTCAGTGCAAATCTTCATTTACTGACCTTATATTCAGAAAAAAATAATTTAAAAATCCGTGTTATAATTCCAATTGCATTCTTCCTGCTATAATTAGCCACAATTTAAATATTGTCTATATGTGGGAGCAACGTTCTACTCCCAGAGCTGCCAGGTACTAAGGAAGGAGTCCAATTGAAAAGAAGAAGGTAGCTGCTCTAGGGTCCCAACCAAAGTTCAATCTTCATGAAACTTGTATTAGTAATTGCTTTAGGTCTGTCCTCCTGGAGTCTTGGTCTCTGTCTTCATCCTTTCCCTTGGCATCCATGCCTATTTCAGAGTCTCCTTTCTTGCTTCCTTGTAAACAAAATAAATGGTTGGTATCACCCCCAAGAAAGCATGATTTCTGGATTCCAACTGTCTCAATGACCATGAAATCCATAATAATTTCTAAGTGAGCACTCACCTCTCAAGGATTGCCTACAGGTCACAAGACGTCCTTTGTGTCAACGTGTCCCAGAGCTGTGGTGAAAGAATTCCTCCATAAACCCTGATGACTTGGGAGCTGAGGCAGAGACACTAATCTTGTGTGTGCTTTGAATTTAGTTTTTATTATTCTTACATATATAGAGTCACATTTGAGGGTAACTCCTTGCATTATAAAAGTCAAGTAAATAGCACTTTAATGTTATGTTTTAATTTACATTGATCAGAAAATTGTAGATCTAAGGATGCCTGAGTGACTCAGTTAAGTATTTAACTCTTGATTTTGGCTCAGGTCATGATCCATCAAGCAAGCATTGGGCTCCATGCTCAGTGAGGAGGCTGCTTGAGATTCTCTCCCTCTTCCTTTCCCCACTTAAGCTTTCTCTCTCTCTTCTAAAATAAATAAATAAGTAAATAAGTAAGTAAGTAAGTAAATAAATATCTTTTAAAAAAGAAAAGAAAACTATAGGATCTTAGGTGAAGTCAGTAATATAATTCCTAGTGATTGAATACTTGGAATTTCATTTTTCAGGAGCTCATTGGACTGCTCAGGTTTGTGGATGAACATTGAGTGGCTCTTGCTTTGACAGATTGGACCCAGTCATTACTGACCTCATCTTAAAACTATGGGAGTCTGTTCATACTGTGAGATTATTGCATCATCTCTGTCCTTGAATATTCCTTGTTATTGCAAGAGAAGAGACACCATCCTCTTAGTATTAAAAATGGGAATGTAATTAACTGAAGAAGAAAATCTATGGCTCTTTGCTCCAGGGATCTAGATTAATGATTCTTCTTATAATTTCCTAATTCTTAATCCCATTCCTTTCTTTTTACAAAAACAAAATCATAGCAATAAAAATGGAAACTCTCAGCTGAGCTCCCTTTAATCTCTCCCCTTAATCATTTGTCCATTCCAATTCTCTACTTACTTTGCTTAATACTAAGTGATGTCTTGGTTCTTTTGCTAAAAGCTTTTTTCTTTTCTTTTCAGTTTTGCTTCATTACTGTTGGCATGTCCATGTCTTTGAGAAACAAAACTCCCACAGGATTGCCTAATAAAAATAAACTCTCCTTTATTCCTAAAGGTGTCATAGATTAATCATTAAGATGACTACAAATCCCACCCTACATCCCTGCAGTGAAGCAATATCAGGGAATTCATGAGTTAAGAGTCTTATCCTAGCCTGAGGCCGTTTTCACTGATGAAAATAATATTGTGCTTTCTGTGAAGATTGACCCTATGAAATCATTATATTAGATATTCTCCTTTGCACATTAATTATTTACACAATCCTAAAGTTTACATGTAGTAATTTAGGAGGAATCCAAGGAATCACTCTTTTGCTCTCACCTTTACATAACTCTTGGGTGCACTAAAGCCATATGATGTACATAAACATACCAGATGCATCACATACTCCATTATTTTCTCCTTGTCCTCCCTGTATAGAAGTTGCCATCAAGCAGTGTGTAGATGGGCAGCCATACATGCTATCTTATGAGGTAAAGACGTACTTGTCTAGGCTTTGTGGTGTCTGGTCTCAACCTGTCCTGTAAAATAATTAGCCTGGCCAGTGTCAATATCAGTTCAGCTTGGGCATTGAAAATTCAAAGTCTAAATATGTTTGTGTAATTAACATTCTAAAGATAGATAGATAGATAGATAGATAGATAGATGATAGATAGATAGATGATAGATAGATAGATGATAGATAGATAGATGAATTTTAAGGAACTGGCTAGGATGATTGTGGGGGTTGGCAAATGTTAAGTTTGTAGGGTAAGCTGGCAGGCTGGAAATTAAAGGAAGAGTTTATGAATTCAGTCTTAACCCAGAATTCCTCGGGATAGCAGCCTGGGTAACTCAGGCAAAGCTTTTCTGTTGTAGTCTTGGAAACACAAGTCTTTTAAGGCCTACAGTTGATTGCACGAGGCTCACTCACATTATGAAGAGTAATCTGCTTTATTCAAGTGTATTGATTTAAACGTTAATCACATATAAAAATACCTTCACTCCAGCATCTGGACTGGTTTGACTGAACCACTAAGCACCATAACCAAGGATTATTTAACCCATAAAATTAAGCATTACACAGGTTTCTATATAGCATTTTGCTCAAACCCCTCTAGAGATCTGGACATTTGTTCAATCTTTAAAATCTTTGCTGAGAAAGTGTATCATAGGTTCAGCTGAACATTTAAAATCTCTGTGTTAAATCACCATCTTTTCCTTGCACCCTCTCTAGTAGGAGTGGATATTAATTAGATTCTTTATCTAATTCCTATTTAATTAGTATGCTTTTATAAACAATTTTAAAAATAACCCTCCAACAGATGATTTCTATGTGCTGTGAAATATGAGTGACACTTTGACTTTTCAACTGTCTTTAATATTTGGGGTTTAGCTTTTATTTTTTTTGTAAACAGTTTTATTGAGATATAATTCATATACCCTACAAACTATCCATTTAAAATGAATAATTCAATGACTTTTAGTAAACTCATACAGTTGTACAACTGTCACCACAATCAATTTTAGAATATTTTCCTCACCTCAGAAAAGAATCCCTATATCCATTAGTATTGACTCCCCATTTCCTATTAACTGGTACCCAGTCCTGGGTACCACAAATCTACTTTCTTCCTCCATGGATTTTCCTAATATGGACATTTCATACAAATGGAATCATATGATATTTGGCCATGTGTAACTTGTGAAGTCTAGCTTTTAAATTTCAACTTTGTTAAACCCCTCAAAATACAGATGATTCTAATGAAATGAATAAGAAGAGGTGAAGGAATATTATTTATGAAAGACCATTGGCTGATTTTCTTACCATCTCCTCTCACTGAAGTGAGTCATCATTAGGGTATATCTAAGAGCCTGACTATGCTGTTTCTCTGCTTTATTTCTCATGTTTTAACATGATCATGAGTGAGGTCCTTGGTTGATGAATTACGGATCAATGCCCAATTGTCTAAAACAGATATAGGACTTTCCCTCACTTTTCCCCATTATCCAGGTTCTTTCCCTGCCTTCCCAAACCCTGTAGATGACTTAACATCCTCTTGATGAAGAGACCATTAGCTAAGTGCAGCATGGAAGTTCCAGCTTCATCCTAGGTTCTTGACTCTCAGTTCCTGACCTCGCTCCCATGGTAGCTACCTCTAGAATGTCCTCATTTCCATTTTATGCTTAATTATAACTATACAATTATAACTAATTTTAATTAGTTCTAAATATAAAAACTGTCATTTAATTACTCATTCTCTATGAAATGTTACATTTTCTTCATATTGTTTTACTTTGTATTAGGTGTTTATACCTACATATTATCCAAACGATGGTCAACGTTGGTAAAACTTGGGTTGTATCTATGGTTGTTTGTGTTGGATACAAAAGAAATGATAATTTTCTTAACTGATATTCAGAAAAAGAATTTTTTTTCATAATCATGCAGCAATCTCTTTCTAGTATGTATAGATATTTAAAAACAAAATATGGTAGGCAGTCAAGTGTATAACTAAGAAAGATATAACTAATGCTTTAATACCCTGCAAAGTACATGAAAGATACTAGTACTAGATGATGTACATATACAAATATAATATACTTATTAGATTATATATACACACACATATATTAATTTAAATTCAATTAGCCAACATATAGTAGTACATCATTAGTTTCAGATGTAATGTTCAATAATTTATCAGTTGCATATAACACCCAGTGCTCATCACATCATGTGCCTTCCTTAATGCTCACCACCAAGTTACCCTATCCCTTCCCACCACACTCCCCTCCAGCAATCTTCAATTTGTTTCCCAGAGTTAGGAATCTCTCATGGTTTGTCATATATACTTTTGAGATTAATTTCCTACCATCAACTTTTTTAAAATTATTTATTTATTTATTTATTTATTTATTTATTTATTTATTTATTTTTAAGAAGGCAGGGCTCAAAGTCACAACTCTGAGATCAAGACCTGAGATGAGGTAAGAGTCAGATGCCTAACTGACTGAGCCAGTCAGGCACACCTACAATCAACTTGTTTTTAAAGAGAATAAGCATATAAATTATAGGCAATTTGAATAGTTTTGCTATGCATTATTATCTAGAAACTTTGTTTCCAACTATATTATATCAGTCAAGTGATATTATGAAACTAAATATTCATGATATGATTATGAAGTTGTATTTTATTGGTAATACCCCAATATCTGGATTTTGGGCAGGAGAGTAGATTACAGAATGTATTATTTAGCTGATGCATTGATTTGATGACTGAATGAAGTCCATTGGTAATTGTGCTTATTAGCATATTTCTTTTTTTACCCTTAGAAAGTAATAGTAGTGGATACACAGGATATAAAATTCCTATCCTAACACCTTTGTCCATGTATGTATTCACTCAGTCACCCATTTCTAAATGCCTAAATTGTCCTAGGATCTATATGTGGTGTTGGGAACCTGTGCTAAAGTGGCAGAGCCTTCCCTCAAAAACCTTACAGTTCCCCAGCAGGGGGGGTAGACATTAGCCACACACTCAGACAAATAAATGTAAAATTACCACTGCTGTAAATGCTGAAAGGGAAAACATGCTTCTTTTAAACTTCCTAGACAAGAACGAGGGCTGTCTGTTTTACTTTATTTTTAAAATGTTACCAGCTGGTACAGTACAATAACAATTTTTCCTTTTCAGCATCATACTGACAAAGATCCAATCAGATATGTTAGCATTCCTCCCTTGACTGACAGATGTAAAGATTTCATTTTCCCACCAGGAGAATAGAGCAGAGCACAGGAGGCTGGAGAGCTGGAGAGACTCTTACCACTTGTCCAGGTGGGAGTACCTGAGCTGCAATTAGTGGTTAGACAGTCGGCATTGCTTCATGGTGTGCTATTCCCTTGCAAGAGGCACAGAGTCAGCTCTCAGCAATCAGCTGCAGAGCATGCCTTGGACCAGCAAAGGGTTAGTGTGTGCCTTGGCTTGGTTTCCCAGAGGGGAGGGAGAGGCAAAGTCTTCCTCAGGACCTTAGTTGTGTAGAGAGTTACTGGTCTGCCTGCTGCTCTGGGCTTGGATCAATTCCCTTTCTTATTTTTAATATAACATATGAAACAACAAAGTAGTATATGAACATATCTGTTATTTATAAAGCCTAATAATAGATTATATGCCTTTCAGTTGTCTACGTTCTTAAGCCCTAAAACCGTACAAAATGACATTGGATCTACCTGAGTTTTCATCACTGATCACCTTTCTGCTTTTCCTCAGAGGTGACAATCCTGCTGAATTTTGTCTTTATCCTTTTGCTTAAAAAGTTTATCACTACATATGGTTTCCTCAAAAATCCTGCTTAGCACCCGTTGCTTTTGTGTGAGTCTCCTGCAGCTCTATTCCCTGGGTACTTGTCACTCTCCCATTGCCAGAGAACAGAAGCTGAGCCTTAAAAGAAGAGTAGCATGGTTTCAAAAAGGGAAATTGTGAGAGTCTGCTCAGTATTTCTTTCTATATTCTACATAGAACATAGAACGGAGCAAAAGTTAGAAAGGCACATCAAGGGGAAGAGATCATGAACTAGCATTTCAGAGATTTGGCCAGTAAAAAAGACAACGTGGGAGAGAAGCAGATGGCATGATGAGGATGTTAGAATGAGGTGGGCCTGGGTTCAAATCTCAGCTTCTCTAGTTAGGAGCAGAGTGGCCCTGGAAAGTTAATTCACCTTCCTAACCTCAGGTTTCCCCAATGGGAGAGAGAGTTGAGATTGCTTCCTCCAGGCTGTGAAGACTTGGTACCTCATAAGCCTTCAATAAATATTAGTTGATTTTCTTGTGTACAAACTTCACCTACACTTCAAATTCCAGTCATTGCCTCTGTCTCTCTTTCCCATCTGTTTTTTGAGTATATTATAATCTTTGTCTATAATTTGTCATGTTTGACTATTGGCACTGCCAGACCACAGTGTTGTAATTCATCCAATTCTTTCTTCTTTAGCAAAATTTCCCCCCAAATCTTAGGTTTTTAGCTTACCCTGTCATCTTGCCCCTTGGCTTGCTTAGTTTTCGCGGCATTTCTGATGTTTCTCAAAAATAAAATTTTAGTGTTCTTTTATGTCAGAAGTAAGCCACAATAATAAAGTTTAGGGTATAGATTTCAGCGAAAGCCAGATAAGCACAGCAGTGTCAGAAAGGACAAAAATGTCAATATCAGATTGATTCTGTTAGGACAAAGGAACTATCAGAGACCCAATCATGCTTCTCTTGGTCACTCACCGTGGTGCTTGTGAACTTGACATATAGAATGATTCAGCTCTATTTCACCATACTGTACTTTCTAGAAAACATGGAGTTCGTGTTTTGGCTTGTGCACCTCTCACACAAAGACTTGCAAGAAGTGAGCTAATATACTGACCTGGTAGGTGACTGAATGATGTGGATATTTGAGATTCAGAGGAGGATGCAGATCTGACATAAAGAATCATTATAATTTCCTGCAACAAGAGGTGCATTAGCAAGAGAGAGGTGGTTAATGTGGTGACGTATCAGAAAAATATTGGCAAGAGCCTTGGGGAATAAAGTTTTCCTTAGTACGTTTTCTTATATATGGTTGGATATATATCAGCAAATTCTTTTAAAAAAAATCAGTAGATGACAAATTTTTCAGGTCAAATGTCAGTATCGATCAGAATGTTAGAAAGCGTAATAGTCTTCAAGGACATATGCTATTGATTTATTTTATTGAGTTTCTACAGTCCTATTAGAGCTATTCCTTGGTGGGAGTTTAATATCTGAAAGCACAATTAAAATCCATTCATAATATCTGTTCAAATAAAATATCTGTAGGTAACAGCCACAGAGTTCCCCCTCCCAAGCCAGCTTTTGTTAAGAACACATAATTTTGTATGTGCACATGTGTAACTTGTCTTACTTAGGTACTTGGGAGATTGTTGAAAATTAGTTGCCAAGTGTAGGGGATAAAAGGAATGATGTTGGGCTTTCACACAGAGGTCAGATAGAACTGTTTTGGAAGCCTTAGGGATTTTTTAAAAAAGATTTTATTTAATCATGAGAGACACAGAGAGAAAGAGAGGAAGAGACACAGGCAGAGGGAGAAGCAGGCTCCATGCAGGGAGCCCGATGTTGGACTCGATCCCAGGTCTCCAGGATCATACCCTGGTCTGAAGGCAATGCTGAATTGCTGAGCCACCCTGGCTGCCCCCTTAGGGATTTTTTAAAAAGTAGTTCTTTAAAATAGGAGATTTCTTAACTGTAGGTGGCCCAGGGCTTATTGAGGATTATAGGACACTGAAGGAAGGCACAGAAACATAACTTTATTTATTCAAGGAGTGTATTACTTAGAGAATAAATTCACCATTATTAGATTGCAAAAATCTGAATACACAAAAACTTAGAAAATGAGATATTCAAATCAGCAGTTTACAGCCACATTCAAGATGTTTGAATATGATGTAAGATGTTTTTATATCATACTTACCTCACGGATGTGTTTCATGTGATGTGGCATATTCAGTCCTCATCTGGGTCCCAAGCAATGTGTTTCCTTTATGGTGACTCTGCTCTACATGAATGAATGTCCTTGAATATGCAATTGCTCAACAAAGTTCAGGGGTGGTTAAGAAGTTTGGAAAAATGTGAACTGAATCAAAAAAAAAAAAAAAGGATGAAATGAGTATCCACAAAATGGCTTGGCAAGGATGGAGCATTTACTTCTTTTAAATGCATTGACAAATGGCAAAGTACGTGATCGATGCCCAAGCATTGATGCAATTTTTCTTTATTCTCTGTCAATATTGGCCCAAGAGACACAGGCTAAGAACAAGAGTTAGATAAACTAAGTGCTAGTACCAGACCTCCTACAAATGTCTTGGTTTCCTTATTTTTCTATTTTGTCATATGAAAGTTGGAATACATAGTTAAGTGCTTTTTATTATAAAAAAAAAACCCACTATCTTCAACATCACTGAAAAGCTACATATTCCCAGGCTAGTAAATAGCAACTAACATGAAATAAATTATTCTGTGCCAATTGGCTTGCTGATTGATTTGATGGTAAGCCATGTCCAAATCATGAAAAGCCGTGGTCCTATAGGCCCAGGGAGTGAATGAGTAAACAGTGGCTCAGGTCATATCCAAAGGCTTAATAATCATAAGCATGTTCAATATGTTCACAATTTGATTTCTGACTCTAATGTTCAAATACTAGGCAACACAGTAGAAAGCAATCCCTAAAAGTAGTCAGAAGAAGGAAGAGAAGTTCACCTTAAAGATCATCAGCTTCCAATTTATTTCGATATGCAGTTCTTTTCTAAAGGTGAGGTAGGTGGGAAGTGTAATAGGGAATTAAAAATAGGACTAGGGGGGATGCCTGTGTGGCTCAGCGGTCTAGTGCCTGCCTTTGGCCCACGGCGTGATCCTGGAGTCCCAGGATCAAGTCCCATATCAGGCTCCCTGCATGGAGCCTGTTTCTCCCTCTGCCTGTGTCTCTGCCTCTCTCTCTCTCTATCTGTCTCTCATGAACAAATAAATAAAATCTTTAAAAAAAATTAAAAACAATAGGACTAGGAGCACCTGGGTGGCTCAGTCGGTTAAGTGTCTGAGTCTTGATTTCCGCTCAGGCCATGATCTCAGGATCCTGAGATCGAGCCCCAAGTTGGGCTCTGTGCAGTGTGTGGAGCCTGCTTTAAGATTCTCTCTCTCCCTCTTCCTCTACTCTCCTGCTCTCCTGCTCACTCTCTTTCTTAAAAAACAAATATATGGCTAATGATACTAAGATAATTAACAGTTGATTTAGATTCAGATCATCCTTTTTATGAGGTTTTGAAATTCTTTGTGTGTGTGTGTGTGTGTGTGTGTGTGTGTGTGTGTGTATGTGTGTGCGTTTAATACTTAGAATACCAAACTTAGAACTTTGGGGTTGCTTTGATGCTCATCCAATGCCCTCTGCTTTGCCTGTCATGTCATGCTTCTAATCTCATCAGTTTTTACTTATCAAGGATCTTCACTTCTGCCCCTTTCTTTTCAGATGATTGTCTCCTGCCTAAAGCCTTTCTAATCTTGGGCCCAAACAACAAGACCTATAATCTTATTGGGACCATCATGGTCTTAGGTGACATGTGATTTTAATATCCAAACTAAGGAATTATCTCCCGAAAACTGCATTTAAGGAAAAAATGGATTTCAAGGAAGTTTACTATGTTTCTTGATTTCCTCGTTGACTAAATAGGATTTTGATTTTATTCTCTTTTAATTATTATTATGATTATATGAATGAAATATATGAAATGACACAATTATGAAATGACACAATTAAATTGGAATTTCCCTCTCTTGAATGGACTGTTTAAATGGTGAGCCAATTATTACAATACATTGAGCTTGACGTAGATGAAGCAGTTCGTTTCTAAAGATTTTTTTAAAGCATTAAATAGAACACACATTAGTTATTTTGCCATATGCACTTGACTTTCTAAAGATATATTTGCTCAGCAAGTGATACGACATCTTGTTTCAAGTCAACCATATATTAAGATCATATCTAACCAAGTTTCATTTATAGCTGTACTATAGTGATATTCATTTGATATTTTATAGGAGAAAAATTATGATACTGATTACATCAAAAGCTAACACTCACTGAGAATTTCTGATTGATCAAGGACTTTGTAGTCTTCATGTATTCTAAAACTCACATCCCTGTGAAGTGGGCATCCTAATTTTTATTTGAGAATTCGAGATTTGGTATGTTTCCCAAAACTTGCAAAATCATGCAAGTAACAAGGAAGAGAGATGACTTTCAACCAGTCACGCATATCATGTGTTCTGGAAGCTCTACTTGACTCGTGCTCATATCCAAAGCAGCACTTGGGGCTTGATAGAGGCAAGGAATCTCAGGTAGGGTGAATAATTCATAGTGGTTTGCTCAGAACTTTCTCACTTCCAGCACTGAAAGCCCTTTGTCCCAGGAAACACCATAGTTTTTGGGAGACCCACATGGTTTGTCATTCTGATCGCAGTCCCTGCCCTGAAACAAGAAATCAGGATCTGCATTGCAAACACCCCAACCAAGATGCACACACAAAAAGGATTACTTTCTAATATGTCATTCATTTAAAGACTATTTTCTAAAAGATTAGGGAAACTTAATCTTGGGACCAACTTTCATTTGTTGCATTGACAACAGCTCAATGGACCTAGTTATACACAGTGCTCATGTGGATTAAAATTCTGATCTATTTGTTGCTAGAAATTCAAGTCTTTTGAAGAAAGAAGTTGCTCCACTCTCCACAAGAGACTGAATTCCTTAGAGTTATCATGATTGGAGCTCATGGTGCTGCAAAAACTGTATATGAAAAAGAGAAGCCAGTGTGATTATTCACTCTGATTGTAGCAAGAAGGATGTTGGTTGTCAAAAAAATTGTAATTTTAACTGAAAAGTGACATATAAATGCATTGCTATAGTGCAGAACATACCTGACATCTGTATTGCCAGTCTCTATTTGTATTCTCCCTGGATTAGGAAGCTGGATCACTTTATTAGGGGAAGCCACACTTGTCATACCCCTGTTTAAATGGTATGGCTTGTTTAATAAGCCTTTCATATTTCACTTATACACTTTTACGTCTTGGATTTTGCAGATAAAATTCTCCCAGCATGTGAAATCTCAGGGGACATAGCTAGAATACTGAGAAAGTTGGCAATGACTATTTCTATCTTAAGGCACAGATTAAAAACAGTTAGACCTGGAAGAGACCTTAGGGAAAATAGAGCCCATTTATTTTATGAATGAGGAAATTGAGACTTATCTGAGTTAAGTGACTTCCTCTGGCCATCCAACAAGCTCATAGTAGAAACAGGCCTGGAACAGAGTGTCGTGGAGAACAGATCTGACAATATTGGGTTTATCTTGAGTGTTCCTCATGTTACTTGAAGTATAAATTAATAGCTGTTACACTGAAAGAAAATTTAGACTATTACTGAAAAATTATATGATCTCAGATGTCTGTGTAAGTGAAAATGGAATATGACATTGCAGAGAGCTGCAGTGAAGGTTTGCTCCCTGTTGCACCAAGATCATGAGAGCAGAGAGGCAGCCATAGCTCACTAAAGCCTCAGAGAACTATGCTCCACATTTGATTTAATTTTTAATCTTAGGAAAATTAATCAACTCTTCAGTATCTTACTTTTATAAAGTGGTTTCACAAGCAGTTCCCTCCCTGACTATGAATGATTATTGGAAGGAAGACATGGCTATTGTGTGCTTACCATATGGCACTACAAAGGGGGATCCAAGGGAGTCTTCTAATCCTTATGTAAATTTCCCAGCCACGGAAGAGAAGGAAAGAGGGTATATATCTTGTCTGGATGTATGAGGCTTGAGAGAAGATCCACCGGAGTGAGATCAAGAGAAGAGAGAAAAACTATAATCAAAATTTAAGTCTTCATTTCGAACTCAGAATGAGAACAGAATAAGAGAATAAAGTGTTAGAAAAAAATAGTGGAAGGAGCCAAGGTTTTACATTTTTAAGACGAAACCACACATTTGATGAGGGAAGTAGAAAATGTTTAATTTGCTGTAGAAAGGACAATTTACTCAGATTCTTAAAGAAAGGCTTGTATTTTTTAAAGAAATGCTGATTTTAGAAAGATCTAGATGAGAGGTCTAGAAAGTAATATTTGTCAGAAAAGCCTTGATGAGAAAGCCCGTGGAGATGACAGAGACACCTGAGCCCTGTGCAGTCAGGGATGCCAGGCATGAAAGCATGTGGTGTCCATTTCAGGAGCAGACAAATTATGATTTATTTGTGAAGGGAATTTCTGGAGAAGAAAATAAAAACGACTGCTGGAACATCATTCACAAGCTGTGAAGCAGCAGGAAGATAAGACTGTTTATGTATTATTTACAAATGAAATGCTTGCTAAAGATGACATATGTCTATAGTTATAAGACACTGGAAGAGTATGTCGACCGAGTAAGAAACGGGATTTTCCTTCAGTGTAGATAGGGTGTGTACACTTGAACAAAGCTTCATCTTCTCCCTGTGGGTGCCTGAGACACACAGGATGTCGCACACGAGCCCCAGATGCAGACCCTTGTATGACTTCAATAGGAGGCTCTCTCTTATCTCACTCTCCATCTCGCTAGAAGTGGGAGGCAATGGGCACAGAAGCACTTAAGAATTTGTGAACTTTTGCCACCAAGAGGTTTATTCAGATGGCTTATTGTCAGAATATAATTTAGGTGATATTCAAGAGTCCACCTGGAAGAGAGGGCAGTCCACAGGGAATGGTGTCAAACTGCATTTGTTCAGAACCTTAACATCTATTATTAGTATGGAAAGAAAGTTCACCAGACACTGTAAAGTATTGGAGATGGATTATTTCATTTTCTTTTTTTTTTTAAAGATCTTATTTATTTATTAATGAGAGACACACAGAGAGAGAGAGAGAGAGAGCGAGCGGCAGAGACACAGGCAGAGGGAGAAGCAGGCTCCATGCAGGAAGCCCGATGTGGGACTCGATCCCAGGTCTCCAGGATCAAATCCTGGGCTGAAGGCGGCGCTAAACCTCTGAGCCACCCGGGCTGCCCAGATTGTTTCATCTTTACAGTAATTCTCGAAGGTGGGATCTGGCATCTTCTTGTCTTACAGGTAGGGGCTGAGGCTTGGTGGAGGTCAACTGACTCCCACATCCTATTGGAATGACATCGGGGAGGCTGGGCATTAGTTACCCTGGGTGTGTTTGAATACCAAGTTTGTGTGATTTCCAGGTGATAAGAAAGGTAGTGCAGGGGAAGGGGACTGTGAAGCTAAACTGTCAGAAGAATAGTAGCAGGAGAGCCCAGGCAAGTTAGTTGATCTCTCTGGCTCTCAATTTTCTTATCTCCAAATGGTTTGTTATGAGGAATACATTAGTTAACATGTGCAAAGTCCTTAGCATAGTTACCTCGTTTGTGTAATCATTTAATAAACATTACCGGTGGCTAAACTGCTTTCCAAGATTGAAGAAAAAGCAAGTAAAGAGAAAGAGACTAGATCTGTATCATTGTCCCTTGTGCTCTGCTAATTGATTATCCAACAGGTGGGTTTTGACCATTAAATGGAAATTACATTGGTTTCCTCATATGGCCATTTCTTCACATCTGTCCCTGATAGATTTATACTGGACCTCTAGAGCAGATGCCTGCCTCCTTCTATAGACACCACTCACTCTGATCTTTGAGTTATATCCCAAAAGCTGCTTTGGTTCTGCCATTTTCCCCCTAAAATTTTTCCAAGTCTCTCTAATGCTACCAAAATAAAGCCCCAGATATGCAAATTGGCTCATCACAATCAGGGCTTAGTTTGCCTTTTGCATCATATTTATCTTAGGGATCCTCCACATAAACTCCTTTGTACTGCTGAACTGGCCCCATCAGTGTAGTAACTGTTTATGTTTTTAGATGTACCTCCCCCTGCACACCTGTCCATACCCCACCATGTTCTCCTGACTGCATCTACACCATCCTGCAGTGAAGCTTCTCTTGTAACTTGTAGAGCTTATTGTCTTGTTCATTTGGTATTTAGAAAAAAGAGCCTGCCATGTTTAATTCTGTATGTTAATATCTCCTGTCCTCAGATACAATACTAAACCCTTGGAAGCTAGAGATGATCCTTCCTGTTTGCCTGTAGGAGTGGAACATGGATAAGTGCATGACAAGAGAAAGACTGGGGGAAGGGCAAGTAAAGAAGAATCTTTACAACTAACAAAACATAAAAACAAAACATGAGATAAGCAGAGGAAAAATCAGAAATTCACCAATATTTACATAACTTGTTGAAGACATGTGGTTTGCTAAAGAAAGCCCAGATTAGGTGCTTGTAGCTGAGTGGTCATGAAAGAGAGATTTCCATTCATTCATTAGAGGACCAGTGTTTGGGAAGAATGAGGAGAGATTGAGTGATAATGTAAAAATCTCCGAGTTTTAGGAAATAGGAGCTAAAAACAATGTATGTAAATTGTATGGAAACCACAGAGAGGGATAAATTAGAGAAGGTGCACAATCAAAGATAGATTCTTGGCATGGATTAGTTCTATGAATGATGGAGGTTTACCAGCTATATGACTTTTCAGCATGAAAATTATGTCAAGAGGTGTCATCGAAGCAGGGAAGGCGTTGAGTCAGCCTCATTGCCTAGGGCTGTGAGAGGAAGCAAGTCACATTGATGTGTCTTTATTTCCCCCACTCTCCTTTGCCATTCCACCATAAAGAAGAGGCCACAGGCATCTCTGGGCACAGCCGAAATTAGAACCTACAATCTTTTCTCCTAACCACTAGACTTGTGGGCGACTTTAGGTTCCCCTTAGAGATTGTCAGGAAAGGAAGTAGGAGGACAGACAGTGAGGTTTGTGAAGTTTTGTGAAGTCTGTGCCATACTACATGTATACATGTGCACATGAGGAAGGACATCTGAGCATTATCTCCATTTCTGGATACTACAAGATTAATGTTCTGAGGGGACTTTGCTGCATTACAGAGAAAGTTGGCCCCAGCAGGGATTGCCAAAATAAAAATTACATATGACACAAAGTATTTGGAGTCTTTCTTTAGAAAGGGGGAGATAATATCCATACCATATGCCATGAGAATTCACTTATAGGAAAAAATATAAGGCAAATTGAATTGGGGAAAAATTATTTCCCACCTAGAAAAAAAAAGTGTTGATACTGTGGCATGGAAATTTAAGAGTTTCTCAGAGGTGACGGGTTGCTTTGGAAAGGAGAAAATATAGAGAAAGATCAAGGGTGGGGTGGATGATTAAGCAGTGACGAGAACAGATTGGTGGGAGAAATATTTGGAAAAGATAGAGGAAAGCAGTAAAGGAGAAAAACAAAGCAAGGCAATTTAGGAAAGAAATCAGTTCCTGGAACTGGGGAAATGTCTTTTGAGATACACGAGGGAAAGAGAAATTATCCGAATAACAGATTACAAAACAAATGAGAAAAGCCTGCTTTCAAGTGCTAAGGTAATAGAACAAGAAGCCGAAGATAAACCTGAGGCATGGCGGGTGCCCAGGCAGATGACCCAGGTTGTTGTTGCTGCTGCTGCCAGCACTCCTGCTGTGATTCATTTATCTCCCAAAAGATATTGTTTAAAATAACTCACTGCTAAGGTTTCTACTGTAATTCGCCAGGGGATATCTGGCCAATTGACTTTATAGGATACTTGATTGAAGAAAACAGGTAGGCCTTTGATGAAAGGGATTTGCTAAATCAATCACTGCTAGTTGTGTGTGTGTGTGTGTGTGTTTTAATTTTGAATACACGCACTTTAAACAAATGCAATATCCAACATTCAAAGGAGCACAGCTTAGGTGCATCCCAAGCATAGAAAGGGGCAGAGCTTGAAGTTGATAGCGATATATAATTCTCACCCGAGAAAGCCTGGCTCAATCATCTGCCCAGACCCGTGGTCCTGTCTGGTGCATGGTTGCTGCTCTGAAAGTTCTCCTCCCACTAATGGGCTGGTAGGAGGTTTGTACTTCTGTCTTCCATATCATCATGAAAAAGTAAAGAAGAAAAAGGGAAAACGTGTGAGCTATGTGCTGCTCACTCACTATAGAGGAAATAGTCTTAGCTTCAGTGTTTCTTTTTTCGTGTGTTGAGGGACTAGGCCCATGAGTGATGATAGAACTACTTACCTTCATGTTGATCTAGAACTCAGATTTTGTTTCCTCTCATCTTTGTTTCACCACAATGATTGTACGCTCACTTTATTCAAGGTACAATTCCAGGCACATTTCACTGAGTCTGTCCTTGTTGTTTTAAGTCACAAGAGAAAAATGAGCTGAGGCTTTATGGCTCCTCACCTGTATGGATGGACTATAAAACCAGAGATTGTCCTTTGTCACAGACAGAAGTAAAGCAGGCCAAAGGACAGAGGGACGGGGTGAAGCAAAAACCCCCAAGAGGAGAACGTGTGTGTAGTGTCCACACCTCCCTTTCTTTTGGCCTTCTTTTCCTTGGAAGTTTATGGATTCTCTCTCCTTACCTTTTATTTTTCATCCCTCTCCGCCCCCAACCCAGCTCTGTGTGTGACTCCTCAGGAGTCTATTCCTCCACCCAGCATGTCATGTGATTACCTTCCCCCTCTCTCTTTGCTCCCTAGCTCACCTTTCCAGAGTTATATCTCATCGTCTGCATTCTCTTTCCTCTAAAAGAATAAACTCTTAAGCAAAGAGTGGTATGCAGTAATGTTGATAGTATAGTTTACAATTTTCAGTTGATGATCACTTTTGTATGTACATTCTTCATCACACACAAGACTCTGAACACCAGTGAGCAGGGACTGACATCTTCTGTTGCAGAAGTATGAGAACTGAAGTGAGATGTTGAACATCAATCACATGCATACAAAGATGCAGAGCTTGGAGTTGAACCCAAGTATCGAATGATAAGTCCAAATATATTGATCCTCCCAGTGATGCTTTTGCCTGAAAAATCTTGAGACCCAATGCTTAACCACTTAGATACTCCTACTGGCTGGGGAGTTTCAAGCTAGTTAGTGAGGTGATCATTTTGCAGTAGAGGGAAGGGTACCAATAATTAAACTTGAGTTTATAAGACCCTACTTTTTAGAGGGGAGATGAGGAGGGAAAACAGACAGATGGATAGATTTCTAAATATATCTGAGTCAGAAAATCTTTGAGCAGGGCAGAATATTTGGTTTTTGAATAAATCATAATTTGATTTGATAAAGTTAGGCTGGCTGAAAAATCTATGAAGTGTGCAAAAATGCGATTATTGTTTAACTGAAAATAGTGAAAAATGAAAAGGTAATATAGTTCAGATGAGTGAGGCAGCAAATTATTAACAAATATAAAAGTTACAAATTTAAAAGTAGGTTCTGGGGGTTCCATGATAGGAGATTGGAGAAACTATTGTTCAAATGCCTAACAATTGGCCATTGATGCCAAAGAGGCACATTTCTGTTTTCAAGGTCATGATGAATGCATGGAGCGTTCAGAGTCCAATATCAATAAATATGTAGGAAGAATAATTTTTCTGGGCAAGAAAAGATTAGAACAGAAAATGGACCCATTAAAATCCTAACCATATTTAGAACCAATTTGCAAAGAATAAAAAATAATATATGAGTCAGGACAGAAAACATTTTCAAAGAAAATAAACCTACAAGGAAATATGAGGGAGAAATAATTGCCCTCTCTTTGAAGTAAATATAATATGATTACATTCGATTAGGAATTCTGTTACTGTACGGCAATGGCTTCAGGGGTAAGCTGAAGGCATGGCCGGGAAACCACACAGTCTATTTCATCCTGTTTACGTTAGAGACACGGGAGGAAGACAAGCCATGGGTTGACAATAAACAGCCTCTTCAATCTTTGAAGGCAGGTGGCTGTGTGCCTAAACTCACAGGCATGCAGAGGTCAGTTCCGTAGTTCATTTCATGAGTGACAACTCCAGTCATTACTGCACACAGAAAATCCGTATCCCTGGGAGCAAGCCACCTCCCTGTCTCTGCACCCTGAAGACTTCTGGATTTCTACACACCCTGTATTTTTATGAGCTCATCTCCTCTCCCGCTGTCAATGGGAGAGAGGGTTGGCTCACTTGGAAACTTGAAAACTCCGCTCACTTCTAATAAGTTCAAGTTTTATGATTTGAAAAACTTTTATCAGTAAATAAAGGTCAACCATCTGGCAGCAATGTGTCTATTTGGCTCTGCTTTGGTTTTCTACACTATGTTATAAAAATATTACAGTCTAGTATGACATTAGCAAAGTGTGACATCTGGGCTTATACAAAATATAAGAGTTGGCAGGGGGACTAATTTCCCTTCTGAAAAATTGCCATGGCACAAAGGGACTAAGGACAACTCAGTGCCTGAGAATACAGTCCTGGACATGGCTGTGCTTGAGCCAGCAATGTCCAGAACGTCTGCCTGGAAGGGGAAAGGGGCCTAATTACCCCAGAGGATCACACTGATGGATTGCCATGGACCTTTGAGAATAGAGACTGTTTTAGCAGAAGAAGAAAACTTTTTTTCTACCTGCAAGGCTAGGTGGTCATGCATTCAAGAATTAAATGAGACTACTTCAAGAAAAAAAAAAAACCCAAAACAAAACAAAAAAATCTGTAGGTATGGCAGTAATAGAGCTGGGCAGCTTTTCAGTGGGTTTAGATGTTAAAGCATTTACTTTGGGGGTTGAAAATGTATAATTAAATTTTGGCACTGCTTCTAGGTGGTAATGATTTTTATTAAATTCCTTTTTTGTGTGACCTTCTTTATGAGTTCAAGACAAGTGCCATATTTATTTTTTTCCCCTTAGACTCTCTGGATACATTTTAATGCACCGTAATCTGAAAGATATCGAGTCACTGACAAAAAGAATACATGCATTTGGACAGGACCATTGTGCAATCTCAATTAGGAGCTGATTTTTTTAAGAAAAGAGAGAGGATCAAATTTAAAGAAAATTTCTCTCCTCATCTCTGGGCACTCAAGTTTTGTGAAGATTCAGGCACTATTAATGGCCAAGGGTACTACTCATAAATGGAAAATTATAATAGCAATTTTTCATAGGAGTTTAAAAAATCCCTAAGCTTTAAGAAGCTTGGATATCTAATGCTCTGGTGCCTATTTGGGGGTAACTAGGGGGTAAGAAATGTTTGATCAGGAATTGAAATTATTGAAACCATGAAAATCCGAAGGTTTTACAGAATGCTGCATGATGATAACAGGGAATACATTGGTGATTTGTGACAATGCATTTCCATTTTTTTTTCTTGGTCAGTGGTGGTGGCCAAGATTAAATACTATCAGCTTCCTTCTGAGTGCCCTCTGCCCATCACCTGATTTCCTTCTTTAAGAGAGAAGTATCAAATTATCAGCAGTTCCCATCTGACTTCCTGTGAACTTCTCGGTAACTGAACACACAGGCAGAGATGGTTATTTAGGAAGTTCATGGTCAAGGATGCCTGGAGAGCAGGTCCTGGGGCTCCTCTTCTTTGGCTCTTCAGAGCTACCAACCGATGTGCAGTTGCTACTTTCTGAGCTACCAACCGATGTTACCTTTTGCTACTTTCCTTAGACTCTGAATAATTCCCATTCTAGAAGTCGGTGAGAATGACTGTGTGCTTCTGGAATTGATAGGTATGATAACAAGGATTGGGAAAAGATCTGGGTACCAGGCTGATTTTTACTTTCCTTTGGTGTTTTTATCTCTGGGCAACTTGCTTCACCATGAGCCTCATAACCCCAGAGTCGTTTTGTTATTATGAGGATGCAGCACTTTCTGTCACCTGAGGAAGCTGTGAGCTCTAAGGGGAGCCTTTTGCAGTCAGATTTTCCCCACCTGCATTAGACAAGGCTCTCTCTTGCTTTCCTGCATTTAATATTTTCTTTCTTTCCTCAGGGGATTCTCAGCACTGAAGATGCTGACATGACTCCAGGGGGTGGAGCGCTGATGGGCATTTCCAGCACACAGAGTCCCCAAGTGCCCCTGAGGGCAATAATCTGCATCTGGGGTCCACGATGGCAGCTCACCTGGAGGTGCTACCCCTCTGTCCAGCTCCTGGCAGCATCTGGACTGCTGCTCTGCTGGCAGACAAGCCCCTGGGGCTGAGGGCTGCCAGTCTCTCCTGAGCCTCTTCTGAGACTGTGGGGTCCGGACCTGAGATACATAATCAGATTAAGAATTGAATCCATGGGTTATAGGTTGTAGCACTCCACAAACTACCAGAAATACACTCCCAAATTATACCTCCCCCCTTCCCTCTCCTTTTTTACTGAGATATAATTAGTATACCATAAAACACATAGCTTTGAAGTGAATGATTGACTAATTTGGTGTCCATTCATAAGGTTGGAGATCCATCACCAATTCCACAGCATTCTCATCACCGCCAAGATAAATCTGTACCCATTATCTCATTTGCTTTTATCCCTTTTCCTGGCAACCCCTAATCGACCTTATGTCTCTGGGGATTTGTCTATTCTGGGCATTACATAGAAATGAAATCCAGTAATATGTGGCTTTTGTGTTTGACTTCTGTCACTTAGCATGATGATTTCAAAGTTCAGAATATGTCAGAATTCTCTTCCTTTTTAAGGCTGAATGATAGTTCATTGTATGTAGATAACACAATCTATGTATCCACTCATCCGTTGATAGATGTCTCCCTGTTTCCACTTTTTGGCAATTAAGAATAATGCTACTGGAAACATTTTTTGTACAAGCTTTTGTGTGCTCATATGCTTTCAATTTTTCTCTCCCCACTTCATTTCTTTTATGGGCAAAGGTCGTAAGACTAAATCTCTTCTTTCTTATTTTTTTTGTTTTATTTTATTTTACTATTTTTATTTATTTTTTAAAGAGAAGAAGTATGTATAGTGGAAAGAATATGGACTTTGGGGGACATAAATATTGGTGCAATTTCTAAATCTGTTCTCTAAAAAATAAAAAAAAATAAATCTGTTCTCTAATCTCTCCATCTTAGTTTCTTCATCTGTAAAGTGGGTGTGTATATACCTACCTCAAAAGGATAACATGGTTTAGGTGAGATGTTAATTCTGTACTAACTGGAGGGACACCTGGATGGCTCAGGGGTTGAGCGTCTGCCTTTGGCTCAGGCGTGATCCTGGGGTCCCCGGGATAGAGTCCCACATTGGTCTCCCCACAGGGAGCCTGCTTCTCCCTCTGCCTATGTCTCTGCCTCTCTCTGTGTGTCTGTCATGAATAAATAAATAAATAAACAAATAAATTAAAAAATCTTTTTTAAAAAAGTGCTATACTGGGCAGCCCGGGTGGCTCAGTGGTTTAGCGCTACCTTCAGCCCAGGGTGTGATCCTGGAGTCCCGGGATTGAGTCCCACATCGGGCTCCCTGCATGGAGCCTGCTTCTCCCTCCTCCCGTGTCTCTGCCTCTCTCCCTCTCTCCGTGTCTCTCATGAATAAATAAAATCTTTAAAAAAAAGTCCTATACTAAGCGGATATAATCTCCTGATTTTTTAGCCCTATTCTTAGTTTCTACCAGTCTAGCCACTAAGAGTGCTAGATTTCTCCTTTTCTCAAACACAGCCCAGCTACTAGAAACCCTCTCATTTGCTACCTCTAGGAGATGCTTTTACTTGGCTTCATTATGAAGATGGTCTGAGTTATTTTTGGAACTGAATCCCTTGGGGCTGACCTTTGTGTGAATGAAGGCTCCTACTTATAGTATCATGGTTGCCATTTCTCGGGCACCAGCTGTCTCCTTGGAGTCAGCTCAGGAACAGGGGATATTCCTCAGACATAGACTCTCTATATATTTTGTTTAGTCCCTCCCCTATTCTAATGACATATGATGTTTTAGCAACCCAACAGTATCTTTTTGGAAAACTTTTGGTAAGAGGGAAGCTGGAACTGTACCAAGTGTTCTGCAAGTATTGTCGCATTTAATCCTGACAATGGTTCTGTAAGATAGGTACACTTTTATCCAGAAAGGATGTCAATTAGAGATGTCAATTAATTTGTTAGAATTCACAAAGCTAATAAATGGTAGATTTGGGGTCTGCTGTGAGATAAGTTTGATGTGAAAGCTTCCATTCTTCCCATAATACTAGGGGTTCCAGAGCCATGAACAACATCTTCTACATAAAATGTGAAGGTTTCTTTAGCTTTTTCTAGGTTATTCTATGGTTAATGGGCATTCCTCAATTCTCAGTGACTCACAAAAACAAAGATTTCTTCTTCTTCACATTAAAGGTTGAGTATAGATTTACTCTTTGTGTCCTCTTCATTATGGGTTTGTGCTGAAGGAACAAGTGCTATCTGGGATACGTTTTTCTTGATGTTGAAGGAATAGAACAATGGCAGAACCATGCAACAGTTCTAAAACTTCTTTGGTGCCCATTTCTGCTTATAATCCAGTTTTTCTTGCTGGCTCTTCTTCTTCTTCTAACTAACCTCTAAGCATGAGTGCATCCCAGGCTATCCTATCTCTGCATTCAAACTCCAGATGACCTCATCCAGAACAGCTTTAATCACCCTCAACTTGCTGATAACCATTAATTTATCTTTCAAGTCTTGACCTCTCTTCAGGATCCATCTGCCTTATGTTATCACCACTTGGAATTCTAATGTGTAGCTCAAATGTAATATGTCCAGAATGGAACTGATTCCTATCCATCCCCACCCTGACTGGCAATCTTCCCTGTTGACATAAATGGTACCATCTTCCACCCAGTTACTCAAAGCAGAAATATAGGGTCCCTCCCTCTCCCTCCCTCCCACATCAAATCCATCAGCAACACATGCTATTTCATCTTGCAGGGAGTTCCCAAGAATGTTCATGTTCTTTGGCTGTAAATGCCAGCACACTAACTCAAGCCACTATATCTCTCAGCTTGATTGCTGTAAGAGTCAACTAACTGGCTTTTGTACTCTTTTTCTTTTCTACATAAACTTCCTTCTTCACATCCTGGTCAGAATAATCTTACAAATGTATTTGCATTTTCCTCTGCTAAAAAGCTTCTAAAGATATAACATTGCATTTAAGGGGGGAAAAATAGCTTTGTGCCATGGGTTATAAGGTCCTGTATGACCTGGCAATTGTCCACTATACTGGGGGGTTAATTAGCATTCTCCTAAAATTTATGCCCACCCGGAGCCTTAGCATGTGAACTTATTGGGAAATTGTTTTTGCAGATATGATTAGTTATGTTAAGATGAGGTCATACTAGGTAAGCATGTGTTCAAATCTGACATGACTGGTATACTCATAATAAAAGAAGAGACACAGAAACATTGAGAAGACACAGCGGGGTGAGGGCCATCTGAGGATGGAGGAGATATCTGGGGAGATGTAGCTAGAAGCAGAAGAACTGCCAAGGACTCCAGTGGCAACCAGCAGCTAGGAGAGAGGCACAAAATTGATTATCTCTCAGAGCCAACAAAAAGGAAATAACCCTGCTGACATCTAAATTTTAATGTCTGGCTTCATGCACTTGGAGAGGTTATATTTCTCTTGTTTTAAGACACTCGTTTCGCAGTAATTTGTTCTATCAGCCCCCGTGAATAAACACAACTACCTCTTGCTTTTTTGTACCCTTGCCCTCGTGGGAGAATGCTGCACTGGCCTTCACCTTGTTTCAAAGCTTCGTCTCATCTTGGAGCTTTCAGAATGTGCTCTCCTCACTCTGTCCCAGAGCTTTTGCTAGGACTGGCTCCATTACCTTATATATGCCTCTGTTTCTATTACTCTAACCTCTGATTTTGGTTCTACATGTTTACAATAATATGTTGGCTTAGATATATTCAGAAAGCATTCATTGTATTTACTTCTTTGGTGTCACCAATTTTCACCCAAGAAATCCAAAGCAATGATTGCACATACACTGGAGGCATCTTTTATCAGTAAGATTAAGTTTGTTCCAACTGTAGATCAATAAGATGGAGGGCAGGTATGGCAATGAGTGGGCATTACTTGGTCAATGAAATTCATGAAACTTCAGAATGAACTGATCCCCTGGAATCTGTTTTTCTGACTTTAAAACCAGTGGTCTCTCACTGTGGTGGAGTCACAGAAATAGAGGGTGTCTACACCTCCTATAGCTACAAGTGGGTTTCCTGGGTGAAGACAGTCAGTCCTTTCATAGTGTATACATTGGATGAAAACAAATTTTGGAACTAAAGATATATTTCACAAAATTTCCAAACTCTGAAATATTTCTGATAGAGAATATAACAATTCTCTAATTTAGATTAAAAATCCAGATGTAATAATATTTTGATTCCAGGACAGAGGATACTGGGCCTCAAGATGAGCTTGTCGACCCTAGTTGCTAATTACACAGGACTCTCATGAAGAAGGAAGAATATCTACAAGCTTCTGAAGATTGGCTCTCCCTTCACTGGCTTGGTCACAGCAGGCTATATGGCATTTATCTGTTCTCAGTGAGAAAAATAAATGAACATATGAACCAAATTGTATGCTGTTTGTAGCTTGCAATGTGTATTTATGTGATTAGAGTTAACTAAGTTAGCGAACTTCTTACATTTTTTGTTTTATAGGTAGGTTCATGTGGTTTTTCTTCCAGAATACTTTATACATTCTAAATCAGAGCTCCTTCATGGAGTATATAGATAAATAACCAAACCCTTGATTGCTATATCTGGTGTCCCAATCAAACTAATAAATCTATAACATCAGTAGTCAAGAAGGAATCCTAATATAACCTATCAATTTTAGGAAACAGAAAGTAACCTCATTTCAGTGAGGTAATAAATGTTTTCATGAGTCATACATTTTTACCCTCTTCCAACAATAGCTCTCTACAGTAGTGATATTCCTATCCTGGGACATTCTCTGCAGCTACATGGAGGTCCTTTAGCTACATGACTTTACCACAGTGGCAATTCTTACCTCAGGGCTCTTGTTATGCAGTGGGCATGCATTTGAGGACCAGAAAGTCCTTGTGAGCACCTTAATGAAGTTCCCTGGGAGATTTCCTCAGTACAGTTTCTGTTCTTCCAGATTGGGTGCATGAATTCAAATTCTTGATATAATGCATGGCACCAATGTGATCAGGTTTATGAGTGTATGAGAATTGTACTTTTTAAACTTTTATAAAAATTCTTTCATCTTTAAAATTTAATTCATTTCCTACAATAATTGGGTAGGAATTAGCTGATATGGACCTAGAGGTGCCTTATGACTAACCTGCCACCAGAGCCCAAGTGCCTTGGACTCAGATTGCTTTCAAATTTTCCTGAATCTGGAGAATGGGTAGAGTTTCAGATGACATGCACTATAATAAACTGTAATATAAAGTGCACATTACCAACTGATTTGTTTAAACCTCCTGCAAACAGGGGGAGAACTGACTATCTCAATACCACCCTAAAGACTTAGGTAAAATCTGATGTCCATTTTGAGATGGGGCATCTGAAGCATAGACAATTTAATAACTTGCCTAAGAGTGCACAGGTCTAGTAAGTGATAGAATGAGGCCAAACAGTGGAACTTCTACCAGATGGAATTACTTATGGACATCTAGACTCACTTTCCAGCTGCCCAAGACCACAGGTCCTGAGTCTGCAGGTACTGATCTATTCATTGTATGTGTAAATCCACAAGCTCTAAAATCTCTGAGGAACAAAGTGAGGCTCTTTTCACTGGTGTCTTGGAGAATAGTTTTGCTAAAGGCCTAAAGATCATAGAAAAAAAAACAATAAAAAAAAGAAAGAAAAAAGAACTAGAAGTTCAAAGATGAAAAGTGGTTTGAAGCAATCAGATGCAATAACAAATCTTTTATGAAAAAAACAATCTGTTCCACCATATTTTAAGGCTGGAACATGTGAAAATGCAGAATTATTTTTATTATAAATCTGCTACCTCTGGGAGCCCCCTGGGTGGAAACGGTGTAGCATGCATCCTCTTGGGGGTGTGATAGATTCGCTACACCACGAAAGCATATTACCTATTCTCGAGTAGAAGGCAGCCACAGAAGGCTCCAAGCCACAAAGGGCAAACTGTCTTTGCCTTTCTTCTCTACATTTCGTTTCTTTTACCAACTCACTTACTAATTTTTGTCTGAGCTCCACTTAAAGAATGAACTAAAGCAAACTTAAATCATGCAGCTCAATTTAAAATAAGCAATGTTATATTCTCAAAAGCTTTAATTAAATTTTTTTCTGTTTTTAAACAGAAAACTAAACTAAGTCAAAAGCTCTTTTTATTATTATAATTTCCATTCTTTCATTTATTGTGTTCCCTTTCTAGCCGTTAGAAGATATTTTAAATATGTCTTTGGTGAACCAATACTTTTACTTTTTCAGCTAAGCACAGAATGTCACATTTGATTGACCTGTGAGTTGAATAGTCCTCAAGCCACACACATACCTTAAAATTCTTTTATGCCTAAACAATTCTAAATGCTCTGAGTAGATCACGGCAAAGGCTGACATAAAAATACAAGTGAATTTGTCTACGTTTGTATGAATTCATTTTAGTGCTCTATATATTTCTTCTCTCCAAGGATAATTTAAGTATCATTTTCTGCTACTGTTTTAAAAATTAAAACCCAGATTCAGAATGGGAAATACCTTTATCTTATGTCATACACAAAAATCCACTCAAAATGAATTAAAGACAAAGCTAAAACCGAAACTTTAAAACTCCTTAAAGAAAAACAGGGAGAAGCTTCAGAACATTGATCTTGGTAATGACATCTTAGATATGACACCAAAAGCACAGGTAACAATGACAACAAAAAAGACAAGTGAGACTACATAAAACTAAAAATCTTACAAAGGGAACAATCCACAAAATGAAAAGTTAACCTGTAGATGGGAGAAAATATTTGCAAATGATATGTATGTGATAAGGAGTAAATATCCTAAATATATAAAGAATTCCTACAACTCACTAGTGAAAAATAAATAACCCGACTAAAGAGTGGACAAAGAACTTTAGTAGACATTTCTCAAGAAAACATACAGATGGCCAAAAGGTATATGAAAAGATGCTCAACATCACTAATCATTAGGGAAATGCAAATCAAAACCACAGTGAAATATAACGTCATATCAAACAGGATGCCTACTATTAAAACAAAAGTGTGGAGGAATTGGAACTCTTATACACTGTTGGTAGGAGTGTAAAATAGTTCAGCTGCTGTGGAAAACAGTAAGGGTCCTGAAAAAATTAAAAATAGAGCTACCATGATCTAGTAATCCCATGTCTGGGTATTTATCCAAAATAATTGAAATGAGGATTTTGAAGGGATAGCTGCACTCCTATATTCATTGCAACATTATTCACAATAACCAAAATATAGAAACAGCTTAAATGCCCATTGATGGATGAATGGATAAAAGGAATGTGATATATGTACATATATATATACACACACACACACATATACACACACACATAATGAAATACAATTCAGTTTTACAAAAGGAAGAAATCCTCCCATATGCAACGACATGGATGAACTTGGAGGGCATTATGCTAAATGAAATAAGCCAGTTACAGAAGCACAAGCACTATATGATTCTACTTCTATGAAGTATCTAAAATAGTTAAAATAGTCAAACTCATAGAAGCAGAAAGGAAAATGGTGTTGCCATGGGCTGGGGAAGGAGGAAGTGGTGAGTTCTTTGGTGGATATTAAGTTTCAATTATGCATTAAATTATAGAGATATCTATAGTACAACATAGTACCTTTTAGTTAACAATACTGTATTGCGTATTTTAACATTTTGTTAAGAGACTAGATCTCATGTTAAGTGTTCTTATCACAAAAAAAAACCCGAAAATATAAAAAAAGCAAAGGACTATAAGGACATTTTCGGAGGTGATAGATTTGTTTATTACCTTGGTTATAGTAATGGTTTTGGGGGTGTCCAAGATAAATTAAATTATAAGTTTTTGTACACTATTTGTAGGTTTTTTTGTATATCAATTATACAATTAATATAATTAATCAATTATAAATCAATTATTTATTGAAATAAAGCTGGGATTTTTTTTTAAAGAAAGGAATTTGTTGTTAAAAGATCTTCACTATAAGAAGGAAATAAGGTGGCCAGAGGATGACCACACAAACTTGTTGAATACATTGATGTTATGGGCTTCCTTTTATACCTAAGTATAGCTTCGAAATTATAAGATTTCTTTATATTTAACTTGAAACTAAGGCCTTTCTGAGAATTGCCTTTAGTCAGCAGGATAGTAAGTTCCTCTTAGAGATGCTTTTTGGATATTCAGCAGTGGAGGAGGGTAGGTCTTTGTCATCTCAAATTAGCAAATCTTCATAGGGGCACAAAACATATATTTGAAAGGAATCACAATATTTGTCCAAACAATAATTAAGGAACTATCATTTTGTTGAGGCTTTAACTTTCTACTTCTGAACCATCAACATGTAATATCTTATTTTGTATGGGCAGGTTTCCTCATTACTAGACACAGCTGTTTCTGTGACAGGAAGAGGAGAAACATAAATATTTTTTTAACATTATCTGGGTTAAGAATGGTTATATTTTGGGACCCCTGGGTGACTCAGTGGTTAAGTGTCTGCCTTAGGCTCAGGGCCTGATCCTGGAGTCCCAGGATCAAGTCCCACATCCGGCTCCCTGCATGGAGCCTGCTTCTCCCTCTGCCTATGTCTCTGCCTCTCTCTCTCTCTCTCTCTGTGTGTCTGTCATGAATAAATAAATAAAATCTTAAAAAAGGAATGGTTACATCTTCATTTGTCACTATGACTAATAATACTTTAATATTAAAGTATTATTCCAGTATCAAAGCTAGTAGATGATAATACTGATGAAGGGAATGATAATGATGTTGATGGTGATGATGCTGAGGGCATTTTAATTTCACTGTGGCCCCTACATAATTCGTTTGGATCTTGGGGCTGCACAGAAAATTCATAAAAGGACACCCACTCAAGCTCTCTGAGTAGGCATATTTGAGTACTCTCACACACCACATTCTTGATAGGACTGAGGGAATCATCCTCTCTGGGGTCAATGTGGTGACTGCCCCAAACCAGGATTATTCCTTTCTAACATACAAGGTCATGCAAATATAATTCTCTAGTCCTTCATTTTGTCCTCATATCCTTCTCTCTCTCTCCTCAAACTTTTTACTTTCCTAAATCTGTACAATGACTTTCAAATAACTTTCGAATCTATAATCCCATATGATATCAATTAACCTGAGTGTTTTGACCAAGTTCACAGAGTACCTACTCAAACTGTGACTCCAAACCACAACACTTCCCACTTCACCTTAGCAGGCTCCTCAGTTTGGGATTGAGTGAGCTGCATATTTTATGTTTGTTTGGCTCTGGATTAGGCAGGTATCTGAAAATCTCCAATATCTTATTTGCTCTTCTTTCTTCTGAATGGTGATATTAGTTTAGAGTTTTGCATATGCATATGCAAACGCTTACTGTATTTCAATACAGTGCTTTTGACTGTAACTGAATCTCTTCACTTTAATACATACATTTCAAAGAGGCATCTGTTGTAAATTAAATGAAGCATTTATAAGCATGAAGAACAATCAGAATCATTTCCCCTGAAGAAATTAAAATATTACCGACTGAAGTTTTTGACCTCCTCATAAACCATCTTAATCCCATTAGTTCTCTTCTCATTTTATAAACACCCTAGAGATTGTCTCTTTCCCAAACCAGTCCTAAATGAGGGAGTCCCAAGGGTCCTTTCGGACACCCTCCTCAAACTTTGGAAGCATGATTCATGTTGCTAAATTTCAAACTGTTATTTCATCATGAGTCTCAAAAATATTACATTATCTGATGACTCACTATTGACAGTTGGAGGTTACCTCAGATTTAAATTATTTCATGCTGGCAGTATGTGCATAAGGCTTTTGCTTTCGTAATTTTTCTCAATTTACTCAAGCAGTTTAGAAAGGTCCAGATGGAGATGAACATATTGAACACTTAAAAAGAAATGTTTGTGTAGTTTATGCAGGAAGTAAGATGCATTTCTTAACACACAGAGAAGGTTGTTTCCCTTTCTATTAGAAGTTCCAAATGAAATAAAATCTTGGACCTCTGCATTTCCCTGCAGTAGTTAAGCTGATGCAGCAGATACTTTAGTTTTAATTATTTATGGATGAGCCATGTGAAATGCCTGCCAAAGGTAGGAAAGGGAAAATAATGGCTGGTATTACACAACTGACCTTGAATCCAGCTCTGATTGAAATTAATTACCCAAAGTTTTAAAATCTCAGCTTCTTATATTGGTGGTAATGTCCTTTTCTGGTGATAATGAATAGCTCCATTGTCCCACTCCAAGCTTTGCTTATCACAAGTATTTATTTCACAAAATTTGGTACATCTGATCCTTGCAGGGAAAACATTTATTAATTGACTTGATCTTTTTTTCTAATTCCTGCATATTGTGTTACCCTAACATACAGCCCTTGACATTCCATTAAGGCCAGCTGTTATTCTGTGGAATGAGTGTTTGTAAAAATTAGCTCAATTTTGGGTTGACCTCTAGAATATTTTGCCACTCAGAAGATACAAACAGATTGTCTCATATCCTTTTCTTGTGTTCTGTATTGTCAATCTAGTATGCATTACATTTGAGCAACTGCAGAGGGGAAATTATTATTCCTGTTAATTTTAATTAGCTGTCAGTCTTCTAAGGACAGGATATTTGGTCAGAATAGGGATGATGCTAACTCACGACTACATAATTTGATCTTTAGAAAACATGCTTAGCTGTGAAGGTGCCGTGGCTTTCTCTAACAATTTTAAGGGCCTATTTAGTTTCTATATACTTGAATATCCACAATGATGTTGCCTCCAGCATTCCAGGTGCTGTTCCCCACAGTCTCTGGATCAGGGCATGCTTGGGATCATATCATTGGTAGCTGGGGGCAAAGGTTCCACTAGAGGAAACTTCACTGACAGGAAAATGAGAAATGCCACACTGGAATGCTGAGAGAATTCATTTATAATAAACAGTAATTAAACAGGGATTATTAAGGTGGCACATTTACGATGTGAAAGTAGAAGTTGTGTCAACACCTTATAAAGTCCCCAAGGTAATTCAGCTGAAACATTTGCTCTGGGCTGAAGAACAGGGTTCTGTTCCTAAGGAAGATGGAGGTTTGTTGTTTGTTGTATTGAGCAACTCTTCACAACAGTCTTTCTGGTTTTAAGCATTTAACAAAATTTTCTCAGGGCTTAATATATAGCTTTATGGAGTTAAAATGACCATTCCTTACCACTGGGCTTTTTTCATAATGAATGCTGTTCCATGTAAAAAGATATCATTAAAAAATACACATGGTAACTTTGTTTTCTGAGTACAAATCTCAGACTAAATGGCTACTTTTAAAGCCCTTGTCAGGGAAGTATGGGTCTCCTTTTGTTTTGCTATTTATCTCTATTTTTTGGCTTTACTTTTCCAACCTACTAGCCTTAGCTATTACTTGAGCTGATCACAGAGCCTCAGACAAAGGCAAATGAGCTTTCCCTAAAGCTTGGTGTTGACTCAGTCTCCCATTCTCATCCTTCAGAAACTTGTTGAAACTGAAGTCTTCCATATTTTAGCCTTCCAGAGTTAGCTTGATGAATGAATGCTCTCTGATATGCTAATGAGGAGGAAATAGGATGACAGCCTTATTTCTATAGTTCAACATTTATTTGGCCTTCTAGAAACATTTCTGTTTAAGAAAAAAGAATCTCTAATAGTAAGAATATCAACTCAAGAAAGGGAGACCAGCACGATGATTGTTGAGTAAGGTTCTCTGGGTGGGCACCCTACATCACTTACACATTGGAATTACCCCACAAGAATGGCATAAGATTTCAGGTCAAATGCCTATTTTTTAAAAAGGGGATACATGGAGAAAAGAAGGGCATAAGAAAAAGGACTACATTTGTCTATTAAAACTGTCATTACCAATTTTCTAGATTTTCATTTGGAACATGAAAAACTCTTTCCCTCCCTCATTGTTAAACCCCACTCCATTAAAGGAACTAATAGCCATGCATGAGTCAAAGTTTCATTTAATTTGTATTTATTTTGTACCTCCTATATTCCAGGAACATTGTAGTGACTAGGAATACAAAGATGAATAGGATAGCAAATCCATCTCCAAAAGGGCATTAGCTAGGAAAATCAGCTACTACTAGATTTATTATTTCAAAAACCCATACTCTGCCCATTTAAGTAAATCAAGTAAAACTAGTCTTAAGTATACATAAATGGAACATCCATTGTAAGGAAAAAATCCTACGCACAAGTAATCCTACGCACAATGATTATTGGAACACTCAGTTTCTCTGTGGTCTTCCCTTGATTTGAAATATGGCCTTTTTTTTTAAAGATAGAATTCCAGAAGAGTCAAAAGGCTTACCTGTGTAGAAAGAGGTGGTAAATTTCCCTACCTCCATCTCCCAAATAGGGCATTTATTTTTACAAGGTCTATTGAATGGCAATTTAATGCAGAGCAGTAGATTTTCCTGAAAACAGGAAAGAAGCTCAACAGATTAATCGAGGAAAGACGTAGATTTAGTTTTTCTACAATTTTAAGGAAAAATAGTTTTTAATAAAAGAAATATTGCTGAGCAGAAATAAATAGGCTCTCAAGATCAGAAGTTCCTTCAGAGAAAAGATGTAGGGAAGCTAAGAACAAAACAGCTGGAAAATGAAAAAATGAGGATACACCTCAGGGAACTTGTGTATGAAGATTCTAAGTCAGAAAACATTTGAGAGTGGAAAGCTTGGCCAAGGTAGATTCAGAGGCACAATGGGCTTAGGAATTGGAGAATCCTTTTCCTTCTTGTTGTTTTTAATAATTGGAAAAATATTTGTGGAACACACATGAATGTTATGAGGCTCTGTCTTCATATTCATATTGCATACCAAAAGTTTTCTGATTAGTTTACCTATCTTTAAGCCTTTTCCTAAAATATTCTTTCTAAGTGGGTAGCTATGAGATAGCCTAGGAAATGAATTTGCTCAAGGATTCTAGGTTGGTATTTAGGCAAAAAACCCCAGGATTCTAACATTATTCCTCATTGGCCTTCCTGCAAATAAAATTACCCAAGATTCTTCATAACAAAAGCATTTTTTAACACAGGACTTACATGCTTGTGTTGCTTGTTAATGAGAGTGTAATTCACAGGACAGCATAGTGGAAGTTGGGTGAATATAGGAGTCCGGCAGATCTCAGTTCAAATCCAAGTTCAGTAAGTTACTAATTGTGTGACCTTTATAAATTGCCATAAAAGACACATTTGTGCTCTTTTTATTCCATTTTTCCTGGGCAAACTGAGAATAACAGCATGATTTCTTTCCCTATGACACTAGATTGGCCTCTCCTTCAATTTACTTGAGCTAATGTTTACGAAAACTTCTTGCCCTAAAAAATTGCAGTCAGTGAATTAATTCAGTTACTGTTCAGAATAAATGTACAGGTAAATTCTACTATGTCAGTTTCACAATTTATCAGAAAACCCAAAGGGATTAAGCAGGATTGCTCTTGAATATATTGTATTGCTTCCAAAACTCAATCATTGAGTTTATCTCTTCAGAAAGCAATGCCTACCACTTTGTCTTCAGAAAGCAATGTAAAGGAAAAAGTGAAAACTTTTCAATTTACATATAATTTCCCCTTTGTTAACAATTTCTTTTGTTAACAATACCTATTAGTGTAATTTATATTCCTCATTACGTCATTCTTTGCACTTAGAGAAATTTTACTGGGTTCTACTGCAATAGTCTTTGTTCTTTCCTACCCTCAAAGTTTTCTATACTTAACATTTTTCTGAATAACATGTCATGGAAGGAGTATATATTAAATAAAGGGCAAATAATAAACTAATATAAATACATTTTTGATGACACTATTTTTTATATTATATATCATGTATAAAAATATCTTTGGAATTATAGCAAAGGAATAGGAATGCTACAAACTTACAACTGGAAATAGAGATTTTTATTGTGACTCTGTTGCCTAAAAGCCAAAATTTATTTAACAACAAACACAAATAAAAAATCAAAACCATATTAAAATTTACAAAGCTCAAGAGCAATTTTAAAGAACAAATCAAACAAAGAACAATTAGTATTCATTTGGCCTCTATTCATAATTAACAGCTCATCTTTGCGTGTCTATGAACCTATGGAGGAAATCGGTTAACCACAGGATTCCTTGTTCAAATTGAACTGCATTCTTCCTTCGGACTGTCATTTTTTACATATCATCTTTTATGAATTCTACCTGTAAGTGAGACATGAGATATATAGCTAATTCTTCCCCTTATAATTTTTTTATTTTAAATTTCATTATAGTCAACATACAGTGTAATAATAGTTTCAGGTGTACAATATGAGGATTCAACAATTCCATAGGATATCCAGTACTCACACAACAATTGCATTTCTTAATTTCCATCACCTATTTTATCCATCCCCCGCAACCAGGTCCCCTCTGGTAACTATCAGTTTGTTTTCTTTGGTTAAGAATCTATTTCTATTTCTTGGGGATCCCTGGGTGACTCGGTGGTTTGGCACCTGCCTTCAGCCCAGGGTGTGATCCTGGAGACCCGAGATCGAGTCCCACATCGAGCTCCCTGCATGGAGCCTGCTTCTCCCTCTGCCTGTGTCTCTGCCTCTCTCTCTCTCTCCCTCTCTGTGTGTGTCTCATGAATAAGTGAATAAAATCTTTAAAAAAAATCTGTTTCTTCGGGGCACCTGGGTGGCTCAGGTGGGTCATGATCCCAGGGTACTGGGATGGAGCCCCACATTGGGCTCCTTGCTCCGTGGAGAGCCTCCTTCTCACTCTGCTGCTCCCCCTCCTTGTGCTTTCTCTCTCTCTCTCTTTCTCTCTCTCTGTCAAGTAAATAAACCTTTAAAAAAAGAATTTGTTTCTTGGTTTGTCTCTGTCTCTCCTTTCTTCCTTTGCTCATTTGTTTTGTTTCTTAAATGCCACACATGAGAGAAATTATATGATATTTTTCTTTCTTTGGCTTATTTTGCTTAACTTTATACTCTCTAGATCCATCCATGTTATTGCAAATGGTCCCTTATAATTTTTATCAGAAGAAAATATAACAGTAGAAAATACAATGATAGGGGATCCCTGGGTGGCGCAGCGGTTTAGCGCCTGCCTTTGGCCCAGGGCGCGATCCTGGAGACCCGGGATCGAGTCCCACGTCGGGCTCCCGGTGTATGGAGCCTGCTTCTCCCTCTGCCTATGTCTCTGCCCCTCTCTCTCTCTCTCACTGTGTGCCTATCATAAATAAAATAAAATAAAAATTAAAAAAAAATAAAAAAGAAAATACAATGATAGTATTTTGACCTGAAGACAATATAAAATTTATGTGATATACTCTTTAATATTTGAATTGACCACAAAATTTTTCCCTTCTATATCTTAAGCAACAGAAATCTATTCAGGTTAAAAAATCACATTTTCCAGTTGTATCGATATATGTATATATATATATATATATATATTTCATATATATATATGAAATGCCTTCAAAGTAGATTATAAACCATACTTTACATGTGGAGCCAACATGGTAACGAGAATACTGTTATGACATGATTTGAAGTCTGAAGAAACTATGAGTATTATTAGAAGAGATTGATTTCTCAGTTGTCTTTAATCTAAAATATATTGTACTTTGAAGTTAAAGTATCTTACCATATACCAGTTTAGTCATCTATGCATGCATGCATGCATCCATCATCCAGCAATACTTCCCTCCTCCCTCCCTCCCTTCCTTCCTTCCGTCCTTCCCTCGTATTTCCATATATCCACATAGATATATGGATAATCTATATAATTCCATGTATCCATATAGATATATGGACAATTATCCACTGGCTACTACTGTATGTAACAGAGACTGACAATGCAAAGATGAATACAAAAAAATCTCTAATTTTAAGTTGCTTAGGACCTCATGAAAAAAGGCAGGCATGTCAATCAATAATTATAACAATACCTTGTGGTAAGTGTCATAATAGATGTATGCTGTCCTTGAGAAAGATTTTGGAATGAGCACTTACATTTACCTGGCTATTTGGGGTTGAAGATGGAAGAAATGAGAAAGAATCAGAACACAGTAGATATATTAGATGCAATTTGAATTAAACTAGTGATTACAGAGGATGAGGAACTAAAAGAGCAGAGGAATCTCAAATGCAAACGTGAAGAATGAGAAAGTAAGGATAATTCCGTCAAAGCAGGCTGTTTGAAATAGCTAAACCACAAGATACATTTAGCAATGGGAGATGAGGATGGCTGGATCATGGAGGAACTTGTTAACATACTGAGGCATTTACACTTGAGCTTGTGTACCAGTATATCTTAGACTTGAGTAACATATGGGTGCCTTTTCAAGGATAATAGCTCTTAGGACTTCTATTGTTCTCCTCAATTATTTTTATCACATTCTTACTTACATATGTACACATACAAAACAAAGCACAAACCCCTTATGTAGAAATCTTTTACATAACCAAAACAAGTTTATAAGTCAAAAATAAAGTTATGAAACTATTACAATTGAAATTTGGAGAGATATTTTGACCTTGGCATGCCTATGCTAACACTAACATGTGACATGGAAGCCTGAGATTGACTCGCCATGTCTCTCTCTTTAGACCACAGAAAGGCCTTTATTTAGTATTGTTCTGGGATGCTATTTGAGTTAAAGATGTTAAGTTTTCCTATGTCCTTTTTTTCTTAATCACCACAAAGAATGTGGCATCCCTGGTTGCTGATGAGACACCACTGAAATCTCAGGTCTGACTGTGTCATCTTCATCATCCTTAATATGCTTACATTTTTATGTTGGGTTATCACTGAAAAAATGTACAACTTGTAAATTCATAAAGAAGTCCAGGAGCCCTGAGACCATGATCATAAAAATATTTTTGAGAAATACTGCCAGAGACAATGAAGGGGCCACAGAATGGTTGCAAACAAGAGAAATGTGGATGAATTTCCTTTTGGAAAGCATACTGTTGAGTTAGAAAACTTGAAATAGTCTAGACAAAAGATGATGATGAATTGTAGCAGCCGTGGGAATAGGGAGGAAAAGGCAGATTTAAGAGTGATAGAAGTATAATTGACAGGATTTGGTCTCATATTGGATGTGGGAGGTAAGGGAAATTGAAAATTCAAAGATGGTTCTCAGATTTCTAGCATGGTTGCCTGGGTAGCAGGGATACCATTGGTTAGTAGAGAGAATGCTGGAGACAGAGTAGGCTGTGGGTAGAAAACAATGAGACCGAATCTGGATATATTCCATCTGAAATGCAACAGCTGTGATGGAATAGACAATCTGAAATATGAAACTAGGGCTTAGGGAAGGAACTGAGCTGTGGTGGAGGTTTGGTTGTCATAGGCATAGCTGTGGTTGCGTGGCTTTGGACTTGTATGAGACGCTTACAGGGGAGAGCATAATGAATTAGAAGAAAGCCAAAGATGGTTGCCCAGGTGATAGTGATACTTCAGGGTGGCCAGATGAAAGAAGGAGAGCACCAAGAGGAGACATATAAGAGCCAGAGAGATGAGGAAATCCAGGAGAGTAGGTGTCATTGGTGACCATTGCAGACATCACTGTGTTTTGCCCAATTTACTGCAGTAGGCTCCTAAATTATTGTTCTGTTTTGAGTGTTGGAGTTCTCAATTTCATTTCCATCTCAGTTTCCATCATGAGCAGTTTAAACCTAAAATGGTCCTTCTTCTTTATATCCAATATGTTAAGCAGCCATTCATCCCTTTCTTGTTAATGTTTAACTTCAGGTCCTCTATAATTGGAACATTTTCTGCAATGTATATATTTGAAAACATGAATTAAGTCAGGATACATTGACATATTTGTAATGGTGGATTCTCCTAACAGAAGAGTGGACCCTTTCCCTTTTACCAGATTCCCATTTTTGAGTGTTCTAACAACCAGCCCTAGGAGATCTTCTCCATTAATATTCTCTCTCATGGTGATCTATATGCTGCTGGTTTTCAGACATCTCCCCTAGCCTGTATCTATCTCCATCCCTTTTTATCTATTTATCTCTCTGGCTAGCTAGCTAGCTATCATCTATCTATATCTATCCATCATCTATTATCTTGAGCTCCAAAATTGATATCCAGCTACTTGCTTGCATTCTCACATTGGCTCCCCAATAGACATATCAACTGTGGATTCTTCCAGTTTACAAGCTTATCCCCAAATAGTGTGATTTGAGTAAGTAAAAAAAAAAAGTGCCAACAGTCTTTTATCTCTTTCCTACACTCACCTTAACATTCAAACGTCATCCAGTCAGTCCAGCTAAAACTCTGTGGATACACCCTCTCTTTAACACATCTCAGTGTCATTCTGGTCTCATTCTAGTCCCTCATCACAGTGCCTTGTGATTCTGTACACCGTGGGGGGTATATAGGGGGTAGTGGTCAGAGGAAAGAATGTTTCTAGTATCTGGGAAGTATGGGGAGCAGTGGAAATGTGTGGATAGTGGAATGTGATGGGTATGGATTTGAAGCCTAACTTTGCCTCTTACCAATATGGCTAGTCTCCAGAACTTTCTGAATCTTAGTTTTCTTACCTGAAACAAGGAAATGATTATCTCATAGTTAAAATAGAACTAAATGAAAGCAAATATGAACAACATCTAACATGGCTCTAAATCCTAACACACACTTGCTTATAAAGTGGCTTTCCTTTTCCGTCCACCCTCATCTCTACTTCTTTTCTCATTTTCCTGTGGAATTGGTGAGCATGTAATATATTAGATCTCATGGATTCTGATAAATATCATGGTTTGCCCCACTCTGCAATTTCTTATTGTATAAAAATTAACTGGAAAGTCCAACCAGGTCACAGAGAAAAAGGTTTGGAAAAAAGACTAAAATCTGTCCAGGGTATTCTACTGGTAACCTCTGTCAGCTCCTGACAGGAGACTCCAGCAACTTCGAATCTGGAGCAATTAAAGAAAATATCAGAGAAACCTTTCTAGGAGTTCCTCTTCAGGTTCCACAGAGCTTTGTTACACTGTCTGATTTCATTCTTCATCCTGACCTTGAAGTTTTCTATCTCAAAGTACATATAAACTGATCTTTTGCCTTTAGATTGAGTGTGCCTATCTGACCACCATTTGTACATGTCAAACCGGAGGTCATAAAACTATAGCCCTCTGGCCAAATTTGGCCTTCCACCTGTTTATGTAAATAAAGTTTTATGGGAACACAGCCACATCCACTTATTTACTTATTATCTAAGGCTGCTTTCAGCCTATAGGAGCAGAGTTGAGTATTTGCCACAGAGATTACCACACACCAAAATACTTACCCTTTGGCCTTTTACAGTAAAGGTTCCCAGACTCTTGTATTATACTCTCACCCTTAGCCTTGCCATCCTTTTAGCAACAAAGCATGTGTTGATGCTTCCTGGATATTCATCCCTGGATTAGGTATTGGGAGTAGACAAAGGAAGAATGCTTCTGTCCTCAGGAACACACAATTTAGATCAGTAACTCCTATCCAACTGCTGGAGATGGAATTATATTACCCACCTTCTCTCATTGGTCTCTACTCAGAGGACAATATTAAGGAAAGTAACAATAAACAAATAGATGCTTTGTACATAAGACTTTTCCCACCCACTTAAAATTTGTCCTGATTTGACTCTCCCTTGGATGGAAGTTTTAATTGTGCAAATAATTCTTTTTATTTTTATTATTATTCTTTTATTTTCAGGAATTGTGGGAATGATTCTTAAGGGGGAAAAAAAAAAGAAAAACATCCTCTCTTTTCCGCTTCCCCAGATTCTTGATTCCTGGCTCAGTAAGACTCTTTGCTCTCTGGTCTAGGTTAGACTTTGAGATTTCAAAGCCATTTCTTATTAAAGAGAGTTTATCAAAATTAAAAGAAAAAAAACCACCTTCTTCTTTCCACGAAATCTTCCATGTTTCATTATAAAGTCTCTAGGTTACAATGTGCATCAATCACTGTTTATAAACTCTTTGAAATATGTAAAGTGTTCTCTTTTGTTCAGCTATCAGAGTAGCATATTGGAGATTACAAGTAAAAAGTAGTAATTGGAATGTGGGTGCATAGGTGGCTGAGTTAAAATAAAGCTTTTCCCTAGTGAAAAAGATGTGTGTGAATGTTAAATGTCATGCAAACAGGGCTCAAGTTCATGGGAATGTGTGTTCTTTTATTTGCACTAACAAAGCAGAGAAGGATATATCAATGGATCAGATCAGTGCTCAGGATACATTTGTGACCAAATATGTATGCATGTACATGTATGTACACGTGCATGTATATGGATGTAAATATATGTGCGTATGTGTATCTATGCATGTGTATATATGTATGTGTATAAATGTATGCATATATGTGTGTATGTCTGTGTGCATATGTATGTATATGCATATGCATGCGTGTATGTGTATATGCATGTGTGTATGTGCATACATGTATGTATGCTTGATTTAAGTTATCATTACACAATCTATTTGTGAATAACAATTTTAGTGTACATTGAAAAAAATAGGAGAAAACATAAGTCCAATGAAGTTATATTCAAAACAGTGTATTTTATATATTTGCACACTTATAAAATTTCTTTCAGAAATCCAATATATGAGGATATTATCTAATTCTATCTGATTTTTTTCTCAGATTTATTCATTATCTTCTCTTTTGACTTTCCTTTACCAAAAATGAGATATTTCTTACTTATCTTCAATTTCACCTTGACATATTTTATTATCATCAGCATCTTTATTTTTACTTTCACAGTTTAAGTTTCTAATGTGTAGAACTGTGAATTAATGTTAAGATTCCTGTCTGGTCTGATGTTCTACAGTCAAGGACAAGAACCCGAGCTTGGCACACATTTTTAAAAAAGGGAGGGGGCAATGAAGCCTGAGGGAAAGACATATTTCCCACCTTCTCTGAATCCTGCATTTCCACCAGATAGTGTGCCTCTAACTTCTCAGAAGTTTGGGCACTTTCCCTCTGCAGCTCTGTGCCCTGAACCAGCTTTATGTCCCTAGGAGCTTTCACTCAGTGGAGGGTCCTGTGCTGGCTACAATGCCCCTTCTGTCTCATCCCTGAGTCACTGTGAGATGCAAAGCTGTCCTCCCAGGTTCATCTCTCTCCCAACTTTGCATTCAGGAGCCACCCTCCTCACTCAGCTGCAACTTTATACTCTCCCTGAAGATACAGACATTTTTTTCTGTGTCTTCCTTTCCATTTATATGCTCCTCTTCCATTCCTTTTCTGCATTTTTTACTGAGGCTTAGTGATTCTGGTGATGCTAATAATTATAGCAGGGATAGCTATGATCTATTGAGTGCATACTATGTCCCAGGCACTGTGACGAATGATCGACATTCATAAAGCTCTTTCAACTTCACAATTTCCTAGGGAGATATTAAAACCCAATTTACATTCAAGGAATCAGAGTCTTAGAAAAGTGCCATTCTAAACTCAGCTGTGAAGCTGAGTTCAGATTCTGACCATCCTGGTTCCGGGCTCCCATACTGCAGCCCTGTGCTGTATGTTCTCCATCTCCTTGCATCAACCTCTTTCTTAATACCCTGCTGTGTACACTCTCAGTTTTGCACTTGCCCCTCTGCTACCTGATTTCTACATCTATTTCCTTTGTCCAGAGAAACCCCAGTTGTTCCTCTGTCTTGATCTTCTTCACTTTTGTATAAAAATTCATCACTGAAGGCAGCATCATTTGTGTGCATTCGTGGTTCTTTCCAGCCTGGCTGCATAGTTATTCTGGGACACTTTGATGCATAAGCAGTGCTGGGTGCAGAGGGAGATACAAATGAAATGCAAAATAGGTTCCTTAATCCCAGAGTGGGGAGAGGAGATCTTCACAAGAAATGCAGACCAGATTCATAAAGGACTGCTTGCTCTAAGATGTTGGGAATTTACTTCTAATCTCAAATAGAGATATTTTCTTGATTTTTGCCCTTTCTTACATTGTCTTCTTCCCTGCACTGTAGTTTTCCTTTAACCTCCTGACCTTTCACTTTTCTGACTCTTCCTTACCATCTGATCATTCATCTTGGCTGTTTTTTTTTTCCTTTATGTGCTACTGTTTAGTTCTCCCAAAGCTTTGTTCTGGGTCATTTTCTCTTCCTTTTCACAACTTTTCTTTGTTACCTTACTACCCTTAAGTAGTTTGTACCCACTATTCCTAATCCTCAAAAACAATATGCTCTTCTGTGGGTGAGGAGAAACTTTTACAAAATAATTAAGAAACTTCCTTAGGTTCCCACAGATAGTGTTAATATTGGTGGAACTGAGACTCCATCTAACTTGTGATGCTCCTACATAATCACCTTGGTTTTTAAAATAAATATATTTTTTTCTATACTGATTATGTTGTCTGGTTTCCTGACACCTTGAGAGTCTTTCAAGCAAATTATGTTGGAAGCAATTTGGTGTGGTTTAGTTTGATGATTTCATTTGAAGAGATGAAGGATGAAACCGGGACCCGGAAGCCAATAGCGAGGTGATTGCCAAACTGCAGGAGTGCTATTCCAGAATGAATAAACAACTGTCTTAATTCTCACAATATCTAGGGATCTATTGTTATGACCTCCAGCAGAGTCTTCCAACTGTTATTAACAATTAATTTCCTAACTTGGTTTGAAAGTAGTGGATAGTGGATCTTTTCATTTAAACTCCTTAGTGCAAGCCCCAAAGATATAAAAAAAAATGACTAAATGAAGCAGGAAGGATGAAGCACATGTGCAATATCTATTTTATTTTATTTTTTTCACATAAGAATAAGATCATGGTCAGCTAGATAATTTCTTCAATTTTTTCATTCTACTGTCTGGCTTACCCGGCAGTTAACAACCTCATGGATAGGATGGGGAGGTTAAAAGCAGGAGGAAAAATGTTTTGTCCCCTCTTTCTATAAATTTAAGCCAATTTCCTCTTGTCCTTTCTCTGGTGTAAGCTTATATTTCCATTTTAAATATGAGCTCCCAAAGGGTAACCATGCCATTTTTACTTCACTGCATTTTGTTTTCTCCTGTATGATGCTGTGCTCACGTAACTGATCTACAGTCCTATAAGGGCAATGATGAACACTGCATTCCAGTGACTATAAGCTAATATTTTATGGACTACTGTAATGAAAGTTTTGACCACTGTTATAAATCATACCTAGAACATGCATAACTCACGGTCTGTATTGACAATACTGTGAATATATTGTACAACACTAGGTGATTGACTTGAACTCTCCTAATTGAGGTTTGGTGATAATTAGGCAGTGCAGGATACTATTTACCTCTGCACTGTGTGTGAAATGAGGACATTTATAGCCAAGAAATTAATAATATAAACAAAAGCATGGAGTCATGTTTCAGTTCTTTGTGAAAACAGTTTCATAGATTATACTGTTGCAAACCCATGCTAATAACTACATATATATTTTTTAAAACATGGAAAATATCAGTTTGTAATTTGAATCCTAAAGTCACAGTATTTATAATAAATGAAAGTAATTAGAATCTATCTCTTTCTTAATTAGCTGTTATAAAAACACTAATTTAAAGTCACTTTGCTGTGACTTAGTGTAAATTAGTAAGAACATATTAATAATACTAACATTATTTCTCTTCCCCCTTCCCTTCCTTCTTTTACTCCTTCTGGTTCTTTTTCCCTCCTCTTTTCCAGTCTTATAAAAGGAATTACAAACTAAAATATCCTAATATATTCGATGGTTTCTTTTTGCATATCTTTGAAACTAGATGATAGGGCAGTTTGGACAAATGTCTCCAAGAACGAACTGTCTCTGATTGAGGGAAAGTATCTTCACTTACTTCTTTCACTTCTAACTTTCAAATGGAAGGGCAATTCATTCTGGTTTTCTGGCATAGCTCAGGGGAAGACTACTTTTGCTCTGGTTTAGGGCTTTCTGTTTCCCAAGCCCTGGGAGTTTAACCTCCTAACTTTTTAACAAGTTACCATCACTGATTAATAGAGAAATGAGTAAATGGGTGCCTGGAGAGATGGGGTGGTGGAGGTATGTACATTTTAAATGAATTCTGATTTTATTAAATTCATTTGCATAATTGAAGGATGCATGAGGGTTGTATAAAAGTGCTGAATACTTTTTAAAAGATTTCATTTTCATGAATTCTGCAATTTTGTGTCTATGAATGTTTAAAAGATTTCCCTATTCCCCCACCCCCACTTTCTTTTAAAAGATGGTTCTAATTCATTTGTACTAAGTTAAACCTCAAGAGATAAAAGTAGAAGGGAATGCCCAGATGCCTTTATCAAGGCAGATTCTTAAGAGAGAATCATCTGCTTTTAAGGAAAATGCCTCTTTTTCTCCTCAAATGCCACTAGTAATGTCTATATTGTGCACGTTTGGAGGAGGGTCAGCCCAGCTGACAAGCTTAGTTCATTGCCTAATGGCGTTTGGACACCCTGGAGCCCTACCATAGCAGAGTATTTTTATGAGGCTGCTCATAAAACCACCAGTGTGGTGGAGACAGGGTAGATAACTAATTCTTTTATCATTTGCTTCTTTCTGGCCAAAGCCTGAGCTTTTATGTGACATTATCATATCTTTGTATATCCAGAAACTTGGGCCACCACATGGAAGATTTCTATACACAATCAGGAACTCAAAAGGAAAAAAGGCCAAATTTAGGCATCAGAGGTAAATAAGAAACCACGAGATAATTGGTGTTGATTGGCATATGCCAGTGAAGCCCAAATTCACACTTGCTCTTAATGTCCAACCACAAAGGCAGCCATCAATGTTCCCAAACCCACTCTCCCCTGCAAAATACCCCAAAGAGCCAAATGACTTTGATTGTTTACTCTGTAGTGAGGTGAATATTTATATTTCCCCTGCCTCCCATATTCATAAGTTGAAACCCCAATCTCAATGTAATGGTATTTGAGGTGAAGTGTTTGATAGATAAGTCATGAGAGTGGAACCCTCATGAATGAGATTAGTGCCCTTAAAGAAGAGGCTAGAGAGCTAGCTCTCTCTAGGCTGTGGGAGGATGCAGTGAGAAAACAGCCATTTGCAAACTAAGAAGTGGACCCTCACCAGACATTGAATTTGCCTTGTGCCTTAACCTTGGACTTCCCGGCCCCCAGACTGTGCGAAATCACTGTCATTTAAGACTATGATATTTGGGTATAGCAACCAAAACGAGGACACTCTCCTTATGACTTAAAAGTCACAGAGTAATGCTAGGTTCTGTAGCAACTAATGTCTATAGTTATCTTAAAGGTATTATTTCAGCAATGACGGTCTACATGAGGTTGTTGCCAGAGCACAGGTGTTGAAGTTGGTAAGGTTTAGCCTGACCTAATGCTCTCTCATTACCGGTGATGGGTCAAGGTGAGTCATTTGGTACCCTACTTTCATCAATCATATGATACATCATTAATAATCATAATCACAACAACAAAAGCAACAACCATTTATCAAATCTGTTGATTGCTGTGCTAAACACTTCATTTGCATCATCTCCAAATTTGAGAACCATCTGCAGGATAATATTTTGAACTAAGTTTCAATAACATGCTCAGACTGCACAACTATTTTATAGCTTCTCCAGCCACACCGTAATTCAGAAGATAACATTCGTGAAAGCATCTTGTACAGAATTTGACTTACAGTGTTTTTTGAAGTGGCTATGACAAACAAGAGAGTATATAACTCTCTGGAGGAGAGAGGGAAGGATAATGGCTGGGTTTCTGGATTCTTCCTTGGTGATCTGCTTTCCCTCAGCTTCTGAATCTCTCCAGGACTGCTGAAGAAGTAACTCAATGTTACAAATATGTCTGTCCTCACACTTTTCCTCATAAGAAAAGAATGGGTAGGTGGCTTTTGAAGCCAAAGTTCTGATCTCTTCTATCTCCCCTATCCTCTGGAGCAGGGGAGAGAATCAGTGGTACTTCAAAATTTATATCTGTGAGAATTGTGTAGTGTTGGCACTTATTCGCTTTATTTATGGCCGAACAAAGGAAATACAACAAGAAAGAGTCCATTTGACCATTGCCTGGTTAAGACAGTTCCAAGTTTCCTGAGTCTTTCTGCAATTTTAGTAGTGATTCCAAAGAAATCTAGGGACTCGTGGCTAAGTTTCTTTCTTTTCTTTTCTTTTCTTTTCTTTCTTTCTTTCTTTCTTTCTTTCTTTCTTTCTTTCTTTCTTTCTTTCTTTCTCTTTCTTTCTTTCTTTCTTTCTTTCTTTCTTTCTTTCTTTCTTTCTTTCTTTTCTTTCTTTCTTCTTTCTCTTTCTTTTCTTTCGATTTATTTACTTATTTTGGAGACAGAGAGGCAGGGGAGGGGCAGGGAGAGAGAGAGAGACCCTGGCAGACTCCATGCTGAGCGCAGAACCCAAAGTAGGACTCTGACTCATGGCCGTGAGATCACAACCTCAACTGAAACCGAGAGTTGGTCACTTAACCGACTGCACCACCCATATGCCCCTTGGGTAACTTTCAAAATGCACATTCTAGGGCTCTTCCTTAGACCTAATTAAGTGGAATCTCTAGAAGTCATAAGGCTGCCTTTTTATAAGGTCCCTACCTAGTAGATTCATTGTCTCCCATTGGAGACCCACCACTTCTGGTTCTGAAATGCTAGTGGGGAGGCTCACCTGTTCTGGGGCAGACTAGACCGAATGGCTTTCTGGGAAATTCTATCTGTTTTGTTTGAAGTCTGACCTTGGTTTTCTTTGTACGTGGTCTCTAACAGTTCCACGGTCAGATTACACTTCTGGGGGAGATGAAGGATGGTATTTTCTCTATGTGGATGTTCACTGTGCCATTCCCTTCCAGCTGTGACACACGCCCATGTTCTGTCATTCCTTCCTGTCATTGTGCAGGGCTGCCCACCTCTAGCTTACCTCTGTGTTGTTTGAAGCCACCAATGGTTGCAAGAGTTCAAAAAAATTTAGTCTGAGTTTTGATGTAGATATTTTCTGCTCATATGAAAACTCACAATTATTGCTAAAAGGGTAAGAGCATGCCGAAGAGTGTTACTTATGAAATCCCTTTGTAATGAAATCACGAAAACAAATTTTGTGAAGTTGATCTGATTATCAGTCAAACAAATGCTGGAAGCTTTTCTCTGTGTTGTTTCTACTTTTGATATTTGTGGTTGTTCCTTGCTGACTCTGCTAAGGGCACATCAGATAAGATTAAGGTTGGACTTTCTATTCACCTCTGTCACTGATAAATGAGAAATTCCGTCCTTTGTATTTAGGCTTATATTGTATATTATGAAACCGGACTGCTTTCATTTAACACCTATTTGAATGTATTTGACTTATTCCCTCTGAAAATCATTCCTTAGGAACAGATCTTTTTACTTGGGTGATTCCTTTGGGTTCTATTTAAGATCTTAATCTATTTTGTAGTGGCACATTCTCCTTATCTCTAGTTCTGTATCTATGTTTTCATGGTATACAGGAAGTGGACCCTTTTTATATTCATATATACTGTCAGAGGCATTTTCAATACTAGAGAGAAATTTTTTCAAGGAAGTAATTTTTTATTTATTTCTTTCAAGGAAGTATTTAATTTTTTCCAAGAAAGTATGTATGTATGTATGTATGTATATATGTATTTAATGATCTCACAAGTGATTTGAACATTATACTATGTTCACCACAAGTATAGCAACCATCTGTCCCATTACATCCCTTTTACAATATTATTAACTCATTATTCCTTATGTTCTGCTTTTTATTCCCATGACTCATTCATTCCAAAAGTGGAGGCCAGCATTTCCTTCCTCTTTTTATCCATTTTGCCCAAGTCTCTGGTCCCCTCTCCTCTGGCAACTATCAGTTTGTTCTCTGTATTTATAGTTCTGGTTCTGCCATTTATTTGTTTATTCATTTTTTAGATTCCATTTATGGGTGGAATTACACAATATTTGTCTTTCTCAGTCTGACTTATTTCAATTAGCATATTACCCTCTAGATCCTTCTATGTTGTCTCAAATGGCATAGTCTCATCCCTTTTAATGGCTGTGTAGAATTCCACTGTGGGTAAACCACATTTTCCTTATTGATTTGTCTATCAATGGACACTTGGGTTGCTTCCATGTCTTGGCTATTATAAATAATGCTGAGATAACTCAGTACTATTTTCCACATGTAGCAGTCTAGTTTTGCCAGAACCATTCACTAAAAAGATTGCCTTTTCCCCATTGCTTCCTTTGTCATAGATGAATTGACAATATACATGTGTGTTTATTTCTGGGGTCTGTATTCTATTCTTTTGATCTATGTGTCTGTATTTGTGCCAGAACCATACTGCTTTGATTCCTATACTTTGTAGTATATCTTGAAATCTGGTATTATTGTAATTCTAGCTTTGTTCTTATTTCTCAAGACTGCTTTGGTTATTCACGATCTTCTGTGGTTCCATACAAATTTTAGTATTATTTTTCTAATTTTGTGAAAAATACTGTTGGTATGTTGACATGATTGCATAGAACCATCCTTGCATCCTGAGAATAAATCCCACCTGATCATGGTGAATGATCTTTTTAATGTATTGTTGTATGAGGTTGGCTAACATTTTGTTGAGGATGCATCTATGCTCATCAGGAATATTTGCCTATAATTTCTTTTGTTCTGGTGTCTTTATCTGGTTTAGATATCAGGGCTCATAGAATGTATATGGAAACTTTCCTTCCTCTACTATTTTATGTCAAATTTTGAGGAAAAGAGGTATTAGCCCTTATGTAAATGTCTGGTAGATTTTACGTGTGAATCCATCTGGTTCCTGAAGTTTTATTTATTGGTAGTATTTTTTTTATTACCAATTCAGTTTCATTACTTGTAATTGATCTATTCAGTTTTTCTATTTCTTCCTGGTTCAGTTTTGGAAGATTGTGTGTTTCTAGGAATTTATCCATTTCTTCCAGGTTGTCCAGTTTGTTGGCATAAAATTTTTCGTAGTATTCCCTTATAATTCTTAGCTTTTCTGTGGAGTCGGTTGTTACTTTTTATCTCTTGTTTCTGACTTTATTGGGGTCCTTTCTCTTTTTTTTCTTGATAAGTCTGGTTAAGGATTTATCGATTTTGTTTTTATCTTTTAAAAGAAGCAGCTCTTGATTTCATTAATTTTTTCTATTGTTTTTTAGTCTTTACATCATTTACTTCTGCTTTGATCTTTATTATTTCTCTTCTACTCACCTTAGGTTTTGTTTGTTCTCTTTCTAGTTCCTTTAGGCATAAGGTTAGATTGTTTGGGTTTTTTTCCCTTGAGGTAAGCTTGTATTGTTATCTACTTCCCTTTTAGATTTGCCTTTGCTGGGTCCCAGAGATTTTGGAGCATTTTGTTTTCATTTTCATTTGTTTCCATGTATTTTTAAATTTCTTCTTTGATTGTTTCATTGACCTGTTGGTTGTTTGGAATCACATTAATTAGTCTTCACTTGTTTGTGATTTTTCCAGTTTTTTTCCTCTTGGGATTTATTTCTAGTTTCATACCATTGTGGATGGAAAAGACACATTTTTTTTAATCTTCTTAAAATTACTGAGGTTTGTTTTATGGCCTAATATGTAATTCAGTCTAGAGAATGTTCTATGTGTACTTGAAAATAATGTGTACTCTGTTGTTTTTGGATGGAATATTCTGCATATATTTGTTATGTCCTTCTGGTCCAATATGTCATTAAAAGATATTGTTTCCTTATTGATTTTCTGTCTAAATGATCTATCCATTGATGTAAGTGAAGTGCTAAAGTCCACTACTATTATTTTATCGCTATTAATTTCTCTCTTTATGTCCATTAAGGTTTGCTTTATGTATTTAGGTGCTCCAGTGTTGGGTTCATAGATATTTAAAATTGTTGTATCCTCTTTTTGGATTGATCCTTTTATAGTTATGTAATACCCTTCTTTGTCTCTTGCTACAGCCTTTGTTTTAAAGTATATTTTGTCTGAAATAAATATTGTTACTCCAGCTTTTTTTTCTTTTTTGCTTCCATTTGCATGGTAAATGGTTTTTCATCCCTTTACTTTCAATATGTATGCATCCTTAGATCTGAGGTAAATCTCTTGTAGGTGGCATATTGATGATAGGTCTTATTTTTTTAATCCATTCTATCTCTGTGTCTTTTGATTGGAGCATTTAGGCCATTTATGTTTAAAGTAATTATTGGTAAGCATGTACTTACTGTCATTGTAAAATCATATTTTCTGTTTGGTAGTTCTCTTTTGTTTTCTTCTTCTTGTTCTGTTTTTTTTTTTTTTTTGGCAATTGATGAGTATCTGTAGTATTGTGTTTGGCTTTCTTTCTCTTTATTTTTTGGGTATCTATTATAGGTTTTGGGTTTGTGGTTACATGAGGTTCATATATAACATATTAAATAAATAGTAGTCCATATTAATTTAATGGTCATTTAAATTCAAACACATTAAAAAACAGAAAAAGAAAAAAAATATTTTCCATCCTCTCTTCCTTTTTACTTTCTTCTCCATAGTTCATGTAGATGTTATTATATTTTACATCTTTTAATTCATATTTTTCTTATGTCTATTTATGACCATTGCTTTTCCACTTAAAGAAGTCCCTTTAACATTTCTTGTAAGCCTGGTTTAGTGGTGGTAAGCTCCTTTATCTTTGGTTTGTATAGGAAACTCTTTATCTGTCTTTCACATCTGAAGGATAACCTTACCAGGTAGAATATTCTTGGTTGTAGGTTTTTCCTTTCAGCACTTTGAATATATCATTCCACTGTCTTATGGCTTACAAAGTTTTTGCTGAAAAATCAGTTGACAGCTTTATAGGTTTTTCCATTGTAGGTAATATTACCTGCTTTTAAGATTCTCTCTATCTTTAATTTTCAGCATTTTAATTTATTATATGTTGTGGAGTGGTTGTTTTGGGGTTCACCTTGTTTATAACTCTTTGTATTTCTTGGACTTAGGTGTCTGCTTCCTTCTCTAGTTTAAGGAAGTTTTCAGCTATTCTTCAAGTAAGTTTTCTACATCTTTCTTTCCTTTTGGGAAGTTTATAATGTGAATGTTTATTCACTTGATGTTGTCCAAGAATCTCTTAATCTATCCTAATTTTTAAAAATCATTTTCTCTTTTTGCTGTTCAGCCTGTGTGCTTTCCATTACTCTGTCTTCCAGATCACTGATACATTCTTCTGGATCTTATAATCTACTATTGATTCCCTCTAGTGGTTTTTTTTTTTCCAATTATTGTATTCTTCAGCCCTAATTGTTTCTTTTTAATGTTTTCTATTTCTTTATTGCAGGTCTTAGTGAGTTCTTCCATTCTTTTCTCCAGTCCAGTAAGTATCTTTATGATCATTACTTTAAATTCTTAATCAGGCATATTGCTTATGTCTATTTCATTTAGTTCTTTTTCTGAGTTTTTTTTTTCCTTGTTCTTTCCTGTGGAACATATTCCTTTGTCTCTCCAATTCAATTTTTCTGTGTTTGTTTCTATGGATTCAGTGAAATATCTACTTCTAAAGTTGAAAGAATAATCTTGTGTATGTGTCCCCTATGCAGACTGTGTGTGCTTGGTAACTTTTGCTGGCTGGCTGGAACTGTGGCTGTTTATGCTAGTTAGTCTTTTAAACTGTGACTTTTTACAGAAAAAAATAAAGAATAGTAATAAAAAAGAGAAAAAAGAGAGCAGGAGAACAAAACCAAAAGAAAAAATAAAAATAAGACACATTTTGAAAGTAAAAAAAAATAATAATAAATCAAGTTAAAAAATAATTAAAACAAAAACTCCCACAGAACCGCATCTTGTTTTAGTGCCCCAGCGCCAGTTGGCAGCAGGCATGGACTTGTGGACCGTAGGCTCACTGGAGTGAAGAGCTCACTGAGATGACCAGCCCCACCCTTTATGGTTTCCAGAACGTTTTTCAATCAAAGCTTTCAAGATGAAGTGGGAACGTAAACTGGAGTTCTTTAGTCCCTGTAACATAGAGAACTTTCCTGCAGCTCCTATACCACGTGGCAAAGTTTAGTGTTGTCCTTTTATATGTTCTTAGTTGCTCTTTTAAACTGTGACTTTTTCCTTGTGCACAAGGACAGAGGGATCTGTTCTCAGTCCCTCAATATTATCCCTCCCCACTGGTGTTTGCAGCATTGGGAATGGGGGTTGCCTTTGTTACTGTGTCTCCATCTTACTATTCTTTTGCCATTCTATCTTTAGTTGTTCAGTAGCTGTGTAGTCAGCCCTCAGTTCTTCAGGAGGACTTGTTCTATTAATAGGTTCTATTAATTTGGTGTGTTCTGTGGAGGAGGTGAGATCAGAGTCTTCCTAGATCTTCATCTTGCACTCAAACTGGAGAGAGATCTTTTTTTTTTTTAAATTTTTTTTTAAATTTTATTTATTTATGATAGTCATACAGAGAGAAAGAGAGAGAGGCAGAGACACAGGCAGAGGGAGAAGCAGGCTCCATGCACCGGGAGCCTGATGTGGGATTCGATCCCGGGTCTCCAGGATCGAGCCCTGGGCCAAAGGCAGGCGCCAAACCCCTGCGCCACCCAGGGATCCCAAGAGAGATCTTATTTCTAATTATAAATTGTTACTGTTTTCATACTGGCTTAAGAATCACTATTGATTTCTCTGGAATTCAAAAATAATTTGTGTTACTTGTAAATGAATTCTTATTTTGCTTTACGCTTACTCTTGTTATATTGTCATTTAAATTGAGGAAAATCTGATACAATGAATACTCTCTTCCCAAGTCTTTCTCAAGTTTTCCCACACTAATACTTTCAAGAGCAAGTCTTTTAAAGTAAATTCTGATTCAGGAACATGGTAGACTGAATATAAACTTCCTTATACATTTCTATTAATACTAGAATGATTTGCTTTTCTTGGGACAAATGGCTGCTGTGGCCAGGGACTGCTGGTTTGATGAAATTTTAGAAGGATAAGAGAAGGAGCTACTTTTAGCTTGGCAGAGGCCTATGATCATCCTGGAAAAGGTCAGCTTTGACCTCTCATGAGTTTTCAGAGTTTTATAATCTCAGAAAGGCAAACACAGATTGAATGTGAAGGTTGGAACTTCCATGTCTGTGTTTGGGATACTGTGAGAGGCAACAGAACAGTGTCTTCCTTCAAGTGGTTCAACCCTAATTTTAAAAGGATTTACTTAAATTGAAGCATGTATAAACAAATTTATTTTTAAAAATCCATCATAATTAGGTTCATCCTAGTAAAATTTCTCAAATTCTCAGGTAAAAACAAATATCACAAACTTTTAAAACAGTGGTACTCAATGTGTGGACATCATCCCTCAGGGGACGTTTGACAATTTCTGGAGACATTTTTGATTGTTACAACTCAAAAAGAATGGATGGTAGTATTAATATCCAGTGGGCAGATGACATGGATGATGCTAAATATCCTACAATTCAGAGGACAGCTCCCACAATAAAGAATTATCCAACCCAATAAATGAATCATGCTTAGGTTGAGAAACCCTGGGTTACACAAAAGAACAAGTTCCCATAAAGGAAAAAAAATAGTGGCATTAATTCTTCATCTGTAAGAGTAGAACCTACAAGAAATGGTATAAAATATATAATTTGGAAGCAAAAGAGTACAAAGGAAAAACTATTTCTAACCAAGAATGTCACTTTTGTATTCAACTTCAGGAAAATACCAAAAAAAATTTAAAAAGGACATTAATATATAACAAATTGACCACACAAGACTTCAAGATGACTCTTCATTTGTTTTTCTATCAATTGATGACATAGTTGAAATATAAAAACATAGATTTTTTTTAACAAAATAATTATTGAAACAGAAGTTTCATTTTTTCATAGGTATGCTGATGACTCCTGGAATTTTTAATCAAAACTCAGGAGTAGGAGGAAATAGTGATAAGGAAGAGATAGTGGCATTTCAGAGACCTCCTGAAAGGGAGGTGTACAAAAATGCTAACAGCTTTGATTCTGTGTCTGTGCAAGTTTATTGAGATTTTTGACTTTTCAAAGATAAGCAGGCATTACTTTTGTGATTTAAAAAACTAAGAAAAATACAAAACCCATGTAATCAATCTAGTTAGATAATTCAGGAAATATATTGATGCTTTCAGGAGCCATATGTTCAGACTTCCTTCTTGTCATCCTAGGAATTCAATTTCAGCTCAGATCATAATAAAGCAGCCGTTGTGACAGTAGTGGAGCTTTACATAGTGGATCTCATCTTTCAGGAAGACTAGGTTTTAAAATCAACACTTCAAGGAAAAATTGCATATAGATAAAATTACCATTAAGGATCCCTGGGGAAAGGACCATATAGGAGAAGGTCTTATCAGTTTTTCTTGCAAAATTGCATCAAATCCCTGTGGTTCAGCTGAGTGATTGACTTTGTGTTTAGGGACCTCTGGGTGGCAAACTGATCCTAATTTAGGAGGCAGGGGAAGGATCAACTGGGGCATCAAGAGATTCTATCTCATGTCTCACATTTACTGAAGACTGGCACTTCCTAAGCAGAGTGCTATGCAGATTCACCGACATTCTTCCCTTTTGCTCTCTTTGACCAAGTATGCACGGTACAATCCTCAAACATTACATGCACATTTGCTTTAAGACATTGTGTTCTTTTCAAAGTCTGAGCTCCATTAAGAAAAAAAAAACCATTAAGAAAAATGTCAAGCATTAATTTGACAGTGTACTTGGCCCTGGTCTATTTTGATAAAAATGTGTTGAGCTGGCCTCTGCTAGTTGAGACCATGAATTTTTAAAGGGACATTGGGACCTTTTCTCAGAACAAGAAGTCATTTTTGGAATTCAAGACTGCAAACAAGCTGCATCATTCTTGCTAAGACATTTGGTATTAGGGATATTTATTATACTCTCAAACCTTTCATCTTGACCTCACAATTCATTTTTCTCTTGTGTAATGCAGCCTCTGACTTGAAGTGACTCAAATTAGGAGGAATTGCAGATGAATACCCATCAGAATATTTTAGGATCATGTGCACACAGTCAAGTTCATGCATGTGGTCTGCTTTTTTTTTTAATGGAGAATACATTGCAAAGTGTTTAATGAGGTGCCAGAACTGGAGACTTAATACAACCTTCTGTAATTTCACACCCATATCGCATGTATTTTGTATAGAGAAAATTAAAGTTTCCAGCTGCTGTTGCATGAGATGCAGAAGTCCCCAGTACACTTATAAATGATATTTCCCTCCACATGGAAAAGATTAGGACCACATCTGCTGCAGTTTAGTTGACAGACATGGGGTAGATGGTGTCAGGAATCACGCTGCACTGGAGTCTAGTAAGAGAACAGGAGGCCACCACCCACGGAGGGACAAGGTTCACAGGTTCTTATGGGACGCCATTTAGTTAGACTGGCTTAGTTCATTCAATAAGATGAAACACTACACATTACTCCCTGCAAACTTATTCATGATGTTTGCCTACACATAATACTCTACCCAGGAAGTATGCTAATTATAAATTTGATTAAAGTCATCAGTTGTGGTGTGTCTCCATGATAACAAAACATTATCAAAGATATAGGAGTTTTGCCACTGGTCACCGGTAGGCATGGAGACAGATTAACTCAAGGGAAAGAGACGGTTGGATCGTGTATATGTGAATTAGCAAGAGACGTCAACAGAGGGGACAGAGGGGAAGGGTGTTTTCCGAAGTACAATTTAATACTAGCTTGAAACCCATCATACCAGTTACAAAGAGGGTGCTATTTTAAAGATGGCACACATATGACAACATTGCAGCTATCTTATTCAAGGACTATTAATGGAAACACAAGAGCAAAGGTATGAGCATGATTTTCATAAGTCATTTTGATCTAAATGGTATTTTGCACTTGCTTTTATAGAGCAGCCCTATGCAACTTTTTCAAACAGCAGTGATTCTAAGTGTTGTTAGTTTCTACCATTATTAGCTCTTGACATGGCAATTTCCTCTATGAGTTGGGGTTTTCTTTTTCAAATCCTTGGATACCCTTGAAACGTGTTTAGACTGTAGAATTTTTTATCTGGCATAAAGCTGAATTGATTGAGGTTTCCCATAATGAAAAGTCTGGTGTCATTTCAGGTTTCATCTTTTTGTCAAGGTCTTATCTTTGCTTTAATTGTAGTAACTTTGGACATTATTCCATCACTCTTACAGCCTACTAGTCTGCCATTTGATGGCTCAAAGCTTCTGTGCTTCGTCTTTCTGGGATATCAAGTAGAGAGCCCTGGAGTAGCCTGGACCCTCAAAGTGTCTTTCTTCTGAGTAATGATGGTTATCAGCAGTGATAAATTTACTTCAGGGTTATTAACTGGATCTCTATTTTCTCCTCTGAAATAGCTTTTGATTTTAAGTTTATAAGCAAAGATTGTGATGAGTTTTTCTGACTTTTTCTTTAAAAACCTCTAGGGTAACATTCGGCTCAAAACTCTTCTGCCTTAATTAGTTTGCTGAAACATTAATCCATGTATTCAGTGCTGGAGGACTCAACTTCCCTAATGGTTTATAGGCCCCTGAGTCATCTGCAGGACTGAGACTTAATGTAGAGTCTAGCCACTAGATTAATTTAAGGAATATAATGTGTAATGAGAAAGCACTCGATAAAATAGAAATTGTATTTTATGATTCAGAAAAGTAGCATTCTGTGTTACCTGAGCATGAGGTATATGTTGTACTTACCCATTTAGGCAGTTGCTATGAGCAGTTCTTTTATTCTTATTGTTTCTACCCCCAACTCTACTTACTCCATCTCCTTCCTGTTACCACTGCTGGTCCCAGATATTTCACTTTTATATTACTGTGCCCTAGTTGAGGATTTTTCAAATATCCCAAGGGATATGGGAGACATATGGGAGAGAGATATGGGAGGTTGTAGAGAACAATACAGGAGTGAATGGAAGGACAATGGAAATGAGGTCTTCTGTCTCATGGAAGTCCAGCCATCAGCCTGAACAGGATAACTGGCTTGGGAGGGAGCCTCAGTGGTAGGACTGCATAGCCCTTCCCTTAGCCCCACTGATTTTGGCAACTGTGCTAAGCACGCAGTGGCCATGGTCCCAGCATGCAATGGAGAGTGCAGGCATGGAGGGTCACAGATTTATGTGTTTTCTTCTGCTCACCCTGCATCAGTTAATTCACTTGTGCTCTTGAGAGCCATGATCTTGACAGCTTTGTGGAGGTGGGAGTGGAGGGGAGTGCTGAGTATTTGCAAAGCTAATGAACAGAGTGTACTCATGATTTTCTTATTGGTAATATTTGCTTTTTCATTTTATATTGGTTTTAAAGTGATTTTTTTTTTTGAAAGGATAAAAATCCCGTTATTCATGGACATGCTGAGTAGTTCCTCAGCAACATGTTTCTGAATGGGCAGTTTACAGATTATTCCAGGCAGCTGAGTTACAGAGCCTTTCTCTATGACCTAGAACATCACATGGGGAAGAAGATGTTGACTGGAGTCTTGTAGAGGTTTCTCAAGTGTTCTTGCACTTTCTTTATTTTACTAAGCTACCATCCATCATTCATTTGCCACATCTCACCTCCAGAAAGCTAACACTGGTTTTTCACTCTCCAGTACATTTTTACAATCTTTGATTCATGCTTCAGTTTCACACTGTTTACCAAGGACCAAGCACATGCAGGGGAAGGATCCCAGAACACATTCCTGTTGGATAAATGTTTATTTTGACTTTGTGATCTCTTTGGCTGTGAATTCTTTGAGTGTGGACTGTATTATGACATTGTCATGATAGACAACAAGTGTGGCAAATGAAATAAGTATTTGGAATTGTAGTGTTCCGGAAATGCAGAGACCATGAGGGGCTGGCCCCGTGCTCCATGCATGTTTTCAGTTGCTCTCATTACAACGTGCTGATTCCTTAACCTGAAGATTCCTATCATATATTCCTTATGACCAGGGCTTTTCTGCGATGAAAGTCGATAACCAGAGACCATTGTTTTCAGTGTCATAGATGCAGGTCTTTTAGGGAAGCTGTTTCTACTTTACACATAAAGCTTTTGTTTAAACTAAAATTCATTAAAGTATCACTTGTGTAAATGGTAAGCACAAGATTTTGGCACTGTCCCTTTGTGTGTTTGATATCCAGATTTTTTGTCTGATTTTGGATATATTTCAGTGAGATGAGACTATTAATCATAGAAGAAAATATATTTGTGAACCAGTATCACTGTGATAACAATTATTATGAAAACAGAAAGCACTACATAAGTGCCTTATACAATCATAATTGTAAGACTTAATTTGGAGTAACATTTCCTTATTTGCTCAATAAATTCTATTTAATTATGTGCTACAGCATTAAATTTTCAAGGGAAGCTATGCACAGTCTCCACCTGTTTTAAATACTGTGTGTCTCAATTACAAACCTGCTCTTGTGAAACATTAGAGTCTCACAATCCATGTTAAAGCTAATGTTTAACTGGAAAACACATCAGTTAAATTTATCTTTTATATTTTATGTAAAACCCGTGCATGCTGGCACTTTGCATGTCATTAACGGAGACTGGAATTCTGTTCTTTTTAGAAATTTCATTTTCTTTTTCAGGACCATGAAATACCAAACTGAACTTGACCCTGAACAGGCTTTTGGTTTTAAACTGGATATGAAAACCACTAAAAAATTGTATGTGAGTCAATTTTATGGAAAAAGAAAAAAAAACATTTAAAATTTCTAAGTCCTCTCTGAATTGCTTATATGCACATTTTGCATTTCACTGATGCAGCCCAGTCTCCACAAAGACTTGAGTGAACATAACTGTCTTTTATCAATACTGTAATTCCCTCTCTCAAGTGTTGACCCACTTCATCACATTTACAACTGCATCTACTGCCAAATACAATGCAAACTGGACAAATGGGTCACTGGCTCTCCACAGGTGTGTACATATTCCTAAGCCAGTCACAGCTCAGAAAGGAATAAAAAGTTTGGCTCAGGTTCTGGAACTAGCACACCAAGCTATATGTTTGCAATTTAAACTATGTCTTAGTTACAATAAATGGGGAGGGGTACTTGAAAATAACTACATGACCATGGAAAGCAGGGAGATGTTCTAGATGAGACTGCTGTTTGGAGCATGACAGGGAAGGCTGTTGGCATCGGCACCTGTCTGAAGAAAGAATGGGAGCAAATAGAAAGTCTTCTGTGATGCAAAACTAAGAATGGATTTTGCTTTGAGAAGGTCCTGTCTGCCAGTGCAGGAGTCACAAGGTAATTAATTTTTATGAGTGCTAATTTATCTCAGGTTATTGTATTCTGAAGTTGAAATGTAGGAGTATGATAATAAAAACCTACTTCTTCAGTTTTTATAAAAATAGAAGGAGGTTGCCTCATTTTAGGGACCTACTTTTTAATTCCAAGGCAAAAATATATAGAAATTCTGATAACAGATATAAGTACATTTTCCCACTTATTTTACTGATTACATGACCATATATTGAATATTTCTATGTGCTAGGCCTTCTGAGACTCACCAAAAATATGAGCTTGCAGGAAACAGTCTTTGCCCTTGGGGGGCCTGGATCAGTGTGAGCGAGGGACACTCACAATAATATTCCAGAAATTAACTAGAGGGTAAATACTATGATAAAAATTACTTTTATCTCTCTCTCTTTCTCTTTCTTTTTTTCCCTCTCTCTTCCTCTTTTTCCCAGTCTCTCCCCTCATTCAAATTTCTAGTAATTTTAGAGGACACCATACATAGAAAGATCACTGTATAGTGTAAAGACTTTGGAGTCCAACATACCTGGGCTTGCATGATCTTAGTTTCTTAATTCTGGGTAAATTATTTTATTTCTCTCAGTGCAGCTTCCACATCTGTGATAAGACTGTTGAGAGGATTTGATGAGATCATTTGGGTAAAATACCAAGGGCCTCAACTGACTTCATAAACACCCTGCCTTTCACATTCAGGCCTGAGACTTCCCTTCAGTGAAGGGTGAGAAAGATAGTCATGAGAAGGGGTAGTTCATAACTCCAGTGAGGATTCTTGAAAATAATCCGTTAAGGCACAAATATATGTTTTATTAAATTTCCCTTTTTCTTATCTTTGTGAGACTTTGGTTAATTTAGTATTCCTGTGTATTGTTGTCTTCTTTAAAATAAGATAGTTTAAATGGATAGCTTTGGACTGCTTTTCTGCTATATTTCCTTCCTTTCTGCATACTCTAAAGCAAAAAAGGATATTAAACAGAAGAGGGAAAAGTTGATATTCCAATAGATTTAAAAATTCACACAGTGAAACAAAAATACCACTTTAGAAGAGATTAGCATTGACTACAACCACATCCATCTTCCTGTTCAAAGAACAAGGTAGCTGACTTGACAAGTACAGGTGTACAAATGGGCCAATGGAGACCATATTAGAAATCAAGACTCTTAAGGAAAATCCAGGTGCAGTATTTCTTCTTACATCAGTGGATCTGTTAGGTTGATAGTGGAAGGATATATTGAAATCAGCAGTTGGATTATTGCCAGTTGTTGTCTAAAAATAAAATGAGGGCCAAGGTAAGCTTGCCAGGTTTTCTACTTTTGAATCAAATGGGCTATCAAGAATGATCAACTTTAGTTCTCAAGGGGACAAAACCCTATGCAGAAGGTCTCTTTCCTATCTTTTGGAAAGATAAAATCACAACCAAGAACAACAAAGATGAGTGAACTATAAAAGGTCTATAAGACATATCATTAAGAAGGATACTTGAGCTTGCATGTACTGTTCTGGGGCAATACAACTTGGTATATAAATTGTTTTTATTGTCATGCAATAATATGGAATATACTAAAGAATATTTCAGTGTCTAGAGCCACATTGGCACCAAAATAAAATGAGGTGAAGCAATTTTTTGGAGGACTACCATATAAACTTATAAATTTAAATGTCAAAGACAAATTCAGAGATCTTGGTTTTCTTCTTCATTGTATAAGTATTTCTGCCTTTGTTCATTCCATTACTACTTATTTCCTGTTCTATCCCAATACAGTTGTATCACCTATAAGCACAAATAAACTCCAGAGAAATTTTATATTGTGTTCTTTACAGTATTTTACATAAAAATAAGTTTAGGAATAAGAAAAATATGTGTTATATTTAAAATTAACTCATTTTGTAGAGCAAGAGAGACTTGGGTTTCTCAACCTCTCATTAAAATATTTCTCAATTCATGATTAAAATATTAAGAGCTATAGTATTAGGAAAATTCCAGTGAAATATAGATACATCTATGCCAAGGTAGACAGAGAAATGGGTTAGGTATTTTTTTAACTCATTGATTCCTATTATGAACTAGACATTGGAAGAGCAAGCAGACTATGGCAGAGATCTTGATCTTAAATAGCCACAATCTGTTGGGAAAAGCAGGTCAGTACTGATATGATAGTGATAACACAAGGCAGTATGGTGCATGCAGGAGGGACTCTCATTTTTATAGAAAGACAAGGAGGGTTTCCTGGAGGGCATACTGCTGAACTTTATCTTCTAGAATGAGGGGTTTATAGAGGTGAAGAGAAAGGCACAGTTGGCAGAGGAAGCAGAATATGAAAAGACACAGAGAAAGCACATGGGACATTTGGAGATCCATGAGTAGTCTGTTGGTCCAAAGGGAGTTGGAAGCTGGAGATTGGTAAGAGATAAGGCTTGTGTAAATAGATAGGGTGACATCAGTATTTGACACTGATAAGTAACAGGGTCTGATTTTATGAAACATGAAACAGCTAAACAATTGGAAAAAAATACACAAAAGAGCAATTTTTAGACCATGAACATTAGGTGACACATGGCAGTGTACCCAGAGAGGGGAAACAAGCAGTTGAGCCTACAATTGTTTTTGCTTCCTCTTGGGAGGGTTTCCAGGCCACAGCAGAGCAGAGGGAATTTAGATGGAGTCCTACTTTTTTGCCAAATTGAGATGATGAGTCTGGGAGTTGAGTGAGATTAATGTGGTCATCTTGATATGTACCAAAAAAGAGGAAATATTTAAAACAATTCAACATTCATTCCAGTTAAAAACTCTCAGGACGTCAGAAAGAGAGTGATAAAGGGCATCTGTGAAAAATGTACAGCTGCATGTATTTAATGGTGAAAGACTTGAATTCTCTTCCTCAATTTAGGAATAAGGCAAGTGTCTACACACTCATTTTCTCTACTGATAGTACACTGGTGGTTATAAACAGGACACTAAAGCAAGGGAAAGGAAAAAAATGCATCAAGAGTATAAAGAAAAGATTCAAGCTGCCATTATTCACAGATGACATGACTGTCTAGATAGAATATCCTACAGAACTTTGTTCATGGATCACAAGACACATTATAAGAAGTCCACACTCTCCCCAAATGATCTACAGCTTCTATGCAATCCCAGTCAAAATTGTAGTAGAATTTTGTAGAAATTAACAAGCTCATTCTGAAATTTAGATGGAAATTCAAAAGACCTCCAATAGCCAAAATATATTTGAATAAGAAAATTATAGTTGGAGGTCATGTACTCTCTAATGTGAAGGTTTATACATAGCTACTGTAATTAAAATACTATTGTGTTGGAATAGATTTTAGCAAATAAACCAGTGCAGATGTAGAGTCCAGAATAGAGTCCAGGTAGACCCACAAATACAAGGCCAATGGATTTTGGACAAAGCTGCAAGGTAATTCAATAAAAAATCATAATTTTTTTCAGTAATGATGATTGGATGATTTGATTAGTCTTATCAGTGACTTTGTGACTTTCAGTTTGGGAAAAATTTCTCAGCACACAGAAAACACAAAAAATAATAAAGAAAATTCAATAATTGAACTTTTCCAAAAATAAAATGTTTTACTCTTCAAACGACACTGTTACAAAAATAAAAAAAATACAGATAAGAAGTTATTTGTAAAACATAAATTTGACAAAGTATTAATATCAAAAACTCTTACAATTGAGACAGACAACCAAATTTTCTAAATGGGAAAAAGTTTTGAGTCAACACTTTGTCAATGAAGATATATAGATGGCAAATAATCCCATGAAATAATGCCCAATATTATGTTATTAAAGAAATGCCAGGTAAAGCCATAATAAGAGATAACTTACATATCCCTCTGGATAGCTAAAAATAAAAAATAAATAAAATAAAAAGAACTGATTATATCAAGTGTCGTTGAGGATATGGAGCAACTAGAATGCTCATATTCTGTTCATACAAGTATTTTTTAAAAGATTGTATTTATTTAGTCATGAAACAGAGAGAGAGAGATAGAGAGGCAGAGACACAGACAGAGGAAGAAGCAGGCTCCCCACAAGGAACCCGATGTGGGACTCCATCCTGGATCCTGGAATCATACCCTGAGCTGAAGGCAGACACTCAACCACTGAGCCACCCAGGTGTCCCTCATACAAGTATTTTGGAAAACAATTCAATTTTGTCTTAAAAAATGAAGTATACATCTATTGTATGTGCTAGCCATTCTACTCCTAGGTATTTACTCAAGAGAAAAGAGGGCATATGTTCATTCAAAGTCTTGTACATGATTGCTCATAGTACTTTTTTTGCAAGAGCCCTAAAGTTGAAAACAAAATGTGTGTCTACCAGTGAATGGATATACAGATTAGAGTTTTTCTACTTAGTGGGTTCTTACTCAACAAGAAAGTAACAACTATTGATAGACCCAACTATATGAATACATCTCAAAATTATTATGCTTAATGAAAGAAGCCAGAAAAAATACATCCTTTATGATTTTGTTTGTTTATATAAAATTGTAGAAACTACAAACTAATTTTTTTTGTAGTGTTACTATATTAATGGCTGCCTGGAGATGAGAGTAGAAACTCTGGGGTGATGGGCATCTGTAGTATTTTGGTTACATTGATAGCTTTGCAGGTGTACACATATGTTCATTCTTACCAATTTGCATATCTCATATATGTGCTGCTTATTATATGTTGATTATATTTCATTGAAGCTTAAAAAAACAGGAAACATTTTACTTTTTCCATTAATGTTATAGGAGCTCATTGTAGGATTGTAGGCAGAAAATCAGTTTGTCAGATTTGCCTCTGGTGTGGGTCTCTTTGGACACAAAAAGGAGAGGAATTGAAGTACACCAGCCACTAGGGGATTAGAATGAAAATTTAGGAATCCAGGCAGGAACTAATAGCTTGTAAGCTACAAGAAAAGCAGTAGAATGGAATGATAGTGACTAGCATGCTATCCAGAGCTGGGAAAAAATCCTGATTGTCAGTTACCAAATCTGTGGCTCATGAAGTATAGTTTCCTTCTTTGGTAATGTTTCTTCACCAGTTAAAAAAAAAAAAAAAGAAAGAAAGAAAAAGAAAAAAACGAAACAAAAAAACAAGGCAATAATATCTGAGTACCTATTAAATGATATTATTGAATATTAATATCAGTTAATTCTGAGTATTAAATAAAATAACATACATAGGTATAGGCATCCAGTGGTAATATGGATTGTGGTATATTTACTTTGAGTGTCTTACTATTCTGTCACTTTATTTAAGGCCTAGTTTTATTTTATTATATATTTAGGTAGAATTAAATGAATGTCAGTATTATTGTTTAGTGAGTATAGAGTTTCAGTGTTTTAAGATGAAGAGTTCCAGAATTGACTGCACAACAATTTCAATGGGATTAACACTACTGAACTTTATACTTAAAAGTGCTTAGGACGGTAAATTTCATGTGTTATGTATTTTACTACAATTAAAAACAATAAAGGATGTCAATATAGTACACAAAATTTCTTAATAATTGGCATAGTATCAGGGGCACTTGGGTGGCTCAGTCGGTTAAATGTCTTCCTTTGGCTCAGGTTCTGGGACTGAACCCCTCATTGGGCTCCCTGCTCAGTGGAGAGTTTGCTTGTCCCTCTCCCTCTGCCCCTTCAGCTTATGTTCTCCCTCTCTCAAATAAATAAATAAATACAATATTTTTTAAAAACCTGGCATAGTATTAGAAGTTCACATAATACTATGGAAAACCTGGTCATAGCCAAAACTGGTATGTGACTGAGTTTCTCTCCCAGTAAGGCTCATTACCTACCAACTGTAAGCAAGATGGCTCCTACTAAACTGGCTTTTTGGCCCAAACATCCATATAGAAAACTCTTCACTGCATTCTTCTTTTTTATTAAATTAACTAGGCCAATAAATTGTTGAACTAAAGCAAGCTGTGGATACTATCCTATTTACTCTTGTAGCCAAAACTCAAGTTTAGTATTTTTTTTTTAAAGTCTTTTTTTTTTTTAAATTAATTTTTATTGGTGTTCAATTTACCAACATACAGAAAAACACCCAGTGCTCATCCCGTCAAGTGTCCACCTCAGTGCCCGTCACCCATTCCCCTCCAACACCCGCCCTCCTCCCCCCTTCCACCACCCCTAGTTCGTTTCCCCAAGTTAGGAGTCTTTATGTTCTGTCTCCCTTCCTGATATTTCCCAACATTTCTTCTCCCTTCCTTTATATTCCCTTTCACTATTATTTATATTCCCCAAATGAATGAGAACATACACTGCTTGTCCTTCTCCGATTGACTTATTTCACTCAGCATAATACCCTCCAGTTCCATCCACGTTGAAGCAAATGGTGGGTATTTGTCGTTTCTAATCGCTGAGTAATATTCCATTGTATACATAAACCACATCTTCTTTATCCATTCATCTTTTGATGGACACCGAGGCTCCTTCCACAGTTTGGCTATTGTGGCCATTGCTGATAGAAACATCGGGGTGCAGGTGTCCCGACGTTTCGTTGCATCTGAATCTTTGGGGTAAATCCCCAACAGTGCAATTGCTGGGTCGTAGGGCAGGTCTATTTTTAACTCTTTGAGGAACCTCCACACAGTTTTCCAGAGTGGCTGCACCAGTTCACATTCCCACCAACAGTGTAAGAGGGTTCCCTTTTCTCCGCATCCTCTCCAACATTTGTTGTTTCCTGCCTTGTTAATTTTCCCCATTCTCACTGGTGTGAGGTGGTATCTCATTGTGGTTTTGATTTGTATTTCCCTGATGGCAAGTGATGCAGAGCATTTTCTCATGTGCATGTTGGCCATGTCCATGTCTTCCTCTGTGAGATTTCTCTTCATGTCTTTTGCCCATTTCATGATTGGATTGTTTGTTTCTTTGGTGTTGAGTTTAATAAGTTCTTTATAGATTTTGGAAACTAGCCCTTTATCTGATATGTCGTTTGCAAATATCCTCTCCCATTCTGTAGGTTGTCTTTTAGTTTTTTTGACTGTATCCTTTGCTGTGCAAAAGCTTCTTATCTTGATGAAGTCCCAATAGTTCATTTTTGCTTTTGTTTCTTTTGCCTTTGTGGATGTATCTTGCAAGAAGTTACTGTGGCCGAGTTCAAAAAGGGTGTTGCCTGTGTTCTCCTCTAAGATTTTGATGGACTCTTGTCTCACATTTAGATCTCTCATCCATTTTGAGTTTATCTTTGTGTATGGTGAAAGAGAGTGGTCCAGTTTCATTCTTCTGCATGTGGATGTCCAATTTTCCCAACACCATTTATTGAAGAGACTGTCTTTCTTCCAATGGATAGTCTTTCCTCCTTTATCGAATATTAGATGACCGTACATTTCAGGGTCCACTTCTGGGTTCTCTATTCTGTTCCATTGATCTATGTGTCTATTTTTGTGCCAGTACCACACTGTCTTGATGACCACAGCTTTGTAGTACAACCTGAAATCTGGCATTGTGATGCCCCCAGCTATGGTTTTCTTTTTTAAAATTCCCCTGGCTATTCGGGGTCTTTTCTGATTCCACACAAATCTTAAAATAATTTGTTCTAACTCTCTGAAGAAAGTCCATGGTATTTTGATAGGGATTGCATTAAACGTGTAAATTGCCCTGGGTAACATTGACATTTTCACAATATTAATTCTGCCAATCCATGAGCATGGAATATTTTTCCATCTCTTTGTGTCTTCCTCAATTTCTTTCAGAAGTGTTCTATAGTTTTTAGGGTATAGATCCTTCACCTCCTTGGTAAGGTTTATTCCTAGGTATCTTATGCTTTTGGGTGCAATTGTAAATCGGATTGACCATCAATGTGATTCATCATATCAGCAAGAGAAAAACCAAGAACCATATGATCCTCTCATTGGATGCAGAGAAAGCATTTGACAAAATACAGCATCCATTCCTGATCAAAACCCTTCAGAGTGTTGGGATAGAGGGAACTTTCCTCGACATCTTAAAAGCCATTTACGAAAAGCCCACAGCAAATATCATTCTCAATGGGGAAGCACTGGGAGCCTTTCCCCTAAGATCAGGAACAAGACAGGGATGTCCACTCTCACCACTGCTATTCAACATAGTTCTGGAAGTCCTCGCCTCAGCAATCAGACAACAAAAAGACATTAAAGGCATTCAAATTGGCTAAGAAGAAGTCAAACTCTCCCTCTTCGCCGATGACATGATACTCTACATAGAAAACCCAAAAGCCTCCACCCCAAGATTGCTAGAACTCATACAGCAATTTGGTAGCGTGGCAGGATACAAAATCAATGCCCAGAAATCAATGGCATTTCTATACACTAACAATGAGACTGAAGAAAGAGAAATTAAGGAGTCAAGTTTAGTATTTTTTAAAGGGAAAATTGAATCACACATGTCTTCCAGCACCAGAGAAAATAAATCCAGGAAAAGCAAGAGGAAAGCACAGATTGAACATCTGTGGGAAATTGATGTAAAAAGTGATTGCCTAAATCGCCCACATCTCCACCTTCCTGGCTAGGCAAAGGCCACATACAGAGGGAAATGAGATTTGGTAGGGGCTTAGAGTTTTACATACACTCAATCTTCTATCAGGAGGTAGATTACATTATTCACATTTTACAACTAAAGAAACTGAGATTAAAAATTTGCTCAAGACTACAGAAGTAGGAATTTGCAGAACACATATTCAACTCAGTCTTTTTTATTATAAAAAGACGTATATAAATTTTGATACATGTATAAGAAAAAATGTACAACATGCAAGGATATACACAGAATAATCAAAGAATATAATTCTGTTGTTTATTTCATTTGTCTATAAAATTAAAATAAAATTCCAGGGGTAATATTTAACTAGGCCCCAATTCTGTCACCAGATATTGTTAAAAATGTTGGCATGTGCTTCATTATAGCTTTATTCAAGTCTGATAAAAATTATTGAAATGTTTCATTCAATATTTATTATAGTTTCCATTTCCTAAGAACTGTGCCACTTGCTGAAAATAATAAACACATTGAATAGATTTTCCCTGTTTAAAATGTTTGTAATTCCCCATACAGTCCATATGTATTTGTTTTGATTTTCATATAAAAGTGTTGTAAATTATATTTATTAAAAATATACTGTGGCATGGGACTTAAAAAATATGTTTTCACAAAAAGACTAAGACTGTAACTTCTATGTATTATATTCCAGGCTTTTTTATGCACGATACTTATTCATAAGCAAATCCAAACTAAATTACTATATACATTTTAGTCTCAAAGACACATTTGGAGTAGGTATCTTTACAAACTAAAGCAGTAGGATCTAAGGATCTGATTTAATGTGCTTAACTCTATTTAAAATTTAATGATTACCATAATAAAGACATCATTACAGAATGATAATCCAAACGGTAATTAACATTTCTATTTTGTTGCTTCAAGGTCAACATGGTAGCAGAGCAGCCTGTTTCTTCCTTTGCCTTGTGACATTCCATTACACTATGCTAAACACCGATTGCATAGATTGATATGGCTTTTGGCCTCTCTCTCTGAGCTGGATCTGAATCTTGGTGGTTAGAGGCAGGAAAATTAATGAGTCCACCACTCTGCCTCATTCTCTGCTTCCCTCTTTAAATGGTAATTATAGTGACACCATTCATGCTATTACGGTTAAGCATTTTCATGTAGAAAACCAGTCTTTCTTCTGAGATTAATACTTTACCTATCAAAACAGTCTAGAAATTAAATTCGAAAAACATATAAACGAAAAACACGGAAATAGTAAGCTTAAGAACAAAATTGAGAAAAGAGAGTAAAAACGGGGCTTCTATGTAATGTAGTACAAGTTGTGCACTGAACAATTCTAGGAAATGCCATTCACATACAGCTGTGCATCCACACTTTTATGCTCCAAATTAGGTTAAGAAACTTAAGTAGGGGAGGAAAGAAACCACAGATGTAATAGGCTAGAAGTTAATCTGTGAATAAGTACTCTAGAAAGATTGCATTAAAATTATAGATGGCAAAGTCTTAGAGAAATTTTATCTAAGGTGTTGTGTACTGAGTTTGCAGAGCCAGATAGGATAGATGCTACTAAAGGTGAGATTATAAGAGCTGATGAGTAACGGAAACACATTGGATCATATGGGAAGGAGAATTCACACAAGGGCTCTTTTCCCCCCCGTGCTTCGGTTCCTATATTTATAATGAAGAAGTAGCAATCTCCTTTTCAGCTGGACCTGGGCAGCTGGAAAGGTTCAACAATCACTCTGAACTGTTGGAATGGACTAGATGTGTTTATTTAGAGATTAATTCTTCTACCATGACAGATGCTCCACTAAATATGGTGTAGTCTGTTTTTTAGAGCATACTTTCTGGGCTTCTAGTTTTTATTTAGGACACGATACCAGGTGCTCTGAATTTCCACACTAGTAGTAGTAGCAAATTCATTTTAAATTATTTTTTTCTTCTGTAATTGGAGGCAATTTCACTGAACCATAATTTAGAAGTCAGTATAAGGGAGATCTATCAAATGAATAGAACATTTTGCAGACTTCTCTTCTCTTCTACCACATTGTTTTAAATTCGTATTTAGCCATTCTTTTGGGTTTATTTATCAAATTTCCCACTGAAAATGTGAATATGTTTCCATTTGTTTTGCAGCCGAAAGTAGTTCAGCCTGTACAGGAGAAAAGAGAAGTTCTGGGGCATTGGGAGCTATGTTGCAGTCCTAGGAAAACCAAGAGACTAGTTTCCTGGACAAGATACTGGGACATTCCAGCCCAATAGCAGTCCCAAGAGAGAACATCTGAGCTCCCATAGAAACTTATTACTCTCTGAAATGCCTGGGACCAACACACTGATACAGGAATGACCAAGGAAAGAGGATGAAGTCTTGACTTTTTTATATGTAAGACCTGGAGGTCCTGAAGGGAGGGTTGTCTCCCTGCTTTCTTCTACTGCACATGTGGGAATTTTTCTAGCATCTGGGGGGCTGTTCCAGGAATATTTCTAGAATGAATGAATAAATGATCATTTTTCCATGCAGACTATCTCATTTGATTCTGATAATAGACTCCAGTGAAGTGCCAAGGAGACTGACAGATATGTTCAAGATAGTATTCCTGACATCAAGAGCTCAGAGTCTAGTAAGTATCTAAGAGCTGTCACTATATCAAAGCACATTAGCGTACGTGGGATCAGAAATGTCAATGCATCTAACTAATTCAGTGCGGACGTGAGATGGTCTGGGAAGGCCTGATTAATTCCTATGTGCCCCTGGAGTCTTGAAAGGTAAGCAAACATTCTTTAGACACTCAAATGAAGGGAGCCTTACTCAAGGAAAGGCTCTAGGTCAGTGCATGCCTGAAGATCTCATCCAAACATGGGTTCTGATTCAACAGGTGAGGGGTAGGATCTGAGGTGGTTTGTTTTGTTTTGTTTTGTTTTTAAAGTAGGCTCCACAGGACACTTCAATGGCTCAGTTGGGTGAGCATCTTCCTTTGGCTCAGGTCATGATTTCAGGGTCCTGGGATGGAGTCCCACGTTGGGCTCCCTGTTCAGTGCAGAGTCTGCTTCTCCCTCTCCCCACTTATACACACACACACACACACACACACACACACTCTCTCTCTCTCTCTCTCTCTCTCTCTCTCTCTCAAAAACAAACAAACAAACAAAAAAAACAACTAAGCTCCACACCTAATGTGAGGATGAAACTCAAAACCTTGAGATCAAGACCTGAGCTGAGATCATGAGTCAGACACTTAACCAACTGGACCCACGCAGGTATCCTTAAGATTTCCCATTTCTCATATGTCTTGGGTGATGCTGGTTCTACTGCTGATCCAGGGATAGCCTTTTGAGTATCAAGGCTCTGGGGGAAAAAGCCACATTTAAAGAAATATAGATAATCTCTTAGAACAAGAACACTGTCTCTAAAGTAGTGGGTTTTTGCATCAGGGGATATTCAGGATGGGAATGGGAAGGAAATACTCACTTTCATGTCAGCTTCTGTAATTTCTATTTTTGTTTATGTTTAATATACATGATGTATTAAAGCACTAATGTATGTACAAGACATACAAACATATAAATATGTATTTGTTTGAGGACAGGATCAATCGTGTACTCATGAGGTTATTGTTCAAAGAACAAAAAGCTGGGTTAGACAGGAGAAGGTGAGGTATAGACTTAACTCATTTTTCAGCAAAGACACAGAAGCTCTGAAATGTCAAGTGATTTGTTCAGGTGTGCAAAGCAAAGGACCGAATGTAGACCTGAGTCCTGTGCTAGTGTTCCTCCCTTGCCTCTGAGCCTCAGGCGCTTAGCTTGAAGAGCAGAGCCATAAAATAAGTCAGAGAACTAGGGAGAAACCTCACCTACAAATGCACTTTCCTTCTGACCTCTAATAAAACACGAGCTGAAAAGGAAGGTTGCAAGAGCCAGATCGTCTTACATAAGCATCTCATCTGAGATAAACCCTGCCTTGCCGGTGCCCTTAATCACCGTACCTCTTCCCTTCCCCTAGGAACCCCTGGTGACAGAGCAACTACAAGCTGTTTCGTGTCTGTACTGCAGCCATCTCAAGATCAATTAGTATTTCTCACAGAGCTGTCGGGTATAAATGAAACAGGGGATGTGGACAAAGTTAACTGCTGTGAAGCCAGAGCACATAGTTCAGTTGCCTACAAGCCTGTGGGGACACTGAAATGGCCCTCCCATCTAATGGTATCAGCCTGAGCTTTGAATATGGCCATTTGTGATTTTACTGTAGCAGCAGAATGAAACCATAACCAGGGCGTGTGGAAGGGGGAGGAGGAGGTTGACTGTCACCATGGAAGTACTTGTTTTGTTAGCTACCTTGCAAATGAATTGAATGCCATTTTAACATTGCAAGCATTTCAGCAAGTCACCTCCTCCAGGGCTGTGGGGAAGATCCAGGAATCAGATCCTGCAGATGTCCTGGGCTTTCCTACTCAGTGTATGAAAAGTAAGAAGTACAGGCAACTTTGAGAAACAGTTAAGTCTATTCAGAATGTTCTTGGCTTAGTCCTTTGAACATCCCCTCCATCAATCTGCACTTGCTCCTCTGTTACCCCTGTGACCCTGCCCTGCAGCGGTTTGGACTCCTGCCAGGGCTGATGTGGCATTCCTAGCTGGGGGGTGGGAGGGGGTAGTTGGGGGGTGGGAGGGTGTCAGAGGCTACAGAATCCCCCAGGCCCAGGCCCCTTACCGTTTTGCATGTTGAATTGTTCTTGAATACTTCATTGCCATGGTTGCAAACCAAATCTCAGGAACTTATTCTTGTGGGTTGATGGATTCCGATTCCTTCCTTCCTTCCTTCCTTCCTTCCTTCCTTCCTTCCTTCCTTCCTTCCCTCGACTGTTCAATTATTACCTTTAGCAAGGAAGCCTTATGTAGTGCCTTCTCAGTGCTCATCACTTTGAGAGATGTGGGAGAAAGAAAATAAACACTACCCTTACCCATCCAGAGCCACCAGTAGATGGGGCAGCTTAATAAGCAGTCACGGGGTGCATGCTGGCCTGGGGTGGAAGTAAGAATGCAGAACTGGTTTCTTATTCCAGACCCTGTGTCTGTTGGCGGTGGGTACTAGTACCCTGAAGGGCCTGGCCATCTCTGGACACACCAGCAAACACAATAATGGTGGACAGGAAAGTGGCACTTACTGAGTACTGGGCTAGCTCTATTCATTATCTACCATCTATCTATCATCTATCTACCTATCATACCTTTGCATACATATATACACATAGACATATGTATGTATATATAATTATATACATAACTATAGGGATGTGTGTACCTGCACATAAAGTATATATACATATATACATACATATGTCTATATATACCTACATTTTAAAATTTTTCCTCAAAACTATCCTGAAATATTAATATTTCCAATTTATAGCAAATTAAATAAAAATTTAGAGATTGAGAAGAAAGAACCTGCCAGAATTACTCTGTGCCCACATGATTCTATCTCGAAAACCAACCTTATTTCTGAGAACCTGTCCTCATTCAGCAGATGCATCACTCAGATCCTCTTGCCTTACCATCAACATTTTAACTGAGTCCATGGAAAACAAGCAGGGTTGTTGTTATTTCAAATTTGGCTGCAGGAGCTACTCATTTTTTTCTCTTTATGCTCAGATTCTTTCATATTCTCTGAATCACTAGAGGAACACACCGAACACACCGTTGCTCTAATTCCTTTCCCAAGGACTAATCTCTGAGTACTTCAGGAGAGGTTAGTCCTTGGGAAAGGAATCTACAAAAGGAATGACCACCAGGTAACAAATGTTTCCGTGTTAATAACTTCCTTTTAGAGTGTTTGGGTATTAGACAACCCTCTTTCAACAGTTCAGAAATTGTATTTTAGAACTTCAAGGGAATAGATCTTGTGTTACGCTCTGAAATACTCAGTAGCTGTGAATTTAATATCTTAAAAAATAATTTCATGGATAATAATAGAAACAAAGAGAAATTTCTGCCTAATCTTGGTAGACATTTTCTAGGTTTCACATATTAAATATATGCACTCTTAGGTCTGAAATTTAAGAAGCCTATTTACATGAGCGAGAAGGAAAGGGGGCATAGTGAGGCATCAATGCTCTTTCCATTTTCCTCAGCCTAGGGAGAGTACAAGTTTTCCACATGTTGTAGAACATGAACTCACCTCAGGGCATCTTAAATTGGTTCAATCCAGCCTCTGTGCTTCCCTCAGTTTGGTCAAAGTATAAATGTGGGTAAGTCGTCACCCCCCTACCAGACACTCACACTTGCTTAGTCTTGTAGTCGGCTTGGGCTGCCATGACAGGTGATCACAAACTGAATGGCTTAAACAACAGAAAATATTTTCTTTTAAAATATCGTTTACATTATTTCTTAGTGCAAACCTAACTCAAAAAGAACCTACATACTATATACCTTGACACCAGTTGATAAATTTGTAAAACCAAACCAAACCAAACCACATTTCTAAGAAAGGCCATTCAAACACATGACATCATTGTTTTTGCCTAGGAAGACCCCTATAAATAAAATTAAACATCTCTTCCTGTCTGTGGTCACTGTATCCATCACGTACTTCTGTTTCAACAGCTATCACATTATTTTATGATACATATCTTCATGTGAGTTTCCCATTCTAATCTGCAAAATCTTTGAGGGTAAGGCTCTTGTAGTATTCATCATGGTGTACTTAGTGTTGCTCCAGATACCAGAGACATGACAGTGCTTTAAAAGAATTTATCTGTTAAGGAAGTAAGTAAATAAATAAATAAATATAAATAAATAAATAAATAAATAAATAAATAAATAAATAAAAGAGTTTATTTGTTGAGAAAAGTCCTTTTGAAGATCATGCAAACTTTGGTTCTTTTGAAGGTTATAGGGTATTTAATCTGTGTGCAGTAGGTAAAGATGTTGTTAACGTGACTTCCCAAATTGACCAGATTAGGAAATTCTTGACATTTTATCAACTCTTCAGCTTTGCCACTGCCAGTAGGTCCTAAATCCTCTTCTGAAAACAAGTGGATCATACAGGATGATGTCTTAGTTCATTTAAATTCATTCTTTCACATGCAACAATAGTATGAAGGTGCTGTAAGAAGTGGGGATATTTTAATACAAAGCTACACAAAACGGCTTTGAGAAACAGCAATTGTGGACAATTTTAAAAATTGCCATAACTCTGCAAGATGAATCCTTTTCTCTTATTCTCTCATTATTATTTTTTTTTAAGGAAGTTGCCTTAAAGGACACATACCAGCTGTGACAATGCAGAATGTTTTTGAAAGCAATACCCACATTGAGCAGACTCTAAGACTCAGTATTTTTTGTGAGACTCAGTGAAGTTTTCTGGCTGTTAGTTTGGGGAGAAAATACTGGAAAATTACTGTGAGCTGACAAAGGAAAAATATCAGAGTGGGTCTTTACTCAGGAAAGTACTACCAAATGGTAGAATTCATTGGATAAGGTTTAGGATGACTAGTTCTAAAAGTTGGGCTTCTTTTTTGAAAAAATAATCTGCAAGGACAATGATGTATGGGCTCATGGTTTGCATCTCAATTTTACATTTGCAGGCACTTTCCTCATGTTAATGAGGCTTTTGCCACTGCATGGCCCCAGTGACAGTTGGATCCACAAACAGCAGTTCATCAATTGATTGCAGGTGTTTCCCCTTGGAAAATAAAAACTGCATGTACAGACCACAAGGTGAGGGAAAATCGATTTTCAACAGCCACACAATCTGGTAAATTCTGAAATACAGCTTTGGGAAACAAATTCTCTTGCTGCTGTTTTCCTATATACATATATTCCATTTATAAAATATAGGACCTATGTCCTTAATCGTAATAAGGATTCATAAATTAAAAATTAACTGCAATGTACTCAGGAAGGGACAGAACATTTTTTCCCCTAATTGATAGAAAATAAACTCTCAAAACATTAAATGGCATTATCCAGTTATTCTTATGAAAGTCATTTGCATTTTTATTATATTTGTAAGTTCCCATCGAAAGCATTTCTTAACATAAATAAAAGAACAATTTAACTAGAAATGTGCCCAATTTCAATTTAGGCAGCTACTAGGATTGTATATAGCTTTGTATCCCTCATGTTTGGGATTTCTTTTATGCTTATATTTTATTCAAACTCTCAAGTAAATGCTAGACCTAGTCATATGTCATTGGACCCCCTTTTCCAAGTGAGATTTTCTTCTTTATAAATATCTAGACTTTTAGCAAAGAACCATGTTTTTCTCCTAATTGGTCTGTCTGCCTTTATCCTTTCTTACCACAGTTAGCTGTGGATGATTCCACTAGTCCCAACTTCTGGCAACATTTTTTCACACCCTGGCCCTCCTGTCTTAGAATCTAAATCAGAATGCGATTATGCCCCCAAATATTGCAAAAGTTGAGATAATTTCTTTGAAAAATAACTACATGTGTTGGGCTGTTTGTAGATAATAGCTTGCATGTTCTATGATGCAAAAAATAAACATAAATAAATATGGATAAATGTCCAATTACATTCACATTCAAATCACTTTCACACACCCAGAATCCTAGGGATGAGTTTCAACAATGTTTCCTAGTTTCAGTATATTCTATATAAGGACTATGTACATACAAACTATTCATTACAATATATTCATGTCCCCAAGTTTACTCATTACTTTTAGCTCTAGATCTAGGGCAGCATTTCTTAACCTCAGCATAACTGGAATTTGGGGCCTGATATATCTTTTTTGGTGGGTTGTCCTGTACATTGCAGGGTGGTGGTCCTTACCTCTGCAAACTAGATGCCAATAGCATCTGCCCTTGGAGTCTTTCTTGCAAACATCCCGTGGGAGGCAAAATCATCCTAGTTGAGAACCACTGACCTGGAGCCTTTTTGGAGATAATATTTGATTTTCCTTTCTCTGTACATATATTGTAACAATTGACAATGGACAATGAAGAAACAGGAATTCTGGTGTTCAGTTCCACTTCTGTCAAATTTTTAGGGCCTAAACAATTTGGGAGAGAGTACTCTGAGTTAAGACAAGAGGTATCAATTGTACTTGTTTTTTCTCACTATTTCTGATTCTGGACAAGTTTCTTAAATTCTGGAGACTGGTCTCCTTATTTATTAATAGAGGTAGTGAGTGAATAGAGAGTCCTATGTTCTTTACAATGCAGCAATTCTATGCTACTAGTTTACACATTTATTTTAAGGATGAATGATGGTACATTCAAGTAATATCAAAACTTTAAAGTTAAAATATCCGCAGAAATATAAGTACTACCTGTTCACGTCATTCTTCATGTCTGCTAATCCATTGCCTTCCTGTCCCCCGCTGTAAGCCCAATTTGAAACTCACTCTTTCCAGAAGCCCTTTCCTGATGAAGTTGACCCTAATTCCAAATTGTGTAAGTCTTCCTTTGGAATTTTCTTCAGAGCCAGTTTATGAGTCATTCAAGGAAATAAGTCTCATTACTTTATAATCACACCTCGTTTGGGAGCCCAAATAGAATTACATAGCCTGATCACTCACTTAATTCACTAGATTTGGCTCCAGAAGACTTTCACTGTTTCCAAAACAAAATCAGTCTTCAAAAGTTGAAGATTTGTCAACTTTGCGTGTACTGGAATGGTCCTGCTGCAGACACCGAAAACAATTACAAAAGAGAAGTTTCATAAGATCTGAGCCACAGAAATGTTTGGGTTGAAAAAGTGGAATCATTTCAGACATGGGCGATTGTCATTTGAGTCTATTTTATGTTAGTTTAAAAAACTATCCCACAAATATTTACTCATCATATATGTTTCTACGAGCTTATTTATGCTTATGTGTCTATTTTACCATAATTATTTAGTTGCTCCTATCCTCTACTTTCTTGCCTGTTTCTGGCTGTACATGCTCTCTTGGCTTATCTACAACCTTAGTTAAATCTAACTGTTCTTAACTTGTGCTCTCTCCTGTGAATTATAATTTGGCCAAAGTAAAAGATGTGTCATCTTGACTAGCCTCATTCTAAATCTCATGAGCCCCTAGTAAGTATTTAATTCTGCCTGACAATCTTACTATATTTCCCTAGTCCATGGATCCATCTTTCTACTGATCTAGTCTCTTTCTTTCTTTCTTTCTTCTTTCTTTCTTTCAAGATTATTTATTTATTTATTCATGAGAGACACAGAGAGAGAGAGGCAGACACAGGCAGAGGGAGAAGCAGGCTCCATGCAGGGAGCCTGACGTGGGACTCCATCCCGGGTCTCCAGGATCACACCTTGGGGTGAAGGTGGCACTAAATCACTGAGCCACCCAGGCTGCCCAAGAGACTCCTCTTTCTTGTCTTCTTTTTCTATTTAAACCTCTGCCACCTTCTCTTCTAAGCTCACTCTACCTGTCCTTGCCTACTCAATGGCAACACTTTAAGATCTTTTCCTTCCGTTAGCATCATTCTCTCTCTCTTTACTGGATTATTCCATTAACGCCGAAATAGATCTTAAAAATATCAGTCCCTAGGCACTTCCTTTTTCAATTTCCTTCTCATTTCCCTGTCCTCCCCACTTCAGCAATTCTTCTTGAAATAGCACTCTATGATGTGCCCATTTTCTCTGACATCCACTGCAGTCCAGCACATGTCTTCACTATACCACCCAGAGAGCTGTTGACAAAGGCACAGATTGGCCTCCATGAGGCTGTATGCCTTAGAAATTCTCCAGTCTTTAAGCCGGTCAGCCAACTGACAGCATTACTTCCTCCTCTTCCTCATGCTTTCTTCACCTGGCTGCCAGAGACCTGAGTCTTTGGATTTTCCACCTTTTTAATTTATTGCTCCCTCCTAGTCTCTTGTTTCTTCTTGTCTCCCTGTCCTTTTACTGTCATACTGCCCAGGGTTTGTACTTGGTCATCTCCTCTTCTATAGCTAGACTTACCCCTTGATGATTTTGTCCAGTCTTTTGGCTTGTGATAGATTCTGTGTCCTGCTGATTCCCAAATGTATATCCCTAGCCCAGACCTCAGTTTGGAATTCTAGACTTGGATACTATGTTCTCCTTAGACTATCTCCACTCTAACGTATAACAGACATCACAAGCCCAGTAAATCCAAAACTGAACTCCTGATCCGCCCTATTAAACCTATTTCTCATGACTTCCTTATCATCTATGTTGATGGCAACATCATCGTTTTAATTATTCTGGCTGATATCCTTGACTCCTTGTTCTCACACTCTTCATTCAAGCCTCAGGGAAACTTGTTAAATTTATCTACATTGTATGTCCAGAATCTGAACCCCTTCTCACCACTCCTGCTTCCACCCTGGCTTAAACAACACATTTCTTCTGGATTATTCCAACAACTGGGGACCTTGTGACTGGGCACCATAATTTTACTCTCATTCCCTTGCTGTCTGTCATTGAGACAGCATTCACAGTGGTTAGGCATCTCTTAATATAATATTCTTGCTCTACTCAAACCGAGCTTTTGTTTTGTTTTTCTCAGTAAGTGCATGAGACCTTGTTATGGTTTCCTAGGCCCTGTGTAATCTGGCCTCACCTCTATTTCATACCCACTTCATTTTCTATGTCCATCATTTACTCCTTGCGATTCAGAACACTGGCCTTTTTGCTGGTCATCAAACCTGCTCTTGGACAGAGTCTCATCTGCTTACTCAGGTGGGAATCACATAGTTAACTTCCTCAGCAACTTCAGGTGTTCCTGAATGCTACCTGCTCACCGAGGGCTTCCCTCACACATGTATCTAAAACTGCACCCCAGACCTCCACTCCACAGCACCCCCTCCTGCCTGTTCTCCCAACTTGCTTGTCCTCTTACTGCCCACTTTATCAAGCACTTACAATATTTTACATATCATTAAACCCAGATGGTATTATAATTCCATTACTTAGTTCTTATTGTCTGTTCTTAGGACAATATGAAGGAAGAAAATTTTTACATTTTTTGTTTTATTCCCTGATCTATTTCAGGGGCCTAGACTTGTTCCTAAGCCATAATAATAAGAGTTCAGTGAATTTTTTTAAAAATAAACAACAATTAAATGTCTATAAAAATTTGCCTCTTAGATATCAGTAATGTTATATCTCTCAGTGAATTCAAATTTGCTTGAGGTCAGGAATTGTGCTCCCTTGCTCATAACCCTTATGGGACGATGAGAACATATTTATACATAAAGAAGGGGCTCAATAAATGCTTCCCAGATGATGAACATTTACAAATATAATCTTTTCAAAACTCATCTCAGTGTGGAGTTAGTCTATAAATACACCATTTTCAGAACATTGAGTACAAATGAAATAGACATACACATGGCACAATGATCTCAGATAATGTAATGTTTCTCTGTTTCTTTTATTGACTGGCAATTATAACAATGGAAATGTCACTGTGACAATATGTACGATGGGTAGATAGAAACAATAGTGCAAAAACACTTGAAATTATAAACATTTTCCAGAGAATTATTTGACAACTTTCTCTGTGTAGACAGTGACAACCAAATTATAAACACAGGCTAGTAGTGAAAATTGGGGACTTGATGAAACAAAACTTGATTTTTCTTAGAAACGTGTAGAAAAATGGGTCACACTTGTGTTAAATTTGCATAATCCTAGAAATAAAAGAGGCAGCTGGGGCATGCTTAGGAACCTTGATACTTGGTCACACCCTAGTCAGGTGGCTGGGGGAGGCATTGCTCGCTGAGATACCTGAGCAGGTCAGGTACACAATTTCTTTTTTTTTTTTTTAAAGATTTTATTTATTTATTCATGACACACACACACACACACACACACAGAGAGAGAGAGAGAGAGAGAGAGAGAGAGAGAGGCAGAGACACAGGCAGAGGGAGAAGCAGGCTCCGTGCAGGGAGCCTGATGTGGGACTCAATCCTGGGACTCCAGGATCACGCCCTTGGCTGAAGGTGGTGCTAAACCACTGAGCCACCAGGGCTGCCCCAGGTACACAATTTCTTAACCCCAGTGAGGATGAATAGAAACAGATATGGGAACAGTCCACTTTTGAAGATTTTTTGCTTCTCACTAAAAAAAAAAATCATTAAAAATATTACTCAGGCAGTACATGAATACTCTTTTATCCTCTGTCCAATTCTTCTTCCACATGCAGAGGTAACCACTTTTCATTATTGAGAGGACCCCTTGCAAATCCATTTTCCATACAGTTACACATAAATGTGTGTTCATAAGTATATATGCACATGCACAAATACACATAAACAAGTTTTATGTTTAGGTAAGTACAGCATATGGTACATATTAATTTGTGATTTATTATTTTCTCTGATGCTATCTCTCAGAGATGTGCATTTGTCATTACCTGTAAATCCATCTCTCTTCTTATTGAGGTGTAATTGACATATGACATTATATTAGTTTCAGCTGTATAACATAATGATTCAGTATTTGTGTATATTGCAAAAAGATCACCGCAGTAACTCTACTTAACATCCTTCACCATACGTATTGTTTATTCTTGTGATGAGAAATTTTAGGCTCTGGTTTCTAAGCAACTTTCAAATATGCAATAAGGTGTCATTAACTGTAGTTGCCATGCTGCACATTACATCCCAAGGGTTGTTTATTTTATAACTGGAAGTTTGTACCTTTTGACCCCCTTCACCCATTTTACTCACTTCCTTACCCCTTACCTCTGGTAACCACCGATCTCTTCTCTGTATCTATGAACTTCTTTTGTATTTAGATAACATGTAAGTGAGAGCATATGGCATTTGTTTTCTCTGTCTGATTTATTTCACATACCATAATGCCCTTGAGGTCCTTCCATATTGTTGCAAATAACTCATTCTTAATAATTGTTATATAATATTCTATAGAAGAAATATACTACAATTTATTTGATTTTTCCTATGTTGATATACAATTGTATTGCTTCCAGCTTTTTACATTTAGATACAAGGGTGATACAAAGTGAACACGTGTGCATGTGTGCCAGTGCTTCTGAAGAACAGACTGTTCAGAAGCAGGATTGCTCAGTCAAAGAGAATGTGGCCTTTGATGGATGGTGCTAAACTGTCTCCACAAAAGTTTCACCGATTTTTGTTCCCATCAATATTATTTGAATTTCTATTTCCCTATTTCCTCACCAATGCTAGATATCTATTTTTTAAAAATGTTACTAACCTGATAGGTAGGAAGGGACAGCTTCTGGTTACTTTATATTCCAATTCTTTAAACTTAGATGAGTTTATAGGTTTTCTCTTTTTGTAGGCCTATTTGTCGATGCACACCTGACTTCAAGTTGTGTTTGGGGAAGAAAAGAGAGAACTTACAACAGAGAGATTGCATCAGCATTGAATAGCTTTGTCTCTTATTAGAATTGCTTAGGCCTTTTCGGTTTGTTTAGCAGTGTATTAGCACTGATGTCTGGCCACACCCTAAATGTGCTAATTTAAGTGTTCTGGGGTGGAACCACAGAATTTTTTTTTCTTCTTATTTCTCATGTAAGCTGGTGTTGAGAACTATATTTTGGAAATTCTATTTGTTCTGGTTTCTGCTCAGTTCTTCTGGTGATGGTCAATTTGTTAGGACATGGGATTATGTGGATCTACTGATAGGTTGGTGTCTTGTGGCCATTTTCAAGGTATAGTTCAGAGTGCTTTACTTGGCATGATTCCTAGTCTTTGTCACAGATAATTTACATTTACTTTTAAGCAGAAGAGGGAATGTAGGAACTTTATTTTGGAACTTCCTATCTCCCTCTCTCAACTCTTATATATATATATAAACATATACATTAATATATTCAAATGAAATGTAAAAGCAAGTTCTCCAGGTCAGGTTCAGGGGTTCCAGGTTCCACTGCAGGATCATGGCTACTTAAAGCAGAATATATGACAAATGTGAGAAATTCCCTTGGCATTGGCGGCTGGGCAGTATTGGCTTTCTCTTGAGAACAACTGTTCAGTTCATTTGCTGGTCTTTGTCAGTGTTCTGATTATCTGCTACTGGGTAATGAATTATCCTGAAACTCATGTTTAAAAAGAGGCATTAATTTAAATTGCTTGCTAATGTGCATCTTTGTCAGGATGAGCAAGGGAAAGCTCACCTGCATTCTACATGGTGTCAGCTAGGGCAGGTGGCTCCATGGGAAGGGGATGGACACCCAGGATGGCTCCTTCACAAGGCTGACAGAAGGGGTACCACTGCCAGGTGCTCTCCATGTGGGGCTTGCCTCAGGGTTCCCCTCACACATAGTGGTTGTTCTGTTCAAGAGCTGCCAATGTCTGAAAGCCTGGGCACAGAAGTCAGCACAGCATCACTTTTGTTGTATCCAATTGCTCACACAGACCAGAGCCCAGGTTCAAAAGTAGGAAAGATTCACTCACATCTAGATCAGAAGGCATTCAGATAAACTTCGGGCCTTGTTTTTAAAATACACATATAACAAAATTCTTGTTTATAAAATCCACCATGCATTCAAATGAAATAAACTTTGGTGTGTTTTACAAAGCTTTTCATCCCAAATATGTTTTTTGGGGTGTAAAAATAATGCCAGATTCAGAATAAGGTACTGCCATGAACACAGCAGGCACAGAGATATTGGTATGGAAATTTATCTACACCTCAAAAAACCATCTTTACTCCCATTGATTGCTCATAGCACATTTGAGGAGGTGAAAATAAAATTCACTCTATGCATTTTTAAAAAACCATACCTTCACTACATGTGCTTAGTTATGATTTATTTCATGAGTGTTAATGATTTCAGAGCCGATGAAGTGAAATATTCCTGGTCAGTTGGTGACATCCTCTAAAAATAATGAGTGGAAGATTTTATTAGTTTACTTACACCTTAAATCTCTCTTATTTATTCAGTGTACATTAGGGAAATTTCACCAAGGGATTTTGTTGGCAAATTTATCAAACAAACGTGGACATTAAAGGGTATTGGTCTGAAAGCAGTTTATTCTACAAACCATGTATATAATGGCATGCTTTTGGTCAAATTACAAAGCCTCAGTTGGTTCTATTTTTTTTGGACTTTTTTATTAGTTGAGCCTAATAAATATCATAAAGCACAAATATATTTGTGAGCTAATATCAAGACTCACTTCATTTTTCCCCAAGAAATTCATCTCAGGAGCTGCTATCTGCTTCTTGAATTGTTTTATTATAATAAAGCAAATGTTCTCTTCTTCTTCTTCCTTTTTTTTTTTTTTTTTTTTTGTAGCATGGCTCACTTCAAAAGTATGCTGAGCACCTGTGAAATGCAATGCTCAGAGGATGGGGGGACTGGAGATTATAAATGGCATTTTCCACAGCTTTCCATCTACTTTTGACTATTTTCTGACTACATTTTGCCTGAATTGTGAATTCAGGTAACTTGTTTTTAATAGTGTATCCACAGAATGGGTAGATCTTTTGTATAAGATAATGATGCCATAAATTCTTCTACAATAAAACAAAATCTATTAACATTAAGGAGTCAAACCCCCACATAAGAAATTTATCACTTTGTTAATTTGACACCTTGACTTTCAGTAGAGCTAGCTCTTTCTTTGATTTTTGAAAAATGTCTTAGATTTCAGAAATTTTTTTTCAAGTTTTGACTATACTGCTTCTTCTTCTTCCCTTTAATCTTTGTCATAGAACAATGCATGTAATCTTCATAAACAGGCAATTATTGAAAGTCAACTGATGGAGCAATAGAGCAATACTTTATTGTCTTAGATGATATTTGTGAATAGATATTTGCTTTTTCTTACAGTGATTGTTTTTGCTAAAATTCAGTATCCTGTTGCTATAAAGTCAGCAATAGCTGGACATACAAAATAGCTCTGTAGCTCTCGGTGCCAGAATATAGCTAAGTAGCCTGTGGTGGTGGATAAACAAAGGTTCTGGAGTCAGATCCATTTCTATTTTAATCTACATTCTGTTATTTATTAATTTATTGTGTCATCAAACAAGTTATGACATCCCACTTATGCTCTTCTGTAAAATGAAGCTAACAACATATTATAGTGAGGATAAAATGAGAGAGTCCTTGCAGAAGTAGCTGGCAAAACACCTGGCCCTGGATAAATAGATGTTTGTTCTCCTTCTTTATTTTCCTAAAATAGTACATTTTTATCTGGTCAGGGTTTTCCAGACAAGTAGAACCAAAAGCATGTGTGTATATGTATACAAATTATATGTATTCATTATAAGGAATTGGCTTACCTAATTATGGAGACTGAGAAATCCGATGATGGGCTGTCTCTAAGCTGGAGACCTGGCAAAGCCTGTGGTACCTAACTCAGTCCAAGTTTGAGGACAATAAATCCCAGCCCCAGGGTAGGAAGAGATGAGATGAGATGTCTAACTCAAACAGAGAGTCAGAGAAAAGGGTCAAATTCCTCCTTCCTCTGCCTTTTGTCCTATTCAGACTCTAAAAAGATTGGATGGGGCAGGCAATCTACTCAGTCTACAGATGCAAATGTTAATCTCATCCAGAAACAGCCTTAAGAACATACAGAGAAATAATGTTTAATCTGGGCACCCATGGCCTGTCAAGTTGGCATAAAATTACCTACCACAATTATTTTTTATATTGCCTCTGAAGTCCCAGGCAACTTTATTCATTCAATGTTTTTTCAGCAACAGCTTCTTTTTACCTTGTTGTGGAACTGCCTACAAATCCGTATCAGTAGCAATTCAAAAATAAGGCTACAGCTTTACAATTTGCTTAATTATAACTGGAGCGTAAAAAATCACACAGGAGGAAAGGTTCTTTGCCTTGGTAAAATGAAGTATTGCCTCCCATTCAGCAGGCTGCCTTTTTGTTTTGTTGATGGGCTTTCTTCCTTCCCTCCCTCCCTCCCTCCTCCCTCCCTTCCTTCCTTCCTTTCTTTTTCTTTCTTTTCTTTTTCCTGTGCAGAAGCTTTTTAGTTAGATGTAGTCCCCATGTTTGGGTATTTCTAAAAACATGTCTGATTCAGTAAGAATATAAGTACAATTCAAAGTATGTATGGTTTCTGTTTTACAGATATGAAAACCAATAGTTTCTAAAATCCAAATAGTATATAACTTCTGAATCTCGTATTTCTGGTTGTTAATTTCTTTTGCTTCCCAAGAACTTAGAAATGAGGAGAGACCACACCAATAACCAGGACAATTTAGTCCTTTCCTATAATAATTTTAATTATAATTAATTGAATTTATTTTTGATAACTATTTTTATGAATATAAAATATTCATACATTTTGTCATTTTTTTAACTTCTCCTCCCTTTTCCTCAGCAAATTGGAAGGAGACTTTGCAGAGACACTCGACATTTCAAAGCTGAGTTTTGGCTGCTGCAATAAATGCTGGGGTCTGTTCCTTTTCCCCATAGTGAAGTATCCTGGCATGTTTCATAGTATAGTAACAGCCTACACTAGGTTAACATTTCACGGGGGTTTCTTTACAATAAGAGGCATATAGTAGTCTGTCAGAAGCAGCACAAGAAAAAAATGAGAAAGTACCAAGTCATATGAACCGCACCTTAACAAAGGCAAAGCAAAAAGCTTAAGAACCAAATAACATTTCTGATAGAAATTGTGGTGGTTGTCCTCACCAAAGCTTTACTCCAAAGGTGAATGAACTACATCTCACCAATCAGGGTAAATGATTTCCCTAAGATTTCAGTGAAGCAACAGGAACACAGCCTTGAATAACCAGTCTGTGAGACTGACTCCTACCACATCTTCCACCATGTCTTCATTCATTCTCACTGAGCACCAACTCTGATGGTCACAGTATTGCATTATGTACTCAGGATTCAGTGATAAACAATGAGTAAACAGGCCAAATGTCTGATGTTAAGGAGCTGCTAGGATAGAGGAAGATAGGAAATTAAAGTAAGTCCCCACTGAAATAAGTGTTTTAGGGATACCTGGGTGGTTCAGTCAGTTAAGCATCTGCCTTAGGCTCATGTCATGATCCCAGATGGAGTCCCATGTCTGGCTCCTTCCTCCTCTGTCCCTCCTCCACTCATGCTTGTGCTCACTCTGTCTCTTAAATAAATAAAATCTTAAAAAATAAAAGAGAAAGAAGTGTTTTATAAGAGGAAATGAAACTGGAGAGGTTTGCCAGGGACAGATGGTGAAGGGCTTGTTTACCATCCCATGCCATTTAAACTTCTCCAGATGATGTAGGAGCGCTAACAATACTGATGCCATCTTTGGCCTTCCATCTTGCTTATATTCACTTGATGATGTCTCTTGGGGTCACATGTTCCAGGTTTCTTGGAGATTAATATACATACTTTAGAAATGCCTGCCAAGGCCAGGATTAGGGGGAGGTTTGTTTTGGCTTCCCACGAATCTGTTAGAGATAACATAGTCTTTCCCCTTCCTGACACATGGGTGGAGCTACAAGATCTAATTAGAGGTTGGAGGTCTTGTAGGTGCAAGAAAGCCCTATGAGAAACATGTGAACTCTTTGATCTCACTACAATGCCCTCTGCATGTCTCCTCCATAAAATCTGTGAAGGAAGATCTGGAATTTTCAGAGAACAATGGTGAAGCTGCTGTAGATCACCCTCCCCCTGATCACCACTCCCCTGGGGTCAATAAGTTGCTCTGTATAAAGCTGTGTGAACTGTATGGAATGGCCTCCTTCATTTTCTGGTCTGAAAGTGCCTGCTCAGTTTGAGGGATACTTTACTGTCCCTCCCTCCCTTTCTAACAGATGGTATAGCATCAGTATTGGGCTTTCACTCAAGAAATGAAATGAGGAGATTTGCACTTTGGAAATATCACGATAGGCTGTGGTACTACTGTGTACTAGTGGTCAAGAGAAGCAGGTGTTGCATGTATTATAGTCAGCTGGGTGGTCTGAGCTGAGAGGTGATGGAGGATGGGGAAAAAGGACAGATTCAAAAGATGTCATGGAGAGAGAATTTGGAAAAGTTGGTGATGGGTAAGTGTTGCAGCTGAAAAAAGAGAAGGAAAAAAGATTAACACCAGGCATATGAACTAAACTACTGGGTGAATAATGATACAATTGTTTTAAAGTAAGGAGAACATATTTTGAAGAAAGACCATTGTCTTTCTATTTATGGACATGGATAGGTATCTATATTTTAGCCAGATGGATTGTCCTGTAGAAGTGGAATATAAGACTCTGATCTATAGGAAAAGTCAGATGGATTGTCCTGTAGAAATGGAATATAAGACTGATATATAGGAAAAGCTGAGTTTGAGAGAAAGACTTGAGGTCTAAACATAATGATGAGATGAGAACAGATGACTTAACTCCAACTGCCTGGTATATATTTTCTTTCCTCTTCTTTCTTTCTTTCTTTCTTTCTTTCTTTCTTTCTTTCTTTCTTTCTTTCTTTTCTTTCTTTCTTCTTTCTTTCTTTCTTTCCTTCTTTCTTCCTTTTCTTTCTTTCTTTCTTCTTTCTTTCCTTCTTTCTTCTTTCTTCTTTCTTTCTTTCGTCTTTTTCTCTCTTTCAGTATTTCTTATTTTTCTTTTTTTTAGAGTGTGCAAGCAAGTGGGCAGGCAGAGGGCCAGAGGGAGAAGGAGAGAGAGAATTTTAAGCAGGCTCCACACTCAGTGCAGAGCCTGACGTGGGGCTCAATCTCATAACCCTGAGATTATGACCTGAGTCGAAATCAAGAGTCGAACTCTTAACCAACTGAACCACCTAGACATCCTTGCCTGGTTGTATAATAATGGAGAGGAGGGCAGAGGAGAGGTCTTGAAGTTTGGGGATCTTTCTAGCTAATTCTTTTTGTTTTAGTGTTTCTCCAAAAGAGATGGTATTTCTGAAAGTATGTAAGTAGAATGAAGTGGGAATATAAGAATGAATTTAGCCTGAAGTTAATTTAACTGACGATTGTATGTGCAGTTGTGCTAATGATCAAAATCAAACAAAATAAAAGCAAGATATCTAAGTTTAAAGAAAGGCAAAAGTGTTGCCTACTAGATAGTGTGTCACAGAAAAAGGATTTCCAAATTGCCAAGTGCTGTTTTCCTCTGCTGCCTGCTGTCATTCTAACTTACCCCCTATGCATTGGAGATTTCCAGAAGGCATCCTCACTGATTTCTACTTTGCTAATTGCAGAAAACACTGCATTTCTTTCTTCTCTTTAAGGCATTATATACTTCCCCTTCTTCAAATTAAAGATAAAATCTTGGTTCAAGTCAACATTTCTGACAGAATTTTAAAAGCTCGAGGGGCATTAAAATGCAGTTGAGAAAGAAAGAAAAGCGATACATGTAAATTGCCTTGTCTATACGAGAATTGGAAGTATGCAATATGTTGTTGACTTTTGGGAAGCATGTTTATGCACTTGAATGATTTTTCCCCCTGAATATTTACTGATTGATGTACATTCCAGCCAACTTAAGAGGTAAAGTTGGGAAATTAGGATCATTTACCGATTTCTGAGAATAACTAGCCAGCAGCTAGTATCCAATGACAATGATGATTTTCAGAGGTTTAACCAGGCACTTGGGTACATCAGTTCTCCCCCACAGAGTCCCTAGGATTCTATTTCTGTTCTCTCTGGAGCCTAGGATGACAATCATGATAAATTGTATCATACTGTGAGGTGGTTTGTGATGAAAACAAATTTCCACTAGGGACTGTAACACAACCTCCAAACTCATGCTCTGATAAAACACTTAGAAATGCAGTTGTCTCCTCTATCCTCCTCCTTTCTTTCTCTTTTGTCTTTGTTGAAAATAAAAACAAAATTACAGAGAATTAAAATGTGTCAGTAACAATCATCTTTTTTTTTTTAGATGGAGATTAGGGTGTTGATGGTTTTTTGCTACCTGTATCTATCTCTGTTTTGATATATCTATCATGTATCTCATCGAATTTTTAAAAAATCCATTTTGAAGTGAAAAAAAGTGGAAAATAAATGAACAGGGATTGGAAAATGATGGATAGGGAAAGTTGTGGAGTTAGGAAGGTTGCAGATTTCTATTAAAAATAGATAACGGCTTTCTCTTTGGAAGGGACAATTGTTCACGGATCTAGAGTTCTCCACTGATATAGCACTGTGGTAAGCATGTTGGTGGATTCCCTTTATCAGAAGGGCTAATTCATTTCATCACTTGAAGGCACAGTCATTTTGGGATTAAATGGGTCACTTCCCTGTTTGTGGACTAAACTTGTTATTTGGTCAAAGTGAACAATAATTTGGTCTTCTTAAAGAAGAAATGCAGTGACCTGCCAATTCTCGTGATTCAATTTCTTGCTTTCAATCATTTCAGCTGTGTGGTACTCTTGTCTTTCTTCTCCCCAGAGTCTACTCAAGACCTTGGCAGATTACTTCTGTGACATATCTTTATATCTCTAGATGTACACTCCTACAGCTCTGGAAATATCAGAAAAGCTCCAGATGTAGTTCAGGCTACTCTGTAGGTGAGTATGGGTCCCCAGGCCATTTCTCAAATTGAAGATATCCTAGTTAGGCATCTCTAAAGATTTGTCAACAAGGTAACAGATTACTTTGTGGGTCTTTAGAAGATGCATAATTATATTAGTCATTGCTTCCTGACTCCTGATCACTCATTCATGAATTCACTTATTCCTCCAGTAGGCATTTGTGTAAGTTTACAGTCCTACCTGTGTACTGTGAGATTTACAAAGAAATCCAGCACTTGGACTTCACTTCCCAGGAATTTCTAACCTTATTCTATCATGTATTTCTATACAAGACTCAGGCTTGTTCTAAGAGACTGGGTGACTCCAAGTCACATACCTAGACTAGGGTCTTTCTGTATCAGATGAAGTTTAAAATGGGTCTGAATAATCAAATACAGATAAAAATGATAAATAATGAAAAAAATCTAATGGGTGAGGTGAAAATATTACATAAAAAAGATGTACATGCAGGCAAAGCCCATGTTATAGGCTGAATTATGTTCCTCACAAAATTCATGTGTTAAAGTCTGAATACATAATACCTCACTATGCAATCATATTTGGAGACAAGATCTTTTATAAATGTAATTAAGTTAAAATGAGGTCATTAAGGTCATTAAGGATCCCAATCTAATATAACTGGTGTCCTTATTAAAAGAGGGGTGGATACTGAAACACACAAAGGGAAGACGTGAAGGCAGAGGGAAAAGACAACCATCTACAAGCCAAAGAGAGGGCTGAGGAGAAACTGACCCCGCCAACTCCTTCATCTGTCTTGGACTTCTAGCCTTCAAAATGGTGAGAAAATAAATTCTCTTGTTGAAGCCACCCAGTCTGTACCTTATTACAGCAGCCCTAGCAAACTCATACAGCATGGGATTTGGAAAGTCAGTCAAAAGTAAGTATTGAGCAAATATTGTGTAGAGGTCATTATAGCAAATGTGTGGTAAACATTAATTTATCCAGGCCTGAAGCTGCTTGAAATTCATTTCTCAGAAAAGTACATTTATGTGTGCCTGCATGAGCCTACAGTCAAGTGGGAAATGGCTGTTAAGATTGGTAGTTGGGAATAAATAATAAAATGTAGGAAAAGTCATAATAATTATAAAGATAATAATGACAATGGCAGGTGCTTACATTTAGTGACTTCTAAGGGCCAGGTAGGATATTATGCACCATAACACCTCTCTTTATTAGAGACTTTTGTTTCTGTTTTGGTTGAGGATCTGAGGCTCAGAGAAGTTAAGTCTTTTATTCACCCAAGATCTCACAGACTGTATATTGACATAAATTTACCTGAGTCCTGACCTGAAGTTCTCATGACTAAAGAGAGTGAATGTGTACTTGCCATTCCTTCGAGGGGTAGCAGATGTTTTCAGAGATCCCCCAGCCTGGAGAAAAGTTAAGTCTGCTCCCCAGGGCTCATTAATGGTACTGGATAGATACTGGGTTTTAATGATGACCAAGAGCTCTGAAATTCAGACTGGCCCCTCTAGGCTGCAGCTGTCCTGGGAGAGTTTTCTTGCACTGGTCTCTCCTAAGTATTTCAGATCTTTAGGAAGTTATCCAACCCTTCCTCCTCCCCAGACTGCCCCAGTCCCTTGAAGATTGCTCACAATAGACCTCTTCTTTACCTAGTTCTCTAAAACATTAGGTAGGAATTGTTGCTAAGGTCTTTACAAGGTCACCACCACATATGTGCAATAGGCAGGAGGACCACATATGAATTTGCATAAAAATATGCCTTGAATTTGCATTTAAATGCATTTTAATTTGCATAAAGCTCTATTATTATGCCTTTAGAATATAAATTTTATAATTGTTCTTTTTCTAAAGCTGTCATTTATTTTTTTTATCCCTCCCCCTCTTTTCCAGTCCTTACCAAGATTTTTGTGTTCCGGGAGTGCCTGCTTTCATGACCCAATCACGATGTCATGGACGTGCTGGTGCTTTTACATAAAGAGCTAACAAGGAGAAATGCTGGCACCAGAAAACCCATTTGTGCATTTTTCTTCCCTTATCCTGCTAGTGTCTGCCATCCTCGGTGAATGTTAAAACCACCACTGTCAAAGAAAAAATTGCATCAGATGCAGTTAAACAAGAAAGAAAGACTTTGGTCCAGACCATTGCAGCAGGAGAGAGACTGAGCTCCTTTCTGTTGACAAAAGGATCAGGAGTTGAGCTCTGGGGGAGCTAGTTTAAAAGCCCTGGACGACATTAGCTGGGAGGTTGGATGGCTGTGATTAGGCATCTACATTTGCTAACTGGTGCTCTGACTCTCCCATAGAGACTGGGAGATAGAGGCACCATCTCTCCTTACTACATTTCAAAGGGATGGCTCCCAGGTCCTTGAGAAAGACAGTCCAGGATTGTAAAACTGGCAAGAGAGAAGATTTGTATCTCAAAGGGCAGAGAAATAATTTACAATTATGAGTTGTCTACAGTAAAGGCTCCATGAAAAGGAGATCAGGGCCCCATTGTCAGAAAGACACTTGTCTCATTGAGCTGAGGGGAATATGAGACAGGGATGAAGTCAGCCAATAATTATATATGCAGCCATTAAGTCCCTTCCTCATTTCTGGACTTCCTGAGTCCTCTCATTAGCACCTCTGATATGTGTTACTTCTCAGTTTATTTTTATTAATGTGGAGGAAGAAAAAAGTCACAGCATGAAGCTTACATCTGGAGGCTCAGAACAAGTACATCTCAAAACTGTGGTAAACAGGTAAACTTAACAAGAGTTCCTCACTTATCAATTAAGAGCAATCAAGGAACTTTCTCATTTTAGGTATTTGGGAAGGATATATGTCTTCTTTTTCTGAAGTCCTCCAGAGAAAATCTCTGGTGACCGTCATGATGATCAACCAGCACTGAACCACTATTCTGCAGAAATTAATATGTTTGATGCTAATACATAGTGTCCTTTATGAGGTTTCACTCATATTGTACAGAAGAGCAAATGGAGTTGACCAAGTGAGATGACTTTTCTGGATGATATTTAGTGGATATGACATATTTTCCAGCGTAGCTCTGCCACTGCTGTCTCTATGACATTGGCCAAGTAACTCAGCTTCTCTGTGGCTGTTTTCCCTCAACTATACAACAGGGGTAATAACAACACAAAGTCAAAGGTGGATGGGGGAATTTGATGAGAAATTAATTCACGTACAACCTGCAGAAGATCCCTGGGCATATAGGAAGTAATTGACAAGCTTTAGTAATTATGACTTGCTGACTAAATCTCTGTTCTGCCTGATTCCAAAATTCACGCTTTTTTTGTAGTAAGTTGTGATGTCATCTAAGTTTCTATAACCTACATCATCAGTTATCTGAAATATTTGAACTAACTTTTGCTGTTAAACAAAATTCTACAGGTATAAAGGAATGCGTGATGGCCACGGACACCACCATTTTTTTTTTCCTTATTCTATTCTTCTGATAGACATTATTTCTCTTAATATCAAATTCTTACAGAATCTAGATTATTCCAATTGTCAAGGTATTAGACCAGTCTTTGAGACTACCTAATGTCTGGCTTGATTGCTCTTTGTTTTATGATGTTCATAAAAACAAGAAAAAATAAGCTTTTGTTAATTTTATTTATTTCTGCAGCCAAAATCATGACATTGTATGTCCCACCTTTTCCATAATTGAATTCATAACCCTTTTGAACTACATTCTTACCCTCACCCAACTCATTGTTTCTCTTTTCTAAGTTTACCTTAAGATTTTCCTTAAATTTAACTCATTTTCTGAATTTATAATGCAAATTCATTCCCACAGAGCATAAGGTTGACAAGATGTTTCTCCATCCTCAGTCATCTGGACATTGGAGGTATCTATTTCCAGCTGTGGAAGTTTCTAATCACAACTTGATTGTATTTCATGGATAATCTGAACAGTATATCAATTCTATTACTTCTCTCCCCCCAATATGTATCTGGTTTAGAGTGTAATCTTTCAGGAGGATAGAGTGACTAATATTTATTCTGATCTTGAGTTTGAAATATCTGAAAGAAAATAGGTTATACTTCAATTGCTGGGATAATTCTGAGGTGTTTTGTTTGTGAATATGTGATACTACTAATTCTTTTGGTGAAATGAAACACAAACTTTAAAGGGGTTGTCAGAGGCTAACTGCTGTCACTCAGTGTCAGTGTTGATATTTTGGGCATTGTTCCAACAGATCATAATCTGAGAGATAATGACTCTGGTTCTGTTTTTCCCAGCTGTTCTTACTACTGGGAACAGCTGCCATTGTTACACTTGTAAACTCTATGCTTGGCAGAACTTGTGATGGGGTCTGAAAATGCATTTTTGTTTGTGGGTTTCTTTTCCTGCATGGCCAAGTTATGTTCAGATTTAAAACAAGAGCAATACAGCATGGTCTGGTTGACAATAACAACACCTAGGAGACATTGGAGGGATTCGATTGCACTTGCAGGCATAACCTTGGATTTTGCCTTTATTCCGGTTGAGTGAATCATTTGTGAAATACTTATTTGAATAGTCTTTTTTCTTATGTTAAAAAAAACCCTGAAGGACAAATGTAGGTGACTGGAATCTACAGGCTATCATGTTGTGAGATGTGAGTTAACTAGGTTAGAAACTTCTGCGATTTTTGTGGATGGTGATTCCTCATCAGGAATTCACCTTCTCCCACCAGGGTCCCTCTGTGCCCAGTATCATACTTGGAGACAGCTGGACTTGATTAGAGGTGCATACGAAAAAGCTGTCCCCATGTGGGGCCTGTTGGCAGTACAGGGAGTGAACGAGGGACTTTGGCCTCATTAGCATGGTGTTCTACCAGCTGGCTTGAAGAAGAATTAATATTCAACATGAAATGATTTCTCTGAATGATCAAAAATAAAAGAAAATGGATTTGAATCCAAGTGTCTTTTTTACCTGAGTAATAGTGTATCCAAAGAACCTGCAAATTTCCTGCGACATAAATCATAAACTGGCACCAGACATCTCCCCAGATGTCAGATGCACAACTTCAGGATTATCATGTTGTACATAGACTGTACTTATCTGAACTATGGAGTTTTCTTTGTAATTATTATTATTATAAAGAGCTAGAGGTTTTGCCAGAGACTGTTACAGCACTTTAAGCCCTTTTTAGCTGTATTTGAAAAACACTTCAATCTTTCCTTTACCAGGGATGAGTTTCAAAAATCAGGGTCTTGAATGGAACTTCGATAAAAAGAAAAATATCTAAACCCCAATAAATGTGGACATGGTCCAGGATTCCTTCTGGGTTCCTTTCTCCTTTTGCTTTGTCTCTTAGACTTTCTGCCTCAAAAGCATACTCAAAATCCAGTTTTGGATTCTTTTCTACATGCCATTCTTTTATCTACTCCCGGGTGGAATTTTTAATATGCATAAATCCTTCATTTCGTCAAATTACAGAGCATCTCCTATCAACTATATTATTTCTTAAAGTGGCTTTCCCTTTTGAATTTTGTTTCTACTGGTGCAGCTTCCTTTCCTCAACCACTCAAGTTGTAAATCTAGGTCATGATTGCTTGTCAGCTTCTTTCACTTGGCTGTATGCGCCTTAAGTACCAGAATTGTCATCCTTTATTCCCCATTGCCTCGCATTGTTTTTGCCACACAGTAGTTGTCGGAATAAACAGTTTTGATAAATGAAATATATATTACATATATATATATATTTCTTTAGCCTTTGCTTGCTCTGGGACTCTTCTTGTGATCAAAGAAATTGAATAGATAAAGAATTTGAATGCAAAATCAAAAGTTATAAAGTATATAGTAGGGAAAGTCTCATGTTCTCATCCTCAATCTGCACAGTTGTTCCCCACCTCCTATCCCCGCCACACACACACGGGGAGCATGGCCACTACTTTCGTATGCTTCCTTTCAAAGTTCCATTTTGCACATCCAAACATATACACATGTACATTCTTATTCTTTTTTGTGTACATACATAGATGTGAACTGCATGCCATATGTACTAGCACTGTTTTCTTTACTTGAAGTATCTTGGAAATACTTCCACATTTGAATACGGTTTTTACCATTCTTTTGTGTTAAGCTGTGTCGCATTTCATTATAAGGAGTGAATTGTTTGGGTGACCCCCTATTGCTGGATATTTGAGTTATTTCCAACCTTGTACTCCTATCAAGGGTGCTGCAGTGAATAACCTGGTGTCATTTCATATGAGTGCAGGTAAATTCCTAGGATGCAATGGCTGGGTTTCTGGGGGTCCAACTTCATAGTGATGACACGATGTTGCCCTCTGGAAACATGGCGCTAATATACCCCAGCAATGTAGGAAAGGGCCTGTTTCCCTCATGACAGAGTGAATTATCAGAATACAACTTTTTTTCGTTAAATATCTGGAAAAAAATTCAGTATAACTTTAGTAGACCATTTCACATACAATATGTGAGGCTGACCATCTTTTCATGTGTTTAAGAATCCTTTAAATATTCTTTTTGATGTGCTGTCTATTCATATTTTCCAACTGGGTTTCATGTTGGTTTTTGTTATTGAAATGATCCAGGCTTGATTGTTGTGGTAAATTTGAGTGCTGCTTCCTCACACCCCTCACCCCTCCTGACTTTGTTTTGGGTCAACTTTCTCCCTCAGGAGGTTTTGATTTTTAGGCAGTTAAATTGATCAAATTCTTCATTTATGGTTTCTGTGTTTTGAGTCTTAGTTAAAAAGACTTTTCCCATTTTAATATTAGAGAGGGATGCAGCCATGTTTTCTTCTAGTAGTTTCATGGCTTAATTATTTCACATATAAATCTTTGGTAATTAAAAATTTATCCTGGTGTGTAGTGTAGGGTGCGGATCCAACTTTTTGTTTTTTCCAAATGTCCCCCTAGTTATTCTTCTATGTTGAATAGCCTCTTTTTCCTTGCTGATTTTTATAGTTAGGAACAATCTTTATGTTATACTAAATTCATTTCTCTGTTAAGTTTTTAAAAATTTTATAGATCCTGAATTCTATTTGACAGTCTATTTATATACCAATGCCACATTAGTGTGGCATTATTATGGATGCCTTATGATATATTTTAATATCTTGCAGGACCAATGATTTTCATTGGTCTATTCAATCCAATATTCCTTCACTGTGTTTATTTCTCCACTGTGTTTATAACCAACTGGTCTAGTTCTAAACAGCACAATTTTGGCATCTCATTAAGTACATGTCAAACGTGGAAATGAACTTATAGAGAATTAACATTTGTGCAACATTGAGTCCTCCTCTCAGAGAATATGATGTCTTTCCTTTTGTTCAATTTTTATTTTTTTTCCAGTGATATTTTAAAGTTTTTTTTTGTACAAGTTTGGCATAGGTCTTATTAAATATGTAAGTGTTTTTATCATCTTAAATTTTTTTTTTATTATTATTTTTTTTTATTAACTTTTATTGGTGTTCAATTTACCAACATACAGAAAAACACCCAGTGCTCATCCCGTCAAGTGTCCACCTCAGTGCCCGTCACCCATTCCCCTCCAACACCCGCCCTCCTCCCCTTCCACCACCCCTAGTTCATTTCCCAGAGTTAGGAGTCTTTATGTTCTGTCTCCCTTCCTGATATTTCCCAACATTTCTTTTCCCTTCCTTTATATTCCCTTTCACTATTATTCATATTCCCCAAATGAATGAGAACATACACTGTTTGTCCTTCTCCGATTGACTTATTTCACTCAGCATAATACCCTCCAGTTCCATCCATGTTGAAGCAAATGGTGGGTATTTGTCGTTTCTAATTGCTGAGTAATATTCCATTGTATACATAAACCACATCTTCTTTATCCATTCATCTTTCGATGGACACCGAGGCTCCTTCCACAGTTTGGCTATTGTGGCCATTGCTGATAGAAACATCGGGGTGCAGGTGTCCCGACGTTTCATTGCATCTGAATCTTTGGGGTAAATCCCCAACAGTGCAATTGCTGGGTCGTAGGGCAGGTCTATTTTTAACTCTTTGAGGAACCTCCACACCGTTTTCCAGAGTGGCTGCACCAGTTCACATTCCCACCAACAGTGTAAGAGGCTTCCCTTTTCTCCGCATCCTCTCCAACATTTGTTGTTTCCTGCCTTGTTAATTTTCCCCATTCTCACTGGTGTGAGGTGGTATCTCATTGTGGTTTTGATTTGTATTTCCCTGATGGCAAGTGATGCCGAGCATTTTCTCATGTGCTTGTTGGCCATGTCCATGTCTTCCTCTGTGAGATTTCTCTTCATGTCTTTTGCCCATTTCATGATTGGATTGTTTGTTTCTTTGGTGTTGAGTTTAATAAGTTCTTTATAGATTTTGGAAACTAGCCCTTTATCTGATATATCATTTGCAAATATCTTCTCCCATTCTGTAGGTTGTCTTTTAGTTTTGTTGACTGTATCCTTTGCTGTGCAAAAGCTTCTTATCTTGATGAAGTCCCAATAGTTCATTTTTGCTTTTGTTTCTTTTGCCTTTGTGGATGTATCTTGCAAGAAGTTACTGTGGCCGAGTTCAAAAAGGGTGTTGCCTGTGTTCTCCTCTAGGATTTTGATGGAATCTTGTCTCACATTTAGATCTCTCATCCATTTTGAGTTTATCTTTGTGTATGGTGAAAGAGAGTGGTCCAGTTTCATTCTTCTGCATGTGGATGTCCAATTTTCCCAGCACCATTTATTGAAGAGACTGTCTTTCTTCCAATGGATAGTCTTTCCTCCTTTATCAAATATTAGATGACCGTACATTTCAGGGTCCACTTCTGGGTTCTCTATTCTGTTCCATTGATCTATGTGTCTGTTTTTGTGCCAGTACCACACTGTCTTGATGACCACAGCTTTGTAGTACAACCTGAAATCTGGCATTGTGATGCCCCCAGCTATGGTTTTCTTTTTTAAAATTCCCCTGGCTATTCGGGGTCTTTTCTGATTCCACACAAATCTTAAAATAATTTGTTCTAACTCTCTGAAGAAAGTCCATGGTATTTTGATAGGGATTGCATTAAACGTATAAATTGCCCTGGGTAACATTGACATTTTTACAATATTAATTCTGCCAATCCATGAGCATGGAATATTTTTCCATCTCTTTGTGTCTTCCTCAATTTCTTTCAGAAGTGTTCTATAGTTTTTAGGGTATAGATCTTTTACCTCTTTGGTTAGGTTTATTCCTAGGTATCTTATGCTTTTGGGTGCAATTGTAAATGGGATTGACTCCTTAATTTCTCTTTCTTCAGTCTCATTGTTAGTGTATAGAAATGCCATTGATTTCTGGGCATTGATTTGTATCCTGCCACGCTACCAAATTGCTGTATGAGTTCTAGCAATCTTGGGGTGGAGGCTTTTGGGTTTTCTATGTAGAGTATCATGTCATCGGCGAAGAGGGAGAGTTTGACTTCTTCTTTGCCGATTTGAATGCCTTTAATGTCTTTTTGTTGTCTGATTGCTGAGGCGAGGACTTCCAGAACTATGTTGAACAGCAGTGGTGAGAGTGGACATCCCTGTCTTGTTCCTGATCTTAGGGGAAAGGCTCCCAGTGCTTCCCCATTGAGAATGATATTTGCTGTGGGCTTTTCGTAAATGGCTTTTAAGATGTCGAGGAAAGTTCCCTCTATCCCAACACTCTGAAGGGTTTTGATCAGGAATGGATGCTGTATTTTGTCAAATGCTTTCTCTGCATCTAAAGAGAGTATCATATGGTTCTTGGTTTTTCTCTTGCTGATATGATGAATCACATTGATGGTTTTACGAGTGTTGAACCAGCCTTGTGACCCAGGGATAAATCCTACTTGGTCATGGTGAATAATTTTCTTAATGTGTTGTTGGATCCTATTGGCTAGTATCTTGTTGAGAATTTTTGCATCCATGTTCATCAGGGATATTGGTCTGTAATTCTCCTTTTTGGTGGGGTCTTTGTCTGGTTTCAGAATTAAGGTGATGCTGGCCTCATAGAACGAATTTGGAAGTACTCCATCTCTTTCTATCTTTCCAAACAGCTTTAGTAGAATAGGTATGATTTCTTCTTTAAACGTTTGATAGAATTCCCCTGGGAAGCCATCTGGCCCTGGACTCTTGTGTCTTGGGAGGTTTTTGATGACTGCTTCAATTTCCTCCCTGGTTATTGGCCTGTTCAGGTTTTCTATTTCTTCCTGCTCCAGTTTTGGTAGTTTGTGGCTTTCCAGGAATGTGTCCATTTCTTCTAGATTTCCTAATTTATTGGCGTACAGCTGTTCATAATATGTTTTTAAAATCGTTTGTATTTCCTTGGTGTTGGTAGTGATGTCCCCTTTCTCATTCATGATTTTATTAATTTGAGTCTTCTCTCTCTTCTTTTTAATAAGGTTGGCTAATGGTTTATCTATCTTATTAATTCTTTCAAAGAACCAACTCCTGGTTCTGTTGATCTGTTCCACAGTTCTTTTGGTCTCGATATCATTGAGTTCTGCTCGAATTTTAATTAACTCTCTTCTTCTGCTGGGGGTGGGGTCTATTTGTTGCTTTTTCTCTAGTTCCTTTATGTGTAAGGTGAGCTTTTGAATTTGAGATCTTTCCAGTTTTTGAATGGATGCTTGTATTGCGATGTATTTCCCCCTCAGGACTGCTTTTGCTGCATCCCAAAGATTTTGAATGGTTGTATCTTCATTCTCATTAGTTTCCATGAATCTTTTTAATTCTTCCTTAATTTCCTGGTTGACCTTTTCATCTTTTAGCAGGATGGTCCTTAACCTCCACGTGTTTGTGGTCCTTCCAAACTTCTTGTTGTGATTAAGTTCTAATTTCAAGGCATTATGGTCTGAGAATATACAGGGGACTATCCCGATCTTTTGGTATCGGTTCAGACCCGATTTGTGACCCAGTATGTGGTCTATTCTGGAGAAAGTTCCATGTGCACTTGAGAAGAATGTGTATTCAGTTGAGTTTGGATGTAAAGTTCTGTAGGTATCTGTGAAATCCATCTGGTCCAGTGTATCATTTAAAGCTCTCGTTTCTTTGGAGATGTTGTGCTTAGAAGACCTATCCAGGGTAGAAAGAGCTAGATTGAAGTCACCAAGTATAAGTGTATTATTATCAAGGTATTTCCTGAGTTTGTTTATTAATTGGTTTAAATATTTGGCAGCTCCCACATTCGGGGCATATATATTGAGGATTGTTAAGTCCTCTTGTTGGATAGATCCTTTGAGTATGAGATAGTGTCCCTCTTCATCTCTCACTATAGTCTTTGGGGTAAATTTTAATTTATCTGATATAAGGATGGCAACCCCTGCTTTCTTTTGAGGACCATTTGAATGGTAAATGGTTCTCCAACCTTTTATTTTCAGGTTGTAGGTGTCCTTCTGTCTAAAATGAGTCTCTTGTAGACAGCAAATAGATGGGTCCTGCTTTTTTATCCAGTCTGAAACCCTGCGCCTTTTGATGGGGTCATTAAGCCCGTTCACGTTCAGAGTTACTATTGATAGATATGAGTTTAGTGTCATCATATCTATTCAGTCCTTGTTTTTGTGGATTGTTCCACTGAACTTCTTCTTAAAGGGGAATTTTAAGAGTCCCCCTTAAAATTTCTTGCAGAGCTGGTTTGGAGGTTACATATTCTTTCAGTTGCTGCCTGTCTTGGAAGCTCTTTATCTCTCCTTCCATTTTGAATGAAAGCCTTGCTGGGTAAAGTATTCTTGGTTGCATGTTCTTTTCATTTAGGACCCTGAATATATCCTGCCAGCCCTTTCTGGCCTGCCAGGTCTCTGTGGAGAGGTCTGCTGTTACCCTAATATTCCTCCCCATAAATGTCAGGGACTTTTTTTCTCTTGCTGCTTTAAGGATCTTCTCCTTATCTTTGGAATTTGCAAGCTTCACTATTAAATGTCGAGGTGTTGAACGGTTTTTGTTGATTTTAGGGGGGGATCTCTCTATTTCCTGGATCTGAATGCCTGTTTCCCTTCCCAGATTAGGAAAGTTTTCAGCTAGGATTTGTTCAAATACATATTCTGGCCCTCTGTCCCTTTCGGTGCCCTCAGGAACCCCAATTAAACGTAGGTTTTTCTTCCTCAGGCTGTCATTTATTTCCCTTAATCTATCCTCATGATCTTTTAATTGCTTGTCTCTTTTTTCCTCAGTTTCCCTCTTTGCCATCAACTTGTCTTCTATGTCACTCACTCGTTCTTCCACCTCGTTAACCCTCGTCGTTAGGACTTCTAGCTTGGATTGCATCTCATTTAATTGATTTTTAATTTCTGCATGATTGGATCTAAATTCTGCAGTCATAAAGTCTCTTGAGTCCTTTATGGTTTTTTCTAGAGCCACCAGTAGCTGTAAAATAGTGCTTCTGAATTGGCTTTCTGACATTGAATTGTAATCCATATTTTGTAACTCTGTGGGAGAGTGGGCTGTTTCTGCTTCTTTTTTTTGAGGTGAGGTTTTCCTTCTAGTCATTTTGCTCAGTGCAGAGTGGCCAAAAACAAGTTGTATTGGGAAAAGGAGAAAAAGAGAGAGAAGGAAAGAAAAGAGAAAAAGAAAAAAGAGAAAGAAGAAAAAAAGGGGAAAAAGAGAAGAAAAAGAAAGAAAAAGAAAGAAAGGAGAAAAAAGAAAAAAAGGGGGGGTGGGGGAAGCAATCAGAAATCAAGAAGAGAGAGAGAGAAAAAAAAAGCACAAAACAAAACAAACACACACACAAAAAAAAAAACCCAAAAACAAACAAACAAAAAAACACGGGGGAGTATCTTCCGATTCTGTGTACTTTAAGTCCCTTGACTTCCCTTGGAACTGGTCCGTGTCGCTGGTCTTCTGGGGGAGGGGCCTGCTGTACTGGTTCTCAGGTGTTAGCACTTGGGGGAGCTGCTCTGCCCCTGCCTGGTGCAGGGCTCAGTGGGGGGTGTTTACCCCGTGAGGCCCCGGGAGGAAGCCACAGTGGCGGGGGCAGCTCTGGGACCCTGGAGTCAGCTCCCGCAGTAGCTCCGGGGCTCTCCGTGCAGGGCCTGGAAGCTCCGGGGCGGGGCCGCTGATCTGCTCAGTTCCAGGCAGGAGCGTCCTTGCTGTCCTGGGCCCTCCCGGCCTCTGCCTGTCCCGGGGGGAGGCCAGATCCTGGGCTGTGTCCCGGCGCCCTGTGCTCCGGGGCCTGCGCTGTTGGATTCGCGCTCCCGCCCCGCAGCCCCCTCCGCGGAGCCGCCGCCCGAGCCCCTCCGAGCTGCTCTGGGCCCCGCCGAGCGCTGCAGCCCTTAGGGAGCTCGGCGCACTCTCCGGGGCGCAGTTCCTCTGTTACTGTCCCAGGGAGCCCGAGGGCATCCCCGCCTTTCTGGGGATCCTGCTCCAATTCCCCGGGAGGCCTTTCCGCGGGGAAGGTCGGTGCAGCTCCTGCTCCTCCGGGACGGGGCTCTCCTGTCCTGGGGTCACTCACCCCGGCCTCAGCCCGGCTCCTCGCGGGGCCCCTCCCCCTTGGAGGCCTTTTGTGTCTTTATTTCTTTTTCCCCGTCTTCCTACCTTGATAGAAGCGCGAACTCTTCTCACTGTAGCGTTCCAGCTGGTCTCTCTTTAAATCTCAGGCCGAATTCGTAGATTTTCAGGATGATTGGATGGTTTTCTAGGTAATTTGTTGAGGACAGGTGACTTGGAGACCCTACTCCTCCGCCATCTTGCCCCTCCCCCTCTTAAATTTTTTTTGTGGGGCCTTTCCTTCAATTGTATCTTATAACTAGTTATTGCTTTTTATGTGTAACAGCAACTGATTTCTTTATATTGATTTTATGTTTTCTGAATTTTTTTGTTTGCAGTCATTTTTAATTAGGCTGGCTCATCATCACTGATTGTTTTACTTCTTTCTTTTGGGTTTTTAAAATTATGATTCTTTCTTTTCTATTTTATTTTTTTACCTAGCTCCTCATTTACACCATTACATGATAGCAGTTATATAGATATCCCTGTTTTGCTCCAGATTTTAGTTGGGTTAGTTTCAGTGTTTTCTGATTCAAGCATTTTGCTAGCTTTTGGGTCTATCTATTAATGTCCTTACATATCTATATCTATATCCATCTGTATTTATATCTATATTTATCACCTACATATATGTATATGAAGCATACGTGTGTGTGTGTATGTATGTGTGTGTGTGTATGATTTTTTACCATCTACATAGTTCACTTCAATACTCTGTCAGTTTGCTTCCTGATACAAGTAGACACTCAAGATTAGACAAGCAAGAGAGTTACTGGGGAAAACACTTTAGAAGAACAAAGGGCAGGGCGCAGGAGGAGATTATCTCAGAACACAGGTCTGGCAGCTCTGAGATGAGAGAGGAAAAGAAGGGAGATTTGGTGTAAAGGGTCTCAGGAGCTGGTGGTAGAATTCTAAGAGAGGTTGATCATGATTATTGGGGGAGATTCCAGAACCAAAGTTTCCCATTTGAGGGGTCCTGTGAATCTGCAGATAGGACCTTTACCAGTGCCCTTTCTGTGCTCACTCACTAGAAGGAGCCTGAGGGGAGTGTGGCATAAGCATTTCTGTGGTGGATGATCCAGGTGAGTGCCAGCTGGGGCTGCCAGTTGGGTATGCACCCCTGGCAATCTCTCTTGAAGCAGAGCCGAGAAGCACATTTGTGTGGCTTCCAAAATATTATACTTCCAACTACTGGATCCTGTATCTATCTTTTTATGTAGAATATTTATATTTCTACTATTAGAGCATGTTGGAATTCTGAATCAAGAGTGGAGCTCCATAGCCTTTCTTAGGCAACCCTCATGTTACTGTTTGACATAGAACTTGGTGGATGTGTTCCTATCTCACTCAGGTACACTTATATGCTTAGAGTGGCAATGTGTATAGCTAAAGATATTGAGTGCAAGAGGATTATCTATCTGGCTTCTTTGGTAACTCAGGAGAGAAAAAAGGAAGAAAAAAGTGTAAAGATTTTTGAGCTTGGGAGTAGAAGAAACACAAAATCTTTCAAACCTGAGAAGTAGAACCTACACAAATTTTGGAGTCAGATATACCTGCATACAAAATCTGGTTCCTATCACAAATTATTTGATACTCAGAACCTAAAGAACATCTCTGAAGACACAGGTAGAAAACATTTTCCAGCGTGCTTTGTATGGGTCATGGGACTAAGATCTTTTCCCAAGAACCTGAGGGGAAATGATATGTGCTGCAACCAGGTCTGGCCATAGAAAACCTCAGTATGAGATTCTTCCTTTTTCTTAATTGGATTCAAATGATGATGAGTCAGTAGGGGATGGCAAAGCCACAAGATGTAAGGAGCTCCCCCTAAATATAAGTTAGAACACAAGCACCACTCTGTCATGAACATCCATCCAGGACTCTTCCTTTAGCAGGGAATAAACATGCCATATATTTTAGCTATTCAATTATTAACTCTGTTATTTAGAACACTGATATATAACAAAGTGAGAATCCAATAACAATGCATAAATTATATTGAATTTATAGTATATGCACAAAAATATTAATTCCTGCCCTCATCTGTGGCATTACCATGAGGTACTTGAAAATGTACAGTTTTAAAATAATAGAAATAAAATTCAATCTAAATCTAGCTATGTTTAAGGTGTACACAAATCATAATGAAACTCTCATTTATCTGCTATTTTATAGCCTATTCCAACCTGCAGAACAATAGTAGTACACTATGCAGTAGTACACAGAACTGCAGACCTGGAATGTTTTCCATAACTTAATTGCATGTAGAAGGATGAGTGTGGGACATTTACTCATTTACGTGTGATTTAAAAGAAACCCTAACCCAATGCTTATCATTCCTTTTACAGTACTATTACAGAAATAATATTTTGTAGCTGATATTTTAGTGAGTTCTAGGGAAAAGCCATAACACTGTATTTTTAGCACCAGACAACATCAGTCTGGTAGCAACTTTAGCAATATTCCAAACAATGTTTTTTTTTTTTAAATAACTTTTATGTGTTGGTCACCATTTAAAGTATGTAAATTTTATCTTATATGTCATTTGCAAAAGGCACATAGTAATTGCTTAACGTACTTATTAAAAGGAGAAAACAAAGATTTCTTAATCCTCAATGGTAAAACTTAAACTTGATGCCATTTCTACTTGTAACTCTGTCGAGCCCTAACCCTGACTGTAAGAGACAAGATTTGTACGTAACTACAAAACTGCAGAATAGCATTCTTGGAAGGGCTGCTGGAAAGCATTTTACACACATAATCCCCTTTGAGCCTAGTGCTAGCCCCTCGAAATGGGCATTTTCCACTATTCATAGATGGCATAACTGAAGTTCAGTGAAGGTAAATAAATAGAGGCAATAGGACCCAAGTAAAATGTTAAGCCTGGATTTGATTACAAGCTTCACTGTGCCCGAACCTGCATTCCCTCTGTTCCCTCCATCAGATAGTACTAATTTACCCAGGATTATCCATGTATGCTTGAGTGTATTTCTCACACAACAGAAACTTACTGTTGGCAAACCTAAACTTTTCATGATTAATTTGTAAGGAAATCTTTCTAAAACCCAGCCTTTCTTAAGATAAATTGTTGTTTTGCATATCTCTTGGGGTATGACACCAGCAGCACTATCATCAGAGGTATCTACTAATTGTGGGATTCTTCCTAAATTATGTTTTCTCTGATATTTATTTTCCACCTATGGCAAATGTGGGTACTAATACCTGTCTCATTGTGTCAGTTTAATGAGATACATAAAAAAGTGCTTTGAAATCTAAAAATGGACCCACAGATATTAACCTAGTTTTTTTTTTGGCACTAAAATATAAAGATGTCAGCACTAAAAATTCTTCAGATAGTCTGGACAGCAGCCTACATCATTTGGGCATCTACTCATCTATTCTCGAATGTCTCAAATTACAGCAGAGTATGCTTCCACTATTTGCCTTGATTGGACAGAAAGGGGTATATATTGCTGTTATGTGTGATTATGTGCTGTTGTATGCATGTGTATAGAGTGTGTGTGTTATATGGCAAAAGCATCCTTATATTCTATTTTTCTTTAAATATTGGCTATTGCAAGGTACTCTTTTGCCTTCTCTTACAACACAATGAATACTTCTTTCTTTAAAAATAGTATCATCTATTTCTCCTCTGTGTGTTTAGGGGGTTGCATTGATCCCACACGTGACTTCCAGCTCTAAAAATCTGTGATCCCATCACTGTGTAACTGTCTCCATATTTTTCCCGTGCTTTTGAAGTTGGTGGTCACACTTCATTGAATCAAGCCACAGAAGTGATGAAGGCTGACCCAGGTTTATATGCTCTTTTCAAAGAGTTGATCATGGCTGTTTTATAAGAACAGTCAAACCTAAATTCTATATTGAAGTTAAATAATACTCTTTATTTAAAATTTAAACATTGTTTCAAAAATCTATAATCACCTGGGAACATTAGTAATAGGTCTTTGGGGCATGCAGAAAATAATTATAGAATCCCTTTTCTTTAATACCACATGAAATATTAAAAAAAAGAAGGCTTGGGGGAAATTTTTGGACACAAAAGCAATATGAATATTGTTATGGTTAAATGCTCATGTTTATGGACTTCTCCTGATGGCCAGGTGGATAAACTATTTGCTATAAATAAATCACAAATCATGAGACAATAAAACAACAGCTGGTTAAGGTTTGTCTGAGATGTGTGTGTGTGTGTGTGTGTGTGGTCACAAATGCATGTATGACATATACATACACACATATACACACACACACATAAACAAATACATTAGAGACAAATGCATTCATCGTCTAAACAACATGAAAAATACCAATAAAGATATTATCTAGGCAGAGTTTTGTGTGCCAAGTGATGTTTTAGTTCCATTCTAACTTTCGAAGACCTCATTTGGGAACAACCTCTTCTTCTAGAAGTTCTGTTTCAGATGGAAAAGGCCTGGCTAGCTGGCTTTAGACTGTAAAGGGCAGCTCATCAGGCTCTTCACACCCATGTTCCTGCTGCTACAGCTTCTGTCACCCTAAAAACACTGCCCTGAGAGCCACTTGTGTTGGTGCCAAAATACACTCCTGAGTTGTGGGTCGGAGGGCACATTCTGCTTATTTGTGTGCCAACATGAGAAAATCACAATATTAATGTCGCAGAGACTGAACCGAATCCAAAGTGGCCTCCTGGCAATCCAGAGAGCAAGATGGAGAGAGAAACAAATGATATGTAGGGAAGCTTTTTAAAAATAAGCTGTTTCTAATTATTACCCCTAATGAGAGGATAAGGAACTATTGTATACTGACAAAAATAAAAACAAAACCAAAAACAAAAACAAACAAAAAAACCCTCCACACTCCCTGATTTACACAGGAATGGTTTGCAATAACTCCAGAAATCACTTTGTTCTAGCAGCAAACTTAGTGATTATTATTGCATCTCTAAGGACAGTGAGCCGAACCAAATTTCAACTGTGTTTCCCCTACTTTTTGCATTGTAATCAGTAAACTACTGGTTTTGCATTAAAAATCTATTTTAAAAATGTGGATTTTAAAATCAAGTCATAGTTCTATCGAATTTTCAATAAAAGTAATTCTAATGGCATTTAAATATTAAAAATTATATTTTGTCCTGTAAATTAAAAAAAAAAACAGAGGAAAAGATATATTTTTTTAAAAAAAGATTTTACTTATTTATTCCTGAGACACAGGGAGAGAGGCAGAGACATAGGCAGAGGGAGAAGCAGACTCCTTACAGGGAGCCAGATGGGGGACTCGATCCCAGGACGCTGAGATCATGTCCTGAGCCAAAGGCAGATGCTCTAATGTTGAGCCACCCAGGCGTCCTGGAAAATATATATCTTAAGGAATAGTTAAATTGTAGCCCATGTTCAGGTATGCATGAAGTTGATATTTAACATTACTGGAACCCAGACTTTTAATATGAACGGGGTATTTTCTCATTAAAAGAGTTTGAGTCCACAGTAGTGAATACTGCAAATGGTTCCCAATTAGGTTCTAAATCATGAATGTTAAATATCAGGTTCTTATGAAAAGATAACTGCCTAAAGTGGATCTCTTATGTCTCGTCATTGTTACTAGCCATTCATCTGAAGGATTTTTTGCTTTCTGTTGGGTTGGGAAGAGCTTTGCTCTGTGTTTTTATTTGTTCCACACATGCATTTATTTATTTTTCTTTCTTTCTAGAAGGAAAGCTTGGTAGAGTTCAAGAGCTCTTTCTCTAACCTTTCCTGATGGCGATGTCTTCCAAATCCAAACAAAGCAGATTTGAAAGGTTTCTGTTTTCATCATTGCTCTTGCCAGCATCTAATTATAACAGGTGTACTATTTTAAAAGATCGCCATGTTTTATGCTATCCCTTGAGTGGTTTTGAGATCCTTTGAACTTGTAACATGTTTGTGAATTCTTAATTGTCAACCATTAATATATGCTGAGTATTCACAATACTAATTATCCACAAGAAGGGTAAATTATGAATAACACATATCACAGAACCTGTGGTGTTATATATTATAAACCCATCTGATTGCCTTTTTCATTTTGATTACTGGAAAATCAGTCATTTCCTGGCAGTTAATCAAATGCCACATAGATCCTCATCTTGGTTCCAGTTATCTTGCTTATTCCATTTATTTTTTGATTTATAAAAAATTATTACCATAACAATCTTTCAGATTTGATTACTGGTGAAGTTAACAAACTCATTTGCAGTCACAAACCTTTCCATTCCAAGCAGGCTGTTACCTACTGGTTGGTTAAAATGTTATTTCATTAATTAAGCATATTATAGGTTCATATAGCCTTCAATTTGTTGTCATTCAAGAAATTTTGCATATACTTCTCATTAAGCAACTGTGTGGGTTAATTGTGATATCAGAAAATTCAGAAGTCTAAACTTATCATCAACAAAAACATCAACATTCACCTCAAAGAGTGATGTTGAATATTTGATTTTCATAATATTCAGATCAACACTAAAATTATGTCTTTCCTTGGTTTTAAGGCTTCTTTTTTCTTCTACTCTTTTATGACAAGTTTTAATCTCAGTCTTTTTAACTAACTTTCTATATGGCCACCTTTTATTTTAAATTTTTAAAAAATATTTATTTATTTATTTGAAGGGGGCCAGAGGGAGAGAGAGATTTAAGGAGACTCCATGGAGTGTGGAGCCCAACATGGGGTTCAATCTCATGACCCTGAGATCATGACCTGAGCCAAAACCAAGAGCCAGAAGTTTAACTGGCTCTGTCATCCAGGTGCCCCTATATGACCACGCTTTAAATGTGTCTTTATGTGTGTGGTTTCACCTTCAATATTCTGGTTCCTTGATTCTGCACAGTCCTCTTGGCCACCTACTCTCATGGTGTCAATTGTATCTCTGTAGACTAGTCATAGAAACAAATATAAAACTATCTCAAAATATACATCTATAAATATAAGATCTGTCCATCTATCTACATATTTACATACTAAACAACTTAAATACATGCCTTTCATGCTTCACCATCTCAAAATAGGCTTCTAAAATGGATTTACTTGCCACCAGAGCAATTATCTTCTATAGGATCTTTAGTCAATGGTGCCATCATCTGTTAGCTGCTCAACAGAGGACACTTCAGCTGCCAGCAGTGCTTCAGTACCTCCAGCCATGCCACATCTGATGGACAAAGCATTTTGGTGCTTCTTTTGTATCACAGTAGTACTTTCAGAAGGTAGAAGGTCAGAGCAACTTTTATAACTCATTTGATGACACTATGACAGGTGACTGTATAACAGGTGGCTTAGGGACAGGTCATTTTCATATGGTTTTTAACCTTCCAGGCTAATTGATTTAATGTATCTGTTAGGCCAATATTTGTTTCAGGACCCCTTGTGAAAATGTTGTAAATAAAGCATAAATTTAGGTGTTTGTAGTTTGGATGTGATGAAAAAATGTCCAATATGGATGGATATTGAAGTTCTTAAAGTAGCAAATGCAAATATGTATAGAAAGTATGAGACACAGTTACAGCAGAAAATTACCTCACTTAGATGGGATCCATGCATGTATCTCTCTTTCCCTTAATGTATCCCTTTATTATATTATGAGATACTTATGAGAAGAAACATGGGAAGGTATTTTAATATCGATAAAACATTTGCCAAAGAATGTATCTATGACTGAGTTGGATTAAGAACTAAGTTTATCTTCCAAGTTTCTTTAATAATATAAGGACAATAACCTTCTTAAAAAGAGCTATTATTTCCAAAATGTCTCCAAAATCTATTAAGAGTCTCTTCTATTTTAATTCATCCTCCTTCATCTAGATTCCTGTAATTATCTTTGTAACTTACTTTTAGTTTCTTCTACTCCTGCTAAGCCATCTTGCTTTCCCCAAACAAAATTATGGTGGTTTTTCTTCTTGATGTAGAATCTGTAAAGTTTGATTGCATTTCTCATATAACTAAGTGAAAACTCTTTAGCATGATGTCTGACATAAAACTATGTGACTCTTCCTGCCAAAGTGTTTAACCAACTTTCTTCTCACAAGCCAAACAATCCTTACCTCTTCCTCTTCATATAATTGGACAAAGTCTGCATATTTCTGCCTGTTTTCCCTTGCTTTTTCTCTATTTGGGCTTCCTTTACCGTCTTCTCTACCTATTAAACTCCAACTCAGTCCTGCAAATCCAAATCAAAGGATACTTCTTTTTGAAGACATGTGGAGGTCCACTGTGAAGAGGTAGACACTCCCTTTGTTATGTGGCCATAGAATGTATATCCCTAATGTCCTTCTGTCCATTCCATTGCACTTACATATTAATTTCTGAATTCCTTAGCAGATTGAGTGAAACCCTCAAAGTCAGGCCCTTATAAACATCTTGATTTATACCAGAATATGGCATAGTATAAAGCATAAAACAGGGCAGCCTGGTGGCTCAGTGGTTTAGTGCCGCCTTCAGCCCAGGGCCTGATCCTGGAGACCCGGGATCAAGTCCCACCTCGGGCTCCCTGTGTGGAGCCTGTTTGTCCCTCTGCCTGTGTCTCCGCCTCTCTCTCTCTCTCTCTCTCTCTCTCTCTCTGTGTCTCTCATGAATGAATAAATAAAATCTTTAAAAAAATAAAAATAAAGCATAAAACAGATGGTCAAGAAACATCATGAACATACATAAACCAATGAGTTACAGACTTTATAAATCAGTTATACTTACAAATAGGAAATTACAGGTTTGGGGCACCTGGGTGGCTTGGTAGATTAAGTGTCTGTCTTTGGCTTGGGTCATGGTTCCAGGATCTGGGATCAAGCCCTACCTCAAGTTTCCTGCCCAGTGGAAAGCCTGCTTCTCCCTCTCCCTCAGATGCTCTCCCTGCTTATATTCCCTCCTCCCTGTCAAATAATAAAATCTGAAAAAAAGATAATTATAGGTTTCCACAACTACCTGAAAGTAGAACAAGCCTATAAAATCTGTCATAAACCAAAATGGCTTAAAGTGAAGAGTATCTCCCTCCTTCTGAAAGTTTGAGTTACACCATTTTGCTTTTGTGAAAGAACTACAGTAGTACTTGTATCTACTAACCAAAAGAGATCTATAGAAGATTTTTGATTTTATGAAAAAACCATTATCATACATTATCATAAGTCTCATAAAAGTCAAGTAGCAGAACATAAACTTTTAGGAAGTTGGGGAGCCCATATGTACATCTGTAGACTTTAACTAGTAAAAGGTAATACTGTGCATCATTTAAGTCTTGATGTAATCAGTATATTTGATAATTAAAAATCTCCTTATTTGAATTGTCTGGAACTGACATGAAGGCTGAAAGAAATTAAAACACTTTGAAACATAAAATAAAACTCTTCCTCTGGAAACAAAGCATTTGTAAAATTAAAACACATTGAGATGGTTAATGATTAAGAATTCTAAGAGAGAAAGATGATTGTAGACTTAGTGTTAAAAAAGAGAGATTTTGGGAAAAGAACTCAGAAGCATAAACATAGAAATAGCAATAGCAACAGAACTCACTGTGTATTATTTTCAGGCTCATAGAAAAGCTCCCTGTTTTTGTAAAGCTCAGTTCTTTTTTTTTTTTTAAGTTTTTATTTATTTATGATAGTCACACAGAGAGAGAGAGAAAGAGAGAGAGAGGCAGAGACACAGGCAGAGGGAGAAGCAGGCTCCATGCACCGGGAGCCCGACGTGGGATTCTATCCCAGGTCTCCAGGATCGCGCCCTGGGCCAAAGGCAGGCGCTAAACCGCTGCGCCACCCAGGGATCACATAAAGCTCAGTTCTTTGAAATAGATTATTGAAATGGAGTTTGAAAGCAGCTTTATTTCATTAACAATATGATCTCACTTAGATCACAAATTTCCTACAGGGAACCTTTAAATATAGAGGAATACTGTTAGTGATTTGTAATGTTTGTGATTTTTGAAATGTATAAATCAAATTTATTTACAAGGCCAGATCATCTACATTTTGAGAAAATCCTCCAACTAAGGAATATCAGCATGAATTATTATACAGTGTGATGAAGAATTATATTATTTATTCATTACCCCTATTTAATTTTTCAGTAGGTATACTCCATGGAAATTGCTCTCCTAGAAATGGGTACTTCCATTATATTGACTATCACTAGAAGATATATTAGCAATCTCTTTTCCCAAAACATATAGTGAATTAATGAAGAGATGCAAGTAAAAAGATTTTTTTTTGTGAACTCATGCATAGTAATTGAAATACAACAAAATTGATTATTTCTGTATTATAATTTTTGTAAAATAGACAAAATGCATGGATATAAAAATGTATTTTAAGATCATTCAGAATAAGATACATAGCCAGTCAGTATAAATTTAGTCCAATATTATAACAAATATAACTTAATGTTCATACTGATGACATTTAACACTTCAGAATTCTGAAGTGACTTCAGGATTATATGGATTTCAGTATTTATTATAATTCTGTAAGTTGCTAATTTCGTAATTATTTGATATTCTGTGTTTACTTATATATTAATTTTTAGAAAACCAGTATGTTCAATTCACCGGAATAAACTAAACTGATGAATTCTTGCAGTTTGCTTAGTATGTCTTGTGATTTAAAGTTTCTTTCAGAAGAATGAGAGAGAAATGATAAAAAAATTCATTATTCTTAAAAAATTGGAGCCAGACCTTTCAGAAAGATATTAAGAATAATGAATTCTAATCTAACTGCTGGGAATCTATATTTTAAGAGCAAATTTTATGAAGCAACTATGTAATTGATATGAAGTACAGTCTAGTGGAATTTCATTCTATAGATTCTTAATCATCCTAGTGTTTATATTTTAGCAATGGTAAACTAGAATTTTATTTCCTAGATTATATTTTTATTGGTTGAAAATTGTATTTACTTTTATTTTTATTTAATTTCTTCTGCTAATTTTTCTAAACATGTACATTTATGCTGGTGTGTGAATAGAGATTGGAATTTTAATGACAGAAAACCAAAGATCTTCACAAGCTAAAAATAAGAAAAGGTGACTTGTACCAGTTTTATAGGATGATAAAGTTTTTTATGTATTCATTAAGACATAGAATAATTAGAAGCATTGATCATGTAAAACTTTGGCTTTCTTAATATTTGCCTAATACAACTAAATAAGACCAGCAATAATATCATATTTAAGTATTTCTTAATTTTGATAAAAATATATTTGTTAATGCAAATAGGAAAGGTTTGTTTTTCTAGTATTTATTTATTTCTTTATTTTTAAAGATATTTATTTATTTATTTGAGAGAGAGAGAGAGCCCTGCTTCTACACTTGCTGGGGAAGGGGGTGTAGAGAAGGAGGGAGAGTGAGGGGGAGAGAGAACCTGGAGTTGAGAGTGTAGCATAAGGTAGGGCTCCATCCCAGGGACTCTGAGATCACAACCTGAGCAGAAACGAAGAGTTCATGGTGCCTTAACTGACCGAACCAGCCAGCTACCCCCTTCTAGTATTTTTTTTTTAATGAAAAATAGTCTTTAACAACATAAGTTTGTTTTCCAAGAAGGCATTAACTTCAGGATTTACTAGTTTATTCACTATATTTTCCATTCAAATGGAAAAAAAAATCATTGGAATTACAGAATCTTAAGGAGCCAAGAAACGTTATATGTTTTAAGCTACAGAATTTTATAAAGCAACAGGGGAAGATTAGTTGAAGCAATATATTTTTGTGAGATTTCTCTAAGCAGAAAGTTAATTCATTTATAGAATCTGGCAGATAAACATTCATTCTGCCCCAGCTAAAGCCATATTTATGATGGCAATTTCAAGATTCTGCATATAAATAATTATTTAAGTGGTGATAGATATTTCAGAAAAAGCTACAGAAGTAATGATCACATGCAATAAACTTTAATCCAAAAAATGTTATTCCCCCCCCCATATAAAAGCTAGTTAAAAAGCAAATGTGTTGCTGTCATCAATATATTGGTGAGCAAACTTTGCAAAATGTCAGAATTCTTGAAGGACAGTGGAACAATGAAAAACTCACTGAGCCACTGGGTGAAATTTCAGTAAAAGCTATATAAAAAACTTGAAGGTATATATGTATTTCTTAATGTTTTCAGAAATTCTCTGGTAGAAATATGTATCCTTCTGAGGTGGAAAACCCATTAGAAAGCTTTAAAAGTGGCAAGTGTAAGAAAGTTTTGTTAGGATATATAACTTCCACAAATGGTTAGGGATGAAGGAGACAGAAATTCCTTCATTTACAGTTAAGATAAATTTATATCTCTAAATGCCAATTAGCAGGCCCCCATTGACTCCTGGTGATTCATTCTTTAATGAAATCATAAATGTTTCTGTAGAACGATCCTGCACATCTCCCCAGAGGGCAGCAAAAGTATCCTGAGATGGATCTTGGACGCCTGCCATGTCCCACCTGCAGCAGTAGGGGTTCTGATTTCCTTGAGCAGCAGTGTCCAGGTGGAGGCACGAACACACAGGGCATCTGGCTTACACATCATGTAGTATGTACATCTGGAGCAATGTCAAAGCCATAATTAACACAAAGGCATATTCTTTCACTATATTGTGGAGCACTAAAATCCCTAGGGTAGGACACATCACCATTTTCTTCTGAAACTTATCTCTTGGATGCCCAAAATAATGCTGAGTTAAGGAAGAACTGTTAAAATTGTTTTCCCTCCTGACCTATAGAAATACAATAAAAAAGTATTTAAATTTAGATAAGATTTTTATATTATTCTAGCTAAAATAAAAATTCAGAGGACATTTTAAAGTTTTAAGAAAGTATTGCTAAAAGCAAGCTCAAGAAAACTAACTTTAGATTTTAAAAACAAATTCAGTGAGACATCCAAAAAAAGTACTCCAGTTTCATGAATAACACACTGGTTTGTTTTATTTTCATTGTTGAATTTAAAAAGCATGTATCAGACCTTATCTTTATGTATTAAGGATCTTGATGTATCAGTTATCAGTTCTTTTTTGGTTTAGAGTATTTAAAATAAAATAGCAATAATATTTCTCAATAGAAAAAATTTTTCAGATAAATTTTAGTAGGTGCTACAGGGAATAAAAGAAATTAGAAGGAAATGACTCAAATTATTTTCAGAGGGACTGTAGTGGAAATATATTCCTTTCATATGTTGAGTTTCTCAACCCTTTTGGAAAATTAATGAAATATTTAATGTTCTTGCAGAGTTATTTGAAAATTTAAAAATTACTTTTCACATAAAAATGTTTCCAATTGAATAAAATATTAAATGTAGTATAAGAAAAAATAAACACAGGTAATATTAAGCCAAAGAAAAGAAAACACTATTTCGATTTCAAAATAAAGTGAGGCTTATTTATTTACTTATTTATTTATTTATTTTTAAATTTTATTTATTTATTCATTAGAGACACACACACACAGAGAGGCAGAGACAGGCAGAGGGAGAAGCAGGCTCCATGCAGGGAGCCTGATGTGAGACTTGGTCCTGGCACTCTGGGATCACGCCCTGAGCCAAAGGCAGACGCTCAACTGCTGACCTACCCAGGCATTCCTAAAATGAGGCACATTTAGCTCATGGACTCTCATGACCCTACCAAAGTCAACAACAACAACGAAAATAATGAAAAAATAAAAAGCAATTTTGGCCCTTTGTCTAAATAGTGGGGAAAACGTCAAAGAAGAGAAACATCAGCAAACGTTTTCTGAATTATTTACATAAGGAAACAAATTTTCAGAGAAACAAAAGATTTCCCCAAATTATTCTTCATTCTCTTAAAGAACTTTCTAAGAATTCCTCTTTAAAAAGTGAGAGAGAAAAAAGAAAAAAAAAGTGAGAGAGAAGAGAGAAAAAGCAAATTGCAATAAATACAAGGGTTAGGTATGGGATTATTCGATAAGAAAATGAAATGACAGGTAAACTGGTAAATCTCAGGAAAGAAACAAAAAAATATAGGCACAAAAAACATGAGAAACAACAACACAAAACCCCCCAGAATACACAAGCGCTATAGCAATTACAGACGTGGTGGATAGGCTGCCGGAGAGGAGATTGGGAAATAAGAGGTGTATGATATAGGATGGTAGATAGAGAAGCCAACACAAGAGAACTAACAAATCAATTGTCCAACAGATCAATTGTGTATGTTACAGGGCGAATGAAAAACATTCAAAGCTGAAATAGAAAAAAAATAAAACAAAAAACCCAAAGTGTAAGAAGAACTGAATCTGCATTTGGGAACTACCCTACAAATCCCAGGAAAAACTGACCATACTCAGCTCTAAAATACAACCTGAGAAAAAGAATGAATTCAATGACTAGAAAAAGGAATCTACAACTATTTAGGGAGGAAATGTCACTAAACAGAGGAAACTATCAAGCTGTCCTTGGAATTCTCTACAGCAACATTCAAGGCCAGACCATAGGAAGGTTTGTCTAAAAAAGTTCTAGGGGAAGCCATGACCCCCAAACCTTATACTGAATCTTTGAATATAAAGTCAAAATATAGATAGCTTCAAGATCCTTAAATCCGTAGGAGTGTATTACTCAGAAGATTAAAAGAAGTCAATGTATGCCAAATTTCAACTGACCCAGAGGTATATCAAGATAAAATCATAGACAAATGGAGAGGAACCATGTGGTACAGCTAATAGTGATCTTGGGATCCATCTAGATACAAAGTTGACTTTTATCCTCTAAGTTATAATTAATAAACTTAGTGTGTCTATTATAAGACTTGATATTGTAACACTATACTATGAGGAGCAAATATCAGGGAATGAGGTGAAGGTAATAATGTTAATTACTTACTTAATTAGGTAATTAAATCCAATATTTAAGGGATAATTTCTAAATTTGAATTTCATATATATATATAATAAGAACTCTTTAAGCTTATAAAAGTATGTTATATTCTTTTTTGTTGGATTTAATTTAGGAGCTATTATATCTCCTGGTGAAGGTGTTTATTTCTTCATCCTCTGTTCTAATTTCCATTTTATCCATTAATAAAAATTGACATTTTAATTGAATCACTTGAATTCATAAAATGTTATTTGTGGTATGATTGTTATTTCTGTGAAGTTTTGGTCAATGTTTATTTCTTTATATGTCTATCTCTCTACCCTTCTCTTTATCATAAAGAGATATTTGAAATCATGTTAATCAAATATTAATAATGATTAACCATAGAATACTAGGCAATTTTTAAAAAAATTTCTGTATTATTTGATAGTTTTTAGATGCTATTGTTACAAAGCAGGTAATTATTCTTTATAAATAAATTGATTACTTTCTAACTAAAAAAATTTAAAATTAACACACACACACACATTTACTTTCCTGACATGTGTGTGTCTGTGTGTATTTCTGTGCATGTGTTTGTTATGGAAAGGAAAGTCAGTGTATGATCCTGAAAGTTCTTCCTATTACTTGTGAATAGCTTTTTATGGCTCTTTAAGATATTTTTATTTAGATACCTACCTATTCTTATCTTATTTCATTTAATTTTATGCATACACAATACATTTACACAGGTATGAAAATACATAATTATTTTAGTTATATTTATTATACATCATATTAAATATAAAATAAATATATAAATGTATTCAATATAAATGTACTTTGTTAAATTTAAAAGATATAAAATTAAAATAAAAAACAGTAATAAAACTAAATGAAATACATAAAATAATGAAGGATCAGTAAGTAAATTAATAAAGCAACAGAAGTTTTTAAAAGATTTTTAATTTATTTATTCATGGAAGACAGAAAGAGAGAGAGAGAGAGGCAGAGACATAGGCAGAGGGAGAAGCAGGCTCCATGCAAGGAGCCAGATGTGGAACTTATCCCAGTGCCGCAGGATCAAGCGCTGAGCTGAAGACAGATGCTCAACTAGGTGTCCCTAAAGCAACAGAAGTTTACCAAGAATCACCTGATGAGGAAAGGGGAATAGCTTTATTATATAGACTTCTAGAAGTAGAGAACACACAAAGAAATTAAGATTCTGAGGGATCTCATGAGCTTCTTATTTCCAATTAACTCTTACTCAACCTGCCCCTCTCGATCCCTGAAATTGTTCTGAGAAAGAATTCATAGAATCCTAAGAATCTACACTAAGGCTCTCCAGTTAGAAATAAGCAGTCTGAGGGGCCAGTGGACCCTGGGCGGAGGAGGTAAGGAAAGCCTTGTGGTGTAAAAGCATCCATATATCACTCTGAGATTTGATCAAAGGCAGCAAGGGGCTTTTCCTTCTTCCAGAGCACTGGTTCAGCTGGGTAAACAAACATTTTCCAATCCAGATGGTTGTAGCTGGGATCTACAACCATCTGCGATAAGGAGATCTCCCTCAGGAGATTTTAGGTCCTCTTAGAAGATTCCCCAGTATGCAGGACAGGATTCAGCCCACTGAGCCTGCTGTCCTGTCACACTAGCTCCTCGGGGATAGAAGAGATCAAACAACTCCTGACTTCCAATTGTAGTCAGGAGAGGAAACAACCACCTATCATATAGAAATATCTGAATAGAGCTGTTGTCATTAAATATAAGTAAAATAAGGAGACATAGGATAAAGATGATGCACAGTTCTATAGCAGAAACAAAAGAATTGGACAGAAAGGAAAATTGCTTATAAAACCTAGTCTGAAAGAAAACACAGCCCGAGAAACAGAAGTTTGCACTTTTGTGCTGTGCATTATATAACATGAATTAAATTAAAATAAAAATGCAGGGACATAAAGATGAAAAGACAAGAAGGAAAGATAAAGAGACAAATATAGAGGCAATAAATACAAAACCTAAGCTGTGCTATTCAACAGCTAACTCAAGAATTTGAAAAAGAATTTCAATCTGAAATACAACAAAAACAATTGAACTGTGGATTAACAACAGAACAAGTTAGAAGTCAGCAGAAATGACAGAATATAATGAAAAGACAGAACTGGGTATGGCCATTGAAAGGACACACTAGGTATTGAGAAAATTCACATGCAAGAGATCAACATACAGACACATTCGTCGCAAGGTAGCGGGCTGCTGGAACAAGCAAGAATTCTCAGCAGCAGGAGAATAGAAGACGGCAGGCTGTCCTAGACGTCTCTAGAACTAGCAGACAAGACAACAGAGAAAGCCTGTATTATTCCAAGTGAAAGAGCAAAAGGAAGTGTGACTCCAAAATCTCATATACAGGCAAGCTGTTGTTCAAGCATCAAGTAAAAAGACATTTTCAAAAATAGTATTATTTACATGCCAATTAAATAAGCAACCCCACAATGAAATACAGCCACTCCATCAAGGACTCCAAATAAAGAAGTATGAAAAGAGCAGATGTGGTTAAATGAATGGGTTTGAGAATTAAACTCATCTAAATGAAGAAACTAAATTATACATCTGAGCAGGATGTAAATGCAATAAAATATGACAAGGAAAAAAATAATCCCAGCCATAAAAATAGGTCACTGGGGATGGAGGAGGTGGAAGGAAATAATAGAGAGCTACCAAACTTCTCTTTTTCAGAGCATGGAGTCAATCTCCTAGCGCTGAAAGTAGAACCATGTGGGTTACAGAACACCACGAGGACTCCACCCTCAATGTTGATATCCTCATCTCTTCCTTCAATCTTAAAGAGTTTTTTAAAGAAATAATACATTCTGGAATGAAGAAACATTTACATGAAATGTCAGCATCCCTTCAGTATCAATTGAGTGTATTTCTTTTCTTAAACGCAATTAGGATTGAATTTAATGTTTTTTACACGGTTTCGTGCAATTGTATTGTTATAAAAGTATTTTTCTGGAACACTCAGTTTCTTCATTCATTCTCGGCTGATGGCCTGACCCACTCCACCGTGCCTATTTCTAGGGGCCTGTATGCCAGGTTGCCACTCAGGCTCTTGCTAGGTGGCAAGGTTTCAGTTTTTTCTTTGTCTCCCTTTTTCTCAGCCTGACATTTTTAAAGAGGATGTATTATTTTAATAAATCAACGCATTCTTTTTGAAAATCCATTAAAAAACAACCCAGTAGATGGATGAAGAAAATAAATACACAGATAATGGAGAAATGTGGTACTGCAAATACTTAATGAAAAAGATGGCTAGTGTGTGAGAGGTTTAAACTCACCCATAACAAAACAAACAAATAAAAATGTAAAAGGTTGAGGGAGTAAAGAGAACAAACTGTAGGCTGATGGACAGAAGTGGGTGGGGGATGGGCTAGGTGGGGGGTGAGGATTTAGGAGGGCATTTGTTGTGATGAGCATTGGCTGTTATATGGACATGATGAATGGCTGAATTCTACTTCTGAAAATAGTATTACATTGCTGTTAACTAAATTAAATAAAAACTTGAAACAGAAAAGATAAAAGAAAAACACAATAGTAATAACCCCCCTCCCCAAGACAAAGTCATGTGGGTACTGGGAATGTAAACTATGTGAATTTTTAAGAATAGTATGGAGATTTGAATCTCAAAAAATAGGATCAGTTTACGGCCTTTATCTATGGGATTCACTTCAGGAAACCATATACAGAAATGACATGAAATGTAGATAAATAGTTGATGCTTATAAAGATTCATCCTTGCATTACTTATAATACAAAAAGTAGACGTAACCTATTATCTACCAAAGGAAGGATTTTAGATAAATATTATGCATTGATAATATTCTACCCTACCGAACTAATGTTTTGAAGAATTTTTGATTAGTTGAAAAATACTTGCAACAGATTAAATGTGTTTTCAAAATTGTTCAGTATAGTGGCAGAAAAATGCTTTTAATGTATGTACTAAAATATATGTGTGGGTGTGCACCTATAATTTAGTATGCCAATATTTTGTGGTGGTTTATTCTGGATTGTTGGATTATGAAGAGTGATTTTTATTTTTTTATAATTATATATTGCTTTATGTATTTTTTTGTTTTCCAAACTTTTTACCATAACTTTATTATTTATCAACGATAAAAAGTACAGCTAGAAAATATCTGATATATTTTAATATTTTTCATAGCATGTGGATGTTTATGCCATTTATTTTGAGCTGGAAAATTATGTGTAGTGAGGCAAAATGTCCTGTTTATTGGAATATTCTTTCACTTACATTTATTTTCATGGTCCATTGTGTACACGATGTAAGACCATACCTTTTTGGGTCTTGTTCATCTTCCTTGGCTGTGCCCAGTGATAACTCTTATAATGACAATTTAAATTTTCTTGCTCAATATGGTAACAGTTGAATTCTATAAGTAAAATATAGATGGATTTTAAAAATTAAGATGTTACTTAATGAGTTAAATGATTTCAAAACTAATCTCAGTTAATGAAGTAGCAGTCCAGCATATATAACTACTACACTCAAAGTCAAAAGGTACCACTTGATTTTTCATTTATGTGAAACTGCAAAATTTCCCACTACTTTCATTTATAAAGTGGTTATTACTGTTCTTTTCACCTATCTACCTTGCAGGGATACTGTGAGGATTAATGTGATCATTCCTACAAAGAACTTGAGTTCCTTGGGGACGGGAGACATAGAATGTTATTATTATCCTGTCATTCACACATTAGCTTGCTCACTCTTTCAGGACCTCAAGGTAGAATCAAACAGAAACAAATTCTGATCCACAGTGAGAAATATTTAATGAGATTTTTAAAAACTTTTTTCCCCGTGTTTAATACCCGAGGTTCCTGGTACTAGATATATTAAATTCATTTCAAAGACCATTTTGCATACCATTTTGATGTCTTTTACATACAAACCTGGAAATTGCTTTAGGTTACTTTTTAAAGTGAAATCAGATGTGTATTATTTTCGTTTGTTTGAAATGAAGTCCACTGCTTTGGTTGCATTAATGTATCTTCAAATTTAGAAAATTAAGATATGATGTTATGCTATTAAAAAGAAAGGTCCATATAGATGCCTATAGCTCAATCAAATTATGAGTTCACTTTTTTTGTTTTCTGGCACAGTCATTACTTCTTACTGAATTCTTTTTAATTTTATATTTTCAAATACTCTTACCAGCTGTTCCATAACCTGTTAGCTCTAAGAACTGAAATATGTCTTTCTTGTAAAGCCAAAAAAGTATTAAAACCTCTATTAGATATCATTTAGTAAAGCCAAACTATAATTTTTTCCAAGTGTTTATTACTACTCTACAGTTTCTAAGACTGTGTGTGTCTAAACTGCTGTACTATAGGCTGCTCATCAAAGTGCAAATACTCTTCCAAATTGTATTTCAGTTACCAGCTTGTCGGAAATTTTATTTAATTTTCTGTGATTGGTTATTTAATGTGTAACAGAAAATATAAAGTTTATTGAAACATTTTAGAAGAGATTTTGAGGATTTTTTTTTTTTTACCTCTTGTAATCTTCTTAGGAGAGAGTTTCATATCGCACTAAAAGTATTATCAAAGTGGAATGAGGTTTTTTTTAAATTGCCTTAAATTTCAGACTTTCTGAATAACAATACACAGACTGCAATCTTTGCAAAAACTCAGCAAATTTTAATATTGCTATTTCTCAAGAGAATTTTTTTTAGTATATGTGATGTTGAAGTGAGCACTCTCAATTTTTTGTCAAAGTTTCACATATTATTTCAGATATTTTCTCCAGCTCTTCTAGAGTAACAACTACAAAATATTTAAAAACTTTTCTCAAACTGTTACATTTTTCTTTTTAAAATGTTATGTTAATGAGTGAAATCTTCACAGATATTGAATAAAACTTTACTTTACTGTTTTCCAAAGACTTGATTTTGATTTTGAATTTCAGAAGATATTTTGTAACCAGTACAGTCATACATTACTGGGTTATGTAAACTAGTACAACCATAAATAAATACAGCAATAATTGAACTATGCTAATAGTATTTTTAAGTCACTTCCAATAGTTCATGTCTTGATTTATACTGTTGAAATAGTGTTAACATTCTGATAGCATTTTATTGTCTTTATTTTACTTACATGGTTTGTCTACTTATTTTAAATACTTTTAGTTTTGAAAAACTTCAAGCCTATAGAAGTATAGAAAAAATAGTAAAATTAACACATAATTCTTTTTTTTCCAAAGATTTTATTTATTTATTTATTCATGAGAGACACACACAAAGAGAGAGGCAGAGATACAGGCAGAGAGAGAAGCAGGCTCCATGCAGGGATCCTGACGTGGGACTCAATCCAGGGTCTCCAGGATCAGGCCCTGGGCTGAAGGTGGTGCTAAATCACTGAGCCACCTGGGCTGCCCCTAACACATAATTCTTAAACAGGTCATATTTTGTTAAACTTTTGTTACTTTTTTTTCTCCCTCTCTGTCTTTTATAGACACACACAGACATTTTTCAACTGGTGCATCTCCTAAGACTTACTGACTCCTAAATGGCTAGAATATCATTATACCTAAGACTACCAACATTCATTTGAAGATTCACATAATATGCAGTCTATATTCAAATGGCCCAAATTATCTCAAAAATACCTCTGGAAACTTTTTCCTCTGTGCACATTCAATAAAGGTTTACATATTACATTTGATTGCTTGTCTCTTTATTCACTTTGGATTAAGAGTAGTCTGCTCACATTTTTCTCTTTTTCCTTACCCTGTGTTTTTTGAAAGTCTTAATCAAGTTACTATAATCTGACCAGGTAAAATATCCTTCATAATGGGTTTATTTCCTCATCACAGAAACATATTAAACCTTAATGGCTAAAAAAAAAAGTATAGGTGATATGGTTGTAGCATCATCCTATTGATGATATATATCAGTAATGCAAGTTTGATCATTTGGTTAAGTGGGTGGCCAAGACTGCAATTTCCCTTTTATTCCTTGTAGTCAGTGAGTTATGCATGAGGTGATCATTTGAGACCAGGCAAATATTCTTGGTTGCACAACTAATTTTCACCCAATGGCTTTAGCATCAGTGGATGATCCTTGTCTGGCAGCATACAAGCATGGTAATTACAAGCATAGTAATTACATTACAGCATAGTAATATTCTAATTGTATTTTTTCCATATATTTATTAGCTGGCATTTTGTTTTCTCTCTTTTTGGAGTGAATATTACTATATGCTCATGGATTTGTTTTTAGTTTAATGTGATATAACTCAATATAATCAATACTATTTTATACTCAATTTGTCCCAATTTTAAGAGTTGAGAGCCTACAAATTAGCTTGTTTTGTTTTTGTCATGATTTGGGAGGAATAATTTTAATATTCCAAATGCTTTATTTTTATACAATTTACTTATAATATTTACCATTTTTTCACATTGATTATTACCATTAGTTGAACTATGTGATTAAGATACCTGATTTCAATTTTAAAAATATATATATTTTCATACATTTCATTTTTAATGTTACAACCTATGAACATAATTTTCACTCAACATTTGCATCATGAGCAGTGAACTCATCTTTTGAATTATCAAGATTTCTATTCCAGAAAAAGAATTGTTTTGTTTTCAGCAGTGTAAAATTATTTTTGAGATTTTTTTGTTTTTTTGCCCAATATCAGATATTTGGCTTGTGGTGTGTTTTTTAGGCAATTACATACATACATACATACATTTATTTATTTATTTATTTATTTATTTATTTATTTATTTATTTATTATTTATATTTAAATTCAGTTAATTAACATATAGTGTATTATTGGTTTCCAAGGTAGAGTTCAGGGATTTATCAGTTGCATATAACACCCAGTGCTCATTGCATCATGTGCCCTCCGTAATGCCCATCATCCAATTCCCTCATACCCCCACCCCCCTGCTCCAGTAGCCCTCAGTTTGGTTCCCTTAGTTAAGAGTCTCTTATGATTTATGTCCCTCTCTGATTTCATCTTATTTTATTTTTCCCTCACTTCCCCCATGATCCTGTTTTGTTTTAAATTCTACATGAGTGAAATCATATGATAATTGTCCTCTGATTGACTTATTTTGCTCAGCATAATACCTTCTAGTTCCATCCACACCATTGCAAATGGTAAGATTTCATCTTTTTGATGGCTGAGTAATATTCCATTATATATATAAATATATATATATATCACATCTTCTTTATCCATTTATTTGTCAATGGACATATGAGCTTTTTCCATAGTTTGGCTATTGTGTACATTGCTGCTATAAACATTGGTGTGCAGGTGCCCCTTTGAATCACTGCGTTTGTATCCTTTGGGTAAATACCTAGTAGTGCAATTGCTAGGTAGTAGAGTAGTTTGTCTTTTTTGGAATTCATATGAATATAACCATACACAAATACTTCTTTCAGCACATTTCTTTTACTTTATATTAATAGGAGTACCACTAGTTTATTTTTCTTTTATTGCCAAGTAGTATTCCAATGGAGGTAGAGACCTAAAATTGTTTATCCATGAATTATATTAATGTACATTTAAATTATCTCCAGTATTTGGCCACTATGAATAAGAATGCTTTTGATATTTATCTACCAATCATGGTGTAGATATACATTTTCATTTCTTTGGGGAAAATGACTAGATCTGGAATTACTGGGTTGTATGTTAAGTGAGTGCTTAATTTTATAAGAAACAGTTTTCTAGAGCACTTGTATAGTTTTACAGTCTAATGGGCAATGTAGGAGAGTTACAGCATTATTATCAGTAATTATAATTTTAGGCATTCAAATGGATATGGAAAGGTATCTCACTGTGGTTTTAATTTGGCATTTGTACAATGACTAATAATCAGCATTTTTATGTTTTTATTAGCCATTTACATCATCTTTTATATAATGTCCATTCAAATCTTTGGATTACATTTAATTGAGTTGTTTGCATTCTTATTACTGAGATATAGGGGTTTATTTTAATATATTTTGGATACCAATGCTTTGTTAAGAATGCAAATTGCAAAATTTTTCTAGTCTGTAGCTAGCCTTTTCATAAAGTGTTAAATTCTGTCTTTTGAAGGGCAGAAGTTTTTAATTTTGATGATGTCTAAGTGATCAATTTTTCTTTATGTTTTCTGCTTTTAATGCTCTATATGAAAAATCTTGGCCTTCATCAAGTTTGCAATGTTTTTTTTTCTATTTTTTTTGGAGGTTACATCATTTATGTCTAGGTCTATAATCTACTTCGTTAATTTTTCCATGGGATGTGAAACTAGGGCTGAGGTTTATTTTATTTAATGGATGAGATCAGTAGGCACTGGAATTCTTGTCTTTGCTCTTCTGATGTGGAACCGTGACCTTAAGATGGTGATGTGATGAGGGTGATAGAGCTCCAATGTTCATGACCATCTGTACCTGGGATAGTGGGTGATACAGAGGAGATGCTGTACTGTTGGCCACAATCTTCCAGAATATAATCTCTGCAGGTCAGAGTCAGAGGGATGAAAAATGCTGATAGTCTACCTATCCCCAGGGAAATATTATGACTCTTTGCTGGAGCTTCAGGGAGAGCAAGGCATGTTTTTGGCCCTAACTGCACATAATACTTTAATCATGCTCAGCTTGGGGTTGGTAAGGAAGTAGACCCTGTCTCAAGTTCCAGAGAAGCTAGCTGTTCTTATTGAGATTTGATACTTTTGCCTGAATAATTTAAGAAATCTGTTAAAAATTGGCCTTAGGACAATTTCCAGAAACGGAAATTAATTTTAAAAATCATTTTAAAAATAATTAATAAAAGTTATGGTTGTTCACTGAGAAAGGGTTTCCACAGAACTCTTTCTCCTGCAATTCCAGAGTTGTCCCTGCTGTATTTATTTTTTAAATTATTATTACTGATTTGGAAGGTTGTTGCTGCCTGAGTTGCAAATATTTTCCAATAAATGATTTGTCTTTTACATCTTTTTTATGGTCCTCATTTTATTAAAAAAATTATAATTTAGTTTTAATATACTTGACAAATAGCATTTAAAAGATTATTCCTTACCTCAAAATCCTAAGCACGCCTTTTCTATTTATATACTTAATCCACATGGATTTCACAGTTATATTGTGTCAGAGATGAATTGAATTGTGTCTTTTTCTATAAGCATAAACAATTGCCCCATCAATATTCATTATATAATCTATCATTTTCCCTATAAATTTGCAACTGATGCTCTGTCATAAATCAAGTTTCTACATATATTTGACTAATTTCTAGTCTCTTTTATTCCATTCCATTCCATTATTTGTCTACCCCCAGTGCCACTTCCAAATCATCCAAACTGCTTTCATTTTCTAGTAAGTCTTGATGTTCAAAAGGATAAATCCCATCAAATTATTGTTTTTCTCCTACTCTTCTGTTTTGTTAGCTCTCAGGCTTGTATTTTAAAGAACCAGTATTTTATTTTACCAAATCTTATACTGTTTTCTATTTCATTCACTATTTCACTTTTCAATTTTCATTCATTTCTGTCTTCATTTCTATTACTTTCTAGGTTTTCTCTTCTCTTCAGGTTAATTTTTAAAATATTTTTCTGACTTTATAATTTAGATGCATACCTTCATTAAGTCTGAGGCTTTCTTCTTTTTAAAACTAAGTTCTGAATCTCTCCTTAAGAACTATTTCAACTGCATTGTAAATTTTCTATGTGTTGTATCTCCACTATCTGTCCATTTTAAATACTTGCAAGTGTCCATTTTAATGTCCTCTTGAATCATGAGTGTCATTGATGTTTTTATTTTTTTACTTTCTAGTTTCCAAGTCTATACCACAGTTATGACCATATTTTCGGAAATGTTCCATGTGAGAGTCAACACAAGTGTTGACTAGTTCATAATCATTCATTCAGTGATTTCTGTCTCTTGATTGGACCTGACTAGTAAAATTGTGCTCTTCTAATTCATACTATTGTTTTATTGGTCTACTTCTAATATTTTAGAGAGGTAAACTATAATTTTCTATTCTGATGGCAGATTTTATACCATATTCATAATTCTTTAATTCTGGCTAAATATGTAATTGCATATGCAGTAATGCTAGATATGTGTACATTCAAATAATTAATATTTTTCTGATTAATGGATTTTTGAAAAGATCTTATTCATTTATTTGAGAAAGAGAGAGAGAGACAGAGAGACAGAGAGAGAGAGAGAAAGCATAAGCAGAGGGAGGAGCAGATTATGGGGCAGAGAGGGGAAGGGAGAAGAGGAGGGGGAAAATCTCCTTCAGACTCCAGCTGAGCACAGAGCCTGATGTAGGTCTCAATCCCAGGACCCTGAGATCATGACCTGAGCCAAAATCAAGAGTCAAATGCTTAACCAACTGAGCCACCCAGATGCCCCTGATTAATGGATTTTAAACCATCATGTAGATCCACCTTATCTTTACTATAATTTTACTCCAAAGTCTTAACTCATTGAGTATTAACACTGCTGCATCAGCTAATTGTTGATTAACATTAATAGATTTTTTTTTTACTCTTTTTCTTCAAACTTTTTCATGCTTTGATACTTTTTAGAGGATTTTGTTTGTTCTGTCTGGTCTAATTATTTTTTTTTCCTTCATTAGTTTGGAATGTTTACTAATAATCTCTAACTAGTGGTTCCCCTACCTATAATGATGTGTATGCATAATTTAATGTAATATGAAATAAATGAATAACTCTACCCTGTTTCAATATAATAAAAGGATCTTTGTTCTGATTTCAATGATTTTACTCCGATTATAAACTACTGTTGAATATTTTGTTTTATACTACTCTTTTTTAAAGTTTGTATTTATTGATTCATGAGAGACACAGAGAGAGAGGTAGAGACACAGGCAGAGGGAGAAGCAGGCTCCACGCAGGGAGCCCGATGTGGGACTCGATCCCGGGTCTCCAGGGTCGCGCCCTGGGCCAAAGGCAGGCTCTAAACCACTGAGTCACCCAGGGATCCCCAAGTCTCTGTTTTATACTACTTTGGTGTTGTATGTGCAAAATAGAAAATGTTATTATTTTATATACAATTACTTTTTATTTATATTATTTGCATGTTTATAAATATCATCCACATAAATTCTTCTAGTTGTTTGTCTTTAAATTTATCTCTAATCTTATAGTCACTGGGGACCACAGGGAATTTAAAAATACTTGACAAAATCAGATATTGTTCCTGAAGATGTACAGCATTGAGGTCACTCTGGGCATAAAAAGAGACCAAACTTTTAGTTACAAGATAAATACATCCTGGGAATGTACCATCCAGAGCATGACTATAGTTAACAGTACTGTATTGTATATTTGAAAGTTGTTAAGAATGTAGATCTGAAAAGTTGTCATCACCAGAATAAAAAACAAAACAAAACAAAACACATAACTCTCTGTGGTGATATTCAAGTTAAAGCCCCTGTAATGATTATTTCACAATATACACACACATCAAACAATATGCTCTACACTGTAATCGAATACAGTGTTATACACCAATTACATCTCAATGAAAAAAAAAGGAGAGAGACCTGAGCACAGAAAAACCAATTTTCAGGATTGCTGGAGACTGGGGTAAAGAAATAGTAAGACTCTAAACTAACGGTGTGATAATAGGTTTAGATAGGCAAGGATGAAAGTGAGAGGTATATGGCAGTTAAAATGGTCCTTCAAAAGTGTGTCTGTGTAAGGGGTCATGTTAGGTAGTCAGGGAAAAGAAAAGAAAGAATTGAGGATGATTTCCAAATTCCTGATGTACTTAACTGTATAGGAATTGGCATAGAGATTTTTCTTGAACCTTATAAACACTAGTTTGCTTCTGTGCCTGTGTTAGAGATGCCTCTGACATGTGCAATTGGGAGCTGTAAATGCAGGTTGGAGAGCAACGTGGGCTGGCATGGCAGACTGGGAATCTTTCCTAGCGAAGTGGACAAGACCACACCTGTGCAGTATGAAGCCTGGAGGGACTGACTCACTTGTGTGTGCAGGGCTCTATATCCTTCCTTCTGAAGAACTGTAAGGACCTCAGAGAAGCCGGCCGTCGAGTAGGCATTTCTATTTTGACATTAAGGATGGTGTTACTATAGTCATTCTACTTTAAAGTTTTGAAATTTAAAGAAATATAGCTTTGGGGACATACATTTCTGTTGAAGTCTGCTTTTTTCTTATGCTCTCTTTTTTTTGGTTTTGACCCTTAGTATATTACACGTTGTAAAATGCAAGATTCTCTGTATATTTTATAGTACTTTTATAAAGAAATGGCCTCCTACATCAGTGAGCAAAATGTTTCTAAAGAAGATTTAAAAAAATAAATATAAAATGATAGTGATTTTAGACTCATTTAAGTTTCCAAGTGCTGTAAAGAAAACTGTAAAATTCAAAATGTAGAAATCAGATATTCAGATCTTCTGACTGTAGTAATTTCTCACCTTTCACTTACTCAGAAAGCTTCCTGTAATTTTAAGTTTTTGCCAAGTACATGTCTTTCAACTACAAACTTTCACACCTACAATATAATCCAGATGGAGGATTTATGCTTCTTGAATACTGAAGCAGATCTATACCATGTTACACAGTAAAGGCATTCAAGACAGCATTTAGTTTGATGTGAAGCTGAAAAGTTTAACAAAATCACTCCCTTACCCCCACCCATACTTTGGTTCTGAAACAAGAATGGCCAGGACCTGAGCTGATTTATTTGTTCTTTGTGGGAATTTTTAGAGTCCTGTGTTTCTCAATACAGTTTGAAGGACATTTTCTCTAATATGTACCCTTTCATTAATGAAGACACTTAATGTGTACCAGTTACAAAAGTAAAATGATTTATAAAGTAGGCATATTCTAGAGTATAAACATGAATTGTTGCTTTCACAAGTGATACTGTCTTTCTATAATTAAGAACAAAACTTGAATGTGCCCTTTTTTGTTCTCTTGCTCTGATAGCTTCACATCTAGATAGATTTTTCAGCATTTTAATTTATAAATCGAAACCATGGTTGCAAGTTACATTGTTTTTTTATGAAACTGATTCTGTATTAAGAAGGATACATTTTTGTTTGCCTTTCATTCTTAGTTTTTTTTTTCTGTTTGTACAGACTTTTTTGTTGAAAGCATATTGTTTAGTTTTCTAATATATTTGGAAATGGATTGGAAAGATGAAATGAAGTTTAATCCAGGGCATGAAAAGAATCAGTCAGGGAGATGGATATGAGTCAATCTGAACAATGAGTTGGTTATGGTGGAATTAAAATGGTAATTTATGAAGACTACATTTGTGTGTAGGGTAGGTGAGTTGGGTTGTATAATTGTATTGGAAGCAATAGCTTCCAAAAGATTACTTCACACATCGCCAAGGCATTCGTACTTCATATGGAAGTTCTGGCCCTAGAAGGAACCCATAGGCCTGGCTCTGGTAAAGACTATACTCAAATCCCTAAAGACAAAGATGTATGTTGAAACAGAATTAGTTATAGGTAGCTAATATGAAAAAATATATAAATATAACACAATGATTTATTTCAGAAAAAGCAAAAGAACAAAGAAGTGGAAATGATGATAGAAAAAAAATTAAGAGCTATTATGGATAGCTCCAGTATAGTTAATTTCACTATCATAGAAATTCTAGAATTAGAAAAATAATTATGTAACAGAAAAGCCATATTAGATAAATAAATAAATAAATAAATAAATAAATAAATAAATAAATAAAATGTTACTGAGCTTAATAAAGACTGGTATAAAAAAGGTTCAAAAGAACAATTCAGGGACACCTGGGTGGCACTTAAGCATCTGCCTTCAGCCCTGGGCATGATCCTGGAGTCCCGGGATCAGGTCCCACATCAGACTCCCAGTATGGAGCTTGCATCTCTCTCTGCCTGTGTCTCAACCTCTCTCTCTCTCTCTCTCTCTCTCTTTCTCTGTGTGTGTCTCCCATGAATAAATAAATAAAATCTTTTAAATATTTATTTATTTATTTATTTATTTATTTATTTATTTATTATTTATTTATGAGAGAGAGAGAGAGAGAGAGAGAGGCAGAGACACAGGCAGAAGGAGAAGCAGGCTCCATGCAGGAGCCTGTTGTGGGACTCGATCCCAGGTCTCCAGGATCACGCCCTGGGTCAAAGGCGGCACTAAATGGCTGAGCCACCTGGGCTGCCCATAAATAAAATCTTTTAAAGAAAGAAATATAGTTATAAAGAGATAGATAAATAGACAGATATTGAATATCACGAAGAACAAATTTTCTTTAAAAATTTAAAATGCTCCTTGGTACCACTGCGAGTTTACTGTAGCATGCCCTGGGTGCACTGCTTGAGAACTATGGCCTTATATGATTGTAGGCCAACCAGGATTTAGTATCAAGGTTGTGAGTATATTATATTAAAAAATATAGCCAATGCTGTTTTACCACTTGTGGATAATAACAAATATGTGTGGGGCAAACAGGTGGCTCAGTCAGTTAAGCAGCCAACTCTTGATTTTGGCTCAGGTTGTGATCTCAGGTCCTAGGATTTAAGCCCCACAAGGGGCTCAGTGCTCAGCAGGGAGTCTGCTTGAGGATTCTCTCTCTCTCCCATTGCCGCTTCCCACTGCGTGCTCTCTCTCTCTCCCTCTGAAATAAATAAATAAATAAATAAATAAATAAATAAATAAATAACTCTTTAAAAAACGCCTATGTGTCATCTGATGCAGACACATTGCAACTATGCAATGACTCCTAATCTCCTTTCACTCACTTTTATGATATCTTCAAGGTCTGTGTGTAAAAAGTATACCGGGATGACCAGAGTGTCTTCAATAATGCATTTCTTCTTATGAATGTGTATGAAGCAAAACATAAATAAATAAATAAATAAATAAATAAATAAATAAATAAATAAATATCAGAATAGAATCAATCCCCAAAGCCTAACAAGTTAAACATAAAAATCACCCTTTTAATAAGTCACTTGGGTGAGGTAACTCTCAAACATCATTTTGTTACATGATAATTAAGTAAACCTGCAGAAGGGTTTGGGATATTTGGAAGTTAATAGACACATGTGAATCCCAAATTTGCTTCCTTACAGAGGGAGGTGAGGATGTGTGTGGGGGGTAAATTCACACTAAAGCAGAGGTAAGTGAACTATGGCTATAGTTCCCTATAGGTGAACTATAAACTAGGAGTCAAATACAACCCACTGTCCACTTTGTAAATAAAGTTTTATTGGAACCTGGCTCTGCCCATCCATTTCATATTTTCTATCACTTTTTGGGGCTGCAATAGCAGACTTGAGTAGTTGCAACAGAACTAAATGGTTTGCAAAGCCCCAAATAATTACTGTATGGATCTTTACAGAACAAAATTTTCCCAACTCTGCACTAATCTATGAGCCTTTCAAAGCATCTGCATTAATGATGGCACTGGTGGGTGATACTAACATGAGTATGTCTCATACTCAGATAAAGGCATGTCCAATTTTCTGTAAAGTCACTTCAAACAAGATATGAAAACCCACAGTGAATATATTAGTGAGAGATAATTACACCTAAAGTTCTGCAGTACATCCCTATTTCCAGGACACATCTCTGAGCTCTGTCTCCTCCCATGAAGCTGGGAATGGACATGATTGCATTTCAGCTTCAGTCACAACATAAACAGAGCAAACTTCTGGTTCTAGTTACTCATTGCCACTGTACAGACTGTCTAGAATTTCAGGTGGAGTAGATATATATAAAGACTGTACCCCAGAAAAGGTGAAGCTAATTTCAGAAGATGTCAACAGGTTGATAGTAATTTTGGAGACTTGCTGTGATTGATATGAGTGCTTTTTAAAAAAATTTAAATTCAATTTGTTAACATGTAGTACATCATTAGTTTCAGATGTAGTTTTCAATAATCAACTGTGTAGAACAACCAGTGCTCATCCCATCATGTGCCCTTCTTAATGCCCATCACCCAGTTATTTCATCCCCCTCCCCCTCCTCCCCTCCAGCAACCCTCAGTTTGTTTCCCAGAGTTAAGAATCTCTCATGGTAGAGATTTCTACCAATACTATTTCTTATATTCCTCATATGAATGAAACCATGATAATTGTCTTTCTCTGATTGTCTTATTTCACTCAGCATAACACCCTCCAGTTTCATCCACATCAATGTAAATGGTAGGAATTCATCTTTTCTCATGGCTGAGTAATATTCAATTGTGTATATAGACTATACCTTCTTTGATGTGAGTGCTTTTAATATTAAAGTTCCCAACACCTAAAAGCTGTCCCTTGGGTGTCAGAGTAGTCAAATTGTGACCTGGCTTTAGAAAAATATTCCCGTTGTGGCAGATGCCGGATGAATAGCTCCTTTCTGACCTAAGATTCTTATTATGATTTCCAGTAGCAACTTCAATATAGTGAAAGAGTTCTGCCTCAGCCTTTGGGAGAACACCTTATCGGATGAAATCCATATTTAGAACTCATATGAAGTGGGCATGAGTCTTAATACTCTAAGTCAGATCAACAAGAAACATCACTTAGTTTTTTCCTAACTCAAGTTAATTTCCAATTCATAGACCTATCCACTGACCTCTCTGGTATAGCATCTTACAAAGGCTTTTGAGGTGAGGGTTTCACCTTTTTGAAGAAACCTTTATTCCCCAGGGTTTTATATATATACATATACATAAACCAAACCATCACTTGTGGAAGAAACCTTATGGTTTCTGGTGACCTTCCTAAGACTGCACAGATAAAATGTCCTTTCTTACAAATAAAATGTCCTCTACTCTTTCCATTTGTCTCTTCATGCCCAATAGTTTTCTCCTGCTTACAGGCAATATTCTAAGAATCAGTAGAAATTCAGCACTTAAAAACATACATTTCAATTAGTGTTTAATGGATATAGAATTTCAGTTGGGGAAGAAGTCTATAAACATGGCGGTGATGTGTTACGTAACAATGTGTATGTATGTAATATGATGGAGCTATTTACTTAAAAATGGTTAAAATGGTAAATTTTATGTTATGTACATTTTACTGCATTTAAAAAATGTATTCTTCAAAATAAAAGATTACATGTTTTTGCAGTAAGTTATTAAATGTATTTAAGGTACATAAAGTTCCTATCAGATAAGCTTTTACAGATTACTAAAAAGAGGGAAACTATGACAAGAAAGAATTGATATCCAAATTAGGTGAAGTTTTTAAAAAATTATAGGGTACTCTTTCTCATTGACACGGATGGAAAAAGCTGAAACAAATACTTAGCAATCCAAATCTGCTGGTATATGAAGCAAATAATCCTTCATAACAAATTAAGTTTGCTCCACAGCTTCAAGGATGGATTAGTATCAGAAAGTCAATGTATTCCACTGTGTTTATAAATTAAAGGATAAAAACATTTGATCAGGGCAATAGGTTCCATAGAATCTGTCACATAGTTATGATTCTAAAATAATCAAAACAAATCTTAACTAGGAATTGAAGGAACATTTCTTAAACTCATAACCAGTACCCACCCAGAACCTACAGGCAATAGGACTCTTCAAGTAGGAACGTTGGAGTATTCTGATTAAAATTGGGATTAAGGCAAGGATTCCTGGTACGACCATTCCTCTTCAGTATTGTCCTCCAGATCTCAGCCATAGCAAAAGAAACAATAAAGGGAGTAAATTTTGTTAGACTTGAAAAGAAAATGAAAAAAAGTCCATATTCACAGATGACATAATTTTGACTTACAAAGTCTAATGAAATATTCAGGATGGATAATAAAGTTAACATAATAAATACATTGATCAAATTTGCTAGATATATGATGTATATAAAAGATTAACTTACTACCAAATCTCAAAAATGAAATTGATAAAATATAAATTTACATAAGGATGTTATTTTTAAAAAATCAACAAAATATGAAACGTAGGACCCACTTGATTTAGCGAGGTTGTGCAAAGTCACAAAGTAAAGAAAATTATAGTATTTCATTGGCGTTAAGAAAGACCTAATCTTAATTTTGTAAAGATGTCAGTTATCTCTAATTTAGGATGTAACCAATACAATTCCAATAGAAACTTGCTAGGTTTTTTTCAAAGCAGAGAAAAATGGTAAGAATATCTCTCTCTCAAATACTCATTTTGTGTCTGTATTGCAGCTTAGAGAAACCTTTACAACCTACCCAAGGAGATACATAGACGAGTATTCTTAGATGATATTTACAAATAAATAAATAAATACATACATAAATATATAAATAAATAAATGAAACGGTGAAATACATAAATAAATAAATGAAACAGTGAACAGCTTCATGAAAATGAGCGTAAGAAAAGATATATTAGTACAAAGTTGTTTATGGCAATACAGCAAACTGACTCAAACTACACACATGAATATGAATGAATCTTAGTAATAATACTTAGCAAGAGGGAGTTTGTAGAAGACTTGTTATGTGATACCATGTATATATAATTTAAAGGCATAACATAATACTTCTGAAATTGCATATACAAGCATAAGTTGTAAAATTTAAAGATGTGCTTGGGAGTAATAATCACCAAAGTTAAGCGGAGAGAGGGTAGAGAATGGGATCAAACTAGGGGGGAGATTTCATGTTAATAACTGGAAATGCTCTATTTCATAAGCGAGTGCTGAGTACCAATATATTTACTGGGTCACTATTTGTATGTTTAGTGAAGTAAAAATGAGCATATGACATAAATAAAATTAACTGAACAAACAAAAAGCAGGGTAGATGATTTCAAGGGATACAACCAGAAGGAGGACAGAATGGATAAGCTTTCTGAGCCTACTTCTGTCAGCAAGACATTTAGACTCCTGGCTCCCATTTGACTGGAAAGGGCCTCAGGGGTTAGGTGGGGTGGGGAACTCCAGCAGATACCAACACAGAAAGGACAACAAGGGCAGGGAGATGAAGTGTGTCCAGGGGAGAGAGACAGACAGACATGGAAAATGTTGCTGTAAGATAGACGAGTGTCTCTTTCTTGGAGCAATAGGGGTAGATACTTCAAATGACATTTAAATCTACTTACGGAGTAGATATTAAGGCTGGTAATACACAGCTTTGTTCTCAAGGATAGCTCCTTGAGAAATAGGTATGAAAAAATGACAAGAAAATAGATTTCAGAAATCAGAAAACCGAATAGAGAACTCATAGAGAGAAGGTCAGTTTCCCAAGGTCAGAATCAGGCAAGAGGAGGAATACTTGAGCCCAGGATTTCTGAACATGGAATCATATTCTGCATCACTGCATTATATCAGCCTCTCTAAGAGAAATATGCCCCACATAAGGCATTTCTTCATACTCTGCTTTAGTTGTTAGATTATTGTTTTATGTTTGCAAACTTGCTGTATCAATTAAAAAAATAAGTTTCTTAATAACAGTTATCCTTAAGGAGCAAAAGCAATACTGAACTATGTAGTAGATTTTCAACATACACCTACTAAGATGGATGAATATTGCCTAATACTGGTTATTTGTAATTTCATTTATTACTGAAGAAGCTAAAACATTATCCTGGTTATTTTAAGATAATTTGTCACTGGGAGAGAGTATCTAAGTTCTAGAAACTTTTTTTTTAACTTTGAGAGATTAAAATCTTAGACCTTTAATCTTTTATTTGGAAGTCTGTCATTTTTGACAAGATGAAGAGCCTTACACCTTGATGAAGAGATACTTTTTCTTTTGTGACAGGACTGTGAAGGATACATGACATTTATTATCAGCTGGTGAAAGAAAAGGTCTGAGAAACAGCAGACAAAGTTCAGTGATAAATCTAAATATCTTTTCACCACATTTGGGGATTGTTTTTCTTTAGTTATTTTTGTTAGCCCTGCAGCTAGCAAAGCAAAATTATTTCTAACGCCATTAAAATGTTCTTCACACTTCAAGTGCAAATGCTTATTTGTTTTTAGTCTTTCTCTGAACAGAACAATTGTCTGAAAATAATGTCTGGCATGTCTTTTCAGAGAAAGGTTAACAGAATAGACTCAAAGTACAGACACACAGAATTCTACTCACTGCATTCTTCACTTTGGAAAACAGTTGTAAGTAGTTGAATTACTTATGAAGAGTGGATAGCAACGACAGCCTCCATTTAAAGCATCTCATTTCTTGAAATTTGTTTAATCAGTTGTGGCACTACCAAGTTATGGTCTTCTTTTCCTTAAGGCGCCAAAGAGAAGTGTAATCCTCTAGAACAAACTATTAGACTTTTTTATTCTTCGGTAACTGTCGTGCTCTTTGGTGAAGGCCACAAATATTTACTGTTGTTGTTGTTTTTTTCCTTTATAACACCTAAAAACTGTATTCACATTGTGCTACACTTGAAAATTTTAGGAAGTCTAGTTTAATTGTATTAGAGAATTATTGCATAATAAAGAGCCTTTCCAGTCTACGCGATGCCTAAAGATGCATTTAGAGACGTTCAATATTTATCATTTTGTTATCAATAGTCAGGGTCTGGGTGGACAAGATTATGAAGATGGAGAAGCTATAGCTTATAAATATTATTTTAAATGAATTTAAAATGATACAACATGATATATACTTCCTAGAGCATTGCAACTAATTACTAAAAGTTTACATAACATGAGCAAATAACTATGTCAAAAAGTCTTAGTTTTTAATGCTTTGTGACCCTTCCCTTAATTGAACAGTAATTATCAAAAACACTTTTAAAAAGACCTAGACATATGTTTGCTACTTATTTTCTCATTTAAAAGTATCCCCATAGTGTGAAATATAAATTATGTCATTGGATATTCTGATGCCTTCAAAGCAAAATCCCTTGTATATCTTGAAGAAGCCATCAATACTCGTCATTTTAACTTTTAAAATATATGAATACTATATATAAATATGTGATATATAATATAAAATTATATTAAAGTATATTAAAAATATTAAAATATATACTAGATGTAATTTACACTACAGAAACATATTTCTGTAATTTATATATTCATTCCAAATTTACACATTTATTAAACATAAATATTTTTAAAATATAAATATAAAATACATTAATATATACCATTATATAAAAATAGATATATTATATATTAAATCAAATATATAATAGATAAATATATAATATATAATACTATATAACATATAGACATATAAATAATATATGCTAATAAATATTTGTTTGAAATTTTTCATTTTTTAAAATATTTTATTTTTGTTTCACAACAAAAACTTGCCAGTTCTATGTTTGCCAAGTGCTTCTCTTTTGAAATTGCTTTCAATTTATCAATCTTTTGAAGAATTTAGTCTCAATTTCTCATAATTTGTGCAGAAAATTGTTTCCAAACCCAAATATTTTCATTTTCTCTCTTCTATTCTTCATTGTCTTACTTCATGTCAAAGGCAGCTAATTGGGAGTAGAGGAAACGTGAAAAATTAAATCATGTAATACGGCACAGAGAGGGGCACCTGGGTAGCTCAGTGGTTGAGTGTCTGCCTTTGGCTCAGGTCCTGATCCCGGGGTCCTGGGATGAAGTTCTGTATCAGGTTTCCCTCAGGGAGACTGCTTCTCCTTCTGCCTATGTCTCTGCCTGTCTCTTTGTGTCTCTCATAAATAAATAAATAAAATCTTTTAAAAAAATGGTACAGAGAGAAAATGTTGTGGTTTGAGACCCATAGTTAAGATCCTCTTATAAGGGTAAAATAGCTAATATGCATGAATTCCTGTGCCCTTTGCTATAATTGGATCACATATATTTCTCTAATTTGTAAAAACCCTAGGACAGTGGTCTTTTCTTACCCATGGAGCAGGGTACATTCCAAGCCCACCAGTGGATGCTTGAAACTTAGTTCTAAACGCTATATATACTATGTTTTTCCTATACATACATATGCATGATAAAGTTTAATTCATAATTTAAGCACAGTAAGAGGCTAAAACAGCAACTAATAAAAAGATAGGCAATTATAACAATATATCGCGTTAAAAGTCATACGAATGTGGTCTCTCTGCCTTTCTGTCTTGTTACCTTATTGTGCTGTCCTCTCCCCTCTTGCTCTGATGATGTGAGATGATACAATGTCTACGTGATGAGATGAAGTGACGGGAATGACATAGGCATCGTGCTATAGCATTAGGCTACTATTGACCTTCTGATCACAGATCAGCCAGAGGATCACCTGCTTTCAGACTACTGAAACCAGAGAAAGCAAATCCATGGGTAAGGGGGGATTACTATAAATAAAATTGAATCTTATAAGGATTGACTACTTCTAATAGCGTATAAAGTAGCATATTACCTAAGAAAACCAAAAGTCTGCTGCCTGCTTTTCAAAATTACTCATATTGGACATCTGGTGGCTCAGTGGTTGAGCGTCTGCTTCAGCCAGGGCATGAATAAAGACACTGAGAAATATTTTGATTCTTATATTTGTGTCTTCAGAAACAAAGGATTCATGCTGCCAGTTTTTATGTCAAGTTACTTGAATTGAATTGCTGTCATGTTAATGATTTTATAAATATATTTGTGTTTGAATGTTGGTATGCTATGAAAGTCATTACAAAATGGTATAGGGATCCTCAAGCAAAATATCACAAATGAAAATAATCTAAGTTAGGAACTATTCTTGACATGGACTGTACTGTGTCTGGCTGTACAAATACCAGACTCTGAATGCCACTGATTGGATAGAATGGATTGTGGATGAATTATTCCAGAACTCAGATTTATTCGTGGAAAAAGCAAATTTTTATGGAGTTAGAGGTGCAGTTGGTATATTTACCTACGTGAAGAAGAGAACAAGGATATTTTTCTTTTCTGTCATGCCTGACACATATCCAGGAACAGAATGGAAATGAAAATTGGAAACCTGGGTGCTCCATGGCCCCGTTGGGTTGTTTGTTTTGGTGATATACTTGAATTGTGTGACCAACCATACTGCAGTTTTATACTGTCTCCTGGGAGCACAGCTTAAATTTGAGGTACATGATAATTTCCCAGTCCTTTGATTTGACTGTGGTGATTTTTTTCAGAATATGTATTTTGAGATTGTTTGCCAGGGATGGATTTTTTTCTATTTTATTTTCTTCTTTTTCTTTTCTTGAAATCTGAACCTTTCATGTGTTCTGCTACTAGGCAATGAAAAAATGCATGCTATTCACGTCTTCCTTCTTATAGTGCATATTCTATAAAAAGTCAAGTATGCTTTGATCCTAAAAACAAGGGTACTTGTTTTGTTACCAGAAGCGGATCTAGAGCTGGTTAGAGCATAAGGAATAGTCACAAATGAGGAAAATTGCCTATTTTCAAGATCAGCTGCATATATATTTGAACAAATGTTTCTGTGTGTGTTTTGCATAACTTGATTCATATTTTTCATCATTAGTGTTTTCCCACTTATGATCATTTTATTAGAGGCATTAACTGAGTATTTTATTTTTGTGCTTTCACTAAGAATAATCAATCTTTTATTTTATCTTGAATTGCATAATATGACAGCTACCAAGTTTTAATATCTGATACAAAACTCCATGTACAGCCACAGGGACATGAGGACTTTGCAAGGTTCTGTTTGGCTAAGATGCTTCATAATCCATTGGTCGGGCCACTAGGGGATGAAGCATTTTCAGCTATGGGTTATAATGACCATCACTGAAGGGAAGCAACATTGCACACATTTTATATATTATATGAAAATGTCATTTGACAAAGCCTAATGCAATGAATTCTTTCAAAAACTGCCTAGAAAGATGATTTTGATAATTTAAAAAAAAAACCTGAACATAAGTGCATCAGTATATGAATTACACTTGTATGACTTGCAACGATAGGTCGTTCTAGACATTGATACAATCTAGGCAAAATCCATTGATTGTGAGTGTGATCACTGAGATTTACTAAAGTCCCAGCAAAGGTTCAAACTCAGTAAGGGGAAATAAGGTAAAATACACATTTGATTTTGCTTTGCCTCCAGACCAATGACGTTTTAAAGCTCCAAGTAAGGAGGGTTTTCTGCTGGTAACTAACTTGCTAACAATTGACATATTTTTAAAATTAAGGTATGATCATCACATACATAATTTTGTTAAAATTATTTATTAATTCAGACCAGCCTTTCTTACTTTCCTTTAGAAAAAACCTGTTAATCACAGGGTGAAACATTTAATACCTAAAAAAATAATAAACCAAAAATGAGCATTTTACATGCTTCCATAGTATTTGTTAATGTGTGTGAATGTGTGTGTGTGTAAATGTGTGTGTATAGGGATGAACCAATGAGGAAGGATGGAATTTAGGAATAACTTTATTCCTGCCATGATAGCTAAATAGAAGACAATGTATAAATGGAAGAGAAGTGTCAAGAAGCTGACCTTTGAAAAAGAATGCTATTCACAAGGAACTCCATTTGAGCATATCTACCTCAATCAGAGAAGGCAAGTGCAGTATAACTGAGCAATTGCTTTGTGTCTCTCATCTACTAGACAGTATGACCAGTATAAAATGAAGTGGGAGATCGGGTTCCCTTTCACAAGAAACTTTCAATGGGATCATTTATTTACATTAAAACACACAAGTAATAAGAAGGTGAATGTATATACAATATGATGTTAAAACGTGGAATAAATGGTTAGTGTGCTAAGAGTTGAGGAGTAGGAGGGATCAGTATGCTGGATATTTTCAAATTTCAGGAAACTTGCATCATATTGCCACAATCTCTACTGGTTTTATGAAGTTATGAGTATCAATGTATAATCTCTTCATTTACTCTTCAATATTCTGTGTCATTTAAAATAGGTTCTGTCTTACAAGAACAAACCTGACACAGTAAGATTGAAGATAAGTAATGCATCTGTAGAACTCAGGTTAAAGTGGATGACATAAAATAGTTGATGTGGCCCCAGAAATGAACCTGCAAAGAAATGCATGTCATTGATTACAGTTATTACACTTGGGTGTAGCATGGGTTAAACAGAGCTCTATGAGAGTATGCTCTTGCATGGTGACAAGGAAAAAGGTATTAGCATCAGCTGAGCTCTCATCCTCCTATTATATTCTAAAAGGAACTCTACTTTTAACAGCACAAAATTAATAAAACTATACCAAGAAAATATTCCAAACCCTTCCACCATCTACCTTGGCTTTATAAATGTGGCATATGTCATCCTGCAGATTAGTCTGTGACTATGAGGTGAAGTGTACACTCTGTGAGGTATGAAGGGGATTTCTGCACTTCACATTTAAAAACAAATTTCACAAAAAAATGAGATGGAATCTTTCCAAGGTGACAAATTGTGAGATCCTTTTTTACCAAGTAGGAGCCATTTTCTTTTACTTCTGAGATTTTCCTGAAGTGCTTACACATCATTTTGTGGTTTGGGACAAAAAATGTGCCAAATGTTTGAGAAATTCTGCTGTCACACACCCTTTATAGCTATTAATTCTTCTTTTCAAAGTTGGAGGTCTTGGGAACAGTCATATCTTTACAAATTCCTATCCTTGTTCCTCTGGGTCAGTTTGAGCTCTGACCAGCACTATTTCCTTCAGTATTTCTACTGGGATTTAAGACATCATTAAACTAAATGTTTGTATATGTGGATATGTGGATATGCCACAAACCTTCACAGAATGTAGAATCCTGTAAAGTATACAGAATTCAAGTTCCATCTTAAATGTAAACTAGTTTCCCAAAGAGTTAGGCTTTGTGTTTTGTCATTGAGAGCCTCACAGTTCATGTGTAAAATACAAATATGTAGGGATGCTATGTCAGATATCTAAAATCTTTCTTCTAATGTGAATGTTTTCATATTTACAGATATTTTAGGATTGTTCTTTTAACACTGCTCTGGTTCATAATAAGTAGCATGCTTGTAGGTCAGTTATATATGTCCACATACATATTTAAACTCCATTAGTTTAAATATGAGTTAAACATTAGAGTTCTGGAAGTGTTTGCCTTTGAAATTTCTTTAAGCATTTGCATTACCATACTTTCCTTTTTTTTCTTTTTTAAGATTTATTTATTTGGCAGAGGAAGAACACAAGCAGGGGGAGTGGCAGAGAGAGATGGAGAAGCAGACTCACTGCTGAACAGGGAGCCCGATGTGGGACTCCATCCCAGGACTCAAGGGTCATGACCTGAGCTAAAGGCACACACTTAACTGACTGAGCCACCCAGGTGCCCCAACCATACTTTATTTTCTTAAAAAAGAAGCTACCAATGGGGCTTAGGGTTGTCACTGATATTAACTAAAAGTTTTTGAAAACTAAGGAGTTTTAGATATCTCTTAGTTCCTAAATATAAACATTTTAAAGCCTCTATTTAAAACAAAGCTGGGAAGCCCTGGTGGCTCAGCAGTTTAGCGGGCGCCTTCAGCCCAGGGCCTGATCCTGGAGACCCGGGATCGAGTCCCAGGTGATGGAGCCTGCTTCTCCCTCTGCTTGTGTTTCTGCCTCAATCTCTCTCTCTCTGTGTCTCAAATAAATAAATAAATAAATAAATAAATAAATAAATAAAATCTTTAAAACAAAGCTAATTTCATTCAAAATGTATTGTTTTTCAACAATACAATAAACAATAAAACAATAAAATGTTTGTCTTTCTCTGCTTATAATTCTACCCCCAAAGTATTGATTTTTAGGATGAGTTAAATATCTCACTACATCCTAAATACCATATAGATCTGATCAAAGACAGTAGAAGCCAATGATCTCTGTCTATAACCAACGGGCTCTGATATTTGATCCCTGAACAAATCTATGCCATGCTATTCCATGTATTTCTGCCCATGATTCTATGTGAATCCAATCTCCAGGTGCTTGCTGAAGGTAAAGATTGAATTTATTTATTTTAATGTAACATTTCTATCATGTTTTATGCCTGTAATTATAATTTTAATATCTTGTTTTTTAATTGTCAAGAAAATTTTAATCATGGAAATAGCATGGTTATTGATAAACAAAAGTTTCACAAGTCAAAGCATTAAGACATCATATTAATATTGAAATTGAATGCCAGAGTTCTATGGAGATACAAAGTTAAGGGGCAAGTGTAATGTAAATTAGCAAGATAAGAATCAGAATCTTGCACTCTTCTTTGAACAAATAAGAGTCATTGGTAGGTTGATAGGAGAAGGGGTGATGAAATTAAAAAACTACTAACTACATGGAGAGCACATCAGAGCCAACGTCCCCCTGTTGGCATTGGGCAGCTGACAGTGTATCTCATTTCCAGCCTCCCCCACTGAGACAGATGAGGTAGTAAAGGGCAAACAGTTTGAATAGTGGTAGTTCTAAGAACTTATGGGCAGGAAATATCATTGTAAACTTATCAGATTAGGGACCCCTGGATGGCTTAGTTTTTTGAGCATCATACTCTTGATTTCTGCTCAAGTCATGGTCTCAGGATCATGAGATAGAACCCAGCATCAGGATCTGTGCTGAGCATGGGGTCTACTTAAAATTCTCTTTCCCTGTGCCCCTCCCATCCCTCTAATCCCCTGCTCGCATGCTCTCTCTGTCTCTCAAAAAAATTAATTAAACTGGTAGATTAATTTCATGTGTATTTGCTGATATGAAGGTTCATGTTAATTAGCCCTGGAACTCCATTTAGACAATACCTGTTTGTGTTCAAGCACAAGCTCCTTCATAGAGCAAGCCATGACACATCACTAGGACACTCCTGGGGCCATTAGTAACAATAACCCTTTTAAAGGAGTTACAAAGCATCCATGATGGTCCCATTATTTAGAGTTCTTGAGAAAATCTTGCTGGAGAAGGTTTTGAAGGACACAGGTGCTGTAAGCGACCTTTTTCATAAGGTCACTCTAATTAGGTGACTCTGAGGGAAAACGATGTTTGAATGTTTACAAGTGTTCACAAAACAGTAAAAAAAAATTGCTCAGGGAAACATTAAACTGTCTCTTCAGCTTATGTTTCAAAAAAAAAACAGATGTGAGAACGGAATACATAACATAAACAAGTGCTTATGAGCATGATGCCGTAAATAAATATGATTGTTAAAGATGAAAACAAAACATGTATTGCTATAGAAGATGGGGGGACTCTAGTTATCACCATGATATTGTCTACTTTGAGTTATTCTTATAAACCTACATTATTTAAAAAGAATTGTTGAAAAGATTTGAGTTTTTTTTTTAAATTTTAAATATTTTATTTATTTTTTTGATAGAGCACAAGAAAGAGGAGCAGCAGACAGAGGGAGAAGCAGAAGTAAGAAGCCAGATGCAGGGCTTGATCCCAGGGTCCTGGGATCATGACCTGAGCCAAAGGCAGACACACCAACTGAGCCACCCAGGTGCCCCAAAGGGATTTGAGTTTAAACATAAGTGTTGACCTCTAAAAGTCATTAACAAAATGATCTAATTTTCCATGTGAAAATTCTCAAAATAGCTCTGAGGTGCCTGGATTGAATTCACCTTTAAATAAATCACAAATAGCTGAAGCATTCAGAGACAACAGTGAAGGATACAGTGTTTTTCTAGCCTGAACCATGAAAAAGAGATTCACAGTCCTTCTTAGTGAGCCTAGGTGATTTGCCATATCCTCTCAACAATTTCTGAAGTCAGAAAGGGAGAGCATTTTATTTGGGGGAGTGTTTGGTAAAACCTGAAAAAGTTCAAAACCCTTGAATGAAATCAATGGCCATTGTCATTTGGTTAATAAGCATTTATTGTCCACTTCTTATGTGAGATATTTTGCAAGATCTAAAGATACAAAAGATGAGATACAACTCCCCAAAGGATGTACGTTATTGGAAAACACCTGAAAACAGAAATTACATTTAATAGTGGTTTGGAGGGTATGGCATTAACACTTATTATGCTAGCTGGTGGCTTTAGGTCACACCATTCTCTAGATGCCCTGTAAATACTCCATTTCAACCCTCTTAACTGCTATGAAGCATATGCAGAGAACTTCATAACACTTAAGTTAGGTTCAAGGGCAAGATGTATCTGCACTGTCTCCTTGATTTAAATACAGTCAAGGAGCCCTGCATTAGAAAATGAAACTCAGGTCAGAGTTGAGATGGAGAGTCAGACTTATTGAATATGTTATTGCTGGGATCCAAAAATTAACCAACCGGAGAAAAAATTCATAGGATTCATGAGGTACAGAAAGATTTACCATATGGGATTATGTCTGGTATTATAAGCCAGACCCCAAGGTAGGTCTGAATATAAGAAGAAGTAATGTTTCTGGCAAGATCCTGTCCTGCTCTGTCCCCAGCACACATGTGCACATGAGCACCTGCCCACTTGACATGTCTCTACACCCTGGGAAGCAGCAGGGTGTGGTAATAGGAAAGAATTGGGTTGACACAGAACCACTCCTTGCACAAGGGAGGCATCTGGGAAAAACTTCATCAAAACATGCACAATGTGATTCTCAGGTGGAGATGGAGAAGAGCACCATTGGGGCATGGACCAGGTGCTATTGGCAGCAGCCAGGACATCTTTATACATCGTAATACAGAAGCACAATTCTTGTTCACTACTGCACCTCCAAGTCTCAGTGAACTCCTTAATTCAATGTAAGCATATGCTTAATACATCATTGTAGAATAAGTGGATGGATGCCCAGAGTTTGTTATAGGGTACATACCTCTGAAAGATGGCCTTAATAAAAAATATTCTTTTCCCCTTAGAATAGCTTTTGATTTCTTTCCTTCTTCTTACTTTAACAGTTCAACAATTCTATACATTTCTCCATGGTCATTACAGTAAGTATACTCTTAACCCCTTCACCTAGCTCACCCATCCCCCACCCCCACCCCCACCTCTCCTCTGGCAACCACATTTGTTCTCTGTATTTAAGAATCTGGTTTTTTGCTTGTCTCTTTTTTCTTCGTGTATTCACTTCTTTTGTTTCTCATATTTGATTTCTTTGATATTTTTGTTATAATTACACCTCAATGTTGAGTATTGCTTTCCTTCTATTAAATAGAAGTGTTTTTAGATCCATTAGCCTGGGAATTTAAAAAAAATATTTCATTAAAATCTGAAAATATGAATGTATTTTCTATTAAAAATACAGAGAAAAGGTGTGCATATATATATGATGTACATGATATACATTTATAAATTTCAATTTTTTATTGATTTCTACTATGATCTATTTGATTTTCATTCTTCTTCTTACTTTGGGCTTAATTTAATCCTTTGTTCATATCTTAAGGAGGAAGTTGAGGTCATTTGAGACATTTCATTTTTTTCTAAATTTTTGTTTTTTAGTGTTGATAGATCCAGTATTGCTTTTTGATGACCTACAATAGGGTGGTTTTCCTGGTTTATCTGGGGAAGCTTAATCTAACCCTCTTTTAAGAGCTTTTAAGAGCTCTTAAAAGAAAAAGGAAGATGCAGAATAGGCCACCTTCAAGAAAACGTGAGATACACCTGACATACCGTTTCCTGGTTGGAAGATGGCTGGGGGGGCCGGGAACCAAGAAGTGGGAGCAGCTTCTAGAAGACAGAAAGGACAAGGAAACAGCTTCTGCTTAAAAACCACTAGAAGGAAAGCAGTTCTTCCAACAGCTGGATTTTAACCCAGAGGGGAGTATGTTGGATCTATAATGCACAAAGCTATGAGATAACAAACCAGTGAGTTCAGGAAGTCACTAAGTCTGTGGTAATTTGTTACAACAGCAATAGGAAGCTAACTAAAGCTAATCAAGTTTCCTGATCTTTTCCTTTGTCATGTTTAATCTGCCATCACTCTCATCCATGGCATGTTTCCTCCCAGATATTGTCATTTCTAGCTCAGAAATTCATTTTGGGTCTTTTTATATCTCCATGAGAGTATTAAAATGTTTATTCTTTCCTCTATCTTCTTGACCATATGAGATACAGTGGTAAAAGCTGTTTAATATTCTTGTCTACAATTCTGTTATTTCTGTTTTTCCTGGATCTGTTTCAATGGACTGACTTTTATCCTCATTACAGGTGATTTTTCCCTATCTTTTTATATGCCTTGTAATTTTTGACTGCATGCTGAACAAGGGGAGCATAGTGTGGCTCTGCATGTGTTTTTATGTTCCTAGTACTCTAGGGCTTGGTGCTAGATAGGGTTACATCACCTGGGGACAGCTTGGTTCTTTTATATCTTCCTTTAAAACTTTGTGACATAGAACCAGATCTTCTTTCCTTTTCCTGGGGTTAAACCCTTCTCAGGACACTCATCGATGGCTTCTAATGTTTATTACTCTGACTGTTGGGTATAGACACAATCCCTTGCTCTACTTGAGCTCCAGGAACACCTTCTCTGTCTTGTCCTGATCTCAGGTTGTTTCTTGACACACATGCACTGATCTATCAACAGTGGTCAAGTGCATTCTTTTTGGGGACCCTGTACAGGGCCCTGGAGCTTCTGCCCTGAGCAGCTTTTTCATCTGTCATGCTGTCCTGAGAATTCTATCTGCCTTGGCTCCACCAGGTATTGGCCCCTTGAATCCTGGCTCTGACCGTGCTCCTTTCCCTGTACTGTGTGCTAGAAACTTCCAACAAGTAGCAAGGGGGACCAGTCTTCCGCCTCACCTTGTCTACTTCCCTATTTCCTAGTTCTTAGAAATCACTGTCCTTCCTTGACTGGCATCAAATGTCTTAAGGGATGTTTGTTTCATGTGTTTTGTTTTAATATTTAGTTGTTGCAAGTGGGAGGATAAATCTGTTCTCTTACTATATCCTGATCGGAAGTAGAGATCTCCCTTGATATTCTGATATGCATCTTTTCAAGCCTTTCACTACATATTTATTCTTATATGTCTTTGTTTTTCAGATTGCTCTTGACACATAAAATATAAAAAAGACATTGTCTTCTTTTTAAAAGTTCTTTATATATTCTACTTTTTTGAGAAGACTGTCTTTATTCATAACCACTATTTTTATATCTCTGATTATTCCATAGGATAAATTGTGACTGAGTTAATACTTTCAATGCATTGGTACAAATGGTCAAATTAGCCCCACCAACAAATACACACCTCTCCTTTTTCTATGCCATTGTGAAAATCATTTTAAGAAAATCTATTGAGACAAAAAACTTCAGTTTTTCTTAGTCAATCTTTTCTTAATATGAGAATTTAAAAACACCAAGTTCAATGGTACTGAGATACAACAGCAATGATCACAGTATATCTGTCCATTCAGACTTTAAGGAATTTCAAAGTTGTTTATTAGATGTAGAAATGAAAAGATAGATATAATTAAAATACTACTAAAAATAAAGAGGAGTAAGAGTGCACTACACAATGAACACCAAGTAATGTATGGAATTGTTGAGTCATTATAATGTATACCTGAAACTAATATAAAACTATGCTCAGTATACTTTAATAAAAAATAAATAAATTTTGAAAAAAAATTTTTTAAAGATTTTATATTTATTAATGAGAGGCACAGAGAGAGAGAGAGAGAGAGAGAGAGAGGCAGAGACACAAGCAGAGGGAGAAGCAGGCTCCGTGCAGGGAGCCAGATGTGGGACTCCATCCCGGGACTCCTGGATCATGCCCTGGGCCAAAGGCAGGCGCTAAACCTCTGAGCCACCCAGGGATCCCCTAAATTTTTGAAAAATTAAAGAAAAAATCATTCCAATTATGTTGGTAATATATTTTTTCTGATCATATTTTTATCCATTATTCTAATTTTCAACATTTAAATTAATTTCAATTTTAATTTGAATTTTTTAAAATTTACTGAAATGAAATTTAAGAATATGTTCATGTGTAGTTCTTTGTGAATTGTCCATTTGTGTCCTCACTTGTTTCTGGTAGCTGTCTCATCCTTTTCTTAATGGTTTGTCAAATCTCTTTTTTATTTTAAGCATAATACCCAAATAATATTTGTTCAACTGATGTACCAAATTTGATTTTAATTTTTGGATTTTAAGCAACTATTTCTTTTTAAAAATATTGTTTGCTCTTTCAACTTTTTCTTTATGTTAAGGCCTTTGCTCAGAATACCATTTCACATTTTCCATCAGATAAATAAATTTTTATTTTTATTTACTGTAATTTTACACTTATTGCTATAATTCAGTGACATTTTATTTCTTGACACATAGTGTAGGGTAAAGACCTAATTTTATTTTTTTCTGTGTGGTTAATAAACTGTTCCCCTACATTTTAATATAATCAATTATACTTATGTGTATCTAATTTGAGTAACTAGGCATGCCTAGTTATAATTTACCAGAATTGCATATAATATCAATATCAAAGAGTACATTTTAATTAGGCAAAATAAAAGTAGTCTCTAGCACATGTAGAGAAAAGCATTCAGACTTTTCCTCAATTCATGTGGATGAATTGTTATATTTATATATTACACAGACACATCATATAAGATCTATGTCATGCATGCAAGGATTTTGTATTGCTGTGTATAACTGGAAACAGTATGCCACAGTTTCCTTCCTTCCTTCCTTCCTTCCTTCCTTCCTTCCTTCCTTCCTTCCTTCCTTCCTTCCTTTCTTTCTTTCTTTCTTCTTTCTTTCTCTTTCTTTCTTGTTCTTTCTTTCTTTCCTTCTTCTTCTTCTTCTTTTTTTTTGTCAGTGTTTTCTTTATAGTCTCTTGAGATTAGTGGTTTTGCTATGTCTTGGACCAATGCAATCTCTGTAACAATGTTCAAGTGCCTGCGGGCAACAAGAGATAAGTTTAGCGTGCAGGGTGAGAGTCTAAGATTCAATTGGCTAAAAGCAGGCCTGGAGATCAGTGGGCTTAGATGCGATCTAGCAAGATGCTTCAGATACTGTTATTACTCATTGTTTCAAGGAAAATTCCCTGAACAGATTTAATGATGTAGAAAAGCAAAATAGTCATTTATAAACTTCATCTTCATTATTAATAACATAGAAACTTTGACTCAAACAAGGTTGTTTTTACTTAAATAATTTCTACCTTGTATCAAAAGTAGACCTAGCTTGGGGTTAAAAACAGTATTGCAATGTAGTTGGCTTATGTTCCCATGTATGTTATTTTATGCATTAAAAAATAATATTCTGAAATGAGGTTCATAGAATTCACCAGGGAGCCAAAGAAATCTATGGCAAAATAATGATAATAAAGCTTAAATACAGATTATTTAAAAACTTCTCCATGGTATATTCTACTGATTAAATAAGTGAAAGATATGAATATTGTCCTCCATCTTTTTTTTTTTTTTTTTCTAATTCCTGCTCCCCACCCCTTTCCTTGCTCCTTGCCTCCTCCTGGCTAATAATACAGGAATGAAGAGATCGGAGCGGCACACTGGTGTTTCATGGGACTATCAGGTGTCAGTGATTGATTCACTCCTAGCCCTCTCAATAGTATGTTTTTGGTATTTGTTTTTAAATTTCCTAATTTGTGTCAAATTCTTTGGAATTTCTGTATGGCTGTATATATGATTTTGCGTGCATGTGTTTGGTTTTTGACTGCCTGCTTGAAGATAGAGGTTGGACTATTTTCCCATTCCAAAAGCATTTCAAATATGACGATATGTAGCAAAATCACTGCAATGAATTGCGTAGTTACAACCTTTTAAACACTGTGTGTGACTATGTTTCTTACCATGGTAACAGAATATGACTCTTCAAGTAGGCTATTCTTTTATCATCCTTTTACTTTCTTGTGAAATTTTCACTTTCTATTTTTAAATATTTCAATGGTTTAATTATTCACTTATTTTCTTCAACAAATATTTCTTGATTGCCTACTCTAAGCCAGATAGTCTATTAGGTGCTGGAAGTAAAATGACAACTAAGACACAGATCTTGACTTGGGAAGCATAATGTCTTGCCTGGGAGACAAACAAGGTAGATAAAGGATTATAGCACAGTGCTGCTTATGTTATGATATCAACTGGTACAGGGCTAATTGTTGGCTATTTGATATGGGTAATTTGTTCTTTCTCATGGGGTTATGAAAGCTTACTTAAAGAGATGACATCTAAGTTGATTTTTCAATGATGAGGCAGTTGAATAGACACAGGTGGGGGGATGGACAAGTCATCCCAAGTTGAGAAAGTGAGTCTGCATAAAGACATACAGCTAACAGAACACAGTTCTCCATGGGTGGAGAAAAAGCAACCAACACCTGACTGCAAGGATGAGGAAGAGGAGTGATTATATTAGTTTCTTCAGCAGAGGACAACGCATGACACGCTTGAGAACCATTTAAGGAGCTCACTCTTTATTCTGATAGCAATGAATTTAAGAGTTGCTCAGCTCAAGAGGCCAATGTTGGTTTAAGTGAGCCACGAAGTGAGTTGTGACACTAAAGGGGTAAGCCTGGCTAGTGGAGTGGCAGTGTAGATGGAGGGAGGCAGAGATCTTGGCAGTGCTAAGAGGGCTTGGCAGCTGGAAGACCTGTGAGTTCCTGTCAAAGAGCACAAGCAGGGGGGATGGCAGAGGGAGAGGGAGAGGGAGAAGTAGGCTCCTTGCTGAGCAGAGAGCCTGATGTGGGGCTCGATCCCAGGAACCTGAGATCATGACCTGAGCCAAAGGCAGATGCTTAACTGACTGAGCCACCCAGGCACTCCAAATAAAATTTTTAAAAAAATAATGAACCAAGCATTAGCAGAGACTCTGGGGCTTCTCACCAGGGTCACTGTGTAGACAATACTATAATTTATTGGAATAGGGGACACCAAAGGGATGGAAGATATGGAGATGAAGGGAGGATGATGATGAGTTTGGATTCTTGAGCACACAGTTGAAAAACATTCATTTTCTTCTTGTAACATGTTTATCCACTTCAGACACATCAACTCCTTATTCAATATGATGTGAACAAAATTCCCAATTCAGAGTTTTCCCTACAGTTTGAAATTTTTAAAAGGCCCTTTCTATGAGAATTAACTTTTATCATCAAAATGTTTTAAACAGGAAAAATTTAATAGCCTACATCGATGCTTCTCCACTTTGTAATAGAAAAATGAAATATATAATTTCTTCTGCAGGGCAGCCCAACACACCATTTTAAACAGCCTTAAAATGTTTATAATCATGGATGTTCGGGTCTGAACTGGACTCCAGAGATCTTCTGGTCCAAATATTTACTTTATAGATGATGGGATCTGTGAGAAGAGCTGAAAGCTCAGGCATTGGATAGCTATAATTTTATTCACCTGTTCTCAATTCAATTTTAAATAATATGTTGAACATATGTCACAATTGTTTTGTGTGCATGGTCCAAGTGTTTGCCATTTCCTGCAATCAGCTTTCTTCTTAACTTCAAGTCCCACTTCTTGCTCTGTGTTTTGGTTGGGATTTACTCCCTCCCTGTAAGATCTTTCTTCTTTTATTCCTCTAACTCATTCCTCTAACCTCTAAATCAGAGGTTAGGGGATTTTTTTTCTGTAAAGGAAACATATTATGTGTATTTGCTTTGCAGGCCATATGGCCTCTGTCCCTAAACCTCAGCTGTGCCGTGTGGTATGTAAGCAGCTATAGACAATACATAAATGCATGAATGTGGCTGTGTCCAGCAACACTTTATTTATGAAAACAGGAGCAGGATGAATTTGGCTCATGCACTAAGTCAACAGATACCAAAAATATTGTATCACCTCCTTTACCTTTTCTTATACTTTAAATCCCACCCTGCCCTGTTCACACATATATCAATCAGCCTGGGCTGGCTCATTCCTTAGTGTTTGCTGTTTTTGAGAATCTCCCATCACTTCTAAGGTTCTGCACACAAAAATCACATCCATTCTGTATTTCCTCAACCAGAGAGAAAATGCACCTTACCCCTGGCTTCTGTCTACTTTTTCCACCATACAACTTTTCTCTGGCTGAATAGTTACTTATTAAAGTTCTCTGTACGTGGGGTGAGCCTCATTGAAGATGTGGCTGGTCTTGGAGGGTGAAAATAGGTCCTTGTTATGTTGTCTTCATATGCAAAGTGCTGACTGATTGTGGCTCTGTGATCTTTATTTCACGGTGTGACACCACCTCTAACACTATAGCTCACCTCACAGGTGTGAGCAGCGTTCTGAGCAGGTGGCAGCCCTTTCTGCTTTTGCTGAACTGGTATATCTAATGGTGCTATTTCTTAGCCACCACGAGGTACCCTTATTTATTGGAGCTCCCCGTCAGAGAACATGTGTGTCTTTCCCTGCCATCTCGGCTCCTGATTCCACCTAGCTAGTTGTTCCAAAACTACATGAAATCTAAACACTATTCTCACCATAGGAACTTCTTGGATCATGGTTCTCCCATTAAACTTTGTCTTCATCTTAAATATTGGTCTGATAAAAACTTTCATTTATATGCCCCTGTACAGTTGACAGCATTTTAAAATATATTAAATATTTCTACAAACTCAGTGGTAGTGATTACTTCCCTCACTTTTTGGTTGATAAAACTGAGACAGAAAGGTCAGGTGACATGATCAAACTTACAGTGAGTTAATCATGTGGTTGCAGTGAAATTCAATTGTGTTTTTTTTTTTAACTTTAATTTTAAATATAGTACCCTTCCAGGCCACATGCAGTCTTGCATAGGACTAAAGTATGTGTCTATAGAAAACCTGCATTAGTTCAACCCCTGGATGGAAATAGTAAGTGGAATGTGTAAGTGAAATTATTTGCAGAGACCTTTTTTTAGAGAGCATATAATACAGTGGGGAAATATGAAGGTAAAAGCTAAGACTTAAAGTCTTAAAGACTTAAAGACTTAAAGACTTAAGCATGAACTGCTTAAATTAGTATAGCAGAGCTTCTGAAAATACAGTTGCGATATTTCAAGAGATGTCAATTAATTTGATCAGAATAAAAACTGAATGCTAAATGTCAAAGAGCTTTGTGCCCATTTCTATCAAGCATCTTTTATTTATTACTTTTTTGCTAATAAAATTGGCAGGGTTAACACAGGAGTTTAGAAAGAGATTTAAAAATTTAATGCAATTATCATCAGTGATTCACGCATTACAAAGAAAGGTGTCTCAGAAAACCTTAATAGTTTAAGAAACTTAAAAGATTGCAAGGTTTGACCCTAAGAAGCTTTTTTCTTGTTCTCCTTCTCATCATTCTGGGTATTCTCTCAGGAAGACCTCATTCACTAAAATAACTTTAGCTCTTGAATATTAATGATTTCAAAATCTCTCTCCAAACTCATGCTCATTGGACTCTGACGCTTGCCCACTGGGCTCATTCACTACCACTTGCTGCAGGTACCTGAACTTTAACATGTTCAAAGTGGGAGACATTCTCCAATCACCAGCTCAAACCTCCTCATTCACCTGTTAAGGGTGTCACCTTCTATTGTGAGTTGAATAGTGCCTACAATTCCCCTCATTTAGGTCCACCAGAACTTCAGATGTGAGCTTGTTTGGAACCTGAGTTGCTCAGATACAAGTACGTGAGAAGAGTCATACTGGATTGGGATGCGACCTGTATCCATTGACTGGTATCCTCTTAAGAAGGCCATGCAATGGAACACAGAAGGAACTCAGGGGAGGACAGAGGCTGAGATTGGAAGGCTGCATCCAAAACCAAGGAATGTCAAGGATTACCACAACCACTGGAAGTTGGGAGAGACATGGCACAGATTCTTCCTCAGAGTCTCAGAAGGAGTGAATCTTGTCAGCCTCTTTAAAATTGTTTATTTGAGAGAGAAGGAGAGGGGGGGCAAAGGGAGAGGGAGAGCGAGAATCTCAAGTAGGCTCCATGCCCAGCGCCTGATGCGAGACTTGATCTCACAACACTGAGATCACGGCCTGAGCCTAAAACAAGAGTCTGATGATTAACCAACTGAGCCACCCAGGCACCCTGCCAACTTCTGATTTGATTTTGGACTTCTGGCCTCCAGTAACATGAGATAAATTTCTTTTGAGCAACCCAGTTTGTTGTGATTTGTTAGCATAGCCCTAGGAAATGGATGCATGATTTGGTCGGCTTCCCGTGGCCTACTCTTCACCATCTCCTTTCATATGAGAACCATCACCTACCCTTTTTCACATACTTTGGACAAGCCTCTTAAATAAATAAATAAATAAATTCTTATCTGCTCCTCTATTGCAACAGACTTGGCAATCTGTTTATTAAAGATCTCATTACTTATCCAGCCCATTATTTACCCTGCTGAAACCATCATGTTTCTCAAACAAAAAATGTAGTAAGTGAATTTCTTGCTTAAAAATATTTACATTTCATATATGAATTGTACTGAAGAGTTACTATGTTCCTGTTGCTGTTCTAGGTACTTCACAGGTATTAAAGCATTGAAAAATTACAGCAATGCTAAGAGCTATATGTTCTTAATATCACATTCACATTTTAAAGATGGGGAAAATCAGACATTGGAAGATTAACCTGCCCAAAGTGACCCAGCTAGCAAATGCCTCAGACAAGAACAATGCACTGGCTTTCAGGCTGGAGAACCTACTCTCTTATCACCACAAGCTCTCCAGCTTCTCATCTGTATAATTTTCTTCCAGACCATGTTCCCTTGAAATTGACTATTAAAAAAAAATCCAGATTAAATGTTGCTACCTTTCATGTCTATTTTGTTTACTGCTCTAACTTTGGCTTTTAACACAGTGATAGGCTCATTGAAGGGACTCACTATATATTATCTGAACAAATAATATATGGTCATGGCAGGAAATCTTGATGGTCATGGTAGGAAATCTTGATGGTCATGGTAGGAAATCTTTCTCTGATGCATCAGACAAAGCTGGTATCTTCTTGTTCCTTTTGTTCCCAGATCACTTTGTTCTTACCCCCATAATGTATGTGTTTTGCTATTACCCATCCTTCTCCTTCAGACTGGTTTTGACAAAGGCAGGGATCATCTCTTATTCAACTCTATATTCAAGAACATAGCAAGTACTTAATATATCAATTAAGTGTATTCAGTTAATAAATGAAAATTGCATCAGAAAAGCTTAGAAAGTGTTATTGAAATATGAAAATATATAGGTGTATATTACTTAAGTATATGCTTTTTTGTTATTAAATTTTGTATGTCTTTGACCATTAGAGTTATTATTTATTTCCTTTAATATATTTGTCTTCTCTATTAGACAGAATTTCCTGGGGGCAAGCTTCATGTCTTACTGTATGTCTAGAAGTTAACTTGTTAGTGCCTGACACATAGTCCAAACTTTGTATCTATTTACTGAAAAAAATAAATGCTTTATTTTTTATCTTCTAAATGCCTATCTTATTGACAGTCCTTCACATCAAAGATGTGGTAATTTAGCTGAGACACTATGCAAATGCAACAAGAACCAAGTGTCATTAGATGTATTATATAAGCAAGTGTGGGAAACAAGTAGTGAGTAAAATAATCTCTTTATTGTAGAAAATTGGAGCTGAAAAAACCCAAAGACAACTGTGTAGTAGTAATTGGTCTGAGATGATTATATAGGAGGTAATATTAGTGTGGGACTTTATAGAATAGATGAACTTCACTCACAGGAAGAGGAGGAAATAAGACATTACAAGAGAATTTAACTTCTTTATGTTCCAAGCTTGTTGAGAAGTTTTTAATCATAAATATGCATTTAACTCATCAAATATTTCCTATGAATTAGAGATGACCATAATTTTTCCCTTTTTTTCTGTCAACCCAAATAAAATTACTTCATCATCATGCATTTTCCTATAATAGAGCATTAGATTTTCTTTGCAGTTATTATATTTAGGGTTTTCATCTCTGACTAAGGGAAAGGCTGTCCAGCAATTTTCTCTTTTTATAATAATCTTGACAAATTTTGATTAACAAGTTTATTCTCTTCCCAGGAAATGAGTTGAAAGACTTCAATTTTTGTATTTTTCTCTATAAGCATTTATGTAGAGTTGAATTATTTTTTCCTTAAATGCAAAGATGAAATCCTCAGGAAAGCTGTTTTGCCTGAAATATTTTCTTTTTTAAAAGATTTTATTTGGGGATCCCTGGGTGGCGCAGCGGTTTGGCGCCTGCCTTTGACCCAGGGCGCGATCCTGGAGACCCAGAATCGAATCCCACGTCAGGCTCCCGGTGCATGGAGCCTGTTTCTCCCTCTGCCTGTGTCTCTGCCTCTCTCTCTCTCTCTCTGTGACTATCATAAATAAATTAAAAAAAATTTAAAAAAAAATAAAAATAAAAGATTTTATTTATTTATTCATGAGAGACAGAGGGAGAGAGGCAGAGACACAGGAAGAGGGAGAAGCTGGCTCAATGCAGGGAGCCTGACGTGGGACTCAATCCCAGGTCTCCAGGATCATGCCTTTGGCCAAAGGTGGTGCTAAACCACTGAGCCACCCGGGCTGCCCCTGAAATATTTTCATATGGAGTTTTAATTAAAGATAACATTTTAAGCAAATGTATGATTATTTACAGTTCATTTCTTATTATTTTCGTTTTTGTGAATTTTGTGAAAAACTTTTCTTCTTTTGTCTAATTAAGCAAATGTATTGGCATAAACTTGTTGATTATATTCTTTTCTTTTTTTTTTTTAAGAGAGACAGAGAGAGAACCAAATGAGGAGGGCAAAGGGAGAAGGAGAGAGGGAATCTCAAGCAGACTCCCTGTTGAACGTGGAGACTGAAGCGTGGTTCAATTTCAGGGCAGTGGGATCATGACCTGAGTCACAACCAAGAGTCAGACACTTAACAGACTCAGCCACGAAGGCACCCTTATTATATTCTTTTTATATTTGTAATATTTTAAGTATCTGTATGATTTTTCTTTTTCATTTGTATTATCGAAGTACTTTTTTCCCCTTAAACAATAATGCTATGATTTTATCAACTTTATTGTTTTTTAGAGAACCATAATTTGTCTTTTTAACATTTTTCTATTGAATATTTGTTTTCTTTTCTATTTCACAGATTTATATTCTTACTTTTAATGAGTATTTTATAAATCCAGTAAAATATTATACTTTAGGTATATAGGGAAACCTTAAAGGGGTCAATGGATAAATATATTCTTGATAGTCAAGTAATTATTATGCTAGATATAATTAAGTAATCAAATTGGAAAGTTAGAATATCTGGTTCAGGATTTTATGGCAGACATAGTGAAGTTATAGAGATGACAGATATCTGGTGTGGCTACATGACAATGGGTGAGAGGATCACCTAGAAGAGAGAGTCAAGCAAGATAAAGCCATGGGACTGATCATAATAGACTGCTGGTCAGGTTGTCCTTCTGAGTCTCATACCAAAGCAAACTCATTTGAAGAAAGGTCATTTTCTTCTCTATACATTTTACAGAGTTTCTCACAGAGAAGATGCCTGATACATGCTCAAAAAAGAACAGTAAAAACATTTAGCACAATTCCTTCCTTACACTAAAGCCTAAGGAGGTTATGTAACTTTCCCAATTCATAAAGACCAGCATTGAAAGACCTGAGACTAAGTCTCTCTGAGACATAGTCTCCTGAGAGCTGCAGCATGCAGACATTGAATGCCAAGGAAGGAGATGTGGACTGTGAATTTAACAATGGCATTGAAATGTGAAGTCACGTTTTGGTAAATCACGTTTGTATACCATACATATTTTATTAATATCTTTTTCTTTATCAAGGGAGTAGGAAAAACTAGAAGGAAGCCATAGAACATAGAAATGCAACCCAATCATATTAGGATATTGTGCGCGCATGTGCTTGTGTGTGTGTGTATATGTGTGCATGTAGTTGTGTATTGAACTTGTTCCCAAATCTTGGGTTTCACAGTATTTGTCTACAAGGGTACTCAACTGCTTTAAAAGCAGTAACTGAGAGCCAGGCACTAATCTTCTTTTTAAGTACATAACTGAATGTTCATAGTTCTTTAAACAATGCCATGAAGTGACCTGTATAGAAGAACTCAGGAACCAGGGGACCAGAGAGAAAAGGTTAAGGGGAGCAAAGCCTTTTGTTGCTCTAAATTAAATGAAGTTCTGTTTGCCCTTGGCCACTGACCCCACGCGCGGAGGTCTCTCAGGAACGAAGGGCACAGCTGCACCATGGATCACCGTCTGGGTGCCTCCCTTGCTTTTGTCTGCTTTTACGTGCAAACCGTATCTTTTAATGAGATCTAAGCTATTAGAAATCCTTTCAGGTTGTGGGAAGGTTTAAGTTCTTTGGACATTTTCTTTTTTCCATTACTTTGGACTCTATTAGCATATTGAATTTTAGGTGTGACAAGGGAAACCTCACAGTTAACAGTGAATGAAGATGCCCCTTTGCCTCCTGCATGAGTGAATTATGCAGGCTTCTGGAAGAAGAGCACCAAACACTCCTTAGCAGACCATTTCATTTGGATTGGCAAGAGAAAGAAAGGTAGAGAATTAGAACTTTCAGGTAAATGAATAATGGAAATGGGAGAATGCTATGTTTTCAATCCCTTAGTAAAAAATATGAATTGACAAAATATTGCAACATTTACATTAATATGCACAACAATTTGATTTTTACACTTGTAACAGTGTGGAGGACTTAGAGCACATGGAGGTATCCAAACTCATGGCCAAAGGGAGGGAACAAGGATATGAGTCTAAGTAGAAAGAGGAGACACACACACACACACACACACACACACACACACAGAAGTGTGAGTTTATTTCTGTGCTTGTCCATTAATGAGAATGTGCTCTTGACATCAGTGCTGATTTTTAAATGTTTGGATTATGGGTGTAAGGTGATTAGGTTAGGCATCAGGGTCTAATTTATTGTGAGGATAGATCATGTTTCATACTAGGGGCTTTATTCTATTGTACGAATTTCATAATGAATTTGATCTTATTAAAATGTCAAATAATACTATTGGATAACCTATCTTATGTGAGAATAAACAGCTACAAATAATCCTCCTAGTGGGTATTTTATCATTCTTTTACTGTAAAAATTTTATCAGTCTTCCACAAATACCACACATGAGATATGTTCTGTTGGTGAATTTCTTTCTCTGTTGTCTGTCCCTGATGTATATAGCTTTTGAACTCGATATATTTGGTTTTATTGGGATCACATGCCCCATTTGGCATCTTTGTCAAATGGTCCATGATTTATTATATATCCTGGGGCTACACTTGCTGAGCACAGTCATCTGTCCCGGAAGGCTCTGGAAACTCTCTGAGCCTCAGCATTTTCTGGATGGGCAGATTTGAAGTTTAATACTAGCTTCAAGACTTTTTATGATTTAAGCATTTCTCAATAAATTTAACTATACCAGGCCTATTTATTCAAACCAACTCCATGACTTGAGTGAACAGGAAAACAAACAAACAAACAAACAAACACAAGGTGCTAACCACACCATGACTAAACTCCACCAAGGCTTATAAGATCCCAAGCAACTACATTGGCTTCATGGTTGCCCAAGGTCAATATTATTGATAATGCAACACAGCTTATCTCCAATAATGTTACAGAACATGGGCTGTTGAGGGAAAAAGGATTTTTGGTGCAATAAATTTTTGAGAAATGTCATAACCTACATCCACAACTGGTGCCTCCAGTGGCCATAGATGCCCTTGACCAGTACTAGTCAACTAGTGCTCTAGTACATTTGAAACCTGTTACGTCTTGTTTAAACTTCTTGAATCACAAAATTCCCCCTTTCACATATGATCAATCCATTTATATCTGGCTGAACTCTTACTGTTAACTCCTACTAGGACAGAATTTTGAAAATGTTGACATAAAACCATGTGAATTTTGATATATCTGTTGTGCATTCCTCAATTTTATTTCTTGCACTTGTTCTATTATCTTAAGAATCATCTTAACTGGTGAAGTTGGTATCTTGTAGTCTGTGATCCCACAAGGCATTATTCAGTAATAGTCAAAGTGGAAAAGTGAATTAAGGTAGCTAGACAGATATGTTTTAGAAGCCTGGGAACTGGAATATAATGTTAGTGCGCTATCCAAATGAAAATATAACAAAGTCCGTAGAGCTGTGTTTGGTTTTAAAAGTCCTACAACGAGAAGCCTTGCACAAGCCAGCTGGGCCATGTTTTGCTTCATGAGCAATTTAATTAGTATAGTTCCTGAGCCATGTGTAAACTTAATGGCAAGACAGAGTCAACAAAAATTGGTTGTGAGAATGTAGCCCAGATGAAAGTATTGAATCAGTGCTTGCCTCTGTTGGTAATGAATAGAAAAGCTCTTTCTAGAAATCCCTATAAAGTGGCTGTAAGTAGCTATCCACAGGATCGCAAAAGAAAGATGACTAAAGGCACATAATTCAGCAAAATTGTTGGCAAAACTTCTGGTAATGAGGCGGGCTGGAGGATGATGAGAAACTGTATACAGAAAAAAAGACAAATATTGCATTTTTAGAGACATTGTGATAACATTGTTTATTAGTAAGGAATGGAATTACATTATTTCTGGCAAGTATAAATGTCCGGGTCATGCAGGCCAGGGCTGTTAAGGCAGTGTTGTTGAATATGCTCTTAGGAATCTGGGATCCTATCCATCCGTCATCACTATGGTGCATCCCTCCAACTCATGGTCTAAGGTAGCCACTATCAGATTGCATTTCTGGCAGTGAAATGGAGGAAAAGATCATGAAGATACAGGTAAAAGGTTCATGCTAGTTATCTTTTAAGGAAGTTTTCTAGGAGCAGACACATAATACTTGTGCCTGCATCCTATCAGGCAAAGCTTAGTTATGTAGCCACACTGAGTTGCAAATAAGTCAAAGAAATGTAACCTTATTCTGGGAAGTCATGATTTAGGTAAAATTTTATCACTTGGAAAATGAGAAGCTGTCTCGGCTGCTTGACAATCCATTTGGCTGTTCACCCTCCCTATCCTGAGATTGCATCCTGCTCAAATTCCAGAATACCAAGATAATGCACAGTGTTCTGTTAAGATGGTATATGGAAACTCGTCTTCTGTAATGACCTATCAATGCAAAAACAAATAATCTGTAATCACTACTTCTAATATACATTTATGGGTAGAAATGAAATAACCACAATTAAAAACTCCCATGTGGAAAAGTAGTCACTCTATCAACAAATCCTTTAGGGATGTATCAGTGAATACTTCATTTTTGGTAGTGGAATAAATTATTGATGACCTGGCTGCTTCTGTTTCTAGGCTATCAGAGGATATCCCACATTTGCTCCTTTGGAGCAGCCCTCTGGTTCTGCCTTCTGGAAGATTCTTTCCCTCCATTGTACTCCATGGCCAGTCATGTCTAACATGGGTAGGGGAACTTACTCTTTTTGGAGCTAATCAGATTTCTCAGGGTGTGGGTTTGGAGATCCAGGGGTGTTTTGGATGTAAAAAAAAAAAAAAGGAAATATTTGCATATCAGGCTTGTGGATTCTTTAAAAATATAATTTCTTGGGCAGGCCGGGTGGCTCAGTGATTTAGCACCACCTTCGGCCCAAGGCATGATCCTGGAGACCCGGGATCGAGTCCCATGTTGGGCTCCCTGCATGGAGCCTGCTTCTCCCTCTGCCTGTGTCTCTGCTTCTCTCTCTTTGTGTCTCTCATGAATAAATAAATAAAATCTTTTAAGAAAATATAATTTCTTCACAAATTTAGTAGACTTCTCAGCCATTTGGTCCTGGACAACACCCTGAGCATGTAATCAAAGCTTTTAGCTTTTAAGCTACATATTTTACCAACTGATTTCTGCATTTAATGGGTTCCCCATCCTTCTCTCTACTCCTCCTGTCCCACCAACCAAATGGAAGGAAAATGGCAGAGTTGTCTAAATTTTGGGAACCGCACAGTCCTCTTGTCATGAACTGCTAACCCACTTTGTCTTTGCTGTTATGCTGATTCCCCTTCTACATGTAAAGTAGCAGGTATACCTGCAACTGCTCTCCTATCTCTCCTGTGGACTTCAGCTGTATGTTCCTCAGGTTCCAGCCTGCTGATGGTTTTTCCTTCCTGGCTCCTTGTCCTGGGGACTTCAAGCTGGTTCATCCATCCCCCACAATTGCACAATTTCCTCTAATAAGTAAATAAATAAATATCTGTATACCTGTGTATCTCTACCTTTACATGTCTCTACACCTACAAATATACAACCTCCTATTACTGCTTCTCTGCTTGAGGCTTTTTTGAGGACTTGAATGGGGAGGCAACACCTTTCATTTGAGTTTGCTCTTGGGTTGACTCCCATAATCTGGCATAGAACTTTTAAAGAAAGGTACTTGAAAAAGCTCTGGGCCTATCTCCTATGGAGGCTGCTATTAAAAAGCCATGGAAGATAAATGCCCTAGTTTTAAAAATGGAAGCATTTTGCTTTTTGAGATCCACAGGCCCTGGCTTACTAGACTCTCAATCTGTTTACAGTGCTGCCTATTGACAGAGAGTGACTCACTTCTGCTCTCCACAGAGGTGTGCAGAATGGCTAGCATTGACAATATTTGTCTCTCCTCAGGGCATTGCTACAAGTGACAAGAAGCAACTAGCAAAAATCAATAATCTGAATTTTCTCAGTATTTCTTAGTATTTTCCCTAATGTCACTACATTAGTTGACATGTGATCTTTTAAGAAACAGAAAGGGTACTTTTTACCAGTATTTTGTCTAGGTACAATAAGTTTTCAGCTAGCAATGACTCAGATCATGAATTATCCCACCCTACCAATTCCACTAAGCAAATTCTATGGGTTTAGGTCCTGTTACCTGTAGCCTTTTTCCAGCTACCAATTGAGATTAGTTTTACCTATGAATACTAGTAATAGCTACAGCACTTAAGAGTAGCTTAAATAAGACCCATAGTTTTTTCCTCTTATGCTCAAGATGCTCAAAGATAATCTGGGTTAAGGCTGATGTGTCTCACGACAGGGTCAAAGACTAGGCTCTATCTGTCCTCCTTCTCTGTGATTTTCCTTCCCAAAGTCATTTCATGTTCTAATATGGCTGCTCACTCCAGCCACTAAATCACATTCCAGCCAGCAGAATTAGCAAGGCCAAAGGAGAAAAACAGGTCTCTCTTTAAAGACACTTGTCAGCGTAGCATAATTATTTCCTGTTGCACAGTAGTGGAGCATTAACTCTTTCTGCCACTTAAGTGCTATGTGATCTGTGAAGTAATGAGACACAGAGATTCCACAAGCAGGTGTTACAGCTGCAAAAAAATATTGCCCTTCACAATCAGAAAGAGTTATTTTATAGCTTCACCCATTCAGCATGGATACCTGAAAATAACAGAAACACAAGATGTGTTACAAGTTTCTATTAACTCTAGGTAGTTTCTTTCATATTTGCATGGAAGCACTGGTGACGTTTAAGAAAACAAAGTTGTAAAAAAAAAAAAAAAAGAAAAGAAAGTTGTGATTGTGTTTCACTTTATATGTTGACATCATCATTACTTTTGTTGTTTAAGCTCATTTGAAGATTAAAAAAAGAAATTCAGATTTCAACATTATTCTCAGGCTCAGTGTTGAGGGGGGAAAAAAAGGTCATTTATACAAAACACTGTTTACATTTGACTTCCTATGGGAAAGCTCTGAGCAAAACAAGGTAATGATTAGACCAAATTGGAACTTAATGTTAATGCTCTTTGTTATAATGGAAAGTATCAGTTCAGGTTACCTGGATGCCACTGAGAATTCCTTCCACATATGGCCAAACAGCTTTTACTAAAAGGACAAGTTACCTATATTGAATTGACACTTTCAAGCTTCCCTGGCAATGGTAAGAAAATACAAGCATAGTTTCATTTTGGGGATGGATATCAGCTAAGTGGCACTTGAGAATAGGCAAATAGCCAAACTCAGGAGTCAAATGGGGAATTAAATTTGCATTGCTCACTGAATTCCTGCTCCTAGTATATTTTCATTGTTTTTGTTTGTGTTTTTGAAATATCATGAGTTATCAGAATATAAAATAGATTTAGAACATTCAATTTTTCAAAATATGATGAATTCAATATCCATAAATTCCATCTAGTAAAATATCATAATATACTAGATAAAATATAAAAATGTAAGAAAAGATAGGAAATCTTAAAAGTCAAAAAATATAAGAAATTATTAATCCACAGAAGTAAAATAGAGTTAAAACTTATGGATGGTTTGGAGCAAATACTAATCCCTTGTGACCAGAAGTTCCTTACTAATGAGTCTCATTCAGGGCACAGAGGACCAATGTAATTTGGCAAGTTTAATTGAGATCTCTACAGAAAGCTTAAATGATTACACACTTGGTGAAAGTTTACAACACAAAGTAAATCTGATACTTGCTTGTCTTGGTTTTGGACTAGAGTACAAAAAAGTAGCACTTCTTATGAATTTCTGGCCTTGGATGAGAGAAAAGCTCTAATGTGAGTAACCACCTATAAGATATAAAAACTATCAGGAGATCATTTTTTCAAAGTGGTCCCAATTAGGAAGTATCCTTGCTGCTTGGGAAAGGGTAACACATATTCCCTTGGCAGGTGTGCACTTTCAACCCACACTTTAAAGAATTCTCACTAATCAAAAGTTATAAAATACATGAGAAAAAGTATCAGTATTAGAACACTCAAAAGAAATAACCAAAAGCTAAAGCAAATTCCAGAGTCAGACATTCAAAGACTGGATATTGGAACTATTTGATACAAATATAAAATACATGATTTAATAATGCTTAAGTACATAAAAAATTCTGAAATATGCTACAGAAAAATGAAATGAAAACACAGTCAGTTATATTTGATACTAAGAACTACATAGAATTCTAGAAATGAAATATCTAGTAATCACATCTAAAAGCCCAATAATTAGTCAGAAATTTATGACTTAATGGAAGAATTGAGAAGAAGCTATAAATAAATTATTTAGAATATAGCACAGAAGTACAGAGAAGGAAAATATGAAGAAGTTATGCAGGTAGAAAAATAATATATATTTAATTAAAGTTGACAAGATTGTAGAAAGGCAATTTTTGGAGAGAATATTGATTGAAATTTTCCAAAATGGATAAAGGGCACCCATCTTTAGATTCACAGATTCCAACCAATGTTAAGCAAGATAAATAAAAGGAAATCAATACCAAAACACAATGCAGTGAAAGGAAGGCAAAAACTAGATTCCTGGAAATGTTAAAGCAAACACAGAATAATCCACCCCTCCCCCCAAAAAAACAACCAGGGAGATGGTAATAGCAATTCAAAGGAAAAAGAGAGTTTACCAACAAAGGTACTTAGGCAAATAGACTGATTTTTCTGTAGTAACCGTGGAAGAAAAAAAAAAAAGGAAGCATTTCTTCAAAGTGATCCCATAAAATAATTGTTAATCAAAAATTCTATGCTCAGCAGTCTATCTTTAAAAAAAACAGAATAAATCAAAGCATTTTTAGGCAACATAAAAGATATTCTTTACCATTAACGATTTTAGAGAAGAAATTTCTAAGTATTACACTATAGGAAGAAGAAAAATGGTATCTGGAAAAAATTGAGATGCAAAAAGGAATGATGAGTAAACTGCAAATATATATGAAAATCTAATAAAATATGACTCTATATATCACAATAAAAAGTCTGATATATACCATAAAAACAAGACAGAAAAGACTCAGAGTTAAAATATTTTAATGCCTTTGTTTGGTTAGGAGGAGGTTAAGATATGAATTAACTTTTTACTTTGTGAAGTTAAGTATTCTTGAAAAACTAGTAAGGCAAATACTTCAAATAAATGTACCCTCTGAAGTGATGGAAAAGTAGAACTTTGGGGGGAAATCACCTTAATCAATACAAATAAATTAAGAAATGAAAAAATTAGCATAAAATCTCATGCAAGACAATTATTAAAAAATAAGATGTTAAAAATAAATGTAAATGAAACCATAATCACAATACATATAAATGGACTAAATTCTGCTAAAGGTGATTTTTATCAGATTGGATTAAAAATCATTAGATTATTTATAGTGTTAATAAGAAGTATGCAGAATATTTAACAATAAAGATATGAAATAATTTTTACTGAATTTTACAAAGCTTTTGTAGCTGTACTAATATCATATAAACTGGACTTTGGCCAAAAGTATTTATAAGATATAAAGATGGCAACTACCCAATGATTAGAATTTCAATTCACTAGGAAGAGACAATAGTTCTTATCTTAATTTGTATCAATAACAGCCTCAAAATACATAAATAACAAATTTGCAGCACTATAAGGAGAAATGAGAAAAATCTGGCATCATTGTAGGAGATTTTTACTATCTTTTTTGTCAGTGATTTCTAAATGAGATGAATAAATAAGGTATAACAGATTTGAACAACACCATAGATGGCTCTATTTTGAAGCTGGCAATTTTCCACCACAAGTATACATGGAATATCATGAAAATTAGCCAAATTTTAATAACTATCTGAGAATCATTTTCAAACAACTCATTTTCCCAATTAATTAAAAATTAGTCTTAGAGTTTCAAATTAATAACTTTATGTATTTGGATGTTAGAATAAGACCAAACTAACAAAAAATGTTAAATAAACATGAAGCAATTGAAGAATATAGAATATGTCCTTATTTATTATCAATTGAATGATATTAATTCAATTTACATATGTGGGTTACCTTGTAATGTTCATATCAACACTTTTTGAATCTACATCATTACTTGCCTGTTGAAGATAAATCAACAGAGGTTGTTCAGGTTGTTCACTATTAAATCATTCACCCAAATTGATGTAATGGTAAACATTGAAAGAGGATTTAAACCTCTGGGTTTTCCATATTTTGTTCTCTATTTTAAGCCTTTCCCTTCCTCATTTCTATTCTCACATACTTAGAATCTTGTCCTGTATTCCTCTTTATTGATTTCAACCAGAATTTGCTTTTGCTAATCTAACCATTAAATTAGTCTGTTTGAAATATAGCCTCCTACTTCTATTTGCATTCCAACAGCTAGGCTTAGCAGGGAGAGTTTGGGTCTGGAGACAAAGTAAGTTCCAGTTCAGGCTCTGATAGCTCTCTGACCATGGGCAAATTATTTGCAAATGGTCTCTCAGTCTTATAAGAAAAAATGCTAACACTTCCTTTGCAAGATTTTTGGAGATTAAAATTTTGTATGTAAAGCACTGCATTCACAGTATGACCCCGTTAAATATTTTGTAATGAGGAAAGTTTACAATCACTAAGTGTACCTAATTTTAAATCTTAGTGCCATTCCTGATTAGGTATATCACACCTGGCAATTATCTAAATTCCTAAAACCAAACGATCTTTATTTCTAAAATAAAAATATTACTCTCACTGCTGTGGTAAGGATCAAGGAGATACGGTATGTGACAAATTGTTGCTGGTATTGCTGTTGTTTTATTTTGTGTTATTTTTCTTAGTTAAAAACAAACAGCATCAAAAAACAACTTGTAATGATAGAATTTCAGAATTTGTAGTGATTTACAAAAGGAATATATCTCTTTCTATTTAGGAAAATAATGGATTATAAAACCAGCTAATTTTGCATGGATTCATTGGAATACACTAATGGGAGAAAAATCTTTTCTTTTCAATGAACTTAAACACGAGTAACTTGAAATGTTGCTCACTACCCCTTCTCTATACCTTCATTCAGTATGAATTGATAATTTGCAAACATGAGATAACGTTCTGGTAAAATTTTTTTTTTTAAATGTGTCAGTGTCAGTGCTTTTAAACTGTTTCAGTTAAATTGATTTAGACACAGGGAAGCAACTCTAAATGACATTAGCATACTTGCAGATTTGATAGACTAGAATATCCTAGAATATTCCTTATCATCTTTCTGATCTATCCAAAGTTAATTTTATTTGGTTCAGGACTAATTTGGGTAGTGAATCTCTTTTAAAAATAATATTCTCAATGTTATTTTAGGATAAATGTTTGTAAATTATTTGTAAGGCCACAGGCCAAATATGGTTGTCTACCTGATTTTATACATGAAATTATATTGAAACACTGGCACATCCTTTGTTGATATATTTCTATAGTTGTTCTTGTGCTAAAACAGCTGAATTCACTGTATGATCACAATATCTAATATGTTGTTGACTCTCTGATCCTTTACAGAAAGAGTTGCCCATTCTTGTTCTACAATTAAAATTAATAGGAAGATATATTGTTATAATGTTTAAGAAAAGCTTTTTCTTGACTCTGTATTCTCCCTGTTTTCTCTCCTATATTTAGAAAAACATTTTAAATGCTTTTGATTATATTATCATCCATTTGTATAATGTAATTTGCAATTTTTTAATAAGATTTTATTTTTAAGTGATCTCTATACCCACCGTGGGGCTTGAATTTACAACCCCGAGATCAAGAATCACATGCTCTAAAGGCTGGGCTAGCCAGGTTCCCCAGTTTATAATTTTTTAACTTTTGAAGAAGGCAATATTGCTTTTCTATTTTTCAAATAGAATTCTGCTCTGGGAAAAAAATCTTCATTTTAAAATATATCATCAATGAAAATTGAGAGGCTGCCTACACCATTGTTCTTTAAATACAATCGAGAGATACAACTATCATGCATTTTTTTTTTCAGCTTGTTTCCAGTGGTCAAGCATCTCTTACAGTAGTTAGCATCACAGGGAGTTTGCATTGCAGGCTTTTAGTCACCTGAGATTTAAGAGTATATTTATAAAAACACATTTTATAGTTATGGTAGTAATTTGCCATTCATTTTTGCAGTTGTGAAATTTTGCTAAGGCCAACTAAATGATCGTTAAAAATGCCCATTCAGTATTGATTAAATTAGTATATTTTATACATCACTCACAAAAATAAAAGAGTACAAATTTGTTGCTTAATACATGTCCCCTTTGGGCATGCACTATAAATTTAAACACTATAGTCAATTATTTTCAGTTTTGCATTATTTTGTTAAGAATCTTGCTTATACCACTGCCATATACTAAATTGAACATCAAAAAAAATCAGGAAAAAGTAATAATTTTGCATTTTAACAAGTAATTTATTAAAACTGAAAAAAATCCACCTTAAGTAGACAATGAGTCTAAATTGTGAGAGTTAAATAATCACATTTCACGGCCCATGTATTAGGAAATGCAGGTTATAGTTTCACAGGTATTCTAGGCTATGTTACTAATGAAGCAATTTGCTCTGCGTCCATTCCCATTTCACTTGCTGTCATCAACGATTAAAGAATGCCATGGAAGGGTCACTCTGGATTAGCACCCTGTCTTTGCAGAGATCTCCACTTAAAGGAGAAGGATTTTCATTTGTGTTCTGGGAGATGCCACAGGTTAAAGTTGTTCAACAGAGTAGTATTTTCTAAATGTTTTCATTAGGCAGTTATCATTGAAGAAGACAAATGTGGAGACATCCCCAAATGAAACAATCTATTTATATGGCTTAGAAACTTACTTAACACAGGACTGGGTATGCCTTGAAGCAATCTCCGGAGAAGAGGTAAGCAAATCCAACAAACAATAAGAAAACAATAAGAAGAAGCAAGCAAACCTGGGAGTTTTAGGGGAGCAATTACTACTTAAAACTGTGGGGACACCTGGGTGGCTCAGTGGCTGAGCATCTGTCTTTAGCTCAGGTCTTGATCCCAGGGTCATAGGATGGAATCCCTCATTAGGCTTCCTACAGGGAGCCTGCTTCTCCCTCTGCCTATGTCTCTGCCTCCTTCTGTGTCTCTCATGAATAAATAAATAAAATCTTTAGGAAAAGAAAAGAACTGTGGTTCATTCCATTTCCCTCATAGCTCCTGCAACTAGAGCTCCTACTATGAAGCCCACAGCTTCACCAGAGAGTTCTTCTTGCAGATGAAAGCAATGACAAAGATCTCTTACATCTCTTCTCCTTTTGTAAATATAACTCACTCGATTTTGTGTCTTTCTTGGAATAAGAGAGTAAAAAAGACAAGTCACACAAGTCATCTTATAAAATGTGACATTGCAAATAACTGTCAGGAGTATGGAGCTTTTATATTGAAAGCTCTGTAAAGTCATACAAGCAATTTACTTCCCCAAAATATATTTACTACTGTGTCAACTCTGTATAGTCTCACCCACAGAATTGCATACATCCCACTGCTTTTAAGAATTAAAGAAAAACATGCTTGACTGTGTTATTGGTGGCTGAGAAATCACACACTATTTAAAATAATCCACATCTTAGAGTTTGTAGAATAGAATTTCTGCTTGGATACAGAATCATGCCTTTAATAATAATAAACCACTTAACATGTGTCAAACGTTGCTTATGAATTATGGCAGTTTAGCTTTATGTGTGAGTTTAAGGGTTCATGTTTGTGTGCATGTATGTATGCTTGTATCTATTTAGCAATTTTTAAACCAGATTTACCTACTATGAAGTGATTTTTTTAAATGTGGAAGCAAGTTAGTTTTTTAAAATTATTATTATTTGAAAAAAATTATTATTATTTGAAATTTGTAATAAACCTTGACAGCACCTTTTGGAGGAAGAATATGTAAACCTTTTAAAAATGGAACTTGTTGAGTTGAATGGCCTGATTTCTTTGGGAAATGTCATATTAATCTTTGGGCCACAATACAAAGAAGCAGCAGTGATATTGACCCTGCTAAGTGAATGAGGAAATGATTTGCAGGAGGTTCATGAGACCATTTGGAAAGTTTCACTTCAATAGAATCCCAAGATAGAAGACATGAATGAAGCAACAGTGGCAAATAGAGGTTCAAAAAATAGTAACTAGGGATCCCTGGGTGGCGCAGCGGTTTGGCGCCTGCCTTTGGCCCAGGGCGCGATCCTGGAGACCCGGGATCGAATCCCACGTCGGGCTCCGGGTGCATGGAGCCTGCTTCTCCCTCTGCCTGTGTCTCTGCCTCTCTCTCTCTCTGTGACTATCATAAATTAAAAAAAAAAAAAAAATTAAAAAAAAAAAGTCAAATCCCACGTCGGGCTCCCGGTGCATGGAGCCTGCTTCTCCCTCTGCCTATGTTGTCTCTGCCTCTCTCTCTCTCTCTGTGTGTGTGACTATTATAAATAAATAAAATTAAAACAAAATAGTAACTAATTTTAACTAATTACTAATATAGTAATATATTAGTGGAATATATGGAAGGTACTAACACTGAGGCCTTTATATAAATTATAATATTTGATCTTTAGAAAACTTTATGGTAGTCTCTATTTTTACTTCCAAATTTCAGGAAGGAAAAAGACTCAGACAAGTTTCAGACTTGGATTTGCATCTCTACTCATGTTTTTAACTGTATGAAGTGAATGTAGCAAACAGACTTGTTTTTTGGAACAAACATTTGTAGCTGACCTCTAATCTAAGAGGCAGATTTACAATCAATTTCATGTTTTTTGAAGACTAGCTGCAGCCACTAATCAAAGGGCATGTACCTACAACCTTCAGAGGGAAGTGAGTATTCCATTTGTTTTTTTTTTTTTTTTTTTTTAAAGATCTTATTTATTTACTCATGAGAGACACAGAGAGAGACACAGGCAGAGGGAGAAGCAGGCTCCATGAAGGGAGCCCGACGCGGGACTCAATCCCGGGACCCCAGGATCACGCCCTAGGCAGAAGGCAGGCACCAAACCACTGAGCCACACAGGGATCCCTCCATTTGGTTTTAAGCAGTAGATGCACACATAAAAATTAGAATTAGCAGTTTCAATTATGAAAATTTGAAAATTAAGAGCATTTATATGGTGATTTATTATTCATTTCTATGTCTTCTTAAACTCAAAAGCATGATTCTGTAGTTTATGTTATAAAACTTCAGCAAATAAACATTTCTTTAATATGTCCATAAATAGAAATATTTCTCTGCTATTTTTTTAAAAGATGTTATTTATTTTTTTGATAGAGAGTGAGAGTGAGAAAGATCACAGAGGGAGGAGAAGGAGAAGCAGACTCGCCACTGAGCAGAGTCCAAGGCTAGGCTTGATCCCAGGACCCTCAGATCACAACCCTAGCCAAAGGCAGATACTTACCCAACTGAGCCACCCAGGAGCCCCAAAATATTTCTCTGTTTAAACATTCAATAAAGTCATTGAAAATAGATATAATGTCCTATTAAGGCTGGGAATATCTCCAAGAAAGTAATGTATGTTTATAGGAGTAATAAAAGTATTTAACAACTAGTACAGTTTGGGCTCTGGCCAATCAGAATGGATGTTGGCTGTAAACAACATATTTGAATGTGTGAATTGGACAGATTTTTAAACAACTATAAATATGTGGGTTTAATGGACAGAGTTTTATCCCCTCATATTCATATGCTAATGCCCTAACTTCCAATGTAGCTATACCCAGAGACAGAGCTTTTACGGAGTTAATGTAAGTAAGACAAAGTCCAGAAGGTGTGACCCTATTACAATATAACCAGGGTCCTTATAAGAAAGGGAAAAGACACCAGGAATGTATACACAGAGGGAAGATCATGTGAAGACCCAGTGAGAAAGTTGCCATCTACAAAAATAAAAGAGCTGGTTTCACCAGAAACCAATTCTGCTGGCACTTTGGTCTTAGACTTCCAACCTCTAGAACTGTGAATAAGTACAATTGTTTTTAAACAACCCAATCTGTGGTATTCTGTTATGGGAGTCCTAGCACGTTAATATAGGGAGAGTAATTATTTATGTTCAAAAGTATTTTTTATTTTGATTTTTAAAAATCAAAGTTATACAAGAAAGTTGAAGTAGTGAAACATGTTTTATAATAACATTTTTAAAAAAGTCTTGGAGTGCTATTTCTTAAAAGGCAATACTTTTATGGCATTTTAACTGTTTGGGGCATATATATTCATATTTATAAGTAAAATACTTTTAATTTCTTAATTATTTGCATATTAACTAACACATTAAAATCCAAAAGATATGAACTTAATTGTCTTCTCTCTGCACTGGAATCATACACACTCACACACACACACACACACACAGAGACACATATGTGCACACATTTCCCCCTTCCCCTGATCTTTTTGCAATAACTATATTAGAATTTTCAGTAAAATAAACACAAAGTGTTAATATTATCAAGGCCATATTAATAATATTTTGTATTAAATTATCTTAGTATTTTATAATTATATATTTCTGCTTTTAAACTTTTACTTTCTCCAGGGTTAAGAATAGACCTATTTTTCCATTTGGTTAATTGTCTAGTAGACATCAAAAATCCATTCCCCAAATCTCTCACCAAAATAGATATTCACTCTCAATACTTTCAAATTACTGTTTTTTCTTTCTTTCTCTGGATTTTAACCCTGTCTACTGACTCTCCATGTCTGCCCACTGGCTGATATCTCTGGATATCCCTTCTCTATTCTGATAATTCCTTTTATCTCTCTCCTAGTCTGGGTTTTATGTTTCTGAATTCTATATTACTCCCTCTCTAGTCTGGTTCTTCATTTCAATACATGGAATCTTATAGCAGTTTCTTGAGGAAAAAAATGCACGGAGGACAAATTTTTGAGACATTTAATGTCTGAACATGTCTTTATTATTAACATGCTCATTAGGTTCATAATTTGAGTATAAAATATCTTCCTTGGAAATATTTTATTTGATTTGAAAACACTTAAAATGAGATTTACTCCCTGAAAAAAAATTTTTTTTAATTAACTTTTATTGGTGTTCAATTTACCAACATACAGAAAAAAATTTAAACTCATAATGATTTAATGACTTAAATGTAAGATCTGAAACCATAAAAGTCCTAGAAGAAAATTAGTTAAGAATAAAAATTTCAATTGTATTCTTTTGTATCGTAGTTTTCCTGTTTTTCCAACACCATGTGTGAAAATGACTATTTGTACCTTTCTCTACAGTGCATTTTTGTTGATGACCAGTTGACCATATATGTGTAGATTTATTTTAGACTTGCTATTCTATTTCATTGGTCTATATGTCTGTCTTTATGCCAGTGCCATACTATTTTGATTATGGTAGCTTTGTAATGTATTTTAAAATTAGGAAATATGATACCTCCAGCTTTGTTCCTCTTTTTTAAGATTGATTTCGTTATTTGTAGCTTTTGTGGTTCCATGTGAATTTTATGATTGTTTTTTCTATTTATGTAAAAAAAAAGGTCATTAGGATTTTTGTTGTTGTTGTTGGAAAAAAACAGCTTTAATGGTATTCAAAAATACTTTTTAAAAAGCATTCTAGCACAAGTTTTCTTCGTAAACTAGATTATGTTGTAAACTTTCTCCTAAATCTTTTAAGAGTGTTGGTTGCCATTAGGATTTTGATAGGTGTTGCATTAAGTATGTAGATGACTTTGGTTAATATGGACATTTTAACAAATTTAAATTTTTCAATCCATGCATAAAAGATGTCTTTCAATTTGTGTCTTAATTTCTTTTTTTGATATCAAAGTTTTTAAGCTCCTGAGTTTATTCCTAAGTATTTTATTCTTTTTAGTGCTATTATAAGTGGAATTATATTCCTAATTTTCTTTCCAAATTGTTCAGTTTATAGAAACTACACTATACACTATGTTGATCTTTATATTGATTTTGTATCCTGCAACTTTGCTGAATTTATTAGATCTAACAGTGTTTTTATGAAATCTTTAGGATTTTTCTCTATATAAGATCATGTTGTCTACAAAGAGGGATTACTTATTTTCCTCCTTTCTCATTTTGATGCTTTTTATTTCTTTTTTCTACCTAATTGCTCTAGCAAGGATTCCCAGTACTCTGTTGCATAGAAATGTCAAGAATGAGTCTTTCTCTTGTGCCTGATCTTAGGGGGAAAAGCTTTAATTTTTTCATCATTGAGTGGAATTTTCCTGTATGTCTTTTATTGTTGAGGTAATTTCCTTTAATACTTAATGGGTTTTCTTCTTTAGCATGAAATGATGTTGAAATTTGTCAAACACTTTTTTCCATCTATTTACATGATCATGTAATTTTTATTCCTCAGTCTGTTAGTTATGGTGTATTGCATTAACTGATTTCTATGTGTTGAACCACTCTTGCATCCCAAGGACAAATTAGGTTTGTTGTGGTGTAGGACACTTTGAAGGTGCTACTGAGTTTATTTTACAAGTATTTTTTGAAGATTTTTCATCTATATTTATCAAGGTATTAATCTGTAGTTTTCTTATGGTTCCTTTGTCTGGCTTTGGCATCAGGGGATTGTTGGCCTCAAAAAATAAGTTTGGAAGTACTTTTTTTTTTTTCTTTAAGTTTTTGGAAAAGTTTGAGAAGGATAGATGTTAATTCTTCTTTAAGAGTCTGGTAGAATTTACCAGTGAAACCATCTGGTCCTAAGTTTTATTGGAAAGTTTTTGATCACTGGTTCAATCTCCATTCTAGTTATATATCTCTTCAGACTTTCTGTCTTTATGATTTAATCTTGTTACATTGTATGTTTCTAGGAATTTATCCATTTCTTCTGTGTAATCCAATTTGTTGGTATACAATTGTTCATGGCAATCCTTTTTTATTTCTGAGGTATCATTTGCAAGTTCTCTATAATATTTTTATTCATAATTTTAAAACATTTCTCTACATATTTTCCAGTTACTCATAAATTCAAAGATATTCTGAAATTTGATCATTTGTATGTAACTTTTTTGTTTTCTTGGTAATTTAAAAATATATGTTCTCAAGATTCTGAAATTTCATAAGGATAAAGCCTTATTGTGGTAATTTTTTATTTATTTTGTTAAACATTGTAGCATTTTCACCTGGAAAGCAATGTCTTCAGTGGGACAATTCAAATATATGGTTATATTCTTCCTCTTTCCATCTCTTTATTTTTTATTCCCTTGTTTTCTCACTTCTTATTTTTTAGAATTCTTATTATTTTGTACATAGGGCTTCCTGGGATAATCTTGACCTTTCTTAACTTTTTTCTCCTAGGATGTTCTAGTTTATGGAAATTATCTCATTTTAATAGTTTAAATAAATTATTGATTTATTTTTGTTTTATGTTTAACTTTCAAAATCCCATTTTTCCCCCACACATAACCAATTAGAGTGGCCTAGTCTTATTTTGTGGATGCCATACACTTTCTTACATTTTGAAGATAATGATTATAAATTTTTGAAGTTTATTGGGGACTCCCTTCATTTTCTATATTTCCTCTCTCTACCATTGTTTGTTTTTTTACTTGTATTTACATGTATCTGTCTTTCTGGTTAGAGATTTTCCTCAGATGTCTAGTGGTAGTAGTTATCTTTGTGTTTGTATTCAAAGTTAAGGGCCAAATATCTGATTATAATCCTGGACAGAATGTTTAATGTCTTGTTCATTTCAGTGATTAGAGAAAGCCAATATTTGGAGGTCTCCAACTGTTGGTATCCGTACACTATATTTCTTAAACATGATAATCTCTCCAAAATGGAATTTCAATCTGTTGCCAACAATTAAGCAATTTCTTAGACTATTGGTTAAGACTACTGTTTCTATAAAATACGACACCTATGAAAAAAAAAGACACCTATGAATACAATATCTGCAACAATATGGAAGTTGGTTTTCTTCCTTGAAAGGGACTCCATGTTAGCAAGTGGGACAAGGACAGCCCCTACTCCATAAGACCATCTTAATTCCTGACCAGAGGAAAGGAGAAAAGTAAGAGTGTAGACTAAGCAGCTCTCTCTTAAAAATGTGATATGCAAGTTGTACACATCATTCCCATCTGCATCCCATTGGTAAAAATGTAATCATATGGCTCTACCTAGCTGCAATGGAAACTTGAAGAGTAATGTCTGCTTGTGTACTCAGCTAAAACTAGGAAGAGTGATGTCTGCTTGTGTACTCAGCTAAAACTAGGAAGAGTGAGGGTTTCCAATGAAAAAAGGGAAAAAAAGAAGATAGACACTGATAAAAATGTTCAATATCACACAGGAGCCACATGCTTGATTTGGCAATCTCATAATTCAGACTGTAGGTGTCCACTCAATTTCACACGTTAGTGCCATGTTTGCACCATGAGCTGTGCCTGATATCCTAGTCAAGAATCCCTCTTTTTCTTGATTGTTTGCTTCTTAGTTGGCTTGTTTGAATTTAAAGCTCTGGTTTTCTTCCTTAGAGTAGGAGGGATAGTTGTTTAGCTTAGTACTTTGCAATATAAAATTTTCTTTCTGCATTTTCAATTAACTCTTCTCTTTTCAGCCCTTTGAGAAACTTTACTTTGAAGCAATCTGATACCGCCAGTTCTTGAGCCTTTCTGGGATGCCATGTTGTGAATAGGCTTACTTTGGACTTCCCTCAGAAATTTCTAGCCAATGTCTTTGCAAAGCTTATGTTTAGGTTTCCATATCACACTTAGTTTGCAACTTTCAAAAATTTGTAGTTGTTGTTTTATCACCTATTCTCTTTGCCTTTGTAGATATATGCCTTTTAACAACTATTAATTTTTTTATTCTTCCTTTTGCAGAGTTTTTATGTGGTTACCTATCTTGGCAGCAGGTAGAGATAATAGAATATAATAAAGTGCAAAATAAATTCTTCTTTGGCTTCCTTTCCATTTAAATCAGATGAAATGGAATAGAGAAATTGAGACCTAAGGAAAATATATTCATTTCTGCACAGGAGAGATACTACAGTTTTAACCCTAAAAAATTCCCTTTTCATATCGCTGTGTCTATGTAATTTTGTAGCAAAACTATGTAAACTTACAGGAATGCTAAATGAGTTGGAATGCTGATCTAATAAAGTGGAAAGGAAGAAATATGTACTCTGACAATGCTTAATCCATCCACCAAATATCTGTGATATGTATGGTGGGGCAGGCCAAGGAAAACAAATATAAGGAGGCTATATAGATTTAAGCAAAAAGCCTGATGGGAGTTTATAAGTGGAAAGGTGGCTACTGGAAATTAGACAATCAGCAGAGATTATGGCAAAAGCTAAGGAGTCTTGGAGGGGCTTGCTGGTGAACTGAAGGAAGCTAATCTGAGAAAAGCTAGGGTATAGAATCAGGGGATTCAGTAATGGCTAAAGATAGACTCTGTTAACCTTAAAAGTAAATCTACTTGTTATTTTACCAGCAAAAGGTGGGTTTATTTGGGAATAAAAGAGAATTGCAACCCAGGGCAAATAAACGGCAGCAGAACCCTAGATAAGTCCAGGGAACAAAGGGGAAGTCTGCTTTTTTTTTTTTTTTTTTAAGGAGAAAAGTGGTAAGTTGAGAAGGCTATTTATAAACTAAAAGTACATTGGAGGAAACTGGAGTTCAAAGTGTGGTGACTTCTCATTGGCTGAGCTGTTGCAAGGGAGTGAGAGGATATGGTAATGGTTTCTTCCTCCAGCTAAAGCAATAGAGTAGTATCCATTGCAAAGTCAAGTCTATGTAAGGTCAAGTGAATCTTTTCCTGTTGGGTTTGTAATTGACTCTGAGTGGTAGGATGTGAGAGCTCCCTCATGCTGAAACTTCCCACTTTATGTATGTATGTACGTATTTTTAAAGATTTTTATTTATTTATTCATGAGAGACATAGAGAGACAGAGACATAGGTAGAGGGAGAAGAAGGCTTCCTGCGGGGAGCCTGTTGGGAGACTATCCCAGGACTCTGGGATCACAATCTGAGCCAAAGGCAGATGCTCAACCACTGAACTACCTAGGTGCCCCCTTCCCACTTTGTTTTAATGAAATTTCCCATTACTGATTTTCACAATTCACATACCTTGGATCCATAATATAATATAGTTAAGAAAAACTGCTGATTTCAGCATGGACTGGAAGCAAATCCTAGCAACACAGTCATTTGGAAATGTAATACAAGAGAAATCTCATTCCCAAAGGGAATAAAAAGATAAGGCACTTTCCAATCCTGAATAAACTTGGATATGTGCAGATTGGCCCAAAGGGACTGACTGAGCTCATCAATTCTGGGATCCAGTCACTAGGGATGCAATAGAAAAATTAGACTTGAGAAAAGTAACACGGTAAATACCCAGTGACTAGACCAACACACATGTTCATCTAGGGACTGGTGATAAGGTCTAATTTGATAATCCATTAAGCTACTGCTCTGAGCTGCTGAAAAACAAACTTGGTCTTGAGCTTTAAGAGGCTGTTTGGAGATAGATATTATATAGACTCAGGGGTGGAAATTACAGGAAAACTGAGGATTAGATTCAAGAAAATTATATATTTTTGATTTACTTTGAAACATTCCTCATTATTATCTGTACCTCTAGCTATAATGTGTCGTCTCAATCGTTATTACCTAAAGTCCCAGGAGGAAAAAAAACTATCTATTTGAGTTCTTAATTACATTGTTCTTTGTCCTTTTCTATAAAATGCAAGGTGGTAGAGCCTCCAGATCAGCAGGGGATGCCTTAAGTGTGGTAAAAGGGGACTCTCTCAGTCCTTAGAGAGCAAACAATTTTCAAAGCCATTAGAAACTTTATGAGAAGATCCAATAAACAAGGGACAAAGAAGGGTTTTATCCTAATATCCCTTTTTTAATCCTAATATTCCTTTAAGAAGAATAAAACGGTCTTAGCACATTGTTCTCCTTTCTTTTATTTATCAAATTGGCCACCAAGTCTGTTTGTTCCTATCTTTAAATCATTCCTAATTACAGCCCTTCCTCCAGTTCTGTAGCTGCTTTCTTAGTAAACACTCTCATCATCTTTCTCACATGTTATTTCAAATGACTTCTGTCTTATCTCTTCATCTCTATTTCATACTCACTGTGGTATGAGAGCTATCTGTCTGAAAGTTAAATATAGCTATGTTGTTATTCCAATGCTAAAGATAAATTTCAGTGGCTTACTGCACAATAAATCTAAATTCCACTGCATGACATATGGAGTATTTTATAATCTGTTCTGTATCTACCTTTCTAAACTTCCTCAACAAACTCCAGCCCTATAATATCTCTTGAGTTCCATGAATATCCCTTGCTTTTGACAACCTTCAAGTCTTTGCTTCTTCTGGCTCTTCTGTTTTATGCTTTTCCATCACTTTCCGACCCAAAAATCAGAAAGCATGCATAAAGGCAATTCCTCTAAAGGCAGAAGTCTGGCTTCTTAAAAAGTCTGAATTCTAAAAAGGGGGCCTTTTTACTCAATAACTCTTTAGTGAGAAGGAGTATTTGTTCTGCCTTTTGTTATTATTGTTGATTTTATGTTTGTTTTTTTGTTTGTGTATGTGTTTGTTTGTTTGTTTTATAGCAAAACTCTTGGAAGGGGAAAATGATTCCAAACTCTGGGCAAAATGTCTTTCTTTCAAATGTGTCTCCTTTTCAGTGAAGGAAGTCATGGAATGTTTTGGCCAGATACTTCCACTTAAAACTTTAAGATTTTTTTTTTATCATGCCAGTTTAAAATAAAATCTTAGCTAAAATATGGCACATGTCAAATCTAGAACAGAATGTCTCCCAGTTTCTAAATTCTGTACAACCCAGCCAGATACATGGAATGTGAATTTTGGTGAAATAAAAAATTACTGCAGTGAATAAGCCCAAAGTAAAAAGAGTGACATAAAAGTATATTGAATTAATTAGTAATCTCTGAGGAAACAAGAGAGTTGTGTTGAAGAAAGGGATGAGAGATGAGCACTGGCAGATTGTTATGCAAATAATGCCCTTCAAATTGATCTACAAGTGAAGATAGGCATAATATATTCTATACTTTATGTAGTATATAAAAGAAGCGGCTTAGGGAACAGACACATTCAAAAGATTCTATCTACAAGACAGGCTTTTTAGTCCAGTTATTTGGATTGGCAAAATGTCTTTAATTTCACTGATTGTGTGGCTCTTCTTTTGCCTGTGAAGACACAACTTTGTCCAGAGATGACAAATACAAGAGTCCCTTGGGGGATCCCTGGGTGGCTCAGCGGTTTAGCGCCTGCCTTCGGCCCAGGGCGTGATCCTGGAGTCCCGGGATCGAGTTCCGCATCGGGCTCCCTGCATGGAGCCTGCTTCTCCCTCTGCCTGTGCCTCTGCCTCTCTCTCTCTTTCTCTCATAAATAAATAAATAAATAAATAAATAAATAAATAAATAAACAAACAAACAAATAAACAAATAAATAATAAATAAATCTTTTAAAAAAATACAAGAGTCCCAGCATCACAACTGTGGCTATAAGAAGTGTGCACCCCCTGAAAGATAGGTCTGTCCCTTGGTCAAATCAAAAAAGAAAATACATTAGTCTTTCTAAGTCCCATTCTGGGATCAGGAGACATGAAGAATGCTACCTTACTTGCTTTTCCTAACCATCTTTGGGAAACAAGGTGTGCTTAGTTCACCACATCATGAAATGCCTTCATCACATTTTATTTCCAAAAGGATATCCCTCAAAGGGTATAGGATACATGACAACTCAACCAGAGCAAGATCCACTCAGGATAATCTTATTTGAAAGGAGACCTCATCATTGGTATTTTTCACTGGTATTTGGGATTTTGTCAAAGGCACATATTTTAAAATTGAATTTTAATGCTGTTCATTAAAGTTCTTACCAATATGCTACCATGTTCACCTTTTACCCATCCTTAATAATATATTTATACCTGAATAATTTGGATAATTGTATAATTAGTACATTATAATCCAAAAAAATAAATATATTAATAAAAATTTTTAAAAAATCATTGCTTTTTAAAATGTGATACATATCTGTAGCTTACTAGCAATGTCACCTGGGGAATATTAGATTATGTAAGTTTTTTTAAGATTTATTTATTTATTTTAGAGGGAATGAGAGAGCGCAAGTGGCAGGGATGAGTAGAAAATCTCCCAATACAGGGCTCCATCTCACAACTCTGAGATCATGACTGAGCCACCCAGGCACCCCACAGAATATGTAAACTTTTAAACTCTTTATATGTAATAGAAAAACTTCTATTGGTTATTATATGCAATAGAAACTGGATCCATTTAACTTAAGGGAAATGAGAATTTATTACTTGGATGAGAGGAATCCCTCCAGAAGGAACAGAAGACAGATGAGCAAGACTTGTAGCAAGCACCACTTAAACAACTCCAGACATTCTTGGAAATACACTTGAACCTTCTTGGAATGTACTTGGAAGGACACTGGGGCATTGTGTTGTGAGTTAATAAACTCCCCCAAGGAGACAGTCTGACTCTATTTTAGGTCAAAGACAGTGCCTTGATTCTATTGGATTAGTGAGAAGAAGGATCTGAAGAGAGGAAGCTCTAAGAGCCATCCTCCTTCTGTAGAGTATAGCAGACTACTGGATGTAGCCTCTTCCCAAGGCTGGGGCTGGGCAAAAAGAATGGAACCTAGAAGGCAAACAAAACAAAACAAAACAAAAAACAACAACCACAAAACCCCATTAAGTAATATTAACTACATCAAAGGACCAAAGTGTTATTTAGGAGGGTTAAGTGAGATTTTGGCTGTGTACATAAATAGAGTAGTATATCTTTAGTTGGCCCAAAATGGGAAAATAGGCTTAGCTGAGGTATAATTGGGGACAGTTCCTACACACTATAATAAAAGACCTTCTAGAGGGCTTATTTGGAGAGTAAGCCCAATAGCTATGCAGTGAGTGCCATTAATGTCCTGCTCAGACCTGCTAACCAACCCAGTACACTTACTCCTCAGCTGTTATGAATTAGGTATTGTCAACTCATACCTGCCCCTTCTCTAGAGAATTCCCGTCAGATGATTGAGACCAACTTCTTAGGAGATTATGGCCAGCCCTGCTGTCTACTCTACCCCCTTTCACCCCTACCAATAGGGTGATTTGCAGACAAGGATGGAGGAGCTGATATGCAGTTCAAAAGACCCACTTCTTTTCTTCAAGATGGAGCTAATGTTGCACTGGGATTTACCCTTCAAATTCCCTATGAATTGGGCCCATTCCTTCCATTCCCAATAAATCTTATCCTCTCAAGTCTGTCTCAGGCTCTGCTTCTACAGGATCTAAGACATATTTACCTCCCAGTCTAGGCATAGAAGGTGGGAAGTCATCAATGACATTTATTAAGGGGCACATTTATTCCCAACTTCTCATATTTTTGCTTTGGCGACAGTTGCAATTTAAAAGAAAAAAAAAAGCACAGGGATAACTAGGAGAAGGAGCAGATGGACATATATCAAGAGACTGAGATTCAGAAATATATCTATATCTACACGAAAGAACAGGAATAGACCTCAAAACATACCCTGCTGTCTAAAAGTCCTCAGGCAGGGTATTTAAACCATGAGAACATGTTTCGACTTAATATTATATCAGCAAGGATGGTCACAGCCTCCAAATAATTTAGGATAGCTCAGAAAGGAGTCATGGAATGAGTCCCCAGGGAACAGCCTAGAATCTACTGAGAGTACCTTTATAAGTGGCACATTAGCAATTAGTCTTTTTGAGGATTTGGGCAGTTGTAGTAAGAAATTGGTTAAAAAAAATAACTTATTCAGAGGGAATAGCAGGAAGATTAAAGATAATACTCTAAGTACTATCATATGAGTTTTAAGATAACTCTATTCTTATGGCTGGAGATGGGAGTGTCACCTGTTCCCCCAGAGAACATGCCTGCATGACGAATGGAATTAGGACTCCAGGAAGACACAAGGAACATAAGATACAGTTAAAATGATTCTGTTGCTTATATAGTAATTCAGCCAAAAAATGTTTAATTTGTAGCTAACCATGAGGAAACCAATAGACAAAAATAAACAAAATCAATGTTATAAAAACTGAAAAAAACTGCTAGATTAAAAGAGTAAAGAGATATGACAATTAAATGCAAAGCAGCATCCTTGATTTGATCCTGGGTTGACAAACAGACAAACGACAGCTCTAAATGACAACATTGGGACATGTGAGGAACACTGAATGTGATGAATGTTAGATAATAGTATAAAATTCATATTAGATGTCCTAAAGGTAGCCATTTTATTATAAATGTTCAGAAGTTCCTTTTTCCTAAAGGACAAATACTGAAGTATTTAAGTGGGAAGTGTCATTATGCCTGTGAATAATCCTCGAATGTGTCAGCAGAAAACAACAGGTACATACGCATAGAAAGAAAAGTAATGTAGCAAAATGCGAACAGCTGCTGAATCAAGGAGAAAAAAATATAGGTGTTCATTGTACCATTCTCACAACATTTTGTAAGATTCAAATTTATCAGCATTAAATGTTGTGAGAAAATACATTGATTGATTCAGAAAGATAAATTTCTTGTCCTTTATTTCATAAAAAATGAAAGCTTTTAGGAAAATAGAAGGTTAAGATTCATGCCTGGGCAGGAGATGGTCTGATGGAAGAATAACTTCATAGTTCAGTTTCCGCATCCATATAGGGAAGGGAGAAAATTTTGGTGTGAACCATGGACACTTTTGGCAGTCCCAGAACTTTATTTCATACATTTTACTATGAGAAACATCCAGGAATATGTTATCCAAAGAACAATCGGGACCAGAAAGCAAAGATACAAATTCAGTACGCAAATACAGCTAATGGTTTCAGCCCTCTGAGAGGTTCAGAAGGGAAAGAACAAATGAAAAAGCATGAACACAGCAGATCCTTACTTAAAGGAGCAGAAGGAAGGCAATAGAAACAGAGGCCAGTCAGGACGCCTGGGTGGCTCAGTGGTTGAGCGCCTGCCTTCGGCTCAGGGCATGATCCTGGAGTCCGGGGATGGAGTCCAGCATCGGGCTCCCTGCATGGGGCTTGCTTTCCCTTTGCCTCTCTCTCTGTGTCTCTCATGAATAAATAAAATAAAATAAAATAAAATTATAAAATAAAATAAAATAAAATAAAATAAAATAAAATAAAATAAAACAGATGCCAGTGGCACAGGAAAGGATGGATCCTGTTATTCTTCAGTTCTTGGATCTAAGATGGGTGATTCTTCAGTTACATCAACACAAGTGTGGGGAAGGCAGGTACTTTGGTGTTAGGAGGTGACGGCAGCCAGCCGCACATCACAGGAATGAAACGGTACCTCCTAGGAGGCCAGAGGGGAAGCTGCTCAGCTATATGTTTCTGATGGAGATGGAGTGACACCAGAAATTTACGACAGATGATTGGACTTTAAAATTGGAACTTGAAACTTGCTTTGGAATGTAGTGAATCAGGGTCTTAAGAATTAAATTTGGGGAGCTTTAGTTTCTCGTTTAGGATTTAGAATCATGTATGTTTATTCCAACAATGCTTTCAGGCTTAACCACCCAACACATTACGTATACATGAGGTATGTGGAAGCTTATTGACAGCTTTTTAACTGGGCCAGTCAAGGCAAATGGGTCACTTTTCCCATAACCAATCTCCCTGTTTATCATCCAGGAGGACACCTTATCTGGCACAAGCTATATGACGGTGCAGTTGAATCGTCCCTCAGGATGGACGTAGCATTGGTCTGATTCTTGTGGCTACCTCCACTTCAGACTGTCATGTTTATTGAATCGAGACTTTCTGAATGGGCAGCTGAGGCCCTTCTTGCTCAGTTAAAAAAAATCTGTGGTGCTTTAGATTGAAGGCAACCAGTGAGCAGTAAAATAAATGTCAGTAGCCTGTTCCTGCCTGATTATACAGAAGCCCTGGCTCATGGGGTTTTTCACCTGCAAGATTCTTATGATTGTTTGCTAGTGGATTCTTTGATATTTTGGGGCTACTTGGATTTGATGAATTTGCTGTGATCCTGGGGTGTTCAAGTACTTTTTCCAGCATGGGCCTCTGGCGGGTTACACTTCCATAGTCTTGAAATGACTATTAGCCCCCCTCTGGTTACACAGTCATGTTTTCCATAATATTTTGTAGAAAATGTGAAAGCAACAAAAACTTCCTGACTATTATTAAACCGGCCTCAGAACTTCCCCTGCATTTTTATGTTTTTATTTTGTTCTTGCTTGCAGTTTTCAAAATTTCACCAGATGATCTCTAGTGCTATGAAAATAGCTGAGTTGTAGTGGAAAAGAAAATAATGTGAGCCCTTAGAATCAGCACAGCAGAGACAATACCACGCAGCCCTAGTGAGGGATTCATTTTTTATGGGAACGCCTCTTTATTCCATTTTTTCTCCAAAATTAAAATTTTGATACTCTTATATCACAGTTAGATAATAGATTTTCATTCTGTCCAGAGTGAGAAAGTAGAGGCAATGGGAAAAACAACAGGATTCAGATTAATAGGAAATGACAACTTGACCAAACAGGAGGTGGCAGCCCTGCCAGCTCCATGGCTCAGTGGCTGTGACAGGCAATTAGCGATCACAGCAGACCAGATGTAATGGGAGGCAACAGCAATTCACTGAGTGTTTCCTGGCTCCTCTGCTGCTTCTATCATTCATAGTGTTTGCAGAGACAAATAAACATTAATGCATGCTTTAAAAAAATGGAGTTAGATTAGGAAGAAAGAGAGAGAGTCATGAGACCAAAGTAAAGCTCAATTTTAGTGGAAAAATGAGGACATTCACTCCAACTCATGTTATAATAGGGAAAATGGAGATTATCAAACAATTTAACCACAGATTTTAAATTTTTACATGATATCATAGAATTTGAAATCATTTCTGGAAGTCCTCTGGCATACCCAGTACAGAAAATATTGATTACTCTACTACACACCAGTAACTAGGCTCTTTTTTTTTCTCTTAAATTCTACCCTTTCTATTTCTACCTCAACATAAATAAATAGAAGTAGAAAGTATATATTAATAACAATAAATAGTTATTTACTAATTATCCATTTAATAAAAAATGTAATTTTTTTTCTCTGCAGCTAAATAGACTGGATAGTACAGCTATCATTGTAATCTGCATAAATTTAATCGTATAGAGACTTAGTGTTAACTATTATACCATAGTTTGTTTTGGAATGTCTATCGAACAATATCCTCAGAGACATACTCTCACAAAATAGAGAATTAAATTAATGATATAGTTAGTAGTCCATCCCCCAAATAATTTACAATTTTTCTTCTATACACATAGAAACATCACACCCACATACCACATACTCTCAAATGCAAACTTAAATCAACCTCTTTAAATACCAAATGCTTGAATAGTCCTTATAAATTTAAATATTGTAGATGTATTAAAAATGTAAATATAGGATAAAAATATAAACTGTCAGGTAAGATCAGTAACTGTGTTATCAATGTAACACAATGAACTTCAATATAAGAAGAAAATATCTAAGGACAGAATCATGTTTTCCATGCATGCAGTATGGAAGGCAGAAAATGTTAAGATGCTAAAGCACTGGAGATAGGCATTCAAAAGTGATCCATGAGCACGTGTTACCATTCCAAGTTTCCATGACTTTGAAGCAGATGTTTCTGAATACTCATTTATCTAGACATTTAGTATAATGAAATGAAAAGATAGAAACATTTACATGAATGCATCAATCTGCAAAAATGCAACTTTACTGTAAAGAGAGATTTAAGTAAATCTACCCAAATTTATTTTGCTAAAGGAGTATTATCATGAGATTATGGCACTTGGAATTTCAGTCAAAGTCAATTTTGGAATTATGACTTAAAAATTTCTTATTATTCCAAAGTCACACCTATTTTTTAATTAAAATGTATTTATGTAGTAATCTGATTGCTTCTGTTTTTCATCATCAAAATATGTTTCAAATTATTTTCAAGTCTTCCAACATATAAAATTTACTTTCAGAGAATGAATAGAACATGCTTTTGATGAGATTAAAAAGAATGTGCTACAGTGTTTAGAGGGATAGGAAGGGCTCTGTAGCTGCTTTTGTCCTGACGCATTTGGCGTACCTTGATGAACTTGGCCATCAATTTTCAATATTCTATGAGTTATGGTGTGAAAGCTTATGGTCCATCCATGGTGGACATTCCTTTGAAAAACATCATTCCATTAATCTAGGAATGCAAAGATGCATTACCAGGTGAGACTAAAGATACCAAAAAACCAAGGTGAGAGGGATGTTGTCTTGAGGCTGACTGGGCACCTCTTCCCCTGCCCCATCCAATTTCAAAGATTAACACAAATATTTTACCAAGGACAGTATATATGTGTATATATTTTAAATAACTAAGAAGCCAAAGAAATAGCATTCCTATAAGTATGAACCAGTAAAACAAAATTAGATGTGTAAATACTTTATATTTGGAAATATGTGTCATATGGAAATAAGACACTAAGATTATAAAATATGTGTATCCTGTATAATGTTAAAAGTCTATGTTTTAAAACTTTTCAAGGAAAAGTAAATTATTTAAAAAAGGAAAATAAACAAAAGAAGTCAGCAGAATGAAAAAAGAGCCAAATAAATCATTCAATAATTAAAAGTAATTTATTTAAAACATAATTTTAAATAACTTAAATATTTAAATTAAAAGAATATCCAATCACTGATTTTAAAATCAAATTAGACATCACCAAAGAGAGAATTAGTAAGCTAGAAGCCAGGTCAAAAGACATTGTCTAAAATGTATCACGGAAAGAAATAAAGATGGAGTGTATGAAATATTAAAAGACAAGAGCAATAGAAAGATAATGTCCAGCAAACAGTTAACTCGAGTCCTAGAAATATAGGCGGAGAATAGAAGTGGTAATATTTGAAAAAAAAAAAAAAAGGCTGGACATTTTCCTTACTGATTAAAAGTAGCAGACTGCAAATTCAAGAAATTTGTTGAATCCCAAGATGTATGAAGAAATATACAAATAAACCTAGATACACTTATAGAGAAACTTTATAAAGCTGTAGTCAAAGAAAAAAAAGTATCTTCTAGTTATATAGGTTGTGTGAGGAGAATACTTCCAAAGGTGCTGCACTTTGAAAGATATGGATAACAGAGGTGTATGGAATGATATTGCTAATATGCTGAAAAGAAATAATGATTAACCTGGATTTTTATAGCTAAAACAATATACTTCGAGAATGAGAGTAAAGCAATTATTTCCAGGTAATTATAATCCTAAGTATCATTTGAACACATATACTACATGATGTATACACATTTATATTATATATGAATAAGTATATATAAATATATGTGATATATATATAAATATATATCTCAAATACCTCAAATATATATATATCTCAAATACCTTCACAGTGATCCTATGGAGTAGCAACTTTAATTATGGTCTTTTAAAAATGAGGAACTAGAACAAAAAAGGCTCACTAATTTGTCCAAGTCCACATGATTAGTACAAGTCAGGATGGGATTTGAAAGTACTCTAGCTCCAGAGCCTCTTTGCTTAACCACTGTGACAATTGCCTCTACCCAAACAAAACTACCTGAAAAGATTATCATGGCAATGAGAATTCTAAGAAACTTATTTCAGTTAGAAAGAATTTGATCCAAATGAATTTAAGATGGAATTAAGAGTAGTGTTAATATGCTGATTTGCCCAAATAATTGAATAAATCAGCTCATAACACAATTTTTCTTAAAAAATTGAATTAAAGAATATCATAACATGAAGACATATGCTGGGAAAGGTACTTAGAGACAGGTATTCTAAGATCTTTGCATTATATGTTACATTAAAGGATTAGGAAATACAAGAAAAGCCTCTTGGGGATGAAGATAAATTTTAAGCAAAAGAACATTAATAGAAATCAGAGTGACAAAAATATTTTAAGTGCTTATTATGTGAGACACTATACAAGGCACCACACAAGCATTGTAATGGTTTGTCTTTATGACCAGTATATTAGTCTTTGAGACAGGGTGCCTAAAGGAATATGGCTAGTAAGTCATTCAGCTGTTCTAAAACTCTTTTTTTAAAACCTTAAAATTAATGTCACAAAAACCTTCTAGGCAGTGTGTAAAGATTAAATAAGATTACATGTATTTATGTATTATGCCTAGCATGGTGCAAAATAGAGAGAATGTTCTTTGAACATTTTTTATTTTTGATATTGATTCCTTCATCCACAACACACCAGCAACTACTCAATTTGGACTGTCTCCATGCATGCATGTGTGTGTCAAAAATAGTTGAATTTTGATTAGTTAGTTCATGGTAGAAGGAGAGTTTAAGTACATTACATGATGGCATCTCAGATCCCCATTATATAACCATTGACATTCCTAATGACTACTTATATATGTTACATCATTTCCTTATGAAGCAGACATTTCACTTGGTGAGAAAGAGAAGGATTCTCTAGCATATCTAGTTCCTTCTCTGGGTTCCTGTCTGGGTTTTTTTGTTTGTTTGTTTGTTTTGTTTTGTTTTGTTTTATCACCACCCTGTGACTCCTTGAATCCATGCTATCTGGCTTCTGCCACTCTGTAGATAGTCATCAGTAGATTTACAGTGGCTCTTTGGTCACCAAATCAAATGGACACTTCTCAGCTCTCATCTTGCTTACATTATCAGCAGCATTTGATTGCCAATCTTTTCTTTTATCACCTACTTTCTTTCTTTGGGCTCTGTGAGGCCACACTCTCATCTAACTCCTCAGTCATTGCAATTCTGTTTGTTATTCATCCTTTTCTGAGAGTCTGATAAATCTAGTCTTATTCAGGACTTATCCTAGGCCCACTTCTTTTGAAAAACCCTCCTTATACAATCTCACCTTTTAAAAATGGCTTGAGGGGCTCCTGGGTGACTTAGTAAAGTATACAACTCTTGACTTCAGCTCAGGTCATGATCTCACTATCCTGAGATTAAGCCCCACATCAGGCTCCATGTTTAGTGTGGCGTCTTCTTGGGATTCTCTCTCTCCCTCTCCCTCTGACCCTCCCTTACTTATAAATAGATATAGATAGATAGATAGATAGATAGATAGATAGATAGATAGATAGATATAGATAGATAAAATCTTTTTAAAAAATGACTTGAAATAAGTATGTCTGGAATATATACCACGAGAAGAGTAGCTTGGCAGTCATAAGCCAGGGTAATTCTTGGCCTTAAAATTCCTGGTTTATGGTTTCACTCATTTCCATTTCAAGAGCTATACCTTCCAGAGTCATGTAACAAGAGAATGTGAATCAGTTATCATCCCTAATGCATGTAGGCACTCATCAGAAAATCATGCATTTTGCATTAAGATGCACAATTGAACCACTCAACTTGTGATTCTTAGTTTAAAAATACTAGAAAATGAATACAATGGTATGCTGCATAGCAGAGTGGCAAATGTGTTGTTTAATTAAAGTCCAAATTTTTATTCCAGTTTTCTGGAATTCAAATGATTATAAATAATTTTCTACTGAACATTTGTTTCTTAATATTTAGGGACAGACATGTTGATGTCAGCATCTTCAGGAAGAACTTGTTCTATTTGCTTCCAAACATGGTCTTCCTTCTGTATTCTCCATGTTATTCATTTGTCCATAACCAGAACCCAGACCTTAGCATTTGTCTTTTCTCTCCAGTCATCATTCCCTTTTCCACTCAATGGCTGATCCAGTTGATTTTTCCTCTATGTAACTATTCATCGATTTGCTTATTTCTGCCTTAAAGTGCCATTTCTGTAACATGAAACTCCATACTATTTGCCAGACTTATAGCAATAGTCTCTGAACTCCTTCTCTGCTCCTCCTCCCTTGCCCTTTCCTGTCTCCATCACTGTCAGAGAACTTTCTAAAGCCCAGAGCCAAGCATGTTGGGATTCTGCTCACATGTTTCCACAGATTCTCATTTGCCTTTAGGATTAATGCTAAGATCCTTAAAATGTCTTGCATAGGTGTCCATGATCTCTGTGATCCTCTCCCTTCTGATCATTTGCATTTATCACAATATTGGCACTTAGTGCTCTTGTTTATGTGAGCTTCAGATCTGCTAACATCATGCTCTCTTGCCTCTGAGTGCAATCATGGTTTTCCTTGGCCAGAAACATCTTTCCATTACTCACTCTCCTCTCTTCTGCTCACCTAATATCTATTAATGATTTAGATTCTGTATTAGAATTCTCCAGAGAAACAAAATATTTTGTTTTTGTTTTGTTTTTTAAATAAAGAAAGTTATTATAAAGAATCTGCCCATATGAGTATGGAGCCTAAGAAGTCTCAAGATCTGCAGTCAGCAAGCTGAAAACCAGGAGACCAGACAGTATAGTGTAGCTGTAGTCAAGTCCAAAGACCTGAAAACCATGAAAGCCAGTGGTATGCTTGATTGCCAGCAGGCTCAAGACCCAAAAAGAGGCCATTATTTCAGTTTGAATCCAAAGACAGGAAAAAAACAATGTCCTAATTGAAGGCAGTCAGGCAAGAAGAGTCCTGTGTTACTCAAGGAAAGGTCAGTCTTTTCACTGATTCAGGCCTTCTTCAATGGATTGGATGGGGCCCACCCACATCAAGGAGGGCAATCTACTTTTCTCAGTCTGTTGATTTGAATGGTAATCTCATTCAGAAACACCTTCAAAGATGCTTTTAGAATAATGTTTGATCAAATATCTTGGCACCCCGTAGACCAGTCAAATTAACACATAAAATGAACATGACAGGTCCTAAATTATAAATTCTTTCTTCCATTCTTTCTTCTTGACCTCTTGAAACCAACTTAGCTATCTCTCTGTATGTTTCTAAAGCATCCTTTTAATCTCTTTTATTAAATCACTTGAATTGTCTTTTTTTTTTTTTTTTTTCAGTAAATTCTGAGTATCATGAGTGTGCTCATTCTTGTATCCTGGACGCTCACCACAGTGCCTGGTACACAGAGTCACTAATAAATGCTTGTTGAATATATGAATGAATTAATGAGTATTTTATAATACCTATAATTAAACTGAACTATTGAAATGGAGAGGACTGCTTTCTGTCAAAGATTAGATTAATAGGTAATGTCATCTGTCTTCTTCCTATGTAAAGTTGAAAAATAAAATATTTATCATTCAAGCTGTAATAATTTAAGGACAGCATTGACCTTAAATTTTTGCTTAATTGACAATGTGTCTTATATCAATTAACAGTAGTACAGGGATAATATTAGGCTAAATTTATAAATGAACATTATATTGTCAATAAGATAAATTTTAATTCAAATAATACTTAGATTTTACTCTAAAAAAAATGGCAATGAAGCAGTCACCTAGGACTGCACTAATGAAGAAAATATAATTGTTAAATAGGCAATTTAAAATAGCCATAAAATTCATAGCACATGCAATTGGATTAATTTTCTATGGCTGCCATAACAAATTACCATAAAGTAGGTGTCTTAGAATCACATAAAATTATTATCCAGTAGTTCATGAGGTCAGATGTCAGGAATTGAGTTGCTGATAAGGCTGGTTCTTTCTGGAGTTTCTTTTTTTTTTTTTTTTTTTTTTAATAAATGGCACTGGAAATGTGGCTATCCATTTGTGGGGGGAAATGTGGATCCTTACATCATAGGGTGATTTTATTTTATTTTATTTATTTATTTTTTATTATTATTATTTTTTTTAATTTTATTTATTTATTTTTATTTATGATAGTCACACACACAGAGAGAGAGGCAGAGACACAGGCAGAGGGAGAAGCAGGCTCCATGCACCAGGAGCCCGACGTGGGATTCGATCCCGGGTCTCCAGGATCGCGCCCTGGGCCAAAGGCAGGCGCCAAACCACTGCGCCACCCAGGGATCCCCCTTTCTGGAGTTTCTGAGGAAAAAGCTACCCCATGACTTTGTCTTGGCTTCTTGTGGTAACAGTCATTCCTTGGCATCCTTTGGCTTATAGATAACTTCACTCTTATCTCTGCCTTCATCTTCACATCTCTTTTTCTATATTCTTTTGTTCTCACCTCTTATAAGGGCACTACTCATTAGGCTAAGGGCCTGCTCTAAATCCAGAATGATTTAATTTCAAGATTCATAACTAATTACATCTGCAAAGACTCTTTTTGCACATAAGGTCAGAATCCAATGACCTAGGTCAGCATGAATTTTGGGGGCACAACTTTCAACAAACTATAGCAATAATTTTTGATTGTTGATAATTTTGAATTTTCTATGTATAAGATTTATGAATGTCCTGAAATACCATTAGAAATAGTTATATGGGGAACCCGGTGGCTCAGCAGTTTAGTGCTGCCTTCAGCCCAGGGCTAGTGATCCTGAAACCCGGGATGGAGTCCCACATCAGGTTCCCTACATGAAGTCTGCTTCTCCCTCTGCCTATGTCTCTGCCTCTCTCTCTCTCTGTGTCTCTCATGAATAAATAAATAAAATTTAAAAAATAATAATAATCTTAAAAAAAGAGATATATTTTCTAATAAAGTTCAAATAGTGTAAATTCCTCAATGGATATAATAGTAAACAGACTTTTTTTTCTAAAATAATGTAATTTTGTGGAATAATTTTGAATATTTTTATAACATGAATAAAACTATTGACCACATACAAAGTCCACATTTAGAAATATGCAATTAAATAGAAATTATCAATTATAGAAATAGTTTTACATTCAAGAAGAGTATGAGTCCTTTAATTCTAATATTATCAGGATTATTACTGACATAAAAATTAGTGAACATTTATATTTACTGATAACAATCTTATCTATTGAATTGGCTATATAGGCATATGTGAACTTCACCCCTACTTCCAAAGGAATAAATAGCCAATCATCAGTTTTTAAAACTATCATATGTGTGTATAAAATAATACATTTCCCAATATATGTGTATCTGTGCTGTTCTGGGTACAGTAGTGAACATAGATATTGCTTCTCACCATGAGTAGAAGATACAGAAATGCTAAGTGATTTCTTCTAGAAATTATAGAGCTGGGAGACTTCATTTATTTCAGTCTTTGAATAAGCCCTACTGCTTCTGTTATGAATTTTACATCTCATGTGTAGGCATTTGCAAAAATCATTCAATATGTTTTCTTATTTATGTTCACTGGAATGAAGTGTTGGAAAATATCTACGGTATTTTCAATATAGACTTCTTCACATTTCAAGCCTTTACATCACTTGAGAAAACTGATTTTTAGTTCTAATAAACAATAATTGGAAAAGACAAAAAAAAAAAAAGAAAAGGAAACAATTTCTTTTGATTTATAAATGACATAGCTAAGCCTAATGAAATATTATAAAATGTGGTACTAATGCTATATATATTACTTGATATTCTTCAAGGTATTTAAATTAAAATAATTCAAATCTAATTAACACATTAAGTATTTAAAATTTTCCTTTTTCACTGTTAATCAAAGATGATTCTCATAAGTAGACTGAAAGCAGTTTGCTTATTTTGCAAAATAAGCAAAAATAAATCCACACATATACACATAATAGAACTCTAAGCTGCCGGGAAGAATGGAAAAGTCTAAAAAATATTAGAAGGAAGAGAGATGAATTACAAAGAATCAAGAATCATTTGATATCTGATTTCTCATTGGCTATAAAAGATTTATGGATAATGAAACAAAACATTCAAATGGTTGCCAAAAAATAAACCTTTAAGGTCAACTCTGATGCTTCTCAAAGAGAGGTAGGGTGACATTAAGACATTGCTCAAAAGCAAAGACTTGGGGAATTTACCATTACACATTCTTGCTTGGAAAATTATTATCATAGTTTGTAAAAAGAAGAAAATTGATCTAGATGCAAAGATAAAATGTCAAAGGAACAGAAATCAACAGTATCATTAAACCATATTGGTTGATCTAAACACATTTTAAGTCACATCAGGAATTTCAGCTGGGACAGTGCCAATCCTCTTGGAAGCATTTGCAAATGTGTGAGAGCTTTGTTAGCTGTCAGAATAATAATATTTAATACCTGTGATGCATGGGACACTTGAACAACAAAATATTGTCCTATCCTAAATGGATGTAATGACCTCCTTGAGAAATACTGCTGTAATAATAATTATAATACACACAAGTACAACAATTTACCTTAGAAGTATGAATTGAAAGTGAAATCTCAAAAAGCAATAATACAAGAGTCAGTAAGATATAGAGTTATAGGTCATTTCTGCTCATGCTAAGCATGAGGAATATAAAAGACCACATATCCATATGTTTCACAGAAAATTCTGAATTTTATATCCTAAGCTAATGTGGAGGGATCCAGGAGGGAAGTCGAAAATGGAGTAAAAAAGAAAACCAGGACAAAGATAAACCAGATCGTAGCCTGCTTTGTTCTCCATATTCAGGAGAATTAGAGAAGCAGATATATAATAAACTTTGATAGTAAGTAAACAAGTTTAAGTGATGATGGATTCTGGGGGCTGATAACAATATTTGTTATTTTCTTCTTTTATTTCTTTATATCTTAATGTGTGCACAGGTAAGCTGTACAAAGAGACTTAAATAATATTAAAATGTAATGTGGAATCACATAATGGTACCAAAATACTACACTTAAAATTTCCAATATTGGTTATAAAAGGAAATGAACAAAAGTATTTGATAATATTTAATAATCTAGAGATAAAATGTATGTCACAGAAATTATAACATTTTGTTTAGGGACATAAACGCACAACCTCATAAATAGAGATAAATTCTACATTTATGAATTAACACTTGGAAGTTGTCCAGCCTTCCCAAATACAGTATGAGTTTTGTTCAGAATCCCAAAAGACTTGATGGGATGAGCACTGGGTGTTATTCTGTATGTTGGCAAATTGAACACCAATAAAAAATAAATTTATTATTACAAAAAATAAATAAATAAATAAATAAATAAATAAATAAATAAATAAAACATGTATGCTAATAACAACAACAACAAAAAAGAATCCCAAAAGAATTTCAAGGAAGAGCTATACAATGTGATTTTAAAGTTCTATCTGTTTAATCTTTCTTTCTTTGGATATTGTGTTGGACATAGGACTTCCCTCACAAATTACCACAAACTTAGTGGCCTATAGCAACAGAAATGTATTCTCTCACAGTTCCAGAAATATAGAAGTACAAAATTAAGGTGTCCGCAGGGCTGTGGTCCCCTTGACGTCTTCCTTGCCTCTTCCAGCCTCTAGAGGTTACAGGTACTCCCTGGCTCATGGTGGTATCACTTTGGTCTCTGCTTGGTTTCTAGATGGCCTTCTTTGTCCATGCATGCCTTCTTCTGCTATGACATTGAATTTAGGGTCCACTCGCCTAATACAGATGATCTCATCTCGTGATCTTTAAATATATCTGCAAAGACACCCTTGTCCAAGTAAGGTCACAGTCACAGATTCTGAGGTGTGGATATTTCTTTTTGGGGGCCACCATTCTACCTACTACAGATATGAAGCCCCTTATCTCACAATAGTCACAACTCCTCTGCTTATTTAAGTTCAACTGACCAGGACTTCCAAAACTAGCAGGAATTATATAACCCAGGGCTGACCAGTCACATGATTCCACCCTTCTAGTCACAATGATTGGTTTATGTGGCTTAAACCAACCCATATTTAAAGCTGCATTCCTATGTCACAAATGCAAAAGGAGCTAATGCCTGAAAGGATTTAAAAAATAGCTTTAAAAATCAGTCAATTATTTTTAGTGTACAAGCCGAGTTCCAAAACTAATTGCTAGTTAAAATGAATAGCAAGTTTTGCAAGTTTTATAATATAGACATGGTCCATCATTACTAATAATATGCTAAAAATCCATAGCTAACTTTTTAAAAAATATTTTTATTTATTTATGAGAGAGAGAGAGAGAGAGAGAGAGAGAGAGAGAGGCAGAGACACAGGCAGAGGGAGAAGCAGGCTCCATGCTGGGAGCCTGATTTGGGACTTAATCCCAGGTCTCCAGGATCAGGTCCTGGGCTGAAGGCGGTGCTAAACCGCTGAGCCACCCGGGCTGCCCTATAGCTAACTTTTATATAGAAATGAGTATCATAATGGTTGTAAAATTTGCAAATTGTTCTCTGCTTCAGGCAATAGTCTTCAATATTTAATTTTTAAATAAATGCATTTATTTATTTAAGTACAGAAACAATCTTAGAAAAATAAGAGTTTGAACAAAAGGGAAAAATTAAACTAAATCAATATCACTACAGTAAAATGATCCATAGTATATGATTCGCTGAAAGCCATGGCATTTAACTTCACATTAGAATTCATATAAGTACAATTAAAGATAGAGCAGAGCAAATAGATTATATAAAAGGCAATAACACAAAATAAGTCATTTGCCTTTAAGGTTTTTAGGTGACTTATAGACTTGAATCACATTGAATTCACAAGGAAAAAAATCTGTCTAGGTAAATGAAAAACGGGTCTATCTGAATAGTTAGTAGAATTAAAATACATCTGAAGCCTAAGGAAATGTCATTGAGTAAAATAACAGTAATCGCCTGTGGAATACAGCCCATCTGACTCTGAAAAGGATTTTTAGTAAGCTTTGTCTCATCATTTCAAGAGGAGTTAGTAAGCAATGGAAGAAACGGGGAAGCTGGACAGCGTACATGCTTGCCTCACTGCTCCTTTGAGTCACCCATCAAGGAAAGTTACCTGTCATTGCAGTGGGAGCATGGATTAATGTGTAACTTACTGTAGCCTGACATTCCCATCCATCTTCAACTGTCCTGCAAGCATGAGGCATGCTGAATGGAAGATCACTTAGAAATAATGCAACTCACTCATGCCACGAAGAACTTCTTATCCACATCACATTTGACCAACACCACAGGGCTCTTTTAGATTCCAGATGGGGGAAAAATTAAATAAGCCAGAGGGTGACAGAATGGGAGGCAAGAAAATTACAAACCATATTTGATTTTGTGAGCTTTTCCTGATATTTCCATTTGGACATTAAGTAATACTTACTAGAATCATGTTGACATTTGCCACTTCACCCATTGGTGTGGTTAAGAAAAAATAATTTATAAGAATAAAACTTCAAATTGAAGAGGAATTCATTTTCAAAAAATATTTTCTCCTCCTTATTTGTTTCTTTTCTTTACTGGTGAGTCTAGGTAGCATGGAATGATAGGCTAGAACTGTTTATATTTGATGCTCAGTTTATCATCATTTTAAAAAAGATACTCAAGTTTTTGTTTGGTTTTATTTTTTTTAAGTTTTTATTTATTTATTCATGAGAGACATAGAAAGAGAGGCAGAGACATAGGTAGAGGGAGAAGCAGTCTCCCTTGCAGGGAGCCTAATGCCAGACTTGATCCTAGGGCCGTGGCATCATGACCTGAGCCAAAGGCACTCAACCACTGAGCCACTCAGGTGCCCTATTTGGTTTTATTTTTAGATAGCAAGAATTGATTTGCTGCATCAGGTTCTTGAGGCAGACACTACACTGGAGGTGGAAACAGAGTTCTAGGCTCACTTTCCATCTCCGAGCTTTAGAGCTGTGTATGGGACTTGGGCTCCTGATGTTCCTGGAATGTTTCAAAATCCAAAGGGGCCACAGCATTTCTGGAACTATGGGAAAGTAAGTACACAAACGTGCTCAACATGGTTTTGCTGGATTGTGTCATCCCCAGGAAGATTCTCACTGCAATCAGCTTATTCCAAAAGGATTCATTTCATTAAGACTGTGTCGATTACCTGTATTAGGCACAGTGGGGATAACAACAACAAAAGCAAAAAACAGAACATAGTAGTCCTGTTTTTGAAGAAGCATGAGACTGCTTGGCATTATGGAATTTGGGGCCTCCAGCCAGAGCCTTCTAGGGGATCCTCTTCAACATACTAACTTTCTAGATGAGACAATAGAATTTGAGAGATACTGAAGTCCATACCCAGCATCGCATGATAAATGTGCTAACACTAGAGAGTAAGTTCCTAAATCTCATCAATTCTCTTCAACGTACTCTGTAGATAACAGAGTAATAACAAGAGTGGGGCGGGTGAAGAACAGGGAAGCATGCAGAAGCATAAATTACACCTCCACAGCCTGCGGAAGAATTCTTGGAGCTGAGAGTTATGTATCAAAGGGAGACATGACATGAATTGTCCAAGAGAAGATGGAAAATAATTCATAGCATGAGATAGTCATAGACTTTAGTACAGGCATGGAAACAAAAGCCATCTATTTAGGAAATAGTAGAGAGATCTGTAACTATGGCAAGGTTTTAACCTAAGGACAAGGGATAGGTTGATAATGGAGAGGAGGCAAGCTAAGCTGTATTTGAAAAGCCTTGGAGCTTAACAGGATAGGTCTTAATACAATTTAATCAATTGAAATAAAAATAAATAGCATTAAGAGCTCTTAAGCTCATAAAATTGATTCTACTTTTGGGAAACCAGTTAAACACAAGAACGCTTTGGGGCTAACTTTATTGAATGTAAGTTATGGACAAATGGATGATGACATTTTAGTAAATATGCTGCCCGTCACACACTGAGTGTGTTTGCTTTGTACTTTAAAACTCAATGGCAAATTTTAAGTCAAACGTTTTCTGGTGCTTATGCACAGTGTATTTGCCAATTTACCACGAGCTGGTCTGTAGTTTGGAGTGTTTCTGTGTGTCATATAGCACTCGCATAATTAAAATAACATTTAAAAGGATACATATAAAATGTTTTGACATTTAAAAATGTTCTGGACAATTCATATACAAAAATGATCTTTATTCCTATTGACAATTTTTGACAGATCCAATATGGTCATAGGGTAACAGGCAAAATACAAAACTATTATTTGTGGCTTTTGGAATCACATTGAACGAGGAAAGTTTATAAAATAAATATAAATTATAGTGACAGAATACTAGTGGGTACTCATTAATTGCATGTTAAAAATAAACATAAAAAAGCATAGGGTTCGAATATCCTAAATGCAGAGGATGTGGATTTTACAACAAAGAACATGTGTATAAATGGAGAAGAAATTTTCATATTTGAATTTCTAAACATGCTAAATTACAACATAATTCATTTTTTCTTAGGGTACATGTTATAATAGCTAAAGAATTTGTTCAGAAATTATTGATAAGTATTCCATTTTGTTTGCCTTTTTTCATTCATGGTGCCTCTAAAAGGAAGAAGTAGGGCTAAAATTATTCTGCATAAATCGAATCTTACAACATAAAGCTATGGGGTTCCTACTCATGGCAATTCAGGTAAAATAGAGAAATTCTTTTTTTTTCTTTACTTCATATTATATTGAAATCTCAAAATTAATCTTGTTTAATTTATTTATGATTTATTTATTGGAGAGTGAGAGACAGAGAATGGGGGGAGGGGCAGAGGGAGAGAATTTTTCAAGCAGAAAGATTCTGGGGCCCCACCTGGGGCCCAGGATCCTGAGATCATGACTTGAGCTGCAACCCGGAGTTGGATGCTCAACCGACTGAGAAACCCAGGCGCCCCAGTCTCTCCTGTTTTAAAAATAATTGCAGTAAGTAGCTCAAACTGGCTAGATGTTTTCTTCCCCCATATTTTGCTTTAAGAAGATAATTTTCAAAGTACAGCTTGTATACTGCCTAACATAATAATAAAAACCAATAATGTACACAACTATACAAGAAGATACTGTATGGCTAGAGAAAGGCAGATCTATACTTGAGATTGCCAAAAAGGAGAACAAAGAATAGTGATTTCCTTACATGGTTTACACAAAGTATCACCTAGAGAAAGAGAAGGGACAAAGGCAATTTGAAAGACAGTTTAATCCATTTCAATGTACGATTGCATATCTGTCTTTTAAAATGTTTTAGTAAGTGAAGGCATAAGAATAACATGGACAATGGACAAAAAACCATATTTCTTTGGAATACAAGAGTAATTTCTTTGTATTTATTAGAGACTCAGATTTGAAAGAGTATAGGGCAAACAGGATATAGCATTTGAAATTAAAAACGCTTTATATGATCCTTGCTGCAGCCCTTTGTAAGTTATACTATATACTAATATTTGGCACTAAAAAGCAAAGTTAACATATACATTTGGTACTTTCATTATAGGGATGTGTTTATTGGTTATTAATTTAGCTGTTATCTGTAAACAAGGGAGCATGGTGGAGTCAGTGATTTTTATCTGAAACAATAAATACCTCCTCAGAATGATATCTTTTCCTTCTTAACCACATAAATTTCTTTCTGCTCTAGAACTCTGACTTGATTGATGTCCAGTATAGAATACTTCACCACCTTCTCTCTTACCCAGTCTTTTTTTTTTTTTTTTAAATTAATTTTTATTGGTGTTCAATTTACCAACATACAGAAAAACACCCAGTGCTCATCCCGTCAAGTGTCCACCTCGGTGCCCGTCACCCATTCCCCTCCAACACCCGCCCTCCTCCCCCCTTCCACCACCCCTAGTTCGTTTCCCCGAGTTAGGAGTCTTTATGTTCTGTCTCCCTTCCTGATATTTCCCAACATTTCTTAAGACTGTGTATTTCTGAGAAATGAGAGCCTTCTTGATTCTTTTACAAACAAAAAACAGAAAACCAATCCAGACACTTGTAACCTCATCTGGAAACATATTCACACTAAAATTTCTTCACAGAACTTATGATTGATGCAAACAGCTAGGACTGTGTGTTGTTTACAATGCTGGAGTACCATTCTTCTATTGTGACTTCACTCTTACTTACATGATCTTTGGAAGAGTGGAAGTTTTATAATTTTTCTCTATAGTTCCCCAGACATTTATAAAACTTTATCTGATATCACATGTAAAATATCTAATGTATTTTTTGAGATTTATTTATTTGAGAGAGAGAGAGAAAGAGAGGGAGGTGGAGAGAGAATCTTAAGCAGATCCCATGTGGGGCATGGAGCCTGACTCATGTTTTGATCTCACCACCCTGACTTCATGACCTGAGCCAAAATCAAGAGTCAGATGCTCAACTGACTAAACCACCCCAGGTGCCCCTCTAATGTATTTTTTTGCTTACATATCTCACTACAACCACTTTCCTTGCTTATAACTTCTAAAAACAGGTAATGTGAGGAAAAGGGCAGTGCTTTTAATATGTGCATTTATATTTTACATACACACATACAAATATTCATGTACATGTACACACAACAGAGAGAAAGATACAGAGAGAAAGACAATCTGCTAGATCATATCTCTATATAAAGCCCAAAGCAAAAGTGAATTTTCTTAGATAATTGAAAAAAAAAAAGACATTCAGCAAGAGGTTAGTTGTTCCTGTTGCAGCCTTCCAAATGAGAAACTTATGAAAGCATGAATACTAAGGCAGCAAGGACATTGGAGCTTCAACCCTGATGTACTGGATGAGCATGATGACAGAGCCAGTTTATTTTTTCCCAACTAGTTGAAAAAACAGGCCCTTCAGATTCAAATTGTCGGTCGAGCCATCTCCTGGTTGTCTAATGTGCTCTGAGATAAAGTCTGAGGTTTTATCATAATTCTTAGGAGGTGCTCTGGGATGAGCAAGTGGAATGATGTACAGACAGATGTGGCTGACAAACATGCTCTCCACTTCAATCCAAATATTTCCGTTAGATACATATATCTGCTAAAGAAACTTAGTGCTATATGCATGCAATGAAGGATAAAAGCACCAAGTGGTAGGCCTCAGTGATGTTCTTAGAGAGACAAAACATTTCATGTGGCATTTAAATCTTCATTAGATGTGCCATTTTTTGTACAACCCAGTGTTACATTAACAGAATCAGCAGTTTGCTAAACAGAGACACTGTGCCCCATGCAGGATTCACGCATCCAAACTTACTTATTAATGTCTTTGAAAATGAAATTCGGAGAGTATTTGTGCTCAGATAATTGTTGGACCAGAAGAATTTCTCACACATTCACTAAGATATAATATGTCCCTATAATGCACCTAATACTAAATCATGCAATTGTTTTTGCAACAGTCAAATATTTTCCCACTCTATTTTTGCCTATCGTAAAATTTCAATTTTGAAATTATCATGAGACATTATTTCCAATTGCTTTGTTCTGTAGTTGTTCAACTGTTTTATCTTGTGAGAACCTTAATTTTCAGAATTCACTGATCCTTTTCAGTATTTTATCAAAAAATGAATTGTGACAGAAGAGCATGAATAATTATATTCATGCTGACAGAGTAATAGTGCCGGTTATTTTCAGTGAGGGGGCATGAAGAGTCCCTCCTGTTGACTGTAGCTACTGTTATTGCTGAGAAGGCCTATTCTACTATAGAAGCAGAAGTATAAAACAAATATATGAACTCTTACTGGGACACTCAAAAATCCCCCATTCTACCATTGGCACCTCATGCAGTGTTTACTGGCTGGGCGTCAGAGTAGCTTAATCCCAACACACCAGACATCCAGTTTAGGGTCCTGAAGTCATGGTGACATCGAACAGTAGAAGTACTTTCCCAATGGTGGAATCAATGCATTACATAAAAATCAACATTGAATAACATTATGGAGGAAAGAAATCATTGCCCCCTTTGCTAATCTTCACTGTCAGCATTCATATTTTTCTAGAGATCAAGGTAAAGACCCAAATTCTACTCCTTCTCTAGGAATTTATTTTTTTTTTTTAAAGATTTTATTTATTTATCATGAGAGACATAGAGAGAGAAGCAGAGACACAGGCAGAGGGAAAGCAGGCTCCATGCAGGGAGCCTGATGTGGGACATGATCCTGGGTTTCCAGGATCCCACCCCGGGCTTAAGGCAGCGTTAAACCGCTGAGCCACCAGGGCTGCCCCTTCTCTAGGTGTTTAAAGCCAGCAATTTATAAAAGTTGCCTTTTGTATAAATGGTCAAATTTTAATATTCCTTCTCTGGAGTATGCCTTTGAAATTTGTATTTGTATTAAATGTGTTAAGAAAATACCTCTCCCTTAAGAGGTTCACATTTTTATTTACAAAGTAAATTATATAACAAAATAAATACCTAGTTTTTCAGATATTTGAAAATCTAACAATGAGGAATATTTAAGTCAACCCAAGTTACTGTTTCTAAAAATCAAAACCTTTGTAGTTTACAAACTATTTTCAACCACTACCAGTCTCTTCGGACAATTACCTTTCTGCCCTAAGTAACTGTTTTGGTTGTTTATTTTTATAATTAAAATAATTGAGTGTGTAAAATTTGCCCAATTTATAATTTAAATTATGAAAATGTATTAAGTAAATATTATTTTCCTTTGCTAAAGAAATATGAAGCCGACACCCTCAGTTCTTCAGAGAAATGTGGGTTAAATTTCCTATATTTTTTCTTTATAATAAACAGGAAAATTCTAGAATATTAAATATTATCAACTTCATAGCTCAATATTTCTGTCATCCACTATTATATAAGTGATTCCATGTGAATTTGGTAATCTTTTAACATTAATATGAATGATTTTGTTGTTTATGCTTTAAAGTAAAATTAGGAAATAATTTTTCTTTTCTGAGTGTTTCAATTATGTTATGAAATTTTTCCATCTCTGGATGATTTCACTATGTTCTTAAAAAAATTCTGCAGAAGTGGCTTATCTCATCAAATATAACTGTTTCAATATTGTTTCCACCTAAATAAATGTTCACCATAATATATTTCAGATTGCAGAGCTGCTGTGTTCACTGTTTCAAATTATACTACTGTTATCATAAAACATACTAATTAAATATATATTTTATTAGATCTTCAAAATTCGAATTGATTCAGGGTATTTGTAGTGAATGGTAGAGCTGTTAGTGTAGTAATTAAGAAATATGTCATTTTATCTATGTCAGTATCTACTATGGAGCAAATTCATTATGTATAATTTTTTGGTAAAACAAATAAATGTGGAAAGCAGAAATATGGAAGACATAGTCAGATGCACATGTAGAATTAGAGTAGTATTTAATATTCAGAGATTTTTTGCTTAGCGTTAAAATTCTATTTGTCTCACAATTTGATAAAGAATAAAAAGGAGTAAATTATTTTATAAAGGACAAAAAATTATTTTCCATGACATACTCTACCACAATCAGCCTCTAATAATCTCTCATTAATTTGTGTTGCTGTTTGGATATATAGGATAATGTATTATTTAGGGAAAAATGGGCATAAAATACAAGGTAGTCACCCTCTTTCTAGACATTTTGAGCAACTGTCTCCCTCTTTTTGACTTTGGCCATTTGAATAAATTACTAATGACAGGACATATAGTATGATACAAAGTTTTTGTAACACGGTGTAGAAAATCACCTTGATGTGGTGATACCTTTAGCTACTGTACCAATCAAATTATCCTGGATATTGGGACTGAAATCTCATGTACCAGATTAAATGCTTATATCATGATTTATTTAGTCCATTTTAAATGGAGTCAAACATGAAGTAAAAGAGATAGGTAAGTTTAAGGCACAGACAGAGGTCATATGACTGGACCTGAATTATATGATGGGATTCTCAGTCTACATGGGCCATCTCTCACATGGTGGTCATGTTAGGCAGACTAGAGCTGACATCTAAGCAAGGGTGCTCGAGAAGATGAAATGTGCCTTGGGCTGATGATACACACTTGGTCTGTAGGAGAAAGGAAGGGCCCGCCTGGCCAGAGTTCTGCGTTTCTAATTAGCTACTGTAAAGTTATGGCTTTTATCTGAATATCTTGGGGAAGTGTATGTAAGACCTGATTAAACCATACGTGATGTTTCTAAAGAGCAATAGACTAAAGATGACAGAGCTGGCAGCCCAGAGGTGGCATGACAATGGTTTTATCTTCCCATTTTTTTCCATCTTTAAATAAAAGTCTTATCTATTCGATCTTATTTTCTATTGATTCTATCTTTAGTGTGTCTTACAGATTATTTTATTATTAATATTATTATTATGAATTATGTCAAGGATAATGCCAACTCATTATACAAGCTTAATAGTTCCTATGAGCCCCACCCATATGTCAAAAACTTATAACTTAATGTTATCCTTAGACTTAATGTTGCTTATGAATTTCATAAGTAATTCATATCTTTCTTATCTTTTATGGCAAAATAGACTACTTTCAAATAAATCAGTAAACTTTTGTCATTGCTTATTAAATATATCTTTCAGATTGAAAGAATGTATATCTATATCTATCTATATCTATATCTATACCTATATCGATATCTATATCATCTATATCTATATCTATCTATATCTACCTATCTGTCTATCTACTTATCTAAACTATTGAGTTTTGGGACATCTGGGTGGCTCAGCAGTTGAGCATCTGCCTTCGGCTTGGAGCATGATCCTGGGGTCCTGGGATCAAGTCCTGCATGCGACTCCTTGCCGGGAGCCTGCTTATCCCTCTGCCTGTGTCTCTGCCTCGCTCTCTGTGTCTCTCATGGATAAAAAAAAAAAAAAGAAAAAAAATCTTTAAAAAAAACTTGAGTTTTATCTTAATTGGGAGAATACAAAAACTATTTATTGAAAAGGAACAAGAGTAGGCCTGCAGGTTGTTAACAGATGACAGAGAGAATGAGATAAACCCTCATGCGTCATTTACTTTTTTCTTCTAGTTCAATATCTGGCACTTAATATGCACTGAATAAATACTGGTTGAATAAATAAATAAGATTGAATTTGTGAAGCAAAAGATGATCAGATTGGAAAGATTTTCCTAATATATCTAAGTAAGTTTATTTCATGGCTATGGAATACTATCCCAGTTCTTATAGAAAAGGTACAGAAGCCTTTATTGATGGCATTATACATTAATATGTTATAATATTCACAAAACAAAGATAAAATCACACATACCATAGTGAGTGTGTTTGTTAATAATTTAACCAAAAAAAATCTAGAATGGATTAAAGTAATTGTTTGAGGGCTTAGAGATGTAGAGTGATATTCTTGAGCCAGCACTGTTTTTTTTTTTTAATTTTTTTTTTTTTTATTTATTTATGATAGTCACAGAGAGAGAGGGAGAGAGAGAGAGAGAGGCAGAGACACAGGCAGAGGGAGAAGCAGGCTCCATGCACCGGGAGCCCGATGTGGGATTCGATCCCGGCTCTCCAGGATCGCGCCCTGGGCCAAAGGCAGGCGCCAAACCGCTGCGCCACCCAGGGATCCCGAGCCAGCACTGTTTAATGGAAATCAATTTATGCCCCCTTTCAGAGCATCTCCTAACTGCTAGAATGGTAATGACAGGAGGTGAGCAGCAACAGTAGGCATAATTTGCTCCAGTTTCAGTAAGTTATTTGATTTAAGGTTCTCTGATATTCATGTGGGCAAGAAGGAAAAATATTGACTAAGTTATAATCCATATTGAATATAAAATTCTTTTTTTAAAAGATTTCATTTATTTATTCATGAGAGACACACAGAGACATGCAGAGACACAGGCAGAGGCAGAAGCAAGCTCCCTACGGGGAGCCCCATGCAAGACTCAATCCCAGGACCCTGGGATCATGACCTGAGCCGAAGGCAGATGCTCAATCACTGAGCCACTCAGGTGTCCCTGAATATAAAATTCTATAGTGAACTAGAATACAGTACACTTTGGTTGATTTGTAATATAGGCTAGATATTCACAAAAAAATGTTGAGAAGAAACAATATTTGGAGATATCGAAATCCAACAATTTTATTACGTTACTTGAATAGGACAGAGAATATGTATCACAATTACAGATGGCATCAGCTCAGTGAGTTAGGGGATAACTTGCCTTGGCCAAATGACAACCACAATGTTCACAGCCTGTCATTCTGTTAGAGGAAGGACTTTGAAATGTGTGAAAGATTTTGGGGAAGAACACCAGGAAGGTTAGAGCACGTGTACTCTAAATTGCTAAAGTGAGCAAGAGGGAAGAGCAGATATTGTGACATTGTCTTTAACACCAGTCTTGGTTTCCTTTCTTTTTTTTTAGGTCTTGGATTTTATCCTCCCTGCCAATATCTATCTTTTCATTTGTTTATTTAGACCTTTTACATTTATAGTGATTATAGTGATCAATAAATACCATTCTTGTAACTGTTTTGAATTCATTGTATTTGCTGGTTGTTCCCACCCACCTTTCTGGTTTTAATGAACTATTCCATATGATTTCATTCAATCTCTTCATTTAGCATATAATTTATGCTTCTTTGAAAACATATTTAGTTGTGTCCCTAGAATTTACAAAATACATTTTAAAATAATCCAAATCCACTTTGAAATAACATCACACTGCTTCATTTATAGTTCCTGAATGCTAAAATAGCATATTCCCATTTCTCCCTCTGACTTTATTCATTTCATTTTCCCATCAAGTGTACACATCAAGATATGTTGTCACTATTTTTTTTACAAAGGAATTATCTTTTTAATTAATTAAAATATTTTTAAAAAGGATTTCATTTTGTCTTCATTTATTCCTTCTCTAATGTTCTTCTTTATGCAGATTCAAGTTTCTAACCTTAACTTTTTCTCCTACCTGAAGAATCTTCATTTTTTGCTAACAATAATCCCTCCAATTTTTGTTTGTTTGGAAGTCTTTATTCTCCTTTATTTTGGAAGGATACTTCCTTTTGATATAGGATTCTAGATTGGTACTTTTTTTCTTTCAACACTTAAAAAATTTCACTCTACTCTTTGGTTACTTGGTTTCTGAAGAAAAATCCAATGTGATTGCTATTTTTGTTTCCCTATAGGGTTTTTTCCCCTTCTCTCTAATTTCTTCTAATAGTCTTTCTTCGTCTTTGGTTTTCTGCAGCTTGAATATAATATATGTAAGTATCATTTTTTTATATATATTTATACTGCTTGGTGTGCTCTGAACTTCCTGGACCTAAGATTTGGTGTATGTCATTAATTTTGGCAAGTTCTCAGCAATTATTACTTTAATAATTTCTTTTACTTTATCCTCTCTTTCTTCCCTGTGGGTATTTCAGTTATGCATATTTTATAAATTCATTTCAGCTTGGGAAATTTTTATTGACTTATTTTCAAGTTAACTGGTTCTTTCCTCAGCCATGCTAATCATCATCTTCTGATGATCTGGTTCAAGGCATTCTTTATTTCAGTTACAATTGTTTTGTTTTGTTTTTTAATTTTTAGCATTTCCTTTTGCTTTTTTCTTGGAGTTTCCATTTCTCTGCTTAATTATGCATGCGGTTTTGCAGGTTGTCATTAGAGCCCTGGACATGCTTATCATTGTTATTTTAAATTCTCTCGCTGATATTGTCAACATCTGAGTCATACCTGACTTTCATTCTGATAGTTGCCTTGCTTTTTCACAGTTATGTATGTATGTACCCACAAATGGAGATCTGTGTATTTATTTATGTATCTGGTCATTTGGATTGTCTTGAAATTTTTTTGAAAGCCAGCCATATTTTTTGGATAATAGTTATTGAAGTAAACATTTATTTTGTGTGAGGATTTATGTTAATACAGATAGAAGTTGGATTGTGTACTAAGTACACTTGGTGTAGCTTAGTACCAGGAGGCTTCAAACTCCTCTTGTGCTCTGGTTTTGGTGACCCTCAATGCTTTCATTCTTTTTCCATAATACTGCTTTCCAGACATAGAGTGGTTCTTGCAGCTCTTTCAACTATGACTTTTATTAATCTGAGCCTTGCTGGTGTGGCGGTAGGATGTGAACCGAGAAGCATTCTATATCTTTTAATTAAGTCTCAGTTTTTTGTGGGCTTGTGTCTTAAGGCTCCGGTTTTTATATACGTTTCTATTTTCTTCCATTGGTACAGCTTTCCCTACTATCCTTTCCCTCTGTGTAGCATTCTTAATTTATTTCTGTGATGCCTTGTTCCCTCTTGACTGTGTTTTTTATTTCTTAAAATGGTCCCTCTTACTTTGTACAGGAAGGCTGGAGGGGTCTGGAGGGATGAGAAATTCCCTTTCTCTGGCTTAGATAAGATTTCATAAGTGTATTTTGGTGATGTCCTTTACCCTGGAGAATAGGTTTTTGTTATGGCAAAGTCTCTGGTGTGCTATATTGACTCTTTTCTTTCTCTGGCAGTGTCAGAAAAGAACCTTTCTTTGATATTTACCATGAGAAACTGATGGAGTTCTTCAGGCAAAGGAAGTATGGTGGCCCCCTAAGACTGCATCCCCAAGATTTTCTCTCTCAGGCTAGTTCACACTCAGAATCCTGTAATTTGTCAAAATTACCATTTAAGTGTTTCTTGTAGTTCTGGGACATATCTACTACCTAGTGAGAAATATATTATCATTAATAATGATAATACTTAATAATGGTTATCATATAATTATCCATATATGGCCCATAGTTTATTGTCTATGGCTTCCACTCCAGGTAAACAGATCTTGATTGCTCTACCTCTCAAAAAGAAGTATTGATTATTTTGGAATGAAATCTTGAGAAATAAGTGACCTCTGAATTGTTCATTGCAGCTAAAGTGCCTTCGACAAAATTAAACACACCTTAAGTGTTGGAATACCCATTATTTATCCTTATATCACCCAAAGCACTTCATACTGAGACTCAAGCTTAATAAGCATTTAATATATATTTGATGGAGTTGCCTATTGAGATCAGTCATTGAAATTAACAGGATTCCTGTTTAAAGGGGGCCTGTTTAAAGTGGTCACACAGGCAACTTTAATAATATTAATATAATCTTCCTGAGATATCTTATTGCTTGTATAACTCTTTCACAACCCTTAGATTTGTTTGCTCCTGTAAACCTCAGTATGGGCAAGGACTATCAAGTTCAGTCAATCCATAAACTGGGTTGAACTTTTCGTTTGCATTTTACTAAGGTAAAAATTGAATATTATTAAATTTTGTTAAGACTGAATTACTCATTTTAACACACCTATTACTTAGAAGAACTTGAGATAAAGAGATCAAAACTATTTCCATTTAACTCAACCCTTGACACTCATACACAATTATGTGTGATTAATCACAAGTGATTTATGTCATCTTCATTTATTTCTATCATTTTACTTCTATGATTAACTATGCATATTTGGAAGTGAGAACACATCTAACAAAATAATGTTGTCTATTTATAATTTAATGAGTGCAGAGGCAATCCATATTTAAAGCATAATTTTATGAAAGAAGCTTACATGAATACTTACAGAAGATAAACTGAAACATATAATAGACATATAAGAAACATATAAGAGATCCAAAGGCTTTCAACACTTTAAAGACCAGATTTAGAATGGATTAGCAGGTGTGATTACAGAAAATATTACATAATTCAGGGTATATTCATGTGAACTTTAAGGCATTTTACCGAAATTCTCAGATGACTTCCTATTTTCTTTTACATTCTCGATGATCTTTTTAAAGTAATCTCCAATATCTGCTACACTAAATAGCCAAAATTTTTTAAAAGACCCAAAACAAAAACCCATGCTGTTTTGTTTTTTCTATTCTGTGCAATTTACAAGCAGTATTTTTGTAAACATTACTTCATGCTCTTTACATTTTGTAGTTTAGTTAAGGCAAGGGCATTATAAGGGCAAGCAGAAGTATCAAGTGCTCATTGGTGTTCAGTATATAACTTCCTTCAAATCAGAGAAATCCACATATTTCTTGTACTCTGGGTATATATTTACATCTTAATCATAAGATGGAGTATGCCATATTTTGATATTTCTTCCTCAATTTCTCTGGTTAAAATGGCAATTAAATAATAATAATAAATCTGTAATGAAGTCCGAATTCAACTTATGCATTAAAAAATAAATCAGAAATCTCATGGTATTTGCATTTTGAAAAGCAAAATGAAAAGACAAAAGAACACAGCCACTCCCAAATTGTTTCCTGTTATAAAATTTGATTTTACACTGATGACCTCAAGCAGTACATTCTATAAACTGGTTTATGAGGATTTAGGTCTTATATTGAACTTGAAGTACACTCGATCATAAACTCAAGGGCAAAGGTGATACTAACAATCTACACCACCAGGGCATTCTAGCTGCACAAATGCTTTGTTTTTTTTTTTTTTTATGTGATGGAATGATGTGTCTAAACTAACTAAATTTTACTTTGGTCAAACAAGTTTCCTTATGTTCCTTTTTAATGTAATGTTCATTGATAAATGGAGGTCATTCACAGATTATTTTTCTTCCCCACTATTATGATTTTACAAGAACACAGCACTCTCAGTATGTATAGGTTTGGGCATATACTTAATTATTCCATTATAAGAACAGATTCATCTTTATTTTTTTAAAGATTTATTTGTTTATTTATTCATGACAGAGAGAGACAGAGACAGAGAGACAGAGACACAGGCAGAGAGACAAAGAAGCAGGTTTCCTGCAAGGAGCCCAATGTGGGACTCGATCCTGGGATCACAGCCTGAGCTAAAGGCAGATGCTCAACCACTGAGTCACCCAGGCATCCCCAGATTTATCTTTAAAGTGAAAATTTAACTTTGACAAATATCAGTAAGTCTCTACAGGTGATTTAAGAGGAGAGCACACATTATGAATTCAGTTTTCAGGGATACATAGGTTCAGTTCACTTTGCTTTTTTAGAATTTTAAAATTTTTTAAATAAGGGAAAGGGTAACACTCCTATTTATTAATTCAGTTTATTGATGACAGTGTATTTTGGCCAACTTACATTTAAGTCCTTCAACATAAAGGATTAAATGTAGATGAAAGAAGATGATGATGGTGATGAGGATGTGTTTGTGTTCACATAATACATTCCCTATAAAATATGGAGCAGCAGGCATTAGGAACTGACCGTGCTATTATTTTTGTGAATACTTTTTACTTTAAACCTCTTTAAAAGAGATTTGACATTGACTTTCAGATGAATTGCTGTCATACTCAGTCTCTTGAGAGAGGTTTAGGAGAAAAAGAGAATACATTTCCCCTAAACATGACTTGAAATTATTTCAGAACCCTTCAAAACAACTGTTCGGAATCCCAAAGTTCTGTTGTATTATATTTAACTTTGAAAATGGAAAGAAAATAATATTCCCAAGATGACCTCAAAGCCTTTCCCATGCTGGGGCCCAAGCACACACCCTACAAGTGTGTGTTTCCCCAGCTGCAGATGGTGGCATCACTCACACTTCATCAGCATCAGGTCTGTTCAACACACGTTTTCTCATGGAGCACTGACACCAGCTTAAGAGAGGAAATAGAAAATCCAAATATTTTTACAGTAAATATTATATATTTTTGGAATATAAGTTGTCTAATATGTTGTTTCAATAAATGGAATTTTAAAATAATGATTCCTTATATACAGGATAAAAATAGCTTATATTATCTCTGAGGAGAAATTTGGGGTATAAGTTAGAAATAAAATTGAAGACTATGAATAATTCCAAAGCCAGAGCAGATTTATCCTGCATGTTTAACTATTTAAAAAATAGCTCACAGAATCACTAGAATATGCACATTCCATTACAGTTATATGATATCTAAGATTCCCATTTAATAATCTCAGTATGAAATTCTCTTTACAAAATATTTAACAAAAACATTTTTTGTTTTTATTTATAGATACTAATAAAGTAATAATAAATATACAGATGTATATATAGGTAGGTACAATACATCTATGTATGTTATGTATTTATAAATATGTCACTTATTTTTAATGTGTCATATTAAATATTTGTATTTTATATATTATACTTGTATATAATGTGAATATAAAAATGTTTTATTATTGCTATTTCCTAATATCATCTTGGAACATGCAGGGAGTAACTGTAATAAACTTATAAGACTGAAAACATTTTAGTCAAATTATGGATTTTCATATTTGATCCCAGAGCTACTGTTATAAATATATCAGGAATAATTAAGATTCAGAGAAATGGCAAAATATTGGATATGGAGAAGTATCCTGATTTCTAAAAAGGGAGAAAACAATATTTTAAGAAATAAAATACAGCAGAAGCCATTAAGCATAAATCAAGATAAACTAAAATCTTTTTGATATAGTTTGAGAGTAGAGCAATCATGTACCACCTTTGACAAGAGATACATGAAGAATTTCACAATTTCCTTATGGACAAGAGGGACAAATGTGGACCTGGCAGTAATGTAGTCAGATAAAGTTACTACTTGTTGAAAAACTTCATAAATACGATCAGTCATTTGGATAATGAAAAAATAGGAACTCACAATTTTAAATTAGCAAGAGATATAAATACAAGGGGATTTTAATTTATATTTTGTGATAAATATCTGAGAAAGAAATAAGCTATCATTAATGAGATATAATTTCAGGAAGCTTACTGTAAATTTTTGCAGTGAGATTACCATGGTAGGCTGAATAATGGCTCCTCTTCAAAAGATGTACAAGTCAAAATCCCTGGAAGCTGGGTTCACAATTCTTCACATGGAAAAGGGACTTTGTAGCTATAATGAATTCTTTTGAAATGGGGAGATTATCCTGCATTTCCTGGGTGGGTCCAATGTAATCTCAAGAGGGAACTAAGAGAGTCAGAGTCATAAAGAGAAGGTTTGAGGATAGAAACAGAATTCAAGGGGTGCCTGGGGGGCTCAGTTGGTTAGGTGTCTGCCTTCAGCTCAAGTCATTATCCCAGAATCCTGGGGTCATGTCCCGGGTGGGGATCCCTGCTCAGTGAGAAGACTGCTTCTCCCACTCCTTTCCCCCCTGCTTGTGCTCTCCCCCACTATCTCACTCTCTCAAATAAGTAAAATCTTGAGAGAGAGAGAGAGAGAGAGAGAGAGATTGAAAAAGAGACAGAATTCAGAGAGAAGAGAAGAAGCCAGGCTCTTAAGATGGAGGAAGGGGCTACAGGCCAAGAAATGTGAGTGACCTCAGAAGCTGAAAAATGGAAGGAAGCAGATTATTCCCAAAAGCCTCCAAAAAGAACACAGCGCGGTGGACCTTAGATTTCTGAACTCTAGAGCTGTAAAAGCATAAATCTGTTGCTAAGACACTAAATTCGTATTAGGTTGTTCATCAGCAGCTGAAAATGCAATTATAAACCAAATGAGTGTGTTTTAAATGGGGTGCATACTTAAGTTATTTATATGGAAAAGTTCTGATCTTAGTTAAAATTTATTAAATATTATTCTAAGTATTTGACATCAAGGATACAAAGATAAAATAAGAAGAGCACCTGCCTTAAAAGTTCTGACAAAAAAAACCCATCACTTCCAGTAGTATGGTAAGTATGGGGGTGGTTACAGGGTCAGGGGAGGGTGGGTGGATGGGAAGTGATCAGCTTTGAAGGAGATGCTAGGTCCTGGGAAATACATAGGTAACAGTATCTAGGGAAGGGATTTTCAGGCTAAGAGAATAGACAGGATAAAGTTACCAAGACATGAAACATCTCTGAGCGTGTAAAGGGAAATACACAGCCTGTCATTCCTTGAACATAAACTACTTTGTGAGTCATGGCTTGCAATGTTGCCAGAGAAGATGGCAGAGATGCTTACATTTATCAGAGTTCTGATACAGATAATACAGTGACCAAGTAGTTTTTAAGAGGGAGGAACAAAAATATGATTTATATATTAGAGAAGGGACCCCAACAAGAGGGAATGGCTGCAGCTGAAGAAGCAAATTTTAAAGCTAGATCCAGTGGGCAAATCAGGAGTGACCCTAAAGCAAGGGTAGTGAAAACAAGACAAAGGGGCAGCTTTGAGAATAATCAGGCAAAACTGTGGAAACCATGATTGATTGGATACAAATGAATACATTCTAGGATGAGAAGTCTCAGTTTTATGCTTCATGTAACTGGTAAGCAGATCAGAATTGAACTTTGAAACAGTTTGGAAGAGGAGTAATATAACGAATTCGTATTGAGGGAAAGATTAATCCAGTTTTTGCCATGATAAATTGTCGATGTCCACTGGATTTCCAAGTGAAAAGGTTTGATGAGCAGATTTATACATGCATCTGAATCTTTGTGAACAGAGCATAGAAGTCATGGCTGTGGATTTGACGTAATAAAAACAAGAGAGTGGGTACAATTGCCTAAATCAAGAGATGTTGGGAGAAGGAGAACAGAGGGAAAAGGCAATGCAACCAAAGAATCCCAATATTCATTGTGATGAGATTAAAGGAAACAAGAGAGGTAGAAAATTTCAGAAAAGAGAAATGTCATGATAGTGAAAGGTTTTGGAAAACAAAAGAAATGAAAGGTTTGGAGACTTTCATTATGTAAAGAATAGTAAAAATCACCGAATGTTCTCCGTAAGATAAAATTTATAGCTACTGATGATTTTGTGTGTGATGGTTTCAGTGGCTTAGTGTGAGTAGAAATCCCAAAGCAAAAGTCTGGACAGTGGCTCAGAACTGAGGGAATTCTAAGTGAGTATAGCTGATTCTGTCAAAAGCTGTGGCCGAGTAGGAAAGAGACACTGATGGTAAGAAGCAAGATCAAGGGAGGTTCCTTCTTTTTTCTACCATGGGGAAGACAAATAGACTAATGTTAAATAATTGGTAGGGAAAGAAATTTAAAAATAGGAAGAGTAGAAGCAAATTCTGCAGAGGAGAAGTAAACGTAGACGTGAAAGGATTAACATTGAGGGGTACGGGGTGACTTTATTATCAGAAAATGAAAAGAAGGAGATAGGGCAGTTATTTCCCAGGGGAGTGGTGAGAGGTGAAGACAGTTGCTCCCTGAGTTCTCCAATCTCTCTATTAAAGGGGAAGGGATATCATCTATGTAGGTAAAAGCTATTAGGAAGATGTGGGAGTAGTCACTCAGGATAGTGGGAATTTAACTGGAAAAACAAAGAAGACAAAAGGATTTTCAGGTGACAAGTGTGTCTTGTGAGGTTGGAGTTGAAAATGTAGCAATGAAAAGAAAATATAGTGATGGAGTTGTGGGAAGCATCTGATAATTTGACTATGAAAAAGAGAGAAAGCAAATTATCGGATTGGTTCAGGGGAGCAGTTTTTTAGAATAGGTCTATCAGAATTGGATTTAACAGCACACAACAGTTAAACATCAAGTAACAGTGCCCAAATCATTAGGTTTGAGAGGACTGGTGATCTGAAGAGCTTCCTTCTCACTGGAACTGTCATGCTAACAACAGTCCCAGGAGACTCAGCTTCACACCCTCTGGAAGAGGCTCCTCCCCAGTGACTTGGAAATGTGGTCTGTGAAAAAAAATCTACATTTTCAAATTGACAAGAAGTGAAAACACATGAGGTGGCTGCCAGAAAGATGAATGCTATTTTAGCCTGCATCAGTAGGGATTGAATCTATGAAAAGGAAAATATCAGCATTCTCTGACTTAGCAAGGCCATGTCAGAATGTTGTAGACCCTGCATTTTGAAATGGGATGCTGGCTGCTTGGGACATATCCAAATAAGAGTGGTAGTGATGAGGGGGAGGTCTGGAAAGAAAATGCTGGAACTATTGAGTATAGAAAAGAAAAACATGATTGGTTGCTTTTAGATATTGAACTGATGACACATAAGCTTGATTAGATATTTTCCCAATCATTCCAAAGGAAAGATTCAGAACCAATAGATGGAAATTATGTTGATTCAGGTTTAAGTTTTAAGATAAAACTTGTAGCAATAGTATAGCTCCCATGTTGAATAGGGTCATTTATGAGGTTGTGAGCTTATTAGCACAAGAATATTTTAAGCAGAGGCCTATGAATGTCAATCGGTACTGTAGGTACAGTATAAAAACTCCTGAAATGTATAGGAAGTTATACTAGATAGAATTCTTATGAAAGCATTTTCTATCTCTCTCCGAGATCCTAAGACATACCATTATTCTATACAAAAAGCCTTTTAGAATTAGTTGAATTACTAATGTCTCCATATGAGTGCTATTGAAATCTTACAGAACAGTGATTTGAAGAGGTGAGTTCTAGTGCTGAATTTTACTTACGAAACGAAATCTCTGAGTAAATTACTTAGATTTTTGCATCTCTGTTCTACTATTCACTCTTTTAGAACATGATGCTCTTGCTGAAGAATACTAATATCCTAGAAGATCTCTGCCATTCCTATGAATCCATAGTACTTTAGCAAAGACAAACATTTAACAAGTTGCTTCTTCAAACAGTGTTGGAATAATTTAATACCAAAACAAAACTACACACGCGTGTGCATGTATACACTTACATGTGCATACATACAACTGATTTGTATTCTTGTTCCTCTCTTTGGAAAATTAAGATCTCAAGGATAAAAAAGGTGTCATTCGTATTTTCTTTTCTAATGGTGCTTATCACACTATCTCACAGATCGAAGATCCTAAATTAATTGTTTTTCACTTAATGAGACTGGTGCTATATCCCATAGCCACCATGTGCAGGAGAGGTATTTAATAAAATAAATTCAGCTAAAGAACACTTCAGATTCTATTGGGTTGATGCAGAAAGAAGACAAATCCTAGTGGCATTCAAACTTATGTAAGAATAAAACAGTTTCTATGAAGAAAATTTTAGTGTGCTAGTTGGCCACGTGAGCTCACGTGCTTCTGTGGGGAAATACATTCGCTAGCTACTCTCAGGTCAAACAGTATCCAGTGTTCACAGTGGGCTCCTGTCTTGTGTTTCACTCGGCTATGTTTTTCTTTTTCACAGTTACTAGAGGACAGAGTTGAATATTGGAAAGAGCACTTAGAATGAGATAATCATAGATTCCATCCTGGATTTCTTATTACAAAATATGCAATTTTAAACAAAGCAATGCAACCCAATAAAACTTGGCTTCCTTTTTTAGTCAATGACCACTATGATATACCCTTCCTAGAACTGCCGTAGAAAAATGAGACAATGCATGTGAAACCATTCACTCCAGGGTCTGGCTCATGGTATGCACTCCATCAATGTCACTTGTGAACAATGGTAGAAATGATGAACTTTAACTCACACATTGTAAGGTTCAGGGTGCGACCCTCAGGCCCTTGCCTTTAGAGAGAGCCCAGGACTTGTGGAAATGGCTTGAGGTATGGGTGTATTTTAGAATATAAACCAGTACTTAAAAATTTATTATGTCTTTCCTTTCTTCCTATAATAATTTTGAATGTTTTTCTAGTCTTATTGAACAATTTGTTCTGATTTTGCAATATAGATTCCATTTTCTCTTGAGGCCACTAACTGAGAGAAATATTATGAATTCTTTATAGTCAATTTGTCCTTTTCTTTTTAGTGCCTAAATGTATTTTTCCTACCAACAGTGGGTTTATCTATTCTAGCAGTTATTTAAACATTTATTTATGATTTTTTTCCAAATTCACTTGAATTATCAATGGTAATTTTCCTTAGATTATTTGTAGTTTTCATTTCCTGATATATATCTAAAATAAAGTCTTTGAGAAATCTGGTCATTTCTGATCTCTCAAAACAACATTTTTCTATTTGGATTATGGATGTTAAATGTCATTGTCATTTACTTGCCTGATATATCATGCTTTGCACAATTCATTCTCAAAACGTTCACAGTGTGATCTTCCTTAAGGCTGCTGTTGTAGCTTTCACAGATCTATTTTACACTTCAAGATGCTACATAACCTCTCCTTATCCTTAATTGGTGAAGATCCTTTGGGAACCTTGCTGGTTTTCACTTTATTAGGCAACAAAGTGAATAGAAGGGAAATCTGACCTCTCTCTCCTTTAGGAAAAATTACATTTCTAGTACTTGGAAAAATGGATTATTTTCCTTTAAGCACTAAATGTTCCAAGTAGTTCTTCCATCAGGAATAAAACCACATTTCTGTCAAAATTTTCACATACACCAATTCTGTATGTACAAAAAAAGATAGGATGGCAAAATTAAACAATTCATCTAACGATTTAACAATATGCAAATGAGAGTTGTTCAAATGATCACCTGCTCATGCATGAAGCCACTGATTATATATTAAACCACAGCTTTTTATCTCCATATTTCTAAAAAACTCTACTTTTTTACATAGTACAGGATTTATGGAATAGCTTTTTTTCTCAGTGGTTGATACTTTTGATTCAGATTAGGTTTCATGCATATGAAATAATCTCAACTATCCAATAAACTAACATTTGAAAGTCTACAGTTTTTGAACTCCTATCTTTATTGAATTTAATGCCTAATCGTTCCTGTTCCATAGAATAAATACCTTTCCTATGTAGCTGTATAAAATAAGGATGGAATTTACAATTCAAATTTGAATACATTTCTCTATTTTAAAGGTAAGTGCTAATCAATCCTGAAACAAATCTCTTTAGAGTTTTCCAAATATCATGCATTAATCTGCTCAAATTATCTTCTTCCTGTCTACCTACGGTAGCTGAGAGCCCACCTGATTATATTAAATTAATTTAAAACTCTGTTCATTTTCTACATAATTATTTCTATAAACATTTCTTAATCTACATTCAGAAGATGAGGGAGGAATATGATTTTCATATGCTTGATTTCCTGCATTTGATTTGGAAAGAAACAATGAAATTCATTCTTCACTGATTTCTCAAACATGTTGCTCCAGCTGGGATTATTTCAGAAAAGGACTGTGTTTTCAGGGAAGTATCAGGAGGACTGCAGTTCTACACTACTATTCAAACAGATTTAGTAGCTGTGGTCAGCTGATGTTGAACAGCCATATGAAAGTAAAATGAGGAAGTAACACATACTTCACTGGATTGTTCTGATAGTTAAATAAGAAAATGAGTATGGAACTCCTATGTACTCAGAAATACAATATTGGATAGCTACATTACTACTCTGCAAACTGCTTGTATATATTAGAAGAGATTAGAAGAAATTAATACTTAAATTTTTAGCGAACTTGTGGAATCTGAAGTGGCTGAGGAAAGCCGGTGAAGCCCATTCAGTATAAAGTAACCAGCACATTGCATAAAACGCAGAAGGGTGTCATGTTGGGCTGAACCATGGCACCTGAACACAACTGAATTCTCATCCCCCGAAACTGTGAACATAGGACCTTGCAGGGTAAAAGAGATTTTTAAATTTAGTATCTAAAAATTATCTTATCCTGGATTCTCCAGACTGGCCTGATATAATCACAAAGGTCCTTATATGGGGCAGACAGAATGATCAGTTAGTGATAGGAGAAGGGATGATGTAGGCAGTAAGTCGGAGTGGTGTGAGGAAGGGGTAACACATCAAGGAACTCAGTGACCTCTGGAAGCTAAGAAGGCAAATGAGTCTCTCCCCTCAGAGCCTCCAGCAGAAGCAAGCTCTGCCGACACCCTGACTTTAGCCCAATCAAGACTGACTTTGGATTTCCACCTGTCAAAACTGTAAAATAATAAATCTGTGTTCTTGTAAGCCACTAAATCTGTGGTCATTTGTTACAGTAATAACAGAAAATGAATTCAGCTCTTTAAAAATATCTTCTCACTACAGTGGATGAGAATTGGGACTAGTTCTTTAAAAAGAGTGTAATATACCAAATTTACTTTCCTCACTTAGTGATTTCATGTCACTTACCAGCTTCACATACACACAAATATGCACACACACTCACAGTGAGGAATCCAGGTGCTTCTGGCTCTCCTCTGGTTAATAGATCTGCAAACTGTGGCCTGCAGGCCAAAGCTGCACCACCAGTGGCTTTGTAAACAGTGAGCTAAGATTTTTTTTTTTTTTTTTTAATTTTTTTTTTTTAATTTTATTTATTTATGATAGTCATACAGAGAGAAAGAGAGAGGCAGAGACACAGGCAGAGGGAGAAGCAGGCTCCATGCGCCGGGAGCCTGATGTGGGATTTGATCCCCGGTCTCCAGGATCGCGCCCTGGGCCAAAGGCAGGCGCCAAACCGCTGCGCCACCCAGGGATCCCCAGATTTTTTTTTTTAAATGAATGTTTGTGATCAATTTGATTATAGGGAACTCCAGTTCTGAATCCCTGCTAAATGAAATGTCATCCTCCTTAAAAACAAGTCTATTCTTCTTATTAGTGGACTTGTTTTACAAAAAAATAAAAAATAAAAAAAAATCTTAATTTAAATTTCCTCCAAAAAAATGTGAAACTTTGTTTTGTCTCCTGTTCTGTAAGTACCTACATAATAGCCTTGATTTTGCTCTTTGGCTTGTGAAGCCTCACGACTCATAGAGAAGTATGAGAAAGTTTGCTGACTCCCAATTTGGCTAACAGTGGACCCACACTAGGGCATCTATTCCAGGAGATACATGGCACACATTTTCCCTCTTTCCTTGTCTTAGCATATGGTTGTACCATGTGCAAATCCTGTAGAAAAGCTTGCCTTCAGAAGAGTTTTAGAAAATGAAGTTCCAGGACGCCTGGGTGGCTCAGCAGTTGAGCATCTGCCTTCCACTCAGGTCATGATCCCGCAGTCCTGGATCAAGTCCCTCATCGAGCTCCCTTCATGGAGCCTGCCTCTTTCTTTACCTGTGTCTCTGCCTGCCACTCTCTCTGTGTCTCTTGTGAATAAATGAATAAAATCTTTAAAAAAGGAATCTCTTAAAAAAATAAAATGAAGGGATAAATAATGAGTTTAGACTCAGCAGTATGCCATGAGGGAAGCAATTTTGAACACAAATGAATTTGAACATAAGTCCTTTCCTCATAGCATACAGCTGAAGCTGCATATTTCAGGGATTACTTTCAATTAGACAGTTCCTCATTTTCAGACTTCAGGTGATAGAGGAACAGTGCTACAGAGCTTGCACCAGTCTAAATTCCTTTTCAATGCTTTCTCATACGGTGGTCTTCAAATTTATGTACTGGATCATGCTGGTTGAGGATGGAGTTCCAGAGGTAGAAAGAAGTGCTTTTGAAATTGATCTCTTCTTAAAATATATTCAATGAGTACCTAGGAAAGTTCTAGGAGTTACTGATAGGAAATTAAATATTGAGCGACCTCTGTCTGCACGTCATCAGCCATCTTGTCTGAGCCAAGATCATTGAACTAGTGATATTTTACAGAAATAGACCATGCTCTTAGAGGCTTAGCAATATTTCCTATATACATGAATCCACAAAATAATATTTTAAGAAGTATTAATCAAAAATTCAACACAGTCATTGGAGTGATGGGGCCAATTGGTTGCATTAAAAACTGAAAATCTCTGTCACTTGATAACTTTTTAAGGAGATTTTATTTATTTTAGAGAGAGATAAAAAGAAGAGAGAGAGACAGAGAGAGAGAGAACACTAGTGGGGGAGGAGAGGAGGGAGAGAGAATCTGAAGAGACTCCATGTTCAGTGTGGAGATCATGAACTGAGGCAAAAACAATAGTGAGAAGAAATGTAGCTATTCTAAATGGAGAGGAGCTGAAAATGAAAAATATGCACTAGAGTTCAAATTCAGCATAAAAAAGGAATGAAAGCACACCATCTATTTTATACTGACCAATATCTTTGTGCCTAATACACACCAGTCACAATGCAAAGTGTTAGGGTTAGAGAATGGTGAAGAAGACAGATGATCTCAGTCCTTGCAGAGCCTATGGTCCAGTAAGCAGGTAAATGTGCCAATGGCAATTTCTAGGGAAACTCTAAGTAGCTTTGAGGTATGTACTGTAGAGCATAGGGTGTCAGAGTAGCTTTCAGACCAGAAACCAGAAGGCATGGTGTTAGGCAGGTGTAGGTTATCAGACCTCGGAGGGTCTTGCAAAGTGTGCCATGACAGTAGACTTATTCATCAGGAGTGTAGACCAAATATTAAATAACTGAAGACATGCTTATGTTTGTCATTTAGTATTATACCTTTAGTGAAAACATGAAGAAGAGATTGTAAAGAACCACACTGGAAAGAGGGAAATTAAGGCATTTTGTAGCCTTTCAGACTAGAGGTGCAAATGCCCGGATTCAGGAAGTGGTGAGGGCATTGATGTCAATCATCTCTATCCACAAGCAGCTTCATTTCCCACTAATCTATTCTAAATTTCTTGCTGTTCCAACCAAACTCAACTAATCTCTGAACTCACATTGTTCATCTGTTTTTCCTGGCTAATTGGCTTTGCTCATCTTGTGTCTCCTTCCTGTAAAATACTTCCCACTTATTCTATTTGTTAGGATTCTACAAATGGGTTAAAACACAATTCAGATGACATCCCAGCCATGATACACTCTCTGATCCCTCAAAGGAGGGGATTGCTTCCTTTTGGGAACCATCATTTCCATCTCTACTTCCCTCACTCACATAGCACATTCTGGTGTATTGATCACTACCTGAGGCACCTGTCCTACTTATTTCTCCTCAAGCTAATGAATGAGCAGCACAGATTTCATCATGTGTTGATATCTACCCCAGCACAAATAGTACAGTGATAACATGTATAGGGGCTTTGCTCACACCTTTAAATTAATTAATTAATACGTAGTTGAAAGTATGTTTGAATAGATAAAAATAATAGATCATAAAATTCAGCAAATTATTCACTACCTATTAACTTCTCAAAGACCTTTCAAATAATGACTATATGTGTGTAGTATCCAGAAATTTAAACAACATTATGCCCATGTTTTAATAGATGTCTATAAGGAGAACTTTCTAACATTAAAAATAATATAACTTTCTAAATTTTCTTTTCTGAACTCTGGAAGTTCAGCATAAAAGCCACATGGGGAATGACAGAGAACAAGCTCCTGCAAAGAGAGCCTCTTGGAAGGATTTGGACTTTGTTCTCTAACGTACTAGCTAAACTCATGAGTCCAAAGCAGATGGTTCTTCACTGTCTTACATAAAATCACAAATTAACAAATAAACAAGAAAGATGTTTGGACGGTAGCTACCTCTTCCTTCATCAATTTTCCAAATAAAGCTAAAACGAACATTATGAATCAAACAGTTACAGGGCTCACATTTAATTCTTGATGTAGGGTAAAGCTGAATTTCCCAGGAGCTCTGTTATTTCTTAGTTGTGGAGAAAGCATAAGCTTTTCTTGATCTGTGTCTACTTTTCTTTTCTTGAGACCAAATTAATATTTAATATATGTACACTATTAAAAATATGCACACTATTATCTGTCAATACTGTTATTTGAAGTTAAACTATTATTTTATAAACTACTATTTTTGGACAACTAAAACTGGATAAAATAAATTAAGATAATAAAAATTTCATATTTTTGAAAATAAAGTTTATATTATAAAAACTAGCTGACCAATGATGAAAAAGCTTAATCCAGATGATAACTGAATTTTTACTATCTTACTATACAGTAAAACATTAAAAAAAAAGATTTTGTGTTTTATCATCACACTCTATTATTTCACTCTATATTGCAACTGAAAAATACCTCTACAGATATTGTATCTATTGTCATGTAAAGGCTTTTATTAATCAGTAAAATTATTTTTTTACATCTAGAATTTGTTCTATTCTTTTTGAATTTCCTCAAGTAATAATTTTTAAAAATACCTGTTTTCAGGAGTTTTTAAAAAAGGTTTATTTATTTATTTGAGAGAGAGAGAGCAGAAGCAGGGGGAGCAGCAGAGGGAGAGGGAGAGAGAATCTCAAGCAGACTCCCCACCGAGCGCAGAGCCTGACACAGGCTTGACCTCAGGACCCTGAGATCATGACTTAGCCAAAACCAAAAGTCAGACACTCAATCAACTGGGCCACCCAAGTGTCCCAGGAATTTTTGAAAAGACCATAAGCCTTTATGAAATACTGGTTCTGGTATTTCTTTCTTAATAACAGTGAGTAGATAATTGCATTAATCTCAAAATCAAATTGATATAAATTTTTAAATGTGGAAAATAATGAGATTTTCATGAAGTCAGCAAATGATATAACTTAGTAATATATTGTTGAACTTTAAAATGTAGCTTTTCCTATGAACTGTTAGATTCTAAGGAAGAGAAGTTCATATCCTTGATACTGAGGATAAAGAGTAATATTAACTGTACAATTCTGATGACAAATTCCTGTCCTTGGTGGTTCAGTATTTCCCCATACCACCAAGCGACTCTGGGGCACCAGCTGGGTGTCCTACAATTCCATTCACTTTTGACCCTCTCTCTCTAGAGATGGCATCAGATTCCAAGGTTAAGGGCTCAGTCCCACAAGATTCCCACCCTTTCCACTACAGATAACAATTGCCTATCCGTGTTGTTACCTGTGCTTCTGACCAAGCAGCTATAGACTGGAGGTTCCAACTACCTCCTCTTTGGGTTCAATTAATTTGCTGCAGTAAGTCACAGAACCCAGGAGACCCAGTTGCTCACTAGATAACTGGTCTATTACAAAGGACATTAAAGGATCAATGAAAAGATATGTACAACAAAGTCTAGAACAAGGACCTCCTCATGGAGTTAGGGTCTTGATGGGGTGGCATATGTATGAGTTCTAACTCACCAACATAGAAACTCTCCAAACCCCACCCTTTGGGGTTTTATGGAGATCATATTACATAGGCATGACTGATTGAATCATTGGCCATTTATGATTGATTCCATTTCTAGCCCCAATCCCCCCTCAGAAATTTGTTGGCAGGAAAATCAAAAGTTCCAACCCTTTAATCACATACTTGGATCTACCAACCAGATCTCAACCACAGGTGCTTTCCAAGAATCACCTCATTAACATAGTCAGATGTGTTGAAAGAGTTTTGTTATGAGTATCAAGACACCTTAACTGATCTCATCATTTAGTAAATCTTGAGGGTTTTAGGAGCTCTTTGCCAAAAATGAGAGATCAAATATATGTTTCTTACTATAAATTACAATAGCATAGACTATTATTGGCTTTTTTATTACTATTATTATTATTATTATTATTATTATTAAATACAATCTTGTTAACAGCTATTTTGGACAAATGGAGAAGTTTGGGGATCATAAGGGGACTTTGTTAAATTACACTGTTGAATTCATGTCCACTTTCTGATGCTTGTGTAGAAACATCTATTTAACTTTCCTCCCTCCTCTGATACTAAAACCTTGGTGTCTGATAGCCAACTATGATAAAATTTTTATGTCATAGACATCCTTCCATACTTGTGCTTGTATTTAGAAAAGCAGAATGTGTTTTGAGGGCCACCAGAGTCTTTAATGGAGAAAAATATATTCATAACATTTGTGTATTAGTCACATGAATAGTGACGGCACTGGAGTGTGCCTAGGTCAAGGCAGATGGATAAAGTGTGTTAGTGAAGAAATTAAAAGTAAATGTCTTATCAGTAGTAATATACACTTACAATGTTTTGTAATACATATGTGAATATAAAACTATTTCTTTTTGTCTATTTCCAGATTTGTCTATTTTGTAGGGATGCCTGGGTGGCTCAACAGTTGGGTGCCTGCCTTCGGTTCAGGTCGTAGTCCTGGGATTCAGGATTGAGTCCCACATCAGGCTCCCTGTGAGGAACCTGCTTCTCCCTCTGCCTGTGTCTCCGCCTCTCTCTCAGTCTGTGTCTCTCATGAATAAATAACTAAAATCTTAAAAAAAAAATAATCTATTTGTAGGGCAAGTTGACATATCAATGTTTATTAAAAAAGTGGTTATCTTCTTACTTTCTAGACAAAATGTGGGGGGTGTGATGGACTTAACTAGAGGACATTAACATTGTTTTATTAAAAAGACTACTGAAATTTCATAATCTAAAATAAATTTTATGGCCAAATAGGGCTGATATCAGATTTGCAAGATTAATTTGCAAAATAATTGCCTGATATAAAATAACTGTTATCTACTGATACAATTCATGTGTTACATGTTTGTTTCACATTAACTGTTTCACATTAACTTACTTTTAAAATGTATACTGGAGGAAGGCATTAGGATATTTTGTAACTGACACCTAAAATAAATAAAAATGCAATTATGGAATATATTAAAGTAGAGTCTAGGATTTGTGGTTTTCGTACTTGGGATATAGGAAGTTGAAAGGAGCAGAATCTCTGCTTACAATGGAAAAGACATTCCATTCTAACAGAAAATTTATTATTATTTTTTCAAACCTATAAGAGAGCTGAGACTGCAGAGAAAAGAGCAGGTAGAAAATCTAAGAGAGGGAAGCCTGGGTGGCTCAGAGGTTTAGCTCCTGCCTTCAGCCCAGGGCATGATCCCAGACTCCTGGGATCGAGTCCCACGTCAGGCTCCCTGCATGGAGCCTGCTTCTCCCTCTGCCTGTGTCTCTGCCTCTCTCTCTCTCTCTCTCTCTGTGTGTGTATGTGTGTCTCTCATGAATAAATAAACTAAAATCTTTAAAAAAAAAAGAAAATGTAAGAGACATGATGCCTACAGGGACAGAGGGGAGTCGAATGTGTATTCATCTGTTATAGATGCAACAGGATGACCTTGACAAAATTTCAGCTACACTAGGTTCCAGACTGATGAAGGCTGAGTAAGGGCTGGTGGACCAGGGCAAAATCCCTAGGGTAGGAGAAATAGCAGGAGTTCACATCCTCATGCAGATCCTCTCCACAAACTCTGCTAGACTTTCACAGAAAGGATCAAACAGCCATAGGACTGACTCCTGGGTGCCCCCAGCAATAACCTCATCATGTACCTTCAGCCTTAAAGAGATTCCTGTATTCTCTGTTTCACTTACCCCTGCTTCCTGGGATCATCTCTCAAAAACAATGGTTGCACCAAAATTCTTGTCTCAGTGTCAATTTTGGGGGAGGGACGGCACTCAAAGGAAGGCAGTCATCTGTTTTACAAGTCTGTGCATATGTATTGATACATATCATTCATATATATTTGATTACTGGAATAGAAGAAAAAGATCATATTTATATTTATAAATTCTAAGGCTGTTGTAAAAACTACTGCAAAAACTAATGGCTTAAAAGAAGAAAAATTTATTCTCTCACAGTTCTGGAGGCTAGAAGTCTAAGATCAAGGTGTCAGCAGAGCCAGGATTCTTGGAAATCTCTGGAGGAGGAAACTTTCTTGCCTCTCCAAGGTTCCAAGGGTTATTGTCAATCCTTGGCATTCCTTGGCTTATAGACACAGCATTGCCTCCATATATTACATGGCATTCTTCCTGTGTCTGTGTTTCTGTATTTCTACATGGCCTTTTAATAAATTCCCTAGTCATTGGAGTTAGGTCTCTAATCCAACCTGAATTTATCTTAACTAATTACTTATGGAAGAAAACTATACCCAAAATAAGGTCATATTCACAGGTACTAGGGATTAGGATTTTATGCCTTTTTGGAGGACAAAATTCAACCAACAACAGTACATTAGGTATGTTTTATTACCAAAACATGCAATACTTTCCACATGAAATTAGATAATGATAAGTAATCACTGCCATTACACTGACTAGGTCTACTTGCCTCAAAATACAGTCCATGTTCTAATTTCAGAATCAAAAAGTCAGAAGTGTCTTCCTGTTGCAACTAATCAAATATGCTTCCATATTAACAAATAAATTACCAAAATATTGCCAATTTTCTACTGTTACTTTTTTCTTCAAGAATCTAAATAATTAAAAAAAAGAATCTAAGTAATTAAATGCATATATTATCTCTACTCATTGACCCATTTTTTGTGTTGCCATGAGATACATTTGAATGAGGCAGTCTGCCTCGGACCCTGTCACCTTACACATTTTTACTGGGGATGCCAAGAATATAAAGAATATATAGTTTCCTGATCTTTACCAGGCTATTTCTTTTTTCTTATCTGTGTTCCTTTTTTTTTTTTAAGACCTCTTTCATCTTAGCAGAAAATCTGTACACTTTTACCAATGTCTCCCTATTTCCTCATGCCCCAGCCCATGGCAACCACTTTTTTACTCTGTTTCTATCAATCTGACATTTTTCCCTTTAAATTCCAGGTAGAAGTGATGCCACGCAGTTATTTGTCTTTCTTTGCCTGGTTTGTTTCACTTGGCATAATGTCCTCGAGGTCTACCCTGTTGTCACAAACGGCCATTGGTTAAGGCTATGTTTGCAGTGAGAGATCCTGAGATACTCAGTGTTCAAATGTGTGATTTCTTCCTGAACAAAGAATAAACTTCTGCTTGTTACGAAAGTGGCATATCTCCCAAGCTCAGTGTTCTCCTATAACACAACCACTGCATTTATAGGCTTCTGTTAAGGCCCGACTGCATTATCCCCATGAGATTTTGGGCTTGGGGAACTGACACTGTCATCATGCTCACATTACTTGCTATGTCAGGAGTAGCAAGTCCTTTATCTCTGACCCAGGAAATTCATATTTTATTGAAACAATAACAGGTTAACTTATGGGTTTATACATAGAGAAAAAAACCCACACTCTTAATAGTTTTTGATAATCCAATTAAGAAATATGTTAAAGAAAGTATATTTATTGTTAAAATCTGACCACTGCAAAGAGTTGCAATGTGGGGTGATTTATAATTTCTTCTTTATCCTCTAGTATATTGGTGGAGAAGTTAAAACAATGAATGGCTATTATTTTGCAATAAAGCATGTTTATAAATTCCACTAGAAAGCATTTTCACTTGTTTTGAATTATTAATTATGTAGCTCAACATTGTGTCACTCCTGCTTTAGCCAAATTGAGTTTTAGTCATCCTTTAGATGTGTGCTCAATTTTCCTTTCATCTTGAAAGATTTTCCTAATCTCTTTGCTATTCATTTCTTTACTTTCTAGTGCATGTGTCATTTGTAATTATATGTTCAATAGGGTAATAGTTTGTTAAAGCAATGGTGGCATTTGCCAGCTAACTGCAAAGTCTATGATATCAGAGCTTGTTTTTTTTTTCCTTTATTCTTCTTTTTCAGGTCCTTCTCCTCCTGCTCCTCCTTGTCTTTACCCTTCTTCCCTTTAAAATTGCTTTCACTGGATCCTACAATAGTGTCTTGCATGCCGTAGACACTCCATAAATTTTTAATGGGTTAAGTAAATCCGTAACTTGGAAGTGACAGAATCTGGACTCAAGCTTAGTGATACCTTATCTCAAGGCTTTTGTTCTTTGCTCACTGTGGTTTTCTAATGACTTTGGTGTTATGATCTCACCTCTTTATATTTTGTAGATTACAGAACTCTCACTTCCTCAGACTGAAATCCCATAACCTAATTCTTTAAATGATATGCTTAATTGTAGGATTTGCAAGACTCTTCACAATTTGAACACCCATTTAAATTCTCATCACCATTTTCCTCTATTCCCCACCTTGCATGGTCGCTCTTGTCACTCAGGTGTGCCGTGGTCTTCCTCACTCTGTGACTTTGCTTTAGGGGTTGAGTCCAGTAGTCAACAGGCTCACTTCTGATCACCTTCTGGTTTTCAAATGAGGACCATTTCTTCAAGGAGCTTTCACAGACACTCCCCGCCCCAGTGTCTATCCCACTACTGGAGCTTCAATCTACAAACTCATAGGCTTCTTCAACACCCCTCTGCTTACACCTATTATTGCAAAAAAATTACATTGCTAAATAACTCCACATTCACATGTCAATTTAATCTTCAAAATTGTAAGTTAAAGCTAATTATTGAGAATAATTCTGACTTATTCATTGTTATTATGGTTCCTAGAATAATGCAAGATATCAGATAAGTAACAAATGCTAAGCTGAAGTGAGAATGAATGGACATCTATTAAACTATCTCAAACTGCAAAGCATCCAAGTGGTACATATTTGGTCCATAATATTCTTTGAATCCTATTCTAAATTGAGAAGTCAAATACATACTGAATTGTTTAGGATAGTTCCTAAAGTGAATTGTAAAAATTTTACTTTATCAGATTTATTAAGATGATGGGCTAGTATTTTTCTCAAGCTTTTAACAGATATTGCTTGAATGTAATTGGCTGATTACTATATGGCAAGCAATATTCTAAGTGCAATACAAATATAAAATACTTCCCCCCGTAAAAACCTTATGAGATGGGTAGTAACAATATTCCCATTTTAATTACAGGGAAACCAAGGTTCAGAGAAATCACATAAATTGTCTACGTAACTATTAAGTGGCCAAACTGTCCTTTAAATTCAGTGACTCTGACTCCAGAGCTCATGGTTCTGAAATGAAAGCTGTACTTTTGTACATGCATCTCAAGAAGCACATTCCATATTGCTCCATTTAGTTTGCTCCCATGGACATGCCTCAATTCCAGAAATACACACAGGGCCGTAGTCGTGTTAGGTTGGTCAGAAAATGTTTGTGGAGTATGTTGAAGGAATTATCAATATCCTTCATAAATATGGCACCAAAAGTGTGAACCTAATATTCCAGGTGTGACTGAGCAGAATAAAGTAGGAAATTACATTCTCTGATTTAGATTGTTATTTTCCTATTTACAGCTACTGTATCAAGCTTTCATTAATTTATAAGGTCCCCATTTCCCAGACTGTAACTTGGAAACTCTGTTATCCATTTTTTCCCCCAAAAATATGCCGTTCCAGTTGCTAGAAAAAATATTCTGGAAGACTAGATGGCAGGTTTGAGAACATCACTTCTATTTATCAGTATTTCTTCAAAGATGATCCTTGGAAGCCCTGCACCAGAGTCTCATGGTGCTTGTTGAACACAAGGGACCCATCTCTCTCTTCTCTGCATACTTAGAATCTGCAAGTGCTGCCAAACATTGTCTTTAAGACTCCACTCAGCTCATTTTGGAGCATACAGAGATTTAAGGTTTATCAAGCTGGATTTTAAACTTTTGTCTAAATAACAATCAATTAATTGTTTATTGGGGCTGTAACTCTTTTCCTGCCCCAGAGCTGCCCTCAGTGAGCTGACCTGAGCTGAGCAAGTAAGTATGCCTTCACCTTCTTCCAAGGATGTGGCAAAGAATCACTTCCTGATGCTGTTACTGGCTTGTGCTGTGATGTTGTTGAGAATGCCACCAATTTTATCAATTAACGTCCCATTTAAAATAGGCCAAAAAGATTAATGTATCCCAGAACTGAGAGCTGAGAAGGCCTCACTACCCCCAGCCAACAGTATGTGTGTGTGTTGCATGCCCCTGTGTGCATGTGCACATATATATCGTTATACATACACCAAGCTTTTATCACTGACATGCATGTAAGTTTGCCATTTCTACTTCTTTAATTTTCCTGTTTGACTGTGATTCTTTTTATCTATCTGTCTGTTGGATTTGTGCTATTTGTCTTATTATAATATATATGTCTCTATAGTCCACCTTAAAGCCTTTCTGAAATGAGGTGGAGTTTAGGTTAAATGGACAAGTAAATAAAAAAATACCAATAACAAGTCTGAAAGTGCTTATGCATTAGATGCAACTATTGATATTTTGTACTTCAAAAAAAAAGAATTTGTTTGTATTTACAGGTGACTCAACTTCAGGAGAAAAATCTCACCTATTGTCAGGAAGAAAACGGCTAGTATTAGGGCTGAAGAGTTTTAAAATTTCTGTATGTGAAAAATTGACAGGTTCTTGAACATATTAACAGTCATCCACTCACATTGTTTTAGTTGAGAAAGGCAATCTTCATTTCAATCAAGGATAGAAAAGTGGCCTCTTTGTGAGATCATCTCTTCCAGTCATCTAAAAGGTCAATGGCATATGACCTTTTGCAAACCACTTATAAAGCATGGGGGGCATAGCATCTGTGGGCTTATCTTCCTGGTCTTACTACAAATAAATCATCTTATTAAGAGGCTAGGAAAGCAAAGAGTTTTTATGTCAGCAAAGCAAAGATGATTTAGAACACCATAAAAAAGTAAAGTGAGTCATTTCTAATGTCATTTGAGAAGTAATCAAAACAAGGTAGAGCCAGAAATATTACTGAACTTAAATTTTCAAACATGTCATATTTTAATGATTTTTTCTTTTTTTTTTCACCACTATAATACAGAAAATGTTTCACCAAGTCATATAATCAGGCTGCAGGGGAACTCTTTAGATTCCTTGAATAATTTCAAATACATGATACATCATAATTTTGATCATAGATATAAATATGGATAATTTTAGAATGGGTAGTTTCTAATTTTGGATTCTTCTTTTAAAGAAACAGGTTTATGTGAAAGGTGTAGAGGCCATGTAAAAATAGCTTGCTTATAAACTTAGAGTCCCAAGCATAATCTGAAAATGGTATAAGGTTGTTAACAATCTGTACTGTGAAATAATTTTAGGTCTGCTCAGGGCAAAAGTTACAAGGTAAAAGTTTCTAACTTTCTTGTGATATATAACGTCATTTCATATTCTAACAGTTTGAAAATACTCTCCAGTTGCAGTAATTTCCTGATTTATATATGTAAAATGTTGACTTGAATTTCCTCCAAATCATATCTTAAAAAATAATCATGTATTTTTCAGTTTTCTTATCATGAATATGTTTACATTGATTAAAAATTAAGGTTGTACTAGGAATTTGCAAACACTCTGTAAATGTCCTGACTTTCAAAGAGGAGTGATACCTAATTACCTTCCCAAGTTATTATTAAAAATTTGATCTCATAACACCCTTTCAACACATGGATATACGCAGCTTCCAAAGAATACTGGAAAGCATTCATTCTATATAACAATGCTCAAACATTGTGATCACCTATGAATACAACGCTGTAAAGATAACACCATTGAGATATTTCTTAAGAGATCCAAAGTGAGACTCTCACCTGTGAGGGAAGCCTTTATTATGACATCAATAGGAAAATGTAGTAACAGTGAAAGTATTCATTAAATTACAAAGCCAGCATTCATTTACTTTTAATCTGTGAAGGATCTTCTTTTCATCATTTCATGGTGAACATCACTGGTGTGTGTGCAAGTGTGTGTGTGTGTGTGTGCACACAAAGAAAACTTATTTTTGTACATCAACGTAAGTTCTATGCAAATACTACATTCTCTCTATTATAGGAGTTACGTTTAAAATGAAATTCATATAAACCCAGAGGCACACAGACATTTTTCAGCATATACACAATTTAATTTTCTCAGTTGCTATGTTGTCGTGCTGTCTGCTGATGCTGTCACAGGAGGGAGCGGTCTCTTGTACGTGTGAAATGGAAAGGATATATTGCTCCATCAACATCCAGTAGTCCTGCAGAGGCTTCCTCTGCTGATCAAAAGTTGCTAGATTTCCACACCAATTTAATCTTTGACCTTTTAACTTGGCCATTGTTTTTGGGATTCTGTGATTTGGCACCTGTTAACTTGGAATTCTACAGAGACTATAGGTCCCCTTCTATTGGCTGTCAATCAGACATCAGATTGCAGCAATTTTTAGCTACTATTAACTGAGTCTGGATTCGAATCGTTGACCTGTAGGTCAGAGGCCCATTCCTAATCCCTGGAGCAATTCAGTCTCCTAGTTATTATGTGTCGTTTAGTGGGCTTGATTCATGAGCACTTCTCTTAGCAACATCAATAGAAATTCTGTGTGGGTACCAAGAGTGATGGAGGGCCCGGATTTTATTGAAAAAATACAATAGAAGGGCTGTATTAGTTTTGTGATCTCTAGATGTGACATCTTATTGATTATGAAGAGCGATCTGCATATGCATAAAAATTAATGTGGTCACAGCACTGATTACACATGAGACAAACACATAGGAATACAGAGTATAGGATTATAAAATGTGAGTAATTTTTCTAGCTCCCTAATGCAATCAATTTATATATGTAAAAATATATATATTTATCCCCCTTTAATTTTTATTTTCTAGGGAAAATCTGTTTTAATAAGCTTTTTATTAAACATTATTTTTACAGGAATTACTTTTGCAGCAAAGGTATCATTTATTCAGGTAAAATGGAGCACTAGGTTACGGAGCTTTGAGGCAATATTTTTGAGCAATAAGCATTAGTAGTTATATGGATGGTTTTAGGGAAATGTATTCTATTAGATTAGTTTTGTGTACAAGGAAAAAAGTCACAGAGTTTATTAAAAAGTAGAAATATCACAGTTAGGAGGCATAGAAAATAATTTATATTCAGGACTGTACTGGAGAACAATATGAACAACCATTTTCCATTTCACAGAGGATGCATAGAATAGGTTTGGTAAGAGAAAAGTAAGCTAGATTGAAGAATATGTTAAAGGAAAAGGTAGTTAAACTCCAGCTAAGAAGTAATGGCAATATTAATAGCTGGCATTTATTAAGGGCTTGCTATGAGATGGGTATTATTTGAAACACTTAGCATGCATTAATCCATTTAAGACTCAAAAAGCACAATGAAAGGAACATGAGACACATATACTATTGCCCTTAATGTTAAAGAAGAGGCAGGTGAGGTCAGTCATTTGCCAGGGGTTATACTGTGCATGAGCCCAGGTCTGAATACAGGCAGTCAGCTTCCAGAGTTAAACTCTTTTACCCTATAAGCCATTTAGGAGGTTTCTTTGACATTCTTTAGCCTACAACAGAGTTACCTATAATCTGTCTCATCATTTCTCCCAAACCGATTTCCTAATCCTTGTTTCCCTATCACCGGATACTAATGTAATTTACCTGATAAATTTGATTCTTGGTCATGTCCGAGTTTTGCCCACCTTCCAGTCTTGCATTTTCTCATTCATAAAGTTCATGACACCCCTACGTCTGTTCCTTCCTTTATCTTTCTGCCGTCCCTCGAAGCTTGATCTTCATTATTACATTTTCCCAGGAAGATTGCAAAATAGTCTTAGGTTATCTCCTCTTTTGACCCAAGATGAATCATTTTAAGGCCTAATTATGTTTGTGTCACCTCCCCAAACCTTCTATTATCAAAGGAATAAAGGATAAACCAACAGCCTCGCCTGAAATTCAGTGTTCTCTCTGACCTTCTCTCTGGTCTTCTACATTTTGATGTACATTTTTTAATCAAACTGGATTATTTATACTTTTAGAGCCACTCATGCCTTTCCTTCATGGAGAATGCAGTTGACCTCCTTTGTGACATGCTTCTATGCTCCCCAATGATGTCTTTCCAATCTCAGTGATCGTATGTGACCTTTTTTGTTCTTTGACCTTCCCATGTTCAGTGTTTATAATCCTCTTAGACTATTAACTACTTTTTCTCATTGTCTGTTGTCTTAATTGAATCATGAATGGTAGAGAAGAATTTATGGACTATTAAGCACTTTTCTCAGAATAACCTGTGCCCTTAGCTAAAATTTGAGATTGTGGGTACTACTCATGTATTAAATGAGAATGTCCGACATCTTAAAGTCTATCTATCTATCCTCTCTGGGCTGCATCCTACCAAATGGGGTGCCCACCTCTAATTCACACAAAGGACAGCAACAACCATGGTGACTTCTCACCATTTTATCTGACAGTTGTTCCGTATTCCTTCCTACCCTTTGATTCTAAATGTGGTTCACTGATTTAATCACACTTGTGACAGGATGAGTAATAAAACCAGACGGACCATGTTTCCACTATGTTCTTTAATTTACTGCATGACATATCACAGACCATTTAATGGATTTCCTATTTGAAGAGTGTAGTTAATGAGTCACATTTTATTTCCCTACAATCATCACCCCCAATGTCTTTATTACTAAAATCACACTTAGAAGCCAGACAATAAAGTGGACGCAGAAAAAGCATCCTCTTTTCAATTCAGCCCAAGAAAAGCATTCAATCAATGATTCAGATTTCACACTTAATTTTTCATTCACAAACCCAGAGTCATGTTGTTTCCTTCTGTGCACAAAGATGTCCCTGAGACATAGTGTTCTTAGAGCTCCTACTTTGGCATTCTTCAAGGTATAAGTTCTAATTTATGAAAGCAAACATATGTATGTAGCATGACTTGTGGGGGCCTATGTCTTGGATCCTCATCAATGCCCAGACAAGGCATTTTCCTAATAGTTTCTTGATCCAACAAGAGAATCATTGACCAATTATGAAAATGGCTAATATCACACAATTTTTGGTGAAAGTCACATTGTTCCTTTCTTCCCTTGAGAAAGGAGGTGGAAAACTCCTTATTCTACTTACAACATCTAACAAAGTCTTGTGCTCTGTTCTGCCCTGACTCCCTACAACTCCCTGAGAATGACAGAAGAGAATATCAGAAAGAGGTGATTTGTGAAGACTTTTGGCAACAAACTAAACAAATAATGAGAACTGGGTTAGTATATCTGTTGCAGAAAGGATGAAAAGTACAATATTGGTCTCTGAGTGGTTTCAACAGCAGCTACTTCAGAGATATGATAGATGACGATTCTGACAGATATAATTTTTCTCTAATGCAACTTATACTATAATTTTGAATTTCTTTTGCTAGAAGCATACAACAGAAATATAATTGTGGTTACAAATAACTCAGTTGATGATATGTACTTTATATTATTGGCTTTATTTGAAAACAACAAACACACTTTCATCCAAAAATGTTTATACAAAGGACATATTTTCTATTAAACATAGGATGTTCCAGAAACATTGAGTCTTTCAGTTATGAAGATTATTGAAAGGCGCTCTAGTTAGCAGTCAGAAAAGAACCTAACATGTTTTCATCATTATTCATATTGACCTAATGATGAAGGTAAAGAGCTAAAAGATATTTGCTCCCATAAATAACATTAGTCACATGGCAAGTGAGCCTCTTTGAACCTCTTAGTAGACCATTAGCTGCACTAGGGAATAAGAGAGTTTGACAACTTACAACTTCATTTGCATCTCACACAGTAGCATCTCACACAATCAAAAGAAGACTAAAAGGCACTTGAATTTGAGCACTGTAACCAAAAATAAATATTCATTTTCTTTTATCAGACTTGGATTTGGGATGGACTCATTCACTATAGTTCTTTATCTCGTGGATTATCACTTTTGTTCAACTGAACTTATTCACACTTCAGTTTACATTTATACTTTATTTCTAAAATACTATGAGTTTAATACCATACCACAATTTTAATGCCTTCTTCTGAGCTTAATAGCAGACATAGTGTATTTTGTCATGAGCTGTACTGTTGTCCATGCTAAGAAGACCTAAATAAGCATATTTTTCTGCATGGAGATGGCTCATGCATATGTTATAGTTTTAGTTTATGTTAATCTGCCAAAGCAGGAAGCATGCTATTTTTCTTTAAACAGTTTTTGTCCTCTACTTAATGTAGCAATTTCAGCTTTTTTAATCCACTGTTTCTTTTGTCTTAACGTTGTTAAAAAAAAATCATCCAGCAACTAGGTTTTTATCTCACCCACATCCTTGTTATTTAATAAGGAATGCACAGAATTTTCTCCACATAGCCTTAGGGTGTAAATAAGTACACAAAAATATAATGACTATTACTAGAACAGACTAGCAGCATCAGCAAGTAGTGATAACCAAAGAGTAACACAAATGACAGCCACCACTTTCTAAGAACAAATGAAAAGTCAGTTTCAACCAGTGTCACATGGCAAACATTCATAATATAGATCATTTCTTTACTTAAGGAATAATATTTGTTAAAGTTATCTATTGCATCACCATTCCCTACATATTCAGTGATCCTGGCTGTTAGTAAACTATTCAGTTAACAAAATATAAAGATTAGGTAGAGAATAACATACAATACAGTGATGTATCATAATTTCATAGTAAAAGATTTTATCACATTGCAAGAACTGATTTAGATTTATTTTTAATTTTTTTCTGAGTTGTCAGTTTTATATTCCATATACCTGTCACTTATTCACTTTAAAACAGCTTTCTCCAGTGTCCATTAACAGATGAATAAAGAAGAGGTAGTATATATACAATGGAGTATTACTCAGTCATCAGAGAGGATGAGATCTTGCCATTTGTGGCATCACAGATGGACCTAGAGGGCATTGTGTTAAGTGAAATCAGTCAGAGAAAGACAAGTACCATATGATTTCACCTACATATGAAATCTACAAAACAAAGCGAATGAATGAGCAAACAAACAAAAAGCAGAATCTACCCTATTAATACAGAAAATACACTGATAGTCATGAGCAAAATAGGTGAAGGGAAGTGGGAGATGTAACCTTCCAGGTTTGGGAGGAATAAGTCACTGGGATAAAAGGTATACCACAGCAAATCAGAAGAAAAAAGAAAAGATGGTTGTCAACTCTATGCAGTGAATTCACAAAAGATTGCTAATACTTTGATTATAGTATAAAGGCTCACAAATGTTAAAATGGGCTCTAATAATGACTTACAATATTACAAATTGAGCAATGTAAGATGTCAGTTCTGCATTTGAAGTAAAAAGTCACCTGCAAAATTCAAGTCAGTATGATTGCATATGACCTGATTTAATAGCAGTACATATTTTAAATAAAAATTGAAAGGAGTCAAGAGAATTTTTTTTGCTCTAGTTACACTATACACTAGTGGTATGTCAATACCACCAAAATAATAATAGTAGTTGAGTCCATATAGGAGTAGAACTTGTAGATCAAGGAGAAAACCAACCCTGTGTTCTCCACTATGAATACAACACCGTGCTTAGGTCTTCCTGACTCATTTGAAAGATGGCTGAAAGCCATGGGAGCAGAAAATGATTTCAAGAATCACAGGATTTTTTTGAGGATTAAAAAAAAGTTTTATTGAAGTGCAATTGATATATACTAAACTGTATCTAGGGATCCCTGGGTAGCGCAGCGGTTTGGGGCCTGCCTTTGGCCCAGGGCGTGATCCTGGAGACCTGGGATTGAGTCCCACGTCGGGCTCCCGGTGCATGGAGCCTGCTTCTCCCTCTGCCTATGTCTCTGCCTCTCTCTCTCTCTCTCTCTCTCTCTCTGTGATTATCATAAATAAAAAAAATTTTTTTTAAATAAACTGTATCTATTTAACGTGTAAAATCTGATAGATTTCAATGCATGTCTGTAACTGTGAAACTATCATCAGGATCAGGCATAAATGCTTCCTTGTTTCCATTTGTTATGGTCTCTCCCTTCCCTCCCTTCCCTCCCTTCCCTCCCACTCCCCCCACATCCTTCCCAGGCAGCTCTTACTCTGCTTCACTTGGAATTTGTTTCCATTTTCTAAAATTTTATGTAAGTGGAAATACACACACACACACACACACACACCACACACACTTATTTTTGTTTGCTCTGACTCCCTCCACACAACACAATTATTCCAAATACATCCATGTGTGGTCCTGACAATTCATTCTGTCCCACTGCTGAGCAGCAGTCCATCCTATGGCTGTACCATCTTCTGCTCATCATACTTACCTCCTGGTGGACAACTGGGTTGCCTTTATTTTTTTTAACTACAAATAAAGTTGTTTTGAACAGTCATGCACAGTTTCTGTGTAGACATATTCCTTCATTTCATGAGTGGAATATCTGGTTCCTATGGTAGGCAAATGTTTTACTTTTTATTCTCTTTTCCTAGCATTTTATTTTGAAATATTTTAAACACATTGTGAAGTGGAGAACATTTTTACAGTGGCCACTTGTATACCTACTATAAAGTTGTATCATTAACATTTGATGTACTTGCTTACTAGATACCTATCAATGCAACCAACCCTCTGTCCACCCATCAATTTTTTTATGCATTACAAAGTAAACTGAAGATATTAGTATAGTCCCCCCAAATATTTCAGTAAGGGTATCTTTAGCTAGTGTTCAGTATTTGTTTACAGTTTTTTTATTGATATAAATTTTACAAATGATGAAATGTGCACAAAAGCTTACATTTGCTGAGTTTTGACTAATAACTTGCATGCATGGAGCCAAGACCCACATAAAGCTATAGGCAATTTTCACCTCCCCAGAACACTGTTCATGGTTGTGCTCATCAGTCCCTACCTCTGCTTCACCCCAGACTGGAAGTTTCATACATAAGAGAATGTAAAATAGTACAACCACTTTGGGAAAATTCTGGCAATACTTTATGAAAGGACACATGCACTTATCTTAAGATACCAGTATTTAATCCCTAGGTATTTACGTAAGATAAATGAGTATGTGGTTCACAGAAAGACTTGCACAAGAACATTTACAGCTTCATTTCTATTGACCCCAAGCTGAACCAGCACAAGAGTCCATCCATGAGATCTGACAGACTGGCCACAGAGGATTTAGAAACAATAGTATATGAGGTGCGTCTGAGGGAATCAAGGTATGGAAAGCTAAAGGGAAGATAAGATTAGGATGCTGTTTTGAAATGTTTGTGTTTATTAGATAAAGGAGGTTATGTTTACTCAGAATAGATGTGAGAACAAAACTCAATGCAGAAATAGAAATTATACAAAGACAGAACTCTGCTGATGTATCTAAGAACTTTATGACAATTCTGGAAGTACAGTCATGGAATGTGCCAATTTGAGGGTGCTGAGTTCCCTACTTCTCTATGGGCCAATAGTCTTCAATATTTTGAATGAGGTTTTGCACCCCTCTCCCCCGCCTTTTTTTTAACTGGGGGAAGAATCTAGGGTTGACTACCAAGAAAACTTCAATTCTAAGCACTTCTGTTCTACCTTTTGCTTTCCTTTATCTTTCTGTTTATTCCCTGTCATTGTCATCAGGGAGGCAACTGGGAGGGTATTACCTTCCTTTTGTTCAGAAGCGAGTTAGGGATAGGGAAGTGAGGTCATTTCATCAACATTGCTCAGTGTTGCCTGTTAGAAACAATTTTTGAAAGCAAAATTTTCTTACTTGAAATCCATTACTCTTTATACTCTTATTTTTTCCATTATGACCAAAACTGGTGGGAGAGGAATAACTCACATTTGAGTGATGCCTTCACCTTGGCTTGTTGTATGTGGTCTATAGTTGTCTCTTTATTCTTAATCTGCTCTACCAACAGCCTTCAGTAGATTGGAAAACTGAAAATCAACTTAACCTCTTTTTCTCATACTGTGTATCTAATTACTCAGCAAATCCTCCAAGCTTTGCTTTCAAATTATATTCAGAACATGACCACTTTCATCCCCACCTGCTAACAATAGATTTCCATTCTTTCCATTCTTTTCCATGTCCCCCCAACTGTGATTCCTTTCAACCCAAGGCTAAGTTCTTAGAATGACCTCCAAGGCACTGCAGATCTGGACTCTACTGACCTCTGATTTCTCTTCCTCTTTGGCTCCACCTGGATCACTCCATACCACTCGCACCGATCTCCCTGCTGTTCCTCATGCATTCCCTGTACATTCCCGCCCGATACTTTTGTACTGGCAGTTCTTTCTCTTTGGAATGCCATTTACCCAGATATTCACATGGGAAACAACTTCATCCAATAAGGTCCTCGTTGATACGCAGTTCATTTTCTCAATGAGACTTGTCCTGGACCCTGTATTTAAAATTCAGTCCACTCCTCTGCTCCCCTGCACAGCACTCACAATTCACTTTATTTTACTGTGTGTTTTTACTTTTCTACAGCTTTTATCACCTTCTCCCTTTAGACTAAGTTATTTTTAAATTTTTTTTTCTATTTTGCTATTTTTCTCTCAATTACTGAAATGTAGGCACTGATCATTGTCTAATTGGTTCACTGATGTATCATAAGTGCTCCAAGCAATTTCTGTCACTTAAAAGGCATCCAGTAAATATTTGCTGAATGAATTGTTACTTTTTAATATTTTGTGAAAATGCTTTGCCCCTGAGGTTAAAATTTTTTTCAGCTATATTGCAACGTTTTTCCATACATAATTTAATAAAGATATGCCTTATAGTGAGTGAAAGACACAGATCTAATCTATATTCCACAAATTTTGACAAATGAATATACCATATAACTCACTACTCTATTGTGTTATAAAACGGCACAAATATTGATTTGACTTCCTCCACTATTGATTAGTTTAGCATATTTCTGAACTTCATATAATCACATAGTAAAACTATGTAGTGTGTACATCGCCTTTTACTCAGTCTGATATCTTTGGGTTTCCTTCATGTTGTGGAATATATCAGTAGTTTATTCTTTTAAAAAAGAAAAGATTTATTTATTTATTCCAGAAAGACAGTGAGGGAGGGAAGGAGAAAGAGAGAGAGAGACAGAAAGAGAGACAGCATTGTAAGCAGACTCTACACTGAGCGTGGAGCCAGACACAGGGCTTGATTTCATGACCCTGAGATCACAGCCTGAGTCAATGCCAAGAGTAGGTCACTTAATCGACTGTGCCACCCAGGTGCCCTTCAGTAGTTTATACTTTGTGAAATTTATTCTTCTTTAATTTTCATGCTACTATACAATGGTAGCTTGTAAACTGGAATTCTCCCCTTTACATTTTTCAAAAGGATTCATTTATCCATCTACTACTGGCCTAATAGATGTATGTCACTTAGCATTTTTGATACAAACAATGTGCTGATTGAGAGACACACAAACAGTATTTGAGATGAGTAGGGCAGAGTGATTGAAAAGTTTGCTTCTGTTATTACCAATTTTTCCTCTTGCTTACATGTAGTTCATTTCCCAAAGGAATGATGGATGGAAATGTGTATGGACTTATCTAATCTGTCCCAGTACTTTGATATCCTTTGATTGTCTTAAAAAGGTCCTGGTGCAATTTGCCTTCAGAGAGTCATCTCTTCCACTTCTGCTTCTAAGGTTCCTGCTATTCTTCATTTTGTTTAACAAATATCATTGCTGACACTCATGTTTCTCATAGCTCTGGCAATTTTATCCTAAAGAAGCCCACATGACTTAGAGTAATCCTTAAAATTAATTTACCATGCAACTTTTTGTCATTTGTGCTGAAGTGATTTTAGGGTGAACTGGTTTTTATTAAAATGCTGAACCCAATGCTAGCCTCACTCATGGTCTCCTTAATTGTAGTCAGATACCAGTGGGCAGACTAAAGAGGTAGAACTTTTCAATGTTAGAAGATTATTTGGTCATGACATGTATAGACTTTCATAAATATGTCCTTTTCTATCTACACAGGAACACTCTCTCACATTCAACTAGTGCATGCAAATCTCATTTTAAATAGGCGCTATATCAAAATAACAAATGTAATGATGAAAATAAGTATATTATTTAAATATAAATAAACCAGCATTATTTTAAATAGTTAAATACAGTGTCAGGAATTGAACTTTGGCACCGTAGTATCAATAAACACTATTTCTTGAAATTAAAAAAAAATCAATTCATAGAGATAGGAGATTTGGGAACAATTTATATTTCCCCCAAGTCAAATTTCAAGAAATTGTTCATAAGGTTGTCCTTTTTACCCTTCAAAGTTGACTGCACAAACACAACACACTGTCTGGGGCTAATTTTTTGAGTCATAAATGTAAAGACTTTACAAGTGACAAGAAAAGTAATTGAATAGAGGAAAGCATTTATATTGCTAAGCAGCATTGGCAGCATTATTCGTTTTGGTTGACCTGAACCAGAACAGAGAAAGTGTCGGACCACAAGATGCTCTAGCCTTCAAAACAAAGCTGCCAAATCAGAAGGTTCCCAGAGTGTGTCTTGAAGCTGCATCATCCAAGTTCATTCCCAGAAGTACTGTTTGAAAATAATTGTTTGCTGCAGTGAAAAGGAGGAGACTGGTAATAAACTTGAGATTGTTGTAAGAGATGAGAAATCTTGGGAAACTGGCTCATTGTAGACCTGAGACTGGAAAACTTGGAGCTGTGGAAGTTTAGAGAAACAATGCCAGGAGGAATAAGGGGCAGTGGCAAGATGTTGAGTAGAGAGCAGGTCAAGGGTCACTTCCTAAATTGTGAGGACTGGCCATATGGCCCTTCTTAAAGTTCCTAAATCACTCCAATACACACTTAAGTTTTGAACCTCCCACACACAGTTGGTTGGATTTTGTGGGTAAATAAATACAGTAAGTGGTACATCTCTTTGCTGGTTAGAAAATTGATCCACTATTTACTCCATATCCAAAACTATTTTGAGATGCATTTCGTATCCCTTCAGATCTCATCTGGGTCTTGGTTGTTCTTTACAATATCAGTTCATGCACGCAACAGTGATTTCTGGGTAGTGAAGCTCATGTTTAACAAATTTAGAGGAAAGATGCTGCTGTTGCCAGTTATGCAAACAAATTTCTATTGTGAGGCTAACTTCAGTTTTCCTTTTGCTTAAATGCACATGCATTACTCAAATGCAAAAGAGACAATATGCATAAGCCTCAGTTGTAGAGTATTTCTCAAACTCCAATATTCAGGTCTACATGAAGCACCGTAAAGATGTGGGCAGGCTGGGAGACTTTTATATACTATGAGTGACTGAGAAATCAGAACTTAGTCTGGAGGGACCTTGTATTTTTTTTCTTCTTGATAACATACTCTTTAGAATTTTAAGCTCATAGCTCTCAGCATGTTTGAACAAAGCTGCTCTTTTTTAATAACAAAAAATGTATAGACTGAAGCTACTCTGACACAAGCATACATATGAATCCAATGTCAGTGAACAGGTATTCTGATCCTTCTTCTGTTCCACAAAAAAAAAAAAAAAATGGAGGGAAAAGCAAAAGGATTTTACCATGCTTATAGCTGCATTGAATGTATTCATCTTTTTTCTTAGTCTTTTTTTTTAATATTTAGTTTAGTAAGAGAGAGAGAGCAGGGAGAAGGGTAGAAGGAGAGAGAGTATCTCAAGCAGACTACCTGCTGAGCTTGGGGCTCCATCTCATGACCCATGAGACCCATGACCTGACCTAAAACTTCTCAACCGACAGACCCACCTAAGAACTCCTCTTTATTTGTTTTATTGATTGAATACCTTTATGAAAAATGATGGAGAGCATGTCTTTTTGGTTACTTTTATCTATTTGTGTATGTGAGCACATGCATACATGTGTTCGCATGCCATGAAGGGCAATTACATATAAAACAGCTCTCTCTTTAAGATAAATTCACTTAAAAAGTGTGTTATTGAGACGCCTGGGTGGCTCAGTGGTTGACTGTCTGCCTTTGACTCAGGTCATTGATCCCAGGGTCCTGGAATCTAGTCCCACATCTCACTTCCACACAGGGAGCCTGCTTCTCCCTCTGCCTATGTCTCTGTCTCTATCTGTATCTCTCATGAATAAATAAATAAATTCTTTTCTTTTAAAGTGTGTTATGAAAACCATAAATATCAGTTATACTTCTATTTATAAATAAGGAAGAATATATTAGTTCAGAAAAGGACATGAGCTTTATCTGGAATTTGTAAATATACTATTCTTTTGAACAAAATATATCCCTTTTAAGTCAAATTTACATTCTGTTTTCTATGTCTGTTTTTATAGCATTGTGCTGGCAAGGCACTTGTACGAAGGGTAGACCCAGCAATTTTGACTTGGTGACAGATTTCATTAAGAATGAAACATTCTTTAAGAGGGGAAAATGGGGCCAGTGAAGTAAATAGCCTCTCTTGAAATTCAGACAACTTTCTAATAACTCAGTTTTCCTGATGAGCCACAGGTCGTTTGTTTGCTTTGTAAGGACCCAGTGTTTCAAATGAGGTAGCCTCATGGAATTACTCTGCTTCTAGGTATCCATGGCAATGAATAGCAATATACATGTGTATGAAAAAGTAAATGGTGTGCACAAAATGGCCTTTTAAATCACTGCCTAGAGTTATTGTGAAATATTGACTTTCTCGCAACAATAAATTCACTTTTCTGGTTCTCAGCCACCATCTGAATTCCAATATGATGTGAATGAAGAGAAGAACTTGGAGACTGGCATTCCTCTCTTGCTGCCAGCCACTCGATGGGCACCCACACATGGAATGCCACTGATTGCTATGCAGTGCTAAATCATGCTATCCATCAGCTAGCTCGGTGGCAGATGTATTTTACCACATTCTGAGAACATTCTCTAAGTCATTTCTGGTTGAGCTGTTTACTCAAGTGTTTGACTTTCAGACCCTGTTTACTAATGGTCCCACAAACATAGGCTATTAAAACTACCCAAAGTCATTCTTCCTTCTCAATTCTCTAGGCTAGTTATGGGCAATTGGTTTTCTTTCTATGACAGGCTTGGGTTTGATGTTTTGTTTTTTTGTTGTTGTTGTTTGTTTGTTTGTTTGTTTTTTTGTAATTAGGAACATGAAGATGGATTCCATCTTTTTTCCAAAACTACCATCTTCAGTATGGTTTAGTTTGTATAGTTTGTGAAGATCATTTTGATTTTACCTAAACATTGACAATAAGCACAGGGAAAGATAATACCATTTTTAGAAAATGTTCATAGGCAAGTTTTCAGCACATGATCATGAGAAAGAGGATAATATGGGAATAATAAAGATACCTAGATATTACGCTGAGTGAAGTAAGTCAATCGGAGAAGGACAGTGTATGTTCTCATTCATTTGGGGAATATAAATAATAGTGAAAGGGAATATAAGGGAAGGGAGAAGAAATGTGTGGGAAATATCAGAAAGGGAGACAGAACATAAAGACTCCTAACTCTGGGAAACGAACTGGGGGTGGTGGAAGGGGAGGAGGGCTGGGGGTGGGGGTGAATGGGTGATGGGCACTGAGGGGGACACTTGACGGGATGAGCACTGGGTGTTATTCTGTATGTTGGTAAATTGAACACCAATAAAAAATTAATTTATTAAAAAATAAATAAAGATACCTAGATACATAGAATTGTTTTATTTTAAACACCAAAGAAGCTGCAAAGAAGTCATACAGAAGTGAAAGCAGTAACCAAGTGCTGGAGTTGGTCCTTCTTTCTCTAGGATACATTGGAGCAATTTGTTGATTATTTTTAATTATCCTTTTGAAAAGTGTACAGAATTCTAGACTTGCTCAGTTGAACCAGTATGGAGGTATTTGTGTTTTCTCTTCATCAATAAGATTTGTCAGAATTAGTTTGGGATAGGAATTATAAACTCAGAGAAATAAAACATTTGCTATTTCATTTATTTATGAGGTTCTACAAATGTCAGAGATAAAGTAGAATAAGGCAAATATGTTTAAAATTTCCTTTCCAATGTACTAAGGGAAACATCTCCAGCAATTTGGATCCTATGTGGCCCCAGCTTATTTCCTGGTTGAAAACCTCACAAGAAGCTTTTAACAGTAAGATTAACTCCTTTAATTTACCATCAGAATATTTATACCAACTCTTCTACTGAAATCACTTTCACGGAAGAACTTCAGGATGCATTTCCAAGAATTTGTGAAAGAACTGGGACTCCTTGAAAGGAAAATCCAACTCTGATAGTATCTGAAAGATAAGTTTTCACAGAATGCAGACACTGTAGCGGCATCATTTTTAACAGATAGCAATATGCAGGTTAATGACTAAGGAAATGACCCATAGGAGGCACCTGGGTGGCTCAGTCCATTAACCCTCTGACTCTTGATATCAGCTCAGATCTTGATCACAGGGTCATGAGTTCAAGCCCTGCGTTGGGCCAAGCTGGGTGTGACCCTTAGTTGCCTGTGACGTTTTAAGTCATCTTATAAATGCAGTTGTATTCTCAATTTTGAATATATAAAAGAGCAATATATGGCCTCACCCATTATTGTATATTAGTACTGCAGTACATGAGGTATGCATGTCTTACAATAAGATTCATGCTTGTTGTAAACTGCACAACTAGCTTCTGTAATGCACTAGGATACTTCTAAATGAGGGAAGCTTTTATTTCACCAGACATGACTGAGTATTTCCTGTAAATGAGTTATTATATTTGAGGTTCTTAGAAGCCCATCTGTCCCGCAGTAACAGTAAGTCTTGGCTGTTATTACTTCGGCTGTTTTAGATTCAGTATCTTACATCCAATGGTGAAGTAGATGAATTTTCTCAGGCTCTACCATGCTCACAGCCTAAACAGAGATAACTCAATTCTCTCCGTTACTAGTTTAACTCTTCCTCTCTGTCCTAAATTCTGTCTGCCCATTGGGTGATTTGCAATAGCTTGGAGATGGACAAAGTAGCATCCTTACTTCACAGGCACCCAACTCCTCCAAATTTAATGATATCTACATCCACTCCTCCTCAAGCACATACTGTTATATAATACAATGGCCTTTTTTTTCAATGAAAATAAATTTTAAGTCTTGTGAATTTTGACAGGTATGTACAATCAATAAAGAATCACCCTGATAAAGATGTACAATGACATGTACATGTATTCCTTTCATTCAGTCTTCATAACTCACTGATAACTACTGCTCTGATTGCTTAGTTTACCTTTCTTTGAATAAGTGAAATAATAAAATATGTACTTCCCCTAAGTGGAATTACAAAGTATGTATTCTTTAGTTTGGCTTCTTTTGTTTGGCATAGCAATTTTGAGATTTATCTACAATATCCTTTTATTTTTTATTGCCAAATACAAATACTTTGAAAGAATATACCAATATAAATACTTTTGAGCAAGTATTTTTGTGAAGGTATGTGTTCATGTCTCTTGGATAAGTAAATACCTGGCAGTTGAATAATTGGGTAATAGGGTTAACATATGTTTAGCTGAATAAGAGTTTCCAAAGTCTTTTCTAAAGTGATAGTGCCACTTTATACTTTACCAGAAATGTATAAAAGTTCCACTTGTCATATATCTTGACCAATGCTTGGTATTATAATTGTTTTTAATTTTAGAGGTTTTAATAAAAGTAAAAAAGTTTAGCATTTTTCTCATAACTAATGATGATTAGTTTTTTTAATGTTTATTCACATCTTCTTTTAAGTGTCCATTAAAATATTTTGCTTATTTTTTATTGGTTATATATCTTTTAATAATGAGTTCTAAGAGCTCTTTATATATGGTGGATACATTTATTTCATGTTCATGTATAGAGATAATTTTTGCCCATGTTGCAGTTTGCCTACTTACTTTCTTTGCATTGCCTTTTCAAGAACATTTTGATGAAGTCCAGCTTATTGATACTTTCTTTCTTTCTTTTTTTTTAAAGATTTTATTTATTCATAGATACAGAGAGAGAGAGAGGCAGAGACACAGGCAGAGGGAGAAGCAGGCACCACACAGAGAGCCCGATGTGGGACTCGATCCTGGTCTTCAGGATCACGCCCTGGGCCGCAGGCGGCGCTAAACCACTGCGCCACCGGGGCTGCCCTTATTGATACTTTCTTTTACAAGTTATGCATTTTGTATTCTAAGAAATACTCCAAGTTTGCAAAGTAAATCTTCTTTGTTTTCTCCTAGAAGCTTCATCATTTTAACTTTTACCATTTTGGTCTGAACCCACTTTGAGTAATATTTTTGTGTAGGGAGTTAAGTCAATCATTATTTTTCCCCCATATAGATATCCAATTCTTCCAGAACAATTTGTTGAAATAACTTATCTTTACCTTTTGAAGTGCCACCTTTGGCAAAATCAGTTGACTATATATGTATGGGTAAACTTCTGCACTCTCTACTCTGTTTCTTATACATATTTGTCCCTCTTGACTTTAATACCACTGTTTTAATTACTTTGACTCTACTCATGTTGAAATCAAGATAGTGTAAACCCTCCAACTTTGTGGTTCTTTTAAAAAAAATTGCTATAGTGATTCTAGATTTTTCTAACTTTGACATACATTTTAGAATTAACTTGTAGCATCTACAGAACGTTCTGCAAGAATTTTGGTTAAGATTGAAGTGAATTTGTAGATCATTTTTGGAGAAAACTGACCTTAGAAAAATAGTGAAACTCTTAGTCTACAGACAAAGTAAATTCTACATTATTTTAAGTGTTTTTTTTTTTTATCTCAGTGACTTCTTGTATTTTCAGTGAAGAGATATTTTTGATATATTTTTGTTAAATTTATTACTAAGTATTTTATGTTTGGCACCTTCATAAATGAATATTTAATTTATTTTCCTACTGCAACTGTTAGTATATAAAAATACAATTCCTTTAAATTTATTAACTTTTTATCTTCCAACAATTGAACACTCACTTACATACTAGAGTAATTTTGTGAATTTCTTAGAATTTCTCATGTAAACAATCATGACATCTGCAAATACAGAAAGTTTTACTTTTGCAATCTGAATACATTTTTCCCTTTGGCTTATTGTGACAAGTTGGTTCTCTGGTCCAATGCTGAAAAGAAATGGTGTGAGTGTGCACATTTGTCTTGTTAATGAATTAGGGTGAAGCATTCAATGTTCAAACACTAATTATTCCCTTTATCAGCATAAAGACATTTCCTCCTATTCCTGGTTTGCTAAAGATGAAATAGATTAAAAAGAGCTTATTTATTATAATTACCTGTTACATTTATGAATTTTCAAATGTTAACTCAACATTTTCTTCTAAGCACTGCTTTAGCTCCATCCCATACATTTTAATATGTGATACTTTACAGTATATAGTTCAAAATATTTTTGATTTCTGATTTCTAATTTCTTCTTTGACCCAAATATTATTTAGAAGACTGTTCAATTTACATGTATTTTCTTTTTTTAAAGATTTTATTTATTTATTTGAGATAAAAAGAATGAGAGAGTGCAGGGGGCAGAGAGAGAGAGGGAGAAGTAGGCTCCCTGCTCAGCAGGGAGCCCAATGCAGCCTCCATCCCAGGACCCTAGGATCATGACCTGAGCAGATGTTTAACCGATTGAGCCACCCAGGTGCCCCAATTTATACATATTTTCTCTTTTTAAAAAAGATTTTATTTATTTATTTGAGAGAGAGAGCAAGCAGGGGTAACAGCAGAAGAAAAGGGACAAGCAGGCTCCCAACCAAGCAGGGAACCCCAAATGGGGCTCAATCCCAGGACCCCAGGATCATAACCTGAGCTGAAGCTGGATGCGTAACAGACTAAGCCACCCAAGCACCCCTACATATTTTCAAATATTCTAAGTCTTTGTAAAATCTTACAGTTATTGATTTCTAATTCAATTCTACATGGTAAAACAATGCACTCTGTAAGGTTTCAATTGTTTTAAATGTATTGAGACTTGTTTAATGGCCCAATACATTGGTCTCTCTTGGTGAATATAACAAATATACACTTGAGAAGGATATTTTTTTCAATTGTTGAGCACAATGCTCTCTAAATATCAATTAAGCCATCCATCTTTTCATTGATGTTTTTTTCTAGACATTTTATTACCTACTTAAGGAGTGAGATGTTAACATCTCCTAGTATGGTTGTCAAATCACCTATGTCTCACTTTGCCGATTTTTATTTCACAAATTTTGAGGCTTTGTTAATAGACAAATCTACATTTATGATTGTTCTGTCTTCGTGATGAACTGATCTTTACTTAGGTGATTATGAACTGGTCTGTGACGCTCTTTGTCTTGATGTCTACATTTCTGATACTCTTCTAGCCACTACAGACTTCACTGATTGATGTAAATATGTTTAAAGTACATTTCTTATGAATAGCATATAATTTTATATCGATATATTCTAATAATTTTTGCTTTTTTTGGGGAATATTTTCTGTCTTAAATAATATGATTGTTTATATCATTGCATTTAAGTCTATTAATTGATAATTAATTTTCTGTTCATTCCTTTTATTTTATATTGTCCTATTCCTTCTTTACCATCTTCTTTTGAAGTATTTGAGTAACTTTTAGAAATTTGTTTTATCTCTTAACTCTTTATTTGTTCTATTAATTTTTATTTACTTTATTAGAAATCACAATATACATTCTTATTTTTTCACAATCTATTAGTAAGTAGCATTTCATGTGATATTTAAAAATTGTAAACATAAGCATGAATTGACTAACCCATCATTTTTTAGAACTTAGTTATTTTATGTATCTTACCAATACATAAAATTGTATGTATTGTATGTGCATTGAAAATCCCACAAAAATGTTAAAATTTTTGCTTCAAATGGTTGTACATATTTTAAATAAAGAAGAAACATGGTCTTTTATATTACCTCATACATTCACCATTCCTAATACTTTCTATTCCTCTCTGAAATGCAAGCTCTCCTCTGATATCAGTTTTTTTTTTTTTTTACTTTAAGAACTATCTTTAGCATGACAGTATAGGTATGTAAAATTATCTTACTTTTCCTTTATTTGCAAATGTCAATATTTTGCTTCATTCTTGAAAGATACTTTTACTGGACAGAATTCTGGCTGAAAGTTTATTTTCTTTTGTATTTAACAGAAGGCCTTTACATAATGGTGCCAGAATCAATTCATTCAGAAAACAAAGCTATTATAAATGTAGATTTGTCTACTAATGAGCCTCTGAAACAGTGATTCAAAAATCGACAAAATGAAGGGTGAAATTGTAAGACCATGATCATAATAGGTGTTAATATCCTCTCTAAGTAGTTGATAAAATACCTAGAAAAAAAGAAAAAAAAAATAGAAGACTTAACTGATATTTATAGAATTCTGTGTACAACTACAAAAAATGATCTTTTCTCTCTTTTTTTAAGATTTTATTTATTTATTCATGAGAGACACAGAGAAAGACAGAGACATAAGTAGAGGGAGAAGCAGGATCCCTGCAGGGACCCAGATATGGGACTTGATACCAGGACCCTGTGATCACCACCTGAGCCAAAGGTAGACACTCAACCGCTGAGCCACCCAGGCATCCCTAAACATCCTTTTCAAATACACATTGTTTTATGTAGCAAGATGGACTCTGTATTGGGTCACTATGCAAGTTTCATTTTTTTCTGACTTAGGTAAACTCTAATGAGGAGAATTCTAGAGGCATTCCAATGACTAGTCTCTTATAGATAATGTATTGTGTTTGGCTACTTTCAAAATATTTTATTTTTGCTTTTCAGAAGTTTGACTATGATGTATCTAGGTGTGGTTTTCTTCACATTTATGTTCAGTGAGCTTTTTATATGTATAAATGTATGTCTGATACTCCCTGTTGAAAGTTTTTAGCCATTCTATTTCCAAGGAATTTTTGCTGACCTATACTCTTTCCTCTCCTTTGGAGTTGATAATTACCCATAATTTAGATCTGTCAACATTGCCCTTGGTATCCTTGAGGCCCTGCTTATTTAGTCAATTACTTTTCTCTTTTTCAATTTAGATCATTTATATTGATCTAACTTCAAGTTCATTTACCCTTTCCTCCATCATCTCAATCAGGTTATTAATCAATTCAGTGAATTTTATATTTTATGTTTTTGTTTTGTTTTGTTTAGTTTTTGTTTTGTTTTTCTGTATTTCAGGTAATGTTATCTCCAGCACCAGGTAAAGAATGGGGGAGGGGGACACATGACCCAGGCTGAGCCAATCAGTGCAGTCACCTTCCAATCCCTTCACTGGACCCAACAAATAGTTTAGAAAAGGGTGGATGATATAAATCAGGTGGTTTAGTAACCATGAACCTTACTTTCTGAAATTTACACTGAGCTCTCTGAGATAAGGACACTCTTCTTTTTTGACCTCAGAGTTGTGATTATTTGATATGGAACCTTAAAAGTAGTGTTCTTTTTAACATGTGTATCAGTTATGCCAGTCTCTGCTCAAAACCCTCTGGTAGCTTTCAGTCTTACTGAGAGTAAAACCAAATATTCTTATTATGACCTAAATGGCTCTAGATTACTTCACAACTGGAACTACCTTTCAGGTTTCATAGCCTACTCTGTCCCCTTGTCACTCCACTCTAGCTATCCAGGCTTCTCTAGCCTCCTTCAATCACATTAGGCACACTCCAGTTTCAGAAACTCTTCCTTAGTTTCCTTCTCAGAAGGCTCTTTCTAGAGATAGCCCCAAAGCTCCTTTCTTAAATACATTCTAGTCCCAGAGCAAATGCCTTCTTAGGTGTTTTCCTTGACAACCTATCCTGGTAACCCTACCAAGAACAGCTTTCCTCATCACCATGTGATTCTTACCCTGAATTATTTTTCATCTTTTCACTGAATATATACACACACACACATATACACACTCTATCTGTATACAATGGGCACTCAAAAGATACTTACTGAATTAAACCAACAGAGATTACTGTTTAGGGTCTGAGGTTAAAGTCAACTGAAGAAATCAGAGCAAAAGATAATAACTGGTAATGTTATCTGAGGCCTGACTCAAGCTATGTCTGAAGTAGACTCATGCATTTTTTCCATATTTGAGCCAATACATTGTTGTTGTTTTTTTGTTTGTTTGCTTTTTTGTTTGTTTGTTTGCTTAAATGAGTTTGGACTGGGTTTTCATTTTCTTCCAGAAGAATTCTAAACAATTTTTTTATTATTATTGTCATTAATATTACTTCACTTTTTATGTTATTCATGGGATGACAATTTGCATTCTCCATATATGAATATGCTAAATAAGACAATATTAGGAGGATCTTTTTTTTATCATCACCATCTACAAATTGGTATTTGAAGTTGTCAGAAAATTGTCATGTCTACTAAGTAATTAAAGTGAAAGAGAGTTATTTGGTAAATATAGAGATTTTTAAAAAAGTCTCTAATAAACTGCTTATGGGAGAAACAATGATATCACCTGTGTGTATGAGGTTTGTATTCTTTTGGTGCAAAGATTTTTGCACTTCATTTGAGAGGGTAGACAGAAGCATACAGAAGGACAAAAGGAACATTTTATCAAATTTCAGATTTGAGCACTGTAACTTAGTTCTCAAAAAATGCCATATACAATTAAAACTGAAAAACATTTTATAGATTATAAAAGATGATAACTGAAAAGAGTAATAAGCCATATACCAAAATTAAATATACCAGAAGATCCAAGAAGTGTCATTTAATCTGAACCACAGAAATAAGTAGATTTTTCAAAAGGTAAAGATAAAAGATGAACTCATTGGGCAAGAAACAGGAAAGGAAACATAAGGCTGAACTAAAGAACCAGAGTATACCTTTTGGTATAGTATATAGTATAGTGTAGTACATATATATGTATATTTGCACCATGTATTCCTTTTCTAGGGAGCCCAGAAGTGTATCTAATCATGTAGTGGGGAGACAATTCCTTCCTCAAGAGAACAGCTCTGCTGTGTTAAATAATAAACAAAAACATCCAAGGTGTAGGGAATAAGAGGGACAGCCTGCTGCTTTGAAAAGCATGTATATTGGTATATTTAACTTTGGTGTATGGCTTATTACTCTTTTAAGTTATCATCTTTTATAATCTATAAAACGTTTCATATAGTTTGAAATTCATTTCCAGAGGAAACCAATATGATTCAGATACAAGATCACATTGTAATTCACATAGGCAACTCATTTAAGAAGAATACATTACTGAAATTAATTAGAAACATCCATAGAATATAGCTATTTGAAAATAGCATTGAAGTATTCATTACACAAAAGAAACAGAGAGATGAACTGTTTGTGTCTACAATTACCAAATTGTTTGAGCTTTTGTACTTTAGATATTTGTTTTTTTTTTTTAACTGCTTAATAGTGTCTCAGGATTGTTCACCTCATTCTCTCATACCTTCTTCAAGATATATTTTGGTTTTTTTCGTGTCTTCCTTTCTCATGGCCATTCCCTCGGCCCTCATGCTTATCACTTTATTTTTAAATCATTACTACAGTTTCATTTTGCTAGACTCTCTTTTTTTCTCCAACCAGTTGCATACCTCTGATTGATCTTCCTGAAGTAATGGTTCCAACATGTCTCAATAAGGTTAATAATCATTGTTTTCCTCTCTGATATTGTTAAACCTTAACTGAACTGTATACTTTATAAGTTCATCAATAATCGTATTACTCAATTAACTGAATTCTCCATTCTTTTATCCCAGATTCCTCTTCTCCCTTTCCTAATATTTACTAATATTTTCCTAATATATTGAATCATGTCTAGTTGTCACCAGCCTTTTATAAATTTCTACATTGATTCATACTATTAATCCCGCATGAAGTGCCCCTGGTTTTTTTAGTTTCATTTAAAGCTAAGTCTAAACTTCATAAGAGACCAAAACCAGAGTGGCTTGAGAAAGATTATTAATTCACTGACCTGTACCTCGCCTGGGTGACTGGCGAGTAAGGTCTGTTCCACTTGATCATTCAGCGATTCAGTTTTTTTCCAATGATCTAGCTTCACCAGTGTGTAGGTTCTTATGTTCATCTGTATGATCAAAACATCCCTGCTGCAGTGGTCATGAAGATGAAATCAGGGATTGATATGTAAGCAATTTTCTTTTAAGCACGTGAGGTAGAAGCTGTACATAGCAATTCTTTCTAGATCCATTTATTGAAAACTTAATTATGTAGCTATATAAGTACTTGCAAAAGGAGAACTGGAAATGTATGCTCTAGAGATAAAGCCATATTTCTTGCTTAAATTCCATTATTAAGGCAAATAGATGAATTTTGCTGGCTACCAGTCTCTGATACACTCCTCTTTACTTATTAAATTTATAAACAACATTTTCTAAACTTATTTCTTTTCACAGTTTCAAATGTTTCTCTGTCATCTGATAAGAAACTTTGGAAAATGGATCCATATTTTACTTTTTAAAAATGAACTTTATTGAGACCTAATTTAACACAATAAGCAATTATGTTTTAAGATGTGTGTTGATCAACTTGGATGAAAGTAAGTATGCATGTAATTCCAGCTACAATCAAATTATAAAACATTTCTATCACCTCAAATTTCCCTAGTTAATCACAGTCTCAATTGACCCCTGCTCTGCTTTCTATCACTATATACTGATGATACATTGAGTCATTATGTGTACATTATTTTCAACTGGCTCTTTTTTGATCAGCAAAATGATCAGTATTTATTTATACCATATATACATATGTTGTATAAATAAACTTGTGGTGGTCATAATTTGTTAATTCTTTAACAAACACTTATTAGACATCTCCTTTTTATAAGATACTGAATACAAAGTTATCTAACCTAGTAAATTAAATGAATCACCATAAAGACATAAATAATAGATTCCTGAGAGGATCAAGCCTCTCTTGTAGGTATTTAAATTCATTTCTTCTGAAATATAAAATTATTTATATTAAAAATCAGTACATCATGCAGAAGAATCCAAAAATAATTGTGTAAATATTTTACTACCAAGGAGGTGAGCTACAAAATTGATTCACTACCTTAGCCAGATATCAAAGCTAACATCAAAAGTGTTTAAGTCGTGTGGATAACTTGTATCCTCGATATAATCTGATGAGCTCTTCCTCCGAAAACAATGTAATAACCATAGCCTAATTACGAGAAAACTTGAGCAAAATCCCAGTTGAGTCACGTTCTACCAAAAGCCTGAACACTGCTCCATAAGACTGCCAAGGATATCAAATACAAGGGAAGTCTGAGAAACTGCTCTAGCCAAGAGAAGCCTCAGGAGATCTCAAGCAACAAAGGACAGAGTCACAGTGAACTGAGTGCTGGGACTTAACCCTCATACAAATGAGAGTTGCTACCAGAGAAGGCATGCCCAGCTTGCCAGAACTTCAGACTTTTTAAAAGAAGCCAGAAACACATTTTTATGTATCTCCCAATTTTTAAATGTTGGCAACTGTTTCAAAAGATTTACAACTGTGGACAGGCCAAAATTATGTGGGCCAAACAAAACATATCTGAGGGCAAAATCTGGCCTGTAGCCTGCCAGTTTTTGACCTGTGCTTTACAATAATAAGATTGATTTTTAAAGATTGCTTATTAAATCAGTCATTTATGTGTAGTCATACCTCAGGCTGATGTTCAGAGAAACTCAGACTTTTTTCAAACTAACTGAGTGACCTGAAAAATTACACTTTATACTTAAGTTGAGTTAACCTTAAGTTAATTTAAAATGTCCTAATTGTAGGTATTTTGTAAGGTTTTTGCTGTAGAAAACTGAAACTTGAAATATGGCTATTTTTAGAAATTATGAAGAGGTTTCTGGAAATTTAATTTGATTGGTATTGCTAATAACTGTTGATGAAAATAGAATGGTAGAATTTGTCATGCAATGTAATTCAGATTTGTGAATAGATGGGCCAAGAGGAAGAGAAATAATAATCTTAACTTAGAGCTAGACATTTTTCTTTGTTTCAAAGCATTACTCCATAACAGGGCTTTGGCACATGCTTCCTAACATCTGCATTGAGGTACATTGTATATTGTTAACAGTGTTTATGTGTCCAAATATGCATATGTATGCACACACGTGTGCATACACGGATAGACACATGTTAGAATGCTTATTGCTATAACCAGGAATAAGGGATTTCAATAAGATTCATTGGATTTACCACCTAGTCCAGATTTGGAACAGCGTCTTTCAACTCTCTACTCATCATCTTACTCATCTATTAAATGGGGCTAGCAATATTACCCACCTTTTATGGCTTAACACAATATAACACATATAAAGCCACAAAACCAGTGTTCAGGCAGTAAGAACCCTCAATAAACATTAGGTAATAGAATTGTGTAAAAACATATGTAATCATGAAGATATGTATGCTAATTTATGGAAATATATTTGTTCTTATAAAGTATCATTTAATATAATTCGTAGTGCCAAGGAAAATAATTTGTCTTCAGTATCTTATTTATACCACTTTTGCTATTTTTCAGATTTACAGATATTATGTTAGTTCATTTGATTAATGACCAGAGCTAGAAAAAGAGTGTTTGAAGGAGAAAGGGTATTTTCAAGGTCATTGTGAGTGATATTTATTGGAAAGCCAGTGCTGAGGGCATCACTCAATTATGTAGAGTACACAACAGGAAATTGCAAGCAGCATATGTGAACGGAATCCCTGCAGACAATGACATCAGCGGACAAAATGCAGCTGTGGAGAAAGGTCTTGGTGTATCAAAAGCACAAATTAAGAACTTCCATTACTGAATATCACACCCACTGAGTCATTAGAAAAGATGTAATTCTGAAGTGTCAATAACTAGGAATTCAGGATATTTGCTTTACCAGCCAGAGTCGATAAGGCATCGTATTTGCCCTTGACTCTCAAGGGAGTGAGTTGTTTGGCACAAAAGTGAAGAATATCAAAATAGATGATCTGGGTCTCTTACACAGTTCTCAGGCTCTTTGAGGTCAGGCTTTTGCAGTGGTAAAAATGTCAAGTTCAGAAAATTTTTCCTATCATGTTTTCCATTCCAGCTGTGTGTGATTCTTTTCAATGAATCAGTTCACTTGTATTATCCTAAGATGTTCTTTTCCTGCTTCTGGCATCCATCATCATTTTTACCCATTTTCTTCTGTTAGGTCAGGCCTTTATCACCTGCTACCTGGATTATCAGAACTGCATTATAATTGATTTTCCTGATTCTAGCCTTCCGTGCTTTCATCTATGACATTCCCTCTGCCGTCAGAATGCCTTTAAGAAATGCAATGATTATCATGCCCAGTCTGTTCTCCAGCATCCTTAAGAGCTCTTTATTGTCAATAATATGATTTGAAGTCAAATTGCAATGTACTTCTCTTGTCATTTATATTGTATTCCAACCCTATCGGAGTACAAACCTATCCTGAAGCTTTCTGGCTCTCCGGCTTTTGATACCCTGCTTTGTCAGCTTCAGATACACTTGTAAATCATGATGTACTTGTCTTTAGAAACCTGCACTCACCAAAACCTGTCATGGGAAAGCCACTCCTGATAAATAATCTTATGATTAATAACTACAAAAATACTGTATCGTTTTGTAGAATGCTAGGTGTCACACTCTCGGCTGAATGCTTCACATGAATTGTCTTTGAGTTATGAGGATACAATATTTTTATCCCGATTTTGTCAATATAGGTACTGATCTTTGGAGATATTAATAATCTGTCCAATGACACCAGTGGTAGTACCCAGACTTAACATCCAGGTGTTTACAAGAAGGCTCTTGCAGCTCCCACAGAAATTTATTTTTGCATCTATTAATATATTTTGCATCATTATGCTGCCCTTTACAGAATGTGTACAAACAGGTCTGTCTCCCAATTAACTATTTACCCTAGCAGTAGAGACTGATCTTTTTGTTCCTTCCATGTCTAGGAAAACCAACCTCAATATTTTAAAAAATAAATTAAATGAAACACGTCTCTATATATTCCTGTAACTAAAAAATGATGAAAATCTGAAACACTACTACTTTACAGCCTATCCTCTTTGATCTTCATTGTGAGATATGCAACAGATATTATCATCCCACTTAATAAATGAAGAAATTAAGGTTTAGAGATAAAAGGTCCTGTCCAAGTTCACATAGTAAGTGGCTGAACAAGGATATGAGTATAGATATTTAGTTTCCTAATATAATGTTCTATCATCAACCATGAACTTTCTTTAATTGAAATTTCAAGGTTATAGGCATTTGAAATAATATCAGAATAAAAATTAGTGTACATGGAGATTTGAGGCAATGTTAAAATTGGAAGGGAGAATAGTTCTCTGGCCGTTGGGGCTGTAACTCACAAAATAATTCCATCAAGGGCCACAGGGTTTAAAAAAATAATATTTTATGAAGTTATTTTTTTCACATATTTGTAAGGAGATAGTTCTCTTCCCGTTCAGTACTTAAGAATGTTGTGCTACTTTCTTCTGGATGTCATGTTTTCTGATGAGAAATCGGTTGTCTTTTGAATTGTTTGGCCCTCAAAGGTAAGTGATGTCTCTTTCTCACTGCTTTCAAGATTTTTTTTTGTGTGTTTGGTCTTCAGAAGTTTATTTATAATGTTGTATTGTGGTATGGATTCATTTGGGTTTATCCTGTTTGGGGTTTGCTCAGCTTCTTAAATATGTAACTTTATATCTTTTGCAAAATTTGAGGAGTTTTCAGCCATTAGTTATTGGAATACATTTTCAGTCCTATTCTTTTTTCTCCCTTCTCCTGAGACTCAGATGACATGAAATGTTGGATTTTTTTTATAGTCTTACAGGTTCCTGAGGCTCTGTTCATTTTTCTTCGGTCAATTTTCTCTCTATTGTTCAGATTGGGTAATTTTTCTTCTCTGTCTTCAAGTTAACTGGTTCTTTTCTGCATCATCTCCATTCTCCATTGGGTCCATTCATGATTTTTTTTTTAATTTCAGTTTTTAAATTTTTCAGTTCTACAATTTATATTTGATTCTTCTTTATGGGGTGTGTGTGTGACTATTCCCTTTGATGAGACTTCCTACATTTCATTTCCTTCTAACATATTAGTAATTACACATGGATGCATGTTTACAATGGCTGTTTTTTAACTTGTTAGAGAATCCCAGCATCTCTGCCATCATAGTGCCAGTCTGTAGATGATCTTTCCTAATTTAATTTGATATATTTTCTGGTTTGGGACATAATAAATGATTTTTGATGGATCCTGGACATTAGGAATATTATGTTATGAGAATCTTGATCTTATTTATGTCTTCTGTTTTCATGGTCATCCTTTGACACCATGCCAGCACCATTTGCTGGGTAGGATGATAATTCAGGCTCCCCGGCAAGCCTCTGCAGAGATCATGACTGTTCTTTTTGTGGCTTCCACTGACATTCTGGATGCATGTCGGGTGGGGGTTCCTTACTGAAGACAGAAGTTTCAGGTCTCCAGTCAGCCTTCTTTGAAATCACCCCAGTAAAGGATAGAGGAACCTCATAAAGCTAGTGTAATTGATGACACCACTTTGTGACAGTGGTGATAATGAGGCCACAGTTTTATTCATGGTATTTGTCTGAAAGTTTTCTATCTAGTTAGGTTGCCCCTTTCCTGGTCCTTTGCCTAGAGAGAACAGCTTCCCCTGGCTTTCCATTTTCTTGTCTTTATGCATTGATGTTTCCAGGTTGGTATCTTCTTCCAGCACTCAGTCTGAACTACATTCAGCAATGGACAAGCCACCATCCTGTTATTCTTTGGACCTCTAGATTCCTAGAAGGCCTGCTTTTTTTCTCTGAATCTTTCAGAGTCATCTCTGTTTCATATATAATATTCAGAATTTTTAGTTGTACTTAGTAGGAAGGTTAGAGAGAAATACATCTACTCTATATTGTCCCCAAAATTAGAAGTCATACACAAATGACTTTAATCAGTAGATATTATTTGAAGTCTTCCGGATGAACAAGATAAATTAGAGTGCATGTAGTTAGAATAAATTAGAGGGCCAGATGCAAGGCTAGAGGTGCCCTAATGTTTAAAAGTTGGTTAGAAAAGGAAAAGTTAATAAATGAGGTTAAACACAATTGTCCAGAGAGGAAAAGGATAAAACCTGAAAGATATGGCATCATGCAAGCAAAGACATATTTGTTTGTCAAGAATATGGAAATGATCAACTTTCATTGCTGAAATGCTGAACTAGATTGAATGCTGTGAATTCATCATTGTATTCTGCTTGACAAAATGACTAGTGATCACAGAAGGAGTAGTTGTGCAGTAGTTGGGTAGAAATATGTAAATGAGTTAAAAAGTATATGTTGCAGGCAAAACTATGAAACAATAAAAAGATCACTGGTTTCTAAGGACTAGTGGAAGGAAGGGATGAACAGCACAAACACAGAAGATTTTAGGGCAGTGAAGCTATTCTGTATGATACTATAATGGTAGATACATGTCATCATACTTTTGTTAAAACCTATGGTACATAACATCAAGAGTAAATACTGATGTAAACTGCTCACACTGAGTAGTAATGATGTGTCAGTGTAGGTTCATCAATTGTAACAAATGTATCATTCTGATAATGGGTTTTGATAAGCAGGGAGGCTGTATGTGGAGGGGAAGGGGATATATGGAGAATCTCTGTACTCCCTGCTCAATTTTTCTGTTAATTTAAAATTACTCTAAAAAATAAAGTCTATTTCTTTTTAAAAGCAAGAAAATTAATAAATATAGCATTTTTAAGAAAAAAGTGTATATTTTTGAGGAATATGAGAAAGGGACCAATAGATTCTTTTCAAAAAGTTTTATTCTCAACATGACCAGAAAATAATATGGTAGCCAGAAGAAGTGGAGTCAAGTGAACTTTTCTTCCATCCTTTTTTATTTTTTAATGGCACCTATTAAAGCAGAAAGTAGCAGAGAGGGAAAATGGAAAAATGTGTAAGAGGGAGTTCAATTTCCAAAGCAGAAATCCTTCAGTAAATGAAAGGGGATAAGATCCAGATGCATAAGAGAAGAGGAAGAATCTGAGATAGGGAGATAAAAATAGTTATGCAAAAAGTCTTAAGTAGGATAATGCAAGAGAAGAAATTGGTTGGAGAAATTTCTGTGTCATTTATCTTTTAAGTTATTGACACTCAAGGTCATTGCAGTGTTACATTTTTATAACCGCAGGTGCTATTAACTTGCCCTAGGAAGGAAGGGGGATCAAAAAAAAAAATAGGGAAACTATTCCTTTTCCAAGTAAAAATCTAAATCACATTTGGATTTGCCGTGAAAATAGGACAATGTCAAAATAACACAGGTTCATGTCCAGGAAATAAGATTTCCTCAGACAATATGAATAGATATTGACTTACTAATAATGCACTGTAAATGACAGAAATCCAATAAACCATGTTTACTTGCTTTGAAATATCCCTAAGAAAAGAACTGGCATTTCTCTATTTTGCTCATTTAGAGCCATTTACCATATTTAGCATTTGGTAGGCCAACAACAGTTAGTTTCTTTTTCTTTCTTGACATTTTTAAATTTTATGAAATATGGGGGTTCATATTTATTAGCTACCTAAGCTATTACTTTTCGTAAAAGAATTTTGCCTATTTCCTTTCCCGACTCTACAAATTCAGTCAAAAGAATGAACCCCATTAAATGTGAGAACAATAGACAACATTATTGGTAATTTCAATGGCAGATAAGTTAGTCAGTTAAAGGGAATGAAATGCCAGTTCATCTGTGAAGTGATGCTGGAAGCTTCTGAACATATTTTATGCTTGACAGTAATAATATTGAATTAATATGTCCCTGCAAGGCTTAGAAAATCTGGTTCAAATTTAGCCCAATTTATCAAGGTTTGGCAGAGTTATAAGAATTAACAAATCATGCTGTGACTTAAAATTAGCATTATGAATATTTAGTAGCTGTTAAAACTGTGGGCTAAATATATAAAATGTCACTGTCATCATAGAAAAACACAGTTTCAAACATAGGAGAGGAAGGCTTATTACATAGTTCAGTCTGGTACAAAACACAGCATCTGATTTTGCTTTTGAGATTAACGTCTTTATAAATGTTTTTCTTTTTAGTAATAAAAAATACTTTACCTCTGCAACAAAGATGTCAGCTAAGGATATCTTTCCGCCCTTTGATCTGATCTTCCTTTTTGTTACTTGTACCACATAGGAAATATTAGTGACATTGTCCTTTTAACAATCAGGAGAGAGCCCTTCCAGAGAGTTTCTCCCTTGTCATACTGTAGAATTCAGGGGGGATCTGAAGGTTATATGCAGTTGTTTGAACCATAGCTTAATAAAAGTGAAAAAAAAAAACCCACAAGTCTTTGATAAATGCATACGACATACATTTGTCCCTTGTAGGTCCACTATTTACATTTGTACAACAATAAATTGTAGGATATTTGTTTTCATTTTATTTTTTTGATCAGAAATTTAAATGGAAAAAGAAAAGAAATAATATACCTAACTATAAAAGATGGTTTTCTAATCAGCAAAATGAGGTCAAATAAATTGAGTAGAGTGATAGATGAGTGATTATATCCACAGAGAGCTTGTTAAAAGGTTATTTATGATAGAAAATTGGGATTGAAAACCTTATTTAAAGTTGATAACTTCATTTTTTATGAAAACATACTTTTTTGTGTGTGAATACAAGGACAAGGCCTGGAAAATGGCATTACTGGGTATCTTTAGAACAGCATACAGGAGTGATTTTGCTGCTAAGGGGCATATGGCAATGTTTAGTAACCTTTTTGGGGGGTGTATAAGTGACATAGAACATTATGTTAATTCACAAAATAATTCTATTCATATAAAACATAATGATTCAATATTTGTATATATTTCAAAATGATCACAATAAGTCAACATGTCACTGTACATAACCACAAAATTTATTTTTCTTGTAACGAGAACTTTTAAGATCTACTCTTTTAGCAATTTGCAAGTATGCAATACAGTATCATTAATTATTGTCACTATACGGTACCTTACATGCCATGACTAATTCATTCTATACCTGGAAATTTGCACATTTTGACTCCTTTTCACTTCCCACTTACATCCTCGACCTCTGGCAACCATCAAACTGTCATCTGTATCTATTTTTCATGGAAAAATACGTTTAAGTGAGTGTTGTTCTCACAAAGTATCATTGTCCAGTTATGTGATAAAAGTGACGTTATTAAAATGGATTAGCCATTTTTTTCTCATTGTCATGTCATTTCATGCAAAGTCTTTTTTTAAATTCCAATCCAGTTTGAAATAACTTGATAATTTAAGTTTTCATTACATATTGTACACATGGTTTAGGCATTGGTTGAATTCTGATACAATTTTTTCAAGCATGAAAAGAACATATCTATGTAGAGTTTAGATTTTGGAATTTTTAGGTCGCATCAATTGATAGTGAATCTTTTGAAGTTACTCTTCCTTTGGAAACACAATTGGTGAGCAATCTTTGGTGAAGAAAAGGTCAAAACTAGAGAAAATGAAATAAGAAAAACTAAGGAGTAATATACTATCAGAAATGCAGTTTTGAAAAAGGTAGAGTGAACGAACACTAGTTGTACTAAGATAATCAGATACTTTTTCTGAAATGTGATGATGTATGAATATCAAAACATGATGATGTGTAAAATCCAGTCCTAATGAGTATCTTATAATGGTTCTAAAAAATAAACAAAACAAACAACAAAACAATAGTACCATAATCATTGCAGGGAACAACCAAAACAGATCTGCTCTATTTTAAATGAAAAGTAAATATATTGTATTGTTATAGAGTAGCCCAGAATTGGCATCATAAGTCTTTGACTAGAGAAAGCCTTAGCAGAACAACTGGGAGAAAACCCTAATAATTTGGATAAGATAAGAGGAAACTCTTTTGTATTCCCAGTTCTTGTACCAGAAAGAGAAATAAGAATGGCAGAATGTTTCCCAGACTCCTCTAATTCCTGGAGTGACAGAGGGGCAACAGAGAGGAGGGACTTGGATAGTCCTGAGGAAGAGATTTCTCTCTTATTGCCCTGGACCAAGGTGTGCCATATCATGGGAGTACAGAAGACAAATACACTCAAATAACAGTTAATTTTGGTAAAGAAAAAAAAGTCCCAGAACTGCACTGTTGACTGAGTTTCTTTTTCACTGTCTCCTTGCCTGAGGTCTCTGAATGCTGAAAAGTGAGGTCTAAATAAATGATGGTCATGCCTTTGTTCTCTAGGCAGAGGTTGGGGAGGGAACTCAGACACAACATTTGTACTGTGACCTTGATTAAAGTAGAAAACAGATTGTGTCTTGTGCAGAAAGAAGTAATTATTTATTTACACTGACATGTGTTGTACGAACACCTTGTCAGACACTCTGGGACTGTCATGTGCTATAGATCTTAGGGAAATCAGAGGTTCCTGATATTGTCCTCCTGGGAGCTTAAGTCTAAAATAAATTCACTGTTTATGAATCACTAGTTGTGGTCAATAATCCTTGATTTTATCTTTCTAAGGTGGGAGTTAATGATTGAAAATTTTTTTGTTTTGTTTTGTTTTGTTTTGTAACATGTTAAGCCTATTTTTCCGGGAAGTTTTTTGTTTTGTTTTCTTTGGTTTTTTTGTTTGTTTGTTTTTGTTTGTTTGTTTGTTTTTTTGCCAAAGGTTAACTTAACAAATTTCTTTAGGCTGTATGCTAGTTTAAATGATTAAGTGTGCAACCCAAAGCTAATTTAACTTTAAAAGTGCTTGACATAAACACAAAAATGATGTATTCCAACAAATATTAACACAGGATTTGAGCAGCAGATAAAAATACATAACAGAGCCAAAAAATTAGGGGACTAGACATGGATGCTAAATTTAAGTCAATTTAATTTTCAGCATAATGTGTTTATTTTATCTTTAGTATCTCTTTCGCCTTCTGTATTTATGACAAAGAAGTAGAACAGGAAACTTACTACCAAATGATCTAAAATGATATCTAAGATTTTCACATTAGTAGACTCACACTATGAAGCATCCAGAATACTCTTATTTTTCAGCCTTATAAGTGGGATCTATTTTGTTTAATGCCTTCTGCAAGGCTGGGGATAGAGGTATTTTAGATAAAGAAATATGTTTGCATATCTATAAATTGTCATACCTATCTGCCAAGTGTTATTCTTGTAAATGGACTAGGTATAAGACATAGTGATAGAGTGGCATTGGAAACTAGCAGAATAGGAAGCCCCAAGGTTTTCTTTCTCCCATGGAAACATTGATTCAACAATATTGGACCATTTCTCTTTATCCAGAAATCAATCAAAGAATCTTGCACCCCAGCTAAGCCAAAAGTAGTTGCATCAAAGCCAGTAGAAAAATCATGGCATTTTTTTCTCTCCAGCATCCTGACACAGTGCCATACCATTGGTTATACAAAACAAACAAAGATTTGGACCATTATATTACACTATACACAAAAATAAGCTCAAAATGGATTAGAGACCTAAATGTAAGAGCTGAAATTATAAAACTCCTAGAAGAAAACTTCTGGGAGAAGAGAAAAATCTCCATGACATTGGTTGTGGCAATAGTTTCTTGAATATGACACCAAAAGTACAGGCAACAAAAGCAAAAATAGATGAGTGGGACTGCTTCAGACTAAGTAGCTTTTACACAGCAAAGGAAACAATAGACAGAATGTAAAGGTAACTTACAGAATGGGGAAAAATATTTGAAAACGATACAACTCCTATAGCTATTGAAAAATGAAAAAGGACTTGAATCGACATTTCTCCAAAGAGAACATACAAATAGCTAGCAGTTATATACAAAGATGCTCAATATTACTAATCATCAAGGGAATGCAGTCCAAAACCACAATGAGATATCACTTCACACCTGTTAGTATGGTCATTATAAAAAAGTTAGGAAATGGCAAGTGTTTTGGTGAAGATGTAGAGAATTTGGTACCCTTATATACCATTGGTGGGAATGTAAAATGATGCAGTCACTGTGGAAAACAATATAGTTTCCTCAAAAACTTCAAAATAGAACTGCCATATGTCCAGCAAACCAACTGAGTATTTTTCCAAAACAATTGAAAATGGGATCTCAAAAAATTATTTGCACTGTCAACTTCATTGCAATAGTATCATAAATAGCCAAGAGGTGGAAACAGCCTAAATGCCCATGTGTGGATGAATGGATAAAGAGAGTGTGGTAAGTGCACAAATGGATAACTAATCGGACTTTAAAAAAAGAAAGAAATCCTGTCACATATTACAACAAGATGAACCTTGAGAATATTATGCCAAGTGAACTAAACCAGTCACAGGAGGGCAAATCCTGTGTCATCCCACTTGTATGAGTATCTGAAGGAGTCAAACTCATTGAAGGACAGAGTAGAATGATGATGGCCAGGGGCTGAAGAGGGGAAAATGAAAAGTTGATATTCAAAGAGTATAAAATTTCAGTCATGCAAGATAAAAAAAACTTCTATAGAACAGATTTAGAATACTGTACTTAGAGTGAACAACACTGTACTGTTCATTTAAAAATTTAAGAGGATAGATCTCATGCTATATATTTTAACACCCACACACAAAAGATAGTGATGGAAAACTGGCATGTGTTTTATTTGAAAATAAAATTGTAATTTTCAAGATTTCATATCTATTTTAACTTCTAAATAAACTCTGATCATTTTGGAGGTATGCCTAGTTCAACCTTAAGATGCCATGCCAAACAAGGAGATGGTTTTAGAACTGACGAGAGAAAAGGAATAGACAGACAGAACTAGTTGGTAGGATCTATACATGTTACTAGGTCAAAGGCAGTGCTAATATTGCAGGTCTTAAAGTTCAAAAAGGATGGAGTCAAAGTAAGTGGATGATGCAACACGTTTGCACCCTAAATATACAAAGTAAAGTCTTAAATTTGCATAAATGTAAGTCAGGTCTTAAAACAATTTTTCCCATAATATTTTGTTATTTTAAATCTAGTTTCCTAAATTTTCCATTCAGTCTTGAAAATGACGCCATAAAGATTAAAAAATAATCCATTCAAAGATCTAAAATTGCCTTAAGAATGTCTTCCAGTCTACCCCAATGCTTCCAGTCACCATGTTTTATCACTCTGCAATTCAATGGCTCCTGGTTACAAATGTCCCTGATCAGATACATCATCAGAACCTAAACACTTTCTAACTGACATTAACTCCATTTGTCCTCATACTTACTACACCTGATGTGGGATTTATCCCATCAACATATTTGAGAGAACACTAATACTGCCCTTCTTTGGCAAAATGCAGACCTTATTGCCAGTGAATTGGTATTAGAAGTTTGGTCCTTGAGAGTTCCCATAGTAACTTGTTGCCTGCCTTTGGGGTATTGTTATCTGGGAGTGTTTTCTCTTATAATAAAAGACTATTGTTGAGGAACTCTTATTGCCTTAGTGTCTAATTCTATCCAGTACTCCATGTCCTATGGAGCTTTTCCTGATAAATCCTACCTTTAATCCTTTTATAATTGCTACTTCTTTATTTTAAAAGGATCCTTTTTTTTTTCATATTGAAAGGTCAGAACTGTGCCAGTTCATTCAGGGAATGTACAGTCATTTACATAATCTTTGCAAAGAGAACAGCCTTTTAAAAAGAAATACTTGCCTTCCTTTAAATTCCTTCAAATAGCTGTGTATTTACATTTTCCTTCATGGCTTCCTCTAGAAGAGAAATATGGTTGTACAATTGTACAGCTTGCAAATTCAACATTAGATCTCTCTGTGGAAGCCTGCAGATGCACAGAAATTAAATACAGTAGAATTATGTAGGAAATGAATGATCTGTAAATTCATTTGAAATGCCCATAGGTACCCCCTTCCAAACTGGGGTCCTTTTTTTAGTGATATGCTGCATTGATTTTCTTGTATGTCACATTACATTGGGTTTGTATGTCTCATTATGCGATGTTATCACTTTATGGTGCTGTGGCTTTCGTGGTGACACTGTGTACATAATGTAATGTGATGTGCCATAGCTGTGAAATGCCATTAAACTATGACACTCTAGAGAGTCAGTGAATTATGCCATTTCACTACTGCACTTTCAGAAGGCAGAGAGAACTACAGGAGGCATTGCCTTGTAGGATTATCCAAATTTGTTTATCTATCTCATTTGAGTCATATAAAGTCATATGTTGGTAGAATTGGTAAAACTACTAACACCACAGCAATTTGAATTTGACACTAGGAAACCCACATGTCCTTAAAATGGGTTGCTGTCACACCCTTGCATTTCTATAATTATGGAGCAATAATAAAAGAAAGTATTTTGTGTCATCTGACCCAATGTTTCCCTCATATTATTCAAAGAAGGGAGAGAACTGCTCTTCTCAAGCATGACCTTTCCCCAGGGAAGGGTTGACCAGAATATTAAGGGACAACTCAGTGGTTTGTGACTCTTATCTATACTAGGTTTTGCTTTTCAGTCTCTTGCCTTATCGTGACTCTTCTAATCCACAGAGATCTTCAAAGTAGTATAACCTTGAGTTTTCTTCCTTTTGAGGCTGCATTGCAGTGATTTGTTGCCAGAACAACCTTCACGTCACCATAGCATTGAGTTAGAAGATGTGCAATATTCTCTGATCATCTATGGTCTTGGCAGCTTAAATTAAAAGAATATATTCCTTTAGAACCATTTTATTAATAGAGAGCTTTCAAAATGGAGTGTACAGTGAAAGGTCTCTGGTGGCAACTATTTGTATCACAGTTAATGGTGGCTGTAGTTTAGGTTAGAGACTGGGTAGTGTAAAACCAGCAACAATGGCAATATCTGAAGTATTCCATTCCAGTTTTTGTGGGGTTTGTTTTGTTTTAGAGAGAGAGCCTGAGAGCCAGGGTGAGAGGTGCAGAGGGAGAGGGAGAGAATCTTAAGCAGACTTCATGCCCAGAGTGGAGATTGACCTGGGGCTCAATCTGATGACCCTGAGCAGAAATCAAGAGTCAGGTGCTTAACTGTGCCACCCAGGTGTCCCTGAAGAATTCCATTCTGTTTGTAAGACATGACATTTTTATAAATATGATCTAATTTAATTATTACACTCAACAAACTATAATTCATCCAAATTTACCTACTCCCCTGTGGTTCTTTTCAATCTGGTTCCAGGACCAGATCCTTATGGTTACTACCACTTTATCCTGTCAAAATCATTAGGGAAGTTTTTTAATTACAACAGCAAAAGCACATCACCATGTCATCAAACACTGCCTGGTACATTTGTAGGAAACAAACCAATTCATGGAAATATTGCCCCAAATCATATTATTATTATGAGCTGAAACAACAGTTTAGGGCCTGAAAGTTCTCCGACAGGTGACATCACTGGTCCTCATTTAGCACTCCTCTTTGGACTTAAATGTGATGAGGGGAAGCATGTGGCAAACACAGGGAAGTCCAGAGAGAAGATATGCCCCACTCTCTTCATCAGAAAACTGGCATCTTCCATTTTGCTCTCAGCATTTTCTCTTCCACATGCTGCTCACATTTACTACCTGCAGAAATGTAATGCTACTTCCTGTTTCTTTTTTCCCCTGCCATTACATCAAATGACTTTCTTTTATACTTACATGTAATTCCATAAATAATAAATTTCTTGAATTAATTAAAATACTCTTTCCATGCCACTGTTGAAAAATGTAAGGTATAATGTAGCAGGTACTCCTTTAAAGCTTGACCTTGTCTTCAACATTATTCAGTTGCAATAAGGTTTCTCCTAAGCCCATTTAATTTGATATTATGTTTTGATAATGAATAGATGTATTCTAATTTTTCATGTTGACTTTCATGTGCTTATAATACTTACAATGACATTAATAACTTTTAGCTATTCATATACAGCATCAGATTACTGGAATGATAATATGTTTAGGAGTATTGCCAATTAAAAGAATTTCTGCTTAGTACATTGGCTTCACTGATTCTCATTTATATCCACAGGATATAGAATTCTTGCTAAAAACATATGTTATAGATCCAGTTGCAAATTTCTAGTAAAAGAATTATAAAATATTTTCATAGCTGTGATTAGTTTGGTCTATAAACCAGTGTGTGTGTGTGTGTGTGTGTGTGTGTGTGTGTAATAAGATGATAGGATTGTCAGAACTATCATACCTAATTGGTTCCATGAACCATGAAGCGACTTCACGTCCTGGTTTTATTTATAATTCTTTATATTTTAAATATTCCAGCTTTTACTTCTACTTTAGGGACACTATTTATATTATGGGCCAGTTCCCCTGTATTAGCTTTCTGTTGCTGCATACAAAATTACCATACACTCGGTGGATTAACACAATATACATCTATTATTTCACCATTTCTTAGGGTAAGGAGTGCAGGAAAGGCTTAACAGAGCCCTCTGCTCAGGGCCTACCCAAGCTGAAATGAAGGTGTTGGTCTAGCTGTATTCTTATTTGGAGACTTGACTGAGGAAGACTCTACTTCCATTCTCTTTTGGCTATATGGTTGAGGGTCTTTCTTTCTTACCAGTTGTTGGCTAGAAGCCACCCTCAGCCCCTGGAGGCTTCTTGTAGACTTCTGTCACATAGCCTTCTCCATAGGCAGCTCACAAGGTGGTCATTTTCTTCTTCAAGGCCAGCAAGAGAATATCTCTTCCAAGACTGCTAGGATGGAGACTTATATAAACATAGGAATGGCATATGACCTTTGCCATATTGTATTGGTGGACACAAGTCACAGTTTTCACCTCTACTCCAAGGGAAGTGACTTTAGAAAGTACAACTCAATAGGGCTCATCTTAGGGTTTATACGTGACACAACACTCTCCCAATCGCATCAAGGAATGCCATCAGTTTAAAGTACACCAAGTACCTGCTTAATCAGTATTTTCCTGAGTTTTTATGGGAGACAAGTTGGCTTTAGGTCAATATCCCTTGCTGCTACATGGAGGACACCTTCTCACAGGAGTCAAGTCTCCTGGAATATGAGAGGCTTGAGAACAATGCATTTTTTGTTCTATTTCTTATTGGTAACTTCCACTAGGACATTTATCAGTATGTTTTCTACTTTTCCAATTTTAAGTGCATAGGATTAGAGTCCCTTATATCATTCCATATAAAATAGTGATAATGACAATAATAATACCAATTGCTATTATTTGCTCTATATGGTCATTTTGAATATTGTCATTTTCTCTTCATAGTGTTGCTGAAATGACAGTGTCTATTATTAGTGATTAGAAAACTAGGATGTGCATGTGCCCAAAGTGAAGAACTTCTATTTAGCAAAACGAGTGTTTTAGGGGAAGTCTGGTTAAACCAAAGGACTCATGCTCATTCAAGGTGTTTTGACATATTGTAATGCTATATGGGTGATCCTAAGAAAAAATTAACTTTCTTTTGTATTTAAAGAGACTTTTCTGAACATATGCATAATCTACTATTATTTTGCTTTTTGGATTTGGTATCATATTAAATATGTACATTTCTGAAATTCTGGAACTATCCATAGCAGAGTTGCTTAAGTTTGTAGTTCTGACATTTTGTGTTGTATAATACTTCATTTTGAGGGCTGCTCTGTGTATTGTGAAATATTTAGTAGCATACCTGGCCTCTACCCAGTGTGACAAACAAAAAGCTTCTGACTTTAGCTCTGAGATCTCCTTAGGAATATTTTTTAGGATTATATTTCTCTAAATATGACATTATATCTGCGATTTTTTCCTTTCATTTACACCTTTTAAAGATCATTTTCAGTGATTACCTGTGGTAATTTATCATTTAACTAACCAATCACATATTTTATCAATCAGATATTGAAGTGTGGTGAGAACAGGAACTTTCAGATCTGAAAGGGCATTTTGTGAGGGCAAAGCCATAAGCCTTGTAAAGGAGCTTCCTTTGATATACTAGCAATGCAGTCTAATTTCTTACCATTTTAACAATCTTACCAGATTTGTTCAAGAACTGATTTTTTAACTCTTCTCATGCTGGATGTAACAGCTCCAGATATTCAAATTTTGTATTCGACCTGGTCTCAAAAACTGTTTTTGTTTTATCAACTGAATTGAGTTCCCCCTGGTGCTTGTTTCATAATCTTGGTTTTTGTTTTTTTCTTAATAATGTCTTTTCTTTCTGTTGACATTTATATTGAACTTGGTTTGCTCTATGACTGATGGAGGAGATTGGTATCATCTAGACTAATGTGAGAGAGTCAGTCTTCCTAAGAATAAGCTCATAAATACATACGTTCATCATTAGTTTGGACCTTAGCCATTTTATGTCCTACCTAATCTAGAAAATAAATCCTGTATTTGTGGGTGGATGTCTTTATGCAGTTTAAACTTTGAAAATAAAATTGAGAATGAAAAATCTAGAGAACAAAATAAAACAAGCATTAAGGGTTTAAAGGGAAGCAGTGCAAATTCAGAAGCTTGGAATGTTTTTACTGGTCTCTTTTCAAAGTATGTATCAAAATGATAAGAAAGATTTCTCTTGGATTTTTTTTATTCAGAGATATGAATATTTAGTTTATTCAGGATATTTCTTCAACTGAAACAACATAGTTCCTTTATTACCTAATTCCATGATCATTTTTTCTTGTTTTGGTTTTGAATTTTTATTTGTTTGGCTTTGATTTTTGTAATCAAAGTACATTTTCTTTGATTCTCCTGCTTTGGTGGGCATATTTACTTATTTTGTGTGTTAGTTAAACACACTATCTGCTTAGAAAAATGAAGTTAGAGTCTTCAACTTTTTTACTTGCTTCGAAAAATAAAAACCCATATTAATTATGAAAAGGCTGGGGATAGACTTGCCTTTGTTTTATCATTGAAAATATGGTAACTGCTAAGAAAATAATAATATAAATCAGAATAAAAGGGGAATTTTATTCTCTTAAGAGAAAGTAAGTATAAGGAGTGTGAATATAGTGATAGAAACAGGACTAGTCTACTTAAGTGAGTAAGTAGATAGAAGGCTTAAAAGTTGATACTATCTGTGAATGCAGGATGAAACTCAGCTAAGAAGAGCTTCTTTATTTTCAGAGCTGATACATTTATATTATATGTCAAATTACAATTGAAAGAATTTTTAATATAGTTGACATATTTCTAATTCAGAAGGACCTTTCCATTTGTATTCATTGCTTTTTTGCATGTTAGTGTAGATTTTATGCACATGTACATAGAAAGTGGAAGAGTGAGGGGCACCTGGGTGGCACAGTTGGTTAAGCACTCAACTCTTGGTTTTGGCTCAGGTCATGATCTCACGGTTGTGAGACTGAGCCCCACACTGGGCTCTAGGCTTAGTGTGGAGTATAGTCCTTCTGTCCTTTCTGCTCATATTCTCTCTCTCTTAAATAAATAAATGAATTTTAAAAAAGAAAAAAAAAGAAAGTGGAGGAGTGAATGGTGTGCTGTGGTTCTCATTCTTACTATCTGTGCATTAATTCTACCAATTAGAATCAAAGTCTGAATTTTCACCGGTCTAATTATTTTCCTTCTAAACATATGTAAAGATTGCACTTTCACTTGTTGTATTTGCAAGGTGAGATTCTGTCTCTATATAGCTTTGCCTCCTATCTCTGATTCAAAATCTTAGTTCTAAGAAAGCATATTTCTTATTTTTTGTGTGCTATGTCTGCTGTCCTTCCTCCCTGTCCTTCTCTCTAGTATATCCATGGTTTCATGATATCTCTATCAGTCAGGGTGGTCTCAGTTATACTATGGTAAAAACAACCTCCTGATTTCAGTGGCTTAAAGTGTCAAAGTTTTTGTTCTTGCTCTTGCTGTGGGCCTAACAAGGGTCACTGTGTAGTCTCTTCTGCGTCACAGCCACTTTGGATCCTGTGCTGATGGAAGAGACCATCTCTGAAACATTGTCTCTGTGGCAGAGGGAAGGAAAGACTAGTGCATTGCACACTGAACATTTAACTATCCTACCCAATGGGATTCTTACAGATCCAGTCATATCTCACTGCCCAGAGAAGTTTACTGATACCTCCTTTCTTGTGGGGTACAGAGAACATGGTGATCTCATTGTTCTGACAGAAAGTTCAGAGGAATTGTGGGCAACATCAATGCAATATTGATTATCACCATGTACCCATTTGGTCACAAAATATGAAGTTCACTGTCCCTACTATATGTAGAGCACACTAACCTCATTCTCAAGCAAGATCCCGAAAGGGTCTAATCCAGTCACTGGGTCCAAACCAAAGCCCAAGACATTCAAGTTATGTTCAGTTCACAGGAGTATCCTCTGGCACTTGAGACTTTTGAACACAAGGGACACAGAATGTCTTCTCTTCTTTGTAATCCCGATCTACAGTGATGGACAGGTGGTAGGATGGCCACAGTGAAATCTCTCATCTCAAAAGGGGAAGAACAGATAACAAATACCAACTGTTGGCCTATGGGCAAACCTATTCACTAAACACATGGTCTGGTTTACCTCGAGGATGGGGAACCTCCTTTGATTGAGCTCTGGTTGCTCTTTGAGAGTGCTTCCCCATCCGTGGTTTCTCAATGCTCTTCTTTTTCCATTACTCTCCTTGGCCACTTCTGAATTTGGAGAAAATGTCTTCCCTGGGGATGAACAGCTTTTTTAGCGCTTCTGGTTTGTGGACTACTGGGGGACACGGGTCGTTTTATGTCTCTAATGGTCACAGTCTCTTTTAGTCCAGACTGGCTGTGACTTTGACAGTAATACTCTCAGAACAAAATCTTCTCCTTGTTGATTTGATTATATGACAATGTGCACACCTGTGCATAGCTTTTTTCCAGACAGAAGTTCCATATTTGTGCTATATCTGTGTCCTATCTCACCCCATGACTCTCTTGCTGCCTTCCTACTTAATTGCGGGTAATTGAACCTATCAGGTTTTGGAAAGAGAGGGAGCCACACACAGCCTCTTTTCTCTGGCACATCTTGTCCAATTAAAATGAATTCTTGGGTGCTTCTCTCTTCATTTCAACTTTACTCCAAATCTCTTTGTGCATTTATTCCTTGCAGCTCTGAAGATCGTTTCAGTGGTTGCAACCTGGCAATGAAAAGATGAATTAGTCAGGGTTCTGGGTTGCCAGGAACCAAAATTGAATCTGGCCAATTAAGCAGAAATGGTGTTTATCACAAGAATACTGGGTGGCTCACAATTTGTTTGGCACGAAAGGACCAAGCTTCAAGCTAAGTCTCCAGGAATAACACCCAAATGCTTCGGGCAGAGTTTAACTGGTGCTGCATTACTAGTGCTGTTGCTACCCCAGGGGATGGTGTGGAAGGTGCCATGACCGCCACTCCCTGCCCAAGGATGGGCTTGCACCACAAGGTTTTCATTGCTGATGCTTCATCACCAGATGCCTCTGCCACTGCTACTCTCAAGAACAAAGTAAATTTTTAATGGACCCACATTCAAAAACTACAAACTTGAGTTGTTCCCTTTTGAGTTCAAGTTCTTGAGAAGTTTTCTGGTTTCTGTCCTGTGAAAGCCAACTCATAAATTTGGAAATTAATCCAACATAACAAAGATGTTCGAAAAGTACTATAAAGTACTACAGAAGGAAAATAAATGATACCCAAAATCTCGTCTTGTTTTCAGCTATCATACTGAAGGTTTGGTGGATCTCTCCTAACACTGAAAAATTTTCCAAAATCCAGCATGCAGGTTCTGGAATTTCACAAGAAGTCCATTTTTGACTAGCTAACATGCCCCAAATCTTCAAATTAGAGTTATTCCTAATGGGCATCTTACCGAAGTGATGTAGCACATTACTAATAATGACATTTGGATGCAGAAAACTATTTTCATATGCACTTTCTCCTTTTATCTTTACTACCACTCTGATATTAGTATTATTACTACTTTTACTTAACAGAACAGAAAATAAATGTAGACAGGCTTTGTAATTTGGCTCAGAGTTCATTTCTACTACACTAAAGCTGAGAACTGAGTACAAACTTTGGATTCTAAAACTTGCATTCAATCGACTGAATTGCAATTATGCATTGATACTAGAAAAAGAGTGGGCTCCGTCTGAGGAGGAAATGAGACAGAAGGAGGCAAAGCTTTAGTATGCGCTTTGGTGGATGGGAGGGAGGGTCAAAGTAAATAAAAGTGATGAGGGAACAGAAGGTTAGCTGAGGACAAAACACAACCTGACACCCCACAAAGGACTCTTCTCCAGGTGGGGTATGTGTGACATTCCTTAGGTACTCCTAGGTGCCTAAAGCTAAGGAAAGGAAAAACAAATAGTTAACTTCTAGAAATCACAATCCTGCAAGATATGAGTCTCCTTCAGTTTACAAATATTTTAGTAATTTAAAAGAACAAAGCATTTTTATCAATAACCTAGCTTCCAGGAAGAAATATAGATATAATTAAATGTCCCTTTAACCTGCAGCCCATTGCCAGATACTTGAAAGTGGCAGTGTGTACTGTTCTTCCAGGAAGCTTCCAACTACCTTAATGTTAATGCCTTGCTAGAAGGAAAAACAACCTTAACTTGACAATGGCAAGGCCCCCAGTGTCTTGTATGTCTTTTTAGTGTATGAAAGTTCTTTTGAAAACTTCCCTTTTCCTTATCTCTTCCAACTCCCAAGTCACTCCTCACAACCCTGGGGCAGCAGCTCTTCTGGCCCACAGGTCCTGTGTCCCCTTGCTTTAATAAAACCACCATTTTGCACCGAAGACATCTCAAGAAGTCTTTCTTGGTCATTGGCTCCGAACATCACCTATATTCCAAAACTACATCAGAAGGATATCAGATGTGGATAATCTGGGTCAGGATGAGGTACTGAGAAATCCAATTTATCTATAACATAGTGCAAGCCTACAGAAGGGAAAACATGGAGGTAGAAAGGGGAATAAAATAAATTATCATTATATACCTCATAATTAGCTGAAGCCTTCTGATTACTCTTTTCCAGAGTTTCATGTGTTCCTAGAATTTGATGCCACACAATCTCTTTTCTTAAAGATACACTGGCTATTTTCTTCAAATAGAGTTGGTCTTCCCCTACAATGTCAATGAGTTGTCTAAATATTAGTATTGTCTAAGGGTAGCGTTTGTTGGCAGTTTCAAGATTCATTTGTACTATTATACAGTTGAAACCACAGTTTTAAAACCCATTTTACTTCATTGTTGACACCTTTTGACCAGCAGCACTCTGATGTTCTAGTTTTGTGGCTCTGTTCAGTAGCTTATAGCATTGTGACATTCCTCAGACAAGTACTTGGCTTTTATAAAAGGTGCATAATGTTTCCAGAAAAAAAAATGAAGTACAAGAAGATGACAATAGTGATTGTAATGTTAATTCATGTCTCAGATACAGCGCATGAGCAGAAGTTCGGCTGTTTGGATTTATTTTCTAATTAAAGAAAATGGAGAACTTTCACAGTAGGCCACCTCTGGTCACCGTCAACTTTTCTCCTAATATTGAATCATCTACTGATTCTGACCTGCCTATCCCAGTTTCCAAAGTATACATTGAGGCTTCAACAGTGCCTTTCCATTACGCAGAGTACAAGAGTAGGAGCACAAAGCTACCCTGAAGCTGGATGCCCAGTAAGGCTCATGTGAAAACTCACGGGGGTCGTGCCGTCCTCAGGAGCACCCATATTTCCTCAGCGTGAGTTGGGAGACATCATTGTTGGTTACTCATGTTTTCAGTAATGCAGGAGCTTCCTTGTCTTCAGATAACTAATCAGGTTTCTGCTCTTTTTCAAACCCACCGTGTTGTTAAACAAAGAGGCTACTATGTATTATAGTTTGATAGCTCCAATTTATGTCTTGTATTATATTTCTTAAATTAGATTTATTTAGACTTTGAGCTCAGAGAGAGTCAATTATGATTTAAAGGCCAAATTTAATTTGGTCCTAAAAAGATTTCTTATCTGAAAAAAGAAGCTTATTATGTTTATTATGCTGACCTTTTTACTATATGTCTGTGATTTTTATTTCTGTTTATTCCATAGCAAATTTCAGACTCCGGATGTCTTGACACTTTCAAGGAATGTTTGAAGACCATGATTACATTTGTGTATGTGTAAGCGTGTGCTACTGTCATGATGAAATGTGCATTACTTTATATTCATATGGCTTTTGTCTCTTTAATTTTCCTGAAATCCCTAGTCTTACCATTGAGGAGCCTGCCCAGGAGAGTTTTTCCCCAGTATCTATGCTTCATTTGGTTATCTTATTTACCATGATGATGCATTGTCTTTTTTATGCAGATGATATACTGATTTATCTCTTTCAGTGAACTTTTCTGCAGCAATTTCAAAGCTGTCAGACTGGCAGACTAAGATTAAAGACCAAATGGCCCAGCATTTCCACAACAAAGTGCATATAAACACAAGAGCCAGCTAGAGATCTTCCCTTGATTTAACAATCTTTTGGCTGCAACTTCTTTTTATGGGAACAGTCTCTTCTGTAGAAGAAGTGCAAAACCAAGGTCATGGAGGAATGGACTCTAGAGGTATTCCAGGGGGGATATTATTCACCAGTTGCTTAACTGTTTCATTTAACTTCTAAGGAACATTGATCAACCATGACCATTGTTCTTTGGGACTGATTTATAAGTACAGGAATAGCCTGAGAGCATCACATTACTAGATTAAATATCAAGGAATGAGTGGGGAAAATGTTAAGAGAGAGAAGAAAAACTAGAACACGCTGTGGCCAGAAATCCTTCCTTTACCATCTTCTGTATGTTGGAGTTAGTAAGGGCTTAACTTTTTCTGACTTTTAAAAAGTTCTCATTCTACTCTTTCCCTCCAGGCTATTAAATTCATTCTTATTTCTTTAAATGTCATCAATATTTTCTGATGCTGAAACTTACACCTCCAGTCTTGATGTGTTTTCTGAGATGCTCACTTACATAATGTCTTATTTGAATATTACATATAAATGTCATCACTCTCTGTCATATGATGTGCCACAAACTAGCTTGTGTATTGAGGTCTAGCATTTCTCATCTCCAGTAAAAGTCACACATGGTCAACTAATTGCTCAGCGTGATACCTAGGAATTGTCTTCAACACTTCCCATGTAATTCACTAGCAGGCTGGATTGGGTCCACTTACAAAATATTTCCTGGACATCTGTTTCTCAATGATTTCAGTGCTGACCCTCTATTTGATCTATTACCATTTCTTAACTGGTTTATTGGCATCCCATTTCATTCTTCTCTGGCTTCAATCTACTTGCTACATAACAATCAGAAATACATTTTGAAAAGCTGAGACATACTTATTACTTCACTAACTAGTACTCTATCATCCTGCATAATATTACGCTTAGAACAAAAGCTAATCCCCAGCATAGACTCTGTTCCTGTTAGTGCATTTTAACATGTAATCCTTAGTTTACTTACCTTTAAAATGAGGATGTTGGGGTGCTAGGTGGCTCAGTCAGTTAAGCATCTGACTTTTTTTTTTTTAAGATTTTATTTATTTATTCATGAGAGACACAGAGAAAGAGAGAGGCAGAGACACAGGCACAGGGAGAAGCAGGCTCCATGCAGGGAGTCTGATGTGGGACTTGATCCTGGTACTCCGGGATCACACCCTGGGCCAAAGGCAGATGCTCAACTGCTGAGCCACCTAGGCATCCCTGACTCTTGGTTTTGACACAAGTCCTGATCTCAGGGTTGTGAGATGGAGCCCCACATTGGGCTCTGCGCTCAGCACAGAGTCTGTTTGAGATTCTTGACTCATTCCTCTCCCTCTGCTCCTCTCCTTACTTGCAAGCTTTATTGCACTCTCCCACTAAAGAAAGAAAGAATGCAAGAAAAAAAGAAAAAATGCAAGAAAGAAAGAAAGAAGAAAGTCGTTTTAAAAAATGAGGATGTTAATGGTGAAAATACATTCAACATAGAGTTTTTAAGAAAATTACACTAGTTTAAAAAACTACATCAGTTACTATGTAAGCAATTAGAATGATGTCTCATAGTGAGCACCTTATAAGAATTTGCTATTGTCCTTGACCTGACCTGCCAAGCTTGGATTAATTCTGCCTCTGCCTTTCCTTTGAATCTCACTTTGTATCATTCTTTTGCTCACTAAGATCTAGCCATGTTACCTTTTGTTTAGTAATTTAATTATTTATTCAATTAACCTCATGATCCAGCTTCTTCTCCATTCTCCTGCTAAGATGTCATGGCTTAAATACAGTCATAAATATCATACCCTAGATACTAAATTCCTTCATTTGCTTAGGCTGAGGCAACTTGGTAAGTGGAACTGCCTCTGGCCTTGTGCCAGAACCAGGAGAGTGTAAAAGGGAGAAAGAGTTGGGAAGGACCCCTCCACACTCTCTTTCTCACAGTAGCCCATATGCCAGGTTCTATGTCCAGAAAGACAAGACCTCTTGAAGAATTTGTGGCCCATGCAAATTTTTTTTTAAAGATTTTATTTATTTATTTGACAGAAAGAGAGAAAGATAGCACAAGCAGGGGGAGCTGCAGGGAGAGGGAGAGGGTTCTCCTTGCTGAGCAGGCAGCTCAACCTGGGGCTTGATCCCAGCACCTGAATCATGACCTGAGCCAAGGAAGGTCATTAACCAAATGAGCCACCCAGGCATCCCTTGACCATACAAACTTGCCAGGGTCTCATCCCCAGGTCAATGTCAATACAGAAGGTAGAAAAGACAAACAAACATAATAAAACAAAACAAAAAACTATGGGCTCTCATCTCATATAGGTTGTTTCTTCAACTTTTGACTTTATGCTGCAGTCAACTTGATTTTCCTTACTCTTTAGAGTAGAAGACTATTCTAGGTAGTTTCTTTTTATATTTACCCAGCATTTTTGAAGTGTAGTGAGCTTACTCTATCTTAGCCAACACTGGAAGTTCATGCATCTCATTCTAAAATTCAAGCTCTACTTGACTCTTAGATGCCATGGGGAGGCAATGGGGAAGGCTCTGGTCAAGTGATGTAAATCTTCAGTGGTAATTTCTTTTGACTCTCAATAATTCCTGAACTACCTTGATGCTGCACATACTTGGTATTCTCAGATGTGGTCTCTGTAATCCCTGATTCCTGAAAGCAGTGATTGGCCTGCACTCCCCCAACTCCTCCAATTGCCCTGTCTTTGGTTCCCTATATTCTGCCTCTAACAAAAACAACCAGAGTAACTTTGGATTTGCCAGTCTTACCCTGAAGCTTATTCTGATTTAGTTTCCAAAGGATCTCTAACAGAGAATGTGAGCACACGCTCAGAATCTCACTCAGAATACATGGGACAGACTGTGCTATAATTTGAAAGGCTATAATGCAAAGAATTTTAATGAGGAAGATGAGTAATGAAAAAAATAAAATTTAATGTAAGAATTAGGTTCTCCAGGGAAAGCAACTCCAAGTACCAGATTAACCTCATGACTTTCATTGCAAGTCAGGGTCACTATTCCTAGAGGAAGCCATAAAGGCAGCCCTAGGCTACAGTGAAACAAGCTATCTGATTCCCAAAGAAGCCAAGACTGGGGCAATGATAATAAAATTTATAATGTTTATTGCCTGGGGAAAGATTTTCAAAGATGGCATGAAGCCAAAAATAAATTACTTTTTAAACAAATCCCTGAACCTTTGCTCTCAGTGGCTTCCCTTTCGTGTCTTGTCAAATGTCTCTAGCCTGATAGCCCACTTCATATTGAGATTGGTGCATCTATAATTTATCTTTGGACTAGCAGGGAAAATGTTTTTTCTTACATACTATTCAGAAATTTTCCTAAGAAACAACAGCCGTACCATTAGTAATATCTAGGCCAGAAACTAGTAATGGCTATTACTAACACGTTTATTTCTACCTAGAAATGTCTCACTGAGGAAAATAAAAAGGGGACTGACTAAACTATTTTAAAATACAGCTATAGTTCTTCTTTCTCTTCTTTTCTAACATACTTAGCCAATCTATAAATTGTATAACACAACATATACTGAATTAAATACTTATACAGACCAATTATTCCAAGGTATATTTGGTAAGTCCTTTAAAGCTAATTAATTTGAGTTTAATTAATGTCTGATGTATTATGAAATTTTGTTTTATAGTTTCAATATGTGTCCTTAGTCAAATGAGATAAACTGGAAATATAATGCATATGAGTTTGTCACGAAATAGAATTTAAATTAATACAGAATCTTTTTGCAGGCACACCCTATAAAAGCCATATTCACATTATTATTCACAAGGAAGTGAATTACTTATAATTCTTAATGGATATGAAATTAATGACCCAGTACTGTTAAGACTGTATCAGTTGCCAAAAAGAAAAAAAAAAAGATGCAAAACAAAAACCATGCCAATACTCGATCATCCAGATTAAGTAGAATTTCATTCAAGAAAGACCAAAAAAGTGCAATCCACTGACAAATTATGTCTGAAAATATAAATAAATTGCACTTTTCATTTGAGCTACACATGGCTATCTCCTATTGCAGGTGTTTTCAGAATCTCCATTGTCTCTGCTATAAATAGAATTTGATTATGTGGGGCAAAAAAGAAACGTATACAATACTTTCCAAGTTTTGAAAAAAAAATATTTCCTACCAACAAGACTATGTTATTCAAATTATTAATTAAGACTGAATGGAGAATATAGCCATTTTCAAACCTTCAGAGATGTGTAAAATTTGTACTCTATTAACTCTTCCTTTTAAAGCCACCTAAAGGTAAATAAAGCTCTAGCAAAATGAGAGGACAAAATAGCAAAGAAAGTCTGATGACTCAGGAGATCATTGAAGGTAGGTCTGCAGAAAAAATCTCTCTGCTTAGAGCAGAAAGGCAATAGTCTATAGGATAAAATAATAATGACCGGAAAACTGCATGGTATAGTGGTCTCCCCTTATCAGCAGATTCACTTCTTGCAGTTTCAGTTATTCAAGGTCAGATTGGAAGCAGATGATCCTCCTTTGACATAACACCAGAAGGTCAGCAGTAGCTTAGTGCTACGTCACAATGCCTACATTATTCACCTCACTTCAGCTTAGCACATAGACATTTTATCATCTCATATAATAACTAGAAGGCTGAGTACAGCCCAAGTCATATTTTAAGAAGGAGAGAAATCACATTCACATAACTTTTATTACAGTACATTGTTGTAATTGTTCGATTTTATTAATAGTTATTGTTGTGAATCTCTTTCCTTGCCTAATTAATTAATGAAATTTCAGCATATGTATGTATGTATAGGAAAAAGCCCAGTGCATATAGAATTCAGTACTATCTGAAGTTTTGGGCATCCACTGGGGGATCTTGGAACATATTCCCCATGCACAAGATGAGACTATTGTATCCCATCTAAAATTGATATGGCACAGTCCATAAAAATAAATCAGGAAATTGCTTACTTAAAAATGATACTAAGTAAATAAATAAGCAACTATAAACCTCAAGATAAACTTCAATTCATCAGTTGTGATCAAATAAAAGGCTCTAGGAAGGTTATGATATAACTTTAAAGAAAACTTAAAACTTCATTTTGAGAGTCCCTAGATGGTTCAGTTGGTTAAGCATCAGTCTTTAGCTCAGGTCATGATCCCAGGGTCCTGAGATCAAGACCCACATCAGGCTTCCTGCTCAGTGGGGACTCTGTTTCTCCCTTTACCCCTTTCTCATTGTGCTCTATCTCACTCTCAACTAAATAAATAAAATCTTAAAAAACAAAAACAAAAACCGTCATTTTGAGCAACTCATTGACTATCATTATGAGACTCAATTTACCTTGACCATTTAACATTATCTTAAAAAGTAGCCAAAGTGTTTAAGAATGAAATGTATAATACATTTACTAGCACTAGCCTGTAGTTTCCTTATCATTTGTTAATTCCCAATTAAATTTCCCAAAGTATCTTCTCCAAAAAACAATTATTTAATCTCAATTTCCCAAACTTTGATCCCCAACTGCTATGAGAAATTCCTCCTTGGCCTCTATTTAAGTAAGAAGGCAGGTGCTATCCAGAGAAAGCTGCCTGAGTTTCCTTCTACTGTCTCAGAAGGTCTGCTCACCTTGCCACCATTCTTTCTTTTCTTTCTCAGCTGCTCTGTTCCTCTCCAAGACTACTTCATGTATGAGTACCATTGTTGGATCTCAACCACCAGCGTCCTTCTAAACATAGTTCCCTCTGTTTGGTCTTCAGTCCTGATCGGTGCTCTCTCTCTTCCTGCCCACTAACATGCTCCAATACCATTGATCAGATTCACATTTTTCAGATAGCTTACCCTTCTTGCTTTTTCCCTGTCCTACCCAATCTTATAATAAGGACAGCACACACTTGCTGTATATATTCTCTTACCTTTTGAACTCATTTGATAACCTTTTAACATTTGACATTGATCACCACCGACCTCAAAAAATTAATTTTTTAAATTAATTTTTATGTGTTAATAATAGCCTTACAAATACCACATTAAAAGTAATTTCTCTGAGTCTTTACTCAGTTACTCCCTTAATTTATCAGTTTTGATTAGTCAATCATGAATGAAATTCTCTTTTCATGCTGTATCACCAATTTATCCTTGTGACATTCTGAACATCGCTTCTCTATACCAATGTTCACTCTTCTTACTCTTCTTCAACCCTAAATGAGATCATATCAAGTTTTTTTTGCCATATTTTGTCCTTGTACCTATGATCTCTCTTTTTCTCTCTAAAACGCTCTGTCTTTACTTATGCTTCTGTAGTTCTAGCACTGCACTAGAAAGCAGAAACATATTTTAACTCATCATATCTAGTATTTAATTCATTACATTCCACCACCAAACCAATTTCTCCTGTTGACTCTTTATATCTGGTTACTCTTTCTATCAACTAAGCTTAAGACATCAAGGGGCCAATTGTCTCTTCGCAGTCCTCCTCTTGCAAACATGCACCTATTTGATCAGTTGATTAAAGATCATTATTCATGTCCTCACATGATCCTTAGGCATTGTTCTTCTGTTTTTGTTCCCATTGTCTCCATTGTCAGCTCCCACATTGTTTTTCTTTTAAGTTTCCACCCATATTCATTATTCAATCCTAGTTCTTAGAGCAATCCAGACTGATCTAGGATATGTTTTAAGACCTTCAGCCTCATAATCAGACAAGATTTGTTTTTTTTATAATAAATTTATTTTTTATTGGTATTCAGTTTGCCAACATACAGAATAACACCCAGTGCTCATTCCGTCAAGTGCCCTTCTCAGTGCCCGTCACCCATTCACCCCCACCCCCCGCCTTCCTCCCCTTCCACCACCCCTAGTTCGTTTCCCAGAGTTAGGAGTCTTTATGTTCTGTCTCCCTTTCTGATATTTTCCACACATTTCTTCTCCTTTCCCTTATATTCCCTTTATAGTATTTATTTATATTCCCCAAGTGAATGAGAGCATATAATGTTTTTCCTTCTCCGATTGACTTACTTCCCTCAGCATAATACTCTCCAGTTCATTCACATTGAAGCAAATGGTGGGTATTTGTCGTTTCTAATGGCTGAGGAATATTCCATTGTATACATAGACCACATCTTCTTTATCCATTCATCTATCGATGGACACCGAGGCTCCTTCCACAGTTTGGCTATTGTGGACATTGCTGCTAGAAACATCGGGGTGCAGGTGTCCCGGCGTTTCATTGCATCTGAATCTTTGGGGTAAATCCCCAGCAGTGCAATTGCTGGGTCGTAGGGCAGGTCTATTTTTAACTCTTTGAGGAACCTCCACACAGTTTTCCAGAGTGGCTGCACCAGTTCACATTCCCACCAACAGGGTAAGAGGGTTCCCTTTTCTCCTCATCCTCTCCAACATTTGTGGTTTCCTGCCTTGTTAATTTTCCCCATTCTCACTGGTGTAAGGTGGTATCTCATTGTGGTTTTGATTTGTATTTCCCTAATGGCAAGTGATGTAGAGCATTTCTCATGTGCATGTTGGTCCATCCATCTGGTCCAGTGTATTATTTAAAGCTCTCGTTTCTTTGGAGATGTTGTGCTTAGAAGACCTATTAGTATAGAAAGAGCTAGATTGAAGTCACCAAGTATAAGTGTATTATTATCTAAGTACTTCTTCACTTTGGTTATTAATTGATTTAAATATTTGGGAGCTCCCACATTCGGGGCAATATATTGAGTATTGTTAAGTCCTCTTGTTGGATAGATCCTTTAAGTATGATATAGTGTCCCTCTTCATCTCTCACTACAGTCTTCGGGGTAAATTTTAGTTTATCTGATATAAGGATGGCTACCCCTGCTTTCTTTTGAGGACCATTTGAATGGTAAATGGTTCTCCAACCTTTTATTTTCAGGCTGTAGGTGTCCTTCTGTCTAAAATGAGTCTCTTGTAGACAGCAAATAGATGGGTCCTGCTTTTTTATCCAGTCTGAAACCCTGCGCCTTTTGATGGGGTCATTAAGCCCGTTCACGTTCAGAGTTACTATTGAAAGATATGAGTTTAGTGTCATCATGATATCTATTCAGTCCTTGTTTTTGTGGATTGTTCCACTGAACTTCTTCTTAAAAGGGAGTTTCTAGAGTCCCCCTTAAAATTTCTTGCAGAGCTGGTTTGGAGGTCACATATTCTTTCAGTTCCTGCCTGTCTTGGAAGCTCTTTATCTCTCCTTCTATTCTGAATGAGAGCCTTGCTGGATAAAGTATTCTTGGTTGCATGTTCTTCTCATTTAGGACTCTGAATATATCCTGCCAGCCCTTTCTGGCCTGCCAGGTCTCTGTGGAGAGGTCTGCTGTTACCCTAATACTCCTCCCATAAAGGTCAGGGATTTCTTGTCTCTTGCAGCTTTAAGGATCTTCTCTTTCTCTTTGGAATTTGCAAGCTTAACTATTAGATGTGGAGGTGTTGAACGGTTTTTATTGATTTTAGGGGGTGATCTCTCTATTTCCTGGATCTGAATGCCTGTTTCTCTTCCCAGATTAGGAAAGTTTTTAGCTATGATTTGTTCAAATACATATTTTGGCCCTCTGTCCCTTTCGGCGCCCTTGGGAACCCCAATTAAACGTAGGTTTTAATCTGACAAGATTTGAACATCATTCATGAAGCCCATAATTTATGGCAGATACTGGAGCTAGAAGCCACTCTATCTTTCTGGGATCCATTCACAGATTTGCAGATAATATATTTTCCTCTTTCTAGCTCATGGAAAAGTCTCAGTCACACATGACAGATTGAGTCAAATCTGGCTCAATCCCCTGGATTTGGTTTCAGATTAGCTAACATCTCCTTACTCTCTTCTTAGATTGTCAAGCATTCCCCTTGGGATCCCACACTAAACCACAGCTCACATCTGAGACACTTTTCTATTCAAAATCCTTAGGTATGTAATCTACTTCCTACTTCTGCTCATCCTCAGGCAAAAGACCTGCTATAGTTGTAGAGTGTCTTTGAAAGGACTGCTATTCAATAGGTTTCTGATTTTAATCCACAATGGGTTTTCTAGTGCTGTTCAGATTAGTTGTGTCACTCAGTACTATAGTGCACCCCATCATGTCTGAGATCTCTCTACAAAGCAATAGTTATTTAATTGAATATTCTTTATTATTGTTACTCTAATTGTCTTTGCATATCACTATTTTATTAAGTTGGTTTTCCTAAGATTAGGGAGTGTTCATTTATATAAATTATCATTTCCTTTATTGGTTTAGCAATTTAACATATATTTATTAATTTAAAATCCTCAAACTATTCCTAAGTTCTCTTTCTCAAAGACCTTTAATGGCTCCCCATTTTCTTGAAAAATAAATTTCGAAACCTGTTTGTTTCAAAGTATCTTAACTATGTTACTATCTTTTCATACAACCCATGTTTTAGACAAAACTACATTTCTCAACTTTCTGTAGTAATTCTACACATCAATTTATGGCATTTCTTCCACTAGAGTTGCCTTCCTCCATCATCTGTATAAAAACCATATCCTGCATTTGTCAGTTGAAGTCTAATTCCAAGAGGAAACTTTACCAGTTTTTTACTATGGGAATAAAGAAAACCATTCACTTTCTAAAGGTTTTATTTCCCTGCTTTCTAATCCTATAATCTTACCATCTCAGAAAATAGTATAATAATTTATATGAAGTTGCTACTTGTTATTATTCATGAAAGGTAAATTATTGAAGAATATTACTACATTAATTCTGAGTGGATGCCAATTTTTGTCATTTAAGTACAATGAACACACATAGAATTTAATTGTACTTGTATCTTTCAGAAAAGTCTCAGTGGTTATTACAGTACTAAACATATCATAGTGATATTGTCTAAGCATTAATAATTTTTTATGATTCATTAAGAACATACATTTTGATATAATATACCCACTCTCTGATCCTCTCTTTTCCACTATGTTAAATGGAAATATCCAATATAAAGTTAACAAACACACATAAATATAATCACTACAAACAAGTCCAAGATCTATGTAGGTAATTACCTTGATGCTTTCAATACTACAAAGGCGGGAAATTCAGAAATTATTTCATGCTTTTAATGAAAAAGAATAAAAGATAATGATCCTATTTTAAATTATAGCTAAAGTCACCTCTAAGACATGAGGCAGAATTTTGAATCACACACCAGTTACATACTTGGCTGTATTATGTGCCAAATGAGCTTTCTGAAAATATACGTTAATACTGTATAAAAACAAAGTGATATAAATTTCATATCGGTGGTTTTAAGGTAAAGAAATATAAAATATTTTAAAAGGTAAGAAAATATAAAATATTTAAAAATCACTAATAAAATAAATTCATGGGAATATAAGGAAAAAGAAAAAAATGTGGAAATATAAAGGGAAAATATTTTCCTTTTATTCAACAAATATAAGTAGAACATAAAGGTAGAATGGTTGGCAAGACAGAGACAATTCTTCCTTTTGTAATATTTGCTATTTTAGTAAGAAAAGGCATATAATAAGATACTAAATAAATATGAAATTTTCCCAGATACTGATAATTGATCAAAAGAAGACAAAACAGCCTGTCTAGTGAGAGAATGGACAGGCAAAGAAGAGGGACTCTAACTGAGTGTCATAGTCCTTCCAACAGGACACTGGAGAAGAAAATAAAATGCCAAAAGACAATTAAGAGAAGATTTCAGGCTATACCTAGTGCAAATGACTTCAGGTGGAAATGAGAGTTGCTTTCTAAAGGAAATAGAAATAAACTAATATATTTTTATAAAAATGAAGGAGAGAAAATGGCATGAAATTGAATCGGAAAGGAATGAGCTCATGTAGAGACTTACAGGCTGTGTTAGGGTGTTTCAGCTTTGTTCTAATGTTTTATTAAGATACTGTTGTCCTTAAGCTAAAAATAATGTTTGTCTAGCCTTTGACCACCTCAGCCTATTTCCACATAATATAAAACAAATGTATCCTGAGAAACACAGATATCTTCTTACTCTTAACTCATTATAACTTAAGAAGCAAAAATACATATATATACGTATATGTATATATACGTATATATATGAAAAAATATATATAATTTATTTTATTGGTTTTTTTGCATTCTATTGAATCAAACACTGTCTAAAATTTTAATTATACGTACATCTTAACAATATTTACTTTAGAAAACAAGTGGAGATATTTTCATAGATGGCTAATGTTATTGAACAAACCATTGTGTTTGCTAAATTGACTGTGTCATACTCATAACTACTTAGGTAAATCATGTTTGGGAACCAAATGGAAAGTGTCAGGTAGTGATGCAGAGATTTCCATTTTCCTCCAAGATGTGACCTCTAGCACCATTGATGGAAAGTAAGAATAGGATTGCATCTGCCTATGCCAATCAGTGTGAACATAACTTAATTTGTTGACCTGGACTTTTTCTCCTCAGTTGCTGAAACTTTAAAAACATAAACACTAAGGAGTTAGATTTACAGTGAATAAAAGTTCTGGTGCACTACTGCTTTTCCTCATATGAGAGAATAAAATAAAACAGCCACCTTATATACATCTGCCATTCCTTAGCACCTCTCTTTAAGCTATTATGCACATAGCCACGGGTTGGTCTCCCTTGAGGATTTCCCTGGCACAGCAAACAAGAGACAGACTATGTTATCTATACCAAACATGGTGATCACACCTTTTTCATCTTTTTATCTTTATGATAAAAAAGACATCTTTTTATCATAAAGTAATATATACTTGCAAAAAATAACAGTTTTAGTGTTGTTATATCACTCTGAAATATTAGGACTTTTCTAAACTGGACAAAGAAAGATACAGATAAATGATCTTGTTCAACTTTAGTGCTAAAGAAAATGAAATCAAATAACTTCTTAATATGTTATTTGTTTATCTGTGTCATCGCATTTGACATCATGATTTATTAATTCACTCAGACCAAATCCAGCATATTTGATATGTTACGTAGGATTAAGGACTTCAGACCACTAGTGGTCTGGTATATTTCTTCTTTGGCATTTTATTAAAAAATAAGGTTTGCAATGTTAAATAACTGTGTTGTGCAAATTTTAAAGTGGGTATTCTAAATCACAAGTTATAAGGGCACTGAATGATTGCTTGTGTAGTTATTTTACTTCATTGGTTAAAGACATTCATATTGGTCAGAAGAGGTAGGTTTGTGGTAAGAAAATAGAATAGCTCAGACCTAAAACATCCTAAAGACCTAGCACCCCAATGCTCCCTCCCACTAGATAATTGTAACAGGTTGGGTAGTGTGTTTTGCCTTATAGTCATCCTCACTCAGATACCCACTCCAGGGAAGCTCTGTCTCTGTGATTCTATGATCACTCTGGACAGAGAAAGGCATTATGGAATTTGCATCTTGGCCTTGGAAGGTCTTGCCCAGAAATGATGCGTGCCATTTCTGCTCTTATCCTTTGGCTAAAACAAGTTATATGGCCACACTTAACTTCAAGGAAATGGGGATTTGCAGAGGGTAAAACCAGATATATTTGATGAGCAATGCTGATGACCACCACAATTTCTGCTTTCCCCTTGTTGAATCTCAGGAAAATATACAAATGCCTATTGTCTAAAAACTTGTTCCTAATTTATCTTCAAACCACATTTCTAGCCTCATCTCCATCTTGCTCCCCATACCCTGTGGGCATTATGTCAAAATTCCCATTGTTCTCTCAACATATCATTTTTGCATTTTGTCTTCATGATTTTTCACATGGTTTTTATGTCTGACATTTCCTTCTTTTCTTCTTTTTTCTAATTTTCTTAGAATTATTCTTTAAGACATATGTCAAATTTCAATTCTTCTGAGAATTGTTCTCAACTTCTCCAACTCAACTAAGTTGCTTTATTTTGAGTCATTGACTATGTTTATAAATATATAGTTGTTTTAGGGTCTTTTATGTAGACTTTAGGTTCTATGACATCAATTAAATTATTAATATTAATCAATAACATTAGAAAATATTTTTAAAGATTTTATTTATTCTTTTTAAATTTTTTTTTTATTTATTTCAATCTTGAGAGACACAGGAGACAAACAGAGACATGGGCAGAGGGAGAAGCAGACTCCCCACAAGGATTCTGATGTGGGACTCAATCCCAGGACTCCAGGATCATGACCTGAGCCAAAGGCAGATGTTCAACCATTGAGCCACCCAGGCATCCCTTATAACATGGTTTTACTTGACTTCATCTTTCCATTACCTATGATCAAAGTACAAAAAGATCCACTGGCCTAGGATATTTAACTATAGGTTAGATATTAACAAAATCTTACCCACAGGTCAAATCCACCAAGCTTCCTGTTTAAGATAGTTTTATTAGGATGCAGACATATTTGTTTATGCATTATGTATGGTTGCTTTTGGGCTATCATAGAAGAATTGAGAAATTGTAACAGAGATTGTATTTGCAAAGTCTGAAGTATTTACTATCTAACTGCAATGCCCTGAATGTTTATTCTCTACCCCCAAATTCATTTATTAAAGTCTTAACATCCAAGATGATGGTTTTAGGAGGAGGGGCATTTGGGAGGTGATTAGGTCACAGAGTTGGAGTACTCATGAATAAGATTCATAACTTATAAAAGGGACCACAGATAGCTCTTGCCCTCTTTCCATCAAGTGAAGATACAATAAGAGGGCAACCTGTAACCAGAAGAAGATCCTCTCCAGAAACCAACTTTGCCAGTACCTTGATCACAAACTTCCAGTCACCAGGTCTGAGAGAAGTAGAGTTTTGCTAATTACAAGCCCTATATGGTATTTTATTATAGCATCTTGAGCAAACTCTTAGGGACAGTTCCCCTTTATAGGAACTTTGCAGATCCCTAATCTAAAGATTTTATTAACTTATTTATTTGAGAGAGAATGAGTGAGAGAGAGAGCATAAGCCAGGGGGAAGGGTAGAGGGAGAAGAAGACTCCTCACTGAGCAGGGAGCCCTCTGTGGGGCTCAATCCCAAGACCATGGAATCATGACCTGAGTTGAAGGCAGATGCTTAACTGACTGAGCCATCCAGTTTGCCCTTGCCAACCCCTAATCTAAATAAAACTGTGACCTTCATTTCCTTCAAAGGAAGGAAGAAATTTGGTATTTTCCAAACAACTTTTTCTATTAGGCATCATGCTATACTCTTTATTATTGTTATTTCTTTTAACTCCCAAAATAGACGTGTATTGGTACATCATCTCCTTTTTTTCTGCATGAAAACATTATAGCTGAATTAGAGTAAACTCTCCCAGTCATGTGGCTAGGCTTGGAATTAAAAGTTTTCACTGACGAGACTTCATGTTTGTCCACTATGTTATTTCATTTCTGGAGTTCTACATGGAGGAGTCTGGTTATGGTAATTATATAATTGAATCAATTATACATATTGAGGTATGTATGAAGAACAAGCAATGTTCTGAATATCATGAGACACAAAGGAGGGGAAAAATTGAATTCTCCAGTGAAAAATTCTCCCTCACAGCTGAATTCCCCATTTTATTATTGTCATAATTCTCCATAACATAGAACATTACACCTGTCACATATCTTGGGCCCATACCCATTCATTGCTCCTACTTTCTACAACCAAGCATTTTTGTTTATACCCATTTTACATACTGCCTGAACTATTGCAACCACCTCCTCATTTTTTTTGCCTCAAGTCTCTTTAGTTTCCAATTAAAGATTAACCTTGGCATTCACTCCTTCTCCTTTCTTAAATGATAACTTTAAATTGCAATCTCATTTTAAAAAATCAATCTTTTCATGCAAAAATCATTGGAATAATGCCAATCTAATTAATTCATTGGGCAAATATTTGCTTTTGGTTTTGGTTTTAGTCTGTCTTCTTTTTTCTTCTTCTTTTCTTTCTTTCTTTCTTTCTTTCTTCTTTTCTTTCTTTCTTCTTCTTCTTCTTCTTCTTCTTCTTCTTCTTCTTCTTCTTCTTCTTCTTCTTTTCTTCCTCTTCTCCTCCTCCTTCTCTTCCTCCTCCTCCTCCTCTTCTTCTTTTTTTTTTTTAACCTGGCATGACATCCTAAACCAAGTGGGTGGTAAGCTATTGGTCAAAAACAATGGGGCAGCCCTGGTGGCCCAGCGGTTTAGTGCTGCCCTCGGCGGGCAGCCCTCTGGAGACCTGGGATTGAGTCCTGCATCGGGCTCCCTGCATGGAGCCTGCTTCTGCCTCTGCCTGTGTCTCTGCCTCTCTCTCTCTCTCTCTCTCTTTGTGTCTCTCACGAATAAATAAATAAAATCTAAAAAAAAAAAAAAAGGAATGGTCTCTAGGATCACATTTCATCCATTGTTCTATTCATCTGGATTTTGTTTTGCTTCAGTGTTCCTATGTCTACTCCTTACCTTTCCTTCAAGTTTGTAATAAAGCTAATGTTTTCTCCTAACTGTGTCTCTAATGTCCATGGTACAGATACCAACTTCTGTAAAACCATTTATATCTCAAATGACAATGATTACATCTTGCTCATTAATGGAGTGACTTGTATAATTGCCAGATTCCTTTATAGATTAGTTTGGGCTAATGTACCAAATGTAGATTTTTAGGCCACATTCCAACTTTTTCACTTACTTCTCATTACCATATGAACTTGAGCCAATTATCTTATTGTGATCAGTTTCTTCATTTGTATAATTGGAGTTATAATACTTTTTACGATTGCAATAAAGATAAAAATGTATATAATAACATAGCTGATACATCTCTCATGTATCTATCTCTATTATCCATCTATCTATTATCTATCATCTATCTATCTATCATCCATCATTCTACCTTAATTTAGAACAAAGCAAAATTACTTGATGCATAAAAAGATAGCCCTGTCTCTGAAATAGCAGTAATGTGAATAGGAGTCATAAACTTTACAAATTAAATGTGCTGCTTCTTGCCCTGAAGCTCACAAATAATGAGAATATTATTAAAAGATGACTATAAAAGAGAACATACATAAGAGTCCATTATTTCTCAAATGGATATTTTTTCCTAGTGGCATTTTGTTTGGAAATTGGTCTTTATTAACCCAACCCATGTGAGTTAGTGTAAATTCCTTCTTGTATTGAAATGAGTGAATGAAAAGATGGAAATACAGGGATATAGAATGATCACGAAGCCAGTTTTGTTTAGTTTTTGAATACAGATTAACCATTTTGGTTACTGGCCAGTGTAGCTTCAATGGTCAGCAAGTTCAAAAACAAAATATGAACACCAAGGTCTTGATCCTTTGCTATGTTAATAATGTTGAGTTTCCTTAGAGGATTGGCCAACAATGTCTTAGCAACTAAAAAGATATTTTAGCTTTGATAAGAAAACTCAAAAGGCAAGAAAGAAATGGGAGCAGTTGTTTATCCCAGAAATTACTAACTAGAAATGAAACTCACACAAGTACTATTTGCTTTGCTGATAATAGCAAAAAAAAAAAAAAAAAAAAAAAAGACAGAAAAAAAGAAAAAGAAGGTCTTTCCAGCAGGAGACCTGCAAAAGTATGGGCAAATAAAAATGTGTAACAAGATCACATGTTGGCAGAAAAAAAAGGAAAAAAGGAGAAAAAAACAGAAAAAATAAAAACTTTGATTAGAATATTGTTAGGTGATAGATTGCTGATTGAATCATGAACGTTACAGTTAACAAATGAAAGTAACAAATTCGACTATCTATGTAATGGGTAGGATACTCTAAATGACAAGAATTTTTAGGGAAAGAACTTGAATTATGTTTACATAATAAAAGTTAAATACTTTACAAACGTCCCATTAATAATAGTCATATTAAGTTTGTCTCTATCCACATACAAGTTTCAAAAGTTGAACATGACATGAACTTCTCTTTTGCCATAATACTTGTATGGAATTGCTTTTTAAAATATCAACGTAAAAGCATTGATTTTGTATTTAGTTGGTTTTTTTTTTCCTCTCTCGATAGCTTTCCCTTTGTTAGACTTTAAGTCTACAATTTGCAAAATCAATAAAAACACAGCTTTCCCCAAGAAAGAAAAGTTCTCCCGAGGTTTACCTGAGAGTGTCTCGGGCATGATTTCTGTGACCTTGAACTATTTGTAAAGTACCAGTGGTGACTTTTCAGAGTGTCACATCAAAATTGGTTTTCCGTCTCCAAGGAAGGTTCAGCATGTAATGTCAGTAACAGCTGGGGTAAAAGCAACAATTATATGTCAGCTCTGCTTTCTTTTCAAAGAGAGCATTTTCCCAGGCTGACACATTGCTGGGGAGAAAAAGGACACACACAAAAGTTTGTTTTCATTTTCAATTATTTTTGGAGCTATGAAGCCTATGACGTGCCAATAATAGTAAACAAAAAAATTGACACCAGTGACCATAAGACGTGGAAGCTACTGTGGTTAGTACACATTTGGGTTGGCCTCTTGCAATTTTATGAGTTTGGAGAAGAGGAAGGAAAGAAACCCAGAAAGCCATACCCATTTAATAAGATTTTTCTAGCTATAAAAATACACACTCCCCCATGCCTTTGAAACTCCCACCGCTTAAGGAATATAGAAATAATTGCTCAGCATGAACTCATTGCAAAACAGTTTAAGATTGACTTAAGCAAGTATCCTCACCCTTTATGAAGCCTAAGGCAGCACCATTGTTCACACATTATAGGACCTTATTTGTGCTGTTTGAGAACTAGCCCTAAAAAGATCACGGTAAAAGGAAAATGCTGAAAGTCAGCTACAACTAATTAATGTTTAATCTACACTTTATAAAATGTAAAAAAAAGAAAACTGTTTCATTTATTGAAAACAGTTGTGTGGGCTCCCTGGCAGAAGGAACTGCTATGTTATGTTATGAAATAATCAGAGGAAAAACCCTCTAATGCGCTTTTCATAACACTTAAAGGAGGTATTCTAATATCGCAGAAACCTTGGGGGAAGGTTGCAGACAAAAAGCAACATAATTAAATTTCAGTTAAAGGCCTGCCAGAAAGGGATTAAATCAATGGTCCTGTTATTCTTGGTAGACCTCACTGTAGGGTGCTCAACCAATAGGGTAAACACTACGCATGAGACGCTGTCTTGCTTGAGGTTTTGCTTGATCAGGATTTTCAACTATTTATTTTTAAAACTCCATATAGATTTTTAAACATAAGAGTGAAATGCTCTTGTTTTACTGATGAAAATTCAGTGATGTTTTAGCTGACTGCCACTGATTTGCATGTGCCCTGTCTTATACATCAAAAAGTGAAGCTGCTAGGGAGAAGAAAACATTTAAATTCTAATCATCCTTGCTTTAGGACTTATTTCAGGCTGTCATTTATACTGGGCCAAATCCAGGTTGATTTGTTTGTTGGGTTTTAATATTTTCCATTTGAGCACTTTGCCCCCAGCATTAATTCCATCTTTTCAAATAAGGAGGAATAGGTGAGCTTTAAACCCGATGAGGTGCCCAGCAGGAGACCTGCGTAAGTATGGGCAAATAAAAATGTGTAGCAAGATCATATGTTGGCAGACCATTAGGACAGATGGCTACAGATCTTTCCTCTCCTTCTGTACATTGGAAAACAAACAAATAACAAACACCATGAACCTATAGGGTATTATGCTAAGGGAAATAAACCAGTATAGAAGCACAAATACTGCATGACTCTAGTAATATGAGGTATCAAAAAAGCCAATCTCCTAGAAGCATAAAGTAGAATAGTTGTTGCCAGGGGCTGGGGCTGGGGCACGGGGTGGAGAGAGGAGGGGGAACAGGGGGAGTTGTTCAATGAATATAGAGTTTCTGTTATGCAAGATGAATAAATTCTGGAGATCCGCCATACAATATTGTGATTATAGTGAACAATATTGCATTGTTCACTTAGGATTTTCTTAAGAAGGTAGATCTCATATCAAGTGTTCTTTCCACAATTAAAAAAAAGAAAAGCAGGAAAAGAAAAGAACCACGTTCTTCCTGAGAATTCCGGGATACAAGAAACAGTGCCCTTGACTGGACAGGCCATGAGTAATTGAACATCAGGCCCTTAAGCTGTGGATGTACTCTGGGTGGGTGGAAGGAGAAGGGTTAATAGGATACAATCATAAAAAGTGCTATGTTTATTTGGATAGAGCATTTGAGGAGAAAACTAGTTGGAAAATTTTTCTTTGCTTGCCCAAAGCCATGGAGCTCTAAAAATTCGGCCATTTCAGCTGCAGACAGGAATTCATGGAAATTTTGAGCCAGACATTTTTCTTGAGGGCATTGACAAAACATCCCCAGCAGTGTACACATTTAAAGATACTCGAGCAAAAGGAAAGAGAAGTAAATGTCACTACACATTGCAAACACTGCTGATGAAGTCTATGTGCATTCAAAATTTAACTTGGGAGCATTTTAGCTATTGGGTCTGAGAATGCTTGCAAATAATGTATTAGCCCTGAGCCAAGAAAATGGACGTTAAGGGAGGAGATTGAACCAATGAGTGACATAGGAGCAGATGGGAGAGGCCAGAACCAGATGAAAATAGAAGAGGGCCAGTCTGGGCCCAAATTCCTCATCACACTTGGCTAAAGATGTCACCAATCCAGTGGTGGGCTTGATATTTAATCTCAGGCACATAAAGTAGCAATATACATACAATTTGCATTATAAAAATCATATACACACACACATACACACAAATAAGATATGCAATCTTATATGTTTTGTGTTCCTACATATAAACACATAAAGATATCCTTAAGGTATCGTTAGTTAATCTGTTGCATGAATTATTTTAGATTATATAAGTTACCCAGATCTTTTTAATGGAGCATCTCCCAAAACTTACCTGTAATCACAGCCCACAGGCCAAAAATATGCAACCTAGGTAAACCTAGCTCTTGGGGAGTGTTGTCCACAGTGAGTGACCTTGACACTGAAGCCTGGTTTTCCAACTGTCTTTAGACACTGCTGCTTGTGTGCCTGCATGACATTGGGAGTCCACACTCATAATCATAGCCTACTCAACTTCTTTGCTCTAAGCTCTGTGCATGTGCCAGTAATAATCCTTAAGGAATAATTCCCTCTACTTTACCTAAATAAGTTAAAATCTAAAGCAAAATAGGAAATGTTGGAAAATAACATTAGCTCTAACCTTTTACCTTTCTTTCTTTTCCTTCCTTCATTCTTTCCTTCTTTCCTTCTTTTCTGTTTCTCTCTCTCTTTCTTTCTGGAATAGAAAACAAAGGGAATCAGTGCATACTATACAGAAAAGGAGGAAAAGTCTATTCATCTATACTTAGATGAGTTATTAAAGCCACTAACCTAAAACCCTGAAAAGTGACACCACAGCTCATGTAAGATCCGAGAGGTTTGGAATAGGTTAATTTGCATGTCATGAAACAGTCAAATCTCAGACATCTTTGTCACAATAACATTGCCACAGAAATGAAGGTGTGGGTTTGTATCTCATTGCCCACCTGCTCAGGTCTGCAGATAATTTATGATAGCATCTGACTTTCACATATTCATGGGACCTGATACTAATTCAATAAATAATCCACTAAATGATTTGTGCACTTGAGGTGTAGCAACCATCACCCCCAAGTGTTTCACATACCTTGTCTCTTATTTTCACAATGATCCTATGAGGTCAGAAGTATTTGTTTCTTCATTTTGAAGATGAAGGAGCTGAAGCTTCAAGAGGTTAAAGTACATTGTCACAAAGCTACTAACAGTAGTGCCAGAACAAAACATGCCTGTCTGACTCCGGAGTCTGGACTGTTAAATGCTATATTATTTGCTTCTTTTTTGTACAACAATGTTATGAGATTTAAATAAGGGATACAAAGTGAGTTTTATAAATGTTGGATGTGATTCTGTGTACCCTCCAAGATAATGGATAATGATAAAAACATTTCTCTGGAATTTCTCATTAAATTTGGATGAAAATAAAGGTATTTTAGTTCTAGGTTTGATTCGGCAAACAGATCAATGGGATTATTTCATAATGAGGCACATTAAACAACTTTGACATAAATACAACAATATCCTCGTAAAATTTTTGGTCAAGTGTGTTGGGACTACTTTGGGGTTAGATTCTTTCAGATTCAAGTTCCTTCAGAATCATATTTTTTTTTTTTGAGAGAGAGAGAGAGAGAGAGAGAGAAAGAGAGGGAGAGCATGTGCCCAAGTGGTAGGGAGAGGCAGAAAGAGAGAGAAGCATATTTCATGCTAAGCGGGGAGCTGGACTCGGGGCTCATTCCAGGACCCTGAAATCATGACCTGAGCTGAAGGCAGATGCTCAACTGACTGAGCCACCCTAGTGCCCCCAAATCAGATCATCTTGATATTTATTGAATATCTACAATGCACAGGCATATGCTAGATTCTTAAAGATTAAAAAGAATCACAAAAAAATGTACATCTGATGAAAGACTTGTGTTTTGAATATATGAGGAACATTTCATCTTAATAATAAGGCAAACTATCTGATAAATGTTCGAGTTAAACACTTTGCCAAAGAAATTACACAAATGGCAAATACACATATGAAAAGATCTTCAATATCTCTAGTGATATGAAAGATTAAAAACACGATTAGATATCACTTCACACCAAAAGTCGCTTTTTTAAACCAAATGTTGAGAATGTAGCACTTAAAAAGTTCTTACATTGCTAGTGGATATTCCAAATGGCAGATCCACTTTGGAAAACAACTCCTCTGTTACAAATGTAAACATGCTTATCATGAAACCCAAGATAAGTATCCCTACTTATAATTATTTAACCAAGAGAAATGAAAACATGTCTATAAGAAGATATAACATAATGCTCTTCATGATAGCTTCGTATTAGAAACAACCTTCAGCTATCAAGAATTAACAGGTAAACAAACTGCGGTATATCTATCCGGTAGGATAGTTAAACATAGATAAACACCAAACAGACAGATAATTAGAGAAAGCGCTGATATACGCAAACAGAATCATAATAACATTATGGTAAATGACAGAATCCAGATACCATAAATTCTATAGTAAATTATTCCATTTAAATGAAATTCTAAAAACTTTACTTTTTTTAAGATTTTTATTTATTTATTCATAGAGACACACAGAGAGAGAGAGAGAGAGGCAGAGACACAGGCAGAGGGAGAAGCAGGCTCCACGCAGGGAGCCCGACGTGGGTCTCGATCCCGGGCCTCCAGGATCACACCCCAGGCTGCAGGCCGCGCTAAACCCCTGCGCCACAGGGGCTGCCCTTAAATGAAATTCTAGATCAGACATAAGTCAAGTGATGAAAAAGTAGATCAGCAATCACCTAGGGCTGAGTGTAGGGTGGGGGGATCTATTGTACAGGAGCAAGAAGGAAATTTTGGAATGATTGAAATGATCTATACTATAATTGTAGTCGTGTTATGTGACACTATATATTAATTAAGACTCATCAGTCGTACATGAAAAATTGGTAAATCTTATTGTAAGTATTTTACTTCAGTAAAGCTGCCTTAGGAAAAACCTCATTATATTAACACAATATCTCAATAATAAAGCCAGCATTAATTCAATTTTACAGAAGAATAAATGAAATTGGCCAAACTCATGCAATTAACAAATGATAGAATAAGCGTACGAACTAGGTATTTGGAAGAACAAATTGAAAGCTCTTTCATTTGTCCCATTCTTAAACACCCTTATGTCTTTATCTTCAGCCATATTTGGCATGAAATCTGACTCTTGGGACCCCTGCTCATTTCTGCTGTAGACTCACAATTACCTGATCTGAAGCAGGATAATAGAGTTTATTACAATAATTATGTTAATATCAATACAATTAACAGAAAATGCCAATTCTTTTCTGAAGTGTTATTATCAATTAATGTCTTTAACTGTACTATTCCTTAATCATAATGAATGAAGAAATGATAAAACTTTTTATTTTATTTTTAACATGGGATAATCTGGTTTAAAATAATACGCTATTAAAAATAATACAATAAAATAATATGCTATTAAATAATTACAATTTTTAACAGGTGATCAGTGGTAAACTGGGGAAGAGAGCAGACTCCCACGACAATGCTATATCATATTTAAGGAAGACACCAGCTAATTGTGCATCCAGTGACCGAGGCTTTAGATTTAAAAAAAAATTATTTTCATGCTGTTTGTAGATAGCAATAGGAAGTCATTGGTATTTCTTTGAAGCACTTATTGAGGGTGAGGCATGCAAAAAAAAAAAAAAGCAAAGAAAAACTCTGAAGTTATGGGGGACTTGAAAAACATGACTAAAACGGTTTTTTCTCTCTCAGTTTCTACAGTCACTTGTAGAAAGATACACAACCCGCATGTGTATAGACAGTTCCATGACTGAATGATGGGACTGCTCTAGCAATAAATCAAGGCAGAATGATACAGATTGAGAAAGAATTCAGAAATATATATATTTTAATGTGTCAAAAAAGAGAGGATAGCTAGGGCCTGACTTGACTTGGGATAGTTCAAGCTAAAAGAAATGTAGATATCTGCCTTCACAATTTTTTCTGTGCAGAAATCTGTGATATAAAATGTAGCTTGACTCCAAGGATGAATCAAATAAATAGCTTCTACTAGAAAACTTACTAGTTTATGAAATTAATTATGTAATTGTTGGCTACTTATTCCCATAGAGCTTGTTAATCAAATGTATCCATACTTCATCTGTAGTGTGGAAGGATTATCACATGGAGAGAACTATACCATCTATTGTGATCTTGGTTAATTTCTCTTTAAATTTTTTCATGTTCAAGTAAAAGTCTTTACTAAGGGTAATTTTTTTCTTTGCAAATTGATTTGACAGACAACAAATCATGTAATGAGTGACTAGATGCATATATGTATCAAAGCAAAACTAAATTATGCACCTTGCAGAATTTCTATCAAAACCTGTGTTTGAGGATAGCCTCGGTGGCTCAGCGGTTTAGCGCTGCTTTCAACCCAAGGCATGATCCTGGAGACTGGGGATCGAGTCCCTCATCGCTCCCGGCATGGAGCCTGCTTCTCCCTCTGCCTGTGTCTCTGCCTCTCTCTCTCTCTCTCTCTCTCTCTCTGTATCTCTCATGAATACATAAATAAAATCTTAAAAAAAATCTGTGATTGAAAATTTTATGAAATCATTATCCTTCTGCATTTATGGTTTGATTTTTTTATATGGCAAAGAGTGGCCATGACTTACATGATACAGGTCTAACTTATTCAACCATTACAAGAAGACTGAAGATTATCTTAACATTAAAAATAATAACAATAGGGACTATTCAATGAAAATTTAGTATGTACTAGGGAGTGTTTTCAGTGCTTTATCTGTATTAACTTAATCTCACAACAGACCTATAATGTAGGCTGGTATAATTGTCTCCACCTTACAAATGAGAAAACTGAAGCACAGAGAGTTTAAGGAACTTGCCAATGGTACAGAAGTAATGGAAGAACTGGGCATAACCTCCGGCAACAGATGGTTAGAAACCTTGGTCCTTTTTCTTTTTCTTTTTTTTTTTTTAAAGATTTATTTATTTATTCCAGAGAAAGAGAGAGAGAGAGAGAGAGCACACTTGAGGGGATGGTGAGAGGGAGAAGGACAGAGAGTCAAGCAGACTCTGAGCTGAGTGTGGAATCTGACATGGGGCTCAATCTCGTAACCCTGAGATTGTGACCTGAGCTGAAACCAAGAGTTCGATGCTTCACAGACTGCACCACCAAGGTGCCTCAGAGTTCTTGGTATTAAGCAATACTTTCTATTGCCTTCAAAGAAATAGAGCTAAAGTCATTCTTTCTTATGTAAAGATATTTTATAAGTTCAAAAATATTAACTAAAAATCAATATAATAGTCTTATTTTCCATCATGCCTCAAAAGAAACATAATTGGCTGCTGAGGTTCTCACTAAGTAAAAGTGTGGTACTATAGTAAATTGCAGGTGTCTGTGCAGAGCCCTTGGAATATTAGTATTTTGACCCAGTTCAAAAGTTCATGTTTCTATCTAGTAAGGACATGCATAAGACTCACCTCCTGACTGGCCTTCTGGCTCCATTTCAAAACCCCTTGACAAAGTAACTCCATTTTATTTTACCTTTCACAGTGGCAAGACTATGGGTTGCAAACAGTCTGTCATTTTTTGTTCCTTTACCTTTCCTCCTCCTCCACCCATGAGGTATAGTTGCATACACTCCATGTTGATTCTTTTTATTATTATGCATCATGGCAAGAAGAGATTTCATTACCCCTATATCCCAGCAACTACTTGCAAGTGATTTGTTTTGGGAATTGCCTGGACATGCTCTAAGCTGATTGGACTTTTGATTGTTATTATTTGTTTCTTTTCTTAGTTCTAGTTTTTTTTTTTTTTTTGTCTGAATTTGATCATGCTTTTCTTACACCTACTTAAATGAGATAAATAGCTCACTGTGAAAAACTATAACCCAAAACCTCGCTTTTCATCTACTGAGACAGAGATCACACAAATTCTGTGAAGACAGCTTTTATCCCCCCACAAGAATCCTCATTTACTTCCACCTCCTTTGTTGCTTTGAACTAGCCACCTCAATGGTAACCTAGCATTTTTGCAAATAAGTGTGTGCTTCACTTCTTTGCTTCTTAGCATTGTACTTCCTCTTTCTTTGCTTGGATCCATCAGAATGGAGTCTTCTCTATTGGTGTATTAGCTCCACTGTTTGCTGGGTGTCAGCTTCATCCGTTTCTTTCCTGGTAGCCACTCCATCTGTTTTGGTGTCTGGCTTCCCAGCTGTCTCCTTGTTTCACTGAAAATGAGTTTTTCCTTTGTATTTGCTATTTTCTCAATGACCTCTAAGATGAGATAACAAAAACTAAATTTTTACGGTCATGTTCAAACTGAAAACAACTCTTTCTAATTCCTTAATTAAATGTACCAAGTAACTTATTATGCTCCCGTGTTTTAGAATATCATAAAAGTAAGCTTTGGCAATATACCTTAAAATTAATGGCGTAGAATATTTTGTATAAGAAATCTGTCTGGATGGATGCATCTATGTGAATATCATTTTAATATCCTCATATGTTTATTCCATATGTTATCACAAAGTAACAAAATGATATGAATGTTCCTGCAACCTTCAAGGATGACATCTTTGCAGTTCCATATGATAATGGGTCAGGTATTTTGATAGGATCATTAAAATATTCAAACTTAAAACCTACTCCTTAAGGTATTCTTCAACATACGATAAACTGGAAAAAAACCCACAATGTTTCACTGAGCCACCTTTTACACTATCTTTCAAAAAGAGAAGGATGGAATTTACTGAAAGAATCAAAACCCATCACCAGTATTCATCACTGTCAAATTTCTGGTCAACTTGCCCTTCACAGAAGTAGCTCACCATGCATTTCTAGATCTGTGATAGGCTTAATTCCTCCTTCAGAGCAAGTAGCATGCCTTTTCAACAAGTATGATTTAGAATGACTTGTATGATGAGAATCATTTTTGAGACATACATTGTTACTGCTATTATAAAAATGAACAAATGGATGGGTGAATAATATGAAAGTAGAAAAAAAGAGAAAAGTTTTTGAAGATGAGCACAATTTGGGTATAGAATCTAGAGATAATAATAAATGGAACGAGGTACATAGTAGACATGAAATTGAATTGGGATCAAGATAAAAAGGCATGAGTCTAATCTTTGCAATGCTCACAGACTGAACTCAGAGTGCATACATCTTCAGTAGAATCTATAGATCAGGGATTTTTAAACTCTTGACTAAGCATAACTCAAGGGGGGGGCAACAAGATACCTCAGGTATAATGAAGGAGACAGAGTGGGTCAGGTGGGCAGATCTTTTCACCAAGAAAGGCTTCTAGAACAAAGCCATTTAAAAGAATATCACCAGGCAGCCCCAGTGGCTTAGCAGTTTAGTGCTGCCTTCAGCCCAGGGCATGATCCTGGAGACCCCAGGATCGAGTCCCACGTCAGGCTCCCTGCATGGAGTCTGCTTCTCCCTCTGCCTGTGTCTCTGCCTCTCTCTCTTTCAATCTCTCTCTCTCTCTCTCTCTCTCTCTCTCTCTCTCTCTCTCTGTCTCTAATAAATAAATAAAATCTTTAAAAAAATAAAAAATAAAAGAATATCATCTATACTGTGCAAATCTGTAAAACTGCTTTAAAAAGGGAGCTGAGGCTTAAAAATGTTTGGATAGCACTTTTTGATATAGCCTTAATGAAATTGTTAGAATATGCAATGTGGTCAGCAGTATCCCCCTTGAGCTATGTTGGGTAGATATGGAGTTCAAAGAACTACGTGAACATCTTGGCTTTGCTCTGCATTGCTAGCACAGCCTTCCATGTAGGAGAGTAATGGGCTGGTCACAGTGAGAATATATGACTCCTCTTCAGTGCCTGACACCTTTTCTACATGACTGTGACCCTCATGTCTTAATACATGACTTCAGAGTAATAGTGGCCTCAAGTGAAAAGTTCATGGTAATAAATGCTTTGTGGAAATCAAATGTGAGTCCACATTCCCATTTGCTATTTTTTAAAAAAATTGTTTCTACCTCTTTCTTCTATGGCCAGTCTTAAGTTTAAAGATAATTTATCTCCAAAAGAATCTAAGCATGAAAACAAATTGTGCCTTTTGACACTGAATGATGATCATGATAACATTGAATCAATTACTAAGAATGGTTCATGTAGTGCAAAGAATTGTGCTTAATTTCTAGAAGACCTAGAAAATAGGTATTTAATTAAATTAAGTTTTAATTTTATTTAGTGAGTGTAGTAGTCAGGGTTCTCCAGAGAAAACATAATGAATAGGATAGATAGATGATAGATAGATAGATAGATAGATAGATAGATAGATAGATAGATAGATGATAGATAGATAGATGATATATAGATGATAGATAGATAGATAGATAGATAGATAGATAGATAGATAGATAGATAGTTGGTATAGAAGGTCACCCAGAGGAGAGTTACAGTTTGAGTCTGAGGGCAATCTTTTGGCAGAATTCCTTCCTTTCCTGGGTAGTCAGTGTTTTTCTATTAAGGTCTTCAATAGATTGAATGAGGCCCACCCACATTCTGGAGGACAATCAGCTTTACTTAAAGTCTACTAATTTTACTGTTAATCTTACCTAAAATAATACCTTCACAGAAGCATTTTGAATAATCTTGGACCAAATACCTAGGTATTATGGACAAGCCAAGTTGATACGTAAAATTAACTATCACAGATGGACAAAGACTATTATAACAGCTACATGCTATCATCAGGGACCTAAAGTTTTTCAATATTTCAGCTTCATTGTATAAATGACTTTCATCTTCCATTTGCCTCATGGTCACAAGATGGCTGCTAATATTCAGGCAACATATTGGTGGTTCATGGAAGGAAGGAATAAAAGCAAAATGGTTTTGTTATTGCCCATATCTATTTTATATGCTCATCTTTATCTACAGAACAGATTGGAAAACAGCTTTTAGTGGGCAAAATGCAATTCCCAACAAAACTGTGATTCTGTAAGTACAAAAAAACCCCACAAAAAAACAAAAAATAAAGAAGGGAGGCATGTATGGTGGATAAGCAACTAGTAGCCTTTGCAACAGCAGCTCTTTTCAGGAATACTTGTGTGCCAGGTCCTGTGCCAAGTACTTGGTACACATGATCTCATCTACTCTCACAAAAGCCCTATAAAATAGAAATAATTATAATCATCTTCACCGAAAGGGAGAAAAGCCTACACTAAAGGCTTTAAGCAACTGGATCCAGGTCAAACACTTAGGAAGAGGTACCTGAAAATGGGCTGTGGGACCTTCTGACAGCTCTGCTTGTTTTATGGCTGCCATTTCTCCTCAGTTGATGACTGCTCTTCACCCCCTGTGGTTTTGAGTGCTCAGCATCATGTGCCTTTTGTTCTTAAACTCGAAACCACAAGGTCGCAGGAGTTCTTCTACAACTTCTAATTGCATATAAAATATTAACTTGAGCAATTGTGCTCCCAGTATTCACTTGCATTAAGCATGTTAAATTAAACCTCTTCTGTTCATTATCTCAGATTATTTAAATCAAATAAAATAGTTCAAAGATGCCATTTGTGTAATATATTAAAATATCAAATATATAGATGTTTGAAATATGGTTTTTAAGCAGGAAATCCACCCACTTGTGCTTCCATTTCCAAACTACAAGCAAGCAAGTGCTCCTTTTGTGCTTATAAGTCATACTTCCCATGTGATTCAAGATGCTGAGAAAATCAATGACTCTGCTTCCAATCACAAAGTTGTTATCCTGAAGCCATTCTTAGTTTTCTTCTTTGTTTCTATCTTCAGCCCAAACAATTGTCTCTACCCCTTCCCAGTATCCTCTATGTCCAAACCTGGGCTGCTTCCATCGTGTGATAAGGGGTGAGTGAAAATGGTCCCCATTGTGTACCTTAGCTCATTGGTCCCGGAAGGCCCATAACAAAGTTCCTATATCAATCCCAGAAGACCAATTAGCTGCTGCAGTGTCTTTTGAAATGGAAAGCATATTTTATTATTTTAAACTTATGGCAGCCTTTGTTTTTCTACTTGACTGACACTGTGACCTTGATTCTTCTTCCATTAATGCTACTGATCTTAATTTGATTTTGTTGCTTTGCTGCTACCAGAGTCTAACAGCTAATGCTATCTATGGAAAAAGAATTCTGGCCATGCTGTTCTAACAGTTAGGCATCAATTTTGTGGCCTCCTGAAAATCAATTGTGTCCAAGGACATAAAATTAATTCCCCATTGGTTTGTCTCAGAGGCTTACGAGGCTTTCTTAATTAACCTCTAAATGGATGCTAGAAAGTGGTTGTGTCCTAGACTAGTCCTTTTCTCATATTGAGTTCCTGTCTTCCTGGGTGACCCTCCCTGACTTTAACACAGAACAAACCTTCCTCCCAGATGGTCGATGTAAGCTCCACACTTGTCATACCATACCACCAGCTACTCAACCCTCCCCACACATAAGCAGTTTAATAGCTATCATTGATCTTCCTGTCTCAATGGTGGAAAGATGGTGGAGGTGACAAGAATTTGAGATCACGAATTCTTTTCCAGGTGTTCAAGCTGTCAGTTTCAAAGGAATGTATGCAGAGGAGATATTTCCAATTAAATTCCCATTTTCCCTAAATTTTGGAGGACTTGTCTTCAATTTTCTCTATTGGACTTTTGACCTTAGCAAATGCAATTAAAACAAGTATAGGAAACAAGGACTTTATTTACCTCTAACTTGACCTCTTTTTCTTAGTTTTACATCTTAATTTTAGCAATTAATATCTTATGTAAGAGAGAAAGAGAGAGAGGCGAATCTAAAGACAACCTGATCAAAATACAGGAGAATTTCCATTTGTCCAAAGCAGAATTTTCCCAGGTAGGCCACCTCAGAATTTTTCCGTAGCAGATAGGTTCTTTCAAAGGGTAGATTGAAATGGGCCAAATTTTCAACACAAGCTGCACAGGGAGAAACAAAAAGAAAGAAGGAGAAATTTAATAGGAAAGGAAAATAGTACTGGAATCATGAGGAATGGGCATATTCTCTGTCTTTCACAGGGATCCTTTTCCTTAGTATCTTGGTCTGATAATAACTGTGTGCCCTCGCACTTGGCATGGCTATGCCATTCTAATACTTGGGACCAGAATAGATGCGGTGGGTGAAGAAAGGAATGGCTAGTGTGGCTTCTTCATCAGTGGATGGTACTTTTTGGTCATGGAGCCCTTTAAACATTGACTATACCTTTAGCTTTGGTCCCCAGAAAACATTGCCTTTTATTTGAGAAGGCCAGTAAATCCAAAAAGTTCACTCACAGACTTCTGAGAGTTTTTGCCCCGATGGTTAGAATGTGCCGTGAACAACAAGATCTATCTGCTGTCTGCTCCCAGTTCTCTGGTTTGCTTAAACCAACACAGCAGTTTGCCCCCAAAGTCTGTCTAGTTAGGTGGAATAGATAGCATCCCACCAAATCCATCATTTCAATGGAAGTTATATTTAGAGCTGCAGGATGGAGTCAGGTATGATCTCTTTTAGCCAGCAATGTTTTAGTAAACTATAAAGGACATATGGAATTTCTATGACAGGGGCATCCAGGACACAGAAGCTCAGGTCTGTCTGGAGAGCAAAAGAATCCCAAAGACAAAACAAAACAAACAAACAAACAAACAAAACACATGCTTCTGACAGAGATCTTTGCTGTAGGGCTCTAACTGATCTTTTGCTGTAGGGCTCTCACTGATCTTTAGCTGTAGGGCTGGGTGTGGAAGACCAAGCAGTGAATCTGGCTGTTATTTATGATTTGGGTTCTTCTGAAATTTCTTTTGGGGCCTCTTTCTTTTTATATATAACATGGACATGTTAATTCTTAGCCTACAAAATTGGTGTAATGACTCAACAAAATAATATAGCTGGGAAAAAAGGAGCACTTTGTAACTGGAAAAACTAGTGTGTGCATTCAGTAAAGGTTTAGAATACAGTCACTTCAAAGTATATGAGAGATATCCTCATAATATTTAAAGGTCTTCACCTTATAATTATAATAATAATGCATGGTATTATGCAAGAAGGAGGGTCAGAGACACAAGTTAATTACTTTTGTGTGTGTGTATGTGTGTGTGTTGGAGGGGACACTTTGTTGCAAGACTCCCTATATTTTGGGGGGACAAGTGGAGTGGGTAAAAGGAACATGGCCCATACAGGGTATTTAAAGACAGTCTTCTCCCTACTTTGCCTATCCTCAACAGCATGAAAGTCATCAGAAACCTGCTAGTATCCAGTTAAGTAAGTTACTATATAGACCAATTATTTCATCTCCACTCCCAGAAATACCTGAGTCTCCTTTTACACATAAAACAGATCTGTCTTATTTCTACGTGAATGAGTCATTGGATAAAATTCAATCTTTCCTTCTCAGAATATTTTTTTTTTAAGATTTTATTTATTTATTCATGATAGACATAGAGAGAGAGAAGCAGAGACACAGGCAGAGGGAGAAGCAGGCTCCATGCACTGGGAGCCTGATGTGGGATTCGATCCCGGGTCTCCAGGATCGCGCCCTGGGCCAAAGGCAGGCGCCAAACCACTGCGCCACCCAGGGATCCCTCAGAATATTTTTATAAAAGAAAAGAGTCCACGTGTTCCAAAGAGTATCTGAATTAGCATTTCCTGAACTCAGTTCCTTAGAAGACAATTCATCATGAGAACTTACTAAATATCAAAGTATGGCTAGTTTGGGAAAGGCTGGGCTTTAAAATTAGATAGGTCATCTTGGAATCACTAATATGTTAATTTGTATTGTGATAGATGCAGTATAAGTTCACAAAACTTACATGAGTGGGAGGAGATTTCAACAATGGTAGGGTCCCATCTTATTTTTCACCAAGCGTTTTAAATAAATGTACAATGCCTTATGTTTGAAACTAGAGACAGCACAGCAGAGTAATTAAGAGCCCAGGCCAATCTCATGGGGTAGCAATGAAAACCAAATGAGATAAAGTTTACAAAGCACTTAGAATAATGCCTGGCACACAATAAGTGCTACATAAGCCATTGTCTTATATATAAGGAGAAATTGCATGAAGAAAATCTTTGTGTAAAATAGAAGTTATTTAAGCACGATTTCCCCCTTTCTTTGGGCTTGTTTGGCACACTTAAATCTTTACTGAGGGCTTTAGAATTACCCTAGAAGAAGAAATATAAAAGATAAAAGCAGAATAAATTCTGGTTGCATCTTAGAGAAATGATGGATTTATGGCATATTTGGAACAAGCAAAAGTGAACATAAACTCATGTATGGGTTTTGAGCAGCTGTGTTTCCATGGGCAAATATTGCATGGAGACACAAGTTAGGCATTATTATCATAATTATTTTAACTATTTTAAAGATGAATAATTTCAAGAAGAAAGAATTTATGTATCTGCTTAAGCAGAATTCAAATATTTGGCACAGCTGAGATTTGAACACTGGTATCCTTGCTCTAATCATTATATTTTTAGCCTAACCTTGTAGCAACATCTCAAGTAACTCGTTCAACTCTACAGGTTGGCGATGAAACTCATTGGCACAGAGGGAAGAATGTGCTGAAGACTCTGAAATCTGGAAATCTTTTTGTTTTATTCTCCTTATATATTCTTTTTCTCCCTAAATTGCAATAATTTTCTGCAGCTGTTCATGAAAATTCAAGTCTAGACTTTACAATGTATATTTGATTTTGACACACATGTTTTGTAGCAAATTTTGTAATAGAGTAATTGGAACTTAGATTATAAACTGCTGTTTGTCACATTTAATTGATATTTTGGTTGTTTCCACACAGTTTGAGTGTGAGAGTGATGCTATGGTATTCTTGGGTGTCTTGAGTGTTTCCTAAAACTATAGAAAGATGTGGCTAGTGAGAGCTATTTTTGGAGGTGCTGAAATGATTTCAATGGGAAAATATCCCAGGCTTCAGATATTGAAGAAATGCCTGAAATTCCATTCATTCATTTGACTGCTATTCCTCAAACTGAATGTGAGTTGAAAGAAGCCATGTGGCACATACATTATTGTGTGTGTGTGTGTGTGTGTGTGCAGGCGAGTACTTGAATTGCTCTAAGTTGATATGTGGGAACATGGAAGTAGACTTTCATTCCCTTAGCACTCCAGATTTCACAATGAGAAGAGGAACAGATTTGGTTGGGGAGAGGGAAGTTATAGCGGTACATTCTATTTTTTCACATGCTTTCCTATACGCATCTCCGCCGGATGACCTTAGGTTCAGTCTCCTTTCTGGTGATCCTTAATGTTATATCTCCATCCTTTGTCTATACACTGAGTTCATGCGTCAACTGCCTGCCCAATATCTGAACATGGATGCCGTGTAAATGTCTTAGACTTAACATCTCTAAAGCAAAATAATTTATTTCTTTCCATATTCCCAAAGACTTTCCCTTTCCTAATCTCATTTCAGCAAGTGATGACACCATCGGTTGAGTTGTTTAGGTTAGAACAATAGGAAGTTCCTGTGTCCAATTCTTAGAGTGAACATCTCATTGATTGGCAGATACTATCAATGGCACCTCCACAATAGAGCAAGAATCCACTGATCTGTTTGTCATTTCTACTAATACTACATTAATCCAAGCCATCACCATCCAGCTATAGATTCTCACTTAGATTTTTGCACCACACTGTACCAAGCCTCCCTGCTTCTACTTTACTACCTGACAGTTCTGCACATAGTAACCAGGATGATATGTGGCTTCTAGAGATAATAAGTCAGAATAAATAAAAGTCCATAGGAGCTGATCCACCTACTATTTTGGCCATAGATATATAGGAGTAACAAATTATCAGTTCCCAAAAGGACAAGCAAAATTTTCCCTCAGTGCTCCTTCTGCTATGTGGGGAAGTACAATAAGCCTAGTTAATTGGGTCCAAGACTAACAATTATTGTGAGAAAAGGAGAAAACCTCTATGAGTGTGTTGATCGCACATCTCACCCTAACTGCAGGGTAGTGGCCTTGTATCTATTTAATGTAGTCAACATAAGCCCGGTAGAAGGCCCATAGCTCACCTACCCTATCTACTCTCACTGTATAGTGGGAAAATAAATGAATGGGAACCACAACCTAGATCCACTACCTTCTGGGGGACTATGGGTCATACTTGAGAACCTCTGGTATTTATAAGTTGCTAAAATGCTATGCCATCCAGATTGTCCACTCCACCTCAAGAAAGAGATGCTCTGCCAGAGGTCAAGGGCAAAGTGGAGTTCCCTAGTCCACAGAGAGGCAACACATGGAAAGGTGATCTTTTTATGAATGAGATAGATTATTACATATTGAACTGAACAGGTGCAATTTTGTTTTCTTTATGTAACATTTTTCTTCCAACTCATGTAGCTGATGTGGAAAAATGAAAACTGGAATTTATTCCAGATTGTGAGGTGCTTTGTAAAATGCAGAGTATGAACAGGGAAGATCCCTGATAGTAAAAAAATGACAGTCAGCCAAAGACTCTTTCTGCTCCTACTGGAAAAGAGAAGTGCTAAAGATTATATGTGATCTGGATTTATGAAACAGAATCTGAGACCAGATAGGCCTTACAGAAAATATAGCTTCTGTTAGTAATTATAATGTCTTGTCTAAATTGTTAGCCCCTTACTTGAGAACTTAGCAGGGTAATGATGACTATAGTATTCAGATTAGGGATTCTAGATTCTAGGTTTTACTTAGATCCACAACTAATGGGTATTTATTTTCATTTTCCTTTTTTAAAACTTGGAGTATATTTTCTCAATACCAGTATTGAATGCAGAGGTTTTGGAAGGAGGTGAAGGGCTAACCACAAGCATTAACGTTAATTTTTGGTGTCATATCAGCTGAATCAGATACACACCTGAGCAATCGCTACTCTCTCTGTCAACAATAAATGAGAAAAGGCCAGGAACAGAGTGAGCAAAATTACACAAAAGGGGAAAAATGGATTTCATTGCCACATGTTCCAAAAATATTGGTTAAGTTATGGTGTTTATCACTCAAGGTATATGCTTTAAAAAGCACACAAATATGTTATGATCAGTTAAGTGTGCTGATCCATTCTTCATCAGATTAAAAATGAAGGGATAAAAAAAAGCAGGCTGACACCATGTTATATAGGATTATAGTTTTTTATTAAAGATTAGCAGACTTTCCACTATCTAACATGCCTGACTTCTCCCAGTCCATTGCCTTTGGAAGGCAGGATGACAAAATTCAAATTTCAGATGCAGCTAGAGAATGAATAAAGTGTGCAGATGACTCAGCCCGGAGAAAATATGACTGTCGGAGTATTACCGTAAAACAAGCCTCACTGTTCTGGCTGTCAACACAAATAATCGGAGTGAGCAGGAAGGACCCAGTGGAGAAGGGGGATCTAAATGAATATGGAGTTCTCAATCTTTCAACTTGTTAGAAAGAAAGGAAAAAGAATGCCTTTGTGAAGAAGAAAGAGAATCTTTATATATTTAAATTTATAGGACTGATTTAATTTTCATCTGTAAATTGAAATAGGAGATTGCCTGAGTAACTGGCAGCCTTTGGAAACCACCTGGTCAGCATGCAGCAGAATAGTTATAGATTAGAACTCTGCATGGTCAAGTCTCAGATGGGTAGTCTATTCTCTCAAAAAAAATATATTTTTACCTGATATATAGCTTATTTATTCATGAACTGTTTTTAAAGGTTTGGGTTTCCTAAATATGAAAATGAAACACCACAATGATTCTGGAATTAAATACATAGCCTACCTCTTTGTATGCTTCCAAGCGGACTATAGGATGAAATGAGGAATGGTGACTAGGGATTGCCCCCTATTGATTGTGAACAATCAGGTTTGTGGTCTCTGTATTTGATGAACAAAGACTGGGGGCTTGAAAGATCTAACAGAGGATAAGCTTAGAGATGTGTTCATTGTCGTAAAGATGGGTGTTTACAAGAAATCTCTCTAAAACAGAAATTTTAATTTAAGGGACCAATACATTGATTAGCGAGTAAGAAGAAAGGACAAGCACAGATCGGTCAGTTTGACATTTAAAGCAACATGCTCCATGTTATGAATTCGACCCTGCATTTCAAGGAATATAATAAATTTGAAAGGCAGAATTTGGATCAGTTATTTCTTAAACTATGTCAACTATTTCTTTATAGACCCAGCTACCTTCAAAAGAGCTTGAAGTGACAAGGGCAATAAAGCTGGCATCAGTCTCCAAGCTCTTACAGTGGTGGCCCTGTGAATCATCCAGTTTCCCCCACCAGGGCCCCTAAGAACTTGCACACGGAGTTTGTCCCATGTTATAGTTCTCCTATATTACAATACCTACAACTTGTCTCTATTCATATTAGTAATGTGTCCTCATACGGAACTAAAAACTGCGCTTAGGAGATGAGAGCTCTTCCACAGGATACATGATTTGGGGGGCCCCCACCTGAGGGTAGGTCATTGGCAATGAGTTTCACTCCAATATTGCTTGGTATAGATTTCACGGTTCCTCCATCCTCACGTTACCCTTTCCCTTTGATGGAAAAAAAGAGGACAGTTTTACCAACTTTACTTGTTTAATTCAAAGTCAGGTCATAGACATTCACATCGTAGCTATAAGCACACCCCTAGAACCACCAGAATGAACTTCTTTGTCACTATTTCTTGTGGGAAATTTGCATCTGATATAGACATCTGAGGTTATGCATATTTTGTATAAAAAGTTATCTCTCATACTCTTCAGAGTTTAATCTGTATTTGCATTTATCTTTTGAATGTCCTTCAGTTAAATTTTGTGAATTTTTACCAAAGGTATTATACATTTGAATAGATGTATTTTCTAGGTAATTTTATAGTTTCTTTTTTCACTTTTGAGTGGATTTTCTTTTTCTGTTTCATTCTTTACTTAGTTATGTTTGCTAAAAGTTTCTAAAATTTCAGATTGTAGTCTGGTTTCATAAACCTGATTTTATTTGACTCATTTTCTTTAGTTTTTAATGTTGACAATGATATCACTAGTGACCTGTCATTTTATGTTTGTATTTATTTTTACTGTATTATTTATTAGCTAGGTTATCCAGTATAATGTTGTGTAATTATGATATTATCAGATATTTTTTTTCCTTTTTCTCCCTGTATGGAATGCATAAAGTTCCATAAAAGATTTTTTTCACTAATACCACTTACCAGGTTAATGATTATCGTGTCTAATTCCACTCTGCTAAGTTTTTATTGTGAAAGTTTTAATTTTATAAAACATATTTTGGATATATTAAGATGACCACATTTTTTCTTTTATCTATTAATTGCACACACTGTGTTACTCAATTTTCTAAAATAAAGTAATCTTGCCGCTATTTGGTTAGGATACATTTTTAAAAAACATACTGCTGCCTTATAAATAGCTATATTTTTAGTTAAAATTTTTATTCTCTTTGGTATTGGAAGCTTTGTGAATCTTCCCCCTTTTTTCATTTTCAAGGAGAAAGTACATAAGATTGAGGAAGAGTTTGCATAAAATCGTTATTCCCGTTCCTTGAAAGTTAGAAAGCATATGCTTAACAGCCTATGCTTCTACTTTCTGTATTTTGGGGATAGTGTAGAATATTCACAGGGGAGTTTTTTATTTTTTATTTATTTATTTTTTTTTTACTATGTACTGGACTAGTCAGGGGTGTGTGCATGTGTGAGTGTGTGCTCATAAATGTTTGTGTGTGGTTAGATTAACTTTTCTATTGGACATGCACTTTTCAAATCAGTTACTTATTAAAGTTAGATTTTTAAACCTATACTTGTTACTACAATAAAAATATTTTTCACATGATATTTTTTTCCTCAGGAGATAATATCATTTTTTATTTTTACTATTTTTTCTTTCTTTGTCTATTTTATTGAGTTTATTTTAAAAAGACTGTTTCAAAAAAAATTTTAAAAATAAATAAAAAGACTTTCGTTTCGTTGATGGTTTCTGGAGTTTTTGTTTGCTTACATTCTGTTTCAGTTTTATGTATTTTTTTCATGTATTATTCATATTTTTCTTCATTTATCTGAATTTACTAAAATCTTTTCTTGTGCTTCAAGCTAAATTATTTTGCTTAGTCAACACTTATTTTCAATGTGTCTTGTTTTATAATAAAAACATTTAAGGCTATAATTTTCATAGAAGTACAGATAATGCTGTATTTGACCACATTTTCTATAAACTGTTTTTGTTATCATTTGATTCTAGGTATTTTGTAGTTTTTATTATGTTATTCTCTGACCTATGCATTATGAAGGATGAGTTTAGTGTTGTTTCCAAGTACTTGGGGAATTACAATTTTTTAAAATTTATGTATTACCAAAGAATTTTTATATTCACTAAGTTTTAAGACATACAAAAAAAAATACTGTGAAAATTTGTCACACTTCTTCTTGCCCAACTAGCTACAACTCCTCCCTGGATGCAATCATGATTCTTGATCCTGCCCTGCCAGATGTTTCTCTGAATTTTCAAGCACCATATACGGATTCTTTTTCGCACAGGAAGAAATGACATGTGATTCAGTTTTCATTTTAACAGTACATCTAGAGATGTACTGTTGCATTTTATATGAAACAGTAAGATATCCTATCATTTGAATGTAGCATACTTTACTTAACTTGTCCCATTCTGTAGGCATAGAAGTAGTTTTACATAACACACGGTGGCTGCAAAGAATGCTCTTGTTCATACAATACTTTATAAAAGTGTAGTATCAATTCCAGAAAATGAATCGCTGAGTCACAGAGCATGTGCTTTGCATTTTGATAGTTGTTGTCTAATTATCTTTCATGGAACTTATAAAAATGTATATTCCCATCAATGTACATCTTTTCAGAACACTTTGTGCATTTTTTTGTTTGTTTTTGTTTTACTACAAACTACCCTTTGTTTATCTTGATGCTTTTTTTGGTCTTTTTCCTCTTTATTTATAAAACTATTTTTTTAAGATTTTATTTATTTAAAGTGTAAGGTAAGGAAGGGCAGATGGAGAGGGAGAGAGAGAATCTCAAGTAGACTCTTGCCTCAACATGGAGCCCGATGGGGCAGCTCAGTTTCATGACCCTGAGATAACTATCTGAACTGAAATCAAGAGTAAGATGATGAACAAACTGAGCCACCCACATGCCCCAAGAGTAGTTATATATCAAGAAAATGTTCTTGCTGTTTAAGATGTGAAATGAAAATATTTACCCAAATTAACATTAGTGTTTAGTTTTATGAAGTTTTCTGGGAAGAATCTTAAATTTTCATTTATTAAAATTCATCAGTGCTTTATTTGCTGTTTTTTGTATTTTGTTTTATATTTAGAGATGCCATGCCCCCTACGAAATTTTAAAAACAAATCTACCTATCATGCTTTATTTTTGTGCTTTTCTATTTTTTTAACCAGTTGTTTCAATCCTTGATCCATCTGGATTTATTTTAATGGAAGATATGAAATAAATTTCCAAATTTTTATTTTTCCTTTAGATAACTACCCAGTTTCCCCATTTGTTGAAAATGCATCTTTCCCATTGATATGAACTGTCAACCTTTGTTATATTTTGAACATTCCTTCCCTTTCAACACTTCAAACTTTGCACTTTTTGGACCAACCTGTCTTTTGTTTCCATGATCATTCTATGTAGTCTTTCAAAACAGTATCTTCAAGTAAAAATAATAAATAAATAAATAAATAAATAAATAAATAAATAAATAAATAATATAAATAATATAAAAACAAAAAAAACCCACTCTTGGCCTCTAGACATAAATCTTTGCTTATCTCCCCTCTTAGGGGCAAAATACCTTTCATTTTTCCTCACTAACCTGGAGAAAAACAGGTATGATTAATTGCTTTATCTAATTCTTCTGTCACAGATGGAATAGATAACAGCAGTAAACACAAGTGGAATAATTGTACTTAAAAACACTCTTCAAAAAATGTTATCTTATAAATTGTTGGTATTATAATTAGTTGTAAAGTAAGATTGTTTAAATTGTATTATGCTGTTTAGTCAAAAATAATTAGCTGAAGATCCCTCCCTACACACACTTTCTCTGAGGAAGTCAAGCCAGGATTTTTAAACTGTGAATTACTATGTGAGACTGAGGGGTCTGTGAAAGAAGATTCTGGAGAGTTTGCAGATAAGACTGGATGCCCAGCAGCATTTCTGTATCTAGTAGAGCACCTGTAGTTGCACCTGTTTTATTCAATGGACATTTTTATAAAGTGTTACTTGAAAGACATTTCTGGTGTTAAAAAGATTTGAAGATACTAAAGTGTACTGATAAGACTACAATTTGCACACAGTTCTAAGATATTTAAAAATTCATAGTACACTTTAATTAATTGAGAAGCCATTTATAATTATTCTATGATTCATTCAGTGATCTTTTCTCCACAATCTCATGATATCTTCTGTAAACCTTTTTATTTGTCAGGGTTCTCCAGAGAAACAGAACCAATAGGATATAATATATATTTATTTTAAGGAATTAGCTCGTGTGATTATGAAGCCTGACAAGTACCAAGGCCTACAACCAGCAAGTTGAATACCCAGCAGAGCTGATGGTATAGTTCCAGTCCAAAGGCTGGGTATCAACACCAAAGAACCAGTGTCTCGGTTCAAGTCCAAAGTCAAGAAAGAGGATAACATCCCATTGGGAGGCATTTGGGTATAAGGAGTTCCTCTTATTTGAGGGATGGTCAGCTTTTGTTCTAGACAGGCCTTCAACTGATTAGATGGGGCCCATACTAGGGAGAATAATCTGCTTCACTCAGTCAACAGACTTAAATGTTAATTTAACCCAAAAACACCCTGACAGAAATACCCAACATAATGTTTGACTAAATATCTGGGCACCACATGGCCCAGTTAAGTTAATACATAAAATTATGTGTTAAGCCATCAGTGAACTTCTCACATTTGGTATCTAAAACATCTATTATTCCATAAATACAGAGACAGTCTTTAGACCTATGTATTTTTTGGTAGTAAAAACTGTTTGATCTAGAATAAACTTCAACAAATCTTGAATAAACTAATGAATTAATTGACCTTGATAAAATTCTACATGTTGAGTTAAGGATAATTAACACTTTGGCAAGAATTTGGATTCCCTTTTAATGGAAAATTCAAATGAACTCTCCTAGCTGGAGATTAGTAGACCATGTTCTTAATTAATTGAATAGTTTTTTGTTTCTGTTTTTTTTTTTTAAAGAATAAATAAGGCTGATTGTCTTACTAAGGCTAGTCCTTGAATCCCTAAAATAATGAGTTACTCAACCGTAACTCAAATTAAAGTGTCCAGACAGACATTCCTGTAAATTTTCACTAAAAAAATGAAGGCAATATATATATATATATATTTTATATATATATATTATATATATTATATATATTATATATATTTGCTTAGTTCAAATTAGACGTTAAAATGTGTTTAGTTCAAATGTAAAAAAATCTGAATTTATGATAATTTTAGTGACTTTAAATAATATCTGCTGATCTTTCTTTTAGTAACTTCCACAATTAATTTTGTGTAAATCTTTTTCCAGACAGGCTCCACAAGGGGAAATGGCACACGGTTCAAGAGGATACATCTTTTTGAATGTCTAACAAATCCTTGGATCTCAAAAGATAACGGTAGAATCAGAAGGACCCCAGACAGTCTGCTTCCTGCTCAATGTGGTCTCATCATTCAGATCATTCTGTGCAAGGAGACAATAATGATAAGAATGAAAAAAATTGTGTCTACATATAATCTACTGGTTCCCTAAAGCCGAGAAAAGCAATGCCAAACTGATTAATATGGATCCCTTAATTTCTGTAATTGTTTGCAACCTAGTCTTTATGGGGGAATTTTTCTTAGACTTAACATAATGCTACCTCCTTGGCTATAAACTTCTGTTGTTGTGTTGGGAAATTAGTTTGGTCTTAAATTTTCTTTGGTGAATAATACAACTGGCTTTGGGGAGTTGATTCATGGACACATTCTCCTTAGGAAACTATTTCTCTGTGGCACTACTGGCTTTTGACTTCTGAATCGCCATATTTATCCCTGAGGGCACAAATGTACCCAACCAGTCAGTGGCTCCCTTCATTCCTGGATCAGTCTTCTTGAAGAACATATACTTTTTGTATCCTGGGTTTAGGCCTCTGGGGCTAGGGTCTTCCCACTTTGTTATTTCAATCTGCAGCTGCTCCTAATCTGGATCCCCAACAACTACTCTCAAAGTTCTTTTTCCATGGGAGACTTGTACCTGAGCTCAACTTAAGCACCACATCCAAGTATTTTTTTTAAGATTTATTTATTTATTTATTTATTTATGATAGACATAGAGAGAAAGAGAGGCAGAGAAGATATAGGAGGAGGGAGAAGCAGGCTCCATGCCAGGAGCCTGACGCAGGACTCGATCCCGGGACTCCAGGATCACGCCCTGGGCCAAAGGCAGGCGCCAAACCGCTGAGCCACCCAGGGATCCCCCCACATCCAAGTATTGAGACAATGTATGTCCCTTGCATCCTTTGCTTTTCATGGGAAGAGGAATAGGGTGGTGAAATAAATGATGTTGCTTGGATTGAATGCAGGTCTGTCACAGCCACCTAAGAAAGGGGACTTCTGTGTCCATGCAGTGCAGGAGAAAACTAACACGTCAAAGAAAACAGCTTAAACAATGTCTCTAATATTGATTTTAAAGGACATATAGGGGAAATATGAGAAGAGTTTACAGAAAAATACTATATTATGTGCTGACCTAGAATTCTATTTTAATTAAATTATTTTGGTGCACCTTGTTCACTGTCCTTTCCCCAAACAATTGAAGAAAAAACCTGTTGGTTAGACTTTTGAGGTAGGAAGAAAATCACATTGAGTCTTAGGAGGGTCTCTCAGTGAGGAAATTATGCAAACTCCACTAGACTTTTACACCAGTCGGATGATTTAAGAACCCAGGATAGGCAGTTCTAAGGTGGATAATTCAAGGTATGGGAGCAGTTGCGAAAGGACATAGTTTACAGTTTTGGTTTTGCAGGGGCATCAAAGAGGTGAAAATCTTTTTTTTTTTTTTTAATTTTTATTCATTTATGATAGTCACACACAGAGAGAGAGAGAGAGAGAGGCAGAGACACAGGCAGAGGGAGAAGCAGGCTCCATGCACCGGGAGCCCAACGTGGGACTCGATCCCGGGTCTCCAGGATCGCACCCTGGGCCAAAGGCAGGCGCCAAACCGCTGCGCCACCCAGGGATCCCAAGAAGTGAAAATCTTGAAGCAAGTCTCACACAAACTTAGTTTTAATAAGTTAGTAGTTTAGTTACTTTGGTCTTGTCTTCCAGAGCAGGTAATTCCAGAAGCAAAAAGATAAGCTACTTTGCTTGATGTTGGTATAGGAAAACATTAGAAAGTATGCCAGTATTGTTTAATTTGGGGATAGGAAATACGCTGACTTATGTCCTTGGTCTTCAGTTGACCTAGGATAGCATCCTATATGTTTTTAGAGAGAAGTGTAAAAAAAACTAAGGAAAATTCTTCTCAGCTATCTACCAGTATACTTATACAAACCCGAACACATATTCATAGATACAAGAAACTACTATAGTCAATATTTACTATGGAGTTTCTACTTTGAGAGGAATTACAAACAGACCAGTTGTATCATGTTTATTTTGAAAGCCTTTCTGAGAAAAAAATTAATCACGTTCAATTTCTCTTTAGTTTTAATAAGGTAAAAGGTTCAGAATATCGAAGTATTTGAGTGTTTTTACAGTTCATCTTTGATGAGTGGTAGAAGAATATGTCTAAGTCCATCCTGAAGTCAGGCTGTTGAAAATCTGAAAACAATTACCTTGTAAAGATTCTCCATTATGTCTTAGCCAAAAAAAAATCCTTGTAGAAAGACTCAAGAAAAGTTCGTCTTTGGTTTTCCCTAAGATTTCACTTAAAGAATAATTTTCTTACTGGCATATCCCTGGAGAATCAACACCATTACTGGCCATAAAATCATAACTCACTCCATACATAAAGAACTCAGACTACTGCAGAAAATGTTTATATGCCAAATCTTTTCTTTCTGTGGCAAAAATATTCTGGCGGATGCAGAGCAATTTCTAGAGAGTGGAGTGCAGAAGAGTTCAAGGGCATTCCTCCTGGAAGTGGGAGAGTTGAATGTGGAAAGCAGTGTTTTGGCAATTAGCTCAGTGTTCCTTCAGCCATGTCATCGCTGCTGTGAAACTGGGCATTGTGAGAACAGAATCACTCTTTAAAAAAGGCAATTACCTTTATACCTGGGATACCTTTCTAGATAATCTAGGCCAGTCTGAATCCAAACAAAGAGTGTTAAATTTCTTACTGGTCACCTGAACTCTGCAGCAAGGTGTCTGTGGGATGAGTGGGTGACAAGGAGCCTTGGCCCAAGGCCTCCCTGTGCTGGGCATTTCAATATCACCCTGCTTCGGGAGAGAGCCCTCACTTCAGAGAATTTCAAGTATGAGAGGAGAAGAATTAGTTTAATTTTTAAAATTTCAATACATCATGGCTCTACACTTTTACAAAATCCAATTAAACAAAATCACTAGAATAAGAAAAGGGGAGAAAAAGCATACAAAACACAAATGCACATATTATTATTATTATTATTATTATTATTATTATGCTGTTGTTGCATTCACCAAACATAAAGTTACCAAAGTTACTTTAAAACTGTCACAATGCTTACTCACATTTCCTTTTTTTAAAAAAAAAAATTAATTAGTTAATTAATTCATGACAGACACAGAGAGGCAGAGACATAGGCTGAGGGAGAAGCAGGCTCCATGAGGGGATCCCAATGCAGGACTCAATCCCAGGCTCCAGGATCATGCTCTGAGCCAAAGGCAGACACTCAGCCACTGAGCCACCCAGGTTTCCTGCTTACTCACATTTTCTATAATGTATGTCACCATGGAACCAAAACAGAAATATCAGTTATCCAGGTCACACCTTGATGAGGATTGCTTTAAGTCAGGGCATATCCACGCCACCAATGTTGAGGAGTTTGTGATGCATGCAGAGACGATGCTTAGAAGCTCAGAGTTGTGATTTGCCTTCCTGCTTGCATTTATCCCTGTCTCTTAGAGCACTATTATTTTCTATCTTGAATTTGTAGTATTGTATGCTTGTTTTCCTCTCCCTGTTTCTAAAATGTAAGCTTTTTTTAAAGATCTGTGTCTGACTTACATGTATAACCTTCACTACCCAACTCAGCACCTTGCCTATAAGAGATCAATACAATAATATCATTTAATGAATGTACCCATCTTCATAAATATAACAAACCATACAAAACAAATTATCATTGAAATCAGATTACTGGTAAACAAGTACAGCTACCCTTTTCTTATGCTGTAGAAGTTTCAAATCCTGCTAGAGATAAAATAATCAATTGGTATCCTGGTACTAAATATTTTGAAAACATGTTGAGATCCTAACCCATAGACCTATGGCTATAACCTTATTGGGAAGTAGAGTCTTTGCAGATGTAATTGGTAACTAATAAGATCAAGTCATTAAGGTGGACTCTAATGCAATATGCTGGGTATAGGAAGGGATGAGAGGAAGACACAGAAGGCAGACCGCTGAATGATGACAGAGGCAGAGGTTGAACTCATGTAGCCACAGCCCCCAAAACACGGAAGCCTATCAGAAGCTGCATAGGACAAGGGAAGATCCTCAGCAGAGGGTTTTAAGGGACTGCGGCCATGCCAACACTTTCATTGTGGGCTTCTGGCCTCCAGAACTGTGAGAGAAAAAGTCTCCTGTTTTAAAACCACTCATCTGTGGTGCTTTGTTCCAGCAGCCTAGGAAATAAATACATCAGGGAAATCCGGGAAAAAAAAAATGGAAGAGTGGATTCCCCATGGAACTCCTTCAAACCTGGACAACAAAGAACTTTAGCAATTCAGATTCTGGGCTGAGGCCGAGGACCAGGGCTTTACCGATTCTGTGCCTACAAAGAAAGTGATGAGTGCAATATATCTGGTAAGCATCCAGTTTTAAAATCCAAACAAACTGGCTTAGACCTAGAGAAGAAAACACCAGGTAAAGAAGTGGCTTTGCTCCCAGTGTCTGGTGCAACACAAGGACCCTTCGACACCTCTGAAGGAGAGGTGTGAGGTCTAATAATATCACTTTAAAGGGACTCCTGGGTGGCTGCGTCAGTTACGTGTCTGCCTTTGGCTCCAGTCATGATCTCAGGATCCTGGGATGGAGTTCTGCATTGGGCTTCCTGCTCAGTGGAGAGCTGTTTCTCCCTCTCCTTTCTTCATCTCCCCTGCTCGTTCTCTCTCTCTCTCTCTCTCTCTCTCTCTCTCTCTCAAATAACTAAATAAAATCTTTTAAAAAGTATCACCTTATATGTGCCAGTGTGTCCCTAATTCTTTTTCCTGAACGTCTCTCATTATTTCCTGGAGGAGTGATAGCAGGTTTATAAAGAAATACTGGGGCAGGCCCGGTGGCCCAGCAGTTTAGCTCTGGCTTCACCCCGGGGTGTGATCCTGGAGCCCGGGGATCGAGTTCCACATCGGGCGGGCTCCCTGCATGGAGCCTGCTTCTCCCTCTGCCTGTGTCTCTGCCTCTCTCTCTCTCTGTTTCTCTAATGAATAATTAAATAAAATCTTAAAAAAAAAGAAATACTGATCATAAGCCCTCCTATTCCTGTAATTTCTCTCTACTGATTTGTTGTTTATGGTATTCTAAAGAAAATAATGGAAAATAGTTATTTTACAGGATTTTAAATGCTTATCAAAATAACACTCAGATATGAAACAGCATTGAAAGCATATATGAAACTTGAAATCTGAAGACCTACAGATCAATCCTGTATTGATTCAAACCATTTAAAAGCTTGTTAGGTGTGTATTGGCAGTAATGCATTAAGCCCAGGATACTGCATTAAAATGTGTAGAATCAGGTATATGAAGCCATTAGTATACGTCCATTAAGTACAATATAACACTCATAAAATTTATGGAATCAAGTATATGAGGCTAGTACCACATGGATATTAATTCTCAATTCTAGATTTATTTAACCATAACTTGTTAAAGAAAAAGATCTTCAATTCATAATAAAAATTGGAGGATATATGCAGAAAAACTCAAGTAGAAACAAGAACAGGTAGTGACGGACGAGCAGATTTAAAGCAAAGTAATAAAACAAAAGCAATCTATTAAAATATCAAGTGCCCTTAAAAGTGAGAAGGGAATCTTAAAATTGAACACAAGGGCATAACTTTTAGATGCTATTATACATGTAAAAGGAAAAGCAGCTTTCTGCAATATTTTTAAAGGTCAAGGATATATTCGGACGTAGGTCAGTGAGGAAGAGAGTGGCAAGGTGCCAGGTGTGCCTTGGAAAAGGCGGCTCCCATCTTGGCTCTGCTGACTGCTAAAGAGCTCAGGGGCACCGGCTGTGAGCAGTCGGGAATGTGATCACTGAAGGTGCCATCAACATCAGCCAACATTTGCTGTGTGTCTGAGGCAGCAAAGTAGAAGACGAGCGATTCTAGGGAAATGCTGCTGGTCTGCAAAACTCAGGTGAATCTAATAACAAATCGAACTGCTAACTATGGATCCTCTGCTGCCATGAAACTCAAAAGTCCACCAGAAGCATTGAAATCATGTGATTTCTTACCCCTCATTAGGAAGCATTCTAATTAGAAAAATCAATGACTCCAGCATATCCTGAAAATAGGAGGACAAAGTTGAGCCAATGAAGACATGGCAGCTCAACACAGCAAAGGAAGCAAGGGAGACTCTAACCTATTTAATACTTTCCACGTGGTAGACAGTCCTCTAAATGTGCTGCTATGTGTATCATTATTAATTCACTTAATCTTTGAAATACCTCAGAGGGAAGGCACCCCTTACCAACTAAGAAACTAAGGTATCAATGGATTAATTTACTTGCCCAAAGTCCCACAGCTGGCAAGAGTTGGAGACTGGGTACAAATCCAGGTAGTCTTTCTCAAGGTCAGTGGCCACTCCTTGTCATTAAATAATAGGGACATCTAATACTTGCCTAGTTTTTGCTTGTGGACTTTCTGAAGCTATGGTATGTTTACATAAAGTGTTTCAACTTGCTTCTAGATCCCTTCCTTTTTTAAAGATTTTATTTATTTACTCAGGAGAGACACACACATGCACACACAGAGGCAGAGACAATGGCAGAGGGAGAAACAGACTCCAAGTAGGGAGCCCGATGTGGGATTCGATCCCAGGACTGGAGGACCATGCCCCGGGCCAAAGGCAGGCGCCAAGATCCAGGGATCCCCAAGATCCCTTCTGTTTTTATATAAAGTATTAAATTTGCATCTCAATCTGTTTTGTTTTTATATACAGTGTTTTAACTTGCTACTTATAGTTTTTAAAGATTCCTTTGCAATTTATTTTAAATAAACAGAAGCTAAAAATACGTGCCTTTATATAACATGAAATAAATCAAGAAGTAGGTAAGCCTATCAGCAGATGGAATATTAAGGTCCTTCATCTCTTTATGCTTTATGGAAGTTTTTTTTTTCTTTTCTTATTTCAAAGCAGAACAACAGGATATCTCTGCGTAACAAGATGATATGCGTATATACAATGGAATAATAACAATTTCTATGACTCATAAACTAGCTTCAAAACCAACTCCATAGCGGAATTGCAAAAATGTCCTATTCAACAACAGTATGCTAGAATAAGTATATAGCTTCCTAGTGTGACAATGTTTATTTTAAAAGCAAATTGGATTTAGGCTTGTGTCAGTATTAGATTCATTGTTTAGAGCACAGACTAAGTTTTCACTTCCTTCATTAGCTTGTATTTATTAAAACTAAAAAACAAGACAAAAGAAAACATGGATAAGTCCTGTAAATGTACAAACATTAATCTTGTAGGTAATTGCTATTAGCAGACACTTCAGCTGGAATTCATTGATAAAACAGAAACAAATGCGAGCTAAAAAATGAGATCCAAAGCAGCAACATATGTCTCGTGTGCTTTTCTTTTTAGTCTTTGCTAGTTCATTGTATCTAAAACATTGAAGATCATGCACTTTGACACTAGGAAACTTGCCTATTGATCTCTTTGATATTGATTAGTAAACATTCGTACAAATATGATTTGAAAATTGTTCAAATTCATAATGAGATATGCAGAATACATTAAGTTCTGAATGAATATACATAAAGTTAACTCATCATTATTGATTTTAAAATGGAAATATAACATTGAGATTTTAAGTTAGCTCAGCTGGCTGAAGTTAAATATCGTGGGATTGATCTCATATACTTATCTATGTTCTCTACTTATAACTCATTAGGATTGCTATTGCTTTTGGTCTGGTCATTGTCTGTAGTCTTTTCCTTAGGCAGAGCTAGAAAATACTGTTTATGGGACACCTGGGTGGCTGTTGAGCATTGGCCTTTGGCTCAGGACGTGATCCTGTGGTTCTGTATCGGGTCCTGCATCGGGCTCCCTGAGGGGAGCCTGCTTCTCCCTCTGCCTATATCGCTTTCTGCCTTTCCTTCTCTGTGTCTCTCATGAAGAAATAAATAAAATCTAAAAAAAAAAGGAAATATTGGGCAATTCTTTCTTATACTTAATGAATACTTTACACACTTATTTGCTCTATCATATATGTATCCATCCTTTTCTATCATTTATGTATCACCTGGACTGCATTATAAGATATCAATGATGAAAAAGCTTAAGATTTCTTTGGATTCACTTGTTCTTGGGACACATATCACCAGATATATATAGCTGAATTACTGTGTTTTGAAATCATTTAGTTTGATTAGGACACCAACATGCCAAGAAAGGACAAAATTGTTTTATTTTGCTTTTGATATATAAGTTTGTTTTTTTTTTTTTTTTTAAGGGGGGTTAGGGGGAAGGACAGAGAGAGAAGGAAAGAGAGAATCTTAAGAAGGATCCATGCTGGATGCCATTCCCAGGGCTCTGAGATCCTAACCTGAGTGAAAATCCACTGAGCCATCCAGGCGCCCCCCCTTTACAGATTATTTTTTGAAACTGATTTAATTTTGTCTTATATAAAACATGTTCATGTTTATAAAGGCAAAACTACAAATACATGACCTTCAGAGAAGTCAAACTTCCATCCTTGTGCCCTCTCTGACTTTTTTTTATTGGTTTTTATTTTATTTTATTTTTTACCTTGGAGGCTGGTAGGCATGAGGGCAAGGTTGTGCGTCCTTTAATTTTTTTCTATTTTCTTTTGTGTTCCAGAATTTCAAATTTCTCCTTCTGGCTCAGAGTTTCTCCCTTTCCTTACTTCACCTTCCCTCCAGGAGTTCTGTATTTTGGAGACCACTTACCTTGTCCGTGTGGTATCCCGCCCTTTCTACAGTTGGTGCTGTGGTCACCGGAGAATCCTTTCCAAAATTTTTATGCTTAGGGTAGACTTTCTGGGGATGATTTAGCATAATCCTTTTTTATCTTTTCCATGCAATTTTTCTGAAATATTCCAATGTTCTGCAAAATGTTACAGTAGAAGCATGAGAGACAGTTTTCTGGAAATTTAAATTTGTAGTGTTTCACTGTCTTCTTGCTACAGAATTTGTATGGTTTTTACTGGTTCTTTTTCTTGTTCTTTATAGTGAATTGAAGAGTGTATAGAGAAATGTACATTTAAGCAACTTCTATTAATTTAATTATCTAGAAATTGTTTTTAAAAATGTAAGTACTTTCTTGGATAAAATCATCCTATGCATAATTTTGCACTTTGCTTTTTTTTCATTTAAAATTCGATAATTATCTTGAAGAAAATTTAATAGAAATAAAAGGAGATTTTTCTCATTGTCTTTATAGCTACATAGCATTCTATTTTATGTATGTGCCGCAGTTTATTCAACATGTCAAGAACAGTTGGGTAGTTTCCAATTTTTTACTATTACAAAGAATTGTCTCAAGCATTGGACATTTTGCATTTTGGACAAAATATCATTGAGCTATGACTTCAAAGTGGTGTTACTGTGCCAAGGAATAAATTCATTCTGCTAGATATTGTGAAATACCCCTCCAGTGGTGGGTCACTACTGTGCATTCCTTCAGGAGCATATCATGGTAGAGTTTCCTCACAATTGGGCCAAGAAGATGTGTTATCTCCGTGAAACAGCTCCTTTTGTTTTTCCTCCATTCATTTAAATGGCACAATAATCACTATTTTATGATTGCATAAATACACATATGTCACGGACCTTTATAGTTTAAGAGATGTCTGCTTTAATTTTATTCCTATCAAACATAAGGGAAATTCCATTTCATGGATCTTTTCAATGACTATTATGAATTGTGTTACTAATAGTTTGTCATTTGGGGGGTTTGATTCATATAATGAATTTTCGACAATAATTTGCAGTTGTTTTGAGGACACTGAAATCTTTCCCTGATTTTACTATCAATTGCTATTCATACTTCCCTAAGGCATAACTAGAACATCCAAAATGGTAACACATGTATCACCAAGAGGATTAAAGGGGAAGATGCTTATTCATTTATTTCTTCCTTCCTTCATAATACATTCTAATTGTATGCCTCCAGCAATGAGCAAGATGCTTACAGTTTAGGGGAAAGTACATAGGAGCAAACAGGGAATTGACTATAGGATGAATACACTGGAAGGCCATTATAAATTCAAGGAACAGGAGCCTCTACAGATATCCATATGGCTACTGGGAGAGGGAGTATTCCAGGCAGAGGGTAGAGTAAGTTTATGCAGCCTGGCTCTCATATACTAGGTATAGCAAGAAGGCAGTGTGCTCGAGAGTGGTTTGAAAAAGAGGAAGAGAAGAGAAGTGCTCAAAGGTAATAAGGACCCAATTGTGTACAATTGCTCTCTGCATTCCTTTCAAGGTCTGTAAAAAGATTTAGTAGCAGAGAATTTTATAAAATTTGAAATTGCTAATAAATCATGTACGATGAAGAGAAGACATAGCATCAGAATATCTGAGTTCAGAGAGGAAATTCACCTCTCTCCTTAGTATCCGCACATGACTACCTCTGCCCACCAGAAGGACTTTTGCTTTCTTCTTTTTCTTTTTTTCTGCTTTTTCTTTCTATTTTGACATATTATTGAGCCCTCCTGTCCTGTCACCTTTCTAATTGTACTCCCTGTTTCTATTTCTCTTACTAAAATGCTTTTCCTTTTTTTAAAAAAAAGATTTTATTTATTGATGAGAGAGAGAGAGAGAGAGAGAGGCAGAGACATGAGGGAGAGGCAGGCTCCTCGCAGGGAGCCCAATGTCGGACTTGATCCCAGGACTGGGATCATGCCCTGAGCCAAAGGCAGATGCTCAACTGCTGCGCCACCCAGGCATCCCTAAAATGCTTTTCCAAATTCTTATTGTTAGCATACATATTAAGCGATATATACTTTTTATCATGATTTCCTAAAGCTTGTGAACCTGGTAGAGCAAGAGCAAGAGAGACTTCGTGAACTTTTCTTTACTTAAGTGTTACAAAGTAGTAAATATACATCACATAGCAAAATACCAATAAATTTGGTTTAGGGGAGCCTTCAAATAGATACATCTATGTTCACAGAAAGAACCATAAAGCCACATTATCGTAAGAAGGGTTTCTGCTTTAGAGTCTCTGAAGTATTTTAGAGAATAAACTCAGTGAAATTTTATATGCTTGTAAAAATACAGTGCATAAAATTATTTAGTAATCATTCATCGTTTCAGAATCTTTTCCAAAGAGATGATAGAGCATCTGTTACATATTTATGCATAAAAATAAAGTCTTTCAATACCCTTAGTCTTTAGTCTTTGAGTGGCTGCCTAACAAATAAGATGGACTTTGGATATAGATTTAAACCCCTGAAAAAGAAACAAGAAATTGGTTGGTACAGCTAACAAAGGATATGTTCAATGAATGTTGAAGAAGTGAATGAGAGGATTTACTACCAATTCTTGCTATATTTGCTCCCCTAAGCTTTTACTCTTGTTCACCTTTCCTGTTGGGTACATCTTTATTACCTTATTGTTTTCTTCACAGAAGCTACTCTTAAATATTTTGCCCTTTCTAAGCAACAGTCTCTAACCTATTTCCTTTGCTTCAGTTGACTGTTCTTTACCCTTTTACAGATTAAAACTATTGGCACTGAAATTGGCCCTGAAATTTTGACCACTGGCACAGCTCCATTCCTTCCACTAAAATTGTAAGATGCTGCTACTTTCTTTGTAGTACCTAATACAAAAGCTCTTATATTGTGGCAGTGTGTGATCTTATCTTATATTTTAAGTAGATCCATTAAATTAGTAAATATGTGTTTATGTTGAATGAGTTTCAAGAAGACTTATTGGTGTTAAATATATACAAATAAGAGAAATAAGATCATCTCCCACCCAGAGTTTATATTCCAAAGGGGATCAGAGAGAAAACACAGAAGTAAGTGAAGAAAAACACAAGATTATTTGAGATAATGGGAAGTGCTAAGACCAAGTATTTGAAGAATTGAAAGTGGGAGTGCATGGATGGGGTTTATAATTTAATAAGGCAGGAGGAAAAAAGTATAAAAGTAAGGAAAAAAAGGACAAATGAAATCTTAAGGGACACCTGACTGGTTTAGTCAGTAGAACATGCAGCTATTGATCTTAAGGTTGTAAGTTTGAGCCCCATATTGGGTATAGAGATTACTTAAAAATGACATCTCTAAAACAAAACAAAACAAAGCAAAACAAAAAAACCTAGCTCTCTTTAGAAAAAGAAATTATTCTTGAAACCTTGAGATCAAAGACCCTTTCTTTTTTCTTAGTCTTTTTTTGTGAAATTTTAGCATAGATATACATGTCATAACTTCTAGAATAAATTTAGAAGAGAGGGTCCAGAATCACAAGAATATTTGAAGGAAGCAGAAATGGTGAGATGCATATAGAGAACAGGAAGGAAAAGAGAAGGTTTACATAACCGTCTTTAAGTACTTTAAAGGATTGTTTTAGAAATTGTATGTCTTTCATATGTGGTTGGGGAGGAAAAAATTCTCTGTCCGTGATTCTCTGGCTGATCTAGTAATCAAATTAACACAGAACAGATTAACAGGAGAAAAACAAATTTAATTACATATGTATGGTGTATAAGAATGTGAGACCCAAAAAACAAGTTGAGCAATTGAGGCTTGTATGCCATCATGAGCTGAGGAATGGAATTGAGGCCTGGGGCTTCAAAGAGACAGAGGGTAATTCGCAATAAGAACAGCAGATGTTTGGTATTAGATGTTTGCTCTGCCATACAGATAGATCATCAAGATAAAAGTTATCTCTGGTAATAGCTTCTTCTTTTTTTTTTTTTTTTTTCTGAGACAGGCCCCCTATCTAAATTCTTTTAGGTAGTTAAGGGAGAGATAAAAGTTATACTTGAGTCTGTTGACTCTTGATTGCTTTTGGCTCAAAATAACCCACATGCAAAAGTGGCATATTTTGACATACTTTATGTTCCCCTTCAGCATAAAACTACTAGAAAATGGGCAGAAATGATAAATGAAAAAGAATGTTCATGTAAAATCAATTTATATAAAATCAATGTTAGGTGTCGAATGATAGAACTGACTCACCACGTTCAAAGAAAGATTGGGACTACCCGTCAGAGAGTCTATAAGGGGTTTCAACCCAGGATGAGAGCCCCAGCACCAGTGACTGCATTTCTTTGCAAAGTAAATGCTAAACATACATCTTATGCTATGAGTGAATGAATGAAGTTCTTGGTAAGCACACCAGCATAATATAGTCAAAAGCAAAAAGCACTCCAAAAAAATGTTTTAGAAGTAAAATTCTAGAAAACTGAATGTAAACTTTGATTCGGTTTCACTGAAGTAAAGTAACCGCACCAAATGAGAATTCATGCATCTCACACTCAGCAAGCCAATAAAGACAAAATAGACATTCAGTTTTTGCAAAGAAGAAAGAAAGACTATTAACTGGTGAAGTGCCACCAGGAGAATGGAGGAGGTAATGCTCTAAAGTCCTGAATTCCCCAGTGGCTTGCAAGTGAGAGTTTTTAAGGATAAATTTAGGAACAAGGGTCCCCTGAGGAGATGAATGTCATTGATTAGAGGCCTATAAGGTCATGTTAACAGATGTTACTTAATAACTTCTGGTGCCACTTTGCCTGGTCCCCTGGAGGTCTATTCTATCTTGAGAGACTGGGAATCTGAGAAATATCCTTGTTCTATACCAGAGATTTTAGTAGTGCTGATTAGCTACTCATACTATAGGTTCCTTTGAATGATAAGCAACCATTCTTATCCCTTAAGACTAGGCCAACGTGTTGGCCAGTCAGCTATACCTGGGGGTGATATGATCTCTAGTGTTCATTCTTCCATCTGAACTACAAGATGGAGTCCAGCTTCAGTGAATTCTTCATTTGATAGACACACATGTGGGAGCATATTTCTAAAACTCTTTTTTCTGTTTTACATACTCCATTGTGTATTATCTAACAAGGAGTACTTTGACACATTGAAATAGTATTTCACTGTTTTCCTTTAGTCCTGATAAGTCTCACTCACATTGAATTGTGTAAAATATAGTAGATCCAGAATAGAAGACTCAGTGTGAATTAACCATTTATCAACTCAATCTTCCTTAATTACATTGAAGTTTGACCTGTTATATCCTCATTTTATCTCCTTCATTCCTAACATGGGAATTCCTTTAACTTATGCTTTCTCATCATGCGTAATACTGAAGAGGAGAATATGACACCCCACAATATATCTCTTTAGCATAAGGATTATCTTGAGCTGACTATTTTTAAGAAACTACAGGCACAAAAGAGGGTCAGAAAACCACATGAATGTAACCATTTTATAAGAGATGTTTGCATTTGTAAGGGGACTCTCCATTTGGAAGGGTGTCCTCCTCTCTGTACCAGAAAGAGAAGGATGACTGAATCTTTACAAACTCTTTGTCAATGGAGATGGCAAAGACTTTTTTTTAAGATTTTATTTATTTATTCGTGAGTGACACAGAGAGAAAGGCAGAGACATAGGCAGACAGAGAAGCAGGCTCCGTGCAGGGAGCCTGATGTCAGACTTGATCCCTGACCGAGGATCACACCCTGAGCAGAAGGCAGACCCTCAACTGTTGAGCCACCCAGGCATCCCAGAGATGGCAAAGACTTAAATCTGCAGAACAACCTTACCCTCAATTTACTCTCCCTTTCCTGGTCACCTCTCACAACTTGCTTCCTGATCCCTCCAACATCTTTTGTCTCTAGCTGGACATGGGATTTAAGGTGGTAGCTTGAGCCATTGCAGGGAGTTACTCAGTTTTCCAGGTCTCTCTCATGCACACAGGTGGTATACACATTATTGAACTTTTGATTCTTTTTCTCCTTGTAATCTGTCTTTCATTATAGGGGGATCTCATCTAAAAGCTTCTTAAAGGTAGAGAAAAAGTTTTTTTTTTCTGTTACTGCATCCATCTCATTGAAGTGGAAAGAATATGAGCTTTTCTTGTAAGACTGTGTTGTCCTTCTTAATGAAGTATGAGACATTTGAATCTTGGTTAATCACTAACTAGATGACACTGGGAAATTCCCTTAATGTAGCTGGGCTCATAAAATGATATAATGAGGGCAATAATTTTTATCTTAGATTGTTGCAAGTTTCTCATTTAAAGGAGGGCAGCTGAAACACTCACTAGCACATAATGGCTGTCTCATAAATATTTTGTTTCTTTTATGTGAATACAATAGAACTGTCATAGAGAAGAAAACCTGTGTACTTATAATATATTCAATATTTTATTTGGGGGAAGTTATCTTACTTCCCAAACTGTAGATCCTTTCCCTCTACATGTAGTGTAGATAAAAACTGCTCTACTTAAGAAATTCAGTTTAAGTTAATCAATATGAAATAATTTACAATCTATAAAATATTATAAAAATTACCTTTGGGTAGTAAGCAGAAAGAAAGGATATACAGAAAGGTAGATTTTTCTTTACTAAAAAGGTAATTTGGTGAGAATTATGTACTTCTTGTCTTTATTTATTGATTTATTCATTCATTCATTTTTAATTCATTGATTCATTCTTTCAGGAGCATTTGTTAACATTTACTATGGGCCAGGGTTTACACATATGCCCTATTCATAATCAAATATTTTGCTATTATACTACTAATATAAATACTGCATGCTTGTGTTGATGGTGCAGAATTTTAATTGGCTGTTTCTTCCAACTGTCATAATTTTTTTATGGCATGTTTTTGAAAAAGCTCCAACAATGGAATTCAAATAGACTATCATAATTTCTAATATTATTAAGGGAACTCAATTCAATATTTAACCTCAGAATGTTGCTTTTGGAACATAATTCTAAATGAGATATGATTTAAAGAACACTTTACAGGATGTCTATGAAAAGACATGAAAGACTAAATTGGTTTCTTACGCTATTTCTTAATGCTAGATACTGCTTCACTGATGTATAGCAGAGATGTAGCAGTAAAATTTTAAAATGATAAGAAGGAGAAGTAAACCTCTGAGATGATTCATACAGAAAATTGCTTTGGAGTTTATTTTAAAATGCTTTATGTAAACTAGACCTTTATTGAAAGTTTACTTATGGTTTAAATGAGTTGCACAGGATTCTCTGTACCACTTTTTATAAATGAATAGTCATTACCACTAGGAGCAGCTTGTTCAGAATGCATTACTTACTTCTTCTATTTCCAGAAGTCATGCAATCACAGGCACCTATAATGCTTCTCTCCATTATTTGCCAATCTATTGAAGAAACTGTTTTCAATATTTGATAATAGAATTAATGGACTTTTAAAATTATGCCATGAAGCAAAGATACTGCTATTTATTGCTAAGAATGAAGAGAAGATAATGCTAAGGATGGCTGGCATAAAAGAGCAATGACAAGTTGAAATTTATCACACAGGTCCTCTGACTTCCGGCATTTGTTATGTTTTGAAGCTAAGAGTTTGGAGACAAAATGAACCACTGCTGCTTTAAAGAACAATTGGACTGAAGTGTCATTTCAAAAGGAAATTTTTCTTCCATAAATTCCCTGGTACTTGTAGTTCCACAATCATAAACCTCTCTCCCTATCTCAAATGGTTAGAGTGGGCAGTTGGTTAGGTTCTACCAAGATGCCTAAAAGCTAGCAAAGAGGAAGTCATGGCAGTGCTCCAAAGTGAAGGCACCAGAAGCAGGGTCAAACCAAATGGACCCAAGGTAGCAGGAGCCATGACAGGAAATAAGGAAGAAAAAATGCAAAACTCTGCTTCCTAGAAGTCCCCAGCCCCAAGTAATGAATATTCCACCTCCTTGTTAACAATTATCAATAAAAGATAGGAGCCTAAATGCAGGTGTTCATGCTCTCTCTCTTGAGCTCATTCGCTCTCACATCTGGAGAGTGTACTTTAATAAAATTTACTGCTTGTACTACTCATCTGCTATGCTGAGTCTGTCCTTGAATTATTTCTCCTGAGGAGACCAAGAGCCTTTTAGACATCTTTGGGATGGACTGAGTGAAGGCCTCAGGGCCCAGCGTCTCCCTAGTTCATTCAGCAATAAAATATTTCATTATTATGAACTACATATCCTAAAAGAGTGTTTAATACTTAATGTTGAATATATAATCACCCATATATATATACTCAATTATATATACACACATCTTAAATATGTTATATATATATATATATATACATATATATATATATAATTGTACATGTGTACAGTGTCTTATTGTTCCTGCAGGAGTGATGGCAATGAAAATGAGGTACTAAGCAGTCCCCAAACCCATCCTTCTACAGGAATTTTAAAAATCAAGCAAAAACTGTCAGAATCAACTTGTCAAGAAAGCAGTCAAACCTATTCAAGAACCAAGAAAATCAATGAATCAAGGAAAAGCAACTCAGAAATGGTAGGAAGGCTTTGTGGCCTAATGACTTGCACTGTTGCACCTGCTCCTGAGCCAGCAGTTGTCTTAAAGGCAGTAGGCACATTTCCAGTATGGGGCCCTGATTCCTGGATCTGGGAGAGCAGAACAGCCCCTTCCTCTCTAATGTGCTTCTCTGGCATTCCAGCCTGTCTGGGTGCTACTTGAAGGCCTGACGCAAGGAGCTTGCCTTTTTTGCCTAATTTGGAACTCAATCAGGGCAGAAAAGCTGCAGACATCCTCAAAAATGTTGCAAGGTACAGGCTCACCTCACTGATGCCTGAGGTGAAGGATTTATGTAAAATAATAACAGAAAGCACCATGTAGGCAGGAACAATGGGAGAGAGTGTTTTTGGGAAATGAAAGCTTTCCTAAACACCTGCATTTAGCGAAGGCACAGGCATGCCCAGGCAGGGCCCAGGCCAAAGAAGACCCAAGGAACCCTACACTTTCACCACTGGATGATTTCAATGTTCAGTACAAACAGGAGGTAAGGAATGAGACATAATCCTCAATGGCCTGGCTACTGTTGAAGGGGTGCCCAGCACAGTCAAAGTGTCCAGACCAGACAGGGGATTCTTTCTGTTTTCTCTCTTTTTTCCATTCCGTCCCTCTGTCTCTCTCATTCTCTCCCTCTTTCTTCCTTTATTTTATTTCTCTCTTCCTTTTATCTATTTTTTTTTCTTTTTCTTTTTTCTTTTGTTCCTAACCCTCTCTCTCTTTTTATTTTTTTGGGGGCACTTTTGCTTCCCAATAAGTACAGCAAAGCAAATAATTTTATATTTTGCACTAAACTCATTTCATGTACTTGCTGCTATTTTATTCCTGAATGTTTTATGTTGTAATACATGCTTCAAAGTAGGTGAAGAGTGAGTCATATATATGAGCATGAAAATATATAAAAATGAGGACGAGGGAAAGCTGGCTACAGTTGTGGAGTAACTGGAGGAGGAGATAGGAGGAGAATAAATCCAAGGCAAACCATGAGTGCTCAGCAGCAGATGGCTCCCCTCCAGGCCCACCACCTGGGGTTTGCAGGCTTGCAGTAACATGTATAAACTTGAACAAACACAATGCCACCATCAGTGCATTATCAGAGCAGAAACTTCTGCAAAAATTCGAGATATTTTCTTCCCTTATGAAATTATATATATATATATATATATATATATATATATATGGAATTAATGTCATTCTTACTTCTTTAAATAGTCCTATTTAAAGTTTTCCTTTGCCTGTAGAATTTTGCAAACAGGGATCCCTGGGTGGCACAGTGGTTTGGCGCCTGCCTTTGGCCCAGGGCGCAATCCTGGAGACCCGGGATCGAATCCCACGTCGGGCTCCCGGTGCATGGAGCCTGCTTCTCCCTCTGCCTGTGTCTCTGCCTCTCTCTCTCTCTCTCTCTGTGTGACTATCATAAATAAATAAAAATTTAAAAAAAAAGAATTTTGCAAACAGTTTGCAATGTATCATTAATAGAACTAAATCTTAATCTCATAATTATTATTTTAATTAATAATTACTAAGCATAAAAGGCATAGGTGCCATTTCACTATATTGAAAATTTTTTAAAAAATATGCTAGCCATGTACTAATGCTCTAATAGTCCTAAATAGACAATATTGAATACAATTTTTACCAAAATACTTTCATTAAATAAGTTTTAACCATTAATGAAAGCTTTTATTAATTATGCAGAAATTGAACAAAACAACCAAGTAAACATTGAATTTTGTTATTTTATGTGATGTTGAGAAACACCCGAATTGCCAGATACACTGAGGTATTTATTTTTCTTCTTAATGCATCTTTAGAAATTTTTTAATCAAAATAAATTAATTTAGTTTGGGGTAACATGGTAAAGTACTTAAATACTCTTATCAAATAACCAGAGTTAACCTACTGGAAAAAAGGAAGTAGTCATTTATTACTAACTCCCTTTTTATTATGTACATTATCATTTTGATAATATAACCAACAAGTTATTGAGAACTATTAGTATGTGCATTCTTGACTTACAGGAGGTATTACATAGGAAATGCAAGGCTGCAATTTTCTTAGCTTGTAAAATCAAGAATATTTTTTTCATCTGGGGTCATAGTGGTTCAATCTGGTGAAGGAAAAGAACATGCCAAGGTCAGAGGAAATTCTCAGAGCAGAACATTGATGGAAATTAATTTGCAAGGAAGATAAATGGGATAATACAGAAAAGAAATGACCACGAAAGATAGAGATCTATGTTTTAGAAATAGTCATCTAAGCTAAAGGGCATTTTTACCATGCTCTCTTTTCAAACTGATTGGTTTAATTATTATTAGGTGTTAATTGTTCAGCAATTATATTTGGATTTGACTTTAATATTAATTAAGGGACCCTGATACTAATACATAGCAGTAAAATAAGCAAGAGACATTAGGACCAAATTGGATCTTTCAGGGTACCATTGAAATTGCATACCAGTGACAATTAATACTAATTAAGGCTACATTGTAGCATGAGAGTAAGAGTGTTGTGATACTATTATTATTCTAAAATTTATTGCGTGTATGGTGCCAGCTGGATAGAGAGCCTTGCTGGGGGTTATTCTGTCTCAGATCATTCATCTTGGTCTAGAGGTTTGTAAAACAAAGGTGTCAAGTTGAGTTCAGTCCAGGAAAGTGAAGCAGCGTAGAGGCTAAAAGATGATGTAAAGAAGAATCTGGGAACACTGTCTCCAAAGATGTTAAACCCGGGGTTGACATCCTTGACCCTGGGCTCACTGTAGGAGTCTAGAATTATTGCAATGTGGCAAATCCAGACGTCCACATATCATTGAGTGCAGATCAAATAAGTAATACATCTGTTCAATCAATCAATGGATATCTATTGATTTCTGATTATGCTCTAACCTCTGTTCTAGGTGCTGGAGTTATAGAATAGATAAGAGTATGTTGTGCATCTCTGATCTGTCTAGAAAGGCATGGAGACTCTCCATTCACAAAAGAAAAAAGTCCATTATTTACTAGAAGTGAATCATAAACGCATTTGATGTACAGTTTATTTGCCCATCAGGTCACATTTCAGACTTGGTGAGTTCCATGGGCATCTGGCTGTACATCATTCTCATGTCTCTTCCTCTTTCTGTATCTAGACATTTCTCCTCCCCACCATGTCTTGCTCCGTTGGCCACTTCATGCATGGTTACCACTATTCTTGACTAAAGGAGGTCACAGGCAGTCCTCAAACACAATGGTACCTTACAGTGTTTCCAGGAGAAAGGTCAGTTCTCAGAATCTTGAGTGTAGCATATGTAATACAAGCACCTTTCTCTTGTCAGTAATAACTTCTTTACATAGCAAAACTTTAGCAAGTTATTATTAAAAATAACAACAAACTTTTCACATGAGGATGAAGACAGAAAAGAAGGCAGGTGATCTATCATGGGTGTTTGCATATGTCCAAACTCATCAAAGTGTACACACTGGAATATGGGAAACTCATTGTATATCAATTACACTTCAGTAAAGCTGTTAAAATTAATTCATAAAAAAGAACCTGGGAAATAAAGGTCATAATTTTCATATATATATATATATATATATGCTGCTTTAATGTCAAAATATTTTAAGGGTTAATTCATCCACATAGCAAATGCTTATTGAGCTCCTTTTATGTACCAGACTATCCTATATTTTCAGGCTGTTTTCTTAATCAGTGAATGCCAAAACTACAATAATCATGTGAGATTCATGTTGTTGTGATTGTTGTCTTAAATCATCTAAAATGCATGTCCATATGAAATAATATGGTAAGTGGATAAGGATACACCTACCAAATGTTTATCAGTGTGGCTTTTAAGAATGAAAACTAGGAAAGTAACCCAATTATTCAATAATAAAATGATTAAATTTATTATGGAATACAATGACATACTATGGGGCTATCACAGTTTTGATGTAGATATATAATTATTGAAGTGGGGGAAAACTATAATGCTAAGTGAAAAAAAACACATTGAAAACATTATGTTGTCAAACATTTTTCGTTAAAAAATGAATTTTTAAATAATTTTTCTTTATTATTTACTACCAGTAATTTTCTTTTATTAGGTATTCTATCTTCAAACAACTCTTACATGGCACTCATGCTTTCCTTGACTTTGTTCATTACATAGCAACATGTAAGAAACAATTATTATAAAAATGACTGTTTTTAGTAAATGGAATCTGATTTAATAACCAGTGTATATATGAAAAAAATGTAATTTAGATGAGTGACAGACAAACCGTTAGTACTCAAATCCACATTCACATATTAAAAACATCAAATGGTGGTGTTTTTGAGTTTTCTGTTTTTATCCTCTGGTCATTTCATTTCTTATGTGATACCGTTAGATCTTTTTTTTTTTTTTTTTTTTTTTTTTTTTTGTCGTAATTTACCTGATTCTTCTTTGTTGTCCCAGGTTGCTTAAGTAAATCAGCGATCTTAAATTGCCAAATTCCAGCCTAATTCTAAACTCCTGCTTAAAAACTAAAGTTTCAAACTCAACCAAAGCTCTCTCTGCCTTCTTCCAAAGAAATTTATTCAGGTCTTACCCTCTTTTGTGTGTCTTGAGTTCCCATTCTGAGGGTCAGATCCTGGTTTCCAACAACTTGCTCTCTCCTGGTCAGTTTTCTTTGATCATTTGGAGATGCTTGTCCTACTATTCTTGATTCACAAAACCTGGGTTTTTCTCTTCTTCCAAATGAAAGTATGATTTCAACACTATTCCTAAGGTTATTTTATATTCAGTCGTCCCAAACAACCAGTGGGCAACTTACTGTCCAAATCTTACAGCACTTCAAAACCTAATTTAATCAATAAATATGCATTGAAAGAAGACCTGACTTGTGCTTTTATGAACCACCTTGGTTTTCTCTGCATGGTTCTCATTACAACTTGTTAACCAATTTTCTGAGGGACTCACAAAATTTGAGGACAGGAAGTTCTACTAAATATTGCAAAATACCTAATGATATTAGTGTTTCTGTACAACATTAAGTAAAAATAATGGGAAAAAATAACATCAAGTAGGCTATGGCATAATAATAGTTGATGCCGAGAACATCTTGTACACCGAAGAGAATGGTATAGAGAACATGGAATGATATTTGCATATTTCTACAGAAATTGGCCTTACATTCCTCACATTTCAACACAAACAGTAACATCATCAACAGTGTTAGCAGCAGCTGTATATCTTGATTTCAATATCAACTTGCAAATTCACAGCTGCCAGATTAGTCTTTAAGGATAATGGAGGATAGTCTTTAAGGATAATGGATTAAAAGTTTGTAGTTTTTATCTTAAAGTGATATAGTCTGGAAATAGTTGGGATGAAATAAATCACAACCATATCAAAAATTTTCTGTATGGCCCAAGAGTGAACTGTCCTTCTGGATCTTATCCTCCAGATATGCCTCTGTTAGGACAATGAATTTCAGGATACAGTGCTCTAACTAAATCATGCAAGGCATAGCAGGCATCCTAGTTATTCCTAATGGTGTGCAAATATATAAATAAGTTTATATTAAGGACACCAGTTAGGAATAGAATTTAGAAGTTGTGGTATGGGTTTGGCTACTGATGTAATCTATCAGATGGCAGAAGGATTTGTCAGATTATAGAGTGAACACTATAATTGAGAAGTGCCATCATCTAATGGAAAGGCTTTAGCCTGGGATTCTTCAGCAAAAAACATTGATTCAACACCTAATCGCAGGTGCCATTATGCAGCAAGGCTAAAACCCAGCCTTTGCTTCCTCCTTATACCAAACTATGACCTTATGTGGAGCTATTTAAACCTTCCTTCCATATTATAGTTAGCTGATAAAATGAGAAGGATGTTACTTGATACATCTTACTTAATTTATGCTCCTGAAGATAAAATAACTTGATCTTGCAAAAGAGATAAAAATTAACCTCATAAAAGTGTGCCCATTATACTTGTCATCTCATATGTAGTTCTTTATAATTAAATGGCACATATAGAGAAGTCACTTCATTGGTGATTTTCTCCAAATAACCTATTACTTACAAATTTCTTTATCCACCTTTGAAGAAATTTTGCTTTCAGATAGTACATTGACAAAATCAAGAGTTTTCATAGATTAATAGCAACATATTCTCAATCTATAAGTTATGAAGACAGATTCCAAATTCAGTTCTGAAAGAGCATGCTTTATAGTTGTGACATTAAGTAGGAAAAAAATCTTCAGAATATTTTAGGGTGTATTAACTCTTGAGGTTAGGGCAGCTCCAAAAAGTTTTAAACAATATGAATCAGGTGAATTTATTTTGTAAAATAACTTCAAAAATCAAGTGAAACTTGTTAGGTTAATACCATTAACCCATGGCAAAGTGGTTCAAATGAATCCAATTTTAGTAAGAAAAGTAAAATTCTTTTTCTTTTGATGGTAGTGTCTTTGTGACCATGGTATTGAGGTCATTTAAACTAACAGGAACTAAAAGAGAAAAGTAAGAGGGTACAATTCTTTAAAATAATGGAAAAAGCTGTGGTTTTACATTGGATTTTATATTAGGGATACTTTAGTCAAAGTTCACTTTGAAGGTAATGGAGGATAAACTAATTTTCCATAGAGGACTGACCATGTGAAATCATAACATATGAAAGCCGCAATTTTAAATCTACTGAAGCACAACCACTGAGTGTAATTTCAAATCTAAACCCTTGCAGAGATCAGGAAAAAGAGAGAGTGAGCAATAGTAGGATGATAGAAGACTCGACAGATAGAGAGGGAGGTGAGAGAATATCACCCTGCTTGACATTGAATTGATACTCTTTTATATTAATTTTCAGCTCCATGGTTTTGGTAAATGTTCTCAAAAACTATTGAGTAGCAAGAACCCAATAGAAGTCAAGTTGTTTCTGTTAGCTTCACTCAAAATAACAGAACATATTCCTCTGCTTTTTACAGGGCATTTTCACTTCTAAAATGTACACCTCTTCAAGGCTGAAACTAAATCTTTTCCTTTTTTTTAATTTGCCACCATGCCAATAAGAATGGTTTGCAAAAAAATGGGTCCCAGTAATTAGAATTGAATCAAATTTCCTACTCATTTAGATTAAATTAAATTAATCCAATTTTATGTTTCAGAACAATGGAGCATAACTATTTCCATATTTGCTATTTAAGTTGCAAGAGAAAATTAAGAGTTTGGGGGGGAAAAGATAATTGGGTGCTTCTCTTAAAATTATTATTTAGAAAATTGGAAGAGTGGCTATAAATCTGCCATTATATTCTCTTACTAATTTTTTTACACTCTCTTACTAACTTTTACACTCTTTCACTAACTAATTTTTAACACAAAGGAACAATTTCACTATAATATTTTGCTGAATTGGTTTAGGTAATCAATAATGGTGATATGTATGGGCTAAACAAAGCTTTAGAAATATAGTATCTCATTAAACCTTCATTTTCACACTATGAGAAAAGAATCATTGCCACCATTTTAGTATGAGGTTTTGAGAGTGAGATAGATTTGTCCAGTCTTGAAAATTGAAGGAAATGGTCAACTGGACCTGTTTTCAGTTGATTTACTACCAACCAAATAAATGGTAGTGCAACATATATATTCATAATTAAGAATATACTCATAAGTAGACAAGACTCCCTGATGTTTGCCCCTCCCAGATGCCTGTCCTAAGTTTGGCAGTCTATATGGATGATGATAATCTTCCAGTAGAGTGAACTTTTAGGGCTGCTGGAGAGCCCACATCCAGACTCAAGGATCAATCCTATTATCCTATGAGGGTATCCTTTTTGGGTCAGAGTTTAACTCTTCTCTTTTCAATTGTTTGCTACCACATTGAGTATACAGCAGTCTTGGTCGTGTCCTACCACAGAGAAACTAAGAAATTTATTATGTTGGAGGTGTCTGGCTAGCTGAGTTGGTAGAGCGTCTGATTTTTTATCTCAGGGTTGTAAGTTCAAGCCCCTCGCTGGCTGTAGAAATTATTTTTTAAAAATTGTTAAATAATTTGGCATCAGCCAACATTTGAAGGATGATTTGAATCAGATCTGTCTGGCTCCAATCCCTCAATTCTGCTTGTATTGATTCCAAGTGTATATCTTTTCTTTTGTTTTCTGCATTGATTTAAAGTTTTAGTAAAAAAAAAAAAAATCTCATGACAACAAATGTGACCAAAATAATTCCAATACATTATTCATTATATACAATACATGAAGCATAAAATATTGAAAATATCTATATTAATCATTTCTTTAATCTAAATAATGGTGCCATGTTAAGAATTGTGTTTTGTTTTGTTTTTTTACCATTGAAAGCTATATATTACAGTTGTTGGAACTGGATGCTATTTTTTTTAGAGGAAAGGAGAAATCTCACAGAGGACTAAAGCTAAAAAGCATTGTGAAATGAATTAAACATCTCATAATTAGTCATTTTTTCTGGAGTTGTTTTCTTATAAAAATCTTTTAAATAATGTTTTCTCAATACTATTGTCACAGGTCTTATCTCTTTTTCCCTGATTTTGGTTTGTTTGTTTGTTTGTTTGTTTTTGAGTACTACTACACATATATTAAGTTTCTAGACTAAGGAATTATTTTTATCTTTTATGTTCTTTTGCAAAGTGTATATTTTGGTACAGAAAGAGAAATTATTAGGACATTTTAAGATGTACAAATTTCAAAACCTCAGAGTTGCTCTAATTTTATGAACTTCATACAGAAATAATGCAAACAAGAAAATAACTCAAATAATATTGTAAGATACACATGAATAACAGTAGACAGAATGTAAATATACATAAGTGTGTAGGCATAGGTGCCTGGAAATGTGAACTTCATCGAGACTTACCAGTGATTTTATTTTTTATTTTTATTTTTCAGCTTACCAGTGGTTTTAAATATACTATAGATTAAATAATTAAAATCACTTATTGGGTTGGTTTTGTATGTAAAACAGTTAATCAGGTATCAAGTTATTCCTTTTTGAGGACATTCTAGTTTATCTACAAAAGACAAAATCTTCAGGAAATATGAGACCAATAACAAAATAAAATAGCTGACATATGAGATTTGATAGAGTCTTGATCACTGGAATCCAAAGGCAAGTTCATGTCTGTCTGGGTAACATTCCAGACACATTGGTCAATGTATGTAATTGTCTGCTTGCCAAGCTCAGGATGAAATATGAAAGTATTTGAAGATTAGCATTAAAATTCTCCTAATACTTCTTTCAAAATGATATTCAAAATTCATCTCACACAGGATGCCTTCCTGACAGTTTTGGCAGGGGGAAACATCTTTCCTTCTTTAAATGTGGCTTCTGAGAAATGTATTTTCTTTTCAAATTTACATGAAATCTTTATTAAAAAAAAGAAATAAAAACGAGTGAATCAATATACGTAAGAAAACAACATCTTTGAAGTTATTTGTTGAGACTTTCTATTGGGCTCTTTTCTGGTGATATATATGTGTATATCCATTCACATGCATATATGTGATACATATATACATACAACATAAACTTGGCTTACTTCTTTCATTCACACTATAAACACTGGAAGACTGGTGTTGAGTAGAAGAATGTGTCCACGTAGCATGTTGGCATAACGAAGTATTATTTGTCTCAAGTCAAAGAGAGACTAGAACCTCATTTTTTTCCCATCCAATAAACGTACAAAGTACATGTAACTTGGCTACACATCCATGGTAAATGAAACATTAGAGCTTTCCTGATGAGTAGCAGCTGACATCTCCCATCCACTCATGGCTTATCCTCCATATGGGGCAAACTCCATAGAGGTGGTGAACACCATTAATGCCAATTTGGAAAAAGACTCTAAGGAGGAAGCTTTTGTTTGATGAAGGGCTTGTGTCTCAATGGCGTATGGAGTTTATTTGGGAATCATAACTTTTGACAAACAAAACCACAGAAAAAAAGACATTTTTCAGAACATTTCATCATAGAAGTTAGTCATTTTAAGTTGAGCGATCAGGAAATGTGTCAATGACAAAATGACATTTGAGAAGTCCTGAGGAGGTAAGGAAACAGCCATTGAAATAACTGATGAGTACAAGAGAAGGCTTTCAGGCAGAGAAAAATAAAAAAAAAAACAAAAAACAAAACATTTATCAGTAATTACAATACCCCGTGATTTCCAATATTCTTCAGTAAAATAAATGCATGCTCAACTGATAGTAGTATACATAGCAACCTAATAAGTAGAGAGATTGAGAAAAATTCTTATATCTTATAAATGAAATATCTCAAGTGTTAGTATTTACAAGTGGAAGGTAGGGGGAAACACATTAAATTGCCTTATATTCTTTCAGGGCAACAAATACAGTACTACCTCCCCGGAGAATAAACAGATAACTTTCTTTTTAAAAGCAGTGAAGTCACAATTAAAATGAGCAATCTGTTTGAAAAGACCCTTTTAAAGAGTTATCATTGATCATTCTCTTGACCTTTGCTTCATATAACTGCATCTGCCTGATAGAAGTTAAGATATGACAGACATAAGATCATCACTTAAGACATTCAGTAATAGTCCTGTGAACTAAGTAGGTGAAATTTGAAGACTCAAGTGGTATACATGTGCAAAAACATACATCAAAAGGTTTAAATAGGTATAGTTCACAGAAGTCTCAACAAAAAGGGAAGAATTGGTGTGCCTGGGGGGCTCAGTCGGTTAAGCATCTGCCTTTGGCTCAGGGGTCCTGAGATCTAGCCAGGCTTCATGTTCCCTGTTCAGTGGGAGTCTGCTTCTCCCTTCACCCCTCCCCAACATTCATGCTCTCTCTCACTCTCTCACATGCTCTCTCTCAAATAAATAAAATATTTTTTAAAAAAGGAAGAATTATATATAAAGCATTATACAGAATTACTTCATAATAAAATCTTAGTTCTCCAGTTCCTCTTTTTTGCAGAACATGACATGTTAACTTTAAAACAATATTTCATTCCTCTATGAAAGTCTGAGTTTTTTTTTTCTAGATTTGTCTTCCAACAAATCATCATTTGAAGGTGACAAAAATATTTAATTTTTTTCTATTATACCAATATTTTATTTTCAGGGACTCTGTCTATTAAAGTCCTCTGATTTTTACATGGTCTGGTCTTTAAAATAGCAGCCACTTTAGATTGAATTTAATAAACTACCTATGTTTACCCTGGGGAAAGATCCTCATATCAATGAATGCTTTTAATGGTATGTAGATGGTTTCTGTACATCATTTAGAATACATCAATGTTAATAATTTCTGGTGTTAAATTTATTTTAGGTCTGTAACAAAGGAAATCAACTCCAAAAACTGTGCTTGCATAGGATAACAGGTTTAAAGGCATTGATATTGTCTGAAAAATTAGGATTGTCACATTGAAAAGTGAAAACAGTAATTAAAAAGCAACATTTAACTTTTAACCTAAGTTTGAACAATGCCAAATGAGTTGGAAAGAAAATGAAGCAAGATTAGTGTTATGTGTTTACAGATTGGAGACTACCTGAATTGGGTGAGGAGGCAGTAGAAATAGGACATGATTTGCAGGGAGCTCTAGATGTGCAGAAGGGTAGGTAATGGTTGGTATCCAGAAATGTGGAGGTCCTTTTCTGGTCTATAAGGAGGAACCTCGGGAAGCAGAGATAATAGTTGTAGCTATTATGTTTTTGCCATTCAGGAGAACCCACAGGACCACAAGCACAGAGAAGCAAAATCAGCCCTAACCCTGTGATGTGGTAGGAAGATCTTCTCTTGGATTCTTACTTAGTCCTGCAGGAGATACCTAATTGAGTAGTGAAATCTTTGTCGTATGTCACCTGTGCTTTGCTCATGTATGGCCTTTGCTTTCCTTAAATGTCTCAGGACATTATTAAGTTCTCCCTATTCACAATATAATGGAGAATGAAGTGGTATTTTGACCCTCTGAATGGCAGTGGTGGTACAGGTAGGAAAACCAAACACCAGTGAACTTGTAGTGGACCCACTCTAATTATACATCAGTGGGGATTCCAAAAAATCAAAGTGGGGTGGGGCAAGATGGAGGAGTAGGGTCCCCAAGTCACCTGTCCCCACCAACTTACCTAGATAACTTTCAAATCATCGTGAAAACCTACGAATTCGACCTGAAATGTAAAGAGAGAACAGCTGGAACGCTACAGAGAGAAGAGTTTTCACTTCTAACAAGGCAGGAAGGCCGGAAAAAAATAAAAAAGAATCCAGTGGGGGAGGGGCCCTGTGAGGAGCCGGGCTAAGGCCCTGGGGCGAGAGCCTCCGGGACAGGAAAGCGCAGCCTCACAGAAGTGGGAACTTTAAAAATCCACTCCGGATTCTTCCTCAGACAGGCGCTTAGCAGGGAATTCCGGCAGGTCCTCAGGAGGACTCCAGTCTCCCGGAGTCACCAACAGAGGAGGTGCGCCCGGGGGAGAGCGCGCCGCACACCGCGGGCCCAGCTGGGTAAAGGGCTGGAGCGCGCCCCGGGGGCCTGCGGGGAAGCTCAGGCGGCGGCTCCAGGCGGAGGGGGCTGCATCCTGCTACCTTGGGGAGCCACGGCCCAAGAGCATGATTCCAGCAGCACAGGTCCCAGATCTCAGGGTGCTGGGGGACACAGCCCACGATCCTGTGCTGTCCCCGGGAACGGCAGAGGCAGGGAGGGTCCAGGACAGGGAGGACACTCCTGCCGCCCGGCGCCCACAAGCTGTGCAAGTCAGCGCCCACCCCACCCCCTTCCCCGCCCCTGGGAGCATCCAGACCAGTGCGGAACGGGGGCTGCGGTAGTTACTGTGGGAGCTGACTCCAGGGCTGGAGAGTTGGCTGCTGCCAGTGGTGTTGTTTCTTCTGGTGTCACCGTATATCTGGGATGGAGCAGGGCTGCCAGGGAACAGGGGCCTTATGGGGTAAACAGCTCCCACTGAGCCTGGCACGGGGCGGGGGAGGGGCAGCTCCCCCAGGTGCACACACCTGAGAATCAGCACAGCAGCCTCTCCCCCAGAAGACCAGCTGGAAGGACAGGGGAAGAGCAAATCCTTGACAGAGCAGTGCTGGAAAGCTCCAGGGGAACGCAAGGGATTTACAGTGCATAGGACCAGAGAGTACCCCTCCTTTTTTTTTTCCTTCCTTTTTCCAGTACAACTCATTTTTATACCAGACTGTAAATTTCCGTATTTTTTTCTCTTTTCCCACCTTAACTACAATATTTTACTACCTTTTCATTTTTCAGATTCTTCCTTTCTGACTTTCATATTTCTACAATTACAGGTCCTAGATATATTTTCCACTTCTAGAATGCCTTCAACATACTCAACTTAATTTTGGGAGATATACAAGATATGTTTCTTGTTTTCTGTTTTTTTGTTTTGTTTGTTTTGTTTTGTTTTCTCTGCCTCATTTTGTTCTACAACGGTGGAAGTTAATACCTTCTAAAACATGAACATCATGCACCCAGAAACAAGTGGTATGCCGTGCTGGTTCATTCTGTGAGACTCCTCATTCCCATTCTGCCCCCCCTCTTTTATCTCATTTATGTTTTGGTGGTCAATGTTGGGGCCCTCTACAAGTATTTCTGGATTATATAAATTTGGGACTGAGCATCTTCTAATATAAAGAAATTAATATACTCAGAAACAAGAGGATCACTCTCTAGAACCCCTCATGTAGACTACATTCTCCCTCCACTACAACTTCTTCACCACCACAATCTCTCAGTCCCCCCTTTTTTTCCTTCTCCTCTTTTGTTCTTTTTTTTTTCTTTTCTTTTTTTTTTCTCTTCTTTAGGATTCCTGGCCTTTTATTTTGTACTACCTTGTTTTAAATTTGATTTTCACGTTAGTGGTCTTTTTGTTTTATTTCATTCTGACCTTTGTTTTCAATTTCTGGTTTCTGACATCGGCAGAATAATCTAGGGTGAAATTTACTTAGGTCATGGTTGATATTCTTGATGCAGCCCACTCATACAACCACTCTGCACTAAGCAAAATGACTAGAAAGAACTCACCATGAAAGGAAGAATCAGAAACAGTACTCTCTGCCACAGAGTTACAGAATTTGGATTACAATTAGATGTCAGAAAGTCAATTCAGAAACACAATTATAAAGCTACTGGTGGCCCTGGAAAAAAGCATAAAGGATTCAAGAGACTTCATGACTGTGGAATTTAGATCTAATCAGGCCAAAATTAAAAATCAATTAAATGAGATGCAATCCAAACTGGAGATCCTGATGATGAGGGTTAATGAGGTAAAAGAAAGAGTAAGCGACATAGAAGACAAGTTGATGGCAAGGAAGGAAGCTGAAGAAAAAATAGAAAAAAAGTTAAAAGACCATGAGGAAAGGTTAAGGGAAATAAATGACAGCCTCAGAAGGAAAAATCTATGTATAATTGGGTTCCAGAGGGCGCTGAGAGGGCCAGAGGGCCAGAAAGCATATTTGAACAAATCATAGCTGAGAACTTCCATAATTTGGGGAGGGAAACAGGCATTCAGATCCAGGAGATTGAGAGGTCCCCCCCTAAAATCAATAAGAACCATTCAACACTTTGACATTTAATAGTGAAATTTGCAAATTCCAAAGATAAAGTGAAAATCTTTAAAGCAGCAAGAGACAAGAGATCCCTAACTTACATGGGGAGAGGTATTAGATAAACAGCAGACCTCTCCACAGAGACTTGGTAGGTCAGAAAGGGCTGGCAGGATATACTCAGGGTCCTAAATGATAAGAACATGCAGCCAAAAATACTCTATCCAGCGAGGCTCTAATTCAGAATAGAAGGAGAGATAAAGAGCTTCCACGATAGGTAGAAGCTGAAAGAATATGTGACCACCAAACCAGCTCTGCAAGAAATATTAAGGGGGACTCTGTAAAAGAAAGAGGAAGCTCAAAGAAATAATCCACAAAAACAGGGACTGAATAGGTATTATGATGACACTAAATTCATATCTTTCAACAGTAACTCTGAATGTGAATGGGCTAAATTATCCCATCAAAAGACGCAGGGTTTCAGACTGGATAAAAAAAGCAAGACCCATCTATTTGCTGTCTACAAGAGACTCATTTTAGACCTCAGGATACCTACAGCCTGAAAATGAAAGGTTGGAGAACCATTTACCATTCAAATGGTCCTCAAAAGAAAGCAGAGGTAGCAATCCTCATATCAGATAAAGTTTATCCCAAAGACTGTAGTAAGAGATGAAGAGGGAAACTATATCATACTTAAAGGATCTATCCAACAAGAGGACCTAACAATCGTGAATATTTATGCCCCTGATGTGGGAGCTGCCAAGTATATCAATCAATTAATAACCAAAGTAAAGACATACTCAGATAATAATACACTAATACTGGGAGACTTCAACACAGAACTTTCTGCAAATGACATATTTTCTAAGCACAACATCTCCAAAGAAACAAGAGCTTTAAATAATACACTGGACCAGATGGATTTCACAGATTGTAAATATAACTTTACATCCAAATGCAACTAAATACACATTCTGGGGATCCCTGGGTGGCTCAGCAGTTTGGCACCTGCCTTTGGCCCAGGGCACGATCCTGGAGTCTGGGATCGAGTCCCACGTCATACTCCTGGTATGGAGCCTGCTTCTCCCTTTGCCTGTGTCTCTGCCTCTCTCTCTCTCTATGTCTATCGTGAATAAATGAATAAAATCTTTAAAAATATATATAAAAAAAGACACATTCTTCTCAAGTGCACATGGAACCTTCTCCAGAATTGACCACATACTGGGTCACAAATCAGGCCTCAACCAATACCAAAAGACTGGGATTGTCCCCTGCATATTTTCAGACCATAATGCTTTGAAACTTGAACGCAATCACAAGAAGAAATTTGGAAGAAACTCAAACATATGGAGGTTAAAGAGCATCCTGCTAAAAGATGAAAGGGTCAACCAGGAAATTAGAGAAGAATTAAAAAGATTCATGGAAATTAATGAAAATGAAGATGCAACCATTCAAAATCTTTAGGATATAGCAAAAGCAGTCCTAGGGAGGAAATACATCGCAATACAAGCATCCCTCAAAAAATTGGAAAAAACTCAAATACACAAGCTAATCTCACACCTAAGCAACTGGAGAAAGAACAGCAAATAAAACCTACACCAACTAGATGAAGAGAGTTAATAAAGAATCAAGCAGAACTCAATGAAATAGAGACCAGAAGAATTGTGGAACAGATTGACAAAACCAGGAGTTGGTTTTTAAAATAATTAATAAGACAGTAAACCCTTAGCCAGCCTTATTAAAAACAAAAGACAAAAGACTCAAATTAATAAAATCACAAATGAAAAAGGAGAGATCACCACCAATACCAAGGAAATACAGGTGATTTTAAAAACATATTATGAGCAGCTATATGCCAATAAATTAGGCAATCTAGAAGAAATGGACGCATTTCTGAAAAACCACAAACTACCAAAACTGGAACAGGAAGAAATAGAAACCCTGAACAGGCCAATAATCAGGGAGGAAATGAAGCAGTTGTCAAAAGCCTCCCAAGACACAAAAGTCCTGGGCCAGATGGCTTTCCAGGGAAATTCTAACAAACATTTAAAGAAGAAACAATATATATTCTACTAAAGCTGTTCTGAAAGATAGAAAGGGATGGAATACTTCCAAACTGGTTCTATGAGGCCAGCATCACCTTAATTCCAAAACCAAAGACCCCACCATAAATGAGAATTATAGACCAATATCTCTGATGAACACCAATGCAAAAATTCTCAACAAGATACTAGCCAAAAGGATCCAACAATACATTAAGAAGATTATTCACCATGACCAAGTATGATTTATCCCCAGGATGCAAGGCTGGTTCCACACTCATAAAGCAATCAGCATGATAGATAATATCAGCAAGAGAAAAACCAAGAACCATATGATCCTCTCAATAGATGCAGAGAAAGCATTTGACAATATACAGCACCCATTCCTGATCAAACTCTTCAGAGTGTAGGGATAGAAGGAACATTCCTCAGAATCTTAAAAGCCATCTACAGGAAGCCCACAGCAAATATCATTCTCAATGGGGAAACACTGGGAGCCTTTTCCCTAGATCAGGAACATGACAGGGATGTCCACTCTCACCACTGCTATTCAACATAGTACTAGAAGTCCTAGCCTCAGCAATCAGGCAACAGAAAGAAATAAAAGGCATTCAATTTGGCAAAGAAGAAGTCAAAACTTTCCCTCTTCACAGAAGACATACCGTACCTAGAAACCCAAAAAACTCCACCCCAAGATTGCTAGAACTCATACAGCAATTCGGCAGTGTGGCAGGATACAAAATCAATGCCCAGAAATCAGTGGCATTTCTGTACACTAACAATAAGACTGAAGAAAGAGAAATTAAGGAGTCAATCCCATTTACAATTGCACCCAAAAGCATAAGGTACCTAGGAATAAACCTAACTAAAGAGGTTATGGATCTATACCCTAAAAACTATAGAACACTTCTGAAAGAAATGGAGGAAGACAAAGAGATGGAAAAATACTCCATGCTCATGTATTGGCAGAATTAATATTGTGAAAATGTCAATTTTACCCAGGGCATTTTACATGTTTAATGCAATCCCTATCAAAATACCATGGACTTTCTTCAGAGAGTTGGAAGAAATAACCTTAAGATTTGTGTGGAATCAGAAAAGACCCTGAATAGCCAGGGAAATCTTAAAAAGAAAACCAGAGCCCAGGGCATCACCATGCCGGATTTCAAGTTGTACAACAAAGCTGTGGTCATAAAGACAGTGTGGTACTGGCACAAAAACAGACACATAGATCAATGGAACAGAATAGAGAACCCAGAAATGGGCCCTCAACTCTATGGTCAACTTATATTCAACAAAGCAGATAAGACTATCCACTGGAAAAAGGACAGTCTCTGCAATAATGTTGCTGAGAAAATTGGACAGCCACGTGCAGAAGAATGAAACTAGACCACTCTCTTATACCATACACAAAGATAAACTCAAAATGGATAAATGATCTAAATGTGAGATAGGAATCCATCAAAATACTAGAGGAGAACACAGGCAACAGCCTTTTTTAACTTGGCAACAGCAACTTCTTGCAAGATACATCTATGAAAGCAAGGAAAAAAATGCAAAAATGAACTATTGGGACTTAAGATTAAAACCTTCTGCACAGCAAAAGAAACAGTCAACAAAACTAAAAGACAACCCACAGAATGGAAGAAGATATTTGCAAATGACATATCAGATAAAGGGCTAATATTGAAGATCTATAAAGAACTTCTTAAACTCAGCAAAGAAACAAACAATCCAATCATGAAATGGGTAAAAGACATGAACAGAAATTCTACCAGAAGACATAGACATGACCAACAAGCACATGAGAAAATGCTCCTCATCCCTTGCTGTCAGGGAAATACAAATCCAAACCACAATGAGCTACCACCTCACCCCAGTGAGAATGGTGAAAATTAACAAGACAGGAAGTAACACATGTTGGAGAGGATGTGGAGAAAGGGGAACCCTCCTGCACTGTTGGTGGGAATGTGAACTGGTACAGCCACTCTGGAAAACTGTGTGGAGGTTCCTAAAACAGTTAAAAATAGAACTACCCTATGACCCAGGAATTGCACTGCTGGGGATTTACCCCAAAGATACAGATGTAGTGAAATGGCAGGACACCTGCACCCTAATGTTTCTAGCAGCAATGTCCACAATAGCCAAACTGTGGAAGGAGCCTCGGTGTCCATCTAAAGAAGAATGGATAAAGAAGATGTGGACTGGGATCACTGGGTGGCTCAGTGGTTTGGTGCCTGCCGTTGGCCCAGGGCGTGACCCTGGAGACCCAGGATCGAGTCCCACATCGGGCTGCCTGCATAGAGCCTGCTACTCCCTCTGCCTGTGTCTCTGCCTCTGCCTCGCTCTGTCTCCCTCTCTGTCTCTCAGAATAAATAAATAAAATCTTAAAAAAAAAAGAAGCTGTGGTCTATGTACACAATGGAATATTACTCAACCATTAGAAATGATGAGTACCCACCATTTGCTTCAATGTGCATAAAACTGGAGGGTATTATGCTGAGTGAAGTAAGTCAATTGGAGAAGGACAAACATTATATGGTCTCATTCATTTGGGGAATATAAAAAATAGTGAGAGAGAATAAAGGGGAATGGAAAGAAAATGAGTGGGAAATATCAGTGAGGATGACAGAACATGAGAAACTCCTAACTCTGGGAAATGAACAAGAAGTAGTGGAAGGGGAGGTGGGCAGGGGAATGGGTGACTGGGTGACAGGCACTGAGGGACCACTTTACGGGATGAGCACTGGGTGTTAGGCTATATATTGGCAAATCGAACTCCAATAAAAACATACACCAAAAAAAAAAAAAAATCAAAGTGGTTGTGGGAGGAAGAAGTCTGAACTTTCTTAACTTTCTTAAATTTACATTTTTGCACATATTTTTATACTGTCGAAATATATTTAGATAAACATAAATGTTCATAATTTACAGAGTAATAAATGCACAAATATTGATGGGAACATGCTTATCTATTTATTTTGTATATTTACGTGATCACGAAAAGTTAGGAGATTCACTCAGATACTCAAAAGTCAAGTCTCTTAGAAAAACAAAATTAGATTCAAACATTTGTTGGATTTAGCCCATAAACACAATCTTATTGCTACATGGTCTGGTATTTCTTGTATTTCATTCCAAATACCCAGCTGCCTATAGCCGCTCTCTTAGTGTTTGATTGATAAAAGTAATGCTAGTAATACCATCTGCATGTGATTCAATGATGCCAATCCCCCAATTGTTTAAAATTTTGTAAAAGTAGGTAAATTAAAAAAAAAAAAAACAGGAAAAAAACAGGAAAGAAAACTTCTTCTCTTCTGAGGGTGTTTCCTCAACTGCTTTTTAAAAATTCTTCTCCCAAGTTTATGTATTTTTAGGACAACTGTACTTCAAAAATTCTGTAGTTTATCTTATAGAAGAAACACCCATGGGAACTGGATCCTTGCAGTGCCAGCAGCGCTCAGATCTCAGGATGAGGTGCCCCCAAATGTGAATATCCTCATCACAGTTGCATCACACACCATATACCCACCTTTTGTAGGGTAAAGACCTCATCAAATCAGTCTTTTGCTCTGCATGATGACTTTCTGTTCTCAATTTCTATGCTCTTTTACTCATAAACTCTACACTCACGGTGCATGTCTGAGAATTCAATTCTGTCATTATTCGATAAGTACAGTAAAAATATTCTTTTGTTGTACTCTCCAGATTTAAGTGTCTTTTCTGACACTGTGTCGGTCCAGCTGCTACTTGGCCTTCCCTAGACATATTTTGCATAGATAATGCGTTTGCATTTTAAGAATCATCTGTTATTTTGATTCTCCCTTCCATAGCAATTTGTCTTATCTTGTCTAGTAAAATCATTCTCATCAGAGCTCTTTTTCTTCTAGTTCCTGCATTATTTTACTAGCAATGAAAATTTGCTATTGAGACATCTTGCCACCCTTAGGACAAAAAATGGCTGTAGATTTTTAGGGAGCAGTAGATCAATCATTCTTCCATTTACCAGCATGGAAACCAATTTGGCAGAGATGTAATGTGAGAATATGCCTTGGCTTTTTGAGTTATTACAGCATAATGCCATGTGTAACCGACGCTATTTTCTACATAACAAATTATTTTTATACATTTTTACAATTCATACAACTTAAGAAAGCATGGCATTAACATGGATAAGATAAATTTTATGGATCCTAACAAGTAAAAAAAAAAAAAAGGAGGAAAGATAAAGACAGTGAAATACAGGAAGAAAAATAAAAGAGAAAAAAATGCAACAAAAGTGACAATAAAAGCATTGCTGTACTAATTTTACAGTTGGCATGGCCATCATTCATTGAGTTCAGAATTGTCTGTAAAGTTATAACTATTATTTACATAAAATATATTGTAGATTACAAGTTCATGAAGAAAACAATGCATATTTAAATATTAAAGCTTCCCTATCTATGCCCAAACTCTCCGTGTTAGATTGTATCATAGTTTTAATAATCTGCACTTTGTCAAAAATACTTAAATATATTTTTTCAACATTTTCATATACCCACAAGTATATATTTTCCTTTTATTTCAAAAAGGTACATCTAAAATATAAATTTTCAAAGATAAATATGTTTATTGTAGCTTCATAATAAGCAATATAGCACATTAAGACAAATGGAAATTAAAATAATATTGTCAGAGCACTTATAATGAAGTAGGACTCACCCTGAATTTTTGCAGTAAATTTAAAATAATACAAATAAAAATAAATAATATCAATGAATTCTTAGTATGGTTTAGGCATTTCACATGAATTCAAGCACTTCTCATGAATTGTCTCATGAAATCCACCTTTGATGATCCATTATGGATTAATTTCAGGTTATTTCATTTAACTGTGACAGATCTGAGACTATTAAAAGTTTAAGTAAGCCATCCAAATCATTTTGGAAAAAAATCAATAATTGATTGTAGTTAATTAAAACTGATCAATTAAAAAAGAGATTATCCAACTTGGTCTAAACAGATAGATCTAGGTGGTACTTAAAGCATAAAAATACAGACAGATGAAATAAAAGGTGGTAAATGATATAGCACATAAAACTAAACACAAACAAGATGTGGGTTATATTAATATTAGAAAAAAATAAAATTTATATACTGTTAGCAACACTGATCAAATAAAAGACAGAGACTGTATAAATTGCCAGAACCTGGAAATTAAAGCAAGAAATAAATCACTGCAAATCCTACGGAGAGCAAGATAATTTTTACAGGAATATTATAATCTACTTATAAATTTTAAAACTTGGAAGAATAAGACAAATTTCTTAAATTCTTTATCAATACAGCTTATTAAGCTGACATAGTAAAAAATGCAAAATATTAAACTTAAATCTATTAAAGAAATGGAAATCAACAAATATTTTCCTACAAAAATATATCTGATATGCTTCACAGGTGAATCTAACAAATGTTTAAGAAAGAAAGAATACAAAACTCATACAAACATCTTTACAAGTAAAAAAAAATGGGGAATGTACCCCAACTTGTTTTATGAGGCCACAATGACCCCAATCCCAATATCAGACAAGGATCTTTCAAGAAAAGAAAATTGTTGAACAATATCCCTGATGAATTTAAACTAAAAAAATTAATAGAATATTAGCAAGTTGAATTTAGAAACATACTAAAAAGAGTAATTGAGTGTGACCAGAGGGTGTTAAGCTAAATAAATTTAATATAACAGTAAAAGATTCATCAATGGACTTTACCACATAAGTAAATAAAGGAGAAAAAAAACACATGTTCTTCAACATGAACACAGAAAAGGCATTTGAAAAAAAAAATCAGTATTGATCCATTCATAAAGAAACAAATGAATGACGCTGTCTTTGTGACTTATTCTGTGTCTACCAATGTCTATGTGACTCGAACCCAGTGTTTAGTCTCTCCATGTTAGGCTTATGTGTGGGATTTGTGGCTATTAGGTGTATTTGTGTGAGGAGCAGGACACACGCCAAGAGAGCCCTTTGCTGGGTCTTTTCTGACTGGTCTTTGTTCATTGTTCCTGGGAGGGACCCCTGTCTCTGAGAGGCTTCTCCCACCAGCCTTCATTCTTGGTGCACACCCCGCTTCTTAATAATCTCTAGTCATGAGAAACTCACTAAAGACATTGCATTTATGTTGTACTTAGACCTGTGGCTTCCTTGAATCTTAGTTTTGTTTCTTGGAGATCTGGGAAAGGGTCCTGGATATCTACCCATGAGAGAGTATGAAGGAAGAGAATATGTATAATTCACACAGATGTATCTTTTAATATGCAACTTACAATCTCTGTGTTAAATCCCTTATGTATGTAGAGTATTTAACACAGACTCTGGAAGAATAAAGGTCTTCATTCCTTAAGGCTTATTGTTTTGGGTTGTTATCTTTGGTGTTTGAACAGAAGTGAATTATAGAAGCAAATGGCAAGCTTCAGGTACTATTTGGGAAGCAAGTGAGAAGCTAGAGTCTGATAATCAGGAAGGGCACAGAGGGTCACATGCTTAATAAAGATTTCCACAGAAGAGTGGCCAACTGTTGGTTAATCTGGAAGCAAAACTCAATGATAGAGTGAGCCTACACTTCAAGCCACTCTATTAATAATATAGGATAAATCAGTTGCCCAGCCATAAAGGAAAAGTAAAAAAGAAAGGAAGCTGCCAGAAAACTGACTATAAGTCAAGGACTTGTTTTTTGTAAGTTTAGATATAAAATAACTATGTGGTTATGGAGTGACTATAGTTAGAGAAGAGACTTCCTCACTAACTAGCCAATTGGGATATGAAATTAGATAAGGACCTGGGTGATCCACCAGACCAGAGGTTCCCTAACTACAGCTGGCAGGCCAATTCTGTTTCTGCCCATAACATTTAGGGGAAATACAGCCATTCTCATTTGTTCTTGTCTTGTCTATGGCTGATTTTGTCTATGATGGCAGAAGTTGAATAGGAGAAACTTTGTACACAAATCCTAAAATACTAACTGGCCCTTTTTAGAAAAAAAAAAAAAAACTTTTCTGACCATTGCACTAAACGTTGTTAACCTTTGGGGTAACACTTGTAGAACATCTTGCACTTCCTCCAAACACCAAAGCAATTGGCTTCATGGACTGAAAAAAAATAAAGTATATTCACTCGTTTGAAGGGTCATGGGATGAGGGAAAGAACCAAAAAATTTTACTCTGAAGCCTGGCTGATGACCCATCACATTTTTTAGATACTTTGTGGACTTGTTCTCTGGTTGCTTAAATCTGTGTGTCTATATTTCTAAGTAGATTGTGTGGTCCTTGAGAGAAAATTAAATATTTCTATGTGCTTTTTTTTTTTTACTACTTCATAGTTCTCTTGACAGGGTAGATATTTTAGCAGGCATGCTTTTTGGAATGAATTAAATAAATATTAGGATAAGTACATAGTGAAATATTAATTTTCTTTTATCATAATTTCTTAAACTTATTACGTAATATTACATGCATTAGAGGATCTCAGTGCTGTTTATTATGAATTTCTTCAATTCTTGTACTGTATTATATCTTATTTCAAAATATTTCAATAAAACCAATGCAAATAACATTTGCCTTTACTTCCATTTACATATTAAGAGGCATAGATGGCTGTCTTATGGTAATGACAGTTAAATTATCCTCTAAATTACCATTTTTTCCAACTGGACCATATCCAGAAAAGACATGCAGAATATCAAATTGGTATCACCGAATTATAACTACAGTATAGTAAATTTTGAATATGTTAGTTTATACAACAAAATGAAATACTACATTGTAGAGCATCAATAAATATTAAGCTATGTAAGTTATTGACACTCTTTTTGGCAACTACTAATTCTGGAAGTTAATTAAGAGAGTGTTCTACTGTTCGTATATCATCTGAGAGAACATTCAAGCTATTTTCTTTTAATTTTATCTTCCATATCATAGAGTTCTTCTATAGTGAATATGAATACAAAATATTGAACACAAAATACAAAAAAAAAATTCTAGGGATTGAGGTGATAGAACTAAATAAAGAAGGAAGAGTAGGAGTTTTTGAACAAAAGTCTCCCTGACTTTAGAAGTCATTCTGCTGTAATATTCTTCTCTAAATAATAGTAGTAGTGGGAATGTGGACATAGTCACGTTTACTATAGAAAACATTCATTATATTGTACTGCTTAATGTAAATATATATCTGTTCTGCCTAAAAATCATAATTCTATATTTTATTGTGTTTCTTATAGTTTTGTAATAACTTATTTTTGAGAATTGTATCAGAATAGAGTACATGAAAAGCACGTCCTGGAAGCCAGTGCCTGCTTCATTCTTGATGGGTAGAATGAACAGCTGGGTGGAGGGAGTCACACACCAAGAAACACACCTGGGTCATTCACCACGGGTTCAGACCTATGCGTTGAAGTTCTAGGAATGCTATTCCACCAGCTAATTAAAAGAGGGATTACTTTTAGAAAAACATTGAAATTGCACTCAATTTTAATATAGTAACGGACAAAATCAATGCTAAAGTGTCTAACAAACAGAGATCTTAACTTTTACTTATTGATACAGTTCATTTACATAGCATAGCTATTCTAAGTGGACAAGACTACTTTGGATTAAAAACTACAGGTCTGAAAGGTATGTGGGGAATCCACAATCAGAGCAAAAGGGGTTTGTAAGTATCTTGTGCCATTTTTAAAGACAAATTTCTCCAATCTAGTGACTTTGTTTTTGTTTTTGTTTCTGTAAAGGTTATGGCTGATTAGAAATAGGATTGCACTGAGCTGGTGCTTGAATTATTTGTCATTGTATTTCCTTTCTCCCGACTCCTGTTGTGTGCAACTTTACAGGATGTCTCCATCATCTTGTAAAATTAATATCATCTTCATGGAAACATTCCGGATATTAATTATTTTTATCCCACCAGATGGGCATGCATTTAGATTAACCAAAGATATAAAAAATACGAAGGACAAATGATAGAAGGTAATGTAAAAACTTCATTGTTAAAGAAAACAACAACACTACATTGTTACATGAAAATTGTATCCAGCCATGCATGACCTGAATGCAACTATTGATTAAATTATTATTTTTTACTCTTCTTTCTTCCCTAATCCTTGCAGTACTTGTTCTCTTTATCTAATTTTTAAAAAATGATACAAATTCAGATTTTCAAAAGGTATTCTTAAGAATCTAGTGAGGATCTAATATTGCTTTCATTTTGATACAGAAATAAAACCTTTGGGAGGCCCTAACTTCCAAAATATATAGTTTTTTTTAGCTAATATAATTTAATTTTACTCTGGAGAATGTCTTCCAAATTTTTAAAAAGATAAGCTTCATGTGACTTCCCATTGGACCTGTTTTCTAAGAAAATGAATATTTTTTTGAAGTTTGGTGATACATGGTGTACAAGAGACTATTAAAAATATTTACATGTGCAAGATTCTAAAACCAGAGTGTCATTCTGAGCTTAATTATGTGACCAATTTTATTGTTAATATAATAATGGAAGGGAAATAAATTCTTTTTATTTGTATTAGGGAACTGAATTTATGTAAGTACACCAAAAGAGTGTAGACACAAATCACAAGTGAATGACTTTTTTTTTTTTACAGTAAAAATTCCCATTAATGCCATTTTACTACTATGTTATATAACTTCATCCTTTTCTTCTAATGGACAGAATTTTTCACTTGTAGAAATAGCTTTTCAGCTGTTATTTCCTAACCTTGATGTATTAAAATGGAACAAAATGTTTCCTCCAGAGCATCTGAAATGCTCTCTCCATTCCTCTCCTACTTTCCCTACTAGCATTTAACCTAAGAGTCCTTTCTATTCAGTGAATTTAATAAATTAGATATTACATTTTACACTTTTACGTATTACTATTATTGGTACTTATAATAGAAATATTTTTACATAAGTAGTGGTGTATTTAGCTCATAGAGATTGATACTGCATTTACAATAACAACAACACAAATGATAATAGTGGAAATGCAAGCTTGTATTAGAGGATGTACATAAAGCAGGATGTATATTCACAAGTCCTATAGCCTCAGATAAAAAAATAAATGATAAACTGAAATCATCAAAAATAGATGATACCATGTTCTAATTTTGTTTATTCTTTCCGTTGAAAATCAACAAATGCTACTGGAACATGGGATTCAGAGGGGAGATTTGCTGCTTTAGTCAAAGCCCTTAAAATTGCTGTGCACATCCAGTGCCCCTTGAGACTTATCTCTATTGACTAAAGTCAAGTATACTCCTGTCAAGATAATTTTATGGCTCCATTTCTACAAAGGAAAGGCATCATCATGTTCTCCTTTTATTCATATTGAGGCTTATGTTATGTTGGTGATCTAATGTTTAAAACTGATGCTTGAAGTTCCCACACATCTGGATTGGCATAATATCTCTACAACTTATTAGCTATCTAGAGAAAATTACTCAAGTTCTATAAACATCAATTTAAAAAAAGCATTTATAATGTATTATGTAATTATATAATGTATTATTCCTACCTCATGGAATTGTTAAAGTATTTAAACTGGAAATTTAATGTAAAACCTCCTATCAATACAGTTCCACTCACATACAGGTACACAGTAAATGTTAATGGCAATTACTACCTTACCAATGAATATTGGCATTAAACATGCATCACCTTGCCTCATATCAAGCTTGTTTACCATTTTATTTAATGACCATATGTATCTAGAACCGAAATAAAACATACTGATTCTCTTTGGTTATTACCTTGCATGACCTTCCAGTATAATTTAATTGGCCATATTCCCTCCTTTTCAACATTTACCACATTTCCGGGTCCCCAGGTAGATATTTAAGCTCTGGTGAAGGCACATGTGTGCACTGAATATATTAACTATGTGTGTGCATCTGTATGCGTGGGCCTGCATGTGTTTATGTGTATTTTAGGCCTCCAGTAGAGTCAGACAAGTTTAAAATCTTTAGAGGAGGGTTGTATTTTTCCCACCTTCTTATGTACAACCAATACTGTCAGGTTTACTGAACTCATCCTGTGCTTACCAGTCTTGCTGATTTTCTATCTTCCTCTCTGACCACTCCATAATGTTTTTCTTTGAAGATCCTGCCAAAGTCTGACCATGAGATATTTGAGTTCTTCAGTGCCCTGCATTAGACATCATTCTTTTACAACTCAATTGATAATATTTTCCTAGAGTGTCTACACTCATCGTCATGGCTTCAATTACTGCTGACTTGCAAATTGTATTTCTAACACAAATCTCTCTAAAGATCTTCAAGTATATGCATTTAAATATTCATTTGATTGTCTGAAGGTGTATCCAAAGGCCAAAGCTGAACTCACAATCTTACTCCTAAACATGTCCTTGGCACAGCACTTAGGTAAAATGTGGTCTTTTGCCTGCAGTGTCAGATATTTGACATAATTCCATGCTTTTATACAGCTTATTACACTTGGTCTATGGCTGTTCAAGAAATGGATTAGCAGTGATTATTATTAATTATATAAAAATAACCTTTGCCATAGTAATTGATCTGTGGTAAAAGATAAGTAAATTATTTTAATAACAGTTAGCTATCAGTTCTTCTAATTTGCATAATTCATTTTCATATTTTGAATTCACTTAGTGAACCATATTGCTCATTAAGTATTATTTAGGCAAAGAACAAATATACCACAACAGAACTTGTGTCTAATTTCTTGCCCATTATGACAACATCTACATGTGCAAAATGAAGTGAAAAACTAATTTGATTTTCTACATTATTAGAGAAAAAGCATATTCTCTAACTATATGGATAGTGTATCATTGTCAAATGTAATCTCTCAACAGTCCACACGAATTGACTTTAAGACACGTGGTGTTAAACCAAGCATGTCATACTGAAGTCTGCATGTCATGGATCACAGTGCTTGTGCTTTGTCTAACTTGCATTCTGAGACTATAAACATGCAGAGACTGGAGAAAATGTAAACATTTTTCAGTTTAGCCAGTAAAATAATTTAATCGTGGATTCTTTTAAAATAAAGCATCATTTGTGAGTAGTCCTTGTGAATTCTGACAGTAATCCATGTTCTAATCAGCAAACTTTAACCTATAACATGTAGAAAGCTGGGTTTGAGAGCACTTATTGGATAGCTTCTAGGATTGATTCAACCCAAATCGTTCCTTTTAAAATATCTTTCTAAACTGCCAAGTTTGGCCTTGGAAAATGGCAAATGGCCTTGGCCCTATTCCAAATATATGATTTCAGTGCTGCTTGGAGATATATGTCTGCTGGTCCCTCCCCATCTCCTCGTCCCAGTCCCCTAGTTGCTGTGCTTTACTTCAGCACTTCCTCCCAATACATATAAGGTGCTGGCTATCCATTTCCGATCTAGATTTTTGCAAGGTCTTAACATGAGTGGAGTAGAGGTGCCCAGGTGGCTAAGTCAGTTAAGCATCTGACTCTTGGCTTTAACCCAGGCCATGATCTGGCCTCAGGTTCTGGGTTCAGTGGGGAGTCTGCTTGAAGATTCTCTCCCTCTCCCTCCTGAGAAATCTCTCTCTCTCTCTCTCTCTCTCTCTCTCTCTTTCTCTGTGTGTGTGTCTTGCAAATAAATAAATAAAGTAAGGAAGGAAGGAAAGAAGGAAGTAAAATCTTCAAAAAAATAAGTGGAGCATATAGAACCTCTCCAAAGTCATTTATCTTCTTTTGCTCAGTTTCCTTATCTGTTAGGTGGGAAAGTAGGAATACCCATACTACAGTGTCATTTTGGATGAGGATCAAATTAGCGACAAATGAGGTGCATAGAATACTGTGTGGCCCAGAGTGGGCACTCTAAAGTATAGCCTCTTATTACTATTTTTTATTATTATCGTTATCTGTAGTAATAGTAGTAAGAACATCAGTGTCAGGACTGATGACCTAGAAGAACATTTACCTTACATTACTTAGTAATTATCTCTTTATAAGTTGAAGTTCAGGTATATGCTCTTACTAGTAATTGCACAATATAATCTCCGTGTGACCTGGTCTTAATATAATTACCAAAAATGGAAGTAGGGACAGCTGCACAAGCTCATTGTGTTCTGGAGAGGGAATTATGCCCCTCTACACTTTAGGAATGTTCAGATTCTTTGCCCAAGACCTTATACAACTGGGATGTGATATAAACATCACCACTTTCCAAGAGCAAGAAGATTTATTGTTATTTACTTATTTTTTTGCCCTTCTTGTTACAGCTCAGATACTGGGTGATGCTTAGAGATTTCCTGATTGACATGAACAGTAATCCTTGTGAAATTTCCTAAGGGCCACAATCCAGGAATATTCAGGTTACATATAATAAAAAATTATTTTTATTTATTTATTTATTTTTGTTAATGGGATGTTGCAAAGGAAAGTTTATATGGGAGGTCCTTAATTTCATAATTAAATTTGGGGTAAGTTGAGAATAGCAGATCAGAATTATTGTAGATGGTTTAAGAACCTGACATGGTAAGTAGTTATTCTCAAAGGAAGGAATGAAGTGAAAAAAGGGGCTGCATCCTGTTAGAAAGATTGTCAATTTTTCAAGTTCTTTTCCAGAGAAAGAGAGAGAGAGAGAGAAGGAATTGCTTTTAATGGCAAAGACCCTGCCCTGTAATCTAAAACTGCTTCTTGCATTATTAGGCTGCAACTTTGCCTCTTCTGATGGGATATCTTGATTTAGATAAGAACTTTCTATTTTATTAGCCTATATTTAATTTTTTTACAGTAAGTATATATAAATTTTAAAATTAAATATATTACTATTATTAATTTTTAAACAAAATATTTGGTGAAATAAAATACTCTTAAAAATGCTGAATGTTAGTATTTGATTAACTATCCTATTTCCATCTTCTCCTTCTTCTTTTTTAAAAATATTTTATTTATGTATTCATGAGAGACACAGAGAAAGAGGTAGAGACATAGGCAGAGGGAGGATTCCATCCCAGGACTCTGGGATCACTCCCTGACCAAAGGCAGATGCTCAACCACCGAGCCAGCCACCCATCTTCTTCTTATACTTCACTTTCCAAAAAATGTTAGTAGTCCTCGCATGGAACTCTAATTCTCTCTCTCTTTCTCTATTACAAGTTTTTTTTTTTTTTTAAAGAGTTTTAATTCTAATATAGTTAACATACAGTTTTATATTGGGGAAAACAAAAAGAATTTGGATGTGATGTTTATGACCAAGAAATCCCTCTCCTCTTTACCATTCCAGGTTTCTATTTCTCTGGCCATCTTCTGCCCCCCACCTTGAGTTCCTGATCCAAACCAGGGCCTCTCCTTGAGCCCCAGGAACATTGAACCTCTCAGACTTCTGCTTTCAAAGCTTGCAAATCTCTCACTATCCAAGAGGAGTGTGAAACCTGATGGCTTTTTTCCTGTTCTCTTTAAGAAACCTCCTTGCCCAAGAGGAAGGGTGGGCTGTGGACTTGAGCAGAGGAAAGGAGCCATGCCCTGCTTTTCTTTCTGTTGCTTTAATCTCTCTTCACTGCCCCCCTCCAGCCTCCACAGGCACACCTACCTCCCTCTGAAAGTGTCCCAGAATACCGGTTCTGCACACTAGTGGGGTCAGGCTTTGTTGTGGGGATATACATATTCATGAGCACTTTGAGGAGCTTCATTAAAATGCGGATAGACTCTCCTCCCAGAGTGATACACAAGCCATTGCTTTATTGGTCCAACTTGATGTCCTTAAGGGCAATAATTATGTGAGGAATGGCTAAAGAAACATTTAGATTATTTGTTTCTGGTAATTTGTGATCATCTTATTAGAATTATAATCAGTTCACTTTTTTTTTCCTTTTTTTTAATAAATTAATTTTTATTGGTGTTCAATTCACCAACATACAGAATAACACCAAGTGCTCATCCCGTCAAGTGTCCCCCTCAGTGCCCGTCCCCCATTCCCCCCCCCCGCCCTCCTCCCCTTCCACCACCCCTAGTTCATTTCCCAGAGTTAGGAGTCTTTATGTTCTGTCTCCCTTCCTGATATTTCCCACTCATTTCTTCTCCCTTCCTTTATATTCCCTTTCACTATTATTTATATTCCCCAAATGAATGAGAACATACACTGTTTGTCCTTCTCCGATTGACTTACTTCACTCAGCATAATACCCTCCAGTTCCATTCACGTTGAAGCAAATGGTGGGTATTTGTCGTTTCTAATGGCTGAGTAATATTCCATTGTATACATAAACCACATCTTCTTTATCCATTCATCTATCGATGGACACCGAGGCTCCTTCCACAGTTTGGCTATTGTGGACATTGCTGCTAGAAACATCGGGGTGCAGGTGTCCCGGCGATTCATTGCATCTGAATCTTTAGGGTAAATCCCCAACAGTGCAATTGCTGGGTCGTAGGACAGGTCTATTTTTAACTCTTTGAGGAACCTCCACACAGTTTTCCAAGTTTTCCAGAGTGGCTGCACCAGTTCACATTCCCACCAACAGGGTAAGAGGTTCCCTTTTCTCTGCATCCTCTCCAACATTTGTTGTTTCCTGCCTTGTTAATTTTCCCCATTCTCACTGGTGTGAGGTGGTATCTCATTGTGGTTTTGATTTGTATTTCCCTGATGGCAAGTGATGCAGAGCATTTTCTCATGTGCATGTTGGCCATGTCCATGTCTTCCTCTGTGAGATTTCTCTTCATGTCTTTTGCCCATTTCATGATTGGATTGTTTGTTTCTTTGGTGTTGAGTTTAATAAGTTCTTTATAGATTTTGGAAACTAGCCCTTTATCTGATATGTCATTTGCAAATATCTTCTCCCATTCTGTAGGTTGTCTTTTAGTTTTGTTGACTATCCTTTGCTGTGCAAAAGCTTCGTATCTTGATGAAGTCCCAATAGTTCATTTTTGCTTTTGTTTCTTTTGCCTTTGTGGACGTATCTTGCAAGAAGTTACTGTGGCCAAGTTCAAAAAGGGTGTTGCCTGTGTTCTCCTCTAGGATTTTGATGGAATCTTGTCTCACATTTAGATCTCTCATCCATTTTGAGTTTATCTTTGTGTATGGTGAAAGAGAGTGGTCCAGTTTCATTCTTCTGCATGTGGATGTCCAATTTTCCCAACACCATTTATTGAAGAGACTGTCTTTCTTCCAGTGGATAGTCTTTCCTCCTTTATCGAATATTAGTTGACCATAGAGTTCAGGGTCCACTTCTGGATTCTCTATTCTGTTCCATTGATCTATGTGTCTGTTTTTGTGACAGTACCACACTGTCTTGATGACCACAGCTTTGTAGTACAACCTGAAATCTGGCATTGTGATGCCCCCAGCTATGGTTTTCTTTTGTAAAATTCCCCTGGCTATTCGGGGTCTTTTCTGATTCCACACAAATCTTAAAATAATTTGTTCTAACTCTCTGAAGAAAGTCCATGGTATTTTGATAGGGATTGCATTAAACGTATAAATTGCCCTGGGTAACATTGACATATTCACAGTATTAATTTTGCCAATCATGAGCATAGAATATTTTTCCATCTCTTTGTGCCTTCCTCAATTTCTTTCAGAAGTGTTCTATAGTTTTTAGGGTATAGATCCTTTACCTCTTTGGTTAGGTTTATTCCTAGGTATCTTATGCTTTTGGGTGCAATTGTAAATGGGATTGACTCCTTAATTTTTCTTTCTTCAGTCTCATTGTTAGTGTATAGAAATGCCATTGATTTCTGGGCATTGATTTTGTATCCTGCCACGCTACCAAATTTCTGTATGAGTTCTAGCAATCTTGGGGTGGAGGCTTTTGGGTTTTCTATGTAGAGTATCATGTCATCTGCGAAGAGGGAGAGTTTGACTTCTTCTTTGCCAATTTGAATGCCTTTAATGTCTTTTTGTTGTCTGATTGCTGAGGCAAGGACTTCCAGTACTATGTTGAATAGCAGTGGTGAGAGTGGACATCCCTGTCTTGCTCCTGATCTTAGGGGAAAGGCTCCCAGTGCTTCCCCATTGAGAATGATATTTGCTGTGGGCTTTTCGTAGGTGGCTTTTAAGATGTCGAGGAAAGTTCCCTCTATCCCAACACTCTGAAGTGTTTTGATCAGGAATGGATGCTGTATTTTGTCAAATGCTTTCTCTGCATCTATTGAGAGGATCATATGGTTCTTGGTTTTTGTCTTGCTGATATGATGAATCACATTGATGGTTTTACGAGTGTTGAACCAGTCTTGTGTCCCGGTGATAAATCCTACTTGGTCATAGTGAATAATTTTCTTCATGTGTTGTTGGATCCTATTGGCTAGTATCTTGTTGAGAATTTTTGCATCCATGTTCATCAGGGATATTGGTCTGTAATTCTCCTTTTTGGTGGGGTCTTTGTCTTGTTTTGGAATTAAGGTGATGCTGGCCTCATAGAACGAATTTGGAAGTACTCCATCTCTTTCTATCTTTCCAAACAGCTTTAGTAGAATAGGTATGACTTCTTCTTTAAACGTTTGATAGAATTCTCCTGGGAAGCCATCTGGCCCTGGACTCTTGTGTCTTGGGAGATTTTTGATGACTGCTTCAATTTCCTCCCTGGTTATTGGCCTGTTCAGGTTTTCTATTTATTCCTGTTCCAGTTTTGGTAGTTTGTGGCTTTCCAGGAATGTGTCCATTTCTTCTAGATTGCCTAATTTATTGGCGTAGAGCTGTTCATAATATGTTTTTAAAATCGTTTGTATTTCCTTGGTGTTGGTAGTGATCTCTCCTTTCTCATTCATGATTTTATTAATTTGAGTCTTCTCTCTCTTCTTTTTAATAAGGCTGGCTAATGGTTTATCTATCTTATTAATTCTTTCAAAGAACCAACTCCTGGTTCTGTTGATCTGTTCCACAGTTCTTTTGGTCTCAATTTCATTTAGTTCTGCTAGAATTTTAATTAACTCTCTTCTTCTGCTGGGCATGGGGTCCATTAGCTGCTTTTTCTCTAGCTCCTTTATGTGTAAGGTGAGCTTTTGTATTTGAGTTCTTTCTCGTTTTTGAATGGATGCCTTTATTGCGATGTATTTCCCCCTCAGGACTGCTTTTGCTGCATCCCAAAGATTTTGAACAGTTGTATCTTCCTTCTCATTAGTTTCCATGAATCTTTTTAATTCTTCCTTAATTTCTTGGTTGACCTTTTCATCTTTTAGCAGGATGCTCCTTAACCTCCACGTCTTTGTGGTCCTTCCAAACTTCTTGTTGTGATTAAGTTCTAATTTCAAGGCATTATGGTCTGAGAATATACAGGGGACCATCCTAATCTTTTGGTATCGGTTCAGACCCGATTTGTGACCCAGTATGTGGTCTATTCTGGAGAAAGTTCCATGTGCACTTGAGAAGAATGTGTATTCAGTTAAGTTTGGATGTAAAGTTCTGTAGATATCTGTGAAATCCATCTGGTCCAGTATATCATTTAAAGCTCTCGTTTCTTTGGAGATGTTGTGCTTAGAAGACCTATCGAGGGTAGAAAGATCTAGATTGAAGTCACCAAGTATAAGTGTATTATTATCTAAGTATTTCTTCAGTTTGGTTATTAATTGGTTTAAATATTTGGCAGCTCCCACATTTGGGGCATATATATTGAGGATTGTTAAGTCCTCTTGTTGGATAGATCCTTTGAGTATGATATAGTGTCCCTCTTCATCTCTCACTAAAGTCTTCAGGGTAAATTTTAATTTATCTGATATGAGGATGGCTACCCATGCTTTCTTTTGAGGGCCATTTGAATGGTAAATGGTTCTCCAACCTTTTATTTTCAGGTTGTACGTGTCCTTCTGTCTAAAATGAGTCTCTTGTAGACAGCAAATAGATGGGTCCTGCTTTTTTATCCAGTCTGAAACCCTGCGCCTTTTGATGGGGTCATTAAGCCTGTTCATGTTCAGAGTTACTATTGACAGATATGAGTTTAGTGTCATCATGATATCTATTCAGTCCTTGTTTTTGTGGATTGTTCCACTGAACTTCTTCTTAAAGGGGATTTTAAGAGTCCCCCTTAAAATTTCTTGCAGAGCTGGTTTGGAGGTCACATATTCTTTCAGTTCCTGCCTGTCTTGGAAGCTCTTTATCTCTCCTTCCATTTTGAATGAGAGCCTTGCTGGATAAAGTATTCTTGGTTGCATGTTCTTTTCATTTAGGACCCTGAATATATCCTGCCAGCCCTTTCTGGCCTGCCAGGTCTCCGTGGAGAGGTCTGCTGTTACCCTAATATTCCTCCCCATAAAAGTCAGGGACCTTTTTTCTCTTGCTGTTTTAAGGATCTTCTCCTTATCTTTGGAATTTGCAAGCTTCACTATTAAATGTCGAGGTGTTGAACGGTTTTTGTTGATTTTAGGGGGGGAATCTCTCTATTTCCTGGATCTGAATGCCAGTTTCCCTTCCCAGATTAGGAAAGTTTTCAGCTAGGATTTGTTCAAATACATATTCTGGCCCTCTGGCCCTTTCGGCGCCCTCAGGAACCCCAATTATACGTAGGTTTTTCTTCCTCAGGCTGTCGTTTATTTCCCTTAATCTGTCTTCATGGTCTCTTAATTGTCTGTCTCTTTTTTCCTCAGTTTCCCTCTTTGCCATCAACTTGTCTTCTATGTCACTCACTTGTTCTTCCACCTCGTTAAGCCTGGTCCTTAGGACTTCTAGCTTGGATTGCATCTCATTTAATTATTTTTAATTTCTGCCTGATTGGATCCAAATTCTGCAGTCATGAAGTCTCTTGAGTCCTTTATGGTTTTTTCTAGAGCCACCAGTAGCTGTATAATAGTGCTTCTGAATTGGCTTTCTGACATTGAATTGTAATCCAGATTTTGTAACTCTGTGGGAGAGAGGACTGTTTCTGATTCTTTCTTTTGAGGTGAGGTTTTCCTTCTAGTCATTTTTCTCAGTGCAGAGTGGCCAAAAACAAGTTGTATTGGGAAAAGGAGAAAAAGAGAGAGAGAGAGAAGGAAAGAAGAGAGAAAAAGAAAAAAGAGAAAGAAGAAAAAAGGGAAAAAAGAGAAGAAAAAGAGAAAGAAAAAGAAAGAAATGTGAAAAAAGGGGGGGGTGGGGGAAGCAATCAGAAATCAAAAAGAAAGAAAAAAAAACACAGAACAAAACAAAACAAAAAAAAAAAAAAAAACACGGGGGAGTATCTTCCGATCCTGTATACTTTAAGTCCCTTGACTTCCCCTGGAACTGGTCCATCTCGCTGGTCTTCTGGGGGAGGGGCCTGCTGTGCTGATTCTCAGGTGTTAGCACTTGGGGGAGCTGCTCTGCCCCTGCCTGGTGCAGGGCTCAGTGGGGCTGTTCACCCCGTGAGGCCCCGGGAGTAAGCCCCAGGGGCGGGGGCAGCTCTGGGACCCTGGAGTCAGCCCCCGCAGTAGCTCCGGGGCTCTCCGTCTGCAGGGCCTGGAGGCTCCGGGGCGGGGCCGCTGATCTGCTCAGTTCCAGGCAGGAGCGTCCTCGCTGTCCTGGGCCCTCCCGGCCTCTGCCTGTCCCGGGGGGAGGCCGGATCCTGGGCTGTGTCCCGGCGCCCTGTGCTCCGGGGCCTGCGCTGTTGGATTCGCGCTCCCGCCCCGCAGCCCCCTCCGCGGAGCCGCAGCCCGAGCCCCTCCGAGCTGCTCCGGGTCCCGCCGCGCGCTGCAGCCCTTAGGGAGCTCGGCGCATCTCCGGGGCGCAGTTCCTCTGTTACTGTCCCAGGGAGCCCGAGGGCATCCCCGCCTTTCTGGGGATCCTGCTCCAATTCCCCGGGAGGCCTTTCCGCCCGGGAAGGTTGGTGCAGCTCCTGCTCCTCCGGGACGGGGCTCCCCTGTCCTGGGGACACTCGCCCCGGCCTCAGCCCAGCTCCTCGCGGGGCCCCTCCCCCTTGGAGGCCTTTTGTGTCTTTATTTCTTTTTCCCCGTCTTCCTACCTTGATAGAAGCGCGAACTCTTCTCCCTGTAGCGTTCCAGCTGGTCTCTCTTTAAATCTCAGGCTGAATTCGTAGGTTTTTAGGATGATTTGAAGGTTATGTAGGTAATTTGGTGGAAACAGGTGATTTGGGGACCCTACTCTTCCGCCATCGTGCCCCTCCTCCTCTATTACAAGTTGAAATGATGTTAATAACTTGCACAGTTTTCAGAAAATGTATTCTATGTCCCAGGTTCCATTCTTAAATACCAAGCATCTTAGTTCAATGATACCTATACACAAATTTTTCTAAATAATAAAATAATCAGTATTTCACACTCCCTACCATGTATGATTAGAGAAATATCACCTGCTCAAGAATTTTCCTGAGGTTGCATCTTTCACATACCCTGTGTTCATATCTAGTCAATTCAGTTGTGTTAAGAGTAGTAAGTGTTGATGAGGATGTAGGGAAAAAGGAGCCCTTATGTGCTGTTGTTGGGAACACAAACTGGTGCGGCCACTGTGGAAAATAGTATGGAGTTTCCTCAATAAATTAAAAATAGAATTACCATATGATTCATTTATTCTACTCCTGGTTATCTAAAGAAAATGAAAACATTAATTCAAAAAGATATATGTGCCCTTACATTTACTGAAGCATTATTTCCAATGGCCAAGATATGAAGAGCAAACCGAGTGTCCATCCATAGATGAATGGATAAAGGAGATGTTGTGTATACACACACACACACACAACACATACAAGAATATTACTTAGCCATGAAAAAGAATGATATCTTGCCATTTATAACAACTTGGATGGACCTAGAGGGTATAACATAAGTAAAATAAGCCGGAAAGAGAAAGAAAAATGCCACTTGATTGCACTCACATGTGGAATTTAAGAAAAAAAAATAGCAAATTAACAAAGAAAAGAGAGGTGAACAAAAAACTAGACTCTTAAATACAGAGAACAATTTAATGGTTGCTAGAAGGAAGGTAGGTGGGGGGATTGATGAAATAGACAAAGGGGATTAAGAGTACACTTACCATGATGAACACTGAGTAATGTACAGAATTTTTCAATTATTACCACACTTGAAACTATTGTAACACTGCATATTAATTATACTTCAATATAAAACAGCATAAATTATAGTATGCTAATTAGGTTATGGCTGAGTTGCTATAACAAAGACCCAACATGCAGTAGTTCAGATAAAATTAAAGGTAATTTCTTTATAGAGTAAAACCTAGGTGGGACTCTCCTATTACAAGTATTCCAAGAAACTATGCTAGAGGGCAGCTCTGCACTCTTCAACATGTAGCTTCCAAGATTATTGCAGTTCTCACTTTTCACATTCCACTGGTAAGAACATAGTAGCATCGCCACATCTAAGAGCAAGAAGATTAAAAAATGTAACTCCCTGGGCACTCCAACATTTAAGAGGAAAGCAGAAATGGATCTTGGGGGAAAGTTAGCAGGCCCTAAAATACATCACAATGGTAGGCCACTGATGTCTACAAACAGTGCAAATAATATTGTGGGCATTGCAGGTACCCGATCATCCTGATCAATCCAGGGCCAGAAGTTAGAGAACAAGTTCGGGTCCATATAATAAAAGGGGACATAGTATTGGAGATACCACTGAAAAGCAAAACAAACAAACACACTAAAACAGGGAGATCACATGTATCCTTTTGTTTAACAAAATTAAGACATTTATTAAAAGAAACACTTCTCTAACCACCCCATGATGGTGTATTGGGAAACAAGCAGGATTGAGATAGGCAGAGCCAATATGAGCAGTACCAGTAATCTCCAAAACAAGTGTCCATCTTGTTTAATGGTAGAGATAAGCACAGAGTAAGGCCACTGGATGGTGATGATCATATCTGAAGACGATGGTCGAAAGCACATGTCGGAGCACATCTGTGACCCCTTGTATTCTGAATAAATGAGTTGGGTGCCTGGCTGGCTAGTCAGTTGAGTGTCTGACTTGATTTCAGCTCAGGTCATGATCGCAAGGTTGTGGGATCAAGCTCCTCATCCCTCATCATTAGGCTCCATGCTGGATATGGAGCCTACTTAAGATTCTTTCTCTCCCTCCTCCTCTGTTGCCCTCTCTCTCAAAAAAAAAAAAAAAAAAAAAAAAAAAAAAAAAAAAAAAAGAAAGAAAGAAAGAAATGAGTAATACCAATATACTTCTCACCTACTCACCTATTCAAGATTCAAAAGACTGAGTGTTTTTCTACTGTTATTATCATTCATCTTCCTTGGATATTATTGCTTGTTAATTCTTGTGGTCTGAGGTAGGAGGGGTAAAAAGTTATGCTCTCATACATCACAAGTATTCAGAAGAAAGAAATGGGTGGAAGTTTACCATGGAAAATAATTGGAATCCTAGGCATTAGGTCCCCCTTATAGTGAGATAAACTTTAGGGAACTTTCCCATCACAGAAAATTCTTTTTTTAAGCCCATGAGGTCTATTCTACACATAAGAGTCTCCACCTGCAAACCCCATTTTGGAATCCAAAATTCAGAGCCAGGTTCCTCAAAAACATGCGCTAGAGGTCACAGATATCACATGAGAAAGTGATCAATTATCAGCATTAGTTCCTGACCATAATGGGAAAAGTCATTCAAACACTATTTTACTGAGGGTGGATAGATAAGGAGGAGCAACTTTGCATTTAGAGGACAGAGCTCTCTTCCTGTTTTTGCCTAACAAAGCATTTTCCTTAAGGGCTCAACTAATTCTCATGCTTTGCCTTTGTTATTCTGCAGCTTTATGCTTTTACCACTAATACTAGAAGTTTGCAATTCTTTCACAATTTACTTTTCCTAGTGGGGATGTTTTCCCCCATACTTCATCCTGGAAAGCCAAAACTTTCCCATGACGTGTCCATCCACTAGCCCTTTCTCCTGTGTCATCAATCATGGGAAAAATGTTTAATGCTGGATATCTTTAGCTTAATTTAGGAAAGCAAGAGGCCCTAAGCACTTCTACCTCTAGGCAGAAATAAACTGCTGTTTCAGCCTTTGGCTTTTGTTTTTGTCAGGGATTTGAAGCATAAGGATGTGCAAGCTCTTTAAAATATCTTAAACATAAACTACTGATGACAGGATCGTTTTCTTTTTTTAATATCAAAAACACAGCTGCATAATATTTTTTTTTTCCTTAAAGCCTTCTGGGACACTTCTGTTTTCAGTCTGGAATTTTGAACAATAGGGACATGACCATAATTCCTCAAGGACTGAGCCATGTGACTTCTTTATGCCAGTATATTAGCACATGGAATTGATTTGAGAATTAAGATGACACTTGAATAAGAAAAAAGTGAAATATGTAAAAGTACAGAGTTTTGTGATTTCTATGATTATATTGATTGACAAGATTATTATAAAGTCCTTGATTCTCCCCTCTAAGTCCACAATTCTAGTTTTAGATTTTAAAAATTAGATTTTTAAAAAGCTAGATAAAAAATCTAGTTTCAGATTTTTTAGATAATTTTTAGATTTAAGGGAGGAAAAGCCCTATATTTTGATATTCTTCTCCCTTAACTTGCTAAACAAACAAATCAACAAAATCTATGTCCTTCTGTATTAGATGTTACCATTTAATTCTGTTACTTTACCACTGTTAGGAAAATAACCAGTGAGTGTGTGTGTGAGAGAGTGTACGTGTGTATTGCATAGTGCATGTTTTTTTTTTTAAGATTGTATTTATTTATTCATGAGAGACAAACAGAGAGAGAGAGAGAGAGAGAGAGAGGCAGAGGGAGAAGCAGGCTCCATGCAGGGAGCCCGATGTGGAATTCGATCCTGGGACTCCAGGATCACGCCCTGGGCTGAAGGCAGGCGCTAAACTGCTGAGCCACCCAGGGATCCCCAGTACATGTGTGTTTGATGAACAAAAAGAAATCAATGGATCCAAGGAACAGTCATAGGTATTAGAGGATACACACTAACATAAGAATCACCCCTGCTCAGAAGACATACAGACAGCCAACAAACACATGAAAAGATGCTCAATATCCCTAATCACCAGGGAAATGTAAATTAAAACCACAATAAGATATCACTATACACTATCAAATTGGCTAAACTCAAACACAAGAAATAACAAGTATTAGCGAGGATGTGGAGAAAAAAGGACCTTCGGGCACTGCTGGTGAGAATGCAAGTTGGTGTAGCCACTGTGGAAAACAATATGGAAGTTCCTCAAAAAGTTAAAAATAGAATTACTATATGATCCAATAATTCCATTACTGGATATTTAGTCAAAGAAAACAAAACACTAATTCAAAAAGATGTATGCATTCCTATGTTTATTGCATCATTATTTATAATAACCAAGACACAAAAGCAACCCAAGTGCCCAGATGAATGGAATAAAACGATGTGTATATAAACATATAGTATGGAATATTACTCAGCCATAAAAAAGAATGAGATCTTACTGTTTGCAACAACATGGATGGATCTAGAGAGTGTTATGCTAAGTGAAATAAGTCTGACAGAGAAAGACAAATACCACATGGTTTCACTCATATGAGGAATTTAAGAAACAAAACAAATGAACAAACAGAAAAAAAGACTCAACTATAGAGAACAAAGTAGTGGTTGCCAGAGGGGAGGGGAGGACGGGAAGATAGATGAAGGGGATTAAGAGTGCACTTATCTTGATGAGCACTGAGAAAAAAAATCTTGTTTTAAGAACATTGCAGTTGAGGATGTGTAAAAACTTTGTCTTGGAATTTAGGACTTTCATATCTGCTTGATGTTATAGTCAAGAACAAAGCCATAAAATATTGAATATTGCAATTTTGCTCATTTGAAGAAGCAAAATTACCTTCTCTCCTAGGTGATTCTCCACTTGTCTGCAGGACAAGAAGTTGAGAGAGGTCTCACCCAGAGTCTTGCTGGGCTACATATGGTTAATAGATCCTGGCAGCCTAGTTAAGGGTAAAGTCCCAGAAAGAAAGCCAGTGGGGATCTGGGAGTCTACATTAGGACCAGATGTCAAAGAATAATAGCAGAGACTAAGAGATCAAGGATGATAAAAAGGGGAGGGTTGTCTTAGTGCCCACAGAATGATGTCTGATCTACTGTACCTGCTGTCCATACACATCTCTTTAGAAACATTTCATGAAATATTTCCTTTGTGAATTTTTCCTTAGCTATGCACATCTCTCATTTGAGTGGAGTACTCTGTTTTCTTTTCTTCCTCAGATATTTAAAGGTACATTCCATTTTATTAGGGTTACTTTACCTGTCTTTTGTTTTTTGTGTCCATCAAACAATGAATCTTTGTGAACATTTGCCATGCCTTGTTCAGCATTGTCTTAAGTTGCCCAGTTAACAACAACAACCACAATAAAAACCCTACAAAAACCACAACAAGCAAACAAAAGTAAGCATCTAATGGATTCTTAGGGAATGTTGAAATGACAGGTTGAAAGAATTCAAGCAGATCCTGGAATCAGTCTCTAGAATGACTTTGATTGGTGAACTGGACCAAGGTCAGCATTTAGCTAGACCTGAGCCCATAGTCGGGGACAATTAGGACCTAAGTGGAGGGCAGAGATACAGAAGAAAGCTGTCAGGCAGTCCTTCCTTGTCTGTGGATTTCAATGTTTTAATGCACACTGTTAGCGTTCGAAACCAGGGATATAATACAAAGTCATTATTTTTTTTAAAGATTTTATTTATTTATTCATGAGAGACAGAGAGAGAGAGAGAAAGAGAGAGAGGGAGAGAGAGAGAGAGAGAGAGAAAGAGAGGCAGAGACACAGGTAGAGGGAGAAGCAGGCTCCATGCGGGGAGCCCAACATGGGAGTTGATCCCAGGTCTCCAAGATCACGCCCTGGGCTGAAGGTGGTGCTAAACTGCTGAGCCACCTAGGCTGCCCCTAAAGTCATTATTGAACCCATTCTAATAAATCATTAAAATGATTCACAAAAAAATTAGGTTATAAACCAGTTACAAGTAATAGTAGCATTATGTTTTGGAACATTACATTTTTAAATACATAGCTGAACTTAAACATGTAACTCAGGAGAAAATATTTCATTCCATCTTAACCTATTTCACCAATAATCAAGAGATTGTGATTAACTATGAAGAAGCAAAATATAAGATAATATAAAATATTACAGCAGCATTACTGAAATTAAGTTGATTGAATAATTTCTTAAAATGTGCCTTTTATCTTATATTTCACATTACAATTTGCTGTAAAATAGCAAACAGATCACTTTAATTTGTAATTTATATATTTGAATAAAGGCATACATTATTACTTTCCAAAAAAACCTATTTATTTATTTATTTATTTATTTATTTATTTATTTATTGTTTTAAAGATTCCATTTATCTATTAATGAGAGAGACACACACGCAGAGAGGCAGAGACACAGGCAGAGGGAGAAGCAGGCTCCATGCAGGGAGCCTGATGTGGGACTTGATCCCAGGACCCCGGGATCACGCCCTGGGCTGAAGGCAGACGCTCAAACACTGAGCCACCCACGCGTCCCCAAAAAACCCTTTTTAAAACAAGACATGTCTTTTTCTCATTGATAAACATTAACTTTTACTTATGTGTTGCTCGAATATGTCGTCAATAAAGCTTTAGAGCCAACATAGCAAACTGACACAGAAAATGTACTTGCATTATTAGGTATTTATTGTCAATTTTTTAAAAAGTATAACTGACATAAAATTGACCATTTAAAATATAAATTCAGTTATATTTAATATACTCAGAATGTTGTGTAACCATCACCTCTACCTAATTTCAAGGCATATTCATCACCTTAAAAGGAAACCTCCTTCCCATTAAGCAGTCACTACCTCCACATCCCTCTTCGCCTCAGCCCTGGCAACAACTAGTCAGCTCTCTGTCTCTATGGATTTACCTGCTTTGGATATTTTATATTAATGGAATAATACAGTATATGGCCTTTTGCATCTGGCCTCTTTCACAGGGAAGAATGTTTTGCAGGTTTATAATGGCTATCGCATGTTTCACAACTCATTGCTTTTTTTTTTGGTTGATTGATATTCCATTGTGTGGTCATATCACATGTTGTTTATCCATTCATCTACTTATGGACATTTGTGTCATTTTCACCTTTTGGCTATTGGAAATAGTGTGTTATTGTATAGTATAGAATTTGTTGGGATATCTGTTTTCAATTCAATTCAATTCAATTTGTTTCTACGACCTGTTTGGGGTATATATGCATAGGAGTAGATTTGCTGGGTCATGTGGCAATTCTATGTTTGACTTATCAAGGAAACAACCAAGTTGCTTTCTATACAGCAGCTACACCCTTTTATATTTCTACCAATAAGGTATGAGTGATCTTATTTCTTCACAAATTCACTGCTACTTGTTCTTTTCCATTGTAGTGTTATGTTTATTTTAGCCAGCTTAGTACATTCAATTGTTATTACATCGTAGCTTTGATTTGCAATTCCCTAATGATTAATTTTATTGAGTATTTTTTCATATGTTTGTTAATTATTTACATTATCTTCTTTATATATAAATGAGAAGGAATGTCTATTCAATTCCTTTGCCTGCTTTTAAATTGGATCATTTATATTTTCATTATTGAGTTGTAAGGGATCTTTGTATATGCTAGATACTCAACTCTTGTCAGATTTATAATGTGAAAATATTGTCTCCCACTCTGTAGGTTGTCTTTTCATTTTCTTGATGTTGTCTCTTGTCACACAATAGTTTTCATTTTTATAAGGTCCCGTTTATCTATTTTGGATCTTATTTCATGCATTTCTAGTGTTATTTCTATGAATTTGTTTCCAAATTCAAAGCCACGGAGATTTACTGAGTTAGTTTATTTTAAGATTTTGTGTATATTTAGTTTTTACATTTAGGTCTTTGATTTATTTTCATTTAACTTCTGTATTTGTTGTTAATAAGAGGTGCAACTCCAATCATTTATGTGTGGATATCCTGTGGTCCTAGCACCAACATTTGAAGAGGTTATTCATTCCCGATTGAATAGACTTGGCATCCTTGTCAAAATCAACTGACCAGAGATGTATGGGTTTATTTCTGGACAATCTGATATTTGAGTTTCCAAAATCTGAGAAATCTCATGCATAGTCTGAAATTATTAAACAGTATTATTTGAGAAACATACATTTTTAGAACTGAAAGCAATGACATAACACCCTCTCAAAATCAACTTATTGCCTGTAACAACATCCTTGACCCTAGCAACTGAGTTACACCATGGTACTACCCATAAATGGCAGCCCATCCAAGACATCAAATTCCATTAATTGACATCATTAATACTTGTAAAATTATATTTTCCTTTCTCTTGAAATAATAAACTTTAAGTTTCTGTAACTCTTGATCATTGGCTATCAAGTCTCTTCCCTGGAACAGAATAGAAATTGAGGGGAAAGAATGAAAGAAGGAAGAAAGGAAGGGAAAAAAAGAAGATACCAAAAAGGGAAGAGAAAGGGGAGAAAAAGAAGAGAAAGGAAGATGACAGACAAGGAAAGCTAACTCCTTGCATCACTGGGTTCCTAGAAGAAAACAGATGGCACATCAAATTAAGAAATTTGAAGACGGGGATGTCTGGGTAGCTCAGCAGTTGAGCATCTGCCTTTGGCTCAGGGTGTGATCCTGGGTCCAGGGATTGAGTCCCACATCAGGCTGCTTGCAAGGAGCCTGCTTCTCCCTCTGCCTATGTCTCTGCTTCTCTCTCTGTGTCTCTCATGAATAAATAAATAAAATCTTTTTTTAAAAAAGAAATTTGAAGCCGGTTTGATACAGTGACTATTTCAGTAGGGTATTGAGTAGAGCTTTGGGAAACATAAAAGATTTTGGAGTACCTTGGACCTGCACCAGTGAAGCTCATTACCAGAATAAGAATGCAGGGGCAAGGAAAGAGCGATTAAGGAAAAGCTGAGAGTCTTGTAAATGATAATGGCAGAAGAGGTGGCTGTTAATTAAAGGAATCAGGAACCCTGTGAAGAGATCTTTGATCTCTCTTGGGCTTTCCCATTGACCAAACTACCAGAAGCCAGAGGCAAGAAATTCATTCAATTAAATTGGTCTATAGCAGTTAGATTTCTGAGAATACACCAGGATGTAGAAAGTAGGTACCTCCAGTTTGTATAGTATTTTCTGGTTGCAAGTTTCTTTAATATTTATTATCTCACCCAATCCTTAAGAAACAGCCAAAAATCTAAGAATAATAACAGAGACTAGTAGGGTAGGCTACAAGAGGCACAAAATACCTAACCTGAAGAAATTAGGTAAGAAGAGGCCAGAGAAATTCTGAGTTGGAATAGGAAGAAATGCCAAAGTCTGGCTTTATCAGTAACTCAAAGTACAGCCCCTTTGGTGAATGAAGACCAGACAAAATAGCCAGCCCACGGAGGAATCAGAAACTCAAGTCCAGCAGTAATGGTCTTTTGAGTTTTGGAAGGAGGAGGTATCTATTTAGAGATATAAGCACTGGCTTCAGGAAAGGGACATTAGTGAAAGACTTATTTTCTTATTCCTTTAGTGTACCTGTTGTGACACACATTTTACAAGGTGTTATTCCTAGAGCATAAAAAATCTCTTCTTTAACAGTGGGAGTATCTGTGTGATATAATACTATTTGATAAATTAAATTTGACAAATACTAAAGAAGTTTTCATTTTAGCTTTGAAAGTATTTAAGTTGTATTGTAGTCATTTTATATAAATCACTTAAACTTCACGGAGATGATATGGATACCAAAACGTTCATTGGATAGGTGCTTATATTATTTCATGCCTAATTCTTTTCCCTTCTGCCCATATATGAACTTCTGTTAGCATTACTACTTGATATCAGTATTCCATCTTGTAAGAAAATCACTCTGAAAAGGGACTGAGCTAAGGGTTTGACATAAAAGAAACAGAAGTCTTGAGCCACATTTTAGTTTCAAAAGTACACCATTCCACCTAAGCCTTGTGCCTTATTTTCAGTCTAAAGCCAAATTTATTGGGGTGCCTGGGTGGCTCACTTGGTGAAGCGTATGACTCTTGATCTTGACTCAGGTCATGATCTCAGGGTCATGAGATTGAATCCTGCATCAGGCTGCATGGTCAGCAGAGAGTCTGCCTGAGATTCTCTCTCTCCCTTTCTCTCTGCTCCTCCTCCCACACTTGCAGTTTCCTTCTTTTCTCCCAAAATAAATGAATAAGATATTTATGAAAATAAAACCAAATTGATTTTATTTTCTTCAAATCTACCCCACCTTCTGCAATTTCCATCTCAGTTTATTTCATCACTACCAGCATACTTAGCCAAGATGCAACTCTGTTATCTCACCTATTCCCTCCTCTGATTTTTGATGCCTTCAAATATGGGTTACCATCTTTTATAGTGAATTTTTCAATATATTTTATATTTGCTTCCTTACTTACTGCCTTAGTTCTGTTCTGTATTTCTACTAATTCCTACTAATGATTGCTTGTTTTTTCAGGTCTATATCAATTAATTCCTTGAAAACCATGAAATTACTTAAAATTTATATTGAATAAATTTGTATAAGGGTAGTAGTATAGATAAATAAATTACAGTTCATAAACAGGAGATACAAACAGGATATGTAATCTATCTTCTAGAAAGTAATTTTATCATCCCATTCATACTTCAAATTTTAAGAACAAATGTGGATTTGTTCTGCACAGATTAATCTAGAAGTCATGAACATTATACTTGGTTAAGCAATAAGGTCATGGAAGATTTACCTAGCTTGAATCAAATCAATATCATTTTGTTATTCTTTATTCTAAACCCAAAAGACCATATAAAAATCAACAATATATTGATGTAACTAAATCTTATTCAGTGAGATTTATGAAGCTCTGATAAAAGAGGTTGGCTCAGCAATAACCAGGGATATAAAATCTTCATTTAAACTTGCAAAACACATACAAGCGTTTTCTTTGTTAACATTCCCATACATGTACCAAAACTAAATAGTATTTAATAATGTATTGTAAATAATATCTAAAAATTTTTTATTAATCATACATATATCACATATTAATGCTGTTTTGTCTTTCAGGTTTATATGGAAGCCAAAACTCATTTTACAGGCACAACAAATTCATATATGGAACAATGGCAGGTTACATATAAAATAAATATGTGACATCATCTTACTAGATAATAAATGGGGAAAATAATTTACTAAGGCAGATAATCAGTTCACAAGTATTATTAAAATTTTTCCATCCCAGTTTATTTTTGCTCTGTAAGAAAGGACTTCTTTGAGTTTTTTGGTATATATTAAATATGCACTATAAAAGAGCTTCATATCTAGTGTCTCACAAATTTGGTTAGAGAGCTCCATCATATTTTGTCAGCTAAATTCTTGGTCCATTTTTTTATCTTTTCAGTTTAATCATTTCATGGACATTGGAGATGCAAAATAAAAATGGAAATTATGATTGGTTTAAAGGATATTTGAAGCCACTTTTTAGAATTATCTTTTCTTAATCAAAGTGCATTATTTATTCCACAAGTTTACCATTTGTCTGTAGTTAGTAGAAACCTAGTGTAGAAACCCTTTTATGTTTGTTTATTTGGACATTTATTTATTTGGAACAAGATTGAGAAGTTTGATAATTATTATCCCATCAAACCTGAGTTAAATATCCTTTGTAAAGTCTTGCAGTAAACATTAGACAGGTTCTTCAAATTTGATGCAGGTGAATTAATTATCTAATTATCCCTAAATGCACTACAGGCAAAAGGCTAAGTGACAGACAAAGACATGATAGTTGCCTAGGACTGCATGTTTTGGGGTCACTTTGAGTCACTGCAAATGCAGTGATTTGTACACATGCTTCCTGCCCAATGCTCATGTCATTAAGTAGTTTCCATTTTTGACTTCTGCCAAACACTTTATAGTTCAACTGTAAGTCTATTGTATTGGTTATAGGAAGGGGTACCATTTATTTATTTATTTATTTATTTATTTATTTATTTATTTATTTATTTTCTTTTATTATTATTTTTTTTTCCAACAAGGACGGTTGTGAGTCTGAGGCATCTTGTTCTGAGTTTACAGCAGGTCTGATCTACAAACCCACATAGGGTGGCTGGAGTAGGTTTCATTAAAACAGGAAGCACTTGAGTTAGGACTTGAAGGAGGTGAGGAGGTTGGTCGTGGGACAGGCTGAATACAACGCAGGAGCAGTATACTAAACTGGGACGATGGATGGTGTGGGGAAGTAAAAGGCCTGTGGTCAGTGCACTGGGCTTTGGACACTGAGGCAGGGGCAGCAGATGAAGTTACAGGATTAAGAGAGAAAGTAGGGGGGAGGTAGTGCTGAAAGAAAAGACAATGAAAGATCCTGTAGGTCTTTAGCTTTCATTCTCAGAGCTAGAAAAATATTCAACGACTTTGGGCTAAGAAAGGATATCTAATTCAAAGGTTGCTCTGATGCTGTGTGTATGTGAACATCTTTGTCCACCTCTCCCCCCATTAGCACTTTCAATTTGTTTTAAAAAATGAAAGTGATATAAGGTAAAAATTGGTAAAGACTTAAGTGCCATTATTTCAGTGAAAATCTGAGACTTTTCAATAACTGACATTCTTCATCTAATTCTTCAAAAAAGAAATATCTACTTACAAATAAAATGAATGATAAATAATCCTATTTTTATTTAAACATGATTTTTTTCCAAAAGCAAATGTAATTATCAGTATTTATTTACAGACATTTCTAAGGTGTTGTTTCAGGCAGCCTGGGTGGCTCAGTGGTTTAGCGCCACCTTCAGCCAAGGGCCTGATTCTGGAGACCTGGGATTGAGTCCTGCATCTGACTTCCTGCATGGAGTCTGCTTCTCTCCCTCTGCGTGTGTCTCTGCCTCTCTCTCTCTCTCTCTGTCTCTCATGAATAAATAAATAAAATCCTTTTTTTTTTAAGTGTCGTTTCTTTTTTGATGTACATCATAAAATGTATGCTTTGGTATTTGTGGTATGGGAGAAAGAGCTTGCTTGCTCTTTCTTGCTCTTTCCTTCTTTCCCACTAACATCTCCACTTTGCTCCAAGGTAAAAAAGGATTTTTTTTTTTAAGGTAAAAAAGGATTGAGGGCAACTTCCCACTTAGGGTTTAATGGCAAAGATTGAGAAGATCCAAATGTGCAAAAGTTACTAAGAGAGAGACAATAGTCAATTTTCCCAAGAAGTGGAGGAGCAAGATAAGAGAAAAGATAAAAGGAGGTGAAGCCTAGAAATGCCAGCCCTTCTGTCTCTTACCTGAGTCATTTATTTCTTACTGAGAAACTGAGTCATGACTTAGCACTCAACAAGGTAAGGAAGGAGGAAACTACGCCGCAGGAATCTTGGTTTCTTTGTCTGCCTGAGATGGCCAGCCCTTCACAAAGAGAAGGCTCTCCACCTTTGGTATTCAAAACATAAAGCAAGACAGCACTGGTTCTATTGGTGGAAAAGTCTCACACATTGATAAGTATGGTGATTCTAGAGATCAGATCTAGTGTTTAGTTATTTCTTCAGTATTTACTTTTTATTTTTTTAAAGATTTTATTTATTTGAGAGAGAGAAAGAGGAAAAGGAGAGAGAGCATAAGCAGGGGAGGGGCACAGAGAGGGAGAGGGAGAAGCAGACTCCCTACTAAGCAGGGAGTCCCACTGGGGGTTCCATCCTGGACCTTGAGGTCATGACCAGAGCCAAAGGCAGATTGTTTAACTGACTGAGCCATCCAGGAGCCCCGTCAGTATTTTTTTTTTTTTTAAGATTTTATTTATTTATTTATGAGAGACACAGAGAGGGAGAAACAGTCTCTATGCAAGGAGCCCGACATAGGACTCGATCCCAGGACTCCAGGATCATGATCTGAGCTGAAGGCAGATGTTCAACTGCTGAGCCACCCAGGCATCTCATCCCCTTCGGTATTTTTAAAATTGTTTTTATTTGTGGTAAATAGTAGCACCAGTTCTCTTGAGGCTGTTTTCTGGATCAAAAAAAAAAAAAAGTGAAAGTCTAATGTTATTACACATGACAACTGTATGGGTATTTTGTGGATTCTCCATGAATTAGAGTTCACTTGCAGTTTCTCAGTAAGAAATAAAAACATGTTCATCAATGTAATGGTGTGCATCAGTAAAAATAGACAAGGAAAGACTGAATCATCTCCTCAAAGTCACACAGCATGTAGCAATGTCAAAGTCTAAAAGTCGACCTTGAAGACCAGCACTGGGGGTGCTGGCTTCCCTCCTGTGTGCCCTGTCCATCTCATTAATTTTTGCTAATTTAAGAAATATTGTTGATCAAACTATACATTTTATCTGGCAAGAAGCAGTGTGACATATCAAACTCATCCTATTTTGTCTTGAGATTATCCATTTTTCTATTATCTTCTTTTTTCAATCCATCAGAAAACAACCTGTCTCATATCTGTCATTTTTAACAATGTGCTGATTTTTCACTTGAGTGTATCCTATACCATTTTGTAACATAAAACTTGAGTTTTGATTCAATTTAGATAAGGTTATATTTAGCATGGACTCAAGAGGTTTGAATTATTGCAGTGTTGCAATCAATAAGGTAAAAAAAAAAGCTTCCTAAATAATAACATCCAGCCCACTGTTACACCTGGGGAACTTACAGTAATTTTCATACAGAAATTCAACTTACAGAAATCTAAATTAGCTTATGGACCCAGTGGGGGTCCAGAGAGTCTCTAGTGTAAACATTTTGTACAACATTTAAGGGAAGAGCAGGTGGCCTGTGAAGTGACCTGACACAGGGTGGCTGTGGTCCAGATTATGTATTTATGAATAGCACTTATATTGCTCCTTAGAATTCTCAGCATTTAGAGTCAAATTCAGAATGGAGAAATTGGGGAATTTCACTTCATGGAAGATGAGATGAGTAAATAAAACATACTACACATTTTAGATTAATTTATGATAGATTATGACAGCAATATTAACTGTCAAGAAAAAGTTTTCTTTGAGTTTGTGACTTATAACATAAATTTCAAGAAGATATAAATACACTATTCTGAAATATAAATAGGCTATATTCTATATTAAATCTGTCATGAATTATTCTTTATTAAACTTACTATTTTGTGCAATTGCAGAAATATCTCCTCTTGGTGTCATTAAGATCAATCTTCAGAAACACTTCAGCATCATATATAAAACCCTTCCATATTTTTGTGATGAGGTAAAATGCTTTCAAATATTGATTTCAGATAAATAGATTAGTATTTGATGTATCACATCAAATTTTATATAACTACAGATCCAAGTTTAATTGTAGGTTGAGTTAATCTTGATAGAAAGGTGTGGGGATTTCCATTAAGAGGGAAAAAAACATATTTAAGAAATGGATACACTTTGTTTTTATTGAGGAAAATGAAGTATGTTATTTTGCAAATGCATGAACTTGTAATGTAGAAGGTTCAGTTTGGACTTTTTTGAGCCATAGAGATCTTGGGAAACTATATCATAGTGATATCTCTAAAATTCATTCTCTTTGCGATATGAAGTTTCCTAAATGAAAAGGAAGTCATAGGTTTGTAGTATTTACCTCCTGGCACTATTCTGCAGTTTCCTACTTCACTTCACCAAAAGAAGAAGCAGAAGGAGGAGGAGGAAGGAAGAGGATGAGGAGGAGGAGGAGGAGACAAGACAAATAACATTTCTTTTTGAGCTGATGAGAAATGACTCTATGTTTGCAGAGACTTCTCTGTCTTCCTGTCTTTGCAAAGTAACCTGAAACAGAGAGGGCTCAGAGAACACAGTCAGATTATGGTACAGGGCTGCAGCATGAGCCACGGCATCTGTTGAAATCATAAACAACAAAAGCACAGTAAGAGTAGGGTATGCACCAGAGGTAGTCAAAGGGTGTGAATTATAACAATATCACAATTACATTATAGAACAGGGCTTGACATTATCAACCCAGCCACAGTGATTGTTACATGAAGCTTGATCAATATGCTTTTAAAGTGTAAGACCAATTATTTCATGAGGTGAGAGATATTTATAGCAAGGAAAGATAACATCAGAAAGGAAATGAGGAGGAATGCATGTGTATCAGAAATGAATGGTGGGCTCCTTTAACTCTGTTTTTCTTAATCCAACATAGGTTACTTTTCACTATACTGAGATTGAGGCATCGCTGGGGAAGAAACAAAATGGAATGGGGACAAATAAAATTATGGCCAAGTTTGTCAATGACTGAGTATGGCTGCAGTGAAGGAGTGGACACAGAGCCAAAATCCTTGAAAAGCAACTTTTAAAAGAGCACTATATATCTTTCCTTATCAACATGAAAGCTGTGTTAATGATATGGGCGAAAAACTTGGAATGATTGGCCATCATGGAGAATTGTGTCAAGACAATTTTATTCCAGACACCATGCTCCTGACTGGACCATCTGTTTGAATCAGGGGATATTTATTTGCTCACACTAGCATTTTGTCTCTTAAAAAACTACATGGCTCAGATGCATTTCATAAAGATAGGAAGAGATGTAACCTAAAATAATTATAGCTTGTATCTATCATATAGAAGAATATCAGAAGAGTATATAAAAAGAATACTAATTCTCATTGACAAATTGGATGGGGTGAGCTAGGATTGCATCTCAGTACCAGCAGTAGAAATCCTGACTAGAAGTGGGTTTCAAGGTATGGGACAATTTTTTTTTTTTCTAATCAGAGGCCCTACAGTAGATAGACCAAGGAAGGTACAACTAGTTAAGAATGTTGTCTTAGAGCCAGACTGCTGCTGTTTTCTATTGCTATCTTTAGTGTCCTTCCAAATCTCTGGGAGTCATCCCCAAGTACCTGACAGAGGGGGCATGATAGGACCAGATGTCATTTTCCCTTGACTTTCAATCTGTAGAGGGACATTCCTTCCAGCAAATTTCCATTTACAAATTCTGGGCAAGAATTTAATCATGTGGCCGCCCTGTCCAGAAGGTGGTTAGAAATGGTATCTAGATTTTAGTTTCTAAGTAGTGAAGGTTCTAGAAGAATGCACTTGCGAACAGATACTGTGTAAGGGACCTTACAATATCAGCCACTATTTGAATAGGACCTTGAAAAGTCAAACCAAATGAACAACTTCTAGTAAACTATTCTAGTATACAATACATTCCCTATGTCAGAATATAAGGAATATGACTTAAAAGTTCTACAGAATATACCATGGGAAAAAAAGATACCAATGAGAGCTGAAATCCTTGGTTTCAAGGTTAACCTTATAAAGGTAATATGTTTTCCACAATTCTCTTTTTGTATCCCCTCTTTCCGTATAGCAGGGGGTATTTATACAGTCTGTTTATGTACATCAGAAAAATAATGTGGCCTTGGAAAAAACAAATGGAAAAAAATCGAGGTGACCCGCTTGGGAATGCCAAACTAGTAGTACAGATTGGTACAGAAATTATAAGAATCAAAATAACAACTTATATTCTTAAATAAGATTGCTTGTAAAATTCAGCTGCTACCAAAACTATAAAATGGACATAAATTGGAGGTTTTTGAACAGATAAACATTTGGATTATCTGTTGGGCCTGCTTAATACCTAAATATGATTGATGTCAACATGTATAGGTTTCTCCCACTATTCCACAGTAGGGCATTCCTATGAAACATTCTGCAAGCTGGGATCCCTGGGTGGCGCAGCGGTTTGGCGCCTGCCTTTGGCCCAGGGCGCGATCCTGGTAGACCCGGGATCGAATCCCACGTTGGGCTCCCGGTGCATGGAGCCTGCTTCTCCCTCTGCCTGTGTCTCTGCCTCTCTCTCTATCTCTCTGTGACTATCATAAATAAATAAAAAAAAATTAAAAAAATTAAAAAAAAAAGAAACATTCTGCAAGCTGACATGCCATAAAGTGAAGAAGCAATTACCATTATTTTACCTGGGAAAAATTCCCAGACCCAAACAAAAACCTCCGTTAGGATTTTCTGAGACCTGAGGACATATCTCACTACTGGATACACAAAATAAATAGAGAAACAGCCCAGATGCTCACAGATAGATTTTGGGGCTCTGGAGGCTGGACGCAGAGATCCCGCATGCTGTTCTTGGGGAAGGAGCTTCAGTGTACAATTCTCATTGTGTGCAGTGTGCCCTGCCTCTGAGAGAGCTTGCTGCAGAACAAATATTGAATGCTATTTTTACTTCCCCCTTATATCATAAAAGTAAAATTCCTCCCTGGATGTTTTTCAGTTAGCAAAAACAGGTACCAGTGTAGGTCTTTAATAAAAGCAACCTTTCAAAAAGTGGGATGCCTGCATATAGAAAGATAATGTAAATACATGCATTATATATTATTAGATAACATTTACTATCTATTGTTGTGCCTAAGTTTGCGAATCCGAGAAACCACCAAGGAGCCAACACCGATGCAAACACACGAGGGTTTATTTACAAGCTCGAGCTTGGGTCCAAGTGTACCTGACACAGCGGAGCAGGGGCTTGGACCCCGAGGTGGGTTTCAGCATAGTTTTATGGGCCGGTATATGGGACCTCCAGAAGGGGTGGAGGAATTTCTCAAGTTCTGTTTACATTCTGATATGGGGCTTTCTAGGGCATTAAGCTGTAAGCTGTTTTTTTTTTTTTTCCCCCGTAACTGAAGTAATATAAATTTCAGCTCTTATTGAATGGGATGGCTGTACTTGTGCTAATGCTGAACTTAAAGTGGAATGGCCTTAATTTTCTCAGCCTCCACATCTATGTTTGTCTATCATATAGTGACTTCATTGCAACATCTAAATACATGTTATAAATTGTTACCCATTGTAACAAAACTAGAAGAAGAAATTCTATCTCACATCATGACTGGCAAGATGGTCAGGTCAATGGTCATTAGTCTTTTTTTAAGTATTTATAGAATACACATTTTAAATATTTATAGAGATGACAGAGTTATGGTCTGTCCAGCTACGATCTACCAAGAGCTTTTCAGTTGATTTTGGACTCTATGATTGGAAGAGGTGGACATGGCAGTTGTGCATAGGCCATGCCCTGTGCAGGTCTCATGGCACCAGCTATTCTTAACATAATAGAAGTTATGAACGATGAGCATCCTGCTCAACCACGATGGACCATGATTCACAGCATGCCCCTTACAACGACAGATTCCTAGCACAAAAAGTTAGACACCTCTATGTTTCAAGTCTTTTTTCTATAAAACTTATTTCTATTCTACAAATAGTTTTGAGGATAGTGTCAGCCTGAAACAACTAAAATTCCCAGTCGGGGTAAACATAAGCAGATACATCGATCATGTTTATTATGTACAAAAAAATGAAGTGAGAGTATTTCCTTTAAGAAATCAGTTGTATAGAGGAGTTTTAAAATGATTACTTTTCAAATCTTTATGACTTATTGCTTGGGGAAAAGCCACTGTCCAGAGCAGTTTTCATTAGGTAACTCTGCATTTAAAATAAAAGTCTTGGGGCAAAATATTGGTTTAATTATTCCAGCACTCAGAACAAGACATTTGCTGGATGGTCTACAGTGTTATTTTGTTTTAAGATCCGAAGTAATTTAGGAAACTATTGTGTCATTGTCAAATCATTTTTTTTCCTTTTATCATCATCATACCAGGTAGACTTGTTCTCTCTGGGAAGTAGCCTGATTGACTTGCAACCCAGTTGTTAAAAGGTCACAGGGCATGGGAGGAGAGTCACCATAAAGCAAGGCCTTTCTCAAAGGCACAATGCAGAGTGCCGAGGTAAGCTCTGTGGTGGTTTGACAGAGCTGCAAGATTTGTAACTTGGTGCACCTGCACCAATTATGTTGATTTTCATACAGAAAACAAAAGGAAACACATGGAGAATTTCAGTTGAATTTACAGTATGTGTGGAATTGACTTCTCCTTTTATTGCACTTACTGTAAACAGATGCTTCTCCTGAATGTGACCTTCCCTACAGGATGCTCTTGTGAGATATGGGATAAAACTCTCACCGCAAATATTGAAGAAAGCTAAACTGATACTTCAAAGTTAATATTGAATTAATTTTAGCTGTACATTTTTAAAGTTTTATAGAATGAATTTATTTTTATTGCTAGCTCTCTCAAACATATAGAAAAGCAGACAGACGAGTGTAGCAGATGTCCAGAGTTTTAGCTCAGATGAAATAAAGGTAGAATTTTTAAGGCTATTATTTCAGCTTTTTGAATGCAGTTAACTGTCCTGCAGGTTTATTCTCTTCCACTTCACTTTTCTGGATATAGCCTCTATCTTTAAGTTGATTTTACTTTAGCCTATACTGGCTATTGCTATCTATAAAAATATGTAGTATTTTTTAGACTTTATGTAAATGCTATCATGATATCAATATCTTTTTGCAACTTGCTTTTGCAGTCAATATTGTTTTCCAGGTTTGTTCATTTTGATATGAAGATCAAATTTGCTCATTTTAATTTATTTTATTTGTTTGAATTTATGAATCAGTATTCATTTATTCCCCTAATGAGATACAATGTGAAATTTCCAAGTCTTTTTTTGTTATTGCATGTAATACTGCAAGGAAAGCACTTTTATAGTTCTCATTTTGCATACGTGGGTTTGGTTTTCTAGAATATGTTCCTAAACGTGGAGTTGTTTGGAGTTCCTAAGTGACTCAGTCAGTGAAGAGTCGGCCTTCGGCTCAGGTCATGATCCCAGGGTCCTGGGATCAAGCCCCAGTCGGGCTCCCTGCTCCTCTGGGAAACCTGCTTCTCCCTCCCCGATTGTGCTTTCTGCTCTCTTTCGTGCTCTCCATCTCAAATAAATAAATAAAATCTTTTTAAAAAAGTGAAGTTGTTGAATATTCAACTTGGCCAAATATTGTCAAATTTCTCTTCCAAAAGGTTTTAGCAAATTATACTTGAACTAGCAGTAGAAGAGTTTCTATATCCCTGCATCATCTCCATCCACACTTGGAATCATCAGCCTCAATTAATACTGTACCCCTCAGATTGTATCACAGCACTGTTTTAAGAAACACTTGTCTAATTATCCATGAGGTTGCATAACATTTTAGATTCACTTTGTTAGCCTTATATTTTGTGGGAAAATAGAATTATATACATACCTTGCATGCAAAACTATTGGGGACTTTAAAATTTAAATGTGTATTACTTTGATTATGAAGTCATCCTACAATAAATAACACTATAAATTGCAATACACTTGGAAATAAAATACTTTTAATATGTGTAAGCAAGTTGAATAGTCCATTATGTTGCCACACAAGGGTTTGCTTTTAAATAGGTTGATGTATTTTTATCCTTATATGCATTATTTTACGATGCTGACACCATATTATTTTTAGTTTTAGTTTCACCTTAACTCTATATTATAAGTATCCTGAAAGTATAACTGACATGCAATATCCTATTAGTTTCAGGTGTACATCATAGTGATTGGATATTTTTATTCCTTCATTGTATTTAATGGCTACATAGATTCCATTAAGAAGATGCAAGGTAATTCTTAACCATTGCTGTAAATCTTCACCTATTGTTGAATAGGGGTGAGTCTAGGATTTGATATTAGAGGCTTTTTCCTGATACCAAAAGTTATGCTTATTTCACTTTATGTTTTTTTAAAAAAGGAAAACAGAACAAAACAAGACAAAACAGTAATACCGGGGGAATTCACTCCTGTGAATTCCAACTGTTTACAATGTCATCTCTGACTGAAGATTTGTAGGATTCTTTCATCATTACAGCCACAACCACAGTAATTCACAGCTCGAAAATAGGTTGTGGCTAAAACACATATGGGCACGTGTGTGTGTGTGTGTGTGTGTGTGTGCATGTCTATGTCTGTGTGGCTTTGTCTTTATTTTTGAACGTTCCTAAATAAGAATGAATGGCAAGATTTTAGGTCTTTCACTCATTATTTATCAGTAATAATGAAGTATCTAGATTGGCTCACTGTCCTATTTCATAAATTAAAGCATTACATTTATGTTTTTACTTCCATTACTGATGCCAAGGTAGAGAAATAGATAATAATCACATGAGGTGTTTCCTCATCTGCATAATTCACTTTGGTTCAAATCTGAGGAACTGTGAAAGACTCCAGTTCTTATCACTTCAGTGGATGTCCCAAGATAACCAGTAAGTTGTAAGGAGAAAAGTGTAAGTAGCCAAAAAGAATAAGCAAGGTTTGATAACATCTTACTAAATTATGCCCATAGTATTTACTTCTCTGTGTGAGGCTGAGTAGTAGAACTGAGTGCTCACAGTCTCAGAGTGGTTGTGCAAGTCCTCATTGCTCACATGTAGCCATGTTTACTAGCTAATCTCACTACCAAACTCCTATGAATTCCAACTGTTTACAACAATCATATCTGACGGAAGATTTGTAGGATTCTTTCATCATTACAGCCACAACCACAGTCAGGATGTTAGTTGGGAACTGGTTTCTTTCATTTCCTCTGTTTTTGTTGTTGCCATCTGATAGGAGGAAATTGGCCACCATTAAATGTGTCTCTTTGACACGTGGACTAATTTAAGGCTGATTATATTTTAGAGACAAAGTCTCATGAAATTGTTCTTTTTACCTTCCTCCTAAATGCTTAAAAAATTTAGATACAGGACCTGCTCCAGCAAGGGAGGTATTATCATAGATAAGTACAGTATATGAACTAAGCGTAGTAAACGGGGGGAACCTAGCACAGTGTGTTGAAATTCCTCTTTGAGTCCTGTTGTTTCTCATGGCCCAGCAAACATTTGTTTACCAAACATTTGGGCTTTTCATCTCTTGTCAATTCTCTTTCTTCTCTTTGAAGTTCCAGACTCCTACCCCTTTCTTTTTAGCTCTGAGTGGCATATAAACTCAATTATTTGACTGCCTGGGGGCTGCTGCTTACAGAGTCCTCACATAGTATCTGAATTTGGTTTTCTCCTGTTAATCTATCTCATGTCAATTTAATTCTTAGACTAGCCAAAAGAACATTGAAGAGTATACTAAAACTTTTCCTTCCCAACACATGTTAAGGACATATTACTCTATACATAGGGATTTTTCACCTATGGTTTTGCTTATGAAATATGAGTTCCATTTTCAACATAAAGAGAAACACTATAAAATTTATTGTCTTGCCCAAAGATATTTCCATTTTGGCAGATGATTGAGACACTAAAAACATCTTTTTGTTGGCATCTATATTTTGGAAAAATCTAAGATTAGGATTATATATATTTTTTTAATCATACTTAGACTTCACTGCTTAGATATGATCCCATTTCTTATTTCTTGACAGTTTTTATTTTTTTATAATGTTAAAGAAGGAAAAAGAACTGATAGAGTAGCTTATATGCACATGAATAAAGTCAGAGTGTTCTGAATTTAAGAACAAACCCATTAATTAAGGCTCCAGAAATCCTTCAGGCTGAGGCGACCACAAATAAATTCTAGGATCTCACCCCACCCAGCTGAAGAGAATGAGTTTCTGTGCAGGACATCCAGAAAGGTGGACTTCAATGGCTTCTTTTACGTGCAGGCTGAGGTCCCTCAGGATAGCCAGCCCAACTACAGCTTTTTCCTAGGTCAGCCAGGGAGACAAAGAAAGGTATCCACAGCAAATGGTTACAAACTGACAGCACTCTTTGACACATTTTGTCCTCTACCAGGGAAAGCTGATCCCTTTCAACAATTCTCCCTGTCAATTCTGCCCTTACAATAACTTTCAAAACTGTTGTGCAATCTCAGTATAATTCTGGAATACTTTAAAAGTCCTTTTAAAAGTTGGATTTTAGCAAAATGGGGAAAATCATTCAGCTGATACCTACTCACATTCTAGGTTCCTTTGTATCTTGATTTTACATGGCATCCATTATCACTTATCTAACATTTATTTGTATGAGGGTTGCCAAGGACACTGAGAAATTATCGTTTCATATTCTAGTTACATAAGTGAGAAGTGCTTAGAAAACAATGCACAGCTACACTTAAGGATACTGGTCATACACTGTGATATTTCCTTCCTCTTTATGCTTTCCACCATGCCCTTCATACTCAGGGAAGCAGTCAACGATACCGTCATAATATACTTTTGCTTCTTCATTGAACTGTTAAATCCCCTCTGAGGATCAGTATTTAAATGCTTAAAATATTCTTTGGAAATTTCCTTTTTGTATTTACTTCCTTGTTTCTGGAATACTATGTTTCAAACTGTGGTTTCTGACTATTGAGGGAGTGGCAAAATCAATTTAGTGAGTTGTGACTAGCATTTGTTTTTAATATGAGGGAGGAGAGAACAGAATACAAACAGAGCTCATCACACCAGGGAAAATAAGTATTATTTCAGAATTTATTTTGATAGATCTATATGGATTTGTGTCCCAGTGTTCCCAGGTCTTCCTGGAAAATATTTATCTATTATGAATAACAGACAGAAAGGGTTTGTAATCCACTGCTCTAGGCCATTTTATCTTCTCTGTTTGAATCAAGACTATCTTTTTCACATAAAATACATTTATTTTTAGTTTAACTCTAATAACACAATACATTTTATCTGACAGCTTGATATTCTTTTGTGCTCCCTCCATGGCTATCTTTCACACTACCAAAATTTCAATAGCAATTATTTGACATCAAAATGTCATTATCACTGCTCATCCTTCTAATTGTATTTGAAGAGTCCTCTCTTTCATAGTTTTTACATTCCATCGGCTCTTTCTTCCGCTTCCCCACATTTCCTTCTCTAAGTGCCATTTTTGTCTACCATTCAAGAATGGGTCAAGTTTAGAATGAAGGGAGTTTATTTAGGATTCATTCTAATTGACAATAAATAGCCTGGGGACTTAGCTGCCACAGCTGTCCCTTATTAGATCATAGTGCAGGTCATCAAATTAAAATAAGCTGTCCTAAATTCTACACTGTATAAGGGAAGAAAGAAAAAGCATTAGGCCCTCTCAGAGAGCCCTTTAGAGTGAATTATGTTGATGGTTTGTGTAGAAAATGGGCCAGATGACAGCCAAGTTAGAGCAGCCTGTCACCACAGCTAATGCTCACATGTCAGCTTTTGGACTGGAGCACAACTGAAGGCTTACGATTGACTGGCCGTCAGCTTTGGTTCAGGAGGTCAAGGTGCACAGGATAAGGGCTCTCTCCAAACTTCCAGCATGCCGTCTGGAGCCTTTCGTTCCCAAAGTCTGGGGTTGTGAATTATGGGACGTTACAGGTCCTTGTGTAGTGTTTTAAATCACTATCTGGTATAGAAGCTTTGCTGGAAACATGTTTCCTTTTACCCAAAGTTTCATAGGCACTGGCTTGAGAGATACAGTTAATTAATATTGAGAAATGAAGGTAAGCAATTGCCAGTAAAAGTTGGGTGCTAGTGGTGAAAATCACTTACCTTGCTGCCATTTTTACTAATAAATTTACATTTGTTTCTAAAACAGGAAAAGCTGTGCAGATTGACATCACAGTGTATGTTTTTAAAATGAACTAAGTATGCTTCCCTTCTTTTGTTTCCAATACCAATGTCACCTAAAGAAAAAGTGGTTAAGATGGAGACTATGGTGAGGGTAGGATGGGTGGAGCAATGAGCTTAAAATCATGTCTGATTTTTGTCTTTGGTTTAACTTCCAGATGACCAGCAGGGGAAAGAACATTGAAGCTGACTCAAGCAGCTCTCCAAGTTCATCAAACAATTATCTCTGGCAGGTTTGGCAACCACCTCTGCTGCATGCACTGCAGGTTAGGACATATGGGCCATGGCTGGGTTGAGCATTCTCCTACCCCTGCCCATATTTTCTTAGGATGTGCAGCCCTCTGCTAAAATATGTCCTCTATCAGAGGACCTAGCACCAGCCCTAATACAGCAAAGGACATAGAATGCCATCATCTCATAACTCCAAAATGGCTGGGAGTGCAAAATTAAGCTTCATTTTCTCAGCACGCAATGAACCATTTCTGTCAAAGAACAATGTGAGCCATGGGAAATATTGCGATTTTTATTTATATGGAGCTTTCATTTTATCTACTGTGTAGAAAGCCATAGAAAAAAATTATCTCTCTCCCCCCCCATCCCAATGCCCCCCTTTCCCAGGGAAGGTGAAAATAAACTAATCTTTGTAGAATGCATGCTATGTATGGCTCTTTTGATTAATAGTGCATGTGTATTATTTCATTTAAGATTTTAATATTAAAATTTAGTGAATCTCAAAATGTTTCAAGGAGTATTGTTCAAAATTACACAATTGAAAATCATGGACATGAGATTATTTCATATGTGCATATATTTTTTCTATTTATTCAAAATGAAACTATGTGTGTAATCTGTGTGTATAAATTGAGTCTAATAGACTACGCTAAGTTTAAAATCTGAAATATCATGATGGCAAATTGTCTTTCATTCCTTCATACATCTTTCCCTATGAAATCCACTTAACATAAGGGAGAAGAACAGAAACAAGCATTTCTACTTTGGCAAATGATGCTCCTGGTGATTTAAAAATATATCTTTATCTTCTCATCTTGCAACATGAATATATTATTCCTTTAGTAAATTTTTCTTGGGATATTGATTTTGGTAGATTTGTTGCTTGAGATCTCCAAAAAAGGGCATCACATCAGCTGAGAACAATATTGTTACTGGGAACAATAAGCATTTTCATTTGCCGTAATTATCTATATGCTTTTTTTTAAAGACCAAACAAAGGTAAAGTTGATGCTAAAAGAAACAGTTTCACAACTACTTTTCCCTTGAGTGTGTTCTTCAGTTACCTGTATTTTAGTTACTAGTGGCATCTATGCCTGGTGGCTCAATTCATGAAATAAAGCAACAGTGTAATTTTGTGCTGAAAAATAAATATGTTCTAAGACTACCAAATATAATGCAAAATCAAAACATATTACTTATTAATCAGTCCTGTTTTAATGTGATTAAAGTCTATTAGATTATAGTTTAAGGAATATATCTTGAGCGTGAATTTGCTTTGTACATGATAAGATTCTGAAGAGAATTTCCATTTGTATAATAAAGACAAAGTGTAGACTGGCATATTACAAACAATAAAGCCACTGACCATGGAACTGGAGCACAGGCTTCTGTGAAGTATAATTGACATCATTATATTTGAACCAATTTGACTGAATTTATTATAGCTTTCATACTCCCTGAAATGTAATACTCAATCTATCACATAATTGTTACACACATAATATTTTAGTTCCTATTTCACATGCACTGAATTTATTTATTTTTTTCAGAATATGAAAGACCTCTTTTGCCCTTGCTTTTAATCTGGTGGGGGAAGGGGCTGGTCTATGTTTGAACTCTAAATAACCCCCTTTCTCCACATTTCGATGAGGTGCTGCTAACATGCATGGACTTGAGCTTTATCTCCACTTGTTAAATATTTGCCAGTCTGCAGCAAAAGTACAGTTAAAAATGCTGTGTAAATTTTATTAATTTGGGGATCTAAACCATTTCTCTCTCAGTAAGTGACAATTGCCTTTTTATTTGATACAAAAATGCTGTATATTTAAAGGGCACCTGATAGTGGGAAGAAAGCTATTCTAAGAATTTTAAAGAGTGGGAACAAATATTCCGTTTTCATGTGAGAGAAAAATAGACATTCGTTTATTTTGCAAAACCCAGATAACCCAATAGCAGATTTTATACTATTTCAAGGTATGCACTTGTCACTTGAATTATAATAGATTTTCATATAATCAGAAAACTACTCGTGATTCTGGTGTATTTTATTTTTTTAATTTGTTTTACATTTATTTTTTATTTTTTAAAGATTTTATTTCTTTATTCATGAGGGGCACAGATAGAGAGCCAGAGAGAGAGGCAGAGACATAGGCAGAGGGAGAAGCAGGCTCCATGCAGGGAGCCTGATGCGGGACTCCATCCTGGGAACCAGGATCACGCCCTGGGCAGAAGGCAGGCGCTAAACCACTGAGCCACCCAGGGATCCCCTGGTGTACTTTAAATTGTAAATATATTTGTAGTAACAGTGGTTATTTTTAATTGTTATGATTGTAAAAATGTTTCTGCTATCATTGCCTCTGACCTCACTGCATTTCATCAAAAGTGGATACTAGTGAAGTTGGCCTCAGCAAATTTAATGCTAAAACTTTTGAATGTTAATCAAATGTGTGGAGACAGAGCTACCTCTTCAAACATTTTCTCAGATGTCGTTTTTATACCTTAGGTCTCAGTGACAAAATTACGTTCCCCTGAAAAACCTTTCTGGGTGCAGAAAAGAGTCAAATATTGATAACAGCATATATTTAAAACATAATCACATCTTGCTTTGATGCTATAGTTTGATCCAAAATTTTGTAATAACTAATAAAAATTATATCCACCCAGAAATGAATGGACATCCTATTCCATATGTAAAGATGAAAGAATGGGAAGCCATCAATATCCATCCTTTCATTAAAAAAAAAAAGCAATAATAATGCTTAGTAATAGGTTTTATTTACTAAGCATTTCAGAAATGTCATATATTTTATTGAATTTATTCCACTTATTTTATTCACAGTTAGAGACATGGATAGTTCCCAGATTTTAAAGTTGAGGAAAGTGGTGCTTAGAATGTTTTAAGTTTCTTAGTTCAAAGTGCTAATAAATGTCAGAGATGGATCAGGAACCCAAAGAGGTCCAACTTAAAAGCTAATGTTCATTATCATTCAATGACACTCTTATTTAGAATGTTGTCTATATTGTAGTTTAAAATGGATAATGTTGAGGGACGCTTGGGTGGCCCAGCGGTTGAGCCTCTGCCTCCTGCTCAGGTCATGATGCCGGAGTTCTGGGATCAAGTCCTGCATCTGGCTCCCTGCATGGAGCCTGCTTCTCCCTCTGCCTGTGTCTCTGTCTCTGTCTCTCTCTCTCTCTCTCTCTGTGTCTTTCATGCATAAATAAATAAAATCTTTAAAAAAATAAATCAAACATTTTTGGACAGCCATCTTGGAATATTACTGTTCTCTTAATTGTTTAGGTGATGTAAATTTTCAGAAATGTATTTCCAAATGTTTTCTATAGAAGCATGAGGATTTCAGTCCATAATCATACATTTCCATTATGTTGTGATACATATTTTTACAACAAAGTTTTTTGGGATATGTATGTAATTGGAAGTTTACAAAAGCTTGTGATTAAATTGATGTAGCTTGTTACACACTTAAGAAGACATGCCTTTCAAGAAAGAGAAGGGGGAAAAAGGGTTTCTGAGTTTTAAGGAAGTATAAATTTTTAAAAAGTAAAAAAAAAAAAAAAAAAAACCAAGCCTAAAACTTGGAATTAATCTTCTTTTTCCTTTTTTTAAAGATTTTTATTTATCCATTCATGACAGAGAGAGAGAGAGAGAGAGAGAGAGAGGCAGAGACACAGGCAGAGGGAGAAGCAGGCTCCATGCAGGGAGCCAGACGTGGGACTCTATCCTGGGTCTCAAGGATCAGGCCCTGGGCGGAAGGTGGTGCTAAACCACTGAGCTACCTGGCTGCCTGGAATTAATCTTCTGAATGGGTTTTTTGCTTTTGAAAATTTCAATAGAATATTCAGATCCATGTTAGTCTTACTCATTGAATTCTGCTTTCACATGGTCCTTAATGAAAAGTGTCATAACTACATAACCCAAAAGATTCTGATGGTTCAAGGAGTCCTCAAAATAAGTATAATACAAAGGATCAAGAGCCTAAGGAGAATGTGCAGATTTTTATTTAGGTATTAAAAAATCTTTCTTCATATTTTCAGATAAAAAATGTCCTTTCCTCATTAGTCTCTGCCAAACATTGTCATAAAAATAATTTTCAGTTATGAAAGTACTTGTCCACAAATACACCCACAACCACATACCAGGATCAGAAGAGGTGAAGATTTTAGTGTGTTGGCATCATTTTACAGAAGTCAGTGTGTGAGCCTACCTGTTTCCCTCTGGTCTGATGCTGGTTTCTAATCTTAAAAAGGGCTGGGAAAATCCTGTTTTATGGGAAATAAAGGAATGCTACAAAGTAATTTGGTATTGTGAGCAGTGACAAAAGTAGACAAGGCATCATCCTAATAAATACAAAAGGGAAAACTAAACATACACTTAGCAAAAAAACAAACAAACAAACAAACATAAAACCAAAAAACAAAACCAAAAAACCAAAACCAAAACCCAATTTGATGAAATACAAATTAATAAATTGCCTTAAAAATAATCTAAGTCTACCAGTCTTTTTTAAAAAGATTTTATTTATTTATTCATGAGAGACACAGAGAGAGAGAAAGGCAGAGACACAGGCAGAAGGAGAAGCAGGTTCCATGCAAGGAGCCTGATGTGGGTCTCAATCCCTGGATTCCAGGATCACGCCCTGGGCTGAAGGCAGACACTTAACTGCTGAGCCACCCAGGTGTTCTGGTCTACCAGTCTTTTGAATTATCTTGTATCTCATAAAAATTTTCAAATTTTCTACTAAAGAAATTTATGCATCATAAGCTCAAATATTTTTAGCAATATGAAGAGTGAAGTATAATGGCACCGAGATAGTCTTAAGTATTTTCTATTAACCACATCTTACTTAAAAGTTGTTATAACAGTCAGATTCCAATTTTGAGAAATCATACCTGATTTTTTTTTGTGTGTGCAATAATACAAATTTAAGCCTCTTTTCAAATTTCCTAAATACATTTTGGCAGTTTGAGTTTAAAAAATTTGATTTTCACTCATACATGGAGCCTCCCAACTACTGCTTTAGCAAGTCATTGTAAAAGTGTTGGCTGTTAAATTACTTATGTTACATAAAAGAACACTTGCAAGCATTTATTTACAGTAACTTTGCTGTGTTTCAACAAACCCAATTAGCATAATGGCTCAGGCTGCTATTTCCCCATTCCTGATGATGATTAGAGACTTTAGAGTTCTCTTAACTATCATCATCCGTTCCAGTGTTTTACCTTAAGTCTATAAAAGAGATTATACACAAAATTAAACATATATTAACAAGATTAACATCCACAGCAATGGACAAATACTCCTAATTCAGAGGGAGATGTGTTGTGAATAGTCTTAATACCATTATAACCCAGGATCTTTAGTGTGTTGCCATGATGGCATGCTGCGGAAAACCATGGATCCAAAGGGAAGGGAGAATCAACTGGATTTCATAGAATTTAAGTAAACATAGGGATGCGTTTTGGCTTAGTGGTTGATTGTCATGATACCAGGGTCCTGGCATTGAATCCTGCATCAGGCTCCTTGCAGGGATCCTGCTTCTCCCTCTGCCTATGTCTCTGCTTCTCTCTGTGTCTCTCATAAATAAATAAATAAATAAATAAATAAATAAATAAATAAATAAATAAATAAAATCTTTTTTAAAAAAGAATAAACATAAAGTTAGATCCAGTTGCAAGGAAAGGGGCCACCAATAATAATAACTGCATCCGATGGAGCATGGGCCATCCTGCTCTAGCAAATCGCTGCTCTAATCCAGGGGGCTGATTTTATAGTCACAACACAGAGGATGGATTTGGGCAGCTGTACACTCAAGTTCATCCTCCCCTCCCACTCCCGCTGTCCTACAGCAAGCCTCCACCATCTTTAGTCTTGATCACAGCAGTGTCCTCCTACCCTTTTCCCTCGTCACCAGAGTAACCTCAGCTCTCACCTGCAATCTGCAGCCCCATATATTGGACAACAAATCCAAAAATGTCATCTCACAAATAATGAATTGAAGGTGTTAAGTGAATGGGAAAAAAAAATCTTTAAAAACTTTGGATATCCTGTAGTTTTGCAGGAGTTCTCTGAAAATAGGAGGAGAAAACCCATACAGTAATTTACTGGAGACATTAGGAATCTACTAGGATTTAGTTCTTCACTCCTCCTCAATTCCTCCTCACAGAAGGTAGAAGATGGACTATGGTATGTTTCCAATGATACAGCTAATTGTGATAACAGCAACACACCAATGTTTTTTAAGTTACAGCTACTGTGACTCACAACAGTTGTAATTGGATAAGATAATATGGGAAAATCTATACAAAAGATTACAGTTTGGGGCAGCCCGGGTGGCTCAGTGGTTTAGCGCCACCTTCAGCCCGGGGTGTGATCCTGGAGTCCCTGGATGGAGTCCCACATCAGGCTCCCTACATGGAGCCTGCTTCTCCCTCTGCCTCTCTCTCTCTCTGTGTCTCTCATGAATAAATAAATAAAATCTTAAAAAAAGATTACAGTTTATAATTTATTCAAATAAATATGTTAATGTATCACGTTAGAAAATAGATATTTGGTAAATATTTTGAGGCAAATAGCTTATCTAATTTTTAAAAAATATTTTATTTTTTTTATTCCTGAGAGACACACACAGAGAGGCAGAGACATAGGCAGAGGGAGAAGCAGGGTCCCTGGAGGGAGCCTCATGTGAGACTCGGTCCCAGGACCTCAGAATCATGCCCTGAGCCTAAGGCACATGCTCAACCACTGAGCCATCCACGTGCCCCACTTATCTAAATGTATTTTAAAAAAACTTAAGGTAGATCAGATAACATTCAAAAAATTATATTACAATATAGGGAAAAATTAAGAATATTGTGTAACATATGGTCTGGAAAGCTTTTCTGAACAAGTAAAGAAATGTAGAAGCTATTAAAACAGATGTTGTCAAATGACATTCACAAGAAGTTAAGACATTTTAATGGCAGAAAGGCAAAAGACAAAAGAAGTTTTCAGCTAATATTTGTGACACATGTAGAGTGGTGAAATTAGATGATGTACTACATACACACAAAGTTCAAGCAAATAGTAGAAGAAGATAAATAAGCCCACACAAGATCTGTCAAAAATATAAACATGCAATTCACAGAAAGTGTGCAAATGGCTAATGCATTAGCATTTAGGGCATAACTATTCAAAATGAAACACTGGAGTTTTTTTGAAAGTTATTAAGGTATCATATTAAATTTAAAGGATATATAATCTGATAATCTACTACCCAAAATAACATGTGTCTAGAATTCTATTTTACATAAATAAAAACAATATGAAAATGCATTCATTAAAATTAAAAGAAGAAGAGGAGGAAGAGAAGGAGAAGGAGGAAGAAAATAAAGATAAGTCACTCATATCTGGAATTCAAAAGTGCATAAGGAAAAGAGACAGAGAGAGACAAACCAAGAAACAGACTCCTAACTGCAGAACACACACTTATGGTCACTGGAGGAAATGTGGGAGGGGGTTGGGGGAACTAGATGATGGGGATTCAGGAGGGCACTTGTCATGATGAGCACTGGGTATTGTATGGAAGGGTTGAATAAAAAATTATTCACCTGAAACTAATATTACACTGTACACTAACAAACCAGAATTTAAATAATAAACAAACTAACTAACAAATAAAATAACTACAAACAAATTAAGCATCCATCTGTGGAGGGGGAAGGATGGATGGAAGAATACATTAAAATGTGGTACAGTCATAAAATCATATGAGGAATACTATGGAATCTTCTACTATGTAAAGAAGAGTTGTAAGTGGGTATGTCTCTTAACCAATCAAAGCTGAGCGATAATGTACATGACATACATGGAGAAAATAAAAGGTAATGTTGCAATTGGGAGCACATACATTATGCCATAACCCTGGTTATCTCAGGGCATTCAGGCTAGCACAGCATAGAAAGAAACTAGAAGAATGGATAATTTAAAAAGTCTTTAAGCAAGAAATTCTGTTCTAAACATGCCACAAAAAAGTAGGCTATCTAATTTGAGATATTAATCAATTTAACTACTTGATCACTTGAACTATATCAAAATGGAGGGTGGCAAAAATATCATAGCAAAAGTAAAAAGAAAAAAATAACAAACACTGAAAATTATTTGTAACCCTTAAGACAGGGAAAGGTTTAGGTGCCTGGGTGGCTCAGTGGTTGAGCATCTACCTTTGTCTCAGGTCATGATCCCAGGGCCCTGGGATCAAATCCCACATCTGGCTTCCTGCATGGAGCCTGCTTCTCCCTCTGCCTGTGTCTCTGCTTCTCTCTCTCTCTCTGTGTCTCTCATGAATAAATAAATAAAATCTTAAAAATAAAATAAAATAAATAAATAAATTTAAAAAAATTGCCTGAAGCTAACAAGCTCTTTTATTTTAAAGAAAGGACTAAAAGGGCTTTTTACATAAATTTTATTAAAAAGAAGATGTAATACTTTCAATAGTTTGTGAATGAATAAATGAAATTATGTTTCATTTTGCTATAGTGTTATGCAAAGACCATCATTTTAATCCAATTCAATTTCAAAAAAATGTCCATGAATTTTCTTACTGTGGGAAGTTTCCTGGGAAAGCATCATTGGTAAGATAAAAATAAATAAAACACAAGACCTGCCTTCTAAGAATGTAATTTACTCAGAGTTGCAAATCATTATATAACTATAATGTAAGGTTGATTTGGGTAAATGAGTCAGCAGAAGTAGAGAGAGAGGGTCCTACTGCGTTTAGGAGAGGGAGAAAGATCCTAACTTGGAGTGGAGGATTTAGCAACTCATGAAGGAGGCAAAGCACCCTCCATAGCCTTTCACAGGCTGATCTTGAGAATAAAAAGTTTTTCCTAATAAAGTTGCCCATTTCCCAAATTATTCCATTTTTTTTTGTACCCAGCAGACCTTCTGGGTGGCCTTGGGCAGGTCCACTGACTGTGCTAACTCCACTTCATCACCGGGAGTGATAGCAGTTCCTTCCCCTGTGCTTTCTGCAAGGATTGGGTAGAACATGGAACATCAAGACTGGATGCAGTGAGCAGATGGCCAATCCACCTGATGGGCAGCCATGTCCTTACCATGTCCTATTTGCTAGTTCAAAAATGGGAAACATCTTGTCAAGTGGGATGAATATGATTGAGGACCAAGGAAGAAAAAACTTAGAAAATTTGTGTCATCAATATTGTCTTCATACTTTCATAAATTATATTGTGCCTCCCATGGCTGAAAGATTGTGGTTAAAAACATGAATAATGGAATCAGGGCTGTTTAGGTCTTATTCCAAGCCCTGAATTAAATGTGAAATCCTAGGGAAGTAATTTAATTCCCATCTATATTTCAATTTCTTTATATGCAAATAAAGGATCATAATAATATCTACCTTATGGTTTCTCAGGACGGTTCATCAGTATGATGCAAGAAAGATATTTAACAGAATGACTGGTGTGAAATCAGTGTTTAGTGAATGATCGCTATCATCCTCATTATCCTCACTTTCATTGTTAATTCACCTCAACATATCTTTTAATTTTTTAAAAAGGTTATTTACAGTATAACATACATACAAAAAAAGCACATAAATTGTAACTGTAGAAATTGATGAATGTTCTCAGAGAAACACATCTATGTAACCATGACCCCAATCAAGAAACTGACTATCTATCACCCGCAAGTCAGAAATCCACCCCCCTCTCCGTCACTACCCTCTACATACAGCACTGGCAGACTATCTTCTTCACTCAGTATCTCCAAGCTCTGAACTTTTTAGAAATGCATCCTTTTGTCTGTATTTTAATAAACTCTTCTAAGAATTGAATCTAAGTAACTTCTGAAAGGGGAAAAGAGAACTATGAAAAATTTGGATTTATTTTTCATAAAGATGTTTTGAGTTGATATGCTCAGAAAACAAAAATTAAAGAAGAGAATGATTCAGATTATTTCTCTCTAACTCTGGCTACTCATAAAAAATTCCCTGAGGGAACTTTTGAAAATAATTTTTGTGTTGGTCCCACTCAGTCTGTCTCCAGCCAATTGCAGCAGGTCCCTAGAGATGGGTCTTGATGACTGTTTTGAACACATTACCTCATTTTAAAATGAAACCAGACTGGAAGATCACTGACGTCAATCTCATTTATGTGATCTTCTCTCCCCAGATTTCAAACGGAAGGAAAATGGCCCATGATCTTGTGACAATAAAGTGAGAATGTTGTCAGGAAACATGGTGCTGCTAGCTGCATCACTGCCATTAATTGTTTCGTCCACATGAGTTACAACATCCCCACTTCTCAGTTTGGAATGATGTACAGTAAATTACTTGGAAAGCTCTAAGCAGAAAGAAAAAATTATTATAGATTTGTAATTGCATGACTCTGGGAAACTAAAATGGAACTTTGTGGGAATGCTGAAGACAGAAATTCTACAGACACTTAGGGTAGGTGAAGGAATTTAGCTCTTTATTATTTTAAATTATTCAGATGTTTCCCTATTCTTTTTTTTTTCCTTGATACATATTGTGGAAGCCCAGCCTCTGTTACAGAAGGTTTGCTCTTTAAAGACATAGTAACAACAAGCTGAACTCAATTTGCTGAGTAAATCTGGAAAAGGGCTCTCACAGTATTTTATGCACCATTGTTATTGGAACATCACCTCATAAAGGACCTGGGTAAAAATCACTAACAATGGTATTTGCATTTTATTCTAATTGAAGAATACAATGTTGGTTCCCACCTAGAATAAATGGCTATTTCAGAAAACCAGTGAGAGGAGAGATCCTCTGGATCTGCACCTTCTGAAATCGTAGTGTGGGGACATTATCTTATCCTTCATGTATACATTGTCTTTTTCTTGTAGATAAATTTCTCATCATGGTCAACCCAGGCTTGGTTCCCTTAAATAATCCTATCAGCATAATTAGTCAGAAATAATGGATGTCATATTGTTTAATACAAATGTTTCTGAGTAAGAGAGTACATATATATAAAATATATAAAACATTTAATATATATAATATATAAAACATTTATAATATATAAATATATAATATATAAAAACATCTAGCAGGTATTCAGATTTTTTTTCCATCATTTTGGTCAGTGGATTCCCAGGATCTAAGATAAATACATGTGATATAAAAAATGAAATATAAATAAAATTAGAAAATACTGACACAAAATTTTGAAATTATTTATAATTTTACTATATATCTATATCTATTATATAGACCTATCTCTTTATATAGCTAACTATATTACATATAGGTAGATAGATATGTATAGATATTTATGTAGATATCTATACATTTGTGAAGATCTATTGACATACAGGGTAGATATAGATAGATATTTTTATAGATATGTAGATTCATATTTACCTACCTATCTATGCCTTGCAGACCTTAAATATTGTAAATAATGGGCACTTACTACTTTCTTTAGTCCCTGTTATTGATAACTACCTAAATGTTTAAAATCAGCGTAAGAACAAGGAGGAACGAATGACCAAATGAAGCATAGTACAGTGCCCCTGTCACCTCATCGCTCTGCCTGGATTCCTATTTGAAGGTCTCCCTCCCTCTCTTTACCTCCCCACCCTTGCCCTCCTCCCTGACCCCCTTCACCTCCTCATCCCCTATACTTTACTTTCTCCTTCATGGCATCTCATGAGGCTCCTGGGGTTCCTGTCCTCAGAAGGCCATGATGCAGTGTAGGGACCCAAAAAGGTCTAAACTAAATAAAATTTTCTCTGGTACTTCTCCTTCCTTTACCTGTCTCTCCAGTGGAATTAGAAATATCTTCCGTTACTGATTTCTCCTATGTCTGGAGAAAATTCTACCTATTACTCATATTTCTCATTGAAACTTGTTACTTCCTAAAATGGATTCTCTATGATTTAAAAAAAATTCTCTAAACTTACAACTTGCAACATAGTCACAAAATAAACCATCTAATGCAGACAAGTAATCATTACATTTTGGTCCAGTTACACAGGAAACTTTCTTCCCTCATCCTCATAAATCAGAGAATATTCATTCTGATATTGTTAAACCTCAACTAACAAAATGGAAAGAAGGTCAGAGACTTAATTTGGATAATGAAGGTTTCAGATAAGAATGGGAAGTCTTAAATGTAAATGATGTATGTAGAGAAACATGGCCTAGTTCAGATGGCAGAGCTTTTCAGACAAGTTCACAGAATCAACTTTTCAGGAAATTGAATACAAATGTGGACAAAAATGCATTAAAAAAACAGTTAAGGATAGATTAGTGAAACACATAGATAAGTTAGAAACAGAGAGAGCCTCAGCCAGATATATGGTGGCATATTTCTTTTAATGAACGAACATCCCATTTTTTTACCTACTTATTTTTATTTGTAAAAGAAAGGCCATGTGCTTTATAAAATATGAAAGAATCTCTCAGGGGCAAGACCATTGTGTCACACAAGTGACCTGGTATCAAAACATACTATTATATTAAATACTGAAACCCTCTCTTGCCATTAGGCCCTCATAGACCTTAGTAAAGTTGTTCTTGGTCCTCTTCCAAACCCTTTACACTTCTATAATATTCTACAACATTCTTACATATCCTGTCTTCAAATTCAATCACCTTGGGGTTTTGGAATGAAAAATTGAAGACAGCTACAAATAGGGTTGCAGGGAGATGAGAGAGTTTCATTTGAAGTTTGAAGTAAGGTAATCATTTTGATAAGACCTGTAGTGGAGGAGAACCTCAGAGGTAGTGGAAACAAATACTTAGAGAGTCAGAGAGATGTCATGATAAATATTCAGTTAAAAATCTCACTATCTTTAAATGTATTTTTAGGAAATGAAATGTCAAAACAGCTTGAGAGAAATTAGTTGTAGCACTTAAAACAATCAATAGTCATTATTCGCAAAGAGTTCCTAGAAAAAAGAAACAATATATTTGGATAAAGGATGTGGAAAGGCAAATCATGGAGGAAAAAAAAAACTTGTTAATAAACATGTGAAAATATACTCCACTTCATGACTGCTCAGAGGAATGTGAATTAAAACCCTAAGACACTATTTCTCTCTTATTGAAGCAATTGACACAATATATAATTCTGGTATAATTATGGACAAAACAATATTCTCATTTAATGCCAATGGAAATGCAAATTGCTAAATGTTTGCAAAGTAAATTGTATCTATTAATGTTTTACTGCACATAGCAGTGCCCAGCAATCCAGCTTATAACCACTCACACATCTCTCTTGAATAATAATTATCTATATATTGCAATTGTATATATTTATATATTACATATATATCAGACCCACACAGTGATTTAAACAGGAGAGGCTTAATCAGAGTTATACCATAATAAAAAGTGATAATAAGATATAAGTTAAGCTAGGACAGATGGAGTGTAGCCAAGGGTGGACAGTCTTGGCCATGACCCTCCTCAGAAAAGCTAGGGCTCTGGCTTCATTGAAGGAATTGGAATTGCAGGCCAGTAAATGGCATGAAACCTTGTTGATTTTCCAAGAGCAGAGCTGTAGGTGCTGAGCAAGCAGGGAGGAATCTTTGTAGCACCAGTGAGCAACACACAGAGTCTAGGTGCGTTGCTGTGGAGAGAGTTGGGGTTCAGTGCGGGTAGTGGGCAGTGTTCACTTCAGGATGGTATGAAGTCAGTTGGACTGTGGAATACACACTAGGAGGAGGGCAGGTAAATGGAGCAGGGCATCAACAGTAGCAGAAGCCTGGAGCACGCAATGTAGAAAGTCTGCAATACCTGGTATTCAAGTGAGTCCTGGCAAGGTAATCAGCATGCTGGTCTGGGGCTACAAGTTGATTTTATTTCTTATTTATTTTTTATTGAATTACAGCTGATATATAATACCATATTAGCTTTGAGTGTACGATGTAGTGATTCCACATTTATATACAGAATTTATACACAAAATGATCACCACAATAAGTGTAGTTACCATCTGTCACCATATAAAGTCATTACAATACTATTGACTATATTCCCAATGCTGTACTTTACATCCCTGGGACTTATTTATTTCATAACTGGTACTTTGTGCCTCTTTATCTCCTTCACCTATTCTGCTCAACTCCCGCCCCTCCCTTCTGGCAACTGCCAGCTTATTCTCTGTTTATATGTCTGTTTCTGTGGTCTTGTTTGTTCATTTGTTTTGTGTTTCTAGATCACACACTGAAGTGAAATCATATAGTATTGGTCTTTTTCTGTCTGACTTGTTTCAGGTAGCATTATCTCTTTAGGTCCATCCATGACTTCACACCTGTTAGAATGACTAGCATCAAAAAGATAAGAAATAACAAGTGTTGGAGAGGACATGGAGAAAAGAGAACGCTTATACGCTATTTGCGGGAATGTAATTTGGGGCAGCCACTATGAAAAACAGTATGGAACTTCACCCCACAAGTAAAAATAGAATCACCATACAATCCAGCAATTCCACTTCCAATTTACCCAAACAAAACAGAAACACTAATTCAAAAAGATATATGCAGCCCTATGTTCATTGCAGCATTATTTGTAATAGCCAAGACATGGAAACATCCTATGTCCATTGATGGATGAATGGATAAAGAAAATATGGTTCTAGATACAACTGTACATCGATGAATTCGACAATCTAGAAGGAATGGATTAATTCTTAGAAACATGCATTCTTCCAGGATGGAATCAGGAAGAAATTAAAAAAAAAAAAAAAATCTCATCAGACTGAATACTAGGAATGAAATTGAATCAGTAATCCAAAAACTATCAACAGACAAAAGTCTGAGGCTGGGGGCTGTTGAAGTTCAGGTATTCCAGCTCAGATTGGGGCAGGGCATCCTCCATGACTTCCTATCCATACAACAACAGGTGGTGCAGCTACCAGAACTAGCAGGAGAGACCTCTTCTTATGCAATATCCCTCCAGCGCCCTCTACCGAGAAAGCTTATTATCATGCATGCTGTAAAGGAAAAAATCTTAAAGGGATCCCATCATACTCCGAACCCAATTCTGGAAGGGTGCTTTGGAGAGGAGAGCCAATAAATTGATAACTACACAGTTAAGTGTGAGGTAACAATTTCCTCACTTGAATAATTAATAGTTAGAATTTCTTGCTACTCTCATCTGAAAGCTTACTATTTAATACAGAGATGTCCTGAGTAATATGATATTCTGTGTCCCTCAAATATAATACTCAGATGCATATTTGATTTTAAGAGAGGGGGAAGTATTTAAATTATTTTATTTATATATTTTGGATGTATTTGTATTTCAGGTAAAATTTAAATATATTTTTACCATTATTAATACATGTATTCAAAATTCCAAGTACAAATATAAAAACATAAAGTGAATTTTAGGGAACATTATTCAGGCACAATGTCATAAAAAGTTTGAAAACTTTAGTTTTAGTCATGATTGTCATATGCAGTTATAAATTATAATTTTATCATGATCTCTGTATCATTTGATTCTTACAGAATGTTTGCTTTTAGTCTATTCTGGTATTTTTTTGTTACATATTTTTGTCACAAAGCCAAAAGGAACAAAAAAATAAAATCTTGAGCATTATATCAAATTCAAAAATTGTGATAATGGATGCTTTTTTTTTTTAAAGACCTTAAGATATTTTACCTAAAGATAAAATTATCAAAGCTCACATATCATGCTGACTGGTTTTGAGAGCCTCCACCCAACAGAAATATGTCAGCTTTCTCTTACTTTACATTATCAAAGATCTCCAACAAAAGTTGATAAGACACATTCCAAAATTTCATAATAGTAAGAACTCAAGCTCAGAATATATCTTATATATCTCTTATCACTGCAAATAGGGACAATGAAACTTCCTCAGAAGGAAAATGGGCATAATATGTTACTTAGATAATCACAATAGAAATACTTTAAATAATATTTCAGTGAATGAAGCATTGGAGAGTTCAAGTATTCTTTAAAATATCAAATTTCTAAAGCTGCTAATCATGATCAAAGAAAATGTAGTATCAGTATCAATGCTAGGCTTAGGAGTAATATATATCTAATATGACTGTGTCCATTTAGGAAACATAATGGTGTGATTTTATGCTTTATCATTTCATGTTTTAAGGACATTCTCTCTTTGAAGTCTAGATGAGTATCAAATAGAATATGATTTTTGTCAGTTTAATGTAAATGAAAAATGAATGCATGATTTAAAGAAGATGTAATATTTTATTTCCAGTTATAGTTTTACATAAAGATTTCTAATGACAAAAAGAATGAAGCACATGAAAATTTTAAAATAATGTAGCTCATCCTTGAATTCCAGCTATCCAATACTGTTAGAGATTGTATTTTTCTCCAAAAATGAGTTCATAGTTACACTATTTTTATTGATCATCAGGACACCCTTGTGTATTAGGATTCTCAGAAGAGAAACAGAACCAGTGGGATATATAGAAAGAGTTACTTTTATTTTTATACATTATTTATTATAGAAATTGACTCACTCAATTATGAAGACTGAGAAGTCCCATGTTCTGCTGTCTGCAAACTGGAAAGAAGGAAAACTAAAATTAGTCCAAAACTGAGGCCTGAAAACCTGGAGCACTGATGTCTGAGGGCAGAAGGGGATGGAGGTCTCAGGAGAGGAAGAGCAAATTTACCCTTTCTCTGCCTTTTTGTTCAATCCACGCCCTGAAAGGGTTGAGTGGCACCCATCTGCACTGGTGAGGGTGATTTTCTTTATTCAGTCTACAAATTCACATGCTAATCACTTCTAGATGAACCATCATGGACACGACCAGGAATAATGTTCTACCAACTATTTGGGCATCCCTCAGCTTAGTCAACTTGACCTCTAGAATTAGCCATCACACTTTGCAGTTATATGGTTTCTTTCTAGTAAATGTCTGACATTAGGACTCTTAGGTGATGTTAATCTCCCAGCACAAAAGGTAAAAGGAACAATTGAATATGTAAATATGATATTTAAAACCACTTTAAAATCACTTTTCATTTATTTTTTAAAATTTTTCATTAAATTATAGTTGATACACATTATATTATTTTCAAGTGCACGACATCATGACTTGATATTTGTGTACATTGTAAAGTTATCATCCCAGTAAGTGTAATTAACATCAGTCACCACACATAATTACAGAACTTTTTTCCTCTGATGAGAATGTTTAAGATCTATTTTCTTAGTAAATTTCAAATACACAATACAGCATTATTAGTTACTGTTGCCATGCTGCACATTACATTCCTCTGACTTATTTATTTTATAACTGGAAGTTTGTACCTTTGACCTCCTTCACCCATTTTCTTCACCTCCCACTATTAACCTCTGGCAACCACCATTCTGTTTCTTGTAGCTCTGAACATTTTTTTTTTGTCTTTCTCTTCATTTTTAGATTCCACATAGAAGTGAGATTATAGAGACACCTGGGTGGTTCAGCGGTTGAGCACCTGCCTTCAGCTCAGGGTGTGATCCCAGGATCCTGGATGAGACCCACTTTGGGCTCCTTGCAGAAGCCTGCTTCTCCCTCTGTCTGTGTCTCTGCCTCTGTCTCTCTCTCTCTCTTTCTCTCTCTCTCTCTCTCTCTGTGTGTGTGTGTGTCTCATGAATAAATAAATAAAATCTTAAAAAAAAGAAGCGAGATTATACAGTATTTGTCTTTCTTTGTCTGACTTATTTCACTTAGTATAAGGCCCTCAAGTTCCATCCAATTTGTCACAAATGGCAATTCATACTCTTATGGCTGAATAATATTCTATTGCATATATACAATGGAATTAGTGAGTTCGTGTTTTTGTTTTCTTTGGATAAATACCCATAAGTTAAATTGTTGAATCATATAGTAGTTCTAATTTTAGTCTTCTAAGAAATTGCCATTTACTTGTCCTATTGTTTGTTCGCTTATATGAGTCATTGTTATCAGAGTTTACCAATCTTTCCAAATACCCTTTGGACCTCACCCCTGCCACCTCACTCATTCTCAGATATGTCTCTATAGTGAAGTTAATAACAGGATCAAAGAGTTCATTATGAAGGCCTCTTAAAAATCAGATTCTGAAGAATATATTATAACAGTAATGTGAGGAAAGTCTTTTATGCTGTGAATGAACATTTGAATTCTTAGACTCCACCCCATATAAATAATAGTATGTTAGGATGGAATTTCTGATTTTCACCTTGGTTTCCATGACAACTTTTCTTGGTCAATAAAATCTATTAGTCAACAAAATTTCATTGTCATCATTCTGTCATCCTTGGTTCATGGCTGTTGCAACTTTCAACAAATTGTCAGCAATGTCAGCATCGTGCCTCGACTCATTTGAGCAACCACCTTCCTGATTGACATTTTTGACAGTTGCTTATGGCTTTTTAAAATTTAGCAATAAAAAAAATCCTGTGGATTGAAAACAAGACACCAGAAAGTCATTTTAAAGTTGTAAGTAGAGAAATGACGTAAACCCTTCACCAAGTCATGGATGCTCAAGTGCCATAAGATGGAGAGGTTCAAGTGAAAAGCCCATTGCTGGAAACCATAGTTGGAAATATAGACTGCAAATGGAATTAAGAGAAGCAGAAAATACTGTCACACCACCAATGACAAACTCAGAATTGGACCACAAACCTTCTAATGAAGAATATGTATTCTTAATCCCATAACTATAAATGAGTTTGCACACTTAAACTATATTCCATCACAGTCTTGCATCATTTGTGTATGTGTTCATATATGTGCTCATATGTGTTCATATATGAACTCCCTAATTGGTGGGACTAAGCAATAGCTATGCTGGTCCATCAGTCCCTGAGGATCCAGAATGGCCCTTTTGGCAAAAGAATGAACTAGAATTTCTTTGCAAGAATGGGATACTAATGGGGGTCAATGATAACATACATGCACTTTGAAATGATTAGATAGTCTATATTGTTGACCAATGGCTGGAAGTAAGAATAGAGTTTTCTTTATGTATTGGGATTGAGATGTGGGAAACCAAACTAAATTAAATGGAAAGCACAAGCAAACAAAGAAAAATAAACTGTGTGACACTCAGTGTTTGGGTGTAGTAGGCCTCCTTTGGATTAGTAATAACCATTAATAATCACTATTAATAGTCATTAAGTAATAACTGAGGTGTTCACTAAAATAAAAACCAGTGAAGTATCAAGTGCAAGTGACTCTACAAGATGCAGGAATACAGAATTTTCTTGAACTATGTATGGTGGATGATCCACATTTCTTTTTGTGTATGTTTCAGGGTACCTGAGAGAGGCCTCAAAATGTGGAAATATGGACAAGTCAAAAAACGTCAAAGGTCTAGGAATTATGCAGGCAGGCTAACAGTACTTATAAAATCCATGGGAGTGATGCCAGCAGGGAAGGCTTATTTCAAAGGATCAATCCACTAGATGACATGTAGTCTATTAACGAGTGGGCAGAGAAAATGGCATGCTGTAAGTTAACTTTTCTGTATATAAAATTGCTAATGTCCAGTTCTGATATGCAATCAAAATAGTCTTGGAAGTCTCAAACAATGGAAGAAAAGTAGAACATATGCAGTTTTTCTGTGTGGGCTTAAGGAATCACTGTACAGCTACTTAAATGAAAGGTTTTTCATGATAACAGTTTAAGTGATTTCAAGAGATAGTATACAACACTGTATTTCCTCAGGCTTAACAGTTTTTTCCTAAGAAAAAGGAAATTAGGCAGTAATCACTTTGGCACTAGAATTATAGAATGTTTATAACAAAGATACAGGTACCTGCTATAATTGAAGTTGACAAAAGAGTTAATTTCCAAGGTATCTTCCCCAAGTCATTTTGGGGCAGATGAATTTTCCATCCCAGTGACCCTCCAGTAAGAAGAAATGAAAAGAGAACAGCTTCAACTTCTAATAACTAATATATTATACCTGTAGAGTGGCTAAAAGTTTAAAAGACACCTTCATTTTTTAAATTTTATACTCATCCAAATCATTCATTATAAGTGAGAAAAGAATCATTGTCTTCATTATCATCATCATTATGACCATCAGCGTCATCCCCTTCATTTTCAAAAGAGTAATTATTAACAAGTTAAAGATGTCTTTGAGTTTAATAAAAATGGTGGTGTTATTAATGCAGGAGTAGATAAATAAGAAGCCTTACAAAGAGGCTGTTTTTTTAATACACAAATATTGTATCTGATTTTAATGTAGCGGTTATCACTGAGAACAGAATTACAAATTTTGCCTTCAGGAATCTAAGTGGCTCGATAAGTAGGTAATGATTTTTCCTGTGGTTCCAACATTAAAATGAAAAAAACCCTGCTGTTAATATACACAGAGATTATTTTAATTAAAATTGTATTGAATACTGAAAGTACACTGGAGTTGTATCTTCTTTGAGTAACATAATCTATGTGAAGAATAATTGTTAATAATACTGATAACTTCGTGTGTATAGTTTCATCATAATTTTTTATAAAACTATTACCAATGTCCATTTAAATCCAAGGTTTGCAAATGTTTCTTCTTCACTTCTCCTATTTAAACAAGAAAATACTGCCTTTAAACAGTCTTTAATTTACCTATTTCACAATCAAGTCTTCACCAATTATATAATAATCAAAGAGGACATTTTATTACACAAAACTTCCTATGATCATCTTGATTGAATCATGCCTTGCTGTTTATGATTACACTTTTTAAATGCTCTGTTTCTTTAACTCTTCAATCTAAAACCATTGACTTAGGAGGAGACATACATTATGAAGCAGAGGAGTGAAGACAAATATTCCAAAACCTCAGTTTGCATCAGTACAGTTAAACACTGAGAACTTTGAGTGGAATATGAACAAACCTCCAAATGTGTAATAAATGTCTCATATTTATTTCCCTATAAACTGCAATAGTAACATATATCACTTCAAAGGTTGTGAAAATGAACTGAGATCATGTGTTCAAGGAGAGCATGGGCTGCTCTTGAAATGTGAAGCCCTCACACTGAAGGAGATTCATTTTCTGGTGAAAGACTTACTTCCATTGAGTGATACCATAGCGCTGAGCATTCAAATGAGATGATTGAGTTGCCTTTACTCCTTGCAAGATAGAATATTTTTAAAGAACTGTATTCCATGCCTGACCTTGCTTTTGGTGAGACAGACACAATTATTCCAATAAGGACTGAACCATTCCTCTTGTGAGCAAGCTTTTCTCCTTACTTAAGCAAAGACTTACAGAAGAGAAGTCGGCCTCATACGATTCTCTCTCACAGCACTGGAAAAGGCTGTTAGTATTTACTGTTTACTGAGGTGAATATTGTTTAAATTTGCAATAGACAATCCATTTAAAAAACAACTAAATGCTGGTGATTACAATGTCTGCATTGCATTAAAACTGTTAATTTGCAGCAGTAATAATTTAGGATTTTAATTATAAGCTTGAAAAGCAGATTTAGAAATTTAGCTGGCACGACTAATGTTAATTTGTCCTTTAATGTTTATTGAAAGCAATATATCCAATGTAATTACAGTGCATGTCAAATAACCTACTATTTTATTTTTTAAATGTATGATCCCTTAATTTGCTTGATTAAGATGATTTGCCATCTGTTAAGATTTTTGTTGTGTCATTTTTTTGTGAGTTTCATATTTCTTATCAATAATAAGTGATTATCTAGGAATTTTTTCATCAATTCCATAATCATTTTCCTATTAAATTTCTCACCCTGTTTATCATCATTTTCTCTATGCACAGCACATCAAGGGTCATGTAATGTCTGCATCGCTAAATACTACAAATATTGTTGGGAATCAGATGTCTACTATCATAACAGACCTGAAATAAATGCCAAGCACACAGTGCTGGAGTTCTTCTTAGTAAAAACTAGCACAATGTTTCAAGCATCCTCAATTCTAAAATAACAATATTCTTTCTAGCCAAGTTTGTTCAGTATTAACCTTTTTCTTTCCACCCCTTCATTACTGCTTCACGAGGTTCTAAAAGCATTGCTAAAGCAATGTGTATTCAATTTTATGAGATTATATTCTTATAATGTTCTTGGCTGGAGATTCAGTAGAATCTGTGGATGTAATTGAGCATTTCTATGCTCCCTGTAAAGGTCTCATTAAGGCTTAAAAATGTTGTTCATGTTATTTGTATGGACTCTTTTATTCTATTTTTAATTATTAATTTTAATTATTAACTATTTTTATTTATTAATTATTTATTATTATTATTTTTTAATGATTATAAAATCACTGATGTGTCTATAAAGTCCCCCCTTTATTGCAAATGAAATATGGACACATTCTAACAAGTGTAAGTCAGTAAGCTTTAAAGTGTGTCAAACGCTTCCATTTAAAAATGTGCCTTCCAATTTATTTGTTTTGCTCACAAGGTTTTTTAATAATAATATTTCTTAATAGTTTTCAGTGTCAAATAAAAATTACATGGTTACTCATCTTACTATTACTCACAAGAGAAATAGTCTGTAATACCAGTATTAATATTTTTATTTTTATTGGGAAATTTAGATAACTTGTAAGTGTTCTATAGTCTTTGGAGTGAACTTTAACAAGAACTTATTGATCAGAGAGGATCACGAAAGATCAAATGGCTAGGGGCACCTGGGTGGCTCAGTGGGTTAAGCATCTGCCTTTGGCTCAGGCAATGATTCCAGGGTCCTTGGATCAAGCTTCATGTCAGGCTCCTGGCTCAGCAGGGAACCTGCTTCTCCATTTCCCCCTGCTCATGCTCTTTCTTGCATGCTCTTGCATCCCTCTCTCTCAATAAATAATAAAATCTTAAAAGATAAAAAAATGAAAAATCAGATATCCAAAGAAATTATATAACAAAATCATTGAATTAATTGAGCTTGAATAACTATTTAGAAGAAGAAATTTTTAAAACCAGAGGCTATGACATGGAGTTCTTTAAAATGCATTCGTATTTGGAATAAAATCAGTTTGCAGAAAAGATTAGTATATATCTCCAACAATTATATCATAAAAATTTTTAAAAACCTTATTTATTTAAAATTATGAAACTGCTTTATAGAACATAGCGCTGTCCAAGTACTCTATCCAAGTAGTGATTCTCAGTTGAGTTGCCACTCAATTAGCCCTTTTAAAAATGTGTTCTAGAAAATTATACTTTAGATCTGTCCTGAAATAGCAAGGGCCTACTATTTAGCATAAAATGCAATTATGTTTATGTGACCATTTTTGCAAAGCATCATGAGAGCTGCTACATATGGCAAGGTGATACTTGGTTCAGCTGTCTTATCTGTCTCTTACAAAGACAGAAGAATACCCTACACCTATCTCAAGCCAGGTACAAACAAAAGGAGATATTCATAACAGCTTATAAGATTTGCTGCTATTGTTTGCTCTAAGGAGAGAGCGTAGAGTTTGTCTACTTTAACCTAGGAAAAAGAGTTATTTCTCTGAAAACACAGGTAGGTTTTTCTTAAATACTGTAAATCTTCCCATTTATTCATCATTTAATTTATTGTATGCACACACACACACACATACACCTGTGCACATACATAAGCACACACTTTTCTCTTTTGTTTTTTTTTTTAATTTTTAAAATTTATTTATGATAGTCACACACAGAGAGAGAGAGAGAGAGAGAGAGAGAGGCAGAGACATGGGCAGAGGGAGAAGCAGGCTCCATGCACCGGGAGCCCGATGTGGGATTCGATCCCGGGTCTCCAGTATCGCGCCCTGGGCCAAAGGCAGGCGCCAAACCGCTGCGCCACCCAGGGATCCCCACTTTTCTCTTTTGGTTTACGTAGCCTTAGTATGAAAAAAATAATAGTGCTGATATCATATTGTAAGACTATTGGATATACTATAGAGAAGGCATAGTATTGGATAATTCATGAGTATTAATTCCAGTGATGGCAATAATCTTTCAAGATAGTTATCATTAGTCACATTTTAAATGTCAAGAAACTAAGATTTAAAGAGCTGTGGGACTTGCCTTCATCAAAGTAATAGAGATCATGTTGGCTTTAGTTCAAATTTCACATTTTCTTCATTTCTATAGATTTTACAGGACTATGTTAAATTTAATCAAGTATTTTTTAACTAGTTATCATGGCAGTGTTTTCTGAGCTTAACTAGGATCCATTTCAATTACTCATGTGAATATACTAAATAATAAATTTTTCATAGAAGCAAAAATAGATATTACTGTTACTCTAAAAAATGCTATTACATTCACAATCTGTATTTCCTAATACAGATGTAAACTATTTTTTTTTTAAGGATTTTATTTATTTATTTGTGAGAGACACAGAGAGAACGAGAGAGGCAGAGACACAGGAGGAGGGAGAAGCAGGCTCCATGCAGGGAGCCTGAAGTGGGACTCGATCCCAGGACTCCAGGATCATGCCCCGGCCGAAGGCAGGCCCTCAACGACTGAGCCACCCAGGTGACCCCAGATGTAAACTTTTTTTAAAAGTAAAATATTTTAGATGTAAAATATTCTAGATGTAAAATATTCTTAAAGCTAAAGGAATAGAACACTTAGTGCTTCTCTTGAAGTACAATTATGTACACATTGGAAATGCTAATTAGGGGCAGCCCCGGGTGGCTCTGCGGTTTAGCGTCTCCTTCAGCCCAGGACCTGAGCCTGAGGACCCGGGATCGAGTCGCACGTCGGGCTCCCTACATGGAGCCTGCCTCTCCCTCTGCGTGTGTCTCTGCCTCTCTCCCTCTCATGAATAAATAAAGTCTTTTTTTTTTTTTTAAAGGAAATACTCATTAGGTAAAGTTGGTGTCCATGCATGTAATATGGAAATTCACACATGTGGAACTAGATGTCACATCCTCAAACTCTAAATTTTTATTGACTCTTGGATGTTCACTAAAGCATATTAGATTCCCTCTGCTAATATTAATATAATAAGCTATCCCTGTTTGTATACACATTCACTGAGATGGTACAGGCGATAATTAGCACACATTTACCTGTGAAGAAGCAAGACTATTGGAAGTTCTGTCATATTCTCTTATGTGAATAACATTTAGAGCTCAGATTTAAATAGAGGCATTTTGCAGACACAGATCACCTCCTTGTAAATTATCTCAGGAGACACTTTAAAAGGGAAAAAATAAATTTGGCACAGGAAAGGACATTTAACTAAAAGGATTCTTTTTTAAAAATGAGCATTAACAAATTAGCAGGGAATGCATCATTCCCATCTTATCCTCTCAAGCACTTACTGCGGATGGACCTACAAATCACATTATCATCACTTTCCTTACCTTCATCAAATGTCATAGCAACAGCTGCCCTAGTAACTTGGAGGATGCCTTAGGCTAAAGGAGACATCTGTTTGCTGACAACCTCAGATCAAATGACAAATGGGAGACAGAGATGTCGGTGCTTGGCAAGGTCAGAGGCCTTACCTATTTGTTATTGTCAGTTGTACACACAGGACTTTTTCTTCATTTGATGGACAGACAGGAAAATGACTCACATAAAGGCAGTTAATGATGATACTAATTATTCTTCAATCAAAATTAAGTATGGTTTGGAAAGGAAAACTATTCTTTTGTGATGGACAGGTGTTTGCTGACACTTCTTTCACTTTGTGTTGACATTCATTATACTTTGAAAATAATCCCAGATGTTTCTTTTAGTTTGATCAATGTCGATTGGGGACTACAGATTTCATTTACTTTGAGGTTTAAAGAGTGGCCCTTTATTCTAATTTTAGAAGGCTTATTTAAAATATGTTTATTTTCTTCAAGCTAAGAAAAAGACAATATTTTTTATAGTTTATAGTCAGTAAATGTGAACACTATTTTTAAGTAAAGATAATAAATGTAAATGTCAAGTATTTTCATTTCTTAGTCACATTTTTATCAACTTATTTAAGTTCAGTTGAGAGTTTGATTTCTGTGCAAAATCATTTTGAAGAATATTGTGCTATTTCTCAACATATTGTTTCCTCCCAAAATGGCAGAGACAGATGCTGTGCAAAGGAAAAGTTCTCAGTACTCAAAGAAAGATGCCAGAAGCCCTTCCACATGGAGTTTTGATTTCGTTAGGTTTTATCAAGCCAGCTTGAGATGCCAACCTTTAGTGAGAGAGCTTTTATGATAAAGAAAGATTACATAGAGTTCTTGGAGAGATGTGGTTTATCTTTGACAATCTCTGTGTTATTTTTGTAATATTTCTTGGTTACTTTATGTTTTATTTACACATGCGTCTATGTTATTTCTATTGCTTTTTTTGCTTGGGTCTTGCTTAACCAATATTATTTAATGATTTATTAGCACCACTAAATATTGATTAATTTTGAAATCTAAATAGGGATTCCAGTGACTTTATTATGTGCCAATAAACTTGTCAATTAGACGCACATAAAAATTTAGTCCCTTTAAGAACACATTTTACTTTTTCATATATGATAGTAAGATCTAGGAATATAAGTAAGATTGAAAAACAAAACTATCCATGACGATCCCAACACTCAGTTTAAGAAGTAACTATTTAAACAACACGTATATTTTGTTAGAGAACAGTAATAAACATAAAATATTAGTCAAAACCAATTAAATTTGAGTGAACAATTTAGGAAGAATTCATTTCTGACCCCTTTTCTTAAAGACTTTGCTTTTTCTCTTTATGATATTCTAATTCATTCCCTTTCATTTTATATACTCTGTTTTAGAAATTCTATTAAGATATTCGAAGTGCTATTGTCTTTAACCTAAGATTGTTTCTGGTCTTCTTGTTTGGTTCAGGTATACATACTAAGTTTCCTTAACTGCTTCCGCACTCTGCTGGCAACAAGATCATATAGTATTAGGTACCTATATTTAAACAAACTCTTCCAAGTCCTTAAAATGTGAAGCATGAGATAAAATGAAGAGCTTAAGAGGTTTACTGACTAATTAAAATAGAGTGCAATCTGTATTTCTCTTATTTTGGATGTAAGAGTCCTATTAGTGCTGCCTAAAATCTACTAATTTCTTTTAGATGAATTTATCTAACTCTACCATTGAATATAGATTTTGTTTTTCATCCACAGCAAGCACTTCGACTAATCTGTGTTTCTTGCTTGATAGAACAACCAAGACTTTCTTCCAGGAGAGAAAATTGGGGGAAACATTGTCTGTCAGTGGTCAAGGGTAGCCGTTAGGGGTTTAACCAATCCCCACGTCCAGGTTGCTATGCATGCATGATCTCTAAGCCCGAAGGCAGAAGAGAAAGAATTAAGCACACATTTGAAGCAGAATGCCATCAAGTTGTACCTGTAGGAAGCAGAGATAGTTGCTTAAGCAGTGGATGGAATGAGAGGTGAAGTCTGTCCCCGCCCCCTACCACTCCCCATTGCTTTTGCACCCCTCTCCTCCCCATACACACACGTACACCATTTTTATTTTTTGGGCCATTACCCCACACCCCTTATTGCTGCCAAAACCACATGGGCTGGGGGCTGGGGCTGGATGGACAGACACCTCCCCCTACCCAAACCCCTCCTGTCTGTGGTTGGAAAACTTTTTTGTTTTTTGGGGTTTTTTTTTTCTGAATAAAAAAGATTCTACTAACAAAATAAAAAAAACGGGGGACAGATTTGAAATGGTGCATATGAAATGTGTGATAAAATATTCAATAGTCACTCAAAAATGAACAAGGCAAAAGAGAAGAAGGCACAGGATAGGCCGTTCCAACAAAATAATAAGATGACAGTAAATAATTATGTGATATATTTAATAGAAACATATTAGTACTTAATTATAAAAAGTCTAAATATTCTAATTTACAGCAGAGATTGTGAGACCAGAGGAAAACAAGACAAAACAAAAACAACTATTTAGCTTACAAGAGAGATGTGCAGTATAAAAATGCAGAACACTTGGAATCATAAGGAACAACAACAACAAATAGTGTACAAACGTATAAATAAAGGGGTGTATTTCTAATAACCACTTAGAACAATATATAGAACAAATATAATTTAAGGCAAAGAAAGTATTATTAGAGATAAAGGGGATGGATATGTCTTAAGGGTGAAGAATCAACTCAACAGGAATATGTAATAATATAAGTAGTGTGTGCGAAATATGTATGTAATAATAATCAAAATAAATAAAGCAATTGCAAGGAGAAATAGACAAATCATTTTTATAGTGAGGCGTTTTAACACTCTACCTCAGTAATCGATAAACTAATCAGATTAACAATTGGTGAGATTATGGGACCTTTGAATAATTCTATTAACACAACTAGACCTAAATGACAGAAAAAGATCAGTTCTATTCAGTGATGTGCAGTTTCATTTGACAAAACTTAATATAGACTGGGCCCTTCAGAAAATCTTATCCTAAGAATAATGAGGCACAGTTAGGACTTCCTTCTCTGGGGTCTCTGTGAAGCCTGCAGAGTATTACAGTCTCTTTCCAGTTCCACTTTCAAGCAGGGTGGGACATCTCTAGAAACATCTGTACAATGTTTTTGGTGGCTGTTCACTTACAAGAAGTGTTGGTCCTTTACCGGCTTACAACTAGAAATATACATTAGCAGATTTCAGGATCAGGTAAAAATCCTAAAATAATCTCATTAAATTGATAAGTAAAAATAGAGAATCCATCCAAATAAAAGTATCTCCATTTGAAGAACTCTTCCCATGTTTCAAAGCAATAATGCTTGCTAATATTTAAGGACGTTTACTAGCTAGTTGTCTTCTCACAAAAAAATTTTATCTTTTCACTAATATAGAAATGGAAATCTTCCAGAATCATACTGAAAAATAAATTTAATTATAAAAATAGACACACTAATATATACTAGATGCTAACTACTAACACAGTCTATATTACAAATCACTAAATATTATAAGCAAAAGATGGAATGCTATTAATGCTATTATGATAATATTGAACATTCAAAGAAATAACTACATTTTAATCTTCAGTAAACATTTTCAGTGTAGGAATTGTCTGAACCAAAATGATACTTGCTCGGCAGCCCAGGTGGCTCAACGGTTTAGCGCCGCCTTCAGCCCAGGGCCTGATCTTGGAGACCCTGGATAGAGTCCCACATCAGGCTCCCTGCATGGAGCCTGCTTCTCCCTCTGCCTATGTCTCTGCCTCTCTCTCTGTGTGTCTCTCATGAATAAATAAATAAATAAATAAATAAATAAATAAATAAATAAAGTCTTTAAAACAAACAAACAAAAAAACAGCAACAACAAAACCCAAAATGGTACATGCTGCATCTCTACTTTCCCTATTGGGAAATAAAATGAAATAAAATAAAATAATAAAATAAATCTATAGCGACATTAAATATCTATAATGACATCAATTTAATCACTAGCACTCCTCAAATGATAAAAAAAAATTCCTTTCAGATTGCTAGACTTTGACTAACTATAATGTTTATAAGGCCAATTTAAAAAGGATTAAGTGATCTACATATGACAGTATGACATAATAAGTGAGGTAAGGAGATGGTTCACTCTAACTCCATCCTCAATTTCTTGCTCAGAAAAGTAAAATTATTGCAAAATGTTTAGTTTTCCTACTGCAGCTGTTTGAATTTGTCAAACTAACCTCACACTTTCCTCAACACATTACATAACTTAAAAGGCATAGTAGAGAGTAAGGGGAAAATATTCTTAGATAAGTAAATCAGCAATATTTTTTAATAATGATATACAAAGGCATTTTGAAAACAAAGACCAACCACTGAAAAAATCAGAGTACATTTATGGGAAAAAAAAGGAAAATGGAAGATAAGTTTGAGGAAACAGTACAGAAAGTGTAATATAAAGGCCAAAGAGATGAAATAAGAAAGAAATGATTGAATTTTTAAAGAATCAATCAAGTAGACCAAAAAAAAATTGGAGTTTCACAAAAAGAATAGAGAAAATTGAGGTGAAGAAATTATTGAAGCAATAAGTCTAGGAAATTTCTCCAAATTGAAGAACATGAGATGTCTGAGTGCTAGGGTCACCTAGTTCCCAGTCAATTAATGAAAATAGATCTGTAAAAGGACACATCATTCCACATTTCAGTTCCTAGTGAACAAAGACCATCCCAAAAGGCGTGATGGGGTGCATTGATATGACTAATTATCAATGTCTCAAAAGCAAAACTATAAAACCAGGTAGGAGGGAAGTAATAGAATAGTTCAAAAGAACAGTTCTTACTTTTAAAAAGTTTTTTCTACCACTGATTCTATACTCAATCAATTAAGCATGAGCCTAAAATTAAGAAAATTTCATATACACATTTCTTAAATTGTTATCTTTTTTCTCAAAATGATCTTTATTTTTTTAAAAAAAGGAGGGGATCCCTGGGTGGCTCAGTGTTTTAGCGTCTGCCTTTGGCCCAGGGTGTGATCCTGGAGTCCCAGGATGGAGTCCCACGTCGGGCTCCAGGCATGGAGCCTGCTTCTCCCTCTGCCTGTGTCTCTGCCTCTCTCTCTCTCTCTCTCTCTCTCTCTCTCTCTCTGTCTATCATAAATAAATAAACCTTTAAAAAAAAAAAAAGGAGCAGACCAAGATCGGCAAGATGTGAGATCCATTTTGGAGAGGGTTTTATGTAGGAGACAGAAGAAATTGTCCAAGTGTCTGAAATTATTCAAAGGAGGTTAATGTTTCCAGTGGAGTGCTAGGGAATGAATTAATGAAGAGTGTATAAAAGTTAAGCAAATTATATATAAAAAATAGGTCGTTATTAATTCCAGGGAAAACTAAGTAATGCAAGAGACATGTGTCTCTGAATAATCCAGTCTCACTGGATATGATGCCTTCCTTGTAATAATTATGTCAACACTGAATATTCTGGAGCCTAAATTATGAGAACTCTTGTGAAGGTGGGACAAGAGCAAGTGCTGTTCATTTGTGGATGAGAATACGAAATAGAGCCAAATTCTCATTTTTCTGTAGTTTGAAATCAATGGGTTGTGCTGAAATCTGAAAAATCAAGAGCTAGTGGCAAACAAACAATATTAAGAGATAGGGAGCTAAGTGGCTGACAAAAGATTGGAAAATTCTTCAAAGTGATGACTTTCACACTTTGAGACAAGCTGGGAGGAGGGAGACAGGATTCTTGTTTCCATAATCACGTAAAATAATTTGACTTTTGAAGCTCAAGGCTTATATAACTGCTTGAAAAAACAATGAATAATTAAAAGGAAGATTAAAGGAAGGTAATAGTATATTTAAGGAAAATTTAGTGAGATACTTGAGTGCATAAATACACACAAAATATGATAGCAAAGACCAAGAGATGTGAGGATAAAAATAATCTCAACATCAAAAAATTAAGAGTCTGGATATATGGAAACATTGTTAGTGGCTTATGTGGACCTTGTATTAAAAACATTTCCTCAAGTCTTCTATAAAAATACTGTTAGTTTTACTTGGAAATGTAAATTTTGTAATTTTATTGGGAAAAAATTGAAAATGAGGAGTGCTGTCCTTGAATTCATGGTCAACTAATACACTGATCACCACTGAGAGTCTATCCTTTCATTGCTGTGAAGAAATCATACGTGTACCACACACAAACACTTGAATCTGGAAATAATGTCTATAGTCTATTTTTAAGATTTTGTTTATTTATTCATGAGAATAAATCTCATGAGAGACGGAGAGAGAGGCAGGGACACAGACAGAGGGAGACATAAGCTCCCAGAGGGAGCCCGACGTGGGACTCAGTCCCTGGATTGGGGATCATGCCCTGAGCCAAAGGCTGACACTCAACTGCTGAGCCACTCAGGTGTCCCATAATGTCTATAGTTATAACAATGGCCATCTATAACTAGAGAAATAATAGATACTTCTTGTTTTATTAATATCATTCTATATTTTATGGACTCTAATATTTTAACAGATATTATAAATAATGGAAAAGCTAAAGTAATTTCTCTTACAATAATGTGTTCAGATATGTTTTTGGTGTTGCATTGATGTCAACTACCAATAAATGTCCATTAAATATAAACTCTAAAACAGCTTATATTTCTCTTTTTTAAATTAAAAAAAATAGCACCTTGGTGTAAAGGAGGATCTTGATTTAATGAATAAAAAGAAGCAAAAATGCATCTTCAATGCAGGCCTATAGTAGAGAGTGCTGTGAGTTTTACATAAAGGGATAATTTAAAATGCAGTTGACATCAAAATGCCATCATGTTAGCTTGATTCACTGTTTCTTATTGATTTGAAAAATCTTTTTGTTTCTTCATTTGGTTCCCCAACAGAGATTGTATGCTAATATTCATAATTTTTACAGTCAAGTAGCCATGAAAATTATGGCATTCCTTTGTGTGAGGTGGAAGTATAAACTATTTACTGGTTTGTTGCTTCTTACTTTTACATTCATTTCTTAATATGTAGATTGCTTGATCCATTGAAATTACCTTCCATAGATGTGATTCTATTACCTAGCATAATGTGACCATCACAAAATGTCATTTCATGTGATAAAGTTATGAGTAGGTTACCGAAATAAATATACATGCACTTATGAAGAACATAAATAATGGATTTTCCAATGCAAATTTGGATGCTAGCAGCTGAATCCTTAGACATTTTTATTTGTAGCCTCTTTTTTTATTGTGTCTTAGAAGGTAAATATATCAGAAAATGTTTGGCATGACCATAGATGTCAGTTGTAAAATATCATCTAAATCTAGGTATTATAACATCAAAAAATAACATAGACTAAAATTTGACCATTTTTCAAATATGTACTACTGTTTTCTTCTTATCTGGCAATTTGAATTGATTCTTTGACAGTAGCCAATTACCTACTGTATATAAGGCATTGAATTAACAGCTGAATGGATATGCATAGATCAAGGAGGCCCAGTTTATGGCTTCCAATAGCATAGTCTAGTAGGTGATGCCAATGAATACAAAATAATCATAATGCAAAAAAAAATAAGTCTACGTTAAATGTGATAAAGAAGTACAAAACACAATAAGGAGGAAGTAGAAATAAATCAATCTATTGTAGAGGATCTGGGTAATCTGTGGGGTTTTGACTGGGGCAGAGGTCCTTCAAAATTTGGATTTGGTAATGCTAGATACTCCATCAAGAAGGAGCATGAATAACCAGTTATGGTTACTTTTGGCAGTAAAGATTAAGTCCTATTTAGACAATGATAAAATAATGCATCCAGTGTGGTGGTTACCAGCCAGATGCGGCTATTTAGAACTTGAAATGAAACTTGGGTAATGAGCTTAACTGGTACACTTTTGGGTATAATAAGCTGAATAAAAGACAGCAAATTTATAAGTATGTATAATTGAATTTGGCTCTACCACTTAAGGACACTGTGGACTTGGATCAGTCATTGAAACTTTATGAATTTGATTTATTTCTTCTGTAAAATGGGGAAAATAGGCCAAACTTTCATTAGTTAAAAGAGTAAAAGATAAGTAAAGATCAAGCATAATGATGGGACCACGGAAAATAGTGGATATGTGGAAGCTATTATAGTGACTGTAAAAGTGAAGGAATTTTGAAGTTCTTCAGTGACTTGCTCAAGGCAATGCTACTGAAAAGTGGGACATGAAGCCCTAACAGAGCCATCAAACAACTCCGTGAGCATTTCAGGAAGGTCACTCCCTAACTTCTCAAAGCAGTAGTTTCTGAAATGTTGACCTCTCCCATTCCCATGCTTTGACCTGTTCAGAGTTCCTGTGTCACATCACCCTGATGCTTGATTTCCTATCGTATCAATCCTCCATGTTACAATGTTACAATGGTTTCCAATTTTGGTTAGGGTAGAGGGGGAGGTACTGCAGCCCTGGCCTGAATTCCCTCACATCCAAGATTTCTGGACCCTCCTACTCTGAAATCACTTTATCATGAAGGAGGGGCTATTGCTGTTAAGGATAAGGCAGGATAGTTATATTTTCCATGGGGTGAAGGAAGTAAAGAAAATACTACCCCTTGCCACATGAACAATGTATATAAAACTGTAGATGTTCTCATGCAAAAGATTTATGGCCGCTCATTTTTAATCTCTGTTTTTTAAAAGCAGGAATTTTATAAACTACTGGTTGTGTTCACATCTCACATCAAACAAGCCTTAGTTAAATATATCAAAATTTATGTACATACATATACGTGTAAATGATAAAAATATCTTTGTATTTTTCTATTAAAATTGTAAAATTTAGGGGCACCTGGATGGCTCAGTTGCTTGATCAACTGGCTCTTGGTTTCAGTTCAGGTTGTGATCTTCAGGTTCTTGGATGGAACCCCATGTCAGGCTCCATGCTCAGCTCAGAGTCAGCCTGAGATTCTCTCTCCGGGACGCCTGGGTGGCTCAGGGGTTGGGAGCCTGCCTTCAGCTTGGGTCGTGATTCCAGGACCCGGGATCCAGTCCTGAGTTGGGCTGCCTGCGAGGAGCCTGCTTCTACCTCTACCTGTGTCTCTGCCTCTCTCTCTCTCAGTCTGTGTCTCTCATGAAAAAATAAATAAATCTTAAAAAAAAAAAAAAAAGATTCTCTCTCCATCTCCCTCTGCCCCTCCTTTCATGCTTTCATGCTCTCTTTCTAAAATAAATAAATAAATCTTTAAAAATATATAAAATTTTAGAAATACTGTGTTATACCTGTGGAGTGGATAGTAGACCTTTAGATCTTTTGCCCAATTTTCCTTTATAATATTTCTTTGTTTCCACAATGAAGTTTTTAGTAGCAGTGCATGTGTTCTTTGGAATATATTCTTCTATCCATACCAAAGATCTTTGCCTGATCTCTACTTCTACACAGTTTCAGTTGTTCAGCACGGTTTAATTATAGCATATTTCCCAAAATCAAATATAGATATTGTAGAGGATGTTTATTCAGTAAACAGTGTATTCTCTCCTTCTTGGTGCTATATTTCTTTAAAATTAACCTTAAGTACCTATAATCAAAGGGACATGTTGAATTGGAAAGATACTAGGGAAGAGTGAATGGGAGTGGTCATGTGCTTAACTTAATTCTATTCATTGAGGTGAAGTATCCCAGGCCCAAATCTCTCCCATCTAAAATGCTCACAGACCTGGGGCTGTGGGGTTTCTTCTAGCCTGGGACATGCATTTCCTTTCTCCTAGCTGGCAGATATACTGGTTATACTGGGCAAACTGGCAAGTAGGATCTGAGGCTTCAGTTTCTCCCCCAGAACCTGTGTGCATAATTTCAGAAATCTGCCTCTAGATGTCCTGATGGAAGGATTGCTGCTGTGTGCTGTTTGCTGGTGGTTTGAACATTGCCTAATAAACTCTTCTCAGTTGACAATGCTGCTTTCATTTGCCCCGTGGTGAGCCGAGAGAAAATGTTAAAGTGCCTGAAGCAACCAGGTAGCAAGTGGATGCTCCAGTTTAATTTCCACGGGCATGCCTCATGCTGCAGCCCTGTTGTGAATACCAATAACTTGGATTAAAGAACAACAGCCTGCAAAGCAAAGCTCAACCTCAGGGTGAGGAAAAGGTGAGCTGAGAAAATGTGGACTTTGAAGATATTCAAATATCTTCAGTCTATCATTTCCACATTGTGAGGCTGTAATCACCTGCAAGCTCCAAGGAAACCGGCCGTTTGCTCACATTTTTCACCTTTGTCCTTTTCAAATAAGAGTGGCTGGCACTTAGAGTAAATGGGTTCAAAAGCTACCACTTTCAGAAAACCTTTAAAATACTTGCATCACCTACACAGGGTTAGTGCAGTTCCTAGGAACTTTACATGCCCTAGACCCACACATGCAACTCTCCATTCTGGAGGCAGGTGCTTCAGTGGCCGCTCAGAGGACCCAGGGAAGTAGAGGGTCCCAATTTCAGTCCAGAGTTCCAGGATGGGGGCACAGAGCACAGGAGGCAAAGCTGGATGAGCAGTGAAGAAAAGGTTTCCCCACGTTGCATTTTTCTCTAGATCGTGGCTATGTGATTCCAAACTGAGAAGGGCTGCCATGGGAAGTTGCACACTGGATTCCGAAGTGCAAAAACTCATACGTGAAATATCTAATGAATACTTTCGCGTTGATTACATATTGAAATGATACTACTTTAGCCATATTGCATAAAATAAAATGTATTGTTAGAATTAATTTTGTCTATTTCATTTTACTTTTTTGGTGTGGCCACTGGACCATTTAAGGTCACCTACAGAGCTTGCAGTGTTTCCATGGGGAGGGTGTTCCAGGGTGGGTTCTGGGAGCCATGGAAGCGCTCTGGCTGACAAGAACAGAAATCATTCTTTTCCTCTCAGTGGCCCTCACCATCTATATGGCACTTCTCTCTTTTTTGTTTTCTTTTAAGATTTATTTATTCATTTTTAGAGAGAGAGAGAGAGTGTGTGTGTGCAGGGGGAAGGAGCAGAGGGAGAGACAGAATCCCAAGCAGACTCCTTGCTGAAGAGGAGCCAATGTGGGGCTGGATCTCACAATCCTGCCATCATGATCTGAGCAGAAATCAAGAGTCAAATTCTTAACTGGCTGAGCCACCCAGGTGCCCCTTTACAGTACTTCATTGTAAAGAAAATTGACTGCTAGCAGGTAAGGACAGCCAGAACAAGAAGTGTCTTATTTCTCTTAGGATAGAGATTTAGATTGTCTTTTGAAGAATGAGGGTTCCAACAGGAAGGCTGGCCTCAGTTGGCTGAGGATCTCACCAGAGGGTGGAGGAAACCTGCAGGTTGAATGTCCAAGACAAGATGGAATGCACACTGACATCTAGGAGAGCGAATTGCTCTCACCATACACATCTGTGACCCACACTTCCCTGGTGGGGAAGGTAGGGAGAAATGGCCCAGTGTAATGGGAGTTTGCACTTAAATCTAAGGGTGACCTTAAAAAATCAATAAAAGTGACTTTACAATTATTTTGCTTAAATATACATCATGCCTAGTCAGTGGCAGTGTTCTGTGATTAACATCTTCACCTCAGATTAACTTTGGAAAAGAGACTTAGGGATTGATAAGGGTTAATGACAAGAGTCTAGAAATCAGTTTGGATCCTGTGGTCAGTCAGCTTTTGCCTGCTGAGCTGTGCATCATTTTATTGCAAAGAAAGACATGCTTGGTAGCCCACTGCCTGACTTTTGGGGCCATGAGACCATGGCATTATCACAGCCACTTCTTTTTCTGTGTATTGGGCTTTACTTCTCTCCAAAAATAAGTGCAAAGGAGTGTTGATTTCTAAGGAGGACACTCAACCAGAAAGCAAGCTAACCTGATACTTCTCTTAGCATTCACACCCTCATCTTTTGAGAGCTTTGCTCCACAGTGCTACTATAATTGTCATTGTTTCCATTTCCCCCCTAATTAAAAGCAATGAATGTCCTGCCACATTCAAGATTCCCAAAGCAGAGCGTGAATGGTTATGTTACCAGCTAGCTCTCACCTGCCCCCCTAAACACAATTATTTTACCTATAGCCCTGTGGCCCACCATATTTCCTAAAATGCTTGGCTCTATCAAACTTCTATAGCTCTGTGAGTGATGCTGTGTTTTTCTATCATAAATTTCTTCATTCTTCACTGTGTTTGACTTGGCTAACTACTATCAGTTGAGAAGGACACCCTTTTGGGAAGCCCTCTTTGACCTCCACTACCCGTCACTCCAAGCTCCTTTTGGTATCCATGTTTGCCTCCTCAGCATCATGTACCGTTATAGAATTATAGAATTGACTACCATGTCGGGTGAGTCTCTTTATATATCTGTCTATCCTAGGTAACTCCCAGATCCTAGAGGTAAGACATTCTTGTTCAATACTGTATCTTTATTACCTATCACTGAACCCCATGTATCTTTTACTAACTGCCCAGTAAAAGATTACTAAGAAGAAGAAATTTAGAAGAATGTACTCCTCCTGTAAACTCTAATCAGGCATTTGAATCAAAGCAAATGGCATAGATTCCTTTAGGATTTACCAATTGAAGCAAGTTACTTTAATTGCAGAACATTGTTCTTAACAAAAATGGTAATTCTTGTTTTCTGTTGCACGAGACTATAAATGAAAGGGTTGATCTCAGACAGACACATATATGTGGAGAACTAAATATACAAATGGACCCTGACATCCAAAACATCGCAAAATAGCTCTATGTGTAGGAATACATGAATCACACTGTGTCAGCCCTTAAATGGCACTGCTTTGGCAGAGAAATGTCATGAAATACACATTGTATAATAAATGAAAAGAAAAAAAAACTATGAACTCAAGCTAAGGTCTCTGATTTTAGTTCTTTGCAAATCTACTTAACTTCTGTTTCTAATTTACTTTAGCTCATTTCTTTCTTCAGCTTCCATTTGAGCTACCCTTCTCCCAATATAGATCCATATGGCGCTGTCTCTAAGAAAGCCTTCATAGCTCAGAACAGCCAAGTGGCTTCCCTCCCAGACTCTGTAGTCCACTTAATACCTTGAGCATACCCACCAGATGCTTACTCTTAGCTTTAAGAGGGTTGCTGAGAGGCAAATTCGTCAACCACTGCCTTATATAACAACTGGCCATCTGTCCCACCATTGCTCTAAGAGGCTAGAGATTCAGTTTCCAGAAATTTCACATTCACAACATGCACATTCAATAAAAGTTTCAAAGATGTTTAGATTAACTGCATTCTGCCAAGTGATATTTACTAAAGATGTTTTGAGACTTAGTGATCAAATCACAATAGAAAGCACAAAAATTGGTGCTGCCATTCATGCATGCATTCAGCTAAACCTGTATTAATAGCTTCCTAATAGGTACAGGGCGCAATGTGTGTTTATATATACTGACACAAAATCAGCATATCTATGGCTACTATTGGATATGTAGCTTGATAGAGGATATTTTTGTGTAAAATTCATTATTTTTCCACTGGTGTATAGGGATTCAAAAAAATTACAAGATGTGGTCTTAGATCCATTTTGAAAGACAAAGTGTGGATTATTTTTTGAAGCACATTGACTAGAAATCAACCCTAAAAAGTATTATCACACTTAAGGAAGCATTATAATTCTTCTAATCAGGAATCTGAGATGCAGATAATTTGAATTGATTGAGACAGTGAAATCTGGCACATCCTGAATTTATTCTATATTAGATGCTAATATATCAAATATGAGATGAGTATTGTTTTGCTAATTCTGCTGATGAGAAAACGAGTGCATATACAGCAAATGACTTGACCAGTCACAAGTTTACCAGGAGAATTAGTAGACTCTCAATTAGAATACTCATTTCAAGCACTCATTCAAACTTCTTTTTTTATTCTGGTAAATAGCTTTATTTAAGTAGAATTGATATCCAAGGAACTACAATTACTTAAGGTATAAAATTCAATGTTTTGGCATAAATAATCAAGTGTAAAAATATCACCATGGTAAAAGTTAGGAGCATAGCAATTCTCCACACCGTCCAAGTCATGAGACTTTTTGATTAATCTGTCCTGCCCTCTGCACCTGTACCACTGATGTGCAGTCACTAAACACACATTTGTATTTTCTAGAATTTCACATAAATGGCACCAAACACCAATTACTCTTGCTTGTCCAACACTGGAATAATTATTTTGAAATTCATCCACTTTGCAGTGTGTACCAATAGTCTACTCTTAAAAAAAACCCTATTTCTGGGAAGTATTCTATTATATAGATCTACAACAATTTGTTTATCTCTGCACCCTGCCAATGGACATTTGGATGATGTATAGATTTTGAATGTTACATATAAAGTTTTCGTGAACATTCAGGTATATGTCTTTATATGGGCATGTGCTTATTTGCTTTTCCTGAATTACAGAAGTGAAGTTAACGTAATAGGTGTCTGTTTTACTTCTTAATAAATTAAAAAAAATATTTTTCAAAGTTATTGTACCATCTCATAATCTCATACCTCCAAATCTCACTAATATTTAGCATGGCCAATTTTTAAAATTTAGATATTATAGTAGATATCTATTTGTACTTTTTATGGATATAATTTGTTTTATCCTACTATCCAATAATGTTAAGCATCCTTCCATGTGCTTATTTGCCAACTTTATATTTTTTGTGTAATGTCTATTCCTACCTCTGCTCACTTTTTTTTGGTCTCATATTATTGAGTTTTGAAAATTCTTTATATAACCTGGGTACAAGTCATTTATCAGAAAAGAGATTTGCAGCCTTTTAGAGTGGCCAAATTTTCATATGTTATTTTCATTCAGTTCCAAATCATTTTTAGTTTCCCCTTAGTCTTCTCTTTATTATCTCATGAGTTATTTAGAAGTGTGCTGCTTAATTACCAAGTATTTGGGGATTTTCTAGAAATCTGTCCGTAATTTATTTATAATTTAATTCCACTGTGGTTAGAAATGTGCTTTGTATCACTTGAGTTCTTTTAGTATTTGGTCTATCTTGGCCAACATTTCATGTGCAATAAAAAAATACATGTATTTTCTACTGCTTGTTTGATGGATTGTTCTAAAATATCACTTTAGTCAAATTGGTTGATAGTCTCCTTAAATCTACGCCCTTACTGATTTTTAGTTGTTCTATGAAATATTCAAAATAGATATTGAAATATTCAACTGTAGTCGTGGATTTTTTTGTTCCTCCATGATGTTCCATCTATTTATACTTCATGTATTTTGAGATCTATGTGCAAACATTTTGAAGCATAAACTTTTAGAATGTCCTTTAGATTGTTACCTTTATCATTATAAACTGGCCCACATTACCATGATGATAAATTTTTTTTCTCAAATCTACTTTGTGTAATATACTATATCCTATTACTGTATCCTTTCCAGTTATCTTTTGATTTGTGTTTGTATTGCATGTATTTTTTTCTATTTCTGCTTACTTTATTGCTATATTTGCCTTCATAAGAAAAGTGATTTTATCGTAGACAGCAGATAATTGAGTCATGATTTGCTTTCAATCCAACAACTTCTTAATTTTATTAATGGTATTTAGGCCATTCACATGTAATGTGATTGTTGACATGGTTAGGTTTAAGACTATCATTCGTTCTTATTTTCTACTTGCTGCTCTTTGTTTATCTTTTTTTTTATTTTCCACTGCTTTTGTTTTGATTAATTAAATATTTCTTCGATAGTATTTTATTTCCTCTGTTGGATTTTAGCTATCACTTTGTTATGTTGTTTCAGTGACTGCTATTTAAGGTTTATATTACACATTTTTAAATTATCACAGCTTACTTTCAAGTGATTTTATAACCACTTTATGTGTAGTAAAACAACCTTGCTATAGAATATATCTCTCTTCCTGAACTTTGTGCTATTAAAATCATACCTTTAAACTTTATACATCATAAACCCCATATTACATTGCAAGTGTTTTTATTAAGGTAGCAAATTATCCTGTTAAGAAATTTAAATAATAAAAAAAATCATAAATGTTTATCCAAGTGATTATTTCCTAGGTACAGGATGAGGGTTAATGGATAAATCATTTGCCCAAGGAATAAGATGGTAGAGGGGGAGATGCCAAAAAACTTAGGAAGATGGGTAATATTTAATGAAGTAAAATATTTAATATTAAGTTATTGCAAAATATGCTTAGCGAACGTAATATCAACAGTTTAAATAAACATCGAAATTGAACCTTCATGATCCTGAGAATCTTGCAGTTTGAAGGCATACAAAGCAAACAAATCTCATACTTGTGATTTCTTCAGAGAATTCTTGCTCAATTGTGAGAGAATGTGACAAGTTGTGTATGTTGTTTATAGAGGTAATCTACAATACTGATCGGTAAGGAAGAGAGTTTCTATTATATTACAAATACATGTTTATGTGATTTAAAATATAAGAGAATATTGCTAAGTAAATTAAATTTATTAATATTTTTGGCTTTTATTAATAACATTCCTGAAAAAAAGTTTTTAATCATGAAAATAACTTATTAGGAGTAGGCACACCCATTGACCTAAAGCTGTAATAAATAGCTCATTTCTATTCACTTCTTTATATTTAAATAAATATTTTTCAGTAACATTTTTTTCCTCCTTAAATATTCCTGGAAACTCTATGCATAATTTTCTAGTATTTTAAATTGCTGGGTTTTTTTGTCATTTTATAGAAATTTTATGTTTACCAGTTTGATTGTTATGTATATAATGTGTACAAAATAATTTAATAAAATATTGTATATACGCTTACTATAATTAAATATGCACTAAGATAGATATATTCTAAACCCATGCTAAAATTAGTCCACAAGTATAGCATCTAAAAAACCAAGTAGTGCGGTGTTCAGGAAAAGAAGATAAATAGATACAGAAGTGGATCAGAATTCTAAAAAATAATAAAAAGTTTGAAAAAAAAACATAACATCCCATCTACCATGATGAAAATGACCTGAAAATAAATGAGTTTCTAACATTTGCTATTATTAAAATAGAATAACCAAATTCATAATTAAGGAATTATGATTCATGAATTAAAGAATTAATTATTAAAGATCTTCTTTAAAGTACAGAATTTTCTTTGAAGTATATAAAAAGAATTCCAGAAAGTAAAATGTTAAGAATTATAGAAACTAGTGAAAATGTGAGCAAGAAAATAAGACAAGGTATAATTTTAAATAATATATTTTATCAAATAGATGAAGGTAATTAAAAGACTGGCTTATTTATTACAGATAATTCTCTTTGTTTTCTTTTTTCTGTTTTAAGTTTTTATTTTGTTTTATTTTATTTTTTTAAGACTATTTGAGAGAGAGTGAGCATGAGAGAGAAAGAGCATGAGCAGGGGGAGGGGTAGAAGGAAGAGCAGAGGGAGAGGGGGGAAAAGCAGACTCCCCACTGAGCAAGGAGCCTGACATGGGGCTCAATCCTATCACCCTGGGACCATGACCTGAGCCAAAGGCAGACATTTGGCTGACTGAGCCACTCAGGTGCCCTGAAGTTTTATTTTAATTCGGGTTAGTAAAAAACAGTGTTATATTAGTTTCAGATGTACAATATAGTGATTTATCTCTATTTGTTTTCAATGCATACTTTTTTGCAGAAATAAAAGAGTAAAATATTAACAACCAAAGAAGGAAGTCTTTATTAATTGGAAAAATTAAGATTTGTGAGTATAAAAATTAAGAAATTTGTATTTTATTTTAATGCTTTTATAAAATGGAAGTATTTTTTAAAATAATCAAACTGGTAGCTTAATAGATAGTTTTTAATAGATATTGTCCTTTGCAGAGGACAATAAAATTAGAGAAACAAAAATGACAGAATATTTTGTGAGTGATTTTAAATATTACATTTTATGCAAAATATAGTTTACTACTAAGAACAAATAGTCTCCGCATTTTCATGTAACATGCCCATACTGAAAGATATTTTGGATCATGTAGGTAGGAAATGTTAATAAAGCTTGGCAAAAAGAAAAAAAAAAAACCAATTCCCAAAACATGATTATATATAAAGCTCCATGATTAATCGGCCTGTCACTTTGCTTGCAACAAATGAAAGTAACTGTGAAAGAAGATTCGACAAATCTAAAGCTTTTAGCAAGAGACATAAATATACTACCTGAATTAGAAAATAAATGAAAATGAAAATAAACAGAGTGGAAATGTGTAACTTGCCAAATATAGGTATTAAACATTGTGGGAACATCAAGTAGAAATTAGAAAGATCATAGATTTTAATATTATCAAATTAATACTTACTATTAGAGATAACAGTAATATCAATAATTTGTCATTTAAAATCCAAATTGTGTCTAAATCTCCTAAAATTTATTCATGAAATTTTCTTAGTGCAATCTTATGCACATTTCAAAGTACCTCAAGAATTTTTTAGCAGCTGGTCGCAGAGGCATCCTGTGATAGATGTTTCATTAAGATGAAGTTAATCAAAATTTAAGATCATCACTTGGTTAAGAGAAATTGGCAAACACGGCAATTCCCATATTGGAAAATGAGATAATCAAAGCAGTAGATTTTTAAACAGCTTTATTGAAGGGCAATTGACATATAAAAATACTGTACATATTTAATGTATGCAATTTGATGATTTGGGACATCTGTTTATGTTAGTGAAACTATCACCACAATCAAGGCAATAAAATCTTATGGATGAGTTTGCTTCAGTTATAGCCTAGTAGTATAGGTGAGCTGCTGATGGACTGTTTCTGCTTTGGTATGTCTTAAAAGTTCTTTATTTCGTCTTGGTTTTTGCAAGATGGTATTTTTGCTGTGTTTAGGGCACTCAGAGATAGCTCTTGCTGTACTTTAAGAATGGCACTCCACTGTCTTACATTTTTTTCCAGAGAAATCTATTATCACCCTTACTTCTTCTACATAAAATATCTCACCTGCCCCCTTCCCTTCACCCCTGCCTTTAACATTTCTCTTTATATATTTGGTTTTTAGTAATTTGATTATGGCATGCCTGGTATAGTTTTCTACATTTTTCTTGATTTGATGTTCATAGAGTCTCTAAGATTTGTAGATTAATAGCCTTTTTATTTGTTATTTTTTATTTTTTAATTTTTTTGATTAATAGCCTTTTAATTTGAAAATTTTTCAGTAATTATTTCTTCAAATAGTTGTTCAGTCTTCCTTCCTGGTCTCTTCTTTGAAGACTTGAATTACAAGCATATTAGGACATGCGAAAGTGTTTCCCTGCTTATTGGTACCTCATATAGTTTATCTAATTACCTTCTTTCTTTCTCACTTTATTTAATTGTACTGAACTGCCTTCAAATTCACTTAAATTTTTAGCTCTAATTTCTAACCTGACATAAATTCTTCATAATGTATATATATTCAAAATATATATTTCATAACATACAAAATATATCTAATCACATGTATGTGATGTTTAATATGATATATATGATATATATATATATATAATCTTGAACATTACAATTTCACTTCTTCTAGGTTTCTTTTGTGTCTTATTGATATCTTCTGTGTCTTTACTTAACTTTTTTGAATATATGGCATATTGTTATAATAGCTATCTTAATGCACTAACCTGGTAATTCTTACATCTCTGGCAGCTTGGGTTTGGTTTAAAATGATTGATATGTTTTCTCATTATTGGGTGGATTTTCCTGCTCCTATGCTTGCTGGCAATTTTTAATCAAATGCCAATTATTGTGAATTTTATCTTGTTGAATGCTATATACATCTTTGAATTCTTCTAATATTCTTCTATTCTTAGACTCTGTTCTGGGGTCACATTTTTATAAAAAGATGTATCTGCTTGTTTCTTGCTTTTGAGATATTAAAGTAGGATGAATGTACGCTCTTCTTAAGTGTAAGTATTTACCAGTGCTGAGGCAAGACCCCTGTGTACTTCACTCAATGTCCAAGGAGTCATAAGATCTTCCAGTCTGGAAGAGATAGATGCTGTTCTGTGCCCTTGTGAGAATGATAGACACCTTTCCCCTTAAGCATTTTGGAAGGTTCTTTTCCTCCTTCCACCACGTTCTCAGCTTGATGCACAAAGAGGCTCTCTGCCTATTTCTGGAGTTCTCTCCCTGGGCAACAATCTCCTCTTCTGCACACTGTCCCATAACCTCTAGTTTACTTGGTTTCTGAGTCTCAGCTCCATCTCCCCTGGGCCTGGGATGCCTACAAGTCTACCTCTGGGTTCAGCTCCTCTGCACCATGACCTGCAGGCTCTGGACTGCAAGCTGGGGCAATTGTAGGACCCACTGTTTGTACCCCATCTCTTAGGAACCATTGTCCTTCATTGCCTGAAGTCCAGTGTCTTAGCACTGTTCAGTGTTTTAAATGCTATTTGGTGTTATGTTGTTTCAGTTCCTTTTACTCCATCTTAACTGGAAGTGAATATACAATCTCAGTGTTTTTCCCACACAACCCTAAACATCAACAAGAATGACATCAGCAAATTATAACAAAAGGATTGTATTAGTTACTTCAGAGTAGGGGAGTTATGGATGAGGTAATTCTCTTCTACAATGCATTTTCTTCCTTTACAAATAATATGTAATGGTTGTGGCTGTATTATATTACTGATTTTAAAAAGTCATCCTCTCTTTAATCTTTCTCCTTTTTTTATTCATCAAATGAGATGCAAATACCTAGCACAGCAGATGTTCAGAGAGTATCATTTATCTTCTCTTAGCCTTCCCTTCTACCCACTTAAGGATATTTACCATGAATGCATAACTCTTCCTGTAGCTGTTCTAACTAGGCAACAGGACACATTTGGCCCATGCTGTAAGTCAGGCATGATGGAGAATTTTTGGATAAATTCACTGGATTCCTGGCCTCTCTGTTGTAATGATGGCGACCTATGTCCTATATGTTCTCACCTACTTCTCCAGTGGGGCTGAACTTTAATAGTCCACAGTGATTACTTGTTTATCAACACAGATTTTATTAACTCTTGTGTCTTCCTTGTCTCACCTCCCTTCTATTAACTGTTGTTTCCTAGGATCACATCTGAAATAAACTACTCTCTCTGGAATATTCATCTCAAGATAGACTTCTTGGAAATAAACATATTTTTTTTAAGATTTTATTTATTTATTCATGAGAGACACAGAGAGAGACAGAGACAGAGACATAGGCAGAGGGAGAAGCAGGCTCTTTGCAGGAAGCCTGTTGTGGGGCTCAATCCCTGAACTCCGGGATCATGCCCTGATCCAAAGGCAGACACTCAATCGCTGAGCCACCCAGGTGTCCTGACTACAGCGTATTTCTGATTGGTAGTTATAGTCATATGATATATTTTCTAATTGTGGAAACATAAGAAGAGCAGACTATGGTAAAGATTGTCTATAATTTCTATAAATGTTCTGATTTTTTAAAAAAATTGTGTTCTTTATAGGTATTCAGAATATAAATAATAAAATAATAAAAATATTTTATTCTTTTTTCTTCATAACATATAAAAATAAATTAGTATTTTTAATAGTTTAATAAAATATAAATCTTAGTAGTCTATATTAGAAAAAATAATAGCTGTTGTATTGAAAAAATGTGTAGTTCACCCCTGGAGATGTTCCAGATTTTGTTGGTCTACAGTGGGAGGGTTGAGGGGTGGGGAGGTCATTCTGAGACTCAGGCTGATGGAATACCTGCCCTCTCCAACAGATGATTCCAAAGCTGGACATTGGCATCCAGCTGACAGATGGAAGATTCCAGAAAGCACACTGGCCTCTAAAATACTGTGGCCTGGGGCACTTGGGGAGTTCAGTTAGTTATGCCTCTGCCTTCAGCTCAGGTCATGATCCCAGGGTCCTGAGATGGAGCCCCACATTGGGCTCTTTGCTCAGTGGGGAGTCTGCTTTTCCCTCTACTCTTCCCCCTGCTTGTGCTCTCTCTCTCAAATAAATAAATAACATATTAAAAATAAATAAAACAAATAAAATAAGCCACTGTGACCTGGAATTAACACATATTACTTGAGTTCCATCTCCTTTGGTAAAAAGTAGGATATGACCTCATGTCAAATAAGAGGGATAGTCAATGAACATCTTAGCTGGTGAGCTGTTTTCCAGCAACAACTATCATGAAAGGGAAGCATAAGCATTGTTCCACTAATCATTTTTGCCTAATATCTAGAGGACAAAAACTCTAATTTTTATGTGAAAACTGGATATTATATATTTTTTTAAAAAATATTCTCCATCTTTGCATCTTTTTTCTCTAAAATGAAAACCACTCTAGCCTTTGCTTCCTTGCAATGATACTGAGGTTGTCTTTCAATTATTAGCTAGTCAAGTCCAGTTTTTTTCATTGCCTGAATGTTAGCTACTAGGGAGAAGGATGCTGCAAAGGAGAACGTTAACCAAGGAAGCTGGCGACAGTGAATGCTTTCTAGATGCTATTGCCTCTTAAAAGGATTAGCTTCCATCCAGGTTAGAAAACACATTTCTTGCAAATATTCTGGGCAAATATTGTGTCAAATAGTTGGGATAGTTTTGAGGGACATAACTATTATTAATTTTAATTTGTTACAGACATGTTATTTTAAGTGCAGTGGAACAAGTTTAAAGAATATTTGCCTTTGTACACAGAAAATCTCATGTATCTTTACAATAAAGGAAAATTTCATTTTCTGTGTTCAAACCTTTGTCCTTCTGGAGCAAATATTTAATTTTACTTTTATACACAAGGGCAATTAACAACATGTGCTAGGCGCCACATAAAAACTAATATTTTCTCATATTTAACACATTTAATGGTTCCTTTCCTTTATGTGAGTTCAAGACAAGGCTTAAATACACGAGTGTTGCAATTTGCTGAATTACAGGAAAAACATTATTGACATTTTCTTATAAAAATAAGATTTCTTCTATAAAAATCACATGTTCACATGAACTAGAATATTTTAAAAATATTAAAATTTAATCCTGTGAAGCTATTAAAAGTATATTTTAATAACTATTAGGTGGCTATCTGATTTCATAGTGAAATCTATTTAATGTTTTAATGTTTATCTTTATTTTAAATTAAAAAATATTTTGTTTATTTGAGAGAGAGAGAGATCACAAGTGGGAGGAGGGGCTGAGGGAGAAGCAGACTCCCCAATGAGCAGGGAGCCTGATGTGGGGTGTGATCCCAGGACTCTGGGATCATGAACTGAAATCAAATACTCAACCAATTGAGCCACCCAGGCTCCCCTTTATTTTAAAATTTTAAATCCTTCTTTCATTGTATCACTTTCTTTCATTTGTCTTTGCCATTTGTGTCTGGATTTAGAAACCACTTGCAGGGTGATCTATCATCTCTCGTGCCTTTGAGGCTCTATCATTGACATTTCTAAGGACAGTTGTGATGAGTACTGGATCAGGATTATCTTATTAATCAGTAAAATGTTCTTGTTTTTCCTACTGGTTGTCAAAAGAGATTTCATATTTCTGAAATTGTATGCCTATTCTCACCCTGTTATTTATCTTATGGTTAGCTCAACTTATTATGATTTTTATTGCTTTCCAAAACAATTTGAATGTATTTTCTGCAGGTTCAGAAGGAAAATGTAGACAAACCAGAACACATGAAACACAAAAAAATAAAATAAAATAAAATAAATGTACATCAGGTAAGGCAAAAATATTTGCAATAAAATTTTTAACACTTTATTACTTTCTTCAAATTTATAATGCACGTAAGCATGCACAAATAATATATACTTTAGAGAAGCATCTCTACCCATTTTCCAGCCAAAATTGTATTTATTTTAATAAAAGGTGCATGTTTTCAACGTTGAAAATCTTAATAGGGTGTCATGGTGTCTCATCATGATCATTACGTTCCCTTAATGAATAATGATGTGGAACATATTTTCATAAGCTTATTTGCCATCTGCACTTTCTTTTTGGTGAAGCGTCTGTTCAAGTTTTTGCTCCTTTTTAAATGGATTGTTCATGTTTTTAATGCTGAGTATTGAGAGTTCTTCATAAATTCTGAATGAAATTCCCTCTCAGATATGTAATTTGCAAGTATCTATCTGTGCACAGCCTATTTTTTCATTCTCTTAACAATGCCTTTCTCATAACAAAAGCTCTATTTTTATTCTATCAAATTATCGTTATGCCCATTGTATCATATCCAGAACCCCCTTGCCTAACCACAGTTGACAAATATTTTCTTCTACAAGTTTTATGTTTTACATTTAGATTTGTATTCCACTATGAATTACTTTTCTGTATGATGTGAGGTTCAAGTGCAGATTTATTTTTTTATGTGTGGGTATCCAGTTATTCTAATACCATTTGTTGGAAAGGCTATTTTTCCACCATTTAATTATTTTTGACCCTCTGTCTAAAAATCAATTCTTTACATTTGTTTGGATATCTGGTTCTGTAATCCATTCCCTTGATACATTTGTCTGACTTGCCTGCAGTAGCACACTGTCTTGATAACTATAACTTTTTAAGAAAGTCTTAATATTGGCATAATTTCTTCAACTTTTTTTTCTATCCAAATCATTTTAGGTCTTCTAGTTCCTTGACCTTTGCATTCACAGAATGGACTGATCCCTTGAGGATGAACCAATTCGGTTCCGTCACTGATTTCCTCTTATTTACTTACACAAAGTTTCTCCTGAACATCAGGTGAAAAGAAAAGGCCCCCATGGTTCAGTGGAAGGATTGATGTTTGCAGCTAAGTGAGAAGAAACCAGAGATGCTGTTTCAGATCACCTGAAGGGTTTTTGCTATTACTACAGTTGTTTGTCTGTTTTAAAATTCATACCATTATAGTGTTGTATATGGTAGCTACCACATGTGGTGAGCACAGCATAAAGTATAGAGTTCTTGAATCACTATGTTGCACACCTGAAACTAGTGTAACATTGTGTATCAACTATAGTCATATATATAGTGTGTGTATAAGAAAAAATAAAAATAAAAATAAATGAATACTATTGCTTAGGCTTGAATCCCAATCAATACAAACCACACCTCTATGGACAGGAACTAAGCATCTGTACCTTTTAACACCCTCCAAGATGGTTCTGATGTCACGTGATGGGGCAGCCCTCCTAGAGAAGGACATTGTGCATAAAAGACAGAGGCTGCCGTATCTTCCAAAGAACATTACCGAGGAGTACCACCCAAATTATCAGGGCTCATGCTTGTCACACACGTGCAGCATCACAGCATCTGTGTCAACTGGCTCTGCAAAACACAGGTCTTTCCTCCTCTTAATTGCTTACAGGAGCAATTATCTCAACTGTCAAAGGTTAACAAAAGATTTTTCCTTAAAAGCTCTTAAGAAGACTTTTCCTTTCTTAATCATTAACTAAACTGACAATTTTATTCACAAGTAAATCATGTGACAGGGATATTTTCAGATTCGTTTTTGGTTCAATAAGTGGATACGTCTCAGTAAAATGAAAGGACGTGGAAGCATAATGACAGGAGAAAAATAAAGCTTTATAAAGTTATCACGGTAAAGTATGCCATCTCAAAATTGCCCATCTTACTTCCAGAAACCTGCTCTGAAGCCTGCTCTGCTTTTTTTTTTTTTTTGAAGTTTTTTGAATTTTTTTATTTTTTATTTTTTGAGGGACAGAGAGCAAGAGTGTGAGTGGCAGAGGTGACAGGGATGGGAAAGGGGAGAGGGGGAAGTAGAGAGAGAGAATCTCAGGCAGGCTCCACACAAAGCACACAACCTGAACTAAGGCTCTATCTCAGAATCCTGAGATTATGACCGAGCTGATATCGAAGAGTCCAATGCTTATCCAACTGAGCCACCCAGAAGCCTAATCCTGTTCTGTTTTAACATGAATGCAAGTTTCACCTCTTTTATAATCCCTACAATATTTATTTCACAGTCAGAATGAAAGAGTCAACTGACTCTCATCAAAAAGTCAAAAGGAAAATCTTTTTATGTCCAGTTCTAATATGTTTCAGGCCATTCATGGTTCACAGCTAAGTAAATCATGGTGAATGTGACATAGTCCATTTACTGTCTGGTTAAATGCTCATATTTGAGTACTCATACATATATTTTTAATCAGGCAAGCTTTCATTCATATTATAATAATGCACTTCAGTTATAAATATAAATTTTGACTATTCTGCTTCTTCCAAAATGCTCTTAAAAAGGAAAACCTTAAACTTATAATTTAATGTATTTGGTTTTTCTTTTTTTTTTTTTAAGTTGGAAACCACTGGGTTTCAAAAAATGTTTACTCCATAAACACAAATACATTATTCAAAAAGATCCTTTTGAAACCTCCTGGGTGAAAATTATCATCCCAAAGTTTTTCTCTTGTTGGCGGTAAATATGTTTTCACATGCAATATATTGAATGTAGCAGTAATTTAGCTATAAAAAGTTCTACAACTGAGTGATCATGAGACACAGATTGAATTAACTGGGATTTTTTAAAGGGGTATAAATTAATTCTCGTACAAACATTGTATACTGTTTGCTCATAAAAGCACTATTTGGGTGTTCATAATTAAAGAGACCATCATTGTAAAGGGAATCACCTTTGCAGATAGAATAAAGCAGACTTTAGATAGTTTCACTCATAAACTTTGTCATCTAGATTTATGTAAATCCACTAAACTCATCTCCATGTGAAAGTATATGGCATTCTAGTTTCCATAAGAATATCACTTGTCTTACTGCAGCAGAAAAATGGCAATAGAAATTATTAGGCCAGCATCATTTGTCATAGATAGTTCCCTATCTTCAAAGAAATAAAGTGCTTCCATGTGTAATATTTCATCTATTTTGTCAAATTAGCAATGTTCCTATAAAAGAAAATGTTATTTTCCCCAATTTATTGAAAGAAAGTAACAGAGGCATTAAAGACATTAAGTGACAAAATACAGGTTAGAATTTGAGGGCAAAAGCAACCAAGACCCAGGATTTTTTCTTAACTTTTTAATTATCTATAGATTCATACAAAACTGCAAAATTATCTAGATGGTGGTCCCACATACCCTCCCCACAATTTCCTTCAGTAGTAAATTCCTGAAGAGTAATAGCATAATTCCAATTTCAGCAAATTGATATTGGTACAATATGCAAAGCCCATTCAGATTTTGCCAGTTCTGTATATACTCATTTTTGTGTGGGGTGTGTGCGTATGTGTGGGTGTGTGTAGTTCTGAGAAGTAGATAAAGCTGAGTGGGGTAAGGATGTGGTCGACACATCTATATATGTTGGTTTTATGTACAAGCTTCATCATTTATTACCCATGTGACCTTCATTGGAAATTATAATGATAATGATGCTCTTTCAGTAATTTTAGTGTGATGATTGAATTAGTTGATTCATGCCAACTTCTTAGAATCATGTCTGACACCCAATATCCTTTCAAGAAGTGTCTGCTATTATAATAATGTGCATTACTTTGGCTACTAGTAAGATTAAACATTGTTCATTAACTTGTTGAATTTCTTCTCTTGTGGATTAAATAGTGTTGCTTAACCATAACTAATATTATCTAATAATTTTTATTGCTTTGTTTTATTTTTATATCCTTTTAGGTACATGTAAAATCAAATGCTTGAATTAATATTTAGAATAGATAATTTATTCTAATAATCAACAATGAAATTTAAAGGTTCCTGAGGATCTTGTCTATTATAAAACTCACTAATTTTATGTTTGGAAGTGTTCCTAGACACATAGAGGAATGCTTTAATGAGCTTGCTGATATGGAGATGAAAAATGTGGTACCTAATTTTCCTTATATCTGCACAATGTAATGGCAATCTGTCAAAATTAGCCAAACTTTTTTTCTATTCAATACATTGGTGGTATTCAAATAATTTAAATTATGGTTTCAAATAGAATATAAAAGTGTGTTGAATATAAGGAAAAAGGAAACCTCAGAACCACCTTCAAAATATATTTAAATTTTAGAACATTTCTAAACTTTTAAAGGGTCCCAAGAGCAGGGAACAAAGTCCAGGGATAGTGTCTTAAAATGAACAGACAAGAGCAGTCTCTGGCCACAGTCCCTCAGGCCAAATATACTTTCTGATTTGGCCTACAGCACTTATCCACTTTCAGTTTTGCTTAACTCCAGAGTGTTTAACAAAATGCAATAAAGAGTAAATATTTGCTTTGGTGAGCTTATTTTTCTAACAGCTGCCCAGCTCATTAAGTCTATGTACACATGGTAAAACCTTTCTTAGTATCATACAATTGTTTTAAATATGGGGGGTGTCTAATTCATTCGTTAAATACATATCGTGAATGCCTACTATATACAGGGCTACTGATCTGGCCAATGAGATCACAAGGTTGACCAAGACAGACAAAGAGAATTTCATGAGATTACACCACTGGGGAGACTTGCATCTCCCATAAGCAAGCAAATGACTAGGAGGCATAATTTCAGGTAAGGCTATGGGTACCATAGAACGAGGCAAGGCAGGGTGAGGAGAGATGTACTATTACAGAAGGTGATCAGCGAAGGTCTTGATGACCAAGTAATGAGAGAGGAGCTCAACTAAACAAGGTAAATAAGGTTGAAATAATTTATGGAAGAGTGTTTCAATGGAAAGAGCAGGAAGTTCTGAGGCACTGAAGTAAGATGAAGGAGTGCTCTATCTATTTTAGTGCAGTCAGGCTACTACAACAAAATTACCACAGACTTGGTTACTTATAAAAAACAGAAACTCATCTCTCAGAGTTCTTGGGGCTGGGAAGTCCAAGGCCCTGGCAGATTGGGGGTATGTTGAGGACCTTCTTCCTCCTTCATAAATAGCCATCTTCCCATCAAAACCTCATGTGTTGGAAGGGGTGAGGAGTTCTCTGGAGCCTCCTTTATGAGGGCATTACTCTCTTTTGTAAGGACTCCACCCTCGTGATCCAATCACTGGCCAAAGGACTTACTTTCAAATATCATCACATAGGGGTTGGGGTTAGGTTTCAACATATGAAATCTGGGAGACACAAACATTCACTCTATATAGTAGGTTTAAGGCCATGTGCAAAACCCAGAGTTGTGCCAAGAACAATTTTGTAAAACATCTCAGAAACCTTTCTGAGCTCCTGATTAATTGTCTGCGGAACTCATGGTTGCAAAGTTCAAAGCACTGAGAACTACTGTAATCACTGTTTAAGTGCCAACCTTTCCTCCCAGCATATGCATACCTCAGAGTCAAACATAGTGTCTTGCTCATCTCTAAGTCCAAAAGATCATAGACTGTGTTGATAGGTCAGGCATGAAGTCAATATTTGATGGAATATTTAAAATCCCTGAGATTAATTTTGTTCCAAAGAACATGATAGAATTTGTGTTTTAGCTAATTGTTATACATAGACTACCTGGCCACTGTAAGAAAGGGAACAAATTATGTTTGTAACATTTTTCCCCTCCTGTTTATTTCTCCTCAATGACCATATTAACTGCCACCAAACTACATAAACCAGTGTTCTGATTTTGTTTACCTGGAATTGGAAGGAAGAGAAAAATGTATTTGCTGTTCAATTCTGTATGATACCACTTAATGAAGCCAAACATTATTTCCTTAAAAAAAAAATTAAGGGCACCTGGGTGGCTCAGTGGTTGAGCGTCTAGATGCCTCTGGCTCAGGGCATGATCCCAGAGTCCCAGGATGGTTCCATATTGGCTCCCTGCATGGAGCCTGCTTCTCCCTCTGCCCGTGCCTCTGCTTCTCTCTGTGTGTGTCTCTCATGAATAAATTAATAAAATCTTTAAAAAATATATTTATTTGACAGAAGGAGAGCACAAGCAGAGGGAGTAGCAGACAGAAGGAGAGGGAGAAGCAATCTCCCCGATGAGCATGGAATCTGACATGGGGCTCAATTCCAGAACCCTGGGATCATGACCTGAGCCAAAGGCAGACTCTTCATTGACTGAGCGATCCAGGCACCCCTATTTCCTAAGTACTATTTAAAATCTACCTCTTAGGTACCCACAATATCCCAAGCAATGTCAAAGCACTGGGGATATATAATGTAATGACAAACAAAATTCCTGAACTTACTGCTAGTAGAATGAAATAAATGATGAACAGAAAAAATTAATATAGCATGAGATGGCCTTAGGAAGGAAAGTTATGTATGCTAAAAGAATAGTTAGTGGAGATTGGACCACTTGTGTGCAAACAAATTTTCCTTGAATAAGGTTTTATTAAATCAAGATGCACATAGACAGCTTAGGGTAACCATTAAAAGAACAATTATAGAATATCTAATTTTCAGATAGTAGTGACACTAAATGGAAATAAGTAAAAATTGGTCGGTTGAATAGAAAACAGACAATGACAAAAATAATCACATAAAGCAAGGATGTTAAATAGAAAATGTCAAATAACATATTTAACTAAAACTCAGGGGGGGCAGGGCAAGATGGTGGAGGAGTAGGGTCCCCAAGTCACCTGTCCTCACCAACGTACCTAGATAACTTTCAAATCATCTTGAAACTCCACGAATTTGACCTGAGATGTAAAGAGAGAACAGCTGGAACGCTACAGAGAGAAGAGTCTTCACTTCTAACAAGGCAGGAAGGCAGAAAAAAAAATAAAATAAAAAAGAATCGGGGTGGGGGGATGCGGGCCCGCGAGGAGCCGGGCTAAGGCCCTGGGGCGAGAGCCTCCGGGACAGGAAAGCGCAGCCCCCGAGAAGCAGGAGCTTTAAAAATCTGCACGGGATTCTTCACAGAGGAAAAGGCGCTCAGCAGGGAATTCTGGCAGGTCCTCAGGAGGGGCAGTGGAGCCTCCAGTCTCCCGGAGTCACCAACAGAGGAGGTGCGCCCGGGGGAGAGCGCACCGCACACCCCGGGCCCAGCTGGGTAAAGGGCTGGAGCGCGCCCTGCGGGCCTGGGGGGAAGCTCAGGCGGCGGCTCCGGCCGGAGGGGGCTGCATCCTGCTGCCTCTGTGGCGGCCCCAGGAGCGATTCCAGCAGCACAGGTCCCTGAACCCAGGGCGCGGGGGGACACAGCCCAGGATCCTGCACTCCCCCCGGACATGCGGAGGTAGGGAGGGTCCACCCGGCAAGGACGCTCCTGCCACTGGGTGCCCCCAAGCTGCGCAAGTCAGCACCCCGCCCCCGGGAGCATCCAGGCCAGTGTGGACTGGGAGCTTCAGTAGTTACAGCGGGAGCTGACTCCAGGGCTAGAGAGCTGGCCACTGCCAGTCGAGTTTCCCTCCTGGTGTCACCCTGTGCCTGGGAGAGGCGGGGCTGCCAGGGGACAGGGGCCTCATGGGGTAAACAGCTCCCACTGAGCCCGGCACCCAGCGGGGGGGTGGGCAGCTCCCCCAGATGCACACACCTGAGAACCAGCACAGAAGCCCCTCCCCCAGAAGACCAGCTGGAAGGATAGGAGAACAGCAGATTCTTGACCCAGCAGTGCTGGAAAGCTCCAGGGGAAGACGAGGGATTTACAGTACATAGAACCAGAGGGTACCCCTCCTTTGTCTTTTTCTTCCTTTTCCAGTATAAATCATTTTTATATCAGACTGTAAATTTCCAATTTTTTTCTCTTTTCCCACCTTAACCAAAATATTTTACCACCTCTTCACTTTTCAGATTCTTCCTCTTTGACTTTCATATTTCTACATTACAGGTCCTAGATATATTTTCCACTTCTAGATTCCTTTCAACATACTCAACTTAATTTGATATACAAGATAAGTGGTTTTTTGTTTTTGTTTTTTGTTTTCTCTGCCTCATTTTGTTCTACAATGGTGGAAGTTAATACCTTCTAAAACATGACCAGTATGCACCCAGAACCAAGTGGTATGCCATGCTGATTCATTTTGTGAGATGTCTCATTGCCATTCTTCCCCCCTCTTTTATCTCATTTATGTTTTGGTGCTCAATGTTGGGGCCCTCTACAAGTATTTCTGGTTTATATAAATTTGGGACTGAGTGTCTTCTTATACAAAGAACTTAATATAATCAGAAACAAGAGGATGACCCTCTAGAACCTCTCAGGTAGACTACATTCTCTCTCCACTACAACTTCTTCACCACCACCATCTCCTAGTCCCCATACCTTTTTTTTTTTTTATTCTCCTTTTTTTCTTTTTACTTTTTCTTTTCTTTTTCCGCCTCCTCTTTAGGATTCCTGGCCATTTATTTTTTACTACTTTGTTTTAAAACTTGTTTTTCACTTTAGTGGTCCTTTTGTTTTATTTCGTTCTGATCTTTGTTTTTAATTTCTGATTTCTAACTTTGGTAGAATTATCTAGGGTGAAATTTACTTAGGTTGTGGTTGATATTCATGATGCAGCCTGCTCATAGAGCCACTCTGCATTGGCCAAAATGACTAGAAAGAAGAATTCACCACAAAAGGAAGAATCAGAAACAGTACTCTTTGCCACAGAGTTACAGAATTTGGATTACAATTCAATGTTAGAAAGCCAATTCAGAAACACAATTATAAAGCTACTGGTGGCTCTGGAAAAAAGCATAAAGGATTCTAGAGACTTCATGACTGCAGAATTTAGATCTAATTAGGCCAAAACTAAAAATGAATTAAATGAGATGCAATCCAAACTGGAAGTCCTAAGATGAGGGTTAATGAGGTAGAAGAAAGAGTGAGTGACATAGAAGACAAGTTGATGGCAAGGAAGGAAGCTGAGGGAAAAAATAGAAAAACAAAAGACCATGAGGAAAGGTTAAGGGAAATAAATGACAGCTTCAGAAGGAAAAAAATCTACATATAATGGGGGTTCCAGAGAGCCCCAAGAGGGACAGAGGAACAGAAAGCATATTTGAACAAATCATAGTTGAGAACATCCCTAATTTGGGGAGGAAAATAGGCATTCAGATCCAGGAGATTGAGAGGTTCCCCCCCCCCCCCAAAATCAATAAAAACCATTCAACACCTCGACATTTAATAGTGAAACTTGCAAATTCCAAAGATAAAGAGAAAATCCTTAAAGCAGCAAGAGACAAGAGATCCCTAACTTATATGGGGAGAGGTATTAGATTAACAGCAGACCTCTCCACAGAGACCTGGCAGGCCATAAAGGGCTGGCAGGATATATTCAGGGTCCTAAATGAGACGAACCTGCAGCCAAGAATACTTTATCCAGCAAGTCTCTCGTTCAGAATAGAAGAGCTTCCATGATAGGTAGAAGCTGAAAGAATATGTGACCACCAAACCAGCTCTGCAAGAAATATTAAGGGGGACTCTGTTAAAGAAAGAGGAATCCCAAAGAAATAATCCACAAAAACAGGGAATAGGTATTATGATGACACTAAGTTCATATCTTTCAACAGTAACTCTGAATGTGAATGGGCTAAATTATCCCATCAAAAGGCGCAGGGTTTCAGACTGGATAAAAAAGCAAGACCCATCTATTTGCTGTCTACAAGAGACTCATTTTAGACCTCAGGACACCTACAGCCTGAAAATGAAAGGTTGGAGAACCATTTACCATTCAAATGGTCCTCAAAAGAAAGCAGGGGTAGCAATCCTCATATCAGATAAAATTTATCCCAAAGACTGTAGTGAGAGATGAAGAGGGACACTATATCGTACTTAAAGGATCTATCCAACAAGAGGACCTAACAATCATGAATATTTATGCCCCTGATGTGGGAGCTGCCAAGTATATCAATCAATTAATAACCAAAGTAAAGACATATAGATAATAATACACTAATACTGGGAGACTTCAGCACAGCACTTTCTGCAAATGACATATTTTCTAAGCACAACATCTCCAAAGAAACAAGAGCTTTAAATGATACACTGGGCCAGATGGATTTCACATTTATTTACAGAACTTTACATCCAAACGCAACTGAATGCACATTCTCTCAAGTGCACATGGAATCTTCTCCAGAATAGACCACATAGTGGGTCACCTGATTGGTCTCAACTGATGCCAAAAGACTGGGATTGTCCCCTGTATATTTTCAGACCATAATGCTTTGAAACTTGAACTCAATCAGAAGAGATTTGGAAGAACTTCAAACACGTGAAGGTTAAAGAACATCCTGCTAAAAGATGAAGGGGTCAGCCAGGAAATTAGAGAAAAATTAAAAAGATTTATGGAAACTAATGAGAATGAAGATACAACCATTCAAAATATTTGGGATACAGCAAAAGCAGTCCTGAGAGGGCAATACATCACAATACAAGCATCCCTCAAAAAAATTAGAAAAATTCAAATACATCAGCTAACCTTGCACCTAAAGGAACTGGAGAAAGAATAGCAAATAAAACCTACACCCAGCAGAAGTGAATTAATAAAGATTCGAGCAGAACTCACTGAAATAGAGACCAGAAGAACTGTGGAACAGATCAACAAAACCAGGAGTTGGTTCTTTGAAAGAATTTAAAAGATAGATAAACCATCAGTCATCCTTATTAAAAAGAAAAGCGAAAAGACTCTAATTAATAAAATCATGAATGACAAAGGAGAGATCACAACCAATACCAAGGAAATACAAACGATTTTAAAAACATATTAAAAGCAGCTATATGCCAATAAATTAGGCAATCTAGAAGAAATGGATGCATTTCTGGAAAACCACAAACTATCAAAACTAGAACAGGAAGAAATAGAAAACCTGACAGGCCAATAACCAGGGAGGAAATTGAAGCGGTCATCAATAACCCCCCAAGACACAAAAGTCCAGGGCCAGGTGGCTTCCCAGAGGAATTCTATCAAGCGTTTAGAGAAGAAACAATATCTATTCTACTAAAGCTGTTCTGAATGATAGAAAGGGATGATATACTTCCAAACTCATTCTATGAGGCCAGCATCACCTTGATTCCAAAACCAAAGACCGCACCAAAAAGGAGAATAATAGACCAGTGTCCCTGATGAACCCCGATGCAAAAATTCTCAACAAGGTACTAGCCAAAAGGATCCAGTAGTACATTAAGAAGATTATTCACCATGACCCAGTGGGATTTATCCCCGGGATGCAAGGCTGGTTCAACACTCATAAAGCAATCAACAAGAAAAGAAAACAAGAACCATATGATCCTCTCAATAGATGCCGAGAAAGCATTTGACAAAATACAGCATCCATTCCTGCTCAAAACTCTTCAGAATATAGGGATAGAGGGAACATTCCTCAGCATCGGAAAGCGACACAAGATGGCAGCCACCATGGCTGTAAAAGTCCCTCGCAATTTTCGACTGTTGGCAGAACTGGAAGAAGGCCAGAAAGGAGTAGGAGATGACACAGTTAGCTCGGGTCTAGAGGATGATGAAGACATGACATTTACAAGATGGACAGGGATGATAATTGGGCCTCCAAGAACAATTTATGAAAACCGAATATACAGCCTTAAAATAGAATGTGGACCTAAATACCCAGAAGCACCCCCCCTTTGTAAGATTTGTAACAAAAATTAATATGAACAGAGTTAATAGTTCTAATGGAGTGGTGGACCCAAGAGCCGTATCCATGCTAGCAAAATGGCAGAATTCATATAGCATCAAAGTTGTCCTGCAAGAGCTCCTGAGCCTAATGATGTCTAAAGAAAACATGAAACTCCCTCAGCTGCCGGAAGGACAGTGTTACAGCAATGAATCAAAAAGAGAAACCACAGGCCCTCCCCCTCCCCCCCATTCGATTTAAGCAGTCATTTTCTACAGTAGTATATTTTCTAGATACGTCTTGTAGACCTCAGAAGTACTGGAAAAGAGGCTCCCATTCAAAGGCAGTTTATCTTAAGATACTGTAAACGATACTAATTTTTTGTCCATTTGAAATATATAAGTTGTGCTATAACAAATCATCCTGTCGAGTGTAACCACTGTCCACATAGTTGAACTTCTGGGATCAAGAAAGTCTATTTAAATTGGTTCCCATAATAACTGGTGGGGCACATCTAACTCAACTGTGAAAAGACACATCATACAATCACCTTGCTGCTGATTACATGGCCTGGAGTCTCTGCCTTCTCCCCTTTTCCTCTTGCTGGCTCCCTCTCTCCCTCTCTCCACCCACCCCTCCATCCCTGCAACAGCCCTCCAGCTTGGGGTGGCTTGCTAGAATAGGCGTGAAGGTTTCAGGTCGCAGCCTGTGGGACTACTGCTGGGTGTGCAGGGGTGCTCCAGCTGGACCCTTGGGTTCTTTTTTCAAGTCTTAAATGATGCCCTCCCGCCTCCAAGCCATCATCCTTTCTCCACTTCCCATGACCACCCTCGGCCGAAGCATAGATTGTAACCCTCTCTGCTCCCCTCTGAAATTGGCCTTTGGTGAGGAATTCAGGGCTTTCCCCATATCTTCTCCCCCACTTTAATTGAGGGATGCTGCTTTTTCCTTCCTCAAGTCCCTTTTTGCACCATCACCACCCAATACTTCCTTGCTTTGGCCAGAAGCCATCAGGTAAGGTTGGAAAGAGTCTCTGACTCCCCTCGTTTAGTTTGGAACCACATTTACTCACTCTCCATCAGCCTAGGAATGAATATTGGGTCCTCAGCTCTGCCACCCTCTGCTGTCATTGTCAGCTGATGCCATTTTTTTAGCTCATGTTTTGATAAAGTGAAAAGAACAGTCACCAGGGATACCCAGACCTGCTAGCTCTCAAAGTGCTTGGTGGTAAAACTTGGAGAAAGGCCACAGAAGACACTTGTAAGCACATACGATCCCTCTGAATGAATTGTTTTCTTTTTCTGTAATTGTTTTTGCTTTTAACAATTGAAGAAGTTTCAAACAGGGATCTCATGTGGTCATCTTACAATCCATTTGGGTCTAGTTTGGAATCTGACAACTGGAACGAAACGAACCTTGGATTCGGGGCACACTTTGGCTTTGGGGGACCCGCATCTCATGGTCCTCAGTAGGGATCGAGAAAGAACTCAGTGTGCACAGCAGATCTCCGAAATTGGCGGGCTTGACTTCCTGGCAAATTGCTGCGTTTTTCCACTTTTCTGTTCAGGACCACTAAATGCTGAGATGTGGATGCATACCGAAATAAAAGCGATTCATTGTGTTCTAAAGGTTTTTTTTTTTTTAATTTTTATTTATTTATGATAGTCACAGAGAGAGAGAGAGAGGCAGAGACATAGGCAGAGGGAGAAGCAGGCTCCATGCACCGGGAGCTTGACGTGGGATTCGATCCCGGGTCTCCAGGATCGCGCCCTGGGCCAAAGGCAGGCGCTAAACCACTGCGCCACCCAGGGATCCCGTGTTCTAAAGGTTTTTGTTTTGTTTTGTTTTTAATTTAGTGTTTGTGTAAAACCATCTTTTGAAGCAGCAACTATCAAGTCTGAAAAGCAATCGATGTTTTCATTAATCTTTTTCTGGGGGTTACGTTAGTTCTAAGGATTTAACATCCTGTAAGTAAAGCTGAACATAACAGTATTCCATAAGCAGCCTTTTTATTGTCAGACCATTGCCTGATTTGAATAAAATAAAAAAGAAAGTGCGTTAATATTTAAAAAAAATATTCCTCAGCATCTTAAAAGCCATCTACAAGAAGATTGCAGCAAATATCATTCTCAATGGGGAAACACTGGGAGCCTTTTCCCTAGATCAGGAACATGACAGGGATGTCCACCCTCACCACTGCTATTCAACATAGTACTAGAAGTCCTAGCCTCAGCAATCAGGCAACAGAAAGAAATAAAAGGCATTCAAATTGGCAAAGAAGAAGTCAAACTCTCCCTCTTCGCAGATGACATACTGTGCCTAGAAACCCAAAAGACCCTCCCCCTCCCCCCCACCTGGGTCGGGCCACAGCCTCGTCCGCGGGCGGGCGGGGTCTCGGGTCAGCCCCACCCCCCGTAAAAAAAAAAAAAAAAAGAAACCCAAAAGACTCCACCCCAAGATTGCAAGAACTCATACAGCAATTCGGCAGTGTGGCAGGATACAAAACCAATGCCCAGAAATCAGTGACATTTCTATACACTAACAATGAGACTGAAGAAAGAGAAATTAAGGAGTCAATCCCACTTACAATTGCACCCAAAAGGATAAGGTACCTAGGAATAAACCTAAATAGAACTACCCTATGACCTAGCAATTGCACTGCTGGGGATTTACCCCAAAGATACAGATGCAACGAAACGCAGGACACCTGCACCCCGATGTTTATAGCAGCAATGTCCACAATAGCCAAACTATGGAAGGAGCCTCGGTGTCCATCAAAAGATGAATGGATAAAGATGTGGTCTATGTATACAATGGAATATTACTCAGCCATTAGAAATGACAAATACCCACCATTTGCTTCGACGTGGGTGGAACTGGAGGGTATTATGCTGAGTGAAGTAAGTCAACCGGAGAAGGACAAACATTGTATGCCATTCATTTGGGGAATATAAAAAATAGTGAAAGGGAATAAGGGGAAAGGAGATAAAATGAGTGAGAAATATCAGTGAGTGTGACAGAACATGAGAGACTCCTAACTCTGGGAAAAAAACAAGGGGTAGTGGAAAGGGAGGTGGGTGAGGAGTTGGGGTGACTGGGTGATGGGCACTGAGGGGGGCACTTGGCAGGATGAACACTGGGTGTTATGCTATATGTTGGCCAATCGAACTCCAATAAAAAATATACAAAAAAATAAAAATAAAACTCATATACTTCAAACATCATAATGGATGAAACATACTTCAGAAGACATACATATTCAGGTAGAATTAAAATAAACTCTAGATTGTTTAAATAGAAAAATAGAAAATATTTAAATAAAGAGAATGAACATATTGTTCTAGGGAAATAAATAAATTCAGCACGGCAATATTAATATTAGGAAAGAGTATGCTTTACGGAAAAAAAAAAAAGTCATCCGAGGAAAACGAGGGATATTACATACTGGTTCAATAAAACTCTGAGGTTGGGGATCCCTGGATGGTTCAGCGGTTAAACATCTGCCTTTGGCCCAGGGCATGGTCCTGGAGTCCCAGGATCAATTCCCACATCAGGCTCCCTGCATGGAGCCTGCTTCTCTCTCTCTGCCTATGTCTCTGCCTCTCTCTCTCTCTCTCTCTCTCTCTCTATCTGTGTGTGTGTGTCTCATGAATAAATAAAATTTAAAAAAAATAAAATAAAATAAAACTCTAAGACCTAGAGACCACAGTGCTTTGTGGTCAGTTACATAGGGAATAAAGTAAAAGGGGGATTTGAAGATGAATTGATTGGGAGATTTGTCATTTGGGTCATTGGGTACTTTTACTTGGAATGGAGGATCTAGAGAAATCCCACAGCCTAGACTAGGATTCTAACACCAACCCAAAAGGTCCAGGGAGCAACCTCTGAGTAACCCACCCCAACACCCTGTGGTATTAGGAGTTAGCACTACAGAGCCACCCCTCCCAGAAGGTATGGATGCAGGAGAACCACCATGCAGTCCTGTCAAATGGGGCCCTTCACTTCCAGTCTCCTGTGCCCTTGATCTCTCCTGGGTGGGGTCAGGAATAGAAACTGCCCAGGTGGCAGGACAGAATGTGCCATATGGACTTTAATGCTTGAGAGGGAGCCAAGGAGTTTTAACCTTGTGAAAGCAACTATAAAACCTGTGCATCTATCAGAGACATCCTTGAGCAGAGAATGGATGGTGCCATGGAGGAGATGTACAGGCAGCTGGGGGTAGAAAAAGCAAGGGCTTATTTTATGCACAAACTCATTTAATACAATATTTTTAGTTTAATGAGTTGAAAAGTTTAAATAAATATTAGAGCATTAAATATAATGACAGAAATTTTGTTTTATGAACTTCTCTGGTATTTTTCACGGCAGAACCAAAAAGCCTGAATAGAGCAGAGAGGACTCTTGGATGTTCTATTGGATGTTCTCACCTTCTAGTTGCTCTCTACTAAAAGACATATTGGTCTTGATAAGGACATTAAATTTTGAAATCAGCGTTTTGGAATTTCACTTATTCATTAAAGCAATATACCTTGAGTGCCTCCTAGGTTTTAGGCAAAAGCAGAGACACCTCAGAGACAGTAGCAGAGAATGCCAACAGCCTCTTTGTCCTCACAGTGCACTTATATAGTATAGTAGATTTATCTATTGATATCCATGAACTGTGCATCTTGGATATGGATATCCATATCCATGTAACTCTTCACACCTACTTAATAATACAGCCCAAAATTCTATTTTTGTGGTATTCTCTTTTCAGCTATTTTATATTTGTTCCTTTTCAAAATGCTTCCAATATATTTGCTCTTCTTTTTTTACATGAGGGAAAAATACCGAAATGTTGATTCAGTTGTGTCTCATAAACTAATATAAATGAGTCAGAGTTGGAAATTATTAGGCATGTTAATGCAGGGAATCTTTAATCTCAATTGGATGCTCAACCAACTTAAGCCAATAAATCATGTACTTAATTATGAATAAGAGAGCCAAATTTACAGAACATGAAAAAAATGTCAGAAGATTTTTGTCAGTCCATGTGTCATAGGGAGTTTGACTTTTGACTTTATGTAGATAGGATTAGCCTTATAACGCATGCAATATGTTTTCTATTTCACATACTTTTAAATATTTCTTAGGAACTCAATAAGTTGTATTTGTCCCACATAAGTTAAACCGAATTAAGAAACCAAAATATACACTTCCATGACTTGATGGCAGCAAATGGTAAGGGTTCCTGTGGTGCTCTAGGCTCTACTTTCTTTCCTATGTCTGATTTTCCAACTGGTAGCTTTATCTTTAGAGCAAATCAGGCCACACATCTAGAAGAGGAACCATCTAGTCAAGGTGAGACAGGGCTGCCTCTGGAAGTGTTAATAGAACAGCAAGCTTGAACTTTCCCAGAAGTCCACAGGAAAATTGTGTTTGCTCTCATTGGTCTGAATTAAGATACATACGTTGAGTCATTCACTCTTAAAAGTGTTATAATTGCCCTTAGATCTGCATTTCCAGGAGTAGGAGTGAAATCCGATCCCGAAAAGTAGGTATCTTAAAAATCAGGAAACCTTAGACGAGAGAAATGTGGGAGTAAATGCTTAGCACAAAGAATGTCTGCCACCATAGGAAAATAAACAACATTCATTTTAATCATACATACATCTGACTTTGCCATTCATTTCCATGGTATCAATAATTAAGCTTTTAAATAGGTGGACAGTGAATTCTCAAATCTTGGAATGTTTAAAAATAGTGTTGAGGAGATCTACACTAAAAATTAGAAGGTAAAATACGATCTTTGCAACTCTCAAATCCTGAGATTCTAAAAAGTCTAATAATTGCTGTGTTTTGTTTTGTTAGTATTTTAAAGTTTCACAGATGAAACACTATTGAGACACTGGTTCTGCTGTCATAGTTTTTTAAAAGTTATTTATTTATTTATTTATTTATTTATTTATTTATTTATTTCAGACACAGAGAGAAAGGCATAGACAGAGGGGGAAGCAGGGTCCCCTGTCGGGATCCCGTTGCAGGACTCGATCCCAGGACCCCAGGATCATGACCTGAGCCAAAGGCAGATGCTCAAACACGGAGCCGCCCTGTGGTTCCCTACTACTACAATTTAAGTTCATGCTTTCCCTGTTTTCTTTCTTCTTTTTTCCTTCCTTTTCCCCGCCTTTTTTCTTCTTTTCTTAGAGGACAGATTAAACAAGTGGCATAGAAGTAAAGGCTATGTGGAAGTTATTATCTCGCATGTCTTTAAAGGTAGAAAGTGAGAGAGTGGTACTAAAAACATGACCATTCTGCCAAACGGTCACTTGGATATCCCCAGGTTACCTCTGGGAATTCTGCTCATCAGACTGGAGTATCAGACTTCTCAGTTGCGTAATATTATCTATAGAGTCTCAAAGCTACATAGAACATTTTCATCATAATTAACATGCACAGATACCAATCTTTAAGCTACTATTGATGGATTCAAGCAAATATCAAAACTTACATACATCTAGAAAGAATTATAAACTCTTAGAATAAAGGAGGGCACAAATTGAATCAGCAATTGGCCAATGTTAGCATTTTTAAAAATACTTACCTCTGAAATAAATTGCATAGAAAGAAATTTAAAATTAAACATTTGTAGGGGCTCCTGCCTGGTTCAGACGGTAGAGCATGTGACTCTTGATCTCCCAGTCTTGGTTTGAGCTCCACGTTGGGTAAGAGATTATCTAAAAATAAAACTTTTAACAAAATTAAATATTTTTAAGGTTACAATGATGAAACAATTTACAAAGGTGAGAGTTACACCAACATTAAGAAGACAAAACTGAGGTCTGCATTGCCGACCTCCTCCTGTGGATCTAAGTGCCATGTTGCCCTGAAGTGTTACTCAATAAATGTCTCCTAATGATATGTTCTCTATGTCACGCTACATCTTGCAGCTGACATCTGTATCGCTTTCACTACTGATTTCAGGTTTGCGGTTTCCGCAATCCACTGCCTCAGTAGGTTTTCCATTCAAATAAAAATTTTGTGTGCTCACAAACATATATTATTTTTTAATTCAGCAAATATTTTTCAGCTGTCTATCATGTAGAATTTTGAACATTGATCACATGGTATTGGAGGAGCCAAATAAACCCGAGTGTGACTTTTTCCCTGCAGTCGCCTCATCTGCTAAGTAAGGATATTTCTTACAGGATTGTGTGTGGTTCAGATTCAGTTACACAGTGTAAAGCCAGCATTCTTTAAACAATGTTTACTCTTGTCATTACTGCTGCTACAAAGTAGATGACACATTTGTTCATCAACCAGAACAAATGAGCTCCGCCATGGCAAGTGGTTCCCACGTGATGCTGGTGAGCCAAGGAAGGACATGGGGCAGCACCTTTTCAGCGCTCAGAAAATCCTTATGCTTGGGAAGGTTTCCAGTCCTTGTCATTGTTTTACATTTGTCATGCTTAAACACACACCCTAAATAAATAAATAAATGCATACATATATACACAAAAAATACACAAAAACTGGTCTATGTTGAATTGAAAACTATGATAATAAAAGAGAAATAATGAAGTTAAAACTGATTTCAGAGGAAATGATTTCACATAAAGGTCAGTACAGTGTAGTGTGGATTTTCTCAAGTCTGGATGCCTGATTTCAATTTCCAATATATTTTATTTTATTTTATTTTATTTTATTTATTTTATTTATTATTTTATTTTTTTAAAGATTTTATTTTATTTATTCATGAGAGACACACACACACAGAGAGGCAGAGACATAAGCAGAGGGAGAAGCGGGCTCCATAAAGGGAACCCAATGTGGGACTCGATCCCAGGACCCAGGATCACGACCTGAACCAAAGCCAGACACTTAACTGCTGAGCAGTTGGCGTCCCTCCAATATATTTTATTGTGGCATACATCTGTACTTTGTCTTTAGGTACAACCATTTTTTCCCTAATTATGTATTGCATCTATTATATATTTGCATTGTAAATTAAATGCAATAGGAGAAGCAATAGGAGAAATAAAAGTGTCCCCTATCCTGGACTTATGAGATATATCTATAGATTATAGCATTTAGCATTTTTATTTTTTTTATTTTTTAAAGTTAATTTTTTTTATTTTTTATTTATTTATGATAGTCACAGAGAGAGAGAGAGAGGCAGAGACACAGGCAGAGGGAGAAGCAGGCTCCATACACCGGGAGCCCGACGTGGGATTCGATCCCGGGTCTCCAGGATCGCGCCCTGGGCCAAAGGCAGGCGCCAAACCGCTGCGCCACCCAGGGATCCCGCATTTAGCATTTTTAAAAGAACTTACCTTAGCATTTTAAACATACTTATTTAAAAATGCATATGAATATGTTCAAATTCATATATTTTTATGTTCAGTTAATTAACCACTTAGGTTAGATGACCACTGTGCTAGAGAGAAAATAAACTTATATTGAAGATATATATCGAATATATATTTTATATTGAATATATATTCAACCTATTGACTATAAATATTGAAGATATGGAATATATATCCTCCTATGTTGGAATATATGGAATATATACATATTGAATATTGAAATGGCTAAGAACAATTCCAGAGGAATGTTATTAAGCAACCAAGCTGTGCAACAGAATACAGAATGCCATGGACTGACTGTATATCTGTGGTGGAGAAATTTCACTCTTAAGAGGAAATGTTTTAAATCAATTTGGAAAATCACAGAGACTTTAAACTCTAGCAAGATCTCTGGTACTCCCTGGATCAGCAGCGTCGGTCCCCAGGGAGCACGCCACAAATGCAGATTCTTGGGGCTCCTGGGGGGCTCAGTCGGGCTCTCTCTGCTCAGTGGGGAGCCTGCTTCTCTCTCTGCCTCCGCTGCTCCTCCTGCTTGTGTTCTCTTGCTGTCAAATAAATAAATAAAATCTTTTTTTAAAAAAGGAAATGCAGATTCTTGTGCTGGGGCTCCAAAGGCCTGAGTCTGAGTCGGCAGCTCTGTGGGTGGGGCCCCGATGCTGCCTTTCACAGTGGATTCTGGAGGCCACGAAAGCCCGTCGGAAAACCTCGGAGAAAGGCTGTGGGCGACCCACCAAGAAAAGCTTTGATCCGACGCGCGCTGCACCCGGGCCTGAGCCGGAGGAGCAGCCGCCGTCACCTGTGAGCAGGTCAGCACCAGCCGCGCGCGGCCGAGCCCGTCCTGGCCTCCGCCCGCCTGTCCTGTCCTCCCTGCCGGCCCTTCTGCTTCACCCACTCCTCTGGCTCCCAGCGAAGTTCCACGTTTGTTTCCTCTTTTGTATTTCATTCTGCATAACAAAGGAAGTCTCTTGTCAGGTAGGCTTTCAATTAGAGCTGATCAAAGTGACCAATCAAGGTGTGCACTTAAAAGGCAGTCTTCTTCCCAAGAAATTGTCCCATCTGAATTAAATTTCTCCTTCTTCTTCTTCTTCTTCTTCTTCTTCTTCTTCTTCTTCTTCTTCTTCTTCTTCTTCTCCTTCTTCTTCTTCCTTCTTCTTCTCCTCCTCCCCCTCCTCCCCCTCCTTCTTCTTTCCTTCCTTCCTTCCTTCCTTCCTTCCTTCCTTCCTTCCTTCCTTCCTTCCTTCCTTCCTCCTTCTTCTTTCTTCTTTTATTTTTCTTAAATCACTGCTCCTTGCCTATCTACCCCTCTGGGATGTGAGCTACTCTGGGCAGAAACGGTTTCTACACGTTTTTCTAAATCGTTGGAGTCTCACAATGCTTGCGGTAGAGTAGGTACCACTGCTGTTGAGATGACAAATTCATGCTCCAATGACAAGGGTCTGAAATGGGAATTTGTTGTTCTGCACAAGTTTTTGATGACAGTCATTTATTTATACATACATATGTGTGAGAGAGATGCACACATTGGAAACATTATGCTTTTCTATATCAATAAAATGTGCAATTTAATCTTGATACATTTGTTCTAACACACACACACACACACACACACACACACACACACTATAAAAAAGGCTTCCTGAAGCATCTATCGAACACAACTTATCCTGGTCTCCATAACATTTATTTTTATTTATTTTTGTTAAAATAAATAAAATATTTACTTATCCATTGACTGTTTTTCCCTATGAAATAGAAGTTCAATCAGAGCATAAATATTGCCTATATGCTTTCCTACTCTGTGCCTAAGGCCCAGAACAGTAAGTACATGGCAGTTAGTAAATGTTCAATATTTGTAAATGGAAACTTCATGAGTGAATTGAATAAACTTATTAATAAATAGATGAATTTTAATAAATCTGGCCCTATCTTTGTGAATACACGCATGCTCATATAATGCTATATTACTTGAAATGTTATTTGGAATACTGCACATTTTATTCATTTCCAAAAAATACTTGAATTCATTGGTATAATAAACAAAATAGACTATAATATTAGGGCTTGCCACCCTCTAATTTGGAGGAATTCAGTTGTTCAATTTTTCTCCAATTACTTTTCTCTTCCTTCTCCTGTTTTAATTCTTTCATCCCTTGGATTGGTCAGAATATTTGGTTGCTTCCTCAGCAATTTTCAGATGTTTTAACACTTCTGGGGAGTAACTATAATATTTTTCATATTTCATATGTATCTCCAATAGTCATTTTATTATCATTTTTGATGCAATGCTATGATGTCCTAGCACCTCTTCTCCATTCCATCCTGATAATAAAGAAATGAGCATTCCTAAGGCCCAAATTACTAACTAACCATATGTTGAGAATTTTATTAAAGTAGCCTAATCATTATTGTTTAGAAAAACAGAAAACTTCAGGGATTGTGGCTTAACCAGACAGGGGTTCTGAGACCTCACCAAGTATCCAGAAGTATGAAGACTATTCATATAGAAGTGTCCACTGGTCCAGATCCTTCTCATATCCTCCTCAGACATCTCTATGGCCACTTATGGCTATTTTGTCTTCATGGTTGCCATATGGCCAACCCATCTTTAGTTTTCTGTCCAAAAGGCAGTAAAAAGGGAAAAGGACAAAAAATAAAGGTGTATGCTGAGTTTCATTTTATTTTTTTGAAATGCAATAAACCTATAATGACTCTACCTTGCTAAATTTCACTTAACATCCTTTGGCCAGAACTGGGTCACATAATTATTCCTAGCCCTTAAGCAAATCTGGGAAGAGATGTGTCATGTGTACCAGACACATCATCATTTTGAATAAAATTAAGGTCCTCTTAGAAAAGAAGAATGAAAAAAAAAAAAGAAAGAAAAGAAGAATGGAGGTAACCATTATCTATAAAGGGCATCAACAAAGAGGTTCCCTTACTGTAACTAACAAGCAGTACAATTCATTAGATTTTTTATGAAACTTTTGTATAAACATTCACTTCCCTCCTTTTAAAAATCCTCTACTTGGGGCAGCCCAGGTGGCTCAGCGGTTTACCACTGCCTTCAGCCCAGGGTGTGATCCTGGAGACCTGGGATGGAGTCCCACGTAGGGCTCCCTACATGAAGCCATCTTCTCCCTCTGCCTCTCTCTCCCTCTCTCTCTCTCTGTGTATCTCATGAATAAATAAATAAAATCTTAAAAAAAATAAAAATAAAAATCCTCTACTTGGACCACATATTCACATTTTTGCCTCATCAGTATTAACAGTCTTTTCTTTAAACACAGTTATATGTCAATTTCATGAACAGAACAATGAGAACTTCCAAAAACAATTTAAAAATAAAAATGAGGGTAATAAGAGATCTCAAAGCAAGCCAAACTATTTCACTAGCCTTTCATAGCAGTGTTTCCAAGTTCATGTGGCACAGCAGAGATTTCAAATTCTGATTTTACAGACGTCTTGGTTCTTCTCTCCTTAATAGAGTTTTCAGGCAGTTTTAGGTCCTTCCAACAGACATCGTAGGCACCGACATGGGAGCAGAGCTGGGCTGACCACACTGCTTTTCCCATGCTTTAGAAAGACTGTGCTGACATCCATCTCACAGTTATGTGTGCAGAAGCAGACAACGCAGGAGCCATTTCCTATTTCCAAAGTAGTTTACCTTTTGACATTGAGAAGAGTCCAACAATATATCCATCTGAGCACTGACACATGAAGGAATTGGGAGAGACTAGAAAGTGGATTTTTTCTCGTCCCCGATTAAAATTAGCTTTCAGTTAAATTACTGAAATTCCCCAAAGCGAAATGTTTAATGTTAATTTTGTGTCTATTTCTCAGTATGAATGTATTATTTTTAAAATTATTTCGTTTTTTTTCTTTTGTATTTTTAAATAGAGGAAAGTTAACCGAATCAGGTTGGTTATGATACTTGCAATTGTTTTTATTTTAGCACGGGTATCAATGTATCCTGATCACTTATAGAAGATCTTCATCTTTTCATTATAAAAAATTAAAATCATTTCAACGTGGAAATTCAGTGTATTTTTGTTTGCTCCCTTAGGATTATCCATTTTGTTTCCTTTATTTCGTTATTGTTATTTAATTGAAAATATTCCATGCAGGATGGCAAACCATGCACTTAGAAAAAGAAAATTAGTGCATTTCAGTGAGGTGCATTCAATATGGTAACACCCAAATAGCCTCAAGGCCTTATAAGTTTATCTGGGTAGTATGATAATCAATTCATAAATTATGTATGCCTAAGCCCTTTGCACCTTAGGCAGTTTCAGGATGTCCAAAAAACATCAAACTTAGTGCACTCAAATCAATGGTTTAAGTCGTCTTAATGGCCAATTAAGACCACTGCAGACATAGTCTAATCCATTATGCACAGTTGACTAACAGTAAAAAAACTTCAAGGATTTTACCCTAGATTTATAGACACACTCCTTGTCTTTCTAACTTTAACCTCTTACTCCCTTGCTGATATCATGTGTATTTTTACCAAAGGTGGGAGGGAATTCATTCTCTCAATGAAAAGAGAAATGGATATTCGGCCCCATAACCCGTGTGCTAACAGAACAATAGACTGGCACATTTTAAAGACACAGCAAATGAAGCTTTGTTGAATAGTGCTGATGAGATTATTGATAATCATAATTTAAAACTTCAGTGATCTCACCCATATTGATTGTTACGTGCACACACACACACACAAAATCAGGAAATTTTCACATGAAATGGATTATCCCATTGCTAAGGTATAAATATGGTTGATAAATAATTAGGGGTACTTCTTTTTCTTTCTTTTTAAAGTTTTACCTATTTATTCACTAGAGATATAGAAAGAGAGAGGCAGAGACACAGGCAGAGGGAGAAGCAGGCTTCATGTAGGGAGCCCAACGTAGGACTCCATCCTGGGACTCCAGGATCATGCCCTGGGCTGAAGGCAGGCTCCAAACCTCTGAGCCACCCAGGCTTCCTGGGTACCTCTTTTTCTTAACTGGGAATATTTTATAATAAAGAATACTTGGTTTTTAATTGTCTTAGCTGTGGTACAATTACTACTCACTAAGAATCTTTTATTTGAAGTTACTTATTTTTTTCCATTGTACACATACCTCCTAAGACTCTTCAAGAAATGGAAACAAACATGAATTTACATAAAGCTAATTTTCAGTGAAAAATGAAAAAAATAGAGATTGAAGAGAATGTCAGAGGAAATAAGGACGGATACTGGAATAACCCATTGACCGAATCAACAAAATTTGTGATATTAGTATAGCTTATACTTGAACGCCATCTGTGAATGAAAACTCACTGTCCTATTAAGGCAGCCTGTTTTATTGTTACATAAACTAAAGTGTGACAAAATTCTTTGATCAATTTATTCAGCAATTTCTAAGTGAGCATTTACTCTGTACTAAGTAATGAAATCTACTCTTTAATTTGATTACTAATTTTTAGTCCTGTTCTTTTGAGCACTAGAACAAAGATATTCCTTTGCAAAGGGAAGCCCTTAAATACTTATCATGTTTTCTTCTTAAATGTTTTTTTCTTTTTAATTTTTATTTATTTAAGATAGTCACAGAGAGAGAGAGAGAGAGAGAGAGAGGCAGAGACACAGGCAGAGGGAGAAGCAGGCTCTATGCACTGGAAGCCCGACCTGGGATTCGATCCCAGGTCTCCAGGATAGCGCCCTGGGCCAAAGGCAGGCGCTAAACCACTGCACCACCCAGGGATCCCATGTTTTCTTCTTCAAAAAAGTTTTTTCTTCCAAGTTAATTATTTAATGTGTTCCATTGTTTTCCTATAAAATACTATCTTTACTCATTAAAATTTTGTTCAAATATCAAACTGGGAATTTCAGATCCATATATCTTAACATTCCATAAAGAGGTCCTTGCTTTCCCAGTTCTGTTTCCTCATTTTCCACTAAGGCAACAAATGCTTTTGTTTTTAGCAGCCTCTTGGCACTACTGGTGATCGTTGAGTTATAGCCAAGTCAGATCTTGTAACCACGGACTACTGTCTGCACTATCTGCTACTTTGCCTTTCCTTTTCTCTTTCTTTAAAACCCAAGGCATGACTTGAGATTCATCTTTTCAAATTTCATATTCTTGGTACTCATCCAGCATTCCAGTCTTTGAGGATAACCTGAATCTCAATCTTGTTATCAACTGTTATGCTGCTTATTCCTCCCAGTTTGGTATTATCTCGAATTTGGAAAGTGACACATTCAGCCTTCTTCATAATCTGCATCCTGTCTTCTCCTTACAGCTGGGGCCAGTTGATCCATGTCAGTAAGATAGACTATTGTCTAATTTCGAGAGTGATCTTTCCCAAAAAAGGAAGTATTTCAAACAAGTTCCAGTCTTACTCTTGACAGGAATCTTCCATGGTATCATATGGATATTATATAGACACCCAGACTGAGTTTTGATGCTATAATGTAGATCTTAATGTTATTTAATATCTACAGATAAATTGTAATGTGTGTTGCAAGTATAAGTCCTTTCTGGCTTTGTCTATTATGGATTTGAAATAATTTCCCACAATATTTATGGGATTTTTTTTTTTTACAATGAAATGTTTATGGCATAGTAACTTTGGCCAGATTTAAAGAAAAGGTATGGTACTTTCAAGAATTCTGTGTTCTTTTCATTTCAACTTGAGAATGTTATTGTTTGTTGTTAAGGGTGGGGGAGAGGGCAGTGCTTCTTTTCTTTCCAATCATGAGGCAGGAGCTCCTTTAGAGCAATATCCCTGGTTTCTTTCCATTGCTTTTCATTCATTTATTCTACTGGGGGAGATATGACATGTCACACTCACAAGTGAGAGAGAAGTTTCAGCTGCTGCATCTCTTTGGTATGTGCCTACCTACACAGGGTGTTCTCTCTGCTTTTCTCTTGTGTTACTTTGGAGGGGGAACACCTCAATCCTCAAGTGATTATTAGCAAACTTACCATCTCCAACATAGACTTTTTATTTTTTTTTGGTAATAAAGGTAATACCTCATCTCCATCTGTCTAACTCTTATGATTTTCTTTAATTGAAAAATAACTTTGTCATGTATTTATCCCCCAAATGACAATATTTTATTGATGAAAATAGGAATAGAAAATCAAGTAGATACATATTATCTTTTAAAATATATACATTTAAATAAATGAAAAGAGTATACGTATATTAAAAATTCTATATGATTTTGAAGTTTCCTCTCCATCCATCATCAATCAACTCACTGATGTAACATTTTGTTGAAGTGGGGAAGATAAAAGTCAGACATTAAATGCAAGTAACAAATTTGACTTCTTTCTGGACAGATAGACATTTTATTCATTAAGAGTATTTTCTGTAGGTTTCCCTTATTTTAAGTTTTGACTCACAATCACTAATCCCTAGAACCAAGAGCTAGAACTGAAAGTGATCTCATTCAATAACTTCCTGTTCACAGACTTTTAATGATGTTTACATACAATGGTTGTCTTAATGTTGATAGATTCAAAAATAGTATCAATTTTATTGATCTCAAGATAATACTAGCTTAGTTCTGTCTACACTCACACTGTTACATAATGTGCAGTTGTTTGTTGTTTAACAAGTGTTGAGATGCTGTTGTAAATTCCCAAGGCTAGTGAGCTTTTATAAATTACCAGATAAATGATTCTGAGAGCTAAAGACAGAAATTGCAGACACTCCTAATATCCCATTCTAATATTTGACAAGTAAATATTAGTAATTTTTTCTACTTGCTATATCCACCTTAAGTGTAGAAAATCCTATATTGATGTATTTCTTTATCTTTCCCCCCGGGGCCTTGCACAAAGTAGGATTAACCACAGGAACCCATTAGAATTTTATTTCAATTTCATTCTTACATTTGTCATTTTTAGCACATGATTCTCCCAAATATTAAACTCTCCAGATGCTATTTAATGGTTTAGATAGCAGAAATTATTATCAGATTCCTATAAATCATTCATTTAACCTAGAACCAATTTTCTCTTCATTTTATAACAGCAATGATCTTTCTAATCTTCATACATTATGAAGTATTTGACATCACATTTACATTTAGATTCCCTAAATTATGGTTTGAGCATATGTCCTGGGAGAAACATATTTGTTAAAGGATCTTGGGGAATAGTGAGGTTTGTTACTCTGACTTTTAAGAGATGACTATCAAATCATTAAAATGCTTAATAGTTGATTACTAGTGACCTTTAAAATATATTCTTAACCTTTTTTAATGTTGTTTTAAGTACTATTTTGTTTTTGTTTTTGTTTTTTAAATATCAACACTAGTGACATGATGTTGGAGTGTAGAAGAAAATTTTTGAAGTGTAAAACTGGAACTCCATAATCAAACTAGTCAATAAGCAAAGTGCATATGTGTAGGTGCATGAAAGAATAAATATCTCCAATATATTTATTTAAAAGAACATTGAAAAGAACCTGAAGCATCAAGACTAATTTTCTTCTAAGGAAAAATAAACTAAAAATTCACTTCTAGGAGCTGTATTCTGCAATTATTCTAGCAAAATAAATCTTTCAGTGAAAATACTTTGAATTAAATAGCTTTTAAGTAGAAAAATAGTGGAGCGTACACTTCACTTTTGCCTCTTAAAAACTATCTTTCTTACTAATAATGACAGCTTTCATTTGCATATAATTAAAACATTATTTACAAAAAGTTGCAATGCAACAAAAGAAAAGCATTGATTTCTTATATGGAAAGATAAATGGAAAGGATAATCTTTTACTTCCACACTATGGATATATAATTGTAAAGCAGGTAAGGAAGAAGGAAAATAAGTTGGGATTTTCATTTTGGGGTCAAAAGTGGAGTAATTCTTAATGTTTTTTGCAAAGATGTTAACCTACTTGAAAAACTATCAAATGACTTAACATGCAGGTGATTTCTAGAGAGCATGTGAAAATTAGATGTATATCCTTTTGTTTGCAAAAAAAATGTCAAATCTGCAACACAATTAGTTGGAAGGATGAGGAGCCTGGCGGCTACACAAGGGATGTGAAGTTTTGAGAAATGAACATCCACCTTCTTTCTGTCTGGTCAGTTGGAACTCTTTAGCCATTAAGCTGCTCTTAACACTAGGGAGCACACTTTCTCCAGAAATTATCCTGGGAAGACAGGAGGCCTCCCTTTTGCAAATCAGCATCCGGCAGGATGCCAGCCTCTGCCCCGCTATAGAGAATGACAAGGCCCACAGCTATGACAGTGCTCATGGTAAACAATGACAGTTCTGTCAGGAATCTGAGAGGCTTTTCATACTTCTGCATGTGCTGAAAAAGAATCAGAGTTATTTTATTTGTGGCATATAAAAATGACGGCATGAACTCTTCACCCCCTTTTTCCTTTAAACAAATCAAAATTAGAAGAGTGTTAGCAGCTTTATGATGGTGGGAATGGAAAGTAAGCGGCTGTAAGAATTTGAAAGTGAGGAAATTTTTTCCTTCAGTAAAATTATAAACACATATTGGTTAAATTTTGTTTTAAATATAATGATCTTGGATTTGTAATGATCTCACCACGAAGCTCTTAGTTATTCTTAAAGGCATGTTAATGGCACTTGGAGAGGGCACGGAACTAAGCATAGGCCAGAGGATGTCTGAAGGGATACATCCTCTGTAAACTGGGACTATAAGTATTCCCATTAGGGCTCCAGAGAAGCAAGATTGGCATGATCATTGCCTCCCCCAAAATGTTATATATCACCATATTTTCACCTGAGTTTATGCAAAAGTTGATTATGTATCTCAAGTATGGAAAGTATGGCCTCAACTCTTCTAAGAGATAAAAGGGATGAGGTAAAAGTTATTGCTTCTGGGAAGCTGGCCATTTTTCAGGGGAAAAGGTGGACTTGTGCACAGCATGGTTTATGAAAAGGTAAAGTACAATCGGGAGTTATGTAGTGAGTGCCTGGCTTGTGCTAGGTGTGGGCATAACAAGATGTGAAAAGATATGGACACAGACTGTAAGAAGCTCATAGCATAATGAAACAAATAAGAAAAAGCACAATATGATCAATGATCCAAGAGGAAGATGTGGTGATCAGTAGTAATAAAGGTGGTTAAACTCAGTTGTTGAAGAAATTCTCTCATATATACAAGCAACAAAGTTTACAGATAAAGCTTAGAGAGGTAGCTGGCAAGGCATAGAGTGAAGATTCAAGCACATATAGCCAAACACAAAGATTTGTTATTAATCTGTAACTATTGGCTCCCCTGGCTCTTTTCATTTGGCTTGTCCAAAAATCTGTTCACATTTCTGCTGTAATCCTTCCTTGATTGTAGTTCTGGTGGAGACCAGTTATGGTCCTTCTGAAAACAAGGGTGCAAATATGACTTGGGTCTCTCGGCCACCACGATTAGCCCAGAAAGATACAGAAGGCTAGAGCCAACTCTATAAAATTCCTTCTTTATAGCCTTGTGTACAAATGTTAGGAGGAGGATCATGTGTCTTTTCTCCTGGATTTCCAGTTGCCATAATAAAGGCTGTTACCTCTTAAAGCCATGCCTCTCCTCTCCTTGTTACATAAAAAACCCAGCCACAGCTGGAAGAGGGAAGGCTGAGCTCAGGGAGGCGGGACACACAACCCACTCATGCCTGAGTCTCCTTTCACCTCTGGACTCCTTGGTAAAATAATCTGGTTGGGCTTTTGTGAGTTTTCCTGCCATTTGCAACCTAAAAAGGCCTAACTAGTATACTTAAAGCCTGGAGGATGAAAAATACAAGGAAAGTTACATTTATGCTAGGATTTAAAATATAAATTGAATTTCAGTGAGGATGATTCCAATGGGAGGATGGATACATTGAGTACAAGTAGAAAATTACAAAGCAAGACAAAGATTACATGTCAGGTTGACTGAACATTCCAGTATGTCTGGGCTCCATTTGATTTATGCTTGTCATCTCTATGTTCTGCCCCTGTTTTTCTCGATAGTTTCTTAGTTTCTATATTAAACTGTATGGGATAGCCACCCTACTTATACATGAGAACTGAAGCCAAGAATGCATACATAATATCTATAATTTAGAATTTAGGTTTGAGCCAGATTACAAGCCCCCCAAAACATTATAGTAAAGACTTAGATATTAAATTAAATGGTATGGATCAGAGAAGGGGCATGGTCACAACCTCCAGAAACCATTGTAGCTAGCAATGTTAAATTTGTATTAGGTAAAGTGTGAGATTAATAAATTGTTATTATAGTCTATGTGAGAGATGATGAAGCTCTGAAAATTGCATAAAAAAAACAAGGTGGTGACTTTTGAATTCAGTGTTTTAAACAGTATAGGCTGTCTGTTTAGATTAGAATGTCAATAGTAAACAATATACCGAATAGCCATACTACCTTTTCCTCTAGTGTGGAGAACAGGTTGAAAGAGCTGGAAAGAGGTTCGGAGCTTTGGGTGTATTATTATTATTATTATTATTATTATTATTATTATTATTTGAGAAAGAGAGAGTGGTAGGGATAGAGAGAGAGAGAAAGAATCCCAAACAGCCTCTGCGCTGAGCCCAGAGACCATGACCCAAGCCAAAATCAAGAGTCAGAAACTTAATCAACTGAGCCACCCAGGTGTCCCTTTTTTAAAGTCCTGTATAAAGTTAGATTTATATTCAGCAAATTAAGTATACACTTTATACAAATAGTGTGTTGTGTACCCATGGGAATTAGTGAAGATCATGGTTTTTTGATGACTAGTTCAGTTTTTAGAGACATTACGTTCTAAGCTTACAAGACCAACTAGTTAAAAATGCAGTGGCTCTTGTATTTAATCTTACTGCCTGTTTTAATTCAAATTGCTTGGAGGTCTGAGCAGAGCTACTACCACGGCCTTCCCTGAGTGGAGTTGGAGAAAGCAGAAATTGATGTGGTAAAATGTAGATCTGTTGGGAGATCTATGGGCAGGTAGCATTCTATGGATGTAGAATTCATGTGATATATGCCATTGATGTAGGGTATGGGGTTCACAAGACAAGTTGATGTAAATAATCCTAGTTTTAAAGTCTAGATGAATGAGTATATGTTAATTCCTTCAAAACAGATGGGAAGTTAGAACATATACACTTAAAGGAAAATGTTGGGAAAATGTAAGCTTAGTGTCAGACATATGAGTTTGAGGTAATGGCCAAATAGTCTAGCGGAGTTTTTCACTATTTATTTTATAGGTAGATATCAAACTTAAGAGAATGAGGCCACATACAAAATAAAGGACAGGCATTATTTTTGTAAAGAAAGAGGGAAAATGAAACTAATATCAGGTCTTTATGGAAAGATCTGCATTTCTATGTTGAAAGAACAGGGTAAGTGCAGCTTTAAAGACCAAGAAAACTAGCAGAGCGTGCCATGTAATTGAAGCTAGAAATATCTTTAATGGAGAAGGTGCTCAAAAATGTCAACGGAACTTGCCAGATACGGAGGATGAAATAGATTTCATAATTATGAGATAATGTTTGAATAAAAATAATATCAATTAAATAAATATACTGGAAACAGAACACTGAGACTTGAAAGGTGTTGAGGATTGAGTGACACTGCAAACAAAGCAATTTACTGTAGGAAAAGTCTGGTGATGAAAGACAAGTAGAGAGGAATAGCAGCTCAAGGGATTAGAAAGGAAGATTTTGTAGAGTAAGTTAGTCTCTATGGTGAAAGTTATACTGCTACATTAATGTAATCAATGAATCACAGAAATTTTATATGTATTGTTGGTTCATGCAAAGTTGGAAGGAAGTTGGGTGATTCCCCAAGAAAGTCCTTCTCCATAAAGTGGCATAGCGTCACAATCTGCTTTCAATTCCCTCTACCTTATCATGTGACTTCCAAGATCACCATAGCGGGACAACAGGGCTCAAAGGCAGTGTATCTTGCTCTTCTCTGCTTCAGCTTAGAAACAACAAATGTCTCTTCCATGTATCACTTATTTGTCAAAATTAAGTGGTCACATTAGTATTTTTTTAAATATTTTATCTATTTATTTGAAAGAGAGACAGAGAGCACATGAGCAGGGGGAGAGGCACAGGGAGAAGCAGACTCCCTGCTGAGTAGGGAGGCCCACTCCAGGCTCCATCCATCCTGGGACTCTAGGATCATGACCCCAGCCAAAGGCAGCCGCTTAACCAACTGAGCCACCCAGGCACCTGCACATTCATATTTGAAAGCAAAAAATAGAGTTAAGGAAGAGTGGCATTAGATACAAGAAAAAAATATAATCCAAGTGCTATTCCTTTAAGAAATAAGGGAATTTTTACACAAAATACCTGTTTCAAGTTACGGATTATTTAGATGTCAAATTCCATTGCTTGCCACAAAAATCAGTCACTTCCTTCATCTCATCTCATAGAGTAGATACCTCTTCTATAAAATTCAACTGTAAAATTCTATAATTCAAAGATATTTATGGCCAGAGATTGATAAAATAATGTATCTTCAATAACCATTTAATCTTCAAATAATTATTTACCTCTACACTTAGTCAAGGTCTGTGTGAGCTCTGTATAGAAAGTAGAGTACAAAATTAATTATGAGAAAATATATGGATCCTGTCAGCTTTTTTACTAAATGTATATGAGTGTCAACAAAGGCATTTTCATTGCCTTATATGCAATGACATTGACATTTCACTGCTATCCCTAAATTCTACAGGTAGGGGTTGAGTTTTCCTGTTTATTTTTTCTCTGAAAATTATTTATATCCTTTTATTTCTGAAGAAATTGGCAATGAAATAGATAAAGTAGGAAAGAGAATCACCTGGTAGTAAGGCAGACAGAGGAATGAACACTTCAGCATTTACTTTTTTTCATGGCCTAGTTAGCCTCAGTGGATTTACATAGCTGCCAGAGTTTAACCTCTTTTACTGCTGATATGAATTGAAATTTATTCTATAAACTACAGAATTGATTACTTAAATAACAACAACAGCAACAACAACAACACAGGAAGAAAAAGCAGCAAGATTTGATCTGATACTAGTGTATATGACACACTAAATTTATATATATATATATATATATATATATATATATATAGACTTATTTATTTATTCTTAAGAGAGAGAGAGATAGAGAGGCAGAGACATAGGCAGAGGGAGAAGCAGGCTCCTTGCAGGGAGCCTGATGTGGGACTAGATCCCAGGACTCCAGGATTACACCCTGAGCCGAAGGCAGGAGCTCAACTGCTGAGCCACGCAGGTGTCCCTAAATTTATAAATATATTGAATAAACAAACAAACACAGGGTCAAATAATCCCATCCATGTAGGAACATTGAATAAATCCAAGTTACCAAAATTATTATCTGGAAAAGAAATGTATTTCAATCAGAACAACAAAAAAATTAACTGTCTCATGTGGGATGAAATTTGAGTCAGAAAAGCAAACCCATTTAATCAGAGGAGTAAAAACTTAATTTTGCTTGGTTTAAAATCGCAACATTAAAAAAATTTTTTCATTAGGAAGTCATAAAGGGTAGACGTTTTATGAGTCTAAGGGGTAAATAATATTCACTTCATAAACCAAGAGATGAATCTAGAATCAGTCAGCTTGTATAATATTTTGTTGTGTTTTTTAAATCAGATATCAAAGAAGTAAAGGAAATATATCAAAATGTCACTAGGGACTCACTCACAGGCCACAATAACCCAGTTTTCACTACTGGAAACTAAGGGCAGGTGCCAGAAGACATGAATTCCAAAAAGCCCCCCAAAACCCAGATTTTGACCAGTTTGATCCAGCTCAGACATGGTGCTAACCCTCCCGATGACCTTCAGATTATTGTCATCTGATTAATAACAATAACAACACCCTCCAGGGCCTTGATAGATCCATCTGTGCCCATTTAAGGGAGGAAAAAAGGTGACACAGATTCAGAGCAACCTTTTCCCCCTTCTCAGAGAAACCCCATATCAACTTGTTCACCAGGTTAATTACCTTAACCTCATAAAACCCTGACTATAAGACCAAATTCGGGTGAGGATACCTTTAGAGCATGAACTCTCCTTCTCCATTCTCTGGCCATTGAGTAAATTACTTGCTTGCCATCAAATATTGTCTTGTTATTTGGTTATTTGGTGAACAGTGAAAAAAATCTACAACTTTGATAACAAAAATATAATTTAAACATTTTTAATTTATAAAAAAACATTGTTGGCCTCTAGCTATTATTGAATATGTAATCATGGGTTGGTTTAAAGAAATATTCTTTATGATAATAGGTTAGGTGGAATATGACAAGTTTGCTCTATAAATTCAATTCTGGATTAATAAAATACATTGGTTGCTACTATTATGACACTATCTCATACAACTAAATAACATAATTATACTCCTCTTATTTTAGTTTTTGAATAGCACTTACAAGACTGTAGAATCTCTCAGGAACAATTTAAAGATTTTTAAAAATCTCATAGTGAAAGCAGGAATGAAGATAATCTATACAGGATAAGAATTATTCATGTCATTGGTTATCTTTTTTGGTTGTTGGTGTTTTACTTTGTTACTCTGGGAACCATCAATATAAATAGAAACAACCTTATTAGCTCCTACTGGTTCTTTTTGCTTTTGAGGAAAATATCTATGTATAGCTTTTAACCAGTTGATTTTTCAATAAAATGTCAATAGCAAGTGTTAAAATATGTTCAGTGACTCTTGACAATTAGAGAATTGGAAATGGAATTGAGGATAAGACATAGAATAGTTTAGACCTGAATGATGATCAGTTAGATCATTAAGATTTTTAGCAAATGGAAAGACTATTCTTGGTGTGCCTTTGCAAATATTATTCTTGACTTGATTTATTCTTTTAAAATTCTTGCTTAAGACATTTCTTCCATTCATGAGTCCTTTCCCAAAGATAATATAATGATGAGATCTGTTTCCTGCATCGTATAATCCTTACTACAGTAATTACAAGCTAAAAATACCAAACACATAATGAAGTGCTTGCTATATGGCACTGTTTGTATTCCATAATCATATCAGTATGGTTCTAATAGCTAACAGAGACATTTTCACATTTCCTTCTGTTTTTATAAATCTTAAGTCGAACAATAATCCTAGGTTAAACTCTATCTCTGTCACCTAATGGATGATAAAATATAGGAATGAATTTAATGGCAGATTAGCCCTTAACTGTCTCAGAAGAGAATTGCCCTGGTTGTCAGTACAGAGCATTTTTGTAGCTGAGTTATAAGCATGTCAGGTTAGTAGTTGTGTCCTAATGGAGGAAAAATTACTGCAGCGATAAGTACTTATCTAAATTTTGCCCTCTTTTCCACCTAATTTTAAGTTCATGAAAACTCATTTCCTAACAAACGAGTCAAAGGCAGTGATTGTTATTCATAGGCAGGTTGTTAGTATTTAAATAAATTATTTTGGCCTGATCATTTATTTTAGTTATGTTACCATAATGCATAAGATAATCATTGCATTTACTTATGCTGTGCTGGCATTTTAAATGTAAATTAAGCTTTTGTTTGTAGGGTAATTTATTGCATCATATAGCAGACTCTGAGACTCACTAGTACATTATAAACAATTTTAGTAAGTTTTGCCTTTTGTGTTTTTTTTAACGAGAACTGGTCTTGTTTTTTGGGGGGGAAATATTAAATTTGTCTAGAAGGATTATAATAAAGTGAAATAAGCATTAGATTTTCGATGTGGTTGGGATGATCAACATGGATGTTTCTCCTAGGTTTGGTTAGTTATAGTCATTAAAATATGTATGTACCATACATACATTTCAACCTCTCCAACGATTCAAGATGGTGCCCTTAGATAAGAAGCTAAATTTACTATGAATTTCAAAAGTCAATCCATCTACTTTTGACCAGTTAAACTTTTAACCACATACAAAGGACTGCTTTTTACTTTCTCTATGATTATGTCTTAAACTTGAGTTATTTCTCTTGCTTGACTTATAAACTACAGATTAATAACAAAGGGGAGAGAAAAGAGAAATTGAGACTTTCTCTTCTTTATCTTATCCTTATGATCTTTTAAGTATTGTAAACTTAGAGAAAAAGTCATTTGTTGAAAGCTTTCAACTCAGATTTATATAAATTATAATGTAGTCAAGGTCAAACATTTAATCGCACAAATTTAATATACAAAGTCAACTTAAAAAAATTCTAGGAGTCATTTAATCTTCCTTATAAGTCCCCAGTCCATTTAATAGAGGAGAAATTTAGATTTATCCTTTACTTTTATCTTGATTTTATCTTGTTTAAAATGCTTCTTTTGGTCAAATCTCAGTTCATTCTAAGTCCAACTTAGTTTTTACATTTTCTTATATTCAAGATGATGTCTGATTACATTTCCCAGCATCAAGGTAATGGTAGATAGTCTTAGTGCTGTCCTTCTTGACTGGTCCTTGCCATTGGATGTTGGGCTGCTTGGTCTTTTTGTACAAACTAAGATTGCTACATTCATCTGTCTCTTGATATTACATAGTAACCACTGCTGCTGACATGTTGGACATGGAGGCGGATAAAGCAAGAAAAGCTTTCTTGGTTTGTCTCATGCTTATTTGTGCATTTCTATTTCCACCTACTCCCCACACAGATTTCAACTTGGATCTCACCAGACCCAGAATGGGCAGGCTTTCTGCTTTTTTCCTTCTTATTTGAACAGGATTTCCTTTTGGTGATACCTTAAGTATTCCTTGAGTCACTAAGCATCAAGACATGGCTTAAAGATATAAGGATATTCTTTGATGACCTGTGAAAGAGGATCTGTGACTTAAATCCAACATGAGTTGACTGACATTACAGGAAAGTCAGAACAACTTGGACCCATGGATTCTATGAACTGAAATGAATATTTTTCTTTCAATTCTCCCAACATTAATTATTTTACAGAAACTAGAAGGAAATATCCTGACTCTTCCTTATTAGGTATCTGGATTTAGATCTGATTAATTTAAGCCATGTAGAGAACTACAAGGTTAAACCCAAAGAAATTGTCATTGTTGTATGTTTAAGTAGCCAAATATTGTCAATGCAGGTCCAATTATTTCAAATCTTGCCTTATCTTGTGATAATTAATCTGGGTAATCTCTAACCCAATGAATGCACACAGATACACATACATGCATGCATGCAAACACACACAGAGACACAGCATTCTCTTTGTTAGTTTGGGCTTTACCAAAAGAAGAGATTTACTGTAAAATATTAAGTTATGAACTGTCAATTTGATAGATAAGAACTTCTATACTTAAATAATTACATCATCATGTCTCTCCCCTTATGTTATAATTAAAGCAGTAAATACACCTATATATATAAATACAAATATATACATATATTTGCATAATATCATGTGAATTCTGTTCAGTTACATAGCCAAAGAGTATATTATAAATCCACCTGACTTCTTGCTCTGCATCTTTTCTGAGAGGTTTTATTTGTCATTTGCTTTGTTCTTTTCACTATCAAAGTATCCAATTTCAACTTTTTAAAAAAACATATCAAGCATACTAACAAACCTATTTTTTTCCCCAGAGACTTTCATTTGGATGGTCTCCATCCTTTGAAATCTAGACTGGTTGCTTCCTTAATCTACGCAACTATCCTGTTGAGATTTCTCAACATTTGCTTCCTCAATATGCTATATTATTTTCTAGACATTATATTTACCATTTCATGATTTAATTCTTCATTTGCCTGAAGTACATCCTCAAGTAAGAAATAGTATAGAGGGTTAAATATTATGAATCACTGATTTTCTAAAATCATCCTTATTCAATACGCCTAACTTGTCTCTCTGAATAATTATTTAAAATTTTTTTATTTAAATTCAATTACTTAACATATAATATACTATTGGTTTCAGAGGTAGAAGTCAGTGATTCATCAACCTTATATAATACCCAGTGCTTATTACATCCTTAATGTCCATCACGCTGTTACCCCATCCCCTCCTCTCCAGTGTATAATTCTAGGTAGGAAAGCATTATGCTAGAACTTGAAGACATTTTCTCTTTGTATCACACCAATCCAGCACTGCTGACTAAAAACCTGATTCCAGTTTTATTCTCTAGTTGAGATTGCCTTGTTTCCCAACTCTTGACACCTTGTGTATTAGTTTCCTAGGGCTGTCAAAACAAAGTACTACAAACTGAGTAGCTTAAAACAAGAGAAATTTGTTCTGGAGACCAGAAGGCTGAAATCAAGGTGTTGGCAGGGCTGTGTTCCCTCTGCAGGGTCTAGGGAGGCATCCTTCACCGCTTCCTTCCAGCCTCTAGTGTTGTCTACAATCTTTGGTATTGCTTGGCTTGTAAGCATCAATCCAAACATCACCTCTGTTGTCAGACATGTCCTCATTATGTGTCTATGCCTCTGGATCCAAATCCCCGACTTCCTAAAAAGAAACTTGTCATCAGATTAGGGTCCACCCCAATGCAATAAGATCTCATCTGAATTAGATAAGGACCCTAGATCTGAGTAAGATCACTTTCTTAAGTACTGGTGTTAGGACTCTAAAAAATTTTGGGAAGGAATTGGTTCAACTCACAGCATCCTGAATTAGAAGACGTTTTTCTTTTTTATTCCTAGGTATTCTGATATTTTGAAATTATGAATCTAAGTATGGTGTCTTTATAATTTTTAATAAATGTTATGTAATTTGAAAATGTCTATGTCACTTTAAACCGTAGACAGTTTCTTATCTCCAATAATTTCATCTCTATTTTTGCTAGATTTGTCTATGGATATTTTTTGTCTTAGACATACTCTTTCTTGTTTCAGATTTTCCTTAAATGCATAACCAACTTTGTTTTTCCTGTAGATATTTTAAAATGTGGCCATAGAATGTTGTAAACTAGTTACTCTGTAAATATGGACAAGGCTAATCATCTGTTCGCATTTGCTTTAGAATAGAACCAGGCATTCTTCTGAAGACCATTCACACGCAAGCATAGAAACACTTCGTTGTGGATGTCTAACTAGATACTCCAGTCTTCTCTTGACATTTTCTTCAGTTTGCAAACCTCTCTTTTTGCCTTGGGGATGATCACATGGCTACATTACTTCTGCTTAGTAAAATATGATCAGATTTGTTAAGTGTTCTGTACATAATCCTTCACTTATATGTTAAGTCACACCTCTTTGTGTGTGTGGGGCGGGGGGGAGTCTGTGCTGAGAACCTTTGGATCATATTAAGATCAACTTAACATCAATAGTAATAATTACCCATCAGCTTTCCTTCTTACTGAAATTTTAGAAATATCTTTTGCTGAAGTCTGTTCTTTTGCTGTTATGGGATTATACATTTCTTTAAAAAAATTTTTAACTTGATTTCAGAAAGAACATTGTAAGTATCTGTGGCAAATCTGCCATATGTCTTCTAAGCAGTTTTGTTGTTGTTTTTAATTTCAAGCAAGATGACCTCATCTCCTTGAAGAATTGTTATAGGGAATTGACTTCAAAGTGAAAATATTCAAAGACAGTAACTCAGAAAAAGTTAAAAAAAAAAAAAAACAAATGAACACGCAAACAAAATTCTATTTCACCAAGGTAAACAAGACTTTCCAAGACTTGCTGTGAAATTAAGAAGCAATGACCACAAAGCAAAGAAAAATTTAAGTTCAGAGATAATACTTGTAGACAACTATTTGAAGTAGCCAAAATGTAAATATAAATTATTTATTCTGCTCCACTTTTTTCCTTGCTTTTTCTATTTATTCATGTCCTATCTTTCTCCTTTTTTCCCCTCTATCTTTCCAAATGACCTCCAGTATGCTACCAACCAAGTTCATTTTGTCCTTCCTCTCACTTGTACAGGGCCAGAGGATATGCTGTTGTTCCTACTGAGTTCCCACACCTTTCCTAGTGAAAATAGCTTCACAATGTTTGGCTTCTCCAGCTGGGTCTTTCAAAACACTGGTTTGTGTTACCCAGACTAAAAAAATCTGTCTAAAATATTGTCATGATACATATTTATAGCACGTGAAGGATACATAAACATTGAAATAAATGTACAGCTAGTATTTGATTGATTTATGGGCAGGTAAACTTACTCATTCACAAATACTGAGGTAGAATGTACATGAAGGAAATGCATAGATTAATGGTTTTTGAAGTGCTATTTGTTCATTCTGCTTGTGTATAGTCTTATTTTTCACATTTCACCTTCCATTTTTCCTATCACCCTATTTTTAAGTGTTTATCTTTATGATCCATGAGCTTATTTGTAAGCTACCTCAAATATTATTTGGGGGGTGTGTTAGGGTTCTTCAAAGGAACATAACCAGCAGGACATATTATTCCCCAGCAGAGGAACTATTATAGGAATTGGCTCATGCTTATGGGGGCCAGGAAATATCATGATCCCTCTGCAAGCAGGACACCAGGAGAGGTGGCGATATGATTAAGCCCGAGTATTAAGACCTGAGAATTAGGGGATTGATAGTACAATTCCCAGCCTGAGTCCAAAGGCTCAAGAACCAGGAGGGCCTATGTCTGAGGATAAGAGAAAATGACTATCTCTGTCAGTGTCTTTTCCTCGGCAATTTTGTTGTATTTAGTTCCTCAATGCATTGCATGAGCCCCCCAAATTGGGGAAGGTGATCTTTACTTGGCCTGCAGATTCAAATGCTAATATCTTCAGGAAGACTCTCACAGATATACCCAGAAGCACTGTTTTGCCAACTATAAGCTTATCCTTTAGCGAGGTCAAATTGACACATAAAATCAGCCATCACAGGGGTCTAGGCATAAAATAAATAAAGATATACCTCATCTTATAGAAGCATTTATTGTATAATTACTATGGGGTGAAACCTAATTAAGTTGACTTATAGGTCATTTTTTCTGCATAAATAAGTAGCTTAGTAGAAAATACTAAAGTTAACAATCAGCAGGAATGGTATATGTTAATGCCTACTGTAGTTGTATGCATAAATTACAGGATTGAACATGTCCTTCTAAAATAGCTCATCTTCCCTAAACCAAAGACACAGAAGAGTGGGAGTATAGGTGAGGATGGGAGATCTCTTAAGATGTTCTTTCAAAGAATTTAATTCTCTGTCTGGACACCCTACCCTTGTTCACTTTCAAATCAACTAATACTACTCTTTATTCATGGGTCGGCTCAATTTCCCTCCTTTCAGGAACCTCCATCACTGTTCCCATTACCAGCATCATTATCCACATTGGTATATTAATACCTCTCAGTAACCACCAATAATAGCCCTAATCCCTCTTCTTTTAGGCTTGAATAGTGCATTCTGTATTCTGTCATAAAAGTAGGAAATTTTCTTTGCTACATAAAACATATCTGTCTTATTTATTTCTTTATACTGCACAGGACATAGTGTAGCATTGTATTCCAGGCAGGCCATAGCACATGGTTGGCATACAAAGTGTAGTTCTCCATTGAATTGTTTTCCCCCGTTTATAAAAAAAATAAACCTTCACAAAAGAGATAGAGTGCTTGTTTGGCAAGTAGTAGGATATAGATTGGAAAAACTGGACACATTTTAAAATCAGCGTGTCTGCTTTATATTATAATTTATCCATTGGTTTGGTTTTACAGTAATGTTGGACTATTATCCTATTAAGGCCAGATATTATTCTTTAACAATAATTCATTAGGGCAGCCCGGCTGGCTAAGTGGTTTAGCGCCGCCTTCAGCTCAGGGTGTGATCCTGGAGTCCCTGGATCGAGTCCCACATTGGTCTCCCTGTATGGAGCCTGCTTCTGCCCCTCTCTCTCTCTCTCTCTCTGTCTCTCATGAATAAATAAATAAAATCTAAAAAAAAATGATAATTCATTATACGAATAATGAATTTTTATTAAATGATTAATGTTTAGTGAATGTTACATCAACACTGTGGAAATGGGGAAATTCAGAATACTTTTAATGCATAACTGAAATTTGATTTTTTTTTTTTAGAATAGAAGAACCTGAACTAGTAGTCAAAAAATAGGGTCTCTGAATATAGGTTTCACTTTCTAGGCAATCATTTCTCATTGAAACACACACACATAAACATGCATGTATAGTCTTTGCTTATAGCAAATAGTTTACAGTATTCTGCATGTGACTTACAATTTCCTGGATTTGAGAAATAATGAGGAAATTTTACAATGATCAAATACTATAAGACATATTATTCTTTATATATGTTAAATTATATACATTCATCAATAGAGGAAGTGTAAGACTAATGCCTGATTTAAATGTATATAAGTTAGACAAATGACACATTGCCAGATAAATCTTGCAGATGCCAAGAATTTAAGCAGAAATTTTAGAGGAAAACTAACAGTTGGATTTTTCAAATCCCTTTGGGAACATATGAGGAAAGAAATATTGAGACTTTTAATGAAACAGTATGAGCAGACATGAAAGACTCAGCAGGCTGAGATGATGGTAGACTAATTCCCCACCCCCAGCAAAGGAAAATGAATGAGCAGACACTTGCTGTAACCCACCCACTGGGTTGGCAGTGCCCACGACTCCAAGTAACCTCTGTTTGACTTGTCACTTGCAAGACAAATTTGTTCATATATCATGACTGTCAGAATACCTTTTCAGCAACTATATCAGTAATTAGCTATGCCTTGTTAATGCTCAAGGCATGTGTATCTGTCACATTGATAAAAAAGATCTTTTTAAAAAATTTTCATTTCAACTAACATGTTAGCCTCTCAGCATTATAATGCCAGCAAAGAGCCATAATATTGATCAAACCCTCATTGATGACTTTTAAAATCACACTGTTTGAGAAAAAGAACCAGTATGTTATTCCACCCTAAAGAGTATTAAAATTTGAAAAGTAAACTCTGAAGCTAATATTTAGAATAAGTTGCGAACATATACTTAAATTCCTTAGATAAGTTTTCTGAACAAGCAATATGAACTATTTTATGCAAAATTATCTGCGAAAAATTTTAATTAATAAAACGTATTCATACATTGTTTATTATAAAACACTAAGAGTATTGCAAGAGTTTCAGTTTCATTGGAGGGGAATATAATTTCAGATGTATATTTGAGTTTAGGACAAATAAAAAGGCAGACATAGAATTACATAAATTATAGATTCTCAAATTTGGATCAGCAACAAAATGAAATTTAGTGATTTTTTTAAAAATAAAAATTCACAGGCCTAAGCTTATTGTACCAAAATATCTTAAAAGAATAACATAAAGTGAAAAGGCAAGAAATAGTCACAGATAAACTATTTTTAAAAATTATATAGGGTGATATTATCATTAACATTTCAGAGATATTTTATTGAAACAAAATAAAATTGATCTGCTATAAATCAATGAGAACAAATTAAAAATGAACATGATAGATAAACGGGAAGTATGAAAGGAAATAAAAATGCCCAATAAGTACATAAAACTAATTTGAACATCATTTATGTTCAGGAGAAATCAAAACAAAATAATGTTTCTCTCTTTACCTATCAGATTTGCAAAATCAAATAAAAATTTTTAAAAGATAACTACTAATTATGGCCATGGCACAAGGAATTTATTTATTTTATTTTATTTTTTTAAGATTTTATTTATTTATTCATGAGAGACACACAGAGAGACAGAGAGAAAGAGAGGCAGAGACACAGGCAGAGGGAGAAGCAGGCTCCATGCAGGGCTCCCGGGTCTCCAGGATTACACCCCGGGGCTGCAGGCAGCGCTAAACCGCTGCACCACTGTGGTTACCCGGCACAAGGAATTTAACAATACCAACTGTGAGTGAGATTGTTTGTTCATTCTGTCAACTTTGAAGAGAGCCATACAAATATCTACCCACATAGTCTCATCATAAAGCAAACGTATCTGCCATGTCTTCTAGTGCGTCCTCGAACCATCGCAAATAGTGGCTAAGACTAACTAGCATTTGATCCTCAAATGTAATTAGTTCAATTAATTATTAACTGTGCATCTTCTCTGCCTCATTTATCTTACTTGCAAAGTCAATCCTATAGACAACATTATATGAATGGTTAAGAGTGTACAAGGATGTTCCTTGCAATGCTGCCTCCTGCAGAAGAAAAACCATCTTAATGTATTTCAGTTAACAAGGAAAAGAAAAGAACTAGATTTCAGATGCTTTGCTAAGATATCTAAACTAACAAGTTTAAGAACAAAGCAAATTTTAAATGTAAATACAGTGTCATGTATTCTCTAGAATGTTTAATTGCTTGGTAATAATAGCCCAGAGTTTGAGAGATCTGTTGGTGTCATTTAGAATTTGGAGGCAAAGAACTAAATTCAGACACATGGAATACCAATCAAATGAAAACACATGAATGAATTATTAAATGTGAAAAAAACATATGCAAAGAAATCTCATCTTTGTATACTACATTTGAATTGGTCCTGAAAATATTCAAGGAGTTACAATACATCAATATTTACCTTTTATTCAAAAGTTTTGATTTCTTTAAAACACATTATTCCAGGGAGAGTGTTGTACATGGGGAAGATACTGAGCCCTCAGGCACAGGTAGTTGAAAGCTCTTGTCTGTAATAATCGAATCAGGAAATCGCTACCTACATATTATTATGGGAAATGCAGGCAAATACTGGAGGAACGACTCCTAGGAACCTCTCCTAACGGAAGAGCAAGGGTCTATAAAAAAAAGAATAGTGCAAGGGTGTCTGGGTGGCTCAGTCTGTTAAGCATCTGCCTTCAGCTCAGGTCATGACCCAGGGTCCTGGGATCCAGCCGGCATTGGGCTCCCTAGTCAGGGGAGAGTCTGGTTCTCTCTCTGTTCCTCCCCCTGCTCATGCTCTCTCTCTCTCCCTTTCAAATAAATAGATAAAACCTTAGAAAAAAAAAATGAAAGAAAGAAAGTCTCAACAGGCTGTAAGTACTGCTGATTTCAAATTTGAATTTTCAATCCAACCAATTTTAATATTCTTTTCAGTTTGAAAAATAAGATTTTTGTTTCTGTATTTGTTTGCTTTTTATGTGGTGGTAGGACCTGGGTGACACAAACTGCCAATATTTTGTTAGAAAATCCAAATGGCTCAACTATTTGCCCTGGATTTTCAATATTTTCTCTATCATGTTTACATGTGAAAACAGGAGTTGGTAAATATGTGTGTGGAGGGGGAGGGGTACATGAAAGAAAAGATTATAGAAAGAGAAGTGTATGTCACTGCAGCATAGTAGAAAATATAAAAATTTCTCTTTAAAGTCAGAAAATACAAAATTTAACACCCTGGCAGTGTTAAATGTAATATTTTATATAGATAAGATTTGAGAAAAAAAATGTTCAATATCTTCTATGTATTTTAACCTCCTATCATATGAAAATAATGCTAGCAATAGTTTAGGTTCTAAGTTCCCATTCTCTTACTGTTTGAAAAGTAACAAGGTATCTTTTTTAGTTCAGCATCAAGAAGGAAGTTTTCTGAGCCAAGATATCCTTTTCTTAAGGGAAATTACACTTTCAGCCAGAATGCATTTAATACCAACCGACAAGTAGTTTTATTTTTAGCATAGATTTTATGAATAATTCCTTATGAGTTACATAAACTTGTGTGATTTTACTAATCAATGTGAACCTCAATTAAACATCTAAAAATGGGAATTATATTAGGAAAATTTGAGTTGATTCTTTCATCTGAGTTTGTCATTTCACCATAAATTAACACACAAATATATCTAGGCTGTAACTATAATGACATTGGTGTATTAAAAATACAAAAAATGACATTATGATTTGGCCTAACTGGGCTATAAAATCAACTTTTAAAAAATTATGAAAAGTGATCTGCAACAATGATCTTCATTTGCCTGGTAACATTAGAAGCAAAAAATCTTCAAGTATTTATTCTCTGGGGGCATTGCTACAATACTGTTTTTCTTTTTGTTTCAAATGGAGGAACCAAAAAGACCATCTCATCCAAATCAATTCATTCTGACAGGGTGGCATCATTAGCCGTGCCATATGCCTGGCTATAAAATGGATAATTAATATGTGCCCCCTGAACAGTAGATTGTTAATTTACTATGAATGCATTCATACACAATAAATGAGGAATTACAGAAATCTGCAAATACATGAATCCATCTTTTTGAATGATAATATCCATCATGCCCATTAGCTTTCTCTTATCCTTTTGTAATTCTGCAGTTGCCTGGCCATCCAGCCATCCTTAGGCATTGATCTGCATTCTTTCATATAGATTTGGTTGTATTTTCTAGAGTTTCACATAAATAGAATCATACAGTATGCATTCTTATTTTTGGCTTCTTTCACTCAGCATAATTATTTTAAGATTTATCCATGTTATGTGCATCAATCATGCATCTTTTATTGCTGAATATTATCCAATCCTACCACTAGTTTTCCAATTCATCTGATGACAGATAATAGGAATATTTCCAGTTTGGAGACGATCCTACTTAAAGCTGCTAGGAACATTGATGTACAAGTCTTTATATCAACATAAGGTTTTATTTATCTTAGGGAAATCCCTAGAAGTAAAATGGTTGCATCATGTGGCAGGGCAATGTTTAATTTCTTTAAAAAATAAAGCCTAAGAACTACCAAACTATATTCCATACTGGTTCTACCATTTTATATCTCCCTCAGTTGTGTATGAATGTTCCAGTTACTCAATAGGAGGACAAAAACTTAAGGTGGTCAGACTTTTTTTTAGCATAAAGACATTCTAAAAGGTGGTCAGTGGTATTTCACTGTGGTTTTAGTATATTTGTAAATTACTAAAGAATAATCATAGTGGGCATCTCCTCATATGCTTTTTATTCTTTGTTTAAATATCTGTTGGCACCTTTGTTTATGATTAATTGGATCTCTTGTTTTATTATTGAACTTGTGAGTTCTCTATATACTCTGCTGTATAAATTGCACTATTACAACTATTTTTCCTTAGTGAATAACTAGTTTATTCAATCTTAAACTGTCTTTCAAGGAGCAGAAGTTCTTAATTTTGGTAAAGTCCAAAATAAATAAAATATACTAAACATGATATGGATGCTTTTAAATATATTGAAACCCGTCTTGCCTTACTATATAATTTATCTTAGTAAACATTCTGTATTAGCTCAAAAATGTGTAATCTGATGTGCTGCCATACTTTCTCTAGAAATGCCAATTAGGTTATATTAGTCCAGAGTATTTTCAAACTATTATGTGGTTAATGATTTATTGTCCACTTCTTCTACCAATTCTTGTGAAGGAGTGTTAAAAATCTTCAAGAATAATTAGTAATTTTTCTATTCACTATTCGGTTTTATCAGTTTTTACTTCATGTATTTTAATAGCTTTATTATAATATCATAAAATTCACCCATTTAAATTGTAAATTGCAGTTTTTAGTATATTCACAGAGTTGGACAAAGATTCTCACAATCTCATTTTAGTATTTTCTTCACTATAGAAGAAATCCTACAAACATTAGCTGTCTCCTCTGCTCCCTAGATCTGTAATTTATGATCTACTTTCTGTCCCCATACCTTTGCATATTCAGACATTTTGTGAAAATGGATGATACGGTACGGGGTCTTTGAGAATGTGTTTTTTGCCTTTGCACGGTGTTCCCAAGGTTCATGCATGCTGTAGCTTCCATCTGTGCTTCATTTCTATTTGTTGTTGAATTATATTCTATGGTATGCATATTCTTGGTTCATCCATTTGTCAGTTAACAGATATTTGAGTTCTTTCCACTTTGGGATTATTTTGAACAATGCCACTATGAACATTCCTATACAAGTTTTTGAGTGGACATATATTTTTACTGGTAGATACCAAGAATTGTAATTGCTGGCTTATCTTGTAATGATGTCTATTCTTTCGAGAAATTTGTAGTTATTTTGCAAAGTAGCTTCAACATTTTGCATTCTCAACAGCATTGTATGAGGCCGTTAATTTCTCCACATCCTAGTCAACACTTGTTTCTGTCCTTTTTTTTTTTTTATTTTAGAGATCTTGTTAGATAGGAAGTGAGATCTCATTGTGGTTTTGATTTACATTTCTGTATCATCTAATGATGTTGAACATACTTTCATGTGCCTAATGGCCATTTGTATATCTTCTTTGGAGAAATATCTACTCAAACATTTTATCCTTATTTAAAAGGCATTATTTATTGTTATGATGATGATGATGATGTCTTAAAACCTTTTATATTTTCTGGATACAAGTCCCTTATCATATATATGTTTTAAAAATATTCTATTGTAATGGTTGTCTTTTCATGTTCTTGATGTTTAAATTTATAATGCAGAAGTTTTTAATTTTGTTAAAATCTGAGTTCTCAATTTCATCTTTAGTTGCTTGTGCTTTTGGCATAATACCTAAGAAAACATTATCTAAGATCATCAATATTTATTCTTATATTTTCTTCTAAGAGTTTTTGAGTTTCAGTTTATACATTTATGTCTTTAATCAGTTTGAGTTAAATGTGTTTACTATGTAACATAGGGGTCAGACTTCATTCGTTTGCATGTGGATATCCATTTGTCCAGGATCATTTTTTTAAAAAGTTTATTCTTTCAATTGAACTTCTTAGTGCCCTTGTAAAAAAATCAATTGACCATAAACATAGTGTTTTATTACAGTACTTTCAATTCTATTCCATTGATCTATATGCTTAACATTATACCAATGCCACGTAATCTTGATTACTATAGTTTTGTATTACGTTTAAAATCAGGAAATATGAGTTTTGCAAATTTGTTCTTTTTTCAAAATCATTCACTATTGGAGTCACTTGTAGTTCTTTGTGTATTTTAAGATCAATTAGTCAGTTTCTGCAAAGAAACAACCTAGGATTTTGAAAGATATTGTGTTTAATCTGTAGATGAATTTTGAAGAGTATTGTCATCTTGACAATATTAAGTCTTCCTATCCATAAACATGAAATACCTTTCCATACATGAAAATATTTAATATCTTTCATGAGTATTTTGTGGATTCCAGTGTAGAAGTCTTACACTTTTTTACTAAATTTTACTTTATGTATTTTTTGATGTGATAATAAATGAAATGGTTTTCTTAATTTTATTTTCAGATAACTTACATGTACTATATAGAAATAAAGTTGCTGGGGTGCCTGAGTGGCTCAGTTGGCAGAGTACTGGACTCTTGATTTCTGCTCAGATCATGATCTTAGGGTCAAGATCAACCCCTGGGGCAGCTCCGGTGGCATAGCAGTTTAGCACTGCCTTCAGCCCAGGGTGTGATCCTGGAGACCCGGATCAAGTCCCATGTTGGGCTCCCTGCATGGAGCCTACTTCTCCCTCTGCCTGTGTCTCTGCCTCTCTCTTTCTCTCTGTATCAGTCATGAATGAATAAATAAAATCTTTAAAAAAAATCAACCCCTGCATCTGACTTTATGTTCAGTGTGGGGTCTGCTTGAGATTCTCTCTTCCTTTGCCCTACCCCATTCATTTTTTTCTCTATCTAAAAATAAATTAAATAAAAGCTTAAATAAAGAAATTCCTTTTTCAAAATGTTAATCTTGAATCCTGCAACCTCCTGAACTTGTCTATTAGAGTGTAATATATTTTTAAGTGGATTCATTGTGATTATCTTTATGCAGGATTATGTCCTGTGTAAATACAGATAGTTTTACTTACTTTCTTTACCAATCTGGATGATTTCTACTTTTTTTCCTTGACTGATTTCCCTGGTTAGAACCTCCAGTAATGTTGAATGAAAGTGTTGAGAATTGACATTCTTGTCTTGTTCTTGATTAGTGGGAAAGCTCTTGGATTTTCACCATTAAAGAGTTCATCATTAAGCATGTGGGTCTCCCACTGATACCTTTTATCAGGTTGAAGAAATTCTTTTATATTTCTTTTCCTATGAAGGCAGAAAAATTCCACATAGAAAGTTTTGGTTTTAGCCATTCTAAAACATAATGTCCTGCAATAATAATTAACCATTTAAAGAAATAAAAGTGTGTGCACATATTATATAAAATGCGTGTGTATATATAGTGTATATATGTATACACACTATATATAACTTTATATACATTATAATAATACTAAAAAAAGACCTGTTTAATTTTTGGAGCTTAAAAAAATAACATCACTAAGTAGCATGCATAATTTATTGAGCATAATAAATTCAGAAATAAGAAATAATAAATGGCATCAAAATAAATCAAATTAAAATATACATTTGGAAATAAAGCAGTATAATAGTTTGGATATAAAATTCATACACAAATAAATGCAAGGGACCAAGAATAGCAATAGAAATCTTAAAGGGAACACAAAGCTGTAATATGTACATTTCCAGATATTAAAAATCAGTGTACATTTATAATTATTAAGACGATGTGGTATTGTAACATGAGTAGAAAAAAATTATCTATGGCATAAAAAAGAGAGACCAGACCCAAGCCTATTCATATATAATATCTATAAATATTTGCCTGGATTTTATATAAGTTTAGCACTCCAACTCAGTGGGAATAATGCAATCTTTTATATAATGGTACTGAGTCAATCAGGTATACCTCAATCATACTAAAGATCACTTCCAGATGGCATACAGATATTAATGTAAAAGGTAAACCCCAAAAGACAAAAATGTGAAACATCCTCCAATATCAAAGTTGGCAAGGATTTCTTCAATAAAACTCAAAATCACTTACTGTAAAGGAAAATATGATGAACTGAATTATATTAAAATTCAAATTTTCTATCCATTAGAAATCCCCAACAGGAGATTGAAAAAGCAACCCACAGTGAAAGAAAACATTCCCAATGCATTTATTCAACAAATGTAAATGCCCAGAATATATAGTAAAATTCTACAAATCAATAAGGGCAGACAACCTTATAGAAAAGTATCAAAGACTTAAGCACACATGTTATAAAAGATAACCATATGATCGGTAAATGTATGAAAGTAGATCCTTAGTTTTTAAAATCACTTAATGGAGGTATTATTGACATACATTTAATGTATACAACTTGATGAGTTTAGAACTAACTGTACATCCATGAAACCATCACTACAGTCTATGTCACAAACATATCCATCAACTTGTAGTAATACATACAATGGAATAAAATTTAGCCTTTAAAAACAAAAAAGAAATCATGTAATTTATAACAGCATTGGGTGGACCCAGAGAACATGTGATAAATGTAATAAGACAGACATAGAAAATCAAATACTACACCCCACTACTTGTCTGAGGAACCTAAATAGTCCAAACTCCTAGAAGCAGAGGACAGATGGTGGTTGTTAGGGTCTGTGCGGAGGGGAAAACAGGGAAGTATGTCAAATAGACTATTATTCATCAGTGAAATGCAAACTAGAATCAGAATGCAATTCTATTATGTACTATCAAATGGCTTTCAAGAAGGAAGCAACAATAAACAAAAACAAAAAAAATGTAGAAGAATCATACAAAATGTTAGTGAAACTGGACAAACTGAAAGTCTGGCACTGCTGGTAGAAATATTAACTGGTAAAACAAAACAAAACAAAAAAACATTGAACCACTTTGGAAAACTGGAGACATCTATGCTAGAACATATATTGTGTTCCAGCAATTCCACTCCTGGATAGCAACTTACAAAAATGCATACATGTGTACCAAAGACATAATAGAATGTTACAATAATAATATATGTGACACTGACAAACTGGAAATTGATGCCCATCACCAGTGCAATGATATATTTATGCCACAAAACATTTAATGACACCATGAATGTCAAACTCTGCACCAATATGAATGAAATCACATACAAAGGAACAAATACTGATTTTATTTACCTACATACATTTAGGTAAACCACATAATCCTACTGTCCAATGGTAAATGTCAGGAGGACAGATATTAATTGGAAGAGTGCACGAAAGAAGCATCTAAGTATTGGACTTACTCTTGTTCTTTTCTGGAGATTATTATACAGGTGAGCTCATGGTGTGAGCGTTCATAAAGCCGAAGAGATAAAATGTACTATTTTCTGAATCATTGTTGAATAAAAATAAATACAGAAAAAGGATATGGTAGGGAAGATGTTACTCTGGATAATGCACATGACAATAACCATCACCCCTCCCCAATTATATTTAGTTGCTCAAAAGAGTAGTTGATGGTACTTTTCCCTACCCTTTTTCTTAGAACATTCTGAGACAGATACCACCATATGTCTCAGAGGAAATATGGCTGTGGTTCTCTGACATACACAGTTTTGTGGTTTTGTTTTCTTATTTCTTTTAAAGATTTTATTTATTTATTCATGAGAGACACAGAGAGAGAGGCAGAGACATTGGCAAAGGGAGAAGCAGACTCCCTGTGGGGAGCCCATTGTGGGATTCAATCCCTGCCTCTGGACCCCTGGATCATGCCCTGAGCCAAGGGCAGATGCTCAACCACTGAGCCACCCAGGCACCCCTGTTTTGACTTTCTTTATGTAGGGAACAGATTATATCCATCACTCCTCCTGAACTTATGCTTCTGTTCTCAATTTTTAAAAGGGAAAGATGAAAAAAGTAGATAATGCTCAAATGAAAATAAATAAAAGAGTAATAAAAGAGACTTCTATGAGTGCCACTTGAGATGGCCTGTGTGATTTATATCTCAGTAAAAGCTTTTAGTATGTGCATGGCAGGAATATGGAGCACAAAGATATTACTGATTATGATTAGGATCTGGTTACAGTCAATTAATGAATAAAATATCATTACCGCTGAGAATTTTCAGACTGTGTTCCTGATTCTCAGATAATGTTAGAGTCTCATAGCGATTGCAGTCACTTTTGGATAGATGAATCTTGGTGATCAGATTCATGACTAGGTGGGCCCTTCTGCACAGGCCACAACTCAAAATGATGCACACAACCTCGTAAGTATATCCTTAATAAATATGTTGTGAGAGCCTTCTGGAGAAGCCTAACCAGACCAACTGCTCTTCATTTGGTTTTGGAAAATAGTCTTCTCAACCTAAAACATAGTAACATTTGGAGGTTAACAATCATTTATGTATCTATGATAAATAATCTATTGGTCCCAAACCTATTTTAGATGCTAGCATTCCCTCAAATTATAGTTTTTGATGGTTTTTGCATCCTTGGCAAGGAATTCAGCTTATTTGCTTTTATAAAAATTGTGATTGTTTAGAAATAGGTGAAAAATTTCTTGACTTATCTGGTGTTTGGTGAAATAATAGAAATCGGAAAGAAGAAAACAAAGGTATATGGATATATACACACAAATATATCTATTTGTATTTGTATACATATATGTGTACATATGTATATGTACATATATATATCAAGAACAAATCAAATTTCTCATAATGTCCATTCTTTATCACTTTCCAAAATTGGCCTTATTTTGGAAAGATGGGGAAAGTAGTAGGAGCCATTCTAGACCATTTGGAACTGCATAATTTATCAGGGATGTTGCCAGATTCCAGGAAGGTAAGTGCTGTGTTTCACGAGAGTCCTTTTCACAAGTGGAATTACAGAATGATCATGCTCATCTTTAGATGGTTCTGAGGGTTTTCATTGGATTTAAATATAATGACAGAACAGTAAGATGATAATTTTTTTCAAAGTTTTAAATACATAATGTGCTTCTGCCTTTTTACTGCTGATTAAAGTACAGCTTGTTTTGCCAGAGTCTGAGATGTTTCCATTTGGCTGAGTCCATTAGGACATCCCATTTTTTATTTTTTCAAGATAACGTTTTTCATAATTTACAAATGTCATTTTCCAAGATAGCTTATTTCTTAGTTGAGTTGATGTTCAAGTGAAGCATGAGCAAAATAAAGCGTTTATTCTGAGACATGCCAAGAGCTTGTTGACAGTCTCTGACTTATGTCTTTCATGGGCATGGCCATTCCATCTTAGAAATTGTCATGGATGGAATTATAATCTCCCAAAGTTCATATGCTGATGCCCTAACCCCTACTATTTCAGAACATGATTGTTTCTGCAGATTGGAGCTTTAAAGAGGTAATTAAGATAAGCCTCCGGGAACCCTGGGTGGCGCAGCGGTTTGGTGCCTGCCTTTGGCCCAGGGCGCGATCCTGGAGACCCAGGATCGAGTCCCACGTCGGGCTCCCGGTGCATGGAGCCTGCTTCTCCCTCCGCCTGTGTCTCTGCCTCTCTCTCTCTGTGTGACTATCATAAATAAAAATTAAAAAAATTTAAAGATAAGCCTCCTTGTGTCGGCTCTCATCCAATCTGACTGCTGTCCTTATAAGAAGATGAAATCTGGTCAGAGAGACACCAGGGATGTACACATATGGAGGAAAAAACACATGAGGACACAACAAGAAGGTGAACGTCTGTAAGGCATGGAGAGAGGCCTCTGGAAAACCAAACCTTGGTTTGTCTTGGACAACCAGCCTCTAAAACCATGAAGGAATAAATTTCTGTTGTTTATATCATCCAGTCTGTGGTATTTTGTTATGGCAGCTGTGGCTTAGAAAGACAGCTTGGAATAATTATATTTTGTCTGACCCAAGATCTTCCCACCTATGAAGATGCAATAAACAGGTTAAAACTTTTAATTTGCTACTATATTTAAAAATTAGTACATTTGAATATAGCAGAATTGCTGATGCAGGAGCATTTAAATATTGAATGCAACATCTATTTAGCACTCACCTAAGAACTACATTCTCAAGGGATAAATTTGATAACAAACATTTTGCTATTTGTCCCTGGTGCCAAATTATGAGTTAAGGTTCTACTTAGGACAGTGTTTCAAAGGTTAAGCCATAAATTATGGGTTTTTTTTTTTGTTTTGTTGTTGTTGTTGTTGTTTTTACCTACACTACAGATATCAAGTTAAAATGAAAATTACACTTGCTGGAAGAATTAAAAGAAATGTTGATATTTTTAAAAAGTTAAAAACAAATTCTCATAGATTTGGCTGTGTTCATACAGAGCCCAAGAATGTAATTATACGTCTTTTGCCTTTTGGATACTGGATTGGGAATATCTTTTGTCTTATATTTTGTTTTCCTGTACCCTTGATTAGCAGCCACTCAGCATGAGATGCTCTTCACCTGAATTCTCAGGCCACACTGATTCTTTACCTTCTAGAAAGATTTTCATTGGAAATGACAGTTGGCATGCTCTGATTTTATGCTTTAAAATCATGGAGTGCTATCAATGCTTCACTGTTTCTAACAGCTAATAAAGTTTTCTCACTTTGATATTTAAAGGATGTTCAGTACACTGTTTGTGCTGCTGACTGCTTTGCTTGAGCAGAGCCAACAGCACCATGGCCCGGCCAGTTGAGCGCTCTTTGGGCTGCAGCCTCAGCTGAGCTGTGTACCAGCAGAGCACACTTGGTACATAGAGGAAGCATCTGACGATAGGCCATGGCTGTCACGGGGATTGTGTAAACTTGCAATTTTTTTTTTCCTGTCAGGTGTTGTATGTATGGTGGTTTATGTTTCAGTATATTGGAGACTTTTCATTTTATTCAAGGAATCTGTTCCATGTTTAAAAGCCTTGATTAAAGAGGAAGTTTTTTTATAATCTAAAAAAAAAAAAAAAGCCTTCTACCCACTTTGGATTAAATATTAAATGCAATGTCTTAGGAAAGACTACTAGCTTTTGAGTCTACCATTATAATGAAATTTCCAGGGATGTCCATATTCTAATTGTAAATGCCTGACTAGTAATATCTCATATTAAAATGGAATTTGGGTCATTATATTAAGACCCTTTGCACTGGTATGTCACATGGTTCCTGGGGATGTTCTATGACTCTCTCAGTGAATGATTTGGGAGGAAATAATACAAACACATATTTGCCTTACACTTTATATTTTTTAGAACTTTCCCTATTAAAATTGTTTTATTTTATTCTCTATCAACTCCTGCAAGATAAAATTGTATTCACACAGGATTATAAACGTGGAAGATTCCTTATATTGTATCATCATATTTGTAATTACCAATAATAATTTCATATACTATAATAGCTAGCAACCATTAGTCTTCAAAGGTATCTATCTCAAGGGGAATTTTTAACAACTCTATTATTCAAATTTTATGGCATGGTTTTATTAAAACTTAAGGAAAAGATTCTGTCCTCTTAAGTATTATAAGAATTTTGAATGAATCAAGGAAAGAATGAATGGAAAAAATAGAATTCTATTTCTCTGCCAGTCATTGTGGTCGATGCTTTCTTGTTGATTTATATCTTTACCGCTTCCAGGGTGGGAAGTTGCCTGGATGGACTCCAGGAAAACATAACAGAAACCAGAGGAATCCTATCTCTGAGAGTCCCCCATACCTCCCTATGCTTCAGACTTTCCCCAGAAACCTCCTATAAGAAGTAATACATTAGAGAATAAAAGATTTCTTCTCTCTTTAGGACCAGAAGTAGAAAGTAAAAGATCAATTATACTTTTGTCCAAACTTTAGCTCGCAATTTTGCAGAAAAACTAAAATGACAAAACAAATATTCAAAATCCTTATCCTTTGGCAACTAAACTTTGTGATTCTCTTTGTTTACTCAAAAGTGACATATGTGACTCAAGTGGATTTTTTTTTCCTAAGGGGAAGAGTGAAACTTCCCTTAATTTTATTATTAGTATGATGTCTATATTCACAGAATCCACCAATATTACTGCATATAATTAAATGACTACACTTTACAAAGCAGGTAATTACTGACTTTCCTGGCTGGCTAATAGAAAAGTTATCAAGATCCAGAAATCATGAAAAGGAATAATGTAACTGTTTCCTTACATATAGGTCTCAAGGTTATCAGTTTTGATAACTCAAATGCCTCACCTTTTCCTCATCTTTTCATCTAGCACTAACATGTCTGCTATTTGAGGAAAATTGTCAACTAAAGATGTTATGGGTGCTTCTAAGTTGTTCGGGTTCATATTTAGAAAAATATCCTCTGTTACAAACCCGATTTATCTGCTGATGTTTAAAAGATAGTTGGCATTTGTTGGACTGGAAACTTATCTAGAAAATACTCTAGATTTAACTCTCCATCTCCATTTATGCTTTTATTATTTTTTATTTCAACAAGTAAATTCAGTGATAAGGTTGAGTGAACTCAGAGAGGGAAAGAATTAACCCATTTTGAAGATAAAAAGAAGCAGTTTGCTTTATAACACAATATCTTCAGTGTATGACCTTTTTACTTTATGACTTAAATCAGTGACTCTAGAATACAATAGCTTTGAAGAAAGTTAGAGACACTCAATCCTATTTTTCCATGCTAAATATAAAGAAGTGCTAAAAGTCTTTTGTATATTTAGACAAAATTGTATTATGCAAGTTTAGCAATTACAACATAATGATAAATTAGAATTAAATTTTTGTTTAAATGAATTTCCACATAGATTACATTTTGCTTCAGTATTTTTTATTGTAGATAGAGGAACTAAAGTAAGTGTTGCCTAATTCACTATAGTAATGGAACATACATATCATCCCCCTTTAAATCAAAAAACTTTGGTTGTATTCTCAAGTTAACCTTCCTATCAACCTCCTCTCTCTGAAGAAAATATATCCGGAGCTTGGTCATTAGCTCCTAGTCATTTGATAATACAAATCTTCTTTTCTGCTGGAAGTAAAAAAAAAGTCCATGGATTAAAAAATGCAGTGAATTAAAATGAAGTAAGTCTGCTTATCATTTTTCAGAGAATAATGCTTATTTTTCTGACATGAGAATTATAAATATATTATTTTACCCCATATGTATAATAATATATAATACATGAAATGCAATTGAATGAAGTTGCATGTTTGTATGTATATATACACACACACATACACACACACAAACACATACTTTGGCCAACTACATTTTTACAGTTTAACAGTAAATGCACCCAAAATGTTAATTCTTTTTTTCTTCTCTCTTCTTTTTATAGATCCAGAAATGCTCATAAATTTTATTTAAATAGTTTTCTTCTGAGCACATAATTTTTATATTCTTCTTTTCTATTACATTTTAAGTCCATGGAGTATCCTATATTAACAACTCTAGGTAGAAACATTGTTCTAAGATATTTAAAATTAGATTAGACTAATTTAATTTAAAAACATACAGAGCTATACTCAAAAGAGCATTTTTTTCCATTTCCTAATAATTAAGAGCCAGTTTCTTGACATTGAAATTATGTTGCATATTTCCACTAAAGGTATTTGCGAAAAATGTTATCTTCATTTCCACTTGGAAAGAGTGCATATGAGGAATATAGACACATATGCTCAACATTTAAAAAATCAACTTGCCATTACAGAGAGAGAGAGAGCATGCGCACATGAGCATGGAGAGGGGCAGAGGGAGAAGGAGAGAGAATCTCCAGCAGACTTGCTGCTGAGTGAATAGCCGGAGGCAGGGCTCCATCTCATGACCCCAAGATCATGACCTGAGCCCTGAGCCAAAATCAGGGCTTGAGTCAGAGAATTAACCAACTCAGACACCCCCCCTCAAAAATCAATTTGCCTTTGATTGTGTGGTACATTTTTGTTATCATCAGAGATATTACAAAGAATAAACTTACTAATAGAATCGACGTCCAGGTTTATACCTGTAATAGGTTCTGTGATGAAGAGCTTATATAACCTATCTGAAACTCATATTCACAAAAATATGAATATTGTTCTGTGAGGCCACTTTATGTAGTACCTGAATTGGATCTCTTAATGGCTCATTCCTTTTTAGATTCAGTGTGATGATGTGAGTTTCTTTGGCATCCCACAGCACAGGAGCTATAGTTGGAGATTCCTGCCCATAGGAATGAATTCTATGTATATAACTCCTACGGGAAGGACAGGTGCCACAAGTGACTGAGTGCAGATGGAATAAATCATCTCCTTTAACTTCAGGATGACAATGATAGCTAAGAGTATCTTGTATACTAGGTAACGATGTGGATGACATTTCCCTTCTTATATAAGATACTTATCATAATTGCTTTTGTTGCTTGAGCTTTTCTCTGGCACCCTAAAATATGAATTATCGAATTACCACTATCCAAAGTAAGTTTTGCAATAATTTTTTAGAATATGTCAATTTTTCACTGATATTGCCACTAATTTTCCTCTTGGTTATTCCTTTTAAGTAATACTTTTCCAGGAATTCAGAGAATCCTGATAAATGGTTAAGGAAATAACTCAGAATCATGTTAATATTATCTGGGCTGGCTCCAGGCCTAGGAACTAAATTATTTTTACAGGACTTTTTGAAAATACCCGATACTAGGTTTAGCACTGAGCAAAGATAAAAGGCTTCAGCTGTAAGGAATTATGTCTAGCACTAACCCAACTCTCCTTTGTACTCATATTCCATTTTTTGTAGTTAGTCCCCAAAAGGAAAGAGCCCTGTCCCTCCTATCCTCCTGAAAAGTATATTTTAGAGAATGTTGACTTGGCAAATACCATAATTCTTGGAGTGATTCTGATACTACTACTCCAGAATTTACCAAAAATAAATAAACAAGCACATGCAATCATAAAAACAACAATAATGGGAATAGTAAACATTTAGTTCCCGATATGACAGGAAGTAGTTAATAGGTGGTTGCTGTGTACCTAGAAAAAAATTTCCAGCTCTGACCTCCTCTTGCTGACTTTCAAAATGACAAAGTATTACTCCAGAATTATCCTAGAAGATGTTAATCTTCATAAACATTCTCTTCTTTGCGTGTATATTTCTTTTCCCTTTCTGGAATGCGCATTCTCACACTTGGGCCCTAAACAAACCAAAGACCTAAAAATCAATTGTTGTATTTTAGGGTAAAACACAGCCAGTCAATAAATCAATGGAATATGCAAAGTCCTTTGCATATTTTAAGATCAAAATCAACAAAGATGAACATCCAGTTGTTCATGTATTATTGTTTGTCTTCAAATTTTTACAACAGATAAGGTTAAAAGTTCACATAATGATCTTTCCTGTGGAAAAAGAAGACAATATTTCTATAAAATAATCATAACATAAATAATATTGAAAGCTATTTTGTAGTATCATAGACAAGTATTTTTGACATATTCCAAGTCTGCTTGTATTATATACACAGTGTCTGTAGTGCAATTAATAGCAGCTAGCCTTAGAAAACTAGATCTGGCACATGGTAAATACTCATTAAAATATTTATTGAATGAATGAATGAAAGAGTAAATAAAATGGAACACTATTCTTCTATAATGGGGATTTTTATCTCTGAAATGCCATTGAAATCTTTGAAATTTTAAGGCAATAAACTTATTGATTTCAAGGCTTAAAAGAAAGATTCATTTTTTAGCATTCCTCAGCTAAAAAAAATGGAAGTGCATTCAGGAGTGTTAACTGAAATTGATAATAAATATTAAAGAGAGGATTGAAGCATTGCACACTAACTAATTGATCCAGCCACTTATGTTTAAAATCTATTAAAAAATATGTGAGGGATTTATTAATGTTTTCTAAGGTGCTACATTTTCAAACACTCAATATTTTGTGATTGAATTATCTTCAGTGTAATTAAGAGGTACTAATTCAGTTCACTCCTAAGTGAATACTAAATAATGAGAAAGTGATTTTAAAGTTACATACACACACAAAAATCAAATCACCTGGGCATTGCCATGAAAAATAGTTTTTTCTGTTACAATAATAAATAGCTGACAACAACAAAATCTAAAGTGTATATTCTTAAAAATCTAAAAAGGTATTCTAGACCATCTTCTAATTTGTTTTGGAAGGCAGATAGTAGAAGGCATTCTAAAAAAATGACCATTCAACCATATGTACCAAGAATGTTCTTTATGACTTTAGAAGTCATTTGAAAATGACTTCTACAGGAATTGACAAGTACCAAAACAATTGCTTGCAAGAATCAATAAATCTAGGTTCAAATATCAGTTTTGATATGTGCAAGCTGTAGAAACCAAGAAAGTCACTTATTTGATGTTTATCTTATTTGTAAAATAAGAGTTTAGATTCCAGGACTGGTCTCAAACTTGGATGCACGTTGGAATAATTTGACAAGCTCTCTACTTTTATCTTTGTTTCCTTGTTTCTTCTGATCTGTGATGGCTTTTTAGACTTTTCATTATCTCTCATAACTAATATTTTGGGGAGTAGACACTTAGGTACTATGTAGAATGTCACTTAATTCGGATTTGTCTGATTTTTTGTGGTTGTTGTTAAGATTAGATTGTGGTTACACATTTGAATCAAGTCTTGGATTTGGCAATGTTGAACTCAGTGCTGACTTTGACAAGAGCATTTTCATTAGAGCAATGAGGAAAAAAAAATACTGACTGTAATAAGTTTATAAAATAATGGAAAAGAGAGACTGCCCATCAGTCTTTTTTTTTAAGGTGAAAACATTCAAGATCTACTTTCTTAGCAACTTTCAAGTAGATAACTATATTGTTAACTATATTCACAGTATAACAGTATTGTTAACTATATTCACAATACTGCGCATTAGATCTCCAGAACTTATTATCTCCAGAACTTTCACTTTTTTTTTTTTTTTTATTTATGATAGTCACAGAGAGAGAGAGAGAGGCAGAGACACAGGCAGAGGGAGAAGCAGGCTCCATGCACCGGGAGCCCGACGTGGGATTCGATCCCGGGTCTCCAGGATCGCGCCCTGGGCCAAAGGCAGGCGCCAAACCGCTGCGCCACCCAGGGATCCCAACTTTCACTTTTCTAAGTGAAAGTTTGTACTCTTTAAAAGAAGGTTCTTGACGTCAAAATACCATTTTTAATTAACTGAAAATACAAATGGCTGATTTCAGGAGTAAAAAGTACTTAAAAGTATTTTTCTGGGCAGCCTGGGTGGTTCAGTGGTTTAGCGCGGCCTTCAGCCCATGGCCTTATCTTGGAGACCTAGGATGGAGTCCCACATCGGGCTCCCTGCATGGAGCTTGCTTCTCCCTCTGCCTGTGTCTCTGCCTCTCTCTCTCTGTGTCTCTCATGAATAAATAAATAAAATCTTTTTTAAAAAGTATTTTTCCTTTATTCTAATCATTTGTGTCAAAATCTTTAACAGCATCGTTAGGTCCAAGACTTACATTCAGATTTTAATATTTTATTTTTTCAGTTAATCTCAATATTTCAGCACTTCTTCTACCTTATTCTTACATTCATTTATTAAAAGTTATAATAACGAAAAATAGAGTGGTTGGTTAGGCACAGTGTGCCCTTATATATTGAAGTAGTTATACATGAAGGCCTGTTTCACTTCTAAACTTCTGGTTTGGCAATAAATTAATATAATTATGATGATGATATGTGATATGTCTGTAATGTGATTACTGAAGATACACAGACAGCCTGGTAGAGAAAAATTTTTGTAGAGATGAGTTCATTTTCAAGTGACTGTTAAGCACTGTTGGCTCAGCAGGCATCTGTGCAAAATAAATTTAACTAACAATGATAAAGTAGTTGTACATAAGAAGTTTGGTGTGTAAATTCATCTATATATATAATTTTATTAGTAATAATTTACCTGCTGATGTTAGAATTGATAAAGTCCTCTTGGCATTTTTGTTATAGCTAATTTATTCATAGATTAGAAGACTGTATACTTTGTTTTATTTTATACATCCTTATAGTCGTTTTAATACCAAGAATAATTTTTGAAAGTGTTTTGGAATAGGGAAAAGAGAACTGGACCAAAAGTGAGAAAACCTGGGTCTGAATCAGAATTCTGGTCCTACTGACTAGGAGACCTTTGGCAAATCACTTACACTATGAACCTCGGGTTCCTCAACTATAAAGGGATATACTCTAAACATATATAGGCACTTATCAGGTCTTTTTTGGGTATCTAGATAATACAAGCTAAGTGCAAACCATAAATGTAAGATATAAAAACACTTTATGCTTATTTAACACCTTCCTGTATTTTAAGAAAGTTCACAAAAGTGTTCTATTTGGATGCCACAACAACTTTGTAAGTTAGGTAGGGAAGAAACTTTTCTCTAAATTTACCTATAGAAAAAAAGTGAAGGAAAAGAAAAGTTACATGCTGTAAGTAAATCAATAGTTGCAAAGCTATGGCATGCATGAGATATGAATTTCTGTGTCTGTGTATTACATAGCACAATATCGGACTAGTAGAGGAGTTTCACACATACAAACTAATGATATTGAACGATGTGAAATCATTATTGGATTAGAATATTACTGGCAAATAAAAATCTAGAACATTTCAAAATGTTCCCTTAAAATGAGTGAACTGGGTCACAAAGAAATTAAGCAACTTTTTTTTTTTTATGTAAGAATGAAACATGAGAACTAACAGTGTGTTTTACATATTTTCAAAGGATTTCCTGCATGTCAACTCACTGCTAATCTTCACAATAAACATCTCAATATCCCCTCCTCTCCCTATTTTTCCAGCAAGAAACTAGACATAGGCAAAATTAAACAACATAGCCAACATAATACATCCATAAGTGATGGAGCTGATTTCAACTTCAACATGTGATTTTTGACTGAGATTTGTCTTACTCTCATCACTGTCTTAGTCATATCAAAATGGAAACACAATTAGAAGTAAAAAAAAAAAATGAGAATTAGACCTTTGGTCTTCTGGATAAGTCCAGTATCTTCTTCTTTATGATTTGATTCACTTATAATCATTTACTGAGGACATATTGAAATGCATTTCTAGGTTTTGAGGGATGCAAACATGGTGAAACACAAACATATATATTTTTTGTATTTTAATACATATGACTGTGTTGGCTGAGAAAAGAGAAGCCTATAGTTAGTGCAATGTAAGAGATAAGATCACTATGTAGTTGAGTGAACAGAGAAGGCTTCAAGAACATATGTTACTTACGTTGTCTGTAAGTTATATTCTCAGCAAACAGAATGACAGAGTCAGAAATAGAGGTGTGAAAGCAGCATATGTTCAGAGACCAGCTATGGCCAATAAGTCAGAGTCAATAGGCATGATGTCAAGGGATGAGCCTGGCAGTATAAAAAAAGCAGCAGACTGTGAAGGGCATTGAGTATCACATTGAGGGGTTTAGTATTTCTTGAAGTTATGGAGAGATATCATAGGTATGAGAAGAGTGCTTAAGCAGGTTAATTATAGGATTCAATTTTTTTAAATTTTATAAATATATTTAAAATTACATGGGAGATATATCAAATGTGGAAAGTCTACTATTTCTCAATGTCAAGACTCATTACAGAGTACTTAGAAAAATTCTATTTCTTTGATTTTCTTACTAATCTTTTAAAAGTGAGAACTCATTTATTGTGTAAGGTTTTAATGAGATAATCTCATCTCTATACTCATAAATTATGTCTTGAGGTATGGTATGGAACATCAATATTATCCAAAGCTTATAGTAACAACTTTAGTGAAAGGAAGTGATTTACTTCATAATTTATATAAATGAAACACAGTAGAACTTGAAATAGCTTCTTAAAAACACTTTTCATTCATGTTTAAATCTATTTATGAATTAAAAATTTGTCAAGGGAAAATCATTTTATAGAAAGACTTGCTCATTTTTCATTTATATTCTAGAAAAAATATATTTTGCATATATCTGGGGTCTATCTTAATATTTTACCACTTTTATACTTCAGTTTATTTAGCTCTGCTATTCCTCAAATCAATCAGGGTTACTAAAAATCTCATAATTTTTTGTGAGGTCTACGAAGAATTGTTCTTGAAAAATCACATAAATATGATTAATATAAGTGATGTGCATTATCTACATTTAAGAATCATTGAAATAGTACTGAATATTCTAAGCATACTCTGCATAAGGATATTGAGTTTTTGAGTGTATTCATTTTTAGGCAGGCATAATACATATAATTTAACTTTCAGGTTGATAGGTAAATTTTCAAATGAATTTATAGTAAGCAATTTATGAGACATTATCTCAAAATGCATTATTATTACTTATCAATATATATAGGAACTTATTTTCCACTATCATGAAATAAAAATGCATTTGAAAGATTAACTAATTGCAAAAGGAAAATTTTTTTCTACATCTACTCAACTCAGTTTTGGTCACCATTCAGAGATTTTGTTCTCTTTTCAATGGAATTTTCCTTCTCCTGAAGCTAATGATGTGATGAAATTACATTTTACTTATGAATTCTTCTCCTTACAGATATCACTCTTCAATCTTGCTATTCTTTACAGTCTTCCCTGTAGATAGTCCAACCATACATCTGCTCAATAAAATTTACACTGAGCACTCTACTACAGTTTAGAAATATAACAACTAATGAGTTCACAGTCTTTTTAAAAATTTATTTATTTATTTTTTTAAGATTTTATTTATTTATTCATGAGAGACAGAGAGAGAGAGAAAGAGAGAGAGAGGGAGAGAGAGAGAAAGCCACAGGCACAGGCAGAGGGAGAAGCTCCATGCAGGGAGCCCGACGTGGGACTCGATCCCAGGACTCCAGGATCATACCCTGGACTGAAGGAGGAGATAAACTGCTGAGCCCCCAGGGGCCGCCGGAGTTCACAGTCTTGTTTGTAGAATGAGAACCAACAAATGACCAGATCATAAAATCCTGCCTGATGAGAACTGATGAGGAGCTAACAGAAAACACAAAATTGCATTTAGTCTAATCTTTCTACACTAGTAAATCACTTCTCCAGCTGGCTACCCTCAGAGACCTCTAACAACTGCACAGTAATGCTTAGCACACATCTCTTGAGCTATAGCATTCTAAGTACTCCAGAGGAAGAACCAAATCATGGAGAGGGTATATCCATATGCAATAGTTTCTTTCTATTCTGCAGAAAAATTACTAATGATATGTAAAGGGCTCACCATCTGAGGTGAACACTTCATTTTCTTGTATTTTTAGAAACCATCTGATTGTGGGCTGTTTTTGTTCCAATGTCTAAAACATCTCTACATCATTGTAACCACAATTTTCTCCCTTTCTTCTCTTTAGCCTGCCACCAACGCTCTCTTTTGTCCACCCGACCTCCCTTATTTGCTCCTGGTCGTATCTTAGATGGCCAATGATGACCACACTACTTACCACATACATTACATCTAATTTACATTCTTTTCTCTTTTTTTCTCTCTCTAAAGTGACATATGTTAATTGTGATCTAAAGTGACTCTGTGATAATTGTCCTTCTAACTGTTCTCTTTCTCACTAGTCATCTCTCAACAATTTCTACTCAAAAGATACCTTTCTAGTTAGACGCATATGCCTGTTAATATTTCCATATGACCTTCACTCTTTAAATTCTGGCCTAGTTATTTAACATAATTTTCTATTTTCATAGCATTTGTATATATCTGATAATATCTATAGCACATATACCCTTAGACCAAGTAAAATGATAATATTTCCATATGACCCTCACTCCTCAAATTCTGGTCTAGTTATTTAACATAATTTTCTATTTTCATAGCATGTGTATATATCTGATAATATCTATAACATATATACCCTAAACCAAGTAAAATGCATAAATGGAAAGTGAAAATCATATTTAAGAATCCAATAAAGTAATGACACTTGTAATTTGTGACACTGAGTTCAGCCTTCAATTCTGTTTAAACACAAATGCACAATAATTTTTAAAAAGTGGAATAGATGGCTTGTTACAGTTTTGTATCATGATTTTTCTTTAAAAAGATGCATTGTCAACTTTTTCCAAAGAAAGTAAATATTCTAACCTTTTTAAATATTACCGAATATATTCTATACATGGATGTCTTTAACTGATGCCTTATTGCTGGTAATTATATTGCTCCCAATAGTTTGCATGAGAAATAATACTATGATCAACATTCTTGTGTAAAATTTTTGCATCTATCCATAACAAATTTTTTGGCATACATTGCCAGAGATAAAGTCAAATTGACCAAATACTTCAGAAACCTTAAAATTAAAGGACTGAGAAGAATACACAAGAGAATTAACTTACTACTACTGCTAACACACTATTAACAATATAACATAGGCAATTTTAGTAAAGTACTAATACTTTGCTATGTACTTCGATTCTTCCAAACACAATCTAATTTAGTGGCGTTATTTCCTCATTTTACAAATGATGAAATGTTGGTTTTAAGAAGCTACTTCATTTTAAAAGAACCAGAAACAAAATGTAAATATAGGCCAGGCACAAAATATCAGCATGGAATGGGAAAAGTAGCTCTTTTTCTTCTGACAAAGAAATAATCCTTACTGTTTTTATATAAAAATCACAAATTTATATAGACATTTTGATAAATAATTGTAAGTCATGAAAGTATATTCGCTAAATAATACAAGCATAAATTAGATAAAAAATAGTAGAAATTAAAAAGAAAACCTCACAGAATTATCATTAAAGCAGTACACATTAAGAGGTAACTACAAAAAAAAAGAATTAGAAATCAGATAAAGTTTAATAAAAAGGATCACATTCAAAAAATAATCAGAGAAATATGTGCCACATATATCATTTCTTTTGTTAGATTGTCAGATTAAAAGGAATTATAAGAACATTTGTGTTAAAGTTTGAAGTCTGAAAAAATGATTTTGTCTTCTTCATTCCCAAGTTACACTAACTTTCAAGGAAGGCATTTTCAAAAAGATAAAGCCAAATGTCAGAGAGACTAAAGTAGGCCCAACAGAGAAAACAATATTTCAACAAATTCTTCAAAGAGAGAAGCAGAATCCTTCAGAATATGCAGAACAGGAATCATAAAATCATTAGAAAGTGTCTCCTTTCAAAGTTGGTAGTGATGGCTGAAAGCAGATGTACCAAGAGAGGGAGTAGTTAATTAAACATCTGTGGTACTGCCAGAACCACAATACCAATTTTTTGATGGTACATCTATCTTTCAAGCAGACTAAGGCCAGATAGTGTCTCACTTATTCCCAGGCTAAAAGACAAAAACTCAATGCCTTCTTCTCAAAAGTTAGTGAAAGAAATGCAATGGAGAATTAAGGTAGCTATGGCCTTATATGGAAGAAAAATTCAAGCATTCTGACATTTAAATGTCCACCCTAAAGTCCAGACCTGTGATTGCTCTACCTTTGTTTCATAGAATTTCACTGACAGCTTCCAGACAACAAATTCTTCTCATACTCAGAATAACTATTAGGCAATCTTCTCATGTAAAGGAGGAGGAAAATAAGCCTAGGTATTAACCTACAGGAAAAACAAAAAGATACAATTACTTGTCATGCATTACATTTATATTCTAAAATATGAATGAATAATTGATATTCATAAGAGAGATCCAGATAGCTGAAGTTTAATAGAAATGACTGAAAAACAAGGGAAATCTGAGACAGTGTCATAGACAAAAGGAACTAAAATGTGATGTGGTATCATGGATGGGATCCTAGACCAGAAAAAAATCAGTAAAAACTATGGAAACTGAATAAAGTATAGACCTTATTTAATAATAACATGTCAATATTGGTTCGTTAATTGTGAGAAATATACCATTACAATGACAGACACTAACCGTAGCGAAAACTTGGTGTAGGATATATGACAACCCTCTATATTATTATTATTATTTTTTAAAGATTTATTTATTTATTCGTGATAGACACAGAGAGAGAGACAGACAGACAGACAGACAGAGAGAGAGAGGCAGAGATACAGGCAGAGGGAGAAGCAGGATCCATGCAGGGAGCCCGACATGGGACTTGATCCCAGGACTCCAGGATCAGGCCCTGAGCCAAAGGCAGGCACCAAAACGCTGAGCCACCCAGGAATCCCCACCTCTATATTATTTTCACAATTTTTCTGTCAATCTAAAACTATCCTGTAACAAACATTGTACTTAAAAATAAAGCAATGATAATAAATACTGAGAGGATGAAGAAGTAAATGTAGCAAAATATTAAAATGATGGGTAAGGGACATTTAGGATACCTTAAAATACATTGCAACTTTTATATACTTGAAATGATTTCAAAATACAAACTAAAAAAAGTGAAACAAACAATAAGCAAACAAGTAGAAAAACTCCTCTCAGAAATATGCTGAGATAATTCTAAAAGTAGATGAAATCTTTAACAACAAGAACAAATGGCTCTAATTTGTTTCCCTGGAGTGTCAAGACCATATTGTGTCTAATGGGAGGGGTTGGAACAACATGTACAATCAAAATGAAATAATGAGAAAACAAGAAGACTTCTTAAGACCTAAAAATAGCTACAAAGTTTGAAAGATACATTAAACAATTTTTCATAAAACTAGAGGACAATATGAAAAATGTTGAGAAAACCAGATAAAGAGAATAAATATGAGACATCAAACACTTGATATGTTAATATCAGTCCTAGGCAAAGGAACAAATAAATGAAGGGAAAATATTATAAAAAATAATAGCAAAGTATTTCCTGGAGCTGAAGACATGTTTCAAATTATAATCTCAACTGCCCATTGAATGCCATTGAATGACAGAATGAATGGTTATTAACAACTGTGCAAGTTGTCATGAAAGATAAGAACATCATTGAGAATAGTTGATCCTAAAAGATTCTAGACGATAAAACTGATCACACAAAGGAAATTAGTTATAAGTCACCAAAACAAGTCACTAATCCTAAAAGAAGAAAAACAGCTAAATTAGACTCTTCATCAAGATGTGAAGTTCACCATTATCAGACATAGTTGTTTCATACTTAGTATTAAAAAAGAAAATCAGAAAATCAGTAATTATTTTATGGCAAATAAAAACTGGGAATTTCTCAGTATTGTGAAATAGCATTTTGGATTTATTTTAAATAAATTTTGATTGAAGAGGGTATAGAAGATCCTTCTGTTCCACCTTCCCCTCTGATCTTCCTGTGTCCCTTTGGCCATTTAATTGGCTGAATTCATGACTTCCCTTCCATGCATACAGCCAGCATAAGAACTAGAAAAGACTTACTTTCTATAGTTCTGCTGTATGCAAAGATAGATTTAGCAGAATAAATGAAGCAGGGAGTGTATATAATGCCTTTGTACCTACCTGGCAAGTCTCTGTACCCATATAATCACACTTCTGTAACTACTCTGTAAGTAGCATTAATTCATCTCCATTTTGACCATCATTGCATGGTCCTAAACTTTATAATGGATACACATTTCATTTGCAGAGAGCATGTACAAAATCATTTCCCCTTTTGAGATATCATGCTCACATCATGCATGTTATTATCCAATTATCAGAAGCCATAATTTATATTAAAATAACTAATCATACTATTTTCCCTGTCTCTGCATGGACTATACCAACATTACATCTTTCATACTTCAAAGACTCACAAGATGTTTAATCAAAAAAAAAAAAAAAAAAAAAACAACAACAAAAAACATTTTTTGGAATATAATGCATTTTATCCTTTAGCAAGGTTTTCTATTTTCAGATTTGATCAGTTTTAGTACATATACCTAATAAGTATCAAAAGCCTTGCAACTTCACCAGTGATAATATAAATTGTATGAACTCTACCTGAGGATCCATCTGGTTCTCTAAAAACATGGTAGGACATATTAAATTCTAGAGATAGAATCAGGTGTCATGGATTATATTTCCAAATGTCTGATAGTGATTATTTATGACTTTGGGAAAACTAATCACCTATAAATTAACCTAAACATATTTCATGGCTTAAGGTTAGCAATGAATTAAGCAACAAAATATTTAAATATATTTTGAAATGAAAGCTGTATTAAATGAGTTTATGTTCATACCACATTATCCGTTCATTAATGTATGAACATATTACAATTTATGTGAGTTTTTATTTATGCAAATTACCTAAGAATATTGATTAGAAGTTCCTGTGGAAATTCAGAAATTTGATTCCCCAATTGTTTTAGGCAAGAAAGTACAAGCTGGAAGAAAAATTTAGAGAGGTGACTAGGACATTTTCCCAGTTTCAATGAATGATTGATTTTATCATTCTTTTGTCTAGCAGGCAAAGTGAATATAGAATTATCTTTGGCTCTCCAATGAGGACCTCCTTTTCACTGCAAACAAATACTGGCAGCAATGAGCAGAGAGGTTTTCAGAAGAAAACAGACATATTAACAGTGTTTACTGGCTTTTATGTTAAAGAAATAACAGTGCCCACTGCCGAAAGTCACCTCAAAGTCAACACAAAAATACAGTTATTACTCCAGGTTGATCATACTTTTTCTTCCTGGAGCAGGGTATGAAATGTTCGTAGATGTTGAGAAACAGTATAATAGAAATGAAGTGATTACTCATTTAAGCCAAATGGAAAACTATGTCTAATTGTCTGATCTCTCCATTGACCTCCAACAGTCTGCAGTTACAGACTCCTGATACATTTAGTGGCTTCACAAGGAGAGAAACAGAACTTCTGCAGCACTGAATGTCCATGGGAATTCAAAACAGGATTCCTGTTGATTCTGTGTCTCTTCCTGTTTTCTTGGTGCTAATTATTTTTTTAACCACACAGTTAAATTTCTTGTTTTATGATTCTTTTTGTTTCTTAGTGACAGAAAACAAAATTTGGGGAATGATCACATCAAAGTAAGAACACTTTTTTTTTGTTTTGTTTTGTTTTTTGTTATTTTACATCTAAGCAAAAGCCACTTGCAGCACTTTTGGTCTTGGTACCATGGTTATTGTCAGCACTTTGGCATTTATTCAAACATTCAAAAAAATGTACTGTCTTTTCCAACTTCACAGTGGAGTCTTTACACCACCTAAGAAAATATTTAATGGGATATTTTAATATTGAGCCTTTTTCTTTGATGTCTAAATTGACTGAAGTAAAAAATTAGACACATACCCCGCAGTGAATACACCAAATGAAAGTGATTTAAATAACAGAGTTTCCTAAAAATTGTTGAAAATTCCGCATCATTTCAATAGAGCAATTCTACTTTAAAAACAATTGAATCTATTCAACCAAAAATTCATAAAATCTAAACTGAAATTTCTTATGGTGTGTACTTGATGTTCTAGAAATCTAGAACAAGAAAATTATAATTCCCTTACTATTAACATGACATCTAAATATATATAGTTATATGGATTCTTAGACTGTAAATCAAGTAGAATAATAAAATAATAAAATTGAGCTCAATTTTCAAAATATATATTAACTCTGTTCCCTATTAAAACAGCATTTCTTTGGTTTCAACAAAATATCTCATATAAAAATTAATGAAAAACCTGAGGCAAAATTGGAATGGAAACCCTGGATTGAGTAAAACCAAGACATACATACCATAATATTTATCTGAAAATTATTTATGGAAATCATATCTTTACTTCCAAAAATTGTCAGAGTTTGCCATTGGCTAGAATGAGGTGACAAATTGCTATTTTCAGAAATTGTTTTAAGGGCGGGGTGTCTGGGTGGCTCCGTTAGTTAAGCATCTCACTTTTGGTTCCAGCTCTGGTCATGAGCTCAGGGATGTGACATTGAGTCTCTCATTGGGCTTCACACTCAGTGGGGAGTCTGTTTGAAATTCTCTCTCTCCCTCTCCCTCTGCCCTTCCCTGCTGCTCACACTCTCTCCTTCTCTCTCTCTCTCTCTCTCTCTCTCTCTCTCTCTCTCTCAAAACAATAACAACAATAATAACAACTTTAAAACTTTTTTGAGGGGGCACCTGGGTGCCTCAGTGGTTGAGTGTCTGTCTTTGGCTTAGGTCATGATCCGGGGGTCCTGGGGATCGAGTCCTGCACCAGGCTCCCTGCAGGAAGCCTGCTTCTCCCTCTGCCTATGTTTCTGCCTCTCTCTCTCTCTGTGTGTGTGTCTCTCATGAATAAATAAATAAAATATTTTTTAAAAACTGTTTTGAGGGCCAATATCAGAAGCAGATAATTATTCTGGAATGATTGATTCAGTGAAACATGTGTTGCTGGCAATCATAGAGGTAAAGACTAAACATAGGAAAAACACCAAAATGCTCATGACTTTTGATAGAATAAGCCAAGAAGCACCAGTGGAATATCATGTGCCAGAGTTTTAGGGGAAAATGAACTGATCAGAATGGAAAAAGCTCATATAGAAATAGAAAAGTAAAACAAGAATCTTTTGCTAAACAGTCTAATTTAAGACAAAGCAAACATACTGAAAAATGATTAGAACATTGGAAATTGAGGAACAAATATGGACTGTAATATGATCCGAAGACCAAGGAAAACATTAACAATGTGCAGATTTTGAAGACCATTCCCACTCAGGCAACCTAAAATATAGTACAGTGGAGGGATAACATTTACAAGAGTTAGTAGAAGTTATCTGGCTAAGAAGGGGTTGTAGCCCTAACAATGAATAGACTAATGGTAGCAGTTGTGTCGATAGGGAGAGAAAGGGAACTCTGCAAGACCATTATTTTCTTGTTAAAAATAACCTTTGGTTTGCTGTATTTATCAAGTTGACACTCACCCCTTCCTTCCCCCTGCAAAATCTCCACTCTTTTGTGTTCATCTTATCCAGCTATCAGTATCAGTTTATAATCCACAAAGCAGAAACTATATTTCATTTATATCCTGAGCACTTCTTATGTTTTGGTTTTCAGTTATGTAGTAGATGTAGATACTGTATTTGAAAAATTAGCATGTCCCTCTAGGTAGGATATAAACCTGATTTCTTATCTCATGCCCTAAATTATATTTAATCAGATCATTATTATATTTTCTTAGTACTTTCTCTGTTTTTTATTAAAGTGATTAAGCATAAATATTAAATGTTTGATTATCCATTACTTCAATAAAAATGCAAAGATAGAAACAAATCGATGAAATACTATTTTTAGTAATCTCTTTGTCAGAATTTCTTTCTTATCTCCTTCTCTTCTTCCGTTCTTTGTGCTAGTCTGCCTTTCCTCCTCCATTCCCTCCCACCTCCCTCACTTCCTCCTTCCTTCCTTTATGTCTCAACAAATATTTACCTTACTCCATATACATCATAAAAACAGTGTGAACAGGACAGAAAAAAAAAATGCTTGTGCTCATTTGGTTTACACTACTTTGGAGAAAATGTGAAATTCTAAAAAGTTGAAAACTTCTATAAGATAGATTTGAGTGTATGATTTTCTCTGAGGGCTATAAAGAGCTAAATCTATAAAGATTGAAGCATTAATATGACAATAGTATCCATTCTCTGGTGCCTGATTCTCTTGATTACATAAATCTAATAGTTAATGAGTGTAACAGAGGACAACATTCATATATTTTCTAATTTCCTCTTTAAATTACTTTAGCTAGACAATCTTTCTAGTTCTCCAGCAGTCAAATACTATTTTACCAAACACCACCTACTCCCTTCAACCTCTGTCCTCCAGCACCCCTAAAAGGAAGCCCAAGGCCTTTTTTTTCAAGAAGAATGGACATGGGCCCATTATGCCCAGTGGGAACTGGAAGACAGATCTTACAGCTATTTTCTGGCATAATATTTATCAAGTTAACACTCATCCCTTCCCTCTCCCTGCAAATATCTTCATTCTCTTGTGTTCATCTTATCTAGCTATGAGTATCAGTTTATAATCCACAAGGCAGAAACTATATTTTATCTATATCCTGAGCACTGTGTTTTGGTTTTTCAGTTATGTACTAGATATAGATACTATATTTGCAAAATGAGCAATACATAAATTGCTCATAAATTTACAAATAAATACATAAATAAATATTTGAAAAATGTATTTCACGTGCTAAAAAACTATGAAAGCATCTTGCATTGTAAAAACACTTTTACCGTTCAAAATACTATTTTTTTTTTAATTTTTTATTTATTTATGATAGTCACAGAGAGAGAGAGAGAGAGAGAGGCAGAGACACAGGCGGAGGGAGAAGCAGGCTCCATGCACCGGGAGCCCGACGCGGGACTCGATCCCGGGTCCCCAGGATCGCGCCCTGGGCCAAAGGCAGGCGCCAAACCGCTGCGCCACCCAGGGATCCCCAAAATACTATTTACCTTGAAGCAGGAGTTTTATGTTTTCTAGTTTGTATTGAGTAGATTTAGCTAACAATTGAATTTGATTCTGGGACTTTATGAGATCACTGATATGTCTCAATTTCCATAAGAAATGGTCCCCTACTACATCCATGTCTAAATTCTAGACCAAGTAGATCCCTTTATCCAGCAAAATAAGTTATCAGTGCTTCAGAGCCCCTTTAGAGAGAACATCCTGAAGCAGCAGCCTCTGGGATTCTGGTTAAGAAAAATGTCAACATCATACAATCTATGTGATAGAGCTTACAGTTACTCCACATATTCTAAATCCTGTGAATCCATTTGGTTGTCAAATTGTGCCAATTAAACTATATTAACTTAACCTTTAACAGACTATCCTTTATTTTTTGTGTTGAGTTTACTTCTTCTTGATGTTACCATATCTTTTATTCTGTATACATATCTACAAAAAAGCACATAAGATGCATGTAGGGTTAGATGAATTTTCAGATTACCAATACCAGGATAACTAAGAATATTACCAGAGTTGCTTCAAAATGATCCTTCCTTTTTTAAGGGTGTTTTTACTGGGTCCCAGAATCTTGGTGATTTCTTTCAACATTGTAAAGAACTCAATTCATTGTCTTCTAATTTTTGTGATTTCTATTGGAAAGTTAGTTTCCAATCTTCTGCTTGTCCATCTGAAGAAATTTTGTCCTTTTTTATCATTATTTTCCACCTTTTCCCTTCCATTTTCATACTTTCAATTAACTTTAACTTCCTTTTCTTCCTGTCTTCTTTGTCTGATCTTCTGTTATATGACCTAAATTGTTCTTAATTTTGGTGTTCTATTATCCAGCTTCACAGTCTCCTTTGATTTCCCTCCATGGCTTCCAAATAACTTGTGAAAGTCTTTTTTATTTTTATCTACTTTGTCTATCCTTTTATGTCCTGAAAAACAATCACAATAGGCACTTTGAAACCCTAATCAATGAACTTCAATTTCTGGCTCATCTGTAGGTCTGTTTCATCTTCCCTTCTCTCTCTCTCTCTCTCTCTCTCTCTCTCTCGGTTTTTAGTCCTATTATTTGATGTAATAAGCAGGTTTTTTTTTTAATTTAAATTCAATTAGCCAACATATAGTGCATCACTAGTTTCAGATGTAGGGTTCAAAAATTCATCAGTTGTGTAGAACACCCACTACTCATCACATCACATGCTTTCCTTAATGCCCATAGTTTTTGATTGGATGCCTTCTAGTGATATTGCATATAAAAATAGGCAATGTAACCATTCTCTGGGCCAAGGGTTTGCAAACCATAGTGCATGGGTCAAACTTGGCTAGTTTCTTGATCTTGTAAAACAAATTTCATTGGAACACATTCCTGCCATTTATTTACATATTGTCTATGACTGTGTTCACTATACAATGACATAGTTGAGAAGATGCAGGGAGAGACTATATGCCTGTTAATTAAAAAATGTTTATTATCTGGATCTTCACAGAAAAAGTATGCTCTCTGCTCTTAGCAGACCAAGTAGTTTCTGATCGTCTTAATGGAATCAAGGGCCTGCAATATCACAGGTGTGCTGCTGTCCTGGAAAGGTCCATCCTCTCTATGACCTTCCTCATCCTTTAGGTCCCAAGGTCAGTTTGGGTTCTCCGGGGAATTTCTTCCTAAATAAATCTTATCCCTATCTGAAGAAACTAAAAATGCTCTGCTTTGCCTTCTGTGGGTTTTCAACTCAGTGCTATAGAATCCTAGAATTTAGCAAATGTCCTTAAGGAGAAACTGGTTATGTGTGTGTGGCCCCTCAAAGCTCTGCAAAAACATGCGCCAATTCTGTTTTTCTCTCAACAGGTGTCCTCCAAGGGCGCATAACCAGGATAGTCAGCTTTCTGTAGTCACCTGAATTAGAAAAAGATTTTTAAGATTCTGTATATTTATTTATGAGAGACACACAGAGAGTGGCAGACACATAGGCAGAGGGGAGAAGCAGGCTCCCTGTGGGGAGCCCGATGAGAGACTCGATCCTAGGACCCTAGGATTGTGACCTGAGCCAAAGGCAGATGCTCAACCACTGAGCCACCCAGGTGCCCCCAGAATTAGAAAATTGATCCAAAGTACAAACATTGGTAGGAGGTTAGCTCACTTTTAAGAGGTTCTTCTCTCTGAACAATCTTGATTTCTCTAGTTCTATTTGCCTCAGCAACTCCCATTGCATTCTTGTAGCTGTCTTTTTTCACCTTTTAGTCTGCTGTTCTAGTTGCTGAGGAAGGAGAACTAGTCTACCACCATCTACTCCATATCAGCCAGAGAATAGCCTGCATTTAACTTTGATCAAATGTTACTCTATATGATAGCCATGTGAAATTGGCCTTTTTATGTCGCTTTCCACTGTTTTCCCCTTGGACCTAGTTTTCAATTTTAAACTGTTCATCTTATTATGTGTGTTTTGCTTTGTAAGCCACCTCAATTGTTTCTTGGGGATGATACAGTAATAACAGGAAGATATTAGAAAGGTCTGCTGTTTACATTTAAATACAATTAAGGTAAATATATTTGAATAGAAAACAAAATGCTTTTCAGCAACAGTACATTTCTTTCTTTCTTTTTTTTTTTTTTAGATTTTATCTATTTATTCATTAGAGACACAGAGGGGAGAAAGAGAGAGAGAGAGGCAGAGACATAGGCAGAAGCAGGCTCCTTGCAGGAAACCTGATGTGGGACTTCATCCCGGGACTCCCAGGATCACACCCTGGGCCAAAGACAGACCCGCAACCACTGAGCCATCCAGGCGTCCCGCAACAGTACATTTCTATTGGTTCTTTCACAGACTCTTTCAAAAGCAGTCTGACAAATGATATGGCAGCAATTGATGTCTTATAAACAGCCCTTCAGGGATTCCTTTTGATCCAGAAAACAGGCATCACCTTACTATTCAATGGACCTATTTAATGTTCATATTCATTAATATTTCTCTTTCTCTAGCACAACATGGCTGTCACTTGCTAACTTTAGTCACATAATTTTTTATTGCAACTTATTCACAGTGTACCCTAAATGTTGCTATTGTTTCAGCCTTGCCTTCATCAGGATTAGTTATTAGCATCAAGTAAGGTTAAATATGAAAATTTAATTGTCCACCTTAAGGACTGGCTTTTGTTAGATGCTCAAGGATGGCGAGGCAGTTGCATCTTGTGTTTTCATCAAAATTGTTGCATGTTTTTTTTTATTGCTCTTCCTAATTATGTTTTGCTCATTTTTTAAAATTCTTGAGGTTATCAGATATTATTTTATATAAATATTTGATTAGGATAGTACAGTATGAGGGACTAAAATTCATCAAAAAACTCATATGACCCAGTTATTATGCTACTTATATACATTGTTTTAAGTTTAATTCCCCACATTGATTCTCATATTTGATACATACAGAAACTAAGCTGAAGAAAAATGTAAGACATCTCCCTGAGTTACTCCCTATGTTACCATTATCACTATCATGCCTTGAAAGTTACTAATAATTACTTAATACTCACAAATACTCAATGTTCATTTCGAAATTGTCTTGTAACGGAAATTCTAATCATTTTCTTAAGTCTGTCACAGTTTTGTTTTGTTTTGTTTTTTGCTACATAGCAAAACCTACTATTTAGTGGCTGAAAACAACAAAAAAATAATATGTATCATTTTCCCTTATGTGTCTGTGGGTTGATTGAGCTCTGCAGGGTAGCTTTCACTTGGACTTTTCTGGAAGTGTTCAGATGGTGGTTGGGCTGGAGTCCTAAAAAATTAGAGGCAGCTTTTGCTGGCTCAAGAGAGACCATATAAAAGTAATTAAAATTTCATAATCAGCTACTTAAATGTAGATACAACTTAAATAAAAGTCATGCTCTTCCACATTCAATGTTTGGGGATGACATTCACTAATGCATTCATATATTTATTTGAATCAAATTATTTAAAGAGTATAAGTAATCCAGTATAAGAAGTAATTTCATAATTGCTTAATAATATTCTTCTATATAGAGAAGGTGAGCACCTACTATCTTTTATCTTCAGGATGAACAAAACATGTCAAATATTCCTAGAGGGAGGTTTCAGAAACTTCTACAATAAATAATTTTCAAACTAGAGTTTGGGAGCCCTGGGAGTAGAAAGATAATGTTTTACATTCGTTTTACTATGGTTTTAATGTGAGATGAATCGGTTAAGGTCCGAGATAAGACTATTTCTGGAGATTTTTTCTTTATTTAGTTTTTTGAACAATCATCACATTAGATGATTGAGAATTCTACTGCAAGATACTTTGCTTTTCTTTTAAACTCAGATACATTACATATTGTAAAGTGGGTCTTTCCTCAGAGAGAGAGAGAAGAGGAGGAAGCTACTGTATAAATCTAACAAACTAAACACAAAAATTATTTTATTTTTTTGATTGGTAGTCAATATCAAAGAATTACAAATTAAAACCTTGAGGCTACATGCTTACATGGGAGAATACAAAATAACTCCCTGAAAAGAAGGCTTCTGGAAATTGGTGAGACTGTTGATTAGCAATGTTTCTCATTGGATTAAAGTCAAGGAATGTCATGTCACATGCCACCCTTGGTTCCTAAAATTTAAAAACTACTTAATGAAGTCAGTGTTTTAGAAAGTATAGGGTAGTGACATAGAATATATTATCAGAGCCAAATGGATTGTAATATCTCACTATTTAGTAGTTGAGAGAATTTGGTCATGTTACCTCTAAACTTGGATTTCCTGAAAAATCAGTGAAATGAAGAATCTAAAACTATCTCAAAGGACTGTTGAAGATAGCAACTGAGATAAAACATGTAAAACACTTAGCCCAGCAAATGGTATAAAGTAACTTTTAGACAACTGTCATATGGGTTTTCTGTAAAATGATTCAGAAGGGAAATATTCAAATTATAAAGTATGTTTATTATTTTAAAGATTGAAGCATTAATATGACAATAGTATCCATTTAAAATAGAAAAAAGAATGTAGTTTCATCATGGAGGATGGAAAGACAAATTCTGAAAGTTCAAGGAATAGGAAATCACTAAGTAACATAGTTATTCTCAGCATTTATTAATGATTGCTTACTGTGTTAAGCACTTCTTTCCATTTTATTTATTTATTTAATTTTAATTTTTTTAAAATTTATTTGACAGGAAGAGAGAGAGCACAAGCAAGGGGAGTAGCAGAGAGAGAGGGAGAATAGGATCCCTGCTGAGTAGGGAATCTGAATGGTCTTATCTCCTGGGATTATGACCTGAGCCAAAGGCAAACACTTAACTGACTGAGCCACCCAGGTGCCCCATAAAGGTCATTTTAATATAGGATCTTGATCAAGTGTAATACAAAGATTTTTCATCTTAATCTTTTTGTTTTTGTTTGGACTTAGTGTAGAGCTCCCTATTTAAGCTGATTTATAAGCGATATAGCAAAGTGCATGTGATATCCCCAAAGTACAACCATATTGTCATCAAGCTCACATTAGATCACATTCTTTAGCTAAATTTATTCTTTGTAGCAGAGGATTAATGAACTATTCCAAGGAAAAAGTTCCTCTAATCAGGAGAGAATATGTTCTCTATAAAGGTATATTACTCCAATGACAGAAGAATGGTACTTAGAGATTACATAGTTATCATCTATAGAAAGGATTCAGTGTATAGTGCGCTTCACGTCTATCAAAATAATGCATATTTGAGAATTTTTTAGTACTACTTTTATAAATAAGTGTAAGTGAGTGATAATAAATGAAATATTGTTTCCAGGTTACTAGCCTGTCAATTAGTACATTCCAAAATAGTTTTACTTAAACTGATATTTATTCTTTAGCCAGATGTACTAAGACTCAGTTAAATTTACATTGTAAGTAATATTCTTTTCGTTTCTTCGAAGTATTAATTTCAGCCTTACAACAAAATATTATAACCTGATAAAACTGTGTTGGAGTGAGCACTTGTGGCTTGTTAAGATTTAACCATAAAAATTTGTATTTTAAGTATGAAAAACATAGTTAAATGTTTTTCCACTATACCTATTGATAAGCAAACTGATTTAAAGGTAAAAGGATTTTCTATACATAATACATATTTACAGTCCAAAATAAGTGAGTTATGTCATGATAATATAATTTCCTTCATTAGATTCATTACATTAAGATGTGTGATAGTTCAATCACAATGAAAATAGAGTTTATAAAATTTTACAAGAGACTATTATTTTTATAATGGCCTAAGATATAAAACTTTATTTTCCTTCGTGTTTTTCCTTATTTTAAAATAAAATTTACTTACTTTCCTCTTTTTTTTTCGGCACAAAGTATAGGTTCAAAACTGGACAAGTATGTGGTTATATGAGTTACTTTGTCCTTTTACAAGTAACTTTTGTTTCTTTGCAAATTTACTATATTTATCTAGTAAAGGCATACTTTAGATAGTTTTTCCTGTGTTTTGTCATTATATTTTAAAAAGGCATTAGAAAAAATAAATCATTTAAATTCAAATTTGTTTATAGTTAAAATTTAGGGTGAAAGGTGTTTTGGTAGTATGTTCCAAGAAGCTTTCATTTCTTTTCAGAATATATTGAAAAGTAGCAATAGTACTTTTATCCAATAGTAGTACTTACTAGCCATTCTGAAAACATGTCTTCCTTCTTCAGATCAGGAAAAAGTTTTGCCAAAGAAGTTCCAGTGCTGGTTTCTTTTTCTTTTCTCATTTTTTTTAAAATTTATTTATTCATGAGAGACACGGAGAGAGAGGCAGAGACACAGGCAGAGAGAGAAGCAGGCTCCGTGTATGGAGCCTGATGTGGGACTCAATCCTGGGACTCCAGAATCACGCCCTGGGCTAAAGGCAGAGGTTCAACTGCTGAGCCACCCAGGCATCCCTCCTAGGCTTGTTGTTTAATCCCCTTTTTGCCGTGATATTCTGAATTGTGTTTTGCTTAACTCTATTAATCACATATTATGCAATTAAAATAATTTTCTCTTTTAAATGATACTTTATGAGAAACATTCTTTAAATAATTTAATATATGTAATTAATATTTTGTAAATATGAACATTTCAAATGTTCTGTTGTCACTGAGATAGTCCTGTAAAAGTATTTTCACATCATTAAACTTCCTAAATTTAATATCACAGTTGAATAGTGATGTGTAATTGGGTTAATTCAAAACTAATTCAATTTAAAAGCAACTTCTCCTCATAACAAAACGTAGTTCCAGTTTAATGATTCTACTAAGGTAATTAATTTTTTTTTCTTTCATGTAGATTTTAGTTGTATTTGGGCAAACTGGAAATTCAATGGTTCAAACATTTTAATATATCTTCAGCAGACTTCTCCCTTCTGTACTGGGAATTCTTTATTTATCATAAGATCCAGATGTCTACATTTATGATAGCTACTATTCAAATATATTTGAGTTTCAACCCTCAGAAAGAACTGACAAAGAGTGGACTCTTGACTCTGATACAAAGGTTTAAATAAGGCCCAGTGATGAATATGGCAAATAAATACTTTCTAAATGTTTATTATTAGAGATTAAGGAAAACATTTAATTTTACTAATGAAAATATCAGAGTTCATTACTGCTAAAGATCACCTTTTATTTTTTTTTAAAAAAATATTTTATTTATTTATTTATTTATTTATTTATTTATTTATTTATTTATGAGAGACAGAGAGAGAGAGGCAGAGACAGGCAGAGGGAGAAGCAGGCTCCATGCAGGGAACCTGATGTGGGATTTGATCCTGCGACTCTGGGATCACACCTTGAGCCAAAGACAGACATTCAACCGCTGAGCCACCCAGGCATCCCACACCTTTTAATTTTAAATATTTCACTCTTGATGCTCCTCTTTTCTGGAAAATCATGTAGCATTTATATAGGCAAGTATAAATGATCTATTTATCTATTTGTCTACTAATTTACATATCAATTCATCTATATATCACCTATCCATTTATCAGCCACCTTATCTCAAATTCAATAGGATTTTATTCATTCATGAACAAAGGTGTTTTGATGTCTAGCATTGTAGTTTATAATTTGCCCATTTAGGCCTTAAACATTTCTATTTCAGGTATTTTTTTAAAAGGTTTATTTATTTATTTGAGAGACAGAGAGAGAGCAAGAGTGAGAGAGGCAGAGGAAGAAAGAGAGAGAATCTCAAGCAGACTCCTCACTGAGTGCAGAGCCTGGTGCAGGGCTCCCTCTCAGAACCTTGAGATCTCAATCTGAGCCAAAACCAAGAGTCATATTCTTAACTGACTGAGCCACCCAGACTCAGATATTTCATTTATAAATATCATGAGGTACCAAGTTCACCCTTAATATTTGGAAAACAAATGTGTGAAGATGCAGTATACCAAGCCGGTGCTGTGGACAATATGAAGGGTGCATGTGTAATATGAGAGTAATAACAGAGGTGTTTCTACCCTGAACACACTATTGATTAGCCAATCTTACTAGTGCATAAGACACATTGGTGAGACACTGGAAATGATGACATGTAGCTCCACGTCTGATCGTGACTATCTTTGTGGCCTTAGTAAAGACTTATACTCTCTTTTGAATCTCAGTGTTACCACCAATATGAAAAGCACTGATTTGGATATCATACAACTACAAGGATACATATGTATTCTGCAGACACACACGGACACACACATACAGTGCAGATTTGTGCACATGGCCAGCCATACATTTTACACTGTTGTTTTGTTTTCACTTGTCAGCTCCTTTGCTAAAATTATCATGGATATTTCACCTCCTGGTCCAAGCCATGCATTTGCTAAATACAAGATACTGACACATGGTTTTTCATTTACTGGCCAGCTTGCCCTATTGTTGGCTGTCAATAATGATCTTTCCTGACGGTCCACAATTATTGAATTGCCTGAATGTCTGCTTCAGAGTGTCCTTATGCCATCTGAAAGAAAGTGAACATGTTGACAAATGTTCAAATGTGTCAATCAGGAAAGTGATAATTGAAAATGTTGAAAAGTGGCAATTGTGGTAAGATGTCAATGCCTGAGGGGAAAGAGGCCTGACAGTCAATGAAACGTGGACTGAAATGTGGTGGCACTTAGAAGTACAAGTCCTGTCCTCCTCTCACAAACAATGCAGCAATGTAAATTCAAAGATAGGAACATCTAAACTTCATGTAGAATACTTCAAGACAGATCATATCACACATTAAACTCATACTACAAGATCTGGCACCATTCTATGGCTTTCCTACAAAGTCTTGCTTTTGTGTAAGTCATTTCAGATTTGTAACACTTCACAGATAACATAACACAGAATGGATGTCTCAAAATATTTGATTGAATGAATAAAAAGGAATGAATGAGCACATGTGTCACCTGCATTGAAATTAAAGTAGTGTGCCTCAGACAGCGAGAGTCCAGTAATCAGATTTTAGTATGACAACAAATGCATACGATTCATTTACTGGAAAATTCAAAGGAAAAATAGTAGTTCACAAATTAATAACTAGGCATTTAGTTTGCAGAACATATTGGTTAAAACTAAAGCGATAGCAGTTGTGTAATTCTTCGAGATGATGCATTTAAAATGAATTTTGAGCAAGAATCTAAATGGAGATGGAAAACAAGTGTGCAGGGGAAAAAACCTACCTGAGAATGAAAAACAAAACAAATACATCGAAAGGAAACAAAAAAAAAAAATGGGTGACCCCCCCAATGTGAAAATAATTGGAAAAGTAAATGGAAAGAAAGTCAGTCAAGGTGAACAAGACTTGGAAAGAACAAAATTGGTAAATTGGACTGCATGTGTAGAAACAGTTGTAGAGATTCATGGGTAGATACTTCACTAATTAAGTAAATATATCATTTAAATCTAATATCAGAAGCTCATTAAGAGTATACTTTAGAATGATAGCTAACACAATGTATATTTAGTCCTGCTCAAGTAATACCCATATTATATTTAGAAACATGCTTCAAACAGTTTTATGGGTTTTATGGGTAGATTTGTACACCAAATTAGTCCTGCCTAACTTGTTTTGATTTGGGGGTGGAGAAATTAAAACAGATAAGCAGGATCTCTCACAGAATGTTGTCTTACCCAGACTAGATTGATACGTTGTATGTTGCTCTCTTATCAGCACCACTCAGTATTCAAGTCACTGTATTTGCCAAACTTTGCATAGAACTTCTTCCTGATTGATATTGCTTGCTGCATCCATGGCATTTAGCTTTGGTCACTTCTCTAATAATTTTCTTTATAATTTGTTTTGTAATGGGCACCACAAAACCATTCACATTGATGAGAGTCATTTTTATTTATTGTGCCATTTATCTACTTTACTACTTGTTTGATCCAAACTGGATACTCATGAAATGAAACGATTACTACCAGGACTACCACTGTGGACTTAGTCTTTTTTTCTTTTTTTCTTTTTCAAGATTTCATTTATTTACTCATGAGAGAGTGGCAGAGATACAGGCAGAGGGGAAGCAGGCTCCATGCAGGGAGCCCGATGTGGGACTTGACTCCAGGACCTGGGATTCACACCCTGAGCTGAAGGCAGATGCTCAACTGTTAAGCCACCCAGGCCTTCCCGGACTTAGTCTTATAGTTAGTTACACTGATAGACACACAATTGAAGTAAAAGGCAACAGTAGTAGCACTGGGAATAAGAAATAAAGCATAACAAATCTGAACCCAGGCTTCTTAGAGACACTGCCAACTTCCACATGCTTATTCAAGAGCCAGAATATTCAGAGAAAGTAGAACAGAGGAAGTAGCTGAGTGAAGAAATCTACAAATATTACATGTGTGGGACATGAGGAGTTGGTTATTTTTCAGGCCATATCCACTTAGTGAAAAAGATAATGGGGTCCGCATTATAGGACCAAAGGCTTAATAATAGAGATATGAACTGGTTGGGTTTAAATGTCCTCTTCTGTACACTGTCTCATTTAGGTTTATCACAACATATACTGATGCAGATGAGATAATGCTTTGTAATATCTTTGGAAAATAATAGAAAGAATACAGAGGAGGCCCATCCTTGCAACTATTGTTACAAGTCATGTTTTTTCATCTAATATTGATCTATTTTGACCAATGTGCATCATGAATCTAATCATTTTGCATGTGGGATTTGTAGACTTTTAATTCACTTGTAGTATAAATATTTCTGAAGACTCATTAAAAGATGAGTTTTATTTTTTTTAAAGATTTATTTATTTATTTTTGAGAGACACAGAGAGAGACAGAGACATAGGCAGAGGGAGAAGCAGGCTCCATGCAGGGAGCCCAATGCAGGACTCAATCCCAGGACTCCGGGATCAAGACCTGATCCAAAGGCAGATACTCAACCACTGAGCCACCCAGACATCCTTAAAAGATGAGTTTTTAAAGTTTTCTGATACCCTGCTGAGCTTACAACTGCCACTTACACATTATACCATAATTGGGTCTAATGTTTACTGTCATGTTTTGACTAGTAATACTACTTGCAAAAATATTTCTTACCACATGCTAACTGGCAATGAAAGTGATCATATCAGATTATATTTTTAAATGGTGTTAAATTTAATATACAACTATTTGATTACAAGTTTTGCCGAATATTTCATCTTGCTATTATTTTTATTGATGGAAATAGAGGATGCAACTCATGCATTTTTAAAAATCTTAACTGGGGAATTAGATTTTTACCTGTTCATTTGAAATATAAGTGTTTTTTTCCATGGTTGATAATTATTTATTTGCCATAGTTGTTGCAAAAATGTATTTTTACCTTGACCTGCTTTTTCTTTACAATATGAGATGTTTTTTATTTTATCATAATAAAATTTTCCTTTGTTATTCCTTCCTCTGATTTAATACAGTCTCTCACTGTTTAAGTAACGTTTTCTCTATATATTTTATTTTTACATTAAGTTTGTTATTCATTTTTTAAAGATTTTATTTATTTAAGAGAGAACAAAGAGAGAGAGCACACAAGTTGGAGACAGAGAGAAAGGGAGAAGCAGGCCCCCACTTAAGCAGGAAGCCTGATTTGGGACTTGATCCCAAGACCCTAGGATCATTACCTGAGCCAAAGGTAGACACCTAACCAACTGAGTCACCCAGGTGCCCTAATTTTGTTATTCAAATCACCTGTTTATTTATCTTGGGATCTATGACCAACAGAACCAGGAAGAGACTTGTTAAAGTCACAAAACAATTATGTTTCTTTGTTTACCGTTGTTTTTCTAACAGAATTCTGGAGATTATATATATATATATATATATATTTTAAGGTAAGAAAGTTTCTGCTTTTATTGAAAATTTATATATGACTCAGTATTGTAATAAATAAAATAGATAACCATTTTCACAAAAATAATGACAGTGCTATGCTAGAGAAGAAAATATTAATGGGAGGGATTTACTCATAGTGGCAAGACAGACTTTTATCAATACAGAATAAATATTAACAGCATTCTTGAGCCAATGTTGAGACCCAACAAAATGTAGGAATCAAGCTAGATGTAATAAATAATTATCCGGAGAAAAAGATGGTGCATTCTCAGATGATAAAACTGTCTTTGTAAACTTATGCATGTCAATTAATTCCATCCTCACAGCTCACCTTCAAATCACAGGACTGTCTCAGGCTACATTAAAGGGCCATCCTCTAAGGAGAGCAGAGGATAGGAACTCTATTATCCTTACAGTGAAATGCAAAACAACTGCAGAAGATCCCACTGGTAAATAGAACAGTTTAATAAGTAGATTAGATATGATATAACTATAAAATTTAGGTAACAGAGTCAAGTGTTACATATGGCAGGACTGGAAAAGTCATTCATGACATTTTTCTTATCCTCCACTTATGTACCCTCCCCCACCTTTATGCTATTAACAACAGCAAATATATATATATATGTATATATATATATACATATATATATATATTTGCCATCCTATTTATTGCATAAACATGCATGAATGATTATTCATTGTGGATTGGACATTTTGTCAATTTGGACTAACCTTCTTTGTCTTGGTCAAAGACTTTCCTATAAATCCCTCTTTGTCTGCAATTAATTTACCACATGTGCACTGCTTTTGTGTTCTTTAACCACATCACTGTCCACCTTTGTTTAAAAGTTTCATGTTAAATTTTGTCTTAGATGTGTCTCTTCAAAGCAGTATTTATCTGGGCTTAATATATTTAATCAGTCGTGTATCAAAAAGGAGCTCAGTTGGCTTGCAATTGTTCGCAGAAGTGATGCATTTGGCTTTCCGCTGTATTTGGTCATATTGATTATTTCACACTTCTTGGATGTATGTTTCCCTCTACTGCAGTGTGAGACTGTGCAGTCCCCCTACTGACTGTACAGGGAGAGATGATGGTGAGGCTGGGTTAGCGTCACTTGAAACAGCAGCAGAGGAGTGTAGGCTGGTGTGTTTTGTTTTATTTTGTTTTCTTGGCTTTGTCTTGTTTTTTATTTGTGGCAGGAGGAAAGATATTATGATTCATAGTTTGGGGACAAACAGTGGGAATGTGCTGTTTGCCTTGTATCTTGATAGTGGAATTATAGTGGTTCTAACAACTCAGAGTGGCTCCAGGCTCTCATTTTGTTCTTAGTGGTTGCATCACCATCATGGGTGAGAATTTGTCTTGTGCTTTAATTCTAAGTTCTGGTGTGCGTGACGGTCTGAGCCTTTACCAAATCTGTTTTTCTGTAGCTTTCCTGTCTACACCACAGTTATTTCACTGTTCTCCCCTTTCTTTTTATCTCTAAGCTAGCATGTACTCCCTGATTTCTTTTAGTGGATGCACTTAGGAATCACACCATAGAAATAACTAAAAGCAATCAAAGTAATCCCCAAATATCTCAATTTTCCAACATGAACCCTCTGGAATGATCTCCAAGTACATCTTTTCCCCCTGCCCTCTGTCCCCCCCCCCACCCCCGTCTAGGAAACACCTGTTTTCTGTCCCTTTTCTGCCTGCAGCACTCCAACTATGCTCTCTACCTCTTACATTTGCAAAGACTAAAACTCCTGCTCTGCTCATTCCACTCAATCAGCTTTTATATCTTAATAAGTTTTCCCAGATTAAAAACAAAACACAAAATAAAAACTAAAACAAATCTCAATTTCACAAACCCTATGGTTCCCACCATAAATCATTCCTTGCCTTCATACTCACCCTTCTAATTTACACTTCAATCTCATCATGACAACCCTACTCACTCCTCAACAGTGGTGAGTATTGGCCATTTGGTTTTCTAGCACTGCTTCTTTATTCTGGACAGCATTCCTTCCTCATTTTAGTGAAATTACTTTTCCTTAATTAAAACTGTGAGGTTCTGGAGGACAGTGAAAAATATAGTGCCCTACCTGAGCCATTTAGCTTTTAGCTCCTATAATGTAACATGACAAATGACCATCAAACTCAGGAATTTTCATCAGCAACCATTTGTTCACTTTGACTCAGGTTGGCTGTATCTTACTTTAGGTTGAACTGAGAATGAGGAGATCTACTTTAAGCTGCACCACTAGCTGGGCTTGGCTTTTGCTGCACGTAGGCTCAGGTTTGCTCTATACATGTTCATTCTGTGGCTAAGGATAAGGGGCCAACAAATACTCAGAAGAAACTCTTCCAGTCCTGATGGTTGAGGTGGGAGGAAAAACAACACCTAAATGCACATGAAAGTCAGAGACTAAATGCAGAGTGTGCTCCTGACATTCAAGACCCTAATTTCACTTATTCCTGGGGCCCAGCCATGCTTCCAGGTTATTTAATGTTATTAATGCATCTTTTGGTTTGATAAAGTTATTTGAACCAAGTTTCTCTCATTAACATCAGTTCACATAAATAGAGTCACATCACTCATTTACAAAATTCTGGGTTTTTTTGTTTGTTTGTTTTGTACAATATCACACTAAAATTGAAACCTAATGTTAGTAGGGTCCTTCCTATTAGCACTTAGATTTTTTTTTTTTTTACTCGTAGGGGGAAAATGACAACATAAATGATACTATATTCCTTTAAAACTATTGTACCTCAACTTCCAACAGTGCACCCATTTTTGCTTCTCATGTTGCTTTTCTTCTGTTTAATTTGTGGGTCTCTCTCTATACAATAAATGTTGATGTCCTTTGGGATTCTGTTAGCCAGACTTAAAACTTCATTTTAGAGACACTTTAGACAATTGTATGCACTCTCATATTTCTGATACCATGTAAATGAAAATGAGCATAGAATAGAATTTTTTCATGGTGAATTTTATTTCTCTTTATTTCTGAATATCAGATGCATGTATGTAACTCATGTCTGGATATATCAATATAGATGCTTCACGGGCTTTTTAATCCTAATGTATCCACAGTTAGACTCAATCCATCCCCTAGTCCTATCTCTACTTCTTGTCTGCCCTCCTTCGTGTAATAAGTATCTCTGTTATTCACAAACTTGGATCTGTTTGACTTTTCTTTGGCTTTCATTACACAGTCTAATTGCTCACCAATCTTGCAGTTACAATCTCTTCAATATAACCCCATCTATTCCCTTTCTTCCAAATCCACCACCATTTTTCTATGGCAGCCTATTCTCATTTTTGTGTATGGGTTGCTGCCACTAGTGTTTTCACCACCTCCTTATCTTCAGTTTGATATCTATCAAACTATACTCTTTATTACGTCCAGAATTGTGCTTCTATCACACTAATAATATCAGTGTCCCCACTGATGCAAATTCTTAAAACCTCCTTCTGCTCTTAGGACAAAATATAGGTTCCTTGGGATGCTGATTGGAGCCTTTGTGGCCTTGCTTCTGCTTGCCCTCCTTATCTTACCACTCTACCACTCTGTCCTGAGCTAGACTGCATGTGTACCAGTTTTTAAAATGTGTAATAGTCTGTTTTCTTAAAAAAAAGATTTTATTTATTTATTCATTAGAGACAGAGAGAGAGAGAGAGAGAGAGAGATACAGAGGCAGAGACACAGGCAGAGGGAGAAGCAGGCTCCATGCAGGGAGCCCGACGTGGGACTCCATCCCAGAACTCCAGGATCACGTCCTGGGCTGAAGGTGGCACTAAACCGCTGAGCCACCCGGGCTTCCCTCCTAAGTTCTTTAATGAGCAGTTACTTCTCATTGTAAAATTTCTGCTTCCTTTCTCTTTCTCCCACTCCTCTGCCTTGATAATAGCTTATATTGCACGGGAGGTTAATTCATTCTAGGTAAATAAAGATTTGGCTTTCTGTTTTTGAGAGAAGGAGTGAAAAAGAAAAATACCACTATCAGATATATAAAAACGTATTTTTCATACATTAACTAAATAAAATCTAACAATAAAAATTTCTTCATATCTCTTCTATGGAAGACTTTAATGAACAACTGTTCATCCAGTCCACTATAGAAATTCTTCTCTCCCTTTTTTTTTTTAAAAGATTTTATTTATTTATCCATGAAAAACACAGAGAGGAAGAGGCAAAGACAGAGGGAGAAGCAGGATCCCTATGGGGAACCTGATATGGGATTGGATTCTAGGACCCCGGGATCCCGTCCTGAACCACAAAGGAAGATGTTCAACCACCCAGGCACCCCAGAATTCTTATTTCTAAAGAATTGATTGATATCATGTTAAACCCCTATGAAGTCATTTCTAATTTTAGTTTTTAGTAAGTTAATTTGTATGTATTACCTGTAAATAATTTATTCTACCATTAGAGAATATAGGTGATGGACACTTCCTCTTCATTTCCTATGCTTAGTTTTGAGAAAGAAAAAAAAATATACTCAAATAATTGGACTTTAAAAACAAAAATATATAGGAATGAGTTATAAAAGTATTTGCAAACACAAAGTTAGATTTAAAATTAATCTAAGTATTTGCTTTTTCAAACCAGTGTTCAGTTACTGACACATTATGATAGTATATTGCACAGAATGCTAAAAGCATGAGTGCCTGCTGGTGTGCTGCTACAACCAGAAATATCATTTACAAATAGATAATCATAAGTGTGGTCATTGTCATTACTGTTGAAAATGAACCCTCTCCCTACTCAGGATTAAAGGTCACTGACCAGAGACCACTGGAGATGTGTCTGTCATCCAAAAGTTAGGCTAATTTAGCTTGCTGCAGTAAGGGTAAATGAATCCCAGAGGAGTTGTGACAAACATCTCCAAAAGGCTGCTTCGGAATTGACTATTTTCTGGAAATGAAGGGAACCTAGAAATTGTATATTTTAAACACTTTAGGAAGGGAAGGAACATAAAATCAGGGCTACCACTGGTTGAAAAAAAAAAGGTACAATAATACTTGTTAGTCAAAAGCTATGCTGTTCAATCAATGTTGGGTTGTGAGATAGTTTGACCATGTCATTTTCCAAATATGTTTGCAAAAATGGCCTTATTTTGATGGTATTCGTATCCATTGGGGAACACCAAGGAATACAAGAATGCTCTTCTTTAGTAATCTCAGAAGTGACAATGCATCTCTTCCACACTAATATGAACTTGGCCATGAGTCTTTGATCAGTGGACTATGATTGGAAGTCCTATGTACCATTGTGACTGAAAGCTCTAAGACCACCATGTTTTCAACCCTATCTCTCTTTCCCTCTGCTCTGAGACCCATGATTTTACAGATTGCTTCTTCAGGCTGGGTGCTGGGATGAAGACAACACAGAGGAGAATTGTGGTCCACACTGAAGGAAATATAATACATGTGTGCAACTAACCTTGGTGCTGCAAGCTACTGAGGTTCAAGGGTTGTTTGGTGTATGTGTAACTAAGCCTAAGCTGTATAACATATGAGGTTATCAGAGCAACTTCTTGTCTACTAATAACCATTCTATGAAAAATTGCCTAATTTGCATTTTCTGCTACCTTCAAAATAATTGCAGGGTAGCAACTGAATTGTCAGTTTACTGATTACAGATTCATCTCTTATGCACATATGTGTAAATAATATAAAATACTAGATTTCCAATATTTTAATTTACAATGATAAATATCACATTACTGGAATATTCTTTCAAAAATGTATATCATTTTCAGAGAAATATCTCTGCCAGGAGGCCAAAAAGACTCTAAGTCCTTATGATTTGCACATATTGCTGTTATAGGCAAATCTACAAAAAAAGATAGACCATGATGAAAAACTGTTTGGAAAACATGGAATCATTATACAATAATTTTGGTGGGTCAGATATTTATTTGCATTAAGCTAAGATGCAATAATCTTTAATATTAAATGACCTTGGCCAGAAGGGAACACTCAAAGGTGATTGGTTCTCTCTCCTCTGGGCAGCTCATTGTTGGCCATTGACCTTAACATCTGCATTGATATAAGACATTACAATGTGACACAAATTCTCATCCATTTACTCATCACTTTATGTACAAGTATGAAAATCTGGCGGCTTAAATCTTAACTTCCCATTCAGCACCCTGATGGCAAAATTTATATTTGCACATTATTGGAAACATATTTCCTTAATGCCTTCATATGTGAATTGCAGTTTTCTCAATGGTGGCATTAAACCCTCGTAAGATGATTGTATGTTTGTTGCCGTCTCCTTCTTTTGCACATCCATAAAGCACATCCCATGGGACTACTGAACACGGATTCTTTGTGAAATGAAGCTTTTTAGTCAGGCAGTTAAAAAAAAATTATGACCACCCCAGCAGATGGAACATCAGTAATTTAGTACTAATCAGTCCAACTGGTTTTTACAGAATTTCTGCCTTTAATGTTCTATGCCTTCATTGTGTATGATTTACTTCTAAGCCAACAGGAGCTTCAAAGATTGGCAGCTCTCAATAGCTGGCTGATTCTATCTCCCTGAAATTAGCCTTTCAATTGCTGGTGATCCTTGGATCAAGTGAATAAGTCTAGCTATGGAAACAAACATGTCTATAAATGGATTCTCCCTCATACGAGCCAGATTAAGACTTAGTAGAGAAAATGGTGCCCTATATACATGTTTCAGACCACTAAGTCACCACACCATTATTCCATCAACCATCGAGGAGAAGCAAGATAAATGAAGATAGAATACTTGCAGATAGAGTCACTTTCATGTAGGGAAAAAGGACCCAGAAACTCAGACAGGTTCAGCCATGGATTATGAATCTGTTAACCTATGCCTCCATGCATTAGCTAAAGTTTTAATAGGATAGAGACTTGGTCTTGTTTCAAAAGGTTTTGAAAAATTACTTAGCAATGGAAGTCATTCAAAAATACTATAACTTAAACTGGGTGCTAGATTATGGAGAAAGTAGCTATTTTATTTATTTATTTATTCATTTTGTAGCTTCCTTTCAAGATGTTGTATTCCCCAATGTGATTATACTGAGCAGATGTTCGATAGTTTATCCAGTTTCTTTTAAATGCCTGAATTGAAACACTTTATCCACACTAAACTTCTCTAATTTCCTTTCAACTCCAAAAGTGGAATTTGCATTAAATAGAATCCCAAAGGAATGTGGATCCTGTGATCTAATGCCATGCTGTTTTTGTTTTATTTAGCCACCGTTTTTCAAGGCAAGGGAGCAGCATCTAGGATGTTGATTCATAAATGTTAAGGAGCATAGTGCTTTATTTTTTTTTTTCTGTTTTACTTCAGTAAGTCCTCTCCAAAGGGAAATGGAGTTGAATTACTTCTAAACAAATACCAGCAATTGCTATAACTTGGTAATCTGATATCAATCTGATAAATAGAGACAAGCTAGCTCCTTCATTTGTTGATAGATGGGATAGAATTAATTATAGAGCTAAATCCACTGTAAATTGCAGCATTTATCTCAAGAAATATCTGTTGTTTCTTTTAGAAGAATAGGAATACTCTCTGTACAAACTATTTGCAAATGATTTTATTTTGCATTATTTTTCACCATTGATTTGATACCCATACCTGAATACCCATCAAGCACAAAAATTCGACTCTCTTTTGAATTGGAATTGTACCTAAGCATAATCGGATGCCAAAATGTTGCCCTAACATTTCCTAAGGAACAGCTGCCAGAAAACTGGCTTCTATAGAAATAACAACAATACCTTTGCTTTATTTTAAAGGGATGAAGAGCAGAGGAAAAGAATCCATGAAATCTATGAATTTTTTTTCTTTTTGTGATAATCGTGCTGAAATAATGTGTTTGAATTTCACCATGGTTTTGAACATGTCACTGCTGTATAAAAGTGCTGGTCCTGTGTGCATTGATGTCAGAAAAAGCAGTATTCATTTTTAAATAGATTCCTAGATCCTCTCCACCCAAATATAAATAAAACTTACTTGATCATTAGACAATAAGTATATTTGAAAACATTTTGATATGGAAAACCTCAAACATACGTTAAAATAGAAAACATGATATAATGACCCTCATCATCCTGCATCAAAGACTTTAAATTATCCAGTATCATCCCATCTATATCTTCTCCACCCCCTTCAAACCTGTATGCATTCCAAAGGAATCCAAGTATCAGTGTCATTATTGTCAACAATTTCAATATCTATTTCTAGGAGATATGGTTTTTATTAAAATCATAACTGTCATAGCATTACCCTTTAAAAATACTCTTAAAATCATCAAATATCTAGTTAGTGTTCAAATTTCCCCATGCATTCCATAAATGATTTTGTTTTACAATCTGTTTGCTTGAATCAGGATTTAAAAAGCTACATGTTATAAGTGGCTGATATGTCACAAGTCTCTTTTAATCTGTCATTTCTCCCTTGCTATCACTTTTTCCTTTTGCAAACATTTGTAAATGATACTGAGTAACTAGTCCCATACTATGGGCTAAATACTTTCTGATTTTTCTTGTTGCCATATTTCACGTTCTCTGTCCTCTGTAAATTGATGGATGCTTGGAGTCAGAGTAAAATTTTACTTTTTTGGTGGGGGGATGGATATTTTATCAGTGATTCTCTATTTTTGTCAAGAAATTAATGCTATCTTATTGATGACAAGATGACTTTTTTATTTTTGTATCCACTTAATTTAGCTAACACTGTCAAACTTGTAAAAACTTTGTTTTTCAGTCTGGGAAGTCTCAACAACACAAGTGACAGCTTTTAAAACTATTAGTTAATTCATTCAAAACCAGTTGGGTGCCTATTATGTACTAACATCTATTCTCTTAAAACTGGGATACAAAGTGGTCCCTGCCCTGTAGGAGCACAGTTCAATGGTAGGAAAATGTGTATAAACAATCACAGCATGACACAGCATCACCGCTCAGAATGAGTCTAGAAAAGATGCTGCACCTCTTGGTCTGGGGAAGAATAGGGAGCAGAGACCTCATCTAGGGGAAAGATCTTACTGAAATGGGAAACAATATGTCAGGGAATGGTTGGTGTGACCGAATCATAGTTTCCAGTGCACCCACTAAACCCGGAATCTATTTAGGAGGTTAGAGAACAATAATTAAGTAGGAAAGACATGATCATATTTATGTTTTAGAAAGAAAACTCTATCATGGAAACGCCAAAATATTTAAATTGAAAGAGAATTGGCAACTGAAAGGAGGCAAACTATTTAATAAATAACTCAATATAACCACTGATTAGGTAAGTGCTGGAAGTATATAATCCAATGGAAGGCATCTAAGGTCAAGTATGAATTGTGTCTAGGCTTGGACTCTTTCCTGTGCTCAGACAAACTATGTTACCTCTCAGCCTCTGAATCTTCTTATCTTTAAACTGGCTACAATTGTATTACTCAAGAGAGACTGGGTTTCAAGTCACAACAAATCCAACTTAAACTAGCATAAGGAGAAGGAGATTCATTATGTCATGTGAAGTAATATTCAAGGGAATAACTAAAGTGACATAATCCAGGGACTGAGATGTCACCAGAAACTGGCATTTTTCCACCTTGGATGTATTCACTCCTGTGTAAGCACCATCCCTGAAATAGTAACATCTATATAGCCGGTTCTAGAACCCCAAGAGTACAACTTCATCCCCAAAGCTAACAGAAAAAGAAGAGATGCTGTTCTCTGAGAGTATACATAAGACTTCTGAGTCTGGATCCCACTGGCCTAAATGGGATTAATTGCATAGCCCTGGACCATGAGTCCCTTTGACTGGGAGGTTAGGATATACTAATTGACTTAAACTACAACCACCTTCAAAATCAAAGCTGAGTCATGAAATAAATTAAAAATAACACTGGATAATAAAGTAACAAATATCCACTAGCAGACAATGAAAGTCAACATGGTCTTATTCTGTCATATATTCTGGACCCACTTTATTGTCCTGGCCATCCCTGGGACAACATGGAAGTACAGTCTGATAGCCCCACATCCCAGTTATTCTAAGTATCTTTTAATTCCACCTCAGCAATTCTGGCAGACAGATACATGTTGTTCACATTTTCCTCAGGAAAGAATCTCTGCCTTGGCACAAAGAAGATGGTTAGCTGACAGACTCCAGCTGTAAATTCTTTCAGGATCCACTTCAGCTTTTTCACTGAAGTGACACTATTTTCTATGTGGCCCCTGGGCAATGTTTCAAATTTCTCGAACTCCAGATATGAGCATAGAATATGGATGTTTGTGTACATTCATGCATTTGATCTGCCTAGATATGTGCAGTGGAAAAACAGAAATGAAAAATGCTCTTAAAATGGTTATAGAAGGAATTGAAGCAATGAAACACCACAGAAGCTTAGAAAATTAGGAAGAGAAGTAGAATACGGTCACTGAAGTAGAGTAGATTAAAAATTTATAAGGCTAGGTATAATCCTTGTACTATACTAATTATAAATCAGGTATTAACAGTAACTCAGGCAGAGTGTCGGAGGTAATTAAAGAAGGTTGAGAGGGGGTTGGGATTTTATAGAAGTCAGTGGCAAATAAGTTTTAAGAATAAAATTACTTGTTAAGGAAAATGGGTGTCGAAGAAGAGATTTTTGCAAGAGAAATGAAAAATCTAAAATTCTGCATTCAAAAGCTGTGAAAACAATCCTACCCTCCACCCGCTCTGGAAATACAGGTAATATTAGAAGATGGGCAGAAGTAACTGAAAGAGGCAATGATAGAAGCTGCATTCTGAGGGGGAAATAATTACGTCAGTGGGGGAGAGAAAATTCTTTGAGCAAACTAAGAAACAGTAAAAGTTAAGAGCAGTGACAATGTTTAGTAAGAATATTAGCTGTAATGTTTTAGTCAATGTCAAAGAATGAAAGAACAGAACAGAACAAAAGAAGAAAGAAAGAAAAAGTTTAAATTTTACTTTAAGGTTAGAAACATGGCTAAAACTATCTGATCTTGATATTCTAGATGGGATTTAATGCCAGGTCACTTCTAGACCCAAACTGGATGCACTAACTGAGGTCATCACACCACCAGTATTCCAATATGTTTGTGAGTCCTGAAACTAGATTTTGCTGGCCATTTTGGGGTCATTATACAATCAGCAAACCATAATTGAGTATTTCCCCTGAATCAACTACTATCTAGGTTAAGAATGAAGCCTGACTTTGCTTTTGCTTCAAGAATTTTGTAGCCTCCTATGAAAGACAAACAAACAAGCTAGGAATTGTGGGACATGGGGTATGCTATAATTGGCAAAGTGAAATGTGTTGTGGGGACATAGAGGAGAGTCTGTAAACCAAATCATGTGCAGTCAACAAAGACTCCCCTTGGAACTAAAGCCTGGATGAGTTTTGAAAGGTGAGTAGGAGCTACCCAGGTCTGGAGTAAAGTCTCTTGAGTGGAGACACATACATGTATTATATATGACTATATATAAGATATATTTAATTTAACACATTGGGAGACACCTGTGCAATGTTTCAGAGATGAGTGTGGCACATTAGGGAACTTTTAATTAGTTATTATGCCTAACGTTCTTGTGGAAATGAGGAGACAAAGATAAGACTTGTGGTAAGATGGGTTAATGATAGAAGCTCATTGAGGGCCTTGCTCACCAGAATTTGAACTTTGTTCTGCAGAAGAGAGCTTTTAAGCACGGGAAACACATAAAGGGTTTGATTATATAACTAGTTCTCTGAATATTGTGGAGGACTCATTGGACAGGTGTGTTGGACACAGGTGTCATTTGTCTTATACCTGGTTGCTTGCTCTGACTGAGATGAGCAGATAGAGAAATGTGGATGAATTTGAGAAATATTGTCAGAGTTCTAACACAATTGGAAAGGGTTGTCAATGTGCCATCATATTTGTTTATGAGAATACAAAAAATACCAAATACAAACAGAATGTAACCTCAAAAATATTTCTTTTAGGAATATTGACAATGCAAAGACAATGTTTAGAAGGAAATGGACATGGAAAAGCAGAACAGAGGCACATGTAAAGAACAATTCTTGACACTGTAATGATTTACTGTGACATTCTTGTCTTGAATTTTCTTCGTGATTTGTTAAGATATCCAACCATAGAAGCAAATGTCAGTTTCTCAAATACCATTTGAGAATACAAAGCAAAATACATTTTTGCTTTATTCAGTAATAAAACTCGAACAAGATGGAATAATATCATTAATTTTGTTAATATGTATGTACATTTAATATAATTAACATATGTATGCACACACACAAATTTATATGTAAACATATATATACACACATATATGTACAAAATAGATACAGTTTTTTAAAATGTGTTTCTGATACCTACTGTCCTAAATAAAACATAAATATCAATTTTGTACTGGTGCTGTTGAAAATTAGTATGCAAATTGTGTTTCTCCACATATACTTTCTCCCAAATACTTTTATTGCCATAACATTTAAAAAGGTATTTGATCAGTACCTTTTCAGCTTTGACTAAATAATAAGACAATCAAGCTGATACAAACTAATGACAATACACTAACATTTATTAAGGGCTTAATTTTACCAGCCACATGGCTAACTAAATTAAATTGAATCATTCACTTAGTTTTTGCAAAAGCCTATTCTGTGGTACTCATAATGGCAATATTCAACAGATTTATTTTATTTATTTATTTATTTCATTAGTTACATTAATTGAAGGGGAAGGGCAAGATGGCAGAGGAGTAGGGTCCCAAGTCACCTGTCCCTACCAACTTACCTAGATAACTTTCAAATCATCCTGAAAACCTACAAATTCAACCTGAGATTTAAAGATAGAACAGCTGGGATCCCTGGGTGGCGCAGTGTTTTGGCGCCTGCCTTTGGCCCAGGGCGCCATCCTGGAGACCCGGGATCGAATCCCACCTCGGGCTCCCGGTGCATGGAGCCTGCTTCTCCCTCTGCCTGTGTCTCTGCTTCTCTCTCTCTCACTGTGTACCTATCATAAATAAATAAAATTAAAAAAAAATAAAAATAAAGATAGAACAGCTGAAAGCAAAGAGAGAAGAGTTTGTGCTTATAACAAGTACAACTCTTTTTTAGCCACTCTGCACTGAGCAAAATGACTAGAAAGAAGAACTCACCACAAAAGAAGAATCGGAAACAGTACTCTCTGTCACAGAGTTACAGAATTTGGATTAAAATTCAATGTCAGAAAGCCAACTCAGAAGGTAATTATAAAGCTACTGGTGGCTCTGGAAAAAAAGCATAAAAGATTCAAGAGACTTCATTACTGCAGAATTTAGATCTAATCAGGCCAAAGTTAAAAATCAATTAAATGAGATGTAATCCAAACTGGCGGTCCTAATTATGAGGGTTAATGAGTTAGAAGAAAGAGTGAGTGACTTAGAAGACAAGTTGATGGCAAGGAAGGAAGCTAAGGAAAAAATAAAAACAATTAAAAAGACCATAAGGAAAGATTAAGGGAAATAAATGACAGTGTAGAAGGAAAAATCTATGTTTAATAGGGGTTCCAGAGGGCAAAGAAGGGACAGAGGAGCAAAAAGCATAATTGAAAAAAACCATAGCTGAGAACTTCCCTAACTTGAGAAGGGAAACAGGTAGTCAGATCCAGGATATTGAGAGATACCCCCCCCACACCAAAATCAATGAAAAGCATTCAATACCTTGATGCTTAATAGTGAAACTTGCAAATTCCAAAGATAAAGAGGAAATACTTAAAGCAGCAAGAGACAAGATCCCTAACTTATATGGGAAGAGGTATTAGATTCACAGTAGACCTCTCCACAGAGACCTGGGGCCAGACAGGGCTGCCATGATATATTCAGGGCACTAAACAAGAAGAACATGCAGCCAAGAACTTTATTCAGAAAGGTTCTCATTCAGAATAGAAGGAGAGATAAAGAGCTTCCACAATAGGCAGAAACTGAAAGAATATGTAAACACCAAACCAGCTCTGCAAGAAATATTAAGGGGAACTCTGTAAAAGAAAGAGGAAGCCCAAAGATATAATCCACAAAAACAGGGACTGAATAGGTATTATGATGACACTAAGTTTATATATTTCAAAGTAACTCTGAACGTGAATAGGCTAAATGATCCCATCAAAAGACGCAGGGTTTCAGACTGGATAAAAAAGCAATACCCATCTATTTGCTGTCTACAAGACTCATTTTAGACCTCAGGACACCTACAGCCTGAAAATGAAAGGTTGGAGAACCATTTACCATTCAAATGATCCTCAAAAGAAAGGAAGGGTAGCAATCCTCATATCAGATAAAGTTTATCCCAGACTGTAGTAAGAGATAAAGAGGGACACTATATCATACTTAAAGGATCTTTCCAACAAGAAGACCTAATAATCATGAATATTTATGCCCCTGATGTGGGAGCTGCCAAGTATATCAATCAATTAATATCCAAAGTAAGGACATACTCAGATAATAATACACTTCAACACAACACTTTCTGCAAATGACAGATATTCAAAGCACAACATCTCCAAAGAAACAAGAGCTTTAAATGATACACTGGACCAGATGGATTTCACAGGTATTTACAGAACTTTACAACCAAATGCAACTGAATACACATTCTTCTCAAGTGCACATGGAATCTTCTCCAGAATAGACCACATAGTGGGTCACAAATCAGGTCTCAACTGATACCAAAAGATTGGGGTTGTCCCCTGCATATTTTCAGACCATAATGCTTTGAAAATTGAACTCAATCACAAGAAGAAATTTGGAAGAACCTCAAACACGTGGAGGTTAAAGACCATCCTGCTAAAAGATGAAAGGGTCAACCAGGAAATTAGAGAAGAATTAAAAAAATGCATGGAAACTAATCAGAATGAAGATACAACCTTTCAAAATCTTTGGAATACAGCAAAAGCAGTCCTGAGAGGGAAATACATCACAATACAAGCCTCCCTCAAAAAATTGGAAACACTCAGATACACCAGCTAACCTTGCACCTAAAGGAATTGGAGAAAGAATAGCAAATAAAACCTACACCCAGCAGAAGAAGAGAGTTAATAAAGATTTGAGCAGAACTCAATGAAATAGAGACCAGAAGAATTGTAGAACAGATCAACAAAACCAGGAGTTGGTTCTTTAAAATAATTGATAATAGATAAGCCATTAGCCAGCCTTATTAAAAAGAAAGAGAAAAGACTCTAATTAATAAAGTCACGAATGAAAAAGGAGAGATCAAAACCAATACCAAGGAAATACAAACGATTTTAAAAACATACTATGAGCAGCTATATGCTAATAAAGTAGACAATCTAGAAGATATGGATGCATTTCTGGAAAACCACAAACTACCAAAACTGGAACGGGAAGAAATAGAAACCCTGAACAGGCCAATAACCAGAGAGGATATTGATGCAGTCATGAAAACCCTCCCAAGACACAAAAGTCCAGGGCCAGGTGGCTTCCCAGGGGAATTCTATCAAACGTTTAAAGAAGAAACAATACTTATTCTACTAAAGCTGTTCCAAAGGATACAAAGGAATGGAATACTTCCAAACTCGTTTTATTAGGTCAGCATCACCTTAATTCCAAAACCAGAAAAATTCCACCAAAAAGGAGAATTATAGACCAATATCCCTAATGGACTCAGATGCAAAAATTCTCAACAAGATTTTAGCCAATAGGACCCAACAGCACATTAAGATTATGCACCATGATCAAGTGGGATTTATCCCTGGGATACAAAGGTGGTTCAACACTGGTAAAACAATCAACATGATAGATTACATCAATAAAGAGAAAAAACAAAAACCATATGGTCCTCTCAATAGATGCAGAGAAAGCAATTGACAATATATGGCATCCGTTCCTGATTAAAACTCTTCAAAGTGTAGGGATAGAGGGAACATTCCTCAATATCTTAAAAGCCATCTATTAAATAAATGCCCACAATGAATATCATTCTCAATGAGGAAAAACTGAGAGCCTTTCCCCTATGATCAGGAGCATGTCAGGAATGTCCATTCTCACTACTGTTATTCAACATAGTACTAAAATTCCTAGCCTCAGCAATCAGACATCCAAATTGTCAAAGAAGAAGTTAAACTCTCTCTCTTGGAGATAACATGATACTTTATATAGAAAACCCAAAAGACTCCACCTCAAGACTGCTAGAACTCATACAGCAATTCAGCAGTGTGGCAGTATACAAAATCAATGCCCAGAAATCAGTGGCAGTTCTATACACTAAGAATGAGACTGAAGAAAGAGAAATTAAGGAATCAACCCCATTTCCAATTGCACCCAAAAGTATAAGATACCTAGGAATAAACCTAACAAAAGAGGTAAAGGATCTATACCCTAAAAACTACAGAGCACTTTTGAAAGAAATTGAGGAAGACACAAAGAGATGGAAAAATAGTCCAAGCTTATGGATTGGAAGATTTAATATTGAAAATGTCAATGCTACCCAGGGCAATTTACACATTTAATGCAATCCCTATTGAAATTCCATGCACTTTCTTCAGAGAGTTGGAACAAATAATCTTAAGATTTGTGTGGAATCAGATAAGACCCCAAATAGCCAGGAGAATATTAAAAAAGAAAACCAGACCTGGGGGCATCACAATGCCAGATTTCAGGGTGTACTACAAAGCTGTGATCATCAAGAAAGTGTGGTACTGGCAAAAAAAAACAAACAAACAAACAAACAAACAAAAAAAACAGACACATAGATCAATGGAACAGAATATAGAACCCAGAAATGGACCCTCAACTCTATGGTCAACTAATATTTGACAAAGCAGGAAAGACTATCCACTGGAAAAAGAAGAGTGTCTTCAATAAATGGTGCTCGGAAAATTGGGCAGTCACATGAAGAAGAATGAAACTGGACCATTCTCTTACACTATACACAAAGATAAACTCAAAATGGATGAAAGATCTATATGAGATAAGAATCCATCAGAATCCTAGAGGAGAACACAGGCAACAACCTTTTAGAACTTGGCCACAGGAACTTCTTGCAAGATACATCTATGAAGGCAAGAGAAACAAAAGCAAAAATGAATTATTGAGACAAGATAAAAAGCTTCTGCACAGCAAAAGAAAGAGTCAACAAAACTAAAAGACAACCTACAGAATGGGAGAAGATATTTGGAAATGACATATCAGATAAAGGGCTAGTATCAAAGATCTATAAAGGGCTTATTAAACTCAACACCCAAGAAACAAACAATCCACTCATGAAATGGGCAAAATACATGAACAGAAATTTTACCAAAGAAGACATACACATGGCCAACAAGCACATGAGAAAATGCTCATCACTTGCCATCAGGGAAATACAAATCAAAACCACAATGATAAACCACCTCACACCAGTGAGAATGGGGAAAATTACCAAGACAGGAAACAACAAATGTTGGGGAGGTTGTGGAGAAAGGAGAACCCTCTTGCACTGTTAGTGGGAATGTGAACTGGCACAGCAACTCTGGAAAACAGTGTGGAGGTTCCTCAAAGAGTTAAAAATAGAACTGCCCTATGACCCAGAAATTGCACTGCTGGAGATTTACCCCAAAGAAACAGATGCAGTGAAAGGACAGGACACCTTCATCCCAATGTTTCTAGCAGCAATGTCCACAATAGCCAAACTTTGGAAGGAGCCTCGGTGTCCATCGAAAGATGAATGGATAAAGAAGTTGTGGTCTATGTATACAATGGAATATTACTCAGCCATTAGAAACAAGAAATACCCACCATTTGCTTCAATGTGGATGGAACTGGAGGGTATTATGCTGAGTGAAGTAAGTCAATCGGAGAAGGATAAAGATTATATGGTCTCATTCATTTGGGGAATATAAAAAATAGTGAAAGGGAATAAAGGGGCAAGGAGAGAAAATGAGCGGGAAATATCAGTGTGGGTGACAGAACATGAGAGACTCATAACTCTGGGAAACGAACAAGGGATGGTGGAAAGGGAGGTGGGTGGGTTTTTGGAATGACCGGGTGACAGGCACTGAAGCACTGGGTGTTATGCTATATGTTGGCAAATTGAACTCCAATAAAAACTATATAAAAAAATATTATGTCTTCTATTGCATCTGGCTCCTAAGAGATAACATCAGGCCAGTTAAAGGCTATGTTCAGATCTGGCACACTGTTACTTCTGCTGTATTTTGTTGGTCCAAACAGTCATAGGGCTCATGCAGATTCAAGGAGTTGAAGAAATAGGCTCTAGCTTTTGATGGGGGTGGGGCAAAACTACCTTCACAAGAATGTGTGGGATGGGAAATATTATTATATCCAGTTTGGAAAATATAACCTGTCACAAACCATATAATCAGCAGCTGAATGTAATAAAAGTTTCCTCTTCCCCTCATTCAATACATTTTATTTACATAACTACAAAAAAAGTTACATCCATTGAGCATCAACTACCTGCCATTGAAGAAAATCTATAAAGACCCCTACTCTCTTGGAGCATCTTTTCCAGAAGGAAGAGATATATGATAAACAGTGAAACCAATAAATTAACTAATAAGTGCATTATGTAGGGTATTGGGAAGGATAACACAACAGGATTTGGACAGCCAGAGAAGCACAGGAGGGCAACAGGGATTGGGTTGGTCTGCATGGAGCAGTGATCGGTGAGGGGAGGCAATGTTACATAATGAGTGAAAGTGAGCTTCATTGCAAAGGTGATATTTGAGCAAAAATATGTTGTTGGGCTTAACGGACACAGCAAAGCATCTATTTGAGAGGATTATTCTCAGCAGAGGAAACCAGTTTATCAAGTAATGTAGGGAAGGGTAGAGAGCAGAGCTATGGGAGTCTCTGCATAGAAGAATGATATTACCTGACTTAAGCCAGATTGGAGATAATTAGACACTTGTCTTGGAATGTGTTGAGATTAGGATTCAACATCCAGGTCGAGATATTTTTGCCAGGGTACATATTAATCTAAAGTTTGGTAGAAAAGAGGAAATAGAGAAATAAATTTGGAAGTAATCTATATATAAATAATATTTCAAATCGTGGGTTGGGGGAGATCTACAGAAAAGTGAGAGTGAGACAAGAGAAGGATCCTAGGGATCTCCAGTGCCAAGAGAAACTGCAGTAAAGAATACTGCTGGGTACTGAATGAGGAAAGTGGAAATGAGGGGCAAATGGCATCCTTAGAAATCAAATAAAGCATTTATTTTCTTGGAGGAATAATCAAGGGTATCACATGCCTAAAATTTACCATTGGATTCAACTATGTAGTCATTGGTGACATTAAAATGGGTAGTTTTGTTGGAATTGTGGAAACCAAAGCCTGTTGGAGAGTTTTGAGAATATGTGGGAAGAAATTGGAGACAGTGATGGAGACGATCAGAAGCACATAAACGGGCAATCACTAGCAGGTAAGTGGGTTCAAAAGTTTACAAAAAAGAAAAAAAAATACCAAAAGTAGTCTTTTCATTGCTTTACTTATGCACGAGGTGTAGGAGTAATGATTTCTTTAAAAAAAAAAAAAAAGCAGTAATGATTTCTTGAGATGCTGATGGGATGGTCCATTAGAGAGCAAAGAGTAGATGATATGAGGATAGAAGAGGATCACTAAAATCATGTCCTAGTGTAAGGAGAATAAAACAGGAGTTGCAGCGAAAGTGGAGAGAGTCTCTGTAGCTGTGCTTATGATGGTTCATCTATGATAAGTCTCAGGACAGCAGAATTACAGGATGTGGATGCTGGTGGTTGGGTAGCTGTGTGTGGCTCTCTAGTCTATGGTAATCTGCTAAACGTGATATTGGAAAGGGAGGCATGGTAGTTTGAGAGAAGAGAGATTGAACGCATGACATTTAGATAGGGTAGTGGCCATCACTGATAATGATATATGACCTGGAACTTGACTGAAATTTAGATAAACTAAGATTGAGATTAACTGCTTTTAGAAAGTTAAGTAGGCTAGTATCAAGTTGCAAACCCAAGAAGGTTGACCACAGAGCTCCTATAATAGAGCTTCAAATTTTCTATTTTTAAATTTTCTATTTTCACTATAGAGAGATATCAACTACCTGGTAACTTTCATTTGTAGGTTTTGCTGCCAGGAACGTGCAAACTATTTTGGCCCAAATGAGGTATACTTTCCCATTTGTTCTGAGAAATACTGGAGAGCTTTGACTCCAGGAGGTTCTTGAATGACTCCTCAACAGCACCTGCTGGTATCAGGGTATCAGGGCCCCAATCTCATTCACTACAACAGTACTCGAGTTTATGGTAAGGGTTTGGCCAGGAGCTAAGTTGCTTTTAGGATTTTGCTTTTTAAATATCTCTCTTATTCCTCTAACTTCCAGGAAACATTCTTCCCTTTCATATCACTCTCAAATTTTAAATTCACATAATCCTCTTGGAACTGTTTATTGTCTGTATTCTTAATGTGAATCTGTCTCATTGACTGACATTGAGATTCCTACAGCATAAAGGCTATTTGTATTTAAAACACTTTGTATTTCTTATAACTCAGTGTGAGATTTATATTGCTTAATAAATGATGTTGATAATCATAGTTATTTGAATTCTTTAAGGTTGAAAATCATTTTTATAATTACTGAGTGGTAAAGGACAGTGGATGGATGAGCAGAAGGAAGAGGGGAAGGTATATTCATATGGATGCTATCCACTAGTCCACTAAAAATAAAGCTTTGTAATATTATTCAAGTAAAAATCTTTTCTTCTAGGTTTCCTGCATTGAGACAGAGCCAAGCCAAATATTGGTGAGTGCCATCATGAATACCAATCATGTAATCTGACTCTTTCTTACAACTTCTGTGACTATGTTTTAAGTGAGTCTTTAAGTGCTATAAAGCAAAGGGGGAAAATCCCCAAAGAGATGCATACTGTTTTATCACCTGTTTCATAAAGTGAATAAGATGTTAATTTAAAGTAGTGAATAGGGGATCCCTGGGTGGCGCAGTGTTTTGGCGCCTGCCTTTGGCCCAGGGCGTGATCCTGGAGACCCAGGATCGAATCCCACATCGGGCTCCCGGTGCATGGAGCCTGCTTCTCCCTCTGCCTGTGTCTCTGCCCCTCTCTCTCTCTCTCTCTCTCTCTCTCTCTATCATAAATAAAAAAATAAAAAAATAAATAAAATAGTGAATAACTGGGGCACCTGGGTGGCTCAGTCAGTTAAGTATCTACCTTGGGCTCAGGTCATGAGCTTAGGGTCTTGGGATGGAGCCCCACATCAGGCTCCCTGCTCAGTGGAGAGTCTGCTTCTCCTTCTTTCCTCTGCCCCTCCCCCTGCTCATGCTCTCTCTCTCTCAAATAAACAAATCTTTAAAAAATAATAAAATAAAGAATAAAATAATAAAAAAGAAATTAATGATTATCCAAATTAGTTAGAAGATGCCATAATTCTTAAAATTGTTCCCTATTATTTTAAAAGTTTGAAGACAGCTTTCTATTAAAAGTAATGTTCTACAATAGCATTTTGCTCCATAAATGTGGCTTACTGAGAATAAATCAGTTACGGACATCTAAAAATATTTATTAACTTTCTTATATTCAGATATATTTCACACCACACTTAGTGCTTCATGCAAAGATAGATTTAGAGATTTTCAGGGGATCCATAAAACTTCTCAACTACAGAAAATCTGACTGATATTTTGAGATTTGATCAAATGCCTGAATATTCTATTCCCAGAATGTGAAGAAAATGGCAAAGCATAAAAGAAAGAAAGAAGTCAAGAAATGTGGTAGGTGGGAAGGGAGCAGAGGAGGGAGGGTTGGAGGGAGATGTTGGTGTTGTAGCACATCAATGAAAAACACCAGAAGTTGTAAGGAAATAAGTAAGTGGAAATAAAATGATACAGAGTATAGAGAGAATTCCCAACCATTGAAAGAATGACCCAGGGAACGTGCAGATGGGGGAACCCACTAAATTAGGGAAGTAAGTACAGATTCGGTACAGTGGCTTAATAAAGACACATCGACTGTTAGTGTGATTGCTTTTAGTGGCCAGGTGTCCTGCACAGAAACCTTACACAAAAGACTTTGGAAAGAGCAAAAAATGTGTATAGCGGGGGTTTTATCCAATGGCTGAGGGGGTGGGGAGGAGGAGATCATCTGAGAAAACACTAAAGTCCAAAAAAAAATTAATGCAAAGAACAATACATAAATAAAATAAGAATATTAAATTAATAAAATTAAAACTATAAAGAATTCAAGAAACAGGTAAAATAATAAAAATGACCATTTATTTTCTCAATCTTATTGAAGAGGACTTTATTTAGACTATAAAGACATAACTATGATAATAGAATATGGCATGAGAGTCATATTCCAACAACTAGGAAAGTATAATTTAGAAAAATTGCATATGTAATCCTAAAAAGATGAGCTTTGTTTTGCAAGAGAGGGTGGGTATATAACCAAGTGGCAGGTAAATTATTTAAGGCATCCGTGGGGATCATAAGAACAGAAACCATGTGCCTTACCAACACGTTACATGGGTAGAGAGCATAAGCTAACTCATATGCTGGATTATTAAATATTCTTTTTTTTTCTTAAAGATTTTATTTATTCATGAGAGACACACAGAGAGAGGCAAAGGCACAGGCAGAGGGAGAAGCAGGCTCCATGCAGGGAGCCCGATGCAGAACTTGATCCCAGGAGCCCAGGATCACACCTTGGGCGCAGGCAGATGCTTAACTGCTGAGCCACCCAGGTGTCCCTAATTAATTATTCTATTTACTGAGAGACACAAATGCTACTGGTATGGTATAAGGTTCAGATATTCTAAATATAATTCCAGAGCACAAATATTACATGTGAAATGAGGAAACTGCAGCTCATAAATATGATCATGTTGTAAAATAGTTAACTTGACAAAATCTGGATACAAATCCAATTCTTCATGAGTTCAAATTCCAGTTCCTTTTCATTGTAATAGAATTGACTGAGGGCATCTGGGTGGCTCAGTCGGTTAAGCATCTGACTCTTGATTTGAGTTCAGGTTATGATCTTAGGGTTATAGGATTGAGCCCTCCATCAGGCTCTGCACAGAGGGGAGAGTCTGCTGGAGATTCTGTCTCTCCCCCTCTCTCTACCCTTTTCCCCTTCTCTCTCTCTCTCTTACTCTCTTTCAAATAACTAAATAAATCTGTTAAAAAAAAAAAAAAGATTGTACTGTGTCCTGTGGGACATTTAGGTACAGGAAAAAGCATATCAAAGAACTGAAAGGCATTATACTATAAGCTATAAGAATTAAAATCTTAAACCTGGAAAATCAATGGTAGGAAGAAACTTAACTGATAAATTATTGATTTCCTCTTTGCTCTTGAGACTTTTACCTGAAGGTCTTGGTATCCCATCGACAAAGTTCATGCCTGATGAGTTTGATAAAACCCTTTAGTTAGAACCCTGGTATTAAGCAGACAATGACATTAATATCCCATATCAGGCAATATATTTCACATGAATGAAGTTACTATTCCACTGTAATTGGTGCCAGCAGCATTCTAGATGAATGTGTCTCAAAAATGTACCCAAGGCCAAGAGGTCAGCATGAATAGTTCTGTCACCTATGGCCACAATTTTATTTAATTAGTACTCAAGGGATATACATTGTTGGTAATATAAACATCACTTATTAATTTTGCTCTTACAAGGAACTATGCTAATCATGATAACAAGTATGTCAAAACCTTTCCTAGTAGTAGGAAAGAAATTTAAAGCATATACCTTAAAAGACTGTAAATGATTCCCTAGAGATTGCTTATAATGTACGTAAAATGGCATGTCTGAGTTCAATTGCAAAGGCCATGAAAATAATACGGGTTATATTAATATTAGAGATCTTTGCATTTGGCTGTTACTTCTCAGCTTTCTTACCCTTTGCTACCACTTTGAGTGGCTTAAACATCTTTATTAATTGGCTTTAACTATGTGTCAGTAATGATTCCTGCACCATCATTTAAATGTTGCTTAATTTTATTTTTCATAGGAACCCACTCCACTATACCATTTTTGCTTTATAGGAGCAAACTAAGGATTTCCCATTTGGAAACAAATCAACAACAACAACAAAAAAAACCCTTTATAATGCAAAACTGATATCAAACCACTTGATTGCTTTTATTATTACTGTTTTATTCTCAAATACTGTTAACATTTTCTAATTTAGAAAACCACAGATGAGACTGTCAGGGGATTTATTTTGCTTCCCCAAAACATGCCACTGCATTAAAATAATTTGTCAATTTTACGAGATTTAATCCAGGATCTAGCATTTAGTCAAGCTACTTATCCTGTCTTAAACCACCAAGAATGGTAATAAAGAACAGATTGATTTTTCACTGCATCAGAGTGCTGTATAAATGGAACAAAACAATAAAATTAAAATGGCTCCACACATAGAAATCATCAGTACTCAGTATTTTTGTAAATTATTATTCCTTCTCTCACCCCTGTGAATATCATTGTTTATTGTAGACTTTAAAGTATTGATTTTTAAAAATTATATACTTGAATGACAATCTTCTCATCCTGTTTTAAGTTTTTCACCCACAGTGTTAAAAATCACCCTCAGTGTTGAGATTTAATATAGAGTTTGTGATTCTGGTTTCTTTTAAGGGAGCTTAACCTTTTCAGGATCAATGTTCTACAATGTCCAAAGATGGGTTGTTGTCGTCCGATCTATCTGTAATTGGTGGTCAATTTGGGGGACACAACACCTTGGCAGTTAAGGTGAGTCAAGGAAAATTAAGAAAAGTAATTAAAGAATGTCAAGGATAAGTATATCTGACATAAAAATAGCCTGGCTTTCCTGCTGTGCCAGCGACTGTTGTGGAATCTGGTGAGCAACCTCATTAATGAGGATAATTATCTCCTCCTGCTTTTTAACTATTGTTAATTTTTGAAAGTTTCTTTAGCCAGAGCTTGCTAGAAACTGTAATGATACCACAAACAAGGTCATTAAGTAGATATTGGCATTTTGAGGTGAGATGCTCATTTAGAATATCGTTTTTAAAAATTCAATTTATTTATCTGAGATTTTAAGCACTCCTGAAGGCAATATGGTATTTTTCATTTTTATGTCTAATGTAGACTAATGCACCAGAGGATTTAAAATTATTGGACTGCCTAAAAGGTGAACAAAAAGAAAATATTGTGGAATTTCTTCATCTTTCTAGTTGTGAGTGCTTGTGGATTTTAAAGATTTTGGAGATGAGGGTTTAGTGGCCCTCATGACTTTCAATGACATTGTGATTTAAGAAATCAATGACATTGTGATTTAAGAAATATGGCCTTGGTCTTCCTTCTCCACTTCTGGCACAGAACACTAAAAACCCTCAGATTTCCTAAATGATAAGAGCAGCAAAATAACTTTTGGCAAGTCCCACCCTGAGAATGGGGCTGTGTCACCAGTAGGGCCAACCAAGTGGTTAAAAGACTAGAACCTTCAGTCTCATATCCTGACTTCCAGGGAAGGGAAGTGGCTAGAGGTTGACTCAATCACTAATGATCAATGACTTAATCAGTCATGCCTAAATAATGAAGCCTCCATAAAATCTTCAAAGGACAGGGATTGAAGAGCTTATGGGCTGATGAAACTGTGGAGGTGGTGGGAAAACAGTTTTCCTGCAGAAGGGAGAGAAACACTCCCTCTTCCCACATACCTTGCCCTATGTATCTCTTCCAACTCGTTGTTCCTGAATTATATCATTTTTATAATAACCCAGTCACTTTCAATTAGAATGTTTCTTTGAGTTCGGTGGGCCACTCTAGCAAGTTAATCAAACCCAAGGAAGGGGTGGGTGGTGGGAACTTCTGACTATGGCCAATTGGTTAGAAGCACCAGTAAGGACCTGGGTTTGGAATGACATCTGAAGTCCGAAGAGAGTCTAAGGAACTGTAATCTCCAGCCTGTGGGTCAGAAGCATGGGTAATAATAACCTGGGCTTACAACAGGCCTCTGATATAGTGGTAGGAGGAAGCATAGTCTGGTAGAAATGAGCCCTCAACCCTAGAATCTGCGGGATCTCTCCACTGAAGATCGCAGAGGAATTAAGCTGCATGCTGGGACACCATGAATTCCATGGATGGAGGGAAAGCACTTCCATGCCTAGGAGATTAGTGGTCAGGAGCTCCATTTACCTCCTGATATATCAACTTCGGCTGGTCCATCTCTACCCCAAGATCTTATAATATTTGGAAACAGAAATTTGAAATCTTAAACACTTCAGTGTAACTGGCCTTTTATTCAGAGGCAATTGAATTTTATTAAGCATCTTCTCTCTTCCAAATCACTGCAGTTCTTTTTTTTTTTTTTTAATTTTTTTTTTATTTATTCATGATAGTCACAGAGAGAGAGAGAGGCAGAGACACAGGCAGAGGGAGAAGCAGGCTCCATGCACCGGGAGCCCGATGTGGGATTCGATCCTGGGTCTCCAGGATCGCGCCCTGGGCTAAAGGCAGGCGCCAAACCGCTGCGCCACTCAGGGATCCCATCACTGCAGTTCTATAGGAGATTTCAACTAAGTGGTTTGTTGCAGGATCCTCTAAGCTTCACATTTGATCACTAATTTTTAGAAACCTGCTGGGTAGTGTCACATTGCTCTAGCATCTTCTCTGGGGTTCTCCCTATGTACATGCATCTTCATTTCCAATCATGGGAATCATCATTCCATCTCTTCTGCTATATCTCTGATTTGGTCTCAAGTGCTTTCATCTTTGGCTATTATGTAAATAGGGTAATAATACCTTAAGTATTCAATTTAAGATGTAACATATGGGCAACCAGGTGGTTTCTTTTTTATAAAAGAGCTACAGGATTTAGGAAAATATTTTGCATATCCAACCCCTTTATACTGAATAGTTTACCCTAAAAACAAGGCAATTAATAGAGTGATAATGGATAATAGATTTGCTGATTCCCTGTTTGAAGATATGCAAAGCTGGTATTATTTCCTTCTGTTCTTAGAAATAATCTAAAAGCAGCAAAGAGAGCATTTCTTTTTTTTCCTTTTTCTTTGTGTGTGTGTGTGTGTGTGTTTTGTTTTGTTTTTGTTTTTTTTGAAAACGAAGAAAAAATTAGAGCCTCCATATAAGGACTGCTTGCAACACTTTCCAGGATGTGTGAGAGAGACCTGAAGATCATAAGAAAAGTGTCCATGAAAAAGGGCTCAGATAGTGATGACCAAACAAAACCCAGCCAAATACAATTCTCAAGGGTTAGGTGCAAAACCCAAAGCACCTGTTTACATACAGGGAGGAGCCTGGACAGATTGATAGCCATGGGAATTTTGTTTAGTTTCAGAAAGTGACTGCAGAACAAGGAATTATAAGGAAAATCCATTTTTTTGTAGGATACAGCCTATCTCGGCAAAAGGGGAACAAATAGTCTTTGCATTTAAAATAACAGTATAGAGAGTAAAATAAGAAAAGCAACTCATATGGATTTTATTCCCTTTTGCTTAGGCAGAAACAAAGAAAAACTACTTTTTTCACACATTTTGGACCATTAAAGATAATTCAGGTAATCAGAAACAGTTTCTTGCCCTTACCTATTTGCAACACCCCCCCGCAAAAAAGCACACACACACACACACACACACAAAAGATCTGTGTGTATATTATATTTATATCTAATCCAGAAAAAAACATGCCTGTATAAAGCCAAGAAGAGAAATGAAAGGAGGAAATAATCTATTAATTTGAAGGTAAGAGTCTTCTAATATAATCAGAAGAGAGTACCTGATTATAGCTGGTGATGAAACAGCTAGAAAAGATGGGAAAATATGATAAACCATCGTTTGATGGGTGCAGAATGATGCAAAGGTGAGTGCAGCAGAGGAGCTAGGAATGTGGGGTTAGGGATTTTTGTTTGGGTGAGTGACCTGCAGAAAGTTCACTCAGGCAGACTCTTTGTTTTTTTATTTGTTTGTTTTTATTGAAGTTAGATCTGCCAACATATAGTAAAACACCCAGTGCTCATCCCATTAAGCGTCCTCCTCAGTGTCTGTCACCCAGTTACCCCAACCCCCCACCCACCTCCCCTTAGACAACCCTTTGTTTGTTCCCCAGAGTTAGGAGTCTCTCATGGTTTGTCTCCCTAATTTTCCCACTCAGTTCCCCTCCTTTCCCTTATAATCTCTTTCACTATTTCTTATATTCCATATACGAGTGAGACCATATGATGATTGTCTCTTTTCAGTTGACTTATTTCACTCAGCATAATACCCTCCAGTTCCATCCACATTGAAGAAAATGGTGGATATTCATCCTTTCTGATGGCTGAGTAATATTCCATTGTATACATAAACCACATCTTCTTTATCCATTCATCTTTATATGGACACTGAGGCTCCTTCCACAGTTTGGCTATTGTGGACATTGTCACTATAAACATTGACATGCAGGTGTCCCAGCGTTTGACTGCATCTGTATCTTTGGTTTAAATCCCCAGCAGTGCAATTGCTGGATCATAAGGCAGTCCTATTCTTAACTCTTTGAGGAACCTCCACACAGTTTTCCAGAGTGACTGTACCAGTTCACATTCCCACCAACAGTGCAAGAGGGGTCCTCTTTCTCCACAACCTCCCCAACATTTATTGTTTCCTGTCTTAATTTTCACCATTTTCACTGGTGTGTCGTGGTATCTCATTGTGGTTTTGATTTGTATTTCCCTGATGGCAAGTGATGCAAAGAATTTTCTCATGTGCTTATTGGCCATGTGTATGTCTTCTTTGGTGAAATTTCTGTTCATGTATTTTGTCCATTTCATGATTGGATTGCTGTTTCCTGTCTTGTTATTCAACATAGTACTAGAAGTCCTAGCATCAGCAATCAGACAACAAAAATAAATAAAAGGCATTCAAATTGGCAAAGAAGAAGTCAAACTCTCCCTCTGCGGATGACATGATATTGTACATAGAAAACCCAAAAGACTCCACCCCAAGATTGCTAGAACTCATACAGCAGTTCAGTAATGTGGCAGGATACAAAATCGATGCCCAGAAATCAGTGGCATTTCTATACACCAACAGTGAGACTGAAGAAAGAGAAATTAAGGAATCAATCCCACATACAATTGCCCAATTGCACCCAAAAGCATAAGATATCTAGGAATACCTAATTTTACATCATTCTCATGGGTGTGAGGTGGTATCTCATTGTGGTTTTGATTCCTGTTCATGTATTCTGCCCATTTCATGACTGGATTGTTTGTTTCTTGACTTTAATAAGTTCCTTATAGATCTTCAATATTAGCTCTTTATCTGTTATGTCATTTCCAAATATCTTTTCCCATTCTGTAGGTTGTCTCTTAGTTTTGTTGACTGTCTCTTTTTGTGCAGAAGCTTTCTATCCTGATTAATTGCCAATAGTTCCTTTTTTTTTCTTTGCCTTCATAGATGTATCTTGCAAGAAGTTGCTGTGGCCAAGTTCTAAAAGGTTGTTGCCTGTGTTCTCCTCTAGGATTCTGATGGATTCTTGTCTCACATTTAGATCTTTCATCCATTTTGAATTTGTCTTTGTGTAAAGTCTAATAAAATGATCTAGTTTCATTCTTCTGTGTATGGCTGTCCAATTTTCCCAGCACCAATTATTAAAGAGACTGTCCTTTTTCCAGTGGATAGTCTTTCCTGCTTTGTTGAATATTAGTTGACCAGAGAGTTAAGGGCCTATTTCTGGGTTCTGTATTATGTTCCATTGATCAATGTGTCTGTTTTTGTGCCAGTACCATAGTGTCTTGATGATCACAGCTGTGTAATACAGCTTGAAATCCAGCACTGTGATACCCCTGGCATTGGTTTTTTTTTTTCAGTATTCCTCTGGCTAATTCCAAGTCTTTTCTGAATCCACACAAATCTTAAGATTATTTGTTCCAATTCTCTGAAGAAAGTCCATGGTATTTTGATAGGGATTGCCTTGAAGGTGTAAATTGACCTGAGTAGCATTGACATTTGCACAATATTTATTCTTCCAATTTATGAGCATGGAATATTTTTCCATTTCTTTGTGTCTTTCTCATTTTCTTTAAGAAGTGTTCTCTAGTTTTTAGGGTATAGATCCTTTACCTCTTTGGTTAGGTTTATTCCTAGGTATCTTATGCTTTTGGGTGCAATTGTGCAATTATACATGGGATTGATTCCTTAATTTCTCTTTCTTCAGTCTCATTGTTGGTGTATAGAAATACCACCAATTTCTGGGCATTGATTTTTGTGTCCTGCCACATTACTGAACTGCTGTATGAGTTCTAGCAATCTTGGGGTGGAGTGTTTTGGGTTTTCTATATACAGTATCATGTCATCTGCAAAGAGGGAGAATTTGACTTCTTTTTCAATTTGAATGCCTTTTATGTATTTTTGTTGTCTTATTGCTGAGGCTAGGACTTCTAGTACTATGTTGAATAACAATGGTGAGAGTGGACATCCCTGTTGTGTTCTTGATCTTAGGAGACAGGCTTTCAGTTTTTCCCCATTGAGAATGATATTCACTGTGGGCTTTTCATCAATGGCTTTAAAGACATTGGGGAATGTTCCCTCCATCCCTACACTTTGAAGAGTTTTGATCAGGAATGGATGCTGTATTTTGTCAAATGCTTTCTCTGCATCTATTGAGAGGATCATATGGTTCTTGTTTTTTCCTTGTTGATGTGATCTATCACGTTGATTGTTTAATGAGTGTTGAACCAACCTTGCATCCCAGGGATAAATCCTACTTGGTCATGGTGAATAATCCTCTTTTGTGTGTGTGTGTGTGAATAATCCTCTTAATGTGCTGTTGCTTCCTATTGGCTAGTATCTTGACAATTTTTGCTTCCATGTCCATAGGGATATTGGACTATAATTCTCCGTTTTGGTGGGGTCTTTATCTGGTTTTGGAATCAAGGCAATGCTGGCCTCATAAAACGAGTTTGGAAGTGTCCCATCCCTTTCTATACTTCAGAACAGCTTTAGTAGAATAGGTATTTCTTCTTTAAATGTTTGATAGAATTCCCCTGGGAAGCTACCTGGCCCTGGACTTTTGTGTCTTGGGAAGTTTTGGATGACTGCTTCAATTTTCTCCCTGGTTATTGGCCTGCTCAGGTTTTCTATTTCTTCCTGTTCCAGTTTTGGTAATTTATGGTTTTCCAGAAATGCGTCCATTTCTTCTAGATTGCCTAATTTTTTGGCAAATAGCTGCTCATAATATGCTTTTAAAATCATTTGTATTTCCTTGCTATTGGTTGTGATCACTTCTCTTTCATTTGTGATTTTATTAATTTGAGACTTTTTTCTTTTTAATAAGGCAGGCTAGGGGATTATCTATATTATTAATTCTTTCAAAGAACCAACTCCTATTTTTGTTGATCTGTTCCACAGTTCTTCTGGTCTCTATTCATTGAGTTCTGCTCAAATCTTTATTATCTCCCTTCTTCTGCTTGGTGTAGGTTTTATCTGCTGTTCTTTCTCCAGTTCCTTTACGTGCAAGGTTAGGTTGTGTATTTGAAGTTTTTTTTTTTTTTTCCAATTTTTTGAAGGAGGCTTGTATTGTGATGTATTTCCCTCTTAGGACCACTTTTGCTGTATCCCAAAGATTTTGAATGGTTGTATCTTCATTTTCATTAGTTTCCATGCATCTTTTTAATTCTTCTCTAATTTCCTGGTTGACCCTTTCATCTTTTAGTAGGATGTTCTTTAACCTCCACATGTTGAGTTATTTCAAATTTCTTCTTGTGATTGAGGACTAGTTTCAAAGCATTGTGGTCTGAAAATATGCAGGGGACCATCCCAATCTTTTGGTATCAGTTGAGACCTGATTTGTGACCCACTATGTGGTCTATCCTGGAGAAAGTTCCATGTGCACTTGAAAAGAATGTGTATTCAGTTGCATTTGGATGGAAAGTTCTGCATATATCTGAAATCCTACTGGTCCAGTGTATCATTTAAGGCCCTTGTTTCTTTGGAGATGTTGTGCTTAGAAAATATGTCATTTGAAGAAAGTGCTGTGTTGAAGTCTCCCAGTATTAGTGTATTATTATCTGAGTATGTCTTTACTTTGGTTATTAATTGATTGACATACTTGGCAGCTCCCACATCAGGGGCATAAATATTCATGATTGTAGGTCCTCTTGTTGGATAGATCCTTTAAGTATGATATAGTGTCCCTCTTCATCTCTTACTACAGTCTTTGGGATAAACTTTATGTGATATGAGGATTGCTATCCCTGCTTTCTTTTGAGGACCATTTGAATGGTAAATGGTTCTCCAACTTTTAATTTTCAGGCTGTAGGTGTCCTGAGGTCTAAAATGAGTCTCTTGCAGACAGCAAATAGATGGGTCTTGCTTTTCTATCTAGTCTGAAATCCTGTGTCTTTTGATGGGATCATTTAGCCCATTCACGTTCAGAGTTACTGTTGAAAGATATGAACTTAGTGTCATCATATTACCTATTCAGTCCCTGTTTTTGTGGATTATATCTTTGGGATTCCTCTTTCTTTTACAGAGTCCTGGTTCTTGCAGAGTGGGTTTAGTGTTCACGTATTCTTTCAATTTCTGCCTATCATGGAAGCTCTTTATTTCTCCTTCTATTCTGAATGAGAAGCTTTCTGGATAAAGTATTCTTGGCTGCATGTTCTTCTCATTTAGTGCCCTGAATATATCATGGCAGCTCTGTCTGGCTTGCCAGGTCTCTGTTGAGAGGTCTGCTGTTAATCTGATATTTCTCCTCATATAAGTTAGGGACCTCTTGTCTCACACTGCTTTAAGAATTTTCTCTTTATCTTTGAAGTTTGCAAGTTTCACTATTAAATGTAGAGGTGTTGAACAGTTTTTATTGATTTTATTGGGAGGGGTCCTCTCTATCTCTTGGATCAGAATGCCTGTTTCCTTCTCCAGTTTAGGGATGTTCTCAACTTCACTTTGTTCAAATATACTTTGTGGTCCTCTCTCTCTCTCTGTCAGTCTCTTCTGGAATCCCAATTATATGTAAATTCTTCCTTCTCAGGGTATCACTTATTTCCCTAAGCCTTTCCTCATGGTCTCTCATTGTTTTTCTATTTTTTCCTCAGTTCCTTACCATCAACTTGTCTTCTATGTCACTCACTCTTTCTTCCACCTCATTAACTCTAGCAGTTAGGACATCCAGTTTGGATTGCATCTCATCTAATCTATTTTTAATTTCGACCTAATTAGATCTCAATTTTACAGTAACAAAGTCTCTGGAGTCCTTTATGCTTTTTTCCAGAGCCACCAGCAGCATTATAATTGTGCTTCTGAATTGACTTTCTGACATCATATTGAAATCCACATTTTGTAACTCTGTGGCAGGGATTACTGTTTCTGGTTCTTTCTTTTGTGGTGAATTCATCCTTCTAGTCATTTTGTTCAGTGCAGAGTGGCTGTATGAGTGAGATGAGCCAAAAATGTCAACTACAAGCTAAGTAAAATACATCCTAGGTGATTCCAGATGAGGTTGGAGACCCGAATTAAAAAAAGTAAAGAAAAAAGAGAAAAAGTGGGGGGCTGTGGATGGTGGTGAAGAAGTGGTAATGGAGAGAGAATGTAGTCTACCTGAGTGGTCCTAGAGGGTGATCCCTTTGGTTCTGAGTGTATTTTGTTCTGTATGTTAGATGATTTTTAATCCCAAATTTATATGAATCAGCAATACTTATATAATACTCCAACATTGACCACCAAAACATGAACAAGATGAAAGAGGGGGGCAGAATGGAAAGGAAGAGACAATACAATCTCACAGATTGAAATAGTGTGGTATTCCACTTGGTTCTGAGTGTATGTTGGTCATGCTTTAGAAGGTATTAACTTCCACTATTGTAAAACAAAGCAAGGCAGAAAAAAAAAAACACAAAACAAAAACTCATCTCATATATGTACCAAAATTAAATTGAATACGTTGAAGGGAATCCAGAAGTGGAAAATACTTCTAAGACATGTGATTGCAGAAAAATGAAAGTCAAAAAAGGAAAAAACTTAAAAATGAAGAGCTGGTAAAATATTGTAGTTAAGGTGGGAAAAGAGAAAAAATATTGGAAATTTTTCTTCTGATATAAGAACGAGTCGTAATGGAAAAAGGAAAAAAAAAAACTGGAGACCCTCTAACTCTATATACTATTTTCCCTCGATTTTCCCTCAGTCCTCGAGCTTTCCAGCAATGCTGGGTCAATAAACTTGCTCTTCCCTTGTTCTTCCAACTTGTCTTCTGGGAGAGGGCCTGCTGTTCTGGTTCTCAGGTGTGTGTATTTGGGGGAGATTTCCCCCCCCCAGGTGCTGGGCTAAGTGGGAGCTGTTTACCCCGTGAGGCCTCTGTACCCTGGCGGCCCCGCCTTTCCAGGTGCAAGATGACACAATGAAGAATAACAACACTGGTGGTAGCCAGCTCTCCAGCTCTGGAGTCTGCTCTCTGAGAGTAACTAACCACAGTCTCCCAGTCTGCACTGGCTTAGATGCTCCCAAGGGGCAGGCCCAGGTGCACAGCTTGCAGGTTTCCCAGCGAAGGAGAGTTCTCACTGTCCTGTGCCCTCTCTGCTTCCTCCTGTCCCAGGAGAACACAGGATCACAGGCTGTGTCCACATGGGTGCCCTGGGATCTGGGGCTCTGTGCCACTGGACTTGTGCTCTGGGGACAGCCTCTCCCAAAGGGATGGCTTTGCCACCTCCATCTGGAGCCATCCACCTAACCAACTGGCTTCTCCCCAATGCCCTCATCAGTGCTCCAGCCCTTTATGTGACCTGGTTTGCATTGAGCTTTCCAGGGTGTCCCTCCTCTTACAGTGACTCCAGGAATCTCGAGGCTTCCCTGACCCTCCTGCAATTGTGCCCAATTTCCCTGCTGAGTACTTTTCTGACAGGGAAAACTCCAGCACAGATTTTTTTAAGTTCCTGCTTCTCTAGAGTTGGGCTTTCCTGTCCTGGAGGCTTTCCCTGCTCTGCTTTAGCCCTGCTACTTGTGGTTTCCCTCCCCCACTTTATTTTTATTTATTTATTTGTTTGTTTTTATTTTTTATTTTTTCATCTTCCTATCTTGTTAGAAGGAAAAACTTTTCTTCTATAGCATTCCAGCTGTTCTCTCTTTAAATCTCAGGTTGAATTCATAGGTGTTCAGGATGCTTTAAAAGTTACATAGGTACGTTTGTGGGACCAGGTGAGTTGAGGACCCCCTACTCTTCCGTCATCTTGCCCTCTTCATCAGGCAGACTCTGTGAGAGGGGAAGTGTGCATCAGATGTTACATCCCGAGAAAGAGGGGGGAATGGGGAGATAAAGGGAGGGGAGTGAAGCTTTGGAAGAGACCTGGGGGCTTCTAATACCTTGTAGATCTCCCCTTGGATATCTACCAAGAGTGGTGGCACAAAGCGGGACAGGGGGCACTGCCACTGCACTACAGCAGCATGTTACAGAAAGGATTTGGGAAGCAGCGTGGAAGTTTTTTCAGTCTGGTGAGACATGACTGGAGGTCCCTGAGGAATGAGGCCCACAGCTTATAGGAGACTATCAGAGAAAAACCCCTGAATGGTTAGGGACAAAACATCGGCAGCATTGTTTCCGACTGAATGACTGTGATCAGCTTGACTCTACATATGCCCTTCCAAGAAAACTGCACAACCTTATGGATAAAAGGAAGCAGGGCACTTCTTCCAGAGCAGAGGCCAGATGGGAACCAAATGAGTCTACAATACGTTATTGTGGCACAAATCAAAGAATTGTTCTGAGAATCATAATGACAGGTCAGACAGGTCATCTGCCTTAAAGGATTCTACCCTGGGCAAATTTTGGAGAATGTGACCATCAGAATTAAGTATTATGATGAGATATTATAACCAATTAAGTGACTATAAAACCTGAGTCCATTGAGAGGTGAACTAATAAATCATAAGATCAAAAGTTTCATGAGGAATAGGATACATACAAAGTTTTTAAGTACTTCCCATCCCCTCCCCCCAAAATTATTATTAATTATAAAGAGGAAAATTGGGGATCCCTGGGTGGCTCAGTGGTTTAGCACCTGCCTTTGGCCCAGGGTGCGATCCTGGAGACCCGGGATTGAGTCCCACGTCAGGCTGCCTGCATGGAGCCTGCTTCTCCCTCTGCCTCTCTCTCTCTCTCTCTCTCTGTGTGTGTGTTTCATGAATAAATAAATAAAATCTAAAATCTTTTTTTAAAAAAAGGGAAATTGGGGATCCCTGTGTGGCTCAGCGGTTTAGCGCCTGCCTTTGGCCCAGGGCGCGATCCTAGAGTCCCGGGATTGAGTCCCACGTCGGGCTCCCGGCATGGAGTCTGCTTCTCCCTCCTCCTGTGTCTCTGTCTCTCTCTCTCTCTGTCTATCATAAATAAATAAATAAATAAATAAATAAATAAATAAATAAATCTTAAAAAAAAAAAAAGAGGAAAATTCTAATTTTGCAGTGGAGAAGCCTGACGAGTACTTTACCAAACAATCCCCATGAACATCATCAGTAGTAGGCAAATTGAAATTCTGCTCTACCCAATAGGATGCAATTGGAAAAACACAGTATTTCTTTCCAGCAAAGATTCTTAACTTGAGTCTAAACACGTGAGGCAATATCAAAGAAGCCAAACTCAAACCGAGGAACACTACAAAATAATTAGCCTGCAATCTTGAAAAATGTCAAGGTCATGACTAATAGATAAGACTTTTCTGTGACTTTTCCGAAGTCAAAGACTCCAGAGCAAGATTAAAACTAAATGCAATGATTCTGAACTGAACCCCTTTGTCACAAAGATATTATTGAGGTATTTGGTAAGACACAAATGAGGTCTAAGGATTAAATAGCAGCGATGTATTAATGTTAATTTATTGATTGTGTGAGTTGCATTGGTCATGGGAGATTGTTTTTTGTCCGTAGATATTAACACTCAATTATTTCAGGGTGATGGGGTATCGGGTAGACAGCTTCATCTCAAGCAATTCAGAAAAAATAAGTTAACCATCTATGGTTGCAAGGTTTTCCTACATATGTGATTGTTTCAAAATAAACACAACAGTAAAATAAGCCATGTAAAATGAGCATTGTTTTAATGATTTATATGTTATCCTAATTTTTCTTGCTTTGATTTTAAATGTCAGTGGAATGAATGTTTTCATAAAAAGGCAATCTGCATGAAAAAACATTGAAATACAGAAAAAACGGATTGTATACTTCAAATAAATCAAGATAATTTTGACCATTGAAATAATAGGAGGCTTTAAATTTGAGCTAGCTAATCACAATAAAAATAATTGTAGAGTTTACTGTTTGCATTCCTACAAAACTACAAGACACATGATACTATTTTAATTTAAAAAGAAAAAAAAATAAGGCTTTGGTTTCTTTTTGCATTTTTGTTTTACCATGATCTAATTGACTCATGGAGGCTTTCTTTTAAAAAAGACACATTTTAAAGCATAAATCAAAATTAACTGTCATTTTGTAACTGCTACTTCATTTAGCCCTTTATGAAGATGGGATTTGGATTCTGTTTGCACAGAGTGCCAGGGTGGGGGAGTACAATGCAATAATTGATGATTTCAGCAATTTGGTGGCAGCTATCACAAAGAGTAGATCATGGGTTTGTCTCCTAGGACACTGTGAAATGATAAATTTATATGTAGTTTGTATATTATCCACACAGACATCCTAATGATAATGTATAGAAGCAAGGAAGTTTTTCTGAGTTTTGTCCTGTTTCGTTTTGTTTTTCCCTTTGGGGAAATCTTTCTTTGCTAATCTGCTTCATTCAGTTAAACTCATATCAAATCTTTTATTTGTAGTTCAATATTTGCTTTAGATTTTGCTTAACTTCTCTTGCTATAGTTGTATGTTGTAACTCTCCAAAGTGTTTGGAGGTCCAGCTTACACGTGACCAGCTATGACAAAAAATGCTACCTCTGTGACTATGCTTATAGTGACTTTTAAAGTTAATTAAGATTGATGGGAAAAGCCGCTCTGTGTGTGATAGCAAGTAGCTTTGCAAAAGCCATGATACTCTAGCTTTATGCAACTATTTCCGATGCCTTTCTGTGCTCTCACGGAGAATCTGTGAAACACACATTTGACTTGTCTGTGCTCCTGAGCGCAGCAGGATGGAATTTCTGATAACCCCACAGACTATCGGGAGAACGGTAGGTGCACGCAGCACATTTTTGGGAAACAAAGCAACCATTTTATATTTGATCTCAATAGAGCTGGGGATAACTGATGCTTATCCGCTGGGGTCTCAGAGAGCTGCTTACCATTATTCTCTGGGCACTGAATGCACTTGGACTGTATCCTGAGAAAAGACTCATTCATCAGAGAACCGCAGTCTGTGGGGAAAACCTTCCCACGACAGCCCTTGGGACAGCTTTTCTATATCACACTTCACTTCCACTCTCAGATGAAATCCGCATGACACTGAATCTCTTCCATGGGGTCAGGTTCTAAACTCAGCATGGGAAGTGAAAATGTATATCATCAAGATAACATAACCAGTGAACTGAGGCACTGGCTCTGCCAGCGGCAGACGGGGGGAAGCCCACCTGCGAGCAGGGCGCAGCGATGCCTCCTCTGGCCGCACCACGCTTCTCTGCGGGGCTCCTAGAGCCGCTACCCACAGCGCACTTGGCCATTTAAAAGCACCTGCTACACGGATCATCCGATTCCATTGGTATGTGACCTAAATACGGCAGCTCCCTCTTTTTAAAATTTCTCAAAAAAGGGCTCAGTCTAACTGACCTGCCTAAAGAACCTCACGTCGGACTCACGTTTTCTATTTGCTGGATCTCACCTGCTTCTTTTTAAAAAGGGGCTTGGGGTTCTGGCATCTGTTCCCTAAGGCAGAGAAGCGTTTCGCTGTTGTTATTACGGTTCCGGGCTAGGCCCAGCCCCAGAGCGTCAGCTTGGGCTCAGATCCCTGGGCTCTGTTCTGTCTTAGTTAGTACCCTTCGCAGATCTTTAGTTCTTAACCTACTATCCTAGGAAGGTGATCAGTCTTCCTTCACGTCACCCCCTCCCCATGAGACAGATAGCAGATGTCCCGGGATTATAAGTCGCGGTGCCCTGCTTCTGTGGCTATAAAATTGAAAAAGTTACATGAGTCACCCATTCATTCTCGGCTTGTTTCTTGTATCAGTTTAAATGTCTACAGGCCAGAATCGATGATGTGAGAATAAACAACACTTCAAATCTCTTTCGTTGCTATCGTTCTATCATTCCAGGCTTAAAACACAACATCATTTTTTTTCCCTCCTCTCTCTTCCTCTTTAATGAAATCTTGACAGCTCAAGCAATGTGTTACATAACCTCGGAAATAGATGAAAAAAGGTCTTTTGCCACTTCATCATCCCTAATCTTCATCTATATGCAAAATTGTCACCTTCTAACAGATTTTACTGATCTTCATTTATACATTAAAAAAAATACAAAACAACAACAACAACAACAACAACAACAACAAAAACAAGCATTCCTTTGAATGCACACTTCTATTTAAAATATTCTGATGAGGGGTGCCTGGGTGGCTCAGTTTGGTTAAGCATCTGCCTTGGGCTTGGGTCATGATCTGGGGTCCTGGGATCCAGCCTCAGTAGGGCTCCCTGCTCCGTGGGGAGCCTGCTTTCCCTCTCCCTTTGCTTGCCTTATTCCCTACTTGTGCTCTCTTTCTCTGTCAAATAAATAACTAAAATCTTTTTAAAAAATATTCTGATGGGTTCCCAGGGCATTTGCCCAAATAATTTACTAAAATAGATAAATAGATACCTGATCACAAATGGGGTATTCCATCACTGAAACACTTAGAATGGGTAATGTTTGCTGTTGCAAATAGTTCAAATATATATAACAGATGAGGAAAAGCTACTTTCATTGTAAACAACTCACATTACAGTAACCTTCCTCAGGACAAAATTGTAGACACTGTGCACTTGAATTTTGATTGAATGGAAAAAGTAATATAGAAAGGAACATCGACTTGTGGATTTAAAAAATGTGTACACTTTATAAAATCTGACTCTTATCAAATTGTAAAGGAATCAAAAAGTGTATTTTTATTTGTTGGGAGTACATGAGTTTATATAATATAAGTTTGCGTTTTTTTACATAATTATAACCCATGAAGATGAACAATGCAGGAGATAGTTTATCAAGGTAATAATTAGCATTATTTATGATTTTAAAGTACATCTATATAATTAATAACACCCATACTATAAATTCTCTCTCATAAATGTAAAGAATAGGTAAATAATTTTATTTGACAATAAAAAGGGATTTCTGGGATTTTCTCCCTTCTGAAATTATTTAAATTTTCATAAATAAAATGTGAATCTTCTCAACTGTTTCTTATCCCAATTGGTGCGCTTTTTAATTTATTCTTGATTTTTGGAAATAACAGAGGGCTATTCGTTAGTATCTAAGTTTTAATAGTTGTATTTAATTGACTCTGGCTTGGTTTAATAATAGATGATAAAACGTGGAGAGTTTAGACTAACCCTGATTTTAGTCTTTAATTCTCCATAATTTCTTGACATCACTAAAGGGGAAATTCATGGGAGTCATATAGAACCACTGTTATATGTATTTATTGCCTCTGAGGTTTTAAATGTGAGATTGGTGTATGCCTGGACCTGAGCCCTTGTGAACATATGTTCACAAGAGGCAAAAGGGCAAGAGAGAAATTTTATGAAAACCAATCTATATAATTCAAAATTCATACCTGTTTAGTATGACTCATAGAAAAAAAACAACTCTGATATCAAAAGATACTCAATCTTTTTACTGAATCCAGATCATATTATCTACACTGTACCTACAGGGAAATTTTTCATGAACCTAAAGGAACTAAGCTTCAGGGACCCTCCTCCCTTTCAGAGGCCTTCCTAAGGTCCTGAACAAACAATGTGTTCACACGGTTTGTGTGTTCACATATGTCTGTAAACTCTGCACAGGTGACATACTTAGTTAGGATCACTCTTTCTTTCCACTCACATTTCCCCTCCATCACCTGTTCTCTTGAGCTGCTAGAACAGCTATGAGGAGCTGCTAAGGGAAGGTTGAGTGACGATACTTTTAGTGGGTATAATGTTGTGGTTCTCATCATTTCCCCATATAGCTCACTATTGACAGCTGTCCTGGGGAGGAAGTTGCTTCCAAGAATGCACCTGCTTCCTCCATCCCATCACACTCCTGCTCTCAGCTGGATAGTCCAGGACCTGTACTCCCATTGTGATATGAAGTGTTCTGCACACACACACACATTCCAGGGATGTGGCCCATGGAGGAAGAGCAAACTCAGCAATGTATGGAGTCAGAATCAAATCTGGAGGAGTCTGAAAACATCATATGCAAACTGTTACTGTTATGGTCATGGAACCGTTATCAGTTGAAAGTTCTTTTTTGTCAGGAATATTTCTAATACATTGTATAAAATTATAAATTTATCTTACGTTTTATTTTTTCTTTGCTGAGTATCATGCAAAATGGCATTTATCAAAATTCTTATATTTGCACAGCATAAATTGCAGCAGCACTACCAAAAATGGATATGTTTGGAACAGCTCAGATGGGAAAGAATCTGACAGAAATTTCCCCTAATTTGATAAAAAATTCTACAGTTGTGCAGCTGAAAGGATTTTTTTCTAAACAATCAATAATGTAAAGCAAATTTTGATTAGTCGAGCTAAAAGAGCCACAAAATTATCTTTTTATCTCTACAGAAAATATTACAAGTGATATCGTGTTATGGAAAGGGTGATCAAAGTGTATGTAGCTAAATATTAAGTGTGTGTATTGTAGAGTTTGTCAAGCAATCAGTTACTAAGAATATGTACATTTTGAAATTTGGAGTATTTTTTATCATTTATTATTTGTTGAGTTTTTTAAAAAATTGACTTTTTAACAACTTTGAGACTCTTTTAACATACAAAAATTGCATATATTTAAGATATATAATTTGATGTTTGATATATGTATACAATGCGAAAGGATTATCGCAATCAAGCTAAACAGCATATCCATCACCTCACATAGTTGCAGCATGTGTTCATGTGTGTATGTGTGCATGTGTTGAAACTAAATTTAAGGTCTATCCTCTTAGCAATTTCAGTATACTGTACAGTATTTATAATTATTATCACCTTGCTGTACATTAGATGTCTTTCTTTACATATCTTTTTATTTATGAGTTTATATCATCTTTTTAAATGGAACTTTATATATACATCAGACCCCATAGAACTCTGCTCACACCTGGATGTATTTGATTTTTTTTTTTCTCTCTCTTTCTTCTTTTTTAAAAGATTTTATTTTTTTTAAAGTAATCTCTACATCACAACCTTGAAATAAGAGTTGTATGGTCCATTGACTGAGCCAGCCAGGTACCCCAACTCTCTCTCTCTCTCTTTTGTTTTTTGGTAGATGTTTTGAAGATAACCTTTTTTTTCAGAAATAAAATCATAAAATTATAAGATTATTTTTAATTCCAAAGACTTTTACAATTTCTTAAGACTCAAGATTCTTAAGCTTTGTTAGATGCCAAATAAAGACAACAAATCCATTTTTTGGAAAACTAGTCATAAAAGGTAAATAAAAGGAATTATTTTAGTATTACTAATTGATTAAATACCACAAAGTATTCATAAAAATTATCTAATATTGTTTTATGAAAAGAAGCAACATAGCGTATATTTTGATGAATTAATAAATTCCAAATAAATTTTAAGTCATCAAATAATTTTTAATACATTTTGAAGTATACCTTATCTTTAAGGGAAAACATGTTGGAAAAGGTACCAAAATTATAAAAACAAAACACATTTATATAATATGAATATAATACATTTTAACTTATTTAACATAATCAAATGTTTGTGCACTTTGAAATTTTTATTAGACAAAGAGTAGTCACCACTGATTAAATATGTGTTCATTGAATTATCATGGCTATCCAATTAAAGTATAATAAACAATTCTTATTTTCATGGTGTGTTTGTGTAAAATTCCCGAAACTGCATTTTTGTCATTTCGGATTTCTGAATACATGCTATGAAATAACATGCCCCAAATTCCTTTCCTCCTTTTATTAGATTATAGGTGATTTGTTTGCATGAACTGTGACGGAATAAAACATGTTAAAATGAGATTATTTAGAAAAACTAATTCAAAAGACTGGAAGGATTCGGAGAAACATGAGAACATTAGAACAGTTTCTGTTAAAAGAATCCACTTTTCATCTAGATTGTCGCTTTCTAATTAATGAGCACACACTGAAGTCACCTAGGAAAGCAGCACTGGAAAAAGAGGCTTCAGGAAGAAACCTGCGCAGAAGTCTTACCCGCAGAGGGCAAAGCCCCCTGTCCGTTCTTGCCTCCAAGTCGGCTGCACACAAATTAAACTGCACTTCAGGAAAAGTGGTTTTGAATTGTAGACACACATTTTAAAATAAAACTTGTGGAGTTCTTCTCTGTCGAAACCATCTGAACTGTCAGTTTAGCTAACCTTTGTTTGCCTGTCACTGAGTTCCCGTGATTAAATGTGAAGATTATAATCATTAACCATGCCAGGGGTTCACTGTGGGTGGAATTTGATGTGCAGATGACATTCTGTTTATACGATGAAGTCAAAATCAGACTTCATTTTTTCTAGCTCAGCACCCCGAGGTCTCTGGGTTAGCTACCCAGGGCCAGAGGCACTCGTGTTTCCTGACTGTAGATTAAATCCTGTATTTTCAGCGGCTGGGGACTATTTCCCTACATCCTGTGATCGCTGCCTCCCCTTGAACTGAGACATGGACATATTTGACATTGTAGGGGCGGCTTAATTGAATCATTTTCATCCATTTAAAAATATCATTTTTTTAAAAACATTTTGTCCATTAAGCGATTTTTAATGAATATGTTCCTTTGTCGTGTTAGATTCTTGCTATAAATAGCAGTAACATAAAGAATGTCAAATATTGCTGAAGTTATTCGGCTACACATGCAAGCAGAGCAGATAGAGGCTTAGCAGACTAAGTGATAAAGTGATTTCTCCAAGAGCTAGTTTTTAATACGTTTCTCTATATATTACGATGTGTGATAACTTTAACTGTGTTTATTCACTGTGTGAAAGGAAATTAGTAAACTGGTAAGCAATTTAAATTCAAGGAAAGTACTTTCTTTTGTTTTCCTTTTAAGTTGAATTAAACTTCATTTGACACGACCACAAAACAAACCTGTATTTTTGGCTAAGATTTAACGATGAAAAGAATGCTATGCTGAAGGACTATAACATATTTATATTTATATTATTTTACTCTCTGACACTTGATTTTTTTTAAATTGAGGGCAGATTTGTAGTTTGCAATTTTTACTCCCTACAATAGATTAAAACTTTATTCTAAATAAGCAAATTTGCCATTCAACAAGCTTCAAAAAGTACACCCTCGGTGGTTGATTTAACTGTTTAAAACACATTGATTTACTGACTACCTAAGCTTCTAAGATACAATGAACACGATCACTAAGTAAGTCACGTATCAAAGAAAAGAAGTAAAGCTCCTCCATAAAACACTTCTGATTTAAAAATCACATTCCTAGATTCTATTAGGCTTTATTAATTGATACAGCAAATAAAATTAGAAATAACCAAAATCCAATTACATATTAATAACTTTTTTTGCCAATCAGTAAAAATACTATTTGCCATCCAAACATAACCTGTCAACTTCAAATAACATCTCAAACATCCTTGGAAGTAATAAGTTTTGCATGAAAAGTAATAAAGTAAGGCTGTATGGTTTCAAGTAACTATAGATATAGTTTCTCATAAAAGAAACCTGATGCCATTTGCAACATATACATTGATCTTTACTGTAATTCACATGAGCTTATTTTTTTTTAATGTATGGAATAATGACCTAAGTGTGATTACAAGAGTGTTGAATGAAAATGCACCATGTTTAGTATTGTGAATTCAGATAATCTCAAGGCAAAAACCATTGAAGGGATAGCGATAATATTTGAAATAGGGTAAATTATAGCTATGATGCACTAATTAAAACCACAGATGAATTGTAAGAGAAGACAACTTGAATCCCTCATTTAGTGGGTTTATCTGCCTCTGTGTCATGGGGCTGTCCTGCTGCTAAATCTTCTCTGAACTTGTTGTTTTCATTCACGTTATAGTGATTTTTCCAGTGGATCTCTGCAGTGAGCCTGCTCTCTTCCCTCCTTGTCATGCACACTGTCGGGAGTGGGGTGGAGGAGGCATGACTGCAGCCCTCATAAAGGCTCTGCAGGTGCTCCTCAATACTGCCCTTTTGGGTAAAAGAGAGAGGAGTCAGGGTCAAGGGAGACACTGTGCAGAATGATTATAACTGAGGCAGGTGCTTTCTTATGAAATGAAAATCCAACATAAGACATCATCATCTCATGGGGCCACATTTATTCCAACATAACTTTGATGGACAAAGGTAACACGCCCTCCTCACCCCACCACCTGAATGTATATGGTACATCATAAAAGAGATCTATGAGCCCCTCAGGGACATACAAACATGGGACAAGGTCAAGTGGAAGTCACACATGGTCTTAGAACCAAGAATGAATACTCATAACACTGGCAAGTACAGTTATAGAAATAGACAAAAAATGAGTTCTCCAGTGCTGAGTGCCTATTGTGTGCCAGGCATAATTCAAATTGCATTACATGTATGAACCAATTTAATTCCCAAACCACTCCCTAATTCTTACTTTTACCCCTATTTATAGATGATGAAACTGAAACAGAGAGGTTATGTAATTGCCTGGTATCACACAGATAGAAAAAAAATATAATGATCAAGATACAAATGTGAGCAAGTAAAAACAAAACAGAGCACAACAGATAAAAACACCGTGTCTACAATGAAGGCACACACATGATGTTTCATCATGATGTTGCATCCATGTTCCTGCAAGAGATATGCGGAAGTATTACCACAGAGCCAACTGTGGCTCTATTAGAATGGTGGGAAGTCTGGTGGGACTTTTCTTTATATATTTACCTTTCCTTTGATTTTGTTTGTTTTTTTTTTTATAATGGCCATTAGGCCATATTTTAACTTGAAAACCCTGGTCTAAATGGTTTAGCTAGAAATTTAAGATTCAGATCCTGGAGGGATGCCTGGGTGGCTCAGTGGTTGAGTATCTGCCTTCAGCTCTGGGTGTGATCCTGGGGTCCCAGAATCGAGTCCCACATCAGGCTCTTTGCATGAAGCCTGCTACTCCCTCTGCCTGTGTCTCTGCCTCTCTCTCTGTGTCTCTCATGAATAAATAAATAAATCTTTATTTTAAAAAAATCCAGGTCCTGGAAAGTAAACCTGAGACAATATCAAGGCTCTCATACTAAAGGCATAACTAGTTAGATTGGAAACACAAGCCCAAACATAAAGAAGACTCAATATTTAACTGGCCTGGTGAGACTCCTACCCTATGTTAGCTACAAAGGTCCACAGATTTTATGAAAAATAGAAGTGACTCCTTCAGGGAGTAGTTAAGTAATCCCCTTACTATGAGCTCCAAATTAAGTGAACATTTGTTAACAAATTAAACAAGACTTGTATTCAGGCGATAACTCCCCTATGAAAATACAGGTTTTCCTTTTATCATTGGTTAGAGTATGTGCCAGAGGGCTTTTAGCATTTTGAATGTCACCCTGCTCGTGTCACATACATAGCTAGTTTCTTATTTCTGCTGATCCTTTAACCTACCATTGATATGATGAGCACTGGATATTACATAAGACTCATGAATCACTACCTCTGAAACTAATAATACACTATTGTATTAATTAATGTTAATTAATTGAATTTAAATTAAAAATAAAGTAAATAAACAAAATAAAGATAAGAAATAAAATAGCCACAGTCCAAAACACTAATAACACCAAGTGCAGGCAATGATGTGGAGCAATGAGAACTTTAGTTCATACTGATGAGAGTGTAAACGGCACATCCACTTTGGAAGATCGTTTGGCAGTTTCTTACAACACCAAACACTCTTACTATATGGCCAGTCATCCCTCTCCTTGATATTTAACCAAAGTAGTTGAAAACTTATGTCCACAGGAAAACTTGCATGCATGCCTATAGCAGCTCTGTTCCTAACTGCTAAAACTTAGACAGGACTGTGATGCACCCAGACAATGGAGTATTATTGACTACCAAAGAGCAATGAGCTATCATGTCATGAAAGACATGGAGGAACTGTATATGCCTGTTACTAACTGAAAGAAGACGATCTGAAAATCTACATCCTGTATGATTCTAACTAGATGACATTCTGAAAAAGGCAAAACTGTAGGGGAAAAATCAGTGGTTGCCAGGAGTTAGCAGGGAGATAGAAATGAATAGGCAACACACAGAAATTTTAGGACAGTGAAACTATTCTGTATGCTACTAGAATGGTGGATACATGGCATTATCTATTTGTCAAAACCCACAGAATGTACAACACTAAGAATGGACCCTATTGTAAAATGTGGGTTTGGGGTGATAGTGATGTGTCAGTGTGATAGTGGTGTGTACTATAACCCACATTACACTCTGGTGGGGGATGTTGACAGTGGACACGCTGTGGTGTGTGAAGGCGTGGAGAATATGGGAAATCTCTGTACTTTCCACTTAGTTCTGCCACGAATCTAAAACTGCTCTAAAAAATAAAGTCCAATTCCAATATACAAGAAAAAAAAAGTTTTAGGACTTTAAAACAAAACAAAACAAAAAATCCCACTTACCATTGAACTTGACCTTCACGACTGGTTGGAGTTCCATTCATCCTCTGATGATGGCTTCCACTTTTTGCTAACCACCATCTAATCCTGCAGTTTTCGTATCCCACAGACCCAGATCTCCTGTGTTTCTGCACCCTTACTCATTTTCCTTGGCTCCCTCTCTTCTGTCTGCACTTACTCCAGAGTTTTTTCACCTTTGCTGAGGAAGATCAATTGTTTTATGAACCCATGCCCTCAGGGTTTTACCTCCCATTCAAGTCATTTATTAAAGCTTTCCTAATTTTTTTCCTAAGAAGGAATACTGATGCCTGCTTTCAATTTTTTTTGTTCCATTACCTAAGCATATTGTAAAGGAAAAGTACATTAAGTCACTTTATTGCTTTTTTAATCTCTCACCAAGTCTCTCCTCCTGTTAATTGGTTCTTTCGCTCTAATCTATCCCCTGGACACCAATACCAGAATGGTTTTCCTAAATCCTAAATCACTACAGTGATCATTTTATCCATTCCCTCAAGTCTCCCTATCATCCAAATAACAAAGCTCAACCTCCTGTACATCAGATTTGTCCACACAGACAGGTTACTGGGTAAATTCATTTCACGTCTCGCAGGTCAGTCATTCTGAAGTACTTGTACTTTTGCCAAAGGTGTCCATGCCTGGTTCCTGACCCCTCTCTCCCTGGGGCATATTCCCCTGACTTTTCCCAGCCTCTGTTTTCATGGAGTAATCACCAACATTGCTTATCTTAAGTTTCATATCTCTTATGAAGGACTTACCCTCATCCCAAGTTGAATGAATCTCTCTCTTTTTGTGTTCATTGAATCGTCTGTCCTTCTAAATTGCAGCTAACAACATGAATCTTTACTTTTCTTAAAAAAGAATTTATTTACTTATTCATGGGAGACAGAGAGGGAGAAAGAGAGAGAGAGAGAGGCAGAGACACAGTCAGAGGGAGAAGCAGGCTCCCTGTGGAGAGCCCAATGTGGGACTTGATCCCATGACCCCAGGATCATGACCTGAGCCACCTAGGTGCCCTTCATCTTTACTTCTTATCTGCGTGCATTTGCTGAACCCTATCAGGTATTTTTTAACCCTAAAAACCACAATAATATCTAACATCTTTTAAACAATAAATATTAAGTGAGCAAATGACTTCACAATTTAGCACTCACATGAAATGTTTAAATTCAAGACTGTTCATAAATGTGAAAAGACTGTGACACACAACAACTGAACATTTAACAACATCATCAACTATTAAGAAAAAAATCAATAGATTCCTGCTTTGTCTTAAAATAGAATTTGTATCACATCATAATGCTATACATTAGAGCATCCATCTAGAGTCACTGAAATTTCTTACAAATCAACACTTTAAAAAGTTAAGCTTTATATATGCAGGTATTTGATCTCAGTGATATGCCTTTCAATAAATACCCTGACATCTGTATCAAAATATTAGACTGTTATTTCTAACATTATATCTGCTCTAAGAACAGCCCAATATTTGAAATCAGAGTTATTCTGAAAAATCCAGGGTATACTATCATATTGCGCAGGAGGTAGCACTTCCTTTTCTGAAACCGGGATCCAGGGGCTGACATGTAGGAGACTGGATTCTGGTTTCAACATATCAGCCTTGCCCAAGTCAGCACCTCAAGTTTCAATTGCTGGGGGTGGGAGAAGATAATTCACAAAGTTATTTTAATTCACATCTTTATATATATATAATATTTATTGACATATATTAATATTATATTATTGTAATATATATATTAATTTCTAGACTGGCCTCAGAAGCGGCCCCCAGCAGATGCTCTACATTTGCAGAGTTAAGTCTCACTATATTTCAGTCCTCTCTGGCTCACCCACATCTGGAGTTCCTGACCCTGCTTCCATTGCTTCCACTGTTGCTCCATGAGAAGGTTTTAGTTTAGTGAGGGCTTCTCAAAATTTAACATGGATAAGAATCACCTGGAGAACTTTTTTTTTAAAGATTTTATTTATTCATGAGAGACACAGAGAGAGAGAGGCAGAGACAGAGGCAGAGGGAGAAGAGGGAGACAGAGGCAGAGGAAGCCCAATGTGGGACTCAACCCAGGACCCCAGGATCATGACCTGAGCCAAAGGCAGATGCTCAACCACTGAGCCACCCAGGCGTCCCACCTGGAGAACTTGTTAAAATGCATGTTCTGATTCTGTGTCTCTGGTGTGGGGTGGGAGAGTTTTAATTTCCAACAAGCTCCCAGATGAGGACACTGCTAGTTCTGTGTCATGAATCATTTTGTGTAGCAAGAATTTAGTTGACAAAGCATGGATTATTGGAGTGATTATATAGTAGGTTTGTTTAGATTTTGGACTCTGGTTTCACTATTTACTAGCAGGGGAACCTTGAATAACCTGTATAAATGTTCTCAGCCTCAAGAAACTTTTCCAATAAAATGGGCTGTTAATATTTCAGAGGGCTTATGGGAGGACAGGGGAAAATATACTTAAATGTCCACTGCCTGTTAAATGGGAGGTTACTCCTCAATGTAAATGCCCTTTGCTTCTCCCCTTCCCCTGAACCTTCAGCCCGATCACTTATTGAGAGACTTTGTCACTCACTTTCTCCTGCTCCTGCTTGCCCCTTCTAAGATCATGAGGACCCACCCTGGGGAAATCTTGGTAATGCAACCCTCTATTATCAAAAGAAAACTTTTTTCCCCCTAGATCTATAGTTAACATTCCTCCAGTAAGTTTTGTGACATTCATTGAAGACAGGGAAATTTCATGAGAATTTTTACTGGGCTGTCTAATTTGAACATGGTAGGTGCTCAGTAAAAGTCACCCCTTCTCCCTTACCAACTTCTCTCCTAGTAAGTGGGCATATCATAAAAGCCCATTTTGCTAGTGTGCCCGTGTATGGTGATTTTCCTGAATTCCATTTGGTTGAAAAGTTTAATTTTAATAAAACAAGTTTATTATTTATATGATCCAGCATAATCCATTTCAGATTATTATTTTTTTCAATGTTTAAACAGTTGTTTGAGTGTCAATTAAAAGGAGCTATAGAACACAGAATAGAAATTACCATCATCATTGTGGCATTTGGTGTATAAACAATCAGATGCATTTGATCCCGAAATTAAGCAAGCAGAGAAATATTAGAACAAATATACTGCAGACCAAAATAACATGACAGATATGATTTATGCATGAAGGCTATGGGAGGTGGCATATTTTTAAAATTGTCTATGATCGATGCTACATTAAGTAAAAACTTATTATTTGTGGTATTCTCCACTAGTATATGTTTTTAGAGAGAGAGGTAGAGACATAGGCAGAGGGAGAAGCAGGCTCCATGCACTGGGAGCTCGACGTGGGATTCAATCCCGAGTCTCCAGGATCGCGCCCTGGGCCAAAGGCAGGCGCCAAACCGCTGCGCCACCCAGGGATCCCCCTAGTGTATGTTTTATTCCAACTTTTGTTTGATATTATTCCCTTCCAATCAAAGATATAGGCCATCCACCTCAATGGTGGACTATACCTTCATGTAATATCTCATAAATATCGTAACTTCTTATATTTCCCAAATGTCTCTGATTCAAGGGGAAAAGTTACGTTAAGCATTGCTTTAGATTCTTTCAGACGTTGTTAGTCTAGCACAATATTAGAAATGTTGTGCTAATCTTTATCCTGGTGTAAAATGTGGTTAATTAAGCTTTACTTGAAAGCAGTTTTACTCCTCTTAAAAAATCTGTTCCAGTTACTTAACTGAGTAGATTTAAAAACTGTACATGGCCTACTACTTTCCTATCAACAGCATGCTTATAATCTATTTGCCATGAATCAAAATGTACACATATTTGTACACATCTGTGCCATAATCTGTGGGTCCTTTATGCTTATCAGACACCTGTCTCTATTCAGGAGTCCCGCCTGTCAAGTTTTACCTTTCAAGTCCCAGGATTCTAAGCCAGGTATTTTTCATTGATTTGATAGCTTAAAATTAAAAGTTAAATACAAAAGAACAGATAAGTATGAAATGTTTTTCTTCCTTTAGACATAGACTTTTTAAATTTTATTTTGCTTCAGGGATATTAATACATGATTAATACATTTTGCTTCATATATATTAATACATGAGTGTAGGTTGGCACTTCAAAACAGATATCTGTTACACAAAACATGGTTTTCCAAACTTTTATGCCCATGAAGCTTTTTTATTTTTACTTTTGTTAATGAATCATCCAATAGGCCTGCAGAACATAATAGCATTTGAATTGAATGAACCCAGGTTTGCATACTGGTTCCCAACTTTAGTTACAAACAGATTTCTTAATATCATCCAATACTAATATTTTCTAAGGAAAAGGAAACTGAGATCAGGCTTTATTCCCTCAGATTGATGCAGATATAAAGTGAAATTATACATGTGAAGTGCTTACCATTGTTCCTTCCGCTAATAATTAATACATGTCTCCTTCTATCATCATTAATCTAGTTTCTTTTCATTTATTTTTTGAACAATAACATTCTGAGAGACTTCCCAAGTCATTTAGGATCCATTAACCCCAAAGTTCTTCTCATATTCTTTTTTGCTAACTGAAGTATTGCACTCCCTTTTGAGATTAATATTTACCTGAACTTGCCCCTGTCAAGTAACTAATCAAAGAAACACCACGTTTGTTATGTGTTTTCTTATTTCTCCATCCTGATTCCACAGGACAAATGGAAACATTTATCTACAGGTGGATAGATGTCAGTCTTCAAATAGTAATATTAATCATGCTACATGAACAGATTCATCACCAAAATTTACATTTATTAAAAAATTGTTGGGAGAAATAGATCTAGTCGAAGTCCCTATTCTTAGAATTAGATGATCACAATTTCCAAACTCATCCCAGACTATCTCCTTCTCAAGGTGGAAAGATCACCCAAATTCACAAAGACCTAACATTCTAAATATTCTAATATTAACATTTATTCTCAGTGATCTAATAAGAGCATTCAAATTAAAATGTAATTAACGTTCCTTAATCTGGATGCCTAGGTTAAATATTAATCACATAGATTCAGTGAATTTGAATCTACTTTTATTTCCTAGCTTTGCTTCTCATGGAGCCACCCAAGAACAAGCACATTTTAATTTTAATTACATTATCCAAATGTTCACCAATGAAATGTAACAAAAATAAAATCATGCTATAATTAATTCATGTTGTAATTACATGATAGTCATAAACAAGTGTGGCCCACCCATAGCAAAATGACATATCCATGAGATTATATACATATTTCTTTTGAATTTATGTTTGGATATCACTAATTTTACATTTATCAAAATACTCATGGAGAAATCCACTAGGTTAAATGTTTATTGCAATGTAAATGTATATAGGGTACAGCAAGCTTACTAAATGAAGTACACATAAATTGTGGGGGTGCCTGGGTGGCTGCTCAGTCAGTTAAGTGTCTGGCTTGTGATTTTGGCTCAGGTAGTGATCTCAGGTTTGTGAGATGGAGCCCTCCGCCCAGTCTATGTGCTCAGTGGGGAGTCTGCTTCTCTCTTTCTTCCTCTGTCCCTGCCCATGTGCTCTCTCTCTCTCTCTCTCTCAAAAAAAGAAGAAATATAAATTTCTAAACCACTATTTCATCTCTAAAGATATGTCTCTGTCAAAGTTTCTTGTAGTAAAGTCTATACCCAGAAAACCCACCTAATAATGAGCATTGATAAAAAACCATAGTGGGCTTCACTGTGAAATATTTAGAGCTATGACCACTAGCATTTTTATTCAATACACAAATATGTAGTGAAACAGTATAGATTTTATAATACTATGACAGCTTATGAATTGAAAGAAATATTTAATTTCATAGTAAGTAGCTTTATTGTTTTTCCTTTATACCTATACTTTTTACTATTGAACTTTTTAGTACAACCAAATTTCCAGAGCCTCAATTGTGTTTTAAGTGTAATGTTATTTAAAGCATACCTAAATAGTATTATTAAACACACACACACATACAAACACACACACTTCACATTGAAATCAGTCCCTGATGAGCCATATATATACAGGCAAAATTAAGGCATCTGTCCTTAGCAGCATACCTCCATATAGTTCCTTACTAATTCTTTTACAATAGAGATTTATTTTGAGTTTATGTCTTTTCCAATTTTTTCTGTTGCTTTTTAATACATCTAGGTCTTAAGATTAATATGATTATTGAATTTCTCATTTGCAAGAATTAATTATAATTTCTAAAACTAGATAATACTTCCTGTATCTGCCAAACTTAATTTCAATTATCTTACCAAGCATGACCTCTCCTTGCTCCTCTCTCTCTCAGGGCCTCCTGAGAATTTTATCCAGTGTTATACATTGCTAATCTACGTATGATAGAAAGTATACACTAGAAACTACGGTACACATCATGATTTAACTTTTTCTTCCCAGATCCTGCTACCTAAATACTTACTGTTACTGAAGACACCCCTCCCTTTCAAGCCCAGAAGACTGGGAGTATATTCCATGAAATCATACTTGCCATTTCCCCTCCTAGTGGGGATTAGTTAATGACCTCTCCATACCGCTTCTCTCCTGGTATTAACTTTAGCATGACGTGTACTGTCTCCCTTCCTGCTTCCCCCACTGCCTCTGCATCATTCTTGGAAACCAGAACATCTGCAAGGATGATCCACCCAATACATCACTCGCTTGTCCATGCCTGGACCTCCTTTCCTCTACCTTTTTCTCAAATGCATTATGTCACCCTGCTATGCCTCTTCCCATCATCAGTATCTGTGTCACTTTTACATCTTGATTTCAAATGTTTGCTTTTGATTCACCTGTCTCTGACTTTTCCAACTTCCACTTTTACACAACTGTCCATCACAATCACCAAGTAATGCATTGATCCTACTTGGCTTTTACTGTATCTTGACTATCCTCATTGTCCAAACTTTGTTTTTTTGCACTTAGCACTGTAATCACGCTCTTGTGAGCATCATTAACTTCCTTGCCCTTCTGAATTGGGGGACACACTCACCTGTGGAAATATTGTTGCTTCAGAATCTCTGTCCCCTGCAGAGGCTGCACACATGCAGGTGAATGTTGCTGGATAAAAATTTCAGAAACTTGTTGGATGGACTCACATCAAGTATATGAGAAAGTATTTGAGACCATTGATCTCACATCAAGTATATGAGAAAGTATTTGAGACCATTGATCTCAAATAGGCTCTCGACCATGGGGTTATACAACTCCATTTCTCTAGTAAATTGTCTTTTTACTCTCTCTGGGGGGACAGTCTCATTCCTTCTCAAATCACCAACTCCTCTACCACTTGACTCTCAGCACAGGAATGAAACAATGAAACCGGTCAAGAACTATACCTCACTCTTCAAACACCCCTCTGACCATCTGTACCCCTAAGGTCAACTGCTCCACGTGTGGACATGAAAAAACAGTCACTGTTCAAAGATTCACCTCAACACCTGTGTCCCCTATGCTCTTCCTACCTGTCTTTGTACTGACTTCCTTTCCTTCACAGCTAGATTTCTCCAAAAGTTTCCCTTCATCCTGCCTTACCTACTATTCCATCTCCCAGTTTCACCTCCACTTACTCTGATCAGACTTCTAGAGCATCCCTCCAGAGCTGCTCCGGTGTAGTTTGCCACACCTGAAGGTCAGTGTTTCATCTTCATGTGATTGTATCTTGTTGGCATTTGGCACTCTCTCTTTCATAAAATTTTCTTTTCTCGGCTTTCTTGACATTTTACCCAGTCACTGGCAATGTGCTCACATTTCTTTTGTTGTTTTCTTTTTCTACTTTATTGATGCACCAAATAGAGCCCTGTTCTAGGGCTCCTCCTCACCCCTAATCTGTATATCTGCACTCCCCCCACAAGGTTACCTTACTTGTCCCATGACTACAAGTGGTATCCATACACTAACCTTCAAATTTACATTGCAATCAGCAGCACAGCCCTATTCTGTGACCACCAGATGCCTACATCTGACTCCCTACTTGCTGTATTCATTAGTAGATGCACCAAGTTTAGACAAAGCAGAAACAATGGTTTTCCCTTCCACTGATTTCTTCCCAATTCCCCCCTTCAAGCACTCTCCCTTTATTAAATGCCATAACCATTCACCCAACCACGTGACTCTTCTGTATGAACTTTTCAAAATTTTATTTTGCTACTTTCACCCTTGAAATGAAAGTAAAACAAAATAAAACCCTGATGTAAATCTAAATAGAATTCTTTTAAGAGTGTGAAATAATTTTTTTTGAATCAGCATTATTACATCAATAAATCTTAGCTTAAAAGGATGATAAATTTATATTTTTTATATTGACAAGCTGGTATTAAAAATTAGATGTATTAGCAACACTTATTCCACCTCATTTGAGTTGTCTATTTCAAACCACATTGACTTCAGTATCTGTCATTCTGACAATGAAAATCATATGGTAGTGTTACAGTAATACAATAAAGTATCATAAAATAATAGTGCAAACACTTGGCAATTTGGAAAAACAGAAATTTAAAAACTGTACTTCAAATACTATATATATATAAATTTTTTAATTCATTAAAAATAATTTATATATTTATCTGGAAAGAAGTACTGTCTTATTGCAGTGTTAATTGATTGCAATGATATTTTTATCTTATATTATCTTTATTTCATCACTCACGTTTGTGTTCATACACTATATGTTTGATTATATGACACATTAATTATTTAAGCTAACATATGATTAATTTTCTTCAAATTATGGTAGTATATTTTTGTCTTAAAAACACAGAATGAATCTTACGTGATAGTTGTTACATGTTAAATTGTTATGGCTATAGTGTGATTTCCAATAATGGAAATGTAAAAGATATATAGACAAAATGCTTATAATTATTGTTAGATCTATTTTACATACAGCAAGTATGTGAGATATTATAGCCGTGGCAGGAGAGTAATTATTTTAATAGAATGATACCAGTATGCAAAATTCTCAAAGTTGGCATTCTTCTTTTTTCTAATATCTTCAAATATTGAAGTGCACAAAGAATTATAAAAGTTAAATAGGTGTAAGCAGAAAATGGTTTTATACCTGATAAATTATGTATTTGACAAGATTTATTATTATTACTGCCCAGCTTCGCCTCGTTGAAACAGCACTCTGCCACTTTTTCAATATTCACATGTTTCATTGATAAGATCTCATTGACTAATCCCAGAAGATTTCCTCCATGTAGCACTTCAGTCCTATGTATTTTGCTTAACTGAAGCATGCTGGGGAAAATATCATTGTTTTCATTAATATGCTGAGTGAAAATAACCTTAGGTAAATTATTTCAGCATTTAAATAGCCTAACAGTTCTATATACTCTCAGACTTAACCACAGCAGATTTTGCAATTGTAGATGTGCTTCATAATTGTCTGCTGTTATAAGTGTCTACTGTTTGCAATTCTGAGATACCTATGGGTAGGCATGGGAATGGGTGATCGTGTGTGGAATAATTTTTGAATGTTTCAAGAAAGAATTAAGTTCAGATACAAAGGCAGTGTTTGAGAAAAGTCCTCTTGCCTCTTCTGACAGAGGAACTGAACAGGACCAGCTGTCCAATACCATCATCATGGATCATGAGATCAGCTGTGGCCCCTGGTGCCTGGAATCCGCCGAATTCCATCCAACTCAGGAAGCACATTACTCAAGCCCTACCCTCTGGGAAGTCCTCAACCCACAGTTTCTATTACAAATGTAACAACAAAAGCAAAGGAGTCGTAACAAGTTATGAGAACTTGTTTCTTCCTATGCCCCTATACCATATAAAAATTGTGGGTGGTCTTGAGTGCTCCTACAACCTCTGAAAGTTTTAAGAAAAAAAAAATCATTTCTTTTTTGCAATATCAGACATCATGTGTATGAGGAAAACCCCAAACCACCCTGTAGTCACACATCGTTTGTGACATGTATGCAATAAAAAGGCCAATCTGGTTTTTGAGGTTAAGTCATTTTATCACATTTACATTTCACAATGATCATTAGACTAGTCCGGGCTGAGGGAATCAATTGTAAGAATCTAAGTATTAGCAATAAAACACAGACTTTGTTGAATCTTTTATCAAATTTTAGAAATCTGGACTAATCCCAAACCCTCCCTGAGTAGTCTGAACTTGAAAAGCTATAAAAGATGTCAGAGAAAAATAACAATTTCATGAACTGTTGTTTTTATATGTTACATTCTGTTGGCATTATCGCATCCCTCAAATATCTGAAAAATGTCTACGATTAGACGCTTCAATTAAGTGCCCTAGAAGGTGGCCTGTAGAACTCAGGGCAGAGGTTCCATCCGGTGGGTGCACTACAGCCTAGCTCCTGAGCGGCCACACATGGAGCGGAGAGATTAACGTGTGCATTTTGAGGAAGAGGGTCAGGCCAGCTGAACTCTGGTTTCTTATTTATTTCTAAAACTTGATCTAGCATATCCAACCTATCTCTCTTCTATAATCTAAACTTCACTCTGTTGAGTTGAGATGTGAAAAGATACTATGTGTCACTAATTAGTGACTTAAAAATCCATTATTCTTTAACCCCTGTTCTACATATTACTTGCCCCCCCACCCCCGGGGGTCAATTGATGTTTCAAGCAAGTAAGACTGCAGGAAAGGTATTAGCTGCAGGATTGCCAGAGAAAAACAAGACAGTGACCTTTCCAAATTCCCTAGAGTTGGAAGAAGAAAGAATAATGCATTTGCATAAATAGAAATAATGATGTATTTAATGGTAAGCATCTTTGGGTGAGTATTGACTCAAAAACTTTGAGTAAATTACTGAGAGATGGATTTATTCTGCTGTGTAAATTCATATGTGAATGTATCCAAAAGATATTTATGAGCATCAGAGGTGTAATTGTTCTGATTGTTCTGTACCTCTTAGAAGATGATTAGTCATTTTTAAATAGTTTTCAAACAAGGTTATATTGCTGTGCCAAATCCTACACAATCATCCTAGTTATACTCATAGACGTGGTTTTATTGGGAAAAAATATTTTATTTATTTATTTATTTATTTATTTATTTATTTATTTATTTAGGAAAAAAACTTTTAGGACATTTCACACATATTTTGTTTTTTTTTTTCCTTGCCAGTCATTTACCTTGCTTTTTCTCACGCCATAGTATTATAAATACTACTATTATAGTATTATGAAACACCATCCCATTGATGTAAAGTCATTTGTGAATCGGCCTCCTTGCAAATTCAGTTCCTGGTCGGCAGGAAACCCGGATTTTCAGGTGCTGGGGAAATGCAAGGCTGAGGAATGCGTCTAAAAATAAAATATTTAAGATCAGAGTTAATAATGACTTCACCCTAGCAAAAAAGTTCCCCCCCCTCAATTAAAATGAAACAAAGTTACTCGTGTCATTGGCAAGCCGAGTGGAGCCAGCCCGCGGTCCCTGCAACAATGGAGTCATCAGGCCCCTTTGCGGGGCTCTAATTCGATGTGTCAGGCCCTCATCAGCTCTGTTGCACGGGCCTGGGCTCCAGAAGAGCGGGTTTGTCCACCACCGCCCCAGCTCAGCGGCCGGGGATGCAGAGCAACGGACCAACCCGGGCAGCTCGCACGGCGTCTGCGATGGGGACAAAGTGAATCCATCATCTGCTGGAGAGGCCGAGGGAAAGTGACAGGCTCATTCATGCCTCCGAGACATTTTTGAGGTCTATTGAAAATTTTAATCTGTGCACTCTCGGTGAACCCCCGCGCTCCCTAATTTAGAGCACGTAGCCGTGTGGAGTCTGCCCGCCGCAGATAGGGCAGGCGGCGGCTGCAGGGCCGCAAGCCCCCGAGCCCTGGCCTTCTCTCAATGCATCCTGCCTTGAACTTGACACACACATGTGAGCTCCATTTACAGGAGGATTTCAGAGTTAATTAAACGCTGAATTTGTTTCTTTAGAAATCACATATGCCTCGGGGTTAAGTAATAGCATTGCAGCAACTACTTTAATTTAGGATTAAGCATACTGTACATTTTCCGAGGGAATTTTATTTTTACAAGGAACACATCGATAGAGATGGGGAAATTGTCCCCCCTCTGTTACTACAAAAGGTTTTTAAAATCGCTTTGAAGAAGACACCATATGCTAAAAGATGCTGCAAATCAGCAAATTCAAAATCGTCTTTTTACGTAAAAAAGCATTGGAAACAGACAAATAAAGGACAATGCTGGGAAAATTGCTACTTTCCCTCTGATAAGGCCGGTGAATGACTTCCACGGGAGACTCTTAGCTTTGAGTTTTCTTTGCTCTGGATTTGCTCGGGGCATGCCACGGTGATAATTCCAGAAGCAGAATATTTACAAATATTTGGGTCAAAGATGACAGGTCAGATTTTTATTACCAAACTTGCAGGTCTGTGCTGACATATATCATCTTACTCCCACTGAAGAGTCTTACACAGAACAGTACTTTCATTCTTAATTTCCTTATAGGTGAGTCCTTAACAGTGAACAAAGTGTGAACAAATGAAGAACAGAGCAAACCAGGGACCTAGTATCCCCCTCAGCAGATTTACTTTTGAAATACTTTGCTATAAGTCTTCCCCAGAAATGTAGGATCTTGATTTCATGTGCATTGATAACTTTAAGCATTCTTTGTAAGAATGTTGTATATTAGCAAAATGCCCAAATCTGTGAGGTACTAGATTTACAAAAGGTCAGAAAATATTTTCCAAATAAAATTTAGAAAAATAGAAGGGGGAAAAAGTACATTTAAAGTTTGGGAACACTTCGACCTTTTTCTGCTTATATTTAGTGTAAATTATTAATGAAATGTATATGTTCAGCACAACATAGAGTGCTTCTTTCCTTTCCTGAGCTTTTTCATTGGCCATAAAGTTTGAAATGAAAATAATTGTTACAGTTTTTGAGGCAGAAATACCATTAAGCAGCATTTGGTGTTTTCTGCAATCCAGTGAGCATATGGATTCCCGGAGGTAAAAAGTTCAATTCCTGAGGAAGAACAGAGACAGTGGAGACTACAGTAAAATAAAATAGCCCCAAAGCCCGGCAGAGTAAGCCTCAGCCATAAATCTTATTAATCAGGGATGCCTCACAATAAAGTGAGCAAGGCGGAAAAGCATGCTCTCCTTCAGTGCCCAGATTCTTTATTCCTTAAAAAAGAGTACTGGAAAATGAAATTATTAGGACTCTGAAAGATACAAAATCAAGAAACAGTAAGACCTTTGTAGTTTGTAGAATATAAACGTATATTTTCAAGAAGCATATTTGCCCTTTATGGAATGTGTCACATTTTTATATTTGCCTACATGTAGATTTCTAATGGTCACGTGAAAGTGTCTCATTTTAAGATGTATCTATATGTCATATGATTTCTATTGTTTGGCCCGTTCAGATAAAAATTAACAGTCCTTCTAAATGTGTCTCCTGTCCAAATACATTGTTGAGAGTTTTAATTCTGGAACATTTCCTGTTTAAGTTCTAATTCATTTGGGGAAAACAAAACAAAACAAAACAAAACAAAACAAAACAAAAAAACCCTTTTCCCTGATTTCTAAAAACAGACATTGGGAAAGGAAATGAAATAAAGCAAACTAACATGATCTAATTGTGAGTGGGCAAAGGTCTCAAAGCATTGTAATTTGGAAACTTTTTCTTAATATCAGAAGGAAATCTATTAAAATGAACCATAGGTCTTGAGAAAACACAGATGCAATAATGCAAATAGGCTAATTAAGAGAATTTAACTAGCCTGTTACTTGATAAAAATTAATAATTTTAATTGATTTGGATTATTGTTTGAAAATCATAAAAAACAATTTTATGAATCTTCAAATGTATATATGTTTTGATTTTTTAAATTTCTCAATCTTTTTTAAAAAATGATATTTTACTTTTAAGCAACTTCTGTTTTTTAATTATGAAACAGCATAATGACTTTATAAAACTTCAATGTTATATACACAGTAAAAAAGGAAAAATAGCCATATGTTAGCATATGTAGAGATCCTAACATTTTGGTCTATATTTGTCTTTCCTGGTGAGATTATTCTCACTCAATGGTCCACATAAACATAATTACATACATATAAATAAATGCAAAAGTGAAATTTTGCTGCTTATTTATATGAATCACTCTTATGTTTTCACATAATATTACATCTAATTATTTACCTTATCATCAAGTATTCTTTGAGAACAGGAATTTTGTTAGCTTCATGAATTTCTATGTTATAGATACATGGAGTTTAGTGGATCAATCAGATTTTGGAGGTATTTAGGTTATTTCACTTATTCTCATATGAAAGATAATACTGTACTATAATTTTTCTTTTTCTTTTCAAAGTAGATCCACAGATTTTTTTGTCCATTTTATGGCACCTAATACAAATTTCTTAAGATTTCTAAAATTATAAGACAAATAGATTGTCTTGTTTTAAATTGCATTTTGTCCTCTTCTAAGATTAACTATTATAAGTGCATATTTATTGGATTTTTTATTTCACATAAAAATCTGTTGATAGATGTTTTCTGATTGATATTAAAATCTTTTATATAATCACTGGTCATATACTACAAATATTTTTCTTCTTACATTTTTAGCAAGTTTAAAAGGTTAATTTTCTTTGCTTATATATAATTTTAAGTGTATAAAATTAAATGTAACATTTTAAATTATATGATATTGTATAGGTGCTTACAAAATCTTACCTTCAAATTAAGGAAATATCTACCAATATTTTATTATTTTTTTATTACCTCATGCTATCTATATATATTATATTTGGACATAAGGTAGAAGAACTAATTTATTATTTTTAAAACAAGTTACTCTACAACTATTTATTAAATCATATATTTCTTTTATTATTTTTTCATAGTGTCATCTTTAGCATAAACTAAAATCTAGGCATCAAGGTTTACTTCTGCACTTTGGTTCTATTCCATTAAGTTCTTTCTTTCCTTCCAACTCAGGAGTAGAACATTTAAATTATATAGTCCTTTAAAATGTATTTTAATATCTGGTATATCAAGTCTTCTCATTATTATCATTTAAAAAATATATTGACAAATTCTTTTCATTCATACTTCCAAAACCATTTTATCATATGCTAAAGTAACTCAAAATGATACTATGCTATTTTCATTTATATTTTACTTGGGATAAATTGCAGCTTAAAATACTTTTATGCTTGTTTATAAAGTTTTATAAAAATCCTCTATGTCTCTATAGATAGATGATAGATGACAGACAGACCTTACACAGAGATACACAAGTTAACTTTTAGATGGTGTGCTTTTTTATGCTAAGTGTGAATTAGATCTTTAACACCAATGTCTATTTATTATTGTTATATTTTGGAAATTTTGTTTATTTCTCTTTTGTTTTTGTTTTTAAATATTGTTGCACACAATGTTACATTAGATTCAGGGCTATACCTTAGTGATTTGACAAGTTTACATATTTTGGAGATTTTCGAATTGATTTCTATGGCTTTTAATAGATATTAATTTTATTCCCTAGGCTTATCTATGTAAGAAATTAAATCCTCAAAGATATATTTTTGTAGGCTATTGTATGAGTTAAAAAATAAATCTACAATAAAAACAGTGCCCGCTCTGCCCTAAACACATTTTAAGTGCCAGAAAGACAGCAGCAAAACACTACATCTGCCATTCTGGATTTATGGTCTGAGTTTTTATTTTATTTATCTCTATTTTTTGATGGTTCAGATTTATCCTTTTATTCTTTTATTTAAAAAACCTTGCTATCTGTCATTTTTAAAAGGATGAATTTCATGTCTCTAATTCTTGTTTTTCTGTTATCTATATCATTAATATATCATTTATTTTGTATTAACATAGTTTTCTGATGTTGGAGCTGTTTTCTACCATTTTACTTTTATTTATTGAGTTGATGCCTACTTGATTTTAACTTTGTTGAATTGCTTTTGCCTTAATTAGGTTAAGTTCTCTTTAGGGTGGCTTCCAGATTGTTTTAAATTTCATGCTTTGAATTTGTATTTTTTTCATATTCCTAACCTATCTCTCTGCCTACAAGATCTATATCTTATATGAAGAGATAAAAATAGATTACATTTCTGTCTATATAGAGAGACTGATAGGAAAACAGATAGAGTTATAGATACAGGATACATAGATCAGATCTCTGAGAGATAATAAACCCATGCTTCCATAAAAGGATCATGAAGGCCACCCCCCCCACTCCCCCCCCCCCAAAAAAAAACGTAGCCTGAATGTCTTTTGAGGTCATTCCTTGGATGAAGAAATAAGCCTTCTCTGTCACTTCCTCATCTGTTCTTTGCCCAGTGGCTGGAGGTCCCATTGTTAAAGTCAGAAGTTGAGTGAAGAGCCAACCAACGTGGGCTGTCTTCTCTGGTTCCTTTACTGTCAAGGGAGCGGGCGGCTGTCACACTAGAGACCTGGTACTCTTTGGTCCCCGCATGCCGGGAAAGGACATCCTGACTTTCAGAGACAAACACATGAGCCTCTGGATGTAGCCAAGTAAGAAATCGGCTCCACTGGATAACCCTTGAACAGGGACAAAAGCATTATCTCCTTCCAAAGTGGGCTGGGAATTCGTGCTAGTCCTTCCAAGTTTGAAGGAAGGGAGTGTGGGTGCTGCAGAGTTGTAGGGAAAAACATAAACACACAAAAAACAAAACCTCAAGGCATCAAATGTGTCCAACTGTGGACAAATGTCCCATTTCTAGTTAACATGTTTGAATGATTTAAGCATGTTTCTATGAATTAGAGGTTGGAAATGGGACTCCCGTCCTGTCCTGCAGAACAAGGCAGAGGAAGCTGCTGATCCCAGGAGGCGCCCAGTCTCTCACCCCAGGGTCAGCATGGGGCACTGCTGCCCCCTGCTTCCTTCCCTCCCTTCGCTGCTCAGCACCTCTGCCTCCACGAACCTGGGCTTTAATGAAAGTGTAAAAGTTAGATTCCTCCCAGTAGGAAATCCCATCTAGTGAAGGTAAAGCTGAAATCTAATATGAGAGAGATATTTTTGCTGGTCTTGCTATTATTAGGTGTTCATACTACATATTAAATTGAACATATTTCCTTTTCATTTAGCAGATAAACTTTTTAGTGATACTTTCCTCTAGCGAATAGAGGCTTTACAGCAATTTTGAAATTATTTTAAAGGAATTGAAAAATCTTTAGAGAAATGTTTTAAGGCCATTAGTTTGGCCTTGCTACCATATGGATCTGATGAAAAAAAAAGGATTTTTTTTTCTTTACATTTGAAGTTAGAATGTATTCTTGGAATATTAAAATTTCATTTTCACAAACTGATTCATATAAGACAACAGTCTCTAAAGGCAAGTGTGAAATTAACTTAAATGTTTGTATTTCATCTTATAAAAAAGTGTTCCATGATTTGTAAGAATGCATAAATATGTGTTATTCGTGTTTTTTCTTAGCTAGAGTTAAGATTTTTAAGTATGGATCTGATCCAGCAGCTTCTGTAAGTCGTATTGATAGATATTTTTCATCTAGACACAGAAAGTCTTCTTTATTAAGTTTTTCACATCCCGATTTTCCATATTCACCTATTATTTATTAGTACCAAAGACTCCGTAGGTAACTTGTCACTTCTGGGAATGTTTGCTAACTACCTATAGTTTATTTTAGTCCATGAATCTTTTGAAATGGGAAAATATGTAACTTGTATACGAAGACAGTTAAAACAAAATTAAATTATCTGTCAAGCAAAATTAACAAATTTGAAGTCACAAATTATCACTTCCTTTTAATGTATACTTTGTGTCACTATTATTATGGACATTTTAGAATGTTTGTACACTGTTGCTTTTGATATTAACATATGCAAGAAACATTTTACACAAAGAAACATTGTGTATTTTTTACATTTGCTAAATGTGACTGAGATTTAGTTGTTGCTTTTAGAAAGATTGAAGGCAGAGTGCAGAGGTCATTCATCATGAGTTTGGAGTTTTGAAAAAGAATACTAGATATGCCAAAATCAGTCATGTCACCTTACAACATCTTCAATAGAGATAAGACATATTCGTGTCTGTCCATTTCTCTGTGCATTCGTTTTTTCACAATTAGAATAATAAATTTAAGACTCTTCAAAAGTGATTTACCGTAAAAATAAATGAGAGTTATTATTATCACTAGTCCTTCTATTATTATTATGGACATATTGATGCTAAAAAGACTGACTAGCAGAATGATTATGCAACATGGAAGTAAATATGTTGAGTTGGAACAGCTTGCCTTTGCTCAGTACACTTTTTACAAACATGAATGGTCTGGTACTAGGTATGAGACAAAGATTCAAACAAACAGCTTCTTCCGCTCTTTTTCTGAAGATTCTATAAACTGGCTGCAGAGAGAACACATATTCACAGAGGATTAAAAATGAGTATACATAAGCAAGGATACACAAGCTATCAAAAAGTAATTTAAATTCATGCAAACACACAGAAGAAATGCAAAGCTGGAAACAGTTGCTATGATCAGAGGTAAACTTAAAGTGTGGGAGTGCCCTATGAATCGCTGCTAAGCTGAAACATGACACTCTGTTTTTTGGTAAAAATTTTAATGTAGTCTTTTGGAGGAAGAAATAATATTTCTGCGTGGATTTCATGTTGAGAGTATTAACAAAGACTTAACACAGCTTGGTTTTCCTCTCTCTTTTTTCCCTATGATCAATTGTTTTGTTTCTTAAATTCTACATGTGAGTAAAATCATGTGGTATTTTTCTTTCCCTGACTGCCTTACTTTGTTTAGCACAATACTCTCTAGCTCCATGTCTAAATGTAAAAGGTAAAACTATAACACTTCTAGAAAAAAATACAGAAGAAAATTAATTCATGATGATCGGTTATGTTAAAGGGATAGAGGAGCCAAGTCAAAGAGCTCTCAATGGCCAAAATCAGAATGATTTGAACAAAATGTAAATAAGTTGGTATTGAATTATAACCAAAATTAAATTTTAATAAGTAGATTATTAAATAAATGAAAATAAATGGATAAACAAGATATCATGTTGATAAGATTTGATGAGAATGGCACTTTACCTTTAGGTGGCCTTCCTAATCAGACCGCTTAACCCCAGCCTGATCATGGGACAAATCCCAATTGAAAAAACACCTGATCAACACTTAAAACTGTCAAAATTGTGAAAAACAAGAAATATCTGAGAAACCATCATGGCTCTGTAGGGTCTATGGAGACACAACACACAAGTGTAACATGGCATTATGAATAGGATCTTGAACCAAAAAAAAAAAAAAAAAAAAAAAGACACTAAATTAAAACTAAGGAGATCTGAATAAAGTATGGACTTTATTTAATAATAATTTTAAAACGAACTAATATTACACTCTGTTATCTAACTGAAATTTAAATTAAGACTTCAAAAAAAAAAAGGAAAAAAATAATGCAGTTGTCCATTAAAAGTCAACTCATTTCGTACTCCCTGACTTTGGGGGCTGACACACCCAAATGAACGAAATCATCTCTTTAGCACTGAATTTATATCTCTACTTTGATTTTTTTTTGTTGTGTTTTCTTGTTTAATTTGGTTCACATAAGCCTTGACATTGTGATTAACACAAGCGGCTTCATAAATATGCTCTTTGCACTGTTGATTTTTTAACAGAATTCACTCAGAAACTCCCACAGTCCCTTGCTGCATGATGTCTCTTCACTCTCCATTTGCCTTACAAATGAACATTTGCTTCTCATGTGGCACATATTAGGTAGTAACTGAATTAGCTTCCACTCAACAACTATGGCTTTGGGTTTTCCTCCTGTGTATGTTCTCCTGCCCTTCTGTGAGCTGCCCCCAAGAGTCCAATCTTCTGTACCGCTGGATGAGTAGTGAGGTCCTCTGCTGATCACCTTATAGAGAGGACCAAGAACAGGGCTCATTTCTATAATGCTTTTCACTCTGACTGCAATGCTCACCCATGAGTCCCTTTTCTTCTCAATCTCCAATCATTTTCTCAGAGGTCCCATTTTGAATGTTTCTAAGAGAATGACTAACCCCACGAAAGGTAAAAGGATCAGAAGTTTCTTAATCTGTCTTAGTTCATTTGGGCTGCTGTAATGAAAAAAAAATGCCACAGACTGGGTGGTTTATAAACAATATAAATTTGTTTCTCACAGTTCCAGAGGGTAAATGCAAGATGGAGGCACTGATAGATCAGCATCTGCTGAGGACCTATCTCCTGTTCATAGATAGTGGGCTTCTCTGTGTGTCCTCATGTGGTGGAAGGGGTGAGGGAGCTCTCTGGAACATTTTAAAAAAGACCACTAATCCCATTCATGAAGGTTCCACCTTCATGACCTCCCAAAGGCCCCACCTCTAAATACCATCACTTTGGAGGTTATAATCTCAACATATGAACATGAACAGTCAGTCTGAAAGAATCTGATATTTTGTTGAAATATGAAAACTCCTATTAAGTTTCTCATTTAGTCAAAATAAAACCATGGTTCAAAGAGAATGGTTTACTCCTTGCCTGATTACACTATTGCTGCCACCATCACTATGATTCATCATTTTTTAGGGGGAGGCAGAAATGAAAGCTAGAGACACTCAGGGCAGATGCTGCTGGTGGTGATGATAGGGAAACAGCTGGCAAAATGTTGACTACATGTGATAGTGTAAGAAAGGTGGTGTTGAGGTAACCAAGCAAATTTTGTTCTAAGGAGAGACTAACAAAAGTATGTGACCTTCCAACAACCTTCTGGGAAGACCAGTCCTGACCTGACATAATTATAACCCCATCTTCGTGGAGTTACTAACCCAATCCCAAATGGCTATATTGCCGACCCCTCTTTTAAAAGGGGGAGGGGGGTGTGTCTCCCTCAGAGATGTAGGATGAGCAGGAAGTGAAGCAGAGAGCTGCCTCTGTTTTCTTGTTGGAGTTGGATGCTTCTTGCCTCCCCACTTGGAATGCTGAGAGGAATTGCCTATAGAAATAATATTGACACAAGGGAAAGAGGGCTGAGACCTCTATGGATTTGGAATCACACTTGTGTTCAGTATGCATTACATTGGCTTTTATGGATTTGCCTCAGAAGCCAGCCACATTTCAACACTCTTTCCATAGGAAAAGGTCAAGTTTAGGGCAATGGGTTATAAAACCAACTATTGGAACACAGCATACATATCTGGAACCAGAGTGACTCTTTTCATTGTGCAGGAATATAGGGAAAGCACATGCCCCAAAAGCATTCCGTAGCTGAGCTTTGAAAGCCAGAATTTCTAAGCAAATCACCAAGGTTATGATGTTGTCCTTCAGGGTAAAAAAAAAAAAAGGCTCATCTACTTATGCCTCTATAGATAACAAGTTGAACTAAACATTGTTTCTGTTTCACTTACAAAGCCTAAGTGGTGGGTTTGCTTTAGGAGGCTTCATTACTTGAGTCTAGCTAAGTGGTTAAGGGCATGCAAAGTTCACTCCCAGCCCACAATTTTTTAAGCATTTATTTCCTTGTCAGTGTTATAATGTCAGCAAGTATGTGTGGGTGGTAAGGGAGGCCCTGGGAACACTAACCACTCACTTGATTAAATAAAATGCTGCAAAAATAATATAAAGGGAGATATGAAGGGGCTATTAATGAATCCCAGTGTTCTAGGTTTAAAAATCAAGGGCTTTTTGATAAAAGATATAAGCAACTCATATACAAATATTTTATGGTCAAATGTGTCACAAGCTTCAACATTTCATTTCTCATAGGGAGAGTTAATGAAATGTAATGCTCTGTCTTTGGATATGTTTTAATAGGGCATGTTGTCCTCAATAAAGGGAACCACAGGGGTAGGCTAGAAAGCTTCCACGTCTGATTTCCTCTTACATGAATAGAACATGAGCAGCCTATTTGATGAGTTTATTCTGAAAGCGGTGGGTTACTTGTTGCAAGCCTTTGACAAACAGAAACTGGTAGATGCACCTATAAATAACAAGTCTGAAAAGTGGTAGAACACATGTGTCTACTCTCTAGGAATGCAGGGGTTACCCCCCACGTCCTCTTCTCTGCTCTGGTAACATTGTGACCCCGTCTAGTAAGCAAGACTGTAGGAGCAGATCGTGATTCATAAAATCACTTCCCCAGGTGAAGGTTTGGAATGGATGAAACAGGACCTTTTGATCTTAATGAAATCCTAATGGGAAAGCCAACCCAATGACGTGTTTCCGATTAAGTCTTCGTTTGCATTTGTTCATATTTTCTCAGGAAAGCAGAACAATATGGAAAGTGTATCAGTCATGTTACTTCCCTGGCTGAAATAATTTATTAAACAGTATCATAGTTTTGGGGAAGATTTACTAAGGCCTCTTCATTACTTAACTCTTGCAAAATAATTTTCATACTGTCAAGAGCAGAGAAGAAAACACACCGATAAAGTCATTGACTTAGAATGTTTCAGAAACACTTGAACAGAGAAAATATTATTATCTCTTAATTCACCCTGAGACACTGTTTTCCATGTACCGACTGTATTTTTTTTAGAAGCCTTTACAAATGATTGGTTCACTTTATCTGTTACATCTTGAATATCATATCGTGGGTAAGCAGCAGAGATTAATTAATTATTATTAATTTTAAGTAAGTCAATATTTGGGCAACAATTTGCTTGCTTGTGTAATAAATGTCCTTCTCCAATTTGCTGATGGATCAGGCACCTGTCAACATTTTGTGAATCTTTCTCATAGTGACTTGTGCATTTCCTCTTACTCCTGTGCCATTTCCACCCCATGCTGTGAGCACTACTTGAACAGAACGCCTTTCGATCAATCTAGTGAGGAATTTTCTAATAAAATTTGCAACGAATCTCTCTAAGGTGCATTTGAAAAAAGGACTTAAAAATCTAAATAATGAAATTGCAGGCTTTACTGCAAATATAAAAGAGACTTTGTTTTTGCTTAAATCAAAAAGGCCATTAATGGTTAAATATACTATTATCTTATGTATCACTCAGAAAGAAAAAAGTTTATAAATTATAACGCATGCTTAAGAATAATTCCACATAGCATATATACTGATCACTTCAGCCTTTGGAAAATTTGAAACCTATTTAATATATTCCAAAAGAGATGTCATCTTTTTCTTCCTTATGTTGCTTTCAGGTGATAGACAACCATTTTGCACATGTCTCAGTTGCAAACTGTGACAAAATGTGATCTATTTGTGGGATTTTTTACATTGTTAGATACAATAAAACACTTTTTTTTTTGCTTTGTAAGATAATAAATGGAATTGTAGTCATTTTGCCAGTGGCTAATATTTGCCAGCAAAGAATGAAAGATGTCCTCAATTCCTAGATGCATCTTGATTTTAGAATTGATGAGTTGGAGGAAAATGTATAGATAAAATGTAGTACATGGGAAAGGATTCCATTCCCAAAGCCATTTAATTTGTCTCCTCAAAAGAACAAATTGTCTAGCACCTCCATCCACCTGTAATTATCAATCCTGAAGTTTCAATGGCATTTGTAAGATGTTTATCAAGAGATGGACCATGTAGAGATGTGGTGCATATCACATGCCCTTTGCTTCCTGTACTGATTTCCTATATTGAAAATTCCAATAATTAGTTATTAACATCTTTACTTTAATTGTTAATTATAAGTGATATATATATATATTAATATTACAAACAGATGTTTAGTGGCATTTTATAAGTTTAAATTTGTGATGCAGTTGTCAGGACACTGTGTAACTTCCCCTTTTGCTAAAATTTTGAACATTCTCCTAGCAGGTGAAAATGGCCCTACATCTGATCAGAACCAATAAATGTACAGGAGTAGTTACTTGAGAAGAGCATATTTTTTAACTGCAATTATTTATTGAAAACTTAAAGCCTATTGGTATAGCATTTATTTGTTATTAAGCAGTACAATTAGGAAAACATCTGCATGCAGTAATATAGTACAGAAACAATCCCCTAGGTAATCTTTTCTATTTTCGGCTCTAGCAGCCAATAGCTCTAGATTTTTATACTTTTTCATCTAAAAATTTAAAGAAAGATTATTTTCATTATTTTCTAATTTTTTATGATCAAAATCTTCATTACATAGGACAGCTTTATAACTTATTTCTTTAAAGTTAAAATGCAAACTTTTTCAAACCTGCGGCTACCTGACCTAACAGTCTCTTTGGAGATTCTATTTGAAGTACAAAAGAGGAAAATACATGGACTTTGGAGTTTGATAGACATAGATCCCAACTCCAGCACTGACCTACCTACATACATTGTCTATTCTATTAAATGGGGGAATAGGACATGATTTTTGGAAAGCTTGCCTGGGATGATATGTATAGATCATGGTGTGTGGCTTATAAGAGGTAATGAAATATAAACCTCCTAATTGTCATTACATATCATAAAAGGAAAACATTCTGCAATTATTTATGAAAATATAAGTAGTCATAGCATTTATACAAATAAATATCTTGAATAAAAATATCTGAGCCAAGACCATTTATAAACTGAAAAGAAGGTGGAGAAGAAGAGAAGAGAAAAGGAAGAGAAGAAGAAGCAGTAGGATGATATTGACAAGAGGAGGAATGAAGGAAGGAAGGAGGAACCCTTTTTCCATCAATTATAGTATTTGATGAAGAAGTAATGCGTGTTTAGGGTAATATTTCATTTTTATGTAATAGTTTGTTCCAGTTCATTATCAATCTTAATCTCATTCATAGATGAGATGCTACTTTTTTTTTCATAATTGTTAAAATCCATGAAATTACTGCTAGATTTCTTTCACCAAGCTACACTTCATGAATAATGTCTGATTCAGATATGAAATGAACTCAGTGGATTAGGACTAATTATTTTTACTCTATGGTTGGGATGACAGAAAATGAGGCTGACCTACCTAACTGAAGTTACTTGAGAACAAACCTACTTTGTCATATAGACATGGATGGATATTATAAACCACAGCATTTTGTTTCAAAAGTAAGCAGGAGATAGAAGGTTATTTCTCAGTAGCCAAGGACCTAATATACAAATACAAAAGTAAAGCAGACCTATGAGTCAAATGCTTTAGAGGAAATGCCTGGAGTAAGTGAACATACTGATAGATAAAAAGCATGAGCAACTTTGTTAATAGAGGGTCCGAACATCTGGGCTGTCCATTTGCTAGTTGGGTGATATATTTGGCAAATCCCTTAATATCTTAAAGTTAAAATTTTCCTTATGTATAAAATTGGAAATAATATTACCAGATCATGCACTTGTAAGGGGATCAACTGAGATAATATATATGGTGTATAGTCTAATTGCTAGTATAATTATTTTGCCTGTGACCTCTAAAGGATAACTGTTCTGATTATATAATAATTTGAACATGCTTATAATAACATTGTTTATTCAGAAAATAGATTATAGAACCATACTCATTTTTCCCCACTATGAAAACCTCTGGGCAAGCAATAAAAGACCATAAAGAAATGAAAATTTCCTTAAGTGGCATATTGTTATTGAATACTTTACATTTTATAAATGGTGCTTGCTCAATAAAACATACATGATTACAGTGCTTTAAAAGATATTATATAATGGTTAGTTACAAGGTAATATTTAATATGGTGTGAAAACTTACTAAGGAAGTTACTCAAGTAAGAATAAATGACCTGAACCTTGAAAATATATACATAGTATGATTGATATATTTTGATAAAGTTTCACAAGTTTATGGTGAATTTGCTTTAACTTTGTAGGACCAGCATGTAGAATGGTCTCCTAGGATTAGGAACACAGAATTACCACAACAGAAAAAAAAAATACTAGCATTATTACTTGAACATTGGTCAACAGAAAATGTGATACCTTATTCTGTGTTTGGATTGAATAAAATATGAAGATATGAACACTTTTATTGGGGGGGGTGAAACATGGAAGGGGCAGGATGAAAATGGTACCTAACCTTATGTCCTAATAGCTGGATTACCTTGTGAGACAAGAAGAAACGAGAGAAGTTGTTAATACATTCTGTTACCTCAGGAAGAGGTCAGTCTAGAGACTGACAGGGAAAGAGTTGAATCTATAAAGGACTGACTATCACCATCAAAGGAAAAAGGAAAATCAAAAATAACTCTGCTTGTTTGGTCCAGTAGAAGAATGTAAATGCCACTGATATTGAGTCCAATGTAATTTCTAATTTGGGAAGAATAGACAGTTGTAAAGATTTCACTATTATCTTTATCTGGTTTCAACATTAATCATACAGAAGGTGGATATTTTTTGGTTCATCACTCATATACTTGCATTTATATTTTTGAGACAAAACACATTGCTGACATCTCCTCTAAAATATAGCCAAACATGCAGTATCTGAGAAGGTATATAACAACAGCAATACACAGACCCTGGGCACCTGGATGGCTCAGTGGTTGAGCACCTGCCTTTGGCTCAGGTTGTGATCCTGGAGTCTGGGGATCGAGTCCCGCATTGGGCTCTACACTGGAAGCCCACTTCTCCCTCTGCCTACGTCTCTGCCTCTCTCCTTATATCCCTCATGAATAAATAAATGAAATCTTAAAAAAAAAAAAAAGAAACAATACTCAGACCCTGACTAGACTCATGTAAGGAGAGAAAATCCAAGAAAATGTCCAATGACATAATCTAGATTGTTATATTAATTATGTTAAAACCTTCTGTAGCTTTTCTGTCTGCCAAGTTTCTTAGATACAGTTCTTATTTTTATTTGTAAAAGCTAGTTATCTATGTGTATATACTGGTGTATACATATGTATGTATACATACTCAGGTACAAATATATATATGCACAACAAGAGAGGTAGAGAGAGAGATTTTCATTTTAGGTTGTCAGTGATATCAACGCAAGTGTTCATAGCATTTACTCTGATAGAAACCAAGTGAATTTGCACTTTGTCCTTGTGCTATGGAGAATTAATAGAAATAAGATCATGTCATATTGACTATGTTATTCAGAAGACAAGTAGATAACCAAGAGTCCAACAAACTTGCCAGAAATCACTTAGTCAGAAAAGCATGGAGATCAGACCTAGATCTTCAGGTTCTAAGATTATATCTTTCTTTCTATTTTATAAGAGGCAAACATATTAATCCATTTGTATAAATCTTCCTTAAATATGAAAATAGTATATCCATATTGTTATTGAAATGTAAAAATAATTTTTGATACTGTGGCCTTTGAAATAAAAAATCTTTCCTTTTTGAAAACCTTTTAAATGTGTTTTTCTTCATAGTATGCCTACCGAATTTTTTAAAAAATACATATAGTTTTTCTAAGATCAATTTAAATTTCATATTTTCTTAAAAATGTACCATACCCATAGTGAATTTGAGCTTCTACTTGATTCTTTTCATTTAAATTCAATTAATTAGCATATAATGTATTATTAGTTTGAAGTAAAGTCAGTGATTCATCAGTCTTTTTATACAACACCCAGGGCGCATAACTCCACCTGTATTCCTTAATGCCCATCACCCAGTTACCCCATCCCCCTACCCTCTCCCTCCAGCAACCTTGTTTGTTTCCTATGATTAAGAGTCTCTCAGGCTTTGTCTCCCTCTTGGATTACCTCTTCTTTTATTATTGGCTCCCTTTACCTATGATCTTCTGTTTTGTTTCTTTTTTTTTCTGTTTTGTTTCTTAAGTTCCATATATGAGTGAGATCATATGATAATTGTCTTTCTCTGATTGACTTATTTTACTTAGCATAATATCCTCTAGTTCCATCACGTCATTGCAAATGGCAAGATTTTATTTTATTTTTTGGTGGCCGAGTAATATTACATCATATAAATATATACCATATCTTCTTCATCCATTCATCTATCTATGGACATTTGGGCTCTTTCTATAGTTTGGCTACTGTGAGCTTCTACTTTAAAGCAAATATTTGTTTTATTTAATCTTGTCAAGATTTACAAGAACTAACATTTCTTATCATGAGTTTCAAAATACCTTTATAACTATCTTAAATTCTATATTAGCTGTTAGAGGGTATTTATTTTTCTCTCTCTCATTCAAGGCCATAAGACATGGTGGATGTCCTCAGTAAGATTACAATCTATTTGGAGAAGAAAAATACACATGTAACCCAAAATCAGAACCACAACAAAGTTTTGTACATCAACAATAACAAAACTGTCAACATACCATATGCTTAAATATTGAGGATGTGTTGTTTATTGCAATTTTATAGGTTTGCAGTTAAAAAAGTGTCTTCTACTGAAAATATGTTCAGAATGTAAAGCTGTGATTTTATTACCATTTTACTTTGAATAATTTTATCCTCTGCGTGTGAAATATTATCTGGGGAGAAATGACAGCTGAAATGAAGATTGCTAGTTTTACTTAACCATATCGATTCCTTTGAGAATTTTGAGAAAAATAAATCGAGCACATATTGTTTCTTTAAAAATTAGGTTGATAGAAACAACTAAAACAAAATACCTGAGCATTTCTCCAATATTTCTTTGCTAAGATATGAGAGCACATGAGCTCTAACTCCCTCATCTGCAGTGACTTCACAGGTGCCATATTGGGTTGGATTGCATCTGTCATACCGTGTCATGTCACATTGCATGGTGCCTTATAATGGATGCTGACATGAGGTAGCAGGCTGCCCTCACATTCCTATGAAGACAAATTCAGAATGAAAGCAGATGGTACATTGATTTCTACAGTAGCTATTGTGGTAAATAAAAAATTTAAAACTAATTGTGGAGATGCCTGGTTGGCTCAGCAGTTGAGCATCTGCCTTTGCCTGAAGTCCCAGATCAAGTCTCACATCCGGCTTCCTGCATGGAGCCTGCTTCTCCCTCTGCCTATGTCTCTCTCTGCCTGTCTTTCATGGATAAATAAAATAAAATAATAAATAAATAAATAAATAAATAAATAAATAAATCTAATTGTGGAAACAGTTTTCATATTGATTAACTTCATAGTCTGAACTGCATCTAACATGTCCTGATATAAGGGATAGATATTATTTGATCTAGAGTATACTTTTCTCCAATCATGATAAAATGGAAATTAGGCTAAGAAAATTCTTTTTTTTTTCTTTTTCTTAATATTGCAGTAGTTAGTAAACCAGAAAATATAGGGCGACCACAACCCCATGCTACAATGATTATGTAATTTGAAAAAAAATAGTAATATAATACTAGTGCTTTTGTATTTATATGCAGTGACACCAAAATCAAAATGATTTAATAATCAATTCCTGTTCTGGAAAAAGTAACAGTAACTGTTTTTTTGCCATGATCACTTCAGATTCTTAAATTGTAGCAGAATTGCCAATGCAGATATCAACAACCATTTCGGAGATAACATTTTAATAGGACACAGAATGAACAATTGCTTCTAAATAAGTCCAAATGTAGCTAAACTATTTCTAAATTACATTAAGTTTCAGGCTAGGTCAGTGATCACTGGAAATAAAACCTTATTATTTTCAGTTGAAAAGTTCAACATAACCATTATGATTTGACCTATTTCAGAAGCTCTTGAAGTCCTTTTTTTTTACTTCATTGAGTAACAGGTCACCTAAACCATTTTTTTTAATACTCAAGTGTTGTGTGCTACACCATAATTATGATCAGCAAATTGATATTTTATATTATGAACAGAATCAATTATGAGAAAAGACATTTTATAATTTGGTGAATTCTGTTTAATTATGGGGTTATGGTATTCTTTTATAATCAATATAATATTTAAAGAGAAACACAATTAAATAGGTCATTTAACCCAATGAATTAAATGCAACACTTCACTAATTTCATAATTAGCCTATATAAGCTTTAAAAATATAGTTATTCCATGTATAGATTTATTTCATCTTAGACCTCATAAAGACATGTGTTAGTTTTGGTTTTAAGTAAAGAAATATCACTAAATGAAAAATTAGTCTTATTACATGGATTGGTTGATGAGTTCAAAATTTAAACCATCAAAATAAATGAACTGATTTAGTACTTTGCAAAACATGTTTCCTGGGCACTTTACTAAAATATTTTAAGCCTTATTATTTTTTTCTATAGCAAAATAAATCCATATTCAAGTAGCTCTGATGTGTTCCATGTGAAAATGTAGTGCAAAATTTGAGAAGGGGGGATATGTTAATATATTATATGAGCTCACTAATTAAACTGAACTTATGTTTATATTTATAGCTCTACTTTTATCTCTCAGGAATTAGTCTGTTTAGTTTGACATTACAGATGTCCAGGCTTCTTAATATTATGTCAGTTTTCTTTGTTTGAACCTTAGCTGTAAAAGAACATTCATTCTCAGTAGACATTTTCAGTTATTTCAATTGGCTTGGCCCATATATATTCTATAGTTGCCTTATAAAAAGGACAAAGAGTACTACACTAACCACCTAATTATACAGATGATAGATAGATGATAGCCAGCTAGCTAGCTGGCTAGCTAGCTAGATAGATAGACAGATGATAGGTAGATAGATGGATGATAGATAGATGATAGAAAATCATCATATTCTTGCTGTGGCACTGCCCAATGCTATGCTCATGCTAGTTACCATCCTCCAACCATGATTTCTGTCCATACTTGCTTCTTTCATTACAAACTCAGCCTCTTCTCAGTCTTCATCCTATTCAACATTTGAAACCCTTAACCAATGGTTTCCCATTAAAATGATCTTCTCTCTGGGTGCCACCTAAATATCTTTCTTGAACAACCTATCTTTGGGACCCTTGATTTATAATTACAACTCTCTAATGGACATTGGCTTTTCAACTAATCTTTCGTTCATTCATTCATTTGTTCATTCAACAAACATTAATCTGCCCTAGCTACATTGGCTATTGGGCCAGAAAACCAAATGCAACACAGCATCTGTCCTGTATTGAGGGAAATAAATGTGTAAACATTAAATTCAATGAAGTCCATTATGAGAAAAATATTTACAGACACATTGAGGAGAAGGAGAAGTATTTTTTGAATGTGATCTTGAGGGGGGATGCGCACGGGAAAGAAAAAACTTCAAAGAGAGAGCAAATTACTGTGTTGAAGTGAGTCTTGATTCAAAAATGAGGATGGATTCTGGTTTTAGAAGCTCTGTTAGAACATATTGAACAGTGGAACTTCATTCTGAGAACAGAAATATTACCATTGGTTTTTGTGAGCCGTATGACCAAGTGTTCATTTTAAAAAGGTAACTCTTCAGAACAGCCTTTGTATCCTACAGACATATTGTCCACGACATGATATTTTCCTTCTAACTTTATTTCTTCTGGTTTCTTCCCACATATTTTCTGATTGGATATCTCCACAATGGAAACCCCAATTTTCACTGAGTTGATTCATTAATTTGTCCCATACTACCTACATTACATACCATAGTAAGTCGATTCTACCTTAAAATAGGTCTTTAATCCACTCCTTACTCTCCATCTCCAAGGAATTTTTTTCTATCTCAGCCTCTCAGAATCCCTCACTTAAAACCCTGTACTATTTTTCTAATGTTGCTCATGTCTTAATCCTTTCTAATTTATCACCTACCTTGTCATTAAGGTTGCTGTTTTAAATTAATTTTATCATAACCCTCCCTTGTTGGCTCATTTTTGAACAAAATCCAAACTCATCAGCAGAGTCAAGATTTCCTTCCTATTTGACCCCAACATTCTGGTTCTTGAACCCCAGTTTTGGCCTTCCCACAAGTGAAGTAACACTAGTGGGTAGAAATTAGATTCTATATTTTATGCATGCCTGGTACACATAAACTCTACGTAAGTGTGTGGTATCTGCTGTTATAATTAACAAAAGCCACAGGTGGGGATAAAACCAATAGAACAAATCAAATGGAGAATCAAACATAAAGCTAAGATTAATGAACTGGAAAATGGATTCAGAACATGTCTACAGATTTGAGGTTTCTGAAGCACATAAAAATACAGGAATCATACACAAAAATTAGGGATCCCGAAAGACTGTAATGTACAGGGCAATGGATAGCACAAGAATATGACAGGAGAATTCTTTGGACTTCCCTATCCAAACGCAATTTTAACAACTGATTCCTGGATCATTCTGAATATATCTACAGCACTCTATCACTATCTTATTGTCTTCTCCTTTTTTATGTGCAACCCACATTTAAGACTGAGCATATTTAATTGATATTGATGAAAAATAGCCTACTCCCTGTAAATAGAAGAGTGCCGCTCCTTGTGTATATTATTCTGATTAGCAGTGAAAAGAGAAAACCTTGATTTACACACACACACAAAATCAAACAGATTATGTCTTCAGGATCTGATGGCAATTTCACTTGTCTTAATTTTGATCTATTGCCAGCTAATCCAATTTAAATTTGCATTTACCTGTATCTGGTGAAGTTTTGCTTTAACATCTCAAGCAAGAGCTGTGAGGCAGCTTTTCCCCCAACAGATGTAAGAGAGACTTCAGTAGGGAGCAAATGCATTATTATTAAGTCTCAGACCTTCCAATCTGAGTCTTCTCAATCACATCAAAGTACTTGGCACGGAGTTGCTCACTATCCTTGGTGCATATGGTTTGTTTTGGAACCAAATCTAATTTAACTCTTGCTAAGTGCTGATCAACAAACCAGTGTATTTCCACAGTGAGATTTTATTGGTCCATGTCAAAATGAGGAAGAAAAAAGAAAAGATCAACTCAGTAAAAATCTCCCAAGGTCAAATTTATTCATTAAGTATTGAAATTAAGGGTTGAAATTAAACCCTTTAAATCAAGGGTTGAAATTATTTCATTTTGTATTTAGTTATTGAAATATCTTTCTTTTCATGAAATGACAGCAATGAAATATTCTACTTTGGATGTAGAATCTAGTTTTTTGTTTTGTTTCATATTCTTACTGGAAAAAATAAGTGTTGCCAACCCAATTCCCAATCTCCCATATATATTTTGAATTTTACAGGTTTGTGAAATCTATATATGAGTATTTTTCTATTATGCATTAACAATTGTCCTTATCCTATCATTTCAAAGAAGATCCTCTCACTTTAACATTAGTCCGAGTCTGCAAGGAAGAGCAACCTTTGAACTTGGGTATCTCTCTCACCAGAGCATTCTTTGTGACCTTGATGAATGGTACATCCTCTGGGTGTTCCTTTGGAACATCATCCTTGAACAGGTCCTCTGGTATTGAATAATATATCTATTATATCATGCCCACCCCCTCAGCCTCTTTAGACCCTCCTTTCCTAGCTGGGATAGCAACTCAGATATGGATAAGTCACTGAGCTTTGTCCCCCAATTTCTCCCGGGTCCAAATGCCCATGCTACCAATGTGTTTGCCCCATTCTCAAGGTCTCTGTCAGAGTTCTGTGTCCTAAGAAAGTACTACCAGGTCAACTAATTCTTTCTTATCCAGTCTTTAGTTCTAGCCCTGTTAGTCAAGCACACTCAAAATTTAATTCCATGGATGTTCCCCTGGATCCTACAAAAATGTGCTCAGTAATTCTTGCAGCTCCTTTATTGTATAATCTCATTCCTCTTCTGTCAATCCCAGCAGGTCCTTATCCAGATTATGTTCAGTTTAAACTATCATTATCAGAGGCTCCTGGAGGTGAGTTTCTGTCCCCTTGTGTATTATCTTTAATCAGAGGGGAAGGATTATATGTCCTAAGGAGAGGTGAGCTTCTTCTCCAAGCAATGACAGCCCAGGGGGTCTGCAAAGCCAAAATCTGCTAGTGCATCCATCCAGAAATCCTACCTCATGTATCAGGTTCTCAGATTTTCATAAGCAGTGTCCTAAACTTAGCCTAGAAGCTGGCTTTTACTGAATATTTAAACCTCTTTGGAGATCCACTGCTCTCAGGTTCTGAGTCTATTCTTCAGCTTAGTCCTCTTTCTCACTACAGGAGATAAGGACCTCCTAATAAACTTTCAGAAAGGACTTCTAGTTCCCATGGTTAGCCTTTAACTACTTGGTAATAGCACTCAGTGTCTTGTTATCTCTCTTCAGAGAGTATTATGAACTATTTGTGTCCCCTCCAAACTCACACATTGAAGCCCTACTATTTAGAAATGGGATCTATAAAGATGTGATAAAGGCTTAATGAGGTTTTAAGATTGGGGACTTAATCCAATAGGATTGGCCACCTTCTGAGAAAAAGAAGAGACACAGGAGGTCCCTCTGGCTCTTTACTATGTGAGGACACAGAAAGAAGGTGGTTAGCTGCAAGTGCAAAAGAGAACTCTCACCAGGACTAGTATTAATTGGAATTAATCTTGGAATTCTCAGCTTCCAGAACTGTGAGATATAAATTTCTGGGATTTATACCACCCAGGCTCTGATATTCTTTATGATAACCTAAGCTGATTAAGGTAGGAAATTAATACAATTTTTCAATGGCCAGTCAACTCTTTATATATATTGCTTTCTGCATATATTTTAAATGCCTAAGTCATGCACTTATTTCTCTCCACCAGAATGTTTTTCTGGTCACTGGTAGTGAAATATTCATTAATAAGGCTGCCATCTTGTGTCAGGGATGATCTTTAACTATGTACCCTTAGCATGTGGTACTCCTTGCTTACCAAGTGATCAGGTGATGAATATGTCAGTCACCAAATTACATCTTACCTCCTCTTTTCTCACTGTTGACATCACCTATGTTTGGATTCTCTGAGAAAAATCACACCAAGAAGGAATTATTCATGTTCAGGAAATATGAATGACTTGTCTTCCTGACCTTCATAGAGGCTACATGGCACATTCATAATGTCAAAAGAAGATCATGGGAAGGTAGAGATTATGTCTAATATTGATCCTGGATTATTGATGACACAGAGAGTCCTAAAATGAGTTAATAAAAGTGTATGCTGGATTGAATTGCTATAGATTGAAAATGTTCTCATTCTTTGGACATTCCATGGAGTATTTCAGGGGTCAATAACACTGAAGAGTGTAAAGAGGGCTCCTCTTCGATCAGGAAACTTCAAGTAACAAGGTCTAAAGTCAGTGGAGTGCATGTTAACTCTTTTTTTCCCAAATCAAGTATGCTACAGCTCTCCTAAAGTTTCTTACACCAACCAAACAGAATTATAAGGTAATACTTAGTGATCTTAGCTTTCTTATGATATTGTGTCTTGTTTCCTCCATTTTGTATGCAGAATGAAAATAAATTGCTATTATTCTATGCAATTAATTATGTCCTTGGGGGCAGAGTGCACTGATTAGAGAGGTGGGTATGATCCAAGCCCGTAAAGTTTAGCTAAATTGGGTATATTCTAAAGGTAAGTGATCATTTAGATATTTATCATAGGGTAAACATCTGCCATAATGAAAGCAGGGAGTCACCAAATAATATACCAAATTGTTTCTTTTAAAAACCAATATTCTCAGTGATTAAAATTTATTTAGATGGAATGGGAAGAAATGTATTTCACACTGATACATGTTGTTTCTAACTTGTTTCTTAATCACTAATTTTCTATCACTAGTCATGATTTCATAACATATTTTAAATCCAAGGAAAAACAGATTATTTTATAAGTTTATTTACACTAAAAAAGTAGACAATGATTTAAAAAGACGTAAACCTGTCTCTGCTTTTACCTAGTTATTTTCTTGTCAGTTTCCTTTTCTAACTTTTTCCTTGAAATGGACAATTTATTATACCGGGAAGGATTTAAAATTTAAATTAGTAAAAATATATCATACTCTGAGAAAATAGCATTAGAATCTGTATTCCTGTGTTTCAGAATTTTAAACGCTTGAGACTGCATTGTGTATACGAAAAAATATTCCATAAATTTAGATGTGTATGAACTAGAGTGCTTATTTGGGGCTGATTTGTGTTTCATCAATGTATTGGTATAATGTTTCAGGACTCCTTACAAATTGGCTTCCCACTCTTATATCTCTTAATGTGATGCTGTATAATCCTTGTTGTGGAGAAAGATGTAGAAGTGACTTTCATTGTTGATGGGTGTGAGTATTGTAAAATGGGGAATGGGAGTGGATATTGTGAAATTTTGCAAATGGGTAAGGTTTTCTTTTTCCTATTTCTTATAAAACACAAAATGTCGCCTTCTGAAGCTAAGATGAGGACAACAAAAACAACAAATACAAAAACTCTATGACCTAGGTTCCAGGATGTAGTAAACACAGTGAGATTAACAAAATATATTTTTAGATACTTTAGGTCAGTCACAAAACAACAAAAGAGAACAATTATTGAAAATAAGGCTTTGGAAAGGCCCCACGAGAACAGACATGTCAGAAATTTAAAGACAGATAATTTGCTTATTGGTTCTCAAACTGCAAAATAAATATTCATGGTTTGGCTTGAGTAAAGAAGTTTAAGAGAGAGAACTTTTTACAATGAATTTCATATGTGCATGTTACAATGGTCTCAGTATATATGAGAGGAGAACCATAAGGTAGAATATTCTGTTACATATAATGCTTGAATGTCATAAAGTCCAATAATAAATGCATAATATTCTGTTAAATGCAATGCTGTAGTATCATGAAATCCAATAACAGCACCTCAATTGATTATCATTGATTCTTTTTGATCCTTCACTTATTTTCATTTGCTCAGCTACAATTTGAGTCTTACGCTCCTCTTTTGGGGCCCCAATTCAACCCCATTATATCCATATTTGTCGCCTACACTGTTGAAACAATAGAAGCCATAAAATAGGATATCCTCCAACTTCTGCATTTCCAAAAGTTTCTAGGATCCTTATTTATCCTTTATTATTTCCTATTGGTATCAAAGTAAGAGATGCTTCTCTTTTGTCCATAGAAAATTCCTTAATTTCTGCTCTGAATCTGACTTCCTCTCAACTTCTCTCTTTACTAAAAGAGGAAGAAAGGAAGGAAAGAAAGAAAAACAAGGAAGGAAAGGAGGAAGAAAGGAACCAAGGGAAGAAAAGGACATTCTTTGTATATTTTTCCAGAGAAAACTTACTTCCTCCATTTTGTTCTCAGTTCACCTTCTTAATTTCTGCTCTGAATCTGACTTCCTCTCAACTTCTCTCTTTACTAAAAGAGGAAGAAAGGAAGGAAAGAAAGAAAAACAAGGAAGGAAAGGAGGAAGAAAGGAACCAAGGGAAGAAAAGGACATTCTTTGTATATTTTTCCAGAGAAAACTTACTTCCTCCATTTTGTTCTCAGTTCACCTTCTTAATGAATAATGCTTGAATGGATGTCTCTATGTCCTTATGTGTTATTTCATCTACAGTCAACTATATTCTTGCTGACAACAAACGTCGCCAGTGTTTGCCCACTAATGCTTGCCCGAATGAAAAAAAAATCCAACCAATATTTTCAGGCATTATTTATCTGTATTCTCTGAAACATTTATATATTGACTAAACACTAACACAGAGGATCTTATTGTCAAAGTGGAATAATAGAATCAGAAATTTTATTGATTGTTGAGCTTCAGTGGTAATTTCAATGCCCAGTTGAAGCAGAGAAAGGTGTAGGATGCCAAAGGTAGCTCTTCAGGATCCTGCATTCAGGCATCATTCATGCATCTCTGGTTTAGAGTAATAGATGAGGTTTCTAATGAGGTCCATGTTCATCTAACATGGTGTGATTATTTAGGTTATTTATATCTCTATTTTATATCCAGTTAAGGGTTATGCAGCTTATGTGACATTCTCCAGGGAGCCATTCCTCTTAGACTCAATTCTTACAAGTGACCCTTAGCCAGGGACATCCTGCTAAGGGTATTTCAGAGATAAGTTTTCTTTCTCATTGCAAATATAAGAGGTCCGGGTGACAAAGAGATTAGATCAAGCCACCTGCCCATCTGTCTCCTTTCTTTCCCCTTAAGTGAGTTTCAGATGAAATAAATTAGTAGGTCACAGGGTAGCTTCTTTAACTTTCCCCTCCTATCAATTCAATTTCCATTGTCTCTTCCTTTGCCCAATTCTCCCCTAGTTCTCTTTCCATCCTCTGAATGTAACTCTGGTTTCCTTTGCTGGAACTTCTCCTTAATGTTTCCTCAAGTATCAGTCCATGGCAATCTGTTCCCAGATTCTCCTCTGTTCATTTCTTGTTCTACATTCCTTTTATCTATGATTTTTACATTTTCTTATGTTTTTAACCATGACCCTACATCATGACTCAATATGTATTTTCAAACTGCATAAAGAAGTGTTGACTTGTATATACAAGGAGCTGGTAGACAATGGTACCTATGTATACAACAGGCATCTCAGATGTAACCTATTCTTGATGGAGTTGAAGGTCTCGCTTCTGCTCCATAGTTGGATCTTCACTTACTCGTCATCATCAATATCAACAGAGGTATAATGCGATTTTTCAAATGTAAGAATCAGTCTCAACTCAGTATTCAATGACCAAGATACTTAACCTTGACTTGCCAACTGTTTTCTATGTGCAACTTATAATTATTTAACTTAATAATATAATTATTAAGAGAGTTATTATTATATCAATTGTTATATGTAGAAATTAAGGCTTAAAAATTTTAATTGACTTATACAAAGTCTGCCAGTAAGTGACAAAAAGGATTTGAATAAAACTACCTCCATGGATATTCATATTCAGGACTTGCCAGCTGAGCTACATCCAGGTGAGCTTCTTTCTCTAAAAATATGGAGAAATAAGGAGAAAGATGTTGAAGCATCTGAAGTGTCAGCTTCTGAGCTTTGCAAAAGTCTGTGTATTTTTGAAGCCCTAGAGTAAATTGCAGGGAGCTCTGAGGCAGAAATGCTACCAAGGTGTCCTGGGACTCAGAGAGAGATACAGGCAAGTCTATGTTAGGTAAGGGTTCAAGATATCATTCCTTTTTCTCTTAAAACAGAACACACTGAGAATCCAATGAGTTACACAAAATAAAAATTTGTTATGGTCTCAGGTCCATCTCTGAACTGTTCAAGAGTGTAAGATTTGTCTGCCTTTTTAAATGTCTTTTTTCCATCTCTGGGTCCATTTTAGTAACTCCAGTTTTTACAATGTCCTAGCCAAAAGGAAGTAGAAAAAAAGAAAATGAAGGGCAGATAACCTCTTTTTTTCAGAATATAAACAAGAAGTGCACCAATTACTTTTACATCCTATCTCTGCAAAAATAAGCACTTATTTTGACTGAAAGGAGAAAAATGATAATGTGTGCTGGGGAAATCTGGTTATCTATACCACATCCATACAGAGAGAACAACAACCAAAAAAACATGAACCCGGAAATACAAGCTGACTTGCTCAGACACAATTACAGGCCCAGGTACATGGGCCATTCAAACACGCCTGTCCTTGACAAGCTCACCTTCCATACCTTACTCTGGGCAAGCTTACCCGGAGAGCACAGCCTGCACACACTAAATCTCCAAACCACCCACATGCTTGATTCCATACTTACTCTTTGTTGGCACAAGCATGCTTCTGTTCATGCTCACCATTCAGGTGAACACTCCATATCAATAATCGCTAACACACTGACCATTTCATATACATTTTTCCTGAGATTTATCTGGGTGCTATCCACACATGACATAGATAAACACCTAGGCATCTTGTGTAGGCCATGACTACTATTTTAAAAGATGTTAACACTGACAGGTAATCAGGTATTTTGAGCCAATTTACAAGAATAGTATGTATTTCTGATCACTCATTTACATGGTGAGTTTTCATCAATGTTAAATTAATGTCTATTGTTGCATAGGAAGTGACCACAGCCTTAGTGACTTCACACAACAAACATCTATTGCCTCAGAGTTTCCGTGGGTCAGAAGTCAGGTAAAATGCTCAAGGTCTCCCAAGGCTGTCATCAAGGTTCACGAGAGATGGCATCCACATTTAGGGGCTTGTCTGGTGAAGAATCAGCTCTCAAGTTCATTTAGATCTTAGCAGAATTCATTTCGTGAGTCTGTACAACCAAGATTTCCTTTTGTTTGCTGGCTGTCAATTGACAACTGCTCTCAGCTGGAAGCTGTCCAGATGCCCTTTCAAAACATGGTGGCTTACTTCTTTCAAGGCCTGCTGGACAATCTCTCTTTTCTCAAGTTTGCAAATGTGGAGTCTTATATAATCCTATTTTATTTATATCTCCAACTTACCACAGTAATAAAGTGTGTGGAACTGGTTATAATAATTATATGAGCTTGTGGACATGTCACAATATCAATCTTCCAAGGGGATCTATTATATGGTCTTATATTGTATTCAGTTATATGTGTGCACATATATGTATAAGTATGTACATATATATATATACACAAATATATGTTCTTACTCTTAAATTGTGTGGTTTTGATCGTATTATTATGCTTCATCATTTACGTACATTAAATAGAACACTTAGATATGGAATAAAATAAATAGAAATTATTATTAATTTGTGTAAGTGCAAATTAATGTGAACCGAATAACTGTGAACCAAATACCTCTAGCTCTCTTCTGTACATTCTTCTTCCATTTTTTAGTATTTTAAAACATTTATTGGTCTATGGATAAAATATTATTATACAAAGACCCATAAATGGATAAATGAGTAAAGCCCTAAATAGAAATGAGCATATGTTGGCCAAAGAAAAAAAACTAGGAAAGAAGCAAAATAATAAAATAAATTCCTTAAGGGATATTTCAACTCTGCCTGCCTTTATCATATTCAGATCATGCCTGTGGCAATGTAAGCACCGTGTTCTGTTGCAGTGAAGAGGACTTGTCTGTCTGGTATGCAGTGGGGCAGAGAGGATGTCAAGCCTGGACAAGGAACCAGCTACCTAATTGTCACCATTTGTGGTTCATCTGTAGGCACACATGATGCTGTCTGACTCCTGGTTCTATCTTAGGCTCACTCAAAGACACATGGATGGAGAAAAGCAGAGATATGTCTCTGGACAATTTCCAGGGCAAAAGTAGTTCAAGGAAGTGCAAGGCTCTGGTTTGTTCATAATACCTCTTGTGGAAGAAATGGTGAACATTAAAAAAAAAAACTACTTATAGATTTTTATCAAATTGAGGCTCGAGAGGAAGGAATGTATACACATGTTCCTTCTGATTCTGTAACAGAAACGTTAAGATACTAAGCATGCCTAACTTCGGGATAGAGAATGTTATCATAGGAATTTTACAGAGTATTGCATGTTTGTTTCCTTTTCTTCTTGAAATAGTACGTATTATGTAAAGATGGAGAGATAGAGCCTTGCACTACTAAGCTTCCAGAAAAAAAAAGGGTGATAGTTTATCAAATCCATCTGTTCCCAGGGGAAGGCAACAGCTCATATCACTGATATCTACCATCCAGCCTTAAAGAACACTTTCCTAGCTCCCAAGTTCCCTTTGTGATTGATTTTTTTGTTAACTGACCCCCATGAGTTAGTGTTCTCTTTGCCTTGATTCCCTCATCTTTTTGGGAGGTTATTTTAAACATAGATAAATTTTACATGTATTTAATTGGAAAAGGGAAAAGCAATCATGAAGATGATAAAAAGAGAAAGAGAGAAAAATGAGAGACGGCAGCAAGGAGGGCAGAGGAGAAAAGGAGGACAAGAGAGAGAAGAAAAGGGAATGATAAAGAGATTTATGGGAAGAGACAAGGAGAGGGTAGATACATGGCTTGGCTTTTCAGGTTAATCCAAGTCTCCGATGCAGGTTGGAATGTTTATGCACGTGCGTGCTAATGGCATTTTAGTCTTGGCACGTCCAACTGGATTCTTCATGACATCATCATTTGCAATGTTCCCTGAAAGTAAGACAGCATATCTCTTCTAGTCTCATTATCTTCTTCTACGTTCCCCATAAAAATAGTCTGTCCTCACTTGCTCGTTGTCTGGCATATCTTCTATACTTAGGAATTTGACTTCTGCCTGCAGCATGATCCAGAGCCTGCCTTTTCAAATTTGACCTCCTAATTGCTCAATGCAATGTCTTTTTTGTTTGTTTCTCCCTCTTCTTCTTTTTTTTTTTTCCCAGTCCATCCCTTGCTAGAGCTCTCTGTCTTCTTTTTTCCAAACCTACTGTAAAGCTCTGGTCCTTTGGTGTCCACTGTAGCATGCCAGCAGTGTTGAAGGCTTTATAATTGTTTCTTCCAGGCTAGTTCTGAGCATCACTTCTTCAGCTTTTTCTGAAATTCACAGGGTGGTGTCTTCAGGCTCCCATCCCAACCCTCCCTCCCACCATCTCTAGATCATTCCACCTGGTTACAGGATTCAAACCAGCACATTCATGCTGAAAACTGACAAGTCTGTCCTCAAGACCAGGCAGCTCATTTGCATCCTGGATCATGCGCTCAACTGCATGCTGAGCATTGCTCTTGGTGTTCTATACACATCTCAGGCTTCTTATGGTCAGAACCCCAAATCATCTTCTTCTGAGTAAACCTGCTCCTCTTTCTTTCTGTGTCCTATATCAAGTGAAGAACCTGGAGGTATTTATCAGCTTATCCATTACATATAGTCAATCTTTAAATTTTAGGATACTTCCTAGGTTTAACAAATATACTGTTATTCTTTATCCTCATTAATGATTGATGTAACATATTCTCTTATCTTGTTTCTGTACTTTGTTATAAAATGCTGAGGGACCATTCTGCATCCATTAAGTGTTTCTAATCTATCGTTTGCACATACACTCAAGATTCATGTATACTGTGGGCTCCTGGGTGGCTCAGTCAGTTAAGTGTCTGACTCTTGATTTCTACTCAAGACCTTCAGCTCAGGTCATTATCTCAGGGTCATGAGATCGAGCCTCATGTCAGGCTCTGTGCTGAATGTGGAGCCTGCTTAAGATTCACTCCCCCCTCTTCCTCTGCCCCTTCCTTGCCCTCTTCACATGTACTCTTTCTCAAAAAAAAAAAAAAATCATGTAAACTGTAAAGCTCCTCGCTTAACTTTCTTGTATAACCCTGCCACAACTTGTCATAAGAGGACATGGTCTAAGCTTCTTAAAATGGCAAATAGTATCTGGGACTATATCTCTCTTTTTAGCATTTCTTCTTGGCACTTTTTCCCTCAGAACTGAAGCTGTAACAGTCCCAATCTGTTCATGGTTCCCTTGATCACAAAAATGCTGCTTCCACATGCAGACCATCTCCCAAACTCTACCTTCTTCCTGGGAATTCCCCTTCTTCCTGGAATCCCATGTTTTGTTTTGTTTTGTTTCGTTTTTTCTGTTTTTTTTTTTTAGTAGGTTCCTACCGAGAGTTTTTTCTTCCTCCAAGAGACTGGGGCATGGACTCCTTCTTTGCGCTATTATCTTATTAAACCTGTTATTGCTATGAGAACAATGCACTGCAATTATGTCCCTGTGCCTGCCACAGAAACTTGGATGTGTGATGAACAGGGATGTACTGCCCCTTCCCTTACAACCAAGAAAATGAAGGACATGCTGTAAGTTAGCAACTTTCCTTAAAACCTAAAAAGAAATGAACGCTTAAGGCAATCAAATATCCCCAAATCAGGAATAAACACGTTCAGAGTGTTGGCTTATTTGGGAGAGATGCCCCTGAACACACAACAGCTGGCAAGAGTCAGCTAGAAATTTATCATGCATTTCAAAAGGCCAGCTATGGGCTATGGAGAGAGTATGAAGTCCTTGAAGGCTGCAGACTGAGAAAGCTTTGCACCTCTTGCAGACTTTCCACTGGGTGCTCCCAGGGAAGATGGGTTGTTGTTGGTGGTGGGGGTGTTGGATTCTGAGAAAGCTTCCCTTTTGCAGTGCCTGGGCTTGGGGACAGCCACCATCGCCTACATGTGTCCAGACCCACTTTCCTACTTTCCCTTGCTGCCCCATAGGAAAAAAGGAAAAAGAGAAAAAAATACTTAATATGCAAGAGAAAGATAAGAAAAACTGCAGCCTGAGGGTGTAGACTGATTGTCACATCACTCCAGTTATTTCTGTTAAAAAATGAGGAAGAAAAACTTTGAGTATGCATTCCAAATATTTATATCTAAGAAACCACATGGCCTTAAAATGCAAGGAATTGGAACTCAAAGACTGAAAATGTAATTTAATTATAATTAGTTGTATGATTTCTTGAGCTCCTGCCTCAAAACATGCAACTTGCACTGATTCTAAAGCTCTGTTTAATTAGCAGGTGGCTGAACGCATTTCATTATTTTAAATATTGATCGCCTAAGTGAGGAACTAATTTTCCCCTGGGGAACCAACCTTGCCCTCAGTAACTGAGAACAGGGCAGCAGGGCAGATTCTCACTGTCTCTTGACTCACGCACTTCACTTAGTACAGGGAAGCATTTTCCTGAATGCAGCGCTGCCCTACTATGGGAAGTTAGCTTGTGAAGTTCAAGGTATGCTACACGCTGCGGCAATTTCTCCAGAGCTGGCTGTTCTACCTCAAACAGATTCTGATCTTCTCAATCCAAATTACGAGCCATAGCCAATGGCAACTCAAATTGTTGAGAGTGGAAGGGAATAAGAATTTCCTAGTAGAATGGTTACGAAGCCAAATGGCTTCAAAACTAGTTGCTTCCAGGCCCCAGATCTAACTCTGCTTTGATTAACCCCTTGACTCTTGCAAAAATAATTAACTTCCATCAGATCCAGTCCCCACAATTATAAAAGGGGAAGTAACGCCCACATGAAGAGTTTCTGTGAGTTTTAATGGAATTGTGTCTTCCGTTTAACCTGAGTTTTCCGTAAAGAAACTTCCATTATTATTATCATTATCATTATTATTATTATTATTATTACTATTATTACTAGAGTTGTTTTCTTGTTTTCAATAAATAACATCAGTTTTATATTTGTTGTTTTATTTGACTAAATGGATTCTGTACCTTGGATACCTATAAACATATACAAAAAATTTGGCATTACTGGTACTGCTTTATTTGAATTTGTCTTTACATTAGAAGAGGGAATGCACCTGTTTTGACTAGGAGAGCCTTGTCCTAGGTGAAATAGTTCACAATTTATCATATGTTAAAGCCCATTAAGAGTTCTTTCAAAGAATAACTGTCTAAACTTGCAAACTGCAGATGGAAGAGTTGATGTGCGTATAATGGACTTGCAGTACATGACATTTCATCAGGCATTCAATGAGCTAAATTTAGAGCAGCAGCTAGCATAATGGTACCATGGAGTCAAATAAAATCAGCGTTAGGATGGCAACCTGCAAAATTCAAAGGCATTTGCAATGTTAATGCATTTGATTTATTAATCTTTTCTATTCAGCATTTTATTAGATTTTAAATGGTCAATATTTAGCATCACATTTCTGGAGAGAAAATGAATCCCTGTCATATAGTAAATTTAAAATAAAAGGCTTATACTTGGTGACTAGAACTGACCCTGTTTACATTCATTATGGATGAATCAAATGCAGTATAGAGACCATTTCCTCTGTCATTGAATTCACTTGTGATGGACCCATTTTTAGATGTGTTTGTGCTGTGAAATTCAAGGCCTCATAAATATGGTCTGGGAAGAACCAGGTAATCCCTGGGATAAAAAAAAAAGACCATATATTCATAATTCTTACCTTACATACACGCACACATATTTCTCAATTAATTGCAGAGTGCTGGGCAGAGTGATAGGATATATTTGAGCAAAAGGAACATGCAACTGACAATCCTACATCCCTGATTTTCCTCCTGAATTTACAGAGCTTTCATTTCAGCCCTTCCTCCTCCTTTGTCATTCACACATTCCTGCTCTACTACCTCAAAATCACAAGGACTCTGAGAAAGCTCCTTTACTTCTGAAAAGCAAGACTTGCAAATGAAAAGATCTGTATTTGATATGTGATATCACCTCTCTTTCTTGTATTTTGTGTGTATTCAAAACTAATTGCTGTATCTAAGTGCTCAAACTGTCCCTACGGTATCCTTAAGTAAATCACTGTGAGAACAAAAAAATGTTAATCTAGCTGTTGAATAAATAAGTTAGCAAAAAGCAAAAGCCATATTGTTAAAAATTACAAATCCTCAGTCTTTCCTCACAGCGGTAGATGAAGCTGGTTTCATTGGACATGTGAAGAAATAATCATAAATATTTTTTAATTACTAAAAAATGTTTACAATTGTGACACTTAGGACAAAATGTCATATAAATATTTTGCTTTATGCTCACCCAATGGTGTAACTCCATTACCCTGTGAAAAGCTAGGGCTTCCTTTTGAGGTCTTAAGTGGCATTTGATTGGCAGAGAACTCAGGCAACTTTAGTTTATAAACAAACATAGGGCAGAATGTCAATATCTCTGAGACATTCGGATAAATATTAATATTCAGACTGTAATGTTCTACAAATCCAAACTTTCTAAAAATAATTAAGTAAATTATAACCAGAATATGAAAACGTAAAATACAATTGGATCTCAAAAGTTGAAAATGTGTCAGATATTATATTTTCAAATCACAACCTCTGAAAAGTAAGTGGAATTACTTTGGAGATTTCTTCAGATTATCTGAGTCCTGCTAGAAGTATTTCTTGAATATATTAGTGTTGACGATTATAACTCATATTAATTGCAGCATATTTAATCCAAAGTACCACTTGTTACCTCCCATTTATCAAAATTCTCTCATTTGCATCCCAAAAACTCTATAAAGGGGAATGGGCCACATTAATTCCTTTAAGTCCCTCAGAACTCCTTTCTGGAGAATGGAATAGTCTGAACTTCCTCAAGTTATACAAGTAATGAGCGGACACATAAACAGATTTGGGAACTTGACAAAGGACATAATTATCAGGAATGCAAACCATAGTGTCTGTTACAACATCCATCAATGAAATACAACTCACAGGTATCAGTATGACACTCTATTCTTAGCAATGATGGTGAATGTTTATAAAAATATAAATAACAACATGCTATATAGCTAACAGACAAAATTCAGATTATAAAATGGAGTGTGCTATGATCTGTTTGAATCTCATATAGTAAGCCAGATGATATAGATATATAGATAGATGAATAATTAGCATGATAGATGATAGGTAGATAGAAGAGAGGAAGAAAAGAAGAAAAGAAAGAAAAAGAAAGAAAGAAAGAAAGAAAGAAAGAAAGAAAGAAAGAAAGAAAGAAAGAAGAAAGATTGAATAAGATTGACTTCATGCAATACTTAAAATTAGAATTCCTATTTTCTTTTTAATAAACTCTAATCCAGTTTCTCTTTTATCTTACAAATTTGTACCTTTGGAAAAATATTTAAATTACTCAAAACACTCTACTTACTAATTTCCTACAATTCAGTGACTGTTAGTCAAACAAGCATCTGAAATTTTAACAGCTTAGGACTTCACAAGAGAAACCAGAGTCTGAGGTCCAATGAAAGATAATAAACCATCGATCTCAGGTTATGCTTTAAATCCTATTTCCTGTTTGAAAATACAAAGCTCCCTTTTCCCAATGTTTGATCATGCAGTGATTGCATCTGATGGGCCCTCCTAAAGTTCCTGCTGAGTGTTTTAGAAAAGATTAGATGACAAATTCACGCAGCTGAATTGCAAAAAGATACATACACCACAACCGAGGATTTAAACTATTTATTTTCTTTTTCAGCTCACATCGGTTTTTGATTGTTGCTTTTAGATGGGATTAAAATTATAGCAGTTGAAAGTCAGTGCTATTGAAATAAATATAAAATATTATCCATTATATGAATCCAATAAGTTGCCTCAATTTCTATAATAATCTTACAAAACCCAGACAGGAAAAATACAAAAAAAATATATTCAAAAGAGGAAAAATAAGCTCTAGTTCCTGTGGACAATTTTCATGCATCTATAAAATAAATTATCAAAACTTCATATATGCTGGAAGAACCATTCAAAGGATGCTGTAGACACTCAAGAATTAGCAAGATTAGGGCAAATCTAATTTGGTGGCATTATAAGTGAAACATCAGGATTGCCAGAAGCATGACCATTGGCATGTAGGAAGAGTCTAAAGGAATTCTTTTTTCTTTTCACCTGTGATGCTTTTGTATACATATTGAGATTGAATTCAGATGGTATTAAGAATGCCTGATGCCATTGAAACATCACATCTGGTAGCATCATCTGTACAATTATGAGCCTTTTTAGATAGAAGGAAAGAATAGTAGAAAGAACTTTGTAAACTGATTCGTTTCATACTATACTCATGACAACCTCAATGTAGATTGGAATTCATTTTTTTAAAAGAAACAATATTTGTTATGATGAGAAATAAAGGAGAAAATTTTATTTACAGATGATACAGCCATAACAAAAGCCAACAAGCAATGGAAGATTTCTCTAAACCAGGGATCTCCACGTTGGGGTGCATGTTCAAGGAAATTTATTGGCACACAGGAGGAAAAATTAGGCATTCTATTTAAATACTTATATAATGATGAAAGAATTAATTATTACTAATAGATGACATTTGGTGGTAACATATTTACAAGTGTATAACTAATCGTACAAATATTGTTCAAAATTTTATTTACTGATCTTGCAGGGCCATGTTGTTTTGGTTTATGAAGTGCTGCAAGGACACAGAGCCAAGTTGTTTTTCAACCACTTCTTTAAGCAATCGGAAGGGGCATAAGGTTAATATTCCAGTGAGTACTTTGTCTTAAAGTTGCTTTCAATAGTGCTTTTAAAGCTTTTTGATGCACTGTAGTGCATCTCCCACTGTCATATCTGTGAGCAGAGCTTTGTTGCAGGAATGTTTCAGAACACACACTAGAAAAAGCCTTTCTTCTGCACTTGAAAGATCTACAAAATTCTGTCAACAGAAACAAATAAAAAACCACGAACAACCCACAACGAGACAAAGCATAGGATGATACAAATTAAGTAATTTCAATTAAATAGTAAGGGAATTTTGCAAAGAACCCAGTACAGTGGTGCTTGGTAGATAGCATATGCAATCAATCCTACCTTCTGCAATTTAACTTTTAAAATTCATGCTAATATAGGATCCTGGTCAGTTTATGTAAGCTGACTGAAATGGCTATGAAGAAAGGTTGATGGCGTGGGACATGGGAGAAGTCAATGAAGAACCTGGAGGTAGAAGAAGAGGCTCTGTGAACACTCCAAAGTATTTTTCCAACCATACCTGATAGAGATTATCAAAGCTTTTGTACCAGTGTTATGATATATGCTCATATATTAAATGTGTTATATATAATTAACAAATGATATATATCACATATGAAAATCTAAGGATATCTATAAAAATAAATATACATATTACATATATTTATATCTAAAGTCAATCTCCTGCATGCAGTCTTTCAACTAATGACACTCTGCTGCTTAAGAATGGGCCTTGGGCCCTGAACACTTCCTTACCAAGAGATAAAAAGCCCATATGATTTGTGGACTTAACCATTTTGTGTCAGAGCATCTTGTTTCAGACTCAGTGAGTATTCGTTTTGTCTCTACTTCAAGTACAGGCATCCTATTACACCTGGCCAACTCTACTAATGTATCTGTCCTCCAGAGGGAGAGGACAGTGTCCTCCAACTGTGGCACACAGAAGGGATGGATATAGGGTGATTGTCCTGCTTTGGGCATGGAGAGCGACCCCTGGCAATGGGGGACTGATGCTCACCACTGAAGCTAATCTTGTTCTGGCCCTTTCCTGTGTGAAAAAAAGTGCTGTTCCATTCAGTGTTTGGCTGCTTTGTGCTTTCCTTTGTGACTGATTCCAAGGTACAGTGGGCAGAAGTGTTTGACTTCTATTCCTGGCAGTTAGCATAGCGATAATCTTTGCTATCCTTCATGTATTTGGAGTCCTTCTCTGGCATTGGTAACTGGTGTACATTACTCTGTTAAACATATAAAATATATATAATATACAGTATATAACAATATATACTTAATAAAAATGTTAAATTGGGGGACTTCTGGGTGGCTCGGTTGCTTGGGTGTCTGCCTTCTGCTCAGGTCATGATTCCAGGGTTCAGGAATTGAGTCCTACGTTAGGCTCCCTGCTCAGTGGGGAGTCTGCTTCTTCTTCTCTCTCTGCCTTTCCCCTCCACTCATGCACTCTCTCTCTCTCCCAAATACATAAATAAAATCTTTTAAAAAACATTTTAACTTGGCAAAAAAATGAATAAAATGTTAACTTAGCAAATATATGTTTATATTAGTTCTTAAAATTACATGTACCAAAGTTTACTTTAGTAAATTAATCATAATTATTTTCACAGTAAATTAATTTCCTCTCAAATAATCAATTTGATATCTTAAAACTTTCAAGTCAAGAACAATTTCAATTTTTCTTAGATATATAATCAATCTGAACACAATAGCTCTGTGATCAGAGTCAAAAGCAAACAAAAATAGTGCCATGGCCATATTTCTCAAAGTGCAATTGGTTAAATGCATGCTTCAGGAATTCATTTAGATCTTGCTTACAAAATACAGACAACCCGGAACTATCTTAAAACCATAATTCAACCAAATTTGATAAAATAGCATCTCTACTAGGAAGCCTTGGAAATCTACATGTTTAACAGTTCCCCCAGGTGTTCCTTGCCAAGCTGAGAGTTGGAGAAAGCATATTCATATTTGTTATGCCACTCACAATGCTCTCTCTTTCTCTCTCTCTTTTTAAAGATTCTATTTATTTATTTAAAAGTAAAAGAGAGAAAACTTGAGCAGGGAGAGGGGCAAAGGGAAAGGGAGAAGCAGACTCCCCAGTGAGTGCAGAGCCCAATGCAGGGCTCCATCCCAGGTCCCAGAGTTCGACCTGAGCTGAAGTCAGCCTCTTAATGGTCAGCCTCTTAAGAGTGTTTTCATAACGCTCTTAATATAGGCTTGTGTTTGTAACTTTCAGTGCTCCCTCATAGAAGTCGCTATGGGAGTCCATCTTAATAATTAAAATTGTAGGGCAGCCCCGGTGGCTCAGCGGTTTAGCGCCGCCTTCAGTCCGGGGCCTGATCCTGGAGACCCGGGATCCAGTCCCACATCAGGATCCCTGCATGGAACCTGTTTCTCCCTCTGTCTCTGTCTCTGTCTCTGTCTGTCTCTCTCTCTCTCTCTGTGTCTCTCATGAATAAATAAATAAAAATCTAAAAAAAAATTATAATTGTATATTGATGCTTTACCTTCAAATATATCCTATAGTGAAGACTTTAAATTGCTGTGTACATTAAATGTTTAAGTTTACCAAAATTGTATCCTGCTTATGGGAAATTAATAATCTCTTTTTAGGTTTGTTCTCTTTTGCATGGATAAAATTATATTTTCCTTCTTCCCTTTTTTCTCTATATGGTTTATTGCCTGGAGTTTATTATAAAAGTGATAAAGAAGAGGGAAAGACCATAATATCAATTCTAGACTAACAAAATATCCATCTGTTGTAGCTGCATAATAAGCTTTGTGCCATGTTTTTAAAAATAGTGTGTAATTGACTAAGGATTTATAATACCCATAATGTAATTAGCCAGTAAAATTCAAAACTAGGTCAAAATTCTCAAGATATTCAACCATATACTGTCTGTAGAATTTTGATGTTTGGAGGGGATTTGGAGTGGTTTGAATTTTAAGTCCATTTATACTTATAATTTCTGATAAAATAGAGTTTATGTCTCTATTTTGGTACTATGTCTTTTATTCTTTCATCTATTGCTCCATTGTTGTATCTTCTTATATTAAATAGATATTTTCTAGTGTGCCATTATAATTCCATTGTCATTTATTTTACTATATTTTGGAGTTATTTTCTTACTGATTGTCATGGAGATATAGCAAAATTATTAATTTATAATAATCTAGTTTGAATGAATAACAATTTCAATAGTATAAAAAAACTTTTCTCCTAGGGTGCCTGCGTGGTTCACTTGGTTAAGCATCTGCCTTTGGCTTAGGTCATGATCCCAGAGTCCTGGGATGAAGCCCCCTGTACGGCTCCCTGCTCGGCCAGAAGCCTGCTTCTCCCTCTCCTGCTCCACTCACCCTGCTTATGCTCTCGTCTTCTCTCTGTGTCAAATAAATACATAAAATATTTAAAAAATATTACTCTGTGCCTTGACCTCTTGTTTGTGCTGTTATTATCATAGAAATTGCATATTTAGCATTGTGCATCCATCAACACAAGTTTATGATTATTATTTTATGAAATTGTTTTTTAAATAAAGTAGGAGAAAAAAGTTATGAATAGAAAATACATTCATATCATGTTTTATATTTACCTATGCAGTTACAATTAATGGTGCTTTTTATTTCTTTTTGTGTATTTGAATTACTGTCAAGCATCCATTTCTTTAGACTGGACTCTCTCTAATATTTCTTCTATTTCTCAGTTGTATATAGGGATGTCATAATTTATTAATTTCTTATTTTTTGAAGAATAACTTTTCTGTGTATTGAATTTTTCTCTGACAGTGTATTTCTTTTGTTTGAAAATATAGCCCTATTACCTGTTGACCTTCATGGTTTCTGATGAGTCATCAGCTGTTAAGCTTATTAAAGATCTCTTGTATGTGATGAGTAACTTTTCCTCTTTTTGTCTTTGTCTTTTGACAGTTTAGTTAGGGTTTGTCTAGCTATGAAATCTCTTTGAGTTTATCCTGCTTCTGGTTTGTTGAGATTCTAAGATGTGAGTATACTAATTTTCTTCAAATTTGAGAAGTTGTTGACTGTTGTTTCTTCAATTATTCTTTCTGCCACTTTCTCTCCATCTTAGACTCCCATTTGAGTATAATAGCAAATTGGCAGATGTAAATTTTATTTTATAGATCACTTGATGATGTACATTGATCTCTGAAATTCTGTCCATTTTATGCCATTCTTTTTACTTTGTGTTCTGATTCTATTACTTGAATCAAACAATTTCCAATATGGATTAATTTTATACTGGCTCAAATCTGATACAGAACTTCTCTATTATATTTTCTTTATAATAATTGTACTTTTTAACTCCAGAATTTCTATGGATCTTTTTCATAATTTCTCTCTTTGTTGGTATTCCCAATTGGGTGAGACAAACTTCTCACTTTGTCTTTTCTTTCCCTGGAGATTATTTCTTTTAGTTCTTTGGACATATTTATTTTTTTTAAAGATTTTATTTATTTATTCATGAGAGACACACACAGAGAGAGAGAGACATAGAGAGAGAGGCAGAGACACAGGCAGAGACACAGGCAGAGGGAGAAGCAGGCTCCATGCTTCTGATGTAGAACTCTATCCTGGGACTCCAGGATCATGCCCTGGGCCGAAGGCAGGCGCCAAACTGCTGAGCCACCCAGGGATCCCTCTTTGGACATATTTAAAATAGCTGATTGAAAGTCTGTCTGATACATCCAATGTTTGGGCTTCCACAAGCAGAGTCTTATTAATTGTTTTTATTCCCGTGTATGGGCATACCTTCATATTTCTTTGCAGGCCTCATATCTTTGTTGTTGTTGCTGTTGTTGTTGTTGTTGTTGTTGTTGTCGAAATTGGACATTTTAAATAATGTAATGATGTGACAACTCTGGAAACCAGATCTTTTTCATCCCCAGGGTTTATTATTGGTGGTAATGGTGTTTGTTTGCTTAGTGACTTTTCTGAACTAATCATGAACTGTGTATTTTTGTCATGTGTGGTCATGAAACCTCTGGTTAACTTAGTAGTCAGCTAATCATTGGTCACATATCTCTTTATATTCTTGGAACCATTTATCTCCCAGTTTTACCAGAGTGTTCTTTGCATATCATGGCTGTGGTTTCAATGCTTGACCAGATAGTTGGCAACTCTGTTTCAGGTCTTACTTCCATTGAGGCTCAAGACCAGCCAGAAGTGAGTTATTAGCACCTTTTCAAGTCTTTCTGACATGTGTACTAGCTCTATGCATACTTGTGGTCTTCTAGATTCTCAAAAATATGTCAGTTTTTCAAAGCCCTTATGGACTTTTCATTTCTCAGTCTTTCCTTTTTAAGCTTTTTTATTAGCCTATTGCTTTCCTCAACTCTTATCTATGACTTTGTATGTGACTTTCCTCAACTCTTATCTATGACTTGAGACAGCTGGAAATAAAGAGTTGCTGCTAATTGTTTTTGACAAATGTCCCTAGAGAAAAGGATTTTCTACTGGGTAAGCTCTGAGTCAGGTCAGATAAAAACATTCTTTCAAGTGGAGTAATCAGGGAACCCATAGACAGGTTAAATAATAACACTTTCCTTGAAAAAAGGTTTTGGAGGAGCTTCCGTCTTATTCTGTTCCCACTTGTAGCTGACAGTCAACTTGCTTTGACCATGAATGTGCCTGTTGGTTTTTCAAGGCTCCTGCAGAGCTGAAGAGAGCAGGATGGAAATGACATAAGTAAAAATCTCACAAATCTCAGTGTTCTTACTAAAATCCAGTCATTTTACTTGAATGCATACTCCTCAGATTGCTGTAAGCATTTGGCACTATTAAGAGTTCTAAAATATTGATTCTGACCACTTTTTCCACTTTTCCTGTTGCTGTGATATTGGAGAGAATTTTTGGTGGTCCATATTCCATTATTTTCACTAATATCACCAGCTTCCTTCAATTAAAATTATATTTAGTTTACACAGGTTGTAATATACTTTTTCAAAGAAGTAAAGACATGACTATCATTCCAGTCTGAACACATACCAAAGACTTTTGTAGCTCATTAGTTAGGTAATAAATAGAATGGTAATTCTGGTTCAAAGACACCTTAAGGGACTGAATATCAATATTCAAACAGCTACAGAATACAGAAAAGAATTTGCTAATAGATCTAAAACTGTTTACTGCTCTATAGGGCAATAAGACTGTAACTTTTGTGGTTATTCTCTCTATAGGACAGAAATCATTTGCATCTCTGTTGAAGAAAAAATATATAAGCTGACACATAACTGTACAGAGACTGTGTCTTAATCAAGTGTGCATAATCAGCCAAACTGAGGTTCATCAGCTAGAAAATTAAATAATCCTCTTGAAGACCTGTTACACAATGCTCCAACATAGCAGTTAAAGAATTTGAAATCCTAATTTTGCCTTATTTATCAAGTTTGGAAACTTAAATTCTTTTAGCATTTGATATAGTGGTTAATAATTGCTTCAAAATAAATCACTACAAAGTTTAAGGCCTTAAAAACAATTACCAGTTAATCTATTTATGAATTTGTAATTTTGCAGGGATTGCCCTCTCTGCTGTGGGTTGGTGCTTTATAGAACATCAGTTGTGGGACAACTCCCATAAAGGTGGAGGATCCATTTCCAAGATGGTCCAATTCTCACATGTCTGGCAATCTTTGGCTACTAACCAGGAGCTAAAGACAAGAGCTGTGATTTCAATTCTTCTCTATGTGGGTTTCTTTGTTGATCCCGAACTTCACAATAAATGAAAGAAATACAGAGGAAAAACTCTATCTCACATTTTGGTTTTAATTTTATCACTTCTTTCTTATTCTATTAGTTGTAGCAGTCACAAAGATTCACCAGATTTAAGGGGAGGAGGCATAGATTGTGCCACTTGATGGAAGAATGGCAAGATTCTGGAGGTGAATGCATGATGACAAATAATATTGAAGATATTTTTGAAAAATACACTCTTTCAAAACCAACTTGGGTTTTGGGGTTTTGTTTTGTTTTGTTGTTTTTTACATATGTGCCACTAGGTGATGGGTATCTGATTTCTAAACATGTGACAAAGACTAAGTCAGCCTTTTGAATAGAAAGGTGGTAAAATAAGTTAATCTAATTATTTAAAAAGTTAGAAGTAGGGGATCCCTGGGTGGCTCAGCGGTTTGGCACCTGCCTTTGGCCCGGGGCGCGGTCCTGGGGTCCCGGGATCGAGTCCCGTGTCAGGCTCCCGGCATGGAGCCTGCTTCTCCCTCCTCCTGTGTCTCTGCCTCTCTCTCTCTGTCTATCATAAATAAATAAATAAATATCAAAAAAAAAAAAGTTAGAAGTATAGGGAACTTAAAAATGTCCCTTAAATAATTAGTGGTTTTAAAATTTGTAGCTTTAATAAGATATAAGTTAAATAGGATGCAAAGATTAGATCCTAACATTTTAAGTTATAAATACAGTATTAGTGAACATCTCTTTATAATTTCATAAAAAAGAAAAAATCAAAGGTGTGGACATTTAAAAAGTACATGGAAGGATTACTCCACTGGTCATACTTTTAAAAACTATGATTATATTTATAACAAGTCAAATTACTTGAAAAGTGAAAATTGCAGTGAGTTAACCAACTGGTTTTCATTTTGATTGATTAATAATTTATTGAAATGTTTCTCATTGTTCTTTCTTTACTCTTGGATGTAATGATGTAGTTTGGTATCACAGTGACCCAAACCAAGGTTTTAAGAATGTGTTTTAACATATGGGGAAACAGTGCTTACATGAGCATTGATATACTAATTTTAGGACTTTAGATTCCATCTCTTATAACTGTATAGGAACTCTACGGCAGTGACCCTTGGTTGTTTTACGTCATCTCTGGAATTTCTGGGAATATTCCTATGTGTTTCCAAAAACTTTCAAACAATTTTGCTTGTTCTGATTGCTTCATTGAGATACCTTACTCTGTCTCTTAAGAATTTATGAGTCCTCAGATTACACAAATTCATGGATCACAATAGCCATGTGTCTGAGGTGGAGGAAGGAAGCATTGAGCTCAACTCAAATTTGCCTCTCACTGGTCCCTATAATCCTAACTGTAATAGATTCTGAAAAGCTTTTGTTGTTGAAGTTATTATTAAAATAACTTCTTAGTTTCTGGGGCACCTGGGTGGCTCAGTCATTAAGCATCTGAGTCTTGGTTTCAGCTCAAGCCATAATCTCATTGGTTGTGAGATGGAGCCCTGTGTGGGGCTCTTGCTCAGCAGGGAGTCTGCTTGAGATTCTCTCCCTCTGCCCCTCCCTCTACTCTCATTCTCTCTCTCTTTCAAATAAAATGAATAAATATTTAAAAAAATAAATAAGAAAACCTATTAGCTTCTGATTCTAACACCAATGTGATTAGTTTTATGTGTCACTTTGATTGGTCATGAGATGCCCAAATTAACATTATTTTTGAGTGTACTTGTGAAGGTGTTTCTAGATTAGATTAGCATTTGAATTGGTAGACTCAGTAGATTGCCCTCCCTGCTGTGGGTTGGCATTATCTAATCCATTGAGGGTCTAAATAGAACAAAAGGCAGAGGAAGGAAGATTTTATTCTTTTTTGCTTACTATTTGCTTGATTTTATTACAATTTCTCATCTCATTTTCTTTGGTTTTTGGAGTAGGATGCAAATCATTGACTTGCCTGGTATCTATCCCTTTGGACTTGGACTGAATTACACCACTGGCTTCCCTGGGTCTCTTTCTTGCAGACAGCAGTTCATGAAACTTCTCAGTCTCCAAAATTGTGTGAGCCAATTCTCTGAAGAACCCTAACACAAGCCCTCTCACTATGGAGCACTCTCAAAAGTAGTCTTCCATAGTGAGCAGTTAGAAACCATTCTATTATTTCATTGTTTTCCCTACATCTCTGACTCTCTCTCTCTCTCTTTACCCCTACCATCCACTCTGTATATCTCCACTCTTGCACATGTCTCCCTCTGTTGGCTCCCTCAAATCCTGAAAATACCTCTAAAAGCTCTTGAGCAACACCTGAAAATATGTGCCAGGGAAACGAACAGCCTATCAGTTTCACAAACATTCAAACAGAACCTTGGTTTGAGATCAGCTGGGACACTGTTACATTGACAGGAAGTAGAGCGGAGCCCGAAATTAAAGAATCATTGTTTTGAATCAGAGGTGCTTGTTTAGGGCCGCTTGAATCTATCAAATGACAAATTAGGAAAATGTAATGACAAGTGATCTTTAAAATATCAGAGGAATATGAATCATTTTATAAGTCAGAATGAAATTCAAAGCTGCTGAGCGAATTATCCCTCTGTCTACTGTAGAATTAATTCTTCAGAGGCTCCTCTCTGATCAAAGGAAGACACATGGCATTTATCTTTCACATAGTAAAAATGCGTACATTCTTCCAAATGTGTGATTTCCTTTTGATTTGCTTCTTAAAATTTATGGAACTCCTTATAATAATGGGACTCAGTAGAGGAAAGCGTGTCTATGGAATAAAGTATAGATCAGAAGAAACAGCAGAAGGGCACCTGGGTGGCTCAGCAGTTTGAGCATCTGCCTTTGGCTTAGATCATGATCTTGGGGTCCTAGGATTGAGTCCCACATTGGACTCCCCCACAGGGAGCCTGCTTCTCCCCCTGCCAATCTTTTTGTATCTCTCATGAATAAATAAAATCTTTTTTTTAATCTTTTAAAAAAAATTTTTTTTTAAAGAAGAAACAGTGGATACTAGTTTCAGAATTTTCAATTCTGCCACTTAAATGCAGGTGGGATATTTAGAACCCACTCATTAAAAATTTTTTTTGACTATAAAATTGGATGAGGTGGAAGAGTTTTGAATGAAGATAAAGACATTTTGTATTTTAGTATGTGTTGTAAAATGTAAAATGGAACACTTCAAGGACCTAGCACACAAGATGACCACCCAGTTATTCATGTGATTACTCACCTGTCACTTTCTCAGAGGCCTTTTCTGACTCTTGAAACCAAATTAGATATTCACCTTAATTCCTGTTTCAAGTCTTTCTCTCTCTCTTTTCAAATTTATAGATAGCCCTGATGAAAATCAGAAATTATGTATTTATCTATGCTCTGATTTCTTTATTTTTGTCTCCTTCACTGAGCTGCAACTGGAATCATACCTATTTTGTGCATTCACCCCAGTGTTTGATACAGAGTAGGTACTTAATAATAAATGTAAATTGGGCAAATGATACCATCAACATATATTGCAGTATTATTAATTATTCGGTGTTATACTTCAGAAATCTTGCTTGTTGAGAGACACTCCTCCCTGAGCTCTCTTGCTGTTACACATATTTCTGCCTGTGCCGAGAATGCAAGGCTTTGACCTCCCTTTGCCTAGCCATCTCTCAGGATTATGTTCACAGCAAATGCAACTTAAACCAAACGATAACTTTATGGTGGCACACACATGCAAAAACCTGAATTAGATAAAAACACATCCTTTTGCCTATTAGGACATGGTCAGCAATGGATCAAAGCAGACTAACAGAATTCAGACTAAAACTCCAGCAATGCATGACAAATACTATAAATCTGGACAAAATAGCTATTGCTAGGCAAAGATAACAGTAATATCTGCCTTTGGCGGACTACTATGTGCCAGGCACTGTGATATAGAGTTAAAACTCTATTAAAATACATATATATTCAATATATTAGATATATTCAATATATTTATATTGAAATTTAATAGCAAACTTTCAAGATGAATTCAATTACTTTCCATATTTTCTAAAACACAGCACTAAGAACCAATGTTATGCTTAATTCACACATCTAGAAAGTGAAAATTATGGAATATAAGACCAGGTAAATATTAATCTAAACCTGTGCTCATGATCAGTGTGAGATACTTAATGGCAGTATCCCAAGCAATATTCACTATAGATCCCCAAAAATAGAATTCGAAGTTTGGCAAAACAGGGAGGCAACATCAGTGGCTCTAGGAGTCAGGGGTGAAATTCTGCTATTGGCTTCTTGCTAGGCTTAATGTCACCTGACATATATGTCAAAACGTAGTTCTTTTGGTACCACTGTGGCCCTCTGTCTTATCACTGTCCAATGTATCTCCCATGTTATTTTTAGTAGTTTCCTTATGTTATCAGTAAACATCATTACTCCACCTCCAGATATTCAGTCCTTCCAGTTCTATATTTTAGATGACTTTGTCATCTCTCCCACCAAGTATTCCTTGACTACTACTCCTCATCTCCCTTTCAACTGCCTTTGTGGGTTCCATTTATCCCAGAGCATTAGCATTTATCAGTATATACCTCCTGGACTACAGACTCATTTAGGATAAAGATGAGAACTGAGATCACAATCTCTTTGCAAAGCTCTGACGCATAGTAGATGCTTAAATAGGCATCTCTTATTAGATTCCTTATAACAAATCCATTCTTTATTGACAAAGAAGAATGTTCCCCATCTGCTTTGGTGATATGTGAAAAATAAAGTGAATCTCATTTAGTAATGGCTTTTAGTTTCTTGGATTTTGAATAATTTTATAGTGACAGTAAATTTTATGATTCTAACAGAAATTCTAAGCTCACATTACATTCTTTTTTGGATTTTGTTTTATGGAAATATATAATTTTGTATTTTTTATTGTGCCTAAGTTAAGAAAATTTTGTAGGTTCTAACCCTGTAAGTCAACCTTGTTATCAGACAATCCAAGAGCAGTATTTATTCAATAATTCAAAAGGATGATTAAAATGATAAATCACAAAAAAGACATAAATGTATATTAAGTATATTTTTTAGCAGAAAACATAGACACACAGGAGTTCTTTCATCAATTGGGGTATGAGTAAACATAAAATTTGAGACATTAACTCTGGATCTTGATGTTGTGGGTTTTTGCTACACTTAATAATGAACCGTGATACTTCCTAGGTCTATGACTTAGGGAAATTCACTAATTTCTCTTTCTCTTAAAAAATAATATTTAATGAGTTAACTTTTTGGAAATTCATAGAACCCTGCCTCGCTTATGTTACAAGTATTTGTTTTTCATTTTGTTTTTTCTGCTTTATTTGTTTTTTTGGAGGGGGATGGAAGGAGGAGAGAGAGAATCCCAAGCAGGCTCCATGTCCAGCACAGAGCCCGAGTTGGGGCTCAATCTCACAACCTTGTGATCATAATCTGAGCTGAAATCAAGAGTCAGATGCTTAACTGACTGAGCCACTCAGATGCCTCACATGTATTTGTTTAAATAAATAGTATAGCATGAGATATTTCTGTGATGGAAATGTCCTGTATCTTGACTGTGATGGTGGCCATACAAACCTAAACATGTGATAAAATTGCATATAGTTAAGTGCACATACACAAAAGATTGTCTGTGTAACTAGTGAAATCTGAATCGGGTCAGTGGATTCTACAGGGTCAAAATCCTGATCTACCAGAAGTTGTGATCTACTATAATTGCGCAAGATGTTACAACTGCAGGGAAATACGTGTAGAGCATGGAGGATTCTCTCTGTATGCTTTTATACAATCCATATAAATCTACCATTATCTGAAAATGAAAGTTTTAAAAAATGCATGTGGAATATTGATCATGTGGGAGGCAATACATATACCAGGACAGGGACTATATGGGAAATTTGTACTTTCTGTTCAATTTTGCTATAACCCTAAAGCTGCTCTAAAAATAAAATGTAAAACAACCAAATAAATAACCAGCGCAATATTTTTTGGAAGAGGGTACAACTAATTCATATATTTTGAATACATTTTTTTTCTGATTTACCTTCCTGATGGCTTTTTAGTAAGATCAAATCTATAATGCATGCTCTGTAATTCAATGTTTCTATTCTTTAGGATAAGAAGAATTTGATGACTTTTGAAGATTCATGTGTGTTTGAAGCCTATCAGATTTTATGATTTTCCCACATCTTGTACTGTTGCCTCTTAAATACCTAATTCAGTGGCAGTTTTTTGTTGCCATTTTTAGAGCTGCAACTTCTTCAAATCTCACCAAATGTGTCCACTTATTTTTGGAAATACCAATTTCCTTTCCTTTCACAAGTACATTTTATCAGATTATTACATTTTATTAAATTATACAATTTTAGTGACAATTGGCATAGCCTTAAACATTTGGAAAGCATGGTGAAAAATTCAAGAGGTGGGAGAAGTCTTCCAAAATGAGGCCACCTCCTTATGAAGACTTGGGTGCCCAGGGTTCCCCACCACACAGCACGGAGCAGAAATGGGAAGGACAGTTGATCCAGTCAGTGTGGAGGTGGGTTACGGAGACACTTTGAGTCTGCAATGTGCTCAACTCAGTGAGAAGTACCTACCACTCAGAAAAAGATCAGGTATTTTTCTGATTTCCTCTCGTCTCAGCACATGTTTCTCTATTTCTGTTTTAGTAGATCCTGTGTAAGCCTGAAAGACGTAAAGACATAAAGTAAGCAGAAATTTGTATACGTGAGGGAAAGGAAAGCTTGGAAGGATTAGAAAAGCTTCAATGACCTCATCTATTTTTTTCAATCATAAGAGTTAATATCATTGTGTTTTACTATGCACTAGATACTGTTCTAATAAGTTGCAGATATTAACTCCCTAATCCTCACAGCTACTCTGCAAAATAAGGTGTACTGTTAGCATTACCCCTTGTTATAAAGGGGGAAAGAAATAAACTAACTTGCATGAGGTTATACATCTAACATGTGACATAATAGTCCTGAGTACAGGCAAATTGGCTATGGTCAGTATAGTTAATCTCACCACTGAAGTGCTTTTTGCCACATTATATTCTCTAAACACAAATACAGAATGGGTGTCCAGGGCATTGTTAACTGAGGAGTTATTAAACCAATGTCAGTTCAATATCAGTCAGTGCTTCCATTTCATTAGAATTTTTAATGTACTCAGTATCTCATTTCATAACTGAAAGTAGTACCTTCTTGTAACTTTTATTTCTGATAAAATAATAAGTTATACATTACATAATGAGGCCCCAATTTATGAATAGGTATGTCCATTCCTTATAATTTATAATAAATGGGATATAAGTTAAACACAAAATAAATCTTATAAAGCACTTATATGAAGGTTATGTCACCATAAAAAACAAAGTTGAAGGACCTCTGAAAGTGTGAGAAAGTGGTGTCCACATACAGAAGCAGCTTTGATGTGTAACCAGCAAAGTGAAGAGACCAAAAGGGGGCTATGCTAATATAGTGCCAATACTTCTAGGTGGTTGGGAATGTTTGTAATCTTCTCTTATCATTTCAAATGCTTGTTCCTGGGGTGCCTGGGTGGCTCACTGGGTTAAGTGTCCACCTCTTGATTTCAGCTCAGTCTTAATCTCAGGGTCATGAGTTCAAGCTGGGAGCATGGAGCCTACTAAATAAATAAATAGATAAATAAATAAATAAATAAATAAATAAATAAATAAATAAATTTTGTCAAAATGTATTTTCCTCTAGTGTAATAATATTAACTAATTAAAATGCTAACACTGTGGAACATGTATAAGCATTATGGCATTTTAAAAAGAAAGAAAACAGCTATTATGATTATAATGATAGACATTACCTGAGTCTGGGAAAGGGCAGGAAGCCCTCTGACTTTGGCCATAGTTTTCTGATCTTCAGAGCCAGTGTTTGGAGCTTCCAATGTCTGTGCCCTCTTTTCTGACTGAAATTCTAAGGATATTTAAAAGGTAATATTCTGTTTCAGGAGAAATAGCCAGACACAGAAATGGAGTCTGAAAAGTGAAAGGAGATTGACCTAGGTATGCCTGTTTGTGCTAGCCCGTTCTTCAAATATGTATCTGGAAAAATGGCATTCCTATTTCATTTTCTCCTGAAAATACCAAGTTTGGAAACACTAATAATTACAAAGTATTATTGACGATTCTTTCTTATTTCATTTAGGAATTGACATTTTTTACTTTTGATATCATTTATGTCAAGCTGAATAACTAGCTCAAAATAATTGTAAAACAAACATGGTGTTTCACATTCCTACAAAATAAATATGCATGCCATATTGGTTTGCGTGCCCCCATACATTTCAGTATTTGGTTGTCTCTCGTGTTCACAAAGGAATGGAAGGCTTTGTTGGTAACCCACTGTGCAAATATTTTATGCTTTGTGAGAGGATATCATAGTGTTTCTCTGAAAGTTTGGGTTGAAATTTGTACCATGGCTTTCTCCCCTCACTGGTAAAAACATTTTGGATGGAATATGGAAAGTTTCAGTAAATCCTTTGGCATTTTGGTGACTGTCTTAAAGCACCAAAAGAATAGGTCATAACACAGAAATGAAAATAAAGAAGACGGCAACACAGCTCATTGAAAAAGTTTTGCTTGGCTGTAAAATTTATAATCCTACAAGAATAGATCTCCATTGGCAACCACAGGGAATTGGGTGAAATGTTTCCATAGAATGTACCATATGCAACATTGAGGCTTCTTTATCCATACACACACACAAATGTTTTCGCCACAATTACAGAAGCTAAGGCCCACTTTCTAAGTTGGAGCTTATACCAAATTGGACTTGCAAATCACATTTCTGTTCACTTTGGAGTCTACTCAGGTTATGCCAACAGGAATTAAATCTTTACAAATTTTAAGAAAAAAATTAAAGCATAACTTTTTTGTCTTTCTATTTTTATTTTTGTCCTATTTTCCAAAAGAATTGAGCCTAATGATTTTTATTTTATTTTATTTTTTATTTTTTTATTTTTATTTTATATAGTGCTATTTATTTGAGACCACTAATTCTTAGCAGACACATATATTAAAAAAATTCTTATATAGAACACATAACACTATGATATACATACTTAATTTAATGAAATTAAAAATATATTTTATTTATTTGAGAGAAAGCATGAGTGGGGGTGGAAGGGCAGAGGATGAGGCAGAAGCAGACTCCCCTTGGAGTAGGGAGCAGACACCAGCTTGGTCTCAGGACGTCAGGATCATGGCCTGAGTTAAAGGCAGATGCTCAACCAACTGAGCCACCCAGGTGCCCCTTGATGAACATTTTGTTTTAAGATTTTATTTATTTATTCATGAGAGACATACAGAGGCTGAGACACAGGAAAAGGGAGAAACTGGCTCCCTGTGGGGAGCCTGATAAAAGCCTTGATCCTGGGATTCCAGGATTACACCCTGAGTGGAAGGCAGACACTCTACCCCTGAGCTGCTTAGGTGTTCCAATGAACTGTTTTTGATGACAAAAGTAACTGACTTTATTTTCAGGAAGTGTAATTTGTTACCTTTATAATGAAACAATGTGTTTAAAAGATATTATGAGGAAGGAGATTTGTCAATTAATTGATAGATCTTTAAAGTTTTTTCAAGGATACCATACCTAAGATTAAATATCATAATGTAGAAATGTGAAAATAACTAATGAGAAATCAGGTATCTTGCCTACTTTGTAATTTTTCATTTGTCTGTAAATATTGTTTCTTTAAATGCAAAGTAGATGGAAAAGTTCAAAGATCTTTTCATTCGTTCTTATGCTCTTTCTTTATTCTCTTATTGTTTATCCCTTTCCAAATATTTATTGAAAACAGATTATGTGCATTGTTCTGTATTACACATTACATTTGAAATAATAAACTTAATATATTATGAATTAATATGACATGATATCTGATGGAAGTTGTGTTTAAGTCTAGGCCAGAGTGGAAAGATGCTATTTTAACCATTGTTCTTTGCATCTCTATTGGTTTTACTGTATATTTCTAAGTTAATACCATTATTAAAATAATGAACATCTAGTTTCTGCAGAAGTATGTTATTTTAATGAAATATAAATGGCATACTTAACACTAAAGATAGACTAGGTGATAATAAGATGTAATCTGTGCCTGACCAGACTACCTATTTCTATATTAATTGATAGGAATTTTCATTACTTTGAGTGCCTTTGGATGGAATTGATTTAATTTCAAATAAAGAGAACTTCTCCAAACCTTGAAATATAGGCTTATGAAGAAGTTTGTCATAGCAATTGTTCAAATTATGCACTGTCATTAATTAGCACTTTCTTAATGTGGTGAAGATCTGAGAAAAATCTTACATTTGCTCTTGCACTTTTCCTGGAGTGCTATAATATATGTTCTTTAAACAAGGGCATGTTTAATAAAACATGTTTTATTTCCTTGAAAAATGGACTAATGGCTCTTTGAGAGGATTCAGGGAGCCTGTAGGGATACTCAAGGAAAATCCAACAACCATTCATTCCTCCAGGTATAGTAAGTGTTAGGTGGAACCATACAATGCCATTTTTGAAGGTCAAGTGGTTAAGCATAGTCAATTTCTTACAATTCAAGTTATTGTTATGTGAAGTTATAAGCCAACTCCTTTTCTAATTTGACAAAATTACTTTTCTGTAAGCCTTGAGCTTCAACATATAACTTTCTTTTTTACAAAAAGGGATGTTTGAAAAAGTAAAAATATTTTCAAAACAGTATTCTGAAAAATCATAAAAATGTGTTGACTAATGATGATAAATAGAATGACAATTTGAGATTCATTAATAATTCTTTTTTAAAGTTTAAATAAAGGGGCAGCCATGGTGGCTCAGTGGCTTAGCGCCGCCTTCAGCCCAGGGCCTGATCCTGGAGACCCAGGATCAAGTCCCACATCAGGCTTCCTGCATGGAGCCTGCTTCTCCCTCTGCCTCTCTCTCTCTCCGTGTGTCTATCATGAATAAATAAATAAAATCTTTAAAAAAAAAAGTTTAAATAAAGGCAAGTTCTTTGGTAGTTTAGATTTTTCTACTTTAACAATAAACACATTAATTGACAATAAATTCACCATAACAGGATTTTCATTAAGAATGAGCCTTTTTGGGGATCCCTGTGTGGCGCAGCGGTTTGGAGCCTGCCTTTGGCCCAGGGCACGATCCTGGAGACCCGGGATCGAGTCCCACGTCGGGCTCCCTGCATGGAGCCTGCTTCTCCCTCTGCCTGTGTCTCTGCCTCTCTCTCTCTCTCTGTGTGTGACTATCATAAATAAATAAAAACTAAAACAAAAAGAATGAGCCTTTTTTAAAATGACACTAGACAGAAACTTTTGGAGATAATGGATATATTTATGACACAGACTACAGTGATAATTTCATAAATGTATACTTCTCTCCAAATCCCTCATGTTGTATGTACTAAATATGTACAGCTTTTTGTATGTGAATCATACCTCAAAAAATCACTTAAAAAGTAATTCATGGGGCAAAGAGTAAATGGAAAGGAAACTACAAAATATTTGGAATTAATGGAAGCAGAGTCACAGATATTAAACTTTATGAGATGCAGCTAAAGCAGTACTTAGAACTTTATAGCATCCTCACCAATATTAGAAATGAAACCAGATCTCAAATCAGATTCTCCTTAAGAAATTAGAAAAAATAAAAGGATAAGGATTAGATTGGAAGTGGAATCAATGAAATATAAAATAGAAAAACAAAAAATCTGGGTCTTTGAGAAGATTAATGAATTTTATCATCCTCTAGCCCTACTGATCAGGAAAACCACAGAGTACTTTAGTCATAGTTTTTACAACTTAGATGAATTGGACCATATTTTTGAAGGATGTAAACCACCAAATCTCAAAGAGCATATGATCATTTCAATAGAATTGAGAAAAACCTCTCAAAATTTAACATCCCTTACTGATAAAAACACTAAACAAACCGTAAATTAAAGTTAACTTCCTCATATTATGCAACTTCCTTTACATTTGCAAAGTCCCTACATCTAAAATCACACACAATAATGGAAAACTAAACGCTTTTTACCTAAAATCAAGAACAAGCTGAAAATATCTATATCTCCATATCTTTCAGCATTGTGTTGGGGGAAGGAACTAGCCAGTGAAATAAGGCACAAAAATGAAACAAAAGATATCCAGATCAGAAATAAAGAAATATAACTTTCTCTATTCACACAATATGATTATCGGTGTGAGAAATCTTATGAAATCTAAAAAAACCTTTCCAGAAACAATACGTGAATGTTGGAAGGTTAAGATCAATACATAAAAAAAAAAAAAAAAAAAACCCAAAAACAAAACAACAAAAAAAAGCCTAATTGCATTTATATATATATAAGCAATAAGCAATCAAACATGTAAATTAAAAGTATAACTTAAAATACCATTGGAGTGCCTGGGGGATTCAGTCAGTTAAGCATCCTATGCTTGGTTTCTGCTTAGGTCATGATCTCAAGGTTGTGAGGTGGAACACCGTGTCAGGTTCCTAGCTCAGAGAAGTCTGCTTTAGACTCTCTCTCCCTCTTCCTTTCTACCCCACCTCCACACTCTCTCTGTCTCTCAAATAAATAAATCTTTAAAAAAAATACCATCAAATATATATATTTAGGGATCAATCTAACAAAAGATGGGCAAGGCATCTTTTTTGAAATCTAAACAACTTTGATAATAGAAATTATAGTTGTAAATAAATGGAGAGATATATTGTGGTAATAGATGAGAAAAAATATTGCTAATTTTACTTAAATTTATCTATAGTTTTAATGTCATCCCAATCAAAATCCTAGCACACATTTTGTTAAAACTGACAAGTTCATTCTAAAATACATGTTAAAATGTAACTTAACTGAGCATGTTCAAGGCATTTGATTATGAAGAATGACGTCTTAGCATTTTTGTGAGGCCTGACTTCAACACAACTATAAGCTACAGTCATCATTAGCATGAGGTACTAGTGTCAAGAGCAGCAAATAGATAATTATGAAATTTGATTTTTGGCAAACATGCAAGAGCAATGCAGTAGATTTTTTTTTTCAAAACCGATACTGGAATAATGGCATATCCATACATAAGAAAATAAAATTTCTTCCATGCCATGTATCACATATATACATTATCTCAATAAACTCGAAGGGTTAAATATACAGCCTAAAACTCTGAAATCTCTGTAGGAAGAAAATCTCTATATTTTTGTCTGGGCAAAGATTTCTTAGGTGGTATACAAAAAGGGCATGATCCATAAGAGGATATATTGATAAATCGAGCTACATTACATTTTAGGACTTCTACTCTCCATAAGACACTGAAAAGTATGAAAAGACAATATATAGACTGGAAGAAATTTTGCAAATAAAATATCTGGTAACAGCCTTATTACCCCAGAATATACAAAGAATTCTCCAAAATATAATACATGGAAAGCAAACAATTTGACAAAAATAAGTGGGTAAAAGATTCAGACACTTCTTCAAAGATCTGAACAGCATATTAGTAAATGTAAAGAATGTTCTGAAGTGATGGAAATTTTCTCTGTCTTTATATAGGTATTTGTGAAACTATAACAAAAAGTGAATGTGGAGTGCAGATTGTGGATGACTATATAGTGAAACAGGAATGGTAGAATGTTGACAATTGTCTAAAATTGGTGACAGACCAATGGGGGCTTAGGTATACTATTGTGTTTACTTTGTATGTTCTGAAAGCTTTCATGTTTAAAAAATGAAAACAAACAAAAAACACAATTGAGTATGCCTTCCCTTGGTGTACTAGCTCTGGACCATCTACTTCTTAACTATTTTTGACAGACACGCACTCCAAATTGTAAATCACTGCTTCTTAAAATGTTGGCTTAATTTTGCTTTCTCTCTCAAGCAAGAAATCCTAATAATTAAATGTATTTGATGATATTTATTAAATTATGCATATTTTAATCACTTTCTCATAATTAAATATATTTTATATTCTTTTAAACAAACACACATCTCTCCATCTATGTAGACATTTTACTAAATTTTCTCTTTGCAAATAAATTTGAGACATTTAGAAAATCTATTCTTCCTCTCTTTACCCAATCTAATTCCCAATACTAAAGTTTTGCAGACCTGGCTTATTAGTTTTGGACTCTACTGTAGTTTTCCTTGCAGAATGTTTCTTTAAAAAAAGGCTTACTTAGCATTTGTATAACAAATTCCATTCATTCTATTTATTATTCATTTTATATTAATGTATATTATAGAAATATTATCTATACATACATATTAGACATGATATAAATACAATTTTATCTCTCTGTATTTTTTGCTAATGAACTTAACTAAATACCATCAATAAAAACACTCAATATATTTGCTTTACTCATGTGTGGCTCATAATTTGAAACTCTACCTCTCTAGAAACATTCTCCTTGGATCACTGAACCTTAATATTTATAATCTATTATACCATACAGATTAATGTTTCCTAATTTAGTAATTTAATTGTATATTGCTATTTCAAAAATGTTACTTGGATATTTTCTAAAGACATTCTATATTGGAAACCAAAAAGGAAAAGAAAAAAATATATATGAAATTATACTGGTGAAAAAAAATTGCGTGACTTTTGCTGTTAAAATTCTATCCATAGTCTGAGTTTCCTCATTGTCTTAGAATTTCACAAGAAAAATTGATTAGCAGCAAAATAAAGTAGACCAATTACCTTGATTATTATTTAATGTGATAGATGACACAAAGCCACTTTAACTGTCCTATGTGTAAGTTCATCAGATGTCTAATGAGTCTAATGAGTTATGGAAGAAATAATAAATGAGAAGAGATGAAACCTTTCAGGATCATAGTGCAGAGTTTTTGGAATATATATATATATATATATATATATATATATATATAAATAAATTTTGGAATATATATATATATATTTACCATGCTTTACTTTGTGAAACAAATACTCAGTGGCCATTTATCCTTGTAATATGCTCTTGTGTGAAGTCAAAATAAAGACTTTACTTGGCACTCTCTTGCTTGATATAAATCATGTCTCAATTAAATATGTTTTGAGATCTTCTGTTGGAAAGATCTTATATGAAAATAAATGGATTTTTATTTGCAACTTCAAAAGCAATTTTCACTAATGAGACTCTTTAAATTCATATCTGTGCCTACTTACTGCACTTGGGAACTTTAAAATTGCATTTATAGACAGTGCAAGTATATAAAAATAGAAGTCAATAGAAAATAACATTAATTAAATTTCTCAGTTGTGTAGATATATTTTATATATAGTTGTGTACATAATTTTAGTTTTTTTTGAAGATGAGATCGTCATAATTTTCTGTGGAAGGAGTGAACGATTAGCTACGTTATAAAATAATGTGGAGGGATGCCTGGGTGGCTCAGCGGTTGAGTGTCTGCCTTTGGCTCAGGACATGATCCTGGAGTCCTGGGATTGAGTCCCCACATCAGGCTTCCTGCATGCGACCTGCTTCTCCCTCTGCCTGTGTCTTTGCTTCTCTCTCTGTGTCTCTCATGAATAAATAAATGAAATCTTTAAAAAAATAAAATAAAATAATAAAATAATACGGAAAATGTTATTCCTTTTATATTATAATAAACCATTTAATTTGAAAAGTTCTAATGTTATTATGATGACTGATTTTCTGGAACTGCAATATATATTTCCATGTTTGATTTTATCTTCACAAAGGAAATGTTAAGACAATGACTTTTTTTTTTTAATGTATCTTTCCTGATTTGTTTCTTGTACGTGTGACCCTAGTGAGGAGAAAATACCTTGGTATCTAAAATTGACTGTTGTGGGAATTTGGTGATTGAAAAAAGCATGTACTGGAGGAATTCTAAATTCTTGTCAGCAGAACTAAAACTCAGCAGACCAAAGCTCTCCTGACTGCCACAACTCAGTTGTACAATCACATACATTGTTAAGCTCTCAGAGGCCTCACATATCTCTCGTGTAAAATGGCACACTTGGAAAAAACAGTCCTTGAGGTCATTGCCAGATCTAATACACTCTGATTAAATCCCAGTTTGAGGGTAACAAAAACACCTGTGGAGGAAATAAGGCTAAAGGGACTTTGCAAAGTAGTGAGAACTGCTACCCACATCCTCACTGATGCTTGTAGAACAATAACAAGAATAATAATATTCATATCTTGTTTCAGTGTTGCTCAAACTTTGTTTCTCCTTCAGGTACTGGAGAGGTGCAAAATGCCCTCATTGCCCATCTTATTATGTGACACTAGAAAGATGGTTTCCTATCATCCCAGAAAAATATTTCATTCTCTTTTCTTCCCAAACCTCAAAAAAACCATTCCACCACTTCTCATTTACAAACAGTAACCTTGATTCTGAATTCACTGTGATATTGAGAGCATTCTTGTAGGAAATCTTTTATTATTCTGCCCTGAAAACACCACACCTTGCTCACTCTCTGCCTATGGAGGTACAACAGAGGCCATATCTCCCTTGGTAAAATTCTGTCTTTCCACGTACACTAGAGAGCCTTTCTTATCTGGGTTACTTATGGCTCTTTTGGTTTTTGCCTTTTTCTTCTACTGGGTGTTATTTCAAATATTTTTCAAATGGCTGTGACACAATCACGGATCATAAGAGCAGATACCAAATGCTGAATACCAGTCTTGTACCTTCATACAATCAATCCCTCTCTGTCTTTCTCTCATACCACATTATCTTTATACAAACTCTACATGAACTCACTCTTTACTCTGGTCTCAAATAGCCTCCATACGTTGATGATTACCAAATACATATTTATGACATTTATCCTACCTTTAAACTACAAATGCATATATCTTTTTTGACATCTCCACTTGGGTGTTGCACATATATGTCAAATGTGACATGTACAAAATAGACTTCTTGTTCTCCTGCTCTGGATTTTCCCTTCTTACATTCTTTCTAATCTCAGTAAATGATACTACTATATATTCAATTTCTTAAACCAAAAATATGTAAGTCAAGCTCTTTTCCTAATTCTCCATATCCAATCTATCAACAAATATAGCCAAGTCTCTCCTCCCACCATATATTTTTAGTACTCATCCACCCATCTCATTCTTCAATGCCATATGTATGCACCATCACTTTTCATTCTCACTGGTATACTGGCTACCTTCTTATTCTGCACTCTTATCTCATATTTTATCTGCTCAGAACAGCCTTCCATGAGTACCATGTTTAAAGTCACTCCACCCAGTCAAACACAATTCTACACAGAGAGTTACTTTTCTCATATGGCCACATGCACACCATTGCACTTTCACCATCAGGATATACCAACTTTTTTTTCTTTTAAGATTTTATTTATTTATTTATGAGAGACACAGAGAGAGAGGCAGAGACGTAGGCAGAAGGAGGAGAAGCAGGCTCCATGCAGGGAGCCGGATGTGGGCTTTGATCCTGGGACTAGGGATCAGAGCCTGAGCCAAAGGAGGATGTTCAAACACTGAGCACCCACATGTCCCAGGATATACCAACTTTATTCGTGTGTTTATCTATTGTCTATTTCCACCTTCTAGAATGTCAGCTATAGGAAGGCAAGTATCTAACCAATAAAAAATTACTTAATCAATCCCTTGATAAAATGACTAACTTCTAGAGAACTAAATGGAGGAGAAAAGAACAGCCCTCCACTTTTCTGATAGGTTAATTATTTTATACACATAAAATGCTTTAACTTTTTAAAATCACTGTATTATTTCTATTATTATTATTATTATTATTATTATTATTATTACATCTCATCATAAAAATCCTTCAAAGTCATCAAGAAAAAAATATTATATTCAAATAGACAAAATCAGTACCAGAAAGTTTAGGCAATTTATCAAATATCATACAATAAGCCTTTGGTTTGAACAATGCCAGAATTTAAGTCTTCTTATCCTTCTTATATAGTCATTATTTACTTACAACTCTTACAAAAAAAAAAAAAAAAAAACCCTAAACCAAAAACCTTGAAGATGAATTGTGAAGCATGTATTCGGAAGTAAAATCCTGCAATTGAACCTACTAGATATGATTATAATATGTCCATCTATTGCATATGATAGTGTATGTTTTGGATATGTCTACTATTTTTATTGGCATGGAATTGGTTATATAAATGATATACACTAGGCACAACTTATTATTTTAAGTGATATGTATGGAAATATCTATAGATTTTTTAAAGTAATGAAAAGAAATGAAATTTTAATACTTTTATCTCCCCAAAACAATATATCCCAGATAAAAACATAACAGGGTGTCAAGGGGTACCTGGCTGGTTTAGTTAATAGAGCATGTGACTCCTGATTTCAGGATCATAAGTTTGAGCCCTACGTTGGGTATAGAGATTATCTAAAAATAAAAGATCTTTTAAAAAATAGGGTGTCATGATCAAAGTTATATATGATTTTATGACATCTAAACATAAATAAATAAAGACGACTATGTAAGATATATCAAGAGACTATAGACTATAAAATAATCTTGAAATTGCACTTCAGTTTAAGTCTTAAGGCAAGAATTAAGTTTAAATGAAAAATTTTAAAAAGTGTTTAAGTCCATGCAAAGGGAATTGGAGAGGCCATGTGGCAAATAAATGCTGAAAGATGTAACAATGAACGTAACACATAATCATAAATCAAGGTACAGCAGTGCTACAGAAAATAATATTAAAGAATGTTCATAGGGTTATGGTCACATAGGCTTTTAGGAGAAAACCATAGTGATTAAGCAGAGATCAACTATATTGAATGACAGAAAGCCGTCCTTTAATTTTAAGTACTAAAAATACAGTTTTGCTGTATTCTAATTTACATGATATATTCATTGTGATGACATGATGTTATCACAGAATGGTTAAATTTACTTAGATGTTTAATTTAAAAAAGGGTTTATAGCAACTGTTTCACTTGGAAAACATTGTCCATTGATTTTGTTGTGAATTATGCTCAGAATTAGAACAATTAAGGAGGAAAGGTCACTGGTATAATATAAAGGGATATTTGTTAAAATTAGTACATAAAAGTTTGCTGGGAAATTTCATAAAACCACTCCTCTGGGACCATTTCTGCAGAGAAGTAACTCTATGCTTGTGAGTACCACAAAAGTCATTACCACCTGGCAGTGTAGATTTGGAGACCTGGACCCCAGTTCATATACACTATGCACTGCTCTCTGGCCACCTTTTTATCTCCACAACATCCACTTGGGGCAATAAGTGCTTTAGAACAGATAGTTGTGGTGGAAGTAGAAGGAAAATACCTTTTTCTGCCACCCAACCTTATGTTTTTTGAGCAAACTCTCCCACGGAGAAAGTCTCCAAAACCAAAAATGAGTAGAGGTAGAAGAGTCTCTAGGAACATAATTGTAATTCATTGTGATAATGCTTATCCATATAACACAATGATTGATACTGAGGACTCCATTATATTAGATAGACAAAGCTAATGTGCAAACACATATTTGGGGAAAATATAACAATTGAATGTAACTTCAATGCATAGCCACAGGTCAGTCCAAAAAAAAAAGGGAAATGCCCATGCATCAAAAACAAAACTGAATTTGTAATGAGAATTCTCAGTAGGCATTTAAACCAAAGGAGTCATGAGGAATATACAGAATAAGAATAAGATAAACATCTTCAACTTTTCTTGCTGGAGCTCTAATTCTAATGGGAAGATGAGACATAGGGTATGGCCTGCCTTGTGTAAGTGTGTGGGATTGAGCAACATGCATCAGGCAAAAGATATGGATAGAGGTTTGTTATTTGAAATAGGAAGTACACAAATTTTCTCATCAGCCTTGAAAGGTTTTCTACCCACTTGCACACCACTTCATGCCAGGAACCCAGACATGACAGTTTGGGGCTACTAAAACCATATTGGATTATGAGTTCCATATCAAGTCCTGAAAAATGGAAGATAGTAATAAAATGGCAGAACTGCTAGGAGTAAGTTTCCCTAATTACCTGATGGAGCACCCATTCTAGCTCTGCAGTGCCATTTCTAGAGAACTCTTACTTATGAGAATAAAAATTTGTATGTTTAAAGCAATGCACTCAGGTCTCTGCTACTAGAAGTCATGAGTAATTGCCAACTGATAAATTGATCCTGAACCCCAAATTCAATCTCCACCATAATCAGAAGAAAGGAGTAAATCTCTCCAAGAGGTCACCACTTAATTATTTATGGGCTGACTGATCATACATGTTGTCTTTCAAAAGTAAAATATGTTAATTTAAAAAGCAAAGTATTTCAAACAATACCTGATAAATATTATTAGCCCAAGTGTTCAGGATAATATCAGATTTTATTTTTCCTAACTTGTGAAAAAGTACTTTAGTTACAGATAGAGGCATTGGAAGTAGACGTAGATATTTAGAAAAATGAAACTGCAAAAGGAACTGTAAAAGATTGTCTTTAAATCATGACAGCTGAAAAAGCCATCTCATTTCCCATTTTAGAAGAAGTATTTTAGGTGTCAAAAGCAGCACACAAAAGCTTTGAAGGAAATAGTGACATAATAATAGATCAAGCCTAAAAAAGCATTAGTGATTTTTGTGGAATTTACTTTCATTTTACCGTTAATTATATAATAAAGTGAAAAAACCAAATGGCTTGTCATGTGATTTATGTCACAGGCTATAGATTTGCTAAAAAGTTAAGTGTAAAAAATAAAAACAGTTTCTGCTTTTAAAGTTAACTTTCCAATACTAATCAGATGATGACCTCTGTTTGGAAAGTAATTTGTGTTACTAACACTGATAACCTAAATTACAGGAGTCTAATGTTTTAGATTTGCTGTTTTAACATTTCCATATCATTCAGTTTTTCATTCTTTTAATATGCCACCATCTGCTATATACTATGATATTCTGTATAGTAAGCTTGATTCCTGGCACCATGACAGCCTGTGAATGAAGGAGGGGCCTATACAAAGTAGATGTAGCCATGACCAATTAAAACTGAAGGCTGGGGGGAAACCTAGGTGGCTCAGCGGTTTAGCACTGCCTTCAGCCTGGAGTGTGGTCCTGAAGACCCAGAATCGAGTCCTGCATCGGGCTCCTGGCTTGGAGCCTGCTTCTCCCTCTGCCTGTGTCTCTGCCTCTCTCTTTCTCTCTGTGTATCTCTCATGAATAAATAAATAAAATCTTAAAAAATAAACAAACAAAACAAACAAACAAAATAAACCTGAAGGCTGGGGATGTGATGATTTGAGGCAAACAGGCTTTGAGCAGATCTCAGACGATACCAACTCAGCTGCTATTTTGGCTTGCCTACACACAAACCAGACACACAGCTGAAGATTCCTGAATAGATATTTTAGTTAATTCAGATATGTTTACTAATAAATTTACATTGACTCTATTTTAAAATAAGAGGATGGGTGTATTTTATAGAAAAAGCCTGGGGACAGCCTTTTTTTTTTTCTTTTATAGCTGAGAAATTTAAGGATCAAATAAATTAAATGATTTCTCACTAGGTCTATCAGTAAAACACAGCAGAACTAGACCTATGGCTTCAGACTGCACCAGCAGGCTTTCTCCCTGTTAGATGACAGCTGGTCAACCTAGACTATATTTGATAGGTCTGCAAAGCTACCAATAAGCGGTTATTGACTGAACACCTTCCCTTCGTCTTCCCCCTCCCAATAAATATCATCATACCAAAAGACTAAAGTAAATGGAACATTTCATAGGAGAATATCAAGTTTCTCATTAAAGAAAAAGTATACATTATATTCTTCCCTAAAACATCTGCTTGCCATTGTGGAGTCAAGTGCTAAAGGCAAAGCAAAATTCAGATCACAATTGCAACTATATGCCTGTAAAATGCTTATCATCTAGAAGGACAAAAAACTATGCAAATGGTAGTTAACAGAATGAAGAATGAATGTTTGGCCCCACAAGATTCTCAGAAAAGTAATCAATAATGTGGGAACAATATTGAAACATATTCTTAAGATTTATAACTTTATATTTATAGAAAAATAAAATTTAAATGAATTACTGTATGCAACATGAGAAGACTCAACTTACAAACCACAAACTTACATTCTTAGACATATACAATATAGAATATAATATATATGACATGAGTTTTAAGGAGTTGAAGGCAAAGTTTAATGGGAATTTTTTTCTATTTACATGGGTGAATTATTCAGGAGTTCCTAATGCTGAACTTTTTTGCCCTTTGACTTTTAGTATTCTAATCCTCTGACCAAAATGAACAAGAGAGACATTATGCAGACTATGTAATAAACAATGAATTTGGGAGGGACCCTGAGCTCATACCACAAGCTTTAGGATAGAACATCAATAATACTTTTGAACAAATTAAATGCAGATTCCAGAAATACATGAATTGACCCCCTTTTTAGGAAAGCACAGCATTATATAGCACAAAGAATATGAAGGAAATTAACAAAGGCAAAAAAAATTATAACTAAAAATTCTTCACTGAGGACCACAAATCTGGGGGGAAAGATCAAGAATGAGAGCCCAGAAATGTAGGATATTCACTTTCTCATGCCCATACTATTTCCTCTACCACAGATAAAAAAATCACTGAAAATGCCAAGTGAGAAATGGCTCCAGCTGGAATTCCTCTCATCAGTCAAGATGGCATTATGGAAGTGAGTTGGAAACAGAAAGGAAAATGGCATATGAAGAGCAGTCATTGGGATAGGAGCATCAAGAACAAGTGTGTGTCTGTGGGATGGAGGAAACTAAGGATAACAACAGAAAGTCAAAATAGAAACAAACCAAAGAAACCCTTTTATTAAAGCAAACTATAAGGCTGAAGAAATAGTAAGATTTCACCTGAACATAACCAGTGGTGAATTCCTCATTGATCAGGACATTCCCAATCTGACAGTGGCCCCAGGACAAGACTTTTAATAATATCTACTGTAAAAGACACATCATAGGTTCCCCAGGATGTAGGTGCCTTTTTTCACCTTGGACATCTGAAGGGCTGAAAAAAAAAATACATGTCTTTGACATGGGCCAACCTAGACTAAATGTTGAGGTGAACAATTGGCCAAAATAACAAAATGCCCAACTGCTTGATATTTACAAAACAAACCTCTCTTGGATGAGAAATGGTGACATTGGTGGTGGTGGCAATGAGGATAGCTAGCTTGTTTTTAGTTCTTACAGTGTATTAGGCATTGTTTTAAATGGTTCATCTATTGCTCTCATCTACACACTAAGTTCAATATCTTTCATGATTTCATCTTTTAATTGAGACAATTGAGGCATTGAGAGGCAGAGTCTCCTATGGAAGGTCAGGAAACAGGACTACAACATAGAGAGCTACCGAGGATCTAGATGAATGCCAAGAATTGTGCAATGATGATTTGTACAGTTCTGCTCAACAGTGTAGGATCCTTGCTAATCCTAGAACATATTAGATGCACTCTTGACAAAACGTTCTGCTCCAAACATACCTTCTGCTGGGAAAAGTCTTCCACTTACTGTTTTTCTTAACTTCCTCACTTCCATCAAGCCTTTTCTCCAATCTTACCTTCTGAATGAGACCACCTTAGAATCCCATTTACTGCAAATGTCTCCTCCATTTCCATCACACCAACCTTCCCAATGTCCTTTAATCCATTTTACCTTTTATTTCCTTCTTGGTATGTTTTAACTTCTCAAAAATTTTGTACCTTATTTTTTTTTTTATTTTCTCTTTCCTTTTGCTTGCTCAACAATCAAAACCAAATCTTTTTAATCAACAAATGGATAAATGAAAAAAGAAGTAAAATGTAAAGGGAAATATGACAACATATGTGACTCAAGAAGCAATAGGTAAGTGAATACACTCATAGCTTTGAGAAATATAGAAAAAGTTCTCTGAGAACTACTTCACACAATGCTGGTTTAGATAGAATTAAAAGTGACTTATTTCAAACCTTCAGTAATCACATTTTCTCTATAAATAAGGCATTCAAAATATAGAGAAAGAAAAAATGCCTCCATGATTTTTAGAAAACAAGAATAATAGTGAAAATGTAAGTAATGGTAATATCATAACCTTTATTACCTGTTTTAGCCTATATACTGTTTGTATATGTGTGTGTGTATATATAAACATAAAACACAATGTTGCCATTTTTCAATGGTGTGGAATATGGAAGTTTATTTTCATATGGGCTTCTGATAGAGCAGTCTGGCAAGGTACATCAAATGTAAATTCCATAACTAAGTAGTGATAGATTAAATGACATAGCCATGCAAGGCACTTGTTACCACTGTTTAGAAAAACAACATGTATTGATACACATTATCATGGAACTACATCTCTTACTGACTGGAATAAAGCATGTTTCCAAATAGCATGCATAATATCATTCTGTGTATGTAAATTATATATATTATATATAGTGTGCGTGTTCATGTATGTTTGTGTGTGTTTATATTCATGTGTGATGTTTGTGTGTGAATGTGTTTGTGTGTGTATGTTTGTATGGGTGCATGTTTGTATGGTTACATGTATATGTATGGGTGCATGTATGTATGTCTGTATGCCTGAGTGTGTTTGTGTGTATGTATTTGTATGTGTATGTTTGTGTGCATGTGTGTATGTTGTGTGTATTTTCATCCAACAGCATTGGATATGTGAAAAACAATAAAAAAAAACCTTTACTTTTGAACAATTAAAATCAGTGCACATTTTTTTAAATGAGGAAAGAGATATTTTCCATAGATTTGCCACAAAATAAAAAAAAGAGTAAGCATATTATTTTACACATCTGAATTCTAGTAATGGTTTAATTTCAATTGCTATCTTTTATTTTATATATGAGATTCCACAAGTAATATTTAAAAATATAGAGAAAATTATATCTTGTGAATAGGATAGTTGCTGTATCTTTCCAGTCTTAGCTAATGCCTAAATATAGTAAAAAAAGTCTTCCAGTTTCATATTATGAACTTAATATTTGTTTTTTTCTGGCATTTTAAAAACTACATAGTGTGATCAAGGTGTCAAGAAATACATTTAAGTTTCCACCCTAGATTAAAATATTAATTGAAAAAGGATGATTAGAACAAGAAAAACATATATCAATTTTAGGTTTTTAAAAAATTGAACACTGGGGATGTCTGGGTGGCTCAGTGGTTGAGCGTCTGGCTTCAGCTCAGAGAGTGATGCTGGGGTCCTGGAATTGGGCTCCCTGAAGAAAGCTTGCTTCTCCCTCTGCCTGTGTCTCTGCCTCTCTGTGTGTCTCTCATGAATAAATAAATAAAATCTTTAAAAAATTAAACATTGAACCCCAAATGAAAAAAATCTCATCTTAAGCTTGAAAAACAGAGTAGTCAATAATTTGTTAAGTCAACAAATGCTGGTTGAGCATCTACTATGCATTTCTTCTAGAATCTGGGAAGTAGAACAATAAAATGGCAAGGAGTCCCCTTTAATGGATAGGCAAAAAATAAAACTAATGAAACTAAAAGCTAAGTTCAGATTCAGAAATTGCTGTGGGTAAAACAATGATATGTGACAGAGGAGAGGTTGGTTGGTGGAATCAGCATCCATCTTGGGTTGGATGGACAAGGTACAGGATGAAGAGCAGCAAAGCCAGGGCCTCAGAGAGAAACAGATCTGGACCTGGTGAAGAGGAAGGGAGAGAGTTGTGGATCCTTGAGAATTGATAGTGTAAGGAGAGGATCCTGGGGAGTGGTGTCAGATGAGTATGGGAAGCATGGGGCCTGCCAGCTCATTTAGACTGAAATTCTGACTACTCCTAAGGCCCAGCAAAACCACTAGAGGATGTTCAACAAAGGGATAATAATCTTATTTTTTTATTACAAAGATGACTTTAGCATCTGTATGGAGAATGGAGTGTATGGGGAAAGGTAGCAACACACAGAAGCAGAATAGTTAGCCTGCTGTTAGAATTAGTGACAATGACCATCACAAAGCCTAGAGTGCTAGCAGTAACGTGGAGACATGTTTCCAAGTGCAAGGACTGCCCTGGAGGCTGTCCTGGAAACACTAGCAGGTGGGATGGACATAAGAAACAGGGGAAATAAAAAGAAAAAATATGCTTTTACAGAATATCCTTTTTTAAAAAGATTTTACTTATTTATTCATGAAAGACACAGAGAGAGTGAGAGAGAGGCAGAGACAGAGGCAGAGGGAGAAGCAGGCTCCATGCAGGGAGCCCGATGTGGGACTCCATCCCAGGTCCCCAGGATCAGGCCCTGGGCTGAAGGCGGCGCTAAACCGCTGAGCCACCGGGGCTGCCCCCAGAATATCCTTTTGTATGTGTGATATTATCAAGGCAGTCTAAATAATCTACTAGATTTTCTAGTAAATGCTTGTTTCACCAAAGGAAATGAAATGAGTGCATTTAAGTAAATTTTATAAAAATTATTTTAATTAATTTTTTATATTGAAAGCACTTCAAATTTTTATTTTTCCAACCAGTAGTTTTAGGAATTATTTCATTAGAGATCTATGCTGTGGTCCTTCTCTACTTGGATTTCATAACTGAAATAAGGAGGAGAGTGATGGTGTTCATTATTGACCCATGACTAACTTTGGAGCATTGTCTTAAAGGAACATTTTCTTCAGTACTTTTCATCATACAAATGAGTGTTAGAAATTTGATTATTTAATGTGTTAAATATTGAGTTTTGTTAATAAACTTTGTTGAGTATCTTATTGCTTAGTACATGTAGAGTTTTATTTTAAAGATCTGACTAGGAAGTGTTCCCTAAGAATATTGTATGATGCCTTGAAGTATGCCTAATTTACATTTTAATGTGGCAAGAATTTTTACCATTGTGAAAATGATAATCTATGAATTGATCATTATAGATTAATACTAATTTCCCCCTTGAATGCCCTGTGCAGAATGAGACTCAAATTTATTGTTAATTCACTACACTTCACGTCTCACACTTTATTGCTAAATTCACTTATGTTTCTCTTTTGAAAATACTCCCACTTTTATTGTCTTAAAGTGACAAAATTAGGAAGATTTCCACTTCTGGAGGTCACTGCATTGCTAGCCACATCCATTTAACAGAAAATATGTACAGGAAAAATTAGGGTAACCAACCCATCCTGATTTGCTAGGAAATTCCAGGTTCAGCATTGTAAGTCCCACATTTTGGGATATCTTTCAGTCAAGGTGAACCCAGATAGCTGGTCACCGTGAACAGAGGCAAAAATACACACAGTATCAAGAAAATACCCAATTAGGTTGTTATACATAGATTATTCTGCATATTATTATTTGTATATTATTTTAACCCAGAGGCTTGATCTGTACCTTTTCAAACTAAATATGCATTTTAGATTCTGTCTCTGATGTGATGGTGATGAGTATGGACAAACATGAAGTAAAATCGAGTGCTTAAGGTAAGTACACTGTGGGAAGGTATAATGGAGATGATTGCACATGGTTTCAGACTCTTGGGAAAATGGAAGGAGAAACAAAGCAAAATAAAAATGAAAACAAAGCACTGTCACCCCTTAGTTCCTCTCTAAGGTCTTATGTGACAACAGTGAGGGACTTGATTTCTTAAAATCATACCTGAAGTCAGCACACCCACCTGGCCTCATGGAGTCTGTTATTTTCGGTTATTCAGTTAATGTCCACTACCTGCTCTCCTTTGACAACCACCGCTATCAGTTTTGGCAAACAAACTTCTCCACTTTTGCCTAGATCTCAAGGAACTGCAAAATTAAATGGTATTTGTTCCGTTGCTGGCTTTTACTTTGTTTTCCCCAAATTGAATAGCATCAAGTAAAATATGGTAATTTTGGTTGGCAGTTATTCATTGTTAAGATTGATAATAAGGAACCATTTCCGGTCATGGAGAGGGACCACAGACAGGCCAGCATGAAGATGAACAGAGACCAGTCATAGAAAGAACTAGGAACATCGCAGAGAAGAACCAAATGTAACATCAGATCTCAGGTTACAATTGAAACTGGAGCTAACCATGATTCTGTGATTTGTCTTATGACATCCTGAATGCTTCTGCTTAACACAGTACTATTTAATTTTAATGGACATTTTACTATGATTAATAAATGTCAATTCAGCATGTTATCTTCACATTATAGTATATTCACAGACTTTATCTACACCAAAAGTATTTTAATTGGACTTTATGTTTTAGAGAATCATGTGGCACTGTTGACAATAGTTTTGTGGTTTATGTATTTTGTAAGGCTCATTGTTTTTTAATGGAAATTCTTTGTGAACTCACGGACATGTTCTGTTGATAATAAAAGAGGGAAGCAATGTAGAAAGGGACTGGGTAGTACTGGTGTCATTTACTGGATATATTAGGATTTGTTGCAAAGAAAAACATCTTGATATTTTTTAATATAATGACATGACTCAGGTTGAATAATTCAATCAGACTTTTTTTTTCCAAGTTCAATCATCTTAACTTTATCTAGAATAACTTAGAATACTATGAAGCTTGTTACTTCTACTAAATGGATAATATTACCTCTAATAAATGTAGAAGAAATGGTTAGTTCTTGACAAGTACTTTTAAAGATAACAGTTGCTCATGGTAAAGTCAGACTTCTGTACTTTTAGTTTTATTTCGTGCCTTAAAGCCAAAGATGAGCAGCCTCATGTTACTTTTGCAGAGCTATTTCAGTGATATTTAAATTGTGCTTGTAGACTAACAGGGTCAGTACAGGAAAACACAGATAGGGTGCCAGAAGACCCTCTTGACCCTCATGTATGCCCCAAATTTATATGTACACACACATAAGTGTATTTGAAGAATGAGTCTAAAATTTTAGAATTTTATTTTAAAAATATACAATTTTGTTGTATTTGATTATGGCACCAGAGTAAGAGTATTTGAATTTTAAAACTATGACATTTTTACAGGTACTTGTGAATATATATTGAATAAATTATGGCCTCCAGACTTTTCAAAACTATATTTTTTCATATATTTTTTCTCCCTTATAATTACATCTTAATTTTTCTAGAGCACGTCCTAAAATGATATAGAAGCACTTCATTTAATCTGGCAATGTTGCATTCTCTTCACTTGGATGTTTCCATATAAAAGCATCCATAATGTGAAAAGAGAAGATAGTTATTTATAGCAGCAAGTGGGAAAGAAAAAATTACTGACTGTGGAGTTTTCCTGGAGCTTCTGTGTTTTGTTCTATGTTAACACCAACAGATGTATCTTAAACGTCTCCATTCTTAACATCTAAGAAAAGCTGTCATGAGCCACTAAATAATATTTGTGACATTTTAGCATTAGCCTTTCATTCTACACTCTGAGTAAGAGGCCATTATTTGGATGCTCTCTTAGAAGACTCTTCCAGATACTTCTCTAAAATTTCATGACCCAACTGATCTCTGGGAAGTCTTGTGACAAGTTCAGTTAGCCCTGGACATCAGTGCTCTTCAATTTCCATCACACCGATACCTCTTATATACAGAATGTGTGGTGGTTTCAAAGCCCTTTTGCTCATGTTCACATATTATTTCCATCACAAATCTCTAAGGCAGGGATTTCTTTTACAGTTTTACAACTGTGAAAATTGTTTCTTTATTCCTTTTTCTTATTTACTTTTATATTCCCTATAAATATGAATAAAAATAATTCCTTTTTAACATATTGTTAAACGTTATTTGACATGCTACATACTTTGAATTCCTTAGAAGTCAAACATTGAAGTAAAATCAATGCAGAGTCACATAGCAGAGGTCAGGCAGGGGTTTGATAATAGCTGGACTGGCACTTTTTCTTCCCACCACCAAGAATGCCTCCAGTTTATGAGGACTAACTGGAAAATGCATTCTTTTGTGATTGAAATCAAAGCAATTGAAACTAGCTCAATGTTTTCCCAAAACATTAGTGGCATGAAAATCACAAAAAAATGAGATGGGTGGATAAAGCCCTTTTCAAGAGTTCAGTGAATTCCGATTGTCATCTGTTTAATCTGCTAATAAAAAGGTATTTACTATAATGATCTTTATCACTCAGCAGGAAAAAAAATAAGTATGTTTTCAAAAAAATGTTATAGAACTCTGTAACCTGGTTAAACTATCATTAATAAACAGTTTAATCAGAAAATCTTAAAGTGGATCCAACATGATAAAGATACTGATTTAAAAGCAAAGAAAAGCAAAAGACCCAAATTCAGAGCTTTCAAAGTGGCTTGGAATTAATGCAGAAAAAGGTTGACCTCGGTCACTACCTTGGGTGGTGTTAGGAGAAGTGAACCAAGGAGCCCAGTAATGAGAGAAATGCCAGTATCAGAAGTACACGATTTCTCACTACCCGGTGGCTGGTGTCACTGGGTACCAGGTAGGGGATGGTGGCGCTGATAACTTATTATTGATGAGCCTGCCACGCCTGGCAAAGGTACCTACAGGCATCGTCTTAACAGCCTCCCTGACGCATCCATAAAATGAAGCAACTTTAATTGAGAAGAAATAATTCCTTTCTAATTTATGATATTCATCTCTTCCAGTAATTTGTTTGCTAATATGCCAGCAATCGATAGACGACCACGAAGAAGAAATTTGTTTTCAAAAGCACTCTTCATTAAATCATACTGGCCCCACACACTGCAACTATAGTTTGCTTCATTATTCAATAGCACTTTCATATCCCATGTGTGTGGCTTTCATTATTACAGATCATTTTTCCTTAGGATGTGTGATTTAATTTTAATGCCTGAATCTAAATCAAAATCCTCTGCTACTTAGAAGCTCTCTGGTGTAATAAGAAAGCGAGGTTTATTTGGCTTTTGTGTTTGGGAATGTTTTGCTCTGTTTCTAAATTATGACAAAAATCAATAAGAACAAAAGGACAGTGAAAATGAGGCATAAAGTTTCCTTTCCTAGATAAATATATGATTCAATCCCCTCCTAAAACAATGCTGATACCTCTGGGTAGCTTCCTAATTCTTGGTTGATATGATCATTTAGCAATGTTTTAGTTTGAGAGGTACGGTTATACTTCTGAGACATACCCTTTTGGAACATTTCACATGCCTTGCAGTTCAAAACCAAGGTGTTATTTGCAATCATTCTTTTAATTCCTGAATTGCTCATGCATACGGTACACTCTTTCAATGATGGTCTCTTCAGAATGCTAGCAAAAATTAAAGCATTTCCCAAGCTGGATTATTTCCAAGACAAGCCATAATCTAATAGAGCAAATTATTGTCTTTGTTTCCACTGGGAAGCCGGCAAGTTAAAAAGCCATCTCCCAGCCCACCTTCTGAAGATCTAGGCTCTAGCAGGTGTGGTGGCTTTGGCAGATGTGTCCCACCCCTCCCAGCCCACGGAGGGTCCACGCGTGCCAGCTGGGGGTAGAGCCAATTCATTCATCTCTGAGGAAGTTTTTGAATTAGTAGTAATAAAAGGCCTGATGAAAGCATTTTTCATTTCACAAAATTTAAATTTCAAATATGTAGCTGGAGCAGGGGTGCAAGTATCAGCTTAAACCATTAGCCTCAAAACACTGTCACAAGGCAAAAAAAAAAAAAAAAAAAAAAAAGGTGTTTAAAGCCAAGTAAGGAATACGTACATTTAGAAAGCAACGGTATTCTTACAGATTCCATGTTTCACACACATACTCTAAAAATTGATGTTTCCTTTTTTTTTTTTAAGATTTTATTTATTTATTCATGAGAAACACACAGAGAGAGACAGAGACACAGCAGAGGGAGAAGCAGGCTCCATGCAGGCAGCCTGATGTGGGACTTGATCCCAGCAGCCCGGGATCATGCCCTGAGCCAAAGGCAGATGCTTAACCACTGAGCCACCCAGGCGTCCCATGATGTTTCCCCTTTTTTAAGGAACGCCTCCCAGTGTATGTGGGAAAATTAACGCAGAGTTATTCCATACCTGCTCCTCAGATTTCTCCATCGTGTCCATACTTCCCCTAGCACTTCCATGTACACCTTGCTGTCCTGTGGACTACCTGGTCATCCTAGACACAGGCCTTTAGAAGGTTGCTGCTTCCTGGCCATAGGCATGCAGGTGGAGGGCTTCCTTCACTTCTTTCTTTCTTTTTTTTTTTAAGATTTTATTTATTCACGAGAGACACAGAGAGAGAAAAAGAGAAAGAGAGAGAGGCAGAGACACAGGCAGAGGAAGAAGCAGGCTCCACGCAGGGAGCCCAATGTGGGACTTGATCCCGGGTCTCCAGGATCACGCCCTGGGCCAAAGGCAGCGCTAAACCACTAAGCCACCCAGGCTGCCCCACTTCTTTCAATTTTCCGCAGTGTCACTCCACAAAACGATGTAGGTTTATCATGTTTTACCTTAGAAAGTAAAAGGATTATGAAGAAGAAAGGAAAGAGTTTTATTCATATAACATGCAGTCCTTTTCTCACACAGCCAGGATGCAGAGGCACACTGCAAATGGGATTCTTTCATGGAAATCACCAGTTTCTGATCCAACTCCCCTGCCCTCTGTTCCCTAGTTCTCTGAGAAAATGTTTCTCTCTTAGAATGATTCTCTCTTAAAATCAACTGTATGATTCTCAACTGCCTTTTTAGAAACCCACTAGGTGTTGTTACTCATCATATTTCATTTCCTGAATCCCCACAAGTATGAGATGTTGTATTCAGAGTCTTTCTGGCCTTGGCAAGACTGCCTCTGAGAGCCTTTACCATGTCATGTTCTGGAAAAGTTCACATCAGCTTACTGAGCCCTTCATTACCTCAAGCATTCCAAAGTGTGGCCTCATTAAAAGTTCTCACTAACTAAAATCAACCTAAAGAGGATTTTCACTTTTATGAAAAAAAAAAAAAAAGTAAACAAGAAAAAAAAAAAGTTCAGCATTGGTTTTGCAGGGCACATTCTGAGCATCAAGACTAGTGCCCCTAAGCTTCTTCCCAAGAAACCACATTCAGCTTCTCAGCATCAAGTGGCCAGAGGTTTGAATTGTGTCTGTGAGCATGGGCTTTACCTTGATTTATTTTGTGTATCCATTGGCAAGAAGTATGCTAAGATCTTAGAAAAACCTAGGAAAATGAATTTTGGGGTCTGGGAGTGCTTTAAAAATTTTCCATACTAACTAATGGTAACTACTCTTTTAATTTATGCCATTTCTGCTTTCAAAAGATTTCATAAAGGATGGTCTGCTTTTGGATAGTGAGGGAGACCTACACTATAAAGCATGTTAAGTCTATGCTTCCTATTCAATGGTCTACATTTTTAATCAAACCGTTCAATTGTTGTGACTGTCTATGTAGGCTAAGAATTCAATATTGCTTCAAAGGAAAGTTTAATTAGAAATATTACAATTTGTTGGTAGTACATTTTATATGAATTTCAAACACAGGTGCATTTTCTTCAGAGAAAGACACTTTACATACTACCTAAACAAGATTCCTTTCTCTCTTTTTTTTAAGATTTTATTTCTTTATTTGAGAGAGAGAGAGAGAGACAGAGAGCACTTGAGCAGGGGGAGGGTCAGAGGGAGCAGCAGACTCCTCTCTGAGCAGGAAGCCTGAGGTAAGACTTCATCTAAGGACCCTGAGATCAAGGCAGATGCTTAACTGGTTGAACCACCCAGGTGCCCCAACAAGATTTCTAATGTAGGCATTTACAACCAATTTACATGCTGATTTTGTGCTTTCATAAACATTTTAGTTGTAGAAAACTATAGATAACTATAGAATGGACATACACATGTTATATTGATTGATGTAAATGAATGAGGCCCATGTGTATGCCTCCCTCCATAGTGTGCACAAATTTTTAAACTATTATCCAAATGAAGTTGAGAAATGCCAAAAGTAAACTTATTATTCTCAAAATTGCCTGAAGCTCCTGAATTGACACTACTTCCTCTCAGAATTTTAGAAAAAGATTTTTATTACATATTAGTAGTCTATAATAGTCAATTGTTATTATAACCACATAACCATTTGGTGGATTTTAAACAGAACAAAGGGTATAATAGAAGAGAGTAGAGATCAACAGGCAATGTTTGAACTTGACATTTTGCATGGCTTCTCTTTACAGAACCTGGATCTTTGTAGAGTATAATGGATCAGCATAGAGTGATCCATATGCATGATCCAGAACCTGGATCAGCATACAGTAAAATGAAACTTGGAAACACCTAAAATTAGTGTTAGCCCACAGAGAAGAGCCTTCATGAAGCTAGGAGGCTTGGAGTATTATACCAGATTGACCCAAGAACAAGACAAGTTGGGAAAATCTTTGCTTTTCCTCAAACTACTTTTGACTGCTGTGTAAACCACTGTTTCCCACCAGTTGATCAATACCTAATATAAGGATCTGTAGTGACAAATTCCTTTTATAATTTAGATCCAGGGAAGTAACAATCTCTTTTGATATAAATGGCATCTTTGGTATTAAGCAGTAATACACTTATGATATAGTATTTTTTGCCTTGCCTTCTTTCCTTGGATAACAGAAGAATCTGGAATAAGTTTAATATTCTGTGGAATAATAATGACATAGGTGAATAGTATGTTCCCATCACCTTTAATGTACTTATTTAGGTGGCTTTTTAAAGTTTTCTACCCCTCTTTTATGCAAATAGAAGATGGAAGAAATCCTAATTTCTCTTCAGTCTTTTTCTTAACTGAGATATTTCATAAATGTAATCAGATGACAGTAAACCTATAGACATCAGACACACATAGCAGAGTTAATACAGGATTGAGGTCAGTTAAACTGATTTTATTCTTTAATGGTTAACTTTAACGTGATATAATATAAAATATTAGCATTTGATAAATCACATATATACAAGGTGACATGACAGGATGCATAAAATAAAGCCCTGGAATAGAAAATAACTCTCATCAGTTCCTTTGACATGTCCAATTCACTAATGATTGCCTTATTCTGTCTCGTTCTCTTACTTGTGTTCTGGGTCTCATTCTCTCTCCCTCATCCTTATCAGAGGAGTTATCATATAAAGTACCTCTTTACAAACCATATAAATTTTATAGGCTATACTGAGTTCAGTAGAAGGGCATTTTACTACCCACTTAATTCATCTGAGGCTTTGAGGGAGGAGGGTGAGAGCCTTGAGCTCTTCATGTTTTATTTTTGCACGCTTTTGTCAGGGCTTTCAGAATGCATCATATCTATAAGGCAACACCCTGTCTACATTTCTGCACGTTGTTTGTGTACAAACTCAGAACTGCCATTTCACATCACAGTACATTGATTTTTAATGCTCTTCTAATTTAGGCTAAAGATGTAGAAATCTTAGGTCAGTTAGGCTGCATGCTGACCTGTGTTTGAACTTTCTCCCAGCTGCTCCCAGGTCCGTATCAACATTGTTTTGAGCTATCCCATTTGGATGAAGCAATCCCAATATTCTTTAAAAGGGAGAGATTAAGATCATTTTTTTAAATAGCTAAGAGCATTCAATAATGACGATGAAATTGGGTGATGGCTGTTATTTTGCTGGATTAAAGCATACACATACTGTTCGTGTCTGGTCTTATTTGCTCTTTAAAAATATTGTTATTATTTCTTCTTTGAGACATTAAATTGATTTGTCCTTTTGGGGATAGCACTGAGCTAAATGCAACTGCTTGGAATTATATAAATGTGTGACAACAGTGCCACCCAGGCTTTTTTGTGGGATCTAATGCATGAATTATCATAGGAAAAGTAGGATAATGCAGCATCCAATGACATAAGTTTGTCCAAAAAGATAATTCTAGAATTTTAAAAAAGAGTGAAAAGTGTAGTACATTTGTAGTGAGCAGTTTTAAGAGAGATTTAAACAAGAGATGAGATGTGTAGCATATAGAAAGCACTTGGTGAGTGCATGAACAGCAGAGTGACAAGTTTTAAATTTTTCTAAGAATCTTCTTTTGAATATGGTAGGTATATTTATTATATTAGCAAATGTGGCAAATTTATCTTTTCATTGCTTTACTCCCTCCCAAGTTAGTTTGGTGGTGCAAGGTAGAAGAAAAATGCTTTCAGAAGATAAAACAATTCCATCCAGTAAATCACATTTATAATGTATGAATAAAACCTTTTGTAATTCATATAAAACTTTCATTTCTTAAATTCTACTCCTTAGCTTAGAATCCTGCAAAGCTGAAGTGTAAGTTTGCCTTTCAATTGTTGTCTTCTTATTGATATGCTGTATACTGCTTTGGTCCATTTCCTACTAAACACTTACCAGGGCTTAAACATGAAAAATTATGTGATGAGTCAACAGAAAAAAAAAATTCATTGGAAAGAACTATATTCATTGTAACAAAGTTAAAGCACTATACTGCACAATATGAATATTTCTCATTTTTTGGCTTTTCAGTCATAAATTTTTAAAAATTGATATATGTGTCCATTGAGAAGGTTTAAGTTTATGGTGCCTACCCTACACATGTAAAAAAATCTTTTAAATATCTTCTATATTAAGGTATGATTTATATATAACAAATCACAATGTCCAATGAATTTTGATAACTGGATACTCCTGTGCAACCACCACCTCAGTCAAAATATAGAACATTTTGATCTCCCAGAAGAGTTTCATTGGATTACTTTTCTATCTGTATCCCACTGCCTACCATCCATTTTTACTTCTATCACCCAGTATAGGTTTTGCTTTTTCAGAGACATAAAATAGAATCATTGTGTGCGTGTGTGTGTGTGTTTGTATGTGTGTAACTTTTCTGCTTAATTCAGTGTTTATGAGATCATCCATGTTGTTGGTTGTATTAGAAGTATTTTTTTTTAATTGCATAATGGTTAGTTTTTTTGGGTATAACATATAGGACATGTTTATCCATATGTTGGTGGACATTTTTTTAAATGTTATTTGTTTATTCATGAGAGACAGAGAGAGAGAGAGAGAGGCAGAGACACAGGCAGAGGGAGAAGCAGGCTCCATGCAGGGAGCCCGACGTGGGAGTCGATCCTGGGTCTCCAGAATCATACCCTGGGCCTAAGGCAGTGCTAAACCGCTGATCCACCCCGGCTGCCCCCATATGTTGATGGACATATGAGTTCTTACTATCTGAGGCTAATATGCACTAGATTACCATGAATGTGCTTATACAACACTTTTTAAAGATACATATTTTTATTTTTCTTGGGTAAATACCTACCTTGGGTAGATGTACCTTTAACTTTCTGTGAAACTACATAAAGTTTTCCAAAGTTGTATTTTTTTTCAAACATGTCAGCAAGGTCTGCGTTCATGTCAACATTTACTATTTTCAATATTTTAAACTTTAGTAATTATCTCGGAAATGCATATTCAAATTAAAATAAAATTATATTTGACTATGCATTTCCGGGATGATACAGATGTGGAGCATTTATCTCTTGTGCTTATTGGCCATTTATAAATATTTTTCGAGATATTTTGTCTTTTGCTCATTTTTAATTGAGCTGTTCTTTTTTGAAATGTATTTCCTTTACATATTCTGGATGTAGAATTTGCAGATATTTTCCCTCAGTTGATGGTGTGCCTATAATATTAATTCTGATGAAGTTTAATCAATTTTTATATGGTTTGTGCTCTTGGCAAACTCTAAACAATCTTTGCTGAACTCAAGGTCATAAAAATATTCTATGTTTTCTCTTAGAATTTTATAGTTTTCTCTTTTACCTTTCAGTCTATGATCCAGCTCAGATAAATGCATGAGTAAGAAGGATTTTTTTTTCATGTGGATGTGCAGTTATTCCAGCATCACTTAATGAAAAGATACTCTTTACTCAGTGAATTACTTTGGCACCTTTTAAAAAATAATTAGCAAAATACATATGAGTTTTTTCTCAGGGATATTTTGTAATTTTTATTGTAAAAGTCTTACATATCATTCATTTTTTATTCCTAAGAAACATATGTATTTAAGCTATTGTGAATGGTTATTTATTTAGTTTCCTATTATCTACTTTTAATATTTAGAAATGCTATTGTTTTTTTCCCTACAGATCTTGGTTTGAGCAACTCTAATGAATGAACTTATTAGCTCTAGATTTTTTTAATATGTAGATTCCTTAGAATTCTTGCCTAAGTAATCTTGTCATTTGTCACTAGAGATAGTTTTATTTATTTCCTTTTTTTTTTAATAGTTATTGTTTCTCTGCTTAAATTCCTCATGTGTTCAGACACATTGTGTATCTTTTAGGCCAGATTTCTAAATATATTTATAATTTTTACTTAAAAACTTTTGTCTGAATTTTTTAGTATTTTGGTGATCTCCGACCCTACTTCTATAGACTATTTCACCTCTAATCCACATTTCCTACTTCAGATATCTTATACTTTTTTTTTATTAGTGCATAGCAAACAGTTTGGGGAAGAAAGAAAATGAAAACGTACATAAAAATATGAACTACCTAATATTTACACCAGAAAAAGTCACATTGCTCCTTTTGTTGACATCCTAGAATGTGAAGCTGAGTGAATTTATTTTCCTAGTAAGCTAGTTGGGAAGTTTCCTGCAGCATCTTTAGATTCAATTCATTAACGTCTCCAAATATTCTGCAGGCAGAATCAGGGCATTCCCTTCAACATTGCCTGAAACCAAACCTCAGCAAGACTGGAGATATCATTAAGATGTACAGCCCCCAGTTTTTCAAACCATTTAAGATGTTTCCTCAAAATGCAACTGTTTGCTTTTTTTGCATCACTGGAGTTTTTTTACTTCCTCAAGCTACCCTTGGCTTTCTGTGTCTTGAGAAAGCTCTGCTTTCCTAGCCTATCTCCATCTTTGCAGAGCTGTTCTGTCAGTGAAGTCTTCAAAGAGATTTCCCTCGGCTCCCTTGCTCTATGTCCAGCATCAGCAGACTCTTCTTATGTGTGGATAAGGCTCCACAGAAGATGTCCCTAAGCAATCTAACTATCCTTCATCTTTTTAGAAAAGTATCTAAATATGTTAGATGAAGGCCAGTGGAGAGATCTGAATCTAATTGTAGGTTGACTGTGGAACTAGAGATTCTCTGGATTCCCATCTCCCAAATCAGCCTTTACAGAGGTGATGGATATGTATTTCAAAGGGTCTAGTTCTCCTCCTCTCTTACCTATGGCACGTGACTTGTCAAGCAGCAGTGCAAACAGCCATGGATCACCTCTAAGAAAGGTTCCTCACTTTCTGCATTATGGTGTACTTGGTTTATAGCTCTTGCAGCTTTCTGATGGGTTAAACAAGCAGAAACAAATCTGTAATTTTTTAGTCCTGCTTAACTTTTCTATTCTTGCAATAAGGATGGGAACAGCAGCTCTTGTGATTTCTATATCCTAACTGCAAGGGGAAGCCATAGTGCCTGACTTTTCAACATATTCCTAGTGCTTGGCTTTGTAGTTTGGGCTATAGAAAGTGATATTTATCTGTAGCAGGTAAATTGGCATCTTGAAGGACAAATTAATTATACATAAAACCAGAATCTAACAAAGACAAGAATTTTCTTCAACAGATGCTATACCATATGGCTAAAGTTTAATAGAGAATGCAGTCAAGTATAGAAAATAAACGTTTAATAAATAGAATTTTCCATTTCATGTTCCATAGGAAAAAAAATAATATGGATACTGGCTGGACAAAGTATAGGTTCACTGTAAAAGGAACTTTTTCAATTAATGATTTTACAGTCTTTTAAAGTTAGAAATCTTATTGGTTGCACATATATGTTTCCTTCTTTTCCTTTCCTTCTTTTCCTATATCTATTTCATTTTTAAAGTAAAATACAAAATTGGAAATAAAATTCCAAGGGCAAGCAAATACAGAAATTTGATCCAATTATACTTGAACCTCTAAAGTACACAATAATAATAATACTTATATTATGAATTATATTTCAACTAGCGGCACAAAAACATTTACATACTTCTATAGTAATATAAGCATGACATAGGATGCCTTTTTAAACTTTATGATCTTTTAAGAGATACTTCTCTCAAATATGTCTGTTTTTATGAGTACATATAAAGAGGCTCTTTTACTAAATGCAGTCAACACCAATAGTTTTCTGTCCAGTTGTTGGAACACAAGAAGGAAATAATATTTGCTAATTAGACTCAAGAAAAGAGTGACAAAAATGTAAATCAAATGTCCTAACCCAGCATTGCCCAAGGAGTCATATGAAAAAATAGCAGATACAAAAACATAACATGCCTTCATGGCAACTTATAAAGAAATAAATGATATCTAATTGAGTATTTATGGAATACCAATAACTTACTCTCATGTTAGAGTATACAAATGCATTTGCAAAAGGAATCCATGACACTTTTAAAAACTTACTAATATGAAGCTTATATAACACATTCTTTTAATGATAATTGTTTGATAATTGAACAGACTTCCAAGTGAACTTATTTCTCATTTGTCCCATTGAAGTCATTTCTTTATTTTACTTTTTCAAATAAAATAAATATTTTCTGAGTAAAAGGAAGGGAAAAAAAACAAAAGACTCACCTTTTTGAAGTTTCTACCAGGCCTACTCATTATGACTCCTGATTGCTTCATTTTTGCATTATAACATCTCTGTACAGGTGAGGGATAGATGTCACCTTCATTCCGCTATACTTTATTAGTAAATATACTTTATTAGTAAAATAAATTATTATTTATTTTATAAATATTTTATTATTTATTTGGCCCGGAGAAGTTTAGCAATCACAATTGTTGCAGGGTGCAGCTGGAACCTTATTCCAATTCTCTCTACCCCACAGATTCTGCTCTTTATACTATAGAGTACGGTTGTCTTCTGACACACATTCTAAAAAGAGGCAGAAATAATATAAATTTCCCAAGAGGAATGAACATCTGCTTAAAGAAATGTACTAATTTCCAGTGCAGTAAAGTAAAAAAAAATACACTAACTAATTGAATTTAATGTGATGCTTTAAAGTTTTAGCATTTGTTTGTACACCTAGTAAATGATTTCTCCCCACAAACATCAAGATCGTGTTGTGACAAATGTCAAAGACTTCCTGACAGTCATTTCCACTTGGCCACAGTACATAGCTGACTCCAGCTATGTGAGGGGTCATTTTCAGAGCCTGTCACTTAGAATCTTGCAAGATCTTATCTCTCCCAAATTTTATATGCCTTTGTTATTGGCAGAAGGAAATCTAACATTCTCCTCCTGCAAGACCTAATTAAAAAGTTAATTTTTCTATAGAATGTGAGATGTTTCTGAACTCTTACAAGTTCATGTCCACATTCATATTCTCCAGAATTTTCTTTATTCATGTGTACAGATCCAATCATTTTATATGCGGTGATTTATTTTCACATGTATTTTACTAAAACAGGCTTAGAACTTCTATATTAAACTAATCTGTTAATAAAAAGTCAGCTAAATATCTAACACATAATCATTGTTCAAATTTAGCAGACCAATTAATGAAAAGTGAATGGCCGGTAAAGGGAAGTATCTGGATTCCATGAGTCCAGTGTAACGTATTTGAAGACCCAAATTATTTCATGAGTGTCATATTGAAGATTTTGGGTCTCTAGAAGCTGCATTTTTCATGATCTTCAGAGTATTTTTAATATGGGGGGGGGTCTGTATTTTGAACTCTTTGCCTCTAGACCACCAGCGCTGAGAGTGAACTGTATTAATTTTTCTCTTGCAAATAATCTATTCACTCTGTTCATGATATAGATATAGTGTGATTATTTATAAAGAGTCTTTAGTAATAAACCTTCTCAATGAAAAAATAGCAACTTAATGTAATGCAGTGGAGAATATAATTGAATAATAAATAATTCTGTGAAACATATATTTTTATGTCATTGAGATAAAGTAACCCATTACCAAATGACAAAAAAAAAAAGAATATATGCTTTCAGCAAAGTCATGAAGCTTAAAACAAAGTGTCTTTTTACACAATAGAAAAAATACAAAGCTGAAAACCTAGCAAATATAAACAATCAATATATTAAGATACAAATAGGATCATATATATGTTTATATTTTAGGTATATCAGAGTTTTTGTATATTAATTTCCAGTATTTATCCAACCTAACTTATATTGATATGTGATATTTAGGTTTTTCAAAGTTTAAATGAGAATATTTAATATAAGCACTAGAGAATATAAATAAAAACATTCATTCACCAACATTAATAAGATGAGATTATAAAAATATTTATTATTTCCTTAGGCTATTGCTATAGAAAAAACATCACATTATGTCAACTTCTTAATAGCTCTGTGATTGATAGCATTATCATGAATGGGCAAGAAAAGTTTCAGGTGGATTGACCAAGATCTCACTTTTGGTAACTACCACAGAATACAAATATTTTTGATGTCACCATTACATGGATTAATAATGCACTTTTTTAAGAACATAGAGATTATGCTTATGTGAGTTATGTGATATTTTTGAAGTTCATCATCAGTTAAATAACAGCACCAGGTGTCACACTCAGGTCTTTTATATTCTATTTCAGTTTAAGACATCAACCCAAGTGAAGATATAAAAAGTAATAATATTTACATGTCAAACCTCATCAGATCAGTAATCTAGTCAATCCAGTGTCTGGCTATCTCAATAATATCTAGAAAATTTTAGAAGAAAATAGTGGCTTCCTGGTTCTTTTATTCACTTATACATTCACTATTTTATTAGTCCATTTGTTCTTCAAATGCTTAATACATTCAATATGAACTTGTGATAATTATGTGATAAGTATATCTTAAATAAGCATATCATTATAAGTAAAGCTCCTGTTAACTAGTTTCTGGGGAAAATCACTTTGAAACTTAGAAAAATTTATATTAACATTAGTAATATAGTTGATTAAAAATAATGGGAATTAGTGTATTATCAGTGTCACCAAGAATTGCTCAAAGAGGAAAAGAAAAACTAGTAGAATTCTGCAACCTGAGGAGGTTGAGGAAGATTAGTGGGATCAATGGGTGGTGAAAGCAAAGATTTTAGTTTCACTGGAGCAAATGATATTTCTGTATGGGAGAGGGCAACATAAGATTTCATAATCTTTATTTTTCGAAAAATGTACTTAAATGTTATACCTCGAATTTTATTGTTACTAATACTTGTATAAACCCTTCATAATCTTAATTTGAAGTACTCCACTCTGAGGGCTCAACTCACAATTGCACAATGACTGTTCCTATGTGTCAAACCCAAAAGGATCTACCATTTTTCTAAAATTTCCCATTTTCTTCATGCCCTAACTTCCTTCTTCTACCTCTTTCCTCTTAACCTTAATTCATTCATTACAAGAACTGAGTTGCCCTAACTTTTACCCTGCTTTCACTTTGTCAGACTTCCCTGGTATTAACAATCCCAGTTAAATAAAATTTCCACTACTCCATACTCCACACTAATGTGTCTGGAACCGGTCTTGGGCCTTGTCACCAAATCATTTGATAAAGTAAGAGAAATTTCAGACTTTATCACTTTCAATCAACCTCAGAATATTTCAACAGCAAATTTTTTCAGCACCCATTAGGAACCTAATATTTTCCAGGTTTTTAAAAGTGGTATTATATACATAAACATTTTATAACTATTATGGCATCAGATTCCATATCCAGTAGTTATACTTAGCAAGTTCGTTTCCATTTAGTAGAGTTTTCCCAAAGTCAATCATGTTAACCATAAAATTTTCAATGTCATGAGCAATATAAAACATGAAATCACAAACACCAAAGATCATACATATTTAACTAATAAATTATTCACATCATATATTAGCATATACTTGTGATATGTTTAGGTCTTTTGTTAACAATCTATCAACCTGCTTTCATTGGGTATTTTCCCAAATCACAATTAGCCTGATAATTTCTCAAAAATAATTTCTCAAAAATAAAAGTTGTTACTATATTCATTTTTAAAGAGACTATTTTGCATGACATCTGTTATTACGATGCAATTTTTCATTAAGACATTTCTTAATAAATCACATTATACAAATGTTTTTAATATGGCTAAACAATTGAAATTTCTTTTGAGAATCTCCCCCTGCCATAGATCATACGGGCACAGCCGATATCTCAGTCTCAGAAGCCCCTGGTGTATACTTGGGTCTAGTAGAGATGAACAAATGAGTTGAAAAGTTCAGGATAAGGCCTAGAGCATATAGTGACATAAAGAGTAGAAATACCACTTTATCAGCTTAGAGAACAAATTCACCTTTTATTTATAACTTGATACCATACCAGTTATATTCAGAGACAATATGACTTTTTAAAGACAAAGAAATCTTGGTAATATTTCTTCTATGGAGTAGATTTTTTAAAGGCATTAATTCATAGCAGCATTGTACCAATATTAAAAAAGATTTCTTTTTTAAACACTTCATAGATATGGATTTAAGTGATATATTATTTTAATATACAAGTCCTAAATTTATATATACACATATATAAATTTATGTTCTTTCTGATGACATTTTTATTAGTGTCTAATCTTCTAAATAAGAAAGAAATTGGGAATTTTATGAAAATATCTTAAATATTAGTTAACATATATTTCAGAAGTCATTTGTAAGCTAGGAAACATATAATAAAGGTTGGCATCAGGTTCCATATTACTTCAACAGTACTCAGTTGCAGAGTGTAAAAGATTAGATTGTAACAAGATATACTATAGTACGACCACATCACACAGATCCAAGAAAAAAATTCTTTAGCAAAAATTGTATGATATTGTATAATTTTCATAATCCTACTTTTTTGTTAATTTTATAATTATTGAAACTCTAACAAACACTGATGCTCATTAAAGCAATATTTTCTACCTCTGTATATCCTATTCCTACAAATAACTTGGAGAATGTATTGCTTTACCGAAAGTAACAATAAAAATTATTTTAAAATCTGAAGAGAAGCATCTCTATATGCTCATCTAAGCCAGCGTTGACTACTTCTGCCTTTGCTCAACTAAAAACCAACAGAGAAAAAAAAAGTTAGAAAAACAATGGAGATAGCAAATTAAACTGTATTTATAAAATTAATAGAAAAAAAATATACCCATGCTTGGAAACAAATATGGAACTCAAAGTCAGATAATAAGCTAGAATTAATGCAACCATTGACCAGTAGGTGCCAACATCTGGAAAATGTGGCCTCAGATACTTCATGGTAGGAATCTGAAACAAAGGTCTTTTATTTTCACAACCTGAAACCTGCAAGAATTTCTGTGTTTAGAAAAGTTCTGCCCATCAGCATAGTAAAGATGCAAAGATGCTCACTTTCTCCCCAGAGTCAAGGATAAAGAAAACAAAAACAGTAACAACAAACAGTCATCTACAAACCATTTAAACCCAAGACCTGTTCCAAACATGTTCAAAGGTCCCACTTGACACACCTCTATGACCCTAATCAAAGAAACCAAAATGAAAAATTGCCCAGGAGCAGAGAAATCCTTTTTGAGTACTGACAAAACAAAACAAAACAAAACAAACTAATGGTCTTCTATTTAGATACTTTGACAATATGGGCCAAATGTTTTGCAATACTCCTTAGGGGAAAAGCAACCCCAAATGAAAAAACTACAAGAGGAAAAATACCCATGAAGTTTAATTATGATATGTAACAGAATATTTTTCATTCTCTTCAATAGATGTAATAGAATAGCAAGGAAAAATAACATAAACTTAGAATTATTAAAGAGATAAAAGAAACCAAAAAAAAAAAAAGCCTCACATATTTAGAAAAAAAAAGGAATATCATCAATTCACTAAAAACAGAATTTGAGGGGGCACCTTAATGGCTCACTCACTTGAGTGTCCAGCTCAATTTCAGATCAGGTCATAATATCAGTGTTCTGGGATCAAGCCGCACAACCACCTCTATGCTCAGCATGGAGTCTGCTTGTTCCTCTCCCTCTGCTTCTTCCCTTGCTCATACTCTCTCTTTTCTCATTCTCTCTCATAAATCAATCAATCAATCAATCAATCAATCTTTGAAAAGAAATGACAGAGTTTGAGGAACTACAGTTTTTATTACTTGGCGATTGATACTGTGAGAGATACAAAATTTTTGAGACATTGTTGACTATATTATCAAAAAAGTGTATTGTCAACACTTTTTGTAAACACAAAGAGAAAGGATTGAATTACAAAAATAAACTTCTACGAAGTCACAGCATCCCACAGATTCAAGGAAGCATAACATTCAGAAATCTTCAGATGCAAGAGGACTTTCATCCTTCAGCAATCTAGCAGTGGCATTTGTATTCTTACAAAAGAGTTAATCAGGGGATCCCTGGGTGGCTCAGCGGTTTAGTGCCTGCCTTCAGCCTAGGGCGTGATCCTGGAGACCCGGGATCAAATCCCACATCAGGCTCTTTGCATGGAGCCTGCTACTCCCTCTGCCTGTGTCTCTGCCCCCCACCCCCGTGTCTCTCATGAATAAATAAATAAAAATATAAAAATAAAAAAGAGTTAATCATTCTTTCTTAAAAAGCAAATTTAATTATGTTGGCACCATTGGTTTGCTTTTACCTTATTATAACATTAATACTACCCCAAATATTTAAATACACATATAATCCATAAAACCATATTATGGAGTCCATAGAATATAATTCCTGCTCTAATAGGTTGTGTTTGTTTTTTTTTTTTCTAAGCAGAGTAACTAAATACTTTTTTTTGTTTTTATCATTCATGATGAAAATGATTTGGATAACATTGAAAGTTTTAGCAAGCAGGTATAAACACATTTCAAAATGTGGTATTAAAAACTTTTCCTGAAGCTTCTGTGACATAAAGTTGGTTTCTTCTGAAAACAAAGTACAAAAATAGTTGCATAATATTGTGGTTTACAGGGGAAAAATATTGTGGTTTATGAAGCATTGTCTTGTAACTTCTCATCTTGTTTTTAAAACAGGGCTATGAGGGGAGTGATTCAATGGTTTGATTTAGATTTCTAAATAAATCACTTGTGTTCTCTTTCTCTCAAATAAATAAATAAAATCTTCAAAAAATAGAATGTTTTAATGTAGGTAGTGACTGAAATTCTCATCTATCAATTAATTGATCAATTGATATAATATTTTATTAGAATTCATTCTAGTGCAGACAGGTGACTGAAATACTCATAGAAAACTCTAGGGTTTTACCTTGAGCAACTCATTCCCTTTGCTTTGTACTTCCCATTCTTGCTTGGTCTGCCAATACCATACAGTACTGTGATTCATGAAAAGGAACACATCATCATGTCATTCAAGACAAGGGTCTGTGAGAAGCATACCCTCATAGAGAGCAACATGCAGGGAACTGTGCAGGATATTATCTCTTGACCTTCTCCTTATAACCCCATACAGAGATTACTTATTGACTCTTAAAGAGGAATGAGCGCATGGATTTAACTTCAGTCCTACTGGAGAATATGGATGACAAGGGTGGAGACTTGTTTTCTCTTTGCCACCATAGAGAAAATAAAAGGAGAATTATGTATAGAGTTGAAACTCTGTGTATATATGTATAAGGTGATACATGTGCAAGATATATGTCTATATCTATATTTATGCTAAGTTAGTGAAAATATTGAAAACAGAGGTTTGATGACACACTTGAAAATTGACAATAAAAAAAAAAGAAAATTGACAATAAAAATCCTTTAGTAGCTTGACCCCAAAAACATTTGAAGGGCAATTTCATCTCAAATAATTGATTGAGATAAATATTCAGGAGTTTATTTAGTGCATTTCATTAGCAATGTTAGTGAGAGCTCACAAAAGCACAGAACTATAGTCACTGTTTGATCTCTTTGCTGATAGAAACATTATGTTTTGGATTAAATCTTCATATTATTGCAAAGCTTAAGTTTGCAAGTGAATTCATGGAAAGTGAAAATTGGTGGTTTTACACTGCTCTAAACATCATGGCTGTGTATGAAAGAAAGGACAAGAAACAGTTTCCCACTATTTGACTATCTGTGCATTTATCATCTCTCTTGTCTGCTTTTTCCTCAGAGCACCCTACAGAGGACTGTATAACTAAAAGGTTTTCCATTATATGTAATTTTAAAGAGCACAAATGGTATGCAATCATATACAGTGTGAGAAAAATTATGACCATCACCATCTTGTCTCCAGAGAGATTCACATTAAGCTTCAATTTACTCCTAGAAAGCCTGGGACATACAATTTTGATAGTTTTCTGAGGGTCACGGGTGGAGAAAGGGCAAACTTCCTACTACTCCAGGAGGAATATGTCAGCCTTTTGCTGAAAGCACATGTTTTATGCCCACACACTGTAGACTTAACTGTCAGGGAGGCACAGTGCCAACAACCCAAAGGCCAGGATCATCTTCCTATCTTTCTTTATCTTAAATTTCTAGTTATTTCTGAATTTCTAGAAGTTTCTGGGCTTCCATTTTCACGGAAATATGAATGGCAGAGAAGGCAAACCATTCACAGGGAGCCTCGTGTTTCAGAGGTTTTTGGACATAAGGAAGAAAGGCACACTCGAGTTATTCTAAGAAAAAAATGGATGGGGGATTTGGTATAAAAAGATAGTATTATCGCTTCTTGGCCTTTTGGCTAAGATCAAGTGTAGAGACAGTATCACCTACTATCTGGCTGTTGAGAAACTTCCTCTTTTATTTGCTTCTCATCATATATATGCCAGCCTCACTGACAAAAATACTGACTCTTCCTGCAATTTCATAGTTCATGCTGGTGTGGCTGGCAGGGCTCCTTTTGTTACTGGGAGCGTATTGAGGATGCTACAGACAGGAAGGTCAGTCTGGAAGTGGAGTAGGAGAAAAGCTCCTAATAAGCTCTAGGCCTGTTGTCTCTGACCTCCAGGTTTCTCTGTCTTTCAGTTATTCTGCCTTTGCCAGTCTAATCTCACTATTCTCATTCCCTCACAATGTCAAAGCAGTGATGAAAATCAACTTACACATCTTAGTTTCAAAACAGCAAATTTGTTGAGTGGATCGCTCACTTTCTAACTGGATTTCTTCTGTGACTTTAGAAGCTTTGGTTAATTTCTATACAGAAATTATTATTAGGTATACTTGATAATTATGTATTCAGTGTTCTGTGTGCTGGTCATGGAAATATTGGAAAACAGCAGTGAACATGCCAGATGAAGTCCTGTCCTGATGGACCTAAAATTCTGATGGGTGGTAGTTAACAAGTAAAATGTATCATTTCAGGCTGTGATCAATGTTACAAAGAAAAGCACTCATATCAGCATGAGGAATCTATTCTGTGTAATTATTACAAAATTTCCTTGTATGTTTAAAATATGTTACAGTGGTATATAATAGTCGCTCCAATATTTCTATAATCTTGGCATTTTTGTTGGAAAATTCATATTCTAACTGCCAAGCTTCTAGTAGAAAAGAAGATACAAAATGCACATGATCCCCTGATTTGGGAGGAGAGGCAAGAATGAGCTGATCCAAAAACCCAGTGACCTCAGGCTCCATGGTAACAGAAGTAGTTTCCAAAATGCCTTTTGAAAAAATTGTTAAAGTAGTTATGATGGGATCTGCTGGTTTCAATTGGTATAAGATGATTTACTAGAAAGTTAAGAACTAAAACACATTTATTATCCCCCAGTTACAATGGGTCAGGAATCTGGGCATGGCTTACCTGAGTGCTTTGCGCAGGGTCTCTAAGACTGCAAAGTATTTTCATCTGCAGTCAAGGTATTTCATGTCCGCTTCCAAGTTCCAGGGGCTTTTGGCTGAATTCAGTTCCTTGCAGCAGCTGGAGGACTGAGGCTCTCAGCTCATGGAGGCTGAGTGCTCACAGTTCCTGCCCACCTGGACGTTCCATAGGAAACCCCAACATGGCAGCTTGCTCTCTAGGTCAACATGGGGGTCTCTCCTTCTAGTCCTAGGTCTAAAGTCCAAGAGAATGTAATCACGGAAGGGACCTCTTTTCACCATTGTTACAGAAAATCAGGGGGTGATGTTCCATCATCTTGGCCATGTTCCATCAAAAGTAAATCACCGGGCCCACCCACACTCTAGAACAGAGGATTTTCACACAGGTCTGAACACAGGGGTGACAGGAAATTATGGACCACCTTAGGGTCTGTCTGCCACATGGAATATTTGGGAAGAGTAAAACAACAATCTTTCATTTTGTAGTTAGTTATAACACAGCGGGACCAACAGCCTCAGGTGCTAAAATAGCATAATTCTTCAGCAAGTATCAAATTGCTCTAGTTGCTCTGTTACAAACCAAGCCTTCAGTTCAAAGTACTTAGCTCAGTCTGAGTTTGGTTCTTTTCTTTCCTTAGACATCACTAAAAAATATAAAATGAGGATCCATGCAGCCCAGGGAAAGAGAGGGAAGCTTTAGGATGAGATTTTTCTCAGCCAAGTATGTAAAAATGCAAAATTAAATATAAAATGCAAGGACTCAGTAAGCCTCCAGTAAGATATTCATGGGATCTTCTTTTAAGAAATTGAACTATAACCTTCCTCTCTAAGACACTGTATTTTGATTGTTAATTCAGTTAGTAATCATGAAGGGAGCAATAATAGTTTTCACTAAGTCTTATGCTGAGTGGCGATTTTCAGACAACAAACTTCTTTCTATGTTACCTATAAAAGTCATATCTTTTCACTAGTATTTACAAAGCAGAGAAGAACCTAAATAAATACAAAAAAAAATTAGGCAGCCATAAAACCTTCATTCAAAGAAGATTCAACATTTTATTGATTAGTGTTAGGGTTCTTTATTCTTATTAATTTTTATATATTTTGAGTTCATAGTGCAAGTAGTACTGCATTATTTTTTCACTTATGGCATTAAAATATTTCCATAAATTAAAATACTTCCATATAACGAAATAGTATTGTTTGTAGTTGTTCAATAGTCATGTTTGATTACATCCTAATTTATTTAAGCATCTTCCCATTATTGCACATTTAAACTTGTTTCCGGTTTTACATCTTCCAAATCAAGCTATTGTAAAAATCTTTGCACACTGATGTATCTAACTCATTTTGTGGGCTCTTCAAATTGGTTGTGGAATATAATTAGCTGCTTCAAGTTCTTGTCCAATGTTCCTAAATTACTTAGGAATGCAAGATTTGCCTTCTCAGTGCAGTTCCACCAGAATTACTATTTAAAAAATAAAGCTTCCAGGTTGTGATCTCAAGGTAGTGTAATAGGGCCTCACATCAGGCTCCGCACTCACCAGGAATTTGCTCTGGATATATGGAGTCCTAAATTTATATTGTAATACAACTCTATTAGGCTTTGTAGTGATTGGCATTTCTTCCTGGATTCTAGCCCACTGATAGTTTCTTATGAGTTACCCTCATGTCCTCCATCTTTATAAGGATGGGGGTCAAGGAAGAGACAGCATTAGTACTTCTTGTTAGACAACACAGAAAATGACATTTTGTTTTGTATCTAATAGTTATTATGCTGATCATTCTACTTATATTTGTTCCCTACCCCATCCACTCACTGCTATATGTTTTTCTTTGTCATTATCGCTTTCTAAAAGACTCAGTATGTATTTATCTGTTATGTTTATCAGTTACCATTCTGTAAACAATAGTAGAATATAAACTCTACCAGGGTAGAGATTGTTGTTTGTTTGGAGTTATTGACTAATATAAGACACTAGAGTTGCACCCACATGATAGGTGATCAATCAATATATATGGGACACACATATGAATTTAAATGCTGGCACATGACATATGATTAATTCATAGTATTCTATAATTAAAGGGCAAAATATCAGTTACACGGCTAGGTCAGGGATAATAGGTGCTCAAATAGGTGCTTTGTTAAATGGAGCCTGTGTGGCTCAGCGGTTGAGTGTCTGCCTTCCTCTCAGGGTGTGATCCTGGGGTCCTGGGATCTGGGATCTGGGATCAAATCCTGCATCAGGCTCCTTGTAGGAATCCTGCTTCTCCCTCTTCCTATGTCTCTGCCTTTCTCTGTGCCTCTCATGAATAAATAAATAAAATATTTAAGAAGAAATGAAGTTATAAGTGAATTAATTGTTTTCGGAAATATCTCTGATTCCCAGCTGATTATAAATTCATCCCCTAGATATTTAGCCTAAATACCCAAGACTATCTGATGTAGTTTCCCCAATTGCAAGTACTAGTTAACTAGAAATAATAAACTCTTTACTGAGTATACCTGTCCGAGTTAATAAAATGAAAAAAAAATAAAGCACATTTTTTTCACTGAAATTTCCTTAAATTTTCATTTAATAAACTTTCATTATGAATGTCTATCTTTTGTAGACTCAGTCTATATTTATTTCATTAAAATAAAACATCTATGTAAATTTCAGAAGTGAAGCATGAAGGTGATGTTCCTGGGCACTATGACCACAAGACAACAAAGAAAGAAAATCAATTTGCAGATATGTTCCTACAGAACCTCAAACATTTATTTCAGGAGCTGAGCAACGACTCATTGCCATTCCAACAGTACTGTTTCTGGTTCTGACTTTCTCAAGTCGAGATTCTGCAGATTGGGTACCCCAGGACATGCAAGTCTTAGGCTTCTTTGGATTTGATGTGAAAAAGAATCACACTGTTTAGAAGCAAAGGCTTGTCAGGACAGAACCAACATTTTTTTTCTCTTCTTTCTGTGTAACATAACTTAAGACCAGGAGAGAAAAAAAGAGGCTATTTTTTTCTTCATGAGGAGAAAAAAAATCAAAGCTCTTAAAATTCTCTAGTGATTTTTGGCTCTCCAGCAGTGTTTAGTTGATTCCCCACAGCTACTATTACTTGCCCTGATCAAGGTTGCGTTTCTTAATATCCTCTGCAGAGCCACATGCTATTGCCTTAAAATTCAATAGAGAGGGAAAGAAGATTCTATCTAACACTTATAAATAGTGAATGGTTCATATCTCCATCATAAAAGCACATTTATTTGTGCATGTGTGACTTCCCTGGGAATATTTTGTCCATCTTCTAGTAAATGTAGGACCCTTGGAAACTCTGGGAAACAAGGAGGAAGTCCACTCTCTCTCTAGGACATATGTTTTTACCTTGGTTGTCAGATTCTTCGAGTGTGTGTACGTGTGTGTGCATGTGTGTACATGCCTAGGGTAGAGGAATCCAGTAGACTGGGGGGAGATGGCAAAAACAAAATGCAATTCCTATTTAGAGATTGGCTCTCAATGAAATGAGGTGTAAGGAAGACAATTATTTAAATAAACTTAGAGGCATAGATAACAGATGCCTTCAAGTGTAGAGGAGACTTCTCTTTTTCATAATTTATTTTAGCAAGTTAGAAAAAAAACATGAGAACCTCATACATTTATTTTAGCTGAGTGCATGCTGTAATCATAGCAAGCTATCGCCTTGAGAAAAGCTACTGACAAAGCAGGAGACTAGTGACACCTCTTTCTCATTATGGGTTATTTCCTCTTAAATGTGTTATTTGTGTAAAGTGAGAAAATCTCCACTTTTTGCATAGAGTGTGTTTACTTCTTTTAATAGAGAGCACTCAAAGCCCTAACAAAAGAGCGTACATTAGCACTCACATTTCCTCTCAGTGGTGCTCAGTGGCATTTCAGAGCCCATATCCTGCCACTGTGCTCGATGGGGAGTGCTTCAATATTGCTTTCACTCCCTTAGTAATACTTAGCAACCACATGTTGTGCAAAGCTTCCTAAAAACAGTACAATGAAGAAAAACCTAAGACTCTTTCCAGCGTTTTCTTATCTATGGATGTCTTAAAAACAAATATTTTGTCAAATATCTCTATCTTAAAATTGAACTGAAAGAATTTCTTCTATTTTTGGTTTTGGAGGCGTATTTGTTAATTGTTTTAAAATGACCATTATAGATGTGGCTAAATACATATGTTAACTATGTTAATAGTATTTGGCAAACCTGGATTCTCTCAAAATATATAGATGTAATTTGAAATAGCATAGGATAAAATAAAACAACCGAACTATATAAAGAAATTGCCAACATTCTATCAAGTTGATAAAATCTAGCTAACTTGACTTATAATTACTCTTATGTTAAATAAAGCATTTCCCTTTTAGAGCTTTAGTGGAATCTTGCAAAGAGAAACAGTATTTTCAGGATCATTTTGTATCAGGCTTCTCCTGAAGCAAGGCACATTTCTTTTTAAAAGGATTGACTTCAGTTTTCCTGCAAAAGTTTAGTTTCATCTTGACATTTTCGATGGAACATAAGGTTTTTAAAAGGTAATTGGTTCTTGCAGTGTTATTTTTGGACGAAATATAGAAAAAAATTGTAACGACAATTCTTACATTAATTGCACAATGTAGTAAGAGGATTATTTATTGTATATGTTATAAATCTGAAGAGATACATCTACTGAGTGAGACCACACAAAAGTTATTGAAATCTGTTCCCATATTTAAAATTATGTCTTACTATTGGCAGTGTTATGATTAATCACACCCTTAGCTTGCCCTAAATACTTATTCTTATATTCTTATATTCTTAGAATATATTCTTAGAACATATTCTTAGAAAGAAGATATATAAGATATGTTTTTCACCTTTATGCAATCTAATTTTTCATTTTCCTACATAAGTAGGGGTGTAGTGGAAAGAACTATGATTGCTCTGCTGTAACTTTTGAGAGATTATTTTATTTTGAGCCTGATCAGAACATTTCTCTTGTGATATCTCTTAGATCAACATTTTGCAATATGCTTTTTTATTATTACATATTTCCACTTACGTTTCATTTTGAATTAGTTACTGAACATGGAATTAAAGAGTATCACGAATTGTGATTCTTTCTAAGTGAAGGTACAGTATGATAACGTCTATTAAATGGAAATGAGCTATATCTACAATAGTATCAATAGGTTACAGCATTGGAATGGTGTCCATATTTTCAGCACAATTGATATATTTCATTTTGTTATATTAAGAAGAACAATAATGAGGCATAGGTTTTTTAAGCCATTTGATCATTTTTTTCAATAGTTTCAACTGCTCAGTGATTAACCTAATGTGCAATTCAGATAATTGTGAAAAATCTAATATACAGTATTTTATCAAACCTCAGGAGTCAGCCAATATCATTTTTAAATTATACTAACACATTATCAAATATTGCTCAAAGTAATTTAAAGCCCTGAAGGGGAATTTCTTCAGGAAGGTTCTCTACCCATAATTTTTTTCCCCATTGCAGTTAAACTTAATTTTTATCTGTGGACACCAGATAAAAATTAAGTTTTTATCTCAGGCTGGTCCTAAGTGTCAGATTTATGAAATCAGGGCCTTTGGAGCAGTGTAAGCAATGGCAGCATATTTGATAGCTGGTAAGTTCAAAATTTTCTTACATAAGTCGAAAGGTATAGAAAGGTTTACTCTCCTCTGTTTCAGCAACTTTAGGTGGAAAACAAAACAAAATAAAACAAGGGTCTTCCTTCTGCCCTTTCCTATTTGCCCTGGAAGCAGATGTTAATATTTTATATACAATTTTCGTTAACCAGTAATTGGCAATAAAGACAAAATAATTTACTGTTTCAAGATTCCTCAGTGTTAACTAATTAAACCAGCAGCAGACCTGGAGCACAGGACAATGGCAAACTTTCAGATGAATTAATTTTATGGAAGACCAGCTGAGTAATTGGACTCCAATTACAGGCAGTTTAGCCCCATCATCACCTTCATATATAATTAAATTCAATTGGTTGATACAGCTTCTATTTTTATGAGGCCACTTACCAGCTTTTTGAACCCCACTGTGACTTTGGATTCAGGCCAATCAATTATTAGTCATTTCTCTTTCAAATGGAAATGTTCTGGATTAGTCATATTTTCCATAATGGTCACATTTAAAATATCTCTCTTTTAGTAACTTGTGGTATATTTGAATCTCACTTTTTGATTCTCTATAGAAAATATATTCATTTAGGTTGAAATATAATAAGATGAACACTGATAGGGTATGGCTCTATGAATTTGAAGCCTCACTGGGTTGATATCCTGTAGCATCTCATTTGCAGACATATCTTGTACTCTTGGAAAAGAGCAGGATGGACATTTACTTTTTGGGGGGCAAAAATTCATCTGGAAATCACTTTGCTTATTATTACAAAGTTCAGGCTATTTAATTCTCTTCATAGTTACTTTTTCTATGTTTGGGAAATGCATACCACTGTTATAACAAAACTGTTCATTCAAATATTTCTGTAAAAAGTGTTCCATGTATATATTGTGATAGATGGATTGACCATGAAGTTTGGTCTTGTATGTGTATAAATTTCCATTGTTTTTAATCAGAAATGTATACTTAGTTGAAAGTATATTTTTAGGACAATACAGTTTTGAGGACGTCTTATTTATCGGCAGTTATTGAATATTCTGGAAGTTTAGATATGCTCTATTTGTCTAAAAACATATTCTTGGTAAAAGGGCATACAGTCCTTTAACAACAGGAATTATTTGGGGGGAGTAAATTTTTGTTCAATCTAATCTAATCTATTAAAAGGATGCAATTTATTAAACAAACAAAAATGAATTTTTTTCTGAGGTCCTATTATCCATCATAATTAAGTATAAATTACTACACTGATAAGGCAGTTTTGACTATATCGCAAATAGTGTATTTGTCATTAGAGTGGTTTTTAAACATTGTATTTCATCGGTGGTAAAATTAAGTTAAACCAACAGTTATAAGGTGGTATCTGTGATAACCTTTCAAAATTTGGGCTATAAAATTATTTCCATTCTCATCTAAGCAAAAAAGGAGGCTATCACCTCACAAGAAAAGAAATTGGAGAAGCAAGAGAATGGTTTAAGATCAGCTCAAGAGGAAAATTTATTTCAACCAAACAATGCAGAGAATGGAACTGGCACCTAATTTTGTTGTTTTGTGGCTCTAGTTTGAAAGGTTTTGAATATGACTCGAAGTTTCCTTTTCTACCCTCCTTTTCTGGCTTCTGTTTTCTGAGAAAATTCTGATTTAGAATTCAGCAAATTGTTGAAAAGGAAGCTAAACTTCTTAAAGACACACAAATTGCAAACGATAGGATAATAATTAATATTAATCTCCAGATGGCAAAAACTCTGAGTTGTGAAGAGAATTTTCATTTAGAGTTACTCAAAATTATAAAAACTAAATCTAATCATGCAGTTAATCTAAACTGCATATAATCATATATTATAGTTTACAAATATATTTAAATAGTGTATATATTAATATATGTATATAAATATAAATGTATGTATGACATTAGGTACCTAATTAACAAAATAAAGTTAAAATAGAAAAAATTCAATTTTAATCTAATAAGAAGAAGCATATGATAAAAAACTTATTTCCTAAAGAAGATAATTTAATATTGTCTATCACCCCCAATCCTTACCTCCATTTATGTAATTTAGTTTCACATTTATGAACAACTCCATTAGGAAATAATCTACATATTTACCACATACATTGGACCATTTCCTTAACTATACATTTACTCTTTTCTGCCTGAAGATAAATGAAAAAAATCATTCTGATATGGATATAGTTACAAAGAAAAATGTCCTTACAAAGAAAAATATCCTTACTGACTTATTATTTCTTACAAAATAATAATCTTCTCAGAAAACTCTGTTCCTATTGGATTATGTCTCTTATAGAATTAGGCAATATTTGTATATACATCTCTATATGATATATCTGTAACTGAGTAGACAAAGGTAGGTTGTAATAGCCTTTGGCAAAAATTTAATATTTTGCTTTCTAAGGAATCTTTACTAAGGTATCTTGCTTCAATTTCTCCTCTCCATAAACATCTACATGAAATCCTAAAGAACCAAATGGAGAACCTTTACATTTCTTTCAGTAACATCCAAGTTCTTATAAATCTTCCTGGACAGAGATTACAAGTTGCATATTATCTAAGAAGTTACATATCCTCCCAGAGTCTTTTATGATGTAAAATTTAACTACTCATTAACACAATTTCATAGTGAAATAAGGGAATCAAGGTAGTCAACAGATAATTTACAGTCCCATGTCAGAGTTGTGTCTTTTTTTTTTTTAAAGATTTTATTTATTTTTATTCATGAGAAATACAGAGAGAAAGAGAGAGAGAGAGAGAGAGAAGGCAGAGGGAAAAGCAGGCTCCATGTAGGGAGCCCGACGTGGGACTCCATCCTGGGTCTCCAGGGTCATGCCCTGGGCTGAAGGCAGGTGCTAAACCGTTGAGCCACCCAGGGGTTACCCCATGTCAGAGTTATGCCTAACACAAGTATTCAATCTTATATAAGAGGGGAACAACTCAGTTATCTACCGTGTATCTTTAGAACCAGTGTGAGTTAGCCAGTGGTATAAAAACATAAACTTCACAATGACTACCTTGTGCTTCTTAAAGTATAAGTATCCTCAATGAAGTGCAGAAGCACAAACCATATAAGCTCCTCAGTCCTAAGCATATTAACTTGTGACTACAAATAAGTAGATTGATGGTTGACTACCATAACGTTTCTGAAAACTGGAACATCAATCACAAGTGAAATGATGAACCATCTCCGGATTGTTAATAATATTTTTTATTTCCTGACTTACAAATACTGTCTGTTGCATGTTTTATAGCTAAACAAGACATTAGAGTCAATATAATTAAATCCAATTATTTTATAGATAATGAAATTGAACATGAAAGGGAGAAAACACATCTATATTTAGTGTTGTGTTCATATTTTTACCAACAATAGGATTGATTCCTCAATATTTTGTATAACCTCAAAGTTTATTAGCATCTTCTGTTTTGTGTTCATATTTGCTATATAATGCATAATATTAATAAATCTAGTGAAATGTTAACCTGTTGTGGTAAAGACTTTAATGCAGAATTTTTTTTTAAACCATTGCAACTCCATGATGAAGTTATTTTTGTTTTCTTTAGATTTATCCTTTTGTGTGGGAATGTAAAAAGTAGTGAGAATGACAAAAATAGATATTCATATTTTGCGAAAGAAAATTTTCCTGTACTCAGTAATGCTATCGAAATTTTTCCAGACTTTGTCGTCAATTTCCTCTATGACATTTGATGTTTTTTTTCTACAAGAAACAAAAGGGGGCAAAGAGTGATTTTAGGCAAATTGGATAAGCCCCAGCTAAATCTAGGAAAAACCCAGAGCAATATTCTCATTACATAAGACAGGAAACACAAATAATTAATGATCTAAGTTTTCACTTGCTGTTGTTTAATCAAAGCAGGTTTGTTTTTACTTTGGGAGTCCTCTTAAGCCACCAGTCTCAGTCTCATATTATACCAACAGGACTCCTAATCATAGGGAAGAATTGAACTTTGCCTCCCCTGGAAACAGAATAAGCTTTCAGGTGTCATCTGAATAAGGAGAATGTGTAATAAGATGTCTGTCTGTCTCTCCTGCTTCTCTAAGAAGAGTTTAACTGAGATGTTCAGCATCCCGGTCCACAAACATTCTTCCTTGCCTACAGTACAACAAAAGCCTGTGTGTGCCCGTGGTGTCAGCTTAACAAAGTGCATTGAGAGAGCTGGCTTCCTGGGCAGAGAAGCACATCAATAACCCAGTGGGAAGCAGCATGGACAGAAGGTAAACACGGGTCAGTCAGGGAAAGCCTGGTGGGAGGTGGGGCACAGATCTTCAGACACAATAAAGAGAATGACATCAGAGGGATTCATCTTTCTTTTTAACCTGAATTCCCAGTTATTAACTAAGGCATAACATCATATAAACACAACAAAGGAAGGCTCAGCCACTTTCAGCTGCCTCGCAGATGGCATCTAAATGGCAGACTCAGAGTCCCTGGTGCCCATTGTGTGATAAGACTTATTCAGCTCCGGAGGGGGCGGGGGGAGAGGGGGCGGGGGAAAGGACACAGAAACGTTCGGGTTTAAGCAAATATGATTCAGTCATGTATGCCATTGGGCTTGCCCAGTGCTCGGTCATTATTCATTAGTTACATGGGAACTCCATGCAAGAATTTCAAAATTCTGGGCGTAATTTTTTCTGTCAAGAGTTGGCAAAAGGAAATAATATTATGTGGCCAGAGCATGTTTGTCAAGGCTTGTTTTGTTCTGTTTTGTTTTGTGACTGAGCAGGAAATCATTAGCTTTTACTTCAACTAGATTTAATACTTTATTGTAAGATAGATCCTTTGATACTTACCTTAAATCAAAGAAATATACCCTCATTATGTTTCCATGCTAACTATAAAATCAAGGGAAAGCATAATTGGGAAATGATGATTCAATATATTGAATGAAATTCTAGGACATCACAAAGCATTTTGGCATCATAGATGGAATCATTTCTATCACAATTCTGGGCTCTTTTTCTGGATTTTACTTAGCAAGGGAAGGAGCCTAACTCTTTGGACATTTGTGTTACAGTAAACAGAAGGTATAGAGACATGCCATTCCATAAAACTTCTTTGCATGAGATAAATTGAAAGCTTCATTCTATTAATATTTTTATCCTATTAACTTAAATTTTTAAAGCACATGAAGATTTATCTTGAGGTATTTACTTTGAAGTATCTGAAAAAAAATTTACAGATTTTTTTAAATGGAAACACAGTCAAGCAGAAATTACTGACAACAGTTATAAAATTGTGTATTCCAGTAACCCACTCAAATACATTTACATCTGTGAAATCTACAAATTTAACAAATTCCATTTTTCCAATTCCATTAATGTAATAGACAAGTAATAAACAGATTTTCCCATAGATCTAATAAAGTGTTTTTTTAATAAAATCATGTTTGGCCACATGTTCACCTTTTTTATACTGAAATAATATCACTTTGGTTCCTATATTTTTAAATGTAGTAAAGTATTATAACAAGACTGTGTTTGGGGGGCAGCATTGCCATTATTTTATGGAATAATCTTGTCCTGTCAGGCTTTTACGGCAGTAAGTGGATAAGCATAACCATGTTGTATCCAAATGTATGTTTGAATGTAGTTCTTCCTTACTAAATCTGTAACAGGGTATCTGAAAAATAGAATTTCAGAAAAAGCAAATAAATTCACAGCCGATTTTAGGGAAATGGTCATCATTGTAAGTAATACAATGGAACTCCTTGATAGAAATGTATAAATATGTTCAGAAGTATAGCAATATGAATATGTATTAGAATTTGCTATCAATTCAATTACTCTTTTCCACCTCATCAGTTAGGTAAAAGCTTAACTAAACAAATTAATATTGAGTGGTTCCCCAAAGGGCAAGGACCTTGGCTTTGTTGTAATGAAGAGGAAATGAGTTCCAGATATGTGTGTCCTTTGGGGACTATGGCAGAAGTTCAACTCAAGCAAGAGTGCCCTATTGATCCCTCTCCTCCAAAGGTGGATATCATGAAGGTAAGTAAGTAATCTCTGAAGTAACTAGGGATTTTACTGTGACATAGGCCAAAATCAATATCCTTGAATTCTATAGTCAAGCAAGTATGAAGTTCACCTGTAATGCCTGGATGCAGTCTGCTTGTTAAATAGAAGAGCAGCAATTATCTCAGTTTCAGTGGAGAGACAGAGAGTTTTTTTCCCAATTATAATTTATGGGATATTAGAAAAGCATAAATACTACCATGTAGAAATTGTTTGAAACAGATGGTAGCTTCAAGGTAATGATAAAGTATCCTTCTATATTTTTGCCATTGCCTTCTTTACAGGTCATTGTAAAACTTTGTGCAATTAACTCACATCTGTGTTCCCATTGTGCTCAGCTATTTCATAATATAACTGAAGAAAATGGCTGCCTACAATTTTGAGAAATCCAATTAGTGGCATGATTTCAGTTTTAAAACCTTTGAGACTTATTATTCTCATATATTCATTTGTTCTTTTATTTATTAATTAAATATTCATATCAGTGAATATTATTTGCCCAAAATTGCCTCGGTTTTAGGAAGGAATACAACATTGGATAAAATAAGAAATGTCCCATTCATGGGAACAGATAATTAACCACAGGAATAGATGAGCTTTTTTTTTTTTTTTTAAAGATTTTGTTTATTTATTCATGAGAGACACACACACAGAGAGGCAGAGACACAGACAGAGGGAGAAGCAGGCTCCATGCAGGGAGCCTGAGGTGGGACTCAATCCCGGCTCTCCAGGATTGGGCCTTGGGCTGAAGACGGCAGTAAACTGCTGAGCCATCCGGGCTGCCCGAGCTTTTAATAATTATGGAAATATGTAATGTTAGCTGTTGATAAGTGCTACGAAGTGGAATAAGTTAGGAGACCTGAGGGAAGTGAAGAAGGTTCCGTGTATATACATATGGGAAGTGGGTTCCAGGCAGAGAGAACAGTAAGAGCAAAGGCCCTGTGGCAGAAATGTTTGGAGAATTCACAAAGCTGGGAGCTGGCCAGGGTGACCTGATAACAGAAGCCAAGGAAAACTGTGATTAAAGGGATGAAGTGAAAAAGGTAGCAAGCAACAGGCTAAGGCTAGATTGTGTAGGGCTTTCGAGAACAGGATAAGGACTTTAGCACTGAGTGTAAAGGAAATAGTTTACAAGATTCAGAAGAGCCATATCTCCAAAGGGTCATTCAATTCTGGGATTGGAACTAGAGTGATCCATAGAGGAGGGAGGACTGAGGACAAAAGATTGGACTGAAATGTTATTGGAATATAGATGGAAAGAGAGAATTCAGAGATATCAGGCTAACAAAATGTAGAAAAAAAAAGAATGAAATTAACAAAGCCTTCAGTTGGTTCTCTGGAAATACTAATAAATTTGGTGGGTTGAAATCTTTCATTAGTTATAGAAAACTTTTAATTAGTGTCTCTCTAAATGATACTGGTCATTTTCTCTACTATTCCTTGTAGAAGACTTCTAATTCTTTAGATTTTATCTTAGTCTTATTAACTTTCATAATATCTACCACTTTTATTTTCTGTAATTTTTTTTATAATTTCTTGTTTTCTTTTCAAATTCAATAAACTTTCATCTAGCAGTATTTAGTTTGCTTTTAAGTTACCCCAATTTGTACATAATTGTAGTATTATATTTTTCATTTCTAAAAGTATAACAGCCTTATTTCTGAACTTAAAATGAAGAACAGCAAATGACCAAAAATCACACAGTTAATCCCTTCTAGTCGATTTAATCATGTTAAGTATTCAAATGTCATGTTTTATTGTTGCTAATTCCAACACATTATATTTTAGGATTCATTTCTGCTAGATCTCACCCATGGTACAAGAAACAAGGTATTCCTTGTTTCTTTCCATTTCATGGCTTTGCACATCTTTATTGATTTCCTTTCTTAATTATTACTTGGCATCTGATATTCTTCAATTTCACACCACATCATTTTTGCATTGAAAAATGATTTTTTAAATGATTTATCCAGCATTTTTAATGCGTTCAGTCAGAAGGTTTTGCTGGGTATTTATCTACCATCTTGGTTTAAATAAAATATCCTATATGATAGGGGCATTATGATATCTAACTTTCATTTCAGAAGATGATTGGTAAATGTCCAATTCTATATAAATGATAGATGATCTCACACATGAAATTTGAGAAGTATCTTCCCCAGTAGAATCAGCCTCAGAAATATTATGGAATTAACAAGACCAAATCTTTCCTTTTAAAATTCTTCGACTTTTTCAGTAATTTTTCTTGATTTTGGCACATAATTTTCTTATCCCAGTTCATTTCCTCACATGGACAGCATAGCCTTTCTTGATCAAGACCTATTTAAAAAATAACTGCCACTGCAAAAGGATGCGGTGCTTCCAGTCACAAGACACCTTACATAATTACCGATATTTTAACATCTCGCTTAGTAATAGGCAGGACAGTCCGGTAGAACAGGGCAACGTTGTACTCGGTCCGCTGATGGAACCTGGAACTACATTTCCCAGAATGCCGTTCCCACGTGGAACCAGGCCTCCTCACTAAGCTCCAGGGTCTTGCGGTCCCATGAGGCTCTGCGGCTTTCCTACCTGTCCCACCTGTGGCCTGGTGTTCAGGATGCAGCAGCAGCCAGGCCACTCCCTCCGCGGCTCTTCTCTGCTGGATCATTTCCTGTGTCAGCTTGACGGGGCTGTGCGATGCCCACACAGCTGGCACCTTATCCACGAGCGTGTCTGCGAGGATGCTTCTGGACGAAATTAGCCTTTGAACGGACAGGTTGAGAAAGGAAGATCACCCTCAGCCATGCGAGTGGGCCTTATCCACCCACTGAGAGCTCCAACAGAACCCAAAGGCAGAAGAAGGGACGTGCTGGCTCTTTTTCAAGAGCTGGGACATGCATCTTCTCAGCTCCGCCGGCCGCGGACGAGGGGGCTCCTGGCTCTCGGGCCTTCAGACTCAGTAGTGACTGACCCGGCTGCCCCAACCCTCCCAATTCTTGAGCATTTGCACTTGGACTGGGACCCATACCACTGGCTCCTCTACTGCTCAGGCCTTCAGACTCAGACTGGCTTTCCTGGGCTCCTCCTTGCCCATGAATCATCAGATTGGGTGACTTCTCTGCTTCCAGTTTCTCTCTACATATATCCTGTTGGTTCTGTTTCCTTGGAGACCTCAGACTGACGGCTTCCTTAAGTCTTGCCAGTCCTGGGAGGAGCAGGTGCCTGCAGCTTCAAATGAGGGGCAGCAGCAGACTCTGCAGGGCATCCACATGTTGGGGGCTGAAAGCGGGAGAGATGGGCGTAAGCTCCAGTTTGCCCTTCACCTTGCCTTCTTGGTGTGGGTCCTTTTGGCCTCAGGTCTTCTACCACTAGTTGCAAAAACAGCAACTTTACCTACACTGTTTAACCAGCTGTCAGACAGCACAGGGGCTGATCATGATGATGCATTCTGTATTCAGCATTGCTCATGGTGCTTCTACTTTGCTGCTCAGACTCTAACAGGACTGCAAGCGAGCAGCACCAGACTGCCAGGGTTTGAACCTCACTCTTGTGCCTAGCAGCTGTGTGACACTGGGAAAACTCACTAGGCTGTCTAGGCCACTGGTTTCTTCATCTGGAGAGGAGAAATAAAAATACTGACTTCATAGCATGACTGATGATTAAATGTGTTTATAACATGGAAAGCCCTTTGAGCAGTCCTGCTTAGAGTAAGATTTCAATAAATGGTGATAGGAGCACTGCAGGTAATATTAGTACTCATTGTAGTACTGTAATGGGGTACTAATGGGTGTGTTCACTTACCTGTGTTTTACCTGAGCTTTAATAGGTGAAGACCCTTTAAAATAAAAATTGAAAATGATGAGACATGAGGAACCAATGTTTGAGGAGGAAAGTCCTCAAACATTAACAGTTGTATGTTATGTCTAAATATAGTTCCAAAATAAGATGTCTTTTTTTTCTGTTTTTACCCCCTCAATGGGCTATGTCTCTGCCTCTCTCTCTGTTTCTCATAAATAAATAAAATCTTTTTTTAAAAAAAGAAACGAAATGCATTAGAATCTTAATTTATGACTATCACCAACTTCTAGGTTTTAATTCAATATTTCTTGTAATCCTACTCTACTGAAGAATGAAAGTCAAAACGGAAATGATTTCTATAGTAGGCAACATGGAATTCTGAAAGCAAAACAAACCATGAACATTGGTTTTCAGGGGCATTATGTTTCTTTGATCCATTCATTCAGTAGTTGTTTCTATCTTGAAGGTCTCCCTGTTATCCCAGCTCTTCCCCGGCTAGTCTTGAGTCCCAAACTCAACCTGTCAGGATCTCAGTTTCCTCATGTAAATTTTAGGAATTGAATTAAGTCACTGTGTTCCTTTTCTGCTCTGAAATCCCACATTTCTGTATAATCCTAAATAAGTGTATGCAGTATTAGATGTCATATGTGGCAGTCTCTTATAGCAAGGTCCCCCCCAAAAATACCTCACAAAGAAGTTGAATTGATAAACATGACATGCTATCTCCAAATTATATTTCAAAAGGAAACTTTTGTATTGACCAAATCCCTTCAAGAGAAAGAAGCTGAGAATGTTCCTAGCTGTGGATAGACAGTGAAATCTTGACAAATTCTTAGAGCTCATCGGACCGCAAAGTAACAGTAAGAAGAAACAGAGCTCCCCACTGTTTTGTTACTGGTTTTCAATATAAGATACTTTCCCCCTTCTCTTGGTTACACTGTAAAACTGATATGTTTGGCAGATTCCCAAAAAACGGGGTTAAACCATATGGATTGAGAAATGCTATTCTACCTCAAGGTTGCACTGATAAAACTACCATGACTTTTAGCACTGAGGTGCTTCAAGCATATGTAAAGCAATTGAGTCAGGGTGCTAGTTTTTTGTTTTGTTTTTAATCTTTGTGCAAACAGCTGGAGGGGGCACTATTTATTCAGTAACTATGGGAACAGAAGTTAGAATTCATTGTTATGCAACATTTTAAAAATTGGGGAACAAATTGTTTGAGGGATTATTTGAAGGTTCTGCAAATATGTAAGGCCCAGCAATTCTTCTCTGTACATTTTAAAGACACAACTGGTTTGTTTAGAGGTCGTTCTACATTTATTTCTGCACTTCAGTTACTTAAACAACCTAAATGTACTTTGACTTTTGCCAAGGAAAGAACCTGGTTTATCTAAACAACTGTCAGATATTATAAAAGATATTTAACCACAAGCTGTTCTAGCACTTACCATGTAAAGAAACCAGTATTGAAGATGAGACAGCCTTGGCTCACCAGCTGGAAATGAATAAGATCTTTAATTACCTTTAAATCATGACTAATCTAAGTTGGATATTTTAACTACTGAGTATGGATTGGGGAAAAAGTTAACCAGGATAGTTTGTTAATGGTAACAAGTTAAAAAAAAATTTAGTACATAAGAATCACTCGTGAGAATTTAAGTTTTACATGGAAGAGCAAGGAATACAGTTAAATTATTAAGCAAAACTTGCTTTCTTTAATGATTGCTCCTATGCCACTCAGATAGTTGAAGTGTAAACAACTGTCAACTGTACACATCATGAGACACTGAATAGAAATGGAGCCAACATTTGATGGCTTATAATACAGATATTTTCCATGGAAAATACAGTTAAGCCTAATAAATGAAGTTAAAATCGCATTTATATATTATCATCAAAGAATCAAAGACACTGAAAGGACATCTAAACCTGTGTTGGAATCTATAATTCTTGACAATTAATCTCAAAACCAGTAACACAGTTGTCCTTAAGCATAAATTAGAACATATTTGAACAAAAGGAAGAAAGATGGACAGTAGAACAGTGCTGTGAACTACCCCCATCATTTACTGACACATATTTGAAAACAGAGTATGTTGTTTCTTCTATATGATGAATAACCTTGCTATGATTTGTTTTAATAGTTGACCTGAGATTTATCCAAATTAGATGTTTTTACTGTATTTTTGTACATAGATAATTCTATCTGGTATTAGGAATAACAAATACAACTGAGTTTAGCAACCCCACAGCTCAACAATTGATACCATTTAAAATTTTTAATAAAAGATTTAGTTGAAAGTACTTATACCAATGAGAATGGAACATGTCTGCAAGATGAGAGAGGAAGCAGATTGGAAAATAGACAAGGTTTTTTTTGTTTTTGTTTTTGTTTTTCAAAATGGAGGAGACAGAATTCAAACAACTGGGCTAAATATTTGATTGGACCATCAGCTCTGGAATTTTATGATTTGGGGATGTCTGAAGAGACAAAAAAATGTTAAAACCACAGACTTACGAAAGACATAAGTACCTTGCACACTCATTCTATGTTCTTATGCATTCAAGAGAGGAAAGCTGAAGGTAGAGTGGGTCTGTGATAGAATTCTCTGAACATATATATATATATATATGGAGAGAGAGGAAGAGAGACAGACAGTGGGAGATAGACATATTGATTTTCAGGAATTGGCTTATGTTATTGTGGAGGCTGGCAAGTCCAAAATCTGTATGTACACCATCAGCCTGGAGACACAGGGAAACACTGATACTGCAGTTTGAGTCCAAAGATGGTCTTCTGTCAAAATTCCCTCTTCTTAGGGAAATACCAGCTTTTTCTAAAGGTTTTCAATTAATTGGATGTGGTCTGCCAGCATCATGGAGGATAATCTGTTTACTCAAAGTCTACTGATTGATTGATTGGTTGATTTTTCAAGTCTACTGATTTAAATGCAAATCTCACCTAAAATGCCTTCACAGTAACACTCAGACATGCTTGACCAAGTATCTGGATACCATGCTTAGCTAAGCTGACACATAAAATTGTACCAACAACCATATTGGAAACCTGCAGAGAAAACAGGTACCATGGCTCTGGCTTTAGAGATATGCAAGAAAAGAGGGTAGACTGAGAGTCAGCAAGTAAGGTTCGTGCAAAAGGCAGACTATGTACTATAATAAAATGCTAGGTAAACTGTAACAAACAACCCTCTAAAGGATTGAATTGACACAAAAATAAAATCACCAAGGGATAAACAACAGGAAGCTGTAGAAAGAGCATAAAAGCAGCTTTCTCTGTTGGGCTATTAGGATTTTTGAAGATTCAAAGGTTCTTAGAGTGAGACATACTGGAACAGTCTTTGGCCCACAAAGGAGGGAAATTGAACTGGTCAGTAAATATAATGGTATGAAATAATAAACTAGTTTCTATAAACAAAATCTGTCAACTGGATAGAGAAAGAGCAAGAAACTTGTCTGTTCTGCTCTAGGCAGAAAAGATGATATGAAATAAAATATCCCTCTCATAACTCTATTACCCCAAGCTTAACTTTAGAATTGGGATTCACAGTACCTGAGTAGTCAAGGAAATTTCAAGCAGCAAAATTATAATAAAAATATATAATGCATGAAACACCTGGCATAAACTAACAGAGATATCTCTTCAGTGACATGACCTCAGTAGAAGGCACAGAGGGATCCCAGAGACAGAGATCCACCAAGCAAGAGCCTCTATCCAAAATTATAAATATATGAGAGAAAATTATCCACTATGAATAAAAATCAGTGGCAAAAATATCATTGTTAATAGCAATTAACAGACTTTTCTAATACTACATATAAAAATGTATGGCTAAAATAAACGAATAAACTGAAAACAGAAGTTGAAATCAAACATGTCTCATCAAAATATGAGACAACGTAGACAAACAATGAGTTGAGACAATAATAAATGTAATAAAGACTAATTCTGGGAATCAAAAAAGAATATTTGACTAAAATATTGGCTAAAATATGTTCCTTATAAAGCCAGGGAAAATTTGTGAGGATTATATTGTTTAGGCATACAAGAGAAATATTTACCACATTTTCTAACCATAATGATATTGTTACAAGTTATAAAAAGTTAACTGAAGATACCTCACATGGTTGGAATTTTAAATACATAGCACAATGTGTCAAAGAAGAGCTGATCACACACATTAAGAAATATAATTAAATAAAACAGAAGAATTGAAAAGTTTCATTTAACTGGTATTCATATAAGACTTTAGAGGAAAATTTTTAGCAAAATGCATTTGCTAGGAAAGGAGAAGTGAGCTGTTTTTAGATCAAGAATTTCTCAAAAAGATAAAAAATTAACTCAATGAATATAGAAGAAAATAAATAATAAAGGATTGATATTACCAAAATTGATACAAGTTAATAGAAGAATATTTATGGTCCTATGATTACTAAAGAAATTTAATTTTGAGCAAAAAATCTACCCATGAAATCCATCAGCACTTACCTTTTTAGTGGTCTAATGTTACCTTCATATCAACACCTGACAAAGAAAACCAGAAAAGAAAGTTATACACCAATCCCATCGATTAACAGAGTTATCAACCCTAAGTAAAATATATATGAGTGCCTGGGGGCTCAGCCAGTTAAGTGTCTGACTCTTGATTTCAGCTCAAGTCATGATCTCAAGGTCTTGAGATTGAGCCCCACATTGGACTCTGTGCTTAGTGGAGAGTCTGCTGGAGATTCTTTCTCTCGCTTTCCTCTGCCTTTCTCCTGCTCATGTGTGCTCTCTCTCTTATTCTCTCTCTCAAATAAATAAATAAATATTTAAAAATAAATAAACAAAATATTCATATAATGAGATTGGGCCAAATCACACAAGAGCAAGGCTGCCTTAGAAAAATCTGTCAGCGTAACTCATGACATTAACTGATTAATGCAAGAAAATAAAAGATTATAACATAGATGCAGAAAAATACACCCATTCACATAAAAAGAAATTCAAATAAAAATTTCTTCAATATTAAATTTTCTAGTAGCTGTATGTTAAAAACAGAAACAGATGAAGTTAATATATTCCATTTAAGTCAATACAAAATATTATTAAATTTGCAAAAAAATTGAAAATTATCAATGAGATATTTTGCATTCTTTTTCATACCCTTTCACTTCTGGTGCACTTAGAGTACATCTCAATTTGGAGTCGCCATATTTTAAGTTATCAATAACAACATATGCCTATTGAGTCACACAGCTTTAAGATTCATCTTATGTGCACCTAGAAAAGCATTCCAACGAAAACTTACAATTATCCTACTGAAGGCTGAAATAAAAGGAATCAAACATAATGCTTATCATCGGTAGTTTTATTCACTGCTATAATAAAGAGACTCAGTCCAACATTAAGAAATTGGGAAGAGGGTAAAGCTAGTCTATGAGGCAGGCTTACTGAGCCACTTGGCCAACCCCATGTGGAGCTCTGGAAGTGGAATGATGCTTCAAAGTTATTTTCCATCAAGTACCAATGGCCTTGGACTCAGAGCTACAGACTCTCTACCCACTGCAACTGCAATCTCAATATCTGGAGGATGTCCTTCATAGCAGGGCTGAGGATGGCGCTTCCCAGCATCCACTGCACCAGAACAAACACAGGGCAGGGGCTTTTCTGTAAGCTCTGACATAAATTCAGAATGGTGGCAACCTCTGGGTGAAGGAGAGAAGGAGTGAAATAATGACAGAGACTGAGAAATAGAGGGCATCTGTGATATCTGTGGTGTTTCAGTTTTTAGAACTTGTGATGAATGACGTGCAAATTATATTATTTTCTATACTTTTATATGCAGAATATCTCCAACTTGATGGAAAAGAAGAGGGAGAACCTGAAAGAGGCAGGAAGAGAGAACTCAGGAAAGTTAAAGAGGTTCTCACAAAGGAAGGCATCAATCATTTGCACACACACAAAAAGAATAAAATTAATGTATTCTAGAGCTTTTCTGTAGAGAAATAGAAGTAAATACCAATGAAACATGAGATTAGAACCACGCTGGATTAGCTACTGAGTTCTCAGGTGAGGAGTATGGCTTCATTTCACAGGCTTTGTGGAGAGCACTGGAGGAATCATGTTCATAGACGTTATATTTGTGGTGGTCCAACCTTGAAAAATATAGTAAATCAAACACATAAAACCTACCTGTTTTTGTAGTGTAGGTTTTTTTTTTTTGTGTGTGTGTGTGTGTGTGTGTGTCATTTGATGTATGGATTTGATACTGACCTCGCAAAAATATTTCACAGTCATCGTGAATTTTTCCTAAGAAGGAAAAACAATTCTTGTGCTCCTTCTAGCATCCTCTGATCTTCCATACAATCAGTAGTGACTGTGAATGTCTGCATTTTATATATAGCATCAATCTGAAGTGGAGCACCTTGCTGCAAATCATTCATGTGATTCAGCTTATGTGCACCTAGAAACAAAGAAAAGCATATGAGTACTTAAGCCTTAAAGATAAAAAAAATGCTATCATATTGTTAAATATACATTAGCTCTTAAAAATATTTAAAATGTTCCCTAGGTAGTACTGATACTAAATTTAATCTCTAATTTGGCCTTAAGTAATCAAGAGAGTCAGTCTTTAAACACATATTTCTATAGAGCATCTGTTGCCTTTCTGTAAACATATTTCTACAAGGTATCTACATGCTTTTTTTTTTTTTTTACCTTTGATAAGAATCTTAGATTTCCCCTCTCTACTACCTAGCAAAGGACAGGTAAGAATTCTTTTTATTTGACTATTTTAGGGAATGACTATGTCAAAATTGGCCTGCCTTCACTAACCTGGATTATTGTTCAGGTGAAATTTCTGAAAGCTATCCCTCCATGTCTCTTTTTTAGATTCTAGAGATTTCACAGGAGTTTCTTGATGAGACCTCCCATCCACTAACCGATTTTGTCTTTACTATTTTCCCTGACTTGTGTGTGTATTCAAAAATCAATAGTCCTGAGTCCATGCTGGGTCTTTGCCATGATCTGCAAAAAGGCTAAGAGACACAGCTTACTGTGCTTATGATTATTGATATATTATCCTCTCCTGTAATATATTATTTATGTGTTAACTATCCTTTTTGGTAAATTTTGTTTTAACTTCTAATAATTAAGAATAATTTTCATGGTCATTATTCAGTCTATCTCCTGACAGGGATTGTACTCCATTATGTCCCTTGATTTTCACAGCCCTTTTGGAAAGGAGGTATTCAAACTGTTCTATAGACTGATGAACTGAAGTCAGTAATCTGACTGATGTCACACAGATAGTAAAACTAGCTTTGCACCTAGCTTTTTCAGATTCAAAAGTTTCATATATCTAGCCAGTGTTAAACTTTTTTGTTTGTTTTTCATTTGACTGACTTTATTCTAATCATTATGGCAAGAAAATGATAGATTTTATGGAATGGCATTTTATTTAAAAAATCTATATTTTAATTTATATCTCTGTGCAGAAGTAGAACAGGTTCAAGTTATGCTTTGTTTTGGGTTGAGACTGAACCCAAAATAAGATTATCAGATCATTTTGTTATAGCAGAAAAGTGCTTTCTTTCTGTCACACTGAAGAGTGGGAATCATTCTTAGACAAGATACTTATCGAAAATCAATAATACAATTAACAGTTAAGATAACAAGTGGAGATGAGTCCACAGGTTTAGATATTTGGAATTAAGCAAACACACCAAAACTAAGGTCGCTGACAACTTGGCATAGGAGATGAAGTGCTGTGAGTCAGAGTAAACAAACAAATGCCCTCTGGGAAATTTGATCTGACATTTCAAAGAACAGTAAGCCAAAAAGACAAGTTATCATTGAGATAGAAATCTGATTTCAGCTTAAGAGATTTCACGGTGAACTAGATCAGGACCCTTTAAAGACCACTTCTAGAAGTTTATTTCTGTTCTCTGTGCAAATACCATTTCCCTTCTCTGGTTAAATCTGAATACCTTCACTCATTCATATTCATTTGCTCATTCATAAGTCTATACATCTATGCATGCAGACACCCAACTGCCAACTCAAGAAAGCCTTATTTCCAATACCATGCTTCTTACAGAGTTACTACTGTGTGCTAACACTGAAATTAAAAAAGGTTAATGCACAGGTTGAAGAACCCCAAGTCTTACATAGGAATCAGTGGTAAGTGCAGTGATATCATGATACTCAGTCTTGAGTTATTCATTCATAAAAAAAAGCATTGGATAGCAATGAAATGCCTAACCTGTCCAGCCTGAAAGGGCATGAAATCTCTCTCACAGTGATATGCATGAAGGAAACGTCATCTTGGGACCTAGGGTTGAATGAGCAAAAATAAATGAAAAGCAGGATTGAAAATCTATATTAAAAGTAGTATTAGAACAGACAAAGTTAGCCTATGTAAATTAGGAAGAAATATTTTAAATTTCACTTCAAAAGTTTTTATGAAATGTTAATCTTAATAGCTAGCACTTTTTATTGATAAGTTAATAGAATATATAGTCTCAGTCTCATGCATATCTTTTTTCTGGTTGAGAAGAAACATGCTGGATTACCAGACTCATCTGTAAATCAGTACTTCATAAAGAAAAGCGATTGGAAAGGACTAATAGTTTATTTTTTAAACAAATGTAATCCTCATGAAAGATGATTTGCAATATTTTAAATTACAAATAATCTATTTCTCTCTGAACTGTTTTATTTCTTCTCTAAATGTTACATTTTCTGATCCCTTTCAAAGATGTCTATTGAAAACACAACAATGGGGGATCCCTGGGTGGCTCAGCGGTTTAGCCCCTGCCTTCGGCCCAGGGCGTGATCCTGGAGTCCCAGGATCGAGTCCCACATCAGGCTCCCTGCATGGAGCCTGCTTCTCCCTCTGCCTGTGTCTCTGTCTCTCTCTGTCTCTGTCTCTCATGAATAAATAAATAAGATCTTTTAAAAAACAAAAAAATAAAAATAAAAACACAACAAAACACACAGCAACCAAAACAAACAAACAAACAAACAAACAAAAAAACCTACCAAAAATTCCGATAATAATGAAGGGCTCATTTTTCTATCTTACATAAATTCTTTTCAGAACATACTCATCAGGCTTGTCAAAACTAGCCTTATAACTGGATCTATCTTAAGTCCAGTATTTTCACATTTGAACAGTGAATGAAAGGCCATAAATAGTGCACTGGCTACTAGAGAAATAAATCCTCTCTGTACTTGAAAGGTTCATAGCCACAGGGTTATAAAATAGGTGGAAACTATGGGCCAAAGAAGGAATTTCCATTTATTTACTGTAATATTGAGGACTGGTAGAGAAAAAGCTTTAAACTTTAAACTTTTAAAAGCTGTGAATAGCAGCCCTGGGTAAGTAACCAACAGGTGAATAATAGTTACCTTAGGGGCTAAACTATAATTATTGCTGTCTACCAAAGAGCACATAAAAAATATACTCCAGAAAATAATTGTATTTTTAAAATTTTTAATGCAAATAAAATATATAATGACTCCTTAAAGAATTACATCTAATATACTTTTAAGACTTAGGTCCTTATGCCAATAACTACAGTCTTCTTATTCATTTTTAAAGAAATCTTTTTTTTTTTTTTTTGAAAGAGAAAGAGAAAGAGAAAGAGAGCAGAGGGAGTAGGAGAGAGAGAATCTTAAGCAGGTTCCAGACCCAGCACGCAGCCCATGACCTGAACCAAAATCAAGAGTTGAATGCCTACCTGAGTGAGCCACTCACTTAAAAATTTTTTTTCTTTGCTTAAATTGGGATGTGCTTTCTTTCTCAGTAGTGTTTGTGAATAATTATTTTTAAAAGTTTCAAGTAGTAAAGGAAAATTAAATTTAAATATTTCCAAAAATTGTGACCATCTTTGAAATAGTCTGGAATGTTGTAAAAATTGCACTAGGAAGTTCAGTTGTCATTTTTTTCTACCTAAGACTTGACCTTGCATTATTTCCTTTAAAAAAAAACTGCATAAGGGGCACCTGGGTGGCATAGTCAGTTAAGTGACTTGGTTTCAGCTCAGATCGTGAACTCAGGGTCATGAGGTTGGGCTCTGAGCTCATCGAGAGTCGTCTTGGATTCTCTCTCCTTCTCCCTCTGCTCCTTTCTCTCTCTCTCAAAAATAAATACATCTTTTTTAAAAAAAAGCTGCATGAAATTGAAAAATTCCACCAGACATTGAATTAAAAAATATGTTGTCACTGTTGCTTAGAGTATCCTGCTACATTTTTTTCTTATATTCTATTGTCTTCCTAATGACCTGGCTGTGCTATGGGTCAGCCTCTTTGGAGTGGCTTAAGGAAACAATTGGCCTTTCTGGGACATGATTTGGCAAGAGTACAAAGATGATTCCAGAAGGAATATTTTCCTCCCTGATATCATGGTATCTATAGTTCACTTTTGCTTAGGGAAAAATGCATATTTACAGATTTTCTATTATAATTGATGAATATTGGCTCTTATCTATGAAGGTCAACACAAATTAGTATTAACATGTTGCATTTTATACCAATTCTATGGAGAACTTGAACTTCATCTCTGAGTTGTAGATATCTCAAGGCCAATGTCCCCTTATTATTCAGAGACTAACCCTGATTAAAGTCTAGAATTAGGGCTCTCATTTTCGGGCAGGGATTGAGGAGACAGTGGCAACCATCATCCTGGTTATGCCCCTACATTTGGTCTTTGGTCACAACTTTGGTTGGCTGACACATGAGTGAGTTGCAGTTAGCTCTTGATGTGTCATAAATAATTGGTTTCCACTAATAAATTCATTAATTTTTTAAAAACAACTGAAATAAGTTTAGGCTTATTCCTATAAAATTATCAGCTCAATTTCATCCTGATGTATTTTTTCTGAGACAGAAAGTTTAGGGTTGTGGTTACAGCTAGTATACATAATTGTGCATTAAGAACCTGAAACAATTGGAGTGTCAGGCTGATCACGTCGCCTATCTTGTCTGTAGCCCAGAAAATGACTCCAATACACTATAGATCATGCATGTCTGGGGTGCTGCACATCACAGAGATATATGAAATAGGACTAGCACTGGAAATGCTAGACAGGGAAATTTTCTTTTTCACTTCCTGAGGATTTGGGCACATGAGTATGGTGTCTGAGCTCATAACACACGAAAAAATTTCTACTTACCTAGTCCTCTAAGAAATGTCTCAAAACTGCTCTTTACATGAAATTTTCTTATATTTATAGTATACAACGAGTTTACTTCAAAAGATACACCTCTGTGAGTTTTGACTTACACTGGTTATTTGACATTTCTGCCATTTGTTTACTTACCTCAACATAATACATAAGCATGCAAAAACAATGTGAATTGATGAAGGGTTTCCTGTTGGGTAATAAAAATACTCAAAAATAAAAAAAAATGATTCACACTGATATTCTAAGATTGCCTCATTTGGACATATTTTAAAGTCTAGTTGGATATACAAGGTTCATATACTTGTAAAAGAACTATTAGTACCTCCCCCCAAAGGAAAAAGAATATAAAAATTCTTTTGCTAATGTGAGGATGAGCTGTTAGCTGTGTGTATGTGGACTTTTCACCCACAATTTAGTGCATTCTCTCATTGCTGTGTGTACTTACACTTGGAAGTAAGGAATAGTTCCATTCATTTTACAAGTTGATCCTTCCCTGAGTGCTTTTATCATATTCTGTTTTTAGAGAAAGTGGATTTGATTTAATAGAAATTGAGTCAGGGTGCACAGAGAAGCTAGGAAAAAAGGTTTCTAAGAAAGAGACTGCAATTCACCATTTTGATGTTTATCTGAACAACTAATTCTCTGTAGTACAAGAAGAAAGAAAACACTTATAGAAAGGCCACAATAGCCCAAACATTTTAACTAATAAAATCCCACCAGTATTTTTTTAAGAAATTGATGGCCTAACCAAAGAGAATGAGTAAGTCAATTAGGAATATGAAATATGAAATTAATGGTTGTACTAAATGTCTTCAGGTTGCAACTAGCCTTTTGGTGCTGTCATTCTCAAATTTAAGATGTTCCCTCTTTAAAAAAGATCCATAGTAGCTGGTAGTTTTAAATATGATGGTTCTTTTTCTTTTTCTTCTTGTATTTCTCTCCCTTGACCTTAAAAACTTATCTATCACCTTTGTTTTCCATGGAAAGAACAGTAAGTGGCTCTATTTTATTTAGTCTCTAAACCCAAATCTTTCAAATACTAAGATAGGGTCTAATGTCACTATGACAGCTTTTATGCAAGGGTTAAATATTATCATTTTCTACCTCATTTCCTCCTCCAGGACACCTTGACATGAGAAAATAACTTCACCCAGCAAGTTAATTCATTTAAGTACTTGGCAGGCCATAGACAATTGACTCTTCTTGGAAGGCCCATTAACAAGGAGAGGTGTTCTAAATCAGACTTTCTATGGGGACCACACTGAAGTTAGTTTATAACTCAAGATGCTGAAGGTTAATATCTGTTCCTAAAATTTTCCAAGCAAGAATCAGCTCATCTTTGTGCTAGGCTATATGACTTTCTGAGTCTTAACTGAACACTTATTCACAGATGGAAGCAGGAAGCACTATTACAAAACTGTAAAAGCAAAGACATTGAAATTAGACAAACCTAGATTTGAATCTTGATGCTGTCACATAACTATCACAAATCAACTGATGTGTGATTTTTTAAAAAAGATTTTATTTATTTATTTGAGAGAGAGAGAGTTTGAGCAAAAGCATGAGGAAGGGGGAGGGGAGGAAGAAAGGGAAGAGAGGGGGAAACGAGAGGAAAGGGGCAGAGGCAAAGAGAGAGGGAAAAACAGACTCCCACCTGAGTGGGAAGCCAGACTAGGGGCTTGATCTCAGGACTCCGGGATCATGACCTGAACTGAAAGCAGAGCTTAACTAACTGAGCCACCCAGGTGCCCCAACTGATGTGTGATTTTGAGACAGGTTCATAGCATCTTGGAGCCCAGTGCTTCCTCTGTGAAGTGCAAATCATCCTTCAACAAGCTTTTAGAAATATTATAAGAGTTAATGTATGGAAAATGTTTGTAAAGTGCTTGACAACAAGAAATTGAACTGCAGGTTCTACTAATATGTTCATTACAACTACCATCTACCCTTTGGAAAACACAAACTTCACCTTTTTCAGTTCCTCGTCTGCAAAATGGAACCATAGCACCAGGTTCATAAGCTGGGGTTGTGTGTGAATGTCAAGAATAAATGACACTGTGCTTATATTTCCTAAACCTCAGGAATGGATATATGGATTTTTAAATATTAAAGGACACAGAGATCTCAACACTTAAAAAATTTTCCTTTCAAATGATTTCCAAATAGTGACCTTTATAATAGTGGTAGGCTACCCAGATAATCTGTTACTACAGGTTTGAAAAAAAGAAAAGACTTTCTTTCAAACCTCAGCTCTGTCATTTATTTGCTATATATATGTCCCTGAGTAAAACACTTAGCATCTTTATGCCTCAATTTTCTTATCTTGATATGGGGAAAAATTCTTTTCCACAGAAAATCTGTGAGAATTAATGATGTACCCATATGGCATTTGGCATAGAGCTCGGCACACACTTATAATAAGAGCATGGATGTTAATAGCTATAATTTATTAAGCACACATACTTCTCATTCCACTAACTGCAGTATAACAATGAAGTTGTGGAGAGAAATATATACAAGATGTAGAAGATTTGACTTATGTCCACATAACATTCATGATTCTTTAAAAACAATCATGAATAAGCAACTCTTTAATACCATATGTGATATTTATATAACTCTTATAAACGTATGTGTAGTATCCATTACTATATATATTAAGCAACCATTTATCATGTATATTTTTGTACTCTAAATTTTATATAAAATATAAGAATAAAATTTGCCCTTCCACTGGATGCCTGAGTGGCTCAGTTTCTTGATTTTGGGTTGGGTCATGATCTAGATGTTCTGGAATTGAGCCCTGCATTGGGCTGCATGCTTAGTTTAAGTCCGCTAGAGATTCTCTCTCCCTCTTCCTCTGCCGCTCCCCCCAAGTCATGCTCCCATTCTCTCTCTCTCTCTCTCCCTCTCTCAAATCAATAAATAAATCTTTAAAAAGGAATAAACTTTATCCTTACATTGTTATTGTGAAGATGGATCATTTTTATAAGTTTCAAAAAATGGAAGAACAGTACCATTCATAGATAAGGAAGTGAACAGGAAAAAATGAGACAAAGGATAAGTAGCCTGATGGGAAAATAAGAGGGAAGTAGAACACTGTGTCCCAAAAACAAACAGAAAAGTGTTTCTGAAATAAGGGAGTGGTCACAACTACTAAAAGGTCGTATAAGAAGAGAAAGGTTGTATAAGATGGTGTTGGTTTCAAAAGATTTAACAAGTGGTCATTGGTGGCCTTGACTAAAGGGTTTCCATAGAGTACTAAAGTTGTAAACTAAACTAGAATTAATTAACAATGAATGGAATGCAAGAAAGTGAAACAACAGCCTAGTAGAAAATCTGCCAAGAATATTTTTGATTTCCTGTGAAGAGGAGCAAAAAAATTGCGGCAATAGGTGGAGGAGGATATGTGGTCAGCAATGGGCTGCTGAGTTTTACATACCTTTTGCTGAGGTGGCGTGTATTTTCTGTTATTTTAAGAGAAAAAAAAATACTGAAACAGTTTTTTCAATATTTTGATTGACTTTCCATTGAGTCCTACAATGGAAAGTCCTAAGCCCTTTTAAAATACAGGCTCATAAAATAAATAAATAAATAAATAAATAAATAAATAAATAAATAAATAAATATAAAATAAAATAAAATAAAATAAAATAAAATAAAATAAAATAAAATAAAATACAATAAAATACAATACAATAAAATAAAATAAAATAAAATAAAATAAAATAAAATAAAATACAGGCTCATGAGCTATACCCTAGTTTGTTGAATGAATGAAGCCTCAGGATCTTTATCAAGCTTCTCTGCAGATACACATGAATACTAAAGTTTATTTCATTTCAATAACACAAACATCTATATTAAATGTGACAAATGCATAGATGGAACTTCATATTTTATATACTAAAATAATTTGAGAGTCATCTTTGATTTATTCATACTTAGTTCAATTCTCTAGCACTTTTGAAGGTCATATGGGGAGTTTATGTGCATCTAGAGTGTTAAGTATGTTCCTTTATAATATTTTCCACTGATGGTACCAACCAGTAATACCAGGTGGGCAGAGATGGCACATAAGATGAGATCTATTTCTCATTACTGAGTGTGTTGTCCTGCTTAAGGAAGTTACCAGAAGAATCTGTCCATTTTCCTGTTTATTCTGATAAAAAATTTCTGATAAGAAAAATTTCCCTTATGAATACAATTTGCTTTCTGTGTTTACTATGCCAGATTCTAAGGACTTGGTAGCAGCAACTGCTATTGTGTACACACCTCTATCCCCTGATGTCTATGCCTCCTTGCATTTCTGAGAAATTACACACTTCTTTCACAGGTGCCTCAACTTTGCATGTAATCTTCTTGGTTATGAGTTCTCTGCCAAGTACTTCCCCATGACCTCTTATTTTTTATTACCTTAACAAAGTCTGTTTTGGTTTGTTAAGATAGGTGTTATTACAATGTTTCTAGATCTAATTTCCATCTTTTCTGCATGAATCTAATCCTGTTACTTTGCTTTAATAAGCTTTAGTATTCTTTTCTGTAAAATGGAATCAGTGACACTTATCCCATAGTGTTAAGAGTTAATGCATTGTAATATGTATAATACCATCTGGGAAGAAATAGTATGCTATGAACAGTCTCATTTCTTATCTAAACTACCAGAGTGAGAGGGAAAATTACTGATATGATCCTCGATTATTGTGTCTCTTGCTCAATGTCTTTGAGAATCTAGACTAATGAAATGGTTTCAAAGTTGTTTACTTGAAAGTTTATGATTTTCTAGAAGCTCAATGACAGTAAATTAATTAAAGCAACACTAATCTTTTACAATGATACAAAAAATATCCTGTTAATCTTTGGCTAATTATACATAATAATTTTGAGAATTTGCTCATTGCCCTGAGACTTTTCTTTCCTGAATTTAAGCAAAAATATGGTAGCTGAATTTATGATTATTGATACTTCTCATCCTTTCTTTCAAATTAAAATAACTATGGAAGCATGAATTGTGAAGAACAAATATCTTACGAATGTAAAAATATATTTTCGTGAGTAATAATAGACAACACCATGCAAGCATCGTATTAAAGCTTCCACTAATATTGTTTTAAAAGGTTCATATTGGGGCAGCCCTGGTGGCCCAGTGGTTTAGCGCCACCTTCAGCCCAGGGTGTGACATCGGGGTCCCGGGATCAAGTCCCACGTAGGGCTTCCTGCATGGAGCCTGCTTCTCCCTCTGCCTGTGCCTGTGTCTCTGCCTTTCTCTCTCTGTGTCTCTCATGAATAAATAAGTAAAATTTAAAAAAAATAAAAAATAAAAGAGGATTTAAGATTGATAAGTAAACGAGTTTAAACTTAAAATAACTATTAGTGGGTAACATATATGAAGTTTCTTTTAATACAGATTTTCCATACTTTATTCTGTAACAATACCTATGTGATTTCTTAAAAAAATTAAAAGATAAGCAGAGTTGAGCCTAAGGTAATGATGTGTTCAAAGGCACTGGGACCATGTCTCAACCAGGCCCTTAAAAGAAAATAGGTATCTTGAGGCTGGTACCTTCAGAGCTTGTTCAGGTAATATCAGGCAGAATGTTTCCACTTGAATCTTATAACATTAGGACTTTGTATGAATCATGTGGATTAAAGAGCGTCTGACAATTGGGCACTTATGCATTTGTCAACCTCAGAAATGAAAAAAAAATCTTTAAAAACCAATGAAAAGTTTTGAATACTACGTAAAATCTCACCTGGCAGCACAGTATCACCTAGCAGCACCCATTTCTCACCTGGTTTTCATTGTTTTACTGAAAACCAAAACAATGGTATATGCGTGACCCACACCATACAGAATTGGTAGCACTTACCTCACTACCATATAATTAGAAATACTGGCTATATGTGCACTTCTATAAGGAACAAGCACATATTTATTAGAGATCCTTACATTTTCAAGTTTCTTGACTATATCATAATTTACTCCATAAAACATGCTGATTGCATTATTTTAAGCTTTTTTGTTTTCGGGCAAAATGCCAAATAACAAATAGTATAACAGGGCATTATCATGTTAACTGAGAAAACAATTTGAGATTTATTCTTTATTTTTCCACCTTTAAACTCAAATAACATATTTTTCTATTTGAAAAAAGAATTCTTACGTAATGATATTTACCTTGCATTATTAATATTAAGCATTAGTGTCTTGATTCCCCTGTAAGCTTCCAAACTCACTGAAATCAGAGGCTGTATTGTCTGCTTCTATTTATACTTAACCTTGACATGAGAATTGCCTTCAATTTTGTAAAGGTCAAGGATTTGCAAGGAATTGAATCAGTGGTTGAAGGCATAGGTAAAAACACCTGTGACTCCCATGCATCGCTTTGAGTGCACTTTGGGTAGAAAGTGTTCTTCCCTCAATTAAAGTACTCAACTCCAAAGAAGCTTTTCCCTTTTTCTTTTATTTCCTATAATACCTCTTTATTGGCCCTATGATATTTCTTTCATTTGGCACAGAGAATAGTTCATGGAGATCCAGAATTCAGTTCTCCCCTTCACAATATTAATGTTTAAGTTTGTTTGGGTTAGGAATGTTATTGTTGCTTCAATTCTCTCCCATAGTCTGTACACAGGCAGCATAACATATGCACCGTAATGGAGTGTGTCGGGTATGAAGAACCAAGCCATTAGGCAGTGCATTAAGCAAAGCCTCTCCAGCTACGGCACTGAGCATGGCTGGATCTTAGAGAGGCCAGACCTATACAAACAGAGCCCTTGAGATGCATTTTCTTGCACTCTCTTTGTTTGTATTCTCTGATGTTTGCAGATGCTATGTGAGTCTTTTGATTGATTCCATTTGGTTGGTTCAATGAGCATGCCCAATGGGCTTTGTTCCCCGTGAGTTGAGACAGCAAAGAACTATAATGAAATGTTTCCACCTTCACATAAAGATCTTATCATACATTACAGCAAGCTTTATCACATTCAATGCTGATGGATTTTTCTGAGACTTGTTAACTATTAACAAAATGCTCTTTTAATTCCTCTACAAAATCCATCAACATCAAACGTCCATACTCCAAAATGTCTAAATGACCTTTCTTCCACCCAAAATATCAAGCTTTTGTATCTTGCATTAAGTTAGGTAGATGCATCAATATGAAAACTTTTGATTAATAATTATCTACACAATTGCCTAATTTCTGCATGTGTTTTTTTTATGTTGAATGGCCCATGAGGTATATATGACACATTTCAAAAGATTGACCTGACTATTGCTATCTTTTACATTTTGACATAAAAATAGGTTTAAATGATGTATACATGTATTTGCACACTCATTTGCTCATTCCCAGAGGTTTTTCAATAGCTCAAATTACAACTAGACTAAAAACAATATTCCACTCTATCAAGTGTATTTGCTTGGAATCTTTCTCTTTTAATGAACTATTTCTAGGTTCTATTAACTTCTTAATTATGTTGCTACTTTATCTAAAACTCCTTTTTAAAGACTTTTTAGCTATTTTTCCTGTCGATTTTTTTCTAAAAATCTGTTGATTAAACTTTCCTCAATTTACATTTCAATAACTTATTGTTAGACTATCTCTAATGATCATATAATTGTTTTCTTGCTGTAGAAATTAATTTTGTAAATTCTCTTTTTAGTATCATAGAATGGACAGGCACAAGTACAACAAAATTGTCATAATCTATATAATGTATATAATTTTGTAGAAATGCTGTATTATGATATTAATTGAAAGAGTTTCCAGTACATGCAATACCTTTACAGATACTTCACCAATGAGGAAATTAGTATATAGATTAGTGCCCAGTATTCTAAATTATAGTGAGAAAATGTAAATGGCTAAAGCAGTTAACTCACTATTTTGTGCTTAAAAGTTTAACGTAGTATAGAATATTTATGATTCTCACATCAGAGACTTTGCTGGTGGAAATAAAAAAAATGAAGGTATAGACTTTTTTAGAACAGCCTGATGAAACTTGAAAAGTCTCAGGATTATTCATATCTGAGAATGATGTCAGTGACCTCAGGTATTACAATATTCATATGCATGAGGATGTTCATATTCAGAGTGAAGATAGCAAGGTTAGAAAGAAAACTCAATAAAGGCCTAAAAAATATCAAAAATCAGAGGACATGTAGAATGTACTGGGATGCAATACAGTGCTGTTCAGAGACCAGGCTTGTATTTGGTCTGTTTAAATGTCAATCCTTACCAGCTGAGTTACCTACGGCACAGTACTTAGTACCCCTGCTTAGGGGCAGCCACCGGACCTACCTAAGCTTGCAAAACCTAAGGACCTCCAAAGTTCACAGGCCTGAAAAATGCTTTTTTATTTTTTTAAGGTTTTGTTTATTTATTCATGAGAGACACACAGAGAGAGGCAGAGAAATAGGCAGAAGGAGAAGCAGGCTCCCTGCTGGGAGCCCCATGCAGGACTTGCTTCTGGGACCTGGGGATCATGCCCTGAGCTGAAGGCAGATCCTAAACCACCGAGCCACCCAGGTGCCCCACAAAATGCTTTTAATATGGGCTCCTGGAAGATCTTTTATTCCCAGTGCTTCAGTGGTCATTCATGGCTGGCTCCCAGTATGCTCACCTAGACTCTCAAAAGCCTCAAATCAGAAATCATATTATATGTCCTCTGTAGGGTAATACTGAATTCTTCATCTCCCCTGCTAGTCTGGTCCAGGCAAGAAATAAATGAACATACCTGTCATAACATCCATCCACATTTTGTTTATTCCAGGTGATTTCCAAATAGTTACTTAAAATTTAATGATATATCCTTTTCCTTCTTGTGCCTTGAGGAGAACGATGAAAACACACAGATATTACCCATGATAGTTGGGTTTTACCCTTAACCAAGTTATCTGAGTTAAATAGTTCTCCCATCAAATCTCTCAGGACCAATATAATTACTTCATCCAATTGTTTTAAGATAAAATTTGCTTTTCTTTGAATATTTTGTCTTGCCCAAGATACCCATTTTAATTTTTTTCTTCATAGATCTAATATTATTTGGAAAAACTGTTGAAAATACTTCAAAATACAGTTTGAAATTATATTTGTTCTGAACATATAGTTGTCCACAAACTCAGTTATTACAGATAGTACTTTAACATATTTCCCTTAAATTAGCTAAAAAGCTCCTCAAAACCCTTGTATCCATGCCATCCACCAGTGTCACACTGTAGCCTCTTCTCATGAACAGACTTGCCCTGGCTGTGGGACATAGGGATCTAGTTCCTTTTTAGGAAGTCACACAGGTGTCACATGGTTGACCTGCTTGCCCTTCCCCTGTCCTCTTCCCTGTGAGAACATGCCTGGGCAAACCTACTGCCTGATAAAGTTTGCAGAGTAAAGTCAAGGTTGTTGTTCTAGCCCATTTTGGCTCAGGCGACAAAAAGCCCAGTGAGTGCACCAAGACCAAAAAACATACTTAATTAAGCCCAACCTGAATCATTCATTCATAGAACTGTAAGCTAAAAAAATTCTGGTTGTTATGTCAATAATTTGGTGGCTTCTATGCAGTCTTATAGATAGATGTCTGATAAGAAATAAAATATTTTGCATGCAAAACATAAAGTCAGTTTTCAAGAAAAATGCAAATGCTGTGGAAATCAAGGAAAGCATACCTTATTTTGTTGAAAATTGCCAAGACTTAGTTACAAATTATTAACAGTCAAATGGTCTATGGCCATCCCACTCATGGTTTTCAAGTTACAAATAGAATATTCTTGTGTCAATCTGTACTTTAGATGCCATATACATGATGGCTTTACAAGTAAAGTGTATGTGTGCGTGTGTGTGTGTGTGTGTGTGTGTGTGTGTAGGTACGTGGAAGTATGCATAGTCAGTTCTCATTTTTGTAGACTTCTTGTGAATTTTCCTACCCACTGGGATTTATTTGTGACCTTAAACTGATGCTTGTACTGCTTCCATGGTCATTCAGGAACATGTACCAAGCGGTAAACAAACAAACAAACAGAGTTGTGGAATATGCACGCTCCCAGCTGAGGATGAGCAAGGCATTGACACTCTGCCTTCCTGTATCAGCTTTCATATTGTAAACTAGTTGTCTTTACTAGCTCCACTTAGTGTTACTTTTTTTTTTTTTGTATTTTGGTGCTTTTTGTTAGTGAATTTGCTGCTTAAAATGTCTCCCAAGCAGAGTGCTAAAGTGTTTTCTAGTATTCTTAAGTATAAGAAGGCTGGAATATGACTTCTAGAGAAAATATATGATTGAGATAAGCTTCATTCACATGTACAGTTCTCATACTCTTGCCTGTGAATTCAGGGGTAATGAATCAACAATGTGGTATGCTAAAAAAATGTAGAGGATATTTGCCAATCTTTACCTGAGGCTGCTCTGCAATGTGCTAACATTAACTGCTACAGTGAGTGCTAAAACTGAAAAATATGGAAAATGCAGCTAACTTGGTGGATTCCTGAGCTATTAACTGATTAAAAATGAATTACACTGATCAGCATCACTGGGAAGCTGAAAGTCAAAGCAATTTACAAGTTACAGGGTTAGAAAAACATTAAACTCTGTTCTCAGCTAATGCTGACTGGCTCCCACATTTCATAAGGTGCTACACCGTGAACAATGTTATACTTTCAGAAGAGGCAGGTTCTGCAGATCGAGAGGAATCAGAAGAATTTTTTAGATACTCGCTAAGTGTCATACAGGAAAGGGTTATGCAGAAGAGCAGGTTCTCTACACTGATGAGGCTAACTTTTTTTAACAAGGATGTTGGCAAACAAATTTATATAACAAAAATTGTAAGTCAGTTGATGAAAATGTTGTGCCCAGAGAATCACAGGAACCTAATCCTATATCTCTCCTAGGAGCAATAACTTAGTATTTGCTCATTTATTTAGTGTTTATAGCAACTTTATAGAACATTACTACCATAAGTAATGAAAATCAACTGTGTGTGTGCATATGTGTGTTTTAGAGAATATGTTGACAATACAAAGTTAAATAATGTGTTCCTTCTTTTCTCATACTTAGCACTCAGTACTGCAAGGAAGTGTAAGATCCTAACCCCTTTATTTTGGCTGTCAAGGTAGTTGTGGCTGAGCTTTGGAAAAAAAAAAAGTATTACCTATTATCTACCTATCTAGACATAGATGTAAAATTTTAATGTAAATCATTATTTTTTATTCATATTATACTTTTATCATTTTATGATGTATGTGAAGTTAGCTATATTAAAAATGAAGATTAAGTATGAGGATTTCAGGATTCTAAAGGGAACATTACAAAAAACGATTTGGGTCTAGTAAGATCAAATACCACTGTAGTATATTACTTATACATTAAAGAGAGGTCACGGAAAAAAAAAATAAAGAGAGGTCAGAAGCTCTCTAAATTATAATGAAGAATTTGAAGTATAATTCTAGTGAGACAAGGAGATCAGTAGAGGAAGATTATTTAATAAAAGATGATGTGAATTTGTTAGTCACTTAGAAATCATGTAGATTCCTAATGCAAATCTTATATCAAAATAAATTCCACATGAAATTGATTACATGTAAAATCCGAAATTATAAAGTATAAGAGATGATAAAAATATTTTTAAAAGGACAAAACAATCTTTAAAAAAAAAAAAAAGGACAAAACATTTAATACTCCAGACACACTAAAAGGAAACTATTGACTGAATAAAACATTAAAAACTTTGGTGAAAATCAAAATTAAATTAAATTAATTAAATTAAAGCTGAAAGAAAATGAAAAGTGATAAGACTTTTCTGATTAGATTAAGAAGAAATAGATAGAGGGTTTAGGATCAGTAATGGCAAGTCAATAAGAGATTTGTACTTACATCCTGGTAGTAGAGTATGTTGGTCTAACTTTTCTGAAAAAGAAGTTGGCCATTATACATAAAACAAAAACAAAAACAAAAAAACAAAACAAAACAACAACAACAAAACAGAACAAAAACCTCTAAATCATTTAAGTTAGTAATTCCACTTTTAAGGACATATCTCAAATAAATAGTTGAATAGCCCATACTGCATGCACGCGCGCACACACACACACACACACACACACACAAGCACCACATAGGTATCTTGTACATGACATTCTTTGCAGCCTAATTATAGTGAATTATTAGGGGCAATCAAAATTAGCAATTAAGGGTTTACTGGGTAAAGTTGTTGAAGTTATTTTATTTTAGGAAAACTATTGATAAGCTAAAAGAAAAGATTCAAATCTCAGCAAAGTAGAAGAGGAAGAAAAGGAGGTGGAGGAAGAGAAGGAGGAAAACAAGAAGCCTCTGCCACTGCCATCTGGAGTCCAGAGAACCCTTTGAATGAGCACTGACTCATTTTATTTACAAGTATAAAGGAAACTGAGAAAAGAAATGTAGGCAATTCTCTAAAGATAGCTTCCTAATATAGAAAATGGGAAAAAATGAAAATAAATTTGAAGAGTTACATGGATTAATCATAATTTAATTTATAATTCATTTGATGTCTAAAATGTTTTTACTTTTATATATAGTTTTTGATGAGGCTTATCTAATATATATTGGTCTGTATTTTATTTTAATTAAGATGCGTTTCTAGAAATGAGTGATCAGGTCAAAGGGCAGTGATTTTCATAAACCTTTTGAAGAATATAAGGCAATTATTTTCACAGCAAATATATATCTATATGCTCTTTTTGAGATTAAGAAAGATATTAAGACCATTTTACACAGTCAGGATGGCTAAAATTAACAACACAAAAAGCAATAGGTACTGGTGAGGATGTGGAGAAAGGGGAACTCTCTTGCACTGTTGGTGGGAATGCAAACTAGTACAGCCATCCTGGAGAACAGTATGGAGGTTCCTTAAAATGTTAAAAATAAAATTATCATATGACCCTGCAATTGCACTTCTAGATATTCACCCAAAGGATACAAAAATACAGATTCACAGGGATACATGCATCCCAATGTTTATAGCATCATCAACAATAGCCAAACTATGGAGCAAGCCCAAATATCCATTGACTGATGAATGGATGAAGATGTGGTATACACACACAAACACAGAGGAATATTAGTCAGCCAACAAAAAGAATGAAATATTGCCATTTGCAATGACATGGATGGAGCTAGGGCATATTATGCTAAATGAAATAAGTCAGTCCAAGAAAGACAAATGCCATATGATCTCACTCGTATGTGGAATTTAAGAAAGAAAACAAATGAACATATGGGAAGAGGAAAAAGAAAAAGGAGAGAGAAACAAGCCATAAGACTCTTTATGATAGAAAACAAACTGAAGGCTAATGGAGGGAAGTGAGTGGGGGATGGGCTAGATGAGTGATGGTCATTAAAGAGGGCACTTGTTATGATGATCACTGGGCATTGTATGTAAGTGGTGAATCACTGAATTCTACTCCTGAAACCAAGATCGTACTGTATGTTAGCTACCTAAAATTTAAATTAAAAAAAGGTATTGAGATTTTTTTAAGTTGCAAATATTTAATATTCAAAACAGATATAAATTTTTCACCAAATTTTCAAATAAAAAAATCAAATAAATGTAGATGACTCCTTTTGCAATCAAGAAAAGACTTGTCCTTTCAATTCCTTCTAAAACCAATAATTCTTCTTTTTCCTCCTCTCCTTTTCTATTTTTGAGGCCAACAAGCTTAAGTCTGGGAGCAACTAAGACATAGAGAAAACAAGTTTCAAACTATGTAGTTTTGACAGAGGTTTTATTTTTATTCTGCTATTGCTAGGGCTCAATGATGCTCTATTGAATCTTACATTTTTCTTTATATCACCGAGAAATAAAATGTTTCAAATGGACTATAAGTGCAGTTTTATGAAGAAAAGAAACTATATGAAATTGACACTTTTGTTCTCAATATATCTGTTATTGGTGTTATTTTTGGTCATAAATCTGTTTGCTCCACACAAGAAGAAGTTGTTTTTGCTGCTGCAAGACGAGAGTCAATATAGTTACAGGAGAGTGAGTCCCATCTCATATTTCCTGCACATCATGAATTAAATTGTCAATGAAGTAATTCCTAAGAAGCTTTATTATTAGTACCCAACTGACAAGCAGAAAGAATAGCTTGATTTTTAAAGCCCCAGACTATAATGCTAGCAACTTATTGAAATCACATATTTCTATATAAATGTAAAGCATTACTGTAAAAGTCATTGCGAATAAGTACAGACCACCACCATCATATTTTTACTGAAGTACTTGCCTCACTCTAACTGCACTTAGAAAAATACTGCTGTCCTTTCCTTCATACTGATAGCCTGTATGTCTCTCAGAGTTTTTTTCTTCAGTTCTTACACTGGCTGGAGTGCTGAACACAAATGGCAGGTAATATGTACTACAAACCCAAGCCCTTTATTTTTCAAGGTAATAGATTTGTGTGTTCTACATAATGCATCATGTACTTTTTCAAGTAGAATTTAGTAAAACCCTTTCAGATATTTGTAACTTTGTCAGCATTCCTTACCAGGTTGATTATGTCAATAAAAAAAAGCATGGCATTTTTCCGTCAACAATTAGATTATTGTATTTTCCTTCTATCTACTAGAAATGTCAACAGATTTATTGAGTCAATTTGAATCCCCTAAAGCAGGCTCTTTATTTTTATGTAAATATTTAGTTTTTAAAGTTCAGGACTACTTTGAATACTTGTCCTTATTAATCTATACCAAATCTCTAACAGGATTCAAAAAAATTAACTTATATTTTTGTTACTGTGTTCCATAAAAATATCAATGAGTATTTTGAGAAAAATTTAGATTCTCAGTGCTATCTTTTACAACTTCTCAACCATTAATTTGACCTGCTTATTTTAAATTTTTTATCAATCGTTACCTGATTTATACTCTGAGCTACATGTTGAAAATCAACATAATGCAAATTCTTTGTGATCATCAGGTTATATCTATCCCACCAAGCATTGTCTTCAAGGCACTGTCATTGTGAAATATTGAATGTGCTTAATTTTTAAAAACAAAGGAGTGGAGAAAAAGAACATACATAAAATATCATTGTCCTAAAAATATTGCAATAATATAAGCAGAATTTTGTAGCTTTATCTGCACAAGAATATCATGAGAAATACTGATTTTCCGTAGGACCAAATGGAAGGCAACTTTAGGTTTGCTGGATTTGAATTTTGACAAATAGTAAATGTGACCATCTTGATGTTCTGCACTACAGGAAAACACTGCCTTGACCAAGTCCAGTATCTCCTGGTGCCAAATGTTCATTACAAATGATCTTAGTCTTTTGAATAAAGCTTTGATTTAATATTCTAGTCCTTCCTTCCCCCTCCATCCTCCATCTCTAATACTTCTAGTTTGTAATTCCAGGAGGTTACACACCATTCCGCAAACACACAATGCATTTTTATGCCACCATGCTCTAATTGGCACAAGAGTTAGACATGAGGAATCATCCAAGCACCAGTAAAAGGGGAATAAAATTGCCCTGGGAGATTAAACTGTAAAATCAACATGTAAAGAAGAAAATTCAATTTAGAAAGACTGAAAGCCTCTAGGGTCAACAGGATTTAACTCTAAAGGATTAAATATATTAACATATCTAAAGAAAGAATAAAAGAATTCAGAACTGTGAGAGAATTTAAGTAAGCCTGGAATTTGGGGAGGGGTGCGGATGAGCTCATAGAGTCTCAGAAAAGGATAGTCAAGAGAGATAATCATTCAGAGCATCTATAGAGCAAAAAAGCTCACTATATAAACCATGTATGTGTGTTTATATTTATACGCTCATATACACACATTCATACACACACTATCTCTATCCATGTTTGTATGTATGTGTCTGCCTGTCATCTATTCATCCTTGTACACATACATACACATATGGTTACTAGATATTTCCTCTAAATTTAGACTATCAGCCATTCTAATGAAAGGAATAGAAGATAAAAATGTATTAAAATTTTAAATGCAGATGTAATATTCTGTTTCTAATTCATATTTAAAAATAAACATTTATCTCATTTTTTTTCTAAATATCTTCACTTATTCCTATATCCATGCATTAAAATGTATTTCTTAAAGGGCACCTGGGTGGCTCAGTCCGTTAAGCATCTGACTCTTGATTTCAGCTCAGGACATGATCTCGGTTTTGTGGGATCAAGGCTTGTGTTGGGCTCTGTGCTCAGTGGGAAATCTGCTTGGACTTCTCTCCCAGTCCCTCTGCCCCTACCTCTGTACCACTTGTGCTCTCTTTCTCAAATAAATAAATAAATCTTAAAAAATATATAGATATATTTATTGAATAGATTGCCTTCTCAATATCAAATATTAAAAGTATTTTTTCACCAGACCATATATATTCTATTCTACTACTGAATTCATGCATTTCTCAAAACACTAATATTTTTCAAGTCCTTGCTTTCATGAAATAAATCTGTATAGGCTTTTGAAATTTTTTTGACAATTGTAAAATTCATAAACAGCATAGTATTTTGCAAAATTTATATCACTTGCTTTTGTAATAATACAGCATTATGTATATGTATATGTAAAGACTTTTTAAATGATAAAAAGAATTTTATGTCTTCATTTCTATGGGTTTTTTGCTTTGTTTTCCATAATTGCTTTCATTTTCCTGGACTGAGATTATATAATATATATCTATATATCTAAATATCTATATTTCTCTCTATATATATCTGCAAAGCATCTGATATTTGCTCATTAGTTTTACTAATCTAGGTAAATATTCCAGAATCTTCGGCAGTAAGAGTGCTGAGTTTACAGAGGCTAGTGTAGTGCTCTGGGGAAACAGCAAACATAAGAACCACCCCCCAAGCTTTTGTGTTCCTGAGCAAACCACAGATGAGTACCTTCCCCCGTGTGATATGAGCCCCACTTCCACCCTCCTCAATGACTCCCTTGTTCCATAAAATGACATTCTCTCCCTCATTGGAAAGTTCCTCATTAACAAAAATTTCTCCATATTGCAAAAGCTTGAGTAGAATCACAGACATCGGGCTGAGGAAGTTCATTTTATGGACACAGACATTGGTGAATTCATCAGGGAGTTCACTTGCCTTCACTCCCATTACGTTTCACCATCAGTGCCGTGGCAGGTGTTAATCCTTTTCCCGAATCCCCTTTTCTCAAATACTTGTTGGCAAACTACTCAGATTTCACAAGTTTTAGCAAAAATGTTGCCTTTTTATGAAGACTTTTCTGACCTATTAGGTTCTTATTATTTGTGGTCTTTTAATAAGAAATCCTACATTGCTTATATGTGTGCTTCCTGCACCAGAATGCAGTTTGTATTTCTGTTGTAAAGCACACTGACAAACACATTGTAGGTAATCAATAAATGTTTCTTGACTGCCCAGTATTGAATGAATGACACATGGATAATGAGTAAATGCATTAGGTATACTTGTCACTACTTGCAATGGCCTTTCCTTTCCTTATGTAAATCCTACAAGACATATTAAGCTATATACAGTGATAGGAACATCCTTTGGAATTAGTTCAGAATTACTCTTTTTATAATGTCTTTTACCCCACATTAATATACTCTTTAATGACATTCATACCTGCTTTAATCCCCCCCTCCCATTATTGGAAAGGTAGAGAATTAAGGCAATTTTTGGTACTTATTTGACACATTTTTTAAATAATAGGATCACTTCATATGCCTGCTAATGTATATGGTACTGCCCAACAGTGACTAAGTGATGCCATTTTCCAGTGTAGTTGTGTATCTTGGAGTGAATTATTTTACTAAATATACCACAAATCACTGAAATATTTTATGGATGTCCCAAGGAACCTAACATCCCAGACAGTAATTTATCTGTGGGAAAAATTTGGGTAAATATTTGCAATTTAAACAGTGAAATTTTTATAATAAAGAGACTGTAGTGTACACAGACATTATACAAGTTGTAAATGTTAAGACTCTGAGAAAGATTGCTGGTGTTGATTGGCAAGATTATGTCCTGTAGTTATAGAGGAATGCACGGTATGGAGCCCATGTGAAATCATGAAATCCATGTTTTCAGCTAGCTTAGGCCATGTAGATTTCAAATTGTTTTTACACCTGGTTAAAATGTTATTTTTGGATTTTTTTAAATGCCTAATTTAAAAGCTCAACAGCAATTTGGCCTATAAAATAGCACTGTTATTATAACATTGTGATGAGATAAGATTAAATGAATCAGAAATGATACATTAATTCTGTATTACAATATGCATGGGTTTAAACATTAGGAGGGTGAATGGTCTTGGTATGTAATCAAGGATTTGCTATTTCCAAACATTTAAAAAATAGCTGATGTTTGCCAGGAAAAAGCTGTTGCTAGGCTCACTAATCTCAATTCATTAAAGTATTCTGTGAGTGCAGGGTACAAAGCTAGTCTTAAGCTGCCCAGTTAATATGCCCATGGGACACTGCACAGTACTTACTGGAGCCAGCCAATGGCCATATTGAAAAATGAGAGAATTTTCATTTTAGCAATAACCCAGTATACATCCCAAACACCCAGCCCATGGCAGTCCACAGCTCTCACTTTTGAATCCCTTCTGCCCAGCCCTAGCTCATGCTTGAGTTCCTAGGTCTGTGACAAATCTCATCACTACTCAGACTTGCTCCTTAAATTTGTTTGGATTCCTGTGGTAAACACTAAAATCATATAATTGATTGAAATATGGGAAAAATGTATTTCTTTTTACTTTTGGGTAATAATCTTTATATTATCATTTATGAAAGGTTTTTCTAGTGATAGAGTGCTGAATTAATATGAGCTAACAATTTTAATTATGGACATTTGGCTTTGGAGAGAGGCAGGATGAAGGGTGGCAGGACTTTTGCTAGAGTTGCCCTCTTTTCTTTCTGTGGCTATTTTCTTGGTTCTATATGTCACATAAAAGCTTCTGCAAAATGTTTTTGAAACAGTTAACCTTGAAGTGTATTTTTCCCAGGCACTTATCAATATTACTAAAACAAATATATGACAATTATATTGAAACAAAAATGGTAACTTGTGAATTGTTTAGTTTTAATAAATGCTTAATACTTATAATGCTTTCAATTATATTGTGTTTAATATCTCTTGAAGTTAAGCATCTGTTTGGAAATCTACTAATTTTTGACAGTTGATCCCCTTTCCTTTGGGAGTGATCCTTTCTTGTCCACATCATTCTGAGGATGGGCATTCAACTTTGCCAACTTTGGGGATGGGTATCTGACTAAGGGAAATTGAAGTAAACCATCTTTCCGGGGAAGCCAATTAATCTAGGAATGGTTAAAGCTGGTCCTTTCAAGGTCCTTTTGGTATGTGTTTTTAATCCCTACCCCACCTCCTGATCAGATCTGTTATCTGTGAGGATAGAGACTGGCCTGAAAATAAAACTGGCAAGAGTTGAAAGCTCAGAGTAGTAAATCTGTCACATAAAGGTAGATAATATAGTGCCTGTTGTGTCTTATAACTCACATAATGCACCTTTCATGATCCTAGCTTTAGTAGACTGGATAGAAAAAATTAGGACATTGAAATGTGTTGCCACTATTTCCTTCTTTCAGTAAGATCCTATAAGAAAATGTGCCTTTGCCCAAATAGACCATCAGGAATAAAAGGAGAAAGAGAATACATCCAGGTTTCCAGAAGTACTTTCTGCAAGTGGTCAGTAATCAATAGGTCTAAAATCATAATAATATGCCTTGCAGTTTTAGAGAAGTATATCAAATTCCTGGTACTAAGCAGAGACATGGAGATAATTAATCACAAGAGACAAAAATTTCAATGTTGGCAGAGATAGAAAAAAGAGGAATGCCTGATCGCACAATTATTCTGGGTACCTCTTTCTTGACAAAGGTTAAATTGTGCCAAAAAACAACAAAAAAGTTAATATCTGGTAATATCTGGTAATTTAATACAACCTCCTTGCCATATCCCTGTTTCAGAGGCAGAGGCCAAGGTGGAAGCAGAGGAACCAGGAGAGGCTAAATGATAATGTCTGTATCCAAGTTACATGTTTGTTAAGGGTATGGTGCCTGGGTCATGTGTCATGAATGGAGAAGATACCTGATTTTGCAACTGGCCCCTTTTTTAAATCAGCAGTCAAGGACAATTTCAGATAATTGTCCTTATGTCATGTAAACTTAGCAGGTAGTTGTCTACCCACCAGAGTGATCTTCTAGTCCTCATGCTCTCCTTAGATATATCCATGGAAGACTGAATGAGGGCTGTGCTCTCAGAGAACAGATCTGAGGACAGCAAATTCCACTGTGGAAGCTGAGATTCTTGATATATATGTGCAACAGGATATGGTGTGAACGATGAATGCACAATATTCCTTCTTTATACAGGAGTATTTTCTCTTACATGTTAGCTATTTATAGCTGCTTTGTGAGTATACTTTTATCATTCGCACTCAATATACATTTTGTAAGTATAACTGAATGACTAGACGTTTGGTGTACGTAACTGACTTATGAAGAACTCCATTTGGTTGGGAAAAATGCCATTTATTCAGAACAAGGACAATATCATTTTTCTTTTCAAAGTTAGGACTATCATATAACCTGTTTCAGGGTCATCCAATTTGCAAATAAAGCTCATATATACATCTTCAAAATGTGATTCTATATGATCACAGTAAAGCTTGGTAGGACTCTCACCATTAAAAGCATCTTGATTCAACATTGTCTACTGTTTGTCCTGAATCACTGTATCTTCATACTGATTTGCTTTCTATTTTGTTTCCACTATCTTGGACCAATATTTTTGTTAAATATAGAAAAAAATGAAATTTGAAATAATAAAATATAAACCTAAACCATTTGTTATGATTTAATAGATATCAATTACTCCATCAATCTACTATAAAAAGTATTAAAGACTCACAATTTTTTTTACAATTTTATTTATTTTTGTGTGAAAAAGAGAGAGAGAGAGCATGAGCCAGGGGAGAGGCAGAGGGAGAAGCAGACCTCTGCTGAGCAGGGAGCCCAGTGCAGGGTCCTGGGATCATGGCCTGAGCCAAAGGCAGACACTTAACTGACTGAGCCACCCAGGTGCCCTTACTCACAATTTCTGTATGTATTTCATTGCAGATGAGTAACAGACAGTTTGCAGGTCACATGTTGAGTAACTGGTTTATGTTATGGGGGTTCATTACTGTTTAACACTGTCTTTACTCAGGTTGATATTCATAGTGGCAAGCAGATTGACTGACATGCAGTGAATCTCTCTAATAAATGTTTGGTTAACTTCTAATAAGTGAGTGATTGAATATATAAGAAAGCACATTAAATTAATGTGTCAGAAATTCCTAACTGCCTATCCCAATATCTATTTTCCTTCTTCTTTTAATGAGACCCCTACATTTAATTTAATTTAATTTAATTTTCAACTAGAGAAGTTTTAGCCATGTAAGATTAAAAGTCCCAAGTAGCAGCAACTGAATAATATAAAACTTCAATTTTTTTCGAGTAAAAGAATCCAGAAATAGCAGCCCAGGTCTGCCGTGGCTTCTTCATGGTCATCAGAGACTCTGTTCATGATAGCCCCCTTACTCTACCAAATCTCACATGTCACTCACATCATCTTCATGCAGCATACTGCTGGAACCCCAACCAATATCTCCACATTCTGGGCAAAGACTAGAAAGAAGAAAGACTTAGCAATGGTGTTTGCACTTTCTTTAGAAGCTTTATTCAAGTTCCACAACACTTTTGCTCTACCTCTGACAAGAAGCTCAATCATGTGTCTACAAAAATGTTTTAGAGAAGCCATGATAGAATCAACCTTTAGCTCAGCAGCAGCAGGGCACCAGCTAAACTGTAAAGGTCTCTTTCATAAAAACTGTAATACCAGGATCATGGTACTTTGTAAAAGAATCAACAGATGAAATGAAAAAAAGGGGGAAAAGGAGGCTCTATTCAGTTTTTTATCTCAGTTCTGGATGATTTTAGGCCATACTGTCTCTCATTCTTTAAGTTCAAATATGGAAATTGTATCAGGAAGTCTCTTCCTGTTTCCAGCATCTTCCATATAATCACAGATATTACTCCTGTCTATCTGCCTTTCTCTAATTTACTGGCATTTTCATTCCCTTAAATCTAACTCATTCCTCAGAAGAACGGAGTATTTTCTTTTTTAGTGATGAAAGTTAAAATTCAGTAACTTATCCAAAGTCAAGCATCTAGAAAGAGGTGGAGTCAAGATTGTACTCCCTTATACTGTGATGATTCCATGAAATTGTGTTCAGTATTTATAGAAAAATAATATTGATAAAATTATCTTAGACCTGCACTCCATGTTGAACACCTACTTATCATCTATTTGTTCAACATATTTCCACTAGAAGTTGATTTCCTAAAGGCAGTAAAATAGATTACAGACATTTTATATTGGAGTCTTTGACCAAAGTTCAGATTCAAAGATGGTGAGGAGCAAACAACTATCAATATCCTTTAACAAAAAATGTATTTAAAAAGAATTATTTGTACCTAGTTCCTGGCTTCTAAATGTACAACTTCAGAAAAGTGATTTTACATCAAAGAAGTGTACTCTACATTTTTAAAAGTAGGAGCATCACAGTCTGTTGTAGTAAATGTAGGTTATGGAGAGTTGAAGATACTTATATGGTGTGACTTTTGTGGTTTTGGGCTTTGTTGTATTCTTTGTATTTATATAAAGCAGTGCTTCATGGCAGTCACTAGGCCATTGCTTTTTAAGTACAGATGCTATTGTTTCATACTTTATTTGGGAAGGAAAGGGCTGTGCTTTAAATAATTACAGTTTGGTTTGCATACAGTTTTTGGTAACTAAGTATTAGATTCATTTCACATGGGGATTTATGTTTCCCATATGTTCCACTGAAGTTATTATTCTAATAAATTTTGGGCCTCCATGTCAGATTCAGTCTAAACAGCATCCATACTCAGATCGCATGTGTGACATCAAATACTGAATAACAATTATCTCTACTTCATAAAATCTATCTAAATTTTTAAGTTGAACATGTATCAATGTTTATCTTACTTGCTTTATTAATGCAATGTTAATGATAAATTTGTTGTAATAGAAAGCAAGATTTTTCAGCTAAACATTATGTCCCTCTCTTAAAGTTTTCCATTAGCTTCCTCACCCCTCTTACCAATATCATGCATTTTTCTTCACTAGCCAAAATCTTAAAATAAGATGTATGTGTCTTAAATTTTATGTTTTCTCCAGGAAAATTTGCCCTAGCCTCACAAATTTGAATGTGTGCATAAAAATAAAAATTTAAATACTTTTCTCCAGGTTGGAACTGAGAGTACATTTTTGCCCACTTTAATTGAGGTATATCAAAGCTACCCAAAATATAGGTACATACCCATCTCTATAAATAAATCCTAACATATAAAATACACTTAATAGATATTATTGAATAGATGAATGAATGCCTAAAAGTGAACTCATAAATGCATTCCACAAATACACTCGACACAAAACGTCACTTAATATCCAATATTGGCTTTCTCAGAGAATGCCACTGAGATCCACGTGATTGCCTTTGCCTGCTCTCTTCATCCTTAATCTCTTGATTATCACATTCTGTGAACTAAGGAACATTCAGATCCACTCAGTCCTTTCTTTTCAATGTTACCACTTCAGTTTCCTGGTCTTAATTTACTCTCCAATTGATGATGTCTTTTCCTTAAAATTGTTATTTTCTTACTTTAAAAACCCTCAATCGATCCATTACCTGCAAAAATCATGATTAAATTTCTTACTTTGCCCTACAAGTTTCTTTATGATCTGGCTCTTGCCTTTCTTCTTGCAAAAAACAAAAGATTTCATCCCAAATAAATTACTTGCCGTACTTTGAAAACACCGTGATCTCTTATGCCTACATGTCATGATATAGATAATCCTGATTGCCTTTCACCTTCTAATTTCTCAGTGAACTTCCAGTAATCCATCTATCTAGTTTTAGTTCCAAAATCACCACCTCAGCAATTCTTAATTCTCCAATTTCTGATGAGCAAACTGTACCTTAATTGTATATCGAGTTATAGCTATGTGTCTATCTGCCACTGAAAATGGGCTTACCCAGGATCCAGAACATTTTAGATGATCACTAAGTGATTTTGAACAGATAAATTATTGTTATACCAATTTTATAGCATCGAAGTTTAAAAAAATACCAAGACTAAAACAGTTTTTAAAAACACTGGTGTTCTAATTTTTTTCCAGTTTATGGGTTAGTTTTGCCTTATTACTGGCTGAAAAATAGTGGCTATTTTTTATTAATAATAGACAAGTGTTTTCTAGCCATCTATATAGTAAGAAAAGTTGAAGATCACTTTGCTAAAAGGCTCAGTGGTAAATTGAGAATAATTTTCTGAAATGTTGAGTGTTTAGTACAGATTTTTTGTTGTAAAACCAAAGTTTTCTTTTAAAATGCCAAATGACTTTTGAATGTTGAATTCTCAATCTAATAAATTTTAAGAAACACTGCCTAGGGGCACTTGGGTGGCTTAGTCTGCTAAGCAGCTGCCTTCTGCTCAGATCATGATCAATCGATCATGGTAATCAATCGATCAAGCCCCACATCGGGCTCCCTGCCCACCCCACTCATGCTCTCTCTCGCTCACTTTCTCTCTCAAATAAAAATCTAAAAAAAAGAAGAAGAAAGAAACGTTGCCAAGTTTTACTGTTTAATACTTACTATATGTGCATATAGAAAAAAGGAGTTAGCACACCCTTGTGTGCTAAACCAGCATTTGCTTTGAAGAATTGGGTGTGAGCACAGGTTCTGTCTTTCATTCCTTCTTGCCATGATCCATTTGCATGGTTTTTAACTTCTGTGATTCTTACTTTTATTTTTATATTACCTATTTTTTAAATAAGGCTAACATATAAACATACCTTTTTATTAGGTAAAAGGTACTAAAATTAATGTTATTATAATGACTGGAAATAAGCTTGCTGTGACCTTCCTCCCTCTTTTTAAAAAGATTTTATTTATTTATTCATGAGACACACACAGAGAGAGGCAGAGACACAGGCAGAGGAAGAAGCAGGCTCCCTGTAGGGAGTCTGATGTGGGACTCGATTCCAGGACTCTGGCATCACTCCCTGAGCCAAAGACAGATGCTCAACCACTGAGCCACCCAATTGCCCTGACCTTCCTCTTTCCTATGACTTACACACAGTAATCATGCTGACAGCAACAAAGTCATTTGGGAACTTTCAGCATCTTCAGATGGGACTCTTCCGTATATCCATATGGTGTGAAACTGCAGTTGGTATTCAGAGAACAGGGTAGTCATAGGTGGTTTTGTGCTTCAGCATGGAGATTGCCTTTAATTCCATCCCCTCCCTCTTACTCCCAATAGCACTGACCCTCTCCAGTTCATCAGAAACGGCTCTCCTGTTTTCTGTGGAGATATAAACATCTGCCTGCCCAGGGTGGCCATGAGCCAACAGTCCTTCATGAAGACCTTTGGCAAACTGACCTCTTTTGCTGTCACTTCAAGAGTGACTAGTACTTATTTGTTTTGTGGCCTCTTTATGAGTTTTAGACATTCATTGACTTCTTCCCCTTGCTACATGCATCAGCCACTTTGCCTCTGCATGCTCTCTGCCTATATTGTAGGTTATGATAAAGATATCTCTTTTTTATGAACATGGAAATCAGGTTGAATTGCATTTTATTTAAGGAGTCTAGAAATACATTACTTTGCCATCTTGCCATTAAAAGTTGGCCTTACAGTCTTCAACATGAGGATGATAATGCCTATCTCAGGATTGCTGTGAAGATTTAGAGACAAGACACTGCAAAGCTTCTTAAACTTCTCAAGTTTGAGAATGAGTTGAGATTTGTTTCATCTCCAAGACCTCTAATAATAATGATTTTCCTGGATAAAATTGCATAAACATGTAAGAGCACCACCTTTTAACTCAAAAGAGGTGTGATAAATTTGTTTTCTCCCCTTTAATTTGGCTGATGTTTTTTAACAGAGGTACAATCACAACGTTATATAATTTCATTGCCTATATTTTAATTATCTAAGTTAAATGGAATGTATTCAAGTTTTAATTCCGTTTGCAGAATCAATATTCAATCACAACCTTTATTGCCGACTTGAATAAGCTTTTGTACAAACGAAGGGAAACAATGTCTAAATACCTTGGTAATATTATAAAGCTTTCAGAGAGCTAATGACATTTAAGGACATCTTACTGTTTATTTCCTACTTAATTATATTTAAAGCTAGAACAGGAAGAATAGAATTCTAGTATATTAAACAGAAGAAAGAGAAAATACTTCCTAAGCCATCAGATATCCACAATTTATTAAAGAAAATATTCAAGATTTTTAAACTTGGCATTCTCCACAAAAGGCTGAGATATTTCAATTTTAATATCTGAGGGCTATCAGAAATTAGCTCCTCTATTATGACAACTTAAACTAATTAGAGCAGATAGCAAAGTTTTATTTTTTTTTATTTTTCCCCCTGTTACAACTGAATAATGATCAGATTTCTTAATACAAAGATAGCAGTGAATTTAATGTCCATTGAAGATGTTCAAGAATAAAATAATCACAAAACCAGTTCATCACAGTATTGAAACATAGGTATGTATATCATATCGTATGGTAGACATAAAGTTAAATAAAATCAGCCGTAGGGGAAAGCTGAGGTGAAAAGGAGTTAGAGCTAACTGGAAATAACCAGTAGTAGTAGTAGAAAAGTAGTTTAAAATTAACTTCAAAACATGTAGATGGCAGAGCAGCATGTTTGAGGAAAAAAAGCAAATATGTAGTGATGGATGAGCTTTGGTGTTTTTATTTGTCTTTCCATTTGCTAATGCTTCTGTCCTCATACATTTGCACAACACACAAATCCAGGTAATCAGAGACATCACACTCTTGAGTCTCCTGTTTTAGAATTCCATGTTGTGGTTTCTCTTGGCGCTGCGGTGAGGGACAGAATAAGAACCAAGAGGAGAAACGGTGGATTCTGGGGTGAGGGGCAAAGGCAGTCTGAAACTTTGAGAAAAGTCTAGGCTTTTCTCCTTGGGTGGACCTGATCTTAAACTTATTATGGGATAGTTTGGACCTTATGTACAGCAAATGTATCCATTTCTAAACATCTGCATTTGTTTTGGCACACTTTTCAATCAATTGGATACACTATCCAGTTGGGTAGAGAATGAAGGATTTTCTCCAGAGGGAAAATAACATTTTCAAATGGTTCTCTGGATTTGATATTTTAAAAATGGAGTCAGTGGATTAAGTTTTCCACGACACTGAAACACTGTGGGTGTAGCACTATTCTGTGACCTAATAAGGTTACAGGTTTTACACAAAAATAGTTTCAGTGCTTCCATGTAGAAACTGATTTTAATACCCCTAACAAAGGCTAATGATGTGAGATTTAGAAACCTCATCAGGTAAAACACAGATTAATCCAATTGGATTAGTTTAAATCACTTATATTTTGAATCACTTATTTGTGAAATGATTTTCAAAGTATTTAAGTGACATTTAATAAAACAGATATTTATAATTACTTCAACAAAATTATTTAAAATATGTGGCTGGGCTCCTAATAGCTGAACACAGCCCTGCAGAGATCTTATTAGAAGATACAGAAATAACGAGTAACCAGCTGTTTGAAAAATACACACAACCAAAAGTTTCTAGCTCCATCCAACATATCCCAAACCTTATATGTAATTTCAAAAATCTTCCTGCAAATTGTGCTCTGTATTTGACTCTTACAGCACATCACATTTTAGATGCTTAGTTTGTATGGGAAATACTTGGTCTGTATTTACAATTTGTTAAATTTACTGTTGGAAAAGTATATTCATATACCCCGGTTATTCCAAATGTATAAAAGTTTTCAAATACTGAATTGACCATCAGTTTTTAAATTCAAATTTTTAATTAAAGTTAAATAAAATAAAAAATTCAGTTGTTCATTTACACTAGCTACATTTTTAATTCTCAGTAACAGGATAAAAGGTTGCCATAATAGATAGAAGAGTATGCTAAGGTACCTCTTTCAAATATCTATTTTTAAATCAGAAGGAAAAACAGCACTAAGATTTGCCAACACAAGTTTCTAAACTTAACATTTTCAAAGTAGTTTTTCAAGCTAAATAAATCAATGCACTCTTGAATTTGGACATTATTAGTTGGTTAACATCATATCTGAAGCTTTATAATACAAATGATCTCCAGTTGGTGATGAGGAGAGAGTCTAAACTGAAGTTATTCAGATCAATAGAGAAAATATGCACTAAATAAAGTCGAAAGAATATTTTTGGTATTAATGCAAAAGTAAATCTCAGTAAAGCAAGATAAGAAGCGATTCTAACATTAACTGAGATAATATAAAAAGCAAAGCAAACTTAAGGTTTGAAAATCGGGCAATAAAAGCATAAAGCATGATAAATGATCTCATTGGAGATATATTAACTCCTCCTACCAGGATCCTCTACGTTTTGTAGACAGCTGCAAGATTCTTAGTCTGCAAAGCATACTGTTTTTATTTTTTTTTAAGATTTATTTATTTATTCAGAGAGAGAGAGAGAGAGAGAGAGAGAGAGAGAGAGAGGCAGAGACCCAGGCAGAGACAGAAGCAGGCTCCATGCAGGAAGCCTGACGTGGGTCTCTATCCCCAGGCCCCAGGATCACACCCCGGGCTGCAGGCGGCGCTAAACCGCTGTGCCACCAGGGCTGCCCAGCATACTGGTTTTTAATGATGGTTGTTTGACTCAGCCTGTCTGTTAGAGACTGAGTGACATGACACCATTTATGAGAGAACAAAAGGAGAACTAACAAGTCAATATTATATCATCTGAATTTTCTGGTCTCAAACTTTGGCACATTTACTTAAAACACCAGGAAAAGTTGGGGGAAGACTTCCTAAGCTGTTGAGAAACAGTTCTCAATAGATCTCTCACGTTCCTGCATTCTTATGAGCAGAGGCACCGATTGCCCAGATATAGCCTTTATTGTGATATTGTAGTTACAGCATTGGAAGATAGAGATGGTATCTTCCTCTGAACAACAGCCAAGCAACCCTACTTCCCATAATAAAATAGTTGGGTTTCCAAGGCTCAGGGTTCCACTCTTACACAACCTACCATGCGTGAAGGTGTTGATGGGCCTCTTGTAATTACCCTCTGGGGGGCATTTGGGGGGGGTCAGTCAGTTAAGCATCTACCTTCGGCTTAGGTGATGATCCCAGGGTCCTGGGATCAAGCCCCACATCAGGCTCCCTGCTCAGTGGGGAGTTTGCTTCTCCCCCTTCCTCTACCTCTCCCTCCCTGCTTGTGCTCTCTCTCTCTCTCAAATAAATAAAATATTTTTAAAAAATTTCCCCCCTGGGAATTGAGCTCAGAGAGAAGAGCAGCAGGAATGCTGATTCTTGGCTCCTGTGATTGCTATGGGGAATCAACTGTGCTTCAGCTCTAACTCAGGAGTTTTATGTCTTCTGGGCACTCATGAAAATGAGGCAAGGTGAACTGTTGGCTTTCAATAGAATGAAGTCTCGGACTTCCTGATTTTTGACAAAGTTTACATTGACGCTGATTATAAATAATTTGCCCAGTGACCCTTTTATTTTGTGGAGAGCATTTTGTATTTTGTTCAATGGGACACAAAGTTGTATATTAAAAATGAAACTATGTAGATTTAAATGTGAATAGTCTTTTCAAAATTATGTCCTAATTTGCACATTTCCATTTTCATGTAAATTTTAAATTTGTTAAATAGTTAAGGTTTTAAGTACTTTTTTATTTAATCACAAATATTTCAATAATTTCAAGTTGTAAGGCAACCTAACCCAATAACATTTTGTCTGGTGAAATAAGATATCCAATCTATATAAATATCCTACTAGAATGAGCTATATCACTATGAGATATCAGGTTTTGAGGACTAGTTTATTAAGGAAGAAATAGAATGTCATTTGATCTAAGAGTATGCTAGACAAAGTGTAAACCACCTCATATTCTACTAAGACTTGGTTAAGTGTTTATCATCATAAAGTGTCAATGCAACCTGATATTTGGAGAAAAATAATGTGTAGTCAGTTGTGAAATATTTTCTTTTATCAATTTATGATGAAAGTTCCGAGTTCTGCAAAATACTTCCTTTATGTACTCTAAATAATTTCTTTCTACTTTTCAGTCATGGTAGATGCATTTAATGTGAATGTAAATAAAAATGTATAAATAAAATGTTTTAGCTCAATGTTAGCTTTTTAAGTTTCATTTTCTTGAGCTGGCGTAGAGAAAAAAAAATGTAAAGCATTAACTCATGGAAAACATTTTTGCCCACAGTCTTCTCTTATTTACTCATTTATTAAACAAATGTTATTGAGTTCTTACAATAGATACAAACTGGAGTGACTGTCTAGCTCTCAGTAATTTCTCCAAAGACTTTCACAATGCTACTACTCTTTTGTTTTTTTCAGTGATGACTGATTGTGGCCAAGACAGAATGCCTCAAATTAGAGCTATCATTTTTACTCTTCCCCACAACAGACACCGAATGTGATTGGTGCTACTGTTTGTAATTTCCTCAGGGCTTGGTTGTTTAGCTTTTTCTTAATCTCTATGAGCCTCCCCAATACTCATTCACTAAAGTCCATACCACAGTTTTGCTCATGTTAGAATTCATTTCTGTTGCCTATAATTAAAAGGATATCATTTATTATGTTCTAAGAAATGGATATGTTAAAAAAATGAGCAACTATGATCAAGGATCATGCAATTCAGTGGAGACCAGTAAATCATCAGTTGCAGAGACATGAGATAATTGCTAACACAAGAATAAATCTTGGGTTCCATGGGAGATATCTGACAGACTTTTAAGCCAGTCCTGTTTGACAGGGTACAGGGGTGCAAGGGAGAATTAAATTCCTCTACTTTTCTTCATTTCTCACATCATTAAACATGATGAAATTGACCTGGAATATCATTTTAAATTGTATATCTAATCTTCTCACTATTCTGATGCCTCTACCATCCCAAAGTTACCCGGAGGGAGCTAACACCCACTTAGGGCTGTGTGTACTGTGGAAAGGTGACTTTCAATTCTATCAATTCCACCCTCTCCTCTTTTTAAAATAACAGTAAAAAATAATATCCGGAAAAAAAGAAAAGCAATTATAGATCACATAACTTACCTTTTTTTAAAAGAAATTTTTAAAACAAAATCAATAATGCTTTGCAGTAAGGAGGAACTGCAGTTAGGAGGAACTAAGTCAAGTAATTTAAAATACAATAAAGCATATTTTGATATGAACATACTCATGTATGACTATACTAGAATATAATAATTAGATGATTATAAGTTATGTAGAATCAAGTGAATATGGCAGCTAAAAGTACAAAATAATACATGTTTTTTAATGTCAACTCAAATACAATAGGCAGCTTTCCTCTGATAATGTGATTTTCCAAGATGTGACTGTGATTAGTAAAGATCCAAATAAAGCAAAAATCTTCCTTTAATTTACATGGTACAGTTGACTCTTGAACAATGTGGGGGTTAGGGATGCCAGCCCCCTAGGCAGTAAAATGTTCCTGTATAACTTTTGACTCCCTGGAAACTTAACAACTAATAGTCTGCAACTGACCAAAAGCCTTACTAATAATATGAACAGCTGACTGACATATGCATTGTATGTCATATGCATTATTTACTTTATTCTTCCAATAAAGTAAACCAGAAAAAAATGATATTAAGAAAATCATAAAGAAAAAATAGTTTTACTTGACTGCACGTATTGAAAAAAATCCTTGTGTTAAGTGGACCCAAACAGTTCAAATCCATGCTGTTCAAGAGTCAATTGTATTATATTCTTGAAAAGCAAAGTGTCCATTAAAATAATGCAAAAAGACTTTGGTTTCTCTGTGAAATAGTGTTAGAGTCTAGGCCCAAATGATTTAAACAGATTTTTAGCCAACATAAATGTCTAACAGAACTTTAGAAAGACAGGAAGGACACAGGACAATTATGTGTGCAGAACTGTCATATGATTTAGAGAATATTTAGTTTCCCTTGACTACACCCAGTAAACCACAACAAACCCCAACCACTAAAATTATTATGGCAAACAAAATTATCTCCACTAACTTCCACAACATCCCCCAGGGAGCGATGCCACCTCTACTTAGACGCACGGTCATAGAGAAAACAATGAATATATACTGTGAACTATCATAAAAATAACCATACAATAGACTACAAGGGAAATTTCACTCAATTTCTCCCATTTTATATAATCAAAACCCATAATTTTTGACCACAGTTCAATGAAATTTGAAAGTAACATTAAATAATATGTAGAAATTAAAACAACATTTCTGTCCAGTTGAGGAGATGAAAGAAGCAGAAACTTTTAAAATAATTTGAATCAAATGACAACATTACCTCTGTAAATAAAGATAAAAAGTACTTAAAAGGGAGTTATATTTTTATTTTTTTAAGATTATATCTATGTATTATTTATGTATTTATTTATGAGAGAGAGTACATGTGAGCAGTATGAGGAGGGTAGGAGCAGAGAGAGGGACAAGCAGACTCTGTGCTGAACATGAACCTGACACTGGGCTTAAATCTCAGGACCCGGAGATCACGACTTAAGCCAAAATCAAGAGTTGCTTAACCCAGTGAGCCACCCTGGCTCCCCGGGAGTCATATTTTTAAGTGCATTTTAAATGTAAAAGTTTTTAAATAAACAAAGAAATTTTTCAGCTCACGAAGCTAGGCAAGTTAAAAACAATGAAAATAAAAACTAAGATCAATCAACATAAAGAATAAGAAATACCATAGAAGTTAAAAAAAAATCACCAACAAATTAGAACTGATTAATAAAATCCAAAGTGTTCTTTAAAAAATCCAATAAATTAGGAACTATCACAAGTGCAATATCACATGGAGAAAGACAGGGAATAATATCAGGGCATGACAAGAACATGACCAATGTGGTCCTTAAATTATAGAACAACTGGCAGCTGGCTGCTCTCCTTGCTATAAGACGGGGCCGAATGACATAGGAGGGGCTTATGCTTCTTCCTAGTCCAAGGATTCTTCCAGGGAGTGATGTCAAACAGACAGAAAAGGTGACAGAGTGGATGTGCAACTAATTTTTAAAATCTGTACCGGCTTTGATGAAATCAGTGGAGGAACACTATATTAACACTCTGCTCATCCAAAAAATATCCATTGTCTGGAGCACCACATCTGTAAATGACGCTTATGACTTGATTTGTTTTCTATGGTTAAAATAAAATAAAAAATAAAATAATAAAATTAAACCTTTGAAATGCTTCCTCAAACACCTGCCATAACAGAGTCCAATCTCTAAATACTATTGGGGTTGGAATTATTTTCCTCACTCTAGTGCCATTTTCGTCACTATAAAATGTGGGTCCTGTTGCCAGAGTGCAGACGTTTCCACTTTTAGTAAGAGCTCAATTTGGCTAAACTCCCACTGATTCTCACTCTTCTCCATGTTGTGGCCTTAAGCATATAAAACATTCTTAAGCCCTGTTGAATTATTTACTGTTTTGTTTTCACTAGATACGGTATCAGAGATCTGTATACTCTTGTCAGTTTATAGGATTACCTCACTTATATCTATATACACTATTCCTGCTGGTTTTCCCTCATCTTCCAATTGTGTAATGACTGAAGGTCTATTCACATCTAGATTTCTGGTTAGGTTGCCAAAAAATACCTTGAGTATGGAGTTTCTGTTTGTGGCTGAAAATATCATAATTAATAGAATCATTAAATATAAATAGTAATGCTGATGAATGTCTACAAAAATCATTTTGCAAAAGAATAAAATAATGCTTTCCAGGTGTATACACATCAAAGTAATAGAAGGATCCTCAAAACGCTCTTCCTGAAGTGGCTTGGGAGTTAGGCTTTACCCTCAGGGAAGAGACTTTCCAGCTAAAATTTTAGTGTCTTAAATATTGCCAAGAAAAAGTTTTGGTTGGTCAAAATCTCCCGTGTGCTTTTTTCATTTAATACAAAAGGCGACCTTCCTTGCTTGATTAATGATAAATGCCAATAGGTTGTGTAGATACTTTAAAATATGAACTATTTAAGCCAGGATAAATCCTCCTGTATTGAGGTTGGAAGGGTGGAGTGGAATAAAAGCAATACTTGCATGGGCCCAGCCTAACCCTGTATAATGAAGGTGATGGACATAAAATGGAGACATGATTGTATGTTAGTTATAAGAACTCAAGTATGTTAGACAAGATAGGCCATTAAAAACAATTGATGCTTCCCAGTGGGCTTCAGTCTTTAAAGCTGCTCTATCAATATTGACATATACAAGATCTTATGACATTGGAACTTTTATAATTTCATACTGTTTATAATTTGCAAGGAAAATGAATAAAAATTATAAATCCAAAATTGAGTAAGAGATAGAATATTTAAATTGAGAACAAAGATGGCAAATGTCACAAACATAACAAAACCTAGAGGAAAAAAAAAACAGTGATTAATTGGTTGCCTACCTCCATACTATATTTTTAAATTACTGGTTTGATTGATATTTCTGAAATACTACACAAAAGTAATCTAAAATTAAGGTATACACAAAAGCAATTCATACACATTTTAAATTGCTGCTTGTATACTGAGTTATACTAATTTGTAATCAAATTACTCTTATCCTATATTGATTTATTGGTTAAAATATGTAGGTGCTCTGAACTTGTTTATTCACTCTATTTGCTGAGTTGGTAGCAATTTGTGTGCTGTTTTGTCTACATCTGCTAGATTTCGTTAGGAAAGAAATGCATCAGATATGTTAAGGCATGATTTGGTAGGTTGGCATATGAAAAACATGCAATGGCACACTTAAGGCACCCCTGAATGCTGAAGTGCTGCTATGAGATTGTGCCCTGTAAACTCAGGGATTCTCATCAATTCCATTCTGAGGAATTCCCATCAGAAAATAAATAAAATATATGGTCCTTTAATAATCATATATGATATACATAGACATGTACATAATCATATACATATGCATGTATATGAATTATGCATATATACATGTACACACACATTTCTGCATATTGCTACTAAGAGGAGTTGAATTTCTATTTTGATTGTCAGTGAAAACAATCTTCTGCTCACTATTCTGCACTTCTAGGGGTTGGATGAGTTGTCCTCACCTATCCATGCCTTTTGTGGCTGCTGTACTTCTCACATTAGTTTTAACATGAAGGCCCTAATGTCAAGGCTATGGGACCTGTTCACAGCATGATATGACTTACCAGAATCTTAGACTGGACACGTCAGCACAGAAGACATTAGAGGTTTTCCTGAAAGCCTCCCTATACATGCCGTGATCAACCCACAAACACCATGGAAGTGATGACAAAGCATAAAATAAACCTGAATTATCAAACCCAAATGAGAATTCCAAAACTAACTGCTCTCAGTTGAATCCCAAAATTCACAGTAGTCTTCTAATGGTCCACTACAATAAGAGGTAGTATAATGGATGGAAATCAGGGTAGAAAGAGACAGCTGTATTCATGAATCATATTCAAATGATTTAACTTTCCAAATTTTACAAAGCCATGAAACTGTGTCACCACATTACTAACTCCCTTCCAATGACTTTGAGGAGGCCTATAGTTTATGTAAAGAAGCTATCATCCCTATATAGATTATTCTTTTTGTTATTATCTCTTTAGCTGTTACTTTATCATTCAATCTTAAATCTGTAATCATCATGTCTGTTTTAATGAAAGGCAATTTGCTGGTCTCTGAAATAGAATCAGCATGTAGCATGGGTGTCAGAGAATGCTGCCCCAGAGCCTGCCAATTATTTCCTGTTAAAAGCATCATCTATGCCCTCAAGACAGTCCAAAATGTGTACCTAAGCCTAAATTATATAATCACAGAAAGTTAAATAATATGGATCACAAGATCATTTAATATTAGAGACTTAGAAATCACAACTTTTCAACTCCAGGTGTTCAGATAAGCAGCTGAGGGCCAATGATACCAGTGATTTTCATTTTGTCTTTCTATTATTTACTAGAAAAATTAGTGAGGTACATACACCTCACTTTTTTCACTCCTTATTCTTTGGAGTTGTTTTGATAAAACTCCCACATATTAACACAGCCATTATGCATTGAGAAAAGCTATAATATATACAATATCTTTACACTGCACAGGCTTTTTTTCTACATTTGAATTTTACATTATTTAAGAGACAATATATGTGCTACTAAATCAGGTGACTTTTTTATGTAGATGGTTTTGAAAGGCATAGTTTTGAACTAATGTACCTTCAAATGTATGCATTTCCTACAAACTGAATGGGAAAGTGATGGCTTTAATTTATATCAAACCATCAATCATGGGTTTGGGAAGCAGATTTTATACAAAGTCTAGGTTTACTCAATATTCAGTACTTCATGTTGTACTTTTCATAACACAGAATAAACAAAATTTTTTTGAAAATAGCCCAAGGACATTTGAACAGTATCATCTTCCTTTTCTTACTATGATAGTAAGTTATTTGTACAATCTTCAAAAATTTCTTGTAGAGTTTGCTTTTATTTTTTTGCTTAATACTTATATTTTGTGGTTAGGCTAATTATATGTCAGAGGGTCCTACATATAACTTGTTTGATTTTTGATTGCAGAAATTTTCATTATGTTTAAAAGAAATTAGATAATGAAAGAGAATGGATAATTAAATTAAACTTTTGATTCTATATTTTAGATAATTCATCTAAATTATTATTTAGCTGAAATTATCTGGAAAATTATTTCTGGTCTGTGGATCAATTTTATGTCTTGAAATATAGTATAGAAAGATTGTCATTTATTTAAACTCTTATTAAAGAAAGAAAATAACCTGTGTAGAAGAGATGGCAGTTTCTAATATCCTGAATGTAACTGAAGCTACAAAGCATGTCTAGTATAAATGATGATTGACTCTAGAAAACAAAATCTAATAGGCTTTTATTGCTTGAACTAGTTCATAAATATTTACTTTTAATTACCAAAGATAACATTTTCTAAAATTTATAATATTCGTGATTTTTCCCTTAATTTATTTTTTATTAGATGAATCCTCCTTGCAAAGGGATTATAATGATCCAATAAAAGAATAATAAAGTTACTTAGAATTTTTAAGACCACTCTACCCTGAATGTAACTTTCTTTGCCATTTCTAGTCTATTGTTGTTACTTACTAGATGTTAGAATAATTCAAGGATGGTTGGTATCACCCTTACTAGAGACAGGAAATATCTAAATTAATTTGATTCTCTCTGAGGAAGTAGCATGCATTTGTTCAAAATTAAGGAATATTCAATGGAATGTTACATTTACATCATAGTTAAACCTCAAAATAACATATTTAGCTTTCCTTAGTTAATTAACAACACATCTCTTGTTTGTTTTAAAATGTTTTATTTTCCTAAAAATATTTTCTGTAATGGAAATCTGGACTTAGGTTTCACCTCAGCAACATTGATGATCTAGCTCCATATGGGTCAAATTATGTAAAATGTTGCCATTACTGAAAAAATATATAATTATTTGATTTTTGAGTGTTTTGGGTCTTTAGTTTGAAGCCATTGTGTTTCTGTTGATGTTGGATGTCCAAGTTGGATGCTGATAGAATGATTGCCCGATTTGACTTCAGAAAATGTGGTCAATGAAATAAAACTATGACACTTGTCTAAACAAAGCAACTGTCAACTCATATCACAGGCTCCTTCTAAATAAAAGATTCCAGTACATTAAATTTGTTTTTCTTTAATGAACCTAAGCTTTTCACTGTCATTACTCATTCCTTCTGAAAACAGAGGGAAATGCAATACATTACTCAAGGGAGATCATTTTTCTTGAGGTGCCTATTTTATTGATGTAAATAAATGAGATTTTGGCTCACTCAACTACCAATATTTTGACTTTTTAGAAATTCTATATTATATTGAATGTTGCCATTTTTGAAATTAATCTACAACCCTCCCAGAGACTCTAGTGATAATGTACAAGAGTTTTAAGGATAAGACAGTCTGAAAATCATTGTCCAAAAAAGCATATTAAGGAGTGCCTGAATGACTCAGTTGGTTAAGTATCTAACTCTTGATTTCAGCTCAGGTCATGATCTCAGGGTTGTGAGAGTGAGACCCATGTTGGGCTTGCTGCGTGCTGGGTGTGGAGCCTGCTTAAGATTCTCTCTCCCTCTGTCCCTCCCCATCCCCTCTCTACAAAAAAAAAAAAAAGTGTTAAGGGAGAAATGAATGATGGTTTTAATTCTGGACTGATAGATAGATAGATAGATAGATAGATAGATAGATAGATAGATAGATTATAGAATTAAGAGCCATCATATTTTAATTCCCCAGTTGTTTGCCAGCCTCCATTTATTGAACACATTTTTCAAAATACTGTTTTTGCCATTTTTTAAAAACTTCTCTTCTACATTGTAACTCTTGCCAGGTTAGAGTCCTGCCTTCCCAATGCCATTATTCAATTATTGTAAGTAAACAGTGTTTCTAGTTTGTTATGGCATATCCACTAGTAGCTAGAATGAATTGGATCTTTATGATAGAATCATGTGTTCAAAAATTTCACTGCCTGAAATGATGGTACTTGACATCTAAAGTTCTAAAATATTATATATTATTGAAATCTTCTCTCTCTTGTACAGAGAACAGTCAAGCCACATATTAACTTGTTTGCAGAGAGATTCTTTATAGCAATGTCCTGGATACCTTGGAGATGCCATGGACTTCCTCTCTTTGGTGGCAAAGAAATCACATGTCTGGGCTCAGGCACAACTTTAAAAATGAAGGCATAGGTTGACAGAGAAGACTTCGTGGCAGAATGAGTGTCTTTGAATGTTATGAACTGCTGTCTTGTCTATACACTTGACACACCTGCTTGTCCATAAGTCTATTTTGAGGATAACTCTGCTGTGAATTATCCTATATAATAATATTTTTCCCTAGTGGAAAAACCAATGAAGTGGTCCATCAACGAGATTGGTAAAAGAATAGCTAAATAGAATTTGCTTCTTATATTTCAAACACATTAAATTAAAATATATTGAAGAACTCTTTCTTCTTTCTTTCTTTCTTTCTTTCTTCTTCTTTCTTTCTTTCTTCTTGCTATTTTCTTTCTTTCTTTCTTTCCTACTTTCTTTTTCTTTTTGAGAGAGAAAAAGAAAGAGAGCATAAATTGTGGAAAGAGGGAGAGGGAGAGAGGGAGAGAGAATCAAAAGCAGGCTCCATGCCCAGTGCAGAGCCTGACACAGGGCTGGATCTCACGAACCTGAGATCATGACCTTAGTGAGACCAAAAGTCAGACGCTTAACTGACTGAGCCATCCCTGAACAATGTTATAATTAAAATAATTTAAAATTAAAAGAAAGAATTAAAAGTATATTTAATTATAATTAAAATGCTAGAAAACCTGGCGTTACTAGAACCCCCCCAAAAAAAGAGAATAAAAAAATCAAAGTAAACCTTTTACAATTTCTACCTAGAAAAGACACTGTTCTTTTCTTAGAAAACTAAAGTAAAAATTACTTTCTTTTGAGTTTACTTGTATAACAATTAAATAAAGTCAATTCACATGAAAATTGTATTTCATTTAAGTGGGGAGACATTATGTCATCAGCATAAGTTCTATATTTAAAGTCATTGATTTAATGGAATACATTAGATGGCCATTCCTTTACTCAGGAAAGTAAATTAGCCTTTACTAAGTAACATTAGTACAAATTACATAGGACTGAAAACAATGTAGTTAATCATATAAGAGAATAAAAGAATATATTGATTAGATATTTGCTTCTAAGAAAAGAGAAATCATGCTAGTTTGAACAATCTTGATTCAAAAAATATCAGGATAAAAAAGGACCTCAGAATCAATTCCATTGATTATATGATCCTCTTTGAACTACATAAGAACTAAATATTCAATGAGTAGAAATATTCAACCCATCTACTTTTCTTTGCATTATGAAATTATTATATACAAATCCAGATTTATGTTCATGTTTGCAAAACATGTTTTTTCCATTTTCAAGTAAGATAATATTTTTGAACAGAATTTGAATTTAAGCCTTTTAAAGGTTTCGTATTTCTACCAAGGGTTGCTTTTTCTAAGTGGGCACCATATTTCTCCCAAGATGACAAGACAGTCGAGATAAAAGAACATAAGTGAAGGATTAAATTTCAAAATTAATATTTTAGTATTCAGGGATGCCTGGGCAGCTCAGTGGTTGAGTATCTGCCTTTGGATCAGGGCATGATCCTGGTCCTGGTATCGAGTCCCACATCAGGCTCCCTGCGAAGAGCCCGTTCTCCCTCTACCTCTCTGTGTCTCTCATGAATAAATAAATAAAATATTTAAAAATATATTTTAGCATTCATATGTATATTTTAAAATAACTTTATTCTAATTATTTTTACAAGAATCATTAATGTTCCTGTGTAGCCGCTCTACTGAAAGTGAAGTATTAATGAACATAATAGTTTAGCATATATTTCAGCCTTCAACTTTAAATGTTTATTACAAGTAGATTATATTTGGAATATATAGTTTAATATTTTTATCCATTTATGTATAATAAAGAGTAGTGTTATTAAAGGTACAAAAGTTATGTTGATGCATAAGTTTTTGCAAAATTAAATAAAATTTCTCTCTGATTTTTTATTCTAATATTCAATAACCCATCCATACCTTCTTCCAGTAAAATAATTAGGTAATTATCTTGCTTTACTTAAGCCAAAGTTTGGAGGTGGTAGGGATAGACTATAAACAAGGAGCAGCGCAGCCTGGGTGGCTCAGCAGTTTAGCACCACCTTTGGCCCAGGGCCTGATCCTGGGCTCCCTGCATGGAGCCTCCTTCTCCCTCTGCCTGTGTCTGTCTCTCTCTTTCTGTGTGTCTTTCATGAATAAATAAATAAATAAATAAATAAATAAATAAATAAATAAAATCAATCTTAAAAAAAGGAGCACATTTTTGGACATTTACTTCAGCAATTTTCTTGTTCTGTGAGAGGTTACATATGATCTGTACACCTTTATCTCTGTACAGTTAATTATTTGGCACTACTTGGAGCCATGTTTTCATTAAAAAAAATAATACCTATATTCCCTTTATGTTGATTATCACAATGGTCTTTTTTTTTCTTTCACAAATATATAAACATTCACCATTTAATTTTTTTAACATTTAGAAATTGGGTAACAAGTTGCAGTCATCATTTAGATTCTATTTATTCAAGCAGAATGAAATAATAATGAAATATTATGGCTACATTTAAGACTAATGCTTCTCAGTTGCTTTTCAGGAAAACATGAAATAATAAATAGCTGTTTTGCTATAAAATATATGCAACATGTAGGTGATACCTGATTATTTTTCAATTTGTTAAAAAAAATAAAATCTACCAAATTGATAGCTATATTTGGTGTTTAAATGGAAAAATAAGTTTGAATATGCACAATGTGTGGCACTGTGTTTTTCTCTTAAGTCATGATGAAAAATCAAGATTTAATAAAGAGAAATTCCCTAAAAGCTGTTATGAAGATATTCTAAAGAGAATGAAGATATTTTTAAGCAAGGTATATTAGTGTAATTAATTTGATATCACCTCTTAGGGATGGACTAATGTTTTCTAAAAAGTGGCAGATAGTAAATAATACAGGCTTTGAGAGCCATTAGTCTCCATCAAAATAGTCAACAGTGTAAGAGAATGAAAGGAGCCATAGGCAAAATTCAAACAAATGGGGGCGGCTGTGTACCAATAAAGTCTAATTTACAGACACTGGGATTTGAATTTTGTATGATTTTCAAGTGACAGAAGATACTACTCTTCTCTCAATGTTTTGACTACTTAAGAATGTAAAGAAAAAACATTTTTAGCTCACCAGTCCTACACAGATTGGATGAGCCATAGATTGCTGACTTCTGGGGTAGACATTTTGGTAAGCCCAAAACTTCTGTACCAAATTATAACAACAGTCTCCTGATGCTCCACTTTACCTTATCCCTCAGCTTTCTGAACAAGGGAAGGGCTCTTTCTCTGGGGTGAAATAAGGCATGATCCTCATGTCCCTCTGGGATGACATGTGGGCATTCACCATCTTAGCTATGAAATAAAGATGTCTATAGCACCCATTCCTTGGTACTAATTAATCCAAACTAAAAAATTATTTTTATTATGTTTCAAAGCTCCTGCTCCTCAAAATTGCATTGTCAAAATGGTCTTGTTAAATTGTGATCTGTTCATATACATAAACTGGCTTATTAAGCCACTCTCTGGAGGAGTTGAAATGTTATTAAATGCATAAAAATAATTCCTCTAAGGCTTTAATAGTAGGGCTTCAGTTCTTCCAAATAATTCACCAGATATTGATATACTTTCAAATAGTCTGCTATTCTGGATGGGCTGCAGTGGTTTGCAACCTGTGGTCTGGGGAACCATGCCATATTTGTTGCTGAAAACAATGAGAGTGATTCCATTGTATTTTAATAACATGGTGCCACTTTTGTCTGTGGTCCACTTGGTTTTTCACACAGGATTCATTTAAAGAATCACTCTGCTTTCTTGATACATATTTTTGAAAGTCTGTGAAGTAGGGCCTTAGTTGTTTGGCTAGAGCATGTTTCAGTAGACATAACAAACTCAGAGTCTTATTGTTTACTCATCGGCTGAAAGCTTCTCTCATCTATATAACAAGATGGTTCAAAATCTACTATCATTTTTACAATCAAGAACTACCCCCACACTTAGCTGAATTCCTCATATTAATCTGAAAACCTGAATTTTATATGATGGTCTCTGCAAATGCTTATGGTAATTCTTACCTGTTTTAAGCCCTGTTTTTAGTCTTAACATCTCAAAAGTCAGTTTTTGTTTCTGGCATAATTTATACACATTGCCTAGTTGCTACTTGTATAATTATTTTAATTTCCACAAATAAAATATAATTTTATTTTTGATTATAATTTATGTTTCATGTGTTATTTTTTAAAAAATGTATTCTAGAGTATAAGTAAAAGAAACTTCTAGAAGTCATTTTTATTGATGTTTGTATATGCTGGTATATAGCATCTCAAAGTTTAGGAACATTTTATTACTATTATTATTTGTTTATATCTAGTCTTTCAAAACTAACAAAAACAAACTAATCAAAATATTTTTTTCTTTGAGTTTCACAAATTTCTAATGTGTAGTATTGAAATGCGCTATTTAAATTATTTTAGAACATCAAACACAATTCTTGGTTTCTTCTTTTTTCTTTTTCTGTTTTTTGTTTTGTTTTCTTTTGTTTTTTTAAGAGAGAGAGGGAAGGGGAGGGAGAGAGAGAATCTTAAGCTGTCTCCCTGTTGATTGTGGAGCCTTAGGCAGGGTTCAATCCCATGACCCTGAGATCATGACCGAAGCAGAAATCAAGAGTCAGACACTCAAACTGATTGAGCCACCCAGGCACCCCTCTTGATTTCTTTATTAAGTGCTTTTTAGGGTATTTAGTTCTCAATCTCTGAGTAAAACGGGTGATGTCTCCATTTTGTTTTCTCATACTTGACATATTAGTGAAAATATCAAGGAGAAAATAATTCCAAGCACCTTTTCAGTAACAACAATGAAACTAGACTCTTGAGAACAGTGATTTTCTGATTATCAGCTAGTGATACCAGTTACCCTTGAGTCACTTTGAAGGGCACAATTAATTCTTGATTTAGTTTTACTGTTTACATTACTTATTGAATAACATCAGGCTTGAGACTTATGTGATTAGTTTACATCTGTTTCATCAATACAAATTGCTCAATACACAGCCTTGTGTCTGCTGTCTGAAGGAGAGGGTCACTTAGACTAGATCTGGAGGGGTGGAATCTGAGGAAGAGAGAGGCCACTTCTCGTGACATAAGACTAAGCTCATGGCAGTCCTGTATCACATTTCTCCTGAACAGTAACAAGAACAAAAACCAAAAACATTTCTCCTGAACAACATGCCCTGAACCAGCCTTCTGCACTCTATCGGGTAGAACCCTGGACTCTTCTACCACGATCCTTGTAACTGCATGTATCCACTTCATGTCTGGGATTAGTTTACTATTGTTTTCTCTAGATTTCTGGCTGAAAAAGAGTAGTTCCCTCCTTCAAGAACCCCTGAACCAACTCCTGGGTCCACTCCCACTGAAATTCAAAGCCCTGATAAAGTTTGGCACAGTTAATTGCAAAAATGCAATAGAAAAATTGAGCTTACCTTAATTACTTACATACTATGTTCCTTCACCTTTACCATAACCTATTGGCTAAAAGCAAGTCATAGTGTCCTCACATACTGAAGGAAAGATTGTAGGGTATGAGCAGCAAAGCAGTAAAACTCATGGGGTCACTCTAGATAAATATCACATGTTAATATCAGTGTACTAACAATATCTGCATTTGTGTATTATACACTCTATTAGTGTATTAATATTTCTGTAATTGTGACAATCAATGCCAAATGCTATTGATAAGTCAATACATATTTGCATGATATTTTATCCTATATTGCTCCTTTCTGCTTTTGTTTTTAAATAAAATATCATGTATAAAATAAGACCATAGTAATTTTAACAATTTCATAGTTGGCTCAGTTTTAACTGTTTCTCTGCTGTGTGACTCTGCATGTTTGGGTTGATTCCATGAGATAAATGGGCTGCATTCCCACCCTGGGGCTAACACGTTGACTGCTTTTGTATTGTATTGTATTGTATTCCTTTATTTCTTTCTTTATTTTAATTTTACTATTTATCTTGAGAAATGTTCTAGTCTGAGTCTGACCTCAGCAGAGCTTCCCTAGGTCTATCAGCCCAAATGACGTGTGCTGGCAGGACGGGGAAGGTAAGTTACTGAGACAGCTCTGGAAGGTAGATGGGGGAAGGTTTCTGTTTGTTTGTTTGTTTCCAACATACCCATTACCAACACACTATAGTGAAGTCAACCCATGGCCAACTGCATTGTGCCAAACACTAGACTCACTAACCTTTTAATAACCAGATGGCAAGGGCTACTTGGGAAGAAAGAAACAAAACAAAATAAAACCAATACAAACTTCTTGAGTCTTCTTACCACACCTCCATTTTCCTTTGCTGTGCAAAGAACAAAGCATCAAGGTAGGAGTGAGCTTTAGGCAGATGGGAACCAGTCACCAGACTTGGTGAGGATCCATCAGGGGCTAGCCTCTGAAGTAAAATGGTGAATAAGAAATAAACTCTATTTTGGCAACTCAAAGTCTAGGAGAGTTGGCAGAAATAAAAAAAAAATAAGTTAATCACAATGAAATGAAACAAGAAAATAATAAAAGCAGGTGCCGGCTGTGATGGTGGGGAGAAACAGCGTGTGCCGGACTATCTGGTGGGCTCCAAGAGGAGCCATGGAGGAAAAGGTGGCACTTGACCCAAATCCTGTACTATGGTTGGGAGTCTGAGGGTATCATAAACAAGGTCTCCCTGCTTTTATGAATCATGTACATACCAGAAATCAGAAGAGCTACATGTTTGAATATGTTTCTCTTTCTTCTGGGGTCATTTGAGTTTGATATTCCAAATGACAAAGAGTTTCCAGGGCATAAAGGCAGGCTTGGCCAGCAGTACTTGCCTCAGTAGTTACAATAGCTGCTCAGCCATGACTGCTGCAGCAAAATGCAGATATGCATCGACTATGCAGATCTAATTTAGACTGAAGGGGAAAATGCGGCCAAACTCTGACGTTCTGTACAACTAAATGAACCCTCGATGGGTTCTGTTGTTTTTAAATGAAACTTCTTGTGCCTGTCCATAAGACCATAAAATGTGGAACAGTGCTGGAGGCTTCTGCTATTTTTATCTGAAGTGCACAGGAAGTATGACTTTGTTTTAAAGAAAATGTCATTCTGGTGATGGCTTGCTAGCTACTACCACATGCACCAAGGTGACTTTTAGATCACTGCTTTGCAGTGCCCAGGAAAAGTCAAAAACTCAGAATTTTCAGCATCCTGAGAAATGCTTACTGATTGGGACAATATTTCTCCCTATGAGAGACCACACAGCACTATGCTTCTCTTGCAGTTTTTCAGTTCTATTCTTTGAAGTGATATCTGCTTGGCAATGCTAGCTGAGTGTCACTCTGTGTGTGTGTATATCAATGAAGCAGTGTGTGGAAATTCTGAATACAGCATTAAATGACTTCACCTAACCAAAACCTAAACACAGGAGCATAGCTGATGCCAGTGCTGGCATGAGATTAATTGCATCAGTGTAGGACAGATTCAACTCTCTCTGGGCTAGGAAATCAAACTTAGATTATTACCAGGTTTGGAAATAAATGGCAGACTTCAGCATGAGAATTGTTTGTAGGTATTGAAATATTAATGAACAGGCTTCTGCCAAAATGTTTTTTGTCTGTTTATTTGTTTTACTCTAAATTCAGTCTTACCCACAATGTTTGAAGGTCAATTACCTTCAAATGCAGACGTTCAGATGGGGTTTTGCAATGAAAAGATGGGAATGTGTCTGTTCAGATGAAATGTGATGTATAGATTTTTATCATTGTTAGTAAAAGTATGGACTCTAGTAGGAGACTTCTTGCAAGACAAGGCATCCAAACTGTGACTCACGTACTGACCTCAAAGAAAAAACAACAATAATCCCCCCCCCAAAAAATATGATTCATTAGATAAACATAAATCAAGCCTTTCTAGTTGGATTTAAAAGAAAAAAAACACAGGTATTTAACATCCTATTAAATAGAAGTATACATCACTTTGCAATCTCCCGTTTATTATTTTTGACTTTAAGAATGTCACCTGGGCTTTAGTGATTCCCCCTTATAAAATGAAAAAAAATTTCTAAATATTTTCAGGTTGAAAGTTATATATATGTATATATAATATATAATATCATTAATATAACACTATATAATATTATTAATTATATGTAACATATATAATATCCTATAAAGTTTCTTCCAGCTCTAGGGTCTGATTCTTACTAGTTTTTAGAGCAATGACATATTTGCAACTGCAAATCTCAGCTTCAAATGGAACAATTTTTATGTTACGAAGGAGAAAAAAAATTCTGAACTTTGAGATTATTCTGAATTCTCAAGGCTGTGTGATTGAGAACAAACCCAGTGTTTTTAGCATGTTGTCCACCTGCTTTTACTCCCCACCATCAGTGCTGACCAGTTCATTCTTTCTTAGTTACTTAAAATTCCAATGGTAATTCTTAACTTTCTTGTCAGAGACCACATAAATAACACCAGTGGTTGTCGATGCCGGATGTGCCCTCTGGAGTCAATGAAGAGATTTTTTTTGTGTGTGAAAACTTGAACTTTATCTTGGATAAAGGTATGTTATTTTCATAACTCACCTACAATTATGTCATCAGAGCATTTTATTTTTCCAGGACTGCCAGGCATAGAGTAATTGGTAACAGAACAGCTATACTGTAGAGTGACTTAACTTTATGAAAATAAACCACAGTTATCGCTTGAAATTTACATGAAAGAGAGAGTAATGGGTCAGAGGAGGAAGACATTCTATAAATTACCACAACTCACTTGTCCACTTCCAGTTACAGTGATTGGTGAATGGTTCTAGACATTTTACACTTTCAATGATCAATAAGGGACAGTAAATTAGACATGTGGGATGAGTTTATTAGTTGTCATGGTCAGTTTATTTAAGGTTCTGTATGTCTTATTTCATGTTAGGAGGCAAAATGAAGAGTGCCCCAGCATCCCAGCTCATTTTGACTTGCTTTCTATGCTCATATCTCATTACCCTTCAATTCAACCATTTCAACAACTAAAAGATGGGAATTACATCCCAGAGGTGGGGGGTGGAGGGTGGGGATGATGTAAGATTATTTGAAAGGTGCATCTTGCTATTCAGGTGCATGTTGCTACATAAGTAGAAAATATTTTAATTAATAACATGTAAATCACTCTAAATTTCTTGACAAAGATATTTTGAAGATGAATTTGAGAATTAAGCCCTTAATGAGGAGTCACCTTATGAATATAAATGGATTCATAAGATGTTCATCAGTTTGAAGCTTAACACAATTGAAAAGCTGTAACAGGAGTTTATTGTTAAGAAATAACTTGAACAACTCTTTTAATTCAATGTGTCATTTGAGTTGTTGTTAAATAGCCATAGCTTATTTTGAAATACAAATTATCTATTACAAGCCTGCTATTGCTTATCTCCTTCAAAGTCTCATCAGTATGCAGATGACTCTAATTAGGTCACTGTCAGACAGTATTAGTGCAGAGTCACTTTCCATGGTTTAGAATAAAAGGTTTTGGTTTCTAAATATTTATAAAACTGTTCCTGAAATCAGTTTTACTTAATTGGGGTTATTCGGGAAGTCTTATTTTATTGGTTCAGAGGAAATAATCTCTGACAACAAGGAAAAAAAAAAATCATTCTTTATAGAGCGTTGATGTTTAATTGACAAACAATTAGAATATTAGAGAAGAATATTCATATTTGTCATATAAATTTTATTCTATATTCTTAAGTCACTAAAATATCTTTCTGTATATTTTAATCATCTGATTTTTAATGTATCACCAAGAGAACAAAGGATTAACATGATTGCAAAAGTACTTGAAAGTTTAGTTCATTGGGAATAATATTCTTTTATAAAATAGTAGAATTAATATCAATCAATATTAATTAATCAAACAGGGCATTCTATGGCTGCATTACCATGTTCCATACAGAGTGTTTTGATTAAAAGGATGTTTTTTCATATGCCTGATTTTTATGATCTACTTAGATCACAGACATTTTATTTTCTTTTGGGACAGCTATAGAAAGCTTTCTTGTATCATTCAAACTCTCTGACAGTCTTGTTACTGGTGAATATAGTAGAAGTCCAAAGCAAGTCTCTTTATTGTTGAGTATAGTATTAGTCTAAAACAATAATTTGGAAAATGAATAGCAAGGAGGGGAAAATGAATATTGTAATACGTTTTCTGGGCACTGTAATTGAAGTAGTTTGATGCCTCCCCTCCAGAGTGATTTTGATAGTGTGCTGTGAACAAATAGAATAGTTCTTAGAAGGAGCTGACAGGCAAGGGAGCAACAATAAAATTGGACACCAAAATGCAGGGGACACAGAAGTTGAGAAGTATGAGAGGATGATGGTTTAGAAAATAAAGGTGTGAAGAAGATACAGAGATCTGTATCTCAGATCCCAAGAGACACAGCCACACTGTAACCTCTGCAGCATCCTTCAGCGCAGGTACCATTTCTCCTTCACAAATGAGGAGATGAGAGCAGAAAGATAATGGCAGCTTGCTCTGGCCAGTGCAGATCTCAAAGTAAGTCTTTTTCTCTTTTAGAAACTCATGTCCTTGTTTTATAGACCTCTCTGGAGGCATTACAGCATCAAGATAAAGAGCTGAAGTTAAACATTAAGCAGCAAGGACTCGGTCAGAAGTGGAATAACAAGCTTCATATTATTTCTCTAAGACTCCGTTTCCTCTTCTGGGGTTTGTGCCAATTTAAGGAATTAAGCATGCATAGGGTTTAGCCATAATTCCTGGACATGGGACACAGAAAAAAAGTGGTATCTATTTTTCTTATTATGTGTGTAAATGACATGGTCCAATTGTTTATCTTATATATAACTTGCAAATACACTTCCTTCTCGAGTTTCTTTGATTTGCCAATGAAGCAAAGCCACGTCAGCTACCAGAAAGGACCCTCCAACCTCCTCCAGTATAGTATTCAGCTTTTCCTTCAGAATTCCAAATTGCTTCCATTTGACATTTTACTAATGTCCTGCTGATAGTGGAGGAATTTGGTGCTCTGGGTGGGTGGATAGGCAATGGTTAAGGATACTTTTACAAATTATTTTTAATATTACTAACATACAGTAAAACAGTCTTCTGTAAAAACTGTTTCCATTTGTAAATGGTATGAAACATATATTGAAATACAATTTAATTATTAGTAAAGTTAAAAACTCAGTAAGTTTCACATGATAATATCAAGTTAATATGGTGATTTTTTTTTCTTTACTAACTTGACATTCATGGTGTAAACTCTGCTCTTTGGCTTTTATGGTGCAACGTTGTTGGGATTGAGTATGCTTACTCTACTGCATGCCGTATAATGTTTCAATTTGTCTGCCATCTTTATTTGACTTATTGTGTCACACATGCCATTTAATCTTCCACTGATGCAAATAAATCATTCATATGGTCAGTCAACATTAATTATGTCTTATTAGCCCATATGTTAAAAATAACATTATGTATTGCAGTGTTGGACAGTGGAATTTTGAGATAGTATTTGATAAAAATGATCATTCACATCATCAGAATATGTTTATGTTCTGTTTTCATATGTCGTCATCATGGGGCACCTGGGTGGCTCAATAGGTTAAGCATCCAACTCTTGATTTTGGTTCAGGTCATGATCTCAGAGTCATGAGATCAGCCCTGTGTCAGGCTCTGCACTGAGTGTGCAGTCTGCTTAAGATTTTTTCTCTCCTCCCCCTGCCCCTCTCTGCTCATCCTCTCTCACTCTCAAAAAAAAAAAAAAAAAAAAAAAAAAAAAGAAAGGATCAAACACCTATTTAAATATTTGTATTTCTACGCCATGGTCTACTAGATACCCTAAAAACTGTACTCTGAAAATCTCTAGAAGTTCCCTGTAAATTCTTTTCTGAGCTTCTGAGAGAATAAGGGAGGCCAGAGAGCCTAAAATATCACCTAGGATGGGAAGCCAGCATTCTAAACCACCTGCTCTGAGTGTGTGTGCCACTGTGCTGACCTCAATGCTGGCTCATTAATATTAGTGTGGGAGGCAGGAAATGGCACCTTACACTCCCATGAATGAATCCCCCACAAAAACCTGGGACCCTCAGAGTACTATAGTCTTGCTGAAAAGGATCCAGAGAACAAAATAGGTTTTCTATTAAAAGGGACACTTTTATCTGTATCAGCCTACAGTCTCAGAAGGGGAAAGATCTTTTCATGGATAATTTATTGTGATTAATTTTCTCACAGATTTAGGATTTGGATTTGGATTATTTATGTTATTGTCATGGTTCAGGAAATGCTGGAGTTGAGAAATTAAGATAACATGATTCTAAATTGATAGCTCTCAGGGGGGCCTGGCAGAAGCAAATGCAATTCTCTTCTGGAGAGGTATGGCTTTCACCAGACATCTCAGTGGTCTCATTCTGTATCCTGTGTCTTTTGATCACTCCTTCATCTTGTTTTATTTTACCATCTATTTTACTGTGCTATGTGTAATTTCCAGGTCACTACTTTTCTCAAGCTGTGCCTAACATGCTCTTTAATCCATCCGTTGACTTTTTAAAGTTACAATAATTTTATTTTTTTAAACTTTAAAAGTTATTTTTTTGTTTTTGCCCTGATAAATTTTTTGATAATCTTTCCACTCTACCTTTATCTGAGAATCAGAATGGGTGGAAAAGAGGGTATGGGGAAATACCAACAATAATTGTCAACATTGCATAGATAATCATTTTGTATTTCATTGGATTGCTACAATCGTAGTTACTTGGCTATCCTAATTAGTTGTGTTGTATTGTCGATACAGCTCACTCATGGTGAATTGTTTCCTTGTGTGAGTATTCAAGTACTGATTTATGAGTGCTGTCCTCTTAGAAGGATTTTTATTCGCCTTTTTAAGTTGTCAGTGGAAAATAGTAACTTCTCACATGTATTTAATTCCTTACCTTTCAGTTTCCATGACCAGCAAGTACTAATTTCAAGAAAACTAATAATTTTATTCTAAATTCTCAAGTGTTCAGTGTCTCTTTAAAGAAATTTGCCAGACTAAAAGCTTCCTAGCACATTCAAATTTGTTCACTCACATGAGGAAAAGTATACATGCTGGAGAGCTTTTTACCACAAATCCTCCATGTCTTGCACGCATGTCTATTCATACATTTTTGACTGAGGAAGCTATTGTTCTTCATTGATTTCAAGTGTCACAAGAAATTGGCTTCAGTTGTTCAATTTTAACATCCTACTACATATATTTGGTAAAATCCAATTCCTGTTTTTGAAACTAGAATGGCAGAAAACAGAAAATGGTGAAAAAAAAAAAAGAAACTTTTGACTTTACATAGTTAACATAGAGGAGTTCCTTGGTCCACTTTGTTCAGTGATATCTTCCAGGGGTCCAGAACAGTACCTGGAACAGAGTAGATTCATTAGACTCATTTATTGATATTGAACATATGATCTCATTTATATGTGGAATCTAAAATAAAACCAAACAAACAAAAACTCATAGAAAAAGAGATCAGATTTGTGGTTACTAGAGGAGGCTGGTGTGGAGGGGGAAGAAGCGGAGGAAGGTGGTTAAAAAGCATAAATTTCCAGCTCTAAGCACTAGGGATGTGATGCACAACATGGTGCCTACCGCTAACACTGCTGTATTCTATCTAGGAGAAGTGCAAAGAGAGTAAATCCTAAATGTTCTCATCATAAAGAGAAAAAAATTTTTTCTCTATTTTTAAAATTCTATATGAGATGATGGATGCTAATTAAATAAGTCAAAAGTCAAACAGAGAAGGAGAAATACCATATGATTTCACTTGTATGTGGAATCTAAAAATAACAGCAAGTGAATAAGCAAACAAAAAGCAGAATCAGACCTATAAATGCTGAGAGGAAACTGATGGTTACCAGAGGGAAGCGGGGTGTGGGAATGGGTAAAATGGGTGAAGGGCAGTGGGAGATAAAGGCTTCTAGTTATAGAATCAGTAAGTCACAGGGATAAAAAAAGCACCTAACAGATGTAAGATAGATATTTTAAAAATCAATTGTGTTCCTATATCCCAGTCACAAATTACCTTTTTAAAGTAGTTAAAAGAAGAATACTAGTTATAGTAACAACAACAAAAAATATTCAGGAATAACCTAACAAAAGATAAAGTCTTATGTGAGGAGAAACATAAAACTTTATTAAGAGAGATTAAGGATATGATACCCCATTCATAATGATATGATAGTAATCACTAACATAAATATATAATGTTCTCAAAATTACTCTGAATTTAAGGCAATATCAATAATTTCCTACAGAATTTGTTAAGAAATTCCACAATCAAAAATTGCATTTGAAGGCGATAGTTACCAAGAATAACTAAGAGTATATTTAAAATTATTAATGTGGAGAAATGTTTCCTGCCTGATTTAAGGCCCATAAGCTATCATTACTGGTTTAGAGATAATTAAATATATTTATTTATGAAATAGAAAACAGAGCCCTGAAAAAGAACTTTACATCTGAGTAAGCATAAAGTATGATAAAAGTAGCATAGGTTTTTCGTAAGCCTGTGGTATAAATATCGATCGTTAGTAGTATACCAAGAAAAAGTAAAATTGGACCTCTACACCAAAGATAGACATTAATTCTGGGTAATATCAAAGATTTACATGTGGGGGGGAAAAAAAACCAAACCAAACCAAAGCAACAACCCACCCTTTAAAAATTAAGAAGAATATATTGAAGTGTATTTTACCCTACTTTATTCCAACTTGCCATGTTTTTTCTGTTTATGACAGAGAGCTGAAAGTCTGAAAACTACATTTCCCATATTTTATTACCAGCTAGTTTTCATTTTCTCTTTATTGTGTTTCTTTCTTCCATGGCAGCAGCTGGGGGTTGGTGGCCTCACAGCAGCTGGTATCAATGGCTTCTGTTCCCAAGTGGGAACCCCCTACCTCAGGGACTACCATCTCCTGGGCTCCTCCAGGGCTCAGGCAGGAATATAGGATCCTGGTTTTGCACCTTCTATTGTTAAGGATCCTCTCAGTGGCAGCAGCTTCAGGGTTAAAGTATCAAAGCTCTTGAAGACTCTGGATTGTCTTCTTGTCTGTTTTTACTTCCTCAGCTTTCCAACATTTTGTAAACCACTGCATTATCTACACTCTGAAATACTTGGAGGATTTCTCTTTTCCTGACACGCTATTAACTGATGAAACGGAAAAACACTTAGATTCTTAGATCTGCATTAGAAATGTGAAGTATGAAACATGGAATCATAAACATTACATTTATGGTAGTGATTATGATGAGGAAGAAGAAGGGATTATCTTGAGGCAGGGCAATCTTTACAGGCTGTGCTGGTTATTCTTGATTACTTAACCTCAGTGGTAGGTGCATTGCAACTTTTATATAATATTTTATATATCTTCTCTGAAAACTTTAAAAATGATATATATTTATGTTACATATGATATATGACAATACATAATGTAGACTTCTTATGCATACATCTTTAAGCTACAAATGCCAGTATTTTCTGATTTAAGAAACAGATGGAAAACAATTTGACTATGTCCCTGAATCAGCCCTGTTTCTGGCCTTGCTCCTTATGGTGTCTTTTTTTCAGGGCAGTCAGAGGGGTCATGTTAATATTTCAGTTGAATGATGTCATTCCTCTGCTCAAAACCCTCCAGTGACTCCCATCTCATTCATAGCTAAGCCAAATCTTGACTACACCTTCTACAACTCTCCATAGCTGTCTTCTCATTACTGTTCTGACAACTCTATTCATCTCTTTGTTCTCTCTGCTCTGACCATATTGGTCTCTGGTCTGTTTTTTCAACATATCAGGCAGGCTCTCACCCTAGGTATTCCTCCTTCTAATATCTGCATGGCTAATTTGTTAACTTCTCAACCTGTCTTTACATGGATATTCCTCCCTCAGGCATTTCTAATCTCACCAAGCATCATTTTTTTTTCCTTTTTGTACTTATTATTTAACGTGCTATCTATTTCACTTACTTTCATTATTAATTGCTCCTCCACTAGATCATAAAGCACATGATGGAAGAATTTTTTTTTGCAGGGAATGTGACTTGTCAAGCATAGGCATTTAGTAAGCATTTGTCAAGTGAATAAAAGAATGAATGGAGTATCATACTTCCCACTGCAGTCAAGGTATATTGAAATTGAATTTTTGCTATACCCTTTGTCAATAGCCTTTAAAACTATGGAGTATTTAAAAAAAGATTGGAAGAAGACTTGAAAAACCATCTTTAGAAAAAAAATCTATGAAACATGAAACTATTTCATTAGAGGTTGGAAGTTGAATCCAAATTTCCTTTGTACTTAGCACTGATTTGAATGATTCTCTTTTTGTTTTTAAAACCATTTTCAACTGGTAGTATTAGTTTTGTTGTGCATTCATAGTCTCAATTTCCATTAAGCTAATCTTCTGGTGAGCTTTTTATTCTTGTAGCTCAACAGCACATCCAAAAATTAGGGCAAAATCTACCTCATAACTTGCATGACTGTTTTATAGCTTTTGAAATAGATTTTCATGTAAATGAATATCTCTAGGATGCTTTATTAAAAAAATCAGAAAAATTGCATTTCTAAGATAGTATTTTTAACTGAAGGTTTGATGGAAAAATTTACACATATTTTAAAAAATCGCATCTCATAGCAAAATGCTTCCAGTGAAGATCATTTGCAGCCAAGCAGTTTTCTGATGACAAAAATATTAAAATATCATTATGTCATCTATTAATAAAGTGCTACTTTTGCAATTTTTTTGACACATTGAAGTAGGCTATCTGTGTGCATTATGCTGATAATCACTCATGTGTTCAGTATTTATAATCTGAACATTCATCCTAAATGGGATTCTTTACAGACTCTTGCTGTTTTTATTTAGATTTTTCATATGAAATATTATAAATGGAAACTACCATAACCTGAAACTGTTATAGCAATAAATACAAAGATATGATCCTGTTTTTCTCAGTTGAATACACAAACATTTTTTTGAATACACAAACATTTTAATACTGCTTTTCTGAATATAGGGAAATTTTCCTCACACCTTGTACACAGAGGTATTTATTTAGTTGTTATTGGTGATGATGGAGTTAATGACTGTTACGTCACTGTAATATGTGGGTATTACATGGTTAGAATCCTCCACTAAACTTTTATACTTTATGGAAGACATGTTTCTGGGTTATAAACAAATATCATTAAGGAAACTATGTATGGTAATTTTGCTTTCTTTTTCCTTTCAGTCTTCTAATGGAACATAGCTATGAAGCTCTTGCTAATGAGACACTCGGACCCTGTTCCCATGTTTTCTATTGTGAGTTCCAGTGTCCCGCTAGAAAATGAGATAATTATTAAATGTTAAAATGCAATATTATTTAAAACCCAGTAATAAAAAAATGAGTTAACGCCTTGGCATTGCAGGGTATGTTTCCGAAGTTTAAGTACTGCCTATTCACAGGTTAGGGTCTTGGGAAAAAATTGCCTATTTTTTACTCACATTTTCTTTTCATATTCTTTATTTTCTTATTTCATTGTTCCCTGAACTCCCCTCATGTCACAGAGCTGCCTCAAAGAAGTCAGCCCCAAATTAGACCTAAGGGCCAAACTATCACCATTTCAATAGAAGAAGCTCTGGTTTTACTATATTTTTATCTGTAATTCCTAAGATTTCCTAGTTTATGGTTCCATTCTATATTCTATGATTGTCAGTGAGTCATGAGTCTAATAGTTGCATGCTTTTTAATAATGGGTTTATAAGTTTTTTAAAAAAGATTTTATTTATTTATGAGAGACACAGAGAGAGAGACAGAGACATAGGCAGAGGGAGAAGCAGGCTCCCCATGGGGAGCCTGATGTGAGACTGGATCCCAGGACCCCAGGATCACAACCTGAGCCAAAGGCAGACGCTCAACCATTGAGCTACCCAGGAATCCCTATAAGTTTTTTTTTTTAGTATTTATTCTTTTGATACTTTGCTTGTTCATATGACTTCTTCTCAACAATAATTTAATGATGCAAGTTAGTGATGTAATTTTTATTTAAAAATGTGCAACTCATTAAAGGCAATATAAACAGTAAAACTGGTCATATCAAGTTTGATATTTCCATATTTAACTCATATAAGAACTGCAAGCCAACACAAGTTTGAAATTACATTTGTATGATTACCTAAGGAACATAATTATACTAAATCAATATTTTTTAAAAAAATATTATTTATTTGACAGAGAGAGAGAGAGAGACCACAAGCAGGGGGAACAGGAGAGGAAGCTAATATGGGGCTTAATCTCAGGACCCTGGAATCATGACCTGAGTTGAGGGCAGAAGCTTAAACAACTGAGCTACCCAGGGGCCCCTAAAACAACAAATCCTAACTACTCTCCTGTGTCAAAAGCACCCTTGTGGGATAGACTACATTTTCATCAGTAAGATAGACACTCTATAGTAGTATTTCTGATATAAGAAATTATCAGATTGACACTTCCACATTGTTTGTTCAAGGCTCACCTAACCCAAAAGTGCACACAGTCATACAGATGTCCTCCTATGACATGTAATTCTTGGTCTCAGAAAGAATTATTTTGATAAAATTAGAAAATTTTAATTATGAAATGATAACACTAAATTTGATGTTAAAATGACTAAATTTCTACATAATACCAAGTACAGATGAAATGGAAGAGAAATGCTATACTCTTTATTTTCTTTTCTCTTTGTTCCTTAATTCTGAGTATCACTCTTTTTTCTAGCAACAGAGATTTGAGCATTCCATAGCATTTTCTTCCTAAATCCTCAAGGAGCAAAATAATTATACTAGTCATGTAAAATTTCATGTAATAATCTTAAAATATAGATTCATAAAGAAAAATGTTTGAGAGTATTGGATAGGAACTGCTAAATATGTTTTTTCTTATAAATATTTGTAATAACTCAAAAATTAATGTTAGTTTATTTGGGTATTACATTATAGATTTTTCTGTGTCTTATAGTGAAAATATGTGACTAAAGAAATAAAAAATTATCTGAATGCTAAAATGTAAACTTTTTTGGTAGCAGACACATAGTCTTTCTAGCATTAACTCCATATAGATGGAGGAAGATGTGGTAATGCACTTGAATTAACAGTATTTCACACAAAATAAGCTATTGAACATGTATTGGTTGAATTAGGATAGTTTAAAAATATTGTATATGTTGGTTTTTGAAGCTAAAGAAGGCATATAGAATGAGCCCAGTTTTTATTTCTTAAATACATGATTTCATGAGTAATTAAATTAATTAATGGATGGGTATTTGTAGCTGTTTAGTGGCATGATTCTAGAGACCAGAGACTCTGGAATGAGATCACATGTATGACTATCTCTTAGTTTCAAAGTCTATAAAATGGGAAATATCTGTCTAATTTATTTCCCCAAAGAGGTAGGGACTTAGGATACTAATGGCAGGAATTCATTCAACACAATTTGGAAAGAGAAGGAAACAAAGATGTTTGCCGGGGGCTGTGGTGCCTGAAACAAGGAAAACAGCAACTTTTAGCAAAAAATGAGTGAAACGTTCTGCAGATTGACAAAGTAAGTTGTCATCCTCAAATGGAAAGGCAGAGAGCAAACCCCTCTGTGGAGTCCAGTAGGTAACATGAAAGGTCATAAAACAACTAAGGCTCTTCAGAACCTTTATGGAATTCTAGAAGGTCCTACTGCAGTGCAAGAGGCATTACTGCAGGTATAAAATCAAAGGTAATAACATGATTTAATTAACAGGTTATTCAAAACATCACAGTCATGAGCTTATTTATGAAAATTCTTAGCTTTAATACAAATGTTTTGCCTCCAAGATAATATGCTTCCTTCCTTTTTTGTCCCAGCTTGATGGTCTCTTATTTATTGACATGCCTCCTACCTTCCCCCCCACAATTTCAGTCCCTTTCAACTATCCCAGAAAGAAAATAGTGAAAGGAAGGGAATAGTAGGGTTCTGAGCCCCTTGGGCAGTTAGAAAGGGAAAGCAAACAAAACAATCACTGGTTGTGACAGAGATTGACAATCAAGGAGTCTAAAGTAGAGTCAGGAATGTGGTAAGAGAAAGGGAAGAAAGGAGATGTCCTAGAAGTCACTTGCCCTGTTAACCATCTGGCTGAGAGGGGCCTGAGGATAGCCTCCAACATTTGGAAGTACAGGTCTTGAAGAACAGAGGTTGAGCCTGAAGAAAGAGTAGATAGGGAAGGGTGGCCACCTGTCTCTTTGTAGAATGGGACCCACCACCTCAGGGAAGCAGCTTCACAGGCCATAGACCCTTTCATCATTGTCGGCAATATATGGAAGTCTTCATGGTGTTCCTGGAATAGTTGACCCTTCATGGCACTAGTAGATGGAGTGACAATGTTGACAAAGAAAAACAAGACATCTCAGAGATGAATTTGCTTCCAGATCAAGAAGTAGAACTGACCAACTGTGGGGGTGCCTGGGTGGCTCATCGGTTAAGCAAGCAACTCGTGATTTTGGTTCAGGTCATGATCTCAGGGTCATGGGCTCAAGCCCCACATCAGGCTCTGTGCTCAGCAGGGAATCTTCTTGAGGGTCGCTTTCCCTCTCTCTCTACCGCTGCCACCCACCACATGCTTGCATGCACATGTACTCTCTCTCTGAAATAAATAAATCTTAAAAAGAAAAGAGGTGGTACTGACCAAGAGGTGAGATCAGAAGGTAACAATTTTTTTTTTTTTTGTCCATGTCTCCTAAGTTTTGGGAGCCTTTTCTACTATCACTGGAATCCAGTTCAGATATTTCTTTCAGATCTTCTCACCTTCAGAGCAGTGCTTCTTGAACAGATGTTCCTCTTTATACACAAATTTCATCCTCTCAGGAATGGCACTGGACCAGGCTGGGGTGAGGGAACCTGGGGGGTAAGGTGGGGGAGCCCAAGACAATATGTTTCTATGTTCATTGCAAATACCTCCTCATAATGTCTCAAAAGAAAATTCTTCTATGTTAAAAAATGTGTAGCAAGGTATATTGAAGAGACATCTTTTTGAGTACAGTCCCAAAAGACAGCTATTGATGTTCAAGCTCTGTGTAGACACAAGAAGATATACCTGGTAAAATAATAATGATTCTTTTTTTTTTCATTTATGAGACACTTAATAGTAGATTGCTTACTTTTAAAGTATCTTGAAAATGTAAAAAAGGAAAAGTAGCTGAAAAAGAATCACCATTTCTATCATACTAGAAAAAACATCCAACTGAATTTAAAATGTTTAGCTGACACTTATGTGTGAATGCTATGGGAGAGGCTCACAGGGAGTAGAAAATATGATGTTCTTTTTTCTGTTGTTTGTACTATAGCCATCAATGAAATGGAGAATAAAAGTGAATCAGAAGAAAGAAGAACATGCAATCCCATTCATTAATTCATTTATCCACATTTATTAGTATTATTTATATGTAACTTGTACCAATTTGAAAGTTTTATTGCTTTGATTTGTTTTGCTTTGTTTTAGTACTTCAGAAATAAGTGAGATTTCTTCTTCTTTCTTTTTTTCCTTCCTTCCTTCCATCCTTGCTCCTTTCCTCCTTTCTTTTTTTTCTAAATATGTCTTCTTACTTATATCTTCCTCATAGAAATATATTTTTAACTAAAAGCAAATAGCAAGGAGATAAGAATATGCAACGGGAAAAAGATAGTCTTGTCAACAAATGGTGTTGGAAAAAGGGACAACCACATGCCAAAGAATGAAACTGGACCAAAAATAAGCTTAAAATGGATTAAGAACCTAAAAGTGAGACTTGAAACCATAACATTCCTAGAAGAAAACATAGGCAGTAATTTTTTGACATTATCCCTGGAAATATTTTTCTAGATATGTCTCCTCCAACAAGGGAAACAAAAGCAAAGAATTAACTATTGGGACTACATCAGAATAAAGGCTTTTGCACAACGAGGAACCCATCAACAAAACCATAAGGCAGCCTACCAAATAGAAGAAGATATTTGCAAATGATATATTCCATATGAGGTTAATATCCAAAATCTATAAAGAACTTATACAACTCAACACCAAAAAAATAGTCCAATTAAAAATGGGCAGAAAACATTCATAGACATTTTTCCAAAGAAGATATACATATAGCCAACAGACGCATAAAAAGGTGCTCCTTGGAGGGAGCCCAATGTGGGACTCAATCCTAGGACTCCAGGATCATGCCCTGGGCTGAAGGCTGGCACTCAATTGCTGAGCCACCTAGATGTCCCTCAATATAATTTTAGATTCTCAATTTTGTTTTAATATTTCAATCGTTTTTTAAAGAGCAGTTTTAGTTTCATAGCAAAATTGAGCAGAAAGTACAGTGATTTCCCATAAGCCCCCCCTAGTCCTCCTCATGCATAGCCTCCTCCATTATCAATACTTACTAGAATTTTAAAATTAATGCAGCACTTGTGTGCTTGGCTAGTTGAGCATCTGACTCTTGATTTGGGTTCTGGTCATGATCTCAGAGTCCTGAGATGGAGCCCAGTGACCAGCTCTGCACTGGGTGTGGATCCTGCTCGAGATTCTGACTCTCTTTTTGCCCCTAACCCCCCTAAAAAATGAAGATAAAAAATGAATACCTTTCTGTTATATTTTAATTATTTTAAAAAATGTGTGTTCTTTTGCACCATAAACTATTAAATCAATCTCTTATTTTTATATGTTAGAAATCATTATAATTAATTATTTTGACATCTAATAGCCTGTTATTGGGCACCTGGGTGGCTCAGTGGTTGAGCATCTTCCTTCAGCTCAGGTCATGATCCCGGGGTCCTGGATGGAGTTCTGCTTCACGGTCCCCACAGGGAGCCTGCTTCTCTCTCTGCCTATATCTCTGCCTCTCTCTGTGTCACTCATGAATAAGTAAATAAAATTCTTAAAAAATAATATTAACCTATTATTAAATATTTTTAAGAATACATTCTTAAGAGTTTAAATAAGATTCAGTTTGTGGTGAGCATCTAATTGGCCTCATCAAGTATGCAATTTTCACAGAAGGATTCTATGACTATACAGTGGGGCCTCCACTCAACAAATGTAGCATTTTCTTTATATAGGCATAAATTAATTTTAATTATGGCTAATTAAGTAAATAATGTAGTCTTTTCAAGTGCATTTCAGTTTTTGTATCTCTAATAGCTCACTCAGAAACTATTTTTCAAATGTTGCCTTATTGAATTAAAAACAAAAACAAAACAAGCACACCAACTTACACTTTCAGAGATTTTAAGTTATTAAATTCTGTGTATATATAAATGAATCTGTTTTAAATAATACATATTATTTGTACAAGATATAGATTTAAATATCAGATAAAAGCCAATGTAGAAATTGAAATTGAAGCTAAAAGAACTAAAAATGCAATTCAAGTTTAGCTGTGGTCCACTGAAGAGCGAACAACTTTGATCTTAGGAAAAGATTCATATTTGCTAAAAGATTCAATGACGTTTCTAAAATATTCATAATTAATTCAATTTAGCATACCATTTCCTTGACTTTTCCTTCATATTTGCTTGCTCTCCTGAACCTGTGAAGGTTCAGCTGTACCCATGTGGTTTTCCATTGGGTGACCCTAGAATTAACACAAAAATAGTACCATGGAGATTAACAACAACAACAAAAAAGAGAAGCCTTATCTTGAACTATGTAAGAAATACCTCAGGTTGTCAATGACACACACAAAAAAACAGCTGTATGACGATACAATCCCTTGAAGCATTATTTATAAATTATGCAGTGATAATTATAGTGATAACTGAGAAAAAAAAGAGTATAGCACCAGTCATGAAAGTGACACAGGTAACATCAGAAAAATGTAATTGATAATTCTTAATAATTTCAGAAAAGAACACTTGAATTTATTTACTAGTATATGTTATAGAGATGAAAGAGATTTTGGGATCCCTGGGTGGCACAGTGGTTTAGCACCTGCCTTTGGCCCAGGGCACGATCCTGGAGACCTGGGATCGAATCCCACGTCGGGCTCCCGGTGCAAGGAGCCTGCTTCTCCCTCTGCCTGTGTCTCTGCCTCTCTCTCTCTCTCTCTCTCTCTCTCTCTGTGACTATCATAAATAAAAAAAATAAAAAAAAGATGAAAGAGATTTTAAAGTATTTTAGGGGGAGTTGGTTTTCTGCTTAAAAGAATATTGATTTTAAGTTTAATTATGCGGATTTTATGTAATACAAAACTAATTAACTTACATTTTAATTATCAAAATATGTTTTTCTTGAGTTTTGACAATAAAAAATATTGACATTCTTTTTAATTGCTGTGATGCTATAAAAGTATCAAAAGGAAGATAAAACAAACAGCCAGTTTTATAGACCTTCTGACAATGGGACATGGCACCAACTAGGAAAAAGCCGAACTAAAAATGATTCCCTTGAATCTGCTTTAAAGTTCTCTAAATTACTTTGGTGGAGTCAAGGAAGGAGAGAATTTTGAGATCCAGGGATTTTGGGGGTTAATGTATTATTTCTACTATACCAGGCTTTATACTCAGCCTCATTATCCACGGTGTTTTAGTTACTGTCAAGAGTTATGAAGGAGCAAGAGAGAACATTCATGGACAGGTGGTTTAATATGGGGCTATCTGCCTATGGTATTTATCAAACTCTTACATGAGTAAATATAAAACATGTGCATGAATAACGTCTAATATCTTGCATCGTTTTATTCTAAAGTATCATATGTTTGTTTATTCTAATAATTATACATTCAAGTTTAATAGATTATAACATAACTCTTGTTTTGGATGTTTAAAGAAACATCCAGGCAAATTGTTTCAAGTTTGAACCTAATCGGTGTGTGAAATTTTACCTTTTTTCAGAGAGCCCTGTTACCCACCTTGGGCATTACACTATTATAGAGAGGCTAGTTTAAAACAAGACAAAGCACATCAAGGGAATGGATAGGAAAGAGAAGCAGATGACTGAGGGCCATTTTTGGGGGAATGCACACAGTTAAGAGGCAGAAAGCATAAAGATAATATAAGATATAAGAATTAGAAAGTGCTATAGATAAGGGAAAGGAACAGGATTAGTTCTTCCAGTGAAGATAGGATAAAGGGCAGCAAGATCAGCGCACAGATGCTCTTTAAGAATCAGGAAGCTTACCTAACAGAATGGTGACGATATGCAGGAATACATGGGCTCTTAGCACCAGGGCCCTGCTGACAGACCAGTGAGGTCAGGGCCACAGAGCAAGTAATAGTGGTGTGCCCCAAAGTGAAGATTAGAAAGATGTAAGGAAAGAAACCAGTACAGATGGCCATTCTACAGTCTTTATGGTTAAAGGCCACCAGGAACAAGATTGAATGCAAAAATTTGGAAAAAATCCAAGTGGACGTAAATTAAGATGACCAGCTCTGCTTATTATTCTTGGTCTTCTGCCCAGTTGTAAATACTCATCACAAACCCATCTTTTCAGAAGATAAATTAGTTACAGGATTGTTACATATTTGAACATATCAGGGCCGGGGCGGGTGGTCAAGATTATCTCTTAAAAAACTTTCCTAACATGCTGATATAGAATGAAATAAAAATTAAAAAAAAAAGTCAACTTTTTTTTTCTATTCCTTTGATGGAGAGAGGGGAAAAAATAGAAGTCTTTGACAAAGAAATGCTTTTACTTTTACTGTTCAAAGGGGACTTGTTTGGGAAACTGAACACATTAGCATCTGATGCTTGAGCTTTCCTTTCAAAGTGAAATTAAGCTGAGTAATAATAATCTCCTCCCTTTGACTTCTTTAAATAAATACATTCAAACATAAAACCTTGCATTGTGGCATGAGGCTTACAGTTTCTTTTACCTTTAATGAGACCAGGGCAAACCAAGGGGTAAGAATGATATGTTAATGAGAGGAGGAAGCCATGTGGCATTCCCAGGATGTAAAGAACTTTTATTCCTTGTGACTGTGTAAAGAGTTTCCTTCACTTGTTAACCTCCCTGCATTTTTATAGCACATAAAAGAGCATATGGACTTCCAATTGTAAAGGCACTTTGACTTGGGTATTTATACTGCTTTGCCAGGAATTTACATTTCCTTGAGGTAGAGTCAGCCCTCAGGGACTGCCTCCTCTTGTCTCTCAGAATAGGCCAAAGACATTTCTTTGATCAACTCCTCTCCCTCTGACACCCTCCCTCCCTCACAACCCCCCCTCATTCCTATTGCCTACAGACTTGTTGATTCCCTTCCTTTTATTGAGAATTACACCACCTAGACTTGTGTCTCGCTCTCCCAGCCATGTTCTGCTTGCTTTCTTCCAACCACTCAAACTAGGCATCTCATGTTGCTTTATATAGAACTAATGTTCACTTATATTTACCCTTATAGTTAAATTAAAAAAAATTCACTAGCGTCTTTTGTGTCAAATCTACATTCTGAAATCATTTCCCCAGTTTCTGGCATGTCTTTTCACAAATTTCCTTTAGTGAAAGTGTTTTGATGATAGACACTTCTTGGTTTCAGATATCAAAACTTTTAAAATTTCATTCCTGACTGGAATTTCGAATTTTAAGTTGATGACTATTTACTCTTAGAACATTAAAATGGTGATTTTACTGTTTTTCTGTGTTTGTTGATGCCATCAGTGAGTCAGTGGTCAGCCTTATTGCTCTTTGTAGCTGATCTGTCTTTTCCTCACGAGTGTGTTTTTTTTTTTTTTAAGATTTTATTTATTTATTCATGAGAGACACAGACACACAGGCAGAGGGAGAAGCAGGCTCCATGCAGGGAGCCCAATGTGGGACTGGATCCTGGGACTCCAGGATCATGCCCTGGGCTGAAGGCAGGCATTAAACCACTGAGCCTCCCAGAGATCCTCTTCAAGAGTGTTTTTAATTTATTTTCCTTTTCTTTGAGCTTCTTTCATTTCAATGTGAAATGTCTAAGTGTGGATTTCCTCTTACTTGCATTTTCCATGCTCCCTGGATCTGAAGTTTGCGGTCTTCCTCTCAGTAAAACTCACAGACACTTTTCTTTGAATAGTGCCTCTTTTTTAAATTTGTTTCCCTCTTTTTCTTGTGGGAGTTAATGAAGTATGTATTAGAATGTTTCTATTTTCTGTATAATTTTTAGCATTTCTCTCACAGCCCTATATCTTTTTCTGTACTCTGATGGCTTCGGAGAGCTCTCTCACTCTGTCTGATCTTGAATTTCAGTTTTTCAATTATAGTTCTCATTTTGAGGTCTTCTTTTCATTGTTTTCAAAACCTGTTGGCTTATTTCTTAAACGTTGCTCCAATTTTCATAATAGCCTTCTCAAAAACATATCAAATATGCTCATTTGGTATTCTGTGACCAGTAACCTGTGTGGGTGTGCCCCTTTCTTTCTTTGTGGGTGTCATCCCTCACTTATAGCACCACACTCACTGCCTGGGGTGTGAGGTGTTTGCTAATCTTCCCCTGTGAGCCCAGACTCTTCTTCCCACTGTTTCTGTGAAAATTCTATGAGGCCTAGATTGAAATTTGTTCGTTCATTTTCCAAAAAGGAGTGCCTTTATCCTGAAAATGCCTGAGGGTAATAACAACCTGAGCCCACTATAAAGTAAGTGGTTTTCTTGAGATTTTTGGAATATACAGGTGACATGAATGTATACCTTAAAATCACAGGAGGGATGAATTTTCAGGGGGATTTTTCCCCTTTTAGCTAGAACTAATGTTTAAAATAATCAAGTGTACATTTTGCCTTTTTTCTTGATGGTATATTTGTTCACTTTTTACCTTCAAATGTGAATATAATTTTATGAACTCAGTTTCTTGCAACCAAGTCCATCATCTTCCCCCCCCCCCCCCCCGCCCCCATACCCTACTTATGGATACCACCACCACTCCCCTGAGTTTGAGAATTCATCCATCCTTGACCCCTGGAACCTCCTCACTTTCCCATATCCAGTGACTGTGATAGGTTTTGAATTTTAGTCCATAGACATAAGGTTATATATCACTTTACCAAATGGAAACAAGTTCACAACTCAGGGCTGATTTGGTTCTGGATGATCCAGTCCTGCATATATGCTTCTTATACAAACTGCATTATGAGCAAAAGATTTTGAAATGAATAGATACATGAATAATGAAGTCCAGTAAACCAGAAGTTTTCAATGTCTATGACAGTTCTCTGTGGTTTGTTCATGATGAAATGTAGTATTGTATCCTCTGCCAAAGATATAATATAAATATCTACTTATACGGTTCATTGAAGGCATAAGTGCCCCATCATTTCTGAAACTTTTATTATTGCTATGGTACACTTGTCGTTGGGATAGAAGTTATGTTGCCATCATGCAACCATGATTCTATTAATTTATTTCCTGTGCCCCGTAGCTTTTGCCATCTCCAGCCATAAAACCAGTTGGGAATCTATTCTGGCACAAAACATACATTTATGAAACCCATGTATCTTGTTTTTTGCTCATAAGCCATATATATTCTATTCAGAGCATCTTCTGCATATCTCTCTAGTTACATTTCAACCTAGAAAAGAAATTCTTAAATATTAAAAATAATTTTGTTATTGTTCACATACTATGAAGTAGTAGCTAAACTTTTTCTTTACAATTAAAGTCACGATAATATCCCTATTTTTAGGGTCAGATTTGGATATACTGCAAAAATAATTTGTCTATAATAGTAATGAGAATTTTGGTTACTCCTAAGCCCTAGTGCCCACCACCCTTACTGCTTTCAAGGTGAAGGGTCTCTGTCTATACTCTTTGAATCCTAAGTCATCCTATGAGCACCTATCTCTAAGAACATTGGCTTCAGGATCACATTGCCTGGATCTATCATCCATTAATTTTGCCCAGTTATTATTCATCACTTATAAAATGGGACAGTACAGGAACTAATATATTTTAACTGAGTCCATACACATAAGGTCCTTAGAAGTTGTCAAGAACTGAAAAAAATTCTCAATAAATGACTAGCAGTAGGTGTAGCAATATCTTAATTCCAGTGGACCCAGTACAGTTAGATACTTACCATTTCAGGTCTAAGTAAATCCACAAGGTTCTAAATGTATGCTTTCCCTCATCATCCTTTTATTGTTCTCTGATATGCCTGCACATAAGCTAGATATTGCTTGTGCAATATTTTCCTTTGCTGAATCCTGTACTATCATCTCTTGTCTATCAACTCACCTTCATATAAGCCTTTACTAGTTATCTATTGATGTGGAACAAATGACCACAAAATGTGTAGCTCCTCTTATTTTATCTCACAATTTCAATAGGTCAGGTATTCAGATACAGCTTGGCTGGGTCCTCTACCCCAGGATCTTTCACAAGGTTGAAACAAAGTGTTGACTAAGACTGAAATCTTATTTGAAAGCTTGCCTGGCGAAGGACTGACCCTCTTCTCAATGTCCAGCAACATACAACATTGGTTTCAATCAGACATCTTATAGCAGCACTCTGAAAAATGCATTCTTATTTCAACCTTTCTTTATTGAGTAAAGCATTCCCAAATATCTACTGTATTCTTGTGTGAGATGATATGAAGTTATACTGCCAGCTTAGAATGGAAAGATTCTTCCCAATTCTGCTCCAGGCTTCTACCCTCTGGGTCATACCCATTCCTTTAAGCCTGAGTCAAACTTCATCTCCATGGAGTCTTTTCTCCATTCCCTGGACAATCATGATTATTCCTTTTTCTCACATATCCTTTTACTTTTAGAACCACATACTTTTCCAGTTTGATGTTTTCTGGTTTGTTCATATTTGTTCATGAGAAAAAGTTATTAACCAAGTAATAAGCAACTTGAGTGTACAAGCCATATCTTGTATGTATTTTGTACAACCCCTAACATAGTATTTGGAAGCTTGATGCAAATAATAACAATTATTATTATTATTATTACTATTACTTTATTATATTAAATGATTTTCTAACTGATTTTCATCAGGCAGATCTTGTAATTTAGTATTAAAAAAACAAAGGCTATGTTCTGGTAGATGCTTGGAAAGCACTCATGGGGGTTTATCTCTTTAATATCAAATTGTGTTTTCATTAATACACATTTAGAACAAATGCCATTTTTATTCTTTTTCTGAAAGAAATACTGCCAATTATGAGTAATCATAGCAAGTACAAATTCATGGCTTGAGTTTACAAACAACACTGGGAAAAATTTCTTCTAAAATTTTTTAAAGGCAGACTTAATTAGCATTGTTTATGTATTATAAAATGGCATGATATAGTTTTAGCAAATTTAACTGAGTCTCTTAGTGACAATGATGAGTGTGGTCAAGAACATCCAACAAAACTTTACAAAATCTCTACTTCCTTTACCTGGCCACCACCATTTTAAAGCATTCATATATATACGTTATATGTATATACATATACACGTATATATTTATATATTTCATATTTACATGTGTGTATGTTTCTGTATCAAAACACATATTAACAGACTGCACAGCTCATTTGAAGCTTCATCTGACAGCCATACATATGGAAGATTTCTAATATGGGATGTTCATTTAGAAGTTCTCACTGGGATTCCAGTATTCTACAATAGAAATGCAGACGCCTTTCTTCAGTGTGATGGTAGATGATAGATATTTTACCTCTGTTCACTCATATTTTTTCCCTAAGGTTTTCCTATTTTTACCTCTGGATCTTCATTTTTATATGCTTCACTTGTGTCCTTTATTGTAGTCTCAAGTAAGGTAGGCTGATATCTATATGCATAACGACATAGCTGAAGATGCTAAATGTGGTATTGGATCAACATAGTAGAAAGAAACCTCAAGTTCAGAACAGCATCTACGATCTTCTATGGGAGGATACCAGTTATAATGCTAGTACCAAAAGATTTTGGTTAGATGACGTTTGTTTCAGTTGTGTTGCAGCCCAAAAGGATGGAAATTTTATTTTCCTATGGGATCTCTGGAATCTCCTGACTCTATATTTATGCATCTCTCCAGCAGTTTTCAATGGAAGAACTGCCTGTACATTTGTCCATCTTGGATGCATCAACAAATCCCCAAAGCTGCTTTGCTCTGCATACCTTCTGCTCTTCTCCTCATGTAGCCATGCCTCAGATAGGGCTTAAATCTTCTCATGAAGCATGTGCGTTTGCATGTTGCAAACAGCTTAGGTTCTCTAGTAAGTTGTATGCATTGTCATGACTTTCTTCTTCTGGATGAGGGTCATGAATGCACGGAAAAGCTTTAGTTGTTTTCCAGTAGAGTTGGTTTCTGCCTTCTTTGGTGTTTATCCTATAGCAGGGAAGTCTTTCTTTCCTTCTGAACTAATAAACCACAATTTATTATAATGCTGAGCCCAAGTAGCTTTGCTTCTTTAGATTTTCCAACAGGAAATACATGAGATAAAGTTTAAGCATGGTGTATTTCCATGTTACCCTGACTTTCCTAGCAGATTTTAGGAAACACTTTAGGAAGTGGCCTCTAAGGCTTGGCTGAGTGTTTTATCCTTTCTGTACTGTTGGCAACTGGACTTTTTATGCTCTTAGCTATTTCATGTTTTGCGGAGTGAGTAGCATGACATGCAGTTAAATATTCGTCATAGTGAACTTCAGGCCAGGCATTCAGATAATAAGGCCCAGATTCATCTAGAAGGCAGGAAGACTTTAACACAGATGCCAGACAACATAAAGATGAGAACACAGGAAAGTGGATGTATCATGAAAATGCACTATGCTTATCATTTGTCTCATGTCTTCTGTCTCAGGCCCTTTCCTCAAGAGTAATTCCAGCTGGAAAAGGACAGCCTTCCTCAATATCTCCTACCCAGAGGTTCCACCCTGTGCTTCCCATGCCCTGTCCATGCCCGGTCTGCCCAAAGCACAGCCACCCCAGGTCAGGAATTGTTAATAGACATTTTGATACTTATTCTGATAACATGGTTCTTCAATATATAGGTACATTTGGAACAGAGCATGAATGTTCACATATCCTTTTGCTCCCTTTGAAACTGTCCTAATGCTACAGTGAATAAATATTTAAAAGAAATAAACTGAAATTATTTGGAAATAATTTTTTGAGTAAAGATAGACCATAATATGTCATTTTAACTCAATCAATCTGGTTTGTGTATTGAGGACAGACAGAAAAGAAGGCAAAGGCCAAGCAGGTCTATCAGTTGATAACATCTGCATAATACAGATGAGGAAAGATTGAGACTTTGCCTAGTGTGGTCATAATAAAGATGGCAAGAGTGATGGGATCCTAAATGTGAATATAATTTGACCTCAGAACTAACAGGATTTGCTACTGGATTGAGTAAAAGGCAACAGTCTATGACAAAGCCAAACAAATCTTTACTAGTGATAGAAGCAGATTCTTCCTTTATCCATCCTTCTGTCCTTTCTTCTTTCCCTTCTTCACACCCTCTCTCTCTTTCTTTCCTTTCTTTTTCTTTCTTTCTTTCTTTCTTTCTTTCTTTCTTTCTTTCTTTCTTTCTTTCTTCTTTCTTTCTTTTCTTTTTTTTAATTTTTTTAATTCTTTTTTTTTTATGATAGACACACACACAGAGAAAGAGAAAGAGGCAGAGACACAGGCAGAGGGAGAAGCAGGCTCCATGCACCAGGAGCCCGACGTGGGATTCGATCCTGGGTCTCCAGGATCGCACCCTGGGCCAAAGGCAGGCGCCAAACCACTGCGCCACTCAGGGATCCCCTCTTTCTTTTCTTCTTTCTTCTTCCCCTTTCTTTTACTATCTTGGGGGTGTACTTTTATACATGGTAAGCTGGAAACATCTACTGGACATCTGAGTAGAAATGTTGACTAAACAGTTGAATGTGACACACTAGAATTCAGAGGAAGAGTTCAGGCTAGAGATGGAAATCTGAAGCCATGAGGTTAAGTAATGTCATGAGGTCTTTGAGTATGAATAGAAGACAGTCCCAGGGCTTACCAGCCTTTGGAGCTCAGAGCATGAGAGGTGAGATTCAAAAAGCAGACTGAGAAACAAAAGCTAGAACAACAGGTCCCCTGGAATACAAAGGAAGAAACTGTTTTAGTGTTAAGTTACACCAAATATTGATGTTCAAGTCGCCTGGTGACTGGGGATTAGTCTTATAAATGGCTTTATAAGCACTGTGAGAATGAAATCATGGTCAAGGAGGATTCAAGAGAAAATGTGAAGAGTTCAGTTGAGGAGAGCAAGTTTGTCCAGACAACATTTTGTGGAGATTTGTCTTAATGTGGGGGTTAGGATAGGTGGAAGAGAAGTAAGAGATGTGGGAACTGACTTTAAATGTGTTTAGAGGGTTTTTTTTTTAATGTAAGAAAAGTATTTGATAAAAATAGAACCAGTAGAAATGCAGAAAATGGAGACGTGTTATAGCAGTGCCTAGTGTGGCTAAAAGGATTGGGTCTGTTGGGCAGGAGGAAAGATAAACACATGAGTGAAGGTGGCTCACCTGGCCTTACAGGAAACAGGGCAGAGCATGAAGAATGTGTGTCTGAGTCAATGTGTCATGTCTGACACATTGAAAATCTGGAGACACCCCTCCTGTCTATATCAGTTTTCTCAGGAGAATGGGAAGCAAGGTCAGCTGTGAGTGATAACTATGAGCCAAAGTTTTGCCTCATATAGGGACTGGATTTTACAGTCTGTTAGTTCTAGTTGATTTTTTATATGCATGAATATATTTGATAAAAATAAACTTTGAAGCTATTTAAAATTTGAAATAGTAAAAAATAGGATAAGAGAAAAAAGTGCATGCTCACTTATATAGATAGAGTTATATGTTTAGCTGTTTGAATAAATAAAGTGCAAGTTTATTTATTTACACTGTATAGCCTTCTTAACACCAAAAATGATCTGAGATGTAAGCAGAATTGTCAACATTGTAATGAAGTATCACAATTAATGTGTGGCTATACTTTTCAGCAAACAGAAATATCAGCTAGACTAACCCACCTAATTAGTAAAACATAGTAATGAAAATAAGATTTTTTCTTTGTAAAATAAAACCATATTCCAAGAATCAAAGAGTTAGAAACATAAAAATAACAGCAGCAAATGTGTTGAAAAATAGCTTTCTCATCTATCACTTATGAAAACCTGCATTTTGTCAGCCAAATCTTCCTAGTTAACAAATGAAAAACCATTACTATCATTTCCAACAAGATTATACACATGAAGTTCTGTGGAGTACACTGCCATCAAACTATAGTGAATTTCCAAGAAATTAAATGTTTAAAAAAACCTGTAAATTTGTTGGGAAATGCTCATAGAGGATGCTGTGATCTTTGAAAGAACCGAGGTCTTCTGCACTTAGGAATCACACTTTGATGCAGGCTTCTGGTATCCTTGTCAGCTCTAGTCTTGGATGGTGGATTCACCAGTTCACCAATGTTCCTACAGATCTATCTAGGATCCTGTGCCCATTGTGCTTAGACCTGGAGGGAATATTCAGGAATTCTCCTCAGACCTTTCTCATAGACCATGATGAAGAGTAGGTTTCTGAACAGTGACATGGACCACAATTGTTTTTACTCTGCAAGCGTTTTGAAAGTATGAAAAAAAAGCTGATTTAATCTCCATAATATTCACCATGGTTTATTGTATACTCAGAGCCTTAGTTATAATTTCAAACCAAGAACAAGGTCCTCCTGCATCTGACATCCAATGAGCCATGAAAGGAACTAAGTACATTCACTACCCTGGAGAGATTCCAGCAGCTTCTCCGCATGAGATCAGTATATAACAGATGGGACCAGGGTGACTGATTTAATTAGAATATTTTAATAGCAGAATAGAGAACATTGTACAGCTCTATCAGTTAGGAGGAAGGCCATTAAATGCACCAAAGTAATTGTTTCATTGGGAGGATATGTCAAATAAAATATATCTACATGTAATATATATATTTAATTTGAAGGGAATTTCAGATGATGATTATGAAAATGAAGTCATTATATAACATATGATGGTTATCTAAATCTTTATGAGAAATGAACCTTTAAAGCTCCTCAAATATTTATCTTGTCTTATTAATTGAAGTATCCTGCTGCTTTAAGCTCCTCTTGCCCTAGTCACTGTTGTCCTCTAGACTTTAGCATGATACATTAGAAGTGGTTTTTTTCAATCTTCTTAGAAGAAATATACATTTTTGAGACATAAAAAACAGTTTATAAAATATACAGTGTTTATCTAGAATTAGTGAACTCTCTAAAGGAAATAATAATACAAAAATGCAGTTCTTAGGGGAAGATAGCATCCTGCATTATGCTCTTCAATGAATTTTACAAAAGCAGAAAGCAAATTAATCTCTTTTAATTATTATTATTTAACAATAAAGTACTTGAAGGTTTTTATTGAAAAATTTACTGTTAGCCGAAAATTTACACTAAGGATTAGAGCCTTCAAAAAATGTTATCTGCTAGTCCTGAGGGATAATGTATTAAATATTATCTCCCAAATAGTCTATCATTTTATTATGAACAAATCATATATGTAATATAATAGAGAAAGTTTTCCTATGATAATGAATGATTGCCATAGCACAAGGCTTACCACCATGGTGCTTAATGGAAATTGAATTAATTCAATAATAGAATTTATGTCAATTAGCCTTAGTAGAATCTGTTGTTCAGTTTCTCATCAAGCAGCAATAAGAGAAAAATATCTTTTTTTACTGAAACAGCTCAGTCTTATTCCTGTATACGTGATAGGTATGTTTTTTTTTTTTAATTTCCTTCACAGATCAATATAATCAAGTAGATTTAAGGGAAGAGAAAATGAGATTATCTATTAACCTACTTACCTACCTTTCTGTCTGTATGTATCTAAAAGCCATTTTCTTTTGAAATAAAAAAAAGAATGGTGTATATTTTTATGTAGTAATAAAATATCATGCATTATTTTCTTGAAATAATAATTTTAATTAATGAGTTTTTTTTAAGTAACTGGTATACACATTCATCACCTATAACTTAAGGTATAATGGTAAATGCTTAGTATTAAATTCTAGTGAGGAGTGAGAATAACACAGGTAAGGAGAATACTAGATTCTTTACCTGTATTTACCAGGAGAGATCTTTGCTGTGAGAATCCAGAAAGTATCGTAGAGTCAAAGATACTACAGGGGCTTGATCAGGAAGTACCAAGGTGGCAATAGTTTTCTTCAGACTCAAAAATGAGCTGCAAACCCTCTCTTACCACCCCAGAACAAATCAAATTTCAAATGAGACAAAGCTCAGTGAGCAATGCCAATGGTACATTTCTCAGTTAAAGAAAGTGGCAGCCATGACATTATTTCACAGGATGCTTGTTGAAGGAGAATATATGTCCCCACATTACTGTAGAGCACAAATTGGCACAGTAGCTAGGAGTAACAGGCTTAGCTAGCATTACATGAATCACTGATAAATATACTAATCTTTTTTGAACTTTGAACATTAGCCGATGGCAAAAGTCAAAAATTCTCTGCAGTTTGTATTGTTTTCAAATTTTTCACAGCTAACAATTTGGGACATGAACAGTGTCCATATAAGAGAGTATCAGAAAATAAACCAAAGTGGATTGTGGCGTGGAGAGAATCGAATACCACCTGGTTGTGATGCCCTAAGAGTTATATTAATTTTCACGTGAGAAGAACCAAAGATTAATCAAAATCACATTATGTTATTTGTGTTTTGATCTATAAATATTCCTTATTCAGTTTTTTATTTAATAAACTACATGTAATTCTAATATTATCTTTTAGTCATTTTCAAGGAATGATTTTGCTTTTTTTAAAAAAAAAATAGTCTTGGTTTAAAAGAATCCTGACCAGTACTACTAGAGAGCCATTGACAATTGTAGTCTAATGCTTTAGTATCAATAATGATCAAAAAAGACAGGTGCATCTTATGACATGTGGCTTTATTCACACTCCATCTAGAATGAGTCTGCTCTGCATGCACCCATATGATACCACAGTGTGGCTCTTTACTTTCCACTTCCATCTCACCAGTGCTTTCCTTACCTCTGAAAAGTTCTTCCCCAGATGTATATGTAATAGTCCCAAGTCTGAAGGGTACACTATGAAAAGCCTTGTCTTAATTTTTTCCCTTCATCACAAATGCAGAGATTTAGAGTAAAACTTTATAAGACACCAGAAAGATAGGAAAACAATTGGGTCATTTCTTAATGCTCTTCTTAGGACTGATTCTCTGTGGATAAAATAATAAACCATTAAAAAGAAGTGTATCCATATTAAAATCACTTTTCCATTTTCCCTCTATAAAATATAACAAATGGAGTGGTTATTTATATTACCAATAGCTGAATTAGTTCCAGACTTTTGAGATCTTCTGTAAATGTTTACAGAGTTAGTGAAGGAGTGAAGCCAACCAGCTACTCTGTGCCTATGTGAAAATGATGCTAATATCTGGTTGTTAATAAAACCAAAGCTTCAGGCTATGATTTTTGAGGAACCAGCATTAGTTTCATCATGACATAGGAGACATTCTCTCTCCTTCTGCCTCTGTTGGAATGAATGTGTTGTATTGTGAGGTGTCCTGTGTAAGGGATTAACTAGAATGTATTAAAATTAAGCCTGTTAACATACTCTCACTAACACATTAATCTTATAAAAAAAAATTCTGGGGAGCTAATACCCAATATGTGCAGAATGTTTTTTAAAATGAATGAGTCCTTTATATACTGAGACAAAATGTATTTTTTAAAGCAAATTGGAAAGTGTCATTAGATGTCAAAATAATTAATATTCAAATGAAAGGATATATTTAATTAAAAGCTATAAATCTGGAAAAATGAGAGATTATAGTGATCTACAGTTGTGTTCAAAGACTTCAAAGACAGCAAGTTCATGAGTGGATTACATCTGGCTACTAAATCATTTAACTAAATGTATATTTGCAGCACATGTTGTAATTACTAGATGATATCTTATTGGTTCTATGTCAATAATGAGGACATTTAGACGAATAGTTCAAGAAAGTTGTCAATTGCCAATTCTGATAGAACTTGTAAGTAGCCTCTTAACGAGTACTCCAGATATATTGATTTATATTCTAGCAATTGGTGTCCAGTGCCCTGGTTACTGGGCATATAACAATATAATTAAGAGATCAAAACTTATGATATTAAGACTTTCCTTTCTAAGAGGGAAAATATATCTTCAGTATAGTTATGACATATTGGTCATCACCAAGTAATGCTTGGTTCAAATAAGTGCTTGGTTCTTGTTAAATTGGATATATAGATCAATCCATGCAACCATCTATAAAGGGCTTCACTCATTTGTTGGTTTAAAATTCTGGCTATCCAAATAAGAAGATTAAACATGATCCTAATTTAGCCAGTGGGAATGTGAATGCTAAAAGTATGCAAACAACTCACTATTCTGAAAATGTATTTTTTATGATCCTACATTGTTGTATCCAAATCACTGAATCAGAAGAAAAGTAATTTGCAATAGTGGGCAGTGAGTGGCAATAGTATAATCAGTGGGATTGTAAATAGCCAGTCGGAGAAGCCATGCAGGCCATCAGTAAGATACAGTAGGGTAACTGACCTCTAACGGTCATCTTGGTGTTTCCATAATCACTGGATACTGGAAGAGCTTTGAGGTTTCTTGCAAATATATTTAGTTAGTGGAAATACTAGTGATGATGATGATAATGCTAAGAGCTAATGTTTCAGAGTGACTACTCTGTAACGTAGCATTCCTATCATTTTACACGCGTTTTCTCCACTAATCTTATGAGGTAGTATTTTGAGAAAACTGGAGTACAGAGGAAGTAGTTTTCCAGATCCCAGAATTAGAGAGTGATAAAGCTAAGGGAGTTGATGTGGACAGTGTGATGTCTTTTTATACACATACATACACACACACACAATCATGCACATTGCCAAACTATCTCTCTTTAAATGTCTATTATCCTTGTGACATTTTAAAATCTAGGTATAATGTTAATCAGAAAAGATCAGATACCAACTATTAAGAAATGATTGATATTCCACTGCAAATGTTGTAAATGGTTCATTTTATTAAAGGCAAAGTGTCAAAAAAAAAGGCAAAGTATCAACATTGCATAGAAAGAATTTTAAACATGAACTATTTAATTAATGATGTTAGGATGTTCCTGATAGTTCATAACATTTTAATGGAAATGATTAATTAAATATTGAAAAGAGTACAAATCCTCAACTATCTTCTCTTGGCTCTTCTTAGAGGTGAGGGATTGGAGATCCGTGTTGGAACTATACTTCAACAAGTGGCAATCCAATATGCATTTCTCTTTGGTTCAATACTGTGTGTTATGTGTTAAACTGAGAGGAAAAAGCATAAAACTTATATTACACAGATGCATGGTATATTAATTTACTATTGTGACTGTAAAAAATGATGAATTTAATGGATTAAACATCATGTTTGTGTTCCTTTATTGTCTATAGGTAGAAATCCTAAAATCAAGGTTTCAGCAGAACTGTGATCTTACTGGAGGCTCTAAGGGAGAATTCATTTTCTTGCCTTTCCAGCTTCTCTAGGCCACCTGTATGCCTGCTTTCTTGACCCCTCCTCCATCTTCAAAGATGGTAGCATAGCATCTTCATATCTCTGTTTCTGTCACCTCTGCTTCCTCCGTCATGGAAGGATGTTTGTCAGTGCCTTTATGATGGCAATGGGCTCTCTTGGATCACCCAGAACCATCTCCTCCACTCAGGATCCATCTCTAATTTAATCACATTTGCAAAGTCCCTTTTGCCATGTAAGATAACATATTCACAGGCTCTGGGGTTTAGTACGTGGATATTTGGGGGTCAACATTCTGTCCAACACATACATATAGAAATATAATAGCAAGTGCAAATTAGCCTAGACCTTAAATCCCTATAAACATGTCCATTCATTGCTAAGTGCACTAAATTTTAGCAGTTTGCTTAGAATATCTTTTTTGCCTTATCACTGTGAAGTAAGCTGGAATTTAGAGAAGTTCTTTCATTTAGGATCCCATTGTGAACCTTTTCAAATAATAGCTGTAAGTGGTGAGAACCTATTTAAAAGAGCAGAATATGATGTGCTCTATCTTATCTGTTTGACAAATCATCATCAAACTGTTCTGTTTATGTAAGACAAAAGGTCCAGCTGTTTTGTGCTCTGGAAGGGGCCACCAATGGCCTACAGGTATGCTGAGGTGAAGGTTACCACTGGGTGAGTCTGGGGCCCTGGGTAGGGATTGGAGGATATGGAAGTAGCCTACCCTGCCCTGTGAGTTGGTACCCACCACAAGAAACGTGGTCTGTTCACACCAGGACACTGAACAAACCTTATCATTTCTACATGCTCCTGGCTTGCAAAAATATGAAAAAGCACTCAATCTAGCAATCTAACCTGTACTCATAGTGAGTGCTTCCGTCTTAGTTGTCTGCCTCACATTTAAAGTATTTGTCAGCCGTGTGTCTCAACACGACATAGGATATCTTTCATGATCTACAATCTTCCTGAATCTGCTACTCATCTCTCTTCCACAACCTTTCTCTTCCATACTACAGCATTTCTGATGTAAGTGAATTTGAGAACGCTGTTAGAGAAAAGTTTTTCTTCTCTAAAATAAAACATAAACAGGTTGTAGCCCAATGTTTATAGTATTTTCAATAAGAAGCATTTATTTAAAAGTAACGTTTGGGATTCCATATGCATGGAGCAGGCATTTCTAGTTCAAGCTTATCAGAGTCTGAGCATGAAGCCCCATATTTAATACTTACTGTGTGCCTTTTAGAAACATTGTTATCTTATTTGATCCTCTTAACAACTCCATAATGAACTAGGTCTCAACTTTCTTAAATCATATTTTATTTAATAGCATTGCAGTGGGCATTTTAACTAATGCTTAACTTCAAAATTAATTATCTTTCTACTATAGTCCACCCTTGGATCATTTAGCTTAACCCATTTATTTTACACAAGAGAAACCAGAGAAGCTGAGTATTTAAGTAACTTGCCCTTTCCTACATAATTGACATCACTAAATTTACACAGAATATTAACCCAAGGAGAGATTTCACTTGAAGGACCAGTAGAAAAAGCACATATGATTAAGCACAGGCGGTATCTGGCTCACCTAATGTGTCTATGACTTTTCTTCAGTTGTTTTTAACTCTAATCAAATGTGGAAGTATTCTAAGCTGAAAGTGGCAAATTTTCCAAAATCATTTCTGAAGACTAATAATTCATGTAGCCTTCCATCTCCTGAGCCTAGTCCAGCCCATGGTTACTGGCTTACTGTTCATGGATGCAGGTGGATTTTTTTTTTTTACTTTTGTTTTTGTTGTTGTTTTAATTTGTTTTTGGACTGTAGCTAGAATTTATGATAAGCAACTCTTCTTGACATTAGTGAGAAACATGAAGCAAGTCACTCTACAATAGAGTGAAGCTCTAGTAGCCTATTATTATTTCAGGGGTTCGTAACCTGGGCTCCACTAAACACTGCGAGATTTGTGGATAGACTCTTGGGGATTTATAAACTTAGGTGAGAAAAAGATGCATCTTTATTTTTACTGTCCCTTAACTGCAAGTTAGCATTTCCTTTGCTGTTAAATATAGGCAATGAAACACAGTAGTCCAAGCAATTCTAGGTGACTTTGTGAACAATAAAAATCAGAAATTTTCATGTTATATTCAAGTTATTGACAATATCAAAAAACACTATGTATTCTCACCACTACTTAGAAATTATGGAAGTTATTGTTAATATGTTAGCTTTATTTCAAGAAGTTGGTTTTCGGGATGCCAGGATAGCTCAGTGGTTGAGCATCTGCCTTTGGCTCAGGTCATGATCCCAGGGTCCTGGGATCGAGTTCCACATCAGGCTCATCACAGGGAGCCTGCTTCTCCCTCTGCCTGTGTCTCTTTCTCCCTGTGACTTTCATGAATAAATAAATAAAATCTTAAAAAAAAATAAGTTGGTTTTCTTTGTAATCCCATGCTTATTATCTACACATTAAAAAATGTTAGAGATCCTTCTAATCTTTTCATAATTTGGCTGTTGTTGATAGTGCTACTATAAACACTGGGTTTCATGCATCCCTTTGACCAGTATTTTTGTATCCTTCGTATAAATATCTAGTAGTGCAGCAATTGCTGTATTATGGGGTATTCTATGTTTAACTTTTGGGGGAAATTCCATATTGTTTTCCAGAGTGGCTACACCATTTTGCATTCCCACTAACAGTGTAAGAGGGTTTCTGTTTCTTGCATCCTGGCCAACATGTGTTTCCTGTATTTTTATTTTTAGCCATTCTGACTGGTAGGAGGTGATATTTCATTGTAGTTTTTTTGTATTTCCCTGATGATGAGTGGTGTTGAGCATCTTTTCACATGTCTGTTAGCCATCTGTATGTCTGTTCATGTCTGCTGCCCATTTACTGGATTATTTGGTTTTTAATGTTCAGTTTTATAAGTTCTTTATGTATTTTGGATTCTAATCCTTTAACAGATATGTCATTTGCAAATATCTTCTCCCATTCTATAGATTGCCTTTTAGTTCCATTGATCGCTTCCTTCACTGTACAGAAACTTTTTATTTTGAGGAAATACCAATAACTTATTTTTGCTTTTGTTTCTCTTGCCTAGTAAGAAGTTGCTACCGCTGATGTCAGAGAGGTTACTGCCTGTGTTCTCCTCCAGTATTTTGATGGTTTCCTTTCTCACATTAGGTCTTTCATTCATTTTTAATATCTTTTGTGTATGGTGTAAGAAAGTGGTCTAGTTTCATTCTTCTTCATGTTGCTATCCAGTTCCATCAACTGATGAATGGATAAAGAAAATGTTAAATATATATAGAGAGAAAGATCCCAGATGTGACCTTCCACGGGGCTTGGCTATTAGACTCTGCCATAAGAAGTGATATTTTCCTGCCCCAGATGACACCCAAGTCTGGAGCAGCAGAGGGGCTCAGCTCCACTAGTCTTAGCAGCTGCATTTCTGCTTTAGGCAACATGGGTAAAAGGACTGCTGACACTTTCATTAAAGTTATCTGAGATAATTACATATATATATATATGTATATATATATATGGATAAAGATGTGAGATATATATGTAGCTATATATATATGTAGCTATATATATATATATATATATATATATATATATATATATATATATATAATGGATACTATTCAGCTATCAAAAGAATGAAATCTTGACATTTGCGATGATGTGAATAGAGCTAGAGAGTATAATGCTAAGTGAAATAAGTCAGAGAAAGACAAATACCATATGATTTTACTCATATGTGGAATTTAAGAAACAAAACAAATGAACATGGGGAGGGGAAAGAGAGACAAACTAAGAACTATTAACTCTGGAGAACAAACTGATGGTTACTGATGGGGGAGATAGACAGGGTGCTAGGCTAAATGTGTGATGAGCATTAAAGAGGGCACTTGTGATGAGCACTGGGTGTTATAAGTGATGAATCATTAAACTCTACATCTGAAACTAATATTGCACTGTATGTTAACTAGCTAGAAATTAAATTAATAAAAGCTTCAGGGAAAAGAAGTTGGAGATCCTTGAGCTTCACTGGATTACCAAAGAGATCCATGACTCAAAAATTACCCTAATGAGGGAAGCCTGGGTAGCTCAGGGGTTTAAGCGCCTGCCTTTAGCCCAGGGCATGATCCTGGAGTCCTAGGATCGAGTCCCACATTAGGTTCACTGTGTGGAGCCTGCTTCTCCCTCTGCCTGTGTCTCTGCCTCTCTCTCTCCCTCTCTCTCTCTCTCTCTCTCTCTCTCTATCATGAATAAATAAATAAGATCTTTAAAAAAATTACCCAAATGAAATACTAGGAATTCTCCATACATGTTTCTCCTTCTCTGGACTTAGTAAGAATGAACCTAAAGTGTGATCAGTGCCCTTAACTTGTCCAACTTCTCCTTTCAAAATTGGGTAGAAAATTGAAATATGACTTGCTAACACTTCCTCTTCCTTTTCTCTCTGAGAACTGAACTCAAGTAACCATTAAAAATTCATGTATCACAAAATAGGGAAGGTATGCACTATTTGAATGCCTGATACTCAGTCTTTATTTATTTATTTTTTTTGAGAAACCACGTAACTCAACTTCCATAATATGATCTGCACGGCAGTAAATATTATAATGTATCTTCTCACAATGTGCATAATTTCTCCAAATGTCTAGGTTCTCTAGAATTCCACAGAGCCGATGGCTTTGTGCACTACAACACCCTAAATCTCGCAGTTTTCTTTCACTTTGGTTCACAAAACACTGGTGGCATAGAACTAAAGCCCAAATCCTATAACAGAATGGAGTTGAACTTTGGAGTTAGAGTCAAAGGTCGAGAGGTCGCTATTAGAGACAGGGTTGAGAGGACATGGATGCAACATCCTCTGGGATCATGCAGGAAGGGGAAAGCTTTACCTAAAACTGTAGATTTCAAATAAAATAATTAATCAATATTTCATTTTTTATCTTAAATTGAACATAAGAGTTCCATGAACTAGGCTGACGTCAAGTAAGTAGAATTTGGCTGCAAATGAGATTTGTTATAAAATCTGCATTTTTTATTGCATCCTATTGACAATTATAAATTGTAGTCCAGAGAGTTTCCCTAATGGCATTTTATTATCCAATTTTGTCAGATATATTGAACTTCTTGGATCTAACTCCTATTCAGGTCCATTAACCATTATTTTGGATTAGGGCCATAGATACATCCCAATCACAGCTATTTATCTCACAAACTTTACCTCAAGTCCCAAAGAATATTAGGTAGAAGAGTCTGATTAGATAGTTACAGGTCAGTTATCACTAGCAGAAACTTAGCATGTCATTTAAGAGTAAAATTGATTTTCTTTCCGTAAGACCCCTTTCTGAGAGTTTATATGATCTCTAGAGAGATCTGAAGTACAGAATGGAACATTAAAAGTGGAAGCAGAAACTAATGAATTGTATACTTAAAATAAGATAATAAAGTGATCTTATTTGTATTTTACTATAATTAATAATAAACTAAACTAAACTAAACTAAACTAAACTAAAATAAAATAAATAGAAGCAGAAAGAGCTGTTAGTTTCCATTCACATTTGCTCCATTGAAGGCATGAAGCTTTAGTCTGAATTTGCCAATCTAAACACTATTCCCCAATTAAAATTTGAAACTTTGCAAAGGGGCATGTGATAAAATATATCATATGCTCAGAACAATGCCTATTTCTGTAAGCATGTCTAAAAAATATTTAGCTGGCACTTTGAACATTTTATAAATTAAAATTTAAAATAGGTAAAATGGGACTTTATTTCCTCTGACTAAAATTAAAATAATCCGAAAATGGCAAAGAAAACCTAAATCATCCTGACTCAAATATATGATTTCAATGTGGATATTTTGGGATAAAACTTGGTCAATTTGTGATTCTTTCCACTTTATATTTTGTTCCATTATTCCTTAGCTTGTCTAAATATCTACAAAAAGATGGTATTGTCATGGCATCAAGAAAAGGTGTCTGTCCCAGTGTCATCTTCTGTCCATGACAGTATTTACTGAGATGGAACTCAATTAGCCAGGTGTTAAGGCAACTACCATGGAATCTGGTCCTGACACTAAGGACCCTGCCATGGCCTCTAGGCATGAGTCCAGGCACTTAGATATTTTGCTTACTTCTTCCAACACAGGATCTTCCCCTCCATAATCCCTTTTCAGCTCTACTCCTTTTCCCACCCCGTTGTTCTCGTTATTGATTCTTCATAACAAAGTACTCCAAATTTAGTGGCATAAAACCACTATTTCATTATATTTTTTGGGTTCTGAGAAGAAGGAATTCAGAAAAGGCCCAGCAGGGACAGCTTGTTTCTATTCTGAGCTATTTTGGGATTCATCTGGAATATATGAAGTCTGGAAACTTGAATCATATAAAGGCTTTTCTTTTACTCACATGTCTGAAAGTTGATGCTGGCTGTTGGTTGCAACCTCAGCTGGGCCTGTTGGCCTGACACCTACATGAAGACTCTCTTGGCTGCTTGGGCTTCCTCACAGCATGGATGGCTGGGTTCCAAGAACAAAAACATTGAAGAGAAACAGGCAGAAGTTGTTTGCCTTTTATTACTTAGCACTGGAATCCCATGATGTCACTTCTACGGTTTGTAAGCCCACCAGCCTCAAGAAGAAACACAGGCCCTACTTCTTGATCGTAGGCCTGTCAGACACACATAGGAAAAACAGAATGTGGAATGAGAGTACTTGTTGCAGTCATATTTGGAAAATAGCATCTGCCACATCCCCCTCTTAAGGGACTTTATTCTGTATCTGCAAAGGTCAAAGTTATCAGTATTTTCTGAAGCTTCCATCAAGTTCATAGCCTCATCTATTTTACTGGTTTGGCACCATAATGTGGAACTCCTCTAAAAGGTTTTCTCATCCATGGGTAAGGTGAAACATACGGAAGACTTCTCTATTCCCAGATGTCCCTTAAATATATATAACTCTGGCCATTCCCATTGTATGGAGCCAAGGGAAGACAGTGTTGAGCTCCTTTAGCTACTGTCAGAGTCTAAAGACCAGTCACATCTCTAGCTTTCTTCTCCCTGTTTATCAGTTGAGATCTTTGTCTATCTACCTGGGAAAAGGACCATTATATCTGCATGTTATCTTTCCTACTCTCATATCATTTACATTACTCTGTGCTGTACATGTTTAATCCCTGAATTTTGGGAATATCCAAATCATTTTTTTCTTTCCTACTATTGTGCATTTATATAAATCAAAAGTACATTCAGAGTATGCCCCAGCTTTAGATTTTAAAAGCTGTTTTGGAAATCAAGATAAATTATTTGATTATTTGTTTATATTTTGTGTTTCCCCTTCTCAAGGCAATAACTCAGTATTATTTTAATGGTGGATGAACAACAAGGTAAAAGAGAACTAAGAAAGAGAAAAAAAATCAATTGAATAATATTTCAAAATACTATTCTGCTACATTTGCAGAAAGACCATTAATTCATTAATTATATATATAATTAATTCATTAATTTCATATATATATATAAATATATATATATATATTCATGAGAGACAGAGAGAAAGAGGCAGAAACATAGACAGAGGGAGAAGCAGGCTCCCTGTAGGGAGCCCGATGTGGAACTTGATCCCAGAACTTGGGATCACACTGAGCTGAAGGCAGATGCTCAACCTCTGAGCTACCCAGCATCCCTAACTATTATATTTTCAATTGTATTTGGTAATGAATAAGCTTCCAAATCTGAATATAAATAATATTTATTATGAGTATGCCATTCTAAAATATATTAATCTGATTCGAGGAGATATGAAATTTTTCCAATATCCTTTATATTTTTAATTGTTTAGGGTATAATGAAATGATCTCTGCTTTCTGTAAATATTCAGTTTACATCAGATTCCAGGGAAACCCAGAAATAGGGCCTTTAGTCCTACCTCCATCTTTAAAAAAAAATATTGAATGATTTGAGAGAGAGTGAGAAAGCACATGGGTTTGGGGGTGGTAGGGATGACAGAGACAGAGGATTTCAAGGAGACTGTGCACTAGGCATGAGACTGCTCATGACCTGAGCTGAAACCAAGAACTAGACACTCAACCAACTGAACTACCCAGGTGTCTACTACCTCATCCTTTTATATTCTAATTTGATGTAGCTTCTATTTGTTGTGTTAACAGATGTCCCATGTTTAAATTCAATTGATACATATAATACATGTTTTGCCAATCTGATGGGTTTATACAAAAAATAAGTGTCAATTAGTTGTTAAGTCCTTATGGTTGAAATTATGACATTTACCCTATCAATCAATCTATCAATCAATACTGATTTATCCTTCTGCTTTCTTCTAAAATACTGGCATATGTAAGGTTAGATGATGCACTCAAGTGAAATATCTATGATTATTTTGCTTAAATAGGCTCTTAGACATAGGGAAGATATAGTTACACTCAGAAATACTCTTAGTCTACTCAGAAACTGAGGAGTTTTCAGAAGATTATTCTTCAAAACAGAGGAGATATATACTCAAACATGCTCCATTTATTTATTTTTATTTTTATTTTTAATACTTATTTATTCATGAAAAGCAGAAAGAGAGAGAGAGAGAGAGATGTAGGCAGAGGGAGAAATAGGCTTCTTGCAGGGAGCCTGATGTGGGACTAGATCACGGATCCTGGGATCAGGCCCTGAGCCAAAGGCAGATGTTCAACTGCTGAGCCACCCAGGCATCCCAAACATGCTCCATTTAGACTTTTGGTTTCTGCTTCTGCATGTAAGGAGCTTGGAAGTAACTATCCTAACAACAAATAAAAATCTGAAAAGACTGGAAAACCAACAAGTCTTCTTGAATCCATAAAAAGGAAGAATACAGAACAAACCACTGTCCTCAAGACTCGAGAAAGAGATGAAAAAAGGAGTCAGAGTTTCTGTGAGTCTCAAAAAATAAGCCAGTCATATAAACTATTGCTTTTCCACGTTGGGTGAAACTGCTGGTTTCTTAGCATGAAGAATCATAGGAATAACACCAAAATACTAGTAGTCACAAATTGTATTCACAGCCAGGAACATGCAAGGAAAACAAAACTAAGAAACAATTATGTAAGGATGTCCAAGATGAAAGAGAAGTTATTCCTTTCATTAAATTCTTACTCCATAGTAATGCAGTGGGATGAAATAGAAACTCTCATGATGCACTATTGCTGCATAACAAAGGGCAATGACTATTCCCTGGCTCCTATACTTGTCTGAGTTGCAAGCTAAACTAGCTATGTTTTGTTTTGTTTTGTGAGTTTTTACCATAAAGCACAATTTTTACCTGAAAGAAAAACTGACCAAACAACTATGCTATTCAGAACTGAATATTTGGCAGACATTTTCTTAATAGAAAGAAATCAAACCTGCTGATTTAAGAGAAGCATCTGATAATACTTGTTGCCAATGAAGAAATTCGAGATTTCAAATGAAAATTAGAAATTTGGAGAACGTGTATCCACCACTATGAGACTGATGCTATCTAATTCTTAAATACTTTTCTGATGATTGCTGGTGAAATTAATTAATGTGATATTTAATACTGTATAATGAAATGTCATAATTTGAAAGATCAGCATTACTCAATAAAACAATACTTTCAAATGATCTGTGCATGATGTTACATAATCATTTGTGGTTAAAAGATTCATTCGAAGTGGAAAATAGACCAATGGATTTGAGTGTAAAAATGCAAAAATTGATATTTTCTGTTTCCACATTTCAACTTCTATTTAAAAATGACCAAATTTTGGTATAGTGTTAATGAAGAATATCCCCACTTATCTGAAAAAAGCTATTTGTATCATCCCCATTGTTTCCAACCACATATGTCTATGAGGCTGGATTTTGTTCTTATACTTTAAATAGTTTATGACAACACAAAGAATATGGAGACAGGTATAAGAATCAAGGTAGTTAAGAGAGACATTTAATAGATTTACAAAAATGAAAAGTTTTCATTTTTTAGTATTAGAAAATAAAGTTAGTTTTTCACAAAAGCAACTTACTGTTTTTGTAAAAGATTGAATTAAAAAATACTTAAAAAATTTTCTTACACTCAATTTTGAACTAATTAGTGGCTATAACCCACAGAGACAAAAGCTCTCAGCTCCTCAATGGTTTATAACAATATAAAGGGAGGTGAGACAAAATCTTTAAAAAATTGCAAACCACTCCAGTTTCCAAACAGTTTGGTGTTGTGCATTTGTTGGGCAGATTGTTGACATATCTGACCAATATGTGACTGCTCCCTCTTGAATATAATTTTCATCCTTATCTTTCATTATACTATTCTGAGGTTTTCCTGTTCCCCTATTACTCCTTTTAAATGTTGGTGTTTCCTAAGGTTTACTCCTAGCCACATACCATTTCTCCTCTAACTTTTCCCTGGGCAACTATTGGGGAGAGCATGCATCTGCCATGGATTACCCTGTACATTCTTAATAGGCATACCAAGAGTGTAAAGCTATGACCACTCTTTCTTTGGGCTATTTCTTTGGGCTTTATTTTCAGTGGATGATTTTGAGGCCTGGGGTGAAGTCTCCCTCAAAACAAAGAGCAAACCGGCTTCTCTCCCTGTAGAAACAATAGATTTTTCATGCTAGGTGTTCCACTTCTGCAGTGCAGCCTAGTGCATGTGCAATTGTCCACATGGACCACTTGAGTCACTCTGGGATTTGAATGATATAGCAAGCTATCAGAAATAGATGTGAAACTGGCTACTGCTCCTTGTCTCTTATCAGGGTGCCTGTGCTTCTGCCAGCACCTATGAAACTGTGGCAGGCAAACTTGTTGGCTTGCGACCAGAATAAAACCCTAGACATTGTTGCACAGTTCTTGAGAATGACCTCTTTCTCACTTATGGTTTCCTTCTAAAATTCAGAAATAGCAATGACTACAAAATGTATGACTTTAGCCTGGATTACTGTCCCAGTTACAGATTGCTAACTAAAATAATATGAAAAAGACACTTTTCATTCTCTATGTGCCCAAAGTTTAATTATCTAGGGTAATTAATTTATTCAATGGTTATAAATTCCCTGAATTTATATACCTGGGATCTTGCCATATAGATCTTCTGTATTCTTTGCAGACCTAAGTTTGGTATCAGGTTATGTTACACTTTAGTAGGTCCTCACTAAGAGTTAGTGATCAGTGATAATATTTTCTTCTTTGGTGCCCTAGTATCACCTAAGAATTCCCAGCAATAATTCAAAAGTAAATTACTTCCCCAGACCCCAGACTTTCTTGATTTGTTTTCTTTTCTTTCACCATTTCCAGAAATATAATTAATTTAGCCTGAGAGGTTTTTTACAAGTTGCTGCCCTAGCCCATGGCCTTTCCAACAATGTACCTCTGAGAGAGTCTGGAAACTTAGTTGAGCAGAGAGCTATAGCCAGGCCTTCTGTTCAAATGCACCAAATGTGACATATCGGCTCCCAAAGTGCACTCTGTGCTCACTGTTGGTGTGACCATGGCCCTAAGCCAAACCTTGCTGTGGACCCATTACCCTTAGTAAAAAAGGAAAAAAAAAATATGTCCCTTATAATGACTTTTTAGATATAGTTTCAGGATCCTAATTATTAACAATATTTTTCCATAGTGAAGCATAAAATGATGTAAACTTTAATATCATAATTAAAGCTTTGGTATTGTCTCAGGAGGGCTTCAACAGGGCATTTGTGTAGGTCACAAGAAACTCCCAGAGGCAGCTACACAAAGCTAAAGGTTGATTTGAAGTGATGACAAAATACTATCAATGGGGAGTCCTTCCAGAACAATAAGGCCATTTGATTTCTTACCATATAGTCCTATAGAACTCAGCTTTAGATACTTCAAGCCAGGATTCTTATAACCTATGTGAGAGTTATAGATTGATTGCAGTTTCTATGAATTCATACTCTATTTTCTACCACTACCAAGTGTGACTAGTTAATAATCTTCAGGATGAGATATATCCCAGAATTTAAAAATAATTCTTGATTTTGATATGACATTGACAGAGTCCTTTGTAATTGTTCATCAGAAAAACATAGATCCAGCTATTATTCTAATTACAACCTTTGTTTGAAATAAGGTAGAGAGAAAAACACATATAAAACATACGTACATAAAATAGAACTGTGTGCATATGGGGCACCTGGGTGGCTCAGTCAGATAGGTGTCTACCTTTGGCTCAGGTCATGATCCCAGGGTCCTGGGATTAAGCCCCATATTGGGCTCCCTGTTCAGCTGGAAGTCTGCTTCTCCTTCTCCTGCTCCCTGCTTATGCTTTCTCTCTCTCTGTCAAATAAATAAATAAAATCTTAAAAAAAAAAAAGAAATGTGTGCATATGAAAATACATACAATCTCATGTCCTTGAAACAAATGTATCATTCTTTTATTCCTTTAGAGAATTTTACATGATTTCTAGATTACTCTTAAAATTGTTATTTGGCATTTCATTTGGATGTCAATTTTTCCCATGTTGTTAATTTCTGTAACAATTAGAATTTATAAGAACTATAAATGACATTCACCTCATGTTATATTTAGAAGGTGTCAAGGTGTAAATATTGTGAGGTTTGCATTACATTCCAATGTTTTAGGCATTTAATTCCTGTCTTTGGGAGAGAGCAATTTTCATTTTCTGGGATCCACCACAGAAGTGCCTTAATGTGCATCACATGTTGGGCTCTGGAACTCTTATTCTTTGCTGGTGGGAATGCAAAATGGTACAGCCACCTGGGAAAACAGTTCAGTGGTTTCTTAATATACTCCTATCAGGCAATCCAGCAATCATACTGCTTGGTACTTATCTAAAGGAGTTGAAAACTTTTATCTACAGAAAAACTTGGAACAAACGTTTATAGTAGTTTTATTTATAATTGCCAAAACTTGGAAGCAATTAAGTTGTCTTTCAGTAGGTGAATTGATAAACAGTGATCCATCCAGACAATGGAATATTATTCAGCACGAAAAATAAATGAGCTGTCATGCCATGAAAAGGCACATAGGGAATTTTAAATGCTTCTTTCCTACTAAAGGAAAGAAGCCAATATGAAAAGGCTACATATGGTATGATTATAACTATATGACATTCTGGAAAAGATGAAATTATGGAGACAGTAAAAAGATCAGTGGTTGTCAGGGGTTGAGTTAGGGGAATCAATAAGGAGAGAGCGTACAGAGGAATTTTTAGGACAATAAAAAATATATGATATCATAACGATGGATACATGTTATCATACATTGCTGAAACCCATAGAATGTACAACAAAGAGTGAACCCTAGTGTAAATATGGACTTTGAGTAATTATGAGGTGTCTATATTGGCTCCTCAGTTGTAAGAAATGTAACATCCTGGTGATGGATGTTACATCTCTGTACCTTGCCCATCAATTCTGCTGTGGACTTTAAACTGTTCTAAACAAAAGTCTTAAAAATTAATTTTCCATTTTTATAGAAGAAAAAGTAAAAATATCTGACTTATCTCGCAACCTTAAGAGGACCAAATACAAATTTAAATGTGATTTAGAGAGTATTGATAATAATGATAAAAAAAAAACCTATGACTCTAACACTCACTATGTGCCAGTCATTGTTGTGCATACACAATGCTTTAAGTATATTAACATCGTCTTTACTACAAACCTGTGGTGTGTATTTTATTATTATACTGACACTCCAGCTGGGGAAATTATGGCTTTGAGAAGTTGAGTAACATGTTAAAGTCATGCAGCTTGGAGGAGTGGAGCCAAGGTAGGATTTCAGGTGTGGTCTGACTCATGAGTTTATCTCTTAATTCCTATGTCATAGAGCCACTCCAGGTATTAACTACATTCCATTACTATTAAGTATCTATAAGGAATAGGAAATCACTGCCACTATTAATAATGATATGGATTTCCAGAACAAATTAACATACCTACAACCCTGTTGCCCATGAGTTTGGAAATATTTTGGCTTCCCAAATGAAGGTCTGGGATGTTCCACCCCCTGGGTTTCCTATGCTAAGGGTTAGCCTTAAATTAATATGAATTTGTAAAGTAGTTCAGAAGCCCTAGGTTTCATCAAAAGACATATACATCAGGGAGGTACTCTAGAATCATCAACTACATGAATGCAGAAGAGTCTTGTCATAAGGGCTGGGTAAAAGGGCTGAACACAAAGCGCAGGGATGATGGGAAACACAATAGTCTTAGGATCTACCTCTGATCACTCTTGAGTCAACATGTAAGAAATAATCAGGTATTTTCCAGAAGTTGCTGAAAAATTATGTCTGCCTTCTTGTAGCATGATGCAAGATTAATTTGTCAGACTAACCTACTCAAATTTGAATATATATGTAGAGTGTGAAAGTGAATAATTGGTAATAATCTCCATCAGTGTATACACTGGAACACTTTCTGTTGTCTCAAAATCACCAAAGCCTGGATGTTAACAACAGTTGATGAACATATCTTCATTTCTAAAGACAGGATTTTTAAAGACATGAATGAACTGGTTTTGTGATTATTGAAGCCAAAGAGAAAGGTACTTGGGTCCAACTGAAGTGCCAGCCTGCCCCACCCAGAAAGCACACTTTGTGAGAACCAATGGAAAGGAGCCTGAACTGCTGGAACCCATTCCCTATGAATTCATGGCATGATAACTGTAAAGAAAATAAAAGACCTCAGGATTGTAAAAGTGTTTCTCTTAAAAAAAACAAAAGTGCATAGAGAAGTAGCTATAGTTATTTTTAGTACAAGGCGTCTTTGCTAAATAATAGCAAAAAACTTACAAAAATGAAAATGTTGTGTTATTTCCCAGCCCATTTCCATGGGGGAGAAGTGCTGCACAATTCTCCCTACCCCAGGCAAGTGTGGCAGCCTCAAAGAACATACAAAAATATGGAGGTTGTTTGCACTGATATATTGACTGATATTTCACTCCCTGACTAGATGTTCATTATCAGTCATGTCCCAAATTATAACCAGGAGCCATCAAACATTAGGAAATTCGGGGATCCCTGGGTGGCGCAGCAGTTTGGCGCCTGCCTTTGGCCCAGGGCGCGATCCTAGAAACCCAGGATCGAATCCCACATTGGGCTCCTGGTGCATGGAGCCTGCTTCTCCCTCTGCCTATATCTCTGCCTCTCTCTCTCTCTCTCTCTGTGTGTGACTATCATAAATTTAAAAAAAATAAAATAAAAAATAAAAAATTAGTAAATTCTTGGTAAAGTTAGGATGTGCCCTAGGGGCTTTGTGTACATGCTGATGGAGGCAGTTTTCTGTTATCAGCCTGAGGAGGCCAAAAACAGAAAGCTGGCTGGATGAGCCATAAAGTTAAGGCAAGAAGGAAGAAAGCAGTAGAAGAAATAAGTGCTTCATGGGACAAGGGGTTTTACATTTTTATTTGGGACAAATGGCCTCTACAGGAAGTAACTTTGCTATTGTTATCTTGACAAAAACCTGACCCAGAATAGCTACCTCCCCAGAGAAGGTGATCCCAAATGTACAACCCTGGGCAGGGGCTGAGGGAAGGTATAAAGTGAAGAAGGCCCTGGCAAGGGCATGATGTCAGTAAGAAAAGAGCCCTGAGAAAGGCACACAGTAGGCCTCCAGAAACAAAGGGCAGTGGTGAGTGGGGATGCCCTCAAGGTCACTGAGTAAATCTTTCCCTCTTCCTTTGACTCCCCTCCTCCACTACTCTAGCCTTGAAGGAGAGGCAGGGTGAAGATGGGTTAGAAAGGAAAAGGAAAGGAAAGATGGTGGCTGCTCCCCTTCCTCACTGCTTGCCCAGATCCAGAGTGGTCTCAGGAGGGATAGGACATATGTGTTTGGTGGATGACAGGTTACAATTTTAATTGAGAGTAGATTGGAATTAATATGACCAGAAAGCAAAAAATAAATAAATAAATAAATAAATAAATAAATAAATAAATAAATAAATAAAATGACTAGAAAGCTATTGGATTTTCCCAGGATGCTCCTAAGGATAAGGGAAGGGAAAATTGACAAAACCTATTTTAGGGCAACAATGATGGTAGAAGATAAAACTTCATATTCTGAGTGCAGCCCATCCTAAAAGCTAGTTGCTCTAAATTTGTTCAGGGTGAAATTCTGGAAATTCTGGAAAAATCAAAGCACTCTCCATACCCTCTCCTTGCCGTGTGAAGAATCACATTAATTCTGCAAATCCCCAGTGCTACCTATTAACTATTGCTCTTGAAGATTAAAAAAAAAAAGACACGTGGGGGGAGGAAGTATAGCACTTCTTCTTAAAGTACAATAGACCTTCTGACTCTTTTGCCGTGATTTTCTGTCAGTGTTTTAAATAACTGGGAAGTTATCTCATGATTTTCATAATTGGCTAGTATCACAATAGTCACCTGGTCAGACTTGTTCTGATAGGTTTTGAGGCAAATATCATGGGGAGCACGAGTTAAAGCATGGTACCCACAATACCATAGAATCCTTGGGCTGCACAAAGTCCCTATTTATACATGTGCTTTCCTGCCTCTTAATTTCTCGGACACGACTGAATTCTAAGCTTAGAGAAATATACTGTGGCAAAGCCCACATGAGGCAGCATTTGATAAACAAACAGTGTTGGGAAGGGAGAGCTCTTTGGAGCCTGGGCCAGGGCTCCTGTGCCCAGGGCTTGCTCTTGGAAGCTCCCTGCCTGCTGTGAACCAGCTTCCTACCCTCTGAGCCTTGTTGTCTTGCCAACCATGGAAGCTGACATTTTTCCTCTTATTTTCTTTTGCATTTAGAAAAGGTTCTTGAAGTAACACCTGAGGGACAGGCAGCAGAGCAGATCTCGTGGAAAAAAGGGAAAAGAAAAGCCACCAAAGACAAATACTACTCCCCCAACCGAAACCACAAAGTAAACAAAAAATGATACAAAATAAAAAGAGGAAGGAAGCTTTTGGGAACAGTGGAAATGTCTCTGTCATGTTGATAATCAGAGAATTATTTTAAAGAGATTGTCTCCAGCTGAGAGAAAATTGGACTGGAGGAGGGTATTAAATGGCTCTCTTTATCCAGTTCTTAAAATAAAATAGACTAGCAGTCTCTGTAATTTTTGAAATAGGCACTAAATAATTTTATTACATCTATATCTACAAAGCACTGGCATATAAGACATATGGATGGCTTTAATAAGTAGGTGAATGTAAAATAAATATGCCCAATAATACATATATGTTAATTAATTGAATTTAAATACAATTTTTGGGATGCCTGAGTGGCTCAGTGGTTGAGCATCTGCCTTTGGCTCAGAGCATGACCCTGGGTCCAGGGATCGAGTCCCACATCAGCTCCCTGCGGGAAGCCTGCTTCTCCCCCTGCCTATGTCTCTGCCTCTCTCTCTCTGTGTCTCTCAAAACTAAATAAATTTAAATAAGTAAATAAATAAATAAAATTTAAAAAATAAAAACAAAATATATATACAGCATACATTCTTATATAAGAAATATATAATTTTATATAATAATATAGCTTAATTATATAATTTATATAATATAATTTATGAAAAATTATGTATAAATAATACAAATATCTTGTATATATGTGTGTGTATATAATTCCTTTATATATATATATATGTGTGTGTGTCTGTGTATAGTGCCTAGACACCATCCGCATATATAGATGTATACATTTAAACTCCTTCAACTGAACATTTGCATTGTTTTTTGTATTAATTTTTGTTTATAAAATTGTATTTTAAATGTTCTTACTTTAACAATACTAAAAATGTTCTATTTTTACAATACACCTAGCTCATAGTAGAAGACTGATCTTGACAATTTTGAATTACTTTTATATAAAGTATATTCAATGTCTGGAAGTTAGGAAATCCTGTGATTTTTCAATGACTGAATTGTGTTTTAGTGAAAGTCCTGCCTTCAGGTAGCTTATTCTCTTTTCCCATAGATATATTATCAGATTTATGTAACTGCCTTGCTTATTATTCCTCTAGGTAAAGAAATTCTTTTCAAAGAGATGCTCTTAAAAGACACATTTGTGTTCTGCTTAGAATAACCACATGAAGTCTATCTAGGATACATAATCCAAGTTTGCAAGTATCTGACCTTGTGTTAGGGAGAAGACATGCTGTGCACGCTGGTTGTAAATGTGATTTTTTGCAGTGCTGAAGCACGAGAAGGCAGAAATTCACTAGCTTGGCCCAGAAGAATGGAATCATTCTGAGTGGGCCTAATAACAGGTGGAAGAAAAAACAGTTGAGTCCGTTTTAAAAATTGATGAGAAGAAAGCACATGTATTGACAAGAAAATTGAACTGATACAATAATAGCTAATATCAGACCATCAAGGAAGAGGGACAATGACTTCAGGTTCCCAGGGCTGGCTGTGATCTCTCATAAGTCTTGCCAAAGAGAGCTCCATCTCCGGCAAGAGAGGACAGGGCACAGGGCCCATTGAAGGCCACATCATTCAGTGCCAGGTGAAGGAGATCACCACGGGTTGTGTCTCCTGCAAGGGTTACTGCAAGCTCTGGGTCTGATGTTCAGTTTAGCCAACAAGGGTGACTGCTGCATGGTAATAGGCCAGCTAACACCACAATGAGCTTCAATGGGCTTGAAGACAAAGTGTTACTTTTTTTTAAGATTTTATTTATTTATTCATGAGAGACAAGAGAAAGAGGCAGAGACACTCTGTCCTTGCAGGGAGCCTGATGCGGGACTTGATCCCAGGACCCCAGATCATGACCTGAGATGAAGGCAGACACTAAACTACTGAGCCACCCAGGTGCCCCTAGACAGAGTGTTCTTTAAGTACCTTCAACCTCTATTTTCTCATTTGCTAAATGAGTACCCTACCAGTCACATCCAAAGTATCCAGAATAACACACAACTGTCACCTAGTTTTAATATTTCTGCTGCTGTTATCATTGATAGAGATATACACATACTGCAGTCTTCTGTGCTTGTCCTATGGGAGTTATTATTTTGGCCTCACTGCATAAGGAGGGTTTTTAGGGGAACTATATAGCAAGATCTTGGTTTCAAGAAGCGACATCTGTATCTTTGAGAAGTGGCATCAGATGGGATCCTAGAAGGATGAAGAGGAACTTTTGCACTGGGGGACCCTGATACTTTGTCTTATTACTTCTTCACACAGCATTAGCTTGTCTAAAAAGCAGTTAGTAAAGTGTCCTGAAGGGGTACCTGCATGACTCAGTCAGTTAAGCATTTGAGTTGATTCTGGCTCAGGTCATGATCTCAGGGTTGTTAGATCAAGCCCCAGGTCAGGCTCTGCACTGGGTATGGAGCCTGCTTGAGATTCTCTTTCTCTCTCCCTCTGTCCCTCCCCACCCACTTTCTCTCCCTCTCTTAGAAAAAAAAAAAGGCCTCAAGAAGAGGAAAACACCTGAGGTGTTAATATAGTCAACAGGAAAAATATGGGAATAAGGGAAATATAAAAACTGTGGGATCAGGTAAAGAGGGACAGACCAAACTTGGGACAGTGAAGGGAGGGCACTGATTCATACAGCCTAGGGAGCATTGTTTACTTCAAGCACTTGCAGCAGAGAGTAAATATTTGAAGAGAGGCAATCTTAAAACACCAAGTCCATACTGCATGATTTTTCAAAGGCTGGAAGTTTATGCAGACGTAAGAAACATCTGTTATGTTTAAAGTTTACAAAGAGCTTTAATTCAGTGATACGGTGGGCTGATAGTACAAGGTACTTGAGTCTGGAATGCCTGCATTTTAGAGAAAGAATGAGAAACTGAGCAGCATAGGTCAGAACTGCCCTTGGCTGTGTGCATTTAGGAAAATATGTCAAAAGGATAAGTTTCAGATTTTCTATAGTTTTAAAATATTTTGCTAAATGCAATGTTTTATCCTAAACTAGATCCTGAAACACACAAACAAAACATTAGTGGAAAAAACACTGAACTATAAAGTTCGTGAGTTTAGTTAGCAGTGTTGTACCAATATCAATTCCTTAGTTTTCACAAGTGCACCATGGTTATAATAGATGTTAACTTCAGGGGAAATAGGGCAAACCATATTCAAGAACTCTCAGTGATATCTTCAAACTCTTTCCATATATTTACAATTATTCCACAATACAAGTTTATTTTGTTAAATTGGGATTTTTGAAGATGTCTCTGAAAACTGAATAAAAACACAAGATGGGTTCCTTTTTTTTCCAAGTGCTAGAGAAACATAATGCAGTCTATTTTTAACGCTTTGTTGTTGGTGTCCTATATTCAATAATAGTGTGAGATGAAGATTAGTATGAATGTCCACTTTTTGAGTACAGCCAACTTTGGGACTTTTGAGTAACTGATAAGGAATCTTACATAGAACTTAGAAATTTACTCTTCATTAAGTCTCTCTGAACCTAATTTTTTTAGAAAGACATTTTATAGTGAAAAGTTGTAACTTATACATGCAAAAAATGTTAAACTTTTGAGGGATTGCAGCTAAGTCGGAGAAATTAAACCTAAGGGAACTAGTTTGCACAAATGCTAATGAAACTAAGCACTCAACACCAGAAAGCAGGCAGATTTTTTCTAAGTGGTGGAAAATGCGGCCTCACTCAGATCTGCCCTTTACATTCCACCACGCTGTCTGGGGTGAAGGCATTCTTAAGGATCTTGGCAATATTTTTCTGGCAAAATATCTTATCTAGCTTGACATCAAGAATGGTTGTTGAAGTGTCAAGGATGTAGTTTTAGAAGTGTGATACATATCTCTGTAATTGTTTAAAGATTCTTTGGAAATCAGTTCTCAATTTAATTTAATATTCCTCATGTCTTAGCTTATCTTAATCCATAGATTATAGAGTTGACCCTTGAACAACATGGCTTTCAACTACATGGGTCCACTTATATGTGGATTTTTTGTTTTCAATAGATTTAGTACAGTACTGTAAATGTAGTTTCTTTAACTTAGGATTTTCTTTTCTCTAGACTACTTTGTTGTAAGAATACAGTATATATATATATATATATATATATATATATATATATATATATATAATACATATGACATGCAAAATATGTGTTAATTAACTGACTATCAGTAGGGCTTCTGGTCAACAGTAGGCTATTAGTTAAGTTTTGGGGGTGAAAAGTTATAAATAGATTTTCAACTGTGTGGGGATTGGAGCCTCTAAGTATTGCATAGTTTAAGGGTAACCTGCAATTGTTTCAATTGTAAGCCACTTTACCATTTAGTGATTTCACATCAAAATGTCTTATTTAGGGACGCCTGGGTGGCTCAGCAGTTGAGCGTCTGCCTTCTGGCTCAGAGCGTGATGCTGGAGTCCTGGGGATCGAGTCCCACATCGGGCTCCCCGCGTGGAGCCTGCTTCTCCCTCTGCCTATGTCTCTGTTTCTCTGTGTGTGTGTGTGTCTCATGAATAAATAAATAAAATCTTTAAAAAAATATCTTATTTATGTCTGTTGGCCATTTGTATGTGCTAGAGGGGAGGTGGGTGAGAGGATGGGGTAACTGGGTGATAAGCATTAAGGAGGGCATGTGATGTGATGAGCATTGGGTGTTGTACTCAACTGATGAATTACTGAACCCTACCTCTGAAATTAATGATGTACTATATGTTGACTAGTTGAATTTAAATAAATTTTAAAAAGTCCTATTTAATCCTTACAAACACCAAGGGCTTAAACCCAATTTACATTAGATATTAGATGACTTTTTAAACTAGGAATCAGCTAACTCATAGCTGATTCTAATCCATACATTGATTTCAGATCTGATGATTTAGCTTCTTTCTGCTTTGCTATTTATGATAGCTAAAAATGTTATTTAGTGATACGTGTTTATTTTGTCTGCTGGAAGGTGAGGGGTTTGGCATGTAAGAGTTATATATTTGTATATTCCTTTCATTTGCCAAAACATTTCAGGTTCAAAGTGGATATAAATTTGAAACAGGTATTTTGGAAAATGGCAGGATTTTTCCTAAATTTTGAAATTTGCTCCAGAAGAAAGATGTAGTAACTGTAATGGAGAAAGAACATTATATATGCATTTTATGTGGTGCTTTTTGGCTGTTGCTATTCTATTTTTAAAGCATATTTTCATTTTGGTGGCTTTCCTGTGGAAACTCATGCAACTTTCAACAAAATTATTAAATCATAAGTGAGGAAGTTTCTCCAAAGGTATGTGACAAAGTAGTGTGTGGTCTTGACGTTTGCCTACAATAAGAGCAAAATGATATAAAGTGTATAACTTGAACTTATATAAATTTTAACTCTTTGTAGACAAATATAAATTTGAATTCTTTAATACATTTAATATAAGTTAATACACCATAGAACATGTGCAGTTTTCTTAGTTATCTTTCCTTATACCATACTCCACAGCCACAGCCTTTTTTCTGATGTTGTTAGCAACCTTAGGTAACTGCCGCATTATTTTCTGGTACATATTTTATATATTTTTCTCTATCCAACTGAGTGGTTTGAGTTTCAATTTTGTTTTGTTTCTTCTCTCTTTTGTTTGTGAGTATTCTCCTCTGATTGACTGATTGGTTGATTTTTGAGGTAAGGACAGTTTACAATATTGTCATTCATAGACACAGTATTGTACAGCGGATCTCGAGAGCTTAATCATCTTGATAACCTTACACCCCTGGCACAAAGTCTCCCATTGCATTGGTCCCCCAGCCACTGTGGCCACTACCCTATTCTCTGCTTCTATGTACTTGACTATTTTATTTAGATTCCTCTTAGAAGTGGAATCACATAGATTGTCCTTCTGCAACAATGATGAGTCTTGAGAGTGGCATTCTCGGATTTCTCTTTAATCAAGTTAGTGCAGTAAATATTATTACTTTGTTACAGATATAAATAGCAACACTGCAGATGTGTTTACCCCTCCCCCAACCTCTGCCTATCCCCTGCGCCCCATGCAGCAACTTCTAGGACCTTCCATAAGATTTTATCATCACTGCTATACTATTCTGTTGGTGCTGTAAAAAAAATGACCACAAACTTAGTCACTTAAAACAACCAAAATATATTATCTTAGAGCGGCAAGGGTAAGAGGTGTAAACCAGGTTAGCAGGGCTGCTTCCTGGAGACTCTGGAGGAGAATATATCTCCCGGTCTTCTCCAGCTTCTATTCTAGGACCAGCTCACTCTGTGATCACACATGGCTCCCACCTCTACTTTCATCATCACATCCCCTCCCTGGAGGAGACTCTTGACTTGACTCTTCTGTTCCCCCTTATAAGGACCCTTGTGAGTACATTGGCCCCATCTAGGAAATCCAAGAAAATTCTCTCTTAGGATCCTTAACTCAATCACATATGAAACACCTTCTTTCATGGAATGTCCCATATTCACAGGTTCTGGGACTAGGATGTGAACAGTTTTGGGAAAACATTGCTCTGTACACCACACTGGCCTATAGGATAAAGTCTAGATTTGATAGAATATTTCTCAAGACCCTTTTATTGTCAAATTCTGATCTACCTTATTCACCCCATTCTCTGTTACTTCTTCCCCAGCATTTTAGACCAATCCATATCACATTATGTGTGGTTCTCTGAAGCCATCTTGTACTTTTAAAATTTACTAAATCCTTTGCTTACTTCTGCCTGAAATGCATTTTCATTTTTTTTCTGCCAGACTAATTCCTACTCATCCGTATTTTATTTAATTACAAACCACTTTAAACATATGGAAGGATACAGAAAATAACAGAACAGACCCCTATACTCCAACCCCCAAGATTAAACAGATGTTAACATTGTGCTGTATTTATTTCAAGTTTCTTTTTTTCTATTTTTTAAAGAAATGAAACAGAGATAACTCTAAAGCCCCATTATCTGCTGTCCCCGCTTGCCTCCCCAGATGGACACCTGAATAGGTATTTATCATTCATAAAGTGTATATATTATAGTTTTGACTGCTATCAGCATAAAATATAAATAAATGCATGTGTTAGTTTACAATTTAATTTTTTTCACGTAACATGAGAATATTTTTAGATCATATGCATGTTGACACACACTGACTTTCTAATGTAATTTCTCTGGAATATTCCACTGCATAAATGAAATATAATTCATTTACCCAAAATCTATTTAGATTTCATTTTAGAAATTAAAAAGTTCTACCTTTTGCTATTATAAAGGGTGCTGCATTGAATGCTAATGTGAAATTTTCCCTTGGCTGATATGTGGTTCCCCAGGGTAGATGCCTAAAAGTGGGATCTATTTAATGCCTAAAAGTCTGCTATATTTAATCCTGCCAAACTGTTTTCTAATGTGGTTGGATTAATTAATACTCCTACATCCTATCAAAATTTGGTATTATCTGATTATATAAAATTAATCTAATTATCATTAAAATATTATTTATTGATCATAATGGCCTCTCAGTGAGATTAAAAATATTTTCATATGTCTATTTGGCACTCCGTTTTCTTGGTCTGTAGATTGAAATCAATGTGGGGAGGTTTTGTTTTTGTGTTATTTATGCATGTCTCAGCTTTATTTAAGAAATCCTTCAAACTTGGGCCTCCTGGGTAACTGAGTTCATTAAGCATCTGACTCTTGACTTCAGTTCGGGTCATGATTTCCAGGTCATGAGATTGAGACCTGTGTTGGGCTCCATGCTGGGCAGGCAGGCTGCTTAAGATTCTCTCTCTCCTTCTGCCCACCCTCATCTCTAAAAAAAAAAAAAGAAAGAAAAAAAAAGAAAGAAATCCTTCAAAGTTGAAGTCATAAAAATACTCTGATCTTTTTCTCTAAATACTATAAATGTATTATTCAAATGTCTTACTTAACCTATGTGAAATTCATATTTAATATAAGGCAAGAATCTAAATAGTTAAAATATATACAATTATATATATTTGCCTGTTTCTAGGCTCCCTAGTTTTACCATTGTCTTTGTGGATTCTTTTTGTGCTAATACTACACAATGTTATTAATGTGATATTTTCATTTTGCCCTGAGAATAACTCTCTCTTCTTCATCTCCTTCCTCTCCATTCTCTTCTTCCTTCATTTTAAAAATTAAACTATTTTTAGAGCAGTTTTAGGTGAGCAGTAAAATTGAGTTGAAAGTATGGGCAGTTCCCATATACTCCCATGCCTCCCAGAACATCTCTCACTATCTGCATCCCCACTAGAGTGATACATTTGTTACAGTTGGTGAACCTACATTGACACTCTATTATCACACAAAATGATAATATGCACTTAGTAATCTGCATAATATTCCATGTCTTTTCATGGCTTGATAAATCATTTCTTTTTAGTGCTGAATAAAATTTCATTGTCTGGATCATACCATTTTATTTATTTATGCACCTGTTAAAGAAAATTTTGGTTGCTTCCAAGTTTGGCAATAATGAATAAAATTGCCATAAACATCCATGTGCAAGATCTTTTGTGGACATAAGTTCTCCACTCAGTTTGAAGTGAGATCACTGGACGATACCATAGAATATGTTTAGTCTAAAAGAAACCACCAAACCATCTTCCAAAGTGCCTGTGCCATTTTGCATTCCCAGGAGAGTTCTTGTTTCTCCGTGTCCTTGTCAGCATTTAATGTCAGTGTTTTAGATTTTGGCCACTGAAATAGGTATGAAGTTGTATCTTCTTGTTTTAGTCTGCATTTACCTAATATATGATGCTGAGTATCTTTTCAATTTACTCTTTTATTCTTATTGTCTTTGCAATCCTTGGCCCTCTTTCTTTCTTTCTTTCTTTCTTTCTTTCTTTCTTTCTTTCTTTCTTTCTTTCTTCTTTCTTTCTTTTCTTTCTTTCTTTCTTTTTTAAGAGTTGGGGGACGGGCAGGAGTTGAGGGAATGAGAATCACAGGCCGATTCCCTGCAAGTGCAGAGCGTGCCTGATACAGGGCTCGATTTCATGACCTGAGATCATGACCTGAGCTGAAATCAAGAGACACTAAACTGACTAGAGCTCCCCAGCAACCCATGACTTTTTTTAATGTAACATTTTGAATCTTCTAATTTGTCTCTATTTTTTTATTTCCATAAATTCTATTTCTTTTTTGTATATGTCTATTCTTTTTTTCTAGCATCCCTTCTTTTTTATGCACTTAATTCCCTTTTTTACGTTCTTAATTATATAGTTTTAAACATAGTTTTTTTTTTCAGATTTTCTATTATCTGAAGAACGGAGATTCTCATCCTTATGTTGGTTGTATCATTAAATTTTCCCATGGTGGATTGTTATTTATGGGAATTCCTCTACCTCATAGATTTGCATATGTGTATCCCAAATTAAGGATATCCTTAATAATGATTTTGCTAACTTCTAGCTATCATTATTTATTTGAGAGTTCTTGAATCCTGCAGGTAGTATAATTTTGAACTCTATAATCAAAAGGCGACAGCAACTCAAATTTATATTACCATGGAAGATTTGTTTTTCCCCATCTGGGCTTCAATCAATACCAACCGGTCCTTATTTTGTTTTGTTTTTCCTACTTGTGAGAAACTTTTTTCTGGGCTATTATTTCTAGAAACATGTAACATTTAAAGGCCAAGATTTATACGAACTTTCTCCAACTCACCATCTCATGTACTTTCAGTGCATTCCATCTACTCATTGCTACTAAAAGCCACACTCTTAGATTCCTGAAACTTATCCACATCACTAACTAACACACACACACACACACACACACACACACACACACACACACACACCATGGACAACCATAATAGCAACCTACCTACACACTAACCACTCTATTCTTCAGTCTACGATACTTTTGCTTTCCTGGATTTCCTTTTTTTTTTTAAGATTTTATTTATTTATTCTTGAGAGACACAGAGAGACAGGCAGAGACATAGGCAGGGGGAGAAAAGCAGGCTCCATGGTGGGAGCCTGATGTGGGACTGGATGCAAGGACCCCAGGATCACGCCTTGAGCTGAAGGCAGAAGCTCAACCGCTGAGCCACCCATGTCCCTAGATTTTCTTTTCTTAAGCCTCCTTGTTATTCTCAACTAGGATCTTATGTTAAAGGCACAGTGACTTCAGTTTATATATTTTATCATACTGTCAGAACAAAGAGGAATCTCATGATAGTCATGATTTATTTCGAACATTTTATTTTGGAAATTATCTTTATTTTTCATATTATTTTATGACCTCTTGGCAAAACCCCCACTTATGATGCTTGACGCATCATATTGGATCGTGAAACTGGTTAGTTTTAGACGATGTAAGGCACAGTTTTATCAAATTGTCCATGTGATGTGGTTGTGAGTTTGTCTTTCCCTCTATTCTCCTGGCTCTCCTTTCCTTTTAGGTGGAGTGGCTTTTGGCTTTTCACTTACTTGGTTTCATATTTTCACAAGCCACTATACATCTACTTTCTTGATAAATAATGATCATTTATTTACTTATTTTCAACTAAAACAAAATCATGTGACTCTTTCCTTTCACTCTTGGTAAATGTTCCAGGTTAGGTTCTGATAGCTAAGTGCACATTCTTGAACAAATATTTGGATGAGATGATGGAGCTGAAGATTGACTTGAGCCTAGATTCTGTGCTCCCCTTGGGATGGTGAGAGGCAGTCCATCCCACCTGAACTAAATGAGATGGGGATGAGATGGAGACAGAACATCCCACAAGAAAGTCATTTTTGTTATAGTAAGAGGAAAGGAACTAGAGCAATTGCAATTCTCATCCACCAGAGACTCCCTGACTTCTACAGACAGTCATGCTTCTCTGAGCTCCCATAGGAGTTGGTAAGACTGCAGGGTCTGGAGTCCTGGCCCCATGGCTCCACTGAGTTTTAGGGTGCTGCTTCTCCTCTTCTGCGAGTCCCTCATGATCAGAAAGTGTTTTCTGTTTCATACTAGAAGTCCCAGTCCCAAGCCGTTTGTAATAGCATCAGAAATGGTTATGGAAGAAAGGAAGAAGTAGAGAGGGAGAACAAAAATTTATGCCAGGAAAAGTTAAAGCATTTTTCCCGCATCACAGCAAATTAATGAGAGCTGACAGTAGGACCCAGTTTCCACAAACCCAGTCAACTGAGCATTTTTTATTATATATATACTCGTAAGTGACAACATAATATATTTATAATGCTGGTGAGAAAAAAAAAACCTTATGGAACTGAAAAATGAAAAAAATAAGTATTTATTTTCTCTTATTTGAATAGTTCATGGAGAGCATTAGTTTTAAATGTTTAGTTTCAAATCTTCTCCTTCTATTATTTGATATTCAAAACAAAACAACAACAACAACAACAAAAACACCAGAGAATGCAAAGAAATGGAGTTTAATACATTGTTTTGTTTGCCTTTCTCTGGTTTAATGTTATCTTCAGGTTCTTCTCAAAGTACCAACATGGGTGTGAATATCCCTGATCTCAGGTCCTCACATCAAAATATCAGGGCCAGAGGGAGTGTCTCCTGCAGGTTCTGTCATGGAAAAAAGAGTAACAGTAATTCTGAGAGTCATGGATAAATGGTGCTGCACAGACTGACTCTCCTGGCTTCCTGGATGGGCCTTGCTGATAGACTTCCTTCAATCAGGCCACCCTGAGCTGTAAATTGGGCCAGCCTCCAAAGAAACCCATGATGCAAAATATGAATGTTTTGTTTCTAAAAGGAAATCTGGCGGATTGTAAACAGAAAGGGCTATAACTGAATGTAGGGCAGTGAAATCACCACTGCCAAACACTATGTCTCACCCGAAATGGACTAATCTATGTACGAATGTTGACAGTGGTTTATTCAGGTTATGCCCAGTAGTTATTTGCATTTGCCACTGGATAAGTGTTTGCTGCTGCTGCTATTAATTTTCTCATGACAAGTCAAAACTACTTTCTTTGGTAGCCTCTTTCCTTTGAAAGTGTATTTTCCTCACAGACTTGGTAAGACCACCCGTGTGGCATTGGAACCTCACATGATGAACACTCCAATGTTTTACTTGCTAGATCTGTGGCATATTTACTTTGTATAAGGGAATATCCACTTACTATCCAGTTAATATTAAAACAATTACTAAAACTTGACTCATATATCCTGTTTTATAAATCTGAATGTCCCCTTGTAGCTTCCCATTGTTGACTTCCTTCCACAGGGTGCTTCTGTGCTCTTGAATTCTCCTACTTTGCCTTTCGACTAATGCACTGATCTGTCTGAATTAGAAGAGATCTGGCTTAGAGTCCTTAGTACTCCACACCTTCTCTGAAAAAGGAAGTAATTAATAAATTTAAAAGTTCTTTCTTCCCCCTTGCTTGCTTCTGCTAGGCCAGTGTAAACTATGACACTGTTTATGTCAACACAGTGTAATTGGCAAAGGGATAATCCACATGCTATTATCCAGACTTAACTGCAAGGAATTCAGTTCTATTTCATAGTTTTGAAAACTTGTCAATATACTGTAGCCATGAGAACCACTGAGCTTAACCAGATGTGAGAGTCTGGCTGGCCCTGTCAGTCCCTGAGGGGGCCTTGGCCAGGATTTTTAAAATCTTTGACCTTATGCTCACCCTCCAACAACAGAAGCAATAATCCAAAGTGCTTTATCTTTCTTGGATTTTGGCTTTTTTTTTCTACAGATGCACAAGTTCTATTTTTAAATTTTTTCTTTCTTCACTCTTTCTGTTGTAATCTTTCTCTCTGGGATCTTGGTGAAAGAAGGTAAATGATTTTCCTTTAATTCCTGAGGGAAAGTAAGATAGGAAGATACGATGTCATCTTGGCAGGTTGGAATAAGTAAGAAGTGTGTTTTAATACCTTACAGATGTATAAAATTTTCGTTTACAAATCTCTTTTGTGTATATCAGCTAAAATCTCAGAAAGGCCGTATGAGATAGGAAGCACCAAAGGTTGAAATAACACATCCAATATCACATTCCCATGGTGCCATAGAGATGACCCAAAGAATCTAGTTCCAATGCCAATGTCCTTCTCATAAGTGTCTCTCTCCATGCCTTAGCATTGGCTAGATCTTATAGAATTGGGTAAAGCACATGCATTTATTTGCTTATTCCTACTTGCTATTTACTTTTCTTTGGTTTGCTCTCATGTTTTCTGTATCATTGAACATTGTTCTATGATTCTTCTGTGTCCTAATAGTTTTGCTTCACAATTGTAGTTTGAATTCCTTCATAGCCAAATAAGTAGGCAATTCCAATAATATTGTTAACGCATGCACTAAATCTGTTTGGCATATAGCACTGAGTTGCCAATGTTAGCAGAGAGTGGAATAGTGATTACTAGTAGGGAAAATTAGAAAATATTGGTCAAAGGTAGACACTTTCAGTTATGCAGGATAGAGATTCTAGAGATCCTATTTATAACATACTAACTTAAAATTGTCTTAGTAAATCTTAATTGTTCTCACTAAAAAAATATGATTGTATAAGGTAACAGATGTCTTAACTTGATGGTAACAAACATTTGTATACATATATCAAAACATCATGTTGCATTTCTTAAATATATACACTTGTCAATTATATCTCCATAAAGCTACAGAATGAGAGATCAAGGTTAGTGATTATCCATTGGTCATGCCCAGAAGAAGCTATTTTAAAGTAAAATGAAACAATCAAGTTAGTGATTCTGTGAACACCTGAGATCCTGGAATTAGAACAAAGAGAAAGAGCCAGTGGTATTTTCTATCTTTATTTCTAAAATTTTAAGTATTCAAAGGGAAGCCAGAGCTGATAGGGAGAGACTAACATGGACATTGGAATACAGTGGGCTCAGACAGGATGACTTCCTGATGTAGTAGATGAGGACAAGTCCTAAACATAGGTTCCCAGGATTCCCACTAATCTTGTCACTCAAAGAAGTGTAGATGGCAGCAAGACACTCATTTGTGGGTGCTGAAGGAACTATGTGGCTTTGGGCCATGAGAACCTAACACATCTCTGACATTTGGTACACATGGAGAAGAGATTGGCAGTATTCTAGAATATGCATGACTGTGGAGAAATTAAGCCATCCCCTACCTAACTTTTTCACAATATTGCTTGGCAAAGGGATGCTGTGTCATATGATGATATAAAGCTTCAACTTTGCTGAATGACGTTTAGTATCTTCATATTCCAACTATAAAAGGCAGAAATGGGGTATCTTAGGAAGTGTATATAGATCCATGACCCAGGTTAAACACAGCAGAATGAACATCTGAGTTTATCTCTATTCCCTCCAGAAACCTAGTTACAATGTCAATGCTGTACAAGAGGTGAACAGTGATGACTGTCTACATCCCTTAGCACTTACTCCCTTCCACAATAGAGGATAATAAATCAATATATATTTCCCATACTCTTCTGTTGGTAGATTTGGCTGTATGACCCAGTCTGGCTTCAGAGAAAGTCGGAGTAAACTGCACCTGCAGATTACATTCTAGGAAATATTTCCCTCTTTGAGAAATGATAGATGTTGGTCTAACCTGAAAGGGAGTATAAAGGTTTGTGTTTTTATAGTCAAATCATAAAAATCTGGACATCTATCAATACATTCATCATTCTTCTGCATATAGGTTCAGTTTCCAAGTGAGTGTCTTTTTGAACAACTAGGTTTCCCAATCACACCTTTTACACCTGTTTTATGAAAGCTTCATTTTTGTCATTACAAGGTAGCCTTACTATGTTACTAACTTAACTTTGTTATCACAAAAGTTCTTGGAAAAATTTCTACAATATCACAGGGTATGAAGAGACCAGCTTCATTAGAAAAACTTATAAGACAAAGGTCAGTAAGAGAAGAGAAGGCATAAATCCTCCACCCCATTTCTCATTTCATCCAGAGAGGCAAACCCAGACCATGACATGCTGCTGGATGCATGTGACCCCATATTAGTCTCCATAATTATAAGGAGACCCCATGGTCTCCATGGTCATGGGAGCAACCTGGCAGCAAAACTGGAGAGGACCACTTGGCCCCTTGACCGTCTGGGTTTGCATAGCAGCTATTCACAGGCAGTGCCTCAGGATGCAGGCTTCCAGAACCTGGGATAGATGGAGCTCACAGGACCAGCTCCTCAGCAAAGGATTGTAACCACTATCTTCTAGTAAGTTGGTTTTAGATGCTGGTTCTCATACCAGGAGGAAGTGGAAGCCGAGTTCTTGTTGGTTCAGGGCCCAGGCAAATCAGACTGATTTTTAGGCAATCCTGCCTCTTTCACCATGATCCAGCATACAAGCCTAGTATATTTGCCTCAGATATAAAAATAATGGATTTTGTCTAATACTTAGGGATTAACTGCTCTAAGAATAAATATTTTCATTACTTATTTATTTTGTAGATTCTTTGGAGTAATTGATAGAAATGAAACACTAATGTTAGCTCAACAACAATTTTGCTCAGATTTAGTTACAACCTTCATCTCTTGGAGTAAAAATGACATTCTGTGTTTTCTACCCATGAAGATAAATTAATCCAGAAGGATTCCAGAATCATTGAGAAAGCACGATGCTATGCACATAATCTAACATAAATCAAGTTTTTATTGGACATTATGGCAGTATTAGCTTGAAGAGAGTAATGGTGATACTTCAAAGATACACACTTAATTGTAGAGAGATGATTTTTATATAATATAGTCGGAAAATGTGCCCAGGGAAATGCAAGAAGTGAGATCAGATGGCCTGGTAATATTATGAATATGTTAAATACCGATTTTAATGTATCCAAATTAGTGAAATGTCTATAGTTTATGAGAAAAATGAATTTCTACTGGTCTTCATTTACATTTACAAATTCTGCTAGTTCTTGTCCTTTTCTATTTGAATATAATACTGGCATATGCCAAATGCATTCATAAGTTTTCATTTTGGCATTATATATACTCTTTGTCTTCTGTGTGTTTAATTTATACATTCATCTACAAGAAAACAGTACGTATAATTTTATAATTACATAAGGACACTCATGTTTCCTTTAATCATGATGAGTACTCAAAAGATCAGTAATATATTTTCTGTGATAATGTAACAACTCAAAGCCTAAATTATCATTTATTTTATATAAAATTGCAATGATTCTTTTTATCTATGCATAGTTTTCCTGAAGGAATGTTTTTTTGTGCATTACAGAAAGCACTTCATCTACTTTAAATTCTCCTACAAATCATATGGACAAATATACTTCCAATCTCTGTGTCTATTTTGAAAAGTAATAAATTTTCAGTTATGGAAAGGTGCTCAGATTTCAAACCATAGTGTGTGTGTGTGTGTGTGTGTGTGTGTGTGTGTGTTGTACATATGTGTATGTGTATCATAATGCCTCAATTTCCCTGATCAACTAATAGATAAGCAGCATACATATGAGCCTAGGGGCACAAGAAATCCTAGTTTTATTTAGTTCAAATGAAAACTTCTGCATAAAGTCCAAGGTAGAGTATTGAGGAACATGTTACAAATGTGTGACACACTTATAAATACCATTCAGATATTTTTAAAATCATCTACTTAAAACCCAATCTATACCAAAAAGTAGAGTTTGTGTTTCACATCAGTTGCTTCATCTCTTTGTATATGTTTCATTCTACTTTTCCTTTTTCTTTTTTTTAATATTTATTTATGTATTTGAGAGATAGAGAAAGGGGGAGAGAGAGAGAGAGAGAGAGAGAAAGAGAGAGAGAGAAGGGGGAGGGACAGAGGGACAGAGAGAGAAATCCTAAAGCAGACTCCCTACTGAATGCAGAGCCTGAATGGGAGGTTGTGTCTCAAAACCCTGAGATCATGACCTGAGTGGAAATCAGGAGTTGGATTCTCAATTGACTGAGCTACCTAAGCGCCTCCTACTTTTTTTTAAATAAGAACAAAACTTGTGAAGGATGAAGAACACAGACTCTAATTCATTTATTTCCTACAAAACCTAACAGAATAGGAACCATGAAAACGAAATGGGATATTGTGCTTCTTTTATAAAAATATATACAGAAATAAGTAAAACAACTTTTTTCATAATGGAGATAGAAAGACAGAAGATAAATAGATGGACAGACAGATACAGATATGATCGTTGAGATGTATGCATAAGATCCCTACCAATGTAAAGGATTATTTTTATTAAATTAGTGTGATTTAAAATGATGATTAGAATAATTTTTATATTCAAATCACATCATACAACATATACTTTTTGAGTTATTTCAATAGAGTAATGCTCTTATTAATACTTTTTTTATACAGTAAGCATTTAACATATATAATGAATTACTATGAATTTCTCATTTCTACTAATTTAAAAAATGTGTTGGTTCATTAATAACACTAGTAATATTATATGAATCACATGTTTACAGTAATAAATATGATAATACACTGTTCTATTTTAATTTAGATGTATACATTTTTATTTTTATTTATTTTTAATTTTTTTTAAAGATTTTATTTATTTAACATGAAAGACTCAGAGAGAGAGAGAGAGGTAGGCAGAGGCATAGACAGAGGGAGAAGCAGGCTGGTTGCAGGAAGCCTGATGCAGGACTTGATCCCGGGATCTGGGATCGTGCCCTGAGCTGAAGGCAGACACTAAAACCGCTGAGCCACCCAGGCATCCCTAGATGTATAAAATTTTAAATCATGATTTAGTTGGGTTAAGATTTTTAAAAAGAAAAGTAAAATTTATTTTTGCTGTTTTTTAAAAAATGATAATCATGTCTCTCTACCTGTATTGTGTTCATCTGCTTTGCTAGAATTTGATCTTTATGAAGCACCTATCTAAATTCTGTGGTTTATTTGAACAGCATAGAAAGCTGTCTCCATACATGCAGTGATAAAACTTCTCAGATATCACTGATGATGAATGCACACCAAGCATAGATTCACAAAGACTATGTCACATTCAAATCCCAAAGAGTTTGTTTTCCTGCTTTCCCCCAATGATGATTCCTGCTGAAAAGACTTAACTATCACCAAATTTTGAACGGTAGTCAACTAAATTTTCTCTTTATTAACTTGGAGTGATTCAGGCTTTCTGATCTCAGCCTGAACATCTCTGCTCCAGCCTTGATATTTACATCCTGTAAGTACTTGTAAACAATTACCATATCCCCTACTTAGTTGTCTGTTAGCCAAGCTAAACAGATTGAGCTCTTTTAATCTTTTCTCATAAATCAATCTCTCCATTCCCTTAATTACTCCTGATGTTCAGTTTTGAACTTACTCCAATATGCTCATCATATTTCTAATACTCGGTTTCCCAGAACCAAAGTAGTTTTTTAATGGCCTCATGTTAAAATTGTGCTTATTCAATTGAAATAACTGCATGCGAAAGATGTTTTCTACCGTGCTCAGTTCTCTGTGGCTACACGGGGTGGAAACATCCCCATCAGGACACTCATCACGGAATGTATTCCTTTTGCGTTCTCTATGGCCTCGTGCCAAAGCACAGGGCTAACATATGAGATGTGAAGGGTAATGGCTTTAAGATTGTCTGGGCTGAGTGTGAAGACTGTTCCTCTTAAGAAAAGGGAAAGAGAAAGAGAGAGATACTGTTTCATGATGTAAATAGAAGAGTGAGTTCATTTCTACACATTAGCTTGGCCAGACTCTCCGTGGATATTGTAGCCAAAACTTAGCTAGCTCATCAGATCAATTCCGATGTAAACCAAGGCTCTGCTATAATTTTTGTTGTTGTTGAAATAAATCTTCTCTTAGAAATTCGGAGCTATGATTTAATATTCACACTAAGATTTTCTGAGCTTACCACAAAATTCAGTGTCAATAAAGGGAAGGAGAAGAAGAAAATTTGAATGTGGCACTGGGACTGGAACACAGTGGCCAGTGTATTGAGAGAAACTATGATCTCACTTAGTCTTCTGGTGACCCCAGTAGGGTGAAGCTGGCATACAAAGACAATGATGAGGTTACAAAACAAGAAAGTCACCTGGGATGACAGCTTGCTGCTAACTGTCCTAAGCAATTAAAACATTTTCTAGAATTATCTTACAGGTATAACCACTTCATAAAATAGTTTTTATTCTTTGTCATTAAACACTGCCCTTAAACATGTTTAAAGAGGATTAAATATATTTAAATAATTCAGTTGCCTAACTAGCCAAGCACATGATAAATGGAAAGTGGATATGTGGCAACAATATATATACAAAAATTCACAAAACATAGGAACATCTATAGAGATGTATGTAACCCTACTAACCATTTCTATAAGCTTGAAGAGGCCATCTTTCTACTGCCTGTGACATGCTTCTTCAATCCTCCTGCATATTCTGCATATTACAGCTTTTCAATATATTTTCAGAGATTTTTTGATCATTTATTCAATATTCAATTAGCCAATATTATAGAAATCATCTTAAATGTTGATTATTATTCTAAGGGCTTAATATAACTAGGAATTCAAGCTGGAAAACATGTGACTATAACAGAAAGTAATTGTTTCACCAAAGTGGAAGGTGGTCACGGTAACACATCGTTGATGCTTTTTCTCTACATGAGGTTTGAAGATTCACAGGACACTGATCTCTTACTCTGCTTCACTGGCCCTTGGTGGTTTAGTTTTGGTCTCGCCAGAAGCAGACCTTGAGACAGGGATGCAAAAGGAAGCAGCTGATTTTAGCAGTGATCCCAGGAAACACTCTGGGTAGTGAAGCCGGGAAGTGACACAGGTAGGGAGAGGAAGCCAAAAATGGGTTTGCTTGAAACAAACTTTCCATCAAAGGAGGTAACAGGAGCCTTCAATCCTCGTGGGGAATTCAGAAATCAGCATAAAACAGGAAAACGTGTACATTAGGGTTATTCCCCACCCCTCTGCTGTTCAATTCCCCATGTTGTGTTCTGTCCACGCTGTCATCTGTTCCTTAAAGTGTAGGTCTGTCACATTTAAACACAAAACAAAAGCTTGCAACAGGAAGTTGAGTGACACAGTGACAGCCTCTATCACAGTAGTTGACATCCATTATCTGTCTCCCCTGCCATCCTCTCTGGGACTCCCATCTGCATCCAGTGGTTCAGCTGGTCTAGGTCCCTTGTGGTAATTCCTTGGGAGGCTAAGAACATCACAAATGAAGCTGTCTGTTCCAAGTGACTGGAAACTGCTTGTGATTCCTCCTCATCATGGAGATTAGAAAGAATACAGTCACCTAATCAGTGGATACCTCCGAAATGGGTTTGTGGACCCAGTCAGGTGAAGACAGGACGCCCCCCTGGTAGTTGCTATTCTGACTACTACTCTGGAATTTGCAGTTATTCCCTGGAATCTGACATCATCCATCTGGTGTCACCAGGGACCAGACCAGTGACTTAAACAGGAATGTGATGGGGGTCACTTGGGTAAATCTTTGAAGGGCTGCAGGTCGCTGCCCCTGCATTGAGGATTTCGTATTGATTTGGATTTACTATGTTGGCCAGCAGCTGAATCTCTAGTTGCAGGGACTTGATTTAGCTTTTCCTATCATTATAACTCTCATTTGACTGAAAAATGAAAACCCATGTGAATGAGGACTTTCCCAGATGCTACGAATATCCATTTTAATCAGCAGGGAGGGTTCCAGGTTACATCTCACAGGATGGATCCTGGAGACGCAGAAGACAAACTAATGTGATGTGGGTACAGTCCACTCTTGCCTGCTTCCATAGCCATGATGGAATCTTCAGGGTCACCTCGGACCTGTATCCAATAGTGTAGATAGCCACTTCTCTGCTGTACTTGCTCTGGCAATAGCTGCAGGAGGAAATTGAGGTTCTCCACTGTGCACACTTGGCAGGCTCTGGCTGCCTTCTCCCTCCATTAATAGGCTCTGAGCCTGAGAATTTTCTCAGGCCTGAAACTGATGAAAGAGTCAGATTTTTTTTCCATATTGCCGAGTGATATTAGCCTTCAGCCCATATGCTCTTTATTAGTTTGGGGTACACAGATCAAGTAACATCCAATTTGTCTGTGCTCCTTGCTTCTACATTCCCCATGATCCATTGGCCACTACCACAGATAACCTTGGGCCTGGGGTTCCTGTTGCCATTCTGGCTTTGATGCTCTTTTGATGGTTATGCCCACCTTGTCTTTGATGATTAAGTGCAGCCACTGGGTTGGCATCACCTGCATCCCTGGGGAGCCCAGTTCTACAGCGATGCCCCTTTACCTTCCAGCCTGTCCCACAAAGGAGAGATACTACTACACTTCTCAATAATGCCCATGCCCTTCTCTCTAAGTATTCCTTTTATTGCTTTAGAAAAGGAACTGTTCTAAGAACCCTTCCAGGAATATGCTCATCTAATGGTTCCATATCTTACCTCATAAATCTATTCTAAAATGCCTACCTGCTATAGACTGAATGTTGTTACCTCCAAATTCATGTGTTGAAACTCTAACCCCCAAAGTGATGGTATTAGAAGGAGGGCCTTTGGGGAGTAGTTTAGATTTCTATGAGATCATGAGGGTAAAGCCCCCCTGACTGGGATTGGTGATTTTATAAGTTGCAAGAGGGCTGGCTTTGTCTCTCCTTCTCTCAGCTATGTGTGAATATAATATGTCGGCCATCTGTAGCCTACACAAGGGTTCTCACCTAAATTTGATCTTGCTAGCACTCTGTTCTCAGACTATCCACCCTCAGAATTGTAAGAAATAACTTTCGGTGTATAAACACCTCAGTCCATGGTGTTTTTGTTACTGCAGCCCCAGAGGACTGAGATGCCTTCACACTCCTCCTGCAACCTTCTTCCCAGACAGTTAGATCACCCACTGATCACCCACTCTCTCTTTCTCAAGCTTCAAGGAGTAGTTCTTGCAGCATATTAAGCTCAATTCCTTAAAGATAATGTATAGGAGAGAGCCCATAGGTAGATATACTTTTTCTTATCAGCTTTACTTTCATGCTCTATCCATCTGGACCCTAAAAGTTCATCCTGAGCATATTTTCCCAGGCTTTGACTCCATGTATTAACTACATCTGACATTCTTTTGCTGAAAAATCTTTCTCCTCCTGAAGCTGTGATCACGGTTCCCTCTTGGGCCTGCTGACAGTTCACTTAAGTTATTGGTCCTGAGGCATCAGGGAAGGTGGGCCAGATGCTGGGAATGGAAAACCAGTCTCCCCTGAGGCAGCTGGCTCCCACAGGACCTTTAGCAAGACCTTTAGCAAAAGTGTCCAAGGCAGCTTTTTCTTCCCTCACAAGTGGTGGTGAAGCACCTCTCAACTGGAGAGTTCGTGGGAATCTGGGGGTTCAGGATCCTCAGGCACAGGCACTCAGATGCCTTACTTCAATGTCCAGGGTTGGAGGATGAGTGGCCCTGGGGATTCAGTCTTCTCTTTAACTCTGTTACTTTCGAGTCTGGAGCTCTGTCCTTAACACCATCTCCCCTCTGTTTGTAGGACAGAAGGTTGCTTTAAATGTTGTCAGGGAAACTTCTGGCTTTCATCTTGTGTTCCCTCTGTGTACTGATTGCACTTAACCGTAGCCAAATTACTCCACAGCCCTTGGAAGCGGGCATTGTCTCCATGGTCTTCAATGCCAAAATACCACACGACCCAGTCAATCCCCTCCTAATTAGCCACCACTGAGTTCTTAGTGGCTGTGTTTGTTGAGCACACTGGTGAGATCACAGCCTCCTCTCAACATCAGCGAAGGGGGCCTTGTTGCCATCACTGGTGGGTAAGCATTCTAACTCTTAAATCTCATTCTGAAGATCCACTTCCTGGGGCTTTTTCTGGCACCAACTTTTTTAGATTAATAACCCCTACAGCAGAACTGGAGACAGAGATTTCAGTGCAAAGATTTTATTTTGAAGGTGATTCCAAGAAACAAACAGTAGGGCAGTGGGAACATGAGACATTTGTAGGGGAGCAGTTTAAAATATTTGTTATCAAGCACTTTGCAATTCAGGGTAACAAGTGCTTTATCCCACTGGAGAACTCTTGGATGACAGGGCACACCTGCAGAAGTATCCCCCTGGAGAGGTAGTGGATGAGGAATGCATATGACAGTTCTCACTGGTCTTTTGTTAAAGACCACACATTTGTCCCCTGGCACTTCAGGCATCAGATCAGAGAAAGTTCTCCAGCAGAGATGCGAGACTGGCCTCTGGAAGCTGGACCACGGTGCACAGAACAATATGGACAAAAGGATTTAGGTGAACACTGACAGTGCCGTCTACCTTTGGGTAAAGGACCAACTAAAAAGAAAAAGAGGCATTTTCTGAAATTATTACCTCACAACCTTTTTCTTTAAGCATATATACCCTCAGGATATATATATATAATATATATATATATATTATATATATATATATAATCTTTTCTTGTTGCTGTTACAGTTTCCTTTCAGATTCACTCTCATAAATAGTTACAAATGAGGTTCATATATTATGTTTTAATTTTCCTTGTACCTGTTATGAAAAGAATTTTGATTTAGAAAATTTCTGCTATTTGTCAGGAAGGCTAAAATGAGGTATAAGTATAATTTCAAAAATAACAAAATGGCTAATTGGTAGATAGGAAGATGTTTGAAAAGATTTATGAAGCCACATACACAAGAAGATGAAAACTGGAGAAGACCAATGATTTGCACGGACCAGTCTGCACCTGATGGGCTATAATAAACACACACACACACACACACACACACACCCTCAAACACACACACCGTTGCACACATACACACCCTCACACACATATACCCTGACATATACACACACCCTCACACAATACATCTTCACACACATATACACATCCTCTCACATACACACACATACAACCTCACACACATCCTGGCATGTGTGTGCAATTACATACCCACACTGGTGGAAATTTTTTTGCATATATATGAACATATATACAATATTCTGTGGAAAGATGACAATTTATCATTGTTGGAAAATAATTACTTTGAGTTGGTTGTAGTAGTGGAAGAAATTGATTATTATATGATGGTAAACACACAATTTCCTCAGAAAGTGTTAAATATTTAGTCCCAAACTAAAAGGAGCTTTGTTAAGATATATTCTTGAAAATTTACTTATATATCTGTATATGTAAAATTAGACAGATTATTTAGGGGAAATGGTAAGCATATGTGTTTCTGAAGGTTTTATCTAGCTACCTATTTAACCTATTCACTTACACAAATCAGATGTAAATATATTTAGTCATTTACAAAGTTTCCTTCAGCTGTGACTTTGCAGTCTTGGACCAAACTATTGGGAATGCAAGATATTCCTTAGGACTTAGAGATGCTGGGTCTGTGTGTGGTTGATAGGACATGGATTATTATTGGAATTACTGGAATCACTGGTCCTTCCGTCCCAAAGATTTCACATTAGGTGCCTCCATTTCCCATCTCCAAAACTGTCCCCCTAGGTACTCCTGTAAACAACACTGGGATGAGTCTTTGCCCAAGTAGGATGATTAATAATAAGTCAATATACACTTGTAATAGCTTGAAATCATTAGTGACGGGGTTACATTTTAAAATACTAAATCAGATATGAAAATTCAGTTTGGATGGTCAATATATAATATATGAGCATTTGAATAAGTACAGAGAAAGTATGGAAAATTCAGCAGCTGTTCATGATAAAAGTTCTCAGAAAACTAGGAATAGTAGAAGTGATGGGGCACTTCCTCAAAACTGTGAAAGGACTTTTAAAAAAATAAATCAAACACCAAAACCTAGAGTTAGCATCATTTCTCCCTAGGATGACAACATGGCCAGGACATGTTCTCCTGCCTTTTCTATTAAACAATGTACTGATATTTATACTTATTATAATAAGTCACTAAAAATAAAAAAGATGAGGATTTAAAAGCAAGAAGTATAATTTTGTTAATTAAAATGTGAATAAATATGTACAAAGAAAAACCTCAAGAAATCTACAGAATAGAAAAAAAAAGTACCTACCAGAACTAAAAACTTTCATCAGTAATATAAGAGGATGAAAATTCCATATACAAAATTTTATTGTTACCATGCTGATAATGAACTATAGTGATATTAAACCATAAAACGCTGTGGGATAAACTGAACACGTGAATTGTAAAATTTATATCCTAAAAACTACCAAATATTCCTAAGAGAAAATAAATGAAACCTAATTTAATGGGTAGACATAACATACTCATGGATGGAAAGATGTTAAGATGACAGTTATCCCTAGATTGATTAATATGCTAAACACAAATGAAATGAAAACCTAAATTTGCCCACCAAAAATTACAGATAGTTTTGCTAAAAAGTCAGACAAAACAATCAATGAACCAGAATGGGGAGAGTTAAGAAATCCATTTTTGTCAAAGTTTTTTTTTTCTGTTTTTCCAACTTTATTGAAATGTAATTGACAAATATAATTGTAAGATATAGTTATTTAATGTGTGCAACATGATTATTTGATAGATATTTAGGTTGTGAAAAAACTCCTCCCATCAATTTTAAATTAACACATCCATCAGTTCACATATTTACCTACTATTTTTTAATTTTTTTTTTTTTGGTGCTTGATTTCTGTTAAGTATGACAGTGAAAAGTGCAATGAAGAAAGGATATTTTTTCAACCAATATTGTTGTAACAGTTGGATAATTATCTGAAGAAAAGAAGCATAATCCACACTGCCCATCTATCCAATTTATTTTGAGGTAGATTATTGAAATAAAGCAAAAGGTAAAACTATGAAGTATCTAAAGGAAAAAAAATAGAATGTCTTCATAAAGTAGACTAAGCAAAGGACACACATGGAACTAAGTAAAAAAGAGAGTAAACATAAATTGTATTTCATCAAATCAGAAAATTCTGCTCATCAAAGATCAGTGATAAGGAACTGAATAGGCAAGCCAGACACATTAATAAGTTTTATATTTCACATTTTCCCAAGACATAGGAAAATCTGTGGTTATCCAGTCCAATGAATGGAAGAACAAGTAATACAAAATTTACAAAATACAAAAAAAAAAAAAAACAAATTATTATTCAATCATACCAAGAAATGCATGTATAAAATTAAATATTGTTTTCTTTACTGATTTTAAAATATAGCATAATTTAATACATTTCATTGCAATAATGACAAAAATGAAATATTAGCCAATCTATCACTATAATCATTACATTCAAGGAAAGCTTTTTAACCATACTTGACACGGAGTAAGTGCCTCATAAATATTTGTTGATTATATTGAAAATAAAGATTAAATGCATTATCCCTTCATGATAACCCTCTGAGAATGGAATAAAACTGATATAATTGCATAACAGTTAGCTACCAGAAACAAACAGTAATTAGCTTATTTTAGATGATTTTCCAATTAAAATTTGATATATAAAACACAAGAATGTTCACTACTGCCACTACTGGTCTTCATTTTGCTAGAACTATTTTAATATATAAAGTAAGAGAAAAGAAGAAAATATATAAGTATTGTATAGTGTCATAACAATTATAAGGCATAAACACTAATTTTAAATTCTCTAAATTCAATATCCTTAGAAGAAAAATTGAAATAAAAATATTATTTTGTTCAAAACTACCATATAAACCACCAATTCTTTCCAACTACAGCCAAATAGGAAATGAAATAAACAAAGCTCTGATTTGCAACAACAAGAAAAATGTAAAGAAACTGGGAATAATCCTAACAAGAAAGTTTCAAGGACAAAATAGCAAAAATCAATAAAACTTTAGTAAAGGAATTTAAGGGGGGTCCTATAGCATCAGAAGCTATACTATATTAATTGAAATTAAGACAAAATATTGTAGAGCTGAAGATTTTCCTTAAGTCAAACTATAAATTCAATGTGAAACCAAACTAAAAACTGGATTTTTTTCATAAACTTGAGATACTGATTTTATATAATAGTAATATGCAAACAAAGGATTAGTTTTAACAATAACAAGGAAGTTAATAGGAGATATCAATACATACCACAATATGGATCATTAAAGAAGTATTGTTTGTGTACTAGTAGGTTAATGGAAAATAATATAGATCTTACGGAAGACTCAGAAAAATACTGGATTTTTTTTATATGATAACATTCCATTTTTTAAAAAGATTTCATTTATTTTATTTTTTTAGAGATTTTATTTATTTATTCATGAGACACACACACACAGAGGCAGAGACACAGGCAGAGGGAAAAAGATTTTATTTATTTGACAGAAGAGAGGGAGAGCGCACAGTCGTTCACAGGTAGGCGAAGAGGCAGGCAGAGGGAGAGGGAGAAGCAGGCTCCCCCTGAGCAGGAGGCCGGATGTGAATCCAGGAGGGGCTGGATTCCAGGATCCTAGGGTCATGATCTGAGCTAAAGGCAGACACTTAACTGATTGAGCCACTCAGGCGCCCCTAATAATGTTCCATTTTCAAATCAAATTAGTCAGTGGTTGCTAAAGCCATCAACCATCCACATGCATTGGATTTACTAAGAAAAATACATAATTGACTTTTAAAGAGCATTTATTTTAAATATATTCCTTATTTATAAACGTATTTAAGTTTGGTAGTGATTTTTCTTTAATTTTATTAAGCTAAAATTTTCTCACTGTTTCTTTAGCTTTGAGCACAGATTCCTCTCTTACACTAAATTTTCTTCAATCTTCTACTTATTTCAGGATTTTTAATTTAAAATAATTCTTAAGTGGTTCTGCCTGTACCAGGCTAATTAATATCTAGGGACCCACCTATTTTCCACAAACATGGAATTTGGTTTTTTTTCTTTTTAATTCCACTATTATTCTCTATAAATTTCTTAATTGCTTAGAAAATGTCTATCTTTTTTGATGCAGTATTGTCTGTATTTGTGTGGATTGTAATACAACTTTTTTCTTAGTACTTCCAAGGATAATGATTTATGGTTTTATTCCATTTGGCTTTCCATTTGAAGCTTTAGTTTATTTCCTGTGAAATTTTTAAGGCCTGAGCTTGATCTTTGTGATTTAAAAAATAAATAAAAGCTTTCTTTTATTTAAAACAGCGACATTTTTATTTAGAATGGAGGCTGAGTATAGGATAAAAGCAGCCTTCTCACCTTCTTACTACCCATTCATTCTATCTCACTGTCAAATAAAGCTGTAATTGTTACCTTTTAAGAAGGTTTTGTTGTTGTTTTTGCTTTTCAAATGCCATTTTCTCCTACAATTTATAAGCCTATTTCATCTTGTAAATAAGGGATATGGTCACTGTAAGATTTGCACATATCTGTAAGACTAATTAAGACCGATCTTGTAAAATAGCAATAACATTCATTAGCTTGCTGAAAATACTGTAGTGTTGTTTAACATACAATGAAGAATTGGAAATTCAAAGTGTGTTAATGTGACCGAATTCACCTCAATCTGAAGGCTGGTGTTTTCAAGTATGAACAATTAAGATACATTGATCCAGGTTTGCTGTATGAGAACAGCTTATTTCTTCTATGGTTACTTTTTCAAGCACTACCTAAGGTTTAAACCCTATACTATGCCACCCTGGAATAAAATATTATTCAGACAGATTTTACAGGACTGTTGTTAATGTAAAGTCACCCAAAGGACAATAAAAAATCCATTTTTTTAATGCAAGAGAGACTTCATCTAAGATATTACCCTCTTGAGAATGATTTGAGTGTGTGTGTGTGTGTATGTAGTGTGTGTGTACCCACATGTAGCTGGTGATTTAAAGAGAATTCGAGGAGTTACAAAGAATTTTCAGCAGCAAGAAAGCAAGTTATTGGATAAACTTGGACCATTCCAAGGTGATGAATTTTAGCCTCGTAATCCATGGTAGAAAGAGCGCAAACTTTAGTGACTTATTTGCATGGAATTTAATTCCTGTAGCACAGGACACCTATTGTCTGACTTTAGCCATATGATCAAATCCCCTGTGTCTCCAATTTCACATTTATACAATGTAGAAATTACTAGATACGGCATGATGCATCATGGCATAACAAAGAAGGCTCTTGGTAAATGTTGTATCATTTCCCTGCTTACTCTCAACCTTCACCCTTAACAGAATAGATAAGTGCTCATTGGTTGAAAAACCTTAGTTTCACTCATTCTTTTCACTTTATATAAATACTCAGATTCTCCCTCATGCCTAAATTAGGTAATAAAAAATAAAGGGTCACTAAACTGACATTTTTTAGCTCCTCTAAGTGTACAAACACTACAATTACAATATTATCTACAAAAAAATGATATTGACTTATTGTTTATTTATTTATTCATGAGAGAGAGAGGCAGAGAAAAAAAAGAGAGAGAGAGAGAGGCAGAGAGAGAGATACAGACAGAGGGAGAAGCAGGCTCCCCTTAAGGATCCCGATGCAGGACTCGATCGCAGACCCCGGGATCATGTCCTGAACTGAAAGCAGATGCGCAACCGCTGAGCCACCCAGGCGTCCCGATATTCATCTACTGTAAATCAAGCTTGTAATGTGTCACTCTCAACTGTACAACATAAGGATAATAGAAGGCGTTATGAACTCTCTTCCTACATTGAGAAGGAAAGCCCATGAGAGCTTAGGTGATACTGATGGATGTTGAAGTAGAATCCAGCTACCTTACAATTTAGTCCAAATGTGTGCCTGATGCAGGAGCTTCTGGTGCTTCTTGTTATCTTCTCCAAACTGTGGCCACTATAGCAGTGGTGCAAGCTAAACATAAGCCTTGTTTTATCAATGAATATTACAGTCTTAGCATTAGAGAGGCAGGAGAAAACTTGGAGGATAATATAGCTCTGAATTTATGCAAAGGTCTGAAGGGTACATAAGTTAAATGACTGGCCAAGGACCAAATAGCAGAATCAGACACAAAATTCCCACACTTGAATTACTGCTTTTCTTTTCTTTCTTTCTTTCTTTCTTTCTTTCTTTCTTTCTTTCTTTCTTTCTTTCTTTCTTTCTTTCTTCTTTCTTTCTTCTTTCTCTTTCCTTTTCTTTTTTTCTGTATCACATCAAATAGTTTCCATCATTCTTTTTATGTTCTTCTCTGTGCACTAGGACCTATATCAGCCCTAATGAATCTTCTTAGAGTATAGAAAAGTTGAACAGTCTTAACTTTAATCTGCGGCTTAGCTATCCCAGTTGAAATCATCATGGGCACTAGAATTCTCCCTCTTGCTCTATAAGATACATTTTATGTGATGTACATTTTATAAACACAAAGTAAATGCTTAAGAAAAATGGACAGTTGATCAATTTTGAGAGGAAGTGTAAGTCATATTTTTATGCAACGACCAAATACTTCCCCAAATTCCCCCCAATATTTCCATGTACTGGAAGTTAGTTGTATTGACTATGGTTCATACCCAAATGCCATTGGCAAGAATTTGGAAATCTTTGTTATATAGGGAGTGTTTTAATATTGGTTGTAATGGTATTTACACACAGCAATGCACTTGTAGAATATTACTAGCTTTAGGCTTTCTCTAAGACTGAACAAACTCAATCCCCAAACTCCCAAAGCAATTTTTAAGCAGAAAAGGAGGAGGTAGGCCTGAAGCCAAATGTAGTAGTGATACCATACTAGGTGGAAATCAGAATTGAATAGGGTAGGGGTCAAACATGATTTAATAGTTGTGGCACAATATACTGACCACTATTGCTTTGGCATGCTGGGGTGGAGAGCAGGCAAGACCATGGTAGTGGGAAAGGACACTGTCATTGTGATATTCTCCAGACTCAGGAATAAAATCACATCATAGTAATATTAATAAGAAGAATATATAATATTTATTAATCACTACATGCCTGTTAATGAGATAAATGTTTTACATTTATATTTTATTTACTCTTTGAAAGAGGTCTATCAGGTAAGGCTACTAATTGCTCTACTTTTGCCCAAGAAAATAATTAATGAGCAGATCTGGGACTAAAATGCAATTATTTAAAACTTCACAATCACTAGCTAATATGATATGGTGTCTTTCATATAAAGTCCTAGTAATTAGTTGTTGAGGATATAAATGTAGGGGAAATAATTAAAAATATAAACAATAAAGTCCATAAAGAACTAGTTATTAGCAAACTTTTAGACTCAGAAGTTATACAGTCTGTCACAACTGAACTGTTTTCTTTCACCTTGGGGTAGATCTTAGGAAACTCATTAATTCATTTGTTTTATGGAAATATTCTGAGTATGAGGAAAAAGTTTAGCTGATTTTTGTGTTTTTATAAACACTCGGCAGGAGCGTTTAAAATAATTCTATCTAAAATTACTCTGTGTTTTCTGATTTTGTTAATGTGGTTTTATTACATTTTAAAAGGTTATAAATGGTCAATTTAAAGCCATAGAAATTAAATTGAGTATTTAACTTCTGGAAATATATAATCTATTAGGGAGTTACATGCTGGTTCTACTGCGGTTCTAGGAGTGCTTATGTGACTAAAGTCACATCATCCTTTTATATACACATTTAAGAGTTTTGGTGGATTTGGCAGATTCATACAATTTGTTTCCCTCTAAATCTTGTAACCTTTCACTTTTTATTGTGTGGTGCAGCACACGCTCTTTTCACATAGAGGGCAGCTTTATCCCTCTGAATTGCAGATTCTCTGCAACTGGTACAGCCTTTCCCCAGACAGACAAAACTGAGCAGAGTCCAAAACATTATAATAACATTTGTCTCTGATGTTGATGAGGGCCAACACATATTAATTTGTCATTTGCTGCATATTTATCAACCAGATTGCAGACTATTTCCAGACCGAGGCAGTTAAAAGCCTTTATTAAAAATGATGCTTTTGAAATCTAACTTATTTCAGCATGCATATATTTTTATTTAATATTTTGGTTATGTCTTGCAAGCGAACAATGTTTCAAAAGTGTCAAGTGGGAATGCTGGGCTTTACAAATCTATTTTTTTTTTAAATTTATTTGCATACAATGTTATTTTAAATCCTCATTTTGCTGTTTTTAGAGGAAACTACCACTGGTACTGGTACAGGGCTGCTGGTTGTTACCATGACAATTATAATTTAAGGAATTAAGCCTCAGACCTTTATAGTGGGATATTATCAGGCAAATAGGATGCACAAATGAATCAAGGTAAGCAGTCAAATAAATATTTGAACAGATTTTTTTGTAACTACACAAAAAAGCAAAAGAGTAAGTATAAAGTTTGTTTACATATGTGGCTAGGCAAATATCTAGAATAATGTCAATTCCTGGATTATTAAAAAAAGATATATTTTTATAAAATTACATGTGAGTTGTAAATTTAGTGTAGACTTAATCTATTCATTCACCTTAAAACAATTGTTGAGAAAAAGAATATATAAAACACTCATGTATTAAAATATTCAAAGAGATGTATGTTTGACACTTTTTTTAACAACATAAATTAAAGCGTCTTTCTAGGTAGCCCAACCATGTTACCCAAGTACTTTAACTGTGACATGAGTAACTTATAACACTGGGTTTTTTATTCCCTCAATATAAGTTTTTAAACCCTACCTGCTATATTTTCAGTATAATGTTTATTGAAACCTTCTTGACTTTAAGGCATTGCTCCATATTCTATAAGAAATACAAAGATTTAGAGATTCAGTCTTTCCCTATCATGAGTTTAAAATATAGTGAGGAAATAAGACAAAAATAGTTATGGTGACATAAACATTCCAAATTAATGGCAGAAATAATAAACATTACAGGAATTCAGATGAATTTATCAAGCTATAATCTCTTAGATAAAGGTTAGGAAGAATAGAAAGGGTTTAACTGGTCTTGAGACAAGAACTGTGTTTGGTCCCTGATTCCACTACTTATTATCATTTTTCTCATTTACAGAGTTATTTATTTTTTTCCTCTAAGGTTTATTTATTTGCTTGGACAGCAGCTATATTAATCTCCTAGGGCTGCCATAACAAAATAGTACTTACTAGGTGGCTTCAACAATAGAAATGTATTTTCTGACAGTTCTGGTGATTAAAAGTTCAAGATCAAAATATCAGCAGGGTTGGTTTTTCCTGAGACTTCTCTCCTTGTCTTTGAGATGGCTATCTTCTCCTCCTCATGTCTTCATAGGGTTTTTCTTTTGTGTGTGGCTATGTCCAAATTTCTTCTTCTTCTAAGGACACCAGTCACATTGGATCAGAGCCCTCCCTAATGACCTCATTTTAACTTAATTACCTCTCTGAAGAGCCTGTGTGGTCATATTCTGATGTACTGAGGGCTAGGGCATCAATATACGGATTTGAAGGACACAATTCAGACCATTACAGAAACAAATACGTCATGTGACTATTATAATATTAAAATATGATGTCTGTGAAAGTATGTTGTAAACCGAAAATAAATAACACAGGTTAAATGGTACATTAGGCAGTGTCTATAAAACCAACTGTTATACCAAATAAATCTGAAGGGTGTAAGACAATAAACACATACTACAAACTCATGAAAAATCTAGTGCAGATGTTTGCAGTCAGGACATGGTGAACTGAGGACACAGGCTTGTTCTATCATTTTCTGGGGTTTTGATACCCTTCATTGGAATCTGTACTTCAGCCAGGGAGTGAAGAAGAGAGTGGGAAAGGCCAGGCAAACAAATTTCTGGGGATTGGGCCAATATAGCTGCACCTGCCACTTTCACCTGCTTTCTATTGGTGAGGACTGAGGAAACGGTCCTAACAAGGTTCAAGGAAGCTTAGTGGATGTAGTTTAATGGTGAAGTGAGAAAGGGAGAACAAGAATGTTCCCTATGTTGGTGAAAAATTAAAAAAGAAAATTTTCACAGACTGATAAAAACTTTAGTCTCTGTCACAAAAGTTGTCAGTATATTTACTTAATTGGACTTGAAAACATAAGAATCCAATAGATGAAAACAGGATAGGAATCGTATTCAGTTCAAGAGACTGGTGTGATCAGTAACTAGAAAATATGACACTGTAAATGGAAGAAATCCAACGTAGAGGTGAGATGTCTGGAGCTTGGCACCCTGAATTTATAGCCTGGCTTTACATCCTGAGTTTATATCCGGTCATATGTTAGCTGTGAAACAATTCCTACTGAGGTATCTAACCTTGCTGAACCTCATTCTTAATGATAGCACCTTATAGGTATTATTATATAAGACCTTATAGGTACATTTTTGTGAGAATTAAAGTAGAAAATATAGGGGCACTTGGATAGCTCAGTCGGTTCAGCCTCCCACTCTTAATTTTGGCTCCAGTCATGATCTCAGAATCCTGTGATGGAGCCCCACATGGGGCTCAGTGGTCTGCTTGATATTCTCTCTCCCTCTGCCCTCCCCCAGCACAGGCACTCATGCTCTCTCTCTACAAATTTTTTTAAATAAATAAATAAATTTAAATAAAAAAATATGGGGTGTGTATTCTACACATTGTCTGTTGCATTATAAGCACCTAATTAAGATTCAATAATTTTAAAGGATGTTAAGTAGCACCAATGGGCATAGATCTATCACCAAACAAGGGTCTGTTACTACCCAGATCTATTTTTTTTTCATGTTTTCCTCTTTCCTGATTTGGCCCAACTTAATATATGTTCAAGCCAAATAAGTTGAAACAGAGACTGTAAAGATGAAGATGGGACAAGTAGTTTAGAATGTCTTGTTAGCTGTCCAGAAAACTAGCAGGTTTGGCAATAGCACTCACTGAGGTTTTCTGTTTTCAATAATTGAGGTAGCTTACAGTTCAGATGTGCCAGGGCAATTTTTAGGACAGATTATGCAAAATGGTTTCCTGGGGCATGTGTGGTCCCTCTGCGAGAAAACTGTCTTGGCCATATTTTCCTGCGTTATCTCACTCAGAACACCTACAGAGATTGACTGCTTAGTTAGACTCACACACACACACACACACAGAGAAAGAGAGAGAGAGAGAGAGAGAGAGAGAGAGCAAGTTAGCTTTTGTCAGCTCTAGGGTAACCTGGAAATCCAGTAGACTACTGACAACATTCAAGCTCAAGATTGGTCCCTTTGCCCGAGGAAATTTTAGAATTTAACTATCATCACTTTTTGGCATTAGAGATAATGTTGAGGACTGGATCTTTAACCAAAAGACCTGGTGAAAAGTAACTAAGCTTCAGAATCAGCATAGTAGAGTATCATTCGCCTGAGTGCTTACCAGAGAAGCATTCAGGACTTCCACACCATTCTGTCAAATGTCAGCACTATGAATCATATTTGCAAGTGGAGAAGCAGCCAGAGTGGCTGTAGAGCACAGCTGGTATGGGCTCCCCAAATCCCATGCCTTCAAGTATATTACCACTGCTGTTGTGTACCAGCTGGGGCTCCTGGGTGTCATTCAACATTAGTATCCCAAAGCAGATTGTTATAATTAGTTCTGAATCATTTAGGGTCCAAACTTCAGAAAAATACGAATAAACAAATCATGGCATATCTAGAGGTCATATAGTTTAATAAGACATCATTCATTACATATAAGCATATTTGAAAACGAATCTGCACAAATCTCCCAGAATCCACATTGTCATAGGCAATATCGTAATTCAGATAATTTCTACTTACTCAATTGAAAGCATCCAAATTGTCAGCTAATTTTGATAACGTTTGTAGGTCCTAAACATAACTGTGAATTTTAAAATTAAGCTTCTTGGGTTTTTCTTCCTTTACTAACAGTACAAGGGAACAGTCAAATCAATTAACCCAAGTCGAAAATTTAAAAGACCACAATAAAAACTTGCTTCATTTCTCCTGGATAGAAGGTGCTGACTAAATTTTACTCTCAACTAGATGTCAAAAAGACATATACAAATCTAGTAATATTTGTACTGCAAAAAATATCAAAAGGCAAAAAATACTTCAAGCATACTGAACCACATCAACTGAAGTGTTTTTTTACATTGCATTCATCCATCATAACAGTCAAAACATATACTTTTAAGTCTATTTTTGTCATGTGTTGTGGGAAATAGTGGAAAATATATTATGAAGTTGAAGCCTATTAAACAAAACCTAGTAAAATTGGCAGATGGATACTTTATTCTGAATGCTGAGATAGCTTCCTTTTCTGGCTCAAGGGAAATTATTTTTAGGCCAAATAACTGTATGTGCTTCAAATTGATTTATTTAGGAAATACTTATTAAGTGATTAGTTCATGCCTGATCTCCATCAATGCATTAGGAATAAAATAGTAAAGAAAACTCTTTCATGAAGCTTACTAGTCATAGCAGAGTGGAAATCATCATATGCATTTGAAATATGTCAGGTCATGTGGTAAACAAGTTTCCACCAAAATCTGTTCTTTTATTTCAAGTGTACCTGAGATGTGATCCCTTTTAGTGGTTATTTCTCACCAGTGCCAGGTGAGTAGAACTTACCTTAGAATTCCATCTGGATCCTCCCCTTTTCCTCCAGGTCCCTCCTTGTATTTATAGCAGAACTCCCAGAAAACACTGTCCATATTCCTTCCCTGCCTCATCATCCTCCTAGGGATGCTCTCTAGACAAACTTTTGCCCACTTCACTGAAACTGCCTATTTCAGGTGCACCAAAGGTCATTTCATGATCCTCACTCTATAGGAACAGTCAAAGGCATTTGACACATCTCTTCATTGAAATGGCTCCTTCATGTGTCTTTTAGGATGCTGTATTCACCTGGCATTGCTTTTATTTTTCTTCCTATTGTTCCTCCTTATCTCCTGTCCTTTTACTGTGGCATTGTCAGGTGCTCAGTCCTGGAGAGTCTCCTTTTTCCCATGCATCTCCAGTCCCTTGCCAACTTCATTTATGTCAGTAATGGGCATCTATCTACATGCTGATGGTTCCCCACCTGATAAAGCATACCCAGACCTTCCCCCTGAACTCCAGATTGGCGTATCCATGTCTACTAGGGAGTCCCTCAGTTCCCACAGGTCTTCTCCCATAATCTCTACTTAGTTATATGCACCCGCATCCTTGAAGGTGTTAAATCAGCCATGACTTCTCCATTTTATCATCCCCAGGCTTTTATTCCAACTCTTCAGTAAATTCTGGCAGCTAACTACATGGAACTCAAGCATGTTCTGCCATCTTCTGTCACCATCATCCATCACCAAAATGCAACAGTACTTCAGCAGCCTCCAATCTGGGCTCCTGGCTCCTGCTATTGCCCCTGAAATCTCTTCTCAAAAAAGTAGCCAGAGGGATTCTACTAAAATGCCATTTCTCTGCTCAAAAGTCTTAATGCCTTCCCGATGCACCTAGAGTAAGATGAAAAATCTTGTGGCTGCAAAGCCTGCATCATCAGGTGCCTCTTTCCCTTCCCATTCCTCTTTCTTTATTATCCACATTGGCCACCATACACCAGACTCTTGGTGAGCCTCCAATGTGAATATCGCCAGGATTTACTTCTCTTGGAAACCACATGTGTCAAAATGGCGAGTGCCCTCATACTCTGTAGATTTGTGTTCAGAAGTCATCTTCCCAATGAGGCCATTCTTGGGCAACCTATCTAAGACTGAAACTCTCAACTCTGACAGTCCATGCCCCTCCCTTCCCTGATTTATTTATTCATTAGTATTGTTATTAATACATGAAACCTTTGTGTATATCACACACACACCTATTGTCTGTGCTTCTTTATAAAGGAGCTCTGTGTGAGGGCAGGGCTTTTAGCTGTTTTTTTCACTACTATATCCCCAGTGCCCATAGTATATAGTACTTAGAAGATGCACAATAAATACTGATAGACTGATTGTGATCAACTGTTCTCATTAGATGATGTTATAATATATTCTCTATATTTACATATAGAGAATGTGAATGCTAGATTTATATAAGAACAAAACCTTCAGCTGTTTCCTTCTATATTGTTGTGTTACTATACACTAAAATACCGTTTTAAATGTAATATATAGTTTCAGTCCACTGTGTTGAATTTAGTTTATCAGAATACCCCAAACTTATAACAAACATTTTATATTAACTCTAGAATTTTCAGTAAGCCATTTCTAACGAAAAGAAGTAGTATTGGTCATCAGTGCTAAAATAGGAAGTTGCAAACCTATAAAAGAAAATTAACAAGATAAGTGCTTGAAAGAGAGTATCCCTTTTCATAAGCTTTAGTTCAAAACAGAATTTAGTCAAAATCAGCTTGTATATGTCTTTACACAATTTTATGCTAATTCATATCCAATTTACTATCATATAGGATTTCAAATCATTCTAGGACGGAACAATTCATTTTTCTATTCATCAACTATGATTTCTGATTATAGTGCTCCTGCCTTTCTCTGTTTCCATGACTCTTCATGGAAGAATCACAAAGTAACTTTCTACAACAGTGGAGTTGCCTTCCGGGATTTTGTTTTTTCATTTTTTTGTTTTGTTGAAGTGGACACTAAACATTGTGTTACACATGAGATTTTCTTTCCACTTATTAGGAGATGAAAGCAGCCTCTTTGTTCTATGCATCACTTTATTTTTATGCCTTAAAATGATAACCTACAATTAAAATGCTCCAAAGTAAATTAGTTGGTACAAACTTTAAAAGTTCAAATATTACATCTAGGGAGGGGTTGTGAAAAAATCTTCATAGCTTATTACACAGTACTCAGTATATAGGTACAAATGCCAGACATTCAACAAGCTTCTATTTGTGTTTATTTCTGTTTGATGTAGAGGTCCAAATAGAGGTGAGAAAATCAATCTAAATGGATTTCGCTTGAAAACTGAAATGAGTTTTGTCTGAAATTTTGTTGCTACACTTTTGGAGTACTCTGAAATTTTGAAGCTACATCTCTCGGGTTTCATCAAAAAGAAAGATGGGAAAAAGGTTAGAGCATTTTCACTCAATCAGACTGTGGTAGTGGAGAGTGCAAGAAGCTTGCATCTGCGAGGGGCTGTGCTTTATTGCTCTGTGGGCCCTGCAGCCATTTGATAAAAGGCTGAGGGAGGGTGTCTCTGAGCACAGGTGGCTACCACCCGTTAGCCTTCAGTAGCAGTCTGAGCATTTAGTCTGAAAAGGAGGCCAGGTGGCCCCTAAGGAATTATAGAAGGAAACCATGTAAAAGTCGAAATGAGAAAAACCTGGGGAATAAATACAAAAGCATGTGTTCGCAAGGGCGAGTGCGCCCGAGAATGCCACCTCAGCAGAAATCTAGTAACTAGGCCAGGCAGAGAACAGTCTTTCTAGTTTAAATGATTCTTGCAAAAATCTTCCCTATCTCTTCCTTAACCTTCAATTCTGCTGTATATTCAAATGTGCAGAAAAAAAATAAGTACAAATTTGGGAAACAGACTCAAATTCAGCAAATTTTATATTCCATATTTATAGAGCCTTTAGCTTACAAGTCCCTCATCTGGTACATATATAATGCTCAAGCTGATGTTGACAGCTGACTGAAGTTTTTATTTTCAGTTTGATAGTTCATCTTCAGTGTAATTTAGACTGTGCAGTGGTATAACTGTATTAGGGAATAGTTTTGAAATAATATTTTAATGTTTCGTATTCAGATACTGCAAGAAGCACTGGTTCAGTGCTCTATTTTAACTCACTTAGGTTTATGAATATGATATTATATGTCAGTTGATAGAAAACAACTCACCAAGCCTAACCCATGCATAAGGCCTTGTGCTAATTAATCAAGTATGGCCTACTTACTGGTCCTCTCACTGATGGCGGATGACCTCGTCAGTAGTGGGTACATTTTCAAGATGAAAAAAACAAAAGGTGCATCCTAATTATAATTTTTCAGTCTGATTTTCTCCTTCAACCAGCATGCAGACACTGCAGAGACAGATTGCCTGGGTTCTTAGCCCAGTGAGAATAACTCACATTCATAGAATAGCTGTTAATGCCAGGTAGTCCATAAAACACTTCATAAATGAATCATGCAATTATCACAACAATGCTAAGAGGTCGATGTTACTACTATCCTTATTTTATACACAGACCAAATCTTAGGAAAGCTACCTGCCTTATTCAAAGCAATACATCTAGTGAATGGCAGAGCCAGGATTCAAACCCAGATTTCTGGCTCTGGAGTCAATGCTCTGAATCAGAAAACTGGCATTGTAGTTAGCCATTGATAAATGTTGGTTTCTTTCTATTTAAACAGATTTAAAAATTTTTTTAAATGTTTTTAATTTTTTTTTTGTAGATTTCATTTATTTATTTGAGAGAGAGAGAGAGAGAGCATGACTCGGGGAGGGGCAAAGCTACAAGGAGAAACAAACTCTCTGCTCAGCAGGGAGCTCCATGCAGTGCTTGCTGGATCCCAGGATACTGGGATCATGACCTGAGCCAGGGGCAAATGCTTAACCAGCTGAGCCACCCAGGCACCACTATTTTAAAATGCTTTTTAAATTAAATTATTTTTTACCTTCAAAGCTTCTTTTTAATTAAATAAAATGTAACAGATACTGTTGGAGTTCTATTTGCTGCCTACCTGGACCTATTTCTCTCTTTCATTACAAAAGTCACATTACGCTAAATATAGTGCATTTCTTTCCAGGCCAATTTATTATATTATAATGTGCATATTCTTCAATCTCTTTTTTTCACTTATCACTACATTCTTAAGAGTTGCTCAAGTTGCTCTCTATTTCATTGTATAAATACATCAACTTTTATCCATTTTACTATTAACATAAAATTAGATTCTGTATTTTACTATAGCAGCTGATTCTGTAGTGAGCCTACATGTGTTTAGAACACATGCAATTTGCATAAGTTCTAGAGCTCTGCTGAAGAACAGAGTGTCTCTGTTGAACAATATTGTACTGTGCACTTAGTTTGATAAGAGGGTAGATCTCACATTGAGTGATTTTACCACAGAAAAGGGGGAGGGGGCAGAAGGGAACTTCTGAAGGGGATGGTTTGTTTATTACCTTGCTTGAATTGATGGTTTCACATGTGTTTGCATATATCCAAACTTATTAAAATCACATATATTAAATAAGTGTGGGGTTTTTTGGTAGAGCAATTATATTTTAATTGAGATAATTAAAAGAAAAGATATGCAAGTTTTAGGCACAATGTGTATGTAGTCACTCAAGATGATCTTCTTGCTGGAACCTGTCTTTAGAGAGATGAAGGAAGTCTGATGTGTTATAGCGTATGTGGATTTTGCAGCTTGCCAACTGTCTGTCACCTGATTGCTGTCCCAGGTGTTAAAGGCCACCTTGAACTTCCTTTTCTACACATCATTACCACCTTCTGTGCCATGCCAGTTTGGTTGCTAGCTTATTTTGTTTTTGTTTTCATCACTCTAGAGGTTGTAATATTGTATATAACCAATGATTTAATTTATACCTTCCTGATTACTATGAAAGTTGGAAATCTTTCCTATTAGCTATTCGGGATTCCTTTTCCATGAAGTTATTCATTTATCTATTTGAGTTAAGATCTGAATGCAGTCCGGGATTCCTGGGTGGCTCAGTGGTTTAGTGCCAGCCTTTGGCCCAGGGCATGATCCTGGAGTCCCAGGATCAAATCCCATATCGGGCTCCCTGAATGGAGCCTGTTTCTTCCTCTGCCTGTGTCTCTGCCTCTCTCTCTCTCTGTGTCTCTCATGAATAAATAAATAAATAAATAAATAAATAAATAAATAAATAAATAAATAAAATCTTTAAAAAAAACCTAAATGTGGCCAAGAGGAAATGATGAGTAAATAGTTCAATATATGAGAAATGCATTAAGCGGTGGGTTGAATCCAGAAAAATTAATGTGGGCATCATCAGCATAGAAATGAAATTTACTGTAATTTAAATAATATCACACAAGTAGCGAGAGAAAGAGCAGGGACCCAGGGATGACTGAGTCTTGGTACTTAAACATTTCGAAATCTCAGAAAAGAAGACATAACCACCAGAGAGACAGGGGGAGGAAGACAGGAAATAGGTAGCAGAAAAATGAGGAGAGAATGGTCTTCAAGAAGGCAAGACAATAATCTGGGGATGAAGGAGCCATCCTACTGAGAAGATAAGAAAGATGAAGAACAAGAATTAACCATTTGGGTTCATATTTTAAAAGTCACTGATTGAGTGCAGAAAGTTGATTGAATACAGATAATTTTCTTTTTAATCAGGCACAATTTATGCATACCTTCTGATCTACCTCGCCTTACCTGTTTCTTGGGCTCTCGGCATCTTGGTCTCAGATAACACACAGCTGCCACCACTAGTGGCCACAGTATCCTGGTTCATTTACCGGGGGTCTTCTACCACAATAAGTGTCATGTGCAGAAAGCTTTCCTTTCACTCCTAATGCAGAGGGAGGCAAAGTGATGCTGTCACCCCAACCCTACCTGAGAGAGGCACCTAAAATAATGACCTGGATTCTTGCTATTACTTGGGGATTCAGATGAAGTCTTATACTTTAGGACATGATATTTGATTCCCTAGCAGCTTCCCAAGGTCCAGGTGACACAATACAACATATGAGATTAATGCTCTGCTAACACAGTCTTACCCAGGGAGAAAGAGGAGATGTAAGGGAACCCAGAGATAAATTCCTCCCTGATTCTTCCATTAATGGATGGTTCCTTTTTTGGCCTGCTGGAGGTATACAACGCAACTGAGTAATCAGCTATATCTAATGAAACTGCTTGACATGTAATCTTATATCTGTTTTCCCTTTTTTTGCTTCATTTGCTTTTTCCTCCCCATCCTTGCCTGAGATTGTACCCTCTATGTAAGACTAGTACTTAATCTGTGCCTCAGTTTCTATGTCCTAGCAGGTTCTGACATCTTTCAAAGAGAGCAGAGAAGTGCACATTAGCTTGACGGGGGACATGGGCTCAAGCTCTTTTGTTTACTTGTGTGTTGTGATTGTGAAAAATATTAAGCCATGTATGTTAGTTCATGTATTAATCTAGTAGATATATGAGGAAATTCATTTGCAGAAGCAACCTGAGTTCTTGAGTAGGTGTAAGAGCATGGGGGCCACCGCACAAATTGGGCATTTAGCCAGAGACAGGAACAGAGAGATTCAACCACAGAGGTTGAAGTGAAGTCAGGACTCATGGAGTATGCAACTGGGAATGCTGGAACAGGGCTGTGGAAGTTCTTTCCTGATTTGTCCATAATCATATTTGAGAGTTTTAATCTCCCTAATGAAATTAGTTTTATCAAATTCCTATTCCTCGTGTTAGGTCTGAAAGTATTTTTTTAAGATTTTATTTTAATGAGAGACACAGAGAGGCAGAGACATAGACAGGGAGGAAGCAGGGTCCCTGTGGGAGCCCGACATGGGACTCGAACCCAGGACCCCAGGATCACAACCTGAGCCAAAGGCAGACACTCAACCACTGAGACACCCAGGTGCCCCTAAATTAATTATCTTTCCAAGAGAAGTTCATGGATGAGATTCTAAACATTCTCCAGGTATAAAAGGCAAAACTTGGAAAATTCTCTTAGATAAGAGAAAGAATTGGCCTTATACCCAATAATTTTTGTGGGTTATGCAGATATTTCCCTTATCAACGGGAACCTGCCACTGTTTCACTGGTAAAAGTAAAGAATTGAATACTGACATTATTGCAAAAAATATATATGTTTTGATATATATTGATCATGGCTTAGTATTGGAAATGGAATTTTTTTCTTCATTTTAAGTGTCTTCCCTCCTAACCCCCACAAAAACATAACTCCCATTGCCTAAGCTAATAGGACACCTTAGACTTTCATGGTTATTCAGGGTTAATAATGAGATTTTTTTTTCTGATGCAGAATCAGTATTAAAATATAGAGTAAGTATTTATTTTCTGATTATGAATTGTTTATTAAAGGACTGAAAATGATTATTTTCAAAGTATTCTTCTGGCATATATATTTTTGCAAAGAAATATACCAGTGTCAATGAGCAGTCTGAGAGAGGGATACAGAAGTCCAGAGGTACCAATAATTATGTTCGTTGCTCCTAGGTATATTGGAGTCTTCATTTCTCTCTGCCAACAGCACTGACATAACCTTGCTTAATGAATGGCTACAGATACAAAGACACTATATTCTTGCAACATCAGCCCTCTGCTGACATACCTTATCATTGCAATTTGTCTCACCTTTCCTTGTGTGTACTATCTTTCTGAAGTTTTATCTAGTCTACTGCCATAAGCTGCTGTTCTCAAACACATTTTTCAAATCTAATGAGAAAGGTGATTTTGGAAAAGAAAGTTAATGGCCTCTGGTGCTATCAGTTTCTCACCCTCAAATCTGCACAGCTGTAGCATCAATTGTCTTGAGATAGATGTAGCTGATCTTAAGTTTGCTTGGGAAACTCTGAGGCTAGTTCAAAGTGTGACACAGCCCTGGAGAGGAAGACAAAAAAGTATATAATTATCCTTTGGAATTCTGGAGAGAATAAAAGACTAGGGTCAACGCTAAAAGTATACATAATTTGCACTTAGGTACTAAGCATGGAGGGTAATGATCTTTAATGCTATTTGATGCAAGGGAGAAAATGTGACGGAGAGTCAAGTAGGAGGAAATCACAGATGCCTTTGCAAGGTGTGCATGGACAGACCAAAGGACAAGGGTGACTCGTCTCTGCCACCCCACTTCCTCACCACCGGGCAAGGGCAGAGGGTTTAAGAACAGAGACCCATTTGGGCAGCATTCAGTTCCTGGGCCTAATAAACCCTGTCACTCCTCACAATTATTTGCATCCCTGACTTTCCACTTCTCAATGCTACTAAACAGCACCAGGAAGTGCTGGGGGAACAAGGGAAGCCCTGCAGGCAGGTGACCCCACTCACCGCCCCCACCCTGTCCCCTGCACTCAGCCTTGCACTCCCCTCTTTTGGTCTGCCTACCATGCCGAGGCACAGCCTAGTGTCCAGACTGGCATGCTCTTCGTGCTGAGAATTCCTCAGTGAGATACAGTATTGGAGCCTTCGTCTCAGATGTTTCATCTCCTTGCCTTTTTCCTGTCTCTGTCACTTATTTTTAATATACTGAATAAACTCAAGGAAAATTTAATGACTTTATTTGGCCTTCAGAGTGCTCCCAAGGGTCCTGTAAACATGAATGAACCATCTCACAAAGTAGCAAAGTAGATATTGGAGTGTAGTTTATTTCCTGGAAGCACAGTATTTTCCAGAAAACCCGGGGTCCCTGCTATTCATGGTTTGAGTGTCTGTCCACCATGTTTGATCTTGTTGTTATTCTTTCTGGTACATAAATATGACCTTGGTTGTAATGAGAAGTTTGGGGCATGGTTGTTGTTTCTCTGTCTTTCAGATTAATTAATTGATTAATTGATTAAATGTTTAACTGTGCCCCTGCATGAATACAGTAGTACAATTTAAGGAGTGTTTTTAATGCTTGACAAATGGTAATTGGCTCTAGAAGACAACCTGGACAATTACTGTAACGCACTGCTTCTGAAGACTCTGTAGGAGATGCTCTTCTCTACAGCTGGGCAGAGTCCCCAGCTACCTGAGTTTTCATCCATTCTGCCATCACCAGGCAGCAGAGTTTTCTCACTATAAGACATAAAGGTCAACTATTTAGAAGAAAATGTAAAGATGACAGATGTGCATTACATCAAATTTCAAAAGATATTTAGGTATATTTGAAGTAAAGTTAAACATAATAAAATATAGACTCTAAAGTTTTGGAAATAACTATAACTTCAAATATATAATGTAATAAAATTGAGTATTTTACCTTCAAATAGTATTCTTTCTTTCCTTTTCTCTTTTTTTTCTTTTCTTTTCTTTTTTTCTTTTTTTTTCTTTTCTTTTCTTTTCTTTTCTTTTCTTTTCTTTCCTTCTCTCTCTCTCTCTCTCTCTTCTCTCTCTGTCTCTGTCTCTCTCCTTCCCAACCCCTCTCATCCTCTCTCCCTCCCTTCCTTTCACATCTAAAGCTAAAACATGCACAAACAGCAAGATCCCCGGGACTCTGCTGGACTAGTACCTACTCTTGTTTAACCTGACTTCCTAATCTATCAACTGTGTTCTTTCAACTTCAGCTTCTTGGTTCTTAATTTGGTGAGTCTGCTATCATTCCATGCATATTCATTGACATTATGCATTTTCTTAGTGATTTGATGGCTCTACATATAAGTTCAAAGAGTAATTAATCAGAGCTGCTTATTTCTTCTTGGGAAACAACATCTTGCTTTCCAAGTGCCTACTACATATTCCATTTAAATGCCCCAAGCTCACTATGTCTCAGATCAAAAAGAAAAAAATGATATGTCTCAGATAAAAAGAAACATGTCCGATTCTTGATTTAATAGTTTTGTCAATAACAGCTCTGAGCCAGAGCTGTTTTGTGGTTTAATATTAGCATTTTGTGTACTTTTACTTTTGTTAATGATATTAATGTAGACAAACAGTAGGGAATTAGCCAGGGGCTGTGACAGGGTTAGGTGAGGCAGTGTTGAAGGCTCATCCACCCCTGCACATTCGCCACGTTGCATTATAACATGAGCTAGGAGCAAAGGTTTAGAATGAAATGACCCTGAGTTCAAGTTTGCTTCCAGTACTTTCTGACATCAAGGTCCCCAGAAGCAGGCTCTCTGTTGACAACTCTTGCGGGAGTGACTTTTTGAGGAATCTCTCCCAAATAAACTAGCAAGGGAGTGAGGGGGAAAGGAAGCAAAGAAGAGAAGAGGGCCACCATGGCTCTGAGCTCAGGTAAAATATTGACTCAGGTATTGCATTAATTTATTAATGCAAGTAAATTGCATTATGAATGCAATATAAATGCATTAAATCAAGCAAAGTATATAAATACACTTAGCACCATGCCTGGGACACAGTAAATGAGCTTTTGTTGACTGTTACCAAAGAGAGTCTTATTTCTGTCTTTTCCCTTTCTTTCTTTGCTCTACTCTTTCCCTAGCTAATTCTTCGGGAGTCTTTATAATGTTGCCAGAGTCATCTTTCCCTTCCCATTGCCAGTATCTCAGGCTGAGCTATATACTTGACCTCCTTGAAGGACTCAGGACCTGCCTACCTCATCTCTGTGTGTCCATACATGCTTCCCTAATGCATCTTGCAAGCACCATGTGTCTGCTGTCTACCTCAGTAACCATCCATCCTGGTCATTAATTCCCACATTAATTTCCCAAGTCACACAGTTCCTTACAGCCCTTGGTGTTGAAGATCAATCTTCCCCTTGGTATAGATGGATTAAAAGTGATGTGAGTATTTCAAGTTTTTGGCCCCAATTTTCCTCAGTGATAAATCTATTTTCATCTTTTGACTAGGCCCAGGATTTTTGTTGTCCAAGATTGTATCTGTTCTCTTTGGCCTCTGGGTGTGTGTTCTATTAGTCTCAGTCCTCCATTTTTGGTCTAGAAATTTTAGAATCCTCACTATGCATCTGGAAGTCTGCTACTTGCATGACAGATTAACTGAATAACCTCTGCAGGGAGAGCAAAAAGTTGAACCTTACATATCTCATGGATGTCAGTGATTATTAGATGTGGTTCACAAACTGCCCTGCTTCACCTCTCAGTGCCATTCCTTGCTCTATTTCCTTTGCCAACCTCATTGCTCCCTCTTCTGTAGTCTGCTTATCTCACTAATTTGGCTTAAGTCATGTTTTCTCTTGACTTTTTTAAATTCAGTACATTTTCTGACTCTTCTGCCTAAAATGCATATGTGATTGATGTGGACTATTGCATCTTCCTTGATGGGAGATTCAACTAGTCTGCAGGACCCTCATGGGGGAGGCCAAGAAATAAAATGATCACCATATCCTGATTGCCTTTGTATTCCTAGGACCCACCATTGTCTCCATGCTTAGAAGACAATGAGGAAATGGGCTTTAGAAATTGTATTTTATTTTGGTGTGAAAGAATGACTGTAACTCTAATATAACTCTAATTTCTCAGCAATCCACAGCTCTACTTGCCTGCCTGTAGTCGGTTCCCAGTTCTGAGCATAGAGGCCAGACGTTACTTGGTAGGATCTCAGTGAGTAGTCATATTCACATTGGTTGCTTTCTCTGTACTGCATGTTCCACAATCCTAATAGCTTTACTTCATGGAATGCTGGGACATCTACCTCTTAACTTTTTGAAACTCACTTAGCTCACCCATCATCTGATCAGACTGCTCCGTTTTGTTTACAGTGTTTTCAAAATATCAATTTTGCATGTTTGAGAGAGGCATCTTCATTAACTTAAACCTAAGCCAGGGTCACGTTTAGGGCTTCAGGTCCTTATGAACTCCTTAACTTATAAAGATTCTGGAAACTGGCCTCTTTGGATGTATTTTGTAGATACTTACCGTTTTTTTTGTTTGTTTGTTTGTTTGTTTGTTTGTTTGTTTTTTAGTTTCCATAGTGTTTTATTTGACCTAACTGGGGAACACGAGGCTGGTTCAACGCCTGATCGACACAAGCTGTGACGTCCCGCTCTCCGGCACCAGGTCTTGGAAGCCAGCCCGGTGCTCCCCGGTGTGCGTCAGGCCAGTGTGGACCCATGCCCCCGCGTCTGGCCATCCAGGCCTGCCCGTTGGGGGATTCACTGGGGCTTCCCCAGGACCTTGTCCGGGGGCCCTCCTGGAGCCGCCACGACAGGGCCCGGCCCGTGGCCACATCATACTTACCAGTGCTCCGAACCTAATAGCTCCACCTTGGCTTTTATTTTAGGTATGTTTTTGCTTTATTGGTCACTTTTATCCAGAATGAACCTTCACTCTAGCCAAATTTGATTTGTCACAGCTACCTCCATGTGTCACATACATCCATCTCCACAATTTGGGCCTCATATTGGATCAGCATCAATAGTTTCTATGCTTTTTGTGCAATTAAATCACATCAAGTTCTTTCTTCAAGGGTCATGTAAAAATTTGCCTCCTCTGTGACAAAGTCCCCCACCCCTGAATCATACAATGATCTTGCCTGCCTCCTACTTTGCAATTTTATCTTGTTGTTTTGTAAAATTAAATTTAATCTTGGACATTTCTTCTTTATTCACTGGTTTATACATTCTTTGAGAGCAGGGCCCATGGCATTATTTATTTATTTTTTAAACACTCATTTACTTGTTCAGTACATGCTGGCAGGCCCTCAATATCACTATGGGAATGAATAAATTAATGAATTATCTCCAAATAGATTAGATATACAAATATGGAAGGGTATTAAATCCTTGAGATTAGAGTTAATAATAAATATCTTGACTGAAAGGTAACATAGTTTAGAGACAAAACCTGTAATCTAGCCAAATACACCAAGATACACTTTGTTTAGCTTGTGTTGTGTTTTTTTAAATTTTGGCAGTGGGATGCCTGGGTAGTTCAATAGTTGAGCATTTGCCTTCTGCTCAGAGAGAGATCCCAGGGTCCTGGGATCGAGTCCCACACTTAGTCTCCCCCCAGGGAGCCTGCTTCTCCCTCTGCCTATGTTTCTTCCTCTCTCTGTGTGTTTCTCATGGATAAATACATAAAATCTTTAAAAAAATAGTCTTCCTCTCTTGTGACTTTTCTATTTTCCTACTTCTTTATACGATTTAGCCTAGTTAAGATGGACTACTTCCTAACATATGTAATAGCCATTTTGCTAGTTTTAGGAAAAATTTAAATGGTCAATTTATGAGCAGTAACAGGGATATAGGTATTAATATCAGTATAAATGTAGGGACCCAAGCAATTCTGTTGGTGGTATTCTTAAACACACAGATGAAACATTTGTTTATTTGGTTTAAAAAATTATGTTTATGGACACATGCAACAGCTCAACACACGGATTTGAGGTTTTATTCAGTCTAATTTTATTACTTTAATCAATCATTTATTTAGCCATGTTATTCTAATTTTTTCTTTTTCTTATTTTGATGATTGCATGGTCCAATTATTTAAATATCTTTGTGAATTTTGTTCTCGTTTCAGATTTACCAAATTTTTTCTTTAGTCATTGATTCAAATATTAATTAGCTACTGCCACAATGATGCTGTGTAACAGCCAGTACAATTCTGAATGATTTAGGATGAAGAGTGTTTATCTCATAATCAGGGGCTGCAAGTTAGCTGTAATTTAGTTGAACTAAGCTGCAGTCTATTTATTAGCTCTGTTACAGATTATAGGTCACCTGAGCTTGCCCAGAAGCTTTAGCTGGGCTCAAATTCTGTTTATCTATCTATCTATCTATCTATCTATCTATCTATCTATCTATCATCTATCTATCTATCATCTATCTATCTATCTATCTATCTATCTATCTATCTATCTATCTATCAATTTATTTATAATTTGGGGACGGGGCTCAAATTGTATGTGTGTGTATATAGATATATAAATATCTATGACACCTATACCTATAATATGTGGAGACCTCATCAGACATTTTGCCTATCCCCAGCTCTCTCTTTATCATCATGGGCTTCAAATGGACCTGACACATGGCTTTAGTACATTTGATGGGCTTGTTTACATAAATTAAAACAGTACATGCAATATGTAAGCCTTTAATACCTACTAGATGCTAACTAAAAGGGGAAAAAATGACAATAGCATTATGTTTATTTCCAGTGTCAAGAACAGATGTATCAACATTTCCCAGTGATCATCACAATTTTTAATGTAAATTAAATCTAATCAGTGTATCAGCAGCTTTAATTTTTTAAATCAATATTTAGGACAGACGTTTTACCTGCTTGTGAGCACTTTGATACCTGTATTAGTTTCCTAGAGCTGCCTTAACAAAACACCCCAGGGTGAGTGACTTAAGAAACAGGATTTGTTTTCTCATACTATTAAAAGCTAGAAGTCCAGAATTAAGATGCCAGTAGGGTTGGCTCCCCTGAGGCCTCTCTGTGGCTTGCAGATGACTACCTCTTCCTCTATTTTTACTTAGTCTTGTTCAGTTTCTAGGATGACTGCACATTTAATCTCCAAGAGTTCCACATTTGCTACTGCTGTCTGTGAAACTTTCTTCCACCCACCCTTTGCTTAACCAGACCTTATCTTATGTATAAGACCTTTTCTTCAATAGAATCTTCCCTTGTGGCACCAATATAATTTCCTTATTACATTATCTTATAGCAACTTAACCTCTTCTACCATAGCCTTTAGGGTATTTAGCATTTACAAAAGCAGTTGTGTCATTACGTGTATAAAGTTTATTTTTTTCCACTAGATTGATAGATCTAGAGGGAAAGCAGCTCTGTATCATAGCATGTAGCATGTACAGAGCACTCAGTGGATATTGTGGAGTAATAGAAAGCATGGTAGCCCTCCCATCACTTCTTGCTGAATTAACAAATAATCTCCAAGACTCAGAGTAAATGATTCCTGCATGATGCCATTTTCTGATTTGTCAAGGCAAATTAGATGCTTCTTTCCCTGCTCTTTGACCACTTGCACCTAAGCCCTCCTTATACACATTGTGCAGAAAAGAAAAGCCTTCTGAAGAGATGGGAAAACCACATTCAAGCAAACCAGACCTTTAACCACCTCACTTTGTGGAATAAATACCCATTTCTTAGCTCAAGTATTTGGCAATTTTTCTTGCTCTTAATCCCAATGTTTGTCTCAAGAAGAGAGGAGGAAATAATCTGAGTGGGTCTTTTGGAGTAACTAAATTGCCTAAAGAGTCCATGATAGATTGCAGTGTCCTTGAACTGCACTTTCTCTTCCCATCTCATTCAATATCCTTTCTGGAGCTGTTTGAGAATGTTTTCTTGGGGACAGAGATTCTTGTGAATTTGAAGGATATGGAATAATAAAATCTCTCTTTTGGAGTCTTTATGATCATCCTATTCTTACTACTAAGATAAAATAGCCTAGAAGACACATGTAATAAAGGAATTTCTTTGTTGCAAGTACTATAGAGGTGACACCCATTCAGATGCTTGGTGTTCTTTAGAATTACTGCAAAATAGGGGCTTTCATTTTTGTTTAATATCAGAAAGAAAGTCACTAAACTTTGCATTCCAAATCTTGTGGAAGCCCTGGTTCCACTCCTGCAAAAAAAAAAAAAAAAAATCGGAAAATTTTGAGAAGTCTCAGATACTTCCTGGTCACTCTTGGCTCTCATATCTTCCTGGTGGTGAATTATTGATCTGTTAATAAAGAATCTACCTTCTCACCATAGCATCAGTCTGCACAGAATGTCTTCCCCATATCTTTGCTCTATAAAGAATTATATATGACAGCTAGAGGGAAAATGGATAGAGGTGTGATTGCATTGTAACACCATGTTAAAGTTCCGAACTAGGTATGCTTGCTCTGAAAACCCCCTGATTACTTATTTCTTTTACCAGGAACTTCCCACAGGTTATCTCTTTCCCTCTCTCCCTATTTCCCTCTCATTCTTTCTTTCCCCTGCCTCACCCTCTCCTGAATCCCAGGAATAATCATAAACTTTTTTATTGCAATTTCTCCAAGCATATGTCCTTCTCTTTTTCTTACCTCTAATGAAAACATGTGCTTCCCTTGGTGCACTAAAATTTTATTAACACATATCATTAAAGAAAACTCAGTTGTTTCGTCCCACAAAAGATGTGGTCACTAATCCAAACTTAGATTTTCTGTTTGTTTTAAAACAACCATATTATCAGTCAGGGCCTCAATATTAGCCAGGCTTCTTAGCTGTGAACAATGAAACATAGTCCAGGCTGGTTTAAGAAAATGACATTTGGACAGCACTTGTTTCACAAGAATAGCTGGAGAAGCAGGTTCAAAAACAAATAAGAGCCTAGGGAAGCTTTGTGAGCAGGGGCACAACCAAAGTCAAGCCCCAAAATCAGTTCAGTGAGAAAACTCTTGCTTTTTCTGCCCAACTCTGGGTGTCATAGCTTAACCATCATTGTCACTGGCACAGGATGCTGGACCTAATCTCCACATGGGGTTCATGATGTCATTTCCACTGACTGAGTCCCCACTTCTGTTATCATGGGTGCTGCCCAGCATCACTAGGTTCTGGTTTGACACCTGGGCAGAGGTGCCTGCGTGGCTGACCTGAGGTCATCTTCTAGTGCCTTTTCTAGTGGGGAGCAGTCTCTGCAACTCCCAAAACTAAAGTTCTTGGGTGGAAAAATTACTCCAAATCCAGGGAGAGAATAATAATAATAATAATAATAATAATTAATAATAATAATAGTAATAATACTAAACTCCTACATCCTCATTCAAACATTCTCCATAAGTGAACACAAGCCACATGGAGGTTTCTTCTTCAACATTTATGAAACATATCAAGCTCCTTAAAAGAAAGAAGGGGCTGCTACAATGAAACTTTTGTGTCTTTGTTGGCTTTCAATAGCAAATAACCTTCATTTTCCGTACCACTGACATTATTAGACATTCTGGAGTAAATAAGAACTAATGTTTCTTGCTAATAACTTTTTAAAATGATCTTCATGCATCATTGTTTGTTTAGCTTCCATTTTGTTTTGTTTTGTTTTGCATTAAATAGATTAAAAATGGCTACCAGTTAATAACGATTTTATTAAAAGTATCTTGATTTTTTTTAGATAGAGAGAATGATGGAAGGTGAATGAAAAATAAATGTTGTCTCCATATGTATTATTGATTTTAAAAAATAAATTTTTTAAATGATCCAATTTTCAATTTATATTATGATTCATCTCTGTTATATTACGTGTAAATAGATTTGGAGACATTTTTTCTCTAGGAAATAAACAATACACATGTTATTTTGATTGTCATTAGAAAGCTTTGTAAATTACTATTTGGTTGACATTTTCTGAGGGATTATGAAATAGAAATTTTTTCTAATAATGCTAGACTAAATTACTTATGATTTTATATTACCAGTCTTAAAGAAACCAAAAATATATAAATAGTAAATTCTATATTTAAGAAATAATTTACATCTTTTTTGTTTTTTTTTTACAATTTTATTTTTGAAAGTAATGAAAAATATTTTATTCTCTACTCTTATTTATATTTAAATTTGAACTCAACCACCTTAATCCTGAAAGCTTTGACAACAAGTATAGGTTTGGTAAAATTCTAACACCTAAATTTGCAATGAACCAAACCAAAGTCATACAAATGAAATTATGTCACTCTCTAAAATTCAAAACAAGTCACATATAGAAAAGATGAAAAAAAATATACCCTAGAAATAAACTTCTCTATGAGAAGACTGTCAGTTTCAGCTCTGACATGGAGCTTGACCTGACCTTATAACAAGGAAAAGAAACTGAACAAAGTGAAAATTGACTTTTCTTGGTCCATCAAGAAGTGAGTTCCAAGGGCAAGCCACCATCCCAGACTCTGAAGAAATGGCGAGTCCAGGGTACCAGCTGGAGTTGAAGCTGGCCCTGGAGTGATTAACTGATAAAAACAAGTATGGCACTTCTGACATGCTTCTAGAGGCTAAATATGGTCTGACATGAGTGAGAAACTCTTTGAGGGACCCGTGCATGGGTTTTACATCCTGGAATCCCGCTAGGTTTTTGTGGCTAAGATCCAAGAAAGATCTTGTCAGTGTCTGGCTTTAAAGGTAGGGAGTGAGCAGTGGGAAATATGCCCAGAGTATCCTCCATGATAAAGGACAATCCTCTGGCAGAAAGAACTTTTGGAAAGCCTCATGTCTTCAGGGAAGGATGTTCCCTCTCCTAGCCATCTCCCCAACACCAGCACCCTCTAGCCTTCTGGGCTTGCCTAATTAGGGAAAGAAGTATAGGCAATGGCCCCAGAAAAGAGAAAATGTGTCCAAGTTATCAAAAATGAGTCCAGTTTAGAGCATGAACAATAATGATACTTAGAACTAGGTTCATAGTAATTAATATATTCCTGATTCAAGTAACCACTACATTTGATGTCAACATCTCCAAAAGATATAATTATAGTGAGAACATAAAACATCTTCCACTGTTCACTAAATAAGAGAGAGAGAAATTTTAAACAAATCTTCATTTTCTCCCCAAATTCCACTTGTATAGCTATTTGAGAGAGAGAATGGTATTTCTCGTGTAGACCCCAAAATGCATGGAGGTATTTGCAGTGAAGGTTTTTCTGTGGAGTAGAAGATGTAAATCTGTGGGAAAGTCAAGATATTTCTAATTCTAGGCTTAATGGGGTCTTGAGTATCTATAGAGTGAGCATTCTGCACTTGTTGATGGTGGTTCACCTTGCTAGAAGTGTTGATGTTGAAATGCACCATTTCTTTCTAGAAGGCTCTGGGAAAGAATTCAAATGTTCATTTCATTGTGAAAATAACAGCTTCATTTTACTGGAGCTTGCCCTGTGCTGGTCCCTTTGCTGAGTACTGAGCACATGCACAATTTCATAAAAACTTCACAAAATAGGGATGCCTGGCTCAACAGTTTCGTGCCTGCCTTCCGCCCAGGGCATGATCCTGGAGGTCCCGGATCAAGTCCTACATCTGGCTCCCTGCACGGAGCCTGCTTCTCCTTCTGCCTATGTTTCTGCCTCTCTGTCTCTGTGTCTCTCATGAATAAATAAATAAAATCTTTAAAAAAGTCATAAAATACATATAAGGCATGTACAAGTTTTATCTCCAATTCACAGATAAGAGAATCAAGATCATTTATAGTGATTGTACCAGGATATTCTGCATTTAGGAGGAAAAGCCTGGACTCAATGGCTGTCTTTGGATTCAATCAAATTACAGTAAAAAATTATATGAGTAAAATAAAGTAATACAGAAAAGTCTATGTATTGATTTGGGGTTGGTAGAAACAATGTACATGTAAGTTTTAATCTGCCTGCTAATTAGAATTTGGACAATTTCACAAGTAGAGAGACATTTTCAGGTCCAGCATTCTCATCATGACTTGCTTACAATTCACATCCCAATGATTTTATATGCAAATAGAAGCTGTTTGTATTGACCAAATGAAAAGAACCAAGAGATGTATTTTAATTACAAAAACTGATTGTTAATATTGGAATTTTAATGGACTCCTGGACTGATGAAGAAATAATCAGAAAGATTTGCACTCTTTTATTTTAATTTAACTGAATGTGATGAGGGAAAAATCACCCTTCCTAGGTTTCAGGGTCACCAAACCATAGTGTTTTGCAATTGATAGGAAGGTTTTAGAAACTACAAAGTAGAATAACATTCATCTGAGGAGAAGAATTGTCAGCATGTGTGTGTGTGTGCGTGCATGTATTTAGAGATCCCTAATTCCAATTTATAGTATTAATGAAAGTAGAAAGAAGATACAGTTCTTCTCTTAGGAAGGAAGGGAATCTACCCCTTCATATATAATATCAAACTTTCAATATCTTAAGTATCACTCTAAAATATAATTTAAACTTGTCTCATGTTTCCAGTGACTGTAATTCATTGGCCTGTGGTAGTTTTAAGAAGAGGTGGTTACATTTCTAGATGCATGTATTTGAAAAGAGATGGACTTTGCACCTAATAGTATATCAGCAAAATCAGTATGTATTATTGCCCATTTTGTATGAATTTACAAAATATTGTAGTAAAATAAAACACTTGGACATTTTAAAATATACTTTAAATATTTACTGTTGGGGTGCCTGGGAAGCTCAGTGGGTTGAATGTCTGCCTTTGGCTCAGGTCATGATCTCAGGATCCTGGAATTGAATCCTGCGTCCTGCTTCCTGCTCAGTGGAGAGTCTGCTTCTCTCTCTCCCTCTGCCTGCTGCTCTCTCTGTCAAATAAATAAAAAATAAATAAAATCTTTTAAAAAGATATTTACTGTCATCTCCCAAAAGACCACAGGCACATCAAGAAATTTTAATAAAGAGATTTAAAAGTCCTCTGCATTCTGTTTTACTCATAATCGTCAGCAAGGCTGTGTTCTCTTTCAAAGCCCCCACCCCTCATTGCCTCTTTAAAGCACAGAATTGCTGCCTTTTCTGTTTATCACCTGTTCCACTTTCTATATGTTTTATTTTCTAGGGGTAATTTTCTGCTTTTTTCCCAACAAAATCCATCAATTTGCATTTGGCTTCTTTAATTTCCACCTTTCCAACCCCCCTTCATCCCAATTTGGCCAATGTACACATAACACCCTGCATAAAACTGACCAAAAATAGAATTATCTTTAATGGGAAATGAAGGGGAGAGGCTATGAAACTCATATGTGAATGTTTTTCCTGTCACACTAGATTTCATTTTTTAAACTCTTGTAATGCTGCCTTCTTAAATGGCTGAGTTGGTATCTGTCTGCCTTCTGTGCCAAAACACAGAGCCCTGGAAAGTCAGGACCTTACATCATGCATGAACACTGCAGGGCTCTCCCCGTCTGGACTGAGAAGGAAGCCTTCCTCTGAAGGATAAACTGTGCGCGGGCACTTTCTTAAGCCCTTATTTGGTCTTGATACACTACGCCATAGAAAACTGTCCTTAGAACCTTGGGAGAGTAGGGACACACTTGGAGCCCCGTAAATATCCGACCATGCTTATCAGGGAACTCCTCTGCAGATGTTGCTCTGCCTGTCTCTCAAGAGCTCAAAGGGGCCCTGGGAAGGCGACTAGAAGGCAAAAATCATACAAGTCACATCCTCCCCTGTGTTGCTACTACTACTTCTTCTCTACTTGCCCACTTTCTGTATGGTATACGACTCAAAGTACAGGTAAATATTTGTCATAGGGTGGTAAGTAAATAATTAGTATAATATTGTGGGAATCAATAACCATTTGCTTGGCTTTTCTCAATGAGTCACAACAGCCTATGACATCTGTTCGATGATTGACATGAAATCACTCTTCAGATGCAATGGGATTAATTCAGCAATGTGTATTTTATAATAAGACTTAGAGGCTAGAGTTTGCTCATTTGAAAGTTACCTTTTTTTTTTATTTGTTTCCGCTAACTTTGATACCTATATAAATATGGAGAAAATATGGTGTGGGCATCTTTTAAATTCAAGCACATCGGGACTAACACTGATGGTTCTACTCTTAATTGCTGTTTTATGCTATATGTGCAATCTCTGAGTGACGGGGACACTCAGAGACGTTTGAGCACAGGCATATAGACCCACTTATAAGGCTTCATATTAAATTCATTCAGTGCTTGATCTTCCATCTCTCTAAGGCTTCCCGTTTTTTTTCTTTTTTTGTCACCAACACAATCATGGCCTACAGTTGACTGCCTTTATTGCTTTTAATTAAAGCCTAAAATAGATAGTGTCTATTAATCAGTGTGTGAAACTAGTCAGGAGTGAGAGCTTTATACCCTCCTTGCAAGATGGATAATAGGTACATAAAGTGTCCCACCTTTGTCATCGTGGCAGGAAGACAGCCATGTAAGTTAATTATATCACGAGGTAACACCTATAATCTGGGAATTTGGAAGGCAGCACCTATTTTGACAGACCAGTGCCTTTTTTTTTTTTAAAGGAGCAAAAGATATATTTAAAAATTCATCATTTTATGATCATTGTATTCTTTTCACAGCACAGTTGGAGAGAGAATAGGGAATGATATTTTTGCATGTGTGCTTCTTAAATCAGAGTACAGTCAGCTAATCACTGACAATGAATTGAATGTGTTGACTGTGCTCTCCTTCTCCTTCTCCTAATATATTTTAAAATGGCTTGATTTTTTTTTCACATTTCCCAATTCAGATTTACAGAATAGGAACTTCGGATGATAAAACTCTCAGCAACCTGCACCCTTCAGATTCTGAGATGGAGAGAAATGAGGCATTTTCCCTCGTCTTTCTTTTTATGTGCTGGAAAGTCTTTTCAAATTCAATTTAAATGTAATTCAGGGAAGATACATCACAGTTCGTTGGGATGATGAGAATGCCCAATCTCACCAATATACATAGTTGTGCAGATTGAAGTAAAAATATTGAATTACAATTCAGTGAAATTTATCTGAAGCCCTTGAGGGGCTCCACAGAGCTCAACTCATTTTCACTTGTTCAAGTGAAATAGGGGGATTTGGGCAGGTGGTGGATTAGTTTTCCACGTTGCATACTTCCAATAAGAGCAGACACAACTGCGTCTCAGAGACAGAAGCGTGTGTCATTCTTTAGTGAAAATCACTACTATTTAGAAATGTGGAAAGCAAGAATCTTTGGTCATATTCTGTGTGTAGAGCTGAGTTGGTGGGTGTTTGTTGTTCAAAAGAACACAGGAATCCAAAAACCTGGCATCAAAATGTGAAACCACCACCGTCTGTAAAACCTATCAGTGTCTGTACCTGTCATCCCTGTTTTGTTTTGATTTGCTCATCTTACAAAGGAAAAGGTTGAAATAAATTATCCCAAATTCTGTTCTGCCTCTAAAATACACTAAATAATTGTGATTACTGTTTTCACTAATTCTTCTTCTTACTTCTTTCTCTTACTGGACCCCATCCCCAGCATCCCTCTGCTGTCAACAGTTGCAGGAAGTAGGCATCCGATGGTAAAGAAGTAGGAAGACTATGTATGAAACACAATGTTTAGGAATACCCTTTGGGTTCACAGTGGGAGCCTGGATATCACCTCCAGATTACTTGTCAGTACCTTGCACTCCCTCTGCAGTCACAGCATATCCTTCTGTGCCCAGCACTCCCGGGGCTCCCCACAGTTAGAATTTACTCTCTGTCCTTTGTCAGCCATAGTCCCACAAACTCGTTTTGCCCAGTGGAATGTGATGATATCACATATGCAAGGATGTTAATGGAATTTGTTGGTTTTGTTATTATCCTCTGCCATGGGAGTTAATACCCAGGATGGGGCTCCTTTTTTAACTGGGTCAATGAAAGAGAAGACAACAGGGAACAGAATCAGAGCTTGAAGCACCACAGTCAACCCACAGCTACACATAGGGTTAGAGAGAGAGGAAGGCTGCTTTTCGTAAAACTCATGGATTTGGGGGCTCTCCATTGTCACTTAAGCTGACTATTATGAGTCTGTGTCTTCCACGGGATTTTCCTTAAATTAAATTTGTCATGTCTCTATTCCATGGTCTTGATAGTGGCCAAAGGATATCAATGACCCAGGAAATGATCAGGAGATGGGATCTTCTTTTGCCCATTGCTCAAGCCATCTAAATCCACCCGTATTCACTGGAAATGTGTAGTCAAAATATGAAGTCATCAGTCTCACGGCAGCTTATGACAGTAAGTCAAGACGGTCACAGCACACAGTGCCCTAGAGCTGGGACATGTGTGGTTAGTTCTTATTTCAAGGAAATGGGTCATTAGACAATGAGTTCCTTTTTGAAGTTGGGCTGAACTCCTACTTGCTCTAATTTTTGTTACTTCTTACTCATAAAATTTTGAAACATTTGAAAAGAAAGGGATAAAAAAGGAGTCATAGAGATCACCTATCTAGTACCCAAACATCCACACATGTACCCTCCCCAACTCTCAGCTCCTTGGTTAATAAGGAAACTGGCAGCCTCGCAAGTTATAGTAGACCGAGTTATACACAGAATTAATAGCAGCAGCAAGATTAAGATCATGTGTTACCATATCCTATGTAAATCAAACTTTTCTTCCACTATAGTTCTTGGTCTTTAAAACAGTTTAAATATTAATATCACCTGCACAGTTCTTTGAAAAATATGCTTGAGAATTGAGATTTTTTTGTTGTTGTTGTTATTCATTACTCACATAACCACTGACCAGGCTCTAGATCTATACCAACGATTTGGATTCTTCCACTTCCTACATGATGTAATTTCAGGAAAATTAGGTCCACAAAACTGGCATCAAACCATCATGCCCCCAAAACTTGTAATTATATGTAAAATTTCAAGTATCTAATTTATGTTTCCTGCTTAAATTGCTTATGTGCACTCTATTAGTCAATTAATTCAATTCAATAAAATTTTAAGGACCTGCCACATGCCAGTTTCTTTTCTAGATATTGCCTATGTGTGCCTATAGATGAGTAAGTCTACTGCCTTCCCTCAAGGAGCAGGAAAACACATAAACTACTCTGTAAGTGGTGTTTAGTCCACTCCCTGATACCCAGAGTGTCTTTCCATGCAGAAGTCATGGCAGCCAGGACAGATGGAGTGAAGAAAGCCTACAGAACATGTACTTTCTCACAGTCATTCAGTCAATGTTAGTAGGTTAAATCCATCACAGTTAATTACCTGAGAAGTTTCCAAACATGCATCCTCAATGTATATGTCAGTCGAGCCCAGCAATGCAAGCCTTTTCTACTTCCTCTGGTCTCAGTTTTTACTCCTATGTAAACCTCTGCCTACCCAATTTTTGCTACTCTCCAGAAAGATCTATTTAGACAACCAGGTACCTCTTTGATGCTATTTTATCTCATCTGTGGGCTTCTCTACCTTTGATACCATCCTCATGAGGACAAAGACTCTTATCTACCAGGAGCAGGACGTGTGCATTTCATGTTAACTGTAGTCACTGCTGTATTTGAGCAAACTAGCCATGTGTTTGTTCACTTGGAGTTGTTATTAACAGCAATTTAGATTTTGTAGTCTCTGCTGTTCTTTACTTTTTCGGACATCTTACATTTTGATGACTTGTACAAGTGTTTACGGATGTCCTCGTTTCACATATTCTAGTTTCACTCAAACAGGGAATGGGAAGGAAAAGTAATCCTGATGTATTTTAGTTTTTTAAGGTAAGATATTAGCCTTTTAATCATTATTACCCACATGCTCCCAAAAAAACCACATTTTTCAAAAATTTTTAAGGAGAAAAACCCACCACTGGTGTACGAAATATTCTTCTGGCTCTGATCATGAGGAAGAAAAAGTAATCAAAGGATCCCCATCTGATTAAATCAGATAAAGCAGGTCAATCAATGCCTAGCACGACTCCAAGACAATGGAGTGCAATAAAGGTTAGAAACTAGGGATATGGAATAACATTAGGAGAATGATAAGTTTATGGTGGGAAGGGGTGGAGTGATGACTGATCATTCTCATAGTCTCCTTGGTATTGGTCAGAATGAACCAGAATGAACAGGCATAGACATTAGATTTTCACAGAACAATTATTTTCCCTGTCTAATTGAAACACCATGTAGAATTGTCAACTTTTTATTGTATCCTGATAAAGGGACACAAAAATATGGATATGAACATAATGTTTTTTTTTTTTTTTCCTTTTGCTGAAGAATACTGACAATCTGTCATGGGTAATCTATGGACTAGCATTGAGGGAACTGTTTATGCAGACTACTCAGAATGAGGCAGTAAGAAGTTATTCAAATAAAACATCTAAACATAAATATCTAGACAAAAGGCAGCCCGGGTGGCTCAGTGGTTTAGTGTGCCTTCAGCCCAGGGCCTGATCCTGGAGACCAGGGATCAAGTCCCACATTGGTCTCTCTGCATGTAGCCTGCTTCGCCCTCTGCCTGTGTCTCTGCCTCTCTCTCTGTGTCTCTCATGAATAAATAAAATCTTTAAAAATATATCTAGACAAAAATCACAATAACAATTTTGGTTTCTCATGAAAATATTTAGCACATTAAGAAAAAAAACAAACAAACTATTTCTAAATTAAGTCTTGCCAACATAAATCTCTCTTAAAGGAAACACTCCAGTCAATCATTTCTAAAGTCTTTAAGTAAGTCTGTTGGTTAGGAAATTAAGCCCAATTTAGTCACACCAGTATATCTATCTAAAAGGCTTCATTTTTACTAGCTAAATACAGGTTATGCCCCTCAAATCAAAGCTATTTCCTTTTCAAACAATGGCAGAGAAGATTTACTCTTTTTTTATTATAACAAACACTCAGAAGACTCAAGTGGTCACTCATTTGTCAGTAAGACCACAGTCCTTGAAGGGATTTTTTTTTTTTCGAAGAAAAAAACTTGAAGTCTATGTCCATATGTGTTGGGTCTGACTTTTTTTTTTTTTTACACCATGTTCCTCTTCCAAATATCTTTCACTTATATTTTCGAAGAGACCATTATGGCCTTAGTAAATAAACCAAGAAATAGAATGAGCAATAGAATCCATCTGGTGCATGAATCTGATATATCATTATCTATGGGTGTTTTAGGTATAGTTGCACTAGTCATTACTCATTCATTAACCATCAACAGAATTGACTTACTAAGTGCTAGTTACTGTTCTAGGCACTGGGGATATTAATTAAAGAAAAAAAACCCTGTCTCTATGTTACCAGTCTAAGCTATGACATCCTAAAAGGATCAAGATTTAGGACATCCCACATTGTGCTAAAGCCCTGGAAGAGTATGCTATATATCATAAATAAATAATTTGACATTTGTTAAAGAATCATAATGTGCCAATCCCAGTGCTAAATGCTACAAGGATGAACACATTAAGGTCTTATTCTCAACAGGGCTTATTACCTATTCAGTTTAGCAAATTATAGTCATAGTTCAGTGTAATGAGTGCAACTATTGATGTATGTGTGTTCTCAGTCCGGAGACAGTATAAAATGAGGAAGAAACACAAAGGATGTTGGGAGTAGAGTATGCTCAGGGATGGCTTTTCAGAAATCAACTTTTAAAAATTTTCAGGATTGCTCTCCTTTTAAAAAAATTTTAATTATGGGAAATATCTTCATAGCTGCAACATCAAAAGTTAATAACAATTCAGAAAAATATAACTTCCATCCTACCACTCACCTCCATGCATAGAATTCAATTTCTAAACCAAATGTGAGGGGCACCTTGGTAGCTCAGGAGTTGAGTATCTGCCTTTGGCTCAGGTCATGATCCCGGGGTCCTGGGATCGAGTTCCATATCCAGGTCTCTGCAGGGAGCCTGCTTCTCCCTCTGCCTATGTCTCTGTCTCTGTATATATCTGTGTGCCTCTCATGAATAGATAAATAAAATATTTTAAAAAATAAAATAAACCAAATCTGAGGAAAATATAATACACTTCTTCAGAAACATTCTGATGTGTTGTAAAATTCAGATTTCTGAGTCCAGCATAGACATGTTGAATTTGAATATCTGGGTGTGGGATATTGGAGTCTGCACTTCAAATAAGTATCCTATTCTTAAGAATAGTGGAGTCTAAAATCTCTGGTCTTTTGGGTTTTGGTAAGATGATGTGGGCAACGGAGTTATGTAGTTGCACTGGGGTACAGAGTGGTTAGGAAGACAGGCATTCCTTGAGCTCACTACAAACCTTGGTATTTGGAATGTTGGACAGGCTTTGGGGAGGCATGCAAGGTAGGTTAAGAAGGAGAATGAGGCACACTTGCATTTTGACATTTTAGAAAACTACATCTGGACTCTTTATGGAGCACAAATGAAATGATTATTTAAGTTTGGAAGAAAAGGGATCAGTAAAAGAACACATCCAGTAGTCCAGGGGAGAGAGATGAAGGTCTGACTCAGGGCAATGTATGTTTCCAATACACTATCTCCTTGACTTACCAGACCACAAAATTTTCCTCAACTGGAAATCTGTTACTACACATCCCAACTTAAATAAAAGTATCAGCATCCATTTAAAATTTTGATACTGGGACACCTGGGTGGCTCACCAGTTGAGCGCTGCCTTTGGCTCAGCATGTGATTCCAGTCTGCAGATCAAGTCCTGCATTGGGCTCCCTCTGATGAGCCTGCTTCTCCCTCTGCCTATGTCTCTGCCTCTCTCTGTGTGTCTTTCATGAATAAATAAATAAAATCTTTAAAAAATAAAATTTGATATTAAGACTATTTTTGCAAATTTTCTCTTCATCTACCTTTTTATTTTTTTTAATTTATTTTATTTTATTTATTTATGATAGGCACACAGTGAGAGACAGAGAGAGGCAGAGACATAGGCAGAGGGAGAAGCAGGCTCCATGCACCGGGAGCCTGACGTGGGATTCGATCCCGAGTCTCCAGGATCGCACCCTGGGCCAAAGGCAGGCGCCAAACCGCTGCGCCACCCAGGGATCCCCCATCTACCTTTTTAAAGATTAATTCATTGTTCCAAAAGGCATTTCTAAAAGCTAGAAAATCAATTATCAGTCAGTAAATCTTAAATGAACTTTTTCTTGGAAATAAGCAACTAACATAGAGTTCCTTTTACTTGATATTTCTTCAGCCTTGTAGAGAGAAATGCTATAGTTGTAATTAGGTGTCTAGAGAATGCATTTAATAATTATAACACATGAATATGTATCTATAATTTGATTTTTGAAAATACTGTATTATCTGGTAATATTTTGAAGCTCTTTGGACATGGGAACATGTTGAATTCTAATTGGTAGAAACCAAGTCAATATTACTTTCCCATACATAAATATATGAATGTGCATGTTTAACAAAATATATAAATATGGTAGACATTGACCAAGGTCGGCTTATCCTTCTTGTTAGCCTGACTAAACTTTAGACATATTTCTTTATGACTGTAGTTCCCCGACTTCCCTTTTCTTCAAGCATTTACTTTAGAAAACTTGCCATTGCACATACTTTCTCTGTCCCTTTGGGATGTATATCTTCTATAGCCCAAGGATGTCTTTCTCTAGGACTCCAGAAATGCCATCATAAAGGATGATGGTGCCCCATCTCCCAGTCTCTGTGGGAGGGTAGGATCCTAACTCCCAGTAAGTGCCAGTTAGCAAACACAGCTGCCTTCACCAAATCAACCAACCTCCCCTAATATCTTCCAGGAGCTCACCTCTGAGCTTAAAATCCTCTCATCTTTTGTTTCAATGCAACTGAGTTCCATCTTTTTCTTCTATTTAAATAGTATTGAATAAATCTTCCTTGCCTATTTAATTGCTCTGGGGAACTTTTCTCTTACAATTATGCATGATCGTGTAACAACATGTAATGTAGCTAACTCACACATACTGCATACCTCATGAAAAGAAAAACAGGTCACCAGTTCAACTGTTTTAGAAAGGAGAAGAAATGGTATCTAACGATCATATTATTCATGCCCTTTAGAATTGCAGCTCATTTATTCACTCATCATCCATTCGACAAACATTTATAGGAAATGCAATCAGGGGAAGCTCAGTATATCATACACAAGTGGAAATCAGTAATAAGATTTGCTCCATCTACAACATTCTTAGCCTTCCTTCCATCATTTTGAGTGGGGACGAGCAGAACTGCTGTGTTATTGCCCTTTTACTAGTCTAGTTCTGGATGGAGAGGTAAAAGAAGAGCTGATTCCTTTAAATATTTTCTTCTCTTTATATACAGATATCTGGGACATGTATTTTTTTTTTTGCGTGTGTGTGTGTGTGTGTGTTTTGTGCATGTGATTTCATTTCTTGATTTTAGGTCTTCAGATACCATGTTTAACAGTAAAACAACAACAACAAAATCTCCAAGACATTTTAGTAGGGGATGTTTATTTTGAAGTTGCACTTATGGATTTTCCCCCCCAAATGAGTTGGGGATACATTTTTTTCCTCAGCAATTTAGGGCCTGTTCAAAACTGAGTACAAAATTGTGCACAGACCCTGACACCTTCATCTTGAGGATGTTGACCCTATGGTAATCTAACCCCTGATAAAAGTGAGAATTTTTATTTTGGTTTCTAATTCTGCATGGTTTAAAAACAAGTCCAAGGTAGGTAGTTAAGCTGTAATGGCTTCTAATGACTGAGACTTCTAAGAACAATGACCCTCTGAGATGAAACTCTTTGGTCATTTATAGGTTAGTTAACCTTTTGGAAGCTCAAAGCCTCAATTATTTCTAGCAGAGAAGGAACTTCAGAGGACAAACATGTCTGCGCCTTTAGTGATAAATGACACAGGATAATTTAACCAGTGACTTTCCGAAGGAAGAATATTTACTCAGGTGTGGAGTGAATATTGTATCAATAAACAAGGGAAATGAGCATTGGTAATTAATTAAGGATATTGGGACCTAGCTAATTTTTTATCAAAAAAAAATTAAGAATGAACATATCAAGGGGATTTATTTAAATGACTAAATAGATCAGTCTATCAGAAGTCTAACCATTATTTACCTAAGAAAATAATTTTGTTTTTTTATGTGTGTTCTTTAGTAAAAGAGAAATATCTGCTTTCAGGTAAATGTCTGGTGAGTTTGAGCTGATCACTTAATTTGTTTATATTTTATAGGTAGATGCCTAAGCTTTAGTGCTTTATATAGAATAGTTTTTATTTCAGCATTTCTTGTGTGTGTGTGTGTTGTTTTTATTAGACATGTATAGCCCTAGAATGTGATCATTTAAGTATTTCTAATGACTGAATATCTTCACCATTCATTACTTTTAATTTTTCATGGACTACCCATTATGAAGAAAAAATGCATTGGATCATATTATTCTTAATATTCAAGGTAGATAGGCCAAGAAAGACCTATGAATTATAACATCAGGGGAGAGACTACCTTTTCTACGCTGATCATTAATTTAGTCTATGTCTTAAATGGACATCAAAGATTGGTTGATTTTAAAATTTTATGTTATCAAGGGTGCCTGGGTCACCCAGTTGGTTAAGCATCTGACTTCAGCTCAGGTCATGATCTCAGAGTCCTGGGATCAAGCCCTGTCCAATATGAGGCTCTGTGCTAATGCTCAACAGGGAGTTGGCTTGTCTTTCTCTCTCTTCCTCTACCCCTCACCCCACTCACGCTCTCAAATAAATAAAATCTTTAAAAAGTTTTTATGCTATCAGCATATATTAATTCCCTATATTATGTGGAGCACAGCACTTGCCACAATAGAGAAAAAAGGCTTCAAGCCATTTAAGTGCTTTTTCTTTTCTATCAGATGCTGCCTTCCAAGTGATTATGGCTATCCTTGATTTCATGAAAAACTTGATCATGCTAATTAAATTATGCCACTCCTTTGTCTCAAAGTATGTTTGATATTTACAGTTTTTTATATCTGCATTTCCTCTTCAACTGTCATTATTGTAAGCTGCTATATTGGTAGGTCAAGTGTTGCTTCTTTATGCCAGTGTTGTTTCTTTGCTGCTTTGTTAAAATCATTCATCAGGCAGCGATTGTTTTTATATAAGCAATGAGGTATGTGTAGGATGCAGAGCAGTACCACTGGGAGTAGTCTCTATATAATTGCTCAGAATATGCTACTTAAATTCCATTTGTCTTCCCCACGTTGGCGATAAGAGAGACAGTTGTTTATGCATCATTCACCTAGATCATATTGCAAGAACTAGGAACTGTATTTGCAAGTACAATTGCATAGTGCCTGGCAAGACTCACCATAGACCTAGAATGACAAGGATGTTTTCAGGATGCATGGATAATGTGTGTTATACACCTTGTTATAAAATGTTGGCAAGTGTGTTGTATTATCTTTGATGTAGAAAATCACTCCTCCTCTCCTTTGCCTCCTCTGTCTGTCTTTGTCAGACCTCTGCTGGATTATCTGTGAGGCCCATATAAGGTGCCACTGGCAGAAATTGGGAGACATGGCAAACTTCCTTGGGAACCTCTGAGAGAGAAGAGCTGCAAATAAAGGTAGTAAAAAAGTTCATGGAGAGGGAATGTCCCCTAAATGGGATCCACATTAGCATCTGAATGGCACAATATTTTCACTAGTTACTGAAATCATATTAACCTTTTGCAAATTGCAACATGATACATAGAATTGTATAATATGGTTCAGGTTTCATCTTATGAGCACTTTGACCATCAAGGTTAACAAGACAATATGGTATAAACGACAAAGGACCCAGACAATTCTACTATTATTTTTGGATATCCAGCTAGACATAAAGGCAATAATGACTTGAGATGTCCAGAGTTAATTTTAAGGTAAAACATATATGATTTAGAAACCTAGCAATACAGGACCACTCTAGAGGAAGCTCAGTTTTAGATGTAGGCTCAAAAAAAATAGCAATCTAGTTGAGTTTGTCTAAAAAGACAACGGGATAGGTCAAGAGAAAAAGTGAGAATAAAATACCCTAGTTAGAGAAACAAGATGTTAGATTTAATCAATGGTGTTGCCATAAGTCATTTAATTCATAGTACGTAATGTAAGTGGATGTGTTGGTAAAAATCATATAAATAGATAAAAGGTGACAAAGTAAGTTGATATTTGTGGAAACAAGTAAGGTGGCTTATTTACAGTGCCAGGTAGAAAATATTCAGTGTGCACCTGAGGCTATAGAAACAAGCATAGAGACAAATTAATGGGCAGAAATATATTATGATGAAAAATAGGGTTTGTTATTGTGCATATGGACTTCCCATGGACCATGACTAAAAAATGTCATTTTGAAAAGTATTCATAATAAGCATACTTTAGCATTACTGTAGTGTTTTTTCATTTTAAATGTCCTTTGAAATATACTACATTTTGAATCTAAAATACATGATATATTTTAATATGTTCATATAAAAAATTGAAACTGGGTCACTGAGGGAACATGACTTGCTTTGGTCTTGTTTATACATCACTCACCTAGCTCGTCTGGCAGGAACTAGGGCTGATATTTGTAAATATACAATCCCTGTATTGTGAAACATAAGAAAGAAAGTTAAATATCCAAGTGAACGCCTTGGAAAACAGAGTGAGAGTTTCCTTAGTTGTTTAGTTAGAAGTGAGGGTTTCCACCATAATTTTGAAGTGAAAAATTAGATTTTTAAAGTGGGAATCTGGAGTAGTGTCCTTAAGTACTCTGTGTCCTTACCCAAGTTCCTCCATAAATAGAACCAGGAAAAGAACTTCAAATTTTGTTGGAAGTGATTTACTGGAATTTCCCAAAGCAGATACTTACTGTAGGAGCATCTGAAAAACAGAAGGAGGTCTTAGACACATTTGTAGATTTAACTCACTGTCACTCTCCGTCTCTTCACCCCCCCTGGCCTATTCATCTCTCCCTCTCTCCCTTTCTTTCCTCAGACACAACTACTTACTTACTAGGTAATGTTGGCAAGTAACCACTTTGTGCATCAATTTCTATGAAAAAGAGACATAAAAACCCTACCTACATGGCAGGGTTGCCTCCAGAATTAAATATGTTAACACATTTACTGCAGATGCTACTGGTTCAGGTCCAAGTGCCCTGGATCCTTGGCTGGCTTGGTGGTCTGCATTTCTTCTTGATGAAGCTGGAGCTTCTGCACTTCCCTGTCATTTATTTCCCTCTGCGGCTTGTCCTTGGGGTGATGGAAGCCTCCTTATAAGGGGAGACCTAAAAGTTTCCTCGAAGCCCTACAAAACCCAAATCCTTTGTATTTTTTTTAAGAATTTTTTTTTTTAATTTGAGAGATTGAGAAAGAGGGAGAGAGAGAGAGAGAGAGAGAGAGAGAGAGAAAGTACAAGTTGGGGAAGGGGCAGAGGTAGAGGGAGAAGCAGACTCCCCACTTGAGCAGGGACCCAGATACAGGGTTCAACCCCAGGACCCTGGGATCATGATCTGAGGTGAAGGCAGTCGCTTAATCAACTAAGCCACCTAGGTGGTTCCCCCACCCAAGTACCTTGTATTAAGACAGCTCTGAGGATCCTCTGCTGGGGTTTGGCTACACACTGGACCCTGCCTGACACCACATTTTTGAGTAAACCATTTTCTCCTCCCTAGCCTGCTTTTCTGTCATCATGGGTCTTTTGTGAGACTTTCCATTGAGGTATAGCATGAATGCTCTGCTTCTAGGCAACCCAACCTAAGGCTGCATGCAGTTGATCCTTGAACAACTCAGGGGTTGGGTCGCTGACTCCCCTCAGGCAGAAATCTGTGTATAATTTTTAACTCCCCCCAAAGTTAACAACAGAGAGCCGACTATTGACCGGAAGCCTTATTGATAACATAGTCAAATAACACATAGTTTGTAGATCTATTATATACTGTATTCTTACAATCAAGTTAGCCAGAGAAGCGAAGTCATTAAGAAAATCAAACGGAAGAGAAAATACATTTACAGTACTGTATTTATCAACGAAAATCTGCCTATAAGTGGACCCATGTTGTTCAAACCTGTATTGTTCAAGGGTTGCCTGTACGTGGAAAACACTGAACGTTCTGGGGCACTGTCAGTGCTCAGTAAAAAAAGTGCCTCATGCTATTATTTCCTTCCCCAAGTATGCAGGGAACACTACTATTTAATAGGCATTCTTCTGGCGTGGGTCTCTTCCCCAGACAGTAGGTAGTAACAAAGCCCAGGGCATTGAGAAGAAGCCTGCAGTGGCTACACAGCGGGTGGGATTGGAGATTCAGTGGGGAATAGAGTAAATCAGTAGCCTGAGGAAGCACATCAATCAGGAAAATTGCTGTTCACTGAATTTTTCTTTTATTTTGTGAAATACCTGGTGAGAAAGGCAGCGATTGTTTGCAAGTCATTTTCATATTACATTTGATAATAAATGTACTTCTCCCAGTTTGTGTATTTTCTTTCCCTATCAAAATATGGGAGTATTTGTATTTATTCCAGTTCTGCCTTATTTAAGTGGCATTTTCAAGTCAGCTTCTTATCACGAACTGTGGCCTTCCTAAATGACTTACTCAATTAACCAGTTGGCAGGATTAATTTTTTGTTTCAATGGTTATGGTTTTTGGTTCTGGCTTTGTCAACACGTTGTCTTTTACAAAAAGCACCACAATAAATCAAATGATAGGTTCAGCATCCCAATACAATGCTCTTTACTAGCTTCCTTCCTTCCTACTCAGAACAACTCCATAAGGATCATGGATTTTCTGAAATCTAGATTATTTGCATTATCAAGATTTCAAAGATATGAATGAAGCCTATTTAAACTCCATGCACTGTGATTCACATTAGTAGAGATGTTTGCATAATATATATAGTATTCCCTCAAGCAGAGGGCAAGATAAAAGTGCTTACCGAGTGGAGCTCCAGGAAAGTGCGTAAGGACTTATCTAAAGGTCACTGAATGTTATAAGAAATGCTGTTCATAACTAAAAATAGTTACTATAATGAAGTTAAAAGTTTATACCTAAAAAAAACTCAGATTTGAAAAATACTCTGTTGCCCTGTAATATCTTATTTTGTTCTTGACTTCCTCCTCTGCCAGAAAACATGAGGGGAGGTGAGCACAGGTGGGAAGGTTTTGAAACCTAAACTCACCAATTTTATAGATATCTTTGTTTCTTCTATCTCCAGGCTGTCCACATGCTCTCATGTATCTTAGGGACCTAGAGACTCAACTATACCTAGGAGTGAACTGGCCGAATCAATGTATGATTAAGATTTGAAGAAATGGTGCAACTGATTTTCAAAATGTCCTTACCATTTGCAGCCTCCAGGCATTTTGCTTGAGTGATCCAGGTGCCTCACATCCTCATCAGCATCCCCTATGGTGTGACTTTTTCATTCTAACAGGTGTGAAGTGGTATTCCATTTTAGTTCGAATTTGCAGGTCCCTAATGACAAATAATACTGAGCATCTTTTTTTATACGCTTATATATTATCTTATATATCTATTTTGGTGAAGTATTTCAATCAGTTTTAAACTAAGCCCTTTGTTTTCTGATCGGTGTGGTCTGGAAGTTCTTCATCCCTCCTGGACCCAAATTCTTTATCAGGTATATGATCTGCGAATATTTTTCTTTGGCTTTTCTTTTCATTTCCTTAACAATATTTTTCAAAGAGCAGACTTTTTTTTTAGTGGTGATAAAGAACAATGTATTGATTTCTCATTATACAGCTAGTACTTTTGGTGTCATATCTAGAAATAGCTCTGCCTAACTGAAGAACTGAAAAAGATGCCTCTGTGTTTCTTCTGGAAGATGTATTGTTTTAGATTTTATATTTATGTCTCTCATCCATTTTGAGTACATTTTGATATATGGTCTGAGGTGTGGATTGAAGTTCGGCTTTTCTGCCTATGAATATTCAATTGTTCTAGTGCTGCTGTAAACAGTTCCCTTTCTCCATTCAATTGTCTTTGCATCTTTGTCAAAAATCATATGTACATTGCCCGTGTAGATACATGTCCATTTCTGAACCGTATTCCCTTCCAATGCTCCATTTGTTTGCCTTTGCACCAATACCACACTGCCTTGATCACAATTCCTCCAGCTGTTGACTCAGACAGTGGCTGCAATTCTACCTTCCTCACCACAAGGTGATCTCTCCTATGTGTGCCGTCTCCTGAGCGCTATTCCACAGCCCTGGTGGACCTTGTAGAGTTCTCTCTCCCTGTTTTCACTCGCTGCCCTACGGTTGTTTTATATTATGTAAATTTTATTATATAAAATCACTTATATTAAAACCCTCATTACTTTGTGGTTTCTGTCTCCAGATTGGATTACAGGCTGATCCAATCTTTTCCCATCCTTTTACTTTTAACTTATTTTTGTCCTTATATTTGAAGTACAGTACTTGCATTCATCAACTCAGGTTTTGCATTTTTATATAATCAACAGGTTTTGGGGTGTTTAGACCACTTACACTTAATAAAACTATTGATATAATGAGGTTTAAATCTGCTGTCTTGCTATTTAATATCAGTTATTGCTGTTCTTTGTTCTCCTGTTTTGTTTTGTTTTTTCTTTTTTGACTACTTTTTAATGAACTGAGCATTATTTAAATCATCCTACATGGGGGCATCTGGATAGCTCAGTTAGTTGAGCCTCTGAATCTTGATTTTGGCTCAGTCCATGATCTCAGAGTTGTGAGATTGAGCCTACTGTTGCTCTGAGATGTGAGCCGTGTGTGAAGCCTGCTTAAGATCCTCTCTGTCTCTCTCTCCCCTTCTGTCTCTCCCCTCCCCCACTTGCCCTCTCTCTCTCTCTCTCTAAAAATAAAATAAAATATCCCACATTATTTTGTTTGTTGGTTTATTAACTAGCTATAGCTTTTTTTAGTTTAGTTTAGTTTTGTTTTGTTTTAGTGGTTGCTTTAGGTTTTAAAGAATGCACATTTAATCCATCACAGTCTATCATTATACAATTTTTGCATAGGACAATAAGCTTAAATAGTATTCCATTCCTGTCTTAACCAGCTTTGTGCTATTTTGTGATAAATTTTACTACTTTACATATATTACAAACCTTACTCTATCTACATTGTTAGTATGTTTGCTTAAATAGTAAATCACCTTTCAGAAGTTTAAACAATAAGGAATATCTCATACTTTTCTATATCTAGTTATACTTCATTCCTCTGTGTAGATCCAGATTTCCATGAAATATGATTTTTCTTCTTCCTGAAGATCTAGCTTTTACTTTTCTTATAGTACAGATCTATTGGAAATGAAGTTTCCTGGATTTCGTCTGTCTGAAAAGTCTATTTTGCTTTTGATCTTTGAGAGATTTTTCACTGAGTATGGAATTCTATACTATTGAATTCATCGAGTATAGAAATTAAAAGAGATGATTTCACTGTCTCCTCATTCACATTCTCCCTGATAAAATATCTGCTGTCAACCTTATTTTGTTCTTGGGGTTTTGCTTTGTTTTGTTTTGTTTTGTTTTTGTTTTTGTTTTCGTTTACACTGTTTCTTTTTAAGATTTTCTCTTAAACTTTGGTTTTAACCGATTCAGTTATGTAGATGTATATAGTATTCCTCATGTTTATGAAGTTTGGCTCCATTGAGCTTCTGGGATCTCTGAATTTATAATTCAATCCAATTTGGAAAAATTAAGCCTTTTTTTTCAATTTTTTTTTTTTTCTGTCCACGTCTCCTCCTTTGAGGACTCCAACTACAAGTGTGTTAGGCTTCTTGAAGTTAATCTCATGATTAATTGATATTCAGTTCATATATTCTTTCCTCCCTCTGTTAATCATTTAAGATAATATGTATTGCTATATCTGTAAATTCCTTAACCTTTTTCTACAATATCTAGTCCACCATTTATCTCATCCAGTATATTGTCCATCTTAGGCACTGTAGTTTTCCTCATTGGAAATTCCATTTGGGTCTCTTTTATATTTTTCTATGTCTATATATTTTTTGAGCATGTGGGATATAGATATGATCATTGTTGATGTCTTTGCATTGTTATTCTAACAGGTGTCAGTTCTGGGTTGGTTTTCATTGATTGGTTATTCCTCTTGTCAAGTCATGTTTTCTTGCTTCTGTACATACATATCTCACCTATTTGGATGCAAGATGGTGAACTTTAGTCTCTTAGGGACTAAATATTTTTGAATTCTTCTTATTAAGTGTATTTCAGAGGTGTCATTTAGTTGGAAATAGCTTGATACTTTCATGTTTTCTTTTGAGATTTGTTATGAGGACTAGAGCAGTGTTTAGCTTAGAGTGAATTGTTTCTCACTAGTGTGTCAGGACTCTTCTCTATGGATGCCCTGTGAATAAGAGTTTTCTGATCTCCCTAGTAGAAGCAGGTACTACTGCTAGCCTTGTGTGAGCTCCTAATCCTGTTCTCTTTAATCATTTTGAATCAAACAAACTTAGAGACTTAACAAACTTAGAGACTTACAAACTTAGAGACTTAAAACAATACCTACTTATTTTCTACAGTTTTGTAGGTCAGAAGTCTAGACATAAGCGTGGCCTAGCTGATTCTCTGCCTTTAGTTTCATTAGGCTCAAATAAAGATTCTAACAACACTGCATTCCCTTCTAGAGGCTCTGAAGCATAATATGTTACTTGGCCTATTCTGGTTTTTGGCAGAGTACATTTTGGTGTGGCTGTAGGACACAGGTTTTTCTCAGTTTCTAGAGGCTGCTCATACCTCGTGGCCAGTAGCCAGCTTCAAATCCAAGTTAGGTTTGTCAGGTCCTTTCAGGCTTCTACTTACTCTCTGTGACCTTTCCTACTGTCTCATCTCCTGTCTTTTGGTCTCTTCTTCTCCAGCATTGCTTTTACTGACTCTTGTGCCTCTTTTTTTCTTTTTCTTTTTTTTTTTTAATGATAGTCACAGAGAGAGAGAGAGAGAGGCAGAGACACAGGCGGAGGGAGAAGCAGGCTCCATTCACCGGGAGCCTGATGTGGGATTCGATCCCGGGTCTCCAGGATCGCGCCCTGGGCCAAAGGCAGGCGCCAAACCGCTGCGCCACCCAGGGATCCCTGCCTCTTTTTTTCTATGTGAATTTGGGATCCTCTTGATGGTCCAGGAGGACCTCTCTATCTGTAAGTCAGCAGATTAGTAATCCTAATCCTATCCACAGAGTTTCTTCTTGACAGTGCTTGATTGTATCATCTGAATAGACAACCAGAGGATGGTAATCTCAGAGTGTCATATTTAGAATTCTGGTTATTATGTTCACCAATCACTGACTCTTTTTGGTTTTATACTCAGTGCCTTTAAAATCAGTGTTTCTTATAATTGATCTGGAGTTCTGTTTGTTAAAGATGGCATTATAAATCTATTTCCTGCTATTCCATTTTGGACAGAAGGTGATGTCAATGTTCAAGCTTTTAGTATTTCTCTTCTGTCTGCCTAAGATGATGTCTGTGTGTTACCATAAGAAGTGGAGAGGGGGCTTTTGGCATGACAGAGGGACCTGGTTTTATTCTTGAACTTGTGCTTCTATCTAATATGCAGTGTCTGAGTGAGTCTGATCCTTGCTACCTTGGTGCCTGTGAATACACAGCTGGTCTTATGGATTGTGTTGTCATCATAACACCCACTGTGGAAATCCATGGTCTTAGACCTTCAGCTCTATGGAGAATTAGTCACACACTCTGTTTTCTTTGTCCTAACCCTGGTTTTCTGTTGGAAAACTGAAACTCAGAACAGACACAATCCCTATTCCCCTCTCCACCCCACATTCTACATCTCCACTTGGAAGAAGAAACTTCTGACCCATCTTGAAAGCCACGCAATGACTGTGGGTAATCAGGATTGCCATCTTAGATAAGTCTATACTTTGATTTCACTTTCCAAGTTCTGAGGTTGGCTCCTACATTATTTGTCTAGAACTTCAGATTGTAGGGTTTCTCCTGATTGCTCACAACCTAACCCAGGCAGCATCTGCAGAAGACAGACACACCAAGGTCCTGGTTTTGTGGTGTCATGTTCCTGGTCTGTGAGTGCTGTCTTCTGAATTCTCCACCTTCCTCCCACCAGTCCTAAAATCTTCCCTTGCTCCTCACCTGGACAGAGAAAGAAGACTTTCTACTTTTCCTGAGTAGGTTCCCTGGAAAAAATCTTTTAACTTTTTTACCTCCTAATGATAATTTAGGCTTTCTAGGCTTTTCTTTTGTTATGAAAAGAGAAACATACAAACAAATGAAAATGTTGATTAATGTAAAATGCATTTAATAGAATATCACAAAATAAAATCTACAAAATCATAAAGTCACATGTCAGCAGATTAATGCCTTTCTGTCCTCTCAAAAAATATCTAAGGCATTTCTGCACATAGATCAAGTCTTTGTAAAATAAATACAGACAATGGATAAAATGTCAGAAAAGTTGTGTAAAGAAAGGGCATAGAGGGTAAGCTGACCTGTTCAATACTGAATTACTGAATTGAAACAGCAATGGAGAGGAAAGAAAATAAGGAGCCACTGGGGGCAGGTTTCTGGCAGACAGTTTTCAGAGAAAATATAGAGATCAGAAGAGTAGACTCCAAAGTAGCCATTATGGTCACTTAGAAGAAAAATGAATGAAAACAATTATTTTCTTTACATCAAACAATGTATGCTATCATTGTATCCTGGACAAAATCTACTAAATGTTCCTATACTTTTGACACTTCTTGGGAATGTAACCTTATCACAGATGAGCCCCAGCATAGTTATCTTAGCTATAGCTGGTTGATAATATTAACATAAAGTCAGATACCTTCCCTCAAAAGAAACTTCAGTGGACCTCATATGACTTTTTAAAATTCCTCTTATTCAAAATAATTAATGTGAATTTAGCAAAATCTAAAAATATTAATATATATACATGCACAAATGTGTATATATATATATACACACACAAATATATATATATATATATATATATATATATATATATATATATATATAAAATTTCAGATCACATATAAAAAGACAAGTTTACAATAGCAGTAAATTAATGGAGAAAAAGTCCTAGCACACAGCACAGCAATAGCATGGTGCTTTATTCCTACTGAATGGAGTAAGGTGAACAATCTGAAGAATGGTGTCATGACCAAATTGATCCACATCAAAGAAAAGAGAAATTTATTAGTGCTCAGAGAGGTAGATACCAGACCTTATATTCTTCTCTCTTTTTAAATACTAAAGCCAGAAAAGGGGGGATTTAGGAGTAAGCATCTTGAAGACTTTTTCTCTCCTATTATCACTGGAGTATGGTTAATCCCTTGGAACAACCAAAATAAGTTTGAGAGAGTTACTTGTTTTTCTAACTCCTTCTGAAAGTGGTTTCCCTACTTCTATTGTCTATTGGCAAAGTCTTTAATAACATTTATCTTTTGACCTTTTATCCATTTGCCCTTTGAGTTTATTTGCACCAGCCCTGTGAATCCATGTGATAAGAAACCATCTAGTAGGTATTTGCCCTGTAAATCAAAACCACCTCAAAGCAGCTTTTGCAACTCTACAGGACTGCACTTTTTTTTCTCTGTCTGCAGACAACAGGCAAACACAATGAAGAGATTCAAGTGTGAATTACAGATTCAAGCTATTTGCTCTGTTATTTCCTGTTTTCCACTCATATTTGAAAAAAATCCACATCACCTATCTCAAAACACAGAGATGAGTATCAAATCACTAGGATACACACACACACACACACACACACACACACACATATATATATATATATATGCAATTTACATTTATGGTCAAGAAGGTGGGCAAAATTTACTTTTTCATTTAACTAACAAGCAGATTTGAAGGGGACTGTTAAGTGGAATAAGCATAAACTATTAATATGTTCCTCTTTTTCATTTTATTATTCTGTCAAAAGGACAGAAAAACCCCAGATGTAGTACTGGCTTATTTCCAAACTCTGTCATCAGATTAGTATTCAACTTAATGTTCAGGGGTTTAGCCATTATAATTAATCATCCCCTAAGTGCAGAAAGATACTTAATACTCTGTCCCTACTCATTATTTAGATTTTTAGTTCTGTAGTGAAGGACCTCAGAAAAAGATTAATTAAGTCAAACACTTTGGGGTTATTCTCCCATCATTGTACAGAGGATTTACATACATAACTGGCATTAGGGTTGGTGAATATTCCTCCCATAATTCCTAGAATATCAATAAAACCAATGACTGCCTAAGTGAGTTTGTCTAGCAACAAAATACAGACCAGAATTATCCTAATGAGTGTTTCTGATTATTTGTTTTTATTATTTATCTTTTTTCCTACTGAAGTAATAATCAGTTTTCACAATTAAAGCAGAATATACTCTTTTAGGAAAACAGGAGTTGTTTTACTTTGGAAAATTACTAGCTGTATAACCAAGATACTTCTATATATCACTGAATCTCAGTTCGCTTAGCTAAAAAATCAATGCATTAAAATTACAGAATCTAAAATTGCTTGTAATTTAAAAATACTATATTTTGCTATGTAATATATTTAGATCTAGAATGAGCCATATGTATTAGAAATACAGAAATCTGAAATTTGCTACTTGAAGTGAAACAAAGAGATTACAAATTTTAGTTTTGTGAGTTCTGGTTTAAAGTGCTTAAAATCTGTCCTACATGAAAAAGTAATTTTTTTCAATATTTCATTTTCCATTTATGAAATACACAGTCTTATGTTGAAATGACAGAGATTGTCTATCAAGTAGTGAAGAACCCATGCTAAGACTTGAGACCCCAAATAGTCAAAGGAAACTTGAGAAAGGAGAAAAAGTTGGGAATATTACACTTTCTGATTTCAAATATATTAACAAGCTATAATAATGAAAAAATATTGTACTGAGACATAATAACAGATATATAGATCAATAAACCAGAATATATATATATATATATATATATATATATATATATATATGATTATTCTCAACTAAAGTGCCAAGAATACACGATTGGAAAAGGATAATCTCTTCAACAAATGATGTTGGGGAAACTGGATAGCCAGAGACAAAAGAATGAAACTAGTCCTTTATCTTACACCATACACAAAAATAAAGTTGAATTGGATTAAAGACTTTAGCATAAGATCTTAAACTATAAAACTAATAGAAGGAAACATAGGTGAAGATCTTCACCACAGTGGTCTTGGCAAGGATTTCTTTGATATGGCACCAAAGGAAAAGCAAAAATAGGCAAGTAGCACTACAACAAATGAAAAAACAAAGAAAAACAAAACAAAACAATAAAAACTGCATAGCAAAGGAAATAATCAATAAGTGAAAAAAAAAAACACCCTATAGGGTTGGAAAGATATTTCTAAACCGTTTAGGTGATAAAGAGTTAATTTCCAAAAATATATAAGGGACTCCTACAATTCAATAGCAAATAAACAACCTAATTGGGATGCCTGGGTGGCTCAGCGGTTGAGTGTCTGCCTTTTGCTCAGGGCATGATCTCAGGGTTCCGGATTGAGTCTCACATCGAGCTCCCTGCGAGGATCCTGCGTCTCTCTCTGCCTATGGCCAAATCCTCTCAAATATCACAAGTATTTTAACTGATAATCTTAAACAGATTAGCCCAAACATGTTATTATTGTGGGTTTTATTTATATCACCTACTTTTCATGGATTGGAAATTTATTTATCCTTTTAAAGGAAGAAGATTTTATCTTCCCAAAGTCAGGCTACTATCTCAAACCAAGTTGTTAACATAAGTGAGTTGAGGTTATTGATGGACAATTTTTTGACCCTTTGGGTTAGTTCTCATTAGTCTCTGCCTCTCTCAGTGTGTCTCTCATGAATAAATAAAGTCTTTAAAAATAAATAAATAACCAATTAAAATGAGAGGAAGGCTTGAGTAGACATATCTCTAACAAAAACATACACATGGCTGACAGACATATGAAAAGATGCTCCGCATCACTAATCCACAGGAAAATGCTCAACAAGGTATCACTTCACAACTATTAGGATGGCATGTTCCAAAAACCAAAAAAAAAAAAAAAAATATCAAGTATGGAGGAGGATATGGAGAAATGGGAACATTTGGTCATGAACCATTGGTGGGAGGGCACAATGGTGCAGCTGCTGTGGAATACAGTGTAGAGATCACTCAAAAATTAAAAATAGAACTCACATATGATCCAGTAATCCTACTTTTGGGTATACATACAATATAATTGAAATCAATTTCAAACAGATATCTACACTCCCATGCTTATTACTCCCATGTGAATAATGCTGTAATAAACATAGAAATGCAGATAAATCTCTGAGATTCTCATTTCAATTCTTATATATGTATGCATATACACATATATATGTAGATAATTACCTTTGTACACACACACACACACACACACATATGTACACACACACTGTAAGATTATTCAGCCTTAAAATACCCCCAAAATATCTTGTCATATCAATAGCATGAATGAATCTGGAAGATGTTATGTTAAGTGAAATAAACCAATTACAAAAAGATAAGTATTATGTGATTCCACTTACCTGAGGTATCTAAAACAGTCGAAGTCATAGAAAGAGAGTAAAATTGTGGTTGTCGGGGAAGGGAAATGGGAAGTTGGTCAATGTATATACAGTTTCCATTATGCAAGATGAATAAATTCTGTTGATCTTCTCTATGATAATGTGCTTATAGTTAACAACATTGTATTGTGCTTTGAAAGATGTGTTAGGAGGGTATATCTCATGGTAACTATTCTTACCCCAATAGAAAACATAAATTAAAGAGGTTTGAACTACTTAGCTAATATTCTAACATTCTAGTTCTATGTTCTCTAATATTTCCCCATTATCATAATATTTTTTTCAAATGGAATTCATCATCCAGAACATTAATTCTCTATGTACCCCAAGACTCAAGTCAATCAATTAAACAAATCAGTCTGCAAAATTCGTACCATAGGAGAATCTTGTATTCTCAGCATTTTTTTTTTTCTCCTGTGGCTTTAATTACCTCTATGGAGGTCATTTATCAAAGTATAAAGCATACGTGGGGTTGAAGTGCTTAGATTTTATATATTTGTCCATATTTTTAACCAGATACATGACCTTTTTTAACTTCTAAAGGAAATTCCAGGTATAATTTACTTAAGTTGGTAAATCAAAGAACAAAATATTAACCAACATTATATTAAATATGTTAATTTCTAAAAATATAAATTGATGGAATAGAATTTGTTATTTTTATTTGCTTTCAACTCAAAATTTTAAATTATTGGTTCTTAATTCACCCTAGTCTATCCAGAAAAATCACTTTGCCCATACCACCAAAGATAATGAATGATTATCTCAAAATGAATTTTTTCCAAGTAGCAACCATAGTTGGGAAACTTATTAGAACACCTGTAGTTCCTGGTGGTTATGTATTTAAAGTGCATATTTTTCTACCTAAATAGATTGTAAGCTTTTGGCTGTCATGACCAAATGTATTTCTTCAATATCCTACTGCAGGAATTGGCAAATATTTTTCAGTAAAGGAGTAAGTAATAAATATCTCCAGCTTTGTGGGCTTCCACAATTGCTAAATTCTGCCATTTTAGTGCAAAAGCACTGTAGACAATATGTTAACAAATGAATGTGGCCATGTTCCAATAAAGTTTTATCTACAAAAGAAGGAAGTCAGTTTAGCTTGTGGACAAGTTTGCTGATTCTTTCATGTGGGCACACAGTACTGCATGATAAAGATGGACTAAACTGCAAAATCAGCATAAAGTCATATTTGCATTTTAACATTTTTTTCCGCTTGTTCTGATTTTCAGCACTCCTGTAACACTATTTGAAGATATTTAGGGTAAAGTTAGCCTTGTCTTGTTACTATAAGCCAAAGCACAGGCTACTGGGTCATGACTTCCTAGACTTGGGATATAGTTTTATTGTTTTTATTATGTAAAGGAATCACTATGGAATGCTGAATTAGTCTTGATTTATGAATTATTTGGTTAGATCAATCAGAACTCAGAAAATTATATCAGAAAGTATTCCTATAAAATAATATTAACAAGAAGCTAAAATATACTTTAAAATGTTCTAAAATTAACAACACAAGAAGCAGTAGGTGTCAGTGAGGATGTAGAGAAAGGGTAACCCTAGGGTACTATTAGTGGTAATGCAAACTGGTGCAGCCACTCTGGAGAATAGTTTGGAGGTTCCTCAAAAAGTTAAAAATAGAGCTAAGCTATGACCCAGAAATTGCACTAATAGCTATTTACCCAAAGGAAACAAAAATACTGATTGGAAGGGATACATTCACCCTGATGTTTATGGCAACATTATCAACAATAGCCAAAGTATGGAGACAGCCCAAGTGTCCATTTACTGTTGAATGTATAAAGAATATGTGGTATATATGCACAATGGAATATTACTCAGCCATCAAAAATTAAATCTTGCAGTTTGCAACTATATGGATGGAGCTAGCGTGTATTATGCTAAGTGAAATAAGCCAGAGAAAGAAATGCAATACGATTTCACTGATTTGTGGAACTTAAGAAAGAAAACAGACAAAAATATAAGAAGGGGGAAAGAAAAAAGGAGAAAAGGAAACAAGCCATAAGCTACTCTTAATGACAGAGAACAAACTGAGGGTTGATGGAAGGAGGTGGTTGGGGGATGGGCTCGATGGGTGATAGGGATTCAGGTGGGCACTTGTGATGAACTCTGGTTTATATATAAATGTGATAAACCACTGAATTCTACTTCTGGAACCAATATTGCACAATATTTTAACTAACAAAATTTAAATTAAAAAAGTATTCTTCTACACCATTATAATTTTCAGTGTATTAGAGATATAATTATGTTGTGAGGAGTCTAAACTTTGAAAATAAATATATCCACTGTTCTTATTTTTATTTTGGGGTATTTACTCTTATCTTTACACCATCATTTCAAAATATTTGTACTGGATATTGGTTACTTGTTTGGAATTCAAATTGTTAGAAAGGATGCTGGAAAGAAATTTCTTGATTCTAGCATGCCTGAGTCACTCAGTTAGTTAAGCATTGGACTCTTGGTTTCAGCTCAGGTAATGATCTCAGGGCAGTGAGATTGAGTCCCATGCTGGGCTCCGGGCTCGGGGAGAGTCTGCTTGAAATTCTCTCTGCCCCTCTTCTTCTGCCTCTCCCTATGCTCTATCTCACATACATAAATAAATCTTAAAAAAAAAAAAGAGAGAGAGAAGAAACCTTGATTCTAAGAAAAACAGTTTTTCTTTAATAGAATCTGGGTGGATCTCTTTCTCATTGTCTAATATTTTTTTCCTCAGGACTCTAGAAAATAAATATGGGAATTAACTATTATTTATGATCATTTGAGTTTCAAATAATGATTTAACTTGTGGTGGATTTCAAAAACAAAAGGAATTTGTTATAAGAGTATAGGTGTCAGAATTTGCCTTGAATAAAAGGATTGAAATATTAGTAAGATTCTGGATGTTTCTCTCACTTTACCTCTTGCCTCTGTGTCTCTTCCTGCGTGTCTCTTTATCCACTGCATTCACCTTGTTCCCTCACAGTCTGATTTTTCTTTGTTTGATGTTTATATGACAAACTCTTTACCAAGAGGGATGGTATTTACATGTCTTCAGTTTCATCCACCCAGAAAGATATCAATCCAGAATCCAAGGTACACATTCAGATTATCTGAGTTCAGCTCATATCACTTGTCCTCATTAGCTGTAGAGGACTTGGGACCATGACAAAGGCTATCTGTTTCTGATACAAACATGGATGAAACAGGTCAGCAGTCCCCAGATATGGTGACAAAAGGATAGTTTGTGCAAATAAATCAAAATCAAAACAAAATAATACATGTTGCCTCAAATAGCATGCATTCTTAAAAAAGAAAGAAAGCAAGACCTTCTAAATCTTTGAAAATTCCAACACAAAAATATGAGTTACAAACCACGATTGCCTCCTGTAAGTACATCCATATATATTATTTATTAGGTGAAGAAATAGCTTATTTTTCTGTATAGTTTACTGAAGAATTTCATGAGTGTCTTTGCACATTCCTCCAAAATGATGGTCCAGCTTTCCTCACCTGACTTATTAATATAATGGATAATGTTGCTGCATTTCTGAGCGTGCAAACCTTTTTTGTATTTCTGTGCCAAATCTCACTTGTCAATAAAATGTATTTATTTTAATAAAATATGTACTTTTGTTACTGTTTCACTCAGATTTCTGTAATAATGTGTCTAAGTAAGGTTTCTGTTTCTTGATCTCAAACAAGGGAGATGATTGTATTTTCGGAAGGATTTCACTGGAATATTGGACTCCTCATGTCCAAGGTTGGCCTTAGTTGTCACCTTATGTAATAGCATTTGTCTTCATTAGATAGCTCCTTTTTTGCCACACTTTTTTCACTGTGCTTTAAAGGTACCATTGTCACCTACTTTTGCTTCTGTTTAACAGACCACTGGACCTCCATCTCTTATAAACCCACATTAGACACAGGATTTGGTCCCTGGGTTCTCATGTGTCTTTCCACCCTTCTTTGGTAAACTCAACCAGGTCTTTGGTTTCAACTAATTTAGATATTGAAAATTCCAGAATTTGTGTGTCCAGCATGGTGTTTCCTCATGAATTGTCCATTGCATCTAAGACATCCACTAGTATCTGAAGACCATATGTGTTTTCTGTGTTCTTTAAGGCATCTGCATTTCCCTGATGATCAGTGATGCTGAGTATCTTTTCAAATACCTGTTGGGCATTTACGTGCCTTTGTGGGGAAAAGGGTCTATTCAAATGCTTTGCCCTTTAAAATTGAGTATTTTTTTTCTTTGCTCTTGAGTTGTAGGAGTTCCTTACATGATTTGAATATTAATCCCTTATTAGATGGATGGTTTGGAGTATTTTCTCTCTCATTCTGCTTGTTGTCTCTTCACTCTGTTAATTGTTTCCTATGTTGTGCAGATGCTTTTCAGTTTGATGCAATCCCATTAGTCTATTTTTGCTTTTATTGCCTGTAGTTTGGTGTCCTAGCCAAAAAAAAAAAAAAAAATTCAATTGTCTTTACCGATGTCAAGGAGCTTTTTCCTGGGACACCTAGGTGGCTCAGTTGGTTAAGTGTCTGATTCTTGATCTCAGGTCGGGTGTTAAACTCAGGGTCATGAGTTTGAGCCCCACATTGCCCAGCATGGAGCCTACTTTTAAAAAAGGAAGTTTTTTTCCTATGTTGTCTTCTAGTAGCTCCATAGTTTCATCCAACAGGAAAATCTCATATATGTTTCTTGTGTTATTCCATTGATTAGAACTTGAAGACAATCATAAGTAACAATGAAAATAATGAGGAATATTGACTTCCTCCTAGCATGTCATAGACAAGGAAACTGAGGTACAGACAAGTGAATTATGTTTTGATGATCACACTGCCAGTTTGTCATAAGCCAAGAATGAACTCTTGCTTGCTTATTTAGCTCCAAACTATACTAACTGTAATGCACTCTTTTTTTCTTTTTTATAATACACTTCTTATAAGGGATCACAGACTATGAAAATCACACAAATGCCTGTTTCAGTTTCAAGAAACAGTACAGAGATCTTAGTAAAATTATATGACAGTTTTGCATTTTTATGGTCATTAATTTCTAGGCAAGTATAATTCCTCTCATAGTTGATTTATACATTATCTCTATTTATTTGGTTTGAACTATTGTTTTAGGATGAGAGAAATGGTATCAAACATCTATCACTAACGCAAATAAATGTTATAATCTTTTTTAAATTCTACCTTTGAAATTTTACATCAGATAAAAAATAGATTATTATTATCACATGAATGGCTTCTCAGTCCCCAGTGAGTCTGCCTTACAGCATTTAAGGAGGAAAATGAAAAACTCACCATTTGGGCAAGCAAGGCTTGTATACAAATAACATACCTACTGATGATTTACTTGTGGTTTTGATCTCATTGTTTTTTCACATGTCCACTAAGATGATAAAACCTAATTTATTTTTGAGACATTAAAATATTACTAAGACTCTAAAATCTATTTTATCTATGACTCTATAATCTATTTTCCCTATATTTTAAAAGTTTAAATAAAAGTAACTAAATTAAATAGAAGCCAATGAAACTAAGTACAAGTACTGGCACAGGGGCTGGCAAATATTAGACCTCCAATAAATTGTATATCCTTTGCTTCCCTTCTTTTGAAATTTACCCAAAATTTTCAAAAGAATAGGTTTTTAGTCATTCTGTATCCTGAAAGGTAATAGATATTTAAGATTTCCATTTGCATGAAAGTTTCTGAAGGTAAAGAATTTAACAAACTTTATATTTTCAGTTTGATTCTATAGATATAAGTAGTTTGGGAAGATTTGATTTTTTAAAAGTTTTTAATCTCTGATTGAGGAATACAAATCATAATGAATGAGTACAGGGTAACTGACCTTTACCATATTTCAAATCCCTTAAGCTTTGAATAATTACTGTTCTCAGGGAAAAAATTATCCACTGTAATTATTCAAGTGAAAATTGATATGGTACCACCTGTGTGAAACTTTATTGTAACAATCTAGGAGTCATATTTGAAAATGTAAGTTATGCTATTCAGCTCCTGGAAAAATGTTTATGTTTCCTTACTTTTTTATTGAAATATAGATGACATACGATTTTATATTAATTTCTGGTTTATAACTTAGTGATTTGACAGTTCTGTGCATTACACATTGCTCACCATTGTATATATAGTTACTATCTGTCACCTTACAAAGTTATTGTGATATTACTGGCTATATTCCCTATGCTGTACTCTTCATCCCCATGACTTATTTATTTTATCACTAGAAGTTTGTATCTTAATCTCCTTCAACTCTTTTGCCATCAGTGCAAACACTATAGAAAACAACATGGAGGTTCCTCAAAAAATTAAAAATAGAAATACCATATGATCTAGTAGTTTTACTGCTAGGTATTTACCCAAATAAAATAAAAGTGTTAATTCAAAAAGATATATTAACTCTGAGGTTCATTTTAACATTATTTACAATAGTCAAGATATGGAAGCAAGCTGCAAGTTCATAAATGAATGGTTAAAGATGTGTATGTATGTATGTATGTGTGCATCTGTGTATAATGGAATTTTATTCAGGAAAAATGTTTTAAACAACTCTAGGAAAATAGCCCAAAAGCATGTTACATTTATTGCTAGAACTTATATTGAATGCTACATGAATGACTTAGAATATATCTTGGTAGGAATATATGAGTAAAGAGAAACCATAAATGAGTTTGAAACTTGCCATACTCTGCCAGAAATTATGGAGTGTAAAAATTGCTGTAGTAAAACCAAAATTACTTTTCATAAAATTATAAATATTTTTAAATAGATTCTATTAATTAGTTAAACCATACAAACAATTAGCTAGATACAGGGAGCTGTTTTTCAAATTTTAATCATATATTCTATTTGACTAAATTAGCTATCAAATTAAGTTAAAAATGGGTAGTTAGGAATTCTATGGAAATGCTGAAATCTCTCGATAATTTGTTTACAATAGTATGAGCTATATGGTTGTGTGCCGTGGGGTACCTTTGAAAAGACTCAGATGAAGACCCTGGCAGGATATGAATCTCACTAATGGTTTGGCTTCAATAGATGCCTAGTATAACTATATAGAAAACACGACATTATTTTTACGTTGATATCTTAAAAAGTGCTTCCAACATATAAAGATTTCCCTGACAGAGTACTTAGGTTAGTATTTACTGCCACTCAAAGACAATTAACTGTTTATTTCTCAGTTCTTCACCAGTAAAGAAACATAGAAATGGTTTCCTTTTTTTTTTTTTTTTTTTTTCCTTTGGTACCTTTAATGAGGACAGCCTCTCAGCAGTTTGGCTGTTTTTTTTTTACCCTCTCAGATATTCTATCTCTAGGCCTTGCCTTTCTTTTTTTTTATAATAAATTTATTTTTATTGGTGTTCAATTTGCCAACATACAGAATAACACCCAGTGCTCATCCCGTCAAGGGCCCCCTCAGTGCCCGTCACCCATTCACCCCCACCCCCCACCCTCCTCCCCCTCCAACACCCCTAGTTCGTTTCCCAGAGTTAGGAGTCTTCATGTTCTGTCTCCCTTTCTGATATTTCCCACACACTTCTTCTCCCTTCCCTTATATTCCCTTTCACTATTATTTATATTCCCCAAATGAATGAGAACATATAATGTTTGTCCTTCTCTGATTGACTTACTTCACTGGAGGGTATTATGCTGAGTGAAGTAGAAATGGTTTCCAAATATTTGACATCTACTAACTTTCTAAATGAAATCAATACGTAAACTTGAATGTTCAAGGGGAAAAAAAAATTATTTCTTTGAAATTGCAAAAATATCCCTATCAAATCATTACAAATGTTTGTTTTCAGTTTGCTAAGACATTTTCTTTTTACTCTTTGTGGCTGGGATAGGAGGGGCGATTTGGAGCTAAGACAATGGGCACCATTCTGCAGTATGTATGATCCAACCAATGGGACAGATCTGTGATTCACTTCAGTAATGAGGAAGGACAAGTCAACCTGATAAAAATAATAAAGCGGAAGAGAATATTTGAGATAATTTGGCTATAAATAACATTCTGTATCATTTAGAACATTTTGTAAAAATCAAAACTAGTTTTGAATTATGAAAGTTACTGTGGGTGTTTGAGGATGTGTACACAGCTTTACAGAAGGATATGAAGATTTTAAGTTTTGGAAAATAAGGCATCCACAAATGCAAATGTTATTTTATTCTGTTACATTAAGAAATATGTATTTCTGAGGCATTGGACTCCACAACCCAAGGAGAAGCAATTATGCCAGTTGAAGCTGAAGACTGAGCTTTACGCTTCTACCTTGAGGACAAGGATACGAAAATGGCGGCTGTGGCAGAGTAATGCTGGAATCGTTAGAATTGCTCCTCAAAAACTAAAATAGCAAAACCACACACCCATGATGACACCCACTGCAAGAAGTCAAGAAGCAAGAGCAAGAGGCACAAACCCCTGGCAGCTCAAGACTTGGATGCTATGAGCATCCCTTCAGGAGGAAAGAGAGGGGGCAAGGTGTTACATTGTGGACATGAGAATTAGAGAACCTCAGAATTGCCATCAGGCATTCCCTGGAACATAGGCAGGACAACTTGAGAAAAATCTATTGAAACTCTAAGTATTTTTTTCATATGGTAAATTGTAGATAATTAGCATGAGTCCATGATTTCAGACAATATGGCTGGAGCAATCTGATGTCTATGAAACCTGCAATATCCTTCTACAGCACTGCCCCATAATGAGGGGAGACTATTTGAAAAGAGAACCTAAATTTATCACAAGAGGAATGACTGGGGCAAAAACAAGAGTTAGGCATGTTTAAAATGAACAAAGAAAACTGCTAGGAGATTTCAGATGGAAAGGGACCATAATTTAAAGGATTGATGGAAATTACAGGGAGTGCATTAGAGCTGTGAGTCTAGGAAAATTCTTTGAACCCACTCCTCCTTCCTCAAATGCCACAAAATTAATTAAATGTAGAGAAACAAAAAATAGCACAACACGAATTATCACAGCTGAATCCCATACTCTTATTATTATTTTTTTAAGGATACATTGAAATAGAATATTGACCCTGTGGAAAAATGGAAGCACTCCAAAAATGAGATGGCAAAGAATAGATGGAAACAAGCCACGTGTTTCCAAACATGCAAAAATGAATTTAAAAATGATAAAAGGTTTAAAACAATAGCATACATCTAAAATAGAAAAACTCCATCCGAAATGAGGTAATAGTACGTAGAAAAATATGTGAAATAAATGAATAACAATGTTCACCTAGGCATACAAAGTATTTCTTTAGACAAACAGAAAAATCAAAGGGAGAAAAGCTTTTAAAATAAAGAAGAAATAAAGAGCTAAAAGAGAACCAAGAAAAAGTGACTGGTATAGAATGTGTATAAAGACTGTCCAATTTATCTATAACAAATGACTTCAAAAGCCAAAGTAATGAAACAAAAGTTGAGAAATAATTAAAATTTCTTAAAAGCAGTATATACTGTCAGGAAAACCCCTCTCAATTATAAGGACTGTACCTCACCAACATTCTACCCACATCTAAGACATTATTATAAAAGATGTACCATAAAATTTAAAAAAAAGAATATTCATTGTTTAATTATTTTGTTTTTTTCAGACATTTTAGTTTGTTATAGTTGACATGTAGGAACTTTTCTTCAAGAGGAATCCTGTGGAATCCTTCTTTTTTGCTTTCCAATATCTTTAACTCTTCCATGAAATTTGTTGCCAAATACTGGCCCTTCGTTTTCCATAATTCTGGCATGTATAGTTTTATTTTATTTTATTTTTTTCAAAACAAACCTGACTCCTCCCAGCACACTCCAGCCTCTGGGGAACCATTCACTCACTAAGTGTAACACTGAATTTCCCTCTATACTGGTCACACTGCAGGGAAGAAACAGTGTCCCAACCCTTGGGAGTCTCTTGACTATGGTTGACATGCTCTTATTTTTAACTCACTCTACAATTATTTGTGTCTTTCCAGACATTATGATTTCCTCTGATGTGTCTGAGATAGCCAGCTACTGGCAGCCAAAGATACTTCTACTTGGGACATTTTGCACAAAGAGAAAGAAGCCAGGTTCTGGCTTCAAAAACACTTGGGCTTAAACTTCATCTCTGGCTCATACTAAACATAGAACTTAAGTAAAGAACTTAATCTTTCTAAGCCTTATTTCCTCAGCTGTAAGAGGGCTTTAATGATATTTTACTCCATGGTTTATTGTGGGGATTAATGGGCCAGTATATGAAAGTGCTTTGTAAACTCCAAGTGCCCTGCAGGTTTAAGGCTACAGGACCACAGAAAACATCAAATTCAGTGTGTCTGGTATGGAATTCAACTAGCAGTCACTCAGAAAGCATTTATGAGATGCCTGTGAGCCATTGGGCCAGGGCCGGCTGTTGCCTTTCCTCCTAACTATACCAGCATCTCCTATCCTGAGGCTCAGAGTTTGTCCAGAGTGCTTCCTCTGCCTACCTTCCGCATTGCAAAATTTCAGTGTCACTTGAACTCATTTTTTTTTCCTAATCGTCGATAGCCAGTCAGTGTCCTTCTGGCTTTCTGCTGTTTTCTTTCTAAAGTTTCTGAATCTCTTTCATCATTTCCTTTCTTACACCTATATCTATTTAAGGAAACAAAAAATATATGACTTGAGCATTGTACAAGTATTTGTGAAAATTGACCCATTGTGTTTAAAATTAAAGGAACATAGTTTAAGTACGCATTTCCAGCAAAAAGGTGCTAGCAACTGTAGAGTGACTTCAACAAATTTATGGGAAGTAGGCAGTAGAACAAGTGTACAGTGCTCTTAGTGTCAAAAGTCTATGACACAATGAGATAGGAAATTTATACATAGAATTATTGATATATACATGTATTTACATATATAAATCTATATATTTTATAAATATTAATTTATATAAATATTATTTATTTGTATATGTAAATATATATAGTGCCTATATATTTGTATACATATTAGATATATATAAATTATATATAGATATATAATTAGTATATATTATATATATATGTTTATATATTTATATATGCTAGATATATAAATAAATAAGATAAATATAATAAGTAATAAATTTACTATATTTATATATACTAAGTACATGTGAATATATCTAATTTGTATATATTTACATTTTATATTTTCACATGCCCAGTCTTTTATCTATCTATCTCTCTATATATTTATATATTTATATATTTTGGAAAAGAGTCCCCAAAGAACTTTCCAAAGATGGAGTCCTGCTGGAATGGTTCCCAGGGCATCTTCATTTTCTCTGTATATCAGAGTCTGGAGTTAATAAGAGTGACAGAATTAGAATAATAATAAAAATAATTTAAAAAACAGTAGCAGCAGGATTAGTCTACAGTTGTTTTGTTGTTGTTGTTGTTGTTTTTAAGACAACAAAGATGTCTGAGTTCCTTCTGACTGAAATGTGGAAGTTAGCTTGGCTCAAGCCACCTTGAAAAGGTCATAGTGTAGGAAAAGATAAATTAACAAGACTGTCCCCTGGGAGAAACAGAGAAAATGGTCAAGAACTATACACAGATAAGTATCAGGCCTAAATAATTTCACAGGATGTTCTATCAATTATTTAAGAAATACAGTAAAATAAAATTCACTTACTATAGCAAATGAAAAATCTAGGAATAAACATAACATGAAATGTGCAATATTTACATAAAGAAACTTTAAAATATACTTTTCCTGTCAGGGAGCATGAGAACAGAGAGAGATTTTAAAAAAGATATTTCAGTTTTTATTTATATTTATTTATTTATTTTTTAAGATTTTATTTACTTATTCATGAGAGACACAGAGAGAAAGAGAGAGGAAAAGACACAGGCAAAGGGAGAAGAAGCAAGCTCCATGCAGAGAGTCCGACATGGGACTCGATCCTTGGTCTCTAGGATCACACCCTGGGCTGAAGGTGGCAATAAACCGCTAAGCCACCCAGGCTGCCTGGGGTTTCAGGTTTTAAAAATGAGGTTATGATTATGTTGATACCAAAAATAGCTCAAAATCGTACTGAATGGGTTAATATCATTTTCTGAAGCCATCTCTTCCCATTCTCCAGGTGATGGTAAGGCATTTTAGATCATTGCAGAGGGCAATGGAAATAATCTCTTCCATGGTTCAGTGAGTTCAAATCGCTTCACACGGAAAAACAGCAGCAGAATGGAGAGAGAACCATTACTTCAGATCCCAAAACAACAAGACCTTTGGAAAAGTCAACAAAATACACAAATATGAAACCCTCAGACAGCTCTCTGTCAGGAAAGTGAAAGACACTGGAGTCCTCTCCAGAGGAACCAATGGAACTATCACAGTGACTACAGTCCTTCTGACCTTAGCAAGAAACCTTCTGAAACTCATGCTCCATTTGATTCTAAAGCCAAAGAAAATTTCCTTTCAGGGGAAGATGTTGACTTCCTTGACTTGGAAAATCTTTTTTCTCAAACCAATGTGGAATGGACAAAAGAGACACCTCAGAAGAGTACTTTTCTCTCAACCCAGAAGAGTTAAGGAAAGCTAAGTCATAGACAGTAGTTATGCTAAAGAAACAGATGTGCAATCATCCCTGAAATTTTCAGAGATAGTGCTGAACTGAAGGGAGCCTTAGATTTAGAAATTTGTGAGAAGCAAGACATGGGCAAGCAGTCTAGTTCCCCAGGAAGCCACATAGAAAACATATGGAAGGTATGTGAAGATCTAGATAAGGTTAAACTCATTGAGTGTTACCTTACTAAGAACAAAGAAGGGTCACAGTTATCTTAAAAGTTAAATGCTGGCAAAAATATTGAGCAGTGGGAATACATGTCACCCTTAGTTATTCTCTTCCTCAGGTAGATAATCCCTCAACTGAAGGCAGTAAAGAGCCAGATAAACCTGAGTGAGAGAGTGCCCTCCCACTGCAACAGGCCTTTTCTACAGAAGCAAATAGGAATAAAGCTTTTCAAGACAGCTCTTCAGAATCTTCTCTGGACAAAAATACAAAGGCACACAAATGGATAATAAGTCTGAAATTCAATGAAGTCTACTAAAGAGAATTCAAGTATCCATCGAAAATATCTTTCTTCAAAAGGAGAAAAAAAGCAAGATTCCACCCATGTCCCTGTGCAGTACAGCAAGAATATCAATGAGAAAATTCTTTGCCACTCACACTGCAGCCATAGTCCAGCAGTATGGCCAATGAAGAAAGCAGCCAGAGTACTAGTTGGCTGTTCCTCTGGAGATCTCATGTCAGCCGCTATCTGATATATAAGAAGATATCCTGTGCCATGCCCCCGGAAAAGGTGCATAGTCTTGGCCTGTCCTGCTCTTGTCAGTGGCATAACGAGACACAGAATCAAGCAGTGATGAATGAGAATTCCTAAAAATAGTGTGCCCTGGACTGAGATTCTTTATCCATTTGAAACATAATTTCTTAACTTGAAAAATGGGTCAGTGTGAGTGTTAAGTGATTGTATTATGCATGAACAAACACTTAATGAATGCATATATCCTGGCATGTACTGGGCTAGTTCTATATAAATAAGACTGGAACTCTAGATTGAGAAGGTTATGAAATCTCATGAAACAGTTTCTTTTTTTATATATAAAAATTATTTATTTATTCATAAGAGACAGAGAGAGAGGCAGAGACACAGGTGGGGAGAAGCAGGCCCCATGCAGAGACCCCGACGTGGGACTCAATCCCAGATCTCCAGGTTCACACCCCTGGCTGAAGGCGGTGCTAAACTGCTAAGCCACCAGGGCTGCTTCATGAAACAGTTTCTAGCACCTTCTAGAGATTAATATGATTGTATTCTATAGATTTGGATACTGTTCTGTGTAAAACATACAATCATCTTTTTCTAAATACTAAGAGATTATTTCCTTGTTTAGAAAACACCAGTACTTCCTGTTCAAATGAAAGCTTTTTTTTCTAATGCAAAAAATAGCTCAAAAACAGCATAAAAAATCACAGATGAAGCTTTCTTATGAATATCAATTAAATATATCTCAAATAAAATATCAGGAAGCAAAATCCCAACTTCAACATAGCATGGCTACATCATGACCTAGTAGTATTTAAGGTATAATGTCAAGATACTTTGGTGTTAGAATATTTTATTCATTATATTAATAAATGAAAGTTAAAAAAAAAGCTCATGATCTTTTCTTTGTATATTCAATAGGCAGTTTAAAATGCATAATCCATTCTTTATAAAAATCCTTAATTAAATGAGGATAGATAATTACTTTCATAACAGATAAAATGAATTCCTATCTCTTTAATGGATAAAATAAAAGTTCCTATATTAACATTCTCTTAATGTTCTGAAAGCATATGAAACCTTAGAGGAAGCATTATCTTTAAAGTAAGAATTATAACAAGAGTACTTTCTTCTTCTTTTCTTCTTCTCCTTATTATTAAACATTGTTCTAAAATACAGTTTAATCCAGTTAGATAAGAATACAAATGAAAGGTAAAAATCTTAATGGAGACTCTGGCTTTCAGGAAGGTGGAGTAAATGTACCTTTTCTAATTCCTTCTGCTAAATACAACAAAAAACCTTGGACACTACACACAAACATAAAGAGACTTTGAAAGGTGAGGAAAAGAGGGAGACCAGCTAGACATGTTGATACTCAAGGAAAGATGTAGTGGTGAATTTGGGGGGATTTTCTTTTTGCCTGCTTGGAGCTGAAGATGCTGTCAACCTGGAAACACAGCATCTCCAAACACAGAAGCAAAATGTGAAGAGGATCCCAGAGTTCTCCACTTTGCAAGGCCCCAGTAACCTGACCAGGGGGTGAGACAGACAGCAGGTCATGTTAATGGTAAAATTTACTATACAGCTACAGTTTACAGTAGGGTGGTACTGGCTAGAAGATAGACACATAGATCCAGAACTAAAATAGTCAAACGATGAATAGACTCACACTCTTCTTCCCACTCAATTTTTTACAAAGGTGTAAAATCAACTCAATGGGGGCAAAATAACCTTTCCAATCTATGGTGTTGGAGTGATTGGACATCTGTGGGGGAAAAAAAAAGTGAGCCTCCACCTGAGTCTTGCACCTTACACAAAAACTAACTCACACTGGATCACGGAATTAAATGCAAAATTAAAACTTGTCTTATAAAATAGGAGAGAATCTCTGTGATATGAGGCTAGGTAAAGCCTTCTTAGACTTGGCAGCTGGGTCAAAACACAAGGTAGAGAGTGTGAGAAATATTTGTAGACCAGACCGCTTACCTAGCAAAGAACAAGCACAGAATATATAACAATGAACTCTCAAAACTCAACAGCAAAAAGGCAAACAACCCAATTAGAACAAGGCGGAAGTCATGAAGAGACATTTCACTGAAGAAGATGCATAGATTGCAAATGAGTGCATGGGGAGAGATGTTCAACATCATTTGCTATTAAGGGACTATGAATTAGAGGCACAATGAGATATCACCTGTGGTGATATTTGAATGGCTAAAGAAAAAAAAGAAAGAAAGAAAGAAATATGACATTGCCAAATGCTGATGTGGATGAAGAAGAAGTGAAACTCTCATACCTTGCAAATGAAAATGGAAAATGATACAGTCACTCTGGAAAATAGTATGTCAGCTACTTAAAATGGTAAATATACAACCTTGCAGTTGTACTTCTAGGCATTTATCCCAGAGAAACGAAAGTAAAGACCTGTACATAATTTTTTGTAGAAGTTTTATCCATAATTATTATAAACCACAATCAATCCAGATATCCTGCAATGGGTGAATAATTAAACAAACTGGGACATCCATATCATGGAATCCTACTCAACATTATAAGGCAAATAATAGACTATTGGTACACACAACTTGGATGAATCTCCAGAGAATTATGCTGAGTGAAAAAGCCAATTGCAAAAGGTTTTTACTCTTTTATTCTATTTATATAATATTCCCAAAATGACAGAAGTACAGAAATGGAAAAAGATTAGTGTCTCAGTGGGGTTAAGGAGAGCGTAGAGGTAAGAGGCAAGTGGCAGGTCTATAAAAGGGGACCTCTGATTTTAGGGGGATCCTGGTATAATGGAAATCTTGTGTAGTTTGACTGTATCAATGTCCATATCCTGATTGTGATATTGTGTTTTGTTTTTGCAAGATATCTCCATGTGGAGAAACTAGGTAAAGGCTACAAAGGATCTCTGTCTCTCTGTATTCTTTGTTTTCTTTATATATCTACAAGTGAATCGAGAATTATTTGCCTAAAAAGGATTTTTAAAAGTCGTTAAAAAACAATTTCTGATTCTTTTAATATATTATATTTTACCTAAAAAACTGTGGTAAACAAGAAAAGATAAAAACAAAACTCAGATTAAAATACAATTATTTAAAAATACAATTATTTTAATTGACTGGATAAAATTTTATGTATCTTCTATGTAGACAAACAACAGGAAAATGAAGTTGATGTAATTAAGTAATAGTCATCAAATCCAGTAAAAAACAACAACAAAAACAAACAAACAAACAAACAAAAAACCACTTGAGGAACACAAGAGTAATAAGTAAAAAGTATATACCTGAAAATGAAGACTCAGTAGATCTTAAAAACTATTGCTTTCCCCTAAATCGACCTTTATGTTTTATGATATGTTCAATGAAACGTCATTTGAAATCATTTATGATATGCTAATACTATTTTGGAGTCCTAGGAAGAAATACATAAGGATACTTCTCAAAATGAAGACAAAAGAAGAAAATGAATCTAATATTAAAGTGATGAGTTAAGAGTGTCAGTGATATTTATTTATTTATTTATTTATTTATTTATTTATTTATTTATTTATTTTTCATTTATTTGTTTTAAAATCTTTGCTTATTTTTAATCTCCAGTATAGTTAGCATACAATGTTATATTAGTTTCAGGTGTACAACATAGTGATTCAACAATTCTGTACAGTACTCAGTGCTCATCACAATAAGTGTATTATTGATCCCCTTCACCTACATTGACCATTTCCCCTACCCAGCTCCTCTCTGGTAACCACCAACCAGTTTGTTCTCCATATTTGAGTCTGTTTTTGGTAGAGTTTTTTTTTTTTTTTTTTTGGTCTTTGTCTTTTTTTCTTTTTTTTTGTTTTATTTTTTTATTTTTTTTGTCTCTTAAATTCTACATATGAGTAAAATTGTAAGTTATTTGTGTCTGACTTACTTATTTCACTTAGCGTTATATTCTCTAGATTGATCCAATCTATTGTAAAAAGGAATATTTCATTGTTTCTTATGACTGAATGACATCATTGTGTGTATCTGTATCTATATCTATATTTATATATCTCACATCTTTTTTATCCATTTATCTAAAAATGGACACAGGTTAATTTCTTATCTTGTCTATTGTAAATAGTGTGACAGTAAACATAGAGGTGTATATATATTTTTGAATTAGTGTTTTTATTTTTGGAGAGGGTACCTAGTAGTGCAATTACTGGGTCCTATGGTAATTCTATTTTTATTTTTATTTTTGAGGAACCTCAATAGTGTTTTCCACAATGGCTGCACCACGTTGTATCCTCATCAATAGTGCACAAAGATTCTCTTGGCTCCACATCCTTACCAACACTTTTTCATATCTTTCATTTTTTTATTTGTAACTATTCTGATAGGTATGAGGTGATATATCATTATGGTTTTGATTTGCATTTTCCTGATGACGAGTAATGTTGGACATCTTTTCCTGTGTCTGTGGCTGTCTGTATGTCTTCCTTGGAAGAATGTCTGTTCATATCTTCTGCCCATGTTTTCTATTGGATTGTTTATTCATTGTGGGTTTTTTATTTTTCTTTTTTCTTTTCTTTTCTTTTCTTTTTTTCCTTTCTTCTTTTTTTTGGTGTTGAGTTGTATAAGTTCTTTATATATTTTGGATTCAATGGACATATCATCTGCAAATATATTTTCTTACTCAGTGGTTTGTCTTTTGTTTTGTTAGTGGTTTCACTTACTATGGAAAAACTTTCTATTTTGGTGTAGTCCTGATAGTTTAATTTTGCTTTTGTCTCCCTTATCAAAGGGTATATATATCTAGGAAAATGTTTTTAAGGCTGATGTCAAAGAAATTATTGCCTGTTTTCAAGTCTCATATATAGTTCTTTAATGCATTTTGGGTTTATTTTTGTGCATGGTTTAAGAACGTGGCCTGGTTTCATTCTTTTTCAGGTAGCTGTCCAGTTTTTCAAACACTGTTGAAGAAATTGTCTTTTTTCCATTGTTTATCTTTGCCTCCTTTGTCAAAGATTAATTGACCACGTAACTGTGGGTTTCTTTCCGGGCTCTCTATTCTGTTGCATTGATCTTTGTGTCTATTTTTATACCAGTACCATACTGCTTTGAGTACTACAGATTTGTATTATATCTTGAAATCTGGGATGGTGATATCTCTTGTTTTGATCTTTTTCAAGATTGCTTTGGCTATGCAGAATCTTTTATGGTTCCATAAAAATTTTACAATTATTTTGTTCTAGGTCTATGAAAAATGCTGTTGACAGTTTGATAGAGATTGTATTAAATCTATAGATTGCTTTGGGTATTATGGGAATTTTAACACTATGATTCTTCTAATCCATGAGCATGGATTATCCTTCCATTTTTTTGCATAATCTTCAATTTCTTTCATTAATATTTTATAGTTTTCAGAGTATAAGTTTTTCACCTTCTTGGTTAAGTTTATTTTTAATGTCTTTTATTATTTTTGGTGCAATTGTAAATGGGATTGGTCTCTACATTTCTTTTTCTGCTACTTCAGTATTAGTGCATAGAAATGCAGATTTCTGTGTATTGATTTTGTATAATGTGATTGAATTAATTTGTCAGTTCTAGTTGTTTTTTGGTGCAGTCTTTTTTTTTTAAGATTTTATTTATTTGTTCACAAGAGATACAGAAAGAGAGGCAGAGACAAAGGCAGAGGGAGATGCAGGTTCCATGCAGGAAGCCCAATGAGGGACTCAATCCTGAGACAGATGCTCAACCACTGAGCCACCCAGGCATCCCTTTTGATGGAGTCTTTAGGGTTTTCCATATATATAATATCATGTCATCTGCAAATAGTGAAAGTTTTATTTCACCTTACCAATTTGAATGCTTTCTATTTCTTTTTCTTGTGTGACTACTGTGAGTAGGACTGTTTTTAGTAGTTAGGCCTTTCTCAATAGCATATAAATCTTAGAAGTAGACATGAAAATGATTAATAAGTTCATGGCTCAGGTCAGGATCTCAGGGTCCTAGGATCACCCCTCATCAGTCTCTGTGCTCAGCAGGGAGTCTGCTTTTCCCTCTTCCTCTGCCCCTCCCTGCCACTTCAGCTCTATGTCTCTCTCCCTCTCTTTCTCAAATAAATAATCTTTAAAAAAAATCATGACAAGTGACCACTTAATGTTTGTGTCAATTGCTGTTTGTCATATAACAAACTACTCCCAAATCTCAGAGTCTATTGCAATATGGACACGCAGCCCCAGGTTGCATTTGCATCTGGATAAGCAATTTTGACTAGGTTGCTGGGGCCCTCTGTGGCACTCATCTTGCGGCACCAGCTGGGCTTGGATGCTGATTATGGTTGGACTCAGGTCTTTGCATGTGTTTTCTATGGTGACCAGGCTAAAAGGACAGTGGTAACTAGAGGGAACCTTCTTTAGTTGTGAATCACAAAATGCCAGAATTTAAGACAGATCTTGTAAGTAAATTTAAATTCTCCATTCCTGTCACATCTATGAACTCATCCTTGGCCAAAACAAGTCACATTGACAAGAACAAAGTCAAGGGGTGGAGAAATACACTGTCTCATAAATGCAGTGAGGGCCAGGATTTTGATGTATAATACTATCAAAAATAAGTGAAAAGTTAGGACTAATAATTCAGTTTTTGACAGTGAGGTTGATATTTGCAATTCATATTACATACAAAGGGAAATTTTCTTGTACATAAGAAGCTTCTACAGATCCATTAGAATTAAACTGAAATGCAAAAGAAAAATTAACAAAGGATAGGAATAGACAATTTTCAGAAAATAAACAGATATGCTTTGGTTATGTGGAAAGACAGTCGACCTCATTCATAATAAGATAAATGTAAATTAAATTTGGCAAAAGATTGGCAACAATTAAAACAAAATCACAATGTCTCATGTTAGTGGGGCTTTCTTATACATTACTAATGCTGTGGAAAGGGCACATCTACAGAGAGCTATTTATATATATATATATATTTAAATGCAAATTTTAACTAAATATTGTACACATTTATGTTTAAAAAGCACTCAATCCTTGACCTAACATTTCTACTTCTTTATATATATTTGTCCTACAATTTAATTGTGCTCAAGGTCATTCATGGCAATGTTTTAAAAACAATGGAAGATTGAGAAATCTTAAGACTGTCAATTTTGGACTAGTGTATAAGTCATGTTACATCTATACACCCATACTTAGCCTTTAGAAGGAATAGGCCAGCTTTATATGTACTGATGTGGAATGATCTCCATGACATAGTAAGAGTGAAAGAAGCAAGATGGAGAAGAGTTTACGATATCCTCGCATTTCTGTAGGAAAAAAAATGAATAAAAAGGATTCTATATTGTGAAAAAGTTGACAAATATGCAGCATATACTGAAGAATAAATGAGAAATAAGAATTGTCTCAGGAAAGAGAAACTTGGGTGCAATTAGCAGCTGTCATTGAGTTGAAAGCTGAAGAATTCAGCATTGCTTCAGTAACCATCCAGACAGCAAAGATACTATTTGTAAACATTCAGGGGAAATGCGTCAGTATATTTATAACTCAAGATTTAACTCTAGAAATCAGTAGATTTCTGCGGTAGCTTTCTGTTTCCTACCTGCTTAAGTTTGATAGCATAGAGATACCTTTCATTCACTTCCCAACATATGTATTCAATAATGAGAATATGAATTTTTAGTATGCAGATTCTGCAAGACAATCATCATCCTCTTTCATTTTTTTGAAATTACCCAGAACTATTCCACTGATGTTTTTGATAATGATGACAATCCAGATTATAATAATTTCCTTGTTATCTTTCAGCTTTAGAAAATTATCTGTTCAAAAATTTTATAATACTCTAATTCCTTCATTATAAATGTTATCTTCTAAGATGTCAAATAGAGCAGTTGAAAGGAAACTATTATAAGGATAATTTTTTTTCTTGTTGGGGAATTTCCCTTCAGATCTTTTGACCAATTTTCCTGAAGGGGGGGCATGATAAACTAAATTATCTGGTATCTTAAAACTATAGTTTTACATTGGTATGCTAAAATATAAATACATTTCACCCAAGCACTTGCTTTCTCTTAAGAAGTAATGTTTTTGTACAGAATTTTGTCCTTGTAACCTGATATGGGCTTAATTTGGGGGGCTTCTATTTTATAAAATCTAAGGAAAGTTAAAGCAATTTTATCTGTTTGCCTCTGTTGCAGTCTCTTACAGAAAATCTTGAGGAACCCTCAATTCATTGAGAAATAAATAACAACAATTGAATGGTCCAAATTTTCCTGTGGACTAAGTGATAAATCAACAGCCATGTGACCTTGAGAAATTTATTGAAGTTTTTTTATGCTTTCTTTTCCTCATCTATAGAATGTGAATAGCAATAACTACTCTGTAGGCTTATGAGGGAAAAATGAAAACCACTGCAACAGGTTCTGAGGTGGAAATAGTCATTAGCTATTTTAATTATTTTTACTAAAATATTTATTGAATGTTACTAGAAAACTAGAGATCTGCCATGTCATACTTATTCAGGTGAAAGGTTTGTAAATTTTGACATATTGAGTCATTGTAAGTAGTGCTTGTTACTTAGTAACAGTTGAAAAATGGATTCTGCTTTCACAAAATCTTAGTTTGGATGGATGGATCCATGGATAGAAAGATAGATACACCATCCAGCTAGTAAACTATTGAACTATAAATGCTTCTATTTCATCTCTCCAGCTATTACCTCAGATATTTTCTATTCTGCTAATACTTTAGTCAATTCTTTGAATTAAACCTCTACTGGATGTGAAGAAGTGTAAGAATAGTGATTTCTACAGCTTCACACACACACACACACACACACACACACGTTTATCTTCTTTCACGTTCTTCAAAAATGATTAGAATTTGAGTTTCAGTAAACTTATGATTTTGAGCAACAATCTTACAAGCAATTTCATCAAATGGCTGAATGTGCTTGAAGGAGAATTCTGGCTTTAAAAAGAGGCAAGGTGTCTTAAAAAGAGCACTGACATGAAGGGATATCAATAAGAATGTCAACACTGCACTAGCAATGATTATCTGCCAGTAGCAGAAATCCATGGATGCAAAGGGAAATATTTCTGTTCCAAAAATTCCATAATTCATCTAACTGTAAGAATATATCCAAAGCAGAACAATGATTTTCAACTTTGTGATGTGCATTCCTTTTTATGTATGTTATTATATTTAAGTCTTATTAAAAAGTTAGTGGGAATTATTATGCACATTATAAATGAGAAACTGAATTTGAGGGAATTTCATGATTAAAAATATACTCAGTATCTTGGAAGTAAGGTAAAAACTGAACAGAATATAGAGTTTTTGATTTACATCCTAAATAAATGAATGATGAAAATTAGAGGGGGTATAAAGAAAAAATTAATAAGTAGGAGAAAAATAGTTTTATCTTAAACTATATTCAACACCACCTTGGATAATAATCATAATAATGTCAGATCTTTGGTAATGATCTAAATTCTATGGGCACGATAACAAGAGAAAAAGCATTTTACTTATTCCAAAGCTAACTAGTAAATGCAAAAAGCTATTAAAATGTCATTTTAATCTTTATTCTGTATGATTCAGAGCAGATGACATTTATCTTATATGATCTTAAGATAGAACTGATAATGGAGATAAATGAGTGTATGTTCAGGTATAAACATTTATTAATAAGATCTTATATTTATAAACAGAGATACAGAATAATTGTGTCTTTCAGCTGAAATATTAATTACTTTGCTTACTTCTCAGGAAGAGAATATTCCCCTTAGTATTTTTCAAAAGCCTCACTTTTTTTTCCTATCGGGACTACAACAGCATTAGGAGCTCATCGTCACTAAGTACCCAGATTGAGTGTTAATTTATCTTACAGAACACAAGGTGGCCGCTGCAGGATCACTTTAAATGAGAGGAATCAGAATCTTTGGATCACCACAGATGCCCCACAGGAAGCCCAGGATCTCTGTATCATAAAGAATTCAGAATTGACAGTTTACAGTCTACAGAGAAGAGTGAATATTGTTACAAAGTTGGAACCATGCACCAAATGCTAACATTAGCCTTGAAACTCAGTGTCAAAAGAACAAGACAACAACAAAATTCAAACAAAGCTGATTAGGAATTTGACTAAGCAGTTTCAAATTAAATAGAGGAAGCAGAAGTGGAGAAAATGGTCCTATTTACGAGAAAGTTGATTAGAAACTAAATATGGAACGCAGATTAAAGTAGTCACTAACAAATTTAGCAGTGGATTCTAAATACAGGCTCACAGTCTCAGAGGGAAACTGAAAAGCTATTAAATTAACTTAAGGCAAGTTTTATGGTGTAAATTATTGAGTTTATACAACAAATAAACAACTAGTTTATTTCATAAGGTCTGGTCCAATAATGCAGCAGCAATTGCCTAAAAACAATAGTTCTGACAGAAAAAAACAACAAAACAAACATTTTTTTTTAATTAACAAATCTTTAAAATAAAGCAGTTCACACATTGGACTGAAAGCTGATCTATTTCCCAGAGTCTCCACCACCAATTACTGTCAACAGTCAGTTCACTTCCTCCCTCCCAAGCCTGGAGTGCCCCTCACGACCCTAAGCAGAGAGCTAATTAGATAACACTGTGGGGCTATGATTTGGGATAAATGGGTTGTCACAGTGGCTGTGAATTAATGAATCTGGTGCCTTTTTTTGGAGCAAACTTCAGGACATTAACCAAAGGAGTTGTGGGCATAGTCTTAAGAAGCCTACCTATACTACCCATTTATCCTCATCTTAAAAGATAACCTTGTTCCTTTAAGAATTGACTCTTTTAGAAACTACTTTTTCCCAGATCAAAAAGGTGTCCTTCCTTTTTTTTCTTGGAATCTCATTTTATCTGCTCATCTCATCTTCCAACGAAGGACAATGATCTTTCATTTGATAACAAACATACTTACTTTCTACCTCCCCTCTAAATTGTCAATGCATGAGAAAATGATACAGTATCGAATCTTTGGCCAGCCCATTAAAATTCACTTAGTTGTTTCTTGGAAAGTATTAACAGACACTTACAGGAGCTCAACACTTGGGAGACAAACTATTGCAAACCAGGTATAGATTCTTATGAGTCGCTACGGAAGCGTCATTCTACCTGCTTCCAGGAGGCTGGGAATCTCACAGCACCATGGAAGCTTCAGGGCACAGTCCAGGAGACTTCAGAACTCAGATGGTCTCCCGGTGCTCTAGGGTTTCATAGGCTTTGGTCAAAAGAAGAAATTAGCAGTCTACCTCTCATCCTTCTTTTTCCCACAACAATCTCTATATCAAATTGTACAGGACTCTTGAAGCAATTTTTGATGAATCCATGCTGGCCTCTGACACATGGATGAATATGATTCAACATTAGTACAGTTGAACTTGGAATCTAATTCGTGTTGACAAAGAGAGATGGAGGAAGTATGAGAGAGTGTCCCTGCTTTTAGCTATAAACTAAACTTCTCTTTTAGTGTCTGATTTCCAAACTAGTCTGGAGAAAGAAGAATTTCACCTAAAACATATGTATTATCAAATCCAATAGTTTGTGGAAATGTAGCTATGCAAGTCACATTTGTGAGTTTGTGTGTGTGTGTGAGAGAGAGAGAGGAGGAAGAGATGCCAAGTTTTAAAAATTAAACCTAGGCACAACAAATATCCATATCCCTTTCCAATTCAATACTGGGAACATTTGTTAATATTTAACTTCTAATCACACAGTTCAAATAATTGACAAATATTTTTCTCTTGGAGATCATTCTATTGAAAATCCCTGTTTTAACATTTACATTTATTTTCACTGTTTTCTGGCTTAAGCAAGATGGAGCAGAGAAAGTTTAAATAAGGAAATTAGGCTCTGATGATTTAATTCCTGGATGTAGATGTTAACATTTATTTACTTATTTAGGCAACAGAGATTATTTTTAAAAAGCATTACATTTATATCAGACACATATGCTAAAGCAGTGGTGTAGAGTCTCTGAATAATGCTCTTTTTTCCTAGTATTTTAGAACTTCTGAGTTGTTCATATTCCATTTTGTGGTTGGTGAGATGAGGAATATATTTTATTTTTTTTATTTTTTTTTTTTGAGGAATATATTTTAAATTAAATTATTAAAATGCAATTTAAAGAGGGTCATCTTTACGAACCAGAAATAGATTTCATTTACATGAACACAGTGAATTAAATCCATTGTTACATATTTACTTGGGTGCAGTTTACTTGCACCTCAGAAACAGAACTTTAATTTGGTATTTTACTCTATTTATACATAGGCTAATGTGGTGAATTCAATTGACCACATGTAGTCTGATATATGCAGACTCACTAAAAATGTACCAAATTACACTTCCCTTTGTGGGGGAAAAGAATTGTGCTTTGGGAAAAAAATTACCTATCATAGCACTGCAATGATGGGAACTGTGGACTTTTGAAGTTAATAATATAGAATTAGAGTTATTTATTTAATTGGTTCCAGTCTACTGCAGTGTTTAACAAGCTCAGATAAATGGACTAATCTTTCACAATTAGTCTATTAAAGTCTGGTTATTTTTAAAACTTATATCAGTTGCAATCAGAGGGTTTCCTAAGGCATAAATTGTCTAGCACCTTTATACTTCGAGGACATTTAACTTGCTGTTGGGCTATTTGCTCTATGAACTTTGTTTGTTTTAGCATAAGGAAATCCAGAATCATAACAGACATCTGAAAAACCCCAGATGGCTTCAGTTAATAAAATACATTAATCAGTTATTAGTGACTAAAAGGGATCCCCAATTCCTCTTTAATAAATGATTCTTATTTTTGAGTGTGTAAGTGGAGACAGTGTAAAACTTAGTGCAATGGTAACTTGAATAATCGGCATTGATTATGCAGGTATCTCTTCTTGCATCAGGGTGCTGCATCATACTAAATTCATCCTAAATATGGGAGGCATTTATTTAATCTCCAGAGGAATCAATTTTAACCTTTTATAACCTCGTAGAACTTCTTGAAGGACTAAAGAACATTTATTACTCTTCATAGTTGAAAATATAACATTTTCCTATTATATAGTCAATCACAACGAGTTTTATAAAATGAACGGATGGAAATAATTGGCACATTGTAACCTCAGGGTCAGGAGTAATAACCAAATATGTTTTTCAGTAAAGATGAAAAACTCAAAGCATAGATTTAATGACTTGTGATCTCCTAATTGATCCCTTGCCCTTTCCTTTACCTACCAAGGCTCTTTGACCTCTGACCAGCACAGTTTCTTCCTCAGTTCAGTTTTAGGTGGCCTCTGAAGTTATGCCCACTTGTTTGGGTTTCTTCCTCTGCCCATGTGTGAACACTTTTTAACATGTGTGCTTGTAATATTGTTCACTAAGTTTTGCTGAAGGTTCAAAATAAACCTCTCCTTTTTCTGATGACCTAGCAAACAAACATTCAATATTTACATCAACTGATTTTATAATGTGATCATATTAACTCTGTTGGTTAAAAACTATATTGATGCCCCTACCTAGAGTCTCTTGAAAATGGAAATGTGTTAACATATAAAAGAAATATTCAAAGCCTCTGCTAATTCTCTGATTGATTTCAGTGATGACAATTTTAAAGTAAGAAATGCATTGTTGGGCAGCCCTGGTGGCTCCCCGGTTTAGCGCTACCTTCAGCCCAGGGCGTGATCCTGGAGACCCGGGATGGAGTCTCACATCGGGCTCCCTGCATGGAGCCTGCTTCTCCCTCTGCCTCTCTCATGAATAAAAAAATAAAATCTTTTAAAAAAGAGAAAGAAATGCATTGTCTCCTAGCAATCTAAGAGCAAGAATAATTCAGAGTTTGTGTGCACTTAAATTTATTTAAAGGAAAATAATAATTGAAATCCTAAGAGAAATAATAGAAGTCTAGAAAAAGAGAATAGTATATATCAAATTTCCTATTATAACACATTTAACATTTTTTATTAAAATGTTTGATATTTTTTATTAAATGTTTGACATTTAAATTTAAGTTGGCATTCAAATGGAAGACTTCTGATGCAGCATAATGAAGTAAATTACGTCTAAATGAAAAAAATAATTAAATAACAGTAATAATAACTGTAGTGATAAAGCTATATAACCAAATAAAATGAAATATTTTTTACATTTTTCTTTATTAAATAAATAAGAGAGACAGTGAAAACAGGGGGAGGAGCAGAAGGAAAACGACAAGCAGACTCTGGGCTGAGGGCAGAGCCCATTGAGCCTGATGCAGGGCTCAATCCCACGGCCCTGATCTCAGGGCCTGAGCCGAAACCAAGAGTTGGAGGCTTAACTGACTGAGCCACGATAGTGCCGCATAATGAAATAAAATTTAAATGAAATGAAAATAATCTCTGTAGGCTATGATGTATGCTGCCATGTCTGGTGTCTCTTTCAGCACTGTGCATGGTGGGTCTGGAACTTAATCTCCAGTGTACCTGCAGGGGTTCAACCAAATGGCCCCCGCAAGGTGAGGCTTAGGAACTCCAGTACGTGGGGAAAAACTATATGAGTCAAGTTTCTATACAGACAGTGAGGATGATTCCTTAGGACCACTCTTTAATGCCCTTGTTAAATCCCCAAAATTAGCTGAATAAAGTTCCCTGAGGGAAATAACAGACATTATAAACCACATAAGGAAGGCCAACAAGTGGAAATGTGAGAAGGAATTTCAACAGAGGATAAAGTGCTAAGAATTACCAGGCAACAGACATTGTACTAGAAGGGAAAAGAACAAATACATGGTAGTTGAAGAGGGAGAAGTATTTGGAAAAGGATTATCAGTCAAAGGAGGTGGGAACATTATATGCAGTGTTCTAATATGCCACAAAAAATATCCATATTTGAGAACAGAAGTGCACACTTAAAAAAAAAAGAAGTGCACACATATGAAGTTATTGGAAGCCAATGTATCAAAATGTGAGGAGTAATTGATACTAGATGGTGGTTGCTTCAATGATTATTCTTTCTTTATTCCTAATTAATCTCAATAAATATGCAGTTAATGAGATAGAGATTGAAATGTTAGTCGTCTCCTATTTTATTTAGAGAACAAACACGAAACATATTTTATTTATGATAGCAGATTGGGATAAGTATGAAGACTATTTTATAATATACCAACATGTATTAAATATATAATACTTCACATTCTACTTCCCTTTTAAGAAAATGAGTAGTGACTATTTATTTTTGGCATTGCTTTACCATTAGAGAAAGAAACTTCTATATTTTTCTTTTAAGCTAAGCACTACGAAGATAGCCCAGTTCATAATTTGTACATGTGGCAAGGACATGTTATAACTTCCTCAGAAACAGAGTTAGTAACTGCAGCGTCTAGTTTGTGTTTGGCAATTTACCACTTATAAATTAAAATGGTGTAATCTTTTAAAGTAATTAATCATATGCCTTTCTATATTTTCTCTGTGATAAATTGTTGACTTTTTCTGCTTTAAAGTATAGATAACATCACTGTTACAACTATGAAGTTTGTTCATTTGTTTGTCTGATAAAAGAGACTTGGATAAAAGGTTGCAGAGGTGCATATTAACTTCCCAAGTACCTCTCCTCTCTCAGGAAAGAGGATCTTAGGGAACAGACCTTCTGCTTCACTGGGGACTATCAAATTCTTTCATCTAATTCTTTCCTCTTTGGAGAAAAACTGTATTAGAAATATAGACTCTCTACAGAGTTTTCAATGTGACTTTTATCATTATGTTAAAAATGCTATTATTCCTATAGGAATATTTCAGGGCTTTCAAATTAGTAACTCGATGTAACTTTATAGAATTTTTTTACCATTATTTTATAAAGTGGACCTATACAAGGCAGATAGGCAATTAGCTGTTTTACTCTGTTGTGACAGTCAAGTAAACCAGAGACTAGGTAGTTTACATGGTCTTGTTCACAAGGCTAAACATTTTTAGGTATCAGAGCTATAACTATATTATCCCAATGTGCAGTCTAGTGGGTATGCCACTGTACCACTTTGCCTTCCTTGCCTCTCAGAGCCAGAAGAACACGGTTCTCAAAGTGTAGTCCTAAAACAACCTGGAGAAGATTATAATATTCTGATTAATTATGGTATTGAAATCACATGGAACACTATTTCAGATTGTTCACTCCCTAGTGCACATCCCTGGAAAGCCACAACAATAAAAACACACATCTACACTCACACAATCTTTTCAACTTAATTTAGCCTAGCATTTTAAAAATTTACTTATCAAGGAAGTCATTTTTGCTGAGAATCTTGGAATTAATGTACCAAGCCAGTGTAAGAAAACAAGTCAGAACTAAATTGTGAATCCTTATAATCAAATCTATTAGTATTAGTATTTATGTTGTTTCAGCAAGATATGCACAATTAAGTACTAAGTTCTCCCAACTAGCAAATTGCAAAGCATAAATTTATGCCTGAAAGATGAAAAATGAATCTAATCAAATTGGGTAATAATTTAAGATATAACAGAATGATATGTCACGACTATTACCAAATACTGATTATAGGGACATACCATATTGCCTTAGAAAATGAGTATAAAAACATATTGTAATACATACTTACAAAGAATGGCATATATTCTGTGCAAGTAAAAATAACAAACATTTACAGTAGAAATCTTTAAAAAAAATACAATTATCACAACTACCATTATTACTTCTTTGGAATGTTCCCTTGTTATCTAAACACACATAAGCACACACACACAGTTGTGTACCTACACACATTTCATCATTTACTTAGTATAATAAGTAGATGGTGTCATTCTCTCTCTCTCTCTTTTTTTTTTTTTTACAGATTTTATTTATTCATGAGAGACACAGAGAGAGAGTCAGAGATACAGGCAGAGGGAGAAGCAGGCTCCATGCAGGGAGCTCAATGCAGGACTCGATCCCAGGTCTCCAGAATCAGGCCCTGAGCTGAAGGCGGCGTGAAACCTTTGAGCCACCCGGGCTGCCCATATGTTGTCATTCTCATTGCCTAAGTAATTCATTCATTCAGTTCGTATCTGTAATATGGCCATTTGGTCCAAAGTGTGTGTGTGTGTGTGTGTGTGTGTGTGTGTGTGTGTATGTGTGTAGTACATATATATATACAAACTACATGGTATATATTCTATCAAAGGTTAGTATTTCCTTCAACTTATTTTTTGAAAGGTTACTTGGTGAAAATGAAATATATAGGTACTTCATCTTCTACTCTGCCGTTTACTATATATTATAAATATTTTCTGAAGTCAGTATGTCTCTGTCATATTTCATTACTAGGATAGATCAACATTACTACTCTCTGAAAGTTGGGCACATTTACAGTATTTGCAACTTCAGCTATAAGTAACTGAATAAAAGAATGTCTCCCAAAGTCTTGCCTCCTCTCTACTACTCTTTCAAATATTTCAGTACCTTTCCATTTCTCCAGAGTCAGGGTCTCACATCTCCTATGACCCCAAAATTCACATGCAACCAGATCCTGACTATCCTCAACATTGCTCCTTGGTTTTCATTCAGATTGTCAAAAACACTAAATCTTCACTCCCTCGGGGTCTTTAAATCAACTTTCTCTCTGCATGGAATGACCTCGCCACAATTCTCTATGTAGCCATCTCCTTTTCTGTTTTGATCTTCAGTTTAAATGTACTGAAACACAGAGGACATAGAGTGTAGAAAAGTGGGTAAGCACTTGATGAGCTGCTCCTGTGCTAAACTGATGTGGTTCAGCCACCCCCAGAGTCTCACTCTTCCTACTGAATGACGAACACTTGAAATGTATGGCTAAGTTTCCTCCTCTGTCTCTCAGATAATAAATTATGGAAGGCTTACAACACAGGCTTCAGGGAGGAATGAGTGTTTGAATGAATGGGTTAATGAGTGAGTGAATCCTGAAGTATTAATAGAAGGAAATTGTTTTCTTACAAGCTGCAAATATATGATAGAAAGTGAATCTAGTCATGGAAAAGAGAAACCACATAGCACTGTAATCATGAAAATAAAAAACAGTGGTAATTTTTTAGGGAACAAGGCCTTTTAGTGGTCTGTCTTCTTCAACACATGGATTTTTCTTTTATATTTTTATGAGCAATGTGCAACAATATTTTAATGTTAAAATATTTACTTCTTAGAATATATTAATGATCAGAATATTTTAATAGAAGAAAATACAGTTAAGAAAATATTACAAAAATAATTAAGAAACCCTCCTGGTTAAGGGACAATGTGCTAAACAAAATTTAGTTTCCATTGATCTTTTGGTTCCATTACATTTCTTTAAATCTTTCTGAAAGAAATCAATAGCATTCAAGTATGGGATAGTTGATAGTTTAATTTCAGAAGAACCACAAATCAATAATTTTAATGTTTTATAGACTTAAAAATTTCAATAAAAATAATGGCTTGTGCATAATATCTTCTTAAAGTATCATCAGTGGTTTCACAGTGTCGAAACAATCTCACTATTTTTTGTTCATGATATAGAAAACTCTCTGTGTGTCTTCTTCTGGCTTTATCCATATATATGTGTGCGCATGTGTGTGTGCGCGCGCGCAAGGCAGAATAATGACTGAGAGAAATAGAATTTATAAACTGCTCTAGGGTATGATTTAGACGTAACCTGATTTTTAAAATAGGCCAAGATCAGTTTTCTATATTTGAAAAACATGAAGCATTAAGTTTTTTTGTTTGATTTTACTTAAATCAAATAGTATTTCTTTTACAATCCAGTTTTCTTCGTGGGCATAGAAGGTATGAGAACATGTCAAAACAAGATTGCCATTAATATACTTAGTGGAAAGTATGAACTCAAATATTTATTAATAACTTTAACTCAAAAAAAATCAGCTGTACTTAAAGGCCCATTTAATTTAAAAAAAAAAAATTATACCACATGTTTGTAATTAGAATTTTAAAAATTATGTCTTTGATAATGTCCTGTTTTCATTCTAAGTTTCTCAAGAACATCCATGAAAATAGAGAAGAAATCAGAGCACAGAACAGAAGAATAATGTATAGAAATGACAGATAATGTGAGGCCAGAATCTAAGTGCGAATTTTCCAAACCACAATGCAGTGGGACTAAGGTTGGCAGTGTTGCATGTGCTTTGCTTTATAACCAGATGGTCCTTCGTGAAATAAAATAAAGGGTAAAGTAGGACAGAGGCGAAGAGGGAGAGACCTAAGAAGGAATATGAGGAGGGAAGGAAACAGGGAAATGAAACGTATTTCCCATCTTCATTAGGAAACTGGAGAATGGGGCATAGGCCTCTTAGGGGAGAAGAAATATATTTTTAGGAATGAAGAGTGGACTCTTAGGAGAACAGATAGGAGCCTTGATAGTTTGTGACAAGGCTTTTCTGGAGGTGAGGTTGCCGTCTAGGTTCCTCACCTGCAACAAGTTTCAATCTTCCTGGAGATGAAACTCCGAGTGAAAACTGATGACAATTGAATTCCTTTCAGAGGATCCGTCTTTAGGCAGGTGAGAGAGGTTCAGAGAAAGCCTCTCCCTGCATTTGCAGTTTCAAGCGTGCATAGCTCAAATTATTATTTTGTTTGTTTGTTTGTTTGTTTTTTTATTTATTTTTATATTTTTTTTTTTGCATAGCTCAAATTAATCAATAAACTAAAGCAACATATTTGGGGGAGGCACATGCTACCCCTCATATGCATCCTGATTTTCATAGAGACTGCCAAACTGCATTCCATGGGGTCATAATGTAGGCACGTGCTTGCTTCAAGGCTGTGATATTACACTTTTAGATTTTTGATAATCTGATGAGAAAATTCTATGTCAGTGTGGTTTTAATTTGTTATTCTTATGAGTAAGTCAGATCATCTTTTTCAGCACTTTTAACTGATTTGTATTATTTTTGTGTTTGGGAACCTGCAGCACATACTACTTAATTCTATTGGGTAGCTCATCTTTTTTTTATACATTAATAGTAACTGTACATATCTCAGGGAGTCTGGCCTTCTGATGTTGATATCAGATGAAAATAGATTTTCCCAATTTGTTACTTGCCTTTTTACTTTGCTTTTGGTGAGTTTCCCCCCACCCCCACTCCGTATAAGGTTTTTTTGTTTTTTTTCTTTCCCTTTAAAATTTGCAAGTAGCTGCATTTTTTTTCAATCTTTTTATTTCATGATTTCTCAGGTGAATCACAGGAAAAGTCTTTTCTCCCACATATTTAGTACTTCAATGAGTTTAATTTTTTGACATTTGCATTTTTGATCCATTAACAACTGTCCAAACAATTTGTTTAAGTAGGAAGTAGGGATTAAAGTTTACTTCCTGTTTCCACCAGAAGGCTGTACAGTAGTGTGTGGACCATGTATGAAATTCTCCAGCTCTCCTCATTTAACATGACAACTAACATTGAACCCCCGTATTTATTTATCTCTGGACTACTGGTATGCTCCATTGTTCTAGTTTCCTATATCTATAGCAGAATCATGAAATTGTATGTTTTTAAGTCTATGCAATATCTTTCCATCTCTACTAGCCGTAGCGACTACTCACTATTATTTGTTTTTCTAGAGTTTCATATACATTTTTTATTTGTTCAGATTCTTACATATAAACTTTAAATCAGTTTGGCTAAAAAGAGTTCCTATTAATATTTTATCAGTCTTATTAAATTTATAGCTTAACTAAGTGAGAAAGTATTTCATGATGTTGAGAGTCTTCCTATCTGCATCACAATGAGACACTTCTCTTATTTAATGGATCTTCTAGCATTAATAAAAGCATTTAAAATTTTTATTTCATCTAGTTGACATTTCTCAGCTTCATTCCTATTTTATATCAGTATGTGTAAGTATTTTGTTCTTTGGTTGCATATATATGCATTTGTGTGTATGTATATATATAGTTATAGTATATAAATGTATACTATTATATATATAGTTATATATATATATAACTACAATATATACCCTTAGTTCAATATAAAATACAACATATGTACTTAATATTATATAAAACATTAATGGACAGTTAAATGCATTGTTAAATTGTGAACATCTAGGTAATAGCCACCCAAATGAAGAAATTATAGCTATAGATGGAGTCCCATAACTGTAGTTAAATTATTTGAATTGCTGTATACTATGCATTTTGTGAATTGACCACAATTTTGAGGATGACCACTCAAAGAGTTTCCAATATTTAGCTACTAGGAGCTGGGATTCTTTTTAAACTTTTTAAAAAATTTATGTATTATTTGATAGAGAGAGCATGGAAGCACAAGCAGGTGGGAGGGCAGAGAGAGAAGGAGAAGTAGGCCCCCCACTGAGCAGAGAGCCGGATGTGGGGCTCAATCCCAGGAACCTACGATCATGACCTGAGCTGAAGGCAGATGCTCAACCAGGTGAGCCACCCAAGCACCCCATGAGGTGGACTTCTATCAATATTTCTATGTAACACTCTAGTACACATGTGCACAAACTTTTCTAATGTAGATACATGGGAATTCCAGGTACTACTGCATTGTAGGATATGAGCAGCTTCACTTTTACTGAGTAAGACTAGACTATTTTATAAAATTTCCATCACTATGTGAGATCTCAAATTTGAACTGTCTATCCAGGTGTTCATTTGTAGGTAATCTAGAGCTCAAAACACTTCAACTCTGATAAATCCCACAATGACTCATTCCCTTTTCTCTCAAACATGAACCTTCTGTATTGCTTCCTCTCTCAATGATCAAAGCCAGTAGCCTTAGAATGAATACCAACTCTGCCTTCTACCTCACAGTCTTCATCAGCACTCTTGATTTCCCTTCTCTTCTTCTTTTTCTTGTATCTCTCAAATGTAATCATTTATTTCCACATCTGTGACCAAGACCTTGAGTTTTTGTCATTAAATGACTAATCCCATCAAATGAGACCTCTGGTGGTCTCCAAAGAGTTCCTACTGTATCCTTTCCTACTAACCCTCCTGTCTTCTTCACAAGGGATCTGTTACTAACCCAAGTTTAATTGTGTCATACTTCACATCTTTTATGATTGCTCAGAGTTAAAAAACAAATACTTAGCCTGGCTTTCAAGGACAGCACGATCTAGTTTCTGGCAACCCCTCCATCTTCCCCTCATAAACTTTCTTCTTCCATCTCTGCCGTTAAGTCTCCCTAGTTTAATTTTAATGCTTCAACATGAGAAAATGCTCTGCATCACTTGCCATCAGGGAAATACAAATCAAAACCACAATGAGATACCACCTCACACCAGTGAGAATGGGGAAAATTAACAAGGCAGGAAACAACAAATGTTGGAGAGGATGCGGAGAAAAGGGAACCCTCTTACACTGTTGGTGGGAATGTGAACTGGTGCAGCCACTCTGGAAATCTGTGTGGAGGTTCCTCAAAGAGTTAAAAATAGACCTGCCCTACGACCCAGCAATTGCACTGTTGGGGATTTACCCCAAAGATTCAGATGCAATGAAACGTCGGGACACCTGCACCCCGATGTTTCTATCAGCAATGGCCACAATAGCCAAACTGTGGAAGGAGCCTCGGTGTCCATCGAAAGATGAATGGATAAAGAAGATGTGGTTTATGTATACAATGGAATATTACTCAGCAATTAGAAACGACAAATACCCACCATTTGCTTCAACGTGGATGGAACTGGAGGGTATTATGCTGAGTGAAATAAGTCAATCGGAGAAGGAAAAACAGTTTATGTTCTCATTCATTTGGGGAATATGAATAATAGTGAAAGGGAATATAAAGGAAGGGAAAAGAAATGTTGGGAAATATCTGGAAGGGAGACAGAACATAAAGACTCCTAACTCGGGGAAACGAACTAGGGGTGGTGGAAGGGGAGGAGGGCGGGTGTTGGAGGGGAATGGGTGATGGGCACTGAGGTGGACACTTGACGGGATGAGCCCTGGGTGTTTTTCTGTATGTTGGTAAATTGAACACCAATAAAAATTAATTTAAAAAAAAATTTTAATGCTTCAGACTTGTAGTACTTCCCCATTCTCAAGACATCTCATGTTCTCTTTCTTTGTCCCAGAATGTTTTTCCACTTTTTATCTATTTAGCTCTCATCCATCCTTCTTCATCACCTCAACCATCACTTCCCCAAATAAGTTCTCCCTGACTCCTCCCCCAGGACTAGATCTGGGTCCGCTTATATCTATACTTACTCTATACTTTGTACTTAAACACTTTTATATGTGTACTTGCTTTGTATTTGTATCTGTAATTGCTTGAGATTATATTAAAAATCACATACATACAGGTTTCAAATATGTATTTTCCTGACACATATTTTATACTTAATGAAGGAGCTCTATTAGAATATATAGATTTCATCATATCACTTCTATGCGTACAAACAGAAGACATTAAGTGAAATAAATTTGTCTGATATTAACTTCATATTCAGAGCCCAGGTCTTCTGAGTCACTTTCCAACTCAGAATTATTAATGTCATATTTTTTTACACAGTACTGTGCCAGTTGCCGTCTAGAGCACTAGTGATGCAGCAGTTCTTAAGAGTGCTCCATTATTGTCTTTTCTTCAATGTCAGCAGGAAATTCCTGACAAATTGATGTTTGACACCTTAACAATAGTCCTGTTTGACACATAAATCTGTCATACTGCATCCATGTTGCTTTGATTTTTTTTCATCTATTCCTAGCTATTTGGCAATTTATCCTGACATCAAATCCATTGCTTGTTGGGCTACATTCGATCCTAACTCAAGCAAAATGCAGTATAGCTTCAAACTTCTGGATATCTTAACTTCCTTAGGTCTCATAAAGCACATTCTTATTACTTTGCAAGAAAATATGAAATCATAAACATTCTTCCAATGACAAATATGTTGTTAACTGATACTGAATCTACTTTCTGTGTCTGAGTTCCACTCTTTTCTGTGACATGATACCTTTTTGTTTTATTGCTGATTCATGATATAATCTTCTAAAATACATTTTAATTGACAAATCCCCTCACGTGGAACCAAAACTACACAACTAAATTAAAAGTGAGGAAACTCTAACAAACTGTAACCCACCTATATTCCTGCAAAAATTAACTTCTGTCTGTGTCCTGGTTGATGACAATTTTAAGTCAGATTTAGAGTCAAGGTAACTCAATGTGAAAATGTATACACCTCATATTTGATCACATTTGGCATTTTTTAATCTATAAAGTTTGTCAGACTTACATTGGCACTAGAAAATAAATCTAAAGGAATAAGGAATGAATAGGTAAGGAAAATTGAGGAGGTAAAGCAAAAGATTAAGATGAAGCACAAAATGATTCAGCTTGTTTCTAATTCTCTTGATTTTTATGTGGCTTATATGAAAATCTCTTTTAAATGAATGCTTACTGATTTATAATCCAAATATAAATGTGTTTAGTGGTTGTAAGTAAATTTCAAACCCCCCCCCCAAAAAAAAATTTCAAAACCCCCAAATCATTCCAAAGAGTATCAGCTACCTTCTATCATCCACTAATGAAAGACTGGGAGCCATATAACTTTCTTCCCCGACCTGTGTGTCTTTCTGTGGTGAGCAATGGCTGGAGGAGATGAAGTTTATCTTTTCAGATTTGCAGAGCTCATGATTTCTCTCCTGAGACCCTATGTCTTGCCAAAACTGCCAATTAAAAAAAAAAAAAAAAGAAAGAGAGAAAGAAAGAAAATAGGAAAAAAAAAAGTTAGACAATTCACACAAAATACTTCAATGCTCATTCCAAAAAAAAAAAAAAAAAAAAATCTCTCCCTTTAGCAATCATGTCAAAAATTCAGAAATTGGGACGCTTGGGTAGCTCAGCAGTTAAAGCGCCTGCCTTTAAAAATAAATAAGTAAATAAAGCACCTGCTTTTTAGCTCAGGGCATGATTCTGGAGTCTTCGGATGGAGTCCAGCACCGGGGTCCCTGCATGGAGCCTGCTTCTTCCTCTGCCTGTGTCTCTGCCTGTGTGTGTGTGTGTGTGTGTGTGTGTGTGTGTGTCATGAATAAATAAATAAAATCTTTTAAAAATTTTTCAGAAATGAAGAAATCAAGTTCATAATGATGAAATCTCTCAGTTGATTCACAATTATGCAAATAGTGGTCATCCATCAGCAGCAGCAAGAGAAAGAATAGCAGCAATAGACAGCCCGCATTAAACCTCAGTTTGGGACCATGAAGGTGGTTGAAGACACAAGAGAAAACAGATGCAGAGAAAGATGCTCCCAGTGGCGCTAAAAGATGGAGAATGTGGAGGTAAGCAGCTGTTGTGTTTCCCCTAACTTCAGGCAAAGGCTCCTGTGGGCCCCTGAGAAGCACCAGAGAACATTCTGGCGGTGATCATAGCTTTCTCTAAATACTTTTGCTCACTTTTAACTACATCTATCAAAATGTTCAGTACAGTGTCAGTGCAATTCCATGTTGGGTGATTTTCAAGACTGGTGGAGATAATATTTAAGAAAATTTTAAATAAGTAACTTCATGTCCAATTACATATTGAAGCATCTTAGAAAACTAAAATATTTAAAATAATTTGCACTTATGAAAACTTTTATAGGTAGATGCATGGAATATAAGAAAAAAAATTAAAAAGGCCCTGGCCTATATTTGAGCTTGAAATTTGGAAAAGAAAAACATCTAGCAATGAGGAAAGAAAACTGAAAAAAAATGGACAAGCTGGGGAAAAATAATCCAGTTAAGGGCTTTACAGCAGTATTTGTGCCAAATGATTTTGCAAATAATATAGTAAAGTGCAAAAAGATTTAAAAATAAATATTGTAGCAGTAAAGGAAAAATAATTATATCTTCACAACATGACCTATCCTTTTTTTAACCAAGACAAATTTATTTAGATAAACTTGAAGCTACATTTATTTTTTTAGAGACTATATTTATTTATTTGACAGAGAAAGCAAGGGAGCATGAGCAGAGGGAGGAGCAGAAGGTGAGAGAGAAGCAGACTCCTCGCTAAGCATGGAGCTGTACATGGGGCTCAATCCCAGGACCCTAAAGTCATGATTTGAGCCGAAGGCAGATACTTAAACGACTGAACCAACCAGCTGCCCCTCAAGCTACTTCTCTAATTATCTTTTTAAATGACCACCTTTCTGAGATATGAAACACAAACTGTAAAATTCAAAAAGTATATAATTCAGTGACTTTTCAGTATAATCACCAGTTGCACAAGCATCATCACTAACTTCAATATTTTCATCAACCATTAGCAGACACTCTCCATAAGCTCTCTCCCCATACCGTCGTAATCATTAATTTACTTTCTATCTCCATGGATTTGTCTATTTTGAACATTTCACATAAATGGAATCATATAAGATGTGGCTTTTTATGTCTCCCTTCTTTCACTTAGCATGAAATTTGCAAGATTCATCCACATGTCAATGTTTAAAAGTACATCATTCCTTTTTATGGTTGAATACTGTTCTGTTATATGTATATATTCCACTTCTTTGCCCATTCTTCAATTAATGGGCAGTGGAGTTATTTCTATTTTTGCCTATTACGAGTGAGGTTGCTATAAACATTAGTGTACAAGTTTCTGCATAGACACATATTTTGAATTTTCTTGGGTATATACTTATGAGTAGTATTGCTGGGTCATACTGTTTAATTTTTTGAAGAAGTGCCAAATTGTTTGACAAAGTAGGTTCTGCACCATTCTAAATTCTTACAAGCAAGGCAGTGGATTATAATTTTTCCTTATCCTCACTACTATTTATAATTGTTTGTATTTTTTACTGTAACCATCCTGGTGGGAGTGAAGTGATATTTCTTGGGGGCTTTGATTTGCATTTCCCTACTGACTAATGAATGAGATTGAGCATCTTTTTAGGTGATTAGTAGCCATCTATGTCTTCTTAGGAGGAATATCTATTTCAAGAATAATTTGCCCATTTTTAAATGGAATACGTGTCTTTTTTATTTTTGAGTTGTAAGAACTCTTTGTAAATTTTTATATTAGTCCGTTATCAGATGTGATTTTTAAGTATTTTCTTCCATTCCCTGGTTCATTTTTCAGTTTCTTTAGAGTGCCCTCTGAAACACTAAGTTTTAAGCTTCAATCTTGGTTTAAATGAAATTAAAATACTTGAAAAAAATGTATAGATCTTTGATAGGGATCCCTGGGTGGCGCAGCGGTTTGGCGCCTGCCTTTGGCCCAGGGCGCGATCCTGGAGACCCGGGATCGAATCCCACATCAGGCTCCCGGTGCATGGAGCCTGCTTCTCCCTCCGCCTGTGTCTCTGCCTCTCTCTCTCTCTCTGTGACTATCATAAATAAAAAAAATAAAAAATAAAAAAAATAAAAAATAAAATAAAAAAAAAAAGAAAAATTGTAGTCTACAAAACAATATGTACTATATTAATTACTTTTGGTAATAAAAATACATAAGTGGGGGAATCCCTGGGTGGCTCGATGGTTTAGCACCCACCTTTAGCCCAGGGCGCGATCCTGGAGTCCCGGGATCGAGTCCCACGTCGGGCTCCCGGCATGGAGCCTGCTTCTCCCTCCTCCTGTGTCTCTGCCTCTCTCTCTCTCTCTCTCTCTCTATGTCTATCATAAATAAATACAATAAATAAATCTTTAAAAAAATACATAAGTGTAAAAACGTAAAATGATCCATGAATCCTTGAATGTTAACTGAGAGTATTTCAATTGATGAAGAAAAAAATTGTCATTTTTGCCTCTTTATATATTCTAATTTTCTGTCATGCTAATGTGGTTGTTTCTGTAATAATAAATGTTTTAAGTAATGAGAAAAAATGATAAATATATCATCATAAATATATATATATCTTTATATAAATATTTTACTTATAAAATAAAAATATATCTACATTCTAATGAATTCCAAAGCTGAGATATGGAGAAATATACAGAAACAATTCTAGGAAAAAATAATACTTACTACATAAAAGCAAAAAGTAAACATTTGATGGAGTGAAATGTGAAAAAATTAGTCATAGAAAGAATAATTTTTGGTACTTACCATCAAGTTTAATATATTCCCTCAAATTAAAATATGTGTTGGCAAAAAGCACAAAAGAAAGGAGAAAATGTGGAGTGAATTGAAGCCTAGAAGACTAGATGTGGCCTCTGGAATGCTGGTGCTATTTAGATGAACAGAATAAAAACCAAACCAAACCATTATGGGAGCCTAAAGAAGAGGGATTGGTGTTGGTTAATAATGATTCGTCCAGAAACAACAAGCCTTTATTTGAGCTTATTGTTTAAAAGATCCAAGTGAGAAATGCTAAAAGGCACTAAGTTCTCAAAATTAAAAAAAGGTTCTGCACAGATTGCAGTTATATCATTGTGCTATGAAAAAATAGGAATCTTATGTATAAAATATGTACAAAGAATACATGTTCCACAAATGCCCACGAAATCCTAGCTGCCTAAAAGAATAAGTAGATAAGTAGACCACATAAACTTTGGAATTCATTCTACTGTTATAAACTCCCTGCTTTTTTCCGAATATAGGCACCTAATACCATATAGAAGTTAGAAACACTTTATATACAGGGTCAGATAAATACTTTCTGCTTTGGGATCCACAGGATCTCTTTCATAAATATTCAACTGTGCTATTCTAAAATGAACACAGTCAGTGAATGCCTAAATGAATGGGCATAGCTGTTCCAATAATGCCTTATTTACAAAAACAGGTAGTAGGCCAGATTACACTTATGAGAAGGAATTTGCAGACCCCTGCTCTAAGATCCTCTGTCATTCCTACTGTGTATTTCTAAAGATTAATTTTCCTCATCACTATGTCACTATTTCTAATATGATTTGGAGAACATAGATTTACCCATTTAGACATTTTTATTTTGTTGCACTCCATTAAAATTGCTGTTTTGTTGACCAATATCTAAATGATTAAAAATAATATGTTTTATCACTTTACATAGCCAATTTTTAAAGTAACTGAAAACACAGTTTTACACATAGAGTATATGATTAATGGTGATTGAGGAAATAATTAAGATCATAAGAATCCACTTAGCCAATGATGAATTACAGTTACATTAAATTAGTATTGTTACAAATATGTATATCCTACTTCTACGACTTTCTTTGTTTTTTTCTTAAAGATTTTATTTATTTATTCATGAGACACACACAGAGAAAGGCAGAGACATAGGCAGAGGGAGAAGAGGGTTCCCTACAGGGAGCCTGATGCTGGACTCAATCCCAGGACCCCAGGATCACGACCTGATCCAAAAGCAGACTTTCAACCACTGTGCCACCCAGGTGCCCCCAGTGACAATTTTCCATTTATCTCTATTTACACAACATTTTCTATGAGGATTATGTAAGATGCCCATATGCATCCACCACTGACCTTAATCCAGCCATCACAGCTGACTAATTCAGGAAAAAAACAAAACAAAACAAAAACAAAACATCATCTTAGAAGCAAAAATTGATGGGGCACCTAGATAGCTGTCATTGAAGTTGCCAGCTCTTGATTTTGGCTCAGATCATGATCTTAGGGTCTTGAGATTGAGCCCCACATTGGGTTCCATGTTTGGCAGGGAGTCTGCTCGAGATTCTCCCTTCCGTTCCATTTCTATCTCTCTCTCTCTCTCTCTCTCTCTCACTCTCTCTTTCTCTAATAAATAAAAATTTAAAAAAAAATTAAAAGAATTTAAAATGAAGTTTGGACATTATTTCTTTATGTTATCCATATTGTTGCATTTTCCATGGAAATTCTCTATTGGGCTATATTGGAAAAGTATTGGTATCATGAAGATACATGATACCCACTTTAATGTTTTGCATGAATTTGGTTACAGCTTTTTTCATTTAAAAAATCGTGATAATCAAATCTTTGATAGCTACCACACACTGAGTACCTATATATGCCAGGTATTGTGCTGCTAGCATTCCACATACAATCTTTTATATAGTCTCTCAATAAATCTAAGGGATAATGAATATTATTTAACCTAAAAAATTCCATTTTGGGAAAATTTAGTAACATCAGCAGGTTCACTGTGACACAGCGCAAATTCAAATGAGAATATGTCTAAGTGTTGTAATTCTTTTTGGCATATCTTATACCTTCATAAGCATCCTCTCATATTTAGCATTTGCATTTGTTATTTTGTGACTTTGGTTTAAATTATAGTATATTTTTTTCTTGTGAATCAAAATGGAAATTTTCTGGAGTGAAAATCATATCCACCACTTTTCTTCTACCTATTATTTTGAAATAAAACATTTCTTATTAAAAATATGATTCAAACTAGAAAAGTCATAACAAGTGCAATGAAAATGAAACAAAAGGATGATTTCAATATGTTTCTTATAACCTTTAATTGCTATCAGTGATGATATTATTGGTTTAACGTAAGATTAATATAATATAATTAATATAATATCCTGAGTGCATTCAATCATGAATACTAGTGATTTCAGGATGAAGCTAGCTTTTGATGTTTGCTTATATCTCAGTGAATTGCCTTATGTGTTATTAAAGATAGTATTGGAATAAATCACTTGATTTCCTGACACATTTGAGAATATGACTTGAAAAAAACAGTGAGTAGATATAAAAGTTCTTCCCATACTCATTACTCTTGGGATTCCACAACCTTACACTTTCCTGATTAATATTTCTGGTGACCTCCAAACTCAGTGAATGCAGTAGCTAAAAGTCATCATCATCATCATAATTTTTAAAAATAAATAATAGAAGACACTAATATATTTGCAGAATGAGATATTTTGAGAAAAGCCAAGAGCAACCTTCTGAGAGGCCATGATCAATTATCTAAGGACCAGAGCCCAGGTTGAGTTGGAAAAAGGAAAAGAGTAAAAGAGAAAAGAGAGAGAGGCTCATCAAGTCACAGAGAAATGATTCCTGTTTATGTCAACCTTCTCCAGTTTCATTGTTGTCATGGTTATTACCATTATTATGTTTGTAATTTGGCTCTTGGGTGCACCAAATTGGATTACTCATAAACTTTGGTTCAAAGTTATCATTATTAATGGCCCATTATGTTCTAATAAATCTTCATTGTATAATAGTATTGGAGAGTTATGGATTTTTTTTGAAAGAAGCTAAAAAACAAAACAGGTCTCAGGGATAGCACTTGGAGGGAAGGTGACTTCAAAGACTACAAATCACAATTACTACCTTAATTAAAAACAAGGTTTTGATTCTCCTCTAGCACCCACCGGTTACTGAGAGTTCACAGAAATATTGCCAACCGAAATTTAATTAATAGGCAACAAAGAGATATTCACTAAGGGGTAGCATTGTGATAAAGTCAGACCCATTTATCAGCATTCAATAGGCATTGCTCATTGCCTATTAATGTTCTTTGACTTGCCATCTACTTCTAAAGAAGGCTTAGGGTGCTTTTCCCTAACATATAGGTATATTACTATGTTGAAGAGTGTTTCTTTATTTCCTCTTGTAAGGAATTTTACCAGTGATGCAGCAACGACTGTTTTTTTTCTGATATATTCCCTAAGTAATTTAGTTAGTGCTCCATTTCTGTGAATCACAGCCAAGTAATTAATCTTTTACCTAGGAGACAGCGCTGGTGATGTTAATAAAACACAGGAACAAGAATACATTTATATAAGAGAAAGGACAGGAAAGATATGTTTTAGGGTATTATTAAAAGAGGATGTTTTGGCAGGCATGAAGAGAAATAGAAGGCTCATATCAGTGTATGGAATATCTCATTACTGGTTAATAGTAGTGTACAGAAGTCACACAGGGAGCAGCGTTTGGCTTAGCAGAAATATACTGATATTTTTTAACACAGCAAAAATAAGACCACAAAAGCATGTATTACTTTATACACACCATGCAATACCTTCATTCAAATGGCTTTTCAAGAGGTTGAAGGTGTATTCCATGGACAGGATAGCACCCTTTTTTCCCCAAGATACACATTATTCTAAACAACTTCTGGTTAAGATGAAGTGATGCTGGTGTGCTCATTTCGATCAGAATGACTGGTGCAATGGGGAGAAAACTTCAGCAACCCCTGAGGTTTCAGCAGTCTGAAGTGGAGTGACTATGAAAGTATTTAATTTGCATATACTGAAATGATGAAAATGAAATATAAATTTTGGCATAATTCTTAGCCAACTTGTATGTATTTTAAAAACCTTTCATTAGTCACAAAATGATGACCTTGGATGCATGTAAACCATTATCATGATAGAAACAGAGGCAGCAGTATATCACATAGTTCCCTTACCAGCTTATTTCCTTCTATAAATCAATGCCAATACCATCTTGAGAGTGGAACAAAAACACAGAATTTATAAAATTGATCACAGAACATATACTTTACTAACATGTATAAGCGATGCAATAAGATGCCAAAAGAAGCGGATAAGGAGAAAAAGCTTTATTTAGTTATCAAGATACTTGCCAAACCCAATTTTGCTCATTCATATATCATGAGGCTTCCCAAGAAAGTACTGGAAACAGTTGTCTTATCTGCTATGTTTCTCCTTTTCAAATGTATCCTAACTGGGAAACACTGATATATTTCCTACTAGAAATGTGTTGTCTTTTTTCCTCACTCCATTAAAATTTGTAATGTTCAAGATCTGCTGATTTTTTTTTCCCTGGTATTCTTTAAGCCTTAAAATGGAGGCTCTGCACTGAGCTTTTCATAAAGTTGTTCTGTAATTATTTTTGCCTATAAAATGCCCTTGCTCTTGATCTTGAGGTTATACGTTGGGATTTTACTTTTAACTCCCCTGATGGTCTTGCACTGAGTGAGCGTTAGACCGAGATGGGCAGAGTAACTGGGGGCAGCTGTGATAGGACCTACTGATGTTGCCTGCCTTCTGGGTTTCAGTTCCTTATTCTAAGAAATACAACATGGAACTAGGTGTTTTCCAAGGTACCTGTAAGACTGAAAATTATAATATTCATTGCATCTAATTTGAAAAGTAAAACAAAATCTATCCAGTGTAATATTTTCCAAGACATCATTTTTATGTTTAAAGTCCTGAGGTTAAAAAAAATAAATAAATAAAAATAAATAAATAAATAAATAAATAAATAAATAAATAAATAAAGTCCTGAGGTTCCAAAAGGAAATATAAACTTGAAATATTACTTTTTTAATATAATGGTCAAAATCTCAGTAGTTTTTTTTAAGTCCCTTCTGCATAGCTAATGTTTATGAGGAAAAAAAGTGCTTTTTCTTTGCTTTCACAGTGAAACAAATCTACACTAAAAATAATTCTTTCATGATAACCATAAAATATAATGTCAGATACGAGAGACTTAGGCCATGTATTTGTCCAAGCTAATTTGAAAGAAATAAGATCAGCTGCAATGATGAATTTGGTAGGCAGATTGTTACTTGATAAAAGCAAATCCATAACCTTCCTCCTGGTTGTTCTAGTAAATGAGTTGTTTTCAAAGCATCTAGTGATTCAATTTAATTTAGTTCTACTTTGTAGTCTTTTAAAAATAAAATCTCATCTTGTGAATAAACCCAGAATCAATTAATTTTAACTTAAAAATGTAAATGCTTATGATCGAATTTCTTCATTTTCTATCAGGGATGAGTATCTGCTAAATCACACAGAAGAGATATTTACATCCCTTGTCAGAGATCTGGGAAAATGGTACCTTTGCTGTAATAGGAAATGTTAGCGAACAGGGGGCCAGAGAAAACACTGGGAGACCTTGTGACAAGGGACACAGTTCTTAGAGGCTGCCAAAATCTTTATTTAGATCCAAATGACACTATAATCTTGATTGCAGTCTCAGCTACTGTTTCAGTGCAAGAAATGTGTCTCATTGATGGAAAAATGGCTGCATATCTGAAGGTATTCAGACACCTCGTTTTCAGAGATACTCACAATTTTCCAAACTAGCTTGTTCTTTTTCTAGTTAATTGTCCATATTCAAAGTTCACCAATTCTCCAAGCTACAATTCTTAGTCATTCTCTGTCAATTAGACCCAGATGGCAAAATTAAAGGCCCTTCACATTATGGCACAACAGTAATTTTAGTTCATCAAAGATCCTTACCCCATGCCGTTTTTTTCACAATTAATATTTAAGTTCCTGTTGGGTGAGTGCTTCATGAACAATGACATGTACTCTGTAACGAGAGAATCCATCTTCTTGTCAAAGCTGATGGAGAAAAGAAAAGTAGTCTGTGGACACGATAATTACATAGTGCCTGAAAAGGTGGAAGGTGAGACACACTACAGATGGGAGAGAAGATGAAAGAAGCTCTCATTGCCAGAGAATTCTGAGAACAAGGGAGAACTGGCATCCCAACTACGGTGCCTGCCGTGTGTCAAAGAAAGGAAGAAAGCTGTAGGGTTTGATTTGATTTTTAAATAAAATTTTATTTATTGCCATTGAAGAACCAGAAATTCTTGAAAGCTCCAGGTCTCTCTCTTTGTTCATTCACACATACCATCCACCAGCTTAGATTTTTGGAAGCAGTGGCTTTGATCATAGACATTTCACGTGACCATTCTGAATCAGTTATTGTTTTTGGAGCAGAGGAAAAGAAAGCTTCCAATTGCTAGAAAATATATTCTTTCATTAGATTGACCAAGAATCACTTTTCTTAAGCTAAAATTATAACAACCTGTATATTAATTAGTAATAGCATGTTGGATTAGTAGATGAGACAGCAGCCCAGCAAAATATTTATCTCAACCATTCTTGCAACAAAAACAAATGCTTGGTTTTATCATCTCAATTTTAAATCAGGAAAAGGAGCTCCAAAGAAATTCAGTGATTGATTGAAGATGCTGCAGTGTGTAGAGACAGATTTGGGGTTTAAATATGTCTTCCAGCACTCAGTTCAACATTTTTCTCCCAAATCCTTATGGAAACACCTTATTCTGTGTGCCTACATCTAATATTCTGTTTCAGGGATATTAAAAAAAAAAAAAAGGCCTGATGGTTTTTGTGAGGCTAGGCAAGTGAGATGCTATCTTATATATTCTTCCCTGATTTTAATCCTATAGATAATGAGGCATCAATCACAACTTACAGAAAATATTGATCATCTTCATTCAAGATGACTATTTAGTAGGATTAATGTAGCCAACTTTAAAATGAGTTATTTACTTGTAAAATAAAAAGATATATGTCCATTTTTCACACAAGTTTGAAAAAAGCCAAAAAGAAAATTAAAAAAACACAAGGAAAGACACATATTTTGAATGAAACTTTCATGCGAAAATACAATTTGAAAAGAATTAAAACATAAAGCCAAAAGTTTCCTATTCTTTCATGACTGATTTCTTTAGCAAATAAAAGATCAAGTTGGCTTCACTGCTTTTCTCAATTAAGTTTTTCTTGCTTAATGCATTAATATTAGCATAATAGTTTCTTTCTTAATAGATTACCATTAAGATAGTGATAGCGGTGGTGGTGGTGATGATGATGATGATGATGAAGGTAATGACGATAATAAAGCTAATAATGGTAATTGACAATATCAGCCAAGAATTGTGCACAGAAATTCACAAAAACTGGGCATTATCACTATTACTATCTCCACTTTATAATGAGCAGGCACATTCTCTAAAAAAAATATGTGATTTCCATAAATGGTAGCATTTTCTCATCTCAACCAAAGAGCAAACAATTGAGTTATTAGGTGTGTAACACACTCCTCAGAAAGCAATTTGATATTCTCTGTAGCTTTTTATTTACTCATGAAAAACATGCTTAACCTCTTAACATTTGGGGGAGATGTTGACTGCAATGAAGTTCTTCATTTCAGTTGGATCAATGATGTGTCCATAGGACATGATTTTTTTTAAGATTTTATTTATTTATTCATGAGAGACGTACAGAGAGAGAGGCAGAGACACAGGCAGAGGGAGAACCAGGCTCCATGCAGGAAGCCCGACATGGGACTCCACCCGGGGTCTCCAGGATCACATCCTGGTCTGAAGGTGGTACTAAACCGCTGAGCCACAGGGCTGCCCATAGGACATGAATTTGAGACCCAGTGTACTCAGAAGGCTATTTATGCAATTCAAAGTTCAAAATGCTAGGGTAATAGATCAATCACTGTGAAAAAATACAAAATAAATGACTAATGCCTATTCTTAGGTTAATGTAAGATTAACACAGCAAGAGGCCCTGGGTAGCTCAGTCAGTTAAATGGCTGCCCTCAGCTCAGCTCATGATCCCAGGGTTAGAGCCCTGTGTTGGGCTCCCTGCTCAGTGGGGACCTCTCTTTTCCCTCTTCCCCCTGGTTGTGCTATCTCTCTCACTATCTTTCTCCCTGTCTCTATCAAATAAATAAATAAAATCATTTTTTAAAGATTGTTAACACAGCAAGATGATGAAAATGTCCAGTTATGTTGACATCCTCAGTTCCATTAAAATCTAAAGAAAGCACCTATATTTGTAGTTCAATAAGTATGCAAAAAACACCCAAAAACAAACAAACAAACAAAAAAACAAAAAAAGCAAAATCCCTAAACACTAAAACAATAAATTTAAAAATCTGTTAAATACTTAACAATATAGAAAAGCCACTTGTGATGATTACTCTAAAGTTACTTGATTCCATTCGTAGGAAGAAGCTTAAAATAAAGGAGAAAATTTAACTTGCATTTAAATCTTCAGGGTCTTCTAGGAAGTTAGGGAAAGCATGGCAAGCAAATCAGTTTTCCTTGCAGACTAGAATACTCTAGACAGGCATTTTACAAAGCAAATAAAGGACTGCAGGTAAAGTGCATCCCAGAAATGTCAAAACGGATTCAAAAACACCCAAACTGGAGTCCACAAATGGGGCCAAGTCCCCTCAATTTCTTCCAACTGTGCCAAGATTTTACAGACCAGTGTGCATCTAAAGAGGAATCACTCAATGCACGGTCTTTCACCTCAACCCACTGGGAGAGATGACATCACCATCAGTAAAATTATGAGAAACACTAAGTAAGAGAGAAAAAGATTTGAAAAAAATCACTCCGGGATTTTATGATCACATTTTAATCCATTAGCCTTAAATTTGGATAGCCTGGAAAAGCAGCAGTGTTATATATAACAACATTATTTACCCCTGGCCATTTTCATTATTATTTAGAAGGCTGTTTCCATCCACTGCTGGATTTTCAGAGTCCAGTGCACTTTCTGCACATAGAATGTGTCCTTAGTTATATCCATATATACATCCAAAGACATACATGAGATATATAAAGATACTATACAATATATTATATATTAAATAAAAATATTACATTATTACACATAGCTATACCAACATAATAACATCTATGGAATAATAAATATATGGATTAGTATATTTAAATATACAGATCTATATCAAGATATATACACACGTATATATTGGTAAGTACAAAAATAGAAATGAAGTATTATAGATAAGATTTTATGTTATTTTATGAAAACATTCATTAATAAGTTTAACAAAACACAAATCAATCAATAATTTAGTATCTGGGGGGTCTAACATTTTAGCGGAAATGGAATGGTACCAAGTAAATAAATGAAAATGGCTTTTAGAGTCACTGGTAAAGCACTGCAGAAACACCTAGGCAACAATTATACACAATGTTTGCAGGATCACGTACCCTTCTATTCACTAATTTTTCTAACAGGTTATAAGAAAATATGATCAGAAGAGAAGCTTTATGTGCAGAAATTCTGTCAAATCATTGTTCATCTTGCCAAGACGTAGAAACATTCTAAATAGTTGATTATGTTATAAGCTGTTGGTAAACTCCAGCATACAAGCCCAATGAATTAGTACAGTCATTAAAATAATAAACATTAAAGTTGTTAGTGATATGAGAACATTGTAAATAAAATGTTACATGAATTACAGTCAGAAAAATGTGGAAGTCATATGATATATAACTTAAATGACAAAACAGTGGGGAAAAGGTAAAAAAGATATGGTTGTTTCTGGATAAAGATTGATGAGTAATTTTTTAATTTATTTTTTTGTTTTGTTTGGTTGTGGTTTTGTTTTGTTTTTCCTTTCAATCTACTCCAATTGCCCATATTTTCTATAATGGTATGAATTACTTTTTTTTTTGGTAGCATGATATTATTTGAATTAGATTGTTGTTAAAAGAAGATATATTTCTCCAACAATTATTTATAATGTACTGTGTGCCAGCAAGATGAAGAAAAACTCTGTATGGGTTCTTGGCCTTCTGTACTTTATAGAGTTGGTAGAATTCAAAGGTTCATTCAATAATCGTGCTGGCAGGAGAATGGCATTCCAGAAACTCCCATTGATGTCAGGTACGGAGAGTGCTGTGTGGATGGTCCTCAAGTGTGAGCAGAGAGCCGGGGGCGGGGGGTAGATGGGAACAGTGGGTTGCGGGTCCATGGAGTTGGGGAGGGGAGAAAGGAGGTCAAACAGCAACTGGTAGGTTTCTGATCAGAACTTGGCCTTTCCCCCAGACACCAGAGAAACTATGCAGAAGGTCTAAATAGAGAAATGATGGAGACCATTTTAAAAGGAATGAACTCCAATGAGTATTATCTTTGCAACTAGGTGGTGGCAGTGGAAATGTAGAGAAGTATATAAACATAAAAAAACTGGGGGAGATAAAGTCAAACTGGCATAATAAGTAAACCTGAGAGGATGAGGGCAACAAAGTGCTCAGAACTATTCAGCTCAGCTCATAGAACTGGGAAGATTATGGTGATACCCCTTGAAAAATGATGCACAGGATGAGAACCAGCTTGGGCAAGACTGTGAGCTTGATTTTTTAATTTGTGGAACTTAAGGTACCTCTATGACCCCCATGTGTGTACTAGGGAACCAGTGGCACATGCATTTATGGGGGAGGTTCCTTCCCACCTAGAGACTTAAGCAGGGAACTGTTAGAGTGTGCAGTCTGGGGTAGGTCAGATCACCTACAGACACCCCTGGCGTGAGAAGAAAGCATTAGGTTCTGGCAAGGTGATGTACAATCCTGCACACAGTGGCATCGGTGACATTGTTAACTGTGTTGATAGTAATCTACTTGGTTTGATAAAGATGAAAGCACAGTAAGAATGGGGTGAAGATAAGCTGGGGAAGAGAAGAGGCAATTACACAATCATTTACAGTTTGGAGAAATTTGTCTGTGATGAGAAGGAAAAACGGGATGGAGGATAGAAGGAAAATGTGGGTAATAGAATAGAAGTCCTCAGTTCAGTGGCCCAAATACTAGTAGCTAGATGGATTACTGAATTCAGAAATGTTTGGTTTTATAAAAGCAATACAGAGCATCTGGTATAGCATGGATCACCCCTGCAGGTATCCCCAAAAGGTAAAGCTGAACCTCAGCCAATCTCAGTCACACCTGGCCCCAGTGTAATTAAAATAAATATGCTCTCTTTGGCTTCATTGCTAACATCTCTAATTAAAGTGCCTGCATGGGTGTGGAGGTGTGTGTTATCACCTAGTGGGCCTGTTACCCACTAGGTGATGGGTAGTCTTGCTGCTGACTGCCCACTGCCCACTGATGCCCAGCGAAGGCACTGCCATGACACCAGACCGGCAGACTCTGGTGAGTGCCAAATCTGCCAACACCCCCAGCTAAGAGCTACTACTCCCTACAGTCTTACCTTCCATTGAGACAGCTTCTCTGTTGCACCCTCTCCTCAGAACTGTGTTGCGGCCTTACTAGGACTCCGAGCTACTGACACCTCTATTTCTTTTTTTTTTTTTTAATGTTAATGTTGAGTTAGGGAATTTAGGCAAATAATTATGACACAATAAGTTACTCTTTGTTGTAGAAAAATATAATTCTTATCTCAAAAAAGATACAGACTGATGATTTTTTATACCAAGATTACCATATAGATCAGAAAATAAAAAGACATCAGAAATAAAAGGTGGGGGTGCACCTGGGTGCCTCAGTGTTGAATATCTGCCTTTGGCTCAGGTCATGATCCCAGGGTCCTGGGATCCAATCCCATATCGGGCTTCCCGCAGGGAGCCTGCTTCTCCCTTTGCCTGTGTCTCTGCCTCTCTCTGTGTGTCTTTCACGAGTAAATAAATAAAATCTTAAAAAAAAAAACCAGAAGGTCTATAGTCCTTAAAAGTGACCTTAAGAATGTGTGTGGAGTCCTTTAATGAGCTGTGCTTGGGAACCCGGTCAAAATGAGACTTGGCAAACCAGCTAGCCCCTGGGGGTGTGCAGACATGTCAGTCTGTGAGGTCTGAGATTCAGAGGTCACACTGGAATCAAATTATAGAGAGCCGTAATCAAACACCATGATGTTTGGTCTAGTTTGACACCATAAAATGGACCAAGTATTGGTGTGTGTGGCTCCTATAGGCAGAGAATCCACTCAGACACGATCCAGACTAACCGCATTAGCAAGTGAGAACACCTAGAATGGAAAAGCTGTCCTTGTTGGGAGGTTGGCTTCACCAGTCATGCATGTTTGTGTTTGCATTTATTTATTTATTATGGAACTTGACCTTACTCACTAATTAGCACCTAGTGGCAATTTCAATTGGGACCATACACAGATCATTGGAGGAAGTAATTTTAAAAGTATTAATTAAGCTCTAGAGAGAGATTCTCAAAAAATGCAAATGAACAAAATTTTTAAATTTCTCTGTGTGTACTTGGCCACCTGCCTTCTTGTTTTGCCGCCTATTTTCACAGCCCTGACATATAGCAGTGAATATATTAACATAAAAGAGCATGTCTGTAACTCTGATACAGTGTATATTTTTTCTCCTGTAAAGCTTTTCTGTTTTTTTTCTTTTCAGTTCAGATGATTATATCTTTTTTTTTTTCTTTTCAAACTCAGCGTTTCTTTTAAAGTGTAAGGTTTATTTTCACACTTCTGATTGCCAGAGGAAGAGGAAAGAGAGGATGGCACATCAGGCATTCAAATCCAGACATTATGCAATCACAATGACAGGGATTAATAAAGATTAATTTGGTTCCCACTTAAAAAGTCCTAGCACTTCAGCAGTACTATTGCTGGGCATGCGAGCAAAAGAATAATTATCATCTGCTTTTGAAATGTGCTTTTTTTGTTGTATAGCACGTTGCTGTCCATGTTGGCAGCTTGTTTTTATCAAAGCATTCTCAAGCTACTACTTTCCAGGAAGCTACAGCTAGGTAATAGGATTTATGTGGCAACGTTTTACATGTATCAGTGGGAAAATATCTTCATTCTTCAAATAGTCACTTTGCTGGGTTTCCATTAATTATTCATCTTTGGTATTATTACTTGTATTTTAAAACTAAACATACAATTTATTTTAAGAAAGGCTTCATAATGTGATTTCAGGCTTTGTTTTTATTAAGAATCTTATCCAATAAGTTGAGTCTTCACAAGACTACATTATCGGTTTTTATTTTTATTTTTTTTCAATACTCTGAAGAACACTCTAGTCAAACAACTTCTCATTCCTTGCTTCCAAAGCGGCCATTAGCATCAACTGTCCAACTACCTGTTTTGGTTGGGTAAACACAAGGCAGGTTCTTTTGAAAGCTCTAGTGTAAAGGGACTGATCATAATGTACTCCAAACAAGGAAGCATAAAAAGGCCAACAGATACAATTTTTTGGACTTCTCTACAAAGAGATAGCTCAATTTAGCACATAATTGTTGAGATTCTGTGACCCTCATTTGCCTGAATCAAAGAATTATCATTCAGCATTTCACAATGCGGCAGAAAAGAATTATCAGTATGTTTCAGATGATATGTGCATTAGCTTCTTAGAGCAGTAACAAAGTACCACAAACTGGCGGACTTAAATAACAGAAAGATATCGTCTCACAGTTCTGGATGTTAGCAGTCCAAGGTCAAGAATGTTAGAGGCTTGGCTTCTTCTGAGGCTTGTGAGGAAAAATTGGCTCCATGCCTCTCCCTAGCTTCTGGTAGCCTCAGCCATTCCTTGGCTTGTCCCTATCGTTTTCTCCTGTATTTTCATGTCTTACCTCTGTGCACATGTGTCTTTGTGTCCAAATTTCTCCTTCAATAACGATACCAGTCATGCTGAATTAGGGTCCACCCTGGTGACCTCACTTTAATTTCACTACCTCTGTAAAAACCCTTATTCTTAATAATGTTACATTCTGATGTCCTGGGGTTAAGACTTCAACATATCTGGTTGGAGGGAGGTGGGATGGCAAAATTCAACCCATAACGATATGTTGTCTTTGACATTGTTAGGTGGATTTATGAATTACAGTCCCAGAATTAGTACCATCTTTCTCTTTCTTTTCCTACCTATCTAGACTTTATTAATTTTCCTGCAGTTATTTAACCTTGATACGGAGTATTGGCAGAGGCTAAGAATGTCTGTGTATAGAAACTGGGGATGTCACAGTGAGGATGAGAGACAGAGGATCTTCCTACTAGTGGGCAAAGAGGGATGGGCTCATAGGGAGTATTCTCTAGGGTCAGACCATGATGCCCAGAATTTGCCCCTCCCAGTTGTATATCTGAGTAAGTGACTTGGTTTCTTTGATTTGGTTTAACAGTAATTCTGAAGGCTGCTGAATTAATGGATTCACTATACTTGTTTGATAACTGGAAACTTCCTCATGGAACATAAGCTTCAATGGTTTTCAAGGGATGTGTTACCTTAAGTAAAAGTAAATACCTGATAGAGTATTTTTGTTCCTGTTACAGACTATTAGAAAGTACTGTTTTTCTGCTATCTAAACATCAACCAGACAGAAGCTAATATTCACCTCATCTGACACATAGTGAGTAACATTAAAGTGGCAGAGAGACTATAAGTGATGTTCCACCAATTATTTAATCCTGCTATGAAGGATTGTCACAGTCTGACAATGCTTTTTTAAAGAAATCTTTATTGCTGTGACCTTTTCATCATAGAGCAACAAGGAAAGAAATTGTCTATAGTCAGGCAACAGATGTTAATTATTTTTTTTATTCATGAGAGACACAGAGAGAGAGGCAGAGACATAGGCAGAGGGAGAAGCAGGCTCCAAAGGAGGTGCCTGATGTGGCACTTGATCCTGGATCCCAGGATCACATCCTGAGCCAAAGGCAGGTGCTCAACCACTGAGCCACCCAGGCATCCCAACAAATGTTAATTAAATACTCATTTTCATTCTATGATCTGAAGTAGGAGATACCACAGTGAACAAGATAGAGATGACTGTTTGTCTTTTGGATCTTATATTGTAGAAGAGCTTGCCTGGAGACAGCCTTTGCTATACTAGTTATGTACGTCTGTTTGTATGTACGTATGTATGAATGGATTCATCAAATCAGACAACTGTAATAAAGTTTTCTTATGGAAAAAAAAATCTTTAATAAAGTATGCCAGTGGCCCCGGTCACTATATTTGACCACTTCTGTCGTGGTGTCATTCTTGCCTTCTTCCCAGTGGCCTCTGCTTTCAATACAATTATTCTCTCCTCCTGTAGCTTAACTTACCTGGTTTAGATGTCTTTTTTTTTTTTTTTCCTCAGTACCTTTCAAGATGAAATATCTTAAAAACATCTAATAAAATAAAGTCATGTGATATTCACAAACGAATTTGTTATTCCTTCCAAAGGCAATTGCATTAAATAACAAAAATGACTATGGGAGCTGATGTACCTCTACCCCTAAGACTGAATACCTTCTGGACAGCAGTTTGCCTATCACGGTTTGCCCTTCGGAGTTCCTGTCACATCGGGCTTTCCATGACTCTGTGATTGATAGTAAATATTTGGTTCAAGTTGTTGTATATATGGATATCAATCAATTAACTGGAAGAAAACACTATATTTGGAAGAATTTTTTTACTAAGCAAATAGATTCAGGCAAAACCTGATTTTTATGAGTTTTTAACATTCTGTTCTTTCCAATATTAGCAGGGACTGGATGATTACTCTTCCTAAGAAGATTGGAATTGGCTGTATTTCTAGCAATTTTTTCCTGCTAAAATAAAAGCTACTTAATGAATTGTTACACATTGCACTTCACAGGGCCCATACTTACACCCTTTCACAGACTTCCAAAGACTTAACAATGCCTTCAGAGAGAAGATCAATGCTAATTGACACTCCTAGCATAAAAAGCAGTATAATTATCCAGGATGTAAGAAGCTCTTTGGATACAGAGCTTATATTGCCGTTTGGTTAACAGATTGACAAAAGTATGTTTCAGATTTTTCTAAACCTTTGAAATTAACACTCTCCACTATCAGTGAATTACATTGTTATTGATAAACCATTTTCAAAGCTATGCCCAAACCATGTGCCCAGACCAACTTTATATAAGTCAGTTCCCCAAAAGCTTCTTTTCACCTAGGCTCCACTATGGTTACTGAAATATGTGATTTTTTTTACTCCTCCTAGACTTATGTTGAATACTTGGCGAATGGTTTGCTATGAGACTCTAGATTGTGAAATTGGAAAACTAATTCATTGTATTTGCTGGAGTCAAGATGTTATGTGTAGTCATTTTAAGGACATATTTTAAGTAAAGGCTTTCTGTGAATCGTTTCTGACTGGTCTCAAACCCTAATGATAACTAAGATACCATAGTGACTAAGAATCTGGTTTTTGGTGTCGAGATGCCTAATTTGCACAACTGACTCCAATTTACTGGCTATGTGACTTTAGGGAAGTTACATAAGTGTCCTGCTTCTCAGCTGCCTCCTTTGTAATCTATTTGTGGTAATAAAAGAACTCATCCCATAAACAAATTAAATCTGTTAATTCCTAAGAAGTATACCTGGTGATATAAAAACATAATATTGTCTCTATAATATTATTATTGTATTAGAACCAAAAATGCATTAAAAATAATCCATGTGACTAAGTGCTATTGATTGAATATTTGTGTCCCCTTAAAATTTATATGTAGAAATCCTAACCGCAAGGTGATGATGCTCCTGCCATGGGACTGCTGTTTGCTTGTACCTCTTTCTGGGATGCTGTTGCCAATTTAACCACATGATCTTTCCCATTTGATTTTGGTTTCTACTCAAATGATTCTTTACCACATGGGTTTCCTAAACCACCAGACCTGAAATGGTATTTCCTTTGAGGCACAATTTTCCTTAATCTGATTTCTTTTCTCTCCCTGACAATTTCCCCCATTCTACTGTAAAGCTCAGGAAGTGACAGTCTGTCTATTTTATTCCTTGCTTTAACCCATTGCCTGGAATGGGCCTTATATTTATTACTAGTCACTGAATCATTAATTAAATGAGTGAAATATATACATGAATTCTGAATCTATCACATGAAAAGATTAACTAAATGGTAGAATTAGGTACTGATATGATATGATAGGGTTTCTAGAATAAGAGAAACCCCATAATAAGTAGAATTTAAGCACTCAAGTGACCTAGATTTCAGTAACTAGATACAATGAATAAGATTAACTTTAACTCTGATAATTTTGATTAGCAATAGAGTCCTAGGAGAAAAGTTTATGGACTTGAAATTTTTATCTTTTACATTGATGTTACTTTATGATAAAATAACTGTTATCAGTTTCAACTCTTTTTTTTACATTTTGTTTTGGGGGCAGCCCTGGTGGCGCAGCAGTTTAGTGCCGCCTGCAGCCTGGGGTGTGATCCTGGACCCTGGATCGAGTCCCACATCGGGCTCCCTGCACGGAGCCTGCTTCTCCCTCTGCCTGTTCCTCTGTCCCTCTCTCTCTGTGTCTCTATGAATAAATAAATAAATAATTAAAAAAAATTTTGTTTTGGTTATTTAGGTTGTAAGTCACAAAAACTAAACCATAACAGGCTATTAATTACAATTTTAATTTTTAATTTTAATTGCAATTACAATTTTATTTTATTTTTTTAAAGATTTTAATTTTTTTTATTCATGAGAATATACAGAGAGGAGAGAGAGAGGCAGAGACACAGGCAGAGGGAGAAGCAGGCCCCATGCAGGGAGCCCAACGGGGGACTCGAACCCGGGTCCCCAGGATCAGGCCCCAGGCTGAAGGCAGTGCTAAACTGCTGAACCACCCAGGCTGCCCTACAATTTTATTTTTAATCACACTTATTGCTTAATAGAACAACTGTTTATGGCAGGTTTTGCAAGATTTTACCAAATCCATATATTGATGGCCATGTATATGATAATAGGCTCAACAAGCAATCAGTGACTTCAACCAAATTAGGTGATAATTATGAGCATCCGTGACTCCATACTTGGCATAGACTCCCTTCTCCCTCTACTAGGATATATTTCAGACACTCCTTTGTTTCAGGGAAGAGATGTAACTGGTTCAGCTCTCCTTCTCATTCTTTAAGTCTCTAACCTTGGCTTCAGGCTTTTTGGGATATTAGTACTCCAGGAAGATAGAAAACAATAGGGACATAGTAAGTTCTTTCTTGGTGGTTTTGTGTGTGAACTTCACGGTCTCCAGACCTAGCAGGTGCTAAGCTGGTCCCTTCTCTGGCAGGTGTCTTTGTGAATTCTCATTATTCCGGGCTTCTCACATAGTTACATTAAGCTCGAGTGTCTGGGCAAATCCACTCTCAGTGGAGACTTGCCACCTTCCCCTCTCCTTATGTATTCATTATCAACTTGTGGCTTCTTCCTTATTGTGGCTCCTCCTGCTCCAGATGGTCATATTAACAGAACCCAATATGACTTGATACCATTTCTGATTTGGGGGGAGCACAATGGATCCTTTATCCTGATGAATTCTAAGAGTTCAGCCCAATTTCAACATAGGAGTGAGTCTTGGTTCTGCCACCAATACAATTGTTCAGCTGTCTTTCCCCCTTTTTCTGTTGCTTTGGGGAAATCCAGTCCTTTTCTACCTACCTTGACCACACTTAATCTCTTCAAGTAGCCATATGAAGTGCTTTCTTCTGAATAGGGGTTGGGACTCACAGCAAAGAATTGTACAAACATTGTATCTCTCTAAAATGTTCTCCATTTTCCATGTTGTGATCCATTTGTATATCTTTCATCAGATTGAGCCAGCGGTTCAAATGCTATGGAACTTGTTCAATTGTACTTCCTTTGTGAATTCTGCATTTTGGTTCACTATTGTTCTTTATTTTATAGTATTTGTTGCTGATTCTTTGTCTTTATGGACATTTCATTTTTTAAAATTATTTTAAGTTTTATTTTGGTTTGTTATTGGTAATAACTACTTACTGAAAGGGTCAATTTTTTTTGCCTGAAATATAAGTAGGCATAGTTTTAAATCCTGTGTTTCAGTACTTACTGAGTAGCAACTCGCTACTTAATCTTTTAAGTAAGAATTTGAAGAAATAAATAATATGGTAAATTATTAAAATATAGTATCATTTCAATATCCTATAAATTACCATATCTATATTAAACTATATAATATAATCATGTAAATTATTAATGTGCCTACTTTTCTCCTGCATCTATTTTTGTATTCTATCAAGCAATTTCATATTCAGAAAATATTCAAGATAAAAGCTTTCTGGTACAGATATGAAAAAATGTCAAAGTACTCACATAATTATTTTCCTCTTGAAATGCAATTTTAATTTTGTAGCTGAGAAAATGTTGGTTGTTATGTTTTTCTCTAGTTTCCTTCCATTCATTTAGTTTACCCCACAGCAACATGAAAAATCAATATTTTTAGATATTTTATACCTTGATGCAAGATTCCCTGCTGTCTTATTCTTTTCAGCATATGCAGTTACTACTGCCACCATTCTTTAAGATTTAGGGACCAATTGGATGAAATGCTCTTTATCCCTAAATATTAGGGATAAATAAATGGAAATATAAATATTTATAAAAATATATATAAATAAATAAAAATGTTCTTTATCCCTAAATATTAGGTTATCTGAAGCTACCCACTATTCCCTCTCCTCTTAAGATTAGGTTAATGTATCCCGATTTATGTTTCGCTAAGCACCACTCTGAAAGCTAAGTCACTTTCAAGAGCTTATAACTTTTCTCAGTCTCCCATTGTCAACACCCTCAAGAAACTTTAAAATATTTTTGTGAATATCTAATTAGAATCCTTATCTCCATCTCTCTTTGTTCCAAAACATCTTTAATTCCATATCTATAATATTATTTCTTAGCACTTCTTTTAATATCACCCCAAATCCCAGATACACATAGACACATTCCAGCCTGTCAAGGGCCATGATTTCAGTCTTTATAGGCAAAGATGCTTAAATTGTGTCTCCTGAAAGAAGAGAGGAGGAGCTGAGAAGTCACGGGACTCACTCAGGTGATCTCACTGCTGCTTCCAAATAAAGTCACTCTGCTTTTATTTACTTCACATGCAGGGCTCCCAGATACACTGTTAGATAAAATTTATCAACACCCAATCCCTCTAGGGAAAAGTAGAAGTCTGTGTAATATTGGTATTTAAAGTGAAGTCAAAACATGTAATTCATTATTTAATGCTGTGATGCTGTGTGTACTTCTACTTTCCCCAAAACTGTTTTTATCCAAGACCATAGCACACTACTAACATTGTATATTTAACTCCATTACTCAACCCCCCAAATGTTGCCACATTCTTCTTTATTTGTTTAGTTATTATAGTAATAACTATATTATTTAAATTCTATCTTCTTGCATGGCCATTCAACAATTCCTAAATGGCATTTCTGGAATTCCTTATCACTGCTGCCATTTTTCATTTAATATCATTGCTATTATATATGATACAGCTATTTACCATTTGATATACTGTTAAGCAAATCAAGATAGTTTTCATGTCTCATTGGAGTGATATTACATTCTCTATCCCATTGCTTGCCACCTTACTTTTGTCAGAGGGAAGAATGGATAGATGGTTGTGGTTCATAAGTATTTTGAAATAATTGGATTAAGGTGGGAGAAAAACCTCCAATGAATAGATTGTAACTAGAATTCACTTCAGAAACTAAATTTAGTCAAATAGCAGAACCAAACAAGTACTGTGATCATTTACTAACAAGAGACACACCATGCTCAAGTATATATTTAAATTATTTATTCATATTACTTTCTCAGGGAAAATTAGCCTGAGACCTATTGACTGGATTCTTGTAATGCTTCTTATAAAACCCTATGTATAAATCCATCAAAAAAATGTATCACTCAAAAAAAAAAAGTATCACTCAGTATTCAAATTAACTTGTTTACTACTAGACCTTGGGCTCCTTGAGCAAGAAACCTGACTTTTTACCCAATGGTCCTCAGTACATAATCAGTGCTGATAGAAGGCCTCCTGAATAAATATTTGCTAAATGAATGAATATGAATTATATTGGAGCTTTAAACTAGCAGTTTTTATAACAACATTTTACAAATTATAAAGCATCTTCACTTCTAAGGAGACAAAAATCCCTAAAATAAATAAATAAATCTCTAGTTTTTGTTTATATTATACAATTTTTATGTTTTCTCTACCCTTACCCTTTATCATGTTATATAATCATTGTGTTAACGTATGAGGGATTTTAACAAACTATTAAGAATTGTGTGCACTCATCTGGAACACTCTAATCTGATAACTTCACTTTCATTTTTGTTTTTCTTAGTATAACAACATGTGAATACTTAAAATATTAAAGACAAACCCAATTGGCTTGATTTTCTCTCAAATGGATTTTCTTTTTTTTTTTTAATTTTTTTTATTTATTTATGATAGTCACACACAGAGAGCGAGAGAGGCAGAGACACAGGCAGAGGGAGAAGCAGGCTCCATGCACCGGGAGCCCGACGTGGGATTCGATCCCGGGTCTCCAGGATCGCGCCCTGGGCCAAAGGCAGGCGCTAAACCGCTGCACCACCCAGGGATCCCTCAAATGGATTTTCTAATAATGCTTTTAACATTTGCCTAACATTAGACTATTTTGATTAGAGTGCAATGAAAATCTCTGTATTTGGTATATGCCTCTTGTCATCTTTCAGATTCCTTATTTATTAGTGAAAGTCATAAACATTTTACATTCATTGAAATAGTTTCTTTTCACAGGGTTAAATATTTCTATTATCAATAATAAAGAAATGTACATACCTTTTCGTCAAAATTGGACATGAATTTTTCTTTATTATTTATTCTTATTTAAAACACATTTTCAAAACACTTCTCCAAACAATTATACTAGACTGAGCTACTTGATAATAAAGATAGGTCTCATTTCTCTTGTGATCTTTTCCTTCTGAAAAACGAGAGTTCACAAATATTTAAAGAAACATAAACTGAATTAACCCGCTCATGTCATTTTGGGAAGCAACTTGAGAAGATGGCTGTGCATCTTTGGAAACACGTGCTTTGGGGGCTTTTGGTGTCTCCTATTCACTGTTCAGCCTTTCTTTGGCATGAAAATATCTGTAATCAATATTGTTGACAGTTTTCTCCTAGCAGTAGATAGAGGTAATGTGTTCTTGATGGCCAAACTGAAACTGTCAACAATTTGTGGCAATATATGATCAAGTGGCAGCTTTGAAATAATGTTCCCAGAAGAAAACGGGTTTTCCTTCTTTTATTTTCTATTAGCAGATTGGTTTATAAGAATAAACTCTTTACTGTTATCTCAAAAAGTAAGTACCTGTATGTCTTAGTCTGGGAGCTTGCCTTCCAGTGGACACCGTGATAGTCCTGAGTAATAAAATATCCAATCCAATTTCATGTAGATTACCAAGAGCACAGAGTATAACTATCTGTGAACCAAAAGTGGAATGAATCAGACTAATTTACTGAAACTTGAATTTAAATATTATATCAAATCAGCTATGGAACTCTGAACCAAACCAAATTTTTAAGAAATCAAACAAAAATGTGGCCAACAAATAAATCTTGTAAATGATATCAAATCAATATACATTCCAAAATATATCTATCTTCAATTAGAATATTAGAATCATGGAAAGGTCATCTTTCCAAAGGATGCTTACCTATATGGACTACTGGTTTTGAAGTGAGTAATTAGATCATTCTGTTTTGTTATTTTCTGATCATATATTTTAAATGTGATTTAAAAAACACTTTGTCCTTTCTGCCATTTGAGTGCTATTGAATTAAGTGACATTTTCCTCTACACATCATTCCAATTTTTCATAAACAAAAGCAGTAACAGGCTGGAGTCATAGAGGAAAGGACAGTGGGAATGGCTTGGAAGATGATCCCTTCAAGCATATCTTCTATAACTTTCTTTTCAAATCCCAGGTCTTATGTAACTGAACTATTACAAAAATAAATTATACATGTGTTTTAAGTTACAAAAATCAATGCAACAATTAGTCAAATCCATGAAAGTGTCTGCTATTCCAATAGAACCTTCATTACAGAGATGAAATGTTTTTTCTCCCCTCTTGCTGGAAAAATAGGAAGACTTCTTCTAAAATTTGTATTTGGAGACAGAGAAATTAAAAACTGCATAGGTTAAAGCCCCTTCTGTTGATCTTCTTGCTGCATATACTGTACTCCACCTGTCAGTACTTAATGAGGAAACTTGTGTTTGAGGAACAAAAACACTTGCAATGGTAGTGCCATGTGTTAGTAGGCTCAGGCTGGCTGCTCTAACACAGTACCGCAAACTGGGTGCTTAAACAACAGAAACTCACTATCTCACAGTTCTAGACGTCAGGAGTCAAGGTGTTGGCAGGGCTGGTTCCTTCTGAGGGCTGAGAGAGAGAATCTGCTCCACCTCTCTTTCAGCTTCTGGCAGCTTGTCCACAATCTTCCCTGTTTCTTGGCTTCAGCTGCATCATCCTATCTCCACCTGTATCTCCACACTGCATGCCCACTGAGTGTACATGACTATCTCCGAATTTCTCCTCATGTAAGGACACCAGTCACATTGCCTTGTAGGCCCAGTTTGCTCTGGTGTGACTTTGTATTAACTAATCACATCTCCAGGGCCCAATTTCCAAATAAGGTCACACTCCTCAGAGTGTAGAAGTCAGGACATCAACATATAAATTTGGAGGGGGTGGAACACAACTCAACCCATAATGAGGATGATTTCCTTAACCCATAGATTAGGGAATCAAAGCTAGAAGAGTAAAGCCACTCATCCAAGTGACTGCATTTAAAGTGGGCTACTGGTTACATTAGAACTTGTGGTATTTACTCCTCTCAACAGAGTGGGTGACTTCTACCATTTAAAAGTGGGCCTAACAACCATCTCCATTTTCACTAAAAGCATGTTGGTGGCTGAATGAGTAAATCAAAGTAAACTTTAATTGCCAAGTTTGCAAGTACAAATTAATAGGTAATGTTGGGACTGTTTTCTTCAATATTTTCCCAGTAGAGAATACATTAAAATAGACATGGTAAGTCATTGTGGCAAATGCAATCTAAAACATATAATGCACTTCAAAATAATTTTCTTTTAGAAAAAAAAATTGATTTATTTATTTGAGAAAGAGAGGGACATGTAGAAGAAACAGAGGGAGAAGGACAAGCAGACTTCCTCTGCCCTGAGTGTAGAGTCTGGCTCGGGGCTTGATCTCATGACCCTGAGATCATGACCTGAGCTGAAAGCAAGAGTCAGGTGCTCAACTGACTAAACCACCCAGCCCCTCAAAAACTCATTGCAATCACCATAGCACAGCCATCTTTTCTTCATTCCTCTCTCCTTATTTGTTTTTAAAATTTATTTTTCCTTTTTTTTTGAGAGATATCTCTGACAAATCTCTTCTTTAACTGCAATTCTTCTTTAAACTGCTTTTATTCCCTAGATTCTAAATATTATGCCCCAAAATACTTAGAAAAAATGATGGTAGAGATGCAAAGAGAAGTAGAATTATACTCAATGTCAAAACAGGGTCTGAAATTTATGCTTTTTATGGAGTCACTCTTATCTTTTGAAAATTAATCTAAGTCAATTACATATATCAATTATTTTGAGTGACTACTCTCTGAAAATAGTAAAATATTTGTAAATTAAGCTTGGATTGTTTCTGTTATTCCTGTATTACTCCATGTTACTGCATGTTTTTCTACTTGGACCAATGTATATGATGCTACTAATTTATATTTTCAAAAATAACCTTGCCTAATTGCGTCTGCATAATGCTGCTTCACCAGATGAAAATGGATGTTTGAGAAACACTCTTTTAACTAAAAGTTACCTGTAGACTTCCTCAGGAAATAATACAACAGGTAAAGTGAATTAATTATGCAGGTATAAATTAAGTACATTAATTGTTAATTTTGTCTGATACATGACTTTAGAGGATATTTCTAGAAATATTTTCCAAAAAATCTATATGATAGAAACTGAAAATTTCTATCATACAGATTTTTCAAGCTTATTTTGTGCGTGTGTGTGTGTGTGTGTGTTTAAAGATTTTGTTTATTTATTCATGAGAGACACAGAGAAAGAGATGCAGAGACACAGGCAGAGGGAGAAGCAGGCTCCATGCAGGGAGCCCGATGTGGGACTCGATCCTGGGTCTCCAGGATCAGGCCCTGGGCTGAAGGCAGCGCTAAACCGCTGAGCCACCCAGGCTGCCCTTCAAGCACATTTTGAAGGTATAATGATACGTACTTGAGATCTAAAACACGTATATGGACATTGAATTTATTTTTGAGAGAAAAAAATTAGCAGCCAATAATTACTGCTGCAGTTGGATAATTGTGCAGGCAATCGAGGAGTTCCAGTTGCAATTGGACACTCTCTATTTATCTCTGAGTTGTAATTAACCAATTTTAGGTCTAATTATTTGTACCTGGGCTTTTAGGCTCCTAAAATGATACTACTTCATGCTTCAAAAACATGTTGCTATGTTTATGATTTCTTATTTGGTCTACCACTGATTTTTCTGAATATAAAGCAATACCATCAGAGAGAATTCTAGTAATGTTAGTTACTTCAAACAGGAAATGTAATCCCTCAGCCAACTAAAGCTGTTACCACACACATAAAATTGCTTTAAAAGCATTGACTAAATTGAAAAATTAACTTCATCTAACAACAAGCCATTTCAGTCAAAATAAGTTCTTGACAGAATTGACTTCTTGACCAATTATTTAGCTGAATTGATAGTTTGCTTTGCTGAATTTGCCTGTCCATTTAATGAGAACTCTTTGATAATCTAAGTAAGTTACTGCCAAAATCATGTTTGTAGGCAGGTAAAATAAATTATAAGTACAGACCACAACATTATGCCGTGTGAAATACATAAATGACATAACTTTTAAATATGGTGAAATATCTATACTTGATATTTTGACCAATGTCAGTTTTCATAACAAGAGGTTTTATAGATGTTTACTCAATTTTCTATGCCAAACATCTTCATCACCACTACTGTGTGCCAATTATTTGATTATACTTATCTGCATGTGTGAGTTTCCTAGACAATATGCCGTCTTTTTTACTCAACCTTCCCAAGTGTTTTGCGTACTTCCCAGCACATATTAGGTGCTTAATAAATAAATATTTATTGATAATAATTATACAAAACTAGGGTTAACTGAACTAGAGTTAGCTATTTGTATAAACTAAATAAGGTTTATATGCCCTTACTTCAAAAACAGTATTTGTTTGTTTCACTTATCTGTTTTTAACTAGAACTATGGCCTTTAAGATTAGAATAGATCCATGGGTAATTAATAGAAAGACATCAAATAATATCAGATGCCAGAGGTAATAGTGTTAGTAAGTCTTCAGAGCTTAGGCTCCCAGTGAGGAATAAATTGCATGTTGTTGCAGGGAACCTTTAGATGGTCCAGGGATGAGTTAGCAGCCAGTGCTGGAGAGGACACCTGAGGCAGAGGGGACGAAGTGAAGTGCACTTCTGGCTTCTTATTTGTCCTAACCCTACTCTCCAGTGCTCCTTCCTTTTGGCTGAATCCAGCTCAAAGCCAGCTGACAGGAAAGCCTAAGAAATTAATCCTCCAAGAACCTGAGCATTACAATGTAAGCCAAAGCAAAGCAAAAGGTAGAAATCAATCTGAGATTTAAATAGAAAATAAAGTTACCATTATGACTTTATGTAGTGTAGATTTTTCTCCAAGATTTATTAACTTTAGACTCACTTCCACACTGTGAAGGATGAGGTCATTAATTAATGCACTACCTTATTTGCCCATCAACCTTTCACATTTGTTGATTGTTTTATGAATTTGTTCTTGCTTCTAGAGCAGCCTTTAATACCTTCAATTTTGTATGTATGCCTCTATATCTTGATTTAATAGTTTTAGATAGAACAAATTACTTTAGGCCATGAAAAATAAGGAAATAATAACAGTTTTATTAATTTACCCTTTCTTCTGCCCTAGAAAGATTAAATATCTTTTTTGTGACAATATCATCTTACACTTGAAAAATACTTTCTATTATGTAATAACTTTAATTATGTTTAATAATATGTTCTATTTTCTGTTGATGATCTAATAAGCAAAATCAAACTCTCAGCATTTATACAATTTTGATAATTTATTATTTTTATAGGCCAATTGATGTAGGTAGAGTCATATGGAAAAGAAATGCAATCCCAAAGCACTTTAACACCACTATTTCAATATCTTTCTAAGCAACAAAGTTGCTGGGATCTTTTGTTTGTTTGTTTTACTTGGTTTTTGTACTTTCTGGATTGTATGCTACCAAGTTCCCTAAAGATGTCCCTGTCCTTACCTCTGGAACCTGTGACTATTCCCTTCTGTGGCAACAGGGACTTTTCAAACATGATTCAGTTAAGGATCTTAAGGTGGAGAGGTTGTTTTGGATTACCTGGTGTGGCTTAAATGCAATCACAGGGGTTGACAGGGAAGGGGTCCAGGACAGGCTTCCCCAGAATATCCCTCTTGAGGATGTAGATTGTTTCAAGTGGAAGACATTCAAGGCCCAACAGATCCTGGAAGAATATTTTGCCTCCCCCTTAACTGCCTAAAAGAATTTAGACAGAGGGCCTCTACCAGGATAGAGCTAACACCAAAGATAACTTTTTATATCAGAAAGACTTAGCTGCATGGAGTGGGAAACAATTATTTACCAAACATCTGCTCTTCCCATCTTTCTGGAATGTTCCTTCCCTTTCTTTGAGGCTGCATTCCTCTATCCAACTCTCCTTAGCTCAGACTGGTATGTGAGTCTCAATTACCTGATTACCCGGGAGCCTCTCATAGCTTTGTGGGGCTCCTGTATGTAGGAAGTTAAATTTGTTTTTCTTCTGTTAATCTTTCTTATGTCAGTTTAGATATTAAGCCAAGCAAGGAATCTAGAAGGAAAGAAGAGACACGGTTTTCTTCCCAACAAAGGTCAAGGACAGCGAGAAAAGGCATTATAAGGATAAAAGCAGAGATAGCAGTGAAGTGATCAGGTGTGAGGGATACAGCAGTCTCCAGAAGCTAGAAGAGAAAGGCATACATTAACTTTGGGAAGTATTCAGATGAAACACGTTTCAAAAAGAACAGTAAGCTTGAATGCTTTATCAATTTTTAATTTTAATAAGTAAGATAATAAAGCAATAATGTGGGTTTCCAATGAATCCAAGCCTTGCAAATGGTTCATTTTAAGTGATGGAAGATTCCAAATTCACAAGGGATTCTGAAGATCTAATTATAACTTTGATATGCCTCCAAATCAAAAGATGAGGTACAGCCTTCAAGAGAATGTTTGCTACCACTTGGTTCATACCAGTCTCACCTTAACACTAGTATGAAAACAGATTTTAGAGAAGGCAGGCATAGTGAGGAGGATAAGAGTAAGAAGCCCTGCTTAACAAAAGCATTTACCATGGAAATTAGTTATCTGTACATATTATACTTCTTATATGCTAACCTCTCTGACCGTTTCATTTATTTTAAACTGTAAAAGTACACTTTCTAATGGTTCAGCATTAGGTTTGTCTGTATTATTTAAACAAAACCTGCCTGGAAAATGTCTGATGTCTATCCACATAGAATTTTGATGGGACGAGTGAAGACTGACATTGAGTGCATATTAGTAAAATCAGAAACTGTCCAACATGACCTTTAATAGAAAGCCAAGTGATTGGATTTGAAACGAACTGTTTTGTTGGTCCAAACCAAGATGGCACAGAAAAAAGATGTGGTTTAATATGTAAACACCACCGTTTTTCTTCTCACTACTTCTTTTGACAAAAGAATATATTTGCATATAATAAGCATGCAGAAAAATATTTTCAAAATGACTTCCTATATAAAATTAATATATAGTACTTATGTTTCTATAAATCTATATGGAGAGCTTCAGTCTGCAGATTTTCAAAATGCTAAAAAGCTATTGGATACCACAGTTTATGACTTATTTTCCTAAAATATAACCTTATATCGTGTTAAATCAATTATTGTGACACAATGTTCTACCACATTCTCATGAACTCTAAATCTTATAAGATAAACACTTGACATTTAATGAAGATGTGTTATTCTGTTCCTGTAGAAGGATAAAAATAATAATATATTTTGTGTTGATGTACAGCTCAAAGACACATCTCTTCCTGACAGGGATAAGGTCACTTGTCATAAAATTGTATTTGCTGTCTGAAAATTGATATGTAACCAGTGAAAAAGTAAAACCATTTAAAATTTTAGATGTGTGATAGAGATATTGACCTCTTCTTCTACCACATTATATATATACAAGTTACTTCCTATTTTCTCAAATTATGAGTATGTTTGAAAAGGCAATCTCTGTCACAATTGGTACATCTTGCATTATCTTGCTATCAGTGTATTTTAACATTCAATTCTAATACTTGAAATATTAAATAAACTTCCTTAAAGCAAAGAAATTTTCATATGTAAGATATTTCTGAAAAAGAAATGTACCTTCAGTAATGGACGAAATATAAGTTTAGGGATCTTTACTTCTTGTGAAATTATGCAAAGCAAAATATCTAGAATAAAGTAAAACTTACAAAAATGGGTAATAAAAATATAGGTTAAAAGGCAGACCAAAAAGCAATATGTATGGAATAATAGTATTTTTAAATGAATTGCTATATTTATTTTTATATTTATTTACATATACCTAGACATTCCAAATCATATCTAGGAATATGAAAATTGGAAACAAATGATGCTTACAATTATCCAAGTTATGATATCATTTAGTATTTATTTTCCACTGTGTTTTACCATGTGTTGTAAGTTTTCTGCAGTAAGCAAGTGTCATGTTTAAAATTATAAAACAGTATGCCAATATAAATTTTAATTCAGCCTATTTTAAGATTACAAACTGTTGTTTTCAATTTTTAATAATTTTTCAGGACTTATCCTTTCAATTGTCTTTCATTTATCTCTATCTCCTTGAGTTCTGTATCAGGCAAGGTTAAGATAATTGAGATGGGAATTAGATATTCCCAGTTGGTATCTTAAATCAGTTATATTTTGGGTGGCCTTAGATGCTTCCTAAATTTATAGAGATTGGGCTAAAGCCAAAGAAATCTCTTTCCAAATTCTCAATGCTTCTGTAATAGTTTAGTACTTTTTAGAGGCATTTTAAAATATCAATGTAAATAATAAAGGTTTATTGTGATCCTTTAAAATATAAAAATGTGAAGAAGGAAACAATCTCACTACTTTTGGGTAACTACTGGTAGTGATCCTTTGAACGTCCTTTCTTACTATAAATATGTACTTTAAAAATAAAGTGGGATTATGAGGGCAGGTTTTTTTCCTCTATTATATTTCCGGGCATATATCCAGCACCTACAAGGGCATCTGACCCATACTGATGGCTGTCAATATTTGATGAATCAATGAAATGAAGTTTTGCATATTCCTCGTTTCTCTCACATTATATTCTATATGATTTCCCCATATCTCTAAATATTCTTCACAGCCACTATTTTTAAATTGGCATTTTCTAAGCCCATTTTTTAAATGCTATCTTCCAAAGAAAACCATTGTCAATATTTTAGGGTGTTTCTCTATCACCATGCTTTCAGATGGAAGCACGAGACACTACTCCAATCATAAGACGTCCAAAGCGATGGAGTCCATTTATTGGTTTGTGTGTGTGAAGTCAGCTGCCATGGCCAGTTTAGGGCATGGTTGTATCAGGACTCTTGCTCACCTTCTGTAGGATTTTCCTCCCATCTACACCCTTCTTCAAGTGTTGACTCCAGGCTGGCCCTTTTCATAACAGCAAGAAAAGCACAACAGTGATGAGGGCTCACCACAAGATAGCTTCAAGAGTGAGAGGGAGCTCCTCCAGCATCAAAGATGATATGGATCTCCACTTTGAGAAGAGAGACACCCTGCTGTCATGTAACTTAACTATCAGAATTTAGAAAGCTGCCTTCCTAGACAGGAGTTTACTCTTTGTTCCAGGGATTCGTTGCCCAAGAAGATAACTCTGTAAACCAGTCAATAATGCCATTGTTTGTTGGCAGATTAGTCAAACTCCGTCCTTTACAAGGCAATATTTTGTACATGTGGGCAAACAGCCTTTTTCTCAGGACAACAGATTATTTAGCTGAGTAAACAGTGCACTTTCCAAACATTGTTTATTATTCAGCATTATTTCAAGATCCTTACTGTGTACACCAATCTTAAACTAATGTTTTGCTTTTTTTTTTTTTTTAAGATTTAATTTATTTATTTGACACAAGGAGGCAGAGTGGTAGGCAGAAGGAGAGGGAGAAGCAGACTTCCTGCTGAACAGGGAGCCTGATGCAGGACTTGATCACAGATCCCCGGGGCCATGACCTGAACAGAAAGCAGATGCTTAACTGACTGAACCACCCAGGTACCCCTTAAACTAGTATTGTATACACTTTGCCCCATCCTACTCAGATCCCCCTGTTGAAAGCCCTCAAACCCAGCACATGAAACCCTATTCTGACTTTCCTATTTTGAGATGATACTATGACTCAGTCAAGGTGGTACTTTCCTTGTTATTGTGGGAAAAAACTCAGCTTTCATGACCCACAGATATTCTAGTAGCCTTTTTGAAAATCAGTATTTGGTAATTTTGATGAAACCATGGCCAGGATTCAATGCAGAAATTATTCTACCTTTCTGTCTAGACCCAAATTTATCCCTCTCTCAGGGAGCATTGGGACCACTCTCAACAACTACAACACACATCTATCTATCTATCTATCTATCTATCTATCTATCTATCTATCATCTATCTACCTATTTATTTAAATTCCTAATCACATACCAGCTTTCCTCCATACCCCCACAGTGAAATAAATCTAAGTGAAGATTAAAAAGAAAACATCTGTGTTCGAGGACAAATCTAGCTGAACATTTCTAGAAATCATAAAAAACAAGGATGTCAAATTTAGATGTGTTTTACTAAAATGCTTTTGTAATTCATTTAAAAAAATGTTTCAATGTTTAAATCAAACATTATATCAGTTGATTGATTTATACTCACTCATCAAAATATTGTTTTGAAAAAATTTTTCCAATAGTCTTTTCTTCAAACCAGGAACTAATATATTTGCCAAAAAATAAATTGCATTCTATCCTTGAAAGCATTGAATCCATTTGACATATAAAATGCAATAGGTTTGAGTAGAAGCCAAACTTAGCCAAGTGTTTTCACTCATCCTTGCTGTTTAAGCTGGTGAACATACAATCTAATATATAATCCATGGTTTTAGAATTGCTGTGAAAAGTGTTATAAAACAACAAATAACTTTAATATTTATATGTCTAAATTGACAGCATTTTAAACTCATTTTGCATCTTGGAGCAGTTTCTTCTAAATGCTATTTCATATTTTGTTGTTATAACCATATAAGCATTGAATTATATATCAAAAGTATAAAAAACTTACAAATGGCAAAACTTGTATATCTTTTTTTTTACTTACCCTATTCTTGGATATATCTTTAGAACAAGTCTATTTCTCCCTGTATTCATGATGGACTGACTATATCCTTTTGATCCTCTCTTTGCCTTTCAACATAAGAGACAAAATATTCAGTTGCTGAAATTCTTGGAATAACATCCAGTTTAAAAGTAGACATTTATTTAAAATCTATCATCTTTTGGGGTAGTATCATATCTGGGAAAAGATTCGGCTCTTATCCTGAATGAACTCGTGCTAACCTTTGGAAGCAAAAAAAAGTCCATGATGTTCTATTGCAAGATAAACAATGTAGAAATTTACGAGTTGCCTTTGAAAGACATAAAAAAGTGTTTAATCCAAGAGAAAAATAAAATATTAAAATACAGAAGAAACAAATCTTAGACACTTTGCTACAAAACTCCTATAATATTATATAGCTGTGTAGAGAGCAAAGAGAGTGAAAGGTTTGCCTTAGATGATCAAATTAGTTCATAGCAGATAGGGAATAGTGTCAAAAATCCAGGTTGCATTATTTCTGGCCTATGATGACATTATTATTATTATTATTATTATTATTATTATTATTATTATCATCATCATCATTGTTATTAAATATCAAACCTTTGTGAACCTATAAGGTAAATCCTTTATAAATATCTACCTCTGGGCCTCAAAAGTGTCTTCTACAAACATTCATCAGTTTATGAGGATATATATGTGTATATGGTTAAGTGCAGAAAGAAATAGCCCAAGTGATGCTGGAGATTTTGCACTTTTAATCAATTGTTCCTGATTGTCTAGAAGACTCTAAGAATGGAAGAATATCCTAGGTGAGGTGGAATTGTTTCTAGGGAGAAAAGAAAAGGAGAGAACAATATAAATGTTCTACCAAAATAAATTATACTATAAATTTGCAAGATGTTATCATTGGGAGAACCTGGGTAAAGGATACATGGGATCTCTCAGTATTATTTCAAATAATTGTATGTGAATCTAAAGTGATTTTAAAATAAACAGTATAAAAAAATAGTGGGACTTCCAGTTTCCAATTCCACATATAAAGTGCTTAGGAATTGCCATTATATTGTAAGAAGTAAAAGACTGAACGGACTGAAAAATCAACACTTCTCAGATTCTTAAGAGATAGAGGATACAGGGCAAACTTCATCCCTCAGGTTTGGAGGGAAATGGATGAATTCAGGGAGCCAGGACTTACCTGAGCTGGAACTGCCATTGGAACCAGTCTGGGGTAGGAAAACCTGAACTGTAATTGATGAATATCAAATTACATCACATCAACATGTCTGAAGTTAAACCCTCCTGGGGTTCACAGTCAGGAGGGCTGTGGGTCACCACAATATTGTGAAATTTACCTCCAGGAACTCTGATTAAGTTGCCATTGTAAACAACAAAGAAAAATCCCCCTTCTGGCAGGAGGAGAGGAAAAGGAACCATTTTGAAAAACACCATAGCACTCTGATCTTCTTAAGACCTGCCCTCAGGGGAAACTACTTAACCAGAGCCTAATCTATTGGGGTATTCAGCATCATGCTGGAAGTCCTAACTGATACAAAAAGACAAGTAAAGGAAGCAAAAAGTATACAGATTGACAAGGAAGAAATAAAACTGTTTTTGTACTCCAGTGACATCATCTATGTAGAAAATCCCAAAAATTGACCATAAAATTCCTGGAACTAGTAAATGATTGAAACAAGTTTGTAGGATACAGTGTTAATATACAAAAGTCATTCGCTTTCCTGTGTAACAGCAATAATAAGTAGAATTTGAAATTAAAATACAATACCATTGAAATTAGTATCCCCCCAAATAAATACCCAAGTGTAAATCTAACAAAATATGTTCAAGATCTATTTGAGACAAGCTACAAAACTCTGATGGACAAAAATTTTTAAAAATTGAATAAATGGAAAGATATTTTCTGTTCATGGATAGGAAGACACTATTTTATCAAGGTGTCACTACTAAAGGTTCATCGGTTTTAACAAACATCTGTTGGGGGATGTTGATAGTATTGGAGTCAATGCATGTGTGGTGTAGAAAATATATGAAAAATCACTGTACATTTGTCTACACTAGTTTAGTGAACCTAAACTAGTAAAAAATGATCTTTGAAAAAAAATCCCCAATACTAATTCTAAAAAAGGAATATAAATGCTATGCTTCACCTACTGTAATTATTAGAAAATAGTTTATCACAGATCATTCCTCCCAGGGAATCCTGTCAACACATGTACATATGAAGGTGGTATTCTGTTTGTGCTGAAGTCCACTGATTCTTTGCTCACCCTATCTTCATCTAACCTCCCCCTTCCCTTCAGATCACTTGGGGAATTCGGTTAACAGGGGGACACTGGTGAAAAATGGAATAAAAAAAGGAAATAATCCAACAATGTCTTCCCTTCTCTACTGCTTTGTTCACCCTCTCTTGTCTATGGTCAGACTCACCATGAATCCATCTTCCAATGGTGATGATAATCTTTGGCCTCTAGGAGTATCACTCACTCCTTCTTGCTCAATAGCATCTAAGGACAGTCAATAAACTTGGGGTTGCCTAATATGCCCATGGCTGTTCTTTTCATTTTTTGCTTTTATGGTGGGATCTTGACTGATGGAACAGAGCAGAGAGGTCAACCAATAAGAAAGCAGACATGAGCGAGGGATCTTGTTTAAACAAGAACTCTTGGAAAAGTGCACAGAAACCACAAGGTCTGGTTTTTCAAAAGGAGCCATTTCTTTTTTCTACATGCCCACAGCAGTCTACATTGGAGCTTTTATTAACTACATCTTGCCTTGTTCTTGTTGCCTTTCTCCAGGTTATTCTAAGATTTTGTGCTCTGTATTTTTCTTCTCTCTCTTTTCTTTATATAGCAAAGTGCCTATATATTTAAGATTGCCAATAAATATTTGTTGAATAAATTAGTATATGTTTAACTTCCTATAACTGAAATCTTCTAATAACTTTTGTACAGAACATAAAAATTTAGTAAGGTAGGTTATTTAAGTGCTCGATGGGCCTCATAATTGACAATCTGTATAAATTAACTAACTTTATAAATAAAATCTGTATAGGGCAGCCCAGGTGGCTCAGTGGTTTAACACTGCCTTTAGTCCAGAGCCTGATCCTGGAGACCCAGGATCGAGTTCCACATCAGGCTCCCTGCATGGAGCCTGCACCTCCCTCTGCCTGCGTCTCTGCCTCTCTCTCTCTCTGTCTCTCAAGAAAATAAATAAATAAAATCATAAATAAATAAATAATAAAAACTGTATAAATCAAGACTTTTGCCTAAAGAGCTAACAGCTTTTTACATACAAGTCTATGTAATTGGGGATCCCTGGGTGGCTCAGCAGTTTAGCACCTGCCTTCGGCCCAGGGTGTGATCCTGGACTCCTGGGATCAAATCCCACATCAGTCTCCCTGAATAGAGCCTGCTTCTCCTTCTGCCTATGTCTCTGCCTCTCTCTCTTTTTCTGTGTCTCTCATGAATAAATAAATAAAATATTTTAAATAAATAAATAATGCATTTATGTAACTTATTTCATCAAGTTTTCAAACATCGCCTTGAAATAGAAGTAGAGAATATGGCTCAGCTGTGATCAGTGTTCTGGTTTTTAAACAGCTGTTTTAATTTGTTCCTTCTATATGATTTTATCGATAAACTATCTAGTTACTTTTCTCTAAATCATTTGACATTGTATTCAGGTAGATGATAACTCTTTTCATATTTTATTTCCTTTTCCTACCAATAGCCAGATGATAATGTTGTATTCTGAAAATCTTTTTTATTTCTCAGTGGAATTGTTTGACACATATGAGTTTATCATTCTTCTGAATAAAATTTACCTAAACTTACGAGGGAAATCATATATGATGGAATCTTGAATTATATCCTTAGGGTAAAAATATGGAAGGATATTACATTCCTAGAAAATAGCTGCCTATAGTGTCTTACCAGGCTTCCTCATGTTCACTGCACATATTACCAACTCGCTTAATATTGCTAATTAGTAAAAAGGAGTCATTATACATAATCAGAAAAGGTCTTTCATAAGCACATTGAGAAAAGGAAATATTTTAGATTAGACCCTTTTACTCATTATTTATGTTGTTTTGAATCAGTGATTCAGACAAGTACTGAAATCACTTAGACTGATCAGTAAAATCATCAGACATTAAATCTCTTCTTTTTAATTTTTTATTTAATCACACCATAAAAATATGAAATGGACAATCGAATTGATCAGAATTTGGCTTCCATAGTCCTCCAAATTGGCTTCATTACTACTCTTAATAAACTGACTCTTAAATTAATGAAAGATGTGAAAACAAGTGTTAGTGTTTGTTTTTACTGGTTGGGAAGTAATTCTCATTTATTTAAAAATGCATGCAAAGTTTCATTTGGGAAGAACTTTCATAACTGGCATCTGTTAATCATTTCAGAGTTAAATATGACAGTGAAGGCAGAGGGATATTTTCAAGGGAAATTAATTTTGTTTGAATTCTTTGGCAAGGAGGTCATTAAAGAGAAAAGCCTCACTGGAAGAACAACTGAAAATAACATTTCTTATTAAAGAGCTTTGGTAGACAGTTGGAAAATTTATTGAAAAGGTTTAGGTTTAAGGGTAAAAAGAAAGCCAAACATTTATAAAAATGTGATAGGAGGAAGATTTCTGTAATTTAAAGTTGTATTGAAAATATGGGCATGTTGTTTGGCACAAAAATTTAGACACTGTTTTAGCTTCCTGCCTGTTGAACACTTAATCTTTCCAAGGCAATCCATTATGTGTAATGTGTAAGCAATGGCAAGTGGTAACTATCATTACCAGGTGGTTATTTGCAATGCAAATTCTAAACTCTAACTCATAGATGGTTGGTTCTGGCAGTTGCCAAACAGCTGGGTTTTGAACCTTAAGCCCATAGGATGGCCAACACTATAATTCCACAAGAATTTCTCTAAACATACTAATTTTTCCCCAATTCATCATCATCATCATTTCATAGCACCTAGTAGCCCAGTGTGGCATTAGAGATGCAGCAAAATCGAATTAGAAAGTCATGGTCTTTCTTCCTTGGAAAATAATTGTTGAAGGGAAAAATTATATCACATGCAAAATTACTCAGAATATGCATTAAATATATTTAAAAATTGAATTTGATCTCTTTTTAAAGATTTATTCTATCATAAACAAATAAAAAATTTTAAAAAAGGGATCCCTGGGTGGCACAGCGGTTTAGCGCCTGCCTTTGGCCCAGGGTACAATCCTGGGGATCCAGGATCAAATCCCACGTCAGGCTTCCGGTTCATGGAGCCTGCTTCTCCCTCTGCCTGTGTCTCTGCCTCTCTCTCTCTCTGTGTAACTATCATAAATAAATAAAAATTTAAAAATAAAGATTTATTTATTATTATTATTATTTATTAAATTGAGAGAGAGACAGAACATGGGGGGTGGTGGGACAGAAGCAGAAAGTCTGAAACAGACTTTGTGCTGAGCACAGAGCCTGACACAGGGCTCAAACTCATGACCCTCAGATCACAAACTGAGCAGAAACCAAGAGTCATATGTTTAACTAACTGAGCCACACAGGGGCCCTTAAGTATTGAATTTTGTCTTTATTTGTCAAGAGAAACACTTCACAATTACTTTTTGTCCAGCATTTGACCCAATAATTCTTCTAAAGTTACTCACAAACGTTACCAATGACCTACTGAACAAAATATTTTTATCTTCCATGAGCCTCCATTTTTCTTTTTTTAAAGATTTTATTCATGTATTGGAAACAGAGTGAGAGAAAGATCACAGACGCAGAGGAAGAGGGGGAAGCAGAGTTGCCACCTAACAGAGAGCCAGATGCAGGGCTTGATCCCATGACTCTGAAATTGTGACCTGAGTCAAAGGCAGATGCTTAACCTACTGAGACACTCAGGTGCCCTGAGCTCTCATTTTTCTTAGTCGATCTATTGAACACTCCTATCTGTATTTTCCTGAGCTGTTCAATATGCCTCAGTAACCATCCATTCACCATTGGTCATCAAAAATCTTACCATGCCACCTCTTCCATAATATCATACCCATGCCCTAGGTGGATTTAATTGTACCTTCCTTATGAGGTCTATTGCATGTTCATAACTCAAGTTTCTTGGATATTTGAACTTTAATTCTCTCATATATTAAATAGGAATAATGCCTTCCAGAATACACTTTGCTTGTTTGTTTTAAAATCACATTATTTAATGCAATAATAACATAAAGTGAGTGGTAGTTGTTATTAGATTATCAAGAAACTAGCTCTCTGCTACTACTGATTAAAACAAACCATGTCCCTACTCTATTAAATAATTCATTATACTTTACTGGAATCATACATTAAAGTCACTGTCTGCCACAAGACTGTAAACCTGTGGTGACAGGAAGTGTGCCATTTTTTCCCCCTGATATCTTCTGCGCTGAGCACAGAACTGACATATTGTTAGTGGTAGAAGTTCAAGAAAAAATTGTTGGATAAATATTTCAAATTGATAAATAAATAATTTAGTAAATGATAAATCACTATTGCCAATAGTATATGAATAATATGTATACATAAAATAAATTAAATTAAAAATAAATTCTTACATTAATTAATCACTCATCCACTCAATTTTTTCAAATTTCCTTGTTAACATTCTAGAAAAAATAAAATAGACTGATCTATTACATTACAGTATTAAATTTTCCTATATTGTTCTCGTAAATTGAGTGCCAGGAAGTACCTAGCCAGCCAGTGAATTTATATAGTAGGTCCCAAATTTCATTTTGGTAAATAAACCAAATTAGTTTTTCCAAGTTTCGCTTGAATTGCAATGAGCACATTATGACCAGATCATTCATTCAGATGTTCTTAAATGTAATATGCAATTAGTACTCTAGCATTTAATGAATGCTGCCATGGAACAATTCATCTTTTTAGGTACATTATAAAGTGAAGAGAGGCATAAAATTCAAAGTATATTTGATCAGGTGAACTAAACCAATGGTTAAAGTTGTCTTTAAAGTGGATGATGAAAAAGAATAATAAAATGAATGATGATTGTATGCTGACCCCCCACCTCACAACACCACCAACACTGCTACTGCTGTTGGTTTGTGAAGATAATAGTCTAAGTTCTGAGGTGGGTCCTATGGGAACCTCTTTTTCAATGATTTCCTCTCTCCTCCAACATCTTTGCAGTTATTAAAATTCCTCTGTCTCCAGTATGTATGTATTTAGTTATGTTTTAAAAATTCACTTTTCCATCTATAGCTTAAAACTAGTGACTGGAGTATTATGAGTATTTGTAATGTTTCCTATTCCTTGTAAAATATAATAGAAAAATATGTGTATTATAAAATAATGAAATTGTAATGTGTGGGTTTTCATCTTTAATAACTAATAACTGCACATATCTTATTGTGGTTTATTGGTAATGGCATCTTTGGGGAAGAAATTAAAGATTGTATTAATTAATTTATTTAAGAGATAGAGCACGGAGTAGGTTGGGAGTAGGAGCAGAGGGGGAAGGAGAGGGACAAGCAGACTCCACGCTGAGCATGGAGCTCAAGGGGCTCAATCTCATGACCCTGAGATTAGGACCTAAGCCAAAATCAAGAATTGGAGATTTAACTGACTGAGCCACTAGTGCCCCTGGGGAAATATTTTTTTAAATGTTATCAATAATTTATCAGCTTAGGATAGGATGCTGAAGAAAATTATCTTACTTAAGCAATTCCCATAGAAATGTTTGTTGACCCATTTTCATTGATTTGCATCCCTCTCATTTAAAAATAACTCTGCCTTTCTTCCAAAGTCTTCCATGCCTGGATATCCAATCTTTTGTGTTATGTTGGTATGGTTTAATTATGGTCTAAGAAGAATATTCAATCATGGACCACTCCCAGCTCCCAGCTTTTTCTTCTTTCTTTTTTTTTCCTTTTTATTAAAAAAAATCCACCACTTTTAATTTTCCAATTTGTGTTATTAAAAAACAACTTTTATATATGAAAAGGCTGAACATATTTGTAATTGGTTAAAATTAACAAATATCACTTTTAAATGTGCATACTGAGAACTGAGCAGTCCTAATAAGAGCTCCTGTCACCCCTACTTATTGTCTCTAAAAACTGATTATCAGCATTGGAAATAAGTTCTTTCAAGTCATTTCATTCCAAAGGAGATTTAGAAGGCACCCTAAATCCCACTACTGAAGACACCCTCAATGTAAGGCATCCTTCTTTTCTTACAGAGAGATTTCCACTCTCTCTTCAGGATGCCTTTTGAATGCCCCAGATAATGGGAGCTTTGAAAACAGGAATATTTAAAAAATGTAGCAGCACTGAAGGGGCTAGCAAATAGGAAGAAATAAAGAACTTTATAAACTCCAATCCAAATGCATATTGTAAATTAGAGAAGGGTTGTCAGAACATCAGCTATGCTGCTTATTATATGTTCTATAAAATTAATGGTATTTGTCTAGGGTTTTTTTTAAAGATGTATTTACTTATTTGAGGGAGTGACAAAAAGAAAGAGACAGAGACAGAGAGAGCAGGAGGAGGGGCAGAGGGAGAGGGAGAGGGAGAGAAAATCTCAAGCTGACTCCATACTGAGCATAGAGCCTGAGGTCAGGCTCCATCTCACAACCCTGAGATCACGACCAGAGCTAAAATCAAGAGTCTCACACATAACCAATTGGGCCACTCAGACATCCCCTAGTATTGTTTTTTAAATCCAATGTCTTTATTTATTTTGCTTTTAAAATAATATATATTATATATAATATATATAATATATATTTTATTATATATATCATATATATATATACTTGTCTTCAATTCATATTTAAAGTGATGCTATTTTTAGGTTTATTAAGTGGTGTTCTTTTCAGTAAAGATAATTTTAACCACCAATTCTAAATAGGTACCATAATTGCATTTCAAATGAAAAAAATGAATTTATCATTTACTTTATACAAATATTTGTAATAATCTCTAATTTAATTTCGACCTACTTCATTTTTCTTCCACTGGCATCTCTCTCTCTCTCTCTCTCTCACACACACACACACACACACACACAGAAACACAGACGACCTCAAAAAAATAAATAAGGCTTCAGAAGGACTAAGAGAAAGAATTACATATTCATTCTGACAAAATACTGTTTTCCTATGATGCTGTGGGCTTTCTTATATTAAAAAAAAGATACAAAATCTCATGCCAGATATGCAGTCAAAATGATTTTTGAATGTTGACAGTTACACTTTTTTAAATGAATATAGATCTCAGCAAATAAATGTCAGCACTCTACGCATGGAGCCTGAAATTTGTATTTTGTAGTGAAGAAACTGATGTGAAATAATGATTTACATCAGTGATATGAAATTCTATGATGAGAAAAAGGCAAATGCAGGCAGTGAAGAATAGAAGTGTTATTCACATGGCTGGTGCCAGGAAAAATTGAAAAAGCTTTCCTTTTTCTCCTTCTCCTTCTCTTCTCCTTCTCCTTCTTCTCCTTCTTTTTTCTTCTTTCTTTCTTTCTCTCTTCTTCTTCTTCTTCTTCTTCTTCTTCTTCTTCTTCTTCTTCTTCATTCATCCTACATTAATCTGTTTATCTGTGATCTGGACATAATGATAGGATCATTGATGCTGTACCATTCATTAATAAAACCCACTGTATACATTTTTTAACTATAAAGGCAACCTGTTTATTATACTTTGATTTGCTAAGTGTACAGTCCTGTGTAAGAAGTGCTATGACAGAAGAAGAAAGATAGCATGTTATTAATTTTATGAACATAATATATCCTTTGGTTATTTTAATTAATATGCTCTTCTTCATTAATGTTTTCCTACTCTCTATGTGTCTCCTACCTGTAGCATGTCTCATTCAATTATCTTTCCCCCCCACCCCCATATTTAAAAACAGAGACAGGGAAAATTTTATTTTAATTCTGAGAGAAATATTCAATATATTAAAATATCTGCTAGGCATACTGAATTTACATGACTTTAAGTATACTATTGCTATTTGTTCATTGTCCTAATATAAATTTCATATATTTGACAATATCTGGACACATGTTTGGTTGTCCTAACTGGGAATGAGTGCTACTGGTTTCCAGTGTCAGAGATCGAGGATGCTGCCAAAAATCCTATAATGAAGAAGACAGATCCCTCTGCAACAAAGAATTATCTGACCCAAAATGCCAATAGCTGTACAGTATGAGTTTGGGAGACTCAGGACAGGAAATGTAGAAGCTGTCAAAGAAGGTAGCATGAGCAAAGCGGATGCCAGGAAAGGACAGAATGAGTCAGCAAGGGAGAGAAGAACGGTCACTAAACATTTGCTAAATATGTGAAGTAGCACTATCTACCTCAGTTACTCTTCTGTGAATTCACAATAGTAATTAAATTTCAGTGCATAGACATCACGCCAAGTACCATGGGCAGTATACACACAAATTTAACATACTTTGCTTTAGGATTATTAATCCTATTAATCAACTTAAACTTTACTTGACTCAAACTTTTGCTTTCTGAATCTAACCCTATCATATAACCCTTCATTCCTTGGAGCTAACAGACAAAAATTATGAGACACCTCACAGCTGAATCAATTGAAACACAAAGCTTGAAAATTATTCATGATCGAGAAGAAAATTTGTATTAAAGAGGAATATGTTCACTTGGAAAATGCATAAAATATAGCAAAATAAAACAAAGTGTAGGATGTAAAAGAAAGTGATTTAAAAAGCATCCTATACAATTGTATTTCATATCGAATTATTAAAAGGTTAAGGGGATCTAGGTGGCTCAGCGATTGAGCATCTGCCTTTGGCTCAGGATGTGATCCCTCGGCCCGTGATGGAGTCCCCCATCGGGCTCCCTGTTTCTCCCTCTGCCTATATCTCTCTCTGCTTGTATCTGTCTCTGCGTCTCTCATGAATAAATAAATAAAATCTTTAAAAAATAGTAAAAATAAAATGTTAATTTGTGAGCAAGGCATGCCTCTTCTATATATAACTTGCTGTAAATCGATCATATTAACAGGAGAATTTGGGGCTTAGAGGGGGTGCAACTTTGGGAAGCAACTCAGTGAAGCTCTCCATGGTCATTCTTTTACGTCCAAGTGCTGGCTGGGTCTCCTAACAGTCAAGCCAAAGCTGCTTTCTCTCTCATTTATTTATTAATGGAGAAAAGCAGGAAAATTCCAGAAAAGAAAGAGGAACGCAAAAAAATGGTTTCATATTACCAAGTGTATTCTTATACTGATGACCCAAGTTATATATTCGTCTTTACCCCATCATTTGAATGTTCAATTAATCAAGTCAGTTAATATAAAATATATCAATAATCTCACTGGATTATTTGCTTTCTCTTAAAATGGCAGATTGTAGTATAATGAAAAGTCATTTATCACTTACATTTAAGTGAGCTGAATGCCCTAGGAAAATGCATTTCATCATATTTAATTGTTAGGGCAAGACTCATGATATATTATTTTGATACTTAAACTCACCCTATGAAGAATTCAGTTTGCAGTGAAGCAAAATCCTCAGAGAGAAAGGAAGATGATATAGTCTGTCCTGCCTTGTATCGTAGGTTTGACTAACTTAAGCATGATTGCTTTCCTGATTTGATTTACCTGCTTTGGCTATCTAAGGAGTCGTAATATATATTTTGAGACCTTTATAACAGTTTTTCTATAGGGATAGTACAGGTCTCTGAAACCTTGTAGAATTAAACACAAAGAATATGTTTTGTTTTGTTTTCAGGGATTGAAAATCTAGCAAGATTACTTTTTGTAAACTAATTTTTAAGAGTTTCCCATAATTTAAGTCTTGCTTATTAGGCTGGTATATTTTTAGGAGAATTTGGATTTTTGTAACATAATTCTTGGAATATAAAATTTCAATTTGCAATAGTAGCTTTGTGATAAACTTGGTTTAAATAATAATATTTTAATTAATCTCAAAATCCTTAAGTTATATCTTAGTAAATTTTCACTATAAACATTAACTATGTTTAAATCAATTTCAATTCTATCCAGAATAAGTGGAATCTAGCATAACTCATGATTTTGTTTGAAAATGAATATTTTAGAGAATCTTCTGGGGGATTAACTGGCAGATATCTGGTGGTTTAGTTTATCGGTTTGTTTAAAGAATCACTTCATTGAGGGGTGCCTGAGTGACTCAGTTGTTCGAAGCCTTGGGTTCTTGATTTCTGCTCAGGTGATGACTTCAGAGTCGTGGGATCAAGCACTGGGATGGGCTCTACACTCAGCAGCAGGGTGTCTGCTTGAGATTCTCTCTCCCTCTCCTTCACTCTTCCCACCTGCATGCACACTCTTCCTCTCTCAAATAAATAAATAAATCTTTTAAAAAATCACTTCATTGAAGTATGATTGACATACAAAAAGCTGTTCATATTTAATGTATGCAACTTGTGGCATAGAGCCACTTGTGGTAGAGCATTCAACTCTTGATATCAGGGCCATGAGTTCAAGCCTCATGTTGGTCAGAGCAGAAAGTCCACTAAAAACTAATAATAATAATAATAATAATAATAATAATAATTAATAATAATAATAATGTAAAGAACTTGATGAGTTTAAAAATAAGCATACACACATGAAACGATCAATGTCATAAATCTATTCCAAAGTTTTCTCCTCCAAAAATTTTCTCTCATTATTTTTTCTAAGTGTATGTTAAGAACACAATATAAGACCTTCCCTTTGAGCAAAATTTTAACCAAGAATAGACAAATCAGGTTATACTCAACTAAGAAGTTTTATAGAGCAAAATAATCATCAAAGTAAAAAGATAGCTTATGGAATAGGAGAAAATGCTTACAAATCATGAATCTGGTAAATAGTTAATATGAAAATACATAAGAAACTCCTACAATTGAGCAAGTAAACAAATAACCTAACTGGAAATGGGTAAAGGATCTAAGTAGATATTTCTCCAAAGAAGATCTGCATGGAAACAGGTATCTGAAAAGATGTTCCACATTACTAATTATCAGACTCTTAAATTAACAAAAAAACTAGATGACAGTTCTGATCTCATAGCTCTTTCTCAAGGATTATTGTCTGGTAACTCATGATATAATAATTGCCATAACTGTTGAAGACTTTCTGGTATTTTTGTTATTTTTATTTTATTTTTGTGACACCTTTACCTGTCACAATGCATTCGAAAAGATTGCACAACATATATGTGTGATAAATTTTAAGTTAACATAATAAAAATTGTGTTTTGTGTTGAAAATCATTGGATACAGTTATCAGCTCTTAGAGACCAGGAAAGCCATCCCAGGTTTTAGAAATTACTGCTTTAGGGGTCCCCGGCTAGCTTAATTGGTAGAACATGCAACTCTTGATGTGATCATGAGTTTAAGCCCTACATTAGATATAGAGATTACTTAAAGATGATTTTTTTTTTAAAAAAAGTACTGCTTTATGCCATTGAAATATTAGCATGAATAGATTATTCATAATTGGCAAAACTTAGAAGCAAACAAGATGACCCTCAATAAGTGAGTGAATAAATAAACTATGGTACATCCAGACAATGGACTATTATTTAGCACTACAAAGAAATGACAGAAAAGAAGTATCAAGCTGTGAAAAGACTTGGAGGAATTTTAATTTTAAATGCATGTACCTAAATGGTGACTCTAGTGTGAAGAGGCTATGTACTGTGTGATTTCAAATATATGGCATTCTGGAAAAGGCACATTTGGGGTGGGGAGAGACAGTAAAAAGATTGGTGATCATCAGGGGTTTGTGCAGCAGGGACTGAACAATGAAGAGGTTGAATATGAGGATTTCTAGGGCAGTGAAAATACTCTGTATCATATGGTGTTGGTAATTGCATGTCTCATTCATCAAAACCGATAGAGTGTGCCACACAAATGATGAGCCTTGATCTAATTATGGACTTTAGTTCATGATAATATGTCAATATCAATTCATTAATTATAAAGAATGCACCAACCTAGATGCAAAATGTTGATGATGGGGGCCGCTATGGGGATGATAAGGGAAACATATGGATAGAAACATTCTCTTTATTTCCTGCTGAAGTTTTCTATAAACTGAAAACTCAAAAAATAAAACCTTTAATTTTAGATTACAAATCAATACACTAATTTGTACTCAATAGATTATCTTGCAAAAGAAGCATACGGTCTTCTAATACACTTGTCATCATCCAATGCAGTGCCACCACAGATGAATCAAATGGTACTGCCCTTCAGATGTTGAATTCTGCTTTGATACTCAAGTGATTATCTATGTGTATGTGTGCTTGTGTGTATGTGTGTGAGTTGGGTGTGTGTTCAAGGGACAATGAAGAAATTGTACACACTTGTTATTTGATGTGGTATATAGTTTGTGCTTCTAAGGAATAAAGAAAAGAATTTAAGTGAAACGACCTATTAACCTGTTTTCTTTTTTACCCCCCTTCTGTTTGTTTGGTTGTCATTGCTGTTGTTTTTAATCTATATTAAAAAGTCAATGTTACAAGTGCAGTAATAGACTATATTTCAAATGGGAAGCAATAACCTGTTAAGAACAAACTCATACCTTCAGATGAGAAACAAAATTAACCTTGGAAGTCAAACACAAGGCAGTATGCTAACTAAAGATTTTTTCTGCGTAGAGAGAAGATCTATTAACATGAATCCGACTAATTACTAGAGTATCATCTTATCTGTGGTGAATATAAATTCTGAGAGCCATTAACTTTTTAGATACACAAAGGGAGTCATATTCTTTTACTTTGTTTATAACAAAATACATTTCTTAGAATTGTGATGAAAACGTATTGAGGCACTTTCTTAATTTTATTACAAGCTAAACAATAATAAATGTTATTCTTAGGAATTACATATATATGTATACATATATATCTGTGTTAATATATAATATATATTATATTATATATATATATATACACACACATTCATATGCTTCCATCTCAAAAACAAGACTATGGTTCTAAAATACATTACTTCCAAAATTAGTGAATTATTTAGAATCAAGAAAATGAAATTATCATTTTTGTCATGTGAATAGTAGTTTATGGATAAGAACTACAAATGCAAATGTGGTTTAGACATAGAATCGGTTATGGTGTAGAGAATAGTAAAGTGATCTTAATGCATTTAATACACAGTAGGACTAGTAAAATAGTAATGCATTTAATATTGTTAAATCACCTATATTTCCATACTTTAGAATTTGCCTTTTTTTTATCGGGTCATTACAGTTAATAATTTGGGGAGGAATCTTAAATAGAATTTTATCACAGTAGAATAATATGTTTCCTTCTTCATCTGGCTTTCTAATTAATATCTCTGAATGATTGAATAAATCAGTGCAAATGGAGTCATAAAACAGAACATAATGATGATGATATTTAATAATATTATCAATAATACAATATTGTCATTCAAAAATTCATGTCAACACATATCTCACTGCAGTGATATGCAAGTTGATGTTTAGTATTTGAAGTATGACTTCTAAAGACCTTTGGGTACATCTAATATCTCCTAGTTATTACATATTCACTGTATAGTTCCATTATAATTCCAAAATACAATAGAGATGAGCTTCTTTAATTCTTGGATCTCCACAACCTAATTTTGGTGCATTTAGCAAGTAAAAAGAATATGGGGGTGAAGTCAATGGACAGTTTCTTTTATGCAATTATATGACCATTCTGTGTGTGTGCGCGCCCGTGTGTGCATATGCATGCACTCACTTGGGTATATATGTGTGTCATAATCAATTTTAAATAGTGAAAGATGACTGGTCAGAGAAACAGCCAGATTGAAATGTTCGCATTCTCTGTCTCTGACCCTGTGTCTCTCTCCCCTCTCAGAAACAGTGTGACAGCATGGGCAGAGGTATTACCGTGAGAAAGCTGATCTGAAAGCTTCAGTGGCTTCTCTATTCTTTTACTTCTCTTCTCCGTGATACCACGTAAGTCCCTTTAACTTTCTAAGACTCAGTATCCTTTTACATAAATCAGCTTTAGCAATGCTTTACCTGTATCACAGAGGCATAGAGAAGTCTGGATGAAAAGAAAAAGAATTTAAATAAAATATTAAAAGTAATAAAAATAAAATAAATTCCAAGCCTTAAGCCTGGATGAAACACTATGGAAATAGTTTACAGATCTCTAATATACCTCATAGAGGCAAGTCAGTATTATTCATCATGAATAGTAAATATTTTTTATTATTATGACTGGACCTTATCGACTGTGACTGTATTAGGAAACTCAGACAGGTAAGGTGGGCATCAGGGAAAGAGACCAGCACTACATACAATGTACAATTGTTTTATCAAGTAAGGAATATACAGGACCAAGAAAACCTTGCAGAAAATAATACGTAGAAGTTCCAGTAACAGAGCTGGTGATATTAGGAGATTGCTTCCTACAAATGATGGTACCTTTTTGTAAGGAAGCCTGAAGTTTAGGAGAAATCCTGGGACCTGCAGAACCCTTTGAGGAAGGACAATAAGTTCTGATACACAGTGGAAGTGTGTGCCAGACAGAGAAACAAGCCAGACTACAGAAAATAACCCTTAGAATGAATGGCTAGGACTGAAATATTAGGATAGCCATTTCCAACTGAGAAAAACCAAATGTCTGGTAACTTTAAACACACACACACACACACACACACACACACACACACACAAACACCTTTTTATTTTAAGCTGCTGACTGTGTTCCTTTACAAAAAAATAAAATGTGTTAGACGCCATTAAGCATCTAAAGTAAATAATAGCTGTTTTTAAGTGTCAACATAAATTTACAGGTAATCTTCTAAGATCTTGCTATGATTTGCTATCACAATAGTTGTTCTGAAGATGTTAGAGAGAAGAAAAGCCATAAATGCTGGATTGTCTGTTGTCACTGTTCTATTTGCTTTGGCAGGGAGAAAGCAGGTTTCATGACATTTAAAAATATGACTTAATTTTAAAAATACACATTATTTTGAAAACAACACTCAGGGAGTGAGTGGAATCAATTATGTAAAGTGATGAGTACATGTAAAATTTCTTCGTTTCAAGTAAAATGACATTCACTTTAACCTCAGTTATTTATGTTTGGTGGTGACTAGAGATAGGCCCATAGGAAGTGACAGAGCTCTTTAGAGTAGAAATTACATTTTTTTTTTACAATACCATCTTTTTAAAACTGTTACCGAATTTGTCTGAATAGTCATTAAGTCAGAAAACCAAATTATTTCTTTAGCTCGAAATGATTAAAAGCTAACAAACAAACAAAAAAGATGTTTCAAAGCAAATTAAATCTGGCCTCTGATTTCAGTAGAGTACTAGGAAACTGTAGCCAATTCCCTTATATAAGAACTTCAGATACCAACATATCTAAGATCAAGTGGAAAGGAAAGATACAGTTCATTCTTGAAACTACCAAATATGTACCTAGGCCCCAGAGATTGTAAACCCCACATAAAAATCAGACTCAGGTGCTTAATAAATGTTGTAAAGGAGTGATTCAACCAAAGTTAGAAAAAAGACAATAATTCGTATTTTGAAACCCAGGCTTAGCTCTGTATCAAAAATACACTGTTGAAAACTTTTCATTCAATTTAGACTGAAACAAAAAAGAAAGAAAGTAATTACCTAGGGAGATAATTTTTACTGAGTTCTTACCTGACCTTGTGGGAGAAAAACAGAAATAATTTAATAGACCATGAATATTCAGCAACACAGTAAATATACGTGAGCCCTATTTCTGGATTGCACATAGGAGCAAATAATTGTGTTCTATGTCTAGTACTCAAAGCACAAAAGATCTCTTTGGAGGACCTCCTTGGATACAGTTTGGCAAAGCAAAATACTCAGAGAGGAAAAAGATTACATACTGTATTGTGTCTTGTATGATAGATTTTAGTGAACTTCAACACAATTGCTTCCATGATTTACTTTGCTTGCTTGCTTCCTAATGTGATACCTCTTTCAATCTAGAGTGAAATGTAAAATCTATACCTTGGGTCAGTTATCTCATAGGATGGAAATATGAAACTGCCATTCATGAGCAGAATATAGGTATCATTTCAAAAGTGATTATCTTTGGTTATTTATCTCAGGGGATTAGAACAAGTTTTTATTGAGGTTTAGGCCACAGACCATGAATATTGAGAACATAGAATCAGTCAGTCCCTAAAAGGAGCATTTAACTTTGATACTGTCCTTCTGTGGACATTTTACCCATTTTTAACTAGTAACTATATAAGCAAAAGTAGACCAAACAATGGATTATTATCTATAGAGATGATCAAACAGGGTTAATTTAATGACTGATAGATTACTGTTTACTCCAGTAAATGACCTAAGATGACAACAAAGGGAACATTAACATTTTTTGAAATAAAATAAATGCTAAGAACTGATGGTACACAGAGAAAAAATTTGGTATAACGTGAAATTATCAGCTGTTTAGGGCTTCTGGGTAGGTGGCCCAAAAGTTAGAACCAATAGTCTGTGTATCTACTTCTCTGAATCCCCTTTGTAGATTCATCCAAATGAAATGCCTTGGGGATGAGGATAACTGAACACACCCCCACACCACACACCCACACACAAGCACAAAATGGCAGTTCTGTAATATGTTTGCATTTCTTCTATCTCATAGTAATCCAAATTTCTAAATGACTGGTTGAAAATCACAATCAGTTGACCTAATCTAGCCAGCCACCTATTTTTGTAAATAAATTTTACTGACGATGGTGCCCATTCATTTATGTATTATGTCCGGGTTTGTGTTGTTCTGGAAGAGTTGAGGAGTAGCTGGAAGAATACATGTTTTGAAATCTGAAGATATTTACTATACACTCCTTTAAAGTAAAAGTTGGCTGACCTCTGGTAAAGAATTTAAAACATAGACAAGAGACTCTTACCCTCCCAATGCAGGTGACACCATCAATGCCTAATAGTGCCTGCCTCTAGAAACCCCTGACCCCACCAAACAAGAACAACAACCCCTCCTATTTTTTCCTCTTTGCCCCTAATGCTAAAGGCCTAAAGTAGAAATTTAAAAATCAAAAGAAATAAAATATTTTAAAAATTGATGTCAAAGTTTGATCAAGAGGTAAAATGAAGTAGTTTGTGGTGGGCCAATGTTCCCACTGAGAACATAAAAAACATCACAAAAATTATACCTCCCCACTGCTGCTCTTTGTTATCTCTTTAGAATTTTTAAATAATTTTTCTATCATTGGAATCCTAGATTATATACTTTATGAATGTCAATGAACCTCATTTTTTTTTTTACCAAGGGTAAAGGCTTCCAAAAAATGAATAAAAAGAACAATAGAAGTAAATTTTTTGAATCAATGAGAATTATTCTGACTATATGGGTAATTAAGAATTTTGCAATAGATCAAAAGCTTAAACTTAGAAAGTTTGTACTTTGAATTGCAATCAAATTAAGCATTTTTGTTTGTTTTCTCACAATGACTTATGGTATGTGTGAAAGACAAAATGTTCTAGAAAATTTAGAAGATTTTGCAATGAAGGGATAATTAATGAGGAACTTCTAGAAGAAATGGAAGGAGGTCTGTGGGTTTATAGAAGCAAGACAAGAAATTCATTCATTAGTTTATGGAAGTTATAAGGAAAAATGAAGATAGTTTATCTGAGTCATTGCAAAAGGGTAGAGGTGAGCAATTAACTCAGAATATGTACAAGCACTATGATTCCATGAGGTTAGCAGCTTCTTAGGGAGCAAAGAATAGGCAGTTATATTTCTCAACCATGCTGTTTTCCTGGTCCACAGGACTTAGGTAATGTTCAATATTAAGTTGCAGATAATGCTATGTTAAAAAATAGAGTAATTCCACAATAAATAAATCTGTAAATAAATAATGAAATAAGTAATAATCTATCAGTTATTCTTCACTTTAAATCATATTATCATACAAAAAATCATATCATTACACATCTTCAACATCATGAACTTTCATAACATCGATTAACATGTAACTTTTGATAGTGGATAAGATGTAAGTACTGAAATCCAAATGCATTTTCATTTATTTTTGGTTACAGCCCGTATTCATGGCACTAAGAATTAACTAATTAAATGATTGTATTTTTTGAAGAGTTACAGAAATATATACTGTGAATATAGGAATGATTCTTAGATTTGTACAATGACATAGTTATATATTCCAAAGCCTAGAACTTTTTGCAAATACGCAAATTATTTCTATGACGTAATAGATATCAATCCACACCATGAGCACTGTGGAAATAGGACATGGGACAAAATAAGAGGTGTATTTCTCTCTCCAAATATGCGGAAATTTAGGAAGACAATGCCCTTTTCAGTGTGGATATAATTGCTCCCATGTATTTTCACAATGGGATTTTGCTGCTCTAGATGGGGTGGAATTCTCTTATTTGAATCTGGCCTGGACAAATGGTTTGCTTTACCAATTGAATATGAAAAAAGAGACGCTACACAAATTCCAGGTGGAGGTGTCAAGAAGCTTTGCAGTTTTTCCCCATTCCTATCCCCAGAACACTACCTTGAGATCTCTAGTGGGGGAAACTGGCCTGGAAGTTGGAAAAATTCAAAGACTGCCTGGTATTTGCTTGCATACAGCATAGACCTAGACTATAAGATCTATGAGAAAAGCTGCTTGGCTTCCACCCAGTCACCTTGCAACTGTAGGAGTATGGCCAGGTAAAACTAGCACAGGACCACCCAGCAATTTGCTGAATGGTGAGAAGCTACAAATCATTGCTATTTGAAGCCATATAAATTGGAGTGTATATATAAATGGCAATGGCTAACTGAAGCCCCTCAACCTAGCAGATTTATTTTAGAAACATTGATGCAGTTGAAAACAATCATTCCAGAAAGTTACTAAATATCATGTACTTATAATTTGACTTTCCATATTTGATTGGTTTACCATAATTTTGCTCTTTGTAGAACACATATTATTTTTTTAATTTTATTTATTTATGATAGTCATACAGAGAGAAAGAGAGAGAGGCAGAGACACAGGCAGAGGGAGAAGCAGGCTCCATGCGCCGGGAGCCTGATGTGGGATTCGATCCCGGGTCTCCAGGATCGTACCCTGGGCCAAAGGCAGGCGCCAAACCGCTGCGCCACCCAGGGATCCCGAACACATATTATTTATTTGCATAAACACCTCCTTTGGGAAAGAAGTATATATATATAATATAATAGTAATATATATATGTGTATACATATATTAAAAATGTGTAATGTTTCTATATTATTACAGATAATTTTAAAATTGTGGACTATTCTGTAATTATATGCAAGAAAATGCCTCTTTTGGTTTGTATATTTTTAAGGCTACAGAAAATAGTTAACATAGTTGTAATTGAAATATTTTGTCTTATTTTTCCATAAATGACTATCTTTTCTGAAGTCAAGGGTCTGTTTTTGACTGACCGGAAGCTTTCTCACCTGAGGGTATTCGTGTTGGGCTAGGATCCACTGGCCAGTGGCTGTCACCAGACACAACACAGTAGTTCCCACTGCCTTCACCTGTGGCCATAATGTAGCCAAAGGCATTCTTGTGGTTTATTAAATTGGCTTTTTAAGCCAATGAACCAAAATGCTTGGTAAATGCCAAGGCAACCTGAGAAAAAAATCTTTATTTAGAATAAAGCCAGTTGAGAGAGAAATCTTCACTTAAAATCTCTAGTCCCTGTCAGGCTGTTATGATCATGGTGACCAGAAATGACTGGATTTACACTAAATTACAAGTGACATCTTAAATGTATTTAATGTTTTAAATATGCTATATTTATCATGTAAAACAGCTTATTTTAATTTAGAAAACTTTCAACAAGAGGAAAAAGTCAACTGGTTTCCTTCTCATGGTGGGCCTTTAATAGAACATAGCCTACTGTGGGTGCAAACAGTCCAAAGGGTACAAGCCTCATCTGTTTCTCCTGGGTGGCCTGGATGCATGTGAAAATATTTGTCATTGCTGATTAATTTTTTGGCTTGATAATAAATTTAGAGGGGCAGCCCGGGTGACTCAGCAGTTTAGCGCTGCCTTCAGCCCAGAACATGATCCTGGAGACCCGGGATCCAGTTCCATGTAGGGCTCCTTGCATGGAGCCTGCTTCTCCCTCTGCCTGTGTCTCTGCCTCTCTCCCTCTCTCTCTCTCTCTCTGTCTCTCATGAATAAATAAATAAAATCTTAAAAAAAATAAAAAATAAAAGAGGATGCGCCAAGTAAATCAGAGTATGACAAAAGCAGTAGTGACTCAAGTTTAAAAATAAATAAATAAATAAATAAATAAATAAATAAATAAATAAATAAATTTAGAGAACTTTAAAAAGAAATAAATTGGACTTACGTCTCTAAATAAGACCCTATTCTAGATATGCAATGTCTGGTCTGTATCTTTTTTGAAAATTTGAAAATTTGACAAGTGGCTCTATTTTTTTAACATAAATCAACTTGAATATCACATTTAATTTCCCAAACATATTTGGTGTAACATTTCTTATTTATAGTATATGTGTAAAATATAAAATAAATATATATTTATCTTATAGATTTAAATATATACTTACTGCTTGGTACAGTAAATGAATTACTATGGCAAAGATCATAACAAAACTTGCCAATTAGGATCAGCACTTAATATGTGAATACTAGCTATGTAGATATTCATGGCAAGATTGATATATTTTCTTCTTTTCATCTTTTTAAAGATCACACAATTATCATAAAGCAAGATACTAATTAGTGGGTCACACATTGATACTTAAAAGTTCTAATATGATTAATGGATTTTATTGAGCTATTGACCTAATATCATTTTTATTTATTTATTTTTTAAACTTGTTTTCTATGAGTTTATTTTGTATCCTCTTTAAGGTAGGGACACATCTAAAGTCTTGATCATTTGAGGAATACGATGGTCTACTTTCCCCTTCTTGTATCATGAATAGTTCTACTAAAGAAAATTGACTCTAAATAAACCAAGATGAGAAAATTTCTATATTTTTTCAGTTTTGCATATAGCAGTTGTACTGTATTATATAATTGTTAAGCAATATACTTTTTACTGGAAGAAAAAAAATTTTAAAAATCTCCTCTGGAAAAAGACAGCAGAATCATAGAGAAGGGAATTTTTTCTTTTATAATTGGCACCATTTGAGTTGTTGGGACCTAGCCAGCTTATAAGCTTGAGTTTCCTGGGCTATAGAATTGTTTTTATTTTCTAACTTCACAACAAAGTTTTAAAAAAAAATTGAATTGAATTGAATTGAATTCAACTTGTTTCAAAAGATATGTACTGAACATACTGACTTCTGTAAGAAGCTACCATAATACCTCAAATAAAGCTGTAGTGTTTGCAACTCAATATTCAAGAAAATGGAGGAACCATATCACTTTGTTTCTGAAATATACATACCCCAATTAATGTATCATTTATATATTTTCAAAATATATAATATGCACTTGCAATTGCATCAAGCATACTATTTAATAAACTCAGTATATAAAAAAGCACAAGACCCACAAATATAGTGTAGCTTCAAAAATTATCACCAATTTATATTATCATTAAATGCTTTAAAATGGTATTAGTACTGATTCATTTATTCCAGTAACTTTTATTTTAGCCAAATAAAACTTTTTTTTTAACTTTCATTAAGTATATTAAGTCCATAAAGGGTGGACAATGACTATAGAATTACTGACACATGGAATATTCATTTTATTTTCCAAGTAATTTGCAACTTTTTTTAATTCAATATATTCAAGAATTATTTTTAAAATATTACCCAAAGTATTATTTGAAAAAAAAATGTTGCTTCAAATAGCTTTAACTGTTAGGACTGATAGCAGTCATGTAAAAATAAATATTTGTACAAATATGCATTTTTTCTAGTTCCAGAAAAGAGCATCTTATCATTGAGCCACAGAGGCAGTGCTTCTTCAACTTTGTTTTATTAAATTATCATTGAACCACGTCTAAAAATGCTGTATGCGTTTGAAACATATGAAGTTATGATGTAGATACATTCCGATACAGTTCAAGGAGCAGAGAGTATGTATGAATACATGTCTCTGTATCTGTATCTATATCTTTCTATGTGTATACCTATAGCTATAGCTTATATAATTTAATACCATAGCCTAATGTTACTCTGCCACATTTGGAGAACTTTGGGAAAGCAGAAAACAAGTGCAGATTATTTCCATATTCTGACATCAAAGCAATCTGGTCAACAGATTTTTGGTTACATACCTTACATGTGATACCTCATTTGATTCTCTCAAAACCCACATGATGTAGGTTCCATCATTATATTCAGTTTAAAAGAACAAATGCCCCCCAAAATACTCTTCTAGCCTAAGAGAGGCTAGTTTGAAAACAAGCCTAGTTTACTACAAATCCATTAGTGAAGATACTCCCTAGGAGATCTATACTACATAAATAAGTTTTAAATACTATTTCTTTAAGAAAAAGATAAGGAAAAATAAGTTATCATTTTTAGCTCTCTTAAGTTATTGCCTAGAGAAAGCTAAACAATCAGAATTGGTGCAAATTATCTAACCTCGACCTCAATCTTTTATCCAACATTTTATTTTGTTAACTCCAAAAATTAAAGTCAAAGATACATTATCATTCTTAAACCAATACATTTCTATACCATGTACATTTTATGGGGATTATGATTAATTATCAATAGAATGTCTCAGAATTTAGTAGGAAAAACAAGTTCAATCTACAAACTCAATAAATAATTGATAAAAAGTTAATTATGCATATCTGTAGGCAAATGCTCAGTCTCAAATCAGTAATTTTGGTGACATAAATTAGCAGATATTTCCAAAATAATATTCCAGAAACCTCAAACTGTCAGTAACATTCAAAATAGGTCCCAGTTGTGTTATTATGGGGTGGAAGCAAAAGCAGATGGATTCCAGAAACCTACAGTTTTGACATCATAATGGCCTTAAGAAATTGTCAAACTGTTCCTTCGAGGCAACAAATAGAATCAAAACAGAATTAAGATAAAAATCAAGAACTTTTGGTATGTTGTCTTGTGCAAGGACTGAAACTCAAGTTCTCCACTGTGATGAGGACACTATTCCCATATTATAACACATTTTTAACATGATCTGATTTTTTCTATATGCCTTTTAGCTGTTGACATAAACCTTCTCTTACTACTGAAGTAAAAGGGGGATTAGAGACTGCTTATTGCTAAAATAATCATAGATGAAACATCAACCATGTCATCAACTAACATTGTCATACCTAGCAGAAGTGACCATTGATAGAATGTGTTGACAAAAAGCCTACACATACTTTTCTTTCCACGGAGGTTGCAAAGGAGAAGGGATTGATGAGGCACCCATTCATGTCCCACTTTCCACTCTTTCAGCCTTGCTATATACCCTCAGGTAGACACTTTAGAATTCCTGATGGAATGAAGCCCTATGGCCCAGAGCAGGTACCTTGGGTTTTCTGCTTCCTGCTTTCATCTCCCAGCTCCCCAGATCCTTCTTCCTGGGGTAACTTTCCAGAAGAGCCTTCTGTACACAAATCAGGCCCTTATACCAGAGCTGAATCAAGCAGCATCAGGAAACTATAGAGATCTTTCAGTTCATCGTTATATTTTTCCAGAATGACAATAATGCCTAAAAATGTTTTATAGGATTTGTATAAATTTGGTTATAACTGTCAGAAATGCAATAAATAACATAACTGGAAAGCAAACAAGTTGTAGAGTATCAATAGGACCACTGTGGGTGATGCACATTTGCAGGTCCAACATTGAATTGCACATGTACCACAACACCTACCAGAACGCATGTCTTTTATGGACAGTTTGTGCTTGGGTTGGTGTTGCCTGTGCCATCTTAAATGATTTGAACACCATGCCTAGTAAGGGGTGAAGAAAGATCCATAGCAAGAAGTGCCTCAAAATAACTATTTAGCAATTTAACGTTAGTTAATTGCCATTAATGAGCATAAAGCTTACAAACAAAAAAGTATTTAAATTAATACTAAAAAAAGGCAAGAGAGAAACCAAACTAAATTATGAGGGCTTAAAGAGGATTGAAATTTTAATTTTGAAATTGCAACATTGCCATTTTGAATATTTCAAATTGTGAATAAATATTTAAATGAAATTTCTTGATGAAATTTAAATTTGGTGAAATACATAAAAGAATCAAAAGAAACATTTGATGAATTTTGTTTTTCAAAGGTATTTGCTTGTGAAAGAAATATATTGAGGCAAAAACATATAACTATGAAGATATGTGGACTGAAATATTTTTACGTTTTATTAACAATGAAGACGCTAAGAAATGATAACCAAGAGATATATAAGTAAGTAAAAAGCCCTTTGGAAGGGGTACTGTCTGCAGACGGTTTACTACCAGCCTGCAAACACAAAGCAGGTGGGTTCTGAGTTCTAATACTGATTTTTAAGCTCTCATCACTAAGGTAATGATTGCAATTTTTCATCAACATAGCTCAGGGAACAATGTTCTAATCCAGTCCAAATGTTCTGTTCCAAGCAGTTTTACATGCCATCTCATCTGGGATTTTTACTTCTTCCTTTTGGTCACTAAATCAATTCATATGTTTCCAGCACATATTAGTAGATTGCTACAAATAACATTCAGATTTTGGCAGCTCCATATCTTTGATCTTTGTAAGGAATGAGCTTCAGCATCCTCTTCTGTGATCCTTTACCCTTTAGTACACCTGGGTGTTCTCAAACTCTCTCCCATTTATTCTCAAATGCTGCTGACTATGCCCTTCCTGCCACCCCTGACCTCCTCCAAGCCCCCATGTTTACTGGTGGCACCCCCTGACCACTCTACCCCACACAGCAGTCCCCTAGACAGTGCAGTGTGCTGGAGCCCTATCATGGGGCTGATTTAGGCAACCCAGTTTCTAACTCCCTCTGAAGAAATTTTCTGTGGTCGAAACAATGAGTCTCAAATGGAGATACCCAATTCCATATGAGGTCTTTCTCTCCTCTGACATACACAACTGTGAGTATGCATGTGTGTTTCTGTGTCTATGTATACATGTACATATATGCATATATAGTAAGTATATATGACATATTTTATGTTATATATTGTCTTCATAATACATGCATGATCCATAATATAATATAAAATACATAATATATATGCATATATATACAAGTATTATGTATATATCATATATATATTATATACATCTTTATTTATATAAATATACACCTATTCTGTGGTTATAGGATTGTCAAGTATGAATAAGATATTTAGCATTTATCCAGGAAGAATGTATCAGATGAGTACTATATTATTATGTGAGAAAAAATAACATTCTTAGAAATATGTATGTCTGCTTTATGTATCAAACATTAAATATGTATTTGTATACGTTCATGTTTTAATAAACATGATAAATAAAACCAAAATAAACCAAATAAATATTGCTTTGAGAATTCAACTAGAATATAATGTCTTCTATATTTTTAATGTTGCTAGGGGTATAGTCAAAGATTTTCTTTTTAAAGACTAAATTAAAATCTAAATCTCATCCTGATCTCTCTCAGTACTTTGGCCACCATCTGTAAATTTCCAATTAAAAACAAAAGGCATAATAATTTTAAGTAAAATGTATAATAATTTAACATTATATACAATTGGCTTAAAATATGAACATAAAAATAGTGCCTTAGGTTTTAATTCAATTCAAGCAAATAAATGGACTTGGGGCCATATCAGAGATTGTGGATTTTCCCTGATATGGAAGCCTTTTACTAATACTGTGTAGCAAATTCATTTGACCTGTAAGTTGTTTGTAGGATTGAAAGGGCAGGTGCTCTTTTGAGAGAAGCTTCTCCTTAATCAAATTTAATGTCAGTTAGGTCAAACTCGTTTTAATTTCATGCTACATTATACATCCCTGTGGGTTCATTGTACCTTTTTTTATAATGCTGTGTATGTATGATTATTTAAATTAACAGTCAAGTGTAGGCTTTTGTTTCTGTGCTGATATGCAAATTATTTAAAACTTTGTTTCAAAATCTTTTGCGTGCATCTTAATTCTTTTTCCAGGCGTTCATGAAGGATAGGCAAAATATGTTCTAGTTGCAGGAAAACTGGTGCCAAGTTTTTCAACTATAAAAATATTTTTCTACTTCTGTTGTTTTTCCTGGCTATGCTATTAAAAATTATCCTAGTTCTTAAAGCACATGCCTCATAAAGCAAGTGAACCTAATTAGTCAGTCAGAGGTTAGAATATTGGGTGGGTGGCCTTGGAAGGCATATTTTAAACAACAACTTCTTAGCCCAATTTCCTTTGCCTCCCCCCTTTTCAAATAAATTGGAATTTTTAAAATGGAGAAATGTGATGACTTCTATTGCTGTAGTAAATGTTAGGGTTGGTATTCATTGTTTTCATTTTTGTTTTTTGTATGTTTGTTTGTTTGTTTGTTTGTTTCACCTCTGCAAGCTGCCCCTGCAAAAATGTGTAGCACTATTTTATCTTTTTGGAAATAATTTTTAGTCCAAATATTCCATAGTCCATGTTCTACATAAATGTCTACACACACTTATTCTGAGGCTTTAGGATAGTCAAGCATGAATAAGATATTTAACATTCATGCAATAAGAATTTATCAAATGGATACCATATTACTATTTGGAGAAAAATAACAATTTTTAGAATGTGTATGTCTATTTTTAGCAAAGCTAGAAAAAACGACACAATGTGGGAAGATAGCATTTGATTTGGGTCTTTGGGGAGACAAAGGCATCTATATGTGGTGATTAGAAAGAGGTCATTTGGAGAAGTAGGAAGTGGACGTGATGTACATAAAATTGGACAGGTGGAAATGTACAGCTTATGTTCAAGAAATAGTGGATTTGATGGGGAAAATGCTTACTTCCCAGTGGAAAACAAATGACTGAAAAGATAACTCTATATTGAGTTCTTAATATGTGCTAGAAATTTTATATAAATTATGTCATTCATTCCCACTAATGATCTGAGTACAGTCATTGTAATTTAAAAGATAATAAAATTCAGAAAATGCATGTGAATTAAGTTGCCAAAAATCACAATCCATGAAAGAATGGAATCAAGATTGAATCTATGATATTTGGGTTTTGAATTGTTGTCGTTTTTGTTGTTGTTTTTAACTAGAATTTGGCCACTAGAGTACGCTACCTTGTTAAAATAAGGACAGCCACTCTAAATACCAACTCCAGCTAAAAATAGATGTTGGGGTGGGGGCAATTTTGGAAGGTTTTCAGGATAATATTGTTATGCAGATCTAAGTCTTTGCCTTCTCTGTTGGTAAGAGTTTCTGGAGATTTAGTCATTTTTTTCTATCAGGTACAAGAGGGAGATAACTTTACCTTAGATTTCCCTTTTGTGGGGGTGAGGGAGAGTGATTTCCCTTATACATGTAACTGTCTCTTACACAAATGTAACTTCTACTTGGTTTTCAGAGCTTTATGTGTGTCTGCTCTGTGCTAAAAATAATCAGCCTAAAATAATCTTTCTGTCAAAGAGGCATCTTTTGGGGTGACAAATTCTGCTTCCCTTTAGTGTCATTGGATAAGCAATGCAGAGTTCAGGTGACACAGAGATAGAAAATAAATCAGGTCTATCTCCGTCTCAGACTGGCAAGTTGGTGTTTGCTTGCTTGTTGTGGACACCGAGCTTTATGAACATGAATACTGTGATTGCTTTTGTCCCCTCTCCCAAATGTTCTACTAAGAATATCCTTCCTGGGCAGCCCTTCCAGTTTAGCGCTGCCTGCAGCCTGGGGTGTGATCCTGGGGACCTTGGATTGAGTCCCACATCGGGCTCCCTGCATGGAGCCTGCTTCTCCCTCTGCCTGTTCCTCTGCCCCCCCCCCCCCCCCCCGTGTCTCTATGAATAAATAAATAAAATCTTAAAAAAAAAAAAGAATATCCTTCCTGTTCTTATACTAAATCCAATTCAAAAACGAAATACAACTTCCCCTCAGATGATCACACATTAGAGACATTTACAGTATTGTTTATTTTTTAAATATTCCGGGGAATGAACTTTCTCTTTGCAAAATGAATTTATCTTCTACTCAGGGAAGCATAACAAATTATACTCTTTTTTCCCCCAAGAAAACACCAGGGCTTTTTTGAGAAAGCAAGCCATTTGTTTATTTCAAAGTGAGTTACCTGAATCTTAATGAAGCAAATAGACTCCCACTTAAAACTCCAAACACCATGACACTACTTTAAGATTATCCAATGACATTGGTTGCTATGTTCTTCATTTTTGAATGGAAACAGGATGATGACAGTTCTCACAGACAATTTATTAAAATTAGGAAATTGTCAGGAAGACTTCAGCAGAAGTATGGTATTAACTTTTTAAAGTCATCTTCATTATCACAATAGGTATTTGGATAACTTTTTATTCTCTCTTTGGGCTCAGCTGGAAGAAGTTTTTACCACAAAGGAAGCCTAATTTTATGCATGTTTGACTTAATTCAGAGAGATTTATGAATACCACAGTAGCCTGTTTGAATTGGCTGTGAATAATATGAGGCAGATAGCTTTTATTTCTTTTCAAGCTGAAATATCTGATGTTTTCTTTTAGTGAAACACACATTTTAAATACTGGGACCCAAGCATCAAGCATCCTTATTTGTTCATTTTCCACACACTTTCTGAAATATGTGAGAAAGTATGCAAGAGCTTGGAAGATATGAAATGAATGAAGCTTAGTTTAAAATGTGGTGTCAACTCAGACTTAATATTTTATTTTATTTCATAGAATAACTAAAAGAATACAGTTGTGGAAACAAACTATGTCAGACTAAAACACACACAGCATTGGAATATACGATTTCAATTAAAATATGGTTGATGTGTGGTTTTTGAGGCACGGATCGACTTGAATGGCCTTATGTTGATATAGGTATTTATTGACTCAAATCACAGTGGTAGATATTTTAGTAATTTTAGCTTTCTTTTTCATACTCAGTAGTTATATCACTTGGTGATAATAGTGTTATTTTACATGAAGTTACTATGTTAAATTGGTTAGAAAAAATAAACTCACTTAAAATAATTATTGTCACATATTCTTAGATTTTGAATTTGTGGGTAAGAGAGAATACAATAAGAACATCTCCTCTCTGAAACATATACATATTAATGCACTTGAGGGAATCCATCATGTGGTAGTCGGTTATGGGGGGCAGAGCTGCATAGCACTCGTGCTGTTTAGACACAGTTCTTCCCTGGAAAGTGCCCAAATGCAGACAGTCTAGTGGGGATCCTTTCTGAGGATGGTATTCACTAGTTCTGTTAAGCTCTCCTCTGACTCCAGAGTTACCAAGAATGGAAGGTGTGAACATCAGCTTGAAGGCAAGAAATGTTTTACAGGATAATTTCAGGATCTTTAGGAATGTAAGACATGAGACAAAAGAAATGTTTCACACTTCACATATATCATTACTATCACCCATAAAAAAAAAAGTTAAGAAATTATTATGTCATTCAATAATACAATCATATTAGGGGACTTTATCTCCAGGTACATCATTGGATAGGTTATCTAGGAAGAAAATCAATAAGGAAACATTGGCCTTAAATGACAGATCAGATGTTCTTAATAGATACACACAGAACATTCCATCCAAAAGTAGCAGAATACACATTATTCTCAAGTGTACATGGAACATTGTCCAGAACATATCACATGGATTGAAATACAATTCTCAATAAATTCAAGAAGATTGAAATCATATCAAGTATCTTTTCAAACCACAATTTTATGAAACCAGAAGTCAATTACAAGAAGAAAACTGGAAAACCCACTAAAATTTGAAGATTAAACAACATGCTACTGAACAATAATGGGTCATAGAAGAAATCAAAGAGGAAATCAAATAACACTTACAAACAAATGAAAACAAAAATGTGACATACAAAATCTATGGAATGTAGCAACAATGATTTTAAAAGGGAAGTTCATAGCAATACAGACCTATCCCCCCAAAATCTCAGATAAACAACATAACTTTACACCAAAAGTATCAGAAAAAGAAGAACAACAAAGCTTATAGTAGAAGGAAGGAAATAACAAAGAATAGAGAGGAAATAAATGCGATAGAAACTAACAAGACAATAGAAGAGATCAATGAAACTAAAAGACAATTTTCTTTGAAAAGATAAACAAACAGCCTTCAGTTAGACTTACTACGTTTAAAAGGAGAGTGAGCTCAAATAAATAAAATCAGAAATTAAACAGATGTTACAACTGATGCCACAGAAATACAAAGGAGTATAGAAAACTATTATAAATAATTATATGCCAACAAATTGGACAGACTAGAAGAAGTGGGTAAATTCCTAGAAACACTCAATCTTCCAAGACTAAATCATGAAAGAATTATAAAATCTGAATAAACCAATTTCTAGTAAGGAATTGAATCAGTAATCAAAAATCTCCAAATAAACAAAAGCCCAGGACTAGATGTTTCCACTGGTGAATTCTACCAAATCCTTAACAAAATGGGTAAAACAGGAGTGTACCTCAACCTAACAAGGCTCTCTATATATATCAAACCTACAGCCAAACTGTCAATGAACCCACCATTAACCATAGACAACCTCATACCAATTACCTTTAGACTAGAATCAGACAAAGCAAAAAATAAAAGTACAGGTCAATACCCTTGATGAACATAGATACAAAAATATTCAACAAAACAAGGAGGCCTGCGTGGCTCAGTGGTTGAGCATCTGCCTTTGGCTCAGGGCGTGATCCCAGAGTCCCAGGACCAAGTCCTGCATCGGGCTTCCTGCATGGAGCCTGCTTCTCCCTCTACCTATGTCTCTGCCTCTCTCTCTTTCTCTCTCTCTCTCTCTCTCTCTCTGTCTCTCATGAATAAATAAATAATATCTTTTAAAAATAAATAAATCAATAAATATCAACAAAACATTAGTAAACCAAATTCAGAAATATGTTAAAAGGATCATACTCCATGATCTAGTGGGATTTATTCCAGGAATGCAAGGATGGTTCAACCACAAATCAATCAATATGAAACACCACTTTAACAAAATGAAGGATAAAAATCATATGATCCATCTCAATAAATGCAGAAAAGGATTTGACAAAATTCAACATCTATTTTTGATAAAACTCTCAACAAAGTGGGTAACAAGGAGTGTACCCCAACATAACAAAAGCCCTATACATGTAAGCTACAGCCAATATCTTCAATGGTGAAAAACTGAAAATTTTTCCTCTAAGATCAAGAATAAGACAAGGGCTCCTACTCTTGCCATTTTTATTTGACACAGTATTAGAAGTCCTGCTCACAGCAATTAGGCAAGATGAAGAGATAAAAGGTATCCAAATAGGAAAGGGAGAAGTAAAACTGTCATTATTGCAGAGGAATATGATACTATTTATAGAAGACCCTAAAGTCACCACACACACACACACACACACACACACACACACACACACATACAAAACTATTAAAACTAATAAACAAATTCATCAAAGCTACCGGATACAGAGTCAATATATAAAACTTGTGGTGCTTTTATACACCAATAACAAACTATCAGAAAGATGAATTAGATAAGCAATCCCATTTACAACTGATCTGAAAGAATAAAATACCCAGGAATAAATTTAACCAAGGAGGTAAAAGACCTGTACACAGAAAACTATCAAGATAATAATGAAAAAAAATCAGAGAAGCACAAATAAGTGCAAGGTTATTCCATGTTCACAGACTGGAAGAATTAGTATTGTTAAATGTCCATACTATCCAAAACAACCTACAGAATCAGTGCAACTATATCAAAATTCCAATGGCATTTTTCATAGGACTAAAGAAAATAATTCTAAAATTTGTATGGGACTGTAAATGATCATGAACAACCAAAACAATCTTGGAAAAGAAGCACAGAGCTGGAGGTATCATGTTCCCTGATTTCAAACTATATTACAAAGCTGTAGTAATCAAAACAATATGATATTGGCCTAAAAATAGACAAACAGATTAATGGAACAGAGTTGAGAGTGGAGAGTCCATCAATAAACCCACACACATATGGATAATTAATTATGATAATGGAGCCAAAAACATGCAATGGAGAAAGGACTGTCCTGTAATTGATGATGGAAAAAACTATAATGTGAAATGCAAAAAGAATAGACCATTATCTTATACCTCATACAAAATTAACTTAAAATGTAGTAAAGACTTAAATGAAAGACCTTAAACCATAAAATATGTGTGGTAAAATCATTGACGTCAGTCTTAGCAATGTGCTTATAGATCTGACACCAAAGTCAAGGGAAATAAAAGCAAAAATAGGCAAATGAAATTACATCAAACTAAAAAATCTTTTGCACAGTGAAAGAAATAATCAGGAAAATGAAAAACATCCTTGTGAATGGGAGAAGGTATTTACAAATCATATATTCAATAAGGGGTTAATATCCAAAATATATTTTTAAAAATCATACAACTCAACAATAAAAAAACACACAAGTCAAATTAAATAGATGGGCAGAGGATCTGCATAGACATTTTTTTTCCCTAAATAAGACATACAGATGGCCAAGAAGTGCATGAAAAGATGTTCAACATCACCAGTATTGGTGGAAATGCAAATCAAAACCACGAGGATGTTTCACCTCATACCTTTTAGAATGGCTATTTTAAAAGTGGAAGGGCAGCCCTGGTGCCTCAGCAGTTTAGTGCCGCCTTCAGCCCGGGGCATGATCCTGGAGACCTGGGATTGAGTCCCACCTTGGGCTCCCTGCATGGAGCCTGCTTCCTCCTTTGCCTGTGTCTCTGCTTCTCTCTCTCTCTCTCTCTCATAAATAAATAAATAAATAAATAAATAAATAAATAAATAAATAAAATATTTTTAAAAAGTGGAAGAAATCCAGGTGTTGGAGAGGGTGTGAAGGAAAGGGAAGCCTTGCACACTGTTGGTGGGAATGTAAGTTGGTACAGACACTGTGGAAAACAGTATGGGGTTTCCTCAATAAATGAAGAATCAAAATACCATATGAGCTAGCAATTCCATTTCTGGGTATTTATCCAAAGAAAATAAAAACACTAATTCAAAAAGATATATACTCCTATGTTTATTGAAGCATTATTTACAATAGCCAAGATAGGGAAACAATCTAAGGATCCACAGATGGATGAATGGCTGAAAAAGATGTGGTATACACACACACACACACACACACCCCTACACCAACATCCATCCACACCCACACCCACACAAACAAAATGGAATTCTACTTAGCCTTCAGAGAGAATGAATCTTGCCATTTGCAATAACATACATGGTCCTGGAGGGTATTATGTTAAGTGAAATAAGTCAGATGGAGAAAGACAAATACCATATGATTTAACTCATAGGTAGAATAAAAAACAAACAAACAAAAGAATGCAAAAACAAACTCATAGATACAGAAAACAGACTAATGGTTACCAGAGAGAAAGGAGGTTGGGGGATGAGAGAAATGGTTGAAAGGGGTCAACTGTAGGCTGCTATATGGTAACTAGACCTTCGGTGGTGATCACTTTGCAGAGCATTTAGGTGTCAAATTATAATGTTTTGCATTTGAAATTTATATAACGTTATATACTAATGTTACTTCAAAAAATTGTGTCATGATTACCTTAATTTGTATAAATTAGGATTCATGTATCCAGATCCTGTTTTGAAAAGACATTAGCTGATCCAATATTAATTAATTCATAAGAAATTTTTGTCATGTTTTAGGCTTGATTTCAAATTGTTCGAATATCTTGGGACAAAACTGGTATTTTGTCACTTTAAGTAAAGTTAATTTATTATTTATCACTTTACTGTTTTCGTTTTCTAACATTGGTTTTACAAAATTTGTAAAAAGAAAGAAGACCCTAAAGCAGATTATGATAAAGCAAATACTTACTAATTTCATCCTTTTTTCATTATTTTGATCAATATTGAGGACTGCATTTAGTACAGAAATTCATGGCTAAACTGCTAATGAGAAGATAACATATTTGGTTATTTTTCAAGAAGAATCTCCTCTTTTATTATTTTCTTTAGTTTCATTCCTCTTCCCTCCAAACTCTGACACTCTCCTGAAATTATCTTTTTCATAGACAACCTCAGTCCCTTATAAAATCTGCAGGGAGGGGGGGGTAGGTTTTATAAAAACATTTGCCTACATGGGCAAAAATTGTAATCAAGGTATTACAATGGAAGACCTAATAAAAATGACATTTGGAAGTTTTCATAGTTGCAGCACATATATGAGAACATCTTAAAGATCCTTCTTTACATTATATAAGTACCAAATCAATAAAGACATCTAAAAGTGTCAGATACTCTTCATAATTTCTCCCATTATTAGAAAAATTCCTCTCCAGATGAGTGTGTGAGTTGCGATGTTAAGAGATAATTATGCTTTATTTTCCAGAGATTCATATTTAATTTCTGGTAAATGAAAACTACATCTTTTGTAAGCCGCACTGAAGCTAGTTATATTTTCAAATCAAATCAAATTAATTTGCTTACTATGCACAGTGTGAGTGTTTATATGGGCCTCTATTTGATACCCACTGAAGCACACTGTTTCCTGGGATATTTTCTGAAGACTTAATAAAATGTGAAATTTTCATCTACTATTGAAAACTTAATAAAACCAGGATTCATAGTGGGGGGAAAATGCCTGAAGTTAATATCTCAACTTCTGTATGTGACATTCAGAGGATGATTATAATTTGTTCTGTGGGTAGTCTAAAAATTAATTTTCTTCTTCTTATTTATTAGACTTTCCTTTCTCACACTGTTTAGAATAGCTTTATTTCTGGGCTCTTTTATTAGTGCAAAAAAAAATATAGAACCTAAAAAAATCCCAAACCTTGAGTCAATGTTGCCTCTAAGTACTTAGCATATTTTTAAAAAATTTTTTCAAAAGAAGAGTTTAAATTCCAACACTTTCAAAGCACTCATATGATTTTTCCTTATTTCAGGATTGTAATAGGTAATTGCTTTCAAAGAAAGACTCTTAGGGAAGAAGTATGATTCAAATTTACTTACTTGAAAAACTGAGGGAATTTCATGATTAATTACTTCTCTTTCAATTTGAGGGAAAGAGCTGAGCCATTTTCAAGACACATGCTTCCTCTCATTGACATACCCAGTGTGTATACCTATTTAGCTTTCAGATAACCTTGAACTAAAGTAACTAAATGCAGTATGTACTTCTATTGGACACTGAGTGGGTGATTTTGTGCTATGGACCTTGAGTACTAGCACACCTGAGTTACGGTAAGTCCCTCAAGTAACTAGAGCTGCTCATGAGCTACTATGTGATTAAGTTAAAAGCAATACTTACATCTACTTGATGCAAAATTGCTGTTTCCTTAGGGCAGAATTTCTTCATTATGACTAAATATTATGATAAATGCTAAAAAAAGTCAATTCAAGTATTTCAGTTATACATTTCAGAGAAAAAAAATCAAATTTTAGAGATAAGAGTAGCTAAAAGATGCAGAATTCCCAAATTATCAAGATTCCTGAATTATCAGTAATAAAAGGTAGATTTTTTCATTGATGTCTTCTGACTTCAGGTACACTTATAGATCATGAGATTCATGCTGGGCTCTACTTCTTTCTTAAATGTTTCTACCATTGTACTTCTAATTAAGTCTTTCAGATGGTCCATCTTTTTGGTTGGGCTAAGGAGGACAGAAAGAGCCATGATGTAAGTCTTATATGATGATTGGGAAGATTATCTGCCTCTGCTTATAACCTAAACAGGATGAGAAAAAAAGTTGAGGATAAATTTTACAAAATAATAGTAATAGTAATAATAATGATAATTGCAGCACTAATAATATTACCTTAGCTTAAGTTGTAAGCTGTGGGGCTATATTTTTTCTATAACATATGAACACCTTATAAAATATATTCATATATTTTTATGCTTTAGACACAAATTATGGTAAAATAATTCCCCCAGTAGTCAAATAATTGGAAAGATAACTGCAAAGAAAGTAGTGATAGATATTCCCTTCTTCTTAAAACCATTTAAATCCTATGCTTTTCATAAGGGAAATGATTCCTGCATGATTGTATTCACACACACACACACACACACACACATGTCAAATAAGAGATCATGGCAATGAAAACCATGGTGTCTATAAGATGGAATTATCTCAGTACTATGTAACTATTTGGGTGTTTTTGGTTTTGTTTCATCATGAGTAATACAAAAAGACTTTAAACAAAATCAAATATAATTGAAAAACAGCCATCTAATCCTATCACATCACTCAAAAACCTTGTAAATAACCATCAAAAGGTAGTACCTAAAACTTTAGTTCTAGAAATATCATCCAAACTGTCTAAACATATTTTCAATTACTGCCATAAAGTTTAGTTACTTATGCTTACTCTGTTTTTTTATTATTTTTATTTTTATTTATTTATGATAGTCACACAGAGAGAGAGAGAGAGGCAGAGATATAGGCAGAGGGAGAAGCAGGCTCCATGCACCGGGAGCCCGACGTGGGACTCCGTCCCGGGTCTCCAGGATTGCGCCCTGGGCCAAAGGCAGGCGCTAAACCGCTGCACCACCCAGGGATCCCTGCTTACTCTGTTTTATTACTATTCACAGAACATGTTCTAGGATTCAGTTTTCAAATCTCCCTTATGACAGATAAACAATATAGTTGTATTGATCATATGTGTGCGTACAGACGTATGATTTAACATTTTCTTTCCATGAAAAACTTACTTCATTGTGTACTATAACTTTGAGATGACTATAAATGCTGAATTCTGAAAATTAATGAAATAATAACATGACAATACTTTTTAAAGATTCAAGAATGCAACTCTTTTCGAAATGTTTTTCATAAGGAAATAAAATATATTCTTTATATTTAGGATTAGAATTGGTGTCATATACTCAGTATTCTTTCTTATATCAGTAGTACAGTTTTTAATTTTTTTTATTTGAGCGTAGTTGACACACAATGTTACATTAGTTTCAGGTATACAACACAATGATCTAGCAACTTTATAGGTTATGGGATGCTCATAAGTGTAGCTACCATATCACACTATGACAATATCATTAACTATATTTCCTTTGCTGTGCCACTTTATTCCATAACTTATTCATTCCATAAATAAAAGCCTGTATCTCCCATTCCCTTTCGCCTATTTTGTTCATACCCTCACCCCCACCAACAGCCATCAGTTTGTTCTCTGCATACATAGGTCTGCTTTTTATTCACTTGTTTTTTAAGATACCACTTATGAGTGAAATCATATGATATCAATCTTTCTCAGTCTGATGTATTTCACTTAACATAATACCCTCTAGATTCATCCATGTTGTTGCAAATGGCATGATCCAATTCTTTTCCATAGCTGTGTAATATTACATTGTGTGTGTGTGTGTGTGTGTGTGTGTGTGTGTGTGTGTGTGTGTATGTGTCACATCTTTCCTTATCAATTCATTCATCAGTGGATACTTAGGTTGGTTCCATATCTTGGCTATTGTAAGCAATGATGCAATAAACATAGGGACATGTATATCTTTTCAAATTAGTGTTTTTGTTTTCTTTGGGTAAATGTCCACTAGTGGAATTATTGGATCATCTGGTGTTTCTATTTTTAATTTTTCGAGGAATCCTCATATTGTTTTCCACAGTGGCTATGCTGATTTACATTCCCCAAGAAACTACTAAAAGTAATAAATTAATTTGGTTAATTTTCAAGATACAAAATAAATATCCAGAAATTGATAGCATTTATTTTTTTTAATTGGTAGCATTTCCATATACTAATAACAAAGTAGCAAAAGATAAATTAAGAAAACAACTCAATTTATAATTGCACCAGAAAGAAAAAATACCTAGGAATAAACCCAACCAAAGCAGTAAAAGACCTATAATCTGAAAGATATAATATATTGATGAAAGAAACTGAAAATGACACCAACAAATGGAAAGGTATTTCATACTTATAGTTTGGAAAAATATATATTTTTAATGTTCTTACTATTCAAAGCAATGCATATTTTCAATGCAATCCCTATCAAAATACCAACAGCATTTTTTCACAGAACTAAAACCAATAGTTCTAAAACTTGTATGGAACCACAGACTCCAAATAGTCAAAGCAATCTTGAAAAAGAACAAAACTGGAAGTATCACAATCCCAGATTTCACGATATACTACAAAGCTGTAGTTATCAAAACAGTACGATACTGGCATAAAAGTAGACACATCTATCAATGGAACAGAATGAAAAGCCCAGGAATAAACCCAGGATTATATGGTCAATTATTCTTCTACAAAAGAGACAAGAATATGCAATGGGAAAAAAGACAGTCTCTTTAACAAATGTGGCTGTGAAAACTGAGCAGCTACGTGAGAAAGAATGAAACTGGACCACTTTCTTACACTATACACAAATAAATTCAAAATGGATTAAGGTAAGTGTGAGACCTGAAACCATAAAATTATTAGAAGTGAGGACAGGCAGTAATTTCTTTGACATTGTCCATAACAATATTTTTGACATGTCTCCTGAGGCAAGGGGAAAAAAAACAGAAATAAACTATTAGGATGGACTGCATCAAAATAAAAAACCTTTGTACAGCAAAGGAAACCATCAACAAAACAAAAATGCAATCTACCAAATGGGAGAAGATATTTACAAATGATATATCTGGTAAGGGGTTAATATCCAATATATAAATAACTTATAAAATTCAACACCAAAAATCTGATTAAAAATATTTAGGCAGTAATATCTCTGACATCAACGATAGCAAAGTTTATCTTGATAAGTCTCCTGAGGTAGGGAAACAAAAGCAAAAATAAACTATTAAGACTACATCAGAATAAAAAGCTTCTGCACTGCAAAGGAAACAACCAGCAAAACTAAACAATAATCTACTGGTGGGAGAAGATATTTATAAATGGCTTCTCCAAAAAGGGTTTGTATCCAAAATATATAAAGAATTTATACAACTTAACACCAAAACCGCAAATAATCCAATTTAAAAATGGGCAGCAGATATGAAAAGACTTTCTTCAAAGAAGACGTACAGATGGCAAACAGACACATGAAAAGATGTTCAACATCACTCATTATCAGGGAAATACAAATTTAAACCATGATGAGATATCACCTCATACCTGTCAGAATAACTAAAAAAACTCAGGAAACAACAGGTGTTTAGCAAGGATGTGGGGAAAAAGGAACCCTCCTGCACTATTTTGGTGGGAATGCAAACTGGTACAGCCACTCTGGAAAGCAGTATGGAGGTTCCTAAAAAAAAAAATTAGAAATAGAATTACCCTTTGATTCTTGAATCACACTATGGGGCATTTAGCCAAAAAAATATGAAAACACTAATTCAAAGGGATATATGTACCCCTATGTTCATTGCAGCATTATTTACAATAGCAAACTATGGAAGCAGTCTGAGTGTCCATCAATAGATGAATGAATGAAGATGTGGATAATGGAATATTACTCAGTCATAAGAAAGAATTAAATCTTGTCATTTGCAATGACATGGATTGATCTGGAGAGTATAATGCTAAGTGAAATAAGCCAGGCAGAAAAAAACAAATATCATATGATTTCCTTCATACGTGGAATTTAAGAAACAAAAGAACAAAGAAAACAAAAGAGAGACAAGCTTAAAAAATAGACTCTTGACTACAGAGAACAAGCTGATGGTCATAAGAGGGGAGGTGGGTGGAGGGATGGGGAGATAGGTAAAGAGGATAAAGGAGTGCACATATCTTGATGAGCACCAAGTAATATATGGAAGTGTTAAATCACTACATTGTATGTTCGAAACTAATATTACAGTGTATGTTAATGACCCTGAAAATGAAATGAAATGAAATGAAAATTTAGCAGTCTTATTAGCATTTTATTTCTTTCTTTATTAATTTTTTATTAGTATTTTGAATTTTGATGACTGTTATTCAAGAAATTGCCAAAAGAGCCTGTACATAATGATAATAGATTTATTAATGAATTAGGTATAGGCTTTATCCCAGTAATATGTTTTCAGAGTCATAATATTTACAGTCTGTTGTTCCCAGCATTGCTGAAGTATTTGGTTATATATATTTTACGTTTATAGTTTACATGCTGTAGTAGACTGAAAACTGCTCCCTGCACACTCTAATCCCCAGAACCTGCAAATGTGTTACCACACGTAGTAAGGGAGTCTTGTAGATTTTAAGAAATTAAGGATCTTGTCATGATGTGGACAACATCCTGCATTGTCCTGGATGGACCTGGTGTAAATGAAGAGAGAAGCAGAGGGTCAAAGTTGAGCTGGCCATGTGACAGAGGAGGCAGAGATTGGTATGAATAGGCCATAAGATAAGGAATGCCAGCAGCTTCTAGAAGCTGGAAGAGGCAAGGAACATATTCTCTCCTGGGGCCTCCAGAAGGAACTTGCCCTGCTGACACTTTGATTGTAGACCTATCAACCTCATTTCAGACTCCTGAAGCCCACACTATAAGTGAATACATTAATGTTGTTTTACACCACTGTTTGTGGTAATTTTTATTGTGGAAAGAGGAAACTCATATGCATGCTAAACTGTATTAATATGATTGACAGGATGAAACTCCAAAATATTAAAAACAGTAAGAATAATACATAATCCTGGCTCTCTCCTAAAGAGTTGTAAAGAACCATTAGGCATTGCTTGGAGACTTTCAGTTACATATCTCCTACACAAACAACTGTATCAGAGCTTTGGAGGGCTTGTTGGAAACAAACCGAATAGCTTTCTCTAAAGAACAATCCATTGAAATTGCCCTTTGAGCAGCGCCTGGGTGGCTCCCCAGTTAAGCATCTGCCTTTGGCTCAGGTCATGATCCTGGCGTCCTGGAGTGGAGCCCCAATTTGGGCTCCTTGCTCAGTGGGGAGTCTGCTCCTCCCTCTGCCCCTCCCCCCAACTCATGTTCTCTCTCACTCTGCTTTTTCTCTCTAATAAATAAAATTTTTAAAGGCCTTAAAAACATTAAAGAGAGAAAGAAGTTACCCTTTGAAAATGTTAGAGATTAATCATTTTAGGGTATCATTTTTATTCATCACTGAATTTCTCCCTTCTATATTTTAAGGAATTATAAAGTATGCAATTCATGAAACTTGGTAAACCAAAGAATGTGCTTAACCTGCATGTACATCTGTGGACTTGAACTGGGGCCTCAAAGGTGTAAAAAGCCCTCAAACCTATTTATGGTTGGAAGCATTATGACAGCACAACCAGGAAGCATCTGATCATGGTTAGTCTTCATGGAGTTTTATCCTTTGAACGATGTAGTGTATTTGTAAAAACGCCACCACTGTGCGGCCCCACCCCTGGTCAATAATGCTTATGCATGCATGCAAGCACCGCGTCGCCCTCAGATCACTGCTCTCAAGCCTGTAACCTGAAACGAAATAATGAGGCTCCTTTGGGCTTGAGGAATATTACTTTTTGTCCTTGTAACAAGTACAAGATCAAATTCAAGGAATTTTTTTTTTTTCTGCACAATGTTCACTTTTTGCTTTGAGTTCCAGCTGTGAGTGGAATTAACTTTCAAAATAAAGAAAATGGGCTCTGCAGCTGGGGGAGAGAGTTTGGGTCTGACTTGAATCAGACACAGTTGGTGGAGGGTGGAAACATCATGAATATCCTTCCACTCCTTTTCCATCACCGTGGGAGGCCTTTGTGGAAGGAATTTGACATCATTCTGCCTTCCCATCTCCTGACTGAATGGATGGGTAGCAGAGCTGATGAAAACCCCATCTTAGGAAAGTGCCCGCTTCGGTCACCACTTTTCTGTTTGAGGGGAATAGCCTTTCACTGAAATGCGGCTACAGGATTATACACCTAATGCCATTCCTACTCCTGAATTCAAAGTGTGAATGACAGAATCATGTGCAATGCATTTTCTAGTAACCCTCATTCACTGAGCTCCAACCTGTGGCATGTGATTATTTAAAAATTAGTACCCTCATGCATCTAGGTATTTTGAGTACCAGACACTCACTGAGTACACTGTGTGAGAAAACTTAACTTTGGCTCCCAGTTAAGAGGACAATTTATTTGTGATATCCAGATGTAATGAATCATGTTCATGTGCCACTTTAAACAAGTAAACAAATTAGGCCACCTCGGAGGCTCAGTCGATGAAGCATCTGCCTTTGGCTCAGGTCATGATCTCAGGGTCCTGAGATAGAGTCCTGCATCGGGGTCCCTGCCCAGTGGGGACTCTGCTTCTCCCTCTCCTTCTGCCCCTCCTTCCCATTTGTGCTGTCTCTCAAATAAATAAATACGGTATATTTTTTTTAGAAAAGTAAACAACTTACTCTGTTCTTAGACACTTGAAATGAGAAAAAAAAAGAAGTACAATTCATTTTTGTAGTGAATTTATCCTCAGGTGCATTCATTCATTCAGCACATTTTTACTGAGTATCTGCTACAGATTGGGCATTATACCAGGCATGGCCAAGAGAGATACAACAAAATATGGGTCTTGGAACTCATAGAACTTTCTTTTTTGTGGGAGCCAATGAGTAATAAACTAAGAAACTGATATGTGGATTGTCTCAGAGACTGTATGCGACATAAGGAAAATAAAACAGGTAAAGTTTTTGGAGATTGCCGATGGTGGGGAATGAGAGGTCGGTCAGGAAAGATTTCTCTGTAGAGACCTATTGGCCTGTCAGGCAGAGAGGAACAGCAAACAGCAGTACGGAAGGCTTCTGTGTTTGGAAATTCCAGTGGACAAGAGGTAACGTGAAAGATGGGAGGAAGGAAGGATTAGCAGGAAGGAAGGATCAACAGGGGCTGGATCAAGTAGACACTTAGAAAGTGTTGGGTTTTCCTATTTCTCCTGGGCAGATACTATAGGTAGTGTGTCTGCTCTCTGTTACACATTTTTAACAATAATTTGGGCTGATTAGAATATCACAGAGGTGTTGTAATTTGTTTCCTTTCTTACTGAATTGGTTCTTGAACCTCTGGCCACCATTGATGTTGCTGATGCTCATTTAGCTTCCATGTTCTTTCTATCATATCATAACAGCAACTTATAAAGAAGGACTTGTCTATTTTCTTCCAGGGCTTAAAGAATAACTTAGGGTTCTCTTAGCCAGAGAAAGATGTTTTCAAGCTCATTTGCCTGATTTTTCAGAATATTCTCTTTTGACAAGGGGATTAATATGTTGAGCATTATACAGTGGAGAAAAAGAAGAGCATAGGGGTGTTCTCTTCTTATTTATCTTTCTTTTTCATCTTGTTGAGTTTTCTCCCTTTTACCTGTTGCTTGAAGCATCTTGATGATGAGTTCCCAGCCTTTAACATGTTCCCCCAGGGCATTAGTCCATTTGCTCCATTTAGGGTTGCATATGAATATATCACAGTTTTCAACATCAGGTGGTACTAAATCTTGTTTGTGCTCCTTTAATGAAATCATCAAATTTTTCTCATCACTGCAGGTAAAAACTGTTTTCCATATGCTGTACCCTCTTATCATGACTTATCATGACTTCTAAAATGTCCTTATAGTTGCATATCTAGTTTACATTTGGAAAGCAGGATGTCAGTTTACTAGAAAATAATTCTAAAAAATGTGTAGAGCTTTTTGCCAGCCAGACTCAGCTGCCACTGAATGAATAATTCCATGAAGAGTGGGACTGTGCAGGCAGTCACAGAATCTGCTGTTTTCATAAAACTTGATAAATTAATTAGTTCACTTGTGATTATGTGATTCTGTTAGAAAGAACAAAGTATTGCTAAGATAGCTTGGGATAAATAAGAACATACTGAATTTCCTTCTTTTCCCATTTAAAAAAGTTCTAGGCAGAAATTAAGTATCTTAGAAACAAGGAGGCTACTAATATTGCATAGTAAACATTCTAATCTGGTAAGCTAAAATCTCAGAAAAGACGTCATGTGCTGAGTGATCAAATAATAGATCAATTAAGTCTAGTAAAATGAAAATACATCTGTAATGAGTTGATTTTGTGTGCCAAATAGTGCATCAGCCAATTGAACTTTTCTTTAAAAAAAAAAAGGTTTTATTTATTTATGAGAGAGAGAGAGAGAGAGAGAGAGAGAGAGAGAGCAGAGACACAGGCAGAGGGAGAAGCAGGCTCCATGCAGGGAACCCAACATGGGACTTGATCCCGGGTCTCTAGGATCAGGCCCTGGACTGAAGGTGGCGCTCAACCACTGAGCTACCTGCCCCAATTGAACTTTTCAATTTACAAATAATTATAATATTCTATGGTCATAAGCAGAGATTGGAGAAAAACATCTTGAAAATGGAGAAACAGGGATCCCTGGGTGGCGCAGCAGTTTGGCGCCTGCCTTTGGCCCAGGGCGCGATCCTGGAGACCCGGGATCGAATCCCACGTCGGGCTCCCGGTGCATGGAGCCTGCTTCTCCCTCTGCCTATGTCTCTGCCTCTCTCTTTCTCTCTCTCTCTCTCTCTCTCTCTCTGTGACTATCGTAAAATAAAAAATAAATTAAAAAATTATTAAAAAAAAAAAAAGAAAATGGAGAAACAAACAAAAAGATAAACTATATTTATATATCTACACATATACATACATATGCATGGAGTATATGGCATATATTGTTGAATTAGTATTCATTATAACTTACTATATGCCTGCAGCTGCCCATATTTATATGGAAGGTTATTTATTTAAGGAATATGATTCCTTCCCAAATAAATTTGATGTAAATTCCAACATTTACATCACATTATCAGAAAAATAACATTGTAATTCTCCTACTGATAGACTCATAGACTCTGAATCTGGTATTTTTGGGATTATGGATTTAGCAGTCACTATTTATGGAAAGATACAAACAATTTCAAATACAGGAAATCAAAGTTAAAGAAGCTAAGTGCCTTATTTTATACCAGGAGTGTTTGCTTTCATTTGTTTTGTTTTATTTTTTAAGATCTTATTTATTTATTCATGAGAGACATAGAGAAGCAGAGAGATAGTCAGAGGGAGAAGCAGACTCCCCAAGGAGAGCCTGATGCAGGACTCTGATCCCAGGACCCAGGGATTACAACCTGAGCCAAAGTCAGACACTCAACCACTGAGCCACCCAGGTGACCCATACATTTGTATTTTTAAATACCTAATCAGAAATATGACAAGGCACTTAAAAGGTAATAAAGTTGTGATAGCACAGAAACATGAATGAAATAAAAGTATTATAAGAGAATGTTAAAAAGTTTGCTGGGAATAAGAAAGATCCCACCCAGCAGAAACCTCAGCTCATTTGGCAGAACTTAGTGCTGGCTGACTTCCGAAGGCACAAAAACTCTACAAATCTCCTTTTGAGGTTTTTGTCTCCTTCAATCTCTATACAAGTGTCCAACTGGGCTTTCAGAGCAAATCTCAGTCAAGGACTCCCATTTGATCTGATTAGCCTACGAACCCAAGGGCATTCATAATTTCCACTAGCGTGTGAATGGCATGAGCCTCACGTTCCATTTCAAAATAGACCCTGAGATTTGGAGTCTGTGACACTTGCAGAAAGTGTATCATCAATCTGCATTAGAATAGACTCAATGCACTGGGAAGAGCGAGCTGATGGATTGGGAGTGCTATACCAAACTGTCTGAGTGCATGAAGAGCTGAGATGTGGAAAGAGGACAAGATGGATTCCCTGCAGCTGCAAGGTTCAAAATTGGACCAAGGGCTGAAGTGACAGGAACTCGGGTAGTTTGACTCCATGTGAGGAGGTGCTGTGCAGCTCCGAGAGGACTCCAGGATTGGATTTGCTGCATGTGGAGACATTGAGTCCAGGGAAAGAATTCAACCAGAATCACAATGACCCTCCAACACGGTATCCCAAAACATATCACTGCAATTGAGTGGAAACTTAGGATGTTTGCTTCTAGTAAGGCAAATTATCAAACCCAAGATTCTATGATGACAGACAGATTCATTTCAATATTATTTCCTATTTCAAAACCTGAACATCTTTGAATGGATAGAAAATATCCCATTGAACTTTTGACATAGACCTTTGTTGTGATAAATATTAGTATGAAAATACACAACAAATACTGTTGTTATTAGCTAATCAATATATGAGAAGAAAAAGCAAACATAATGAAGTCCTGTAGGACTGATCTGAATGAACTAATTTGAGAAGGAAAAAATACACTTTTCTCATACCGTGTTAAGATGCCTGGGTGGCTCTGTGATTGAATGTCTGCCTTGGACTCAGGGCGAGATCCCGGGGTCTGGGATTGAGTCCAACATCCAGCTTCCTGCAAGGAGCCTGCTTTTCCCTCTTCCTGTGTCTCTGCCTCTCTTCCTGTGTCTCTCACAAATAAATAAATAAAATCTTTTAAAAAAAAGTCCTGGTAGAATTCATTCAGTATGTAGTGGAAAAATCATGAAGGATTTCAGGCTCTGTAATTGCATACACGTGGTCAAATTTTGGCTAGCCTGATAGTTAAAAATTCACTAGTGGGCTGTTTGAATGAAGCTTGGTTCTTGGTCTCCAGACACTGGCTCAAAATGTTTTTCAGTGACAGGTTCCCTCCTTGTTAAATCTTGTCATTGCTCACAATGTGCAAAACTCTCATTTAAAGCAAACACTTCCAAGCAAATTCTATGGAGTTAAAATTCATATGATTATGTTCTTTTTCAATCTACCATAAACCCTCATTGTTCAAACTGGACATTTTAACAGGCATTCAGAATAGTTTAAACCTATAGGCCAGGTACTCTGATGACAAGCATATTAGGAGAGATGGAATGAAGTATTATATTATATACTTTCCAGCTATTTTTATTTCACTTTTACCAAATTTTGAGAAAGAATTCTATTTCTAGTGAGTAAAATAGCACATTTTCATTGAAATATTTGAATTTTTAAAGACACATCTTACACTATCTAAAGCGTTCTTTTGTTTTTTTTACCTTTGGATATATGGATGCTATTTGTATTTCTTGCGAAAGATGCTTTATTTTTGGCTAAATCTAGACAACAGTAATTAAACAAATTAATTTGTAACAAATCAACTAGTCATTAAAATGTTTACTCCCATGTAGATAAAGAATAAGTCTAAGGACACGTGACTAAACACTTCTTTTTATTTCTGCAAACATTATGAAGGCATATCCCTGGTTATTTATTTTGGGAACAGCCAAAATTCATTGCAAAAATATCTTTAAAATCTACATGTTCTACCAGGTTTGAAATGGATTTGTCCAACACACAATTTGAGGGTCTTGTAATCTTGAAAAAAAATTCACAGATAAAAGTATATAGTTTCTCTTTCTAAAATATGACAATTAAGAGTTTAAACATGATTTTGTTGGAGATATTTGGGCAGGGAATGCTCCTCAGATCTGAGTGACATTTTCATTTTGGGGCATATGCTTATGAAGAAAGCTTCTCGGTTAGCACTACTTCTTACAAAGCTTTCTTTTATGTAGATGCCAAATCAATTTTATAGCAGGCTTTTCATCTCTCATTCTGCCAAGGGAAAGTATGTAGTTTAAAACTAAACTATCTGTTAAGGAAATGAAAAAATCACCCAGAGGGCTTCATGGTCTTTGAAAATTAGTGCCTAAAAATTTGCAGATGTCCCATCTGATTAAAAAAAATTCATTTACAATAAATATAAACAGAAGGATAAAATTTCTCTGGTAAACATGGCCTCCAGGCTCATTTGGATCTTCAGTTTGTAATCAAATATGGTATTTGTAAGGATCCAATTCAGAATATCGAATTTACCTTGTAGAAATTTAGTTTTCTCTTTTTTCCCCCAAGGGAATGATGGGAAAACTATTTAATATTTAAAAGACTGCATAATTTAGTCCTTTGTTTTCTCTCCCAGTGAGTAAATATCTATTCACCATTAGAGAAAACATAACCATTTCTTGGTGAGAATGTGGAGCGCTGTGGTAATGCACTGGGACAAAACTGGTGTAGATACATCCGATGACCAGAAGCTTTCTCCACCTCTTAAGGAGCCCAATGGAAATTCTACAGCTCATGTGGAGCTGTTTGTTAGTTATTGGTATAGTATGTCCAAGAAACTAAGTGCTGAAGACTGAATCCTTTATCTCAGCAAACTGGACAGATGTAGATGGGGCATTCTGACTCTCAGCTTGTTCAGCCAAGCTAACATATAAAGATATATATAGGATGGACAAGTCCAAGGGATTATCAAACATTCACAATGTTTTCCAGCTATTTTCAGATATATGTATTTTAACAATTGACTTTATTTGCTAGAACCGCCATAACAATATACCACACACTGGGGTGGCACAAGCAAAGGAAATGTATTTTCTCACATTTCCAGAGGCCTGAAGTCTGAGATCATGATGTCAGGGGGTTCATTGCTCCTTAAGAGCCTGAGAGAACATCTGTGCAGACCCTGTTTTCTCTGCTTCACAGCATCTTCCTTCCTCTTACACCTACCTCCAAATTTCCTCTTCCTATAGGACAGCAGTCATAATAATTTAGGGCCCACCTTAATGACCTCATTGTAATTTAATTACCCCTTGAAAGACCCCATATTCAAGTACAGTCACGTTCGAAGGTGCTGGGGGACAGGACCTCAACATAAGAATTTTGAGAAGGGGAGAATACAAATCAGCCCATGGTAACTACATGTGGTGTAAGAGGCTGTGTTTTATTGAGGCATTTAAGCTGCTCTTACTATCTGCTGGCTATTTTCATGTTAGTAGTAGTTAGGATGGTTCATAAAGGAAAACAACACAGGAAAAAACAATAGAGTACAATAATCTAAGGTCTCATTTATAGATGACCCATCTCAACTAGTATTTATAATGAAATCTGTTTAATCTGCCTCCTTCCCATATTGAGGTTGTTCATTAGTGTCTCATAATCTTCTATATAACTTTTTCACTATCCTCAATCTCTATCTGGCTTTTACTGTTACAGATCTGTGAAGCTAAAACTTTACTCTCACAAACACAACACACAAAAAAAAGCATCTTTTTTCTTTTTCTTTTTTTTTTTTTTTGGTTAATTATCCTTGACTCTAAATTCAATTTTTGCTGCACATGTACCAATGCTATATTACAGTATAAACATGATTTTAGTGCAGAAAGTTACTATATTTTTACGTAAGTCTATTTTGTTTTATGAGGGCTATTAATTTAGTTTATGTATGACATATCACAAATAGATAAAAAGATGCTAGAGGGCAATGCATGTTTCTTTAATTTATGTTGGTAACCAAGGCAGCATCTGGGACCAAGCACTACAAATAAGGGCTCTTGGTGAATGTTTCTTCCCTGACTTCATGTTACAGCCACAAAATCATTCTCCTACTCTATATAGTTTATGGAGGCTGAATGCCTTCCTCACCATAATGTGTGTGCCTTCCTCACCATAATGTGTGTGCAACCTTGTTTCACCATATCTAAATTGATCCAGGAAGCATATTTTTCTTGATCTATGCCTCAAGCAAGCTGCCATTATGGGAAGTCAAATTATTGGTCAGCGATGTTACTTGGTCTGTGCATAACTTACAGAAGCATTCTCACATGTATTACCAACAGAGAACACATTTTCTTTCATCCAGCAGAGTTACAAGTCAAGTTACTGCATGTATTTTGCTTGGGTTATCTTTTAAGCAGCCATGCAAAAATGCCATAGATCTTACTGTACTGTATGTATAATCTCTTGGTGTTGACATTTTTCTTCAGTAAAAATAAATGAAAGAAATGTATTGCTAAAAGCTAAAGTAATTATTTTTAAGTGCCAAATTCTTACTGGCAGGTAAGCCACATGCAAAGAGTGGGTTGAGCGCTAGCAATTCCAGAATCACAGAGTAAGAATAACTGTGGTTTCAGACTGTAACCCTTGACAGATTCACTCCATCATCAAAGTCTTGAAAATATCACAAGTATGTTGGAATTTGATCTCTCATTATGTATCTTGTCAACTTCAAATCAAGACTACTGAATATTACTGAGCCTCTGAACATTTTCAAGATGTCCATACAAATTTTAGGGCAATATATAAATAGGACAAAGGTTATTTTTGTTTATGAACTTCCCATGTTTGGTCTTATTTTAAAAGTTTGGTCACATATAAACTTTTATCATGGACATTTTCACACAAATAGAAAATAAAGACAGTAGTTGAATGGGGCCCCATCACCCACCTCAAACAATTAGAAATAGTTTGCAATTAAGTAATTTTAAACAAAACAGTTCATGCCAATCAAGAATTTATTGATTAGTGATTTCATGGAGTCAACTAGCCAATTATATCAGTTCTAATAAGTAATTATTAAATTAGTTTAAAATGCCTTTTAATGTTTGCTGGTGTCATTGAAAAAATCTAAGTAGATCTTTCATCAGCCACCCTATTATTTTTTTCACCATCAGATTAGCTTGCCATACCTTTACCCCAAAATTTTAACTATAATGCATACTGATTTCACTGAGGTCGGATGGAATATTCAAATTATACATTCTGTAAGTCAGGAGGAATCTTGTTGGATAAAGCAAAGTAAGGAGTTATTAAAACCTTAATATTATTCTTTGGATCACAAGATGAGAAAGAGTAGAATTTGCTTTTCAGCAACAGAAAAATAGTACAAATCAGACACATTCCTTATGCCTGGAAAGAAGCCACATAACGTATGACTATTTTATAATATAAAATTTCTCTATTCATTTGTTCATGCGTTTAACCAAAAAGTATTGAATACTTTCTGGGGCTGCTAAGCACTGGAGTGATAATGAGTGATACATATAAGTCCTGACTCTAATAAAACTTCCAGAAAATTCAGACACTAACCAACTTTTGCAATACAGTGCAGGAATGAGATAGCAAGGGAGGTACAGTGTGCTGTAAAATACAGTTAGGAGAGGACCCAGGCTAGTCTGAGGTTGAGGAAGTCCTTCTGGAGCAAGCAAATGATCCTAAGGCAGAAGACCCTTCAGTGGGCAACACTGAGCCAGAGGCAGCAGAGAAGCCGAGTCAGGGAGAGCCAGGAGAGAAAGCAAGATGGGGCTGCTGGAGGAGGTTGCCTGCCGGCCTCACTTTAAGCAAAGAAATTGGGATTTATCCTGAGCCCGATGCAGAGCTACCCCAGGATTTTGATGTGGATAGTAGGACACAATTTGATCCAAATTTAGTCTGGTTTTGGTGAGAGGAAGGGACTAAAGGCATTAAGTCTGTAGGGAGCAAAATGATTTCCTATACAGGTGAGTTGAGCTGGTCAGTCCCTTTAGGGCCATGTCAATAGTACAGAGAAAGAGGAGAGGGGGATAGAGAGTACATAACTCTTGTATTATTTTACTATAGATAGAATAAAACACAATAAAAATAACTTGCTCAGTCAAATGACAGATTTCAGCTTTTTCTGATTCACAATCTAATTCTTCTTCTTCTTTCTTCTTCTTCTTCTTCTTCTTCTTCTTCTTCTTCTTCTTCTTCTTCTTCTTTCTTCTTCTTCTTTTCTTCTTCTTCTTTTTTAATTTGAGAATGAGAAAGAGAGAGCACAAGCATGGGAAGGAGCAGAGGGAGAGGGGAAGGTATAAGCAGATTCTTCATTGAGCATGGAGCATGACACTGAGCTTGATCCCAGGACCCTGAATTCCTGACCTAAGCCCATGCAGACCAGTCCAATTCTTCTGATGTTATTAAAGTCCTTCCCTTTAAGAAAAGCTTTGTGATTTTAAAGAAGAAGAAGAAGAAGAAGAAGAAGAAGAAGAAGAAGAAGAAGAAGAAGAAGAAGAAGAAGAAAGAAGAAGAAGAAGAAGAAGAAGAAAGAAGAAGAAAGAAGAAGAAAGAAGAAGAAAGAAGAAGAAAGAAGAAGAAGAAAGGAAAACAGACAGACTATCCTTTTTGCTTGAGAATAGATTTGTGTGACAGAACTGTGTGTATTTTAGGATCTCATTCGGTGCTAATTTTATCTGTTACACCTTTTTTTTCCCCACTACACCTTGATCTGACTCTTCTGTCTGCCACCACCTTGCTTAGAGCTTCTCTACTGCTAAGTGGACATTGAGAAAGAACAATGCATGCAAGAAACTGAGATCCCTGAACACTTGACTGTTCTAGTGTGTCCTACCTAATCAAAACCTGGTGGATTCAAATGTCTTATATGCCCAAGCTTTCTAAGCATATCTGAAGATGCTCACCTTATTCTCTAATTTCACATTTGCTTTAAATATTTTCCACATCACATAAATGCATAAATCATTTTTAAAAACTTAATCTTGTTTTCAGCAGATTCTCTATGTTCAAAGATCTCAAAACAAGTGGCAACACTGAGAAACAATTTATATTTTCTCTTCTAAATTATTTTCCACCATGTTAGCAGTCATTTTGGTTGATTTGGAAAAGCTGCAACTAAAGAATGAGAAAATGCTTGGTAGGTGCAGCCAATACCCCAAACCAGTCAACTTAGGTTAAAGATAAATCAAGCCGGATAAACTGCCATGATCAACAATAGTCACAACCAACCTATTATGTGACAGACTTTAAAAAAATTTATTTAGTTTCCAGAGCTTAGGTGGGAAAATAAGATCCTACCATTTAATTTAGAATTACTTTGAGAGTTCATTTAAAAGAATAATTCAGGTTTCTTTTCAAATTACTTCTATTTTTTATTCTCCCAGGAGAGAGCTTTATTTACACAGAAGCCCAGGCATAGGATTTATTTGAATTTGAATTAAAATGTGGGATGGCTCCAAAGTCTATCATATTTACATTCCTGGCAAAACCTAAATATTGCTGGAAGGCATATATTCCTTTGTAAACTGTGTAGGGATTTGAGGATTTGGGTGTTTTAGAGCTCTTTTTGAGGTTATGAAAGCTTTCTAAAGGAAATATATTGTGGCTTTACAAATTTGAAGGTGAGAATTCTTTCAGTATGCCAAGTTCACCACAATTTTCTGTTGGTATTAATTCTCAGTATCTGAAATGGAAAGAGTGAAATAAGAAACAGTATCTACCTGAAATTGTTTTACTCCAGGTCAGTGCAATTAACAGTTACTGTATTAGAAGTGAAAATACATTTTTTAAAGCAACACATGCAGTTTTAACCACAAGACATCCTTTAACATCATTGGTTGCCACCTTCCCAGGGCTTTTATTGAAAATGTATCCTTAAGTGTCAAAAAACAAATAAAAAACAGTGTGTATTTTGAACAATCACATTTTAAGCAAATGTCTTCTGAAATGTTAAAAAGAAATATAAAATTGATTATCTTTAAGTGCATTTTTTAAAGATTTTTATTTATTAGAGAGAGAATGAGAGAGCACAAGCACAAGAAGGGGAGATGGAGAAGCAGAGTCCCTGCTGAACAGGGAGCCCTATGCAGGACTCAGTCCCAGGACCCCTGGATCATGAGCTGAAGGCAGACGCTTAACTGTCTGAGCCACCAAGGCACCCTGAGTGCATTTTTATATTCTTAACAACCTTACTCCTTTCCCCTTCAATCCCTGTAAGAATGTGCATATCTATATATGCCTTCCCCAAGCCCTTAAGTTGGGCTTTGTGTTTCTACAACACTCTGAATTAATACTTTGGGTTTTTTAAAAAGATTTTTATATATTTATTCATGAGAGACACACAGAGAGAAGCAGAAACATAGGCAGAGGGAGAAGCAGCCTCCCCATAGGGAGCCAGATGCAGGACTCAATCCCAGGACTTTGAGATTACCACCTGAGCCAAAGGCAGATAGATGCTCAACCACTGAGCCACCCAGGTACCTATGAATTAATACTTTAATATTCTTATATACTTGTCCATTCCCCTCCCTAGACTCTGGGATTCTGAAGAAAACAGACTACCTCATTCTAGTTCCTAGGGGATGCCAAACAATTCAATTATTCAATGAATAGTGTGATCAAATGTGATTGGATTTTGAAGCAAATACCCTAATTGTCACATCCCTAAATGTATATTAAAGTCATAACTTGGCAGCATGAAATGGCATAATAATAAAACTTTGGAATTTGGATTTTTCCCAGAGTATTCTAATAATATTGCTAGAGTACAGAACATACCCATTCTCTATCCTGGAGTAGCACCTGTAGGGTGAGCTTAGAAATAAATGTATAGAGACATTTGCCATTGTACCTTCACATGTGCTCATGCATCATTGGTAAGATATTGGTAAATAAGTGTAGACAGTTTAAGGGACTATTTTTTCTAAAAAAAAAAAAAAAGTATTGATTTGTGAAAGAGAGAGAACACATGCATGAGGAAGGGTAAGAGACAGAGGGAGAGAGAGAGAGAAACACTCTCAAGCAGCCTCCACACTGAGTGTGGAACCCCATATGGAGATGGATCTCACGACTCTGAGATCATGACCTGAGCTGAAATCAAGAGTTGAATGCTCAACCAACTGAACCACTCAGGCACCTAGGGACTATTTCTGTACATTTTAACCAGGTTATTCTGAACATAAGTCCCCAAATTATAAAAACTTCCCAATGGGAAAACAGTGTTATGCTCCCTTTATCCAGATCATCTCTTTTCCAGCTGCACAGAACATCACAAGGCCATTCCATTCAGAACACTGCCATCCTGCAGTTCTCAGACTGGCTTTGAAAGGCAATGTCCTTAAATTGCCCACCCTCCTGTTTATAACTCTAGAATTATATCTATTGAGATTCCTTCATACTCATTTGTATTCATGTCTTGTGGCTGCTGTGACAATTGACCACAGACTTGTGGCTTCATACAACACAAATTTATTCTCTTATTCTTCTGGAAGGCACAAGTCCAAAATCAGTCTTGCTGGGCTAAAGACAAGGTCTTTGCAGGGCTGGCTGCTTCTGGACTCTCTAGAAAGGAGTCATTCTCCAGAGGACACTGGCATCCCCTGCCCCACGACCCCCTCTCCCCATCTCACCAAACTCATACCTCTGCTATCACATCTCCTGCTTCCTCTTTTGACATTCTTGCCTCTCTCCCAGGGATGCCTGTGGTGCATTCAGGGCTCCCCTGGAGAAACATAGGATAATCTCACTATCTCAAGGTGTTTAACTTAATCATACATGCAAAGCTCCTTTTGCTTTATAAGGGAATACTCACAGGCTCCGATGGTTAGGAAGGGGTAACTTTGAAGGGGCATTATTCAGCTTATTGCACCATTGCTTCAAAACAAAACAAAACAGGGGCACTTGTGTGGCTCCATCTCTTAAGTGTTTGCCTTTGGCTCAGGTCATGATCTCAGGGTCCTGGGATCAAGCCCTGTCAGACTCTCTGCTCAGCAAGGAGTCTGCTTCTCTCTCTGCCTCTGCCCTCCACTCATGCTCTCTCTCTTCCTCTCTCTCTATCTCAAATAAATAAATAAAATGTTTTTAAAAATAAAATAAAAACAAAACACAGTACGATACTCCCCACACACAATAAGCAAACAGCATCTGCTCCACCAGGGGTTTTATGCAATGGCAACTATTACCTTGGGAACACAGACTTGTCCCTTCATGTCTCTTCAATCATTTATCCACATTGTAGGGTTTACATGAACATTATGAGATTTCAGTAGATTACTATGATGCCAGTGCTATAGTGTACCACCTGCAACCACATGACCAAATTAACAGGACACAGTGGAGGCACTGATTCCTGCCCCAGGGATAAGACACAGTTTGCCTGGCTCCTGCTCCTCTCATTCAAGCTCTTGTCCATTCTACCCAGATGCTACGCAAGTGCTCCCTTCCTGCAGCCCCAATGCTATATTTAAGAAGAAAGGCTCTCTCTCTTTCTGTGACTTCCAAACACCAGCATGGTCTCTCCAACTCAAAAAATTCTCATGAATTCATGAATGATAATTATATTCTTCCAAATGTAGCAAACAATTCAATTGACAGTTTTCCAATGATGTTTTTATGACTTCTATCTCTCCTTCCAACCTTGCTGTCTTGGCTCCCTCTCTCTCCCGAGGAGCTTCTTTCTGTTTTTTTGGTTCTTTAGCAATTACAACATCCCTCTCCCCACCCTAGAAATCTTGAAGGCTAAAACCTTTCTCCTTTGGGAATTTTCCTTTTGCATATTAGAGCTGGTCAAAGCAAGCGTTCTCATTTTCTTAAATATACAGGAAAAGCATTTGTCTACAACAGATGTACCCACTCAGCCATCAATTCATTCAATAATAACAGGTATCACATATCAAGGGTTTTCCTTGTGACAGGCACTGAGCTGAGCACTGCATTCACGTTATCTGATTTAACAAACATCTCTGAAGAAATAATTTTGTGAACAGTATGATGACAGGTCTTGTAGTGAATGTAGGGAATTGGGATCTAGCATGAGAATTGTATTATAGCACAAATTTAAAGGACACTTCAACAGAGGTTTGCACATGCACAAAAGTGGGGACCAGATTACATCTGAGGAACTAGAGGTGATGTTTGTGGATAGAGTAGCATTTGAGAAGGAAGTGAGAGGCATTGGAGAATTGGATAAAAGTCCAAACATCATGCAGGTAAAAATGAAGGGAAGGATGGATCATAACACCTACCTGATGTGTCTTAAATGTGCTTTTTGAAAGCTGAAAGCCACCAAAGATGGTGAGATCTTTGTCCTTAGGCACAGAGAGGATAAGGGGCTGATTCTTCTGCATATGTCCATATGACTAATCTGAAGGTACATCCCCACATCACAGGAAGTGCACAAGAGGAGCAAAATTGACACTCACCTTACTTAGATCATCCGGCTTCTCCAAGCATCCTCCCAAAATGCTAGCTATCCATCAAGGATCTTTTTTAAAAAAAATCAAAAATTTCCAGCTGAGTTTTTCCTGTTTCAAATACTGACAGCAATTTGTAAGCATCTCTTTTCTGAAACTTTTTGCTTGGTTATAGCTCTCTCTATATACATTTTTCCCTTATCTGCCATGCAAGCCTCTTGAGATTCAACTTCCTTGAAAGTACCACCCGTATTATCATTATCTTTTCCACTTCTAGAGCCTAGAGCCTAGAAAATTTACAATGGGGAAAAAAAAAGAATAAAGTGGACATATTTGTTGCCAGAAATCAAATTAATAGAAGGCTACAGAGGGAAATGTATTGAGGGCAGATTGACCTCACTGGGAGGGACTAGTCCATATTTTGGTGAAATATACTTTGACATCATCCCTTCTCTGCTCTGAGAAAGGGCAAGCAATAGATCCTTGTCCATTCTTTTACCCTGGAGGGGGCTTAAGAGCCTTGATCTCCTTCCGATGCTCAAGAGGCCACCAAACCAGGGACTACTGTTTACAAAGAGAAAGGCAAAGTATGCCCTGTTGTGAGAGCTGTCAATAGGTAAACATCATTTTCCCTGGCCCCAACTCTGACTCCAGAGGCTGAGCATTGGGAAAAAGCCACACATCTACTCCGTTATGTTTTCACACTCCTGTAAATAATAATAATAATAATAATAATAATAATAATAATAATAATCACAACAACAACAACAACAAAAACAGTTAGCCCTGGCAATGAATCCAGGCAATGTTTGCTTTCCCATATTTGGGAAGCATCTGAGCCATATCAGACCTATTCAGTGTTTTGTCCTGCACTCTTAAAGAGGCCATTTTCCCTGGCAATGAGACATTCTTCTTACAGCTTGATTGTCAACTATACCACCAGCCACACAGAATGCAAGAGTGCTTTGAAATATGCCATCCAGATGTTGCCTTCTGCATCTCAGTGCATCCTAACTCCATGGCTTCTCTCCTTCTGAACTGGCTCCCAGCTTGGCCCTCCTTCCACTCTTGCCTCAGCCCCACCCATTCCCTACCGAGCAGCCACAGTGATCCTGGGAAAACATAAAGCCAATCATGCTCTTTTCTACTTCCCTCTTCTCTTAGCCATGATCTGCCAGGTCCGCGTGATCTGACTCTGACCTTTTCTCCAGGCTCAACCCTTTCACACACCCCTTCATCTGTAGTATTCCAGACTTGTTCTACTCCCCCACTGCTTTCCAAGGGCATGTGCCTGGCACACAGCCTTGGTGCTCTGCTTTTGCTCCGGTCTTAGCTCAGATGGCATGCTTCAGAGTGCTCTACTGAATGCCATTTCACCACTCTCCCCTCAATCACTCCTCTCCCACTTCTGTCTCCCTCTCTTATTTCCTGCATCACACTCATCATGGATGAGTTGATTGATGACTTTCTTTCTCTCCCTACTAGACTTTAAGTGGAATCTCACCTGCTGGATTTGTTCTGCAAATGTTGAATGCTGTGCAAATAAATGATTCATGTTTTCCCTACATTCCTGCATTTGGTATTTCCCTTTTTGGAACAAGAATTCTTTACTACTTAGTATTATCCATGCTGCCAAAACCATAAGGGGTTGGAATTTGACTCTCAAAACATTGTTGGATAACTTTTTCTGTCTTATAAGAAACGGCCAGTGTAGACTGAATAAAGTTTGCTTTTCCAGACCCAGATGGCTTTTGATCTAAACCCAATTCAGTCATTTACTCTGTATATGACGCCAAGGTAAACCCTTATCTGTGTCTCAGTTTTCTCTTCCACTGAATCACTTAAAATTAAAATTATTTTACTAAAAATAAAAATTCAAGTTAAATAATTTTTTAAAAATTAATAAAAATCATTTTAATGTACTAAAAATAATACTACCTCATGAGATTTCTATGAAGAAGAAATGACTTAAAATATATAACCACCAAGAACATGACCTGTCCCATTGTAAATGCCCAATAAATGTTCGTTATTATTAGGAATTTAACATATCTAAGGAATACATTCTTAAGCTCTTACTGAATATTAGAAGCTTTATATAATTGACAATTTTTTAATACATGATATTTAGGTTGTTAAAAGGTTAACAAGACATTTTATCCCAGATTATACATATTTTTATTCTTTGAATCGAGGAAATCTGGGCTTTATTGAAGTTTATACAAAGGTTAGTGTAAAACGTTGCTCTTTGAAGCTTATGAAATCATACAGTTCTTCAGCTATAAAAAGAAAAACATTTGACTTGCAGTCTGCCTAATGACTTCTATCTGCTTATTTATTTGACTAAAAGCATCCATGGGGAACCAGGTATGTTGATACTGGGCTTTACATGGCAGTGGTATGGAAATGCCAATTAGAATGTAACAAAATCACCCAGTGCTTCAAATTCAGCTGGACCAGCTGGAACTGAATCTATAAGCCTTAATTTGTGCATATATATACCTAGAACTCTGTTGTTTCTCTCTTTATAGGAAAAAGAAACTTGTAGAGGAAAATGTTCTTCCTTATAAGAACCCAAATTATACCAAGTTCATTAAAGAAACTAAGCTGGTTTTATAATAAGAGGGAAAGAGAATTATATTCATAACAATGTTGCTAAATCTGAAGCACAAATGTGAGATACTTCACTTTTTAAAAGATCACATGCTCTGATTCTGTATGCAACTACTGTTATTTGGTGAGATGTGTGTTTTTGAGCTGAAATATCCTGTTGTTTTTAAGAAGAACATGAAATCCTAGCCACCAAACCACAGAAGAGTCACCATAATTAAAAAATAAATATATATATAAATAAAAATCAGTGAAAAATCATTTACCTTGATTGCATTTCCAAATTGAGGCTCCCTTACAATCTCTCAATTATTATCATTTATTTTTTCAATTACTATAATTTAATTTAAGATGTTCTTATATCCCTTCTTTTTAAACAGATGATTCTGAAGGGTGTTTGAATACTTTTGTCTGCACATATTGCAGTAAAATTGTTTTCTTGGATGTACTTAGGTAGAAAATGAGATGAATGAATTACTTTCCTATATTTCCTATAGAAATTTCTGGCTATTTCTATACCATCTTTCTTGTGTATAAGGCAGAATTAGTATTATTTACTTAAATATGAATATGGAAAACTAATGTAAGCATGGAAAATCACTATATGCATTTGCCTAGCACACTCTCTTATACTATAACTCTCCAATTTGAGGAAGCAAGGATGGCTTGATAGATCAATTGCAGTACTTAGGATTATAATTGTAATTTAATACTATGATAAGTAAAAATATGCCACATTTCCTATTTTAGCACTGTGGTTGGAAAGTGATACAGGGAGACAGAATATCTTGAACAAAGTCATTGGGCAATCGTCTTAATGAGGAACCCTTGACAATACATGACTAAAATCCAATTTCTCTCAGGTACTGACTTCTCGCAAAGCTACTCCAATAATGCAAGTTTGAGGTAGAGAAAGACAGCACTCTAGGAAATGCTCTATTCACATTAGTCTCTGCATCTAGTTGTATAAATGCCCTTGTTTCAATTTAACCCATCATTCTCTGAATTTACTAACCTCATCTTTTTGATGCCAGTCATATTTAGGCATTGTCTTATGCTTGATAGCCTTAAAATCTGTTTCTAGACTGACCCACCTATTGGCTGATTGGCAAGTTTTCTTGACTATCATCACCATCCCTAAACTTCACAATTCAGGCAGATTTGCTTTTTTTGTCACTTCAGGAGGCTACTAGCCAAATCATTACTGCTGTACAAAGTGAAAGACACTTCACTGGGGTGGATTTCAGCTCTGCTAGCTTCATAGGTCAAGAGCCCTAGAGCAGTGTACAAATTGTACATCCAGACACAACAGCACAGTGTAATTTGTAGCTTATATGTGGGTGGGTATCATTAAAATCCAGGTATTGGTAACTTGAATTCCTTACTCAACTGCTTTAACAAACTGAAATGATTGCTTAAGAATGACCCATTCAATGAAAGAAATGCCAACCACCCTGCTTAAAGTAGAGTTTTTAAAAGTATCTATGTTGTAGAATTTTTTCCAGAAGAGGAAATTGTTTGTACTTTTTTCTTGCACTATCCTTAAATATTTTTTTAGTCTTTATGAATGAATGCAAGTGAAATTGAGAGCATAAATGAAGACCATAAATCTCAAGGTTGTCCTGTATGTGCACTTCTCATTACACCAATCTGCACTAAAAACAAAAGAATAAAAATAAATTACAGAACTTGATCCAATGGTTAGTTGGATGGGCTTCAGATTTAGAACACCTGGGTCATAATCCTGCTTAGCATTGTCTTGGGCCAATGAACTTTTCTAAGTCTTAATTTCCCATTTGTAAAAAAAAGGATGATAAGATTGCCTAGCTATCAGATTTTTAATGTGAAATAAATGAGAAATTTCATGTAATACACATAGGATTGTGTTTGACACATGGTACCTACTCAGTTAACTTGACGTTATATTATTAAGACTCAAGCAACATAAAGTAATGTTATTTAAATAGTAACAATTCATTTGCATCCTCAAATAGAATGGATAGCTTACATTATATTGTGAAGTGCCTCACACTTTCTTGTATTAAAAGGAGAGTACAGAATCAGTGATAGTTCTCAGAGGACATGAAATCACTGTACGGAGCATTCTATTCTCCTCCCTGGTAGCACTTTGGAGTGTTGACTGTCGCAACTAGTGACCAATGTATTAAGTTGTCCTTCTCATCTTCTCTAGATGGAGCCTTCTTATTATATCTCAACCTTTTCTGCACATGAATTTATTCCTCAGATAGTGAGAAAAGAAATTTAATCCATTCTGAATCAGTATGAAGATATATTTACTTACTTCCCTTTGATTTTACAATAGAAAATATTTAACTGGTAAAAGCTCTCTCAGCAAAATAGGAATACTGGATTTAAATGTATTACTTTCTTCAAGCAGTTAATACAGACTAAGTTAACTCATACCATTACTAAGGAAAATAGGTTTAAAAAAAAAAAAGCAACAGGAAGCGGAACAGGATTTTACTTTACCACAAAAGTTTCTGTTTAAGCAAAACAAAACAAAACAAACAAAACAGGAAAAGAGCCTGATGTTGCAGGTCAGGGAATTGATACGCAGCATCTTGGGTACACCAGTTTTCACAACGATTTCAGTAAAGCACACTTCCTTTTCTTCCCTATTTGTCTAACTTCAGGTATTAATCTCTCCCTTTCCTGATCAAATGTTTACAGATATTTTTCTTGGACCACAGTGTTTATAGCTCTCAAGTACTGCCCCTGATACTCAAATTAAAAATAGTAAGGGGATGTGAGTGAAATTTACATCTGAACCAGCCTGTCTTCATGTGGGAAAATTCTAGCTGGAGAATGGTTGGCTAGATAAATGTCACCATGAAATCATCTTGTTGTGATAGAAAAATAATGTAAAAAATACTATGTAACATGTCAAGGCTATTTGGCTTATGCTTGCAGTTTCTGATGTTAGGTTCCACTACATCATGAGATTCTTTGTGGCTTCCTTTACCATAGGATATCAGATTTGAATAAAAAGACAGAGTAAAGTAAAATTTAACAATGCCATAACAACTTAAAATAGGCATTTAAGAGGATATTATAATTAGTACATGGTGGATTATTCTTAAATTCATAGTATTGTTTTTACTGACATCTTTAAGTTCTAGAACATTTTCCTAACTATGACCTAATTCAATTCAATTTCATAATAACTGAGTGAGATGCTCAATGCAAGTATTATTTCTAGTGTACACTAGAAATTTTTACCACAGGCTCTTCACATTTTCATCAGGCTTTACATTTTTTACACCTTCATCTTGATTCCTCACATAAGTCTTTGCTTTTTATACTTGCTTCACTTGGATCAGGCTTTCCAAAGAGCTCTGCCACATTTTTCTCTGTGTTGCTGTAAACTAATACATGTGACTATCACAGCTCTTGTCACAAGGACCCAGAGCGAAGTAAGAATCAGGCACCTATCTGACTTACCCTATGGAGAGGCTGAGCACATTCCAGTGCTCATTAGCTAGGTAAGCCTGGATCTGTCACTCACCTTCTCAGGGCTGATGGCTCTACCTGCAGAATGTTGACATTGAAGAACAGTTATCTCATAGATATCACTCTTTTAAAAATGTTCTGATGTCATAAAAGACACGCAGCCATACACCTCATATTTGACCAAGCTGAGAGTAGAACCCAGGTATCTAGATCTCTACTTAACTTCCCTTTTTCTCTCTCCCTTGTCACCTGACACTTGAGTCAGTTGAATGGTGTTATATAATAGAGGGAGTTTGGAGATGGTTTCCCAACTGTTTTAAAGAATTACTTCATCCCATTCCCCCCTCTGAAACTCTTGTGTCCCCATCCATGAAATCAGCTAGAGATGACAGAGATGGGGCAGGTTTCTATTCTCTCTCTTTTCAAATGGGAAGTCAACATACAATAAATTGATGAGCCTCATCTGCAGCCATAGCTGAGGCCAATCTGCTCACTTTCTTAGTCTTGTAGATTGACTCCTTTATGTTTCAGTTCTGTCTGTTAGAACACATCATGGCAGGGCACCTGGGTGGCTCAGTTGGTTAAGTGTCTGCCTTTGGCTCAGGTCAAGATCTCAGGGTCCTGGAACTCAGCCCCAGATGGGGGGGGGGTCCCTGCTGAGCAGGGACCCTGCTTCTCCCTCCCCTTTGCCAATTACTGTTTGTGTGCTCTCTCTGTCTCTCTTCTCTCAAATAAATAAAATCCTTAAAAGTTTATAAAAAAGAAAATGTCATAGCTTGTGGCTATCAAAATCTACTGTTATTGAATGTATGCTCTCATATAAAAACAGTTTCTTAAGCATTCACATATACATTGTTGGAAACTCTCGGCACACAGAGACACACGCTGTTTTTGAACACATCAAGGAAGTCTTTTCTTTGTAAACTAAAGACAAATCCTATGCATACCCATGCCCTGATCACTCATGGCATTCAAAATTGTGAAAGCTCTAATAAAAATGTGTTCTATTTTATAAAGAAATGCCTCTCCATTGCTTTCTTGTTCTGTTTCTGACAAGTATTTTGTTTGTCTTCAGGTGGGACCTAAATATTTGATGAATTCCATCAGCTCATAGCATATTTGTTAAGTACAAACTCTGCACCCAGTTTAGGATCAAGGAATAAAATTTTTGTTTGTGTTGGCAAGTTTTGGAGTAGACTGTACACCATAACTCTCTGCATATTTGAACTGCTTATCCAAGGTTGTGGAACTCTGTTTCCGAACTCTTGAATTGAGGTATCATGGCATTCCTCTTTCATTCTTTCATTCTTCTCTATTTAAAAAATAATAATAATAATAGTTCTGTGAGCCGATATAGATTCCTGACCATACCTCTCTAGACGATGTTGGAACAAAGGAAAAGTGAGTAATATTTTCCATCTTTTAAATTTTCTTTGAATATATGGCAAAAGCTTGTTCTGATGCACCAGTTTTGGTTTGGTTTGGTTTGGTTTTGGTTTTGGCTTTGTTTTTGTTTTTTGTTTTTTTGTTTTTTTTTTTTTCTTAAGATTTTATGTATTTATTCATGAGAGACACAGAGAGAGAGGCAAAGACACAGGCAGAAAGAGATGCAGGCTCCTTGGAGGGAGCCCAATGCAGGACTTGATCCCAGAACTCCAGGATCACGCCCTGAGCCAAAGGCAGACACTCAACTGCTGAGCCACCCAGGTGTCCCTTGTTTTTGTTTTTTGATGCAACTTTAAAAGGAGAAAAGAAACCAACTGGCAGGAAATACATCAATAGTCATTTGTTAATGGGATTTCAAGGTTAAAAAAAACACGCCTAATTTGTATGAGTCACTGATTAGCTTTTAGTGAAGTACACACCTTTTGGAGTGTGCAATCTAAATAAACTTCCCTGAGGCAGGGGAGGCGTTTCCCATTCCTTCTTTTTCATTAAACCACAATATCTTTGCCTCTAGGTGTTAAAGTTATAATCATAATCCACATAAAAATTGTCAATTTAAAAATGCATCCATTATGATCCCCAATAGATAGCCAAAACATAAAATGGTGAATATTCACCCTCTACCAGCATGTAAAGATCGAAAATGACATGTTTGTCACTAAGAGTACATTTATTGAGGCAAATTAGAACTCTTTTAGGACAGAAGATCAATTAGAGGAGGTGATGTTAGATAGGTTTTGAGTAGCAGCCCCTAGCACACTTGGCTACTTCTCTGAGTAAGCCGCTGTGATCCCAGTGGGCAGTGCCATGATTTTTTTCCCTCCCATTGTTTCCCAAGGCCCCAGCCAGCTCCAAGGAGCAGAGAGAAAGGACTATAAGGAAGCAAAGATAGAGTGTAATAGTTCGAGCTGCACACAATGTTTCCTTGAATTTAGAGAGGAATTAATATAAAAATGTAAAAGGTAAAAGTTAAGAAAATTAAAAATTACATGGTGGCACTGTTTGGATGATTGGATTGGAGTTGAGGAAAAGAAACAAAATGAGCCAAGTCCTTACATCCTATGACAAGGTGGGGCAGAGGTGCCATGTGGAAAAAGGAGAAGGAGAAGGAGAAGGAAAGCCAGTCTTTGGGAGACCAGGAGAGTTGGTGCAGGCTGAGTGTGGGGTGCTTATCTGTAGGGGAGTTTTGATGGAGGTGGTGTCACCAGACTTCAGTGGAAGCACAGAAGGCATAGGGTGTACAGTGACATCATCGAAGGTGTACATGGAAAGAAGGACTAAAGGTATGCATAAGGTTAGAGGAAATGTAAATTGAGAGCATTTGGACAGGACAGGAGAGAGGACAGTGAAAATCCAAGCTTTAAAGGAAAACTATATGGTTTATTATATCTGTAATGGGCAATAATGAAAGAATTTTAAGCACCAAAGTGATACTGTGACAATTTAGGCAAATGAGCCAGGTGATGATGTTGCAAAATTATATGGAATGCTAAGGAAATAATTGTTCATCCCCTAATATATTCTAGACACTATACATAGCCCAGGACTTAATAGTGACCAAGACAACAGAACCCCTCTGACACAGAGAGAACAAGAAGGAAAGGAAGAATTAGATCAGTGGTCCAGTGAGACCTGTACTTTGCCAGTCCAGGTTTAAGGGGAAAAAAAGACTGGATTATAGAAAGAGAAGAGGTGATTGTTTTGTTTTGTCTTTTTGGTTTGAGTGTGTTTTTTGTTGTTTTTTGGCATGTTTTTTTTTTTTTTTTTCTGTTGTTTCAGAAAAGTAATCAGTATCTGACAAACAATTAGAAATAAGAACCTGGATTTGGGGATATATAAATGATGAACATGGGATTTCCAAGATTGGTTCTTATGAAGATCATGGTGACCGGAGCCAAAGACTGATGGAAAGGAGGAACTTTTGCAATGGGGAACAAATGAGTGATCTTTTTATTTTATTAACTATGAGAGCTCTAGAATATACCTTCCCAAAGCTTCCACTGATATTTTCTCCAGATATTTTGTATGTGTCTTCAATTTTATCTGTAATAATTTATCTAGAGCATGAAACTTAGATCTTATATATGTTGTTATTCCTAAATTACTCCAATAAATTAATGATACTTCGACAGAGGAGGTGAATCTACGTGGGTAGGTGTGTGTGTATGCTCCACATTGTTGTGAAAAACAGAAACTACTTTTAAACTAAACATTGATGTGAAAATAGTTGAACTTTATTTGCAATTGCAAGTCACTTTATATTGGACGTCTATTTTGTATTTCATGAAGTTTCAAAGTAGGAAAAAGATTAAACCACGGGTAATTTAAAGCAAATCCTGTGTCTAACTACAACAATCCTATTAAATTCTTAAGCATGTACGAACTGGTTATGGAGACTTCTCTGGGCCTTTGTTTTCTCATCTTTGAAATGAGGAGATTGGGCCACACAATTTCTTAAGTATGTTTCCATTTTTATTGATGTGTCTGATTATGTATAACAAGGATTTGCAGGGAACAATAATTAGTCTGCCCTTTTCTGTAAAACAGAAAAAAAATGTTTTAGGAAGTCTTGCTCCATCTCACTGACCTCTTTGGAAATAAAGTCTATGTGTTGCTAGAAATCATCATCTTCTGATCACCTGTTCTGCTCTATTGATTCCTTCAGTACAGTGTCCTAGGGTAGCCCATAATGGGCTATACACCCACGAAGTAAAAAAGTTAGGTGTGAAGATATCACATTCCTATGAGAGATGGCAAGAGAGAGAAGGATCACACCATTCTCCATCAATTTAGTGTATATGTGGGGAGGGGATTTTTTAGAGGGGGGGCATGACTTCTATGAAAATAAAGCAGTGAACTGGATTTTGTAAAAATATTTACATTGAATGTGAGTAAATCATTAATCATCTATATATCAGTGATGGTTTCTGAGTTCTTGGGGGTTTAGATACATTTGAATCAAACCATCTGCTTCCCCAACTTTTGAAAAAGACTTCTGTAACATCCTAGAAGTTGACATATACAAGGCGAGATCAGGTTCCAAGTTCCTCTTCACCTCTTTTCTTTTTTTTCTCCAGCCCAAAATTGGAATCCTCACCAATTTTTCCTCCAGAGTCTCGAAGGTGAAGAAAAAATAAGTCCTTTCAAAATCGTTTTGAAACTTAGTGCCTTATCCATTATAAACTTGATTGCACACAACACTCTATGCAAGTCATGTGTGGATATAGCAGAGCTCACTGTTAAAATGTCATTTGCTATTCCTCCACGGGGACATATTTCTGGGCACTTGACTCTGTACATCCCAGTCTCCTGCCATTGCCTTTCCTCTTCTCCCACTTCTCTCGGCACCCCCTCATTTCCACTCAATTAAGCTATCTCTGTTGTCTCCCTTAAGATATTAATCTTAGAATCACCCTATCCAAAATCTAAGTGCCTGGCAATGCATTTGCCAAAACAAAGACAGACTCTTTTTGAGTAGAACTCGAGTGTCAGCTATTAAAATGATATACAGACGGGCAGCCCCGGTGGCGCAGCGGTTTAGCACCGCCTGCAGCCCAGGGCGTGATCCTGGAGACCCGGGATCGAGTCTCAGGTCAGGCTCCCTGCATGGAGCCTGCTTCTCCCTCTGCCTGTGTCTCTCACTCTCTCTCTCTCTGCATCTCTATGAATAAATAGATAAATAATCTTAAAAAAATTAATAAAAAATGAAATAAAATGATATACAGACAAAATATGTGTGAATTTGTGAGTGTGTTTATGCATGAATCCCAATTTATATTCAGTCAAAATTTAGTATGTCCCAAACTCTTTGGGAAAATATGCCATTCTATTAAAAGATACCCATAATTACGGCTCTCCAGTACAATAAGCAATTGTCACTGCATTGCTGCCAGGCCACCCTTTTCGGGTAACAGAGAGCACTGTTGTGAGCAAAGCCAGCCTGCACTGTGACCCACTTCCCCATATTTTAAACGTCAATCCCGAATTCTCCCTGGCAGGAAGGGAACTGTGGGAAGAGCTCTGCTGGCGACTGACCCACTGGCAGCAGGCCTGCCGGGGAAATGTCACCTGTGCCTTTGCAAGATTGTCCTTTGCTTTCCCCTTTGTAGTCTGTGAATATACAAAGGTTCAAAGAATGAGAATTGATCCACCCTGTCCCCTGTGATTCCTTGTAGGCCCCTATATCCGTGGCAGCTTTTTCAGAAAAGCCCTGTCAGTTGTGTGTGGTGCAGGATGAGGTATGTGCGTGTACATGCTTTGCATTGTACTTACCAAAGGAAACTTCAACTGAGCAAAGCATAAACAGGCCACAGGAGAAAGGACAGGAGGGCATGAAGTTTATTACCCGTGCCTATCAATATTAGGCAGTACTAGTAAGTTTGCTTCAAGAGTTTTTTTTTTGAGTTAAGTCTTCCCAATACATCTCTCCCAACCACGCTATTCAGTGTCCTTTTTGTTTTCCAGATTTCCTTTTTTGGTATCTAAGTAATTCCAGGAAATGGACTTTGTATTTATGGGACATGAAAGCTCACATTGCCAGTGATCATTAAGGATCTGGTGCAGTTAATCTTAAACCTACCTTCTTTAAAAAAAATTTATATATATATATATATAAAATTCATGAGAAACACAGAGAGAGAAAGAGACAGAGACATAGGCAGAGGGAGAAGCAGGCTCCCCTCAGGGGGTCTTATGTGGGACTCGATTCCAGGACCCAGGATCACTGACCTGAGCCTAAGGTGGATGCTCAACCCACTGAGCCACACAGGTACTTCATTAAACTATGCTTTTAATCAAACCAGTACTTCTGCAACCCGTCTTACAAACTTTAGGTTCTAGAAATAACAGAGAAAAACCATTTTGTACCGTGAATCAAGTCTGAGTGCAGGTGTCACACAAGCTATCAAGGTGGGACCTAAAGAATATGCTTCAAGTCCTCCAGTTGTTTCAGAAATCCCACCAAGTTTACCTAACCCAGATCACAAGAACATCCAGCTGAAATTTTGTATTGAGTTGTGATACAAGTGATACCAAGAAGCTCTGGATTTAAAAGTAAGCTGAATGTAATGGAATTTTACTTTTGGTTCATTACTTGATGACTTGCTCCTTTCTTTGAAAACCGTTCCTGTTACTTTAAGTCTATACCAGCTCAAACTTTTCCTGTTCTCTGTGGCTATTTGGACACATGTACCAAAATGCCTTAATCCAAGGCATCAGTTGCAAGAAGAACCTACTTTTTTCTTCCATATAAATCCAACATTGCTTCTTTTCTATTGTATTTGTCACATAGGTTACATTTGTTAACATTCTTGGTGATTACAATAAAGATGCTCCCATGTAAGGTGATGGTTGCTGAATATTATCTATGGGAAAGTGTAATGTAGAAAGAGGGACCCAGAACAGAAGAGTAACCTAGATGTGCCTCTGGGATACATGCTGTCAGTTCCTGGGGCTCAACTCCCTAGCCAAACCATTTGACAACTCATCTCTGGTACATGCAAAGAATCTCTTTATTCCCCAAAAGTGGTTTAGAGAGACTTCAACTTTGAAATGCTGCACATTTCCTGGTTAAATGTAAACGAGTGATAAAGGCGTTAAAGTCTGTCTGAAGCTGAGAGAAGTGCAGGGCTTGCAATGGTAGCTTTAGGGTCCCTCAAAGTTTGATGGCAGGGCCTGCGGAGCCCCTCCTGACATGTGAGGACTAATGAAGTGTTGGTGGCAATGCCCACACCTCGGGCTTATTGTCAGCTGTGACTCAGAGCTGGAACCACCTCAGAGAGCAATGGCATGACTTTTTTGTTGTTTAATCACATGATGAAAGAGCACTATTGGCACGCTGTTTGTCCATGACTCAGAGATGCATTCTTGGAGTACAAATAAGGAGATGCATCTCCTGTGGCTGGTGGGGTTTCCTCCACCACCAGTGGGAGCTCCTTACCTAATTCTTGCCCAGAGTTAATCCATACAACCATGAATTCCTGCCACTGAAGGGAAGGAACAGACCTCTGCAGAAACCAGTGTGTGTGTGTGCGTGTGTATAATCTTTTTTTTAATATTAATTTATTTATTTGAGAAATTGAGCATGAGCAGGGAGAGGGGCAGAGGGAGAAGCAGACTCCCCACAGAGCAGGGAGCCTGATGCGTGGCTCTATCCCAGTCCTGGGACTCTGAAATCATGCCCTGAGCTGAAGGCAGCAGTTTACACAACTGAGCCACCCAAGTGCTCCTACCCCTATGTGTTTTTAAAAACATTTAAAAAACAGAACAAAAATTCATAAGGAGTTTCTAGTGATGGAAGCAGCAGAAGCAGGAGCCATAATAAGGAGAGTCTCCTGACAATTTTGTTACAAAGCTCATTTGGTTACCCTAGACTGTCCCCACAACTCTCACAACTGGGTCTTTGGAGGTTTGAGCTATAGAGGGGCTTACCAGCAGCTTTGCAGCAGCTTGAGGCCTTGCCAGGCAGTACTTCTCACTACCCACCTTTCAGCCCCTTGTTAGAGAAGCAGGTTGTTTTCCCCTCCAACTTTTTATTTTAGCCCAATGAGCTTGGGAAAAGCTTCTTTCTTTTTTTTTTTTTTTTTAAGATTTTATTTATTTATTCATGAGAGAGAGAGGCAGAGACGCAGGCAGAGGGAGAAGCAGGCTCCATGCACGGAGCCCGATGATCCCAGGACTCCAGGATCACGCCCTGAGCCAAAGGCAGACGCTCCACTGCTGAACCACTCAGGCGTCCCATTGGGAAAAGCTTCTGCAGTCAACTGTGCACAAATATCAGAATTCAGAAGTTTTTTTTGTTCTCAGACTTATGATAACAGGTAGGAAAGTAAAGGATTTTGAAAAAGAGAGAAAACAAGAAGACACATGTAAAGATTAATAATATGTGGAAATACCTAAATTCCTAATATGTTATAGTTCCCATTTTAAATGGGTCCGATTGGCTGTATTGCCTTTGGCTTGAGTGGCTTTGTAAAGATGGCAGGGACTCCTCTGGCTTTCCAGAAGTCTCTCTGGGCAGTTGTGCAGGGGGAGAGCGTGTTGGAAGGATTATGCTGGTTGCATTGGGGGTGTGGGTGGGGCAATGTGTGATGCCTCAAACCTGTCTTATAAGCCTCACCCTTGAGTACAAAGGCTATTCAATAAAAAAAAAAAATACCATGGTTAATAAACAGCTGCCAAAGAAGAAGCTCCATGGTGGGGGTGGGCATGGCTGAGAGCCAAAAAAAGTCAATAAAATTAGCCCAATCCACACTCAACATAAAATGGACCCCTGTCTCTTTAATAATTACTGGGCATGGCTGCTTCATGAACTGGTCTTTTCTTCTTGTTCCAGTGCTCAGTTTTAGCAAGAGGAAGGGGAAGGTGTCTGTAGAGGAAAGAAGGAAGTGAAGGAATTGTAAGACATAACCTTCTGCTACCCTCCTTAGCAGCTGATGCAATGGCCCCTTGCCCACCCTTCTTTTCAGAAGAACCCCTGGAAAATCACGAGGAAAAAACTAGAAAGGCCATGAGAAAAAAAAATAGAGGTTTTAGCCCAGGCTTTTGATGCATACAGCCTACCGAAGAGCAGATGTTCCTGAGGGGGGAAAAAGGAACACAAAATGAGAGGAGAGAGTGTGTTCTCTGAAGTGGAGTTGCCTCATGTAATCAGGATTTGGAGTTCCTTTTAGAAAAAAGGAGGAGCTCTGGGGATTTGGAAAGTGAATTTAAGGAATGTAGACCAGAGCAAGGAAGACCAGAAGCTAAATATATTAACTTAAATTTGTTGTTATATACTAATAAATACCAACAACAGTCTTTATTAGAAGACTTGTATTGAGTTTTTCTACATGCCATTTCCATTAAAAAAGAATTGATGAAGCTATCACAAAGATTATGCATATTTTCTCAGGATTAGAGGACAGAGAAAATCAGAGAAGGTCAAAGGGAAACAGCACAGAGGGACGATGAAAAGGTTAGCCAGAAAGTGAACTGTGACCCATGGGGGATCCTAAACCTAGAGATGGCCTCCAAAATTCTCCTCCTATTGGTATTGACTCAATCACTAACCTAGGTGCTGCAATGAAGGGATTGTATGGATGTAATTAGGTCTGGAGAGTATCCTGGTGAACACAGCCCAGCCGGGCAAACCCTTGACAGGCACAGATTTCTCAGGATGGTCAAAGAGGTCAAAAAGGAGCCAAGAGAGAGAGAGACTTGGAGGAAGTTGGAGCGGGGAGATTCATCTGCCGCCAAGTTACTAGAGGGCTGTATGGTGATGAATGGGAGGCAGGAGGTGTCTTCCTGAACTGGAGGCAGCAGCAGGGATGCAGGATCTCCATCCTATCATCTCCTGGTACTGAGTTCTATGAGTGACAGAGAGGACTGGAGGACGTTTAGGTGCTCCAGGTGGAGCAAAGCCGGATTTCAGCCTTACAACACCCGCAGCAGAGAACCCTGGGCTCCTGGCTTAACAAAAACACAGGATCACACACATGTGTTGTTTTTGGCACTGGAATTGTGGTAATTTGTCACAACTGCAGCAGAAAGAGAATAATATGCCTTCATTAAAGAAATCAAAGAGAAAGGAAAAAGGAAAAGAAGAGCAAGTAAGCTGGCAATGCAATGGTGCTACTTTGTCCTGTACAAAACAGGCATGGGTTTTCTCCCCCAGTTCCTAACACAGGGAGCAGCTGGGGGACTGATCCACAGGTCACCTAAAATCCCCACTACCTCACCCAGAGTATCTCATAAAGGTTTATGTTTGAGTGAGTCCTGTCTGCGTTGGAATGGCACCAGGTACTCCAAAAATAAAATTTCGGAGACTTTTCCCATATGTTATATTCTCTTTTGAATATATACTTCAATTTATGAACGGAAAGCTAAATTCTTGTGAAATATCATGACTGCATTTTTTAAATTATGTATTCCAAGTTTCAAATAAATGAGCCACTGAACACCAACTGCTAGAAATTGAAAATTCCCTTTAGTGTGTATGTGTATGCTCCCAAAATGACCTTCCTTTTAATTTCCTATCAGTTCAACTTTGGATTGAGTACGAGAAAGAACTATAAGTGTATTGAATATCAAGGGATAAAAATATCATTTTACTTTTGTTTATGTTTGACATTGGAAATCAGTGAAGACATTTTTAGAGTAATAACTATTCAGTGCCTTCCAAGGAATACTAATAATCTCCATCCCACCCCAATGGAGTAAATAAATAACCTCATTATTATCATAATGAAAACAAGTTGGGGAATTTCCCAAGGACATACGAAGACAAACTCGATCCTCCTATCTCCTTGCCACATACGACAGCTCCAGGTTTGCCAAATGTAGCCAGGATATACCTAACATCATTGGCACATATAATGAAAGAAATTAGAGAACAAAAGTTTTTTCCCCTCACTTCTTTCCACTATTGGACTCTGTTTCTGTCCATATTATTTTTTCTGTCTCTATGCAGACCCAGTTATTAGGAAGTAAATTAAAAAGAAATGCTCTTGTTAATATTTCCTTGTCAATAGTCTGTCTGTGTTGGCAGGAATTCTAAAGTTGAAACACTTATGAGAGCAGCAGGAACCTAACTTAAAAATTACGTAAAGAAGTGGATGAAGTAAGACGTCGCTGTGTGAGCTCTCTGCCTGCCGAGCACTTTAAATTTTCTCTTTCATTTTTTTATGCTCTAAAAATATCCAGAAAAGATCAACTAAGACTGCAAATAAAGAAATAGGCATGGGGAAAATGCAACTAGGGTTTGGAAATATTTCTATTAAAAAGAAAAGAAAAATGAAAGAACATTTTAATCAATATTTATGATATTGATTATGAATGTAGTAGACATAGAATTTTTATACTGTAGCCTTCTATTCCAGTTGTGTAGCTTATGGTTGTAGAGAAAGGAAGCATTTTAAGTTCTAATTTCCTACATCTTTATCTTTGGCCATTTATATAAAAAAAAAAAATCCTGGAATACGTACACAAATTACCCTGGATATATGCAAGTCTATGGAAAAAGAGAAACTCAGTTAGGTGCAAGGATCTTCCTTCATTGCTCTACTTCTGGTTTAAACCCATTGCTCTATAATGTTTCATTTCAATACTCAGAAAAAAAATGAATTCATCCTAAAAAAACAAGACCGAACCATTCAGAAGTATTATTTCTGCAGGTACTGACCATTTAATGCATATGGGGATAAGTGGTTAAGGATATGATTGGAAGTCTGTTGGGGTTTTTCCAGGGTTTGGTAAAATTCACCTTGTTTTGTTGGGTTGGTTTGAGTTAGTGTATTTCTGTAACATTTGGGGAGTCAATCATTGAAAATATGCCCTAGCTAATTAGAACTCCCCCCATCTAGTAACAGATGAAAGTAGAGCTTTAAGATCCTTAGGGAATTTCTACCAAAACTGCACCTAGTTGATGCATATTTGAAAAAAGAAATTAACTCATTTCATTATTAAATCTTAAGGTAAGCAATAGGTATAATTTCCACCAAATACCTGATGGACACTCACATAGTAGCTTCTGTAGTGAGAAAGTATGACTTACTGAACCTATGGAGGAAATGTTCTTTTTCATTTTATCACCAAGTTTGGATGCAGCGGGCTTCGATTTGCATAAGGCTTGGTAAACATAAGTTGCTAAGACCATGTCTTGTTTAGAAAAATCTTCATTATTATTTCTTGACCACATGAAGTAGAATAAATAGAATAAGTAGAATTTAAATTTTGGTTTGGTCTACTAGAAAGCCACTATCATTCTCTTTATTTGGAATTACAGAGAAATCATCTAGGGTAATGTAAGAGAAGGAAGAAGAGAACCATCATCACTCATTTATCCCGGACACTATGCCAAGCACAGCACTATCACCTTTACTCTCCCAATGCCAACCTGCTGATACTATTTTAGGAAGTCACAGTCAAGAATCAACATGGAATTTTTGAATCAATTAAACTTTAAAAATCAGCACAAATACCCTCCTATTAGCAACACACAAATTATTACCTGTTTCAGTATGAAGCAAGAATCACTTTACCCTCTGGGGAGTCCCCATAGGTACCCAAACGATTGACATTCAGGTTTTGGTTCTTAAAAACAAAACAGCCATATTGACAGTCTGGTTTTTGTTTTTGTTTTTGTTTTTGTTTTGGTAGCAACTCATCTTTTTGTGTTTTATTTTCCTCTTTCATGAGAAATCTCTTCTTGGTTTCCAAATCTAGGCATATTTATGCTTTTCCTTTTTTCTTTTATTACTTAATTCTAACAGGAATCTTGCAAGTGCCTCTCCAGGTTTCTCTGGAAAGATGCCTGCCTCATCCCTCAGACTTATGCCTCTGTGTGTGTTTATCCCCAGCAGTGCTTATATTTGCTTTTTGGGATATCATTTTTGGAGTTCCTTTACCAAGAGAGGCCTTGGCAAGCAATATTTCCAAGCGTCCTCAATTTAACAAATGAGAAGGTGTTATATTTTGTTTTGTTCTCTAAAATGAGACAAATTCAGTTTTAAATGGATTTTAAAACAATATTTTTTTTGAGATGTAGTAGATCAAGATGATATTACTAAGACTACTTGGTTTATAGTTAACTTTTGTGCACAGACCTTTGCCTTACATTGGAAATCTTTCCAGTAACTACTGACTTAGACTTGCCAAGAGTTACAAAATAAAGACAAAGGTATCTTGATTGAGGGCCCCACTTTATGTCAACTTTTCCTTCTGGCAACCAGCAGGAGCCTACATGTCGCAAGTTTAGGACTTGTTTCAAGGTTTCTCTTCCACAGATATTGGCTTAACTTGGGGACTTTTCTATTTCCTATGTCAGTGTGCCCAAGCCTGTGGTTTAACTTAGTAAGTGAATTGGTGTCTCCAGTCAGTGTTTCTGGAATGATTACCATTCAGGTGAATAGGTGAAAGGTACATCATAAACTGTCCAGTGAAAAACACATACTATATAAAAGGGCACTAGACTCTCTTTTATTTTTTTTTATATATTTTTAAAGATTTTATTTACTTATGAGAGAGAAAGAGCAGGGGGAGGGGCAGAAGGAGAGAGACCCAGACTCTGCACTGAGCAAGGAGCCTGACGCCGGGGTTGATCTTAAAACACTGAGATGATTATCTTAGCTAAAACCAAGAGTCAGACACTTAACAACTGAGCCACCCTCATGCCCTTAGAATCGTCTTTAATTTTTAAATGAAATATAAAATAGTTCTATTTTTTCAATTAAAAATTGACATGAAAAAAAAAAAAGGCATGAGAAGGTGATCATCCTAATTATTTGGCCTAGCAAAAGAAAATCCGACAAAAAGGCCCTCCATAAATAATTTAATTTAAATTTGCCAAACACTTTCTCTTTGTCTGGAGGGCTGTTTCTCCCTATCTTCACTTTCTAAGTACTGCAGTCCAGAATATTCAGCACCCCCTCCTCCCACAATGGTTAAGGCTTTATTCTGTCATCCTGCCCTATGAGGCCAGCTCTGGCTAAGGCTTCTCCCTTCACACCTGGCTCTGGACATAGGACTCTTCCAACCACTCTCTCCCATCACTCTGGAGGGCCTAAACCCAGGGAAGTCAGCCAGGAAGAACCCATCCATCTACAATCCCTTCCCAGCCATTTATCCTCTACCATTTAGGAGTATGCTAGACATGGGACATGTAGAAATAAATTGTACTGTCTTTAGGCTACATTCTAGAATGTTCATAAATGCTTTCTTTATGTTCTAGGATCACCCAAACTTTCTACAGTTTCATTACCACCCTCTTTCTGTGCTTAACTGTGCAGGTTGAAATATTAAACTATGTCTTCCTCAGCAATGGTGTTTGAGTTCTAGTCCCAAAGTCTACCATTGTACCAATATCATCTCTTTCTACATACTCTAAGCTCTGCTGCATGCACAGCCAGCTGTTTAGCTCTCTTAGGAAGCACTCAGATTTTGTATTTCCCATTACAATACTAACAGTTGTAACAATCAAACTTAGAAACCCCAGTGACTTAAGAAAAATACGAAGTCAGGCGCCTGGGTGGCTCAGTGGTTAAGTGCCTGCCTTTGGCTCAGGGCATAATCCCAGGATCCAGGATTGAGTCTCACATTGGGGTCCCTGGAAGAAGCCTGTTTCTCCCTCTGCCTGTGTCTCTGCCTCTCTCTTTGTGTGTCTCTCATGAATAAATAAATAAATCTTTAGTAGAAAGCAGAAAAACAGGAAGTTACTTCTAATTTACATCAAGTCTAATCTGTACTAGGGAAAATGGGGAGGGTGCAAAAGCAAGGAGGCCTCTACACCATGGAGATAGTCAGCATTCCAGCAGAGGGCAACTCCCCCTTCTTCAACACAGGTTGCCATATTGTCCCAGGCTTTGACCTCCAGCCTGCTGGATGGTATGGGGTTGACACAGAGTAGAAGATTGCAAAGGATATTTTTATGGGTCAGGCTTCAAGGTGGCCATGCCTAATAACAGGGAGGCAAGAAAACATAGTCCATCCCTGAGCTCAGAAGGAAAGAAAGGCAGCTAGAGTGAGAAACTGACCCACCTGTAATAGGAATTGAACTGTTACATCGAGAATGTTCTTATTGCCTTTGCTGTGAGTTTTGGTGCCTACTTGGAATGCTCACCCCATGTACAAACCAAACAAAACTAAACAAGCAAAATCCTAATATCAATTCTCAACTACCTTTTCTTTTGTTTTTCCTGGTACAATACAATAAAAAAAAAAAAAAAGAACTTCTTTACTACTTGAAAAGAGCAAAAAGTATGATGGGCACAGGGGAGAAATGGGAGATCAAATTTCATTAATGTACAAAAATGTTATCCCATACTTACATATGCACATATAATGCTTAACTTTTGGATGGCTCTTATTTCAATTGACTATCATCCTGAATTTCTGTTTTTTTACCATGAGCTAGCACTGCACTAGCATTGTACATAAATTGATTTAATCCTCTAAATCCCTAGGAAATGGGCATACTTATTACTTCTATTTCTCTGAATGAATGAAATACCTTGTTGAAGGCCCCAATTATCCTCCTTTTGGTTTGGTATCCTGGGGATAAGTATCTATATTGGAACCCCTAGAACCAATATATCTTGCTTATAGAATCACTGCTCTGCTGTATTTCATAATCAAAAATATTTTTACATGCATACATAAAGCTGGCTTTTTAAAGAGATCCAGTAGTAAAATTTTTAATAAATCAAAGTTTTGTCTTGTGAGTGTTATTTTTCTCATAAATAAAACAAATGTTTATTTTAGAGTACCGACTTTCCATTCAATTGTAAAAATAAGTGTTAAGTAGCATTAATTATGGTCTGTACCTCCTTGGGCTAACTAGAGCCAAGTCTCAGAGACAACAGTAAATAAAATGCATCAAACAAATAGAAAGGAAGGGAAACAAGGAATACAGCCTGAATTTTGTCACCCCAATTGTAGGTGGGGTTTTGATCATGAGGAGGAAACAGAAAAGAAGAAAGGATGCCTAGGGGAGAGGAGAGGAGAAGAAAGGTAGGAGGAGAGTAGGAGAAAGGTGAATGTCTTTGAGGAAACCAGGGAAAATGCTCAGAGGTGAGAAAAAAAATCAGAACTGGAGTCTGAATTCCATCTGCAGAATATCAGGCAATTCCTTTTGACCTGTGGTAAAAGATATTGTGCTGAAGACTGGAGGCAAAGAGTCCAGACCAGTGACCTTGGAGGAATAGATGAAAGTGGCAGAATAGTGGAGGCCCAGACACATTGCATGAGGGTGCCATTTTCCAATTCTGAACCTTTCAACTGTTTATCATTGATTAGCAGATAAAACATACAATCTTCACCCACTGATCTTGTAAATCAGGTATCTTTTGTCTCAGGGGATTGTTGTAAAAATGACCTGGATTGATAAATGTGAATATGTTTTCTGAACACTAACGCTCTTTACCAACAACGGTCTCATCCTCATTTACTCGACCGATGAACACCTCTTTTCTCCAGCAAACACCTTTTGCATATTTATGCGTATGTAACTTTCTGTTCACATCCGCAGCTATGTACAAAGGTAATTACACGTCAGCATAAGAAATAGCTGGTGTCTCAGCAAGGGGAGTTCAGATTTGAGAAATAAGTAGATAAGAATCTCTGTTCCCCTTTCATCAGATCATCTGGAACTTACTCTTGCTTTTGAAATCTAATTCTCCTTTGACTTGTGAAGCCAGGCATAGATAGCTCTCCCTCCCTCTCACCCTTGCAGTGCTTATCTGTTTGTATTTAGTGCTTGCATAGAGACTTCAGGATTCTAAGCTTCTTGTATATATAACTCCTTAGATCTGAAAATATTTGATCCAATGTTTTGACTATTTTAACCAGCATCTGATTGTTCAGTTTTTTTTTTTTTTGTCTTACTTCCCTAGAATGAAATTACCATGAATCTAAGCATTTATTGGTCATATTTTCTGGTGTGTCATCGGTGCACACGGGTGTATCTGACATACATAAGACACGAAAGCAGAAGGCAGTTGTTGAGTTACTTCTTGCCATCCCTGCGTGTCGTGCTCACTTCCTTGGAGCAAATAGCCCACGCACTCATATGAGTCCAGTTCATTAAGGTTCTTGTCAAGAAAATGTGGCTAGCAAATAAAGAGGCTTTCACTTGAGCAACATCGCCCTTGTCCCAGAATCTTACAGTAATGCCATGAGAGGATAAAAAGGAAATGTACAAATACCATAGAAAAAATCAAGATGGTAATAAAGCAGAATCAGATATTTAAGATAAACCTATTGGAAGGGCCATGAGTCTTCTAATCAAATACTGGCAACAGGCAAAAAGACAGGAACAAGGAAGACAGACCCCAAAGAAAGATAGTAGCCAAATGACCAAATGCAACGTTGAATGAGGATGGATGATTACAGTTAGAAGAACAAAAAAAAAAAAAAAAAAAGGAGAAAAAGAAAAAGCTGGAGCAGTAGGGGAAGGAATTATAGTAAGTCTCAGCAACCGTGGTCCCAGTCCCCACTGCCCAGATCCTAGGCCTGGTGAGCCTGAGAACACCTCTACCCAAGAAGCAAAAGCCTCCCAACTACTCAATGGACATAACATCATTTGGCCATTCTTACTCAGTGTTTTGTGGGAGTATATGAGAAACTATGAAAAATTGGAAGTTGTTTCATAACCGTAACATTATATGTGTTTAGAAATGTTATGTTTCATTTTTTTCTTCAAAATTAATCATGATTGAGCATGTGTCTTTGCCTGTAATTTCTTTCCTTTTCCAAAAAAAAAAAGGAGCCAAGAGAGATCAATGTACGTGTAGTTGCCAACTACTCTTGTTATCATTTGTATCATGATTAAAGCTATGTGTGAAAGAGCTGCTGCTTTTGAGACAGAGAAAGACAGTAAGATTAGGGAGGGGAATACATTTTAAAGAGGGGAGTAGGGCCTAGAAAAATAAGAAATAACAGTTTTTGTAGCATTTCTGTACTAATCTGTAGAATTTCCAGTCCCATCTCTCTTTACAGTAGGTACTTCTGAGAGCTAATCTTACAAATCATGCTGTGATGTAGAGGGCACTATAGAGCATTGTAATGAGGATACCAGGACTCAAAATCTGCATTTATTTAAAGAAACATTTATATGCTTACTTTTGTCTGGCCCTTATGGAACAGTGTTAAGCAATTATACTCAAAGAGCTTCGTGGGATAAGATATATAATACATGAATAATGCAATACATACTATATAGAGAGGTGAAGACATATATACATGATAATGAATACATAAGTAAATACAATAAACGCATGAATGATAATGTTTCAGAGTCCAAGTGTTATGCAGAGCATAAAGCTGAGTGATGTGATAGTGTCAGACCAGGGAGGATTGCCTCTTTTAGGATGATCAGAGAACAGTTCTCTGACTGTAAGACCTGAATAAAAGGGTCTGCAATGTGAATGCCTGCCTTCAGGTAATTGCAACGAGTAGAGAAATAACGTGAGATGACCTCAAGGGAGGACAAACTGGCAAGCTTAAGAGACCAGCAAAATGGCCTTATTGGGGAGCCCCTTATGGGGAGAATGCCACATCAGTGGCATTCGCGCCAGAGACATGGACAGGCACCTGATCACTTGGACCATGTAAGGAGGCTGGACTATTATTCTAAATCCAATGGGAAAATGTTGGAAATTCTTCCAAAAAGCAGTAATGTGGTGTTTTAAAAGCTCATTCTGCCTGTCAGATGGAGAAATTATTTGGAGAAGGGGGAAGGTGTGGAAGAATTGAAGAGAAGAGATGAGTCCTTAGGAAGCTTGTTAGTCACCGGGCAGAAGAAGACTGTGGGTGAGCCAGGGTTTAGCAGAGGGCCTGAGGGGAGATGGATGGATTCAGAGGATGGATGGATTCTTCCTCTACCATTTAGAGGAAGAACTAGCAAATGGGCTTCAAGTGGTTGAGGAGGGAAAGAGCAGAATTCAAGATGACTTTCTTTTTAGCCTGAGCAGCACGTGGATGGTGAAGGCATTTGGTGGAATAAGCTGGAAAACTGACACTCAGCGACTTGGCAAAGGACTTGCTGGACACCATTCACATAGTATATAGTAAATTAGTCAGAGCTGGACATCAGCAGCCTTGGGAAGTTTCCAGGATGGGACGCTTCACTATTCTGTGTAGTCTAGGATGGATGTAACACATAAAATGTCCAAATTGCAGAAAGAAAACAAATCAGGAATATATTTAATTATTCACATAGAATATGCTTTTATAGGTTTCCCAATAAGTAAAAACAACAATAACAACACACACAGACACACACACACACACGCACACAGGGCACACTGGCGAGCCTATTACTAACCTAGTTTTTCTAATGTCATGCTGCAGATAGGATATCTGTATGTCCTTATGTTCACGTATTTGCTCATGTGAGCAATTCCTGAATGGAGAATAAATTATGAATGTATTCAACCTGGAGAACAAGAAAATCCAGTTCTTATGCAAATCCCACATTTCAAAGGTAGAATTTTTTAGGTGTTTTTATTTTATTTTATTTTTTTATTTTATTTTATTTAGTTTTAGATACTTTATTTATTACATTTTTCCTGCAGAATTTGGGTCTTTTAAAACAAAAAAGTCTTACAAACTTCCTAGATAGATCATAGCAGAGGAAAGAAAGTATCAAGGGGCTAACACAGCACATTCTGAATAAAGAAAATTAAGTTATACAAAGAACATCTTAGTAACAGTAAAACTATGAATACTGACTTAAAACACTAAAACATCTAAGCCAATTGGTGGCCCAGCCATGAGCTACTAGGAAGGTTCCCACATCTCATGCTTAGTGACAAATTAGGGTATGTGTGGTCAGAAACAAAATTCCTTCTGGTCTAGTATTACACATTTTAGGTGAATTATGGGTCTCATTCTTAAGCATTTACAACCAGACACCTGGAGTTAATGCTAAGTGCTGAACCATGCACCCAGTTTACATGAGCATTTAAATTAATTGGGTTACAATGGGATTTACATGATCAGAAGTAGGAAGTCAGGTTCCAGATTCCTGATTAAAGACTCTTAATCCTTTCAGGTAGATCAGCCCTGATATTTCAGGATTTTAGTTTTAGATAACTTTGAAATGAATTTTACTTATGAAGATTACAGAGGCAGACCTTGGGACCACTTATTCAACAATTAAATGAATTCAGATTTAAAGAGTTAATTAAAAAATATAGTGTTTCATGAAGAATTATAAGGAGTAGTATAACATATATACAAAATAAAGCATTTAAAATTAAATATGGATATATATGTACACACATATATATACACATACATGTACATTATACACACATATCTATAGTTCAAACATAAAGTAAAACATCAAGATATGCAAGGCACAGATTTCAAACAACTTCAAGGTAATGGCTATCTCTAGGCAGAAGGAAAAAGAAGACAGAAAAGGATGGGTAATGGCATTTTGGCTATTTATTGTGATGTTTTACTTTTTAAAAAATGCCTATATATAGTGATGTTTCACTTTTTAAAAAATATATAAAGAAAAATAAAGGGGGAAAGGCAGTGAACCACACTGCAAGATTCTGAAAATAATATAGAAATGTATGATCATAGAATTAAATCAATTTATCATGGTGCATATAGGTTTCTACTCATTGTATATGCCATGGATGAGAATAAAACTTTGAGGTAAAAATATCTTAATTATTTTTCCTTAAATGTCATGTATTCTTATAATCAATATCGACCCCTGCTTAATGAGGATGGTATGCCACCCTGAATATGTATCTGGTATTCTAGGTAATGGGATACTTCTGAAAAAATATGTCCAAGAGCAATTTTAACAGAGAAGAATTTTTGAGGTTTGAGTAGATCTGCTTTTCTTTAAGGGCTGACTAACTGTATTTGCCCTTATCCTAGTGAAGAGTTGAAAGGTACTTTCCTTTTTTTCCAAAGTAATATATGGAAATTGGAAAATTAATCCTAAGTTTTTAGTGCAAGGTTTTACTCTGAATACAAAAGTTGCATGGGGTTCAGAGCAGTGATCCGGAGACCTCATTCACTGCTCTGATCCAGCCCAAAGGGGAAGCAGAGGGAACAATCACTAAATCATAGCCATCTCTCTAATAAACGTGGCCCATTATGCATCTTGGCTCTTTTATTTTCCATTTTTTCTCAGGAAGGCCAGTCATAAGTAGTCAAAAATAAGCATCAGAGACTGGTACAGGGCACTTTCAATGAAAACTTGCAGCTGTGGTTTTTGCTCTCACCTGGCAGTTTGCCTAAACATAAGTTTGGAGACTTGTGCAAGACACGTCATCCCCTACAATTTCTTGACTGTAGCCTAAATCAGGAATGCTTTCTTTGTAATAGCCAACAGTGGTTATCAAGAAGGATGGCGGTGTCTGCTGTCTGGGTTGGAAAGCTATAGATTAATGCGTTGTTTTAAAGTATGTAATGTACCCATAGGCTGTAGCAATAGGGAAATAAATCATTTGGGGAGGGGGAGATTCAGGAATGCTAGTGTGGGGGAAACAAAGTATGCAGGTTGCCAAGGGAATAAGAGTTCTGATTAGTAAGAGGAGTATAATAACCTGTCCCACATAAATCTCCAGAGCCTTAGAAGGGAGCTTTCATGTAGGAAACAAAGTTGGTTCACTATTCCTCCTTGACACTCAAGCTTAAGATCTAAATTAAGTTGTTTATGGTACTTGATAACTTCCTTCAAGTGTGATAGTATGATTCTTGCCCTCAAAAGGCCAAAGAAGCAAGCGCATATTTTGAAGTCTGGATTTAGGGTACAATGAAAGAAGCCATAGCTGAACTTAGGATCAATTTTGACAATGGATTTTTTAGTCAAGTGAAAACATACTCCAACTAAATTAGGTTAGAAAAATGTAATGTGCTTTAAACTGTCAGCTTATTTTTAAAGTATAAAATTCTATCAAATATCAGGTTATGATAGAAGATTACATAGTAGAAAGCATTGTGAGCAAGCATAGTAAAATCATAATGTAAGTTGCAATATACTTTGTTTCACTCGCTTGCAGTAAATGTATATAATTTATAGCAATATATTATTGATATAATAGATGTTTTCTAAGAACACACAGAAATCTGCTTAAGGAAGAAAAGAGGTCACTGAAATCTTTCAGGGAAAAAAAACACTAAGCATTTAAATGTGAAATTGAAAACAAAACTACTTTTAAAAATACAGCCAGATCATTACAAAACATGACGTACTCAGCAGGGTATTCACAGGGTATAGTCTCAGGAGTGGTAGACAAGGTTCTTTCACTAAAATTAAGTACTTTCGTGTTCTCTTACAGCTGAATGTTGGTTTTAGAGTTTCAGTGTTAATTGTTGGCATAGGGTGGCGGTTGTATGACGTGACTACGTGGGAGACCAAGGCTATGGGCTCTGTGTTATCTACTCTTCGCTTTGAACATGCCTTTGTGTAGCATGTTTTTTAGGAATGACTTTGTTGAAGTTTCCAGAAGGAGCCCTGAGGTAAATATCCCTGCTTATTGCTACTATCCATCTGATGATAAGGATGAGTTTGGATGTGATGAGGACATTTCTGCCCTTCAGATCGAACTAGAAACAAAATCATGACAGCTTGTAAAGCTAGCCAATACCTGTAGGAACAAAGGAAAAATAAAGATAGAAAGGGGGAGAGGAGAGGGCTGGGCATAGGGCCAATTATGGAGACGTATCTGATCATGATGAGAAGTAAATGATACTCTCAGATATCCAACTCCATGGGACTGAAGGACCCTCAGAATTTGGGTGCCTCTCTCTGTTGGCCATGAAATCCCTCTGTCCTGGGAAATAAAATAAGAATACAAGCTTTTTGGGGAGGAGGGGTGCTATATTCCAGAACACACACACGAGGGTGACTACACTCTGAGAGCCTAACAGTACCATAATTTTTGTTCCTCACTCTTTTAACAGCTATGGAGGCGTGGGATCCCTAACAGACAGGTGCTTTGTTTGACATTTGGGAAAGAAAATTTCCTTTTGTTACCTTGTGCTCTCCTCAGAGCCCAGGTTTCTGGTTCAGGTCTCTTCTTAAGGTCCTTTCCTTGGCATGCATTCATTGTTTAAAAAGCCAAGACATGGCTGAAATTGTCTTCAGTGATGTATGTTAAAAATAATGGATAACTGAAAGCTTTTGATGCCATCTTATTAAAGTCAATTAAGATCTCTAGCTTTTTTCTCTTAAGGCAAGATTTTTTCATAGTAAGTGATCCATGCCTATCCATTTAAATTTTTTCTTCATATGTACACCTTTCTGGGTGTCTCAGAGAGCTTAGGGAATATGAATTTACTCTACATATCATCAGATTAATGAAAAAGCAGGTCTAAATTAATTGGGGTAAGTTAATTTTAGTTCTAATTTGAACTATCATATGACGTTCTTTTAAGTTAAAAAAGAGTAAAGTCACGAGGAAGAAAGGCATAGAATTAAACTTTGTTTCTTAGTGTCTATTCTCTCTCAGAAAATAAATTGTTTCTGATCATTGTATGTTCACAAAAGCAAAGATCATGCATCCTATTTCTTGTTTTAAGAGTCATCAGACTTCAGAACACAATATTGGGCCCCTAGAAGATGTCTACTTAGGGAAAAAAATTAATTTATCTTGACGTTTGGCAACTTGTAAAATTTCAACATAAAATAAATTTTAAAAGGTGATATTTTTCTAGTCTATTATAAGTTTCCAATACAGCTGAGCAAGACCTCCCTGCAGATTATGCACCAGCATGGTCCAGTATTTGACCTCTGCTTAAATGCAAATATCATGGACCACCACTCAACCTCAACTTAGAGGCCAATTCCCTGGGGTGTTTGGAAGATACACGACACTAAACTAAGGGTTTATACCCTGAAAAGGGTTGTGTGGGACACAGGAAGAAGGTAATCAATATGAGTTCAACATTGCTCACAATTTGACTTGGGCTTTCTCTGTCACTGCCTGTCCCACACCACCTTCTCCATAAATGCTTGTGTTCTCTACCAATCCTTGCTTCCCAAGTTAACTATTAGCTTCCTCTGGGTCAACTCTGCCCTTAACATATTGCTGAGTTTCACTAACTTCTTTTGTATTCTGTTACCTGCTATTCTCTTCTGTCATTATGGTTTTATTTCTTTTTTATCCTTTTATAGACATTTTTGCATTTCTGTGGGATGTATGGATACTGAGTGGAATTGGAACACGTGCACAGTCTGCCATGCTTCCTTGAAAATTCCTGATTTTTTGGTAATAAAAATAATAAATCTTTATCATGACTGTAGAACATACACCCCACCCAGTCTATTCTTTGCTCTTCTGTTGCTTGTGATGTGTAAAATATTTTTGGACATGACTTTTTAAATTTTTTTTGCTTTTCATCATCTATTATTTTATTTTCTTCATTGTTTTAAGATGCATCTAACAATTACATAACTTTTCAATATTTTTTTAAAGATTTATTTACCTAGAGAAAGAGAGTGGGGAGGAGAAGCAGGGAGAGAGAGAGAGAGAGTCTCCTCAAGCAGACTCCTCACTGACAGCACCCAGTGCAGGGCTTGATCACAGGACCCTAAGATGATGACTTGAGCCAAAATCAAGAGTCTGCCACTTACCTGACTGAGCCACCCAGTCACCTCACTTTTCAATTTATTAAAATAGATTTATTTCATTTGAGAGAGAGAGAGAGAGAGAAGGAGCAACAGCAGAAGGTGCAGAGAGAGTTTTAAGCACAGCCCATGCTGAATGTGGAGCCTGAAGTGAGGTCCATCTCAGGACCCTGAGATTATGACTTGAGCTGAAAACCAAGAGTTGGACACTCAACCAACTGTGCCACCCAGGCACTCCTCAATATTTTTTAGAGTATCAACTAAAATTTAGCTGTAAAAATATTGGTTTGCCATGTTAGTTGAGAGTCTAATTTGACCAATTTTTGATGTCATTTTACTTGAAAAAAAAATTTTGGCATAATGTTCTACTTTCCCTTGTTAGTGATGCATCCTACTATATATTCTTATTTATAATGAAATCCAATTTTGACCTATTACTCTGATGTCCTATCTTCCTAGGAGACCATAGCATACCTTATATTATTAAAAAGAAATTTAAATATACAGTATTTTCTAGAAGTTCATCTTTTTTATGATACATACTAATATGCGGTCTCATTTCTTTTTTCTATTTATTTTTAAAATTTAGTTGATCACTGTTTCTTCAGAAACATGTATAATTATTTTATCAATTTCACATTAAAAATTTCATTGAGCTTTTTTAGTTAATCTTGGAAAATAAATTGAATGAAAATATCTTTGAAGGCTAAATTTCATTTCTATTTTCCGTATAGAAAGTGAATTAAAAATAGCTGTCATAGAAAGAGGCAATCAAAAAGTACACAGACAAATAAATTGGGAAAAAAAATGTATTTTATGCACGTTTCACACAGTGAACTCATAAATACTATGTTAAGATTATTTTATTATATGTTAAGATTACCTTATTTGTGTGCAAATGTTTGTTATTCTTCTCATCCCAGAATACATAAATAGTCTCTTTTTTCCATTTATTTTTGTTTTCTTTTAGATTTCTCCTTGTTTTGAAGTTTTGAGAAAGCACCTCTACAACTTTCCTGGCAGAAGTATCACCTCATGTTCATAAGAAGTATCTGAATGTTTTTCAGCATGGAGCAAAAGTGATTTACCATAAAGTTAGTGAAGCTCAAATTCCATTCTTATTTATTATCTCAAACCCTGATAGGGCTCTAGAAAGTTCTCACTCACTGTATTTTTTTTCAAAATTCATAATAATAAGTATTTTTAAAAATTGTTTTGCTAAAAGAGGGTACCCATGTATGGAGAAAATAGAGCAAACATTCAGGTTTTATCCATTCACTAACTGTAATTGGCTTTTTCCTCTCCAAACATGAGCTCACAGTACAGAGAGCATCAAACGAGATTTTAAAAATGCAAAAATAAAAGTAATAAATGTCAACAATTATTTTAGAATTTTAATAATTTACTCAACTCAAAATAAAATAAAAGAACATAAGTTTTGGTGTTGAATGTAAGATTGTGCCAATTTAAGAAGGCATAGAATGCCAGGGGAAGCAATCTCATCAGATGTTGAAGGAGCTAGGGTGGAACTCTGTTCTGTGTATTTTCTCAGAGTCCCACAAATTTCATCTCTAAATTTCTAGAGCAGATCATGCTTTATGCATCACTGTCTGTGAGCAATATGGATTAACTCTCAAATGATCTCATGAGGTAGCACCATCACCTCTCTTTTATAATGAAAAAAAGGTGTTGACATGTTAGCTTTTTCAAAATTATGCAGCTTTGTAAAAATGAAACCGTATGGAAATCAAGGCATTTCTCCTCAGAGCCCACAGTCCTAAGCACTCTACCATTTTGCTTCCTCTTTAACAATAATCAAAAGTGAGATTAGAAGAACTCTGAGTAATATGTAGGAATCTGTGGGGTTCATTCAAGTATAAGGAGACGGTGGTCAGAATGGAGAAAACGTGCATAGGAGACACATTTCAAGGGAAACATTGGCAAGATTTAATGATGCGTTAGTAAAGAGAGTGAGGCAAGAGATAAAAATATACTCCAATATGGAGATTGCTTAACTGTGCAGATAACAGTCACAGTCCAAGATAAGTGACCTGGATGATAAGCTCAGAGATTTGACTTGCTTGAATGCTCATTTGCATTTGCAATAGGACTTCTAAGTCAAGAAGACCCTTTAAGTCAAGTCAAAGCTGATGGACAGATCAGATCTTTAGGTAAAGTCAGAGCTGTTAGCCTCATGGTGAGCGGCCAATCCATAAGAACAGAAGCTCTCCAAGTAAAGATGGGAGGGGAGGAGAAAATATCTGAGGACTAACAACTAAATATCCTTAACTACCCAGTTATAGGGAGGAAGAGGAGGCCGCCAGATGTGGCAGAGCAGGAAAGCTACCCCCATGGTAGGAACTATGGTGGGCACAATGATTACAGAACAAAGTGCTGCCTCATATGCCCCTGTTCTTGTGCACAGGATTTCTGTTTCAGCCAGCCCTTGGGTGATATTGGATGGCAGAAACTTTGCTTCCAGTTTCTCTCTAGGTAGAGTCAGTCCACTTAGTTTACATGAGTGAGGGCAATGCCATCTGTGCCATTGGGCATGGCATTAGAAAGAGTAACCAAGTCATTTTAATGACTGCCCTGCAGATGAAGATCTTTGCATCAATGTGCATGTGTTTGGTGGGGTACATCGTTATTTTAAGTGCATGCATATCTATTTGAAGAGGGGGCATCCTCTTGAAGAAACCTCCCCCCTTGTAAGTAGGGCCAGCCCTAATCCAGAGGCAGCCCATCCAGGCGTCTTCCTGAAATTTTAGCAACTAAAAGCATTCTGTTTACAATAAGAAAACCATTTCCCCCCACACCCTGATTGGAATGTCCCTGAATAGGTTCATGTTGACCCTCTGTGAAATCAATAACCTGAATGCTATGCAACTCCTGAGGTTCTTTTGTCTTTAAGCGGTTTTTTTTTCCTTTTGCCTTTAAAAGATACCTGTAATTGGGGGCTCTCTTCCTCTTCGGAGGCGGAGAGCCCGTTTGCGCAAACGTCCAATAAACCCTCTTGCTAATTGCATCTGCCTGTCTGGGGTCTGAGTCTCTGGGGCGTCCGCCGGGACACGTTGGCACCCGTGAGCCAGGGTCCAACACTCTGAACCTCATTTGATATCCGAGTACACATCCAAAGTGAATTATTTATACTTTAGTTATGTCTTTATCAACGCATTAGATTTTTTTTTTGTAGTGTGAGCTTTTAAATTGAACAGATCTTTTAATTTCTCCATTCCCCGGGGAAGAGTCCAAGCATGGCGTATTTGAAGGATGACTCTCAGTGAGTGTGAGGTTACCTTGGCAATTACTCATGAGTCTTAGATGTTTTTAAGTAAACTACTTTTCTCCATTTGTAGGAGGTGGTGAGTGAGCACAGACTACTGGATCATACTTCCAATAAAATCCTAGGATTGTTGGAGGGTTACACCTTGTTCAACTTAGTTACCATTCAGCAATGAGCGACATTTGCCCAGCTTTACAAAATAGGAAAACAAAAAGAGAGAGAGAGAAAAAAAAAAAAACAAAAAAACCAGGAGCCACTGATGATCATGGAAAGGGAGATGACATGCTTCCTAACTAACTGGGTTTTCCTCTACAAGTGTGTAGACACACAAAGAGGCCAGGAAGGTGACACAGTCTTTCCTCAGATCTTCAGGTGTCCATCTGGTGGAGATACAAAATGACAGACTTTATATTCTTCAGTGGGCAGAGGGCAGGTGTGTCCCACCTCCTAAGCTTCCTTAGCAGCTATTACTAAAGCATCTTGAGAAGACAGGGCATGTTGCCTAGTGAGCTGTGAAGCTCTGTTCTTGCCTAGCCCTTCCTGTCTTGCTAGATGTGAATAAAAGCTGGAGACTGTTTGAAGATCCAAAGAACATAAATCTTAATCCACATTTTTTTAAAATATCTCTTCCTGTCCATTTTATGGTGATTAATCATGTTATAAAATATCCTGACATTTTTTTTCAGAGTTTCCCTTGAGACATCCTTGCTTAAAATCATTGTTAGCTCTTCTAAAATGTAACACTTAATCACTAAGCAATACTTAAGGAACTGTGATAGAAAAACTGCATTAAATGCTTATCTACAGCTTCACTGACAGCACTCTGTAAACTTACAAGTAAATAAATAGAATTTGTTTATGGAAAGCATTTAGCTGCTTTGCTTAGCTTCCACCAGTCAGGACTTGGCTGTAACAACACTGCTATCTCAAAAGCAAGGCAGGCCTGAAAGTTTTTCTCATGGTCTAGAGGAAATTGGATACAGTTAGGGTGGGGGGATGGGCATGAGGCTCCCATTCCACACTATTCAAAGGTGCAAGTTCAATCCCAGGTCTGATCTGCAACTGGTCTCCTTCTCTCTCCCTTTTTGTTCTACCTTCTCTGGGATGACCATCCTACCTTTCTACTGCATCACCCCAAGCTCACTTACCTGAGGAATTTATATCACTCTTGTTTATATTCCTCAATCTTATTTCTTGAACTTACAATAGTAGCCTTGTCTTACTTAGAGAGCATTTGCCTTCTCCATGTCCTAGGGCTTCTAACAAATCCTTCCCCAATTGTCTGACAATAAAGTGTGCCAAACCCAAACCTCCTCTCCTTAATCCTAGCATCTATCTTGGTTTCTGTGGAGATTGTGTAATGTCACCTCACAGTGACTGTGTGCTGCATATCTGGATATGAAGAGACAGGCACCTTTCAGTTCCATTTATTATGTTTCTTTCACATGGTCTGCAACTTGTTTACTAAGTACCCTTAATATTCCAGGTACCCTGCCATGAGGACAATATTCAAGGAATCTAAAGCATGTTATGTGGTCTAGGTGTGCATGGAATCTCTGTAACATTTGATTCATATTTCATATATGATAAAGTTATAGCTTGTGCTTGTCAAAATTGATTTTTAGGCATGTTTACCGGTGAGTAATTTTCATCATAATTTTCTTTCTGTGAGAAATCTGGACATAATATTTCTTTAAAAAAAGATTTATTTATTTATTTATTTATTTATTTATTTATTTATTTATCTGTAAGAAAGAGAAAGATAGTATGATGGGGGTACAGAAAGAGAGAGAGAAGCAGACACCTCCCATGCTGAGCAGGGAACCCAATGTGGAACTCAATCCCAGCACCCTGAGATCATGACCTGAGCTAAAGGCAGACACTTAACTGACCGAGCCATCCAGGTGCCCCTGGACATAATATTTCTTTTTTTTTTTTTTTTTATTTATGATAGTCATACGAGAGAGAGAGAGAGAGAGGCAGAGACACAGGCAGAGGGAGAAGCAGGCTCCATGCACCGGGAGCCCGACGTGGGATTCGATCCCGGGTCTCCAGGATCACGCCCTGGGCCAAAGGCAGGCGCCAAACCGCTGCGCCACCCAGGGATCCCTGGACATAATATTTCTAAAGACAAAATCAACGTATGTATCAGTTCCTTCAAATCTGCTTCCAAAATGACAACAGCCAATATCTAATTGGTTTTCCAGTAACAGAAGAAGGACACCATGACTGTTAGGATGATGGACCAGGAACCATTCTTAACGTCTTCTGCTTTGCCTGTGGTTTCTCTACATGAACTGAAGTTTCAGTCTTGCCAACTCCAAGTGCAAATTAACTTAAATCACAATTGACATTTAGCTTCAAAGAGGTAGAGGAAAAAACAATGGTATGTGAACACTGAAACCATAAATAGTAACAAGTGGAAGTCCCAAACCTCAAATGCTTTTGAAGAATGTTGTAAAATCCTGCAAAAACACATGGGAGAATATAATGGGCAAAATAATCACAGAAGGTTGGTATGTGGGGCCTTAAACCACTGGGACCACTATGGGATATTTTTGTTATTGTTAATCTAATACTTCAAGGTAATTCCTGGCATAGAAAAATATGCATATGTTAAAGAAAGGAGAAAAATGTGCTTATTTTATTAAGCTTAATTATAAGGGAGAACAAAATGCACTTGGAACTTTAAAAAAAATGAATCCATCTCTTTCACCAAAACCAGGAGCCCCCAAATCACTTCTAGCTTAAAAAATGCATTTTTTTCCCCTAAGATCAGGATGCCGATTTGATGAATGGTCTCAAGTTAATCATCCATATAGGACTTCTTGAACATTACTCTGACATTGAGTGCTGTCTCTGTAACTTAATGTTATAAAACCTGGAAGGCATATTTATAGCCCAATCCAGATGGGCCAAAACAAAGTACAATTATTCCTTCAAAAGTCGACCTTTGCATACAGATTAAAATGGATTGCTTCCAAGATTCAAATGGAGAAACGAACTCAGTTCCCCAATTGTCATGCATTCATTATGGCCCTATTGGACTTGAGTTTGGGCAGTGCTAATTAGTGACATGTCTATGTTAAAAGTTGGACTCCCAGCCTGATTTGCAAAGTGGCAGGAGGAAGAGCTGTTAGGAAACTAATTACAGCTCTTAGAGATTGTGCTATTTTAAATAGGCTGTGGATTAAGTGGTTGTACAGAAGCAAATGAAAATGATTTTACTAGTGACAGTCAGCATTCCCATGCAAGAATGGGAATATCTGTATAGTTGGCCATTTCTAGATAAAAATTATGCTATTCTATTCCCCTTGGACAATTAAAAAGGGAAATTCTAATCTTGATTCTTCTCTGGATTAGGATATACAGAGATTTATAGCCTCTTTTCCTCTTTCATAATTTTAAAATGAGCCAAGATTTAAGAAAATCCTTAATCTTAAAAGACTTTGTAGTACTTATTTTGGGGTGTTCTTAGAATATATATTGTTTCCTTGTCCATATTTTTGCTATTACTAAATGCCATAAGTTCTTTACAAACATGAAAAATATAACTTTAACTCTCTCATGAGAAAGACCATATCCAAAGTATTTACAAAGGTGTTGCTGGGGATAGATTAAAAGATTGTTTCATTCTCTCAGTCAATTTGGGGTAGCCTGGAGATACCACATCAGATTTTTCTGGCATTGGAATCTTTTATTAGGTCTAAAACTATTTTTTTCTCTAATGAATCTGACTATATAGTGTATAGCCCCCAAAAAGAAGACAGTGCACTTGCTATGAAAATGATACTATTGGGATGTTCAATAAATATTGATCCCATCCATAAACCAGAAGATCAGATTGTAGAATATCATTGTAAGCAAACATTTTGATTGATATAAACATTTTGAAGTGGATGTGTGATTTATGTTTTCTGATGACCATTCTTCCACTGTGCTCTACAGAATCACCCTTCATGCCATATAGTAGCTACTTTAACTTCTTATTGACCCATTACTTCGCTTCTGAGCCATTTTAAGCTATTAGATCAAATTTATCTTGGGGTTCAAGATCTGCCCTGTTCATTTGAGAGTCTTCCAACAGCTCAGTCCAAGAGCATCTTGAGTTCTGGGTTGATTCTGGCAAATCCATTGAAGGAGATTATCATGCCCATGGCATTTTTCTAGGCTTTGGTATCTTCAAGTTACCTTCTTGTCAGTGATACCAGGACATATTCCTATAATGTGTAACCATTACCCTCCAAGTTCCAGAGGTCCAGAAAAATCTATACTCATGATCTCACTTGCTTTAGTTGGCTATATCAGATGTATAGACTTATGTTCTGGAATTCAGACAAATCAGAACAATCTGTGGATGTGAGTGGCAGGGATTGGAATGGGCAGGCTGGAGAGAGGGAGCAGTGGGGAGCCAGGGAGAGTCTAGAATAAATGCTGAGTCCAGGTTCTTTTCCCCTAATGGTCCCTGAATACCCACCCCACTCCACCCCACCCCCAGTTTTCTTCTCCCCTCTTCCTGGAAAGGGGAAGTTCATCTGGTATCATAGTCAAGCAGAAAACCTGTCAGATTATACAATGAAAGTTTTCAATTTTGTGGTTCTCTACTCTTCATATGAAATTTGATGCCCATTTGACTCATCCCCTTGGCTTTAGGGAAAAGGGGAAAACAAAACGGTCCTCTCCTACCACAGTGGGTAGAAGCTAGCCTCTTCTTAGCAGCACTTTTAGGAGTGACTTACTTTGTCACTGTTCTAAGAGTGACTTACATTGTCACTGTTCTACTGACTATGGGGAAACAAGAAGTGATTATATTTGATGTTTCCCACACACCCTTAACTGTGATGCAGAGAAAATTGGTTTTCATAACCTCTGAATTACCCATAGAGTAAATGAGGGTTGGTATTGTTAACATTGTATTTCTAGCACTATAATTTAAAAAAAATATAAATGCATTTAAAAAAATAATAGAAAGAAGTCACTAAAATTTAGATTTAAGCATATTTAACTTTAAATTTATATTCTAAATTGATTCCATGAACATTTCTTGAGTTCCCGCCATGACACAATCACTCAGAAGATTCTAGATATATGGAGATAATTAAGATATGGCCATGGTCTCACAAGCCTCAGAAGCTGAAATTTATAATATTGCATTTTGGTGAAAAAAAAAATACAGTAAAGTGTTAAAGGTGAATACAGAAGCATTTTAAACATTGCACCGTGGTGGCTTATACACCAGTAGGTATTACATCAGTGCTTCCCATATTTTCATATGCATTTCAATTATCTGTTGTTAGGTTAAAGTACAGATTCCAAATCAGTAGTCCTGAGACATGCACTGAGATTCTGAATTTCTAGCAATTTTCTGCTGGTCTATGAAAGATACTTTGACTAACAAGGGCTTAGAAAACCCTGTGAACCATTTCTTATATACATTGAAGGAACCTCAGTCTAGAGTGGATGTTATTCCCATAACATTATCACCTACCCTAAAGCAAAAGAAATCTGACAGTGTGTTATTTCAAGACTTCTCATTGCTTATTAAAAATGAAATACAATAAGATTAAATGTACAGAGAGGTCAAGTGACGTGCATATTATCAGAGAGTAAACTGGCCAAAGTTTCAGGATTTGGCCTGACAACTGGAATAAGCTTGATATTCAGATACAAGTTTTGACTTTCACCCTTTAAGAGGCTGTTAGCTGAAGTGCAGAGAAGTGAACTCACTCTTGCATTTCAATGATGAATGGCCATGAGGTCAGCTGACCATCCATCTGGGGTTGCAAGTCAGACACATTTCCTTGTCTCTAAAGTAACTTGATGCTGATGCTTGTAAATCAAAGTATTGGCATTTGGCCTCATTTAGTGTGAGAGAAACTTAGGGGAATGCTGGATTTTCTTTTATTTTAGCTTTCAATTTTCTTAATCCTGTCCCACCGCCCCCACATCCCCCTTCTTTCTGAGAACTACTTTCTGTCTCCCTGAATCTAACCATTCTGATTAATTCACACTCACCCTTTTAGCATATGCATGAATCCCAGAAACTAATGATTCCATCCACAAGGGAGTGAATATTACATCAGTTGCTTATCTCCCCCATGCTGTTCATAGGGTCTAAAGTCCAAGCTCGTGGGTGTGTTTAGCCATTAGAGGATTTTACAATATAGAACAAAAGGATGAAAACTCAATTGCCAGAATAATTTAAGAGCTCTTCACAGTACTTGAGCTAAATACTCCCATCTTTCAGTGATAAGTTCTAGGGCAGTTAATTAAAACATTCACCTTTTCAATCTTGGACAGTATTGAATCTCAGACGATTTCTTTCCCAAAGGAAGTAATTTTTAAAGGCTAGGCAAAAGGAGGCAACAGAAGTCATATTATGGCCTTGTTTAAAAAAAAAAAAAAAAGTCAAACATAAATTTTTATGCCACAAAGAAAATTTCAAAATAAATTAGTGACTTCAAAAAATAGTGTGGAGCATACTCAAGTTAGGAGGGGGGAAAAAAGTCAATACTAGTGTTAGTTTTGAATGCTTAGCTTCAGTCCACCCTAAAGTATATAGCTTTCATCAAACCTCTACCCCGTAACTACTTCTTTATTGTTGGAACTTTTTTATGGGCTTGAAATGTTTTCTGTATGCTTAGTGATCCTAAGTCAAACTTCCCTGATTGCCACTTTATGTAAACTATGTGAAGTTTGAACCAGTAGTAAATCAAAATTCAATCCCTTTTTATAAGTGTCTGGACACTTCCATATTTCAACTTAGTTTAAATCAATCACCTTTCTCAACATTTTGCCTCTCTATAATTTCTAATACCGTTAGCCTTCAACTATATCCTGGCTCTCATTTCTAGAACTGGCCCTCCCACTCAGTTCTTATCTCTCTTTTTCACCTTTAAGACTGTTTTTATAAAGTCCATAGTTTACAAAGTTTGATTCACTAAAAAAAAAAAAAAAAAAAAAAAAAACACTCCTGGGGGCCATACAAAAGTATTTGTTTTTAAAATATATCTTCCAAACAGTTTTTTCTTTATTTGTTTTCATAGCACCTCTGTAACCAAAATAATATTATTATATGAAATTTACATTAAAACATTCACAAAGAAATGTTAAGATGTATACAAAAGGTATAGATATAGATATGGAATGCAAACTTGGAATTACGCTCACAGTTCCTGAATTTATAATCTGTCACACAGAATTCTAAGACCATGAAGTAAGACACATATGACAAGTTCCAAAGAGCAGTCAATACTATCTTTTGGGGAAAAGGTTGAGTGAAGAAGAGAAACAAAAGGCATATTGTTTACACCATTCTGCTGAGAACTTGAGCGTGCTTGAGCAAGTTGAGAAGGTAGTTTGGAAAGTTTTGGATAAGGTAAGCACTTGAATAGTTGGAAATTTACTTATCAGTGCTTGCAAAGCATGGAGCCTCATTCAGAAAAGGGCTTGAAGGCATCTACCCACGCAATTCCCATTGTCATCCCTAAAACAAATACCCCAGATTCACTTCAGATGGATTCAATGCAGACCTGTAGAGTCCTGAGGCTTTGGGTTTACCTTACGAAACCAGAGACTTTTCACCTTTAATTACCAGAATTAATCTAAAGTTCAAGACTCCAGTATAAAATCCCCACTTGTCCTGTAACATACAAATAAGAGACTACTAAAGCCATGCACCTGTCAGAATCCACTTTGATGATAAAATGATAAAATAGACAAAAGAATTTCTTGTGTTTTTTCTCTTCTACCTAATGAAGTAATAACGGTTGTAGACATTAAGATATTAATCTTCTGGAGGAGTGTTGCGGGTTTTTTTTTTTTCTTTTCCCATCCCATGGCTGAAGTTTTGAGTATACGAGACTTTTTGGTAGTAACTCTTTTTTAAGGAGTCTACTTTTCAAGGATTCAAGTTTTTATGGGCATGACCAAACCTCATTCCCAAAGTACTTTAAAAGATTAAATACACCTCAATTCATAAAGCAGGTTTGTGTTAGGGCTTGAATTGGAAGAAAAGATAAAATTAGATGCTTTCCTCATTGTCCCTTCTCTTAGGGTGATGTACCAACAAACCCCAGGATTTTCATACCTGAGGAAGAAAGGGGGCACTTGCATACATGTTTAAGTCATACTATTCATCCATTCACTGACTCATGCATGCATTCATTCCTCAGTTTATTCGTGTATTCGGTTAGTCATGAGCATACTGCTAATTATTTTAATATTCTTAGTCATTAATCATCTTCTGTGTTTCAAGTACTCTGGTGGGCATGTATGTAAGAGAGGCAAATATGAATAAGCTCTTACTGCAAAGAATTTAGTCACATAATAGCAAGGAGACAGACATTCTGAGAGCTCAGAACGTGGCATCATGGAGCAGAGGGGATTTTAACTGAATTTTGAGGCATGCACAAGAAAGTGACAGGAAGACAAGGAGGAGAAAGCATTGCAAGGGAATAGCATGATTGGGAATTTGGGATTAAGGAGCAAATCCCATCTTGAAAATGTGGGGAGTAGATCCTGTATAGGGAAGGTTAAAAAAAAAGTACAGTAGGACAAATAGCTAGAAGAAGGGTCAGGTGAAATTGGGGAGAGCAGAGTAGTGGTGAGTAATTCTTGATCTTCTTTCTTTATTTTTTTTCTTCCCTTTCACTTTCACTGCCTCATTTTTTCCCTCCTTCCTAGGCAAGTAGAAAGTATAAAGGGTAGCTATCAGACAAAGTAAGTAGTAAGCGGACATCACAACTGCTCTGGGACAGTTTTGGAGGCACATTGGTCTGGGGGTTTATGTCTGTATCATGCTTAGGACTTCAAAGGCTTTTCTGAGGTACAGCTGGGAACAGCAGCCATGTAAACATGCAGGTTCATCCAAATTGTTACTGCTCTGCACCTTTCCCTTTGAATGTTGGCCCATCAAGCAAAATCCCTGGGCACTATTATTTTCATCTGATGATGATTATAATGTCTATCAATACAGTTTGTTAGATCCATTGATTTCCTGGATGTCCCTTGGAACTCAGTTCTATAATCCTATGGCTGTTTGCTCATAGTCATTCCATCCTGAGTATGCACAGAAGCAACATTTCTAAGAAACAATCTGATCTAAGTTATATAATTCACTGCTGCATGATATGGAAAGTCATGAAAAAATGTAAAAGATTTTGAAAGGGGTAAAAGAGATCATTTGGTGCCCTGTTTAACACACATTTTTAAATTAACTCACCTTTCATTGCTTTTGAACTTCTTAAAACTCCATATACATACTGTTTACTATATACTATCAGTATATCTGTAGAGACTACTGATAGTAATGCAAACAATTCTCCCTACAAATGCAAATATTGTCAGATGGAGATTCAATTGACTATTGTCTTTTGGACATTAACCAGTTTACAGATTTATTTCAGCATTCCTAATTACCTGTGTGTGTTTTTCAAATTCTCCTTTGAACTTGTTCCAACAGCTTACAGATTCTCTCTCTGATCAATTAGTTAAATATAACCTTTGTTACGTCTTCATTGTGTACTTGTATAAAGTCATGATTTTATTACAAAAATATTCTTTAACAAAGATAAGGGATAGGATCACACGTCTTGCTGTCATGATTTACCTGGCAGACACAATGTGCTTTTCTTTGCACTCAATTCCTCTCTAGTTTTACAATGGAATAAAGGTCATGCAAGGATTGAATAAAGAGGGCTCATTCTGTTTTCAACAAAAAATATGAAAAATATGTGGATCATTAATGCACAGAATAAGTATCACCAAATGATCTGTCAAAATTACAAGACACAACAGCCAACAACTTCATTCAGAGAATTCCAGTATCTTCGTTTGTATCAGACTGCAGTTCAACATTTCCTGTTACACTTTTCCTAGTTTTCAAAGATAGTAATTTTCAGTATGCTCAGATCTCTTTGCGTGATACTTTTGTTGTAAACTTTTCAAAATAGATTAAGTGGCATGTTTTTTTAATTGGTAAGTTTCAGTCTTAAAATATAAAAATGAATGATTACATGGGGAGAGAGAGCAGAAAGGAAGGAAGTGGAGGGAGGGAAAGAAATGGGGGAACAATCTGACCTGTTGCCCATTTAGTCCATTGTCCTCCTGGGGGCAGTGGTGGAGAAGAGAATAGGAGGCAACTAAGAAACACTGTTTCAGATTCTTTTAGCCTTTATGTAACTAGCACCTGAGCAACCTCTACCCCTTATCTTATTCATTAAAGAGAAACCATTTGTCATCAAAGCTTTTTCATTGTCTCCTTACCACAACACTTTGTTGGATCATCCCCAAATTTCTGAATCTTTTCAAGATTAGAGATCAAAACTTTTATTACTGAACCATGACCATTCCTTGGCATGGTGCAGCAATGGCTTCTACAGCATCATTTTCTATCTAGATTAAAATAATTACATTTTACCCTCCCAACATTCTGTTTCAAGATTGTAAACTATTTTGACAGCTTTTACCAATAAGCATTTTTGTGATTTAGTGTTCTAGAAAAGTATTTCCTGTGCCCAAATTGTTCATGTGAGCCATTCCCACCCTTGAACTTTCTAAAACAACTTCACAGTTTTACATGTAATTATATTCTTCCATGTAAAATTTTAAGACATATTAAACAACTGCTAGCTCCTGGAACAAACAACACAAAATAAAACAAAACAAAACAATAACAAAAAGACAAAAAACAGTCCCACATGTTGGGGGAAATAAATACCAGACCAACAAACCAAAATTTACTGCACTGTTGTTAAATGTCAAATTGGAACACATTGAGAAATTTGCCTAATTTTTCACATTTATACTTAAATGGTAGGATAAGTGAAAATCCAAGTATGGAGTTGTTGACTACAAGGACATAAAATTAAAGGTAGAATTTTTCAGTGAAAATAATGTATATGATATTTTGGGTCACTATGACCATCGCAAAAAAGAGCAGAAAGTCTAAAATATTACTTAAGACTTTAATTTTCAAATATTTTCATATATTGCTCTCATTACAAAAATATTAATAGTGCACTACTGAGAGTCTAGAAGACAGAAAAATATTAAGAGGATATTGAAATTAGCATTAATTCCACTCTTTGGCTATAATTACCATTAATATTGCAACTTATATCCTACAAACATGTTTGATATACATATATTTTACGTCTTTTAGCCTGGTCTTCACATAAATAATGTATTGTGAACATTTTTTTCTTATAAAAAGCAAATCTGTGAAATGTAATGTTTAATGGCCACCTAGACTTGATCATATAAATAATTCCACAGACCATTTATTTTAAAGCTCCTTTGTTGAGTATGTGCTTCTCCTTAGTAATTAACTATTATAAATAATACTTTGCTGAACATTTATGTCTATCTGTACACACATCTGGTTTTGAATGGCTCTATGTATTTTGTCATCATTCAACCCCACAAATAGAATTGTTTTGCCAAAAGGTACTGGCATTTAAAGATTCAAGGCTACTAAACTTAAAAAAGATACTCATACTTTAACGTCTTTTAGCCAGTATTGTCCAACTTCCCTCCAGAGAAAGTGGGGTGAGCAGCAGAGGGGAAGGGAGAAAGAGAATCTCAACTGATTCCTGCTAAGTGTGAAGCCTGATTTGGGGCTTGAATCCCAAGACCCATGAGATGACCCAACTATAATAATTTATATTATTATTAAATAAAAATATTCATCATTCAAACCAGATAATGTCACATTGAGATTATTAATTTGTTCTTTTAAAAATATGAAAACAATCTATGGGCTAAAATTTGAACATTTTATTTTAAATATTTTATTTATTCATGAGAGACACAGAGAGAGAGGCAGAGACACAGGCAGAGGGAGAAGCAGACTCCCTGCAGGGAGCCCGAGGTAGAACTCGATTCCAGGACCCTGAGATCACAACCTGAGCCAAAGGCAAATGCTCAACCACTGAGCCACCTAGGCATCCCTGAAAATATTTTTATCTCAAATTATATCTGACATGGAAACTGGTAATTAGATGCTAGAATAAGATTATTCTATTAGATAATTAGAAGAAGAGGAGGAAGAGCAAGAGGAAGGGAAGATAGGGGGTGAAAGGAAGGGCAGGGGGAGGAAAAAGGGACACTGAAATCTTTTTGAGTTCCCACCATTGAGTCACCAACATCTTCCCCTCCTTTCCTAAACTCTACCTACCTCTGCAAAAATGGTATTCACAGACAGAAAGGGGAATTACTCCTTTAGGGAACATTTTCAATTAAATGTCTAGCAAGTGAAGCAAACACAACACAAACCTAAGGATTATCAAGGGTCATCTCAACCATCTCCAGACAACTGCAGAGTGCTGTAATTACTAACACATCTGTACTACTCTGCTTCACAATCATGATGAACCCACATACACATTTGCTGACGAATCACGATCTGAGGTAATTGCAAACATCGTAAAAAGTTACTGCCCTGGAGCTTAGTTTGGGAGACTACTCTTATGCTCCTGACTGTTGTTTTTATATTCTGTTTTTAGGAAACATTTGGCAGTTCCTCACTTTCACGCACGCACGCGTGCACACACACACACACATCTCTGTGTGTGTGTGCGTGTGTGTGTGCGGGTGTGTGTATCTTTGAGGAGGAATAAGAATGACACAGATATTGTACATAGAACCTTTGGGTTCTAAGGATTTGGCTGTTAAAAGACTCTAACCTACCTCTTACCCAATTGGATCAACTGTATAAACAATCATAAGTTGTAATTGTTTGCATCTAAAGCATCGCCGAAGATATTTTGAGTTACAGAACTCATAGAAGTGTAAGTTACTGACAACATTTCCATTAGCGTTTGGAAAATATCCAACTATCAAAGCACACAGTAGTCACAGATAAGCAGATATGGACAGGAGAGCTTTTCTTTCCATTGTCCACACAATGCTGTTGATTGATGTTTGTCTGACTATTTCTGCCTCACCCAGGGTTGAGGTGTGGAAATAGAATAAGGTTGTGTTCATGACCTCCTTTTAATTCAAGGTTTCAGACACTAAGGCTTTCAAAACCCCTACATTTTATTGGCTTTTTAAGACTTAGAGATGATAACCTTTTTTTTTTTTTTTGGACTTTGTAGATATGGCAAACTCTAAAAAAAAAAAAAAAGGAAGTCAAATAATCCACAACAAGGATTAAAATCAAGAAAAATAGCCATTTTTGAGCTTGAAAATGTGCCTCTGCTGACAAACAACAAAAAAGGAGTAGAAAACCCTACGACCCTTACAACTACTCCTTAATTTTTTCCCCATTTTTCTCTGAGATTCACAGTTTAGACACTAAAGAAGATAAATGATGAGTGAATGGTATCAGGTGTCCTTCAATATTTTCAGCAATGCCCTGGGGTTCCATTTGGATTTTGGTGTACTCAGCAGCTAGGTGAACTGGGCTAAGCACTTACTGAATTGTAGTTTAGGTGCTAGAGAAATAATCAGTATCTGCATAGCCTATCTCTTGGGCAATACTTGTTAACCAAATGTATTTTCTTTAAGCATCTAATAGTGAATCCAAACAGCACTAAAAGAAACAAAAGGAATGAGGTAATTTCTTTCGACCTTTCCTCTATAGATTTATTTAAAATTGCTTTATACACATTTCAATTTTTAACAGAACTAACTAGAAGCGATCTGGGTGCCCTGGTTTTCCAATACTTCTGTCCCAAAATATCAAAATTGTAATGATGAAGTACAAAATAAATGCAATAGAAACAGTGAAAAATGACAGTCATTTCCCAAGTAATAATTCACTCAAAGGGACCCGCTGATGTCATAAGCTAGGAAAGTAAAGCCTGAGTTATTTATACTTAGCAGAATTTTAAGAGTCAACTATCACAATTTATCCAACTCATGGGTATCAGTTGTCTTTTTCTGTGTCTATCTATCTTGAAAATTGGTAACCAAGGGAAAAACAAACAAACATACAGATTATTCTTTCGAAGGTTCTTATACTTTGTGAGTGATAAGCAAAAGCTGTTGTATTGTGTACTAAAATCAAAGCTATATGAATATACTTTAAATATGATCAAGGAAAATACCTAAGCAAAGAAAAAATCATGTTGGTTTCTGTAATCAATTCATACATGTTGTACTTTTTTTATCAGATAGTTTTCCTGATATGATGATAGTTTTGTTACTTTCTTGTTACTACTTCTCTAAACTGAAGGAAATGTTATTAAATATTTCAGGATTTTTCTTTTCCTGGACACTTGTCCTAAGGAGGACACTACATAGTGGAAACATCAGTTAGTGGGGCTCCATGTTTTAGACTGGTTGTAGACTCCCGTGGGGAGGCCATCAATGGGGATGAGGTGACCCCCATCTTTGTAACACGTCAGCCTGCTCTCAGCCGCCACCCTGACTCCCGTATTTGTCCATTTGGCTTCTTATATCCACTCTCTTCATATTCAGATAATCTCAGCCTTAATTTGCTGTGTTTGGAGTCAAAGAAGTTGTCTCCATGCCTTCTAAATAGATCTGATCATCACAATCTAATCTGTTCAAAGGGAAGGAAGATCTCTGGGAATCCTCCCCCAGTAGAATCATGATTCAACTTTCTCTCTTAACACCTACTAATCCTGATAGCAATATTAACAATAACAAAATACCTCCTGTTGTGAATGTAAATTCTAGCTCACTATCTCATCTTGTTTCTTATCTACGAGCAGCCCAATAGAAGGCTTTCAAATGCATAAAACCTCTAATGCTTTTCATTGTTACCAAAAAAATATAGAGTCTTCTACTCCAGTATTTTCACAAAGAGTACTCCCCTAGCAAATATGCTTTGTCCTTTGCCTTGTTTTCTTTCTGTTTCTTCTATGTCCCTTCACACACTCTGGAAATAATTCAACATAGAGATAGCATTTTTCTTAACATAAGCGCAAATCATCAGGATTACAGTGTCCTTACATTCTTGACAAAAACGAAAATTTCTCTACACCCATTCAAACTACCAAATTGAGATCACTGGAGATAGCCGTAGAAGAAGCATTTTAAGTAAATACCCAAATGTCATCCTTTGATTTCTCTTGAATGAGAAATGTGGAACAAATTAAAGAGTATATTCTAATCTAGGACTTTATTGATTTTTCCAGTTTTCATTCCTGATTCACTATATATATATATATATATATATATATATAACCTACTGCAAATATCTGTCTGATCATAATTTGTCTGCAATCATGTGTTTGGAGGATAGGGAACAACCCAGTGGACAAAGTTTTACAGAAGCAGTTAATCAATCATCACAATAAATGTCCGATATACTGCCATCATCCCCATCATGGCTTGGACTCCACAGATACCCTAAGTCATCCCAGTATCTCAAGTGTGAAAGGGATACAATATTTAAATATACAATTAAATAAAGCATTTTGGATTAAAAAAATAAAATAAAATGCAAGTAAAACATGAGAACTGTTTTGTAGTTTTGTTTTTTTGTTTTTTCAGAGAGAGAACATGCATGTGCACATGTGCAAGGAGGGCTGGCAGGTGGTACAGAGGGAGAGAGAGAGACTCTTAAGCAGACTCCACACCCAGCTGGGAGCCTAATGTCTCATGGCCCTGGGATCATGACCTAGCTCCCAAAACCAAGAGTAGGATGCTTAACCGACTGAACCACTGTACTGTATTTTAGACTAGATAATTGATTCCCTAGTATATCAATCATTTAAAACTGTGTTATTTTGCCATGTGTTCACTAATGCCGAACTGATGCTATATAAAATGAATTTGTCACTGGAAAACAGTATTAACCATTGCTTCTCAATTACAGTTTGTACTCAAAGTAACTTTTAAAATACCCTTCTTATCTTTAATTTAAGCCAGTTCCTTTGTGTGGTTTAAAAAAAAAATCATTGTGTGTATAAGTTATCATACAACAAGTATCCAACAGCTAAAACATCACTATGACATTTCTTAACGTTAAAAATCTCCCCCTAACTACTTGAAGAAATCAACTTAAATTTTCAATAACTATATAATTGTCATATTAATATTCCATTAGAATATTATAAGTTACAGGGCTGGGAACATAAGAATTATCTTGTTGATTATTTCCTGCCAAATTGGGCAAGTGTATAGGAAATGAAAGCTGAATGATAAACGAGATAAATATTGTATGGTTCAGTTGAAGAATCCTATTAAGAAAGGAAAGTCCTGTTTGAAGGGTCTAGAGCCAGGAACTATATTCAAAACACAATGCAGTCTACCCTGATAAACTACTGCTTTATTGAGTCCACTCAATTCATAGAATCGATTCTATACATCAGGTAGATTTATCACTTTTGTAATAAATAGTGCTATATTGATTATCCATTGTAATGATGTCAGTATACTTTATTATGCAGTCAGTGGCTTAACACTAGTATAATTCAAGTTTAGCCTTTTATATATTTTTTGCATCTTCCATTTCTTAGGACATTTGTGTGTATTCAATAATATACTGTCTGTGTGGTTCCAACTCTAAATTATAACCATAATCTACTTCTCTCTTTAGGGTGCAAAGGTGCTGGATCCTTGGTATTCCTAGGACTACTTTTGATATGCTGAATGATCAGCCATTAGGATTTCCTTCAAAAGTTGTCATAAGACTACCAGGGAAGTGCCAGATTCTTGGTCACTTCCTATGTAACCTGGTACAAGTGCCCATCTCCCAAGGACAGGGCTGCCTTCGGTGAGGGTACTACCTGAGCAGATGGACAGTCTTGGGCTGACAGAGATTCCATACCTATTTTAAGTTTCTGCTGTTGCCATCCTATTTTTTTTTAATTTTTTGAACAGAGATTCTTGCATCTCAGCTTGCACTGAGTCTCGTAAATTATACAGCCAGTCCTGAATAAGGGTGTCATAAAAATTGGACAAAATAATATAATGTATAAGAATACCAAAACCATAGAGTATAATTTCTTGTGTCCTCATAAAAACACTTAGAGAAATACTTAAATACAAGGAATAGGCAAATTTTTCACCATTGAGCCATATTTCAAGGTCCAGCTAAAGAAAATCACTCTAATTTTAAAGTTGTTTTATGATTCTTCAGTTGAAAGCTGTTAGCAGTAAGCACTTTAGTTTTGAAAAGAAAATCCTAATAGCTAATTTTAGCAGAAAAAGGGATTTTTTTCCTCTCAACTTATTTTCCATGTGACAATTAAGATTTAATCTGCTAAGGCATCTATTGTATGCAAAGAACGAACTTCCTTCCTATGTGTGTAAAATGGTTTGATTATGGACCATCTTTGGGAGAATTGAGCAAATACACACTGAAGTCATTATTGCATTGTGCGGTGCAGTTGAAGAATCCAGTTAAGGTAGTACTTGAAGTCTCAGGAGCAATATCCTAAATGTGAGACAGGATGTCTCCCAAACAGCCCGTCTATGTTTCAGGCACTCAGCTCCATGGCAATGCCAAGCACCAGGTAGTAAATGTGTGCACCATTGCTGCTCCTTAGGCAGTTCTCTCTCCTCACCCTTAATGGAATATGGATCCCACCAATAGCTGCCTCCTAGAGCTGCCTTTCCAAACTCTAATTTTATTCTGGTTCCTCTTCTTAGAGTAGCCTAGGTCACAGGCACATGGCTTCAAGAGAGGCTGGGAAATTGAGGTTAGGGCTTCTACATGATGTAAGCAGGAGTCATGAAGCAGGAAATAGTGATCTGCTATAATCATGAAAACTGTCTAGTAGAGAGGAAATTGCTTCTTAACCCAGTGGTTCCTAACTGGGGATATTTTTGTCCCAAGGACCATTTGACAATAACGAAAGATATGTATAGCTTTCACAATTTGCGGGGATAGGGGAGAGGAAGGGCCATCATGGGACCATCAACTGGCATATGGAGGACAGAGATGTGATGAAATGTACTACATACACAGATTCGCTCCCCACAACAGGAGAGTGTCCAGCCCAAAACATCAATAGTGTTACTGTTGAGAGACCTTGCTTTAATTTGTCTTTCCCCAGGATTTATCATGGATTTCTTACATCATAACAACTGGGGGTGAAACCCAAGAATCTGTATCATTTTAGGTTCTTCAGGTGACACTGACGTATCTAGGTTTTGAGTTCAGCACAGAGCTCCTCAACATAGGGCACATGTGTGTGTTCAATCTAGAATACTAAGTAGTAATATTTATCTCTGTCAAACTATAAATTCTTTATCTGACTAATCTTTGTCAATGACTAATGTATATCCTCTAGAATAACAGATTGCACCCAGTGGTACCCAAAGGATTTTTATTTCTTAGGTGAGGAAACTAAGTTGCTTAGCTACTATGTGACAAACATTGCGTTAAATTTAGTTTTTACATAATAATCCCACCTAAATCCACAACAAAATTCTGCTTTAGACTTCCTATTTGTAAATGAGAAAAAAAGTTGAAGAAACAGATAATTTTATAAGTGGACCATATTTGCAATGATGGGACTGATATTTAAATCAGTTCTTGTAGAATCCCAAGTGTTTTGTTTTGTTTTGCCTATTCATTTATTCCTGTTTTCCAATGATTCCAGAAGAATGTTTAAATATTGAATAAGAAAACAGTTGTCAGGTTGCATGGGAATCTCATTTGGAGAGGCAGAAAAATGAATAGGCCCTTTTCAATTTATTGTGGAAAAATCATGGAATTATGAGGTATGAAGGGTTCTTCTAGAAACTGAAATTAACTCCAGCCTGGGGGAGTGTGGAGGGGTTGAGGAAAGCCCTAGGGGAGGAGAGGCTGTCTGCACTGATTTAGAGCCAGGAGAGTAGCCAGCAGAGAGCACAAGGGAGGGCACCACTAAGTAGGTGTAAGATGATAACTTCTAAGGGATTGTATTTGTCCCTGCAAAGTGATGCTTTTAAATGTCAAATGTCATACAGACAGAAAATAGATCAGTCAATTTAAGAAATGGTAGAATAAAGCAACTGTCCAATTTAGGCAGAAGATAGAGTAAGTATTAATCAAGCAGTAGTAACAGGTGGGATTTGGAGTCTGAACATGACGTTAATAGAAAAGGCAGTAGGCTAAGATGGTGCCCAGGTTCTTAGTCACCTGGATGGATGGTGATAAGATTCACTGCTAGTAGGATCAACCTCTGCATAGTGAAAGGGAAAGATGAGTTTGCCTTCCAGAGCATTGTGTGACTATCAAGTGAATACAGGCCCCCTCTTGGGGCTTTCTCTTGGATTTATTTCCCTTATTCTGGAGTGTTACTCTAATATTTATTCCAAATACAGTCTTTATGTTTCCAAGTCTGAGTCTTTTATGCTGAAAGATATTTGTTGTTATTGCTGTTTTTTACTTTTTCATTTAAATATGACTTTAACATCATATAAAACGTTGAACTCCACATTCTTTCCCTTCAGGTTTTGAGAATATCTCCATCTTGAATATAGTATAGTATCGCTGTTCACATAGCCAATGCCAGTTTGGTTCCTAGTTTTTTTTGCATACAAATCACATACAAAGGATTGCATTTTCATTCTGGAAGATCCCAGGTTCATTTCATTTGTTTCTGATTGTTTTTAAAATTCATTCAAATGGGTTGAGGTGTGTTTTTGTTTTTGCCTTTCATATGTAGTGCTATGCGCCCGTTCAATTTCTGACTATTTAAATACTAGGAAAACCTCAGTTTTTAAAATATTTGTTCTTCTAAAAACTATTATTTTCTTCTGAGATTCTGATTATACAAATGTCAAAATATCTTCTTTCATCCACCATATCCCATTAGATTTTAAATTTTACTGTTCATCTGTCTTCTGGGATTCTTTTTCAACCTACTTTCCCAGTGCCTTACTCACTTATTAACTTAGCCCATTTTGTTATTTATCCCACTTACTGATTTCTTTACTTTAAGTAGCATACTTACTATATCTGGAATCTTCATGAATATCTGTTCCTGTTCTTTATGAATATTTGTCCCTGTTTCATTTTTTTGATATCTATTTCTATTCATTAAAAGATATTATTATTATAGGCTTCTACTATTCAATTTGCAATCACTCTGGTCTGTTACTTGTGCTACCTCCCAAAAGGTCATCCATTTTGGTTTCTCTTTTATGTTATATATACATTCCATAGATACTTCAATAATTTTTCTTTTAAACTCATATTCTTTTGGAGTATCTACTGCTATTTCTGGTTTTGGATACCCATAGAGGTGATCAAGTTCCAGGATCTAAAAATAGACTCTGGCCAGACTATAGGTATGGAAGTGTCCTTTGTGCAAGACAGCTTCCTCCTTGTGCAAGGAGTCAGCTATTCTGTGTCTCCTCTGGCTGCAAATACACATATAATCCATAGGCTCATATGAACATCTCATCTCTGTCCTAGATGCTTCTTTTTTTAAAGAGATGCCTTCTGCATTTCAGGAAAGAAGATGCATGTTACCTTTTTATGTCAAAATGAGTTTGCATATCGATTTATCTTGCCTTCTCTTTTTGACACTAGATCTTGGCTATTATATTATTCCTTTGGAGGTGATAGGTCTGGAAAATTTCCTCTCAGGTCAAGATCAAGGGGGAACATGGGACAACGGGTATCACTAGAACCCCTTTTGCACATTGCTGTTATCCTCCTACTTAAGAACGCTCCTTCATCCATAGCACATTCTGGACCCCTTTCATCTTTGGCCTCTTAGAACTTCTTCATAGAATTTCATAAAAGATCTTAATAAGACTCACCTATGCCTCTTCCCATGTCTGTGGTCGTTCCAGAGAGAATTCAAGAAGCAACTGGGTTTATCACCTTTTCCAGAACTGAATTTTTTTTTAAGATTTTATTTATTTATTCATGAAGACACACACACACACAGAGAGAGAGAGAGAGAGAGAGAGAGAGAGGCAGAGACACAGGCAGAGGGAGAAGTAGGCTCCATGCAAGGAGCCTCATATGGGACTCAATCCTGGGTCTCCAGGATCACACCTTGGGCTGAAGGTGGCACTAAACCACTGAGCCACCCGGGCTGTCCAGAACTGAATTTTCATATCTCTTTCTGATTGCTTGCTCTCCTACAATGTTGGTCTCACTCTGTGGTCTGCCTGATATTTCAAGAAACCCTCTCAAATAAGGGTATTTAAATGTTTCTCTTTGTAAATGCTATTCTCCATTGGAGATGGGATAATTACATGTGATAATTATACTTGAAGTTCTTGGAAACAATTATCCAAACCACTCTATTGTTTTACTTGAAATGACTAAAAAACTTTATGCAAAAAGATTTATTGGTAATGTTCTCTGCAAAAATATTGCAGTTGGAATGAACTTCTCAGAGAACAGGGTTATTCACTTTTACATGCCTAGCGTCTAACCTAGGTCCTAGGATGTGATTGATACAAGATGTACTCTCCAATAATGTCCATTTTATTGAAATGCTGGAAAACAAAGGGAAGTGGCGCTTGGTTTCAGGACTGGGTTTAAGTCCTTGCTGATGAACTAAGCCAGATGTTTGCTTTTGCTAAACCTTAATTGTCCTAAGATAAAAGGGTAACTGACTTTAAAAACAGGATGCATTAATATATATATAGTTCTTAATAAGTACAGTTATCGATGCTTAATAAATTTTCATCATATGGTAGCCATTATTTCTGTAATAGTAAGTATTGATTTATTTCAATATATGTACATTCACAAATCTGATTCTCCATGTACTATATGAAACTCTGACCTGGCTTACATAATTCCACAATCATCTAATTGATCCTGAATACTGCTGCCAAATCCTTCTTTCTTAGAACCACTTTGATCATTTTGCATTTCTATTCAAAGGATGGTGTCATTTCCTATTATACCTAGTCACAATTTTTCTGCTCAGTTTTCATGACTCACCATGATGTGGCTTAATCCTACATATCAGTGCTAGTCAAGATTCTTTGGTTACAAGAAAACAAAAAGGAAAGGAAAAAATGAAAAGAAAAGAAACAAGAAAAACACTTGAGAAATTCCAAGCAAGGTTGGTAGGAATAAAAATTTTCATAGTCCAATAGCCCATATGATGAACCCAAGATCTAAACCAGTATGCTCAGTGAGAATATTACTGGGAGGAGGCTGGGAAGCAAACCTCTTTTTCTATTCTCAACCAATGACAAACCATCTGCCTTTTCTGCTTCAGAAATTCTTCTACTAGGGAATGGCAATGCATGAACTCCAATGTCAAATCAACATGACTTCATAAAGCCAACAATTCCCAACAACTAGTTAAAGCCTCTTCATCTTTTTAGATATGTCAACCAGACATGGCATTTACCTCTGATCCAGTGTGCTGAAGAAGTGGCAAAGTTAGGGAAGTAGCAGTGGGGTGGAGTGTGCTTTCCAGGCAACGGTTGCTAAGAGCATCTCTACAAAGTTTATAAGTTATCTTTTTATTACAGATTATCTCTATGCACATTTTTTGTGAAGTATCCAGTATAAGTTTCCAGGATACACCCTCTGTGCTGTTCAGTCATGTCTATCCTATAATCAGGAACCACACACATTCCAATCCTCATTGTATTTTCTCCTGATACCCAGGTCTTAACAAACAAATAGCACCTCCCTTTTCTCTTTTACTTCTACGAGCTTGCAAGGGTCTTAGACTAGGCTTAGATGTAGGTTTACTAAGTTGAGTAGATGAGCAAATGAATAACACTAGCCAGGATTGTTCCACTTTCCACTGACTCATTTCTGTGCTTCCAGAAACATTTCTGTCTACTCCATAAATTTTTTTAAGCCATTCTGTCATAGACTTCCTGTTTTTGATATGTGTTAATTAGATCTTCTTTGAGTGTTATACATTATAGTTTATATCTAAACTTCCATTACCTCTTGAAATCTCTTATAAAACTAACATTGTGGTTTATATAAATAAGCATCTGTTAGACCAGGCCAATATTGGTCAAAACCAGACCAAACTAATTTAGAAAAACTGGATATGCTTTTATATTTTATGCAGGAATAATGATATGAAAATCATTGACAAAAATCATAATTTTGTAAGTTATATCAGTCATTGATCATTGTTCATTATTCACAAAATAACAACTTGATAATGACATTTGTTTTTGCTTTTATTTAAAAATTATCTTAATCAAGTGAAATTGAAGAATTATACAGAAATTAGAAAATGACCTGGATTATCACTTCAGTTTTTAGTCAACATAAGAATGTGAAAGTAGGACTTCAGTGAGCTCCATTTGATATATCACTATCAAGTAATTTGTTAATATGCTTCAAAGCCTTAAACCATATTATTGCCCTAGCTATTAAAGAAGAAGAAAGAGCTCTAAGAGCTCATGTTTTTAAGTACATAAAAAGAAATTGAAGAGAAGAGGTGTTTTTTTTTTAAGATTTTATTTATTTATTTGACAAAGAGAGAAAAAGAGAGTACAAATAAGGGGAGCAGCAGGCAGAAGGAGAGAGAGAAACAGAGTCCCTGCTGAACAGAAAGCCTGATGTGGAGCTCAATCCCAGGACCCTGGGATTATGACCTGAGCTGAAGGCAGATACTTAACTGACTGAGCCACTCTGGCTCCCCAGGAAGAGTTTTAAAAAAATATTTGTTTATTTGAGAGAGAGAGAGAGAGAGAGAAAGATAGAGAGAGAGAGAGAGAGAGCATGAGTGGGAGAGGCAGAGGGAGAGAGAATCTCAAGCAGACTCCATGCTCCACACTGAGCCTGATGCAGTGCTCCATTTCATGGCCCTGAGATTATGACTTGAGCAGAGAACAAGAGTCAGACACAACTAACTGTGCCACCCAGGTGCCCCTGAAGAGATTATGAGGCATGTACTCACAAGTCTGTAGCAATCAGAGCAGCAGCAATGCTTACTGAGCACCAACTATTTGACATGTACTACATTAATTGCTTCATATAGATAGTCTATTTTATCATCATAGCTATGTAAGGGTTTACTAAATTTTACCCCGTGAAACTAAGGCTGAAGCAGTTTGAATAGTTTGTCCAAGAACACAGCCAATCAGTGGTGGATTTTTATTTAAAGGCATTTGGACTTTATAATCCATGTTAGCTCCAGGCAAAGCTGACTTGAAGGTTCATGATGAAACCAAATAGTTTTTTTTTTTTTTTTAGTAGAACATAGTTGACTTTGAGTACACTTCTTTTTCAAAATATAAAAGTTAAAACTATTATGTTGAACCCATAGTAATTTTGAATATAATTTATTGAGAAACTAAAACAAAAATCATTATATCTTTCACAAATAACAAATGTGGGAAGAAATTATTTTTAAATGATTTTCTCTCTCTCCATTTTATTTTATTGTGTAAAACTTTTATTGAACTTAATGGTTTAGGGGGTGGGGCAAGATGGCAGAAGAGTAGGGTCCCAAGTCACCTGTCCCCACCAACTTACCTAGAAAATTTTCAAATCATCCTGAAAACCTACGAATTTGATCTGATATTTAAAGAGAAAACAGTTGGGATGCTACAGAGAGAAGGGTTTTCACTTCTAACATGGTAGGAAGGCAGAAAAAAAAATTAATTAAAAAATAAATAAATAAAAAAGAATCCAGTTGGGGAGGGCCCCGGTGAGGAGCCAGGCTAAGGCCAGGTGGCAAGAGCCTCAGGGACAGGAAAGCCCAGCCCCAGAGAAGCAGGAACTTTAAAAATCTGTACAAGATTCTTCCAGGATGTAAAGGTGCTTGCAGGGAAACAGGGAAGAACCGCAGGGGGGGCAGTGGAGTCTCCAGGCCCTGGGGTCACTAACAGAAGAAGTGCACCCAGGAGAGCAGCTACACACTGCAGGCCGAGCTTGGTAAAGGGCTGGAGCTGTGCCAGGTGAGGCCTCGGGGAGAAGCTCAGGCGTTGGCTCCAGACAGATGGGGCTGCACCCTGCTGCCTTTGGGCAGCACAGGCCCCGGTTCCCAGGGTGCCGGGGGACACAGCCCAGGATCCTGTGCTCCCCCCGGGACAGGCGGAGGCAGGGAGGGCACAGGACAGCGAGGACCGTCCTACCGCCGGGTGCCCTGGAGCTGTGCAGGACAGAGCATCTAGGCCAGTGCGGACTGTGAGCTGCAGTAGTTACTACCGGAGCTGACTCCAGAGCTGGAGAGCTGCCCCTGCCAGTGCGGTTGTTTCTCCTGGTGTCACCCTGTACCTGGGATGGAGCAGGGCCACCAGGGAACAGGGGCCTCACAGGATAAACAGCTCCCACTGAGCCATGCACACACCTGAGAATCAGTACAGCAGGCCCCTCTCCCAGAAGACCAACTGGAAGGACAGGGGAAGAGCAAGTTATTGGCAGAGCAGTGCTGGAAAGCTCCCAGGGAAGTAGAGGGATTTGCAGTACATAGAACCAGAGGGTACCCCTCCCTGTTTTTTGTTTGTTTGTTTTGTTTTTCCCTTCCTTTTCCAAGTACAATTTGTTTTTAGCCACTCTGTACTGTGCAAAATGACCAGAAAGAAGAACTTACCACAAAAGAAAGAATCAGAAACAGTACTCTCTGCCACAGAGTTACAGAATATGGATTACAATTCGATGTCAGAAAGCCAATTCAGAAGCACAATTATAAAGCTACTGGTGGCTCTGGAAAAAAGCATAAAGGATTTAAGAGACTTCATGACTGCAGAAATAAATACTAATCAGGCCAAAATTAAAAATCAGTTAAATGAAATGCAATCCAAACCAGAGGTCCTAATGATGAGGGTTAATGAGGTAGAAGAAAGAGTGAATGACATAGAAGACAAGTTGATGGCAAGGAAGGAAGCTGAGGAAAAAAGAGAAAAAACAACTAAAAACCATGAGGAAAATTTAATGGAAATAAATGACGGCCTCAGAAGGAAAAATCTAAGTTTAATTGGGGTTCCAGAGGGCACCAAAAGGGACAGAGGACCAGAAAGCATATTTGAACAAATCATAGCTGAGAACTTCCCTAATTTGGTGAGGGAAACAGGCATTCAGATCCAGGAGATAGAGAGATTCCCCCATAAAATCAATAAAAAAGTTCAACATTTAATAGTGAAACATTCGACATTTAGTAGTGAAACTTGCAAATTCCAAAGATAAAGAGAAAATCCTTAAAGCAGCAAGAGACAAAAGATCCCTAACTCATATGGGGAGAAATATTAGATTAACAGCAGACCTCTCCACAGAGACCTGGCAGGCCAGAAAGGGCTGGCAGGATATATTCAGGGTCCTAAATGAGAAGAACCAGCAGCCAAGAATACTTTATCCAGCAAGGCTCTCATTCAGAATAGAAGGAGAGAGAAAGAGCTTCTATGATAGGCAGAAACTGAAAGAATATGTGACCACCAAACCAGCTCTGCAAGAAATATTAAGGGGGACTCTGTAAAAGAAAGAGGAAGCCCAAAGAAATAAGCCACAAAAACAGGGACAGAATAGGTATTATGATGACACTAAATTCATATATTTCAAAAGTAACTCTGAACGTGGGCTTAATGATCCCATCAAAAGACGCAGGGTTTCAGACTGGATAAAAAAGCAAGACCCATCTATTTTCTGTCTCCAAGAGACTCATTTTAGACCTAAGGACACCTCCAGCCTGAAAATGAAAGGGTGGAGAACCATTTATCATTCAAACGGTCCTCAAAAGAAAGCTGGGGTAGCTTCATATCAGATAAATCTTTATATCAGATAAATTAAATTTTATCTCAAAGACTGGAGTAAGAGATGAAGAGGGACACTATATCATACTTAAAGGATCTATCCAACAAGAGGACCTAACAATCATGAATATTTATGTTCCTAATGTGGGAGCTGCCAAGTATATCAATCAATTAATAACCAAAGTAAAGACATACTTAGACAATACACTAATACTGGGAGACTTCAACATTGCACTTTCTGCAAATGATAGATTTTCCAAGCACAGCATCTCCAAAGAAAAAGAGCTTTAAATGATACACTGGATCAGATGGATTTCACAGATATTTACAGAACTTTACATCCAAACCCAACTGAATACACATTCTTCTGAAGTGCACATGGAACTTTCTCCAGAATAGACCACATACTGGGTCACAAATCAGCTCTTAACCAATATCAAAAGATTGGGATTGTCCCCAGACCATAATGCTTTGAAACTCTAACTCAATCACAAGAAGAAATTTGGAAGAAATTTAAACATGTGGAGGTTAAAGACCATCCTGCTAAAAGATGAAAGGGTCAACCAGGAAATTAGAGAAGAATTAAAAAGATTCATGGAAACTAATGAGAATGAAGATTCAATCATTCAAAATCTTTGGGATACAACAAAAGCAGTCCTGAGAGGGAAACACATTGCAATACAAGCATCCCTGAAAAATTGGAAAAAACTCAAATACACAAGCTAAACTTTCACCTAAAGAAACTGAAGAAAGAACAGCAAATAAAACCTACACCAAGCAGAAGAGTTAATAAAGATTCGAGCAGAACTCAATGAAATAGAGACCAGAAGAACAGTGGAACAGATCAACAAAACCAGGAGTTGGCTCTTTGAAAGAATTAGTAAGATAGATAAAGCATTAGCCAGCCTTATTAAAACAAAAGAGAAAAGACTCAAATTAATAAAATCACGAATTAAAAAGGAGAGATCACCACCAATACCAATGAAATACAAACGATGTTAAAAACATATTATGAGCAGCTATACACCAATAAATTAGGCAATCAAGAAGAATGGATGCATTTCTGGAAAACTACAAATTACCAAAACTGGAACAGGAAGAAATAGAATACCTGAACAGGCCAATAACTAGGGAGGAAATTGAAGCAGTCATCAAAATCTCGCAAGACATAAAAGTCCAGGGTCAGATGACTTCCTAGGGGAATTCTATAAAACGTTTAAAGAAGAAAACCATTCTACTAAAGCTTTTCTGAAAGATAGAAAGGGATGGAATACTTCCATTCTATGAGGCCAGCATCACCTTAATTCCAAAACCAGACAAAGACCACACCAAAAAGGAGAATTATATACCAATATCTATGATGAACCCCAATGCAGAAATTCTCACCAAGATACTAGCCAATAGGATACAATAGTACATTAAGAAGATTATTTGCCATGACCAAGTGGGACTTATCCCCAGGACGCAAGGCTGGTTCAACACTTGTAAAGCAATCAATGTGATAGATCATATCAACAAGAGAAAAAACAAGAACTATATGATCCTCTCAATAGATGCAGAGAAAGCATTTGACAAAATATAGCACTCATTCCTGATTAAACTCTTCAGAGTGTGGGGATAGAAGGAATATTCCTCAGCATCTTAAAAGCCATCTACGAAAAGCCCACAGCAAATATCATTCTCAATGGAGAAACACTGGTAGCCTTCCCCCTAAGATCAAGAACACAACAGGGATGTCCACTCTCACCACTACTATTCAACTTGGTACTAGAAGTCCTAGCCTCAGCAATCAGGCAACAAAAAGAAATAAAAGGCATTCAAATTGGCAAAGAAGAAGTCAAACTCTCCCTCTTCGCAGATGACATGATACTGTACATAGAAAACCCAAAAAATGCCACCCGAAGGTTTCTAGAACTCATACAGCAATTTGGCAGCGTGGCAGGATACAAAAATCAATGCCCAGAAGTCAGTGGCATTTCTATACACTAACAATGAAACTGAAGAAAGAGAAATTAAAGAGTCAATTCCATTTACAATTGGACCCAAAAGCATAAGATACCTAGGAATAAACCTAACTAAAGAGGTAAAGAATCTATTCCCTAAAAACTACAGAACACTTCTGAAAGAAATTGAGGAAGACACAAAGAGATGGAAAAATATTCCATGCTCATGGATTGGAAGAATTAATATTGTGAAAACATCAATGCTACCCAGGGCAATTTACACGTTTAATGCAATCCCTATCAAAATACCATGGACTTTCTTCAGAGAGTTGGAACAAATTATCTTAAGATTTCTGTGGAATCAGAAAAGACCCCAAATAGCCAGGGGAATATTGAAGAAGGAAAACAGAGCCAGGGACATCATAATGCTGGATTTCAGGTTGTACTACAAAGCTGTGGTCATCAAGACAGTGTGGTACTGGCACAAAAATAGGCACATAGATCAATGGGACAGAATAGAGAATCCAGAAATGGGCCCTCAACTCTATGATCAACTAATATTCAACAAAGCAGGAAAGACTATCCACTGGAGAAGAAGACAGTTTCTTTAATAAATGGTGCTGGGAAAATTCGACATCCACATGCAGCAGAATGAAACTAGACCACTCTCTTGCACCATAGACAAAGATAAACTCAAAATGGATGAAAGATCTAAATATGAGACAAGAATCCATCAAAATCCTAGAGGAGAACACAGGCAACACCCTTTTTGAACTTGGCCACAGCAACTTCTTGCAAGATACATCTATGAAGGCAAGGGAAACAAAAGCTAAAATGAACTATTGGGACATGATCAAGATAAAAAGCTTCTGCACAGCAAAAGAAAGAGTCAACAAAACGAAAAGACAACCTACAGAATGGGAGAAGATATTTGCAAATGACATATCAGATAAAGGGCTAGTATCCAAGATCTATAAAGAACTTAGTAAACTCAACAGCAAAGAAACAAATAATCCAATCATGAAATGAGCAAAAGATTTGAACAGAAATTTCACAGAGAAAGACATAGACACGGCCAACAAGCACATGAGGAAATGCTCCGCATCACTTGTCATCAGGGAAATACGAATCAAAACCACAATGATATCAACTCACACCAGTGAGAATGGGGAAAATTAACAAGACAGGAAACAACAAATGTTGGAGAGGATGTGGAGAAAGAGGAACCCTCCTGCACTGTTGGTGGGAATGTGAACTGGTGCAGCCACTCTGGAAAACTGTGTGGAGGTTCCTCAAAGAGTTCAAAATAGACCTGCCCTATGACCCAGCAATTGCACTGCTGGGGATTTACCCCAAAGATACAGATGCAGTGAAATGCCAGGACTCCTGCACCCCAATGTTAATAGCAATGTCCACAATAGCCAAACTGTGGAAGGAGCCTCGGTGTCCATCGAAAGATGAATGGATAAAGAAGATGTGGTCTATATATGCAATGAAATATTACTCAGCCATTAGCAACGACAAATACTGGGATCCTTGGGTGGCTCAGCGACTTGGCGCCTGCGTTTGGCCCAGGGTGCGATTCTGGAGGTCCCGGATTGAGTCCCACGTCGGGCTCCCTCCTCCTGTGTCTCTGCCTCTCTCTCTCTTTCTCTCTATGTGTATCATGAATAAATAGTAAATAAATCTTAAAAAAAAAAAAAGAAAGAAAGAAACGACAAATACCCACCATTTGTTTTGACATGGATGGACATGGAGGGTACTATGCTTAGTGAAGTAAGTCAACAGGAGAAGGACAAACATTATATGGTCATTCATTTGTGCAATATAAAAAAATAGTGAAACAGAATAAAGGAGAAAGGAGAGAAAATGAGAGGGAAATATCAGTGAGGGTGACAGAACAGGAGAGACTCCTAACTCTGGGAAATGAACAAGGGGTAGAGGAAAGGGAGGTGGGTGGGGGGATGGGGTGACTGGGTGATGGGCACTGAGGGGGGCACTTGATGAAATGAGCAGTGGGTGATATGCTATATTTTGGCAAATTGAACTCCAATAAAATATATATATATACAAAAACAATAAAGTCAAGCCAGTCAGCTTCAAATATCTTTAAAAAAATTTAATAGCTCATAGAACCATAAACTCTGAATCTTTATTGTACTTATTGGATAATTTTTCTGTTGCTTTAGAGGAATTTCTTAATGCAAAAATGTCCTTTGAATTCTGACTTCAAATAATTGCAGTGTGTCACATCATAGATGACTCAAAACTTTTGCTGAGCCCAATGAAGTGTAGAGTCCCTTGCAGTGGTAAGAAAGATGCATAGTATTATGCTGTCTTATGTTTTCTTCCTTTTCTTTTAATGACTAAAGAAGTTGAAAAGACTAACTTGGCAACCTGAAAATACTCCTTCATTAATCTGATTCTCTTCTGGCTAGTATGGAATTTCCAGTTTGACTTTATAGCTTAACCTAAATATTATCTATCTCTGCTTGGAGTAGGATGGAGTGAGGTCTATGACTTCTCTTGAGTGTCCTGTCAAAATAAGAGGAATAAAGAGAAAAAGAAAGAAGACACATACTCATCCCTCTATTCTTTCAATTTCCCTTCTGTGATTCCAAACTTAGTCAAGCAAGTTTATGCAGACATTGCTAAATGTCTAAAAGGAAATTTAAAGAACTTTGCTATATATTTTATTTTAAATCAACAAATGAAGGAAAGAATATTCAAAGGCAAAGCGATTATGTAACCTAGGGTAAGATTTTTCAGATAGCACTTCTCAAACATTAAGGTGCAAAAACTCCCCTAGGTCTTCTTACAAAAAAAAAAAAATCTGAATTCATAGGTCTGACATGAAGTTTGAAATCCTGAATTTCAGACAAGCGTCCAGGAGATATGGTTGATGTGTGATCCACTTTTTCAGTAGAAAACATTTAGCTGGAATTACTTGATCACTGCGGTATTTTAAAAGCAGAAGTATAGCTATAAGAACGGAAGTAAATTTTCATTTTGACAAAGTAAATGTCCCCTTCTTCTGCTTCTGGACTGTTACTTTGTGTTGACTGTTAAATCAAGGATGATAAGAATAAGCAACTCTTTATAGATGGAGTTTTTTTTTTTTTTAGTTACCAGTTTTACTTCAAGATCTTTTAATTTTAAGAAATTCAGGTACCTAGTTATACGTTTATCACATTGAAGTAGGAACTAGAGTTCTTCCAACTCTCAGGTACCCATGGATGAGGCAGGGGATGTGAAAGCTTCACAGACATTATATAAGCAGGTGAGTCTTAAACTGTATGTATTATATACCTTGTAGAATTCTCATATAACTCCTCATGTGGCATGCCTGTGTACTATCCTCTCTCTGACTATGGGCAGGAGCTTTAATTTGCTTCTAACCAAGACAGTTTGGTGAAGATGGGAGGGGAGCTCATTCTCCTGATCGATGACCTTCTATGGCAAAGTTGAGAGGATTTTGGAACTCTTCCAAAGCCCTTAATCAGTGGACTTTATGTTAATCAAAAAGGAGATTATCCTGGATGGCTCTGGCTTAATCAGGCGAGTCCTTCAAAAGACAGTCAAGAGGTCAGAGACCAAACAAGAAAGATACTCTACTACTGGCCTTGAAGAGGTAAAATGCATTGTGTGGGGAGAGCCACACAGCAGAGAATGGTGGCTGTCTATGGAAGCTGAAGGCCTCAATCCTATAGCCACAAAAAAAAAAAAAAATCAATTCTGCCAATTGCCAGTAAGCTAGGAAGAGGACACCAAGTATCAGATGAGATCACAGTCACAAAAGACACCTTGATTGCAGCCATCAAAATGGCTGTGGGCTGAAATCTCATTTGAACCTCACCCAGACACTGACTTCAGAAGCTATATGATGATCAATGTTGGCTGTTTTAACCACTAAGCTTGGGGTAATGTCTTCTCAGCAATAGGAAACTAACACAAACATCATAATACCTTCTTATTTAAGTTCCATTGTGATATTATACGCTGGCCACAGAAGCTGTCAACATACCAACATGCATGTGACCTGAACCTCACTCTATCAAACACTCCTCTCGACCTTAGACTTTTCAACCAATACATCAGGTTTGGTTATAGTCCATGACTAGCAATACTTTTATTCTTGTGGAATATTAATCTTCTTATCTGTAGAATGAAGGTGATGAGATAGATATATTCCATTGCTGTGGGTTGTGTCAGGAGGGGCTCCAGCATTCTACCTGCCAGGGTGAGAGTCCCTATCCTAGATTCTACACTAGCCAGTTGACAATACTCCCTACACATTTCTTTCTTAGGCTCTTAGATGTGTCACCAATATCTGCTGGGGTATATCATCTCAATTCACCACTTTATGCTAACTATCCCAGTTTTTTTTTTTTTTAAGATTTTATTTATTTATTTATTCATGAGAGACACAGAGAGGGAGAGACAGAGAAATAGACAGAGGGAGAAGCAGGCTCCATGCAGGGATCCCGATGTGGGACTTGATTCCAGGACTCCAGGATCATGCCCTGGGCTGAAAGCAGGCGCTAAACTGCTTAGCCACCCAGGCTGCCCACTTTTGACTACAAGATGTTAAGGCTATCCCTGGTCTCCAGTTCTAATGTCCAGACAGACTTGTAATCAGTGCGGAGACTTCTTCCAAGGACTTTACTCCTCTCCTCTTCTTTTTATTTATTTTCTTTTCTTCCCTTCCCCATCCATCCCTCCTTTTGACACTCTCTTTTCGCTCTCCTACACACCCCTGTCTCCCATTCATCTCCCCTGTCTTCTTTCCTCCCTCCCTGCGTCCCTCCCCCTCCTCTCTCTTTCCCTCCTTCTACATACTTACATATGCGTATAATTACCTGAAGAGTGTGCTTGTCCATAAATATGATCAATAAATGTGACTTTCCCTTCTCAGTTCATCCCTTATGGTAGTTGTGGGAATTTAATTAAATTGTCTATGTGATGGTAACTGGAACACAGAAAACTCTCAATTTCTTGGTTTCTTTAACCTCTAAATGAGAGATGCTAACTAGCTAGTGGAATCAATTAATTAAGGATAGTCATGGAGATTCTGTTATGGCAAAGTTCCATGGTGGATATACAAATATATTCAACTATAGTCTATCATTGAGATGAAAGTTTGTTTATGTGAAATGAATTGGTACCCAAACTCATTCACACATATCTTCTTTTTCCCCCCCAAACTGTGTGTATTTATGCAGCTTGACAGCCTGAAGACTTACTTGAAATTTAGAAATGGTTTGTGCCTAAACCACTTTTCTTGCCTTCTCAGAAATATTTTTCATATATGACTATATCAGCATAGGCCTTAAAAGCCAGATTGTTCCCATCCTACACTATAAATCGCATGGGGTTGTAAGGGTGATGTTCTTTTTTTTTTTTTTTTTTAAGATTTTATTTATTTATTTATTTATTCATGAGGGACACAGAGAGGTAGAGACAGAGGCAGAGGGAGAAGCAGGCTCCATGCAGAGAACCTGATGTGGGACTCAATCCCGGGACTCCAGGATTATATTCTGAGCCGAAGGGAGATGCTCAACCGCTGACCCACCCAGAGGCCCTGTAAGGGTAATGTTCTTACCTACACTCTTCTGAGTTTTCCCAAGAGTACCTCAGCCTTTTCATTGTCATCTACATTGACCAATACACTTTCTGTTGTTCTGTTAATCCAAAAGGTCAGATATTTGGTCACTTGACAAATATTATTTGAGTGGCTTTAGATGTCAGGCATTATTCTAGACCTAGGGACATGGCATGGCATAAAATGGCACTGAGGTCCATGGCTGTAAGCTTAGCCACAAGGAGGGCTTCAACCCTAGGAAATCATTTAAAGAAGGTACACTATATGCAGGAGATGGGAGAGAAGGACAGGAGACCAGGGGAATTTTTAGAAATGAAGAAGTATATAAACAATACTATTACTTGTAAAAGCCAGCACACTGAAAAAACAAACAAACAAAAGAAGCATATATCAGTACCGTGTGTGTGTACTAGTGAAGTTTTGAATATTTAGCAATAATCATTGGTAAATATTTATTTTTTTGTAAATTTGAGACCTGCACACACAATTAAAAGCAACAACAGCATTATAGAAAGTCCCCATTTAAACTCTCAAACTATCTTAGGTAAAACTTTCTTTTTTTCCCAAATAAATTATCTCAAAATGATAGCATGTAACTTTCTGTGCGCCTGAATGGATTTTTTCCAAAAAACTGTCAAGCTGAAGCAGTCATCAATAAGGTCTTGTGGTTTTTCAGGAGAGATCAAAGGGGACTTTCATAATGCATAAAACATGTATGTTTATAATGTATCATAAACATTAAAATGGATGTGACTACAACACATTTAGCTCCTTAATAAGGCTATATAGTAGACTTTAAGTTAAGCCATTTGGGTTGGTTTTCACTTTTGATTTGAAACATTCTATCTTGGGTTTTGCTAAACTGAACATTGTTTTTAATCCAACTGGATTCCTTGATTGGTTTATTTCTTATATGCTCTTTCCATACCGTATTCTGACCTACAGCAAGAACTTTCTAGCTGTAAGAGCACTGAAGAGATTGAGAGATTCTCAATCAATTTACAGAATGCCATCAGCGTCATGGTAATTTTCAATTCTTATGCATGAATCTCATGGCAGACCATAAATATATTTGTTGGAAAGATGTAATTTACTTTTTTTTTTTTTAGAGTACCATATAAGAATAAAGATAAAGCATACGAGGTCTTGTAGTCAGGAAATTAATGTTCTTTTGTTCTATCAAAACCACACACACAAACTTGACAGAAATTTCTTATGAGTTACTAATGGAGGTTTAATCCTGACAAAGCTTTATTTGTTCAAGAGTCAGCTCCTGGGTCTGGTTGCTCAAAAAACCAATTATCAGAAAATATCCTCTTGCTGCTGTCATTCAGAGACAGACACTGAGGACAGTTTAGCTTGGTTTCAGGGCAGCTTTCGGGCCACAGCTGCCTGCCAGGCAAGCCAAGGACCACTGGAAACGGCCGGTTGCATATTGACCCTGGGGAATTGAAGTTATTATGAATAGGCTCTTGTTCTCAGAATTCTTGAACGAACGCTTCTCCCAGAGGGACCCCGCAGGGACCCTTGAGGAGGGCAGACCGTCTTGAAATCCTGAACTGCTCAGAATCTCAGCCCTGGGCCTAGTGAGGTCAGGTCAAGAACCAAATGTTAAAGATGGGTATCCGAATTGCCAGAGAAGGGCACATTCATCTCAAATCCTCGATTTTGATTGTTTCCATTGTTTTGCTGGCTGTTCTCTTTTATCAATTCTGTACCAAAAATAATCACAGGAACTAAAATCTGTTAGCACTTTAACCTGAGTGTCATGTGGAGACCTTCTTTTGCTGAGTTTTAGCCACCCTACCACTAAAAGTGAGGGAGTGGTTGCTGGTACAGATTTCCTTGGTGCAACAAAATGACCCATGTGCTGAAACTTCCAGCTTTCTATCAGCAGACTCGGGCACAAGACCAACAACTAAACCTCTCTTCGAGGTAATTGTCTCATGGTAATTGTCATTACTGTTAGGTGGGAATTAATGGGGAAGTGGTCAAGGAAAATAGGGATAATTAGCCCAATCAAATGAATTGCACAACAACATTTTTAGAAAAGCATCTCCCATCAATTAGTTGTGCTATTACCTATGATTGATGTGATAAGTTTTTTTTTTCTTTTAATTAGTAACAACAATTACCAGGAAGGAAAATTATTGATGGCTCCATGGGTTTTAAAGGTCAAGATTAAATAAGCTTGGTTTTAAGTATGATATAAAAGATAAATAGATGTAGTGTGAATACTAGTCAGTCTTTTGTTTATGTACTACACAAATAAAAAGTAAACATTCTGTAAATATTATCTGGCAGGTAATTGTTTTATATTTTAAATTATAGTGTGAATATATATGTCCATAGTAAAAAAGAAGAAATCAATTTGTTTATTTATTTAACAAATATTTATGGTGCTTCTTTGCTATGTTCTAGGAAGGATGGTAAATGCCAGAGACACTAGTGTGGGAAGATAATGACAGTCAAAGCCATCATGAGGCTTGAATGCAGGTACCACTCATCTTCTACTGGAACTTCATTATAGTGAAATTCTCAAGATTACTCTGTAGTTTTCAAAATCTGAGAAGTTGATACCTACACACAATAAAAAATTTTGTGATAAAAGGAATAACAAGCTGATTTACAATTCTCTATTGAAGTAGTTTGGACCCTTGCAACAACATCCCAGTCAGCAGGGTCATACTTTAAACACAGGGGTTTTAGTAAGATAGAAGTTCTAGTCATCATATTCATTTCTAGCTTCTCATCTCTCATGATCCTTGTGAGGTCAAGGAACAAGTGCATTAACTTGGTCACTTTGAAAACTTTTTCAGATAGCTCACTAGAGCAGCTCAGTAACAGCTAAGGTTTCCTTATAAAATTCTGGATAAGAACTTGCAGAATCCATGCAAGACTAAGTTAAAGTTGAGCTCAAAATATGACTTAAGGCTTCAAATGTCCTAAATGTAAAATAGTGCTTCCAATACTGAAGAAGGAGTTAGCATAAAACAGTACTAGTCCTAGGGATCAGGTTAACTGAGGTGGTTGCAAAATTGTATGTGCATGTCGTACTGTCCTGTGATTCACTTTCCTTTGCTATGAATTTATTATACTGCAAAATTAACTTCCCAGATAGTTCTAATATTTTGAAATTAAGTAAATGTATAGACCAATATATATATGAATGTAGGTAACTAAGTGGGGAGGGTACATGGAGAGGGAAGATGATTGGTAGTTGGTAGGCTGATAGTGTAGAAGTTATAGTAATATTGTCTAGAAAAGGTTAGATAATAAAAATAATCTATATTGTGATTTTAAAATACCACCACATACAGTAAATTTAGGCAATTAAAAAATCTAATTTGTTTTTTCTCTTATGAGTTAATTCAAATTATGTGCGTAACAATGTAATGAGAAAATTAAATATTGTACAAAAACTGCAATATGGTTAAATGATTCCAAATGGTTAAAGTCAAGATGAGGTTTATTTCATTTATACTTTCTCTCATTCCTCCTTTGTGAAGGTTAATTATAGTACAGTTAATGGAAGAATCATTTGCTGTTATTTATTATGAAATATTTTCCCTTTACGGTTATCCCCTACTTCATAAAAGTTTGTTTTATGCCAATTCGCTCCTATGAAAGGCCTACATTAATTCCTTTTTTTGTCAGTTGCCTGGGTGGCTCAGTCATTTGAGTATCTGACTTTTTATTTCAGGTCAGGTCATGATCTCAGGATTGTGAGATTGCCCCCCAAACCCCACCCCATCCAACCAGCTCTTGGAGCCTGATTAAGATTCTCTTTCTCCCTCTCCCTCTGCCCCTCCCCCAACTCATGTGTGTGCCTGTGCGGACACACTCTCTCTAAAACAATAATGATTCCTTTTTTTGCTAACTGAAAGAAATTCAAAAAGGATTTTTGCTTTTATAAAAAAAGGTGAAAAACAGAGTGTTCAGCCTTTATGGTGAGCCTTCATAGAGCCAGTGCTCAACTCTAGCAGTAAGAATAGTGCTGCCAAGCACCTTTCCCCAGAACTACACTTAGCATTTCAGCATTAAGCTGTCCATCTTCAAACCTTGCCTGTGAGCATCTGGGCATTGTCAGGATGTATTTTGTGTATCTATTTGCAAGATGTTTACTAAGGCATCATAAAAGCCTAGGAGAGGTGATTTTTTGGGGGGTATAGGAATGCTCATTTTTCCGTGTAAAGAAACCATAATTTCTCCTTTACTTTCTGCCACTTTGACTTATTAAAGTTTTCATGGAATGCTCTATTTTCAGATAGTGGGGATACCTGTACTGTTTAATGATTATTAATATTAAAAGCAAGTACCAGCTGAATAAGAATGATTTTCAACTTATTCATAGATCGATAGAAGATGCTGGAAGATGATTTGTTTTTTGGTAAGAAGTAGAATGTATACTCAGGAAAGAGCTATTTGGGAAAATCCCATGCAAGGTTCTCTTACCTTGTTAGTCTTCTGAGCTTATAAGGATTGTTGATATAACCCCTTCCCACCTCCATGTAATGATACTCTGGGATACCATCTTACTTCAACAGAAAATAGGTAGTTTTAACATCACAAATCCTATATACAGATATTTGAGTACTTCAAATCTTAAACTTCCAACAATTTTGCACTTCACACAATGTTACATCTGAATTCAAAACTGAGTTGAAGTATTGGAAATAGTTAAGTTGATGTTTATATAAATTTGTTACTTTTACCATTTCAATAATAAATACTATCACAGATTAGTTGTAGGTATTTCTTAGATAAGAAATGTGAATGAATTGAATAGAAAATTATAAATTTATTAACATGAGAATATCATCTGAATATTATCCTATCCCATCGCACTGGCATATAATAAATGGAGAAGACATCGAAGCCTCAGGGAAGGACCCTGCATTTACCATTGGAAGAAATATGAGTCTGTGTTTCTGTTGTTACTCTTTTTCCTCAAAACTTCCTCATTTGCCATGTGATTTTTTTTTAAGATTGTATTTATTTATTCATGAGAGATACAGAAAGAGAGGCAAAGACATAGGCAGAGGGAGAGCAGGCCTCCTGTGGGGAGCCCAATGCTGGACTTGATCCCAGGACCCAGGATCAGGACCTGAGCCAAAGGCAGACGCTCAACCACTGACCACCCAAGTGTCTCTTGCCATGTGATTTTAAACTCATAATATACCCTTACAAATACTTAAAGCCTTTTTATCTTTGAAATCTAATGGTTTTATGAGTGTTTGTCTCAGAGTTTCTTGATAGAGCTAAAATTCTCATGCATATTGTGGGTCTTTCCAATGTATTGATTCAGGTCTTATTTCTAGAAAGTTTTCTTAGATTGCAATGCAAATACTAGTTCTGAGCCACTGTTTTGTTACTATTTCCCAGGGGTACCAACAATAGAAACCCTTTCCCTCCTTTGGCTCTTTTATTTCTGCCATGTTTTCCTTAAACTTTTGGAATATTTTTTCCTTTATCACATTCTTATTCCCTGGGTTATTTTCCTACTTTTCTTCAAAGATCATTTGAAAGTTATCTTTTGAATATGTTCACTTGAGTGTCTTAAAATTTAGTCATTTTTGAGATAATTTTGTCATTTCTTCTGCATTTCTTTTAAGTTCAATAAATTCTCATTTTTAGTCTCCTTTCCTTTTAGTTTTGAATTTCTATTCCAGGTGCTTTACATGTCCTTAAGTGCATTTAATTTAGTTTGAATTGTAGCCTGACAGTTTTGCTCTGCTTCAAGATGAATTGTTTTGGAGGGCAATTTTCATCATTTGATATGTGTTTGACATAATTTTCTGGTTGTTTCTTTTTTTTTTTTTTTTTCTGGTTGTTTCTAATAAACCTTTATGGATTTATTTTTTCCCCCGGTTCACTTTTGTTATTGGTGCAGTTTATAAGGACTCTGATTCATTGATATACTCTTCTGTCAGCATAAAAAAATCCTGATTCTTAATGGATTTTTTTTTTTTTTGGTAGTGGTTTTGAGAAGTTGTAAAATTTTTTTCATTTGTGTTATTTTGTTCATTGAAGACCATCTATTTTCCTCTTTTGTTTCTTTTCATTTTCATCATTTGGTAAAGAGTGGGTCACCCTTCCCTCTTTGCCTTCTTCTCCCCAGAGATATAGACTTTGAAACCTGCCACTTCCAAAGGCCATCTTTCAAGTGTGTTGCCTGTGGACTGTGCTTTGGGTTCTGAAAGCATCCTTATTTCTTCATTGATTTCAAGGTGGGAGGAAATTCATTCTTTTATGCCAGCTTCACTCTGGTTGCTGGCATCCCTTCTCTTCTTGCCACTTTCTCTTGTCCTAATCTTGCTTGATGCAGAGCTTGGTGGTGGAGCACAGCCACGAGGGCTTGCTCACCTAGCTTCAGGTACCACTGAGGGTGTAGTTTTTGTTATATATAATTTATTTTTTATATAAATAAGTATATACAATAAATATAAATATATAAACACATGCTTAGAAAAAAAGATTTTATTTATTTACTCATGAGAGACACAGAGAGAGAGAGAGAGGCAGAGACACAGGCAAAGGGAGAAGCAGGCCCCATGCAGGGAACCCAACCTAGGACTTGATCCGGGTCTCCAGGATCAAGCCCTGGACTGAAGGTGGCGCTAAACTGCTGAGCCACCGGGGCTGCCCTAAACACATGCTTTTGATCATCTCTCATTCTTTTCACCTGTAACTCTCTAGTCATCTTTTACTTAATTAAAAAAAAAATAAGGAAAAACTAAAAGTTATCACATAAAATCTATTTGGAAAATAAGAAGAAAATAAAAAATATTTCACCACCCACAAACGATGGAAGCATATCCAATTTAGGATGTTATAAAATACAAAGAAGTCTCCTAATGCACACACTTTTTATAACCAGCTATTTATATTTAACAATATATTTTGAAACATTTCTCCTTAAAGTTAAATGGAATCATTTTTATAACACTATATTAGAAAATCCAAAATTTTCAAACTAATTTCTTTTTGGTTGGTTTTGTTTTTCACCCTTGTAAACAATAATGTAAAAAAGGAAACCCTAACCAGCAAGTAATGTGCTTCATTAATCCCAAGAGACAAATTCCTTAAAGTGTTATGAACACAAATAATCACTTACTAAAAATATTTATTGTACATACATTACCAAATTGCCTTCTGAAAAGTCAACATAATTTATGCTTTCCTATTAGGGAAAAAATGATCATTTATTTGTCATAAATCCTAAGGGCACTAAATATTGCATATTGTAGATTCAATTTACAGATATGTTAGACAAACATTTTATGTATTGGATATCTTAGTTTATGTTTCTTGAATAATTGGATGTAACCATTTGTATCTATTATTGGAGCTTTTGGTTTTTTTTCCATTTGTGATTTGTATGCTCATATTTTCAAATTTCTATTAATGTATTTTTTCCTGATTTTGAAAATGTATACATATTGGGTGGCCTGGGTGGCTCAGCGGTTTAGCGCCACCTTCAGCCCAGGGTGTGATCCTGGAGACCTGGGATGGAGTCCCATGTTGGGCTCCCTGCATGGAGCCTGCTGCTCCCTCTGCCTGTGTCTCTGCCTCTCTCTCTCTCTCTCTCTCTCTCTCTCTCTCTGTCATGAATAAATAAATAAAAAATCTTTAAAAAAAGAAAACGTATACACATTAAATTATATAACTAATATTTTGATCTTTGTTATTCTTTTCAAAAGAAAAGAAAAGTTGATTATGATGATTTTTGAAAAGTTGATTATGATGATTTTTCCAGACAGGAGTTTTTAAACAGCAGAATTTATCAATATCCATGTTTTATCCTATGGCACTGTATTTAGATATATTTTTAAAGCAATGTGGTATAAGGGCTAGCAATTGGGAAAAAATGTTTCCTTCCTTCACAGTTTTAATAATATCAAATCAGGCTACCTCCATGAAATGTGGTTTAAATTAAATATAATTGTAACTAAAATTATAGAATGCTAACTACAAACTAAGCACCCTGTCTCTAAACAAAGATAAAGAAGAAAGAAATATGGAGTGATAATCATCATTCTATTTTTCAATCTCTTCTGTCTTTTTCATTCTGTCTTTTCCAAATGCTTTATGTTTTTTTCAAAAATAGGAAAAACAAGCACATATATCTGTATATTCATATAATATATATGTATGTGTATCTAATACATATGAAAGAATCCCACAGAGGTTCAGAGAGAGAAAACTATGAGGTGAATGCAGGAGGCAGAACCGGAAACAAACGCTCATTGGCAACTTTTAGATCACCTTCAACATACCCTAAACATATTATCTTCATTTTTGTTAAGCACAGAAAACAAACACTTCCCCCTTTTCCCTCTTCTGCCTGATATCAGTTTATCTTAAAAAGGCATTGCAGGAAATCATGAGTGAGAAGATAAAACAGTGGCTTTCAGCTTCCTCAGTAAAACATGAATACTGCCAACATTTTTGTCACCAATAATTCTCCCATAAACATAGGTCTCTCCTCTCATTATGCAGGCTGTCATGCTTTATTGAACCACATAATTTCACCTAATTAAAATAAGCAGTATGTAGTTTCCTCCTCCACTTTTTTCCTTTGGTTGGACAAATGCCAGTAATTATATTTAGAGTACTCTAAGTGGACACCATATTAAATATTCATTTTGTTGCTCCTCTGAACAATCAAATATAGTCCCTGCTGCTCTTTTAAATATTAATATTCATTTTATTTATAAGATCTAAAAATGTGCACTTTCACAGAGACGCAATAAGGTAGGTTCATGTAGATGTTTGTTTTGCTAGAAAAGTGGACATAAGTTGGTTGGCCTCTGTCAAGTTGGTGATGTGACTCTTAACAAAGCTCTCACCTATAATTAGCTTCTCAATTGTTTAATTTATTTCAACTCATATAAGTTTTTTTTTAGGCAGCCTGCCAGATATGTGAACATTTGTTTTTTCCTTGTGTTGTTTTGTTTTGTTTCCTTCTCCATAAATAAAAAGGTGGGTCTTTGGCCTTGTCAGTTACTGTGATGGACTTGCCTGACAGCTGCCCATTATAGAGTCTGTAAAGATCCTCTAATACATTCAGCAGACATGGAAGTTGATCCACAGCTGGAGCTGAACTTAGCTGTGGCTAGTCCGATGGAGGATACAACCTAAGAAATTATAAAGGTGGCCTTTTCTGGTGCTTGAAATCAATATGATTGTCTATAGGAGGGAAAATACAATTTAAAATATGCTCCCTGAGTTGAAAGAGGCAAAGATACATAGCCTAACACCTACTAAGCATTCTGTCACCTTGGCCGTGCCCCGAGGTGCATCTAGCTCTGCATAAAGCCTCAGTGGTGTCCTGGGTCACAGGTGAACTCACCACAGGAAAGCACTATTACATGAGAGTTCTTACAGCCAGAGGTTACTCTCCTATTAGAAAGAGATACTCAATGTGAAGTCAGCTTACAACTTAGCATATCAACACCTTTTTATTCCATTTGTTCACTTCTATTAACAGTTCTTACCTTGCAACTGAATTTCATTTTCAGACAGACTTAAGATCACACTGAATCCCATTTGCACAGATGGGTAGGCAGAGAGGAAAAGAGGCAGCCTATGAATCCCAGCAGGTGGAACTGAGCCACAGCCGTCGCCCACGGTGAGAGGCAGCCCGATGCCCGTAACCCACGGATGGATCTTCCTTACCTGGAGGACCACTGCCCTTCCCTCCCCTTTGGAGTGTTGCCTTAGGACAACCATTCCCTTTGAATCATTCCTAGAAGTCCAATAATGATGAACTCGAAGTGTTGGCCAGTTTGTAACATGTGCTGGGAGACCCACTCACACCTTCCTCTGGCCTTTAAGACGTGTTTTTACAGAAACCATTTCAAGTCAACACGATTTAACAGTTTGACCCTTTTATTTGTTGTTCTTTCATATCTATTCTTTTCAACTAAATGCTACTTAGGAAGTAGGTAACATTTCCTAAAGACATCCTATGAATAGCGGGTTTACGTTCTTTCAGTCTGTATTTCTTTTCATTATAACAAAACAGAAGATTCTGCATAGCAGAAGCAATTGCAGAAGGTCTTGGTGAATGAACCTAGTATATAAAGAAGGCGTCAGTTTTTACAACAGAAGATAAATCTGCTCTCACTCTTCCCCCAACCCCCTTTTCTTTGGGGGGATAACATGCCCACTGTTTTCACACCGTAATGCAAAGCAGACTTTAATGGCAGTTTTGAATCATCCCCAAAGTATTAGCTATTCAGACATTTTCTGTTGTGTCTACTTCTGAAACTGCCAATGGCGTGATGCTGAGATTAATTATTTCCTGCTTCATCTGTTCATAAAACAGCAAGAAACAGGTTTTCTAGCTGACAAAATTCACTTCAACTTATGACGAGTTGCTCAGCCTACAACTTGTATTTTTTTTTTTTTGACAATGATAAAGTTAATTTGTTCAAGGGGAGGTAATGCTCTTGTAGACCTGTGTGTGTAATTTTATTTTGTTTTCTGTTTTAAAATTGATTTCATGTAGTCTTAGTCCTGTTTATAATTGTTTCCCTTCCTGAACAGAGCAGGGATGAGAGAGGGAAAATTATTTGGGTTCTAGAAGTGTTAGCATAAGATAACCACAAGATGCTGAGAAATGAAATGTATGCTGAAACTTCTCAATAAAAATTTATTTAATAAAATTCTGCCAAATTGAGGGTACAGTTTTATAATAGCGATTCTAATAATGCTCACTAAAATGAATCTTCAAAGAAGTAAGCACATAGGTTCATGTAAAGACTGGGGTCACTTGAGAAAAAGGACATTGTGGGAGAATCATCGTTTTTTGAGTTTGGATACCAAAATAGTACTTGGGGTTAATGTTTCTTCCACACTTGAGACTTCGGAAGGCCAAAACCTCTATGTATAGGATAGGCAGGTAACAGGCAGTCTCACGTGGAGAAGATGATCATACTCCTTAATAACTCCTTTGGCTGTCTATAATTAGAGTGTTAAAAGCAGAGATCATCTCATCTATCTTCTCATTAACTCAGTATACAAGCACATCAGATTTTGCTGTCCACCCTGAAGAATCTTGCTGTGTAGGAGAACTAGGAGCCATATTCGAAGGAGCCATAATTGTGTGCTTTTTTTTCTAATATTTTATTTATTTATTTTTGAGAGAGAGAGAGAAACGAGTGGGGGGACAGGGCAGTGGGAGAGGGAGAAGCAAACTCCCTGCTGAGCAAGGAGCCCAACATGGGGCTTGGCTCCATCCAAGGACTCTGGGAACATCACCTGAGCTGAAGGCAGATGCCCAACCAACAGAGCCACCCAGGCACCCCATAATTTTGCTTTTTGAGAAAGGTACAGACCCCTGGAGGAAGATAGATAAACCATCAGTGACAGAGTTAAAATACAAGCTGTTAAAGAAAAAAAAAAGTATATTAATTTTCTTTTGCTGCTATAGGAAATCTGCTTCCTATCAATTCCAGAGATCAAAAGTGAAGTTAGTTTCACCTGGCTAAAAACAAGGTGTGAGGAGGGCTGTGTTCCTTTTGGAGGCTCTAGGGAAGAATCTATTTCCTTACCTTTCCAGATTTTAGACATTGCTCATGTCTCTCTCCTGGGACACAGCCTTTTTCTCCTCCTCACATCCAGCAGGGTGATGTTTTATTTCTGTAAGTGCTTCTCAAGCAACTGATCCTCAAGCACTCCTTCCTCTGCTTTAAGATTTGGCCTACCCGGATAATATAAAGTCATCTGCCTATCTTAGTTCACATAATTAGCAACCCTAATTTTATCTGCAGCCTTAGTGCCCCTTTGCCATGTAATATAGTTTATTCACAGATTCTGGAGATTAGGATGTTTGAGCCTACACAGCAAGTAAACGTGACAGGTCCTCTGACCCTTCCAGGCAAGGATGTGTTTCCCAGGAAACTCACAATGAGAGGCTGAGGTTTAAGGTCTGGGGGTTTACTGGAAAGCATGTTCAGAAGGAAGCTTCTCCCTCCAAGGCTGAGGGAAGCAAGATTGGAAGAAAGTGAAGGTAGACTTCCACGTGGTTGGAATAGAGGACAAACAAGTTCAAAGATCTTGTGCCTGGAGCCAGGGTGGTGGAGTGTTGACCTGGCACCTTGGCACCCTCCCCGGGTCCCCCTGCAAAGACCAACTGTTGAACACAGACTGGCTCTGGGACAAGCAAATAGCAGGGATTCTCCTCTGCCTGAGATCAAGTCCTGGAACAAGTCTCACCTGTAGTCCACTAGCAGTGGGTACTACTGGGCTGTAATCAGATCGCTCTAAGCTGACTATATGGAGGTGTTACTGTAGGCAGGACAGGCCACAAATATGGGCCTGATTTCCCCCACTCCAGATCATTCACTGGGAGGAAGTTTTAGAATGGGAGAGCTAAGTGGGGAAGACCCAGCAATTGAGCCCATCCAAGGATCCAGAGCAGTGGCTCCAAGGTTTTCCCAGGGAGAAAGGTTGGAAGGCTATCAGAACAGAGAGCTCCTAAGTCCTCACCAAAAGGACTGACTATGTAAAACAAAGGAGGTGGGGGAAGTTCATGACTAATGGGGCATTTGAAAATGATGGAAATTTTGATGATAAGTAATTAAGATGACACTGGTAAATATATTAGAACAACAAGATAAACCATAGGATGGTCAGTTTATCTGAGAGAACAGGGTGGGGGGTAGGCGTGGGACCATGGAGCAATCAGCAAACAATTAGTCAGTGTAGGCTAATAGCTGGGTGTGATCCCAAAGGAATCAGCAAACATACCAGAGACTAGAAACAGCGGATCAAAGGGGGCAACCTGTATACACTTGTTAATTGGAGCTGCAAATGCCCTAATATTGTAGTCCTTTCTCAGATTAGGTGTTAGAGACCCGTGTGTCCCTTCCACCCACCAGCACCCGGGCTTCTATGACTCACCCTCAAATAGAAACCTCTTCTAAAACTTCTCATTGTTTATTTTGTTAAATTGTGGTAAAACATGGGATGCCTGGGTGGCTCAGTGGTTGAGTGGCTGCCTTCAGCTCAAGGCATGATCCCAGTTCCGGGATCAAGTCCCACATTGTGCTTCTTGCATGGAGCCTGCTTTTCCCTCTGCCTGTGTCTCTGCCTCTCTCTGTGTCTCTCATGAATTAAAAAAAAAAAAAATCTTTAAAAAAATGGTAGCAAAATATATATAACATAAAAGTTACCATTTTAACCACTTTTAAATATATAGTTCAGTGGCATTCATTGTATTTCCATCATTCTGAAAACCTGAAATTTTTATAATCAAACTTCAGATTAAAAACCAGTTAGCATGAATCACACACATACACACCTTTTAAAAAATTCAGTTGAGCATTTGGAGTCTCATCCTCCATTCCCAACTACTCTGGATATGCACAAAAAAATATATATATAAAACTACATGTGAAATGTTCCTGTACATATATGTATATGTAATGAAAATGCACTTTTGTACATATTTTTTTTTAATTTCCATAGTATTTTACGCACAGAGACTCTTAGATTATGAGCTAGGAAGATACCATTTCCCATTCAACTCACTCTGGTCTCACTAATAGACTGGCTTTGAGGTCTAAAGTTAACTTTTATTGACAGCTTCCTCTGTTGCTGCCACTTACAATATAATCCACTTACAAGCCCTGGGAAGTAGATGTGCTTCACAGCAATATTCCATTTAACAGATGAGGAGGCTGAGGCACTGAAGTATATTTTTTATTTTATTTTTTTAAGATTTTATTGATTTGAGAAAGAGAGATCAAGAGTTTGTTGGGGGAGGGGAGGAGCAGAAGGAGAGAGAGAAGCCTACTCTGTTGAGCAGGGAGCCCGATGCAATGCTGGATCCCAGGACCCTGGGATCATGACCTGAAGTGAAGCCAGACACTTCACCGACTAAGCCACCCAGGCACCCTGGCACTGAAGTTTAATTAAGTGGCCTAATGTTGCAGAGTTATGAATGGGCCCATCTAGGATTTGGCATCACTGTCTTATCTGCTTCTCACCTCATGACCAGTATGCCAGAGCTCCAATGGTGGTGGTATTGTCCTACCTGTCATCTTGTTTGGTTTTTTAATCCCTTTAAATATGGATAACTACTTACCTATTTCATATATATTTCCTTCTAGTTGTTTTTCAGTAATATTCCAAAAAATATACTAAAAATGTTATATAATAACACAAATGATGTGAGAAAAGAAAAGTCCTCAGGGTGTCAGTCCTCTAGTGAAGTGTAACTCAATTTTTAAATACTCAGAATGATAATTCAAAATGTTAAAATCTTGCTCCACACTTCAGATATTTAAACCCTTCATTCTTACCTTGGACAGACGGACAAAATTAAATTATAGAAAGTAGGAAAAGTGATTCATTTTCATATTGCCTCCTCTATATTTATTTAAAAAAAAAAACTGTGCAATAACACTTTATCCCTGGTGAGAAGAATTACTATGTGCTCTTGCTGGGGTTTTGGGGAAAATTATATAGTATCTCCTTTGAAAAATATTGGATATATAAAATATAGTTAGGATCAAGTCTTAAAATATCTTTAATTTCTGTATTGTTATGCATACATTACAAGAACCTTCCAATCTATTTCTGATAGTATCAACCATTCAATGATATATTTTATTTGTATGTATTTGGATATATGTTACCTAATCTGTTTTGAGGGGTGTGGGATATCTTTACCGTGAGTTTAGGCTCTTTATATATAGTTGAATAAATTGAACTTTCACCAATGAAGTCCTTTCAAATGATTTCTTTTATTGAAAAGAACTCTCTTTTTGCTTTATTTGTACTCTATTCTCACATACCTCATAAGCATTGTAACCATGTTTATATGCTTTAAAAATATTGAGCTTCAGATACCAGAGCTATGGAATAGGGATAGATGAGAAAGAGAGGAACACAAACCTAAGCAACATGATATAATGTCACTGTGGCAAGATAAAGGGTCTACAGAAGACTAGAGAGGGATAAACATTTTATATATGTTGAGAAGTGATTTTTTTCCTAATTCAACTGGCACTTCTTGTGGAGTAGGACCAATGCCAGGTCCTACTGCTACCTCCTTTAACCAGGAACTGTGGAGAGAATATCCAGTGGGACCTCAGATGATACTTGTTATGTTACTCCTCCATGGCTGAGTAAGTTCCTCCCATGATTAGATCAAATGATCCAGTGATCTCACCCATAGGTGTGTACCTAAGAGAAATGACAACTTATGACAGAAACTTTGACATTATTCATTAGAGCCAAATGGTGGAAACAACTTATATGTCCTTCAACAGGTGAATGGGTGAACAAATGTGGTATGTACATAGTGTAGAATATTAAATCTTATTTAAAAGGAATGAAACATTGACACATACTACAACAGGGATGAACTTTGGTGATATCATTCTAAGTGAAAGAAGTGAGTCACAAAAACCCACTCTATGATTTCATTCATATGAAAGTTCCAAATGGAGAAATATATAGAGACAGAAAGTAGATGAGCAGTTATCTAAGGCTGGAGGAAGGAAGGGAGGGAAAAGGATGATAGCTAAACGTTTGGAGTTTTTTTTCCTCAGGTGATGAAAATGTTCCAAAATGGACTCTGCTGATGGTTATAGATATTTGTTTAAAAAATATTGAAATCTAGGAGTGCATGGGTGGTTCAGTTGGTAAGTCATCCACCTCTTGATTTCGGCTCAGGTCATGATCTCAGAGTCCTGGGACGGAGCTCGGGTCAGGCTCCCTGCTCAACAGGGTGTCTGCTTGAGATTCTCTCTTTCTCCCTCTGCCACTCCTCCCTGCTCATTCACTCTCTTTTTCTCTCTAAAAACAAATAAATATTTCTTAAAAATTGAAAATCTATATTTTAAATGGACCAATGGTATGGTGTGTGAATTATATCATAATAAAGCTATTTAATTGAAAAATGTTATTTCATAATTTATATATATAATAAATAGATAAGTATTGGCAGTTTTTGGATCCGAATGTTAACATTAGATATCTTTGAGCTTCAGAGTTCCTATTGATTTCTACCCCTCACTTTGTGCTTCCGATATATATCCCATTTTTTATACTTATATTTTATATTGTATTGCATTCCAGTAATTAGAAATCTCATGTAAATTGATGATCAAGATCTGACATGAAATAAAACTAAGTTTTGATGGGGAAAAAATGAAACAAGCCTTTTGAAACCACATGGTGGGGAAAAATAGAGGTTATGGTACTACAGCTGTGTACAACATATGCTCTATTTGCAGTTGGCTTTTTCTGGAGGAAAAAAATGCATTATCTGGCTGTATTAACTCTGGCAGTTCTTGCTTTTTACTTGTCTGTACATAAAGCTCAAATGTAGATATTACACTCTAGCATTTGTCGAAAATCACAGGAAGAAGTTACCCATTGTGTGAAAGTATAGAGAATTACAGCTTATAAATAAATACCCTAGTGGATTTTCTTTTGTTTATAGCTATTGTCTTTTCACAGTAAACATGGCTAAATGAAACATAACCACTAGCTGATTACTTACTTTACACAATCTGTAATATTTCTAAAAGCAATCTGAGGACTGAGTATGGAGAAAAAGTGTTACTTTTTACCAGATTTTATCACTAAAAACTGAAGAACAAATATATTAACATGTTGAGTTGAATAGTATAAAATTGCCATTTTGTATGATAAAAACAGCAAACTAGTGGCAATTTCATATGGCTCAACTTAATGTAAATATGATTAATGTGTAGTTTCCCTGAAGGAAATATTTTAGTTTTAGATACTTTCATTTGATTAATATTATTAGGGGGAATGCTGGTCTTTTAATTATTCACCCACAGACATTTTGCTTTTTTACCCTTCTTTGACAGTTATTATTTTTTTTATGAACAAAATATCATAACCAGCTTGATATAGTCTTACTGTTGCAGGAATTAATCCCTACAAAAGCTAATTAGTTTTTTAAATATAGAAGTACCTAAAATTAATTTTAGCTAGTACTGCTGTATCTCTGACCTCTTTCCCAATGTGTAAGGAAGGAAGAGATGTAATTTTCAATATTACTCCTGGTTATTCTCAAACTAATTCCATTTAAATCAACTTATAATTGTTAGATATCCACAGAGTAGAGCTACCATGAAAGATACAGAGACAATTAAAACTCATTGCCCATCATCAGTCCAGCAGAGAATTAGACACGTTAGCACCAAAGATAAATAAAGCACATGTACACAATGTATGTATACAATAAAGTACAATACACAGCAGGAAACAAAGGTTGATTAGAGGTAAATTAATCTTTCCTCAGCACATTGTTGAAGTTAATGAAGATAAGCTGAACTTATTTTTAGGGATCCATCCTTGGGTGGAGCCCAGGAATGAAAATAAGCTATTTAAATAGCAATTGTTGAACTCCAGGCTTCCTTTCTAGTCATTTCCCCCTTCATCTTCTTACCCTCTTACCCTTCATTTTGGGTGCTAGGGAGTGGCCAGGGACATTAGTGAGTGTCAACGGGGAAGAAGCTGAGTCAGGTGTACATTTAATATCGATTTGGTGGGACAGCTGTGTTGTTTGCAGTTACTTCCACGTGTAATTAACTCAAGCTAAGCATTCTTGGGTAGAAAACTTTTCCTCTTTCACCAGGCACTCACCCACAGTCATGACACAGTTGTCTGATACAGGAGTCCTATGGCAAAATCAGGGTGTCCTCAAACACATACCCTCAAAAGTGTGTATGGAGTGGCCGGGCAACTTCTTGAAACTTTTAGAGTTGGAATCTGGTCTATGTAACATTCTTTAAAATAGTCTAGCTCATATATGAAAAAAGTTGATAGAATTCCTCAAATTTGATAATCCTATAATTTTTCATAAGAGTAACAAGTTTTTAGACAGAAGGAAATTCTAAGCTATTAATAATCTAAAACATATTTTGATCAATCATGATGAAATACTGAATTACATTTCTACACTCTACAGCAGAAAATATTATAATATATACTATTATCCTTGATATTATAATATATAATGATATGTTACATATAGCTACGTTATGTATATATTAAATTTATTATATAAAATATTATCATTGGTATTATGGAAATCTGGCAGGTTCATTAATGAAAATATTACAAAATATTGAATGATTTGTGTTTTCTGCAGTTTTCATCAGTTTTAAAAACTGTTAAAATCTTATGATTTATTTTCTCACTTTGACAAATTTTACTTTCTTACCTAAATATTTTACTCCGAGTTTGCTACTCTTTTATCTTTTCTAGGATTCTAAAAATTATAAGAACTTCAGGCTTTTCAAACGTGAATCTGCCTATTGTTTTGAGAAAGTTGGGGAGGAAATTATTTTATGGTAACTCATGGAATAAGTGAAATTTCCAGTAGGAAAGATAAACAGAATGTGGAAATGTGGAAGAAAGGCAGCAAATACGTCATTTCAGGTGAGTCACATTTAAGCAAGGGCATGCCTGTAGGAGGTTATTGCATAGTCTGAAGCAATAACTGAAAGACAGAAAAGGGATATGACCAGAGGTGGGGTTAGAGCCAGGTGTTGGAGAATACTGAATACCACTGTGACCTTTAGTCATGCAGCCATGGTGAGTCACTGGAATTCTTTGAACAGATAAGTGACTTGATATTATCTCTATTTTATTAAGAAAAATCTGGCAGCAGTGTGAAAGATGAATATAGAAAGTAAAAGATTTTATCCAGGGAAAGCACTGCAAAGCAATTGAAATAATTCATGTAAGAGACGATAAGCATCTGACCCAGAGAGATAGTCATGGGTGTAGAGTCAGGCTAAGATTATGAGGCCAGTATGGATTAGCAATTTTCTGGATTGTGTGAAGGGAGCCTGGTAGACAAAGGCCAAATGAGAGCGAGGAGGACTTAAATATAATTTCAAGTGTGCGCAAGTGAGAGAATGAGGGAGAATTGAGACAAGGAACATAATAGTAGGTAGCAGAGTCTCCCGCAAAAGTATAATCAAAGTATGGGGGAGGGGTACCAAATTGAGTAGGAGCCAGGGACATTAAAGGTTCACATTAAGTGTTCACATCTGTGATGGCAAACAGATCAGAGATCTTAGCTGGAGTGGAGATGATTTAGAATAGAAAGATGTTACAGACGGGAGGCTACAGGAGCCTATAGACAAAAATTCTGAAAATGTCTACAATTGGAGAATTGAAAGAATTGCCAGAATTTTTTTTTAAGTGAGCCAAGAATTGTGATTTGCATTAATACTTTTTCCTCCAGCTGCTTAAGTAATGTGTAAAAAATATACATTGAACAAAATCATAAAAAATAGCTATAGCATAGATAATTTGTGACATGAATGAAAAAATACTTCCCTCGTCTTTAATTTCATATCAGTAAAAGTTGTTATTTCTTGAATACTCACTATGTGCCAGGCATTATTTTAAGACCTTTGCTCACACTTATTGGCTCACTCAATTCTCATAACAATCCATAACAGTACAATTATAAATATTCCCACTTGCAAATGAGGAATCAGCAACACAAAGAGGTAAATTATCCTGTCCAATATGGCAGTGAACAAACCGAGGAACCTGAGTTTCAACACCAGCGTCCTGGCTTCAGAATCCATTCTTTCCACTATGGCAGCAAGCTACCTCCTAAAACTCAAACATTGGAAAATGTTTTGAGTGATAGATAAAAAACAAACAATCCACTTTCACCAGTAGACCGGAGTCTGAAACTAACCACCCCCCACCCATAGTGTACTCATCATATCGGCATGGCTTTACCATTTCAGGAGACTCTTGCCCCAACAAGCGGCCTGACTGTTCTTTACAGAAACTCCCCATTGACTCTTCAGCAGAAAGATCAGCAGACAGTCCATGTCCCAAGGTTCTTTATAGCTCTTGCCTCTGAAGTTCTCACTGTGCTATTGCCACAAATAGTCAAAAGTTGTGTTGTAATTAGCCCCTGCTTTGGAAGACCTGCCTAAAACTAAACCTCAAATTCACACCAGTTTCCATCTTTCCCTCCTGCCTCAGACATGCTGCTAATGGTCTGTGGAGTTGGTGTTCTCTCTCACTGCACTAAGCAATGAGCTTAACTGTCTTATCCTCAGCTTGCTTAGTGATTTTAGGGAACTGGCATTTGATATCAGTGTACTTGTTGGTATAATTCCAGTAAAATGGCAGAAATTCAGAAGCAAGAAGGGACATTCTAAAGAAAGAAATTATAATTAAAAAAAAGAAGTGTTAGGCCGGTGGGATCAAGGGGGATCGGGAGGCACCAACAAAATGGCGGTGGACCCCCCCCCCACCTTGTTGCCCCCACCTCAGAACTTTCCCACCCTAAGCAGATTGCCCAAGGGCATGTCATCAGGGGAAGCCTGGACCCATGCAGGAAACCTGTACCGTACTTTACCCAGACCCCATATAAGGGCATAGGCAGTTATTGCCCCAGGCCGATTCTACCAGTAATATGCCTAATACCCATTACCCCATACAGACACCCGACCCTTTACCCCTCCCCTCTTAAAAAGCCTATCACCCCATACAGACACCCCACCCTTTACCCCTCCCCTCTTAAAAAGCCCGCTTGCCCTCCCCTGCCCCCTTGCCCTCCCCTGCATGCAACTTCCCTGGCCCACAACTTCCCTGCTCTCTCCCTCCCCTGTGGGGTGCGGAACCTCACCCAAGATCACGTCCCATTAAAAGCCTGTTTCGACCAACTTTTGCCTGGGCTCTCTATTCCATTTCACTACAGATCCAATTAAACCTGACATTTGGCACCAAAACCCAGGAGGAGATCAAGGCCCCACGCTGGTAGGGAGCCTCTCTCTTCTCACCACCAGGACATTAACTGAACCCAGCGCTGGAAATGCCGGGTAGGTTCCCAGATTCCGGGCCTCCATCCAGGTGGTCCTGCCTGAGACTGCGGCCACACCAGGGCACCTCCACTGAGCCACCAGGTGGCTCTCCTCCGGTCCCTGGGGATCAGGAGACATCCTCATCCTCACGGTGACCTCTGTTTCTGTCCATAGCCCTGAGCTTTAAACGGGGATGCCTGTTTTCAGTCTCTGGGTTACCCAGCAAAAATCATGGGAATTGCCCAATCCAAATTCGACCCCAAAACCCCACTGGGTTGCCTACTGGCTAACCTTGAAGTCTTGGGATATTCCCATGACCTGAGGAAATGACGCCTTATCCATTACTGGACTGTAGCCTGGCCTCAATACCAACTAGACAAGCAGTCTCAATGGCCTCTGGAGGGTACTTTCGATTACCAAATTCTTAGGGATCTCGATAACCTTTGCAGATGCCAAGGCAAGTGGCTCCAGGTTCCTTATATACAAGCTTTTTTGGATCTGCGCTCTTGGCCCTTCCTCTGTTCTCAATGTTTGATTACCCAAGTCCTGCTTGCCCGTGCCCCACCTCCCAACATACCTCCTACCAATTCCAAGGACCACAACTCTTACTCCCCTTCTCCCCTTTAGAAAACCCCCCAAAACCTCACACATCCTCCCACCCACTCGGGGCCAGCGGCTCCTCTACCCTGCCCCCCTTCCCTGAACCTAACCCTGTCCCTCCTACTCCTTTCCCTCCGGCTTCCCCATCTCCTCCGACTTCCCCTCCGGTTCCCTCCCAGACTTGGTCTCACCAGTCACCATTGGGCCTCGTCTGTCCCTTGAGGGAGGTGGCAGGGCTCGAGGAGTGGTCCCTGCTGATGTTCCTTTCTCTTTACACTATCTCTCTCTCGGGGGATCCCTGGGTGGCGCAGCGGTTTGGCGCCTGCCTTTGGCCCAGGGTGCGATCCTGGAGACCCGGGATCGAATCCCACGTCGGGCTCCGGGCATGGAGCTTGCTTCTCCCTCTGCCTGTGTCTCTGCCTCTCTCTCTCTCTCTGTGACTATCATAAATAAAAAATAAATAAATAAATAAATACACTTTCTCTCTCAGATTGAAAAAAATGGCTGGGCTCTTTTTCTGCCAACCCAGATAACTACATCAAAGAATTGCAATATTTAGGGGCAGCCCTGGTGGCACAGCGGTTTAGCACCGCCTGCAGCCTGGGGCCTGGTCCTGGAGCCCCGGGATCGAGTCCCACATCAGGCTCCCTGCATGGAGCCTGCTTCTCCCTCTGCCTCTCTCTCTCTCTCTCCCCGTGTGTGTCTCACATTAATAAATAAAAAAAATCTAAAAAAAAAAAAAAAAAAAAAAAATTCAAAAAAAGAATTGCAATATTTAGCTCAGGCCTCTGACCTTACCTGGCACGACCTCCCTGCGGTGCGGTGCAGAGCGGGACCACGGCGGGGACACGCCGAGCAGGCGCATCTCTGGCCGCGCTGCCCTGGGCCACTGGGGCCCATCCCGGGGGGTCAGCAGGCCTCCGGGAGGGCCGCCCCGCCGCGACCACCTGGTGCAAGGCCTCCTGGCGGGTCCGAGGGCGGCCTCAAACAATGATGACAGACTGCGAGACATGGTTCAGAGCCCCGATGAGACCCCCGCCATGTACTTGAATAGGCTTAGGGGAGCCAACTCAGTATTCGGGTTTAGACCCGGTTCCCCGGCGGGGGCGACTGTGCTGGCAACCCCATTTTATTTCCCAGCTGGCGCCAGACATTCGGGAAAAAACTTAAAAAGGCGGAGGAGGGTCCTCAGACTTCCATCTCCGACCTGGTGAAAATGGCCTTTAAAGTTTTTAACACCTGGGGGGAGGCTGCCGAACAGAACGGGCAGGCCGGGCTCCAGCACAAAGTCCAGCTACAAACCCAAGCCTTGGTTGCTGCCCTGCGGCCGGCGAGCTCTGGGGGTCAGAGAAAAGGAGGAAACAGTCGTGCCCCTCCCGGAGCCTGTTTCATTTTTTTTTTTTTTTTTTAAGATTTTATTTATTTTTTCATGAGAGACAGAGAGAGAGAGAGAGAGAGAGAGAGAGAGAGAGAGAGAGAGAGAGGCAGAGACACAGGCGGAGGGAGAAGCAGGCTCCATGCAGGGAGCCCGATGTGGGACTCGATCCCGGGTCTCCAGGATCACACCGGGGCTGAAGGTGGCGCTTAACCACTGAGCCACCCGGGCTGCCCCCGGAGCCTGTTTCCAATGCAGGACCGAGGGACACTGCGCCCGTCACTGTCCTGATCCAAAGGAACCCACCCGGCCATGCCCTCAATGTAAGCTGATGGGCCACTGCAAGTCCGACTGTCCCAGACTCGGGGCATCCTCCGCGCCTCCACGTGGAGGAGACCCTGAAACGGTGAGTCCGGCTTCCCAACTACTGGGAGTGGAGGACGGCTCACGGCGCCCAGACTCGGACACGCCGCTCACCCACGCCGAGCCCAGGGGTACGCTCCAGATAGCGGGTAAGCCCGTGTCCTTCTTGCTGGACACGGGGGCGACCTATTCTGCCCTGCCCTCCTACTCGGGACCTAGGCAACCCTCCCCAGTGATGGTGATGGGAACTGACGGCACCTCCTCCAGTCCTAGGTCAGCCCCACCCCTCACTTGTAGCTTGGACGAGAGTTCCCTTTTGTTCACTCTTTATCATTCCCTCTTGCCTGGTGCCGCTTCTTGGAAGGGACATTCTCCATAAACTCAGGGCCACTATACGGCTCTCCCCCTCTGCCACCACCTCTAGCCACCTTATTCTTCCCCTTGTGGTGTTGGAACCCCCTGCATCCTCTTCCCGCCTTCCATTTGTCAATCCCCTGGTCTGGGATACCTCCAAGCCACTTGTGGTGTCACACCATCAGCCTATAAAAATCAGACTCAAAGACCAATCTACCTATCCAGCCCATCCTCAGTTCCCCATTTCCCTGACACACCAGCAAGGATTAAAGCCCATCAAAGACCGCCTCAAACAACAGGGGCTCCTCATACCTACCAGCTCGCCCTGTAGTACCCCTATTCTCCCGGTAAGGAAGCCCACTGGGGCAGATCGCCTCATTCAGGACCTAAGACTCATCAATGAGGCCATTATACCCCTTCATCTGGTAGTGCCCAACCTGTACATTCTTCTTTCCAATGTCCCACCCAACACCACTCATTTTTCCATCCTCCTGACATCAAGGACACCTTCTTTACTGTCCCCTCACACCCCGATTCCTACTTTGCCTTTACCTGGGAGGACCCAGACACACACATCTCAGGGCAGTTTATGTGGATGGTCCTCCCTCTGGGTTTTCGAGATAGCCCCCACCTCTTCGGGCAGGCCCTGGCCGAGGACCTCCAACAATGTTCTCTGAAAACTAGTACCCTCCTTCAGTATGCAGATGGCCTCCTTCTCTGCAGCCCTTCCCTCTCTTCTTCAGAGGACGATACCACCACTCTACTGAACTTTTGGGGGTCCAGGAGATACAGGGTCATACCAGCCAAGGCTCAACTCTGCACTCCAACTGTCACCTACTGTGGATATTCCCTAACTCCCACCTCCAAGTCCTTGACAGAGGACCGCATCCAGCTGCTCTGGGACCTCCAACCCCCTCAAAGCTCTGCCAAAATCCTTTCCTTCCTGGTATTGGTGGTTTTTTTTCCGACATTGGATACCTAACTTTGCCCTTCTGGCTTGACCCCTATATCAAGCAGCCAAGGAAACCCCCCACGGTCCCCTGACTGACCCCATGGCAGTCCAGAACCTGTTTTCCAAACTCAGGGACCAACTAATCTCTGGACCCACTTTAACCCTCCCAGATCCTTCTAGACCATTTCATCTTTTTACCGATGAATGATCTGGGTCTACTACCGGCCTCCTTGCCCAACTGGCTGGGCCAACGTACTGGGTGGTAGCCTTTCTATCCAAACAGCTGGACCCCACAACTAAGGGCTGGCAACCCTGTCTCAGAGCCCTGGCAGCAGCTGCCTCCCTCACTAAGGAGGCCCTAAAACTAACCTTGGGGCAGCCCCTCACTGTTTTTTCCCCACACCAATTAATAGACTGGTTGGCTACAGATCCCTGGCCCATTTGACCCCCTCATGCCTCCAACTCTATCATCTACTGTTCATTGAAAATCCTCAAGTCTCTTTATCTACTCCACCTCTCTTCTACCCACATCTTTTCTGGTTTCTGAACCAACGCACTCCTGCCCACAACTCCTGGACGATCTTACCCCTTCTCATTCAGATCTCTCTGATCAGCCTCTTCCTGATCCCGACGGAGTACTGTTTGTAGATGGGAGTTCTGTCATGGCTCCAGATGGCCTGTGGCATGCTGGATATGCAGTGGTCATTCTGGAGACCATTATTGAGGCAGCTCCCCTTCCTCCAGGAACTACCTCCCAGAAGCCTGAGTTAATTGCCCTCACCAGGGCACTCCATCTCTCCAAGAATTTGTGGGTTAACATCTATACAGATTCTAAATACGCCTACCTAATTACCCACACACATTCTATACTTTGGCAGGAATGGGGGTTCCTGACCACAAAGGGTACGCCCATAGTTAATGGGCCCCTTATCTCCAAGTTGTTGGAGGCCATCCACTTCCCTACCAAAGTGGCCATTATACATTGCCAAGGACATCGGACATCCCAGGACCTCGTCTCTCGAGGGAACAACAAAGATGACACTGTGGCCAGACGAATGGCTAAGGAAACTTCCTCAGCCCCTCTCCTGTTTCTAAACACAGCCCACATACCTTCATAGACAGATGAGGAACTTAACACCCTCAAACAAATGGGGGGCTTAGGGCAGCCCCAAGGGGACCCTTGGGACTTAGCCCTTTTGAATTACTGTACAGGCAACCCATTCTACTTACTCATAACCTTCCTTCATTGCCACCCCCTCTCCTCTCCTATCTACCTTATCTGACTCTTGAGAGCCCTTCTCCAGGCCCACGCTGATTCTGTCATTCCTGACCCAGGGCCACTGACCCCTGACACGTTGTGAGGTCTGTCCCCCAGAGATAGTGTTTTACTAAAAGAATTACACCCTAAGACTCTAAAACCCAGGTGGACAGGCCCCCATACAGTAGTCCTTATTACTCCAACTGCTGCTAAACTTTTAGGACACCCCTCCTGGATCCACCTATCTAAACTAAAGTGGGTCCTCTCTCAAGATGAGTGGACAGCCTGACCTCTGGGGCCTACCAAGATGCAGCTTTCATGCCATCCTCCTCCTCCTGACCCTACCCCCCAGCCACCCCACTTCTGATTATTGATTTTGATGGAGATTTTATAAGACAGAATCCTGGAGCCAGGGAAACTGAAGCTGATCCGGCCTCATTTCTACCACTGATTGCCAACCTTTAGGTTGCCAGGCTAGTGTCAATTTTAGTCTCTCCCTCAACCTGACCCTAATCCTAGTTCTGATCTTGTAATCTGTTTCACCTATGATCATACTCATCCTAATTGTCAAAATTATTGGGTCCAAACTAATGGAGGCTGTCTTTATTCTTACTGCAATATCCATCACCTTTGCCAAGGCCCTTTCACCAGTCCTTTTATGGCCCACCGTCAGCCTTGTTGTTTCTATCAACAGTCCGGTAAATATGAGCTAACTGTTCCAGACCCCTGGGACCCCCACTGGGCAATGGGGGTAATGGTGAAACTTTACCAATGGGGTTATTCTTTGTATCCTACCACCTCTCTCCAAATCTATAGATCGTACATAAGAGTCTTATAGAATCAATCCACCCTAAAAAATCAAGCTGACACCATACGTGTGCAGGAACACTTACAGACTAACCCAACTCAGGACCAGGATCCCTTCTCCTGGGTAAAGCTTATCCAACAAGGCACTTCCCTTGCCAACCTTTCCAGCATAGGCAATCTGTCCCATTGTTTCATCTGTGCCGCTTTAGGCAAAACTCCCCTTGTGGCTGCTCCTCTCCCTAATGCATTCAGCCGCTAGAGCCCCGCACCCACGACCCCGGCACTTCACCCCTCTCTCACTGATGTTCCCCTATTTACTGACCCTCTCAACCATCAATTCCCCTTCTGTTACTCCACCCCTAACTCATCCCTTTGCAATGCCACTTGGTCAAACGTCACCTCTCATTACGCTCCTATCAGCGGTTTCTTTTGGTGCAATGGTACCCTTTCTAAATCTCTCAATACCTCTGCCTCTCTCCTGTCTGTCTGTCTCCTTGGTTCTGTGATTAACTATCTATAGTCAGGCAGAAGTAGCTCTCCTGGGCAGCCGGGGTGGCTCAGCAGTTTATCACCACCTTTAGCCCAGGGCCTGATCCTGGAGACCCGGGACCAAGTCCCGCGTCATGCTCCCTGCATGGAGCCTGCTTCTCCCTCTGCCTATGTCTCTGCCTCTGTCTCTCATAAATAAATAAATAAATAAAATCTTAAAGAAAAAAATAGCTCTCCTCACCAGCCCCCCAGAAAAGCAACCTACTGGTTGTTGGGGTCTCCCTGGCCTCAACCCTGGTGGCCACAGGGTTGGGTACAGGGGCCTTAATCCATTATATAGATTCCTCCAGAGACCTATCTGAAAGGCTTCAAATGGCCATCGAGGCCTCAGCAAAATCTCTGGCTTCCCTACAACACCAAATAACCTTGGTGGCCCAGGCAGCTCTATAGAACCGATGGCCCTTGGACCTCCTCACAGCCAAAAAAGGAAGAACTTGTATGTTTCTCAATAAAGAATGCTACAACTACATCAACGAAAACAGGTGTAGTTGAAACCAATCTCCACACCCTCGCCAAAACTCGTGAGTCTCTCCTAAAACCGTATCACCCTGTCGACCCAACTACTCCCCAGTGGTGGCAGACCCCGCTAACCACATGGCTCCTCCCCCTCCTAAGCGCACTCCTAATCATTGGCATACTATTAATGGTGGCCCCTTGCTTTCTCCAATTCATCCAATGAATCCACGAAATATCTCTGGTATCAATCAACTTCTTTTACACCCCTATGCTCGCCTGCCCATCTCCGACATGTCCCACAACACCCCTATATCAGCAGAATAGCCAGATCTGAGTCATTGTCCCATTATAACAAAATAAAAAGATGAGAATGTTGGGCTGGTGAGATTGGGGACCTCAAGATGGCCAACCTGGGGCTGGCATCTTCCCGCCAGGCCTCCTTACAATGCCACCCTGTCCCATCTTCCTGCTGAAAACTTTTATAAACCCCCCTGCAGTTTGCCTGGGCATGACTTCCCTGACTCAAGCCTCTAAGAGTCATGGAACCTCACCCAGGAGCACTCCCCATTTTAATGCTCGCTCGAACCTACTGCCTGGCTCTGCTGTTTTTAATTTCTCTGCCATTCATTTGGGAAAAATCTAACAGGAGGCTTCTACTAAAAGGAAAAATTAAGAACAGGACAGATGAGACACTGCTCTAGACCACTGAATGAGTGAGATTTCAAGGAGAAGGGAAATTTCTTTAGGATATTTATCTACTGAATAGGAATTAAGAAGGAAATAAATCAATAGTAAAATTTTTACTAGGAGAAATTTGCCCATCACATTTAGATTAGGGCCTTTACACTGTGCTTAGTATGAGTTAAAAGTTTCTAATGCTTTGTAAAGGTTAACAAATTTAATCTGATAGCAACCCTGTGAGGTAGGCTCTATTTAATTCCCATTTTACAGAGAAGGGATAAAGAGGTTATAGAGCCCGTCCAAGATCACATGGCTATTAAGGCATGGAGCCTGGATTTAATAAGGCACCCTCTCTATTAAACGCCATTCACTGCCCAACTTTCCTAAGCCACGAATATCCATCGAATATTGCTTCAGTTGTAAAGAACTGATACACTGCTCTGGAGTGCATCAATGGCTTCAAACACCAATTTCTTTGAGATATCTTTTCCACCTTTATAAATATTTGCTATATTCCATCTGGAATATAACTACCATCTTTCAAGATTGAAACAAGTGTTACCTCCCCCAGAAGGCTTTTCTGGCTCTTCATATAGAAATACAGAACAGACATTTCCTCCCTGGGCTGGTGCTGTGCCTCTGTATGTGTCCAGCCTAATTGTTTATGGTTTTTTTCTCCCTATACAATTGTAAGCTTTGTGTATCTCCTATCTCTGGTACATAACACATGAGGATTGAATAAAAAATCATCAGTTTCTTTGGGTGGTCTTTTACCCACTGAATTTGAGAACATAGGAGAAAAATACATGCAAGTGCAGTGCAACATGATAAAGCCATGGACATTTTCTTCTCTGTGGGCACTGCTGCCTCGGACCTCTCCCTATCAAGTCCCAGATGCTTAACATTCCTGCTTCTTCCATACTTCCTACCTCATCTTCTAGGCTTCTGTATTTGGTGTGGCAATTGTATGGTGCAACATATTTCTGATCATATGGCTTATTTGTTTTATCTGCCTCGCCCCAGATTCTGAACTCCAAGCTAAGGGAGCTGGCCTGGTGATCCTGATTGTTCTCTTTATTGGCCAGTTCAGACTGATGTTCTACCTTCAAATGGACTTTGATCTGAATTAATTTTGTCTAAGTGCTGAAGTGAAAAGAGCCTGGAAACCAACCCCTGATAGCTATTAACAATGCAAACATAAAGGTCATATCAGACTTTCTTATGAGCAGAATAAACAAAATAATGAACTCATTAGTAAGGCTTTATGAAATATTCAAGCTATGAGAACTTTGACATAGAAAGGCCTAAATACATAGTAGAACTAATTCTTTTATTCTGCTTGTGGCATGTTAAAGACCGTTCTTAATGGTTATCATGATTAATTTAGCATTCTCTCTGACATTTATTTTTCAGATGTCCTGTAGACATGAAATAATTTTGTATGATCCACAGTAAAGATCCCAGATGCCATAATCTTAATTCAAAAATTTCTGGCTGACAGGTGTTGGGAAAATGATTCTAGACTGTAGTAGAGGGACATTGGATCTAAGTTCTACCTTGCCACTTGGAAAAGCCACTAACTTTTTTCAATCTCAATTTCCTAATCATTACCTCTCTGTATATATGAACGTGTATAATCTGTTTATTATTGTGTGTGTTTTTAAAAGTGACACATATTTGCAATATAAAAGGGGTTGTTATTAAACAACCCTGTGTCTTATTTTTTTGACAAAAGCACATGCATTAAATAAGTTAAGAAACATCAAAATGCTTACTTCTACCTCAGCCATGATTAGAGTCAGGATTTGTTTCATTGGCTAGGTCTTTCTATGGAAATTAACTCTTGAATTTAACTCATTGACTATTCTCTCAAATTATATACAACTGTATTTACTTGGAGTATATCAGCAACATTAACATTTCTTAATCAAAGAAACTTATAAAAAATGTCAATTAGGTCAAGAAAGAAATTTTTTAAAAAGTGAGCTTGTGTAAACTGTCCAGATATGCTATATTTTATAATTAAAATAAAATAATCTAGTCTAGGGATGCCTGAGTGTCTTCAGTGGTTGAGTGTCTGCCTTCAGATCAGGGCATGATCCCCGGGTCATGAGATCCTATCCTTTGTCAGGTTTCCCACAGGGAGCTTACTTCTCCCTTTGCCTATGTCTCTGCCTCTCTCTCTCTGTCTCTCATGAATAAATAAATAAAATCTTTTTAAAAAATCATCTAATCTATTGATTTTAATATATTAGCTGCTCTTATGGTTGATCTAAATGAAAATTATGGACTTTAAAATCATTTTTACTTCTCATATACACAGAAGGAAAAGTATTATCAAAGCTTAAATCTTTGAGTCTACCTGTAGGTCACAGTTCAAGAAAAAGAGCAAATTTAGTATCTTCATGAATGGAGATAAAGTTGATATATTTATTTCCACCAACGACATTTCTTTTTTCATTTTTGTAGGGAAAAATGAAAGAAGAGAGCAGTAAAAACATAACATTTGATTTAAAAATGCAATTTCTGCTACTTAGCCACAGTTTCCACTCAGGAAAGCTTCATCCTCCATGGTATTATGTCCATGGACTTGAACTCCACGGAATTAATCTCTATAACCCATGTGAGTCTTCTTGGAATACAGGAGCCATTCAATTCCTGTTTGATAATTTTCAACATCAGTTAGACATACAATAACCTGGAGAGTGTTGGGCTTACTCTGATGTAGATAAAATTATATTCCGAAATTTTATAGCTTATAAGCATCATTTCCATTTCTATTCAGCTTATATAATTTTTCCATCATCCAAACTCAAGCCTGACTAGACACAGAGATATTTGTTTACTACAAAATTGGGAGTATTTAATGGGGAATATACAAAGAAATTGATAAGATATTCATTTTATAAATAACTAAGAATGGCCATGTGTATCTATCTACAGTGAAAAATATATACATTCTATGGGATTCCAAAAACCTTCATTCAAAATCAAGTGTCACTACTTCCTAGATATGTAAACTTCACTCATCCTATTGTTTCCTGCCATTCCTTGATCTGTTAATCTGGACAACAAACCTCAACCTTGGAACACAGTTGTGAAATTTAAATGATATAAGTAAAGTGTCTCATATTTTGCAAGGAAAATGTTAGGCAAGAAACAAATCTCAGTTCCCCTCATTGCTTTCTTCTTTCATTCCGGTCTTTATTCACATGATGCTCTGTGAAGTAGAAGCCAGGACTTGATATTTTGAATTCAAAACTTTTTTCTCAGCCTTCACTCTCCTCAACCTATTTTCAGTTGTTCGACAACTACTGACCCCTCTGCCCATTTTAACAGGTTTGCCTACCTATTTATATTAAAATAAAATTTGCCATTGCAAAAGAGAGAGTGTAGACATTTCAAATAGGTGGTCTTATGCAGCTTGTACCGTCTGTATGATCTTGGACAAGCTATTTCAATTTCCAAAGCCTCTTCTTTATTTTTTTTCCCCTAGAAAATGAGGATAATTTCTCTCTGGTAGGTTTATAAAACAAACAAACAAAAGATCCTAGTATAGTGTCTGGCACAGCATAGGTATTTAAGTTTTATAAAAGGCAAGATAATAAAAGTGTTGATAAAATCCACCATTCCTGGGTGTCTACTTTCTGGCCTGCATGCTCAGATTAGCATGTTTTAGAATAATCTGAATGAAGCATCCTTAATCAAGAGGGAACGTCTAACTGATTTAGGGATAGACTTTGATAAGCCCTTAAGTTTTAACTAACAACAGGCATAAAGTTCTGAAGTTCCTTTTTCCAGGTCTCAAACCTCTGATTTTACTCACTGGAGTATTTCACTGATGAAAAAAAAAAATCCATTTGGATGAAGAATCTGTCTCTTTCTCTGTGAGATAATAAATAGTGATAACATCTCCAATGTCTGAGTAATAAATTTTAATTTATTGGTGATTAGAAAATACGTAGATAAGTGCCAGATCCAGTCAATGCAAGATGTGGCTAGGTTTTCCTGTGATCCTATTCGATATCCCTCCCCAGTTCCATTACTAAACCAGCAGAGCATCTTTTAAGTATATATTTTTGGTATGACTTTGAATCTAAGTATTTTTAGAGTTTATTAAAATGCTATTCTATAGGAAGGCTTTTTGTATTTTGAAAAGAAAAGAGAAGTCTTCCAAAATATTCTTTATCAATTTCAGAAATGGCAAAACTGAAGAACAGGAGCAGCAGATGTAGCTGCCTTTTGAGGACCTCTTCCACCTGCAGAAGCATCCCTTCCATCTACCAACTGATATTTGTGATTCAGCAAATTTGGGTATAAAAAAGGATTCATAGGATAAATAAAATAATATTTTTACAGAAACTTTATTATTAAAATATGTTTCTAAAATCAAAAAGACAAGAAATAACAAATCTGAGTGAGGTTGGAGAAAAGGGAACCCTCCTGAACTGTTGATGGGAATGCAGGCTGGTGCAGCCACTGGGGAAAACAGTATGGAGGTTCTTCAAAAAATTGAAAATAGAATTACCATATAATTCAGTAATTCCACTACTGGGTATTTACCCAAAGAAAACAGAAACACTAATTTGAAAAGGCATATGGATGCTTATGTTTATTGCAGTATTATTTACAATAGCCAAGATATGGAAGCTATCAAAGTGCCCATCAATAGATAAATGGATAAGGAAAATGTGGTATATCTATTCAATGGAATATTATTCAGTCATAAGAAAGGATGAGGCCTTGTAATTTGTGACAACATAGATGGATCCAGAATGTATTAAGCTAAGTGATATAAGTCAGACTGAAAAAGATAAATATCATATGATTTCACTTATATGGGGAATCTAACAATAACAACAAAAACAAATGGGTAAACAAAAATCAGAGTCAGACCTATAAATGAAGAGAACAAACTGATGGCTGCTAGAAAGGGGTTTAGAGATGGGCAAAGTAAAGGGAGTGGGAGACTGAGGCTTCCAGTTATGGAATGAATAAATCAGGAATTAACCTCATAGCATACGGGATATAGTCAATTATACTGTAATAGTGTTGTATGATGACAGATGGTAGCTACACTTGCAGCAAGTACAACATAAATAGAAGTTGAATCATTATGTTGTACACCTGAAACTAATGTGACATTGTGTATCAACTGTACTCAAATAAAAAAAAAGTAAAGAAAAGAAAAAAAGCAAAGCAAAGAGAAGAAAATCTTTCTTGGGTATGAATATGTACTATATCTTTCCAGTTGAAAAAAAAAAATGTGTCTCCAAAGAATTGTTTCCACCAAATGCATGTATAAATGTATATACATGTATATAGGTGTATACATATATTTGTGTGTGTGTGTATATATATATATATATATATATATATATATATATATAAATGTTTTAGCTTTTCATTTGATATTCAAAGATATGCTCACCTAATGCTATATGTATATAGTATTATGTATGTATATGTATGTACATATATACATATGTACATATACATACACAATTAGGTGAGCATATCTTTGAATATCAAATGAAAAGCTAAAACATTTCTAGAAACATAGGGAAAAGAAAAATGAATTCCCAAATGGAATATTCCATTTACAGCCAACCCAAATTGGGGGCTGGGCTTCTTGGATATAATTGCACTATATCCTGAGGACAGCACTGTGCTGCCAAAAGGAGTGGTTTTCCTGCTGATGCCCAGGCAGTTCCTACACCCACAGCTGCTATAATGTGGCACAGCCGGCCTCACCCCTCAGTAGATGCTCCAACAATAACACATTGGTGAAGACTCCATGGAGGGATATCATGCATGTTACCTTGGATGATGAGAACTGTATTCCCATTCTGGAGCACGTTCAGGGAAAGGAGGCTGAAAAGAAACAGAGCAAGCCATGCCTCCAGCCTAACTTATGCACCTAGCGTCCAGATCGGCCAGGGAAATGCGGAGAACAGAGCTACCCTCATAACATCCCACTGATCCTCTGACACTTTGGGGATGCCTCTCCATGCTGCCATCATCCCCCAGAAATACACACTGTGACTCTGACATGCTGGACTACAGCTTGGGCAGCAAAATGTTTAGAATACTTTGAAGACTCTGCCTTGGGTAGTACTCTGACACTTAGACATCCTTTGAGCCAAAAACAAGAAATGAGATTCTTCAATTAAGCAAATAAAAGAACTTCTCTTCATAAGTTAACAATGTTATACCTTATTATAGTTTGCAAGAAGATACTAAAAACTTAACAGTTTTCGGGAAAAATCCCCCCAAATAAGATCAGAGATGATTTCTTCTCATTATAAGAAATATATCCACAAAATCATAAGATATGCTTTCCCCAAAACACATTTTGATTTATGCATTCCATATATATAAACATATGTATATTTGTGTGTTTAAAGATAACAATGATAACATTTCAAACATATGAAAGAGCAAAATAAGAAAAGGAAAATTATCTCTTTAACTGACTTTATGTACTTTCAAAAGAATACATTGATAATCTAAAATAATCAACACTTTTAATACTAACTAGGTTGTTATAAGGTTGTAATTGACTGTTTGTCTAAAATAGGTCTCAACATCATACCCAATAATGTTGCTCAAGTAAAAACTTCAGATTTATTTGAAGGTATAAAATGCCTATACTTTCTGGTAGGCTTGCACAGCCTTATATAAAACAATTGGCTTTCTGGTAAATTTAAAAAAAATCTAAATATATAAAACAATTCAGAGTCATAGAAATATTTATTGGCTTATACCTGGGTACTACTGGAACACTGTATGAATGAAGTGCAAATCAGTTTTGTAACACTTATTATGAAATAATCAATACAGATCTTCCCAGTTAATACATGCTTGTGCTAAGTAAGCAATGTTGTTTCAATAACTCCAGCAACATTTGGCTTTCCAAACACAGTTAGACAAGAAGCCAAAGCAAGGGAAGGAGAAGGAGGAGAAGGAAGTTCTCTATCCCCACCTCCATTCTTTGATTTTATGAGTCACTGCATACAGCACGCACAACATTTTGTTATGCCTTGCGGTCTACCATTATGTTGCTCAGTTTGTAATACGAGGAGCAAGAAGAGGATGTGTTTATGAATGTTTCACTTGTAGCACAATACCCTGAGTTCTCCCTCTCTCTCTCTTCATAAGTGGGCAGGTATATATACAACCTGAAAGTTACTTTATTAAATGGTGCTCCCATGAATCTCTTCCAAAATCAAACACCTCAATTAAGCCCCAGTGTTTCAGGCACAGTGTTTTGAAATGTCTCTTCTTGAATCTCTACCTGTACAGCTGTGCCTCACCTGTGTCTCTGTTACAACATCTGGTGGTTTCTATGCACAGCCTTTGGCAGTAGTGGGCAGGTTAATAGGGAGGGTGTTCTCCCTGAGTAATCACACTGAGAGATGGATGCTGATTTAGCTTGACCCCTCCTCTGATTTTCCTTCAGCAGGAAAATTTTATGCTAGAACAACTTCATGAAAATAAGGCTCATTCTTCACTGGAAGAGTTTTAAAGATGGAAGGGACACAAGGAAAAAAGAATTTCAATGGACTGTTCCCCTAGGATTAAAAAATATTTTTTTTAGAAGATCGCATTTATTTGTTCATTATAGATACAAAGAGAGACAGAGATAGGCAGAGGGAGAAGCAGGCTCCCTGCAGAGAGCCTAAGGCAGGACTCTATTCCAGGACCCCAGGATCATGACCTGAGCTAAAGGCAGACACTCACCCACTGAGCCACTCAGGTGCCCCTAAAAAGAATCTTTAAAGGTCGTTATGCTGAACGACTTGTAAAAACTGGTATAGATAGATAGATAGAAATATCTATCATCTATCTATCTATCATCTATCATCTATACATATAAATACACACACAGAAAATATCTTTGAAAATTTAAAAAGTAGGGCAAAAACTATAAAGATACCCATGCATGAAACTTCCCCATGAGGTTGTTCATATCGTAGGTGGTGGTCAGTAGCATTCCCATGCGTGGACTCTGAACCTGAGCATTTCCTTTCATCTTAAGGAGTACTGATGCTTGATAATAGTCTCTCTCCTCCATCCCTCCTCCCATCTTAGTGTATGGAAGCAGCCAACTGGAACTAATGGGAAAATTAAGAATAAAAACCAGAAAACACTGCGGTGCATCACTGGGTACATTTGAGTGACTCAATCCAGGGATGCCCCTGGTAAATCCTGCCTTATTAGGAATATAAATTAACTTGTTGAAGAATGAAGGTAATATATTTAGTTGAGTAGTTTTCATTGGTATACATTTGCCAAGTTTATGGTATTTGAAACCACATTAATCACCTTCGCTGCTTTCTTGCAGTCATAAAGAGGGAAAAGGAGGAAAAAAAAAAAAATCCCACAAAAAAACCCACAAAAGCACCTAACACCTTTTGTTTCCTTAAACACTTAAACTCTTTTCTTCATAAGCAGTTGGAAGCATTCTACAGCAATGTGCAAGCATTGGGATGTCATGCAGACACAGCAATATTTCAGATATTTAGTTTCTTTATAGGGCATGCCATATATCATATCTTTTCAGAGAGAACCAGGACATGAAGTGTCCCATTAAAGAATTAAGTGAGATGGCACTGAACTTCAATTTTTTTCAGCCCATTTCTTCTTGCTCCAAAGGTTAAACATCTAAAGGAACATGAATCAGACTTACGTAATAGCTTGCTCTTACTGCTGCTCTCCTAACAAAAGCATGTTCAGAAACAGGATAAAGGGGGAGAAAACCGTAATGAAGAAAATCTGTGCTGAGAAAAGACCAGAGAGCCAATAAAAAGCCTCCCTTAATTGATGAGCAGCTGCCTCAGCTTTGAAAGCATTTATTCAAGTACTTTTTTTTGGCTCGTGCAGTAAGTTGCGCAGATCTACAGACTCTTCTATTTTCTGTGGTAAATCAAGGTGCAGAGATATTAACCATGAAAAGGGTACTAAATCATCCATTTCGCGAATGAAATATGGGAAACAATCCCCTCTTGTTTCAAAGGTTCCAAAAACAGAAAACAGAGTCTGCAGCTTCATTTGAATTGAAAAGGAAGTTCTGGAATTGACCTTGTCATTCCTTTTTGTGAATGCGCTTTCCAAGGGTTCTCTCACTGGAGATCTGGAGATCAGATCCCCCTCTCCCGCCCATAAGAGAGCCTGAAAGCTCTTGGAATTTAAATAAAGACAGTAATGGAACCATTCAATGCTGTTAAAGGCTATAGTTAAGACAAATGATTAAAACGCTGAGTTATTAAATTAAATAATATATTTGTGTTCAGCCACAAAGTTCTAATTCTGTTTTTGTCATGCATCTGGGGTTTAAGATACAGAAACTTTATAATTTTAGTCACATATTCTTCTTAAAATATACATTCCTTAACTGGCTTTCAGAAACTTGCTGATTAAGGCAAGAATGTTGTCGAATATTTCTGAAATAACCAATGTGGTTCTTCGGGAAATTATGTTAAAATTCACCAGTGCGCATTTACGGAATTTTCCATAATATTGTTTGCTTCTGTATTCAAGAGCCTTTGTAATTATTTGGCTTCCTCTCTTCATTTGATTTTCACTTATTTCCTCTTTTCTCCCTTCCTTCCTCCCTCCTCCCTCTCTTCCTTTTTTCCCCCTCCCTCTTCACTTCCCTCCCTCTCCCTCCTTCTTCCTTCTCTCCCTCTTTCTGTCTTTTCTATCAATCTTTCATTTCCATTCTTCCTACTTGATTTATGCTGCACTTCCTGTCTCTACTAAAATTGCAACTCCCAGGGAAAGGAATCTTTTCTACTTTGTTCACAAGTGTATCTTCAACACCTACAATAGTCTTTGGCTTATAGTAATCCATTGAAAATATCCATTATTTTTTGAATAAATGGTTGAAGAAAATTTATAGGTAATCTTTCTATGTGCAATTAGAGGCTAAAAGTAGATTATAAAAATCAGAGTTACGTATGGCAATAAATGTAAAACCCACCAAAGCCCCATATTCTATTACCAGATAACTAATTTGGGAAAAGAGGTCAAAAAATTATCTGAAAACACCTGATAATCTATAAACCTATAAGCATTTTCTAAGTATTATTTATAATGTTGAGTTTTTAAAAACAATTGTTTTCAGAAACAATCTACGAGTAGAAATAAAACTTATTAGGTACACTAGGATATCAACATTAAAAAGTGTTTTTACAGCCATTAAAACTATAAAGCAGTTACAATAACATAGAAAAGGGCTTACTTTTCTTGTTAGGCAAATAAAGCAGACCATAGAATTTTATTTTACTGAATAATTGCAACTATGAATAATTTTTTAAAAGGTTTTATTTATTTATTTATGAGAGACACAGAGAGAGAGAAGCAGAGACATAGACCAAGGGAGAAGCAGGCTCCTCATAGGGAGCCTGATGTGGGACTCAATCCCCGGACCTGGGCCAAAGTCAGACACTCAACTGGTGAGCCACCCAGGCATCCCATGAACAAAAATTTATATAGAAAAAAGAGAAGACAAATTAATGTAAGCAGGAGTGTTTTTGTATTTTTGCTGTTGCTTTTATGAGACTATGGAATTTTTGAGTATATTTTCCATACTTTACATGTTTGTTTGATTTTTAAAACTTTTAAGTCTGCCTATGAAGTGAACAAATTTATTTACAAAGATAGAATAGAATAAGTGATAGTTTCAGTGATAGCACTTGCATAAAAGAACAGCTTAAATCCAAGGAGAAGTTAGATTCTCCATGAATTGGAAGAAAATAAAACTTAGATCATTAAATTTTGAGCAGAGCCTCTTTGGTATTGCTGGGTTTAAAAATGGAAGGAAAGTCTTACTGTAATACCATGATTGTCAAATTTAGGGTAGCAGTCTCCAAACTATTGAATTTCTTATTGCTTTCCTTCTTTAGTATTATTTTCTTTTAAATCACAAAAAAATTGCATTTTCACATATGAGAGTGTAGAGAACTTGAAAGACTAAGTTTGTGAAGTTTCCAAAGGCAATGCAGATAGTAGAGGTAAAGCAGAACTTTAATTCTTGCTGTGAATTCATCCAAAATCTGGGCTCTTGACTATTTTTCTCAAATATTCTTACTCTTAATTCCCAAGTGATGGAGAGGAGGTTTGAATTGGGGGTGTGCAAATAGAAGATCAGAGTTACCTCTCTGTTCTAAGGATATCCTGGAGCTTATTAGGAAAGGCTGTTTTTGTGTGTGTGTGTGTGTGTGTGTGTTTTTTTTTTTTTTTTTTTTTTTTTTTTTTTTTTTTTTTAATAGCAAGGCTTGGAGACTAACCACCATGACTTGGCACCAAGATCTGATGACTCTATTCCTCCAGAACAGGCAACCAACATTCATTTTCCAATTAGCTGTTTGTCATCAAGTCTTGATAAGCATGTAAGCTTTCATGTTCCTGTTGAAAGTAACCACAATGTCCAAATATTTATGACCAAATATTTGTAGTTAGTTTTAGCAGTGAATTGGTGTTACCTGTGCTCTAAATTTACCCTAGATCATTGTGATTTTTCTGTAGTTCTACTTGACTGGATTATGTAGTACAGAAAAATGGTAAGAGATGAGTTTGGAAAGAGTATCAAAGGCTCATTCACAAAGGACTATTAGTGCCATTTCAAAATAGTTGGCTATAAACATGGAGAAATCAGCAAAAATGGTGAGTCACAGGCAGTGGGAGGTGAGCAAGAAGCAATGCCCATGTTTATTAAGAACTTCTGTGGCTGCATTAGGAAATGTGAGGTAGGTAGGAGTGGTCAAAAACCGAAAAGCCCGGGAGGAAGTATAGGGTTTTAAAGGTATGCTACAGCCTCTTAGTAGGACAGTGTTCTAGTAACAGAATAAAATGTGTCTGCAAGATCCAAGACACTTGCTCCAAGCCATTCGCCCCAGGCCCCTACACTTGGCTTACCAATAGAATGGTTTTCTTATTACTTGACTGCACCTACTTTCTCCTAATATTTTTCTGTTTGGATTTGTGTTTCTATATGCCACCAGAAGAGTCATCAAGGAAATTCAATTCTGAAGTTCCTGGATTTCATTCGTTTCATTTTTAAAATGCCTTTTTTTTTTTAATATTGGTTTTGGAGAGAGCAAGAGAGAGTGCACAAAATGCACATTCAGGGTTGGGGGGAAGGACAGAGGGAGAGGGAGAAAGAGAATCTTCAAGCAGACTATCCACTGAGTGTGGGGCCAATGAAGGGCTCCATCTCACAACCCTGAGATCATGACCTAAGCTGAAATCAAGAGTCAGAATGCTTAATAAATTGAGCCATCCTGGTGCCCCTAAAATGCTTCTTCTTTAAGGGAAGAAGAAAAAATGAAGGCAGCTTAAAATATGCAAAATGACTGATTTACATTAAATACTTGGATGATACCAGATATTACATAACAGCACCCGCAGATGCATATGGATGTATTTATATATATTGTTGCTAGAAATTTGCAAATTCATCACTGATTGAATCACAGTAGTCTACTTTTCAATACATCTAAAGAGCTTCAATGCTTGTGGAATTAAAGCTCTTATCCAGCCAGTGAAAAAATGCTGTGTGCTACTATCCTGCAATAAAAATCCATGTCTCCAGTTAGACCAGTGTACCCCAGTGTACCACACAAGCCACACTTAGTCATTCTTTCCCCTTTGCTGCCCCTCCAGGTCTACATGTTCCGTATAATCCCTAACTTCTTAAGCATTCTTAGTTCTAATATCCTATTTTAAATGTTTCTCTACCACATATTCTGACACCCACAGACCATTACAAAACAACTTTAATGTGTCTCTCATTGTACTTTCAAAATTTACAGTATGAAAAGTTCTTCCTGTGTCCCGGGATGAACATTCAGTCTGTCTCCTGTCTCTCCTCAATGACTCTTGTGTGGTGAGAGTTCTTTTGTTGCCTTAAGAAGCATTCACAAAAATCTCAGATTGATTCTTAGATTTCCATTCCCATAAAACAGTCAGACATACAAGTTTTTTCAAAGTGGAAGCCACTGCACTTCTCTCGCCCCCTTCAGATTGTGCTGGCTACCTGCAGCCTGAGGAGGACCTGTACTTGGCTTCTCTGTCCCTCCTCATTTTCTCCCTCCTCACTCACTGTGTACTATTTCTCACTACTAACATATTACAGGCTATGCTCAGAGGACAGAAAGGGAGGGCAAGAAAATCTTACTTCACAGAAAGAGCTGCTGAAGGCTGACTTTTAGGGGTAACAGCATGTATATATGGCAGCCTCCTCTTCTGATGGCTTCTTGGGGTGCTGAGAAGTCCTTGTTCCCTTTTGCCAGGACCATGTCACCTGCTGCTTTTAATGCAGTCAGTGTAGGATTCTCCAGTTCATCATCTACTCCCTTCTCATTCTCTAGGGATCCTGCGATGCCTTAGCAGCTCTGGGATGAGGTCTGCATGCCCTTTGAGATAGTCCTATGTAGCAGAATTTAAGATGACTTCATTCTGGATCTCTCTTAGGTTGATGAGGGCCACAGATTCTGTGTCCCAGAAAACTCAAGTGGAACAGAGCAATCCCAGTGGAGCAGCAATCTTTTATTTATGTTTACTGTCATGTCCAAGGATGTCGCTTGTTTTTGAGATTCTCAGGCAGAAATGCAAATTCCACCTGCGATGGTTAAGTTTATGTGTCAACTTAGCTAGGCTGTAGTACCCAGTCATTCAATCATTCAACCACAGGAATTTAGCTATTCCTGTGAGGCTATTTTGTAGCTATGTTTAACATCTGGAATCAATTAACTTTAAGTAAAGGAGATGATCCTTGACAAGGTGGGTGGGCCCCATCCAGTCAAAGTGGGAGCTAAGTCTTCCCATAAAAGAAGATATTCTGCCTCAATAGTGGAGCATCAGCTTCTGTTTGAGTTTTCAGCTTGGAAGACTACCCCGTAGATTTCAGAATATTCAGTCTCATCACGATCATGTGAGCCACGCCCTCAAAATACCTTTATCTATCTATCTATCTATCTATCTATCTATCTATCTATCTATCATCTATCTATCTATCATCTATCATCTATCCTATAGGAGACCCTGAGTTAAACACCATCCTCTCCTGTCCCCAACTGTAGGAGACAGGATTTAAGCTTTACAAATGATCCTACTGAAGCCTCTTTCACTTGACTTGAATTAAAAGATGTGAAACCCACCCACCCATACTCCTTGAGAGGCTCTGCAGGGGCAACAAGCAATTCCTTTCAGAGAATCCTCCCCAAATTCCCATAATTCTTTCATATCTTATTATGAGTACCTATGAATTGAGTCCTGGACCCTTAGAAAAATTTTGATATGATCAGATACCTACTTCTTTTATCAGATATGTACCATTTAGTATCTTAGTAAAAACTTGCTTATTCTTAAATAGAATATCTGATTCACATGAATACATGACACAGAAGCATTGAGACAGATGTTATGATGCAGCCAACCACGCATCTGCTATACAACCTATGGCACAGTCCTAGCTTTCCAGGACCTTATAGTGCATTTGACGGACACAAAATTCACAAACACTTTGTGATTCTTAAATAGGAGTTAAGGAACAAAAGTTTAAGTGGCATAAAGTGATTGTTGGTGGCCAGTGAAAAGAAGATTCTCTTTTGGAATGATGGAGAGGAGGGGAAGAGGAAAAGCATTTCAGTTGTGCAGAACAGCAGAAGTAAATGTATGGATGGGTGAGATGTAAGTTTAGAATGGGGGAAAAAACAGTGAGATGGGAATAAATGCTGCCTTATGAGAAATAGTTCTCATATAAGGAATATAAGGTTAGAATGATATTTTGAAAATCAAATATATCAATGTGTACTTTATCCAAAAGAAGTCAGAGAAGCACCTAATTGATGTATGATAAACTAGGGAGCTATATGCAAGAGGAGGCCTGGTAGGTTAGGGAAGAGTTTGGAGAATGGAATAAATATGTGAAGGACTGTAAGCAGCTAGAATTCTGTTGCAAAGATTCAGCTATGTTGACAGCAGGCAGGCAGTGAGTGATGGAGCACAGGAGCTGAAGGACACTTGAATGGATCATGGGTCCCAACTCTCTGTATTATTATTGCAAGATTATGACATGGCCTGTTCACAAAACACAGCAGTTAGTGTTAGAGCTGCAACTGCACACAGTTAAGCAGATTTCTAACGTGTGTTATTTCCCCATGGCTTTAATTGAAATATATCTGTTTGGAATAGTTTTTAACTAATCTTCTGACATAAGATGTTATTCTCCCAACTGTCATCCAAAGGTGTTGATGTTATACACACTCATCCCCCCCCCCCCAAAAAAATGCTAGAGGTCATATCTATGATAAATATGGTGAGCAAGCATAGGTCGTTTTTATTCATCTATGCCAACTTGGAGACATTTTGTTCTCAGTTCAGTTTTCTTTTATTTAAACATCTATGAATTAGCTAAAACAATATACTGCTGCCATTAAGAAAGAAAGTAGAGCATAGCACCTGAATATAACACTAGGTGGTAATTCTTTTTTTTCCTATTTTCTCAGCAGGCCTGTTCCATCCTTTGTGAATTTTTGGCAGTCAAAATATCAAGTTCTAAGAAGGAAGAACAAGTGAGTACTTTGCTTTAAGAAGTGCTTTTGAAATGGGTATTTAAGGTTTCTGAGAAGTTATTTACAGGAATAGATTGGATAAAATAGCAACATACAACACAGAAGTGGCAGCAACAGCAGCTTCCTTTCTCACTCTCAGTGGTGGGGAAGCACTTACAATAATTGCTAGACAAGTGGTAAACTCGGTTGGAAAGATGAGATTGATTTCCACTCCACCCCACCCTCGATGTGTTATGTTTTTGTAATTATATCATGTCTTTAATATTTCTTTTAGGTGGAATGAAAATGTTTAATACTATTTCTTAAGATTCCAAAGAATAAAAAAAATCATAAAGACAATGTATTTTGAGACATAATCTTGATGTAACAAACTTGGTCATTCAACAAATGTGCTTAATAGAGTTGAACATTATTTATGGAGTAACTATAGATTAGCGATTTGTTTAATAAAGCAATAAAAATTTACACATAATATGCCCAGTGATTATAGATCTCCCTCTTTCACAACTAAAAACATGTTTGTACTCTTAAAGGCAAGGTTCTACTGGAGATCCTACCCTTCTCATTTTGACTGGCTTTTGGTTTGCTTTAGGAAAGGTAAGAGTTGTTTTGACTCTTACCTTTATGTTTTGGCATTCCTGATGATATTGAAATTATAATAGTTTGAGAGATAACATTGAATTTTTATAAATGGCAGTTTAGAAGGTAAGTGTTCAGTTTTGATACCAAAGCTACGCAGTTGTAAGTTGTGGAACCTTTGGAACCAGAAGCAATCCGCCATCTGGAATTTGCACAGTGTTGGCATGGTTTGCCAATGGTGCTTCATTTAAAAGGTTTGGATGTACAGACAAGTACACACATTATCATACTCATTATTTTAGTTCATCTGGGATCAGAGGCTTACAATGTAAGCCTTCTTTGGCAGATAGGCTTTTCAGGACATGAATACCCTTCTATAGTTCAGGCATGTCAGGTACAATAATGTACCTCTCATCATGGGATATTCCTTCAGCTCTCCTAACTATAGAAATCTGGAATAATCACCCATCTATACTCCCAAGACCTTTAATTGGAGACATTTTAACATTTTTACCTAATGTGTTAGAGAAATAGCTCTTAGGAAACCAGTGCCCCTGTTGAGAGCAACTGGGAAGAAAACTGTCATCTCAAAACAAAGAAACAAAGCATTTGTTGATTTGTGAACTTATACTTTAGTAACATTTTTACTGAAATATGTTGGGAAAATTTTCTGTTGAACCAGAGTGATGGGGGGCCCCCCAAATGGCATTGCTAATATATGTCTCTAATGCTTGTGTGCTGGAATTCTACTATAAGCTTCTCCTCTTTCAAATGTTGGAAGTTTAACACAGGTTGCCTCTGACCTCCCCAGTAGGGCTGGCAAAAAATGTGAGAAATTCAGTGAACCCACTTAACATGTAGCACAACCCAAGAGAAACAAATTACAGGGATTAAAATAAATGGTGATATGTTTGATGTGCTCAGAGCAGCATGGCAAAGATAAAGCCAAAGAGAAATGGTGGGGTTACTACTGGATGGGGAAAAGTATTGATGTGGAACTGGAGCTTGAAATAAAAGCAAGGCAACACTGGAAGTCTCTCCTTTATTATATAAGGAAGCTGTAGGCATGGGAGAGGATGGTAGAGGTGAATTCATGGTATGCCTAACAAAAGAGATTGAGGTTGCAACAGCCTGAAATGCCTCAATAAAATGAAAGAAGTAACTAAGAGTAGCATTATGGAGGCACTGAAAATCCAAAAACCTAGAACATTTTGAGGTCTGGACAAAAGTTTGCAGTTGTGGATGCATTTTGGATCACATAACTGAGTAGAAATGCAAACATCTCTATGGATTGGTGAAAGCATGACCAAGTGATTGTGTCAGCAATGTGGCCAAATGACCACCACTAAACCAGTTAAAACCTAGATGCAATCACTGGGGGAAAGAGGAAAGTAGGAAGCCCTGAAATAGAAGATCTGGCATTGATTGAATTTGACTCAAGATCAAATGCTTTTCACTAGTTGGTGGAATGAGGTGGTTAACATAGAAATAGTCTTGAGGTGAAAATCTATATGTACAATCCAATGTCTTACAGACTGTATATTGTAGAATTTCACAATGCAAAAAGGAGTGCTAGTAAGTACCAGGTGTTAGACAAGTCTATGTGGGTGCAAGAGCAACAGAAAGTACAAGGAGTAGAATGTGTGGATGTAGGAGTTAGGTAATGAATCTAGAAAGTTGTATGGTGAGAATTATAAAAAAAAATATATTTTAAGTCCAGGGATCCAATGCAAAACTCCTGCCCGGTGTCCTTTCCAGTGTGCCATGTCGCACTAGAATTTTTAAAGACACAACAAGTTGACAGAGAACAAAAAAGGAAAAATATAACTCAGATGTGACATGTTTAATCTAGTTGGAAAGATAACATATAGGTACAGAAAATCATAATACAAAGTAGTAGACAGGTGATCAATGAGCTATACATCAAAGACTTTGGAGACTAGAAACAAATCATGGAGAATTTGAACAATTAGGGAACTTTTCATGAGAAATCAGTCTTGTATTTCTACCAGAATGATGTGCAACATTTAAATAAAAGGAGCCAGGGTGATTTTTGCATACCTGATATGTTATGGATTTAGAGACTTAATTATGAAATCATCAAATGGTGGTACAAAAAGCAGAGCTTATGTCTGGGAACAGAGATTGAAGAAAAGGTAAAATTACAATATAATAAATATACAAATTGTATCATAATACAGAAATCTAAAACACCATTTCAGAGCATTTCATCTATATGCTATTGGTAAGAGAGAGTTAGTAAAAATTCAGCCAGGCAGTCAACAAATAGTTATTGATAAATTACTCATTTTTCCTTAGAATGGTAGTGGCAAGCTGAGTTTTTTGAAAATAATTTGGCAGTGGTATATGTGAGTTCAGACAAGACAGCATAAAACTTTTGCAACATTTTGGAAAAGTGGCAAAAGTCTAGAAAGTGGTGATGATGGGAGGAATGGAAAGACATATTGGAGGAAGAATCAATTATAGTTGTTTATTGGAGAGCCCTGGAGACAAAACCATAAATACTAAGCAGAAAAGACCAAGATAATTATGATAATATCAACAGAAATTGAGAACCATGGAGGGGAAGAAGCTGGTGAGTAGGAAATTACAATAAAATTTATTTGGAGAATTTTGAGCATGGAAGAAACAGAATTTGGAAGAATGACATTGATATGAATTGTCTAGCATGAAAAGGACAATGGAAACCATGCTAATATAGTAAGACAGAAGACTGTAAGAGAAAATTAAAAAAGCCCTGTAGAGTGTTCTTATCCCTACAGTTCTGGCTCAGGCTCCAGTTAGAGAGCTAGAAAGAAGACAAGCTGATGTTCCAAACAGCATTGCCAAGGGCCATAGCAATATGGAAAGCAGACAGCCACCCCTGTGAATACTCAAAGTCAGGGAGAATTAAGACTCAGGAAGATCTTGGAATTTCATACCTATGGCTTTATGTATTTCCTTTTAGACATATGAAAATAATTAAAAGAAAAGTGTGCTGAGATGAAGTAGTGATTTTGAACATTTCTGGTACACTTTTTTTTTCCTCTTGTGGTCTGACTAAAATTAAAAGGCAGAAAATTGTGTTTCTGAATGAAAAAGTTTACTGTGGAGAAGTTTAACACTCTTTCATGTAATTTTTTTTCATAAAGAGAGGAATTGCTTTGCTTTTTAAGTAGTGTTCATTGTTTTATAGTGTTCATTGTTTTACATTGTACCCAACACAGATACAGCAAGAGAACATTATTAAATACTTTTTAATATATACATTATATATATAGTGTACAATTATTACAAACTTTAAAAGGAGGATTACTGGTTGAACTCATTTAAAGGGCAGTAAGTTCTACATGCATTGCTTCACTACAAATTTCATTATGGATACAAATATTTGTCTGAGTCTTTGGACAAACACACAGCCATGATTATTGTCTCATGTAAGTTTGGGGGAGGGTATCTGGAAGCTGGAAGGTGCAAAGATGCAAAGGAATTATGACAATGAATAGCACAAGGAGGAAGAGGTTCTCCCCCCCTCCCCCCGCACACACACAAGCACACACTCACAAGAATGTGGTATAAACTCCTGTGGTAATGAAAGGATGTGGTCTTGATGAAATACATTGCAAAGGAAGGAAAACATCCAAGAGCAAATCCAAGTACATACGGAATGTTATGAGATGATAATGATAACATTTCATATCATGAAATAGCTGATGGATGAATTATTAAATAAATGGATCTGGGAATATTGGCTCCTCTTATGGAAAAATTGAGGATATCTGACTCTGTTAACCAGTTGCACTGAATTTCAGTTGAAGAATATATATTTTATATCTATCTATTCATCTATCTGAGGTTTGCTTTTCAAAATTTGAATTAAAATTTATAAGCATGATAGAAAACTTATGTGACATAAATAAAAAGATTAAAATATAATTATTATTAAAAACAAAAATTCGTGTGTCACACAACATAAACTTAGCTTAATAGAAATACCAGTTGAGGAAAGGCATTTATAACCCTAGTAATAAATAATTGATACATAAAATATATCAAAAGCTACTCAAAATCATTGAGAAAAATACAAATAACCAAATGGAAACACAAACAAATTTTATAAGTATATAAATCTCAGAGGTCATGAAAATGGGTCAGCCAGAAAAAGAACTGAGAACATATTGAAACAAGTTATGACAGTTCTCACTCAGAAGGAAAAAGATTATGGAATTCTACATACAATATTGTTGAGAACATAGAGAGTTTGGTATTCTCATATTCAACTTAAGGAACATGGTGTAGCAATAACTCTCAGAAAAACCATAAGTACTATCTGCTATTTTTTTTAGATGTGTGTAGACTTAGACCTGGCAATTCTACTTCAGAAAATTTACCTATAAAGATATTCTTATGAGATTGCAAAGTTATTCATATGAGAATCTTTTATGGTAGTACTCTAAAAAATAATGAAAATGGAATCGTAAAAATAATGGAATGATGGCTCACACATGCATAGGCAGAAACACCAGGAAGTTAGAGGAATAAGTAATTCCACTCAATAAGACTAAAGAAACATTGCTAAATAATAGTACTGCGAACAACACATCCCTGTAGAACAACTTGTAATAGTCATAAGTATTCAGGAGAGAAGTCCTAGAAAAGTGGAGAGTGGGGAGTGTTTTCTGGGAGTTGACTTTTTAAATCACATGGCCAGAAAAGACCCACTGTAAAAATGCTGATGTCAGATAGATCTAAGTGCTACAAGGACAAATAGAGAAGGGAAAGACACTGGGGTCCTATAGAGAAAAACTGAAGTTTATATAGAGTGGTTGTGGATGTGGACACTGAAACAAACATGAGAAGTCCCAGGACTTCTACACAGCTGCCTGTCTATGGGCGAGATCGAGTACTCCAGGTGAGGCACAGGCCAGCACAGAGGCCCCAGGGCAGCTAAGAGAGGAGCCAGGGCCAGTGTAGGGGGTACGGTGAGACCAAGCAAGTAGGCAGACACAATCAGACCGCTAGAAGGATGGGACTTGGGCAGATATTGCTGGTCTTTAGACAACTGAAACTATTTCCTCCAAAGGAGAGGAGAAGCCAATGAAGAATATAGAAACATCTGATTTTTACTCCTGGGTTGAAAATAAGTTTTAGGTGGAAACGGGGAAGTATAGCCTACTCTAGTAATTAAGGTAAGCAATGAAGGTGACCAGGATCTGGGTGGAAGGGCGAGTGGTGGGGAGAAGTGGTCAAATTCTGAACATCACTTGGAGGCTAGGCAGGAGAATGTTCTGAAGAGTAGGATGGCTGGCCTGAAATAAAGAAATTGATTTGTGGCCTGAGCAACCACAATAGAGGCACTATTGACAGAGAATAGTTTGAGGAGCCAGCAGGGGAGGGTGTCTGCATATGGTTGTACAGACTGTGCGCTACACATTTTTCCAGCCATGGCAGTGAGTGGTGAATAAAATATAAATCCCATTCTCTTCAAACTGTGTACTTTACTCCTGTTTCATGCCAGTGCCTTTTTTTTTTTGATATGGTAATGCAGTGTGCAGTGTAGTCTGCATGCAGCCAGCATTTTGGTCTGTATCTGGCCAAAAATTTTTTTCCAATTCATAAGCAGACATTGTGATTTGGGTAGTGTCCCTGAATGAAGGCCTAGAGGGAAAAAACAGGACATATGACATACCTTTTGACATATGAAATTTGACATATCTATTAGGCATGCATGTGGGGTTGTCAAATAGGCAAAAGGAGTGGCCTGTGTGGAGGAAATAGGCCAGATATAAAGTACATCAATTTGGGGCTGAGTCTTAGAATAAAATCTTAGGATCGGATAAGCTCCCCAAAGGTGAATGCATAAAGAACAAAGGAGACCATGTTTCGTCTCTGAGGCTCCCAAATGTTTGGACTTCAGGAAATGAGGAAGGAGCAAAGGATAATGAGAATGGCCAATGAACACACAAAATCTAAGCTCACATTTAGGAAATCTGCAAGAGAATATGGCCCCTCATTTAAGTATTCTTCTTAATTAAAATCACTCTTGTGCAATTTGAATGGATTATGACCCTTTACAAAATACTTTATGAGACTTGAGAACTGAGGCACATGAATCTGCATATTTTAAAAATATTTTTTACAAGATAAATGCCTTGTGTTTTTAATGTAAAACCAGAATAATGAAAATGAGGACAAAATATTTTAAACTTCATGATATGAACCAGTAGCAGATAACAGGATCTTTCCAATGAAATTTTATAAGTATGCATGTGAATATAAATGTGTGTGTGTGTATATGTGTGAATATATATATATATATATATATATATATATATATATATGTATATATGTATATATCTTCCATTTGTTTTGAAACAATGGTTTGTGGCATTCTGATGTTGGCAACCTACATAACATACTGGACCAAACTTTAACATTTTAAGATCTGGAGTAAGTATGGAGACTTAAGAAGATATTACCATTAATTTCTGCACAAAATACCATGTCAAACATATCTTATCACATCTCCAAAGAACCAAAGGCTACATTTCATATAGAACAAAGGAGAAAATGTTCTATTGAGATATATCTTGAAACCTCAGGAACCTTTGAGGAAAAGCAAAAGTGAAAACAAAATTAATACTGCCTAAAAATAGTCATCTTTCCAGAAGGAAAAATGTATTCAGGATGAGTGTGGTAAATACTTATTTATCATCATTGCTATATAATTTTGATAACCTCATCCCCAAAATAAATGAATAATGTTTTGTATGTATAAATATGCATTAGGGAAATGTTTATTATTTCCTGATAGAAAGAATGGTTATAAACTTCCTATCAGCTACAGAAAGTCGTTACCCATACATCATGGCTGGTGATACTCAAGATACATTAAATGAGGAAAAATGGAGTCTTATCACTTATATGAAACCCAGAAGGAAAGGGTATTCTCTGCAGAAATATACACTAATGTTGGAAGTATGGCAGTCAGATGTTTGTGTCTTATAAATGATAGGATTATAAATTAAACTTTTCTTTTACCTTAATTAAACATGTTTAGCAAATATGAGTTTCTTTGTTTGTCAGCTCTGAAGCTACAAATGTCAAAAATTCTCCCACCAACAAAAGTGGTGGACCATGGACCATGTTTAGAACAGAAACAAGAGCACTGACTTGATATATCAGTTTCTGACTACCAACTCTGTGAGGAAAGGGAAGTTAATAATTTTACTACAATTTGAGGTGATAAAACAAGGGTTCGAAATTCTTAAGGGACTTCTCTAAAATTTACAATCCTTAGTACAGGTGTTACACTTAGATCCCACAAGTACAAGTAAAATTATTGCCATTGTATTATATATCCCATGATATTTGACCAAGTCATCGCTGTGTAGCTTGATCAGAGACATACGCAACCTGCCTGACTTGGAATGGCATTTGCCTAATTTCTAAAATCAAAATAATTCCTGAGTTAAAAATTTGAAAATGACTTAAAAATTTGAAAATACTCCTGAAAACAGTTGTATGGAAAGAAAAAATGGAGTTATTTGGGCAAATAAAAGAATGGCAAAATAAAATATCATCTTTCAAGATTAAAATATGGGAGGGATCACAAGCTTTTGACCTTGTATGTTCTGATACACTTGCTAAAAAAAAAAAATTGCTAAAACTGTCCAGTTACCATTTGTATTAGTCCACATGGACTATGCAGTTTCTTGTACTTTCCAGAATAGAACATTGTACTAAATAATGCCCAAGTGACCCAGTAGAGTTAATTTATCTACATTAGTGTCTAACCTAAAGCCAGGAAGTGATTTAGGGTTTGACAAGAATAAAGACCAATATGCACTCTATATATTAAGTCACTAAAACTCTAAAAAATGCAATTCCCCATTCCTTTAACAATTTGTATAGCAACTATTCTTTCTGGCTACATAAGCTATAGGAAAATTCAAAAACTGAAATAAACGTATTTTAAGTTCCTATATTAGAACTATATGGATATAACCATAATTAACATGTTAATGTCTGTATCTTTTCAAATTCTGTCATATGGATGTTTCCTAATTCATATATAAAGTCCCTTCATTCTAATAGACAAGCTCATTTCCCTTTCTGTTTGCTTATTTATTTATTTCTATTTGCTAATCACATTATTTGGAATGCATGGTGGTAAAGTGGATGTGGCACACAGAGGAGTTATAAAGATGAGCACTACTGCTCTGGCTTAGGAACTGGAGGGTGGGGAACCATGTACCAATAGTGGTGGTGCTGAAAGGGGACCGAATCTGGAGGGGCCACCGTGAATTGGATTCTGGATGTTGCAGCAGTGCTTTTAACTGCTCACTTGAAACTTTTTATCTTATGAACACTACCCTGTTTTGTGGGATTGTGTGTGGGTAAACATGTTATTTTCCATACTTCTTTGCATCTAGGGGTGGCTAATGTAATGCATTTCTGGCCACTGAGATAGAAATTGAAGCCTATTGCCAGAGCTTCCCAGAAAATTATTATTCTACTAATTAAGTAATGAACAGTATTTCCACCTGCCTTTTGCCTGTCTCCCTTCCCCTTCCTCAAGCCTGAAATAAAGATACATTCCTTGAAAGAGCAACAGCCCTCTTATAGCCATGGGGAAATAAGCTCAGCATGACAAAGAAAGGAGGAGCTGTAGGAACACTGGACTGTCTGCCCTTGGTCTTTTATTGTCTGAAAAAAAATCCCTAACTAGTTTAAACTACACTTTGTTAATGCTTGTTACAGGGGACTGACAACCCTCCCCATTCTTGTTGCCCTGTTTAAGGCACCATCCACATGAAACTATCTAGAGAGAGGATGGACTTTCATTTCTGGGAGCTCAGTGTGGGCTAGCCAAATTTTGGGGAATCTGTGAACAGGTAGTAAACAAATCCCCCATTGTGGATGAGACGATGCATGGAGAAAGTAGGGAGCAAGAATGCCTATGGAGGAGGATGTATTGGCTTATAAGATTTATTGGATAGCTAGAGGAGCAGGAACTTTTAAAGGCAATAGAGCCAAAGCGTTAGGAAGAACATCAAGAATTCCCATTTTGCACGCTTTTCTCTGACTGGTCTGCCAAATGTCGCCTTCACTGTACGATCCCTCTGCTTAAATGTCTATGATCCCTCTTAATTTTATACTGTATCATTATTTAATGAAGCTGAATGATTTAATACCCCTTCCCTTCATTCTCTAAAGACACAAGCATTTTTTATTCTGCTGTCTTAACCACTTCATAGTATTTTTTCTTGCTCTGTGGATTAAGTGTGCCTTTCTTCACATCCTGTGTATTTTGTATTGTCTTCTTGGCCTGAACTACATTCTTCTCCACTCTACTTTTTCAAATACCACTGCTAAGTCTTTGCTCAAATCCCACTGCCTCCATAAAGCTCTCTTTGATACTCTAGTCCAGCTTTCTCTCCTCTCCTATGGCCCATAATACTTGAGAGTTTTCAGCACACAGTCTTGAGAGTTAATGATAGGTGTTGTTCACTCATAGTTTCATGAATATTTATCAGGTGTCCCAAGCAGATTTTAAGCACTCTGTCTTATATTTCTCTTTTGTATTATTAAGAGCATTTAGTGAAATTTTACCCAAGGGAGGCTTGCTCTGCTAGGTTAGAAAAATGTTGATTTAGAAATTCCCCTATACTCCAATCCATGGGATTTGCCCCTATATGTTAATCTTCCCATAGGATTTCCTGCATTCTGCAAGGTCAAATAGTTTACTAAGAATATTATGGATCACTTACATGACTTGTTTTCCAGAGGATGGCTAGTATGTCCCACAGAAGGATAAGAGAGACTCCACAGGATGGATCTTGTGCTTAGGTGTAGATCATGACTGAAATGAATGATCCTCTTTAACAATGGAGATAAAAATCATGCCTTTGCCAGTTCATTTGGAAGAAAACAAATGCCAAAGTTTGTGTGAATACCACATCCAGTGTTGGAGCTGCAGTTGGGGTAGCACTTGGATGTAGAGTAGTCCTTTATCATCTATATTACCAGTTGAATATCACAGGTACACAAGAAGTTGTTGAATGGGTATCTAGTGGGACCACTGCCCCTGTAGACTTTAAGTCTTTGATGTTGCCCTAATGTCTGCTGTTCTTGCTGAGATGTAGTATTATTTCTGCTTTGCCATCTTGCCTGGGGGTGGAAAGCTTCAAGGATTTCCATGTGGTCTTGCCCACCATATTAAGTTACTCAAGAAGTCAGGAAATCAAGGGGAATGCATTGGGTTCCATTCAGCTGCTAAGAGTATCCATCACAATTATGCTTGCAGGGGTCAGGGAAATGACAACACAATAAGGTGTGGTCCCAGTGGACTCACTTTAAATGAACCTTGGGCAGGGCTTGGTGATGTGATCAGCCTCCTCACCAGTGAATTCTATATTGTCAGAGTAAAACGAGTGACCACTGGGCCTTTAGGGGATGTAATCGATCAAGTGGTGGGTTCTCTGGTCTCACATAATATATCAAAACTAATATCTTCCTGCTAGCCTCTTGAGCCTTTCCTCAATAATATGCAAGGATGTTTTCAACATCTTTACTCCATTTTCTGTAGGTTACAGTCATATCTGAGCTTCAAGAAATAATACAAATAGCTGATTAGAACCTGCACCAGGTGTCTTGGCTGTGATATCCAAGCTTGAGTCAGTAGATTGACTCCAAAGGCCCCATGTCAATATGTTCCACTCTTTCCAGCCTTATGCTCTGGCCACCTGGTCAACAATCCCAAAAACCACCCTAAAACATGTCCCTCCCATGTCTGCTGGTTCATATTAGCTATTTACATCTTTCTTCTTAGAACCAGGACTCTATTTCCTTCACAGATTAAAATTTAATCCTCTCCATTGAAAGCAGTGGTTTCTCCAATCAGCCCTGCCAGCAAAACCTGGGAACTTATTGGTGATGCAAATTCTCAGCCCACCCAAGACCTACTCTGCGGTTGGGTCCTTAAAATGATCTTATCAAATCCTCTAAGTGACTCTGATGGATTCTAAAGTCTGAAAACTAACAGGTTGAGATCAGTGGTCAGTAAACTATGACCCAGGGGCCAAATCCCACCTGCTGCCTGTTTCTGTGTGGCCTGCAGCCTATATGTGGATTTAACACTTTTAGATGGCTATGGAAATGACCACATCATGGTATCAATTTTGCCTTTTGGCCCACAAAGCCAAAAGTAGCTATAATTTTGCTATTTATAGAAAAAGTTTACCAACCCTTGGTCAAGAGGCAATGTGGGAAGATAGGACAGACTTTGAAGAACAAAGATCATCTTGTAAGATATCTGTGTCAGGACATGTCTTTTTCCATGATTGCCATCTGAGGAAAGGACGTTCTCCCCCACTAACAGACAGGGAGCTCAGTGACAACTGGAGATGATTAAAGATTCTCGGGCTAAGTAGTGTGCCTGTGGCAGGTCTCAGGGCCCGAATCGTACCTTTATCAGTGTCTTTGATTTAGCAAAGGAGACCCATTAAGGGTTGTGTTTAGTCTACTTATAGCTCCACAATCCTTACAATTAAACTTGGGGCCTGATTTCAGCACCATCTACGTGTAGCTGCAGAAGATAAGGGTCCTTTTGACTGATGTCATGGAGGTTTCTGACTTTCATTATCTGTTTTGAATTCATGGCTCCATTGATCAGGTCATTTTGTATTTTCAAAGTTTCAGAGCCATTTAAAAAGTCAGTTCATCATCCTGCTCTTCCACTTACCACTGGCTATGAAATTGAGGACTCCTGCTTTGCCTCATCTCAAGCCATCATCAGCAAGAACCCTGCAATTGTGGTGTTGCAGCCTGCCAGACAGGATCTCCACTGCACACCATCAGCAGTGTGCAGGCTTTGGGGTCAGTGAGTCTCTGATCCAGAAACAACTCCCAGTCTTTGTTCAGGCCACTTGCTGTACCAGCCACCATGGATAGTGTGATTCCATCCAGGTGCAGAGCTGAGGCTGAGGATTGTGCGTGGATCCCTTACTTAAAAAAAAAAAATCTCAAGTAGCAGACTGAGAAAGGAAAACTGAGAAGGAGAAAAATAATTGATCAAAGGTCTGCTATTGATCTGATTCCTGCTGTGGGCACGTGGGTCTCAGACTCATGGGGATCCTCCAGGGAACAGTGTGTCCAACCATTTTTTGTTTTTTGTTTTTTCCCCCAGATTATGGAAGAATAGAACATTTACAATCTGGCTCCATCACCCATTGGTCAAGGGATGTCCTAGCCAGCATGAATAACTCTAGATTTGAATAAGGGTCAGCATGATTGAGAAACTCAGGAAGAGAAGCTCTAGAGGACACAAGATGTTACTGAGCTGAGAACTCACCAGGCTACATTGCAGGTCTCTGGTTACGTTAGGATAGACCTCTGTATGGCATCAACAGAGAGGTAAGTGAAAAGAAAATGAGAGGAGAAAAGAATGTCTGGCATAGGAGAAAAAATACTTACAGACCTACAGAAGCAAATAAACATCTCAGAATAGTGCTGTCTTTAGATGAATCCAGTAGTATATCAATACTGCCTGACATCCTCAGCTGTGTTAGGTTCCTGTAGCTGCTATAACAAATGACTGCAAACTTGGTGGCTAAAACCAACAGAAGTTTATTCTCTCACAGTTTGAAGATGCATAAGTCCAAAATCAAGGTAACAGACCAAGACTCCTTTTGAAGGCTCTAGGGAGAATCCACTCCTTGCTTCTTCCAGCTTTTGGTGGCTGCCAGCATGCCCTGGCTTATGGTTGAATCCATCCAATATTCAAGGCCAACATTTTCAAATTTCTCTCTGTTCCATCTTCATATCACCTTCTCCCCTGTATGTGCCAGATATTCTGCCTCTGTCTTCTAAGGATAAATGTGATTATATTTAGGACACACCTAGATAGACCAAGATATCCAAGATCCACAACTTAACCATATGAATAAACATACTTTTTCCATATATGGCAGCATTTGCAAGTTCTAGAGATTAGGGTCTGATCTCTTTAGGAGTCTTTTTTTTTTTTTTTTCCCCAGACTACTACATGTCCCAGTCTGGAACAATCATCAGGGCCTAATTTGTGATTGGAGCAAAATGTAGACAATATACTATGTTGAATGCTTATTTCATTTTCTTAAAGTTTAATGTCACACGATTAATATTTTATTTGAGAAGATTTTAAAATGCATACACGAAGATACTAATATGTATTTCCAGAATTTACTTCTGCCTTTTCTAAAACTGACCACCAGAGATAAATGCTGTTTTTACCATGAGCTGGTGTTAGGTGATTAAAAGTATCAGGTGCCAGAAATTTGATGACCTTGTTCAATAAGAAATGACAATTAGGAGAGTAAAGAAATGCTCAGAAGCAAAAGCAAAAATATTGCACAGTAGGGACCAAAGTATAGAAGAAAGAGAAAATCCCAAAGGGCCACGGTAATGATAAAAAATTCCTTACCTAATAGCCAACATTAAGGGTTTTTTTTCCTGGTGAAACCCTGTTTGAACCTGATTATGTGCAGTTACAAATTCACACAGTGGAATGATTATCAAATCTTCATGCAAAGTTATGCTGCAAAAGTTATATCATGAAGGCATGTTTCTTGGTAATTAGTAAAAGAGATTTGAAATTATTTAGTACTGATAAATATAGTAATTTGTTAGTTGCTTTTTAAATAATTTTAAGGAAGAGAATAATTTTGCTGAAGTCATTTTTAATGTCTGAAAACATTATTTTATTTATTTTTTTTAAATTTTTATTTATGATAGTCACAGAGAGACACACAGAGAGAGAGAGAGAGAGGCAGAGACACAGGCAGAGGGAGAAGCAGGCTCCATGCACCGGGAGCCCGACGTGGGATTCGATCCCGGGTCTCCAGGATCGCGCCCTCGGCCAAAGGCAGGCGCCAAACCGCTGCGCCACCCAGGGATCCCCGAAAACATTATTTTAAAACATTTTCCTTGTTATGCTTAAAATAACCTGCCTGTAATATATGTTGCCAATTGTTTTTGTTATGAGGTCTCTTTTAGTTCCCTGATGGTGATACAATGTATCATGGGGTGATTATCATGGCAGGATTACTTTTTATTCTTTAAAAAGTACATATATGTGCAAAAGCCCACATAAATTGTTAGCATATTTGTCATGCTTGTCTTTGATTGCTAGGCAATCTAAGGTTCTTTCACATCTCCCTAAGCATCCTTCTGTATTCCTTATATTTAACTATGAACTTAATCATACAAAAGACAGGAAAATTCAAGACATTTCATTTTAGAGTACAGAGACAATTATAAATTAAATGCTATATTATAAATTAATAAATAATTGAAAGTGCCAAGTTAAATTTAAAAAAAATAGATCTTTAAGCTATTTTTAAATGTTCATTTAAAGTCCTGAAGAAAAAAATAAATAATTCAAATATTGCCCATATTTAGTTCAGTTATCACTATAGCTACAGAGCATAATTTTGTGTTTATTGGGTTAATAGATGGTGTACAGTGGTAATTAAAGAGTACTTATGAAGCCTGAATAATTGAACATCCAGCTGTTGTGTTTGATTTTGATATGGGTGTAGGGAAAGAGGAGATGGTGTTGTTGCAATATTACAAAGTACCATTTCCAGATGGTAGGAACCCATCCTTTGCCCTTTGGGCATTTCCAGGACATCTGGCAAGCCATATGAATCTAGATAAGATTAAGGAGAAGATGTGAGATGCTTGAATACCAAGGCCTTCTGATTGCATCAAGGCTTCCTTATGGAGCTCAAATATTAGGTGGAATTTAGAAAAAGATTCCCTCCTCTGTTGAGCAGAGGAATATTTTTATAAACTAGGCACTCTTTGAGGGCAAGGACTGGACTTATTTCATATTTGTCATCAGCACCTAGATCAACACTTATGGTAGTATACTGTCACCATTTATCCTATCCTAAATTAAGATTATTTAGGATGACCAGCATGGTGCCTGACACATTAAAAATGTCCAGTAATTTCATTTCAATGATTAAATCTTCAAAAAGTATATATAAACTATCTTATTTCTGAAATTGGTTCCAATACAAATGATTTATGATATCATGTAGGTTTTGATGCTAAAAAGCATCCCCTATCACCATCTATGTGTTTACTCCTCAAAGAGGCAAAATAAGAGAGTTATCAGAGTACCTGAGTAGAAAGACATCTTTATGTAGGACAAAAAAAGAAAACCCCAGGTTAAAACAAACCTGATGGAAATAATGAAGGAGGATTTTGCTTACTTTATTTTTTTTTTTTACTTTTGAGGTGACTCATTACCTTGGGGAGTAACTGTATCCCAAAATAACTCAGGAAGCCAAATAGCCTCTTATTTTTTGAGATTTTTATTATTTGAGGTCAAGAGCAGTTATGTAATTCCTGGTGCAGTGAGCAGACAGTGGAGAAAACAGAGCGTTTGTAGAGAGAAAGCATTTTAAGCCAGTGTTTTCACATATTAGCTATAAGAATAATGGTACATCAGTCTCCCCAAGACTGCGGGTAGGGTACTTCAAGACTCAGTCTGGCTTTGTTTTGTATTTGCTTGTTTACTGTAATTATGATGAAATACTTCTCATAGTATCACTTTGAGAATTATATTCTTTTTTAAAGCACTTTTGAAATGGAAAATGCAAAACAGAGGTTAGTTATAATTAGTAGTAGTAAGTACAATGTGACCCTGGAGTTCAAAAGAGAATATTGCTAAGTCTGCTTTCTGCTAGGTTGACATTCACCAATGCTCTCAAGTACCGTAGAAAGCATTTGTGTGTTCGTAGAAATTCAGCCTTGAGAATACCCCTCAACTCGTCCATGAGCAGAGGACGAGCTGCCTTCTTCTTCTGATATGAAGGATGCAGAGAATCTACCAGAAAAAGAGTGAAAAGAAAAGAAAGCAAAAGAAAACAAAATCTAAAAGTGCTGATGATCAGAGTAAAGACTGGTACAGTGCAGCATCATAATTACTTAGAATAAATATGACTACCCTGCATTAAGGGCTTTCTATCTGCTGCTCTCTATAATTAGTGTCTTAAATGTATTATCTGAATTAATACTGACAAACCCTGTGAAATCAGTATCTTTGCTTCCACTTCTTCCAGACTTGGAAAACAAGTTTTCCCATTTAGTTAGCAAATGTGCCCATACCAGTAAAAGCAACTTCGTTCACTCAGCTGCTCCAGTTTAACGATGTGGAGTCAACCTTGACTCTTTTATCAGTTGTTTTAAATAAACAAAACTGAGTAAGAATAGTGTAAGCACTGTCTTCAAAATACATCTTCAATCAACTCCCTTCTAGTTCTCCCAGAACTATCACTTGTGTCCCAACCATTGACATCTCTTGCAGGGTTAGAAGAGCCTCCCAACTAGTCCTACTGCTTATTTATACCATTGTTCCTAAAGAGCAACCACAGGATTTTTTCAAATGAGTCAAGTCTTGAAGTCTCTTGACTTCATATCACACTAAGGATAAAATGCCAATTTTTATTCTATCCTCTGAGGGTTTGAAGGACCAGCTCCTCACTCACTCTCATACTCACCCTTTCCTCACCCCCATCCACTCAGTGCACTGATTTCCTTGCTCTCTGGGCTGGAGGAGCACAATGTGACCTCAGGAACATGGCCTGTGCAATCTCCCTTACCTAGAACACTATTATCTCAGATAAATCCTATATTTCTTTCAACAATTTGTCTTGTTTGTTCTTTAAAAGTCATTCTGGTGGGCAGCCTGGGTGGCTCAGTTGTTTAGCGCTGCCTTCAACCCAGGGCCTGATTCTCGAGACCCAGGATAGAGTCCCATGTCAAGGTCCCTGTATGGAGCCTGCTTCTCCCTCCTCCTGTGTCTCTGCCTCTCTCTCTCTCTCTATCATAAATAAATAAAAATCTTTAAAAAAACAAACAAAAAAGAAAAAGAAAAAGGCATTCAAGCAGACCTGAGCATCCTATAGAAAACAGAAAATATTCCATCATTTTTCTCTTTGTTTTTTTAAAAAATCTTAATATTTTTACAAGTGGTGATATATTAAAGATTAATGTATTACATTCTTTATTCTTTCTTTTCCACACAAGCCTGTAAATACTATGAGAACAAAGAATTCATTTGTTTTATTTATGGCTGTTTTCTCCACCTTGAAGAGTGCCTGTCTCATAGTAGGCACTTGGAAAATATTCATTGAATAAAAAATAGTAGAAAACCTGGGTATTCAAACTTGGGTCATTTTTGCTCCAATGCTCTTGTTCATAACCATTTTTTTGCATACTGCATCTAATAGGTATATAAATCTAAATAAAATAAATTCAATACAGATATTCTCACAACTAAGGCAGCATGTACCGTCTGCTAGTATATGGGTGTTGCTGTGCTACAATTTCCATTTATATATTCATCCAATTAATTACATGACAACTTGAATAAATGGAGACAGCCAGCTGTCTCATAACTTTCAGGCCTTCCTGGCATTGATACTGAAAGCTAAGTTATGCCGATTGTGCCTCTATCAATGTACAGTTTGATAAAATAATTTGTTTTTAGTTTTTCAGTTACAGGGTGTTTATTTATGCAAGTTACTAACCTCATTAAAGGTTTTTAAAAGATATTATCAATATAATATAATTAAAATGAAGTTTTTGTATTTTTTAAAAGATTTTACTTGTTTATTCATGAGAGAGAGAGAGAAAAAAAAAGAGAGAGAGAGGGGCAGAGAGACATAGGCAGAGGAAGAAGCAGGCTCCCTTCAGGGAATCTGATGTGGGACTCGATCCTGGATCCTGGGATCACACCCTGAGCCGAAAGCAGATGCTCAACCACTGAGCCACCCATGCGTCCTAAGAGTTTTGTATTTCAGAAGAGATACAGAATAAACTTCCCATTTGAATTTTTTAAAAAGATTTACTTATTTGGTGAGATGGGGCAGAGAGAGAGAGAATCTCAAGCAGGTTCCATGTGCAGCACAGAGCCCAACACAGGGCTTGAGCCCATGACCCTAAAATCATAACCTGAGCCAAAATCGAGAGTTGGTTGCTTAACCGACTGAGCCACCCAGATGCCCCTAAATTTGAATTTTTAAAAGAGCAATTAATAAACATTTTATTATAATACTAACATATTAAATGAACAATTGTGCAGAATTTTGTTGAATGCTACCAGATTGCTCTAGCATACTCTCCCATAAAATTCTTTTTTTATGCATTATTTTTCCAGACAGCACAGTACTTTTTAGTTAATATATGCTCAATCAGTTTAACTAAAAGGATAGCCAGGGGCAGATGTGGGGTAAAGAAACATAGGACTGTGTATTTATCAATAAAACTGTATATATAGAGAGATAATTGATTTAAATAGCTACTATAGGATGTACTTCCCAAATCAATAGAGGCCATGAAATCTTACTGTTAGCAATTGCTAGTTCTAATTCAAAAACACCATTTCCTTTGTCATTATTGATCTTGAGACCCATTATTTGGTTCAATATTAGTAACTATATTTGAGAAAGTATCCTGGGTATAATGCCCTCTGACTCTAATGATGCAATTTTCCATAGGAAAAGTACTTTTTACCTCCCAAAGATAATCACAATAAAATCTGCAATGTGTACAGTATCTTCTATATGAACACTGTTTACTAGGCAGACACCTGTTCCATTTAGAAACAGGTTAGGTTCCAAAAGGCAGTTTATCTATTTCGCTGGTTTCTAAACAACATAAAACTAAAATGAGCATTGGGACACCTGGGTGGCTCAGCAGTTGAGCGTCTGCTTTCTGCTCAGGGCATGATCCTGCAGTCCTGGGATGGAGTCCCACATCAGACTCCCTGCAGGGAGCCTGCTTCTCCCTCTGCCTATGTCTCTGCCTCTCTCTGTCTCTCAGAATAAATAAATAAATCTTTAAAAAAGTAAAAATAAAAGGAGCATGGGACCCCACATGCATGTCTTCAAAATAGCCAAAGTTTTCTATCCTTCAAAGTGTTGAAAACAATAATTCTCCTTTTGTATTTCTTCAGGCATCTTTATTCAATGTAGAATTTTGGCAGTTTTCTTTATATTGAGAAGGTACCTTTTTTTCCAGTAATATTTGCATTTTTGTAGATATGTCAGCACTGATGTTGTCCTTTCAAAATCTGAATGACCCTCATATAAAGTAAAATTATCTATGGTTCTTGAAGGAAAAGGAAAACAAAAGAAAAAAAAAGACAATCAAACACATGTTTTTACTATACATGGTATATGACTTTTCAGTGAACCAGGAGCCTTTACTTAATATGAAGTAGACAAGCATCCAGCATCTATGCTATTTTTCTAGCATAGGTTAGAAGAAAGTTTTCTATTTTATCAACTGCATTTCCTTTTCTTTGCCGATAATTAATAATTCTACTACGACTATAATTCACATTATTTCACAATTTGCTCCTTAAAATACCTTAGAATTTGCGCCAGGTATTAATTTATACTATATACCCCACAGCTTCATTAATTTGTTTATTGCTTTTAATTTTCTTTATGTTCATTTCCAACATAACAATTTTTATGGAGTATCTACAAACTCAGACAACACATTTAGTTGTAAAGTGACTCTAGCAATATTTTAAACATACATACTGATGTGAGGAATTAGATTTGCCAGAGACAATATTCAAGAAAATTTAATTGCAGAACAATCAGACTTGTATAGTATTCAACCATAGATTTTGATTATGTCCCTCTATCCTTAACATAACCAGTTGTATATAAAACAAAAACAGAAAAAGAGGTTTATCTGCTCTTTGATTTCCCAAATGGCTTAACCAGTTCTCACTGGTTTGATTGATGATCAGTTTTGAAGAATTATCAACTGTATCTTACGACTTAAGTCCCAACATATGTGTAAAAAATGAAAAGTTTGAGAAAGTTATGTTTTCCTTCTTTTTGTTGCTGTGCTAACCATGTGTAAAATGAAAAATATTTGGGGAAAAATTTCCTATAATAAGTAGAAAGTATATTTTATCCATGGATTTTCTATATTAAATCTTATTTTCAAATTGCTAGACTTATTAAAAGGCACATTTTACTAGTGTTGAAATTATATTAAAGCTGCTAATTGAATAATGTATGTTTCCTCTTTGAGTAATAATACTGTGTAGAAATTTTGATGCATTTCTCACACGAGTCCCATTTTTTCAATGCCAGCTATTTAAGCGTATACCATTTAGTGCAATAAATCACCTCCTACTAGCATAAAATTATCCTGAATACATTTGCTGATACATCATTTAAAATGGCATTTTAATGGTAAGGATGGATTCATAATGAAATATGCATTATATTTGATGTTGAGGAAACAACCTCAAATAGGTCTCATCATCTTATGAATATAGTGTGTGTGTGACTTTCTCACAGACTATAAGAAATCACAAAGCAAACACGCTGTCTATTTCAGATAGAAAAGGTCACAGCTGAGCATTGATCAAATGACTCCCTAGAGATGTACCAATGATAACTCTGTCTCTAATGCTTTAATATGGAAAATGAAGGAGGCTTGTCTATCTCTCCCCTCTGTCTTTGCAATTTATGCTTTGCACTTTGCAACCTTATTCCTAACAGTATCTGTTTTCACTTTGGAAGCTGTCCATCATAGTCCTTGAAAGGGTATATGGTAAGCACCCATTCTCCAGACTTCCTCCCACTGGGACTTCTTTTCCTTCACAATATGTCCTGTTCTTGGCCTCCCACGATAGGCTAAATTCTCCTCACAGAGGAAATTAAAAAAAAAAAAAAAGTTTTGTGTTTAGTTGAACCACGTTTATGTTTTACACTGCTGATATCTAATGAAATAGCAGCCTCTGAAGACAGATCCCCCGTCTGTTCTAATTATGACTGGAAACCAGACTGGTTAGTGAACATCATGACATTTGCTAGCCATATTCTTGGGTGATGCATTCACACACATATTTTAGTTCATAGGCTTGAGACAGAACACTGGATGCCCTTCTTTGAGGCATCTCCTTCTGTATTTTGATAGATCTATACATGACCTGGACATATGGTAGCCTGGGATTACTTGTATTTTTCAGCTTCCTTATAACCAAACTGGCTTTGAGAATGTACTGGCTGATGGTACCATGTATACCATTTTTAGGCTGTGTTCTAAAGATAAGGAGTGGGGGCAGAGGGACATAGTATCTTGCTTTATTGAAAATATGTTACTTTCCCCCTTTACTTCTTCTGAAATTTTATTTTATATTACTATTCCCAATTCATTTTGTGGACCATTCCCAACCAAGTCTTAACAAGTATGAGGCTCTATTATATGCAGGTAGCTTTTCTCAGTTCATACAAAATATCAAACTATTTATTGTTTATTTACCATTTATATCAGAACATTTACTATTTACTTACTATTATTTATTGATTTATTTATCCCAGTCAGACAACTGAGATGCTGCCTACCTTATTACCAGGAAATTCAAGATGTTTTTAGGTATTCTCTGTCCTTCACCTAACTTTCCTAAGAACTCTGGGTGTTATGGAATCCAAAAAAGTGTGTATGCAAGAATAAATACATTGATTTATGGAATCCAAATAAGTGTTATGGAATGTTATGGAATCTAAAAAAGTGTGTGTGCAAGAATAAGTACATGGATTTCCACAGCCAGGTGGATATCCAGCTGTATGTGAATCAGTCTATCAGCCATTCTGGCCCTCTTACCCCTACCTTATGGCTGTGATTCCTAGGTGTGTTTGATCCTGATTCCTCAAGGTTAAGCTTCTTGTAGGACAGGCCCTCCCAGTGATTTGAAAATTGAACCTTTGGTTCCATTGGCACCGTAGTCTCAGGGTACCTCCCGTCTCCAAGGATACCAAGCCAGTGAAGCTGGTGAGTCTCACTAAATCCAGGGAGACTTAGAAGCAAAATTTCCCTTCCTCCCTTAGTGAATCACACCAGGTGTTTAAGAAATTTAATTTTTAATTCTCAAGATCCCAAGGTCCTATTACCCTCTTTCACTAGAAACTCTTCTAAGCTTACTTACCATGCAGGGGAGGCTGCTCTTATAAACTATATGGAACCTACATTTTTGAGGGAGTAATTCAAGGGTGACTTACCTGCTAAGGGTAATTTGTAGGTACTTCCAAAGTGCCTCGATGTATGAATGATGGTGGGGTGGGTGGTTATTGAGCAGACCTCAGTGTTTCCACAGTGCTTTTCTGGCATGGTCACTGTTAAAGAAAAAATAATGAAGCAGGATAAATATCTTAGAGGAACATCACTCTGCAAAAACCAATTCACTCATAACAATGTCTCAAAGTAATAATAAATAATTTTCCAGTCTTAATTTTGATTTTTTTTGTAATATGTATTTCTAATCTATTTGGAGAATTATAATTTTGATGGATTTATGTTTCAGGGATGGGATTTTTTTTCCCCCACAACAGGTTTACTAAACCATAACTTAAAAAAAATCCTTCCAAAGATTATATCCTTCTGGAGACAAAATTAGTTACTTTAATATCCAAAGTCTATTTTGAGCTTCCTGTGGGTGTATATGCAAGGTTTCTAAAACAAGAACAACGTGAGATTTGCTCAAAGACCCGAGGGAGGGTTTCAAAAAAAGGAACCATATAATGAAGCCCTTACTTCATACCACAGGAATACTAATATTTTCACAGCTATGTTTTTTATGATATGTTTTCATATATTTATCTTAAAAATTATAATAGTTGTTATGAGTTGAATTGTGTCCCATCAAAAGACATTGAAGTTCTAACCTCCAATATTCAGGATGGCCTTATTTGGAAATAGGTCTTTGATGATGAGCAATTAAGATGAGGTCCTCACCCAATGAGTCTAATGTCTTTATAAAAAGGGGAAATTTGGACACAAATATAGTCAAGCACACACAGAGAACACCATGCAAATATGAAGGAAGGCAGAAATTTGGATGTTGCTTATTCAAGCCACTGAACAGCCAAAGATTGTCAGCAAACCACCAAAAGCAAAAAGAAAGGCCTAGAACTTTCCCTCAGAACTTAAGGAATCAACCTTGCTGATGATGTAGGAATGAGTTAGGGGCAGAAGGGGCTAGGCATGGAAAGATAAGGGAAAGGCCCCAGAGTTAGGCTCCTACCCACCCCAAGAAAAAAAGAGCTAAATCTGACAGTAAAAACAGAAAAAAATAAGCCTAGTTCCCTAGCTCCAAAATGTTAGGGAGTATTCCCTTTAATGGCTACTAAGTCATCACAGAAATCCCAGATGTAGAGAAATGTTATGGAGGAGATATTAACCAGAGAAAAGGGAACACCTTGTTTGTGCTCATGATATTTACAAAGAAATATCTTGTTTGTTACAAGTCCACCATGTTTGTTCTAAATATAGGCATGAAATTTATAAATCCACTCTGATATTGGCAAGAAATTTACCAAGTTCCCTGGTCAATTTCCTATAAAAGACAGACCATAAAGCCCCCCAGTGGCATCCCTGTCGGACCCCTCTGGCTTTTGAGAGCTTTCTCTGTATTTCTACTTAATACACTTGTATCTCTTTGCTCACTCTCTGTTGTCTGTAAGGTTCATTCTTCATTAGACAAGAACCAAGCTTTCCCATATTACCAACCCTTATATTGGACTTGTGGCTTCCAGAATTGCGAGATAATAAGTCTATATTATTAAAACCACCCAGTCTGCGGCACTTTGTTGCATCAGCCCTCCAGAAACTAATACAACCATTCTGTATTTATTCTCTAAATTTGAATAAGGAAAGTTCCTTTAGTCTATGGCTACCTCTTAGTAACTGAATCTTTGATCAAATGTGAGCATTTCCCAATGTAGTTCTGTTCTGTACAAGATAGTTGCATTATCTTCCCTTCTTTAACTAATGGATATTGTACATCTGTATCTCATATTTTTCCAAGAGCACTGATTTTTCAAGGGGACAGAGACTCAAGATAAATCAGTGTGATGTGAAGAAAATAACAAGCAAGCTATTTATACTCTTAAAATCTATTAGATGCTGGAGTTTCAAAATTAGTATTTTTTCAGTATTTAAGGTGTTAGACTTTATGAAGATAATTAAGAAAAAAATGTTCTTTTGCCATATTCCCTCAGTTATTTTTGAAATAATGTATTTTGTATAATTAGGTTTTACAAGTTTATTGTAAATGAAATATTTTAAAGCAACTAAAAACACTAGATGCAGACATATTCTCCTGATAACAATGAATTGTGATTTCATTATAACTCTGCATTACTATGTATTGTTATTAAATATTAAGTGATCAATTAAGTGAATATGCTAAATACAAATCAAGATACAGCCAAGAAAAATATGCTGAAGAATTAATTTATCAGTTAATAATGCACTTATGCATTTCAGAATGCATAGGAATTACCCAATTAGCTTTTCCCTAAATGCTTACGTTAACGTGAGTTTGACGTTTAACAAACCACTTTGTTGCAGTGTTTTTGATCTGTACTGTTTTAGTCTTCCAAATACATATATTAAGTCAAAAAGGAATATAGTTTCTAAAGTAACACCAGAAAGAAAAGGATTTAAATAGCCTACCAAGTAATATTTTAAAAATCTTTGATCAGACTGGCTCAATATCTCTATGTATCTCTATTTCAAAACTGTGTATAACTGTCAAGAAGGATAAGATTACATATCAGATATTGTCATACTTCTGCCCTCGCTGGTGATGAGATCTTATCAAGGTGAAGCTCCTCAATTTCTTTCTCTCTCTCTCTTTTATTGTAAGTGGGAGATGCATTACAAGCCTTTAGGCCATAAGAAATGTTTTATATTAAAAAAAAAAAAGAAGAAGAAGAGAAAGAAAAAGGGGAAAAATAGTTTCTAGGTATTTTTTTCCGGACTCATCAAATTCCTTGTCCTTTTCTTTAAAATCAATCCAAAGCAACCTGACCAATGTATGCATAAAGGCATCAAGAAGGTAAGAAGCTTTCAATTTTTCAGGGTTGCTAAAATGCAACTGTCTAGCATAAGCCTCTTACATCTGATCATGGACTGAGTGGAAACGTGTCATCATCCTCCTGTATTGTGGCTTTGCATCGTGAAAGTAAATTTGATGATTTGTTTGAGATGATTCATTCATTCATGATTATTTAGAAGGATGAGAGTACTTGAACAATCAGAATCCCATAGAACAGTTTGCTGTAAATAACGTGCTGTACTGGGGCTCCTTGGACAGAGTGCTTTGTATATAATTTTTTAGTTGGCAGATAGTTCTTCATTCTACTATAGATCTCAGTTCACAGAGAAGGCCAAAAATTTGGATATCAAGCCTTCATGACTATGTTTCTAACCCCAACGATTTCTTTATATGAAGATAAACTTTTTTGGTTTCTTTGGAGGGATTCCCAGGATTGTGAAAGAACATCAAAAGGAGCTTTTATGTCAGGTTAAAAAGCTTACATTTAATTATGTGATTAATGAAAATCCATTCAAAGGATTTAAGCAGAGGAATGTCTGGTCAGATGAGGGTGTCAGGTCCTTCTGGTGGCACCCTGAGTGAAAGAATACAGCAGGGTACCCTAACTCAAATGACTGAAAAGAAAGTTACAAAATTATTCCTGTATTTTATAGTAATAGTATGATTATACTGACCCAGATTTGAATTTTTTAAGTTTTTTTTTTTTAACTTTCATTACTTCTCCTTCCCAAACGTGTTCTTCCTCCTCTGTTCCTATTCATGTCTTACCTTTCATGGGACCATACAAGTAAAAATGTCATTTGTATCTTGGATTCCATTCTCTCCTCTATTTCTTATTCCTAACACATTTCCAGTTCCTCTGCCTGAATCCTACTCTTTCTTGGTCTATAGTAATAGACTGCAAATGTGTAAAATCTCTGCCATGTGCTCCCAACTCAAAGTCACTTCTAACATTATCGCCAAGACATCTTTTTTGTTGCCATTCTCTACCTCATACTGTATTATCCATTTCCTTACTTGAGAAACTTTTTTTTAAGTCCTATAGGTCCATTCTCTACCTGTCAAAAATATTCTGTTTAATGGATCCGGGTATTGTGCTCTCCAGTCTAATTGCATCAGATCTCAAACTTTCCAGAGCATGCCATGGTACTCTTTACATCACCATGCCTTCCTCGTACCATTTCTTCTAGTTAGCCTACCCTTTTCTTCTTCTTCCACCTCGTAAAATGATTCTACATTGGGAAACTCAAAAGACCTCTTTCACAGGAAACCTTCTGGTCCTTTCCATTAAGCACCAAGCAGAATATAGGATGAATATGTGATGTTACATGGCAAAGGAGAATTAAAGTTATAGGTGAAATTAAGGTTGCTAATCAGATGACCTTGAGATTGGGAAATTGTCCTAGATTATCTGGGTGGGGCCAATGGTCTCACAGGGGTCTTTGTAAGTTGAAAATACAGGCAGGGGAAGGAAGGGGAATGAGAAGGAAGCATGAGAAAATCTTGGTCCAAAGCTGCTGGCTTTTGAGATGGAGGAATGAGGCCATGAGGAAAGGACTATGAGGACTCTGAAAGATGGGTAAGGCAAGACATGGATTCTCTCCCAGAACATCCAATCAGAATGCAGACTTTTGATTTTAGCCAAATGAGACTACTATCATAATTCTGACCTCCAAAACCAGAACATAATGCATTTGTGTTCTTTAAGTCACTAAGTTTGTTGTGATTTCCTAGAGCACACTACTACACAGTAGGATTAACATGTCCCTCTTTAAGGTGAGGAAAACTATGCACACGGAAAGCACAAAATATGCTGATCTCTTTCCTAGGTGCTTTCCCTCATTTCATCTTTGTGACCCAGTGATATAGATGCTGTTATTCTTACTTTAGAGATGAGAAAAGTATTGCTTGGAAAGGTTTGGTACTTTATCATTCTCATAAAAGTTGATGATAGAGCCAGTGCTGGAGATGCATGAGAGATGAACACCAATCTGGGTTGATCTGATTCTGACACCATTTCCTCCATACCATGCTGCCTCCTGATCATATTTCTGTATTGTTTGTTTGTTTGTTTGTCTCATTTACAGTCTCTTGTTCAGTGATCAAAACTACTGAGGGGATCTTCTTAAGATCACACAGCTGGCTGTTCAGACTCTGCACACCATGTTCCCACTGTGCTGTCACCAGCATCTAAAACACTGGCTTGATAGCTGTGCACAGCTGCTTCACTTTGGCAGAAGTACATAGGGAAATACAAAGCACAGATCTGTTTCACATCATCATTGATGGAAAATGGTAGAAAAAAAAAACCATTGGCATTAATTCTCACTTCTCCATCATAAAGCAATAGCTGGACTTTGAAAATTTTTAAAAGCAGGCAAACTAATGTAATGGCTGCCCAAGTTTATTCTACTGGCTATGAAGCATTTTTGCACAGCTGCTAAAACATTTTGGCAATATGCAACTGTGTGTCCTTCCTTTAGGTATAATGTATCACAGATGCATCTGAAGGTATTATCTGTTTTCTCTAGCAACCATTTCTCTATCCTCACTCCCACCTACTTTTTGAAAGGAGGCAGATATTGATAACAATTCGATAATGTTAGTATAAAATAAAGAACATCAAGATGGGTTAATTATTCTATTCCCACTTTCCTATCCATAACATTCTTCCACTCATCTTTTTCAACACTCTTCAGTTCTGTGGATTATTCATTAGAATCACATTAGGATGTGATTCTATTCAACTGAATTCAAATCTATTTCTATTCAATTGAAAATATTAATTTGTTAGTGCCATCTAGCAAAGAGAGGTAATAGATATCATTAATGTTAATAGAAAAGGAATAAGATAGTGAAGTTTTGAGAAAACTTTGTTCCTTTTGGAGATACAGGACTTGGAGAAAGTATTGTATTTTCAAGAATGAAAGAAAGACATGTGGAAAGGAAATTTCATAGTCCCGAATGAGTTAAAGTGCTGAAAAATGTCATGGTTAGAAAATGGAAACTTGGAACTGTAGATTCCAACAGGTATATGCTCTCCCTAGCTCAATGTCAGTGTGCCATTACATTATCCAAGATCTTAAGCCATGCTTCCCCTTACAAGTTGTACCAGAAGCTTTTCTGCAGATTATATAGAAGTATCAGGATTGATGGGCAGTGACTTCATGGGATGGCCATGTGCATAAAGAATAAATAACCATTTCACATTTTGATTATTGACTAGAAACAAAGTTTTATGATGAGTTCTCAAGATGAGAAAAAATGAAATTATGAAAAATTGGAGGTGAATGGCACTCTACAGAAATCTAACAGATTGATTTTGAGCCCCAATAGAGAGATGATGAGCACCAATGCTTGAAGATACTTTATACTTGAGATTATTTGTAGAACTCTGAGATAAACAGTGATATTTAAAGTATCAAGTTTATGTGTGTTTTCAATTGAGTTAATAAAGAATGTCTTTTCCTTTCACTTCTTCCTCAACTTTTTTTTTTTATATTTAAAAGTTTGAGTAGCATTGGGATCTACAGAATTGAGGGGGAAATTATTCTTCTTGTATCCACACAAAACACAACGCCATCAGGTCCCTCTGAGGCTGAAAAATATTTTGTGGGAAACAGAACCCTTAGCATGGACCTTGTTGCCCTCACAAGGAGCTCCATGAGCTTGGCATCCATGTGTCATGATGCTTTCTGGCCAGGAAACACTGAAATGGAAGGTGGAGGTCATGGTTGTGGCTGACAGATGCCTTCAGGATGGCAGAGGAGAAAGCTCTTGTTGATAGCTGGAGGGTAAAGTCCAAATGTATGGTAAAAGTCAAATTGCATCAAACCAGCTCTTAGGGAATTCAGCCTTGGAATGCTACCAAAATATGTTAAAATACTATCCAACTTAATTCTATAGTAATTCATACAGTTTTGTTTCTGCTACAAATAACGAGATTCTTACTGGTCTCATTCCTAAATAATAAAGAATAAATGAAGAAGAAGAAAAAAAACCTTGTGATACATGAGAGTTTCTTCTAACATATTTGTATCTGCATCAATAAAACACAAGGAAAAGTCCACTGGTATTGTCTTTAGATAGAAGAGACCTGTAAGTTGCCACAAAATCCATGTTGGGAAATTAACTAGAAATTTCAAACCTGTGTTATGTTGAACACTTTCAATGTGACAGGGCATATCTACATTTGTTACAGGTATTAGGTCTTCTAACCCTACTTAAGAGAGGTGCTATTGGGATCCCTGGGTGGCGCAGCAGTTTAGTGCCTGCCTTTGGCCCAGGGCGCGATCCTGGAGACCCGGGATCGAATCCCACGTTGGGCTCCTAGTACATGGAGCCTGCTTCTCCCTCTGCCTGTGTTCCTGCCTCTCTCTCTCTCTCTGTGACTATCACAAAAAAAAAATTCTTAAAAAAAAGAGAGGTGCTATTACTCACCCCAGTTTTTCCATAGCAAGACAATGAAATAATGATAAATAAAAAAACTTGCATAAAACCCAACATTTGATAAGTTGTAAGGCTGGGGTTTTAACTAAACCACACTGGGTCTTAAAGTTACTAATTTGCTGCTTCTAAAAATCTTTGGCTGAAGGTAAGAGGTAAAACAAAATCTATGAGATGGATAACAGTAGTCATACTTGGATTTTTTTTATGAATGCTTACATATACACAGTAACTAAAATGAATATCAAGCTCTGAAAATATTTTTTGCTATCAAAATATGTGTGTGAATTTTTGAATATAGGTACTCCAAAAAGGGGAAAGGAATGTAACAGATCCCATGTAGCTTTTAGTTAATTTCAATAATTATGGAATTATGGCCAATATTGTTTCAATTCTATGTACTTCCCACCCCCAGATCATTCTGAAGCAATTCCCAGACATCTGATCATATTTGAAGACGTAGTTAAGGGAAAGTTCCTACAGAGATCCAGGTGTGAGATATTTGGAAGTAAGAAGAGACACTTGTTGGCAGACACTGTAAAGAGAAAAATAAGGGGAGGATCAGGACATCCAGGGGATCCAGAGGCTTGCAGAGCAGAGGGCATCTGGCAAAGTGGAAAATGATTGTAGTCAAGGGAGTCTGCTGGAGACTGTATGAACAGAAGCAGCTGGAAGTGACCATGTGAAGTCCAGTCACTCAGTGTTGACGGAAGCAGTGTTAATGCCCCAACAACAAATAAGACAGTTATCAATTCAACAAATGACTTGGACTCACAAGGCCACTAAGCTTCATTCCTGGTAAACATAATCTTCTTATCCAAGGGTAGTTTTTCCTCTGTGAATCGTCAGACCAGCAGAGAGCCCCATGCGAAGGATGAGCTGAACTGTAACTAACTTCAGAAACAGAAACTGGCTAATGTTTAATAGCACACTGAGATATGTGCACACCTTGCAGAGTTGTCATTTTTCCTTAGTGCTGCTTGCACTGGTAGAAATAAAGGTGGTAATCGTTCTCCCTAAGATTCCTTCTGACGCTTAGAACAAAATGAACTTAAGCGCACAGAAAGGTTTCACCTTATACTGTTTCTGACACAAATTTGAGTGTTATATAGTAGGAAGTGTTTGACACTGTAATTTAAAATGACAAAGGGAAGTGAGCTGTGAGATCCACCTGAATGTGATATTCCCCTTGGATGTTATGGTCCCAATATCATTGTCTGAAACTGTCACATTGTGTGAGGTGCTAAATGGTGATTAAGGTGAGGCAAACATTTTCACAGAAGGTTAAGTATATAGAGTTCTGGGAATAGGGACCATGTTTAAACTAAGCCTTGGAAAACTGTCTATTGATCTATCTATCTAGACATCTATTGTTCCCAGCTTATTGAGTATACCAGGACATATGGATGGAGAAACCTGTTTCAGATTTCACTGCATTTAAGCAAGAAGGATAAATACTATATACATTTTTGAGAATTTAAGTTTGATGTCTGGATGTTGTCTTCAGCCTAGAACATATTTTCTAAATTAATGAGAACATGGCCATTTTCCGTGTCAAAGAAATAATGAAAATGATACAAAAGAAAATGGATTTAAAAAAATTAGGAATTGTAACTATTTACTTTAAATAGGATTAAAAAGTTAAATGATAAGATGTTAAAACATGAGAAAGCCCAGGTGGCTCAGTCAGTTAGGTATCTGCCTTCGGTTCAGGTCATGATCTTGGTGTCCTGGGATCAAGCCCCACATCAGGCTCCCTGTTCAGGGGGTGCTCTGCTTCTCCCTCTGCTGCACCTTCTGCTTGTGCTTTCTCTGTCAAATAAATAAATAAAATCTTAAAAAAATAGGATATTAAAACATGCTAAAAATGTGGATATTTATAATGGCAACTTAATAATACAGATCATCGTTAACAGTACTTTGGTTAGAAACTGCCATATTTTTTTCATGTCAAACTAACTCCAAAATAAAACCAGTTTAAGTTCAATATAAATTTTGTAAAGGGAAAGGAAAAAAAAGCCAACATAAAGGTGCCATCTTAACTAAAGAAAATATTTCTGTAAAATACTTTAGAGAAATGGTGCTGTATATTCAAATCCAAAATATATATTTTTAATTTTTTAGGAAACACAAAGATGATAAAATAAGACATTTGAATTTTACAATTTTCAAAAGGTGAGGTTGAACAGAATGCCGTTTGTGATTAATTGATGATGATGGTGATGATGGTGGTAATGGTGGTGGTGGTGGTTGACTCAATCTGATTTGGAAAGGTGTACACTATTTAACATGTATATAAATACATGTATTTTATTACAGCTGTCTTGAAACTCCAGATCTTGTGGTTTATTTATTAATTAATAAATTAAATTGATGTATACAATTAGTTCATGTGAATGGATTAAACTTATTTGATTGGTTTAAAAATTCAGGTAATGTTATATAGTAGGATTGCTTCTACCGAGTATTATTAACCTTCCTGGGGAAAACATATTATTGCTGAACTGAGCACTATAAAAATATGGCACAGTGGGAATAGATCATCTCATACTGTTCGAAGAAGACTGGGTTCATTATCCATGCTACAAATACAAGGGAAATGTCTTTGAAATGTAAGCTGCACATTGGTTTGTTTTTAGTTGTGATCTCACATAAGTTACTATGTGATCTTTGGGAATATTCTTGATGCAAAATGCAGTGCTGGCTTTTGAAAGGCACTGCTGGGGCCAAGATAGGTGAATTTTCATATAAATACCTAGGGAGTTCTGAAACTTATGTTAACAAGTGGAAATGCTTTAGAACTCTCTAAGCCTAAAGAGATTGCTACTAATTGGAAAGTCGAATGTACATTAGGTTGAATTATTCTCGGTACAAAATAATAGTTCTAATTTAATAATTCCATATTGTGTAATAAAGCACATCAACCTCATGATCCAAATTTACCTTAACCTTCTAAAACATGTTTAGTGTGCAGGTTACAAAGAACAAAATATAGAGAAAATAAATATTTGATTTACTGGTAATTTTCTTATAATTATTTCATTTTGTCCTTTGCTAGTTTCCATGTGAAAATAGTCCAAGATTTGTACACTATTGAAAACTTTTGATGTCAGGACTTTCATGCATAAAATATTTTCATCAAAAAACTTTTTTTATCCCTCTCATTCATATCACCAGTCAATGACAAGCAGCTGATAGACCAGGTTCATCCATTCACATGGGTGGTGATTTGCAGTCTAGTTGTTTCTAAATCTACTAACCCATGTGCTTTAAAATTGTATGTTCTGTGAAGTTAATAAGAGTAGTAATAAAGAAACAAATTCAATTAACTTTGATGTCTTACTTTTTTTTTTTTTTTTTTTTTTTAATGGGTAGTAGTGATTTGGAGCTTGTCAACATCTCGAGCAGTAATGCAATCTGTCTTCTCCAGAGGTGGAAGTCTTGAGTAACTGGAAGAGATAGCCATGATTTGAGAGTTTCTCCCCCAAGCTCCTAATTGTACCATATACCAACCATGCCCCCCATTTTCTCTTACTTCTTTAACACATGTATAAAAGAAGAAAAAGAAAAGACTTCCAACATGGATGAAATGAAAGTTTGTTCATGATTCAATAGAACAAAGTTCTTCTGGGGCTGAATTCAGTACAAGACAGATTCGCCTCAAAGTCAGTTCAAAGAATTTTATTGAAATTACCAGAAAGACATAATTATAGCATTGTCATGTGGTCTAAACCTTGAAGCCAATTTCATAGTGAAGACTCCATTGAAATATGAAGTCTGATGTAAAACTCACTTTTTCAAGAGCAATTTCATTATTCTATTGGCATAGAGAAGGCTTTTTTAGCTATTATATTATTTTACCTCAATTAGCAAAAGTGACCTTTTTATCATAATGAAGATCGCTAATATGAATACTTTATTAAATCATGGGATACATGAACACCATAAATTCATATCATTTTTATATATCTAATTGGAAAGATAATAAGAGTATAGTTCAATAAAATATATTTTAATATCTTAAAAATGTTTTTCTTTCTCTTGGATTGTTACACTGCTGGAAGAACAACTAGTTTTTTGGGAGACTGAGAGAAGACAATATCGTTAAGCCATTTCTATAATCACCATGAAGTAGTGTAGGGCTTTTTCAATGGTGGGTCTCTGTCTTTAGCACGGATATAATCTTAACATAACCCCAGTTTCCTTGAAGAAGAGTCATGGAATTCTACAGCCAGCCCCAACCCCCAGAAAATGTTACCTCTTAATATGTCATCCTATGACAAAGAAGAAACGGCATCTAGGAAAAAAATCATTTTATAAAACAGTGTTTGTCTAAATGCCTGATTTACAAAGCGTAACACCTTTGTACTATTTAAAAGCACTCGGCCTGGCAGTTTGGTCTTTTCATGTTATTTCCTTTCTTGTCAATAGTAATTGATTTCAAATATATGCAATAGGTCAAGAGGTAAGCAGGTATGAGGAATCAGACACATGGACACAGACACAGAGTCCTCTGTTTTAAGTTAGGAAAGATACCTTCTCAGATTCAGTGTCTGAATTATCACATCTTCCTTTGTTGGTTCAATCTTTCCTATTTACCTTACAGTAGCCTGGCTCATGCCCAAGCCCACTCAGACATTGCCCAGGGGCAAGGATCCCTTCTCGTGTTGTCCTTGGCTCTCCCTGTTTCAGAAGCATGTAGAAGATCGAGCTACAGGAGCAGAAGGTACCCAAAGTCTTTTTCCTTCTACTTTCCAGCCATACACCTGCCCTCAAAGTCCAGTGAGGCTAGAGGAGGAGCAACGTTGTTCTTCTACATCTCCTGTAAACAGTTGGTTGCCTTCAAGGAGATCCCAGGACATTAAAAAATGAAAAGTTTTGGGATGCCTGGGTGGCTCAGTGGTTGAGTGTCTGGCTCAGGGTGTGATCCTGGAGTCCCAGGATCATGTCCCACATTGGGCGTCCAGTATAGAGCCTGCTTCTCCCTCTGCCTGTGCCTCTGCCTCTCTGTCTGTCTGTCTCTCTCTCTCTCATGAATAAATAAATAAAATCTTAAAAAAAAAGTGTTTCTCCATCTTACTTATTTTCACCAAGAACAGAATAAAATTACTCTCCGGGCATTGGATTTATATTGCTTTCACATAATCATGTATGGGCTCCCTAAATACAAATTTGATTCATAAAGACATTGAAACTTGAAACAATAAATATGAAGGTCTTGGGGAAGGGATATTGATACCGCTTCTTAATTCCTTCTACCTGATTCAACACGTGAGGTCCCCTTTCAGCTATGATCCACTAAGGTATTTTTCCTACAGAGAGCTCCATAAACACATGTTGTGTTTGTGATTTACACAATAAACAGATTTATGATAAATCTTGATAACCCCCAAGAAGGAACAATGTTGGAATGCTACATACAACTTCTCAAAAACAATTCTTGTAATTGATTTTTTTTTTTCCTCCAGGGGTAGGCGGGTCCCTATTTTGTTGGGTAAGCACCTGATTCAGTAGTGGCTTGCATTTATGGCCCACACAGGTCCCAAATACCTGTCTTTAAAAGTAGAATTCCATTTGTCCCTGTCAACCAGTCAACCTAAAAGAGGCCAGTGGGAACTGGAAGTGTCAGGGCCTCACAGAATCATGTTTCCCTTCTCAGGCTAACCCAAGGTGTGGGGCACAAGTACATCGCTGTTTTACCAAAACCAGCCAAACTATTTAAATAGATATTTCTCTTTCTTGTTCCCTGCTCCTTCACCTGCCTTCAACCTTACCCCCATTCTAACTTGCTCTTCTTTCCCTAGGTGCATGGAATCAATTTAAATGTTTGTGTAGTGTAACATTCCTGGTCTGGTATTTGAACATCAGTTGTGATTTCTTTTTACTGGGTACTATCTACCTATTAGGTGAGAAATCACAAATATTTTCTAAGTCTGTAGGTTTAGACATGTTTAAGTTTTCATATTTTACTTAGTTTGTTGCAATAACTCCATAAATAAGGTATAATTACATCTGTTTCTCCATATATAAGTTATAATTTCAACTGTTTTCTAAGTAAAACAAAATCAGAAAAGAAACAACCTTCTAGAATCTTTAAGTGACAGAGTTTATATTCGGTTTGGCTAAAATACATATTTGTTTTATTTTATTTTGTTTTGCTTTTTACAAATAGCAGCTTTTTAAAAAGTGTTATTCATGCATTATTGATAAAGTAATTTCATAATATCAATGATACACTTTTTAAGAAAATGTTTAAGTTCTGATTATGTGCCAGATATATTTTAGATGTTAGATATATGGTTATAAAATAAATGTAGCTCTGCCTTTATGTAATTTAAATCCTCCTGGTGGGTGACAAATAATAAATAAATGAGTAAAACTATAATAAGTCAGGTTGTATAAGTGCTGTGAAAAAAATGAAGGGAAATGGTGTGTGTGACATGTTATTGAGGGGATCAAGTGGAAAGTGAACCAAGAACACAAAGCAGTGAAGGAAGAGCCAATTTGGAAAGACCATTTCCTACAGAGCAGTGAGCCAGCACACATGTCCTGAGTGGAGGTGGCTCTGTGTGTTTGCAGACAGCATGAGAATGGATAGAAAATTGTGCTCTGGGAAAAGAGTGGAAAGATATATGGTCAGAAGGCTACAGGAGGCCAGAAGAATGCCTTTTGTTTTTATGCTGAATGAGCCTGGAAGCCACTGCAAGGCTATGAGCAGAAAAATGATAGCGGGGGATCCCTGGATGGCTCAGCGATTTAGCGCTTGCCTTCGGCCCAGGGCGCGATCCTGGAGTCCCAGGATCGAGTCCCGCGTTGAGCTCCTGGCATGGAGCCTGCTTCTCTCTCTGCCTGTGTCTCTGCCTTTCTCTCTCTCTCTACGTCTATCATGAATAAATAAATAAGATCTTTAAAAAAAGAAAGAAAAGAAAAGTGATAGCCTTTCCATTTTGAAAGAATAATTCTAGGTGAATTGCTGTATATTGGGAACTGAGAGTAAAATCAGGAGAAAGGAGTAGGATGCTATATAACACAGGCAGGAATGATAGTATTTGGGATGCCCGGGCAGTTCAGTCAGTTAAGGGTCTGACTTCAGCTCAGGTCATGATCCCAGAGTCCTGGGATGGAGTGCCACATCAGGTTCCTTGCTTAGTGGGGAGCCTGCTTCTCTCTCTGCCTGCTATTCCCTCTGCTTGTGTGCGCTCTTTCTTTTTCTCTTTCTTGGACAAATAAATAAATAAAACCTTTAAAAAAAAAAAGAATGATGGTTTCCTGGACCAAAGCAAGACCAACAGACCACTGAACCAGAATGACATTGAGATACTAAGGTGGCAGATATGGGACATATTGTATGTACATGAATTTTTTGGGGTGTGTGTGTACATGAATTTTTAAATCACCCAAGACTATGGCAGGAATGATAATGAAAAATGAGACAGTAACCCAGGTAATACATTTTGATTGGATGAAGGAAATAAGGCTAGAGGACCATAGAAAAATGGAACAAGAGAAATAGCAACCAGTTGGATGATATAAGCATATGTTGTGAATTCCTAAAGAACTTCCAGCCATCGGCCTTAAGTCCTTTCTTCTTTTCAGCTCTGTGGCTGGAAGTTCACAGACTCCTGCAGTTCGCACAACTCCATGACCATTTTCCAAGAGCTTTCCTGTTCAAATGACTGGTCCTTGTAACTTGATTTTCCTCTTACCTTAACCCAATTTTCCATTCACTTTTCTTTCTCCTTGGCAAAATTTCTACTCCATCACCTTTCTATTTCCTGCAATTTCACTCTCTGGTTTACACCAGAAGAGATATATGTCTCTCCTAAAAATATTTTTCTTGTAGTATTTACTTTCTTCTGGGCTTTTTCTGCCCAATATATTATACTTATTTTCACTGTAGGCAACATGCTTTTTCTCTCTTACACACACTCTGCTTTCTGCAAATAGACTTGCCTTCAGTTTCTTAATTATTTATTCAGGTAATAACAAGTCAGAGAATGCCAATGGGCAGTAGTTGCTGCTGACAGATTAAGAAGTAAATATGTAAATTCAGTTTCTTTGGCCCTTTCCCCCAGACTCTGTCCACCTCCAAAGTCTACAATAATTCTTCTGTGTTTCAAAGCCTGCCAAATTGTATCTTTTCAAGTTATTCCAAGTGTCCTAAACATCTTCCTTTCCTTATATTTTTCTTTATCTTGCATTTTCTCAATATTCTTCAAAAGGATCTATCATAAACATCTACATTTTCATTTAAAATACAACTTAAGAATTTAAGTCAACTGGATCATTTTACTTTATGGAAAAAATACCACAAATCTTGTTTTATGAGGATAGTAAATTACTGAAAGTGAAAGATAATCAGGTGATTCCTAACTTCTAACTTGCTTTGTGACTTGGGACAAGTTTCTTCATATTTCTAGGACTTGTTCTCTACATGTATGAAATGTGGTGATTTGGGCAGAACACATCAGATGTTCCCAGGGTAACTCTGAAGGTGGAAGGCTGCTGATCACTTGTCCAACAGCAAAAGGTGAGAATACGCTGAGTTCACCTTACTGCCTACACATTAGCTTGTCCTCGAAAGACAGAGAGAAGCTTAACTGTGTGGACAGCCTTGGCCAATGTGGTGCTATCAGCAATGTGCCTCATACTTCCATCTTCCCGTGTTCAGGTGGAGACCATGCCCTGCCTCCTGAACTTTCATCCACTCTCTGCTCCACCCTACAAATTCTATACCTGCTCCAAAACAAGATCACCCCTGGGCTTTGGCTTTCCCCAGCCTCTTGAGCCCTGGGGATGTGCTTGGCTGACTCAACTCTCCCCATAGATAGATTTCCAAGTTCTAGATTCAGGTTGTGAGTTGAACGTGCCTCTCTGGCCTCAGGCTCAAGTCAAATCCATCACTTTTCTTGATACCACAGAGGCCTTATTATAAAATTGAATTTTAATTCCATCACTGGGTATTAGGAAGATTGATATTTTTGTATCAACTTAGTTTGGAATACTTCTGTGTACAATGGGGGGATAAAGACAGATAGATCAATCAGTTCCTAAGGCACTGCATTATTCCCATCAAGAGATGTCTCTGCCTTAAACCTGGGAAGGTTTTCCTTTGTGTGCCTTGGAAGTTTGCATTATAGACTAATCAAGGATCACTGGCTTTCCTGCCAAATTTCTGTTTGTTTTGTTTTTAAATAAACTTAAAAAAATAGAACAGTCTTAATCTTACAGAAGACTCCTGAAGGTAGCACCATATGTTCTCCACCCAATTTCCTGTTAACATCTCATGTTAAGATGGCTCATTTGTTAATAGTTAATGAACCAATATTAATATGTTTTTATTGACTAACATCCGTGCATCACTCAGACTTTCTTAGTTGCCTAATGGCCTTTTTCTGCTCCAGAATACCACATTATATCTACTAGTCATGTTTCCTTCAGTGTCTTTGGTCTCTAATAGTTTCTCAGGCTTTCCTTGTGTTTTGGTGACCCTGACAATTTTGAGGAGTCAGGTATTTTATAAAATGGCCCTTAGTTGAGGTTGGTCAAATGTATTACTCATTATTAAGATGGGTTTATTTCTTTTGTGTACAGAGACCTTACAAAGGTAAAGTGCCATTCTCATCACATCAATATCAAGAGTATATACTGTTAATCTGACATATTACTATTGGTGTTGATCTTGGTCACCTGGCTGATAGGTTTCTTTACTACTCAAGTCACTTTTTCCCCCTCTCTTTTCATATTATACTCTTAGGAAGAAAGTCACCACCTGCAGCCTATGCCTAAGAAAGGGGTGTTATGCTTCAGCTCCTTGAGAGTGAAGTACCTACACGCGTTACTTGGAATTCTACTGCACAGATTTGTCTTTTTTTTCCCCATTTACTTATATATCCAATCTTTTATTTATATCAATATGCACTTTTGGATATTTTCTATATACTTTGGGTTATAACTAAATATTATAATACTCTATATATTGTTACTAAAAATATTCTACCTTTACCTCATTGGGGATTCTTTCATTTGGCCTCTGTGTTTCTTTGACATACCTCATACTTATTGTTTTATTTGTTTGTTTTACTGCTTCCTTACTTGACACTATGAGATTTCCTCACCCAATTCAAGAACCATTCATTTCACCAAGAGTCTGAGTACCTGCTACTTGGAATGATATCAGAAAGCAAGATCTGCCTGCTGGACGTGCTCATTTCTACTCAATTGCTATTGTTTTAGGTGCTAAATGAAGACAAAAAAACAATCTTTTCTATTAGTCTTGTTCTTAATTGATCTTATAGATAGATTTTCTTGAAAATAACAGTAACAGTGTTTCAGGTGGTGATAGCATATGAATAAAGGAGATTAAGGAGAGGAATTTTATAAGGGATGGGAAGAGTGACTAAGTTACTGTACTACATGGGAAACAGTATAGTGTTATTTGAAAATAGATCTTGACTTTTTATAAAGGTATACTGAAAACTCTGGAGAAACCACAAAAAAATTTAAGAATATATAATTCACATATTAAGAAAGAGTACAACTGAAATAATTTAAAATACCCAATTAGCACCTGAGACGACATAGAAAAAGAGGAAGAGAAATAACCCAAATAATTACAACAAATAGAAAACAGTTACAAACATGATAGATATTTACTCAGCTATATGCATAATTACTTTGAATGTAAATATTCTAATACAATAATTGAAAGACAGGGGGCACCTGGGTGATTCAGTGGTTGAGCATCTGCCTTGGGTTCAGGGTGTGATCCTGGGGTCCTGAGATTGAGTTCCACATCAGGCTTCCTGCAGGGGGCTGCTTCTCCCTCTACTTATATCTCTGCCTCTCTTTCTGTGTCTCTCACGAGTAAATGAATAAAATCTTAAAAAAAAATAATTGAAAGACAGAAGTGATCAGAAGGACTAAAGAAAAAGGCTGAACTCTATGTTGTCTGCAAGAAAACGTCTTTAAATATAAAGACATAGGTACAGAGATGGGTTAGATGTAAAGGGATGACGATAAACAATGCTAATACTGAATGTGATGTGATATTTTTTTGAATCCTGGAAAAGAAATATTACATTGGTAAAAATTAAGGAAGTCTGAATAAAACATAAAGATTGCTTAATAATAATATAGCAATATTGGGTCATTAATTTTAATAAATGTATCATTCTAATGAAAAATGTTATTAATAAGGGAGATGGTTTATAGCATACATGAGAATTTTCTCCACTATTTTGGCAACTTTTCCATAATTCTAACCTAATTGAACTTGACTGTTTATGAAATATACTGCCAGAAAGTAATCTTACTAAATAATGATCACTGACAATTAGGACCAGATAAGGCCAAGTAGAACTGTATATCTGATCATCAGAATTTTATTATAAATATATTGTGTTGTATTCTGAAAAGGCTTTTACTTTTTAATATAAGTGCATAAATATCTCATCACTTAAACATATATCCTTATTTTGAAAGATTTAATAACTAAAATTCACACATAATTTACTGTATTAAAATGAATTTTGATGCATATGAAGAATTGAGATGCATCTGAACCCATCCTGGTCTTATGATTAGCACAAAGCTTTATGTTCAAATATGAAAATAACTGGAAACTCGCCAGCTATTTTTATATTTACATGATGCAAATCTTTAATAATTAAGAGACTAGGAACCAAAAATCTTATTGGAAAAGACACGAGAAAAGAAATAAAAAATAGCCCTCATCTTTTGGAGCAAGTTCAAACTCAAAAATGTAAATTAACACAACATTAAGATGCCCTATTTCACTTATTAGTATAGCAAAAGTGGGAAAGTATGACAATACACTCTGTCAGCAAGGTTGTGGGGAAAGAAGAGATTTAATACATTTCTTGTGGGACATTTCTGCAGGAAACTTTGCCAATACTTAACAAACTACAAATACAAATACTAGTACAAATACATTTTTACCCATCAATTCCACTTTTAAGAATCTATTCTGAGAAAAAAATTAAAAGAATCTATTCTGAGGATATACATTTAAACAAAAATATACATCACAAGAATACTCATTAAAATGTTGTTTTTAATCACAGCATACTGGTAACAACCTAAATACAAATGCATAGAAGAATACTAGAAAAATTTTGTTTGGTACATCCACATCATGGAAAACAGATCATCTGTAAAAAAATAATGAGAAAGATATTAATGAACTGCTATGGGGTGATTTCCAAAATATATTGTTCAATGAAATAAAGCAAAATGCAAAGGGTATCTATAATATGTTGCCTTTTATTTAAGAAAGAAATAGAGTTTCAGAAAATATTCATGTATCTGAAAAATAAATATAAGAAGGACAAACCAGTAAGTAAAATGATTTGCTGAGCTACTGAATGTTTGCTGAGCTACTGAAGATAGGAGAATGTGTTTAGCAGCTAGAGGGATCTGGGTGGGAACCCTAGGTATCCCACTAAGGAGCTCTGTGACACTAAGCACATCACAGCAGCCCCAGCAGCCTTTTAGCCATTGTAAGCCTGAAGCAGTGTGTAACCAATCTCTAAAGGTCTTTGCCAACGTAAAATGAGATTATAAGAGCTCTTAGGGACACCCAGGTGGCTCAGCAGTTGAGCAGCTGCCTTTGGCTCATGGGGTGATCTCAGTGTTCCAGTATCAAGTCCCGCATTGGGCTCCCTGCATGGAGCCTGCTTCTCCCTCTGCCTATGTCTCTGCCTCTCTCTCTCTATGTCTCTCCTGAATAAATAAATAAAATCTTAAAAAAAATTTTTAAAAAATAAGAGCTCTTATTTTCTTGTGTAATCTTGACAGCAGTGAAGGCGCTTAGTACATGCCACTGTGGCCAGTACTTCTCTGAGCTTAGTCCTATCACTGGTACCTACATTTAATAGGTGAAGATAGTAAAGTCTTTGAATTTAACTTGCCTAATGTTAGAAGGCAAAATGCATTCCAACCAATGCATTTTGATTGCAGAGCTTGTCCTCTTAATTATCACTGAAAGGAGAACATAATACATGTCCTCCAAATGCTTCCAGTTTGAAGTAGTATAGATTAATGAATAACAATCTGGGCCATGGAGACAGAATGGTTGGGTTTGCATCTCAGTTCTGCCACTCATTCACTGTGTGATCCCAGACAAGTTACTTAACTTCTCTGGGCTTAGTTTCTTCATCTGAAAGAACAGTAGGAGAAAGAGTATAAAATTAGCAGGGCTGCTATAGAATTAAGAGTTACTGTATATTACGAACCCTTTAGAACTTACCTTCCTGATGCCATCACCTATGTATTAAGTACTTAAGTGTTCAGATGTGCGGTGTTATTTTTGCATTAATTCACATGTCTTCATTTATACTTCTGTTGAGTGATGAGGACATGAAATGACTCCAATGACACAATGTACATTTAATAATTTCCAGAGATAGTCTTCAGCCTTATTGGCCAAATATTGCTGATTCTCAGCCTGCTGGCCCTACTGGGGAGCTCATAACTAACTTTGGGCCATGAGCTGTGGGTAAAGCATCAGTCTGTAGTATTTAGTTGCCAGCGAAACACCTTTTTTCTTGTGGTCTACTAACCAACTGCTTGTTTTGCCTGAGATCCTGAGTGACTACAGTGGATATAACCTTTGGCTGACTCACAAGAGAAAATGGGCTTTTGTGGGAATTAAACCTTCTTAAGCAAACAAACAAACAATGACATTTTAGGGTGTTTCCAGCATTCTAACCAACGTGGCTCTTGGCTGAATCATTGTTTGACTGAATTGTCAAAACTTGGCAAAACCTAGCCTAACCCAAATGATATATTTAACAAAACAGGAAAAAAATAAACCTCACCCTAAGAAAGCAACATTGCTAAAAGTTGTTTCAGTATACATGAGAGTAGCTACAACCTGCACATTCTGCTTTAAGCCATCACATTCATTTACATTGCAATTGCCCATTTGAAAAACATAAATGTTTAGCTGGGCGGGTTTTGGGGACAAATATGTAAACTAAACTTTCACACCGTTTTCATTGAATTTCAAGAAGTATAAACACTGCAGAGTAGTGCAAGAATTCAGAGAACAAGGAAGTCAAGGTATGTAAATATAACTTTGAAAACATACCTGAACCCTGACAATCAGCGTGTGCCTCTCAGAGCTGGAATCCTGTGTTCTGATTGATCTTTTCCTTCTTCTCTACTCTATATCGGCAGAAGTCACTGACCGTGGGAAGTCAACATGCAAGTTGCAAACTATATGAATAATTAAAAGTATACATTTATATTTTCAGCTATACCCTATTGAGTTGAGAATGAATACTATTTCAAATCCAGAGGCTTAACATATAATTGCCCTTTCACTGAACACACATACGCACACAAACATACACACACATTAATCTTCAGTTCATACGATTATAGAGGAATACAGAAAAATGTTTTGTTCCATTAATTAATCACATCTTATAACAATTTTCTTTGTTAATACCTGGCTTTAGAAAGTAATGAATATTTATTTTTAAAATACCTTTAAGTTACTCTACACTCACTCCAAAATTGCTTTCCATTAGAAGGCTCTGTATGTTGTAATGGGTCAGCCAATAATACTTTTAATGACTATGGTGAAATACTACCCTTGGTTAATTGGCGCTATGACCACAGCTGTAAGAAATTATATGCAAACACTTATGTGTGTCCTATCAGGTCAGTTACATGAAACAAAATGAAAGTTACTTTACCACAGGCATATAAAAAATCATATAAAAACCATATACCAGTAGGGGATTAGAGGTCTGTAAATGAGGACTCCAACTTCATCCAATATGGAATATAAATCTTATTTACTTTTTTGGTCTATCATGTGAGCCTTGGGAGTCCTTTCTGATTTGAACTAAATTTTTCTTAGTATGACTTCCAGAAATTCTACCTGAGTGATTCTGGAATTCCCCTGGTCAATAAAAGGCAATAGAACCATGCTTCAGGTCAGAAACTTCAATCCTGTTTCTAGAGCTGCCATTACTTAGCTGAATGGCCACAGTTTTTTATTAAAACCTCCCAGGACTTGTTTCTTTGCCTATAAAATGAGGGTATAGATAAGAGAATTGCAAAGAACAGATCAAGCTCTGATGCTGTGAAACCTCATGCCACGGTTCTTCAGTTGGATGTATAAATAGCCCTACTCTGGGCACCGGTGGTTTTCCATCACAATCGGCCCAGTCCTTCCACCAGAAGCACATTTGATTCAATGTCCTCTTGACCAGGTTGGCAAAGCCCATTCAAGGAAGATGATCTTCGTAGGTATATAGTCAGACCTAATCGGTAAGACTGAGATGCTATGGCTCAACCAGAAGAACCATGTCCCATTGCCGATGTGAGGCAGCAACTCAGGAGGATAAGCAGGACCCAAGCTATGCAAGGAAGTAAGTCAAAGTATGACTACAATTATTTTCTAAATCATATGCTCCCCAAGGTAAAGGAATTGGAAGTTGAAATCAGTAGCATCCAGCAAATCCTTTATTTTTTGTTGCACCCATCTCTAATTGATTTTAATTATTCTGTAGAATGTATATACTTCTCAATTTGTAGTGCAGTTTCAGTTATCCTCAATTAATCAATGTATTTTTCTTTCCAGTTGCACATTCATCATGTGTAATATCTGTGCTCCAGTTCCTGCCAACACCAGAATTTTGTTCTTCGTTAATTCTTGTTCAAACTCAAAAGGATTATTCTAATTGTTCTTCATCTTTTCTAGCTATACTCCATGTCACTGACATTCATGATGCTAAAAAGCAGCACATATCATGCTATTTTCCAGATTAAAGCAATATTTTTTTTTTACTTAAGATTTGCATAAACTACCCATGGAGTGACTTTTACATTATCTTCCATCTACATTTTTACTACTCTCACCCCATACCTGTGGTGGTATCATACTGAATTATACAATTATCCCTCCTTCTCATTAACATTACTTGGCTAAAACTTGTCTGGGTCTTGGGCTGCACTCTCATCGCTCCTCGCTATGCAGAGGTATCATTAAAGACTAAGATGTGAATGTCATCCTCATTGCCAAGAATCTTTTCCTGTTTCCCTGAGATTTTCTGTATTCATTCTTTTATAGCCAATATTATATCAACTGATATGTCTATCACGGCACTTTTATTTTAATAGCACATATGTTTATAATGCCTAATCTATATATCCCCAGAGATAAGAAAGTATTCTTAAAAAAAAAAGTTTTTGCATTCCTAGAACCCACCAAAACAACTGACATACACCAGGGTCTCGAAATTATTGAATTAATTTCATAAATATATTATCTTCAGGAAACCATAGGTTAAATAGTTAATTCAGACTGAGGATATATAGGGGTATAAATCAAATTCCTTGTCCAGAGTGGGTAAATTAGGAAAGTGTCATTACACTGAATAGTACCTGACCATACTTTCTTTCTGAAAATACTCCCTGTTCCCTTTATTAAAGATGAGGTACATTGATCTGCCTTTATCAGGGTAGATATTGCAGAAAAGGTATAAGACATCTGAAGTTTGCACTGGGAAGTGTCTGTGATCTACAATTGGAATAATATTAAAATCAGATTTATCCACGCTATTTTTTTGTACCTGTTTGAGTCACAGCTGTACTCAATTTTAGCTTCTTTATCTAACTTCAAATCATACCCAAACAATAATAATGTCACAAAAATTCAAAAAGATAACATTAACAGTTTGCCGATTCTCAATTACTAAAACTTAGTAAAGGCTACTTTTATAAATAAGCACAGCAGGTTAGAATGTAGGATGTGCCCTAAATAACACATAGGTAGAATACAACAGAGAGAGTTATCTGGTTTACTTTTTATTTTTCATTTAAATTCAATTTAATTAACATATAGTGTATTATTTGTTTCAGGGGTAGAATTTTGTGATTCATACAACACCCCAGTGCTCATCACATGGCATGCCCTCCTTAATGTCCCTCACCCAGCTATCCCATCCTCCCGTCCCCTCCCTTCCAGCAACCCTCAGGTTGTTCCTACAGTTAGGAGCTCTTATGGCTTGCTTTCTTCTCTATTTTCATCTTATTTTATTTTCCTTCCCCTTCCCTATGTTCATCTGTTTCATTTCTTTTTTTTTTTAAAGATATTTATATATTTATTTATTCATTCATTCATTCATTCATTCATGAGAGACACAGAGAGAGATGGAGAGAGGCAGAGGGAGAAGCAGGCTCCATGCAGAGAATCTGACATGGGACTTGATCCCAGGTCTCCAGGATCACGCCCAGGTCTCCAGGATCACGCCCTGGTCTGAAGGTGGTGCTAAACTGCTGAGCCACCCAGGCTGCCCTTCTGTTTTGTTCCTTAAATTCCACATATGAGTGAAATTATATGGTATTTACCTTTCTCTGATTGACTTATTTTGCTCAGCATAATACCTTCTAGTTCCATCCACATGGTTGCAAATGGCAAGATTTCATTCTTTTTGATGGCAGAAAGGAATTGAAATAAAAATATGCAAACATTTGGCTTATCATAATTCTTTCTTTGACCTGTTCTCTTTTCTTCCTCCTGCTTTCTTTCCATTAATTCCACAAAGGCCTGATCTTTCCAGGAAACATGCTTGTAGTTACCTTTATTGTCATATATCAATCCATGTGAAAATTTGCCTGAATAAATATATGAAGGAGTCAACAAGATAATAAACTTATTTAATAATCAAGCAAGTCACAGATCTAGTTTATATGTGAGGTATATCTTTCACAGCTTTTGACATTTCATAGATATTCAATAATTATTTGTGGAGGCAAATTGTCTTAAATTGCTCCAAGTGTTAAAAAAATCTCTATGAATGTGTCCCTATATACAAATTAATTTACAGTACATAATTACATGTTGTGATACATCATGTCTCCTAAGGATCTATAGGGATTGGTTTTCTATAATTCTTTGATTATATATTTCCATTGAGACTTTTATGCATTATGTGAAGGGATTAGTTCTTATACTGCACACCAAAACCAAATAGTATTCTATTCCTGCAATTATACATATAGAAAAATAGTGATTATTTTGAGAGAATTAAGGACTAATTAACCTTACATTCCCTGAAGGCCACCAATTTGGAAATTCTTTTTAATTAGAACCCGTGAATTCTAATAAGCTCAATTTTCTTACACAAGAAATCAAATTCATAGGTGATAAGAGAATGTGAACTATGCCAAGTCACCTATCACCTTGTTGCATATTTATATTTCTAAGAGTGAAAAATTTTTATGTTCAGAGATACATTTAATAATGACTACCTGCATTTAAAAATATTTGAGAGGTAAAATTATTTGATCACAATAGAAAATTAGATCCTCAAAATCTGGTTTGGACTTCTATAAATTCACTCTGCGACCCTGACGGAGTCACCTCCAACCTTCCTGTGTGTGTGTTCCTTCATTAATGAAATGGAACACAAAGGCACACTGCTTATCAGGGCAGTCGTCAGAATACATTAACATTTGGAACGCGCTTTTAGATCTCCCTTTTAAGATGTTTTCAATGTGCAAGAATGTCATTATCATGGTGAAATGCCGTACTTATTTCTATCAACGCCGCATCCTAATTTTGTGTTATACTTTCCCATGAAGCCCATTTCAATAATCGCTTAGTAAAAAGTTTCATATCTCTATTCTTTAGTCCATTAGACATATAATCTTATTTATCTGATAGTGTACAATTCTGTTGAGTTCAAGGGTGGTCCCAGTCTGGACATTGGTGACATACGGGGCTGGCTAATTCTTTCTTATGGGGGCAGTCCTATACATTGTGATGTTTAGTAGCATTTCTGTTCTCCATCTTTCAGATGGCCCCACAGGACTTCCCCAGTCACGACAATCAAAATGTCTCCAGGCATTTCTAGGTGTCCCTTAAGGCATTTGAGAGCCACTCCTTCAGTTTTACTTACATATTCATTGTTTACAGAAAGATTTTTACTGTAAATCTCATATTTGTAAACAGAATAGTGAAAAAATATTTTTTTGTTTTTAAATTCATATCAGAAACAAATAAAATATTTTAAAGACGTTTCTAATTTACATTCTTAACTAGATCCTTTTCTTCATGATTCAGCACATTTAAAATAAAATTATTATTATTTTTTCTATGTGACTTGCAATAGCTTTTTTTTTTTTAGCAGAGCAAACTCCTAGATCTTGGTGAGCAATGTCTCAATGTTCACCAAAGTATGCCTAACAACTGTTTTTTAAGTTTATCAGTTTTTGAAGATAATCAGAACAATAGAAACTTCACTGTTTTACTTGCAATAACTCCTTCATAATTTTATAATAAAAAGGATTCAGAAGAACCATCACACTAAAAGTCACAATATAGAGTCCCATCATTTATTATGAACACACCCTCACAAAGCAGCACATCCCTTACATTATTCACGAGCAACTCTAACTCTGTATAGCACAAACTATAATTGTTTCTGGAAACTCCACAGCCACAATACCATCTTTTTTATAGCCAAATACATTCTCATTAAGGTAGATCTTTTAGTGCTGATAGCCAAATATATTTACATATTCCCATCATTCTATCTTTGAGGGTATTTCCACAGCAGGAAGTAGCATTCTATGACTAAATTCTCCAGGTTCCCTGTTACCATTTCAACACTCCCCAGGCTCGTTCTCATCCCTGCATATTCCTTCTCAATGATTGCCTCCCTAGAGTAGTAATAGACATCCTACTACTCTTCTTTCTACTGATGCGAATCCCACAAATCCTTAAGACTGGGTAAAGTCTGTGATTAGCCTTGAGGGATGCTCTACTGGCTGCCCCAGTCCTCATTTACCTTCTCTGCCAGCTGAAGGAATTTACAGAGTGTCCCCCATAATTAGGGTTCAATTATATTCTATTTTTTGTTGTTTTTATGTAGATCTCCAACTAGATTTTAAGTGGCTTGATGGCAGACAATCTATTCAGAATATTTTACCTTAGCAACTCTCATAAGAATGTCAACATAAGAATTCCTCAAGGTATGTTCAGTTGAGTTTGGAAGGAAACTAAAGCTACTGCGAGGGAAAGAAATACATGACAAAGTACTGAGTCGTGCAGTTCTACTTAATTACATGTTAGAATGTAGGGAAGTGAGGACACAGCAAGGATTGAGTAATGAAAAAAACTTGGCAAAGAAATACAAGAAAATGTATTCTCAAAGAAAGTTTTACATTCAGGTAATTGGAGGGTAGAACACATTCTGCATTGTGTAGATGAAAAAGAGTTTAGGGTTGCTGATGGAAGTTTCCAGAAAAATCCAGGAAAATGCACTCTTGAAGGTCCAGACTGAGGTTTGCAACTCTGGGCTGACTTGCTGTGATGAGTCTGACTGGGTTAATTTCAAGAATACCAAGAAAGGGATATAGGGTATAAAAGGCATGAAACTACCAAGGAAGCAGTTCCGTAGGAGAAGATTCCAGAAACCTTAGGGAAAAAAATCTTATCCTCAAATTAAGAGTCATCATTTGGTCCATGGTTGAACTGCTGTAACTGTGTTGGCTGCTATGGAAACTCAGGTTCATAGGAGAGACTATTGAAATCCTCCTTGATCAAGTTTAGTTTCAGGATCCTAAAGCAGAGTGTTAACCACCCTCCCAATAAAAGTCAATTTACTTAATAGTAGCTTTCTTTCTGATTGGATGTGTGGCTATGGCTGAACTTTAGCTAGTACTCACTGGAACCTCCTTGATGGTCTCCTTTTGTTCTGCTAGGGTACTGTCCATATCTTCCCAGGCAAAAAATATTTTATTAAATATCTAAAATATTTCCTTGCATGTAATCAATGCCTTATCAACATATGGCTCAGCCTCTTTCCTAGCTGATATCAACACTTATAATAGTTAATTAATAAAATACAATATACTTTTCTACCACATGTAATTTTTGTGGTATATAGGAAAAAATTGTGAAAATATTCTCCCTTAGATGCTACAAAGTGCTGCTTCATAATCTATACATCATCATGAAAATTGATTTTGTTTCCCTTTAGAATAAAATGCCTGCTTCCACATATCTGGAGCATAACTGCTCTTGGTTCTACGGCATTGGTATTTTGTCACTTCCAATGATGCCATTTAATAGAGCAATTTCTGTCAATAGCTCCTTCTGATTTCTCCCTGAGCATATTAATGTTAGTCTAGTGGCTAGCTTTATGAGCTTCTAGCAGTGTCTTGTACTTCTTAGTGTTAATTTGAAGAAGCCTGGATGATTTTGTCCTTTCTTCTCTATACTTAGTGAAAACACAACCAACTTGGTTATGTAAATAATGTTTTGAATTGGTGGCAAAAGAGTCAAAAAACAATTGGTTAGCACAAAGGATGGTGCATTTTAAGGAGGTCAGTGTACCAGTGACATCAGCGTGCAGTTTGGTGGAGTTTAATAATAAACTATGTCGTAGGGCATGTGCAAATGGATCATGGATTCAATAGAATCTATTTTTCAGGCAGCCTGGGTGGCTTAGTGGTTTAGCGCAGACTTCAGCCCAGCTGGGGATCCTGGAGACCCAGGATCAAGTCCCAACCAGGCTCCCCGCAGGAACCTGCTTCTCTGTCTGTCTGTGTCTCTGCCTCTCTCTCTGTGTCTCTCATGAATAAATAAATAAAATCCTTAAAAAAAAAACTATTTTTCTCATGCTTATGGTACCTTTGTGCACAGCTGTTTTGTATGGTGATTAGAAGAAACCATTGTATTTATATATCACTTATCAATGCACATACAGATTCATATTTCATTTTCCCATTTCCCTTTTTTATGTTTATGATGGTTTATGCTGTTTGGGTCCTTGCGCTGCAATTTTCATCATTACTTTTATGCATCACTGACCTATTTTTAAGCCACTCACCCAATTCTTACGAGTTAGAAATATAATGCAACATAAGAGTAAAAAAGATATCAAATTTAACAAATAACAGGACATAAATCACATAAAAATCCCATTTGCATGCATCAGAAATATAATGCAACATAATAGCTAAAAGATATCGAATTTAACAAACAACAACACAAAAATCACATGAAATCCAATGTCTTAAGACAAATGGCATATTGTTCAGATGGAATATGATGTAAAACAAATCAATACTGCAGTATTTGTAGTAAATATTCTACCCTAAGGCATTGATTATTAAGAATATAACCAAAAGAGTATGTGTGTAACCTTGTTTTGCAGACTTCCCACATTATGCAAGAAAAAGACCATCATGTTTTACATACTTTAGGAATCATTGCCTGAAAGAGAGGATGATGGTGGAATAAAAATTGCTTAACACTGCAGTGATGCAGAGGAAGACACTGAGCGGGGAGAGAAGGGAGTGTTTTCTGTTTGCTTGTTTGCTGTGTACTTGTCTGCTTTTTATAGGAAAATTAAAATAATGAGAGTTAAGGGGGAAAAAAGCCAGATAGTCTGAAAGATACCCACAAAAATTCTCATTGCTGTACTCTTTCTCATTCACTCTATGACTGCTGATTCTCTCCATCAGGAGGTAAAATCAATTTTCCCAACCCTTATGTGGGCTGGCCTTGTGATTTGCCTTAACCAATAAAATGTGGTAGAGGCAATGCCCTGTGAAGGCAGAGCCTTGGCTTCAGAATGCTCTGTGGCATCAGATTGTATGCTCTCTGAGCACAGTGCTGCCACGTGAGGAAGAACCATCTAGCCTGTGCGGGAAGACACCACATGGAGCCAGGTGCACCAACCCAGCTGAGCCCCCCTGGGACAAGCACAAGGTGACTGTGGGCATCACTTGATTTGGCTTGTTCCATACCATGCAAGGGAAACAGGATCTCAAGCCTAAGCCTCAACCAGCCTTTCAGTTTCCATTTGGCATTCTTGGCACAATCCTTTGCTACCATGGCAGGAATGAGAAGTTGAGACCACATGGAACTACCTCTGCTGAAGCCCTGAAAATTGTCTCCAGTGACACCTCAGAGGATCACAGTAACATGAATGATACCAGGCAATACCAGGAGAATCCCCCATATGAGTCCACCTCAAATTGCTTATCTAAATTATGAGCAAGTATAATCCTTGTAGTTCAAATCACATACATTGTGAGTAAATACAGTGTTGTGGTTCTAAGACATGTGTGACAAGGATAGCAATTTTTCAGAGGAGCTGAGTTACCATTGCTGCCTTGGGAGTGATCCAAAGTCCAGTTGAGTCTGAGGAACTATCTTCCCATCATTCCCATCTGCCTAAGCCTGCTGTTTTTCAAGAAATTTGTCAGGCTCTTTATTGCTTGTTCTGAAGGAGACAGAGGGACCTACATTACCCAGGAGGTGAGCACATGGGGTTGGCTGGTTCTCTGAGGAAGAGAGGTTTTGTCCTCCTCTAGCAAGAGAATTGCGGGGGGGGGGGGTGTACACCAAATTGTGAAAGTTGCAGGGGGTATCAAGTCATAATCTGTTAAACATTATGAGAGAGGTTACCAAGAAGCCAAGTGGGAGGGGGCAGGAGAGTCAAAGCTTTTTATCCTGGAGGAAGAGAACCAGAAAGAAAATGTTAAATTTGTTTCCTTCAAAAATACAGTAAGAGTTTTTCTGGACTCCATATAATTTTATGAAGATTCCTCTCCTGTGATTTTAAACAATCACACTCAATTATATTTTGTATTCACTGTTCCCAATATTAATATATGTGTTAATGTTATCTCCTATAGAGAAACAGACAAAATATTTCCTAATGCCTTACTTTTTTTGTGAGAGTAACCCGAATATATTTCCCTGGTAATTTCACAGTAGATTCTGGATGAGCTGAGCTATCCCAGATTCCAGGAAACTGATACCCCCAGTCTTTGAGCTGTATAATTCTTCCTTACCATATTTCTTCCTCAATAGCATATAAAGACATTTCATTTCCCCTTTCTCTGAAACAGAATTGAGAGCAAACTAAAAGTTCCCTCAGCAACCTCTGGAGTTGGTTTTTATTTATAGCATGCAAAAAAATAGGTAGAAACACTATTTGTGACAAATGACAACAATTATGTCCACTTTTCTCCATTGAGATTTACAATATATATTCAGTTCTGACTGCCCACATCTTTTGGATATATATGAAATCACCTACAGCTACATTCGATTCCAAAATTATGAACCTTATCATCTCAGAGGCTCTTACCTTGGCTGTAAGAGTGCCAGGACTCCTTTCCTAGGAGGGACATTATTTCCTATACAGCACCCTGACTGTCAAGGTCACCTGAGGCACTTGCACAGCAAAGTTAAAGACCTTACTCTGTGGAAGTTTGTTGAGTGTATTTCGAATGAGGGGTCTTGCTCATGACCTTCAAAGACAAACACACAAATAAAAAACTCCACCTGATCTTGTGGCATATAATTCAATAAGCAGGAAATAACAAAAATATATATATATATATAATGATGGAAATGAAAAAAAATGATGGAAATGTATGAATATTGAGCTTATATGCACATGCTATATTGTCTCCAGATCCATATACAAGAAAGTTTGCCTAATAATAGATCCTATACACTAAGAGCATCTCTGCCAAGAATATATATCATACACTTTGCATTTAATTCCCTATATAAATCTGCAAGGTAAAGATTGCAGCCTATTGGGACATTTGGGCAGATTGGTTAAGCAATCAACTCTTAATTTTGTCTCAGGTCGTGATCTCAGGGTCATGGGATCGAGCCCCGCCTAGGGCTCTGTGCTCAGTGCAGAGTCTGCTTGAGATTCTCCCCTTCTCCTCTGCCCATCCCTCAGCTCATGCTCTCTGTCTTTCTTTCTAAAAATAAGCAAATAAATAAGATATTTAAAACTACAGTCTATCAACAAGAATGCCAAGTTTACAGATTTTGTCATAAATTGCCCAATCTCTCTCCCTTCTTCTCTGTCTCCTTCTCATCCTTCTTCCTTCCCTTCCTTCCTTTAAAAAACACATCTAGTGTCTAGAAAGATGGCATACATACTGGAACACTTTATATGTGTCAACACTTTTTACCAGTGTCTCTCAGTGTGGAAACAAATCCATTTGGGCAAATCAAAGTAATTTCTTATTTTCCTGTATCAACACTAAGTTTTGGAGTGGAAAATACATTGATAACCTAATTAAAATGTTCAGTTTGTCCTTGCCTTTGTTTTCATATTCAAAAACTAAAAAGGATGTTCTATGGCAGTGGGTCAGAGAGTTACAGTGGCTACTCAAGCCTCACGATGCTACTAAATTTCCATGAAAAGGGATTGTCATGGGTAAGTTGTGGCAACAGGAGGTAGCAAATGCAGTAGAGTGAACGAGAAGAAAAGTCAGGAAAAACCAAACAAGTGGAAAATATTAAACATGGACTTGAAAGTTTCAGGTTCTGAGATTAAATTATTTTTATTTCCATTACCTTGAGGAGGGAAGGTTTTCTAAGGATATTGTTTCTCTATCAGAAACCTCAGAGCAACATCTGTATCACAGAGATAAAATTATACAGAAGAAATGTTTGTCTAGGGAGCACTGAACTATTGCATTTGGGACTGGTTGAGCTTGAAATGGATTTCAGAAAATGTGGTCCCATTCCTTACTTTGTAATTAGAAATAATTTATACACAGCTATTAAAAATACACAAAAAAAATCACATCTCTTAATTGCTATCTGCTTTATCCAGTATACATAAAATATTACAACTGGATTCTGCATTCCTGACTTACCCTTCTCTATCCTTCTGATATATATCATGAGTAAAATGAGGTGATTACTTGAATACACTCTGGAGAATAATTTCTGCAACAGTTTTATGTTTCAGGTTTTCTGTGTTTTGCTATCGTGGCTCACACCTGATATGAAAACAGAAGGAAATTACTGTCTTGATATTACTTGTGAATGCTGTGAACAGTTTAGATCAAAGTTTGACATTCTGAGCTGTTTCACTGTCTCAAGGGACAAAGTTTTCCCAGTTGAGAAACATCAGAAGTAAACCTCCACATCCCATGTCTTTCTGAGAAAAATCTGGAGCCTTCAGAAGCTTATGTTTAGATACCTTAGCACTTGTATGGAGATGATGAATAAATTGTTTAAATAAGGGCCTCAGGCAAGGATTATAACCCAATGCCTGTATGTGTGCTGTGTTTAGAAAACATTAAAAAAAAAAAAACAGCTATTTGACGTGGAATGCCTTCTTTAACCAATAGACAGACATGTATTCCTAATAAGGGCACAATTTTTGTGCACACATTAACAGTTCTTTTTTCTTTTCTTTTTTTTTAAAGATTTTATTTATTTATTCTTGAGTGACACAGAGAGAGAGAGAGTGACAGAGGCAGAGACACAGGCAGAGCGAGAAGCAGGCTCCACACAGGGAGCCCATTGTGGGATTCGATCCCAGACCCCAGGATCAGGCCCTGGGCTGAAGGTGGCGTTAAACTGCTGGGCCATCCAGCTGCCCTACAGTTCTTTTTTCTGATGACATGTGACTGTTATACAAATTGTTGCCCTTATTGGTTATTGATCTTTACTTTCTGGAGTTCGTTGGTAATGTTATAGCACATTTGCATATCATTTTAATTATTCCTAGAGCTGTTTTACAGATTGAGAAAGTAAAAGTCAGCATAGGAAATGACAGAGCCATCATATACAAGGTGTGGGGAGATCAATGTGAAATTAGATTAATAGTTTGACATGTTACTTACAGATCCTATGGCTCACGGTTATATTTGTTAAGTAAGGAATAAGAAATGTAAATATGCTTAGGCTGAGTACTTGATCTTTCCCCAAGTGTTGGGAGAGCAATTAATAGAAAAGTGATTGGAGGACCATTATATTCCTGGGATTTCAGGAACATAAGGATTAAAGAGGCTAGATAGAGGTGAAAAAAATCCTATTGCAAATTAATTAATGAATGCATGTTTGGAGACTTGATTGAAAATCTTCCTGATATTCTCACAGATCTTCTTGAGCAGTTCAGTTTCAGATATCCATGCTATATTGTCTCTTTAGTAAAAAAAATAATAACAGAATATTCCATTTTCCATAATTAGTTCAGTCTTTTTTAATTCTCACAATGGTCCTATGAAGCAGGGGATCTTAGCCACATTTTACAGTTAATGAACCTGAGGGACAGAAAGCTTCACCTCAGATCTCACAGCCAGTAAATGAGGACAAGATTTCAATCCAGGCAAGTTGACATCTAAATATATTGATTTAACTACTAAATTATCTCTTTTATAGATTAAGCCATGAGAAATTGCCAACATTTAGTGATGTTCCCATATAAAAACAGGCATTCCCTATGGTGCAAACGAGTATTATCACAATGGTAAATGTAGTTTCTATTCAATCCACCAGAGCATTATGGTATTTAAACCTGAAGCATAAAAGATCAGGTATTGTTTATTTCATTTATCACTAGTTTAATTATAGCAAGTGAGCTATAGGTCATAAGATGAATAGATTCAAGCTGTAAATCAGATGTAACCCTTTTATATCACGTCGCATTTCCTGTTGTGGCATATACTCAGGTTCCTGTGTGTCCTTTACCCTCCTTGTCCTCCATACAAGCAGAATAAAGATCGAGGCTCCCATACATTCAAATTTAAACATAATATGATCCTTAAAGTTTCAGACTTAGAACTTAAAACTAGGAAGTCTCTCATTCTAGTATTAGAGAGTTTTTTTTTTTTTTAACTTCTATTCACAATATCATTTAAATGTTTTGCCAGTGTTTTATTGGTAGAATTAGAAAATTTTCAAAAATCATCATTAAAACATCTTTTAGAAAAGCATAGAATCAGTCATTAGTGATTAATATAAATATATTTTGGATTCAGATTTTGTATATTTTTCTTAATGTAGTCTAAGATGAAATAGTTTTCAAATCCCTGAAGAGAGTGATCAAAATATTTAATAGTAACATGAAAATTAATATGATTTAAGTATTATATTAAAATTTATCAACTCCTATAATAATGCAATACAAAAGTTCTACATTCACTTAACTTTTTGATGTATCTAATTTATACCTTCATACACTAACTTCCAAACAAAGAAATACCAACATCAAATTAAATAATATGTTGAGGTCAATATTATTTTAAAAATCTATAGCTTGGTTATTTTCTGATTGTATGAGAATAAATGTTAATAATGTTGTATTTATTTATTTATTTTTTTAATAATGTTGTATTTAAATAAAGATTGTGCTATCGCTCTTTTGGCTTCCCACCCTAAACTATGGGACAACAGACAAGTGGCGAACTGATTAATTCCCTGCCATGGGTGAATTAAAGCAGGGAAGTTAAGCAATCAGCACTGATGTACAAAATATCATAATTTTAATATGTGCATTTGAGAAGTAATAACTACTTTTAAATGATACAGTCCAAAGACATTGCACGTGGTTTATACCATACTGTAAAAATAATATCCTTTAAGTGTGATCTCTATCATTTAATATTACCCAGGAAACGAAATACTCATGACAACCTATAACGAAAGGAAGAATTTGTATTAGTTCCAATCATGGCAATAGAAAATAATGAAAAGCTCACAGAATGGTTATTATTTATAGTGGAGAAGATAAGGCTAAGAAAATATTTAATGTAATATAGACTGCAACTGAAAAAAAATGATTTTAAAGGGATTTGTCAAGTTGATATTTTTTAATTGAATTTTTTTGCATTCATCAGAACTATACATGCAGACATTTTCAATCATGTCTCCTACTTTAAGATATACATGGTCCTCAAAGTCACAATTCAAACCATAAATTTTCTGATTTAAAATAGCCAAAGATGGTTGAATGGTACTCAGTTAGAACTGTTCTTTTGGTTTTCTGAGTAGAAAATTTGGTTTTCTATATGTTATATGAAATTTAGTCACTGTTAGAATAAAGACAAATGCAATAAGGGCCTGGTAAAAAATGACCAATAAGATAAGTTCTTTTAATGAGGAGATATCACCTATTGTTGTCTCTTTAAATTCTATAATGTCCAAAGTTTCTTCCCCAATTTAATAATTGTGAATTACCAATTAATGTTAATTATTAGTGAAAATAATTTTGGATATTTTTAATTCAATGGTGCTAAGAAAAAAATGTGCATCTAAAAATAAATAGCATTTTCTTAGAAAAAGCCTGTCTTTTAACATCTCCAACAAAAATACAATATGTATATGGTTAAAATATATAAAAAAAAATAGAGTGCCAATTCATTGCACTCTACAGTGCAACTACAGATTGTCAAAAAAAAACAACATGCATTTATTATAATCAGAAAGAGAAGGAAATCAGAAGACAGAAAAATTTTATGCCCAAGTGTTTAATTTTTTTTTTTAGAATTTTATTTATTTATTCATGAGAAACACAGAGAGAGAGGCAGAGACATAGAGGAAGAAGCAGGTTCCCTGCAGGAAGTCTGATGTGGGACCTGATCCCAGGACCCCAGGACCATGCCCTGGGCCAAAGGCAGATGCTCAATCATTTAGCCACCAGAAGCCCCTAGGTGTGGTGATTTTGTCCATGTATTTCTTTCTATAAATCTAAATATACAATTGTATATGCATATATGTATACACACACACACACACACACACACATATATATATATATATATATACACACACACACACACACACAAATTTGCATTTGACATAAATTTACTCAAATGGAAATTGAAGAGGAGCATCTAAGATACTGGTTTGAATTAAAATTAGTTTTTGTACACAGAGATTCCAGATTTATTGTAGGATTATATTTCCTATAATCTCCCTAAAAAGCAATCATTCTTTTCAGTTAATAAATTATTCCTGAGGTCCCAAACACATAAGTTTTATTTGGTTGAATCCATCTCTTCAGAAACTGTAGCCTCAAGTCAAAACCAGTGGCTTATGCCAAACGAGGGAAATGCGGTGCTACTGCCCACCCCTCCAGGTACCCAGCAGTGCCGGGCTTATGCACCACCACCCCAAGGTTCAGGGAAGAGGGGGTGTCTTAAAACAAATACATGAACCCCAAATCTTTCTTTTGTTGCTTAATACATTTTCTGAAACTGCCTTCTAAATAAAATCATGGTACCAAATCAAAGGTAGTCTGTAAAAACTGAATGCAAACTTGGAACCTCCTCCAGGACTTGCATTTACTAGAATCCCACTATCTCTACCTCCCACCAAGCAAGGTTGAATACAGCTACCTGACATTCAATTCCCACTTCCCTTATCCTGCTCATTTCTGTTCATTTCATATTATTGCTACTTATCTACAATCTATTTTCTGCTATCCACTAGAAAAACATATTAGAATATGGTGTTTAGCAAACCCACCTTGTTACAACAAGGTAAAAGTTGGCTTTCCTTGACATGCATGGTAGAAAGCCACAAATGTAAATGCTAAATATGCAACAAGAGCATATTTCATGTAATAATTATTATTATTGTCATATGATGATATTTGTAAGAGGAAGTCTGTTTTGCTGTTGTGTTTTTATGAAACTGTTTTCTCCTTCTTCAAAGCCAGCTCTTTCTTTTCTACCAAGTAATTGCGTGTTATGCTGGCCCTGTTAACAAAAAATCTTACTCTCCTCCCACATAGCAGATGGACCTGCTCTACAGCAAGGCTTTGCTTGGGAAAAGTTATTGTCCAAAGCTATTCTATTTTTGGTCACTTGCTTGTGGATATTCCAAACTACAGCATCCTTTATTAACACTGTGAATATCATTCATGTGGTATATAAGTCAAGCTTCTTGTATGTGTGTGGGAGTGCCAAAACCATCTGCAAACGGAAGTTCCCAGTAATACATCCTTAATAGTCGAAGCAAGCCATCCAGCTGACCCAAGGCATCTATTTAACTTGCTAGGTGCCATTTCCCTGGTCACGGTGGGATCTGTCAGAAAGCTGTAAGGCAAGCGGTTCTGCCTGTCAGGTTATAACAGTTTGAAGAAAATGAACTTCTCAGAAATTGAGCTCAACTAGTGATCGCTTCTGATTTATTCTTTGCTGTGGCAGACCATGGCTATGCACGATTGCTTTCTTCATCTATACCATTTCATCTAGAGGCTTAGTCAAAGGAAAGAAATGGCCCAAGTTCTGTACCACAACTGCTTCTAGTAAAGTACTATCATAATTATGCTATAAAAAGACACACACACACACACACACACACACACACACACACACACACACACGGAGACACTTCCCTTAAGATGTTCAAGCTGGATGTTGGAAGGCCGTATTAATCATTTTATTTAAATGGTCCATGTCTCATACTGATTTCCTGGGCCAGGACGACCAGGATGGAGTTACCCACAAATCAGGTTGCCATTGGGCTATATAGCAAACAAAATGAAATATTGATCTCCATTAAAAAAAATCATGTTCATATAGTTTGGAGTAGATATAATAATCTCGTGATTTTCTTGAAACTTATGACTACATGTGAAAGATGTCCTTTCTGTTAAGGTAGAATTGTATTAACTCCCAGTATTCTTACTTCTAATAGTTTTTAAAATCTGAGAAAATGTATTTTGAGAAAAAAAAATCATGTAACAGATAGAAAAAGGTGGAAAATATCATTTAAAGGAAAATCAGTAAGACATACTTTATCCAGAACATTTAAGAAATGTAATTCAGATATATCAACCTTCCATATACTAAAATCTAGAACTCTGAGCTGCTTGTCCTTTAATGATACTTATTTTGTTACATATAACTCCAAAATGGATTGTACATTGCCTCTCCTTTTATCCAAGTGCACTAAATTCTGTATGGATACCAGTTAGCTTAGAGCTCCATTGAACACTGTGATTTGAGGGCCTTCTGAGAGAGCAGGGATGTTTGCCTCTACAATGCATGCAACAGAGTTGTTGTGCTTCACAGTTTATGCTCTTCATTTCTTGTGACATTTTAATTCCAACAGAGACTGTCAGTGTTATAAAAGTTAGTGTTCACTGATGTTAAGTATTTTCAGGCTTTTAATCTCACTCTGAATCTTCTACCTGTTTCCTTTTCTTTGTTTACTACTATTCACTTGTTACTTCCCATGATTTTCCAACTAGCTGAACATTAATTTTGATAGACATCATCAGCCAGTAGGAGTGCCTACTTTCTTGACCTAGTGAGTAGGTAACATAGAATTCTCAAATGGCTTCCCATCTACAGGGATTCTTGGCTATTTTGATCATCGTTCATATTTAGAAATTTTTCTTTTATTATTAGAATTGAGCTATTCTGGATGCTGGATATTTGAATGCAGTTGCTGTACACCTCGCTTGAAATATAAAACATCATGGTAAAGCCACGTCGATAAATACCAGCTGCTTGAAAAATATGATGACCTTTGCCTTCTTTGAGGAGGAGAAAAACAAAAAGAAAATGTCAATTTCTAGAACATTGGTTCAAGACACCTACAGCATGGCAGCATGCAAAAACACCAAGTTAAGTAATCAGAATGCTTGACACTTGGTTCTTGCACAAATGTCCATCTCCCTCCTGGGTTTCCCCTGACAGTGGAGCATCATTCTGGCTACAGCACAATTGGCTGTCCCTCCCTGGATGCCCTTCAAACAGATGATGTGTTTGTGGGACTGCCTTTCATTCTGCACAATCCCTAGAACAGAAATATCACTCAAACTGAACAAGGGAAAATTAATGATATGAAGGGTAGAGAGAACATGTTTAAAGTCTTAAAACATATTTTTGCTGAGACACATAATATTGATTAGTCTTTTCCTTTAACTAGTGGGTTCTTTGTGAAGTATACGCATAATAGCCACAGGAATTATATATAACAGTCAAAAAGAACACAATATTGAACATATATATTAATAAAGCATAATACACCTTGTAGCATTATCTGTTTTCCATCTTATATGTAATTTAAAATATATAATATTTCATATCTAATGTTACTATTTACAAACAAGTGGTTGGAAATCAACCCTTGAATACTACCCATTCCTTTTCCAACATGAATTTTTGATCATCCTAATACTCCTCAAGTGCTTTAAATAGTATAAAGAACAGGAATGATCTCCCTTTTAGAAAAAGTTTATCAAGTTGAAGAGGTAGCACATAACAAAAATATTGTGGCAAATATTGGACCTAGGAAATGTATCAATGATAAAGGTACCTGAAATGATGTTACAATCTCAGCAGAGTTGGCACAACAGGGAAAAAAATCTTTCTAAAGGTTTGTTTGTTTTCCAAAAATACATTTCTAGAAAGTCTGAGGTCCTTTTGAAATGCAAAGTAGAGATTGATTTTATATGGTGAGAAGTGCTTCATTTGTTCTCCTGTTAAATGGAATGGATAAAAATGTCTAACAAAATGGGTACTTTCTTCATAGTCTTCCTTTAGAAACCTAATAAATGATTTCACAGCTATGGCTATATGATACGAAGAATGGGGAGAAGAAACAAATGAATACACTAGTGATAATTTAGAGGTTAGGCAGTGTCACAGTGGCAGTAACATTCTGCAGAGCATAATAAATAGAGGGAAACCAGCAGCCAACAAAACTGAGGAAAAGAAACGTTTAGCGTCCTTAACCTCTCTGAGTTTGGTTCTTTTTTCTCTTTACTTTTTACTTTAAGAAGTCAAACCAGGAGATTTTTTCAGTTCAGAGGCTCCTCAAAGTTTCCCCCAATGCCCCCTTTTTCTTCAATATGAAAACAAATGTAATTTCCCAAACTAGCAGAGACTATGAAAATGCCAAATAAGGCGCTTTAGCCAAAGGTAAAGGTCTATAATAAATGATTTTATAACAGGAAGGATTAAAAGCATCAGACATAGATTACATTTTTTATCATTTTAAAAGCATATTTTTATAGTCTTTTCACAGTAGCAATAATACTTGTGAAATTATTTTGATTAACATTATAAAATACCAATATTTTATTCAGCCTGAAAAAATCAGTTTTCATTATATTTCTAATGAAGATAAAGTCATAAAGTGATAGATTTTAGGGACACAATTCTGTATTTTTATTTTGAATTATCAACATGTCAGATAAATCTGCATAGGTTTGAAAATAGCATGATATGTGTGCCTATGAATTTATATCCAAGCTCCTAGTTAGTCGCTTAAAATTCTGGTCACGCATTAGGCATCTTAATGTGGATGTCACCATCTGAAAAAAAAAACACTTTATAAAAGAAATAAAGAGTCTCAACAGTCTCAAACATTTTCCTTATCAATATTACCAGTACCTGTCAACTTCAGATTCATTAGATTTTTGGGAAAATTTAAGATCAATCCTCCCAATGTCCATGGAGTCCCAAAGTTTGATAATAGACCCTATTTAAATGAGGATCACACAGGCAGAAAAACCATGCAGCAGTGATCTTTATACCAGATCAATACCAAATTCATGTTTCTTCCACAAAACAGGACTCTTTCTACCTATTAAAATGGTTCTGCTCAACATTTTGCAAACTAGACAGGTTTAAGGCTTTTAACTTACTGTAAGTCTAGCTGAGGTTATAAAAAGTGAAATCTTTTCACTCAAGTCTCCTATCTGTATCTTGTTCTAGAAATCCCTAACAAGAGATAGCTTAAGTTAAAAAAAAATAGGCTTTTGGAAAGCTTGAAAGACTCCAAAAGGTCAAAGTAATCCTAAGAAAGAACAAAGGAGGCATTACAGTCCCTGATTTCAAGCCTTGTTAGAGAGCTGTCGTTATCAAAACAGTATGATACGGCATAAAAATGGAAAAATAGACCAACGGAACAGAATTGAGAGCCCAGAATAAACTCAAGCGTATGCAGTCAACTAATATTTGACAGAGGAGTCAAGAATATCCAATGGACAAAGGAGAATATTTGTTTTTTGTTTGTTTGTTCTGGTGCTGGGATAATTGGATATTCACCTGTAAAAAAATGAACTTGGACCCCATTCACAAAATTAACTAAAAATGGATTAAAGATCTAAATTTAAGACCCAAGACCATAAAATTCCTAGAAGAAAACGTAGAAATAAGGTTCCTTGGCATGGGCTTTGGTCATAATTTTTTGAACAGGACACCTAAAACATAAGCAACAAAATAAAAAAATAAATAAACAAATGGGACCACATCAAACTAAAAAGCTTCTGCATAGCAAAAGAAACCATCAATGAAGTGAAAGGACAACCTATAGAATGGGAAAAAAATATTTGCAAACCATATTTCTAGTGAGGGTCAATATCCAAAACATATAAAGTACTAATAAAACTCAATAGCAAAAGATCAAATAACCCAATTAAAAAATGGGCAAAGGACCTAAATAGACATTTCTCCAAAGAAGACATACCAAAGGCTAACAGGCCCATGAAAAGATGCTGAATATCATTAGTCATTAGGGAAATGCAAATTAAAACCACAATGAGAGATGACCTCATGTCTGTTAAAATGACCATTATCAATAAGATGTGAGATAAACACTGGCATGGACGTGGAGAAAGGCAACCTGGTGTACAGTTGTTGGGAATGTAAACTAGCACAGCTGCCATGAAGATCTTCAAAACGTTAAAGATAGAACTACCATATGATCCAGAATTTCCACTTCTGGGAATAGATCCAAAGAAAATGAAAACACTAACTTGAAAAGGTATCTGAGCCCCCGTATTCAAAGCAGAATTATTTACAATAGCCACAACATGAAAATAACCTAACCAAGAACCATTGGCAGGTGAATGGATAAAGAAGATGCGGTATACATACAATGGAATATTATTCAACCATAACAATGAGGAAATCCTACCGTTTTCAACAACATCGGTAGAACTTGAAAGCAGTATGTGAAGTGAAACAAGTCTGATGGAGAAAATATTGTATTATTTTACTTACATGTAGAATCTGAAAACAAAACTGAAAACAAACAAATTCATGGAAAAAGAGACAAGACTAAGGAGATGAAGAATTGGAGGAAGGTGGTCAAAGGTACAAATTTCAACTTAAAAATAATTTAGCACTAGGGATGTAATGTATCACATGGTATATTTGAAAATTGCTAAGACAGTAAATCTTGAGAGTTCTTATCACAAGGATTTCTCCTTCTTTTTCCTACTTGTCTTTCTATTGTATACAAGCAAATGAATGTTAGCTGAACGTATTTTGGTCATTTAGCAATATAAATCAATCAGGCCATCAAGCGTTACACCTCCAATTTATACACTGATATAAATATAAATTACTTTTCAATAAACCTGGGGAGGAAAGGTTTTGATAAAAAATTACAAATCCAAAATCAATTCTCCAATTACCAAAAAAAAAAAAAAAAATCACAGTATTGCAGGACATAAGTATGATTATCCTACATAAAACAAATTTGTTTATTTATATAGTTGTCTTCTTCTGATCAATCTATGCCAAATCATGCAATGAAAATTTTAGATAAATTTTGCCCAAACTCAGGGGCACAAATAAAAAAAATTAAATATAAGCAGAAAGTACTATTTTGCCTGTCTTTCATATTTGACTGAACAAAGGACTGAAGTAATAAATTAAAATTTTGTAACTTTAGGATGCCTGGGTGGCTCAGTGGTTAAGTGTCTGCCTTTGGTTCAGGGTTTGATCCTGGGATCCTGAGATCGAGTCCCACATTGAGTTCTCTGCATGGAATCTGCTTCTCCCTCTGCCTATGTCTCTGCCTCTCTCTCTGTATCTCTTGTAAATAAATAAATAAAATCTTTAAAAAATTTTTTGTAACTTTCTTAGGAAAGTTAAGTGTGTCTCCTCCTCCATGTTCAAATAAGGCATATACTTGTGTCTGTTATACCCCTTATTACATGATTCTAATTACCATATATAGCTGAATAGATTACAGGAGATTGTATTTTCTAGACTTTTTCATTACATGATAGTCACAATTATTCTGTTATGGACCACAAAAGTTGTTGGGTGGAGGGATATCATCCTGGGTTCACCTCAGTCTTAGGTGCTTATAAAAATACATTAAATATAAGGAAAAAATCTTATCAAATTATATGTTATTTATCATTGCATTGTATGACATGTAATTTAAACTATGTCAGCCTTACTAAACTAATGTACTAAGTATTTTAATTAGATTTAGATTTTTTTTGTGCCTGACTTTTTCTTTAAAAAAAAAAGTTAAAAAAATAATATACACCACAAGCATCCTAAAGGATTATTAAATAAAATGTGTTACAATAACAGAACCATATCAACTATATATCTTGAAGATTTGGTCATATGATTTTGTTTCCATTCAAGTTTTGTTTATGCAACATTTTTCACTCCTTTCCTCTTCAAGATATGTGAGATTTTAGCTCTTCCCTCTTTATATTACCGGTAAGAGTTTTAGTTCTTATAGATTAAATGCAAGCATTCTGCGCCAGCTACTTTGGTATCTCTTCTTTGTTTTTCATTATTCTCTTCCAACAGGTGATGTTTCAACATTTATGCCTGTAACACTATGACTGGGAGATGTTTGGAAAAGAATCAGCTTTGGCGGTTTCACCTTATATTTAAATATCTTATTTCATAAAATAGACCCTTCTCTTTCTTCTCTTTCCCAAATAATTGCCATCATTAGCTTCTGCTCCCTACTGAGAGGTCACTTGCTGATCATTCCATAATTTATCCAATTAACTGACATACTGAGTCAGGATCTCCTATAGAGGCAACACTTTTTGATGGGTTTTTTAAACTGCCATTTAGCTCCATTACATGCACATCATGGATATTAGCATTTGTCTAGCACGTTGCTCTTGGAAAACTGTCTGCCTGAATCACACCTAGGATATGAGTCTTGACTTGCAGGCCTTTTGAAATTGAAGCTTTGACCATCGAGACATTTGAATGGGACTCATATTGTGACAAGGAAACACATAAAATCAGAAATTGTTTTTAAAGGATCAGCAAATGTGAAGCTCATTCTTATTTCTCATTCTTCCTGGTACACAAAGTGTTTAAGGTTTTATGACCCATCTTTTGCTAGATTACATGTGTTTTTGTTATTCATAAGCAGAGCTCAGCAAGATGTTCATTACAAACTGAGTCAAGAGGAAAGTTTGCCAAGATCTCTCTCTGCTCCCCCAACCACCACCTGGATTGAGTTTTAAGGAAGCCTGGGAAGAATTATGGTTTAAAATTGAGGTTTTGTCTAAATAGGTGATTTAAGCTAAAATCTGAGGTAAAACCTGTCTACTGTGAATTTTTCATAACCAAAGCCTTCAACTGATGCCATTTTGAAACAAAATATTAAAATATACACGAATTTCAATGGAATCATGCAAATGATGTTTGGCTTAAAAATAATATACTACTTTTTTAATTACTCATGGACTGACTAGAAAAGCAATGATCTCTACAGAGTGGAGTATAGTACTCTTTTAAGTATCATTAAAGGACTCTCTAAAGAAGATGTAAAATAAAGAATATGTTCCTGAAGTACATGTGATTTATTTTTATTTAATTTCTATTTATTTATTTTTGTCCTCTTTTTTTCCCTCCTTGAAATTTCCTTTTAAAAAAAACTGCTTAAAATGATATATTATAAACATCCTAAAGGGTGGCTAAGTGAAATGTATTGAAATAATGCAGGAAAAATTAAACTTTTGTTAACAAATTAATACCCTTCTATAAGGAGTCAAGTAGCAAAAATTACTATATTTAAGTAACAACATGATAGGAATATGTATTTCCTCCTTTATATGTATATTCCAGTCATGAAATTTGGAAAAAGATATTAGGAGGAAATTGTATATTAGCCAAAAATGCCTATACAGCTTGGGAAGTAAGTCTTCCCAACAAGAGTGGTCTGGCTCAAGGCAAGAATTGTTTGGTGTCTTCTGAAAGAGAAAAATCTTTACAGGCACATATGTGGTCTACATGAGATAATATGAATGGTTATAACAATTGCTTAAAAATATCAGATAAATCTGAATGAAATTACATTTATAAAAATATTGTTTTTTAATTACATAGATGTAAAACACAATCCATGTACATAGTAAATAATTCATATACATAATGAGAAATTAGGAACTCTCTGCCAAAACTTCCATGTGAAAATTTGTGCTTATAGAATTAATTGCTATTTCTTTTGCTGAAAGCAATGAATTCAAAGCAAAATGCATTTCTTTTTTAATTTGCTATTTTAAGAACAAGTTTAAACACTAGGCAAATGATATGATTCATAAAACGCATGAGAAATTTTAAATAATCACATAGACACCTATCTATAGTGAAAAAAGCGAGGGTAGACATATTTTAAAATTAAGTTGTTTGGAATAAGGGTTCCTATTTCTGTTCCATATGAAGATACAAAATTTCTTAAGGAGATTTTCTTATTATTTTTTAAAAAGGGATTTTATTTATTTATTTGAGAGACAGAGGAGGGGGGCTTGTGTGCACCCATGTATGAGTGGGAGCAGGGGCAGAGGGAGAGACGGAGGGACAAGCTGATTCCTGACTAAGCACAGAACCCCATGAGGGACTCAATCCCAGGACACCAAGACTTTGACCTGAGCTGAAGTCATACACTTAACCAAGAGGTGCCCCAATTTGTATGTTTGTATGTACAATATTAGATTCCATGTTAGAAGAGATCATCTTTTTTTGGTTTAGTTTCTTATGTATCATGAATGTATAAGCTACATGGTCTAACAGTAAATTCTGTCTTCAGAGACTAAAAATTCTAAAGTTTCTGGAGTTGGATTCCACAGAGTAGTTTAAACAATCTCCTTCGAACAATTGTGTTCACATTAAATTTATTCAGCAAGTGTTTTTTTTTTTATAAAAGACTCTTAAAAAAAGATTTTATTTATTTATTCATGGGAGAGAAAGGCAGAGACACAGGCAGAGAGAAGCAGGCTACCCGCAGGGAGCCCAATGTGGGACTCAATCCTGAGACTCTAGGATCATGCCCTGAGCCAAAGGCAGACACTCAACTGCTGAGCCACCCAGGTGTCCCAGCAAGTTTTATTTATAAACACTGATAAGGTGAAAACTTCTAAATTCTCATGATGTCACAATTATTGATGTCCCACCTAATGGGTGTAAGTAATTTTAGTTCAATCTCCTTCTTCATGAGGAAGGAAATGAGATAGATTGTTAAGTTTAAGACTCCTGGAGTTAAAAAATAAGTTGAAGCCCATGAAGAGAGTAATCAATAATCTTTCAGGGTTATGGTGTTTGTCCCATCTCTAGATACTGTCTTTATTGCAAAGGACCAGCTATTATAATTGTTTTGAGGGCTATGGAGATTCTTGTGTCTCTGAGCATAAACAGAGAACTGCTGAGTGCCTTTTTTTTTTTTTTTCTTAATATTGTCTTCGTAGTATAGGGCACTCGCTTGAAAACATTTATGTGACTAGTACTTCACATTGTATCTTTTTTTAAAGATCAAACTTTAAACTTTCTATTATTATTTACTATGGAATTAATATGACTGTTTTAGGTTATCAAGATCAAAATGAGTTTTATATAGTGCATAGTAAAAGCCCACAAAAAAATAACGAAATACATACCTAGTAAATTAAACCTTAGTGTTATTTAAAATATTTTACATATTTTTTTAAAAATCAGAGCCGGATTAAAACTATATTATAATGGGTTGTTGCAGTTTTCCAAAGAAATAGAACATGCAGACATTTTAGTATTTTCAAAGGAATTCATGGTACTAAATAATATACATATTTTATTGTCTTACAGTTTCAGACCTCTCCCGTTAAACAGAACAAAATAAATAAGTGACCCTGATAAATCTTACAAGCATTTATTTAAAAACAAAAACCAAAAAACAAAACTCTTCAAAGAATGAAGAAGTCCACCAGCTCCATCATTGTTGAAGTGCTAGGCTCAGCTTGAAAGAAGCACTGCAGTAGCTGAAGTGAGAATCAAAATTGCCATGTTCCTGAAGCTTACATAAATTTATATTCCCTTTCAGTTTCCAATCATAGCAAATGCTTTCCAGCCTTGTAATATAATGAGTTTTTTTTTTAAGATTTACTTATTTATTTTAAATAGAGAGAGAGAGAGAGAGCAGGGGGGCAGGGCAGAGGGAGAGGGAGACAGAGTCCCAAGCAGACTCCATGCTAAGTGCAGACCCTAACAGGGGGCTCAATCTCCTGACCCTGAGATCAGAACCTGAGCTGAAACCCAGAGTCAGTCCTTTAAATGACTGAAACCACACAGGTGGTTTCATAATTAGTTGTTTTAATCTTAGGAGTTTAAAAAAACCAATATGCTCTTCATACTGTGCTAATAGGAAAAACAATTTTAACAGTTGTTATTTTGTTTTTATGTATCTATGAAAAAAATAACAGCAAAAATATGTACTTCTATTGTATGGGTTTCTACCTTAAATGGGATGGACTTCTATCTTAATTGGGAAACACGATAACATATAATAATAACTCCCTGTTAGGCAGCTGAACATATTTTGAATATCAATAAAGTTTTAACTGAAGCATTCATGATAATTTCTAGTTTGGCAAAAATACACTGGAAAAATTTCAGCTTTGTAATGAACTAAGAGGCTCAGCAAAGTAATATTCTCAATGAAATCACTAGGTTAATTATTTTATTACCTTTAACATTCAGGGTCTTTGAGAGTTCCATATAAACTTTAGAAGTAGTTTGTAATATCCATAAAATAATTTGCTAGGATTTTCACATTGAATCTATAGGTCAAGTTAGGAAGAACTGATATATTGACAATATTGAGTCTTCCTATCCATGAACATGGTACATATGTCCATTTATTTACTTTAATTTTTTCTTTTGACTTTTGGTTATCAAAATTTTATAGTTTTCCTTGTATAGATCTTGCATATAATATATATAATATATATCTAGATTTATTCTTTTTTTTCAGTGCTAAAGTAAATGTCATTATGTTTAAATTTCAAAATCCGCTTGTTCATTGTTGGTATATAGGAAAGCAACTAACTTTTGTATATTAACCTTATATCCTGCAAGCTTGTTATAATCACTTAATAGCAAACCAGGAACTTTAGGATTTTCTATGAGACAAACATGTTAACTGCAAACAAATCCAGTTTTATTTCTCCTTTCCAAATATGTATACATATTATTTTCTTTTCTTGTCTTTCTGCATGAACTAGAATTTCCAATAAGATATTGAAAGTCAGTAGTGGGAGGGGGCAGCCTAGCCTTGTACCTGATCTTAGTGGGAAAGTTTTGAGTTTCTCATCAAGTATGATGTTAACTGTAGATTTTCTTAAATATTTTTTTATCAAACTGAGGAAGTTTCATTATATTTCTAGTTTACTGAGAGTTTTTAATCATGAATAGATGTTGAATTTTTTCAGTGCATTTTTGCATTTATTGATATGATTATGTGATTTTTCTTCTTTATTCTTTTGATGTGATGGATTGCCTTCATGGATTTTTGAATGTTGAACCAACTTTGCACACCTGGAACACATTTTACTTAGTTGTGGTGTATGATTCTTTTTATAGATTGTTGGATTTGATTTGTTAATATTTTTTGAGTATTTTTGCATCTATGTTTATGAAAGATATTGATTGTAGTTTCTTTATGTAATTACTCCTTTATGTAATTCATATATCACTGAGTCTAGCTAGACAGTAGAAAGAAATGAATAGACTCAGACACTTTATACCAAACTATTATCTCTCAACTGGAAAGAAAAATAGGTCTTTTTTCCAAGATTCACTTATGCCTATTTGCCCTTTTGGATTTTTGTTTGCGGTTTGCTTGTACTGTTTTTGATTCTCCATAATGTCTTTAAAGTCATTCCTAAATAATATCAATAGGAGCAATTCACCTCCTACTAAAAATGCCTTTGTGGTTGATCTCTAGACATTCTCCATAGTTCAAATGTCCCTTCCTCAAATATGCTATCTCTAAGTCAAAGGAAAACTCAGACCTCTTTATTATATGATTTCAGAGAATTTTGTGCTTTTCTTTAAAATACTCATTGCAGTTCAAAGTTTATATTTACTTGTGCAGTTTCAACAATGTAGTGGTCTACTTATAGAACATGTGCTTTATGAGGGAAGGGCTACTTATATTGCAGCCCCAAAATTGAACTCAACATATACTTAGACATCTATAAATCCCTGTTGAAGAAAATTGGGGACTGATAAAATGATTGTTGGGATGGTCTGTTAAGCAGTCATTTTGTAGATTGGACAAGAACATTTTCTTGTCCTGGTGGACACGTAGGCCAGGTGGTAGATGCTAGGATTGAGAAGCAGAGTTGACACAGACTGGTTTCAAAACAACACAAACAACAAAACAACCTAAAAATGACATAGATTACATTATAGCTAAAGGGAGACACAAGTGAAAAAAGGTTATTAAATAAAAGCCTTATGCTAATTTAAGGTAGAAGAGACTTAAAGTCTTGGTGAGGGGTAAAAGACAAGTATAGAAAAGTATAAGTCAAGTGTGTGAATATACTTGAAAAAGAGGGAATGCATGTTGGATCAGTGGGTGGTGTACCTAACACACGGAGAGGGAACATTATTTGTCTAATATGAAGAAAACGAAGTATAAATTATAAGGTATTTGGTGTAGTTATTGAAGAATTTTCCACACTACCATTGGAGATGTGTCTTCTGTCCCAATGAATTCCATTTACTGGGGAAATAAAATCCTGGAAATTTTGGTTTGGGGGAAAAATGGAGTTCTCCTGTTTACATGTTCCACTGATTCATTACAATTTTAATTTTCCAAGCATGAGCTTTACAGATAAAAAACATGATGACATGAGTATTTATGCAAAAATAGGAAGGCTTTTGCTACATAGTGCAATATAACTGGAGTCACAGACTTAATTACTATTAAAGCTAAAAGGATCTTAGCAGTAAGTCAACCAGTTTTCTCATGTTATAGATTTTAAAACAACTTACATAGCTAGTTAAGAACAGAGCTAGAACAATAACCTGATTCCGTATTTGATCAAATATCCTCTCAAAATGGATTCATAGAATTGTGCTTTTCTTGCAAAATCCCACTGTTCTTAAAATAGCACATCTCTGTTTTCTTTTTAAATTTGTGTACCTTTTCTTGGCTAACTTCTGCATAGACTGCTGCTTATGCACTATACACATATTTTATTTTCGACTGAAGTTATGTAGGTAATGTAATGCAATGCAGGTACCTCCCCCCTTTTTAAATGGGGTTATCATATAGATAGACCAGATAATAGAATCTTCCAAGTTAGAGATGGAAAAGACCTGTCAGGTCACCTAATATCCTCAACAATGCTGTCTTTTCCCTCTTAGATTATCTTTTTGAATATTTCACCAGTCTAATTTTAAAATTATTCCCATAATGGCATCACACATATTCTCACCTGGTGCTTTCTAGAGCCTCCTAAATTCTCAGTTACAATATGTTTCCTAAGATATTTTAGTTCTAATTTCCTTTATAATGAAGGTTATCTGTTCTCACCTGTTGTTTCAGGCAATCCACCTCGTCACTGAAACTTTCCCTCTCTCAACCTTTTCTTGTATTAGTGACAGTCTCTCTTCAGCAACCATTGAATTTCTGCATGCCACTGAGGCAACTACAAGCATTCAAGACTAAGTTTTTGAGGAAAAAAGTTTAAGAGAAGTAATTAAAGCAAAAATAATTGCTCTATATTGGATGAATACAAGTATTATAAACTCCCTGAAGTTTTGACACTGACTAAAGCATAATTGATAAATTGGCCTATTTGTATTTTATAAAGTGATCGAATAAAAAACATGTGAAATATACCTGAGAAATTACAGGCCAGGCCCAAACATTTGCAAACTGACAAATCCAGAGTCTTATCTAATTTCTAAATTACTATTTTTAAAAAAGAACCTAATGATTTATTATACCTGTTATTATTATATCATATTTGCCAGTTAATTTTTATGCCCTGGTTCTGTGTTGTATATTTGACTGGTAATTTTGTGTTTCTGTGGTTAACTTTTCTTATAATTGAGGAGATGATGGAAGAGGAGAGGAGAAAGGAAGTGATATATAGCTATTTTGCTGTGATAACAGGAGGGATTTATTGAAATCCAACTCCTTGTCTGGTTTTGCCTGATATTTGATACAACTGTTTTTGTGGCAATGGATTCAGCTGAAAGACTGGGGCAAAGTCTATATATTCACAGACTAGAAACAATATAATAAAACCTGGACCACCTTTGGTGCAAAAGCAGATTTGGATTCAAGTGTTTACTATGCAATGTATGCATTAGTTCTGGGTGGGTCCTCTGCTTCTAGCAAGCATGTGCTGAGGCCAAGGGGCTCTCTTTGCGTTTGTTTGTGCTTAGATGCAGACACCATTAAATTAGAAGCAGCCAGGCATTGTGGGCTGTTTCTGATCATGGTCAATCTTCAAGGACTACATATTGAGGATATATAATGAGTCACACACAAAAAAAGAAGAGAAATTGAAAAATCCTCTTTCTGTGCATTATGAATGGAGGTAGCAAGCCATCCCACAAAGAGTATGGTGATCTGCTCTTGCATGAGAAGCAGAGTTAGATATTGTTATTTTATCATCTCATTGTTCATTTCAATTTGGTTGATATTTTACAATAAACTTAAGAGAATAGTAGGATTGCATATATGTATGATTTATAAATATGCCTACTTATTTAAAAAGTCAGTTTAAAAAGTAAGTGGGATCCGGGCAGCCCCAGTGGCTTAGCAGTTTAGCACTGCCTTCAGCCCAGGGCATGATCCTGGGGTCCTGGGATTGAGTCCCAAGTCAGACTCCCTTCATGGAGCCTGCTTCTCCCTCTGCCTGTGTCTGTGCCTCTCTCATTTTCTGTATCTATCATGAATACATAAATTTAAAAATCTTTAAAAAAAAGTCAATGGGATCCAATAAAGAGAAAACCATTTAATTATTTTCCACCAATGGCCCTTCAAATCTATTCTTCCCTGCCTCTGGATGTTAGTGAACCAAATATTGGGAGAGGCAATGCATTATGGGCATACAGAGCTGTGTACTTCCTTGCTAGGTGTCCAAGGATATAAGTATTTGAGCACTCTTTATCTGGTGCGTTACCCAAGGTCATATTTTCAGAGAGCTGACTTGAAGTATAACATAATGTCTCTCTCTGTACCAAGAGCAAACTTGCTTACTGCTTGTTATAAAACAGAAGCTCCCCAAACTCATTGATCCTCTCAGCACAGCAATCTTCCGTATGTTTCTGGCCACCACCTGGGATCATGCTCATGCTGTTCCCTGTGCCATGAGTGATACAGTCCTGTCTGTGACCCGGGAATCTCATGTCTTCTGCCAACATTCTCCAACCAGTAACAGATGAATTTAGCCATTTGCAAGTGAGGCAAAATCAAATCAGAAATTCTGATAGTTTTTCATAATCCACAGGGGATGCTGAGAGAGACATGGCTTTAGGGAAAGAAGGGAGGAGGTCACAGTGAGTTTGGCTCAGGATTAAGACACCCTATAATCTGGTAGCTAATGCTTTACCCAAACACTGAGTGGAGGGGACCAGGAGTAAGAGCTCTTCAGTATTCTACCTCTGAATAGTGCTAAGAGGGGAGACGGAGAATCAGAACAGGCCATCAAAGTAGTGACTTGGTTATTTTTCACTTCCATCCAAGAACAAGGGACACTTTCATATCAGTAGGTCAGCAAGCCATAGTACACCCCTGCCGAAAGGCAGTATCCCCAAGGCTCTTGAGCCAAATAGGCCACAAAGGTAAAATAAACAGTGTCAGCAATGTTGGCTTGTTATTGAATATACAGCTTTGAATTAACCAAAACTTCAGAATTGTGCTAAGCTGAGCCCTAGCTGGTGGTTGCATTAAAATGAGAATAAAGGTAAACTCTTTACTTAAGGGACTGGAAACATTCTCTCCACTCCTGCCTTCAGTGTGTCCCTACCCTTCTACCTAACCTCAGCTGCAGTAAGGAAAAAAATATAACCAGTAGTGGGATCAAGCTCTTTCTGTCTCCAATGTGGACCAAAGGCCATGTGCATGCTTCTGAAAATCCTAAGAGAAATTATGGGAAGCCCAGGGCCCAATACTTATTCCCTGTTGGAGTCTACCATAGATAGTCTGATAAGGGAGGGGCACATGGGTGCACTGGCACACCAAGGACATCATGGCAGAATAACAGAGTCGTTGTGAGGTCATAAGGAAGGGGACATTGGAGCCTGGATATTCATGGAACACCAGGCAGTACATGGGGGACTGACCAGTGAAACCCAACCTTGGGGTGAAAGGTGAGACAGATAAAAAAATGCTCATTGCTCAGTCTGCTGGGCCCATCATGCCAACTAGGTTTCCCTGCTCAACCTGTGCTCTGTGCGTTCCAGGATGAAAAGCATAGAGTCCCCTGGCAGTTACTACTGTGAGGCATATGTCAGGTTCCTTGGCCTTCTCATGGAGAAAAGTCACCCACAATCAACTGGTGTGTGGACCAGGCTCATAGCAGAGAAGGAAGCTAAAGTATCCTTGGATATCCTTCTAATGATGCATACATCTATGACCTTGTGAGAAAACTGAAAAGAAACAAAACAAAACAAAACAAAACAAAAAAATGATTAAGGGGCATTCTACAAAATAGCTAATCGTCATTTACCAGGAGTGTCAAGGTCATAAAAGACAAGGCAAGACTGAGCAGCTGTCACAGACATGAGGGGACTCAGGATACGTGACAACTAAATATAATACAGGCTCTCTTCTCTCTCCAAGACCAACACTCGAACCATTAGATGTAATATAAAATAAGGAGTTCTTTATTATTTATATAAAATTGTACATAAAAACAATTAAGATTCAACAATTCTGTGGACCCCCTGAGGAAGCTGTATTCAGATTGAATACTGGAACACAAAAATTAGTGGAAAACACTTGTGAAGTAGGACTCAGAGTTTTGCTTTAGTTAATGGTGCAGTAGCAAGAATAATTTCTTACCTTTTATACAGGCTCTGAAATGACAGGGGTTGTTAATTGAAGAAGAATTTGGGTGAAGAATATATGGAGGCCAAATGTGCATCACTTTAAGTCTAATCTTAAGTGAAGAAAATAATGGAATGGCAGAATTTTAGGGGCACCTGGGTGGCTCGGTGGTTGAGCGTCGGCCTTCAGCTCAGAATATAGTCCTGGAGTCCCGGATTGAGCATGGAGCCTGCTTCTCCCTCTGCCTGTATCTCTGCCTCTCTCTCTGAGTCTCTAATGAATAAATACATAAAATCTAAAAAAAATAATAATTAAGAAATAGTAGAATTTTAGAAGTGCCAAATAATTTAAAAATCTCAACCCAAAATTATAGCAAACTTTTAAAAGCTAACAAAAATAACCATAATTTAGAATCAAGGAGGGGGGGATGTTAAACAGCACATCAGATTATACTACCCTGGAAGATAGCCATGAAGGGATAACAGAATGGAGTCATCAGGGGTGAACTCATCAAAGGAGGAAAGAGAAGTTCAGACACAGGGGTGCAAGAAGAAAGGAGAAAAGGCTAGCAGAAAATTATTTGCAGCTCAAGAAGGGAGGATGATATGTAGAGGAGACCCCATCTTTGGAGAATTAGTGGATAAGAATTGTGAAAGAAAAATGAAAAATATTGTTTGATAAATTCAAAAAAAGACCTATGAACTGGATTAAAATTTTAAAACAAGTAAATTCATATTGAGACACAAATAAGAAAACTGTGTTGGGGAGGGTGGGAGGGATGGAGAAGGAAAAGATTGAAAACAGCTGAAACAAAAAGAGCTGACCTTCAAAGAACCACATAAGCCTGGCAGCTCATTGCAGGACAGAAAGAGTAGAAACGGGAGACCATGGATGAAAGAGATGAAGGAACTGCAACTCATAACTGTGCCCAGCAAAGTGTCTTGTAAGAACGAAGGAAAAGTTGGTTTGGACAAAGGAGAAGTGAGAGAATCGAACTCTAGTAGATCCATACCAATAGGGAAGCTGTGGTGTTGTCCATAAGTAGAAGGGAAACGATAAGAGATTACACTGTGAAGGTGCAGGTAAAAGTAAGGTGAACAGAAAATGAAAACTATGTTTCTGAATCTAACTGAATACAAAGTACTAACAATAGTAATCATAGTAATCATGCTTTATGAGTTTTTATAAAGAATAAGATATGGAGCAACAATAACAATATGTAGAGCCAAGGACAAATACAATCAATGTGGTAAATTCTCATAATTTCTGTGATGAGGGTAAAAGTAAAAATTTGCTTTAGTTTGGTAAGTGAAGGAAACATTTTTATCTCCAGCAAGAAAATAGTAGATCAGTGTGTGTGTGTGTGTGTGTGTGTGTGTGTAGAGAGAGAAAAAAGATAATGAGCAAATAGTCATCATGTAGAAAACTAGCAAAATAAGTCCATATATATGTTTTATGCTAAATATATATGCATGAAATGCTATAACTTTGTGGTAAAAACATTCAGATAGAATAAAATGAAACAAAAGCATGTGTTGTTGGAAAGGGGCATAAACATGTAGAAATATTGAAAATAAAATGATGAAAAAAACTGCTATCAAAGAAATACTAATACAGAAAAACCAAGGAAGTTATGTTTATATCAGAAAAATGAATATGAATAATTACTGGAGATAAAGACATTTGATACTTTAAAAAATGAATTCACCATGAAAACATTATAGTTCTCAGTTTATATGCACCTAAAAAAATGACATCTGAACTGTAAAATAAAATGGGCAGCTCTAAAATAAGCAATGATATTGGGTAATTTAACCCACCTATAATTGAACACACTAGGAAAAACAATCAAAAATTTATTAAAGGTACAGGACTGCCCCAATCTGATATGGTAACACTTAGCCACATGTGGCTATTTAAATTTAAATGGATTAAATAAAAAAATGGATTAAATCTAAAACTTTAGTTGCTAAATTATGCTAGCCACATTTTAAACTCCCATTAACGCATGTACTAGGGATTACTATAGTAAAGTTTAGAATACATAAATTGTACACGATCACAAATATACTATTGCATACTGCTGAAGAAACATATTGGAACAAGGGTTTCAAAAAGTTGGACACAATGGTTATAAAATGAACACCATCTCCAACAACCTAAGAATACATTCTTTTCAAGAATAGTTTCCATTTTCAAAAATTGGTGGCAGGATGCCCACAAAGCACATCTGTACAAATTCACATTTAAATATTGAAGAATAGGAGCATCTGAGGAGGCTCAGTCAATTGAAACTCCGACTCTTGATTTTGGCTCAGGTCATGATCTCAGGGTCGTAGGATGGAGTCCTACGTTGGACTCCTCACTCAGCTGACGTCTGCTGGAGATTCCACCCCCCCCACCTTCTCCCCCATGCTCTCTCTTCTGAAATATATAACTAGGGTAATACATCATGGTAAGTTTTTTTTGTTTTGTTTTTCTAAGAATTCAAGGGTAGTTTAACTTTCAAACTTTCTATCAATTGAATTTTCCTCATCATTAAAGAAGAGGAGAGCTGTCATATACTGAAGCTTCCTAGTTGCATAAAAAGTATCTAAAGACAATAATGTGAACATAATACATAATAATGAAATGTGAATATATACCTTCTCAGGTTATTGATATGACAGTATAACATTGCTTCCAACTTTGTTTGATTAGTGTGGCAAGATGAGTAAAAATGTAGAAATTATGAGGATTGAAAAAGAAATATAAGAGCCACCATTATTCATGAATGACAGAATTTTGTACCTAAAGTATTAAAAACCAACTACAGAAAATTATTAGAATTAATAAATGCTTTTAGCAAGGTTCTTAGAAATATGGTTAATATCTGAAATGTACTTGCATTTCTAAAAGGCAACACTAAGAGGAATGGCAAAATTTTAAAGAGACGTCATTTATACTATCAACAAAAATGTAAATTGCTAGGAATAGACCTAATGAAAGATGCACGATATTTCGACTCAGGAAAAGTTATTAATCACTACTGACAGCAATTACCGTAACCTAAATAAGTTAAAGAATATGCCATGTACATGGAATAAAGATGACTTTTTAAAGGCATCAATTCTGCTTAGTATAGTATATAAATTAAACAAAATCCCAATTGGTATTTTGATAAGCCATGACAAGCTACTTCAAAAATGCATATGAATTTCAAAGGAAGAAGAGTAGGCAAGAAAGTCTTCAAGATTAAAGTGGAGAACTTTCTGTGCTGAATATGAAGATTTATTATGATGCTATGATAAATAAGGAAGTGTAAGTATGAAGATAGGCAATTGAACCAACAGAACAAAATAATGATTCAGACATACCATGACATATTGATTAATGATGAATATGCAATACAAGAAGGTACAGTGAAAGAACAAATGTTTCAGTGTGTAGCACTGAGGAAGAATTGATTACTCATATGGACAAATTAAAAAAAGAAATTATCTCTCTGATGCCATATGAAAATATCTAGTCTAGTGGGTTGCAGTTCTAACCCACATGGAATTATAAGTTTCTGATGTCAGGGCAAATGAAATTTGTTGAACATAATAGGAAAAAACAAACCACTAATCTAAGGAAAAAATATAGATAAACTTTGCATCTTTACAATTAAGTACTTTTGTTCATTGAAAAACACGATTAGAAAAATGAAAATTTAAATTACAAGGCGAAAGAAGATATTTCAGAACATAAAACTGAGGAGCAGCCCATATTCAGTCTACAAAAATAACACCTGAATACCAATGAGAAGACAGACAACCCAATAAAACATTGTACAAGCAATGTCAACAGGCATTTCACAAAAGAGGAAATTGGGTTGGTCAACATGAATACAGAAAAGGTGTTCAACGGCAATAATCATTAAGGAAACTCAAATTAAAACCACATGAAATATTGCCACGCCCCTATTAGAATGTTTATCAGCTTATCCAGGCTGACAAGATTTGGTGAGAATGGAGTGAGATTGGAATTCTCATTCATATACACTGCAGGTGAGAATTACAATTGGTGCAATCATTTTAGAATACTGTTTGACATTATCCTCTAAATTGACAATAAGATTAACCTATGAACTAATAATTGTACTCCCAAGTGTATACCTGAATAGAATGCATGCATATGTGGATAAAAGTTAAAAGTTACACATGAAGGAAACATTATTTGAAATAGCAAAAAGAAAAAAAAGATAGAGGGGATAATACAGAGTCTAAGTAGATAATTAAATATTGTTATAGTCATAAAATGTGGAATTGGACATGAAATGTTGTATGCTCACTATAGTCACAAATGGAAAAATGAATCAATCTCACAAACATAATGCTGAACAAAATCACTCTGACAGAAGAATAAATACTATATTATATTATGCTATAATATCCCATTTGTATAAAGTAGAAAAATCAGACTAGAGTGTTTGGAGATGTATACTTCAGTGGTAAAATGAAAAGGACAAGCAGAGATGTGCATACCAGCAAAGGCAGGATAGTGATGACCTCCAGTGACGTGCTGGGTGTGGTAACTCGGAAAGATAGAGGTTTGGGGATTCTAAGGTCATGAGGATATTTTGTTTCTTGACCTGGAAAATGATGACGCAGTTGTTCACTTAACAATCCATCAAACTACCAAAAAACAAAAATTTAAAAAAGTCCATCAAATTGTACCTTTCTTTTATGGACTTGTACAGAAATGAGATGGAATGTGGTACTAATGACTAAAGACATTATTGTATTCTGTGGAGTGCTCATGAAATTTTACTTCCATTTATCCATGAAATCTACATGGTTCCAGGGATATGATTTTGGGGAGGATATGACTGAGGGCCCAGTCTTTGTCAGTTTTGGTATAAGGTAAACACAGAGATGGATTCTGGACGAATGATCATTCTCTACTAAAGTAAATCAGGAGGAAATAAGGCATTGGCTATGGTAATTAGGACTCCTGGCTCAGCTATTCTGGCTCAATAGTATGATCTGGGAAATTGGGCTACAGATATGATTAAGAGCCAGTCACCAATATGGACATGGAAGCATTGTTTGGATGGGAGCCAAGAAGTTAGCACTGGCCTGCATGCTCAAGGTTCTGGAGAAGTAGTGTTTGCCAGCAGCCCCATGTGGTAGAGGTTGAGTCAAGGCTCCTGCTATCCATTTAGTCCTTTCTCTCTTCTCCTGGCCTGAACTCTTGGACTTAGTTAATCTCATAGGTCCTAATGGTGGTTGGGTATATGCTTTATCAGGAAATAGGCAAGGACCACCTGCTCAAAAAGGCATGTGCTGCTTAAGCAATTAATTGGCAGGTTAAGAAGATATGCACACATTTGTACTTTGGTAAAATCTTTTTCTTCAGTTACATCTGATTCTGTTATTTAGCAATCAGATTCAGTCAGAGTACCCACTCTCTGGGGCTTTGGGGTTCCTGACTTACCTTTGCTTTCAGGCAGTGGTTTTCCAATTCCCTGTGTTGATGAGGCTATTTGCATTTGCTTCTCTAACGTAAACCTCAGGGCTCAACATGCCCAACTCACTCAACAGGACAGGAAGCATGTTTGTCTCACACATCCATTTCAAGCTTACATGCTGGTTCTGCCAATTTCTTCATAAAGGCAAGCTTTGCCAAGTGACTGCTGAACCAGGCCAAAAACCAATAGGAGAGTGTCCTCTGTATAGTACATACTCAGTATCTGTATGTACATTTGTAGATTTTAATACAGATATATAATAGAGAGCCAAAAGAATAGATTTATATATTTCCTGATCTATTATAAATTAATATACCCAGTGTACATGTATAAATATATGTATTACATTTCTTAATACTCAAGTTTCAATTTATCAGACTAATTTCTTACTCACGGATCATACATGGAAGTAATTATGGCTTATACCTTCAAGTGCAATTTGAACAGATTTCCACAAAGATATGTAAAGATCACAATAATTTAATTTGGGTCAATAGAACAATTCAAAAATGCTGTATGCTCTGCAATAATCAATAGCATGAATTCCTCATTTGTGCCCTACTGAGCCCTAAAGCCATAAGCTCACAAAAATCTATACAGATCACCATAAGTCCTTACAGAACCTTGTATGGATCAAGGCCCACACATTGTCTTTACTAAAAAGAAATGGGAAGATATGGACACATATGCACACACATGAAGCTCAGTTGAAGCTCAAATAAATTACTTTCAGGAGTCCCCAGATGCTCCCAAGAGAAGGCTTCCTGAAACCACTCCTGAAAATCTACCCTAACAGCTCAATTTAGCACTTCAAAAAATGAAACACCTTTAAACACATTTTCCCCTTGCCTGCTCACGAAAGTTTCATTGAAAACATCAAACGTGAAGCTGATGCACTGAGGGAGAAACATAATTCTCTTTTTATCCATGAAAATAATGTATTCAACAACATAGAAGTAAAAGAGTATACACAAACTCCTTAGCAACTGAGACAGAGGTAAAAAGCTGGTCTTACATATTTTTTTCTCTCTTTGCATTCTTTTACCAGATTTCAGCTTCTCATATATTGCCCTTCATCAAAGTAAACAAGTATAATTATTTCAAACAAATCCCATCTCCATTACAATTCTAACTCTACTTGGACAAAAGGCAAGATGCAGATATTTTTTTTCAAACTCCAAGATATTCCAAGTGAATCAAAATTAAATATGAAGCAATTTAAATATTGTGTGTTTATGTGTAGCCTGCCTTATTCCAACAACTGCTTACACACATTCATGTGGTTCATGATTAAGAGGAAATTGAACAAATTTGGGCAAGAAAAAATAAAGTTACAATAGCAAGTTGAAGCCAGGAAAAAATTAGACATAAAGTGTTAGGTGTGGGTTTGATAGACGTGGGCTGGATTCTTGGCTCTCCCTTCCTATAGATCAAAGCCAAAAGAAAAACATAAATACATGACTCATAGTATCCAATGGCGGGAAAACAAATAGGTTGCTTTGGAGAAGAAAAGCCATTGCTGATAATTTTTTTAATGCAAAAATTTCCTCTATGGCGTTTCCTTATGAAGAGAAAATATAGACGTGGGCATGAGTGTAGATGAGGTTATGTGTATACATGTAATATAGTCAATGTCCACAAAAGTATTTGTCGTAAAACAATATGAGTGGGAATGTAACAGGGTGCAGCAGATGTGAAAATGGTATGGCAATTCCTCAAAAACGTAAACATAAAATTACCATATGAGCCAGCAATTGCACACCTGGAGATAATCCTAAAAAGTTTGAGCAGGGACTTGAAAAGTTACTTGTACACTCATGTTCGTTGTAGCATTATGCACAAGAACCAAAATGTGGAGGCAGCTCAAGTATCCATCAGATGAACAGATAAGCAAATGTGATATATGCATACAATGAAATATTATTCAACCTTCAAAAGGAAAAAATACCTTCACACATGTTATAACACAGAAAATCCTTGAGGACATTATGGTAAGTGAAATAAACTGGACGCCAAAGGACAAATCCTGTATAATTGCACTTACATAGAGTACATAGACTAGTCACATTCATAGAGATGAAAGTAGAATGGTGGTTTCCAGAGGCTGGAGAGAGAGATGAATGGCAGCTGATATGGCATAATTATAGACTTTGGGTTGGGGAGGATGAAAAGTTCTGGAGATAATGGTAATGTCTGCACAACAATGTAGATGCTATTAATGCCATCAAATCATCCATTTAACAATGGTTAAAATGATAAATTTCATGTTATGTATATTTTACTACAATGAGAGAAATATATATGAGATTCACGTGGTATTTCTTGTAACATCTCTAGATTTAAACTAAGAGGATTCAAAATGCCATTCACCAGAAGCATTTCTATAAAGGTCACATAATGTGATCTAGTTACCTAGTTGTCAGATGGTCTCAATGATATGGTACAATTTAGAGATATTAGAGTAATGGGTTTCAAGATTGTGCATGAATGTGTGCGTTCCTTGCCTTTTGAAGTAGGATAATAGAGAATGGGTCTCAGAGCTGTGTTGTGTGCTGTGTCTTGGCCAGTTCCAAAGGCACCTCGGAATAACCCCGTGGTTTCAAAAAATACAGTTTGAATGCTGCTAGTCTGGAAAAACTGAATGATCAGTTTATCTTTCTGGATATCATAGTTACATTATCTGAAGACCTTTAGTATCAAGAATACCAGTATTTAGAACCACTGACATATGTGTTCTGTGGGCCCGACCTCACTATTTAGTGAGTCAGCAGAAATGATATTTTTGGACTATCATGCACCAGCAGTCATACAAGACTGGCTATAAAGTTTTGGATATTGATTTTCTAGATGATTTACAAAGCCAAACCCCTTTAATTTAATACAAGAGCTTTCATGGAGACAAGGGTCTACACAAGATACTGGCTTATTCATGACCTATATATAGCCTCTTGAGTGGCACAGGGAGAGCTATTTCTCTCTCCAGACAACTTATACCTTAGATGAATTAATATACATGGTGATGTCTTCAAAATAGTGGCAACATCTAATAAGTAAGAATCTAAATAACTGTCTGTTCTATCAAAACAAAACAAAACCCTTTCAATATATAAGCTCCCACGTTCCCCAAATAGAGGAAAACCAGGGTCACATTTCTAAGGGCTAATCCATAACTTAGCCACTTCCTTCTACATGTGTTTTGCTAAATCCCTTGTGCTATAAGAATTGTCCAGGATATTAAGTAAAACAATCTCTTCCCGCTATAGCACATACTCATCTCTCATCATAAACCCTAAGGCTCTGAGGTTTGGGAGTACTACATTTCTTCTGACCCTTATTCTTGAGATCCTGTGGCGTCTGCCATATAGTTGGCCCAGATTTCCTAATATGAGAAGTATATTGCAAGATTCTAGTCAACACTTAGAAGAAAACCCCGGTTTCTTTGTAATTTCTCCTCTGATTCCAAGATAGATTTTAGGTAGCTCCTTGGTAGATGATCCCTGGGAACAGCTCCCAACCTATCCCTCAAGTGCATGTACATGATTCACATAGCCAGTAGTTGTAATTGAGAGTGGATCCCAGTTGTTCATTTATACCTAGAGTCTGTTTGTGGTACCAGTCACGAGAGGGAAATACTTCTGGTCTAGTAAATATGATCTACTTGTTAGAAGTGCCAGTGCCCTTCCACTTGGTTTCTGACTGATAAAAGCATATCTAAGTGAAATGGGGGAGTTTTCCCTGATTGACAGGGGCCAGGCGAGGATCTTTGAGCTTGGGAATATATCATATTCTTTCTTACAATTCCTGGAAAAATGGAGAGCTGTTGAGAACCCCCTACAGTGCGTGTGTTTTCTTTATGCAATCTTATCATCCTATGAGCTGTCCCTTTAATCTGAAAGCCTTGCATGTAGTGAATGCCTTGCCTCAGATACTTAGCTATGGTATCACTCCCCTACCTATTCATCCAAGGTGTGGTGTTTTATTTATGCAACTTAGAATATGGTTCTGGAATGGGAAGCATGTCTTGATGCTGGATAATAGTATTATTTCATATAAACAACATCAATACTGGTTAGTCACAGTGGCCTATCACCAATATCAATATTTTTGTTGGTGTAAATTAACTTACTGGTGCATCAAATTGCCTGAGAGTGCCTCTCCCTACCCACTAAAGCTTTGGTTACAATGATCACTCCAAAGTAAAACTGGCTTCTCGTATTACCACTGTTCCCCAGGGATGCATGCTGATAGGCTCAAATATTTTGCAAACTTTATTACAGCCAAACAATATATACTTCCAGTCCATGTGAGCTTCCACATGAGCTGCTAGATTCTCCCACCTTCCATTGATAAAATTCTAGTATTGGCATAACTGGTTTGTGAAGAAGAGAGAAAGGATAAGCCTTCCCTAAGCTTCTTTTTTTAAAGATTTTATTTATTTATTCATGAGAGATACAAAGAGAGAGAAGTAGAGACATAGGCAGAGGGGGAAGCAGGCTCCCAGCAAGGAGCCCGATGTGGGACTTGATCCTGGACCCCAGGATCACATCCTGAGCCGAAGACAGACGCTCAACTGCTGAGCCACTCAGCTGTCCCTTCCCTAAGTTTCTAAGTCGCCAGGTGGGGTTGGCCCCAGATGTCTACTGTCCTTGTTTGAATACTTAAACTCTTAGGCAACAAATAGTCAAGACTCCTGACCTTTAGAGTCTCAAGGGAGATGATGCTGACCAACTTTTCTGTCTAGACTGTGAACACCTCCAAGGCAAGTTACGCCCAACGTGAGTCCTTTAATGAGTCAGTCAAATTCCCAGGTCGATACTACCAATGTTCTCACATGTGGTATTGTTCTTCCATTCTTCCTAGTGTTTTTCCAAGGCCTGGTTATGAAGAGGTGGGAAAAATGGTGTCTGTGTCATTACTCTTGGTTGGCACAAGAAGCTCAGTCAGTGGGAGAATAAGATCAGAAAGAGGAGGGAGCTTCTCTGAACCAGCCCTATCTCTTCTTGTCCCTTCAGCATTCAGGTAATTGGGGGTAACATTTGGTCAGCCCGACTTACATGTGTCTTGGTATGAATTTATCTCAAGATAAACTTGTGCCTTCTCAAACCCATTCAGTGTCCCAGGGCTACCTCCTATCATCTCTCCCTACTAGAAGGATCTGACCATAGTGGACTGTACTTACCAATCTTTTGTCCATAGCATTTGTGGCAAATGGAGCTTTGCTACGTGGTGGTTCCTGTACATACACTGAAACTCTTATTTCCCTAGTTATGCATTCACCATGCTCCATTATTTCCTGATATGTGGAACCTGATACCACTACCATTTTCCACCTTTGTGTCGCTAATCTGGAACTCAAATGGAGACACATAATTTTTCTTGGGAGAATTATAGGTTATTTTAGGCAGATGTCCTTAGGTCTCCAGAAGCAAATTAAAAATATAGTATTCATTGCTGGGATGGAAAAGAAGTTTCAGAATATATGAAAGAAATATGATATAGTAGCTTATTAAGAACAATTAGAAATGTGAGTACACCTGTGATACATAAGTCTAAACTCATCAAATTATATCCAATTAACATGTGCAACTTCATTGTATATCAATTATATGTCAATAAAACTGTTTCAAGAACACGAACAAATTAGAGAGCTGATCCCACCCCCAACTCCACCTTTGGGAGACTGACTTTGATTTTAAGTTCTAATTGCCTTTGCATTAGCTCAAAAGGAGCTAGTCTAAAAAGCCATGCACCTTCTACATCCTTGCTGTTGCTTAGGGATAGTGTGACAATTGGAAATGCCTAACACTGAGACTAAGTTTTGCACAAATCTTAACATTAGGGGATCCCTGGGTGGCTCAGTGGTTTAGCACCTGCCTTCAGCCTATGGCGTGATCCTGGAGTTCCGGGATCGAGTCCCATATTGGGATCCCTGCATGGAGCCTGCTTCTCCCTCTGTGTCTCTGCCTCTCTCTCTCTGTGTCTCTCATGAATAAACAAAATCTTAAAAAAAACATCTTAACATTAGCAGCAGAGAAGTATAGTTTTTCGTTAGCTAGAGTTCTATAAGTTTTGTCAACTTATCATCAACTTCCTAATCCTGACTGCATGACCCAACATGCAGCGATGGTCACTTTTAGTCCTCATTAAGAATAAATAACAATGTGCTCAGATTTCTTAGTGAATCTGTTCATTCTGCTGTTGAAGAATGGTATTCTCTTCTTTTTTTAAGATTTTATTTATTTGTTAATGAGACACACACACACACACAGAGTGAGAGAGAGAGAGAGAGGCAGAGACATAGGAGAGGGAGAAGCAGTCTCCATGCGGAGAGCCCGATGTGGGACTCAATCAAGGGACTCCAGGATCACGCCCTGAGCTGAAGGCAGACACTTAACCACTGATCCACCCAGGCATCCCAAGAATGGTATTTTCTAATGAGAGGTACCATCTTGTTCTCCTTGCTTCATTCCTTTTAAGACAATCATATTTTGTGTAGGGAAGCACAAAATTGTTGTGACATGATTGTTTATGGACACACCTCATTACCTCTATGGTGTGTGTCAGGGCATTGGCCTGCAAATTACATTGTAGGCCACGACAACCTATTCCTGTGATGTTCAGGTATCCTTTTTGTATCTGTAAAGTATCAACAAGATTTAATTTAGTGCATTAGGTTTTATGAGATGTACCCAGGCACATGGCTTTCTACCCTAATCCATATCTGATGTCAGGCAAATCTGCAACTGTCATCCCTATTTCCTCGGGCAAAATAAATAAAGATCTTTTCATCACATCTTGGGATATCTCACCTAGTAGCAAGACTGCTCAGATTCTACCCATTGCACATTCTGCCTTCTATTTACATTTTTATTACTACTAGGTCACTTTATAAGTAAGCCTGGGTCCCTGGCATCTTCCGTATGTTTTCAGATTTTTCTTTTTCTTTTTTAAGATTTTATTTATTTGAGAGTGAGAGAGAGATTGAGAGAACAAGTAGGGTTAGCAGTAGGCTCCCCACTGAGCAGGGAGCCTGAAACATATGGAAGATGCCAGGACCCTGGTATCATGATCTGAGCTAAAGACAGATGCTCAACTGACTGAGCCACCCAAGCAACCCTGTTTCCAGATTTTAAACCCAGGGTTATTCGGCTTATACAATGGGGTTAGTATCATACCAGCTCAAAGGAATATTAGTCTCCTTGACTTCAGGCTTTTGTCTCCTACCAATGCCTACATCTTGTTTCACTGGCATTGTTGCTGCAATCCTTGCCTGAAAAATTGCCTAAGTATGCTGTGACTGGCATGGGAACCAGAGTTACTATTTGGATCCCAGGAAAAAAGATTAGCAACTGTGCCTCAGATTTTAGAGCTTTTCTTTTCAAGATTTTATTTATTTGAAAGAGAGAGAAAGAGAAAGCATGAGAGAGAGAGAGCACAAGCAGGGGTGAGGAGTAGAGACAGAGGGAGAAGCAGACTCCTCGCTGATCAGGGAGCCAGATGTGGGCTCGATCTCAGGACTCTGGGATAAACATATGAGCTGAAGGCAGATGCTTCACCGACTGAGCCATCCAGGTGCCCCAGAGTTTAAAGCTTTTCAATTTAACACAGGATTTGTGTTATGGGTTGGACTGTGTAGCCCAAAATCCATATGTTGAACTTCACAATGTGACCCTGTTTGGAAATAGGGCCACTTGCAATGTAGTCAGGTAAGACAAAGTCATACTGACATAGGGTAGGTCCCTAGTCCAAAAGGACTGGCATCCCTCAAAAAGAGGGAAATTTAGACATAGATATACACATGGGAAGAATGCTGGGTGAAGATGAAATCAAAGTTGAAGTGATAGAGCTACAAGCTAAGGAACACGAAATATTGTCAGCCAACCACCAGAAGCTAAGAGAGACACATAGAACAAATTTCCCCTCACAGCTGTCAGAAGAAAGAAACCCTTCCAACATCTTGATCTTGGATTTCCAGCCTCCAGAACTGTGAGACAATACATTTTTGTTGTCTAAGCTACTCGATTGGTGGTAGTTGGTCATAGCACCACCAACTAATACAGTCTCCATGTGGTGTGATCTTGGCTCTGTGATTCCCATACTGCATGTGTGTCTATGGCCTACTGCATTCTCGTAAGGAGATGTAATAGTCTGAATCTTACTCAGTGTTATTTATGTTCCTTCTTTTATTAAGTATTACATTCTCCAAGAAACTTATCCTTGAATGACCTATTACTGTTCTTTAATATTTGCCTTAGGTAGAAAAATACATGTTTCAAAGTAAAATTGAAGGGAAAATATTTGGGCTTCTCTGATAAATGTTTATCTACTTTTATAAAAAACAACAATAGTATAGATATTAAATCTTCTTGGAGAAGATTTATGAAACCTACAAAATGTTGTTTATTGCTGAAGTAATATGAAACACTTACATATTTAACAATTAGATTATTCCATGCATTTTACCCATGATGGATTTATATTTTTATGTTCTTGAAATGGTATAAATTTCTTTATGGGAAAAAATATAAATTTTAGGTTAATTCTAATAATATGTGTACTCCTTAAATTGCCTGACATTTTTTTTCTGGCTGGCAACATTATCCACTTTGGAAAGTATTCTGTAATGTGAAGTTACATAATTTTTCTCTAGTCCAAAAAGTAGTTAGTCAGCATAGGACCATGATATGTCTGTTGATTTATTTTCATAAAAGATGCCTATGTCTAAATGACATAAGGAAATTATTGAAATGAATTAAAATCACAGAATCAATCAATTTAATATTTAGTAGGAAAAGTGCAACAAAGAACTATTGATGGAATATTCCACAAATTAAAAGAAAAAAATATATATATAACCTGAGCCGAAGGCAAAGGCAAATGTGTAACTGACTGAGCCACCCAGGCGTCCCTAGAGTTCATTATGTATACATATGTGTATACATATATATGTATATGTGTAAAATACACACATGTATAATGATTTGTTTTGGAATATTTCAAATTACTCAGTATCTATGTTTTTCTTTATCAGTTTTCTTGTTGTTTATATATATTCATGAAAAACTAGATCTGGAATAGGATATTTTTAAATACAGAACTCTCCAAGTTAAAATTTATTAAGTGAATTAGGTCTGAAGTGGGCAAATGACTATACTCTGATTGATGATTTGCAAATAAAAGAGATTATTTCTCAATGCTCTGCCCTTTTCTAGCTCACTGATCATTCCAGGGCCAAAAGATACACCAGTGTGTTTCACAGAACTTCATGGCACACAGAGCACCTAGGCCCCACCCCAGGGGCAAGAGATGAATTAAATGCATGGGATTTCTTATTTCTATATTCTCAGGAGAGTAGCTCTATTTCCATGTTTTTTGTTTTTTTGTTTTGTTTTGTTTTTAAAATTTTTTTTTTATTTATTTATGATAGTCACACAGAGAGAGAGAGAGAGGCAGAGACACAGGCAGAGGGAGAAGCAGGCTCCATGCACCGGGAGCCCGACGTGGGATTCGATCCCGGGTCTCCAGGATCACGCCCCAGGCCAAAGGCAGGCGCCAAACCGCTGCGCCACCCAGGGATCCCTATTTCCATGTTTTTAATATATTTTTGCATCCTATAAGATTATGGTAAGCAGTGATAAGCCCCTGTTAACTAAGAAAAATTATGAAAACACAGAATTTCTCCAAATAGTATTATTTAGACAATGAAAATTTATTTTAAAACTATTTTACTTTTCTTCTTAAGAATCTCACTACCATAATCAATGTGAACTCACTCCCTCTTTCTCTCTCTCTCACATACACACACGTACACATACAAGCTTTTAATTTTGCATAATTATACTGTCAAGTTCCACATGGTTCAATTGCAGATATGACATACTCTGGAGATATTTCTAATGGTTCGTGTAACTAGGTTACATTGGAATTTTTTTCCCAGAAAAAGATATGTTTGATTCATTTATCAAAAACAGCTCAATTAGATTCCCCCCCGCAAGAATTTTTTTGTTAAAATTTTGTATATATTTCCTACAAAAAATAATATTTTGTATAAAACTGATATACACACAACATAAGGAATTTAAGTGATGTATAACACAGTAGAAGATAAAATAAGAAAAAAATCTGTCTAATCTCTCCACCAGAAATACAGAGATGAACTTTAGGTACATATCATTCTAAAAATTTTTGTATAAATATACACTGGTGAATATATATAAATATATACAGTAGACAGGACGATAGTTCAAAGTATATCTAAATGTTACCGTATCACATATGATATTTTAAAATAAATTATGTGATGTTTATGTTAATTTTACTTGAAATTAATGTAATGATAAAACTGAAAATTACTGAATGTAAAATTTCTCACAAGATATTATTTCTGAAGTTAATTTTTTAAAAGACATTTAGTGTTTAGGGTCATTATGTGGGTTCTTTTTTAAGATTTTATTTATTTGAGAGAGAGAGAGAGTGCATGTTTGCACGCACAGTGCAGGCGGGGTAGAAGGAGAAGTGCTCCCCACTGAGCAGGGAGCCCTATGCGGGATTTCATCCCAGGACCCTGGGATCATGACCTGAACCGAAGGCAAATGTGTAACTGACTGAGCCACCCAGGCATCCTTAGAGGTCATTAGGTTTTTATGTATTGTCACATCTCAATATTAGCCTCTCTGTCATGGAAAACAAGGGCATTAATACATTGGCACTTCCTCCTCATATTTCAATTCTGTGACTCTATTTGTCTTACACTCTTAAGGTCTATAAAATTGTTATTTAATTCTGTTAACTATACTTCCCACAGGTATTTAGTATTGCTTTTATATTTAAATTGATTCATACTGATTGGAACTCATTTTACCATGGTTTCTCAAGTCTTTGAGTTCTTTCTATTGAACTGTTCTTTGATCAGATTTCCCAGAGAAGAACTATTTCTTCACTTTAAGAGGCTACAAATTTTACTTGTGTTGCTTCAGTTTTGCTTATTCATGCATCTACTTGCCACGTGTTTTTCTTTTCACAGTACTTCCCGTCATTTTCTCTATTCCCTTATATAAATAAGGTTCAAAATATGGTCCCCACATGAGCAGCAGCAGCGTCGCCTGGGAACTGGCCTGAAATGCAAGTAAGTTTTCAGCCTTCCTCAGACTTGCTATATCAGGTCCACTGGATGTGCTTTCACAATACCAGCAAGTGATTCTGAAGAACATTCATGCTTAAGAACCCATCCCTTCATATCATTAATTTAGTGCTTTGGTAAATCCAGAGTTGTTTTCCAGTATCTCATTTCTTAGCTTATTACCTCCATTCTGCAGCATCTCCTCATATCTTCTGTATGTTTTCTTATTTCATAAAATTCATGTTCTTAGGTAACTCTGCATTGTTTAACTTATAGTCTTATTTTTATTCTTACAGTATGCTATGTTAACACAGTTGATTTGATTTTTGTTTTGGTTTGTTTTGTCTGGTCTTGGATGGCGATGCCTAGGACCTACAGTTTCCTTCAATCTTAAGTGGGAAATGTGATAGCCATCAAATGACAGACAAGGTTGTCGCTTTTCTCTCTGATCTTCATTGTGAGAGTATGGCATCTAGTGTGTCATTCCAGTTATTATAGCCTGAAGAAGAGTGAACCCCAGGAGTAGACGTTCTCTTTCTTATAACATTTATTTGTCTCCTTGATCGGGGTTTGTAGCACCTATGCCTCTGAGGGGTTGTGGAACACATAACCCATCCTTTTGCATTTTAGGTTACCTCCTTATTTCAGTATTTTACCTAACTGGCCTCATTTTTAAAGAAATTATCAGCCTGATTTTTCAGAGTCTTTACTTTGGTCCCAGGAGCTATTTCCACAAATTAGAAAAGGAAACCATGGACATCCCCACTCTGTCTGGGGATTATATGCATATATATTAATGATATTATGTACTTGGTATGCAAGTATTACAACAATGTCTCCACCACCTCATACCTGCCATGCTCATATACATGTGTGCCTGTCATCCAATCATCAATTTCTGAGAGTCCCTGACATCTCCAAAACCTCCTCATGAATGGAAATGGATAGATAGTGTGGTAGAGATGCCTCCTGCGCTTCCTCTGGACGAGTTCTGCCTTTACCTGTCTGTTCTATGGGGGTATCCTACTGAGTTTTATTTGGCCAAATACCACTACCTTTATTCTTGGATGAAGCCGAGACACAGAGGCAGTTGTTTTGTTTTTGTTATGTGCACTGCCAAAGATATCAAGTTGTCTAACTCAGAAGGTGAAAATTCAGGGCAGCACATGGTGATCACTACTGAAGTTTATAGTCATCTTGACTGCTGTCCCCCTTTGCTGGGTGTTCCACCCACACCGGCTGGAGTGAAGCAGAGACACGCCCCCCCCCCCCCCCCCGCCCACAATTGGTGCCCAAAGATCATCAAAAGAGCTCATTTTGCCTTTTCCCCTTACCTATGTCAGACACCATGTGAGGCCCAGGACTCTCAATGACTATCTTCCTCTCCTCACTTAAATTGTCCTATGGCCTTGCACACACTGTCCCTCTCACAGCTGGCAAGAGTAGCCAGAAAAGAAGGATGATCCAGAGAGGAGTCGGGAAATCTGCAGTGGCTCTGTCCTCCAGAGAAGTAAAAACTGGCACAACTGTAGGGACTGGCCTTGGAGTGGTGTATGGCTACTTCCTTCACTGACAGGTTGCTGGGGATGGTCAGCTGTGGCAAAAATGGGAACCTGAGTGAAATCTTTTCTGGTAGCTTCTGGCTTTTCCCATGAAATAAGTTGTCAGATGTGAATGAAGGAGGGACATTGGGGATTATAGTGAAGAAAAGAACATTTTAAGGATAAAAAAATAAAGAATGAAATAGTTATCTGTGTGATTAAGAGAATGAAGGGCTACAGAAATACAGCATGACTATACAGGGACATCAGCACCCTATTCTCTGCATAAAATCCTGCTGTGGTTTTTCATCTCAGATGGAAAAGTCCTCGTCACCTCTGACTACATCTCCTACTGCTCTAGTGCTCATGTATCCTGCTCCAGGTCGACTTGGCTCTGCAGGTCTTTGACACTCCAGAAAGACTCCTGACCCATGGACTTTGCTTTTACCTATAAGCCTTTCTTCCCAGATCGCCCACCTAGTACCTAGCCTCTCCTTGACGTTTTGCCCTAATATGCCATCTCAGTGAGGCCTCCCTGCATTGCTCACTCTCAATCAAAACCTCGCTCAGCAGCCTCCATCCCTCCTCTGTTTTATTCTCCCCAATTACATCGATCAAATCCTGAGCTAAAATAAAATCAATTTTTTGTATTGCTTTTCTCCCCAATGGAAAACATGTTCCTTGTATTTTATCAGTGGTTACAACTGTGCCCAGCACATACTAGCAATAAATAAGATTTGCTGAACAAATAAATGGGGTAAATTTCAAGGAGACATGAACTTATTTTTGCATTTTCTGTTTCTGATTTTGATGAACAGGAAATATTCATTACATGCCAAAAATATACAGGCACTGATCTTGAATGGTGTATGCACTTATAACTCAATAACACAAGCGCATGGAGACTTTGAAGCTGTTTACACCCACAGAATGAAGCTAAAACAATTTTAAGCATCTACATAATCTATATGAAGAAATATGTTAGCAGCCTAATCTAGTTGGATGCATTTCTAACTTCTAACATCTCATTTTGAAACTGAAAATACAAGCCTATTAGTCCACTTCTGAATAGTTGGTTTAGGCTATTTGTATACTTACTATACTGAAAATCATCTTGAATTTCTTAGCTCGGGAGCTCCTTATAAGCATGTATTATTCATTTTTGTATATCCAATGGTTACTTATTTTGTGACACATAACATGCATCCTATACAATATTATTACTATTTCCTTTCTGATTTTATTTTTAAGATTTTATTTATTTGTTTTTTCATAAGAGACGCAGAGAGAAGCGAGACATAGGCAAAGGGAGAGGCAGGCAACCTGTGGGGATCTTGATGCAAGATTCAATCCCTGGATCCTGGGATCATGACCTGAGCCAAAGTCAGACAACCACTGAGCCACCCAGACACCCTCTATCTGATTTTATAAGACACATTTATATATGGTTCGAGTATTACAATTCTCCCTTGTTTGGCCTTATTGTAGCCACAAAGTAGCATGCTTCTCTTTTCATATTGCTGAAGTCTGAAGATACACACCCTAGGAAAGAAAATATAGCTTTTTGCTTAAATTGACAATAAAATTAGTAAAATTTATAATTCAAGACTACTTCTATTTTGTACATTGAATAATCAGTTTAGGGTACTCATAGATGAAATTAATTGGATATCTTCTAAGTTCTGCTTTTCACTACATAAAAGTTAGTTGCATTTTACATCCAGAGTGAAATATGGATTTATAGAAAATAGGTGCTTGCATAAAGAAAAAAATTCTGAAATATTTCAGGGAACCAATGTGTGATTATCTCATAGTTCTCTTCAAACTGAATTTTGAATGGGAGTGATGGATTTGTAAATCACAATGGGTTGGTCTATCATCCACAATCTTGAGACCATATTTCTCTAAATAAGCAACTTACAAAATAGTGATCTACTTAAAGAACCATGGCTATTTTTTGGGAAGGATATTTAAGAACATAATTATGGAAAGCAGAAATGTTTAGTTTTCTGGCTAACAGTATAGTATGGTTGGGAGTCTGGCTGTTGGATAAAAATAAGCAATTAAAATTTATTGATGTGTCCAAGTTTTAACACATTTTATCATGATTACTCATAATGTAAATAGGTCCTTATATCTGATTAACATCCTTCCTTTATGATGAAATCTCTGTTATTTTATTTTGAAGAACAATGTAAATAGTGCTGTCATTTCCTTCGGACACTCCTGTTACTGGTCAGTATTGCTAGGTACTGCTTCTTATAGGCTTTAGTATACAGTTAGTCAGTGGCCAACAGTATTAAAACACTATTTTGTTCAAAGAACGGTCAAACAGGTATGCTCTCTACTTGCAATAAAATGAACAAAGTAGCCCTAGTGTGGCACTAGGATTCTAAATAGTATATGCAGATTTAAAGAAATGGATTCACTTTTATTTTTAAGATATCTTTCTGGCAGCTAAAAATACTGGTAGGTCACCTTTGGTTTTAGGATTCTCTCTTAACACAACTTCATCTAGCCAATCCTACATGGGACCAACTTATGTTTTGTTCTGTATCTGATGATTCCAGAACCTGCATGTTTTTAATCTGATCATTGTTATGTTTCACTGATATTTAATTTTTTTCTTTTTTTAAAGATTTATTTTTATTTATTTATTCATGATAGACATATAGAGAGGGAGACAGAGGCAGAGACACAGGCAAAGGGAGAAGTAGGCTCCACGCTGGGAGCCTGACACGGGACTCGATCCCGGGACTCCAGGATCACGCCTTAGGCCAAAGGCAGGCGCCAAACCACTGAGCAACCCAGGGATCCCCCCTTTAAAATTTGTCTTATGATGGCTGATTTTCCTGAGTGTGTTTGCATTTACTGAAACTTAATGGGGGATTTTAGGATATATTGGGACCAATCCACATAAGTTTTGCTCTCACTCTTAGAGCACAGTTGATTCCCATGGATAGTCCTCCCTCCAAGGCCCCGACTGGGGCTTCAACTAAAACCCTGAAATATTAACCCAGACATCTTCCCCTTGTCTGGCATTGGACTCCATGAGGGACTAACAAATCAAACCCTTTTCTGATCTTTAGCTTCCTCGCTGTTGGTTTCCACTAGGCTTCTGCACAGTCACAGCTTAGGAGTAAACCAATAATTTGGGGAAAATTCACATGCAGATATTTAGGCCACTTCTCTCATGTTTCCTAATACTCAGGTAAGATATTTTGTGAGACCTGAACTACTTCTGTCTCTTTGCCAGGCAAGACTATACTTTTCACTCAGGTTTCATTTCTGCATGTCTTCATTTGGAGAACTCTGGAAAAAGCCAACTGAGCATGCCACTCAAGGATGCGATGCTGTTTTTACTGATCCATCAAGCATCATGGGACAACAAGCTTTCCTGAGCATTTTAAAGTCAATGTTTTACTCATTTTTGAAAGGATATTATGTTATTTGTTTTAGAGAGAGTGTGCAGCAAGCTGGGGGGAAAAGCAGAGGGAGAGGGGGAAAGATTCTTAAGCCGGCCGTTCCACTGAGCATGGAGCTCACTGCTGGGCTCGATCCCATGATGCTGAGATCATGACTGGAGCCAAAATCAAGAGTCAGATGTTTAATCTACTGAGCCAGCCAGCTCCCCCGAAGCTGATGTTTTAAAACACAGCAGTGTTCTTTCTCCATCCAAGCCTTAGTAAATAGGAACTGGGTACTAGGCTCAGCATATTATAGGTATGAATGCTCTGTCCTTCCATTCTTTTTTCTGCACTTACTGATTTTTTTATATTTTAAATTCCTTTTATTTTTCTGTGACTGACTTATTTCACTTAGCATAATATTCTCAAGGTTCACCCACATTGTCACATATTGCAGAATTCCTTCTCTTTACAGGCTGGGTGTATTCCATTGTATGTCTGTACCACGTTTTCTTTACACATTCATTAACTCATTCAATATCGAGTTTGTTTCTACACTTTGCCTGTTGTGATTGTGCTGCAGTGAATGAGGAGATGTTTACATCTCAAGATCTCGATTTCAATTCTTGTGGATAACATCTAGACGTTGTATTGCCAGGTCTTATGGTAGCTCAATTTTTACTACTTCGAGCAATGTCCATAGTGTTTTCCACAGTAGTTACATCGTTTTGCATCCTCACCAACAATCAATGTGTAAAATGTTGAGGATGACTAAAATTTGGAGAATGGGGTAGATTCTACTTGTTATCTCTTGGTATCTTTCTATGTAAAAATATACCCCCATGCATTTATTTGGGTACATTTCTCAGATATTCCCATAATTGTAGGTGGTATGACTAGTCTGGCCATTGGGAACAAGGGCAAATTTTATGCTCTCCTGGGATAGAGTGAACATTTTTCAATACGTGTCTCCTGGCTACATTGTAGGTCACATGTCAGGTGACTTCACATGTCACTTCTCCAGTCATGAGATGATCCCAGGAATAAAAATATGCACAATGAGAGCAACAAGGTTAGAGAAGCTGTGTTCTCTGCCTATCAATTCTTCAGCCTCCTCCCTCCTACGATGGTTCTCTTGCAGCTCCGTTAGTATGATAGAAAAGTCAACTTCTATATTGTTTAAACCAGTGTTCATTTTTATGCTTCTCATAGCCACATATAGTCCTAAACAATACAGTCTTTAATTTGGATGATGTATGATGATTTATTTTAAATTTCCATTGTGCAGATATTATATTTATGAAGATACATATACAGAGCAAATGGGAAAAAAATCAAAGTTTGTAATCATGATTTAATGTTGGACCCTGGCTCACGGGTGCCAACGTGTCCCGGTGGACGCCCCAGAGACTCGGACCCCAGACAGGCAGATGTAACTAGCAAGAGGGTTTATTGAACGTTTGCGCAAATGGGCTCTCCGCCTCAGAGGTGGCAGAGAGCCCCGATTAGCAATTACAGGCATCTTTTAAAGGCAAAAAGCCGCGGGAGTAGCATAGCATTCGGGTTATGACATGATTGATTTCTTTGAAGGTCAACACGAACATGTTCAGGGACTTTCCAGTCAGGGCGTGGGGGGGGGGGGGGATGGTTTTTTTTATTTCAGAAAAACAGAATGTTTTTGTTGCTTAAGTTCTAGGAAGGCGCCTGGATGGGCTGCCTCTGGGTTAGGCCTGGTCCTACTCATGGGGGCGGGGGTGTGGGGTTTCTTCAATTTTATTTCCTATTCCTTTTTTTAAAGCTATCGATATTTATATTTGTGAACCCAGAGGCCCATAAGATGCCTTTTATAATGTCAATATTTTAAATAAGGAAAAAAGTCATGCCAAAATTAGGAAGGCAATGCCAAAATCCAATTGATATGTTCATATTAAAAAATGTAACACAGGAGCAGATAAAAGTTGCATGTTAGTGGCAGTTATAGACACATTTGTGAAGATGTTAAAATGCAGTATTATTGGTATAAGGGGAGGTTGAGCTCATTAAAACATAAAACAGATAAGGGAGAAATTCCCTTTAATTTTAATTTACTGTTTCAGGGTGTATTTACCTTATATTCTGAACTCTTTAATCACACTATCTTCTAATCCATTTTAAATGATCAGATATTAAACAATTTGCATTATCCCAAACAGCTGAGACACCTTGGCGAACTGGCAATGCAACAGATGACTGTGTCACAGTGCAAGCTGATTAGGTTCCAGGACCCTTCATTTACCTAGTTAAAATAACTTTCTCCTATTTCAATACAAAGCAAAAATTCCTGGTACAAAAGACATCAAGCCCACACTATTAGGTCCTCACTAATCATTTGGTTTTAGGTGAAATCTCTTTGCTTCCTATAATCATTTGAATACGTCTTTTTAGTTTGTTAAAAAAAAAAGTTATGTAAATTTCCTCTGATATTTTTGGGCAAAATTGAGATACATGCTTTTCGGATGACTCATGTTGCAATGCAGCAAGCATCTGCTCAGATTACCAGGAGGCATTAAATAAAAAGTGAGCATGTGTGCATCTTTAAGACATTAGACATGACCAGCTGTTTCATATTCTCAGAGCCCTTTCAATAATAAAGGCTCCCCGAAGCTTCCAGGTGAGCTGGTTTGGAGAGGTAGAGGAAGCTAGGAGGTTGGGCTTGCAGGCAAGGAGATGTAATAGCATTGCTCAGCACTCTTGCATTTTCTAGGGTGAGCTGGTGACTGCTCCCCCAGCAGGAGGGCAGGCCTTAGGCCAAAATCCATGTCTAGAAAGACAAAACAACCTACAGACCTTGTACAAATACCCCTTTAGAATATAAAATATTTAGATGCTCACTGTAAATGCAATTCTAAATATAGAGAAATTGGGCTCCTCTCATCTGTTCAGACTGCATTAAAAGTCATCTTAAATAAGCATAGCAGGAATCCTGTTATACTGCAAAAGAAAGCTTTTATACTTTTCTCCTTTCATAGCTGATAACTAGAATAATTAAATTCCTTTAATATGATATCCTTCCCAACATCACTTGTAAAGCACACTTCAAAAAGGTCACTTACTCAAGTTTAAAGTACAAATGACTGGAGTATGTGGATGGCACCGTTGTTTGAGGGTCTCTGACTCTTGATTTTGGCTCAGGTGGTGATCTCATAGTCCTGGGATTGAGCCCCTAGTTGGGGTCTCTGCACAGTGGGGAGTTTGCTTCAGGATTTTTTCTCTCCCTTTGCCCTTCTCCCAGCTCCTGCGCACTCTCTTTCTCTTTCAAATAAATAAATACATATTTAAATAAATAAATATAGTACAAAAGACCAACACTGTACAGTAAGCACTTTAAACAGAAACTTATATCAAGTACCTTCTATTATAGTAGTCCCAATCAGGGTATTCCTAAGTGAAAGTAAGCCCTGATTCTCTGGAAATGAATCTGCTACAAATAGATGTGAATGACACCCCACCTATATCCACTGCTCTGTGGCATGCCTGGTGGGCTTAGCTATCTGATCCATGGGCAGACACTTGGTGCTGATGATAATCAGGTTCCCATCCTCAGTTACCTGAAGAGAGACATAAAAACTGGAGTCACATATGCTGAGACTCACCAAAGGCAGAATTCTCAAGGCAATATCCACCAACTCCTATTACCGATTTTCTAGTGGTATCCTGGCTTCTTCCTCAGGTCCCCAGCTTCACTGTTAAGTTCTTATTTTAATGTGATGAGCTACTATAGTGCCTCCTCCACCCCCTAAATTAATAAAAGTCAATTTCTATTGCTTCCAATCAAGAAAACATTACTAATACATGAACTAGTCTATTCTCGTATTTTGTGCCATTTCTATATTTCTAGTGTCTAGGCTTTTACAGACATCAATATTTTACAAACCTCTTTTATTTCAAATCCGTATCATCTAAGCTGGTAGAACATATTGACAAGATAAATTTTTTGATTGCTTAAAATGTACTCTTTTAAAATTCAAGAGAACCCCTTTTTTAGATAGGAAGAATGGAAAGACATTTGGAATCGATAGGATATGAATTATAAGAGGAAGATTGGCAAGAAAAAGGTACATCAGATGGGATCCTGTAAGGTACTTAAACCCAGAGACATTGGAAAGTATTCAAAGCATTTGAAGCTGGCGTTAAACATTATCAGATTTACATTTACCAGTGGGGAATGGACAGGAGATGAGCAATGGAGAAATTGAACCAGGGTAGGGATTTGTCGCTGTTGCCAAAATGGGAAACAACAATAGCCACAATGATTGGATATTGGCAGTAGGAATGCAGAAATCTAATCAGTTCTGAGAGAAATGTTCAGGAATTTCAAGGACCTGTGGTTTAATTATCCGTCAGTCAAAGTGCCATGATGATAATGTGAGATGACGATTGTCCTATAGGTTTCTTCCTTGTTCAGGTATAAGATATCACAATCAAAAATGAAGAAAAATAGTAATTTGGGGAGGATTGGAGATATTCAGTGATTAATTCAATTTTAGACATTTCCAGTTCGAAGGACTTGCAGACCCATGGGAGAAGATGGTCAGCAGGTTGCTGGAAGGTTGGGACTGAGAATTAGGTTGAAGATACCAGTGGAGAAGTGGTCCACGTAGAGGTGATAGTTTAGGGATTGAGAATGGGTACAATTACCAATGGAGAAAATGCAGAAACAGAGAAGAAGTGGCCTTAACTATTGGGGAATGCTATATTTTACAGAGGTAGGTGATTGTATTTGTTTGCTCTGGCTGCCATATAACAAAATACCACAGATGGAGGGGCTTAAATGACAGAAATGGAATTTCTCATTGTTCTGGTGGTCAAGTGTTGGCAGGTTTTGTTTGTCTTTAAAAGGACACCACCCCTGTTGGATTAGGGCCCCACCCTTCTGACTTCTTTTGACCTTAATTACCCCTTTAAAGGCCCTATCCAAATGCATCACATTGGGGGTAGGTCTTCAATATATGAAGGGGAGATACACAAGTCCACAATAATGATCCAGAGAAGGGTGACTGGAGAGACGTTTGAAGGCAGAGGAAAATGCAAGTAATACCATGAGCACAGAAGTCCAGGGAAATCAAGAACAATGACTAAAGCTTAAAAGAATCAAGTTCAGGGTAAGAAAAACTAGAGTCAGGGTGAGGAAAGCTCAGGAAATAGAAACATTCAATTTAGAAAGTTCTTTTTTAAAGTTTGTCTCTGAAAGGAAGAGAAAGTTAGCATTCGCTGCTGAAAGCAAATGCAGTGTTGACCAAAATCATCTGCTCGGTTTTGTTAGAAAAAACTGGCCTATATGTAAATGGGGAGGTAAGGCAGGAGACCTAGCAGTCTGTTTACAGTGAGAAGTTCCTGTGAGGAGGATTGATGACCTTTGTAAATAATCAGTGGACGTTGTGAGAGAATTGGTGGGTAGAGAGGTTTGAGACTTCGCATGTGGGTGCTGCTTATTATTCCATACTGACCACTCTCATCCTGGTTATGTGATTCCTCCCAGGGATGCTCATAAGCCTGGCTTAGGTAAAGAGACAGCCATGTTTTGTTTTGTTTTTCTTTTCAAACTCTGGATTTTCCTTTCAAGTGTGTGTGATAGACTAAAAATTAAGAAAATGAGTTTAAAAAATTGACAAAGGTGTCAAAGTCCATGGACTATGAAATCTAAATTAGTTGGGGAAGAGGTGGATTTTATTTATGTGATAACATTTACACAGAGCTTACTAAAAGCTTGTAATTCTAAGAACTTAACAGAAATTAACTCATTTAAGCAACGACCAGGGCAGGATATGAGAAATGGTGTCAAAGGGAGGCCCCAAGGCAATCACAGAACTAATTAATTATTAGGACCAATTGAAAGTATTAAACAGTGTTTTATGCATTGTCTTATATTTTATTCTTCAGTGAGATTCTTGGAAACACCATGTCAACTTACAAACATAGGAAAAGGTGACATTGAAAGCTCTTTTTTGTTGTTGTTGTTGTTTTTTAAGATTTTATTTGTTCATGAGAGACACACACAGAGAGAGTAAAAGCTCTTTTATGTGGGGTGACTGGGTGGTTCAGTTGGTTAAGTGTCTGCCTTCAGCTCAGGTCATGATCCCAGAGTCCTGGGATTAAGCCCCACATGGGGCTCCCTGCTCAGCGGGGAGTCTGTTTCCCCCTCTCCCTCTGCCCCTTTCCCCACTCATTCTTGCTCTCTCTCTCTTAAATAAATAAAATCTTTTTTTAAGTTTTTTTGTGACTAAAGATTAGGCATTTAGATCTAAGAGCTGATAATGTTATAACATTATCATAACTCAGAATTCCTAACATTAAAATAAATTCTTATTTGACAGCTTATTAACTCTATGCAACTTTGTTTCATTTCTCAATCTATTGAGGAAATCTTAAACAGACACTCTGGGAGGCATGTGAAACTTGATGGGATTTGGAGCCTTCACTCAAGGCTCATTCTCTGAGCATAAACAGGAAGATCTGCTCTTGACTCTTGTTGATCTCTATTACACTTTTGTACCACTTCTCAGGCTATGGGATATTTTTAAAAATTATTTTTATTATTTTTTTAGCCAGGGAGAAAAAGAGGATATTAGGCCATCCCACATGAATTTGATGGTGTTTCTTCTAGAGCTTACTAATTTTTTGTTGTTTGTTTGATTTTATTTTTTTTAATTCTCCTCTTTATCCATCATCCCTTGGGCCTTCCCTATTTTGAGTTGATTAAAATGTAATCTTGGGTTGTATATTACAGCCAATTCTAAATTTTATCTGAAGTGTGAGTTCTTTACTAATTGTTTTGTTTCTGTTGGTTGGCCTTTGCCTTGGTATTGTCATGTGGCTTTATTCCTATGGCGTGCCTCATATTTGATCTAGAAATATATCTTCCTTCTTTTTTCTTCCACCTGGGGACAGAAGAAAAACATCTATTTATAAAAACCTCACCAAAGATCATTTGACCCCCAAAGCAATGGTGATTTAGGGTTCTGGGATACTTCTTGTTTACTTGCTACAAATGTAGAATATTGCCACATTCAGAATCTAATAACTATTTTATTCCAAGTTTATTTTTTTTAATATGCTGTCTATTTCCAGAAACTTGTGTCTCTTTTCTGACCTATGGGGATTTGTTTTTCAGAGTCTAGTTAGTTTTTGATATGGCATTATTGAAATACCTATGGTTATGAAATATTGGCAAATAATCTTGTAGGTGATGTTTACAAAATAATATATCTCTGAGATCATATCCCAAGTTCTGCCCCCCTGCCCACAACAAGGAGAGGCCATGTGAAATATATTATTACACTGAATATAAAGTGCAAAACACTTGAATTTGTTATTAAATTGTCACATAGTTCACAATTACTCAAATTAGACTAGCATAAGAACAGTTTTTAAATGCTTACAATGGAGAAAGGGAGGACTTTTATTTCAAAGTACTTCTGAAAGGTTTCAAAATGTTAAAACAACTTGCAAAGATTTTTTTAAAAATTTTGTCCCAAACTTGGAGAGCCACTATTCTAAGGAATTATGAGGACAGAATTGTAAAGGGAAGTTGAGAACCAAATCCAGTGAATACACTCACTGCTTGTACCCCAGTGAGAAGTAATCCTGGCAGACTGGGAATGAAATCCTGGAGTGGAGAGCTTCCTGTTGGAGGCACTGCTTTTGTGTTGTGCCTATCCTGAAGCCATACTCAAAACTGTGTTGTGTCTACTAAGCAGATATCCATAATGCTTTTGTAAAGTTTGGGAGACAGTGATTTTTGTTAGTTCATTTTTTGTTTTCATATCCTAGAGTAGAATATGATCAAACTTTCTATTATAACAGATCTCACATCATCCCTCAAAGGTCCATTCCCTCCCACTAATTCCATCTCTCCTTCTCAGTCAACATGTAGATTCTAAGCCCCTTTTGGTGGGAGCAATTAAACTATTTTCTGTTTTCATTTCCACTCTGCTGAACAAACCCAGGCCTGCAATGTTTTCCTGTAGAGGATCATCCCCTCCCACCCACCCTAACACACAAAGAGTTTTAAATTGGTTGTCTCAGAGGCTGGTTGGCTATACTCAGGATCTCCACACACTTCAGTTTTTCTTTCTGTTTCATTAATTTCCTTTAATTATAAACCAACAGAAGTTTCTGTAATTAAAAAAGTGTTAAGCATATTAGAAAAAATATTAGAATAAGGATATGTATACTGAACATGTTATTATTTTACACAATTCAAAGACTTTTTGTGGATGTGGTGAAGAAGTCAGGAGGCATGGTATCATAAAAATAGTTATAAATCAGGTTCTTTGGGATAGGATCAGAAGAAGGTCAGTGTTGGAGTAGGTGCTGGTAGTTCTAAGAGTGCTTTTTCCATTTTCCTAACACTTTCCTAACCTATATCAAGCCAGAATACTATGTTGCTTTCTCTCTGCCTCAGTATGTTCACAACAAAGTGGAAGTAGTAGGAAAAGTGACATAGCATAAAGAAAGGGGAGAAGATGAAAATCCATCATATTTGTTTTGTTTTGTTTCATAGCAGGAATACAAACATATGGAACCAACTAATGAAAACTGCCCTTGTCTGCCTCACATGGAACACCTGAATAGCAGTGAAGAATTTAGAAAAAAAAAAAACAGACATAAAATCACTTGCTTCTGTCAACTGCCTTTAGTTTCTTACCTTATGGGATTAGATCAAGCAGTCAGACACCTAGATTCCAGTCCCTTTGGGTATTACGGTTTACACTTAGAACATGCTCTGGTGTTAGATGTTAAGACTACTGGCCTTTCCACGGCTCCCTTTTTCTTTGCTGTTACCTAACTCAGTATCCCTAAGTGAGCAGGTAATGTGCGGTCTTGGAATTTCAATTCCCATACTTACTCTGCCTCTAAATGCAATCTGTTTTTTATTAGTAATTTAGAGTTAATGTACTTTGCAGAAAGTCTCCCTGTTCTGAGGTTATTCACACCTGCCATGAAATTCTGAAATATCCAAAGAGAGGCACTAATTTTATCCAACCATAAAACTCCTGCACTACAATATTCTACTACTAATGGTGTTCAAAAGTTCCTTCCTTCCTTCCTTCCTTCCTTCCTTCCTTCCTTCCTTCCTTCCTTCCTTCTTCCCTTCCTCCCTTCCTTCCTTCTTATTTTAAAAATGTAAGGATTTTGTTTTGGTTAAGCATGCAGCCATGGATATTTGCACATTCTTAAACAAGATTTTATCAATCAATTAATTCTTAACTGGACTAAAATCTGGTCTCTCTCTCTCTCTCTCTCTCTCTCTCTCTCTTTTTAAACAGAGAAGTTCTTCAGAAAATAATTGCAAGGGAAAAGTGACCTCTAGTAATATTGCTTATCATAGAAATTTTGAGAAGAAACATATTGGCTAAAACTGAAATTATAGAACATCTCTCGATACTAATTATCAATAGATACACATACAACCTAAACTCAAGATGCTAGACTTTTTTTTTATTATTTATTTATGATAGTCACACAGAGAGAGAGAGAGAGAGAGAGAGAGAGAAAGAGAGGCAGAAACAAGGCAGAGACATAGGCAGAGGGAGAAGCAGGCTCCATGCACCGGGAGCCGGACTGGGACTCGATCCCGGGTCTCCAGGATCGCGCCCTAGGCCAAAGGCAGGCGCCAAACCTCTGCGCCACCCAGGGATCCCAAGATGCTAGATTTAATTGACCCTTTATATGTAGTGACTGAAGATGAACGCCAAAACTTTGGAAAAGTGATCTCATGTCCTTGGTAGCAAATTTGAAAGAAAGAACTAAGCAAGATTTGCTATATTTATTATATGCATTTATTCATATATTGTTACTTATATAGTATATATTATATGTAAATATATATGACACAGTATCATAAGATACTATATATTTATAATATGTATATACTGTTTACAAAACAAGAAAAACTTTTTTGAAGGAAGCAATAGTCTAGAGTTATTCTGAAATTGGGGTCAAGCTTAGGCATAAACACGTATAATGCCAGATTGGTAAATACTGGAAATTTTGAGGTGTTTGTTTAACTTATTATACATATAGAAAGCTTTGAAGGCAAAAAACACTAAAACCAAAAATAAATTAAAAATATAAATAAATAAATGTATTAATTTGCTAACATGTAAAATTTATAAGGCAGTCACCTGCTGGTCTTCTAAGGACTGATACTGTCCCCATCGCCTGCTGTTACAGACAATTTCCATGGTGGCTAGGAAATACTTTTCTTAAATGATGCATATATTAGAATAAGATAAAAAGTACAGAAAAAGTACAGAAGAACAGTATAGTCTTGTGAAAGGATCCTACTAAAATGTATATCTATTTGGTTTGTCTTAAGCAGTTTACCAAAGCCATTAGCCTAGTGCCATGTTAGAGAGGTAACATGTTAGTGTTGAAGACACATACATCTGGTTTCTATATCTGGGCCCATCAATTAATATTTGCATGTCCTCAGGCAAATTAAACTACCTGTCTTTTTTAGTTTTTTAGTCTTTCAATTTGGGAAAGTAATAGGTAATTTTTATAAGTATTTTATAAAAATTTTACAAGATTGTTGGTGCAGAGTATAAAATAAGAGTGACCACATAGTTTTTACTTACAGATTATAGTTTTAGAACACATATATATATGCAAAAGAGAATGTGGAATCTTTTGGAAAAGTGGGGCTCATCAATACTGACTCATTTTATCTTATATCTTAACAGTTTCCCTTAGTATCCATTGAAATTATGGCTAACATAACAAACAATACAGACTGAAGAAAAAGCTCTGACAGTTTTTGTATTTTAAAAAAGTGTAGGGGATCCCTGGGTGGCGCAGCGGTTTGGCACCTGCCTTTGGCCCAGGGCGCGATCCTGGAGACCCGAGATCGAATCCCACGTCGGGCTCCCGGTGCATGGAGCCTGCTTCTCCCTCTGCCTGTGTCTCTGCCTCTCTCTCTCTCTCTCATTCTGTGTGACTATCATAAATTAAAAAAAAAAAAAGTGTAAGGTGTAATCTTAACAGTTTATCTTTTCCTCACTAGAAGATCTTAAACTGGGTCAAATATGTGAGGTATATCATCCTTGCCTTGGTAATTCATCCACCAATAAGGCTATGGAAGGCACCACACTAGTTCTAGGAAAATGGGAAGGGTTATTTCTGACTCTTTAAGACTATTATGCAATAAAATTTCTGCCACTTTATAAGAAACAAAGACTCCTTAGGTATATAGTACAAAATTTAGAAGTAAATTATGAGAACATTAGTATAAGCATTGCTTCTGGAGATTGTAAAACTTTTAGGGCATATTTCTTCACTTTTTCATTCTCCTAAACATGAAAAAAAAAAACCTTTGCAGACTAAACATTCAAGATATTATTTGCTTATTAAATATTTGCTTGGAAGTTTGGGAAATGCGTCTTGTAGGTATCCTATGCTTGGTTATCAGGGAAGTGCTATAATTGCCAAGAGATCTAATAATTTAAAAGGCCGTGCTTTCCATTGCTGGCAAGTCAGTGAATAAACATAGAAAGGGTGGTACAGTTTGGTGGAGAGACAATGCCAGTTAGTAAAAGTAAATATTATTTAATAATGACAAGTGCAAAATCTGACAACATACCTTTTAAATGTTGTACTTTAATAAGCCAAAATTTGTGGAGAACATTGGATACAGTATTGCAATACAGTATATTGCAGTATTCAGATATTAATCATAATATGCAGTCTGAAAGAAAATAATTTCTACAAACTCAGTGCCCCAACCTGAAATTTATAAAGGAAACTATTCCTGATTTTTGCTGTGATGGTTACCTTTTAGGCACAGACCTTAATGGGGGCAGCATTTCTAGTGACCCTTCCATTTTATCAAAATGTCATCCCACAGAAACACCAAATATATTCCCTTTGCTTACTTCTTTACCATGGCCAATCTTACACAACAGTAGTTTTGCAAAGAGTTTTATACTTCTGCACAATCCCTGGTAAGTTTCTCTATTTCATATTTTCCTTTGGTCTCACTTTTCAACCTAGTCTTCCTCCAGGTTTAGCTCACACCTCACCCACTGTGCCATCTGGAAATATTATTAGATGAGTAACAATTACATTTCTGCTGAAAGACTCGGGATTATCTGAAATATTATTTGATGATGCATCATCCTACAGGATGTAATACTAAAACTGTCACATACTATATCACGCTAGCCCCGACTATCAGATAACACCTGAATGGGCCCCTCCATCAAGTTCTGATTACTGTCAACAAGAGGTTAGCAATTGAGAAAGAGTAAAATTTACTGAATAATGGCATCTGACATGTCTCCACAGCTGGCAAAGACATGCAACAGATGAAAAGGTAGCACATAATATAACTTTCATTTCTCAGCAAAGGCACACACTCTACTGTGAGACATTTCAACAACTGCTTATGACTTCTGTTAGATTCCCCCTTTTCTCCTAAAATGCAATTAAATGCAGGAAGGCTGTGCTATAATTTATATATATATTTATGCCCATTCAATGAACACTTCCTAGCTATTCACACTAGATTGAAATTTTCCCTGGGACAAAAAGCCATTAGTTGCATGTGGTCTGAGCTTCCATGTTTAGGGACAAAATCTCTTTACCAAAATCTCTCCTTTCCGTCTCCCAACTTCCTTAATCTCCTATTTGTCCTTCCAGCAAGAGTGGTTTCTGCTTAAGTAAGAGCTAAACAAAACAAAACCCTTTGTTACACCCCCAAAATGGAAAATTTCTGCTTACTGGATGCCTGCTGGCTCCCCATCATGCTCCAGAGAAGTATGGACCCTCCCTTTTCTGTGTACCTAAATCTGTCCCTGGTAACAGAGCACGGGGTGGGAAGGAGGAGTCTAACCTGGCCTTAAATAACACGTCCTTCTCTTCTTTCTTTTTCCCATAGGGAAGAAAATAAATCAGAATGCACTGATGCAAAGTATAAGAAATGCCCTTAACCTTATTTCCAGAGAATACCTTGTGGTTATGCACATATAAGATTCTCACAGAATTTTAATGCAAACTCTTTGTATCTGTTGTGACTTCATGGCTGCCAACTATTGTTTGGAGGCTAGATCTGTGACCAGCATTTTACACTTTTGTAATTACTTCCAAATTCAAAACACTGGTGGTTTAAAAGTTTAAGACTAACTTATCAAAGAATTTAAAGTATCTATGCTGTACAAAGGACTCATGTTTTCTGTGTTGAACATTTAGATGTGGAACATTTAATTAACTATTACCTGGAACTGGATTATTTATGACACACAGTAGTCAAACAAGAAAGTGTAGATAAATACCTGACCTCAATGCCCAGCTCAGCCAAGTTTGATATATTTTGAAATGCATACTAACTACTAACTGTAGTTTTACTATTTGGGAAGAAAGATGAAGATTTTGCCAAAGCATTCTGGAAAATGAGTTGCAAATTTAATATTCTGCCAAACTTTGTACCTACTGCAATTTTCTGCACTGGATAGGTGTGCAATAAATGTTGGCAGACTGCATAAAGTAAGACAATAGTTTCAATATTTTAAACATGGTTTATATCAAAGCCTTAAATGTAAAATTTAATGTTAGGAAGCACTGGTTAAGGTTCTAAATGTGCTATTAATATAGGTCATTTTTTTGCAAGTGATTTTATGCTCTTAAAAAAAAAAAAAGGAAGAAAAGCCAGACCTCTACCTCAAAGAAGGGCTCCAAACACTGAGAGCATTACTGAGAGCGTTTATGACATAGTCTTTGATCTCCTTGTACATCCAGTAAATACAAAACATTCCTAGTTTTTTAAGGATGCACATACCTGCACATATTATGACTTTAACAAATGTTTCAAACTGCATTTTGAAAGTTATGATTTGGTAAAGCTCCAAACACATTTCTCCTAGTAAATTTCTAACACCAATCCCATGAGTTTCAAAGTTTGATGATTCTGCGTGTTGCAAGGGGCCTTGCATGCAAAATTTTACTCTGTTTCACAGACATTGTTTTGTGTTTCAGATGATGAAAGTACAATGCAAATAGCTATAAAAATGAATGAAAGCACCTGGCAACTTTGATATACACACCTCATTATAGACTAGCTTTGCATATGAAGGCTGAAATTAGATTGGATATACAATAGGAAATGCATTATAAGATTCAAAAGCTTATAGTATTTTTTTGAGGTCCAGTCTGGCTAAGTATTTTTCACAGGTACAGGATGAAGTTTTGCGGACATATTCTAGAATATCTTTAGTTCTTTCATACTTAACATTAATATTTTAACAACAAAATGCCCTTTATGATTTTAATTTAAATTTTAGTTAACATGCAGTGCAATATTGGTTTCAGGACTAGAATTCAATGATTCATCACTTATATACTGAACACCCAGTGCTCACCACAAGTACCCTTCTTAACCCTGTCACGCGTGTAGCCCATCCCCCACCCACCCCGTCCATCAGCCCTCAGTTTGTTCTGTCTCTTATGGTTTGTTTCTCTCCTTTTTTCCCTTTCCCCTTCTCATATATTCATCTGTTTTCTTTCTTAAATTCCACATACGAGTGAGATCACATGGTATTTGTCTTTGACTGACTTAACCACTAGCTTATGGCAGGATTTCATTCCTTTTGATGTCTGAGCAATATTCTATCACATGTGTGTACCACATCTTCTTTATCCATTCTTCACTCACGAATATTGGAGCTCTCTCCATAGTTTGGCTATTGTTGATAATGCTGCTATAAACATCGGGGTGCGTTTCACCCTTCAAATCTGTATTTTTGCACCCTTTGGGTAAATACGTAGTAGTGCAACTACTAGGGTAGTTCTATTTTTAACTTTTTGAGGAACCTTCATACTATTCTCCGGAGTAGCTGCACCAGTTGCCTTCCCACCAAGGGTAGGAAAGAAATTCTCCTTTTTCTGCATCCAACACCTGTTGTTCTTGTGCGGTTAATTTTAGCCATTCTGACAGGTGTGAGGTGAATATCTCATGGTAGTTTTGATTTGCATTTTCCTGATGATGACTGATGTAAAGTATCTTTTTATGTGTCTGTTAGCCATCTGGGATGTCTTCTTTGGAAAATTATTTATTCATGTCTTCTCCTCAGTTCTTAACCTGATTATTTGTTTTTGGGGGTGTGTTCTTTACAGATTTTAGATACTAACTCTATCATATATGCCATCTGCAAATATCTTCTCCCATTCCAAAGGCTGCCTTTTACTTTTGTTGACAGTTTCCTTCGCTGTGCAGAAACTTTTTATCTTGATGAAGTCCCAATAGTTCATTTTTGTTTTTGTTTCTCTTGCTTCCAATGACATGTCTAGTAAGAAGTTGCTATGGCCAAGTTCAAAAAGGTTCCTGCCTGTGTTCTCCTATAGGATTTTGATGGTTTCCTGTCTCACATTTAGGTCTTTCATCTATTTTTAATTTATTTTTGTGTATGTTGTAAGAAAGTGGTCCAATTTCATTCTTCTGCATGTGGCTGTCCAGTTTTCCCAAGACCATTTGTTGAAGAGACTTTTTTTCCATTGGATATCCTTTCCTGCTTTGTTGAAAATTAGTTGTCCATACATTTGTTGGACCATTTCTGGGTTCTCTATTATGTTCCATTGATCTATGTGTCTGTTTTTGTGCCAGTATCATACTGTCTTGATCCCTACAGCTTTGTAAAACAGCTTAAAATCTGGAATTGTGATACTTCCAGTTTTGTTTTCCTTTTTCAGCATTGCTTTGGCTATTTGGGGTCTTTTGTGGTTCCATACAAATTTTAGGATGTTTGTTATAGCTCTAAAAAATGCTGGTGGCATTTTGATAGAGATTGCATTAAATGTGTAGATTGCTTTGGGTAGTGTAAACATTTTAACAATCTATGTTCTTCCAATCCATGAGCATAGAATGCTTTTCCATTTTGTTGTGTCCTCTTCAATTCCTTGCATAAGTGTTCTATAGTTTTCAGAGTATAGCTCTCTTACCTCTTTAGTTAGGTTTATTCCCAGGTATCCTTATTGTTTTAGGTGCAATTGCAAATGGGACTATTTCCTTGATTTCTTTTCTATGTTGCTTCATAATGATGTACAGAGATGCAACAGATTTCTGCACATTGATTTTATGTCTTGCAATTTTGCTGAATTCATGTATTACCTCTAGAAATTTTTCATAGAATGTTGAAGGTTTTCTGCATAGAGTATCATGTAATCTGCAAATAGTCAAAGTTTGACTTATTCCTTACCAATTTGTCTGCCTTTTATTTATTTTTGTTGTCTAATTGCTGAGGTTATAAGATTTCAAGTACTATGTTAAATAGTAATGAGGAGAGTGGACATCCTTGTTCCAGGTCTTGTTCCTGACCTTGGGGAAAGGCTCTCAGTTTTTCACATTGAAGATGGTATTAGTTGTGGGTCTTTCATATATGGCTTGTATGATGTTGAGGTATGTCCCATCTATCCCTATTTTTTTTTTATCAGGCATGGATGCTGTATTTTGACAAATGCTTTTTCTGCATCTATTGACAGGATCATTTGGTTCTTATCCTTTCTCTTATTAATGTGGTGCATCATAGTGATTGAACCATCCTTGCAGCCCAGGAATAAATCCCACTTGATCATAGTAAACCATTATTTTAATGTACTATTGAATTCCATTTGCTAGTATTTTATTGAAAATATTTGCATCCATGTTCATCAGGTATATTGGCCTGTAATTTTCCTTTGTACTGGAGTTTTTGTCTGGTTTTGGAATCAAGGTAATGTTAGCTTGTAGAATGAATTTGCAAGTTTTCCATTTCTATATTTCAGGACAGTTTGAGAAGAATAAGTATTAACTCTTCTTTCTTTATTTATTTTCTAATTTTTTTTAAAAAAAATTTTAACTCTTCTTTAAATGGTAGAGTTTCCTGAGAAGCCATCTGGCCCAGGACTTTTGTTTTTGGGAAAGTTTTGATTACTGATTCAATTTTTTTGCTGGTTATGGCTCTGTTCAAATTTTCTATTTCTTACTGTTTCAGTTTTGGTAGATTATAAGTTTTTAGAAACTTGTCCATTTCTTCCAGATTGCCCACTTTGTTGGCAAATAATTTTTCATTATATTCTCTTATAATTGTATTTCAATGGCGTTGGTTGTGATCTCTCCTCTTTCATTCATGATTTTAACTACTTGGGTCCTTTGTTTTTTTTCTTTTTGATAAGTCTGGCTAAAGTGTTAGAAATTTTATTAATTCTTTTGAAGAACTTATTTGGAAGCTCTTATTTTCCTTAATCTGTTCTATTGGGTTTTTTGTTTGTTTCTATATTATTTATTTCTACTACAATCTTTATTATTTCTCTTCTTCTGCAGGCTTTAAGCTTTATTTGCTGTTCATTTTCTAGTTCCTTTAGATATAAATTTGGGTCATATATTTGAGATTTTTCTTGCTTCTTGAGGTTGGCCTGTATTGCAATATACTTCCCTCTTGGGACTAACTTTGTTGTATCCCAAAGATTTTTCATATGCTTCCATGTATTTTTTATTTCTATTTTATGTGTCTGGTTAACCTATTCATTATTTAGTAGGATGTTCTTTAACTTTCATGTATTTGAGGCCTTTCCAAATTCTTTCTTGTTGTTAACTTCATGTTTCATTGTGTTGTGGTCTGAAAATATGCATAGTATTAACTCAGTCTTTTTGTACTTATTGAAGGCTGATTTGTGACCCAGTATGTGATCTATTCTGTAGAATGTTCCATGTTCACTGGAAAAAATTGTGTATCCCGCTGCTTTAGTGAGAGATATTCTGAATAGATTTGTTGAGTCCATCTGGTCCAGTGTGTCATTAAAAGCCATTGCTTCTTTGTTGATTTTCTGCTTAGATTATCTGTCTGTTGCTGTAAGTGGGATGTTAAAGTCCTCTACTATTATTGTATTATTATCAATGAGTTTCTTCATCTTTATTATTAATTAATTTAAATATTTGGCTGCTCTCAAGTTGGGGACATAAATATTTACAATTATTAGATGTTCTTAATAGTTATATACCTTCATTATGATATAATGCCCTTTTCATCTCTTTTTACATACTTGGCTTTAAAATCTAGTTTGTCTGGGGGCAACTGGATAGCTCAGTTGGTTAACTGTCTGCCTTTGGCTTGGGTCATGATCTCCAGGTCTTAGAATGCAGCCCTGTATCAGCTCTCTGCTCAGTGGGGAATGTGTTTCTCCTCCCTCTGTAATTGCTTTTGTTTTTGCACTCTCTCAAATAAATAATTAAAATCTTAAAAAAATATAATCTAGTTTGACATAATTGTTGCTTCTCTGGCTTTCTTTTGATATCTATTAATGATGATATGATATCATCATATCTGATGATCAATGCTAAAAAACAAACAAACAAACAAACAAACAAAAAACCATGATCAATGCTTCTCCATGCCCTCACTTTCAATCTGCAGATGTCTTCAGGTCTAAAACGAGTCCTTTGTAGGCAGAATATAGATGGATCTGGTTTTCTTTTGTTTTTCCTTTTATCCATTCTGATATCCTATGTCTCTTGATTGGAGCATTTAGTCCATATACATTCAGAGTAATTATTGGAAGATATGAATTAAGTGCCTTTGTGTTACCTATAGAGGTGGTGTTTCTGGTGATGTCCTCTGGTACTTTCTTGTCTTTGTTGCTTTTGGTCTTTTTATTTTCATTCAAAAAATCTCCTTTAAAATTTCTTGCATGACTGGTTTAGTGGTCACAACCTCCTTAAGTTTTTGTTTGGTAAACTACCTCTCCTATTCTGAATGACAACCTTGTTGGATAAAGAATTCTTGGCTGCATATTTTTCTCATTCAGCACCTTGAATATATACTGCCACTTTTTTATGGGTTGATAAGGTTCTGTGGACAGATCTGCTGCAGACCTTATCTGTCTTCCTTTATAGGTTAAGGACATTTTCCTCCCTATTTGCTTTCAGGATTCTTTCCTTGTCTGTGTATTTTGTGAATTTGATTATGATACACCTTTGCAGTGTTCACCTTTTTTTGAATCTAATGGGGTTTCTTTATGCTTCTTGGATTTTGATGTCTCTGTCTTTCCCCAAATTAGGGAAGTTTTTAGCTATAATTTATTTGAATAAACCTTCTGCCCCCCCCCTTTTTTTCTCTTTATCTTCTGGACTCTTATGATACAAAAATTATTACATTTCAATAAGTTGCTGAGTTCCCTAAGTCTACTTTCATGGTCCATTATCTTCTTTCTTTCTTTCTTTCTTTCTTTCTTCTTTCTTTCTTTCTTTCTTTCTTTCTTCTTTCTTTTTTTATAATGAAAAATAATAATAAAACAAAGAATGAAAGTATAAAGGAAATTGGATCCTATTTCCCCTAGAGCTGAAGCCTACAGCAATCTATGATAGGTAGACTTGGTGTGAGCAGTTGTTTGTGCTGATCTTCTGGGGGAAGGTCCTACTATGCTAATTCTCAAGCTAGGTAGTTTTAGTCAAAATGCTTCTCCAGGTCATGGGTGGGTGGGGGGCAGGGCCTGCTGTAAGGGGTATAGCCTCAATCAAGTGGTGCTATTTTGCTCCCTCATGGTTTTCACCCCTGATGGGTGGGATGAAAATGACTGCACCCCACTCTCTAGCCTAAGAGCTGAAAATTTACCACACCTCTGCTTTTTAGGGAGACCTCACAGAAAAGCAATCACCCCTCTTGTGTCCCTGGTTCCCATCTGAACCCTGCATTCACCCTGCATGTGTCTGAGCTTTTTAAAATCTCAAATGTGCAACTGAGTTTCAAAATTCCAAGTTTTAGGAACTCCCATAAGGTGGACTCAACACTGTTCCTCCAAGGGAGAGTATTGCTGTGCTTTTGCCATTTAGGGGCTTGTCCCAGGAAAATGATCCCACAATGCACAGCAGCTCATGGTTTATGGCAAAACAGAGCAAAAAGCCTGCACCAAGACCAGGGGCTCCTACCCATATTGCCTGCTCCTATGCCTGGGAACAGTGCAACAGGTTGGCACCACCACATTTTCTTGTGCCCAAGGGGATCCTCAGACCATACTGTCACTCCTGAGGTTCTGCCCCACTTCACCACCTGAACTGCTTTAAGCTAAGTGCATCCCCCATTGCAGCAGGCTTTCAAAAGTTCAGATTTTGTGCTCTACTACTTATAATACTCTGGGGTATTATAAGTAGGGATCCCTCCCTGCCATGGTACCCACAAATCTATCTTCCCCCAGTTCCACACTCCGCACCTCCGACTTTTCAAAAAATGGTTGCTTTTCTACTTGGAGATTTGCAGGTTTTGTTCTCTCTGACCTCCAATGGATTTCTTGGGTGTTTGATAACTTTTTAGCTGGGTTCAAGTGCTGAGTCACGCTCCGGGTCCTCTTACTCCTCTGCCATCTCAATTACTGCTTGGCCTTTACTATTTGGAACAGAGAAATAAAACATTGGAAATACAGATCAAGTGATACAATATACCAACAACTGAACATTTTTCTATAATAAAATATATTTGTATTGATCTTAGCAGCTATATATAGGTGATTACTTCCAAACTGTGTTGGATGAAGCCTTTGGCTTTGACTAAGGTTTCAGGGGCGTCCCTAAGGCAGTGCACAAAAAGAACATTCTTACTGGGGCTCTGTGCAAAATTTTCCTTAAACCCTTATTTTAATTTAAAAAGATATTTAAACAATGTAAAAACTGGTTTAAACCAAAATTCTTCCTTTAGAGTTGAAAAATAATATATCTTTACCATGAGGCACAATGATCTGATTGTTATTTAATTGTGTTTGTTTGGGGTACCTGGGTGGCTCAGTGGTTGAGTGTCTGCCTTTGGCTCAGGGCCTGATATCAGGATCTGTGATTAAGTCTCACATCGGGCTCCCTGTGAGGAGCCTGCTTCTCTCTCTGCCTATGTCTCTGCCTCTCTCTCTGTGTCTCTCATGAATAAATAAATAAATCTTTAAAAAATAATTGATTGCTTATTGGCATTTTACTTTTTCATTACCATATATATAGCTCTTATGGATTTGAACCTTTAAATGGATTTAGAATGATGTTAAATAATATAAATATATTAGGACACATCAATCTGTGAAATTATGTAACACTAACTTATTTGTCATTAAGAACCTGAATGAAATGATTGCTAGGCTATGTTTTTGTTTTTTCTTTTTTTATTCACTTCAGTCAGGAAACTTTCACAGAGGCCTCCTTTTTGGCAGATGCTTAGATATTAGCTATAAATTGGGAAAACCCACAAGTAAATATATAATATATATTTTAAATATATATAAATAATTGTAAAACATTCTAAGCATCCTAATAGAAGTATCCACCAAAAGGGGAGCAGAAACCAAAGAGGGAGAATCTATGTTTAGTACAGGAAAGAGCAGGTTGGGTGGGAGGAAGCACATGTAAAGCTTTGACTAGGAATAGGTGTTAGAGCTGAGTCATGGGTGAGAAATTCTCCCCAGGAAGACACTGGTTAGAAATATGGAGAGGACTAGGAATGACTCCAGGAGTCAAGACCCAGGACATAATATTTGTAAATATCCTTTGGGCAGAGCTGGCCCACACAGGAGCATAAAGTAAGAAGAGGTATGAGACAGGCCTGTCCCTCTGAAAGACAAACTGTTTTCTACAGTGTTGGCTCTGCACTGCCTTCTTTTGTTTCTCTTTGAACGTATCTGCATATCAGGGGCCAGGGAATCTAGAATGACATAGCTACAGTTTTTGTAACAAAACACTTCAGAAATTGCTAACTGGACCTTAGAGTATAGCTTGCTTTGTGCTGCACTTGTAGCATGTAATGCCATTAAAATAATGCATATTTATATCAGTGCATGTCAGAAGTTTTATATGTTTTCCTAATAATTCAAGAAAATGTGTTTGCTCATAAAAAGAGCTGCAAGGTCTAGTGTGATGAAGGCATTGATAAATAGTGGATATTGGCTGTATCTGTGGTAGGCTGCCACTACTGAACAGAAGGATTTAGATCACAGAGCACAAGCTGCCTGGCCAGAGAAATCAGGCAGGATGCAGCCATGCTGCAGAAAAGAAGAACATGTAGAAGCCATACACATGGAAGAGCCACAGTTTTATTCAGGCAAGCCAAGAAAACAGAAAAGATTAGTATGACAGGGTCAGGTTTTTACGTGTCAGGTAGCACTCTTAAGCTAACATTATTATGAGTTGGTATATGAACCACAGTGGGAGAAATCACTAATCCAGGGACACAGTATCTCATGGAATTAAGTTGAATTACCAAGCATTTCCTTCCTAGAGCTCTGCTTGTCCTTTTGTCTACCTCTCCCTAATCTCTTCCTGCTCATATATTTGTTTTCCCTTTCTTAGATTATTTCTGCTCAACTTGTCACAGCTCCCACATAAAGTCCTGGTATTTCCCCTGCCTCATCTGGTGCTTTTGTCTCTTGTATTATGTACTGGTTTAAATATCTATTGCTGGTTTTTATTATCACCCCTTCTCAAACTGATTCAGTGCCTCAGCGGTTTCAAACTTGCTATGTCTCAGGATCATGGGAATCAAGAAATGAGACAAATTAGAGAAGATATAGATGGGACCTACCATCCAGGATGTGCCTGGAACAACAGTGCTAACAGACGCAGATCTTGCCTGGTGTTAATTGCAGAATGCTTCTACTAAGATGGGTTGAACAGGCCTTAATGCTGTCTTTGATGTTGTAACTCTGTGGCATTATTACATTCAGCTACAGCTTTTGTTCAGTACTTACAAAATTGAGTATTTAGTCAAACTATTTTGCAATAAATCTAAGTGTGAGTTAAAGGATACTGTCATATATCACACTTAAATAAATGAGTTTCCTGTAATATCAACCTCATGACATCTTCCCTGCTAAGTTTGAACTTTCTGGGGACCATCACCCCTTCCTTCTTCCTTCTTTCTTTTTTTTTTTTTTTTAAAGATTTTATTTATTTATTCATGAGACAGAGAGAGAGAGAAGCAGAGACACAGGCAGAGGGAGAAGCAGGCCCCATGCAAGGAGCCCGATGTGGGACTCGATCCCAGGTCCCTAGGATCAGGCCCTGAGCTGAAGGCCACACTAAACTGCTGAGCCACCTAGGCTGCCCCTTGTTCCCTATTTCTACCTTTGGAATGGAAGTTTCTGTCCCATGCCTGTACCACCATTGTATTTTAGACACACAAAAGTTTCCAAGACTTTTGAGTTTCAAAAAGTATGAGTTTCACAAGCTCATAGCTGGAGAGAACTTTTGTCTGAGGGTTACTTGTGCCTTGAGTCTTGCCCATATTTGATTTAGGTGGCATTTAGATGAGACTTGGGACTGTAAAGCTGATGTTGTAATGAATAGACTATGGGGATGTTGGGATAGAATGGGTATATTTTGCATATAAGAAGACCATAAAGTTTGAAGGGTTGGACTGGAATACTATGGACTAAATTGTGTCTCCTCAAAATTCATGTTGAAGCCCTAACCCTTAAGGTGACTTTATGTAAAGACAGGGTGTAGGAGGTGACAAATATTAAATGAGTTCATACTCAGTTAACTTAATCCAACAGGCTGGTGCCCACAGTGGAAGGAAGAGACACCAGAACTCTCTCTCTCTTCCTGTGAGGACATATTGAGGTGACCATCTACACACCAGGAAAAGAACTCTCACCAGGAATCCAATAGCTAGGACTTTGCTTGTGGACCCCTAGCCTCCAGAATTGTGAGAAGTAAATTTCTGGTTGTTAAGTCCCTTAGTCTATTTTGTTATGACAACTCTGAGCAGTTTAACACAATCCTCAACACTTCTCTGTACCTTATACCCTTGACTTCTCAGAACCTTTTGAAATCCATGTTCTTCAATATTTTGTACTGTAAGTGTTATCAATATGTACAGTGTTTCCCTTTTTGAAAAACTGTGCATCCTTCAATAGTAATTCAAGTATCTATACTGTAAAGATACTGACAAGGTATGTGTTAGAGAGCCAATAAACCTATTATTAGTTCCTTTATTCATTGTACATGTATTATGTATCTTCTACATGTCAGCCACTGAGACAGACATTTCCTCTTGGTCCTCACAACAACCCATCAAGGAATTTGGTAGTGAGAAAAGACACATAGCTATTCAAACATAAGAGATGATGATATAATGAGAAAATAAAATTATAAAATTTTATTCCCCCCCCCCTTTCTATTTATGAAGACAGGGGAAGGAAGAAGAAAAGAGAAGGCTAACATTTCTCAGTTCTAACCAGGACTCCTGATTACCAGTGTGAAATCCATGGATTTTTATTCATGTAAAGCCAGGCCCAAATGGAATGTCAAATTGTTCTGCATAATAAAATTCAGGGAATGCAGTCCTTGGAAAAATTTAAAGTGAAATAACGTAGGACAATAAAAAGCTGAGAGATTTGGGGGGGTTTTGAGAAAGGAGGGGTGGGATTCAAATAACAGTAAATAAGACTCTGGAATCTGCAAAGAAATGTGGCTGGTCAGGAATTCATAAAGGTGTTAAGTGAAAGACCTGTAGTAAAAGAGTGTGTGATGAACAATTTTGGTTTTTTTGTGTTGCTGTCATATTAACCCTAAAAACACCTTCGATGCTACATAAGTGGATTTTACAGAAACCAAAGGATATGAACTGTTCCCTTTTGTAGATTAGTATGAAGCAGAAAACTGACAGCAAGCCTATTACTTAGGTCCCAAACAACATTTCCATGGAACTGTAAGTGAGAGAGTTTAGTGGAATCTAGACATTGAAGTGGAATCTAGACATCCATTGTATGTGGAACCCCAGGGACTGAATGTTTCCTAAAGTTACCCTTACAAAGTACGACAGTCTGTGTGTCTGCAAAGCAGAGATTTACTTTCTCACTGTTCTGGAGACTAGGAGTCCAAACTCAAGATGTTGGCAGGGTCACTTTCTTCTGAGGGTGTTGAGAGAGTCTGTCTAGAACTCTTTCCTTGGACTATAGTTGGCTGTCTTCTCCTATGCCTTCATACCATCTTCCCTGCATGTGTCTAGCTGTCGTTTCCTATTTTGTAAGGACACCAATCATATTGATTTAGAGCCCATCCAGATGACTTCTTTCTAACTTCATTATCTGTTTAAGGATCCTATCTTCATCTGTGGTCACATTTTTAGGTACTAGAAATTAGAACCAACGTACGAATCTGGGGAGGGTACACAATTCAGCCCATAAGAGGGATTTACAGAAGATTTGAGATTGGTATGGTACTTTGTGTGGGAGGTAAGATAGAAATATTGAACTAATGTTTTTAATCTCAAAAAATAAAGCAGCTCATCAGATATCTAGGTTTCATAACCAATTTAACAATTTATAAAATGAGATTCAGGGATATTAAATATCTAACCTAAGACTCACAGCTTTCCTGTGGTAAATCCAAAATTCAAACTTAAATATCTAACCCAGGGAATTGCAAAGACCATACCTTTTCAATCCATCTTTCTACCTTGGCCATACAAAAAAAAGACATGGATGTATCCATTTCTAGTGTGTTAAAGGAACACTAAAAAGTTTATTAAGCTAATATAACCTCTAGTTTTACTTAACTAAACTTTTTGAGCCAGGAACAACTTATAATAAGAAACCATTTTATCATAGCAAGTTTATAGCAAGTTTTAGTTTTGATCTCATCTAAAATAAGCAGAGTTTACTCAAAAAAACTGAGCAAAGGAACATCTGTGAGTAGCTATGTGTCTTGAATTCTTATCCATTGATAAAATGATAGAATTTTGAATATTAACTTTAAGACAAATTTCAAAATTTACAAAAAAGAAATTTTCATATTATTTTCATTTTTATCTTAAGCACTGAGATTTATTATTGAAGATGCCATAATGAAATGTAGGCCATGATAATATTCAGAATATTGGGATGTTTTCAAATCGCATTCATATCCCTCTTAAACAGCATGATAAAGTTCTGTTCCTTAAACTACAAATAGCAGAAAATCCAAATATGAGCTATGGATAAAAGTTACAACCTATAGAGAGACAAATGCATTTTAATAAAGTGACATGAAGAACTTTTGTTTTAAGGAACTGAAATCTTGAACAATGATTCTTATGCTGAGTTACTTGGAATGCTAGCTGACAGTCTGTAGACTTTAAGGGGTATAAGAAGTCTCTGGCATCAATTATGTTTGGGAAATAAATGAATAAGCGGTTTATTTACTGTAAAACTTATCAGGGGTCAAATAAACTAACATTTTTTTAAAGTTTCCAAAAGTTTAATACAGTATAGGGCATGTCACCAATGTAGGTGATTATAGAATTCATACTTGAGGGTCATCCTGCAGGGAAAGAATTCTTCAGAATGCTCTTTTGGAAACATTGTTTCAAATGCACCATTAGAATATTTTCAGACTCAATTTACTTCAACAGACATTTATTAAGGGCCTCTTATATTTAATATATTAGTTTGAAGGTGTAGCTTGAGGATAGGGTATTATGCTTACAAATACAAATAAGGTAGGTTATGTTAATGGTTTATTTATTAAGGGATTTATTTATTCCTTTATGTAACATTTATCAAGAAGAAATTATGAGCAATTTTTAAAGATTTTATTTATTTATTCATGAGAGACACACAGAGAGAGGCAGAGACATAGACAGAGGGAGAAACAGGCTCCATGCAGGGGGCCCAATGTGGGACTCGATCCTGGGACCCCAGGATCATGACCTAAGCCAAAGGCAGACGCTCAACTGCTGAGCCATCTAGATATCCCAATTATGAGGTATTAAACACCTCCTATCTTCCATATTCATAGAACAATACACTGAAAATGATTTGTCTCAGTGATTGATCTCAATCAAAAAAGAATTTATTGTAGAGAGATGGAGCTATTCTTTGTATAGTTTTAACATTAAATGTACACTATTCCACTATTTTGTTATGATTGTCATAATATAAGACTCTGACGGAGATATTTATCTTTTACTAACTTATAATTACATGTGTTCATAAAAATAAAATTATGTGATGTGCAAAATATGTTTATATAGAATACTAAATTAAAATAATTTCTATATGGGGATTATTATCTCTCTTAATTAACTCAAATATTTAATAACACAGGGCATTACATTTTCTAATACAGCCTACTCTAGAAGATTCATTTTAGAGTCATCAAATAAAATTCCGGTAGGTAATCCACCCTGAAAAATGTTCTCAGGTCAGGCAACCTTTTAACAACAAATTGTGCAGAATATTTAGCTAATGACCCATCAACTATATTCCACTGGTTTGCATCATTTGAAAATCAGAAGTATTCACACACATTTAAGGATGTCATTTGCATCTTGAAATTGATGTAATAAAGTGGTTATATTAATTAGGGCTCTGTTCTAACTCAGCAATTGGGAAGGAAACTGAAACAAGAATCCACACCTGGTATGTACAAAGAAGCCAAGCAGAGCCAACAGCCACTGCCTCTAAACTGCTCTTATTTGAGTGGAAGTTGCCATTCAAGAAAGAAGAGAAGCAGATGGATTCCCCATGAGTGACAATGATGTCACTAGACCAAGTGACACTGTGGGAAAGATCAAGACTTTGGGGTGTAGAAAGCCCGGGCCCCTGTTCTATGCTTACCAACCACTATCTATGTAGCCTTGGTCAAGTCATTTAGCTTGTCTAAACATAAGAGTCACCATCTGAAAAATGACACGATGTCTACTTCATCTAGTGATAAAGACAAGCAAGGTCTCCTGTCTGTCCAGCGCCCAGCACAAAATATCACACTTGGCAAGCACTGAAGAGATGACTTTAAAATATATACATATATATATATATATATATATATATATATTAAAGACTCAGGAGTAATCTGGAAGAAGTTTCAAAATTGTTAGATTATCTCTTCTTCTCTTAATCATAGTAGAGATGACATAAAACTTATATGGTAGAAAATTTCCCTATACATCCTGCTTGAAATGTTACTATACATAAACTAGTACACATAAACTATTGGACCTTGTCCCCATACTTCAATGATTCTCAGGGGTTATCCGGCTGTCCATTGTCCTGTTTGTAGGTAGCAGAACAAAATATTCTGTAAAGGAAAAGATTCTGGTCTCTATACAACAAGAAACCCTGTGTGCATATATGTAAAATATTTAGAGCACAAAGCTCTATTGGTTCATGGCACAGCCAGAGAAGATCTAACGAATATTTTCATCAAACAGCTTTATCATTTCAGCACCTTTTTTGTAAAGTAGGAATGAGCAAACCAAGAGTCAATTAGAGCCTACTCAAGCTACCCCAAATGATCTGTCAGTTTGGGATCATCTCTTCATTTCTGTGCATTTTTCATGCCTTGGAAGCAGCTTGTGAAAAATATTTTCTGACTGACAGCTATGAACTGTCAGAGGTATTAATGAGTATTCTATCATTCAGCTGCCAACAGACCCCATGTAAAAGAGTGATTGAAAACACCGTCTCGCATCAACTAACTAATGGCACATTTCGTTTTAAAATGGTCTTTAGCTAAAAGGATCTAAAGTATTCTTAAACTAGTAAGATGTGAGGAGGTGACTAGATTCTTCTTCATATCATGCTGATACCTGATACACAGTTTTAGTGCTAAGCATCATTGGAAATTCTTGCCTTTCTGAACACGCTGAAATTCAGAGTGCACACAGGCAAATCAGTTCGGAAATATATCTATTACTCGGAGAAGTTTCAAGTAAAATAAATGGCTTGTCTGTATCTACAATAACATCAGGAGGAAAATGTGTTTGATGTCTGAATTACTGGAATAAAAACTTAATTTTTTACTTTGGGCATGGAGACAGAATTTCAGAGGCTCATTTCAGAAATATATGTTATATATGTATATATATTTATACACAAATATATGCATATGCTATTGTCTGAATCAGTCTTCAACAATCCTATGGAGAAAAGAACTGCTGGCCTTGATCCACTCTAATATATATCTGAATGAAGCTCATAAGAAATAAAGATTTGGGTCATATTCCTGTGGGAGATCCAGAGCGAGCAGCAGAATGCCAGCATACTTGTACTTGGCAGAATGGATAAAAACGTGCATAAATTTACAACAAAACTATTTCCAGTTTGCACTGTAATATTTTCTCAGATTATTTACTTTTATTGCGCTATTTATTAGACTTACAATAGGGTTCTGTGGCCACAACGAAGTAATGGACAATGTCTAAGGAAACGGATAATGAGAATGAAGGTAACACACAGGTGCAGTCATGCAATCGAACCATTTATTAAGTTTATTAGCTTTTTTTATTGCACACGCCCATACAAAAGCTACATTGAAATGAGTGGAAAGTCCTGGTGCAAGCGAACAGCAAAGAAATTTAATGTTAAGGATGCACTTTTATTTTTGAATTGCCCCATTGGAGAGTATATATAGACATAAAATATAGAATTTTACTTCTTCAAAATGAAAGCCAGAACCTGGAAATTGAATGAACTTACAAGGGTATTCTTGAATCGTGCTCAATTGAGCTCGAGCAAATTTCATTTTAAAATAAATACTATTTCATATTCACATTTGCTATTTCAGATACGTGACAAGAAGATATAGTTTATTTATTTATTTCATGAAGTTAAAAAAAAGTGTCAGGAATAATATTCTAAACTGACCTGTCTGACTAAATCAGTGTTCTGCGATGTACCACAAATGCCAAAGTGACAGAAAGGATGATTTTGAATGGCAGGGCTAGGGTGGCCTGGGGCAAAATATTGAAACCTGGTAGATATCTTTGTCCTCTTCACGCAACCCAATTAGTGCCACTTTTCTCCCTTCAAGCTGCTCTCTGACCTCCACCCCAGGTCCTTATTCTGGATTCCAGGTAAGCCTCTGTAAAATGTTAGAAGTTTCCTAACTAGTAAAGGTCTAACTTGAGCCTTTTATTAGTAGGAAGGTATCCAAATGTCAAGACTTTCTCTCCTAAAGGCACCTCTCTGAATGCCCATTGCAAATCCTGACCTGAATATTGAAACCTTTGCATGAGTCCGAATAAATGAAGACTGGATATGATATATCTAAAAACGAACCCATCTTTGGTCCATAATAAAAATATGCTTTTCATAAGGAACCACTTCAAATATTGTGGTCCTAGCAGAGCATGAGGGACTAGTTCACAACTCAGGTCTCCCCACCTGGAGTAGCTATAAGGTTGACCTGTAGTCTCCATAGTTCTTCTGTACAATTTAGTAGATGTACAGAGATGTTTAATGGAGAGAATTTATATTGTACTTCTCTACAGGCCAATCTGCTGCAATTGATTTCAAGTTATGCAATAGTTACACCATATTATTTACAATTTTGTTTGAGTTCTTGACTTTGTTTTCGTGTGATATTTTTTAGTTTGCTTCTGGTTTAGTTTTCTCTACAACAATCTATTGCATATCAACGTTGTTTAGTGCGTATGTAATATACACTAATTCATCTTGATATAAACTGTATTTATGTGGAATAACTCTTGCTTGATTTGTAGCTCATTCTGTGACTTGGAGAACTAACTCATCCATGTTTACAGTTTAACCAACTACCTCTTCCTTAATTCTGATTCTCCAAGGTAGATCATAAAACAGATTTCATTCCTAAAGCATAAATACCTACTAAGTATTCCTGTGTATCTGGTAAAGAAGCTCTCCCCCATGGTATTATTTATCTTACTTCTGCTCTTCTCCTGTGGAATATTATTTATATTTTCTTTGCTTTCTTAATTGTGAGTAGACAAAGGGTGGAAAAATAATCATCTGATTGTTACAGAACCAGGGTGGCTGGCTGGCTGAGTTAGGGATTCTGGCTTTTAAAGTGAGGTACGTATTTTGCTGTTTGTGCAAAGGGACCAACTTCCATTTATATTCTCATGCGTTTAAAAAAATGTTTCATAATAAACATAGTAGCTCACCAACTGATATGTGAAACAAGCACTCTAGACAGCCCAGGACCATTCACACAGAACTGTTAAAACAAATTCCATTGTTAATTACAACAGACTTGTCAGTTAGATTTAGTGAGCATCTGCCCTACTGGGTCACTCAAAATCCATCCTTCATTATAGATTTAGCTGGATAGGACAGTTATCGTAAAACATAACATTCTGTTTTGGTACCTCCTATGTTACTTACAGGAGTAAGGCAAGAGATGGCTGAAAAATTAAATGAAAATATTTTAATACCACATTGTTGAATCTGAAATATCTTATACCATTTGATTTTTTCCTAATTTTTTAAAAATGCACCACAAATGCTTGACAAATACAAAAAAACACAAGGAAATTGCATTAATTTAACCTGAAGGTGGAAGAAGGGGCCCATGAGCCAAAGAATGCCACAAAGGTCTCTAGAAGCTGGGAATGATCCCCTGCCCCACATCTGGCAAAGCAACGGGGACCTCAGCCCTACAATCACAGGGAACTAAAGTCTTTCAACACCTTGAATGACCTAGAAGCAAATTCGCTGCTAGAGTTTTCAGAGAGGAATATAGCCCTGACAACACATGTCTTGATGTAGGCTTTAAAAACCCAGAGTAGAGAAACAGTTGAGCCTCAGTATGCCTGGACTTATTATCCTCAGGATGATGAGGAAATAAATAGGTGTTTTAAGAAACTCATTCATGGTAACATGTTAAGGCATCAATAGAAAACTAATGCATATATTATTATATTTGAATTCAATTAAATATCTGTGAAAAATTACTTTCCTTTTTATTACACCTACAGAAGAGGTGCTTATATTTCACATTGGCACACAAAATCTAAAATATTTTCAATCTGGTTCCTTGTAGAAAAAGTTTGCCAACTCCTGCTCTAGATTGTGTATTTTTAATAATACATGTAATGATTCTCTTAATGTTGAAATGTTCAGTTTTCCATGCCCCATTCTAGTTCACTACACTTGAATTTCTCTCCACACACACACTGGAAGTCCTATGAAGAGAAACTGGCAATTCTTCAGGGACATTTTGACTCAAAAATAGTTTACTACCTTGGGGCCTTTGTTGCTATTTACATACAATATTTAAGCTCAACACAGCTACTAAGGTGAGACATATTAGCAAGCTAATTTTAGCTTCACAGATGATGGGAGGCCTATGGATAATTGGTTGGGTTAACTCTGATAACACCTTTCCTAGGTACACCATAGTCTCAGGGCAGTGTTTTACCCACTGTAGGCTTTTAGGTGGCAAAGGGCACTCATGTTATTTTTAATATGCATATCTTATCTTAGATAAGCATTTATTAAGCCTGAGAAAAAGACCCATTAATCCCGATGATGTATAACTGAGTATTTTAAGAGATATAAGAAAGTAGAAAAATGAAAGTCAAATCAATAAAAGACAAATAACTAAAAAGTGCAAAAGAAAGATCAAGAGAAAGAAAAGTTCAAGAAAATTACTGAATTTTAATACATTTAGCCAATCAGAAAAATATCAAATAAAGACACAACTTTAACAACCTAATTCTTAGAATTTTATATTACTAGTTTTTCAAGAATTAATATACTTTCTGAAAAGTAAAGATGAGATAATTGGCTTTAGATTCAGATCTCCTGAGGGGAGGTCCTGGCTCTACAATATATTAGTTTTCTTACTACCAACAAGTTATATTATCTCTCTCTTGGTGTTAGTTTCCTTGCCTAAAAAAATAAATATAGAATATTTCTTAATTCATAAGGTATTCAACATAATTATTTACTTTTCCACATGCAATGTAACTAGCCTATCTCCTGATGCAGAATGGAATTTTTTAAATACCACTGTCCTCACCATCAAACCTGCAACCAAATGACCACCATGACAAAACCAACTGCTCAGCCCCATTCCCTTCTCAAGACAATTTACTACAGGGTATAAGAGTGCATGCTCAGAATCCCAGCTGTTCAAATCCCAGTGCTCCCACCTGCCAACTATCACCGTGTTCTCTCCATTTTAATTTTCTATACAATTGAAAGTAGGAGTGACATTGTAGGATCATCGATAGGATTCAAGGGGTTGATAAAAAGTTCTTAGAACAATGTCTGCAACAAAATAAATATTTGTTTTCACTCACTTAAATGCCTTCTCTGTACGAGTCAAATTCCCAATTTTCAATTTCCGCATATGTATGTTTATATAAACCTTACAAACATCACTTTCATTAGGTATATGCCCCTGTTCAATATGATTACTAATAATCAAAACCTTTCTTGTGGTGTTAAGATCTCTGGCATAAAAGCAAACTAGACACTTAACATAAAATTCTTTGGAACACTTTTCTAAAAATTGCTAAGAAGATATGGACATAAACTCTAATATTGGAAAAGAAGAAAAAAAAAGTAGAAGGGCGGTGGAGGGAAAAAAGTTAAACTCTAATCTTGGAAAAGAAGGAAAAAAAACGATATGGACAGCCTTCCACCCATGTAAAACTATGTAAGTCATGTAGTCATGCTTCTCAAATTAAGTTCCAAGTATTAGGGATTTTTGACAGCTGAGCTATAATATTTTGCATACCTTCCTGTTGCTCTACACTTTATCTAGATAACTGCCAGGCTACCTACTATCCCGTCCATCTTACCATTCTATTATCTTAGAAAAGACTGTGCACAGAAGCTTTTGGGAGAAGAGAAGACCCATGAGTTTAGCAGTGACAGTGAGGGAATAGTCTGCATGCCTGGAACCTGACCAGCAGACTGTTGACTTAATTATGGCATACCGCAGAGCCAACATTTTAAAGCTGTGAGAGATGGAGATTTTTCACACTTATTTATTTATTTTTACCCTGTCACCTTAATCTGCACAAATAAATCATTTAAACTATTAATGCTAGGACTAGTATTACCATTATTACGGTCATCTGTGTGATCATTTCATTAACTAGCATAAACCTGGATTAAGCAAAATAATTTTAGCTCATTTTAGAAGTTTTAAAAACTTCATCCAACTTTGTATTTAATTCCTGAGCATAGGGCTATGAAAGATAGATATATTGGGGGGAAAACAAGAAAATTCAAGATATATATTTCTTGCCAAATAGTCTTAAACTTCACTTTGCTTAAATTTTTGCCTGGGATTCACAGGCAAATTTGATTACCTTCACTTTTGACTTCCATCAGTAAACGCAGTAAAAAGCAAGGTTTGGGCAAATTTTTTCAAGATTGAAACCATTTGAGCATTTATGAACTTAAGAGAGATATTAAAATATTGCTGAAGCAATTAAATCCAAATGGACTTAATGAGGGATAAGAAGGGATAAACATACATATTTCCACATTGACTTTCAGCTCCTTTATACCAGAGTCCTTTCCCATCATTGAAATATCTCAAATAGATCCAGACTTTTCCAGTCACCCCCAATCTTATAACTATCCTAATTTCAAGCATTAAAAGTCCTGTTCAGTCTAAAGTGGAATCATCTATCATTCATCCTTTTCAAAACGTAGCTCCCTCAGACTTTGCTCTGACTTGCTACAGGAACCTAGAGAAGAGAAAGGGGTTGGGAGGGGGGGTCCCAGATCCTGCTTCTGGTCCTCTTTGCATCTTGCGCTGTTCGGCTCTAGCCCTGGGGCAGCTGTGTGAGTGGAGACAAGCTGGAGTTGAGGTGGCAGTTGGAGTCATGAATTCCAATTATAGTCTTTCTGATTGGCTTTTTGAGTTCCTCCTTCTGAGGACACTCCATTGCTCTGTTATCAGGCACTAACTGCTTGCAATACCTCCTTCTTTTCCTGCTCTGGCTGGCCCAGCAGTACGCTGTCAGGGTCATATAGCATGGTGGGCAAACCTCTTCCATAAGATCACTACAGAACTCCAAGCTTGGTTTCCTTCTGCATTAGCACCAAAACCAAGAGGAAACTCAGTGCCTCCTGGAGCTAGGAGTCCAGGATGCTCACAGGGCATCTCTGCTTTTCCTCAAGAGTGGCTGTGGCCACCTTATAGCAGGTGCTCCCTTGAGATGAACACAGACAACAATCTTTGTGCCTGATCCTCCAGGGAAACTGTGTGTGCGTGCGTGTGTGTGTGTGTGTGTGTGTGTGTGTGTGTGTTCTTCAACTACTTCCTGGGAAGCTTCCTTCACTTGCCTTGAAGCAGAAGAGGAAGAACTTCCTGCTCCAAACTGTACAAAAATTATTTAGAGTAACTCAGGGCTCTGCTGACTGGTCACACAAATATTTCTCACCAGACATCCTCCATTATGGCTGTGAGTTTCCTTCCAACACAGGCTGGAGTAGGGGAGACGCTCTCAGTGGCAGGATCAGTTTCTTGCCACCAGTAGACAATTTTGAATAGGTGGTTTCATCACTTTCAGAGATGTCTGAGCAGTCTTTAGGATCCCTAAAGACTAAAATTCATTCTTCTCTGCAGGTTTTGAAATAAGAAAAGTCCCATTTAACATTCTGTTAAGTTGTTTTATTTTCTAAAGTGTTTATTCTATGATTTCTACAGATTTCAAATAAAAAGAGCATGCCATAAATATAGGATAGATCTTAAAAAAAATTCATGGAAAATCAGAAACACCATAGGCAATAGAAAGGAGAAGTCTACTTCCTGAAGGAAATATCCACATTCTTATCCTACCATAAACTCAGAATACTTAATAATTTTGGAATCTCTTTTCTGGGAATTGTCTGTCTCTCATACTATATTATAAGATCCATGAGGGCAGATTCCTTTTTCACTGTTGAATCACTACATCTAAAGTAGTGTTTAGAAATGAATATTTGACAGTTGAACAATTGAAGGAATCAATGAATGTCTACTTGTAAGTGAATAGCCACATAATTGACTAAAGCATATTTTAATATATTTTATCAAGTCTTTTAATTTTTAAAATGTTTTCAGTAAGGACTTCAGAAAATAAAGGGAAAATATAAATGTGTTAAAAATTTCTCTGATACTGTCATTGTTCAGTGCAACAGTAAAGTATTGATTTAATTTTGTCATTATAACACTTAATATGCAGGTTACAATTTTCCATTATAATCACTAAAAGAATAGAAAGAGTGTAAAACTTTCAAACTAATGGAGGAAAAAAAGGGATAGGAAAATTGAATCAAAAAGAAAAAGAAAAAAGACAACTAGAAGAAGACAGATAACATAGAAAATAAAGTAGCATAATTAAATTCAAATATGTCAACAATCTTGATCAACACAGAGATACTAATTTCTACATTTAAAAACCACTGATTATATACTTGAATTATAAATAAGAAATTAGCTATCTCAGGTACACATGAAAATCCCAAAACAAAATAACACACAAAATTCCAAATAAAAGAAAAATAAGTACCAAGTAAATACTACCAAGAGAAAACTGGTATATAAATGCCCATAAAAATGGACTATGTGCTTAAAATGCACTACTAGACATAGGTAGGGTGCTACTTCCCACAATTTTAATAGCATACAAGTTATCAGGAAGATATGGAAAATCAAAAATGGATGTGCTTACTAATAAAAGTTCAAAATATGAAAGAGTTAAATTGACAGAACTACATAGATATATTGATGAATCTAGATATGAAAACAATAGCACTCCACTCTGAAGCAAAAGAAAAAAATTCAAATGTATAGATGACTCAAATAACACAATCACCTTAAGATCCATATATGTGTGTTTTATGGAGATAGAGATACACGCATTATATATACATATACATATCTATTATTACATCCAATAACTGAAGAATATATCATTTTTTTTTTCACAAGAGTAATTTATAAAATTTGCCAATTACTAGGTCCCAACAATAAACCCCACAACTTTTAAAGAGCTGGCTATGTCAATTAAGGTAAAAGTCAACAAAATATCTTTGCAAAAATATTGCAAAAATATATTTGAAAAATAAAAATACATATAGCCCCACAGCGGATAGTAAATGGGAATAAATGACCTCCAATTCTGCTCAACAGATAGATATATTTAAGAGTGAGCTGCTAAAGCAGTTACAGAATTACTTATATAGTGTGCTTCTACATATATTATTTTAAAAAGTTTTAAAAATACAGCTTATGGTTTACCCCAAAGATTCAGATGCAATGAAACGTCGGGACACCTGCACCGCGATGTTTCTATCAGCAATGGCCACAATAGCCAAACTGTGGAAGGAGCCTCGGTGTCCATCGAAAGATGAATGGATAAAGAAGCTGTGGTTTATGTATACAATGGAATATTACTCAGCAATTAGAAATGACAAATACCCACCATTTGCTTCAACGTGGATGGAACTGGAGGGTATTATGCTGAGTGAAATAAGTCAATCGGAGAAGGACAAACAGTGTATGTTCTCACTCATTTGGGGAATATGAATAATAGTGAAAGGGAATATAAAGGAAGGGAAAAGAAATGTTGGGAAATATCAGGAAGGGAGACAGAACATAAAGACTCATAACTCGGGGAAACGAACTAGGGGTGGTGGAAGGGGAGGAGGGCGGGTGTTGGAGGGGAATGGGTGACGGGCACTGAGGTGGGCACTTGACGGGATGAGCACTGGGTGTTTTTCTGTATGTTGGTAAATTGAACACCAATAAAAATTAATTAAAAAAAATACAGCTTATGGTAAAACTGTGAATAAAGCCATAATGAATACAGAACTGTGCAGCAGAAGGAAGGTGATGAGGAAGAGGGATGCAGGTACTTCAAAATTCTTTGTAATATTATGTAATGTTCCATTCCTTAACCAAGGTTCTGGTCAATAAGTGTTCACCACATTAATCCTTTAAGCCACACATATATTATGTTAAATCATACAAAATGCCCTTTCTGTAGGTCAGATACAGTGGACTATAGGCTGTTTTGTATGGCTTGACCTAATCTATTACATGTGTTCTTTTGATTAACTGATGCCGACCACATGCTAGAATATAAAGAAAAGACAGTTTGTGAAATGGGATGTTCACACTTTCTGCAGTAGTGTGATGATCTCTAGTGTAATGGCCCATATAGAACTATGAATCAATTTTTCATGGGAACGGGGATATTCTATTTATTCCACTGCATTTTATTTTGCATTTCCTTATATGTTTAAAATATAAATTTAGAAAAGACATTTTGTCCAATTGGGAAAAAAAAAGTACTTGATGAGAGTATGAAAGATTCTCTTTCAGGGTCACTTTCAGCCATGTGATGGTAATGACTCTCAGCCACTTTCATAGGCTGGTGATAGCAGGAAGCTCTGATTTAAACACAGACAGATCCAGACACTTATAAATTTTATGTTTGTCTTGCAGAGGCCTCAGTCCACCTGTTCTTTTTAAATCCAATGACAACATCAAATTTGTCTGCTAAAGTGTTCACAAAAGCCATCTGGTTTTAAAGTTTCCAAATTGTACCAAAGGCAGTTTTAAGCATTGCTGGGTATAAAAGCCTTTTAACTAGGGAAATGGTGGATATTGAATTCAATCTAGGTCATCTACTTGGATAAAAAAACTGAATACGCTTATAACTCCTAATATTAGTCATTTGCAATCTAGCGTTATCTCTGTAGGTAGCATGACAAATATTCATAGGGATCCTGGGCTTTGTTTTAGTATTATTAGGGAGATTGGTTTACTTTATTTTTCTTTCCTTTGGGTACAAATAATGCATATTAATTTCACATAAATAGCTTAGGTAATTTCTTTTCCTTGATTTAAGAAACTGGCTCTTACTTGAACACTACTCCCATTTACGTTCCTACAAAACACATGACTGATTGCTAGGTTCTGTTCCTCTTGTCCTTTGGCCAAATCCTTGACATAATTTGGCCAAATATTCTTTTCTCTGACACCTTCTGGTCTCCTTCCCATTTTTTCTACTTATGTCTCATTTCTTTGTCACCCTCTCTCCTCTTTCCTGTTCACTCATTCCTCATTTGGCTTAGCATCCAGGACCCATCAAAAATGTATTGCCCTTGTCTGAAAATCTCCTAAAATTCTACATCTATGAATTTTAATATCTTTTCCAGAGGGCTGGAAGCCCAGGTCAGGTCCATATAATCCAAATGAATGAGCAGCTCAAAAAAAAAAGAATCAAAAAGTTAGTTCTTCATCTGGTTTTTAGTCTTGGCAGCATATTAGGTAAGGAAGAGTCTGATTTGTTAGAAGTCAAAATTATGGAGGCACCTGGATGACTCGGTCACTTAAGGGTCAGACTCTTGGTTTTGGCTCAAGTCATGATCTCAGGATTGTGGGATCGAACCCTGCATTGGGTTCCAGCATGCTGGTTGTGGAGTCTGTTTAAGATTCTCTCTCTCTCTCTCTCTCTCTCCTTCTGCACCCTCCCACACCCACTTGTGTGCTTGCTCTTTCTCCCTCAAAAAAAAATATATATATACATACATACATATAGGGAATGAAAACTTCAGCCAACCTAATTGTTAGTGAGAGCGGATCAAATATGAAGAGAAGCAGAAATCAGAGAAGTGAGAGTTAGGGTCCCAACTACCACTCAGGCAATCCACTCAGAATGTAGAGCAGCCATAGATCCACCAGTGGGGCAGCAGTGTGCTAGAATTCCATAACACAATGGCTGCTACAATTTCACCCGGCACTTTCCATCAGCCCCAGAACATATGTCATTAAAGCAGGATTGTAGAAACTGCTCACAGCTAGATGCCTCACCCAACCATGCTTTTTCTATGAAATAGATAATTTATTTAATACTACTCTAATTCATGAGACTCACAAGCATGTAGGTTATTACTCCTATACAATCCCCAAACACCCAAACACTCACACACCTTCTGGTTGGAATGAGGACATACATGTAGGGGAAATAAAGCAGGTGTGTACCACTAGTATAGCAGCAATAAGGAGACACAAAAACCTTGGAAAACACTATAGTGAAGTGCATGAATTTCTATTCTGCAATGTGCCATTCTTTTGCAAAAATCTGGGCCTTGCATTTGAGTCTTGGTGTGAAGTATGAATTTTGGGAATCCTCCCTTAAGCTCTAGGTGCCCTGTATCCCTAATTGAGGGAAGTAATTTAGGCATATTTTTAAACTTAATCCAGTGGAATGTGTTTGCTGCTACTCAACCATAAGTCTACTAAGTATTCAATTTCAGACAGGAGTTTTATTAATGTGTGCTTCTTAGCACCTCTGACAACTTCATAAATAAGACTTAGAAGTTGAAAAAAAAATCGACCTTAGACTATAAGAAATGACTAGCAGTTAGTTAGAAATGGAAAACAAGTTCCACTGTTTCTAACCAACACAAGTTTTTCAATAGACACCATCACAGCAAGCATCAGATCTAAGGCGCATTTTTGAAATGAGCATTTATTTTGTATTTGAATAATATTTTCTTTTGAATATTCAAGTATAATTGACATCCAGCATTGTATTAGTTTCAGGTGTCCAACATAGTATTTCCACATTCGTGGGGATTGCCAAAAGATCACCCATTAAGTTTGTTTACCACCTGTCACCATACAGAATTACAACTTTTTCTCATTATGATAAGAATTTTTAAGATTGATTTTCTTAGCACCTTTCAAATTTGCAATATAATATTATAGTCCCCATGCTGTACCTTACATCCTCATGACTTATTTATTTTATAGCTAGAAGTTTGTAATTCTCGAATACCTGAAATCATTTCGCCCACCTGCCCGCAGCTCCCCTCTCTTCTGGCAACTGCCAATCTGTTCTCTGCATCTAAACAAATGAATAGTATTTCTTTAAATGTCATTCTTCATTAGCTGGAACAGAAATAGCTCATTCCCTTAATTGTTTATTTACAGCTAGAGTTCTCCATATTTTTGTCTGTGGAATTAACTATTTTTTCATTACCCAAAAGATCAAAACTGTGGTGGTAAGTCCTGTCCCTCTGAAAGCTTTTTATCTTGATATACTGGGTGTGTTTAATTATATTCTTGAAAAACAATTAATGTGTTTATTGAGACATTTTCAACTGGTGACCATTTTAAGTTATTGTCTAAGGTTTTCTATTTTGATAACTATATGAAAAATATGGTCTGTCTCGGAAAACTTTGAAAAATCCTAATGATGATAAGAAATGCAGTGTAGGTGGTCAATTGTGCCCTCCCTTCTTTCACATTGAGGGTCTAGGTCAAATCTCCTTAGAGCCTGGCTGGGGACCCACAAAAAAGGGCAAGAGTCCAGCTGGAGAGAGAGAGAGACTGTGAGGACTCTCAAGGATGCCTGTTATTTCTATTATTTCTATCCCAAGAAGATAGTATCACAGAATGTCCCAAAGATTCTCAAACCTGCAGAGAAAACCACTTAGCCTCAGAGTGTTAAGGATGAGAAATGAAGGACATTTTATATTTCTTTTTTCTCAGGAGATTATAATGAATTTTTGTCCCTTGGTTCTGAACTTTTATTCATTCATTTTACTTCCTCAGGAAATTATCAGAGGGCATGATATTCCTTGCAATCCTTTCCAATCACTTAAGAGAACAGTGGTAGTGTCAGCATACTCACAACTATACCATACATGCATCCTTGTGATATACTCACAAGCATTTCTTATAACCACTATATTCTCAGCAGAACGATTGATCGTAGAAATACAGTGATTTCTGCAACACAATTGACAGAGCAAGAAAGATAATCATGTGATTTACTAGATCATAACTGAAGTAAGAGTCAAACATTTCAGGATCTTAGGAATAAAAAGGCGAAAGATTTATAGGATCTGAAGAGAAACCAGACGATAGCGATTAGTTTTGGTTCTTGTGACTTATTGTTATTCCAGACTATTAGAACACTGTCTTCTCTTATCATTTATCCTGGAATTCTTACCATTGGTTTTTACTCATATCATCCTCTCTTCATCAAAATCAAATCTGAATTTTTTGACATTTAACCCTATTCCTCAAAGACAATGGTAACTCATGAATGTTTGAGTTTGCCAGTTCTTGCTGCTTTCCAAAAGAGTCCAATTCAACAATATTGGTGACTTTTTTTTTTGAAGCTTCCCCTATTCTGAATAATTTAAAATCCAGTGACCTAGATCTCAACTAATTTTGTAAATTTGCTTGGAATTTTTTCATTTTTTTTAAAGAGGAACTATAGGAGGCATAAAAGGAAAGGTAAAGGGACAAGGCAACATGTAATGTTGAAGATAGGATACAAATAAGAAGTACAGGATAACCATAGATGGGAAAAAGAAACAATGTTTCCTGTAAGAAAGATGGTGACAAGATTTCTTAGAAAAAGGTAAATCTGTGGCAGGGGGTGGGCAGTTGAATGAATTTATACCTCATAGCCTCCATCTCAGATAAAGTAGAGGCTATCCAGAATAGAAAAGGGAACCAGGACGTCAAACTTTCTCTCATCTTCTAGCCTCTGTTTCTATTTTATTTCACTGGCCTCCCTGTCCAGCCAGGGAACCATGTTCAGTCATCAGTGTTTCCTCCCTGGGTGACTGTCCTCATCACTAGTTTCCATGCTAGTGGCTAACCTCTGAGGCATGAAGAGAAAGCAGGGAAAATTGCTGATTTTGTCCACTCTAAATATCACCTTAAGAGATTTGCACAGATGTGCAAACATAGACCATCCACTGCTGCGTGCAATTTCTTTTATTCATTTAATTGGTCATTAGGCAAGAAGTTTGGTGGCTTCAAAATGGCCTCTATAACTGAGTATACATTCTTTAGCGTGGTATTCAATCTCCAACAAATTGCATTATTTTTATTTGTCTACCACACCCACTTGTGAAGGAAATTATTTTTTTTTAAGATTTTATTTATTTATTTGTGAGAGACACACAGAGAGAGGCAGAGACACAGGCAGAGGGAGAAGCAGGCTCCATGCAGGGAGCCTGACGTGGGACTCTATATGAAGTCTCCAGGATCACGCCCTGGGCTGAAGGCTGTGCTAAACCACTGAGCCACCCTGGCTGCCCTGAATGAAATTATTGATCTTAGGCTTCTTCAGAGAGTTACCCCACCCGACCTTGCCTTACTGCTCATTGCAGAGTATGTGATATGGGAGTGGAATAGAGGCTTTCATGGGGACAGCCTGTGGAGAGTCCTGAATCTTTTTTTTTTTTTTTTTTTTGAGCTTGAGTTAAGTGACTTCACTGAGGCTCAATTTCCTCCACTATCAAAAATATATAATAATAGGGATAACCGTGTCCCTACTAAACAGTATACCCTGACATATAGTACGTACCCTGCAAGTATAAACTGAGATTATGATTGCTAATCTAGTTATATTCTCTCTCTTTTTTTTTTTTTTTTTTTTGAGATTTGAACAGGAAATGCTCATCAAGGGAGAGAGTTTGCAGCAAGGTAAGTTTTAAAAGATGTATACATTGACCTCAAAGAAAGAAGTAAGGAAGAAGGAGAAAATATGGGTTAGGAAAATATAGATATAAGATATATGATAAAGAGAAAGGAAAAAAATGGAGAGACACAGTAAGAGGCAGACTTAAGATGGAAAGTGAATGTCTCAAGCTCACCAGTATTGATATGCAAACTGTTTCAATTCTCCTGAAGGATAATTTGTTTGTAGGTCCCTGGAATACAATGAGATCCATTTCCCTTCTTAAAGAAAACATTCTATGGACTAGGGTTACTTGAATCAGTTCCCTGTTAATTAAAGAACTCAGATAAATGTCAGTCTTACCTGCAAATATTTCTCTTCTTATACTTCAGGCTGTGTTTTTAATGTTCCCCGAGCACATCTCCAAGACTGCAAATGTAACTGGAAATACTGAACATACAAAACAGTGATGCCTCATAGGCACCAATATTTCTTTTGGGAGTCCTCAGTGGAGATTATGATACCTTGTGAACAGGAATGGATGGAAGCAGGGGAGAGAAAGATGTTCATGAGTACTTGGCCAGAAATGATAGTGCATGTCAACCCTCTTGGGGCATCAAAAACTAAGGTGAGAAATTTGCAGAAGGCTGAAATATACAGATGAATTATAGCATGCCATGGTATATGCACCACATATTTTATCATTCAACAGATAAGATACTCTTATTGAAAGCCTAAAAGCTTCCCTTTCTATGGCATTTGTGAAAAATCCTGAACCAGAATGTGATTGTAGGTACCGTTGATTTTTTGAGTAAAGCCCTATGCCACAAGAGTTGATGTAGATGTCTACCTTTAATCCAGTTATTTCAGAGTGATGATTAGGGAATTGACCCAAAATATGGATGGTTAGGGCAGTTGGGACTAAAACAGAATTATCGCAAGTCTTAGTACATGGCATGGACAGTTAGACAAGGGGAAATATATCTACTATAAATCATTTAGTTGTTTAAGTACAATCTTAGTGGTAGATAAAGATGCAATGGTAGCAAAAGAAAAAAATGATCCAATTGGAGGGAAAAATGCAATGGGACAAAATGAGAGCTTATTAGAAAACAAATCAGCAGAGATCTAGGCCAAGGTCACAGGCTGGGAGTCATTCAGTGTATGGACAGTAAACAAAAATACAGAAGGGCTTGAAGTTAACAAAGAAGACTATAAATTGTTTTTTGTTTTTTAAAAGGAGAAATGTGGTCTTTTATGCAGGTGGCATGATAATGTTAGGAGAGTAATTTCAAGGATATGAGGTAGAGAAATAGATAAATTATTTTTTAAAAAGACCCCTAAGAGGGTAAGAAGTTAGATCTGAAACACAGATGGGGAATTGGTCTTAGAAAAAAAAAAAAGAGCTAATTTTCCATCCTTGTTGTCACAAGAAAAAAAGAGGATGTACATTTGAGGGAAGGTATAGCTACTTGAAATTATATATATGAAAAATATGTATATATTGCATATATAATACATATATAATGCAGACCCCTCTTTTCTTTGATAAAGTAGATGCTATCTCTCTTTTCTTTTTTTCTTCCTTAAGATTTATGTGTTTTAGAGAGAGAAAGAGAGAGCAAGCAAGTAAGGAAGGGGTAAAAGGAGAGAACATCCAAGCAGACTCTTACTGAGCATAGAGCCCTATGTGGGGCTTGATCTCATGATCCGTGAGATCATGACCTGAGCCAAAACCAAGAGTCAGACACTTAGCTGACTATGCCACTCAGGTGCCCCAGCAGCTGGTATTTTTCAAAGAAAATCATGCTGGTATATTGTCTATCACATGGTATTCTTTAGAAGAGATCTTGACATTTCTCCACTGAGACATGAGGTCTCTTTTCTTCCCTGAAAACAGAACTGGGACTATGGCAACAGGAGGAGAGTTCTGTTGTAGAAAGAAGAGCCTGCATTAGGTGGAAATAGCTAGACTCATCATCTTGTACAGTTACTGACTCAAGGCTTCCCTAAGGTGAATGTGATCCACCTAGAAATTTGGGGAAAGCGTTAAGGAAGCAAATAGCTGAAGATTATCACTTAGCTACATTCTTTATGGTCTTTTGGGCAACACGTCTTGTCTGGAAGTGGGATGTGAGTAGTGTGCCTAGATGGCTACCACAGTTCTTCCCTTGGGCCATGCTGATCCACTTCTCCATACAGCTTTGGGAGCAACTCCTTCAAAGTTATACTGGGACTTTCTTCCTATTGGTGGATAAGACTTGAAAAAAAAAGGCAAATAGACAAACTACAGCCCCCTTTGCTCCATTTGCTCTTAGGAATACAAATGCTACTCATTGTTTCTCTCCTCTGCTCTCATTCCAAATCCCCCTTGCCCCAGCTATTACTAAACCTGTTAATTTGATGACTACTTGGCGGTATGGCCCCATCCCTCATTCATGATAGCTCTGAGGCTGACCACTAAAGAATGTCTCTTGAGTGCCACATATATTTTCACCTATCTCCATTGTATAGTAACAGCCAAACCTTCTCCGGATGACCAGGGCTAATTACCACTGACAAGATAGTAACTCTCCCACTTGCCACCTGGTCCTATGAACATCAGATGCCCAAAGTTCCCAGGTAACAGCTGTGTGCATACTTCAGTGGGAACTGTGCTTTGTTACTCAGACCCTTTGTTACAGTATCACCTCCTGTAATTTGAGGACTAGGATCTCTTACCCTGCAGAGATAAAGTAAGTCAATGTCCCCCAATAGGTTAATGAGAGCCATTGTAAGTAAGACCACTTCTCCTCGGTCCTCAGACTCATGCATAATTCTTAGTTGGAATATATAGGCATAAAGAATACTTTTTCTTAAAAAGAAAAAAAGAATACTTTTTCTTAATGTATCTTGAGAATGGTAGCCCTGTCTCATAGAATATTGCCTCTGGTGAGTGCTTCAGCTGTACCATCTGTAGGTCATCCCAATGCTCTATGACACTTTTGGATGGCATTTCCACAGCAAGCTGCTATGGCAAGCAAACACTAGTTAATGTAACCAGTGACTCCCATGATTGTGAGCTCTCTCTGACACCCTCTTCACATTGTAAAATGGTTTCCTTAACTGGAGGTCAAGTCATATGTGATTTCATGCCTATAGATTGTGCATTCCACAGTATTCTAGTCAGTGGTCCTAGCCGAAGGTCTTATGCACAGGAAAAACCATTGCACATACAGAGAAGAGAATAGAAGGAAGGAGTTTTTAGCTATAGGTTTTGATATGGAATATCCTTTTGCATGTTGGAGTGATAGGGAAATGGTGTTCTTCAGGCATGAAAAGATGTGTTTTTATATATGGGGAAAACTATGTACAAAGCCATTGGGCTATGACAGGGTCTATACCTTCCAAGATCAAAGAGAGATTCAGTGTGGTAGCTGACGCAAATGGTGGTTGATGAGACTGGGAATATAAAATAAAACAAACTGCATGATGCCTCTTGTGTCAAACTAAGAAAGATGGCTTTATATTATTACTGCATCTCCCAAAGGAAATAATTAGCAATTCTAAGACCTTTTTCATATAGTTTCGCATCCTGTAACAGTTAACAGTTTGTAACTTAGTTATTCTTGCATGAATAAATCTATTAGTGAATGTTTTCACACTCAATAATAGTACTAACAAATTTCATGCATGTTCAAGTGAGAAGGGATAAAGGACTCTATTTATTATACAAAAGTGATATTTCCACTTTGTTATGATAATGCAGATATTAAAAATAAATATGAGAGTAACTAAAACATGAAATTCTGTATTAAGAGACAAAATTGCTTGTAAAAACATATATACTATATTATCATTCACCATGGACTGGACCAATCAATAAGAAAATAATAAAACAAGCTTTTCCAGACAAGCACCAAACAGTCGACTTCATAAAGACTTCATTTTTTTTCTGTTAGGCAAATGTTATTCAGATTGTAAATCTAGAGAATAAAGAGGATATATTTTATGAGTACTATATATTAATAGTATTATTGTTATTATTGCTTTGCTGAAAAAAGATATGTGAAAGAACTCATGAAGAAGTAAATAGTATATTAAAAACAAAAACAAACAAACAAACAAACAAAACCCAGAAGTACCCAACTGTGAATTTGTAAACGTGAGGTCCAAATAAGTCTAAGGTGGTCAAACCACATGTTTAAAAACTTGTAGCTGAAAAAAATAATAGAATAGAATTTGTCACCAAGAGAACATAATTTGATTTGAATTTGATCTAACCTCAGGATTAACGTTTAGGAATGAAGGAGAGATTTGAACTACTCTAGTCCATACACATTGAAGAGAAGACGGTAATACAAGATGGCAGATGATCTAGTTTTTAATTAAAAATGCATCCCATCATCCTTTGTTCCTGCTCAATTGAATTGTTAGGCACTTCTCTATTTTTTGATTGTCTAAATTCATTCAGGCTACCACAAAATATCACAAACTGGATAGCTTGCAAACAACAGAAATGTATTCCTCATGGTTCTGGAGACTGTGAGCCCAAGATCAAGGTCAACAGGACCAGGTGGGGACCTCTTCCATGTTACAAATTTCTCCCTGTGTCCTTACATTGTGGCAGCAGTGAGGGAGTTCTGTAAAGTCTCTTTTTTGAGTCTTAATCCCATTCATGAGGGCTCTACCAACATGACCTAATCACCTCCCATGGCCCCTCCTCCTAATCCCATCACCTTTGGGGGTTAGAATTTCAACATATGAATTATGGAATGACACAAACATTCAGACCATAGCACTGAGTCTCTCTAGTATCAGGGAACAAATACCAGTAAATCTCAGCTATAAATGCCTCTCTTGCCAGTAATTAATTTAGGTGTGCATATGACCCAATTCTGGTCAGTGGGCTGGTAGGGAAGTCCAGCAAGATCTTCTGGAAAAGGACCCCACACACTTAATATAAGGAATACATAGGAAAATGGGAGGACCCGTCTTCTGAGGATGCCTGAACCATGGAGCCACTTTTATATGGTAAAGTGGATTGGCTGAAATATCTTCCTGTGATCTGTTCAGGATCTTGCCAACAGGTGAGGGTGGTACAATGGAAAGAATTTGTGTGCTCAATGACATCATTCACACTGAATTGACCAACCCTGGAATTGCCTCCATCCAGGTTTCCTGTTAAATAAGATAATAAAGCTCCTAATACAAGTAAGGCCCTTACACTGAGGTTTCCTGGGTTTGGAGGTCAAGTGTCCACATTTTACAGAGTTGATAGAGATTGAATAATGAGGGTATTTAGGAAGTGACAACCTTCAATCTGGGACTGAAAGAACTGGCAGAACATGCAAAAAAAAAAATGTGTGGCTCTGAGAGAAAGAGGCTTGCATAACAAAGAATTAGCAAGGAAGTAAATAACCTTGATTTCTCACATTGCTAAAGAAGCATTCTGGCACTGATGAGATGAGCTGTGGAAATGCTTATTGAGCACAGATGTTATCTTTTTGCTTCCTTCACAACCTGAGCGCACACTATGTAAAATAATCATATTGTCATTTCAGATGCAATTTTAACACATTCTTTCCTGAATAGCATATGTGCACATATGAATAAATCCTTAAAACAGTATTGTATCACTTAAAAAGCAATTATTTTTTTAAAATATTTGCACCTTATAGTTGATTGTTTTTGTTAAAAACATTTCTAAGAAAGTTAATGTTGGATAATTTCAGCTGGGACCATTCTCAGCCTTCAGGGTATGGATAATGAAACTAAGTTTAAGATTAAATCTAGTATTTTTTTGAATATAAATAAAAAATTAAGTAAGTAAGAAGAGAATGTGATCAATTAGAAAGACAGAAAGATTTTCTGGCTACAAAGACAATTTGGTCCTCCTGCCTACCCCCTTTCCCTTGCTAAGAATCTCTTTTTTCTCCTTCTTTAGATGTCTTGGAACTTCACAGGATTCCTAGGGCCATCTCCTTGTTTGTAGTGAGAAACTCTGGGTTATCTCATCCACCCTCACTGTTTCAGTTTTCTCCTGGGTCCCAGAGACTTCTGAACCTTTATGCTTAGCCCTGGCATGTTCCCTTTATATATATATACAAAATACATATACCTTCAAATCCATCCTGGAAGGGGTACCTGGCTGGCTCAGCAGGCAGAGTATAGGACTCTTGATCTCGATGTTGTAAGTTCAAGCCCCACATTGGGTGTACAGCCTACTTAAAAAAAGTCCTTCCTGAAAAATGTCATTAAAACACCACAAAATCATAGTACACAGAATTAATTTCTACTCCTCTGAAATCTAGTCCTCAATTTATAATGTTTAATTAAATGCATAGTAACACCACATAGCCATACCACAAATTCAGAGCCTTCCTTTCCATCACCTTCAACATCAAATCAGTCAACACATACCAATGACTAATTTAACTATTTCCATCTCCCCTTACAAATTACTTGAAACTCTGTTAACACCTCTTCCTTCCATTGCATTCCCCCAAACTTAGTCTTTCTAGAACAAAATTTTGATTTAAAAACAAAACAAAACAAAAAACTCACAATGTTCCCTATCGCATTCAAGATAAAACTCAAATCCTCATTGTCTGAAACTTCACACTCTGTAGTCCCCAGTCCCCTTACACAGCCTTATATTTTGCCATTCCACCCAAATTTAAAAAAAGTTCCGCGCTAGCTGATTGGAATATAAGTATAATGGTTATTTTTCCCTTGACATAGCAATGCATGATAATCTCTCTAAAGTTCCTCAGATTCATCTTTCCCAGTCTTTCATCTGGTCCTTTGTATACACTGGCCTGTTACTCAGTGGCCTAGCACATCCCACTCTCATGAGATAAATTATGCATTTCAAGATCAATACTAGGGAGAGTCATAATCTCCTCCACATATCTGGTCCTCCCTCTCCATTTCAATCTGAGGAAATCCAAACTTTGTGTTCCTAGAGTACTTCACTTAAAGCCCTGACAACAATTAATCACACTTTAAATAAATGTCTTTGTTCTTTAATGAGTTACATGTTTGTCATATACTCTATACTCAATTTTTAAAGAACGGTAAAATTCAAAGAAATGCAAATTAAGGCATTTTTAATAACACACTTTAGACTCAGGGTATTTGATGTCTAAAACTCTTATTTTAGGAGATACTAAGTGCCTCTTTATCGTAGGATGTGAATTAGACACTGAAAAGACAAAGACAGTCGTTGTGTCTTTTAGTGTATGTGACTGATAGAAATTTCTTTAGGACAATCCATTCTGAAGACTTAGTATGTTGGAGTATATTAGTCACATTTCTAAAATGATTTTCTATTTTAGTTTCTTTGGATATTTACCCTATCATTGCAAGTGAAGACAAATATTATCATCATTACTGTTCAATGAGTGAAAAAAATCAAGATTCAGAGAGTCAAAACATTTTGCACAAAGCTACACAGGTAGTGAATAGTGAACTCAGGCCTTAAAACTGGATGCTTCAATATGATGTGTACATACACACCCAAACACACACACACACACACACACACACACACACACAACACATGCACACTGGAATATCAGGCAGCCATAAAAAGGACAAAATCATGCCATTTATAACAATATGGATGGACCTAGAAGGTATTATGCTAAGTGAAATAAGTCAGACTGGGAAAGACAAACACCATATGTTTCACTCATGTGTGGAATCTAAAAAAAAAAAAAAAAAAAAAAAGCACAAATGAATAAACAAAGCAACAAGCAGAACCAAACCCATAAGCACAGAGAGCAAACTGTGGGTGTCCAGTGGTGAAGGGGTGAGGTGGGGAATGGATAGAATGGATGAAGGGGGGGTACAGGCTTCCAGTAATGGATTTAATGCAGTGCAGGAGTAACAGGCACAACATGAGGAATATAGAAAAGAAAAACCAAAAGGCTTCAATTCTTTTACTTTCTCCTAAACTAAATTCAATTTAATAATCTCTTTGCATTTTGCAGACACATTCAAGAATGCACTGTTCTTTATATTTATGCAAAGGAGAAACCAGAGTCACCCTCAGTTAAGTCTGTGAAGATAATGAGATGCTTCGGTGAAAGAATACATTGGTGTGAGAATGATGCAACTTAACTCATCACTCAGGACCCAGCCCTGGCGTCAGCTTCACAGAATTGGAGAAACCATGACCTGGCCACCAGTAGGCTAACCAATCCCAAATAATTTACAAAATTGTATGAACTGTACCAATCTGTACAGGACCTGAATTTCAAGTAGAATTTAGTCCATCCAACTCACGAAGCTGCCCTCTTCACATCTGCTATATGGATCAAATTGAGAACAGGAAAGAATTCTTTAAACCTTTCCCTAGAAACTGATCTTTCAAGCTTTTGGGTGGTTGATATCAAGAGAGGCATTTGCCTTCTCTCTGGGATTATTGGTCTTTTATGTTTAATGGATGTCATTTCAGGAGCCATCAGGTCAATTAATCTCATCACCGAGGATCATCTTACAGGCTCATAAATATCATTAAAATCACACATGACGACTGAAGGCTTACTCTCTATATGGTCAAATGATGGATACTTAGTCACATTTTGAAACAACCGGACACCTAGTACTTGCCTACTTAGAGGTTTAATTGTGTTTTGCGGATTATAGAAAAAACCAAATGATATGATAAGACATAGGCTACTAGTGTTTCTTTAAAGTTCACATGGTAATTTCCATTATTTTTTATTGAAGACTGCTGACTGGAAAGAATGAATTCGTGACAGGGGAGGGGTGGAGAAAAAGTGATGGGGCAACAGATGGATGGGCTGGAAAGAACACAGCCAGGACTGTGTGGCGACAGGGCGGCCACAGAACAGGAAGCAGCTTGAGTGGAAGACGTCACACAGACCAGCTTCTAACATTTACTGAGGCAGGAGGACAAAGACACCCATATCACACCCTGGATCTAAATACTTAAAGGTGATAAATGAGGCCAAGACATTTTCAGAATTTATGCTCTATCCTCCCTCCTTGAAAAATATACCTTTATAAGAGAAAAACACATAAAGCTAAGATGTCTGAATTTTATTATTTTTACTCATATCTGGGTGTTCTGTTTATGGGATAGCAGTGTTTGGATGAGAAAGAAAATAGAAATATGCCTAAAGTAAATTATTAAATATTTATGCAATATGTTTTATTTTATGCCTGTATTTTAGAAATATCCCTAATTACATTGTTACCAAGATGTTGACTTAATTTAACAGAAATAAACTGGAGGATTAAAGTAGAATGTGATTATATTCAAAGTGAATGTGATAATATATTTTCATAAAAATCAAGATTAAAGTATTTGTAAACATCAAAAAAGTAAAATTAGTATAAATTTCAAATTTTTATTCTAAAATATTTAATATGATTGTCTATATAAAGCAAGTAGTTTGTAGTCAATGAACATGAAAATTTAATTACAATGAATTAAGGCCATATTTAAACATTATTTTTGAAACTTAATTCTATTCTATTAAATAATTTAAAAATAAAAGTACATTATTCTAATGCTTGATGGTTTATATAGTTGCCCAAGTTGTCAAAATAAGGAATTGGTAGCAATTTAATTGTGATATTAAGTTATATGAATTTCACAATATCGCCAATTGCTCAGGCTGTGGGTACAACTGTTATGAGTAATGGGCTAACTCATGAATTCATACAGATCCCCAACTCAGAAAAAAAGAAACAAGAAAATGGTCACTTGGTACTACTAGAAACAGATTAAGTATTAGCATCATGCTGTCTGAAAGGAAGAATGTAACAAATTAATGAAATTGTCCTTCTCTTACATAAACACTTTTGCTGTGCAGATAATCCATATCCTCCCAAGCACGGGCCATCTTGTCTCTTGGCATCAAGAACATAGGGAAGAACTTTGAGATATTTTTTCTGGAGCTGAATGGGTTTGTAGGTAGAACAGAATGCTGCCTCTGGTGAGAGGTATTGGTGCACTACCTGTCCCCAGGCATTGATAACATACATGACTCTCCTACAGTACCATTTCTCAAATATGAATGGGCCAAAACTCACTAAGAATCTAGCAAAATAAAGACTGCTTCTGTAGATTTGAGGGGAGGTTGGAGGATACCTTGAATTTCTAACCAGCTTTTGGGTGTGTCAATGTTGCTGGGCTAAGCACTGAAGTTGAAGAGCAGAGGTATAGAGTGGGTGCATGGGAAGAGAGGATTTTCCCACCTAAGTGGAGCATAATACTTGTGTCATCAGGTGGACACAATCATCAAAGGCTTCCATTTTCTGTCTTTCTAATTTAATCCTCTTAATTCTCCAATGCACACTTGCCAATATAGTCTAAGGAAAAACAAGTAAGCAAACATCTATATTGCTCTTTTTAAGTGATTTACATTAATTCTTCACCAAAAGAATGAGGTAGCTGCAATGCTCCTTTTCCCCTGACTTTCAGCTTAGGCATTTTGTGACAGAGATATAAAGAATTTTGCTCAAAGTCAGTGTACCAGTTAGCCCAGGAAGTCTGACATTAGAATTCAAGCCTTTCAGCACTGTACTATAAGTCTTTCTCATGTGAGAAGGATTATATATGCCCCCTCAAGAATTGGTACTTCCCAGGAAAACATCAATTAGAGTGAGTGAAAGTAGCAATAAAATGGATTCCAAACATACAATGAGATTTTTTTACCTTCAAATATAACTTTTACTTTAGTAACTGGGACTAGTTGGGTGCAAATGATTAGAATCTAAGATTTTTTGGTATTTTCTTTTTTTTTGATATTTTCTTTATCAATATCTGAATTACAGTTTCATGGCCAATTAAAAGGCTTCACAAATATTTGATCTATTCCTCAAAAGAGAAAAGGTTAAACTTTATGTAGTTCAACATTAGTATGTATCATGATGGTTTGTTTCAAAGGAATTAGAGAAATAGACTGTTATGCTAAGTTTTTAAAAAATATTTTGAGCTTTACACAACTTTAAATGATTTAAAATATAAGAAAATATGTATTTATGTGTGTATAAATATATACATGTGCATACATATGCATGACGCATATATTATGTTTATACATGTGTACATATAGTATGTAACTATATACACACATATAATTATATATATGGAAATATATACATTATGTGACTAAAACCAACTAAATTTATTTCAGATTTTATTTTCATTTTGGTTTTGCATTTTACTTAGTTGTATCTAAAGTGGTCACCAAGAATTATGTTTTCATTAAAAAAAATAACAAAAGAACACATATTTGGTTGTAAGTCATAGGCACCCAAATCAATACCGGATGTAAGTGAATTATTAGGTTAGTAAACCTCACAATGATAGATCAGTGGGCTTCTTTCTTAGGGGTTAGATCACAGTTACATGAATTGAATAAGCTCATATGTGTATGCCATTTATTTAGTTTTCATTTCAGAAGACATAAAACTTACTGATAAGTTATAATCATAAGTGCAATATAGTCATGGCAAACAATATTTGACTGATTTAACAGCCTTAGTCCACATGATCTTCATGTATTTAATAAAAACTGAGGATTGTGGGGGCCCTGGATGGCTCAGTCAGTTAAGCATTTGACTCTTGATTTTGGCTCAGGTAGTGATCTCAGGGTTGAGCCCTGCTTTGGGCTCCATGCTAGGCATGGAGCTTGCTTAAGATTCTCTCTCCTTCTCCCTCAGGAAACCCTCTCACTCATGGTCCTTCTCTAGCTTTCCTAAAAACAAACAAACAAACAAGCAAACAAAAAACAACAACAAATGAGGATTGTTTATAGTGTTAATAAACAAAGAAATTTGTTTGGGATTAATATTTTTTTTTAAAATTCAGCATCTTAAATATTTAGGATAAGAATCAGACAAACTATTTACTGGCCGGCTGCCTGTTTTTATAAAAAAAGTTTTATTTGTTTCTGAATTGTCGTGTTGCCTATGTGCTACAATTGCAGAAATGAATTCACGAAAAAGAGGCTGTGCAATTTCTAAAACCAGAATTATGTACTCTCTGGTCTTTTACAGAAAAAAGATTGATGATCACAAATAATTTCTCTTTCAACTATTACACAATTTCCCAAATGTTTCAGAGCTCCTTTGAAGACACACCCATATATAGGTGCAAGCATACATGCATAAATATACATTCAACACATGTAAGAACATTCATATTAATCTCACCTATGTGTAGTAGACCAGCATTTCTGATTCCAAACACAATTAGAATTAATAAGACAATACTCATTAATTCAACAAATTTTTACTGAGGGCATAATATGCACCAAACACTGCCAGTGACAGGATATACTTTAGAAAGGAAGAAAAGGAGAGAGGGAGGCCAAACCAACAAGTGCCTGTCACCAGGAAATTAATCTCCAGGAAGAAATATGTGATAACCAGGTATCCAGTTGAGAGCTAGATTATCAGATGTCCTTAATCCTGAAAGAAAAAAAAAAATCCTGAAAGAGAGCAGGTGTGGCTGCTGTGGAGAATGAATGGCAGAAGAAGTATATAGTGTCTGTGTATTATATGTTATACTTTATATACATTATATATGCTAAGTAGCCTCTTAGTCATAGAAAAACATATTTCTTTAATTTGGTTGTAAATACTAGTGCCTTAATCTCTCTCCTTTAGTGAAAGACTGGGGAAAGGAATATATCCCAGAAACTTGGCCTACTTAGAAGATGAGAACTAATGTTCAGGACGTTTAAAAAAATTAAGCATTATAAAAGAAACATTCAATTAACACCTGATTAATTCTTAACAAAATTAACATTAACCAATTAAATGACTGAGAACTGATTTGTGATTCTATGGTATTTATAGGCTAATTAACCATTGTTAGAATTTTGAAAGAGATGACATTTATAAGAAGTTGCAATTAAACTGTAAATTCTTTTTCAAACTCAAAAAGTAACCTCTAAAAAATTGAGAAAGTAATGAAATTCTGGATGGTATATCAAGTCATGAAAGAATAAAATGAAAAGCTGGTGTACTTGATGTCAAAGCATTACAAGCCCTTTTATGGAAAAAGATGTCATTAGAACTTTATTTAGAAATAATGGTTCAAGAAATGTTCCTAGTAGCAAAGAACACAACTCATGTGAGGAAATATACCCACGTCTGTTCTGTAGCCAGTGTCTGATAGTTACAAGACTCTGGGGATCTTAATGTATGTTCATTCATTGCCAAAGGTGATCGTTAGAAGGGAGACACCTCGACAAACTCCCTCCAATAAAAGGCAATTGGAGAATTGGAAAGAGAAGCAGATAGCACTCATTTGTCCAAGACAATAATCGTATGAATTAATGATACACATATGATCTATGAGTCTTAAAAAATAAAAATAATTAGAAAGTATTCCTTCCATAACTAATTCAAAATTGCTGGCCAAAGGACAAAATTCATCAGCTAACGAGGCAAGTGGGCTGAATTCAGTCGGAAAACTTGTGAGGCAACATGGACAGACAGACACAGGCTGCATGTACATGCTCGCGTGCGCGCACACACACACACACACTAATTCAGATGGTCCATTATATGGAGATGATCAGAATTCTAGAAGTCTCTAAAATTATAATTATTGCTCTCATATACAGCTGCTTTGTCAATATTCCCACTTGTCTGCCAAATAAATATTTTAAACTCAGAATAAAACATAATGGAGCTACTCAGTATTCCTTTCCTCATCTCATAACTTATATTTGATACATTGCAATTTTAGCTAGTTCCACATTCAAAATATATCCTTATTCTTAACAATCCTCTCCATCTCTCTTGTTAAAGTTTGGTGAAAGCCATCACCACCTCTCACCTAGACTACTCCAGGACCCTGCTAACTTTTCTGTTCCTCCATCTAGCTTAATTCAGTTGACTGTTCCTCCAACAACCAGAGAGACTCTTATAGCATAAATCATATATGTTCCTTCCTCCCCTGTTTATAAACAACCTCTAGTGGCCTCCAAATACAAGCAAAATAAAATTTCAATCGTCTACTGACACTTATAAGGTCCTATATGTGATGATAGGTGATAGTAAGAATTTATATGTTGCTTATAAATAAAAGCAATCCTATTATGAAGGATTCTTCTGGTTGCAACCCAAAGATATCAGCCTTGAAGGAACTTGGATGTATTGATTTTTTTTTGTAGATTGTCACAGCCTGAAGGGATAGAGGCAGGCAGCTGGACCCAGGGAATCAAGTATGAGCAAGACTTTCTTAGACTCCTATTGCTATTCCTCAGCTTTCCCATCCTTTAAAAATGTGTGTTCTTTATAAGTACATCATAAGTAAAATTTGAAAAAGATTGAGTAAATTTATGCATTGTAATTTTTAAAATGACATAGTACTGAAGGATTGTGTCAAACAGCAAATCTTTCCTTAAGTTCTTCCCAAATCATACTTTGCAGGGGGTGATTATTATAAGTGCCTTACCTACTTCAGCTATTTCCTTGTGTGTTTATAAATAGTATACTTCTATTATTATTCCTTGAATTGTCACTGTTACAATTTTGGTACCAGATGGAATTGCACAAATGATCTTTTGCATGTTAGTCTGTGAAAAGAGAGTAGAAAAAAAGGTAAAATGCTGAGATCTCAGAGATGTGTGATTCACGCCTAACAATTTGTTTATCAAATTAATATTTATTAAGGGTTAATTATGCACAAGTACTATTTTTAGCATTGTATATAGAAGTGAATACAACTTGAGTTCACAAATTATCAGGGTTATTCTTCAATGAGAAAACATATTTATTAATATTCAATAGAGATTACATTATGTATAATGTAATATAATGATGTAACAGTAGCAAAACAGTAACTAGTGAAAAACAACTTTATCATAAAAATAGAAAACAAAAAATATAAAATCTCTTAAAAATCCCTTCTCCTAAACCATATCCTTAAACTAAAAGTTTAGCTATAAACTCAGCTATAAATACATTTATCTGTTGTAACCAAAGTATTGTTTCCTGAAATGGCTTTTTTAATGATATTAAAGTGGTATGTAACTATTACTAAAAAACTATGAAATTAAGAAATATATAGAATAAATAAAAATCAACTGTGATTGCACAGAGGTTCCAAATTCACTAACTGTTGACATTTTTTCACCATTGCCTTTCCCTTTATCACTATGCCTCCTATTTATTTTTTCTGTCCATTTGAAAGTAGTTTGTACGTGATAACACATCAGCCCTAAATACTTCAGTGTACATTTCCTAAAAAATATATGCAACATCATAAGTTATTAGGGAGTTACCAATTAAAAAATATTGTGATACCACTACACACCTATTTCAGTGGCCAAAATTCAAAAGATTGATAACATCAATTGCGGATGAGAATATGGAGCAAGGAGAACTCTATTGCTGGTGGTGGTGAAAAGGGAACAGTAGCTCTGAAAGTCAGTTTAGTCTTATGGACTAGGCATACTCATGTCATATGATCCCACAATCACACTTCTTGGCATTTACACAAATAAGTTGAATTTCTGTCCACACAAAAAATTGCACATGTATATTTATAGAAGTTTTATCTGCAATTGTCAAATGTAGGTAAGTGGAAAAATAAACTGTGGTACATCTAGACAATGGACAATTATTCAGTGTTATAAAGAGAGAAGTTATCGGCCATGAAAAGTCACAGAGGAATCTGAAATACATATCAGCAAGTCAAAGAAGCCAGTCAGAAAAGACTACATGCTTTATGATTCCAACATTCTGGAAAAGGCAAAACTATGAAGATGGTAAAAGTATCAGTGGTTGCCAGGGCTTGATGGGAGGGAGGGATGAATAGGTGAAGCAGAGGGGATTTTAGGGCAACAAACTCTCCTGTATAACACAGTAATGGTAGATACAAGTTATCATACATTTACCCAAACCTGTAGAATGTACAACACCAAGAATATATTCTAATGGACTTTGGGTGATAATGATGTATCGTTGTAGGTTCATTGATTATAACAAACGCACGATTTTGGTATAATATGTTGATAATGGGGAGGGCATGCATGTCTGCAGAGGCAAGGGTATATGGGAATTCTATATCTTCCTCTCAATTTTGCTGTGAACCTAAAACATCTATTTTTAATGCAGTTAATTTCCTACATAACCAGAGTGCAATTATTAAAATTAAAACAATAACGTTGATAAAATATTGTCATCTAATCTGCAGATCCTATTCATATTTTGCCTGTGGTCCTTTATTCATCAAGGATCCAATCTGGAATAATATGTTGCATTTAATTATCATGTGGTGTTAGTTTCTTTAGTCTTCTTCCATTGAGAAGAGTCCTATAGTTTTCCAATGTCTTACATGACCTTGAGGTTGTTCAGCACCAGCTCCATCCTCCACTCAACCCACATCCACAGTGCCTCTGACCAGGATGAAGGGGCAGAAAAAAGGAAGAAGAGAAAGAAAGAAAAGAATAAAACCTTAAAATTATTTTATGTATCTTATATTTTCAAAATAGTCCTATTGGTGAGGAAAAGGATATTCTCTATCTTCCTTGATGATATGAAATTAAAGCTTAGAAAGATTAACTGAGAAGCAAATAGCAAAATTTAAAATTAATCTTTACAGTATTGTTGAGAAAAAGAAAAGCTGAGTTCTTTTAAGTTTTATTTGGGAAGGCTAAAGGACAATAATCAAAGCAAATACTACTGCTCGAAATAAAACAAATACAACCTAGTTCTTTCTTTTTTAAGATTTTATTTATTATGAGAGACACAGAGAGGGAGGCAGAGACACAGGCAGAGGGAGAAGCAGGCTCCCCACAGGGAATCCGATGCCGGATTCGATCCCAGGACTCCAGGATCATGACCTGAGCCAAAGACAGATGCTCAACCACCCAGGCGCCCAAATACAACCTAGTTCCAATTCAATTCATAGTATACAGCCGTTCTGAATGCTTTCTGTTCATCTATCTGTCTATCTGCACTTATGCACATATATATATATATATACACACATATGTGGAAAAACATACATATATATGTATATATACACACACACAAATGCCGGTAACTTAAGCTACAGACAAGGATGAATACAATAGAATACTAAGAGATAAAGTAAAATATGGATGGTCTTCTTTCACTAAGAGCTTATACTCTACTCATGTGAGATCCAGCACAGTTTTTTATGACCTATTTTTTCCTTTTCTTTTTCTTTTATTTTCTTTCTTTCTTCTTTCTTTTCTTTCTTTCTTCTTTCTTCTTTCTTTCTTTCTTTCTTTCTTTCCTTCTTTCTTTCTTTCTTTTCTTTCTTTCTTCTTTCTTTTTCTTTCTTTCAGTGAAATATTCCAGAAGCACTTTTGAAAATGGAGGATGGAGAAAAAAATGGAGATACTAATACCATAGCAATTCATCACGAAATGTAATTTCTAGAAAGTATTGAGATATGCAGTTGTCATTAGACATGGTCTTTTCTTTCATTGTCTTGGTCTTTTCTTTCATTGTCTTTCATTGTATTTTCATTGTCTTCATTTTATGAAATGAGCTTCTAAGCAATATTGGATATGTTTATAGAAAACTACTACACAAAGATTGGTTGTCTCAAATTTAGTGGTAAAAAGTACATGGAAGCAGGTGGAAGGGAAATTGCTCTCAAAGAAGAAATAGCTGAAATTATTTCAACCTTAGTAGAGCTGGACATTTAATAGAAAAGATGATATTTGCATGATCTACACTCAAGTGCAGAGAAGAGAAAATGTTTTCTAAGTCCCGGGCTGGGACGCTTCTGACACATTTAATTCATTTCTTCAAATGGTGTTTCCTTGAGCACAAACCAAATACTGAGAAGTGATTTGTTTATTTATATAGATGCTGCTTTTCAAAGAAATATATCTTTGACATTTATAAAGCATTTTAACCAATTTATTTTTTACTGTTCATCAAGAGATTTACTACTGATCTATGGTAACTAAATTAAGTTTTATTGAATATAAGTAAGCAAGATACATGCATGCCCATATAAAACAGAACTTCCTTATACTTGTAGTGTTCCTCAAACTTTTGTGTATATGAATCATATGGAGACTTATTAAAATGCAGACTTAACTTTCATAGATCCGGGGTGGAGTCTAAATTTCTATATTTCTAATAAACTCCCAGGTGTTACAAATGGTGCAGGACCTTAAACCACATTTTGAGTAGGAAGGAAATAGAAAACAGGTAGAAATACAATACTGCTGTTTTGGTTTTCATTTACTTAAAAAAGAAAAAAATACCTACCGTATTTAATTCCTACATATCCTAGAAATATATCTTCAAATGTCCTTTGTGTTTTCTTTTCTGGTTTTGTGGATTGGTTTTACTGCTGCAATATCTATAAATTTTTCCTTTTTGCTTTTTATTATATTAAATACATAGCTTGGTTTGAACAATATATGGTAAGTGGGAGATGAGACTGTGCTTTTCTCATGGAAATCCACTTTGCGGCCAATAAAACTCATAACCACAGACATTAAAAATCAACTTTTTCTTCAAATTTTTTCCTACAAAAGAATACAGTTTACTTGCATTCTTTTTTCATTACTTATTTTTTAACTATAGATATCTGCAGTCATTTTAAAAAATGTGGCAGATATTATCTAGAATGAGATGCCAAATAACATAAGTATTAAAGCAGAGAAAATTTGTTTCCTCCATGTATCTATACTTGAAGATAAGTCAGCAATGTTCTCTCTAATATTACAGTTGTGAGTGGAACAGTATGCTTTGGAAACAACAAAAAAAATGAAGGCCGGTACACATGCATGAGGATTGTTGATACAAAGATAATCTGACATACAGATAAGCTCATTATGCTGTACAACATATAGGAAGTCCCCATAAATTCTACTCTCACTGTGTTTTTTTTTTAAGATTTTATTTATTAATTCATGAGAGACACAGAGAGAGAGACAGAGAGAGAGGCAGAGGCACAGGCAGAGGGAGAAGCAGGCTCCAATGCAAGGAGCTGGACATGGGACTCGATCCCGAGGTCTCCAGGATCAGGCCCTAGGCTGAAGGCGGCGCTAAACCGCTGAGCCACCCGGGCTGCCCTACTCTGACTGTTTTTTTTTTTTTTTTTTAAAGAACTATTTTTTTAATTTTTATTTATTTATGATAGTCACAGAGAGAGAGACAGAGAGAGGCAGAGACATAGGCAGAGGGAGAAGCAGGCTCCATGCACCGGGAGCCCGACGTGGGATTCGATCCCGGGTCTCCAGGATCGCGCCCTGGGCCAAAGGCAGGCGCCAAGCCGCTGCGCCACTCAGGGATCCCCTACTCTGACTGTTTTTAAGAGCACTGCCCATATTGACTTCTTTTTAAGGATATGTGATTAAAACATTCAATTATTAAGGAGCAGGACAATTTATACTAAAGCTCTTTTGAGTAAAAATTTGTCAGTGAAATCTTATGTATATTATACCTTCTAACTTTCTAAGGAGAGAAAATTTTGACCCAAACATCCCAGGATCCAGAGTTACCATGAGCCATCTGTTCCACAACCATGGTTAAAACAGACCTATGTTCTGATTTATGAAGTTCCTTTTCCTAATGTACTTGAAAACATTCAAATCTTTCAGAAGTATCTTGGTTTCCAGGGAGAATAGGGAGCAGAAAATCTTGGCTAAGACTCCAGGCGAATTCTGCATGGAGTATGTGGACCCCAGCCATAATTACTCAGCAGGAAAACCCAACCAGAGGAAAGGAACATGGGAGAAGCAGTGAGATGCAGCAGAGATTGCTCTACACCAATCAAGTCTTGCCGGAGAAGGATTAAAATTTTAAGAAGACAGGAGGGAAGAGGAGGGGCTTAACTAAGCCACCACATGAATTTTACGTTCATTTCTGACCTGCCTCTGTTAAACTCCCTAAAAAAATTCACAGAAAAATAGTAAGACAATTTGCACAAGTTATAAATAGATGAAAACTCCCAAAATATGATATAAAATCCAGCAAACTCCCAAAATATCACATTAAGAACAACATTAAAGAGGTCAAATGTCGAAGCCATTTGCTATTCAAACCAAGAACAAGCCTGGTATACTTGCTATCATTTCTATAACTTATCCTTTGGGAGGGTGTGGCTAATGTAAAATTCTAAAAAAAATGAAAACAGAGGAATAAATATTAGGAATGAAAAAACCAATCATCTTTCTTTACAATTGATAGGATTGTGTATCTAGGAAGGGTAAAGAAATCCTAAACTAAATTCATAATCTTAACCTAGTAATTGTACTGCTAGAAAGTGAGCCTACAGAAATGACAAGCAGCTATAGGAAATTACCTAATATATTGCTAACAAGAGCAAGTTGCAAACTCAATTGTGTGAGACAGTCCTGTTCTATTAGTAATAGAAAAAAGTTACAGCAAATTCTATACCTATGTTTGTGAAAAAGATACATGTTTGCAAAAGAATGAAATACAAATGAAAGCAGGCCATACCTAACTTTAATATTACCACAATGGGGTGGATGTAAAGAGGCAATTATAAGGGGAATTCATTATTTTTTATTAATAATATTATTTGTAAACATTCATGTTGGCATGCATAATTAGTATAATAATATGCATTGATACTGTCAATTAATAATTGTAAATGTATTAAATGTAATCATGCCACTAATATTAATTATAAATTTTTAGTAGCAATAAGAACATTTAACATGGGATTTACTCTCTTAACAAATTCTTGACTGTACAATACACTATGGTTTTCTATAAGCATAATGTTGTACAGCAGATGTTGTATGGTAGATTTTTAGAACTTACTCATCTTCATGATTGAAACTTTAAACCTTTAATTATTAATTATGTTTTTCTTATGATGAACATATTACTTGGAATACATTCCAAACAAATTCTTGGAAGAATTAAAGGTTGGTATGAATTCATCGCAATAAAGGAATTATAATACTTTCAGTTTGTGTAATAGAATTCACTATATTTTCCCAGATATTATTTCATTAACATTTAATAGAATTATATTTTCCTTTTATGCAATTCATAATCAGAAAAGCAGTAATTCTGGAGTTAGATGTGCTAAATGTTAGATGTGTGTTGCCACTGATGGGAAAAGTGAATAGAATGTAGGGAATAAAGTCTAGCAGGCCTAGCGGACTTCAGTGTTTGCATTGAGCTTGCTGCATGCAAAGGCATTCCATTGGTTCTCGTTTCATCATCGTAGAAATAAATAAATGACCTTAGAAGCAAAAGTAAACTTTTGAGCAAGTGGCTACCTCTGAAACTCATAGCTATTACACATTACTAAGATTTATCCAGTGTTTTATGGCACTTTTATTTTGCTTTAGACATCAGTATATGCTACAGTTAAAAAAATTAGGTAAATCAGGTAAATGAAGTTTATACTTTGCACAAGTGACATTGAAGACCCTAGGTCAAATATAAAAATACCATAGATAAAGCTTAGTAGAAAAAAATGAAGGACTTAAGGTTTGAATTTGAATGTATTCATACTTAAACTTCCTTTCTGAGCTTTCAAGAGAGAAAAATTAGTATTAGAAAATAAATAGATCCTTGGAAAGATGATTTCAGCCATCAACTTATTTTATAAGATACACAAAGTAATTGCAGAGTGATTTTCATACTAACATTAACATGACTAGACTATAGTAGGTTTAAAAATTCAACTCAATTTCAAGCATCCCTTCTCAATTTGTTGTTAAGTCAAACAGAAATCATATCAAAATTGCACCTTCTTCTCAACATACTTATTATTTATTAAAGGGTATGCTGAGATTTGCCCAAAAGATGAGACAAAGTAAGTCATTCAAAAGCTTGTAGATTTGTGAGAGGAATCTGCCATTCAGCTATACTTCCAAACTAGAAAGCATTTAGGCAATATAAGGAACAGAAATGGATGTTTCTTCATAGAAATAATTTCCTCAGGCTATAAAATTGCAAATTGCTTTGAACTGCCTTTTATATTCAGTAGGGATAATCAAAATAATATTGCCTGAACTGTGCTGTCATCCCCAAAGCACGCTCTTTAATAATAATACTTTTGTGCTTTATAGAATTTTTAATCCAAAGTATTCATGATCATTAAACATTCATCTATCTTGAAAGAATTGGCAAAATATGCAGGTGACAGATAGCATTTTTAGTTTAAAAAATAAATCCTAAGAAAGAATACCAAGCAAGTGAATTTTTTTTAAGTTGATTTGATGGCTCAAGAAACCCTTTTATTACCCAAGCTTGTAGTTCTGGTTTCTGATAGGGATACTACTGAGACTTTACAGGTAGTTTTGTAATTTAAGGACAGACGTAATGGTCCAACATTCAATGGCAATGTGAGTATAAGGTGGAGAGTAATGGCACAATTGTAGAGACAAAACATACAAATCTCCATGACATATTGAAACAGTCAGGTAAGTAGCAAGAATGCATCAAGGCATAACTTGAGTATATTCCTCCCTAACTTCTTACCTTCCCTTCTTTCTGGTGCAGGCTTTTTAAGAGTGGTGGTAAAATTATCTCCAGATATTCTTGTGGCCTTCTGCCTCTAATCCCCACAGCCTCTAGGGGATTAATGAATATCTCTCTGGGGTTTTATTCAAACTGATGAAGAAACAATTTAATAAAACTCATGCTAGTGATTTAGGCAGCTCTAGATCAATTTATCTTAGTGCTGGACCCTCTGTAACATTGTGGTACTCTTCTAAGTCACCAAGAGATACAACCCATTTGAGAATTGGGTTTCTTTCTTGCTTTCTTGTGGCAGAGATACAAATTTGATAGCTTTAGCTCTGAGCTCCTCTAGCTTTCTCTTAGAAGCCCTCATTCTAATTGTAGCCTAAGACAAAGGTTAAAATATATTCTCAAAACTTCCCTGATGATGTATCTTATTATGAGATGGGATTTCTACACAATTTGCTTTTAAAAAAATGTTCAAGGAAATGAAGGCATATACCATATCCATTAATTGTAAAAACTGATATTATAAATATATAAATTCTCCCTCAATATATCTTTAGATTCTTTGTGGTCTTAATCAAAATCTCAAAAGGAAATTTATTTTTGATGGAACTCAACAAAAGAATTTTAAAATTTGTGCAGCCTCCAAGACAATCTTAAAAAAGTACAAGAGGACTTACTCTACCAGATAACACAACTTATTGTAAAGCTATAACGATTAGAGGAATGTGATATCAACCCAATAATTAATAAGTTAATTAAATGACAGAGCATAATTAAAAGCCCCAAAGCACATATCTTCTACACATTTTGATTTGGGACGAGATTGGCATAGAAGATCAATGGAAAAAGGAAGATGTTTTCATTAAATGAGTCTCAGGCCACTCAGTATGCATATGTTTATAAAACATATCTTTGCCTTAATTCTCATCATATTCAAAAATAAATTAGAGATATTATTGTGAAAGACAAAACAATAAAATTTCTAGTAAGTCATTTAGGAAAATATCTACACAAATCTCAAGTTAGGAAAAGTTGTCTTCAACAGGATACAAACGTTCTATCCACAGAAGAAATTAGTGATATATTTTAATACATTTAAATTAAGAATATCTGTTCAACTAAAGACACCACCTTTGTTATTAATTTTAAAAATACTCAAAATAAGTCTTTGCAATATAGATATGGAATAAGAGGTCTTTGTGATAAAATAATCAACAAAGGACTTAAAAACAAAAAGAGTGACAAACGAAAAAATCCTACAAATCAATAAGAAAATATCTGACAACCAATGGAAAAACGAGGAAGAGACAATATCAGGAATTTCACACTAGATTAATTTCAAATGGCTACTAAACAAAGGAAACAATATTTACTGCTTTAGTTGTCATGCAAACATAAAACTTCAGAGAGATACAACCACGGACCCACCAGAATGGTTTAAAATCATCTACTAAACTTAATCTATAAACACTGGAGATATCTGCAAACATGGCCCAAGAATACTACAAAATAATATTTCCCTGAGAAATACATGCTCGTAGGTAACAAGTGTAAGTGTTAAAACCACCAGGGCAGTGTCATTCACAGTATCCAAAGAAAAGAAACCCTTCATGGATTCATCAGTGGATGAACTGGGAAATACAGTATGGTATATTCATGTAATGAAATAAAATACAGCAATTAAAATAGCCAATGTATCCTAGATAAATCTCATGAGCATAATATTGGGACATCAGAAAAGAATAATGCTTTAGGATTATCTTTTTTTTTTTTTTAGATTTATGTATTTGTTTACTTGAGAGAGACAGAGAGAGAGCACTCATGAGCTGGGAGGAGGGGCAGAGGGAAAGGGAGAAGCAGACTCCTCGCTGAGTAGGGAGCCTGCCATGGGGTGCAATCCCAGGACCCAGAGATCATGACCTGAGCCAGAGGTAGATACTTAACAAATGAGCTGCCCAGGTTCCCCTAGGATTACTTTTAAAAATGTTAAAAAGTGGCAGATATAAACTACCGCTTTTATTGATACAAACCAGGCAGTGATCACCCCACCAATTTAGAATAAAAGGTGGTTAGCTATTGATTAGGAAGATGCTTGCAAGAGCATCAGGAATACTGGCAAAGTTCTACTTCTTGAACTGCATAACAAAAACAATTTGTTTGCATGTATCTCCAATGCCTTAAAATTAACATCATAAATAATATTTACAGTAGCTTAAAAGAAAAAGTGTTTCTGATTTTGAAATAATTATATTTACTAAATATAAGAGTAAAATTCCATTGGTAATGCACCTGTAATGAGAACTATTTTGTATTCTAATAATTAATATACCCCTCTTTTCATATTAGTTACTGCTAAACCAAGATTAGCTTCAGTGGAAATTAACAGAAAATAAAAGAGAAGGTCATTAATAAGAGAAGTCCACTAGGAAATGTGGAGCTTACAAAAAGGCCTACTAATTTTTTTTAACATTTAAAAAAATATATTTTATTTATTTATTCATGAGAGGGAGAAAAAGAGAGAGAGAGAGAGAGAGAGAGAGAGGGAGAGACACAGGCAGAGGGAGAAGAAGGCTCCCTGCAGGAAGCTTGATGGGGGACTCTATCCTGGGACTCCAGGATCATGCCCTAGGCCAAAGGCAGGCGCCAAACCACTGAGCTACCCAGAGATCCCAAAAAAAGCCTACTAATAATTGGTATTGAGTGCATTACTTATGGTTACAAAATTAGAATATTCTAAATCTCATAAATAAATGAAAAGAATGAAGAAATTAGTAGATAAGTGATTGGTAAGTTACACCAAGGAGGAGAGATTCACTCAAGTTAACAAATAGCATCAATTAGTAATTTTAGCAAATGTTAAAGACATTCAACATTTTTTTCTGAGTAAATTTCAGAAAGCATAAATACTGACATACAGCCTCTACTGTATGTCTGAACTTAGAATTTGCCAGCACAGGTTAAAATATTCTTTCAAACGCAACACTTTTATGGAAAAAGTGTTAAAGAAAAACATAAAACCTTAGCAAGAGTGTATGATGTCTGCTTAAAAAAAAATTCACCCAGTATTCCAGTATTTCTAGTTGCCCTATATTTGGTTGTTTTTACACCTTACTGCAATGCATCATAGGATACCTCCACATGGGTGTTCAGTATCTTTTTCTTTTCTCAAGTGGGAAGAGTGATTTTTGAACAAAGAGGTTGGCAGTTAGGAAGGTGGTGAAATCTTCCTATTGCCACAACTTTAGGAAAATCTCAGACTAATCAATTTTAGGAAAGAGTATATTTGGAAGATCTATAAATTGATTCCCTTAAAACAACCTCATTTGTGAATCCCTTGGAAAATATGTGGGTACTTTTGGAATATGCATGCCTTATTTTGCAGGCCACTCTTCTCGGCCACCTCATTTACTTTCATGGCATCAAGTAGCAGCACTGTTTTAGATCACTGCAAATTTATTCATTGATAAAATACTTGCTAAACTTCTACCATGAGCCAGGCACTGTGCTAGGAATTGGGAAGCAAAAATACACTGAGTCCTACTCAAAACTGTTCCTAATATAGATATTTATATTTTAATTCAGACATTATTTCTGATCCCAGGCATTTATTTTCATTGCCTTTGTATAACTGAAATGTCTTTATTTCTCATTCTTAAATGATATCTTAATCTGGTATAAGTAATCTTGGCTATATGTTTCCTCAGTATTTTGAAGGTATTGTAACATTATTTTTAACCTCTATTCAATTAATGCAAAGCCTGCAGATAGTTTTAGTTAGTTGATTGTCTCTCTTTCACAGAGAATCCCTATTACTCTCTCTGGATTGCTTTATGTTTTTCCTCTGTTTTATTTTCTGTAGTTTCACTATAAATGTATAAATTGTTGTTTTTTAAATTATTATTCTATTTTTCCTGAAAATTATTACATTTGTTCCAGCTAAAAATTCATTTCTTCAATTTTGGAAAGTGTTCATCCAGTGTATGTGGACCTCATCCTTTTGTTGCCTCTCTCTCCTGTGAGTGCATAAGAGCATCCTTCCCTGAGCTCTTTTTTTTTTTTTTAAGGTTCATTTATTTATTTTAGAAAGAGAGAGCATGAGCAGAGGGGAAAAGGGGATAGAGGGAGAGGGAAAGGCAGATAAGTAGTCTCCCTGATGAGCACAGATCCTGATATGGGGACATGGGGCTCAATCTCATGACCCTGGAATCAGGACCTAAAAAGAGACAAAAAGCCAGAGGCTCAACAAACCAAGCCACCTAGGTGCCCCTCTTCCCTGAGTCCTTAACTACTCTCTTGCATTTGTATCTTGTATCTCCTTTGTATTCTCTGTGCTGCATTGAAGGCAATTTCCTCAGATCCATATTTTCCTTTGTTAAATTTCTTCCTACATATCCAGAGACGAATTCTTATCATTGAAATAAAACATGATGTAATAAAATATGTTTTGAAGCATATTACACTTTACCTTTTAAAACTTCTTATTTTGGGGGTACCTGGGTGGCTTAGTCAGTTAAGCATCAGATTCTTGATTTCAGTTCAGGTCATCACTTCCAGGTCATGGCATCTAGCCCTACATGGGCTCCATGCTCAGCAAGGAATCCACTTGAGATTCTTTCCCTCTGCCCCCCATCCCTACTCACACTTGCTCTTTCTCCCTCTCTCTCAAAAAAATAAATAAATCTTTAAAAAATAATAAATAATAAAACCTATTTTTAGAGTTTTTGTCTGAATCCCTAATCTATATACAAATTTCAAATTTCTGTAAGATACATAATTGTCATTCAGTGTAAATTGACTTTCATATTTATACTTTCAATTTCAGAAAATAAAGAAGAAATGTATTGCTGATACACATTTAATAACTTGGAATTCAAATAAAATTCAAATAAGATTTAATATATGTTTTTATCACATATCTAGTCTGCATGAAATCTGATGCTATAGGTAAAAAGAAATAAACTGAATAAAAGGGAATAAAATATTTAGATCTCTGACTTTTAAGTTACAGGTCTCCCCCAGGGTATGAACGGGCAAATTTCTGATTTTCAAATGAGTGAGTAGTGGAGCAAAACAGGATGATAGAAGCTCTTTCAACGAACTTCTGCAGGATAAAACATTTCTGTAACCAACTTGTATGCATTTGAATTTTATACTTTGCTTTTTCAAATACATTTCCCATTTTTAAACAAAATCCCTAGTTTAAATTATGTAGTCAAGAAAATAATATGCACAATTTTATCCCTGTACTTTATATGCAATATAGATACATTTTATTATATTTTGTTTAATTAATATGTAATGTAAGGACAGAGTTTGTCTAAATAAAAATAAAAATACATATGGAAATTTGAAGGTAGTAAAGACTTCAAGAAAAAATATTTATTTATTAAATAGATATAATCAACTTATGTGTGAAATACTGAAATACAATGTTTGGTAAAAATCAGACATGGTCCCTGTTTTTATGGAGTTTTTTGTTTTTTGTTTTACTTTCATATTTTTAAAATTTAAATTCAAGTTAGTTAACATACAGTGCAGAACTGGTTTCAGGAGCAGAATCCACTGATTCATCATCTACATAAAATACCCAGTGCTCATCCCAACAAGGGCCCTCCTGAATGCCCAGCACCCATTTAGTCTATTCCCCCACCCACCTAGAGGTTTGTTCTGTATATTTAAGAGTTTCCTAATGGTTTTCCCTCCTTTCTGTTTTTATCTTATTTTTCTTCCCCTTCCACTATATTCATCTGTTTTGTTTATTAAATCCCACATGTGAATGAAATCATACATTTGTCTTTCTCTGACTGACTTACTTCACTTAGCCTAATACAGTCTAGTTCCATCAACATTGTTGTTAATGGAAAGATTTCATTCTTTTTGATCACCAAGTTTTATATATATATATATGTTATATATATATCAGTTTTATATGTATATAAGTTTTATATATATATATACACATATATATAAAACTGATATATATATATAAAATCACATTGTCTTATCCATTCATCCGTTGATGGACATTTGGGCTCTTTCCATAATTTATTAGGAGGACAGAGTAGCAAATTATTATTTTTTTAAACTGTGACAACTATTAAGAAAGGGAGGTTGAAGATCAAGGATCGGTTGGTAGGGCTTTGGGAGGATAGAAAAAGATTCTTCAGTAGCACAGAGTTGAGAAAGAGAAGAGGTGTGAGGTATACAGAAAACAAGGGGGAGCTTCTTGGGGAACAATATTGCTGATTCAGTACCTGTGGCAGAAAGAAGCAAGGAGAACTCAAGGCAGTAAATGCAGTTTGCATATGGAGCACATTACTAACAAGGCTGTGAAATGAGGTTGAAGAGGGGGAAATGGGTAGGCTGTACCTTTGGTGCTATTTCAACAGTTAGCTAACACCCAACTCAACAACTCTAAGGTACGGTTTGGAATTCAATTTGATATACAATACATTTTAAAGGGGCACCTATTAAAAATAAAATATTTTTCATTAACTTGAGATTTCAAAATGAATCAGAGAATTTCTCTATACTTGTGTATTCTATCAACATTTGAGTATTTGTAGAGAAATGATTCCAATTTCTTAAATAACCCCAGAAATCTCAGTAGCATTCTAATGGAAAGGACCATATTTCTGTAACAATGGGTCTTCACTAGCAAGTGCTCCAGATGGGTATCCCAATTTGCTGCCTATCCCACCCTTCTTTTGATGTATACAGGAGTCCCATGAACCCACTGGATGCTCATTCCTGTCAGCAATACTTTGGGCTCAATACTGTTGTGACATGTTGTGGAAAGACATCTACACTGAAGACCTGATAGGCACAGAGCACAGACTATTTAAACATGATGATAATTTTCTGTTTAGTTAATCAAGTGCCAAAACATTATTGGAAAATAAGAAAATTCTCTCTTCTGCCCCCAAACAAAAACTTACAGAAGGAGGCCCTGGGAGGAGGAGATAATGGGATAATTCAATGTTCCAATTTTGTGAAGAGTGAGTCTTTTTCTTGCAATGCTTTGATTTGAAGCAAGAGTAAAGGCTCTTGACCATGGCCATCCCAATGGTCCCTCTCAGGCACTTTCCCCACATATCCTTTCTCTTCAAAGTCAAGCACTTCTTATAGTTTCCCTGGTTTCTAGGACCTCATATTTATTTCTCCTCATGCTTTCCTCCATTACTTCTTAATATAAATCTAAGAAATACTTGCACATGTACACACACACAAGCACACACATTGTTTTCCCTTGTCTGTCATCAATATATATTGAAGAAACATTTTATTTAATGCCTAAATAATTTAGCAAACTACCAGCTAGTGTCCTTTACCTCAAGTCAGTGAAAGCTCAGTTTCCAAATCTATTCATGGAAATGAAGAAATCATTACCTTCAGTCTAGGGGAAAATGTCTTTCTTCTTTTAATTGCTGGAATCCCTCTAATAGACTAAAACAGGGAGGAATAGTGTAACAGAGGTGAGGATGTAGTCAGAGAATGTAGTCAAATTTCCAGATTGAAACTGGTTGAATATTCACATTTAACTCATTTCCCATGATCCATTTATTATGAGAATTTATGACTGGATAATAATGATGCTTATAATTTGATGGAACAGATATTTCTTGGCAGAAAACAAGTGATTTATCTGGAAAGTAAACAGCTGTGCAGAAAATGATTTTTTTTTTTTTGGTAAATTAATGAGGAAAAAAACCTATCTGAAATATTTTGGCTTCTAATTTTGAAGAGCTGTATCAATCAGTTTTTCACCAAGAAAGCAGAATCTTTATGAGTATTTGTAAATAGGGGACTTCATGAATTTAGACTTTACTCCCAGTGAAAGTGGTTGTGATGATAATGTCTGGATAGAAGAGTTGAAGGATCAGAAAAATCAATAGCCAATTTTTGCAATGCACTATGATATGGTGGTAGACATTGAGGAACCTATGGGAAGATCTGGGAAGCCAGAGGTGTCCAGAAATTTCAGTGGAGCGTGAGAGGGAACTGGTGCAGGTGTGTGTGTCAAACTGCTAACCCTCTATCTGATGGTGGCAAAGGTGTTGCTGTCAATCAGCATAGGGAGTAGTCTGAAAGAGCTGCACATGCAGGAAGTGAGAGAAAGGAAAAGCTGAGAGTCAGCACTTCCATGTTCCACCAAAGAAGCCTTCACAGAAAAATGACTGCTATTCCACTTCTTCCTTCTAAGCATTGTGTGGACCTCCATTTCTAAAGAGTATGTGCCAGTAATCATCCTGCCTATATTGGGTTCTTCATTAAATTTCATCACAGAACATTGGAGAATTAAGAGGAATTCCAGTAATAATAATCCCTCCCCCAATTTTTAGTCATAATCCGATTTCCTTATGATAGCCAACCCAACCAATATGAAAGCTCTTTTATTTGCCTGTAAGTTTGGGATTCTAAGAAGCACAAAGTGGCTAAGTGACAGTCTAAGCTTCTAGCTTAATGGAACCATTACTGAATCCCCTAGAAAGAGGATTCTTCCTTTGTAACTAGGACCTGTGTACTGACAGAACCCAACTTTTCATGAAAAGTAAACAAAATTTTTCTAATAAATCACCAGGGAGAGGAGTGAGAAGAACTACTCCCATTTTCATCCCTTAATTACAGGACTCTTAAACCCTGAGCTTAGGAGAAATTTGGAGGATATTACCCTAGGTCCATAAATTATTGTCATACAGATGGCACAAACAGCCAAGTTGTCAAAAGTCCATCCTCCATTCTACTAGGAGAGTTGCTTCATGGTAACATGTAAGGTCAGTGTATTTTATGTGTCTAAGTCTTCAACATACTTTGTTTGCAGTAAAATGATTTACTTGGTCAGAAACAATGTTATGCTTAATATCATGACAATGAATAATTCAGCTGTAAGCCCCCATGGATGGTGGTTTTGGCAGGTACATTACAGACAGGAAAGGCAAATCCATATCCAGAGCAAATGTCTATTCTAGGAACAGTCTTCCCCTTCTCATGATAAAAATACTGTAATGGAATCAGTCAGACCAATGCAATCAGCCTGGCTGTCTTATTTTCTCAGGGAGTAATGCCATCATAGGCTATTCCTCAGAAATTTTGGTCACCAATTTTCCAATTGTATTTCTTCCAAGTTCTCGACTATCCATCCAAATCATTAGCCTCTGTCCACATATCAGTGTAGATCTGTATTTTACTTTTCATTTTAGGCAAAATAAACAAAGTATACTGCTCAGAATTATGCCATCTGGGAGCATTGCCTCTTACCACTGCTTCTCACTGACCAGCATGCTGAAACTATCCCTGGTGGGTACCAACATATCCTGTAGAACCATCTGTATATGGGGCCTGAATTCTTCTTTCCCAAAAAATACCCTCTTCGTTGAGATCATACTAGTAACATTGTGTTCATATATTTTACATGTATCTTCAGCGCCCACTCAAATCATAGTCTTCATTCACTATTACAATTTGATAATGGAGCACTGCAGTGTGCACCTGAATTTATGGCTTGGTGGGTGAATTCTACCAGAATTTTGACTCTGCAACATGCAATTAAAAGCAAGCAGTTTTCAAACATATCTCCTAGAGCCTCCATGAGCCTTTCCTCCTGCACTCCTCAGGATGGATTTCTTTACTGTTTCATTTAATTTGCTTCATTGATAAATAATCTCAAATTTTGAGTTGAAATTTAGATTTGCCAGTGATAGATTTACTCGTGACAAAAATGTTGTGGCCTTCATTACATTGTGTATAATAACTTCTTTTTATGGTCACTGTCTAAACCAAATGGAAGAATGGCTTCAATTTTCTTTCTAAGAGGTAGGTCAAGTTATTAACCTGACCATTGTTTCCAGAGGGTGAAAGTCAGCCAACATCTGTCTTATACTCGTCTATTCACTCAGATCTCTAGAAAATGAGAATATGAAAAAATAAGATTCTTGTGTTACAGGTGATATTCTTCAGAAAAGTTTATCATAATCTTTCAGCTAAGGACTTTATTTTATTTCCTAATGTAGTAAGATTTTAAAGTTTCACACTCAATCAATTACCAATGATTAGTAAAAATTGAGTGAATATGTTATATTTAGGATTATTTTTCAATATAAATCTACATATATAGTAATAAGGGAAAAAGAGAAGAAAGAAAGAAAGAAAGAAAGAAAGAAAGAAAGAAAGAGAAAGAAAGAAAGAAAGAAAGAAAGAAAGAAAGAAAGAGGGTTGACCCTTTGTTTATATTGACTTAGCCAAGAATTACAGTGATTTTTACATATTCTTAACTACATATTTCACAAAGCCTGAACAAGCTTTTTAAAATCATTACTTACTGATTGATTTAAACTTTGCTATTTTCTTTTCTATAAAAATACCAAAACTGACATCATACACATATACCTATAAAAGTTTACATATGGTTATAGAAACACATGAAAGTATAATGGGTATGATATATTTATTTATCTGTGTATATATGTATATATATACATGAATTTAATATCAACATTTTAAGTCAAACATTTCCTATTTAAGAAACACTTTATAATACATGATGTTATTGTAAAATATATTTTTGAACATATCTAAAATAGTTAAAGTTTCAGTTTTATGAATATTCTTGAAACAGACGTGTAATTTAGATTTTGGCAGATAATTTTTCAGAGAATTTTTCTAAATTAGAGGCAGCCAGATGTCATTTATTCATTTTATTAGGAGAATGAAACCAATAGGTAATCTAAAACCTAGCTTCAATCTTTAAAGTATTTAAAGTCTTTTTTCATCAAATAGGAAAACTGGTTCACTGAATTTTCCCATTTTTCATTTCCTTTCTAAATGTAGATAGTAATGAACTCTGAGATTGTAAAATGATAGGTGATTGAAAAGGGGCTAAAACAAAGATGAAAACATTGAGTGATCTGTTAGCTGAGTATTTACCTATGGAGCACTCACTATCAAAGATGGAATTAACAGAAAGCATTCCACTGTCCCCATCTTTAAGAGTTTGCATAATGTTTCACTGAAAGACTCGAACTGATTTCTGAAGGGATTATTTTGAAGAGTGAGTTTGGTAACAAGTAAAACTCATGCAGTCTGTTTCTCCTTCTAGTTTCTGTCTAGTTTAATCTACAAACAAAATCATTTTTGAGTATGTGAAATTTTAAATATATTTTTTCCTAATTTTTTTTTAAACTCTCAGAGAAAGAATTGGGTTTTTTTTGTATGACTTCCTCCCAAGAGTAATCACAAGTATTTCTTTAAAGAAAACCCTGAGAGTTTATATCCATTGTTCTACTAACTCAGCTCTGAACCCAAGGCTGACACATAGAATGCAGAACACCAGATAAATGTAAATTTCAGGTAAACAACAACTAATACTTTAGTATAAGTATACCTTACATAAAATATTTGGGACATACTTTTGGGATAAATCATTATCTGATGTTCATTTAAAAGTCAAAAACTGAAAAACAGGTATCTTTTTTGGTGTGTGTGTGAAATCTGACCTACAGAAATCATCACATTCATCTTCTCAGACTATCAGTGGTGTTGCTGAAGGAAAAGACACATAGTCTTGTCTTGTCCAGTAGTTTTTTAATTACTTACGGTTAGATTCCCTAACTAGATTGTGAAAATTTCCTGGGTTCCTCATATATAAATTCTTTTTGAAAGAAGAATCAATATTACAGGAAGTTTCAACATATGGAACATTTAAAATTCAGCAATTTCAGAAGAGCTGTCCTTATTAGACAAAGATGCTCCTATTTGTGTGAAAAAAATTTTTTATGCCCAGCTCTATATATTTTCAATGTATATCAATTTCATTCTGTTTTCAAGGAAGCAGAGCAAAGTTAGAGAAGCTATTATGATCATTATGATAATAGAAGCAAAGTTAAATGTTCCGTGTGGATACTGACTCCCTAACTCTATGGTTTGGAATCTCCTGCTAACTGATTCAACCAGTTACTCAGACCAGATTAAGAGTTGAAGCATTAATGTTTAGTAAATTCAATAAATTTTTATCAGAAGTGAAGAAGGGGAGGTCATTCTGTTAACCTAATAACAGTTTTCTTTTTCTATAAAACATTAGATTATTAATTCTGTGTCAATATAATAATGACCCAAGTCCTTTTTTTTTCTTTAGCCATTGTGTGATTTTCTCAGGATCACTCTGAAAAGTGATCAGATTCTATTTCTACTGACTTTGATGGTTTTTTTTCTGCATTTATTACTTAAAATGCTTCCTAAATATAGAAAAGATAACTTCTACAGTATAATTATCTGGGATGTCTTATATAAATCGTCTTAAAATAGATCTCCACTATGACAGTCTTCTAATGCTCTCTTTTCAACTTCTCATAGAACATGCTATATGGAAATTTTCTTTTTATATTTAATTATGCCTCCATGACAAAAGCCATAGGGAGAGCTAAAAACAAACAGATTTTCTGATGAATTCTCTGAATTATGCAGCATCAGTTTTTCCTTTGTTAAAACAAAATTTGTTTCAGTAAATAGACTTTTCCTAGAATATCTTTTTTTTAATTACTTTTTATTGGTGTTCAATTTACCAACATACAGAAAAACACCCAGTGCTCATCCCGTCAAGTGTCCGCCTCAGTACCCATCACCCATTCCCCTCCACCCCCCTGCCCTCCTCCCCTTCCACCACCCCTAGTTCGTTTCCCCGAGTTAGGAGTCTTTATGTTCTGTCTCCCTTCCTGATATTTCCCAACATTTCTTTTCCCTTCCTTTATATTCCCTTTCACTATTTTTTATATTCCCCAAATGAATGAGAACATACACTGTTTGTCCTTCTTCGATTGACTTATTTCACTCAGCATAATACCCTCCAGTTCCATCCATGTTGAAGCAAATGGTATATCTTTTATTTATGTCTCGTTTTTAAGTTTTTTTCTAACATTTGAAAATTGAGAAGTCACCTATTCTATTTTTTTAATTTTTCAAATTTATTTTTTTAAAGATTTTATTTATTTATTCATGAGGGGCACATAGAGAGAGGCAGAGACACAGGGAGAGGGAGAAGCCGGCTCCATTCAGGGAGCCGGACATGAAACTCAATCCCAGGTCTCCAGGATCAGGCCCTGGGCTGAAGGAAGCGCCAAACTGCTGAGCCAACCAGGCTGCCCTAATTTTTCAAATTTAAATTCAATTTGCCAAAATATAGTATAACACCCAGTGCTCATCTCATCATGTATCCTCCTTAATGCTCATCTCCTAGTTCCTCTATCCTCCACCCACTCCCTTCTATTCTAATTTTTTAATTATGCTTATTCAATAGCCACTTGGTTATTAACCATTCCATAATAGTATAGGATACATGACCTAAATAGTTCCTTATATAAATTCCATGGGTTACATGGAATAAACATAGCATGAAGGGCCTCTCTTATTTTTATTATGAGGTTATATATATTTTAGTAGTAAAGAGCATGCTGGATTTAAAGTCTGACAGTTCTGTGTTTAATTCACAGATTTCTCCTGATTTGGGTGGGGGGTTTTCTCTAACCTTTCTGGGACTAAGTTTCCTAATGCATAAAATGGCAGTAATAGAGATTTCAAATATTTAACATAAAGTAATTTCAAGTATTTTTTTAAAGATTTTATTTATTTATTCATGAGAGACACAGAGAGAGAGGCAGAGACATAGGCAGAGGGAGAAGCAGGCTCCTCACAGGCAGCCCAGCCCGATGTGGGACTCCATCTCTGGGCTGGGATCACACCCTGAGCCAAAGGCAGACGTTCAACCGTTGAGCCACTCAGGTATCCCAGTAATTTCAAATATTAAGTGGAGTCACAGGTACCCAATAAATAGTAGTAATAATTACATTCAAGCCTCAAGTCCCCTTTGGGAACATTTTAGTGGATGCCTTTTTAACATATCAGCAAATAGAGCAAAATGAATCAAATGGAAATCATTTTATAACAGAAAATTCAGTACTCATCTATAGAATGGTAACTGAAAGCCCTATAGCACACCAGCTCCAGATTTTTTTTTTTTTTTGTATTCTTCTGTGTGTATAAGCCTGTGTTTAGAAGTTTAGGGAAATATTTTATACATTTATATTTATATGTTTATAAATCATATGTTATAGCAGATTGACCTCTCATGAATTGAAAGACCTCTTCCAAAGAAATCAATTAAATGGTTGTTAACTAGTTAACAACCTAGTCAACATCTTAATTTACAATAATCTAGTCTGGATTAATATCAAGTTAATATACACATATACAAACTTTCTCTTTCTAAAAAAAAAATCTATCATTACTAGTGCTTCCTAGAATTTCTGTTAATTTTCTCTCTCCACCATCCATTTAGAAAACTTGAGTTTTTCCATAGAGATTCAAGATATTAGAGTGAATGATTTCAATGTCTCTCCTGTTTTAGAGGAAAGGCAAATCATTCTAAAATGCCACCCTTTGTTTGTTTGTTTTCTTAGATATGGAGAGAGGGGTGGTAAGGGCAGAAGAGAGAGAGAGAGAGAGAATCTTAGACAGGTGCCACACCCAGCACAGGGCCCATTGCAGGGCTCTATCTCACAACCTGAGATCACGGCCTGAGCATAAATGAAGAGTTGGACATTTATCAGACTGAGCCACCCAGGCGCCCCTAAAATCCACCCTTTGGATTATTATAAATAAAAATTACAGGGGATCCCTGGGTGGTGCAGCGGTTTGGCGCCTGCCTTTGGCCCAGGGCGCGATCCTGGAGACCCGGGATCGAATCCCACGTCGGGCTCCCGGTGCATGGAGCCTGCTTCTCCCTCTGCCTGTGTCTCTGCCTCTCTCTCTCTCTCTCTGTATGACTATCATAAATAAATAATAATAAAAAAAAATTAAAAAAAATTACAGACATGATTTCAAGGAGATATAAATGAAATTGCACGTATGTCCTGGATGTATTTCCTATTTTTAATAATTTAGGCATGTAATTCAATTGTATCTAATTTACTGTGAGTAGAGATTGGGTATTGATATGCTCTGAAACAACTCTTTCCATCATTTCATTGTGGCTTGGTTTGTATTTCCTTAATAACTAATACTAATGCTAATGAACATCTTTTTGTATGCTTATTGGACATTTGTATATCTTCATTTGGAGAAATGTCCATTCAAATTCTTTGACCAGTTTTTACTTGGGTTGTTTGTATTTTAATTGTTGAATTATAAGTGTTCTTTGTATTTTCTGGATGCTACACCATTATTAAATAAATGATTTGCAAATATTTTTCACCCATTTTATAGCTTATCTTTTAACTTTCTTCATAGAGGCCTTTGTTGAACAAAATATTTTAATTTTAATGAAGTCCAATTCACCTATTTTATTCTTTGATTTCTTATACTTTTTTGATATATATATGATATATATGTTATATGTTATATATATGTTATATGTTATAGATATGTTATATATGATATAAATATATATAACAATAATATATATATAAACATATGTATATTTTTTCGATATATCTTAAAATAATTTCCTACTCCAAGGTCACTCAGATATTTATCTTTTTGTCTTACTAAAAGGCTTATAGTTTTAAGTCTGACCTTTTTTGAATTATGATTATTTTTCATATAGTGTGAGAAAGGGCATTAAATTCATTCTTTTCCATGGGGGTATCTAAAAACAAAGTCACTATTTGGTCTACTGTTTGTGTATCAACTTCAGCTTTTTTGACTACTGCCTTCATGAAACCTATTTGTTCTGTTTTGTTCTATTGTTTTGGTTTGGTTTTTGCATAAAAACTATTTGTATCTTTACATCTAAAGTAAGTCTTTTGTAGACAGTAAAGTTGGATCATAGTTTTATATCCATCTTGTCACTCCCTGCCTTTTTAATTGGAGGGTAATCTATTTATATTTAGTTTACTTATCAGTAAGGACTTAACTTCTGTGGTTTTGCTATTTGCTCTTTGCATGGCTTATGTTCCCAGGCTCTCTAACCTGATGTCATAAATCTTATGGCTTATGTTCCTCATTTTTTTATTATCATTTTCTTTTGTATGAAATATATGTTTTCTAGTGTATTATTTTAATTCTTTTGAAATTTCTTTTACTATATTTTGTATTGGTTTCTCTGGGAAATGACATTTTACTTAACATCTAGTCAACATCTTAATTTATATCAATCTAGTTTGGACTAATATCAAGTTAACATATATGTGTACCAACTTAATATCATATCTATCTACCGACCTACCTATCTCCTATCTCATCATTATGCTATTATTCCCACAGATTACATCTTTATGTATTATGTGTGCATCAACCTAGATTTATAATTACTGTAAATATGTAATATTTTAAATAAGTAGTCTTTTAAATAAGATAGGAAAAAAAGGTGGCACAAACAAAAAATACATTTGCATTATCTTTTATATTTACCTACGTATTTACCCTTCCCAGTGTTCTTTATCTCTTTGTGTGGAATTGAATTACTGTTTAGAGTCATTTCATTTTAGGATGAAAGACTCACTGTAGTCCTTGTGCTGTAAGGCAGGTATAGTATGCATGAACTTTCTCAGTTTTGTCTGCATATGAATGTCTTAATTTCTCTTTCATTACTGAAGAGTAGTTTATAGGTTAAAGAATTCTTAGCTGGAGGTAAGGTATTTCTCATTTCAGAACTTCGATTATGTCATCTCACTTCTTCCTGGCCTCCTTATTTTCAGATGAGAAATCAGTGTTAATCTTGTTGAGATCCTTTGTAAATGATGAATGACTTCTGCCCTGCTGTTTTCAGGATTCTTTTTATTTGGATTTGAGAGATTTTTAAAATGTTTTTGTATGTGGATATGTTTGCTTTTATATTACACATAGTTCAGTTAGATTATTGGATTTGTAGAGGAGTATTTTTCAACTTTGGAATTATTTAGTTAAGTATTATTTCTCCTTCCTTTCACTTTTCTTTCTTTCTGGGACTCCCATTATGCATGTGTTGGTAATCTTGATGCTGTTCCACAAGACTTTAAGCCTAAATTAGACTCTAAGATAAGTTCATTTATCTTCATTTATGTTTTATTCTATTCCTCAGACTGGATAATATCAATTGATCCATCTCCAGTGCTGAGTGTTTCTTTTGTCTGTTCATATCTGCTTTTGGTATTTTCTAGTGGATTTTTTGTTTCAAGTTATCATACTTTCACTTCCAAAATTTCTATTTATAAAAATATTTTATTTATTAGTTCATGAGAGACACAGAGTGAAAGGCAGGGGGAGAGCCCGATGCAGGACTAGATCCCAGGACCCTGAGCCAAAGGCAGATAAATGCTCAACCACTGAACCACCCAGATGCCCCTCTATTTTTTTATGGTATTTATTTTTATTTGATATTCTCAGTTTGATAAAATGTCATTTTCATATTTTCTTTTAATTTTTTTGGAAATAATTTTCTCTAGCTCATCCAAATATTTAAAAGAGCTGATTTGAAATCTTTGTCTAAAAATTTCAATTCTTGGGCTTTTTCTGACACAGTTCCTATTGACTTATTTTTCCTCTGTAAGGTCCATATTTTCTAATCTATTATTGTCTTGAACATTTTTGTTTAAATTAACCTTTTTGAATATTATAATATGGCAACTCTGGAAATCAGGTTCTCTGTCCTCCTCAAGATTTATTGTTTTTTATGTGTTTTTCAGATGTTGCTATTTGTTTAGTTAGTGATTTTTCTGAGCTAACTGTAAAGTCTGTATAAAGTTTATTCTTTGTCAGTGTGGCCCTTAAAGTTTCTCTTCCATCGGCTTAGAAGTTAGCCACACATTGTAAAGGGAGTTTCTTAAATACCTGCAATAAAAAAAACAAAAACAAAAAACAAAAACAAAAACACAAAAAAACAACTTCCAGTCTTTGCCTACAGTTCTGTGTATGTATTAAAGCCAGTTGGAACTTTGTCTTTACTTCTTTTAACCTTACAGTGTCAAGGTCAGGTGGGAGTTTTCCCTAACCACATTCAAAGCCCTGAACATGTGTGTGGACTTTTAGATCCTCAGAAATGTGTATGTGTATGTGTGCATGTCTGTGTGTATATTTTAAGATCTATGTATGTATTACTCCCCCAGCATTTCCTCTATGGGTTTTTGGGTTTGTCTTTGTTTTTAGTTAGTATGCTGTTAGTATTGTAGTATTTTTTTTGGTCAGTAACAACTGTTGTCTATTGCCTCAGGCAGCAGCAACCTAATAATTAGCTTGTAAATATTTTCTGATAAATTTCCCCAGGAAGCAGTTTTAGCATTTGGTCAATCTTGAATTAGGTGAAATAGACAGGCAGAGACAATTTGAGCCTGTCATGCATGTAAACATCTGACAGGTCAGAACAAGACAGGCCACAGGTTCTTTGTGAATAAGGTCTGTCTACTTCCTCTGGTATAGTCTGCACACTGCTCTTTTCACAGTTACTGCTGAGCTAGGGGGCATGGAATGGGACTTCTGTGAGTTAAAATGCCACACAGGTCACTGTTTTTACTGAGGATAAGTCACCTTTTTCCCAATAAGCAGTCTGAGAAATGCTGTAAGGTAATTCATTTCCAGAGCTCTGAAAAAGTGGATTCAATTTTTGCCCTTTTTTGTTGTTGTTGTTGCTTCTATGGAGGGGTGTCTTCTGTCATTCCAGTTCTACTCTTTCCATCTGTTATTATCTTTTTTCTTATTTACTTCCTGGTTAGTAACATCCATGAGCCATTAGTTTCTTGTCATTCTTACCTAAACACAAAACTATCTCATCCCTTGTAATTGTATAAGGACCTGGCTGGCAAAAGCCCAGCGTTCGATGAACTTACTTCCCTGATTTATGCTAATCAACATCTGAGAAATGGAACAATGTTGAAGAAAGTCCCAACATAAAAGATGTCTTCCCCTCATTTTGTAAAACCAATCCCACCTCCTCGTGCTATTTAGATCAATTACCTATGCTGTGATTGTGACTGCTTCTCTCCTGTTTCTCCATAGACACAGGGACAAATGGCTGTTACCAAGGTATATACATGCCCAGTTTTCTTGGTCTCATTTTTTTTTTTTATTCCTCTACCTACTGGCAGGCATTTTCCTTTGTTTTTGTTTCTTTGTCTGTGACATAAGGATGGGGACTTCTCTAGAAGGGGCACACTAGTGAAAATTAAAATATCAGATACAGGACACAGAAGCTGTAAGTTAATTGTGCTACCTCAAATGGTTAAAGCAACCCGAGACTATAATAAATATGAAAAGTACATTATCACATGCGTTAGAAATGTATTATTGCAAGGAACTGAATCTATTCAATCTTTTACAAGAGAAAAGAATTAATTGGAAGGTTTTGTGAGAACTTTGAAGAGATGAAGGAGAGAAAGTGCAGCTCAGCCTAGAAAACAATTGGATCCAGGAATTGATGAGTCTGAATGCCAGGTTCTTCCTGAATTGTTTTCTCTTATAAGGCTGGCATTCTCTACTTTACCATGCTTATGTTGTCCCAACTCTAAGTCTACATTACTTTATTTTTTAAAGATTTTATTTATTTACTCATGAGAGACACACAGAAGCAGAGACATAGGCAGAGAGAGAAGTAGGCTCCCCATGGGGAGCCTGATACCAGACTCAATCCAGGGATCACAACCTGAGCCAAAGGCAGATGCTCAACCACTGAGCCACTCAGGTGCCCCAGTCTACATGACTTCCAATGTAACTATTAACAAAAGACACTATGGTGTCTGCAACATAATTGCAAATTCCAATGAGAAAGAATCCTACTTGCCTAATGTGAGACAATATTCATATATGCTGTCATTCATTTGATTATTCACTCATTCCTGCGTTATTTTTTTGTTTACTTACTGCATATCAACTCCTACCTTGGGTAATAGGAAAGAGCAGTGACAATAAAAATGAAGCTCCATGTGCCATGAAGTCTGTATTATACAAGTGTGGGGAACAAGTTCCAGAATGGCAGGTACCTGTGCTATTCAAGTTTTGCAACCTAATTTTATGAGGGGTATTATGAATACATAGGACTGAGTGTCAAGTCTCAGAATGGAATCTGTGTGGTGTTGTCAGATATCCTAAAAAGTGAATCATATACCCCATTAATACTCTGGAGTCAAAGACATAATAGTACACATAAGTTACATTTGTTTTGTCTGTTTGTAGTTATTGTTGTTGTTTCTGCCCCTTGGGTATTACATTTTTTAATGCCAAGTACAGTTAACATACAGTATTATATTAGTTTCAGGTGTACATATATTGATTCAACAATTCTATACATTAGTCAGTGCTCATCACAATAAGTGCATGGTAAGTGTACTCTTAGGTTTCACCTATTTCACCATCCCCCCACAATCTTCCTCTTTGGTTACTATTAATTTTTCTATATACTTAAGCAACTGTCTTTTGGTTGTCTCTCTTTTGCTTTGTTCATTTGTTTTGTTTCTCAATTTCCATACATGAGTGAAATCCTATGGTATTTGTCTTTCTCTAACTGGCTTATTCACTTAGCGTAATATTCTCTAGATCTATCCATGTCATTGCAAGTGATAAGATTTCATTTTTTTATGGCTTAGTATTTATATATCACTTCTAATTTATCTTCCATTTATTGATGGACACTTGAGCAGCTTCCATAGTTTGGTAATTATAAATAATGCTTCAGTAAACATATGGTGCATATCTTTTTAAGTTAGTGTTTTTATATTCTTTTGGTAAGTACCCAGTATTGTGATTAGTAGATCAGAGGGTAATTCCATTTTTAAATTTTTGAGTAATCTCCATATTGTTTTCCACAGTGGCTGCACCAGTTTTCATTTCCACCAATAGTGCATGAAAATATATGACTACTTTTTTGATTGAAAATATGAGAAACTGTCAAAGGACTCTGTAAGTTTCTCTCCTTTATTTACATCATGTGGATTATTTCAACACTTTCAGTTCACTACCATACATTGTGTAATAATGAAAAACTTATCTGGGGGGGAGTTTAATTAATTTATCTATTTTATTTGTATTTATTTATTTATATTTTTGTAAATATCATCAAATGAGAAGATGGATATATATATATATATATATATATATATATAATTATGTAAATTCTATACTTACAGCAGATCTTTAGATAAGGAAACTCCTCAATTAACGTTGAGGCTATGTCTGTGAGTTACATTTGACCCTTCCTAATTATTCTTTAGAAAAGACCATTAGTGATAGCTTAACTTCCTGAAAGAGACAGTTCCTCTTCATCTACTGTGATTATTTATTGTAAAAGCCTCATCAAACATAACTGACAGCATGCTTCTATATTAATTTACTGTCACTATGGATTTAAACATAATGACTCAAACTTATGACATAATTCGTATAACTTTTCAAAGTTACCAGTGTGTCTGTATCTCTCTTTGCATTGAATAAATGTTATAACAACAGTTGAAATGCCATCAATATAATGTTATACTAGGAAGAGTGAATATATTGAAAGAGATCTGAGGTACTTATGTTATTTGACATCAATTACCCACATTTTTAGAGTTGTTCAAAAAAGATAGAAAATATTGTGATACTTATGTACAAAATTTCTAAGATTATGGTTATAATTGGCTAGTATTATTAAATATAGGAGCATATCATTGAAATTCTGTTTGGCATGAAACATTTCCTTTCTTCTATTTATTATGATTTTTTTCTTATATTCAGGAAAGTAGAGGGAACAGTACAGTAGGCATTTATAAACCCTCTATCTGATTCAATATTTGTTAGTATTTTATCTTCTGTCTTTTTCTCGCTTTCTTTTCTTCACTGTCTAAAGACTTATAGTACTGTTGGCAATTGCCTTTGGTAGGGCAGTTGGCACCCCCTGGGTTACAAGAGATGGAATGTGTGAGTAGATGGAACAATACCCCAGCTTCATTGTCCCTTGGAGGGAAATTCAAAGTCATGTTTGACATGGTTTCTCAGTACTTTCCCAATGGGACTGTGCTTTTATTGCCTGCAGGGATAAGCTTTTAATTAACATAAATTTTATTGGCCTTTCTCCATTTCTTCTTTCTCCTTTTTCTGCTTCCTAGTATTATCTTTTATATAAAATAGATTCACACAAATTTTGTTTCAATTTCTGCTTTCAGAGAGACTGCAAATTATAAGACAGATGAATTGTTACTTCATTGTGCCACTTAATTCTTATCCTTTTTTTTTTTTTAGAAACAGGAAGTCAGTTCTCAAGGCTTGCTTAAAATCATGTTAAATATTTTGGTTAAAAAATGTGAATTTCATATTGTACCACATCAGGAGACCCATAATATCAGTTTTGTCAATATCTGTTATGCAAAATTTGACCCCCTGGTTACTAGATAAAATTCGGTAAATTACATAACTTTATCCCTACATATCAAGGAGATGAATGTGGAACAAGCATTTGGAGGCTCTTCTTCATGAAATGGTAATTATTTGTTTACATGCAAGTTTTCTAAGGGAGATGTCGTGGGTATTAGAGCTGTACACCCAACAAGATTTACTGAATGAAAGTGAGTCTAATTAAGGTTTCTTGCTCTTGGCTAGGGACAAAAAGGTAAATTTTATTGTTACTGTTGAAACTGTGAAAGAGAAAATAGGAAGCAAAAATCTGAAAAGAATTGGTAAACGTCTAGACTGTGATATTAGTGGAGACTTAGTAATGAAAACAGAACTTTGGAAATTGTATATATATATATATATATATTGGAATTGTATATATATATGTATATATATGTGTGTGTGTGTGTATATATATATATATATATAGTGTGTGTGTGTGTGTGTGTCAAGGATTATGCTGTTTGTTTACAATGTTTTTTTTTTCCTATTTTCATTTTTTCTAGGAATTATGGGAAGATTGCATTCTCCAGGCTCCCTGTGGACCTATGGGTCTAAATGGCTGTCCTGACAAAGGAAAGAACGTTAGTCACTTACTAGGTCAATCCTCCAGACATCCATCTACCACCTCACATCCTCTCTCTCTTTCCTGCTGGCTTCTTGTAGAGAATCCAGGGGGAAAACTCAAAAGTGCAGAAGTCTGTGTAGTTATTAGATTGAAGGAATTCCAATCCCTGCCAGAGCTCCACCCCACTCCTTCTCTGATCCTTACTGGAGTTAAAAGTAAATTAAGAGCAAATTGTCAAGCCACTGAGATTTTGAGATTATTGCTATAGCATAGCACTTCCTGACCAATTTGATAGGGGATATATGGAAAAGAAAAATGTATGACAGAGGTGATTTTATGGAAGATAACTGTCTAGCTGGAAGAGGGACTGATACAAAAATACCCACCCATCCTAAAAAAAAAATCGTTGACTCTATAGATCTAATGCAGAATTTGACTCACTGAACCATTTATATCAGAGCAAGGTTGTGTTCTAAAGTGAATAATGGACGAGATTGACATTTATACGCACAAATACTATTTCACACTTGGAGACCTCTGAGAATGGCTTTTCAGTAGTCAATACCTAGATGCCATTTCAAAGCATAGAACATACCATTTGTCCATTGGGGAGTATCATTGATCAGTGTTATTGAACTGTCAATGTATCTCTGTTACCATAATAAATCATTTTCCTAGAAATTATTACAGTTAGACTTATAAGAAGTAAATCAATTTTACTCTAAAATATCCAATTAAAAGATGTTTCTTAGACAGCAAATCATCTATATAGGCACAAATATTGATGTCTATTTCAATGTATCTATTTCTAGTTATACACTTCAGCCTTGCTATATTTGGAATGTTGGTACAGTGCTTCCAAAATAAATATCTTGTCACTTGTGACTGATTTTTATGTTATAGGGTACAAAAAAGATCATTAATCTGAATCGGGTTAACTGAGCCATGAAACAAGGCTGGCATTAGGTTTTAAAAGGGTGTACTCAGGATTCCCTCAGAGACTCACTGTTTAAAATCTGAAGAAGTTTAAATGATTCAAGAGTTTAAAAATAACTGTAATTAATAGTTTATAAGTAACCATACTGGCTTCCAGTTTTATATCTCTTTTTTTTTATTTTTAGTACTGTTGAGTTGTTTCCACAACCTGAATATATGTTTTGTCTTCATCTATTAACCTTTTACATGCTCTCTCTAAACATTCAAAATTATATCTATCTGAGATGACACTACTTAAGTAATTCTCAGGTTGGTGTCATTGCTAAAGTTAGAGTACTTAAATATTAACTGTGATTTAAAAAAAAAAAACCCAAAACCTGTTTTATTAAAGAGTGCCATAAACCTCTACACTGCATTCACAGCAAACCTATTCAATAAGTAATTACTATTACTTATAATGTTCCTTTATAATTCATTACATTTGTGCCAGATACTTGGAGGTTTAATGCAGATTACTTAAGAAAATTCTGACTGCAGGCAAGTATTGTATACTTTGTACTAAGAGATCTTGAAGTAATTTCTATTGCTGCTGGACGTACAACGTTACATGTGATTTAAAACGGTTTGTTCTTCCCGGGAGATGACTGGTCTGCTTTATAAGTTCCCTTAAATAACAGCACAAGCAATGGGGAAAGTCATTTGGATAGAATCCAACTGAAAGTAGCTATAGTGTACAGCATAGAGAAGTATGTTTGTCTCCTTGTATTTGTAGTTAACCACAGAGTGGTGCAAGTGATCGAACAGAATAGAAAGGTGCACGGGAACATTCAAAGTGGATGAAGGGTCCCTTCCCTTCCCATGGCACATGAAGAGAGATAAGCCCAGGTTCCCCTGGACATAAGCAAGATTTAATGCGATTATAGAGGTCTTTTCCAAGACTTCAGGGAGGCATTTCACAAAGTTCAGAGTCAAGGGACAATTCACGAAACCCGCCCACATCTGACCCACCACACTAAGAGAGCCCACCAGCTCCTGCTGTTCTGGCCTTGACTTGCAGCTTCCTGTCACCAGTGGCGCGGTCTGGAGACAGGCTGAGCATGGCCTGTGGGAGATGGTAGGATAAAGGAGCCAGAGGAGGGGAGAAGCAGGAGCCAGCAGGCTTCCATGAGGTGAGCCATTCCCTTTATGCTGCCATCAGGGGGTGAAAGCTGTCACACCAAAGCAGCTTCAGCTGTGAGAAACTAATGATGATGGGTGGTGAAGAATTTCTCATCTAGTATAATTATATTTTCTCAGGAAAGGAATCAATGGCAAGTAGATACAAACAACTGGTTTCATTATTAAAAGTCTGTGTTTGGGCCAGATACAATCATTTTCTTTAAGTAGCGGAGAAGATTGTCACTTCCTGTAAAATAGCCTCACAGATAGGTTAAAAAAAAACCCATCAGTCTGAAAAAACTTACATGTCCTTCCCACATTTATCAATGTCATACCAGTAGCATTTCGTATGCTTTTCCCACACTCATCAATGCCATAATAATACTACAATCAACTACAGTAGCCTTAAGATGTTTAGTACTGATTCACCAACTCATATTTTCTTTTGTTTTTAATGATGCCATTTTCTTTTCTAGTGCCTTTTATTCTAGATATAATAGCATTACTTGATTTTTTGAATTTTATAGACTGGGCCTAGTTATTGACCTAAAATAAAATTTGCTTCTCAGAAAAATCTCAATTCTATAGAAGGATAAAAAGAGGATGATCTTCCTATTTCTTATTTCTTATTAAATGAAAATCTGTGCTAAATGAGGAATGGGAAAGTTTGTTTATATAGGGCTGTGTTTCACCTGTGCTAACCCTCCATGTGATTTTAGACAAGCAAGTTAATCCAAAGACCTTTGATTTTAAAAATGTGAGATTTAAAAAAGAGATTCTTGCAGTTTCTTGCCTTAGCAAAATTCCAGGATAAGGTGACCTAACCTAATTTATTAAATACGCAGGTACACCTAGAGAAAAATAATCACTTGACACTAATGTTCAGTTCTTCTCATCAGATAATTGGCCATCTTTATAAATTCTCAATAACAAGAGGGTTAGCAAGGAGTTATATATGAATAAATTAAACTCACATTTTTTTGAAAAAGGATTTAAATATTATACTGGATTAGTTTTTAGGATTCAGCTAATTTGGGGAAGTTTTAACAGTCTTCTATACTATAGTCCTGGCCTTTTTTTTCAAAAGGAATCACAAATCATAACATTTACGGCTGTTTTCTAGTTCTATAAAGTGTCATATCCATATAAGCTTTTACATATTTGTCTGCTTTGAAGTTAATCAATTGGTGGTGTGGGGAGGGCATCAAGAAGACAGATTTTAAGATGAAATATTGAAATAAACAGCCCTAAAATATCCCTATGCATTTCAAAGTCCACAAATGCTCTAAAATACTTAATTCTTTAGAAATAAGTATTTCAATATTTTTACATGTGATAATGGAGTTATCTTCCCAGCAATGAAAAATAGGTTTTATAGGATTTTGAATTGAATAATTTCTTGATGTCTTAGAACTATCTTCATTCATTTACTCAATATATAGTTCTATGTCTTAATAATTTACTATTCATGATTTTATCTTCTCATTTGTAAGCGGATCCAATACTACATTAAGATCAGTACCCTTTGCTTTCATTAGTGGTATGTGAGGATATTTTTGTCACAGTAATGTTCTCCACCTACAGTGGCAACTTCCCTCCTCCACTTCCAATCTCCCGTTTTCAATCTCCATAGCCAATATGATCAGTTTTCACTAATGCAAACCAAGACTTGAGGGATAAAAATTTAAATATGTTCCTTCATTTGAGTTTTAAAAAATTTTTAAAGAAAAGAATGAGAAAGGAAAAACATTCTCATAAACTGTGTATACAGCATAGCAATGCAGGACAACATGCTACTGTGCTAGTCACTAAGACTGTACATGAATTGCATCCATAATACTGTTACACCTTCCTATCCACTTGAACTCAGACCTGGCCAAACCACTTGTTTTGATTTTCCTGCCCATTTCACCATTGCATATTAAGTGTGAGATCAACAAATAACATTTGTATTCCATAAGTCTCTGGATTGAGAGTCATGTCTGAAAAGACATACACAAACTTGGTGTAGATCACGAGAACTGGGATTCTGTGCCTGCAGCTGTGATTGGGTGAGGCTCTAATGATGAGCTCCTGTGATGAGGACAGACTGATGGAGAGAATGTGAATAGTCATAGTCAGACTGTGAACTGCAGCAGATTGTTCACATTAATGATGCAGCATTTTTCTAGGATGTATGATCAGAAGATTAGGAACAGACATTTTGTAACATATTTTGTAACAGATATAATAGACTACATGTATTAGATATTCATGTACTTATCCTTGATTTGAGGATTCATATACTGTGTCTGGGAACTGAGAGCCCAATGGGCTCACTAAAGCCTGGATTGCATGAGTTCCTAAAGATGGTGAGTTTGAAATACAGAACTTTTCTGGCTCACTAAAGAGGTGAGTAGGGTCTGAAGGCTCAGGAAATGGGATAAGTGATAAGTGTTGTGAAACCATCCCAACCACTTCATACCTGCACTGTCCTCTGTGATGGTTGCCTTTTGTAGGCTGGAGACAGAAGTCAAGTGGCTCAATTATGTCACTGTCTTTTGAGAGTGAGAGATCAAGTGAGCACCATTATTGTGAAAAATAACAGAGATGGAGGGATCAAGAAAGTGTTGCAGTCCTTAGCCCCCACAAATGATCAAGAAAGTGTTGCAATCAATTAGCCCCCATAAATGATCATTTGATCCTTAATTGTAGGAATTGATCCTTAAATGTAGGAATAAATACATAAGCCACCTACCAAGGTAACACTTGCCTATTCAAGCAGAACATTCCTATGTCTTTTTGGGAAATGCCCAAGTGGAGAAACCACTGCAGGAATTCCTGGTTTCTTACCTAAGTCAAAGAAAATGTTCCTTTTTACAGACAGGAAGCTCCTGGATGGAAGGGGACCCTAAGTCCTTTTGAGAAAAAAAAAAGTCCTGCAACAGAGCCATACCTGTGTTCTGAGTCTTCTAAGCAATTTTTGAGGCTCCTGTGGCCCTTTATGGAAGTGTCAGTACTCTAGTAAGGGAAATAGCCCCTCTGGAGATTATTCCTTGTTGAATTTGACCTAACATTAATACCTAAAGACCAAAATCTTCATCACTTAAGGCAGTGTAGCCACATTTTTTGAAAAAAGGATTTATAGAGGGAGTGATGGCCTGCCTCCATTCTACAGCTATGCACTTAGTTTCAGTATATGTAAAGGAGATAAATATTCCTAATTATGGACACATTACCCATATGGTTGAGGGTCATGGAATGAAGTAGCAATAATGGCCCCCTAATCCCTCACTGAGATAATAAACTAAAATAAATATTGCATTCCTGAGAACTTGCAAAAACTTGCAAGGCTGAAGGTTAGGGATTCCTATTGCATCTCCATTCAACTATCTTATTTGGCCAATGCAAAAGATAGATAGATCTTTTACCCTGACTTTGGATTTTGGTTAACTTAGGTCTTGATCAATCACAGTTGTTATTTTGATGTGGTATCTTTGTACTGCCTGCTAGAAGCCCATATGCATTTCTTGACCTGACAAATCTGTTTGGATCAAAATTCACATGGATAGAAGTAATTTGCTTCCATCTTATACGGCGGTGGTGTATCTTCAGTATTTTATTGCAGTCCTATTTCAATTCTTTTGCTCTCTAACACAATGCAAGCTTGAAGAAATTTGTTTTCATTCTGTACCAAACATTTCAACAGTCCATTGATGATGTTGTACTTAATGGACTAGCAAGAAGGAAGTAGCAAGCACCTTGATCCCTTATTTGATCTCAGATATACCTAAAGAGAGACTTTAACTAGAGGTGACAGTATAAACTTAATGATATGTGTGTGTGTGTGTGTGTGTCCTTTGAATAGGTTTAAAACAATGTTCCATTATCAGTGAATACACTTAGTGCTCAAATCTTCATGTTCTAAAACTAATTGTCAGAATTAGAATCAGAAAGAGCTGCATGGAGAAATATATTTAATATGAAATATATGACTCCACGTCTGAGCTTCCAATTTGTCATGTGAGATCACAAGTTACATTGATTTGCCCCTGAAAATGAATTATGCAGTAATATAGTAGACATTTATAATATGCAAAATAATAGTGCATACTGATACTCAAAAATTATAAAAATATAAGAAAAATAGGTATAAACATAACTACAGAAAATATTATGTAATGAATACAGAAGACATGATACAATTATAAAATTTCAATTTTACAACTAATTTGCAATGTAAAATTATTTTAGGCAAGTATCTTCGATTGGGTGATAGTTGCTGGGGAATAAGACTTCCATGTGGCCTGAAAGTACTCTACCTAAGTATCAGTTGCAAACTGAAATATGTTTCTTTACTGTGAGTGACCTGCTGTTCACCACTGTCGTACAACTAATTACATCCAAAATGTACACACACTAAGCACCCACCTCCTGATAACATACAATGGCAGACATCATAATACCTATGCTGTATTATTGCTTAAAAAATGTAGCATGATCTAATTTCAAGGAAACAAAGTCAAAATATGAGTGAAGATTGCAAATATGATTGCTTTAAAAGGAGACTAAACCTGGAATCTTCAAAACCTCATTATCATGGGGAGAAAGAGAGTTGGGAACTATTGAGATTACAGAAAACTAAATACAAAGCTCCTGCAACAAATGTGTCAAAATGGATTGAATCCTGAATAGAAAAACAAACCAACAAAAAGCTATAATAGACTTTCAGGATGATAGGGGAAATGGGAATTATTCAGAATATGTTAGACTATGTTACTGATTTGGTGTTAATTTTCTTAAACATGATAATGATATTGTATTTATAAAAACAATGTTTTAGGTTTAGGATACCCATGGAAAAAAATGTTAGACATATATTATGTGTTCATTGTATTTTTAAATGTCTCAGGAGAAAAAAATGCAAGAAAAGTTTGAGGAACGTATCTGAGAACTACTATAGCTGGACAATGAGCACCGCCTTCTTTCATTGAGAGACTTGAAGGAAATATGTCTTTTCTAACATTTTAGGCAAGAGTCTTATTTTGTACAGTAATCCCCTGCTAATCTGCAGTTTCACTTTCAAAGATTCTAGTTACCTGGAATCAACCGTGGCCTGAAAGCAGATGATCCTCCTTCTGATGTATTTTTAGAGGTCAGTATTAGCCTAGCACTAAGTTACAACACCTGCATTATTCATGTAGGCATTTTATCGTCTCATATCATCACAAAAAGAAGTCTGAATCATAGTATAACAAACTATTTTGAGAAAGGAGACTATATACACATAACTTTGATTCTAGTAAATTGTTATAACTGTTCTATTTTATTATTAATATTTTTAAAATTTTTATTTATTCATGAGAGACAAATAGAGAGAGAGAGAGAGAGAGAGAGGCAGAGACGGCAGAAGGAGAAGCAGGCTCCATGCAGGAAGTCTGATGTGGGACTCGATCCTGGGACTCCAGGATCATGCACTGAGCCAAAGGCAGATGTTCAACTGCTGAGCCACCCAGGCATCCCTGTTCTATTTTATTATTGTCGGCAGTCTCTTACTGTGTCTGACTTAAATTTACCATGAGTATCTATGTTTCGGAAAAAAACATAGCATGTATAGATTTGGGTATTATCTTCACGTTCAGACATCCAGTGGGAGTCTTGAAATGTATCCTTTGGGAAAAAGAGGTGTATTGTCTATTGTGATGTTAGCAACGAAGTTATTTCACAATATAGGAATAAAATATGTAAAAGGCAATAAAATGTCCCAAACATATATTACTGTTTACTCTGTTATGAATTTTTAAAATGAAATATTTTTCATATTTTGAAATTTGAACTGGGATTCAAAAATGTTTTATCTCGTTAAACTAATTCTAAATTAAACTAATCTCATCAAACTAAATTTACTGCTATCCTTAATTAACATAACAAATCAAATTACGTTGGTGTTTTTATTATAGTGGTCCTGCATTTTAAGTTAAAATAATCTGCCCCCTTAAGTTGTTTGTAACTAAAATTTATAACCTGGATATAAATATAATTTTTGGAAAATTGACTTCCTGACTATAATTTGAATTTATATTTAGACAACATTTGATTAAAAAAGCATCTAGCTTAGAGACATAACAGAATCAATGAGCTGATTTAACAGAGTAATTCTGCTAAATTATTAATATGTCAAAATAATGTATTAACCATGAATGATATAGCATGCAATGAATAATATCAAAATGATAGTAGTAAAATATGTAATAGATACTTAGATTTTGAATATATTATTGTAAAAATAATATCATATAATTTTCCTAAGGATATGAATATTGATTGGCTATTTTCTACATTGATGAAGGGAATTTGAAACAGGTCTATTATTATTCAGTTGAAACATGCATATTTTTCTCTCTTCAGAATGTTTCCTTTTTGATCCATTTTCAAAATTGGATAAAAATTAATGGCTGTTCACGGGATAATCAGATGCCTTCAGCAGTAGTAGCTTAGTTTCATGTTTCCAATAGTTGCAAAGATTGTTAATTTCTTCTAAGAACAACTAAGTTGAATTCCATTGTGTCTTTAATGTAGTTATATAATCACCCAATGGATTTAGTTGCAAGTAGATAAATCTTGCTTGTTTAAGCTTAAGCCATAAAACATTTATTAATATAATTTTTATTAAGATTTTTCATTTTCCTTTCAAGGAATTCATCTTTAAATGCTTTCTTTCTCTAAAACAAACACCTATAATGCTATGAGATATTATTTCAAGCTATGAAGTCTCAGAGTATTTTAGAAATGCAATACACTAGGCTTTTGAAAGAGTGTCTTCAAAGTTATAATGAATAATACCAACTTTATTCTATTCGCTCCTATAGAGACCTTCTCTTTCCCCAAAGGTCTAAAATCTGTGGAGGTCATAAAAAAGGTAAAGATAATTATCAGTTTCATCAATATGGTGATATAATCATGTCCATATAACCAAAGATTGGTCATTTCTATTAAAATGGTTGAACCTGATCACTAAGAGAGCAAAATGTATCATCTGCTTCAGGATCAATCTTTAAATCCTAAAAGCATAAGTTATACTTGCTCTATTACAATGCCTTTTATTGAGGGTATATATCTATTCATGGTGAAACAGTATCACTTCAAGTGAATATTACACTAGAGAACTTTAAGAATCCTAGTAAGTATTGGAGGGCTTACTCAAATCAAAATAAACATTAGCCAAGAAAAGAAACATTAGTATTAAACCAAATTTCATTGATTATTTGATATAAATTTTCAGAAAATAGCATTATGAGAAGATGAATGAAGGAAGGAGAGCCATATATGGAAGATACCTTAAAGAGAGATGGTTTAAGAGTTTTAATTTTTCCCATAAGCTACATGTTAGAGTCAATGTCGTAATCTGAAATATCTGTTGCCTTGACTTTTTTTACCATTTGATTTTCCTCTCTTGTTAAACACACATAATACTATTTAGCTTTGGATCTTTCTGTGCACTCTTTTTCCCTTTTCAAAATGTTGTTTTGGTAAAAGTTAGCCCAGTTTCACAGATTTTTGTATACTGACCCAAATGCAGATGTGTCTGTGCAATTTGTTATTTTCTCAAATACTTTCACTTAATCTGCAAATATTTGGAAATTAAGAATTGGAGTTTCTACTGAAGTTTGACACAGTTTTAGTTTTGCTCAATGTGATAATTAAATATCAATTTCCTGAGCATAATATAAGTAAACTGCATACTATTTTAATGAATATATACAATAAAATATGAACTGTTTATACACAGATATAAATAAATATGTATATTAACAATAACCAACCTTATAAGGTGATGTGGGCGATGTGGGTGATGTGGCGTGATGGAGAGTATTTTGTAAATTGCAAAGCTATGTCACTTTAGCTTTTGCTAATATCAATTGTAATTGATAGAATCATGATATGAATAACCTGATTGTCCTTGAATTATTGAAAAAGTCTATTCTTTCTTAACCTATAAGTGAAACCTCATTATATGCAAAATTATGTAGTCAAAATTAACTTTACTTACTATCTCTTTTTAAATATCTAAATGCCACAGATAACATGAGGTTTCTCAAATCATGGCATAATGAGGAATGACAGATGTTTTGTTTTATTTTCCAATTAAATCCATCTTTACATTCAGATGCTCATGATACTTGCTTTGACCATTCAATTTGAATAATGGAGTTCTACAGTTTTTTTGTAACACTGCTATAAAATGTGTGTTTTAAGTATGGTCGATGATACATGTTAATTTGTCAAATTCACTTTACATACTACCTCATTGATAATTATATTTGAAGATAACTATGGCAATTTATTGGAAAAATTGAAACATTAAACTCTAAAATATTTAAGTTACAATGTGCTCTGGTATTACTTACAATTCAAAGAAAATAATTTAGTGATGTAATTAACAAAGGATTATTTTTCCCTGAATAATAATATTTCTTTAAGCATTTATTTTAATAGCTATTTATTTTCTGACTTTTTGAAAGTAATTTATATTTATTAAAGTAAAATTCAGAATAAGGTGATATATAAGAAAATATCACTGTTAGCCAATGGCAATATTAGTAATCCTGCAATTTATTTATTTAGAAGCCATATGTAATCTCCAAATTGGGTATTTCATTATATATCTCTATCTACCTGTCTACTTATCTATTTATACTTTTATATTTTTCAGTTAAACATTTTATTATTAATATTAAGGTATATTAACAAAAATTATATCATAGTATTTATATAACAAAAGTTTAAAGTAAATTTGCATTAACACTGAAAATTATTTCATAAAAATGTATAAAACCAATATGTCAAATTTGTCTCTAAATCTTTGTTTCTGTGTTTAATTATTGTATGATAATAGATGTCTAGGATAAAGGTTACTAAGTCAAATTTTATATAACATGTAGAAAAATTTTAAAGAAATACCAAGTATTTTCCTAGAAAATTCACAGTACTTACATAAGTAAATCAGGGCATGAATGTGCCTGCATGACTGCATCTTTAGCAAACTTGTAAACAATACATTATGTTTTAAACTTGTAGGCCAGGATTAGACTACAAAATTTGGGATTTTTTTTGGAGTTTGAGGTTGCCTAGGATATGGCAAAATGGATACATGCTTCACCAATAGTTGTTAAGAAAGCAATGCTCCATGCTCTTAGGGTATATACCTTATATGTATATTATTTCAATATCATCAATTATGTTCCTCATATGTGGTCTCTTTTTGTTGTTGTTTACTTGTTTTATTAAAGACCGAGTGGCATGTAAAAGGCTCCACAATAAATATTTTTAAAATTTCTTCTTATATAATGGCATTTAATACATATTTAATGTGACACATATTTGTATTTAGTACTTATTCTTTGTACATTGTATACTTTATGAATTTTTTGCTGTATTTCACTTAATACTTTTTCTCTTGAATATTTATTTTCTAACATTAATTCAGGCAGATTTATCCCCCATCCCCCCCTTTTTTGGCCTGGCATAGCCCAATCCTTTATTTATTTATTTTTTTAATACCTTTTGTATTCAGTGTGTCTGTATGTTGCATTCACCTATTTTAAAAACAAAAGTTTTATTAAAGTAGCTACAGGTAATAATAGATAAAAAGCCTAAATCATAGGGCAGCCCTGGTGGCGCAGCAGTTTACCGCCGCCTGCAGCCAAGGGCGTGATCCTGGAGACCCTGGATCGAGTCCCATGTCTGGCTCTCTGCGTGGAGCCTGCTTCTCCCTCTGCCTGTGTCTCTGCGCCTCTCTCTCTCTCTGCATCTCTATGAATAAATAAATAAAATCTTAAAAAAAAAGATTATCTTAAAAAAAAGCCTAAATCATAAATTGCAGCTTCAGTAAATGTAACCACAGCTACCAGTCAGAATATTACAATATTTCTAACACACAAGAAGCACAGTCCCCTTATGAAATCTCTTGCTTCTTATTTAGAAGAACTTAACCCATTTCTCATAATTGATATAGGCGGTTTTACCTCAGTCACCTAATATTAAAATTTTGCTGCTTTTATCTATTTTTTCTCTGACATGTGTATTATTTTTGCTTTTTTTTTTGAATGAAAAAAATCCATCCTATTTTTTATTACATTTTTAAAATTGCCTTTATATTTCTCAAAATGTTACTTTAAAGCACATTTCCAAACAGAATCAGGTTTAAGTTATATATAATAACTTTTGACTCTCCTAAAATAAGGTAAGGAATTTACCATGCATTGACATTCCTCATTCTCCCACTTCCTGACATTAAGAATATAGAGATTATTCCCCTAGGAGTGCTAAGGATGAGGACACTGTAATATGATGTAAAATATCCTCAAGGAAATGCTATTATAGTGGAGACAGATATGAGTATAAGGTTGCTGTTTCTTCTATTATCCTTAAAAATAAGTCAAGCCAAAGGAAAATTCATAACAACATAACTCAACAACAGACAACTAATACTAAGGCTCCATATAGCTGTTATAATTGATCCACAGCCAGCAATGGTTGCATATAGAGTCCCTGGATTTCATCTTAGTGATCTATTTGAAAAAAAAATTGTGGTCCAGAAAGTGAATAAAAAAATCAATAAATGCAATGTTAGTAAGAAAGGAGTATAGAATACTGTAGGTAATAGTTTTCCAGAAACTAAGCAAGAGGTCATGATAAAGAAAAAGCATATTAAAGTCAACATTTTAGAATATTTACTGGAATAGATGGATTTCATTTCATTGGAGTAATATTATGGAAATACAGTTTCACTTGGCTAAGTTTCTGATAGATGTTGAGTAGAAGTGAAATTTTAGTCATGGAAAAGTTCTCAAACTATCACTTTATTGTGTTATCATGCTAGTACAGGAAATAATTCTTCAGAGTTGAGCATGAGAAAGAAATGGCATTCTATTAAGAAAATGGAAAATTCTGTGGAAACATTTGATGTGAATGAAAAGTTACTTCCCCCATAGTTGATTGTGAAATAAATCTATTTTGATAAATATCTATGTGTTAATAAGTATTTTATGTGCTTTAGTTATGCAGTCCCGACTGGAATTCACACTGACAAAGAAGTTCGGGCCCCTGAGAGGGCCTTCTAGATGGTGGCTGCCCCAGATTTCTGCGGCCTCAGATATATATATATATATATATAGTTATATACTATATACTAAATATATACAATTTCCATATACCTCACACTCTGATTCTTCTATGAACATAAACTATTAATATGGTTTATTTGTTGCAATTTACAAATCAAAAATATATGTTATAATTGATAAAATAAAGATAATTCTTTATGCAAATTCTATTAGTTTTACCTGATCCTATTTTTCTGTCCAGGAGTTTATACAGGATCACAGTATATCTAATTGTAGTGTTATAGTTTCTTAGCCTTTTTTTTTTTTTTTTGCCTTTTTTTAATGACCAAGAGAGTTTTCAGAACTACTGAAATGCATTTTGTAAATGCCCCTCAACTGGGATGCATCTGATATTTATTTAATAGTGAGGTTGAGATTATGTGATCTTGGGAGGCCAAGAGGTAAAGTCCCATTCTCTATACATCCTATCAATGATTTTAACTATCAAATGAAACTGTATATGTTAAAATTAAGTATTTGGCTGAAATAGTGCTTATCAGGGCTTTCCACTAATGTTACTTCCTCCCCTTCCTTTACATACTTCCTTCTTTTGAAGGAAGTCACTATGTACCATACACATGTAAACAATGTAGAGTTAAGTGTATAATGCTTGATTTAGAAGTTGCGAGTTAAGAGTCCCACACTGTATGTAGAGATTACTCAAAAAATAAAATAAAATTTAAACAATGTGGAATTATGTCACACTTCCCTGAGGATGGAGCATCTACATAAAATAAATGGAGCTCTTCTGCACAGACTTGTCTATTCTCCCTCATTGATTTATTTATCTAATTATTCATTCATAGGAGTGATGGATAGGAGTGAATAAACTCATGGGTGTTTATTTATATTTTGTGTTAAACCCAGTGCTACTCTAGTTTGCTGCTCAAATTGTTACAACTTTGGCCTTAGCATGGTCTTTAATTAGGCTCTTGTGTCGTGTTGGTATACTATATCCATATGTATGGTCTTTTGCTTGTTTGTTGTATGTATTTATCTACTTTCTGGTACTACAGGATGCTCCAGAGTCGTCTTGCATATTAGCTAGCTTTGCCCTAGAATCAGCTATTTCTCCAAGGATCCTGGGTCTTCTTTTTGGAAAATGATATTAGCATCCAAAAACTTTGGAGCTAGGTTGGCTCATTGCTATGGTGATGTGATTGCTTCTGGTTCTCTCAACTCATAGAGCAAGGAAAACTATGTGTATATATTAACCTCATATTAGGTAACACATAGGTAATATCTGCAGTATCTATATGTAATCATCTGCATCTATATTAAACTAAACAGTTCATGCTGATGTCTCCAATTCCAATCCATTATCACGTGGGTCTTTATAGCCTCCCCTCCTCTTGCCTGCCTGTAAATACCCACTCCAACAGTGAGAAACCTGGCTCTGACAATCTGTCATTCATTTAAATTGTTCAACTCTAGTGTACATGTAGAGGGTTTTTTTTTTATTAATCTCAAAATACTGAGAATAAGTTTTGGTACATTTTGTCCAAGAATATTCATGTCCAGCTTCAATTCTGAGAGATAAAGAATTTAGAAGTCATCACTTTGTTTTTACACAACAAAAGCTGGAAATGTTAAAAACTAGTGACTTTTTGGACCAAAGGAAGAATTGAAGTCACAGGGCAAAGTGCTATTTGAAATCTGGAGAGATGGCATAATAGGAGAGACATAGCTGAGACATGCTCACCTGAAACAGAAGCTATTGAAGTCTTAACTTGGAACATTAAATGGTAATTGTGAAGAATTACTAGAGATTAAATGTGGACTACCTTGAGACTGAGAACCTCTTGAGAGTGGAACTCTTGGCAGGGGTGTACTTTCTTAGTCTTTAACTTCCAGAACTCTATTAGGTTCCCACGGTGAAGATCCAAAAAGATCTCATTTTAGCTCTGGGAAGGGGAAGGGAGGGGAAGATTAATCCTTGTGAAATGTGCTGAAAACCTTCTCCATCACAAAGAACTTCTCTCCAGAGGAATGGTCTTCCACAGAGCCTTAGCCCAAATGTAGGAAGGAAATCCAGCCAGAGAAAGGACGAAAAAAATTGTATTAAGAATGGTGACAGGAAGCAGATTTATAAAGTTTTATGTGTACTGTAGAGCTATTAGAACAAATCTAGATCAATGGGATAGAATAGAAAATACAGAAAGTAGATTCAATCTTATAGGAGAATTTAGCATATGATGAAGTTGATCTTTTAGTTTATTTTTTAAATTAAGATTTATTTATTTATTTGAGAGAGAGAGCAAGTGCATATATGAGCGGGGGAAGGTCAGAGGAAGAGAGAGAATCTCAAGGAGACTTCTAACTGAATGCAAAGCCCACTGTGGGGCAAGATCTCAGGACCCTGAGATCATGACCAAAGTCACATGCTTAACCAACTAAGCCACCCAAGTGCCTTGACTTTTTAGTTTAATAAGGAAAAAGATGGATGATTTAATGTATGGAGATAGTACAGCTTAATAATTGTTGTTTAAGAAAAATAAAATAAAATTGGAAACATATCTTACCAAAAAGGGGGAGTGATTCAAATTAATTAAATAGTTAAAAGCTAAAAAATAAAACAATATTCATCATGTAAGAAAATCATGGAGGAATTAATAAAACACGGGGGAAATTTCTTAATTAAGGATTATATCAAGATTCTATAAAAGAGTGGCTTGGTAGCCTATATAAAAATAAAGCTTTGCATAAGAAAACACCCTCAGACAAAATCAATAGATAACCATTAGATTTAGAAGAAAAATTTCTTATTTATTTATTTATTTATTTATTTATTTATTTATTTATTTATTTTTGGAAAAATAAATTTAGTAGAAAATTCAGCCAGAGGTAAAATTTCATGATGAACAAAGATTTTAAAAGGAGAAAGTAAGCCACCCAATAATAAAGTTGATAGAGGTTATGAAAAGTTCACAGAAGAGAAAATCCAAATATTTCACCAACCATATAATAAGATATTCTAACTCAGTTGGGCTCATATAAATGAGTAATAGATTGACAGTGTGATGCAAGATATAAAATTATTCGTAGTGAACTTGAAGAAAATAAATTGGATAAATACAGGTACACTTTTGAAAGACTTCATATGCGACATCAATTAGCTTTACTGAATTCTACAGTCCATATGGAAATAGTGAAGTATTTTGAAAGTAAAAAGTAGAAAAGCTAGAGTTGGTTAAGCAATTAGAAAATTGGTGTTGAAAGTCTTAAAGATCATTTGAAAGTTATTTTTGATGGCATTAAATCAGATAAGAAAGAGAAGAGAGGAAACATATTTGGATACCTAAGGATATTTATTAATTCCAGTTTAGTAGTTGGGTTATGAATGTCACTGAGAAACTGGATGTATTGCTAAGAGATACATGGTTTGTTAAAGCTCAGAGTCCTCCGTATTCAAAGGTAGTAGTTAAGAATGGAAGTGAATAATTACTGAAGAAGAGTGGAGCCAGGTAATGGAAAGGGCTTTTTAGGGAACTCTGTCACATCCCAAATGAAGTGTTGGGCCTTGAATCCGTGTACCAAGGCTTTATGTATGGGGTATCATTCATTTTGCTGATGTTAGAGAACTATTGTTTTGTGGATCCCTGGAAATGAAAACAAGAGTAATGCTCTTCTCTCTGTTCTAGACATGTTATGCTGAATCTAGTGAGCAAAAAAGCTGAAAAAAAAAAAACCCTCATGCTATAGACTTAGAATATAATTCACTATGCCTGAGTGCCCATTCAAATTAGCATATTTACTTGGCTCCAAAGGTTGAATGTACCTATATCCTCATTTTTGTTGGTTGGTTTGTTTGTATCCACTTTGTGATATTTAGGTTAAACTTGTTGACTCTGCAAAAGAGAAAAATACTATTTTAGGTGGAATAGATCTGAATGGAATTTTCTCTATAACTGAATCAATAGAGTGAAATAGGATTTAGTAAGACAGTTTTGTTGCATAGCCTTCCCTAAAGCTTTGCTTAAAGGCATCTTCTGTTCCTTACCAGTGTGCTTCTAGTCCCCCAGATATAGGGTGGTTGTATAGAGAGTTCCTGTATCCACCTGCGTGCCAGCATACATACGTAGGACTCCATTTTTCACTTTTAAAATTTTTAGAATTTTAAGGGTAGCTCAGTCGGTTAGACGTCTGAATTTGGCTTAGGTCATGATCCTGGGGTCCTGGGATTGAGCCCCACGTTGATCTCTCTGCTCAGAGGGGAGTCTGCTTGTTCTCTGCCCTTCTCCCTGCTCATGTGCATGTGTGCTCTCTCTTTCTTAAATAAATAAATGTCTAACCCAAAGAGGGTAAAGGATCTATACCCTAAAAACTACAAAACCCCTCTGAAAGAAATTGAGGAAGACATAGACATGGAAAAACATTCCATGCTCATGGATTGGAGGAATTAATATTGTGAAAATGTCTATGCTAATCAGGGCAATTTACACATTCAATGCAATTCCTATCAAAATACCATAGACTTTCTTCACAGAGTTGAAACAAATAAACTTAAGATTTGTGTGAAGTCAGAAAAGACCCTGAATAGCCAGGGGAATATTGTAAAAGAAAACCAAAGCCAGGGGCACCACAATGCTGGATTTCAAGCTGTACTACAAAGCTGTGATCAAGAAGACAGTGTGGTACTGGCACAAAAACAGACACATAGATCAATGGAACAGAATAGACAACCCATAAATGGGTCCTCAACTCTATGGTCAGCTAATATTTGACAAAGCAGGAAAGACTATCTACTGGAAAAAGGACAGTCTCTTCAATAAATAGTGTTGGAAAAAATGGACAGCCACATGTAGAACAATGAAACTGGACCATTTTCTTACACCATACACAAAGATAAACTCAAAATGGATGAAATATCTAAATGTGAGACAACAATCCATCAAAATTCTAGAGGAGAACACAGGCAAGTCCCTTTTTGAACTTGGCCACAGCAACTTCTTGCAAGATACATCTATGAAGGCAAGGTAAATAAAAACAAAAATGAATTATCGGGACTTAATCAAGATAAAAAGGTTCTGCACAGCAAAAGAAGTCAACAAAACTAAAAGGCAACCTACAGAATGGGAGAAGATATTTGCAAATGACATATCAGATAAAGGGCTAGTATCCAAGATCTATAAAGAACTTAGTAAACTCAACACCCAAGAAACAAACAATCTAATTATGAAATGGGCAAAGATATGAACAAAAATCTCACCAAAGGAGACATACACATGGCCAACAAGCACATGAGGAAATGCTCTGCATCACTTGTCATCAGGGAACCACAAATCAAAACCACAATGAGATACCACCTCACACCAGTAAGAATGGTGAACATTAACAAGACAGGAAACAACAAATGTTGGAGAGAATGTGGAGAAAGGAGAACCCTCTTGCACTGTTGGTGGGGATGTGAACTGGTACAGCCACTCTGGAAAACTGTGTGGAGGTTCCTCAAAGAGCAAAAGTTGAACTGCCCTACGACCCAGGAATTGCACTGCTGGGGATTTACCCCAAAGATACAGATGCAGTGAAATGGCAAGACACCTGCACCCCAATGTTAATAGCAGCAATGTCCACAATAGCCAGACTGCAGAAGGAGCCTCGGTGTCCATCGGCAGATGAATGGATAAAGAGGATGTGGTCTATATATACAATGGAATATTACTCAGCCATCAGAAACAACAAATACCCACCATTTGCTTCATTTATTCTACTACCCCTTGTTCATTTCCCGGAGTTAGGAGTTTTTCATGGTCTGTCACCCTCTCCTGATTTTTTCCACTCATTTTCCCTCCTTTCCCCTATAATCCCTTTCACTATTCCTTATATTCCCCATATGAGTGAAACCATATAATGATTGTCCTTCTCCGACTGACTTGCTTCACTCAGTGTAATGCCCTCCAGTTCCATCCATGTTGACTAATAACTTATAGGCTAAATTTATTTTGACTTTCAATCTTAGAGAACTAACAATATCAGACAAGTCTCAGCTAGACCCGAACATGGAGATGTGAGTGAAGTTTCACTTTATTTTTGTATTCCCAGAGTCAATGTGATTCTCAGTTTATAGTAGTTTACAATAAATACTTGTAGCTTGAATGAATAAATACATGTATTGGAAAAATGCATATAAATAATGCTAAGTCTTTATGTTTCCAAATTCTACATTCTTTTTCTAAATTATACCCATTAATCAGTACCTACTAGGATTTGAGATTAGATAATCACTTCAAATGGATCCTGGAATCCTTTTGCAATATCAAGTTTGAGCTAAATTTGTATTTGCCATACATATTCAGGTAAATGTTTTTGATCACCCTAGCATTGTCATGTATAATGGTATATCCCCCAGGGTACCCCCTAGACTAACTTCTAGGAATTTATAGTCTAATGCAAGAGATGACACACTCCATTTAGAGGCAGAGTCTTGAGAGGCAGAAAATGTTACTGTGTGGCATGAGTGGTGTGATGAATATAATACTACTTCGTTTCAGAAAAGAAAGATCTCTGATCTGGGAAGAAGGAAAGAAAGAAAGAAAAAGAGAAAGAAAGAAAGAAGAGAGAAAGAAAGAAAGAAAGAAAGAAAGAAAGAAAGAAAGAAAGAAAAGAAAAGAAAAAAAGAAGGAAAGTCTTCCTGAAGTGGGAAAACTTGAAGGGAGCAGTGAGATGAAATACTATTCTGTTATTTTAAGCTAACTGAAAGGACATTGCTCATAAATGACACAAATTATTAAAGATTGATTAATCCTTTCAGATAATAGCTTTATTTAGGGTATTGAGGGTGCCCTCTATATTCCACTCCTGAATACCATAGAAATTGTCTTAATGAGAGAGTAAGTATAGTCTGCTAAAGTGGTAATTTTAAAGAATGAAATATATTCTATGTTAAAGTCCCAACATGATTATTTAATAAATTATTATTATTACTATTATTATCATTATAAGTGATTACTGTAGTTATTAAAAACGATTGAGTAAACATATTTCTTTATTATGGATTCAGAAGCAGGTAAGTAAGCAAAGATTTTAGGTACAGGAGGTATTAATTTTAACATCTCAGTGTAATTATCTTTACTAAAATTATAACCTTCTTTAGATGCCACCTTACAGGACCTCATGTAAGCAAACAATAAATGCTATTCAGTGAATCAATAAATGAATTATTGAAATAAAGTAATCCCGGCTCATTTTATGAACTAGCACACCAGAGGGCTCTCCAGACATGTTTTAATCAACAGGGTTCTTTGATGCAATTTAGTTGTGTTATAATTAGATAAATCATGTAAAAATATAATAAAAAGGTAATCCCTAATATAAGGATAATTATCTCTGAAAAAAATCATAACACATCTATCAGTTTTTATGTTTCAGATTTTAACTGAATAAGCATAGCCATTTGGTAAGAATGTCCAGAATTATTATCTACTTAGTGTGAGTGTGAACTCATCTTAAAATCACTTCCATCGTTCCCAAATCCATTTTGGCACCTAGATTTTTAATCCACAACTTTAGTATAAATCTATTTTTCTATGTGTATTTACACTAAAAATATTTTAGTATAAATCTTTTCTTTGAGATTACTAGAAAATGTATTTTTTGGTCAAAGATTGCAGATGAAGAACCAGATATCTTGTCTATAAACCCTCATTTTTATCATTTGCCTTTTTTAAAAATCATATCCAGAAAAAATTGAACAGCCTTTTATTCTCTTGATATATCCATTTGAATTCAATTTAAAATGAAGGTTTTTTAAAAAATGGAAGTTTAGATTTATATTTTAATAAAATAATGATTCTTCCTGTTTCATGTAATTTTCTATATAGGCATTATAAGGCAGTTGTAAGAGGTACTTTTTTCTTTTAAATAAAAATAGCTTGTAGGAAGAAATGTCTTGTCCGGGACCCTGCTGGCAATTATTTGACCTTACCCTGATTATATTACTCTATCTACTTTGAGAAAGGATGCTGGCTCTAAAAGAGGAGGTCCAGTGTTTTCATTCATGTAAGTGTTGACACATGTATTCAGATTTCTATTTTTAACCTTGTAAGCCATTTTGTAGTACAGAAATACATAGCTCTGAGCCATTTTTGCTTGTTTGCATTCAATGTTTTTCATACTGAGGGTCAGGAACTCTAGCCATGGGGTCATTGAAGATCTCTGAAGGGGTTCAAAGAGACTGTTGATAAAGAATTAAGCATAGGTAATTAGTACTGCCATTTCCTTGCAAAGAACCATATGTCAAAATTATCCATATTACCATGTCAATTCCCTTATGAGTGTCACCATTTCTTGTAACCTCCTCTCACCCACAAACTACACATTCTTTCATTCTTCCCTAAACTTTTTTAACAATGATCACCATCCCAATACACACACACACACACACATACATATACATACATATATACACATGTCCATGTGTGTATATACACGGACATGTGTGTATACACACACACACACATATATATCAATCTCATCAAATACAACTTTGGAAACTCCTCAGATTTACAGTTAGATTGCATTATTTGGATTTCAAAAGTGACAGAACTCCCACTTACCAATTATGTTCCAATTAAGTTTTATTTATCTTAAAACACTATAATTTCTAAGATGAATGTATATATCTGGATACAGAATAGTTTTTGGTAATCAGTTTTCTAACACTTCTATTTCTTAATAACATAACAATAAATCTTTAAACAAATTATCATTTTCATTACATAGAAAAAAATCTACTTTCATTTAAAAGAAAATGAACTAAGACAATACACAAGAATTTTAAAATTCAAATAAAATTACATTAACATCAAGGAAAACATGAGGACTAATAGACTCAGACTCAGTACAGACATGAGAGACAGTTTTTTTTTACCAGTCATAGAACAGAATAAAAGTCATTTTTCCAAATTTTAACTAGTAAAATAAGCAGAATAATTACCAAATGCTGCCAATATAGCTCAAAAGCAAGATCATAAAATCAAGTTGAGATAAATATAGCATAAATTTACAGCAATATAAATTCACTGACATGCCAAAAAGACATTTGAACAACAGATTTAGAACATTTAACAATGTGACAATACAGTTTATTTGCATTTATATTCAGATCAAGGGAAATATATTAACACTTAGAATTATAAGAAAAGGAATAACGCTGGTAATTAGTTCCACATCAGCCAGTACAGGATCAGGAGAAATTGTTAACACTTCCCTTTCAATATAATGGTGTTTTTTAATACCTAATTACTTCTATTTGGCTATGCTAGCATACAATGTATAATAATGTATAAGTTATTGTCCAAGAAAAAACAATAGTCCTTGAGTCAACACTCCAACCATTTACATTTTATAGACATCCAGTAATTGATTGACTCTCTAGATTACATATATAGCAAACTCTATATCCAGAGATTAAAACCATTTTTAAAGCATATGTCTTAAATTATAGCAATTGATAGCTTCTTGGTGTATGAATGATATTAGCAAATCACACTGAAATTTAAATCTTATAGAAAAATACTGAAATAAGTTTTATGATGAAAATAGTTGGCTATATATGTACTTGGAATAAAAGGAAACATAAATAATGGGAAATTTTTGGAAACAGCAGATGAATGCAGTCAAATGAACCTTGGAATACCACAAAAGTAGATAATATTATCTGGAACAAGAAACCACAAGAATGAAAGACAGTTGGTCTTTTTTGGAAAAGACAATTTCCAAAAGTTAAAAGAGTTTAACTTGAAAATTAACTTTCAAAACAGAGGAGTTTTTGCGTCAAATTTCTATTGCTTTGATAAGAATATGTGAGAAAATCTTTAGATAACTACAGGGGAATACAGGTGTCTGTGTGTGTGTGTGTGTGTGTGTGTGTGTGTGTGTTATTTCTTTTAGACAGAGAGAGAGCATGAGTAGCAAGGAGGGACAGAGTAAGAAGGAGAGAGAGAATCCTAAGCAGGCTCCCAGCTGAAAGCGGAGCCCGGCACTCTTTATCACTCTGAGATCATGACCTGAACCAAAATCTAAGTCAGTGGCTTCATTAACTGAGCCACCCAGGCACCAGATGGGAACAGAGTTTTGAGGAGTCAGTGACCAATTCTCTCTGAGGCTGATAGTGTAACAATCCTAGACAGATTCATCTGGTTATGACATGGAGTTACTTATCTGTTTTCACGTACTAGAAGGCTACCTTCTGTGCTCCAGCTTTCCTTCTTTCCAACTCCACAGTTCAGCTCATATAAATCTGTGGGGTCTCTCCATGCAATATGCAACTCTTCGCATACTTTTTTTTTTAACTTTTTGGGTTTATTGTTAGTTGTTTTCCTTGATGTTACCTCATGATACCTAGATCTCAAGTTTCTGAAATGCTTTAAAAAATTCTATCAGAACATACTAAAAAGGAATTGCTTGCAGTCCTCTATAGACTTTGTTATATTTCATATGCATCCCATGCCAATGTTGTTAATACAGGCATATCTATATTGTAGTCATGTATACAAGCAATAACATATTTAGTGACTTAAGCTTGTTATCACTCTATCCTCTGCATTTGCCTAACAAAGTGTATCTTATTAGCTGATAATTTTATAGAAATAATTATTTTTATACTAAATTCATATCAATAAATAGTGGAGTACTGTATTCTTCTAACTGCTAAATAATGCTGATTTTTATTACTATGTTATTATATTATACTTTTAGCTATGAGCATAAGAAACTGACATTTTCATTTTATGATATGGTATTATCAATTCTAGGTAAGAACCTTTTAATTCTTTTTATTTTACTAGTTCTTTTCCTTTTTTAAAAAAAGATTTTATTTATTTATTCATGAGAGACACAGACAGAGGCATTGACATAGGCAGAGGGAGAAGCACACTCCATGCAGGGGGCCCAATGTGGGACTTGATCCCAGGACGCCGGGATCATGACCTGAGCCAAAGCAGACGTTCAACCAGTGAGCCACCCAGGTGCCCCATTTACCAGTTACTTTTCATCTGTCATCTTCAATCATATTCTTGGCCTCCCTGTGGCATACATTTTAGTGTATTTAATAAATTTCTCTCCAACTCAACAGATTTATAAATGTTGAATTGTATAAACATTTATATATCTGTTGAATTGTATGATTTATTTGCTAATAGGTTTATATTCTATATATTTGCATTTTAAATGTACTTAAAAGTTTTTGCTATATCTTTTGTGTCAGTTTTAAGTGTTTGATATTTACTTAGATTTATATCAAAAAGTTATATTGTTACTACATAATATTCCATTTTGTGCCTATACCACCGCTTATTTATATATCTCTCTTATGCCATTTAGATTGTCATGTTCTTCTTTGCCAGCAAAATATGGCAATTAGTACTATCTTTTATAAGAACTGTGGACCTCTGGAAGATACTCCTTCAGGTACAGGCTTCCTCCATGATCCAAATGTTGGGGATCCATATGAAATCATTCCCAAGGCCCAAGGGCCTAAAGTGAATAAGCAATCACCATTTTGTAAAAGTGGAAGTCTTCTTTGGATTTCTTTCAGTTGTTGAAAATAGGTACTCATGTAGATCTTTTGTAAAAGCTAAGTGGGATACAGCGAACTCTCAGAGAGTAGGGGTAACCTGTATTCACAGAAAAGGAGCAGTGCTGGGTGGGGTGTATATGTGACTCTGTAAGTACTGAATATTTGCTCTCAGATGGTGCCCCATGTATTCCCAGCAGTAGTTCAAAGGGTTTTCATTGCTTCATGTTTTTATAGCACTTGTTATTTTCCCTTTTTCTAACTTTTGTCAATATTATAGGATTAACCTGGTATGTCAAGACTTTAATTTGCTTTTTCCATATTATTTGTGCAGTTAACTATCTCTTTACATATCCTTTTCCTATATGACATCTTTAGTTTGATATATTCATCTATACCCTTCATAGTTTATATTTCAAAAATTAGGAAATATTCTTCCAAAGCTAGTTTCCAAAACTGTTTGACATTTTCTTTTATTAGCATCTTAGTTTAGACATTAATTCATTTGAAATTGTTTTTTGTATGGTATGAGATGGGATCCAAGTTTTTTTCACAAATAGATGAGACAATTTTCCTATATCGTTTTTTTCAATAAGCTCATCATGTACCCACTGATTCGGGAAACCACTTTTGTCATATAATACATCATAATATGTCAGTGAAAGTTTCAGGACTTTCTATTCTTTTGGACTCATCTCAGCACTTTTATCCATTCGTCAGTATCTTAACTACGTGTCTTTTTTTTTTTTAATTTTACTTATTTATTCACGAGAGACACAGAGAGTAGAGAGAGACAGACAGACAGACAGGCAGAGGGAGAAGCAGGCTCCATGCAGGGAGCCTGACATGGGACTCGATCCTGGGGCTCCAGGATCATACCCTGGGCTGAAGGTGGTGCTAAACCGCTGAGGCAGGGCTGCCCACTGTTTTTTTTTTTTTTTTTTTAAGTTTCATTTTGAAATTTTAGAATTAAAGAGAAGTGCTTACTTATATGTCTCTTGATTTCTCTTCTCATAAAGATAACATCTCAGAACCATAGAGCAGAGCCATAACACAATTATCAAAACAAAAGATTAACCCCGGAGCACTATAATTACCTGGACCACAAACCTCTCTCAAGCTTGTCCTGTTTTGCCTCCGATGAGCTTTTTTCTTTTTTTTTTTATATTTATTTATTTATTTATTTATTTATTTATTTATTTATGTATTTATTTATTTATTTGATTTATGATAGTCACACACACAGAGAGAGAGAGAGAGAGGCAGAGACAGAGGCAGAGGGAGAAGCAGGCTCCATGCACCGGGAGCCCGATGTGGGATTTGATCCCGCGTCTCCAGGATTGCACCCTGGACCAAAGGCAGGCGCCAAACTGCTGCGCCACCCAGGGACCCCTCTTTTTTAAAAATTTATATTTATTTATTTATTTTAGACATTGAGTGTGCATGGGGGTAGGGGAGGCAAAAGGAGAGAGAGAGAGAATCTTTTTTAAAAAGATTTATTTATTTATTTATTCATGATAGAGAGACAGGCAGAGACACAGGTTGAGGGAAAAGCAGGCTCCATGCAGGGAGCCCGATGCGCGACTTGATCCCGGGACTCCAGGATAGGGCCCTGGGCCAAACCACTAAACAACTAAACCACCCAGGGATCCCCGAGAGAGAGAGAGAGAATCTTGAGCAGACTCTCTTCTGAGCACAGGACTCCATCTAGTGACCTTGAGATCATGATTTGAGCTGAAATCAAGGGTCGGTCACTTAACCGACTGAGCTGTCCAGGTGCCCCATATGTCTTATTTATAATGATTTGCACTCTATTTCAAAATTATTGTATCTGGTCATGCATATTTATCCTTTTACAGTAAATTTAGTATTACTTTGTTATAATCTCATCCCAGCTGAATTGATTGGAATTGCAACAATATCAGACAAACTTGGGGACATTTGACATTTTTATGATACTGACTTGTTTGATGCATAAAAACAGTGTTTTTCTTAATTATTATAATGTATTTCTTCCTACAATAGATTTTGTTTTTCTCCATAAGTGTTCTATTCATTTGTTGATAGACTTAATTCTATAGTTTGTTTCTTTCTTGCTATTAAATATTTTAAATTATATTTTATATTCTTTTTATGTTTTTGCTTCTAACAAAATTACATAAACATAAGAGTTTAACATTTTAACTTGTTTACGAAGTATTTTGAGAGACAACAAAGTATTTTGAGAGACAAACAAACCCATCATGGACCTCCCTTCTCAGGTCACTTCCAATGACTTTAGTTAAGTCTGGTCTTCCAAATTTCCACATAACACACCTAACAGTTTATCATTCCTCAAGTTCAGGCTCAATTATTTCCTAAGATGATGACTCAGCTTTCTTTCTTCCAGTCTCACAGCACCCTTACATATGAAACTACTAGGTACCTCATGGCTATTCACTCTATTACGTCTGCCATTCAAAGTTAATCTATAGAGTGGATCAGGATTATTTATCCCTTCTATTATTTTTTGTTTGTTTGTGATGGAGGACTTTTTTTCTTTCTGATAGTCTTCTTTGTGTTTATTAGTAATTCAACTCAATTCTCCTCTCAAAACCATTCACATTAGGCAATCTACTTAATACTGCTAGAAGGAATGTCTCCAGTGGCGGTGTAACATGCTCTGATCTGAAGAGACCGTCTTCACCTGACACCCAGCTCCCATCCTGTCACTCCATTTCATTCCCATTCTTGGGATTGTGCCACATGTCCCTGATTTTGCTGTCTTTTTTGAAATGCTCCCTTATTAGAATGAAACAAATTTTTCAGCAGATTTATGAGAAAGAGAGATTATGAGGTAAGTATTTTGAATTGTGTAGTTCCAGACATACCTTTATTCTACCAACACATTTTATTAATTGTTTGGATAGATAATTTTTTTTTTTTTGCCTGGGAATTATGTTGCTTCAGAACCTTTATACTTGGCTTCTGTGTTTTCAATCTTTCAGAGGTGCTATTGAAAATCCAAAGACACTTTGATACCTGAGTGTTTTATTTAAATTATCTTTTTTGCTCTTGAAATTCTCTGTGGAAATGCCATTTGAGCAGGTGCCTGGATAATATGAAGGGGTGAGCTAGTTCTGTAGATGATGTGAGAGGTGGCTGCATTCATTTCCTAGAACCATGGTAACTCATTACCTCAAACTTGGTAACCTAAAATAACACAACTTTAGTGTTTTACATAACAGGGAAAGAAAAGTCTGAAATGAATCTTACAGGGCTAAAATCAAAGTTCTAACAAGGCTGGTTCCATCTGGAGGCTCCTAGAGACAATCCATTCCTTATCTATTTGATGGATGCCAGCATTCTTTGGTTTGAGGCCACATCATTCCAACACCACACTATAAACCCATGGCCTTCTTCTGTTCTGTGACCAATCTCCCTAAACCACTCACCTGAAAGGACCTTGTGATTCCATGATTACACTGGGACTGCATAGATGATCCAGGATGATCTTGCTACTTTCAAATCATTGATCATATCCTCAACATCCTTTTTACCATGGAACCCATCAAAATCATAGTTTACAAGGAAACAGATGGTGACATAGGTGGGGGACAGTTATTCAGCCTCTCACAGTGGCCAATCAGAAAATGGAGAGAGGTAAAGCAGATTTTTTTTCAGATGCATTGAATTCATCTAGAATTTAACATGCCCTGGAAGGGTAGAACAGGGAACAAGAACAAGAGGTGGGAGTTAACTTTGTGCATGATGTTGAAATGTATTTAGGAGTTAATGAAAGTGAATGAATAATTTCTTTAAATTCAACAACAAAATAATTATCTTTTTGGAAAATGTGGACAATGGGCTAGTTTATGTCACATGTATCCCTTTTAAACATATATTATTATTATTATTATAAAAAAATGAAAGACTCAAGGTTTTAAGGGAACAAACAATACTCATGATTACAAGAACAATGAAAGCTGATATTTCTTCTTCCTTTTTCTATGAGAAACTCTGTGGGGAACATTTTTCATCATTTTTTTCATTTAGTTCTCTCAATAGTATTATTATTATCATCTCTACTCACCAGGTGATGGGTTATACAAATGGCCCAAGCTTATGCTCAGGTCAAAAGTCAAGGTTGGGATTCAGACTCCATTTCTTCTGAATCCAGTTCTTTTCCTTGTAGTTCCTTCCATTTGCTGTAGGGAACATCTCAGAATAACTTGAGGATGCCCTGTGGGTAGCTTCTTCCTCAGTGGCAGGTAAAACAACAAAACAAAACAAAACAAAACAAAACAAAACAAAACAAAACAAAACAAAACAAAACAAAACAAAACAAAACAAAACTTGAGCCAGAACTCCTGTAAGGAGCGTGGATCTCCTTAATTCCACTGTGGAATGCAGAAGGAGGGGAGCACCAGAGGCTGGCGGTTCTCTGGGCACCTGGGTTTGCACTGCTGGCTGGAAGAGCACAAGGAGGTCATGTCACAAAAGGGCTGGACTACTGTAAAAGTTACACACATAGTTAGACCAATGGATTTATATAGTCAAGTTTTTTGTCATGTAACTTATTAACTATTACAAAGACACGACTAAAAATATCAAGTATTTCTCTGGCTCTTGACAGGAAAAAAAAAATCACAGTCCACTTAACCCTTTGCTGTCTAAAGAGTTGGCATTTCCTGTCCTGGGTGCTACTTCCAAATGTTCTGATCCTTGGAGTTGGGATGTACAAGTTCCACCACCGACCAGCAGCAGCAGAGTGCGTGTCGCAATTGGCCTTGCGGTTACGCACCGGAGCCACTGGGCTTTAGTTCAATGGTTACAATAGGCATCTTTACAGTATGCAGTTCTGCTTTGTCGAAGTGCAGCAGGGGTACTCCTCTGTTCCTTCCGTTTATAGTTCTCTGGGAGAGTTCTAGTTTTCAGTTTTTGTTTCTGTTTTCGTTTGCATTTTATATCTTGTATTTATCCCTAAACACGTTTTGTATCCTCCTTTTTTTTGAGAAAAGAAATGCGTTTGTGTATTTATAGATACTTGCATGATATACTGTAGTCAACATTCGGTTCCTCAAAAGGTCTTGCTGCTGTCGGGTGTTCTGCACTACATCCATCATAACTATATTAAACACATTTCGTATGTAAATAAACATGGGGCATTGGAAAAAAAAAAAGTGAGGATGAAAGTGTCGGTTGCACCAGGTTTGATTCAAGAATACAATGCGATTAAATACAGAACGAATAGCTTTTTTTTTAAAGAGTAAAACATAATTAAAATATACTAATTATAAATTTCACAGTACTCGAGTTTTCCCTAAGCATGTTTAATTGACAAAGGTCAATTATTACCACTCAGAATGATTTAATCTGCAAATACTGAGAATTTTCATATGACCTCGGTCATTGTTTCCTAATTAGTGAAACTCCGTATTTAAATTCCAGAGACTAGAATAACTTCTGTACTTTACAATTCCAAAAAGCTCTGCCAAAATGCATTTTGGCTGTGAAATGCAGTTTTGTTTTATTTCCCTAGGTGCAGGTAAGGAAAACACAAAAGCAATCCTCTTTACTGTATGATTATATGCTTCCCAATAGAAAAGACATTAGGTTTTAATTATTGTTCTCCAATTCTTCAAAGCAAGTTAATTAATTTGTGGAATTTAAAATGTTATGAATTCTGGAACAATACAAAGGCCCATAGGTTTGGTTGAGCTGAGAACAATGATGGGGTGTCTCCTAAGTTTAATTTTCTGTTTGATGATAAATTGAGCCTCATTTAGGGGGAAAGGGAGTCTGCAGGACTGTTCAAACAAGTTCATCTGCTTTTGGTTTGGGGCCACTTTACCCCTTGCATTTCTAATTCTCTTTTGTATGTGGTTCTATATCCAAATGGTTGGATCTGATCACTGAATGCTGACAGAGACTCCCTCCTGAGCACACAACAGCATGTTTCATGGTCTTTTTCCATGCTTGTGAAGGATGGAGTAATTTCCCCCTCTTCTCTCCCATTTTGGTGTTACTCAAAATTATGCCTTTATTTTCCTTATCATCACTCTACACATTCTTCTTCAGAGACTCCACCTTTGTCCATGGCTTCAACTGTCACTTACATTCTGACATATGTTTTTAATCAACACCTCCTTTCTGACATTCAGGATAATAGACCTGACTTCCTCTTGGGCATAATTACTAGGTGGTCCCTTACGTATCTTAAATTCAACATGTTCACAATCCAACAAGCCACTCTTTCTGCTCTTTACTTCAAACCTATGCATTCTCCTATGTTCCCTTTCTCTGCAAAAGGCATCTCCACCTACCTGGGTAACTAAGGCTCTTAGGGTTGAGCCAGAGGCCCATCTTTCTCGGGGATTCTCAATGTGGCTGCTCTTTAGAACCTCTAGGGAGATCTTAAATAATACTATAGCCAAACTCCCCAGTAGAGACTCTGACTTACTATTTCTGAATGAGGCTAGGAGTATTCATGTTTCTTAGAAGCTGACCAGGTGAGTAATCAGAGTCAGGGTTAAAAATGACTGTTCTATCTCATCCAACCTTCATCAGTTTACCCTATGTATAAATCCTCGGTTCACAACTTTGGCTGGGCCTGGTGATTGTCTGAGACCTGGAAAATATACTCATATCAGAATCCTACTTGTTTTCCACCCATGGCTAAGAACTACCTCCATTGACACTACCTTGAATATTTGATCTCTGACAATCCTGTTCTAACCCATGTGAGTTGCCTTGATTCAGACATTTTCACACTCTCATTCAGTTCCTCCAAGCAGGTCTCTCCAATCCTATCTCTTCCCTGCTGCCAAAAAGATCTTCCTAAATCACAAGTCTGATTGTGGTCCTCCTTGTCCTAAAACCTCTCAGAGAATCATTTGGATTCTCTAGCATCCCAGCAAGGTGTTTCTCATAAACCAGTTTTACCAACAAGAAAAGTGATGCTCATAGATTTTTAATAACTTGCTCCTGATCTTAAGCAGAGAGCAGTTGGGCTGGTGTTTGAGCACAGGTGTAAATGACTCTAAATCCCACATTTCTTCTATAGTTGATATTGCTAGCTAAACACAATATCCCCACAAAGAAAATTTAAGTCTCTTGTGGCAAGAGCATTTTCAATAAAATGGGTGGCTGGTAATAATAGAACACAGAGTAACAATAATAATAACAGCAAAACACCAACCACCACAAAAGACTTAATTGCATACTTCTGTATAATTTAAATAAGTAATAAAACTATTAAACACAAACTACTAACAAATGGCTTAAACCACCTGGAGTAATTTTATTCAGCAGATTTTATAGTCATCAGTTTGTTAAAGTGTTTAAACCAGACCAATTTTGCAAACAGTTCTTGCTGGTGTTGAACTGAAACTGTTCAAAAAAAAAAATATCTAGTCAATAAGATTAAGTGCCTCACACTTGAAGTATACAAAAAAGCAAACAAAGAAGTCAAACATCTGTGTCTCCAGATGATGAGAATTTAGAACCCTTCTCCTGTCTGGATTGCATAATGCTTAGAATCTAAAATGACTTCAATATTGCTCTAAAGATTGTTATCATTATGCAGTAGTCAAACTAGTATAATGCTTCTGAATATGGAGCTTTCCTTCTCTGAAGGAAGCAGGGTTATAAGGCCCTATGCTGTAGGTTATAATCTTAAAATGAAGAATAATCTATCTCTATCATCTATCTAGCTCTTTCCTTATAATACTATGCAATACATTTTAAAGTATCACCATGAAACCCCTTAGGGAATTTTTCATCCATTTAAAACTAATGAGAGAGAGAGAGAGAGAGAGAGAGAGAGAGAGAGATTTGATCCTAAATAACCCAAAAATGTGGGCACAGCAGCACCATAATATGCTTTCTTCCTGTGATCTCTTGGGCTGTGAACACTCAGAATCCATGTGGTTAACTTCTGAGATTCACAACTACAGATCAGATGATGTGCTTGTGCCAGTTAAAGGGGCTGGTTGTCCTGTCCTGTCTTGACCTGAGCCCTCTGGCCATAATGGAGTTTTCCAATAGTGCACACCTGACACAAACTAGGCCAGGGGAGATTCTTCACTTGGATGTGTTCAGGTGGATTTAAGGAAGAGCATTCATTTTTCTATGTGGTGAAGCCTCACACTGTGAGTCTTAGGAATCATCAGTTAAGTTCGACTCCCTACCCACCCAAACAGAGGATGCCAGTCTACGATGAGAATGAAGGATAAAGCTAAAGTTAGAGGGTCACAGAAAAATCTGGCAGCTTTCTGGTCTGTATTTTTTTTTTAATTTTATCTGACATACAACCAAATTACTTTCTGTTATAGATTTTTGTTGTTCAACACTCCTTGGATTTAATGACGCAATATTCCTTGTTTATCTATGTTAGTTTGACCCATATCTGAGTGAGAAGTATTTGTTCAATCACCCTGCTTAGTGATTGTCTTGATTGTTGGCCTAACAGAGACTAACCATACACAACAAATTGTGTGTGCAGGACATACACATAGAAGTAAGAAGCCAAGTGTTTCCTGGAAAAATAAAAAAATATATGGTGATTTTCAAAATACTGAAAAGCCACATAATAGCCAAGCAATCAAATGCCAGCTATAAGCATAGACTAACTGAACATGGGTCCTGCATTGGTCTTGGGACATGTGTTTAAAATCAAGAGAGCTCATGCGTTTCTAGGAGTCATATGGCATGATGCATAATTTATGGAAAATGATAACTAAAAAACTAAAGTGAAATTAGGTTTAAAATTAATAAATGGCTAGTGATCTCCAAGAAAACTTGCAAATATTTTTATCAACTTTGATATTTTTCTTTTACTTTTCTACTCTTTCTCTATTAAAATTATAAAGTGGACAATGTGCCCTGTTACTTTTCTCTACAATCTCAGAGTCCTTTCAACTTCCATCTTCTCTACCTTTCACCTAAATGCCCTCTTCTTCATCACAGGCTCAGCTTGTCCAGTGAGCTTCACAGAATCCAGACCTACTGTTCTCCCTACAACCTGCCAAGTTCCTAAGTCATCTTTCTTCCTTCTCAGTCAACATTATTTGAGACCTCTCATTATTTGAGACCACTTATGCTTTTTTATTAAACATACACATGCACACGCACTCCACAGACAATGGCTTTTTAACTCAAATTAAAGGACCGATGATAATAAGGTCAGAAGTGCTGGCTGATTAGCCTATCTACGTTCTTTCCTTTCTCTCTCATGAAATTTAAATAATATGACATGGGTATTTTAAAAGACTGGTAAAATATAGCTTAATTAACATATCCAAATCCTTTGCTCATTCAATACAGTACTTAGTAGGGAGCACATGAGAATGTAGTCTAGCAAGGCCAAGCATTGGAAGATAAAAACTATAAATACGTCTTCTTTAAAGTAATTCATGATTGTACAGGATCAAGAAGCAGAAAAGTTGGGGATCCCTGGGTGACTCAGCAGTTTGGCACCTGCCTTCCGCCCAGGGCGTGATCCCCGGATCAAGTCCCACATCGAGTCCCACATCGAGCTCCCTACATGGAGCCTGCTTCTCCCTCTGCCTGTGTTTCTGCCTCCCTCTCTCTCTCTCTCTCTCTCTCTCTCTCTGTGTCTCTCATGAATAAATAAATAAAATCTTTTAAAAAAAAAGAAGCAGAAAAAAAAGCAGAAAATTCTTTCATGTAAGTCTTTTGAGAACATAGTGTGAGGTGTGCATGAAATTGTGCGTGCAAGTACTTACTCAGCAATACAAAAATGTTAAGCCTGTTAACAGTAGGTTTAGGAAGTCAGAGGTGCTTATGTCTCCTGTGATAAGTAGGCTTTTAGGAGAGTTAACCAATGCTATTTTTGTAGATGTTATATTTTTAGAGCAGTTTCTATTTATAGCAACATTGAACCGACAGCAGTGTATATTAAATATACCCCCAGATTAAGCTTGCACAGACTTCTCCACTATACAGCATCTCCTGCCACAATGGCACATTCGTTACAATTGATGAACCCACAGTGACACATTGTTATCACCCAAAATCTGTAGTTTACATTAGAGTTCACACTTGTGAGTGTGCATCGTATGGGTTTTGACAAATATATAGTGATATGAGCCCACTGTTATAGCAGGCTACAACATAGTTTCACTGCCCAAAGAATCCCATGCCCTCCCATTCACCCCTCCCTGCTGACTTTTGTTATTTCCATTTTTTAACCTTTTCAAGGATGTCATATAGTTTGAATTATATAGTATGCAGCCTTTGTAGATTTTTTTTTTCATTCAGTGATAGGTATTTAAGGCTCTTCTGTGTCTCGTCATGGCTTGATACCTCATTTCTTTTTAGTGTTGAATAACTTTCCATCATATGGCTGGTCCACAGTTCATCTGTTCACCTATAGAAGGACATCTTGGTTGCTTCGAAGTTTTGGTATTTATGAATAAAGATGCTATATATATCCTTGTGCAGTTTTTTGTGGGGACATAACTCATCTGATTACCAAGTGGTGGGATTGCCAGGTGGTATGGTAAGAAGATGTTTAGTTTCATAAGAAATGGCCAAACTGTCTCCAAAGTGCTGACACCATTTTGCATTCCCACCAGCCATGAGTGAGAGTTGCTTTTGCTTCATATTCTCCCTGGCATCTGATAATTTGAGTAGTTTGAATTTGCCTGTTCTGATAGGTATAAAGTGGTAACTGATACTATTATGGAGTAAAATGATAAGCATTTCATTTAACAACCATTTATCAAATGACTATCATGTGCAACACAGTGCTGAAAAGTGTTAAATGAACATACAATTCCATTTCTACTAATAAAAGCTTTGATTCCAGAACAGATGCTATATGGACAGGAAAAGTCCGTTTGCCACATGTTTTTGCTGTTGTTAAGGAACTTTTCTCTGGGTTGGAGAATTTATGTATTTGTTCATTTTTTTATAATAAATTTGTTTTTTATTGGTGTTCAATTCTGCCAACATACAGAATAACACCCAGTGCTCATTTTGTTTATTTAGAAGTTGGATGTACGAGTGTGGGTAGATTTTCAGAGACAATGATTTTATACGTTAAGAATGGGGAGATAATGAAGACCAAACTTCACACTGGTAAATTATTATTTTTTGCTTTTATCTCCGATGCTTTCACCTCACATGAAACAATCAAATATACTACAACTAATGGGCAGCTTAATTACCCCAATGTCAAACCTTAAAGCCCAATATACCCCCCAGTTCAACTTCATTTTTGAAATTAAACTGAAATAAATAAGACTGAACCATAAATCAATTGGACGTGATATTAGCTTTTTGGTTTTGGTTTGCAGACATCTGGGAAAGACCCCGTGTCTCCATTAGCATTTCTACATATGGAACTTCACTAAATGGGACCTTTAAAAGGAAAAATAGAAAATACCTGTTTTCTCTGTCTTTTTTGTATGTTACAATGTATGACAAAATACCCTTTATATCTGTCACCAAAAAATATAAATAAATAGGTTACTCTGGGTTCAACTTCATTTTGGACTCTTAGACACCATCTCAGCCAAACACTGACTCTGTCTTTCTGACAAAACAACACTGTGTCCAGCACTAGTGCTTCCAATGAGTAGTGCAATGGGCTTTGTCCCCCACAGATGCTGTCAGTGCTTTGCCTTCATCCTGTAGACTCCTTTGCCCTTCATGTGCCACCTTTCATCTCCAGCTCCTGCATATCTTTTCTGGAGTTCAGCTCTCTGACTTCTAGAACCACTCTGCCCTTGTGCATGGAAAGGCCAAGGCTGTGAGGATTTTACATTGTCCTCAGGGACACTTCTTTGCCAGTGACTGGCAGAAGGAGGAGGACTGTCACGTGCCCAACTTGCTCATCTCCCCAGTAGACCCTGCTCTGCAATACTAGTGAGCAGAACTGAGCTACATTTTCCCCTGGCACATTCCTTGATAAACTTTCTTGGCCTCCTCCCTTGTCAGTTTTTCTTGGAACACTGGTGATTAAATTCTTTACATGGAAACCTCTTTCTTAGAGTGTGTTTCTGGGAAACCCAACTTAAAACGGTTACCCAAAGGTTGGATCCTATGGCTACATGTGAATAACACCTTCAACTGATACAAATCAAGTAATAAATTTAATATTGATTCTTGTATTCAATTTATTACCTCTTAATTATAATCCAAATCTTTCAATCTAATAACAGCATATAGTCATATGTGGACAGTTTCAAAAAGCCTTAGTTTTGGTCTCTCTGAAATCAGCCTTAAAGAGGTAAATAAAACATCTGCATTTGTATTTTGGATTTTTTTAACTACATATTTTAGAAATTTAATTGTTGTCAATGCTAGTCTTGTTTCTTTATTCTAGAGGAACTTTTATATTTAAGCAATCTCTAGGAGAAAAGATATGTAACTGTATAGTTTAAAAACACAATCTATCCAAACATATGATGAAAATATAGCTCATAAACTAGTTCATGCAATAAAAGTAAATAACTTGCATGGAAAGAACTATTGAACATTTACAGTGGAGAAAACCAGCAAATCTGCTTTAATCATGTGGCCTATAATTAGGTCATAAGTCATGTTGATATTATGCTTACCCTGATAAAATGTAGTGAAAAGGCACTTTACCTCTGTGATTTTCTTTTAAAAGTCGTATCTCCAGTAGAGTAATAATAATAATAATAGTAATAATAATATAATAAATACAATTACTAGCTTTCTCCCAGAAAAACAAAAACAAATTGAGACACATTCTACAGACTACTGGATTGGTGCCTTTCAGAACTTCCAGGCCATCAAAAACAAGACTATGAAAGTGTCTGTCGCAGACCAGAGCAGCCCAAGGAGACATAATAACAGAATGTCATGTGGGATCCTGCAACAGTAAATAAGCATTAGTAGGAAAATTATACATATCTAAAAATTAGCATTCAGTAATATTGTATCAATGTTAATTTCTCAGTTTTGACAAATGTATCATAGTACTGTAAAATGATAACATTTGGGGAAATTGGTAACTTGTATCTGGGAATTCCATGAATTATATTTGCAATTTTCTATAAATCTAAAATTGTTCCAAAATAAGAAGATATTTTAAAAATATGAGTAACTAATGCCACAGCTACACTATAAAAGGTCATTGTCATATTCTCCAATTGCTCTTAACAAAAATAAATATACAGGTTTATTTTAATGGGAATGTGCTGGGGAAAGGGAAAGGTGTAGAGTAGGGTTGTGATAAAACCTGAATGAATATGCAGCAGCCAGACTTTTGCCAGTTTGCCTAAATAAATTATTGTAGGGGACACTGCATGAGATATTAGAAGGAAATTAAAATGGAAGGCTACTGATATTTGAAGATTTGCTCATATTTATTATAGGAAAAATATATATTTAACTTTATGCTATAAGCAAGGTTAGAAATAAAACCAGGAAATAACCTAGAATTTACATTAAATTTCAACAGCATAAATATTTTAGTATCAGTATGTTCCAAACATTGCATTTGTTATTTATCTGAAATTTGAATTTAACTGTGAATTCTTTGTTTTATCTGACAAACCTACATAGAGGGGACACTCCGGGCTGGTGGCAAAAGCCTCTCTTAATACAATTAAAAATAAAAGTAGTTAACCTTCTGCTAGGAGAAACAACTATGTAACTTGAAACCAGGATACAATGTCAGAGATTCCAAAGTCAAAATTTACTTTTTTTTTTGTTTTTAAATATTTTATTTATTTATTCATGAGAGACAGAGAGAGAGAGAGAGAGCGCAGAGGAAGAAGCAGGCTCCATGCAGGGGCCTGAGTGGGACTCAATCCCGGGTCTCCAGGATCAGGCCCTGGACTGAAGGCGGTAGTAAACCGCTGAGCCACCCAGACTGCCTGCAGTCAGAATTTAATATACTAGGAAACCTTTCAGAGGGAAACTTTAAAATTAGAACCGAAGGAATTAAAGAGGCCTTAATGGAATAAATGGTATTTTCACTGGGTTTCTAAAGGAAAGCAGAAGGAATGAAAAATGAAAGATAGATATTTCAGAACATATCAAAAATGTTGTAAAATTACATAAATTCACACAAAATGTTTACTGATTACATAGTAGGTAAATTGTTCTATTCTTGGGTCTGAGAAAATTGCTTCTAGGAAAATGAAGAGGAGAAGAAAAGGAAGGAGAAGAAGGTGAAAGCCCTATCTTCCTAATGCTTAAATTCAAATGGCGAGAAGGGACCAAAAGAAACCCAAGAATTGTTGAGCATAAAAAATGTAAAGTGTCATTCAACACATAAGTTCAGGAAGACTCATAATGATGCAATATAAAATGATCACAGGGAAGGTAACATTGGAGCAGTTATTTGAAGGGAAAGGAGAGAGAAGTCATGGAGCTGTCTGGAGAAGTTGCAGGCAGAGAAGAAAGCATAAGCAAGTGTTTGAGGGCAGGACATGTGGGGTGGTGAGATGTGGGGTGAAAAGAGAGGCTGATAGGGCTGGAGCAAGGTAAGTTAGGAGGAAAGAGGCAGGAGACAAGAAGAGTTAATGCATCATTCAGGTAGTTCCTTTTAGTCCATGGCCTGGACTTTGGCTTTGTCTCCAGGTTCTCAGTGAGCAAAGAAGTGACATGATGTGATTCGGTTCCTAAAGGAACACCAATCTACAGTAACAAACGTGGAAGCTGAATAGCCAATGAGGAAGCTTCCCTGATGCTTCCACTGTTGCCAACAATGAGTATGCTATCCAGATGTTTCCATGATAGCAGCCAATGATCATGGAAAGCTTCTGCCATGTTTCACCTGGGATTACCCAGTGAAGCTGTGATCCTATTGTTTCCAAGGTGAAGCAAGGGCTCAGATTTCTGGATTTAGGAGCAAGGCATGTAGTTCATAGATCAAAAGTGAAAGGAGGAGAAAATTCAGGGATGACTTCTAAGAACAGAGTCATAAAATAGTAAGATATATGTGACATAATAAATGATACCATGAAAGGAGTGGGTGATGGACCAGGGGGAGAATAAGAAGTGAAGTTTGTTATTGAATAATGGATGGCTTTTAAAATGTTGGGGTGATAAGGAAGGCAAATGATGAGATGAGCACAAGGTGTTATACTATATGTTGGCAAATTAAATTTAAATAAAATTTTTAAAATGTTGGTGTAAGAAGATTGGGGCTAGATTCTAAAAGTCATAGTGAATGACAAAAGATTCTCAAAGAAGGCATGTCATGTTTATATATGACAGAATATGTAAAAATAAGATAAATAACATAAGATAATGATATGATATAAATTGCTTCAAATTTCTTTGACTAGAAGTGGAAAGATGATTTAATCATGCTACATTCTTCATGACATAGGATCTATATATAGAATCCCTTGATAACTTTATTTAGCCCTATCTACTACCATCCTGAGCCCAACCTACTTCCTCCCACTCAAAACTCTCAGAAAAATTACCCCACTCTTTTCTAAAATTTGGAAATGCCAAGATTACAATATCCTTTCTCTCTCTTTCCATGTCCCTCCTTTCTTCCTTTCTGTAGAGTATTCTGTATGAAGAAGTCTAAAGGGAAATGAGTGTTCTCATATACCGCTTTTGAGGCTATTGAAACACATGATTTTTGTGGAAGATAAAATGACATGATTCACCAGAAATTAAAAATACACATACACCTCAGAGGTAGGTCATGTGGTTAAGTGTGGGACTCTTTTGGTCTAGGCTCAGGTCATGTACTCAGGGTCCTGACATTGAGCCCCACTTAGGTCTCTACACTCAGCAGGGAATCTGTTTGAGATTCTCTCCCTCTCCCTCTGCTCCTTTTCCCTCTCTAAAATAAACAAACAAACCCTTTTTAAAAAATGCACATATGGTGTGAACTGAAAGCATAGTTTATAAATGTATCTTATAGAAATAGACAATTTTATATGAATATATAAAGGAATGATTACAGTATTATTTTTAATAAACAATACAGTGAAACATGGAGATGCTTGAAACTTGAGTGTTACTGACTTTAGTAAAGATTTAAACAAATAAGGTGAATAATTATCTACAATAAGAGACTTCACGTTATCCCTAATATAATAATAAAAAAATGTTAGCTGAAAAGATAGGATCATTTCTTGTTAAAATAAAGAGGAAAATATGCAAATATATATGTTACATGTGACCTTTTTCCATTATAAAACTTTGTTTCTTTAATAGAACAGTATGGTCAATTAGAAACAAAAATGTAATGCAATTAGGGTAAGAGTGAATAACAGCAAAAACAAATATTCTAAATAATCTGATAATGATGAAATTAAAAATTTAACAGTGATCAAATGCACAAAATACTCATTTCAAATACAAAAAGCTACAATATTTTGTCATGTTCAAAGAACTAAATGTATTTTTTCAATGTAGGGATTTAATCCCTTTGTGTATCAGAAGAAAGAAAAATGACTGATACACTGAAAGAATCATTCCAGTAATCTTTGCTTGTAGCAAATGTTTTTAAGCATTGTGTGCACTAGTGACATTAGCTTTATATAATAAATTATTACAGTTAAAGCAAATGCAGAAGATTTTGCCAAAGGCAAAATACAACATCTTTTCAACAAGAGTTATAGTTCCAGTAGGGCCATTGCAATGAAACTTCATGGTATTACAAGAGCTGTTTTTAATGTAATAATAAATATTAAGCACTTACAAAATGCTTACCCTTAATTGGAATGAGTTTTGCCTGAAGATAGAATATAATGTATGTAACGTTATTTTGTTTGTCACAATTAAATAAATACATAGCTTAAATGTGTGATGATTAGAAATCACTTTGGGTGCTTCATAAGGTACATGATTTTACAGGGGTTAATTAAATATATGTAACTATCATTCTAGTCTTTTCTTAGAGAAATTTCATTTAGGAGAATATTTATAATGTTGACTGATAGGAAATAAACCAATACATAAATACATAAGCAAATCTGTTAAAATAACATTGCCTTTTAAAAATCCAGCATGGGTTTCCATTTAAAACAACTACATCATCATAGACCTGGTTTGTCATACTACATAAAGCCAAAGAACTAATGTTCGCTGTTTTTAAACAATCTTTCACTTGATTTTTACTATTTTTTCTGTCCCACACTTAATTTACTTTTGAGAGACAGGAAGATAAAAAGAGAGTTTTCTTGTTTTCGAAGACCTAAATGGTGCTGGTTAAAGTCCTTTTATGTTGTAATTACCATTTTCTGTTTACTCGTTTGGGAAAAATAATCTCTGGAAAGCAGTAAGCTTATGATTCTAATATTCAAAGTCTGTGGCATTTAAAACTTTTCTTGTAATATCATCCAAATTTGGACATAAAATAAAGAGGAATTGTACATATTTTTACAAAACAAGGCTTAAATGCAAAATATCTAAATTATTTTTAAAAGCAATGTCATGCTGGGAAGATACTTCTATGGATCTTTTGTTCTCAAAGAAGGGACTGGCTAACCTACTCCTTGGGCTTTTCAGTAACGATTTAGCCCATGGTGACCTTTGTTCTGATCTAAGATACTAGCTAAATGGATCCATGTAATACCTTCTCCTACTGATCTATCTTAGCTACTGCTTCCAGACTAAAGAATTCAGTAAGAAATTTAATTAGTAAGCAAAGAGTAGCTTTGTGTGCTATACTTAGTTTATACTAATCTTGAAATATATCCAGTTCCTTCCAAATTAACTGTTCTGTGTTAATGGCATATCATTAAATACTGTTTTAAATCTTATAATGTCGATATATTTAAGAAAATGTTGTTTATGTATCTAATGTCTCCTGGCTGCAGTATCAATAATTATGCATGTATGATACAAAGAGTAAGAGGACTTTAAAGTATTAATAGAAATGTAGGAATAATTAAGTAAAAAGGAGAAAAATAAAAGTGACATATCTGAATGCAGGGTTAGGCTGTGTCTACAGGCATAGTCTTTGTTAGCATCAACATAGGCTTAGACCAAGAAGTGTGATAGGACCTCCAATACATTGAGAGACCACCTGAATATCCAAGACTATTTCCCAACAATATGTTTTAAAAGTAATTATATCAGCTTAAAAATTAATATAATTGTATTTTAAAGTTTGTAAATATAATAAATATTTGTTGAGATTCATTATTTTTATTTACTAGTTTGAAAATTGGGAGGGGGAGGCTTAATGTATTTTGAATTTCAGTGTGTCTTTTTTTTTAAACTAAGTTTGACCTTTGACCTTTTTAATTTTTTTTCCTTATTTTAGAACAAGCTCAATAGAAACACCTTTGTCTTTGTTCATGAAACTCCACAAAATTAACTCTTTCACCTTGAGATTAATTAGAAAGTGTCATTATAACATTAACCCAATCAGGATTTTATAATGAGAAATTCTCCTCTCAATTTTTCACATTGTCTATTAAAATTTTCGATAGGTACTATAATAATCTTTCATTAAGTAATTTGATCACTGATTTATCATTTCATTTGCAGACAATAACACATATTGCCTTATGTACTGAGAACATGTAAGCCTCCGGTCCTCGAGGAAGTCCTAATCATAAGGCAGACATAAATCATCAGTCATGTTATAAGCGACAGGCTGGAGTTAAGATGTAATATTTCTGTAAAGCATTCAGTGGCACTCTACTTGGGACTGTGGTGTTAATCACCTCAAAATGTTTAGTAGTCTATGATTTTCTCAGAGTGATATAGAAATAGTGGTCCTTTTAAATATTTAATTTAGAAATGAGGAAATGAAGACATATGCATACAACATAAATATATTTATAAATAAATATATAAATATAAAAGAAATATGTAAATATAAAAAATTATATATATATATGTTGTATATTGTTTATATACACTACTCAGCACAATTGCTAAATGACGGCAACAGAACCAAAACTAAATAGCTTCAAACACTAAAGTAGCACTTTTATGTTTTAGGAAGCACATAAAAAATGCATAATCAGGGCACCTGGGGGGCTCAGTTGGTTAAGGGTCTGCCTTCAGCTCAGGTCATGATCCTGGAGTCCCAGGATCCAGGATGAAGCCCTGCACTGGGCTCCCTGCTCAGCAGGGAGTCTGCTTCTTCCTCTGCTCTTCACCCCACTCATTCTTTCTCTCTCTCAAATAAATAAAATCTATAAAAAATTGCATGCTCTCCTGCATTTTGAATTGTTTGTTCTAGTTAATTGTATTGATATCATTAAAAAAAGAAAAATGTATTGTTTTTATCCCTTGAATCCTTCAACTTTGTTTCTATTTTAGGTATTTTTCTTAAATTTCTCTCCAGTGTAATTTTAAAAAATACTTTATTTAGGCCCAAGTGGTTATTATTTTGGATTCCGTGCCTCTATTTACGTTGTCAGATAAAGTAGAGTAGACACAGACTTTTTCATTGAGTAATTTTAAGAGACTATGGTGTTTATTTCTACAGATGTAAAAACTGAATGAATTGAATGAAGAACTATTCCGATTCTTCAAAAGTATGTCATAGTTAGCCTGTCCCTGGTGTAGAGAGTGTGTGTCAAGAACTTGATATTTTCAGTATCTTCCCAGCAATGGTCTTTAGTCATTGACCATCGTGAGGCATCTCACACAGAGAAGACATGATCTTAAATGTGGAGAGTCAGGTAGAATAAGGGGATCTTTATATTAAATTTCAGACAAGTGTGTGTGGGTGTATGTTTAATATATAAGTGCAAACAGATGTCTACTGAATAAATTTAGCAAGGAAGGGGCCAGGTAGATGGATAAAATGGATAGATAACTCTTTTTCTTTCTATTTTTAAAACCAAAATCACCTCAGATTTTGATTGAAAAGAAAAATAACATATGTTTCAAAAAAGATGAAAGATATGTCCAGTGAAGCACAATGCACAGCTTTTCTTCTTTTGCTGAGAGAGATAGGTATTTAAGAATATAAACTCAGGGAGAAGATGTATCTTTTCTATTTAGCACAATGGGAAAAGAAAAGAATCCTGATAGTGACATCATTTTATTTCCATGTGATTCTTCCTTTGGCAAGCGCCGCCTTTAGTACCTAGGCATCAGGGTGACTGAGCAGGCTGCTGGCATGAAGGTGACCTAGGTTCTGGAGGCATTTCAAGGCTCTGTTTCATGGGCAACTGGAGACTAGGAAGATTGCCGTGTTAACGTAATTGATATTCAAGGGAGCTGGTATATTCACGGCTTCAGAAAGGTATTACTTGCTGTTAGACTGTGGGAGAATTCAACCTAGGAGCAGAATGTTGTCATCAGGAAATACAGGCAGTCTTGATCTAAATAAGATCCCAAACAACCCAGATTCCTAAAGCCAATGCAAATGTTCTTGTCGTATATATTTTTCTTGTATAATATATTTTATGTTTCAACACTCCCTGCAAACATCGCATGCAAGCTGCATACATTGATTCTGATTTTCCTTGCTGATTATATCTCCTCTTGGTAGTAAGTCAGACACTCGGGAAGATATTTGTTTTTCACATGAGGCTACAGCTTATTGAAAAGACTAAGACCATCAAGTCACATCCGGAACAAATCAATGGTAAATAGAAGCTTAGGGAGTAAAGGTGAAATGTGGGAAAGATCAGACTGTACTGCTTTCTAGTCCTATATTTTCACTCCATTCTTCTCTGTGCCTCGCATGGTGTCCTGTTAAAGATTAAGGTTAAAGATATATATTTGAACTGATTGAGTAGGTATTCAATAAATTCATATAGAATGAAGGAATGGATGAATACATGAATAAATCTTTCTTTCTGTGTGGAGCCAACCCTGGAAATGAATATTTCACTGCATAAGAAATAAAAGAAGACAGACAAGAAGAACATCCTATAGGAACAATTTTACAAGGGCTAGGATGGCTTCATAGGTAAGAGGGATGGAATAGAACAATTTCCCTTGGTGTCATTCACCTTTTATTCCATGTCATGTAAGTCTGATTAACAAAATAAGAAATTATCAATGTATCTGATCCCTTGACTTGGCTGGGTTGATAAACTAGATTATCAAAGTATGTCCTGAGAAATATTCTGATACATATTCTTACCGATGACTTCTTAAAAAAATACAATTTTATTTATTCATGAAAGACACAGAGAGAGAGGCAGAGACATAGGTAAAGGGAGAAGCAGGCTCCCTCTGGGGAGCCTGATGTGGGACTCAATCCTAGGACCCTGGGATCACGACCTGAGCCAAAGGCAGATGCTCAATCACTGAGCCACCCAGGTGTCCCCTTACCAGTGACTTATAAGAAATAGTTTATAGTTTGTCAGAAAAAGAGTATTACCATATAACATGAGAAAAATAAATATATAAAAATAACATCCAAAATAACTTTCAGAAATTAAAAATATTATCCTGAATAATTAATTGAAGACTCTACTGGCAAACATTAGGAAAAAAAAGGAGGTGTGTTTGATAATGGAAAAAAATATGTCCCCGTTGAAAATCTAATAGAGAAAATGGTTAGTGTCATACAATTTTATGAGTCACTAAAATACTCCATCTATGGAAATCAAACAAACAAAAATGATAGCAGATGATAGCAAAATGGAAAATGGGATGAGAGGTACTGTGATACTCATTATTCTCTGCTCAGGTAGGGAATTTTCTGTCCTTGTTAAAAGAGATTACATAGGGTGGGAAAGCCTCTGAGGTCATGCCCTTGCCTCATCCCCCTGTTCCAACCCTTAACTGTGTCATCTTGGCTTCACTTAAAGTTTCTATGGCTCAGTTCTCCCTTATGAACAACAGAACTACATTAACACTTATAATACATGATTATAATATAGGTTTATCACTTATTCCCAATAATAGAAATGTTTAGCACTATGACTATATTCAATGAATATTAAATGTCTATATTTTTACCATTTTGAAAACACATGGGAAGACATCGATTGTAGAAACAAATGTTTTTTTGCAAACCCAGCAAATAGGATTAGGCTTAAGATAAATTAAGCTTTGGATTTACATTGAGGAATTGCAAAGATTTAATTATGAAGCCAATAATTTAGAAAAGGTGGTTATTTTTTCAAGAGTGTAATATATGACTAAAATAATAGTCCTTTTTCTCTATATCTATCTACACTGGAACAAACAATAAATAACCTTAAATATTGATCAGAGCAAATAGACAAAGACTATTTTGATGACATGTTGGTAGACATTGTATAAACTTCATACTAAATTTGTAGACTATTTGTAATTATGTAAATTAGATTTCTACATTTCTAAGGATAATATAGCAATAGCAGTAATAATAAAAATGTCTAAGACTTATAGAGCAACTACTATATGCCATATATTCTTCTAAACCCCTTACTTACATTGTCTGAAAGACAGATTAATCCAAATACTTTATCTCTTGTGCTAATAACTCAGTCATAGATTGTAATTCTCAGTGTTCTTCAGACAGTTCTAGAGCTCAAGGGAAATTGAGGAGCATTAAATATGGCTTACAAGAAAAGCACAAACATGCTTTCAGGTATACACGCATAGCAGGACAAAACAAGGAAATTCTAGACTGGGTGAAAATTAGTAATCTAAAGTAGCCAGCATTGCTGCTGATTATATGGCCAGAGAACCCAAATCACTCCTTTCAAGTCAAATCCTGTGGTAATTTGCACGGCTTCCTTCAAAAACAAATTCATTTAACATGAAATAGTATGGTTCAGAGCTAAAGTAATAGTTAACATATTGCTCATTCTAGTTTGGACTCTTCTTGTTGCTTACATCCTCCTTATTAAAGGATTAGCAGAAAGTTTAAAGCAAATGCATATTTTATGAAGCTTTTTCCCCCTAAACTCTGGATTTAGGGAGTGTCCAATTATTGAAACAATTTTAAAGGAGACTTAGGACATATAAAATAGCATTGTATTGGGAACTAATTGTCCTTTTTCTTATCATTGTGATAGGGGATGTTCTGACTTCAAGCTGTTTATCTCCTTTTGCAATAAAACTTAAAGATACAAGGTTCCTAAAACTCAGAAAATCTCTGTGATTGAGAGTCAAATTCCACTTTAAGCCTTCCCTGGCACATATATTTTATGTTGTTGTTGACCAAAATGATGAATATCAGATGAATTATTCCTTTTCTGGGAAGCAAAATGCCTTTTATACTTATTATGACATTTGGAATGGAGTAAGAAAAAGCCAAAATTATACAGAAAAAGAAGCTGCTATTGTTGTGGAAGGCAATAGGTCATCATTGCCTCTGTATTTTGGGGTACAGACTGATCATTAAATACTTTTTAGTACCACTCGATCACAGGCATTTTATACCCTGGATTAAGAAACCTGGCCAGGAATGAAAGAAAGGGAGGGTGGGTATGGAGGGGAGTTGTGAGAGGGGAGGAAATGGAGGGGAGAGAGGAGGGAGGAAGGGGGAGGAGGGAAGACTAGATAGAAAGAAACAACAGGTTGAAGCAAGATTTCACCTAATGGGTTTAACAAGCATAACATAGAATTTGTTTCCAGCCATATGCCATATTACTCATTCTGAAATAATTTCAGTGTTTTTTGGTGTCTTCCTTTCATTAATTCACAGCCATCTGTCACTATAGAAGTGTGATGTGCATACCCTGACGAATGCCTCAGAGCAATTCAGATTGTTCTGTACATTATTTTTATCAGTTGAATTTTGAAGTGGGATCATAATTGTTGTCATCATCTTTCTTTTTTTGACTGATCAATGGATGTTTGATTCTAAAATTTCAGTTCATATAGGAAGACAACATGACTAAGATTCTGTATTGATGGTTTGCTCTCAGGCAGCCTTTGGGAGAATGGCCTGTGTTCACCCTACACCATGTTCACCTCTGCTACTCAGTCCTGTTGTGACAAACTTTTGTGAACTGGTGGCTTTCATGGCTGTCATTAATTCCTTCTTTGGCAAACTCTAGGAGCCTGAGATTAACACTTACCTTCATCCTTGGAAAAAGAGTGCTTTTATCATTTGGGCAGAAATGTATGTGCATATATTTGTAGCATTTGTTTAATTAAGTAGACTTGAAAAATATCAGCTTCCACAAATATAACCAAAAAGCTAATAAATCACTGCTGTCACTTCTTAACAAAATATTAGCTTAATAAAGGGCAGAGACCATACTCACTTCAATTTTATATCATCATAAGCACACATTTATGGAAAAATAATTTATGTGTATTGCGTTTGATTGATTCCACATACAGGAAATACATATCTTATTTTTCTAATAATTGCTAGAGTCATACTTTTCTAACTTTTCTATGTATATGAATAACCTTGGGATCTGGGGAACATACAGATGCTGTTTCAGCAGGTTTGAGGGTGGAGGACAGAGATTCTCATTTCTAACAAGCTCCTTGGTGCTGCTGGAGCTGCTGGCTCACAGAATTATTTTTAGTAGCAAGGTGTTAGAGTGCCCGAAAGCATTATTATCCTTTTGAAGCTTCTCTTTTTCAGTTATCCTTAAATCCCCAAAACGTATTCAGACAAAAAGGGGCTTGCTTGTAATAAAGGGTATAGTTCCAGCTGGGAACTTCGGTTCACCCTGGCCACTGTCCTGGCTGCTTATTCCCCGACATTTGCTTTTGAAGGGGACCCCTCCCTGGCCCCTGGACAGGTCAGTGGTGTAGTGGCACTCACTCTGCGGCTGCAACACACAGTTTTCTCATTCCACATACACATACTGTTCTCCAGCACAAAGCACAATTCCAGGGTACATGCTTGGGAAAGGGCTTTCAGCCTTCCCAGAGACTTCTTCAGACTTGCCCATGTTCCCTCCCTGATTGCCACAGAAACCAAAGCACTTAGATCCTTCTCTGATCCCAGGTCTTCAGTATAGAGTAAAGGTAATAATAATAATAGCAATAGCAACAGCGACAACAAGACCAACAATAACACAACATCTTTAAGGGTTGCCCACTGCCTGCCTGCTCCCAGGAGGCAGCCATGCTTACTGGGTACATGAAGCAGCTCCAGCCTCCTTTTGGGTCACTAGGAACCTAATGACCTGAGTTTGTATAACAAACACCGCTCAAGTGAGCTTTCATTTGGATAGCAGATGGATTTGTCCTCAGCTGAAACACACACACACACACACACACACACACACAAGAGAAAAACATAACCTCTGCTACTGTTTCTGAATCTTAAAGTACCCGTAGGTATGATTGATTGATTTTTCAAGTTGTGTTCATATCACTGTTTCTGTATCAGTACTTATCAGGGGTTATAGCATATTGACAGAGTAAAAAAATCAATAAATAGATATTATAGTCTTATTCTATCTTGCTGGTTTTTAAACTGAAAAGATCATTTCCCTAAATATTTTCCCAGTGAGTTACTGGATCTGATATTTTGTTTGTGTATTCTCTTATGATACGTTAATAGTGGATCTTGGATGACAGGGGTCTTTCATTCATTCAAACCTAATAGGAGCATTCAATGGGAAAAACATTCCTTTTAGTGAGGGAGGTTTAGTTTAATTGAGGCCATGAGAGAGTTTTATGACAAAATAAAATGTATCAAGAATTTATTCATAATGGATAACATACAGAAGTAAACTCTCATTGGATACTGCGATAGAATTCTCTTTATCATCTTTAATGCATTCAAAATCCTATCCAAGAGTTAAGGAAATCAAAAGTTGTTAAATGCAATGAAAATGCCTTGTCTGGTAAGCAAAGTTCTTTGTGTTCTTTCAGAAACAAAGAACATGTGAAAAAAATACAGGCAGTCTTTATTTTATATCTGTTGGTCATTAAATTATTTCATCTATAAATAGGAACCTGCCAAAGAATGTAATTGGGTTGAATGGATACCAGATACTTCCTTTGTTATTTTTGCTTACTGTAATTATATCCATTTTTAATAAACAATTTAGTGTATCTCAGAATCTATTTAACTAGGTGTTTACCACGCAAGGTAGCACATTGTGCGCACACATACAATGCAACTTATGGGAGAGAAAATAAAACCTTCATTGATGTGAAGTAATCCTCTCCTCCTTTCTGAATCAGAAAATCCATAATCAATAAAATACAGATAGGAAAACTTGAATATCCTGCATTATGTAATGTTTATAAAAACAACAATATCAGAATTAGTGGTGTGCATAGAGCTCAAGTGCTGAGAATTTTGGACTTCTTTTGTATTAGATGGAGTAAGGGTTATTGGCCAGGAGAGAATATCCATGAATCCCATCTGCATCACCAACATGTGCCTGCGATGAAAGCTCTACAGCTGCGATCAATTCCAGCACTTACTACAATTCACAGACTTAGGCACATAGTAAAGATGGGATAAAAGGATTCTGAAATATGTTATTCCCTCTGATCATTAATCTGCTTGTTTAGTCATGAAGATTTTGGTATTTACTACTGGTTTTTCACATACCTTCTCTTAATTCCTTACAAACATAGAGGAAAATGTCAAGTGACTATAAAAGGACTATTTTTTTTAATATTGTCTGAGAGGACTTTGGCCAAGTTTGACTATTGAACTCTGGAACATTGTGCTTTGAACAACCATTTACATTTAAACACAGATTTACTGAGTACCTACCATCAGTTATGACAAATTTTCATGAAGGGTTCAGTCTTATTTCTTTGGATTTTGATGACTTTTCTTGCAAACAACCTAGAAGTACTCCTATTTGTATTTTCTTATTTCCCGCTCCATTCCCTCCTCCTCTCCCTCCTCCTGCCCTCTCCCTCCTTCTCCTTCCTCTTTTTGGTACATTGAGTCTATGAGAGTGAGAGATAGGTTAAGAATTTTCCATCCACATTTTGTAGGTGATAGATGTAGCAGGCAATGTGTCTCATAAAAGGAGGTGAGATGTTGTTTTAATTTTAAAATGACAAACTTCCAAAGCGAGCAAAAGGACCAAAATATCCAGGATCCAGACACAAATGTAATATCAAATTCAAGAAGTGGCAAATAGAAGTTATAAAAAGACCAGTAATTCATGGAAAACCATAAACTTGAAGCTTTGATTCAATGAGGTAGAAAACAGGAAGCCCCAGCAGACCCTTAGTGAGTACATAAGAGTGGATCCTAGGTGTTCCATAAGCACCAAAGAGAATTGTTTGACTTTAGTTATAAGATGAAAGCAGGCAGAAACAGACTAGAGAAAGCCTTCTGATTTTATTTAGTTTTATTCTTCTCTTCCTGACATTCCTTCTAAGAAATATTATGTCCCAAAGATGGTGTCTCATGGCAGTAACACAATGGAAAAAGGAAAATTGGTATGAAGAGAGTTAGGGAGGAAATGTGAAAGCAAGGAAAGGTAGCAGCATGGGATAAAGAGAAATTTGACAGTAGAGATTCATGCCTTAGATTGAAGGCCTTAAAACTTAATTTTAAAAGACTGCTGAAAGTAGGAGGATTAGACCAAAACTGTGAAGCATACTTCATAATAAATTAAGTGGAATGGGTAAAATAACATTAAAGAGATAAACAACTTGGAAGATAATTGTGTGCTTTATTCTCTGAGAGCAGCATTTTAGAAAGATAGGTTTTAGAAATCTCCCCAGCTCTGCTGTGACCAGACCTTCCAGGGTAGGATTCAGCACCATGGGAAACTGTTACATAGGAGCATGGACAGATGTAAGAATGGGAGGACCACACAGAAGCTGAATGTTAGGGTAGAAAGGAGCACAACACACAATCTTGGAAACAAAGCCTAAGGATAGAGTATATACTAAAACATATTTATTTTTAATAATGTTTGCATAAAATAATATTGAGGAGATAAACTGGCCAGAGAAATAATCATAAGAGAAGAGGAAAGAATGAAGTTTTTAATGTACACAAGGCTTAAAATCAGTTAATTTTTAAAATTAATTTAAAAAAAAAAGAAAAAAAAATCAGTTAATTTTTTACTCATAATGGAGAGGAGGTCATTTTAAATGTGTTTATTACCTTTAATAATAAAATATTAAGAGACTATGTCCATGTTCATAACTGGGACTCAATTGGATCAGGAGCAGATATAAAATTTAAGATAGCACCAAAAAACCCTCAGAAATCAAGATAAATAATGTTTTAATGAGGACTTTAAAATCTCAAAATTAATGAAAATTACCCACGATGAACAAAATACGAAGTGTCAAAAACACATGTCAGTATCAATATATTCTTTCTTTCTGACTCTCACTTTCTTAAATAGCACCCCTCTGGGGTCTCTCTGAGGAGTGCAAGTAATCTGATTTAATTTGTTTGTTCTTGTTTTTGTTTTTTCTTGTTTGTTTATTTATTTATTTATTGAAGAGCAAACTGAAATTATGTTCCATGAATCGTTTGGACAGGAAAGACTGAAATTCTTATGTTTGATTTTTAAAAGCACAGAAAACATCCAGGTATAGGTGAAAGAAACAATACAAGATCACTACAGATATATAAAACATTTTGGTTATGATGTTCATTTTAAATAGTCATATAACTTATGTGTAAATGAGATCCATGGAAAATAAAATTATGCTATTTTTATAATCTTCTTGGTTTCACATGGATTACTTTTGGGCACGGCATTGGGTTTCATTTAAGAACATATGAATCACTGGTTTAGAAGCTGGAATATAATCAAATATACAGATACTAAAAAATTAAAACTAAAGATATAAACTAATAATTCCAGAAGGGTTGCATGTATCCTAAGAGGATCAAATATTATGTAAGACATATGGTGGGTGCTTCCTCTTCATTAGTGTTAATATGTTATTATCAGGTTTCTCCTCCTTGAACAGAGTTCAGCAAAATAACCTTCCAGCTTAGATTAATGAAACCTCATAAAAAATACAGCAGCTCCAAAGGAAGCAGAGCAAATTGGTGAGAGAACTGATAAATGTGATTCAAGTGTTCTTATTTTCCTATCACCCCCATGCAACTATATAATCTTTCGTCTTTGCTGGAAAAATTCTTAAGTTCCAATGTTGAGAATGATCGAAAGTATCATCCAGGTTTTTGCTTCTCAAAATGTGGTCCCAGGCCAATAGACTCATCATCATCACTTAGAGTTTAATGGAAATATACTCCTTTTTGCTGTACTGTAACCTTCTAAATAAGAATTTTAACCAAATTTAACAGAATTTTAACTGAATTTAACAGAATTCCATTTTAACTGAATTCCCTTGATGACTCTTTTGTGGCGAAGGACTATTTTGTTATCATCTAGTTGAAGCAAACAGCATCTAGGTGGTGCTATTTTAAATACATCCTGGAAACTGGCAAAGGATTGAGTGTATGTGCATACCACAGATGTGTACAGATGACCACACATATGTTGTTCCATTATTAGAGTAACTCTTTTTCCCATAATGGATTCCTAAACTATATAAATAATTAATGCACCAGCAATGAGTAACATAAAATTATAATTTTCATCATCAAAGAAAATTACCACATTTGTTAATAAGGTTTACTAAGTTCATGGTTTCTCATTTTTGCCCTGGAGAAATAGAATACAACATGATCCATTGTTAATTTTTTTTTTTTTTTTTTTTTAGTATTTCTGGTGGAAGCTAATATTGGACCGAGGTTAGGTTATATAAGAAAAACAGGAAATCTAATCACAGCAAATATGAAGAAAAACAACTTGTTTTTATTGTATTCCCCACAGACATGATAAAATTGGGCATATTCAACATTAATGAGGAAAGATTTCATTGCTGTCGCTGTGAGTGTTATTAATCCAATATTATAATAATGCAAATATTTGCCTATCCACGAGTTCATTTTAATCGGAAAGACCATAGTGACACAGAAGTTGTTCTATTCAACTCAAAGAGAAACAAAAACCAAAATTAGGAGAGAATTGTAATGATAATAGTACTGAAAATATCACTCACAGGGAAGGTGTGTTTCCTTCCAATTGTTAGTAGCAAAACTGAAATAATAGTAAGATGTCTTTACTAAAATAAATCACAGTGTATGTTTCATGTTAATCACTGCATAATAGAATTATTTGCATTGTAATGTGATTTGATTTTTTTTCCAAGTTACTATAATTGATTAATAGCAAGCATATACAAATACCATTTGCCACTTTTGTATAGTTTACTGGAGAGTCAAATACAGCAACAATTAAGTTATTGACCAGATGATTAAAGGAAACCTCAACCATCAAGCAGTTTTAGCTGACAAGATAAATCTGTAACTAAAATAAGAATTTCACCACAAGATGAAGATGTTTAATTCAACAATTCAAAAACAATTATTGATTTACTTTTGATGTCCAGCACTGCAATAAGTAATAGCTCTAAAAGATTAGTCAAGATCTACTTTAAGGAATTCATAATTTCTCCCTTGTCCTGTCATCGTGTTCTGTATCTATATAGCAGATTCTTTAACACCATCATTGCTTTTAAGAAAATTTTATTTTAGTTAATTTACTGAAGATGCAAATTCAGGAACCTATATAATTGGTGCCAGGGTGAGTGAGTATGGAGGGAGAATATTTAATCAATTAAGGGGAACAGAAACCCTTTAAATTGGTTGTAAGAGACTTAGGGATAGTCAGAGGAAGCTGTACGGTGTCCTTTTCAATTACATGGTTTAGAATTTTTCATTCAATTGTCTTGATTTAATACTTTGCTAGCCTACTGTTTTACTGGAATTTATAATGAATACTCTCTACTAACACATGCAAACTTCTTAAGTACAAATATCTATAAATATATACATATGTATGTACATTTCTTTTATTCTTTCATCTTACAAGAGATTTTTACAGAAGCAAACCACAAAATGTAACTTTCTCCACTCAGTGATTTTCCAAAAATAGAAAATGGCTCCTTTACCCCAAATTAAAACTTACCCATATAAAATTGAGAATTATAACAAAATCGTTTTTAGTGCTGCCCTGCATTAACACATCATTCTTGCCCTTATTTTCCTATAAGTAACTCTGTTTTGGATAATGGAGTTCTGCATTTTTTTTTTTTTCACAAAAATGTCATTTACTTTGTATCCAGGTAGCATATGAACTTACATGTTTGTTGTTACAGCATGGAAAAAGTATTTGACTTCTACTTTTCTGGAAACATGTTTGAAAAAAGAAACTTCTAAGAATTGCTTAAGATGGAGCATTTTTAGAATATGACACTTTTCTAATATTTAATTAGAAATAAATTAAGGATTGGCTACATGAGATTGAATTAAGTATTAAGGTACTATAGGAAAAATTCATAAATAAGGCTGAGATAACCTGTACTTACCTAACAATGGTTCTTTTTTATTTTTAAAGATTTATTTATTATTCATGAGAGACACAGATACATAGGCAGAGGGAGAAGCAGGCTCTCCACAGGAGCCCAATGAGGGACTCAATCCTGGATCCCAGGATCATGACCTGAGCCAAAGGCAGCCTCCCAGCCCCTGAGCCATCTAGGCATCCCCCTAACAATGGTTCTAATCCACTTTACTTCAAAGGCAAAACCAACCCATAACTTATGTTATTTGGAACATTCCAAATAAATCTCAATCATAGGAATCAGATACCATGCGGGCTAAATTATATATAATATGTACATATTATATATAATATGTGTTATAATACATATATACATACATACAAATATATGTATATTATATATTGAAATATATTATGCTAAATATATTAGATATGTCGATTTACTAAATATAAATATATACTTATATATATTTACATATATACATACTTGTTTAGTATTTTCAGAATTTCAACTCAACATATTCAAAACAAGCTTACTTCAGTGTAAAGCAATTACATCCACTTTCTTTAGGGCATTTATATTTATTTTTATGATCATTGCATAAGATTCTTCTTCCAGTCCACATTACTACTATTGGACATGTCTCAAGGAAGCTGTATAATTATATTGAGCCCACAGGATGTAGGGTCTTTGACACTGAAGCTCAAGCTTGTACTCTGTACAGAACTCATAGTCTAGGGCAGGACTGTAGAAGACTTACCCCTAAATCATAGTGGCCTTTTTGCTTAGGAATCAGTCATTTGCTAAGCAGAGAGTAGGGTGAACCTAAAAGAATGAAGCTTACAATTCATTTTATAGGATTGTGGTAAGGATTGATAATTGTAAAACTTTTTGACAATGTGATACTGCTTGAGGAAAGAATTTCATATGGCTCAACAGCCTTCTCATTTATAATCTTCAATCTTCCTAAGACCAGGCAGGTTCTCAGGTCACAATTCTGTGATACCCAAATACATTTTGTAACCACCTGGGGAATAATTCACTTTTGGTTGATCCCATGGTGGATGGTGTCCTTTTATGGTTAAAAAGAACTTATTTTGATTTAGTAGTTATTGGTTTAAAGTACGTGATTTATTGTAGATTTTTAGACCCGTAGAATAACTTCTCTTGATTCTACTTAAATCTCTTCCCAGAGGAAAAGAAATTTAGTAAGAGCTGGAAGTGGACATTGGCCCTGGGTAGAGGCTCCTGTTTTTTAGGATGTTAGCATTATGCCAGACTCTGCTAACCTGGGTGGTCATTTTTAATGTGGACATTTTTCTAAGGAAGTAGACCAAAACCACTAAACATATTTGCTCCATGAGCTAAACCACAATAAAACAGAGGTCTCCTGTGTATAGCTTTCCTCACTCTTTGAATACAGCTCATTCTTATTTTATTTCCATAAGAAACAAATGCCCTATAGAAAGTTTCCCTTTGAAGTTTAAATGCAGTTGTGTAAGTGTGTGAATGCATGTGTGTCCAAAATGCAATTACATCCAAGTATCTGATTAAATGATGAAATGACCATTTTTTCAGGACAGTTGAGTGTCCTCTGAGGGTTTAAGCATGCCAAACCCCCAGACCCCAGCTGGATGATCCATCATCACCCACCTATTGTAAATGTGAATGCATGAAATGGGAGAAAACCTGGTGTCATAAATGAGTAATAGATTACAAAATAAAGATAATACTGTACTGGATATCTATTTGAAAAGAAGGGTTTCAGTTTTATGGCTTTTTTTTTTCAGCATTAGCTGTTCAACATCACTTCAGAGATCTTATATAATCTCATCTTTCCTTTGTCTTTGTTTTTTTTTTTTCTTCCATGGATGTTAACCTCTGTCCTGCACTGAAAAACAAAAGGTCAATTTATTGTCAGACCAGGAACCTCCCCAAGTCACACAGACAGCCTAGCAAGGTGAAGAAATTCCCTAGGTACCATGACTAGATGGCCAAAACCTTGATCTCATGCTTAGCCCTGCTTTGTTTGGGGCAGGAAAACCTTCCATCACCATATATCCTGGTTCTGTTCTGTCTGAAGGAGAGTATGACTTTTGTAAAATTAATAACCTATACACACCACTGGTGCCATGATTTCACTGCATAACTCTGCTAGGTAAATAGAATCCCAAACATTTTCTGGGTATCTATTGCTCCAGGTTACCTGGGCAAAATATATATATCTATATATATCTATATATATATCTTTATGACTAAAGATACATGTCATATGATAAGATATATACCATATGATAAGATATATATCACATAAAAGATATATATGTGTGTGTGTGTGTGTATATGTATATGTATATAAAATAGTTTTTATTTCTCCAAGGATAGGTGATATATTGGAGTTTGAGGTATTTCCCTAAATTGCATATACTATCTTGGGTATGAAAGTTATATAAAATGTGAATTCAAGATAAATGTCTATTACCTTTTTCTGTGAAATTGAAGAAGTGCTCTCTTAGCTGCCTGTTGTCCTAAATAAAAAGAAACTGGCTCTGTTTCCCAGACAGTACACTGAGGGGAGTTTCCGCTGAAGCTGTACTGTGATGAGCAGGCACAAAGAGATATTCTGTATGCAGGTTTGGATATAAAAATTAGCACAACCACAGATAGTGATGATTCATCACTGGTGATTTTAAAATTCAGATGCATACTAACCTCGGACCTATATAATAGAAATTATAATCATTGTTATGATCATTGCCTTGCATAAAGTGAAAAGTTATATTTTATTGACTGAATGTAAATATTATTGTAAACAACTATAATTAAAATATAGGCTTGCAAACTGCTTTTTAAATGACATTTTATTCAATAGTGTATTGGACACATGCTTTTTATAAACCCAGTGTGCACATGGAAGGGGACATTATACAATGTTAAGGAATTAGACATATCTATATCATTTTACTTTAACTGGAAAATGAAAATCGATTTTAAAATAATTGCACATCTGCAAAACAGTAAATCAAATATTAAAATCCCTAATTGGTGTATTTTGTCAGAACAAAAAACACAGTTTTCTTCATTGGTTCTCATCTACTCTGGAACAGTAGATAATTTACCTCCATCCCTGATGGCAATAACCATGTTCTAATTGTTGATTCTGCATGGAGACTAGAACTAAGGACCAAATCAATTCCTGGTCGATAGAAAGTGACTCTGTTGGTGGTGGACACACATTCCACTTGCAGACAGCTTAAGTAGTTCAGGGCAAAAGATATTTCATTATTACCCATGATAGAAAATTGACCAGAGTGTTATCTGTGTGACACTATCACCACTCTCAGGTTGTTTTGCTGGGTTACTTCCTGACCTTTTATTTTATTTATTTATTTATTTATGATAGTCACAGAGAGAGAGAGAGAGAGAGAGAGAGAGAGGCAGAGACACAGGCAGAGGGAGAGTCAGGCTCCATGCACCGGGAGCCCGACGTGGGATTCGATCCCCGGTCTCCAGGATCGCGCCCTGGGCCAAAGGCAGGCGCCAAACCACTGCGCCACCCAGGGATCCCACTTCCTGACCTTTTATACACATGGTCATGTGGAATGATTTTAAGTCACTTTAACATAGATAACTTATAATTGTCTTAGAGTTCCTACCACTTACAAGATCTTATGAGCAATTATTCTACAATCATGTGACCTTCTGCAAAACTAATTTTTCGTCTCTACTTCAACCAATGCATAAGCCTCAAAGCAGCTGTAAGTTTCAACCAATGATACTCCTTCTACCCATCACACTGCCCCCATCACATTTCTAAGGTTACATCTGCGGCTCAATGATCCAGGGGAATAAATGTTGGAGGAGAGCAATGGAACAGTCATAATAGTTCCACTTACTGAAAATAGTACTACTTCTCTCTAAATTAAGTGTGTAATTGGCAAGCCTTATTTATACTCTCATAGGGATTAGCTTTTATTGATCTAATTAGGATGAAGCTCTGAAATCACTTGCCAGTCAACCTGATGGAGCAGCAGCTGCACATTATTCTATTCTTCCAACAAAAAGTGACATCAGTGAAGGAAAATGCAGTACAACATTCTAGACTTATGCTCTGCCACCAAAGAAGCACTGGTAACAACACAGACCAAGTTCTGATGGAAGGATCTTTCTAGAGCTTCAATTTTAATTCCTATGTATGAGATGGGAAAAGAGGCTTTAAAATTTTGCTTTTGATGCCAAATAGCATTGTATTGTTAATGGATGGTAGGAATGTTAGCAGGAGACCTCTTAAAGATCATATACATGTTCATCAGTCTTAAAAAAAAAAACTCAGCTTTTCCAGAAAATATAAGTTCTTTTGCATTTGCAGTTGATTCTCATATGTTTTTATTTTGTTTTGTTTTACTGATCAAGTTTCCAGAAAGAAATACCTTACTTCCCATTTACAAGTCAATGTGGTAAATTGTCAGCAAGACTTGAATTTAAAGAATGAAGACGAATGGGCAAAAAATGTCTTTTCTCTAATAAAACAGTTGTACACAGATGATGGGTTTGAACATATTGACTCAGTTATTAGGCTCAGACTTCTGAACAAGTGGGGCTGTGTTCACTGATCAGCCTCTGTTACGATAGCCTTACTGATTTATCCCTTTGCAATGATGAGCATCCATGGACACAGAGTCAATATTTTCAAGAAGATTAGCGGAAAAAGGACTCTCCTTTCATTTTCAAGATTGCATCAGTTTTGAACCATGAGTAGAAGACTAGCTCAGAATGAGTAAAGCTAAAATCTGAAGTACAGTTTGGCACTATTAATGTGAGGGAGTTAATTGGCTCGAGTTATAGAAAGTTGTTTGCAGTTAAACGAAATGCAAAGAAAATACTCAGCTAGTAAGATCTTTAATGAGGACTTCTGGCATTTGAAAATGTAAAATCCAATACAAACATACATTTCCTTTTTATTACATTTCAAAATATATTTCTGCATTTCTATTTCTAAGATATATGAAATTTATTAACAGTTAATATGATTAAAATATGAAAACTTATAGCTATATGCTTATATTACTTGTCTCTATGAAAGTTTCAATTTCATTTACTTGTAAAATATTCTCTTTTCTTATAATCATAGTAGAATTTTCTAATGTTTCCATGTTTTAGATAATATAAGATCATGAAAAGTTGTTTTTAAAAATGTACCTACTTTAATAATGCAGCTTAGATAATCTTCACTCTTTACCTCTCTCATGATTTTTCTCATCTTTCCTCTTTTTTCCTTGTCTCTGTGTCTCCGTCCATCTCTCCACACACAGCACATGAACATACATACACCTAAATATATCTATGTATTGCTAACTTTGCTTTCATTTCTTTTTTTTTTTAAGTTTTCATTTATTTATTTGAGAGAGACATAGCAAGAGAGAGAGCACATGCTGGAGGGGTGGGGAGGGGTAGAAGCAGGCTCCCCATTGAGAAGGGAGCCTGATTTGGAGCTGGATCCCAGCATCCTGAGATCATAACCTGACCCAAAGGCAGACACTTAACTGACTGAACCAACTAGGCTCTTCTTGTTTCTTAATTTTATTGTAAAATGTATGGTTGAATCTTTCTATTTGTTATTTAGTTATTTTTTTGACAAATAATCATTGTGTTAGGCATCAACAAGATTTCCTCCTGTTATACACTCTGATGGTTCATTAGAGGAAAATGAACCTCTAAAGAAACATTTCCAGTACACTGTAGTGGAAGGCAGTAGCATTACAATGGCTAATTCTTACTTTATCTTGGAGTGTTCTTCAGAGAGCCCTATTAGAGCTTCTTCAGGAAGGATCAATAAGAGATCATCAGCCAGGAAGTGAGGTAGGTCACTCATTCTGGGGGGAGGGCAAAATTGTCAGTGCCCTCACACAAGGAGATGGCCATATGGTGCCTGTCGGTTGCCAAGGAAGATGACAAAAGAGAAGTGTTGGGTCAGATCATGAAGGTCTTTAACTGCGATATTTAGGTGTGTGAATTATACTCAAAAAGTGATATGTGGTAGCAGATGTCTTTTAATCAATGGAATGACATGTTCAAATTTGATTAGGACAGTAAATTTGCCAGTATCTGTACAGTGGACCAAAGTCTATCCCAGAAGACCCTTTATGAGGTTGTGGCAATAGCATAGACAAGAGATGAGGGAGCCATGTTTTTTTTTTGTTTGTTTGTTTTATTTTTAGCTTCAGGTAAATATTGTGGTGATAGATTGAAGATATAGTATTTAGAATATGTGTGTTTGTAATAACAGGATTTGCTAGTAGATTTAACTTGAGATGGTAGGGAGACTTGGTGGGTGATGGGGACAGGAAATGACAAAGGAGATACATGATGGACATCAAGTATGTTGGTGAAGGTAGGGATGCATGGACAAACTAAACATTAATGCTGGCAGTGCATGCCAGGATGGATGTCCCGAGGGTCTAGAACTTGGGGCAGGTGCAAGGACTAGAAATAGAGGCATGGCCAGGACTAGAATGTGGAAGGGGAATGGAAGCCACAAAAGCAATTGTTATCATGAGGCAAGGGTACCAAGTAGGGAGAGAAGAAAGGAAAACTCAGGGGGGAGTGTGCTATGACAGTCAAAGGAAGGGACATATCAAAAGTCAGAGGAGAGTTAGGAGAGTAGAAGAGAAGGGAGATGCCAGCAGCTTCCCACCACTACCAGTAGTCAAGGAAAAACTAAACATGGGCTCTTATTTCTGGTCAGTAGTGACTTTAGGAGACAAACTCTAGTAGACAAGTGGCTCTCCCCTAGGAGTGATTCTGTGACCCACAGAACATATGGCAATATTTGGAGAAAATTTTGTTTGCCATGAGCCAGATGCTGCTGTCACCTAGAGGATAATGTCCAGGGATACTGCTGAACAGGGATTCACAATATAGTACCCAACCCCACAACAAAGAGTTATCCAGCCCCAGATGTTAATATAGGATGACAGACTGCAGTTGCTGTGATGAGTCTAGAATAGTTCTTAATTAGTTGGAACAAGAATTTGAGTTTAGGGTACAAGGCAGAATGAATAGCTACCAACCTATCAAGACCAAATAAATAATTGAAGAGCCAGAAGCAATTTTATATGTAGGAGCTGATGGAATTAGGGGAAAATTAGAATACTGTACCGTAACCTTGGGAAAAAATAGGATATGCAGAAAAAGCAGAACGTCACCTACAAGATCTTCTTAATTAAGTCATATTGTGGGATGCCTGGGTGGCTCAGGGGTTTAGTGTCTGCTTTCAGCCCAGGACATGATCCTGGAGTTCCCAGATTGAGTCCCACATGGGGCTCCCTGCATGGAGCCTGCTTCCCGCTCTGCCTGTGTCTCTGCCTCTCTCTCTGTGTCTCTCATGAGTAAATAAATAAAATCTTAAAAAAAAAAATTAAGTCACATAGTCACATAAGGAGTTTGGGTTAGTAGGACAGAAACATATGCCATGTAAAGGAGACTGGAAGCAAAGTAGGTAAATGGGATTTAAAACAAAAGCAAGGGATCCCTGGGTGGCGCAGCGGTTTGGAGCCTGCCTTTGGCCCAGGGCGCGATCCTGGAGACCCGGGATCGAATCCCACGTCGGGCTCCCGGTGCATGGAGCCTGCTTCTCCCTCTGCCTGTGTCTCTGCCTCTCTTTCTCTCTGTATGACTATCATAAATAAATAAAATAAAATAAATTTATATAAAAAAAAATAAAACAAAAGCAATAGGGACGCCTGGGTGGCTCAGCCGATGAGCATCTGTCTTTTGCTCAGGGTGTGATCCTAGGGTCTGGGATCTAGTCCCACACCAGGCTCCTTGCAGGGAGCCTGCTGCTTCCTCTGCCTATGTCTCTGCTTCTCACTCATGAATAAATAAATAAAATATTAAAAAAAATAAAACAAAAGCAATATTGCGTACATAAAAGTAGTAATGTGATGACACCAAAGTTAGAGTATAAGAAAAAGGTAAGTTTGGCAAAGTAAGAATAAAATTCTGATTGACATTTAACCTTTCACAGGTCATATAGAAGATGTGGAAATATAGTTAGGAGGATACAGCACGCAGAATAATGCAATCAAAGGTGTATGGCATCAGTTCAGCAGGTTAACCTAAGAGAGGAAAATTGATGAGGGGTGCCGTGGCAACTTGGACACATTCCTTATTCTCTTCAAGGGGTTTCTATGTCCTCTTTGGATTAGAAAGAAAAGTAGCAAAGTTTTATTTCAACTATCTCTTTCTATACTTTTCTCCCTTGTTAATTCCAAAGACCTGTTGCTCCTGCTGATCCTTCAAGTTCCAAGCCACTGTCTAAAACACCCTCTCCTCCCAAATATCCTGACCTGAGTGCCATTCGAGGTCACTAAGGTTGGTTTCATTTTGGTGTTGCTCTACTTCAAATGGCATTTTATTGTAACTCACGCTAAATCACAGTTTTAGCCAGGAGTTGGAAATTATGGCCAGAAGAATTTTTTTTTCTTTCCCAGACAGGGTATGATCTTTTCCCTTATAATAAACTGACATTTCTTGAGGATCATGCCCTCACTGTCATTTGCCTCAGCCGAGGCCACTCATTTTACCTCTTGCCAAGCTGCACTTTACTGTTTATACTCTCCGCCTTATCCCTGAATGTGTTTGAATAATGAACACAGAGTTTAACTAATGTTAATGTGCATTTGAATCACCTGGAGATCTTGTTAGAATTGCAGATTCTGCTTCTGTAGGTCTGGAATAGGCTGAGATTTTTTATTTCTAAGAACTCCTGGCAACAGCTGATGATTCTGGACCAACCAAGGACAGGTTTTGGAGTAGTAAGGATTTAACCTTGTAGAGTGTCTGCTAATTCTCTTAGGATTCTGTTACTCGAATAAATCAATACTTTGAAAAAACAATTAGAGCAATATTGCTCAGCCAGTGAAGACCATTCATTTCCTTCTCTCTGTTGTTTTGATTTAGTTTTGCTTTTTTTTTTTTTTTTTTTGCGGGGCGGGGTGGGGGGAAGATAACTCTCTTCTGATCATTTTCATCCCAATGAAATACAATGGAAGGACATGAAGAGACAAATACTGGGTTTTCCATGACCTTTATGGCCTCTCAAATGTAGAGCCAATTAAAATTCAAGTAAACTGGTGTTGTTTTCAGTCTTTTTCCTCAAAGTGGGTAGAGTTGCTCTAATCTGTTATTCTGAAGACATTTTTATCAATATACTTCTCTGTCTCCTACAAGAAAGCTAAGTGATACAGCTTACCTTAAATAAAAATAATTGTCATCATCTTGTAATACCCTCAGTTGCTCACCAAAGGAAAAAATAGCATTGTACATCTAGTGCCACAGTTTTTAGCCAATTTCTATTCTGCAAGCTCTACGCCACCCAAGTTGATTCTCTGGGGGATGGGGGGTAATATAGGATAAAGAGAACGCTGATCAGAGACATATACTAACTAGATAGAAAGCTCTGACTCTAGAGACTATTGCAGTCATCTGGATAGAGAATGCTGAGAGAATCATTAAAATATTATCAGATAATGAAATTACACGACTTCCACATGTTTCGAAAATGATCTACATTATATCAGGGTTTATCCAAAATAAACACCTAATTCCATGTACTTCCTTTCTTACCAATACTTTTTCACTTCCTAATCTAAATGCCGTAATTTGGTTTTACACTTGTTATGTTTCTCTAAATTCAACTTTGATCTTTTAAAAACTGCACAAATTCAGGCCAGTTTCTCTAGCTCTCTCTATATTAACTCGTATCTCTGTTTTATCTCCAATTACTCTTTGATAATAAATGAAGGATTCCATGACAAACTCTAAATCAATGTTTATTGAATGTCTGCATTATGTTAGGTATTTCTGTAACTCTTAGGGCAAGACAGGAAAAAAAGAAAGAGAGAAAGAAAGACAAAGAAAGAAAGAAAGAAAGAAAGAAAGAAAGAAAGAAAGAAAAAAGAAAGAAGAAAAGTTCTTACTTTCTTGGGTTTTCACTATAGCTGAGGGTAACACAGTGTTCTGTTAGATTGTATTAAATTCTATTAAGAAAAAGAAAGTATTTACTGGATGTAGGGCATAACAAGGTTGAGCTGAGACTAGTGGGCAATGAGGAATCAAGCCAAGGGTCAAAAGTTGAAAGAACCTCCATGCAGAGGGAACAGAAAGTGTGAAGCATTGAGGGGAGGTGATGCTTGAGAAAGATCAAAGAAGCTGACATGAGGCAGGAAGGCTCAGAATCTGGCCAGAGCTATCATCCACAAGGAGATATAGGCAAAGAAGGGTAGTTGACCTAAAATGGAATCTTATTCCTTTATATAAAACCAAAATATAAATAAAAATAGATAATGAATATAGAATTCACTATTTTAAGGAAATGACAGTATTTAGGCATCAAAATTTGCATAATAGAATAGTTTACATTATGCACATTTGATGACCACAGTTATTTGAAGTAGAGTGCTGTCATTCTCATCTCATTGCTGAAGAAATAAAAGTTAACTGATGGCATGATGTACCATCAAAGTAATAAGCACTGAAGTACCTAACCTCCATTGACTGATGCCTAATGACTGGCCAGGCAGGTGGAACAAGAGAAAGGGACCAGCGCATTCTTTCCTTCTAAGTTAATGATTCCAGGTATGAATATAAGCCAGAAAAGCTTTGGACAGAGACATATTCTACTTATTCCTTTTTTTCTTTTAACATTCCATAGGCTGGGGTGGGTAAGCAAAGGAGAGAGTGAGGCTATAATAGGAAGAAGGCCAGGTCTGAGCAAAGAATTTTGGCCACCAGGGCCAGAGGTCATGATAACTACCAAGTAAGTACCTGAAAGTATCCAGTTGGAATTCACATGAGAAGAAATATCCCCCTGTGCTGAGCAGACACATATGGCATGCCCATCTTTGTAATTACACTCTGGGGATGCACATTAACAGTAGCCACCATGGCAGCCAGTTATCATCCCACAGAAAGAGGACTCCTCTCCTACACCACATGGCCTCATTCAACATTCTCCCCTGTGCCTCACAGGGTAGACAGCCTCCTTCTCAACTCCAGGAAAGTACACAGAACAGAGTAGTACCCTGCACATCTGGAGGCTTGTTGGTCGAGAGAAATGGAAATTCCCTGAGTGGCCAGGTTTAAACAAAATGGAATAGTTCAGTGTTCAAGCTTCCTCCCCAATCCTTCTCTGTGCATATTGCTATAAAAGTGGTAGACTTTTGGCCTTTCAATTATGCCACCTGATCCGATGATATTTTTTTTAATGTATTTACTTATTTTGGGGAGAGAGAGCAAGCATGCACCCAATTGGGAGGGGCAAAGGGAGAGGGAGAGACAATCTCAGCAGACTCTGTGCCCAACGAAGTGTTCAATCTCACAACCCTGAGATCAGGACCTGAGCCAAAATCAAGAGTCAAATGCTTAACCAACCTAGGCACCTCTAAATTAATAATTTTAAAGGTAATAATAAATCTACAGAATATTTTAGCCACAAAAATCATATCTCTATTTCAATAAATCTTATCTTTATACTTCCTAATACATAAGATAGTAGTAAAGCAATAACAATAATAACAAGAATTTGTTAAGCTTTTAATATGTGTTAGGCACTGTTCTAAGCATTTTGCATGAATCCTCATGTAGTCACACATCATATATCTCCTCTCCTTACTTTCTATGTCTTGGTCATGTTAAGCTGCTTTAGGTTCCTATAAAGTGCCAAACTCATTTCTGCCCCAGGGACTTTGCACTTGTTAGTCTCTGTCTTTGAAACAGTAGTTCTGCTGAGTTCATCATAAGGCTTTTTTTCATCCTTCTTAAAATAGTATCAACCATTCTGGTCAAGTATGACATTATTGCATGTTTTGATATTTTTCACTGTCCCACCCAACAACTGTCTAAAATTATGTTTTATTTGCTATCATCTGTCTGTATCATCTAGCTCACTCCACTAGAACATAAATATCTAGAGCATAGTGATGAGTCTATCTTGTAGCCAACAGGGAGATGTAATTCAAAACCAAAGTGAGGTACCCCATCACGTGCACTAGGATGGCTAACATTAAAAAGGTAAGAACTGGTGAGGAAGTGAGAAATTAGATCCCTCCTGCATGGCTAGTGGGAAAGTCAAATGGTGCTGCTATTTTGGAATACATTCTGGTACTTCTTCAAGAAATTTCAATATAGAGTTATCATGTGATTCAGAAATCTCACTTGTAGCTTTATTCCCAAGAGGAATTAAAATGTATTTTGGCACAAAAACATGTGAGTAGATGTTTATCACAGCATTATTCACAACAGCCCAAAAGTACAAATGACCAAAATGTCCATCAACTGATGAGTTAAATTAATCTAGTATTTTAATACAATGACATATGTGGCAATTAAAAAAAAGTACTGACACATCCTAGAGCATGGATAGATTGTGAAAAAATTATCCTAAGTGAGAGAAGTCGGTCACAAAACATCATGTACGATTTCATTGATTTAAATGTCCAGAATTGTCAAATCCATAGAGGCAAGAAATAGATTCCTAGATGCCTAGAGCTGAGGACTGAAGTGGGAGTGATTGGTATAGATGGGACCACTGATAAGAATGGGGGATCTTTTGGGGTAATGAAAATGTCCTAAAATTGATTGTGGTGACAGTTGTGCAATACTGTGAATATACTAAGGACCACTGGAATGGTACAAAAAAATGGGTGAATTGTATGGTATATAAATTTTATCTAAAAAAGGCATAATAAAAAAGAGCACGGGGTAGGTAGACTTTATTTTTGATTACTTTGGCCAAAGGCAGAATGATTTTCCATTTCTTTTTTATATTTGAGGCTTCTCATGGAGAGTTCCTTTTAACTTGAAGTGTCAATAAAATAATCTGAAACGTAGTTAATAAGAAGGCTCCAGTTAAACAATAATTAACTACTTCCTAACTTGATTCCAAGATGGTGAATTAAAAATGACTTTTTTAATAGCAAGCCATAGATACATTATTTTACATCGTGCCTATTAATTTTCACGATATCTTTAAATCACCGTCTATCTGATTTCATCAAAACATGTTAGCATCTCTAAAATTCTATCCTGTCGATAGAAACCATCCACGCCTTGCAACAGAATACAGTCTGAGTGGCGTGATCTGTCCACAGGCCAGTTACATTGGACATCTTGAAGTGCTTTCAAACACCTGAAGTCAAAGCTCTGAATGTCCCTTTTGGAACTACTTTGCCCTTGATTTTTACAACGTTGTGTATTTTAACAGAAATGTAATCCATATGTTTTTGATTCGTTTACACTGAAATCATCAAAACACCAATCTTCTAGAGTGATTTGATATCCATGAAGACTATTGAGACTTTCTGATAATCCTTTAAAGCATTCAAATTTTTAAAAAAGAATTAAAAAAACAGGAAGTGTTGCTTTCCCCAAAATAAACTAAAATGCTGGGAGTTCATTTTTCGTGTGTTCTAAACTAGCCCAAATAAGCTCCCTCTCACAGATAGAGGGACAAGAAAGCTGTTGGGGACATGTTCAGTGAAAGTGAAAGTGCTAAAGCTTGTGATGAGACATAAAGCGTGAGCAATTCGGAGCACATTTTAACAGTGCTTATGGGCTTTAGACCTTCTCATCCTAATGAAAAGTTCTGAAAGTATTAATTTCCATTACTGTGGATGCTGTTACTTGTCTAGTTTTATGTTTCCAGAGTTGAATCCATTACTACTTACTCAAAATTATTAAGCATTTTATTGTACTTTATTTGAAAAGTGCTCAGTAATCATTTTAAATTTATTTTTCACATGAGATGTAAATTTACTTTTTACATGAGGTGTAAAAAAGTTACCATGCATTTTATATATCACTGGTTCCATAAAAATGCTTTTTCCACTGGGTTATATTTAGAGTAGGTAAAATTAGTGCTAGTATTATAAAAGAAAAAATAGTTTAGCATTAAAATGCTGTATTTTAAAAGTGAGACGTTTCTTTCAGCCTGTGTTTTTTTTTTTTTTTTTTTTTTTTAAGGTTAGGTCAGTTTTGCTCTTGATTAAGTGTGTTTTAGAGATGCATTAAGCAACTCTTCATCTTCTCAAATTTTCTTCCTTTCCTCATTTTTCCAAAATGAAATATCTATTCCCATATTTGCTTACTCTGGTCCATATGGATTGGCTGCTATCGTTCCATCCCAAGTATCCATTTGAGGATCAATTTTCCTTTTTAAGGAGGTTATCTGATATGACAATTAATAGCCTGGCTTTATACAAGTATTTTTCCTATGTAGATCATGTATAGAGAGCACCATGCAATATAAGGATATTTTTCTGGATCGTGTTCCCAAGTCTTTTCCTGTTGAATAGCATCCAGAATTTATGGCATTTTTGAGAATGTATATTTTTACATAGTTTAAATTCCATTTATAAAAAAGTAAATGAATTTTTATCTTTCTTTATGTGATTAAAGTCTACATTGCATGTTCAAATGGATTAGTCATGAGGTTGACCCAAATTGAAGTCAATCTAATTTTTATGTAATGTTTTCTTTGAAGTGTTGTTAGAGATGCACTCTTTAATGGAAAGGACTTTTGCTACTTGAAAATTGTCAATAAGCTCAACATGCACGCCAGTTAACCTTTGCCCTTATCTATGTATGACCAGAGAATATCACAATTTTTTCTCAAAACTACATGGAAACCTTACACTCTGAATACCAATCAATATACCACAACATTCTATAATAATGATTACTTCGACGCTAAAAAGTTAGGTTCTTTTAATATATACATATATATATATTTAATTTGATAAGACCTATGATTATAGAAATGCATGGGATTTCAAAGCCTATTGTTTTTGGTTGTCATAAGCCAGTGAATATCCTCATCATAGATTAGAATGAGGAAGCAAATCCATTATTTTTAAATTGCTAAATCCCTATAATATATTAGGAGGATTTCATTGCAACAACCATTTTCAATTATTTAATTGCTCAAGTGTAGCTTTTTTCACCATTCCACAGCATACTGATGCAAGGAATATTTATTTGTATTCACTGCTTTTCTATCTTATTTCTGTACGGTAAAGAGCTTAAACTTCTAGTCATAATGATGTAGTGAGTTGAGATTGAATGGCTGGATTATTTTGGTCACTTTTTATTTCTAAGTAGAATTTACAGTATGAATTCTAAATTGAGTTGCTTAGGTTAAAGACAAACAAAACAAAACAAAAATTGTTGACAAGGCAGGCAGCCTTTGGGGAATATATCTTTAAATGTGCTATTTATTTAACATTAATGACTAATAATGCTACTGGATTTCTTCTGTCAAGGTAAAGCATTCAATGTTCTTTGTCTGCTATTGAGATTAAAATACGGTGGTCATTTGAATGAGCGATTTCTTGTAAGCTCTTTGTAAGCTTGTCTACTTTTTGTTAAAAGATAATTTAATATCATATGTAGAAATAAATGATTGGAAAAATTTCACATGAACCCTACTTGGTAGAAATTTAATATTGAAGAGAGAGATGTCATTTCTAAACTGAATACATAGTTCTTTTAGTCCAAAGAGTAGTATCTATCAGTTGCTGGATATGTACACAGACAAAGGAGGAAAAATAATTAAAATATTTTAGCTTTAAGGATTTTTCAGGAAACAGTATGGCCAGTTGTAATTGGAAATCTCTCTCTTGTCCCTCTTTCTGTCCTTATATCTTTTTTCTTCTCTAAACATTTATTGATCAAATATGTACATGATTATGAGTGATGAAGCCCATGCTTATTTCTGAAGCCACTGAACAGTTACTCAGGAAGCTTAAGTTATAAAGCTGGCATTTCACTAATTTATATGAATTTCCAATATGTACAATGAACAAATGATGTTAATTTGCTTTTTGTAAAGAAGTATTTACAAATGAAAATGCACTTTTTGTTTTATTTCAAGTTTTTTTTTTTATTTCAAGTTTTAACTCACTTAGAAGTACTTCAGGAATGTCTTATTATTATATAACTACATAAATATTTATAAAGTCTTAAACCTTTTGTTATAGTGTTTTTCTTAGGTCTAATATTAAATCAAAAGATCATTTCTGCATTTTTTCATCATGGAATATTGGGTGCAAATTAAAATAACAAGAATAATGTTTTTATCTTGCCACAACCACATATGTCCATATTTAAGAGCTTATCTAGTAATGAATTCTTAAACTGCTTTGTAGAAATAAGCTTTTCAATTCTGATAGCTTTGCCTCTCGCTGCCCTGCCTGCACAAATGGATCCATATTTTCTGCAAGCTATTTGCAAATGTGCAAGCCATCTGCAGCTGAATGATTAGGGGAGTGCAGGAATATGTATCTTGTATTTGGTCCCCATTGGCCATTTATTTCTGTTTTATTGTTTTAATTATAAAGATTAATCTTCATTGTGACTGTTATATGGCATTTGCATGTTAAAAAGTAGCCTCAAATATTCATGTACTTTTAAATTGCACTATAATTTTGAGAGATATTAATCTGAGATTAATTTTGGGTATCACTTAGGGTTGTTGGAATGGATTTGTGCTGCATAGTGGTACTGAAACTAGAAGTTACATTTCAATGTTAACTGACTGTTACATGACAAGTAAACAAGTTTAATTGTGTTATTCACCTCATTGACTTTAATGAGTCGATAATAGATGTAATAGGCACCTCAGGACCAGATGGCATAGGGTAAAAAGTCCCCATGAATACCATTTTTTCATCTCAAGTATCTGATAAATATGTTAACTTCCTGTGTTATGGCAATTGTTGAAATTTCTTAGCAGCTGGTCAGTTACCCTACACTGCAGGGGCCACCCAGTGCTGTTTATAGCATAAGGCTCAGCTTCATATTGGCAGAAAGAGGAAGAGTAAAAAATATGCCCTCTTTCAGAACTACAATACAATACCATAACTGAATAATTGCATAAGATTATATTTTTCAATCAAACAAAAGTTTAGGGAATGGTTCTGAAAGGGATCGTGTAATCAATCCAAGAGTTAAACTGAAGAACCTAAATATCAAAATGCCGATTTCAAAGGCATATTAATAGTTTGCCTTTTCTTATTTTTTTTTACCTGTTCTTTACTACTTTCTTTAACACACACACACAGTATATCTTGATGTTAATTGGCAAAGTGACAGTAGCATATACTGTGGAGGGAACATCTTTAATGTGTAGCAGCAGATTCATCTTGCATTCTTAGTCTACTTTATGAATAGCACTTATAGGTGTTCCTCTATCCCTATGCTTAATAAAATTCTTTCTAAATAAAGAATCTAAATATTTTCCCTTTGTGTAATATCTAAAAGCCCATTCTCGAGTTAGTGTTGGAATGTTGTCTTGGCAACCAAGGAAAAGTTGCCAATAGTTTCAAACGTTATTATGTTCTTAGAAAAGCAAATACTCATGTTGTCAATTTAATAGTATATAAATATAGAACTCCTATTTCTTCTGGTAAAACTTTAGACTCTAGAAAAGATTCTAACCCATAGTCCAGACTTTACAGCACATGAAATAGTAATGAGGTAAAACGAAAACATTCTGTTAAAGCCTCTCACCAGCTTATCTTCATGACTGAAGTTGATTCTATTTTCTCATGTATTTGACACTTAAAATTTTAGTTGTAGCTTGGTGTTAGGCTACCTAAGACACATCACACTTTTGCTGGATTTGATGGCAGAATAGCAAAGCTGCTGCAGTGCCTCCCTAAGAAAGGGCATCTTTGAGGATTGTGTGTGTGAGAAGTGCCTTCATATTAGTTACTTCTCTCTTGATTGGTTCTTTTATTCTCTTGGCTATGGTAGATTAGAGCTGTTTCTTCTTAGAAGGTAGAAAAAAGAAAAAAGAAAAGAAAAGAAAAAGAAAAGAAAAAAGACTCTTCTTTATATTTTAGGAACTGGAGAATGAAACTCAACTCCTGGAAATGATGGAAAGGATCATTAAGAAAAATTCTTTTACCAAGAAAAATGAGAGAAAACTGGATACTCTTCTTTCAATCTGTAGGAATATTTCAAGAAACTTCAAAGATCCAATGTAACTGAACTGAATTTGAAGAGTTTAAATCCTCCTCAAAGGAAACCTGATGATTCTGGAGGATATTGCTGAGACTTTGAGAAGAAAAATAGAGTTTTGACATCCTCTGGTATCGTAAGATACAAATGTAAGTTCAGGATACACCAAAAATCGAAGCAGTCTGACAAAACAACCTAAATTTTCTGGAATTTTAAAAAGGTTCTACTAAACTTACTATGTATGCTATAGTATATATACTGCAGTAACGGGAATAAGAAACAAATGACTGAGACCTTGTTACTTGTAATAAGAAAATATTCAACTTTCATTGTCCCTCAGCTCCTGATAGAGGAAAAAAATATCATTTCAAAGGAAAATAAAACATTTCCTTATATCTGAGACTCTTACTCACTTTTTTTAAATTAACAATATACCCTACCAAGAAAGCAAAGAAAAAAAACCACAATTTTTTAAAGAGAAGGAAACAGAGTAAGTAAAGGCAGATAATGGACATATCACACACAAATTAGAATAACTATATCTAACATTTTCAACAAATTACTTGAAAATTAATAATTTCCACAGAGGAAAGAACTATGTAAAAAGGAACCATGGAAAATATATACCTGAATTATAAAATAAGTGCAACTGAAAATAAAATAAATATGCTAAACCACACATAGATGACCTGCTCCTGGGTAGAAGTTTTGTATGTAGCAAAGCACCTCCCTCACTGCAATGCATTAAAATCAGCACCCAACACAAGGCTTTAAGAAAAAGAAAAAAAAAGAAAATATAATAAATATATTTAACAGTAAAATAGATGCAACTAAAGAGAGAATGAGTAAACTAGATAAAATATCTGAAGAAGTATATATCCCCTAAAAAGGACAAACTAAAACATGGAAGTATAAAAAGATTTCAAAGACACAGGGAAGGTAGAAATCTTAATTATACATATCATTGGAGCTATTAAATGCAAGTAAAAGAGAATATTAATAGAGAGTATATGTCAAAAACAATGATACAAAACTTTCAAAACTAAAGTTTTAAGTTTTCGACATATAGAATTAAGCTTTCTGCTTTCTTGCTCTTAAGCACTACAAACTCCAAACAGATATACATACACACACACATATATATATGGTATGTCATAGTAAAACTGATAAAAAGCAGGGATTATGACAAAAATCTTAAAAATGTTCATAAAATTAAGACATGTTAGATTTGAAGGACAATAGTAAATCTAAAACTGAAACAATGGAAGCTACAAGATAATGCAGCTATATTTTCCAAGTATTTCAAACACATAAACAATAAACTATCAACCTACAATCCCATGCCCATTTAAGAAAATAATCTTATTTACAGTTGCACCAAAAATAATAAGTAAGAATAAACCTAACCAAAGAGGTGAAAGACCTGTACTCTGAAAACTGTAAAACACTGATGAAAGACACTGAAGATGTCACAAAGACATAAAAAGACATTCCATGTTCACAGATTGGAAGAACAAATACCTTTAAAATGTCCATACAACCCAAAGCAATCTCCGGATTTAATGCAATCTCTATCAAAATACTAATAGCATTTTTCACAGAACTAGAACAAACAATCCTAAAATTTATAGGGAACCACAAATGATCCTGACTAGCCAAAGCAATTTTGAAAAGAAAAAACAAAGCTGGAGGCATCGCAATTCCAGACTTCAAGTTATATTACACAACTGGAGTAATCAACACAGCTGCACAAAAATAGACATACAGATTGTCAGAATAGAATAGAAAACTCAAAAATAAATCCAAAATTATATGGTCAATTAATCTTTGGCAAAGCAGGAAAGAATATCCAATGGGGAAAAGACAGTCTCTTTGACAAATGGTGTTGGGAAAACTGGTCAGCTACACACAAACCAATGAAACTTGACCACTTTTATACAGTATACACAGAAATGAGTTCAATATGGATTAAAGAGCTAACTATAAGATCTGAAACCATAAAAATCCTTGAGGAGAGCACAGACAGTAATCTCCCTGACATCAGCTGTAGCAATTTCTTACTAGATGTGTCTCCTGAGGGACAAAAACGAAAACAAAAATAAACTATTGGGACTTAATCAAAATAAAAAGCTCTACACAGCAAATGAAATAACCAATAAAACTAAAAGGCAACCTATTGAATGGGAGAAGATATCTGTAAATGATATGTCCAATAAATAGTATCCAAAATACATAAGGAACTGATAGGACTCGACACCTAAAAAACAATCTAATTTAAAAATGGGCAGAGGGTTGAGCACTGGGTGTTTTTCTGTATGTTGGTAAATTGAACACCAATAAAAATTAATTTAAAAAAAATGGGCAGAAAGTTTAAACAGACATTTTTCCAAAGAAGACACACAGATGGCCCAACAGATGTATGAAAAGATGTTCATCATCAGGGAAATGTAAATCAAAACTACAATGAGATATCACCTCACACCTGTCAGAATGGCAAAAATCAAAAACACAAGAAATAACAAGTATTGGTGAGGATGTGGAGAAAAAAAACCCTCTTGAACTGTTGATGGGAATGCAAACTTGTGCAGTCACTGTGAAAAACAGTATGGAGTTTCCTCAGAAAATTAAAAGTGAAATTACTAGGGGATCCCTGGGTGGTTCAGCGGTTTAGCACCTGCCTTTGGCCCAGAGTGTGATCCTGGAGTCCCGGGATTGAGTCCCACATTAGGTTCCCTGCATGGAGCCTGCTTGTCCCTCTGCCTGTGTCTCTGCCTCTCTCTGTCTCTGTCTCTGTCTCTCTCTCTCTGTCTCTCATGAATAAATAAATAAAATCTTTAAAAAAAATGAAATTACCATATGATCCAGTAATTCCAGTACCAGGAATTTACCCAAAGAAAATGAAAACCCTAATTCAAAGGGATATATGCACACTTATATTTACTGAAGGATTATTTGCAATAGCTAAAATATAGAAGTAATCCAAGTGTCCACCCATAGATGAACAAGTAAAGAAGATTATATATATATAATTCAGCCATAAAAAGGAATGAAATCTTGCCATTTTCGATGACATGGATGGAGCTACAGGGTGTAATACTAAGAAAAATAAGTAAATTAGAGAAAGGCAAATACCATATGATTTCACTCATATGTGGAATTTAAGAATCAAAACAAATTAGCAAAGGAAAAAAGTGAGAGAGAAAGCAAGAAACAGACCCTTAATTCTAGAGAACAAGCTGATGGCTACTAGAGGGGAGGTGGGTGGGGGGATGGGTGAGGTAGGAGATGGGGATTCAGAAGGGCACTTGTGATGAGCACTGAGTGATTTATGGAAGTGCTGAATCACTATATTGTACACCTGAAACTCCTATATCACTGTGTGTTAACTATACTGGAATTAAAATTAAATTTAAAACAGAAAAGAAAGAAAGGGAAGAAAAGAAAAAAAAAGAAAAGAAGAGGAAACGTCTCCCATCAGTCAAATATATGTGATAAAGAGTATAAGGAAGAGAAAAACATGTAAACATGTAGGTACCTTTTAAAAATATGTTGAATATTTTAAATAAAAATAATTGTTTATTAAAGAATGCATATTATCAAAATTTGTGCTAACAATAGCATATAAATCTAGTAATGGAAATGTATAGACATTGTTTTGAGTCCACATGGAATATTTACCAAAATGACCTTTATTAAACCTGTGATCCTCAAGGACTGGAAATTTTTGTCGCCATCAGGGACATTGGTCATTATCTAAAGATATTTTGATTATCATGATTTGGAAAATACTGTACTACTGGAATCTGGTGAGCAGAGAGCAGGGATACTGGTAAACAAGACCACCACCCCCACAACAAAGAATTGTTTTATTCAAAATGTCAAACTGCCATAGTTGAAACTCTCCATTCTAGACCATAAGTCAAGCTGTCATAAAATTCTAAAAAAATTGAAATCACACAGAAGATACAATACTAATAGCATGTAGGTAATCTTAAGAAAACAACATACAGTTCCTACTTATTTGAAAATTACATCCTATGCTTTTCAAAAATCTATGAAGCAAAGAAAGGATGTCGATGGAAATTGAAAATATTTAGAATTAAATATTATTTAAAACTTAGATTTCAAAACTTGGTGCACGTGAAGAAAACTGCATTGAAGGAAAAATTATAACAAGTAGTGTGTATGATTGAGAAAAATACAGAATAAATCAATTAATTTCAAGAAATTAAAAATAGAACAAAATTCAAAGAAAATAGAAGAAACAAACAAATTTTAAAACTTAATATAATAAATGTTTTATATGAATTCAAATCTATTTGTGGTTTAAAAAATCATAGCTAAATAGAAAATTGAAGAGGTTTCCTTTATTAGATAGAATGTCTACAATTAGGGATCGAAAAATTTTGGAAATACTATTTAATATAAGAGAAGTCACAGATAACTATCACAAATAGAAAACAAACATCATCACATTCTACATGATGAGATGATATTGTGACAGATTTTAAAGAAATAAATTTGAAAATATATGTGAAATGGGCAGATTCCTAGAAAAATAATAGCATGTGTCAATATTAGTTCCCCATTTTTGTATAGTCATACTATGGTTTTGTATAAGAGAATGTCTTTGTTTTTAGCAGAAACATACTAAAATATGTAGTGATAAAGGTTACCCACTTTGCTACTTACTCCCAAACAGAAAAATATCATGTGTGATGTGTGTTTCCATCAGAAGGTATATCAAAATTTTAAAAACCTGGCAATATCAAATATGTGGAAATTGGAAAACTCACTGCTAGTGGGAGTGTGATTGTAATAATGACTCAGAATAATGGGCAGATATCTGCTAATACTGAGAATGTACATAACATGACAGATCAGTTTCACAGCAAATGCAATATACATACAGCATACAAGGAAGCCAAAAGTCTATTTCCAGCAACATCATTTGTAACAATCAAACATTAACATAAAACAACTCAAAAGTCCACCAAGAGTAGGACAGATAAATAGCAAGTTTACTGTTTAGAAAGTAAGATTGGATAGCCATGAAAGTAAATGAACTATTGTTATATACAATGGCATGGATGAAAAGATGCAAACACAAATGATTACCTCCTTTAGGACCCTGTTGAACTGAAATCAAAAAACAGACGAATTCAATCTATAGTAATAGAAGCCTGAAAGTGATGACAGTTGGAAGGGATCGGACTCACAAGGGGGCTTCTAGGGTGCTGGTCATGTTCCATTACTTGAGCTGGGATGGTAGTTCTGCAGTTGTATTCAGTTTGAAACAATTATTTGAGCTATACGGTCCCATTTTGTGCATTTTCCTGTTGCTTCATTCTTAAATATAAAATGTTTGGAAATAGAAAAAAAGATGTATGTTGACAATTGGAATCAGACATCAGAGCTATCTGATTGTAATTGACCCTGTGAATATATCCTCTTTCAACTTTACTGAGAGTGAACTGCATCTTCAAAACATTTTGTCGTAGTGCTTCTTTGGAGGTAAAAGTTCAAGTCTTCTTCATCATCAGCCCTACCTCCTGACTCTTAATGATTTGTATTCAAAACCAGGAAACTCAAGGAGATTGACTGTCCATTATTTATGCTGGACTAAAATAGGCTCAGTTAGTTTGAAGACCAGACTCCTGCCACAGGAAACCTAATCATAGCTTTTCCTAATTCAGATATGAAGAAAGTACCTTTCAAAATTTGAGAGTCTCTTTCCCATCGGTTAACTAATTTAAAAATACTCTTCCCTAAAAATATTTCTAGAAATCCCAGATCTAAGCACTTACATGTATCTCTGAGTCTTAGAATCTAACGTATTACATTCTGATGGCCAGCAAACACAGCATGCCCTTCATTCAGTAATTCATCTCTAAATGTGCCATCATATTGTCTCTAGCTTACAACAAGCACTGTTCAAATGACCTTTGAATTGACATTCCAGGATTCCTGAATATCTTCTTTTTAATATTCTCCTAACAGTTAACCTCACTGGTGTAGGAATCTGCATCCTATATAGACTTATCAATATGCAGAATGTGTTTTCTTTTGAGGGGTGATGTTCTTCTTCTATTTTGCATTATACTCAGAATGAGTCTGTTCTGTTCCTATGACAATCCAAACAGATGTTTGCATCAAATACTGTGCCCTGTAGCCATGCGCTTGACCATTTGAGAGGCCTTTAAAACATGTGATTGTTCTTAAAATGGTTTGAAAACATTCTTCTTCAGCATTTAGAGGAAATAGAAATAGTAAAATAATGTAAAAAGATATGTTTAAATAATTGGAAACTCTTTTAGACACATATAAATAATTTGGTGGCCTACCAGGGCAATAATATCAGGCGTCAGTAAGAATAGTCATTTTAGAATGACAGTTAATTTCTGAAGAAAAAAAAAAAAGTAGAAAGCAACACCAAAAAACCCTCAAAATGAATTTTTATATAACAATGTAAAATTCTTAGAAAATGTGCATTTCTATAAAATCATCACCATAGACTTAGTTATGAGAGTAAATGGACAGAAAACAAATGAAAATAAAATTGTGATTTTTGTCCTTCCCTGAGGAGAATGTTAAACTCCATTCAAGAAAAATAAATAGTAGTCTGAATGAACTTGTATTGCAAACTCCTGTTGAGAAAAGAAATAATAAGATAAAAATGAAAAAGTGCACTAATTTCCTACCAGGTTAAAACTTGTAATTCTTTTATGGCTAAGGATTTATCCAAGGCAGGAAACTCTATGAAAGAAAAGCATGGAATAGTAATTGGTTTCTCACATTTATATTTATAAAGATTATGATAAAAAAGCCTCATAATTATGCTGCTAGTATTAAAGAATAATCTACTAATAGCTAGATAGATCCAAAAAGAACTATCAAAGAAACACAGACATGTTAGAAGTCCCTTAAGCAACTTATACTGTAAATACCCACAAATTAAGTATACATTACAACTACTCATAGATATAAATGTATATTAAGAAATATTGGAATTGTTTTTAAGTATTGGCTTTGAAAGATTTTATGCAAGTGAAGCCTGTAGGAAAAAATATATCTTAAAAAAAGGTGTTTTAAGGGGGGACCATATTTTGGTAGAGAAAAAGAGCTATGTTTCTGATAGGATATGTCATACGTAAAGGTCTAGTGGATCCGGATAGAAAGCAAGCTATGGTCAGAAGTGAAATTAAGATCTGCCTTTCTGTTTTGTCACACAACATGCCTTCTCCTGTTGAGAAAATTGATTTGTTGATGCTAGTTTAAGATATCTATAAATATTTCTTGTATTTGTCTTAGTATCACTAACACTAGTTTAGGGCCCAATTTGTGTAGAATGATGATTTAAATCCTGAGATAAGGGGCACCTGAGTGACTTAAGTCACTTAAGCTTCAAACGATTTTTGGCTCAGGTCATGATCTCTGGTCCTTAGATTGGACTCTGTGCTCAGAGAGGGGTCTGCTTGGGATTCTCCCTCTTCATCTGCCCCTCCTCCCACTAACAGCCTCTCACTCATTCCCTCTCATTCATAAATAAATAAATAAATTCTTTAAAAAATCTTGAGGTTATCTAAGTAGGGAAGACCACACATACTACATAAAGAAACTCCATGGAAGTTAGGTGATTAGGTGAAAAAGTAGAGCAGTGGAGAATATGGACTCCAGACCATTCAGATATGATTTCAGATTCTGACCCTTCCACTTAGTAGGTATTGGCTTTTCGACCAGTAAGCTTCTCTTTGCTTCAGTTTTCTCATATGAGAAATGGAGACTGATGGTGGCAAGGGGCGGGTATGATGTTGTAAGGGCGTAAAGTTCAGAAAATTCTAGATAATCCTCCAGAGATGTTATTTTAACTAAAGTACGCAGTAGTTTCCATGCACACATGCATAACAAGGAGGCATACACCACCCCCTCTATCACTGGACTCACATGGTTCCTATAAACTGGTTTATTTGAATGCTTATGAATTCTTGTAAATATAGGGCAAGGGTCTGAGAATCCATACCATCCTCCCCTATAAATAGCAAAGACACTGAGTTCTCAAACTCTCTACTTCCCTCATAACTTACCTTATATATCAGCATGACTTTGCTATTTCTGCAATTCTTGCCCAGGAAAATAGCTTGATTGTTCCTTAGAGGAACTATCCAGCAGACCTTCAGTGGAAAGTATCGAAAGTCTGTGTCTTAAGATTCTTTGAATCTTCTCCTGCAAAATCCTTACCTCTGCCCTGACCCAGTCTCTCCTGATGTCTGCACCAAAAAGGCTATACAGCAGGTGTAAGAGATGTGACTGTGGGGAGTACAGGTGAAATGTTTAGGACTCTAAATTTTTGTTGGAGAGGCATCTATGCAATTCCATGATAGCACAGCACATTTTTTTCAGTTTTAATGTGTTTTGAATAAAATACTGATTTAGAGCTTTGTAAGAGTTCTGAAATACATTCAAAGACAGAACTGCTTTTTAGAATTACAGACTGTTTCATATAAAATCATTTACTAGCCTTAAAAAATACAAAGTTATATTATTAGCCAAAGAAATAAGATAAATGTGCGTGACTCAGGGGCATTTGGGTGGGCTTTAGAACTTTGCAGGAAGGACACGCTTGTAAAACTGTAAATAAAAATTCATCAATAGGGTGATAGCACATGAGGTCTGCCATGGGATTTGCTTCAGTGTCCTTCCTGCACTTCATGTGTGCGTGGGATGCTGACACCAGCAAAACTTCAAAGCTGCCTAGGGGGCAATTTTGGTTTGAAATCATTCTGTTCTTCCCACATGAATCTCCACTATAAAACCAAAACTTTCACACAGGAAACCAAACATTTATATTCTACATTTTTGTTCCTTTTATTGCATTTTGAGGGAGCATTACCTCAGTTTATGTCGATTTATATAGTACATTAAATGCTGTAAATTACCACAAAGTGAAACAACATATCACATGGTGATGTCGGAACCATAAATCATGACCATTTCCTGCTGCAAACAGATGTTCTTATTTTTAGACCCATGTCAAGATTCATTTTGTTCTTCCAGATTGTTGAGCCAAACTTTAAATTTTCTTATTATCAAAATGAACTCTATAGTCACGCTGTCATTTATAAGCCCAGCAAACTGAGTTGCTCAGGCATTTATGGTAAATCAAATTGCATACATCACTCTTCCACAATTGGCTTCAAATATGTCAGAATTTAAACCAGGGAAGATGAAACTGTGATAGACTTTAAATGATGATCTTATTCAACATCATTAAGTAAAGACGACATTGTAACTTCTGTTGAAAGAAAGTTATATATGATTTAAACAGTGATGGTTTTGCCAGAAGTATTATAGTTTGTGTCCAAAAAATCTGGCTTTGTATCCCTTTGCCTTAAGGAGAGCTGTGTCATTGCTCAGAACCAGGCACTAGAGCTTCAGATGTGCATGTCAATGTTGGCTGTTTGCTCCTTAAATTCTTCAGTCTGTTTTTCTCACCATCCCTTCCTCTGCCCCTTCAAATAAAATCGGAGCTTCATTTATGTGATTCACTGTTGAGGGCAGCAATTGGCAGATCTGCAAATAGATAAAGATTTTATGCCTCCAGTCAAGGGCTGGGTAGATGAGGAGTGTTTGCAAAATGTCAAAGGTGTTTGTTTAGAGATCATCTGAGGAAGAGCAGAAATCAACAGAAATCCTGAGAGGCGAAATCAAAAGCATAATTGAAGGAAGAAAGTGTGTTGGAACCTTGCAACACTGCATCCAAAAACGAACTGCACTTGTAAGAAGCAAAACATCTGCTGCAAAATAATCTATCTGTGGATAACAGATAATTAAATAGGGATATTTCCAGGCTTTCTTTTTTGTTTTCTATGTTGATGAGCATGAGACTAAGTGGAGTATGTTTGAGAAAAAGTTAAGGCTTAATTCATAATCTATTCTAAGTAGAAAGATGATGTTTAAAACTCAGGAATCTACTTGATAACCTAATTTTTTATGTGTCGAGTAACAACCCATCTGATCATTTACATTAAAGATTGTGAGGTAAACTATGAGAAGGTACATCTTTCGATCAAACCCATAATCAACAACTTCAGTTACATTCAAACATTAAGTTTCAAAATATTAGAAAATGTTTTGTGAAATATCTTTCAAATTTCCCTTCTTTAATTTTTGACGTCAGTTCTTTCCGATCTGTCTCTGTGCGCTGCTACTTCCTGTTGACTATCTTCTGAAATTTTTCTTTGCCATCTTCTTTCCAGTTCCTTAATTCCCGTTTTGCTTTACATAATATAATCCTTTCACATACTTAACCAGATAACACAGTTAAAAAGACTAAAGCACTTCCCTCTCCCCTTACATTGAAATAAGGGAAGAGATGTTTTGAGGATAATTCTGGAGATTTATAAATCAAGTAACCAGGGGCAAAATACTTATAAGTGCATGAGGATAATGGGTATATCAAACATTCATCAGCAGAAAACTGCATTGTGACATTTATGAACTCATATGACAATGACAACCTTTATAATTTCAAAATTTCTAATTATTATTTGTACGATTATTAGCAATAGTTGCTCATGTACATTATTTTAAGAGAATAAACTCTGGAGATAATATATCAGTCACAGAAAAATGTAATGATCTTAGAAGTAATGAATGACCATTTTTCAAATTAATTTGCGTTCTATGTGAATGTCTATTATCTTGAGATTTATATTAGTAGATATTAAACAGAAGAATTCATCAAGAGGAAGGTTGAATATGATTGAGTTTGTTTCTACTGCCATTGAAAATTATTTCAAAGAGACTTCAATAAATATATTTACCTCATCTTGAGGGGTGTCTGGGTGACTCAGACGGTTAAGTGGCTGCCTTCAACTCAGGTCATGAACCCAGGGTCCTGGTATAGAGCCCCACATCAAGTTCCCTGCTCAGCAGGAATTCTGTTTCTCCTTCTCTACCACTTGTGCTCTCTCTCTCTCAAATAAATAAACTTTAAAAAGAGTTTATTTATTTAAAATAAACTTATTTAAATAAAGAAGACATTTTTTAAAAAAGAAATATATTTATCTCATCTTGAAACAAAACATTAAACACAAATTAAAGACATCTAGAATCATTAAGTCTCTCCACCTAGTGGAGTCCTAAAATGCCTAGGGACAGTTCAGCACATGTCACTGAGGGAATCAATGAGACTTCTCATTTTAACTACATTACAACTGAAAAGAACTTAAATTCTAGTGATTCTACTTTTTTTTTTTTTAAGATTTTACTTATTTATTCATGAGAAACACAGAGGCAGAGACATAGAGGGAGAAGCAGGCTCCTCGCAGGGAGCTTGATCTAGGACTCAATCCAAGTACCCCAGGATCACGACCTGAGCCAAACGGAGATGCTCAACCACTGAGCCACCAAGGCATCTCAAATTCTCATGATTCTATTTTGTGTATGATATAGAAGGGTGAGATTAAAAAAAATAATCATTTTGTTTACTTGGAAGAAGTGTTCAAACCGTGTTATTTTTCATAGAAATTTCAAGGGTAAAAGTGCTAATTCTACCACAAGCAACTCAGAGACTGAGCCAACGAAGGGTAGAGGTAAATAATTACAGGTATAGTTTTCCTCATTTATAATGAAAATACTTTCCTGCACTGAATGAGTGTTGAATTCTCTAGTGTTGTGTAACTTCTTTTCATGCTTTGTTGTCCTTTTGTTTACATGAAACTCACCACCATATGGAGAAACATGTAGGCACTCATACTCAGTTTCATAAAGATAAAATAAAGTAGATAATCAATTATGTCCAAGAATGTGTGCCAAAAATATCATTATGTTGCATGAATATTAAGCGAGAATGAAATGTTGCTAATAGTTGTAAACAGAGCACCAGCAATCAGGAATTCTCACCAATTTCCAGGTAGTATTGTTGACAGGAAGAGAGATCCCATGTTGCAAAACTCACAGGTCATAGAATCTGTAAATACAAATATATTAATCAGGTACTTATTGATATCCTTTTTTTGTCCTTAAAGAGAATATGATTGAGCAGAGATGACAAAAATAACAAACAAGGAGAGCACAGTAACAGTAGAATGTGTTGTGAAATGGCTGGGTGGTACAGTTCCTACCAAGAAATTTGCAGCTTTAATGAGGGAGGCAAGATGATCAGATGCCCCTGGAGGTGTGAGACCTGACCTGTCAGAGACAAATTCTGGTAAAGAAGAGAGGAAACAGAAAGTACAGGGACAGAGGAAGTCTACCTGAACTTAGTGTCAAAAGCGTATTAGGGATGGGGATGCCTGGGTGGCTCAGCGGTTGAGCATCTGCCTTCTGCCCAGGGTGTGATCCTGGAGTCCTGGGATCGAATCCCACATCGGGCTCCCTGCATGGAGCCTGCTTCTCTCTCTGCCTGTGTCTCTGCCTCTCTCTGTGTGTCTCTCATGAATAAATAAATAAAATCTTTAGAAAAAGGAAAAAAACATATTAGGGATTAATGACGTGGTGAGAAACAACTAGATATAGAACTCTTAACTCCATTTTTTACAAATATGTTTTTTAATTTATTTACAAAATTGTTACAGGATTAGTAGAGTGGCTTTTATCCCCAGGTTAAATGGGTTCTGGACATCTTAAATCTTTGATATGCCAATTGGTGAGAACCACAGTATCATGATCTCATTTAGTATATGAAGAATGAATTTCTATCACTAATCTATGAGTGGAGGAAAATATAAGGGCTGAAGATGTTGGATCACCTTAAATTCCCAGTAAATGAATAAAACGTAAATGGCACTGAGAAGCCTATTTCAAAAGTCATTTTTTGTAATTCTCTTCTTCCTTAGTATTTATAGTTTTCAAATAATTTGCACTTCTTTCTCAGGATTGGGTCACAATGAAGCCAGTCTCTCTGGACATGAATTACAAACATCAAAATTATTTTGTGAAAAAAATCATTTTTGAAGTGGTATTATTAGAAAGTACTGGAAAAATGGGTTGGTTTAAGAACCATTCACATGTGACAAAGTCATCTTTGATTTAGCTTTTTCACTCTGGGATTCTGTAGAAATTTCATCAATTCCAAAGAAAAGGAATTAATTGAGTAGCTACTGGACTGTGCTTAAACCTAAGTATTTTCTCTTTATTTTCTTATGTATCTTATGATGTAGGAAAAGATGTTAGGGTTTGAAGCCTATGGCCAAGAAAGCATTTTTGAGATATCTTTGGTGGAAAAAGGTGATTATATTCTGGCACAGGGACAGGACCTGTGGGCAGAAAGAGCTCCCCTCGGGTCATGAGGGGTGGCCCATTATATACTTTCAAGGTGGGAGGGGACTGGGGAGAGTTCAAGTCTCCCAGGTATTTTGGAAACAAGGTTTCTAAGATCCTGAGGGGGCTTGCTATTGTTAACAAACTTCATTTATTACTGTTTAGTAAAAACTCAGTCATGAGACCCTTCACATGTATATGAGTGGGTGATACGCTTGGGGGATGATTGCTAACATGTATCTTGGGAAGTAGAGATAGGAAGTTTCCAAAGGAATTTTTTTATGTTAGAGTAGACTTACAGGATGCTGGGGGTTGGGCTACAATTGCCTTTGGCTCTTAGCAAAGTATCAACTTGGAGACAGCTGAGTCCCTAGAAGAAGGTCACTCTGCCTATTTAAAGGACTTGTCAATAGGCTGTAGGTAGTAAGGAAATTTAAAAATCTTTCTCCTGCTTTTGTTTCCACATCATTTTATATTAATAATAAGTTAATTTTTTTAATTTTTTTTTTAAATTTATGATAGTCAGAGAGAGAGAGAGAGAGAGAGAGAGGCAGAGACACAGGCAGAGGGAGAAGCAGGCTCCATGCACCGGGAGCCCGACGTGGGACTCGTTCCCAGGTCTCCAGGATCCCGCCCTGGGCCAAAGGCAGGCGCCAAACCGCTGCACCACCCAGGGATCTCAATAAGTTAATTGTAATTAGTATGAGTTATGGAGATTATTGGAAATCAGAAGGTGATATATTAGCATTTTATTAAAACAATATAAATAGAATAGAATTATATTATATCTTATTATTTTATATTCTGCTGAATGAGTTGCTGTTCCTATTCTTTCTGAAACTTCTGGCCTGAATATGTACATACAAAAAAATCCAGATTCTTTCATCACTAACTAAAATAGGCTGATATTGATTTTGTTCTTTCCTTTTTACATGTAGCCTAAATGCCCCCAGTTCTCCCCAGAATGTGTATACCACTTTTGGTATAGTAACATAAGCAACACATGGTTTTCTTTACCTTATAAATCCTGTACTTGCATATTTGAATTTCTTTCCCTCAACCAGCCATTCCAGATTATTTCTGGGAGACCACAGGTATCTTACAACCACTTCATCCCCTACTCACTGGTGCATATCTTGATTATGCCAAAAGATGCTCATTCATCTTTCATTGTGATGGAGATATACTGTAGTCAACAAAAACAATGGGGCAAGTACTTCTCACCACTACCACTAAAGCTACCCTGTGATGTTTGGTTCCCAAATCCCACTAGGTCATCTTTAGCATAATTTATTCTCACCAGTTTCTCTTCAATAAAACTAAATAATAATAATAACACATAAACTCAGTGGTCTTACTAGGAATGGACACAATAGTAACCTTGCCCTTACATACACATGCATTTATTTATTTATTCATGAGAAACACACACACACAGAAGTAGAGACAAAGGCAGAGGGAGAAGCAGGCTTCTCACAGGGAGCCCAATATGGGACTTGATCCTGGATCCTGGGATCACTCCCTGAGCCGAAGGCAGATGTTCAATTGCTGAGGCATCCAGGCATCCCTGATTACAGCTTTTTGAAAGTGAATTAGTGTCTACTAGTTTTTGAAGCATTGGTTAAATTTGTCGGTTATAAATATTCTTCATATTTGAGTAAAATGATCTCTGTGCTAACTGTATGATCTGTGTAACTCATCTCTTCTTTGTTCTCTGTTATATATTTAGCAAATCAGCCATGGCTATGTTCTGTTTGTTTTTACAATATCCAGCCTGAAAAAAAATAGGTTTAGACTTCAGGACCTACATAGTCTGTCCTCTGGCAATGTTATTGTGAAACAATGTAGCATCTTGCCTTACATTTCATTGCATTCATTCAAGAATCATTTACTAAGCATCTATTATATTTGATCTGTTATAGCTGGGAATTTGTTCCGTTTTGGTGCCTCTGGATCCATGCTTTTCATGTTACAATTTTAGCCAAAGGCATATAGCATCATAACATCATGGAGAGAGTAGAGAAAAGACATCTATCTATTCATTCACTCATTCATTTCTTCATTCTTCATTAGGCACATTCTATGTTCTGGATATGATTACAGGCACTTGCATATTTTGAAAGCAGAAAAAAGAAACATGAAAAGATGGGACCTGGGAGACAGTGAGGCCACACAATTAGAAGTAACTAAAGCAGTATTTCTACCAATTTAGGACAGTTTTCTGGACCTACTGATTCATTCATGAGTTCCCAATGATGGAGTGGGTGAATGAAGCAGGTACAATTACTCTGCTTATTTCATAGGTGAACAAACCAAAGCGTAGTGTGCTTTTGTAATTGTCCCAAAGGCCAGCATGGCAGTGTAGCTCTGCTTTGCACCAAAGATTATCTAACTCCTGGGAGTTCTATCTGAATTAATGAACTGATGAATGAATGACTTAAAAATGAACATATTTTGTTCACATTTCATAAATGTTCATTTACTGAACATACCAGATTGTAAATTCATTCATACCGTTAGGAGATAAATATTCTATAATAGAGGTTGACAAACAGAAATCCAGGTTTATTTTAAGTGCTGCGGACTATCGGTCTTTGTGACAATTACACAACTCTGTGGTAACTACTCAAGTCCACCTCTGTAGCAGGAAGAGAGGTATACACAATCAGAAAATACATGAACGTGGCTGTTTCAATAAACACTTATTTACACAAAAACCAGTTGACTGCCAAGATGAATTTAGGAAACACCAGTCAGATAAGGAGGAAAAGTAATGCTAAGTATAGATTGTGAAATGCATTATAGGTTACCACAGAGGTTCAGAGCAGGTGTCTTTAAATCAGATAGCCCTCCGTTTTTAGTAGTTTCTTCAATCGGCTCAAAGGAACCCTATTTCCTTGAAATATGTGATTCAGGTCTTCTGTTCAGAAAGTTTTGGAATAAAATGATTGTATATACTCCTGGCACTCACTTGTCAAGACTAATAAGAATTGTATAATGTCGATTACTCTTTTCCCTCTTCAGATCAAAAGTCATTCCAGTTGGTTGTATTTCTGTGTTATTCCAGCCCAGGTATTGATCAAGCATCACTTCCTATAGTGAATACATTTAATACACAATATCCCACATCAAGAACCTTGGCAAAGTTCAAACTGTTTTTGATACTACAAAATGATTTACTGTGGTTCAGGCCTTGACCATATATTGACAGAAGTCAGGTGTAGTAATATAGCCCTGGAGCTCCTTGGGATGGTGGCCTCAATGACAGACAACAAGGCAATGGAGTACTTACCCTATATGAAGGACTCACCTTTGAGGCCCATCAGTTATAAATAGCCCAGTCACTGTTCCAGTAGCTGGCCAGCAGCCAGGAGAGAGAGGAAAACAGATTGAGGTGAGCCACAGGAAGACCATCAAAGAGGGCAGAAGGCTATCCAATATGAAAGAGACAAAGAAACATAAACAAGGGCATTTAAGGGATGAAAGTGGGAAGAAGATATTATGTTGTTATTATTCTATTAGTTTTCTTGGTAATCTCAGTTTCTCTTCAACTCTACAGCCATCCCTCATACCCATTGACAAAACTACCAAATAGAATTAGAGGAAGTAAGATATGAAGCATATAGTAATTATATAAGATGCTTTGGCAATGGACCCCACTTTCTGTTTTTGGAATAGTAGCCAGGGGATGTAGAGGAGAAGAAAGGAACAACCAGACATACACTGGATCCAGAGGGAACAGGAAATGCTTAGTCAGGGCACATACATTGCTGAATTTATGGGACATCTTTAAAGAGTAGCTAAGCCTTCCCCACATGTAACGGTGACAATTGTAATAGAAATACCAGCGTAAGACACACAGTTGTGCTTCTTAAAAACAACTGTTTTAATTGGTTTTCTATTTATCAAAAACAAAGCAAAAGGAATTCCATTACTCTTCAGGGTACAGATGTATTTAAACTTTTCTTTGGTGTTCTTTTATACCTTAACTCTACATTGCGTGAAAAAATATTGAGGAATAAAAATAGTTTTACTTGTCTGTATGAATAAATGGAAACCAACTTGTTGTGTAAGTAGCTTAGTTACTATTTCTTCCCAAATTAAATATTTTAAGATCAATCAGTTAACAGCCTTCTTTGTGTACAAAATATAGTACTGGATTCTCTGGAGTTATGAAGAAATATGAAGACACCCTTCCCAGAGTTTATAATATAGTGGATTAGGATGTTTCCACCTTCAAACAATAATAAAATGATCAAATGTATAACATGGTTGATCCTGTTCTCCTCATGTGTGAGTTTAAGAATTAACCAAGGCAGTTCCAAAGAGAAGGTTTAACAACTTAGATGATATTGCTGGCTCAAAGACAATTTTTAAAATTCATAGTGGTTAGCATTTTAGCAGTTGAGATGTGTTTATTTACAATTACAAGAATGATAATTCAGAAGTTAATACTCCTTAGAGACTAACTGGTATTATCCAGAGATTTCCCAAACAGCAATAATTCCTCTTCCTCTACTTGAAAATGATTTATTTTCCTGTTGAGTGGTAATATTAAGGGATTCATTTAACTGATTCAAAATAATACATGGTGTTGTATATACAAAATAATTTATCTCTATTTAATATCATCATTATCTCATAAATCATCATTTATCTCTATTTAATATCATCTCTATTTAGTGTGAAATTCTCACTTTAGAAGTAAAAGTGCTAATATCAATTGATCTACCCATGTTTACAGAGTTTACTAAGAGCAAAGAAAATACTGCATTTAACATTTTCTAATTTCTCTTGCAAAATTTTTTCTACTAATTATACAAAGAAATATTTTTTACATAGTGACAAGATGTTCTAGAGTATAATTTAGTAGTTAAGTTTCCAAATTTATCAGAAATAAAGTACACTAAAGACCACCCCAATTCTCAATAATAGGTGAAGTTATACATTGGGTTGCAATTATAGGTCTACTTAAAATACATATATAATACCAGAAGGACTACATTTATGCAAGATATCAATTCACATGTATGACCAGAAAAATACATACTAATGCCTCTAGTTACCCTGAATCTTTTTCTTTTTGCAGTGATACAAAATATCACTCCATATATCCTGCTCTTCTCTTTTTATATCTTTACAGCCATACAGTGTGACCATTTTTGACTGTTCAAAAGAGCATTTACATTAGCACCCTTCAAAACAAACAAATACCCTTAGACATAAATCTAACAAAATATGTATAAGATTTGTATGAGGAAAACTACAAAGCTCTGATAAATGAAGTCAAATAAGAAATGCATAAGTGGAAAGATCTTTCATGATCCTGGATAGGAAGGCTCAGTATGTCAAGATGTCAGTTCTTTCTGACTTGATCTATAGGTTCAGTTCAATCCCAGTCAAAGTCCCAGACAATTATTTTGCAGATATCAGCAAAGTGATTCTAAAATTTAAATAGAGAAGCAGAAATTAAAGAAAATAAAATTAAAAAACAGAATAGTCAACAAGTTATTGAAGGAGAAGAACAAAGTTGGAGAATTGATACTACCCGACTTCATGAATTACTACTACAAAGCCACAGTAATAAAGACAACACAGTAATGGTGAAAGAATAGACAGATCAAAAGGACAGAATAAAGAGCCCAGAAATTTACCCCCATAAATGTAGTCAACTGATCTTTGATAAAGTAGAAAAGGCAATACAATAGAGAAAATACAGTCTTTTCAACAAACTTTGCTATAACAACTGGACATCCACATGCAAAAAAGAAAAACAACACACACACACACACACACACATACATACACACACACAAATACACTCTCCTACTCCTACTCCTTTCACAAAAATTAACTCAAAATGGATCACAGACCTAAATGGAAAATGGAAAATTATGAAACTACTAGGATATAACATAGGAGGAGACACAGATGACCTTGGAGTTGGCGATGAGTTTTTAGATAGAACAACAAAGGCACAATCCATGAAAAAAAATCAATTAATTGATGAGTTGTACTTCATTAAATTAAAAACTTATGTTCTGCAAAAGATGTCAACAAATGAAAAGATAAGCCACTGAGCAAGAGAAGATATTTGCAAAAGACACCGAAGAACTGTCATCCAAAATATACAAATAACTCTTAAAACTCAACAGTCAAGAATGATGACCCCAAGCTCCAGATATCCCACCACAGGAGAAATAATGATGGTAAATAAGTATATGAAAAGCTGCTCCATGACATTAGTCATCAGGGAAATTCAAATTAAAATAGCAATAAAGTACCACTATACGTCTGTTGGAATGGCCAAAATCTGCAACTCTGACACCACCAAATGTTGGCAAGGATGTGGAGCAGCGATAGGTACTCTCACTCATTGTCTGTGAGAATACAAAGTGGTATTAAAAGATATTTTGGGAGTTTCTTACAGAACTCTACATGCTCTTAGCATATGATCCAGCAGTAATGCTCTTTGGTATTTGCTCTAAGGAGTTGAAAGTACACAAAATATCCACAGAAAAAGCTGCACGTGGATATTTATAGCAGCTTTATTCACATTAACCCAAACTTGTAAGCAACCAAGATGTCCTTTAGTAGGTGAATAGAGAAATAAACTCTGCTACATCCAGACAATGGAATATTATTCAGCACTAAAATGCCATGAGAGGAAACAGAAGAAGCTTAAATACATATTACTAAGTGACTGAAGCCAATGTGAAAAGCTACATATGGTATGATTCCAGTTATGTGGCATTCTGGAAAGGTAAAGTGATGGAGAGAGTAAAAAGATCAATAGTCTCAGAAACCAGAAATAATAAAAAATAGAAAAATCTGGTGTAGAAAATATTCTGGTAATTTAAATATCTAAAACAAAATAACAATGAGCATTTCCACTGGCCATAGTTGAGCAAAAATTAGTGGAGAAATTTTTTTAAATTTGTAAAAATAATAGCAGGGCAGTGGAGCAATAAGTATGAATATTTCATCCTGAAACTAATTAGAGTCATAATACAGCTCAAGTCAACTGCAATAGAATAGGTAGATAGAACAGGAAATACATAGCATCTATTTATTATTTGTTATATTTTTATTGTTAGCATATATTATTGTAAGGAGTATATTTTATTGTTAGTATTAATTGTTGTTATTATTGTGTTAAAGTTGGCTGAAAAAGAGTAAGGGCACCCATGGAAGTATATGGCGTTGCTTCTAATTAGTAAGATAAAATGGCGAGTATATTGGAACAAAGGTGATATTGCACTGTGTCAATATTTCCAGCCAACGCAGCAGACAGATTTGGGATTTAGACTAGGAAACGTAAGTGTGAAACAGAAATGTAGTAAGGATAGGGAGGGATTAGCCATTTGCCAGGTGTTTTCCAACAGAAAGAAAGAAGGGTTGTCATTATATTTTAAAAAAGACAATTAAAGACATGCTTTGTATAAGGCCCTTGCAACTCATCTGGGAGCATTGCAGAGCCAGGAAATATGTGCTTGCTGTGGAGGAAAGGGACATGGCATATTTTCCAATAAAATGCATGCGACCTTTATTATGCAAAGGAACACCGTCTGTGCAAACTGCTCAACAGCTGTACCAACTTCAAGCACTCAGTAGAAAAGTCTGAAGGAAAACACACACACACACACAAAACAGCTGGATATGGTAACATGCTCTCTCCTAAATTAATGCAACAAAGGTCCTCTCATCAGGGTGGGAGAAGTGGGAAGAGATGGGGAGAAATAAAACAGACTGATTTGGGTGGAAGGGAGATGGGAAAGACAAGGAGAACACACATAAGGAGACTGGCAGTGCTGAGAAGTAGGCTCCAGAGGAAGGGACCAGGAACATCAGAGGAGGCACTTCTTTCTACAGTCCCTGGGTGCCACAGTTGAGGAAGGGAGATCAGGCCAAATGAGTAGATGGGAAACCAAAACAGTGGGAAGAGCAGGGCCATAAGAAGAACCTAACCTCCTTTCCCAACAGGCTGAATGTAGGAGATAAATCAAAAAGAGACTGGGGGCGGTGTTGAGGGATGTGAGGGGGAGTTGGGTGGGGGTGGGATTGGGGTGCAGGAACGAAGTATAATTCAAGGGCATGAAAGTTCAAAAGGATGCTTGAAAGGCTTACCCATAAATACAGGGAAGGAAAAATGTGCATCAGAGGAAGCATCAGAGAATGTGCTTCGTTCACCTTCCATATGAGAAAGTAAGTGAATAAATTAATCAAAGTGACCTAAGGTTAAAACAAACTGCAGTTTAAAAGAAAGAAAAAGAAAAACAAAAGAAGAAAGAAACACCATAAGAAAGGAAGGAGTGTGGGAGGAGGGGCTGTGGAAGAGAATTGCAATAACAGTTTGAGTAAACAGGTGTATTTTGTTTGGCTTTAGGTGTTCTGGGCCACACTTCCCTCACATGTTAGAGGAGCAGATGGGACTTGAGGACGGCTGAGGTGTCCCCGTCCTCCAGCCTTCTGGGGGTTTGCCCTTCCATCCTGGCCACGCACAATAGCAGAGAGAGAGAAGGTCAAAGTCACAGCTTCTGTGTCTGCAGAAGGACAGAAGCAGTGCAGAAAGGCGTTTCAGTCTGAAATATAAGGATTCAGATAGAAATGAGAGAAATCTCTATAGTGCTAAGATTTAGGACTCTTTCCATTGAAAAACAAGTGAATATATCTCTACAAGTGTTGGATTTATGATACAAATGGACATCTAAAAGATTGGAAAGCTGCGTGGGGGATTTTATGACTGGGGAGCAAATTTCACCAGTCTTTTAGAAAAATTCAAGTTAGGGGCACCTGGATGGCCAAGTGGTTGAGCATCTGCCTTTGGCTCAGGTCATGATCCTAGGGTCCTAGGATCAAGTCCTGCATCAGGCTTCCTATAGGGAGCCTACGTCTCCCTCTGCCTGTGTCTCTGCCTCTCTCTTTTTGTCTCTCATGAATAAATAAATAAAATTTTAAAAAGAGAAAAATTCAAGTTCATTTGAATCTAAGCAAAAATTAATGATCATGTCAAGTGCTCTAAAATCAGTCTGTTACTATGCAACATAGAAGAAGGCATACCAAGATACATACGTGAATTGTCTGAAGTAGAATTACAGCAAGTTGAAGAATACAGAAGAATTGATACAGTGTTCAGGGAATTGAGAACCATCAACTCTAAAGAGAAAAATACCACTTTTTCTTATCATGATATTGCAATAGCTAAAACTAATTTCACACAATCTTGAAAATTTGGAAGTCATATGGAGGATGTAAAAAACTTCTGTTGGAACAGGAAGACACTTAGATTTTTAATATAATCGATGGAAGAGAAAACTTGCTTTCATTTTAAGATGTCACTGGTTGCATAACTGGTAAAACATTAAATATAAGAAAAGAAATGGCAAAATAGAATCTTTGTTTTTGTATTTAGTGACATACTTTGCTTTAAAGCAAAGAAAAGGAAACTGAAATAGGAGTAGCAGAAAAAGCAGGGAGGGGAGAAAAGCGAGAAGATGACAGAACCAGAGCCAGCATAATAATGCAGGGACAGATTTGCAAGAATAGCTTCACTGCCCAGAGAGTAGATCTCATGGGGCAAGGAACAAAGGGATGGTGGCCAGGGGCTTAAGAGATGCAAGTGGTGCTGAAGCGGAAGATGTGGGTAACAGAATATAAGAACCTGCAGCAAGAATGGAAATGGTTATCATGGCATCACTCAAAATGTTTAAGGGTAAGCTGGTGAATATAGGAAAGTTCTACCCAATTATGATGTCCTCATTGCAAAGGAATTTGAGGAAGACTTGAACCAGCCACATGTTCTGTTTGCAGAGGCGTACCACAGAAAGGGCATGCTAAACCATGCACCACGGTAAAACAAGAACTGCTAGTAAGACAGTTTCAAAAGGGAAGATGGAATGAAAACTGAAGCTGTAGATCATGAGCCTATTAACCATATAGAATGGTACATCTCACACCTCCACGTGCACCCATATACCTGACAAACTGTGTTACTGTGAAGATTCTTTTGACCCTGCTGTGAACTCATTGGTATTACAGATTCTGTGTTATTGCAGTTATGGTTGCTTATCTTTGGCCAGTTGGGAACCCATCCTGATATCCCTGTCTTTTGACATGACCTCATTTGATTTGGGTGGAGGGGAGGTTAGCCTCTCTTGCTTTCTGGCACATTTCCTGGAAGCAACACCCAGATTTTCTGTCCCCCTACTGGACTCACCTTTCATTTAAAGACTCTGGGTTCTTTTTGGTAGGGAATACCTAGAGTGCACATTTCTGCTGGATTGTCATCGATTCTAAGTCTTTTACAGTTCACAGAGCTAATAAAGACGTAATTTAGAAAAAAATAAGAATTCTTTGTGGTATTTCCACTTGAATGGACTTTTTTTGATTTGCCACTTAAAGTCACTTAAGTACTTATTTTTCTCTACGTGAGCATGTCACCCTCTCCACATGCAGCTAAGTTCATTCACTAAGGTTGATATCAAATTTTAGTGTCTATCTTTTTTAGTTTTGATTTAGTATTTTTTGCATTATAACACAGTTGTATGATATCATGATCAAAATAATAAAATAAGAATCTTCAAAAAAAGAATATTCAGAGGAGTCTTGTTTCAATTCCTATTAATTCAACCTTCTTCTCCATAACACACTTAAATTCCTTATCCTGGTACTCATAGCCAAGTTGGCACTAGATAGCATTCCAGACTCATCCCCTATAACTCCATAACATAAGCTCTAGCTAAATTGGACTATGCATGACTTCAAATGTGCCAAGAACATATCCTGATTTTGTGATATTTCTTCAATGCTGATCCTTTTCTCTGGAATGCAGTTCCTGCTTCTGTCAGTTTGAATTCTTTTCTTTCTCCAAAAGCCGTGATCCTTAACACTTAGAAGACTATTAGCACCGCACCATTTAAATCTTTTTTTTATGACCTATGTATTTCTAAAAGTGTTGAGGTGGCTTATAACGATATTATGTAATACAATAAGAGTAAAAAGTTGAGAAAAGCAGCAAAGAGGTGAAAGTAATAGAAATACAGTATTTTAGCAAAAACTATAAACTGTTTTATATGTGTGTATTTTGTCTTAGATTGCAAGCGCTTACATTGTAGGACATACAAACAGTATATGTTTGATAAGTAAATAATGACTAAATGTCATGGCATATTCCCAACATTTAGAGCACTTTGCACATAGGAGGTTCCAAATTTACTTATTGATTTTTCCAGTATATCAGGAGTTGTAAATAGTTACAGTTTAGGTGACATTTAAGCCATTTTAGAACACGGGTTGTTAGAATATGTGCAAAAATGTCGTGAATGGCTTTTTAAATAATATATTCCTGTTGTGATATCCAAGGTGTCTTAGACTGAAGTTCTAGAACAACACCCTAAGAAGGACTACAGTGTGCATAGGTTTCACTTGGGGATGGCTATAGCAGCTACACTGGTGAGGGAGGAAGAAAAGCCAGTGTTGGAGGAGGTAAAGGATGACACTACATGTGAAACAATGAAAGCGCTACTATTTTCTACAATAAACTCTAGAGTTGGTATGCTTGATCAGAGTTCTGGAAACCTAACATGACTGTTGGGTATGGACATCCCAAATCAGCCAATCACTGGGTGCAAGCCAACCCATGAGAGAAGGCTTGACCTGGTCTCAGCAGTTCCCTACAAGCCAAAGGGCAATTGCCAGTAAACTACTGAGCTGTGAGTTCTTAGCAGGCTATAGTCCAAGCACAAGAGCATTGGAAGCATCAGCTCTTAAGAGGGCATGTGAGCAAGGCACACTGGTATCCATCACATCTAATGATTTTTTATCATGATGTTTGAGAAATAAAACAATCCCATGGAATGTTTTTTTTAAGTGCAACATTGATTTTTTTTTAATTTTTTACAAAAGACTTTATTTTTTTAAATATTTTACTTACTTATTTGAGAAAGAGAGAGAGAGAGAGAGAGAGTGAAAGAGAGAGCACAAGGAGAGAGAGGGAAAAGCAGACTCCTGAAAGCAGGGAACTCAATGCAGGGCTCAATCTCAGGACTCTGAGATCATGACCTGAGCTGAAGGCAGACACTTAACCGACTGAGCCACCCAGGTGCCCTTAAGTGCAACATTTAAAGACAAAATGTTCAGGTAGTTTGTGATGAACACTCTTTAGGTTTACAAATACATGTGTATGAGTATCTCTATTCATGTTAATTATGTATGATTTTTAAAATTAGAAAGAAAAAGGCAGGAAAATGAATGGACGTCACTATAGCATTCTTATCATTATTATTGGCATTGTTTGTTTTTACTATTTGGAAATACACATTATAAGTTGTGGGGAAAAGACCCTTCAAAAAAAGAGTCCTTATGGCCCGTTAAGGGAAAAACAGCTCTATAAACTCAAATAAAAACAAATTAATTTTCTCACAGATGTTTTGTGTTATAAATAAGCCAACACATTAGAAAAGCATTATTTTAAAAGGTTTTTGAATTCTTTGGGGAGAAAAAATATAACAAGCTTATTTTGAAACTGTTATTATTCTATCTTATTTTTGTTTTTACAAATAAAGTACAGTAACTTGCCATATTCTTGTCCTAATGTCTAATTTATTTAAACTTGTTTCTTATTAATCCTCTGGTGATATAAAAATGTTTGCATACATGTGGAAGATTGCTGAAGAACCACAGGACTACGGTGACCACCAGAATGGGCTTTGTAGACACGTGGCACTTCCTTTCCTAGAGCTCTTAAAAATAGGCACCCATCTGTTCAGAACAAGTTTAATAAAATTCTGCCAGGGTATAGAATATATTCCTCACATTTTAGGAAGGTTTTAGGTTCTCTGAACTCTCCTTTTAAGCAAGTTTTTGATATAATATTGAGAGAAAGAAGGAAGGAAGGAAGGAAGGAAGGAAGGAAGGAAGGAAGGAAGGAAGGAAGGAGGAAGGAAGGAAGGAAGGAAGGAAGGAAGGAAGGAAGGAAGGGGAGAGAGGGAGGGAGGGAGGGATGGAGGGAGGGAGGGAGGGAGGGAGGAAGGGAGGAAGGGAGGAAGGGAGGAAGGAAGGAAGGAAGAAAGGAAGAAAGGAAGAAAGGAAGAAAGGAAGATCTTTTGGTCTTAAGTTGTATTTAATTTATTAGTGTACAAGGAGGTGTTAGTTTGTTGTAAAATGTTTTTAAGTAGATGTTTATGGCCAAAACAGATTACTATGGCCCACTAGATTACTGCAGTCTAAAGTAGGCCACCTTCTGGTTTAAATTAAGGAGGAGGTATCCTTTAATTTCATTTTCATTTCTTAATTTTGTATTTTAATTTAAATTGTGACTTCTAGGATCAAGGGCATAAAGTTTATTCACCAAAAAGAAGCCTATTATTGGGAATCCAGTTAATGTGGTAGACAACTTTGTTAACATGGCACCAAAAAGGAATTTCTGTGTGTGTGTGTATGTGTGTGTACGCGCATGCGCATGTGTATTTCCTTAATACCTGATCATCACCCAGCCTATGTTCTCTATTCTTGAAGTCCCACTTCTTATTTTGAAGGTTTTTTCCAATGCACCCAAGGCAGATGTTGAGAGTAGTGTTGGTAAAGAGGCCCAGAGTCCCTGGGAATAGCATGACTGCATATCGTGCAGCACTTGCTATGATACTGGTACTTTTGAATTAAACATCAGAGTAAACACACTTCACATAATCTTTCAAATATAGATATATCTGTGCTTTAACATGACATTAGGTAAAAATACATTTTTTCATAGAAAATAATTTTCACTGTCATGAAAAATTTATGAAATATCAACAAGGACAAATGGCTATTTAATCAACCTAGTCAATGGACAATTTTGAATTTTAAGTACAAAAACAGTAAGGTAGATATTTTCAGTTTCATAAAGTGGCTGATACAACTCATCATAATAATCATAAACAGGCTTACTTCATTCTAATATTTCCTTATGAATATATTCATATTGGCCTGACTGCAAATGAATAAATAAAGTTGAGAATATGCATTGTGTGCTGCCGAAGTTGAAACCCTCGAACTATGTTCAGTCTTATCTAGAGTCTTTCATTAACAAAAGTGTCTATCTGATCACCGTTTTTATTAGCATATTTGAATGGCATATTGATCCTCATTTGATATAAATTACAATATAATCACATAACAGACTTGAGTATAACCGATTGCAAGCAAATGAGGAGCACATGAGACAGAACATGTGGATTTCAGCGCTCAGACCTTATGAACACTTGCACATGTTCAGGAAAGCCCACTGGATAAAATTTATGTATTGCTAATGATTTTTATTGGCCCCTTGGCCCAAAGTAGTGGCAAGCTGCCCAGGAATTTGAAGGAATTCTGTTTTCGGTTAGTAGTCCAAATGCAAAGAGTAATAAAACTCAGAAAAAGCATGGTGAAAGCTAAAATACATTTATCCAGGTACAATGAGTCCAGCCAACCTTACGGCTGTAAGGCGTTTTACCTTTTCTTTCCCTCTAGGTTATGGAATTTTATTCCATCAGGGTATCCTAGTTCGAGGATCATTTTAACAAAGTCTTGAAAAACACTGCACAATCCATTTGTGTGTGTGTTTGTTTGTACTGTGTGCCTGCACAACGTCATAAAATGGCTAATATGATCCACAGCCTTCTTTTTCCTGCTGAATGAATGATCTCTTATATTCCTAATGGAGTTTGGGCAAACCGTTTTTTTTTTTTTTTTATATATTAGAAGCAGGCATTTGGATAATCCAAGAGTTACATATAATGGTACACATGATCTCTCTTTTCAAAGGGAAGACAAATTTCCGGCTGAATTTTATCCACACAACCACAGGAAAGAAATGATACAGCTAAAGGCAGCACATCACTTTTAATTTTTTTTAGGCCATTTATTTGTACATCTCATTACTAGCTGAAAAAAACTTAGCTTTCTTGTTATTATTTCACTTTTGCAACGTATCACATGTGTTATGTTTGACTCTGATTTAAACAATTAATGGGAATGTGGGTGGGTGTTTAGGGAATTTGAATAGTGGCTGGACAACTGAGAATATTTTTAAAGAGATAATGATAAAGTTATGTTAGAAAATAGAATTGTAGTTTAGAGATACATAATTAGGTATATAAAAAGGAAACTATATGTATTTGGGATATTTGCTTTAAGATAATCAACTCAGAGATCAGGAGGGAGAAGGATGGTTGTGCGTATGGACAAAACAAGATTTGTTCTCAGTGGATGTATTACTCAGGGTTCACCAAAGAACCAGAACTAATGCAATATATAAAGATACAAATATAAGAGGAGATTTATTATAGTAACTGGCTCACATGATTATGGAGGCCAGGAAGTCCACCATCTGCCCTCTGCAAGCTGGAGAGCCAGGAAAGCTAGTGGTGAAATTTAACACGTGTCTAAAAGCCTGAGCACCATGGGGGCTGATGGTGTAATCTGTAATTGAATCCAAAGGCCCAAGAACCAGAAGTGCTGATATCTGAGGGTGGAAGAAGATGGACTTCCCAGGCAAGCAGAGAGCAAATTCTTCCACCCTTCCTTCCATTTCGTTTTATTTGGGCCCTCAAAGGATTGGATGATGCCCACTCACCTTGGTGAGGGCGATCTTCTTGACTCAGTCTATTGACTCAAATGCTTATCTTGCAACATTATCATCACAGACATATCCAGAAATAATGTTTTACCAGCTATCTGGGCATCTCTTAGCTTAGCTAAGTTAGCAACAAAAATGACAAGACAAGGAGGTGAGTAATAGATACATAGAGATTATTATGACACTCCCCTTATTTTGTGTATATTTACAATTTTCTTAATGATGTTTGTCTTTTTCCTTCCTTTTTTCAGTATATTTGTAAGAGAAGGAGAAGGACTATTTTGTCTATAAGTTTTGCTACAAGGCAGATGTCCAGAAGTTTAAATCAATGCCTGAGATATCTTAGAGATTTCTAATCTAATTTGGGCTGGCTTCCAAATACACAAGCTTCTCCAGTGGATAGGGGAGTTGTTTCTGAGTACAAGTTATACACAGGGTTAGTGAGAGGGAAAGCTAAAGATTTTTGTTTCTACAGATGTGTGAATTAAATCAGGTTCCTAACTAGCAGTTCTGAAAGTATAAGAAGCAATATCTGAGCACAGAAGGGGAAAGAAAAGGCTGCTATCAAAAGGTAAGTAGGGAGTACTAGATTATAGCAAAACTTGAATGTAAGAACAGGGCTCACATTTCAGTGAGGGGAAATATAAGCACTCAAGTATCCAGGCACACACTAGTCATAATCAAGTGAGAGACCAGCATCTTCCACATAGTCTAGGTGGTGTAATGAAAAGACCAGGGCAACGTAACCAAATCCCCTAATGGTGGAAATCATCTCAATATAGTGTCAGGTAGAGTTAAGATGATCTTTGTGATTATAAGGATTTGAGCCAGTTGTATGAAATTCCCAATACTCATGAACCTTTAGGCTAATACAAGTAAAGACTGTCCCTATTCCCCCAGGATATTTGTAAACTCATCCTCAATCTGTCCATTACTTCTGGGACTGTCCTGATCAATAACATGCCCTATATGAGACCCAAATTTCACACGTTTGTTCAATATGTTCATTATTTGCAAGTGAATATATCACTTCTACTTATTGTGGCAACCAAATCAGTAATCAAGGAGTAACAATAATGATAATTACCCTATGCAATGGACACAAACAAAAGCACATCCTAAATGCTTATTCAGTGAAATAGTTGTAACTATCTTAAAAAAGATCTGTATGTGCCACGTGGATCCCCAAGAGATGGCCACTGAACATATGGCTGCAAATACCTTACCTAAGCAGGTAGGAATAAAGTTCACAGGGAAAAAAAGCTAGTATTAAAAAAAATGAAGCATGCAAAATAAGGATGATAAAGCAGCAAACATGATAGTCATAAATTCCCAGAATTCAGTTGAATGTGCAGAAAATTTAATAAGCACAGCCATTATCAAAAGTGCTGACAGTAAGCAGGGATGCAGCTCAGGTGTAGGGATCCTTGGTCGGGGCGGGGGGTGGGCAGAGTCACCAGTGCACAGAAGCAGACACAGAGGTGCAAGCTGAGAACAATGACCTTTTAAAATAGATACAAATGACCTACTTAGAGGGCACCGAGAAGACCCAAATTTAAAGAACTAATAAGAAAAGCTCAAATAACACATATGAAAACCCAGGAATTACAGACAAAATTCTATACTGTAGGATGAACAGTATCAGCAGATGTAAATGCAGGCACTTGTTCATTTGTGGAACAGCTGGAGAAGGGAGAGAGGCAGGGAAGGAAAAAATAGGAGGTGGGAGGGAGGAAAGAATATTCCCCCAAAGTAATAGTTCCAAGTGTTTCTCAAAAAGCAAACCATTCACTTACAAATGAATAAACTACAGATGATACCTGAAGACGAGCTCCATCAAAAGCATCATGGCACATGAACAAGTTGACTAAACATGGAGTTGGAGTGGGGTGAACTCTGTCCCCTAATTGGTGGGGAGATTTAAGAAAGGTATAATCCCTTTAGGAGGCTTTGTGTTATCATCACTAAATGGGGACAGTCACACCTAGCCTCTCAATGGCCACAGACCAATGACAAAGATCATACTGGGTAACATAAGCATCATGCCAATGTTTGGCAATATTTATCTCAGATATGTTTGAATTTCAGATAACAGCAATTACTTATTCTATGAAATAGTTGTATCAAATTGGTCCATGTAATATTTGAGATTTTATTTGATGATATACATAATATGCATATCAAGATTGATATTTTTAATGAATGCTGAACCAAACAATTATATAACTGTTAGTTAATTCCCACTAGACCAGAAACTCTGAAATGAGTTATGGCTTTACTGCTGGTTGTTGGTCTAAGCACAACACATGAAGCGAGGTACCTAGCACATAGTATGTGCTTGATTTCAGTAACTTACCTTACTAAATAAATGAATCATTTCCGCCTTTAAGTTTCAAAATTGCAGTGTAATATTACCTTGTTAATTAGAATTTGTGGACAAAATTAGTAATTCAGATATGCATTTTATAATTTATTATGTAAATTTAGACTTAGTCTTAAGCTAATGCATTGCTGTTTATGAATATAAATAGTTATATACTGTTTATGGGGCTTACTTATACACTGGGTGAAATGTGTTTGTATTAATTTTGATGATTGCAAAGAGTGATGGAAACTTATGTACATAATAAAGATTATTTTGTCTTTCAACATTGGTTAAATAATTCAGAACAGTGACATGTCTCCCTTTTGTAAAGATAAACATTTGTCAAGTAAATACTTCTAAAATATATGCAATTAATAGGAGGAACAATTCTTCATTCTCTTTTTTATATAAAATTCAGCCCAGTTAGAATGTGAACATATCACAGATCAAAGTCAAATAAGAATTAGGTAATATAAAGCAATGAAATTCTGCTATTATTCTGAAATGCCCAATATAGTAAGTCATGTAATGGAATGGAACATTTTCAGATAAAATTAGAATCTGAAAGATGACTCCAAGTCTTCTAATACTCTGATCATATTATTGCCTGTGCTAGCAATTCCTTTGATACTTCCCACTATCCAAGTGTCTCATTTGAGATTTGTATTGTTTCTTAATCTCTATGTTTTTTTTTTTTAATTTTGTATGCCCAACCAGATTGCAACCTCCTGGATGACAATTATTAAGTTAATATTATTTTGGCTTTTCAATATTGCTCTCAGATATTAGATACAAAATTTTAAAAAGGTAATATGTGTAAATAAATCTATTAAAAGTAGGAAATATATACATCTACTAATATTATATGTAAAAAACATAATGAGGGATGCCTGGGTGGCTCAGCGGTTGAGTATCTGCCTTAAGCTCAGGGCGTGATCCCTATCTGGGGATGGAGTCCCACATCAGGTTCCTCGGCATCAGGCTCCCTGTAGGGAGCCTGCTTCTCCCTCTGTATGTCTCTGCTTCTCTCTGTATGTCTTTCATGAAAAAGTAAATACGATCTTTAAAAAAAAAATAAAAATAAACATAATGATCTCAGTAAAATACCATTTCACTACTGATTGGCTCTTCCTACATTTAAAAGTAAGTGCCTTTGGAAGGAGAGCATGGTCACTAAATAATACAGTTGCCTCAAAAGAGTACAGCAGATGAGTTCCTGATTAATGATAAGGTTACAACATACACAGCCTTTTAGGAAATTAGAACAGTCAGTAAATGGTGGTCTCTCACTTGTTAGTGTTCCTCTGCCCATTACACTGGGTGCAGTACATTTCTGTCTCTGGATAAGACTGGGCAGAGCTGGGTGGGCTGGAGTCATCATTGAAGGAATCTTTGAGGAAGATATAGACAGGACGTTAGAGTCTGGGAGTCTTATCCTAGAGAAGAGCCACCACTAAACGGTGGCCTGTATCCTCAGCTAGTCTAGAAATGAGTGCAGAGACAGAGGGAAAATGAGAGCTTTTGTCAAAAATGAGTAGGGTAAGAAGTAATTCTATAGAAGAAAGAAGCCAGGTACACAAGGTGGAGGAGCTTCATTGAAGGTATTCATGCCATCTAAGTGGATGGGCAAACTAGAATTACTCCCAGGGATTAGATCCGGGGGAAAACTAAGTCAAAGGATAACTTTAAAAAATATTTTATTTATTCATTCATGAGAGACACAGAGTGAGAGGTAGAGACATAGGCAGAGGGAGAACCAGGCTCCCTACAGGGATCCCAATGTGGGACTCAATCCTGAAGCTCCGGGATCACACCCTGAGCCGAAGGCACTCAACCCCTGAGCCACCTAGGCGTCCCCAAAGAAGAAATTTAAGGCAAACACACTTAGTGGTTGTTTTATTGTTTGTTTTCTCTTAAATGAGTCCTGATCTTTGGTACAGTAAAAGAAAAGGAAAAATATATAGGATGTGTCATAATTATAGGTACATACATGTTTCAATATTATGTGCAATTGTGTCCTGTGTATTTACACATCAAGAAACACAAAATTCTATGGGAAATTTCTTTAAATGCTGAGAGTTTACTGTGTGTTGTAGCCTTATGATCATTAATCAGCATCTTCATCATTGCATAGTCAAACTCCTCTTGGCTGTTTCCAAATATTCTTCAAGAAAACATTATTGTAGGGAACTTGGGTGGCTCAGTTGGTTAAGCATCTGCCTTTGGCTAGGTCATGACCTCAGGGTCCTGGGATTGAGCCTGGAGTTGGGCTCCCTGCTCAGAGGGGAGTCTACTTCTCTCTCTCCCTTTGCTACTCCCACCTGTTTGTGTTCTCCCTCCCTCTTGCTCCCCCTCTGTCTCTATCTCTCTCAAATAAATAAATGTTTAAAAAAGAAAACCTAATTTTTTATTTTGGGACAAAATTACACTGCAGAACTTATACCAAAGATCCATCACTGCATGAACAGTGTATTCGGAAATCGGTACCCTGTCACGTTATTGTGCAGAGTTCATCACTTTCTATGCAGTCACAATTTCAAACCCAAGACCACTGTCAACCATGAGAAGCATACATAAAAAGCCTCAGAGAATGACATCAAAGATGTAGTGATAGTTACTAAAACAACAACGGCGATGTATGACCTTGGTCTTGGCTGGGAAGATTTCTGCTCCGGAGGAGTAGGCTGGCTCGGCTTTCTATGCTGACAAACAGCAAACAGGAAAGGCAAGAAAAGCTAAATAGCCATTGCAAAGCCATTTCACACCTTTATTCTTGCTTTTATGTAAGTGTCATAGGTACTTTACATATCCCGACACTGGAAAGCATCTTGATGCAGCTGTGAAGAGAGACGGCTTCACGGAACTTTTTGTTATTGCTCTTGACTCACCAGCAGACGTGTTATGAAAAATGACTATCATGTTTCCCCATAGCCTTTATTAAGCATTTATGACAACTTTAAAAATCATATAATGTTTCATTTACCCTTTTACTGCAAAGTATATGAATATCACTTTCAATCTGAGAACAATGAGGTACAGGGTTACAGCTATTTAGGTTTTAATTTAGCAGATGCAGAAGGGACAAAACAGTCTGATTTTCTAAGCCAAGAAACTAAAGCTACTTTTTTCGGTTTTCCAAGCCCAGTTATTATCTTTTCTATCCTTACATATTTTGTATTTTGGAGACGCACTTCAATAACTAACATAGAAGAGTCATTACATTTATAGGAGGGTCATGCGATGTACATACTGTGCTCCAGATTTCTTCTCTCTTTCTATAAACTAGTTACTCCTATAGGTCAAAGGGTTGGCCATGTCTAGAAATGACCTCTTGATCTACAGCAGGAACCAGCTTAAAACTGTCTCTTGCATCATATTCCTGGGCTGCACTGCTAAACTTCCGGTGACTCAGTCTTTGCTCGTGTGGATAAAAGTATTAAGACGGTGTCAACGCCATGTTGAATGAAGGAGAAAGAGAGAGAATCCAGATCTTTCTGTAATTATCACTAAGAGAATATTCCACAAGAAATTTATATACCTACTACTGGTCTGTAGTAGGTATATATTAAAGATGTAATTACATTTCTCACAAGAGGCAGGATTTGCCCTGGAGGACTCTGCCAAGATTCTGGAGTCTGGATGTAAACCAAGAACCTGGCATATCCCTATAGGGTAATATTCACCTTATAAAATAAAATTTATGTATTTACTTAATTATGCCATATGATGCCCCTTCAAATTCATGGCCAAAGTTCAATTCAACTAAATTTCTTTGTGATGAGTGTACCTCTCAAGCTGAATGAAATAATTTACTGATTTTCCAATCACGAATGAATAAAAAATCGATTAAATGTACATGAACCTCATGCCACTGACAGTTAAGAAGAAGGCTGCAATAAAGCATTTCTAGGTTTAATCAATATTTTTCTTCAACCAGTATTTAGAGAAGAAAGCATCAAGGCACAGTTAAATCAATAATGTGGAACACTTTTTACATGGAGAAGAGTCACTAGCCATTCTTAATGTTACTGATTCTGGACCTAGACGGTGAGATTAAAACAAAAGGCAAAAAGCACGACAGTTGTGACATGCCCTTCCTTTGAAGTTCTGAGTAGCAGGCACAATTTTGACCTCCAGTTTAGTGATTTCATCCAGAGAACTGTTAATGGGATGAATCACACTAGGGTTTTCTTGGGGAAAAAAATGCACACACACACACACACACACACACACACACACATACACGTATACATATATTTATCCAATGTTAAGAGGAAGTCACAAAAGCAGAAGAGTTTGTTACTGTTGTTTATGGTCCTTTTACTTATTTTTTTTCCTCACCTGAATATCACAGATTTCCCATGGCCTGGACTGCCAGCTCTTGACAAGTCCCATATGAATGGTGGCACTGGTGACAACCATTTAGATTTAGGATTTAAAATAACACCCTCCCCTGAACTACTCAGACTCCCTGCCTTCCCTGTCTCGAGACAACTGCTATTAATGTCATTCTTTTAAAACTTTCGCCCCAGCTACTTTGTTCCCCCAGGTGCTATTTCAAGGACAGATTTGGCTTCATTCTCAAATCATGCCAGAAAATTGTAGTGAGGCCTAAGAAGGTAGGATTGATTAGATAGAAGCATTCCTTTTTCCTATCCTTCCACCACTAAGCCCCACACACTAACCAACAGGAGAGGTCCATGCCTTCTGCGGGGAGGGTCACCATATACACTAGTGAGGAAGGCAGTCATCACTGGGCTTTTTCAGATAACTGAGAAGATAAATTCTGAAATGATGAAACCTTTGTGTTTCTTCTCTTCCGTCTTTCCTTCCTCTCCTTCCTCCCCCTCTTCCTCCTCCTTCAGCTTCTTTCTCTCCTTCACATTCTGCTCCTCCTCCTCCTTCTTCTTCTTGTTCCATTTCTTTTGTGTGATCAAGACTGGATTGTCTAAAGATCCATCATTATTTAACAGAATGCATTAATGGGAGGTGAAAGAGTTAAGTTTCTAAAAAGATTGTATTTATTTTATTTGAGAAAGAAAGAGAAAGAGAGAGGTGGTATGGGGCAGAGGGAAAGAGTGAGAGAGAATCTCAAGCAGACTTCATGCTGAGTGAGGAGCCCAACTCAGGGCTCCATCTCATGACCCTGAGATCATGACCTGAGCAGAAACCAAGAGTCAGATGCTCAGCTGACTGAGCCATCCAGATGCCTCAAGAGTTAATTTTTTATATACAATAATAAAACTGAGAGCCTGAATTTCTAGGAGGAGGTCATGGTAAGAAGACCAGGAAATGAGGAAATAAGAAATCTGGAAAGAGAATAGATGATTCACCCTCAGATTATAAAATCTTTCAGCATAAAAATTCAGCAAATCCTTATATAAAGTTAATGTAGCATTTGCTGCATTTAAGATAGGAGTCTGTGCTCTATCCCTGAAGTGCCATGAGTGATTTAAATGGGAAGAACAAGTGGAGTGGCTGGGCAGTGGCCACGGAAGCAGATAGATGCAGAGCCCCAGGAACAAGGAGACTCTCTCCTCTACTTGAAACCTCTTTACTGTTTGACTGGTAGAAGAAGGTGGAATGATAGGCATCAGCCAGAGCATGTGGAAGGGATTAGAACAAACTTCATTTGAATTTCAAAGAATGGGATATTACACTTGACATTAGAATTACATAAAGGGAGGGATCACTTCTTAGATATTGGCTTTTTAAGAAAAATATAAAGCAAAGATTATCAGACTGGATTATTAAAATTTATGCAGCACAATTAATGATTTTTTTATGGCCATGAGCTCACTTTTTTCATTTACTAATGTGCCGTTTTGGACACTTATTAATTTGGGGAGTGATTTTACATTGTTGTTTCTAAAGGCAACTGGAACAAACATACATATTTTAACCAGTAGAAAAATATCATATAAATATTTTCTGCCTCCAATTTTGTGTTGATAGTATGGCAGTGCATTTGAGAAGCTGCTGCTGGTGGTGTAATACTCTCCTGTTACTGTTCAGTATTTATGTTATGTGTGAATCCTCTGCTTCTCTTTCACCCTATCAAAGGTAAAGGATATCAGAGCCTATCTTCAGAAGAAACTTCTCCATTTATTTGAAGAATAAATGTCTCTCTCCCAAACTTTTGCTCTTTTTTATTCTATTTTTTTTCTCTTTAAAATATTTGCTATGTATTGCTAGGGGATGAAAATGGGACCTGGTATTTTTATTTTCTTTTCAATTACCCTGTGTTTCTATCCAAAGCTTTAAAGTAGACATCACTTTCCTCAAGAATTTGAGTTGCCTTCTCCCGCAGTCATTAATCTATAAGGTATAGAGGTTGACACATCCTGGTGGTCCGCAACAGGTCAAGTAGGAAACTGATAAAACTAACTTAGCTATTAGGAGTCTGGTTCTGTGGCTGAAGAAACGAACCATCAGGTTGGATAACTTGTCTGGTCACATAGTGAATAAGTAGTAGAATTTATGCCTGATGCCAAAACTTACTACAAGAATACACATTTGACTATATCAGTATCTTTAATTATTATTCAGACACCTATATATATGAGAATCTGAGTGGATTTCCCAAGGTCACACAGCTACTGAAAATATCTATATATCTATATCTATTTCTATATCTATCTCTATATCTATATCTATCTATCTATCTATCTATCTATCTATCTATTCAGAAATTATCATGAAGCAATCTTCTGTTTTGTAGTTGATGAACCATCTCTTCAATTAGAAAGTGTTAGTGCGGGATCCCTGGGTGGCGCAGCGGTTTGGCGCCTGCCTTTGGCCCCAGGGCGCGATCCTGGAGACGTGGGATCGAATCCCACGTCGGGCTCCCAGTGCATGGAGCCTGCTTCTCCCTCTGCCTGTGTCTCTGACTCTCTCTCTCTCTCTCTCTGTGCCTATCATAAATAAATAAATAGAAAATAAAATAAAAATAAAAACTTAAAAAAAAAAAAAAGAAAGAAAGTGTTAGTGCTGGGCACCTGGCTGGTTTAGTAGGTTAAGCACCTGCCTTGGGCTCAGGTGATGGTCCCAGGGTGGCAGGGTTGAGCCCTGCATGGGCTTCCCGCTCAGTGGGGAGCCCCTTACTCCCCCTGCCTGCTGCTCTCCATGCTTGTGCTCTCTCTCTCTCAAATAAATAAATAAAATCTTCAAAAAAAAAAGTGCTAATACTCATCATAGTCAAAAGGTGATGTATATGTGGGTGTGAACATGCTGTTTCAAAATAACCTATAGGGATGCCTAGGTGGCTCAGTTGGCTAAGTGCCTGCCTTTGGCTCATGATCCTTGGGTCCTGGGATCGAGCCCTGCGTTGGGCTCCCTGCTCAGTAGGGAATCTGCTTCTCCCTCTCCCTCTGCCTGCTGCTCCCCTGTTTGTGCTCTCTCTCTCTATCAAATAAAAAAATAAAATAAATAAATAAATAAATAAATAAATAAATAAATAAATAATTCTTAAAAAAAAATAAATAACTTACCACTAACATGTCCACCCAGTTTCAAGCATGAGGGACAGCTTCAGGAGTGAGGACAAGAAAACTGAGCTCAACTCAGTATCTTAGTCACATTAACACAAAAACTATATATCTATAAAATTATCTGTATATAAATATATCTATTGTAACATTATGTACAATTTACAAATATAAAATATTTTCTTTTGGAAACTCAAAGAAGCCTGTAAGAGGTAGAAATAAGCTTACATTTTCTGGCATGCCACAATATTAGTAGGAAGGAAGCTTAGGGGAAAACATATTTGACATCTCAAAGAATATTTTAGTGGGTTTGATTTCTTCTCATGACAAACTGCTACTGGAGAAGCCTGAAATTGTTTTCTATTCTTTCCATGTTCCTGGCTTCAGCGTCCTCTGCATGTTCAGGGGGCCAAAGATTGGAGGTGGTACATGTCTGTTTTAGGTCAGGGATTAACAGACTATGACCCTGGGATCAAATCCAGAACCTACCTATTTCAGTATATAAAGATTTACTGGAACACAGCCAAGCTAATTCGTTTGCATATTGTCTATGGCTGGCTTCTTGCTACAAAGCAGAGTTGAGTAGCTGTGACAGAGACCACATGGCCTGCAAAGCCATAAATATTTACTATTTGGCCTTTTACAGAAAATGCTTGCCAAACTCAGGTTAGGCTTTTGGAACTCAAGAAATAGGGTGTCCTGTATCCCTTGTAAAGCCAAATGCTGGGTCCAGTAATATGAAATGGCATTAGATAGAGAGTCATCTTCTGTGTATCAGCTATGTTGCTCAACTGCAAGTTGGCTTTGGTTTTCATTTTCTCATGTATAACATTTTATTAATAGAACATTTTAGAAAATACATTTAAAATAATGGCATATATATTTTATTTCTTCAGTCCTTCATAAGATGGTAATATAGACTTTCATATATATGCATGAAGATATGAATAGATACAGATATTGATCAATTCAGCTAAAAGTTTCTAAGGGCTTCTTGTCCTTCATTTCATCTATATGCCATGCTATATAAATGGGGCTACTTAATAATCTTAGCTCCTCAGCTCCACGGATAAAATCTAGCTACTTTTGCCTCTGTGTTGGAAACAACATGAACCTAAAGGAAGAAATATTTATATTCCAAAACTCTAACAAGGAGAAAGTTGTGGTCTCGGATATAGGAATAAAGAATTTCAATCTAAACCAATTGAAAGAAATGACTTCTTGGAACAAGTGGAACAATAAATATACATCATAATAGGGAAGAAATATTGCCACCAAATTCAGATTTTCTTCATTGTTTATTGTCTGACACAAAAATTAAGAATGGAATCAGCCATCGATGAAAAAAGCATGAATGGAAAATGAGATAGAACTTCCTCTGGTCTCCACTCTTCCCAGGAGGTATCCTGTTTCTGTTTTTCCACGGTGAGCAGGAGTAAATCAACAGTATTTTTGAAAAGTATGTGGAGCGTTGGCAAAACAGGCAGTGCTAATATCCTTGAATTTGGGGGCGAGCCTAATGGGCCATTAGGTTCCAGATTCTATCTTGACTAATGATGGCAAAGAGCTTTTGGTGGAAGGAGTTATCAAAATCACGACTGTTATTACCAGAATTCAATTACATGCAATAGTGGATCTTTCTCTACCAGAATGACTGCATATTTTTTGGCATGGTCAATGCATTCAAATGCCCCCAATTTCGCTTTTCTCATGAGGAGAGAAAAAACTCACGTCTGAGTTCCTTTCTTACATACTTTTTTTCTTCTCCATGTTTTCCGATGAGAACATAAATGCTGAGGATAGATTACAAGCGCAAGCACAGGTCCTAGCTGAGAGGAGTGAGCTGAGGATAGGCATGGCTGGTCTGTATACCTTCAGCGAGAGGGGCCATCTGCTTCTCAACATGTCCACAGTTGAAGCTAAATGATGTCATCCTCCTCCCAGGATTGAGGAAAAGTTGAGAAATTTGGTGAATGATTTATGCAAGTACTGGAAAAGGTATCAACGTGAAATATTTGGTTTGGGAATATAGATGGCCAGGTACCAGGAAAGAGGGGTCCCTTCGAGATGACACCATGTGCCTTTCCATCTGACTCTTCTCTCCCAGGGCAATCACTCTATTCATACAGAACTAACTGCCATTCTCTATATGTGATAGGCTATTTCTGGTCTCTTTCCTGTGCACAAGCTGGTCCTTTGGCCTGAAGTACCTTCTCTGAACATACCTACAGCCGTGTCCCCTAGGATGACATGACCATGACTTAATTTGAGCAACAGACATCTGGGCATAGCATCACCAAGAGATAGAAGGAGTGCCACTAACAGGACCTGATCATGACTTTAAGATTTAGCATGCTTAAGAAAATGGTTCCTGGTCATCTCTCATGATTCCACTCTTCCGATAGTTTTTCCATCTCAGTAAATGGCATCTTAATTCTTCTAGTTCCCCATGTGAACATTTGAGGTCAGCTCTAACTCCTCATTTCTGCCAAACCCGCATGCAATCTGGAAATATATCCTCATTATTTTTTTATTTTGTTTACTTATGTGACAGAGAGAATGTGCACAAGCAGGGGAGCCATTGGCAGAGGAAGAGGGAGAAGAAGACTCCCCATTAAGCAGGGAGCCCAAAGTGGGGTTCGATCCCAAGACCCCAGGATCACTACATGAGCTAAAGGCAGATGTGTAACTGAGCCACCCAGGTGCCCTATCTTCATCATTCTAGTTTCAAAATACATCTGGGATCTGAACAACTTTTGAAAACTCTATAGTCAAGGATCTCTGGGTGGCGCAGCGGTTTGGCGCCTGCCTTTGGCCCAGGGCGCGATCCTGGAGACCCGGGATCGAATCCCACATCAGGCTCCCGGTGCATGGAGCCTGCTTCTCCCTCCGCCTGTGTCTCTGCCTCTCTCTCTCTCTCTCTCTCTGTGTGACTATCATAAATAAATAAATAAAAAATTAAAAAAAAAAAAAAAAAAGAAAAGAAAACTCTATAGTGATGGCTCTCATGCTGGAGAGTGCCCCCTAACCAAGCTCCTGGCTGGTGCACTGGTCCTCTGGCCATCTCTACCCATGATTAGTGTGCATTTTAGAATTTGGATCTTTCTGCCACCCATCCCAGATCTCCTCTGACAGTATCCTCACTCACTCAGAGCAAAACCACAAGGTTTTCTAGGATATAAGAGACTTTACACCCTTCTGTCCGTCCATCACTGGTTAATTTATTTCGCACTTTTCTCTCCATGGCTCATTGCGATGTGGTCTTGAAAGTAACTTTTGGACAATTCTTCATTAAATATCTCAGCCTACATCTTCAAAGAATATCCTCCAAAAATTATGGTGTTATTATCTCATATTAAAAAGTTTCATCTTATACTGTTTCATACACATCCCCTATCCCATTCCATCAATTGTTTTTTGTAGCATATTTTAAGGCCAGAGTTTGCATCATAGCATTTTTAAAACCAATATTTGATTGAACTTCACTTATAGCATTTGGTTCTCATGTCTCCTTTTCCAATCTCGACCTGTGCCCCTCATTTATTTTCTCATCATATCACTTGAAAGCATCAAACCAGTTGTTTTGTAGGAAAAAAATGATATTGTGAATTTCTCTGAAACCATGGCATTATTAAATTTATCTCTCTGTCTCTCCTATAAACTGGGAGTTTAATTTAGATTTTTAGAAAGGATCCTGAATATGTTGGCTTTTTTATCCTTCATATTATATCGCAAGAGTGATCACTCAGTCTCACAGTGCTTCATGAATAATATCATGTCTGAATAGGGATATTTAGACAACTATCATAATCTTCACTTTATCTGAGAAGCTACCTTGGTTTAGAAAATATGCATTATGTAATTTGTCTTTTTTAAGATTTATTTATTTGAGAGAGAGAGAGAGAATGAGTGAAGGGGGACAGGGGGTGGTAGAGGGAGAGGGAGAATCCTGAAGCAGACTCCCGCTGAGCATGGAGCCTGACATTAGGCCCAGACCTGAACTGAAGCCGAGTCGGCTGTGTAATCACTGAGCCACCCGGGCGCCCCAGCATACTTTTCTGTGTCTTAGTTTCTGCTGCTTCCTTTAAACTTATGTACCCTCATGACCACAGACACACTGAATTGTTTTCCAGAACGAAAGGAAAACTTCAGGAGTATTTTAAACAGGACTTTAGATTTGGCCTGAAGAAAGCCAAAGTGGGACAGAAACCATCAACATAAAAATTATGTCTTCTACAGACTCAATAATAAGGAACAGAGTAGCTAGAATGTGTCCTGTGATTAACACTGAGTATGTATGTTTCCACTTAATTTCATCTACAAAATGTTTGCAAGGAAAGCAATCCCATTATATCTATCTTATCAATAATTAGAAAATTGACGGGTGAGTTTGCAAAGCAAAGCATGGATAATTTTTATAATGATGAAATATTTTCAACACATTTAGTGTATCTTAGGACTATATATGTGTGTGGACATATATATGTTCTGTGATTCATACATATGGAAGTGTGTGCATGTGCATGAGTGTATTTGTGTCCACAGGCAAAAATAAAGTGCTCTCAGATATTCAAAGTGTTGCATTTACAATTACAAAAGAGCATTTTGAGAATAGAAGTTCATAAAAAAATAACAGTAGTCCTCATTTGGTTTATATATTGACTTTTGAAAATCGATTTGTAGATTTATCATGTAGAACCCCAAGTCCTGTTTCTATTGTTAGAGGCGATTTTGCACACAGAGGTTTGGCTGCTTGAGCAGATGCACAAGCAGATCCGTGTTCTCTTCTTCCTGGGACACAGCTGCCCCGAGAAGCCCACATCTGCAGTGTCCCTTCTAACACCATAGCCTCTACTCTAGGCAAGTGCACATCCTTCTTAGGTTTTCTGGGTTCTTTGAAACTGGAGAGCTTGTCCTACATGTGTGTTTCTGCATACCTCATAACCTTGATGATTTTGTGTGTCCAAATATAACATTATCTCCCATTTTTTTAACAAAGATTTATTTGTTTATTTTGGAGAGAGGTACAGAGAGCATGAGAGCCTGTGCCTAGGATGGAGGGGTAGAGGGAGTAGGAGAGAGAGAATCTCAAGCACATTCCCTGCTGAGCACAGAGCTCAATGGCGCGGCCCATCTAACGACCCTGAGATCATGTCTTAAGCCAAAATCAAGAGTCAGATGCTTAACCCACTGAGCCACCCAGATGCCCCGTCCCATTTTTCTTTTTAATACATTCCTCTGAAAAAAAAATACATTCCTCTGTCCTTGAAGGAAACAACATAATTATTTTAAAATTCATTAGAATTAAAAAAAAATAGTCAATTACTAGCAGCAAATGGAAAGCCTTGAAAGCTTGCACATATATGTGGGGTGTGTGTGTGTGTGTGTGTGTGTTGCTATTGTTGTCAGGGTAAATTGTGGTTGCTGTTGTTGCTTAAGCTTCTACACCCCTTATCTAATTACAGAGATCCTAGAGATGAAAATAGCTCTAATGGGGAGTGGTGGTGGATGTAGAAGAGGCTTTTTAGATAACAAAAAGAATTCTAAATTTTTTTGGCAGATTGTGATAGCAGTAGCTTATGGGGTTAGCACAGGACTACAGACACTTGGCAATCTCAATTTACCCTCCTTTAGAAATCAGTTGGAAAACAGTAAAGTCTTTCTACAACAATCATAATGTTTTAGGCAGAATAGATAGTCACCAAATATTTGGGGTAACTAAAACTGGTATTTGGGTGTATGTTAAAAAATTTGTAATCTTGGCTGCCTCTGGTGCAGTGGAATTTCATACATAGTTTTTCTCCATTAAGAATCTTTCTTTGGGGCAGGCTGTAAGTCAACTGTGGCAGACAGGTTACCGTTCTGTGGTCAGCCTGAAATTTTAATCTAATCCTCTGTTACTAAAACACTCTTCTACCAGAAAGTTAATTAATGTCCCTCCCTCAAAAACATATATAAACTTTGTATTTAAAAAATTATTTAGAAATATTCAATATTGCAATTGCATACATATTTATGCATGCAATTTATCAGTATATATCTAAATAGTCCATGAAGTTTATGAATGTGGCTAACATTACATTTATCTTTCTACTGTAATGCTAGTTTTTAAAAGTTTATATATAGACTTAATTTTCTGCTCTTGTGATTAATGGCACTTGTGTTTACATGCTTAAATAAGATAGAGCAAAACAGTGAACATATTTAAAATACCTTAGAAGCAATAAAGCCTGACATTTTGGCAGCTATGAAAAAGATGAGGTGTGCACTTTACTCTAAAACTCAAGATATCCACATTTTCTTAAATTCTAAAAGAGAAACAATTATTGGCCTCTGATTCACTGAAATTAGAAGTTGATAAAAGAATAATAATGGTTGTCACAGAAGCTGCTTCAGAAATACTGAGATCAAGACACTTAATGCCATAACTAATGCCAAACTGTGAATTACATTTTGATTCACAAATTTATCCATCTAGCACATATTTAATGTATCTGTTAATATAAGAGACCAAAGCGGATATATATGTAAATACATACAAATCTTCCCTCAAAGAATTGCCAAAGGATATTTATAGCAAAAGCAAGACTACAGTATGATTTCCATGTTGTTTGCTGGGGGGACTGGTTTAAACATTTGACCCATCAAAACCAGATGATTGAGTGTCTTAGAGGAAACTGAATTATACTCTGAGACACACTGTGTAGAAGCTTCAAACAGAAAGGGAAGGACAGCTGAAATAGAAATAGGAGTTAAAATTTTTCATGTTAGCCCTTCCAACCATGGAATGCAATGCTTTGTGAGTCCTCTCTAAGACTGTATGGATACATAGTTGATACTAATAGGTTGCTAATAACCACATAATCTTAAGCAGTATTGATTCTTTTAATAAATTTGTATTGAAAATTTATGATCTATGAGGATCCTCCATAATCTGATAAACCACAAGACATTATTTTTGAAAATCCATCTCCCAAAGGCAAGGGTATCCCACTAAAACAAGTCTTGGAAGCCACTTTGTCCCACATGCCTGGACATTCCTCTTTCATTGAGAGGCCCCAGTTTGCAGGCAGCACCAGCAAGCAGAATCTTGCATAGAGCAGTAGCTGGGACCTGGAAGGCTTTTTGTCTTTCTGGGCCAGATAATCTCTTCCTCAATCTGAAAGCACTGTGTGGGACACATTCTGGCCTCTCTGGTAGCAACAATAGGATCTAGTGGGAGCCCCAGCATAGTTTGATAAACCAGTATTACAGATCATTTAATTATCTCTCCATCAGAAGATATCTCTGCTTACTTCAGAAGCTTCTTATGCAGACCACGGTTTAGCAATGTGTATTAAACATCATCTTGTTGTTAAATCAATACATGCTTTCAAAAAGAATTATAAGACATATTTGGGGAACTACTAAGAAAATTTGAATATGAATGGAATATTATATATAATTGAAACTGTTGCCAATTTCATTAGTTGTGCTACTGGTGTTTTGATTATAGAAGAAAATATCCTTAGTTATAGGGTTGACAAGCTCAGATGCTTAAAGATGAAGTGTCTGATAATTTTAGTTTATTTTCACAGGGTTGTGTTCATACACAGATGGACAAATAGATAATACAAAAAACAGATAAAAATGGTAATGGTTGTTACATTTGGTGGTGAATCAAACTCTTTAGTATGTTAGGATTCTTCTTAAAGAGTTGGAACAAAACGAATGAGAAAAAAGAGAACACAATTGCTTTCATAAATTAATGACAAAAATGATGCCTAATGCTACACTAGTTAATCTGAGAATAAAAGAAGACAGTGTTAATTTTTTTCAAAATTAAAGTTTATATTATTCTTTCAAAACTTCAATTCTGTTTGTAGTTTGCAATATATATAATACAAACAATACAGATAAAATGATACATTTTCTCTAAAAAAGAACAGTTTTCTGTGATGCTTTTCCCTCAGAATTTAAAAAAAATTCAACAATAAATAATTTCAGAAGATATCATAAAGAAAAGAAAGGGGAAAATATTCCCTACCCATAACATCAAAAAAAATTTATGGCTTAACAGATGAAAATATAATTCTGTGTGATACGTGGCCACAAATGTAACACTTGCAAATTGTTCGAAAGGATAGTAGGAATATAATACATACAGATTTTGGTTTGTGTCGGGATTAGTATGACTTAAATATGGTTGGGCAAAGCTATGTTAGATACAAGAGAAACAGTAAAAGTGAATTTAGGAGGAAATGGGGCTCCATGGAATTGGTGAAGATTCTGTTTTCAGGAATTCCAAGAGGTAACATTTTCCTTGAAGTAATTTAGTGAAGTGGTTTAATGTATATATTAATTGCCATATTCCGAAGTTAATACATAAGTGTAAAATGTTATAGAGTAATTGACCTTAAGAAGTCACATAATGTCCAAGCGCAGCACCATATTTGGAAAGTGTAGCATTTCTAGGCCTGTGCACCTCACGAGGAGGTATTCTAGTTTCACAGGATCAATAGTGCATTTAGGGGGAAGAAACGGATCCCAGCTGCCTGAGAGCACCCACCACTCCTTCAGGTGGAGAGGCAGGGCTTCCCCAGCAGTCTCTAAGGCCTTCCCAGCCTGCCCTGGTGCCCTGTCTCATATTGATTGACCTCCAACAACTTCACTTCTGTTGAAACCCTCCATAATAATCAGGTACAGGGAAACCACACCAGTGGAGAGAAGAGAAATCTAAAATGAAAACTTGAGTTAAACCACCGTCATCCATTCTTAATCCCCACCTCTAAAGGTGGGCTGAAAACATGTGGGAAAGCACACTCAAAACGTATAGGCAAGTCAAAAGACAATTGCTTTTTCCTTTGAAATCTCGAGCAGACACCTGAAACCTCTGATTGCCTGATGGAAGATAAAAAAAAGTAAATTCGTTCTAGCTGCAGTTCACAGACGCTTTATGTGCTTTACTAGCAAACTTTCCTGAAAAAATCAGCCGAGAAAACTGTAGTGGGTTTAGGACCTGGGTGTTTTAAAAACATGTACTCAAATAGTTGAGAGGGTTCCTAATTTTATTACCAGTGCTTAAGTAAAGAGATGCTTTGTAATACCTATTAATCCTACTTTTTTTTTTTTTCAACCGCAAGAACAGTTTTTCGTCTTAGGTTGAATTGAGATATCCAGTACATTCAGTTTTTTTTTTTTAATTCCATGCATTTGAAAGAATTTCAATTGTAAAGATGGTTTTGTCTAGTTTTAGTCTTATTTCACAATAAAATAATTGATACACTTTAGACGAAGCAGGATAAAAACACAAGTACTGATGTGTAATCTTTTCCTACAATTAGCTCAATTTAATTCAAGTATGGCCCTCCCTTAAAGACAGTTGGCTAATGCTGTAGTCCCATTTTAGTACTGCTTACTCGACAAACCCCAATCTGCTCTCAGCTGCTGCTGGGTAGGTGAACTGTATCTTCTCTTCATTTGGTTAAAGCATATGGTGCCTTCCTTGTTTTGAAATAAAATAGCACTGGGCATTCCTTCCCTGCCCCTTAGAGTCTTGGAAATACATACATAATTCTGGCTTAGTTTAAGAATTTCACAAGCAGTGGTGAAATCAGAGTTTATTATAACTGGGTATGTTATAACTGCCCCATTTAGGACGTGAAACTTATATTTAAGAATTATTATGCACAGTGGCAACATATTAATACTGACTTTATTAGCTCATGGACTGCTATGTACAATGAGTTGTATAAAACGTTGATTTTGCTCCTGCTGACACTGCTCCCACCTTGTAGTAATGTGAGCTGTAGCAAATCACATGTAACAATCTGTGGGGCTCTGAAGCTCAGGCTTTTCATTCCCTTGGAAACACACTTTAAAAACTGGTGCATTTTGCAAGATGGGGATCAAATGTCAGCATTTTAAGTAGCCAGAAAAGGCTAACCACAAATATGGATAAATGGGGGGTTCGTTTTGTTCAATAGATGACTTTGCTTAAAGAATGGACATTAACAATTGAATTCATCTTTTGGAATGTGATAATGGAGAAAAGAGAAGGATTAAAAGGAAAAAGAAAAACAGTAGAGCCATATGAACGAAAAACAATCAGAGGCATTTGGAAGAACTTTAATTGCCTGAGCCACAGGAATATTCAGGCTTCATCTTTTATAATAAAACTGGAGCCAGGCTGATCAGTTTGACTGCGTGTACTTTCTGAGAGAACAAGAAGTTTTCCAAGTGGTCCCTCACAATTTTTGACGGTGTCAGTTTTGATGGAATGCAAGCGAGCAGTGGCCAGTTACAGTGACATGTGGGAAAGCCCTGTTTAAACACACCAAAGTCACATATTGAGGTAATAGAACCTTAGAGAAAGGTGGTTTTAATAAAGCATTCTTTTTATACTGGACACATTTGTTTAGATTTATATTCCGTAGACTCTGATGACAACTCAGTAATGATTGCTCCAGACCTCTGTATTAATCAGATTTAATATAGTAAAGTTTCCAGAAATGTGTTTTTTGAAATATTATGAGTCAGGAAATATTCCTCTGAAGCTGAATCTCATCAACAGATTTTATGAGTTTGAATTCAAAGAATTATATAGAGTTTCTAAGAAATAAATGACCCCAAAGCAAGCAAATTAGTTAACTAGTTCTTATGCATGACAGATATGTATGCTAGAATGCAATACGTCTTCTAGGAAACTTTTGAAGTTCACATTTTTGGACTTAAGAGTAGAACAGAATCCACTCTGTTTGCAGATGTATTGCATTGTAATCGCCAAAGGTCTTGGGCCGAAATATTAGTCCTTTTAAAACGTGCTACAAATTTAGAATTTTAAATAGATCTCTTAGATCATTCAAAAGAGGTGAAAGATTATATGTTGGAAATACAAAGAATTCAGTATGTATGCAGTAACTTAATTTAACAATGAGGATAAATTTCCCATATATTAAGATCATTTTAGGATGTTTTTATAAGCATGACTTGATGTTCATATAATTATTTTATGGCCAGAATAGAACATTTGGAATAGACCTATTTGAAATATATATATATATATCTTATGTGATTTGTGTGGTTATTTCACTTACTGTGAGGCAATTTATTACTTCTCTATTTTAATTTTGGTGGTCTTTTCCAAATTCCAGAGAATCCATCTTATGTTATCTATTAACTTATTTAATTTTTAAAATGCTTAATAGGAATACATTCTTTTTCCAAAGTGAATTTAAGAAAAATTAAAAGTCTTTATACGTTCCCGAGATAATTATATTTAAATTGGAGATGTTTGCAGCAGTTATGATATTCAATAACACTAACCTCGGTTGCCATTTTTCAAAAGAAATTTGACATGCAAATTAACACAAAAAAACTAAAAACAAAATTAATCCTCAAATTTTACATCCAACTTCTATATAAATATTTTCATCTCTCCCACCGTAATACATCCTCATGACATTATTCTTTTCTTTGAGTGCAGAATCCTCTCAACATAATGACATTGCTCTAGGCAACCCTTCCAAGTCTGATCACTTGACAATTAATCATATCCCAGTTTCATTTTGTTTCATACAAATGGCTCACCTATTGATTTGCCTTAATATATAATGATGCATGCATGAAAAATGGGTAGGATCAAATGTAATTCTGGATACCAGGTCCAACAATAGTCAATTTAATAAAAGCATTCATATAATCAGCTACTTAATATTATGCAGCTATAATAAGTACTTATAGGTAAGGACATTTCCAACAATTTGACAGGATATTGACATTATTAAAAACAAAAACAACCATATCTTAGCAAATCATAAACACACAAAATACAATTGATAAAAGTAAGATGAAATATATACAATAAAGTATTTAGTGGAATGTGATATAAACTATTTTAAAAAATAAATGTTTTATTGCCTGCAAAAAGTACTGAAACTATAAGAGACGTTCTTCTATAACAACAACAAAAATATTTTGCAATGAACCTGTAATTGTCAATGTGATATCACACTGAAGACTGTAGTTGACGTTGATATTTTCTATCTTTTAAATTTCTTTGATTTATATAGGAACATAGGAGCTTTTCTAACACTCGATTGTCATTATAAGAAGGATGTATATTTCAAAAAGTATTATGTTTGTCAAGGGAAAATGCTGTGTATCAGAATCAACAGTAGCAATATAACTTCTAAACCAGATTCCTCCAAGGAAATGCTTCTGGATAAGTTTTTATTATAATTGATGTATTCTGATGTTATGAGTAGAATTTTCCAACTGGAAAATGTCTTTCATGGTTTATAGTCAGCCCAAGGATCTGGCTGATGTTGACCACCCACTTAAGAAGCAGAGATCAGGGAAGTATTAATTATTGATCCCTTTTCTTGGAAGTCTTGAAGTTAACACTCTTGTACTCCTGCATCCTCTCAATCATTGTACTGTACATATATTGATTGCCCTTTGATCATTCTCATTATCTTATCCTTTATGAACAGTTTTCTTCTCTTTATGAACAGTTTTCATAGATTATATACCAGAATTACACTTTTGATCACATTACCCCTGCTCAAAATCCTTCAACTTAACAACATTTTTACATCATTAGTTAAGCCATATTTCTTACCTAAATATTTATATGTCTTTATTATAGTATCATATGAACCATTCTTACTTCATTCCCTATCCTTTTATTTCTGCTTGCCATTCACCAGCCAGGAAGAAATACACTGCAACAAAAATACAAGGTACTTACAGAGTGCCTGGGTGGCTCAAGTGGTTGAGCATCTGACTCTTGGTTTCAGCTCAGGTCATGATTTGGGGGCCCTGGGATTGAGCCCCATGTCAGGCTCTCTACTGAGTGCAGAGTCTGCTCGTTCCTCTCTCTCTGTTCCTCCTCTCACTCTCTTTCCCTCTCTCTTTCTAAAATAAGTAAACAAAATATTTTTAAAAAATCCTACAAGGTACTTATAAGCAGAGTGTGCATAAAAATACCTTCTCTATCTTTTACAGTTCTTATAATAGTGCAAAACTACTGCATTCTATACTCACTCCTGGTGTGTAAGGGCTAAATCAATATTTGGGTTCATGATTATTTTAACTGTATCAGTAAAGGAGCAGTATACTTTCTGCATCTAAATCTTCGTACTAGGGTTTTAAGTGTTTCTTCTTACTAATTTATTGAAAAGGAGTATCCAAAATATCATGAGATGGGATCAGTAGAATCTAATGTTTTCTGAAGTCTTGTGATTCTAAACTTTTAAAATGTGTGCTGTTTGTGAAAGGGGAAATATTCCACCCCATCATCACCATTATCACATACAAATTTATATTGTGGACCAGCAAGGCGGATTCAATATTTGAGAATTAATCAACATGATGTAGGGGAGAAAAAAAAATTTGATCATATCAGTTGGTACAGAAGAAGTAGTTGATAAGTTCAATTCTATTCATGATAATAACTGCCAGAAAAATAACAGTAGAAGGCAACTTCTTTAGCTTGATAAAGACATTCTACAAAAAACTTACAGCAAACATTATGCTTAATGTTAAAATAATGAAATATCTGCCTCTCCCATCCAAAAAAAAAAAAAATCAAGACAATTCAAGGATTCCACTGTTAACATATTTATTCAATATAGTACTGGAATTTCTAAATAGTGGCTACAGTAAGGTAAGAAAAGGAAACAAAATACATTGGGATTAGAAAGGAAAAACAATAAAATTGTCCCTATTTGCAAATGACATAATTGCCTTGGTAGAAAAATCTAAGGAATCTACAAATAAACTTTTAAAACCAAGAAGCGAATTCATCACAGATCCATAAATCCATAGAACAAACCAGTGGTTGCCAGAGGGGAAGAGAATCTGGTGTTGGACACAATGAATGAAGGGGAGTGGAAGTCCAGGCTTTTAGTTATGGAATGAACAAGTCAGAGGGATGAAAGTTACAAACAAGCACATGGAACATAGTCAACAGTATTATAATAATGCTGCATGGTGATGGATGGTGGCTATACCAGTGGTGCATCATAACATGGAGAATTGTTGAATCACTGTGTTGTACACCTGAAGCTAACGTAACAGTGTTAACTCTTTTTCAATTAAAAAGGTAAACACAAACAGATCTATTTAATGGCCATATGCTAGCAATTAACACCCTTATACTAAAGTTAAAAATACAGTGCCATTTATTTAAATGACCGTAAACAATGAATACTTAAGTGTAAGTCCAACACACGTGTATAGAACTGCTATGCTGAAAACTACACTATGCAGATGACAGAAATTTGGGACATCTAAGTAATAGGAGAGGTACGCCATGTTCCTGGATCAGAAGATTCAACATAATGATGTCAATTCCTCCAAAATTTATATGTGATTTTAATGCAATTTGTCAAAATCCTAGTAATATTTTTCATAGAAATAGTTATGATTATTCTAAAATTTATCTGGAAAGGCATTCTTATGAACTAGATTGATACTACTTTGAAAAGGAAGAATAAAGTGAGTAGAGACAGTCTACTCAATTTCAAAGCTTATTGTACAGATATAATAATCAACACTGTGGTATTGGCAGAGGGATAGACATATAGATCAATAGAATAGAATGGAATAGAATAGAATAGAATAGAATAGAATAGAATAGAATAGAATACCCAGAAACAGATCCACAGAAATTTGCCAACCAATTTCTGACAAAAAGTGTACAAAAGTAAAATTCTTCAAGATTTAGGGTTAGGCAAAAAGTGTGGAAATAACACCAAAGGCACAATCCCTAAAAGCAAAAAAAATCATTAAACTGAGCTTGATTAAAAAATATTTTCCTCTGATAAAGACTCTATTAAGAGAATATAAAGTTAAGCCAAGTGGAAACAAAGATGTGAACATATGTTTCACTGAAGAAGCTACAGAGATGGCAAATAAGCACATGAATGATTATCCTCATGATTAGCCATTTGATAAATGCAGATGAAAAGCATAATGAAAATACCATTAAATAGCCATCAGAATGGCTAAAATAAAAATTAATGACAACACCAAATGTCGGTGGGGAAGGTGAGAAATGTCCTGTGGCTTGTGGGTATGTCAAGTAGTACAGTAACCCTAGAAAACAGATCTACTGTTAAAAAAAATGCAAATATCATACAACCCAGAAATTGTACTTCTGGACATTTCCCCTACAGAAGCACAGACTTTTGTTTACCCCAAAACTTGTAGACATGTTTATAGCAGCTTGATTCATTATAGCCTAAAACTAGAAACAACTCAAATATCCTTTAATATATGAAAGCTAAAAAAGAAAGGAAAAAAAATGGAAAAAAAAAAAAAAACCCTGGTACAGCCATATGATGGAAAGTATGGAGCATGTAAAAAGAAATAGGCTACTGATGAATGTAAAACCCTGGATAAAGTAACAGAAAATCATACTGAGTAAAAAAGAGAGAAGGAAAGAAAGAAGAAAGAAGAAAGAAAAGAAAGAAAGAAAGAAAGAAAGAAAGAAAGAAAGAAAGAAAAGAAAGAAAGAAAAAGAAAAGAAAGAAAAGAAAAGAAAGAAAAGAAAAAAAGAAAAGAAAAGAAAAGAAAAGAAAAGAAAAGAAAAAAGAAAAAGAAAAGGCCATCCCAAAAGGTTATGACAGAATATACATTTATGTGACATTCTTGAAATGACAATATTATGGAAGTGGTGAACAGATGAGTGACTTTTCAGGATTAAGGCAGAGATGGGGGCAGGAATATATGACTGAGGGTGGGGGACAGTGTAAGGGCCCCTAATGGAGTTGTGAATATGATATGTTGACCTAGTCAGGGTCAGTATCCTGATGTGATGTATGTAGTTCTGTGAGAGGTGACTATTGGTGGTAACTGGGTAAAGGGTAAACTGGATGTCTGTATTAATTCTTAAAACTGCATGTGATCTACAATTATCTAAACCCTCATTTAATATCTGATGTTGTAAAAATAGTCTTTCATGTTCGTAGGTGTGATAATTATATTGTGTTACTGTTTCTTTGAGATTTTCTATCATTTAGAGATACATTCTAAAAAATTAACTGGTGAATTATATCTGGCATTTGCTTCAAAATTAGTTGGGGAGGTGGGGGGTGAGGTGAGGGCCGTGATGGGATTAAGTGGGAGCTACAGATTAGCAGGCAAAAGTGTGGTGATGTGAACAATATGACTCAAGAGTCAACAGAAAAGATGGAATGTAGTAGAAATTTGTTGTATTTGCTTTTAGACATATATCACACATTAGTATTGCAGGGATTCTTTTTTTAAGATTTTATTTATTTATTTGAGAGAGAACAAGAACACAGAGGGAGCAGGAGAAGCAGACTCCTCGCTGAGCAGGATGTCCAATGTGGGGCTTGAACCCAGGATGTTGAGATCATGACCTGAGCCAAAGGCAGATGCTGAACCCACTGAGGTACCCAGGTACCCCTATTGTAGGGATTCTTAATCAATTTTGTTGCAGTGGTTGGTCTATTCCATGGAGCCATTTGGTGGTCTGGCAAAAATCTATGCACTGATTATTGGTTTAATGCATACTAATATCTAGTATTACAAAGAAAGCCACTTGTCTTGAAATGCAGTTGTCAAAATGTTAGACATAAATACAGTAATATGTATACTTACATAATGCATTAACTGATTTGACATTTAAAGTATAGGCAGTTTAAAGTTATATTTTATTTTTGAAGGAGATCTTATGTGAATACCATTATTCATCAGCCTGAATATGAATATTAACCTGTCAGGTGCTTTGACCCACCTCCTTCCATACATTGTTCAAAAGATAATTGTGGCAAGAGAATAACGCAAAGCATCTTAGATGCCTGGGTCACTAATATGAGGGTTGGCCTCTACACCATTTCATGGAAGAGCTCCCAGATGCAGAACACACTAGTGGTAGACCAGCTGGGGCCTGTGATGGTTTAGAGCCATGATAGCTGTGGTCAAGTGCAGGAGTATAGTATATACTCTACACTGGATTACTATGGTGATGGCTTAATCACTTTGATCACAAAGTAGCAACTATTATAACAGATATTTTTATCAGTTTGCTGCAATCATCACTTATATGGAAATATCTGTGTTTTAAGGTGTCAGACTTACAGGTATTGCTAATACTACAGTAATGTGTGAAACACATTTTCAGTTTTTAAAGATGCTAAACTTCACTCAGAGGCTGATGTAAATAAAGATGCCACCTCCCCATCTTATCAGGTTTCCATATAGGGACCCTTTGAGGATCTCATGTTAATGAGTCCTGCTACACTAGAAAAAAGGGTAGTACTGAAGTTTACCAGAAGTTAGGGAAAGGGTAAGAAAATGAATTTAGTGATTTTCAATGTACAGGAAGATTGTAAACTTGAAGTTCATGGTACATCTAAAGAAAGGGATTTTGAGAAAATAGAAGAGAAATGGTCCCTTTGACTAATACCTACAGTAAGGTGTTACAAGAAAGAAGACAATAAATAGCATTCTATTTGGCATATAAGCATTTGATGTATGAGACAGAGGAGCAGAGACTCAGGGAAATAGCCAAGGGGAGCTTTTGGAACACAGTATCTAATTCAATCAAAGGACAAATTGATCAAGAGGAATAATGGTCTAGCTAATTGTTCCAGCATTTATATTTGATAATATGAATTATTACCGAATGCAATTGATATTATCCAAAGATCCAGCCAAAGAGAAATGCTAGCATACCCATCAGGTGACATTTTGTAGAATGTACTGCTTAAAGTTTGCAGTAGGAAGAATTCTAAAGTTATTCTAATTCTTAGAATTAGAATTCTTAAAGTTAATTCTAAATGTTCTGCAATCCCAGCACCCAGTTATTTGATCAAACACCAATCTAGATACTATTCTAAAGGGGCTTTGCAGATGTAATTAAAGTTACTAGGAAATGATCTTAAAATAAATGGATTATCCTGGATAATCCATAAGGTCCCAGTCTAATCACATGAGCCCTTAAAAAGCAAAAACATTGCCCCAGCTGCAGTCAGAGACACAAGACAAAACAGGTAGACAGAGAGATGGCTCAGAGAAATTTGAAGCACGAGACAGACACAACCTCCCATTGCTGGCTTAAAGACTGAGGAAGGAGGCTATGGGCCAAGAAATGTGGGCATCCTCTGGAAGCTGAGAACAATTCCTGTCCAATTGTCAGTAAGTCTCAGTTCTACCATCCCACAGAACTAAATTCTGCCAACAATCTGAGTTAGCTTGGAAGTGGACTCTCCTGTGAATTTTCCAGAAAGAGAGACAGCCCTGTAGACACCTTGATTTGACCTTGTGAAACCCCAGCTACTGTCCTTAGGTTTCTGACTCACAGATCTACAAGGAGAGGTATGGGTGTTGTTGTTTATCTCCAACAGCACAAGTAGGGTGTTAAACATAGATGTACAGGTTTGACACATACAGTCCATGGGCTCCATCACTGAACCACACAAAAGCATTCACACAACGATGACAGGCTCCACAGATGTGAAAGGGAGACAGGAGGCCTGCCATATGCCTTTGTTTAATACATAGCCATTTATTCCTAGTACTGACCCAGGTCAGGATGGAAAGCAACCAGTGTCATTAGAGTTAATTTCAAATCCTTTCCCTCCAATTCACCAAGGTGCTTGTATCACTGTTCCCCCCATCCCAAGTCATTAGCTTGAGTGAAATATCCCAATTTCAATATTGCCATCATGAATTGCTACAGGACAGTGAACACCTAAAATTAAAGCTGCATTGTTATCTAGACCATTCTCTATCATCCTTGAATCTTAAATATATTTTGGTTCTAGACTGTTCCCAAGAACCTTAAAAAACTCTAATTTGTACCTGTCTTATCTTATAAATTAGAAAATACAGAGTAAATTTTTAACAAAACTGTTTATGATTTTTTAAGATTGTATTTATTTATTAGAGAAACAGAGAGACAGAGATGTAGAGATACAGGCGGAGGGAGAAGCTGGCTCCATGCAGGGAGCCTGATGTGGGACTCGATCCCAGGTCTCCAGGATCATGCCCTGGGCTGAAGGCGGCACTAAAACACTGAGCTACCCAGGCTGCCCTATGATTGTTGAATCATATTTTCACATTGTTCTCACCTGGTAAATGCAATTTCAGCTTGAACACTTTTTAAGCTTTGTTTTGCTTGTCTGCTTGTTATTAATAAAGGTAATGTCTTCAAATCAAATATCATATCAGCATAATTTTGATGCATGACCAAAGTGTAAAGTAATATGGTGGTTCATTTCTATTTCCTTTATAGTATTTACTCTTTCAGTTTTGCCAGGTACTTTTGTAACTGTGGGAGGAAAACTAAATTACTATTTTGGAGTTTAGAACTTAATTGAAAAATTGAAAGTGATCATTACTTCCAATTTGCTGCTTTGTACTGTAGATCAGAGGTTGGCTACACAGGATGAAGAAGTTAATCTATAAATGCAATATTTCCTTCATACTCAGATTTCTGTTCCAAATTAGTCAAAGGTGACAAAGAATGATGGTATAAGTATAAATGAGTTTCTCCAGCACTGAAGAGTTTAATAAATGGATTAATTTGTAGTGTGATCAACATTTAACAGAGGGCTAACAAAAAAAGTCCAGCAAAACACAGAGACTATGTAAAGATGAATAATAAAATAAAAATGCAAGGAAAAAGTATATTTAGATGCTCTTTATATGATGCATTGCATAGATTCCTTTTTGTGTTTGCCTTTTTAAGCTGTAAGCTTTCTTTAACCCTAGAGAGTTATCCATGGAGACTAAGTAGAAGAATACATAATAATTTCCAAATACAATTTACAAAAGTTAAAATGATGACTATTAAAAACACTTAGATAGCCTTTGTCAAAGTGTTTAACTTCTTGATGAAGGCATCAGCAGGATGATAAACCTGGTTGAAAAGACATTCAAGGGATTGAATAAGAAAGAATGCTGGAATAAGATTACACGTTAGATACAAAGACTAATAAATACACCACTACAAACCCATACCCTTTGACATTATCCATTTTCTCAGACAGAAATTCAGGAAAAAAAAAATCTGTAAGTTAATATTCAGCATTGCCCAGCCCTGGCCCTAATCCATACCACATACTAAAGCAAACAGAAGTTCATTCCCTTGGGGAATTAAATACCCCCAGGGTGCTTCCATTAGGTAATGCCCCAGGGCTATACTGAAATGACAGGTTATCCTTTTGCCTTATTTCTAAGTGTTGTATGGTTTTTCTTAACCTTAGGATATTAAATTTATAGTTTGTTGGCTCCTTTGACCTGAAAATGATGCTTCCAGGCCTTAAGCAGGATATAGCCTTCACCCCAGTAAACCCAGACTGAGAGTTTGTTGATGATGAATTTGGTGTGTCAAGATCATTCTCTTGGGCAGAATGATACCAGGAACATGGCTGGATCAGGCATTTCTCCCAATATACACCTCCAGCAACAACAACTTGGCATCTACCCATGGACAAAAGCGCCTTTGTGGAACTATGAGATGGAGCACCAAATACCAAGGGACCTGGGAGAAGTCGGATTCCCGTGTGTGGGGTGATAGGCATTAGAACTGGATCCCTGCTATGGTCTCTGCAATGGCCTGAGCACTAGCTCCAGCCCCTCTTATGTGAGGTCCAGGAGCTTGGAGGGTGCTGTCTCAGACCGTCACCAAGGGACCAGCCTATTTGGGACTCCAGGCTTTTAACAGAGAAGACCCAATACACTGTCAGAGCAAAACAAATAGGAGTTTGGGGTTACTGGAGTGGGTAAGATGGCGGCAGTTTGACTTTTACCCACAGAGCAGCTCAGTGCCCAGGGGCCTTCTCTTGGATGGTGGACAAAGAGCATATGGGTGAGTGCAGGGCTTCCTCAGCTGCAGGAACACTGCCGAAGAGAGTTACCTCCCTCTCACCCTATTTTCAGTCCTGAGAGGTGAGCTATATCACACGGGGCAACAAGAGGTTGGGAGAACCACAGATAGGCTCTACAGGGTGCTAACATGACCTGGGTCCTGCTCAGTGCTCCAAGAAGGATCCTGTCCTTTATCCCCTAGTGATGACTTGCCCTTGCATCTCCCCCACCCCCGCCCAACCCTGCACTCCAGCGCTGAGTACCTGACCCACACACCGTACTCTGCACACACCTGGGTTCCAGCGGCCTGTTCCAGCTCCTGACAGAAGTGGCAGCAAGCTTTTTCAGGTGGCTGGTAAGCATCCCAGAAAGCCAGCTCAGTTTGGGAACCAAGGAGAGACCAGAAGCTTGTGCATTAGTCCTGCACACAGGAGTAATGCATTGCAAGCTGAAGAGAAGGCATACAAGGGTAAGAATTGTGTCACATGAAGTTGACATTCCCACAGAAGGCTTGAGAAAGCCTCAGAATCTCAGGCTGGGCTGTTGGAAGGTACGTTTTCCCAAAGTCAGCTAGCAAAGACTGGAGAACTGCCTGTTAATTGCAAATTTGAGGCTACAAGGAACCTGAAAAACCAGGGAGACATGGCATCAGCAAAGGACATAATGACCTACTGGCAACCGAACCCAGGGACTTGGAGAACTGGGGTTATAGGATAAAGAAATCAACCCTCTTATTGATATGGAATGGCTTTTTCTTTGTCTCATATAACAGCTTTAAAGTTTTTTTTTTTGTTTTGTTTTTCATTTCCTCCATTATGCCTTCATTTGTGCGTAAACGATTTCTGTAGTGTTTCTTTTTTGTTTTATTCTCATTTCCTTTTCTGTGTGTGTGTGTGTGTGTGTGTATGTGCGCACGCGCCTGTTTTAAATACAACTTAAAGGGCCCCCCAGGTGGCTCAGCGGTTTAGTGCTGCCTTTGGCCCAGGGCCTGATCCTGGAGATCCGAGATCGAGTCCCATGATCGCGGGGCTCTTAAAGAAATAACAGACATAGTAACAGTATTGCTGGGTGAAGAGCTTAGATATCTGGATGGGTTCATTCTGAGACTTTCTTCTCCACATAAGAAAAATCACACATTTTGGAACTTAAAAAAATCACACCATTTCTTTTATGTAACAGTATGCTCAATTTGAAAAAACAACATAGACATAAACACAAACTTTACTCAGAATCATAAAATCCATGTGTGGCACAGAAAAATAAATAGATTCCATGTAGAGGGAGCATATCATATATGCTCCAAACTGGGACTCATAGAGGTGAAGGTGTTTTTAGTAATGATTTCTCATGGTTAATAGGCATAAACCTGTTTCCATTAGGATTATTCATAATCCAGAACTATCTCAGGCAGCCGGTGTACAAGGTCATCTTACGTATAAAGTAAAGAGACATGGGTTTCAGGCCAGATTTGCATGATCTAGATGTGTTACTTGATTTTAAGGTATGACAAATTTCTAGGCCTCCTTCTTTACCAATCAAAGGAGGGAGGAATGACTGATTAGTCCATCCAAGCCTTCCTGGCTGTCCTTCTGTGAGAGAGAGGTGTGTATGCCTCCAGCTTCACTTCCCACTGTAAGCTTAAGCCTGAAGTGCTCATAATAGAACCACATAAAAGGCACATCCATCCTAATGCTAACGACAAAAATAGCAGAGAAGGGAGCTATTGGAATAAAGAGAATGAAGATGAGCAAGAGGGTCTTCTGGATGAGCAGGAGGTAGAAAGGGAGCTCTTGCGAGCTGTTGGAAGAATTCCTGCTCCTGCTGATGAGTGGTGGCGGTCTCAGGAGTTAGGTGACAGGACTGCAGTGGGAAAAGGTGCCAAACAATACCCTCCTGCCTTTCCATCTCTTGCTTTCCAATTAATTACCAAAAACCCTCCTTCTGTCATGTTGGAGGGAGGCATGTGTGAGCAGATGGAGAGGCTGGTGGGTTGTTTGTATCTATATTCTAATCTACAGTAATGTTTTATATTTGCTAATTGATATGGACCAATGGAAGGCCAGTTTCTGAAGGAAAAGAAGATATATATAAATATAAATATATATATTTATAGATGCATCTGGGTATTATATATATTTTATGAAATCTCATTCTTCAGGTCTCAACTTAAATTTTTTTTCTCAGGGAACAATTTTGTGGATATTTATTCTAATCATGACTTCTCATATTTAATTTCTGTTCTTGTTCTTCAAAAATTTATCAAAATTGATATTACATATTTATTTAGTCCTGTTTCTGTCTCTGTTAGACTATAAACTCCATGAATTCAGAGAACATATCTGCTACTTGCTCAAAGCATGGAGTTGAGACTCAACATTGGCTGAATAAATAAGATCAAGTGTTAGTTAAATAAATGAATAGCTACTGTGAAATTCATGGAATGTCAGAAGAAATAGAACTAATTAAAGTTGAAATTTGGTTTATTACAATGAGATAGATAAGAGGCTCTACATGAAGGGAAATTTAGACTGAATTCTTGTATGTAGCTAGAGTATAGGGGCTAGGACAGAAATGAGAAAAAAAATCAAATTTGCATTCATTCAATTATTATTATTTTTGAAAATCTGTTGCCATTGTTTGCTTTTGGATAGAGCCAGAGATTGTGGAATATAGGCCCTCGTGACATTAATGTGAACATTTCTTTTTTAAAGGCTTTGAATTGGACTTACTGGCAGCTGATCTCACTGCGACCGGCCAGAGGAAGTTATCATGGCACCACTGCAACTTGCAAACGTGGTGGAAAGCCGAGTGTTAACTCAATTCTTGGCAATGGGTGAAATGTTAAAGAACAAGGAAGAGAGAAGAGAGAGGGATAGAACCATGGGCAAGGCCTCTTTTTGGGGATGAGGTTGGTATAAACTGATCAAGGATGCAGAGACATTACATGGGCTCCTGGGGGATGGGTATGTGTGTGTGGGGGAGTTGGTGTTTTAGTCTGTTTTATTTATTTTTATTTTTTAAACAATTTTATTTATTTATTCATGAGAGATACAGAGAGAGAGGCAGAGACATAGAGGAAGAAGCAGGCTCCTTGTGGGGACCACAGGATTACCCACTGAGCCAAAGGCAGATGCTTAACCACTGAGCCACCCAGGTGCCCCTAGTTTGTTTTTAGAAAGCAACAATTAGCAATGTGAAATACTGAGTTTTCAGGAAAGAAAGAAAGAAAGAAAGAAAGAAAGAAAGAAAGAAAGAAAGAGAGAGAGAGAGAGAAAGAAAGAAAGAAAGAAAGAAAGAAAGAAAGAAAGAAAGAAAGAAAAAGAAAGAAGAGTGAGAGTGAGGGAGGGAGGAAGGGAGGAAGGAAGGAAGGAAGAAAAGAAAAGAAAAAAGAAAACAGTCAAGGAGTGAAAAATTTAGAAGGTCATAAGGCCCTTTGAGAGGGGATTTTTAGTAATTCAGTGTTAAAAGTCAAATTATGTGGGATTATTATAGGGAAAAGGTGGCAAATAAATTGAAAATTAAAAAACATTTCTCTTAGGCTGCGATTGGAATGGAGATGCATTGTCTGTTTAAGTGGGGTCAATGGAGATACTGTCTAAAACTTATTTGAACTAAATTTGCATGAAATCCCAATGGGACAAACTGGTCATGGTGTGTTAAAGATGGGGTCAGTACTAACCCTTCTGCTGTGCTGTGACTCGTAGCTTAAGGTGTTTGAAATTGGCAACCACAGTCAGACTCAAATTTATGAGATCAAAGTCACTTGTAAAACTGTTAAATAATTGTTTCTCTAGTCATGTCTAGATTATATTTTAATGATAAGTGTTTTAAGTTTGGCTTCTCTAATACTAAGTAGTTCACAGTTGGAAGAATGAATCTATTTAGAATCTCCGAAAATAAACACAAGCAGAGGGAAGACCTGACTGGGTGTAGGAGTCTTAAAAAAAAAAAAAAAAAAAAAAAAAAAAAAAAAAAAGCAGATGGCATGATGGAATTAAATAGTAAAGCCACTTATTTTGAAGATATGTGCACCCCCCTCCGATAACACACCCACCTTTGGGATGGGGGAAGGCAAGGCAGAGGGAGGGAGAGCCTGCAGACCACACAGTGGTCCTGATACCTGCAAGAGGAGGCAGAGAAGGAGGTAGACAGGGTGGGAGGAACACCCACCCACAGAAAAGCTCTGAGAGAGTCTTGGCCCGTGTGGTGGAGATCAGGAAGGGCCTGACTGTAGGAGCACCTCTGTGCTCATCATTGGCTGGGAGATGCCTAGGCCAAAGCTGACTTCAGCAGGAAAACCACAGTGGGTCCCTAATACGCAGCATCTGGAGACTGTCAGGCAAATGCTTTTGTCATGTGAGAAGCTGCTTACCCCATAACTGCCACCAAACTAGCTTAAGAGCATCTCTACTATTAACGTCCATCACAGGGGCCAGGATATCTCAGGGTTCTTTGTGAAAAACCAAACTGGACAACGTCGGGAAAGCTGAATCCTCCAGTCTGCCAGCACTGTGGACAAGGGAAAGACATCTACACACCTCTCTAAAATGAGAATAGCCTTGCTCTACTAAGTTGAAATGAATTCCACAGGCAGGCAGTGACAACTGGATGTCCTCTGTCTGAGTACCACTTCCCCACATAGAAACTTAATCTTCAGAGCTTATTTTTTAAATTATAATTTCTGTGACATTTTTAGCAATTGCCCCACTGACCTGGTTTGAAACCCCATGTGCACCATAGTTCCCTGTGGTATAACCTTGTCATTTTGGAGAAGAGAAGTAAAGGACGACAGTGGGAAAACTTTGAAGAGATTTAAAATCAGGTTGCATATTTCTTTCGAGGTGGAAAAAGGAAACAAAACCAAAAGAGAAACAAATGCCGAGTTCGATTGTTTTAAAAACACATCTGAAGGGGCTGCTGCTAAAAGTAGTAGCTGTGTTTGTGTGGATTTGCACCCGTCTTCACTCTTATTATTATGTCACTGGGGTAGGAAATGATAGACATTTTTGAATTACAAGTGCTATTTTTTTTTTTTTTTGCCACTGATGTCTTTGCAAAGTGAGGGCTTCCATTGGAATAGCCAGCCAATTTATTTTTCTAGGGAAAATGTAATCCTTGGAGGGCACCTCATCTCATGTGATGGGCCCCAGGTGCTGTTTTACACACACTTGCAAAAAACTCGGGTTTGGTTAGCACCCGGTGGTAGTGGTGGATAATTGGCACACTTGCTCCATACACCCCTCTGCTAACAGGATCCTGCCTCCCACTGCTGGGTCCTGACACAGTTTTTGAATTGCTTCTGACCCCGATGAAAGGCAAAGTTGCAAACAGATATGAGCAAACAGGTTTGTATAAAATAATGCCTGTGAGCCAGCTGGCCCTGTGTTTGCTCCATGCAACAGGGTCAGGGACCTTATATGGTCTTAATAAATAGAATCAACTGGCTTCATATGTATTTTGGCACTAATCTGTGGCCTATGGCATCATTTCCTGGGGTTTAGTACAATATTAATAAAAAGGGCTATTCCAGATTAGGCACAAATCAATGCTACACTATAAAAGAGTTTTAATTTTTTTGCTTAAAAAATGATGTAGGGAAAGTGCTGTTTATGGCATTGACTTGAATACCTGTGCAATTAGTTTAGGGTGAGATGTGCTTTATTTTTAAATTCACCATTTGTTTATTACCTTAAAAAACATTTCTTGTTCTAAAAGTCTGAAGTTGAATATAGTGCATGGCCGCAGTAAATCCAGGTTTAGCCCTTGGCATTGAGACACACTGAATTCATTACATTTGTTTATGCAGCCTCTCTTAATCTGTTGTGACAACAAATTAGGCTCTGATTTAAATTAAAGCAAATTGCAAAATAATTAGAAGTGTTTTTCTTTCTTTCCCTCTCTTCCTTCTTCAACATAACTTCCATCAGATCATCTGGAGATAAACAAGACAATTCAAGGAATTTACTCTTCTTTTCATTAAGGATTATTTTAGGGAAAGTTTAATAAAACAAGTTTCTGTTAAGTTTATTTTCAGAGTATAATAAAACATATACTAAAACAGATAAAAATAATATTTCTTTTTACTGAAGTTTTTTTTTTACACATATAAAATTGTGATCTTTACTCCCTTTGAAGTGTAAGTTTGAAGTGCAATTGGCGTGAGACACATCCTTTGAAATAACTTTGTATAATGTAGTATGATAGCAACGAAACCAGTCTGGAAACTTGTTCCTTATGCAAAACGTCTGGTTCTCTTGAGTTTTTCTAATTTAAAATGCAGACCATAAACTTATTTAACCTGTTTAAGATTTGTTGTTAAATATCCTATATCACTTAGGCTTAAAAATGGAACTAGTAATAGAGGCCATGCTGGAGGAGAAAGTTCTGGAGTCCCATCACCCAAATGCTTCCAACTGGCCCCCCATTACCATGCACTCCCACCAGAGCCTGGCAGGGAAGCAGCCTTTGGTGGCACCATGGAAGAATGCTTGCCCAATGAGGAGCTATGTTCTGGAAAAAGTGCTCATCTCTTGCTTTAAGATCTCTGCTTTACAAAAGCCCCATCTGAATAGAATATTCTAGACAAATAGGGAAATTCCAGGGGCCACCGAATTGCTCTGGAGACACAGACGTTGGATGAACTAATTCACTCCCGGCAGGCAGTGCTCAACACCTCAGAAAGGATGCCTCAGCTCAGTGCTTAGTAGCAGAAGAGAGAAAGGATGGTTCGGACGATCTGGCTCAGAGTGGGAAATTCAAAATTGAAATCAAAATCAGCCATGGAAGAGAAGCAATCAACCCTTTACACGCCCAGGAATCCTTGTATTCGTTTTACAGGACTCAAATATCAAGCTCCCAAACCCCTTTTTATTGGCTCTGGGGGCCCCTTTGCCAAGGGCAAGAACAAGAAATATTAACAGTTATCCCAAGTAGGCTAGGGCTTTGGAAAACAGTGCATACACACATGCACACACACAATCTGCAAACACAAAAAATAATTAAACACAATTTTTATTAGTGTAATATTTTCTAACTAAAATGTTAAAATATATTTATTGAACTTTTACATTAAACAAAATTAATTCCCTTAGAATGAAACTTAATAGTGCTTCAGACACCTATTAATGGTAATGTGTGATGGCTGAGGGTAATATGTAATAGACCAAAAATAAATCCATTTTCCCTGCATGAGAGGGAGATTATGTGCCATAGACAGAGGAGGAGAGAAAACTGGCTACCCCACTCCTGGACACTACATTAGAGCTTTGCCATGAAATCTAGTTCTAAACCATTACATAACAGAGAGAAACTTAAAATGACTGAATAGGTCTCTAAAAATGAAAGTATGTAATCTCATAAATAGCAGCCCTCTCCACACTAATCATTTAACATTAATATGTCAACAATTATTTAATTTTTTACACAGCACCCATATATACACTGAGGAAACAATAATGTATAAAATGTGTAATAGTGGACCACCTCTTTCTCCGTGTAGATGGGTCAAACACCACAAAATTGATCATTTCCCCCTTAAAATATAGTACTCACAAGTTCATGTACACGAGAGAGAAAGGCAACTCTAAAGAATATTTTGTGCCCAAATTAGGAAGGCTCGGAGTGCAGCAGAGTCAAGCTCAGAGCTACGCACTAAAGCCCATTTTGCAAACTCCCTCAAAACAAATTAGTGATGATGATAGCAGAGCACTAAGATCCCGGAGTTCATCTGTTTAATTAACTTGTCGTACTTTAGAATGTATGTGCACACCATAAGGTGAAATGCAGTCCTGAAATATAAACACATTAAGAGTTCATTGAATTTTATTCCTGGCTTCCTGAACCAAAAGATAAATGTAATTTTGCCTGTGATAACAGGCCTAGTGGAAAAAACGGTTATCATATCTTTATTCAAAGGCTGTCCTTCCTCAGCTATCTTTCAAGACCTACACATTTAAGTACTCAAGAGTAAGAGGGATACGAATATTTACATAAAAATGAAGTCATTTGGGAAAGACATGAAGAAATACATTTCTACTTTAATTTTCACTTTTCTCATTTTTATTTGTACTCCTGTAAGAGGTTTTCATCCTCTTTTATAATAATTTATTTCAGGGATTTTGGCACTCAGTGTCTGACTATTGGGTATAATGCACTGCAACTATTTTTTTCTGTGACAGCCCGTGTGACAAAAGCACATTTTTACAGATAAGATTCAGCATGTTAATATCAATGACAACACATGGGAAATTATTTTTTCTCATGGGGAAATTAACATGATGACAAAGGCCTAGGATTGCAATTTATCTTTTTGTCCCACATAAATATAAATTGAAATATAATAGAAAATGATGTTATGAAGTGAATTTTCTTCTCTTCTCTTTTCATATGTAGAAATTGTAAAGGATGCTTTAAATCAATATGTCTGCATTTGGGAAATGTTATTGTATGGCATTGCTGTCTGAGTTTATGCATTTTTCTTACACATGATTGGAATTACTGTTCAGTGATATCCTAATAGAAATAAAAAAAAAATCCTTCTTGAAATAACACCCATAAAAGCAACCAAGTTCTGGGTTACCTGGGTAGCTCAGTTAAGAGGTGGTCTCTTGATTTTGGCTCCAGTCATGATCGAGGGTCCTGGATTTGAGTTCTGTGGTGGGCTTTGTGCTCAGTTGAGAGTCTGCTTGAGTATTCTCTCTCTTTCTCCTACTGCCACTTCTGTCTCACACATATACACAAATGAAAAATAAATCTTTAAAAAAAGCAACAAAGTCCTAAGGATTTGAAATGCAAAGACTTCATCTATAGGGTTCATGTCAAGCTTGGGCTTTGGACTAGCACATCCCTAATCAGGCGTGTTTACCTACTGGCTCTAACAGGGTGGATCAGATCAGAGAAGGAAGAGCCCCTCCTACAGCAGTGGGAAAGGCCTATCAGCAGCACAGTCTTCACAGAAGAGAAGGCTATCTAGCACCTATTCCAACTCCAATTCCTTGAAGAGAATTCCATAGTTAACTTGATTGGAACAGAGCTCTGTTCGGATTCCTTCCATATGAAGAGCCCCCAGAGCAAGAAAACCCTTACTTCATTTCATATGCTCCATTATTCCTAAGGTTGATCTAGTTTTGATGTTTCCTTGCTTTGTCTAGTCCCACCCCCAAATGAACTCCATAGCTCTTTATCTGAATCCATGAGCACCATTGATATTGTCCACCAGAGCTCAGAAATGCAGAGGGGACAAGATCCCATGCTTCTCAAACATTTTCTACTATTATCCTTTCTCATCCTATGATTGAAGCTTTCTGAAGCTAATTGGAGGTTACCACCAATCTTGGTGTCCACATGTGTTCCCAGAAGTGAACTTTATAAAGTTCTTATATGAACTTTATTTTCAGTGTTCTTTCCTGTGGAACCACTAGATGAGTCTGAAGTGCTCGTATTCTACCACCCCATTTGCTTGGGGGTGAAGAGTGTCTAAGGAGCAGGAACCATTCAAATTATGCCATGGAAGTGTGCATGGCTATATAGCTTGTGTAGTGAGGGCAGTGCCATAATACACGGCACGGTGGCATGGTGTTACCATGTCTGACACATGTGCCCACACTTGTGGGACACTATTGTAATCCATGACTAGGGACTAGCTATCCAGTGTAGTCCATTTGACCCACTGAGGCCTATGCTCCAGGGTATGTGGCCAGTTTGCCACGTTGTATGGTGTGTGATTCCCACAGCTGTGCTGCATCCTTGGCTTCCATTTCTTCTAGGATAAGTTGTCATGATTTGGCCCACTCTTACATCTGAGGTGGTCATCCAAGTCCCATCTGTGGTAGATCCATGTCAAGCATGATGATTTGTGGGGCACATGCTGGATCAGCTCATGGTTCCATTCACACTCCCTTTTGAATGATTTCCTTCCCAGTTTGCAAGCTGCTGCCAGGGTCTCTATCCCAACAGAGGGGAACCTTAACAGTCCAATCATTAATCTTCTAGTCACTGGACCATATGGTTAGCCTGTTTTCAATAGCCACAACTCTGTAAACATGTAGCAGGAAGTTGCTGATGAGTATTTTTCACAGCTGTCACTACCACATGGAGTTAGGTCCATTGGGCCGAGCATCCTAGTCTGTTCTCATTCAAAATGTGGCCATCCTTGGGTAGGTGGCTATAGCAGCCTAGTGGGCTCCATCATCATTGAGATTCATGGATCCATTCATGAATCAAGCCATATGGTGAGCTGGAACATCTTCGAGCCCTGGACCCACTCAGCAAAGAGAGAAGTGAGAGCACCTGTTAGAGGGCATTCAGTTCCCTTCAGCAAGGCAGCTACTTATTCATGGAGTTAGCTGATTCCCCAGGGCCCTTGTCAGGCCCAATTGTGAATGTATCATTTTTATTTCATGATGGAGTTTTGCAGAGCCTGCTCTCTCCTATCAGTGGGATTAGTAAGTATTCATGTGAAGACAGGCAGCTCAGGGCTTGGGGTCACATATGGTGCATCAGTGGTCATGTACTGTTTCCAGTAGAGCCCAATAGCAGACTAGGAACTGTCAATGGAAGGGGGTGTATCTGGCAGCTACCTCAGGTAATTTGCATGTCCATGATCAAAAGCCCACTCACTGCAGTGACAGTCATTGGCCACATGCATAATTGTCATTGAGAATTGTAGGCCCACAGTGCTTGCAGGCTCCACTGACCCCAGTTGGAAGGCTGTGCCATTGCATTTTCCAGGACCTCAAACACCTGCTATTGTTGGGGTCCCCTTCAAAGGTGATTGGCCTATAAGGTAAATTTGACTAAATAATGCCCATATGTGGTATATGTTGTCTCCAAATAGTGAGTCTTCCTGGCTACTGAGACTCTATGTTGTTGGGGGAGGCTTCTATAGACAAACTTCTTTTTAACTTTATCAGGAATACTTCTCTGACTACCAGCTCTGCTGGTTCCCAGCATCTGTGCTTGCCGAGCAGGTCCTTTTCAGGGTTGACAGCCCAGCCTGCTAATGTCATAGTTCAATGACCTTATATAAGGCCTGGTCAATTTGTTCCTTAGGCTAGCAATGAGAATGTCATCAATACAGTGGATGATGAGTACTTCTGGAGATAAGCAGGTCTGTTGTAGATCATGGCATATTGCAGGGGAGTTAAATTATCTCTGCAACAAGTTCGGCAAAAGGATCTTGCAGGTCATTTCATGTGAGCACACGTTGGTCCTCATCCTTGTCCCACAAAGAGATTGAGATAAAGACACTAACCAAATAAATAACTGTGCCAGTCTCCCATAGGGTAGACTGCCACCACTCTGGTTATGGCAATGATGACAGGAAACCCAGTAGCCAGGGTGACATCTCATCATTTTTCAATGGTTTCCGGGGGTCAGCCTGCTGGCCAGGCTCTGGGCTATTTGCAGTGATGACAAGGCATGTAACCCTCCTGCTTGCTGTAAGCCCTGAATTACCAAAGTAGTATGTTGTCCTCTGGCTAATGGAAAATGCTGCTTTTGTTGAAAGCCTCATTGGGTTTTGGGTAATTTGGGTGGTGAGTGAGAGTGATGCACCCCACATTACAGATCTAATCCTTTCTTGTGAGGGGTTTACCCCTGAGACTGTGGTGAAGCTTGTACTGCAAGCAGCTAAAATGTCAATACCCCATAACATACTCAGCTGTGGGAATCACTATCACCAATGCCAGCAGTGACCCAAAGAGCCCCATCCACAGTTGTGTACAAACTGGTCTGCCATGGATCCTTGTGCTTCTCCTTTAAATCTCTCACTGCCACCAGCTTTTCCTAATCCTGCAGGGGCCTGGGATTATTGTCACTTGAGCACCTGTGTCCAACAGCCTCATCAAAGTCTGAGTCCCCACATTTCCCCTTGTTACATTCACAGGAGTATGGGGCCATCAGTTCCCCACAAGACCCCACCCTTACTCACTGTTTCTGCAGGGGAGCCTTGGACGTCCAGCACTCCATTCCTTGGAGTGTGGTCAGGGAACTCAGGGCTTCTCTGAAGGACTGGGGATCTTTCCACCACCCATCCTCCTCTTGTCCCTTTGTGACTCTAACTTAACTTCTGACTAAGTGGGACCTGCTTCAACTTTACAATGTTGGCAGAGATCTTCTCTGGGATTCCCACTAACTTCTGTTCTATTTCATTTCAATAGCCAGAGCCATGTTGCTCTGCACATTGACCCTGACCCATACTTTTTCTTCACTCCATTGTTCTTCACATTTTCTTTTTGGCCCTTCTGGTGTAGCTTCCCATTGCCAGGCTTCCATGTATGACTTGAAATGACAATGCTTAAGACAATCTTGTCATTTCCACCATAGAATAGTGTTGTTCACTGGAGCTGCTTAACCATTTCCCCCGTAGTCATTCCAGGGCACAAGAGTAGGAAAATGGGATTTTCTTTTAGGGATCCCCTGCTGCATCCAGGCCTCCAGTGCTGTCCACCACATAAATGTATCATCTGTATCCCCAGGGGCTGGCTCATACAGCCAGGTTTTCATGACTTTACCTGCAGAGCAGCTATGGCCTCATGGATGGTTTCCCAGAGAGTATAGGGAAGTCTCCCTTATTGGCAAGAGTACTCTCACTTGTTGCAATTCAGATCAGCAGTGGCATGGGTTTACTCTGTCTCTGTCTTTTTGGTTGTCCTGTTCAACATGGTCAAAAGGATACTGCCACAGAGGGTCAATGGCTGTGGCTAGTGGAGTTCCCTGTGGCTTGACTAGCCTGCACCACTGGGCCTCAGACATGTTTGTCTACAATGCCTCTTCATTGAACAAGTGTACCAATGAAGCCACAGGACGTCCCCTGGCTTCTGCTCATATATGTCCCTCAGTTTTCATATTTCATCCTCAGAGAAGGACTTCATTTTAGTAGTTTCATTTGCAGCAGTGCCATCAGTGTCTCTGCACTAAGTGAAAGCAAGTCTTGCTTGGAACTTCCAAGCAAACTGACTGGAAGGAGCTCCCTTCATGGAGACCCTTGACTTCTCTTAGATGTCTTCTGTGACCTCAAAGATGCTGTAGGAGCTGCAGGTAGTGTGAGACCATGAAGGCAGCCAAACACCAGGGTCTAGTTTCCTTTCCCTCACTCTTTCTAGGCCCACCTCTCACATCTCCACCCTCCTGCATGACACCAGTTCATTCTTACTGACTTGGAGATTTATCTCTATCTTTCTTATTCTTAGATAACCAGAGGGAGGTGAGCACTTTGGTCACCCAATAACTCCCCAGGAGCCAATTCCATCCTGAGCTGGCTGGATTGATGAACGCTTGTGCCTCCACCATGCCCTGATACACCTTGCTGGTGACCCTGCTCACTACACCAAACTATTGGAGCAAAGTGACACCTATTACCCCAATAGGGGAGAAGTCTTACCTTGTGGACAATAGCAAAAAGCATAACAATGCCCTCAACCAGAAGCAGTAGTACCAGGATGTTAAACCACTCCATGGTTTGCCAGTGTCAGAATCACCAGGAAAGACACGACTCACACAGGCACTGAAGGGAAAAATGCTTTTCTCGCATAGAGAAGACATGAAACAAGATCACCTACAATAGTGGAAATCTGTTCGCCCTGGCCAGCAGGATTTGTACTGCAGCTGATGCATGGAGATAGTCTACAGATACCCCCAATGCTGAGGTGAAGGACGCCATTCCTTCCCTACAGGGAACATATGCAACAATGGGGTTGACCAGGTGCTGTATGGCATAAAATCTTAAGCAGAACTAGGAAGTCCAAAATGGGAAAAGAAATCCCCACATAAGGAGATAAGCCCAGCACCAGCTGTGAGTGCTCTTTATCTCACATTAAGGAAATGGTCCAGATCCAAGGCCACTTTTCTGAAGCAATGCAAGGGGTCAGAATCTACACATGACTACATCTCCCAACAGTGTGGATATATCACATTTTGTGTATCCATTCCTCCCTTATGAGCATTGGGTTGTTTTCTCTTTTTAGCTGTTATAAATAATGCTGCTATGATGCTTAATGTACATGTTTTTGCATGAAAATATATTTTCAAAGCTCCTAATACAAAATCCAGAGTGGAATTGCTGGGTGATGTAGCAACTCTATGTTTGAACTTCTGAGAAACTACTAAAATATTTCCCACTTTGAACCATTTTCATTCTTACCAGCAACACATAAGGGTTTCCATTTCTCTACATCCTCACCAACACTTGTTGCTTTCCATTTTGTTTATTACAAACATCTTAGTAGGTATGAAGTGGTATCTTCTTGTGATTTCAATTTACATTCTCTGATAACTAATGTTGAGCCTCTTTTTATTCACCTGGCCATTTGCTTATCTTTGGAAAATTATCTTTTCTAGTCTTTTGCCTAATTTTAAATTGAGTTGCCTGGCTTTATTCCATGAGTTATAGGAGTTGTTTATGTAGTCTGACACTGGACCAGATGTTTTCTCCCATCATGCTGCTCTTTTATTAACTTACTTGATAGTATCCTTTGAGGTACAAAAGATTTTAATTTTGCTGTGTTCCATTTATCTATTTTTCTTTTGTTGTTTGTGTTTTAGGTGTCCTATTAAAGAAATTGTTGCATAATTCAAAGTCACAAAGATGAACACCTATGTTTGCTTTATAAAGTTTATTATCTTAGCTCTTACATTTAGATTTTTTATCTATTTTGAGTTAATTTTTGTGTATGGTTTGAACTAGCACAATTTAATGGAAAAAAAATCTTCCCCCATTTAATAGTCTTGAAATTCATGTTGAAAAGTGGAACATAACATAAGTTAATTTGTGTAGTCTTAATTTGAATCCATTGGTCTAAACATCTGTTGTATGCCAATACCACATCATTTGACTACTATGGCTTTTCAGTTAGTTTTAAAATCCGGAAGTGTGTGCCCTCCAACTTTATTCTTCTTTTTCTCTGTTTCCTGGTGACTCATTGTCCTTCGCAGTTCCATATGGATTTGAGGATTGGTTTGTCAATTTCTGCAGAAAATGCCATTGAAATTTTGATAGGGATTACAACGAATTTGTAGAAAAATTTGAGGGTTGGTGTTATCATTGCAATATTGTCTTCTGATCCGTGAGTTCAGGGTGGCTCTCCGTTTATTTATATCTTCAATTTCTTTTAACGAAGTTTTGTAGTTTTCAATGTGTGTCTTGGATTTATTCTTAATTATTTTATTGTTTTGGATGTTAATGTTAGAATCTTCAAAGTTTCTTATATTTAATATCATATCATCTGCAAATAGGGATACTTTTAATTCTTTCTGATCTGGATGTTTTTTATTTTTTTCTCTTGCCTGATTGCCCTGGCTAAGATTTTCAGTCAATATTACCTAGATACATTGAGAAAAGACATCCTTGTCTTGTTCTTACTTTTAGCAGGAAAACTTTGTTTTTATAGCATTAAGTTCTATGTTATCTGTGAGTTTGTCATACATCCCCTTGATCAAGCTAAAGAAGTTCCTTACTATCGCTAGCCTTAGTTTCTAATTCTTGTGTTATTTTATCCTGAAAGGGTGTTGGATTTTGTCAAATGATTTTTCTGCATCAGTAGAGATGACCAGGTATTTGGCTTTCTCCCTTCTGTCATATAGTGCATTGTAACAATTGGTATTTGTATGTCAAGCCCAACTTCATCCCTGGGACAAATTTCACCTGGTAATGGTGTATAATCCTTTTGATATATGAAATCCTTTAAAAATATCCTTCCCTCCTGGATTTGGTTTACCAGTATTTTGTTGAGGATTTTTGCATGCATAAAGATAATAGGTATTGGTCTGTAGTTTCCTTTTCTTGTGGCATCTTTGTTTAGCTTTGATATCACAGTAATTCTGGATTCACTGAATGACTTGGGAAGTGCTAAAAAACCCTCTTTGTCTTTACAGAGGGACTGTGCGTGTGTATGGGTTAGGGCACACCTTTGACACTCAGCCAGACAACTGAGACTTCTGTTTTAGCCTTCACTGCCTCTTTGTAGATCTCCAATGTCAATCAAAGGCCAGAGTTCAGGGTCTTCTCAGGTCTTTGCTGAGCATATGTACAGCATACGCATTTGTGCAGCCTTCTTGAGTCAAAGAATGTGTTAGAGTTTGTCAAAGCCCTGTTCTCCTAAGCTCTCATTCCCCAATCTTTCTGCAAAAGCTCTTTGTTTAGTCTATTGTTTGTTCCAACTATTATTCATTGCTTCAGGCAGCTGTGGTTAAAACATGTTCCTATATATACTTTGGACAGATACTCAGCACTCAGTAAGTTCTGAGTTAGGTGAAGCAAAGACTACTCTTTTGAGCCAATCTTTCAGACTCAGCCACCAGCAGGCAATACACAACGACAAAATACAAATAAAACAAATGACTATAAATGCATAGAATTCTTTGCAGTTGAGGTCAGTTCTGCCTTCTTCTGTACCTTAATGCAATCTGGACTGTCATTTTCAAGGCTACAGCTAAGCTGGGAATTGGGACTTGGGACTAGGGTAAGTTAAAATGACACATAGCTTTCTGTTCTTGCCAAGACACAGACACTTTTCTTGAATGAATTCTCCCTGGTTGCTGCAAGCTTTTGGATAATTTCCAGAGTTCTGAAAAAGTTTATTCTCACATGCCCCGTCCCCAATTATTCCATTGCTTTTATGGAGAGGCAGACCTTTGGCTTTCCTTAATCCGTTCCCTTTGCTACCTCATAAGAATTTAACTATCCACTTTTATATCAGCATTGGTGCTCATCTGAGATGGAAACAAATAAAGCCAACCAACATAAGCCATGCAAACTTGGAAAGATGCAATACATATGTACATACACAAGAAGACTCCTCTTCCCAGTTTATTTTAGTTGACTTACTCATATTATCTATGGAGGCTATCTGCCATATTTAGTATTTTTATTTTTCTTTAATTAGACACTATGGAATGGCCTTCAAATTATAACACAACAAAGGTAATATTAGAGCCAGATAACTGAAAGAAAATCCCTTTTCATTTTGCTTTACAATAATTCAGGGAAAATCACGGCATGTCTTTATGGGATTTTAGGATTCATGCATCAAAGTGACAGACTGGAAAGTTAGGAAATGATGCTGTAGTCCCAAGAGCCTGCCTCCAGGTCAGGACCAGATGGCTCTTGCTCTCTCCTTTGTAAGCAGTCAGAGCACTTCTGACCGATGCTGTGCTATAGAGGGAAATATTCAGGGAGTGGATGTGTGAAATGAAAACCTAAAGAAAGCTTCCCTCAGCAAGTTTAGACAGGCTCTTCTCTGCCCTATGAGCAAAAAGAAAACAAACAAAACAAAACAAAGCACACAAGCTATGTTCTCTGAATTCTCTAGCAAAGGCTTATATGTACGCATATTTTCCATTGCTAAGATCACAGCTAAGTGACATATACACAATCAAACTGATAATATGAACTGTCTTAAAATGACTTTATTGTCAAATAAAGCAAGAATACACACTGCTAACCCTCCAAAAAGGAATATATTAAGGTCTATTATGATATTTTTGAAGAAATAGGATGAAATCTTACAATAATTCTGTTATAATTTGGAACACTGAATACTTATTGAACAACTATTATGTGGTAGACAATTTTCAAGATCTGGAGATTAAGGCTGTCAAATAAATTACAAAGATATTCCATTAAATTTTAATTATAGATAGCAAACACATTTTTAATGTATGGTTCTTAATATTGGGACATATAAAAATTGTCATTTATTTGAATTTCAACTTTGGATGGGCATTCTGTATATTTATTTACTAAATGTGCCAAATCTATAGGAAATACAACTGTGGACAAGATATGATTATGACTCCTCTTACGGATTTTAGCAGGCTGAGAGGTGTAATTAAATGGGCAGGGGTAACTCAGAGAAATTACTCCAATAAGAGTGGTGAGGAGGATGTACAGCCCCCTCCATAAGGTGGTCAGAGAAGTTTTGTGGAAAAATCAACAGGTTAAAAATCAACAACTTAAAAATCATAGGAGGAGAAAGTATGAAGAATAAGTATAAAATTAGAAGGAAGAGCTTATACAGATGCTTAAGAATATAAAAGACCTTCACTGAGGAATTGTAATTGATTCATATTCCCAGAGCATTGTACTGCATGTGGAAATTTGATATAGGAATCCTAAGATCCCATATAGACCAGATAAGTAAGTCCATATTGTATGGACTTACGAGGACATTGTAAGAGGGCTTGATGGAATCATGTATGGAGAACATTCACTCTGGCTGTGGTCGGGGCCAGGTGGGGGGGTGGGTGGGTAAATCTGGGGAATCAGGCCTAAGTCAGGGAGTCGCATCCACGGTCTGTTTCCATGTCTGATTCCTACTGTAAGACTAGAAGAATGAAAACGGGGATGGAGACAACCAGATCTAGTTTTGAAAGATCAGTTCAAGTTACTGACTGAAAAAATAAGCAAGAAAGCCTTCAGGAATGTTTAAGTTTCTGCCGTTGGTGACTAGATGCATAGGGTCACCTGTACTGATACAGGGATGAATTAGAGGAAATGAAGATTTGGGAGAATTTAATTTAGACAAAGTATAGGGGAATCCAAAGGTGGAAATATTGAATGTTTGTGTAAATTATATATATTTACACACATATACATATGCATATAGAACACACATGCAATCATACTCTTTATGTGTGTAAAATGTGTATTATGCGGAACGTTGGAACCAAATGATGTATGATTGAATCATCAGCCTGCTAATGATCCCTGAAGCTTTTGGAATGGGCTTGTTCACCCAGGAATAAAGAATAGAGAGCAAGAAAGAGGAGTCCCAGAGTAGAACTTGAGGAATCAACCCATGGCATTTAAGCAGCTGCCAAAGGAGGCACCTGAGATAACATAAAAAGTTAGAGGATAATGTGTTGATGAAAAATCCCCCCCAAAAAAAGATTTAAGGAGGGATAAGCAATAGTATCAACATTAACACACATACAAAGTAAGGACGCTATAGTTAAATATAGGACTCACTGAATTACATACCAAGGACAGGGGTGGCCAATGTCCATAGTTCACTAGCTTACTTCACCTATTTTTCTTTTAGATTTTGGGAGAATGTTAAACTTCCTTTTTAAAATCAATTTAATTTTATATTATTGTTAATTTATCATCATTACAATTATCAGTAAGTATGTTGACTAATTCCTCCTCAGTAGGATGATGTTTTCAACAAAAACCAGTCCAACTTCCATGCCTGGTTGCAACTTCCCAGTTGAGATTTTAGCTGACAAATCTTCATATGTTTCCTGATTTGTTTTTGTTATCCAGGAGATTGCTTTTCTACTGCTTTGGAAAAACAAAATTTATTTCATAGATAAAGAATCCATTCATATTTAAGATTAGAAAAAATATTGCCATTTCCTTCCTCAAATTCTTTTTTTTTAAGATTTTATTCATTCATTCATTCATTCATTCATTCATTCATTCATTCATTCATGAGAGACACACAGAGAGGCAGAGACATAGGCAGAGGGAGAAGCAGGCTCCATGCAGGGACCCATGACCCTGGGATCACACCCTAAGCCAAAGGCAGATGCTAAACTGCTTAGCCACCCAGGTGGCTCTTTTTTTTTTAAATAATTTTATTTATTTGACAGAAAGAGAGAACACAAGCAAGGAGAATAGCAGAGGCAGAGGGAGAAGCAAACTCTCCGCAGAGCTGGGAACCAAAGGTAGGGCTCCATCCCAGGACCCCAGGATCACGACCTGAGCTGAAGGCAGATGCTTAACCAACTGAGCCACCCAGGCGCCCCGCTTTCCTCAAATTTTAAGGCATAGTTTCTCTCAACCTGATTCTGCTGTTGATGTGCTCATGGGTGACATGGAGTTGAACAGCCAAGTTTGCTCCTACCAATTAAGAGTTACTTAAGCAATAGGCTGGGAGAGGCAATATTTCCAGTTTACTGCCGGTGCTGAGAGCAACAGTGAAATGAGAACTACAAAATCATAAGTAGTTAGATCTGGTGATCTGGTGGGACCCTAGAGAAATCTTATACCTCATTTTCAATGGAAGAAACCATGGCTTTGAGCAGTCTATTGATTTCTCCAAAGTCACACAGCTAGTACTCAGAACTCTTGTTCTTCTGGCCTCTTCCCCCTGGTGCTTTGCTGGATCTATTTCCTTGACCAGCAATTCCCCAATCTCAATATTACCAGGGCTGGAATGGCCAATTTGGAAAGGTTGCCTAGTCACGGGAGCAACAGAGAAATGGGAGAAAGATCAAATCAAGGAAGAGTGAATGGAGAAGCAAGCTCAGTGTTGCCAAAGTTAGGGAGCATTTGTACCACACACCAGGCAGCCAGGAACAATGGCTAGGACATATAGCACCGTTGAGACCCAGCACAAAGCCAGCTTCATGAAGGCTCGCAGCCACATGCTAACTGGGCAGAGGACCAGGAAAGACAGCTGTATGGGAGCCCCAGTCTAGAGACATGCGGAAGAAAGCGGAAACTTGAAATGTGTGGCCAACGAGGGGTACCAGCATCAATAAACTAGAGCATATTGAGTAAATAGGCTCCTTATTTCAGTCAGTGGCTGAAAACATAAGGCTAAAGCTGGCTGTAAAGGTTCCTCTTAAGCCTCTTGGACATGTTCTTCTGATCTGAAGAGAATGTCATTCCATCTGAGCAGAGGAAGAAAGAGGCAGGTGCATCTTATCGTTATAGAGTGTCTTCTATGGGCATGTCTCAGACCTATGTTAATTCTTTTTTTTTTAAATTTTTAAAATTTATTTATGATAGTCAGAGAGAGAGAGAGAGAGAGAGAGAGAGAGAGAGGCAGAGACAGAGGCAGAGGGAGAAGCAGGCTCCATGCACCGGGAGCCCGATGTGGGATTCTATCCCGGGTCTCCAGGATCGCGCCTTGGGCCAAAGGCAGGTGCCAAACCGCTGTGCCACCCAGGGATCCCCAGACCTATGTTAATTCTAACTAAAATTCTATCAGCTTGCTATTTTTTTCTCCATTTTACAGATGAGGAAATTGACCTGAACAATAAGAAGAATCTTACTCAAGGTCACATAGCTGTCAATGAAAGAGAGGAGTCTCAGATTCAAGTCGGGTTAGAGCCCCATTTCCCATTTCAGATGTCTTCCCAGGTGCACGGTGGATCAATTATGGAGGAGAAAATCATAGTGAAGTAACTAGGGGCAGCCCCATTGGATTTTAGGAGATTTAGAGCTGGAGTGATCTAAATTTTGAGAAATTAGGGATGAGGATGGAACTAGAGCTTTGAGTGAGGCTGGAACATATTTCAAGGCTGAGCACTGGCATGTGCAGCTCAAAGAATGGTGAAGCAGTGGTGAGCTGGAGGCAGCTCATATATACTTGTGAGAGACAGTGGTTACATTGATGGGATTCTGTCTATTCAGGTAATGCAACCATTATTAAAAATCATGTTATATCTAGAAAAATGCTGCTATGGTTGATGTCAGAGAGATTATGGTCTATGCTCTCTCAAGGACTCTTCTGGTCTCAGGTTTCACATTTAGGACTTTCATCTATTTTGAATTTTTGTGTGTGGTGTGTGGTATGTGGTGTGTGGTGAAAGAAAGTGGGCCAGTTTTATTCTTTTGCATGTGGCTGTCCAGGTTTTTCAACATGATTTCTGGAAAAGACTGTGTTTTTTCTCATTGGATGTTCATTCCTCCTTTGTCAGAGATGAATTGGCCCTATAGTTGTGGGTTTTATTGATTTATGAGTTTTCTGCTCTATCCTATTGATCTATGTGTCTATTTTTATGCCAGTACCATACTTTAAAAAATATTTATTTGTTTATTACATATAGAGGATAGAAGTAGAGATGTGGAGAGAAGTAGAGTATAATACTAAGTAAAATAAGCCAGGTAGAGAAAGACAAATACCATATGATTTTACTCATATGTGGAACTTATGAAACAAAACAAATGAACAAAGGAAAAAAAGAGAGAGAGAGAGATAAACCAAGAAATAGACTCTTCACTATAGAGAACAAGCTGATGGTTAACAGAGAGGAGGTGGGGTGGGGAGGAGCACACTTGTCATGACAAAAAAAATAAAATGGAAAGAAATTCTATTATAAACGTGCATACAAATAAATTATACCAAAAAAAAGGTGAATATCCAAAACTCATTATTTCCTAATTATTATATTACATCTTTTGATTATCAATGCTATTGAAGTTATCTACACATATTATTTCTGTAGTAGAAAGGGTGTACTATTTATCACTGCCCAGCTTTGTGTTCAATAATACCACATTGGGAGCATGAAATTGGCCATGATGGAAGTAGTTATTCAACAGAAATTGGCAAATGCTACAACTTGAGCCTTTATCTTTGGTCTTGTGGACTATCCAGACTTAAGAATTTGATGATGGATAAGTCAGAGTAAAGGTAAAAGTATGTTATATCTCTCATTACTTTTTAAATCACATAAAATATTGTCGAACCATGGCTGAAGTGAAGCTATTGGTTGACTATCGACACAAGATACAAACACAAAGTTCACAAGGTGAACTAAATAAAAGCATTCTGTGAAAATCAAAAACCCAGATGGAATTTATGGTAAAAGTATCATATATTTTGTTATTAATTACCAGTTACTTGCCATACATTTTTACATGGATAAAATATAACACAAACTTATGTGTACATACACATATACATTTTATTTTTTTCTGGAGGGTCAGTTGTTTAAATGTGCTCTAGCCTACCACCAAGTGAAGGGGATCAAAGTGATGAGGTCAGCTGAGCAGGCTGGCATAGGTCAATACACAAAAACCAGAAACGGAACATAGTAGCCAAAGCAGAAAGTGATTGCAGTGATGAAAAGTGCTGTAATCATTTCCTGCAAAAGAGCTACAACAACCCTGATGGTCTTAACAACGTGGCCTTTTAATTGAAATAGCTGTTGGCACCATGGATACATATATAGGGAAATAAAGAACAAGATATTTAAAGTTCAGAAGATCCAATGATGCTTATAGAAATTGATGCAGAAGCACAGGATAGAGAAGTGGGAGTGAAGGAGAATCTATGAAAATCCATGCTTGTGTTACTGCATTTGCCAGGTTAGACTCCTGTAGAGATAAAAACACCCACCTTCCAATTATTCAAATGTGGAACTCTGGCAAATACATGCTCTCATATTCTCTTCCTTGTCATTTATTAATCCCAGCAATATAAACCAATGGGAAGTTGATTTTCTAGATATGAAGAACCTCAGATAAATTATAATCCTGCCTGTATTTTTCATTAAATGCATTCTGTTCTTTGGAAGTCTTCTTGTTTGTTTATAAAATGTTTCTGCCTTTTTATTAAAATTGGGCTTCCTTCTTCATTCATCTCGGAAGTGATATTGCAGAAAACCGTGTCATTTAAAAATCATTCCATCACTGTGTACACCCCAGCAACTTTTCTTTGTACTGTGACTTAGATATTCCTTTCCCAGCAGTCCTGGGAACCTTCCCTTGTTACATCCTGCCTCCTTCTATCTTCTATGATGAGAGCTGTCTTCCAGCATTTCCAGTATTTTTTCTCCAAGACTTAAAGATTTTATTTGTGAAATTAGGAAACATTTTGTAAACCCAATGTCTTTATTTCTTTTTAAATGTTTGCTGCTTTAAATCAATTGATTTGATTCAGGATTTTTCTTTTTAGAGGAGTTTTCTCACTTTACACAAAAATTTTTCCAGTATAAGATTTGGGGGGGAAAACACAAAAATATGGAATGTTTATGTTGTTATTGTTGTTATTTTATAAACCAAAGCTAATTGCAGACAGAGTTGAAGTAATGATAATGGAGAAATTTTTCCTTGTTAAAAAACGCTATAATGAAACACTCCAATTTCTATTTTATTTATTTTTTGCTATGTGATTAGAGCATACTGTCACAGGGTTATACCCTTACTCCCATGTAAGTCTAGCTATACAACAAGCACCACAGCTTATGAGGAATTCACAATTTAAATACAGAGTGGTAATATATGTAGCAACTTAATGATATTCAATACAACACAAACTACAGGTTACATGACAGCAAAGTTGTTAATCAAAAACATTGAATTAAGCCGCATTCCTATAATAGGGCAGTCATTTTCATAAATTCCACTGTTTAATAGTACACACTGCTGAAGTAGTCAGTGGATTTATGTCTGGTTGACATTTTGTACTCAAACAGTGTCATTATCAATTGGGCCCTATTACATATGACTTTATTTTGGGCTAAGGACTCATACTTTCTATAAGACTAAGACTCATCAGGTCAAGGGCTTTGTGGCATCTTTACGGCTTTTGCCCATTACACATTGCTTGGTTCATGCATATTACTTGGAAGCATGATATGTAATTGCAAAATTAGTACCCAACAGTCTATTTAATAAAGAAATATGAATGAATATAAGTAGCATAAACTGTAAACTATTCCTTTTATCTTTCTTGGTTGAGATCGGGTTCTACTAGCAGAGTATGGATGTCAGCTCTAGCCGAAGGAGGGCCTAAGCAATTGAAAAGTTTCGGATAAGAGCCACAGAGTAATTTTAGGGCAATATTCAACTGAAAGGATCAAAAAGCAAGGCACTGTCAGTGACAGTCTACTGGTACTTGATGCGATTGATGTAGTATGAAGAGCTGCTCTCTTTGTTCTGGAAAGCAGAACAAACAGCCTGATGATTTGAATTAAGTATGAGGAAGTAATATAATATCTTTTATTCCTATCTTAATCAAATCATCCCATTGTTAGAGATCAGAAAGTTCTTTCTGTATTGACAATGTTGGCAAGCACCTACGGCAGATTTCATAGAAGCAGGAAAATCCAACTCCTTGTCTTCACTGAGGCTGGAGATCACGCTAATGGTATTGTTTCCCTCCATATAAAATATTAGCCATTGCCTACCATAATCCTTTAGAATTCACATGGCCTTACGAAATGTAATTTAGATCTTGCAGTTGTCAATACTGATGTTATTTGTTTGCTAGATTGCTGACGCTTTTCCCTCTGAAGACAGTAGCAAGGTATCTCAGGGTGTATGTGGTGTTGATGAATCCTGAGAGGGAGTGCCAAGAAGAGAGAGAGGAAAAAAAAAAAGACAATCAAAGAATAAAAGAGTATATATTCTAACAAATAAAATATACCTATCTTAAAGTAATTATTTTTTTATTCATAGGAGTGAAATGAAATTTATGTACTATTTCTTCTTTTATTATTCTGGAATTTGATGAAGCTCTTTCAGAATGTGTTATTATATAACAGAAAACAATCTTTCTTGTTCTTATGCAAAAGATAAGTTACTGAGAAAAGAGCTATTAAATCTTTTTAATTGTTCAGTAATGATTAATAAGCTATAAATAATTAGGGTGGTGATATTAACTGATGCCATCACAGAATAATAAATTTATGCAGAGCTTTGCAAAAGCAGCTTCAAATGTGCCTCAGAAGTAAAACACTGGCTTCAAGACTATTTACCTTCACATAAAATAAAATATACCCCAAATTTAATTAAAAAATCAGAATTATTACTATAATAGATGCATTTTTTTTTCTTCATTAGATCTCTTTAACTCTTCATCTTGGTTTATTGACTGACTTTATTTAGGATCTGAATGAATACAGTATGTAACATTTGGTAACATTTGTGCCATATATTAGCCTAATGGCAGAAGGTATTATATATCATACAGATATATAATTCTAGTGTCTTAATTATTTTCATATTTTTATAATCCATCATAAAATTCTGCACTTTTGAGAATATCTTAATACATTTAAAATGTCTCACACATAATTTATTGATGTGTTTATCCATTATTCAACAAATATTTATTTGTTGCTTCTTATGTGCCACCTGGAAGCTATCACAAGGAATTCAGGGGTAAACCAAAGAGTAGCCCAGTGAAGGATTCAGATAGACAATTAAATAGAGAGGTAATGTGACAAGAGTATGTATTGGAGATTGAGAAAACAGGAGAAGGGATCTTTAGATGAAATGGTCTGGGAAGGTCTACTAAATACCTCATACTTGAACTGAATGTGGGGACCTAAGAAATAGCTGGCCAGGAAGATCCAGGGAAAGGAAGAGGGAGGAGGCTTTACAAAGCCTCCTACCACTCTAACGCCACAGCCCAACATGGAAAGATGGGGGTCTAGGGGCCATTGGCTACCCCGTGCTCTAGAGAGGGGAAGTCAATAGCGACTCAGTTCCAATGGGGAGTATTGTTTAAGAAACACCTTTAAGGAAAAATGAGTTTTATTTGGACATTTTCTGGTTGTGGTATTTGTGAAGCATTTACTTGTAGATTTTTGTTGAGTAAGTAAATTGAAACTCAGGAGACCCTGCTGAGCTGGAGACCTGAAGCTTGGTGTTATCAGCATCTTGATGGGTAAATAACCACAGGGAGAGTTGAGATTGTGAAGGCAGAGGAGGGTTCAGATGTCCAGCCTGGAGGAGTCTGGACACTGCATGGACAGCAGGGTAGCTGGGGCCCAGGAAAGCTGTGCCAGCAAGCATGCGTGCATCATGCTACTAAGGATGGCTGAGGACTGAGGAAGTGTTAACTGCAATCTCTTATTTTATCAGGTGTGGTTTTATTATGGAAGAGGCAAATCATACCTGGGCTGAGGGGAATGATCCTGCACAATAAGATGTTTTAATGCATAAAAGAGGTCACCAAAAAAACACAGGTGTAGGAACTTGAATTTATGGTATGTTATCACCCTTTGATTACAGAATATTTGATTTTTAAAAAAGTTTTTGTTTTTGTTTGTTTGTTTAGAAATGGGAGGGAAGAAGGAATACTAAGGGTGGGATTCCAGGGACAGTAGCATTTCCATAGATGTCAATATTTTTTTTTTCAATGAAGTAGAGATGGCACCAGCTTTTTAAGAGAGAGTAGTGGTATTGTTGCCAGATTTAGCATATACAACTACAGGATGCCTCGTGAAATTTGAAATTCCAGATGGCAATGAGAAATGTTTTATATACATATGCCCCATGCAATATTTTGAAGAATATATGTCACTTGTAGTGAAGGAAGGAAATGTCTCTAGCACACATTACAGAGAGCAGAGACCAAATTTCCTCTAAAGATAGAAGTGATGGGTGACCTGTGAGGCCATGTCAAGGTGGCAATGAATGTATTAGTGGTGTCAGGTTGCTGATTCTGCAAGTTTCTTCAGGAACATTCCACTGCATGCATAAGGAAGATTCAGACATAGATTTGCAGCTGATTGGGTTTATAGAGTTGTACATTGGTGGGCCAAGTCCAATGGAAGGAGAGGAACAGAAAGGAATTTGGGATATTTTTTAAAGAGTAGTTGTAGTGATTAAGGTAGGTATGCATGTGACTTCAGGGATATTATGGTATCTGGTGATGAGAATGTTCATGATGTCATCTTGGGAATGGGGAGTTGAGGGCAAAGGGAATAAAAATGTGAGGTGATCACAGAGATGACAATAATAAGTGGTTGGAAATTTTACCAAGTTAGTGGGAGTAAAGAGAAACCCAGGAACAAAGACTATAGCTTTGAACAAATGAGACCATACTTGAGTTATCAAGATCAGTAAACCTATAGGAATGATTATTTTCTTTTTCTTTCTTTCTTTCTTCTTTCTTTCTTTCTTTCTTCTTTCTTTCTTTCTTTCTTTCTTTCTTTCTTCTTTCTTTCTTTCTTTCTTTCTTTCTTTCTTTCTTTCTTTCTTTCTTTCCTTTCTCTTTCTTTCTTTCTTTCTTTCTTTCTTTCTTTCTTTCTATCTTTCTTTCTTTCTCTTTCTTCTTTCTTCTTTCTTTTCTTCTGCATGAACCAGATGAACCGGCTCTCCTTTTTATTCCCCCTCTCCTGCTTGGGGCAAGGGAGACAGAGGTGGTGCGGCTAAGGAAAATGAGCCTGTTCTTCCAATTTTCTGATAAGCACATGTTCTTAGGAAAGGATATCAGTAGTTCTCTATGAACTTAGAATTGCATTTTTAAATCGATGGCCAAAATCAACATTATTTAATATGTTTTATTAAGGATTTTCTCCTATAAAGGTTAAGAATCTATTACAGTGCTTCTCATTATGACATATTTCATTTCTTTATTTTGTATCCCATTTCATATTTTTACTATGTATAAAAGAAAATTGAATTATAATTCCAGAATGTACAAATATGTTCTCAACTAAAGCAGGATTCTAGGAACTTATGACCAGACCACCAACATTAGCTGCATAAGAACTATATCTCTTTATTTTTTTTTTTCCATTACATTCTTTGGTTCTTATTTGGAGCTCCATTTTGACTGCTAGTGGAAAACTTTTCCTAATAGCTCAGGAAAACTCACTCAGGTCATTGTCTTTCAACCTTTCCCAGGTAAGCTCTGCCAATTTTTGACCCTTCTCTATTTATTCCAATTCCCGTGATTTCAATTTTAAGTTTCTGGGAGACTAAGTAGTAATGTCTTTTCACTTGTGAATAATGAGGAGTATTTTCCCAAACAGAGCCGGAGTCAGATACCTTCAATAGACAATTGCCCCAAATAAATAGATTCTCACACCTTAGATTTGAGACTGGACCTGGAAGGATAGCTGGGTGCAAGGCCTCTTCCCACAAACTCCCTTATATTTCCCCTCCAATTTGTTATTTTTTCATTATCTTCCAGTTTAGAGGATCTTTAGGCACATAGGGATAGTTGTAGTGAGACAAATTGTCTCTGTTTGAACACACATTCTTCCAAAGTTCCAAGTTTTTCATCTGATCCTTGGCTCTTAAAGGCTAATCAGACATTTCCTGTATTATAAAAATTAAAACAAGGGAAGGCCAGAAATACACACAAATACTATAGCTATTTAAGTTAACATAGGCCTATATGTATATACATGCAGATAAACACTCATATTCATGTGTTTGTGTGTGTATTATGTCCATGAAATTGAGGGCAATAGAGAAAAATAAAGAAGGATTTTTAAAAAGGCCTGGAGTGTGGGGTAAGGTGAAACTGCCAAAATGGGAATGTTTTCTCTAATATGATGAAGGTTCCACAGTGACCTAAGAGAGGTGAACCACATGCATATTCCAGGCAAAGTATTCAGGCAGAGAGTATTTAGCACATAAAGCTCTGAGACCTGAGTGACTAGGTCATAGTGTGTGTGTGAAGGGGGGACGCGGGGTGGGGGAGAGACAGAGAAATGAAGGGCAAGAGTGAGGGAGGGAGGAAGACAAGTTGTCAGATGCAGAGTGGGGAACAGGATCAAATCCTCAAGTTCTGTAGGTTACTGCCAAGACTTCACAGTTCAGTGGAATGAGATTTTAAACCAACTATTAGAGGGGAATGACATAATCCAAGCGATATTTTCAAAGGGTCACTCAGTTGGGTAGAGAATTGGCCCTTAATGGAGGGGTTACTCCCCTCCAATCAGCAGTTACTGAAATGACCAAGTGGAGAAATGATTGTGCTTTACCAGATAGTAGCTGGGAAGATTTCAGAGATAGTCAAGATGCTGGACATATTTTGAAGGTGGACCTAAGAGCATTTGTTGATGCATTAGGTATAATGTGTAGGAGAACTTATGACAAATAGTTTACAGTAGCTATAATACTTTTTCAGATGGTGACTGTTAGCAGGTATAGTTTTGATGTGTACCTTAGACTCCTAAAATATATTTATCACTTATGTAATATTAACATAACATAACATAAAGATTCATTGATTTACCCAAGACCAGAAGAGGTATTAATGTCCCAGCAAAAGTATTTTAGTAGATGCAATAAAGATTAAGATTTATGTTCACAAAAAGACTGTAATGATAGGCGCTAATAATATTATCAGTGCTCCTCTATTTATCTTCTCCTTCCCCCATAATAGCTGTGCTCCTTGGAGTCACTTGCATTTCAAAGAGATCGTTCCTAAAGACATGCTACAACCACTTGTCAATATAAATGTTCACAGTGATTTCATCTTCTAAACTAAGACTAAAATTTTCATACTCAGCATTAAAAATGTATCATTTACTAAACAACACTTTAATCTTTTTAAAATAAGATCGTCAGTATTTGAGACTATGCCAATTTAATGTAATGAGATTTATATTAAATATCTGTGCATTGGTTTGGGTATATTCTTAGACAAAGTTCTTCATGGAATATACATGCATTTATGTAATTATACAAATGCTCATACATTCAGATGGACATGAAAATTTTGAAATTATTTAATTATTTGTGTAACTTTTATTTCATCCTGGTCTATCTAATTTCAAATATGGTACTTTTTATAACTTCTGTTTCTGATAGCTTATACAAATTGTTTTCACATTTTATCTCAGTTGATTATCAAAGTTACTTTAAAAGATATAAGTCAAAATTTGGTACGTGGAAGAAATTGAAACACTAATGATTAGTGGACTTACTTATTTAAATACTAGGAGTTTTATCCAAGATGTGGATTCCAAAATTATGATTTCAATTTCTCTAAAAATATTCTTTGTTGTATTCTTTTTGAGTAGATAGTAGCCGGGGCAGGTGAGCAAGTAACCATTATTATTAGAATTGTCTCAAGAGGTAAATATCATGGCTGATGTACTGTAGAGTAAGTGTATCTCTAATTGTGACCAAGATACGCGGAGATTTCTGGAGAAAAAAACTCATTCTTGAACTGTCTGAACAATTTGTCAGATGATGGAGCTGAGGCTGGAGAGTTATAATAAATTGCAATTAAATGATGGGGACAGGATCCATCCTTGTTTTCCCTGATTTCAAAGTCTGCAGCATTCTGGGACACGTACCTGGGTGGCTCAGTGGTTGAGCATCTACCTTCAGCTCAGGGAGTGATCCTGGCTGGGATCCAGTCCCACATCAGTCTCTTAGATTTGAAATTCTCTGGGTGTCTCATGAATAAATAAATAAAAATCTTAAAACAAAACACAAAGTTTGCAGCATTCCTATGATATCAGATCCTCTTCTAACAAAGTTAAATGAGTCTGCACGTATGACGTTTAAGTAATTTCTAAAGTCTCCAAATGAAACACATATATATAAATTTCTACCTGCGGGTATAATAGAGGAAGAACAGGGATTCTGGGGGAACTTATGATCACTATGGAGAGTCCCAGAATTTCTGCTATTAAGTTCTCTCAGTGAAATACTAGAAGTCTAGGAAAGGTAAGAAACAATCTTACTTCTTATGCATTGCTGCTTATTAGAACTCTCTGTACTACCCCGTGCCCCAACATTTAAGAGAATTATGAAGACTTTGATGAAAGCGTATAGCACAGCAGTGAAAATCATGAAAAGACAGGAAAATAGAATCTACTAGGTCAGGTTAAGGAAAGGGACACTGATGAGGATGGCAAATTTTAAAATTATTATCACATATATGAAGAATGTGTTCCTATTTCCTCATCTTAAACTGAACTTGGGAGAAAAGGTTTAAAATAGCAAAATATGCATTTATTGTAGGTAAAGTGTTTGAAATACTGAGAGAGAGATATAAAACCGATTTGTTTGTGGTATCATTTTGTGGCGTAAATCACAAGGACAGAAAAGGAACCAACCTGGGGTGGAGGCATTATTCTGCTGATGTTATGTTATGTTATGTCCTATCTGGACACAGATAGGGAGGCGAGAGATCAAGAATGGGCTTTAGCTCTCACTTTCTCCTATATCATGAAGTCTTGAGTGTTATTGTCCAAGGAGGAACCATTTTTGAGGATGAGTATTTTAAAACCACTTGAAAGCTTTTGAAATAGAGATTTATTTTTTGAACAGTTTTAAGTTCATGATAAAACTTGAGCAGAAGGTACAGGGATTCCCTGTATTACCCCCCACTGCTGCCTCCCATGTGGACAACTTCCCCCACCACAGAACCCCTGTCCTACAATCGATGAACCTACATGGACACACACCATTGTCAAGCAGTCTGTAGTTCAACATTACAGTTCACTCTTGGTGGTTTATCTTCCATGGGATTTAGAACTTTGTTTATTTTTATTTTATTTTATTTTTTTTTTAGAACTTTGTTTAAAACATAAAACTCCGGCAAGTACAACAGGTTAGAGAAAAGTATGTCTTGTTGGGACCAGAACTCAAGAGCCAGGCTGTCTTAACTCATCCAGAACCTAGGGAAGCTTTCCAACCAGGAGGCCAGGTTTAAAGATACTTGTATGAGAAAGAGACCTGAATTTGCAGGTGGACAGATCCTCCTTCTAGCTCTGTTAACTTTGAATAACTTAATCTACATTGCCATGATTAATTTCCCCTCTCTCCAAAATAGAAATCATACCAAACCTCACAGGCCTTTGAGAAAGATTTAAATGAGTTCAGGTCTATGTAATACTTACTGTATCACATGGCACAAGTAGTCATTCAGTGAATGATAGATTTCCCTAAACTTTCTAAGTCTTATTTTTCTCAAGACTGATGTGAGTAATCCCATTTCTGTCTTCTTCGTAGTTTACAGTGGTGATGGTACATTGAAACGAGTGACATTTTATTATCATTGTTCATAAAGATCATGAAATATTGTAAGATGCCAGCCTCAAAAACAGGTTACATTTGGCATAATGTAGATCTGCTAATGAAACTCGAGTAATTATCTAAAAATAATTAGAAAGCTGAAGTTTTGGATTATTTTTTATCTATAGAAAATTATCTATTTCAAATAAGCCTCTAAGCTTAACTATTTTTTTCCCTGCTTAGGTTATTTCTATGTGACTATCATATGCATGGGGAAATAGAAAAGACAAAAAGAAGGCACTCTTTCCAATAATTTATTTTTGTCTCACTGCAGAAGGAATGCCTCTAATAAATTATTATTATTTAAAGATTTTATTTATTTATTCATGAGAAAAACACAGAGAGAGTCAGAGACATAGACAGAGGGAGAAGCAATCTCCCTGTAGAGAGCCTGAGGTAGAACTTGATCTCAGACCTCAGGATCATGATCTGAGCCAAAGGTTAACCCTCAACCTGAGCCACACAGGTGCCCTGGCTCTAATAAATTAAAAGTATACATTTAGCCATTAGCTTATGACACATAAATATTTTTTCTGAAAATTTGAAATCGGAATCCAAATATCTGCCTATGTTTTGACTACTATTTCATTACTTGACTGAGTAATTTTGAATCATATTCAGTTCTTTTGATTTATCTTCATTTTTCATCTATTGAAAGAACCTATTTTCTACTTTGCCATCTATTTTGCATAAATATAACAAGATCAAAGATTTAGTGATTATGAATAACATTCAAATTCATGATTGTAGTGTAGTACATATCTTCTCATTATCCTTTGTATAGATTTACAGGATTATACAATAAATTATGTTACTTTACTTGGCCTTCAGTTAATTCTATTAGAATCTGAGTTTGTAATTTACAATGAAGTGAATTAATGTTGGAGTGTTTTGTTGTCATTTTAGCTTACTATAAATAATTATCTCTATATTATCTACTGTTGACTTCTCATAAAAGATTAATGTAGAATTAGTAACAAAATGGGATTCTCATGAAATATAAAATCCCATAAAATGAATGCTTCCCAAGTTGTAATTTGAAAATTCAAAAGGCATTTGTGATTTAAATCTGTTAACTCTCATTATAAAACTTGTATTTCTGCTCCAAACATGTGCATGAGGGCACACACACACATTTTTTGTAAGAAGCAAGAAGTGTGAGGAAATGTCTTAATCAAGTGTCATAAACTATTTATGATAATGCATTCATACTTTTTTGTTGTTATTAACATGAATTATGGGAATATTGAGCTACCATGAATCTAGGTACATTTTAAAAGGTAACTAACCCCCACCTCATGTTCCAGTGGGTTTTCTAAAAGATACCCAGTGAGTAACTGCATATCACATAAATTGATTTGGTAAGTGAAGTAAAAGTAAAATGCAATATCTTCAGACTTCCTAGCTTGGAAATGATCTAATCAAAAGGTCCAGATTAATGCATTTTTCCATGAAAGTTATAAATTATAGATAACACAACATAGCACTAAAGCATTAACAGGTCTATCACTGGTTAAATAAAAAAAATGAAGGCTTCCTATCTGACAGATCTGACTTTGCTATTATATTACACAAATTTTATTTTTAAAAGCACTTCAATACTATTCATCCTAATTTTCATTTTCAGTAAAGTAAGCAAAGAAATATTTAATGTATTAATTTGTTCAGATAGTTTACATATCGTTAGCATCAACCAAAACCTTGTCTTTGTTTGATATATTGTAATAAAGTTTTGTGCCAAGATGTGCCTGTCTTCAAAAGAGAAAAATAAAAATATCTCAGGGCAAAGGACATCCTTTGTTTTGCATATTCTCTTTGGTGTATAGAACATAAAGGGGAGTTCTAAACAAAATTTCTTAAAGGGGAGTTTTACAAAACTCTCTCTATAAAACTTCCTAGAAAATTATTTACCACTTCACTCTAGGTTTCCCTGGCTCAGAGATAAAAGAAAAGAATCCTTTCCATACTTTCCATACCACACCATTATAATCTATTTGCTAAGAATGCTCTAGGGCATGTAATACTGCCTTATGTTGTGGTGCTTTTAGACCGAGGACCATATGGGGTGCTATCCCAGGAAACAGCAGGGTTCAGTTACAGGGTTGGATGCTTTTTTATTTCCTTACCCTAACAGGCCCTGCATTTATACATTGTTGCCATCAGTGCTATTTATTTAGTATAATTAGTATACTGCTGGTGCATTTGTTAAGAATGCTATGTACAGCATTATTTATATGTATCTCAATATTCACAGCTCTGTGACTTGAAATGCAGCATTCTACATTATATAGCAATGTCACCCACAAATAAATTTGAGAATCAACCAAATCTATTTTGGAAAAAAATAGAAATTATTTTACTGCACAGATTGTCTTCCTCTTCAAAAGGTGACTGAGAAGGCACTTTACCATACCACATTGGAGAGATTGATAAATGTGTATCAAGGCAAGAAGGTATAATCTTTTGGGTCTGCTTTCCAAATGATCATCTTATCTTAACTCATAACTTATGAGGTTACTCTAAAAATCCATAGTGTATTCCTGAGTCCATTTAAATTTGAGTTAATAATTCAAATTTATAAGATCTTTTCTGAAGCTATTATTCAATCTCTAGGTTAATGTAAAGACTAGGAGGTAACTTATGGAAAAGGACTTATAATTTCTGCTTCCTTAGAATCAGAATCTAGGAAAACAGTAGAGAATTCTTTGAGGATGTATTTGATTAGGGTTTTGGTAGCCCTTGATTGATCCCAGAGCATCCTCCATAATGGAGGGCTACTTTCCTAGGGAAAGGAATTTAGCTGAGTCTTATCTAACCCAGGGGAAGGAATATCTTGATGCCAGCACCCTTTAGCCTATCTGCATGACTTAAAGAAGAAAAAAAAAAGGAAAAGAAAAAAGCGAAAAAATAATTATGATGGTCACAGCCCAAGGACTTAGCTCCACTAAAAGACTAGGGTTTAATCATAAGATTATAGAAAACTTCTCTCCCAACCCTACTGCCTAACCAACAGGACTCCTATGTAAAATGTTAGATTCTAAATGAAGGATTGACAGACATTATTGAAAGTCCAGAAAAATAAGGGAAAATAAAAAGGGATTATAGAGAAATTTGAAAAGTCTAGAACCAACAGCTAAAATAAATGTTAAATGCAGTCACACTCCTAGCCAAATTAATGTAAAACATCACACTAAGGACCTGATTAATCACCTCAGCATCAGTTCACTGACAGATCATGTCCATGTTCAGTAAAAATGACAAAGAACAAGAACAGCATGAAGAAACAAAGCAAACATCAGAACCAATCTCAAATATGACACAGATGTTGCTATTATCAACCATGAATTTAAAATAAGCAATGACATACTTTCAACCTCATTGATGATTTCACTGGCTGTGTCCAGTCTACTGATGAGCCCACAAAAGACTTCTTCCGGTCAAAATTCCTTTTTGTTAACTTATTGCATTTTCTTTTGATTATTTCTTAGCACTCCCATCTCTCCCCTTAGTAATCATATACTCTAACATGTTGTCTGTTTTTTCCCTTACAGCTCTCGTGAACACTGATGCAAAAAATTCTCCACAAAGCATTAGAAAATTGAATTCAGCAATATACAAAAACATTAAACATCACATCCTAGTAAGTAAGACATAATGACACATATACAAGGCTGGCTTACTCTTTGAGAATCAGTCAGTTTAACTTACTACATCCAGAAGATAAAAAAGAAAACTCATGAGTATATAAATAGAAGTTGGAAAAAATATTTGACAAATTCAAGTACTCATTCATGATAAATACTCTCAGCAAGCTAGAAATAGAGCAGAACTTCCTCAACTTGATAAAATACATGCACACAAAAATACAGCTAATATCTTACTAAGTCGTGAAAAACTGGATGTTTTCTCCCTAAAATGTGGAGCAAGGCAAGGATATGGTCTCACTATTCTGCTTTAACAACCAACTGGAAGTCATGCTAGTTCAATAAAACAATACAAGACAATAAAGCTATGCATATCAGCAGATGTCGTGATTATTCATATAGACAACTCCAAAAGAAAAAGAAAGTGTGCTGGAATTGGTAAGCAAATATAGCAGGGTTGCAGGAAACAAGATTAACACAAAAAAATTCATTTGCTTTTTCATATATCACCAATGAATAATTGGGTTCAAAATAAATGTACTAAGTGATATAGTAGTCCTCAATACAAAAAACTACAAAAAATTCCTAGGCAATATTAAATGTCTAAATATATAGTTATTCTATCTTTATATATTCATTGATTAAATATTTTTCAGATGTCAATTGTCTTTAAATCAATGTACAGATTCAATACAACTTAATAAAATATTTCATCATTAGTTTATGGAAAAAAAAAACAAAATAAATAATAAATAACAACATTGACAATAGAGCTAACAACTCCCCCACGGTATAGATTTATCAGATATGATCATGATATAAGAATCTTGTCTACCCCCAGGTAATTAAAATATTCTGCAATGTTTTCTTATACTTGATGTGTATTTAATTTCTACGTTGATGACTCATCTAAGATAACATATGGGTATACTTTATAATATTCAGGTATTCTTCTTACATTCCTACTTTGTTGGAGTTTTTAATTCTGTATGAATGTCAACTTTTCTCAAATGCTTTTCCCACATTTATAGAAATAATCACGTGAATTTTCTCCTTGCATTAATTCATTTTTGAACATTAAGTTAACCTTCCATTCCTGATTCATTCAATGAATCATTAAAAATATCTACCATTTTCCATTGTTTTGCCTTATTGTCTCTGTTAAAAAGGAACTGACACATACTTGCTATTCTATTTGGAGGCTTGCTATTCTGTAACTCTGTTATACAAATCCCTTTGTTTATCCATATGTCAAATAAATACTATGTTGATTATTGCCAATACACACTAAGACTTGAAATCATGAGGTGTGAACATCCAGTTTTGTTCTTTTCTGAGACTGCTGGCCATTTTTTTAAGATTCTATTTATTTCTTCATGAGAGACAGAAAGAGAGACAGAGAGCGAGACATAAGCAGAGGGAGAAGCAGGCTGTGGGCTCGATCTCAGGACCCCAGGATCACGACTTAAGCCAAAATCAGACCCTCAACCACTGAGCCACCCAGGTGCCCCAACTTTGCATTTTCACATAAAATTTGTAATCATCAAATCAGCACAAAAACCAAAACCAAAAACTATTATAACTTTAATTAAATGAGAAAAAAAATAAATTTGGGGAGTAGATAAATGTGGATGGAATTGGCATTTCAAACAGTATTGTTTCCTAACCTGTGACCTCAAAGAGTTTCCCCATCAGTTAAGTCTTCTTTAATTATTTTCACAAGATTTTAATGCATAACTGTTGTTTTATATGCAGATATATATACATATATCTGAATTTCACAGTTTTGATGCTATGTTAAATAGAATATTTTTACAATTTAATTTTCTAATTGTTTGCTATTAGTATATAGAAACTCAATTGATTATGTATCAATCTTGCTTTCACTAATCTTGTTACATTTGCTTATATTTCTAGAATTTCTATTAGATTCCATAGGGTTTTACATAAATAATCACATTACCTACAGATAAAGATTTCTCTTCTGGGCAGCCCTGGTGGCTCAGCGGTTTAGCACTGCCTTCAGTCCAGGGTGTGATCCTGGAGTCCCAGGATTGAGTCCCACATCGGGCTCCCTGCATGGAGCCTGCTTCTCCCTCTGCCTGTGTCTCTGCCTCTCTCTCTCTCTCTCTCTCTCTCTGTGCCTCTCATGATTGAATAAATAAATAAATAAATAAATAAATAAATAAATAAAATCTTAAAAAAAAAAAAAGATTGCTCTTCTTTCCTTTCAGTATTTACGCATTTTGATTCTTGTCCATATTTCATTGGCTGGGATCCTTAGCTTAAGTGCAAGTGGGAACAGTAAGCACAGACATTTTTGTCTGTACATAGAAACATGGGTAAAGGTTGCTTTAGATACCAAGATGTATAGGGTGCGGATAACAGAAAATTTCTCAACATGGCAGCATTAGATTTTACCCTGAAAATGTCCAAAATTAGCCACAAGGGACTAAAGAGGAACTAGGCAAATATGCACGGAGACACTGGACAACTTTAGAGGAGAGTCAGACCAGAGATCATGAAACAGCTGGTTTGTTTAGTGAAACTCTGGACATAAGCACAGCTATTTATTTGCCAGCAGATCTGTAGCTACTGTGTGTGAAGCATGACCAAGCTTTCTGCCTTCTCCTGCAAAGGGAACTCTATTTATCCAAGCAAAGCACCTTCTTCAATTCTATTGAAATGAGAAAAGTGTCTATCATTTATCTATCTATCTATCTATCTATCTATCTATCTATCTATCTATCATCTATCATCATCTTTCTATCATCATCATCTATCTATCATCTCTATAGGTATATAGATGTTTGTTTTTACTGATCCAGTCAAAGGAAGGGACACTTTATTGAGGGCCCAGGGCCCTGGGGCTCTGGCAGGAGGCCACCCCGCAGGCAAAGGAAAAGCAGGTAGATGGAGGCCCTTCTTTTAACTCCTTCTGGGGGTGCAGGTTGTTGATGTGGCCACTCTCCAGTGGCAGCTGACAGCATGGGGGTGCAGGCAAGCATAACAGTTGTGACAGATTGTCTGGTTGCAGGTGGACTTCTGGGCCAGCTGGTGTTGTAGTCTGAGAGGGCATCACCATCTTCCAGCTGTTTGCCTGCAAAACTCAGACACTGCTGTTCAAGAGGGAAGCCCTCCTTGTCTTGGGTTTTGGTTTTCACATTCTCCATGGACTTCGAGGGTGGTGGTCTGGCTGGTCAGGGTCTTCACAAAGATTGGTGTCCCTGTGTCTGCTGCAAGGCCACCACCACCAAATAGCTCTGCCACTTCATTGAATAGACAGTCCCTAGATGAATAATAGTGTATTCTAATCACCAAGGATCTCAGAATTTCAAAAAGAACTGAATTGAACCTATTCAACTTAAGGCTTACACTGAAATTGCTTATACCAATGACATAGAGGAAAATGTACACATGCTAGAGTTGATTAAGGAAGATGAGAAAAAGCTAGAAAATGTAAATTTACTCAAGTATGAAGAAATGTGAAGAAAATCCTAGGGAATACATGACCTGTATATGAAATGGAGTGAATATTTGGTGCCAAAGTGCCAGAGAGGAATCTGAAAGTCCCTCCCTCTCTTTCTCTCTTTCTTTCTCTCTCTCTGTCTCCATGTCTTTGTCTCTGTCTCTCTCTCACTTGGATGATATGTGTGTGTTCATTTGTGTGTATGTATATATGATTTTGTGAAGTGTGATATACTATAGTGTACAGTGCACTATTTTCTTCCTTATAGTAGCTAATTTAGGAAAAGATAAGCATGTATTGGGGTATTTTAAAATAATTTTACATATAAAATGGGTGCTATTTTAGTTAAAATAGATTGAAATTTCCATAGCTACTGATAAATACAGTTGTTAAATAATAACTAACAATGTTTTCTTGTTGAAGGAAGTAATTAAAATCCAACTTATGAACCATATAATTTGTGTGAGTGTGTAGAACTGTACTAGTTGATTAAAACTGTAATCACTTTTTAAAATGGGTTTCGCTGTGAAATGATTAGAAAGACTTAGATGTTGGGAATAACAATCTACATTGTTATTGACTCAAAGTAACTTTCCTGGATTATAGTCTCCAGGAAATGGAGTAATAAGTAAAACACACATTTTCTTAGAGATTTTACTGGCTGCTTTTTGTTTTTAAAGAAATAGTTGATTCAGAGGCAAATGAGAAAGAATTATTTAGTTCCACTAGGCCTTCTTGACTTAAATTAACTTCCACTTAATTTTCCTTGAAACATTTGTCATATGTGTCTCCAGATTTACATGCTGATAAAAATTAAAATAATATATAATACCTTCAAATGCATTTGTTAGTTCATTGAAATTTGCTTTGCACATATGTACTTAGAGAGTACTTAAGTAGCTTATATATCTTGAGGATGTTTTGACATTTCCTGTAAAATTAGAATACTACTGGAATTGCTATGTACTTTCCAAGGACACTTTGTTCTCTGAGTAGAGGACACCCTTAGATGTGGCATCTCTTTCTCCCTTCTTAAAAGTTCCCTCTCAATTTCTTCTTATTGATACTGTTGAACTCCCTCCAGACATAGATCATCACACTTACCATTGACATATAAGGTGAATCTTTGGGATTTACTCTCTTTTACTTACTTTCTGCATTCAGCAGGCACCACAGCCTTGTGTTCCCCAGAAGCCAAATAACTTAGTGCACATTGCCGAAACTTCAGAAATAAGAGAAGTAAAATCAGTGAATCACCAAAGTAATGACTATTATAAGTTCATTGTGCACACTCACAAAAAGACATGTCACAAACCGGGAGCATTCATACCATAACAGGTAATGAGGCTCAGAAGTATATTGTTATAAAGCAGCTTCTAGAATAAGAAGCAGTGACTGTGTGTTCTTCACAGTGAGAGGCCATAGAATTAGAATTTTCATTTAAAAAATTATTTATTTGAGAGAGAGACAGAGAGATCAATCACAAGCTGGGGTAAGGGTGGAGGGAGAGAGAGAAGCAGACTCTCTCCTGAGCAGGGAGCCCAACGTGGGACATGATCCCAGAGTCCTGAAGTCAGATATTTAACCAACTGAGCCACTAAGGTGCCCCTAGAATTAGAATTTTCTTACATGATAGAGAATCCGGTCAGTAATTATCTCATATCAGTCTTGGGAAATAGTCTGAGTTTTGCTTCTGACTTTCAGAGACATAAGCGAGAAATGACCCAGATCAAATTAGCCTTGCACAATTATTTGAACAAAGCTTTGCTTGTACAACTAGAATGATTTGTCTGTTCAAGCAATTTTCAAAGCTGGTCTCGTTTGTTTTTTATGTTAACACCACTTTCATGAGCAGTCAAAATGCAAATAATTGCACAAATTACTGTACTAATTACAAACTGATAAATGCCATGAAAAAGTAGGAGTGAAGAGTAGGTGTACATATGTATTTATATAATAATGCATAGATATACTTTATTTTTTTGATATACTTTAATATTTTATTTGCATATGCTTCCAGCATATATATGCATATATATGTGTGTGTGTATATATATATATATATATATATATATATATATATATATATATATAAAATACATAAACACAGGACAACAGTTTTTTTTAAGATTTTATTTATTTATTCATGAGAGAGAGAGACACAGGCAGAGGGAGAAGCAGGCTCCATGCAGGGAGCCCGATGTGGGACTCGATCCCAGGACTCCAGGATCACGCCCTGGGCTGAAGGTGGCTCTAAACCGCTGAGCCACCTGGGCTGCCCAGGACAGTTTTTAAGTATGTGTATACATTGTTGTTCTTACTCCTCTTTCTCTGGCAATTCTTATTAACAGGAGTGTACTGTTCGGGATATATCAGATGTGAATGTCATATGGAAAACACTGAATCACAGTCTGGCTGACTCATGAATAGATATCCCATTCATAAATATAACACATAATGCATAATTTGATGCTTCAACACAGAAAGGAGTACAAAGTTTAGAATGATTAGTATCAATATTGACAAAGTCACCTGTAATAATGTTACCTGTGACTTTCCTATTTTCTTTATATGAATTTTAGAGAAAATTCCCTGTGCTATTCTTTTTCTGGGCATGGGGCAATAGATAATGGAATCATTAGGGATATGATTTCCAATATCTTATCATTAAAAATAAATGATAAATTGTGTTCTCTTGTTTATAATAAAGTGAGAAGCCTTTCTTCCTTTTCTACACAAGCTTGATATTCAAATAATCAACTTAATCCTTAGTTCATAACAGATGCAGGGATGCTTTCATGTCTACTGAGAAATCACAGGATTAAAACACTTTAGAAAGACACAACTGACATATATATAGATCTCTCACTTGAAGCCATCACCTTCCATGACAATTCAGATTTAATCAAAATAATAATAATAATAATAATATGTAATAAATGTAGAGACTAGGATTTATTTTATAATGAATTAAACACGGCAACATGGGAAATTTCTATACAGTCTGTTTCTATTTCCAACAATAAGTCATTACACAGGAATCAAATTGACATTTAAAATTAAGGAATATGTATATATATATCTATGTATGGGTTACAGGAAAGTTATCATGGTGTACAAACATAACTTTTAAACTCTCTTGTTTAATTATTGTTTAAAAAGTATCTGAGAACATGTAATATTTGCTTTTGACTACAGCGGAGTGAAACTACTATAATGATCCTAGTAAGAGGGAATGGGCAAAATTAAGTATTACCAGAGGAAGAAATTGTTGAAAATCCAAAATCACAAAATTTGAAGCTCTGATGCAGACTTTAGGAGGTAGGAGGAGACTTGCTTCCAGAACTGTGACTGTGGACATTGGGCATGGCCCGTGACACAAGGCTGAGCTGGACCAGCCCCAGTCTTCAGAAGCCTGAATGCTAATGTGTCTCCTGAATCCTTTCTTTCTTTCATGATTACTGAAGCAGATTTAAGCTAATGCTGTGATGGATTAAAAATGACCCAGATGTGTTTCCTCTGAGAGCCATCGAAGAGCATCCAATAGAAGATTCAGTGAATCTAGAGCAGGACAGGACAGAGAGTTTGCACAGGAGACTGCAAGCTCTCTGCAGGGAGGAGCCTTCTTTCCTAACTCCAGAGCTGGTATGGAGAAGGGACCAGCACACGACTCCCATGGAAAAAAGGCAAAAATCCAGGAGAACAGTAAGCAAGTAAACACCTAGAAAAAAACTGACAAACACAAAAGAGAATATTTGGGTTGCCTTTTTTTTTTTTTTAATAACCAAAATTTTCTTTGAAAGAGTGCTTGGGGATATATTTAATTTAAATGAGAAATAGAATGTGTTAAAGTGGTTATATTTTTAAACTTGTAAATATTTCTAAAACAATCTCTATAAACCGTAAAACCTCCCACAACACTTCCGCCACCAGATGCCTGGAAACAGCAAGCCACTCTGGTCCCCATCTTGATCTGAACACACCACGTTTGTTCTTCTCTCTATAGTTTTTAGTTGGCTTTCTAACTGCTGGTCCAAAAGCTCCCCTAGTGGGAATGGAAGCCTGGGATCTGTTTCCACTTTGGAGGAAAAGTGACACCTCCACAGGATAACCTTGTCCCGGGGGCAACAAAGTCTCCCCAGTTCCTTTAGCTGCACTCGTTCCTGTGGGAATCTGGAAGCATTTTTGTGGATGGGACCCCACTTGGGACAAGAGTCTGTCTATTTAAATACATATGGGCACATCATACCCAGTGAGAAATCCCCTCCAATATGCTTCTCTGAAGGGCCCTCGGTTCCCAAAATGAAAGGGTATTACATTTATCATTAAAAAACAGTATTTTAAAACTATCTAAGTGAACTTTCTATTCATCCATCAATGCCCAGACTGACATTTATGACTCCCAGAATGCCTTTCTAAATTTTTCTGGGTATAACTTTGTATAAAACTTCATGCCCCCCAGAATTGTCTATCTTATATTATTATTTATATATGCTCTGTGTCCCATTTAAAACATCAAGTTATTGAAGTCTATGAATTATATCTAAGCATCTGCATGTCACCCTTAAAAATACTCCTTTGATGGAAATTAATTAAAAGTATTATTCTGAAATTCTTATCATATTCTCTTCATAGTAAGGGCATAGGGATGATGGTTATGTCCTTATTCTTTTTGTTTGCATTGAAAACTCATGAGGGAGGGATCCATTTGTACTGAGGCTCCTTCCCAAATCTCTGAGTGCCACTTTACACCATAACCTTCCACTAAGAACCAGATGTTGTAAAGCAAATGCCCCAGTGTTGCTTGGATTTATGGGAGATTTCAGAGTAAGTGCAGTGCTGAAACAAACATAAGAAACCTTGGGAGCCTGGTGTGCAGGTGAGCTCACAGGCACTCTGGAAGCCTACATATTATTTTGATAATGAAGACTCTTAACTTGGGTCTGGTGCCATGTTGAATAATGTCAATCCAGGAAGTTCTACTTCAAAAAAGTGTGTTATTATAAAAATGAACAATAAAAAATTATTGTGAAACAGTTTTAAACTTTGTGAGATGTTAATCCTTGACATTTTTCTACAGTGAGTGAAATCTAACACTGAGTATGTACAGGTCACACCAGCTTTACTTGCCTGAAGAGGGGCTATACTGATTTGGAATGGCAAAAAGTTAAAAATGTCTTCGAGCTCATTTCAAAAGGGTGCACTGCATTTTTTCCTAATTTATTTTTCATGTCAACATGCCTTTGAGTTTAAGTATTTTTAAAACTAGCAAAAAAAAAAAGATTAAAAAAATACCTGTACACTCACCTTTTCATCAAATATTATATTTTAGTTATGTTAGTGTGAACATATTTGTAATGAAATTAAAAAGTATAGGTATAGCTGAAGCCCTGTTTTTTCATCTTCCTGGTCCTTTCTGATTCTATCCTTTCCCAAAAAAGATCACTATTTTCAATTTAGTGTTCATCCTTAATACAATCGTCAAAGAGGTTCCTTTAACATATAAAATCTTCACATTTCATATAACAAATTATTGCATACTCCCTATCATTATGCCTCTTGCTCCTACTATTAGGGATCTGAGGATACATATGCACATGACCACACATGTTTGTGGGCTCGTTCTGTCTTCCACCTGCCTGTCTGGCCAAGGTTGACATATCTTATTAGACACTAAACAGACAAACAGACAAAAACCCAGCTCTGGTTTCAGATTTATTGCCGCTTCATCTCTGGCGACATCAGTGTTTGCCTATTTCTCCAGAAGTTTCGCTTTCCTTGAGCTTACTCTTGCATAGTGCTACCATCACTTCAATCTGCTGTCCACATCTGGAAAATTGGTTTCTATTTAAGTAGATAATATCTCAAAAAATCATTTTAATAAAAAAAATTAAGGCACACTGCTATTCAAACTATTTTTCTTCATTATTAGTCTTGGTTTCTTTAGCTGAGTTTAAAATTATCAGTTAGCAGTTATTTTTTGTGATTACTTTGAAAGTATTAATCATTGCCTTTAAGTTTTTGTTTTGTTGTGGTATAAAACACACAACATAACATCTCACATCTTTCCTATTTTTAAGTGTACAGCTCAGGGGCTAAACAACTCTCAGGGCCTTTCCATTTGGTCATTCTGAAACTCTCTACCTATCTGTAACCCCCAAACCTGGTGACCATTGGTCTACTTTCTATTTCCATACACTTGACTACTTTGTAGACCTCATATATTTGAAACTGTGCAGTATTTACCTTTATACATCTGATTTAGCTCACCTACCAGAATGTCTTCAAGTCTTATTCATATTGTAGCATGTGGCAAGATTTTCTTCTTTTTTAATGATGAATAATCTTCCATTGCATGTACCTATCACGTTCCTTTTCGTCTCTTCATCTCTCGATGAACATTTGTCTTGTTCCCACCTCTTCACTATTGTGAATCACACTATTTTCTTTAAGCTTTATGTTGTTATCATTAGTCCTATTTTCTTGAACTCTAGATCATCCATATCTTGTCACTTTAAAAATACCAATTTATACTAGGTGTTCTTTAAATTATCACCATATACCTACATAAAGGACCAGATGAAACTCTGAGGATTAAAGCAGAGTATGAAGGAGATGGCATTCCTACTGTATTTGTGGCAGTGGCAGGCAGAAGCAATGGTTTGGGTCCAGTGATAAGAGTTTCTTTCTTTTACCTTCTGTGGCAATCACAGTGACTTGTGGTAGAAAACTATTGTTTTTCATATTCTAGAAAATTGTTTCTCCTGCAATCAGTATTATACATACTACACGGGTTAAAGATTCAGGTTTTGGGATCCCTGGGTGGCACAGCGATTTGGCGCCTGCCTTTGGCCCAGGGCGCGATCCTGGAGACCCGGGATCGAATCCCACATCAGGCTCCCGGTGCATGGAGCCTGCTTCTCCCTCTGCCTATGTCTCTGCCTCTCTCTCTCTCTCTCTGTGTGACCATCATAAATAATAAATTAAAAAAAATTTAAAAAAAAAAAGATTCAGGTTTTATTCCACATGTTTATGGTATTTCTTAACATTTTTGTTTTTGACTCTTTGTACTGATTTTTACATAAATGTGTTATTTCTAGTTTCCAGTTCATTTTTTTTATTTTTTGCCATACCATATCCAGCCTAGAATGTGTCCCAGTCATTTGCTATGTTAAATTGAATTAGCACACTTCCAAATATCTAATTCATCATTTTTATCTATCTTTTTTTTACTTTATATGTGTGTGTTTTGTGTTCCAACTTATATATGTATATACAATATATATTTATATACAATAATTAAAGTTGAAATTATTTTTCAAAGCCAGATACCCTGTTGGTAATTATAGGAAAATCTCAATTTCTCAACCCTACACTGTTTTATGCAAGTATTTGTTATAAAAATCTGGTGTTAACTAGATGTTTTATATGTTTTATAATGAAACAATTATACAAAGAAAAAACCCAATTATGATAAGGCTAATTGTCAACCCACCAATTAGGCATGCTAATGTCATATAATAAGCAGTGAACTTAATTCTCTTCCATGAATGATCCTAAGATTCAGTGCCATGAAAACATATGGTCTCTTCCCTGTAGATGAAGTCTTTTTGAGGTGGTGGGCATTGTTCACTCACTACATATGGCTGATGAATCTGGACTATTTTTTTGTGCTCCTGAAATATTCTGTAGTCTAAAGCAATTTGAAGAGGCAGGAATAATAAGATGAAACATCTCTGATGTTTCAAAATTCTACAGATGATTTGGTCTGAATCAAAATTTGGGGTACATATTCAAGGCCTAGCTTGATATTTAAGAATGAACTTAATCCTCAGACAAATAGTGAAAGAGATCACAATTAGATATAAACTCAGATTCAACTTCTCATAAATGCTTTTTGAATGTTCTCATGACCCCATCAATGCTTCTACATGGCCTCTATTTTAGACATTCAATACATTTTGTGGGAGAGGTCATTTTTATTCTCCTGTCTTTTAGAAGAAACACTGAGGCTCGTAAAATCCAATCACTGCCACAAGGTCATATAGTAAGTGGTATGGCTGATATGTAAAACCGAGTTCCTTGTCTTCAAATCCAGTGGTCTTCTTATTTGATCATAGCTGCCATGTGGAAATATCAACTTGGATATCCATCTGGGATATTTCCATAGTCTCTTGTTTCAATGTTGTTGAAGTTCTCATAAAAATCTAACTACAACATTTTCTTCAGTCATATCATAGTGAGAATGTGTTGCAAGTGTCTAAGCAAGAAATACAGTCTGAGTTTTGTGTATCCTCACAGCAAGGAGCTCCATTAAAATGCTCATTGATTTATCAGCTTTCTGAGAAGAAAAGGACAAGGTAACTAAAGAGTGGAAGGATGGACTCAAAGGACAGAAGATCAGAAAAGGTAAACTAGGACCACTCCAAGTTGAATTTCCTTCCAAGGTGTAGAAACAACTATTCAGGAAAAGAATAGCCCCAGAGGCAGTTTGGTCCCTATCACAGTGCCTGCTGTGTCTCCCACTGTGTTCATCAGCAGAACTGGGTTGAATTATTTCTGAAGCTGAATGAGGAAGATGCCTGTTCTTGGGAACTGTGTAGGCTCCCAACAGTGAAGGGAACTCATAAAAGATTGCATAATGTCATTCTAATCCTCAAGACCAAACTAAAATCTCCTGAAGCTTTTCCTCTTGTCAACCCACTGTGTGCTTTATATGTTGTTAATTTTTCATCTTAAAGGAAGTAATTTCCCTGAGGATTCCTATCAAACACTACTATACAGTTTGCATTGATCACTTGATCATAAAAGCTCAGTAACATAAACATTTAAATGCATATAATATGGAGCTGTATATATGACAAGCTGTCACAGACATTGATTGGACCTGTGTTGTGTTTTATAGAATTACAGGACAAGTACAATGGAATTAAGAGCAAAGTATACTCATGCTTTGACTAAAAAGCTTGACCAACTCTACTAACTAATATGATCTAAGAACATTCATAGTTGAAATAGGATGCATAATCAAATCCTACAAATGTTGATATACTTCAGTTTCCAGGTTCCCCAATGACTCAGAAATTAGCTGTTGAACTACACAGACTAGAATTGCCTGAAGTTGCTAAGCCACAGAGGCAGTTCAGCATGGATAGTCTGTGTACTGAAATTGATGCCATTCAACCAAGTGGGAGCTGGTGGCCAGAATCGAAGTCTGAGATGATGAATTTGTAGTTTCCTTTCAGCTGGCTTTGCTTCCCAAATATTCACATTGATCTTTTGCCTTGGGTCTCCTGGGATTTCAGGGTTGTAGTCAGAAATCTGGCACCTGTGTTGAACTTGTCTCTCCCAACATGTTTCTCTTTATTATTTTTTTCCTGGATACAGTTCCAATATACCTTTTGGATAAATTTTTAAAACTATTTTTAAAATTCAATATAACTATCCTAGGCCATTTTCTATCATAAAGGACAAAGTTTATAGGCTTAACAGATTCACTTGTAGACTAGTGATCTCGATTTAAGGTATCAGGAATTCTGGCAGGTTAAGTGATTTATCCAATGTCAAAGATTCAGTGAAAAGCATAACTTGGATAGGCTACACTAACAGTATTATTATTATTATTATTTTGCTATTGTCATTCCGTATTCAATTCAGCCAAACATCTAATCTTCATGTATATCATGAAAGTATCAGGCCTAATTAAGACCCAATTCCTAAAAGAGGCTGGTATTCATATGATATAAAGAGAAGTGATTTTTCCACTCAGTAAATACAAAGTAAATTTAGTTGATGGGATGTGTAGATGGATGTGTAACTAAAATATTAATGTGCCAAACACATCATAGAATTAGTTATTGCAAGAATGCACTACTTGTAGCACATAGCTCCGTGTGACACAACATTGGGGAATATCACCTCATCTCTGCATGCCTCAGTTATTGTAATATGAATGAGATGGACCACTGATCTTGGCAATTCTTCTTAGCTCAGAGACTATAAAACAGTGACTCTGAAATTAAGGAATACACTTTCCCAAAGCATCCCATTATTCTCAGGGCTATAATGTCAAGTGTACAGAATTCATAAAAAAAAACACTAAAGAGCCACAGGTAATGCAGGTCATCACAAGTGCATAGGTTTCCTGTTTTGGTGCATCTCACATTTTGGGGGATAACTTACAAGTTGGCTTCAGGAGTGAGAGTAGAAACCTATGCCATTTTTATCCCTGTCATAAATGATCTCAGGCCCTTGACTTTTCCTACTTTATGCTTCTATTAATTTTCTCTCTGAGTGAATTTTATCCCTCTTATCTTTGGCCAACCACTCAATTACACAAAGCTGTAATCTAGCACATCTCTAAGCTGGCACATACATTCCAAAATACTTCATAAATAGCAAAAGTGGATAAATATATGCAATATTATCCATTCAGGTTGAATCTTTTTTGAGCTGAATGGATGGCTATTTTCAACTCAGTTGTACACTGTAACTATTACTTTTGGCAAATGAGAACACAAATCTCCTGGAACAAAGAGAAGAATCGATTCTGAGGCAGGGGCAGAGCAGTTGGGCGGAGTTGCCTTTTCTTCCCCAGGGTGGAGTGCCTCCCCTGTTCTCACTACATCTGGCAGCACAGATGGCAGGAAAATTAATAGGAGAGAGGAAGCATTGACCTCATGTGGATATAAACAAGTCCTGAGACTACACAGGCAGGCAAATCCGATAATAGCCTTAAAAGAGACCTTGAAAGTTCATTGAGTTCAGCTCCCTGCTGCTGATAGAGCTGTGCTTAACAAAGTCCGATGTCCTGGGTGAGCATCCTTGAGCTACTGTGTGTGGAGATACTAGAATAGGTCACTGAGGACAGCCATGCAGTGCATCTCCCTAGGTAAGTGTTGAAGTAGGATATGAGCATCTGTTTTATATTAGTATATCTTGTTGGAGATAGCATATGAGAAAAATGACTAAGTATGTGCTTCCTATCACAATGATTCAACCCATTATTAAAATCCTCAGAGACAAAGAGCCTATAGACAGATGCTTATCTCAAAACACATTTGTAGGGTTAACTCAACCAGTTTATTTCAAGAACATGTTGGTAGTTTATATGAATCACTAAACAAGTTATTTGTTGATTGAAGAATCATTGAGCTGAAAATGACTTGGGTTTTGTCCAGCCGTGGACTGGCCATTCAGACATGGTTGATGGGCCCATGTAAAAAGTCATTCTCATCTTCATCTCCCTTATCACCTCCCATTAAAGGTGGCCCCATTGGCAATGAGCTTTAAACTAAGGCCCACCAGAAGAGTCTAAAGAAAACAATTGTGCTTTTCTGATTAAAGGTATCAGTGGATCTCATGCTATGCTTTCTCCCCTTCTATTCTCCTTGAACATGGACTTGATGATATTGCAACCATGGAAGCACAGCAAGAAAACTGCAAATTGCTGATTGTTCCAGCAACTTTCCTGGCAACACAGTTTTGTTATATGAAAATAATTAACTCCTATTTTAGAGCCAGGATTAATTTATGAACTTCATTTGAAATACACCTAAATGAGGCACTTACTAGTGTCTAATCTTAATAACAAAAGCCTGTGTCATGGTAGTCAGAGAAATATTAATTCAACACTTACTCTAAATATTACTTCAACTGTCATATTTAGGTTTATAATCTAGAAAGCACTTTCAAATACCATATAATCTCCAGTTTTTTCCTTAGCCTTGACAATTGTTTTCCTCCAATTATTTTTCATCCATCTCAACTAAATGAGCTCTCCTACTGCATATTAAAGATAAGCATTTCTCCATCTAAAATTAAATTTGGTAAAAGTGCTACAGGGACAGAGTCATACATATCTGCATATTTTTTTAAAAAAATGAAACATAAAGGGAATTTTTTTGAGGAGTGTTTGAAAACTACATATGTAAACCATGAATCCCTATATGGCCAATTATTATGGGGTTGTGTTAAATTTGAACATCCCCAATATTTTTCAGATAATCCACTTGCACCCCCAAATTGTATGAACCCTTGGTTTCTCTAAATTACCATGCATCCATGCCCTTTAGAAAACCTGTTAAGGTATAAATACTTGGCCCCACTTCCAAAACATGATCCAACAGGTCTACTTGTGGAGTCCAGCAATTTACATTTCTAACCAGTTCCCAGTGATTCTGAGGACCATATTTTCAGTTGCACAGACACAAAAGATTTCAAATGATGTTTACTGATAACACTTTATACTTGTACTTCTTCAATATAGGAGAGACCAACTATCTTTGGGAATGATGTTGTCATATGCTCCTTTAGAGCCATATTTTCATTTAATATGACCCTTACATAGCACTGGCAAAGTTCTAATTGATATTTAGATCAACAGCCTGATTTCCCAGGCCTATAACTCTTAAACTTATGTAAAAACATTTATACAAATAAGTGGTCTCCCTACTCCAATTCTGACAGCTATTGTTTTAATGGGTCCCACCATTTGTATCTTTGGAATTCAATATGATCCCTTCCAGGTCCTATTGCATGTGAACAATCCTTAAAAGTATGTTAATACTAAAATAAAAGAGCACATGATATCTAAAATTCACAGAAAAATACACAACTGTGTTATGATGCAATGATCACATTTTCAATTTTTAAAATTTCCATTTAAATACGGAAGAAAGCATGTTTTTTACTAATCAGTATTCTTTTCTTCTGTTTCTAGTTTTAATCACACACACACAGTCACACGTTGTGCATCCTGGAGAATGTGGGGAAGATGCTACTTTACTCTTGATGGAGAACACAGGCTGCTGTGATGAATCTTGTGCAGCAGGTGTCTGATGGACTATTATTTAATCTCTGCTTTGGGAAAGAGCAATCAAATGGTAGCTGTTGGTATTTGTTTAATAAAACTCCAGATGTTGACAATGTTTCCCCATGGCCATTGATATATAATGATTTGCACACAGCTGCTAAAAAACCATCAAGCCCCACTACTTTATGATTATCACAGGGAATAATTCTTTTTTTTCTCTGTGTGTTTTATGCACAGTCCTCATGGCATGACTCATGTATTTCTTGAATGTTAAATTGAGCCAGCTAAATAAGATTTATTCACATTTTATTCTCTTACTTTTCTGTAAAGAGCTCTATCACACATTAATGGGGGCATTTTGATGTAACAATAGAATGTCATCATTTTGAGGTGCTAGTTTCCCTGGAAATGCAGTGAGTTACACATATTTATATAGGGCACCATTTTGGCAAATTTTTGTGGTAAAATATATATATATTCAAACTTTGAACAGAGAAAAAGAGAATGAAGCACAAAGATTTTGTTGACTTATTAAAGGGCAATTTGGATTCAGATTCACCCACCATTTGAAGTTTTCCTAAAGTTAAAAAAAAATATTTCCTTACTTTTATTTTTTCACAGTCATCAAGTGTCAGATAAGGGAACATATTAAATTTGTTCCAGGTCCACAGAAGTATTTTCAGAATGGTTTTCTGAGTTGCTTGCTACAGGATTGATAGATAGGTGGTGTCCCCCAGAGAGCAAAGATGAGTTCTCTCTGGATTTTATAAGACATACAAGAGGGTGATGGACTTTCAACAAGAGTGAAAATGGTTAACAGCACCAGATGTCTTGTACATTTCTTTCTCATTTTTCCTTTCAGTTACTCATGCATGGGCTCTTTTAAGAGGTTGTGGGTAATCCTCCTGAGGCTGTTAAGGGGAAGAGAACCCAGCTGAAGATGCAGATAGCAGAGCTTCTATGTGGCCCTGTTCAGTAACTGGACATGGCCCACAGACTGGGCAGGAGGGAGAGTTTCTAAAGGGTCCGGGCTTCAGGGAGGCAGATACTGAGCTCTCTTTGCAACGCTGGACTTCCCAGTCTTCACAAGCTACCTCAGATCTACAAAAGAACTGCCACCCTGCCCTCCACATGAGCAATCATTACTGTTGGAGTAGGAATGGACACAACCATGTACAGCAAGGCTGAACTCATTAACCAGATGTGTGGGTTAAAAGCTGTATTAGTGACACTGAGTTATTATAGAATATTGTATCAGGTTCCTACTGCTTCTATAACAAGTTACTACAAACTTACTGGCTTAATACAACACAATTTTATTAGCTTATACTTCTGGAGGCCAGAGGCATGGAATATATTTAACCTGATAGAGATTTCAGTGTCACTGGGGCTGGGATCCCTCTGTAGTCCCTAGAGGAGATTCCATTTACTCACTTTCCCAGCTGCTGAGAAGCTAGTGGTGCCTCCTCCATCCTCAAAGCCTTCCAATGTTTGTTCTGTACTCTCCTGGCTGCATCTCACTGACTCTCCTTCCTCCCTCTTGTGAGGGTGCTTGTGATCACACTGAGTAATCCTGTCTACTCTCTCACCACAAGACCCTCCACTTGACCACATCTGCAAAGTCCCCTGTGCCCCATAACATGACGTGCTCACAGTTCTCAAGGACAAGAATGCACACACCTGGAGGAGGATTATTCTGTCTACTACAAGCACTACAAAGACTATACCATCTTTGCAAATTCCAGAGAAGACTATGTCATTCACCCATGCTCTTTAAAGTTAACTTTAGGTCATTGGCAATTAAAAACAAAAAATAACACTCCAATTTATAAAAAGTTTCAAACTATTCTTTTAAAATAATACTTTTAAATAGTTAAATGTTAGAGAGAGACCTAAATAAGGTTACAAAGAGCATATAAGATTTAAGGCAGCTATTTTGGGCTAAACTATACTAATGACTACTAATTAACTGATTATAATATGAAGATTAGAATGTTAATGCATATAATTTAACATAAACTGATTTGTAATAAAGAATATGCAATGAAACAGGCATGATTGACACTTTGTCTCGAGGGCTCTTTTTACTCCCTGGAGTTTATTTATGAATGTCATTTTTACTTGACGGTAGAGGATAGTAAGACTGGGAAAGCAAACTCGGAAAGAAAAGAATATGGTGAATTGAGGACACCAACTATTCTAACCCATACATCTGGTTAATGAGTTCAGTGTTGCTGTACATGGTTGTGGCATGTACAACAGTAATGATTGCTCTTTGGGTGAAGTGGTAACAAACAGAGAAGGCCATCTGAAGTCATACATAACAAGCTATATTTCTCGAGAGTAATTATAACATCAAGTCACCCACTGGATGCAGTGGAGGAGCTCCCACTGTCCTGTCCTTGAGAAGTCATCGGGCACACGTAGGTCTTTGTCTGGGGACTCAGTGAGCCTGCCCACAGGGCATGCCCTTCAGTTCATTCTCCAAGATCCTCAGGGTGGTATTCAGGAAATCTTTCCTAACATGGAAATTTTCTCCCCCTATGGAGTGGCATGTAGCTCTATGACTTTCCTAAATATCAACTATTGTGTGAAATACAGGAATATTTTATGAAGACATGCAACTCTTTATTAAAAAAAGAAAGGCAACAAAACAACATTTTAAAAATTTTGGTGTGGTTCTGAAATAATTTGAATGTGCCACCCACATTTCCATCCATTGAAAAACCTTCCTGGGTGTCTGTGATCCTCTCCAGATTCTGCCTGTCTCTTTTTTCTCCTTACCTCACCTCCCATCCAGTCCTCAACTCATAAATAATGGCATCTCCAAAACCCCCTGCCTTCTAGTTATTCTACTGTCTCTCATCTGTTTCTCAACCTATTCTCCACTCAGAACCAGCATGATCTGTCAAAGAAGCAAGTGTGGTCTACAAGGCATTTGATGGTTTGAACTCTGTTTAAACTCAGAGTTTGCATGGAGTTTTCCTTTACCTTCCAGAGACTACTCAGACCCCCAAGCCCCATGCATTTCTCTATAGCCATGCTGACCTTGTTTTTATTTCTCCAATACCACAAGCCTTTCTTCAATCTCAGGCATTTGTACTTCCTATTCTTTGCCAGAAGCAATCTGCTTACCTACAACTTTTCCAAGTACATTTTTCTGGTCTTGCAGATTCTGTATGGCCTATCCTTATACATATGGTACCCTTCACATGTGTACATCTCTATTTACTTTGCATGATGATTTCATGGACTAAGATCTAGTCCATTTTTCCACTGCTCCATCCAAACACTAATACCTCTTCTTGCTTACAACTAACATCATAAAAATATATTTAAGGGATCCCTGGGTGGCTCAGTGGTTTAATGCCTGCCTTTGGCCCAGGGGGTGATCCTGGAGTCCTGGGATCGAATCCCATATCAGACTCCTTGCATAGAGCCTGCTTCTTCCTCTGCTTCTCTCCCTCTCTCTGTGTCTTTCATGAATAAATACATAAAAATATTTTTTAAAATACATATATATATTTAACACATTAAGATCTTGACAGATGCATGATATGAATGAGAATTGCCTACTAATAGAAGTTGAGGATGGTCAGCTGCAGAGAAATCTAGATAAAGATTCCAAACTACATTGCTCATTGTCTATGTTCTTCCCACATTGAAACTTTCAAGATTATGCCTCCTCGTGACATTATAAAAGAAATCACTGAAAAATAATGTGTGCAATTTAAAAGAACACTTTCACAATCTGTGAAATAAATAACACATGGATAAGACCAAAATTCAAATGCCAAAATACAAATCCTAGTACAAAAGGTTAGAAGAAAGGAGAATAAAATCAACAAAAATGAAGAAAATCAATCCTTCATAGAGGAGAAAAAACATAACCAAAATCAGACAAATGAAAACAGAGTCTCCAGAGCTGAAATAATTCCCCAGAGCATGAAGGGCAGGACAAGGTCACCAGAGTGAAGGACAAGGGAAAGTATGAGCCAGTAGCGTTTTACACCTCAACCCACATCTGGCAATTGAAACTCTGGCCCCCGGCTCTCCTCTCCAGGTTCACCTGTAAACACAGCTGCAGTCATCTATTGGAAAGATTTAGTACCATTTTGCACAGAGTGAGTTCTTAGCGAATATTGATTCATTGAACAAATTGAAGCTTGAGTCTGTACTTGGACCAAATTACTCCAATAACTCATATTTGTAGGCCATTCTAACCCACCAGTCATTGACTTAAAAAATGTGGGATATGAACGTCTCTCTTTCTCTTTTTAGTAGATATAGACTGATGATAGATAGATATGAAGAGAGAGGCAGAAACAGAGAAAGAGATAGAGAGAAAGAGAGACAGATTGAGTCCCACCAGGAAACATATTGACAAAAAAAAAAAAAGTTGGAATACAAAGAATAATTTCTGTGGTTTAGATTTCTGGGGTATCAATTCTTTAAGGAACTATCCCTGGAAAGCAAAGTTAGAGGAGTAGGGGAAACTAATTTCAACCTCTACAAGGAAAATATTACTTAATCCCTGCATTCATTCAATCATTCAAAAACACTTCTACTCTTCTATCCTGTGAGTAGGTGGCAAGCATTGAAAGCATACGAGAAAGCAGTTATTAAAATTCCTGACTTTCTCACTATCTGCAGTTTCTCACAGAAGACTTACATTTGGCAAACAACAATGTAACTATACTTACCAGGGTAGTGCATCATGCCATGAGTGTGGATTCACTACGATTTAAAGATCTACTTTTCCTCACTGAGAAGATGACTCTAATCTGAAGCCTGAAGCATGGGACAACTTGTCCAAGAAGGGTTATGTGGAGCATTGGGAGTGTCTGAAACAGAAGAAATACCTATGGGAGTGGTTCTCAAACTTTAACATGTGTTAGAAACACCTGGTGGACTTGTGAAATGATGGATTGCTGGGCGTACCAACCCCAGTATTTCTGATTCATTAGGTCAGGGGTAGAACTCCAAAATTTGCATTTGTAACAAGTTTCCAGGTGATGCTCTTTCTGCTGGCCTAGGGACCTACTTTGAGAACCATTGCCAAATTGCATAGTTTTGAGATGACAGAGTATTTATCAAAGAACAGAAAGCAATTCCACCTTCTTAAAAGGTAAAAGAGAATAGGAAATAAGCTCAAGGTGTAATGGAGAGGTAGACTGAGACCACCACACCATGGAGCATCTCTTAAGGTACTGTTGAGAGACTAGTTTAGAGACAATGGAAAGATATCAGAGTTTTAAGCAGGGAGGAATAATTTTATTTTGCTTTATTTCAATCATCCTAGTGGCAGTTGGAGAGTGGAGTGGAAGAAATTGAGTGTAGGTAGGGAAACTAGCAAAGAAGGAGCAGAAGTGGCCCAAGCAGGTGCAATGGAAAGAAACACATATGAGGGAGTTGTGTACAGCAGCAAGAGAATATAGATGTCATGGTTCATGGTGCATAAGACAGTAAAAAAAAAGGCACAAACCCAGAAAGGGCCTGATATATTGCTTGAGGCTAAAAACAAATAAAAAAATCTAAAGAACTAAGCAGATTGGATGTTTTGATGTGACCAAATATAGGTTAATTGAGTTAAATAGAAGTAAGTGATTCTTAATTTTATGAATCTTTTGGACAAGAGAAAACAGAGGATAGGGAGACTTCTGATTCCAATAAAATAAAGAACTAAATTTGCCTAAAAAATCTCCCTACAAAGTACTTAAGAATCTGGGTTAAATATAGCTTTTTAAAATATTGCTAGCTAGCTCTGAAAATAAGAAGCAAAACCCACAGAGGCTATTAGCAAGGAGGAAGCAGGTAACCAGGAAACAGGATAGGTTCCCTGGGTCAACTGGACCCTACATGGGAAAGGAGAGCCTTGGGAATGGAGATGAAGTCTCTCTGCCCCATGCATTGGAAGTGATTAAAACTCATGAATGGTATGAGATCTTTGATCTTGGACATATTACAATCTCAGTGAGAAGATGATATACTGCCCAAGGGTTACGATGGAGAGATGATATGGCTGGAAAGACTATATCTATCTTGATTTGGGGGCTGAGCATCAGGGTATTTTTCTAAAGAAATGAAAACTTCATGCTGGCACCTTGTTTGATTTTTCATTATAGGTAAGCTGCATAAACACCTAGACCAAGCTATGAACATAAAAATTGGTCCCAGACAACGACATCCTAACATGAGTAATGAGTACATACTCAAGACCGACTTGGAGGAATCCTTCCAAGGCCTAGGTGCTCATAATAGAAATATGTAAAATAAATCACCAACAGGAAGAAATTTTCCACCAGGTGGGAAAGGAGGAGACACAAAAATGAGGAAGGTTATCATACAAAACTTGGGATACCTGGAAAAATAAAAGAATAATAAAATCAGTATACTCAAAGAGGTGTGAGACTAAAAGGAAATATTGAAAGATGCAAAAGGAAGACAGTGGACCAGACTTAAAAAAAAGATTGAATACAAGTTTTGGAAACAATAATTATTTAATTATTCACATTAAATTATTCAGATTAAATGTTTAATGCATGCCTCAAATAACAAATTAGATATATTAAAGAGAAAATTAGCAAATTAAACATTATATTTAAGGGTATTATACAGCATGTTAAAAACCATTAAAGAGGTAGACGATTGGAAACAATATTTGAAAGATGAGTATAGTATTTAATGAGACAATGACACATATGAATACTTTGATTTCTGAGAGGATAAAACAAAATCAGTGGGAGAACGGCAATACCAAAAGAATGACAGAACTGACCCAAAGACAGAAATATTAACATTGAAAAAAATGCAGTCAATTTCAATCAGAAATAAAATAAAATATGCCTAAGTACATCATGAAAGCTTTGGAGCACTAACACAAAGGAAGGAAACTCTTGGAAGGCATAGAAGTGTCCTTGATCTTAGTCGTTAGGCTATAGGTTATAGGTTAAGTCTAACTCTCAGATTATATTTAAAAATATGGGACACCTGGGTGGCTCAGCGGTTGAGCATCTGCCTTTGGCTTAGGGTGTGATCCTGGGGCCCTGGGATCGAGTTCCACATTGGGCTCCTTGCGTGGAGCCTGCTTCTCCCTCTGCCTGTTTCTCTGCCATTCTCTCTCTCTCATGAATAGATAAATAAAATATTTTTTAAAAAAATTTAAAAATATATATAATCACATATGAGTTACAGAAAACATAGGTGAAACATGCTGGTGTAGGCAGAGAGTAAATGATAAAGAACTCAAGTAAAAATGAAAGAATACTGGCATAGCAATATTAATTTCATACAAGATAGACATAATTAGGGATAAAGCACATTTTTCCAGAATGATAAAAAGAATAAGAATAACCAATATACCTGAAATTTAATATCCTACACCTATGGGAATGAAATAAGATAACAATATATAAAGTAAAATTGACAAAATTACCCAAAAAATCAACCAATCTACAAAATAATTAGAAATTTTAGCATCCCTTATTTATTACTACTCTTTCTCAAGAAATTGTGATGTAAGTGATATATCTGAAAAGAATTAGAGTTAAAAACACAAATAACAAGATTGATGCAAGTGACAGGAGATGGGGTAAAGAACCAACTCAAAATAGGCAATATCTATGATTTTAAAATATCTGTAATTTTGAAGTATACAAAGAATATTTCCAATTAACAATATAGGACGCAGATAAAACCTCAACAAATATAAAGATAGATATACAAAAGATTTAGTTATTTTTTAAAGATTTTTTTTTTTATTCATAAGAGACACACAGAGAGAGAGGAAGAGACAGAGAGAGGGAGAAACAGACTCCTTGAGGGGAGCCCAATGAGGGACCCGATCCCAGAACGCTGGGATCAATGACCTGAGGCAAAGGCAGACGCTCAACCACTGAGCCACCCAGGTGCCCCTATTTATTTATTTTACTTTTATTTTTATTTTTATTTTTATTTTTATTTTTATATTTTTATTTTTATTTTTTATTTTATTTATTTTTTTTAGTTATTTTTTTTAATTGGAGAGAATAAAATCATTTATAATTGTAGCCCAGCAAGTTCACAGCATTTTATAAACTAGTTATATGTTTTTAAATGTGCTATCATGATCACACGGGGGTCTTGTATTTGTTTCTGCTTTGCTGATTTTTCAGATTCTATGATTAATCACTTTTAATTTGGTCATATCAAATATTGTTTTATTATACTGTATGTTAATGAACTAGAATTTAATAAAAACTTAAAAATATATATCCTGAATCACAAAAGATTTAGTTCTAATTAACATTAGAAATACTAGATATTAAAACTTGGGAGTTTTTTTTTAAGATTTTATTTATTTATTCATAGAGACAGAGAGAGAGAGAGGCAGAGACACAGGCAAAGGCAAAGGGAGAAGCAGGCACCATACAGAGAGCCTGGTGTGGGACTCGATCCCAGGTCTCCAGGATCACGCCCTGGGCTGCAGGCAGTGCTAAACCGCTGGGCCACCGGAGCTGCCCAAACTTGGGAGTTTCGACTGTAGCAGTAACATGAAGGAAATTCGAAGTTATTGATTGATTGATTGATTGATTGATTGACTGATTGATTTGAGAGAGAGCATGAGTGAAGGGAGGGGAAAAGGGAGGAGAACCAGCGATGCTTTGCTGAACAGGGAGCCCAATGCGAGTCTCCATGCTAGGACTCTGAGATTATGACCCAAGCCAAAGGCAGATCCTTGACTGACTGAGCCACCCAGGCACCCCAGATATTTGAATTTTTTAAAATGCATTCATTCACTTAAAAAGGAGGTTGAGAATTGCCTACCGAATATTTAATTTAGAGAGTTCGAAAAAGAATGAAAGAAGAAGGGTAAGAAATATTGAAAGAAGGAAATTCTATATAGAAAGACTAGCAGCTAATGAAATAGAAAACAAAGTCCAGAGAAAATATATTTCATTTTAAATCTGATTTTTTAGAAAAACAAATCCAATGGATGAAACTCTGTATGATGAATCAAGGAAATATAAAGAAAATACACACACACAAATCAGGAATCAAAATAATGTGGAACCATGGACTAATTTGCTTAAAAAACAAAATGGTTATATATATAACTTTCCAACATATATACAATGACATTTTCAAAAAGGAAAAATTATTAAAACTCACTCAAAATGAAATATAAAACTTAACAAGCCATTTGTGAAATTAAAGCTATAGAAGTGTAGATTAACATTTACCCTCTTCCCCACTCACCTCCCACATGCAAAATAACACCAGGCCCAGACAGTTTTATAACTAAGTTCTATAAAACCTTAAAAGAACATGTAATCCCTAAGTTACATAAACTGTTCCAGAAGACTGAAAAATGAGAGTTCCCAAACTCAATTTATGACAGCAAACCTAGGCAAAGATAGATTGAGAAAGATGAATTATAGGTGAATCACGACTAAAATAATAAGTGCAAAATTTTATTTTATTTTAAAGATGTTATTTGTTTTTCATTAGAGACACAGAAAGAGAAAGAGGCAGAGACACAGGCAGAGAGAGAAGCAGGCCCCATGCAGGGACCCCAATGTGGGACTTGATCCCAGGACCCTGGGATCACACCCTGAGCCAAAGGCAGATGCTTAACTGCTGAGCCACCCAGGCATCTCAGTAATAACTGCAAAATTTTAAATATCAGCATCCCAGCACACTCACTAAAATTATGAGAGTAATATTTCATCAATGAGCCAGATTAAACTGAGAATAGCCAAAATGTTATCATTAACATCAAATAAAATATATATATGAAATTCTTCATATCATATTAACAGATCACAATAGAAAAGGTAATGTGTTCATTTCAATGGATGTTAAAAAATAATTAGATCAACTACCAATGAATGAAACTAAAACAATGAAAAAAAAATAAAAAAAAAAAGAAACTAAAACAATGTACTTGTAAAATAAGGATAGAAGATAGCTTCGTTTATTTGTTAAAGAGAACTATTTAAAAATCTATCTAAAATAATATCTAATGGTGAAATTTTAGAAGCTTGTGCTTGAAGTCATGGAATAGACAAGGGTCAACACTATTACTACTTATCCACAACACTATATTTGAAAGACAGTGGAACAAAATATAACCAAGTAAATGAATAAATATTTGGAAAGAAAAAAAATAAAACTGTTACAAAATATGATTCTGTAACAGACTACACAGGAAAATATGAGATTAAACAAGCCACAGTGCTCCTGTAACTAAGTAATGTGAATATATAAATAAAATGAGTATACCATTGAATTCTACTACATTCCTGAGGGGGGAAGTTCTTACAAATATGTTAGTTTTCAATAGATACAATTGTAAGAATTTGTCAAACTCCTTACCTGTGGGACATAGTTCTCATAGATAGATATGTATTGTTCAAAACATTACTTTCCACAAATCATGCTGATTATTCCATGCAATTTTAAGAAAAATTTCAAGTCCTTGTCTATGTAGATTAAGAAAATGGATCTAAGCCTCTTCTGGGGGGAAAAAAAGCCCCAAAGTGATCAAAACAGATTTGAAGAACAAGTATCTCTCCACTATTTAGTTAAACTTATTATGAAGCAACAGGAATAAAGTGTTTAGCGGTATAATGGCAAACAAAGTACACCTTCTGAAGAAATAGTCAGGAAACATATCAATACATACAAACTCATGCACACTCTTGGAACTTTCCATATAACAAGTGAAATTGCAAGTCAACATAGTTAATAAATTGTGTTGGACATGTTAATCCATATTAAAAAATGCATATAACTGAATAGTCTAAACAAAATGTAATCTATTGGGTTTAAAGATAGAAATGCAAAAGTAAAAAAAAATATAGAATTTTAGAGAGACTTTTTATTTATTTATTTAAAGATTTATTTATTTTAGAGACAGTGAGCAAACAGGGGGAGGGGGCAGAAGGAGAGAGAGGAGAATCCTCAATAAGACTCCATGCTCACCATAGGCCTGACCCCACAATCCTGAGATCATGATCTAAACTGAAATCAAAAGTTGGACGTTCAACTGAATGAGCCACCGAGGTGCCCCAGAGAGAGACTTTTTAAAAAAATAGAATATTTTAGACAAATTGGGGTGCAAAGGAAATAAAGACAATACTAGGTAATTTTCTACACTGAAATAAACGTGGTGCACTAAATTAAAAGATTATCCACAAATACGAGATGATATTCTGAAGACATATAACTGAAAAGGATTAGTACCCTAAATATATAGTTAAATTAACAACTGTATCCAAATGAAAAAAAATCATAAAAAGCAGCCATAGGATATAAACAAGATATTCCTGGATTTAAGAACTTGATGAAATGGAAAAAGTTTTATTTATTTGAGAGAGAGAGATAGTGTGAGTGAGTGTTGGAACCATTGGACAAACAGTGGAATGATAATCGGTTGTATAAACACATTGCCTAAATATACATTTCATAGTCTTTCAATTGAACAAGATGGAAGTAATCTATATAATAATGATTTGTGTAAGTTAAAAAAAAAACAAGTAGAAACAAGGCTATTATTTTTCTATTTCTCATCATCCATCTCTTCTCCATAGAAAGATCTATGTGGAGATATAGCCATGGTTATGTAATAAAAAATGTAAAATAATCCAGAGTATGATATAAAAGGAGAGCTATCAGTGAGCCAAGAGGAAAGGTCTTTTTTTAAAAGATTTTATTTTTTTCTTTGAGAAAGAATGAGGGAGAGAAAAAGAGAGAGCATGAGCAGGGGGAGGGGTAAAATGAGAGAGAGAAACAGACTCTCTGCTGAGCAGGGAGCCTGACCCTAGACTCTATCTCAGGACCTTGGGACCATGACCTGAGTCAAAGGCAGACACTTAAAGGACTGAGCCAATCAGGCACCCAAGGAGGTATCTTATTTTAAGGAGTATCAACAGATGCATTCAAAGAGAAGAAGGAGATCGAAAGTAACAATGACAAAATAATAACTAACATGTGCTTGCCACTAATTTCTCTGTTTTTCAACATGTTTGAAATATTTTAGAGTTTTAAAATTTAATCGAGTCAAAAAGGCAGGAAGAATGAATATGTTGTTAATATACAAAATTACTGGCACTTTCTCATAAAGGTAGGGCCACTTTTGTGTACACAATAGTCTACATAATTCCTTCCCAAGAGTAGATGTTTAATAAAAGTTAGCTGCATTCAAGACACCAAGCAGCAGAGAAGAAAGTACTCACAGCTTCTGGAAACAAACTGGATATATTACCGCTACAACTCCTGAGCCACACTGCTATGGTTGGATTAATACAGCAACTGCAAAGCATCTTGTATTTCTTCAATATCTGTGGTTAGCTCATAATGTGCAGCCAGGGTCGAAAACAAATCCTCTAGTTAGAAATTAATTTCTGAAAATATGCTCAACAAGTAAGGATAAGAGAAGTGCCAGGTGCCTCTGAGAACATCCTCAAATCTTTCCAAGAGTTGTAGACCCTTGTATCTCCGTGGTCCCTAGACAAACAGTATAAGTATCACCTTGGAGCTGGATAGAAAAGGAAGAATTGCAGGCATCTTGCCAGATATATAAAATAAGAGATTTTATTTTAACAAGATCTCCAAGTGATTTATATATACATTCAAATTTGAAAGGCGCTGCTCTAAAAAATGTGTATATTAATTGGGATAAAACCAGGTGCTTCTCTGAGGAAACATGTCATAAGTATCTAATCATTCAAGCATCAGTCAAGCATCTCTAAGCCTTAGTTCCTAATCTGGAAAAGGAAAATGCTACTCACATTTCTGGCATCTGTTAGACAAATGAGAACATCAAAAAGGAGAATTTGTTCCGTAAATATTAATCGCCTTCCATGATACTGTTTTTCAAAGCCCACCATCCTGCGAATGATAGTTGACTGTGACTTTTGTCTCTACTTGAACTTTGTACAAAAATGTCATAGTACAGCTTACTTTACACTTTGCTTTTTAGTTTTCTGTGAAGCTTCAATTCTACAGTATCTTTCCTCTGATCTCTATCATGAAAGTTTTGTTACAAACTAAAGATCACTAGAAATTTGTCTGCGAAAAATGCAACCTATTCAGGGAGCATAACATGTTTCATCTTGAGTTTTGATGAAAAGCTTAGAAAACTGAAACATTTAATCCACATGCCTGGAAATTACTGATTATCAAATTCTCCCACTTTCCATTAAATTGAAACTCTAAAATTAAGTAGGTTCACCAGACAAATGCAGGAATTACAGCCTCGATCAGCTCACCTGCAGCAGAAGGCACTAGAGCCATAAACACCTAGGAATGCTTAAATGAAACTTTGATGAATTGTTGGTGTCAGAGAATGAACTAGCATGAGAGTGAGAAAGTTCTGGAGGCTGATGATTTAGAGGAGCGTCCACACTTTCCAGGGATTTATGTCTAAAAATTTTACCCATTTCTCATGGAGAAGAGTCTGGGGGGAAAAAACTCCTGAACACCTTCATGTTTCTAGCATGGGCTGTGTGGCTATGAGGAGAGAGGGAAGGAAAGAGTGGGTGGTGGGGTGGTGGTGGTGGTGGGAAGAGATAATTTTGAAATAAGTCCAGGGAGTTACCCTGCTTGGGGAAGGGAATTACCCAAATACAGAACACTCTAGTGATATTTCTGCCACAACTAAGCTGTCAGGAAGATGAGAGACAATATTGAAGTTCACAGCTAAGGCTCATAGGAGCCCTAAAACAGTGACCTTTAATTATAAGTTTACAGAACATTTCTCCTACCCTCCTACACCTTACCATCATATCAACTGGTAAGTGGCATTATAGATCATGCAGTTAGACAAAAAGAAATAAAATTTATGCAGACTGAGAATGAAGAAATTAAAATGTCTTATTTCGTACATGCCATTATTTTCTGTACAAAAATACAAAAAAAAGCAAATGAAAAGCACTTGCAACTAATAAGTGATTAAAGCAATGTCATCAGATACAGCGTCAATATAAAAAAAAGTCTTCTTTGTTATCTTTCATCAGGGTTTCTGCATATATTGCATAAAGTTTTATTAGATTTATATCTGGATATTTCATTTTCTGGTGCTATTGTAAATAATATTTTATCGATAAATGAATTATCAAGCAACAAAAAGACATAGAGGAAAGTTAAATGGATATTGTTAAGAAGCCAATATGAAAAAAGCTGCATATTATGTGATACTGATCATAAGATATTCTGGAAAATGTAAAATTATAGAGGCAGTTAAATGATTCGTGGTTGCCAGGCCTTCAGGGTGGGGCAAGGGAATGAATAACTAAAGTACAGGGATTTTTCAGGTATTAAAGCTTTTCATATAAAACTGTAATGATGGATACATGGTATTTTGTATTTGTCAAACCTGTAGAATCTTACAGCATGAATAGTGAATTTCAGTACATGCAAATACATTTTGTATATAAAAAAATTACTTTAATTGAAATAGAATTCCTGAATTCCTGAGATTCCTGGGATCTCAGAAAAGAAACCAGATGTGGCAAAAGAAGCCACTTGTATTTTAAATATGTGAAATACCACTTGAAGGCAGTAGGAGGAAGGGACTGCTTACTAGGGGAACTTTTCAAATGAGAAGCAGCTATAAGACAAAAGGCTGAATAAGGGAGTTGTGCTTGGGTCTGGCTGATGAAGTTTATCCTATTAGGGTATGAGTTAACAATTCTAGTACTGCAACACGTGAGCACTGAAATTGAATAATGAAGTAAAATGAATAAATAGTGGATGATGAGAACTAGGTTCCTAACTATTGGAGTGAGATGCAGATAAGCAAGGGGAGGAGGGCATCTAGAATTAATCATATGGATCATTGGAGAAATCAGTATTAACTCATGTGTTGTTGAATATAGATACAGAAATATTTATAAACATGTGTATATGCATAGGTTAGTTTGTGAAACAAGAGTGCCGAAAACAGATGACATCCTTGTAGCAAAGAGCCCATCAGAGCTTGGGTTCTAATGCCATTTTCCAATATCAAGTTCTAGGACTACTTGGAGAAATGACTGATTCTAGGACTGGGGCAGAAGGATAAGCAACATGGGCCTGGAACATGATGTGGGGCCAGAAATTAAGGAAGTACTAAAATCTTACCTAAGATTTTGTCTTTTCTTTTCCAGATATTTTGCTTATATTGAGCCAGACACCATGCTAGCTTCTTGTACTGATTTTCTTTTTTAACATTCAGCAATCAACAATTTCCAGGTATGCAAATCAGATAGTTTCCCTGGATCATTAAAAGTAAATTATAGTTCAAATAAGTTATAGAGCTAGGAATCAGACACAGATCTGTAGAGCTTCCAGTTTTATTTTTTTGCAAATAAATCCTGAGGCTCCTGTAAAAAATATATTCTACTCAGAATTATTAAGGTATACCTATGACAGCAGCAAAAGGGGCATTTGATGCTCAGGAAATTGTAATAAACTTTCTAAACATAAAATGAAATTTTACTATGATTCTGAGTTAAGGTCTATTATTATTTTGGGGGACAGATTCCCCATTTGTAGCAATTCAAGACAGCCTTTTAGCAAAATTCATCATGTAATGAATTATGTCATGGTACTGAAGTAGCACAACAATAATTGTTAGGTCAAAAGAAAGAGGGATCATAGACAATGGAAAAATCTGATTCATTGATCCTGAGAGGCTATTGTCCCTAATTCTATTCAGGGTCTCATATTAAATATAGCTCTGACAATAATTAATAGCAGACATGGTCTCTGTAATACATGAGCTGTGTCCATTGATGCTTTCTCATAGAGCATCAAGCTATTTTATTCACAAATAGTGTACTTGCTCATGCAAATTAATGGTAATTACAAAATAAATCATAACAGCATCCAAAAAAACCCTATACTCCTCAGGTCATATCTAATACATGATCAATTGTTCATTGATGATTTTTAAAATATTACAAAATACTTTTTTGTATAAAGTTTTACTTATTTTAAATATTGTAGATTTATTCATTTCCCAATTTCTTAAAGACAGTGAACATGGAATGTTGAAAATAACCATGAGAGTATCTTCGGCTCAATTGGTGTATCAATAGGGACAGCTGTTCTTCTCTGGATTTATGCCACCTATGCAGTTTTAATTGCCTTTAAAAATAGTTTGAAGCATTGATGCTAGAAGCAAAACCAAACTTGGCGGTGAGTGTGTTATGCAGATCCACTTGAACATTTTAGACACTGCCTTGTCAACAACTATCTTAGAGTTTTTACTTTAAAAATTATCTTCCTGATAATCATATAAACTAAACATTTATGAATAATTATTCTACCTTGAAACATGGTTTAGCTGCATTCACATGAATTTCATTTTCAAAAACACAAAATTAAAGATTAATTAGTATGGAACCCTTAATAATTAATCAAAATTCCAAAAGAGAGTTTGGTGGTACTTTTTGTTCACACTTTGGGTCAGTGATACAATTATATAAGAGGCTATCAGGATTTTTTTTTTCTTATTTTCATTTAAGATTCTAAAATTATTGAGATTTTCATGCACAGTGGTATGTTATATGATAATTTTTTTCCTTTTTCTGTAATGCAGAAAAAGAAAAAAATAGTCAAGCACAGGTCTAAATAATACTAGGTGTAATTCTTATATGGACCTAATTTTGATAATTTGAAATTTCTCATTATCATCACCATTAGTCTTTCAAGGTATTTTCTTGACTGTTTCCTACATGTAAAGAATCTACTTCTTCAGCCTGTTGCTTTTTTTATGTGAGCATTTTCTTTTCTACAGACTTTGAGTTGGGGTTTTGTGTGAATGTGCTCAGTTGTTAAAAGGGAATTGTCTTTGGCCATCAGTCCATAATGCTTGGAATGTTTCCAGATGGCCACACTGATTTTTAACTGTTCTGCTACACAATGTAGATTGTTTTAATGTTGGGTTAGGCTGTCATTGGGATACTTCCAGAGATAAAATAACTTTAAACCATTTGGCCTTTCTTATCTTTTGTTTCTCATTATTTTAAATCTCTACTGCATCACTTACAGGAGATTCTTACAATTAAAAAAAAAAAGAAAAAAAGAAAAAAAAGGAAAGAAATGAAAGAAAAATACACATACAAAGACCTTATAGACTCATATTTCTAAGCAAGATTCTCTTTCCAAGAAATGTTATCTTTTTGCTGTGTCCTTTTGTGCTTCTTAAAAAAGTTTGAAATTTGATAAGTGAAAAAGAGCTTTTATGTTTATCCTTAAAACAAATAGTAGGTGAGCTATAATTTTTCTCAGAGAACACTAGGTCTAAAAATTGGAGGAACTTAGATTTAAATTCTTATAAATCTTTATCTGCTATTTAAAAATAAGCAGACAAATAAAATATTTAAAACGATTTTAAATCCAAGAAGAATGTCCCCCCGCCCCCCGATGGATACCTAAGCGTTCCTTACTTTGTGCCTGTATTAAGTTCATTAATCCACCTACACAAAAACTCAGATAGATATTCCTTGCTATAATTTTTCTGTTAAATATCCAGGTCAAATTACAAAAAGTAAAACTCTTGGAGATCAAGAATCTATGTATTAAGTTTATAAGTAATCTGAACTTGTAAAAATAGCACAGGCTTCACCAATGCCCTGGCCATACCCAAGTTTTAGCCCTTTGGTTCTTTTGTTCATGTGTCTGTTTTATTAAACTGCTAGACTATAAGAATTCTTAAAGACGATAACTATGCATTATTCACAAATGTAATCCCCACATGACCCAGAGCCATTCCTCTGCCATAAGGAAAACGAAGGCATTTAATATTTTTAAAACATAAAATAAGCAAAATGACTTTTAATGCATTTTAATTCAGCTTGGAACCCAATGATGAAGAAAAACTATAAATGTAGACTTTTCAGTAATTCTGTATAAAATATCAAATCCTCAGGAAAAAAAAAATTGTTAGAATTGCAGATAGAAAATGTGCATTGGTAGCTCAGTCAGTTGTGCATCTAACACTTGATTTTAGCTTAAGTCTTGATCTCAGCCCCATGTTGGGCTGCATGATGTTCATGGAGTCTACTTAAAAAAAATTAAAAAATAGTAATTTAACTTAAATAAAGAATTGCAGACAGACAGAAGAAAATTTAGATAGATATATCAGAACAAGATAGTCAAATTGGGGACCAGAATTCAATGTTTCTAACCAAAATACATCTGAAAAGAACTTGTACCAACTATGTTGTAATTGAGATTTCCTTCTTTCGTATTTCTCTAGAAGTTAAGGCAAAAACAGGTTAATAAGTGAAAGAAATACTTGAAGGGACTAGGCCATCAAAAACATTAAGCTATCAAGTTTCTTGAAACCAAGAGAAAGTAACATCTTATAATAAAAAAACTAATTATAAAAAGAAAATGACAAAATATAAAAGTAGATCTACTTGTGACTTATTTGGAATTTCTCCTTTGATTCAGATAAGGGTTTCTTTTGTAGATCAGATTAAGCATCACAAGATTAATGGCACACTGAGACATGTATTTGAATGTTTGTTCAAGCTAGTTCCTTTTGATATTTGGTCCTAAAGACTCGCCTGTAATTGCTTATAACTGATTACAGGTACATAAACACTTAAATGAAGATCCGAAGAATCTTTGCTCTTGGTTGCTTGATTGTTTGTTCTCTTCCTCCACAAACTTCCCAGAGATTTGGATCCTCCCATTGTTCAGCAACCATAACCTTAGTTCCAAATTCATATCCTTAAAATTATATTATGTTCCTTTCTTCATCTCACTCCTAACAATTTTTCTTATTGGGTTTTGCTGTTGATATCTGCTGGGTGATATTGCATAGTTTTCAAATCAATGTCTGCTTCAATTCTCAAAAAAAAAAAATGTGATTTCATCTTTTGTTGGTCAATGATTTTATTTTAAAGAATGAGAATTCATAGGGTCACCTGGGTGGCTCAGTGGTTGAGTGCCTGCCTTTGGCTCAGGTCATAATCCCAGGGTTCTGGGATCGAGTCCCACATCAAGCTCCCCATAGGGAGCCTGCCTCTCTCTCTCTCTGTCTCTGCCTACTCCCCCCCCATTTGTGTGTGTCTCTCATGAATAAATAAATAAAATATTTTTAAAAACATAAAATAATTCCACTGGAGATATAACAGAGAGAAGTTGCAGACCATAGTTGGGAAGTAGAAAGATTAAAAACATTAGATTAAGATGCAGTCAGTTAATTTCCATCTAACATGGCAGGTGCACTAGAAATAATTTACTCGTAGCAAGTAAATTAAAAGTAACTTACTTATAGTGAGCAAATTACCAGAGTGGCTCATAGTATAACTGTAAAAGCATAAATGCTATGAAACGATTTCTATCTGGAGAAGTAAAATCATATAATATCATAATTTTTAAGATAAAAGCCTTTGCAAACAAAAATGAATAATTTCATTGATCATTCATATATATTCTGTTATGGGTTAATTTATGTCCTCTCTCCCCACAAAAAGGATAGATTGAATTCTTAATTCCCAGTACCTTTGAGTGTGACATTTGGAAATTAGGTCTTTGCAGATTCACTAACATGAGGTCATACAGGACAACTTAGCATATATTAAGTGATGCTCTTAAAAGAAGGTAGTCATGTGATCACAGAGGCAGAGGTCACTTATCCAACTGCAAGCTGAGAAACACCTAAGATTACCAGCAACCAACAGAGGCTTGGAGGTGACAAGGAAAGAATCCCCTATCGTTTGCAGAGGGAACGTGGCCCTGCCAACAACTTGATATTGGACTTCAAGCCTCCAGAACAAAGAAAAGAAATTTCTGTTGTTTTAAGTAATTCAGTTTGTGATACTTTGTTAGTAAAACTCTAGGAAACCAATACATGTTATTATTTGTATTTTAAAGCAAACGTTTATTTAGAATTTACTATGTATCTACCATTCTACTAATTACAGATAATGCAAAGATGATGATCGCTTGGGTTTGGAAAAGTATGGGATGAGAATGAGGATTGGTGCAAATGGATCTGGAGTATATATATATGGGGGACAAAAAGTCCTATATCTAGATTGTGTTGGTTGCCCAACCATGACTATACAAAAAACACAGACTCAAAAGTGATATATGAATCACATACCTCAATAAAGCTACTTAAAAAAATGAAGCAGACTCTGGTTTCAAGTAAATCACAGTGAGGTTGAGGACAGAGATAAGTAACTAACTACAAGAATTTGTGGTCAATTGAAGCATGATGGAGGCTGTGTTGGACAGTCACATTGGAGCGTTTCTCACCAGGATGAAGGTCAAGTGGGTGAGGTATAGAAAAAAATCAGAAAGTGTTCTCAAAAAAGATGACAGTAGAGTCAAGTCACTAAGAATGAAGCATGGCCAAATAAAAGGTTGGAGAAAGACATTCCAGTTGAGGAAGAGCATCCTAACAGAGATAGCTTCATGTCCAAAACCCTGAAGCAAGAAGAAAATAAATCAATATATGCCAACTACTCAACTTTGAATCTTTGCAAGTCTTTTTGAAATGAAATAGAAAGCAAAATCTGTAACAGAAATATATATGGCCAAACCTGAGTTGGCATTTCAGAATATATAATTTGATTTCAGAGCATAAAATGTCTCTTACTATTCACAGATTTTCATATATTCATGTCTCTGAGCATTTAAGAAAGATAAACTCAATGAAAAAATATTTCTTAAAAATATTATTTTAAATTGCTTATCTACTATATTTAGAGTCATATGAAATTTATCTGACTATACTATTTTTCTCAAGGCCCTTATGAAACATACAACAGGCTGTTTTTCAAAGACATTCTCTAAGCACATTTTGAAAAGATGAGTTAGTGCTTCTTGCTCTGCAGGCTTGAATTGAGCTTGAAAATTATGCCACCTTAAGGCTAAGCTTTTCGGTTGTAAAGAGCCAGTGAGGTAGCTCACCACGTAAGTGAACACTCAGATTTCCATCAGTGTTAGAGCTTTATTACAAATATGCTTCTCTGTACGTTGTTGGGTGCAGAAGTGTGGTCTGTGCTTAAAACAGATTACTATTTTCAGTGAAAAAGTGAAATATGAAAAGACAGAATAAAAATCTAATGTCAAAAGTCTATTGTTTATTTTAAAATGTATATGAGAGAGATCACAGTACAGAAATAAAGAATATACGGTTTAGAGTCAGACTAATTTGATTTGAAATTTTATTCGGCCTGTTTCTATGGGCATTTGAACAAATTTCCTAGTCTTTCTCTACCTGCTTATTCATTTATTAAATGGACATATGAAAATATTGAGCTATAGCATTATCATGAGAATTTATTTATTTATTTATTTTAAAGATTTTATTTATTCATGAGACACACACACACACACACACACACAGAGGCAGAGACACAGGCAGAGGGAGAAGCAGGCTCTCTGCAGGGAGCCCGATGTGGGACTCGATCCCTGAACTCCAGGATCACACCCTGGGCCAAAGGCAGATGCTCAACCACTGAGCCATCCAGGCGCCCCTATCATGAAAATTTAATAAGATGATGCCAAGTGCTTGCTAGGTAAAGTTAAATTTTGTTTCAGGGGAAGCAAATAAAAAGGTTTCTGATCTTTTTATTTATCAATTATTCTGATTATTGGGAAGTTATATGCAAAATAACTAAATGACAGAAGAGAGTTTTCTTGCTCATTTTTCATTTCGCTTCTAATAAATATATGGTAGCAGAGAGATTGAGAATGTTTCCTGGAATCAGACTAATGGAGCTTAAATATAAGCTTCACCATTTACTGGGTCTCTATGGAGGTCTTTACTTAAACTCCCTGTACTAGTTTTCTTATAAGTAAAATGGACAAATATTTACCTATGGTTGTTGCAAACTGCTAACTATAGTTGTTGCTACATGAAATATGTTCAGGCTAAATACAATATGGAAAAGCATGCAATACCCAAATACGGTCATAAGAATGCACTATTCAAAACACCCTGTGCCATGGTGTCATGGTCTGTAAGGAATCCACATGGATGATCACTAGCAGGGCATGAGAAAGTAGAAACAGACCTGCAGTGGTTCCATATACAGATTGTCTTTTCAGACACACGCTTTAAAACACCTACTCTAAGTCCAAGAAGAAAATATGCAATGTAGAAGTTGTCTAAAGAGTTAAATCACAAAATGTACACACCATGTGAGGAGTACTAGAAAGCTTAAGGATAGCAATACACAATACACAGTTCTAACTATGTTTTTCTCTATGTCTTGGCTCTTAGAATAGTGATATTTGGTCTATTAACTTTATACACTCATAAAGTGTCCTCCACTAATCATTTGGTAAGCCTACTAACTCTACATTTCACCTGTCCCTTCCCACAATCCATAGTTAATACTGTTTATTATTATAAACACCATAATAAGTCAAATACTAAAATGGCTTCTATTTACTTTAAAAAGGAACATGACATTTTTATCATTTTATATTTTTTAGCAAAGTTGCAGTTCATGCTCCTTTATAATCCTAAAGTAAAATGGTCAGGTGAATCCTCCACTCGAGATATTTCATGAGGACAAAATGTCATGTCATATTTGGTTTTACTTACATGATATATCCAGATCCTAATATATTGCCTAGGGGTATTAGACAATCAATATCTGTTGAAAGAAAGAACACACATCTTTCTCGAGTATCCAATCAAATTATAGATGTAGTTAGTCAAGGGTAATTAGTATTGGCTGAGTGTTACACCGTAGTAAGGAGGATTTCAAAATTTCACTGGCTTTGAACTGGTTTATTTGTTGCTAAATCTTCATGTCTCCTCCGGACTGGCTGAATGAATCTGCTATGGATCTCTGCTAACAGAGGCTCCACCGTCTTATGAGTCTCAATGAAAGTTTTCAAGGTTTGCCAGAGCAAGGGAAAAGAGTATGAAACCTAACACACCAGGTCTGAAATGCTTCAACCTTGAAGTGATGTATCTTTATATCACTCAATTATATTAACTTCAAGAGGGTGGGAAGTCTAATCCTCACAAAAGCCTAGAAGGAAAGAACCAGAAATATTGATGGGCTGCAGTTAACATAGGTCTTACCAAGAAACGGTAAATACCATATATGCTTGAGACATATTTTATTTAGAAACTTCTAATACAACCAATGTACTATAGTTAACTTTAAGGCAATATCCCTAGGGAATATTACAGGATAGATGGAGTGTTAGAGGTGTGTACACACACACACAAGCATATATACACATATACATGCACACATACACACACACATCCCTATACTCCCAACATATTAACACATTTTTATTGAAAAGAGGTCAATGACCTAGATTAGAATTCAAGCTGTCATCTGCTGAGTGCTTTTGGAGATATAGTTTAACCTTTTAAATCCTTACTCCTAACCAAGAATTGAGCAATGAATAACTAAGAAGGAAAAAAAATATCTCTAGTACGTGGAATCTGTATTTAATTCTGACTTTGATACTTAATTCCTACATGTCTGTCAGTGACTTACATAAGTATCTAAGCTCCAACTTCCTTACCTTCAAAATGGAGGTACAATATGTATATGAATCCTTGCTCTAAGTATCAAACAAGATGCTATCTGTTTCACAAGGTGTCCTGAAACTATAAGTTATTTACAAATATTAAGAATTTTGCACACTTCAGACTATTATGACTTGATCTTGGACTTTCAGCCTCCAGAACTGTGGGAAATAGATTTTTACTGTTTATAAGCCACACAATCCATGACATTTTTGATATGGCAGCCCAAACAGACTAATAGGCACACTAATACAATCTACTGCCAACAAGTTCTCATTATTTTAACCCTCAATAGCTCCAAGTAATAAACTTGACATAGATGTTATATTTTTTGGGAAACTTTTAATTCAAAGGCTTATTGTGTATCATGGAATAGATGTTAGTTTCTTTATCCCAGTCATCAAGCACCTAACACAGTACCTGAGACAGAATACAAATGTGTGTGTGCACTGGACTCAGAATACAATAAGACCAAACCCCACTTACTCCTTCAAATTACTTAAAACAGGGCAAGCAAGTCATTTAAAGAGAGAAACCCTCAGTTGTCTTATATCACATTATAAATAATAATAATTTCTGATTGACAGAATCTGCTGTAAGAATCAATGAAAGTATGCCTAAAAATAGCAATTCTCCTTCCCATAAAGCAAGTGAATAAATTGTGGCCCACCAAAGCTCCCACTGAGAACTAGAACCTATTGGGGAAATAGGTTGTAGAAGAGGTAGCTGGAGGCATTAGAGACCAACCCAGGTTACTAGGACTCAAGGAACCAAGACCCAGAGATCAGGGGACCTCGATGCCCTGTGACTGAGCATGGTTCCCTGAAAGTCACTGGCCAATTCCTATGCTGCCAGAGCAGAGAGTTCATGCCAGAGGATAGGCACCATGGACACAGATGCTATTGAGTTAACCCCCTCAGAATGATTCTTCAAGCAAACGGACAAGTTGGAGGGTGAAGACCGATATAGAAAAGATGAGCTTTTCTTATATCCAGCTAGGAATAGCTTAGTTTGTTTTCATGGAGGGGGGGAGGGAGTATAATAACTTAATTGAGACAGAGGAAAACTCTGCCTTTAAGAAACATCATATGCTTCCATAATGCACTGTTTGCTTGACTTATTTTTTTTCAGACTCTGGTTCTCATCTTTGTGCTTCTAAGAGTGACATTCATATTTCAAAAATAGACACTGTGTGAAAGAGTCTCTATGTCACCCTTTACATGTATAAGTGGGATCCAGATATCTCAATTCTTCCCACATTATTTGAAATTACTGAGAGGAATTCAAAGATGGGGGTAATTCAGTGTAATGAATGAAAAATAGTTTTGATTGTCAGAGCAGAGAAGGTAAGAGAATATTTTTCAGACACATCCCCAGTTCATTGTGGTAATAGATACCCAAAGGAAATCACAGAAACAGGTTAATCATCTCAAGAAGGGTGCTCTCTAACAGGATTATTCGTAACAGACGTCTACATTTAGGCTTACAGAAGAGGGTGCCAGGGCAAGAGTCACTTCCTGACACTTATAGGAATCTATTAGAAATGTTCATGGTCAATATAAATGATAATGGTAAATAAGACATACCTGTAAACAGGGAGAAACAAACTTTGAGGTATAGCAATTAGGCAAAACTTCTAAAAAGATTCTTGTTTTTTCTTTTCACATTTCTCCATATTGCTTTCTTGTCAATGTGTCTGGCATACTTGTGGATACTAGAGAGCTCTAAGAGGCTGCCTGTGGATTTGTAGGGCTCCCTTTTAGTGACCTATTATCGTGCTGTCACTGGAAATACAGACCGGAAGGCAAGAGCAGACAGCAGATTTCTATAGCCCTGAGTTAATGCTCAGTCCTTTGGCCATTTCTTTGGAAGTATGCTATATCCTGGCAAGAATGAAGGTAAAAAAAAAAAAAAAAAAAAAAAAAAAAAAAAAAAAAAAACAACAACAACAACAACAACAAAAAACTCCTTGAAAGCAATTCTTCATTCCCCATGGGTGCCACATGACTGAGAATACAAGTCTCAATACTAAATCACACTCTTCCTTGCAATTCAAAGACCCAACAGGCATACAACTCAGGATGACTCTGGGTATTTGAAGGAGATTAATCACTATTGATCTGTTTAGAATACCAAGAATAATCTGACCCTGGAAGACTGTCAAAATTACAGTTGATGACAAATTTGAGATGAACTTTGTTTAAAAGGTTTATTTTATTTATTTATTTGAGAGAGAGAGCACATAAGCAGGAGGGAAGGAGAAGCAGGCTCTATGCCTGGTAGGGAGCCTGATGGGGCTCAATCTCAGGACCCTGAGACCATGACCTGAGCCGAAGGCAGGCACTTAACTGACTGAGCCACCCAGTCACCTGGGAACTTTTTTTTTAGAAACATTAAAATATTTGGGCTATTAAAGGGGGTTTTGTATACAACAGTTTATGTCTATAAAAAAAGGAAAAGCATTAGGACAAGCTAATGCAAGCATGCTTATGCATGCATGTGGGCATCTGCATGTTCAATAAGAATGACAAAATGAAACATGTCACATAATAATTTAATTTTTAACAACAAATCTAAAGGCTATTTAGCATTTAAAAGACACAATGAAAGTAAAACATATAACTAGTACATCAGACATTATAAAAAGCATTGTATAAAAAGACAATAGAAATCTAACACAGTGAATATTTAATTTTTTTTAAAAAAGAATCTACCAAGGCACCTGGGTGGCTCAGATGGTTAAGTATCTGTCTTGGGCTCAGGTCATGATTGGGGGTTCTGGGATGGAGCCCTGCTTCAGGCTCCTCAATCAACAGGAAGTCTGCTTCTCCCTCTTGCTCTGCCCCTCTCTCTTGCTTGTGCGCATGTGTGGGCACCCTCTCTCTCTCTCTCTCTCAAATGAATAAATTTTTAAAGATCTTGAAAGAATGTACCACTCATCAGGATAATATTGTTGGAATTCAGTTTCTAAAAGTAAAAGAGAAATTGGATAACGTCATTTAGGTTAATAAGAGAAAACCATTTCTCAACCATGTGAAGCCATTCCACAAAGATAATATTGTTCTCATGAATAAGTTATTCAAAATATTAATAATGGCTAATGGTCAATTTTACTCTCAGTTGTCTACTCAAAGTTGGTACAGGTGATTGAAAATGAAATGCAGCTGCTTTATGCTGTTGTATTGAGGGTACATAAAAATGGCAATTTTCCTCTATGGACACATCCTAATCACAAATGGAGTTTACTTAGGTCTTCCGGACTTGTGTAAGCCGACTTTATAAATGCTTCTGTTGAACAATAAAATGCTGTGTGCACATCCAGTTTTGTGGTTTGATGGATCATATAACACCAGTTCATAGAAGGTAGTTAAGTTGCATAGCCATTTGGTTACATGTGTCACAGAGTCAGATGCTCCGTCCTGGGATCTGCTTTTTGAAATGGAAAATAATCACACACACACACACACACACAGAGAGAGAGAGAGAGAGAGAGAGAGAGAGAGAGAGAGAGAGAAAAGAGCCAGTACTGTGATTCTCCTATGAGGGATTTGCAGAGGCCCTCTATAGCTTTCGTATCTACCATAGACTCACTCATGGGTCATCAAACCCAAGAGGCAGGGCCCCTCTACCACATTCTGGAACTGCTAGAGAATTTTAGTTGATCCAGACCTCATTTAAATGTGTCAGCCTAACAGGTTTTGGTCAATGGGTAAGAGCAACCCATGGAAATGTGCTTCTTTCTTTATGGTAGGCAGTGCAAGGTATAGCAAATTATCTCTCAGAATATTCTTAAAATCACCAGATCATTGAACTTGTCAGAGCCTCTCCAATTTGTCAGGCTCTGGACTTATATGGGATTTAGATCTTTCCTCTATCATATTTCCTTACTAAGGTTTGTTGCCTCCCACTTACCAGATCCAATTAACAAAATGTCATCAATGAATGGACAGGGTGGTATTCAGTGTGCTATTAAAATGATTGCAGTGGGGCACCTGGGTGGTCCAGTCCACTAAGTGTCTGCCCTCAGCTCAGGTCATGATCTCAGGGTCCTGAGATCAGACTCTCTCCTCAGCTGGGAGTCTACTTCTCCCTCTCCCTCTGCACATCCCTGGCTCCTACTCTCTTTCAGGCTCTCTCTCTCCCTCCCTCCAATAAGTAAATAAAATATTGAAAAAAATGTGATTGCAGTACTTGAAATCTACATTTCTGTAGGAAGCAAGAGAACTAACATTATCTTAATGTAAGAAAGGGTAGTGAGACTGCTATTCAGCACCCATGAGGCAAAATGACCTGAATCATTTTTGTTGAAGGAAGCTGAAAGAAAGCATGGTGCTATGTCAAAAGTTGCATACCAGATGCCAGAGGTTGTCTTTACTTGATCCAGTGGAGATAATACACCTGCTATCATGGCTGGAATTGATAATACCATGCAGTTAAACTTTTAATAATAATTAGTCATTCTGCAAGGCCCACCTGTTTTTTTCACAAGAAAATCAGGCACATCATATAGAGATAATAGGAAACACTGAACCCTTCAAGGCTTCAATGATACCACCAAGTTGTTTTGTGTCCTTATGGATGCAACAATGCTTCTAGTTTGCTACCAGGAGACATGAAGGATGAAAGGAGACAATTTCGGGGCTTCCACTTGACCTTTCCTAACATCGATCTGGTAACCCAGGTTGAGATTCTACATGTTGCTAAGTATATCTGATCTCACTATATATTCTAAAATTGAAAACAATAACCACAGGGTGGGCTTGTGGTTCAGTTGGACCCCTCAAAGGTATACTTTGGCCAATACAGCCTTTATCACTTGACATCTACAAATTTCTACTCTGAGCAATAAATCTTGGTGGAATTTCAGAAGATTAGTGTAAACAGAGACAGCATAACCTTGTGTCATTCAGGTAAATGGCTTAGAGGTACCTTTAGGGAAAGACTCAAAGAAAGAATTTCAGATAGAGAAGTGGGCTGTGATATGTGTTCTTCCCCAAGTAACCTTGCCTCCTATCAATTGAGGAACACCAGGCTTGTGAATTGACTTGGTTGAGAAAGTGAACAAGATGTAATCAATCCTCACTAATGCAACTCAAGTCAATTTCAATCTCAAAGACTCTGAATTATTCAATTATATATGTCAAACAGGACCTAAAGGGGCTACCCATCTATGTCACCCCTAGGGATTTGTGATGAATTAGCCACAACCACTGACACATGAGGTTTATTCTAGTAATCAGGCACACCCAATCTGGTAGGGAGGCATCACCATCTGTCCTCTACCACTCTGCAATTCCTGTAATAAGAATAGGTTGTATGCAGCAAAACTAAACTAAAAACCAACAACCTCTCACAATGGGAGGGGGGGGGTATTAAAATTGATGACAAAGTTAATTATTTTTTAAAGTTATCTTCTTAGATTTTGTGATGTTAATTTTTAAAACATTTCATTTGTTTTGGTAGTTTTGAGCATTCTAAATAAACAATCATTTTTGCACTTTTTTGCATTTATAATACTACACTGTTTACTTAAAGGACCTTAAAACTGTGTGAAACACTGAACCAACAAAACTTTGCTCAACCCATGAATCTATTTTGACTGCAACCTCAACTAGTGGCACATATGGCCCTTGAAGGAGAGACATCATTTCATTTCTTCAGGTCGTGGTGCATGAGGTGATGTCCAGCCTTGCCAGGAATACAGTGAGGGAATAGGAATTGTGGGTTAGCAGGTTGTACAAAATTCATCCACTCCAACATGCCTTTCTGCTAGAGCTTTTGATTCCTTTAGCACAGGGGTGAGAAAATCTGTAAAGCACCAGATAGTATTTTGGGTTTTGTGGGCCATATGGTCCCTATTGCACCCTTGCCATTTTTTTTTCCAAAAGCTTCCATAGACAATGCATAATACGGGTGTAGCTGTGTTCCAATAACACTTTATTTACAAAAACAAGCTGGCTGGCCCAACCTGGCCCATGGGCCAACCTGTGAAATAGAGTGTGCCCAGCAGCTCTGGCAATTAAGTCCCATCAATTGAGATGAATCAGACTTAATTAATTAACTTAGTAATCTATCAGTGCCACTCCCAGTTGCTTGAACTAATATAGTCAATCCTTTCTACTAGGTGGATGTATCTATATCTCTTTTATCTTCTTGGTATATCAAATCCACTCAAACACATTCTCCAGTTTCCTGTTAATTCAAATTGAAGATGTTCTGCAACTTGTCTAATCCATAGAGTCTTTTCTCCCTGAGGGGACTAACCCTGGTACTTCTCTCTCTGGGCCAGGCTGGGATCTGACTTTCACTGTGGGCCTGGGAAGCATGAACCTGGTGAGAAGAGACACCCCTAGTTGGGACAAGAACCCTTTGGGGAGGTTTAGGGGTTCAGAGCTCTTAGTATTAATTTGTCTGCTCATGTTTCTCCATCTCATGTGGCAGTAGCATCCTCCTCCTAAGAATCCTTTAGGAGGGGCAGCCCCAGTGGCCCAGTGGTTTAGCGCCACCTTCAGCCTGGGGTGTGATCCTGGAGACCCTGGATTGAGTCCCATGTCAGGCTTCCTGTATGGAGCCTGCTTCTCTCTCTGCCTCTGTCTCTGTCTCTCTCTGTGTATCTGTCATGAATAAATAAATATTTTTTTTTAAAAAAAGAATCTTTTAGGAGGAAGACACTTGAGGGCCATATTCATCAATGCTATAAGCATATGACAATTGCAAGTGGGAGTTGGGCCTAATTTTCACCTTTATGGTATAGCTACAGAAGATTAGGGCCATCTTTAAGGCTTTCCTAGTGGCCCTCTGAGTTTCTATTCGTCCCTCAATTTCGGCATACATCCAGTTTTTCGGTTGGTCCAATTCTCTAAGTATTCTCTCCATGGCCATCTGAAACAACCAGCAATGCCTTACTTATTACACTTATTATTGTAGCTATGGTGGCTCTGAATCACATCCATTTGCTCTCAGAACACCTTGCCCTCTGCTTGCCCTCATGATGCTACCATAGGCCACCATATGCTACAGAACATGATACCCTATTTTCCCTGGCAAGAAGATAGGTGATCAGTGCACTCATCCAGTATGAAAGTAATCCAATACCAGAATTCAACTCTAAGGTCTGTTTCCTGGGGCCATTGTTAATGACAATTTCCATACCAAAGTCTCAGAAGAAATCAATGTACTCTCAGGAGGGGAATTGAGAAGATCTAATAGAACTTAATGAAATGGCTAATTTATCATGGTGTTAGTTGGCTTATGTTAGCTAACTGTAGAGATAGTAAGAGCCCGAGGGTCATCAAGGGGTGGGGGGAAAGCATTACCATCTTAGGTCTGAAGGAGCAAGGCCAGGGTGTGTTTGCTATAACACAAAAACAGTTGTAGATACTGGTGGAAAGCTGACCAGTAGTTTCACTTTGGGCAGAGGAGGATACCCACAGCTGACATGCAAAGTAACTGGAAGAAGCCAGAAGAATAAAAGTCTGGCTTCTCTCACTTCCTGCCATTTACAATTGTTGCTACTATCTATTGATTGGCTTCATAATGATGACACAGGATGAGGGAGATGGGCTGATTCTACCCAAAGAGATTGTTTCCTGGGACAGAGCAAAGTCAGAAAGAGTGGGGAGTGGAATTGGTGGGTCAGAATTAGAAAATCCAGCACAGAGATTTTGTATCTCATATCTCCTTGCCTTCTAGTCTCAGTTTCTTTATAGGTAAAATAACTTCTGTTAATTGCTTAAATAATTAACCACTTTTAAAATTTGTGGCTCATAGTGTTTACTAATCTATAGATGCTCAGATTATTAACAAAACTCCACAAAAAATATTTAGAAGAACAGGGTTTTCTAAAAGTCATGTTGTTTAATATCTAAAGTATTTTGAATGTATTTGTGTCATGTTTTGAAATCATCTGCAAAACAGGTCTAAGAAGATCTTATAATCTGTATTAAAGAGCAATCATATTTAAGGAAAATTAACAGAATAGATATTCAGTAAATGAGTTTTTTCTTCTTTTTAGTACTTGTAACTATACACAGAAATGTTCAGAAAACTTGATTCCAAGAATAGTATTTTCTAATAAGTAAAATGTTTGTTATGAATGTGCAATGCATTATCAGTAGACAATTAATGTTATTCATAACCTGTATTTAAAGGTTAAATAATTTTTTTCAAATATTTTATTTATTTTATTTATTTATTCACAAGACACATACAGAGAGAGGCAGAGACATAGGCTGAGGGAGAAGAAGCAAGCTCCATTCAGGGAGCCCGATGTGGGACTTGATCATGGGACTCCAGGATCATGCCCTAAGCCGAAGGCAGATACTCAACTGCTGACTCACCCAGGCATCCCAAGGTTAAATAATTTCTAAGCCACTGCATAACTACCTAGTCCAAGAGGACTTCTGAAAAAAAATAAAAAAGCCTTTACTTATTAGCCTTTGTATCAGATAATCATGCCATGAGGTAGGGAAAATGATCATTTGATTAAGAATTAATAGTGATTAGTAATACCAAGGGACTTCTACATTGACTATCTAAACAAATGTCCAACTAGTAAAAGGATTAAGAATATGGGGACTATTACTCTAGAATCAACTAAAGCTTTCCTTTCAAAACTGTACTAGTTAGGACATACCAGACTTGTGGAATCAGTTTTCCTTCCTTTTCCTCTGTGACATGTATCAGGGCCTGTGTATTACCAAAGGAGGATGTCTGCTCATGCTCCACGTCTTGATTCAGGTCCAGGATGTTTCTTGATGTTCATTATGTTTTAGACAAGGATTTTCCTAAAGAGAGGAGAAATGCATCACAAGAATGGGAGAGTTTTACTCAATCATCCACCCTGCTATTTAGAAAAGCTTCACAAGATCAATATCTGGTTATCAGAAGACTATTTGTAGCTCCAGAAGATTAATCCAGTGGGAAGAAAATTTTATCAGTAATTTGAGTTATTTTACTAAATCCAAAGGGCCAGATATGTCCTGAACAACACCTTTACCAGAAGTGGGAGAATTTAAAGTCAACACAGAGCTGTTTTCTGGCTACTCCCTTACTCCAGAAAGAGGATGACTTACAGGAGGGGAAATCTCAAAATCAGAGCAGCAGGCCATTTTGTTACCTTGCCCAGATGGCCAAATCATAAGGAGCCCTGTTACAATTACTACTTGGGGTCTTGATCTATAAAGATTCAGGTTTCTCAGTTCTATTATTTTCTTGGCAATCTGGGCATTCAATAATTTAATGCTGGACGAGTGAGCTCAGAGAAGTGCTCTCACAGCCCTGGGAAATCACATGGTGCCCTCACATCCTTAAAGCAGAAAAGGGCAGATTGTTTTCTTTACTGATTGGACACTTGGGGATAATGTGAAAGAGTATTATCTCCTCACCCTGGTTTTGAACATGATGGTTTGTTTTCTCTCTGTCCAGGCAGATCTGAACTGAAATGCCATGGGTAAGTCATGAACAGAGATGATTGAGTGCCACATCTAAGCCAAAGCTGCAAGCCGTCAGAGCCATTCAGAGGAAACAGGAAGTTTGCGCCTCAAAGAGAAGATGACGGTGATTCAAGAGGTGGGCCAAGGTGATTACAAGGGACATGGAGATGCTGCAGGTCAAGACACGAAGATGGGAGCAGTGGGTGGTTTTGAAGCGGCCTCACATCCTGACAGATTGTCTTCTCTAGTTCTAGGTCCTTAATTCTCAGGGGCTCTTTCTGAGTTTGTTTTGTCTTATTTTAACTAAAATAGCTTGAAGGAATCCAAAGTCCTCTGCAGTCTTTATTCTAGCTGTGCCAGAGCTTGCTGAATCCTATAGTTCCCATTCTTGATAAATTGGTAGAGAGATAGTAGGTAGGAAGAAGGAAACAAAGAGGAAACAAGAGAAAGGATGAGCATTGGCTTAGTGAGAGTGAAGAGAAGCATAATGCTTTCTTCATGGCATGCCTGAGGTGAAACAAAAACTGACCATGATTTGGTTAATTGTAGAAGCTGAGTTACTGGAATATGCCACTTCATTATATGGGTCTATGTAGCTTGTATGTAGTTGCAAGCTTTCATACTATAAACTTTTCTTAATGGTTTGGGCTATTAGTAGAAATGGAGCAGTGTGTGTGTGCACGCATAAATGCATGCACAACTTTGTACACACTTGCTCTGTGTTTGGGAGAGGGGATCTGAGAACATAGGCAAAGAGAAAGAGAAAGTAAAAAACCAAAAGTGTTGTATTTATGTAACCATAGTTCTTTGGGCAGGAGCTTACATTGCACACTTAGGAACAATCAGATACCACTAGAAAAGAACATTGGGCCAATTTGAAGAGCACTTATGAATGCTGTGAGTGATGTGATGGCAGAAACAAGTTAGATGTTCATCCGAGTGTCCAGGCAAGAAAGCAGTATCTACACTAGAAGGTAAGTCGAGGTGACCTAGGTGAGGGCACAGACACAAGAAAATCAGCAAGGATACAGGTTATACAGTGAAGAAATGAAATGTAGAAGGAAGGGGGCACAAAGAGAACAAAGAAATTTTCAGAAGGTTTGAAAGCTGTGATGAGGGCAATTTTGAATGACTACTGATAATCAGAAAGCCTAGGGAAGACCCTATTGCAATGTATGCATAGGAGACCCAAGGAAAGAGAACATTCTCATCAATGTCACCACTCCTAGCTGATAACACATTCCCTTCAAGGGTTCCTTCTAATTACCGCCCATGCACATCACTTCCTTTTCATTGCTACCGCCAGTTAACTACTAAGAACTGAGTGTTCACACTGTTTCTCGTCCAAAATTCTGAAACCTTTCCTGTGAACAAATCTATCTCTCCCTTATTCAAAATCCTATATTTCCCCACTGACTAGAGAATAAAGTAAAAATTTTGAATGTTATATCTTTATTCTCTAACTCCTACCTTCTTTTCCAGAACTATTTCCTATTAAACTCAATATGACATTCAATTGAAGTCAAACTAGTCTCCTAACTGAAGCATGACTTCACTCATGATTCTCTCAATATCCTCTTTTTTTTTTTTTTTCCCTCCTTAAAAGCACTCTCCATTCTTCAAGGCATGGCTCTATTTCCATTCTCTCAGTGATGGTTTCTCTGAAAACTAGACTCCAGTCAGTCCCTTCCTTCTCTAAACAGCTCCAGCATCACACTGAGATGATTGTGTGTCTTTATTGGATGTATAGCACATTCGCTTAGTGCACAGGTCATGCAAACAGATGGAGCTCCATTTGCCTCTCCTTGCTTTGTGACCTCAGGAAATATCTTAATTTCTCAGAGTTTCAGTTTCTATATTCCCAGTGTCTTCCCATCCCAGCCCCTGTTAAAGATCATCTTAGATTCTACAAGACTATACATGATTTAACTTCTCTCCAAATCTCCCATTTTTCCCCCTTCCAGCCCTCCCTCCCTCAGTCAATTGGCTGCAGCCACAATGGTCTCTTTGCTGTTTCTCGATTACATTGAGCCTAACCTACCTCCTGACAGCATTTTGTCAGCCTGCTGGGTTTCCCAGCAGATGGTTACAGGGCCCTTTCCCAGCTTCCCTCAGTCTCTGTTTCCTTATCAAGGAGGCTTTCCTTCACCAGCCTAGTTAATGTACCCCTACCCCCCCCAGCCTGTATGTTCTCGGTTTCCTTCCCTTACTTTGCTTCTTTTTCCCATACATGAATATGACTTTCCATATTGTATGTGTGTGATCATCTGGCTTCCTTCCTTGGAAGTGAGCTTTATGAAGGAGACTGCTTTCCTTTGCTTCCCTCATTGATCTGCCCACATAGATAATGGATGACACCGACTCATACTATGCTCCGTACAAATATCTTTTAAAATAAATGCTGAACTCATAGCTGCATGGAAATAGAGTGGAATAATCTATTCACAGTTCTCAATAAATGGAAAATTTTATTAACATTCTTATTTAGTTCAAGTACTTTATTTGCAATAATATTCTAAACCTAATAAACATGGATTATATGTCAATTATTTCTTTCCTTTGTAATAGTTTGAACATTGATGTAAGTTTTTAATGTCTGCCATCTCAGAAGGGAAAGATATGCAACCTACTTCTCAGCTTTAAACGGATCAGATAGAGGAGAAGAAGAACATGTAATTTGTATTATTCTCATGACTTGATTCACTTTCCCTTCTTTAAGAATGGGGTCACTCAAGAAAATGCTCTGATTTTTCTTTCTTATTTTGGTCTTAGGAGAGATTTTGAAGTAGAAGGCTATTTGTGGGTCCCCAGGAAGTAGTGGTACTATAAGAGTGAATATTAAGATGAGTTTATCTGAAAGGGGAGGAGGGAATTTGGGCTGTCAGACTTGTCATGTGTTACATCCTGGCTTTTGTGTATATGAGGATACTTATTTAAAATGGAAACAAATGAAGTCAAATCTTTTTTTAAAAATATTTATTTATTTATTTATTTATTTATTTATTTATTTATTTATATTTATTTATTTGAAAGAAAAGAAGAGAGGGAAAGAGTGGGGGCAGGGGTAGAGAAAGAGGGAGAGAGATAATCTCAAGCAGACTCCCCATTGATCACAGAGCTCAACACAAGCCTTGATCCCATGACCCTGAGACCATAACCTGAGCCAAAATCAAGAGTCAGACACTTAACTGACTGAGCCACCCAGATGCCCTATGAACTTAATTTTTGAACATCAAATGCATCCTAGATTTCTCTTTTTTTTCATAACATGAGTTATACATTCTCAACTCCAGGAAAACAGGTCACTAGTTCTCTAACTGTGATTATTCTTTCATTGTTTTTGAAGACTGAAGCTTGCAAACATGGTACTGGAAAACTCATTTGGGGAAATATTTTCTATAACTTAATCTACTGTTCTCTGTAATGTGATTTCAAAGCTGGACTATTTGTTGAGCAAGAAGATACCTGTCTAATTCTGAGAGTAACTGTATTTAACTGATTTTTTTAGGTGAAAGGAGGAAAGAGAAGAAACTTAAAGAAACAATGGCACCTCCAGTTATTGACTGGCTGAGTGGTAATAAGAGCAAAGCTCTAAAGAGTGAGTGTGCTGGGCACATCTGCTTAGGAGGATATCCACAGGTAGCCACAATCACATTTTATCTCCATCTTCCACATTCAGCAATATAATTTCTAATGTTCCTTGTTCTGCTATTTTACGCAGCTATAAATTACTGTCAACATTGTTTCTCACTTCATAATCCTTTGATAACCCATTTTTCGGCATTTTGTGTGTTTTTTAACCCTTCAATCTTCCTAGCCTGTAGATTTGATATAACTGAAAAATAGTAAAATGTGAGATAAAAAACATAAAATGTGCTGACTTTCAAGGATGGGAGAAAGCAAATGATTACTCAAATATTGATCTTATCACAATGCGAATGTTACCCACCCTTGCTTTAAAAATGAATGTACTAAAAATTGTATACTAAATATTAAAATAAATTACAAGTTTTTATTAAAATTTTTCTTTAAACAAATGTCCTCTATACATCCTCACTTCCCTCCATTTATTTCACACATTATCTAGAAGGCAATATCTACTGAAATACTTGTGTAGTTGGTCTCAAAATGTTATGCAAGGTCAGTTTTTACTCTGAAAACTATGAGGTATATAGGTATATGCAAGAACACTTTGGTTATGAAATAGAAAAAAACATATAAGCCTTAATATCAACATGAGGAAGTTATTTGAATTCTAATTTGAGTTATAAGTCTTGAATGAATTCCCATTCACAGCTAAAGGCCTCAAAGCTGTTATACACGGATGCTTGTGATACATTGCTATTCATCACAATATACTTTGGACCAACTCTATCATTGTACTTAAAGATCCAAAATTCCTTCATTTAAAAAAAGAAAAAAAAACCAGAAATATAATTAGATTTGAATGTTTGTTTTGTTACTTACTAGCTGTAAGACTATGAGCAATTCATTTTAGCTCTATGAGTCTGTTTTCCTATTTCAAAAAGTTGCTATGGGGGAATGACGGGGTGGCTCAGTGGTGGAGCTTCTGCTTTCAACTCAAGTCATGATCCCAGGGTCCTGGGATTGAGTCCCGCATCAGGCTCCCTACAGGGAGCCTGCTTCTCCCTCTGCTTATGTCTCTGCTTCTCTCTGTCTTTCATGAATAAATAAATAAATTTTTTAAAAGAGTTGTTATGGTCAATGATACCTATATAAGGCATAGTTGGTAATGCCCAAGTCAGAGATGGTCAGTTACAGCCATCTCAGCAATAGTCAGTGATGCCCAGGTCAGAGATGCTCAGCAACAGTCATTGATTATGTCATGACTGGTCAACAGTCCACACTGAATTGTCATCAGGAACTTACTTTCAAGGAAGAAATTCTTCTAGACATTAAAAAAATTATGTACCAAATTTCCTCTAGATGCAAGATGCACAAGTAAATTCTGCATTCCCAAAGGCCTTTATGCACAAAGTTTGCTCAAGTTTCACTAACAGAAAGCCATTCCTGGGACATCAGTCATCAGAATGACATCAGACTAAAATAATAAGTGTCATATTTATGCATATGACCTAACAACTACTGCCAAATTTGAAATAACTTGAAATAAATGTAACTAACAAATACAATAATACGGGTTATACAAAATTACTTAAAATCATCTCTTGTACTGACTGTTAATTAAAATAAAAAAAAATTTAAAAGGAGCATCATTTAGTTTGGCCTGCAAGTTTTTAGCATCTCTCCCTACCTCTCTCTCACATATCATTTTTTGATGACAAAAAAAGGCTACCATGTGCAAATAAGAAGCATGTTGCTCTCTTTGCTTGATAATTTCAAATTTTTAATTATTCAGAGAAGTAAAAATGTAAAATCCAAATATACCAATGTTATTCAGGAAATGGCATTTCATGGAGAGCTTCATATACAATGCACTTTGTCCTTAGAAATAATTTACTTATGTCATAAATCTAAAGCATGAAATTAACAATACAAGATAAATAATGCAACTATGCATTTATCATTTAATCACATAAATAGGAAACTAATTTTGTTATATTGATTTAAATAGGAAACTAATTTTATTTGTTATATTGATTAAAAAATGTCATGGAATAATTTTTATCCATAGCCTCAAATATTTTATTTTTCCTAATTTGGGTTTAGCATCCAGTGACATGGAGATAATTTCCCATCTATATTCCGTGCCCCATTTAGGCTATTAGACATTATAACCTTTAGGCTTGCTTTATTAAATATGGATGCTTTCAGCAATCTGATTCCTAATATTGGTCCCCAGCATTGTGCACTACCAGTTCTGTTCTCTCTAATGGGTCTGTAGCAGTAATGCTACCAAGAGAAGGCAGGGAAGAAGCACAGAAGCACAACGATAGCATACCAACCCCTGTCAAATGATAGCCCAATAATTTATATGTAGAAATCTACTAGTAGTCTGGAATGTGACACCAAATTATGCAAGCAAGCAAAATATTGAAATTTATCTTCATTTGAACAACAACAAAAAAAGGAGCAAACTGCAGCTGAGCAGACTATTAGGTCACTGCAATGTCATAGCAAATGAAGCTCACGCTTGTGTACCACTGTCAAGCACTGTTAGATATTGAGGAAGAATTTCCTCTGTGATGGTATTATTCCTGAAGAATAATGGGAGCAGGTACTTGCAGATGATAACAGATATGCAAATATATACTACATATATTTTTAATATGTAAATAATGTATATATATTCATACATATGTATGTAAATATATACAAATGTTTTCTTCTGGCAAATCAATGCCATGTGGATTGGCCAAAAAGGAATATCTCCATTGTCCTGAATATATTTTCTCCACACTGATGAATTTATGTTGACAAGGATAATTATGTGCCACATACTATTTTTGGAACCAAAATGTAATGTAACAAGAAACAAGTACAAGTTTCAGGGGGGTTTGTTGACTTTTTTCCCCCATCTTTCTACTTGAATCATTGAACCTTTCCAATGTGTCATGAGCTGCCAGCAGCCTCCTGACATGTCAAGATTGATTTTGACAATGTGCCTGCATCACCTCTCTACACATGTTTAGTACACAATGAGGGCTGCATAATCAAACAATAAAAGTAAGTGCATTTCCATAGGACCATAGCTTTTCCCCACAAAGCTGAGCAGTAGCTGAGTGTGACCAGCAGACACCAGGTAGAATTATCTAAAAATAATTTTTTCTTTATTAAAAATAAGCTTTATTCAATAGATTATAGGTTAGGTGTTCTCAGTTTGTTTTATTTTGTTTCATTTCATTTTTTTAAGGAAGTCTAATTAATTTGTTGAAATGTATCTGTTGGGTCAGTGCTCTGAATTTACCACCCGTGTTATAGAAAGTCTGATTATTTCAGCCATTTTATTACAAACCTTTTATGATACTCCATGATTAAAAAGTTTAAATGGTAGAATGGTAAAATTCTGACACTAGTTTTTCCATCAGTAGCACATGTGACTTTACAACAACCATGTCATTTTTCAGAACTTTAGATTCTACTGTATAAAATAAGTATGTTGGTTTTCAATCTATTATCATCATGAACTGCATAATGAAGTTATTAAGTAGGTTGATGTGGACCCTAAAAACATTCCAAATTGTTTTGTACAATGAAAGGGCAGAGAGAGGCTCTTCTCTTCTCACTGCTCACTTAGTTTACCCATGGTCCCATCTCTTGAGAGATGTGAAGCACATGTAGAACTGGACTATATGGACGTCAGAGTGTTGCTAACGAGCCAATTTTGATTCCCTGTGCTTGCAAATATCCCTGGATCTTCGTTAAAGTGCTAAGCTCATCTTCTGACAATAATTTTGTATGTGTAGACCCAGTTTATAAACTTTGGTTATTCCTGAAGCTAAGATTGAGTTAGTTCCAAATATCTGAAATACATAGGATGATTTCTCTTCAAAAGGAGTGAAGTTTTGAGAGAAAATCAATTAAATTAGCATAAACCTCTCTTATTAGTCAAAACACAAGAAAGTAGGAAAGAATATCTATTTACAAAGAGATTCTATGTTTATCTTGTTTATCATTAAGAAAGTTCTTCCTGACACATACTCTTGATTCCATTTCTTTACCAGAATACGTGAGGTATAATTTGAAAATTAGTTTGACTTTTTGTTATTAAGGGTGCTACTATAAATCATTAAGTGTGGGATTCTTTTATTAAAAGAAACATAAAATACTCAAGAACAGATCAAATGGTTTGCATTATGTATTCAAAATCAGTTAACATCACCACCAAGGAAAGAGGGATTTTTTTTTTCTCCAAGTAAGCCATCCAGTGCGCTGTCCATTACTTGTTTTTTGTTAAATATGTTTCTGATAAAAAGCATATGATAATAGTACTGCTTTTATTTATTTATTTATTTTTTTTAGTTTTTTTTTTTTTTATTTATTTATGATAGTCACAGAGAGAGAGACAGAGGCAGAGACACAGGCAGAGGGATAAGCAGGCTCCATGCACCGGGAGCCCGACGTGGGACTCGATCCCGGGTCTCCAGGATCGCGCCCTGGGCCAAAGGCAGGCGCCAAACCGCTGCGCCACCCAGGGATCCCGATAATAGTACTGCTTTTAAAAGCATCCTGGGATTATTGCCATCATCTTCAAACTTCAGTCGTCTCTCCCTATCTCTTAAAATGTGGCACGATTCTCAAAAATCATAATGGGAGGGCCAGAATATGTTTATTTAAATAATCAGGAGACATCAACCTTATATTCTGAAGTTTGTTTTTTTTTTTTGAGTGGGGTAGGGGGTGGAAATAAGAACCCACATCTACATGTTTTGAAAGGTAGACACAATGCATATAGTGAAGTAAGTGGAAAAGAGCACATACAAAAATACCAGCTGGAATAGCTATTTCCTTATATGTGTTATAATGGCTTTTTCTCCAACCCAAAAGCTTAATGTCATCTGTAAACAAGGAGATTTCACTCTGTGCCCTTTTTCTGGATCTTTTATATAAAAAACCTCTAAACAGCCTTGGCAATGGTCACTGGAACATCACAGTACTGTTTGGGCCAGATGAGTCTCCAGTTGTCCCTCTGCGTAATTTAAATTCATGACCTCACTCTATGAAAAACTGGCACTCCATTAAGAGAGACCAAGATTTCTTTTTGTTTATCAGAGGAATTGGGCTTGTTGCTGAGAAGACATATGCTCTCATTGAGAATGTTCTTGCTCTTTTTATTCATAGTTGAAGAGTGAGCAACTTGCTCAGAGATTTAAAAATGAAGTGAAACAAAACAAACACAGAAACAAATAAGCTCTCTCAATAGAATTAAATTGACAAACATTTCACTAAGGAAGATTGACTCTTTAAAACAGGCCTAGTCCCTAGGTGGAAGTAGAAAGATGACTTTGATTTCTGGATTTAATTTCCCTGGCTCTGGTCCACTCTTGTCATTTTTGGCTATTCCAGTAATTACAAAGGTGGTGGGCATGTTATGTTCTCACTCCCAGCTGTCACTCCACTCTCTCCGCTCCAGGGGTGGCTCCAGCCCTCCAGAGGGCTGCACAAGACGACTCAAGTAAGTCATCCTTCCAGAATCTTAAAACCATATCATGTTGAATTAGAACCTCTGTAAATTTTGTTAAGGGGCTCCTCCCTTAAGGAACCAGATCTCAAGAAGCTAATTTTTATAGATCCTCTAGAAGGTAATGTTTTTGTTATTGTCCCTATTAATATGTTTATTCCAGAGCATTCACTCCATACTTCCTATACCTAGTCACCAAGCTCCTGATGTGTTAGGCCCTGGAACATACTTTGGCCTGTCCCTTGAGATCCTGATCCCCACCCCCTTTCTATCTGTGCCTATGACACCTCATCTATATTTATCCCTGCCTTCTTGGTTTTTTAATTTCTACCTGTCTTGCTCTTGGCAAATAGTAAATGAATTTATTCCCAACCTCCCATGGTCTGCTCCATGTCCTTGTGGTGACCTTGGATAAATGGATTCAGTACCCTGGCTTCACATGCCCAGCTCATCTTTGAACTTGGCTTCTGTCGGAACTGGAGCCGTTCATGTATACCCTTTCCCTAGGCTTGTCAGAGTGCCCAGAACTACAGTCTTTGCTCAAAAAGTAATGCCCTATGAAGTCTATCATTCAAATACTGATAGTTTCAAAGTGACCAATGAGGCAGAGATGCATTTAGAAAAATATACAAAATGTTTTAATTCAGTCATTAATAAGTATGTATTTAGAACTATTTGCAAGACTGCTATATATTGCAGATTAGTCATATTTTATAGAAGAAAAATAATTCTGTTTACAAAGTTCCTCATATACTTTATAATGATGTATGATTAGTAATAAGGAATGCATATTTTAGTAGCTTTAAAGTCTGATAGTTTCAGCAGAATGTAGAGAATAGGGTTTTGTCATCATCTATTATCTGACCTTTATGTGAATAAACCCAGTAGGTGAAAGAATATTACATATTTTCTTTTTATTTTGCTTCTCACTGGTAGAAAGGAAATAGTGGTTGTAAAAGATTCCATCTGTCCACCTGGAGTCAGTCAGTCTTATTTAGAGAGACTAAGGAAGCATGGAGAAGGATTGATTTCAGCCAGTTGCATGATAAGCCAAAGGCTGTGTCAAAGAGAGTAATGGTACTAGGCAAATAAGTAGCTTTGGCATATATCAATATTCTGTAATATAGGTTAGCACATTTTTCCTAAACTAATGTGGTTATATATGCAGAGAAATCCACCCCCCATCACAAAATAAGGAAACAAAAGAATCAATTGTACTTAATTTTTTTATGATTTTATTTATTTATTTGACAGAGAAAGAATGGACGGAGAGGTGGGGAGGGCAGAGGGAGAAAGAGAAGCAGACTCCCCACTGAGCAAGGAGCCCAATGCAGCCCGATTCCAGAACCCTGAGATCATAACCTGAGCAGAAGGCAGACACTTAAGAGACTGAACTACCCAGGTGCCCCAATTATCCTTAATTCAAGAAGCATTGTTGGGATGTAAATTCTGTGCCTTTAGTGGCAAGGCAGCCGAATCTAGTGGATGGTAATAATGACTGGAGAAAAATTATGAGATCAAGTTTGATGAGACATAGGGGATTGATATCAAAAGCCTGTCTGAGAAGTTTTAAGTTTATTTAGTGAAAAAGGATGAATCATTAAAGATTTTGAACACAGGAATGCTATAATGAGAGATTTGTTGTATCCCCATTTTACAAGTGAGAACATCCAGGTTTAAGACGACATCATATAGCCATAAGGTCACACAGACAGAAACTAGTAGAGCCACAATTCACACCTTGGTCTGTGTGACAAGTCCCCTCCTTGGCCAAAGCTGAAGACAAAAGAGACATAAAAACCAAGGGTTGGAGGTGGGGGATAGATGGAGAGATATTTTAAGGATAAGATGAATAGATTTAGTCACGTTGATATACAGGTTAATAAACAAGGGGGGAGGAGGAAATTAAAAGATAATTCCACACTTGGAAACCAGGAAGATGTCTTGTTATATTCAATGAGAAGTAGATAAGCATTGCAGAAACAAAATCTGGCATAACAAACCCATTTTGTAGAACGTTCTCTTAAATTAGTAAAAAGAAGGCTCAAGGCATCATGTTAACAGAACATGTTTACTGCATTAAAAATGACGAACACCGGCAGACCGGGTGGCTCAGCGGTTTAGCGCCTGCCTTTAGCCCAGGGCATGATCCTGAATTTCAGGGATTGAGTCCCACATCAGGATCCCTGCAGGGAGTCTGCTTCTCCTTCTGCCTGTGTCTCTGCCTCTCTCTCTCTCTCTGTGTGTGTGTGTGTGTGTCTCTCATGAATAAATAAAATATTTTTAAAAAGGTGACTAACATTTATAACCTCACTTTTTAATTTACAAATTATTTCACATGAATTATTATATTTGATGTCTCAAACTTCATGAAATAGGATCTAGTGGTACAGAGGAAGAAATTAAGGCTTAGGGAAGGTGCTTCACTTGCTCAGTGTTACACAGTGAATGCAAGATCAAGTTGGGGCATAAATTTATGTTTTCTGATTTCAAATTCAGGGGTTCTTAGGATATGATAAACCGTCATAAGCATTTTTAACTTCCTTGAATCAAATGGAATACACATAAATCCCAAACTAAATAGAACTAGTTATCAATCTATTGAAGTGCAGCAAGGGAGATTTAGATAAGCTTTGTTCATGATTTCTAGTTCACCAAAGATATGAATACATACTAAAGCAGAGGTGAAATGACCTTATCTCCAAAGCATGGATAATGCCGATAACCCCCTGCCCTGGCAAGACTACCTGTGGCCCTTTTAAAGGCTATGGAGGTGGTCTAATGACTTTAGAGATACCACTTTAAATTCTATTACCTAATAGAGAACATTTAATTACAGACTTCAAATCATATCCCCTTCATTTTGAATTTTTGATCTGAAATAAAATAGACAGTCTTTTCTCCAAAATGGACATGGGGCTCTTGCCTATGGTTTTCTATTTGATGTGGAATTGGAAGGTTTCCCTGAGTCTGTAACTCCTTACTCACATTTCACACCTTCTGCATTTTCTTTTTAATTTCGAGAATTCATAAAACCCAGTAAAGACTTTTCCCAAAGCACAAGCATGACAATCAATTTCTATTGCACAGAGAAATATAAGCTCCTATGTGCACACCCTTGCCATAGCAGTAGCCTGCTGACCACTTCTCCTACAAGTTTACTTGAGAATGTCTGTAATTTGATTTTCTTGGCCTAACAACTGACAAACAAAAATCACCTCTGAAAAGAACAATAACAATAGCAAAATCCTACTTAGCACTTATTATGCTTAATAATTAGCAGTTGTTGGGGCACCTGGGTAGCTCATTTGGATGAGTGTCAGACTCTTGGTTTCAGCTCAGATCATGATCTCAGGGTCATGAGATTGAGCCCCTCATAGGGCTCCATGCTCAGCACAGAGTCAGCTTGAGACATTCTCCTTCTCCCTCCTTTGCTAAAATAAGTAAAGGGATAAACTCTTTAAAAATAATAATAATTATCAGTTCTTACATATTGCGTGCTTATTTTTACTTGCAATAAAAAAGAGAAAACAAATGATATTTTGGCAATGAAACTGACCAATCTTAGTAGAAAAATAAATCTTGGCAAGTCAGCCCATACTTCACAGAGACAACTGGGCTAGAAGGAGAGAAAGGGGAAAACTCTAAAGTCTTTATCAGTTCTTCCTGTTGCTCATGGTTGGAAAAGGTAATCATCTAGAGCAGCAAAAGAATGGGGCTTCAAATACAGTGGTTATTGTTCTATATTGACCCGATGGGGAGACAGCTAAGAAGAGGAGCACAGGTAGTCTTAAAATAGGAGGAGGGTGTATCAAAACAGTTCACATAACTTCTCAGCCCCACTTGTAGGGAATTATGTGCTCCATTTCATATGGCTGCTATGGACTGTCTTTTTGGGGAAAATCAATGGTGTGCATTGGATAATGAGTTATGGAACAGGAAAGTCCGTGCAGGATTGCATGGATTTGGAGGTCTGGATAAATGGGAAAAATCCAAGTCACTTGATCCTTGCCAGAATTCCAGCAGATTTCTAAGGCAGAGGAGAGGAAATGAGCTAGTTTTGAATTTCAAAGAACAAGTTACATCAACAGTCACACAGGTTGCATATGCAGTATATCTACTCCTCAAACAATCTTAGGATTTGGGAATATTTTCACATTGTATTTATTAGGAAGTTGAGAAAGTCACAAAGGAAATATACTCATGAATTAAAGTCAGAGAGAATAAAAGGAAGGGATAATGGCTAATTATTGCTAGATGTGTGAACAGAGTTTGGTGGTTGCCTGAGAAGGTAGAGGTAGAAGCCACATCTAAGCAATAAAAGCTTGGAAAGCAAACATTTTCTCCAGTGGATCTCCTTATCCTTTTCTAATCACCTAAAGCCTCCTGGAAATCGTCAAAAGAGTTTTATGAAAGGGGAGGTAATACATCAATTAGTTTAATTATAAAGATACCTATTGAAATGTAATTTTGTGTGCATATGCATTTTTATTCGATGGAAAAATGAATTTTTGAAAGAAATAAAGGATAAACATCATTAGCTAGTTAGTATGTATAAATATACATATAGTATTTGTATCAGGCTTTACACAGTTTTTTTTTTTAATTTCATATATACTCATCATAGGTACTTAATACCCAAATAGTAATTTGTTTACCCGCGGTTTTATTTATTTTATTTATTTTTTTATTTTTAGTTCTTTTTTTTTAATTTTTACTTATTTATGATAGTCACACAGAGAGAGAGAGAGAGAGAGAGGCAGAGACACAGGCAGAGGGAGAAGCAGGCTCCATGCACCGGGATCCCGACGTGGGATTTGATCCCGGGTCTCCAGGATTGCGCCCTGGGCCAAAGGCAGGGGCTAAACCGCTGCGCCACCCAGGGATCCCTTACCCGCAGTTTTAAATAATATGCTACAGAATCATTGTAATTGGATATATGGTATCCTCTTTTATGTATTATAATTTATTTAAACAAATCTTTATAATTTGAAATGTAAATTATTTTCAATACTTAAATATTTTAAACAATATATTGCCTCTAAATTTTTTCCTTATAGCAAATTATTTAAAATGGAAATTTGGCATCAATTATAAATTTTTTAAAGCTTTTGCTGCATTTTTCTCATGTGTTCACAATTAAGAACCAATTTAAACCCCAGCATGATATATGAGAGAATGTATTCACCCCCAGACTTGTAAGTAGTGACTGATGCATTTCAACTTTTGCATTTCAACCATTTGATAGGTAAAATGGAATTTGACTATAGCTTTTTCTTTTATTTGATGCCTATTTGCCTATAAGTTCTCATGAGCACATTGGCCAGCTGATTCCTACTTCTCAACACCAGTTAGGTTCTTTGTCCATTTTTCTACCGATATAGTCAATTAGTATTAGGAGATACTTAGGTATTGGGATGCCTGGATGGCTCAGCGGTTGAGCATCTGCCTTTAGCTCAGGGAGTGATCCCCCGGGATTGAGTCCCACATCAGGCTCCCTATGTCTCTGCCTCTCTCTGTGTCTCTCATGACACTTAGATATTAAATACTGACATTGAGGCAGTATACTAGGAAGTATTTGTAGCACCTGTAATTTTACTTCTTCACCATACAAAAGGTTCATATCACATAACCAAATGCCCTCCTTTTTCCTTTCCCTTTCTGTCTTTGACTGTGTGCTTCCATGAGCCTCCTGCATGCCAACAGCACATATTCACATACATTTCATTTCTGTGATCCTATTTTTTTACATGTAAGTGTTTAATCCATCTGGATTTTATTAGGGTGCATGTTGTGAGGTAGGGGTTTAACTCCACTTTCCTTTTCCACATGGTTTGCCAATTGGCCCCATACCATATGTTAACTAATTTATCCTTTTTCCCCTGATGCAAAATGTCATCTTCAGCATGCTACCTTCAAGTGCACCTATAACATACACTCGGCCTGTTTAGGGGCTCCTCTTCCATGCCATTTATCTGTCTGTGTCATCCCGCGAACGGGTCTGACATCTTAACCGCAGAGCAGGTAGGAAGACATACGACACAGGAAGTTGCCTGGGAGGGGGGTGTGGGTGAAATGATGGGGGGACGGAAAATTGATGATGGAAAGTAGGCGGAGGGGGTTTAGCCTGAGGAGTGATCAGCAGTGAAAATCTCTGAGCATACCAAGAGCTCTCCTTTCCCTTGACACAAACTACAACAGAGCAAAGCCACAAGGGGAAAGGCTCACCAGAAGGAGAAAGCCCATGACAAGAACAAGAAATAAAGTTGATCGTTGCTTCCTGCTCTTCTCCCCACTGTCTTCCTGGCTGAGGAAAGTATAGTGTCCTTGTGAGCTTCAGAGTAAGTGACTGAAGTCGGAACAAAGTGAACAGCCTGCCAGTCTGTCTAGAGAGGCAGAAGACTTGCCTTCAAAAGCCGTCTCACAGATTTGGAGCAGAATGGTCTTCAAAGAGATGGTAAATAGAAAACCTTCTTAAGTCATCCCAGTAGCATGAGGAAACACTTTCCTCGTTCCCCAACACAGCCACCCCAAAATGTAGATGGATTTTTTTTTTGCTTGAACAGATCATGCACATATACACTTCTTAATTTGATAGCTAAAGTTTTGCCAGGAATGTTTGATGATATATGAAATGCTGGAGAGTTGGGGGGAGAATACTTTATTTCTGTGTAACAGATATTCCCTTTTGCACCCTATATTAAATTACAGGGGACATAAAAAATATTACCTGGGCCATTTATGGCTGTGCTAGCAAGCACAAATGTTTCATGCGGATTTAAGTAGGACCTATCCCCAGGCATACAATGTACTCTACACAGCAAGAGCCTCGCAAGATACGGTTACCACAACGTCAATGTCTTTCCAGCTCCTGATGTGCATTCCTTTGACAAATACTGACGCTACAGGAATATCTCTGTGGCTGGGAACCTTGACTGGCTGGTGCCTTGAAACAATGCTGCCTATTGTAGATGCTAAGTGTAAGAAACAAAGTGCAAATAATACTTTTTTTTTTTTTTTTTTTAATGAGTAGAATCCGGGTGAGTGTGCCTTTGTACCATCTGTTGAAGTAAATTACATACAAATATTTCAACACCAGAAGGCCATGTCAATGAACACGTCTCAGCAAGAATCAAAGTTGAATCCGTAGAGAATTCATAAAAATGTGTTGAGGCCTCACACAAGCTCCCAAACCATCTTCACAAGCAGAGGGTGTTTTTTAATGTGTGGATTTCACAGGGGAGGCAAACTGCCTGGCTCGGTGCCAAGGCCTTTTCATAGTTACCCAGAGAGCAAGGGGGAAGAAGCTGGGCCGCAAGGAGCAGGTGGCATCTTTAGCACGCCTGGAAACTTATACCAGCTTTATACAGGAAGACGGGCAGGACCGGTCCCAGAGCTCCTTGCAAACCAGAGCATGAGGATGAGCTCATTGCTCTGGAGTAAATTACTTTTCCTCTCCAAGGGTTTGCAGGCTTATTGCTATCTTAGTGCTGTTAGCCACATGCCTTTGGAATCATTAAGCATTGATTTCAATTTTCTTTCACTTAATCATAAACCATGATATTTAATTGCTTCTAATTGTTTAAATAGGACCGGTTGTTCCTTTAGAAACCTTCTCTGTCTGTAAGCAAAAAGATAGCCTTGCTCTTTCCTATTTTCTTTTTCAGTTTTATTGTGGGGTAATGGACAAATAAAATCATAAGATATGGGGATCCCTGGGTGGCGCAGTGGTTTAGTGCCTGCCTTTGGCTCAGGTTGCGGTCCTGGAGTCCCGGGATCGAGTACCGCGTCAGGCTCCCGGTGCATGGAGCCTGCTTCTCCCTCTGCCTGTGTCTCTGCCTCTCTCTCTCTCTCTCTCTCTCTCTCTCTCTGACTATCATAAATAAATAAAAATTTTAAAAAATCATAAGATTTTTAGTGCACATCGTGGGTATCTGATAGGTGTATACATTTGAAGGCATTGCCCTGCCATTTATATACCTTTTGTATATTTAGGACAACATTTAAGTGCTATTTTCTCAACAAAAATCAATAGTCACCATGTGATACATTAGATTGTCAGACCCTATTCATACTGTTTTTAAGTTTGCAACCTCTTATGAATTTCTCCCTATATTCCCCAACCCTTGGCCCCTGGCAACTATTCCTCCTTCTCTCCTTCTTCTTTTTAAATGATTTATTTATTTATTTATTTATTTATTTATTTATTTATTTAAGGGGAGGAGGGGCATAGGAGAGGGAGGGAGACCCCCAGGCAGATCCCATGCTGAGCACGAGTCCAACACAGAGCTCTATATCAGGACACAGAAGAGATTATGACCTGAGCCAAAACAAAGAGTTGGACACCTAACTAACTGAGCTACCCAGATGCCCTGCAATGTCTTTTCTATTCTCTGTTCCTGTGATCTCGCTTTTCTATTTGGAATTCCACAGGTAAGTGATAGTAAGCGTTATTTGCTTTTCTTTCTCTAGTTTATTTCACTCTCTATAAAGCCCTCCAGGTTCATCCATGTTGTTGCAAATGACAGGATTTTCTTTCTGTCTTTCTTTCTTCTTTCTTTCTTTCTTTTTCTTTCTGTGAAGGCTGAATAATACATTCATGATGTGAAGGCTGAATAATACATTTATGATGTATCGATCACATTTTCTTTTACCACTATATGTCCTATCCAGATTTCAACTGAGGTGCCCCATGCCATGCCAGACCTCGCTCTAGGGTGACATCTCAGTTCTCCCAGTTGAAGCTTGTTTCTCCTTCCTCTGGGTGCTCATTATGTGTGGCACACACTAGAACATGGCAAATCACATTGCAATTATTTGCTCACATCTGTCTCTGCCCATTAGGGTAAAACTCCTTAAAGTTTCAGACAAAATTTTGTGCCTGTCATGTAGATGTTCAATGGATGGAGAATGAATGGATAATCAGTGACCCTGGCATTGAAAACGAATGCTGTCTGGGGAACAGATAAACAAAAAGAGAAAGATTGACTAGCCTTCCCTCCATGGCCATTGCAGGGTCTGAGAGTAAATGATGTTTGACTTTGCTAACTGATGAGTATAGAAGAGGGGGCAAGGACTCTTGCAAATATTTAAATTCCATGTGCAAATACCAGTGGGCTAGCAGAACTCTCTGGGCCAGCATGAGGGAACTCAACTAATGTAACAGGAGGTAATTAGGAAAGTAAACACTTTGGAAAAGAAAAAAAAATACAGAAGGATGAGCTGCTAACATCAAGTGCAGGAAACTTTGGCTTGTATGTCAGCGAATGTGAATAAAATTTTAAAAATGTACTTTCTAAAGTAAATGTTTCTGTGCTAAGCAAATAACCCAAATCATCTAAAAGGTCTTTGCGATTGTGAGAAAAATTTTAATCGAAAAACCCCATACAAGAGGCGGGGCAAGATGGCGGAAGAGTAGGGTCCCCAAGTCACCTGTCCCCACCAAATTACCTAGATAACCTTCAACTCATCCTGAAAACCTACTAATTCGGCTTGAGATTTAAAGAGAGAACAGCTGGAATGCTACAGTGAGAAGAGTTCATGCTTCTATCAAGGGAGGAAGACGGGGGGAGGGGGAAAGAAATAAACAAAAGGCATCCAAGGGGGAGGGGCCCCGCGAGGAGCCGGGCTAAGGCCGGGGCAAGTGTCCCCAGGACAGGGAAGCCTCGTGGGGAGAAGCAGGAGCTGCACCAACCTTCCCAGACGGAATGGCGCTAGCAGGGAGTTGGAGCACGATCCCAGGAGGGCGGGGATGCCCTCAGGCTCCTGGGGTCACTAACAGACCCCTGCGCCCAGGGGAGAGCAGCCATACCCCACAGCCGAGCCCGCTAAAGGGCTGCAGCACCCGCGGGGCCCGGGAGCAGCTTGGGGGGGCTCAGTGTGGCTCCACGGAGGGGGCTGTGCGCCGGGAGAGCGATTCCAGCATTGCAGGCCCCAGAGCCCAGGGCGCCGGGGACACAGCCCAGGATCCGGCCTCCCCCCAGGACAGGTGGAGGCCGGTAGCGCACAGGACAGCAAGGACGCTCCTGCCTCCCTGAGCCCCGCGCTGTGCAGATCGGCGCCCCGACCCCCGGAGCATCCAGGCCCCTGCGGACTGGGAGCTGCGGGAGTTACTGCAGGAGCTGACTCCAGCGCTGGAGAGCTGGCTGCTGCCACTGTTGTTGTTCCTCCTGGGGCCTCACAGGATAAACAACCCCCACTGAGCCTCACAGTGGCCTCACTGGATAAACAGAATAAACAACTTTCACAGAGCAGTGCACCAGGAAGGGGGCTGGGCAGCTCCCCCAGGTGCACACACCTGATAATCAGCAGGCCCCTCCCCCAGAAGACCAGCTAGAAGGACAGGGAAAAGCAAGTTACTGACCAAGCAGCACTGGAAAGTTCCAGGGGAAATTGAAGGATTTACAGTATACAGTATCAGAGGATACTCCCTTTGTTTTTTGTTTTTTGTTTCGTTTGCTCCCCCCCCCTTTTTTGTCTTTTCTTTTTTTTCTTCTTTGTTTTTTTTCCTTTTTTTTTTTTTTTGTCTTTTTGTTTTCTTCTTTCTCTTCTCTCTTTTCTCCTTTTCCCAATACAACTTGTTTTTGGCCACTCTGCATGGAGCAAAATGACTAGAAGGAAAAACTCACCTCAAAAGAAAGAATCAGAAACAGTCCTCTCTCCCACAGAGTTACAAAATTTGGATTACAATTCAATGTCAGAAAGCCAATTCAGAACCACACTTATGAAGCTACTGGTGGCTCTAGAAAAAAGCATAAAGGACTCGAGAGATTTCATGACTGAAGAATTTAGATCTAATCAGGCAGAAATTAAAAATCAATCAAATGAGATGCAATCTAAACTAGAGGTCCTAACGACGAGGGTTAATGAGGTAGAAGAACGAATGAGTGACATAGAAGACAAGTTGATGGCAAGGAGGAAAACTGAGGAAAAAAGAGAAAAACAATTTAAAGATCATGAGGATAGATCAAGGGAATTAAATGACAGCTTCAGAAAGAAAAATCTACATTTAACTGAGGTTCCTGAGGGCACCGAAAGGGACAGAGGTCCAGAATATGTATTTGAACAAACCATAGCTGAAAACTTTCCTAATCTGGGAAGGGAAACAGGCATTCAGATCCAGGAAATAGAGAAATCATCCCCCCAAAATCAATGAAAACTGTTCAACACTTCGACATTTAATAGTGAAGCTTGCAAATACCAAAGATAAAGAGAAGATCCTTAAAGCAGCAAGACACAAGAAATCTCTAACTTTTATGGGGAGAAATATTAGATTAACAGCAGACCTCTCCACAGAAACCTGGCAGGCCAGAAAGGGCTGGCAGGATATATTCAGGGTCCTAAATGAGAAGAGCATGCAGCCAAGAATACTTTATCCAGCAAGGCTCTCATTCAGAATAGAAGGAGAGATAAAAAGCTTCCAAAATAGGCAAGAACTGAAAGAACATGTGACCACCAAACCAGCTCTGCAAGAAATATTAAGGGGGACTCTGTAAAAGAAAGAGGAAGTCCAATGGAACAATCCACAAAAACAGGGACTGAATAGGTATCATGATGACAGTAAACTCATATCTTTCAATAGTAACTCTGAACGTGAATGGGCTTAATGACCCCATCAAATGGCGCAGGGTTTCAGACTGGATAAAAAAAGAGGACCCATCTATTTGCTGTCTACAAGAGACTCATTTTAGACATAAGGACACCTACAGCCTGAAAATAAAAGGTTGGAGAACCATGTACCATTCAAATGGTCCTCAAAAGAAAGCAGGGGTAGCCATCCTTATATCAGATAAACTAAAGTTTAACCCTGTAGACTGTAGTGAGAGATGAAGAGGGACACTATATCATACTTAAAGGATCTATCCAACAAGACGACCTAACAATCATCAATATTTATGCCCCGAATGTGGGAGCTGCCAAGTATATCAATCAATTAATAACCAAATTTAAGACATAGATAATAATACACGTATACTTAGTGACTTCAATGTAGCGCTTTCTACAATCGATAGGTCTTCTAAGTGCAGCATCTCCAAAGAAACAAGAGCTTTAAATGATACACTGGATCAGATGGATTTCACAGATATTTACAGAACTTTACATCCAAATGCAACTGAATATACATTCTTCTCAAGTGCACATGGAAATTCTCCAGAATAGACCACATACTGGGTCACAAATCAGGTCTTAACTGATACCAAAAGATTGGGATCATCCCCTGTGTATTCTCAGACCATAATGCTTTGAAATTAGAAGTAAATCACAAAAGAAGTTTGGAAGGATTTCAAACACGTAGAGGTTAAGGACCATCCTGCTAAAAGATGAAAGGGTCAACCAGGAAATTAAGGAAGAATTAAAAAGATTCATGGAAACTAATGAGAATGAAGGTACAACCATTCAAAATCTCTGGGATACAGCAAAAGCAGTCCTGAGGGGAAATACAAGCATCCATCAAAAAACTGGAAAGAACTCAAATACAAAAGCTAACCTTACACCTAAAGGAGCTAAAGAAAAAACAGCAAATAGATCCTACACCCAGCAGAAGAAGAGAGTTAATAAAGATTCGAGCAGAACTCAATGAAATAGAGATCAGAAGAACTGTGGAACAGATAAACAAAACCAGGAGTTGGTTCTTTGAAAGAATTAATAAGATAGATAAACCATTAGCCAGCCTTATTAAAAAGAAGAGAGAGAAGACTCAAATTAATAAAATCATGCATGAGAAAGGAGAGATCACTACCAACACCAGGGAAATACAAACAATTTTAAAAACATATTATGAGCAGCTATACGCCAATAAATTAGGCAATCTAGAAGAATGGATGCATTTCTGGAAAACCACAAACTACCAAAACTGGAACTGGAAGAAATAGAAAACCTGAACATGCCAATAACCAGGGAGGAAATTGAAGCAGTCATCAAAAATGTCCCAAGACACTAGAGGACACAGTCCAGGGTCCGATGGCTTCCTTGGGGAATTCTATCAAACGTTTAAAAAAGAAACCATACCTATTCTACTAAAGATGTTCAGAAAGATAGAAAGAGATGGAATACTTACAAACTCATTCTATGAGGCCAGCATCACCTTAATTCCAAAATCAGACAAAGACCCCACCAAAAAGGAGAATTATAGACCAATATCCCTGATGAACACAGATGCAAAAATTCTCAACAAGATACTAGCCAATAGGTTACAACAATACATTAAGAAGATCATTCACCATGACCAAGTAGGATTTATCCCCAGGATGCAAGGCTGGTTCAACACTCGTAAAACAATCAATGTGATTCATATCACATATCAGCAAGAGAAAAACCAAGAACCATATGATCCTCTCAATATATGCAGAGAAAGCATTTGACAAAATACAGCATCCATTCCTGATCAAAACTCTTCAGAGTGTAGGGATAGAAGGAACATTCCTCAACATCTTAAAAGCCATCTACTAAAAGCCCACAGCAAATATCATTCTCAATGGGGAAACACTGGGAACCTTTCTGCTAAGATCAGGAACAAGACATGGATGTCCACTCTTACCACTGCTATTCAACATAGTACTAGATGTCCTAGCCTCAGCAATCAGACAACAAAAAGAAAAAAAAAAAGGCATTCAAATTGGCAAAGAAGAAGTCAAACTCCTTTGCCAATGACATGATACTCTACATAGAAAACCCAAAAGCCTCCACCCCAAGATTGCTAGAACTCATACAGCAATACAGCAGTGTGGCAGGATACAAAATCAATGCCCAGAAGTCAGTGGCATTTCTATACACTAACAATGAAACTGAAGAAAGAGAAATTAAGGAGTCAATCACATTTACAGTTGCACCCAAAAGCATAAGATACCTAGGAATAAACCCAACCAAAGAGGTAAAGGATCTATACCCTAAAAACTACAGAACACTTCTGAAAGAAATTGAGGAAGACACAAAGAGATGAAAAAATATCCCATGCTCATGGATTGGAAGAATTAATATTGTGAAAATGTCAATGTTACCCGGGGCAATTTACACATTTAATCCAATCCTATCAAAATATCATGGACTTTCTTCAGAGAGTTGGAACAAATTATTTTAAGATTTGTGTGGAATCAGAAAAGACCCTGAATAGCCAGGGGAATTTTAAAAAAGAAAACCATAGCTGGGGGCATCACAATGCCAGATTTCAGGTTGTACTACAAAGCTGTGGTCATCAAGACAGTGTGGTACTGGCACAAAAACAGACACATAGGTCAATGGAACAGAATAGATAATACAGAAGTGGACTCTCAACTTTAGTGAACTAATATTCGACAAAGCAGGAAAGACTATCCACTGGAAAAAAGACAGTCTCTTCAATAGATGGTGCTGGGAAAATTGCACATCCACATGCAGAAGAATGAAACTGGACCACTCTCTTGTACCATACACAAAGATAAACTCGAAATGGATGAGAGATCTAAATGTGAGACAAGCATCCATCAAAATCCTAGAGGAAAACACAGGCAACACCCTTTTTGAACTTGGCTTGGCCACAGTGACTTCTTGCAAGATACATCCATGAAGGCAAGAGAAACAAAAGCAAAAATGAACTATTGAGACTTCATCAAGATAAGAAGCTTTTGCACAGCAAAGGATACAGTCAACAAAACTACAAGACAACCTACAGATATTTGCAAATGACATATCAGATAAAGGGCTAGTTTCCAAAATCTATAAAGAACTTATTAAACTCAACAGCAAAGAAACAAACAATCCAATCATGAAATGGGCAAAAGACATGAACAGAAATCTCACAGAGCAAGACATAGACATGGCCAACATGCACATGAGAAAATGCTCTGCATCACTTGCCATCAGGGAAATACAAATCAAAACCACAATGAGATACCACCTCACACCAGTGAGAATGGGGAAAATTAACAAGGCAGAAAACCACAAATGTTGGAGAGGATGTGGAGAAAGGGGAACCCTCCTGCACTGTTGGTGGGAATGTGAACTGGTGCAGCCACTCCGGAAAACTGTGTGGAGGGTCCTCAAAGAGTTAAAAATAGACCTGCCCTACAACCCAAAAATTGCACTGCTGGGGACTTACCCAGATAAGATGCAATGAAAGATACAGATGCAGTGAAATGCCGGGACACCTGCACCCCAATGTTTCTAGCAGCAATGGCCAAAATAGCCAAACTGTGGAAGGAGCCTTGGTGTCCATCCTAAGATGAATGGATAAAGAAGATGTGGTCTAGGTATACAATGGAGTATTACTCAGCCATTAGAAACGACAAATACCCACCATTTGCTTAGACGTGGATGGAACTGGAGGATATTATGCTGAGTCAAATAAATCAATCGGAGAAGAACAAACATTATATCTTCCCATTCATTTGGGTAATATAAAAAATAGTGAAAGGGAATAAAGGGAAAGGAGAAAAAATGAGTGGGAAATATAGGAAAGGGAGACAGAACATGAGAAACTCCTAACTCTGGGAAATGAACTAGGGGTGGTGGAAGGGGAGGTTGGGGGAGTGACTGGGTGATGAGCACTGAGGGGGGCACTTGATGGGATGAGCACTGAGTGTTATTCTATATGTTGGCAAATTGAACACCAATAAAAAATAAATTTATATAAAAAAACCGTACATTTTGTATCTATATATATGAACTTGGATTACAGTTCAGTGTGTGTGAAAAAATGAGCACACACATTTCTAGTCTTTAAGTTTCCAAATTAGTTTCATATCAATATAATAACTTTTAAAATAATTTCATTATGTTTATATCCTTATTTTGTTGTATTTGATTATAGTATATATCACTTTAGAATTAATATGACATCAGTTTCATAGATCAGATGTTATTAACATATTCAAAGCCACCTAAGAATCCTACACTTTAGTTCATAAAGGATAATCCTGAGAAATACTTAAAAATTGCTATTTGTTGAACTATGTACCACAGATTAAAGGTCACACATTGACATAGTTTTAAAACAATAAGTCAACATAAAGTTGCCAAGATGAGTTGTTGAGAGTATCCTTGTCTTGTTGAACAAGACAATCCTTGAACAAAGGGACCGATAAAAACATAAGAGTAATGAGTTCCGGGGTTTTATTCTGAGCTTCTATGCACCAGGTAGGGGGCACCTATTTCTAAAGCCCTGATTTTGCATTTAACAGTTTTCTATTTGTATGCCTCATTATGGCCTTACTTTCTGAGGAGGGGAGCACTCCATTTCACTATAAAGTCAGCCTCCCTCATCGACAAATACCGAAATTCGGTTTTCATTCTTACCGCCACTGAATCTGAATTAAGCAGTGCATTCCATGATTGTCCCTTCCTTTTCTCCCTCAGAATCCCTGTGCTCACTGGGACACCTGAAAATACTCTTCCTTCCTTGTGTGAATGTGTCTGCTAGTCGGGGTATCATAACCATGTACCACAGCATGGGGGCCTTACAGAGCAGACTTTTTCCTTCTCACAGTTTTGAGTTCTAGTGTCTGAGATCAAGGTGTTGGCAGGGTTGTTCCTTGTGAGGAAGCTCTCCTTGGCTTCTAGGTGGCCACCTTCTCTTCCCAGTGTCTTCTGGCGGCCTCTTTTCTGTGCATATGCCTGTGTCCTAATCTCTTCTAGTAAGGACACCATTCATATTGGATTAAGGCCCACACTCACTGATTCATTTTACCTTAATTAGCTCTGCAAAGACCCTATTTTCAAATACAGTCATATCCCCAGTTACTGGGGGGTTAGGGCTTCAGCCTATTAATTTTGTGGGACAGTTTAACCCATGATAATACCAAAGGATCAAAGTTAAAGTTAAAGCACCTTATTTGGGTGCTTCTCATAGCTCTCTACATCTTTTGCAAATATCTCTGCCATCAGTTTTCTGCTGTGCAATAATTTTGGAAAATTCTCTTTCCATCCATACTCCTTGGGGATCTTATTCAATAAATTTTGACTTTTCACCTCCATAAAGAGGATTAAACTTTTGTTTCATTTGGGGTCCTTGACTGCAGGAAACAAAATCCACTGAAGCTATTTTAAGCAGGAGGGGATTTATTAAGGGATATTAGAAAGCTCACAGAATCATTAGAAAGGATGTAGTGTAACTTAAAGCAATGACTTGAGGCCCCCATCACAGAACTAGGACTGATGAGAGAATTCTCCAGATACTGACCTCAAAATTGTCTGAATCTGCTGCCACCTGTCACCCCAAATAACTAAAACCCAAATCTGTGTTCAGTCCATTCAGTTTATTGGGCTGTTTACTCCTCTGTGTGTGTATGTGTGTATTTAAACTAAAGACTAAAATTTGAGGGCAAATATAAATAAGGATATACCCACCACACATCTCTTATATTAATCTCATAATCATGATCATAAATTTATATCTCAAAATATTTCTACTGATATTATTTTAATAGTAGCTCCATCACAATTACTATTTTAGTACCTATTTTAGTCATTTTCAATGACTTTGACAAAATATAAATCCATTTCAATCAGTATCTCTAAGCTCAGTCCTTTTGTTCATGGATATTGTATCTCCATTGGAAAAAACCATCCCTTCCCAATTAACTTAGTCTGAGCAGTGAAGAATTGTGTTGTCCCATGAGGCTATTATCGTATCACTCTTTCCCTGAAATGTTCTCTCCCATGTCATGTTAAAAATGATCTTTGTTATCATGGTTTTCTTTCAAGTTGTTTCACTCTTTCTTTGTTCTATGTTAAAAGACAAAACAAAGAAGACTGAAAAATTAAGAAAATTTCTTCCTGCTGGTCTATGTCCTGACAAATTCTTTTAATCTTCTTCTGAAGCATCTGATCTCTTCCATAAGATGTACAGCAATCCAAATTAAATTTCCAAAAGTTCTTCTGAAATAATCTTTCCCAGGAACAAACTGAGTCATGTGGACCATTTCTGGTATGGAACATCACAACATTCTAGTCAAGGTATTGCCAACTTAAAGCTAATTTCCAATGCTATGGCTATGGTTTCAAGTGTGTGCTAGGTATATTTTATTACTAGATATTCTATCACAATGTCACCAGCATAGCTTGAATTTCTGGCAACCAGAAACATTTCTACCTCATGTACTGTAGTTTGACGAGATGCCTATTATGTATAAAATAATGTAAAAGTATTATTTACAAGCATAAACATCATCTATTGAGTACCTAACTGTACTAAGCAATTGCTATCCCCTTTTTATAATTAAGGGCAGATGTCTTTAAAAAGCTAAATAGCTTGCCCAAAGTCACACTACTAATAAATGACAGCTTATTCATGAAATATTGAGTAATTATATGTATAGTCTAGTGATTGTTCTAGTCACTGGGGATTCAGTAGTGAACAGAACAGATAATGTTCTTGCTCTCATGGGACATATATTTAGTCAGAAGAGACAGATATATAGATATAAGTATAGATATAGATCGATATTTAATGCCAAGTGGTGTCAAGGGCTATAAAGGAAAAAGTAGCAAGTTAGGAAGAGAGTAAGTGTTGGTGAATGTGGTAGAGACAGAAGTGCCAACAGAAAAGAACTAAGAAGGTGACAAGTGACAAAAGAATCTTACAAGAGACAGACGACCATGGTCAAGGCTCCAAGGTGGGACGATGACAGATGTGGGAGGAGGAGGCAAGGGCAATGTGCTGTAGAGGAGAAAAGCAGTAGAAGATGAGGGCAGTGAGAGAGAGAATGGGGGAGAAGGTTGGTAGGACCCTATCTGGACATAATGAATAGCCCAGACTCACTCAGACACCATCCTTGAGACAAGTATTTGAAACTAAGTCTCTTTTTTTTTTTTTTTTTTTTTGAGGAGACTGTTTGAGAGAGATACCAGTACTGAGCGGGAAAGTGAGAGAAGGAAAGGAAGGGCGTAAACTCAGTGTTTGTTCAGGAGCAGGTTACTGCTTAAGGCAACAGGACTTACATCCTGTTGGGACCTCTGAGAGGTAGTGTGTCACACCTCCTAGAGCAGTCTCACTCTGGAATATTTATCCATTCCTTCCTCTGGCACTGGTTGAGGACTGCTCCTGGGGGCATTCACTCCTCTGTGCTTCCATACTACCTTCCATACTACTACCGTAACCCGGAATCATGGGGTACAGCAAGAGGAAGTCCTAAGGAAAGAGCCACAGGGGTTTGCACTGAGGTCTTCAGGTCTTCTCATGGAGAGCACTGACAGGTGGATATGTAGCTCAGGGAGCACTGACAACGTGACTCTCCTGTGGAGATGTGCCCAGCACAGGAATGTTATCTTGGTCTGTGGGACTTCTATAGCAAAGTGCCACAGACTGTGGGGCTTAGGAACAACAGAAATGATTGCTCACAGTCTCAGAGGCTAGAAGTTTGAGATCAGGGTTTTCGCTTGGTCTAGTGAGGGCCCTCGCCTGGTTTGCAGAGTTCTACTTGGGTACTCGTGTGTGGAAGGGTCTAGAGAGATTCCTAGGACCTCTTTTATTGGAGCACTAATCCCATTCACGAGACCCCCACCTTCATTCCCTAAGCACCTCCCAAAGGCTCTGTCCGCTACTACCATCACACTGTGATTAACATTCAACATGGGGGGCCACCTGGCTGGCTCAGTGGCTGAACATCTGCTCTAGCTCAGGTCATGATCCCAGGGTCCTGGGATCGAGTCCCACATCAGGCTTCTTGCAGGGAGCCTGCTTCTCCCTCTGCCTATGTCTCTGCCTCTCTCTGTGTGTCTCTCATGAATAAATATATAAAATCTTAAAAAAGAAAGATTCAACATAGGATTTGGGGGACACACAAACACCACCACCATATTAAGTGGCCACATGTGCACTTTCACAGGTCACCCTGGTGACTGGGTTGAAATGGGTAGGATGTGGTGCCCAGAGCAGAAACAAGGAGCTAGGTAGGAGACTGTTGCCATCCTCCTATGGGCAGGCAAGGTGCTGAACTAACTCAGTAATCATAGTGAGGCATGAGAAGACTATGGATGTGTTGAAGAGATAGCTAACAGGATTTGTTGATAAATTTATTAGACAATGGAGGAACGAAGGACTAGGGAAAATATCTCCAAGGAAATGGAAGAATGGAGTTGTCATTCACTAAAATGGGAGAGATGGCAGGATGAATTTTCTCTGAGAAAAAAGAAATGTGAAAACAAGAATCTCAAGCCTGAAAATATCTCCATAGATATCATTATTCCCAGTTTTTAGATGAGGAAAATGTGCTCAGAAACACCAAGAGTTAATAATATCAATAGCACAACATAGTATTTTATGTTTGAATCAATATTTAGAACTTAGATTTATTCTTTTTTTTAAAGATTTTATTTATTTATTTGAGAGAGAAAGAGGGCATGAGTGAGGAGAAAGGGAGGAGATGCAGAGGGAGAGGGAGAAGCAGGCTCAGCAGGGAGCCCCATGACCCAGGACTCCATCCCATGACCCCAGGATCCCAGGATCATGATTTGAGCTAAAGGCAGACGCTTCACCGACTGAGCCACTCAGGTGCCCCAAACTCAAATTCATTCTTATTCATAACTTCAAACACTCAGGAAATTTCTCCAAACAAAACAACCTTTAGCAAAATGCATAGCAAGAAGGCTGAAGGGGTACGTTAAAGTAATTAGAGTTTATCTGCAATGTAAATAAACTTCAGATAAATGTTTATTTTCTGTAATAAAAACAATTTAATTTTAGTAAAACCATTAAGGCAAAATATGAATTAGTGACATTGTAATAAAGAAGCCATTAATCAGAAATGGGTTGGCTACTTTCTACAAAAGAAGATTATGGAAGACTGTCTTAGTGGCCTCAATGTCTTAATAGTTCCAGATACATTCATCCCTAATTATTCAGTGCCAGATTAGTCTCTGTTCCATTATCTGGGCTATTCCGGTCTCTTTTTTATTCTTTTGGGTTTTTAAGCACTATCTCTAGGTTTACCACCTAAGACCTTTATTAGCTGAGGGCAGATAAATTACACTGGAGCATCTGGCTAATTATAATTGTTTTATTAAGGTGTATGTAGGGAATAGATTGAGATTACAATTGCTGTAAGATTTTTAAAGGTCACTGTGGAAATTATGGAAAATAAATTCAGCTAGTTTTTAAATTGTGATTTGAAATATAAGCCAGTGTTTTGAATACCAGTAACAAAATGTAACAAAAATGAACTATAAAGTATGCTACATCTCAAATATAAGTACATTATATAAATCATGAAGGATGAATAAAGATTCCTAGAGATCATGCATTTCCTTCAAAGTCCAATATTCAGTAGGAAAAATATTAAAATATCAACACACTCAAGGAATTGGAAGCTGATTTTGTATATAGAGAGGGCAAAATGTTTTAATAGCTGTGGCATATGTTCCACAGTTCTTTAAATATCTAGTTTATGCAGGAGTTTCATAACCTTGAGTCTACTCCCATGCCTTATACTGTAGCTCTTTTTATCTGCCTCCTGTCCTACCTGAAATATTCGAGTATAACAATTCCAGAAGTTTCACATCTATGCAAAACTCAGATGCATATTTTCCCATTTATGCCAAAACAAGAGAACTCAAAATACTGGCCACATACTTTATAAGAATTATTCTTTCAAGTAAATGCAACCTCTATTCCTATACATTATTATCAGTAACATTATCAGGAGGAGAATTATTGGTTATGAACATTTGGGAAAAAGTAACTTGAAAGCAATGCCTGGTATGGATACTATTTTATGTAAGTACTTTTAAACAGTGTGATATATCTTGTGTGTTCTATTTATCTAGGATAAAGTCATAGAAAATAAGATTTTGATGAAGTAAGCCTTACTTTAATAACTTTCTTGAATATTTGTATTATAGGATAACTGGATATTACTGTGACTTTTAAAAATTCAGTAAGTATTCTCTTGCTTATTCTCAATGCTGCATTGGGTATTTATTGGGGCCTAAATCCTTTATTGTTCCTAAACATTTTTACTTAGGAAACTTTGTTTGCAGAGACATTTACCGTGATACAGTAGACACATGGGAAAGGCTGGTAAAAACCCATCACTGTCGGCCCATGGAAGCATGTATGAGAGACGGTACACGATGATGACAGGTACACAGCAAATTCAATAAATAAGCTGTTTATTTTAAATACTTCACTTATTACCATAAAGTAAATTAAGAAACATTGAAATAACCTAGCTGTTTTAACATCCTACTTATCTTAACGTATTGTCTCAATATCACTGAGATGTTTGAAATGGTGTCTGCAATCTACATTTTTGATCTGCCTAAATAGCTGCTGGCTTCAGCAGAACATTAATGCAAATCTAATGTACCTGCTGGTATGATTAGCTGAATCAAATGATGGCATTTAAGTAACACCTAAATAATCTTAATTAGGATCTTCGACTCATCTTACCACTTACAACTCTACAGATGGATAGTCTTAATTATCAGCCTTTTGATTAGGATAACAGCCCTAATCAAGATGATGTGGGCCTGATAGACAGGGTATCAGTAAATTAATGGCTGCTGTTATGTGGGAGCATACGCAGAAAAATGGAGCTGTGTTCCATGAGAGACAGGATGACGTCTACGCAAAGGAATTAATATTGTCAGGGAAAAAATCAGAGAAAAGAATCATGGATTGAGGATAATGTTATTACATCCAAATGTATTTAAATCCTTTTATTCAACTGATTATGGAAGTCCAGTGTTTATGTGAAGTTGGCTTAATGCAGGTTATTTCACAAATGTTCCTTACTTCAGTGTCATTAACTTGGTAAAACTTAATGGAGCTGGTATGCGTGAATCAAAACTATTGGGAATGCCTTTCTTCTGATAGAAACTATGAGTTGATAAAGCAAGAGACAGGAAAATGTAAAATATTTTTGCTTACCATTTCTCCAGTAATAGTTTATCTTCAGAATTTTTACTTTCCAAATTACCAACTGTCTAAAGTAGTCACAAATAATAGTTTATCTTCAGAATTTTTACTTTCCAAATTACCAACTGTCTAAAGTAGTCACAAAACCATGTGAACAAGCATTTTCTTGTAGTTGGACATGGCATCTTTTTTTTTCTAAGAATTTATTTATTTGAGAGGAAGAGTGGAGAGAGGAGCAGAGAGTCTAAGTGGACTCCTTGCTGAGGGTGGAGCCTCTTGTGGTGTGGGCCTCAGTCTCACAATCCTGAGATCAGGACCCAAACAGAAACCAAGAGTCAGAGGCTTAACCAACTGAATCATCCAGGTGCCCCTGGACATGGCCTCTTTGATTCCAAAGCTTTCCTAGTATTCAATAAAGGAGAAAACAAAACAAACATTTACACTATCTTTGTTGGACTGTGAGTTGATGGGGAATCCAGGGCCCTCTTGCATTTTCATTTTGTACTTTACCATCCTAGGTCTTGCAAATGAAGGCTATCATGTCACTTGGGTTTTTACCTGGAACATTTCTCAAGCTCTGTCCTTTGGTCCACAGTGTCCAGAATCCAATCTAGGCTTCTCCTCAAGCTCTCCTCTCTACCTCCTCCACTTTCTTTTTACAGCCATGATGGTCATTCTCCTCTTCTGCTTTTCTTTATACCATGTCCTCTGTCTAGCATGAATCTAGAATCTAGACTAATAAATCTTCAGGGTCACCCCTGACTCTCTCTGAATAAACATCTAAGTTTCCACTCATTGGAACTGGAAAGTATTGGTAAATGTAACATCAGTAATTCAATATGCTATCCATTCCCAGATCAAACACAAGATTCTAGTTTGAGAGTAAGGTAGTGAGGGCAACATGAAACAATTCTTGCCTGAGAGAAAGGGAAAGGCAACACATTGATCACTGTTTGCCATTGGATACACTGACATTGAAAGGGCAATTAGGTTTTGCAATGCATATCAAATAGTATGTGTTTCAATGTTCTGTGCTTATGTGCCTTATCCTTTGAATAATAGTAATAATAGTAATAATAGTAATAATGATGGGGATGATTGTGGGCACCTGCCCTCCTCTTACATTAACAGATACGGTGAGACTTCACTGGGCAAAACCACAAACACTGCACCTGCAAATTTGTTCACTAAGTTATTCCACCCCTTGAGAAAGGAGAGCTCTGGAAACATCCTCTGAAATTCACATGTTCCTGCACACTCTGGGGTCTCCTCCTTCTTTGACCACCACATCTTCTATTTCATCCTCTAGCTTCTCTTCACTTAAGAATAGCTGCTATTCCTAAATGTCTTTTTTTTCTTTCAAATTCTGCCCTCGTGTTTTTCCCCCAAGAAAATTCTGCTTTAATAGTGTCACCACTCCTAGTAGTCAGTATTTACTTCTGTATCAATTATTATCTTTCCCTGTAATTCCATCCAGCTTTCTCAACACATACACTCTATTGCCTTGCAGGTATCCCACCTGGGTGCAGTCTGGCAGCTTGGAGTGCAACATGAATCTGAATGCACAGCCTTCCTGCTCACTTTGATGTCACCACCATTCAAACTCAGAATCGTGAGCAGTGATGTACTCTCTTCTCCTTACCTGCTGTCTGCATTGGTTACCAAGGTCTCCTGACCCTGCCTAATGATTGTTTCTTGTTTCCCTTTCTCATTTGTCACTCTTATTGCTGATCTCACATGCTCAGCCTTTTCAATCTCCTCTCTAACAAGCTTTCCCACCATCTTCTTTTCCCTGACCACACAGGCTCAACTATTACAATTTGAAATAACTACTCCTTGAAGAGCAGGATAGCAGCTCTTACAATGGCAGCAAATAAATAACAAATACAACTTTGACTAAGTATATTCTGGTTCCATTCAGAAATACTAGTCTGTGGCAATCTGTTTGGCTTCTGGGAGAGCTACCCAACCAGGTCCCTACTCCAATATCTCTCCAGCTCTCTCCTGTCTACCTTTTTCTACCTATATTTTCTTCCCAAACTCAGACATAGACTTGGTGCCTACCTGCAATGCTCAAGTGGCTTATTACTAGGTCTTTGAACTCCACTCCAGTCTCTGAAGTGCCTCCAAGTTTTTAGGTGCATTTCTTACCATCCACTTTAGTTCTTGGGTTGCATTTGGTATAGCTAAATGCGTTTCCAGAGTTTTTTTTTTTTTTTTTCATTTCTGTCTCTCTTTCAACTTACAACAGGAACATTTCCTGACTGTCTGCTGACCTAATTCTTTTTTTTAATAAAATTTTTATTTTAGAATAGTTTCTGGTTGACAGAAAAGTTGCAAAAATAGTACAGATTGTTCCCATCTACCTCACAACCAGCAAAACCTGTCATTAACAGCTGCATTAGTATAGCAAAATATATGCATTAGGGAAGTCCCAGAAGGGGCAGAAAGCTTATTCTGCTGATTCAGTTCTGATTGTAGCTTGATAGTTATGTCATTGGAGAAGTTATATCTAGCTGTGACCTATATGCTAAGAGATTAAGTCTGGATTTCAGTAACTGACATATCCCTTTACCATTTGACTTTATTTTCTACTCATGAATTATCTAAAAATAAAATAAAATACCATATGATTTACGTGAAACACAGATCTCATAATTAAAAAGAAATGTATTATTATAAACTTATGGGGAAGATTATTATACAATTACTAAGCAAAGGATAAATTTCAACCTTTAGTTGTTAGAGTAGGATATAAATGTGTCACTCTACACCTGGATTTCCTTGCCATTGCTCACTATGATTTTTAACCCATCATATATCCAGTCAATAAGGGGAAATTAGAGGCTAATGTTCTACTTTGTTGGGAGAGGGTAGCATACAGATCTATAATCAGATTATAATCTATAATATTTTAGCTCTTCCAACATTACTTAAGTCATTTTTAAAGTTTCTGTACTCCTTGAAGCCATCTGGCTACCCCTGGATCAGTCATGCCAAGGAAATGAGACAAATGCAAGAGGGGAAGTTGAGCCTCACATCTACTGGTTACATAGGAAGAGTGGACTGGCTGACATGTTTGATAACACAAAGAAAGTGGCAGCAGCAGTAGATAACAAGATTTAGAAAAAATTAAAGTCTAGTACTGTTTCTCAAACTATGATCAGAAGGAAACTGGGGGTTTCTGAAGAAAAAAAAAAGTAGATGAAACGATGTCCCCATGTTCATTTCACATTGTGGAATTCAAGTTTAGTTGTTTCTTCACAGGGAAATTAACTACATTTTAATAACTGATATATTCTGTAAGGTTATACAGGAGTCACAAGAAACACATTGGCTGCTTCATCTTGACTAATTCTCAGCTAAGAGTATAATTTGGGGAAATTTTTAAAATATAAATTATATATGACTTATTTTTCTTAAATTTGCATTTTTCATATTTTTTGTCTGCCAAATGGCTATATCCTTCAGAAGTTGTTAATATTTATGTTTTACATAAAATACTGATAAAAATGATAATTTAAAAAAAAACTCCCCATTGTAAGGTAAAAGTACCTGATAAGCTAATTCCAGTGCATATGAGAAATATGAATCTGAATGGGGTGGCATAAGCTCAGTAGCTGTGTGTGATGATTCTATGCCAACATCTGGAAAATCAAAGCATGGAGAGAAAGTGTGATGATATGCACATATGTAGAAACTGAATGTTATTGGCCCAATGATCCCCAATACATTGTCACAAAAATTTGTCAAAGAGAAGCAAGAATCCATTGGACCATTTGTTTTTTTTTTTTTTAATTTTTATTATTATTATTTATTTATGATAGTCACGGAGAGAGAGAGAGAGAGAGAGGCAGAGACATAGGCAGAGGGAGAAGCAGGCTCCATGCACCGGGAGCCCGATGTGGGATTCGATCCTGGGTCTCCAGGATCGTGCCCTGGGGCAAAGGCAGGCGCCGAACCACTGCGCCACCCAGGGATCCCTGGAGCATTCGTTTTCATAAAAAATTAATAAATCGATTACATCCTCCAAGATTAAGTTTAAAAACAGCATCTCTGATATAACATTAATTTTATGATTAAATGTACGGAAGACAACAAAGTTACAAAGGCATCCCTGAGACTCATACTCCTAACAGATAAAACAGGTACAAGTCACAATATTTCTGAGAAGTTAATGGCAAATATATTCCATTTGAAATCAGAAAAAAAGGCTCTTAGCAAATTCTTTAATCCAATCACAGTTAGACATAATGAGAAATTATACGTACCATATGAAAAATAAACTATTATATTCTTTCATGTGCTAATATGAATTTTTTTAAAGGAATGATACCTCTTTATTTTATTTTATTTTTTAAGATTTTATTTATTTATTAATGAGAATACACAGAGAGGAGAGAGAGAGACAGAGACAGAGACACACAGGCAGAGGGAGAAGTAGGCTCCATGCAGGGAGCCTGACGTGGAACTTGATCCCGGGTCTCCAGGAACATGCCCTGGGCTGTAGGCAGCAGTAAACCGCTGAGCCACTGGGGCTGCCCTACTAACATGAATTTTATAGTGAAATAAAATTTGATTTATTAAGACTTTTAATTAAATGCTGATATATGTAGAACATTTTAAGTAGCATGTGCTCAAACAAATTTTGGCACTAAAATTTCTTATATAAAATTCTAATTTTTTTATCTTGTCATCAGTTTTTATATGAGTTATGATTTGGCCAATTGACCAACTCCTCTGCTAAGGATATTTTTTATAAATGGTAACATCTTTTACATTGACATGACATTAAAATTTTCTTTATTTAAAATATAGTTAAGGTTTTATTTTATTATTTTTGCATTATTTATTCCAATATTGATACCATGTGTATATGTTTCACCATAGTGCATTTGATGTCCAAATTTTAAGAAACACTGACAAATTCTCTTCTTTAAAGCTTTTACTTATGAGTTTTCTTCACATTGATTTGTCTTGAAATCAGGTATATTTTTCTGTTTACATATTAAAACATGATAGATGTCACCAAGACACTCAAAATGTCATATGTCAAGGATTTGTGTCTCTTTATGATGTGTTTTCTTGGAGTCTATGCAAGCTCTGTGAACTGCTGCATAATTGACACTGGTCTTAATTGTTAATCTGATCATATCAAAATTCTTGTCATAAACCTTTCATGATTTCCCATTCACTAATTAATTAAACTTGAGCTCAATCTGGCATTCATAACAAAGTTCTCAAGGCTCTGCCCCCACGCTCTTTTTTTTTTTTTTAAGATTTATTTATTTATTTCAGAGAAAAAGAAATCACAAGCAGGGGAAGGGTCAGAGGGAGAGGGGAAAAGAGAGAATCTCAAACAGACTTCTCACTGAGTGTGGAGCCAGATGCAAGGCTCAAGCCCTAGACCCATGAGATCATGACCTGAGCTGAAACCAAGAGTCAGATGCTTACCCAACTAAGCCACCCAGGGTCCCCTGCCCCACACTTTGTTTTAAGCCTTCTTTGCCATTTCCTCTGATTGGTAACTCAAATCTAGGTTTTCTTTTGTTTTTAAAAACGTATCTATCATTTTCTGCCTTTCTTCTTTCTGCTAGATTGCCATTTTTATACTCAGAGTTTAGGATCCACATTATATGTTTTCTTCTTATTATCAAAAATATCATCCTCTTTGACTTTGAATCTCAATAGCATTTATATGTATTTCCTTAGATTTGTTTATCATACTGTGCTTGATACCTACCAAATGGGCTTTTGTTTAAGAGAATAGGGACCACATTATATACATCTCTCTATTCTTTTTTCCCAGCCAGAGTACTCTCATATTTTTCAGTTCAGTTACATCTTTTCTGAAAATAGACACTTAGCATCACTCAAAAATACCTCTTTTTCCATTTGAACCTTTTGAGTGACGTTTCTTTACTTTTCCAAAAGTGATAGTTCAAGAACAAGTGTCATATATACTATTTATCCTCCAACATACTTTCCATCTTCAGGACATGATACATTAGTAACTGTATTTATAAGAGGCCTAAAGAGAATAAGTTAGGTTTGGGATTAATAACACATCAATTGATTAATTTTGTGTTTTGCTGGCATCTTTAATATTCAGGCATTATAAGATTGCATATATTCTTAGGCACAGCCTACATTTAAAATTCCTCATCATTCCAGTTGAAAGCACACTCACACAATTCTTTTTGGCTTCTGAAGTATTGCAAAGTGCCACGATGACTTTCATATAAAACTTTCTAAGACAAGGTCATAAAAAGCACATATAAAATCTGTTGGTTCAGGTTAAGTAAAGCACTTGGCAAACAGTCCCCAACTGGTAGCATCCTGTAAAGAAATTGTTATTTTGTTTTTGAGCTTACTTTCTGTAAATAAATTTATAATCCTTTGTTCTATTTGTGTCTAATGATGCCTAAGTAAAGTTGACACCAAAAATAAAATTCAGGTCATGAACTTTAGAATATAATGGGTCATTATTCCAGTAGCAAAAATAAGGGGAAACAAATTCACATTGCCCAAATCCAAGAAGACCCCACCTTTGTACAACAAAGAAGATGTGAGAATAATTTATGGAAAGGTTACAACCCAGCTGCATTCAGATATCACCTCCTGGACAGTTAACTGCGTCACAATGATCCTTCATGGGCTGTCTCTGCGCTAAGACCCGGGAAGTGCAAGAAAGAAAAAAGGAAGAAGAGGAGAGGAGGAAGAATAGAAAGTGTAAAGGGGAGGAGGAGAGAAAGGAGGGAGTGGAAAATTTTATCTTTTCAACTGATAATTGGAACTTAGAAAATAAAGTCAATATTGTTCCCCATCTTTCTGCAAACCATCCTACTATGGCAGACATGGTTATAAAACAGACACAGAGCTTCGGTGAAACAAGAAATGGATGGAATCTCAATTAGATGGCTCATGTGTGATTATTTTTCTGTGGCTTCATAGCTGTGGTTCTCAGAAGGTAGTTGGGATCTCCAAGGAATCCCCAGAAAGTATCCAAGAGGTCCAGAGATCTAGACTCTAACAAAACAAAGACATTATTCACCCTTTTCCTTGTGTGAATATGTTATAGGTGAGAGAGTCTACCTTATGTGAATGGAGGTCTCCCTCCTTGGATTCTCCAGGAGAAGATTTATATCTTAGGGAGTAGTGCTTATATAAAGACAGCCACAATGAAAGGGACAAGTACAAGGGAGTTTATTGAAGGGAAAGTATACTCTCAAGGTGGAACTGACCCCTAGTTGTTCTAGGATTGGATATTATTGGGTGTCTCCCGTCTGGGAGGAGCTGTGATGGACAGTGGGTAGTTTCAAATGGAAGGTGGCTTTCAGTCATTGGAAGGGGAAGTTTTGACCCTGCAAGGTTTATCCTTGATGGTCAAGGCAGCCTTTTTCCATGGGGGGAGGGTTGTACCCACAATGCAAATGCATTATTATGAGTCTAGGGGTTACCCTGGGCAGAGGAGAGGGAAAGCTCTACACCTGTGGCTCATTGGTCTATCTGACTTAATTTCTAATGTCTTAAGATACTGGTAGATGTAACTCAAAAAAGCAAAAGCTCTTAGGGGTCCTCAATATTTTTAAGGATATAGAGACCAAATAGCTTGAAAACTATAGCCATATAGCAATACAACAAAACATGAGGCAAGGACGTGCTTTTTGTATTTGTATAATGAAAAAATGATGTATATAGTTTTAAAACATCATTTAAAAGATGCATGGGGGAGATGAACAAATGTTAAGATACATTTACTCCCTTCCTTCCACTGTAAAGTCAAGCCTACTTCCAGGAAACTCGTTGAAAGTCAGATTTCCTTCAGATCCCTCCTAAATAAAAAAAGCAAAGGCCTTACTTTCTCCTAACATTTACAACTGGCTGTGAGTGCTTTTATAATTCCCATAACAATTTCTCCATGAAAATTTTCTAAATAATTGTTATTTCTCTTTTTTTGAATTCTATCTGGGGGTACATTTGTGTCAAGCAACTCACCATTTTAATCAAATATGAGTTTCCATTGGACATCTGGTAATTTTAACTTTCTTTACCTCTAATAATTTTATTGATCCCCTTCCCAAAACCAGGCTATATGCTTTTGGCCTGGGGGCATGATTCTAGAGTCCTGGGATAGAGTCCTGTGCCGGGCTCCCTGCATGGAGCCTGCTTCTCCCTCTACCTGTGTGTCTGCCTCTCTCTCTCTGTCTCTCTCTCTCTCTGTGTCTCTCATGAGTGAATAAATAAAATCTTTAAAAAACAAAACAAAACAAAAAAGCAAAACCAGGCTATAATAAACTTATTTAGGTAAGAGTGTGTAGTTTCACCTTTTTTGTATCCTCTCTGTTCCTTTCACAGTGTTTTGTTTAGATGAAGCACTGACCAAGGTCTCATCTATGATTGTTAAAAAGAAAATACCTGTGTCCCAAGTTGTTGTAAATGTAGACATAATTGATGGTGACAAAATATATCATAAGATCTGCCTTAGGGATCCCTGGGTAGCTCAGTGGTTTAGTGTCTGCCTTCGGCCTGGGCTGATCTTGGAGTCCTGGGATCGAGTCCCGTGTCAGGCTTCCTGCATGGAGCCTGCTTCTCCTTCTGCCTGTATCTCTGCCTCTCTCTCTCTCTCTCTCTCTCTCTCTCTCTCTGTGTGTGTCTCTCATGAAGAAGAAAAAAAAAAAAAAGATCTGCCGTACTATCTGAATTTATTTTTCAATACTTTAGCTTGTAGAGTTCCATGTATTCATACATGGTTATTTGTAGCAATCTGCAACCTATGTATGCTTGTTATTACTCACATACTCTAGTTGAGATTCTATAATCAGATTACATTCCAGTAATCTGTTACTCCAGCTGTTTTTATCTTGATCAACCCTAGACAGCTGGTCAGTAACATGGATGTTAAAATGAATTGAGTGATGTTTAAGATTCTTGCGTTGACTAGAAATACTGTCCAGATAAGCCAGCTCTTTCACGAACTATGTTCTCTATTTTTTTTTTTTTAAGATTTTACTTATTAGAGAGATAGAGAGCACAAGCTGGGGGTGGGGAGAGAGAAAGGGAGAAGCATACTCCCTCCCTGCTTATTGGGAAGCCTCATGCTGGGTTCCATCCCAGGACTCTGGGATCATGACCTAGGCCAAAGGTAGACGCTGAACCTACTGAGCCACCAACGCACCGAGAACTCTGTTCTCTACTGAGCGAAGTCTTGCTCCACTTCACGTGGAAACGTGGCTTTGGGACTCTGAAACAGTCTCCTGTTAAACAACTCAAGATACAATCCAAGTAGAAGGTTAAATGAAGCCCGTTGCTAGAGTACTGTTGCAGCTGCATCATGCCCACCTGCCATGCCCGGTGCTTCCCTAGCTTATGAAGGTCCCCAGTGCCATCTTACAGTAGAGGAGGAATAGTTTTCCTGCCTGGGTGCTAGTGAACATTTGGATGTGTGGCAGAATTTTGTCTAGAATCAGCTTCCATTGTAACTTGTTACCAGCTACAGAGTGTGTGTGGTAGAAGACATAACTTACGAGGTTCCTGATGATGAATAAAAAGAACAGAATAATTATAAATGACAAAATTGATTCAGATCAGTTTGCAATGATGTTTTATTTTGTTCCGCATTAAATTCAAGATTGTTTATTTGAACACATAAAAGAAGAGGTAAACAATAGAGGTAAATCATTATTCAGAAAAACACTAAACAAAAAAGAGCAAAATCAAGAAATAGTAATAATGTCAAATGCAGTATGATGAATTATGTTGCCATACATTAATGGAAATTTACATTCAAAAAGTATCTTTCATACACTATCTAATCACCTTTATTTGTTTAACTTAATTTTATAAACAGATAATATGTTTGTTTTAAAACCAAAGGACATATTTCTTGGTATTCCACACAAACATGTTGTTGCATTGGACTGGGTAATCAAATCACAATTATATAACTATGCATTTATAAGTAGTCTTTATGCACATTATAATTTCCACATATATTACTGTGAGGAAGAGTTAATTCAGAAGTTAACTACATGGGTCAAATCACTTATAACTTTTTAGTATTAATTGTAAAAATAACACCTAATTAACTTTGCATCATACTTAACCTGAAGAATGCTTTCCTTAGAAAGGTAGTGAATTGTTAGTTAGGTAATTATACATTTATAGTCTGTGAAATCAGTAATTAAATGGTAACTAAAATGTACTTACATGTTTACACACCATAAAATTACGGTATTTTTAACATACTGTAATTAATTTATATTTAACATACACTTGTGTATGCTTGATTAAATGTCAATTAGGTGCCTATTTGTGAAAAATTAACCATTACCATTTTATGGAAATATTAAGATAAAGCAAACCATTTTGTTCCTTTTAAAATTTTTTATGTTGGGTTAAATGTCATCCTCCAATCTAATTTTAATTTTTTTACATTTTTCAACATGTATACATATATAAACTTAGAACCTAATTCATTGCATAATTCAGGACAAATATTAACCTCAAATGCTAAAAGAATGAAAAACAAATGAAAGTTTCTTAACCAATTGAAATAATTTTGTTGTGATAGATAAGTATAGACATTTTAAACAAAATGCATTATTAGTTCTGTTTCTTGCATTTGTCACCATATTTTCACCCTCATTATTTTCTCTATATTTTCTGGATTTTGTGATGTGATTTTCATCATATATAAATTTATTTAAGTATATTTTGCACAAAGCTTAAATAAAATGCAACTTCATAAAGCTATAATTTTATCACTAATTTTATAACATACCTTTTTCTGAAAAATGAGTATTGATTACATATAAGTAAATATGATAACCTGGATTATTTAACCTGTTTTAAGTGACATACACATCTCAAAATAATGGTGTGTGTGGGTATGTGTGTGTGTGAGTGTGTGTGACTCTAAAGGATCTGTATAAAAAGAACAGAGACATAAGGAAACACTTGATGGCATTTTGACTGTAAAATTGCTCCTCATTTGCTTTAGTACTAATTAGTCTCTAGCTAAGACTTTCCCATTAAAAATTATATGCTTCTCCATAGTAGGTTATAGCTATCAATTAATTATAACAATGATATTTTCATAGGAAAAAGATCCAGCATCTCAATTGTTTAGGAGGATTATACATCTCAAAATGGACACCAGAATTCTGAGAAGTTTTAAGGGTGGACGCACACACACACACATATACACACACACGCCTTTGGATAATATAACATCTTTTTTAAAATACTATCTCATCTGTATGAAGTTTAACAAGGACTACCACTGTATTTCACCCTTTGTATGGTCATCAACCATGTCAGTTTTCCATACTGTGTTAATATAAAATAGCCTGTGGAGATAGGAAAATTGCTTGATTGGAGATTATTTGTTTTCAGGAAACTCTTTCATAGTGAAAGCTATACAGATGTTCTCAAGTGTCTTGTGGAGAAGCATTAGGACCTTCAATTAGGTCATTTAAGGACCTAATGTTCAATTAAAAATTATTAACATTTAGTTTAATCAATTAAAGAATGTTACATTATTACAAGTTGTAATGTTCTGCTTCTAGTACATTTTAGCCATACCAATATGCCACTCATATTCACAAAATCACTAAAAAGTGGTCAAACAGATCAAGTATGGAATATAGATAAACAGCTATTAAGATCATTTTTCATTTAATTTTAACTGATTTTCTCCTTATGATATAGACGTTGCTTGAAGGTGTAATTTGTAGTTAGACATCAAATATGAACAAATACAAAGTGATTCAATTGGATACTGGGGGACTATCTCAACTATTCAAAGAGTAAAGAAGCCCAAGGTCCATCAAGGATGTTCTCTACAATAATATGTTGGATATGAGACTGAGGCAAAGCATGACTGCTGACTGATTAGTATCATAGACCCAAAGGACATCAATACAGAGAACCATGTCTAATCTGGGCAACGCTATTGTGTATCCCTGCAATTAGATCTCAAAGACCAAATCATGGTAGCATAATTAAATTGAAAGCATTCTAACATGCAGCAACATCAGAAATAGGATTTTATACTTATTCTTTTTACTCGATTCTCCATATCCTCCCCAAAGCATTCCATCATAGAAGATGCTCATCAATCCTTGTTTATTAGATCCTTGAATGGCATAATAGAAGGCATTATAGAGAGACGTATGTGAAATAATTGTATTTTTCTCCTTAAAAGCCATTTTCTAGGAGTGCTGATAAATTATCCCAATTTATTCCTACTTTTGATTTATTCCTAGTCTTTTACCAAATCCCATCCTCCAGTATATGTAAATGTATGCATTCAAAAGAAGGCTTCTCAAAATTAAGATTCACACAGTGGTTATGGAAACAAGCCATCTATATTCTAGCACATTTATAATGAAGACTCTGTCTCCTAACACTGAATAGTAAAATACATCAAAAAGTCAGAGACTAAAATAATGTATGTAATTGTAAAAAAATTAAAACCCATAGGGTCTGTATTGGGATGTAAAATACTTAAGATAATGCACTTATTAGATTGTAGGAGACATTTCATTTTCTACTGAAAAGTAATGTGGAAGAAATTGAGTAACATATCCTAAAAATTTTAATGTAGCCTCAGTGTTTATTTAGACCGTGTTGATATTAACACACCTATAAACTATAAAGTATATATATATATATATATATATGTGTGTGTGTGTGTGTGTATACAATATATAAGTATAAAATTATATATAAGTATTTATATATAAATATATATTTTAATATATATTTATATATAAGTATTTATATATAAATATATATTTTAATATATATCTATCCATCTACATATATATTCATAAGAACTTATGTAGGAGAAAGCTACAAGTAGATATTTGTGGTCTCTGATTAATCACTTATTTTAAGATTTTAAGTTCACGGTGGTAGTTATTCTTCAATTATTCTTAATTTAATTTCCCCATATTTTTATTGACAAAGTCGCTATCTCCTTACTCCCCCAAAAAACAAGTTTCAAAATTACAACACTACAGAAAATAAAGACAACACATAATAAGGAAATGTTAAGGAGGCATTAATTTTACTATAGCAAAAATATATTGGCAAATGGTCAGTAGCCAGTAGTGGAAAGATATTAGTTTGTAGGAAAAAGGCAAAGAAATGTCTTGCTCTCTATCTCATTGCAAAGGAACCCTGGAGGTATGTGTACTTTTGTTATCACAACTTGGGACAAGCATGAGTGGAATATTCTGAGTCACTTAGATTCATCCCACATCCTCTCCTCCATCCTTCTCCAGGTATATCATTTTTATTTGTAGGCAGTATTATTTGAAGAAAAATAAATCACAGAAATGAAAAGGATTAATGCCAAAGATTCAGGAAAACCTAGAATAACATCATCTAACTAGAGAGAGGAAAATTCTGGGTAGTGGTTCTAAAGATTATAGCTTTACATGCTTTTTAATGAAAGCAAATGAATATGACAGATTATTTTAGACTCCCCTAGTCACATGAAATTCTTCACATTTAAAGAAACAGAAAATGGTACCGTGATTATTAACCTTCCTCTGTTAATCAGAATGTGCTAGCAACAAACTCCAATTCTCATTGTTACCATGCTATGAAAGTGTTTTCTCCCTTACCTGGGGATGCTGTGATTCCTGGACCACTCTCTAGGGGGGGCTTCCCCTTTAGTGTGACACACCAATCCAGGTTGCTCTACACTGTTGGCTCACCCAAGTCTATCTCCAAGATCATTGCAATATTGGAGAGAAACTGGAGAATACTCCATGGGTTTTTCACGATGGCCACAGTCAATAACTGATATATTTTTCATAATTTATTGACCAGTTTCTACCCTAGTAACAGGATAAGTGCAGAACTACTCAAAAGGGAAAGAGAAATAGATGTTGATAAATACTAGTAATGTCTACCAAACAACTTGCTGAGTATCTGCTGGATGAAGAGTAAATTTGGGCTAGAACTTTGTGCCAATATACTTTCTAAATGAGTTCCTCTTAACCTTCAGACAGCAATTAGGATAACAATTGTTTGAAAAACCTTGGTACATGCCATCATGATAAATTACATTTTTATTTATATTTGATACATAAAGGAATGTGAATAATAACTGAAAACAGCAAAGTAAACATCTTGAGAAAATCAGCTATAAAATAAGAGTTCAAAGAGATTCAGTGAAGAAATGAGATGATAACCAAAGGAGATAAAACACAAATAAAAGCCCTCACAAAAGAAGACCAATAAAAAAATAACTCTATCAAAAGTGTGGTAGCTACTCTAAAAGCACCAGTAAATATGATAAAATATACTTGAGGGAAAAACAGAGAGAAAAGTGAGAAATGTTAAATATATGGAAACAAAGAAGAAGTAACAGTGAAGTATTGATTGTTGCCGAAGACCAAGAAATGAAATCAAAATTACATGCCAATGTCCCTGGAAAAAGAAAACAAAATTGGTATAGGAAAAAATATTTAAACATCAAAATCCCCATGGAAAGTCCAACAGAGAGGAAAGGTGGGCCTGGTCGAATGGCAAGGTAAAGGTTCGTAAACTAACAGCACCAGTGATGGCAGGAAGTCATTTTGGAAGTGTCCTCTCCAGCCCCTGTCAAGCCTTTCCTGGTGGAACATGCCTGGTGGAATAGAGGTGAGCCACCTCTGCCCAGTCCTGAGTAAAAAAGGAAGGGGGGGGCGCAAAAAAAATATGATTTTAAATCATTAAATTTTGGGTTGGTCTGTTAAGCAGCAATAGATGACCATACCTTTGGCATTACTTTTTGTAACAGAAAAGGAAGCCCTTCTATAAAGTACTTTAAAAATTGATTATCCATAAACAGATGTCCCTTCACTGAAATCACTGCCTGAGAACATGGAGTGATGGACCATTGTCAGTGGGCCGAGTTGGGGAATCTGTCTGTTTACTTTAGATATATGATGATCTGGAAAACTGGGGTTGCATATATGCATTGCTGAAATGATTGATCCATTTGCATAGGTAAATAATGAAGTAATTTAATTTTTTTTAGGAAGGCTAACTTTGATAATGAATGAAACTTTTCAAACATAATAGGTCAAAAGGTAGTTGCCAGAGATGGCATACTTCACATACGTGAAGATGTACGTGTCAATGAAAATGTCTAATAGAAAGGATTATAATAAAATATAAATTTCAATAAAACAACACAAAGATTTTCCCACTAGAAATATTTATTTTTTAAAGAAAAATCATTAAAAATATACGACATAGAAATGTAAGCTAATGGGAAAGCTGCAGTTGAAAGAAAATTATGAATTATCTCATGATTTTGCACACATTTGACAATTACACTAGGCAAAGTAATAATACGGTTCTCTTAAAAGTCAACTCTGTCAAAATCTATTTCCAGAGGAAATTATTACATTTGATGGGTAATTCATCTGCTTATATTTTCATATTGCTTAGTGATTTCTAAGACATCTTGCAAGTGATCATACTCAAGGCTTTCTTAATATTTTAATGGATATAAATTATCTCATTGAATCTCAAAAATTAAATCAAGCATAGTCACATATTTTACTTGACATGGAGGCAGAAATATTAGGAAATCTCATGCTTTATCGTCTATCATTTCTTGTAAGGGTATTCCTTCCAAATCATATTTTTTTTCTGTTCAGCTACATATAAAAACATCTGCAGAAATAGTTTTCAAATTGTAGGAAAACATCAATTTTCTGTTGTTAATACTTCTTTCCTGTAAGTGGAAAAAGAAAGAAATGGGTCTGAATTCAATTCATATGTAAATTATAAATTACTCACATCAGGCAAGTACATTAACTTTTAAATATTCGATTTACTGCATTAGTTACTCCAGTGTGCTGATGCACTCTACAAAGTAATGAAACTACAACAGGACATTTACATTTTTGCCTAAATGTCTGGCATGTTTATATCAAGTATCAACATTTTGTTAGATTATGCAACAGACATTTTATCAGTTAATTAATGAAAAATGCCAAGTAAATTTTTGAAAAACATTTTTACCATACTTCCTGATAATAATGCATATGTAATTTACTTTAGTACCATAGCAATCCAATTTTCTCAACATTATTTCAAACTTTGTGTTTACACCAAATTAAGGTCACAATTGCATAAAATTTTAGAGCCGGAAGGGACCTCAGAGAGCATTTAATTAAATTGCTAATTTCATTAATGAGTAGAGTAAGGGAAGTTAAAATGACTTGCTCAAAGTTACTCAGTTTATAATATGGTACCAAGTGAACCTCCCAATTTGTAGCCGTGTATAATTTTTACTAACTCAGAGCATGTACCCATGGTCTCAGGAAAACGCTTTCAGGGGACGCCTGGGTGGCTCCTGCCCTGGGCTCAGGGTGTGATCCCAAAATCCTGGGATCGGGTCCCACATTGCGCTCTTTGCAGTGAACCTGTTTCTCCCTCTGCCTGTGTCTCTGCCTCTCTCTCTTTCTCTGTCGTGAATAAATAGATAAAATCATTTTTTAAAACAAGAAAACACTTTCAGTGCCTTTCAACAAAAAAGTATTAAGAAATGATATAAAAATAAACTTGAAATTCCAAAACTAGTTTATATTAAAATATTACTTATTTTTTAAATTTAAAAAAAGATTTTATGTATTTATTTGAAAGAGACAGAGAGGGAGAGGGAGAGCATGAGCAGAGGAAGATGGAGAAGCAGACTCTCCACTGAGCAGGGAGCCTGTTTCAGGGCTCCATCCTGGGACCCTGGGATCATAACCTAAGCTGAAGGCAGACACTTCACAGACTGAGCCACTCAAGAGCCCCAATTTTATATACTTTGATGGAAGAACATGTTAAGAATGTCATTGTCTTTCATCAAAACACTTGCAAATGAGTGTTTATGCATCTCTGGTAAATTCTTTGCAAGTGTACAGCCTTGACTTTTTTCAAATTATGTGTTGGTATGTAATATATGACACACACACAGAAGCTAGTATGTAATGGATTTTAAGTTATAAAAAATAATTTTATATAAATAATAATGTAAACAGATAATAATGGACATGTAAATCAGTCATTTCACTAAAAATACCAAACACATGAGTAACCTGCACATTTCTGCTTATTTTTTATCCCATCCGCTGCCTTCCACTCCTCAATAACCACTAGCTTCAGCTTTGAATTTAGTTTTTCCTCACCTTGGTAAATGATTTTCCCACATATCTACACATAGCTGAAAAAGATATTTGACAGTTATATTTGTTTTTAAGCTTTATAAAAGTGTTCTTCAGCTGCACACAGCTTTCTGGAAGTTTCTTTTTCTTAATGTTAGGTTTCTAGCGTTTATTTGTGATTCACATGTAGCTTTGGTCCATTCATGTTTCCTGATGTAAAATATTCCAGTTTATTAATATATAGCAAATAATGTATCCATTCTCTGAAGAAGTGATATTTTCTGAAATCTCTTACACTTGCCTCTTGCAGGAAATATACAGAAATGTCTGTTATATAAAACTATTCCTGGAAGTTCTGGGCTGTTCTGTGGGCAAAGGCCAAATGGTTTTCCAAAGTGGTTTAACAATTCATCTTCCCAAAGCAATGTATAGAAATTCCCATTAACCCATATCCTATCCAACACTTTATATTGTTGGACTCTTATTTTTCCCCATATTTTACAAGTATAAAATGGTAATTCACTTTGGTCGTAATGGGCATTTCGATAATTGACATGTATGCTTCCTCTTCTAGGAAATGTCTGTTTATGTCCTTTGACAAAATATCTACTGGGTAAGTGTCTTTGTCTTAATAATTCATACGTTTTGGATTCTAATGCTTGTCAATTGTATATATTGCAAGTATCTTCTCCCAGATTTTGATTCATCTTTTCACTTTTTAAAATGTACTTTACGAAAAAGAAATCCTGAATTCATTTTTATTTATTCATTTATTTATTTTTAGATTTTATTTATTTATTTAATCATAAGAGACAGAAGAGAGGCAGAGACACAGGCAGAGGGAGAAGTAGGCTCCCCGAAGCAGCCCGATGCGGGACTCGATTGGGATCCAGGGTTCCTGACCTGAGCCAAAGGCGGACACTCAACCACTGAGGCACCCAGGTGTCCCCAGGTGTCTTGAATTTAGAGGAAATATGGTCAATGTTTTCTTTTAATTAGCACATGTATCTGTCAAGGAAATCCTTCCCTAAAGTCAGAACGATATTGTCTTATTTTTTAAAATACCTGTGTGTGTGTGTGTGTGTGTGTGTGTGTGTGTGTTGTGAGGCATCGTTTCCATTTCAGGCTTTATTTATGTGCCACACAAGAAGATACTAATTATCCCAATTTATTCAATAGGATCTGCCATCCTAGTCTGTATATGTTCTGGGGCTTCAGTTCTTTTACATTTGTTGATTTGCCTAGCTCCCTAAATTCCTATAGTTTTGGGACACCTGGGTGGCTCAGTGGTTGGGCCTCTGCCTTGGGCTCAGGGTGTGATCCCTGAGTTCTGGGATGGAGTCCTGCATCAGGCTCTCTGCATGGAGCCTGCTTCTCCCTCTGCCTGTGTCTCTGTGCCTCTGTGTGTGTGTGTGTGTGTGTGTGTGTGTGTGTGTCTCACCAATAAATAAATAAAATCTTTAAAAATAATAATAATAAAATAATAAATAAATAAAATCTTTAAAAATTCCTATAGTTTTATTTTAAAATTTGATAATTTTATAGAGCATATCCAATCCTCTATTTTATTCTTCAGTTGGCTATTGTCATTTGTGTGTACATTTCAGAAATAGCTTGACAGTGTCCATGAAGAACCCTACTGGGTGTCCTGTTGGGCTCTTATAGAGTCTTCATGAATTTTGGGAGAAGTCATGTCTTTGGGGCACCAATTTCATCCATATAGAAAAGGGAATTTGCCCCACATATTTAGGACCTTTTAATGTAGAGTTCTATTTTTCCTACATATATTTTATGGATCTTTCATAAGACTTATTCTTAAATGGTTGTTTATGTTGTGTGTACAGTGCTTTTTGTTTGCTTGTTTTTGTTTATAAACAGTTGTGTTGCAATATAATCAATGTATTATTAATTGTTTTAAAACACTTTATGTACACAGACATGTTGAAAATAGAGTTTTGTACTGGTCTTATATCTATATACTCTGCTACTCTCATATTATTGTTAGTAATTTGCCTGTAGCATTTCTGTATTTGAGGTAGTTAATTCAAACTTCTACATTCATTCCTTCCCAATCCTTATACTTTTAACCTTTTTCCTTTTTTCTTCCACAGTTTTAAAGTTCTAGTAATTGCTTAAAGACCAACTAAGAGAGTGGTCATCTTTGTTTCGTTCTTGGTTTTAAAGTTAATGGTTTCCAGTGTATCTTATTAAAGAAGATACACATTTATTTGAGATACATTGCTTACATACCTACAGACTCATGTTTTTAATGAGATCTGGATATTTTCAGCTATTACATGTTTTCAGGTATTGTATCTCCTCTATTTTTCTCTATTGTCTCTGTTAGACCCTCTCATTTTATTCTCAATGTACCGTCATGATACCTTCATATTTCCAATCCTTATCTCTCAGTACTTCATTTTGTTATATTACTTATCTTGTACTTTCTAGTTCTCTATTTCTCTTTTCACCCCTAATACATCACTGAATCTTTCTAGATATATTTTCTTAGCTAGTTTTACTCGTACATACATTTTAGGGCTAACTTGACAAGACCAATGAAAAATCCCTTTGGTATGATGTTGGACAATCATAGAACTTATTTATTTTATCAACAAACACTAATTGAGGGAAAAAACACTATTGAGGTCCTCTCTCTGAGGAGAAGGAAAACATACAGTTTCTTTGAGACTATGTGTATTGCAATAAATGTAAATATTTTAATAAAATTAAATAAGTACTCTGTTGCCTGACATATACAAACTAAGTAACCATGTTTTGGAATCTCTAGCGATAAAACTGGTTAATTTTATGCCGTAGTCCTGAGGCTCTGAGAGGTCTGGCCCATTTTAGAGGTACCAATTTAAAATGTAATTTTTTTTCTATGTTTTTAGTCTCTATTTGTTTACTGTTCCTTGACTAAAGAGGACGTTTTATTTTTCCTTCATCTTGTTTATCTGTTAATGTTCATAATCCAAGTAAATAGTGTACTACTGCTGAAAAAATATAGAATAGATGTAGTCTACAACCTCCATTTGCTTTTAAGTGTCCTAATTTATTTCTGAAAATAACTTATGACTGATTAGTCTTTGAAATTGTGTCATTTTTATTAAATATTCCTATATAATGATTATGTATTTTGTAGCAACAATTCTAGTATTTTCAGTTTTTGAAGACATGAAAACCTTTATTTACTTATATTTATTTGTGCTGGCTGATTCTCAGTCTTAGCAGCTTAATCCCTCATGTTTTTGGGTTTCTTGACCAGAAATTCATTTTTGGACTTGAATGTATAGTAGTTTTATGGGCCTAAACTGGGACACTCTAGAAGAGATTTGCTTTCATCAATAGTCACCACCCCTAACTTGTCAAGCTCTGTTTCCTGCTTAAGGATTCAGTACTATTCCCAAATCCCAGACTCACTTTCCCTATGCCTTTGATGATCCAACTCTTCCAATTTCCATCACGAGGCTGCTGAATATTGAGTTGATTACATCATTTATTTGAGCACATGCTATCTTCCCTTCTTCACTGTGCTTGGCCAGTGGAGCCTGAATATATTAAAGTACTAAATTGTAGTCTGCACTTGCACATAGGGAGTTTACTTGGGAAACAATGGAGAATCAATTTTGAAATGCTATCTTAAAATTTCATTTCAGTGAAAATATTTTTAAGTAAAATCGTTTTTTATTTTTGAAAGTAATTTCTTTCATAATTAGATCACAACCTAAAATAAACTAATCCGTAAACACTAAAAAAGATTTTCTACTAGTATATTTTTTTTTAAAAATTGAGACAACTCTTCTCTGAAGAAAACAAGTCCCAATAACTTACTAAAATATGTCCTTTCATTTTTTATATGCTGTAAGGAACTGAACCAAAAATCTCTATGAACTTTACATTCTCCTCCATACTAATTTTAAGCTAATATTGCAGAACTAATGACAGCCTTGAGAAATGCTATTATCAATTCCAGCTGTCTCTTGCATCAAGATACTCTGAATTACGGCAATATTTTAAGAAATGAAGCTCTGAATAAAATCCATTATAGATGAGCTTCTGTTTTAATATTTTTGGAGCCTCCTTTATATTACGGTTAAACTCCTTTCCTCATGGGGGGGGGGGGGGGACAGCACAACCTGAGTTTCTTTCTTTCTTTCTTTCTTTCTTTCTTTCTTTCTTTCTTTCTTTCTTCCTTCCTTCCTTCCTTCCTTCCTTCCTTCCTTCCTTCCTTCCTTCCTTTCTTTCTTCTTTCTTTCTTTTTCTTTCTTTCTTCTTTCTTTCTTTCTTTCTTTCTTTCTTTCTTTCTTTCTTTTAGTTTTATATAGTTTTGGTATTGAATCACTGGTCATACTGAATAACTCACCCACACTCTCATGATCTGGACTGTCTCCAATGTGCTAATGCTGCCCACTCTCACCCTCCCTGCACTCCACAAATGGTATGCATCCTCTCTTTTGGATTCTTCTCCAATTTCTTGAAGATGGAATTATAGTTCTCCTAGGTCAGACTTTTCTAATCAGTTGAGAGTTTTAAGAAAAGTCATACTCCATCTGTCTTACAGCTCCTTTCCAGATTACTCAGATAAAAATATACACCCACTGTCCTACATCTAATATAACACTTATGACCCAGACATATTTATATTTACACATATGTGTGTTGTTCATCACATATCAAATTGCTAAACACAAGGAATCTACTCTCCATACTTTGCTATGTCTCTTTTTCTACATAATATTATTTGAAGAATGCAATTGAAGTTACACAAACTTTGTAGTTTTGCTAGTCATATGGAATAGTACTGTTCATTTGCAGATTAAGTGAATAATCTCTTTTAAAAGCCTCACTAATTTTTGATTTAGCATTTCTTGTATACTTCTATGGAAGAAACATTTTGCATTTGATTTGGTAATTCACAGACCAGATTTGAAGTAAAAATGCAGCACAGATTAGATATCAAATTAACAAAATATTAGCAAAAATTAGATATGAAATTGCCTTGATAGTGCTAAAATTTATTGTTTTTTATGCCATCTTGATAAATTCTCTGTAGTTGTTGGATGCTTTAATCAATTGCCTTTACTTCAATACCCTCATGATTTCTTATTAACAAATATCAAGAAACTGTCATATTGTCAACAAAGAATATACTTTTTTTTTTTTTTACTGTTAGACTTTCCTCTAGGGAAAGATATATATTTCTGATTACAAATACTGATTCTGCAGGGTCTAAACCACCAATGTGAGTTCAAGAGGGCTAAAGAGCTGTCCTGGTCTAACTTGGTCTAACTACCATTCTAGATCCCTTGTGCATTTCAACTGGCCCTTACACTGCCTGTGGAAAACTCTCTTATGCTTAACATTTTTACACCCAATTGGAGTTTTCCAGGAAAAAAATAAAATTGGCACACATAATGATAACTCTGCCGACAAGATAGTGTAATACCAGTTGGAATAAATAAAAAAATCATTTCACTTACTTTTCTATATGTTCACACCACTTTTATAATTAAATATTTGTCAAATACAATATTTTCCCAATTTCATTTTTAATATCATGTGTATAAGCCTAAGCAATTATAAAACATTTTGGAAACTGTGTTTCTTATAATACATCTTATATCCAAATACTCTTTCCCTCTGCACAATTTAAGTTAAATCAATCATGTCTCTCAAGAGGCTTCATTTCAACACGCTTGTTTCCTCTCTACTTTCTTCTCACTAGCAGATGAAATTGGGAATAATTCTGTCCTTCCTCACTGAAAAACACACATTTTCCCCCTAACCTCATAGCTTTTAACTGTTACTTCATTTATTTTCTCTCTTTTATTTTGAATTTCCTTCTCCATTGACTCATCTCTGTCCCTTCCAAGACTCACTACAGGTGGTTAATGTAGAGTATAAATGGACACTTAACGTCTTCTATATTTTGCTATTACCTATGTGTTTTATTCAGGTGCTATGTTAATTGTCTGTCTCCTATGTTATAACATAAGTGGAACGGTTATATTTGTTTTGTGCACTGTTACATCCTCACCTAGAAGTACATCTTTACCTAGAAGAGTACCTGACATACAATAAAAGTTCAATTAACATTTGTTAAGCCGAATAGCTTTAATAAACAGAGTCCACATTTCACCCAGTAATTGCTGTCAGAAATCTGAGAATCACTCATACCCATGCTGTGAATGACTCATGAGCAACAAAGTCTTTCATTTCTAATCTCTAAACCTACCTAATGCCTATCCACTCTTCCCTCCTCTCACCATTATATGTAAATGTATTCTAAAGGAATTGTTCTATCCATTGCCTTTAAACAAAGTATGAACTACTTAGCATGTATACCTACTTGCTTATTATTTATCACCAGTTGTCACAATGCATAATATACTATTCCCTGCATACATCCCCCTTAATACCATATTGAGTATTTTGTAGTTCTTTAAAGTATTGTACTCTTCTGATCTCTCAATTTTATCTTATCATATAGAGAAATAGACATATACATCTTCCATTACACCTCTTGATCAACCTCTTCCCAAGTGCCCCTCAGTACTCAATCTTAGACTCTCTTTTTTTAGATAAAGTTTTGAGATGATGCCCTCCAGTGCCAAGGCTATACATTCGTCTACATGCTAATCACTTCTAAATTTGTAATTTTGCTCCAAATTATATGTCCAAGACTTGTATATGCAACTACCCACTGAAAATCTCCAGTTAAAAAACCTAGTACTAATTTCACGTTTATAGTGCTAAAACATATCTCTTAATTAACTTGCCCATAAGCATCTTCCCAGATCAAAACATAACACCACCACTTATCCAACTGCTCATACTAAAGCCTGGGGGTCATCTTTTGCTTCACACTTGCCTCATAATTTGTATACAATTCATGAAAAAGTTCCATTTGCCATGAATTCTTCTGTAACCTCTTATTGCCACCTCCATAGCTGTGGTCCTAATCCAGGTGATGTGTGCTTCTCAACCAAACTATGGCTTTAGCCTACCAACTGGTTTCTCTGATTTTATGCCCAGTCCCCTGAGAACAGTTTTCTGCAAGGCAACTAGAGCAATTGTTTGCAATAGCTAAATCACATAAAGTCATTCTGTGGCCTTCCATTACATTCAAAAAATAATCCCACTCCCATACCATAGCCAAGAGGGCCCTTTGTGGTATAAACCCTCCCTCCCTCTCAGACAATCCCTACCATGCCTGATCTTTCTCACTATACTTCAGACATAGTCTCCTCTCTACACTTCGATCTCAACAGCTTGATTTTTTTCCCCTCAGGGCTTTTACATTTGCACATTTCTCTGCCTGGAAAATTCTCTTCCCAGATTATTGTTTGTTTGTTTTTGTTTTTGTTTTTGTTTTTGTTTTACTTTACTCAGATTTTTGCTGAAACATCACTTCCTCAGGGAGGGAACTTCAGGCACTCATAGAGTGGGCACTGTATTGAGCCACCCAGATTCTTCTTTTGGACCAAAACCCTCAGATCAGTCCTTCCTAGGAAAGAAAGTTGCCTCATTCAAGTTGTACTCACTCCCTGGGAGTAGCCAGGGCTGGATGTGTAGCAAGAGGCATCTGGCTCCTTTGTTTCAGTTCAGAAAATTCCTATACTGGCCATCATAGCCCTAGAGTTCCCTGGGGAATCTACCAAGGCCTTTGCTATAACTGCAGCATGTTTAATTCCTCTTTCAGCCCTGTCCCACTTCATTCACTCCCTCAAAAACATGGTTTCTCAGAAACTTCCCACATTAACTTCTTCTATGGCAATACCCATTCCATAATGTTTTTTGAAGAGCTGACCTAAGACAAATAACCTATATAGTAACTCCTAGTTCTTAAGACTTTAGCCCAATCATTTGATTCAACTTTTTTTCACAGATTTTTTCAGTGTCTGACATTACAGTAAATACTTACAGATTATTTTTGTCTGAGTATGCAACAGCACAACTGGAATGGTATGTACCAAAGGGCAAGGGTTTTGTGCATCTTTTTACTCACTTTATTCCAATCCCAACCAATGCTCAATACCTGCATGATGTTATTGAAGGTATTCCATGAATATAGTGAGATGTGAAGAAACTCCAATTTATAAAGACTTCAAGCATTTGTGAGTACATTATTTAGTGGCCCAATCATTTTAAAGGTTGATTAGGCATCTACTGTGTTTTAACGTAGATCTCTTTTGAAGATAATAAGAATAAAATGAGTGTCTGAATTCTCAATATTCACAATGTTATCAAGAGGGAGGCTGGTGCACTAATGAATAAGCAAACACTTTTTTCAATGACTTAAGTACATGTGTACATTTGTCTAAAAGGTGAACTCAGTGTAAAGAGAACAGTGTGTTTACCCTTACCTGCTAGTGAAAAAAGATATGCTAAAGGAGAGAGATTTGAACCAAACTTAAAATAAGTAGGCACTTGACACAAAGGAGGAAATGTGGGTAAGTTGAGATTATAAACAGAGTTCTCTAAGTGTGCAAAGGAAGAAAGATAAGAAAGAACCTGTTTTTTTTTTTTCTGAATATATATGAGTAATTTGGAATTCCTGCAGTTCAAGGAATAAAAAAACAAATATTATGTGACAAAAATAGAAATTTTTTTAGAGTTGAATTATAAGGGCTTTTTGGATAACATGCTAAGATGATGATGATAGGAAGCCACTGAAGAGTTTTGTGCAATGGAATGACATAAAAAGGCTTATTTTGTAATGGTCATTCTGATGTAATGTTTTGTATTAATTAAATGTGAATGAGAATGTAAGTAGAAGATCCCAAATAGAAAGTTGGAGATAATTAATAATAATAACATTTATCAAGCCTATACTATATGGCAAACATTATTGCAACCCCTTTTAAATACATTAACCCATGTCATCACCCATGAGTTAATTATTACCAACCACATTTCTGAAGCTAAGATACTTAAAGATTCAATAGCTTGTGAGGCACATGGGTGATTCGGTTGAACCTAGACTTTTGATTTCCATTCAGGTCATGATCTCAGGGTCCTCAGATCCAGCCCCTCTTAGGGCTCCACTCTCAGTGGGATGTCTGCTTGGGATTCTCTCTCTCCTCACTTTGCACCCCCACTTCCTCCCTCTCTCCCTCTCTCTCTGAAATAAATAAATCTTTTTAGAAAGAGAAGATTAAATAGCTTGCTCTTGGTTACAAAATTCCATTTGATAGGTGAAAGTCAGTCTTCTGCAGATTGGGAGGTATCTGATTTTACTCTGCCAGCTTTCTACAAGTTCCTTGCTGCCCTTACTTTATTCCTTTGAGGTCTGTCCCTAACTAGACAAAATGCTGTATATGCTGCCATGCATGACTTACTGATTTCTATTCATGTGAATTCATGTGGGCAATTGGCACAAGAGCATATAGGCAAATCTCACTTCATTCTTTAGAAATTGCCAGAACCCTGATCAAAAGTCTCACTTAAATTCTACTTCCCCATTTCCTCAACTATTTGAATCTCATGAATAAACTATCTTTGTATGATTAAGTTGACTCTATTTATCATGCTTTAATTGAATCTTTCTTACGGCTTCTTAATATAAAAATTTACATCAGTCAGGGCATTCTGCAGTTCCCCAAGGCCTTGATTGAATACAGCTGTGTTTAATGAATCCTGTTTACTGACCTATTAGCAGCTCATGATTCAAAGAATATTCCTGAAGTGCTTACTTTTTCAGAGACCCTGCCAGTTGCTAGAAATACTGAGAAGGTACCAGATCCAGGAAGAGGACTCACAAGCCATATTCCTGGAGGTGATTCCCCACCTCTTCTGGACATGAAGTGGGGTAGGAAAGGCTTAGGGAAGAGACCTCCCAGCCTAATGGCTCCATGTGGTATGACCTCGTAGTCATGACCAGAAGTCATACCTCATTCAGTTTGAGGAGAGGAGAGAGTTAAGAATTGGACAAAATGCTCCAATGATAACCAAGTCAAATGCCTTATTACTACCCATGGTTTTTGTGTCAAAAGCAGTTCTGAAGAGAGCTGATGTTTCCTGTCTCTGGGAGAAAGTTCATTGGCTCTGAGCCTTCTGATCTGGTGTACTGTCTTTTCCCCCTCTGCTCTCACCCTGCTCCTTCCTGGTTTTCCTTCTCCCTCCATTAGGTCTCTCTCCTATCTCTCAATATTTATTTACTTTGCACTCTGTTTTCTGTCAAAACAAATCTCTCCATCTTGAGCAGACTCCTCAAACAACCCTTTCCTCTGGTCCCCTCATTTTGGCACTATGTACCTGTTTAAGATCTTTCAAGCTACTTATTTCCTAACTCAGGGTCTGGACATTGGTTTCCATCTCTACATTTGGTGGATTCCACTTCTCCTTTCCTTTGCCTTCACCCCCTACCAGAATACATGTTATTTATCATTTATATTTTATCTCGAGTATTCTTTCTCGAGGCTAAATAAAAAACATTATTAAATGTATTACAAAGAGTGCTTACTATTTTTCAGGGCCTGTTTAATAAAATAAATATTTATACATATATATGTATATGCATTTATACATGCATTTCGTGTGTAAATATGTATGTATGTAAAATTTAACATGAAATGAGCATTGACTATTAAATCAATATACATTTAAGTATTGCTTTCCAAACCTACATAGCAGTCATTTTTGTAATCATCATTCTCAGAAGGTGAAACGGTAAGTAGCTTGCCCATGGCTGCACATCAATTATGAGGTAGAGCTGGATTTTGAACTTGGCCAGCTCTGAGTCAGGATACCAATGACTGTCCGGAATACCCAAAGCTAAGTTAGAGCTCTCTGAGAAATTGTCCCACAGGACCCTATACATTTCCTCTATAATTGTCTTCCCATGGTTATTTACTCAATGATGATGATAATGATGTATTTAGTGCTTGTTTTTTTTTTTCTGCCAGACTCCAGGCTCCATGAGGGCAGGGACAGAGTCTCTGTTTTCCAGCATCCATATGCTGACACAGGCCTGGCATAGAGCAGGTATCAGTAAATGCTTTTCCACAAATTATTAGGAAAGCAGTTGATTAAACCAGTTCACAGCAAGAAAAGTGCACCTGTTGAATGTATCTAACTATAAATGGTCCTCTGGCACAATTTTCTGTAGCATGGGAAAGAAATTCTAATCATAGGTGATTAAATGAAAGTGATACTTTCCCAAAATTATCTTTCAAAAAAGAAAGTTCCCTGGTATTGGGGCCCAGACAAGCATCTTACATTACAGGCACTTTTTCAATGATCTATTTTCAACCACAATGCACTGTTTGGAGGAAGACCTATATCCTGAAATTACCTCAGTCACTGCTAGCTCCCAATTCTTGTAAAAGCCACCCAAGGTTATAGGGAAAACGAGTCAAAGACATTGAATACACATTTATGTTCTTTTTCTTGGGAATAGCTCATATTTCCAAGTGTCGGATGTCATTATAAACATACTTTAGTATACCTGGAAAGATAGTGCAGTTAATATTTCACTTACATTATGGAGGATATGAATTAATATTTATGGAACAAATGAAAAGACAATGGTCTTAGTGGCACATGGATCAGTGTACCCTCAAGTACAAGGTACAACCACCATCAAGTTCTGATGGCTTGAGATAAATTCTTCAGTAACAGCATCATATGTGGAACCCCAAAGGTACTGCCTCTCACACTACTTGGATAGAAGTTGGAAAGATGCACTGTGAAGGGCACATGGAAAGGATGCAATACTTGATTAGCTCACTGATACCCACAATATGAGTTCAGAGTTTATATTGAATTCCTTAATATAGAGAAGCCTGGGTGGCTTCATTGGTTGAGTGTCCAATTTGATTTCTGCTCAGGTCACAATCTCAGGGTTGTGAGATCGAGCTCCAGCTAGGGCTCTGTGCTCAGCAGGGAGTCTGCTTGGGATTCTCCTCCCCATCTCTTCCTGCTCTTCCTCCTCATCTCCCTCTCAACCTTCATGCTCACTCTCTCTAAAAAAAATTCTTTAATGTACTATGTTGGTATAAAAAGTCAATAGCTCTATATTGATAATTTATGATGCAGAGGTAAAATTTTACTAAAGCAATATATGATCAAATTATTAAATATGTAATTATACAGATATATTAATATTGTATAGCATTCATCAAAATAATGATAATATATACTATATGATCTGCTATATAATTATGTATAATATACATATATAGTTTGCATATGTAAATACAATTGATTCTATATGTGGATATACATATGAACATGTAAAATATTTATTTAATGTTTATATATTCCTGTTGGCCTAAACATTGCTTGGATATCTTTTTTTATTGAAAAACCAACAAGTATTTTTTATTTCCTGTCCACCTGACATTTGTCAAAACACAATTTCTTATTATCCTTCCTTCCCCTACCTCCTCCTGCTACCCCTTGCAGAGTCAAGTAGACTAATCTCAACCACTTAGGGAGACAGCACCTTAAATGGAATGAGATTTGCATCAAGTCCCAGGGTTGTCCTCCTGCATGTGGATAAGGAAGTGACAAGTAAGAAGGAAACAGGCCTGAAATAGTTCCTCATAAGGAACAAAGGACCGATGTGTTCTTTTTACTTCTCTCTCTGTCTCTCTGTTCCTCTTTTCTCTTTGTTCCATTTGAACTTTGAAATACTAAGCATGAGCTATCAACGTATTGTAAATTATATTTATTGCATTTATTTATGTCTACATGAACAAAGATCCTTTTATGAACAGTAACAACTTTGTATAAATTACATTAGAGTCAGATGAACGTTCTTATTTGGTTTATTGAATTACATCATTAAGATTTCTCCATGAACCTTCCGTTATTTCAGCCGTTCAGGTCCCATGATGATAAACTGATAAATGGAAAGAAAATTTTAAAACAAAAAAGAGAACACAGCCTCTGACAGTCACAAGAATTTAGATACATAAAAGTAAATAAATAAATAATTTCAAACATACTGTTCCTTCAGTTAAGGAGCACATTATCATTTTTCTATTTTCCATCTAATGATATACGTTTTTGTAGTGTACTCAGTTATGCTTGTAACAAGTAAAACGTTGTATAACATCTGTCATGTAGGTGTATTCCAGAGATTCTGTCTATAATTGCCAAAATTATGAATACATCATAATCACATGGGGATTTTTATATAGAACATTCTCTTCCTTTCTTCCTTAACCGTTATGCTTAGCTTTGAAAAAAAAAATGCTTTGAATATCAAAATCATATACACTTGAATAAAATAAATTCAAGAGATATTATATTAAGAAATTATTTTTAATAAAATGATGCATTGTCAGCATCCTGGGCTCATTCAGGAATATATATATTCCTGAGAGAGAACATACATGTGCAGTTCTAAGGTAGCTGTTTCTGAATCTCAAGATCGTTTGTGGGAAGAATGGATAAGAAAAAGTCCACATGCTGTGTGTTCCTTCCTTGTTGGGCACCATGTAAATAGCAAAACTTTTATCCCTCAGTATGTTTTAAATTGAGTCTGTCTTTCTCCATACCTGTGTACAAATGCAACATGTAATATGAGGCTACATACTTTAGATTTCAACATCAGTCTTGATTTGTTTCCTTGGAAATGGTGAGTCTACTCAAGGAGAGCAGGCTAATAATGTAATCTGTTACAAGTTCACAGAGACTTAACTCTTGCCAGGTGGGAAATCCACTGTGCTCACAAGATTTAGGGGGATAGGCCTCTTTTTCTCTGTTTTAAGAACTATTTAAAATTTCTTGTGACATTAATTATCATAATTTCTGGCCAGCTAGATTTTCATTCTCACTCAGTTTCTAGAAATAGGATTTCCCTCCATTTACGGGAGACTTCCAACTCCACAGAGGCAACCCAGCCAGCTACATGAGAGGCAAACTTGGAGCCTGGCTGCCTGGAGTTGACACTCTGCTCTCTCATTGACTGTCACATGGCCTTAGACAAGGTGCTGCATGAGCCTCTCTCAGCTTCTGCAGATGCAAAATGAGGATTATAATAATTGTTACCCCTAGAGTATTATTTAGAGGATGTAATAAGTTAATGTATGACCACTTAGAACAAATTATGACATGTGCATGCTATGTGAGTTAACTGGAGAATTATTATAGGAACTATTTAGAATAAGAAGCATGTACTTGCCTCTGTTTTTGGAGGACAGCACTGTGTAGTAGCTAACACAGCTCATTCTCCTTTGATCTTCAATGACATGATTGCCAAATAATCAGCATTTACATTCATTCTTCTAGCAAGTGCTTACTGTGCAACTAGGCATCAGACCCTGCGCTTATAACAAGGGCCGGGTTTGAGAAAGTCAGCATCTCTGAGCTTCAGAGCTAGTAAGAGAGGGATGAATCTCATGCAACTAAAGATAAAACGTGGCAAGTGCATTAGCTAATCATCTTTGCACGGTGAAAGGACAAGGAGAGTTTTAAATCAAGCCTTCCTGACATGACCACAGCTAGAACCCTGAAGTCAGTTTGCCTTACATGAAAAAAGTACTAGATCTGGTAATTACCAAACTTATGAGCAAAAATAAATTTCTGTACCCTATAAGTCCCCATTTCCTTTCTGCAAAGTGTGGGAGATAAAGTACTTACCTCACCAGGTTGACATAGCAATTTTTTTTCACAATAATAACTGATATTGTCAGAATATTATGAGTCTAGTATTATTGTGTGGATGGCTTTAGGTAGATTCCCAAAGATTGGACATAAAGTGCTTAGAGTCACACCTGATAAAACAGCCAATAATATTTTATTTCCTTTGACATCACAGAAATCAGCATGTGGTTGAAAGAGTAAGCCTTTTCCAGCAGTAGTGGTTCTGTGGTATATTTCAGTTTCCTGTCCTCTTTCTGAAGAGTCTGGCTGAGTCTGTTACTGGATGGAGACAGTGCAGAAGTAGAAGTCTTCTGTCTGGGAGGGTTTCTGATATGCAACTTTGTCTGAAGTGATTATGTGCTTCAGTGAAGGAGGACAAGCTATTAATTTTTAAAAGTCGTAGTAACATCCAAAGGTGGCTCCTAATCTGAACATCTAACAGGGTGAGGGGTGGGTAGTGGAGCTGTGCCAATTTTATGAGGACACAATGGTCTCTATATCCAATGATCGTATATCCCACAGAAGACTCAGGATGCTCCTAACCTATACTCATAGGCACTTAGCTAGCTTTAGAAAATCCAGTGACACAAAAATTTTGCTTAATAGATTAATTTCACTGTCATGTTCAGAAGGCAAGTAAGAGAATGGTATGAGACAAGATCAGAGCATGTAGCACTTCCTAAGCAAGTCAAAGGAATTTACATTTTTTCTAAAACTGATGATAAACCAGCTAAAAGTTTTGAGTGTGAGAATGTTTTGACATATGTTTGAGTGTGGTTTTTCAAAATTCACTTGGCTTCTAGGCTGAGAGCACACAGAAAGGGTAAGAGCCTAGCAGAGGCCAACTAGGGACTGCATTAATAATAGTACAGGTGAGATGTATAAGTGTCTAGATGATGTTATGGTAAGAAGGGAAATGAGGGGATGGGATGTGTGTTAGTCAGATAGTAGGTGCTTCTTTTTTCCTTCCAACATCCTTAATCTGGGAATATGTAACTTTAGGAAGTAATCAAAAAGAAGAAGCAATGCAAAATGTCTTGATTTTTAGCTTGAGTAACTTGTTCTACTTATGGAAATGTGGAAATCTGGGAGAGGAAATGATTTTGGAAGTGAGAGAATAAAGAACTGTTTCTACTGTGTTAAAATTGAGGTTCTGGTTAGATATTTCTATCAAACTTTAGGCAATTGTATGTATGATTCTAGACTTTGGATTTGGAAATGTTAGTTAGACATCTATTTGACATCTATTTGACAAGGTTGAGTTAGATATAGAATCTAGCCCAAAAGGGAAATTGGGGTTAGTTACAGTTTGTATTTTCATTGCTATATGCTGTGACCCTGTCTCAAATCATTCTCTTATTAACCTCCTGAACATGTTAGTGACTTTAATCTAGTAATCAAAATTATTATGTCACTGGATTTTGTAAAACTAGACAAGTACCAATGAGCATGGGTTAGGAACATCCTGACTCATTGACCCTCTGGGGGATATAGAATCACTGAATGGAGATCCCAGATCCTGGGGAACCTGCACTTACTATCACTTTCCTAAACAGAAAGATCAAAACCAGTACATTAGTTCCCCACTTAGAATTGCACTCTGATACAGCAACAGAGCAGTGAGGTTAGCCTTTCTGATAGCCTATACTCAGCGTGTTGAAGACCATCTCTGGATGTCTGAACATGGATGGGAACTGGTTAACCTAGTTAAACTTTGCCCACAGTTCCTGAGCTAAGTGATATTTGCTGGAAGTCACGCATGCAAACTGGTCTGGTTAGTGCTGTCCTGGTCCACAGCAGAGGGCTTAGACTGGGTCCCCCCAAGGGCTGGAGACATCCCCTAGGGATGAGGGTAAGTTATAAGAGTGAACAATAATCAAGTGGCCACACTGCCTTTTTGTGAGCCACAACTGCCTTTGAGATAATGGGAGTAAACATCCCTTGGAGGGTGATGGTGAATCATTGTGAATACCAGATGGCTCAGAAGAGTGAGTCACCTACTTCCCAGGTGTTCACAAGATCCACAGGGCACTAAAGCCTATGCTAAGGCAATCTACATAGGAGGCAAGGTGATGAGATGGGGGCAAGGGGCCATAAGACCACAACATTCCTGAGTGGGCAGATCACTCAGAAATCCTCAAGTTCAAGGGACACCCCTGGTAACAAGGCTGTTAACAATTCCATCATATAGCTTCACAAATGTGGATATCCTTCTGAGCCCTAAGGAGGATGAAAAGGCAAAACCATTTAGAATCTTTATGAAGAGATAAGAACTGTCTCCCATGGACATGCCCAGCAGAAGAAGAATCTCTAGATTGAATGGACACATCCACACATTTGAGTAAACTCTAGGGGTGAGAAGAAGACAGTTCATTTAAAACACTCATCACAGATTTTTTTGTCTGAATTCTGTCATTGAGAGTGGAAAGTCATATCTACTTTATCCCTGAATCAGCTCCTGTGACTTCACATGCAAACCCCATACAGCTTTCTGAGAAGCTTCCTGACAAACTCAATGATACCCTATACACCAAATAGACCCCTTTTACTGAAGTTACTCAGAAACAGTGTGTCATGGTGTCATGGTTACATACAAACTACAGGTCATGTAACCAATTTCAGGAAATGGAGCTCTCTGAACCCAGTCTCGAGGTATAAGAGGCAGGAGAATAGGGGACAGAGCAGGGGGTGGAAGTTTCATGAGTCAAATCACCACACAGCCTGCTTCTTGCAGCAGAAGCTGGTGTGCCGGCTGACCCAGACTGTCAGCACCAGAATGTGTCTTTCTATAAGACACCAAGGAGCCAGCATATCCTCGATCAGTCCTCATTCTGCCCATGAGTCTTGGCATCAAATGGTGTTTACTGAGGTTTTCTCTGAACACGGTGCACAACAGATCAAGTAAAGCACATCAACTATATGCTCAACGTACATTTCATTGTATATATCAAATATATGTTCACTTGCATATTCTTACTGTGAGTTGTGATCCATCAATACTTTCATATGTTTAATTCCCACTAATGATATTGATAATATATAGTTGATATTGATAATGTATAGTAGATGAGTTCTCGACAAAAGAAACATGACTAAAAACATCATAATGTTCTTCTAGCCCAGCAGTTCGAGGTCCACAAATATACTTCCAACAATCCATCACCTCTATGTTCAGACATAGACAAGCCATTGTGCATTGGGCTCACTTGCCAGAGCTGACAATGCCAGGGCTCTGCATCCCCTGGCCGACCCATACAGACAATTGACACGTCGTAGTCAGCCATGTCAGAATCCCTCAACAGTGAGGCATGCCTGTGGTTTTTGTTCCATTTAAATTTATTTTGATTTTACGTAGTCATATTTTCCTAATAGTGTTTCACCAAGTTATATTGTTTCTCGTTAATGAAGTGATTCCTGTCTTTGGAAATAAGTTGCAAACACATCATATGATGTTGCCACTTTTTGTCATGCAAGTCAGTAAAATGGAAGAGGCATCAAAATTAGCAGCAGAGTAGGAGGACCCCAGGCTTGTCTGTACCATGAACACAGCTAGATAACTCTCAAATCATCCTAAAACCCCCAGAAATCATCCTGGAGACTTACAGAACAAATTCCACAACTAAAGAGAATGAAGAGACCACATCAAAGGAGGTAGGAAATATGGAGACATGGTTTAAGGGAGAGATAGATTATGTGTGCTGGGGGCGGGGGGGGAGGTGTGGAAGCTGTGGTCATGGAGAAAGGGAGTGAGGGAGAAGCACACAGGGGAATGTACAATAACATTTCTGCAAAGTCATTGGATTAGAAAATGAGAGCAGCTAAATTTCTTGAGTTCTTGCAACCAGCGGGGCTTAATGCCTAGAGTTTTAAAGGTCAGTGGGCTTGGCTGGAATAGAGGCTGGAGGGCACTGTGCTGCTCCTGGAGAGAAGACATGCAAGTAACACCCGGGGCAGACAGTGTGGAAACAGTGATTTGAAGAACACCTAGGGCACACAGTGGGGAGATAATTTGCTCATCTCATAGAGTGTCCCTGAGAGGCAACATTCACAGAGATATCACTCTAGGAATAGGGGAGCTGGCAGGCTCCATTTCTCTCCATTGCTCCTCAGCATAAACACAGAGGATCCTGAGGGAATCAGATCAGCTCAGATACTAGCTGCCTACCTTGCTTACTCACACCAAGCCCTACACCTGGTGCTCTGACAGGACAGCCCTTCTCAATCAAGTTTGCCTCAGTCCCAGCACGGTGGGCTCCCTCCCCCAGAAGACCAGCACAAACTCCTTCTCACACCATGTTTCCCAGTCTGAGAGTTCTGCAGGGCCTCAGTTCTGATAGAGTTGGCATCAGGTCTCGTTTCACAAGCAGACGAGAGCACACCTGGTTAAAACTTGCCATATTCAGGCCCGGGACCAAACACTGTCCACTGCAGGCAAGGAGAACCTCTGCAGATGACTGTCCTGAAGGCTAGAGCAGCAGGAACACAACAATAGAGCACACAGCACACACCAGAGATACTCTCTGAAGCACAATGTTCTGGGCACTACATGACCTCTTCTTCAGAATGCCATTACTTTCAGGAGTAGGAGAAATACCTGCCTTTTCTAACACAGAGAAGAAGGCAGACACTTAGACAAAATGCCAAAATGAATGAATTGATCCCAAATGAAAGAACATGATTAGACCAAGGCCAGAGATCTAAGTGAAACTGATACAAGCAACATGCCTGATGGAGAATTTAAAACAACAATCATATAAATAAACAAACAAACAAATAGATAAATAAATAAATAAATACACAAACAAATAAAACTATCATAAGGATACTCACTGGGCTTGAGAAGAGTAGAAGACATCAGTGAAATCCTTGCCACAGGATAAAAGAGTTAAAAAAAAAGCATCAGAGACGAAGAATGCAATAAATTAGATTAGAAACAGACTTGATACAGTGAACAGCAGGCTGGAAGAAGCAGAAGAATATATTCATAACCTAGAATACAAAATAATGGAAAATCAGAAAAAAAAAAGGAAAATCAATCCAATCATGAAATGGGCAAAAGACATGAACAGAAATCTCACAGAAGAAGACATAGACATGGCCAACATGCACATGAGAAAATGCTCTGCATCACTTGCCATCAGGGAAATACAAATCAAAACCACAGTGAGATACCACCTCACACCCATGAGAATGGGGAACATTAACAAGGCAGGAAACAACCAATGTTGGAGAGGATGCGGAGAAAAGGGAACCCTCTTGCACTGTTGGTGGGAATGTGAACTGGTGCAGCCACTCTGGAAAACTGTGTGGAGGTTCCTCAAAGAGTTAAAAATAGAACTGCACTATGACCCAGCAATTGCACTGCTGGGGATTTACCCCAAAGATACAGATGCAATGAAACGGTGGGACACCTGCACCCCGATGTTTATAGCAGCAATGTCCACAATAGCCAAACTGTGGAAGGAGCCTCGGTGTCCATCAAAAGATGAATGGATAAAGAAGATGTGGTTTATGTATACAATGGAATATTCCTCAGCCATTAGAAACGACAAATACCCACCATTTGCTTCAACGTGGTTGGAACTGGAGGGTATTATGCTGAGTGAAATAAGTCAAGCAGAGAAGGACAAACATTATATGGTCTCATTCATTTGGGGAATATAAATAATAGTGAAAGGGAATAGAAGGGAAGGGAGAAGAAATGGGTAGGAAATATCAGAAAGGGAGACAGAATATGAAGACTCCTAACTCTGGGAAACGAACTAGGGGTGGTGGAAGGGGAGGAGGGTGGGGGGAGGGGGTGAATGGGTGATGGGCACTGAGGGGGGCACTTGACGGGATGAGCACTGGGTGTTATTCTGTATGTTGGCAAATTGAACACCAATAAAAATAAATTTATTATTAAAAAAGGAAAATCATGGAACTGAACAAAAGAGGGAAAGAAGACTTATGCAACATAAGAATAGACTTAAAGAACCTAGTGACTCCATCAAAAATAATAACATTCATATTATAGGACTCCCAGAAGTAGAAAAGGGAAAAGGGGGGCAGAAAATTTATTTCAAGAAATAATAGTTGAAAACTTCCCTAATCTGGGGAAGAAAATGGACATCCAGATCAAGGAGGCACAGAGAAGTCCTATCAAAATCAATAAAAGCAGTCTAACACCAAGATGTACTGTAATTAAATTTGCAAAACAGAATGATAAATGAAAAATCTTAAAAGCAACAAGACAAAAGAAGTATTTAACTTAAAAGGGAAAGCCCATAAGGCTAACTGGAGGTTTCTCAACAAAAACTTGGCAAACCAGAAGGGAATGGCATAATATACTCAAAGCGCTGAATGGGAAAGATTTGCAGCCAAGATTACTCTATGCAGCAAGTCTATCATTCAGAATAGAGGGGGAGATCAGGAGTTTCCCAGACAAAAGACAACCAAAGGAGTCTGTGACAACTAAGCCAGCCCCACAAGAAATATTAAAAGGGACTGTTTGTGTACAAAGGAGAGGCCAAAAGTGACAAAGATAAGAAAGGATCAGAGAAAAATCTCCAGAATCAACATCAAAACAAGTAATAAGGGATGCCTGGGTGGCTCAGTTGGATAAGCATCGGCTTTCAGCTCAGGTCATGATCAAGTCCTGGGATCAAGTCCCATAACAGGTTTCCTACTCAGCAAGGAATCTGCATCTCTCTCTCTCCCTCTGCCCCTCCACATTGCTCATTCATTCTCCCTCTCTCTCTCTCTCAAATAAATAAATAAAACCTTAAAAAAGAGTGTAAAATGGCAATAAATGCATATCTATCAATAATTATTTCAAATGTTAGCTAAGTGCTCCAATCAAAAGACACAGGATTTCAGAATGGATAAAAAATAAGACTAATCTATATGCTGCTTACAGACAGTCACTTTAGACCTATAGACACCTACAGATTGAAAGTGAAGAGATGGGGAAACATTTATCATGCAAATAGATATCAAATGAAAGTTTGACTAGCAACACTTAGATCAAGAAAAACTAGACTTTTTTGTTCTTGTATTATTTTTATCCTTCTTTGGTATTAGGGTAGTACTGGCTTCATAAATGATTTTGAATGTGTTCCCTATATTCCATTATGTATAAGATTTTTATAAAGATTGTTATTAGTTGTTTTTTCAAAATATTTGGTAGAATTCACCAATGAAGCCATGTGTTTTGGGGCTTTTCTGTGCTGGAAGATTTTTTATTTCTAATTCAACTTTTATTTTTGTTATTGGTCTAAGAAGATTTCCTCTTTCTTGGCTTCAAGATTCATGACTGAATCATGGAAACTTGTTCATTTTAAGGAATTATCGGTTTTTGCTTTTTTTTCCACTAGGTAATCTGATTTTTTACCCTATAATTATTTATGGTAATCTGTTATCATACCATGTATTTCTATGGTTATCTCTTATTATTTTTGCTTCCATTTCCCATTTTGGTTTTTAAATCTCTCTTTTTCACCATTAGTTAATACAGTTAAATCACTGCCAATTTTTTTTTAAATTGGTCATTATTTTCAATGTTACATAATTGTTTATTCTGACCTCTATTTTAATTATTCTGGTTTTTCTTTGTTATTCCCTTCGTCTACTAAATTTCAGCTAAGTTTCTTCTTTTCCTAGTTCCTTATGGAGTGATGTTGAATTATTTGAACTTTTTCTCTTAATACAAGCATTTATAGCATACACTTCACTCTCATATGGATCTGTTGTATCCCATAGCTTTGGAATATTGTGTTTCCTTTTCCTTTTGTTTTAAGATATATTTCAGTTTGCTGTTTGGTTCCTTATTTGGCCTGTTGCTTGTGCAGTAGTGTGTTATTTAATATTTACGTTATTTAATATTTACATTGTAGATTTTCCAGCTTTGTTTTATTGTTGATCTTTAGTTTTGTACCATTGCAGGTGGAAAATACATTTGGCCTGATTTTAGTGTTCTTAAATTTGTAATATTTATTATGTCTTTTTATGTGATTTAACCAGGGGATTCTTCTGTGTGTACTTAAAGAAAATGTGCATTCTATTTTTCTTGAATGGAATTTTTACATGCATCTTTTAAAACAGGGTATTCTGAAGTATGCCTCAAGTAAAAAAATTTTCTTCTTGAAGAAATAATGAAAGCTTTAACTGAGGGTACTCATTTAAAATAAAACCTATCAGACAGGAGGTGGGGGGATGGATGAAATAGGTGAAGGGGATTAAGAGTACACTTATTATGATGAGCACTGAGTAATGACGTATAGAATTGTTGAATCGCTGTATTGTACACCTGAAACTAAGATAACACTGTATGTTAACTATACTGGGGTTAAAATAAAAACCTTAATAATATAAAAAAAGGAAGTCAGTAAAATGGTAGTTTCCACTTTTAGTACCAATAGTAAATGCAAATTCATTTTAGTCTAAAGGAAGAGAAAAGTGTTGATAGACAAAGAAAGACACACACTCAGAGAGACTGAGAGAGAGAGGCTTTGAGACAGACTGTCAATGGAATATAGTCTTATTTCACTGGCTTTGGGTAAGTAAGTGAGCAATGTTAATTCTTCATGTAGAAAAATACTTATTTTTATACTTTGATATTAAAATGCATTCATGATAATAAACACTTGATAATAAATAAGCAGCATGTTTTTAGAGAGTATTTAATTTTAAGAATGCACACTAACACTTTAATTTATATATATATATATATATATATATATATATATAAAGATTTTATTTATTTATTCATGAGATACACAGAGAGGCAGAGACATAGGCAGAGGGAGAAGCAGGCTCCTTATGGGGAGCCTGATGTGGTACTCGATCCTAGGACCTGATCATGACCTGAGCTGAAGGCAGATGCTCAACCACTGAACCACCCAGGCGCCCCTGATATATTTTTAAAACTATTTTACCTTTATACATTTTTGGTGATAAATTTAATAAAAATATATTGAAATCAAATAATGTTTAAGCTAATATAAGGACTATGTTTTATTAGAAATGATATTTGGCACTTATGCCAAAGTTTTCTACGGTGATTTAACAGATTTCTATATTGTTTTAATCTTTATTTCTCTGTGCACCATTTTCTACATCACTAGCATGGAATAACTTTATTATGCTTCCCAAAATCTTATTCTCCTAGAGTACACAATAATTATGTATACACGTATCCCATCTCTTTCCTCAATACCTCCCTTTGTCTTTTTCTTTATACTCACATTCTGCCATATTATTAGTCATATTCATATAAGTCACAGTTAGTTCAAAAGAAAAATAAAGAATATAATCCAAACATTAAATATCTCCCTTATCTATAAAATAAGAAGAACACACAGAAACAAATATCTTTATTTTTAGAAGACGACTTTGGACCAATAAAAATATTCTGTAATAGAATATCACACTCTTGTAAAGAAGGAAAATGATCCTTAATAGACAAAGGATGATCTCATTCACAACCCATAATACTGGTTTCGATTTTGGAAACCAAAGCCAACAATCCACACTACATTTTAAAAATTATTAAAATTAAACAACAAGATATTCAGTTGGAGGCATAACGAGCAATTATCCTAAAAGTAAAGTCATGTCATTCTAGAATTTTTACAGCTGAGGAGTATCATTCAGCTGTAGTAAATTGAAGATGTTTTAGTTGTACAGTTCATATGTGAGAGAACTTTGTGAGCACGTGTTTTATATTCTCCTTCAAACAAGAGTTAATATATGATTTTATTCAGAGTATAATTTTGTATCAATGATTCAAAGAGATATATGTCCATAATGCTGATAAAATATTTAGTTTCACTTATTATTTCAGTGAGTTATAAATCAAATGCAGTGAGAGAATATTTTAAATCTCTCATCAGTATGGAGATTAGAATCATATAATCGCCTCATTTATATAATACTCTATTGTTAACTATTAGGGGTGTTGAATGATTTCAATAATTCTTTTGTATTTTTACCTAATTTTAATATATATTTCTTTTAAAATACTTTTTCTGGAATAAAATCTTGCTTAGTATTAAATTTTTATACTATTTTGCTATGAGTTTGTGGAAGCCTGGGGCTGGCTGCTGGCGAAGGTTAGAGAGATTGCTGGCAGCAGAGGATCAAAACAAAACAAATGTAATTGGATTAAACAGATATACCTCAATTAAAAAACTGTGCTAGCCAATTGGTCAACTTTGGGATACAATTAGCAAAAAACTCATGCAGTCTCTGCTTTGGGTGATGATTTCTTCTAATTTTGAAATCACCTCATCATGTTCTCTAAATTAGCTGCATGTACTATGGTAATAAGCTTCCAAAAGCATGGCCAATCCCAGGACAGAAACAAAATTAACAAGTCTACCATCTCTATTTATTTTCTGAATACTTACTATTAAAAAAATAATCCAAGTTCTTCATCATAACTTTAAAAGAAAACCCGTAATGTGCAAATGTTGAAAAGACTGGTGAGGTGGATTTTCATGTCCAAGGCTCAGGAAAGAGGAAATACATTCAACTTTTCAGGACAGTATTTTGACAAAGCTAATGAATAGCCTTAAAGATATCTACAAATTTAATCTTTTCTTTCCATTCTGTGGTTTTAGTAAAGAAAATATGAAAAAATATATATGTGAGAAACCAGAGGCAACAGATTGGAAAGAATGAGTAGAAATCACTCAATTTTCTGAGTAAGATCAATGGAGGCACTTAATTTAAATTGCTTTTACAGGGACAGGAGTTATTTTCCATTATTGATTTAGTATTTACTACAATAGTGGAAAAATGGTAATTATAATAATTTACCTTAAAAATAAAATATTAAGATTTTCTCCAAAGCCTATTTTTAGGGGACAGATTCTGAACTAGAGCATATGAATTTCATCCCAGTTCTTCTTTTGTGTCCTTTGATTTTGCTGAATAATAAATGCAGTGGTTTCTGTGTCCTTATCATAAAAGCTATCCTTTCGACACTTTCTGAAAATGAAAATGTTTAATAAATATCAAACTTTCATGATTCAATATTCTTAGTGGAAGTATTTAGATATTTTGAAGTATTAATCTTGGAATAGAGTGAAGAAATCTTGGCAACTAATTTTCTTCAAGGTTATATATTCTTTATTAATCACTTGTCTGTAGGAAATAGAAATATCTTATTTAGGGGCTTAGAAGTGCACATTCAAGCTGCTGACTCATTTTGAGAAGTTGACAACGTAGCTCCAAAAATTCAAATGCAGAAATTTTATTCGTTTTATTTTATATATTGTATGAACATGGCCAGGAAATGCTATGCATGTTTATTCATCACAGTGAAAGGAGTAGCTTGATTCGGGTTAGACTCTTTTTTCTGGCTATAGAAAAGCTTTGGGGAGGAAAGTGACATTAAATAAGTTTTTGAATGCTGAAAATACGAAAGATCAATGCCAATGCCTGCAAACATAGTATCTTAAGAAAAATGAAGTGAGAAAATACTGGTGATCTTAACTGGGCTGATTAAAAACCTGTGAGTTTTGAGTAACTGAAGCAGGGATTTGGAGGAGGCACAACAGCCTGGGGGAGATTGACAAGATGGTGAGGACACCGTGTAGGAGTAATGCTGGCAATTGGCGTTTTAATCACAGAACATACACAATTGCAATAGACAGGTGGAAGGGCTGGTAAAGGAGGTGTAAGATTATAAGAAGTGACACTGTATTAATTTACTTTAGAATTCTAGCCAGTGCTTCCCACCCTTAGAACCTCTTGACACATGATATTTAAACTGTGGTTCAAGAATGAGAGGATAATGAGTGGATAATATAAAGAATATGAGAATAAATAAAATGAACCTGTCTCCTGATTTCACCCTTTTTTCCATCTGTCCTGCTACTGGCTAGATTCTCATCAACTTTCCCTGCCCTAATAGAATGGCCTCCTTTTTTTTTTTTTTTTTTTAAGATTTCATTTATTTATTCATGAGAGACACACAGAGAGAGAGGCAGAGACACAGACAGAGGGAGAGGCAGGCTCCTTGCAGGGAGCCCAATGCAGGACTCAATCCTGGGACCCCAGGATCACACCCCGAGCCGAAGGATAATGCCCAGTGGCTGAGCCACCCAGGCGTCCCTAGAATGGCCTCCTAATTAGAATTCCCATTACCAGTTTTTTTCACTCTTTAAGACATTCCCTGCTTCAGAGTTATCTATGCTGTTTTACCATTTCTAAAATGGACAAATCCACTATGTCCCAGAGAATTGCAGTCTAATGTTCTCTTTGCCCTAAACATATTTATCCAAAAACAGTTGGCTCCCCAAGGTGAGTGGCCCATGTGGTAATGAGAACCTGTGGTGTACAGGAACACAGGACCCATGCAGAAACTATGAGAGCCAGATACTTTGTGTTGATCTTGTGTGCTTAGAATAAGTGGAAACAATGTCCTGTTTGTTGGAGGAAGACAGACCACAATCTTTCTTCTGTCTCGATAAAAACTTGAAGATTATTAACACATTTGTGGACATTGATTAGAGCCAGCTAATATCGCAGCATTACATACTTCCACACACTTGTTATATACCATTTCAATTAATGCTGACGATAATATTAGGAGCTAGGTGCTACCATTCACCCCAGTCAACAAACAAGGAAACTGAGACATGAGAACCAAGGGTCTTTCCTCCTGGACAATCAAGTGAATGTTGCAGCTTGAATATGGCATGAAAAAGTGTGAAGTGTGACTCCAGAATCGGAACCCTTGCCTCCAAATCTGTCTACCAGATTTAACCTATTTTGTAGCTCTTCTTCCTTTTCTTTTCCCTTCCCTGCTTTCTTTCCTTCCTTAATTATCCCCTTCCTTTCCTTCCTTCCTATCTTCCTTCCTATTTTCCTTCCTTTCTATTTTCCTTCCTTCTTATTTTTTCTTTCTTTCTTTCTTCCTTCCTCTCTTTCTTTTCTTTCTTCTTTCTTTCTTTCTTTCTTTCTTTCTTTCTTTCTTTCTTTCTTTCTTTCTTTCTTCTTTCCTCTTTTTTCCCATAACCCATAGTCAACCCTGACACCTCCAAATGTGGGGCCAAGTGCATGACAAAGAAAGTAGTTGATTCATTCACTAGAACTGACTCCAACATACATGCACTGTGCACTGACTTACAACAGAATCAATACTTCAGCAACTTCTAGCTATAAAAATAGGGATTTTTCAGCTCAGAGGAGTACAGGAAAGCATCCTAGGAAAGAAGAAAGCCCACTCTTGGAATTTTGAAGGCATCAACCCAGCCGTGAGTCTTTCATCTGCTAACCTATTAAACTTACTTATTAGCAAATATTTAAACCAATGTTTATACACAGACTATGCTTATTTATACTAGGGTAATTTGGCAAACAAATTCTGGAGTATAAGGAAAAGCAAGCCTGCTACTGCAATAAAAATAACTTGCAGTACTGTTGATGAATGATAAAATTTGAACTTAGAAGCAAAAATTAAAAATTGGAAAATTTGTCTTTGCCATCAGGAGTTTGACAAGTTCCCTGTACTTAAAGACTCTTCTGCTCGCCGGTGATAGTAACAAATGTGATGTTTAAAAATTGTATAATTAAATGTGTCAACATTTGGAAGATGTGAATAATTGAGTGAACTAATACTTTCCAAATGACCAATGCATAATTCGTAAAATATGCATGGGTAAAAGAGCCATTCAAAGTGCCAGACAGATCAATGGATTCTAATGTAACATCGTATGAAGCATTTATTACGGTTTTAGTTGCAACTAACCTATAAAAAAAAAAAGCCTACCATTTTGCAGCATCAAAGAAAAAATATCCCCAATGATTTGAAATGGCCACTAAAATACTAAATATCTGTTTGAAGCTGGATTTTAATCATATAATTCAATCAAAACACATACTGCTGCAGATTGAATGCAAAACAAATGTGAGCATCCAGCTAACTTCAATTAAGCTGAACATTAAAGAGATTTGCAAATATGGAATGCAATTCCATCCTTCTCATGATTTTGATAGTTATTTTTTATGAAAATATTATACTGATAATAATACCTTATGTTATTTTCTGTTAGTTTATAAACTAACATTTATATTTTATCAATTGTAATTTCAAATAGGTAAAAATCCGTGGAGTTGGTTCTCACTGAGGTTTGAGATTGTGAAGAGTTCCAATCTCCAAAAGTGAGAAGACAACTTTCTGAGCTTCACAAGAGAGGAATTTAGCTGTCTCTGTAGTCACCAGATGACTGTGATGGCACAGACAGCCTTGGGATGGACAGTAGGTTTTCTGAGACAGACAGAGGAGTCTCTTAGCATCCCATATTGATCAAATCAGTCCTATAGACTAAAGCATTGCCATGTACTAACTCCCACATTCAAAATCCAATCAATCTGGTAATTTTTCCATAGTTTTTCATTTCACAATTTATGAAACCTCTTTCCCTATCAACTGTTTTTTTTTTTTCCCCCCTCTTAACGAAATGCAGTCCAGTCCTTTCTCACGTGGTCAGCCAGCTCTCTCCTGCTGCTTGCTTTCTTCCTCAGCCCTGGCAGCGGGATGCAGATGCCCCGAGCACTCTTTCCTGACATCCCTGCTATGAAACTTTTTACATACGTTCTCTAAGTGGGAGTATTTAACATTTTTAAGTGATTCAGTATTCTCTCTCATCTTTGGGGGTCTTTATTATTCTCTCTTTTCTTCTTTTTTCATATTTATGCTGCTATTTCTTGGTGGATTTTTAAAAACCATGTAAAAAACGGATTTTGACTATTTAAAAAGGATTTTCTTCAGACATGCTAAGAGACTTTACAAAGTGTGTGACCCAAGCTCTTTTATTTTTCAGATGCAAACACCAGAGCTGGGAGAAGCAAGGTGATTGGGATCCTGTGACATATCTGTGATGAGGTGGTGTCATCACTGTGGTGTGGGGTGGAAGATGGGGAGGGGGGAGGAGATGGAATGGAGGGGGAGTACCTTCGTGTGCACAGTGTTTCCTCGTGCCCCTTCTCTGAGAGGCCGGGGGCTCCCGTGTCAGCAGCGCTCTGACTTCACCATAGTTCAAGTCTGAGTCCTTTCTCCGAACATGGAATGGACTTTCTGGTTATTAGCGCAGCAACTTGATTGTCATTTGGGCACAGTAGCTTTGCTAGGAGCTACAGCTTCTACAGCTTATACTTTCGCAGTTTGTCCCAAACTTCTCCAAACCCCAGATGGATGAAGCCACTGAATCAAATGAAAGTGAAACAATAGTTTTTCTCCAAAGATCTGTTCACCACCAAAGACAGATTCAAAATGTCAGTATTTTTATTTTTAGGATAATGTAAACTAGTCTTAGCAGTAAGTAAAGGAGAAGGGGAGCATCACAGAGATGCAGTTCTCAGAATGGCAGAGGATTCAAGACTAACACCTTTCTACTCAAAGAGAAAAACAGATTGGGAGCAAATGGTTAACCAAGTCTGTGAGAAGAAAGAAGAAGAAGAAAAAGAAAAAGAAGAAGAAGAAGAAGAAGAAGAAGAAGAAGAAGAAGAAAGAGGAGGAGGAGGAAGAGGAGGAAGAGGAGGAGGAGGAGGGAAAGCCTAGTAATAAAACAAGGGTCACTGGTGTGGGGAGAGCACTCCAACAATACCTCATCCAGCAAGAAAGCCACAGAAAGACAAGAAAGAGGGTGTAGACAGAATATAGGGGTGGAAGGTGGTGACAAGAAGGAAGAAAAGGAAAATGGAGTAAGTGCAGAGAGCAGAATCTACTCCTGGAGTGGCAGAAGGCCTTTGGGAATGGCTGGCTAACAGAAGCTGCCCACGCTTGATGGGCAGCAGTAGCAAAAGCACATGATCATCGAGGCCAGTCACCAGTGGGGAGGAGGTAGATGTTCACTCCTGCTCCCCTGATCTATGCAGACTGATCTATGGATAAAGGACTATGGAAGAGACCTGGGTTAACCCTCTTCATGACCCTCCCTATGCTTATACAGAAGCTAAAGTATAATGTTGCTCACCATCTATCCCCGGCCCCTCCCGCAAGTCCCTTGTGAAGTGCTGAAGCAGTGTTACACGTCCCCAGGACATTCAGAGCAGGCACAGGAGCATGGTTAAGTAAGAGATGGGTCTGTATTACCCAGAGAAGGTGTTTGGGGTGGGGTACATGTGAGGGGCCATGGAGAGGAAGAAGCCAGGCTCTTGGTTTCTGTGGGGTAAGAGCTATTTTGCTAACGCATAGTTTTTATGTAGCTCTTAGTAGAAGATTTCCTGGAGAAAAATACTACTGACTCAAATGTCCTGTCTCTGCCTTCTGCCAACAAATCAACTGCCCTAGCTCTAGGCATGGGAAAAATGATTTGATTGACAATTCCCAGGATAAGTATGATTGGTTGGTGGAATCAGGTAGAAAGCTACAGGTACACCTGGGTGGCTCAATCTGTGACCTGCCTTCAGCTCAGGTCATGATCTCAGGGTCCTAGGATCCAGCCCTGTGTTGGGCTCCCTGCCCAGAAGGGAGTCTGCTTCTATCTCTCCCTCTGTTTCTCCCCCAGGTTATGCTCTCTCTCTTTCTCTCTCTCTCTCTCTCTAAAATAAATAAAAATAGAACCTTAAGAAAAAGGGAAAGCTAGAGAGAAGGAAAGTGAAGGAGGAGAACTGTGTGTTAGTTCTGAAGCTGCTGGACCTTGGCCTGGACAGTCCCATCTTTGTGCCTGGATTGGCATCATGACCCTCAAGGGCCTCCATCTTCTTAATTATAAAATGGTACCAGATGTATTAGTTTTGTGTTGTGGTATTAGTTTTCCCATGGCTTCCATAACAAAGTACCATAAAACGGATGATTGAAAATTACACAATTTTGTTGGCTCACATTTCTGGAGGCTAGTCTCAGATCCTTCTGACAGCAAATCTGTTGCATGCCTCTCCTCTGTGGTTACATGTTCCCGGTGACTTTTTTTGGCAATGCTGGGTGTCCCTTGGCTCATAAATGCCTCATCCTGATCTCTGCCTTCATCCTTACATAGTATTCTCCCCATGTGTTTCCATGTTCAGGTTTCCCCTTTTTGTAAGAATAACTATCATGGGGCACCTGGGTGGCTCAGTGATTGAATGTCTGCCTTTGGCTTAGGGTATGATCCCAGGGTCTTGGGATCGAGTCCTGCTTCAGGCTCCCTGCAGGGAACCTGCTTCTCCTTCTGCCTATGTCTCTGCCTCTCTATCTCTGTGCATCTGTCATAAATAAATAAATAAAATCTTAAAAAATAAAAAAAAAAGAATGGCAATCATCCTGGATGGGGCCTCCCTCTTCAGGTCTGGTTACATATGCAAGGACACTGTTTCCAAATAAAGTCCCATTCTGAAGTACTGTGGGTAGGACTTGAATATATCAATGAGAGGGCACAATTCCACCTAGGACAGTGATATGAAGAATAATCTCAGAATTGTGTAAGAATGAAAGTACGTGGCCTAGTCTCAGCAACATAAATGGTCATGTAAACAGAGGTCAACAAAGGAGGACCACCATGTGAACAGTTATCTGTACAATGAAGTCTAAGAAATTTCTTAGTGATTTCATTAAGATTTAACATATTGATGTGTTATAAAATACTTTGTAGTAACTAGTGTATTTTTGGTTCCCAGAAATGATAGCTTCCACAGTGGTCTAATGAGAAGCAAAAAGAAAACATTCCTTTTTACAGTATCCATGCATGGGCTGGTGACAAGTGGGAAGAGAAGGAAGAGGTATCAGAAGGCAAGCAAGAGTCATTGAAGATCCCTGTCTGCAACAGCCCCGGGGTGTGAGCTCTGAGACCATCGCTCATGCAGCACAGGAGAATCCTTGTGTCCAGTCCTAAGCCAGCACCCAATCTGAAAGTATGAAGTGAGGTTGTTAAAATATTTAATACCTGCATTCCCAGTAGATGTGTGCATATTTTAACTCTAATCTACCAACCTATAAACTTCATTTTGCCAAGAGAACACTAAGTTTCACAGTGAAATTAATGCTAGGCTTAACTGGCATGATAGAAATTGCTCACAGTTTTCCTTCTAGTATTGCATGGTTTTCATTAGTGAGCCAAGGACATGAACCACCTATGTAAATTATGCCCTAGGCCAAGCCCAGCATAATTCTAAGCATGCTAAGCCATGTGCACTGGCTTTAGGAGGCATATTTTAATTAAAAGTATAGATTTATATTTTAGATGGATGAACTGAAAAATGCCATGTGTCTCAAAGAGTCTGTCTACTTTTATTACAGTTTTGTTTGCTGACTGCCGTTGTATGCCGTAATCCTTTTCCTGATGTAAAAATGTCTGATTTGTAAGCTCATTTAGGTTGTCTTTGATGGCGATTTTGGTCAATGCATTCCATATGCTTATGACACAGTGTTTGGAAATGTTATGTCTAAATTCTTTACATATTTGGAATCATCATTGTTTTTTTTTTTTCATCATTGTTTTTGTACCATGATTGTCTGTTTCATACCCACTGAAAAAGAATTCAGATTTTCTTTTCTTTGAAAGAAATTCCTTTTTCTTAATACAATCTGGTATCCCCCCCCGCAAAAAAAAATGTCACAAATGAAAAGTTTTTTCCCCTCCTCAGGGCCTATAAAATTTTTCTGTTATTAATATTTCTAAGAGCATACTTGGGACTATCTGGTTGAAGTTATAGCAAAGAGGTCCACCATGGTCAATGTTTAAAGTGGATTAAGACCAGTGTAGAAAAAAAAAAAAAAAAGACCAGTGTAGAAGAGTACAGTAAGGTGAGCCTACACATGGGGACAGGGTATCAGGGGGCCAGGGACTGACTTTAAACCATACGTAGGAACAAACCTCAATCCCACACTTAATGCCACCCTCTGCCACATAACATAACATCAAAATGAGTTGGTATTGGCTACTGTTCTACCACCAACTCAAATGAGAATACATTTTTAGGAAGGATTTTCCTATCTTACAACAAAAAGGAATTTTTAAAAAATGTTTTTATCACATAAAGCCAAAGAAAATAATTTGGATTTTCAGTATTTGTTTTGACATCTTTTTTTTTAAATTTTTTTTTATTTATTTATGATAGTCATACAGAGAGAGAGAGAGAGGCAGAGACACAGGCAGAGGGAGAAGCAGGCTCCATGCACCGGGAGCCCGACGTGGGATTCGATCCCCGGTCTCCAGGATCGCGCCCGGGGCCAAAGGCAGGCGCCAAACCACTGCGCCACCCAGGGATCCCCTGTTTTGACATCTTTATATTAACAATACTGATGTGTCTGTCACTTTAATTTATTTTTTAAAACTAAAGAATTGGTGGAAACTTCACACTGCTCCCTCTGCCCACCTTAAAAAATACTTTAAGTGAAAGTCATATTTAACATAAATAAATCCTACCCAGTTGGGAAATTGTTGTACCTGCAATAAGTTGAAATTACTGATAAAATACCTGGCAAATTGTTTAAATCTCTTAAAGACACCAGGTGTTTCATTAAGGTTAGTTTGTAGAAATAAATGCTGCTCAGATAATTGAAAAAAAGAGATACTAAACTTGTTTTGTACACATATGTTTGATATTTTAACAGAAAGTCAAAATATAATTGGATAGATAGACAAAATTTATATCTGATAACTTCGCCTTATATTTGTAACCCATGAAGTACAACATTTAAACACATGTAGAAAGAAACAAATTCATAATTAAGTCTATTATCACTAAATTATAGGATTGCTCAATTTTTAAAAAAGTATTCACTGTATTACTTCCTCTAGAGATATTTTTTGACTGCTTTCATTTGTTTCAGCCTGTGCATATACTTCAGGTTATATTCAAATGGTTTCAGAACACTAAATCTAATTAACATTTTGATTTTTTTTTTCCCTAGTCATGGTCGGCCATAGGGTCTATCAGGTTGGTCAGAGATCCTTATGCATGAACCATTTCTCAAAGACTTGGTTTTCTAAGTTACAGAGACCTATACACCTCTTCTTCTTGATCATCTCTTCATAGTCAGTGGTTCTCAACAGGTGGCAATATTGCCTCTCGGACATTTTTGTTTGTCACAACTGCATGAAGGATGTTAGCATGTAATGGATATAAGTCAGGGATGCTGCTAAACATCCTACGATGCACAACACAGAATTCCCAAAATAGTTATCTGAACCCAAATGCCAAGCATCAAGATTAAGAAAGTCTATCATAAGTCATTCCAAAGTTATATTTTAAATTATTATAATAATATTGCATTGATTTAATGGTCCCTTACTCCTGCCATTACATCTATTATCTTCCTAAGTGATTGATTTGAATTGGCATTTTATAAGGAGTAGGTCTCTCAATAATTCCAAAAAACTGTTCCACACAATTGGCTACACACATTTGTCTGCACATCAATATTCTAAAATATAACATTAAAATGTATCGTAACTAACAATTTTCATACCCATTTTTCACTGTTGATGCCATCTGGTTTTCTAATCATTATTTTCAACTCTTTTTTCCACCTGATTCTTAATGACATTATCTCAGAATATGTTACAAGAAATAATAATAGAAATTTTTGTTCATTTTATGGTTCTTTCAACCATTTGGTTTTTCCCCTAAATGCAGAATGGTGGCAGTACAAATGTAAACAAGGAAAAAATACTTAATAGGTACTGTGGGCTTAATAATTATGATGATAATTAGGAGGAGGAGGAGGAAGAGGACAACTTATATTTTGATTATCGTAACTAACATTAATTTCACACCTAGTAAGTGATGATCATAGTGGTGAAAACTTTACTTACATTCACATATTTAAATTTGAAGAAGTTGAAAAATGTGGATTCTAGTCTCCGTGGATGGAAGCTCCTCATGGCTGGCAGATCGTAAGTCTTCAGTAAATATTGACTAAGTGAATACACGCTAGATGAATTTAGTCTCCTCTCCCAGACTCATAGTAAGCCAAATAACCACGTGTTCACTCTCTGTGCCACTCAGCAGTTTCCATGTAGAGCCTTGGTTGGTCTTTTTTCTTTTTTAAGATTTTATTTATTTATTCATGAGAAACAGAGAGAGAGAGAAAGAGAGAGAGAGAGAGGCAGAGACGCAGGCAGAGGGAGAAGCAGGCTCCATGCAGGGAGCCTGATGTGGGACTCGATCCTAGATTCCAGGATCAGGCCCTGGGCTGAAGGCATTGCTAAACCCCTGAGCCACCCGGGCTACCCGCCTTGGTTGGTCTTATCCACAAATTCATTCCCTCACGTAGTGTCTGGAACATGTCAGTCTCTTTAAAAATACTTCTAAATGAAGAAGTGAATGAATACGTGCATTAATGATTTTACACGTCTACTATTTTAACAACAGTATAAATAAGACAGAAAATTAAATCACTGGCCAATGCCACAATTTACATCCAAGAAGCCAATATTAAAAGCATTATTTGAGAGGATAAATGTCATTCCTAGAAGACTCATCATGAGTGTGTGCCTGAATTATTTTTGATAATTTTAATTATGTATCTATGTATGTATGCATATATATGTGTGTACCTATCTATCATCTATCTACCTATCTATTTACCTATCTACTTACAAATCATCTATCCATTCTCTATCAATTGCTCTTGGCTATGCTGATAGAATAAATGAAGGGCTATGCATTGTTTCTCCCTTCCATATTATTATCAATTCCAAGTCTCTTTTTCTAGTGAAGTGGAAGTACCATCAAATTTAACAAGCACTAAGTACTATCATTTATAAGAAAGAGAGTCAAACGCCATTTCTCTTTGCTTGTTAAAAGGACAGATTTTCATCAACAATTTCTTATTATTATCCACCATCTGTGTGATGGCTTTACATAATTACCTGCATACCGTGTCTTTGATAGGCCTTATTTCTGATAAACAGAAAATAAAATTAAGCTCTCATATGAGATCCATCACAGAGGAAGTTTGGAATAAATATAGTAGATTTAATTTTTCCCTTTCACAAACCTGACAAGGCAGCTGCTGGAAGGCTCACTTATGAATCTTTGTTTAGAATGAAATTCCAAATGATGAAGCATCAGCCTTTAATGACAAAATGTGCTATATGGTCAATTGGAGAGGAAATGTTTCCCAGGCTTCTGTCTTAAATGCATCAAGAATTAAAAGAATATGGGATAATTTAGAATGATAGATAATCGTTTTGTGCCACTGAATTTTAAATCAACACCTGGGTTAGGCACGGCGAGTAGAATATGAAGCCAAGCACATTCAAGAAAGCAGTAGCATTTGCTTTTAATATTCATAAAGTTTTTACATTGAAGCTGTACAATATGTTCGATCACAGGTGGCACTTTAGGAAATTATGTCATATGATGGCAAATCAGCAGGTGTATGACTGTTAGTGTGCCAAATGAGACTGGGCACAGGTATGATACTCCTCTCCAAAAGAAAAACAGCAACATATATATTCAAACTGGGGATATATATATATATATATATATATATATATATACCTGTTACAGAACGGGAAATAGCTAGAACGTTACCATCTAGAGCAATTTAATGTCATAAAATTAGTTGTATTGGAAATATGTGAAAAAAATCACACCGATTAACAAAGGAAGAATATGGTCATCAATGTAAAATATGTACAAATCACAAGTGTTCAACCCTATGAATTTTAGAAATTCTTTATATTCAAGCAACTAACACTAAGATATTGAGCATTTAACCACTTCAGATTTTCTTCTCCTTCTAATGCACCTCCACTCCAAAAAAAAAAAAAAAAAAGCATCTTTTTAATTTGACACTATAGTTGTAGAAGCTCATGGACATTATATAATGAATTAAGCGGTATATTCTTTTGTGTGCCCAGTCTCATTCACTTAGAATGCCTTTGTTGAGACTCATCAACATGGTTGTGTGGATCTGTAACATGTTAATTTTCTTGCTAACCGGTAATTTATTGTATGGGTCTACCACAGGGGTTTGTTGCTGTTGTTATTTTAATCTATTTTTCTACTGATGTACAGTTGGATTATTTCTGTTCTGGAGCTCTTATGAATCAAGAAACTATGATTTTTTTTCTGAACAGGTCACTTCTATGGACATATGTTTTCATTTATCTTGTTACACGATTAGAGTGGAACTGATGGGTCATATACTGGCTGGATGCTTAATTTTATAAGTAAGTGTGAACCTGTTCTTCAAAGTGATTGAAATTTTTGACACTCTAACCAGCAAAATACGAAAGTATCAGTTCCTCCACTTTTCTCTAACATTTAATGTTTTAGGTCATACTTTGTTTTTATTTCAGACATTTCAGTGGGTGTGAAATGGTATCTCACTGAAGTTTTAATTTGTATTTCCTTGACAACTAATAATGGTGATGATCTTTTCACATGTGCATTGGCTATCATATCATATATCTTTTAAATTTTTTTGGTGAAGTGTAATAGTCTTTTGACCATACATTTTAAAAATAATTTTTAAGGTGAAATTAACATTACATAAAATTAACCATTTAAAAGTGAACAGTTCAGTAATATCTAGTACATTCATGATATTGTACAACCAGCACCTCTCTTTAATTCCAAAGCACTTTCATCGATCCAAATCAAACCCCATACCCATTAAGCAATTTTCCCATTCTCCACCCAACCTGATACCTTGCAAACACCAATCTGTGTCTTGTCTCTATGGATCAATCTATCCCAGATATTTCATATAAATTAAATCATATGTGACCTATATATGACCTTTTGTGTCCGACGTTTTTTCACTTAACATACGTTTGGGAAGGTTTAAGAATATAAATAAGAGTATTTTGGAGGTTCTCCCATGTAGTAGCATGTGACACGACTTCAATTCTTTTTATGGCCAAATGATGGTCCATTTTAAGTAAAAAACAGTTTATTTATCCATTCATCTGGTTTTGGACATTTATATTATTTCCACCTTTTGGCTATTGTGAATAGTGCTGCTATAAGTGTGTATGTACATGTACTTGTTTGAGTATTTGTTTTCTATCCTTTTGGATATATACATAGGAAGGTAATTGCTGATTTATAAGGTATTTCTGTGTTTAAGTTATTTTTTTAATGTGTTGTCTTTCCAGTAATTGTGGAGTTTTGGAGTTCTTTATATATTTGGATACATCTTTGTCAAACAAGCTGTAAATACATTTTTTAATCCATGGCTTAATTCTATCTTTGGATAAATACAAGTTTTGAGCTCTAAAAAAATTCAAATTATCATTTTCAACACAAGTAATGCTACATGTGTGACAGGTGCTTGAGGAAGGAAGCCCTTTATGAAATTCATCTGACTGCATGTGGTAATGGAACAGTGTCTGGATGCTGGGTAAAGTGATTTTAACTTTCCTGATCCAGAAGTGTCATAAATGGAGAGCAGATGATAATGGTTTTTACTTTTGCTACATGGGATGGTAGCACTTGCAACTACCGCAATTTTTAATTTTTTTTAATTTTCTTTTTTTTCTTTTATGCAGTTTCATACCTTTATTTGACAATCAGTGGTTAGTTCTCATCCACAGTAGTTGTCTACAGATTTTTTTAAGTGGTGTCAGGTGCACAGGTAACCAAGGTATAGAGATTGGTGAATTTTCATACTCCTTATGTTTTCTGGACAGTTGCACATGGATATGGTAAGAACACCCCTTATTCCTTTAACCCAGCAGCTTTGTTGGGCCTGGTGTCAATGCCCATGTCTAGAGTTCCTATCTCCTTCATGGCACTTTTCTGGATCTCTTGGAGTGCCCAAGGGAAACGATTTTCGAAACCCACTCCATGGATGCACTTGTGAATGCTGATGGTCACTATCTTGTCAATGGCAGAACAGTCCTTCTTGAGACCATTCTCTATGAGAACCACTCTGCCAGTCGCTGGTTGGAAGGTTTTCAGCTCCTTTCAAACTCCTAAGCATGATTTGGGGCACTATTCTATCAAGCTTGGTTTCAGGCCTGTTCTCTAATACACTCCCACAACTCTGTGAGTGATCTAACTTCTTTCTTATAAACTATCCCCATATAACTCAAATAAACCTTATACTTCCTGCAACAAGAACTTTGACTACTACACCAAATCTAGATATCATATTTTTTATTGCCAATTTGACATATCCATTATCTACTATTGGATTACTTTTCATATTTCTGATTCTTATGAGAGTCATCTTTCAATTTTTTTTGGTCTGTTTTATTTTGTTTGGTTTTGTGAATTCTGTATCTTGTGTCTTATTTTATTTTATTTTATTTGGCTCTATGGCCAGCATGAAGCCCAACACAAGCCTTTGAACTCATGACCCTGAGATGCTTCAGATGCTTTCAGACCTCAGCTGAAATTTAGAGTCAGATGCTTAAATGTGCCTTAGGTGCCCTTCCTTTGTTCATTTTTTAAAAAATATTTCTTAATAGTTTTCAAAAAAGGGTTTGGAAATATATTATGTACCTATCTGCCTCCTACCGGTTAACCTATGCCTTCTTGTGACCACCCTTACTTTAGCTAGAGCTCTAGGTAGATTAGGAACAGGGAAAGGGCTGGGTCTGATGATTTTTAGCCTATACCCAAGACTTAGGAGAAACTTGATTGGAATAACTTTCTCTAAGATAGTTCTCCTTCATTATTGTATCTAACCTAGGTATTCCCTTGTTTTCCACTATTGTAGCATCTTCATATTTGCAGGGCCCAGTGTAAAGTGAGAATATGAAGTTCCTTGTTGGGAAATTATATGATTTCAGAAGATGGTAACAGAGCACTAACCCAAGAGCTGGTCCTTCTACAAGGGACCCTGAGTGACCATGTGGGCTGTGCACTGATGAAGCTGGCCCTGCCTCCTCTTCACAGTATGTGCCAGAACTTATCATTGTAATTATAATTATAATAATTACTGTAATTCTCCTGTTATGTTTGTTGGATTTCTAGAAGACTGCAAGATCCATGGAGGTAAGCACCATATGTTCTATTTCCTGTTTCATGCCAGTGTCCAGATCAATATTTGATACAGTATTGATTTTAAAATCATTGTAGTTGATTAAATGAATAACCAAAAGAATAAATAGAATACGGATCTTTATGTTATAATTTCAACATTCCAGTTGCAATTAAGTGTATATAGAGAAAACAAAACATTTCTATGTAGCCATGAGGAAAACTTCACCATGAGCATTACTCTTGCTTAGTGGGAAATTCCCTCACCCTCTATGGTAGTTCTAAGGTTTTCATCCAGAAGGAAGCCATAGGAGATTCAAATTCTCCATTTGATGTGCATTTAGACTACATCATGTTACTCAGTCAAAGTTAGCAGTCCAGGAAAAGAGGGAGGAACAGCTGGTGAAGATCTCTTAACCAGACTTTGTCTTGATTCATCTCAGTTTACTTCCTGATGACCTCCTAATGACTGATGAGTACATATCGTATAGATAATTCTACTCAGTGATTCCACTGGTCCTCATATACCAGCAGGCATAGAAGGTGTACAACATAGAATTGGTGTGTATTGCCTTTATATGATTCTACTATAGGTATAGTTTGCTCATAGTAGTTCATAATAAAAATATGTTTGATTTTTCAAATTGAGACACTTGTGACAAAATAACATTTTTAACATTCACATTGAATCTTATAATTGTCTTGGATATAATACAAAAGATCATTTATCTGGAATAATAAATTTTCAATTATCATATCTTCTTGAGTAGAAAAATTTTTAATCATCAAAGATACATGGTGTTCACAATTTATCTATCTGATGTAGTTTCTTGAGTCCATTACAAAATAATCACTCAGCCCTGCCTTCATTGTATTTATCTACTCTAATACTGTTATGTGACTGTTTCTTTGCAACTATTCTTCAAAAATTTTTCTAATACCCCAATATTCCATCTTTTTCCATCTAGCCTTATCATTTTATCTTATCTATAACTTCCAAAATCTATCCTCATATATTTCTTTCTTTTCCCCAACTTCTCAAACTCTGCCTGTCCCTGGATCACTCTGAACCAGAGAAATGAAAGATGTATGAATTCTTATTCTTCTTTGAAACACACATGAAGGCAGGAATAGACACAATTCAGATTATATACATTACTCTTTTTTGAATCTCAAATATTTTATAATTTTTCTCTATCTAGTGAAATTATTACAACTCTAAAATTACTTAATTGGAGCATACATGCATACCTTTTATTTGGATGAAAATAGTACTTTTAAGCTGCTCAAAGTATAATACTTTATATTTTTAGTTAATCCTTTGCAGCTAACCAAAATACAAACATTTCTCAATATAACCATAGCAAGGAAGAGAGTAGATAAACGTAAGATCATATGATTACTAAAAAATTGCATTTGCTTATTGGAGAAAATAAGCAATTGAGCTCATTTACAAATATTACTATCTTCTTGGTGTCTGTCCTAAAAGGTAAAGAAGAGCTAGCATGCAACATAGAGCTTTTTGTTTACAAAATACAGACATAGCACATCCTCATGCTCCCTCCTATTCCACTCTTAACTTGCCTTCATGGAAAAATCTTACTACTAAGGTAAAGATCATTGCACTGTGTTTACCTCTGGGGAACAGGTTGATAACTAACCCAAAATATTCTGAAAGCCAGGCTTCCATATTCACAAACTGCCTCTTGCCTGCTAGATGCAGCTCATTTCAACCAGTCTAGAGAGGTGATGGAGTCCAGTTTTGGTGTTGTTCCTTTCCAAAGCAACGAAAAGTGGGGGAAAGACAGCAGCTCTCTCCCTTCTTCGCTAATTGGAATGAAAATGAGGGCTTCCTTTCTCCATTTCAAATGACACCATCTTCAGCCAGCTGAATAAATCCTTTATTGTGGACACTCAACGGAGGAGGAATTCAATTTCATACTATCAATAAGGAGTCAAGGACGTTGTAATTGATATTCAGAGTAACAAGGTAACCTATTTTCATAAGAAAGGTCACCCAAAAGACAAACAAGGATTTGAAAAACAGCTCAAGATACGAAGGACAGTGACCACACCATTGGATAGTAGTTGGATCCTGGTGCTTTCTCCGCCCCCCCCCCCCCCCCCCGGAACAAGTAATATATATATATATGATGTTAAGATATTATAACTCAAATTCTAAGAAAACAAATAAATATTATATCTTAGTAAAGACTAAGAAATAGACAACCTGGTATTCTTTTCTGAAGGTGAAATGACTAGGCCAATTTGCAAAAGTTCAGAAAGTAATTGAGTGTTATTTAAAATAAGTGAAACTGTTGTACAAAACAAAGGAATAGACAGATACATAAAATACGGAATTTGTACGAGTATGGATGCAGTCCACAAATTTATTCAGATGCCTAAGTCATGATACTAAAATATAAGCATTTTCCTAAATCTAAATCTGAAACAAAGGAGTGTATGGCAGGAATGGAGGATATTTGAAATGGAAAGAAAACTATTGTCAACAAAAATCCCTTTCCTAAATATATTTCTCTATTTGTGTGCGTGTAGGTTCTGTGGCAAGAAAAAAAAATATGTTGAGAATATAATGATCTTTTCTCACATGAAGTCTTTTTAGTTCATTATGTAAGGGTGAATTTCCTCTACTTAGACTACCTGAAGACCTAGAAGAGAGGAAAGATTAAAAGAGAGAGAAGACAGCAAGGGAGGTGGGTCCACAGCATTGAGTTATTATCTCAGATCTTTTCTGCATTGAGGCATTGGTGACTTCAGGCCAAACACAAACTCCCCTTCCCCATATCCCTGGGGTATTTTGTTTCCAGGTGTCCTGAATCACTGAGTATACTGCCCTAGTGATGAGGGAACAGAAGGCTATCTGAGGACAAAGTACAAGCTAACACCCAACAAAAGATCCCCACCCCAGGTGGTATATGTGTGACATTCCGTGGGCACTCCTGGTTGCTCTAAAGCTAAGGGAAAGGAAAAACAAGTAGTTAATTTATAGAGATTATAGTCCTACAGACATGAATCTCCTTCAGTTTACAAAATGTCTTAGTGATTTATAAGAAAAAAAGCATTCTTATCAGTAACCTAACTTCCAAAAGGAAACTCCCAACTATCTTAATGTCAATGCTTTACTAGAGGGAAAAACAACTTTAAACTGACAATTACAAGGCCTCCAGTATCTTATAGGTCCTCTTTAGCATATAAAAATTCTTTTGAAAACTTCCCTTTTCCTTACCTCCCTCAACTTTCAAGCATATAATCAGCCACTCCTCACAACCCTGGGGCAGCAGTTCATCCTGCCCATGGGTCCTGTCCCCCTGCTTTAATAGAACCACCATTTTGCACCAAAGACTTAAGAACCCTTTTGATTGTTGGCTACAGACCTCACCCCACCAAACCTCATCTATATGCCAAAACTACATCACTAGAGCTGTTGGAGCTCCTTCAAATGCAGGTCTGATGCCAAACTTAATTACCGCTACCTAAAATCAGCTGTCAAAAATGCACACTTAGGAAAGTGATTTGCAGCAATTGGTGTCCCTACCCATAGGGTGACACAAAACTGGTAAACACATGCTGGTTGTAAACATAGTTCAAAACATCAATTTTTTACATAGGGGAAACCAAACTTATTTTCAAAATAGGAACATCTGAGAGCAAGTGAGCATTCCTTGTGTACTGTGTAAAGATGAGGGCAAAACATAAACATCGGCTATTTCCAAATAAAACATGAGTGTGTTCCAAAAGAGACATTGTTCTATGTGCTGCAACCTGACCCCATGCTGTCCTGTGTAAACTCCCTTCCAGTCGAGGGGCCCTCTTCTGTTTCCTTTGCTTGCTTCCTCTTGTGTCCCACTTCCTAACTCCCACTGTGGCTGTTCTGAGATCTACCCCTGGCTCTGTGTTTGATGGCAATCTTGTTAAATCTCATGACTTCTGCTTATAGTTCTCTTCAAATGATTTACAAATGTTTATTCCACCCCCGATTGTTTCCTGAGATCTTGCTCCAAATTTCTGATTACCTGCCGGACATACATCAGAGAAACTTACCAGCTCTTCAAATTCAGTCTGCCCATTCTTCCAAATTCTTTCTTCCAATTCCTTTATTTCTGCATTAGTTGTACCATCCTCCACGTTAGATACGTTTATACACTCAGCCTTAGCTTTGACTCCACCCCCTTTTCCTCCCATATCAATTTTTATCTAAGCATTATTCTTGTGTCTGTAGCATATTTTCATGACCATTTTTTACAATTTCACTAATGATACCACATAGCCTCTCATAACTTCCCTCAAATTCTCTCCCTGCCACTCAATGGTATAACTTACAAGCTGATCCCTGCCTCTAGTTTTTGTTTTTTTTTTAATCCAAACACCTTTGTACTAAACCCAAATTTAGTTGCTCTAAATCCGAGTTCTCCAAACCTACTGCTCATGTACTCAGACTCAAGTTCAAATTTTAAGATATGGAACAGAAAAACTCCAGCCCTCAGAGGTTCCTGATAGGCTGGCTCTGCTGTTTTCCAATCTTATCTCCTATCCATCCGTCCCTGTCAAGCAACCTGCACCTATTAAGGTGTTCCTAATTGATGTGCTTATTACTGGGCCCTCTTCCTCATAATATTCTCAAGAAAGTACAGGAGAATTAGTTTTTCCACTGTTACACATTTCTGCATTCCTCTCTTTCTTCAACTCCCTGATTCACAATTATCTTTACATTGTATTATCCACCTCAAGGGCAAAGCTTATTCCAAACTCCTCTTTGATGTCCAATACATAGCAAAGTTTTTCATATATCCTACCCAGTCAAGACAGATATATTTTTTAAAGATTTTATTTATTTATTCATGAGAGACACACAGAGAGAGGCAGAGACACAGGCAGAGGGAGGAGCAGGCTCCATGTAGGGAGCTCAATGTGGAATTTGATCAGGGGACTCCAGGATCATGCCCTGGGCCGAAGGCAGGCACTCAACCACTGAACCACCCAGGCTGCCCAAGACAGATTTATTGAAAAGAATTAAACACTCTGAAATAATTTCTTCTTCTGAATTTACTTTAAAATGTAAGTGTACTATTATTGTTATATTTAATATTTTCCTCTTATATTATATTTACATACGTACTGGTGTTATATCTACAAGTAGGATATAAAGTCTTAGTTGTTATGATTAATCTTTTTATCCCCAAAGACCCAGAGAGATGATTTCATATAGTAATAAACTCAAACAAAATTTTAAAGGAAATGTCTTTGGGATTTTTCTAAAGGAAATATATTTAAATAGTTATTGGCTTATGGAGTTAGGTACAAAATTTCTTCCATCATTGTTCGTGATATGTTAGCCATGCAATTTTTAACAAACTGTGGTAAACAGTAACTTAAAATATTAATATTTAAGTAAAAAAAAAGAAAAAATAACTATTTTTTTACTGTTGGTTTGCAAAAGGAACAGTGGAATCAATTAGAAGGGGATAAAGAAGATTTGTTGTACAGATTCCAATGTGAAATTCTGTGTCCCTTTAAGGTTTTGTGGTACTTAAAGCACAGGTAACTTATTAGAAATAATTTCAAAATGTATATCCTTCATTTACCTTGATATTTGGTCAAGTATTGTGGGGTCTTTTTCCCCCTCATCATCCTTTGACATAAATTGACATATCCTGTGGCTTACCACTTCGGTGACATAAAAATACTAGAGCTAGAAATTCTGAGCTCATGTGAGGAGATTACCATGTTTTATACTCAATTGTATTTGTTAGCATCATGTAATTATGTAGGAAATAATTAACAACCATATATTGAGTGAAATCTAAGTTCTTTAACTTGGATATTGTCCCACCTTACCTGTCTAGTTATTGAGATGCACGTTAAGCACTGTTGTGCACACGTTAGCACGCCTACACACACACATACTTCTTTATCACTGCATGTTTTTCGTGCTCAAAGTTGTTGAAACCTATTGAAAATTCTATAGAAAAGCCTCATACATAGCACGATCCAGCAACTTTAGATCTGCTGGGTGGTGTGGCATGCTCATTAATCCAATAGAAATCCAAGAAAAGTGTCTGATCAAGGACACGTCTTCATGTGGGATGTGCTCCTGGGGTTGTGTTCTCCCCCGAAGCGCCCTAGGTTTCCCTTAACAGAGACTGCCCTGAAGGAGAGTGTGAAAAGCTTTCTGTAGTTTTGTTTTCTTTAACATGCCAGTTAAAAGTATATACTCTGCCTTTGTAATTGTATTGTATGACAATCCTTAAAAAAGGAAATAAAAAATGTTAAGATTTTTTTTTAAAGAAAGCGGCTGCTGTACTCCACGCCCTTTTATCTTCTTTGAACACAAGATACTCTATCCAATTGCTGGAAGAGACTGTAGAGCCTTTTTTTATTGCTCTTGTAAATGTGTCCAGAGACAACGAAGTGCTGGGTACATCTAATACATAGGATAAATAAGTGAGTTTATAGTAGAGCTCTTTATAGTAGAGCTCTGAGCTGCCTGCCTGACTTGCTCCAGACCAAGCACTAAAGCAGTATAACCAAGCCCATTCACCGTAGTCAGGCTGCTGTGGCTCACCCAGCAGTGTCTGGAAAATCTGAGGGGTTCTTATTCCTTTTGGGCTCCTCCCTCCTTTCAAATTTGGTTCCACCTTATAGAAAGCTCTCAAACTTGTGCTGTCAGAGAGAAACACATGCAAAAATGCGGTTTGATTTAAAAAGAACACTGTCTGAAAGATCAGAGAATGTCACTTACAATATGAGTTCAGATGCCCTATGCTGTTGTGCTACCATTAAAACAAAAGTATAAAGAACATCCATGTTGCCCCTTGAAACTAAGCTTTAGCTTGTTTTGAATTTTAACACCAGAAACATTTTCCTGAAATGTATAGCCAAATAGATAACAAAGTATTGCAAAGTGCCAATATTATAGCTTTTCTTCATTGTTTTTAAAACATATGCACCTAGTTCCCTTTGCTTTTTCCCTTGCTATGTTATTTAAATTATTAATAGTTAGCTTTAAGTATATAGCTTCAGCATGCTTCTAACTACATTACAGAAGTATACACTATTACTGACACGTTGTCTCCACTGCATACCTAGGAGCTCCAGAAAAAAATGAAACAAAATGCCCTATTGGATCACAGCATATCCATGATCCAAAATGGTTGTTTGAGGACAATTAAGGTGAAGAGAATCTAACAATTATTGAACCTCTAATGTATGCTAAGCACTGAGCCAGGGAGTTTTACAATGTAGACAATACTTCAAAGTTTAAGTTTGGGAACAGTGCTACCCTCACCAAGGAGACTGTTGTGTCCTTCCACGCAGGATATTGTCATGGTTTTATTGAATGTGAGATGTATTTTCAGTTCTTATTCTAATTAAAAAGCAGCCTCCATGGAAAGAAAAGGAAACAGATGTAGTCATTTTCAATGAACTCCCTTTTCAAAAACAAAACAAAATAAAAAATAAACAATTATACTGTCTCTTATCAATAACTCTTTAATGTATTGTTATATACAATTTGTCACCAGAACTGTGCTGCCCTACTTGAGATCACTACTAAAGGTTTTGATGTCCAGACAGGTTAATGAAGTGGCATCCATTCCAGTACTAGCCTATAATCAGTTTGATTTTCCTGGTATGGGTAACATTGCACTGGTGTTTCGCAAACCTGTCTACACACCATCACCTGAGGACCTGTTTAAAAAAAACACATCCCTGGGATCCTTCCCAGACTTCCAGAATTCATAGTGGATTCCTCAGGGTTACCAAATTTGAAACACTGCATCAGACTTTCACATAGATTAACCAACTTAACTATTAAAAAAAATTTAAAGACATCATTTTTATTCGTATCTATATAGGGAAAGAATGAGGTTAAGGGCTGTATTGTAATAGGCTCAAAATTGAACACCTACTAGAATGATAGGCTTTCTAGTTTAAGCAGGCAAGACTATCTGCAAATAATCCCACATTCATTCCATATATTACCCTGCCTTTCCTGAAGGAAATAAAGCAGGTAACTATGTCAAACAATGCATAAAAATAAAGGATCCTTGAATGAAGTCTCAAGAGATGCAAATAAGCAATAATGAAGGAATCTCCAAGGTCCCTTACAAGGTCATTTTAATCAATTAATTCAGTAGTCAATTCATTCAGCAATTATTTATTGAGTATCAACTACCAGCCAAGCATAACATAAAGAAGATTTAAGAAATCAAAAATATCTTGACGAAAGAGCAACAGCAGAAAAGAAAGGTTATAAGGCAACGTGTCTTCACACTAAGTACATCTATTAAACAGGTTATTGTCAGTTGAATTGTACCCTCAAAAGATATTCTAAAGTCCTCATTCCTTGTACCTGTGAATGTGACGTTATTTGGAAATAATCTTTGTGATATAATTACAATGTAAGTTAGAATAAGGTCATACTGCAGTAGAGTGGGCCATTTATCCAGTATGACTGATGTCCTAAGAAACACGGATACACACAGAGACAAAGGCCATTTGAGGGCAAACACACAGAAAGAACACCCCAGAGTTTGGAGTCGAGAGGCTTCAAGCCAAGGAATGCCAGAGATTCCCGGTAACACCTATGGCTAGGAGAGTGGCATGGTACAGACTCTCCCCAAGGGTTTTCATGGATAACATGGCCTAATTGGCACCTTGCTTTGGCACCTTTCAGAATTATGAGAGAATACATTTCTTTTGTTTAAACCATCCAGTTTGTGGTACTTTGTTATGGCAGCCCTAGGAAACTAATACACAGAGGTTCCCCAGTATGTTGATGTCATATCTCTTTAGATTCCCCTAAATTATTGAGGATTTCGAAGAACTTTTATTTCTATCTCTTCTATTTATCAATATTTACTTTCTAAGCAATTAAGTCTAGTAAATTTTTTAAAACATGAAAAATAATTCATTCAAAATAATAATATACTTAAAAATGTTAACATAAATGATATATTTTAAAATAATTACTTTTTTAAAAAGAAAATTCAATTAGAGTGCTACTTTTTTACAGTTTTGCGAATCTCTTTAAAGTCTGGCTTAATGGAAGACAGCTGGGTTCTCATATCAGGGTCTGCTTTTAATCTGCTTCAATATGTTTTTCTGGGTGAAGTAAACTAAGGAAGTACAGCCTCACGCAGAAATATAGATATATCATTGGAAGAGAGGAATATTTACTTAATAATCTTTTCAGATATTTGTAGATACTCATTGATGCTACACTCAAATGCATTTAATGGTAGTGTCTTAAAGTTAAAATGTGGCATCTCAAACTTTATCAATATACTTCCTATAGTTTGTAGTATTAAATCCATTGGTCTATCTTGACCTTTGGATAGACCTTTTACATGTGCATGATTTTGTAGGATCATGATCCTTGAAAAATATTCATTCATTCAGTTATGCAGATCTTCCAAATACTGACACATTTTGCTATACAACATTAAAAAAAAAAAAACACACCTGCCAATGTCAATCATCTCAATTAAAAATTCTTTAAAGATTTTGAAAATTTCAAGCTCATGGTGGCCAATACAATTTTCCTAAAATTCTACTTTTGATTGAAAGCTCAAATTTTATAATCAGTAGTTAATACGTTTAGCAGTTGTTCTTGAAGTAATATGTTCATCTCACTCATTTTGAAAACATGTTACCACATTTTCAAATCTGGATGGGCACAGTTTTTATGTCAGGCTTTCTTTCAAGTAAATATGGTGTTCTCTGACACAAGTTGATAGTTTAGCTTGCAACTCACCAGAAGCTCAACTTGTGCATGCACATTTTCTCTTTCTTTCAATAAAATGGTTTTCTTTACTTAAATATGAGTCAACTGGGCAAGTTTTGCACAGATATTCTATAAAAAGTTCTACTAAGTGAGTTTGAGATAATCTGATATTATTATGTATTTATTTATTTATTTTAAGATTTATTTATTTATTCATGAGAGACACACAGAGAGGCAGAGACATAGCAGAGGGAGAAGCAGGCTCCCTGTGGGGAGCCCGATGCAGGAATCGATCCCAGTACCCCTGGGATCATGACCTGAGCCAAAGGCAGATGCTCAACCACTGAGCCACCCAAAAGATAATCTGATTTTATTTCTGCCACACTAACCACCTCAGGGATTAATATGGCTAAAATTATTCGACAGACTAATTGATGGCTAATTTATTTGTTACCTAAATAAACATGCATAGAAGTTGATCTATTCCTCTGGAATATTGGAGGCACAATATAAGCATAAGATCTCACTGCCATTAAAGAAAAAAAAAAAAAGGATCTCACTGTCATTTTGTGTACTTCTCCCTCTGAAATGAAGACAGCATCTCATCTTTTACCTCCTGACATACAACTTGCTCTATTACGTTTCTTCCCTCCAAGAATAAGTTCACCCATTGCCTCTTCATACAATATTTATTTTCTTTTGTTTTATAAGCACTTCATTTTTTTCATAGCATTTTAATCTCAAGTATAATATGAGAGCAGTCCATTATATCTCTACATTATCACTTAGTACTCAAATATGCTTCCCAATAGACTCTGAAGGGCTTTTTTCTTTTGAGGTTTTGTATCCAAAAAATGAAGCCTTTATTGAACATTTGGGGGGAAAAAAAAGCCATCAGTGATTAATAAATAATTGAATGATGAGAATCTAATTCCATTTCCAACAGATAATAGCTATTAATAAAACCAGGATACTTTTCATCCTATTATAGATAGACTTTAGCTCAATTCCCTCATTCTTTGGGTTACTTCCATGGATAGGATCAACCCCTCCAGCCAACACAAGCACAGACACTTCAGTGTACCTTCCAACAGCAATCCCTATTACCCTCTCACTCAAAACAGTTTTCCCTTCAGGAGCTGTTTATAAATGACTTCAGGTCAAAGGAGGATTGACTTTTTTTGTTTGTTTGTTTGTTTGTTTGTTTTAATCCATTTTAGAAAAGAAGAACAAGAGGCTTTCTAAATTGACCTAGAGAAAAGAGATCTTTGCAATGAGAACAAAATCAAGGTGATTTTCTCCTTTTCCTCTTGAGACCACATGGTATATTTGAGCCTCCAGGGGCAAATTTGATGGGCAACTAGAGCTTTAAGAATCAGAAAACAATTCTGATTCTGGACAACCAGTGTGAGCAATACGATTGAGGCCCACAGTAAAGATTTTCAGAAGTGGAGAAGCAGGTTAATTTGCCAATTTGTACATTTCCAAAAGAAGATGACAATATGCTGATCTTGCAGTATTTTTATAAATTGTCAGGATTTTATTACTCCAGCTCAACTCTGTTTTTCTGTACTTGACCATCAATGCTGGTCTAACTATTTCAAGCAAAATTCCGCCTGCAAGAAGCTGAGTGTGACCCGTGGACTCTTGGGTTTTTTCCTCCCCTGTGAGGCAGGAAGGGTCTTCAAAATCATCTTTTATAATCAGAGCACTTACAGACTTCAGTTAATACTTGTAGGACTTCATTTTCTCAATGTGAGAACCATGATTTGGGTGAAGCATTTATTCTTGTTATACAGTACCATTTCTGTGCATGGTATCACATAAATAACAACAGTGAGAATAATAGATGCATCTCTCCAGATTAAACAAGACAGCTATTGAATGTTTAATTAAAAGCAACGTGATAATAAGGACGTATTTCCAGAGATTCAATCAAGTTGCAACACATACACAATCCAGCAAATAAGCCATCATAAGATAATTAAAAACTTTAGATAATTAGCTATTGTAATAAGTGCATAGTTAAGCTGATTTAATATTATCCAATTCCCTGGGGATATATTTCCATAAAAGATGGGCTGGAGTAATATTTAGCATTAGAGATAGTATCTGTTTTTCATTTATAAATGTTGGGAGTATGAAAAAGTAGCCTGCTTATCTAAACATGCTAAATATTTAATTTTAAAAATCTTTACTAAAATACCATTGCAGAATTTGAAATGGCACTAAGTTTTGGGTTTAGGGGCAAAGAGTTTAAAAAACATCTGGAGATGCTGAAATAACCTGCATTCATTTATGTTATTTAGGTTGTAAAATCATATTCAATCTTGACCCACTCAGGAAATCTAACATAAACGTCCTGCTGATTTTGACAGTCATACAGCAAAAACACCCTCTAATGAGCATTTAATAGTCACCAAAAGTTTTGCATTAAGTACAAAGCCCTTTTGATTACTTATTCCACTAATTTAAAGTAAATGCTTTTACAGATGGCATCTGTTAGGCCGCAGAACGTGTGCTGCATTCATATGTAGTCATTGAAAATAGATTCCAGCTTTAGTAGAAAGATTGTACCAAAAAGATCAAACATGAAACACTGAGTAAACATTTACCAGTGATGTATTTCTTTAAATCTCTTCATGAATACTTACCCACTAAGAGAGTACAATGCTCAGGGTCTGAGCAGTAATTGAGCAATACCTTGGCGAATTAACACCTACGCCAAATGATCTCGACAAAGAAATTGAGCTCCTCATTCTACCTCTCATCTTCCTAAGTGTAGAAGCATATAATATTTCAGTCCCCTTCAAACTGTATTATATTACATACATGAGAAGTGCCATGAAATGCTTTCAGATGGTAGAGGTGATCAGGAAAATCACAATCATGTATTACAGAGGAAAACAAAAGAAAGCCAAAGATTGCCTCGCAGGCTGATAAATGTTCTGGGTGTCTTTTAATTAATAGAGTTATTATTAGTAGTAGTTCCCTCAGATGGCAAAAGACATTGTGACAAAGGACTAGTATAAATAGTACAATCTGGGAATATGTGACTTAACTTCTCTATACATGAGAAAGCTCATACAATTGGAAAACATGAAATGAACCCAATTTTACTGGTACTTCAAAAGCTCTGTTTTCAGGGCTTTGGGAAGCACATCAGCTTCCTTTTACCCACAGGCAGGGATTGACCTTGGTAGAATCCCAGTGATTCTCCTGGAAACCAAAGGCCAGACTAGGTCCCATATTTGCTAATAGTGCAAGGAGCTTCAGCTTGGAAAACACAAGAAAACTAGCTATTCTGATATACTGGTGTCACTGGCTTTTAAGTTTGACACCTCAGGAGTCTTCCAGGATTTTGAGAAACTGAGAAAGTTACAATATTGGATGAAACCCAGCACTTACTCTCACATTTAGTGTGAGTGTGGGAATTGAGTGATAATAACAAATTTATTTGAAGACTTCCTTTTAGATCTTTTTTATTTGCTAATATGATATAAAATGTAGCTTGAAAGCCATATCACAATGCAAATTTATCCATTTGTCAACCTTGGCAACACTCTATGCCTTGTAGAATATTTAGCAGCATTCCTGGCTGTTATCCACTAAATGGTGTCCTCCATCCTGTTCCATTTTGATTAGGACAATCAAAAATGTCTCCAGACACTGATAAATATCCCCTGAGCTATAAAGCAACCCCCAGTCAAAATAAGTGAAATAGAAGAATCCTTCTGAAATATTAAAATAATCAATTAACCAAGACTATATTATATGTAAGGACCCAAACATATTTGAAACCCTGATAATCTATCATGTGACTTACTTTACATGACATTACGATATTCAGCCCATGCTAAAATCTTTAGTCTTCATTATTTTAGCTAATAAGCATCCTATTATAAATAGCTTTGGAGAATTTCTTCTTTTTATCCCCCCCAATAGCTTCCCATAGCAAGAAATGCAGTTTCTTAAAAGTCTTCCGGACTTGAAGATTAGGATGAAACACATAGGACACTGACAAAACATGTAGGACATTGTGCTGTGTGATAAATAGCTGAAAAAGCTGAGATGATTATCTCGGAAGGGAAAAAAAATAACAACAATAGAACTTAGGTGGTGGTTGGACATAGCTGCTATAAATATTTAAAGCATTGGCATTATGCAGAATCTGTATTACAGGAATCAAGATTAGTTCACAAAATATTTATTAACCACCTACAATATGCCAAGCAATTTTGTTACAGTCTGGAGCTAAATGAATGAATGATGTATTCTGATTTGGCATACCCACAATTAAGGCAAGGAAATAGACTTCATTTGTTTTAATTTTTATTTTTATTTATTAAAAATTGGTGATTTAATATATATAACATATATATGAAGAATGAATGAATGCATGTATGCATGCATGCAAAGATCTATATTTGAAATATTTATGTCCGATGTGATAATGCTCTATCACAGATAAATAGGCATATTTTTTCTTCTGGTATCTAACACAGTTAATTGACAAAAAAGGCACTTAACAATATATTTGTTAATGTGCCTGATGTAAGTTTTTACTCTCTATATTCAATTATAGTTACTGAGATTTATTTCAACTCACCTAAGAGTTAGATGGAAGCTGGATTCATTTAGACCATGGGGTAATTACTATGCTTAAACTTGGTTTCTTTTTTCAAAAGTTACAAGGTAAGCATACACACACACACAAACACACACACACACACACTTACATATATTTCCCTGAATGATTCAATGGAGTTGCAAGTCTTTTCAGTATGTCTTTATGTTCATTTTAATGAATATGGAAATGAATAAAGACCAAAACCAAGAAAGAATAGTTAAAAATTCATTCTAATCACAAATAGTAAGAATTTTTTCAGAGTTATTTGTATACAGACTCTGAGTCTTTATTTTTTTTTCTTATCCATTAATCTCTAATGTTAAATCTAAAACCAAAGTTCTGGTCCCACATATGACACATTTGTTTATACTATGAAATCACAATTGTTTTAATAGTGTTCTTATCCAAGAAAAGAATCTAATTCACATACCAACTCTTCTAGGAAACAGCAAGATTCCAGGCAAACTTGACCTTTCCATTCTCTGGCTTCTATTGGACTTCATGTCTATGCCATGCTATGCCAACCAATTCTATAACATTCTATAGAGCTTGGCCACCCATGCTCATGGGAGCATCAGGAAGTAGAAATTATTTTGAAGCTAAATTATATGCATTGTAAAAAATGAATAGCTAGTACTCAGTAAAAGTAATTCACAAAGAATTGAGGAAAAAAATTCTAAATATTTATAAACTCTGATAACCACTGACATATGTAATATTCCATAGATGGAAGAGATTCAAGAAAGTTGTTGGGAGAAACACGGTTATATTTTCTTTCTTCCCTAAGTAGGATTCTAGCTAGAGTCCAGAGATAAAATAATAAACTGTGACTGATTAACCAACGGTTATGATTGAACTAGTTTTATATGACTCCTAATTTAACTTAATGACCTCATCTATTAGGATAGACAAAGGAAAACAGAATTAGAAAAGGATTACTACCTCATTCACTGTTTTTCTTTATTTTATTCAGATTTATTTATTATCTTAATGTAAATACATGACCAAATCTAAATGCCTGTGTTAGAAGACTGAGATTTCTGGTTCTTTATCCTATAGAAATTTATTATCAATATCTAATCAGTTAGAATAAGGCTATGTTTTAATTTATTACTAGTATATTGTAACTTATCCTTTCTCTTTACAAATATTTTGAAGTTGGGGCACCTGGGTGGCACAGTCAGTTAAGTGTCAGACTCTTGATTTTGGCTCAGGTTGTGATCCAGAGCCATGAGATCAATCTCTGCTCAGGCTCCATGTTAAGTGGAATAACCTTGAGATTCTCTCTCTCTCTCTCTCAGTGCTCCCTGCTCATGCACTCTCTCAGTAAATAAATAAATTTTTAAAGCAAAAGAAAAACAAGTTGATATTATCAAAACCATTAATCAGAGTAAAGATTAATCCCTAATGTAAAAATTGGGAGGAAAAATTTCATAGAAAGAAAAAAAAGGCTACAGTTAACTCTTAGTTTAGTAATAGTTGACTATTTTTTTTTTTTTTTTTTTTTTTTTTTTGTAATAGTTGACTATTATTAGTCATGACATTTAACCATAAAACTTAACTCTTAGCTTCTTAGATTCTGGGACCCACAGGAGAAAGCCAACATGTAGATCTTATTGTCTACCAATGGTAAGCAAACAAATTCATTAAAGAAACACACCTCTCTGCCTGGCTCTGAGCTCAAGGAGGAAATTGTTCTGAATTTTTGTTTTATATATGAGTACAAGTAATCATATCATATCATCAGCACTGCTTATAAATTCTGATGAACTTTACTTATTCTTGCGTATTAGTTTCCTGTTGCTGCTGTGAAAAACTGCCAAAAATTTAGTGGCTTAAAACAGCAGAAATTTACTATAATTCTGGAGGTCAGGTGCCTGAAATGACTATCACTAGGATTCATCAATGTGTTAACAGGATTGTATTCTTTTTTGGAAGCAGTAGGGACAAATCTGTTTGCCTTACCCTTTTCCAATCCCTAAAAGTCATCCACATCCCTTTTCTCTATCTCCTCAACTGCCATACTAGATAGAATTCCTAAATTACATTACTCTGAGCTGACCGTGATTCCTCATTCTTTCACTTTGAAAGACCACCTGGATAATCCCCAAATCAAAGTCATCTCCCCATCTCAATATCAGTTTATTAGCAATCTTAATTTCTCTTCCATGTGACATAGCATATACACAAGCTCTGGGGACAAACATGGATATCCTTGAGGGCAGGGGCATTTTTCTGCCAACCACACCCTGTACGATGATATCAGCCATTTGGGAAAACTCAAGTTTTGTGATTCTTTGTATTTATTGGGGAGGGAGGACTGAGTTGAGGGTTTGACATAAGGCAAGTATATTCTTTTCTCATATGCCTTAAACAAGAGTTGAGTATCCTGAAGATAGTTTACACATACCCTCGACTAGCATTTCTCAATCACAGAGCACATACAATAGAATGTCCTGAATCTGTGAATCTGAGGAAGAAAAAAATGCACAGTGGTGGCTAGCTAGTACTGAATTACCATTACTGCTCACATCCTTTTTTGTATTAGCTCTAATGTAATTACAGAGTGATGGTCTATTATCCGCCCTTTACATCACCACACTACTGTCCAGGCCATTATTCTACACTTCACCCGCACACTAACCATTCTTTTTCTAAGATAACCCCTTATTTTAATGCTTCAGATAACCTCTTGCTCAGACATGATCCATGGCCTTCCATTTACTAGCAGAGCAAGTCCCAAATCCTCAGCTTGGCATTAAGTGCCCAACACAGCCTGCCTTAACCTTCATTTAAAGTCATAGATATAGATTTTTAAAACTTAAACGTAATCACCTACTATAAATCCTTCATTTCATAGAGGCAGAAAACAAAGTTCAGGAAGACTAAATAACTTGACCATGGTCATGCTGCTAGTGACAGGTAAAGAAGAGGAACAAATGCCTGATGCCCTTTCTGTTCACCTACAAATTCCCAGTACTACTTTATACTAACTTAAATATTACATTAGTGTTTGTCTCAAAGCTTCTAAAAATGACTTCTTCATGCTTTACTTTTGCATTATTGACAGGACACCAGGATTTAACACTGAATTATTGAAAATCACAATATTGATTTTTTTTACATTTAAGTCACCAGTAAAAGTGCACATTCTTTTTATCAGTTTTTATGATGTTTTTTCCCTTCCAGATGTTTTAGAATTTTTTAAGTTTCTGCTAAAATTTCTACTAGTGTTGACAATCTTTTTCATAAATAAGATTATTATTCATGCTTATATTTATTTCCTACAATATCTTATATGCGTCTTTCTTATGCTGCCCCTCTCTTCTTCCCTTCCTCTTCCTTTTTCCCTTTTTATTGCCTTTTGAAAATCTGTCTCTTATATATATATATATATACCCAGTGATATTCTAGAAAGATTTTTCTAATGGCTAGTGAGAAGTCATGAAGGGTAGTAAAAGAGAATGAGTTGAAAATAAAGCAACAAATAAAGCAACAAAAGAAGTAAAAACATGGATGGGAACAAAGTAATTCCAGAAATAACACTGAGAATGCCAAACACCACTGTGTACATGGGAATACAACTTGACTCTTAGCTCTGTATCAAGTAATGTGAAGTGAGAAGACATATCAGCTAATCAATTTCATACTCATAAAATTTTTTGTACATAAATTAAGAAGATGACACAATTGTCCTGAGAAATTATAAGTGTTCTGGCAAATTAGATTATTGGAACTTTTCCTAAAGAAGAAATTATATTATAAGCTGTTTTGAACAATACACATACAAATCTTTATTAAATATTGATCATCAATTTTAACTGATGATCTCACAGAAAAAAAAGAGCATGATAGAAAAGAAAGAAAGAAGGAAAGACAGAAAGAAAGAAGATAGGAAAGAAGAAAGAAAGAAAGAAAGAAAGAAAGAAAGAAAGAAAGAAGAAAGAAAAAAGTGTTCCAGGGCTTCTGATTTTAGCTTTGACATAGAGCAGGAAAGAGCACCTCTTTTACCTTAAATCATTAAAAAATATGGACAAACTGAGAGTACAAGGCATTCATAGAAATCAGAGAAACTGAGTTGCAGAATAAACATTCAACTCAATGTCCGGGGATAGAGAGTTGAATGTAGGAAGAACAGCAGGGTCAGAGAATTTGGTCACTGGAACAGATGTCCTGATGTTTCACAAGCTGGTAAGAAGATTCAGCTGGAAATTTTGGAAAAATTACTAAAGGTAAGTATGAGTTGGGATGACAATGAAAAAAACTTGAGGGCCATCACATCTATAAACTTTATTCACAAGAACCCCAATAGGTATGCAGAGCTGAAGAGGGTCCTGAGAAAGCTTCAGCCGCCTCTGAAAATCCACACAAACCCACCTCTCTACTTCCCATACAATAGCAACAACAACAGCCGTAATCCGGGATGCCTGGGTGTCTCAGTGGTTGAGCATCTGCCTTTGGCTCAGGTGGTGATCCTGGAGTCGCACATTGGGCTTCATGCATGGAGTCTACTTCTCCCTCTGTGTCTCTGCCTCTCTCTGTTTGTCTGTCATGAATAAATAAATAAAATATTTTTTAAAAAGCTCTAATCAACAGAAGAAAAAACAACAAAACAATTGTGGCCTGAGGGGAGGCACAGATTGTGGCTGAAAGAAGTGAACAAACAAGAAAAAGCTCTAGCCCCTGGAGACTAGAAGAAATATCTGGTAGGTTCAGCATTCCAGACAGAACTTATTAAATTTGGGCTCTTGTTATTCATGGAATGCTGAACCTAGCAGATATTTCTGCTCCTCCACTAGGGAAGCAGGAACACTTCTGAGGGCCATACCCTCAGGACCCAGGTTTGCAATATCTGGCTAAAACAGACAATCAGAACATCAGAAAAATGCATACACACTTTGTCTTTCATCACCACACTAATAAGCACTGGGGAAATGTAAATTGGAATAGAGTTAGGAATATGGCAAAAGACAAATTCTAGAGAGTAAAGCAGAGAGATTCAATGCTGATCAGGGAAACTCTAATGGGGGCCACTTTCAAACTTGCCTACCTTCTGATTAGATTTACATTTACACCAAAGGCCCAGGAGAAGGACATGTATGCTCTGATTCACTCATTTTATACATACACATACACATGTGTATATTCACATACACATATATGCACACAAACACACTTATTTATTTATTTAGTTATTTATTTATGATATATATACAGTCTGAAGATACAAAACAATCATTCAGACACAGATATGGCACAGATGCTAAAACCTTCAAGCAAAGAATATAAAATAACTGTAATAATAGGTGAAAGGCTCTAGGGTAAAAGGTAGATGACAGATAAGTTCAGAGAGGTAATTTCAGTTAAGAAATGGAAAGTATAAGAGAGAAATAAATAGAACTGTTATAACAGAAAACAAGTTAAAAGATGAGGAATGCCTTCAACTTGCTCATAGCTAGACTTAACGGAGCCTAGGAAATCATCAGTGTGTTAGAAGATAGGAAAATGGAAATGATTCAAATGGATATTTAAACAGAAAAGCAGAGCAAAATAAAAATAACAGAGAATTCTAGAGCTGTGGAATAATATCAAGCATTATAACATATTAGTAGCCTTTGAAGGATAAGAACGTGAATGCGACACAGGAGAAATATTACACAAAATAATGGCTGTGAATTTTGTAAGTCATTGATAGACACCATGCTAGAGACCCAAGGATTATAGAGAATACCAAACTCGATAAATAAAACAAGCAAAAATGCCTAAACACACTTAGTCATTTAAACTGCTGAAAACCAAAGACAAGAAATCTTTAATGTAGCTAGAGAAAGAAGCCACTTTACCTACAAAAGAATAAGGATAAAATCAGGGTAGACTTTTTATCAGCAACCACACAAACAAGAAGCCAAAGCAATAAAGTTGTTCAAGTGCTAAAAAAAAAAAAATTGTAACCTAGAACTTTATGGACACTTTGAAAATATACTTCAAAAGTGAAGGAAAAATACTTTCACAAACAGAAATAGAAAATTCATTATCAGAAGATGTGCTCTACAAACAATGTTGAATGAAATTATTTTTTAAAGATTTTATTCACTAATTTATGAGAGACACAGAGATAGAGGCAAATACATAGGCAGAGGGAGAAGCAGGATCCCTGCAGGGAGCCTGATGTGGGACTTGATCCCAGGACTCTAGGTACCCCAAATTCTTTAAGCCACAGAAATGTGACATTACCAGAAAATTTAAGCCACTGAAAATAAGAGAACATCAAAATGGAATAAATAATGGTGAAATATATTTTCTTCTTTTTTATTGCTGTAAAAAGTGACCACTTTTAAAAGATTTGTTTATTTATTTGAGAGAGAGAGAGAGAGTGCACAAGCAGGGAGAAGGGTAAAGGAAAAGAATCTCAAACAGACTTCTCGCTTAGGGCAGAGTTGACTCAATGCTCAATCTCATGATCCTGAGATCATGACCTGAGCCAAAATTAAAAGCTGGATGCTCAACACACTGAGCCACATAAGCACCCCAAAAGTAACCACTTTTTAAAGCAAAGTTTGTATCATATAATTTTGCTTTTATATATAAGACTGAAATATATGACAAACATAGCACAAGGAGTGGGAGAGAAGAATTGATAATATACTGTTATAAGGCTTTTTTAAAAATTTATTTATTTATTCATGAAAGACACACAGGGAGAGGCAGAGACATAGGCAGAGGGAGAAGCAGGCTCTCTGTGGGGACAGAACCAGCGCTGGTGCACCTGTTATAAGGCTTTTATACTACATGTGATTCTGTAGAACATTATTTGCATTAAATCTGTATTATTAAGAAATGGGTAATGTAAATTCTAGGACAACCATTAAAGTAGACTCTCTAAAGGTAATATTTTCAAAAATCAATAAAAAGGATTAAACTGGTAGTATGAAAAAAATTCTAAATTCAGACCAGGAAAGGGAGAATAAAGGGGAAAAAAATGAAACAAAGAACAAATGGTATAAATGGAATACAGCTAGCAAAAAAGGTAAAATTTATTCTAACTATAATCACATTAAATATAAAGGATCTAACTACATCAGTTAAATCACAAACACTGTAAGATTAGAATTGTAAAATTAATTAAGCAAATTTGGCACAATAGTCCCATGTAATGGAATACTTTGACATTATTAAATAGTGATTTTTGCTTGTTTTTCTTATATTCTAAGCTTTAAACTCAGTGCACAAATATACTTTTAAAATGCAGTTATTCTCACATTATTCATTTGGTCATGGAGAAGTCATTTAAAAGTTAACTAAAATGAACATTTCAGTCATATTTCCTTTTTCAATTGATTATTTTCATATTGGGTACTACTAGTAAGATAAAAAAATTCAAAAATCATTCCTTCTTTTCAGAAGGATCACATTCTTTGTGTCTACTTTCTTTTATTCATGAAAAGATAGGAATATAAATATAATTATCCTACTATGTAATCAATGCTGATATTTTTTTTACTGACAATCCAGCTAAATTATTATGAAATTTTTCTGCTGACTATAGAACCCTAAAAACAAAACAACTTAAAGTTCAAGGTATATGACATAATTAAGCAGGATATATTAGTACAAATTCAAACATAATTTCTTATTACATATTTACTGTGTTCTAGAAAGTTTTATGTAGTTATACAGAAAGGCAATATTTTTGGTAAGATTTTCCTTAAATTGGGGATGTCCGGATGGCTCAGCGGTTAAGCTCTGCTTTCAGCTCAGGGCCTAATACTAGAGTTCAGGGATTGAGTTCCACATCAGGCTCCCTGCATGGAGCCTGCTTCTCCCTATGCCAATGTCTCTACCTCTCTCTCTCTCTCTCTCTCTCTCTCTCTGTCTCTCATGAATAAATAATTAAAATCTTAAAAAAAGTGTTTTACTGCCATATTTTTCCTTTAATATATTGTTAAATAAATTTCCTTCTACACCTACATTACCCACTCTACCAAGAAATTTGGAAACACTTTCCATGCTAAAGAAATGCTATTATTATGAGTATGTTGTAATGAGAGATGAAATTTTCAAACCTTAGTATTTGAAAGTTTTGAGTGAACTCCTGGAAACATAGAGACAATCTGCAGACTTGAAGACTGCGAGGGAATTTTAGTATTTTGATGACTACTTTCAAATGTTTAAAACATGAATAGAACATTAGGAACATCAACCTTGGGGACACCTGGGCTAGTGGTTGAGTGTCCACCTTCAGCTCAGGGCATGATCCTGGTCCAGGGATCAAATCCACATCAGGCATCCTGTGAGGAGCCTGCTTCTCCCTCTGCCTATGTCTCTGCCTTTCTCCGTATCTCTCATGAATAAATAAATAAAATCTTAAAAAAAAAAAAGGAACATCATTCTTGTAAAGTTTTTCCAGTTGATCATTATATTTTCATGGACAATAGAAAACACATGTTAAGTGATTGATACATTCTGGTTTTGTTGTTTTTTTGTTGTTGGTATTGTTATTTTATTTGTTTCAGAAGCAGATATAATGCTAGGTACAAATAATAAATGACAATTAATAGTATATATGACCTTCTTTACAAAAGAACTGTACTGTGTAGTAGAAGAAAAATCTATGAATAAAATTAGGACATAGCTACTGTACAAGGAAGCATACAAAAAGTGCCAAATGTACTTTCTTTGTTAGAGAAAGATAAGAAACATTACATTTGTCCAAAATAATTTTACTCTAGAGGATTTTTATTCACCCTGCTCCATGAAGACATGTAGATATCATCCAAAGAAAACTAAATCTTTGGGCAAGTTATTAAATGTCATTGACATGATATACTTTTCTGTGTCCTATAATTACCTTCTTTCTCTGCCCTGGGCAATCAAATCAAATAAGAATTGAAAGCACCAATTCAATTCTGTCATCCTGTTCCATTGTATGGGACTGTTCCTATTGTGAATCAAAATTCTAAGCAGCCTGAAAATGGCAGAAACTTAAGTTATTACAGTCCCAATTACTGGGACTATACAGATAAGTAAATTATGACGGTTAGAACAAATTGAAATATCCCCAGCAAAGTGCATAGAATCAAGTATAAGTTACTATCCTAAATAAAGCGAGAAGGTAAAACTTTATAGTAGTTACCTACCGAACTTTATTAATTTCATTTTCACTGTTATTTCTTTTTTTTTACTGTTATTTCAATCTTAAGAGGGAACTATGATGCCTTTAATTGGCTACAGATTTGTCCTTGAGTCAAAAAAACAAGAATTTACTAAACACCTATTAACTGTAGCAAGCTTTGCTAACTATACAAGGAGTAACCAAAAAGATCCTCTGCCACCAAAACTGTAAAACCAAAAGGAGAAACAGATATAAAAATAAAAACAATTTTTGGGACATCTGGGTGGCTCAGCCATTGAGCATCTGTCTTTGGCCCAGGGCATGATCCTGGGATCTGGGATCAAGTCCCACATCAGGCTCCTTGCAAGGAGCCTGCTTCTCCCTCAGCTTATGTCTCTGCCTCTCTCTCTCACTCTGTCTCTCATGAATAAATAAATATAAAAAAAAAAACAATTTTGAAACAGCATAAGATATGTTCTAATTAAAAACAAGAAAAAGTGTTAGGAAATATGACAAGAGATGGCCTTGGGTTGGTTTTAGGATGTCAAAGAAGACATTTGTGATAATGATCTGATATTTAGTACAACTGAAGGAATTGGTTAGGCAAAAGAGTCACTCTTCCTAGACAAGAGGAGCAGCCTTCCCAAGGATCAGAGAAACAAGTAGGAAATCCAGAAATCACAAGTGATCCCATACAGATTGAGGGAAGACTGATGAAGGAGAATTGGCAAGGAAGACAAGTAGGTAGGTGCTACCTCAGGAAGATGTTTCTATGTGACAAAAAACAAAAAACAAACAACAACAACAAAAACCCCACCCTAGTTTTAGCTTCTGAGAAACAGAGTTGCTGATGAGTCTGACAACAGGGCATGATGTGTCTACAGCCAGTGTGAGACTTCCAGGCTTGGGCAGAGAGCTGACTGTGCCAGGCGACAGAGGAGTGGGTGCTGAAAGTCAGCCCTCATTCTGCCCAGCCATCTGTGCACTCCGGCTGCAGGCTACTTAACTCTGAGGGGAAAGCACACTTTCTTTGTAATCCTTGGGCAGAGTGAATGTCTCTTTGAAACATGTTTAGAGACAAGGAGACTTAATCTCTGTAACACCCCTGTGAAGAAAGAATTTTCTCTATTTTATGTTGGAAATGACTGAAGCTCAGAACGGTTAACACCCAAGAGTGGGTAAGAGCAAGGAACTAAGTTTGAAACTCATAGCAGCTCCTTGGCTAGCTATCAGAGCTCTAGCAAATTCCATCACAGCTCTGTAATCCAATTTTAGCATGTTTAAAATAAGGACAATGCTACTATCTTTCACTGAGGGTTTTCATCACTATTAATGATTTCATGCAAAGTGATTATAAGAGCAACTGACACATCTTAACTACTCAATAAATATTAACTATTTTAGTTTCTCCAAATCAACTTAGCAATGAGAGATGGATTGAGAAACCCAAACCTGTCTCCTGTTTAAGTTTTTCGATAGATATTTAAATTTCACAGAAAAATATTATGACTTTAAAACACAACTCGATTGGAGTACAAATTCTCCACGTGAACATAAACTGTGGAGTGTTGAAAAAGTCACCCTGGAGCAACGTATCTAAGATATTTCTACGTGTAAGATCAGTTGACATAAGCAATATGCTCCACCTTCAGATGTTTATTAGTATCAGAGACAAAATCAAAAGCAAGGAAAAGGAAGAATAAATACTCGGATGATTCAGCATGGTAGAGACAGTTTTCATCAGGGGAATAATAAAAGATGTCCCTGAAAGAATTTTTTAGTACCAGCACAAGTCAACACATCGTCCAAAAACTCTTTATCAGTATAGAGTCCCACAGAGGAGTACCAGAGGATCAGAGGTGAACTGACCTGGGGATTCCACATTTGCTATGAAATGACTATTTTAATATCTGTATAAAATTTACTTCTACACACTCTATAGACTGAAATTGAACATTCTAGATATCTCTGATTTTCATTTATTAAGATGCTCCAAATTTGGTGTAGGGAAAACAAAAGAAAACACAAAAGCAATTGGAACATGAAAACAAAATCTATCCTTTGTAATTGAAGCCTTAAAGATGGAAGTAGCGAAGGCAACTTAAATTGAAACAACATTCAAAAATTTTTAAAGATTTTATTTATTTATTTGAGAGAACTAGAGAAAGCATGTGCGCACGAGCTCACAAGTGGGGATGAAGGGCAGGAGGGCAGAGGGAGAGGAAGAGGGAGAAGCAGATGCTCCACTGAGCATGGAGCCTGATGCAGAACTTAAACCCAGGAACCTGGGATCAGGGCCGGAGCCCAAGGCAGATGCTTAATTGCCACCCAGGTGCCTCAACATGTGAATTTTCAGTGTAAGAAACTACTTAATACCTCCTCACTCACATGGATACATATATTGATGGGCACTTGTTATCTGGTGGTGCCAGCATCCCGGCATCAGAACTGTCACCAGTGGCTGGAGACAGCAGTCCTGGTTGGATACATTACTTCCTCACATTGATTCTTTTTGTGATTCACTCATTGTATTTTCTCTTTCAATATCCTTGCCTTTGGGAACTGGCTCTGCTGCCACAGTACTTGTCTTTTTTGTTTTGTGTCATTTTTGGTTTTGTAATCACACCTAGGATGCAGCATTTATTTTGAGCAAAACTAGGTCTTCATTTACCTTATGCCACAGATACCTTATGTGTCACACCATGAGCTCATTCATATACTATGGTAACTCTCCCTCACAATCTAGTAAAGGGTACTCTGATTGGTCACTCATGTATTTTCTTTTTCAATTTAACAATCGTTCATTAGACTCAGATCAAAAGTATTCATTACGAAAGCCAAAGTTTCAAACCTGCCTTGGTTTATTCAGAAAAATACTCATCTCTATATAAAATTTAACTTACTACTATTAACAAGCATGGAAGGACTCATAGTTTCCTACTTAAAATATCCTTCCTAATTGAAAGAAATATTATGAGTAGAAATATCTTTTTTCGTTGAATAGTTAAAGAGTTCAAGGGAATGATGAACACCTGAGGTAGATCCTGTTTCTTTATGTTAAAGAGATTGTTCTTAGATATAGCACTTGAAGAAAACATGAGACTATGTCTTTCATCTCCACTCAAATGCTGAGCAATTGTTCTTTTGTTAAAACTCCTAAGAGAAGTTAGAAAATTAGACTGTATGAGGAATGAAGCCATTGATGAAAGATGATGATAGTCACATTGTTCTGACATGATATCCTGCATAATAAAACCACACAGGAACACAATATATAGTAAGAACATAAAAGATGATTTTTTAAATGACCACATTCTAACATGGGTTTATTATTTTGATCATGAATCAACTATACATACTGATAAGGCAATTAAAAAGATCAAGAAGGTTTATAAGTATCATAGACAGAAAGCCTAACTAGCTTCGGTTAGAAAATAAAAAGGGAAATAAAATGAGGCAAACCATGATCATACTCCCAAAGAAGTATAAAAGGGATAGGCATACAGACTTACACAATCTTTGTGAGTTGACCATATCTTGGCCTAATGAAATTATTTGTTGACCTCTGAAATTGCTTTGTTCCATGCCTCTGACCTTTGTACACACTGTCTCTTCTGGTTAGGGTGATGACAAGCATGTCTACCTGGCAAACTACTACCAATCTTACAAGAGGGATGTAATGGCCACCTCCTCCAGGAAGTCTCCAGGATCCTCTTTGCTAGGAGGATAATAACCTGTATATATCAGCAACAGTATGTAATTATTGGATCACTGAATAATACTCACAAACTAAAGCTGATCAACAAATCCCAGAGTGACTGATTTGTTTTAAAATGTGAAATACATTACCTTAGGAAAAGATAAAAGCAAAAGATGTTTTATAATAAAAATTGTAAACACATAAAACATTGATGATTTATAGGGGTCAATGATATAAGGAGAGTGAAGGTAAATTTGCAGATCTACGGAGTTGAAACAACAATTAAGATGAGATAGCTTTTTATTCTGTTTAATAATACTTGTGATTCAGTTGATATATAAGAATACTGTAGACTTCTTCAAGGTTTTGTCATGGCATGACTATAGAAACTAAGTCTGGTAGACTCTTTACATCTTTCTTTGTTTCAAGCATGGTATATTTTATGTGTTCTCATGTTAGAATTTTTGCACTTTCTTAAATTTCACAGATAGAATATAAAATAGTGTATGCCACTGACAATGTTTCTATGTGTTAAAATATTTTTTCCTCATAAGCACTACTGGCAAATGGACAATTTAGTGTATCTTTAACACCAGTTTGTTCCGTTAATTCAATACCTTTATATTTATTTCCACTAATAGTATTTTAGATATCTAAAGTATTAACTAATATTAATAGGTACTAATTTCAATGGCATTCAGTAAAGAAAACTGTCATTGCCTGTAACTGGAATTTTCCTGAGATAAATGGCATGAGAGTTATATCAGATGAATTTCTGAACCGTAATACCTATGTTTATACTCATATGACAGATGTAATGTGAACTATTAATCTGACTGTATAGGATTTCTCTTCAATTACCAATCAGTATTAATCTCAGCAAGTTCCAAGGGCACTGTAACCTTCCAAGATCACTGATGTGTTATATAACTCGTAACTCCATCTTTAATATTCTCCCAGCAGCACCTAGAATGATATTAGTTAACATCAATATTTTAAAAATGTTATATTGCTAACTTGGTCCTTTCAATAAAGGTTAAGACTAGACAGTGCAATTCCCAAAAATAAACAATTTAATTTAAATTTTTAACTTTTCTTTAAATGATTTTCCTTAACTTATATTCCTGAAAAAAATCAACCTTCCTCATCATAATTTAAACAAATTAGATCTGCAGCATGATTCCCTCATCTCCTTCAATCTCTCTCTCTCTCTCTCTCTCTCTCTCTCACTCTCTGCAATTTACTTGAAAATGCCCTGTAGAACCTCTTAGAGCAGAGATCCTAAGGGTGCCTTGCCTGGGTGAAAGTGTGGATTGCTGTTTGGTATCAGTTTTTGTTTAATCACATCTTCTGAGCTCAGAACCACAGGCCATTCCAACACAATATATGAATGAGAAAAAGAGAGTAGAAATGGTAAGGAGCTAGAAGCAAAGATGTGGATTCACAAGGTAGTAGGCACCCACACAATCATCTCAGCAGATCTCACTAATGTACCAACGAAATTGCCATTTCTGCACTTTAGTGTCAGATAACATGCCAGAGGTTGCCTGTGTGTATGTGTGTGTGTATTCTATTTAATCCTCACAATAGCATGACCTGTGTTTATCAAATAAGGAGGGTATCACAGCACACAAGACAGCCAATGAATTTGCACTTCACATCGAGATTAAGCTCAAAGGCAGATGTTAGAATAGAAATTTCTAGAATTGAAAAAAAAAAAGAAATTTCTAGAATTGAAAATCATCAATTAAATCTCAAACCATCTTTTAATCTCTAGGGCCTAGTAATGTGGTGTCTAATTTTGCAAAGATAACTTTTTCTTTTTAAGCATTTTCTATTTTGCATGAGTGAAGGGGACTACAAGCAGAGAAACTGGAAAAAGGAAAGAGGGATAATAGTCCAATAAGTCCCCTCCTTCTTTTTCACCCTCTTGCTTATATTACCAGGCACTGGCCAATCCATCTCCCCTCAGTCACAGGCACCCATTATATTGACTCTTGGTGGTCTTTTCACTGAGCAAGTATAAGTCATTTTAGCTTGATCCCTGAATTACTCCTGACATTTACCATTTGTTGCATTGCCAGTGACAATGACAGGATACTCTTTGTTAGTTTCCCATTCAGAAAATAATAGTTTAATCAAAATTCATATGTTTTTTAAACAAAAATGAAAACAGAGCAGAAACATAATTTAATGTATTCTTAATCCAGCTTGCTTCAAAATTGAATAAAAATGGAAACAACTACCAAATAAACAAAATTATTTTTCTCCACATGTCCACTCATCTGGTATAGAAGTACGTACAATAATACCTCTAGATTTTTGGTGACAGCAAAATATATTTGTTGGAAAAGGTTTTCAGTAATGTGTTTCCTACAAACAACTTTGTACAAAAATATCACAGTTCAGGCAAATCTCAAAATCCTTTATTTTCAGCCACTGAAAGTGGTTGATAGTTCATAGCTACCATTGGGAGAATCTTTATGTATGTGTGTGTAATATGTCATATACTTACATTAGCCATCATAAAATCCAATATATACAAAATTATTTCTTCCTGAAACATTATCATAAATGTGTGGCCAGGCCATAATGGTTGATTTATTTTTAAAAGTCTGTCTCTCATTAATAAATAAATAAAATATTTTTTTTAAAAAGTAAGTACCATTTTTTCTCTAGCAGTTTCACGTTTTCATCATTTTGTTTTCACAATTCTTCCTCTACAAATTTGTCCTGATAAACTTGTCCCTCAGCTCTTGGTTCCTCACAAGGTATGACAAATTCCCAATTAGGAAATTGTTTTTATTTATCTTTTGCTACATAAGAAATTACCTCCAAATTTACTGTCTTAAATGACAGTAATCATATTGAAATGTATGTGTATTGAATCAACATGTTGTAGACCTTAAACTTACACAATTTTGTATGTCAGCTATATCTCAATAAAACTAGAGGAAGAAATGCCAGCCATTCTGTTGGCTCCTGATTCTGAGTTGAGGAACTCAGGTAAGGCACAGTGGTGCAGTTCTGCAGCTCCAAGTGGTCTTCACTGGGGCCACTTACTCAGCTGGAGTGAGCTGGTGTCTGGCAAGAGCTGGAGGTTTCAGAATGGCCTGACAGTATGGCTGGCCACTGCTGAGGCTGTCTGCTAGGAGTTCAACTGGGGCTGTCAACAGGTGAGGTGGCCTTACCTGTCTTCAAGATGGCCACTTAAACTTTCCCACAGCATCTTAACTGCCACCCAAAGAAAGAATATTCCAAGTGCCTGAGAGGGGAAGCTGCACATCCCCACAGCCAGCCATGAAGGTAACATAACTTTCTTCTGCCACAAGTTTTCATGCAAAATAAGTGACAGGTGCAACCAGGATTATAAGAAGTAGACCACCATTCCGGATAGTTTCTAAGTGATCTTGCAAGAAGGTCTTTGGGATGGGGAGTATTGCTGTAACCAGTTTTGAAAATCCAATCTGCCACAGAACCTATTCTCTAAGCTTAAATTTGAGAAAAGCAACTACAAAGTAAATATATTTTGCAGTTTATTTTGTTAATTGGTATGAAAGCTTGTACATCAGAAAATTCTAGAAAGATCTGAAGTATGAGATCATCTGATCTCGATAATTCTGCCTTTTTAAGCTTTTATCATGAGAGCAATAAGCAGTTACAGAAGTATTTTTACCATATTCAAACCTACAATTTGAAAAGATCACCAAGGTTGCTGGGAGAAGAATAAATTTTGGTTGAGTGAGTCAGAGAGGAGACAAGACTCAATTTGAGGGAAATCTATTAAAAGACAGTTCATGTGACAGTCTGGTGGTTTGTGCTATGGTCATTTGCATGGGGATGGAGAAATGAATATATTTGGATCAATTTATTTCATTTAATAGCATACCATTTTTTCTTATTATAGTATCACTAGAGTTGGGATATAACTGATGCATACTGATTCAGTAGCATTGTTTTTCTTGATGCTAAATAACATGTTCTTGTATGCTAGAACATGGCACTGCAGAGGCAAAGCCATACAGTACTTTGGGTGGTACAAAGTACATGTAGTAGATAGTAGATCATGTTTTCTTTTGAACTGAATGACAGCCAAGTTTGATTAGTTTATTTTCTACAATTATAGTTTTTTTGAAATATTATACAAGGAGGTATATGTGTCATGTAACTGTTGTGTCTCATTTTTAAACTGAGCTTTAAAAATATTTCTAGGATTTGACTGCAAAATGACAAGATATGGTCATACTGAGTTGGCATAATGACTTACTTATTTTTTTCTCATTCTATTTGACTCTTTTTGGTCAAAAGTTTGAAGAAATAAATTAAATGTTCTCTGTAGCAAATGCTTTGCCTGACATGCGGTAGACAATTTTCACTGCGTTCTGACATTCCTCTCAAAATACATTTTGAATAGCAGTCCACAATCAAGAACAAGCTCTGGAAGGTGAAAATGAGGTAGGGAAGCATCACCATGACATCACTCAGACCTTGCCGGTTGTTACCCGGTCCTTGCTAATCATCTACTTTACACTTATCATCAACTGCATCAAGCCTCCCTTCTAATAATAAGTAATCCTTCTGAAAAAGACTTAAAGTTAAAAAAAAAATTAAAGGGCCAAAATATTCTAATAAAAGATTAGAAAACCTCACTTTCTCCAATATAAAATCTAATTATAGATTGGTGAATGATGATAAACACATCTGTTATATAGAATGTCAATGAATTCTAACTAATTAATAAGTAAAGAAAAGGTCCTCAATAAAGAGAACTGTAAATCCTATGCATTATATATGAATTCTCATCATATTTATTTTCTCATGAAATAATTTAATGATATTAAATTATGCTCAAAACAGCAAAAGATGCAGTATCATATTTCTTTATAACTTACGTTTTATTTCCAGAAGCTCTCTTAAATAGAAGACACAACTTATTGTCAAGTTATTGCAGTCCCTTACAATGAATCACAAAATTTATGTTATTATTGTTCAAGCTTTCTAAAGAGTTATTTCTGGAAGTCACTTTCAACAGCTGGTATTTGTGGGTTTATGTGGTTCATTAAAGCCACAAACTCTTTTGTTATGTTGACTGGGACATAGTTGGGTGCTAAAAATCAGTTGTAACTGATTTAACCAAATACTCTTCTCTCTACTAATAAAACAGATCTTATTGGGTATGATTCCGGTGTAATGACCTCCTTAATGTACAGATAAAATTACTGAGCCCTCATCAGAAAGATAGATGCTTATTTCCGGCTTAATGAAATGGATTTCCCCTCATCAGACCATACCAACTTGCCCTGACATCTTAATGACCAATGGTGTTTGGCTTGTAGCTTATTAGGGTTAGGGAATAGTCTCAATCCGTGAATCAACATGAATTTACCAGTCTGTGCCAGAGGTAAACCCGTGATCATGGCTTGGGTACTCAGTAGTTAGAGTGCCTTGTCAACCAACCACTGCTGTTTGCTCACACAGTGAGCAAGTGGAGGGCCAAATGCCTTGGAGGCTGGCATATGACTCTCTTGTTTTGATGTGTTTCCAACTCAAGTTACAGGACAACATTGACAAATTGTTTGACCTATCACTCTATACCACCAGGATAATCATAAATCCAGTTCAAATCCTGTGGATTTACTCATAGGTGGGTTGGGTCTTTGACCACACAGAAAGCCTTGCAGAATTTCACATTTGACAGTCTGTATAGTCTGGCATGTCTAGGAATTTTGGCTCATTGTAAAAGCTAAAAAAAAAAAAAATACAATTTTATTATTAGCTATAGTATAATCCTTTGATTATCATAGCCATTGAATATAATCATTTTTATAAATTTTGTGGAGATCATCTTATTTACTGTAGGTGCTTTATATAGAAAATTGAATAAAAAGAAATAGCATAGAAAAAAATTTTTGTGAAGTCAAATATATCCCGTAAGTGTGATGTCATCCTAGTGAATGCTAGATATCATTGGCATAGAGAAGAGCTATCTGATTTCGTTTGACTTTATTTGATTTGAGCACTAAATAAAATCTAATTTTATATTAATTTCAGAAATACAGATAAATTGAACTTAATGTTTTACACTTGATTTCCTACATAACTATTTTTTTAAGATTTTATTTACTGGGGTGCCTGGGTGGCTCCGCGATTGGGCACCTGACTTCGGCTCAGATCCTGATCTTGGGATCTAGGATCGAGTGCCACATCAGGGTCCCTGTGAGGAGCCTGCTTCTCCCTCTGCCTATGTCTCTGCCTCTCTCTCTCTCTCAGTCTATGTCTCTCATGAATAAATAAATAAATCTTAAAAAAAAGAAAAAATTTATTTACTGATTTACTTGATAGAGCATGCACACCCATGTGTACAGGAGAAGGGGAAGATGGGAAAGGAGAGAGACAAGTAGACTCTGGGCTGAGGGTGGAGCCTGAATCATGGCTTTGATCCCACCACCCTAAGATCATGACCTGAGTGGAAATCAAGAGTTAGATACTTAACTGGCTGATCCACCCAGGTGCCCCTGCACTTGATTTTCTAATGTAAGATAAAACGAAGCAGAAGTTATTTACTTGAATTCCTTAAAGGCATAATTCAGAATACAATTTAAAGAAAAAAAACCTGAGAAGGTTATTCTTTAAAGTATTTTTATTTGCTTTATATTTAATATGCATAAAATATCATTTCCTCATGAACCAAATCAGATTTAGAATTGAGGTGTTTAGATTTAAAAATAATGCCCTCTACATTATTATTATTTATCAGGCATGAAGAGTAGGTGGACTAGCAACTTTCAAAATAGTCTCTTTTACAAATGAATGGCAGCTCATATGTAAATGGCCAAAAAATAGGTAAGTAACAAAGCAAATATTCCCTGCAGCCAAGAGGAAAATGTGATAATACAATATAGAAAAGACATAAATGATGGTTGTCTACAGAGCGGCAGATAGCTGTTGAGGTAGCATTTAAGGGGAAATTATATGATAGTCAAAATATCACAGCAGCCATGAGACCAAACTCAGATCCCGGGATTCACAAGAAACCACAGAAGGGGTCTCCACCATGGCACACTAAGTTCCAATGGCTGTTGTGCGTAGTGCTAGTGAGTGGGAATAAAAATAACCAGTTAATGAAGATTTTGCACCTTAAATTATAGATAGTGGTTCTGCAGATACTCAGCAATTTCTTCAAATCTGCAATTAGCTTGTCAAATCTGATACATGTCGGGATGAGATGTTGACCAGCCTAGAAAGTTTCTGGGAACATGCTATGAACGTCAATTGACTGAAAAATAATAGAATGACATTTAAAAAACACAATTTGTAGATCACCAATGATATTTAACTGCTAGTGAGCTTACAGTTGAAAATCTTGTGTTCTATCCTCCAAGATCCAGAAACTCGCAAAAGTAGAAAGTGGGGCAGCTACATAGTGACATCTTTCTACTACCCACCCACCCTACCAGTGCCCTATTTAGTAATAAAATGCAAGTATCCAAGTAATGACCATGGATAAAGACTATCTTATATTTTACCGAGGGAGGGGACATTCCTGCCAGTATATATAGAAACAAATTTAGGGAGAGAGAAACCCCTGATGGTAAACATTAGGCCTTTAGTTTTCTTTCTTTCAAATGTCAGATAGCTTAGAAGCATCCATCTCATGCAGCTCTAGGAGATGCCTGGAGACACTGGGAGTCAACCCAGGAGCTATGGATACGGAGCTGTGGCCTAAGCTCATTAAGTGCCAAGAAGGACTTAGATTATCAGGTTTGTCCAAGGAAATATGCATACTGAAGGTTAGCAAACAAAGAATCTGAATAGATACTCATTTTTTTCCAGAATAGCAATGATAAAAGCATAGAGTCTATAATAAGAAGTTTTTTTAAAAAGGGGAAGAGAAAGCCAAACCAAAAATTTAAGAAAGATGTCTGAAAAAAGGGAGTGCATTGCAGACTCCAGAGGAAAGTCTTAAAAGTAGTTATGTTTGGGATCCCTGGGTGGTGCAGCGGTTTAGCGCCTGCCTTTGGCCCAGGGTGCGGTCCTGGAGACCCGGGATCGAATCCCACGTCGGGCTCCCGGTGCATGGGGCCTGCTTCTCCCTCTGCCTATGTCTCTCTCTCTCTCTCTCTGTGACTATCATAAATAAATAAAAGTTAAAAATTTTTTTTCAAAAAAAAAGTAGTTATGCTTGATAAGCATTTGAAAGGTAGTCCTAAAAAGAACACACATGAAAAAGTAAAACTGAAATAAAAAGGGACCCAGCAATGGGTAAATTATCAATATCAGTGTCAATGGTTTAAAGTTCCAGTTGATTTTCATTTCAGTTATAGATGTACAAAAGGAATATCCCCTAAAACATTTACTTTTTCTGATTTTTATTTTTCTTTACATAGAAAAGTAATGTGGTAACCTGGATAATTTGAAATCTTTCTTAAAATTAATACTGAATTACCATACTGTAGGAATCAGATAGATAGATATGGAAATATTATAAGATTCCAAATAGGGATACATAAAACAAATATGGGTCAATACCAGGTCTTATTTACACTAAAACATAGCTCAACGTTTCAAGAAAACAATCATTGTACAGTATTGCTACTTCAGAATGCTGATCAACAATGGAAATAGACAATCTAATAATGCTAAACCCAGATAGGATTGGAAACATATCCAACACTACACAGCTAAGAGGCAGGAAAACCAGGGTTAGAATCCCTCAGAGCCACCCTTTGGGTCCATATACATCTCAAGGCAAATATGTTCTTTGGAGTCCCTGTGTATAGACACATGATTTTTTAAAATATTACAAAACGATATGGAACATCACTAATTTTTAGGGAAATACAAAATAAAAACCACAATGAGATTATCTTTTCACACCCATTAAGGTGGCTCTGGAAAATTCAGGACAAAATTTCACCTAATAGCTGCAATTCAAAATATTTTAAAATGGCTTTACTGAGATGTAGCTCATACACAACACAATGAACATGCTTGAGGGATCATCAGTTGGACATGAATACACAGCAGAGACCATCACCACGGTCGGGATGGTGACCTTGTGTAAAGTCATTATCTGTGAAAAGCTCCTCTTGCCCCTTCCCTACTCAAGAGGTACCTCTGATCTCTTTTCTGACCCTATAGATTAGTTTGCATTTTCTGGGATTTTATATAAACGGACCCGCACAGTGTGTGCTCTTTCTTTGTTTGTTTAGGTTCTTTCACTCAGCATAACTATTCTGAGATTCACCTGCTCTGTTACATGTATCATCGTTTCCAGCCCTTTTATTACTCAGCGGTTTTCTTTTGTGTGGAAATAAAATGGTGTGTTTATTCTTTCTCCTGCTGATGGACATTTGGGTTGTTTCCAGTTTGAGGCCATCACAAACAAATCTGCTATGAGCATGCATGTGCACATCTTCTACCTGGGTAGATGTGTGTTAGTTTCACGCTGGTGTGTGTCATGTAGCCACCGAAGTGTGGGCTCTACCTGCTACACAGCCCTGTCAGCACTTAGGATGTTTGATCTTCTTAATTTTAGCCGTAACAATAGCTGTAGGGTGGTGTCTCAGTATGGCTTTAGTTTGCATTTCCCTATCTACCAGTGATGTTGAAAATATTTTCCTGTGCTTATCTTCTACCTATATGTCTCCTTTGGTGGAGTATCTACTTAAATCCTTTGTGTAATATTAGTATACTGAGTACCTGGGTGGTTTTCAATGAGTTCTAAGAGTTATTTCTATATTCTAGACACAAATTCTTTATCATAGACATCCTTTGTAAATATTCTCTCTGTGGATGGATAGACAATGCTCTTCATGCTTTTGACAGTGTCTTCTCAAGAGTGCAAGTTTCATTTTGATGAGATCCAATTTATGAACTTGCTCTTTTATGGACTGTGCCTTCAGTATTATAACGAATATGCAAGAAATCTTTGCCTAGCTCAAGGTCACAAATATTTTCTTCTATGTTTTCCTCCAAAATTGTATACTTTTAGGTTTTACATTATCCATTTTGAGTTAATGTTTTCATGTGGTAAGAGGTATGGCTTGAATTTATTGAAGTGTATATGGTCACATAGATATCCAGTGGTTCTGACAGCTTTCATGGGCAAGGCTGCCCCTCTTCAAGGGAGGTAACTTTGTAAGAATTAGTTGTTTCTAAACAGAAAAGGACAAATAGTGTATGATTCCACTTATATGAGGTACTTAGAGTCATCAAATTTACAAAGGTAGAGGAGAAAGATGGCAGCCTGGGCTAGACAGACATGCCTCTCTCAAAGATCAAGAGTGCAAAAAATAGCTTTGAATACAAAATTTTAAATATGAATATAAAATTACAAATGTATCAGTTATTCAAATGTAAAACATAGGACTCCACAAATTCTAGGGGGAAAAAGGATGAATTCCCCACATAAAAGTTAAGAGTAAGGAAAGCTTCCTGGATTATGACTCAAAAGTCCATTTTTTTGCTACAACTCAAAATTAAAAACTGGATTACATAGAGTACAAATTAAAACTTTGCATGGCCAAAAAAAAAAAAGAGAGAGAGAGAGAGAATAAAACAGAATATCAACACAGACAAGTTAAAATGCAATAGTAACAAAAAATGTTTTGCAACTTCTCCACAAGCTTATAAAGAACTTCTAAACATTGAGAAGAAAAGCACTGGCAAGCCAACAGAAAAAAATGGGCATAGGTTGTAAATAAAATGCAAATGACCCCTAGTCATAGGAAAATATACTCAACTTCACTAATATATAGAAAACCACAAATTAAAATTAGACTGAGGTACCATTTACCATAAATATTGTCAAATATTTAAAAATACAACAATTTAATCTATTACCAATGTGTCATGAAACATGTACTTTCATATCCTGTTAATGGGAATTCAACATGGCACAACTCTTTTTTTTCTTTAAGATTTAATTGAGAGAGAAGAGAGTCAGGAGGAAGGACAGAGGGAGACAGAGTCTCATGCAGACTCCACACTGAGCACAGAGACTGACACAGGACTCGATCTAATGACCATGAGATCAATCACCACCTTACCCAAAACCAAAAGTCAGGCACTTAACCAACTCTGCCACCCAGGTGCTCCAACATGGCACAACTCTATAAATGTCCAGTAATACTACACACACATTCACACACACACACACACACACACACACACACCTTCTGATCCAGCAGTGAGTTCTGCTTTGGATTCAAAGATACACTGACAAAAAGAAGACATGTTATCTGAAGAAAGCTAGTAGTTGTGCAATCATTTATAATAGCAAAAGACCATATATAACCTAATGTCCAGCAATGAAGAATTGGTTTAATAAACCATGGCTCATCTATATCATAGAATATGTAGATCTAAAAAAGGAATGAAAAAAAATCTGTAATACTGATATGAAATTATCTCTATGATATATTTGTAAGAGACAACATCAAGTAGAAAACATCAAGTGAAACAACTTTGATGAAAAAGTGAAAATATGTAAACATATAAACGTTTACTTTCTCAAAAAGAGACAAACGTACCAGGCTGAGGAGGATCGCAAGAACATCCTCAGGCTCCAGGATCTGGTGGACAAGCTACAGGCCAAAGTGAAGGCTTACAAGAGGCAGGCGGAGGAGGCTGAGGAGCAGGCCAACACGCAGATGTCCAAGTGCCGGAGAGTCCAGCACGAGCTGGAGGAGGCGGAGGAGAGAGCGGACATCGCCGAGTCCCAGGTCAACAAGCTGCGAGCCAAGAGCCGAGACGTGGGGGCCCAGAAGATGGAAGAATGAGGCCTTCCAGACGCCCGTTGCCATGCGACACGTGGGGGGAGAGAGGAGGGATGGTGTCGTGAGAAATAAAGTCTCCTAACGCTGAAAAAAAAAAAAAAAAAATAAATAAATAAATAAATAAATAAAAACAGCCACCTAGATGAATGGAGAGAGTATGAAAAGGAGAATTAGATACAAAAAAATTTTGAGGTTTTTATTTTAACTCGAGTTAGTTAACGTACAGTGTTATATGAGTTCCAGGTGTACAATACAGTGATTCAGTGACTCATTCAGCTTTGATGATGACCACAATCCGAGCCCCAACCCAGAATACTTAGCAAACATGATCAATAATTCCTTTTCTGGTAGTGTTACATTTACATGTTAAAATATCAAATTCTATGGTAGAAACATAGGAAAGCAAATCTTCCAACTATGTCTTTCTGGAACTCCTTGGACCTTAACCACTGTATTCCTATATTGTCTCTTTCAATGCTTTTTTTAAAAACTGTTTTTTATTAATTGAAGTCTAGTTAATGCACAATGTTACATTAGTTACAGATGTACAGTAGTACAGTGATTCAACAAATCTATATGTTATGCTATGTTCTCCATAAATGCAACTACAACCTGATGGCTCTTTCAATGATGATTGCACCTCTGCCTGCCACACATCACCACCAGCAGGAAGGATAATTGAGGAGCTTGTAGGTGAAAGGAGGACAGTCTCATTTATGCAGCAAATGACAATCTTTCATCAGGCCTGGTATAAGACCATCCAAGTCAATATTACATCACCCTATTGACTGAAGTAAGGGAAGACTTTTGGGAAGTCCCATTGATATTGCAGATAATTATCTTAAAATCCCTTAGAGGACATGGATGCCATCATCCAGGCATGCCTGACATGTAGGGTAGAGCCAGCACAGAGTATGGGTCTCCTGTTGGGGCCTACAGGGTGACAAAGGCCACTGCCACCCTCACTGGCCTTGAGTACTATAAACCTGAGATGGTTTCATGATTGGACCCAGCAATAAGAATCAACACTTAGCCACACCAAAGGGTCATGGCAGATTGTTGCCTACCCAATGCTCTGAACTTGCCCTCTGTCAACATGCATGACAGTCATCCCTAATCGGCAATGTGCCACTGCTGCTGTGACTTGATCTTATGAAGGAAATACTATGGCTGCCAGTGGGATCATGTGGACCCATGTGAGGCAGTGGGTTTGGGAGAATGCCAGAGAGAAAGCCCCAGGGCTCCTCAGGCATCTGATTGAAGCTGCCTACTAGGTGAGGATACACCAAGGGGGAGAGACACCAGAACCCACATGGGTTCCATCCAACCGGCTGGCCCCATCCACCACACATGGCACTTAAGAGAATCTAGATTGGTTACCTTAGTCCAATTTAAAAATGCATCAGTTTTGCCTTCTTGGCTTCCATCATACAGCTCTCGTCCACATGAGACAAATGTGTGTGTGTGTGTGTGTGTGTGTGTTTTAAGATTTTATTTATTTATTCATGAGACACAGAGAGAGAGAGGCACAGACACAGGCAGAGAGAGAAGCAGGCTCCATGCGGGGAGCCCGATGTGGTACTCGATCCCCGGACCCTGGGATCACACCCTGAACCAAAGGCAGACATTCAACTGCTGAGCCACCCAGGTGTCCCAACAAGATACAATTGTTTGGTGATTTAAAAACCAACTAAACACCACAACAAGTTGAGCATTTATGATTGGTCTCTAAAATAAACTCTGCTCTTTCAATGATCTGATTTACAAGGCCTATCTATCTTTATTTTTTCACGGCCCCTCAACATATGCAATGTTTCTTTCCATAAACATATGCACTTACAATGAAGCTTCGATTTTATTTTATTTTTTTTAATTTTTTAATTTATTTATGATAGTCACAAAGAGAGAGAGAGAGACAGAGACACAGGCAGAGGGAGAAGCAGGCTCCATGCACCGGGAGCCTGACGTGGGATTCGATCCCGGGTCTCCAGGATCGCGCCCTGGGCCAAAGGCAGGCGCCAAACCGCTGCGCCACCCAGGGATCCCTGAAGCTTCGATTTTATATTTACATTTAAAACAAGACTTTTCAAATGAAGAAGCAACAACATGTTTCTATTTATCTCAAAATCTTTCATTTCAGTGGCATTTCTTCTCTTAGATACCATTTCAGGCAGTATTCACCATCTTACTGATTGAAGTTCATTTATTTGATGACAATATTGATTGTTTTCAGGAGGCAAATGCCTTTATCAAATAATGTGTAATATGTTGCGTTTTTCCTAGTCATTAAGGATGTGTGTGTACAATGCTAAAAATAAAATGCTGGCTTCCTGCAAGTATAAAAGAAACTCGTTGCATAACATGTGCTGTTTGGAATCACCCTGTCCCCCACGCAATGTGGCCCCCCACCCTTGCTCCGCTTAATAAAAGCAGGGGACAAAATAATAAATTTTGTCATGAACTTGAACCACTCAGGCCGGTCAAGGCCAGAGAACCTACTTTTGGTGCAAGTTGAAGAGCTCTCTTAATACACACTGCATTTGTTTGGGTCTAAAAGGGTTGAGCTCTGGTAAAGAAGCTCATTACATCCACTGTAAGCAAGTAGCCTTGCTCTGAGATTCCCAAGCCAGGTAATTGTCACTGTAAACATGTGTACATCTGGGTCTCCGGTATGCTTTCTTCCTCAAGGGATGCCATTTGGTATGGATTAAAATTCTGTCTTCTTGAACATTATTGACATGCAGTCATAACAATTTCATCAGAGGTGATATATGCCATATTCAAAAATCTTAAATCCCAAGGATCTCAGTGATACTAAGATTCAGACATTTCCGTGCATTCTTAAGCTTCATTTTCAGATAGTACGTGGGCATGGAAAAGTCAGTTAAGCTTAGCAGAGATGACTGAAATGACAAAAATATGATTATGATCAGTGAGACGGATAGATACTACCTAGATGTCCACCTGTTTATTGAACAATAGGATGCTATTCTCAATATGTACCTCATAAGTTTGTGTATATACTTGTACACATGTATACAATGTCATATATGCAATATAGGTATACACCTGAAAATTATGTAATAATTAGATCAATAAAATGTCAAAATGTGAATTTCATTTGCAGATAACCTTCATAAATTTAGCTTTTGGAAACAGATAATATAGTCATTCATACATGTGAGAAATGTGGAGAAAAGGTTTCAGCTCTGCACACATCAGTTCAGGAAGAAAATGTCACTGGATTGCAAGGGATTGGCAGGGCACACTGTGTTGGAAATTATGAAGAGAGGACATTGTAGCAATGATAAATGCTTCTGGACACTTCATCCATGTCTTTGCTCCAAAATCACAGACAGAGGTCTCTGGGTCAGAAACTGTAGAGATGTTCTCTTGTCTCATCTAATTCTGCCTATATTGTAGCGCTGATCCAGGTATGTGTTGTGAATAAAATATCATATGTCATACTGAAATAGGTACTGAATTCTCGTAAAGTGGCAATGTAGTTTCTTATTATGTGTTTTGATATCTGTGGTCTTTGTTCTTTATTCAAAAAGTGTCCAGACATCATATATTATAGTCATCCAAGTTTCTTATTTCTTACTTACTTGTAAATAAAGCAGAGCTAAGAGTGTTATGGAAATACACAAATTGGATTATGTCGGTATTTTAACTTTAGAAAGGATTATAAGAGAATGCAATTTTGTGATCTAAATGTTTAGAACAAAACAAAGATATGATTATTATTAATAGTCTATATTTACTTTGAACCCCAGTTAATCATGGTAAGGGTTAATTAATCTTTTTAAAATCTCTAATCCCATTATTGAAATTCTGAATATCAAAAAAAAAAAAAAAAAGAAATTCTGAATATCAGCCAAATATGTCCCAAATAATGAAGATAACTGAAGCTCTTTATGATTTTTTTAAGTTTGTCCAATATTTCCAAATACCCATTTTTATGACATATTTAGTCACCAAATGAGCCTGTATCTTCCTCCAGGAAGAGAAACTCAAGTAATGTGGATATAAGTTTTGAGGCAAATCACAATACCCACTTTGCCTCTCTAAATAATGTCCCATCTCAAAAGCTTCTCCCAGGTCAAAATGATCACATCCAAAGTCTGCTAGGTGGTCAGCATGGAGAGTTTGGGAGTTCTAAGTAGCTTCTGGTGATAAGGAAAGCCTGAAGCAGAGAACAGTGGAGCAGAACACAGGGAGCGAATGTATATAATGTATATATAGAGATATCCATGTCCATACAAACATGCACACACACACACACATTCATGCACACATACATTATAGATATAAGTGTAGGTAGAGGGATGCCTGGGTGGCTTAGTGGTTGGGCCACTGAGTGATTTGGCTCAGGCCGTGATCCTGGAGTCCCAGGATCGAGTCCCGCATCGGGTTCCCTACATGGGTCATGCTTCTCCCTCTGCCTGTGTCTCTGCCTCTCTCTCTGTGTCTCTCATGAATAAATAAATAAACTCTTTTTTTAAAAAAGTGTATGTAAGGATGGAGACATACATAAAGATAGGTATAGGGGGGATCCCTGGGTGGCTCAGCAGTTTGGCACCTGCCTTTGGCCCAGGGCACAATCCTGGAGTCCCCAGATCGAGTCCCACATCGGGCTCCCGGCATGGAGCCTGTTTCTCCCTCCTCCTGTGTCTCTGCCTCTCACTCTCTCTCTCTATGTCTATCATAAATAAATAAATAAATCTTTAAAAAAAAAAAGATAGGTATAGGTATGGACATTGCTACAGAACATTCCTCACACCTCTTGGCACTCTAGCACTAGTTTACAGAGAAAGCAGTAAAGGTAATCATCCAAGACTGATTCCCTGAAGGCTGGCCTCCCAGCCTCATCCTCCTCCAAACCTCCCCAGAAATTAGCTTCGGCCCCATGCAAATGACAGCCATCAGTCTTAGTCAATCACAGACCTCAGTCCCTAACTTCACTTCTGTCTCTTAGAACCCGGAGGAAGCTAGCATTTTCTGAACCTGAAATGCTGCCCTGGCCAGTTTTTTCAGTCACTTGCCATGTCACACAGTCATTCCTACAAGGCAGACGCCCGCACTGAGTCATGCCAATGGAGGGGTTTGGAGTTATCCCTAGCATGAACACGGAGCTAACAGGATGAACCCCAAGACAAGGTTCTGTTATGTCACCCTGCTCTTGCATCCCATTCCCGGCCACACCAGGGAGGGGATCAATGCTTCCCAGAGTGTATAATTTTAAGGCCTTGTAGGCTGAGAGCAGGGTGTCTCCCCTGGGTGCTGGTTGGTCTGGCTCTTCTGGTTCTCTGAGCACTGACAAAGATTGCTGTAGATAAAGGGGGCCCCTCATATCTGCTACTGCTCCTGACACTTGGCAGGGATGTGGTGTCTGACTAATTGTCCTGAACATTATAGCAGGCTTGTTTCCTCACCTTCTCTGTCACTCAGACCATCCACTGAAAAGTAGAATTCCCTTGGAATATCTGCAAGAATTCTTTGAAAAATATCCCTGACAAAAGCTTAATTTTACTTGATTGTATTCTGAAAAAAAAAAAAAATTAGAGCAGGGGAGGGAGTACAGAAGCAACTCAGGGCACAGGAAAATCTATTGCTTGAAAAGTCCCGCTGGATGGATAACATTTCACAACTTTCACTAAATATCCTTATGACTCTCACTTAATGTTTCTAAAAACAAACAAACAAACAAAAATTATTGCAAGCAGTTCCTTCTTCCAAAGGACTCATGGCAGCTATCCATGCTTCCACTTCTGCCTTTCAAGAGGCAGAGTAGTCTAAAAGCAAGTGGAAGGCATCTTTGTCTTTTAGAGCTTTGTGTCCTTTTCTAATTTTTTTTTTGAATTTTTATTTATTCATGAGAGACACAGAGAAAGACAGAGACACAGGCAGAGGGAGAAGTAGGCTCCCTGGGGGGAGCCTGATGCAAGACTCCATCCCAGGACCCTGGGATCAGGATCTGAGCCAAAGACAGAGGCTCAACCACTGAGCCACTCAGGTGTGCCTCTATTTTTTTTTTTTTTTAATTATCCTTTTCTTGGCGTGAAAACGTCTGGTGCCTCCTGTTGGAACTGCACAGAACCGAATCCTCGGTCACTGCGTGCATCAAGGTGCCGAATTTGTAACAAGACAGTGGGTTTCTGAGATCCTGGGGCACCTGCAAGGCTGCACACAGGGGCACCGTTTAGCTTGAGACAAAGACAGCAGAGTCTCAGATGTGCCCACTACAGGTGCCTGCCCTTGGAGGATGACAATCATAAAGCGATCGGCTTTTTATTTATTTTTATTTGTTTAATTGGAGTTCAATTTGCCAACATTTAGCTGACACCCAGGGCTCGTCCCGCCTAACCTGGGGAGATTGCGCGCGCCCGTCACCGCCTGGGCCGGAGGGGACTCTTGCCTGGCGCCGGGAGCCGCCGGAACCACGGACCCAGAAGCGATGCAGCCAGACCCGTCTCCCCCTCCAGCCTCCTCAGCAAGCCCCACCCCCACCCCACCCCTGGTCTCTTCCCACCTTCCAGAAAGAACGCAAATGCCACCCCAAGGCCAGGCCAAACTTCTCCGGGAAGGCTCCCAGACCATGGTAAAGCGCTTTTCTGTCCTTGGATGCTTAAGGAGGCTTGGGAGGCCACCTGGATCCAGAGGAGAATGAATTAGGAACGCGATGCTCTTAATTTGAATACAGCATCTCGCGTCTGGACCTACGCACCCAGGGCTCACTCCCGAGGCCACCAAGGCGGGTCCCCGGGCGCCCTCTGCGTGGCGAGGTCAGCGCGCAAAATTCAGCTCCGACCCACGTGCCCCACAGGAAAATCAATGCGCTTTCGGTCTTGCCAACCTAGTTATTTTTCTTTAATGATTTTGGGCTAACTACACGCGGCGAACAATGTTCCCTAGAAATAGATTAACTCGGCCTTTCAGGGCATGTGAGCTGGCGCCCAGCGTTGGTCGCGGGGACAAAAGCCCAGCCCGCAGCACAAAAGCTTCTCCCCTCTCTTTCGGGGCTTTGATGCTGCTTTCAGCCCTTCTGCGCCCTGACAACCTCATCGCTTGTGATTGATCTGAGAACCTGTGCACTTGGATCCCCTGAAACTTTTTGTCTCAGTGTCACTGGCATCTACTTTGCATTCAGGTCCCGTATCTGTGACTTCATCATATCCATGTCCTGCCACCAGATACAGAAGCGCTTTGTTCGGCCTCTCTTCATGCGGGAGGAGTGTTTCCTAGGGGTTGCTTCTTGTTCTCCAACATGAAAATGTGTGAAGCATAAAACTCCAGCTGTGAATACTTACCTCCCTGCAGTGTTAAAAAGTTCAATATACAAAACACCTGGTTTCAAGTAAAATGTACATCAAGATATACGGCAGAGAGACAGATTTAATATACCCCATAGGGCCCTGAGGCGGTTTTTAAAATTAAAGACACAACGCACTTTCTTTTTTTTTTCTTCTCAGATGCGGTTTTACTATTTTACAAATAATGAACCAATAAACATCACACAGTTGAAGGGAGGGTGGAAAAGACGATTGTCATGTAAATGAGAATCCTGCTCTGAGTTACCTCCACACTTTGCAAATAGATTCCTGGTCAGTAAAAATTCTTTCTTTGTGCCAGTGAAAAATGTGATAAATGTGGCAACATTTGATTTAAATTCAGTAGAGTATCTCTTTAGCTTTGGTGACCTGCGCAATGAGAGGAAAGTGGTAGAGGGGCCTTTTTAATGAGAGGAACCCCTGCATCTCCTTACCTTCCCAGAAGCCGAAAAATGTGAGGAATTAATATTAAGGACATCAGATCCAACAAAAATTAAACTTCACATTTTTTTTAGAGGAGAAAAAATTAGGAATAAATACCACGACTAGAAAACTGAAGATGACAGGCAACATTTTTATATGTCAGCTACAAGTTGTTAATGGGAGAAAATACCTTCATCGTGTTATTCTTCTTTGTCTGAATTTCTCACGTCAAGGAAAAGAAAGAGCAAAGTGGGTGTCCCCAGCAAGTTTGGGGAGGGTGGGTGTCTGGAGATACAAGGACTCATCTGAGTGTGCACAGTCTCCTTTGAAAAATGAGCCAGAAGCAGCAGCAGCAAGTATATTCGCTGTTCTCACTTTCCCTCCCTCACTGATCACAACTGTTCGCCCTCCTCCGGCTGGTCTCACCTGCTCCTTTGGCCTTGAGTTTGGAGGACAGTCAGTGCCAGTTTCTGCCCAAACATCAGAACAGCTTCCCACTGTAATCACTGGGTGATGATCAGGTCACTCGCAATATTCCACGTTAGAAAAGGTGGAAAGAAGGAAAAAAGGCCTCAGTTCAGCACTGCATCTCACTGCAGCCCAGGCACAGGTGATAGAAAGCTCCGACCCTCTGGCCAGCCCTGAGTTCAAGTCTCACAGGTGCTTACCTGTCCCTGTGACCCGGGAAATGACTGTGCTGCATGTTCCCTATCTGTAGAGTGGGAAACTAAAGCAATCTCGTTGCACTTTGAAGAGGATGATATGAGTTCCAACAGGAAAAAAAAAAAAAAAAAAGTTTAGAACAGTTCCTGTCACAAAGAACAACAGCACTCTTAGCCATCATCACCATCATCATCACCACCATAGTCATCGTCATCTTACACAGGTTTTAGAAACTTTTGGGTTCTATTTTACTTAATCTTTTGCTGAACGTTTATTTAAAATATTTGGCAGGAATAAGAAGATACTGGTATTCTATATAAAATACTGATGAGGTCATTCAGATACTCAACCTCCAGGATACTCTCCTTTTAAATCAAGGAAGCTGCACTGGATTTGGAAGTTGGCATACTGAGGTGCCAGGAGTGGTTCTAGTTTTAGTTCAGCAAGGATAAAACTGATGTATCATTTAGCCTCTTGAACTCCAAAGGCCTAGTCAGAGTCTCCTATGTTTATGCAAGGGTGCTCTGGAACAATAAAACATTTCTGCAGTCAATTAGTTCTCTTGCTCTCTGCAATAATCATTTTCTTCTCCTCATAAAAAGAACCAACACCCCTCCTTACTTTTCCATTCACTGGAGTAAGATGATCTTGCCAGAGAAAATAGAAGCTATTGGCTGGGCCAGCTCTCAACATATTGCAACCTGCATAAGCAACCTCTTTCCGTCGTATTAAACCAGATATATATATATATATATATATATATATATATATATATATAGTCTATATAATATATATATATATATATATATATATATATATATATATATTGTCTAAGGCCAGTCTAACAATGTATGTTTCAATAATCTGTAGTCTCCACGCTTCCACACCTGCCACCTCCCTGCTCATTCTCAGCACAGCCATAGTCATCCTGGTAGTCAGAGAACATCTCTTCTCTGCTGAAAACCTGCCAGTGACTCCATCACCCTCAGAGTAAACACCAAAGGCCTTCTCTTGACTTGCAGAGCCCTAGAATCAGAGTTCTCAAGATGTGTTCCTTGAAGGAATGGCATCCCATCCCCTGGATACTTGCTAGAAGTGAATATTCTCGGGCTGCATGTCAGACATGGAATCAGAATTTCCAGGGGCCCCCCAGGTGATTCTGATGCATTGTTATCCTTTATTCTGTTCTGAACTCCAGAGTTCTCTTTCATTTTTATCAAGCACCCCAGTCATGGTCCCACCTCGGGGCACGCAACTTTGTGTTTACTCTGCTTCACGCATCATTCACCCACCAAGACTCACACCTTCATGCCTTGCCTTCTAACTATATTGACTCAGATGTCACCTTCCCAGCTAGGGTTTTCTCAAACAGCCTATTTTGAATTTCATCTTCCTCATCTCTATGCATTCTATCTCCACTTCTTGTTACATTTTCTTTTGTCCATCGCATTTATTGTCTCATCAAATACAAAACATTTCACTTCTCATTTTTGCCTTGTGGCACTGTCATATGAATGCCTCTCCTTCTGGCATCACTTTCAGCCCTGGTTCACAAGTCTAACCCTATGGCCTGGAACTGTGCAAAGGTGGGTCCTATCTGAAGTTCACCTTGTGGATACATCAGTTTTTCCTTACACCAGGGCATGTGTGTAGCTGCAGCTTTTGCTGTAGCAACAAATAATCCCCAAATCTTAAGGTCTTAAAACAATCCTGTTTTTCTTGGTCAGGGTCACACCGGACTCTAGGGAAAGTGCAGTTCTGTTAGGATCTGCCAGACTTTACTGGACTCGGCTCAGCTCAATCCCCTTTTTGTTCTGAGACATAAGGTGAAAAGAAACCCCTCAAGGAGGGGCACATGGGTGGCTGGGGGGTTGAGTGTCTACGCCTTTGGGTCAGGTCGTGAACCTGGGGTCCTGGGATTGAGTCCAGTGTTGAGGTCCCCACAGGCAGCCTGCTTCTCGAACCTCTGCCTATGTCTCTCCCTCTCTATGTCTCTCATGAATAAATAAATACAATCTTTGAGAAAAAACAGGAAAAGAAAGAAAACCCTCAAGAAGTAGAGTGAGGTAGGGGATACTTGCCTTGTCTCTAAAAGGTTCTGCAAAGATGTGACAAATATCCATTCACATCCCACTGGCTAAAGCTAGAGGGCCAACCAAAATCTATGGAAAAGTGAACATATTCCTTCAATAAGACCGGGTAGTAGGGAGAGGGAGAGGAAAAGAGTTGGAAACAAATAATACAATCTACCACAATGTGGAATCCCTCCAAAGGTGAGGTAATGTTTCTTGGATTTCAGAGAGTTGCAATATTTTTGAAAAAGAGACAGTCCTGGAGAGAATCACCATGTTGTGAGTATAGAATGTCTAGCAGGATATACAGGGAAATGGGAGCTTTTCCCTATAAAGGTATGGGGACTTTCCTCTGTCAAGTAAGATTATGGGGGAGAAAGAGATATCCTCGCTTTTAGTACCACACCCTTAAAGCTTGCTTAAAATTGTTTACAAAATGGGGCAGCCTGGGTGGCTCAGCGGTTTAGCACCACCTTCAGCCCAGGGTATGATCCTAGAGACCCAGAATCGAGTCCCACATCGGGCTCCCTGTATGGAGCCAGCTCCTCCCTCTGCCTGTGTCTCTGCCTCTCTCTCTCTCTCTCTCTCTCTCTCGTGGTATATTTTACTTTTGTAATGATTATTTTCACTGGGATACAATGCAGATAGTTTAGCATCATGTTGGAGTAGAATACAGTTTACCAATAAGCATGATACTTACCATTTTTACCATGTTCATAATTAATTAATTTAGCAGGATTAAGTACCTGCACAATACTTTGCAACTATCACTTCTTCCAGTTTTAGATTTTTCTCAGCAATCCAAGTGGAAACCTCATATCTATTAAGCAGTCACCCTTCATCCTCTGTCCGTATTATATCTCTGGGTTCACCTGTCCTGGGTATTTCATATAAATGGAATCCTATAATATATGGCCTCTTATCTCTGGCTTCTCACACTTAGTAGAATCAAAGTTCATCCATGGTGTAGCACATATCAGAATGTCACTCTTTTTCTGGCTGAATAATACTCCATTGTATGGAAGGACCACTAGTTGTGTATCTGTTCCTCTTCTGATGACATTCAAGTTGTTTCTATCTGCTGGCTATTGTGAATAGCGCTCCTGAACATTTGTGGGCATGTATTTGTTGGAGCACCTGATTTCAATTTGGGGGGGGGCTACACTTAGAGGTGGGTATAATTTCTTATTATAATGAGAATTCTCTTATTTGAACGAGAATTGAAATAAGCTAAATGGATATGGTAGGGCAATATTTTAGATGATGACAAAGGTTTTTTTTAAACCACATTTTCCTTGTTACCCATATTCCACCCAACCCGGCCCCCACACACCAATCTGTTCTTTGCTTGGGGAGGAGTACATATATAGCCTAGAATAAAGAGTTACAGAATAAATTTCTTTTTTATTTGAGCCAAACATTTCAAATGCTAGAGTCAGGCACTTGAGATAAAATATCTTTGACATTCAGAAGATATATGTTTCAAATATCAGCACCGAAAACATGATGAAATGGGCCGTAAGATGTATCTGTAAACAAGAGATTGGAAAGAACATATATGAGAAACTCATCTAATCTCACCAGTAGCCCTCCCAGCCTCTCCCCACTGCTTCCCATCCCAAACCCACTAAGACAGTCATCATCATTTGGTGAGAGAAGGAATCCAAATTATGGGAAGAGCAAGAGGGTCAGTAATGGATGCAAAGCAAAGAAAAAGAAGCATTTTCCCCTGACTTTCCCTGATAGGGGGTGGGAACCTTGGGGAAGGGGTAACAAAAAGATGAAAACTTCAGTTAAGTTTTGGAGATATCTCCAAAGATAAAGAACCTACACCTTTGTTCTCTGGAAAGCCCAGTGGTATAGACAGCCTGATTCCACAGGGAGCTGGAACAATGAATACCAATGGCTTAGTGCCTTCTCTAAGGGCTTGGGGATGAGCACATCCTCTAAGACACCCTGCCTAGGGTTCACACCGCGAAGTGGCCCAGTCAGGGCTGGAAGAACTAAGTGCAAACCTAGTGACTGGAGACCGAAGTGAGACCTCAGACATCAGATGTTATTGGCTAGAAATAGCGGCTCATGACCTTCAGAGAATTCCATCACACATGTCAGGAATAATGCCTGGGGCTTACCTGTGACTTACAGAGTACAAACCAGTGTTTGGAGTACTTAAAATGTATTAAATAATTTATCAACACTATGGAAGAGGTACTGTTATTGTAATGTTGCTATAGATACAGAAATTAAGGCACAATTAGGGTATATAACTTGTCCAAGGTAGTGCAGCTAGGAGGAAGAGTTGAAATGATGTGTAACAGCTCCCATCTTCCTTCCTCATCTCTGGAGAAGGAAATGGGTCAGAAGATGTCAGATTTGATAGAGCATCTGAGGCTGGATTTTACCTTGAATTGTAAGATTAAGGATTTTGCCATCAGTGGACATTTAGATCTAGCCGCTGCATGGCTACCTACCTTCCTATCTATCTCTTATTACTTACGAAGCTCTACTTTACTTCCACTGCCCAGAACACTGCTGGCTTCAGCATAAACATATGAAAATGTGCTTGAGGAATCAACAAATAAAATCAAGGAGTTTATTTTTTAATTTACCAAGATGCCTAAACTGATCATTACATTCATGATTTTGTAAACAATTGAAATAGGAGCAGTATAAGTCAGCATTCTCTGAACTTTAACATGTTTTTGAAATTTATATTGACTCAAATGTTGAGTAATGTAGCTGAACAACAGTCAGTGTGAGAGCAACAGATTTTACCGGCTTAAAATTTCCAGTTTGGCAGAATACTGAATCACAGAATGTTATATCTAGAAGGCATCAATACTGTCCTTAAATAGATGAAAAAACTTTGGATGTATAATTTTAAGATAGTTCCCATTGCTAGATAATTACAGCAAAAGTCTGAATAGGACACTGGTCATACAATTGTCATGTCCCTGGTCTATTCTTGGAGAGCTTGTATGTCCTTGAAATTAGTATAGCTTTCATTTTTTTAACTTAATCTTCCTTATAAAAGTAAAGTGTTAAATGGGCCAAGAGAAAAAAAAATGTTTAGACAACCTAGCACTCCAATAACTTTATTTTAAATCAATAAGCATGTATCCCTCTCTACCCTGCTGCTGCAAGCTAAGGAATTTTATTAAACCAAGACTATATATTTCTATTACATTAAATTAGAGTAGTTGTTTATAAGGCTAAACAGGGCATTATTATGAAAACCTCATGCTGTTCTATCAATCACAGCTCAGGTTTCTAACTAGTCATTTTTTTTAAAAAATTCATTTATTTATTCATTGGAGAGAGAGAGAGGCAGAGACACAGGCTGAGGAAGAAGCAGGCTTCCTGCAAGGAGCCTAATGTGGGACTCGATCCTGGATCCCGGGATCATGTGCTGGGTGAAAGGCAGATGCTCAACCACTGAGCCACCCAGGCATCCCTCTAACTAGTAATTTTAAATTTAGCTTGCATTTACCCTGGCATCTATTTCCATAAGTTCTGTATAGGTAGAGAGGATACGATATTTATATTTTGAATAACAGACCAACTTTAAAAGTGGTACAAATTAGTCCTTGCATCAAGTAGAATGACTTGCCTATTTTCACCCTGAAAATTAGTAGTGCATCTAAAAACCACTTTTAACAACCCAATTACCCGATTAATACTAGAATAGTAAAAGTAATGTTCTAATTCAATTTTATCTATAACTTATAGATAATAATAATTTTGTCTAGAACTTCTAACTTAAGAAAAGTGAGACAGGGCAGATATTTTGCTGCATACTTTTAATGTACCATGCCCATATCAATTTTGAAGGACAGTGTGTTTGAAGGCATAGTCAGGGGAGGTTCTGCCAAAATAAGATTGCAGAAGGATATATATGAGGTAGAGGAGTCTTTGTGTACTTCTGGTCTCTGATTTTCTGTGTTTTCACCTTACCGTCTCTACATTGCCCTTCTTTCAACAAGACGTGCAGTGGCTTCTGTAACATAGAGTACACAGACGTTCCCGAACACAGCAATGCTCTCTAAACGGTACCATCTAGTGAACTCCTTTCACTGTAAGTGATGTCAGAGGCAGGCTATACATGAAAAGACTCCAATAGCCCATTCTAGGGAAAATGAATTCCATCTTAGCTTGATTTGATGTGAGAAGAAATGTACAAATTTGATATTTGGGCAGAATATATTTTAGAATCAGTGCACCACACTGGCAGCCCATTCACAGACGCTGCAGGTACCTTGATGCTTCCCAAAGCTGCTAAAAACACAAATTGGATTATGCCATAGTTGTCATTTAAACTCACAGTGAAAATAGTCTGATAAATGTCAGCCTGCCACTGGGCTGCTTAATTGTTCTATTTTGCTATAAGCCAACATGATAAGGTACAATTTATTCAATATAACATTATGGACAAACAAATATTTAACAGGTCCTGATTAAAATCTATTGCCAAATAACAATACAGCTTCGATATCAGTGACAGCTGAACACCAACATAGGATTGCACGGACAGCTGAATTTGAAGAAAGAAGTGGCTTGAATTTGAGCTCACAGGAGCTCAATGCATTAAAATCACCTTACCGTGCATTCTGTTAGAAAAGTGAGAAGAAAAAGATTAGAAAGCAATTGGCTACAATTTCGTCATGAGCTGGGGAAACTTTGCAGCTTAGTAATTATTTCCATGGATACAGACTATAGGGGTTGCATGCAGAAGGTCTATGTGGGACAACCTTCTAGAAGAAACTGAAGAAGGCAGAAATGAACAGAGGGCAAAGTTCATATGCAATATGGTTGCAGCTGAGCCTATGAGAAGCTGTGGAACTTTTATAAATCTTCAGTCACTGGCCACGGGCTGCCCCCTTGGGCAGTGTAACCTTGGGAAAGGCATTCCCTGTGGCTGAAGGCAGTTCCCAGGGAGAGGTCCATCTGTACTCCTTCTGAAGCCAATGCCCACAGCATGTGGGAGACAGATATGTTGGTCCTGAACTGGGTGTCTGGCCAGAGCCCTACAGTGTGCACTTCCTGTCTGTTTAAACCACCTTAGAAAGGTAATATGTGCAGAGCAAGACTTTACCCACCTGCCCAGAATTCATTAAATCTACACAGAACACAAACAATGACTAACAGAGTGTGAAGCTTAACACAGGATGGTGTGGAGGGTCAGGGCTCCCTCATAAAGTGGTTTATACCTGGTAAATGCTGACACTCCCTCTTTTCACAAGTGGATCAAACCTCTATGTCTAATGTAAACCAGCTTTTTGACCTGTGATTCTATATTCTGGCTCATTAATGAAACCACCAGTGGTCACCTTTCTATATACTTATCCATAATGTGTTGCCTGCAGGACATATCACAAAGTCATGCTTCATATTCTGAAGTTTGGCATTCAGGTGGGATTACTAGCTAAACTATTCAAACATTCCACTTGCACTCAACCCTGGTGTGATCATCACCTTTAGTCTATGCTCAGTCAACCATACTATATAGACATCATCTAGAAATGTACTTTCCAGGCTGATTTCTTCAGCTTTTGTTTCGTTTAAGGAGGAAGGATGCACATTCCAAATGATCTCCGGACCAGAAACCCTGGAACACAGACCATTTTAAACACAGCAGCTGGCTAGATCCTAACCACAGGAGTACCTGTGCTAAGACCGCCTGGCTTGTGAGGTTTTGAGGTTGAGATGAGATCTGGAAGTTTGAGAAACAGGTTTGAGAATAATAACACTTGAGACCTCCCTTTGGATGCAGGCTGTAGTTTGAATTAACTGCATTAGTCATTTTGCATTTTGCTTTCCCACAAAGACATATTTGCATAGTTTGGAATGAAAACAACATATCTAATCTCATATCAAACTCGGTAAGCTGTTACCATATGTAATATGTATGCCTGCATACATTATCAGTGGCCACAAAACTTGCTAACTTTCCAAAGAACATATACGTTTCAGATGTGTAAGAGCCTCCTCATGGAGACTGGGCAGCAGCTGTGGCCAGTGCTGCCTGACGGTGATGATAAGTGTACATATGAAGTGGGGGGATGGGATTGGGTTGCTAGTGGTCATGAACTTCTGAAAGACCAGGCTGTGCTTTATCCATCATTACTCCTGCCACTACACACAATGAATGGGAAATAATAGGGATGCTGTATTTTGTACTAAATAAACAGAATATTTCTTCTGAACTTCTGTTAGTTCCCCTTTAAAATGACTCAAGCCCTTGGGGAAACATGAGGACTCAAATGGTATTGAGAGCCAGATACTATGCAAGGCTATGCACCTGTGAATATGCAATAAATCTTGGTTGACTGGTTGACTAGTATATACAATACTTCTATGGTTCTCCTTAAGATCAAGCAAAGGACTGAATAATCTTGCAAGGTCTCTTCCAGTCTAATAATTCTGCTTTTGTCTTTTTAGTCACAGATGAAAGATGATACCAACAGCTATAATATTGCCTGTTTCAACGTGTGACCTTTAATAAATGATGCATGGCACATTATGCTCTTCTACTTTAAGCTCATGTGTAGATGGCCCTTTCATTAGAAACTGTGGCCAAGATGCCATTTTGACACCATGGGTCAGATGCTTCACCCCATGGGCTTACTAGAACTTTGAACAAAAGTGTAGTCTCATACCAAATTGCTTCAGGCTAAGTCCATGTTGCTACCATTCAGAAATCACTGTCAATGGGCGATGTCTCCGAGGGTTCCATTTTCTTACATTAACCTTAATGAGTGACAACAGGATCATTTAAGGAGTGAGAGGTCCTTAGGATTTGGTGGTTAAGAGACACAGAGCCCAATGCTTCTTTTTCTTGTTCTCTTCGTGTGACTATGGAATTTGTGCCAGCTCATAGAATACCAATAAATTAAAGAAAGTGTTTTGTAAATTGTCAATAAATGACCCATAATCTCATGGTACAGAGGCTACCTTCCTCTGTTCACATTACAGCATATTTCCTTATAATTATTTGCATGTATAATATAACACATGTGTTTGTTTCATCGTTGTTATCCTGTGTGTCAAATTTTATATCCTGATCTTCACTTTATCATATCCTTCATATTTTTGCCAATAGTTTGGAGTGTTGTGAATGCTTTTCTTCAACACAACTAGTCTTCTGTACCACACACATGATTTGCTTCCATTTTTTTCTTTTTTAAGATTTCATTTATTTATTCATGAGAGACACAGAGAGAGAAGCAGAGGCATAGACAGAGGGAGAAACAGGCTCCGTGTGGGGATCCTGATACAGAACTCTATCCCCAGACCTGGGATCATGCCCTGAGCCCAAGGCAAATGTTCAACCACTGAGCCACCCAGGCATCCTGATTTGCTTTCATTTCTACACTGTAATTCATTCTGCAACTCATATCTGAAGTCCTCCTCACTCCTGAGAAGTTGGCAAGTCCTCTATGCTCCGTAGAACACATTCAGTCCTTTACTTGAATTTTCTGATTACCTCTACCATCATAGCACATGAGAGCCTTCCCTCGATTTCCTGAATAATAGCTAATCTTTTCTTTCCCAAACTCTTTTAGTGCTTGGTCCTTAATGTTGGTGGTTCTCCAGAGTCTCTTCCAGTTAATCTATTATATAAGTGAAGCTGCTGCTCATGTTGAGGCTGACACTCTTTATCTTCCTCTTCTCTCCTCCTGACACATTTTCAAATGCCCATGCTCTAGATCGTTCCTCCAAGGGACACGTGTATGGCTTAACAGTTGATCCCTGCCTTTGGCTTGGGCCCTGATTCCAGAGTCCTGGGATGGAGTCCTACACTGGGCTCCCTGCATGGAGCCCGCTTCTCTCTCTGCCTCTGTCTCTGCCTCTCTATGTCTCTCATAAATAAATAAAATCTTAAAAAAAAAAAACAGATTAGCTCATTCCCCTGCATCCCAGTTGGACTAATATTTATTGGATTCTCACTACTTGTCACTCATAGTTGCATTCTTTAGAAATTAGAAGGTAAGTAAAACTTTATGTCTGACTGGTTCTATAGTCAGAAGATGCAATTTCACCAGCATGCTGGATATATGGCACTTAAAACTCATAAGGTCCCAATCAGACTGCATTATTTCCAAATACAAAACTTCTTCAGCCTCCTGTATTCCCTATCTGGATTAAGGACCTCTTCATGCAACCAGGCAGTAAAGATCAAGCTCTCTGTAGACCCTTTCTCTTTATCCCAGTGAGTTCCCAATTTCTCTTATTCCATTTTTTTCTTTCAACTTACTCTCAGTATCTGATTATCTCTCTCTAGGATTGCTGTAATAAAATTCTAAATGTCCTATCTTCTTCCTGCTTTGCTCCCAGTAATGTTTACTTCAAATTGCTGAGTGAGCCTCACTATAAAAATGGCCACTTACCACTTTTAAAAATATGAACAAAAATAATGATGGCAAAATAATGGTAGCTTCCCATTTCCCAATAAATGATTCCTTCCTAACTGCCTATTGAGTTTAATATGAAATAAAATTAACTATAAGTGAATGAGTTTTCTAACTATACCTTAGCACTAAGTGATTTTAATAAATATTTGATCTTTGAGAATTCAAGTTGTATAGCTGTATGTGAAAGTAGGCTATGAAATTCTCTTTAGTCAGGTTAACCACATTAAGGGAGATATCGCTTAAAGAGATGCAGGTTTGCATAGCAGCTAAGATTTTAGACCAAACTGGAATGACATCTATAGCTAATGTCAATAGCTCACTATATAACTTTACTTATTTTCTTAAAGATTTTATTTATTTATGAGAAAGAGAGTGAGATCATGTGTGGGGGAGGGGCAAAGGAGAGGGAGAGAGAGAGAGAATCTCAAGCAGACTCTCTGCTAAGCCTGAAGCATGCACGGCTTGATCTCACAATCCTGAGATCACAACGTGAGCCAAAACCAAAAGTCAGATGCTTAACTGACTGAGCCATATAAGCCCCCCTAATATAGCTTTAAACAAATGACTTAACCTCTATGTTGTTGAGTTTTCCTCCTTGGTAAGATAAATGATGGTAATGACCTACACAATCAGATTTTAGGTTAATTAAACAAGTTAATACATAGGCAGCTTAGTTATGAGTCTTGCACATAGTACGGGCATAATACATTTTGATTGTTCTTATATCTGGTGATTATTACTAATTCACCAGTAGGTATGAAGGAGCATTGAAAACTATTGACAAGAGGGGAGAAATACCAACATCTTAACAGATATATCTAAAGATATTTGGGGTTCTTCAGTTAATACCTAATATAGGTACAATTAATCATTGAGAAACGCTACATTACTAACATTGTGTCATTGACAAATACTAACAAAGGATGTACAGTGCATTGTTAGGGGCACTAAGCTCTAGAGGGTTTAGTTTTCACCCTTCTTTTTCCTTTTCTTTTTCTTTTTTTAAAAGATTTTATTTACTTATGTATTTATTTATTTGAGAAAGACGGAGAGAGAGAGAGAGAGAGAGAGAGAGAGAGAGAGAGAGAGGAAGCCTGAGCTGGGGAAGGGGCAAAAGGAGAGGGAGAAGCTCAAGCAGACTCTGGGCTGAGTGGGGCTCATTCCCACGACCCTGAGACCATGACCCAAGCCAAAACCAAGTGTCCAATGCTAAACTGACTGAGCCACCCAGGCTCCTCCTTCTTTGTCTTTTTCTATCCCTGGTCAAGTTACTTACATTCTCTGGCCACTGTGTTCTAATCTCTAACAGAGGGAAACTATCTACCTCAAAAAAACCATGTCTTGATTAAAGATAGTGAATGCAAAGCCTATAATTAAAAGTCAGCACTAAATAAATGGTAGTTACTATTATCATTTTAGATAGGATCTGACAGTTTTTTTCATTGAGATCTGAAATTATAAAAGAAAATACACCAGGCTATACAATTAAATAATATGGCTATGTTTTGGAATATTGGAGATGATGTCTAAACTTAACCGTTACTCAACTCAAGAAAGAGCAAGAAAGACAAGTGGCCACTTAAAAAAGGAGCCTAGGCTCGCTTGTATAAGATATCTCCAGGTGCTTAGCGTCTGAAGGCCTGATACCCCTGGATAGGAGGAGCTGGGTTCTGCTGTTAGGGTTTTCTAATTTGACACCACCTTTGAGAGCTGTTAAGTTTGTTTTGTTCACCATAGGATCTCTCAGGTAAAGATTTGGGTGGCTTCAAGTCAGATTTCAGCATTCCCAGGGGAGTGGGAGCTATTTTAGACAATATAAATAATTTGGTTTTATTTAGTCCTGAATTTGGCATTTTGGATTTAAAAGGAGGGGGTGTGAGTATCCTATCAGTGTGTGTCAGTGCTGACCATGTCCCTTTCTCCATTTACTTTTTTTCTCCCTTCCAAAGAAAAACATTCTGAATGACCATATAATTCATGTTAGTAGACTACTTCACCTCCCTTTAAGGGTCTTCTACAATATAATAATCAAATGGCAATTTCCGATTAAGCAAAAAGTATCACTGAAGGCTTCCTTTTCAAGACACTGATGCCATCAAGAAGACTTTCACAAATCCACTGACTTCTGTGAAATTAAGTGCAGAATAACTTCAGACTTGACATAACCCAATCATGAATAAAGGAAATCTTGAGAAAGATATGGGGCATTTGGTAGCTGAAATTTTCTAAAATCACATGATGGCATATGATTTAAGTTTATAATGATTTACTACGTGAGAGTGTTAAGATTCTTCAGTGAAAAGATCCTACTTGTGATCTTGATTAAAAGTCAAATATTGAAATGTATAAGCAAGCAATAAGTCAATCTGAAATGGAAAATCATACTTGGTAAGATTGGGATCCATCTGAGACAGGCACTAGGTCTTCCATGGCATCTACCAATAAATCTCCTTGAGGTATTACAGGTGTGTCTTTTGGCTGCACTTGACCTCACTTTGCCTGTAAGTTAGGAGTGGGGTGAGGAGGCATTTCAGTCAATCAAATTCCTGACAACAGTTCTTTCCACCTTCCCTAATGCCACTATGCTTTCTTTCCCCATCTAACAACCCCTTCTCTGATATGTAAAAATACCATTATTCTTATAATTTTTTAAAGATTTCTTTGTTTTAGAGAGGTGAGGAGAGGGCAGACAGAGAGGGAGAGAATCTCCAACAGACTCCCCACTGCACATGGAGCCCTAGCGGGGCTGGATCTCACCATCCCTGCAGAAACCAAGAGTCCAGTGCTTACCTGACAGCATCACCCAAGTGCCCCAACAGCATTACACTTTCTAACTATATATGTGATAAAGTGAAATTATTCACAGCTGTCTGTGGATTTCTCAAAGACAATTCTGGAGACTTGGGCAAAGATGGTTTTGTTTTCACCAGTCCAGACTAAGAAATCTTACATGGATAATGCAGAATTCAAATAATAGTAACCTCACAAGCCTGGCTGAGCAGATAACAGGGATCACAGTCTCTCGGTAGAAGGCACTCTGGGTGTGCACACATAAGGCCAGGGGGCCTGAAGCCCCCTTCCTCTCCCCAAGCCTGCTGCAGAGCTGGGCCAGCAGTTGCCTCTGCTTTTCTAGCTGCCTGTCCTTGAGTTAGTGACTGGGTCTCAGCCCTCTAAATATGCTGCTGTCAATTTGGACCGTGCATGCTGGAGGCCAAGGCCATTTTCATTGATTCTACTGGCAACACCGACAGGCACATTCAGAAATGGAAAGTGGATCTTCAGAGGAAAAGCCCTTGGTCCACACCTAGCATTATCGGCCTTACACAAATTAAGTTCATGAAAGCCGGCACACCACAGGCAGTCATTATTTCATGCTAAGGTGGCACCAATCCTACTTTCCCGTCGCTTTTACTGCCATTAGAGTCCAAGCTAACGAATGCCACCACTATCTTATTTCCAGTACAATTACTACATTTTGATAAAATGCACTCGGGGTTCTTTCCCAGGAAAAAGCCATGTCAGTAATGCAGCCTCATACTAATCAAAAGCAATTCTGGACAGAAAACATTCATTTTATGAATATAGAAATTTCCCCTATTATATTTGAGGCAGAGTGTGGTAGTGGCATCCAGTGGAGCTACAGGGCAAATCTTGAAAGTAATTTCCTGGCCATAAAAGAAATTCATAATTAGAAAATAAGGTTCATTTAGATAACTTTACTATGAAGTGAATGATGATGGCAGTGGATTTTACTTTCATGTGCTTCATATTTCTTCATTTCCTGGAATTAGGATCAACAAAAATGACTACTTTCCTGTGTATATTCCAGTAGTTCTTGAAAGAATTATTAGGTACTTTTTATATCACTTAATTTATAACTCTCTTCAAATTGTAGGAACTCATGCAGTCATATTTATATTAACATTTATTTGATATAAAAGAGGAAACAAAATCTACAGAAGCTTTTTAAAGAGAAGCATTAAGGGATATCAGTACTAGTGTTTGCAGTGAATGCTTCTGGATGTTTTATCATTTTATTTTGTTATTCTAAAGACAAATTTCAAATACTAAGGAAGGTCCAGGAATGTGGATAGCTTCCTTCCATCAGATGGAAATTGCCTTCCTTTTTTTTTTCTTTTTTTAATTCCTGTATAATTTTTGGGAAAAACCAACAGGGAATAATATTTAGATGACGTTTGTTCTCAAAATGTGAAAAGCATTTTTGTGCTTATATTTCCTGCAAGAAATTTTTACTACTTACTATTGCATTCAATTTTCTGGTCAATTGTATCAACTAATTTCCAATTAGTAAACTCAATTCAAGTTCATGCTATTCCTAAAATGAAGACTACTATGATCATCAGAATCATACCCATTTCATAGATGAGAAAACCAAGGCACAGAAAGGCTCAGTACCTTGCTTATGGTTACCCAGCTTCTATGCAGTAGGGCTGAACTGGAATCTATGCAGTATAACAACAAGGTTCATGTTTTAATCTTTATTCAATGCTGATTTTTTCTGTTTGGTGCTGTCTTATTGTGATACAGTAATAGTAACAGGGGTAAGCTCCGTGTCATTTCTCCGTTTTTAACAATGAAATTAAAAACTAAGAGAAGTTAAGTAATAAGCTAATTATTATAGAATCAAAGTAGAGTTTTTCTGAATTTGGTGGGTTTTCTCCATAGCATCATATTACAGTTAGTGCTTGTAGCTTTGGGAAGCCACATGTATACCATGATTACTGCACAATTATTTTGACTATCAGAAAAGCATAACAATATATCTTTATATACACTTTTATACTCCTTTAGTAGTAATAGATATTTAGAGGCATTCCATTCCAAAATAAGCAAAACAAAATATCCCAAAATATATATTAAGAATAAATCATTGGCATTTTGTCACACTAAATGAATTTAGTGTTTCTATTGCTGGCAAAACAAGTGTGAATCATGAGAAGAGGATTCGTAAGAGTTAGATTTTTATATGGATCCCTGTCACTATTAATTGGTATCAATTAGAAAAAAACCTAAAATCGAAAACCAAATCAAAACAAAAACCAGATTAAAAACATTTTTTACTAAAGTATTTTAACAAAATTATGTACAAACACACACACGAAATTCATAAGCTGTTAAATGAGACAAACAACTTGCCAAATAGTACAAATCCATTGCACGTGTGTGCATGTGTGTGTGTGTGTGTGTGTGCATGTTTACAGATATATGCAGAAAATGGCATCTGGAAGACTCACTAAAAAGTCATTATTTGCACTGGTTAAATTTATATCCTATACTTTGGTAATTTCTACAATATTTGACCATTTTGTGATGGAGAATATGTTATCTTTCTAACAAGGAAAAATAACTATATAATAAAGAAGCAAATAAGTACACACATTTTATTTACAAATACATGTATATGTTTTACTAATCCAACACTATGATGTGTACAAATAACTTTGATCATTTTGTATAGTAACTAATACAAGCAGGTATGGCAGGGAGAAATTCACATCAAGATTAACTGCAATTCAAGATAGATCTTTTTCTTTTGCCACATTTTCCCAAATCCATTTCTTTTCCTTTTTTTTAAAATGATTTATTTATTTATTTTAGAGATAGAAAGAGAAAGAGAGAAGGAGGGTGTGAGCGGGTAGAGGGGCAGAGGGAGAGGGAGAGAATCTCCCACAGATTCTCCGCTGAGCACAGAGTTTAATGTGGACCTTGATCTCATGACCGTGAGATCATGACCAGAGCTGAAACCAAGATTAGGATGCTCAACCCACTAAGCCACACAGGCACCCTCAAATCCATTTCCTCAGAGCACTACATGGCTTGTTAATTGTGGATTACTTTGGTTGCTGTTGTGGGTAAATAATATTCAGCAGAACAAAGAAGAATGTCACTATACTAAAGAAGTCATGGGTAGTACATAGGAAACTAAAAAGAACTGAATAAAAATAAAATCAAGAGAACTGTATAAAGACTTACAGGAATTCCATTTTTGTTTGCATAAATACAGAGAAATTCCACGTTCATTTTTATATTAAAACATGAAAGGCAGTATGTGACATATAACTTCACCATATTTAGAAATCATAACAGTAAGCCTTGACATATTACTCTAATGAGAATTGAAATATTGTAAATATGAAGTATTTAACTATAACAGCAAGCTTATGCTGATATTTTCCTAGTTTATGGCACAAAATTTTCTTCATATATTGAACTTCCACATTTAGATTAGATCCTACACAATAGTTAGGAGACAGGGAATAGTCAGGACCTGGAATATATGTAAGATCAGAATAGGATTCCTCTGTAGTAGTTAGAGTATCCACTAATGCCCCAAACTGGGACTAAGAAGGAAAACCCAAGAATCACATCCGGAAAACTGAGGCTTCTGTTTGGTCGACTCTGGGTATCAGGGGACGTGGGTTGCTCAGTGGTTGAGCAACTGCCTTTGGCTCAAGTCTGGGGATCAAGTCACACATCAGGCTCCTCACAGGGAGTCTGCTTCCCCCTCTGCCTAGGTCTCTGCCTCTTTCTGTGTCTCTCAAGAATAAATGAATAAAATCTTTAAAAAAAGACTCTGGGTCTAGAGCCAAACATATGATCATGGAGTTGAGACCACTATCATGCAACAGGGTCGATAGACTGGAGGAAGAGCCATATCCAGACCAGAGAAGAACAAGAAGATTCTGAAACCCATCAGGAATTCTGTGTTCCCTGTCACTGCATCTGACTACAACACCCTCTGGAAAGCAATGATGATTGCTTCACTGCCTCCTTCATGTCATTCCTTTTTTGAGCAACTTTTACTTGGAACCATGCATGCCTAGCCTAACTAAATTCATGCCATGTAAACCACCACTGTCTGAGAATACTGTTATATTGATATCTGCTAATGAATCCTATCTTCTAGTTCCAGTTTCTCTTTACCAGAACCCCAACAGTGATTCTAGCAATTCATGTGAGTCTCTTGGGACAATGAGCCATTAGCAAATATGATGCTAGCAGAGGTTTGCTGAGTGCTGACTCCCTGGAACACACATTCTTAGAATCCAGCTGCCATGTAAAAAGCCCAAGATGTTGTCCCTGAAGGTCAAGAACCATGTGGTAAGAAAGGCCTTGATTCCACAGAGGAAGAGATGTCCAGCTATCACAGGGTCCCAGCTGAGCTCAACTCTGAGAAACCCCAGCCCATGGAAACAATAACCACACATGTGAGTCCAGGCACAACTGATAGAACACTTACCCAGACATCCCACACAGTTGAAAGAAAAAATCCTCTTATAAGCCACTAAATTGCCATTTGTTTGAAGTAAGGGGCAACTGAGTCGATTACCAAACTAAGGTGAATCCTTCTATTGCTGATAAAAAATAAGATAAATATTAATTTTATCCCCCTCACAAGAAACATCTTAAAAAGGTGCAGAACTCAATTTGCTGAAAAAGAGTATTTAATTGAGTCTTAGCTGTGCCATTCAAATTATTGAATGGGTGACACCTCAATGACTTTTCAACACAATATGTGCTAAATACTCTATTAAGACCCAACATCACCATAAGTGAATAAGCAACATTTTTTGAGTATTTACTGTGTGCTAGCCTCTGCATAAAGTGTTTTACTTCGTGAATTCTTACAACCTCCCATTTCAAGGATAATAAATAGCTTTTAGTAAAAACAAAAGCAGAAACATGAAGGAATTCACATTAAAACTCAGCTGGATTGACAGTCATGGTCCGTGCCAGATTCTGCGATCATAATAACCATACTGGAACACTTCGGACTATGCCATGTCCTTGTGGGGAGAGAACATCTCATCTCTGGATCAGTGTGGAAGCACAGGTATTAAAGTCCTTTCATGGGCACTTGGGTGGCTCAGTGGTTGAGTGTCTGCTTTTGGCTCAGGTCGTTATCCCGGGGTCTTGGGATCCAGTCCTGCATCGGGCTCCCTGCAGGGAAGGGAGCCTATTTCTGCCTCTGCCTATGTCTCTGCCTCTCTCTGTGTGTCTCTCATGAATAAATAAATAAAATATTTTTAAAAAAAGTCTTTTCACTTGCCAGTTGTCACAACATGCTGATCTGGGCATGAAAAGCCTTCTTCTGACCCCGCTGGTACCTCTGGATGTTGCTTCAAGAAACCAAAAGGAGTTAGTTTAGGGTAGTCATCATAAGACTGTATCATTTCTCTTTGGATGATTACAGACTGGCTGGGCAGAGAGATGGGGTTCTGCTCCAGCTCTACCAACCCTGTGATCATGTGAATGTGCAGAATAATCTCAAATGCTCCCGGGTCTCATTTATTTAGTTTGTACTTGGAAGTTCATTGTTTTTCCCCTAATGAACTTTGCCATCACTACCATCAGCATTCTAGGAGTTAGAATGTTTTATCTTGGGTTCACAAATGATAATAAGGAAAATAGAATTTAGGGAGTATCCTGCCTTTGGTCTTCAGAAAGCTAAACATTTGTTGTAGAAGCTTTGGTATGTGAACTATGTTATCTGTGAGTGAGAGCCAGGATCTGAGCCTTGCACAGGGCTTGACAGATCCCCTGGGCTAGACAGAGAAGAAATGGATGGACATGAAGAAAACATAGAGGCTTGATGCTTCAGATAGATAACCCATCCTCTGATACCCGGTGGAGCTTTGGGTGAGGGACTGAGGATGGTGGAAAAAAGTCTCAAAAATGGAAAAGAGTTCATACAGAAAAGAGTTCATACGAAATCCAGGTAACCTGTGTCTTAGACCTCCTCAGAGAGCATCATGGCCTGTTGGCCTATTTTTATCAAAAAAAAGGGGGGGGGTAATAAACCCTATATAAGGTATAGAAGCATCTTCTGATTACAAGCAAACTGAGAGCAGGAACAGGTCAACAGAGCCCAGCATGGAGTGTTTGGGGGGAATCTGGTAATATGAGGAATTCCTTAGCTAGTATCTTCTTAGGCAAACACTCAAGACCAAATGGCAGACCCACTTCATAAATCTGTTTAAATGGGATCTCAACATGCAAACAGAACTCATTTAAATAAAAATAAAGAAGTGTTCTTTCTCTATTTCTCTATTTCTTTAATGCTTTAGTGTAAACATCACATCATTTCTTACCTGCCACAACCAGTGTTGAGTTACATACCCACTCTAGGAGGCAATAAGTAGCTGAACAGATAGTATAAGGTCAGTTTATAAGAGTAGAGGGCTGGATTATTTTCCTCAGGAGGCATTTAGTGATGTGAGAGAAAAGCAGAAAAGAAGCAATCAGAGAGAAAAAATCTATCTATTTATCATCTATCATCTCAGGAAAATATCTATCATGTCAAGAAGACCAAGAGAAGTCAAAAGCTTAGAAAGACTGGAATTTGAAGAAAGGGATTTATCTGATAATGTGAAATAAAGGAAAGTTTTAAATGGTTTAAGGAGAGACAATGTTTAAAAGATTGATTAAAAATATTAAAAAGCTATAAGATATGGGAAGAAGTCTAGGCTATCTGGTTATTCAATGTTTCTGTCCATTCAGGCTGCTATAACAAAATACCACAGACTGAGTGGTTTATAAAAATAAATAAATAAATAAATAAATAAATAAATAAATAAATAAAAACAGAACTGTATCTCTCATAGTTCTGGAGGTGGAAGACCCAAATTAGGACAGCCTGGTCGGAGGGGGGTCTTGCAATGGGTTGCAGACTTTTGATTTCTTGTGCCCTCAGAGGTGGGAAGGTGTGGGAATCTCTTTCATAAATGCACTAATCCCACTCCTGAAGTCTCCACCTTCATGACCGGATCACCCCCAAATCCTCCACCTCCTAATCTTACCACCTGGGAGGCAAGGATTCCACCATATGGACTTTTTAGGGATACAAACTTAAAGTCTATATAGCACTGAGCTATCTGAGTTCACAGTGTACTAAATTGGAAAGATTTTGCAAGCCGTTGCAAAAAGGAACACATGCTAAGGGAATGGTCATAATGAGTATAAAAACACATGTTAAAGGGTTTGACTATAAAAGACATGGCGAAATAGGATAGTAATTTGAAAGGGAGCGTATCAATGGATTTTTAAATGGAAGAGTTAGAAGGAAGAATGCATGAGAAGATTGGCACAAAAAGTACTAGACAAAGAATACATATAAGTATGGGAATCATACTTCAGGAAGCAAAAAGGATGGGATTACTTGAAAGATGAGAACAGACATCTCTTCTTCAGAACTCTTGCAGAAGTATGCAAAAGGGTGTGGAAATAAGTTACATAAAAGGAAAAGGTAGTGGGAAATGGGTAAACTAAACACCAGCTATTCTTAAATTCCTAATGAAAGGACAGAATATGAACAGAGATCAATCTGTGGTGGCAAGTAACTGTGAATGCAAGTAAGAAAAATGTACTTAGAATAACTTTCATGTAAAATGAAGAAGAATGTGGGCAGCCTTAACGCCTGGCATATAACAAAAAATGAATTAATATTTACTGACTAAAAAAACCTACAAATGATAATGATTGCCAAACATGACCTTCTTTTCTTTCTTTTTTTTTGTATATTGTTTATTGGAGTTCGATTTGCCAACATACAGCATAACACCCAGTGCTCATCCTGTCAAGTGCCCCTATCAGTGCCCATCACCCAGTCACCCCATCCCTCCGCCCACCTCCCCTTCCACTACCCCTTGTTCATTTCCCAGAGTTAGGAGTCTCTCATGTTCTGTCACCCTCACTGATATTTCCCACTCATTTTTTCTCCTTTCCCCTATAATCCCTTCACTATTTTTTATATTCCCTATATGAATGAAACCATATAATGTTTGTCCTTCTCCGATTGACTTACTTTACTCAGCATATTACCCTCCAGTTCCGTCCATGTCGAAGCAAATGGTGGGTATTTGTCATTTCTAATGGCTGAGGAATATTCCACTGCATACATAGACCACATCTTCTTTATCCATTCATCTTTTGATGGACACCGAGGCTCCTTCCACAGTTTGGCTATTGCTCCTATATGTGGACATTGCTGCTATAAACATTGGGATGCAAGTGTCCTGTCGTTTCACTGCATCTGTATCTTTGGGGTAAATCCCCAGCAGTGCAATTGCTGGGTCATAGGGCAGATCTACTTTTAACTCTTTGAGGAACCTCCACACAGTTTTCCAGAGTGGCTGCACCAGTTCACATTCCCACCAACAGTGCAAGAGGGTTTCCCTCTTACTCTCCAACATTTGTTGTTTCCTGTCTTGTTAATTTTCACCATTCTCACTGGTGTGAGGTGGTATCTCTTGTGGTTTTGGTTTGTATTTCCCTGATGGCAAGTGATGCAGAGCATTTTCTCATGTGCTTGTTGACCATGTATGTATCTTCTTTGGTGAAATTTCTGTTCATGTCTTTTGCCCATTTCATGATTGGATTGTTTGTTTCTTGGGTGTTGAGTTTAAACAATCTTGGATATTACTAGCCCTTTATCTGATAGGCCATTTGCAAATATCTTCTCCCATTATGTAGGTTGTCTTTTAGTTTTGTTGACTGTCTCTTTTGCTGTGCAGAAGCTTTTTATTTTGATTAAATCCCAATAGTTCATTTTTGCTTTTGTTTCCCTTGCCTTTATGGATGTGTCTTGCAAGAAGTTGCTGTGGCCAAGTTCAAAAAGGGTGTTGCCTGTATTCTTCCCTAGGATTTTGTGTGGAACTGGAAAAGACCCTGAATAGCCAGGGGAATATTGAAAAAGAAAACCAGAGCTGGGGGCATCACAATAACCAATTTCAAGTTGCACTACAAAGCTGTGATCATCAAGACAGCATGGTACTGGTACAAAAACAGACACATAGATCAATGAAATAGAATAAAGGACCCAGAAGTGGGCTCTCAACTCTATGGACAACCAATATTCAACAAAGCAGGAAAAACTATCCACTGGAAAAAGGACAGTCTCTTCAAAAAATGGTGCTGGGAAAATTGGACAGCCACATGAAGAAAAATGAAACTAGACCATTCTCTTACACCAGATAAACTCAAAATGGATGAAAGATCTAAATGTGAGATAGGAATCTTTTTTTTTTTTTAAGGCCAAACTTCCTCATTGTTTATGGGAAACCCTTCAGTATCTGGCTCAATGTTGCTTGATTACATGTTGCAAGTTCTTTATCTACAAAGTAGACATAAGAGCCCACATTTCCCAGGGTTGTTATAGGAGTTAATTAATGTTTATAATACCCTTTAGGATACAGAATCTAAATTCTGCTACTCACATATGAACTTGGAATAATCTAAAATACCTACCTAAAGCCCACTTGCCCATAATGAATGACAGTGATTATCTAACAGATGGAGAAATCTAAATCCACTTCTATATACTCTTACCTTATAGATTTCTATTTCTTAACCATAAAATTTAAAGAATCGACAGATATTAATACAACCAAAGAAGACAGGTCTCCAGAACCAATGAAACTGGCAGGTTGACTCACCCAAAGCAAGTGAATGTTAGGACATATCATAATGTCAAAAACAGACATGCCATGGAACTATAAAAAAAAATAAGTACTCCTAAATACTTAAAGAGGAAATTTTTATTCATGAAGAAAAATAATTGTTACTTAGGAATTAACTCATCATTATCATTATTGTTATTATTATTCTGTGAATCTAAAGGGATTCATCCATGAAGGTAAAAAATATTCCTAACTTGTCATGATATAACTACCTCTCTAGAGGTATCTCTAGATACCTCTACCATCTCTAGACCATGATATGTGCTGTGTTTTAAGTCCACCAAGAGCAAAGTTCTCCTTCAGTCCTGCTTCTAGAGAGAAGGCATATAAGCTTTGGCTGTTTTGAAAAACAAAGTATTATAAATAAAACAATAATCTACAGTAATTGATCGTGATTCATTTTGTCAGTCCCATCAAACTGTTGTCAAGCCTTGCTGGAGTCATCCTTTGTGAATGAGGGAAACTACTTCAAATGCCTGCAATATTCCAAGAACCTCCAAATGCAGAGAGGGGAATGTTGGTAGAAAATCTAAAACAATGGAGAAGTAACTGTGTAACACCAAGGAGGGAAAAACCATCTAGATACTATTACTGCAGAATCTTGCACTTAAATGTATGTTATCTTGCATTTTTATAACTGTTTCAAGTGATTAAGTATTGCTTCCTCAATATTCAGAACTTTGTGGAAAGTTCTAATGAAATCTAAATGAAAATATAGCTTTTACCTCTTCCTAATCTTTGAGTTTACATAATCTGTTTCTTGCAGCTTCAGTCTGCTCCTCTAGACAGCGAGCTGGTATTTGCATTGCCCAAAGGTGATGTGTGAAACCCGCACAACTGTGACAAATGCTCAGTGTCTGCTTAGTTGTGGCAGTTTGAAGGAAATGGGAACCTATGGTCAGTTACAATTCAAAGTATTTTAGAAATCAGGTAGGTAGAAATAAATAAATCCCTAAGTTATGTACACAATATAAAAGTTGGTACAATCATGGCCCAGGAAATTTTTGCCAACTTATAAAAAAGTATTGACATCCAATGGTCTGACACGTAGAGCTTCAGAGTCATCACTCTGATACACAGAATAAGAAGCTGAACACAGTGACAATAAATATCTTTCTTTGAACCTGTTAGAGACCTGAAGTCCCAGGGGTCGACTGCCACCCTGCAATCTAACAAGTGAGGTCAGCTTACCTGAGTAGAAGGTGCTAGAGACATAACCTGGAAGGAAAACCTGCATGGCAGTGCTGATGAACTATGGAAGCCAAGTGTGGCTAGAATGAGAATAAGATGCTCTATGGACTGGGTACTAGGTGAGGATTGCATGCTTTCATGGGTTTGCCTGAAGAACCCTGCCAAGTCTCTTCTGGTGTGGACCAGAGAAAAATCCCTTTTTAACTCTGCCGGGAGAGGGGGAAGTAAGCCCTCATGAAATATGTTCAGAGTTTTCCAAAACTACAGGCCAAGTGCGGAGAAAGACTTTACCTGAACCTGGGGAGTGGGGTTGGGAAGAAGGTCAGTGACCTCACTGCAGGCCCTCCAGTCTACCTATCTCACCTAAGGGAGAGGAGGGGAAGTCAGACCCAACACCCTGAAGGTCACATGTCAGGAACACAAGCCCAGGAACAGACTGAGTTTCAATAATGAGTTCATAGAACAATTCTCTCTGCACACTTTACCATCTTACCAGGAGTGTGTTTGCAGCAGTGTGAGACACAGATGCTCTCTGACCAGGAGGTTGTAGGGAAGCCTGAATTCAACAGGAGGGACAGAAACAAGGACATTAGAGAGATCTAAAGACTGGTACCTACAGCTACAGCACAGATCCTGTGAAAAGCCACACAGTAAAATGGCTTAAGAAATTGAAAATGGGGCACCTGGGTGGCACAAAGGTTGAGCATCTACCTTCAGCTCAGGTCGTGATCCTGGAGTCCTGGGATCAAGTCCTGCTTTGGGTTCCCTGCAAGGAATTGCTTCTCCCTCTGCCTATGTCTCTGCCTTTCTCTCTGTGTCTCTCATGAATAAATAAATAAAATCTCTAAAAACATAAAAAGAAAGAAAGAAAGAAATCAAGTATGACTGAAAAATGTAGTCCTAAATTTGCTACTGGGAAAATCAACAAAATCAAGGGCAGTCTGTATCACAGTAATGTTGTTTGAACTCTATGAAAAGCCATTTCAAAAAAAAAAAAAAACCTAGGCAGAGTTATGATACAATCACATTCACCTTTTAGAATATTCCTGTGGCAGTTTTAGAAAATGATTTGGTAGTTGCTAAGACTGATGAGCTTGGTGACTGGTGAGAAGAGATCAGTGGTGTCCAGGATGGGCTGGACAGGCACAGCCCAGAAGTGGGAGGGAACCTAGTAAAGAAGTCTAGGTATGAGGTTAGGGGAGTCCGGAATGCTGGCAGCTGTCATAGGGGTTCTGGTTGGTGGCAAAGAGGTTGAGCATCTACCTTCAGCTCAGGTCGTGATCCTGGAGTCCTGGGATCAAGTCCTGCTTTGGGTTCCCTGCAAGGAATTGCTTCTCCCTCTGCCTGTGTCTCTGCCTCTCTCTCTGTGTCTCTCATGAATAAATAAATAAAATCTCTAAAAACATAAAAAGAAAGAAAGAAATTAAGTATATGACTGAAAGAGATTTGGGCCACCATATGAATGATGGCACCAGGATGCAGAGATGGAAGTTTAAAAAGAAAAAATGATTTGGAAGAAAAGATGGTTTCAGTTTTGGACCTAGTGAGTTTCTGTATCATCCAAGCTAATTCCCTGGAGATGCCCAGGTGGCAACTGGATACACAAGCTTCCAGAATTCTGAATTTTCAGTGACAGCAGTATGGAACGTTCATGATAAGAAACCCACGCAAGATGATGAAACTGCTCCTGAAAATTATGTAGAATTGTATACCAGCATTTAATTGTTGGACATGGGGAGTCAAAAAGAGAGTTTTGAAACACTGTCCTACACAAAATAAGCAAATGTGATGACAAGGATACTTGGGAAACAGAATTTTATGTATGGAACATCAAGGATTGTAAACATGCAAATGACTGTAGATTTGCATGGAAAATAGGAAAAAAAATAGATTATTTTAGCAAAGTCTGAGAGCATTTCACTACCAACCTTCTCTTTTTGCCATGAATATAATGAAAACTAAAATGACTTCCTCCATCGTTTCACTAATACTCCGTCCTTCTAGAATACTTTACAATTTCACAAGCCAGTGAATGTCAAAAATGCAATGCTAACACACTCCACTCTTGGACATATTTCCTTCTTTGGTAATGATACAAATTTTTCTATCAAAATACTTTGATTAAATATTCAGACATTCCTCTACAAGGATGCAAAAGATCATTTTAATTGAGAAGCTAGGGTAGAGCCAGTCAAAAATACAAACAAATACAATTTCTAAGAAAGTCAGACAGATTTTGTTCATGTAAGAGTGAGGAACTGTGAGAGACTGTGTGCTCCAAAGATGGCCTCGGATTAGTTCCCATCCCACCTGCTGTTGTACAACCTGACTTTAACACTCCTCCATGCTCTCTCCTCTTGAATCTGGGAGGGCCTGTGGACTGCTTGTAGCCAATCCAACACAGTAAAGGGGCGTTGTGTGGTGCACGGGACCAGGTCACACAAAGCGACACAGCTTTCATCCAGTTCCCTGGACCACTTGTTCTCAGGGTTCTGAGCACATCTGGATACACCGAGGCCACCATGCTGTAAGGAAGCCAAGCTGCTTGAAGAGGAACATGAGGGAGCTTTGTTCAATAATCCCAGTCTTCAGTTCATCCTAGCTCTGATGAAAGACATGTGAGTGAACAAGTTTCTGGGAGATTCCAACACTCCAAATTCCCAGCAGTGCAGTGTTCCAGCTGAGCCCCAGGTGTGAAGCAGGGACAAGCCATCCCCGCTATCACTTCCTAACTCCTCACCCCCGGGATCTGTAAGGGTGCCAGTTGTTCATTTCATTGCCTCTCAGTTTCAAATAGGCTTTTTTTTACCTGCTCTCTGGGAATGGGGATCGGTTCTTCCCATGCTCATTGATTAGTTGTTCAATTTGGCTTACATCCTACATACCTTTGCACTAAAAATTCCTTCCTCACTGAACCCTCCAGGTTCTCCCCAGTTCTGATATTCCAATGAACCTTGTATGTAGCTCTATGCTAACACTCATCACCCTGTATTTTAAGTTTATTTTTTCCTTCTGACTACCTAGCTACAAATCAAGGATTAACACAGTCTCTGACCTAGTTTAATACATTTTTTGGGAAGAAGAATGAATGAAGAACAAATGAATGAAAACACTTTTATTTACTTCATATTGTGAGCGCTGCACATGGAAACCAATGAACCCAAAAGACAATTTCAGTTTAAGGAAAACATAGGGTTGCCACTATGTTATCAGATTGTGATTCAGGTATTTACTACAATGGTGCATGTATGCATACATGGATGTGAAAACAAAGTACTCACCATCTAAATATGGAGTATCCGTTCTGTTTATATGTATCCTATGATGGAGTTAGTACGGAAATTCAATTTCAGATCATATTTTTTTAGTGGAAATAAGAAAGTATAACAATCCAGGACACCCTGATTGCCACAGTTCTCTAAAAACTATTCAATAAATGTTATAGAGTGGCCCTTTCCGGTAGAATTACAAATTGAAAAAAAAAATTAAAGCAAAAGTTCTTTGTTTAATTAACATAAAAACATGTTGTAGGCGAACTTATTGGGAGATATTAGAACTCTATAGTCTCAGTATTTTAGACCCTTTTCTTTTCTCTTTTCTTTCCTTTCTTTTCTTTCCTTTCCTTTCCTTTTCTTTTCTTCTTTTTTTATCATTCTATTACATGCAAGATGGCCAGGTGGAATAGAAGGATAACCTGCTTATTTTTAAGTCGTAGAAACCAGATTGACCCCTGATTCTCCAACAGAGCAGTAATGTGGTACCAGAAATCCAATTTAACCACTTCGGGTATTTTTGTTGCCTCATGTGACAGTTGATGCAATAATGAGACTTAAGGGGACACCACAGATCATACAGTCAGTGCCTGGTGCAGAGGAAACATTCCTAAAATCAGAATTAGTACTGGGTTGAGGGGTAACGAGATGCATAGATTTTGAAGCAGACTTCTCCCATCCAAGTACTAACCAGGCTCAGCTTTGGAGATCAGACAAGATCAGGTGCCTCCAGGGTGACATGGCAATAGACTTGAAGGGGACTTCTATGGCCACTGGAAAAATGAATGATGAAATTTATCCTTCTGGTCCCGTACATTTGATTACAATAATGATTAAATAACTTCTGTATATTGTGAACCTTAAAACCAGAAGTTGGACCATTCTACTATACATGATATTATTATACACAATAATACTATATCCCAATAAAAGGACACTTAAGCTCAGAGGCTTAAATTGAATTCTTCCCCCTAAATTAATACTATACATATACTCTAAATAGTATTAATCACCATACAAATAATTCCATTTTGAAAGGGTGTAGGTATGAGGCACCACTTAGCTCACTCTGAGGTCTTCACCAAGGTTTTATAGTCACAACGTTGGCTTCTTCTCTACATTCTGCGTGCTGATAGTGGATTCATCCTCTGCCTAAAAGTCATTTCTTAATTTCAGCATAATTCACCATCTGGAGAGTCTAGGAGTGAGGATCGGTTTTCTTTCCAAGCCCAGCAAGCCCTGGCAACTTCACATTTACCAGTTCTTTCTCCAGATTACCTCTCTCCTCCAACATTTATCAAAGGCCGTGAAATGAAGCCAAGTGGCTCTCAGATCACTGTCCTGCCTGAAAATCTCTTCTTTAGATCCTAAGCTACACTAAGAATTTTTATTTCTATTTTTCACATTACTTTTGGTAATGGTGTTGCAAAACTTTCTGCTACTACATAACAAGGACTTCCTTTTCACTAGCTCTTAGTACCATTTCTCTGATTTTCCTTCAAGTGGGTCCTGAAATCCTCCGTGAGACCCTCTAGGCTTCAGCTCTCACTGTCTCCAACACACCGTCATGAACAGGGTCCCTGATACCCTATCATGTTTCAGTCCACTGCCTGGTCCCAGAGCTAATGCCCCATGCTTGGCTTCTCACAGCACCAACTTCCTTCTTGGTTCCAAAGTATGTTTCAATTTACTTTAAACCATTTGGCCTGACCCAAGGGACCGAAGTCCCCAAAGTTGCTTGTGTGTGCCTGACAAATGATGCTGACTTTGGGCTTGGACTTCAGACAGGGCTGTGTATTAGTTAGAACAGCCTGCTATTAAAAAAATACCATGGACTGTTTAACTTAATACGCACTTACTTCTCACTGTTCTGCATGCCGAGAAGTTCAAGATCAAGGTGCCAGCAGATCTGGCTCCCGGTGTGAATCCTCCTCCAGGCTTGCAGACAGCTGCCTTGTCACTGTGCTCCCTCATGACAGAGAGAGGAGACTCTGGTGCCTCTCCCTCTTCCTACAAGGGCTCTAATCTCACCATGCCCCCCCCCCCCACCCCGGTTCATGATCTCCAGGAAATCTAATTAGCTTCCAAAGTCCCACCTCCAAATAGTATCATATTGATTAGGGCTTCAGCATGTGTATTTGGGAAAATACAATCATTTAGTCCACAACAGGCTGGCAGCCAGAACACTCATGTGTAGTCTCTCTCTGAGCTGCTGCTTGGTTTTCTCCCAGCATGATGACTGGGCTTTCAAAATGAGCATCTTGAGAAAACACAGCAGAAGGGCTAGGCCCAGCTCTACTCTGATGGACTCTGTATCACTTTTGCCAAGCTGTCTCATTCGGGGCACCTTAGATGCCACTCCAGTCCAGAGGAATGGGATACACTCATTCAAAGATAACAGGGCAACACTACACAGAAAGGAATTTGAAGTGGGGCCCATTATGGTGCCCACTTTGGAAGATACAATCTACCACTGTTGCTGAGGTCCCATTTTACCTATAATGGGAAATGATAAACCCCAGCACAGCCTGAGAATTTCTAAGAAAAAACTATCTCCCACAAATATAAAGACACTGTCTCTTTAATGTAGAGCTTTAATTTATCTTGAAAAATAAATAAATATAGAAAGAAAAAAATCAAGGAAGTAGCAACATGTGTCTTATAGGATTTCGGGATTTCTATGGGCTAAAGGCCACTGTATGCTGCCTCTTCTTCCCCTTCCAGAATAGGAGTGTTGAAAGTCCTTATTCTGTGCCTGGGTCATCACTGAATACTGGGCGGGTGGTGGGGGACCTGGGTAGGTAATTTGTCTTGTTAGTTCACAGGCCATCAGACTGGAAGGACATCCTCTATTGCACTATGAATAGGAGTTATACCTGAGGAGCATCTTCCACACCTGGAGAGGTCTTAGATGGTGGAATGTTTTCAGGAGGACATGCGCCTGTGGGTCCTTGGGGAAAGTATTTTGCAGGTGAGAAGGAAATGGATAGTTCCACATTTCACATCCAAATGTGGTCCTAGGATAGCCTGTGACCAATTGTATTTTTCAGAGATGTCCTCCGCAAGATATCCCACCTCACATGCTTTGTTTAACATGTTCATTGGTATTCCTCCCATCAAGTGGTGGATTCTCTGTCACTTCTTGAACCTGGGTGAAACTTTTTAGGTAGGGCAAAGGAGGTACTAGTGACTTCCAACGCTGGGTCATAGGGAGGTCTTACTCACCCCCTTTTCCTCTTTGGGATACTCACTTGGGAAGCTGGCAAATGTGCTGTCAGGAAGCCAAGTAGTCACATGATAAGAACATTGTATCTGTTCCAGCAGTCAGACCCAGCTGAAATCCCAGCTGATAGCCAGCCCCTACTGTCAGGCCAAGTGATCCGTACACTGATTCTAGTCCCAGCTGTCCAATAACTCTGGCCCTTGGGGTAGCCCAGCTGATGCTGAGCTGTCTACACGGAGCCCTGGCCACACTGCAGAATTCCAAGCAAACTAATCATTGGTGCTTTCATACCCTTGGGCTTTGCGGTGTGCTGTTCTGCTGTGCTACACGGCTAGAACAGGATGTGTCAGCTAATACAAATAAACTGCTGTTTTTAACAAAGGGGTTTCCTCACATCCTCCCATTGATATGAAACTCTTGAATTCCTATCGATATCATTATCTGGTATATTTTGATTAAGTAGACTATTGTTTCACAATCTCCAGTAGCAGGATTGGCAACTTTAAACCAAAAGCAATTAATTTAAGTAAAAATAAAAATGGTGTGTTGGGATATGGGCACACATGAGCCCATTGGTTCATTCTATCTAATCTAGAAAACCTATTATATGAAGACAGACTCCAAAAAAGCACACATGTGTACAACATGATCCTCAAGCATAGAGTATACTCAAATTTGTCCTATTGGCCTTTTTATACAATCATATCATTGAGTGTCATTTGGAAATGCTTACGCTAGAGGTAAGGTCTTTATTTGCCATATATAACCTTTACCTCCATACAAAATCTAGCTCAGAAGACTTTGTATAGTTAGTTTTAAAACATTTTTCCCTGAGAGAATTAATGTCAAAACATATATTTAAAAATAAATGGTAGAAACCCAAAGTATAAGTAGTATAATCTCTAAAAGAAACATATATTCCATATATATATATATATATGTATATTTAAGCACACATACATATAATATATGTAATATAACATTATTTCATATATATATCATGTTTTCATTTTGGGTGTCAAATTGTTTCTTTTTTTTCCCTTTCTCTTCACCCATTCTTTCAGCTTCCAAACAGTTCCAAAAATTGTTGCATTTTAGATCATTCTGCCAGCTGCATACTTTTCTGCCTTACTAATCTGCAGACATCACTTACTTGATAACACTTCACACAGCTGTCTACCCCAGGCTTAAATGACTTTCTGATTTCTGAACAAGAAGTAGCTATACAAATAATGGCTCTAGTCCAAGGTCTTTGGCAGTATGGTTTTATCCACCAGGCCTGGCACAGAGTAAACTTAAGAAAAATGGCTTTTTAATTTCTATTAAGTGTCTACTCTTTTATCCTATCAAGTCGCAAAGAATACAATTAAAGACTTGCTATATAGCATGTCACACACATATCTTAGTGGTTTTTTTGTTTGTTTGTTTGTTTGTTTTTTAAATCTCATTTCACTTCCCTTGGGGTTCATCACAGAGGCAGTCTTTTCTTCCTTTTTTTTCCTTTTTCTTTCTCTTTCCCCCCAGTAGAATATGGCTATAATTCTGGCAACATTTTATCCTCTTTGTTGCAATCAAAATACACCTACTTTCAGCAGGCTTTTAATTGTTATCAGCTTGAAAAGCTATCAGAGACCAGGAGTTAATGCCCCATGATATGGAGAGCCTCAACTGTGTTAACTCTTGTAACAGCCCAGACCTCCTTTGTAATACATCTTGTAAGGGAAGTTATTAACTGAAACAATAACGTGTTTAACAACTAACATGTTTATCATTCAAAAAGCCAATAATAATAATAATAATAATCAATGAAATAATAGCAACACAAACAAAATTGTCAAGAATCAAAGAACCTAACAGGGCTTGAATTATAGAGGGTGTGAATAGTCATGATTCTGTTCCTGTTAAGCAAACAACTCAACAAACAAAAACTGAGAGCCTTCCTATCAAACATGCTGACAAAATATACCAGCCAATAAATGTTTTAGAAAACAAAAAGCAAACCTTATTAGTAAAAAAAGATAGAACAAGAACAAGAATGTCTTTTATAGACATTTTTCTGACTTGGGAAAAGAAAAGGTAGTGCTCATTTAACACCTATTACTCTTTTGTCAGTTTGTGCTGTTCTGGAATCATTTGACTCTGAAAATGCAAAATGAATTTCGTGAGATGATAGGAGATGACTCCAGGATAGATCAGAAATAAAAATGAACTGTCAGAACAGGTGGAGAGTTAATTCCTAGCCTGTACTATTAAGTTTTGCCAAGTCTTACCCCTGCAACAATACATTAGATTTCTTTCATTCTCTTTTATCAAGTTCTTTATAAACTAATAAATACCCTGGAAAGTGCATTTAAATATAAAAGGAATAATGGGAAACGCCACTGATAACCTCTTATACCACAAACCTTCTTATTAACTTTTTTTTTTAACTTAGATAAAACCTAGAAAAAAAATTCATTGGAACTTTGCAAATGAATTTAAAGAAGGTATTACTTTTTTCCCCAAATGAGTAGGCTGGATCTCAAAGTGCAGTTTAAAATCAGTCCATTGCATTCTCAATAATATCTTAAATATGGGGCAATTATAGTCCTTCCTAAATCTCCTGACTTCTCGCAGTGGGAATATTAAGCAAAATTGTACATAGGTCTCAAAATTGGATTGCACTTTATCCTGCTCTCTAGACCAAAACCAAGATGAGTTGAGCTTGCCAATCACAGTCCCCATTGGCATAGCAGATTATTTTATCAAAATAAGGGAAGAAAAGGAAACAATATGTCTTTTCAAGGACTGGAAACTATGCAAATAGCTTTCAACTGCCCCTTTATGATGGAAATGCAAAGGAAGGGAGCAGTGTAGGAGGAAAGCTGGCTGAGCAGTATTATTCCCTTTCAGGGCTGATCTCTCCAACTCTACTTTGTCCATCTGTGTGTGACAGTGACCCTGCTGTCTGACAGCCAGTTCCCTTTCACTAGGTGCGAGAAAAACCATTCAGGGTTTAGAGAATGTCACTTTTCTCTGTTGGCATTCTTCTTTGAAATTGCAAGCAACTTTAGTGTAAAAGATACCCAAATCTGGTCCTTTTTATTTTTTTGCCACATTTTACTTTATGAATAAATGAAAGAAATACTTCTCAGTCCATACTCCATTCCTCATACCAGACTGGAAAGCAGATAATCCTGCCCTAATCCCATCTTGACAATCTTTATTTCCAAGACAATATGACCACATTTGATTATTCCTCAAAAATTATCAATCTGCTGTACTATGTGCTAGTCATGGGATAACATCAAACCTTGTGTTTTCTCTTACAAACTAGGGCAGTGAATCTTTATTCACCTTTGGCACTTTGTTTTATAGCTTGTCTCAAGAAGCTGCTATTTTATTGATGTGTTTATTTGTCATCTACTTATATGTTAGCTGTATGAGGGCAGGGAGCTTTTTCTAATTCATAGCTGCATCCCTATAAGTTAGACCAATGCCTGACAGAGAGTAAATAAATATTCAATGAGCATTTGTAGATTTAGTGGAACAATGAATTATTGAATGAATAGATGTACTAAACTCATAATTCATATTATTTTTTAAAAGATTTTATTTATTTATTCACGAGAGACACAGAGAGAGGCAGAGACACAGGCAGAGGTAGAAGCAGGTTCCTCACAGGGAGCCCGATGTGGGACTCCATCCCAGACCCCAGGATCACACCCTGGGCCAAAGGCATATGCTCAACCACTGAGCCACCTGGGTGTACCTCATAATTCATGTTAGATGAATAAAGTATAATGCAATAACTCAGGATTCTATGGTGCAAGTGTCGTAGAATAATTGTTTTAAGAATATTGCCAATAAATAAAGGAATTAATATATGTTTTAAGATTTTATTTACTTGAGAGGGGGCAAGAGAGAGGGCTTCAGTGCACCAGTAGGGGGGAGGGGCTGAGGCAGAGGGAGAAACAGACTCCCAGCTGAGCAGGAAGCCCAATTTGGGGTTCAATCCCAAGATCATAAGATCATGACCTGAGCCAAAGGCAGACACTTAACTGACTGAGCCACCCAGGCACCCCAGCAGGTCTTAATATATCACCTTTAAAGAAAAACTCAGATAATACAAATATTCCTAATGCTCCCATTGATGAAAAACTGTGATTGGATGGATTTGGTGGAAAAATACACACCCAAGTTCCTCAGTCTTTGGTCTCGGCAGCCATTGTTCAAGGGAATCCCGTAAATGTGTCTGTACCAAGGAGGTCCAAAGAGAAACTGATTCACCAAGTATTAGAGTATGAATAATAACAAAAATGTTAAGATTATCATTTGTTGACCCAGAATTAAAGTAAAAAGTGACTTTCACAGTGCACAGTAAACTGTTATGAGAAGTTGAACAAGATGAAACTTTACAAATTATGCTCAAGTAGAGTTTTCATCAGTTCATACAGTTCAGAGCTGCTCTTGAAAATTGCAAACACAATTGTTTCACTGTGATGAAAATTCCTTCACAATGTTCCCTGAACCACTGGATTGATTAAATTAGTATTTCCAATTGGTTTGTCACTCATTCAGTTGTTATCCTTTTATTTTTTAATTTTTTTTAATTTTAATTTATTTATGATAGTCACACAGAGAGAGAGAGAGAGGCAGAGACATAGGCAGAGGGAGAAGCAGGCTCCATGCACCGGGAGCCCGATGTGGGATTCGATCCCGGGTCTCCAGGATCGCGACCTGGGCCAAAGGCAGGCACTAAACCACTGCGCCACCCAGGGATCCCTTAATTTTTTTTAATCCCTTTTAAGTTTTTTTTTTAATTTATCTTTGCTTATTTTTTTCTAATTTTTAAAAAAATATTTTATTTATTTATTTGAGACAGCAGAAGCTGGGGGAGGGGCAGAGGGAGAGGGAGAAGCAGATTCCCTGCTGAGCAAGGAGTCTGACTTAGAGCTCAATCCTAGGACCCTGAGATCATGACTTGAGCTGATGGTAGACACTTAGCTGACTGAGCCACCCAGGAGCGCTTCATTCAGTTTTTAAAAACTTTTTTGAGGGACCCCTGGGTGGCTCAGTGGTTGAACGTATGCCTTTAGCTCAGGTCATGATCCCGGGGTCTGGGATCAAGTCCCATATCAGGATCCCCGCAGGAAGACTACTCCTATCTCTGCCTCTCTCTCTGTGTCTCTCATGAATAAATACATAAAATCTTTTTAAAATATTTCAAAAAATTTAAAAAAATAAAACTTTTTTGATGGCCATACTAAAAATATTCATTTTTCTAAAAAACATATTTCTTCCCATATATTTAATCTGATAAGCTGTGTATCACCAGGACAGGGGGAAAAAAAAAAAAAAACCTATTCTTTAAATATATTCAGAATTTCAAGGTACACATTAGGGGAAAAAAATAGAGTGCACTTTGTTTTTTGTTTTTTTTTTTTTTAATTTATTTATTTATGATAGTCACAGAGAGAGAGAGAGACAGAGAGAGAGGCAGAGACAGGCAGAGGGAGAAGCAGGCTCCATGCACCGGGAGCCCGACATGGGATTTGATCCTGGGTCTCCAGGATCGCGCCCTGGGCCAAAGGCAGGCGCCAAACCGCTGCGCCACCCAGGGATCCCTAGAGTGCACTTTGAACTGAAAGGAAAATAAATTAATACTCCAACCTTAGTTCATTTAAAAAAATAAGATTTACCGTAGATGAATTTAAAAAATCTAAACAGATCCATGAATAATGGAATTCATATTGAAAACACCAGAAAATCTAGCTTCCTACTTTTCACTAAATAAACACAGAGCATCCAAGTGAAATCATAATAGGCTCCAGGAACAGGGACCTACAAATGAATATTTACACAAATCATTTCCAAGATGATTTTGGAAAAGAAAAAAGAGGATAAAATAAATCAATTTCAAAGTTTTCTTTTAGTCTAAAGTTCCATGTTATTCAAGTTCTGACAATGTTCCAGAGAGGTCAGACCAGGCAGCTAACTGTGATGGAAAGACAGGGCTCCCTAATTAGCCATGAAGAAGATCCTCGTGGAGGGAAGGAGATAACTTTTTCTTTCCATAGCATGAAATTGTAGACCTCAGGTCATCCAAATGACATCTTTTATTACTGCTGAATATAGAAATATGCTGTAATACAGAAGCTGCCCCTAGAGAGCTGAGTTATGGATTATTCTACCTCGGAAGAAGGCAGCCGCTCACTTTAAAGCACTTCTCCAGCTTAATGCCAACAAGACTTCATTACTTCTTTTGCTGGTAGTGGCAAACACTGCTACTGTGGGGTTTATGTAGGTTTTTTTGTTATAGACCCAATTTCCCAGGGTTGATTTGTCTTTACAGTTATTTAAGTCACAAATGGAATCTACACTCGCTGTACATAACTTGTCAGCTCAACTAAAAAGATGTTTTACAAAATAGTACATCACTTGTTAAGAGGGCAGTATTGTCTTAAAAAATAAAGCAATGTATTTTTTTTAACTCCATTAAAAGTAACATTAAGGAACTCACCGAATGGTCATAGAGCGGAGCAAGTTGTGTTCTTATGGTACCAACATCATTTATCAAGTCCTAGCAGTTCTGATATATGCCATAAATGGTAGCCAAAACAAGTGCTGGAATTACTCACAAGGGAGCACAAGAAGGGAGAAATTCAATGTCATGGCAAGTGTTGCCTTTGGAGGGGAAATTCTCATGACTTGGTTTTGATAATTTATGAAATCCAATCAGCAGCATTTAACAAAAAAACTTTCATAATTTGCAATAAAGAAAATAAAAATTTGCAACCACTGTTTTTAAGTGATTCCTAAGTATTCCCATAATTCTCATTGTGATGCACTTGTTTCTAAAATATGAACAACTCAGGTAGGAGTAGAAGGAGAAGAGAAAGAAAAGCAAAGTCCCTGCTGATGGAGAAGCCCCACGAGGGGCTCAATTTCAAGACTCTGATATCATGACTTGAGCTGAAATCAAGAGTTGAAAGTCGAACCCATAACTGACCCAGGAGCCCCAAGAAGTAAAAAAAAAAAAAAAAAAAAATTAATTAAATTTTCCCTAATGGCAGAGAAATAAAATGTAGTGGGGAAAAAGTAATTCAGGAACAAATTCTAACGTAGGATCTAAACTGAATTTGGAAACAGAGAAAACTCAAAACTCTGCATTCCTTGGACATCAGGGACAGTGAATATGCTGGAGATCACTGTAGGGAACTTGGAATTTATGTTGTTGGTAAATTCATACTTGACTATCACTCTGGCGATATTAGTTTTTGGCTTAATTAATTTAGACATGTGTGTTAGTGAGCAATGTCTTATTTGATTTATGTAGTAGTATAATATAGATAAGTGCTTCATTGGAGCCACCCTTCAATAATTGGTTCATGGTGATAAAGTATCAATACTGGTCAATGATAATTAACTATCTCATTCAAAGAAGAATGGATTGATTTTCATTAAACATGTTTTTCATAGACTGGAGTAGTCAGGGATCAGAGAAGATTCTCATAATGCTCTAATATTATTTCCAAATGTCACCTTACCCAACCCCACATATATTTTATTTTTTCTAGCATTGTCTGCTTGCATAAGAGTGCAAAATATGAATGGCCTTTCTTCCTTCTCTACACAGAATGCCAAAACCCTCTGAACATTGGTGTGTGAATTAAAATATATTAAGGTTAGTTTTACAGATGAGAAAATCGAGATTTCAAGAAAGATGAAGAAAACTTCCTAACTTCTATAAGCTAAAGAATGATGCAGTTGGACTCAGGGAGGTCTAATCACAAACCCTTTCTTCCTCTACTGTTCATATCAAATCCCACATAAATGATGTCAAGGGATGAAGTACTCTCAGTACTAACGGTAATACTAATAAAAAGTCTGACATTTGTAGTACCAGCAAAATGATGGCTCTCTCTTCTTAGCTCCCTAGTATCTGTCCTGACTTGCATTGTCTCATTTCCAATAGTCACAGGGGCCCTGCAAGACTGTCCTATCTATGTTATAAAAGAGAATACCTGAGTCAGAGAGGCAAAGCCAACAGGCCACGCTCCCAGTGTTACCTTGAATCTAGCTCATGTTTCTACCATTATGAAATAACTAGTCAAAGAAATGATTTCACAGCATCACCAATTAAACTGTTTCACAGTATTTTTTTCTGTTTCTTTCTGTTATTTTTCTGGTGAATTACTGAATGATCTCCAAGCAAGTGGACAAATGGCTTAATACAAATTCTTTATTGACAACCACAACCCTATTCAGCCATTCTGACTAATTGAGTTTTTGGAGCAAATCTGAACAGTTGTTTGTCATTCAATAAGTGTCTCAGCTATTGATTAATAAAAATTACATCATAGGCTGCTTATCAAATCACATGTGGAGTAATCTGCATTGTTCACATTGCCATGAAGTTGTGGTAACCCAGAGAAATTTGCCTCTTTCTTTGACCACTGGCCAAAATCAGTTAATTTTTAAATTCTGTCTAATTTTTTAGCCAGAAATCATAGGCCAAGACCATATCTCATTTATCTTATTTTTTATATACCTGGGCTTTACCCTGAAATTTATATATAAAATATATAATACTTATATATATTATATATTTATATATTATATATATAATCACTGGTGAAGTTAACTGCATATGTGGATATGAACTGATGGGGAACACTTTAGAAATAGGATGTCAACTTTAAGCAACTGATGAAAATGAAGATGCCAGTAGAGCTAGAGGGTGCTTTAGAAGGAATATTACCTCCATACATGTCTGTTTTAAGGAACAGGTACACTGGTCATTCACATTGTTAAATGAAAATCTCTTGCTTTGAGAAATAATAATAAAAGAAAGTAGAGAAAGGAAAAAAAGAAAGGACAGGAAAGCAAACACCAGCATACACAGTTGAATATAAGATGTGTAAGATATGGACTATCTCACTATTTTTTAAGTTCATGGTTTCCACATGTGCTCTAATATTTCTAGGAGCATGTGGCCAAAGTGAACCTTATCTGAATTGTTTGCAAGAAGGAAACTAACTAAAAGGAAATAAAATAGTCATTAAACTTCCCATTCTGGGCATCATTATTAGGTGCTGATTTTTTTTTTTTTTAAGATCATTTGAGTGTAAGTGCCACTGGTGGTCATACAGCTGTATTCTCCTTTCTGCTTCTTTCCTATGGATGACTCAACACTTAGTTATTTCAATAATCACAAAACAGATTGGAGCAGCTACCTCTGAAATACCTCTCTTTCTTCCACATCAGCTTTGGGAAGAGTTTGTGGCTATTAGCTCTACCTACCTAACTACCATACTTCCATTTCTCCTGCGTTCACTTCAGGACTGGGAAGAGGTCCAAATTCCTCTTTGGACACTTGTGAAGATTAAGTTGCTTGAGAACAGGAATAAAAAACTAGGGTAGTTGACTCCCCTAGTATTAAAAAAATATTAAAATATTTTAAAAGGTGCAAAACACCTGTGGGAATTAAACTTGAAACCCGTTATCTGTACATTGATGGAAAATAAGCAGATTTAGAATTTCAGTTATAATTGTGCAATTACATAGTCATACTCTGCATTAAAGACCGATCTCTCGATCTTTGTTTTAGATTGCTATTGGACTATTTTATATTTTAACATCTAATAATAAAGCTGAAATAGCTAAAGAAAACGTGTTGCATCTTATCTGGAAACACAGGAGACTGTTTTTACTTATCAGCAACTAGAAGTTTGTGGTCTAAAGAAACTATGTATGTGCTAAGCACACATGGAGATAGATATCCAAATTTAATTTAAATACTTGGCAAGTACCAGCAATCACTGCCTGGCTGATATGCACTTCAGATGTCTCCCGGTCTGCTCGGTGTCATTCTTCTATATGTTCAGAATGAGTCCAGCAAAAATGGTTTACAATGAGCACACACACTGTGTCCACAATATTCCTTCATTTATTAAAAATAGCAATGAATATCTGGGAGCTGTCTCATGGTAGCAGAATCTTGCTGATATTAAGGGAAAAAAACATTTTGGGTTTGATGGTTTGTAAAAAGAAAAAAAATAGACATAATTTGATTTGGCATATTCATTCTAGCTATGCCCTTAATAGTGCTTCCCCCCCACACCCCCCGCTCCCTGCAAGGTATGCATTTTTTTTTCTGTGTAGTTTCCCTTTTTCACATAAATAAAACTCAGTTGGCCTTCTTAAGCATTCTTTTTTTTAGCATTTTTAAATTACTGGTAAGACCACAGTTAAGGTAGTGGTAACAAGAGTGTTTCATAGGCTTTCCAAATATTGTATTTAAAAATGATATTTGAATCAGATTTTATGTTTTCAAACTAAAATTACAAGATAATATGTATATTGAGATGTTTAAGACCACCAACATGGCCATACTTTATGCTGCCAGGTTAATTAGTTTTTATGTGCACCTCAGAACATTCCTCCTGTCATCTCTATGCAAATATCTGAACTGCTAGCAAATGTGTCATTTATTAGCAAAGTTGTAACTCTGCAGTGGTCTTTCTTTACAATTTAGCTCTACACATGTTTGTGCATGTAAAACTGGTACAGGTGAATACGCTAATACATCACATGTGGGCCACGGTCCATTAAGCATCAAGCAAGGATGACGTCCATCTGCCTGGCATATGATCTTCACATGCACACATGTCAGAGGGAACGCCAAATGGGTCTCACCATCACGGCCAAGTCTGGAAGACAGCTTTTGCTTTACGTTTGGAGTGATTCTTGTCTTCCTTTTACATTTATGACAAATACTTGGAGTGATTTTTAGATCCCTTAGCCATAACATTTTGACACAAAATTTTCTATTACTCCTCTTTAACTCTTGATTATGTACATTTAAGATGTCTCTGAGATTGTGAAGCAAGTCGATAGCAAACAGTTACCATTAGTGACTATAGACGTGTGGAAATCAAGATCTTCTCTATCTTATACAACCAAAACCAAAGAAGAAAAGATTTAAAGGCTTGCCAAAAATATTTAAAACAGAGACAGGCATTGCTAAGGGAAACAGTGTGCGAATTATCACAGGGGTAGAGTCTGAGGAGGTTCTGAAGGGAAGAAAAGGCACAATGGACAGATAACGTCAAGGATTATTTCAAAATATCAGCCGTGGTTAAGGCAATGGCATTTTCTTAAATGTTGTCTCTCACATTTTGGAAGCATTTATCATGTTCCTGAAAGATAGGTAAAAGAAAGAATATGTCAAGATTGTAACTTTGCAGAAAATGATATTTTGTTTCTGTTTCAAATCCTGTATTTCCTTAGATAAAAAAAAAAATCAACGAAAACTGGAAATTTCACATTTGGAAAGCTTGAAAAATCTCAAGGAGAAAAATCAGAATCAAGTTTTTAATTCCAAATTCTTTGAAATATATACTTGCTTGTTTAAACAAAACAAAACTAGGAGATCTGAAGTAGGATCAACTCCGAAGTTGAGCTTCACAACAGAGGTAATTATTACCCTAATAAATAATGGAGAAAAAAATCTTTAGTAGGTGGGACCATTCCAACCTGCATCTATCTAAAAATGGGTTCTTGTTATGATAGGAGTAACTTTACCTTCAAGAAAAAAAACTTTACCGTCTAGTTTTAGATGTTACCAAGATGTTACCAAGCCAGTTTAAAAATGAACTAAGTATTTTTCAAAAAATGAAAATACCGAAAATATCGTAGCAATCAGCCCTCTGGTAAGGGAAGCTGTCAAGAACTTCCCCAGGGATTCCATAGCATCAGGAAAATGCAGAGGTTTCCAAATTAGCTTTGCACCCTATGTTTCTCAAGAGCACTTCTCCCCACCTGGAAGCAGCCCCCATCCTCTAAGAAGACAAGACCAGGACCGGTTAACTCCCACTCTTCAGGATTTTAAAATTTCAATATGTTAAGGACACAGTCTTCAACATCACCTGAAAGTGGTCCTCAATTTATTAGACAGAAGCTATTGAGCTGTTGCAGGTCTTTTAAACTAACAACAGCAATAAAAAAAAGCAAGTTTAAGAATGCCTAAGTCCCTGTCTCTACTAAATAGATATTAAAATATTTGGCACAAAATCTATACTGAATCAATATTTTGATAAGCTTCTTAGGAAATCATAGAAGTGGAATAGTACGTACTTATCTTGGACTTCAACTTAAAATCCCGTTAATTCCTCAAAGTGAAGAAGCAAGACTCTTCCTTAGCTTTGTGCATTATTTGATGGTATGTCATTCTGGAAAAGGCAAAAGTCTGAGGAGAAGAAAAAGATCAAGGGTTTCAGGAGAGCAGGGAGGAATAGCCAGGCAGAACACAGAGTTTTAGGCAGTGACAGTACTCTGTAAGATATCCCAGCGAGGGATAGCCAAACCCACAGAAAGTACAACAGCAAGGGTGCATCCGACGCTACGCTGTCAGCTGTGGATAGCTGTGAAGCCTCAGTGCAGGGTCATCTTTAGTAAAAGATGTACCTCCCACCCCAGTGAATAATGTTGATAATGGAGGAGACCATGCACATGGGAAATCTCTGCACTTTCTTAATTGTGTTGGAAACCTAAAAATTGCTCTTAAGAAATAAAGACTTAAAAAAGAAAGAATTAAGTGTCATAGAAAACTATGAAAAACTCAAGGACAAATGATCAAGGAACAGGAATGTACCTCCTTTAAATAAGGAAAGAGAGAAAAAGACAAGGGGAAGGATAACACAGTGGGAGAGTAATCTGACCTGTTGAGTGATGGCCATGACATTATTAAGTCATAAAGGAATTGAAACGGAAGGAAACACGATGTAATTTTAACAATTAGCAATCCCAGTGCACAATAAAAACAGCATTACTTTATCACCTTTCATTGTATGAAAACATTAATACCAAACATCAAAGAATCACATAAACTATTAATAATGCACTTACATGGACTGGTGTGGGCAGTATAAACAAAGGTATCTATGGCAGCTCATGCTAGAGTGTGGGCTGATTTCTCTCAGAGGGCTGCACAAATCGATTCTAGAGAGAATTGCTTAGTTCCCTATCACAGATCATGTACTTAAGCACAGGATACCTTTTATTTTTTTTTTATTTTTGTTTTGTTTAAAGATTTTATTTATTCTTTCATGAGAGACACAGAGACAGAGACAGAGGCAGAGACACAGGCAGAGGGAGAAGCAGGCTCCATGCAGGGAACCTGACATGGGACTTGATTCCAGGACTCCAGGATCTCATCCTAGGCTGAAGACAGCGCTAAACTGCTGAGCTACCAGGGCTGCCCCAGGATACCTTTTAAATAAACAGGGTTCTTGTGGGTCATTATTCACATTGTGTAGCAGTGACCCCAAATCAAGAGAGCAAAAGAAGAAACCGGGAAGAAATATTCCCATAAAGAGAATGTTTGTTGTGATGTCACATGTGTTATCTTCTCAAAAACGCACTCTGTACCACTGGAGGCAGAGGTCATGGCCAGAAAGCACGGGGCTTCAGGTGGGTGAGAGGAACACAGAGCTGGTTCTCTCGCTTCAGAGCCTTGTCCAGAGTCAGCTTACCTGGTCACATGTTCTTAGGCTCCACATTATGGGAATGAAAACCAATCCTTGGAATCAGTAACATTTAAGTGACAGTCGGTAAAGGGAACAATTACCTGAGAGAAGGTTGTGAAGTGTAGCTTCTGGAGAAAAGGAAAGTTAAAAGAAGTTAATATGAGGTATAAGAAGAAAATAAGCTTTGCTCATTGCTGTTACCTTTTCTCCTTCCCGTGTCAATGCCAACTGCACATCTATGTTAAAAATGCATTCTGAATCATACTAGATACTCTACTTTACTGAAGAATTCAATTTATAATGTGGGTTACTGTGATTCTTAGAATTTCTAGAGGTCTGCAGTAGAGAACTTAATATCCTTATGCTCTAAATCAAGCAGAAAAATATATATGCATACATATATATTTATATGCTGTGAGCCAAGTAAAAATGCATACATCTATATTCCCATTCTCAGATTTACATGAAATATACAGACATATACATTCTTGCCTTTTAATAATACCTTTTGCCTTATTATTTCAGACCAATGGTTTTACATTTTTCTCTACCTATTTTAAAATGCGACTTATTCATCCCATCCTGATTTTCTTTTCTGTGTTTTCTCATTAAGACAATAGAAGGAAAGAGAAAAATGGAAGAGAAATAAAAAGAGGAGAAAGAAATTGAACACCTAAACTTCCCTGTTTTCGGGCTATTTAACATGTATCCCACAAAGTATTGTAGCATATAGCTTGCAGAGATTTTGACCAAATACAGTAAGATTTTATTTAATCTTTATGAGGGGTACTTTAAAGTTTATAATCAAGACTTTAAGAAACCACAATGCTTAAGAAGAAAGCCTAAACTGTATTTATAGCTTTGTAAATAACCTCTAGAATACACATGCAAATAAGCCTTCCCGTATGGAGGAAAATAATAAAGCAGAGAGCATTTTCTAATGAACGACAGAAAAGTGTGTTATGAGATGCCCATTTTAATGAGTTCAATTACTCACCTACCCCGGATCTCTCTACTCTTAGAGATCAAACTATTCTGATCTTAGAGGGTATTACTTGGCTTTCTTAATTCATAGCTGTTTCCTATCCGATTGCCAGGTTTTTTAAATAAAGGGATTGTGAGAATTTCCACACTGTTTTGGAAGCAGATGTAATCATGCATCTCCTCCAGCATCTAAAAGGTGGCCTCTAACCTAATTGGAAACTTTTGCATAGAGGAATTTCCTTTAAATAGTAACGACTATCTTTTTTTTTTTCTTGAACAGCTGTAGAGTGTTAGCAAGAATAGTTTCACTCTATTTTCCCAAAATTTGTGCTAAGTGCTAATCAGATTACAAATTCAAATGATAAAATCAAGCTAAAGGGGAAACTTGAAAAAAAAATACAAGACCAGTCTAAGCAGTGAACAAATAGCCTTAACCTTAAATTATTATTTTTATAATATGTACATAAAGAATATTCACTTTTTCCATGAATCATAGTTCCCAGGGCCATACCTCTCAAAGGGAGATTAGACAACACAGTCTAATTAATTCCGTAGCTGTTGGAGGCAAAAACTATCAGACAATAGGTAATGCATTAATTTGAGTTGACTTTTAAAGAAAACAACAAAAAAAATTAAGACAAAAAGGAAGCTTTTGTTGTTGTATTGTAGTTGATTACTTTGGGAATTTACCAATAGAATAATTTTGCTATTTTCAGCTTGTTGTTAAGTGCTTCTTCCCTGGATGCCTAGGTAGGCACAGAAAATACCTTTTAAAGCTTGGGATATTGCCATTTCCTGTAAATGTAGCCACATAGCAGTGTGAGGTCTAAAGGTCTGTTTCTTTTACATTTTGACGGCTTACATTACGCCTGTCATACTAAAACCAACAGAAAAGCAAAGGAAGGAGAGGGACTTTTGGTCACCCTCTTTCCTCCACTGAAGCCCATTAGGGGCTGCCTGAGTCCCCGCCCAGGGCACCTGAGCCTTAGGCATCATCTTTTATAAAGAATAGTCTCTCTTGTTAGAAGGAGAAAGGGCACAGAGTATGCCACAATGTTCTTGCTTTCTAACCAACTTTCTTAGGCATATTCCTTGTCCTTGTTACAGCTGTAACTTCCCTCTTTTCTCAGTAGGTATGAGGGAGGCTGGTTATTGCTCTTTGATATTGTTGATGCTACTGCAGCAGTACTTCCCAATTTCCAAGAGAATCCCTGTGCAGCTACGGAGACCAGCAGAGCAGGGCACAGGAACCAGGCACTCTTAGGAAACCCCACTGTGCCTACATAAGTCCTTACTCTGTGGTTCCCAACACTCACTATGCTTTCTCTCTCCCTTTCAGTTCTTCTTTGAATATTCACCTAGGAATTACTTTTTTTTAAAAGATTTTATTTATTTATTCATGAGAGATACACAGAGGCAGAGACATAGGCAGAGAGAGAGCAGACTCTCTGCAGGGATCCTGATGCAGGACTTGATCCCAGGACCCCTGGAATCACGCCCTGAGCAGAAGACAGATGCTCAATTACTGAGCCACCCAGGTGTCCCTGGGAATTACTAATTTTTGAAATTTCTCTTCTCAAAACTGAGCAAGCTACTCTAAGCCCAGTCTAAGTCAATGAGTTAGGCGTGCTTTCTTCTCTCATTTTGCTACATATACAATCACTGACTATACTCACTCTATTTGAATACGTTGTATAATTACTCAAACCCATGGTATCGCTAAATATACTGACATTATTTGTTTATCAATTACCTGTATTATGCTAACCATTGTTTTGAAGACCTCTGGCTTGATATCATGCCGTTTAATGTTGACATCTCCAAGATCTAGCCCTGATTAAAGCACCTAAAAGATGCACAGGATGTATTTGCAGAATGAGCTAAGGCAGATTTGGTTGCCAGGACCCCTGTGTGGCTTCAAGCAATGGTTTCTTCTTCTTTGGGTAGGATTCAGACCCTCTTTCCCTTTTCTCCAGGTCCTTGAGACCTGGGATTTTTATGGTTGAATAGGTGATTATCAAATGACACTGTTGTTTTCTTTTCCTTTTATTTTGGTAGTTTTACCATTTCTTACTTTTAATTTTATCTTTATTTTGGAGTTACTTTTTAAAATTTTAATACTGATCCTGAATTGGCTATAATAGAGCCCAGAGGAAAAGCATTTCTCTACCAGCTTGTTGCCCAGATTCATATTAGCACTATTATCATCTCAGAGATGCCCTCGGGAGGGAACAAGAAAACACTTTCTCAACAGGACTCAAGTCATCAAAGTCAAGAATCTATAGCCAACACACCATTAATGAGAAGGGAAGCAATTAATTCCCATGCATTGGCACTTATATTTGAATATATCATGGGATTATATTGTGGTGCTCCTAACTGCTAAATTACATTTATTTTAATGCTAAACTGCCTAAGACCTTTTAGGGAGATTAGAATCAGTGGTAGGTTATGCAACTACTCTAAAATTAAAGGCTTGCTTCAGATAATCCAAACGCTGGTAAATGATAGCTAAATTGCTCTCATTCATCACCTCTAAAGACCTAGTATATTAAAATAGCATGTGGAGGCTGCGAATCTTAGTCCAAATCATAGATGTATAAGAATATTCTATTATTCTGTTTTCTATGGTATCAGTGTAATTTTGAGGTTAGTCAAATACTGTTCTTAATTTCAGTCTTATAAAGTGCAAAAGTACGTGTGTGGTGGGGGCAGGGAAGAACTATACTCATGGGTGTCCCGTTTTGTCTCTTTCTGGGACCAAAAGCTTTTTGTGAGGTCCTGTCTGCTCCGATTACCTAGTCACGGTCCTCCTTGGCCATGAGCAATAAGCCATATGAGGATCTCCACTGCTCAGCGCTCTTTTCTTTCCCCTTGCCTGAAGACTGTCTCTCACTCCAATCTGCTGATTCCAAGTCAACCTGTTTTCCCCAACAAACTACCTTCCCCCCCCCCCCCCCCAGCTCTTCAAATGATATAAGTGCACCTACAGGATTAGGTTTGGGAAATACATAAGGAAAAAAGGTGGGCAACTTTTGTCCATAGGAAGAAAGAAAAGACAGATGCTAAATGAAGAAATTAATGCCTGGAAGCACTATTCATCCACAATTAAAGTGGAGATTGGAAATTTACCTATCTGGTCTAAGTCCTTCAGTCATGCTGGTTACTGCTCTGGGTTTCACATGCAACCCAGATTAGTGCGTTTCAATTACTAGAATTTAAAGTGTGGGAAAGATTAGTTCCAGAAACAGAGGAGAAAACAGTAAAGCAAAATGTGCTCCAACTCTGCCTTGCTAATTAAAATATAGCAATCTTTACGTCTAATGTCTAATATAATTGTTTCAAGTACAATGTAATTTAATCCAAGATCAAGTACTAATTTCCTACAAAGAGGAAATCTGTCCCCAAATTCAAATTGATGGATGAATCCCAAATTGGATCACAAGGACACCTGATAAAATATGAATGGATTAGTGAAAGAAAAATCATCACTGCCAGCAAAATAACTAAGAATGTGTTCCTCACAACAATGGGCAATAGGCTAATGGCATCGTCTTACTAAAATAATGGCACATTTACTTATTATATAAGATGTAAATGAATAACTCAAATGACTTAAAACTTCTTAAAGCATATGCTGGAGTAATCAAAACTCTATAAATTAGTAGTTGTTGTTAAAACCATCTCCAATCCTGGCTAGGTCACTTACTGTGATGTTATTTTATGCATCAGTTTTCTGATCTTTAGAAGGGTTAATTAAAGAAACTACTTATAGTGGGTAAGGTTAAATTAGCTGATACAACTACTGTGCTTAAGAATAGTAAATTTTGTATGAAAGCTGTCTATCAGCCTAACCAGCTTACAAACAGTCTGCAGAAAAATAATGGATATTACAGAGCCTTTGTATAAATAAATTTAAAAAAAAAGGAGGTATCCCTAAGTAGAAGCAATCCTCAGCCTACATGGGTAGCCTGAACAGCTACCAAATCCTTTGAAGGTAGCATGGTGCCATTATGCTTTGGCTAGAATTGCAAGAGCCAAGACTTCTCTCCATGTGTGCCTGACTGTGGGTGTTTTCACCCAACCCAAATGCTGAGCTCCCCCTGAAGCCAAGAGAAACAAAATTTGCAGTCACCATTTTGGTAGTTACTATTTGAAGGAGGGAGTTCATGGAAAATGACATTCTAACATATCCAGTTGTGGGAACAGAAATCCTTTCCTAATCAAACACCATCCCCTTCGCCCTGAGAATAGAAACATTTATGAATTGCCTGGTATGCTCTACATTCTCCTTTAAGATGGGGGAAGAGGCAGAGATACACACTCTTGAGCTAAGAGGGTGAGATGTGCACCACCAACACCTGGACAACTGACCTTCCGTCTTCTTCTGTTCCTTTCTCTTTCTTCTACATAGTTGGTCGTGAAAGTGTGTGTGGTTGGAGCCCTGATGGTTTTTCCATCACTCCTTCCTCAAATAAAAATATTCCTTGTTGGGCCCCTGGGTGGTTCGGTCAGTTAAACATCTGTCTTTGGCTCAGGTCATGATCCCAGGGTCCTGGGATCAAGTCTGACCTGGGGCTCCCTGACAAGTAAGGAGTCCACATCTCCCTCTGCCCCTCCCCCTGCTCATGCTTGTTTTCTCTCTCTCTCTGAAATAAAATATTTTTTTAAAAACACATTCCTTGTGCGGCAGCCCAGGTGGCTCAGTGGTTTAGCACTGCCTTCGGCCCAGGGCCTGACCCTGGAGACTGGGGATCGAGTCCCCTGTCGGGGTCCCTGCATGGAGGCTGCTTCTCCCTCTGCCTGTGTCTCTGCCTCTCTCCCTCTCTCATGGATAAATAAAAAAAAAATTTAAAAAAATTACTTGTTGAATTTGTTTGAGGCCTTCCCTGACTCCCTTGCTCTTCCTGAGCCCAGAGGTCAGATTGCTCAGAAAAGCCACCATGTGATAGAACTAGGATTGATATGGTGCCTGGCATGGGGCTGGAAGGAAGATGTGCCTCTCAAACTCTGGACACCAACACTTAAACCTTTGCATGATGCAGGCCATTGCAGTTTGTGGTGGGTATAGGTTCTGTTAAATTGAGTGCTTGTAATATTTTTCCCTCACCTAATGAGTTTAAAAAGGAATTTGTTATTTACTATCAAAGCTAGTTATGATTAGATGATGCCACTAGCTTTATAAAATATTTTTCCAAAATGGGAAGGACTAAAAGAGGTAAATAATTGTGTAGGTCATAAATAAGAAAACACATCTAAAGTATAAAGCAGGGTGTCAGTGATAAGAGCCCAATAATGTTAATGGAAAACATACCAGCACGTTTCCTCTATTTGGGAGAAGGTCCTTTGCCATGTTTGGAATTCTTTCAAAAATGTGGAGGTAAACATTTAAAGAGTTTAGGGACTGTTTTTATTTTTGCCCAAGTGTTACTTTTATTTCCCCCAAAATACAAATCACTGTTCCAAAAACAACACAGGGTTTTAGAACATTCATCTGTTTCTATAAAAGAAAGTAATATTTTGATCAAATGAAGATATACATGAGTTAATTAAATTTACCATTTACATCATCCTAACATGTACACGTTGCACTTTAGAAAAAGTTATAGGAAATTGCATTAAACCAAGTGAAATAAATGTTTGCTGTTAGGAACACATTTCACATTTTATCCACAGCATAATACAGTCACTTGATGATTTGGGGTGGTTGATACACAGCTCACATAAGGATTTCTAGGCCTTACTTTGGTCCTGGCCTCTCTTTTGTGGAAGAAGATGGTAAAAAAGGTACAGATGGAGGGAAATTTCAGGTATCAAATATCAAACAAGAACATACGAACTTAACACAACAATTCTTCCCTGTAATGTACTTTTATTTTCTCAGTGTTTTCTTTTTTTCATTGTTAGGAATTTTTTACTTAACTAATATTGGGTTCTTATAGTATATTGTAATTCTCATCTGACTTTTTCATGTATCTATCAACAACAACAGGTGCTACCCGATTTTCTCAACACGCCTGTAGTCACAAACATGCTCACCTTCCCTTTGGCACCTTCATACCTGTCATTCCCACTGCCCTGAATGCCCCTGGCAGCCCCTACACCTGTCCTTGGAAGCAATGCTCAAGGTTCATCAGCGGTTTTCCTCTTCTAGAAAGCCAGGGTTTCCTCTGCATACGCAAGCATGGATGTGTGGTTTTTTGCCATTTCCACTTCCACCTGCCCTGTGATTAATTTCATGTCACTATTGTCTTGTCCCTGAGCAACAGAGTGACTCCCGTGAAGGCGGGTCTCTTCCACACCTTAATAGCCTCTAAGCCAAATACAGCATCTGTTAACCATCTGGAATATAGTAGATGCTTAGTAAATGTTCATTATAATAGTGAATAATCAAGGCATGAGCTAAGACATTTCCAAACTAAGGAAGGTTCAATTAGAAGACAATTTATATCTAATTATCACCTAAGAGAAAATTTACATTTCAAACATGAACGATTTCATCTGTGCTCTAGGAAGCTCACTCTTAGTCATTCTCAAATGTAAAAATGGCTTTTGGCTTTTCCTTCTACTCAAAGTCATTAAGCAGGAAGTAAATGCAAGCACTCAAGTATTGTTCTTTTTTTTTAAAGATTGTATTAATTTATTTGTTTATTTAGAGCTTAAGTGAGGGAAAGGGCAGAGAGAGAAGGAGAAAGAATCTGAAGCAGGCTCAAGGCTCCCTCTCACAACCCTGAGATCATGACCTAAGTCAAAAATCAAGAGTCAGACACTTAACTGACTGAGCCACCCAGGGGCCCCTCAAGTATTATTCTTGTTTCTAAGATCTACTCTCAGGCTGACCAAACTGGAACTTTCGCTTGAATAGCATCTTTTAGGTGTCAAGACTTCACATAAATTCTATCTATATTTTTCTTAATAAGAGAGCACTCTATACATATTTAATAAGTAGTGTCTAAGGGTAACTTAGTGTCTTTTATTACAGAAGATGCCAAACATTTGTCTTCTGCATAGCTCGATGAAACTGTGACAATAAATGACTTGGGAGTCTCGTCCCACTGTGAACCCTGTGACATTCCCCCATCCCTCCTTCAAGCATTACACACAGATTTCATGGACTTAATGAAATTTTTAAAGAGAAGCTTGGCTTGCTTTTCATCACAAGATGTTAGATTTTTGATGCTGTGTGTCTGTAGGAAGATTGGCTTTTCATGTGCATAGTAGGAAATTAAACCAGACATTCACCACCTTTGAGTTTCTCAGAGCCACAGTTTGGTGCCGAAAAGTTGCTCATATTCTTAAATGAATTACATTCCCAACTGTTGAAGACTAAAGGGTCCCCTGGAGACAAGAGGGGGATATTGCAAGCTTCTCCATGGGCTCCCCAGGGATACTTCCCTTTACTGCAGTCAGCAGAGAATAGACTGATCACAGAAAATAAGGTATTTCATTTCTTTTTTCAGTTATTTTTACCCATCTCCCTGGGGGCCTTAGCAATCTGAATGAGTCTCCTCTCTGTCAGGGTTAGCCAGGGACCAAGAACCCAGAGCCTGTGAGCAGGCTGTCACCCTTCCCAACTAAAGGCTCACTTAGTTTTTTTTTTTTTTTTTGATGGCCTAGAGAGTCCCCAACTTTCCATGTGCAGGTAAATCCGAAGACATTCCTACAAAATGGTGACCAGCATTGGCACCCACTCCTATATCTAAAAACACAACACTTAGAATAAATTCAAATCAGTGAATACTAGCAACTTCAAGACACAATTCCCCAGTCTGTGACTCACTTCTACTACTAATGAGAGTGCAAAAGTAATGATATTTCCTTAGGATTGGTCCTTGTCTCCCAAGCGTCATGGAGCCTGCTGCACCTTCCTGGTTGTTCTGTGTACTTGGCATAAAATAGGCAGTCAGCATTCTCTTGCAATGTTTTCCCCAGTCACTCTTTTTCCACTATTTGTGGTATCCATATTTCCCATTATTTGTATGTTAGTTGAAAAATCTCAAAGATTTCCTCCTGAACTGATCACTGGATCTGACACTGGAATGGGGACCAAGCAGGGGGTGGGGGTGGGGGGCATCAGCATTGGAAAAATAACCACTAGAGCTGAGAACACTCTTCCCCATCTCTCCTGGCCCTGCACACTCAGAGACTAGCTGGGTCGGGCCCATTCCTGTTCACTTCCTAGCCCCTGAGTGGTGAGAACCTGCTCCTTCAGAGCTCAGCCTCTGGACTGGGTGACAGGAGCCAACAGGCTAGACCTAGTTCAGCCATTCCTAATCCAGAGGAGTTTAGTACCACACCCAGAAGATCTTGCATTTGTTCTGCAGACACTGTAGAAGGTGTTCGTAAAACAGCAATGCCTCATGAACACCACTAACTACCAGGGAAATTTTCCCAGACTCCTCCTACATAGAAATCCCTGAGGAACAGGAGCACAGTGAGGATGAGGTGCCTGGCCTTACTCCACACTCTGGCTGAGCCACACACACTCATAAAATCATTCTGAGGTCTATGCATTTGTCAGTCCCCGCCTTGCAAAGGACCAATGGTCTCCTAGAGGAATAACTCTGATCTTATTTTTTTCACGTTCTCTATTTTTCTTAATTTATCCTGCCCTTAACAATATTTTTATCTATCCCTGTACTACATACATTTGACAGTGAATAAACTGACTAATGACAATAGCACCTGCTCATGTGGAACTGACATGCTTTACAGGGTTAGTTTCTTAAAAGTATTGTTTTTTCCCCCAAAGCAGATCATTTTTGAGTTTCAAAATAAATTCTCAGATCAACAGAGATAATCTTAATTTCCCTGGTTGATTCCCAAACAACCTTTGTGGGAGCACATTGCTTATGCATTTTTCTTTTTTCTTGTTGTTTACATCTGAGTTCCTAGAGATTATTTTTAAGAGCCAATAAAAAGTAAGACTGCATGTCTTCAAATTCAATGCCTATCATTTACACTTGGAGAGATTTTGAACATTTTCTGAGTTTTCACCTTATTAGGTTCAAATTTAATTCTAGAATGACTTTTGGTTCATCACAGAAATGAGAAATGTGTTTTCTCCTTTCCAACCTGGTACCTAAGTTTACTCAGAGGTCCCGACTTTACCCAGGACACAGTCTCTTCCCAGTACAGCTTACGGTTCTCCTGTAAGTTTCTTGTGGCTGCTGCAGCAACCACCACACATTTGGTGGCTTAAAATGTACTCATTTCAGAGTCTGAAGGTAGGAAGTCCAAAACCAGCATCTCTGAGCTGAAATCATGATGCCACAAAGCCAACACTCTTTTTGGAGGCTCTAGGGAGAATCTGTCTTTTCCCTCCTCCAGCTTCTAGAGGCTGCTGACAATCTGTATCTCTGTGTCCACCCCACCTTCCCCTCTGTCTCTTATGTGATAGCATTAAGGACCTCATTGGATAATCGAGGATCATCTCCTCATCTCAAGATATCTGATCACATTTGCAAAGACTCTCGTTCCAGATTACGCAACATTTGCAGGTTCAGGGGATTAGGATCTGATCTCTTCGGGAAACATTATTCAGCTTATTATAGAGGTGTAAAGAAAGAGAGTAGAAACTAAAGAGGCAATTTACAGAAACCTCCTTGGGACACTGAAAGCATCGGCTGTATTACTGCCAGATGTGTTTGTAACACAGGAGACAATGCCTGTGATTCTGGCAGCGATCATTTTGGCATTGGCAGGAGAGATTTCAGATCCACACATCAAACATGAGAAGCCTCAGAACAGCTATCAGCTGGCATTAACAAGTCTCATATGGACAGAGACGGCGGCAACAATAATTAGGCTGGGCATTGGCACCGGTGCCTCTTTTGTCGGACTGCTCAGTGGCAAAGGCATAATTGATAGATATTACTGGCATGGGTTCCAATTCAGGCTTCAGAATCAAGAGTGGACATTATGACAGTGATTCAGAGAAAGCGAGGAAAAATAGGAAATGCAAAACAGAAAACAAGAGAACGAGCTTGTGGAGCACTGAAGAGACCTTCCAAATACACAGAGTAAGGCGGAGGCTTCCAAAACTCTCTGAAAGGACTTTGAAGGAACCCAGAATTCCAGCAGCCGAGAGAGCAGAGCTGGAAAAATGCCATTTGATACTATGTTAGCTCCCTGGGCCAGTCCAGTTTGGGAAACACAAGTTATATAACTACCTTTCTGTCCCTTCATTTCTATATGATTCATTATCGGCCATGTCACATCATACTAGGGATTTCTATGTGGACCATACATGTCCATGATGTCCTTAGTGCATATAATTTAGAGTAATTCACTGTGCTGTCATGCTCTAAAACGAGAAAGTTTCCCATAGGCAACTCACTGGCGTGGCACCAAAAATCCATAGGAAAAGAGGTTCAGACATATTTGATTTTCTCAGAAAGGACTTCAAGAATACTCTGAGCCATCAGTGTGCCTCTCCACTCAGCTAGAGTCCTCACTGTGCTGCACTGGGGTCCATGCACCTTTCCTTACTTGCAGACCTGGCTCGGTGGGGTGCTGCCTTTTTGTGTTGATCCTGGGCACTCGGGCTCTCTGGACCTTCAGGGAATATCCCTTGTGACTTAGTCATCATTTCCATATTCTTGGAGGGCTCACAAATAATGACTTAAGGTTCTATAATAAAATGGTCTTCTCCTTACATTGCAAATGCTTTCATGACATATGACACCCTCTACACAGTAAGAAATCCAACCCAATAATGAAACTATTACATTTGAATTTTTACCCCCAGGGCCTTGCATATAATTGGTGCTCAATAAATGTTTTTAAAAAGGAACAATGGAATATATATGGTCATGTGCATGACTGATTAATAGGCAAGCCTCTGGAACTGGAAAATCCCAAACACAAATTTTTGTTCCCCATGATGGAAATAACTTGACACTTCGGGTAAGACTTTCTAAATGCTTTATCTCGACTCTCATCACAACTAAGTTGTATATAATAACATAAATTTCCCCACACAAACTGCTAAACTGCCCTTTGAGATCTCTTCTCCTTAGTGGGAAAGGCCTCTCTCTCTTTGCTTTATTTTTTCTCACTGGAGCTGTTGCCAAGAAAAACAGATCAAATGTGCCTGGTCAGCAACGAAGGTGGGTCACCAAGAGTAAAATATGAGAACCAAGCTAGGTACTCATTTGGAGAGGCATGGCAGGTGGCCAGCTCCCCAAAGAAGAGAAGTTAAAAGACCAAGGAACTGCCATGAAAGGTAGAACTAGGGCCACCGTTAGTAGGAAAGCACGAGGCAATTGGCTCTCAGTGCACTGAGATTTGGAGCTAAGGAATTCCAGGGGCGTGGTCTTAGCACATGAGAGTTTCATCCTCACCAAGATGTTTTCATCTTCACCCTGGTAGGTATAGGATCCCTGCTCTTGGGCGGAAGAACTCAGCCAGTTTGTAATACTATGACTAACTTATCTGAGCACAAGGAAAAGTAAGCTTTGCTTCCCCCACGTATATAGCAAAGGGCAATGTTTTCCTGGTAACATTTTTCCCTAGAAGATTCTGGACCCACATAGAATCATGCTCCATCATTCTACTTGCATCCAATAACAACAATAACAAAAACATAACCGAACAAAACCAAATGTTTTGCTTTTCTTTTTCTTTTTCTTTTTCCCCTCTAAGAGACAAGTAAGATGCCTTAGGTTCATTTTTCATGAGAAAAATGTGTGTTAATGATGTAAAACATAGAGTGGGGTCAGCTCTGCCCCTGCATCACTGTCCATTGTGGAGACATCTCCAAGAGGCCATGGCTGTATTATATCAATATAACGTATTGTGTTCCTGAAGCACACACCAAAGAGTCTCTTGAGGTGGCCAGTGGGAAGAGTTATTTGGCTTTCCCAGCTTGTCGGGGGATATCGGCTAAACATTGCTTAAGGAATAAGCTAGTGGTAGAGATAAAGCTACAGTATTAAATGATTTTCTAAACTATTTTTTTTTGTAGATACATGATACGTTAAAAATCCCTTACACATTTGCATAATAATTATACAAAATCCAATTTAAACTGAAAGCATTCATGTTACCTGAAGGAACACTTTCTTTCAAAAGTTTTGCCTTTGACCACTGTTTCATGGCCATAATATTGACATGTTCAATTCAAATCACAGTTGTCTGCTATAAAAATAACAGTTAGGTTTAGCACTGAAGCCAGTCAGTGCCAGCATAAATCACATAGCTCTCCACAGTGCAGGTACTATGTTGCCTTATGGAGCCTGGGCACTGCCAGTGACACAACATGAAACATGCCAAGATATAGGCAGCCTCACATCTCTGCAGAGGGGCCTGGCATGGTGTTAAGTCTCCTGCAATACAAGTCCATCAGGCAGCAAGCTAGCAACATCCTTGTAGTCCACCTATGGGGCACACATCTCCCTAATTCTTTGCAAGTTGATGTGTTTTTAATTCCAATATTCTTTAACCTCTGTAGATTATCATTTTGTCCAATTTGGAAACCTAGAACATCTTAGAGGGAAAACAACAACAACAACAACAACAATAAGCAAATTAGCAGCTGACTATAGGCTTGTGGAATTGGACTCATTGCCCTGGTAGAGAATAATACTTTGAGACTAGACACCGTACATTTTTTCATGTATTCCATAATGGAGCTAAAACTTGTTTTGATTATTTTATTTCTGTGGGTTTTCTGATGGCCAAATGTTATACTCCTTAAATTTTGTTGACTTCTCTGCATTAACTAGAGTCTATTGCACTTGGCTTGGCATTCAAGACTTTTCTCCAAAATGTCCTGTTCTTGCTATGCTCACCTCCCACTCCAATTCCAAATGTGCTTGAGTTTCCAGGCACACACAAACCTTGTCCCTGTGCAATGCTGGTCCTATACTCATAATGCTTTCATCAGCCTGTGATGTCTTTCTGTATCTCGCTAACAAATTTCAGTCAATTGGGCACACGTGTATTGATCCCCAGACCCATTATGGTGCGTGACTCATAGGTAGTGCACATTTGTGTTTGTAAATAAATGATGAAATGGCCATGTACAAATGTTTTCTTAAGTGCTGTAGGGCATAGAAGGATACAAAGGATGTGATCTTTAACCTTAAGGAAATGACAAGCCAGACAGTAAAATAATACTGTAAACAACTATTAAAAATGCATGAAATAAGTTTCATAATCATGAAGATGACACATGAGGCTAGTCTGAAAAAAATGTTGCCAGGAGTTCAGGGAAGGCTTTCTAAGTTGGTGGCATTTTATTTTGGAGCACTGAGATTTAAATCTAAGGAAAGGCATAGCTGGCTTTGGAAAAGCTCTGAGCAGTGCTTTATGGTATGAAAGTGTGAGGCAGGTATTGAGAACGTTCAAGAGGTGACTTATTGTAATTCCATCCTCAAACCTTATGGCAAATCTCATTTCATCATAAAGCTTCTCCTAAGTCCACACACACACTGCCAATGTTGTCCCTGCACTCCCAATTTGTATGTTTATTTGGGGGTTAGATGTATGGATCAGGTCAGGCAAGCTGCAGTGCAGTAACTTGTACACATGAAGTCCCACTGTCTTCACCCAGTGAATGTCACTGATTGCTAAGGCTCTAGCACTGTGTTAGGGGATCAGCTGTACCTAATCTTTACTGACTCCTAGGGCCTCCATGGCGGCCTCTGGTGGACCGTCTGCATTGTCCACATACAAAGAGGGAAAGTTCAGGGACACACCATGCGGGGATGCCCATGACTTCTACCCACATTCTATGACTGGGACTACCTTCTTGCCCTCAGAGATGTACAGTGCCCGGGAAAGGCAGTGTCCCTGTGCACAAAGGAAGAATCTGGAAAAGGTTTGTGGATACACAATATTATGTGTGCCACATTGGGTATACACTTATTCACTTGGAACTGGTGACATACCTAAGTCTCTTTGATACTGGAGCAGGTCAGGTCAAAATATCAACTGTCCTTCACAATGAGAATATCTGAAAATACTATGAGCTATAGATGAATATTTCTTGTTTTACTCCATGTTTCTGCTTTGATCGTTGGATCATCCTTATCCATGAGGATTTTTATAAGTTTAAAAAATATTAATATGGTTATACTGACAAAAATTCCTATTTAAAATTATAAAAAATGACCATAAATAAAGTCTGGAAACAAAAGTAAATTAACTTGACAAGTGGTCACTGATGTCATATTACATTACATGGTTCATTCAAAGTTACCTCCTTAGAAAACATAGTTTGCATGGTGGGGCTAACAGGCCTATCCCATACTCTTAACCATCAAATTGCTCTTCTCAACACAACTCGGTCCGAGAACATATGAGATATAGACAATTCTGGTCTTCTTTATTTTTTCACGATTGTCCTCTCTGTCTACATAGGAATGGCATACTTTCACCTTTTTTGGGTATTATGCCCTTTTGTGCTCCCACTCATCACATGAGAAGAGGGATGACTAGGCTAGCCCCCACTGATCCAAAGAGATAGAGACAAGTTGAGCATACCTTCCCACCCCAGATGTCCTGGTCCTTGATATAGGAAGGAAATTATCTATAAAACACTGGGGACATAGGACCCTGATCCGATACATATCAACCATAAAATGCCCATTATTAACTCACTCAAGTCTCTACCTTTGTCTAGCAGTAGCATGTGTCAGCTCTAAGTGAGCAGCAATGAGAGATACTTTTCCAATCAAAAGTTAATCATAAGAAAAATATAGGGGAAAAAAATAAGAGTCCAAGCTATTTTTAACTGTCAGATACATATAAACATAATGAAAAATAAGCCACCAGAGGAATAAAAACATGGGGGCCCTGGAATTCTTAAAACTGGACAAATAACCATTTCCCTAAGATCAGTTTAGTTTAATTGTTTGACCCTCTTTTATGCCTCACTACTGCGAGACAGTAATGTGACTGAGGTGAACATATTCATACTTTGGAGGCAGAAAAAAGGTCCAGGATCACTATAAAAATTGTAGGCTATATAAGTTTTTAATGGACAACCCATAGTAGCTGGGAGCATATGAGTAGCTGCACAAAATGCCCACCCAGGCAACTCACCCATGCCTTCCCTACGCCCTGAAGATTTCTAATAACAAAAGAAATGAGTCCAAAGTGCATTTGTAAGATATTAAATTGGGGGTCTGAAAGCTCAAAGCCATGGGACAAACCTGCTCACAGCCTGTGTTTGTAAGTGTTTCATTAGAACCCAGCCACACCTGATGTTTCCATGTTATTTGTGGATTCTTTCCTAGAACAGCAGAGTTGAACAGGTGCAACAGAGAGAGTATGGCCCACAAAACCCAAAATATTTGCTATTTGCCCCCTTTTCACAATACTTTTGCCAACCACTATTAAACTACAATCACGCCATGCTTAAAGGCTTTGAGGAAACTAAACTTTGGTCAATTTCCCCCTCTATACAATTAGGTATATTTAGGTAACTAGTGACTGCCTCCTCCATACACTTCTAGTCTCAAAGCAGATTACAAGCAAAATTTAAGCCCTACATCAAAGTACTTGCTTATGGAATATCAGCTGGATGTTTCCTCACGCCGTCTCTAAAATAACCTGTGCTATAACATGCTCACAATGAACTGTGCCACATATAAATCCTACAATCTTCTTTCCAAACAGGACAGAGAGGAAATCATGGATGTGCCATGAATCACTCTTAAATCCCATCAACAAATATGTAGCAAATTACATGGGCTAGACCCATGAAATCCACGTTGAATTAAAAGTAATTCTTTTGGGGGGAGGGGCAAGATGGCGGCGGAGTAGGGTCCCCAAGTCACTTGTCCTCAACAAATTACCTAGAAAACATTCAAATCATCCTGAAAATCTACGAATTCGGCCTGAGATTTAAAGAGAGACCAGCTGGAACGCTACAGTGAGAAGAGTCCGCGCTTCTATCAAGGTAGGAAGACGGGGAAGAAGAAATAAAGACACAAAAGGCCTCCAAGGGGGAGGGGCCCCGCGAGGAGCCGGGCTGAGGTCGGGGCGAGTGTCCCCAGGACAGGAGAGCCCCGACCCGGAGGAGCAGGAGCTGCACCGACCTTCCCGGGGGAAAGGCCTCCCGGGGAATTGGAGCAGGATCCCCAGAAAGGCGGGGATGCCCTCGGGCTCCCTGGGACAGTAACAGAGGAACTGCGCCCCGGAGAGTGCGCCGAGCTCCCTAAGGGCTGCAGCGCTCGGCGGGACCCGGAGCAGCTCGGAGGGGCTCGGGCGGCGGCTCCGCGGAGGGGGCTGCGCGGCTCCGGGAACAGCTCGGCGGCGGCGGCTCGGGCAGAGGAAGAAGCTCCGCGGAGGGGGCTGCGCGGCTCCGGGAACAGCTCGGCAGCGGCGGCTCGGGCGGAGGAAGAAGCTCAGCCCGGAGGGGGCGGCGCGACTCCGGGAACAGCTCGGAGGGGCTCGGGCGGCGGCTCCGCGGAGGGGGCTGCACCGCCGGGAGCGCGAATCCAACAGCGCAGGCCCCGGAGCACAGGGCGCCGGGACACAGCCCAGGATCCGGCCTCCCCCCGGGACAGGCAGAGGCCGGGAGGGCCCAGGACAGCGAGGACGCTCCTGCCTGGAACTGAGCAGATCAGCGGCCCCGCCTGGGAGCCTCCAGGCCCTGCAGACGGAGAGCCCCGGAGCTACTGCGGGGGCTGACTTCAGGGTCCCAGAGCTGCCCCCGCCACTGTGGCTTCCTCCCGGGGCCTCACGGGGTGAACAACCCCACTGAGCCCTGCACCAGGCAGGGGCAGAGCAGCTCCCCCAAGTGCTAACACCTGAGAATCAGCACAGCAGGCCCCTCCCCCACAAGACCAGCGACACGGACCAGTTCCAAGGGAAGTCAAGGGACTTAAAGAACACAGAATCGGAAGATACTCCCCCGTGTTTTTTTTTGTTTTGTTTTTTTTTTGTTTTGTTTTGTTTTGTTTTGTGCTTTTTTTTTTTCTTTTCTCTCTTTCTTCTTGATTTCTGATTGCGTCCCCCACCCCCCCTTTTTTTTCTTTTTTCTCCTTTCTTTCTTTTTCTTCTCTTCCCCCCCCCTTTTTTTCTTCTTTCTCTTTTTTCTTTTTCTCTTTTCTTTCCTTCTCTCTCTTTTTCTCCTTTTCCCAATACAACTTGTTTTTGGCCACTCTGCACTGAGCAAAATGACTAGAAGGAAAACCTCACCTCAAAAAAAAGAATCAGAAACAGCCCTCTCTCCCACAGAGTTACAAAATATGGATTACAATTCAATGTCAGAAAGCCAATTCAGAAGCACTATTATACAGCTACTGGTGGCTCTAGAAAAAACCATAAAGGACTCAAGAGACTTCATGACTGCAGAATTGAGATCCAATCAGGCAGAAATTAAAAATCAATTAAATGAGATACAATCCAAGCTAGAAGTCCTAACGACGAGGCTTGACGAGGTGGAAGAACGAGTGAGTGACATAGAAGACAAGCTGATGGCAAAGAGGGAAACTGAGGAAAAAAGAGACAGGCAATTAAAAGACCATGAGGATAGATTAAGGGAAATAAATGACAGCCTGAGGAAGAAAAACCTACGTTTAATTGGGGTTCCCGAGGGCGCCGAAAGGGACAGAGGGCCAGAATATGTATTTGAACAAATCCTAGCTGAAAACTTTCCGAATCTGGGAAGGGAAAGAGGCATTCAGATCCAGGAAATAGAGAGATCCCCCCCTAAAATCAACAAAACCCGATCAACACCTCGACATTTAATAGTGAAGCTTGCAAATTCCAAAGATAAGGAGAAGATCCTTAAAGCAGCAAGAGAAAAAAAGTCCCTGACTTTTATGGGGAGGAATATTAGGGTAACAGCAGACCTCTCCACAGAGACCTGGCAGGCCAGAAAGGGCTGGCAGGATATATTCAGGGTCCTAAATGAGAAGAACATGCAACCAAGAATACTCTATCCAGCAAGGCTTTCATTCAAAATGGAAGGAGAGATAAAGAGCTTCCAAGACAGGCAGGAACTGAAAGAATATGTAACCTCCAAACCAGCTCTGCAAGAAATTTTAAGGGGGACTCTTAAAACTCCCCTTTAAGAAGAAGTTCAGTGGAACAATCCACAAAAACAAGGACTGAATAGATATGATGACACTAAACTCATATCTATCAATAGTAACTCTGAACGTGAATGGGCTTAATGACCCCATCAAAAGGCGCAGGGTTTCAGACTGGATTAAAAAGCAGGACCCATCTATTTGCTGTCTACAAGAGACTCATTTTAGACAGAAGGACACCTACAACCTGAAAATAAAAGGTTGGAGAACCATTTACCATTCAAATGGTCCTCAAAAGAAAGCAGGGGTAGCCATCCTTATATCAGATAAATTAAAATTTACCCTGAAGACTATAGTGAGAGATGAAGAGGGACACTATCTCATACTCAAAGGATCTATCCAACAAGAAGACTGAACAATTCTCAATATATATGCCCCAAATGTGGGAGCTGCCAAATATTTAAACCAATTAATAACCAAACTGAAGAAATACTTTGATAATAATACACTTATACTTGGTGATTTCAATCTAGCTCTTTCTATACTAGATAGGTCTTCTAAGCACAACATATCCAAAGAAACGAGAGCTTTAAATGATACACTGGACCAGATGGATTTCACAGATATCTACAGAACTTTACATCCAAACTCAACTGAATACACATTCTTCTCAAGTGCACATGGAACTTTCTCCAGAATAGACCACATACTGGGTCACAAATCGGGTCTGAACCGATACCAAAAGATCGGGATAGTCCCCTGTATATTCTCAGACCATAATGCCTTGAAATTAGAACTTAATCACAACAAGAAGTTTGGAAGGACCACAAACACATGGAGGTTAAGGACCATCCTGCTAAAAGATGAAAAGGTCAACCAGGAAATTAAGGAAGAATTGAGAAGATTCATGGAAACTAATGAGAATGAAGATACAACCGTTCAAAATCTTTGGGACGCAGCAAAAGCAGTCCTGAGGGGGAAATACATCGCAATACAAGCATCCATTCAAAAACTGGAAAGAACTCAAATTCAAAAGCTCACCTTACACATAAAGGAACTAGAGAAAAAGCAACAAATGGACCCCACCCCCAGCAGAAGAAGACAGTTAATTAAAATTCGAGCAGAACTAAATGATATCGAGACCAAAAGAACTGTGGAACAGATCAACAGAACCAGGAGTTGGTTCTTTGAAAGAATTAATAAGATAGATAAACCATTAGCGAACCTTATTAAAAAGAAGAGAGAGAAGACTCAAATTAATAAAATCATGAATGAGAAAGGAGAGATCACTACCAACACCAAGGAAATACAAACGATTCTAAAAACATATTATGAACAGCTGTATGCCAATAAATTAGGAAATCTAGAAGAAATGGATGCATTCCTGGAAAGCCACAAACTACCAAAACTGGAGCAGGAAGAAATAGAAAACCTGAACAGGCCAATAACCAGGGAGGAAATTGAAGCAGTCATCAAAAACCTCCCGAGACACAAGACTCCAGGGCCAGATGGCTTCCCAGGGGAATTCTATCAAACGTTTAAAGAAGAAATCATACCTATTCTACTAAAGCTGTTTGGAAAGATAGAAAGAGATGGAGTACTGCCAAATTCGTTCTATGAGGCCAGCATCACCTTAATTCCGAAACCAGACAAAGACCCCACCAAAAAGGAGAATTACAGACCAATATCCCTGATGAACATGGATGCAAAAATTCTCAACAAGATACTAGCCAATAGGATCCAACAACACATTAAGAAAATTATTCACCATGACCAAGTAGGATTTATCCCTGGGACACAAGGCTGGTTCAACACTCGTAAAACCATCAATGTGATTCATCATATCAGCAAGAGAAAAACCAAGAACCATATGATCCTCTCATTGGATGCAGAGAAAGCATTTGACAAAATACAGCATCCATTCCTGATCAAAACCCTTCAGAGTGTTGGGATAGAGGGAACTTTCCTCGACATCTTAAAAGCCATCTACGAAAAGCCCACAGCAAATATCATTCTCAATGGGGAAGCACTGGGAGCCTTTCCCCTAAGATCAGGAACAAGACAGGGATGTCCACTCTCACCACTGCTGTTCAACATAGTTCTGGAAGTCCTCGCCTCAGCAATCAGACAACAAAAAGACATTAAAGGCATTCAAATTGGCAAAGAAGAAGTCAAACTCTCCCTCTTCGCCGATGACATGATACTTTACATAGAAAACCCAAAAGCCTCCACCCCAAGATTGCTAGAACTCATACAGCAATTTGGTAGCGTGGCAGGATACAAAATCAATGCCCAGAAATCAATGGCATTTCTATACACTAACAATGAGACTGAAGAAAGAGAAATTAAGGAGTCAATCCCATTTACAATTGCACCCAAAAGCATAAGATACCTAGGAATAAACCTTACCAAGGAGGTGAAGGATCTATACCCTAAAAACTATAGAACACTTCTGAAAGAAATTGAGGAAGACACAAAGAGATGGAAAAATATTCCATGCTCATGGATTGGCAGTATTAATATTGTGAAAATGTCAATGTTACCCAGGGCAATTTACACGTTTAATGCAATCCCTATCAAAATACCATGGACTTTCTTCAGAGAGTTGGAACAAATTATTTTAAGATTTGTGTGGAATCAGAAAAGACCCCGAATAGCCAGGGGAATTTTAAAAAAGAAAACCATAGCTGGGGGCATCACAATGCCAGATTTCAGGTTGTACTACAAAGCTGTGGTCATCAAGACAGTGTGGTACTGGCACAAAAATAGACACATAGATCAATGGAACAGAATAGAGAACCCAGAAGTGGACCCTGAAATGTATGGTCATCTAATATTCGATAAAGGAGGAAAGACTATCCATTGGAAGAAAGACAGTCTCTTCAATAAATGGTGTTGGGAAAATTGGACATCCACATGCAGAAGAATGAAACTGGACCACTCTCTTTCACCATACACAAAGATAAACTCAAAATGGATGAGAGATCTAAATGTGAGACAAGAGTCCATCAAAATCCTAGAGGAGAACACAGGCAACACCCTTTTTGAACTTGGCCACAGTAACTTCTTGCAAGATACATCCACAAAGGCAAAAGAAACAAAAGCAAAAATGAACTATTGGGACTTCATCAAGATAAGAAGCTTTTGCACAGCAAAGGATACAGTCAAAAAAACTAAAAGACAACCTACAGAATGGGAGAGGATATTTGCAAACGACATATCAGATAAAGGGCTAGTTTCCAAAATCTATAAAGAACTTATTAAACTCAACACCAAAGAAACAAACAATCCAATCATGAAATGGGCAAAAGACATGAAGAGAAATCTCACAGAGGAAGACATGGACATGGCCAACATGCACATGAGAAAATGCTCTGCATCACTTGCCATCAGGGAAATACAAATCAAAACCACAATGAGATACCACCTCACACCAGTGAGAATGGGGAAAATTAACAAGGCAGGAAACAACAAATGTTGGAGAGGATGCGGAGAAAAGGGAACCCTCTTACACTGTTGGTGGGAATGTGAACTGGTGCAGCCACTCTGGAAAACTGTGTGGAGGTTCCTCAAAGAGTTAAAAATAGACCTGCCCTACGACCCAGCAATTGCACTGTTGGGGATTTACCCCAAAGATTCAGATGCAACGAAACGTCGGGACACCTGCACCCCGATGTTTCTATCAGCAATGGCCACAATAGCCAAACTGTGGAAGGAGCCTCGGTGTCCATCGAAAGATGAATGGATAAAGAAGATGTGGTTTATGTATACAATGGAATATTACTCAGCGATTAGAAACGACAAATACCCACCATTTGCTTCAACGTGGATGGAACTGGAGGGTATTATGCTGAGTGAAATAAGTCAATCGGAGAAGGACAAGCAGTGTATGTTCTCATTCATTTGGGGAATATAAATAATAGTGAAAGGGAATATAAAGGAAGGGAGAAGAAATGTTGGGAAATATCAGGAAGGGAGACAGAACATAAAGACTCCTAACTCGGGGAAACGAACTAGGGGTGGTGGAAGGGGGGAGGAGGGCGGGTGTTGGAGGGGAATGGGTGACGGGCACTGAGGTGGACACTTGACGGGATGAGCACTGGGTGTTTTTCTGTATGTTGGTAAATTGAACACCAATAAAAATTAATAAAAAAAAAAAAAAAAGTAATTCTTTTTCTCTGTTCACATGAAAAATAAACTCTGATAAGGGAGGTGGCGCTGCAACTTACCCAGTAAATCTGAAGTTCCATTCATGCACAATGATGCTGTGGAAAAGCACATGGTGCTTTCAGGACGAAGGTGGTGGGCAGCCTTGATGTTGCTGATGGAATCTGATGAAAAGGAGAGACATAGGTAGTGGTAGCAGAAGCAAGCCTGAAGCCACTGGGGAGCAGAAGAGGGACATAGCAAAGACTGAAGATCAGGAGCCCACAGAATAATGAAGGTAGCAAGGGTAGGTACCAAACCTAAAGGCTCAAGGCCTTTTCTTTATTTCTGAGGTAAGTTTCCCAGCACAGTCTCTAGAAAATTAATGAGAGCTCAACGCCAACGTTGTTCTCTTGACAGGCCATGGACACTACAGAACACTAAGTATAGGTAATGGGTTTTTTGCAACATTATCTCAGTTAAAAAAAAAAAAAAAAGAACTTACTCTGAAGTAAAACATCTAAAAAAGAAACCAAGTTAAAACATGAAATAAAATATGAACCTCTAAAATAGACTTTTAAAAAATGTCCCATATTAGCAATATTTAATGTCACAGGTGGCATGATCAAAAATAAAGTGCGCACACTTTGAGCCTGATAGACTATAGTTTAAAAGGCATATACATGTGTGTCTAGGCTCCAGGAGCTCAAGGACCAGGCCTAAACCTCTGACACGGCCCAGTGCTCAGCAAAGGGCCAGCCACATGGTAGGTGCTTGGGAAAAATGTTAAATGGTTCAGTGAACAAGCTCTTTACACCATTTCCTAATTGGCAGTAAATTCCAGAGCCAGTATTCAAAGGCAGGTCAGTTTACACCCAGTTTAAAGCAAAAACAACCACCCTACCTCTTTCTCTGTGATGGAAAATAGAATTGAATCATGCCTGGCTGGCTCAGTTCATGGGAGTGTATTAGGACCAAAGAAGATGTTATTATATGGGAATGCATTTTGTAAAGTATGAACCACTGCACAAATATAAGCAATTGAGAAATGGAGTTGTAATAAATTTGTATCACTCCTTTCAAGTTAGAGTCAATATTCCCAAGCAAATACTGCAAAGACAGATTTTTTTTTTCCTACTCTTTATCTAGGGAGGTTCTGAAACCTGTAGCATATTATTTCTTAAGAGTTTATCACTGTGTATTACAGGCTTATGGTTATTGACTTTTTTATTTTAATTTAAATTTGGGAGAGCATTGCATTTTATTCAACACAGATCTCAACAAACTCTTAAAAAATGACTTTTCTCCCCATACCTATTTAATCACTCCACAAATAAGAAGGGCATTTGCATTTTGAGAGCCTTAAAATCATATATGTATTTTGTTTGTTTGTTTCTGCCACAAAATCAAAACATCCACCAATTCCTAAAGGCCGTCGTGATTGGTAAACATCTGACGTGTGAGAACACCACAAATATTAGAAGTTATTTTTAAGTTGTCCTTCAGATTTCATTAAGAGTTTCACTGTGTGAGGCTCTAGACAGTATACAGAGACTAATGCTGTTACCTCGGAAAAAGTGTCTGATAGACCATGGAGGAAATATCTCACCTTCCTCAACTAAAGCCACATACTACTTGTGTTTCTTATCTTTTCTAGTTCCATAATTCTTCATTAGCCAATGATGCAGAATTTGAATATTAAGGAATTTAACATACTCCTAAGTAGCCAGAAACACATACATACACAATAAACTATACATGCATTTTTTTTTTTTCATTTTAGAGTTGTTCTCAGATCCAATTATACAATTATTTGTACTTGCTGGTTTTGGAGTTACAGTTTCACCTGGGCATTGTCACTGTTACATGGCAGAGGCATGTATACTACATGATCCATAATCATTTCAGACTTTAATGTCCACACAACTGGGCATCTTGTTGAAGTAGAGCTATGGGTTCCATGGGTCTGGAGTAGAACCCAAGAGTCTGAATTTCTAACAAGTCCACAGGTGACACTGATGCTGTCAGTCCACAGACTGCACTTCTAGAGGCAAAGACCCATATCCGTTCATTTTTGACTCTTAGTCCTGAGCTGAGTTCTCCTTGGGAGCTCCAGTTTGGCCCCTTCTCAGCTCTATTCTATTTGCCACATCGCATGAAAGAGTTCAATGATAATGTTGTTGCCCAAATTTGCCTAGAGTTCATAGAACATTTGAAGGGTTTATTTTTTAACTGTTTTTGTATATTTTTTATTATGTTCCACTTTACTAACTTAAAATACAATCATAAAAACAACTAGCTAATGAAAAGGAATCCTATTAAAATAGCCCAGTTTTCTATTCCTATCAAAACTTACCACTTGTGTAGTTGTTTTGACATAATAAAAACCAAAAACTGAACCTAGCTATCCCAGTTAAGTGAATTAATTTACTGAAAAGGTGCCAAGAAAGAAAAGAATTGGTGTGATTTGGAGCCATATAGCAGGAAGCGCAGGTGAGGACTCTTGCTGGCCCATAAGTGGCTGCTTCTACCACTACAGGGTCTCTCTGAGCTTTATAGTATCTTTCAATCTTTGTGGTGCTACCTCAAGAGTCAGAAGGTCAGAATCCTAGTACTAAGCTCTGACCATCAGAGTTTAAGTCAAGAGTTTATTTCCCCTCCCAGCCAAGATCAGAGGAAATGTGGCCCTGGTGTGGGTAGCAGACCCAGGAAACCAATTTCCTACTGAGACCACACAAAACAGGAGACACCCCCCCCAACACACACACACACACACACAAAAAGGGAGAGAGGGGCTGTCAGATGAAGTGAGTGAATATGGATACTCACCAGTGGAAAAAAATAAAAAAAATGTTGCCATACACAGGTAATCAGATGTTCTACTGAAGTCTGCAATGTTGTCACGCAATTGTCACTAAATACTTCAGTAAACATACAATGTTAAAAAAAAAAAAAAGAGAGAGAAAGTCAATTGTAGACATCTGCTTAAATGTTACAGGAGGCAGGCTTTTGTGGTTAAAGAAAACTATCTAATGTAAGACCTTTAATTCTTGTTTTTAATTTGTTACAGTTACAAAATATACCAATGCTCTGTTTTCTTCTGAGACTTTTTCTCCTTCACAATTATCCTGTTGGGTGAGATGTGGACACTGAGTGCATCTGTCTCCTTTCATAGCAAGTTCTACTCACTTCAAATCTGTTAAATGAGCTTTTTTTTTTTTTTTCCTTTCTAGTGCATATTAAAGAAAAGAGCAAGGAAAAGGTGGTTAATTCAGAAAATCCTATTATCTCCGTGACACCGAGATACCGTTTGCATGTGAAAGGCAAACAGTAGCATCATTTCTGGTTAGAAGAAATAAAAATTGAAGATATGTATTTGTATTGTCGGTAGTTTCCTTCTAAAACAGAAACACTTCGGTTGTCTTTACCATGTCTAGTTATTTAAATTATTTTTTAATGTGGCAAAGGCCTTGGAATTAATCAGCCCCATCTGCATACACAAAAGACATGACACAGGGAACAAAAAACGTCTGAGGACAAAACTAGGCTTCCTTTCACAGGCAATGGGGGAAATTAGTGTCATCACTAGGTTGAAGACATAAAGAGATTCAAAATTAAAAATCCTTTGAACGCTTCCAACAAGATTCCTATAATCAGCTGAAAGATAAGTAATGATCAAAGCCCTTTAAAACAGTATTGTTCACTCCATTAGAACTGTTTAAATGTACCCTACTATTCACCAGAAATTATACAAGATTACTGCAGAAGCTATGCTATTGTTTCAGCAGGGCACCCAGATGTTTTAAGGATGGCTTCCCCCACCAACATAAGGTTAAAAGCCAAGATACAAAAACAGCTGCCGTTATAAACCTTAATTACCAGGAACATCCCCCGCATAGGTGCTCAGTTCTCTGACAGATTGACTTATCCTAAAGCGAGGGGGCTGGGGGTGGTGCTTGGGGGACCAGGGAAACAGACAGGACAATGGCAACTTCTTTCCTATATGGAGCCAAATTTTGACCAATTCTTCAAAAGAATCTTTCCTAACCGTTCACTAAGTTTCTATCTGGGATATGTTAACCTCCTAAAGATTGCTTTTTCATTTAGCCCATGTTATCCAAGCTCCAGGATGATGGGTGAAAAGAGATAAGCACGTTTCTACACACCTCATTACCACTGTTATTTTATGCACTCGCCCAGGGATATTGCACACAGCAGTGCCATGTTGGGATCTGAGAACATTCCTAAGCAGGAGACCGGAATAATGAACATTTGACAGATTTACTAACTCTTTACTCTTACTCCCTGATGCACTGTGAGCCTTTAATAACAATATTGTTATTGCTTTTATTGACAGAAATTTGGAAGGGACGTCTTTGGTCTCCATCTCTAAACATTTTGAAGGTTTCACATGACATGGTTTATTATCACTAGCTGAAGACAGTGAAACCATTAGCAAGGTTTTAGAAACTGATTTCTACCAGCCATTTTGAAAAAAAAAAAAAAAAACATACAGCGACTTCAATTTTCTGTTCTACGCAATATCGGTTTAGATGTTGCAGAATACACTGAGTCCAGCCAGGAATGTGCAGAGAGAAGGAGATGTCACAAGCTACCTATGACCTCTGAAGCTGTGTAAACCAAATCAAAGTTAAGTAGGCATGATTAAAATATGGTGCTTTTAGTGTCAAACTTTAAGTGTTTAGTCTTGTTTTGAATAGTTTAGCTCTAGATTTTTTTTCACCCTCGCACTTTATTCTCAGCCCCCAAATAACACATCATAGGTGAAGCAAGGATGAAATGAACGTAACTACTATGCTTAGAAAATACTGAAATTGAAATGCAAGCAATGTTAGGAAAAATGGCAACGTGCAACACCATTGGGTTTGCCTTGGAGTCACAGGGATGCTTTCTGAGATTCTCATATACATATATTTAATAACCACACAACAAAACAGAAACACACTGCATCCAGCCATGACTTGTGGTCTTCATTCCTCCACATCCCCACATATGAACTCCAGGCGAATTGCAGGATGGCAGCATTGATTTTTTTTTTTTTTTTTGGATTCCAAACCAGTGATCCTTGAACACGAGTTGCATCAAAATCATCTGCAGGAGTTGTTAACCCTAATAACAACACTAATTATAATAATCATAACTTGCATTTGCCGAACCCTTAGTAAATACTTTGCTAACCACTGCTCCATTTACACCCTCTTCCAAGGACACAAATGTTTTAGAAAATCAAAATCACTAGAGGTAAGGCCCTAGCACCACCCAGATGATTTAAATTTATACTGTGCTTTGAAAACAACTGTAAAGAAGGGACATTACTCTCCAACTAAGTTCCCAGACCCCAGGGATGAGTACTCATTGGCGAACAGAGCATTGCAGATACTTCTAGGAAAACTTGACTCATCCCTGGTAAAAACTGCAGGAGCTTTCAAAGCAGTCACAGAAGAGATTCCAAAATTTCTTTAAAGGCCTTATTTTTTTTTCCTGCTATAACTCCAGACTCCCACGCTTCTCTGCCATTATGCTGTATTTCCAAGTTCCTTGGTAATTTTTAAGATACACTGGCCCAAGTTTACATACAGTACCATGTTCTTTCAAAACAGGCCTTGTGCTTAACATCCTTGTTATGTTCAAAGATTCCAGGGAGTTTACTCTTACTTGTGGAATTCTTTGAACTAAGTACGAAGTAAGCTTTGGATGAATATTTGTAGACTCTAAGTTCCCAGCAAAGTATTCCTTAAAATCATCTTGAGAAACCATGGTTGTATAGGTCTTCACATATGCTGGTCCTTCCACGTGGAATGGTTTCTTGTTAGTTGAACCCGTGAGCTGGTGAAATCTAAATCATTGTTCCTAGGTCTTGAATTCTCTTATATTTTACACATGAAATGTTAAATATCCAGAGGAATCAGATTAAAGTGTGACTTTCTTGAGGGCAGACAATGATTTTATGTATTTTTTGTAACAAATAAAGCATATGGAGTTTCATTACAGTTGAAGAATCTAATAATTAAAAAAAAAGTTTATGAGTTAACTCTGGAGGTAGCTTCTGCCTTCACTGAGATCATGATAAGCTACAGATAACACATGGTACAAAAGATGCACTTCCCATGAAGGCATTAGCAACTAGATTTAAAAAAGAACCCATGGAATGAGCAGATTTACTCAGTGGCATTGCTATGTCCGTGAGAATAACAGGTAATTTCTAGTCTTTTATTTCACTGAAATATATCAACAGCTTTGAACAACAATTAAATGATTGACTTTGATGTGTACCCTAAGTAATGTGAAGACAGCTAATCAAAGAGCTTTTATATAACATACCAAATAATCTGGTGAAACCACTATGTGAAAGCCAAAATTCTTTCAAGTAGAAAGCCCTTACATGAAATTGATGTGAAACGTAAAGGGTTAACCAAGACTGACTTTAAAAACCACTTTTCCATGGGTAACATTGCCAAAAGCAAAAGGAACTGCTATTTTGCATGAAGTGAGTAATATATTTCATTGAAAGTGAGTTTAAGTGTTTTCGATATTTACTCTCCATGATAAGCTATAGGCAATGTGGAGGGAGCTGGATTTTATTATAGGCTCTTCACATTAGGCCCCAAAATTTTGATTCTCATCTTTAAATATACACTTTAGACATCTTCATGATAGAAAGACATATTAAAATCTATTAAAGAATGTCCGATCAAAATGATTGCTGCTGGCTAGGCATTTCCCCCATTATTCCATTTTAAGTTAACCATGTCAGACTCATGCCTCCTAGCCATATTGGCAGTGGTAGCTTAATGAGATAAAAAGAAAAAGAAAAGAAGAAGAAGAAGAAGAAGAAGAAGAAGAAGAAGAAGAAGAAGAAGAAGAAGAAGAAGAAGAAGAAGAAGAAGAAAGAAGGGAAATGAACTAATGAGCTAGATGGGTTTGGTGGCTCTGACCTGAAAATGCTTTTTTCTATATAGATTTGTTGTAATGAATACCATGTCAACCTGCCCTTATTCACCTTTCTGTGAATCTTGTGTTTGAATGTATCAGATATCACCATTGGCAGTGCAATTTGCCTGTCCAAATTTGAAAGGCAAACTCTTCTGTTTGTGATATCATTCGAACTGCCACACAAGCATTGTGTTCAGAGTTACAGATAATATAACTTGAATTTTTCCTCCATAATTTTAGGAAGAAAAACAAAGCAAAACTAAAAAACAAGGAAGAGCATAGTGAGAGATTCATCCCAGGGTGAGGTCACCATTTGATTACTTGGATTCAACTCCAACCACACCTAGGTACAGTGAACTCCACCTCTTACCTTATGCCTGTGTGCAATTTTTTTTTTTTTTTTACTCAATTTCATAAGGAACAAGAAACATCTGTCTTCTTGAGCCTCTTCCCAGCACCAATCCCATGGACAGATGTTTTCCAAACACGTCTGTGAACATTTAAAGGAATACTATATTTGCATAAACTCTGGGAATTCCAAGCTTCGTGCTTTCCATACTGTTTTAGTTTTTTAAATCAATATTTTTTTGTTCTGTACCCATCATTTTGTTTTACTCCTCATAAAGCAGACATTGTGTGCACACATCTGTTAAATCTGGGCTGCATTTATTACAGTTCTGTTCTTCCAGAAACAGGAAGGATTAATTACCACAGACCGGCTCTAGAAGCACCCCCGTGTTTCTTAACACACAAAATTAATTCAGAGTTGACAAAACTCTTTCAGACACAGCCTGCTTCCTGCTGATGACGCTTTATTAGCATATTCTTCCCAGAAAAAAAAATGCCTCATAGACCCTTTTTACCTCTCCTCTGAGTTCAATTTGTACAGCACTGAGTGACAGGCAGCAAAATGGCTTGAATATATCTAAGGCAAGTTGCCAAAATCCTCCTGATAGAAGCACTTTGGAGCCTTTGTTCTGAGCGCATTAAAGTCACAGAAGGTCCATGTACTGTAGACAGTGTGGGGCAGGCAGGATGTTCTCAGTAAGACAAAACAGCAGGTGATAAATGACATTAAATAACAGTGAGAATTTACCACAGACTAAATTAACTACTGGAGTGAAATGTTCTCAGCTCTAAGGCTATATTAACAGTGAATTTATAATTAGGCGATTATCATTCTTTTTAGTGTTTGAGGAAGTCTATATGTAAAAATGATGAAGACAGCTCTATTTGACTCTGGAGACACACTGCTGGAAGTGGTTCTAAAACGCAAGAGAATAATTCTTCTTTCAGCCTTATAAAGTCATTTGTAAAAATAAGAGCTTGGAAGTGAATTAGATTGCTGGATATCTACACATGCATGCGAGAGTGTGCACACAGACACCGACACACACACACACACACACACTCAAAAACTGCAACGTCAGAGAACAGACTGCCGGGAAATCAAACTCTCCAAAATATAGTCTTGTTGGTGATCTCAAAATCAATGTGAGGTTCATTACTGGCATAAGAATTTTTAAGGTGCACATTAATTTTGTTTTTCTTTTTCCATCAAAGATATTATCCTTAAAAATATCCTATTCCCTTTCTAAATCTTAAGGGATTCCTGTATGACCTTTGTCATATTTGTGGCCTTATAAGGGCATTTCACCTTGGATTTTACACTAAAGCCTCTGAGAACCTGAAGGACTGCAATACAATCTTTCCCAAAAAAAAAGTCAGGGAAGGAAAATGAACTGCTAAATTTGTCATTGACTGGTTTCTTCTAAAATCATCATACAGCAATAGCTTAGGGGCATTGTCAAATACCCTTAAACAAAATAATAAAACCAGAAAACTATAATAATCTTCAAATTTCTTCAAACTGTTTTTCTTTACGCAGTATTTTTCTTTCCCAGACCTATGCCTATGTCCAAGGAATAGAGTTCATAGTTTCCTGCCTATCCATAAGAATCCCTTCCTAAAAAAAGGAACAGATTCCAAATGGTGCCAGCAGCACATATGGGTCTTTGGTAGAATTCTCACCGTGTAACATCTTGCGCACTTTCCATGAGGATTTCTCTTAAAGCTAGAACACTTCATTTTTGGCAACCGAGCCCCTTATGTCTAGACACATTATAGTGCTTGGTTACAATTGTATTTCCATAATAAACTAGTATCCATTCATTCATAACTTTCTCAAAAAATTCTCCTTTTGGGCTTTAAACACTCCAGGCTTAGCCTCAGCCAAAAGGTGAATATTTGGAAAGTTTCTGCTAAATCCATTTTATCAGATATTGACTTATATGACTCAAAAAATCATTTTCCATATGTCTACAAGAATTATTACCCAAGAAAGTAACCCATGAGGAGCTGACTTCTAGAATTTAAGTCTTGAATGTGATTAGTCCTTTGAGAAACAAACTCGACGCTGGAATGAAAGATTCCAATTTCAAACCAAAATTGTCCTATACGTATGCTTATTCCATTAAAGCAAAAACACTTGTAAACACAGCTCCACTTTTTCAGTTCCTACGGACACATCCTTATATGTGTATATCTTTCTGCTTACTGTCTTGAAAACTTTATTCGTGAACACCCAACTAAACTATTAGAAGTTCATGGCTAGTTGTACATCTTCTGTATATAGGGACGCTACAACATTCTCTCACATGGCTGTACTTTCTAATAGCATCTTAAAGTCCCCAGACAGCCTTGATCATATGCTCTGCATCCAATCCCTCTCTGTGTCATGCATAAGTGGGTGAGCCATTTGTGTAAGTTATAGTTATGTAGATTATTTTTTAATCTGTACTAATTTGAGTCTTTCATTTCTCCTTTTTGACATAATTTATAAGTTTTTTAAATTGAGTCCAATGACATATAACATTATAGAAAGATTATAAATGCACCACATGTATGAAATAACTAAACCTAGGATATGAGCCTATTTGCTCATTCTGACCCATTTCTTCTCTTGTAATTCCATCTGCTTCTTTGGGCACCCTGTGTACTGAGATTCTCAAGGGAATGACTCTTTCATAATGCATTAATTAATAAGAACTAACTCAATGGCTTAATGAACCATCCCTTCCAAAACTATTTTTATTTAAAAGAATACTCATAAAAACGAAATAAATAAACTGACAGTAGAATTGGAGGTACTTGGTTCCTTGACAAGGGTGATGTTTTGTTCAAAGTGATTTCACAGCAAACCCCTATAGGTTACTTATTTTACCTTCCTGTGCCTCAATTTCCTCCTCCACTGAATAGGAAAGATAATGGTGTCTACCTATTTGGCTAATTGTGAAACTTAAACAAAACTGAGTGCATATGTCACCTGAAGGAGTTTTTTTTTTCTTTTTTCTTTTTCTTTTTTTTTAACCTAAAGGAGTTCTGAATAAAAATGTCCTCAGTAAATATGGGTCACCATAGATGCTACTGTCATTATTCTGATTATGAAAAATGACTAAAAGAGCCCTGAAAATGTCAATTCTGAGCCTAAATCCAGTACTGATAATCGTAGAAATTTCTAGTCCTTTTAAATTAATGACAATTCTGAAATTTAGATAAATATCCATTCTTATGATCTGGGTAAAATGTTTTAATATAAGCACACACATCTAGAATCCCTTTTCAAACTTACTGAAACGGACATTAACCACCAATACATCTAAGTTACTACAAAAGGCTGCCTACTGTGGTGAATGGCAAGTCTGGAGTGATTTTACTGTGGTCGCCTGTTATGACCAAACCAATGTGTCCTTGGCGTGTATGTAGAAGAGCAGAGCTGGAATCACTAACCCACCCAACAGCTTAAACCATCTATTCTAGCAAACCATCTTCGCTCTCTACAGTGTTGTACAATTGTACGTTCTTGAAGCAAGGACCATGAGCTATCGATTTAAAAGATTAGTCAAAGTGTGCTTTCAGTATTTAAATTACCAGACTATTTCTTTATTCTTTTATCTATAAAGAGAAGCTATATGCAACACGACTGTTACATGACTTTTAGCGAGTTTGCATCTGTTGTCAAACTAAAAAGAACAGCCAAAAGTTAATAAAAACATAATTTGGTGATGTTGAGGGGACCTAGTTAATTTTTATTTTTTATGTTTATCATATGTCAAAGCCACTAGATTTTTATGTGTGTGTTACCAGAATAGAAACAGGATAAGAAGGGGTACCTGGGGGCCTCAGTCAGTTAAGTGTCTGCCTTTGGCTCAAGTCATGATCTCAGAGTCCTGAGATCAAGCCCTGTATCAGCCTCCCTGCTCAGTGGGGGGGGTCTGCTTCTCCCTCTGTCTCTGCCCCTTCCCACCACTTGTTATCTCTCTCAATCTCAAAAAAATAAATAAAATCTTTTAAAAAAAGAAACAGAAAAATACTTTATAAGACTATTTCATAGTAAGTTCAAAATAAGCTATTTTATGACTCATAGGATCATGAACCAAGACAGACAGGTATAACATCACTGAAAGATAGTAATGAAAAAACTTACCCATGTCACACAGTGCAAGGCAGCAAAGTATCAAAAAACAAACAAACAGATACTGCAGGCCTTCCCATTAAAATCAATCTTCCTCCTAACCCCTGACCACTATGCATGCTTTCCTTTCTTTACTTTTATTATTAGAGGCAATTTCTACTCCTATGCTTAAACCCAAAATATAATTGAGTAAAAATTACACATAAAATGCATATTCTTGTTCTTTCTTATAAGGTCAGTAATAACTTCATATTTCAATAACATTTACATAACACCTGCTAGTTTATGAAGCATTCCCCTACTCAAGAAATCACTTCATCATCACCAGAACTCCATAATGTATTTGTTAATACCTTCATTTCATAACTGAGGTTATGTGGCTTACCCAAACTCCTGCTTCTATAAATTACCAGAGACAAGAGGCAGACCCAGATCTTCAGGTCACCTATTCCATCATATCACACCCCCCTGTGGACCATTATTTTAAGCTACAAGTGACAGTACCTTTGAAATGACTCTCAAAAACTAACTATAGAGATTTCACAGTGCCATTCAGTGCTGTGTTGTTTACGTGCATTATTTCACTTAATATTCAAAATAGCACTGTGAGATGTGAGCTTTATTTGTGGCATCTTACAGATAAGAAATCTCTCAAAATTACAAAACATATAAATGCCACAGTGAAAATCAAGCCCCTACGTCTCTGACCCCAGGCCCTGTTCACTTGGTCACAATCTTGGAAAATTATGTGAAATCATTTTAAACGTGTTTTTCATTGGCCTTCATGGAAAATATTTCACTAAAGTCTTGAAGTGAAGGTGATATGAAAATACTGTTCTTTGTTAACTGCTGAGAGCATGGTGTTGTTAGGCACTATAAGGCTTATCTTCTGGGCTCATATCATCAAGGATCCTAGTGAAGTGAGAAGTCAGATGTGGGGTTGAGGAATTCAGAGAGGGAATAGAATGACCACGTAGATTTCACACACTAAAATATAAAATTAGCTCATAGCAAGTGTGAGGAGGTTCTGCAGACAGCGTCTGCAAGAAGAGGCTAGGGACCACATGAGTCATTAAATCTCTGCAGTGAGGAAATCATTCTGCAGGTATCTTTTTGGGAGTAAGCACTGTGTGGTGTGGAAGGACACAAACATGGACCAGTCTGTAGAGAACAATTCTAAGTGTGGCAATCATATGAAGTGGGGTTGAGAAGAAAGTATGGGTAATGAATGGATGAGAGTTTGAGAAATGAGACATCTCAGCCAGAAATAAGGCAAGGTCATGGATATACTTGGAGTCAAGTAATGTTAAGTAGTGGGGAATAAAATGGAGGCTTTTATGATCATTTATCCCTCTGGATTGGATCATGCATAAGAGTAGGATTAGCTCAAAGTCAGAAAGGCTCAAAGCCAGAAAGTCAGAGCACTACAAAAAAGACATTTCATTAATCTAAATATATTAGTTAGCCAGGGTCTAGACGAGGACTTTATGGATAAGAAAGTAAAGAAAGAGGTAATTTAACACAACAGAAACTGTAATGGCCATAACAGATTTAAGATAAGAGGCATCAAATTTAAACCCCATTTGCAAAAAAAAAAAAAAAAAAAAAAAAAAAAAATTAAAAAAAAAAAACCCATTTGCATTTGGAAAAAATGTAACAGATTTTAATAATAAATACAAACCATAGCAGCTGATTCATTTTTTTTTCTGCCAGCCTGCTTCCCTTCTGGGGATTACACAAAAAGTAAGATGAATGAAATCTGTTATTACTCCTATTCCTATGGCATAAAGATAGTCTATTTGCCATGTCAGTGATGAACTTAACTTCCAAAAAGTATAAGCAGATAAACAGGAAAAAGGGATTTTATCAAATTTGTTCACAATGCTGATGGATTTAGATATTGATTTTTAATGGATGTTAATTCTGTATTCTACAAGCTATATCTGTAGCATATTGCTTGCCTGGACAAATAGTACTTACTAAGTCATTTCTAAATTCAAACTTGCATTAAAGTCGTGAAGTTTGTAGGGCTCAGTTTATTTTTTCACCATTCAGATTAGTATTTTAAGGATTTAGGGGCTTCTTAACACCTGTATCTCAGAGTCCCGACAGACTCCTAACCCTGGCACTCAGCCATGTGGGTATGACATCACATGCAGCCTTCCATCAGTTGTGCTGTGTGTGCAAAGCCCCTGTCATGCTCTCTTCCTGATGTTGGTTCTCTGCACTTAAATCTTTCATCTTATGATATGGCTACACACACAAGAACATGTTAAATTTGGCGTATCGCTGTCTCTCACTGCACACACTCTACTCTTCAAGATCTGCAGATATTTGGTGAGATTAGGGCTTGCAGTTCTGCTCTAGGAGTTTCAGGGCACTTGCTGCACATCTGGGCCATGGTGAGGTCTTCTGATGCACATGATCTCTAGAAGTCTGAAAGATGCTGTGGAATCCTCTTAACTTCCTATGTATACTTTCCTCTGAGATATCCCACAAAACTGCAGGGGAAATAATTTAGTCAATGTTATCTATGTTAAAGATAGTAAAACCAAGTATCAAAACAAATAGACAATAATAACAGTTTTATATAATTTTGACATGAGTATGAAGGCCCTAGGGCATACTCCCTTACCCCCTCCACTGAAGACACAGAATGACATTATTATGCATTTACTTTCTTTTGCAAAAAGAGAGCATGAGAAGATAGTGATACTGTCAATGTCAAATAAGAATAGGAGAAATGTCAAAATTATATTTTTTCTTAAAAACAAAAAAAATGGTTTTCCAAAAAAATACAATTTTGAAAATTACATTGGAAACTTGTTAAGCCACCAAAAAATATAAAACTCCAAGCAGATCAAATTACTTGTCTATAAATAATTATTTGTCAATCTTTGTCATCTTAAAATTATTATTACTACTAGTAATACTTATTTTGAATTGTATATATAGGAAAAAAGTACTCAAACGCTGTTTGTGCTTTAAAAAAGAAAAGATTTTATTTATTTATTTGACAAGAAAGAGCACAAGGAGGGAGAGCAGAGAGGGAGAAGCAGAACCCCCCCCACTCAGCAGGGAGTCTGATGCAGAGCTTGATTCTAGGACAGCGGGATCAGACCTGAGCTGAAGACAGATGCTTAACTGACTGAGCCACCCAGTGGCCCCTCAGATGCTGTTTCTGTTGATGCTGGCCCATTAATCCTTAATTCTGTATTACACATTAACAACAAAGCATTTGTGTGTTGGATCAGACCTATAGTTCAGGAAACCTAGACAAGAATTTTAGGATTCCTTTTGAGTAGTGCATTATTAAAACTTTAGAAATGGTATTATTTTCAGCTTAACCTGAAAAAATAAAATCTAAAAAGAAGTCAAAAAGCTTGGCCAAGCTCACACAGTAGGATGGTTGAAGCTATCAGGGAGAACACAGGTGTCTCCTGAGCTACTGTGTCCATATTTAGGCACAGGGACTCCCACTAGATAAATGTAGGCCTCCCTCCCTCATTGTGGAGTTTGGGAGAGGGGACCTGACACACAGGCTTAGCCTCTGCTGGGCTTTCCACCATGTTTCCACGAAGTAACAACCAAGTTTGTTTTCTACGATGTGATAAATTCAGTGGGTCTGCTATTGTCCAGAACTAAGAGGAACAGAGTGAGGCAGTCTGAGGATCTGAAGGCACACATGTTAGGAGGCCAACAGGGCCACAGAGCCAAAGCCTTATTCTCCAATATTTTATTTTATTTTTATTTATTAGTGATAGCTCAGCTGTTTTAATCCCATATCTCTGATATACTATGTCAATCTCTGAATTGGTTCTAATCTTGGGAGGAAAGAAGAATATGAGTGGCTGGCTGCCTTCCCGAACCTTTTACAGACTTCAAAAATAGAGCTGATACCAAACTCAAGTTTTGTGATCCCAAGTAAAGGAACACTTAGGGAACACTTGCTGTCATTCTGTAATTAGGAGTGAAATTCAAGTGTCAATATGAAGGGGATTTCTGGGAGAAATGGTGATTTGGGCAGAGGATCCCGTTGTATCCCTGCCTGTGATGATCCTTCCTAGAAATAAAAGCCACAGTGGGGTGGGAGGCCTTGTAAGACTGTTTTGATAACTAGGCAAGGAGAGTTTGGGGACATGGAAGAAAGATGACAATGGAAAGAAATGGAAAGAAGAGGGTGAAATGAGAAATGAGCAGAGTGTAGGACAAAAGGCAAAGCACATGAAGAAGTGATTTTCAAGGATTAAGAGTCAATTACACATCCAAAAATTATAGTTCTTCCTGGTATATAAATGAACTACAATTAAGATAATATTAAGATATTATTTCCTCTGCCTAACAAATAACAAAGATTCTAAAGAGAGTGGGAGGGCAGAGAGACAACACATACTGGTCATGCTACTTAATTACATATTAAAAGCCTTAAAATGTGCATATGCTCTGATTAATTTCTACTTTCAAAATGCATCCTACAGAAATAATCTGAGATAAATATGAAACATGTATATATATAATATTATAAATATATAATACAAGATTATATAATATCAATATACATTTAGGGATTTAAAAATTATCAGTATGGAAAAGGGAAATAATCTCCATTATGCACTTAAGCATGTAGAAGTATATGCATATGATAGAATGGAATAGCTCTTAAAATAGAGTTGTAAAATAGTAGCTATTATTACTGGAAATATTTATAATAGATGTAATAGATAGTTAGGTTTAAAAGAATTGAAATGTGACATAATGCATTCCTTAGCATTATTTTTCAAAACCAACACGAAGCACTACCACACGCAGAGAACAAAAGATCTAGTATAAGAAAGAGAAGAAAAAAGCACTTAACTTTTTTTAATTGATATTCTTTCCTCTAGCAAGCAGAGTTTCAGTTAACTTTTAAAAATTATTTGATTTTCTTTCACTTGTCTGGGTTTTCTCAATACTCTGTACTGACCATTTATTTTTTGTATAGATACATGTTTTCCCTTTTAAAGTTTCATACGTTGTGGAAACTGGTTTCAGTTGCCTGTCCAATATCTATTCATTCAAACCTTCTTCCTAACTAATAGATCCTTACTTTTTATGTAAAGTTGCAATATACCCAATTTAAAATAGTTAACTGCTCAGAATCTCTTGTGGATAAGGTTTTCCAAAATGTGTGAACAGTAATATGTTAATATAAGTAACTGCTTTCATATATCTTTTAGGCTTTTGCATTTTGTCTTTAATCTTTTTCCTATTAGGAATACAAGCATGATGGCTGGAGACATAGTAGCCATACTGGTAACATGAGAATAACAAGCCCTAAACCAAGCAAAAAATTAGAAGAAATTTGTGTCCTTGATTGCTTCTTCAAGCTGTTGAACAAGTTCTGTACTACCTACATTTGTGGGGTTTTTTTCCCCTTAAGAAAAAAACATAGCTCTCTACTCTGTAAAGTACTCTGGACTGATAAGCTTTGCATGTAACCAAAACTAATCATAACTGACACAAAGCAAGAGAAGGACAATTTTAATTTGCATTCAACCCTGAGTTGTAAATGATAATGGTAGAAAACCTCTAACTCCGGTAGACTTTTGAATCAAGGGGTTAAAAAAGATGAAAGGATTCTAGAAGATCTCCAGACTGGGGAATTACTGCCAGCACCTTCAACCATATTTCAATACTTTGGGTACCAAAAATACTTGAAGAACATGCATTAGTGTTCTATTCAATGTCAACCTCCAACTTGGGTTTCCCTTAAGAGCTGACTGTCAAACATTATGCAATTGCATATATTTTATTTCTGTTCCAAGGATTAAAAATAGGGATTTTCATGTAGTAAGACATATTATGTCAAGTGACTTAAAAAGTAACATTATATATTACCAAGCAGAATTTCCAGATTTAAAAGTAGGGTCATGAATAAAATACTGTCAAGAAAAAAGAGAATTTTGACCACTGAACACAACTCATCCCAGGAATATCTGCAGGATTCAAACAAATAGGATTCATGCCTTTGATCTTTCTCAAGACTTAATCTGCCTCCATATGTAATTCTTACCCCGGGTCATTTCAAATGTCACCCCTGTTCCAAAAATCTCCATTTCTTTTTTTCTTACCTTATTGGAGTATTAAAACTAGCTTTTGGCATTATCAGTGTTTAGTAGACCCCTGCAGACATGACTGAAACACCCAGCACTAGAAGCTTTTCCATTAAAATGCAGCATTTTTTAAATGATGGTTCAATGAACCATAACAAAATAGAATCTGCCCCTCTCTGGAAGTGATCAGACAGGTTCAAAAAGAATATTTGATGATATGCCAAGCCAGCACATTGCTGCGATTATAGAAGCAATGCCCACACCCAAAACAGCCAGACTTTTCTTCTCAATTATAGACCAGCTGCCACCCATAGTGAGCCTGATTTAGCATTGTATCAAAAAATCCCAACTCCCTCTACATGGGTTCAGTGACATTTCACAGTGGCACAAGACCCAGGTAAAACCATTAAAAAAAATGACTTGGGGCCATGTCAAGAAGAAATTGAGACCTAGGGCCATGTTTTCCCGTATCATTAGACATTTTCTTATATTATACTGAGCTATCCGTATAGAAATCTCAGTGAAATGTTGAAAATAAACTGCCTGCTTCCTAATTCATTAATGCATTCATCCATTTGGCAAATTCCTATTGAGAAAATATAATTAAAATGTTAGGATTAAAGTGTTATACTAAGCTTCTTATCATGCTTCTGATGGTAACATTATGTTTTGTTGTTTTTATTGTTGCTTCAAATAACTTTTGTTCCTCTAAACACCATCATATACCTGTTTTGTAAAACGGAGGTGAAGCTAGCAATGTTTTTCCTCCATTCAATCCTTCATGTTTCATGTTATCAGTACTTTAGGCACCTAAGCTGTATTTTCTATTATTTTATGTATTGTAGAACAACAAATAAACTCTTAAATTCTTATGAATGTGCTAATCAATCTGTAGCACCATATCTATGCTATTGTGCAAGGATGAAATATATAATTAATGAAATAATAGAATCTCAGTCAGGATGGACTTTCAAGGTAATCCAGATGAAAGCACATTTTACAACATATCAAAAAAACAGTGCTTTCAACTGCTGGATGGATAATATAGTTCTCTGAAAGGTAGTCATGATGCTGCATTAAAACCTACACCTGACGGTTCCCATTCTGCCTTCAAGAGCCACAGGAAAGTCTAAATGTTCTTTCATGTAACACCCTGAAATATTTTGAAAATAGCCCATTCCACACCTGTCAATCCTTCCCCACCCCAGTCTCATCCAATTTATCTCCTTTTTAAGATACACCTCCTCAGTTCTTTCAAATGATTCTCATAGAGAATTATCTCCTAGCCTGTATTTATCCTTCTTCTCTGGATGCATTTGGATTAGTCTGTCAATGTTTCTCTTGAAGGGAAAAATGCAGCTTGTGGGTGGGATGTGTTAACTTCCCAGAAGAGTTAGAACATTCCTATCTTTCTCACTGACTCCCTATTCCTCACCAGGCTGGCTTCACTCACATTGACATTTTTGGCCTTTATCGTTCTCTCATCTCATATTGAGCCTTCACTCAATTAAGACTTAGATCTTTCTTATAAAGGCTGATATTGATCCATATCTAACCCATCTATAATCAGAGTTTGTCTTTTGAACTTAGTGTGGAGTATTATATATGGTGTATTTCATTTCCTTAGGTTGATTCTATGCTCCAACTTTTAAAGATCTTCTCAGTTTCTGAAATGTTTTAATATGAGTCTGATAATTTCATGACTGTTGAAAAAAAATCTCAAAAAATACCTAAGGCTATATCTGATTAGGGGAGATATTCTTAGGCTGGGATTTAATTTCCTTTACCTGATTTTCCAGGTTCAATTCCAGATGAGAAGTTGCAGTTTTGAATTGCACTTTTGTGGTCTGAGATATCACTCACTGTCTCCCTCCTGTCAGGTATAAGGGGGTGGGGGGTGGAGAGAAACAATCAAAGTCACATTTTTTCTTATAGTGAACTAGAGACCACATTACCTACTAGGAAAGCTTCAGAATTGGTGTGAGAATCAAAGGAGGTAGTATTTGCAGAACCTTATTGAAAAATTTAAGCTTTAAGCAATTGTAAGTTAACTGTCCTTCTAGGAAAGTGATCTGTTTCCTGTAAGATATTTCTCAGCCTTTAGGACATATACTATTATCACTATATTTAAAGTATTTATCACATCTCAGAAGTAAGCCCATACTTATATGCTCAATCTACAACAAAGAAAGAAAGAATATACAATGGAGAAAAGACAGTGTCTTCAACAAATGGCGTTGGGAAAGCTGGACAGGTAAATGCAAAAGAATGAAGCTGGACCACTTTCTTCCACCATACACAAAATATAAACTCAAAATGGATCAAAGATGTAAATGTGAGACCTGAAACCACAAAAATCCTAGAAGAAGACGTAGGCAATAATTTCTTCGACATCAGCCATAATTTTTTTTTAGGAATCTCTTTTCAGGCAAGGGAAACGAGCAAAATTAAACTTTTGGGACTACACCAAAATAAAAGCTTTTGTACAGCAAAGAAAACCATCAGCAAAGTGAGAAGGCAACCTAATGAATTTATTCAGTAGAATAAATGACAAGATATTTTCAAATGACATAACAATAAGGAATTAATATCCAAAATATAGAAATAACTTAAATAAATCAACACACACAGACACACAAATCTGTTTAAAAAATGGGCAAAGGATACAAGTAGACATTCTTTTCCCCCAAAGACAGACAGACAAACGGCCAATAGGGACATGAATAGATGCTCAACATCACTAGTCATCAGGGAAATGAAAATCAAAAACACAATGAAACTCACCTTACACTTGTCAGAATGACTAGAATTATGACAAGAAATAACAAATGTTGGCATAGATGTGGAGAAAAGAGAATTCTAGTGCAATGTGGTGGGAAGGACAAATTGGTGCAACCACTGTGGAAAACAATACTTATTTTCCTCAGAAAATTAAAAGTGGAATTACCATATTATCCACTAATTTTACTACTAGGTATTTATCTAAAGAAAATGAAAACAGTAATTCAAAAAGATATATGCACCCCTAAGCTTATTGCAGCATTACTTACAATAGTCAAGATATGGAAGCAAATCAAGTGTCCATCTGTAGATGAATGTATAAAGAAGATGTGTTATAGATAGACACACACAGGAATACTACTCAGCCATAAAAATAGAATGAAATCTGACATTTGCAACAACATGGATGGATCTAGAGGGTATAATACTTAGGGAAAAAAGTCAGACAGAGAAAGATAAATACTGTATGAATTCACTTATATGTGGAATTTAGGAAATAGAACAAATGAACAAAGAAAAGAGATATAAAAAAAAACAAACAGGCTCTTAAATACAAAGAACAAACCAGTGGTTACCAGAGAGGAGGTTGGTGGAGGGTGGGTGAAATAGATAAAGGGATTAAGAAAACAATGTATCATAATCAGCACTGAGGAATGTAAAGAACTGTTTAATCATTATATTGCATACCTGAAACTAATATAACACTGTATGTCAATCGTACTTCAATAAAAAATAAACTGTTTATCACATCTCAAATTATTGACATTTTACTTCCTTTATGCAGAAATTTTATTCTAGCTTATTGTTTAGTTGGTTTTTATAGTTTTTCTCCTTTCAACTTATACCTTAATTCCCAACCTATAAGATTCTTTAAAATTCTGTGTGTGTCATACTCATTTTGAATATCAATATCAATTTATCAAAAGTAGGTGCTTCATGATTCTTAGTTGTGCTCAGTTAAATGAGTGCTTCCTTCATCTTATGATCCTTCATACATGACATCCATCAGAAATCGATGTTTATGAAAATGTTAAAGGGATGATTTTCTATTTTGTAAATTATTTTAGAAATGATTGAGTTCTCAACTAAAATCCTTCTTTGAAATAGGGGAAAAAAGAGAAAAAGTCATGCTAATGAATGAGCGTACCAGGGGCAAAATAACGTTCAGGAAGGTAAGTAAAGGAGAACACAGTCACAAAGGATAGAAAGGCTATATATTTTCTGGGTTTTAAGAAGTAGAAGCACATCAACCTATACTTGAATATTTTATTCCTTCTTTGATTAATTTGAATCATGACATTGCTGGGAGCATACTGGCCATCTTTTCTCTAGTACTAAGCCAGATCAACCCATGTATCCCTACTGGAGCCACTTCCAACATCTGGGAAAATGGGAAGCACCAATGATGACCATTAGATTCCATGTGGCTATTTCAATATTGTGTGAAAACGTGGGTAAAGTTTATATCCAGATTTACCTAATGTAAGAATGTAATATTTTCTCTTTGTCTCCTGGCATCTCTCCTTTTAATCACCTTCTTACATTGCTTTGTAGATTAATATGCATAAATTACAAGTACATGAACTTCAATATTTGTGTTTACATGTGTAATTCACTTGTACCAAAGTAGTAATATGGGAAAAATTCTAATAGAAGTTAATCTGTATGCTCCCTTGAGAATTTTAGAAAATCAGGAGAAGGCATCAAGATATTTACTTATTAACAGACCTGAGGTAACATGAATTAACTAATGACAAATAAGAAAGGAATATTAGAAGGCTTGCAACGTGTGAAGAATCAACATAAATGAAGGGGAAGAAGGGACAGTAGTAACATTATATATGTTCTGAAATTCCTCCTATTTTATTTACATTGTCTGGAATAACACAGTAACATGAATATGCATACCACTGACTTTCTTTGCAGCAGCATGAATAAGATGCATAAATAATAGATGACAATAGATCAGCAAGAGCAATGTCTTGGTAAATGAATAAGGCTGAGACAACAGAAAGACTTTAATGATCGAATGTATCTATCACTTCCATATCTTCAGAGACAAATTCTGTTTTTTTTAGTTTTCTCTTTTCCTGAAATGTTTTTTGCATTATTAGTAAGAACAGTATCCGTTATGTATTATTTTCTTTCAAAATTATCTCTAGGTTCAAGGCAAAAGTATTACGAATAGGTGTTAAATACATATTAAATTACATCACTCTGCAACCTACTGAAATGCATTAAAATGAAAGTGTTAAAATTACTAAAGCTTGGTTGAACTAAGCAGGCTTTTCACATTTTCTTAAAATGGATACATGGAAATAAAGAATGCACCATGTACATCATGTAAAGTTATTCTATGATTCAATATCTAAGTATGGCAATGCTTAATCAACTGATTAAAATATAAGATTAGACATTTAGAAAGATATTGTTAAAAATTAAATGATTTTTTTGATTTGTGTTAACTTTGACAATTTTTAAAAAATAATTGTGCTTCCATAATATATTTCTTTAATTTAGTTAGAAATGCTTTAAGTACCTATACAGAAACATCATCCTAACATTTCCCCAACACAGTTCATTTCCAAGAGGCTGTTAAAGATTTAAATATCTCAGTGTATTTGTAAAATAAGAGAAAGTAGCACTAGGAAATTGGTAAAAATATTCAGTTTATAGTATGGTGAAAGAATATTTGAAATTTCTTTGAGCAAACATGCAGTTGATTTATATTCTAAGACTATTCATTTAAGTTATAATTATGTTAAAATATTCATTCTACAATTTTTCAAGACTGACAAATCAGTGTACCAATTTCAAGGTATATGACTAAAATAAAATATGAGATTGATTACTTTAAACACTGGTTTGAGAAAAGAAACATGAAAATGTGTATTTTCAAAATAATTTTTTGTGACACCATATTGAAAAATTTTACATAGACTTAGAAACCTACTGGTGTAAAGGAAAACTTATGCATTTTAGGACTAAGACCATATCTATAAAACCATCACTAAAAAATAGGAGAAGAAAGAATACTCATTCTATCCAATATTATAAACTCTGTACATATAGTTTGTTAAGTATAAGTCTGGAAATATTAAAACAAAATAAATATACTAATTCCCCATTGATCATACCCATATGAAAATAAATAAATTTATTATTTTTAAGGTCAACCAAAATTACCACTAAAGTGAGTAAGTCTTATGTAAATATATATTATCTGTAGGGCATTGTTTATGACATAAGAAAACTGGCAAAACAATCAAAAATATTAAATCAATATGTTATAATTTAGACATGAATATTTTGTTTTGCCATTGAATATCTTGTGATAACAGGAAGCTATGAGTCATTTGTAGCAAGTACATCATAACAAAAATGGACTTATTTTCAGAAAGATGGATTTTATTTTCCTCCCAAGTACTTGGTCCATCTAAGCTCGAAGTAGAATAGTACCAAATCCATTGTTGACCTTAAAGCTATTCAGAGACTTTTATTAATAGAAATTTACATAGAAAATTATTAAATGAAATTAGTTCTAAAAGTCAGTCAGTCATAGGATAGACTTCACACATGATATTCTTAAAATAGTTTAGTATCATCTGTCCTGCTTGAAACCATTATTGCCTGGAAGAAAGCCTACCTCTGGGTAGAAGTTCCACTGTACTGCTGGCTATGCATTTGAGGGGAAGCCCAGTTGAGTACATTGATTCACTGTTTTGCTTGTCGTAAATGTTTATACTGGGAGTGAGCCCAATTATGTAGAGTATATATCTGTGCTCTCCACTTGGTCTGGTTCCTCTGAGTTAACAGTATTATCAGAGTGTTTTTTTTTTTTTTTAATCTGTGGACACTGCTCTTTCACAGAAAGATAAGAGTCACAGTCTATGCCATCTTGAATTCAGTATTATCTATACCAATGAATATCAATCCTGGCTGTGCATTAAGATGAATTGGAAAGATCTTTGTTTAAATACTAATGCCAGGCCATGACATTGGAGAATCTTGTTCAATTATGGAGGAATGGTACTAGGTCATCAATGTGCTGTAAGTGAACCAAACTGCAGCCAGAGTTGAAAACTACTGGTCTATACAATTCCTAGCAAAACAGATAACATAAGAAAATTACTAGATGTATGAAATGATAGTCAAAAGAATATCACTTTAAGAATAAGGGCAAGTAGCTCTCATCAAAAACAGGAGAACATTTCAAAATTGTCTTTAAGATCTCTCTCAACAGGGATCTCTGGGTGGCGCAGTGGTTTAGCACCTGCCTTTGGCCCAGGGTGTGATCCTGGAGGTCCCGGGATCGAATCCCACGTCAGGCACAAGGTGCATGGAGCCTGCCTCTCCCTCTGCCTATGTCTCTGCCTCTCTCTCTCTCTCTGTGTGTGACTATCATAAATAAATAACAATTTAAAAAAAAGATCTCTCTCAACAAAATTCTAGCATCTATTTCATCAAACAATAATTTATCTTTCAGATAAGTAGAGTGGAAAAAACCTATAAAATTACAACAAGGTATCAGGATTATTATAGTAATTAAAAATAAACAGAACTTATTTATAAATATATAAATATATAAAATAAATAATAAATATAAATAATTACAATTATTACTATTATATTCAAAATTTCAACAAAAGGCACACATTACATTTAGATTTATAAAGAGTAAGCTGTTTACTTTGAGTGATTTATTTTCATTTATATATTAAGGAAAATGCTATCAATGTAGAAATATCTCAAAAAAATAAATTAATGGAAAAGGTTAAGGGGCAATGGATAAATGAACTTAATATTAAATATTTAAACCTTAAGAATAATTCATCTATATTTTTTTAAAAAGTTAATTTTACAGTACAGTTATTAATGTTCAAATTGCCTTAGACACTGAAAATGAAGAAAAGGGTATTCAGTATTGACATAAAATTCTCTGGCTATATCTAGACATTTGCCACTTTTTCCTTCTTTATTTTCCTTTTCCTTTTCTTTTTTTTTTTCTTTTTTTGTCTGATAACTCTCCCAGCCTGCCTCATACTTTGTGCAAGACTTTGTGCTATATGGTTTCTATCTCTCACATAAAGAAACAAAAACAATGTAGTCTATTCCTTCCTATGCCCTTTGCAGTGAAAATGAAATCAGAGGATCTCAAAGGAAGTTGAATGTACCTTATCACCAAGCATTTTGAAACTCAAGTAGATGACATAGAAATAAATTTTTTTTTAATTTATTCATGAAAGACACAGAGAGAGAGACAGAGACAGAGACAGAGACATAGGCAGAGTGAGAAGCAGGCTCCATGCAGGGAGCCCGATGTGGGACTCAATCCCGGGTCTCCAGGATCACGCCCTGACCCGAAGGCAGGCCCCAAACCGCTGAGCCACCCAGGGATCCCCTAGAAATAAAAGTTTTAAGGTTTGCATCTGAGGTTTGATTGTCCAGCAAGTAGATATACTTGCTACTAGCAAGGCTGAATCCAGCGGCTGCTTCTCTGAATCTTCCCGTATATTCCCATTTCACTGATCTGTTTCCATTTTTTTTCCCTTTTCCATGCTTTAACCTTTAAGTAACCTTTCTTTATATCTAAGGGTCTTTGAATGAAAGCACAATTAATGCATTTTGACTAGCACAATAAGGAAAAGCAATTTATTAGGATAATAATAGGAAACTTATAAATGTATCCATTTGCCAGCCTGTTTTGGCAGCAATAGCAAATGAGGGAATTACCTCAGACTGCAAAGGTAATTCTCATCCCACTTTCTACCTGCCTAATCTTCATTTTATCTAGACCTAGAATTTAGCTAGAGCTAAGGTTGGAAGAGAAGCCAAGTGCACACAGAAAAATATGACATAGCAACAGAATTGCCAGACTTATAATATCAGTAATATTTGTGAGAATTTTCAGAGGAATGGATTCTGAGGGTGCTCAATCAGGAAAAAAAAATAAGTATTTCAAATTGGACCCTTAGCCAAAGGCTCTGAATAAACTAGTTTATCTTGAGCAGTTGGGCCTATGTCTAGTTATTTAATAAGTATGTTGGTTAAAAATTAGTCTCAGTGGAAACTCACAAGGAGTATCATGTCAGGAATCCATTATATTTAAAGTAAGAAAGATGTGAGATCTTTGGAATATGGAATGCTAGAATGTCTGTCAAGATTGTGACCTGCTGGGCAGCCTGGGTGGCTCAGCTGTTTAGCGCTGCCTTCAGCCCAGGGCCTGATCCTGGAGACCCAGGATGGAGTCCCAATGGGTTCCCTGCATGGAGCCTGCTTCTCCCTCTGCCTGTGTCTCTGCCTCTCTCTCTCTCTCTTTCTCTCTCTCTGTCTCTCTCCCTCTCTGTGTCTCTCATGAATAAATAAATAAAACCTTAAAAAAAAGATTGTGATCTGCTTGCTACTCATTAACTATAATTCTCCCAGACTATTCCTTTCATCAAGAGATTAAATAACTTTTTATCAGAAGAGATATCAGGTGAGTGATGCCAAATAAACATAGATCTCTCCAAAAACACTGAGATTGGAAGTATTTGTGCTGTCAGAAACCACAGGATTTATTCATAAGAGGCAAAGAGCTGTTGTTGTGGTCCTAATGAACATTAGGACCATTGGAGTCATCAGGATTATATAGACATGGCTTATTGTAGCTGTAAATTGATCATGGATTCCCAAGGATCATAATTAGTATCTGATCATTAAGGTACTATTATATTCCTATTTTTAACAAGTATTCTAACAATTTTATTTATTTATTCATGACAGACACAGAAAGAGGCAGAGACATATGCATAGGGAAAAGCAGGCTCCCTGTGAGGACCCCAATATGGGACTTGATCCTGAGACTCCAGGATCAGGCCCCAAGCTGAAAGCAGTTGCTCAACCACTGAGCCACCCAGGCATCCCACAAGTATTCTAGTTCTATTGCAAAGAGGTCTGATTAAAACCATCAAAATGGAGTTTTATTCCTCGCTCCATTCCCAAATTTGAGTCAAATTACAGATCTAAAGTCCTTCATATAAAGGGAAGGTAGATATTTCTGAGTAAAGATATTGTGAAAATATCAGAAAGTTCTATAAATTTTTTTTCTAGCCTTCAAGCAAAGGTGCCTATTTCCATATACAAGAGTAACTGTGTACTTGTGAAATGGAAATGCATTAGATAAGAGCTTTATTTTGATTTTGAGAAACCCAGAGTTCTCTGCCAACCTACAATCAAAGAGGAAATTTCACTGAGTTCAAAGGACAATGAGGTCGTCCCAATTCTGCTTCACAATATGCTGTGGATATTTCCCCAGTCATGATTAAAAAGTCTTCCTCCCCAGAATATTTTATTGGTCTAAGTTTGAAACAATTACATTATTACTTTTGAATTTAATAATGTATGTTTAAATATCAAATTAGCATGTTTATTATTTAAGTAATACTGTATTCTACATAGATGTTAAATTGGAGAATTTTCCGTTTTAAAGTGAACCTGAAAAACATTGACCCAGCTAATCATTCATTTCAAGAAAAAGTTCATAGAGGTTGGGGATCATTTAGATTTGCTTCCAGCATAGTTCTTACCTTCATGTATTTGAACAGCTGATTTGAAATAATTATAACACAATAATTACAAAGATGAAGAAAATAGAGTTTGAATAACATTAATTCAGTCCTTCTATATCATCATTTACATTTTTCTATTAAAAAATTTAACTACAGAGACTTTTGAAAACCACTAACTCAACCTCAAGAGAAACAAAAATATTGACAGTAGTGAAGTTTCTGGAATTTATTGTGCAATGTAATTTTTGTGACTTCCTGCCTAACAACTATCTGTTTAAGATGTTTCCTTACTACATACAGTTTACATAATATATGCTTATACACACACACACACACACACACATATATTTTGCAGATTTATTTATTACTTTAGAGAAAGAGAGAGTGCATGGGGGAGGGGGAGAGGGAGAGGAAGAATCACAAGCAGACTCTCTGCTGAAAACAGACCCCAACACAAGCCTTTATTTCATGACCCTGATATCACGACCTGAGCCAAAATCAAGAGTCAGATGTTTAACAGATTGAGCCAAGGTGCCCCAATATATATACATCATTTTGAAAATAAAATTCATGAAAATGGTTTAATAAATTATCAACAAAATGACAAACTACTGAATGAGAGAACATATTTGCAAAGGATATTTTCAATAAGCAGTTAATATCCAAATTATATAAAGATCTTAAAAAAAATTCTACAACTCAACACCAAAAACAAATAAATATAAAAACAATCCAATTAAAAAATAGGCAAAGGACCTGAATGGACTTCTTTTTCCCCAAATAAGACAGACAAATGGCCAACAGACATATGAAAAGATGTTCAACATCCATCAGGGAAATACAAATCAAAACCACAATGAGAATCAGTACACTGTCAGAATGGCTAGAATAAAAAATACAATAAATAACAAATGTTGGAGAAGATGTGGAGAAAAAAAGAACCCTCATGCATTGTTGGTGGGGAGGTAAACTGGTTTAGCCTCTATGGAGTCCAGTATGGATTTGCTAAAAAAAAAAAAAAAAATTAAAAATATAATTATCATATGACCCAGTAATTTCATTGTTGCATATTTTTGCAAAGAAAGCAAAAACACTAACTCAAAAAGATATATGCACCCCTGTGTTTATTGCAGCATTATTTACAATAGCCAAGATATGGAAGCAACCCAATCGTCCATTCATAGATGAAAGGATGAAGAAAATGTGGTGTGTATATACAATGAAATACTATGCAGGCATAAAAAATGAGATTTGGGGATGCCTGGGGGTTTAGTGGTTGAGCGTCTGCCTTTCTCTCAGGGCATGATCCTGGGGTCTTGGGATCAAGTCCCACATCAGGCTCCCTGTGGGGAGCCTGTTTCTCCCTCTGCCTATGTCTCTGCTTCTGTCTTTCTGTGTCTCTCATGAATAGATAAATAAAATCTTAAAAAAAATAAGATCATGTGACTTGCAATGACATAGATCAACCTGAAGCATATAATGTCAAATACCATTTGATTTCACTTATATTTGGAATTTAAGAACAAAACAAACAAAAAAGAGACAAACCAAAAAACAGCCTGTTAAATATAGATAACTGGTGGTTGTCAGAGGGAAGGTGGCTGTGGGGTATGAGTGAAATAGATAAAGAGGATTAACAACAGCACACTTATTGTGATGAGTACTGAAATATATATATATATATATGTATATATATATATATATTTCTTTAAACACTATATTGTACACCTACAACTAATATAACACCATGTTGATTATACTTCAATTATATGTATGTGTATACACAAATATATATATATATATATATATATATATATATATATATATAATCAGCAACTGATTATCTCCCTAAAAAAAGGGTTTGTCACTCAATTCTGAGTGAAAACAAATTTACAAATTTACTGGTTTCTATCAACAATACGTATGTGCAGAATAACAATTTTGACAAAATAATTCGCAACATCTATTGGATGCTGATTCAGAGCACAAACAGAGTTCTGGAGAACCTTGTCCCAGCCCAGCAAGGTATTTCTACAGAATCTGTGTAGAGTCTTCTACCATTCTACTCACTTGAGTGGAGGACTGCTATGGTAAATACCAGTGAATTCCATGAGCAAGAGCCCATTGTCACACTTCTTTTACTAGGAGTAAATTCCTTGGTTAGATGCAGTGCTGTGTGGAATATCATGGTAGTGCACAGGAATTCCATAAGTTTTTGGTTGCTGTTTTCCCAGAAATATATTTGCAGGGTAGGCAAATCCATATCCAGAGTGTGTGTCTATTCCAGTAAAATCAAAATGCTGCCACTTCCATGATGCAAGTGCAATGTAGTTCACCTGCCACCCTAGGGAATTATGTCATATTAAGAATTCAATGTTCATCTCCACCATTGGCAGATTGGCACAACAGTGGTTAGAGCTAGATCAGCTTTGGTAAGTGGAAGTCCATGTTACTAAGCCAATGTACAACCTCACTCTCTGCTGCCATAGCCATTCCGTTCATGACCCATTGGGTATGGCAAAAGTGGCTGGAAAAATAGGCTGATTGGTAGTGACTACAGAGTGGGTCATTCTATCCACTTAATTATTAAAATCTTCCTCTGCTGAAGTCACTTTTGGCGACTTCATTAATTTAGCCAACAGCATGCAATTTTAAAATTTTAAAAGCTTTTTATATTAAAAACTAAAATATAAGCCATCAAGGTAATTTTTACTTTAATACAATTGAATAGTAATACCTTCTACGTATTCAGGGACTTTAAACTTCATTTAGAGTTTGTTCTTCCAAAAGAGCATACAGATAAAGTTTGAGAGAAGCTGGGTTAGGACAGAGGCATCCTGCTACTCAGAGTATTATTATTTTCTGAAAAAACCTTGGGTAGGCAGTTTAAATTTCAACCTCAAAGTCAAGGAGCTGAACCTGAAAGTCCATCCTGATCTTTCCACTGTGGCCAGTACTATCATTTCATCCAATAATGGGTTTGATCCAATTGCTTTCTTTTCATTCTTTTTTTAAAAAGATTTATTTATTTATTTTGAGAGAGAGTGTGAAAGAGCACATGTGCACAAGTGTAATGGGAGGGGCAGAAGGAGAGAGAGAATCTCAAGCAGACTCAGTAATAGGTGTGGAGCTCCTGGGTCTCAATCCCATGACCATGATATCATGACCTTAGCTGAAATCAAGAGTTGTAAGCTTTATCTACTGAACCATAGACACCCCTCTGATCAGATATTCTAAGGTTAAGTTTCTTTTTCAAAAGATATGTAAAATAATCATGTTTTATTATTGACTACTTCCCTTTGTGATCCTGATTTCCTATATACTACCTCCTTTATTCCATGTAAGAAATCTATGACATAAGTATGGACTCTCCTGGGAAGAAAATGAGACTGAAAAGGTTGAATAACTTGCCCAAAATCATGCAGGAAATAAGTAGAACCAAAAGTCTCTAATTTGTGTCTGTCTTAAAAGTCTTTGTTCTTAATTATCATGTTATATTATCTCCCACTCTTACAATTCTATTTTTTAATGCAAATCCCATGACCATTTTTTACAACAGAGTATGTGTGTGTGTATGTACTTAGATATATACTCTATGAATGGCAAATATGCATATTTGTGTTCCTACTCATATTTGCAATGTGGTAACCTATACAATAACTGTTATACTCCCTAGCACAAACTGGATGTAAGAGTAATGGTATATCCCATAGTCAGGTACTAGCCTAGTCATTTTCACACATATTAGATACTTTACTACTCATTACAAGCATGAACGATAGGATTTATTGCCCCCTTTTTTCCAGATCAATAAATTGAGTTGAGGGAATTAAGGTAATTTGCCCTGGCTGACATAGCTAATAATTGGAACATCTGAAATCTAAGCCAAGGTCTATTAATTCCAAAGCTCATGCACTACCTATGATAACACACTGCCTGTCTGGGTATTCATTATCTTGCTAACCAAACACCAAAAGTTTCTTTTAACTGGAGAAAAGTTACTCTTCTATGTCTTAAATTGCTGGATACAATGAGATTTTAAAGCCAAATTAAAAAGAACAGTCTTGTACATTCTCTTGAACTCCCTACAGAAAAGACTCGGTGAAATGTCAAGGTTGCAGCCAGGCAATCTTAACTGAAATGAACTTTGCTTCTTGGACACACTTAGCAAAACTGAGAACAAATAAATGATAATATAAAATCCATAAGCCCATTTCTAAAGTTTTTACTTAATCTGCATGTTACTTAGATCCACAAAGAAATAATCTTTTTTCATGGGGGGAAAAAGAGTGTTATGTGAAGCTTCTGCAACTAACATTTTGCAATAAATTTTATGAATGGATAATAGCATTATACTATAACCATGGCTTATTTATTATAAATCCTAATATTAATAGATATTACTAACTATAATGACTTTTCATAATTTTAGCAGACTAAGAGTTTTTTTTTCCAAAATCTGTAGCTCTTTCAATTAAGATAACATATCAAAAATACATCTTTGTATCTACTACATGCTGTGCAACACTCAATTTTCTATACTCAGAATAGGGTTCTTATCAAGTACACCTAGAATATTAAGACAGTTGGCATACCATCACTTATATACTATTATCAGATTCAACTCTGTTATAAAGATTTTAAAAATTATTTTATATATAAATGCCTCAATATAATTTCTAGAACCATCAGAAGAATCTAAGCAAGTTTAGTATATTCTCAATGAATAAAAATATGACCAAGCTATTTTTCCTCTGAAAAACAATTACTGAGATACTTTGATACCCTTTTTATGTACCTTTCTTTCCTTGAGTCTTTATTTGGAAAATTTTCTTTGGGGTCTGAAGGTACATGGGGTATTATGTGGTAGATGGTACAATAGTTCATTTATCCAAAAAATATTTATTGCCATGCACTGTGCTCAGTTCTGAGGTGACAATGGTGTGCAGAAAGCTGACACAGACAATATAGTGCCAAGAATTCCATGAGAGCAGAGACATCCTACCATAGATTCATTTTCTTAGTTCCTTTTTTTAAAAAAAATCTTAGATAATAATGATACAAGCAATTAACTAGCCATACTTTGAGTACCATTCATATAAAGAATCATCCTAGACTTGGCATGAACTCTCCAGGAATAATGTTTTTTGAAGTCTCATCTGTAAGATAATGAAGGACAGTAGGAATCAATGAAACTTGTATTATGCAAATCATGGTAGTGTGGGTTTGTTTGGAACATCAACTCCTTTCCATGTGATCAAGACACCACACCTCAACAAAATTTTGGGGAAAATTGCTCTGAGGTTTGGAAAAGAATCAACAAGGCCTTGATTCTGGAAAGAGTTATCATATCAGCGAGTGAGTGAAGTAACTGACAAATCACTTCATCTACTCCTTAACAACAATGCAGGAATTCAGAGCAGGCTCCTCTATGCCTTCTTTTTCTGGAAGCAAGATAAATCCCAGTCTTCACAAACAGAATCTCAAGCTGATAAACACATCTTTCCTCGGGCAGCTCTGGATAAGATACAGACAAACATAGTGTCCAAAGTCTAGTTGGGAGAGGTAGGAAAAGTGGCAAGCTCATCATCAAGCTGGGAAGCATGACTACTTTACTTGTTTTAAGTACAGGTAGAAAATAAAAAGTACAGGTAGAATAGAAAGCTGATGCTGTCAGCTGTAGCATTCAATGTTTCATCTGCTCAGTACCCACCTGAACAGTTCAGTATATACTAGGATATGTTAGGGGATTTTTTGTATATGGATATGAGTTTCTTACAAGATGGTGTGTGGAAGTCCATCACCTCACTAAGTGAAGAGATTCTCCATCACATGGATCTTAAATGAGTTTTCTTGATAATGATACACACATATCAATAATATTTTTCTCTGTGAAAATATTCTAAATTGTTTGTTTTGGTGGTAGAAGTTAAAGGTAAAATGTGCCATGAAAGTATTGCTTCTGGGTCAGAGAATAGATGTTTGGAAAACATAAAGTAGCATCTCACCTTGTTTTTATGGAATACAATTGTATTTATAGAAAATCAAGTGTCTAAAGAGAATACTTTGAATCTTTAATTACATTTCATTGTATTTTATGCAGGAAATTAAATTCAGTAATGTAATTCACAAATTTGATGATTTATAAAGTACATAAATGTTTCATAAATATCTAGAATCTTCTATAGAGATTCTTTATAAAAGTGCAAGTGCCTTACTTTATTTGTAATTATATTTCTTCTAAATTCTTTTTTGTTGTTGTTGTTAACAAGAAGGAAAATTAATTGAATGGTTATTTAAGCCATAACATAACAGGAAAAAAGTCAGCAGGATATTAAAAATTCCTAAGCTTCTCTGTGACTTTATATATTCATTTGATTTCCATACAATGTCTAAAATGCTATAGCCAGATGATATGCAAAAAAGAAAAGATTGACAAGATTCACCAAGCATGATAAGCTCAAAATGAGTAGTTCCCCATAACACAATCCACAAATTAGATTTTCTTTTTACTTTATACCACAATTCCTTCGCACCCCCCCCCCCCCCCCCCCCCCGGCTTTTGCTCCCTTATCTTACAATTGCTTTTCTACACCCTATTCAGGCGAGTCTTTTTCAACACTCTGCTCACTTAACACATTCTTCCCTCATCTCCAACCAAATATGCCCCTTCCCACCACTTGGCTTCTACGTTCCTTAAGGGAAATTCTGAGTAGTTGGGAGATATTGAAAAAAAAAATTACCAGGAGTTTATCAGTTGACAGTTTCATAAACAAGAAAAAGAGCCAATATTCCAAGGAAACTTTATCATCACTTCCTTGCCATTTTGTTTATTTGGCTTCAGCAATTTGGAACTATATCTCACTGTTTGTAGAGGCTGCAGTCTACACAGCATTCAGTTACTACGCTTGTAGATCTTAACATCATGTTTAAGTGGATTCCTCATATGAGAACCAACACAGTCCCCATTAAAACAAATGGGAGGCATGACTACTTCCACAGATTCTTTCTGTCTGGTCAGGAAAATGTCTGGAGATAAAACCACTGTGAGATCATTGTTTCTATGATAAGCAGATGGAGGGCAGCTTAACAGGGCTTTGAGAAAGAACAGATATGTATCTCCGTTAAGCAGATATTTGACATTGATATTTTTATCAGCCATTTCCTTTAGTATTTTTCTCAAAATACACTCAGCTTGCTAACTTTGTAGCCAGGAAACATTCAAATGAATAGAGATAATCCTTAGGCACTTGAAGCCCACTTCAGCCTCTGAACTACAAGTGGCCTAAGGTTCTGAGGGATGTTGTACACTACCACTTCCTTTTTCTAGTGGGGAAAAATAATTAAAGTACAGCAACGTGGGCCATGATGTATAATTAATTCTATTATGAAATTAATACATTCTACCGTCCTTCACAGTTCAGTGACTCAAATCAGGCATTTCAGCTCATTGACTAGACACCAAAAGAGAACACTTGCTTAAGACTTTATTTAGAGCGTAAAGAGCAGGTATAAGCAATGCAGAGCAAACTTCCAATCTAAAGTCTGTGGGAAAGGAATCTGAAAAGATGAGGGCAATATAATGTCTCATTGAAGAAGGAAGAGAATTCAAATTGAATTGAAACCAATGGGGCTTGGTTGTGCATGAATCGCATACATGATATTTTCCCATACAGTACTGCATTTTTTCAGTAATCTGTTATCCTCAGATTTTTAGCTGGAGACATTTTATATATTACCATTTTTTTTGTCATTACACACATACATACACACACACACAAACACACACAGATGTCAGTAGAGTATGGCAAACAAATTTCAATCACATTTCAAGTCTAAGATATTAGAATAATTGCAAACAGAACAGCAAATACTTTCTGTTCCTATCTGCAAGTTTCCTTGGCCACCGAGTCTGAAGCTCCCACCAGAGAGCTAATAATCTGTTAAAGTGCAGATACGAGACTGCCATAGGAATCTGGAAGTCATAATGGTACCATTGTCATCACAATCCATAGACTTAGAAACATAGCTGTCCCTAAGGGGCCAAATTCTCAAAGTCATTAGGGCACATTACTCCCCTAATCACAATGACAAACCAGAAATGTATGTTAGGCTTTATGAATTGATAGCAGCTCTACATAAATAAGCCATATGTTACTACAAGTAGGCTAAGACGAGCATATAGACATACATATATCTTATACCTATACATATATACATATATATGCTTATGAGATTATGGATGTGGATATAAGTATAGATACACATGGATAATAAAATATAAATATAGTTATATAGAGAATATATACGCAGAGATATAGTTACATAGACTATATAGAAAGAGAGAGAATGTTTGAAGTAATCACAGATTTTCTTCAAGATGTTGCACTGTTAATTTCTCATCACTGACTTCACTCTCTCCAGTTGTTTTAAAATATCCTTCATCAAATAATCTTTCTCACTGAGTGACATTATCTAATTCCAAAAATCTATTCACTGCTATCATCCTTTGTTATAAAACCCTTTCTCAAACTTCACTGCCATGAACTCTAATACTCCTAATACATTTTCATCATTTATATTTTCCTCTAGAAATAGGTTAACATGTAGATATTTGAAGCTCCTATGTTATTATGGAGAAAAAGGGAATTTGTGGGATGTTTTGACCCTTCCCTAAAAATCAGTTGCTGAATAAAGAACTTATGTTAAATCATTGTAAATATGTTAACCACTCACAAACACAGGTAAAGCAATCACAATTAGCCTCCATAGACTTTATTATCCAAGTAAGTCAGTCATCTGGATTTTGTGAACCTCCTTCATGTACCTTTTGGTCATGTTGTCTCTTATATTTCAGTAACAGGGACATGTTTTATGGAAAACATAAATGAAATTAACTTTTTATTTTTTAAAAAGATTTTATTTATTTATTCATAAAAGACACAGAGAGAGGCAGAGGGAGAAGCAGGCTTCCTTCAGGGAGCTTGATGCAGAACTCAATCTCAGGACCCCAGAATCACGACCTGAACCAAAGGCAGACGCTCAACCACTGAGCCACCCAGGTGCCCCTGAAATTAACTTTTTAGATAGGAATGATACTCTACCATTTTTAGGAATAGCAAAATGTAAAAATCGCAATAGAAACAAACTAGAAATTAATTAATAAGAAAAGAACAAGATGGGCATTCCTGGGTGGCTCAGTGGCTTAGCGCCTGCCTTCAGCCCAAGGCATGATCCTGGAGTCTTGGGATCCAGTCCCACATTGGCTCCCTGCATGGAGCCTGCTTCTCCCTCTGCCTCTGTTTCTGCCTTTCTTTCCCTGTGTCTCTCACGAATAAATAAATAAAATCTTTTTTTAAAAAAAGAAAGAAAAGAACAAGGTAATGAAGTCCATCCACAGATCAGAATTCCATGTAGCTATTAATTAAATGTGACAGATTTGTGCATGTAGCCCTATTACTAGAAAAAGGTGTATATATCTATTATATACTTATTATATCTAGGTAGCATACCCACTGTCTTTGTTATATACACAAAATAATTCTATATATACATATAATAATAATATAGAATTAATAGACATAATAGGAATATAATAATTATAATGGATTTACAATATACTGTAATTTTTAATAGAAAAATTAAAAAGTTGTAAATATTGGATATCTTAGGAGAAGGAGGAGTGGAAAATGGAGCTTTTAATTCTGTGATTTTTATAATTCTATGCTGTTTGAATTTTTGTTCTATGCAAGTATTGTTCCTATCTAAAAAGAAGTAAAATCATTCTGACTTAAGATTGCTTTTACTAAAATCCCCAGTTTTCCACTTATTAGTTGAATGACCTTGAAGAGTTTGTTACTTTCTGTCTTGAGGTTTCAGTATTCTGTATGAATGGGTTATTCATTGCTGCCTGCTTTACACAATTATATAATGATTGGCACAAGGCAAGAGTTAATAAATAAATGTTAGTTTTTATGAGTATTTCTAAAATAATACCTTCCTCCTTAATACTTTGTATAACTCCATTCACCTATATAAATGTTTGCTCTACATTTTATAAATTTAGATATAAATTTATATCTACATATAAATATGAATCTATGTAAGTATGTATAAATATATATCTATGTATAACTAAACATAATATATTTTTAAATATACTAAACTTTATATAGTATATGTTATATACTTTCTAAAATTATTTATGTGATAAAAAACATTCTATAGTAGCTATTGTATGTGGAAAGTTTAAAAAACAAACTTCACATTTTGCTCTAGAAAAATCTTATCATTTTACAGAGGGTCAAGTTTTGAGAATTTTAGAATTCTGGATTGCATTTTTTTTTTACTAAAAAATGAATATATCTGATGTCAAAAATGCCTAGGTATCATACATTTTTTTAAAGATTTTTATTTACTTATTTATTTATGAGATACACAGAGAGAGAGAAAGAGAGGCAGAGAGAGAAGCAGGCTCCATGTAGGGAGCCTGACGTGGGACTCGATCCCAGGTCTCCAGGATCAGGCCCTGGGCTGAAGGTGGTGCTAAACCGCTGAGCCACCTGGGCTGCCCCTAAGTATCATACATTAAGCATTCATTAACAAATAGTTTTTGATCAACTACTGTATTACAGATAAACAATAAGTTGGGACTAAGATACATATGTATTAAAAAGAAAAACAACAACAATAGCCTAAGCCTTGCTTCCAAGGGGTTTGAGGTGGAAAGGGGTAATTCAGCAGTGCTGTTCCTGGATCAATATAACCACTGAAACTCTACCTGAGCAGTGACAATGACATCAGTACCAAAACAGTCCCTTTATCTCATAGCAGGAAGGGTATTCCTAATTAAACATAATATTTGTGGCTCATGATTGAAACGGATCTAAATATTATTAGTGTAAAGACAATAACATAACCGAGAGATCTAAACTACTAGCATTCTAATGAACTGTAAAACCGTAAAATAGCTTAAACATTATTGTTATTAAAATATTGATGCACACCTTTGCCATGGGAAAACAACTATGTTTAATAGTGTCAAGAGCATTAAGATCTCCTTAAGGTAAAGAAAATAAAAATCAACTGTACCATCGAATGTTTTCTTCAGCATAGTAACATTATACTGAGTAATGTCAAAGGACAAAAGTGGAGTATGCTGCTGTCTCATCAATTGTCCTGTGAAATTTCACACTGTTGGCTACGATAAAGTCTAAGAACCTATCCCTCCCAAGCAAATTGACCTGGTGCCATGAGTGGCATCAGGAAGCTTTTGTGGATGGTGGCACTAATTTCGGAAGACCTCAGTTATTGCAAAGATGGAGAAGAAAGATTATGCCTGCTTGCATGTAGCTTGACTGTCTTCCTGCAATGTGTGCAAACACAATTCAGTAATTTGGAAGGATTGAAGAGATGAGAAGAGCGTGATTATCCAAGAAGATAGCTTGCCTCTAACATCTAGATGATATACCTTCATATTCTTTATTTGACACGCTGCCCGTCCCAATCATTACTGCCTTGTGGCACTGGCTTCCTTAAATCTGCTAATAATTAACATGCTCATTGGCTTGCCTCTCCTCCAAAAGTACCTGGGAATTTCAACTTGAAGGAGGTTTTGGAACTCAAGACTCCTGTTGGTACTGTATACAGCTAAATGCATTCAGCAATGGAATTCCCCAAAACTGCACTATGTCTGGAGTTGCTTATACAATTATGAGAAAGTACTGTGATATAGGGCAGAGATGCAGGGATTATTTCAGAAATCATTATGCTTTTGTTAATATATTAATTTTCATGACCTTCATTTTAACTTTTCACTCCTCTGCCCTTTCCCAAAATAAACTTTAGGAAGAGTATTTACTGTGCCCATCATACCAAAAATATACCAGCTAAATGAGAGACATGGAGGCACTCACCCTCCAAAAATGGTCCAAAGAAACTGGCTCAATTTCTAAAACAGCATAGTGTGCAACAATATCCCTGTGCCACTGAAGTGGCTGTACATTAGCATGTGTGTGCACACATGGACACAGGCACTCCTTGGCAAATCTTGAAGTCATTCAGCATTCTTGCTCAACTGACTTAAAATTGTGTTGAACAAAAGCCATTCTGCTGCATTCATTTGCAGAAGGATATAATTAGTTGTTCTTTCAGTTTCCTGGATAAAGATGGCACATATAAAAAATAATAGGCTGTCAATACCCTAAAAGGTTAGCAGTATGAACTCAACAAAGGAATACATTTTAAGGCAACAAGAGCTTACTTTTCCCCAATATCTGTGGTATTTTGGGATTCCATATGGTATGAAAGCATATGCTTAAAATGCAAAGTAAGTATATTTATATTTTATTTATTTTTATCTTTCAGTCCTAAAATGCTCCTAATTCTAATTTTTAAATTAAAAATAATTACCAATAGTAGTTTATAAATTAGAATAATGAGGTGCCTGGGTGGCTCAGTAGTTAAGTTTCTGCTTTCGGCCCAGAGGGTGATCCTGGAGTCCCAGGATCAAGTCCCACATCGGGAACCTGCTTGTCCCTCTGCCTGTGTCTCTGCCTCTCTCTGTGTGTGTCTCTCATGTGTAAATAAATAAATTTTTCAAATAAATAAATAAATACAAATAAATAATAAATTCTTTAAAAAATAATAAAGTAGAATAACCTAGAAGAATTGCTCTAAAAAGTAACTCCTAGGGTCGATTTTGACACACGAAATGTATATTAACTACTTAATTAATTTTTAATTTTTGTGCTTCCAATAACTCAATTTATGGGCATCTATTGAGGAACCACTATATTTGTCATAGTTTTTGTGTACTTTCTAAAGAAAAATAAAGGAAAATATATTAATCACAAATTCTACATTGTACCAAAGTAATGTAGACTACATTAAATTACTATATGATTTCTATCTTCTTACTACTTGTCTATTTATTCTTTAGAAGCTTAAAATCAGCCCTAACTGATTCTCACCACCTTTTGACAACCATCGGTTTGAAGATGCTATGAAATCTTTGTCCAGAAAGTCTCACATAGTTGGGAAACAAATACACAGAATTCTGTACCCATTGTCAGGGAGTTTATCTTCAAGGCCAGCAGCAGAAGCAGGTTAAGAACAGCACCCTTAATCATGAGAGACACGATATAGTTAGAGTTCCACTCCAATTCATCCAAATTTAGATAATATATTAAGGTATACTTATTTCTCCATTTTTTAACAGATTATTTTTTTTAATTTTTATTTATTTATGATAGTCACACAGACAGAGAGAGAGAGAGAAGCAGAGACATAGGCAGAGGGAGAAGCAGGCTCCATGCACCGGGAGCCCGACGTGGGATTCGATCCCGGGTCTCCAGGATCGCGCCCTGGGCCAAAGGCAGGCACTGAACCGCTGAGCCACCCAGGGATCCCTGTTTCTCCATTTTTTATGTTAACTGCCATCAAAGCAGAGCACACAAGCCACCAATCCCCACTGGTAGCATTCTGTAATGCAATTGCAACCTTTTAATTTTGAGCATAATTTCTTTTAAAATTTCTGAGAAGGATGGGCCGCTCCTGGGATTGGGTCCTAATGTTGGCAGGAGGCACTAAGGACTGTAAAGGTGAGAAACTGATAAGCATTCTAAACTAGCTGGAGGATTGGGAGAACTCTTCTAATGGCACTTTGTCAGGAAGCCAACTCCTTCCTACTTAAAAGGTAGCATGCTCTTATGAGCAAATAAATTATTCCTCCCATCATTCTGTTACTTAAGAAGACAACCTAAGAGGCCACCAAAACTCCTTCACATAGCAGGGAATAGCTTTTAGAGGAAATCACCATGCAAGGAAATGAATGCAGATGTGAGTCCGAAGGTGGGTTTGCAAGCAGCCTTGCATGAATAGGCTCACAAGGTCTTCTATATTCCAAGGACAGGAGGCTCCCCAGAGCAACTACAGCAAGAGCTCAGAAAAACACATGTGGAGAGGACTGGCATTAGGTATAGAGGACAAAGGACATGCTAGAGAAGATTCCAGAAAGACAATATGCATCTAGGGATGGGCCTCTCTATTGAAGCCCCAATAGCAACTACAATGTTAAAAAACCAAAGACAGTGAGAAACACTCTACTATGTAGAGAACAATTAGAAAGGACACTGACAAGGCAATTCAGATAAACACAAGAATCCGGAGCAGCACTTGTGAAAGTATGATGTGTGGATCTGTGGGTGTTCCTAAGACCAATTAGGGGGTCTGCAAGATCAAATCGCATTTTCATCCTAACAATATGAAGACATTAATTTGTGAGTTTTGCTGTACTGACACTCGTATAACTGGAGCAAAAACAATAGTTAGGTAATACTGCACAGGAGCACAGATCAGATCAAGATGCAAGGACCACTATACCAGTTGTCACTGAGGTCTTCCACACCATGCATCTACTGGAAACAAATACAAAGCACAGAGTTTACAAGAAGATCTGAGTGAAGCAGTGAAAACAGCTAATTGTATTAAATTTCAACCCTTGAGTAGATGTTATTAGTAATGCTTCTAGGTAAATTTTGTGGGGAGTCAAAAGTTATACATAGATTTTCAGCTACACGGCAGGTGGCTTCTCTAACCCTCAGGTTGTTCAGGGGTCAACTCTTTACAGAAGTGTGAAATAATGCCAATCTCACATTAATTTTTGTTTTAGAACTTATAATAAAAGATAATGTGTTTTTATTGTTGTATTTAGATTAGTTAATATTTTTTAACTTTTCTCAGTTTTAATTTCTTATTCATTTTTTTAATTTTTTAAAGATTGTATTTATTTATTTGAGAGAGAATAAGCACAGAGAGTGGGGGACAAGCGGACTCAGCACTAAACATGGAGCCTGATGTGAGGGTTGATCCCAGGACCCAGAAATCATGGCTTGAGCCAAAATCAAGAGTCATATACTCAACAGACAGGGCCACCCTGGTGCCTCTCAGTTTTAATTACTAATTTAGAAAATATTGATAGTGTTTGTCCTATGTAAGCAAAGTCTCTCTAGAGTCTTCAATAATTTTTGAGAGTGTAAAGGACCCTGAAATAAAAATGTGAACAACTGATGTTTCCTAGAATCTATCTTTATTTGAACCCAGGACAGTGCCTAGCATATAGCAGGCATTCCAATAAATATTTAATAAACTAAAGAATTAAACACATGTCCAGTTTCAGCTTCTTAGACAACTGTTAGTAATCTTTCCACAAGAATAGATGTTGAAAACTATTTGTACAATTGTCTATACCTGTAAGTATTTATAGCTTGCTGTTCATTTAATTCAGTGTCTTTTTAACACTTCTTATTGAGACATAGGTCACACAAGATAAAATTCACCATTTTCAAGCTTACCCTTGACTGTTATTTTATACAGTTATTGTGTTGTGCAACCATTACTACTAACTAAATCTAGAATAGTTTCATCACACCCCTCCAATACCTTAGCAATGCCTCTCCTCCTCTAGCAGGCATCCTGCTAGATTCCTGGCAATCACTAGTAAGTTTCCTATTTCTGCGTACTGCACACCTTTCATATACATGGGATAGTATACTATGTAGCCTTTTGTGTCTGATTTCTTTCACTTAGCATGTTTTCAGAGTTCATATTGTAACATGTAACAGTACTTCATTTCTTTTTATTACCAAATAATATTCCATTGTATGGGTAGGAATACATCATTCCTGGTAGATAGACATTTATTAACTGGTAGATATTTTTAACTGGTAGATATTTATTAACTGGTAGATTTTTTTTTCTACTTTTTGACTGTTAGGAGTATTCTGCTTTGAACCCTCATGTACATGTTTGTGTTTGAAACTGTTTTTACTTCTCTCAGACATCTATGGGGTCGGGATTGCTGGTTCTCAGGGTAAAACTGTTTAACTTTTGACGAAGTATCAGCTGTTTTCCATAGTTGCTGCACCATGTTGCATTCCCACAAGCAATGTGTGAGGATTATAGTATAGTATCTCATACATTCCCTAGTCCTTGTTAAGTTTGTTTTATTATAATCATCTAAGTGGATCCAAAGTGGTTTTAATTTGCATTCCCTAATAACTAATGATATTGAGCAACTTTTCATGTGCGAGGTACACTTGGGTGGCTCAGTCGGTTTAGTGTCCTACTCCTTCTTTTGGCTCAGGTCATGATCTCAGGGTTGTGAGACCCAGTCCTGTATCAGGCTCTGAGCTCAGTAGGGAGTCTGTTTCTCCTCTACCTCTGCTCTCCCCATCCTCACTCACACACTCTCGCTCAGATAAATAAAATTTTTTTAAACTTCATTTTCCTAGTTTCCTTTTGTTGTTTGTGCTTTTGGTGGCATTTCTAAGAAATCATGGCCTAATCTGAGAAGACACACAGACTTTCACCTATATTTTTTTAAGGGTTCAGATCTTTGATCCATTTTGACTTAATTTCTGTATATGGTATGAAGTGACATAGTGGTCCAGATTTATTCTTTTATAGGTATATATCCAGTTTCCCCAGGAAGTGTCATAATTTTAATATTTAATCATTATTGTTCTCTTGTTATGGGATGAATGGCCTCAGAAAAGCCCTCTGTGGTAGTTGTTTTGTCTGCTAGGCACACTTCCCTTTTTCCTTTTCCCTCTAATAGACTCTGTCTTTCTTTCCTATCTGTCACCCAGGAAACTCTATTGGACACCAATGATTGGGGTCCTGCGGAGACAGCCTATAAAAAAGAAATGACAGGTTGTTAAAACTTCTATTTTCCATCATTAAAAGTGAAGCATAGCATTTGTTAAGACACTGGATTTTATAGGAATAACATGACATTACATAGCATCTGGCTATGTACATGTACAGTATGACATGAGCATCTTCCAGCTTTTAGGCTATCAGAAGAAGAGTATCCATCTGGTCTAGTCTTTAGCTTTAGCAATTCTGCTGCTCAACACCTATAGCCAACCAGAATGATGTCCAAAGGAACTGTAGAGTATTCATGGAACCTATAAAAACTTGAAGAACCAGACCTCTTAAAAATGGTTCATATTAAAGTTTTTTTTTTTTTTTAATAAGAATGTCATAGTAAAGCAACAGATATATCTTACTGAACTACTGTCTTACTTTTTGGCTTAAACTAGAGGTGTGTACATAAAATCCAGTGTTGCATTAGGAGCATTATACAGGAAAAACAGATAAAATCTGTTTAATGATATGCCTTTACACCTTTTTTTAAAAGATTTATTTATTTATTTATTTATTTATTTATTTATTTATTTATTCATGAAAGACAGAGAGAGAGACAGAGACAACAGGCAGAGAGAGAAGCAAGCTCCATGCAGGGAGCCTGATGTGGGACTCAGTCCCGGGTTTCCAGGATCAGGCCCTGGGCCGAAGGTGGCGCTAAACCACTGAGCCACCTGGGCTGCCCTATACCTTTTTAATTTGAAAAAAGAAAAGTAAGAAAGAAATAGATTTGTTACTGCATATGCTTAAATTTTAATCTGGAAAGAGCAAGGCAATTCTTAGCTGGTGAAGTAGTCTTTGAGCTCATCTAAGTCCAGATGAAGAAAGTAAAGCTCAGAGAAACCATGTGTCTTGTCCAAGAGCACATCACTATGAGTGACATTGCTATGTCAATAGTAAGATGGTAGATGGAGAACTTGAATGAGAGCTTTTTTTTTTTTCTCACTTCCCAATGATTTAGCTTTCTACTATACGACTGCTACTTATATTTATGGGCCCTGTGGAATTTTTGGATTTTTTTTCTCCTTATCACAAGTCTCTTGTCTAAGAAGAAAGGCAAGAAAAGCAGCTACAATTTCTTTGGAAACACACTGTTAAACTGAGTCTCATTTTTGCAAGATTGCAGATTTCTTTTGAATCAAAAATTATAGTTTCTAAAAATGGCTATGAGTCTAAATTGTGCATATGATTTTCGTATCATGTAATATTTCAAAATATTAAAGGGAATGGAATTAAATCCCTATATCCCAAATTTCTTAGCCTTTACAAAAGCTATTTGGTCACATTTATTCATTCAAAAAATATTGATAAGAAGCTTAATATCTGAGCATATTTATACATTTACAATATTTTATAGTGAGTGAAACAGGCACTCGGTTTGGTAAAGCCAGGCAAAAATCAGTGAGGGTATTGTAGATTGTCATGAGTATAAGATACATGATGCACATGTTGAATAGACTTTTTGAATCATTAACCTAGAGTGAATTTAAAAACTTTTAAAAATAACATTTTATGGATCATGCATAATAAAATAGACATCCATTTTACTCATGCCATTATTTTCTATTACTAATGAAAAACTCAATCATTATTTTTAAAAAATAGTTTACATAATTATCTTAAAGAAGCAACAGAGCTTAGAACTTAGAGCTCAAGTGATACTAAATCACATTTTCAGATATGCAGAATATGTTTCTAAAATTAATACTAGGATTGTGTATAGAATGGTGACATGTTACGTGAAGTCTACCCAAGGCCTAATCTGTATCATTCTGGCATGATACCCAGAATCATTCTAAATTCATAAACCACGACTAGCTCTGACAAAGGATGGCCAACATAACCATTTAACTGCTGAAATGGGGTCATAGAGTGTCAAGAGTGCACCTATTTTGTAGTTCACTTGGTCCACAAGCTATGAAATTATGCAAATCTTGACACATTTTTAATTTGAGAGAACCACATTTTTATGTATTGCACATAGACTGAAAATCTATTAAGTTTTATCACATCATTTGAAATGTGTGTATTCAAATACATATGACTGTGAATTCTCCTTAAATTGATACAAGCACTTCAAGCTATGATCTGTGGGAGAAGCAAGGCCCTTACCAACACAAAGCAGCAGCCAGAGGGGCACTGCATCTCAGGTCATTGAATGGGACAGGGCTCCTGGGAGACATCTTGATGTGGTGGCTTTTCTTTGGACCATGGCTTCGGGCTTTTCAGGTTGAAAACTCTATTTATGGGAAACCCAAATATAGGTTTCTTGGTGGACACACACCAACAAAGCTCACAGGTGGATGGTGTCTGTATACCGTACTGTACATGTTTGTTTACAATGAGAAATCAGTCTGCCAAGAAGACAAAGTACCTGCATCAGCTGATCAGTTCAGCTGCTCTGCATTTAAATATCTATTTGAACCACTAGATCTATGGTATAGCAAAACATTGTTTATTATTTGACAGTCCACAATTAATTCATATATTAAAGATGTCAAAATGTCTACCCTGCTTCACTCAAAATATTCCATAAAAGTAAAATAAGATTAATCATATTAAAATATGCATAATGTTTCAAAAAGTTAGTAAGCAAAAAAGAAAAAGTAAAGGACTCTACACTATAAGAAAAAAAATTATAAAGAGAAAGAGATTTATCTGTCCCTATAAGAAAAGATGTCTCCTTTGAGTATTTCCCTCTATTCCATGATATTCAAGCATTTTTTTAAGTTTTTTTTTGGTTCAGGATATTAAGATGAAATAGTATCATTTCCATTATCATATTCATACTGATACTAGATTAAAATATTTTTCAGATCTATGAATAGCTTTTGGATTTTTTGAAGATTTCCTTAGGGCATTTTTTGTTTTTGTGTTTTATTTCTTAAGATTTTATTTATTCATGAGAGACAGAGAGAGAGGCAGAGACATAGGCAGAGGGAGAAGCAGGCTCCTCTCAGAGAGCCCTTTGCAGGACTTGATCCCCGGACTGGGGATCATGCCCTGAGCCAAAGATAGACACTCAACAGCTGAGCCACCTAGGTGTCCCAAAATAGCTTTGGATTTAAGCACATCTGCATGTAGTATCTGTAGTATCCATCAAATCCTTGATGGATAGCTCAGAAGAAAATATTTTACCCAAAGTTAAAGGATTATTGAGGCAAAAATTGCAAGTGAATAAAATTCAATCTATTGGTTGTTTCATTTAAAACAGTTTTAAAAGGGGCTAACAGGAGGAAGCCCATTTTGCTGTACCAATGGACAATGAGGGGAAAGAGTCAGGTCTGGGGGCAATTAGCACAGTGGATAATGGCAAATGCATGGAAGTCAAAGAGATCCGGATTTGAATCTTGTGTCTGACTTACTACTCAGGTAACTTGTGAAAGTCATTTCATGATTTATGTTATAGGTGTTATTTTTCAGTCATTTTATTTTTTAACATTTTTTTATTTGAAGCAATACATATATGTATAGCAAAGCACATAAATGCAGTAATGGAATCAGTGCATGGACTGAGCAATGGACAGGGTCCAGCACCCTAAGCTTCCTATTGCTCCTTCCCAGTCATCACTCCATAACCACACCCACAGCCCCTACCAACATTGCATGGTTTCTCTTGCTCTTAAGCTTTATTTGAGTGATTTCTAATGTTTCTAGCTACTCTCAGGAGACTCAATCTTCTCAGTAATATTAGATATCCTCTTGTCAAATAATTTTCCCTCAAAATCCCACCATTGGTTTCCAAAATTCTTAACCTTCCTCTCTCCTTCTGACCAAGTCTTTTTTTTTTAATGGAATATGGTCCTCTCTCTCCACATTTAAATTTTGAAAATCCCAAATGTCCTTTTCTCTCCACCATCCTTGCCCTTAGCCTACCCTGTGCTCTGGTGCCCTCCTTTCCCCTTGTCTCCCCTCTGTATTCTCTCACATTGTTTCTTTCCCCCTTCCTCAATCTCTCTGAGGGAACAAGTCTTCATTCCTTCTCTGTCCGTAAAACCTTAGGGTCAACCTGGATGACCCCCCCCCCAACACATTCCCTTCTGGCATCACTTACCATGTGCTTAGGATTTGGCTTAATGGATATATTGTCATCTCTTGTACTCATTCCCTTGTTAAAAATTCACTGCTGCTGCCAAAATCCATTCAGGCTCTTTGCATTACTAGCTATCTCAGTGAATGGCTTCTCACACGAAGTCAAAATGAGCTTCCTAAAATGTATATCCAAACATATAGTTTGTCTCAAAACCTTTTGATGGGTCTCCATAACTAACAACAACAAAAAAAGATTTTTAAAATTCTTTTAGATCAATATAGGATATATAATCTTCCTCCCAGATCACATAAGTTTGCTTATTGAGTTGGATATCCCATATCTCTCCTGTTTTGTGTATTTGTTCATCCTGCTCCTGCCTCTTTGTCCCGAAAAACACTTCTTGTCTGCAAGTCCACCTATGATAACTCGCCATTCCCTTCTTAGTACTTCTATTAAACCTCTGTATTTATGTCCTAATAGTTTATTCCAATTATTTTATGCTCTAATCTTCTCAAGAGTGACAGATATATTGCATACAACTTTTTCTATAAGGCAAATATAATTTTGGTATATAATACATACAAATACATTTTAATAAATGATCAAAACCACATCTTTAATTTAGTTAACAATAACTGAATTCTTAATTGATGAGAAGTTGAAGAGGTCTATATCTGAATAATCCTTCCTCCCCAGGAATTTACAATCTATAAGGGACCAAAGAAACATACAGAAACAACTCCAATATAAAGCACAGAATCCGTCTCAACAGTAGAGGAATAAACAATGACTAAATATAAGCCCAAAGTGGAAGATGAGTTTAAGTCTGGGAACAGGGTTGGATTACAATGTAGATCACATAAATGATAGAGTGTTAAAATAACTGGAGAAAGGAAAGGTTATGAACGGTTTTAAAAATCATTTTTAGGGATCCCTGGGTGGCGCAGCGGTTTGGCGCCTGCCTTTGGCCCAGGGCGCGATCCTGGAGACCCGGGATCGAATCCCACATCGGGCTCCCGGCGCATGGAGCCTGCTTCTCCCTCTGCCTGTGTCTCTGCCTCTCTCTTTCTCTCTGTATGACTATCATAAATAAATAAAATTAAAAAAAAAAAATTAAAAAAAAAATAAATAAAAATAAAAATCATTTTTAGGGACATCTGGGTGGCTCAGTGGGTTGAGCACCTGACTCTTGATTTTGGCTTAAGTCGTGATCTCAGGGTCCTCGGATCTAGTCCACCCTTCCCGCCCCATCCCCATCAATGGGGAGTCTGTTTGAAGATTGTCTCCCTCTGCCTCTCCATGTGCCCTCCTTCCCTCTCTCTCTTTCATTCTCTAAAATAAATAAGTAAGTAAATAAATAAATAAATAAATAAATAAATAAATAAATAAATACTTTTAAAAAGGAATCATTTTGAGAATCTGGATTTTATTTTATCTATAGCAGAGTCATCAGAAAAAAAGGATAATCAGGAGACTGAATTAGGAGATTAAGCACTTAAAGCCAATGTTAAAATGTTGATTAGTGTACATTCTGTGACACACAATATGTTAAATGATACATATGATACAAATATCAATTAAAAATATCACTAAGAAGCATAAAAACCTCTATATGGGGAAAACTTGTAAGTAAAGCACCAGACACTGGGATCCTGAGAGAAGGACAAAATTGGTGACCTGGAAATACTATTTTCTGTTAGAACGTATGCTCCCTAAAGGCATGTATGCTCCCTCTCCCACCCTCCAGTACACCTCATTTTCTTGAATATCTGACACAAGCTTGTCTAGTGAAAGTGAATTTACCCAGAAGGTTTAGAAGAATAAGAAAATGGCTTCTCACAGGAAGCAACATTTAAATTGAGCTTTGACAAAATATGAGGTCCTGCTTGATGACTAGGAACCATTTTTCGTCTTTTCTGGCAAGAAACCTCAATTTCCTTGGGAAACCACTCTTCTCTCCTGTGCTGCCACTCAAGACACTTGCTCTCTCCTGGACAAGTGGGGTCAATAGGAGTCTCTTTCACAGTATCTGACCCTTAAATGGAAGGACAGAAAGAAGGAAAACATCCATGTGGCTGGTTCATCCCTGGGGAGGGGCCAAAATGGGATGGGAGCTGAGAACATGCACAACGATGCCAACGATTCCTATCGTCCTTCCTAGTATAGAATCTGTAGCCACTTCCCTGATTCTCTGAGCTACCCCTCAACCTTATCATGTTACCATCTTTTGTTTCTATCAGGCAGGTACAGTTGGTTCCTTTTATTAGTAGCTAAAGAACACAAACTGGCACAATAGTTAATGTACCAAGAACTTTGTTTTGCTTTGTCATATTTATATAAACAACGTATTTCATGGACTATGTCGCAGCTAGCTGAACATGAGGGTGTATCATGGGTCAACATACTCATACACAGTTTCCCAGCATTCAACTTGTACATAACTGAGTTCCAGGTAGTTTTTGCACAGTTTTATTGTGGAATGCTAGCAATTCACTAAGCCTTTCTGAAATTTAGTTTCATAACAGTTAACATTCTTCACTTGTGTAATATTTATATGACTTGTTATCTGTCATTAACATGAGTCGAATTATTCTTTACTGGGGTAATGACTGTAATGACTTCGATAGTGTTCTTGGGAGGTGCTAGGGTGACACAGGGTCCCTTTAATCCATGCTTTCTTTACACATGCCAATTTAGTCTGTGCAGAGAAAGTGAGTGTACTGATGAGAAATCCCTTTGCTAACCAAGTGCCCTTCACTGATGAGTAGTGAAAGAAGTTACCTATGAAATATTATTTTTTTCTTTAATGCTTCTGTTCCTTCTGGTATGCTTTTAAATAAAATATAGAAAATATGTAGATTAGGTGGATGAATAATGAATGTGTTGGTCTATAATAGCAGTGTATCTAAGGTCTCAGACATGAACAAAAAGAACACTGCACAGGATCAGGGAAACTAGTTTCCACATAAACGCTTTTGGTCTTCATTTTTCCATCTGGAAAATGAAACCTAATAACCATATGATTTTAATCAAAACACTATCTAAGTCGGGGTAGAAAATCTCCAAGTGAACCTTTCAACTGATTCCTGTGAGTGGATAAAATGACTGGGATCCACTGCATGGTTGAGCCGGCAACTCTCCATCTGCCTCTGCTTCTCCTTCATTCTACATAAGATGGAAATGCTGTTTGTGAATATGCTTCTATATTCAAATTGATCATGAGGCCATCAAAGATTGTTCTTTGTAGTCGAACTGTGTGTTTGCGCACTCATTCTCCAGTTCCTTAGAGACCCAGGTGGTCCCAATGTTGAAAACCATTCAGTTAATTTTCCATCATCAAGTACAGAAGATAAATCTTCCATAATCATAGGGGAGGTCATCCTGTAAAGATTTCAGAGGAAGGGACCCCTAGGGCACCATGCTAACAGAACACATTTTTTAAAAAAATTTTTCTTTATTTATTTATGATAGTCACAGAGAGAGAGAGAGAGAGAGAGAGAGAGAGAGAGGCAGAGACACAGGCAGAGGGAGAAGCAGGCTCCATGCACCGGGAGCCCGATGTGGGATTCAATCCCAGGTCTCCAGGATCGCACCCTGGGCCAAAAGCAGGCGCCAAACCACGGCGCCACCCAGGGATCCCCAACAGAACACATTTTTACATGTAGTCCAAAGCCCTTATATTTTAGCCAAAGCCTGTATCTTCTTATTATAATATCCCTGAGTATAAAGTCACACCATTTGTGACATAACAAGAGAGAAACAATCATTTATTTCATCTTTGGAATTAAATAATCCTAGGATTAATTAATTAAATAAAGAACTCTGGGATTAAAATAAGTAAGAATAGATCCGATTCCTTGAAGTTGGCATCTTATAGTTATCTTAGTCTGTAAAATAAGACTTATTTTTCATCTTGGCTGATATTAAATCTATATGAAAATTATACAGGATTTTATACACAAGATTTAATTACTGTCTTGGCCACTTATTATTAGAGAAATCTCAAATAAATGACTTAACCTCTCTGAATCTCACATCTCTTATTTTTAAAGCATGGGTAGCAATAATTATACCATGGGTTTCTTAAATGGCTTAAATAAGATAGTATGCATATTAATACAGTGGGTTGCTATCTAAATATCTATTGTTGCTATTATGGACAGAATGTGCAAATTGATATTGAAAGTGAGGAACATCTCTCACCAATTAATTGACCAGAATAATCCATGATTTGAGATTTTCATGTAATTGATATTCAAATCATAGCACTTTCATTGAGCATTTTTATAAATTATGAACAGATTCAAATGAAATCATTATGAATACATTCATATTATACTGTAAAATGCAATCATATGGCAGAAATCTATGAATATGAGTGCTTGAAAATAAAACGATTGGCATACACACTCTAGTTAAGGCATGGTGCATGCTGAACAAATAAGCAATATTTCTCTAAGGAAAATTTGAGCCTCACAACTTGGCAGGCCTTGCTAAATCATGGCCTCTCCTCAATTATGAACTTATAAAGATCACAGCTGTGAATTATGGCCTACCCTCAGGAGTTAAAAAAAATTAAAAAGAGAGGCACCTGGGTGGCTCAGTGGTTGAGCGTCTGCCTTCAGCTCAGGGTATGATCCCGAGTTCCCAGGACTGAGTCCCACATCAGGCTTCCCAGAGGGAGCCTGCTTCTCCCTCTGTCTATGTCTCTGCTTCTCTCTCTGTCTCTTAAGAATAAATAAATAAAATCTTTAAAAAATAAAATAACATTTTTAAAAAATTATAAAAGAGAATAGCCATCAGCTTAGACAGCAAAGTCATATTTCTATTTCTAATGTTTTGACTTCTAATGAATATTTTAATTAATCTTTTTAATGAATATTTTTGTAATCTTAGGAAGAGTAACTTCTTTTTAGGCCAGTTTGAGATATGGTGGAGGCTAGCCCCAAACAGTGTATTATACTGTTTTATTTAAACACTGTTGTAATATAAGATAAAAATTAAAAATAAGGAAACAGAGAAATGTTGAAGTTCCATGTGAGCATAACAAATATATCAAATGATTCTTGAAATACATAGTCAATGACAAAAAGATACGTATCTGTATTCTATTTTGGGAGTGAAAGTCTCCATGACCAGAAAGACACAGTACACAAGAAAGCACCATCTTAGACCACTTTGTGAAAGAAACTTTGAAAATCATTATAAAAAATAAGTTTGAAGGCTCTTCTGAAAATTTTAAGGATAATTATAAAGATATGTAAGAAGAATTGAAATCAGGCATAAAACAATCCAGGGTACCAGTCAACACTGGCTCATTTTCTTTGGCCAATTTTCTCCCCCCACCCTCAGCAATGTTTCTGCTGCTTGTAACACTGGACTTGACAATTAAGACAGGACAGCATTTTTCATCCTTCAGTCAGATTATAATTCCTCCAAGTTTACTGAAGGTCTGTAAGGACCAGATTGCAATTTCAGATTCATCAATTAAATCCAGTAGTATACTTTGTCACAAAAATTTAATGACATGTAATTTATATGAAATAATGACTCTGAAAAATATAAATCCTGTAGTTTAAAAATAGGAAATAATTATACCACTAATATGGTAAAATATGTCATATTTTTATGTAAAAACACCATATTGGTAAAATATTTCAAAATGCTATGATTACTATTGCATATAGTAACATATTTCAAATGGTTGTGATAAGTATTAGTACAAAATTGATGAATCATTGCATGTAGCTTACTATGTGGTGCTATCCCAAACCCACCAGCACTAAAAAGGATAAAGAATGAAAATTTCCTAGCACAGAATGTTTTACAGAAGAGAAACCAAATAAATGTTGGATCTTTATTTCCTTCTCCCCTGAGAATTAGCAGAACTAGGCAAATTAGAAAAAGTCAACTCATGTTTTAGAATCTTCACTTTATCTGAAAGTTGCTGTGTGTGTGTGTGTGTGTGTGTTTTGTGTGGTTCCAATTACACTGAAACCCCTATTATTAATTGAAAAGACTTCTTTCTTCAGTTAGTTGGAACAAATATTTATTATGTTTGTTTTATATTTGGTGAGGACCAATCATTTATCAGTGCTTGGTTAAGATTTAAACATACAGATGGAATAAGTCCCTTATGGGAGCATAGAGATTCATGGTAAAAAAAAAAAAAAAAAAAAAAAAAAAAAAACTTGAATAGAGATTATTTCAATACAATGGGACAACTGGTTAGGACAAGGATTGTGCCAGGTGTTAATTGTTTATTTCGGAACATTTATCTTCTTTGACTAAAATAATTAAAACTCCTTTGTGCCACACTATGTCATAATCACTTCTTCCTTCAAGGAGATAATCAGAGCTAGTTTTCTCAGTAAGCTATTTCAGCTTTCTGCAATCTTCATTTGATATAATACTGAGAATACAGATGATGTACAATATAATCAGTAATACCTGCAATGTATTCACATGTGTTTTTAATCCATCCATAGTGTGGGTTATTATGTTTTGGCACTTTAAACAATATGTTGACTTTGTAAGTAAGTTACTTAGCAAAACAAATTATATATTTTCATCACTTCATATATTGATTGTGATGGTGTGTGTGTGTGCATATGTATATACATATCTCTCTTAAAAGATATGCAAAATGTTGAAAGAGTAGTAAATTAAGACTATTTATATTATCTTTCATTATTCCTTCTATGAAATCTATACTTTCATGTAGTATATACACTTTGTGGTTTAAAGACATTAGCAGATGTATTATTAAATTGATTTTTTTAGGGAACTGATGAGAGAAATATTAAAAATACAAATACTTCTTTCCTTCAATTATTTGAAGCCCCATAGCTTGAAAATTTGGACAGGGAAAAATGGCTTTCCCCTTGAAGTATGGACAAAGAACAATATATGTGCTCAATGTTTCCAGATTCTGTAGTAACTAAAGACACTTTATAAAGGTTTCTGAGGTCAAGTGTTAAATGAAACAAAGGTAAAGTAATAAACACAGTTGGAGTTTTGTCAAGTCAGTGGCAGATAGCGATAATTTCGCCATTTAGTCCTAAAGGGAAGGCTGTAAAACCAAGAAGGATATCTCATTTTCTCGTAAAACCTAACTGTTCTATCAAGAAAGGTCAGACAATTTTCACCTAAAAGAGTATCTGTTCATTACAATGCTGTTATATATATATTGTATGTATATATATGAGGCTCATCTTGCCATCTGTCTTCATTCTCTTCACAAAGTTAGCTAAGTAGCTATCAGGTTGGGGTGAAGACATATATTATAGTTAGGAAAAAATGACTATAATAATCAAAACATAGTAGCTATATATTTTGCTCCTATGCTATTGCTATTTGATAGATGGATCCATTAAATCAAAACTTTGAAGGTAGAGCAAGGAATCATGTAATTAGAACATGGATAACATGTGCACAGTTATTCTGTACTAAGACATCAGAGTGACCTCCAAAAATCCCTAGAACGCTGATAGTCCCAAATATCAGTATTGGGTAGGTTTGTCTAGGTCATTTGTTTCTCCTGAACCATAAAAGCTTTCCCTGGCCTTTAAATAGAGAAGAATTATGGTTTTCAAAGTTTAGAGATAAACACTTGAATTCTGCTACATTCATGTGTACGACCAGAGATGTAACTCCAACAGTCAAAGCCCCATTTCCTTTCCTGTGTGAGTAAATCAAAACTACTCCATGGCACTAGGGTAACTCTAGCTTAAATGATATGTATACAATATTTTGGGTGGTATCTAATAAATACTGTGTTATCAGTATTACAGGATTATTTTGGTTAGAGTGTTATCTCATTACTTCTTAGTTATTTGAGAACACCTTTGGGACAGGAGACATTTAGGTTTAAAAGGATCCTACTCTAGAATAGAGGCTGGCAAACTATGCCACTTGTTTTGTAAGGCCTGTGAGCCAAGAACGGTTTTACATTTTCAGATAGTTGAGAAAAAAAAAACAAAACAAAACAAGTAAAACTAAAAAAAGAATAAATTTTTACGACAGGTGAACACTATATGAAATTCTAACTTTATATAATGCCTGTAAATAAATATGTATCCATAAATATATGGTAATCGAATATAGCATCCATAAATAAAAGTTTTTTTTTTAAGATGTATTTATTTTTTCATGAGAGACAGAGAGAGAAAGAGAGAGGCCAAGACACAGGCAGAGGGAGAAGTAGGCTCTTCGCAGGAGTCTGATGCGAGATTTCGATCCTGGACCCTAGGATCAGGACCAGAGCCGAAGGCAGCTGCCCAACGGCTGAGCCACCCAGGCATTACCATCAATAAAGTTTTATTGAAATATGGCCCACCCTTTAGTTTACAGTCCTCTACATAGTCTTTCACACTACCACAGAGAGGTGAGTAGGAGATAGAACACTTATGGCCCATGAAGCTAAAAGATTCACAACTGGCCCTTTCAGAAAAAGTTTGTCCCAGAAAGATTGCAAAGCTTTTGAATTACTTGAAGTTCTGTAAGCTTTTTGTGAAAAGTGAGGTTTGAACAGAGTCCTTCACAAACTGGTACAGAAAGAGTCTTTGAAGTATAAACTAGATGATCTCTTCTCATTATTTACTAAGCTCTGTGATCTTGAAATAAGTGCTCATTTCTATGTCATTCTGCTTCACTATCTACCTTAAATGAGCATTTTGAAAAAGTAATGTCATTGTCAACGTGAGGTTCTCTTAGCCCATAACTGGCATGCAGTTGGTGCTTAATAAAAGTTGGGAATAGGGGGGGGGTCCCTGGGTGGTGCAGTGGTTTAGCGCCTGCCTTTGGCCCAGGGCGCAATCCTGGAGACCCGGGATCGAATCCCACGTCGGGCTCCCGGTGCATGGAGCCTGCTTCTCCCTCCGCCTGGGTCTCTGCCTCTCTCTCTCTCTCTCTCTCTGTGTGACTATCATAAAAAAAAAAAAAAAAAAAAAAAAAAAGTTGGGAGTAGGTAAACTACAATTATACTATACCACAGAAGCATGGGATATTACAAGCTGGAAGGATTAATACCTTATTTTCCAGAATCAGAAACTTTGGAAGGTCTAGAAATGTTAGCACTGGTATTTGGACTTTTCTGAAGAAAGTTCTGTGGGAGATATGGGAATTGTTGGAAAGTCAGCCCATGTTTGGTTGACTCCTATGAGAATTCCTCATGGCTGGAGGCATTTTTCCTGACGTTTACATTAAAAAGCAAATGCCAGAATAACGTGATACTATGACTTTTTTGTGAAGTTTTGTATTATTAATATTTTTTTACAAGTTGTAATGTTTTATAAGTTTTATTGTGCAATACAGAGGCTATCAGATTTTTCCAAATATTTGAAGCTGTAACAAAGACTATTCAGTTGTTTATAGCATGCCTAAGTTCAAATTCAAAGAAACATAAATATCATAAATGTGACTTACGAAATCTGATTAATAAGAATAATACATTCACTGCATCCTCTGAATCCTCTGTATCTCTATTTTTTCAACATAATCAATTAACTATTTTATATTATTCACCATGTGCCTGTATAATAAACATACTAGAGTAAATAAATTATGAGATTGAATTTATTATATTCATTTTTTGATCAAATGTAGATTATGGCTTTCACCATAGAATTTGGTTTTAGTGAATATATCTTTGAGAAACTCAGTTCATTAAATAATGTTTTCTGAAAATTTAATCATTTTTGCTTCTAACACTGGCTTATGAATTGATTAAAACTAAAATTCATGGGACAAAATTAAGTTTTGAATCAACATGACCTGCTAACTAGTAAATTTATTTTCTTTTCTATATTGTGGATATTTTAACTAACTTCTGAAGATTCTAAAGATAGCTACAAATGCACAGGAAGAATCCCAAGATCAATATCAAAATAGAGAGAATCAAATATAATAACAAGCTATTTTCTTGAGATTCATCAAAAGGTATAACTAGATTTAAATTCTGATACTGTAGAAGTTGGACCCATAGGGGAGTTTTTCAGCTATTCATGACTTTTAATCTCTCTCTTCTTCAATGCATATTGGTACTTTATTTTTTTTTTTAAGATTTTATTTATTTGAGAGAGAGAGCCAGAGAGAGAACACAGAGCAGCAGAGGGAGAGGGGGAAGCAGACTCCCTCTGAGCAGGAAGCCATACATGGGGCTCGATCCCAGGACCCTGGGATCATGACCTGAGCCGAAGTCAGATGCTTAACAGACTGAGCCACGCAGGTGCCCCCATGTTCATACTTTCTTTACTCATTCGTGTCCATGAAACTGTAATTGACAGGATTATTCTTGATTTTAGAGCTCAATGATTTATGATTTACCTCTTAGCAAGAATTGATTTGAATCTCATGCAGTTGGTAAAGTTATATCCAGGGATTATCTAAGGAAAATGTCATCCTGGAATTTCATGAATTTAACTTGGAACCACCTGCTGAGTTCCTAGTGGAATATTCAATAATTCAGAATCCATTTCTCTTATTTTTAAGAAGATCAGGAAAAAAAAAGAAGCAGCTTCATCATAAAGTCTCTTTCTGACTCTTCTCCCATAGCAGATAGAACTGAAAGTAGTCTTGGGGTGAATATCTGAAAGAAATGTTAGAATTTAAGGCACCATATTAAAACCATAAGTCTAGCAGAACTTCCTTTCCAAGTTTATCCTAAAGGCTCTGAGGTTAAGAAAAAATATCAAATAAATAAAGGTATGCATCATATTTTTTAAGGAAAATGATATTCTCAGTGGATACATTTTGACAAATTTGTTAAACTATGTGTATTTATCCAAGATGTAGGGAATCTTGCTTTTCCCTAACTTAAGCTGATTACACTAATTTCAGATGTGTTTTATTCTCAAAGGAATTCTTAAGATATATGGAACTGAGCTACCATAAAAGAGCGGAGAGGATGAAAATCAATGTCTTTATAAGGCAGTAGGGTGGCGCAATCGTTGGCAACAATCTAACATGTGCTTTTTATATTATGGTTTCCCTCATTCCTCATGTGTCACTCCAAAAATTTTATGAGAATATTACTTATGCTATCAAAACATATCCTCAGTCAAGATATAAATTTTCACGGGATGGCCATATATTTAGAAGTTCTCCTTATTGATCCATGAGCAAGTCTCCATATGCTTAGCATATCTACTTCTTTACCAGGGAGAATAATGTATCAACTGCTGGAAACTCCTTGTTCTCTACTCAGGGTGTATTTGGTCTGCCTCTTTCTCCCACTGTGCATACAGATTATTCTGCTCTAATGCCTGCTATGCTGTCAGAAGAGGTGAAATAAGACATGACACATGAGCCCAAAGAGAAGACATACCCAGAAGGATAGCATCCAAGACAACTCAGAAAATAAACTTAAACCAAATCCTGCTATGGTCTTGGAGTCACATGCTGTGCACGTCTGGCAAAACTATTGTGTGCTTGTTTTGTCTACGCAAATTTATCACAAATAAAAAACTTACTGGAAACTGAGAAGCAATCTGACTTGGGGCCCCATGTCCCCTATTTCATTTTTTTTTATTCTGCTTCAAGACATTCAATAGATGCCTGATACAAAATTACTCAGTTTCACAAATCTGTTCCAGTATTCTAAGCTACCTTTAGATTTGGGGATTATAGTTAAGAACTAAATAAGAAAAAAAAATGCAAAAAAAAAATTTAAAAACCCCTACCAATCATGCATTAATTGGATCGATTTCAAAATTTGCTCACTATGCTGTTAGTTTTAGATTAAGTACAGTGGTATGAATAAAAATTGATCAATAGTTCTTTTTTTTTAATTTCAAAGCCCTCAGAAGTCACTTAAGAGTCAAAATGAAAACAAAGTATAGCTACAGTCAATAGCATAGGATTCATAGCATCGCTTCCCTCTCCTTCATAAATAGCTGGGTCATAGACTACGTACATAAATCAGGACCTGGTTGGAACTGGTAAATCACTGCTTTTCTAGCTTAAGCGTAGTTACATTTAACAGCTCTTCGTGCCCAGATACGGTGTTCCTGATCCATCTTTGGTACCTGGCCTTAAAGCATATCATTTCATTTATAAAATCTCACTTGGATTCCCTTCCAGCCAGGCATATTTATTTTCAATTTGGCAAAGCTGGCGTGAGAATTGCAACCTACTTTGTGAAAAAGGAAACTTGACCAGCCCACATCGAATAGATTATAATAACTTACTTGTCTTTAGCATCAAGATGTTCAATACAGGTAATTAAGAACATATATCATATTTTAAAAACTCCACCCAAGGTGCTAGACAAGAAATCTGTGTACTCAAAAATAATTGAAGCACGAAGTAGGACAACAGCCTCTTCTGTAACATCCATACCTATTATGGTATGCCAAAATTTTGAAGCAGCTACAAGTGAACACTTGGATAAATGTAATGTTTTCGATTTGCCATATAACATGATGCTGAATTTACACAATTAAGTGTTATCCAAGGACTTCCAAAAGTATTAGTGATCATTAATGTACACACTAAACATCTTTAATCTTCCTCATTGTGTGAACAGCTCTTCCCTCCCCTGTGAATTCCCTCAGTCACAAATCTGTGAGATTTCACTTTCAAAACAAAACTCCTATAATAACCCTTCTCGATGTCCACTCTAAATGAGGTCCTTCTCCGCTGAGCATGAAAGCTCTGCAGGAGCTTTCTAAAGATCCACCTAGGTCTCTACACCAAGAATCTCAGACTCAAACACCCTCCTGTCCCAGGAAGAGGGTGAGAAACTGGCTCCGCATCACTTGGAACAATTTGGAGCTCACAGGCCCTGCTTAAGTGTGGCAGATACCCAGCTCCTGCTCGTCGTTGCCGTGTGGAACTGCAGTCTGCAAGGGTCTTTGCAAACTTGTTTGCTATGAATCTCCAGGTACTTTTAAGTAAGTCTTGACATTTGACTCTTTTTTTTTTACCCCCCCCCCAAACATTTTATGGGTCAGGTCATAACTGGAAATAATCTCTACCAGTTTAATCTTGCTCAAACTGCTCTAGATGAGTGTTTGCCTTTCCTCTGTGCCTTTCCTCACTATCTTTGAGCTCAGACCCAGCCCTGCCGGTCCGGCATGCGTGGATTTCCCTAAGCAACCCCAATATTCGCCAGTACAAAACCATCTTCTATTTCCAGCCCTTGAGACAAACTTCTCAATGCCAGATTACTACCTCATATCTTTTTCACTTCTGGTTTCCTCATTCTTTCCATTTTCCCCATAACAACCCTCTGCCCTCTGACCTCTCAAGCTAATTCATGCCCTTGATTTTTTTTAATATCAGCCAAAATTTTGTCTAATCCAAGACTTCTCTGACCACATTAGATTCTCTCTTCCTCTGTCCCTTCTTGGAATCCCTTTGGCTTTATTTTCCGAACCATATTCACTTGACATTTCATGGAATGATAGAAGTAGTAAATTCAGTAGGAACTTGAACACAGTGTAGTCCAGCCCTTTCACTGCATAGTTGTTCAGACACAAGAACTGACTTCATTAATACAAGTTAAACATAGAGGAAAACTCAAATCCTGCTTATACCTGCCTCTTCCATTTATCTTGTCTTGTCAACAAGATTCAAAACTCCATAAAGACAGAAACCATACTTTAGACTTTTTTTATATATCCACTTTATGACAATACCAAATGCAAACAGCTATACAATTTCTTTTAAACTTTAAAAGCTTAAGAATCCTTAGGATTTTGCCCAAAATCAAAGCACTGACATTTAGTCAGAGACAAGAATGAAGCTGAGTTCCTCAGAGGGGTCAAATATCTGTGATCTGTGAGACTGGAGACTGTGCTCCCATCCCCCATCTCCACTGGGTCTGGCGCATCTTTGTGTGACTCCCACCCCACCCACAGCTGAACCCAGGTGCCTCCTTTCCCTGGATGAAGCCCATAAATTGTGATTCCACAACTTGGGGGGGGGATCTCTGATGCCCTAGGCTGCTGTGATGACTTCACTGGAGTTGCTATAACTGGATCGACCTACTTACTGCCACTTTACATAGCTATAGTGGCTATTTCTTCTGGAAAACTCACCCTTTACATGATGAAATGTGGATTTATTAATGCAGATCATGCTGTTCACATAGTGTTCTAATATAACTTTTGTGATAAGTGCCATATGTATAAAATTGTGACAAACTTAATTAGTATGCTTCTGCACATCAAACAGATCACAATGAAACAATATATTGAACTTGTCAATTTGGTTAACCCACCAGATCCTGACCCTTTCAAGCACTGTTTCTCAATATAATTTTGATCAGTGAATGCATGAAGCCTGTTTTAAATGGTCTCTCCTTGATTATTACATAAATACCATAATGCCTTTTTGGGTTATATGAACCATGTTTTTCTTTCTTCATACTTTTCAGAGAATGATATAATATAGAAAAAAAATGAATACAAACTTTAGAACTAGTCAAGCTTGAGTCTGAATCTCAAATCCACAATTTACCTGTCCCTATGAATTACAATTGGCCAAGAATGTTGCAAGAAATTACTACCTCATTGTTCGTGCACACACATAGTACCTAACACCAGAACCAAATGAAGATTAAAAATGTCTGCTGCTCTGTTTGCTCTAGGTGTTTAAAAAATATATTATGACTCCACAGCCACTGCGTATAATAATATATATTGGGAAATAGGTTCACTTTCTCTATCAGAAACAAAACAGGGAAATTGTAGCCAGAGCTACTTAGATTAGATAACAAAGAGGACTTCCTGGATGCTTACACTAATCAACGGAGAGATCACTTAAGTGATGGCTTTCATGCTTTTGATGGGAATTAGTGAGAAAGGCACAATTTACTTAAGAGGGTCCGTTCTCTGGATTATCTTTACAAAATTGTGTGCCCTAGTATTTCTACTTCTCCAAAGGGACCCAGCTACATTTTAAAGATCTGCCGTTAAATGATAGGCACAAAATAGATTTTTTAAAAGCACAAGATGAAACAGAAAACAAAACAAAATACAAAAGCAAAGTCTTAATGATCTTGAAGCGAGCCCTGAGACTGTTTTTACAGCTCACACACTCTCTACTACTTCTTCCATTTTCACATCAGGATTTCAAATATGAATGCCATGCTCAACTGGTAACGACATCAGGAAGAATGAAGACTTGTACAGGGCCTCCATTCCTTTTGTTAATCTGACAAGTGCCACATGTGGCAGCTAATATGCTCTTCCGTTCTTATCTTCTGAAACTGGCATGTCTCCGAAACCAAAGTACAGCAGAAAAACAACCCGGATTCTGGCCACATCTCAAGAGCTAAGCCAGACTTTGGTTCTTGCTGTCGAATTTCCTGACCTGGGAGTAAAAATTCCATGCTTAAGCCATGCTGTCATTTAGATGAGTTCCATTGTAATGTCATATCTACAAACCAGCATTTTCTGAAACGGTCCTTGTTCCATTTGGTGCTTTCCTGAGGAAGTTTTATCAGTGTTCTGATGTACAGTAACCTGATAAGCCTTTACTTAGCACCCATATATCACTCCTTAACCTTTAAGGAAGACTGTAGGCAGCCATGCCTTCCCCATTTGGCTAATGATAAAGCATTCACCACTATTTCAAGCAGATTAACCAGGAAACTTGTTGGCAGAAACTTAGGTTTCAAACATGCTTTAGCAAAACCTAACAAAAATATCAGACTGCAGAATTACCTATTTATATGTGCAAAGATTTGAAATCTTGCAAACTTAGGTATACACATAAGTTTGTACCTTGCAGAGACAAAATCAGAATCTGATACAATTATGTTAGCTTAAATTAATGTGTCTTTATAAGAACAGCTTATTCTTGAATGCATAAGTGAAATCTTTGAGAAAAGTCAAGCTTTAAAAACAAATATATCTTTGGGGAACCTGGGTGGCTCAGTCAGTTAACCATTGCCTTTGACTTAGGTCATGAATCTGAGGTCCTGGTATTGAGCACTGTGTTAAGCTCCCTGCTCAGTGGGAAAGCTGTTTCTCTTTCACCTCATCCCTCCAGTCATGCTCTCTCTATCTCTCAAATAAATAAATAAAATCTTAAAAATAATAATAAATAAATATATCTTTTATAATAACTTTTCCTCATACCTAGGCTAATTGTATTTTAAGTATGTATGATGAATGGTATTCAGAAGTGTTATGATCAACATTTTTTGTGGTTTGGCACATTTTAAAAATACACATTCTTAAAGACAAAAACATTTTATTAAAAACTATGGTATAAAATAAAATGGTATAAGTGAATGATGAACACAGCCTATAATCCAAAATTCATAGTGACTCTTGTACTGCCTAATACAACAGACTGAAGCACATTAGAGCATCACCAGGATATCCATGGATTACATGATAAGAAAACCCATGGAAATTAAATGTTGAGAGGTCTTCATTTTTATTCACTTAAATTCAGTAATAAGCAGGATTTTACCTAGAAGAAATTTGACTTGAAGGATAGGTGATCATTTTTCAGGCTCTATAGGAAAGACATTCTGGGCAGAAGGGATGGTAATATCAAATATGAAAGCATCAAAGAGAATTGGTATATTGAGATAATGGCCAACATTGCGCTGGAGAATGGCCAGTGCACAGTCCACAAAGAGTCATGTGAGGACCTGAGAAGGGAAAAGGTGGTGGAATCAGTTCTCATGCTCCTGCTGTACTCAGCAATGGAGTTTTTGGCTTTGTTCTATTAATAGTGGTGCTTTGCACTCATTTGTAATCAGAAGATCAACTTGGGAATCAAGTGAGCATCACCTGGGAAGTCATTAGAAACACAAATCCAAGCCCAGCCTAGGCTCACTGGGTGGGCAGTTCTAAAGGGAGTGAAACCCCAGGAGCCTGTTTCACTAGGACCTTCCAGTGATTCCTACGCTTGCTGCACTAGAAGATGCTCAGCCAGAGGGTTACAAACAAAACAGAAGGATTAATAACCTTTCCCCAAGCTCAAATATAGACTTACCCCTCTTTATTTGGACTGCAAAAGCATTTGTCTGCAGGAATTATCCTTGCTTGCATCGTGCCTACCAAACTAAAACTACTCTATCCTCATATTTAAATGCTATTAGCCTCCCTACCAGTTAATAATAAGGACAATGTATATGGTATTATGGGTTTGTCTGAAAAAACTTAATATATACCTATATTTAGATATAGGTATCTAGATACAGATCTAGCATATTATTTAACTATCAAAAGTAAGAAAGTAATCCCCCGCCCCTTCCCAAAATCTTTACAAATGAACTCTCACATTCCTTCACAGGTCCCTAAGTCACCAGAGGGTAGTCAAGTTTTCTTCTAAACGTGTGGCCTTAGCCTGGATTATGGCCACGGGCAATGGGACCATTCTCAGCAGAAATGGACAGGTAATTCATGAGTATGCATTCCACGGAATTCACAATGCAGTTAGACTCGACATCTTCAGTGCTGGGAGTAAACTATACTACACTCTGTCCAAAGTTTGGAGGCACTGACAGGTCGGGAGGCATTCCACTTCTCAAGTCTTTGCAGCATCCCCAAAACTGTCCAGCCTTCCTCTGACTGCATGTGGTTCATAGGAAGCATGTGCACTATCAAGATTTAAACACTGATGCCACATGGCTGTGAAATTGTGACCCGTTCACCTCTAGGCTTGGCCATTTCCAGTGACCTCTGGAGCAAAACATCATGTTTCATTGTAATATTTTCACAGGCTATCAGTCACCATGACTGATGGGGCGTATGCAGGTCCCCTTCTCTGCCCACTGCTGATGAATCCTTTCACTTCTCCATTTATTTGAGTGTCAGATTTGAGGGGCAGGCACTGACACAAGTCAGGGGTCCAGGTAGCCAGTGATGTATACCTCCCTGATGCATTCTAGTGACTGTAGGTGCTTTCAAGGGCAGGGGAAGGAAGACGTTTTTCCAAATACTAAGCAGTTCTAGTCTCCAAGTGTTTAACACATATTAGCACAGTGCATACAAATCACAACATCAATTCCTAGCCAAACAGAAATTTTTCTCATCGGGTTGGTAAGCTTAGCTGTTACAAATTACTGAGTAGCTCCTCTTAATTTTCTCAGAATGTGATCTGTGAATCAACATAGTTCCAAAAACTAACAGAGAGTGATGATATGCATTTAGAAACTGCAGTTAACATTTTGGAATCTTCTCCTTTTTTAAAAATTTTATTTATTCCCGGGATCGAATCCCACATCAGGCTCCCGGTGCATGGAGCCTGCTTCTCCCTCTGCCTGTGTCTCTGCGTCTCTCTCTCTCTCTGTGACTATCATAAATAAATAAAAATTAAAAAAAAAAAAAAAAAAGGGATCCCTGGGTGGCGCAGCGGTTTGGCGCCTGCCTTTGGCCCAGGGCGCGATCCTGGAGACCCGGGATCGAATCCCACATCAGGCTCCCGGTGCATGGAGCCTGCTTCTCCCTCTGCCTGTGTCTCTGCGTCTCTCTCTCTCTCTGTGACTATCATAAATAAATAAAAATTAAAAAAAATTTTTTTATTTATTTATTTGAAAAAGAGAGAGAGAGCACAAGCAGGGGAGCAGGAGGAGAAGCAAACTCCCCGATAAGCAAGAAGCCCAATGTAGGACGCGATCCCAGGACTGGGATCATGACCTGAGCTGAAGGTAGACACTAAACTGACTGAGCCACCCAGGTGTCCCCATTTTGAAATCTTTTGTAGAAATTTGCCACTGTCATGACACCCATCCCTTAATAGATTCACCTCATGGAGCTGGACAGAGGTGAGTCATGGTTTGGTTGAACCTGATGAATTACGTGTGTCACAAGCTGCAAAGGGGCCGTGTGCACTAGAGCAAACATTGTTATGTTGGCCCATGACAGTGGGGGATATGGACACAAAACATGCTTCATCACCAGGGATAATTTGGGAAGCCTTGATCACTCTGCATATCAGAGAAAGAGTTCACTGTTAGAGTAGCAAAAGCCACTTGCCCTTGGATTTTAACTCATGCCACATACTTTAGATGGTTCCAATCCTTAAGCCAGAATTGGAAAGTACATGGGAAAAGTCTGAAATTTAAAGGCTTGTAAAAGCTAAAATACACCTGAAAGTCAACTGATGGTTCTATTGATTTTTATAGATTTTTCAGAGAGAAGAGAATTCAAAAGTAGATGAGTACAACTCAGCAGCGAATTACTGAAATATCATGATAAGGTCTACCCTCGTTCCAAAATTCTGTGATGTTGATGTCAAGCAGGAATCTGTATAAAACACATGTAAGGTTGGGATCCCTGGGTGGCGCAGCGGTTTGGCGCCTGCCTTTGGCCCAGGGCGCGATCCTGGAGACCCGGGATCGAATCCCACATCAGGCTCCCGGCGCATGGAGCCTGCTTCTCCCTCTGCCTGTGTCTCTGCCTCTCTCTCTTTCTCTCTGTATGACTATCATAAATAAATAAAATTAAAAATAAAAAATAAAAAAAAAAAAACACATGTAAGGTTAAATGAGAATGGCAGCAGGAGTTAGCATGTGAAAAATGTGGAGGTATTTCTGCTTGTATGGAGGATGTTTTGGCTAGGGAATAAAAGTGATTGAGAACGGATCCCCTGCTCTCCCACTCACCATCTATAGAAATCTGTGGCAAATCATTTTCTCTGTGTAATGGTTTTATCATCTATGATATGTGGATAATTCTTTTCTATCATGAAAGGATCCTGCAAATGACCTGACTCTCAATATGTATCCAGTGAGAAGTTGTTTTGAAAGTTAGAAACATTTCTACTTTTATGTAATTTATGGTTTCTTTATATTTATATTTCAATAAGGGATGTTTTTAGTATAGGACATCAAATCCTAAAACTTTTTGAGAAGCTTCTTATTTTAGCAACAGGGTAATAGTCTTATCCCTTAGCTCAAGACAATCTTGGTGGGGGTGGAAGAGCAGAAAACCAACTCTAGTAAGTTACATAGTTCTTGAACAGTAAACATAACAGGAGAGAGATTTGGGAACAGAATTGTGTTGTAACAATTCTTCACAGATACGTTAACATATTTGCATGTTTACGTTTGAGAGCACGTGTATATCTGTGTACATGTGAGGGTATGAGCCCTTTAAAATCACAAGCAACCTCTACATGTACATGTTGTGAAGGTGGGAATGAAAATGAAAAGAAAAAATAGATTTTCTTAGAAAGTATGTTTGTTCAAAATTCACAACCACAGCAGCAATTAGGCTCTGGTTTTGACCTGTCAGAGGGTAAAGCATACCTTTTTTTTTTTTTTTCTTTTTTTTTTTTTTGCATTAGAGCTTTAAAATCAAGACTACATGCGCTGTAGACAGAGCAATAAACATCCATAGAGGAAAGGTTTCTAATTTTGGTTTTTATATTAGTATCCAAGGCCTCATAAGACTGTGGGAAAGAGATAATAAAAATAATGTGGAATGTTTAAGATTATACATTTCCCAGCTCTTACATATTTATATCATCTTAATTTTCCATCAACACTCTCAACTATGTTTTTATGACAGAAATTCTGGCATAAATGAAACTTACAGATTCATTTGGGGACTACTGCATTGTTAGCCCATGGAACTGTAGCATTAAGGGGGACATATCCTTGAATTGGGATCTACCGACTAATGACTCCAAGAAGGAATTTAACAAGTATAAGAAGTAGAACTTGCTTGGCTTGTTCTGGAGTAGAAAGCTTGAGGTCATCTTGACAGGAACCAAGCCAAGGAAGAATATCAAATTAAACAGAAATACCTGGTATGCAGAAATCTGGCTTTCTCCTCACCGTGTGCATGAACTATATCCATTCATGGACTTCCTGTTTTAACCCTCACATTCCTGCCATAGTGCTTTCCACAATCACTGCCTCTAATTTCTTAAAAGTCAGAAAGCACTTGTTTCACTCAATTCAGCACTTTACTATTTGTTCGCATTTCTCTAGAAATCTTTTACACGTGTTGGCTTATCCTCTCACTATTGATCTAACTTCTTTGTAGAAAAATGTCATGTAAGGCTTTTGTATCTACCACGGAAACGATGGAGTATCTGACACATGGTAGATACACAGAAAATGAATTCTGTGAAGAAAAAAAATCTGTCACAGCAGAACACACTCTATCTATACTCACTCCAGAAAGTTCCGTTAATTATCACTTTTCCCAACGATATCTTCATGTATATGCATGTGTTGGGTAGAAACAAAAATCACATCTTAGTAGTATATAATTTGGTTGCACGGGTTTAAGAAAAAAAAAGAGACATACTGAATATACTGAACTCCTACCAAGAGCTGATCATAAATAATTTTTAGTTATTACTAAGTACTTCGAGTATGTCACTACAGAAGGATAATTGGCATGTGGTAGACTTTACCTAATTCTATGTTAAGACCCAAACTAGTTTTAAAGAGTGACAGAACAAGATTATATTTTTCACTTATCTCTAGATCAGTTCTTAGAAAATAAAGAATGGGTAGAGTCTACTGAAACTATGGAAAATAATGTGTTAGGTATTCTCTTTAATTCCCAGTTTGTTTAATCTCCAACCTACCCCAACTTTTAGGTCACACTTTCTACCTTTTGTGTCCACACATTTGAAAGAATGTTTAGAAGTAGAAGAGATAACTACAGTGTCCCCGTGTGAGTCCTACTTTCATACAGAGAAAAAACAACATATACTAAAACCAAAGAAATAGCTTTTGCTTTTATAATCTGTGACTCATGAAAAAAATAGTATCTACAGGTAGTGCTAAAGGAACACACAGACTAGTCATAATGTATTAAGAACACATTCAGTTATTCATCGCTTATTATTTATGTGCTAGCCATCATTTTAGAGAGATAGTAAAGAATGAAGGTGTTTGCCTCAAAAATGTTGCGGTCTGCCCAGGAGTGGATAGTGGGTCACTGACCCACAGTGCACCAAGTTTTGGACACAGCAGAGATTCCATGTGTGGGGCTCGTGGTGACCATCTGGGATGTTTAATATCAAGGGAAACACATCCATCTCTTAAAATGCTACAATATTCTACGTTTTCCAGAGACACTATAAGCCCCCAAACACCACCTCGAGTACACTGAGGGTAGGATCTATAAGCAGACATGGACTCAAACATTCTTTAGTGACATTTTTAAAGCCTACTTGAGTAAGAGCACTTGATTTGACAGACAGTGCACTTAATCTATGTAGCTATGTGATGGGCAGGGGTAGATGGGACAATCTAAAATACACTGAAGACTCAAAGTAGGTCAAAAGCTATTATTTAAGATTCATCTTCTTATAATAACTCTTGTGGGCCAGCGAGTGAGCAGTACAATTCGAAGGGGGTGAAATGTCCTTGCCCTGCACTCTGTGCAGCATCCCTCTCCTGGCTTTTGAGAACCTCCTCCTCTGCTCCCCCAACACTCTTCTGATGACTCACAGACCTCTGCTCTGCATTCTGCCCAGGCACATTTCTCTTCTAAATAACTTCTCCCTACCAACCACCAACCACTACCAAAATTTCTATCTCTTTAATGGGAATTATATCAGGTATTTGGAGAAAAGTAATCTGATTTTTAAGCCATTTCGTGCTAAACCGAAGGTGACTTTTTCTATAAAGCTTAAAATATACCAAGGGGTTGGTTGCATTTTAAAGAGAACACCTGTAACCTAAATACATTTCTAGCTGGAAGAACTTTTTCAGGGAGGCAGAACTATTCTGTTGTTAGAGACCCCTGGATTTCTTCACTGTGTCCTGTGCTGGGAGCACCTTGGTCCCTCCCCATGGTATGCAGGCCCGCAAGCCCCACCCTCATCCATTGAGCACACAGTGAATATAGGTATAAATGTCCACTCTGTGTTTGTTCCATTTGTTCAAACTAGGTTTCATTCTTTCTAAAGATAATAAAGGTCTTAGAACCATTGTTAAGAAAATCTGCATTTCTGCACCTAGCAATCTGACCATATAAAGGCCCAGTTTAGCTCCCAAGAGCAAGGCTATCTGTTACCAAGTTGTTCAAATGTTCACTCCTCTCCACAAGCTCCCCATGGATGGACTGAGCCAGACTTGGTCACTCTTACTTTGAAATATGGAAGAACACTGAAAAATTTTATGTACTATCTTGTATTATAATTATATATCCTTGTCTTTATCCTGTGCTGGAATGAAAGGTCTTTGAAGACTTGAAATTTAACTGACATATCTTAACACCTCTCTACCACTTTTGCCCTTGTTCACACGGGTAATCATAAATATATGTTAATTAACACAAGGATGGAATATTTCTCATTACTTTACTGATCCGTTAATAGGAGCTTCAATATTTTAGGAAAATGCACATACAGTGCAAGCTGTAAAAAATCTATCTCTGGCTAAATCTAAACATATGACAGCAAAAGAAATACTAAAATGAATGAAATTGAAAGGTACTTCTCTTTAAGAAAAGAAGAATTTGGCTTGCAGCAAGATTTTATTTGGATGTTTGTCTTCCTCTTCTGATTCTTTAAATAAAGAAGAAGTGTTTAAGAGTGGGAAAGTTCAAAAGGCAAGCTCAGGCCTTCCCTGTGATTATAGTTTGCTCTATACTGTATTAAAAACAAGAGCAGAGATCACTGAAAATTTTGATTTAGCTGTTATGGAACACATCCTTTCTCCTCAAATGTCTTCTGCATCCAAAATGAGGCCATTTTACCCATTAGTGGGAAAAAAATCCATTTTGCCTTTTTTTTTTTTTAAGGTCCATTTTCATCTCAGGGAAATAATACAAATCTTGGCCTGAGGCATTTCCTGCAGCTTATTAACCAGCTGGACCTCAAGCCATTTCGTCCTTCGGGCAAGCATTAGTTCCCAGGAAACACTCTTTGCCTTGATCATTATTGCAGAATTAAGACCATTTTGTGTTCCTTCAACGTAACATATCAATTATTGAGGTGAAATAGAATCCTGGAAAAAAGTGATGACACTGCTTTACAAGCAAAAGAAAAAAGAAGAAAATGATCAGTCTGAGGAGTTTAATAACTGTCCTTCCAAAAAAACAACTAACATCCAAAGTAAGTTGCTAAAGATCTTGTCTTAATACTTTTACTTGCAGAAAATTTGGCAAGATGGTTAAAGAACAAAGAATGCACATGCCCTAAATACAAAAAAAAAATATGCAGAATGGAGCGAGTCCTTTGGATTGTGAACTGCAGTCTTTAAATACCATCTCCAGTGTAAGGAAGCAGGCAAGCAAACAGCCAAGGTTAAGGAGATATTTTGGTTTAAAGAGAAAAAAAAGAAGCCCCTTTCACTTATTCCTTTTCTGTTGGACCAATGGGCTTACTTTGCATCAGGAAGGTGAGGAGAGAGGAAGGGATCCTCTTTACTCACATCTTGTGCAAGGACTTAATGCCTCTGTAAATCAGAGGGACTCAGAGAGCAAGTAGCTGAAATCAAGGTGACTGAATATCAATTTTAATACTATTCTTAAGGAAGTAAGAGAATTTTTAATCCAGGAAATGGTTCTGGTGGTTCTATTCTTTTGACCTACTCTGCCCAGTGGCCTTCTTGTTGCCTGGCACCCCACACTGTCCATGATCCCTCCTCATTCTCTCCTTCCCTCCTTCAGGCAGGCCCCAGGGGCCCACAGTGGAGTTGTGTACTCAAACAAGGGAGAGGACTCAACTGAAATGATTTACAAATGAAGGGAGGTATAAACTTCAAAAGAACAATCAGGTCAAGCTGTCATTTGACAAGGACATCATATCAGTAAATAGAGTAAAGAGATTCTGAAACACTCCTCTGGTGGGATTCCCTTCAATATGTACAGCTAGCACAATTTACATGGACTTTTTCTTTTTTTAGATTTTATTTATTTGAGAGAGCAAGTGAGTGGGAGAAGGCACAAGTAGACTCTGTGCTGAGCATGGAGCCCGATGCAGGGCTCAATCTCAGGACCCTGAGATCATGATCTGAGCTGAAACCAAGAGTCAAACGCTTAACTTAACCGACTGAGCCAGCCAGGTGTCCCAACAATTTACATGGACTTTCCACCCTAGAGTCTTTTTTTTTTTTTTTTTTTTCAATACCAGGACAGGCAAGGTCACTTCCTGGGGAGAACCCTGGCCATTTCCCCTGTATACTTATGTTATCTGGCAGTTGATAATTGAATATCAGAATCCGCGTCTGATGTTATAATGTTGGAAACTGTAGGTAGAATTTGGTTTTAAACAATCTGTAAATAGGAATAATATTCTCAGTTGGCAGCAGTCAAGAAAAACTGAGTCATAGCAACCATTTATATAGGTCAAACATTCCTCAGTTCACTGTGGTCGGCTCAGCAACCCTTGGTCTGTCTATGGCCTTCCAGTAGGTCAGATTCATTCATTTATATTAGAACTTGGTCACTGTGCATTTGTATTTAAAACTGTTCACATAGTATTTCAAGCAATTTTGTTAATCAGTGCAGTAAAACCTATTAAACTATGGATTCTTTGATGAATGTGTAACATATTATTGGAGCACATTACCTTGTGCATCATAATCAATGTTTGTTAAATAAATAGACTGTGATTTGTTTAAAGTATTTTTGTTGATAGCCCATCTAAAATAGTTTTGTGTTAATAAATAGGCTCTGGAAAGCACTAGGTGGTTATAAATATTCATATGACTTTACATATTCATCTGCTTCTAAATTCACAACATATGTCTCTGAAAACTTGTGTGCCCAGTGGGTCAGCAAACCCAGTGCCAGGTGTGACAGTCAGCGACTTTCTTGCTACGGCTCCCTCGGATCCAATCAAGTCAGCTGTAGATGATAAAGCATTTTTTACCTTTGCCAGTCAGTTTCTTCTATGTATGACAAGGAATTCAGCAAGCAATTTGCTTTGCCCTCGTAAACTCTAAAATCACAATTTAAATATCTGTAGCCTCTCTCTCTTAAGATAGAATAATCTACTACAATCAGATGCTCCTCCTAATATCTGATTGGATACATCATCTTGACAGTACTTACTACTTGATTGAATCATAAATGGTTATAATCACAACCTCTTCATACTTCCACATTTCAGCCAGAAGAGACAATGTGATATGGAGCCTACCAACCATCAACTCTACATATTTAAAGCAAATAATAGGGACACCTGGATGGCTCAGCAGTTGAGCGTCTGCCTTTGGCTCAGGTTGTGATCCTAGATTCCTGGGATCGAGTCCCACATTGGGCTCCTTTCATGGAGCCTGCTTCTCCCTCTGCCTATGTTTCTGCCTCTCTTTCTGTGTCTCTCATGAATAAATAAATAAAATCTTAAAAAAATAAAGCAAATAATAAAGATGGACTGTATAAACAGATACTGATAGATCCATACATATGTACATAGGTGATATAAATTATAGACACCCACACCCAGTGTTTATGCCTCTTTATTTTCCTTTTCATCCATTATCAGAAGCTTACTAAGGCTGGTGTCAAGGTCACAGGGCTTCTCCTCTGAAACTTCCTTGGTATACTGTGCTGTCTTCTACTGGGGATTCTGACATTTTTCTTCCTTAAATTTCAACCTATTCTAATACCACTGGTCCTAGCTCAGAGGCAAATATCACCGCCATTTAAATAGTCAGCTGTGTTCAAGAAATAGAAAAAAAATAGAAATAGGAGGGGTGGCTGTGCCCCTCCCAAAGGAGACAGTATGCACAAATCATGGCGCCTTAGCTAGTGTAATCGTTACAACAAGTGAGTCAGTTAAGACAGAAACTTTTCAGAATCAGCAACCTTCAAGAAAATGAATCCAGGGATACCTGGGTTGGCTCAGCAGTTGAGCGTCTGCCTTTGGCTCAGGATGTGGTCCTAGAATTTTGGGATCAAGTCCCAAATCAGGCTCCCTGTGAGGAGCCTGCTTCTCTCTCTGCCTATGTTTCTGCCTCTCTCTGTGTCTCTCATAAATAAATAAATAAAATCTTTAAGACAAATTACTAGTTGTTAAAAAGAAAATGAATTGGCTACATGAATGCTCTAAAAGTCATGAGATCTCAGTTTCTTCACTTGAATGTTGCCTTAAAATAGTTGCATCTATAAAACTAATTGTACATGCAGAATCACATATGTGTTAAGGGATGACTCTTCATCTCCCAAATGTTGGGACTTCAAACTAAACTCTGACTGTATTCTCCCCAAAGTGACTTACTTGTTTAAGGCTTTTTGAACTGAATAGTAAGAAGAACTAAAAACAAAGTCCCACCAGTCTTTTTAATGAAATTGAATGACATTGTATTTCCCATCTAAAACATGCCACGATTCTATGTGAGCATAAAGAGAAGGAGTACAACCTTATATATGTTGATTAGATATTGGAAAAATCTTTGTAAGATTATAGTTTATATATGAAATATCAGGAGGTGAAATATATTTAAGTCAGATGTATTTCCCCTAAGATAAAAATGGCTAAGTGTTTCTTGCACCCTAAACACCATTTATTTTTGTTTTAGTGGCTATTGATTTCATCATCAGTGCTGGCCAGTTATATTACAGCTAGAGCTGAGATATGGTAACTCATAAAAGAGCGAGAATGGGAAGACAATGAAGTTTCCAGATACTCAGTGAGGTGCTTTTCACTTAGCAAAACATACAGTATTTTCCGGGTTTGATTGCAATACTCTCTTTGGCATAAGTATTGACTCTGGTAATCTTAACCCAGTCTTGCTTATTAACAAAGACAAGTATCATTTGTCATTTTTTATGTGTGGGGAGCTGCACTTAAAAGCAGATCTCATCTAACTGCAGTAAATGTAGGCTACTAAAAGTCTAAGCCTCTGACAACCAAGAGTATACAATGATTTTTCAACATTTTCCCCTCATTTATATAGATTTGAAAGAGTGTTTTAAAATCACATCACCATGCAGAGCTCACCTTGAGCTTGCACACACTGGAGCATGTTCTGATTGGGGCAGTCTCATGCTCTCTGGGGGGTGCTCCTCCCTCCATCAGATAGAAAATCCTTTGAAATGTGTGTCTACTCTGGATTCCTGCCACTGTTCTTTCCCTGCACTCCAGACTTGCCGCCCCTCCCCCATCCGCCTTGCACCCATCTCATCCCCCGCCTTGCCCCCCTTACTACGAGCTGAGGGGGAGCCTCAAATCTGATCTGGCCCACAGAGAATCCCTCCAACGGCTTCTCAGTCTTTTTGGATAAATTTCAGCCTTCTTGCCTAGTCAAGCCCCTGGATTCTTTAGCATCACAGCACTCTGCTTTCTGTGGGTCAGGAAACTTTTTTTCCTTCTGTGAATAGTTCAGACTCCCTCCTGGTCCAGCCTTTCCCACAGCCTCCTGCCTCTCCTCAGATGCATCTTCCTCCCCCTGCAAGCCAGGGTCCATGTCACCAGAGCCTACAAATTTCTTGCAGTTTGGTCAACAACTCTCCAGGAAGGTTTCCCCGGTCTCCAGAGTTGAGCCAGTTGTGTTGTCTTAATCTCGCTCTTTGGTATCATTATCTAAATTTGAATCAAGTATGCAACAATCACTGTATTCATTTCATTAGTAATGTTTTCCCAGATAAAACTGTTAATGAACAGGGAGCTCAGTTTTGATCATCACCATAAACTCAGAGCCTGTAAAAGTGATTCTATGGAATGGATATTCAATAACTATATGGTATATCAAAGAACAAATATTTGCCCTTACGCAAAGGAGAATTTGGTAGCACTTTTATTAATTATATTTTCCACATAGGAATGACCTTGACAAACAAATTTTAAGTTATGACACCATTGGCTTATTTGGTTTAAATATATTAAATCTGAAATGCATTTAAATTTAGGAAATAGTGAATGGATTGAAAAATAACGAATGAGTCATAAATTTTACCAGATTATACCAAAAGAATATCACTCCTACCACATACACACAAGAGACAGACATTAGTTTTCTAGGAGTTTTTTTTTTTCATATCTAATTTTAAATGGTGATAGTGATCATCGTAAAGTACAAAATGGAAATCCAAATATATGTAATATTTTTTAAGACTCCATACTACAAGTTTAATCTTACAGAATTTCAACCATCTATTAGATGATACTGGAAGAGCACCAGTGTAAGGACATTATGAAAGGGTTTTTTTTTTTTTCCCTATAAATCCTCAATGAATCCCTAAACAAATCACTTAAAACAATAAAAATAACAATTTTGTTATAAATATTAAATTAGATATTGAACATGTATAAAAGTCTATAGAAAAATATCAAGAAGCACTGGTTTGGGCAGCCCGGGTGGCTCAGGGGTTTAGCACCACCTTCAACCCAGGGTGTGATCCTGGAGACCCGGGATGGAGTCCCACGTCGGGTTCCCTGTATGGAGCCTGCTTCTCCCTCTGCCTGTGTCTCTGCCTCTCTCTCTGTGTCTCTCATGAATAAATAAATAAAATCTTAAAGAAAAAAAAAGAAGCAGCAGCACTGGTTTTCTTTATTCAGATACTGTCAGTATTATTTCAAAATTGTTCTTACTTTAGATTTTAGGACAATTAAGCAAAAATAAAAGAGATCAGCCAGTTATCTCTATGGCCTTTTGTAGGTTAAATTTAACCTGTTGTTTTCATATCAAAAATACCATTTGGAAAGTTCTGACAGATCAGAATATATACACATTGAAATGGACATGATCTTGCTATTTGTTCAATACTTGGTAAGGTTTCAAAGTTTTGCTCTTTTGGGTTACTTTTAAGTATGAGGATTCTATCCAAACCTTGAAGTGTCTTTTGACTTTTTATTTGAAAATGCACATGCATGTGCATTCATGAAGGGCAGAGAGATGATGAATGTTCTCATCTGGGTTAGAACCAAATACAGTGTAGGCAGCTGCTGTGAGCTTTCTTATTACAATTTTGGCCTGACATGAGGTGGAAAATGTTGAGAGCATTAAAAGGCTGCCTGCCTCCTCCCCGTCACCTTCAGCTATGACTTGCCCTCCACAAAAGACACGGCACACCCCAGAAGAGGATTCAGGACGCATCCTCAGTCATTACTTGATTACTTTCTACAACCTCTATAGATTTTCCAGAGCCTGATAAATTCTGAGACACTATTTGATACCTTAAAGTGGCCTAAACCCCTATGATCACCACCCCATACTGTTGAGTTACTCTTCCTGTATTCAGGTAGTTTTTCAAAAAAAAATATCATCATGAGCCAAGAGTTACTTTTCAAAGTTGAAAGAAATTTTCTATCTCAAAATGGTTTGAAAGTATCAGTACAGGAATTTAAAGTAATATGATCTTTTAGACTGACATCAGATACATCCTGTCCAGATAACGATATCATAGAAGCACTATCTCGTCCAGGGTTCAAGTCATTTCTTCACTAAGCTGCACCCTCCTATCAAAAATCAGTGCTTACTTCTCATTGTCAGTAGGGATTTTAATGCATGCAGAATAGTGATTTTTGTCCTTACAGATTTTCTTTCCAAAAGGGAAAGAAATGGTAACTATTAATCAATACAAAATGTAATGCCAGCGGAAGAAATGTACGCTTGCTTAAAGCAGCATTTTCAGAACCCGCATTTAATCTTTGGCATGAAAAGAAAAGTGCCTTCTGCCTAGATGATCATTCAGACCCTTTGCATTTCTAGAACCGTATGGAGCTATAATCTCTTTTCCATAAATCCCAATTCCAGAAGGTCTTTATTCCTGGAATTATGTTACAGTCTCTTTAAAACCAGATTTGGAGAGACGGTATACAAAAATTTTTCAATGAATCCTTAGCTAGCTTTAAATTTTATATGCATACTTTTTCCTATCTTAGATATTTAATACACAAATGGAATTTATCTCCACACATTTGGCCGTCTTATTTCTGTGCAGAATTATTATGGGTGTGAGTTTAAGAGAACTTTTGCATTAAAAAGGCTATTTATAAAATTTTCCTGTAGACGCTTATGAAGAGAATGGTATTAACCTACCATATTGACCCTGTTAGCCTGGCTATTCACACATAGATAACTAAAAAAAGAAATTCTAAGTTTATTTAAAATTAAAGAATATTTGAAATTTTAAGATCAAATGATCAAATATTGGTTATTTGTATATTAACTGACATGGAAAACAGCCAACAATATTTAGGGAGATGTCATTGTTTAAAAAAAATGGCAGTAAATGGAGCAAATATAATGAACTGCTGGCTGATATAATTTTAAACTATGTATTACATTAATAAGATGTGATACATTTTATATATTAATGTGATGATTACTATCTAATCTCTCTAGAACTTTTCATAGTTGGTCCAAATCCCTTTATTATAAAGAACATCTATAATTACACTGGGCAAAATTTGAACAGTATAATTGAGAGGAATCAATTTGTCTATTTCAATAGAGTCCTTTTAAATAATGATCATTAAAATTTAAAATATCACAAATACTTACCAAGAAAAACCCCCATGAAAATGTCTGTTTATAGTGCACAAATGTTCAAATGCTTTTATCAATGTGTTTTTTTTCTTGCAAAAAAATCTAAAAGAATAGGCAATGTTTATTTCTTCATTCAGAAAATATTTTAGTCCTAACTATATAACAGAAAAGACTAGAGGTGCCAAAATTAAAAAAAAAAGTTAAGATGCTATTTTTGACAATATAATGGGTTAAAAAATAAAAGAATTATAACATTCAGTGCTGTTAAGTTTGTATGGCAATAGTTGCAGTAAAGAAGTAATAAAAATATAAATTGATTCAAACCTTCCACAGCCCTTTGGCAATGCTATCCTATTTTTCTTCTTCTTAATATGTGGAGTATGGCTCAGCAGTCTGACTTTAAATACTCTATTCTTCAGGAGTATGCAGTATATCATGGGTGCAGAGTATGGAAGATAGACACATGGACCAACAAAGAGAAAAAATGACTAGATGCTCACAAAGATGTTGCTTCTCTAGGGAGGAAATGTACACAAATCAGATAGCCACTGATAGTGATTGACCGACTATGGAAATATTATATAGCCATTAAAAGGGAAGATCAAATCTATGTACACTGATATGAAATAAATACATGTAGGCATGGAGAAAGACATACCCATAAAAATAAAAACAAGTTTAACAAAATATATATCACTACTGTCAGAGAGTAAGATATTCGAATCAGCAACATGTGAATTTATTTTTTTAAATATTTCTCAGCTATCAGGGGAAAGACAGCTCTGAGCAGAGGCCAGGACTACAGGACCTCTGAGGAATCAGGGTGGCAAACAGGAGGCAGAAAGTCCTGGAATAATAGAGAGATGACTCCAAGGAAGCCTGGATTGAGCTGGTTCCAAAGTATTTACAAAATTCAATTAGACAACTTAGTTAAAACTTTTCCTATAGTGATAATACTAATATATATAATACTAATAAAAGTCATTTTTGAATAGTTTTCTTCTCCCTCAAAATAACATCCAATCATATTGAGAAGTATTTTCTTTGTGGTTTTAAAGTTTGTAATAATACCAATATTGTCTTAATTTGTTTCTCTTTAAAGTATTTTTTATGCTTTTCTTTAACATTTTCACATTTTTATATTCTTCTCTCGAGGGAACGTGTCTGTGGACTTTAAAAGTCAAGAATTACAGATAAGTATTTAAAATCTCAGTTTTAATCACATCTTTTCACAAATTTTTTTGACTGCTGGTATTTATATTTGCTTTCTGCCTGGAATAATTGCTTCTTATTTAAAACCCTCTTAATTCCTAAATTGAAATATTGGATTACTATTCACAGTGACAGTTTGGAAATCTCTTCAAGACATGCGCAATTGTCTTTCTTTTTCTTTTTTTTTTTTAACCTTGAAAGCAAACGAGTTTAAGCATGCTGGGGTATATATTTCTGCAAAACCAAGTTGCCTCTACAACTGCACTCTTAATTCTGTCTTTCAAAAATAAATGTCCTTTGAGAAAAAGTGGTCAAGCACTTCTCTCTCCGTCAAAGTATTTCTTCCCCGGGGCACTATTTCCCTATTATCCTTTACTGCCATCATCACCTCTTCTTGTCTGGACTCATCAACATTTCAGCCAAGTTCCTGTGCTGCAAAGTTACTGGGAAAGTCAGGACCCCACACCAAGATTATCATCTCCCAAACACACAAAACAACAATGGGGCAAAAGAGTTCAAATATTTCGGACAGAAGAGTGGGATGCTTGTCTTGATAGGTGGCCTAAACGTCCAGTCTGATTAGAAAAACTCTCTTCAGCTCAAAATACAACTTGCCTTAATATGGAATCCTAACAAAATATGAAAGTATCTGCCCTGAACCAAGTGGAATGTAGCAAAGGAAACAGGACTCAAAAAAGGGTCCATCATGAATACAAAAGAGCAACTTTTTGGACAGATGCATTTTTTTTCTTTAAATACATGAAAGATGAACTTCATAGAAGACCAAGGTAACTTATATACTACGTTTTTTTTTTTTCCGATACCTACGTTTCGTTATCTGCCACTCATCAAGAAACAAGGTGGTGGGAAGAACTTTAAATGCAAAACGTTCAATTTCAATTTTGTTTTAGGCAACTGTGGAGGTGGCTTTTTTGTATATTTCTGTAATGCAATAAATGTGTACCCTACAGTCAAGGAGATGGTATAAATTTTCCCCTGCCATAGCCACCATTTCCAACACTACTCAAGAGGATATTTTATCTTTACTGTGTGTATAAATATACATCTTCAACATTCATTAACATTAGCATTTATTTTGGTTCCTGTTATGTATGTGTATACGTGATTTTATTTAATAATGTTAGTTAACATTTCCTTCTTTTTGTAAATAATGATAGTATAATTTGAAAATTTTGGCCCTGATCCCAGACTTAGGTCAAGCTAATATATGAATAGTTCAGTTTACTTTTTTATTGGACTTTGATGTTAACTGATTTATTTTCGAAAACTATTATTCATGCTGTAAGTTCTAAAAATGATTCTAAAGAAGACAAAGCCTTGCTGGTTTTTTTTCTTTTCATAGTTAACTGTAATAAGAAGGTAGATCTAATTCGGAAAGTTTAATTTGAAGCATATATATTTTGGTTAATGGGAGAACTTAAAATTATGTTGGGCGTGAGAAATTTTTTCTAACTTAGTTTCTGGCATGAAAGTATGTTTCTCTTTATTATTTTTGTTTGTCTTGGAACTTTAGAGAAAGGAAAAGTATGCATCCATAACTAAAGAACAAGTAATAACAAATTTATAATATGTAAAAATGAACCCAAACTACTTATCCTACTATTTTTCAAAATACCATCTCAAAATACCATCACATTTATCTCAGATATTAACCTTAAAATATCACTGTTACTGTTGAGTCTTTCTTATACCTGGCTCTTCAAGGCATTTTGCTTCTTTTTATTATTTATACTATCATGGATACAACTCAATGTTGTCCCACTGAGCTGTTAATCTAAATTAATTTAAGCGTTTCTAATTGTTTTTCATGATTCCCTTTTCTTTTCCTTTTTTTAGAGATTTTATTTATTTATTCATGAGAGACATGGAGAGAGAGAGAGGCAGAGACACAGGCAGAGGGAGAAGCAGGCTCCATGCAGGGAGCCTGATGTGGCACTCGATCCCGGGCCCTGGGATCACACCCTGAGCCGAAGGCAGACACTTAACCACTGAGCCACCCAGGCATCCCATGATTCCTTTTTTCTTTCCAATCAATCATTCATTTTGATGCCAATGCAACCTGGGTCAAAATATTTGTTTCCTTTTAATTGTTTCTCATTTTCTATTGAATCAAGTGCAAGGGAGCATTCAGGTGTCCTTGACATTAGTCTGGCTATGCCTAAAAATTACTTTCAGTTATTTTTAAAGATACTAATCTCAGGACCATATGCATGAAATTCAAACTCAGTGTACTCAGAATGAACAGAGTCTTGAAACACTCTCACAATTTATGGAATTTTAGTGGTATATAATACCACACCTGTCATAGAAGCCAGTAGCTGGCTAATAACAGGTGTTAAATATACTTAAATGTGTATATATATATATATATATATATATATATATATATATTTGTAGAACAAATGGATTATTGAGTCTTTGGATGACTAGATTATGCTCAGTGAAGCCTTTGTTGATCTCCTGAACATCAACTCCCCCCACTCTACCACCTTTTAAAATATCTGTCACAGAACTTAATGTGGTGTGAAATCATCTTACATGTTTGACTCTTTTTTCTATCATATCAACAACACAGAATATAAGCTGCATAAGAGCAGAGCCCTTGTTTGCTGTTCTTGTTGTTTTTGTTTTGTTTTTACCACAGAGTCTTAGTGTCTGAAGTAGCACCCGGTAAAGAGTGGGGTCTCAGGAAATATTTGCTAAGTGATTGAATGAGCCCTAGGAGAAGTGTGAACAAAGTGGATGCATGAGGAGTTATCATAAGAATTCTCTCAGATTTTCTGCCATCCACTCTGAAAGTCCAGCAACATCTCTAGGAACTGGTGGTTTGTGGAATTCTCCAGCTCAATGACACAGATTGGCAAGCCTTTTCACTAAGAGCAGTAGGCAGAGTGTCACCATGCAATTCAGCATTTCAGTCCCCCAGGTCACAAAAGAACCTGGCTTAGTTCCCTGCAGCAGTGGAAGTGGTCTACATGTGTGCTGCCCAATATGGCAGCAGGTGTGTGTGGCTGCTGAGCACTTTAAATATGGCTAGTGTCACTCAGAACTGACTTTTTAATACTAAATTCAATAGCCATATACTGCTAGGGCCTACCATATTGGACAGTGTGGTTCTAGAATTAACCTTCTCCCTCATAGTCAGAACTTATGATGTGGTCAAAACCAAGAAACTGACAATGGTTCCTACTATGGATATGAGAGTTACAGCCTATGAAAGATATTTTATTAACCACTTCCACATTTTGTGATATTTAGAGCAAAATCCTAGTGTGGACTGAATCCCAGTCCATGAAGATACCTGGGTTTTTCCCACATCTATTTCACTTAGTTTAGAGTCTGTCCGACCACATGACCACAATGTTTTCTTTCCTCTGTCTTCTTTTGCTTGCCAGTGCTGTGACGTTTGCACAGAGCCTTGTGCATGAAGTCAACTGTGGGAAGTCTCTAGAGATGGAATGAGCTCCCTATCATTCCAACTAACAGAGTGTATTCCAAGCCCCTAGGAGTACCAAATCACCCTAATCCCTCATGAATGTTGGATCACTGAATCTACTAGAAGACTATACCAGTGCTCTTATTTCTGGCCCAGAGCTGGCTGCTAACTGATGCTACCCACAGCTGCCCTGTTGCTTCTAGCAAGATGCTAAGTAAGTGGTTTGCCATCAGACCGCACCAGAAATGGGACACCACACAGATACCCTCCAGCTCTGCCTAAAATTATTCACTTGGGAACTGCAAATTCTAATGTGTGAACAATATAAACACTCCACTTTGAAAACAATCCCTCCTGCCAAAGTCTAAAGGCTTATTCATTCCTGATTTTTCCTTATTTGTCACAATTACATCCTAAAAACTGGCAAACTATTATTTTATTGTATTTATTTTATTTTTAAAAGATTTTAATTATTCATGAGAGACAGAGAGAGAGAGAGAGAGGCAGAGGCATAGGCGAGGAGAAGCAGGCTCTCCATGGGGGAGCCCAATATGGGACTCCATCCCAGGGCCCTGGGATCATACCCTGAGCCGAAGGCAGATGCTCAACCATTGAGCCACCCAGGCATCCCAACTATCATTTTAAAAATATAGAATCCTGGCAAGACGAATCTCTATATCTTGAATGTCTATATGTAGGTCCTCAGTAAAATAACCAAACTGCTGTAAATGAAAATAATGAACATTTATTTAATATATTAGCATGTACAAAAGAATTCATTTCTGCAGTCCTGATCTTGAGTCAATTTCTCAGTTTCTAAAGGATTTGGGATATATCAAACATAGCATTATATCCTCCAAAGTGACAGTTGGTATGCATGAATTCATTCTAAAGCATGTGTCACAGACTGCAAGTCATCAGGGTGAAAACCAAAACAATTAATTCTGGGTAATTCCTAAGTGACCCATGTTTGGCTCAATAGATTTCAAGTATTAAGACCACAGACATTTGAATGAATGACAGTTTGAAAGAAGAGTAGAAGATGAAGCCATGGACACCATTTTATTTTCTTAAAATTCACTGGAAAACCAGGAAGTAGAGTAATTTGAATGAGGACATGAGAAAGAATTGTATACAGATGCAACAGGGAGCAAAATTATCCATTACTTAGTCCTGATTTTACTTTTTGCTGCATAACAAACTCCACCCTCTTTTAATGACTTAACATCTACATTTACTATTACACATCTTGGTCTTATGGGTCAGGAATGTGGACAGGGCAGAGCAGAGAAAGCTCATCACCCTTCCCAAGGTCTATGACTTAGGTGGGAGGACCAGAAGCTGGAATGGGAGATGGCTGCTGGGCTTCTCCCTTCCTCCTCACTTCTCTCCTGCCTTTCCCATCTTTACATAGTTAACTTCAGATTCCTCTGCACCCTCAGGCATCTTCCACAAAGAATCAGGGCTCTCAGAGTGAGTGTTCTAAGAAACAAGGTGCAGAAGCTATCACAGTGGGAAGCCTGAGCCCAGGATCTGACATACAGAACCTTGATCCTGCCTTTTTTTATTAGTCAAAAAAGAAACTGCCCAGGTATCTCCCCTGGTGAAGAAGAGGAGACACCTTACTTCTCCCTGGGAAGAGGAACACAGATTTTTGTGACCATCTATAACCCAACACAGGCAGATAGAGTTGTACTGTTACAAACTCCCATTCTACCTGTTGGTACTAAGTTGGTCTTTGTTTAGCATTGTAGACAAGGGATTTTCTTTGTGCTTACTTTCTAGTTGAAAGGAGAGGCACTAGGTTAGGGAACCCTCTTGTCAGCCATTTGTCAGCTGTATACTTGCACCAGTGATGACAAAATGTCAACCTTAATTTTCTCAATATAAGAAAAGGGAAATTTAGGGGATCCTCGGGTGGCTCAGCAGTTTAGCGCCTGCCTTCAGCCCAGGGAGTGATCCTAGAGTCCTGGGATCGAGTCCCACATCAGGCTCTCTCATGAAGCTTGCTTCTCCCTCTGCCTGTGTCTCTGCTTCTGTGTGTGTTTGTCTCTCATAAATAAATAAATAAAATCTTAAAAAATAGGAAAGGAAAATTTAATACTTAATCCAGCTGGATAATTGAGAAGATCAGAAACAGTATATGTGACATACATGATGCACATTATGTGCTCCATTAATGTTGGTTATTTTTATGCCCTTATGTGGGCTGGCTGTCTAAGAATCTGAACATTACCAATAATTACTTTAATTTTTAATTCAAATGTAATTTTGCTTAAATACTTCGTAGGTTTCCAATGCCATAATCCTCTGAGAAAATCCCAAAACTCTTTAATCTCTATTGCTATGTTACTTTTAATCTTTATATTAATTTAGATTCTTCCAGAAGCTAGATTAAACTGTGGTAAAACTGCATAATGTTTTTGACATATTTTCAAGAGTAGAGAGACTTCAATTAATTTGCAAGATATAGGACTTCAATTTTCCAATTAAAATATAACTTTGGTTGCTGGAGTGTTAATAACCATTCACACTTATGGTTCAGAAAATGCAACCATGTGAAACATATAGATTTTTTAAAGTTTATACACAGAGATAGCTTTCCATGAAAAGCCCAAAATTAAATCCTTTCCCTTAATTTCATGCTCTATTTGTGTAAAGCAGGAATTTAAAGTCATGGTTTTGCTTTCACACGAAAATCTGGAAAACAGTACCTTGTAAATATCTACTTCACAACCCAATCCTGGGTCTATCACTCCTCACTTAATTATCTGTCAATGTTAATTTTGTTAAATCTCTAGAGAGTTATGATTTTTTTTAAGAAAAGGAGTAAGTTAATTATAGCTATTTCATAGAGCTTTTCTAAACTATCATAATTAACTTAAAACATCACATGCCAACATAGGACCTTATGTTAATTTACTATCACTGTCATTGCAAGCTCCCACAAATTTAGTGGCTAAAAAGCACACATTTTCATTATCTTACAATTCTGTACATCACAAGTTCAACATGGGCCTCACCTAATTAAGACAAAGGTGTTAACCGGGCTGCGTTCCTGCTATTAGTTCCAGGAGAGAGCCTGGCTTCTCCAGGCTGCTTGCTTTCCTTGGCTTTTGAGCTCCTTCCTCTACCATGAAAGTGAAAGCCGGTAAAGTTTTCTCTCTCTGGATGAACTTCCATCATTATGCCTCCCTCTGACCACAGCTGGGAAAATTCTCTGCTTTTTAAAGACTCATGTGATTAGATGGGCCCCACCAGGGTCACCCAGGACACTCTCTGCATCTCAAGATCCTTAACGTTAATCACACCTGCAAAATCCCTTATGCTCTGTAAGGTAATATATCCACAGGTATTAAGACTTAGACATCTTTGCAGCCCTATCAGTCTGCCTACCTCAGCCCTTGATAGCATAATAAACACACATTTTTCTTAACATTTTTCAAAATTTAATGTCATCTTGCCTGAAAGGTGCAGACAATCAGTATTTGAATGCTAAATTTTAGATATTTAGGTACTTGGCTCATCCTACTTTTGATGTCTGAACAAAATTAGTGGTTACTTGAATATTCTGACTACCTAAGTAATTTTTATTTACTTTATTCAGTAGAAGAATCTTATTTCAATTAATAGACTATCTTTAACAACATTGAAAAATTAGGTTAGCTGAGAGTAACTGATATGAAACAGATTTAAAGTCCAATCAATGCCTTATGGAATAATTTGAGAAGCAAAATAATTAGAAACAATTTTCTTTGTAAGGCGTGCAGTATGTTAATTTCTTCCACTTAGCCTTTAACAAAGCTAAGAATATTGGAATGAAAACAAGCTTATTGTCTCCTAATGATGGCCATGCCTTGGAACACCATTTCCTCTAGAGACTTGTCCCTAGTTTGCGGCATCACAATACATTGTTATGAAAATAATTGTGGATAAACAGAGTGAAACAGCATCAAAAGGAGAGGGATCTTGGAATAAATATCTCTTTCATACTAATCTTGATAGCTGTACAAATACATGAATAAGGAATGTTGGGATAGCAGAGAAAATGTTTCCAAATGTGTGTTTCCATTATATCGAGCCTCAATTTAAAAGCAAGCATAAAATTAGAAAAGGCACCAAAAGTCAATATGCTTCAGCTATATAGAAAGAAGCCGGTAAAGTATCTAACTTTTTCTATAGGGAGCAGAGATTTATCATCCTGTTTAGGTACAAGGACTATAGCAAAAGGTTCGATGATATTAGTGCTAGACAGGATTCTAAAACCAAAACAGCTGTGAGGCAGAATTTTCCCTGAAATTCCCTCATGATTCCTCCAGTCTTAACCTCCTACATGGGGCCTGTTGGGCCATGGCTGCATTCTTCTCCTTCATCTTACAAAGCTTCCCTGCTATGAAATAAATTCTCCTGCGTCCTATGTTTATGAGGACCTTATGTTCTAATGATGACAATGAGTGAAAAGTAACAGATTTTATAAACTCAGAGATTTAAATTGCTTTCCAGTTATGGTTCCACTGTTCAAGAATAATTAAAGTAAAAAATAATAATAATTAAAGTAGAGACAAATTGACTTTTGGATAGCATTCTTTCTTTTTCCATCATAGCTTTGATAAAAGAAGGCCATAAAATTTCTAAAGAAAAAAAATGAAGTATCAAACTGATTTTTGGGGTATACAGGGGAAACAACTAAAGAACATTTTCTATAATTATCTAACTTATTTTCATCATATTTCCAAATACAAGTAATGTTTAATCTTCTGTCAGTTGTGTTTTCCCACTTCCTGTTGAATGCAAAGAGAACCTCTCCATATTCCTTTGTCACATACTGAGAAACATTTTAAGGTTTTCTGTTTCTCAAATGATCTCTTGTTATTTGCTTTTATAATAAATTCCAAATGCTAGATTTTTACTTGGTTTCATCTGCCTAACTATAATTCTATCCGTTTTCTTGTCTGTAGGCTGACATCTTCCTTTACTGAATTAATTCTCTTGCTCATTTAGCAATTTTTTGCTGGGGGAGAGAGGCTGGGTTTGTCTATAATCAGAACAAACTATTGGTTGGAAAAACAATCTCTGAAGGATTACCAAACATTTTTTTTAATAAAAAGCAAGTATCTTTGTTATATAATAAGATTATAATGCTCTTACTTTCCAGTTTTTTAGGAATTTAAAATTTCTATGTGTAGCAATTCTGGGATCATTTCTGTGTCCCTTTTTTTTTTTCTTTTATCACCATGACTAATAAATAATGCTTTTAATATCATGTCTGTTTTATTTTTATCATTTTTAAATTTTTATTTGCCTTTTATTTATTCATTTGAGAGAGAGAGAGAGAGAGAGAGAGAGAGAGAGACCAAAGCAGGGGGAAAGGCAGAGGCAGAGGGAGAAGCAGATTCCCCACTGAACTGGGAGCCCAACATGGGGCTTAATCCGAGGACCTGGAGATCATGAACTGAGCTGAAGGTAGATGCTTAACTGACTGAGCCACCCAGGCCCCTATTTTTCTCATTTTTAAATCAACCAGCAAAATAACAACTGACACACTCATTAATATTGACTATGACATATTTAAGTATTTATGGATTATAAAGAATAGATTTGTTAAAGCAAAGTCCATTAAGAAATCCTGTCTATAGGGAGATAATTAAAGCAGCACAGACGTGTAAGTTGGGCCAGAACCCCTCTGCCATAAGAATACTATATGATACGTGAATTAGGGTAATTATATCAAAATAATAGTGGTCATATCAGATATGTGTCAAACGTACTTCATATTCACTGAGATGAAGGATAGGGGACTGGGAAATTGTGTAGGGTCTGGAGTTGGTGCCAGTTCTAGGGCAAAGAGAATACTAGCATAGATTTAATATGATAAAAAGATACCTGGAATATGATGTTTTCAAGGGGACTTTAGGAAGTGTTCATGCTCTACTATGTAACCTAAGTCAATGGGCTGAGCATTTCAAGTAAGTTTTTGTGATTTACTGGAAAGTAAAGAAGGGGATGCTTATTAAGTAGAAAGTAAATTAAAGTGGTTTTTTTTAAGATTTTATTTATTTATTCATGAGAGACACAGAGAGAGAGGCAGAGACACAGGCAGAGGGAGAAGTAGGCTCCCTAAAGGAGGCCCATGTGGGACTCAATCCCAGATCCCGGGATCAGGCCCTGAGTCAGAGGCAAACGCTCAACCACTGAGCCACCCAGGTGTCCATAAACAGAGTTAAATAATAATGTACTAAAACTGTTTAATCAGGGATGCCTGGGTGGTGCTGTTGGTTGAATTGCAGTCTCTTGGTTTCAGCTCAGGTAGTGATCTCAGGGTCAAGAGATCTCAGGAGCCCTGAACTGGGGTTCTGCTTGGATTCTTTCTCCCTCTGTGACCCTCCCCCCACCATGCATGAGCATGCTCTATCTCTCTAATAAATCAATCTTTAAAACACTGTTTAATCTTAAATTGATACAGATATAAAATGAACACATATCAAACATTCTACTGAAATTAGTTAATGGGAGAAATGGCAAGATGTTACAACCATTTCAAAGGGGAATTTACAGTTACATGGAAGCAAAATATTCTTTTCACAAGGCAACAATCAACTGTGTTTCAGTGGACACAATAGCAATTAAAGAAACTCGTTTGCTTTAAATATCATTGTCTTACAATTTGCAAAGTTGTAAAATAGCTCAAAAAACAATGAAAGGCAGAGGCAGCTTAGAAGATTGTGCTGGGCAGTTCATTTATTCATCTTTTTAATCCATTTCAATTCTTTCATATTTTTCCCTACATTCACCTTTGCAGTTCATTTCCTTTATAGATCAAAATTAAAGGAACAATTTAAGCCCAGATAGCATAAGATTCCCTCCAAAACCTGCTTATGGTCAGCAAGTAAGGAAAGGACATGTCATAAGGAAGAATAATCCTCATAGGACTCACATAGGGAAGGGATGATGGACCTCTAATTCATAAGATATTGAACTTTACGAAGGCTATGCATGTGTTACTTATTTTTTGGGCTCTGCACTTCATGTAAAGCAAAGGGTGAGGCAATACATGTCATTTCTGTTACTTGGATCTTGAAATTTTGTTCTACTGTAATTAGATGATTCAAAGTGTAGTCTTATCCAAAGGAGTCACTCTTAATTTTGAGTAGATCTCAAAGCATACTGTGTGAATCTCAAGCAACATATGGCATTTATTACAGTCTTTTTAAAAAGAAATTTAGTTCTAACCAACAACTTCTGCAAAATTAGATAAACTGGAGAATCCCTATAATCTCTGCACAACTATTAAAATAGCATGTACATTAAAGGACATGATATAGTTAATATCTACATTTGTCAATTTAAGCAGTGCTACTGGAAAGGAAACAGTGAAGATATCCACAGGAAAATGGAGGGAAGGAAGGAAGGAAAGAAAGAAAGAAAGAAAGAAAGAAAGAAAGAAAGAGAGAGAAAGAAAGAAAAGAAGAGAAAGAAAGAAAGAAAGAAAGAAAGAAAGAAAGAAAGAAAGAAAGAAAAAAAGGAAGGAAGGAAGGGAGGACATTGAGATGTTTATTTTGAACAGCCACAGAGACATATAGAAAGATGATGATGTGTTTGAGTCACTTCATACCAGCCCATTTATTCAAGCAGAAAATAAATTTACTTCATTTTAAACTTTGAAGCATAAGAAAACTAAGCATCTATACTGAACCACTTTCATGATTTTATTATCAGATAAAATTCTATTTTTAATTTCCTTCCAGCTCAAAAAGTCTTTATTTCCCTGAAATATGGTACCTATTTTTAAAACTCTTTAAGTATTTACAAACTATGATGAGTAGAATCAAAGAACTAAATAAGTGGAGAGATGTCCCTTAATCATGTATAAAGAAATTGAATCTTACTAAGGATGTCCCTTCTCCTAACTTGATCTATAGATTCAATGCAATCCCAATCAAAATTCCAGTAATATTTCATCGATATTTAAAAATGGATTCTAACATTTTTATTTGGGCAAAAGACCCAAAAAGGCAACACAATACTGAAGAAAAGAAACAAAGTTGGAGGGCTGACACTACCTGACATCAAGACTTACTGTAAAAAAAAAAAAAAAAAAAAAAAAAAACCTTACTATAAAACTATAGTAATCAAGATAGTGTGGTATTGATGAATGAATAGACAAGTCAATGGAGAGGAATAGAGAGCCCAGAAATAGAGCCACATATATAGAGTAAGTTGATTGTTGACAAAGGAGCAAAGGCCAAACAAGGGAGAAAAATTAGTTTCTCCACAAATGATGTTGGGACAACTGGACATCCATATACAAAATAACAATCATCATCATCATCATCACCATCAAAGAGATGCATACCTTACACCCTTTACAAAAATGAACTAAAAAAAAAATCACACAGCTAAACATAAAACACAAAACTATAAAACTCCCAGAGGATAGCATAGGTAAAAATCCAGATGATCTTGAGTATGTTGATGGATTTTTTTGTAGATACAACACCAAAGGTAGGATCCATGAAATAAGTAATTGATAATGCAGACTCCATAAATTAAAAACTTCTGGGGGCACCTGGGTGACTCAGTCAGTTAAGCATCTGCCTTTGGCTAAGATCATGATCCCAGGGTCCTATGATTGAGTCCTGCACTGGGCTCCCTGCTCAGCAGGGACTCTGCTTCTCCCTCTCCCTCTGCTTATGCTTCTCTCTCTCTGTGTCTCTCTCTGTCTCTCTCCCTCTCTCTCTCAAACAAATAAAAGAAATCTTTAAAAAAATAAAAATTAAAAAATTAAAACTTCTGTTCCATGAAAGACAATGTTAAGAGAATGAGAAGATAAGGCACAGATTGAAAGAGAATTTTTCCAAAGCCCTATCTATTTGATAGAGGACTATTAACCAAGATATATTTAAAAAGTTTTAAAATATAATTAGAGACCAAACTCTAATTTTTAAAAAGGGCCATAGACCCTGCAGACACCTCACCAAAGAAGATATACAGATGGCAATAAGCATATGAAAAGATGCCACATCATATGTCATCAAGGAAATGCAAATTAAAACAAGGAGAAATGACCACACATGTATTAGAAATTACATATCGTGTATTAGAAATTACATAACGCTGACAACACCAGATGCTGGTGAGGGTGTGAGACCCTCTCATTCATTGTTAGTGAAATGCAAAATGATGCACATTGGAAAACAGCATGGCAGTTTCTTATAAGACTAAACATACTCTTACCATATGATTCAGCAATGCTATCCTCTTGGTATTTACCCCAAAAGTGTGAAAACATATGTCCACATGAAAACCTGCACGTGGATGTTTATAGCAATGTTATTCAAAATTGCCAAAATTTGGAAGCAACCAAGGTGTCCTTCAGAAGGAGTGGAGAAAGAAAATACATCCGGACAATGGAATATTATTCAGCACTAAAAAGAAATAAACTATCAAGTCATGAAAAGATGTAGGGGAATCCTAAATGCATTTTACTAAGTGAAAGTAATCTGAAAATGCTACATACTGGATGTTTCCAACTCTATGACATTCTGGAAAAGGGAAAACTATGGAGGAAGTAAAAAAAAAATAGTGGTTGTAGGGGCTGGGAATGGAGAAGTATGAATAGGTGGAGCACAGATGATTTTTAGGAGATTGAAAATGCTCTGCTGGACACTATAATTATGGATATGTGTCGTTACACATTTGTTCAAACCCATAGAACACGCATCACCATGAGTAAAGACTGATGTAAACTCTGGAGGTATATAGTGATTTTGGTGTGTGATGCAGATCCATCCTTAGTAAAAAAATGTACTATTCCAGTGAGTAATGCTGATAAGGCAGAGGACATGCATGAGCGCTAGCAGAAGTACATGGGAACTCTGAGTGCCTTCCCTACAGTTTTGCTGTGAGCCTAAAACTACTCTAAAAAATAAAATCTAAAATAAAAATAGAAAGAAAGTAGTCTTTGATTTCTTCATATTCTCTCATCACACCCTCTCTAGTAGCTGTTCTCAAATTATATTTTTTTCCAAGAATTACTTGGCAACTTTGTGAAATTTGCAGGTTGCTGGGCACCACACCTGCAGGAAATCTGGATCATCTCTAAAATATCTATCTTTATCAGGCACCCCAAGTGATTCTGATGCTGGGCCACACTTTGAGAAAAACAAAGCTAGAGAAATAGGAAAATAAGTGGAAAATGAGTTCATATACTCAATGATCACATGAAAAAGTACAAATTTCAGACTTCTGCTTCAGTCCTTTTTTGTTTATTTTAATATAAACTATTTAAAACAGTTTTCCAGATTCTTTTTTCATTTTTTTTTTCTGTCGAGCTGCACCATCTGAGTCCATTCTTCTCTTGCCCCTTATAACCACCTTCCAATTATTTATTTTGGTAAAAGCATCTATTTTGCCTCAATAATGTTTTGTTGTTGTTATTGTTGTTTTAATTTCCTACAGGGTAGGCATAGTGGAATAAAATTTAAATTTGAATAATTTCATTTTACCTTTTTTGACTTATATAAAAAAGAGAGCAAGCTAAAATCAATTGCAAAACATGATTTTAAAAGTACCTCTGAAATTCAAGGATTCATTTTTTCTTCTATTAACCACTGATAATTTAGTGTTGACTTACCGTGTTTTATCTGAGACTATTTTAATTTGTCATTTACAAAATTCCTGAGGCCCTTTAGTCTGACACAGTAAAGTAGAGCTGAGCAGCTATAAAATGGAAAAGTCTCTTGGTAAAATTATATTTATAGGCATAGGAACAGAACTATTACAGGGCAATTCCACAGTGATTTTTTAGTCATACTGATGAGCTATAATCTGTCTACAAAGTTGTAGAGGCTATAGTTTACTGGTTTGAAGCCAAGTTAAATTTAGACAAGCTCTGTAAGAGGTTATTTCCACTAATTTTCAATCTAAAGCTCTAATCAGAGCTACCTAATCTTTGGACTACAGGAAAGCTACTTAAATAAATTCTCATATATCCAAAATGAAGCTAAATTCTTCAGTTTTCTTACCAGAATCTCTTTTGGAATATGGAGTTAGGCAAGAGACCACTGCAGGTACAATCCTGTGAAAATCATTGATATAGTAGAAATTTACTTGTCCAGAGAGTTCAAGTTAGATAGTCTAACTTTAAAATATTTATATTTAATTTACTTGTATTTAGTAGTTCCATAATTTAATTTATTGTAAGTAAGAAAATGATCTTTGATACTGAATGTATCTGTCCTACCCGACTACTTGATGCTTATATCTTTGATTTGTTGGCATTAATGCCGGGTTTATAGCCCTTCCCAAAATGCAGTCACAGGCTCCTGTAGGAAATATTTGTTTTAATTTGCTAGGCTTCTTTCAAAAAATATACTGTCGGAACACCGCTTATTACTAGAAAAATACATATGTAAGTATGCATATTTTAAGAGTATGACCATTTATTTGCTACTCTTAAAATAATTAAATAAGAAGCCCATTATACTGAGGTGGCTTTAATGCTCTAGTAGCTATCTATGTAAGCCACCCAAAGCCTAAGCCTGAAATACCTCAAGATTAAGAAACCAAAACGTAAGGATAGCCAATCACAGACAACAGGTGTTCACAAATAAGGCAACCACATAAGCTACAACCAAACAATTCTGTTGCTTTGCTTCTGTCTCTTCTTTCTAAAAGTCTAAAAGTCTCTCCCAGATCTTGTTAGTAGAGTGCTCTGAAGCACTTCCGATTTAGTTCTGCTTGACCTGAATCATGTTTTTGCTCACACAGACTCTTTTTTTTTTTTTTCACACAGACTCTTAAAATGTTTACCTATGCCTCAGTTTCTTTTTTAACAGTTTATAGGTGTTGTCTTAGGTCACATTTCAGCTGCCAACATTGTCTCTCACATTGTCTCAGGACAATGGGCAATTGATGAATAAAGACATGACAGGGACACTTGGGTGGCTCAGTGGTTGAACATCTGCGTTTGGCTCAGGTCGTGATCCTGGCATCCTGGGATTGAGTCCCCCATCTGACTCCCCACAGGGAGTCTGCTTCTACCTCTACCTATGTCTCTGTCTCTCTCTTTGTGTCTCTCATGAATAAATAAATAAAATCTTTTAAAAAATGATAATGTCTTATCCACTGAATTTTGTAAAATAAAATTAGACACTTTTACAAGTCCCTAATCCATTATTTTGCTGTTATATGGATCATTTTGAGGGTTTGGCAATGGAATTTCTAAAGTCAGTAGCCACATACACAGATAGGATGTGATAAAATCTGATATGCATAAATGTATAAAAATTATATGAGACAAATCAGCTCCAAGACAATATTCTAGAATCTGAAAAGTTAACATTGCAATTATTGTTTTCAACTTGGAATCCGGAGGGAGGGAAGGGAGTTGGAGTGCCAGCGTCAAAACGGCCCTGAGAAACAGACAACTGTTGAAAGTGCAGCCTTTTACAAGCGTCTTCAAGGCTTTGAAAATGTCATTCCTCTTCTGGAAATCGCATGACTTTTCAAAAGTCAAATTCAGGATAAAATCTAAAATTAAGCAGAAGAGAGTGTTTCCCTTTGCTTAACGCTCACCTCATCCCTGCCCCCCCCTCCACCCCCCCCCCACAATTCCAATGTGAATCTAAATGGCAATTTGCACTGTCATTTTAAGAGCATTTCTCAGATATTTGCTAGGCTTTTGATGGAAGGAGACACTGTGGCAAAGAAGTTAAGCTGTATGCCTACAGTTAGATAAGACAGCAGAAGTGGAGTCAACCTCAGAAACCAGATACCCAGGCTCCTGGGCCTTACTTCTTAAGCCATGTTCCCATTTAATACATCCACCATGGCTCTTACCATGACAAAAACGTAATTGGATCCATGAATGCAGAGCTTTGGAGGGCGCTATCAGCATTACACACTATCTTTCATCTTGAAATCTCACAAAGCTTTATTAAACTGCTCAAAAAGGAAGTGTTATTGTTCCCATGTACCTCTCCCTCCCCAAAAGATATCTCAAGTGGATTTATCAGGTGGCTAAATGGGAGTACTAAAGAGGTTAAATTTAATTCAGGGGGAGATATTTCCCTTATGAACAGAAGAGCTTTTGTAATGTTCGTGCTAAATTGGTCCCTTGTCAAAGGACTTTACGTCCTATGAGGTCCTTCAAACAAATTTAGAAAAAAAAAAAAAAAGAGAGAGAGAGAGAGAGAGGAAATTGACCACAGAAGCTGTGTTTGGTACATTTGAGAGTGAAAAAGTTAATTTTCACTCCATGGCATGCTCTAATGCAAGCAGGTTAGTGTCACAGGTTTACCAACAACTAAATTATATTAAAAGCCACACTTAAGCAAAGTGAAGGAGAGAATTGGTTTAGAAATTATCTGGGTAATTTAAGCTGAAAAATATTACTTCATGTACCTTTAAGACATGAAATCCAAATATTTTTCATTAAAAAAAAGTTAAATATGTAGATACAATCTATTATGTTGAAGGCAGAAAGTAGGATGTGGGTTTGTTTTTAATGGAATATCTACTTACAAAAATCTGAGTGGAAAGGTGCCTGTGTAATGGCTTCAATTATTCACATTTATGTATTTGCTATAAAGAAAAACTGAGAACTCTGAACAAATATTTTAGAAACACACACATATATACATAGACATTTTATTAAGTCAACTCTAAGTAATAGTCATTGGATGTCCTCGTTCTTATGCCAATTCACCAAAATCTTATCTCAATAATTCCCCACATTGATGCAATCTATTACTAATTTTTTTCTGGCCCTTCCAGGGACATTTTTGCTTAACAGTTAAAGAAAAATGTTCTTATCTGAAACTTGAACTTATCACAACTCACTTGTCTAGAAATTAGCCTGGGAATATCCAGGCACTGGTATTTCTCTCTTTTTTGCCCCCTTCCCAATGTTAAATACTGAAGGGATAAAGACATTTCCCAATGTGTATGTTCTGACTTTTCAAATAGAACACATTTAAAGCTTTTTGAGAATATAATAATGAGCTTGTTTAATGATTCCAGTGCTACCTAGCTATCTTTTCCATATTCATGATCATTTTCATCATCAGTATTTTAATAAAAGTAAAAATAATGCCTTCCCTTCACACCAAAAATCCACTTGTCCCTAAAACACAGGTGGTCTTCTCCTTCTTAGTTTTTTTTTCTTTCTTTTCTTCTTCTTTCTTTCTTTCTTTCTTTCTTTCTTTCTTTCTTTCTTTCTTCTTCTTCTTCTTCTTCTTCTTCTTCTTCTTCTTCTTCTTCTTCTTCTTCTTCTTCTTCTTCTTCTTCTTCTTCTTCTTCTTCTTTACATATGAGGTACAAAAGCAAGGAAATCAAGGAGGTTATCAGGTCCATTCTCCCTTGGGTGAGAACTATGTGGGGTGTAGGAAGGGAAGTGGGTGTAAGGAGACCAAGCCTTCCTGTGCCTCATTTGGAATCTGGCCAATGACTGTAGAGGGAGCCTAAACTTCCCCACCAGCTACAGTCTGTTACTTCCAATTTTCTTACTCTCAACTCCTTTTATTCAGTTATACCACCTGGCAGGCCAGATAGCATAATGCCCAATACCCTGATCTGACATCGTTCCAATATTCCAAAAGTCAAATAAGCACCTCTGAGTGTTTTTACTATCTCTCCCACTGCTTATGATTTTCTTTTTTTTTTAATTTTTATTTATTTTTTATTATTTATTTATGATAGTCACAGAGAGAGAGAGAGGCAGAGACATAGGCAGAGGGAGAAGCAGGCTCCATGCACCGGGAGCCCGATGTGGGATTCGATCCCAGGTCTCCAGGATCGCGCCCTGGGCCAAAGGCAGGCGCTAAACCGCTGCGCCACCCAGGGATCCCTGCTTATGATTTTCTGTACAGATTCTTCTGAGAGGCCATCAGCAACATGCTGATGAAATGTGTTAGTGCCTACAAGTTAGCTCAAGAACTCCACCCACCTTCCTTAGTGTTTTCTACCAGTCCCAACTCTCCTTTCTAAACCCAGCCCATGGCTCCACCTGGTCAGGTTCATTTCCTACAAAACAGATATTTACATCAGAACCTCAGACCTCTGGGATCCCTGGGTGCCTCAGCAGTTTAGCGCCTGACTTCAGCCCAGGGCTTGGTCCTGGGGTCCCCAGATGGAGTCTCACATTGGGCTCCCTGCATGGAGCCTCTGTCTGTGTCTCTGCCTGTGTTGTGTCTCTGCCTCTCTCTCTCTCTCATGAATAAATAAACAAAATCTTAAGGATAAAAAGAAGAAAAGAAAGAAAGAAAGAGAAAGAAAGAAGAAGAAAGAAAGAAGAAAGAAAGAAAGAAAGAAAGAAAGAAAGAAAGAAAGAAAGAAAGAAAGAAAGAAAGAAACTCAGACCTCTGACTGATGGGGCTTAAAACCACACTCCTCCCAGACCTGGGATCTGGAAGGTGTTAACCCTGTGCTTCTCATTCCTTTAAGGTCATCATGGCTTATCAAAACTGAAATACTCCAGTCTGGGTGCCGCCCATCAGATATAATTTCTACTATTTTCCTGAATTACATTTCCTGCAGTCCAGATAGATTAGCAATTTACGTCTGGGTTATATACTTAAAATATTTTGGTTATACAAAGAATTCTATTCAAATGAAGATAAAAATAAAAATTTTTAAAGCGTTCTCATAAAAATGAATTGATGTAAATATAAAAATGATAAACTAAGCACATTTAAAAATTTATTCATGGAACATTTTAATAGAAAACAGATTTTTTAAAAGATAAATATTTTAATAACAAGTTAAATATGACAGAAAATCTTTTTGAGATAAATAAATGGCAATATCAGAACAGTTTTAATTTCTAAAATAGGCACATGGATCTCAACATAATAGAGGACTATGAGAATCATTTCCAGAATTAATAATTCTGTGCCTTGGATATTAATTCCTATGCCTGTCAAATTTCATTAAAAATCGATTTAACTGCTTATATTTCAGCCTTTGCCCTAAACTAAAATAGAATCTATAATTCAAAATAATTTTCACAAGATCTCTACTGTTCAGTATTATTTAATAGTCTGTAATGGTAGTTCATATCATGAAACACATTTGGTTTTGCGGTCACTTCTGACCATTAAGCCAAAAGCTGATTAGAAATTGAACTTTAAGTTGAACAATCTTAGAACAATACCTAACGATACAATTGCACTTCTATTTGACAGGATTATCTTTTTTTTGCACAAATGTATCTTATACAAATGCATCTTTCAAGGGGTGCTTGGGTGGCTCAGTCTATTAAGCATCTGCCTTTGGTTCAGGCCATGATCTCAGGGTCCTGGGATTGAGCCCCTGTGTTGGGTTCCCTGCTCAGCGGGGAGTTTGCTTCTACCTCTCCCTCTGCCCCTCATTCCACTTTCTCTCTCTCTCCCTCTTTCTCTCTCAAATAAATAAAATCTTTAAAAAAAATCAAATCCCACTTTTCAAATAGATCGTTACTTCAGGTTCAGTAGGAGATCACAGTGGGTTACTTTCATTGCTGAATTTCTATGGTGGTTCATTATTTGTAGTTTCATCCCCTGTATAGAGGCTCTACTTTTGTATATGTTAGATAATCAGTGGGTGCTGAGTGTTGTATTCCGTGTTGCTGTAACTGAACAAGCATTTTAAAAAGCATTACAGATATTAAAAATTCTCTCTCCGAAACAATTGTTGAAAATTGCTGAAAAATTACCCCCTAAAAAAGAGAAGCAGACCCGAATCAAGCCTCGTGTGACCCTGGGTGCGTGAAAGAATTAAAATAAATGATTAATCTTTATTTTTCAGATGAGGAAATTGAGGTATTGGAGTTAAGCATCTTTCCTAGGCATGCCAGGAGGGTAGGCAAACCTGATCATATCATTGCTCTTTTTAAAACTTTTAGTGGATTCTTGTTTTATGGATGAAGTTAAGGATTCTTAATATAGTCTTCTATTATTTCTTTTAAATGTTTTCAGTTTAAGGTTTTATATTTAGGTTTATGGTTTTATATATATATATAGTTATATAGTTATACAGTCATGTAGTTACATATAGAGACTTATATAGTTATAGATATGGATCAATACTCAATTATTTTACAACAAATACTCAAATTGTTCCAGTACCATTTGTTGAAAGGATGACACTTTCCTACCAAATTGTCTTTACCTCTTTGTCTAAATCAATTATGCATATATGTATGGGTCTATTTTTGGACTCTTTATTTTGGTCCATTGATCTATTTTTCTATCTTAATGCCAATAACTATCATAAAATAATCTTTTTCTCTTCTTTTGTTTGTTTTTTTAAGATTTATTTATTTATTTATTTATGAGAGCCAGAGAGAGATAGAGAGCGAGAGAGAGAGCGAGAGAGAGAGAGAGAGAGAGCACCTGAGTGGGAGGAGGGGGTAGGAGAGGGAAAAGCAAGCTCCCGGTTGAGCAGGGAGTGGGATGCAGGACTCAATCCCAGGACCCTGATGATGATCTGAGCCTAATGCAAACATTTAATTGAATGAGCTACCAAGGAGAACTTCTTTCCTCTTCTTTTAAAAATTATTATGATTATTGTATGTACTTCATATTCCCACAGATTTTTAAATTCAATTGTCAGTTTCTATATACACCTTACTGGGAGTTACATGAAGTTTATAGATCAATTTGGGGATAGTTGTTTTTTTTAATAAATTAATTTTTATTGGTGTTCAATTTACCAACATACAGAATAACACCCAGTGCTCATCCCGTCAAGTGTCCCCCTCAGTGCCCGTCACCCATTCACCCCCACCCCCCGCCCTCCTCCCCTTCCAACACCCCTAGTTCATTTCCCAGACTTAGGAGTCTTTATGTTCTGTCTCCCTTTCTGATATTTCCCACTCATTTCTTCTCCCTTCCCTTATATTCCCTTTCACTATTATTTATATTCCCCAAATTAATGAGAACATACACTGTTTGTCCTTCTCTGATTGACTTACTTCACTCAGCATAATACCCTCCAGTTCCATCCACGTTGAAGAAAATGGTGGGTATTTGTCGTTTCTAATGGCTGAGTAATATTCCATTGTATACATAGACCACATCTTCTTTATCCATTCATCTTTCGATGGACACCGAGAGAGGGATAGTTTTTATCTTAAAAATATTGAGTCTTCTGACCTTAAAAAATGTATGTCTGGCATTTTTTTTAAAGATTTTATTTATTTATTCATGAGAAACACAGACACAGAGAGAGAGAGAGACAGCGACCCAGGCAGAGGGAGAAGCAGGCTCCATGCAGGGAGCCTGACATGGGACTCAATCCTGGGGTCTAGGATCACAACCTGGGCTGAAGGTGGCACTAAACCGCTGAGCCACCAGGGCTGCCCCTGCAATTTTTTAAAGTAATCTTTAATTTTTGTCTGTAGTGTTTTATAATTTTAACTACACAAGTGTTTCACATATTTTGTCAGATTTATTCCTAAGTATATCATATTTTATACTATTATAAATCAAATTCTTTTTCCAAATCTCAGACTATCCATATCTTTTGTTTAAAAATATCACTGATTTTTGTATACTGGGTTTATATCTTGCAACCTAGCTAAAATCACATATTAGTTCTAGTAGCTCTTTAAGATTCCATTCCATTAGGTTGTTCATGTAGATCATTTTATTGTCTAGAGCTAACATTATTTTACTTTTCCCTCTGTAATCTGTACAGCTTTTTGTTATTTTTCTTACTGTACTGCTCTGGCTGGAATCTTTAGTATCATGTTAACCAGAAGTTGAAGTTGCAATCATCTATACCTTAGTCCTAATTTTAGACAAACAGTTGTATGGCTCAGTTCATTTGCTTTGGTTTTTGATGACTTTCAAAGATTACTGTCCTTTGTTGCCTGATGTCCCATGTCTTGCAAACCAATGTTTCAAATATTCTGTCTGTTTTTTGTTTGTTTCATATGTCAGGGTAAATCTGCTCCCTATTTGTCCATCTTGGCCAGAAATGCTGGTATGTTTTCAACCTTTTACATGTTTAATATGAATCCTAGAATTTCTTTTCTTCTGACTAAATATTGTCTTGATGGAGAATGTTATCTACTCTTAGAGATCTATTTAGCATTTATATACAAATGACTCTTACGTTTATATCTCCAGCCCAGATCTCTCATTTTAAATTCCAAATGTATTTTTCAGTCACCAAGTCTACATACAGTTCCATGGGAAAATTTCACAGATGGGTCAAACATGGCATGTCAAAAATGAACCCATGCTCACCCCACTGCTCATTTGATCTATTGAATTTCCTGCCTCAACAAATGGTATCATCATCTATTAGGCATGTCAGAAACTTGGAAGTCAACCGTAACTTTACCCCATCTTTCAAATCCTACTCAATCACCAAGTCCTGTTGAGTCTACTACCATAAATATACACAAAAATCTGTCCATGGGTCCTTTCAACTACCCATCATCTCATTTCCTTGCAAAGTCTTCTGTTATGGGTTAAATTATGTCCCTCTAAAAGATATGTTCAAGTGATACCTGTGAATGTGACCTTATTTGGAATAGGATTTTTGCAGATGTAACTAGTTAAGATGAGGTTATTGAGGTGGGCCCCAATCCAATACAACTGGTGTGTTTATAAGAAGAGGAGGAGAGAGGCAGAGACAGACACACATGAGGAAGATCATGGGAAGATACACAAGTAAAACACTATGCAATGATGGGGACAGATAGGAGTGATGTACATACAAGCCAAGGAATGCCAAGGATTGCCAGCAACTCTACAAGTTAAGAGAATGGCACAGGAGGGATTCTTTTCTTTTCTTTTTTTTTTTTTTAAGATTTTATTTATTTATTTATTTATTTATTTATTTATTTATTTATTTATGAGAAACACACAGAGAGAGGCAGAGACACAGGCAGAGGGAGAAGCAGACTCCCTGCAGCAAGCCTGATGCAGGACCTGATCCCAGGACTCTGGGATCATGATCTGAGCCAAAGGCAGATGCTCAACCCCTGAACCACCCAAGTGCCCCGGGGGATTCTACTCTAGAATCTCCAGAGAGAGCACCCCCTGCTGACACCTTGATTTCAGATTTCTAATCTCCTGAACAACATCACATTGTTTAAAACACCCAGTTTCATTACCTTGCTACCCCAGCCCAGGGAAAGGAATAAACTCTCCATCACATCATTTCAACAAAGGCCACTTAAATAGTCTCCCTATGTGTCACCTGGAATCATTATTAACCTTATCATATGCTACTCTCCACAAAGAAGCCAGAATGGGCTTTTATAAAGACAAATCCAAAAAAAAAAAAAAAAAGACAAATCCAAATCCAATCACATCGTTGCTCTTCTTAAAACTTTCTATAGCTTTTTATTATTTCAAGGATCCAGTTAAGGATTTTTAATATGGTCTAAATGTTGCTCAAAGTCATCTCTCCAGCCTTATTTTTGAAATCCTCTCTTCTCTACTTCAAGCTTTTTCTTTTCCTAAAAAAGAGTCATGCTCTTCTGAGTTTTCACAAATGCCATTCCTTCTGCTTGCAATACTCTTTTGTCCTGGACAAAAGACAGTGAGTCAGGTCAAGGAAAGTGAGCTGAGGAAAAGCAATGAAGCCGACTGACACTGAACTCTTCCCCCTGTGAGCTTTCCTTCCAGCAGAAAACTCTCCCATGACTCCACTGGCTGCCCAGTGGAAATATTTTGTAGAAGCAATCATCTGGTTAAAAAGGTCCAAACACTGTTTGCTTGGCCAAGTCACAGTGGTGAACTGGACATTGTTTTGCAGGTGTTTCTGGTGACTTATGCACCCCCACAGGGTCTGCTTTGCCAGCTGTAGAACTTGTCCACCATAAACTCTAGCCTGTACATTAAATGTGTATCATGTTGCAAAAAAAAAAAAAAAAAAAAAAAACAACACTTTCCTTGACATGTGTCCTTGGACACATTTTTTAGGGATCTACTGAGATACCACTTTCTCAGAGAAACCTCTCCAAGGTAATAGATAACAAAACTGTTTATTTAATTCTCTCCCATTCTCAAATGTGCTTATTTATTTAATTGATATAATGAATAAGATATTATACAAGTAAAAGTGTATGGAGGCACTATCCATATATCTGACTGTGCTCTCATCTCCAACGATCTCAGTATCTTTATACCTATGTTCTCCATTGGGTAACACTTCTTCTCTCCTTGGACTTCTGTTGTTCTTTATTAAGGCTATGTTGTTTGTTTTTTAAGCTGATCTAATTTATATAATAATATTCTAATGGAGATAGGGTATTATATGATTTGTTCTATTGGTTTTTTTATTTGTTTTTTTTAAGATGTTATTTATTTATTCATGAGAGACACAGAGAGAGAGGGGGGAATAGACACAGGTAGAGGGAAAAGAAGACTCCATGCAGGGAGCCCAATGTGGGACTCAATCCCAAGAGTCCAGGATCAGGCCCTGGGCCAAAGACAGCCACTAAACCACTGAGCCACCTAGGGATCCCCTGTTCTATTGTTTTTATGAGAAGCTCTGGTTTCTGCACCTTATAAAAGACCTAGTGGCATCACTTTTAACATTCAGTATTTCTGAAATTTACATTTTATTTTTTATAGATTTTATTTACTTATTTGAGAGAGAGAGCGAGAGAGAGCATGAGCAGGGGGATGGGGAGAGGAAGAGCCAAGAAGGACTAGGAGACTCCCTGCTGAGCACAGAGCCCAACACAGGGTTTGATCCCAGGACCCAGAGATCATGACCTGAGCCTAAGTCAGATGCTGAACCAACTGAGCCACCCAGGTGCTCCTGAAACTTGCATTTTAGAAATCATGTATTCCCCCTCAAACCTTTGCCTTTTGTTCATACAAAATATGCCTAATGTGATAAACAGAAACTGTGAAACGATTATGAAACGATTATGGGGGGAAAAGAGTTTGCAAGAAGATAATCAAATACTAGAGGGAATGAAATACATAATCATCAATAAATTTGAAGTGAAAACTAGAAAATGACTCAACCAATTTCGAAAATAAAACTATGTACTATTTTAAATAAAAGTCTACGTAAAGGATCCCTGGGTGGCGCAGCGGTTTAGCACCTGCCTTTGGCCCAGGGCGCGATCCTGGAGTCCCAGGATCGAATCCCACGTCGGGCTCCCAGTGCATGGAGCCTGCTTCTCCCTCTGCCTATGACTCTGCCTCTCTCTCTCTCTCTCTCTGTGTGACTATCATAAATAAATAAAAATTAAAATAAATAAATAAATAAAAAGTCTACGTAAAATGCAATGAATTTCAAATATCTGGTTTTGGTCTAAAAATGAAATATTTCGAGGAAATTGATCATCAAAGTCCTGTTAAACACAGTTTCTATAATTGCCTGATATCTATTTCAACAATTCCAATAAAGTAAATGGAATGACCAATGTCAACAGGCAGCATTTAAAAAGCCATTTCTTTGCGATTTAGAATACTTTTGCCACCCCTGGGGACATGCTTTGAATCTGGCAAGAACATTAGCTGCTCATGGTACTTCAATCTGACAGCTTCAGATTTTTAACAGGAGAAAAAGGCAGAACTAATGGATGTGAATAAGCTTAAAAGCAAGAGAACTTATCAATCACTGTAAACAGCTGTATTTTTGGAAGCTAATAGAGGTACTTCTAAAAACATAAAAAGTCAATAGGTATTTTTCTGGCAACTAATAATTTCAATCAGGTCTTCTTCATTTGTCTCTCCCCTAGCCCCCAACCTCTCCACCTTCTTCTTTTTTTTTTTTTTATTCAGTATAATATTCTTGTCAGCTTTGATTAACATGAAAACATTCTCTTTACTTGTACCGTTCCACTTTCCAGAAAGGAATAACACAGCATCGAATTTTATGAAAAGATAATTCAAAAGATGAACGAAGCAAATCAAATTATTAAAATGATTATAATCTGTTTTCTTCCCTTTCTGATTGTGTAATAGAGAACTTATACACACAATGCTGTATCTATAATTGGTACATTACTGGGTAATGACTATAACCATCTTTTTATTCAACCTCAGGCACATAACATTTTGCATATATATTTCAGAGAGCTTGAAAACACGATTATCTGTTTTGCTTTACAAGTATTTCAAAATATTCTACTATTGTATTCCTCCACAGAGGCATCTGACCCATTCTTTTCCAGAACAAATTCATTTTAGAAAGGATCACTAGTGTGACAATGATTGAGGAAGCACAACAAAACACTGCTTACTACACTGGAAAAGTGGAAAACATTTAATTTTACTCTCTAAAGGATGAGGATTGGGCCCAGTCATCAGACCTTAGAATAGTATGAAGAAAATGGCCTCAGAAGGAACCCTTAAGGCTAAAAGCCTGTTCCAAATACTATGATGGCCCTCTCTCAAACCTAAAGGCCATTTTTCCATTAACATAGCTTGACCTTTTTTGGTAGCACTTAAAAGACATCAGGATTAATTTCCTCCCATGCATCGATGCACAGCATCGTTTGCAAGGGATAATGCAATGCTAAGACGTGGTCATGCTCTGGTGAATTAACTGTTCACCAGGAGAGCCTAACAGTGTAAATACACTTGCATTAGAATGTGACTAGCCTAGGTATTGTGGGCAGGACCCACAGGACTATAAGTTAACTATCTACTTGGTGTGTCTAGGACTTTTTGGTGGAAGGAGATACTGAGCTAGTTGTTTTAAAAATTATTTTTCCCAGATAGAGGCACTCAGATTTGCATATAAATAGGTAAAGATTAAAATAAAGTTCAAGAGCATAACTGTATCAGCTGTCTGAATTTGAATCTTTGCTCCAACATTTTCTAACTATGTGGCTCTGTGGAAGACACTTAACCCCAATACCTCAGTTTTCTCATCTGAAAAATAAGGATTAATAATTGATTTTTTTAAGTCTTTCAAAACAACTAGTGTTTACATTAGGTTTGAAACAGGTCTTCTGTGCTTTTTCTATTGGATAATATTCTAATTATTTTGGAGAGAGAATCATTAATATCTGTAATGTTCTGAAAAATGCTTTTTGGTTCTCCTAAAAACAAGTCAGATAGGTTTTCCTACTGAGTAAGGCCATATAAACACATCAGGTTTTGCTTGTTTGTTTGTTTGTTTAATTTTCAAGTAAGCTAGAATTGTCTGATACAATTTTCACAGACTTTGTAATTAAGTATCCAAAATTCTCAGGCAACCCCCATAATTCCTATAAACTTTTGTCCTCATTTATCAGATTTAGCTCAGATTTCCCTGGAACAAGCTTATTTAGACTCTCTTTGTCATGAGGACTCTGGCCTGGTCAACTGAGGCAAGACTACCTTGTAGGCTTGACAAAGTAAATGGCCACATTGGAAATGTCCTTCTAACAAAGAACTCTTGGTGGCCCATAAGGACTGCAGGCAAACTCTGAGCCTAATGAAAACCTCCAACCCGTGAAAGGGTTAATCATAAAGCCACAAGGAAATGAATTCTTCCAAACCCAAAAGAGTTTTGGAAACAGTTTCTTCCCCAGTCAAACTTCCAGATGAGAAAACAGTCCAGCCAGCATCTTAATTGTAGCCTATGGAGCATGGGGTCTTAATTGAAACCTGGAGTATGGGATCCTGCTAAACCATGCCCAAGACTTCTGACTCATGGATGTTATGGGCTAATAAATGCATTGCATTGAATATTACATGTTCAATTTATACTACTGACTGACCCTTTCCTACTTTTACAAATTCAAGCTATTGTTGTAGGGAGATTGTTAATGATTAAAATATTACTTATTGATTTAATAAATTACTCTAGAAATATTTGTTTCCTATGTCCTTTATAAAAATATTAGCAAAAGGAAAAAAAATTACTTCTGAATTATAATTCACCTTCTTCCAAAAGAAGAGTAACTCAGCACCTGATCAAGTAAACCAAAAAAAGTAGAAAGAATTAATTTGGGAATGCCCTTTCGGACTCAAGCTGACTTATTATGAAAAAAAAATTTTTTAAACCAACACTTTCTTAAAAGATGATTGGATTATATTGTACCTATCTGGGCAGTAAGTGATAAAATTCCATTTCTATGCACCCACCTGCCCTGTGGATCTTCATTTTGTTTTAATGTGCCCTCAAGGTTAACAATTGACTTTTGTTAATTATGATTAATTTGCCTGTGTCTGGCAAAATAGGCACTTGGCATATCTCACTTCAGTGAAGCTGCTTCAGCTTGGGCTGATCTTTGGTAAATACTTCTCCTAGAAAAAAAAAAAACAGAAAGAAAGAAAGAAAGAAAGAAAGAAAGAAAGAAAGAAAGAAAGAAAGAAAGAAGAAAGAAAGAAGAAAGAAAGAAGAAAGAAAGAAAGAAAGAAAGAGAAAGAAAGAAAGAAAGAAAGAAAGAAAGAAAGAAAGAAAGAAAGAAAGAAAGATGTGTCTAGTAGATAGCTATAAGCGAAGTCTTCTGTCCTCATGGGATCACACCTTGTAGATAGTGTGCTTGGTCGTCAGACAAAGCTATCAAATGTAGATCTCACTCCAAAGATGGGATGCCCTGCTGTCTGTCATTTCTAACAATGTACCAGTTTTTATTGGAATTTATATATGTGTATATACATATATAAGTATATTTTATATATGTATAAATAAATTTTATATATGTAACAATCTTTAACACATATGCTATATTATATCACCAAGATTTTACAGATACTAGGTTCTATCATATTTCGAGATAGCACAATGTATAAAGAGTTACAGATATAAGGAGCAAAGATAAAAGAAAAAAGAGTAAAGGTATTTTATACACAAAACTAACAACAGTCATTTTTTGCTGCTGGATTTTGGTGTGGCTACTAAACTGCTCTAAGCCACAATTTACTCAGTTGTGAAATAGAGATAATAAAGTGATTTATCTCGCAATCTGTAAATGAGTTAAAACCTGAAAAATCTTTGGGCCAGGACTGGTACCATAGAAAGGAGTCAAAAAAATGTTAGTGACTGTGAGGGTATTTCTATATGCTATATATTATGAGTTGAGAGGCACTATGCTTAATAGATTGGATATGCTACTTTGCATTGTGCTTGGAAGGTTGAATTGTCTTGTGTATAGATTTATATAAATGTAAACCAGGTGTCTCACACTTATTCAGCCTTCAGGGGTGGGTCATGCTTGCCTTTAATGCCTAAATAGCAATAGCCCATGTCCCTTTGTGTATTATGGCAGAAAAATCTGGTCTTTTATGGGGTTTCTCTCCCTAAGTATTTCTGAGAGACCCTAGAAAATGCTTACATAGTCTCACAACTTTCTATGTCATACTTGCTTCTTGACCCTCAGTAAACTGTCTGATTCCAGAAGGCTGTAGCACTCCACCACACTCATCCTTTGTTTCCTTTGTCTGGCTTCCTTGGGCAGATACTGCTCCCTCACACTATATCACATCACTTCAAGTATGGATCCTCTTTAGTTCCCAACAACACAGCTAAAATCAAGCTTTCACAGGGCATGACTGTAATAGAAGCTTATAGGCCACAGCATAGGCGTCCATACAGAAAGAATTGCATTAGTCAAGTTTCTGCTGCGTAAGGTTGCCTTATAAGTTACCACAAAGCTCACAGGCTTGCAATACTCATCAGTCCTTGTTCCTGGTTCTGATGGTCAGCTGTGGCTCAGCCAGAGACTGCTGGGATTGGCTAAATGTGGCTCAAGGATATGAGTTATATCCAGCTCAGCCACGTGAATCTCCTCATTCTGGGACCCATGATGACATGGGGCATGTCCTTCTCCTGACAAGGGGCAGAAGCATAGGAGGCTGAGACATATCACAGGAGTTCAGCTAAAGCCCCCACTTATGTCATGTCTGCTAAATTTCCATTGACCAAAGGATGTCAATCCTCAAGACCACAGGCAATAGCCAAGGGATATGCAATCAACATACCTTCCTGGAGGTTCTGGAAAGCCACATGGCAAAGGGGGTGGAAGTGACATCCTATTAATGAAGGAAAGATTTGTTAAAAATAATAAACTGGACTTCACATATGACTACCCTAAGATTTCTTAGGCTAACCCTCATCCACAGGGATTTCCATAATGGTCATTTTCTCCCCTACTCTCACTTTTTTCTTTTTCTTTTTTTTTTTTTTTTTTTTGGCATATCATAAGGGCCAAATTACCAGAGGAAGTGCCTTTGACAAATTTCTCACCAGAAAACCCTTTGCAGTGTCCAGAGAAGAATATAGGGGTTTATAGATACTAACCCAGAAGAAAGTGTGTCAACATGGTATTCTACTGACAATAAAGAACATCTTTCGCAATGTTAGCAGATCATGACACATGTTTCATTCCTAATTTTTTTAATACTGATGTGTTCCTGAAAAAATGTTGGCTTTGTTTTGTAGAACCAAAAACTCATTTATCCCCTCTTCCAAACAAAGAAATAGTGAACGCCCGATGGTGAATTCAAGCTAATTCTTTAAGAGTTGCCTTGTTGGCCAACCTGAATTGACAGCTCTTCTGTACTTTCAGTCATTTCTATGTCTGAGCAATATTGAGAGATCTAGTCTCCACCAGGATTTCCCATTTCAAAAAGTTTCAGGTAATAGATCTGAAAAAGGGGTTGGCTAATTTAAGAAACCTCAGAGGCACCTAGGCTGATGGAAGCCAGCAAAGGTAGGTGAAAACCATGTGCTTGCTCTATGGATGATAATCACAGCTCTCCTCCAGTGACTGGGAGGATCTTTACTCTTCTGGATTCTTTAGGAAATGAGCCTATCCCAGCAGAGTTACTTTTATGAAAAGGTTGCCTGCAGAAAAGCATATAAACAGAGACACCATAAGAACACAGAAGGGATGCATTAGAACAGGCGATTCTGTGATGATTAGAAGAGACTGTTTAGAGATGAGATGGATAGGTGCTCTAAAGGTGAGCTCATTTCCGGAAAATATGTTCAAAAGTACCAAGTTGTAATCCTGGAAGCTTACAGGTTCTCAGATTAGCCAATTCAAGTGGCCAAGGTTTGTCCTTACATGTGCTCTCAACACTACCTGAACCCCTTGGGTGATCACACTGGGTAGCCTTTAGCAGAACCCCACTGAATCACAGCCACGTTTACAGTAAAGCACAATAGTCTCTACCATACACTAAAGATATTCAAACAAGTCAAACTAAAAAAAAAAATAAAATAAATGTGGGGCAGCCCCGGTGGCCCAGCAGTTTGGTGCCACTTTCTGCCCGGGGTGTGATCCTGGAGACCCAGGATCGAGTCCTGCATCGGGCTTCCTGCATGGAGCCTGCTTCTCTCCCTCTGCCTGTGTCTCTGCCTCTCTCTCTCTCTCTCTCTCTGTCTTGAATAAATAAATAAAATCTTTAAAAAAAATGACATATCCAAAAATTGGAATAAAACAGAATTTTATTTTCATTTTGTTAGATAAAGGGGAAAAGATTTCTCTTTATACAAATATGCATTGGTGACAGATGAGTCAAAAATAAAAGTATTTAAGGTTTAAAAATATCAATGGATGAAAAATAGTATGAAACATAAAAGTCAAACATTTCGTACAAATGAAGTTATCAAAAAATACTTTTAGCAAAGCTTAATTTAAATCAAGTTAATTTAAGTTATTTTGAGAAATATATGTACATTACCCATGCAGTTATATTTATATTGTCTCTTCCCACTCACAACAAAAGCAGAAAAAGTGGATCCCGAAATCATTCAGTATTAGTAAACTCCCCAGTGGTTTCCCTAGATTCTGATACACTTCTTGGGAAATAGGCAAATTGTTTTGGGCTCTAAAACACAGGAGTCTTCCCTCTTCAGCTCAGGTCATGGTCCCAGGGGCCTGGGATTGAGCCCTGGGTCAGGCTCCCTGCTCACTTCTCCCTCTGCCCCTACTCATGCGCGCTCTCTCTCTCTCTCTCTCTCCCCCCTTCTCTCTCTCACTTGCTCTCTCTCAAATAATTAAATAAAATCCTTAAAAAAAATAAACACAAGAACTTTTACAAAATTTGTTTCTAAAAGTCTCCCTAGCATGTGGTTCAGATCTGCCAGAAATGCTCTGGCTGAGTCAGGCTGGAGTGGAGAGGGCAGAGAGCCTGAGTGGGAAGCAAGGCTGGTCTCTGAGATGAGTCTTGAAAGGGCAGTGAAGAGGAGACACAGAACGGATAACCACAGATTTTATTTTACAAAGGCAGCAGCGATTGGAGTTTCCTCTCAACAGAGCAGTGGAGTAAAAATTATGTCTTCAGTAGGAAAAAAAAACAAAAAGACAATGAAGATGATGAAAAATGAAGAGTTAATTAGGTAGGAATAAAAAAAATCCATGTTTTATTATTATGGTTTTTCTCTAAAAACACGTCTTCTTCAAAACTAATATTCATTCACAGAATAGACCAGTTGACCTCATTTGGCTGCACCAATAGATCACTCAGGGCTCTAAGGAGGATAGACAGCCATGACAAGGATAAGAGTGGCTAAAGTTTGATTTTTTCCTTCCCTTCTGCTCGGGAAACCTTCATGGGCTGGCTGCTGGGAGAAGCTGGCCAGTGGAGGACGGCGGTAATTCAGTGGAAATCAACAATTAGTCATGCCTGGCATGGTGAAAAAAATAAAATTGCATAGGAAAATGAAAAGACAAAGTAGGAACTGCAAAACACAGAAGCAAAGAAGCTGCTTTCCCATTCATTCACCAAAGGGATAAGCAAAGTACATTTCCATATGCCAGAATCCTAAACACAGCCTGGAGTCTTAGAGGCTGGCAGGATCTTCCAGTCACCTGCAGAGTGCACGCTAAATTCCTCTCCTTTTCAGAAGCACACACACCAACTATGTGTGACCTGGCGTGTCTACATAAAGGCACATTTAATTTGTGTTGTTTGGGGTGCCTAGAGATTTCACTTAACGCGCAAAAGTAGTCTCTACTAAAGCAGTCTCTTCTAAATTGTGACATGGTACTTTTTTTTTTCCTTCTTTCTTTCTTTCTTTCTTTCTTTCTTTCTTTCTTTCTTTCTTTCTTCTCTCTCTCTTTCTTTCTTTCTTTTTCTTTCTTTTCTTTCTTCTTCCTTTTCTTTTTTTTTTTTTAAGAGGAAGAGAGAAGTAGAGGTTGGGGAAGGTCAGAAGGAGAGGGAGAGAGAGAATCTTAACCAGGCTCCATATCCAGCGCAGAGCCCAACATGGGCCTCGATCTAATGACCTTGACATCATAACATGAGCTGAAATTAAGAGTCAGACGCTTAACCCAGACACCCCTGTCACACTACTCCCAATTCCTATTCTGCCTTATTTGTCAAAATGTCTGTGTTTGAAAAATGCATCTTTGATCACCTTCATTTCTTCCCTGGTACTCTTACTTCTGATTGTTTTCCCTCTTTTATTTAATTTCTTCAAGTAGAACCTCTGTTTTCTTGAGTGGACTTATCAAGAGTTTCCAGAATCACCTTTTTCCCATTCTAACATAACTTCACATTTGAGCTGGGTGTTCAAATGATCCTCTTTTTGCAATCACATTTCATTTCTCTCCTAATGTAGCTAGCATTCCCAATGGACAACATCAGGTTGCTCAGTTGATTGTCCATTGACTATGGACCAAATGGTCGCTGCATTGTCTGCTGTGATACTCTCTGGAATGCTCGAAACTAGTCATTTCATTCAAAGCCATGAGAAGAATTTTCTTTTTAATGTTAAAATGTCATCACTGTAAGTGAATATGCATTTCATGAAGTCTTCATGTTCTGTTGTATGCTTTTTCACAGGTAGGAAATGATAACACATCTCACTGCATAGTGATTCATGTCATGTGTTATATTTAAATTCTACAGGACAGAAAATATACTTTGAATAGATCACCAGGTCCAAAGAAATTTTCAAGTGTGACATCTACTACCCATGATGTGTGGCCACACTTCACAGTTCTTTGCCCTAATTTAATACAGTATCTTAATATCATATTAAAAATGACTTCTCAAATGTCTAAATAAAAAGGTATGTACAGACAAACTCAATTATGAACAAGAGAATTAATATATTGGATTACTATTTGAAATTAGAACTTATGGTAGTTATTGATTTTTTTCAATCACATATGTATGCACTTTTCTAGTCACCAAATCTCCTTTATTCCTCTAGAGGGAAAAAGTAACAAAACTAAATATATAGATCATAATTATTATCTATTCATATGTATATATAGATATGTGTGTATGTTCATGTATACATATCAAAATATATAATATTATGTAATTAGTTTATTCATTCAAAATAAGAAGTTACCAGCCCTAAAGAACACTGAAGATACACACAATTTCTTTCAAATTGTGAAAAGTGGTAATTCATATTTAAATGTCTTCAACACTTTAAAAATTGTCATCTAAGGGTCCTGCCTGTGCTCTAAAAATGTCTATAATAGAGTTTAGTACCTCTTGTGTAATATTGTATGCATTGCATTTTGTTACACTTATTATACAAATTGAAATGAATAATAATTTGCAGTTTTACATCCCATGAATATTTTTTAGTATTCTCCAGCAGTAGTTAATATGCTAACCAACTTTACTGAAAGGCATACAGATGTGGAAGAAATCTATCTGGGGACTTTAATTATCACCTTGTCAAATTCAAATTATTATCTTGTGAGTTCATTTCCATAAAGTATTCCCTTTGCTGTTCCATGATTTAACATGTGTCTACTTTTTCTTATCTTATTTGTATCTATCTGGAGGCTCTAATCCTTTCAAAGGAGATACTTCTCTGTCAGATTATGATCCTCACCATTAAGGATTTGGTCCAAAAAGGTTTTTTTTATAAACACTTCATTTTATCAGAAGAAACGTCTGTACAATGTGTAAGATAGACTTACTATCAATAATGCTTCACACATCAGACTAAAAACTTTTTTTTTTTTTTACAAATAACATCAACTTTAGGGAGATACTAAGAGAGATTATGATTTGCCAGATATCTTTTGAAAGACCATCATTGCTACATGGTAGGTAACTGTAGGATTTGGAAGATTTGCAGAAGCTACAAGATTAAGCAATGTATGCTGAGACATCTTTTGGGGGGAAGTAGGAGTAGAGAGAGGCAAAAGAGGCAATGAAATATCTGTTGGGAGTCAATGCATTTCTAGACACGTTTAGGGTTAGAGTAGAGGTGGGGGAGAAGGAAAGTCAAGGCTCATCGGAGAAAAGAAACTTTAGTTCATTTAGTTCATTCCCTTTATCATTCATAAAGGGTCAGAATGCAACAGAGTCAGGTCAGAACAGCAATTCACTGAGTTCATTAGGTTGTATGAGATTTATCTTGAATCAAAATTGAAAGTATATGTTTGAAAATGCTGGGCAACTTCTCTAATAAGATGGACAAAAAAATAATACCTTGTTTTGACTTTCCCATAATTTTGAAAGCTTTCTCTGGAAAGATTTAGTGTGATCAAGTGGTATCCTCAATAATTACTAAAATGTATTAAAGTATATCTTCAAATATTCAATAAGCATTGCTCCTACGAACCTCTATTATCACCTGTCACGGGTCCAAACCCCAAAAATTCCAAATGAAGGAATTAGAACATTTTAACTAATAAGATAGTGGCCATAAATTTGTGGCTGAGAGAATGATCTCACTTCTATCAGGTCCAAACCCGGAAATAGACCTCATCTTCAAGGGTTTATAACAGAAGCTGATTTCCTCGGGTAAGAGCATGTATCAGGATGAGGATTTAATATCATGTACTAGAGAAGAGGGAAGGGCAGGCAAAGTCTGTCGTATTGAGGGAAACCCCTGATCCCTCTGAGGGATCCTTAAAAAGAATGAGGAAAAACAGCCAGAAAGACTTGGCTTAGAAAAAAAGCAAGTCGGGCAACAGTAGCCAAGACTGTAAACCAAACAAAAATCAATCTAATTATCTTCCTTGAAAAGGACCTCGCCAGTAGCCCGTCCATTTACCATGAGATCTGCCATGGTCATAATTAGATATTTGCCTCAGAAACCTATCTGGAGAGTATCCATGTTTAAAGTGGTAAATCAAAGTAAAAGAAAATACTTTTTAAATAAACAGGATAATCAATAAAAAAGAAACCTAGTATTATATTACCCCCTTTTGCCAAAACTAACACGGTCTCTCTCAATGGTCTTTATCGGGCAGAAACATATACAGTTCCACCATCTATTACTTGCTTATTCATTCAATATTTCTTCATTTTATAAGTACCTTGACTGGCACTTTCTCTCCTTCTTCTCTCCCTCTCTCTCTCTCTCTTTTTTTAATATTTTTTTAAATTTTTATTTATTTATGATAGTCACACAGAGAGAGAGAGAGAGGCAGAGACATAGGCAGAGGGAGAAGCAGGCTCCATGCACCGGGAGCCCGACGTGGGATTCGATCCCGGGTCTCCAGGATCGCGCCCTGGGCCAAAGGCAGGCGTCAAACCGCTGCGCCACCCAGGGATCCCCCTCTCTCTCTTTTTTACAGATCTTTTTTTTTTTTTTGAAAGAGAGCAGGGTATTTGGGGTGGGGGGGGTGGCAAAGGCAGAGGGAGAAACAGACTCCCCACTGACCAAGGAGACTCAGGGCTTGATCCCAGGACCTTGAGATCATGACCTGAGCTGAAGGCAGAAGTTCAACCACTGAGCCACCCAGGTGCCCATCTTTCCTTCCTTAAGAAGTTGTCTGAGTCTCTCAGATATGCTCGGATTAGTTGTCATGCATTTTTTTTTTTCTTTCCAGGCTGCCTCGTCATTAATGAAGTTACTCAGACCTCAAGAGGAGCAAAAGCTAATGTTTTCACCATGGTTGCAAATGCCACTATTCTAATAAGCCAGGTAATCTCTCTACAAAGTTGCCTATCAGATGCTGTTTCAAATTTAAAAAACAAAAACAAAAACACTGGAAAGCACACCAACCCTAGGCCACCACAGCAAACAGGTTTCTTATTTTTTTTTCCCAAAAGATACAATTTATATGAATTTGGGAGACAAATATCTCTTCCTTACATTTTCATGTGCAAGCTTCTTGCTAGTGGAATTCCCTTTAAAAAATTCTGTGATTCCAGCTTCTTATCTGTCTCCTCATTGTGTTCCAAATTTCCTGGACTGTCATTTAATTCCTCCAAGGTTACCAAGGGTGAAACCATTGCACCATTGTTTTGCAACACATTAGATGTAGTGAATGAACCACAGGTGAAATATGAACAAACAAACAAAAGCAGTTAGACCTGGAATCCAAAGCTGCCAGAAAAAAAAAAAAAAAAAAAAAAAAAAACAGGGGGCAAGAGTGAAAAGCAATCATGTCACCATTCATTTGCACAGAACACTTCCTCAAGTTCTGAGCAATCAAAATTAGCCTAAAACTATTTTCATTTGTTGGTAAGAAACTTTGAAACAATGTTTTTTATGTTTTTTTTTTTTTTCTGTGTTAAATGTAAACAATGCCAGTAGGGTGTTGAGTTGGAGTAGATGAGGAACCTGGGATGATTCTGGAAAGCACTTCTTCCCAGAGAAGCTGACATGTGGCTAAAACTTTGAGGTGGTTGTAAATTTCCCATAGTAGAACTGGGCCAAAGAGGGTAAGGGTGAAGAGTGTGATTTCCTTAATTTAATTTAGCCTCGACAGGCATTTGAGATATTTATCTTTAACTACATCCAAGGCTAATAATTACAACAAATACAAGCATATACAGCTGAGATAAATAAAAACAGCTGTGAATGCATCTGAACATGCAGAAATAATAGAGCTGTCACCTGTGTCTATTTTAAATTAAAGCTTTGCTAAATGCAGTCCTTTGTAATTCTGCGCCAAGTGGTACTTTCAGGGCACATGTTGGAGAGACAGCAGTGAAATGTTGAATCCACATTCGGAATACTGATAATTTGTAGTTTGCCCCCATCCCTCCACTCCTCTGCAGTGAAGAAAGCCATTGACTTCTGCCAACTGACAAGCAATCAAGCATAAAATACTAGTAGCAGACATACCCATGGAGTAATTCCTGCTAATTCTTCCCCCAGGACTCTTTCGGTAAGGAAGCCATTGATTTTGACTTATTTAGGTGAATTTTCCAAAGTGATCCCCTTATAGGGAAGTTTATATTCTAGACCATCTTAGATAAGGAACCTAATTAAATTGCATGGCACTGGTGAAATGAATCAGACTTCTCAAGTTTGCCAAACAGAACTCTTGCCTTGGGATTTGTTTTGTTTAAGGTAGTTTAAGGCAAATGAATGACAGAAAATGTATAACTTTTTTTTTTATTCTCAGTTCTAATTTGTGATCTAGGAATGACTTTAACTGTCTAATGAAGATAACAATAGATAGTAAATATAACTAACAGGGTTTGGTTTTTTTGTTGTTTTTTGTTTTGTTTTGTTTTTTTACATTTTATGCTTTGCAGAAAAAAAAATCAATCCAAGAGCAAATATTATGAGCCATTCAGTATTTGTACAATTCTGGAGAACCACTCTAAGGGATATTTGAAAGAGAAACAGCAAGGCTCTAGTAAAAAAGCAGAGACTAAAATAAATAACATTAACTGAGTGGAAAAAAACCCACCATATTCATCCATATGTGCCTCTGGGATACAAACAAATGTTCCAATTAAAAAAAAAAAAACTGAAGAAGGAGGCTTGAGTTTTGCAGTCTTTTATAAATTCTTGATTCTTCCCCTTTGCGCCTACAAGAGGAGCACGAACGGAGGGCTTTAGGCAGTTGCTGTGGCCAGGTTAGCTCAGGACAAAGAGGGCACAGGATAGATGGTATCAGGCCAAAGCTGGAAAATAAGGAGTAGACAGCAAGAACCATGAAAACACCACAGAAGTTATCATGTTTCTCTCACGTGTGACATCACTGAGTCACCTGAATTCAGTCACCTGGATTCATCGTTTATTGAGGGCTGCTACCATGTGCCAGGCATTAGGACAAGTGATTTGTTCATTCCTCACAATTGTATTAGAATACAGGGTATTGATTTTTCCTCTAGTGTATGAAGACACTGAATACTACATTGCTTGTTCAATGTAAAACAGGTAGGAGGTGATAAAACTTGCTGTCAAAGCTCCAGATAATCTAACTCCTGTTACCATATTTAAGCATTAAAATAGCAATTTTCTTTCTTTCTTTTCTAAAGATTTTATTTATTTATTTTTAAAATTATATATAATATATATGAATATATTTAAATAAGTTATTTAAATAATTTTATTTATTTTTTTACTATTTCTTTCTTTTTTAAAAGATTTTTAAAAAATAAAATAAGAGATTTATTTTATTCATGAGAGACACAGAAAGAGGCAGACACATACGCAGAGGGAGAAGCAGGCTCCCTGTGGGGAGCCCAATGGGGACTTGATCCCAGAATCCTGGGATCATGACCTGAGCTGAAGGCAGATGCTCAACCACTGAGTTACCCAGGTGCCCCTAAAATAGCAATTTTCAAAGTGTGGTCCCTGGACTGGTTGCAGCAGCAGCAGCAACAGCATATGAGGACTTGTTAGAAATGGAAATTCTAAGACCTCCCCACATAACTGATTGGAAACACTGGAAGGGAAGCCTAGAAACCATCCAACTTATTCTGATGTGTCCTGTAATCTGAGAACTGTCCTCAATTTCACTGCCACCAAGTACACTGTAAGTAAACTTGCTACTTTTTAAGTGCCCATTCAACCAACTGAAATGGCTCTTCATTAAATGGCATACCAAGGAGACTGGGCTTATTTGCCAGTTAGGATAATTCTTATCCCATTGAATTAGTAGTGATGATAACTGCTTTGTAGGGACATGGTACATTAGAAAGAAAAGAAGGTAGCCCTTCAGAGAGCATGAATAATAACAAATAGCAGACATCAAAAATATATTTTTAAAATGTACTGCATTTTCTAAGCTTTTGCCATTCTGGATTGATCACATACTTCAGGATATTTGCCAACTAGCAATTAAAAAAAAATCCATTGATGATCCCTGGGTGGCTCAGCAGTTTACTGCCTGCCTTTAGCCCAGGGCATGATCCTGGAGACCTGGATTGAGTCCCACATTGGACTCCCTGCATGGAGCTTGCTTCTCCCTCTGCCTATGTCTCTGCTTCTCTCTCTCTCTCTCTGTGTCTTGTGAATAAATAAATAAATAAATAAATAAATAAATAAATAAATAAAAACTTTTTTAAAGAAATAAATTTTAAATTTATTAAATTTATTAAATCCATTGATAGCACTTTCCTAATAAAATATTGTACAATGAAATCAAGTGAAAAATAAACCCAGTGTTTACCAGGTGCTAGATTTGCTCAGCTGACTCTGAGTGTTCTAGGAATTAGGAGGAGAGGTGACTTTTCAGGAAAAACAAAGCAGAAACAAAGACCTCAATTTATGAATTTATCAAATAAAATTAGATGACGACTTACGTACCTTCCAGTCTGTAATGGTTAATTTCATGCCAACATGACTAGGCTACATGCCCAGTTGTTGGGTCAAACACTAGTGCAGATGTTGCTGTGAAGGTATTCTGTAGATGTGGTAAATAACTACAGTCAGTTGACTTTACATAAAGGAGACTCCCCTCCATCATGTGGTGGGCCTCATAAATGAGCTGAAGACTTAAGAGCTAAACTGAGGTTTCCCAGGGAAGAAGGAATTCTACCTCAAGACAGTGGTCTAGAAATCCTGAGTTTCTAGCTTGCTGGCCTGTCCAATTGATTTTGAACTTACTAGTATTCACCCATCACATGAGCCAGTCTTTTAAATAAATCTCTCCCTGTCTCCCTTCCTCTCCCTCCCTCTCCTTTTCTCTCCCTCCCTCTTTCTGATTCTCTTCCTCTGGAGAAGTCTAGATGGTATACTTTCCAAGTTGATGGTGACAAGGTCTGATGTAGTCAATTTTGGGTCTTGGTGCCCAGCACAACCCCTAGAACCCCAGGCAACAGTAAATGATTTTTCCTACGAGTTGCCATAGCTCATATATGGTGGGGACCTTGAAAGCACTTGGATATTCTGATGCTAGGCAAATATCTGGATTTGAATCCAGAATTCACCCTGGCCTCAAGGAGCCTCAGTGAGTTGGGATAAATAAACATCAGAAAGACTGTCTGGAACACCATAGCTACTAAACAAACCTCAATTCTTGACATCAAGTCTTCATGTTGTTATAGTATAAGCCCCGAGAACAATGAGGCTCAGGAAAAATATCCCAGTGTCTTTATATACAGTGTTCTATATCCCGCTAACTACTTAATTCAGTACATATTGTTTTCCTTAGTTATTAAATGAGGAGCAAATAGCCAAATTAGGCAATTTGCCCCATTTCCCACTGGAATGGGATTTAAATCCATGACTTTCTAATTCCAAACATTCTATTCCTGTGCCTCTAAGAGATGGATCCATCATTTTGATTCTTCTTGGGCATCTTTTCCACACCCATTCCCTGAGGGGCCAGCTGGCTGGCCTGACCCATGACACTAGTTCTGCAGCTCAGAGGAGACAGGACCACAGGGGAAATAATACTCAAATTCTGATGGTGAATACAATTCAGCCCCTCTCCTAATACACCTCACTGATTTGGTTCATATGTGAAATTAGACTTCCAGACACTAGTTTTTTAAAATGTATTTAAAATATACAAATGGCCTTTCAAACTGTGGGTTCAAATCTGTAGGATTCATTTGTAAATAATTGATAGAGATCGTTTTTAAGAAAGACGAGAGATAAATAACATTAAACGTGTATGTGGGTGAACAGAATTCATTTTTGATTGTAGTCATCTTAAAATTAAATATGATGTAAGCAAGGAATAGAATTATTTTGATGTCTATAGAACCATCACAGAGAATTGCTGTATAAAAAGTTTTTGGTTTTGTTTTACATTTTTATTGAGTGGCTATGGTGCTATTGTGCTCATCGAGAGTAGATTTTTTTTTAAGACTTCTCTTTGGAGACAAATAAATTTAATTGATACTAATTTTATTAAAATCCTTAGGAAGCTGTGTAACTTAATGAACCACTTTTTTAGATAGGATAAGTGCATTTGGGGTCTACACTGACTCCAGCTCTCCCATTCACAGATGGAGTTTCCTGGGTCCTATTGGTGTCTCCGTCTATGTTTTAACACAGGTAAATTGGAGTAACATCCAGCCCACAGCTTTGCTTAGAGCTTGTGTTCCCATAATTTGTCACTTGTAAGACAGCCCTGGGATCATTTAAAAACAACCCAAACCAATCAAAACAGAATCTCTGAGGATAGGATTCAAGCATTAGTATTTTTTTTTAATCTCTTCACTGTTACTCAAACTTGGGTGCACTTTGGAATCTCCTGGTAATTTACTAAAGCCTTTGCTGCTGGAGCGCAATTTGAAGACCACTGAATAAAGGAATGTTTCTAAAACTTCAGTGTGTGTAAGGATCATAGATAATTTTGTTAAAATACAGATTTTGATTTAGAGGTCTGTGGCAGGCCTGAGACTGTGTTTCTGAAGTTTCCCAGGTGTTGCTGCTTCTGGTTCCAAGCACACACTTTAGAGAATCAAGGGCAAAGACAGGTAACATAGCTGGTTGCAGGTGTGCAGACATACTGATCCCTTGTTCCCCACAGCCACCTTCATCCACACAGGCATCTGCATGTGCTGGGCCAGTGTTACCACCTTCCACCTGTACCATGATGCAAAGAAATCTGGAAAGATCTGGTTCAGATGTTTAAGTATACAACCTTATTTAAACAGTTACTTGCACATAGTAGCTGTTCAATAAATATTCATCCACACATATTAGAAACTGCTTGCTTTCAAAATGGAACTGTAACAATTACCTGATTCTTTTAATTAGACCTGAAGAAAAGCCAGCTTGCCTGCCCCCACCACAATGATTCCACACTTAATGAGTCATTAAGTTGTCTTTAAGGAATGGTGTTGGAGGGGGTGGCAGGTATCCTCCTCTTGTTTGGTGTCCTTATACACTGTGTGACTCTGGGAGCTCTGAAGATGTAGCAGCTATCTGGAAATGCCATAAAATTATATTCTTTTTTTAGAATCTCTTAATAAAAGATCTCTATAATCAGGACAAACTCCCAAATAAATCCCGAGAATTACATCTGCACTGGCCATTCCCTCCCAGTGAGGGGTGTAAATCCTGAAACTTCCCAGAGGATCTCAGAAGGAATATCCCAAGTAATCATGAGGTTTGCAGCTCTACCACTAATCAGCACTGTGTCCTGAGATAAATTACATAATTTGTTGAGTTCTCAATTACCCCATTTGTAAAGTGAAAGTAATGTCTTCCCTGAATAATTCACAGGAATAGTATAGAGGAAAAAACAGATATAGTAAGTCTGAAAATTAGAGAGCTGCATAATAACACATCACCACCATGATCATTTATATTATTTATACTCAAACTGAATGGAAGCAGCATGCTATTTATACTGGTTTCTTCTGGCTGCTAAATAGATTTCAAGGATGATTCTGCATCAACATTACTATTCCAAAATAAATAAAGGTTACATTATAGGTTACTTCTCACCCAAAATTGTGAAGAAATATCTTTAAGTCTAAGTCTTTATATGAAATTTGCTCATCATAAATAATAACATTTGTTGAGAAAATAAGTAGGTTGCTAGTATGGTAGCATAAAGTTTTACATGGTAGTTCTAGAGTACTTGAATGCTTCCTATTAAGACAGCCAAGTTATAGGCAATCATGTCTGTTTAAAATAGAGACAAACTTACATTAAGTAATTACTTTAAAAGATACAAGTGAGTCACATTTCTAGAAAACTCCTAAACTAATTTTAAATTTAGATAGCAAGAATTAATTTTATAGTAATAAACTAGATTAACTAATTTCTTAGCCTTTTAGGGAGTTGCAGAGATACAATGCCTCTTTTTCTCTTCTATTCCTTTTTTTTTACATATTAATACATCTTTCCAAGCTGAAATAGATTGGTCTGAGCATTGTTTTTTTGTAAATGTTGCAATGACTTCATCATCATAGGTTGTCTTTTTTCATATACATCTTCCTGCTCATATAACTGTGCATGCACTGTGACTCCAATGGTTGCTATATTGGGAAGTTTGCAGTGGCTTATTATTTTGATCAGCCAAGGTAAATCTTCCTTAAATTAAAAAAAGGGGGGATTCTCTACAAATAAAAATTTCACTGTGTGTTTCTATGAGCTTGACGATTTTTGATACTTCATATTAGTGGAAGCATAAAGTATTTGTCCTTTCATGATGGCCTTAGTAAGGGGTCCTCCAGGTTCATCTATGTAGGCACTAGGAAAGAAATGGGCAGTTGCTGTTCAGTGAGTGTAAGTTTCTGTTATGCAAGATGAGTAAATTCTAGAGACCTGCTGTACTGTATCTCTATATTTAACAATACCATATTGTGTGCTTAAAAATGTGTTAGGGTACATGGGTGGCTCAGTTAGTTAAGTCTCTGACTCTTCATTTCAGCTCAGGTCATGATCGTGAGATCAAGCCCCAGGTCAGGTTCTGTGCTGGACATGGAACCCACTAAGATTCTCTCTCCCTCTCCCTCTCCCTCTCCCTCTCCCTCTCCCTCTCCCTCTCCCTCTCCCTCTCCCTCTCCCTCTCCCTCTCCCTCCCCTTCTCCCTCTCGCTCTCCCTCACCTGTGTGTGCCCCCCCCCACCTCTCTCTCTCAAAAATTGTGTTAAAAGGGTAAATCTCATGTTAAATGTTCTTACTATAACATAATCAAAGTTCTCTTGGGACTTTTCATTTCAATAATGAAAGTCTCTGGAAGTTGACTACATTGGAGAATAAACTCATTGACAATTCTCAAGAGATTTGTCTCTGGAGGCTCAGTTAACATCGCTAATAAATGTTTAAATGATGGTCAGACAAACATCATAAATTACAACCGGAGGATCTGTCTCAGAATCAAGACACATTAGAAATGAGAGACTTTTAACTGGGAAACAAACTGAGGGTCGGAGAAGGGGAGGTAGGTGGATGATGGGGTAACTGGATGACGGGCACATTATGTGATGAGCACTGGGTGTTATACTATACGTTGGCAAATTGAATTTAAATTAGAAAAAATAGAGATAAAGTAGCAGCCTGAATTTCTGGAAGTATAGAAAAGACAGGAGGATATATCTGATAGATCATATTCACTTGTTTTCTTGAGAGATCATTTCCTTTGATGAAGGTGATCACAGGGCTTCAGGTCTTGGCTTGACCCTCTTGTCTTTCATCTGAACCAATGTATATATTCGGCATATAAATTAAGAAAACTCACAACCCCCCCCCCCTCACCACCTTCACTGATGGAAAGAAAATCTACACTGTACATCCTGGCATTGGAACCCCTCCCTCACATGACCAACACCCTGTGAGGATCATGGAATGTGTTCCAGACTCTGCCAATCAGCTGTACACCAGCCCGCAAGGTGGGGAGGCCAGACACTCGAGGCTCCTGGAGGTGACAGACACCAGCTGGGAGCACCAGCCATGGTTCATCAGTGGCTCAACAGGCAACCTCACAGCCCTGAAGTTTGAATTTTGGTTAGTTCTTGTCTCTGGTCTTCTGGTCTCTCTGTCATATGCAGAGTCTATGTGTCTGTGAAATCCCCAATACCTTTTCAGTAAAATACATTCCCACTAAAACTCCCCAGAGGTAGTTTTTAAGGCTTATAATCATTTGTGGTTTTGATGTTTGTAATGGTGTAATATTTAGTTAGAATTAAAATTGTTCCCCAATAAACTATAGGAGGGGTTGGTGGAACCTTTCACTATATCTTGACATGTGCACAAGTCAAGTGTTCATTTTTTAGTGGGTGGCAGGAAGAATATGTTTGCATTTCCAATGTGCTCCCACATATATGGATCGATCCCCATGGCTCCTCTTCACCTGCTATGTCAGGCACCATCCCTGGCACATAGTCATGGGTCATGAAATGTTAGGTAGGAGTATTTGCAAATGATCTAAACTTTGCAGGTTGACTACAGTGGCTTTAATGAGGCTCTATTTTCGATTGACAATTGGTAGGTGACAGGGGTAGCAGAGTATAATCTTTCCATCCCTGTGGGACAGATGTGATTAAAACAAAGCAAAAATGCCATTCATGATGATAAATAACTGAAACAGTAAATATGTGCGCCACCTTCTTATCACTCAGGTAGGCTGGGAATGGATAATATAAGAAGTTATCATAAAGCACTTTACAAAGTGGAAGAAAAATGTTGAATTCTAACAATAGTTTCACTTGCGTTGGATTCCATGGGGGATCATTTTATTTGTTTCAATAATTTCAGGAGTTTCCTGCAGCTTCCCTCCCATGATGCACATGAACATTTATAGGAATCATATGATTAATTCCTAACAACGTAATGCCATTTTCTTCTAGAATTCCAGATTTCTATGTCCCGGGAGGAAGCTGTTGGCAAGTGACGTCTCTGTGTGCAAGCTTTCCTTTATTTGCACATCCCTGATAATCTTAAACTCCCCTTAAAAGCTAACCTGGAAGGTGGCAAATTTCAAAGACATTCACATAGAAAGTTGCAGTTCCTTTCAAGTTCCTCTCTTTTTAGTAGTTTCCCAGTGGTCAAAGCGGTAAGTACTTTGCCAGAAGCGAAGTTGTGGGAGCAAAAGGCTGGGGCAAAGGCCACTCAGGTATTTTATGCCATGATCCTCCCAGGGCTTGAGTTCCCTGAAGAGAGGATGCTGACCAGCTGAGCCGGCAGTATTTGACTGCCCTGCTCCCCCGGTCTATTGGAAGAGAAAGGCGGAGTGTAATTTGCTAATGCATACTTGATATACCCAGTTAGGTTGCAGTGCAAAGTTTTCTTCTTGCCTTCCCTACTTTGTGGCTCATTTATTTGGCTTAAATGTCTTCATCTGCAGAAAAATACAGGGATATGTATTTAATCATGGAGAAGATTAAAGTCAAAACTTAAATTAAAAATGTAATTTTTTGATAATGTTTCATTGTTAAAAGTACCCTCGGTGTTCTGTTATGTGTACGGATAATTATGCATGGTTCTATGCTGCGTGTAGACACCCCGTAGTCTCAATTAAATATTATAACTACTTAATGAAAGGCAACAGGGATTTTTGCAGCTAGTAATTATAACCATAACCAGGAATTGAAACTTTTAATTCAGCCTCAGACTGCTTAATAAGTTAGAAAATGAAATGGTGGTGGCCATTATGTCTCTAAGGGAACTTTTCATGACAGAAGAATATATATATATATATATATATATATATATATATACACACACACACACACACACACATATATATATATATATATATATATATATATATATATATATACACATACAGTGAGCAAAGGTTAAATTCAAGATTATGAATCCTGGAAATAAGAGGAAAAGAAGTTAATGATAAAGTCTTACATCTTTTGCTTTCACAATAATAATATTACAAATTTTAAAGTATAGCACATCATCCTTTTATTTGAGAAAGCAAATATATGTATATATTTATAAATATAAATGCTTTAACATAGGATTTCAACAATTCTTTTTAAGACAAAGTTTCTCTCAAATGCATTGAATTTCAAGACTGAAAAAAAACTGAGAGTATCTATTATCCAATCCCATAGCCCATGCCTGAACTCTTGCTACCTAATCATGGATTAATATGCTGCTTCATGAAACCTCCATAAACACAAAAGAAACCCGGAAGTGATACAAGTTTGGAAGACAGGAGCAATTCTTTCAATACCCAATTAGTGGTTTAATTAATATCGCCTTTGACCTGTCCCTTTATCTATAATCATCTGCCTTAGACTTTCCCATTTTAAGGCAGGGGCCTCTCTGACCTCATCCAATGGTCTGGGTCTCATCTTGTGATGAGACAAAGTTTTGGGCCAAACAGCTGACTTGATAGATGCAAACGCCACAGAACAATCATGCCTTTAGGCTTATCCATGGCCTGGTAAGTGTGTAATTGGACTTGCTATTTCTTTTTTTTTTGTTTTTTTTTTAAGATTTTATTTTTTTTTGAGAGAGAACGAGAGAGAGATAGCAAGAGAAAGCATGAGTGGTGGAGGATGGGGAGTGGGAGGGAGAAGCAGACGCCCCCTCTAAGCTGGGAGTCAGATGCCGGGGTGCTCCATCCCAGGATTCTGGGTTCATGACCTGAACCGCCCAGGTGCCCCTGAACTTGATACTTCTAACTTACAAAGTATTTTTTACTTTTCCTTTTAATTCTTTCAAGGACTCTAGCCCCACTATATTTTCACATTTCTGATCAATTCAGGATCTATCTATCTATCTATCTATCTATCTATCTATCTATCTATCTGCTGTTTTATCCTCTCCAACTTACAGCCACCCATGACCTTTTGTTCTATGTGCCTTATTTTCTCAGTTATTAAGCTTTTGGATTTTGTGAGCAAGATTTTCCCATTGACCATGTGATTATGCATTTCCTGGAAAATTTATTTTTTTAAGATTTATTTATTTATTAGAGAGAGAAAGAGCACAAGCAGGGGGAGTAGCAGAGGGAGAGGGATAAGCAGACTCCCTGCTGAGCAGAGAGCCTGATGTAGGGCTCCATCCCAATAGCCTGGGATCATGACCTGAGCCAAATGCAAACACTTAACCTACTGAGCCACTTGAGCACCTCTGCTGAGACCTTTAAAGTTATAAAAAACAAAAATTCTAAATGGTTATATTGTGACCCGGGCTATTTTTTAAAAAACAGAACAAAAAAATAGCAAGGAAACAAAAATAGGAGGCACTCTGCAATGTGGTAGGGAAAGGTCTGAACTGATGTAGGATGATCACAGCCCTAGGGTCCAAAGGAGGTGAATAAAAGGACCCCCTTAACCGTTTGGTGCCAATGTGGTCAGGAGTATCCTGCATCCCTTGGGAGGATGATCTAAATGACCTCTCCCTGCACCACGTATGTTTTGAATATTCTTAAGTATAATATTTTAGGGCCCCTGTGGTCAGACACTGATTGGCCAAATCCCAACTTGTACCTCTCTTTCTAACTGATGCTGAGCTGCTAATACCTGCCAAGCCTACCTCCTGCTATAATTACAGGAAATCCATGAGACGAGTTTTCTGACTTTCTGTTGTTGACTATAAGTGCACTATATATGCAAAGTATCATTAATAATAAATGTTGGGCAGCCCGGGTGGCTCAGCGTTTAGTGCCACCTTCAGCCCAAGGTGTGATCCTGGAGACCCAGGATCAAGTCCCACGTCTGGTTCCCTGCAGGGAGCCTACTTCTCCCTCTGCCTGTGTCTCTGCCTCTCTCTCTGTGTCTCTCATGAATAAATAAATAAAATCTTTAAAAAATAATAATAATAAATGTTGAATATTCCAATCTTCCAACTAACTTACCGGCATTAGAATAGAAATGTGTGATATTAAAACTGAAGCCAGAGATGACTTCTTTCCTTCATATTTCAGCTGGATGTGTATGCATTGCAGATTAAATGACTTATTTTACAAGGAAAATAAACCTCATGTCAAGCTTTGTAGGCAGTCAATTTTCAAAGGACCACACTTCTCTATAGCGGTGGAATACATTTTTGAGAGCTTAGTGAAATACCATTGATAATAACTAGAACTATTTATAAGGGTAGAAATAGTAAAGGGTAAAACATGTTTCTAAGAATTTTAAATATTTACTACACACATCGTAGTAACTTTGTCATAAGACAAAAGTGACCCAGCATGGCAAATGTGGAAACAAGAACAGAAATATGTGCAAATGAAACAGACATGGAGGATAAATAAAAGATTGCAGTTGCAGCAGACAAGACAATAGGAGCTTTGTCCCCTTCCCAGCCAGAGAAAGTACATGGGCTAATAGGATTTGCTATACCTCGGTGAGGCACTCTTGCCTTCAACTTCTCCATTTCCTGCCCTCCTCCCCACAAAACTAGAGTGTGTATAGTCAGTGAGGTGGTTGGTACTGCATTATTTTTATTTAGTTTTCATTATTTTCAAAGCCTTCTTTTTACAGGAAATCTAGAAGGCATTCATTATAAAAAATGGATATTTAAAGTGATATTTCCAAAATGATCATCTAATAAAGTCCTTAAACATTGGTTTAACTACTCAGTATTAAATTAACCATTTTCTTAATATTTATCTGACCTGGACAATGAGCAAAGATGCAATCAAAAATCAATTACTCACCTTCTCATGCTGCCTACTCAGCCCCTAACCCACTTTGGGAGGGACACCCCTGCTGCTGAATGAATACAGAGTAGATGCCACAATGGAGGGGTCCACTTGCAGGTGATAAAAAGTCTTCTAGTCACTTTTATTCTCAAGAATCATCTCATTTTGTTAATTACAGTTCTCTGTATTCCCCAAGAATCAAAACATCAGTATCTGTTTAAAATTCCTTTCAAGAGGGACGCCTGGGTGGCTCAGTGGTCAAGCGTCTGCTTTTGGCTCAGATCTTGATCTTGGGGGTCCTAGGATCGAGTCCCACATGGGGCTCCCAGAGAGAGCCTGCTTCTCCCTCTGCCTATGTCTCTGCCCCTCTCTCTGTGAATGAATAAAATCTTTAAAAATAAAATAAAATTCCCTTCAGGAGGTTTGCCAATTCAGTTGACAAGGAGGAAAGTTTCCTATGTTTTAGGCTGAGGCTCCTGTCCCCTCCCTCTCCTCCACCTCAGCAGGACTGTGGCTGCTGCAGGACCCCAAGTGAAAGGTGGTATGGGCCCTGATGACCTTGTTGACTTGCCCCTTTATAAGCTGCTGTTGGATTCCTCCCTGCTGAACCCTCTCAGGGGGGCCCTCCCATGGCAGGGGATCCCTCGCATGGCCCCTTATGCCCAGGGACACATACTGCAGGGAGGGGAGGCAGGGGTACTCACAGCTCATCTACCATCTCTCTGGGGAGAGGCAGCATCTTCCTTTATGCCCTGTGATGACTGGGCAGCAGGTCCAAAGCCTGGGATATACACCTCTTTGCAAGTCACTCAGTGTAACTGACTTTTGAAATCCACCTGTCTCTTCCCACAGATTATTTTTATTCTCTCTCTCTCTCTCGATCTGAAATTTTACTGTAATTGTGTAAGAGTCACAGGTTTTCTTGAATATGTTGATTATTGTCATTTGCCAGTTCTGGATACTTCTCAGATACAGTCTATTTCTCTCTCTGCTGCCTTTGGACCTCCAGGGAGCAGTAAGTGAATCCTTTACATTTTTTCTTCTGTGCATGTTAGGTTCTCCTTCCCAATCCTCATTTCCTGGCTCCTTTGTGTTACATTCTAAAAGATTACATCCACCTCTTTCTGTACAGTTAAGTCTCAGGGGTGATTTTCCAGCTGCCACATCCAACTTCATGAATTATTTTGTAACTGAAGTTCCACTTGGTTCTTTTATTATTATTATTGTTATTATTATTATTTATTATTTTAAGATTCATGTATTTATTTTAGAGAGAGACGGAGTGCATGAGATGGGGAGGGGCAGAAGAAAGACAATCCTCAGACAGACTCCTCCTGAGCCTGGAGCCCACCACGGGGCTCGATCTCATGACCCTGAGCTGAAAGCAAGTCTGAACACTTAACCCACTGAGCCACCCTGGTGTCTCTACTTGGTTCTTTTCAACATCAGTTAGTTTATTCTTTACCTTTCCTTTTTCCATGATTTTATAGTTGGCCCTTGAATAATGTGGGGTGAGAGGTGATAGCCCCCCACAGTTTGCTATAACTTCTGACTCCCTAGAAACTACTAATAGCCCCTCACTGTTGGGCTTAGATCAGTCTACGAAAGCCTTAGGAATAATATACACAGTCGATTCACACATATTTGGTATGTTACACATATTATATACTGTGTTCTTACAATAAAGTAGGCCAGAGAAAAGAAAATGTAATTAAGAAAATCATAAGGAAAACACATTTATTTATCAAAAACTATCCACATACAAGTTAGCCTGTACAATTCAACCCTGTGTTGTTCAAGGATTAACTGTATTTTCAAACTAGCCTTCTATTTTTTTAACCTATTACATATAGTTGTACATTTTTATATTCTGTTGGGGAGCGCACTAATATCTGATTTCTTAAATAGCTTTATTTTCAATGCTTCTTGTTTTTGCAGACTCTCACTCTTTCTCATTTCTTTAGTGTAATTTGGCAGTAAGTGTACATTTTCCTTACAAGAATTCATTTGAGTAAAAGAATTGTAATAAAATACTCCAAAGAGGATTTGTATTGCTCCTGCATACTAAATTTACTTTAAAATATACTTGGGAGTTTTTGCAATTCATTTTTATTATTTTTTTTTAACACACAGAGAATGTGGACGGTAGGTCCAGCCTTTTTCTCTTCTGTCTTTTTCTTTTTCTCCAGGATGGCTGGGAGGTGTGTGGACAAGTGCATTCGTATGTGTGTGCATGTCTGAGTGTGCACGTGTGTTTAGCTCCTGTGTGGTAGCAGGTTTAAGGACAGGCTGTATACTCTGTGTCACCTGTAGAAACGGGGCGACTGGAGTTCTGGTTCACCACTACACCAAGGGTTTAGTCTCCGGGTGGCTCCAGCCCCTATTGGGATGCTTTGCCCATATAGGCTCCCACTGTTCTTAGCAAGTTCTGTCTTATTTCTTGCATTCTGAGAGGACATGCAAACCGACGTAAAACAACATTTTTGCCAAACTTCCTCAAGGTCAAACCGATTTTAGAATTTTACTTCCCTCTCCAGGTTTCCTTCTGTATTTTGTTGTCAAGTGAGAATTCTCTCTTTCTTGTACACTGATTCATGTATGAAACATATATATCCCATGACTTTCAGGATTTTTCTTAGCAGAACAATCAGTGAATTACCTTGTCTCTCATATTGCCAGAAGTGGAAAATTGTGCGGAGAGGATTTAGATTCCGAGAAATGTAATGAAATCTTGCAAATGAATAAATGCTTCACAAAATGTAGTCTTTGTCTGCCCAGTGCCCCTCACCTACTTTAAGTTTATTATTAAAATAAAGCAATAGACTGTTACCTTTCTCAGATCTATTTAACTAAATCGTGAACTTGCAATTTGACACAGATTTGGAAATAATTTATGTATTTATGTACTGCTTTAAAAATGTTCTGTAAGGATACTGGATAATTGACATATGTAGGTTTTAACAGCAACAGTACTATAGTAAGAAGAAGCTGGTGTATAATAATGAAGCACACTGCATAATTCTTAACACATAAGTACCAGATTTCCATTTTATAAATTTAACAGATTTCTTTTTAGTGGTGGGATGGTGATTTTTTTTTTATTTTTATTTTTATGAGTTTATGTTGTTGGCTGTAAATTAGAATATTCTAATTGCTTTCCTTATGGGCATTTTGAACACATTCTGTATATGTTCCACTATACAGAACCCTTCTTCATGGATTTCAGTGTTTAAAGCTGTAGACATGCTGTGTCTCCACACTCAAGGAATGTACTGTAATTTTCAACTTAGCTGGGTCCTGCAACATGGTCCTCATACCATGGATGGTTGATAAATTTTTACAGACTGAGTAATCTGTGTGATTAACCTTGATTTATGGTTGACCAATGCAGTTGGAGAAAGGAAAAGATCCTTATCTGGATCAGGTTCTTTATTTGGAGCTAATGCTGATCTCATACCAGGGCACCTTTGCAGATGACAGCCATCACTGTGACATTACTTGTGGACCTACATATATTCACAGTCACTGTTAAGAAATTAACTCAAGGGATGCCTGGGTGGCTCAGTGGTTGAACGTCTGCCTTTGGCTGAGGTCGTGATCCCGGGGTCCTAGGATCAAGTCCTGCATCAGGCTCCCTGCAAGGGGCCTACTTCTCCCTCTGCCTAGGCCTCTACCTTTCTCTGTGTTTCTCAGGAAGAAAGAAAGAAAGAAAGAAAGAAAGAAAGAAAGAAAGAAAAGAAAAAAGAAAAGAAAAAAGGAAGGAAGGAAAGAAGGAAGGAAAGAAGGAAAGAAGAAGAAAGAAAGAAAGAAAGAAAGAAAGAAAGAAAGAAAGAAAGAAAAGAAAGAGAAAGAAAGAAAGAAGAAAGAAAGAAAGAAAGAAAGAAAGAAAGAAAGAAAGAAAGAAAGAAAAAGAAAGAAAAACTAATTTGGAAAAGCAACACTTCGGGTATCTTTGCTTTAAAAAGAACACAGGCTTCACAGCTGAAGCTTTTTACTCACGCCTTAACTGAAAATCCTTAAGAAAATGGATTTATTCTAGCTTCCCACATTCAGAGCAGGCATTGTCCATACAAACACTATTGGGACCTGAAGTCCCTACAAATTTCTACTTTTCGAGTCCTGCTAAGCACTCGGCATCAGCCTAGAAAGTTGGCATCTGTGCCATCTTAGCCCCCCTGTTTCTCTATCTGGCCTGCTGATTCCTCTTCCACAGAAGCCCCTCTAATTTCAGTGTTCCCCACATTCTACCCCCAGTCTGCTACCCCAAGGGGATCAGAAGATACTTTCTTTATTTACTTCACTGAGGAAGCTGAAATCCATCTCATCTTCCTGGTTCCCACTAAGAAGTTTACAAATCTTGGCAGTCTCTCTCTCTCTGCCTTCCTCTACACCCCTCCTTTTCATAAAGTAATGGTCACGGTGGCCTGGATGGCAGAAACTAACAGGCTAGAAAACGAATAAAGACCACAAAGTCATGGGGGAGTATGTTTCCACTCAAGTAGCATCCAGTGATGTGAAGATACCCTGTTTCCTTCCTTGGCATGTCTCGCCTTCCTGCAGTTTCTGCATCCACTGGCCGAGCATCAGGCTCCCCAACTTCATATAAGCAGTTGCCTTGAAACACCACACGTCACGTTCACAGCTAGAACTCAGTCATATGCCACACCTCACTGAAAGGATGTCTGAGAAATGAACCTCACTGGGGGAGGGACACTCCAAAGAGAAATGGGACTAGATTTAATGGCCACTCTGCCATAGCACCTGTCCTTGCCCACGCTACTCCACTCTCTTACCCCCACCTCAATGCTTTGCTGGGTTTTTTTCTACTTTATTCTTAATCACTTCTCCTCACCCGGCTTCTCCTCAGCATATTAACAATATCATATCTCATCCTTCTGAAGAAATTATTTTCTTCCCTTTCTTTCATTGCATCTCCTCCAAAGAATAGTTATCACAGTGCCTGTGATTGGTCACCATCATCGCCATCATGGCCACTCACCGCATCAACCAGTCTCCTCCAGGGCCTTCTTTTAAGTACCACTGTGAATATTTATCCCCGGACTCCGCTGACAGTATCTAAAGAATAACGATCAATGACCTTACTGTCAAAATCCATAAATTCTTCTTATTTTACATTTTGCTTTACAGCTCTCCAGAATCACATTCTGCTGACAGTTCTTTCCGTTGTTTCCATGACACTGTAATCCCCAATTTGCTGTCTTGCTTATTCTGGCCAGTCTTATAGCCTCTCCTGAGGCATTTCCTCTAGCCCTCTTCTCTCTGCACACTAATGGTATTACTACGACTTTATCATCACCTAATGATTTCACAATTACTCTTCTCAGGGTTACAGTCAAATGCATTATCCCCATGCTTCATCATTCCCCAAGTTCTAGCCTCACATGTTGGACTACTGTCAAACATCACAATCTGTTATCTCAAAGATGCTTCAAATGCAACATGAGTTCCCTAAAGTCATCACCCTTACTGACAAGAAGGTGTCCACCGTCTCTGAATTCCACCCATCCCCCTGGTCACCCATGTTGGAGAATTTAATTCACCCTCTTCCTCATCATCGTGCAGGACTACTCATGGTGCAACTCTGTTAGTGCTACCTTGTTGATATTTCTAGTACCTTCACTTCCCACCTGCATTCTCACCATCGTATTCTGACCATACTGGGGTATCACCTTCCCTATCTGTTCTCTTTATTGACAACAAAGGCAATCTTTGAAAATGTAAAGTAGATTAGATCATTGCCTTGTTTAGAATTTTCAATAACTCTCATTCACTTTTTACTGTTGCATAACAAATTAATAACACACTAAATGACTTACGATAGCCTGCTTTTATTATCTGACAATTCTGTAGGTCAGAAGTCTTAGTGGGGAAGTGTGTTGACTGGGTCCTCTGCTCAGGGTCCCACAAGGCTAAAATCACTTGCTGGACTCTCATTGGGAAACTCTGGGAAATATCTGCTTTTAAGATCACTCAGGTTGTTTGTTGGCAGAATTCAGAACGATGATTGTAGCATTATAGCACTGAAGTTCCTAAACTCTTCCTGGTAGTTGTCCAAGGTTCATTATAAGCGTTTGGTGGTCACTGACTTTCCTTGCCCTTTGGCCTCAAGCATTTTCCAATCATCATGGCATGTTGGGATATGTCCGTGTTCCTCCTGTACTTTATCTGTCTCCATTCCTCTCTGCTTTTAAAGGCTCATGCAGTGACACTGGGCCTGCCTGTGGTATCCAGTATCATCTATTTTAGGTTAGTTGATTAGCAACATTAGTGACACCTACAAAGTCCCATTTGCCATGCACATGCCATTACCATGAGCATGACACCTGAAAGTGAAGGTCATAGGAGATAAAGTCATGCCTACCACACAGGGTAGAGTTCAAACCACTTAGTGTGACATGTAAGAAGAGCCATTTTAACTCATCAACCTTATTAACCTTCCAGGTTTATCATTCACTCAACATCTAAGACAACCAAATATCTCCCTTTCCCTGGGACAATTTTGGTTTATGCACGTTATTCTAGGGTAAGAATAAATAGCATCCTTTTAATATTCCAATATGTCCCAGTTTGGACAATAAATGAAATGGTCACTGTTGTGGACTGTGTCACTCCAAAATTCCTCTGTTGAAGCTCTAACTTCCCTCCAAGGGAGTCAGGAAAGTTCAATGAAGTCATAAATGTGGGCCCTCATCCAGTAGTGCTGTGTCCTTCTCAGAGGAGACAGCACAGAACTATCTCTCCCTCTCTGTGTGTACTCACTGAGGAAAAGACCACATGAGGATGTAGAGAATCTGTGAGCCAGGAAGAGAATCCTCCTCAGAAATCAAATCCTGCTGAGCCTTCATCTGGGCTTCCAGTCTCCAGGATCATGAGGAAATTAATGTATTTAAGCTCCCAGTCTATGGCCTTCTGTTAGGGCAGCCCTAGTGGGCCAATGTAGGCACATACCTATATCCCATGTCCTTCCCATTGTCCCCTACTTCCTGGTTTCCAGAAATCAACAGCCTTTCCACAGTTCATTGACTTTCTTAGCAGTTTCTATGTCTTCCACTGCTCAGAATTCCCTTGTTTTGATCATCTGTCAGGAATATTCTTATTTCATAGACTCAGACTCCACTTCTCTGAAGCCACCTTCACATCCACTCCTGATAATGCTTTACTCCTTCCTTTTCCTTGTCCCTATACTTTCCATATCACTCCCATGGCAACTAAAACCTTCCCTTTTTATTCCTCTCTTCCCTTACTAGACTATACTTCATCAAGCATACACACTGTATCTTATCTAGCTCAATATTACCACATTCTAAAAGACTCAGTGGGGCAGCCCAGGTGGCTCAGTGGTTTTGCACCACCTTTGGCCCAGGGTGTGATCCTGGGGACCCAGGATCAAGTCTCATGGCAGGCTCCCTGCATGGAGCCTGCTTCTCTCTCTGCCTGTGTCTCTGTGCCTCTCTCTCTGTGTGTCTCTCATGAATAAATAATAAAATATTTTTAAAATAAAAAATAAATAAATAAAAGATTCAATGAGTGTCTGGGCCTTCCAATGTTTCCATCTGAAAAGGAAATGCATGAAAGAGACACTGAACAGAAACTCATTATGACTCTACTGATGATAGTATTTGGCAAGAAAACCCCAAAGGAAGGCTTCCAGTCAGATGACTTAGATTTACGTTACAGCCAACCATCTTGGTGTATCGCTAACTGGGATGAAGACAGAACTCCGTACTAGGAGAGCATCAACCATCTATATGGGGCATGAGAGAGCCACACATTCTAGGATGGCTTTGGAGGAGAAGGCATTTCAACTAGATTTTTTTCTGAAGAGTTTGGGGCTTCAGTTCTCAGACAAAGTCAGAGTAATTTTACCACTTGATGAAGTAAGGATAAGGTGTGTTAACGTATCAGTCGACTTTCCCTCTGCACTTCTAGGGAGAACAATGGTGCAGCTGGCAGTAGATGGTCGTCAGCAAGAATTGCAGTGGGGCTGGAGAAGAAGAAGTGGTAAGCTAAGTCATAGGACCAGACTCCTCTGCCCTGCCCCTCTGCAATCCAGGTCAGTGTGAAAGAATGATGGTTTCTTAAAACATATCAGAACGCAGACTGACTGACAAGCAGATGATGTGATGTCCCTTGCACTTCTATGGATTGCCAGCCTGCTTCAAGTGCTGTACACTGATGATAGGGGTGTAATTGGCTGAATGCAGTAAATGTTGATTGTACGTAGTAGAAATAGAATTGCTGTGCATGGCAAACTTTGTGGAATGTATGCATGCTGTAGCTTGGAGTTTCTTTCTTTTTTTTTTTTTTTTTAGCTTGGAGTTTCTATGCAAGGTAGATGCTAAGCTACATTTCCTAAAGCTCAGCAAAATGAAAGAAAAACCTTCCTGCATAGGAAAGCATTTCCACACTCCACATATTCTTAGGGAGAAAAAAAAATCATGATTTGCAAATACAGTCAAATGAATGTGCATTTCCAAATGAGACTGCTTAGACAAGGTGCTTTGTAAGAAAACTCGTGCTTGGTGTTTGGCTTTATTACAACCCTCTACCTCAGTTTTGCTCCATAGAATCTGTGATAAAATTGTGTCTATAGTGTATCTCTGTGGCATAATGGACTGATAGTTCCTTAAAATATAATAGCATTTTGTGTACTACACAGTTGATGGTTTATTCTGTAGTCAAATTACAGCCTTTTTTTCTAATATGGAAAAAACAAGGTGATGCTAAATTCTTTGTAGTTGAGAGGCTTACAGGTTTTTTTATGACAGAATTTAAAAGCTCTACAAGCAAAATTGTTTAGTAAATAACTAATTTTTATCTCAGTAATTTTTTTTATTTTATTTATTTTATTTTTTTATTTTTTTATTTTTTCTATTTTTTTAAATTTTTAAAATTTTTTTTATATCTCAGTAATTTTTGCATTTTGTAAAAGAACTACAGCCTATTTATGATTAGTCTTTAATTTGTGTAAGTAACTAGAGAACAGTGTGCTCTTGAGGCTGCACAGAGATGTGTTTTCCTTATATGCCAAGTGTCCTAGAAGGGAAAGAAAGAAGAAATGCGGCATTCACTGGTCCCTTTTATATGAATACACCTTTACATTTTCTCATTTAATCTTCCTTCTAACAATATATAAGTTATAATATATATAACTCACTGCCGAACATGAGTGCTTCATATGGATAGTCTCACTGAAACCTCGCAATCTCTTTATGGGGCAGGTAATACTTTCATTATTTCATAGATGACATATGACATGTGCCATGGAGAAGCTAAGTAGTGTGAATATAGCCTTTATGTAGCAGAGATAAAATGACTCTTGGTCAGGTTTATCCTTATACACAGAGATGACAAGATCAGCTGTACAGAGTGCCAAAAAACTTGACAGTGAGATCCAACATTTCATTGGTTTGAAGTGGAAATTCCTGGATTTGAGCCTTGTTATGTATTACCTCAAAATCAAAGTTATTTAAGTATGTTGGGGAACCCCCATTGGGAACAGTGGAGTGACATATTAAGCTCCTAACTAGAGACACTAAAACATTTGCCAGAATGACAAGAGAACTACTTCTACTATATAGCCTTGTCACAGTAATTTTTCTGTTCCAGTTGTTAGCAGAGATGCATTCACCCATGAAGTCTTCTGCACCACATGGCATTGCTGGAACTTGGTCTAAACTTTAGGGACAGACAGACTGGTCTGAAGAGTCCAAGAGGGCTACTGTCACATTAACTAGCATCTTAGCAGCACAACTGGGATTCTGGGCTTGGCTGGAACACCTCCATATATCCTCCCAGAATGGGATTCTTACATGGCATCCCAGATCTTATGGAGAGAATGTTCAAGGGAGCTAGCAAAAATCTACAACATTTCTGGGATCCCTGGGTGGCGCAGTGGTTTAGCACCTGCCTTTGGCCCAGGGCGCGATCCTGGAGACCCGGGATCGAATCCCACATCGGGCTCCCGGTGCATGGAGCCTGCTTCTCCCTCTGCCTGTGTCTCTGCCTCTCTCTCTCTCTCACTGTGTGCCTATCATAAATAAATAAAAATTAAAAAAAAAAATCTACAACATTTCTTAGGATCTGGTCTCAGAAGTCCCAGAACATCATTATAACCTCCATTCTGCTGGACAAGAAGTCATTAAATGAGCCCACAATCAAGATGAGAGAATTAGCCTCCACATTTTTTTTCTTTTTTAAAAAATTTATTTATTTATTTGAGGGGGCAGGAGAGGGGGATCTCAAGCAGACTCCCCAGTGAGTACAGAGCCCAATGTGAGGCTCCATCTCTCGACTCTGAGATCATGACCTGACCCGAAATCTGCTACTTTGCCAACTGAGCCACCCAGGTGCCCTGAGATTTAGCCTCCACATTTCAATGGAAAGAATAGCAAACAATTTAATGTAATCTCAATTCTTCAGGGAAGTAAAAATATTCTTAAACTGTCAGTAAAAAGAAAATTGCAGACTTCATTATGGCAAACTAATTGCTCCAAGACTAGTCTTCCTACTATAAACAACCATTAATAAATATTATTATGATTATAATAGTGATGATGATAATAATAAATGCAATGAACTGAAAACCACCATGAATCACCTGGCTTAAGTACTTACCTTAAAACTACAGCAATTATGACAGCGTGATAGTAGCATAAAGATAGACATATCCATCAATTTAACTATATAGAGAGACCAAATATAGAAATAGGTAAACACTGTTATATGATTTTTGACAAAATCAGAAATCAATCAGATAAAGAACACACAAATTTTCTCTATAATTCAATAGGGAAAGTGCAGGGGAATAAAACTATCTTTTTAATGAATGGTGGTAGAAAAACTGGATATCCACATGGAAAGTATGGAACTCCATCCTACTTCATACCATGCAAAAATTCTTCAGTATTACACACAGATATCAACATAAAAACTGTATCATAAAACTTACTATAGAAAAAGTAGGAGAAAATTTGCAGATCCTTCATCTAGGAAAACATTTCTTAGTACACAAAGCACTAAGATTGAAAAAAATGAAAAATTACCCTTTGTCAAGACAAAAAACCTGCTTTTCAAAAGAGAACACTACAGACATGAAGAGACAAGCCACTGACTAGGAGATAAATATTGGCAATGCATATATCTGATATGGGATTCACACCCGCAATACATAAATAACACTTAAACTCAATAATATGGAGACAAAACCCCAATTTAAAAAAAAAATAGGAAGTAACTACTTGAACAGATACGTGCAAAAAAAGATATGCACATAAAAGATGTTCAAGATCATTATTCATCAAGGTAATTCAGATTAATCCTCACTTATTAGAATGACTCAAATCAGGTTTCTTACATTGCTCATGGACATGTAAAATTATACAGCTGCTGGGAGATAGTCTCCCATGAGTCTCTCCCACCGCTACACATTTTCTGGGCATGCAAGAATGTAAGGCCTCTACTCTTTCTTTACCGGAGTCATTTCTCAGGGTTATATTCACAAAGAAGAACTTTGTAGGATGAAAAAAAGTTTTCATCAGAACAAAATGCAAGCTTTTATACTGCTTTCCCTAAAGGGTAGGGTTCCCCAAATCACTGTCTGTTCAGGCATCCATCTGGTACCTTTGTGTCACCTTTGTGGGACTTGGGGATAAAAGAAACTGACACAAATATGGTGTTCATACTGTTTGTTGTACTGTGAATAATAAAGTCTTTTTTCTTGAACCCAAATATCTCATTTTTTGCCGGGTTCCAAAAAACATGAATAGGCTAACTTATTAGCTTATAAGTACAGTAAAATCCCAGACTCCGAAAACCACCACCTAGACAAAGTTTTGCATTTTCTATTATACTATATGACCTAGAAATTCCACTGCTAAGTACTTCTCCAAGAGAGATGAAAATGTGTACACAAAAAGAATAGTAAATTAATTTTCATAGAACTTTATTAAGCATAATCCCAAATGGATATATAATTACTACTCAACAATAAAAAAAGAGGAAACAACTGACACAACGTGGATGAACTTCAAAATCATTTTTCTGAGTGAAAGAAGCCAGACACAAAAGAGCACCTACTGTATGCTTACATGAAGTTCTGAAATGAAAAACCTAATTGAGAGTGACAGATTTCATTCATGGGTGAAAAAAAATCATGAGAACTGTCTGAGCAATATAAAGTCAGAGATGTATCATTAGACTTCCAGGTAAAAATGTTAAATATTCACTTGATTATTCATTTGTGAAAGAACACATTTAAGGATAGAGACTAACCTGGAATAAAAGCAGAAAAAAAGAGAAAATTACAGCCATTGAAGCCAAAAATGTCAATATTTTATTAAGACTAGAAAGATCCAAAAGCTAAATTAAGGGATCCTCTAGTAAACTGAGAAGTGAAGAAGTGTCTGCTGCCTTTAGAGGCATGTGTATCGCTAAGTACATAAAATGTTGCGTAAGTGCATGGCAGGATGGAAAGACAGCAAGATAGCGAGGATGGTGGAGGAGTCCATGGGAGCTGATGAACTGGAAATGGAGAGAAGAAAACTATTTTTGTAAAACTTGTTATAACAGTTTGTAAGCAACAGTCATGCGGTGAATAGAGTGCAGAGTTCTCTGGGTGTCTTTCAACTAAAGAGCCTCCTACACAATTGAAGCTAATAGGAATCATACATAGGAAATCAAGACTCATAATTTATATAACATCTGGGGGTGGGTAGGGATTCCCCACATTTCTTGCAAGGGTTCATCAACAGAAGGCTAATACACTAGATAGAGGTTGAATTTAAATAATATCCATTTTTGTCAGTTTTCCTTAGGTTAAGGTATGCTATTAAATCATCCCCAAATCTCCGAGCTTACAAAAATTATTCATTCTTCATTCATTTTTCCTTTCTGCTGTTGGTTGGCAATGGGTTTGCTTCTCATGCCTTCCTACTCTAGAAGACAGATGGAAAGAGTGACCCTTTGAAACACATGGTTCTCAAAGCAAGAAGGAGAAGTACAATAGAAAGACCATGCAATACTTGTTAAAGCTCTTCCTCAGACATGGGAGCTGTATTCTGTTTTGTGAAGTGACAATTTTCCAAGAAGTCCAGAAAAGCAGAGGCTTACAAGCAAAGAGAACGTAATACACAAAGACCTGAAAGCACAAAGTGAATATCCTTTTCCAGGAAGAGAAAATGCAAGTGAATAACCTTCTGAGGTCGGGTGAAGACTACGGAAATGAGCACAAGAGCTGTCAAGATGGACCGTCCACCACTAGAGTGTCTTTGTTGACTGCAGAGCTCAGCATGGAGAAATAGTGGCGGTCTTGGTATAGATCATTGACCCACAATCACATGGAGAAGTGGGTGAGTCAGACAAGTACTCTGGCAATTACAGCATAGAATTAGAACTGTGTCCACGGAGTGACAGGGGAAACGATGGCAGTGAAGTTGCTGAGGGACCGTGCTGATGGGGGATTACAGACAGGGAATATTGGGAACATTATCTATGAAGGTGGATGTAGGGTCAAGTCTGGTGAGTACTTTACACTTCATTTGGAGGACAGTGGCAAGACACTGAATTATTTGCACTGAATAAGATGATCTTAGTTCCACTGTAGGAAATGAAAACTTCTAGGCTGGGTAAAAAGATAAAAGATGGAAAAGACCAAAACACAATGATTGTATTCATGGCAGATAACTATGGTGGCCTGAATAAGGCTGTGGTAGTCAGAATACAGTGGAGTGAACACAGCTCAGAGGTATGAAGAGAACTGAGGCAGCAGCACTCTGTGACCAGTTAGAAATGACAGCAGGGCTGGTTGCCAGTGAAGCAGGGGAAATGGAGAATGATGCTATGGCACTGAGCCACTGAGTGGTTGGTGAAGCCCCTACTGGAGCAGGGCATTCAGGGGACTTAGAGGGTGATTTTGTTTTGTTTTGTTAATATTTTATTTATTTATTCATGAGAGACAGAGAGAGAGAGAGAGAGAGGAGCAGAGACATAGGCAGAGGGAGAAGGAGACTCCCTGTGGGGAGCCTAATGCAGGACTCAATCTCAGGACCCTGGGATCATAACATGACCCCAAGGCAGACACTCAATCACTGAGCTGCCCAGGCGTCCTGCGGATTTGTACTTTAGAAGGATCATTCTGATAGTGGTAAAAATAGGAGGTAAAAAAAGAAAAAAACACAGGTAAGAACTTATTCCTCAACTGACAGATCGAGAAATGAAATAAGTCTTAAACAAGAAAGTGTTCACAAGAATGACAGTAGTACAAAATGGAGTTAATAGCCTCAAGGAAGGTTAAAAGACTTTATAAATGGGACTTGGCAGTGTAGAGCTTGAAGGAGGTGAAAGCTAAGTTTCTTGGCTGATTGGTTTTATTGAGAGTGTTACAACCAAGGGGGGATAACATGAGAATAGCAGCCTAAAGAGAAGGCGTTACATTTAGAATATCTTCTGTTTTAAAACCACGTGGGAAAACCAGAAGGGGAAACCCTACAGAAGATGGACATAAGATTCTAAGATTTTAGCCAGAAATATCTGAGCATCAGCAGCATGTCTGCTATGCTTAAAGTCACAACAGTATATGGAACTGCCCAGGAACAGCACAGAGTTTAAGAGCATGAGAGGTCAAAGTACAAATTTCTGAAACACCAACACCAAGAGAACTATAGGAGGAAAAATATCCCACAAAGGTCACTGTAATAAACAATGTTAATTGCTTAACCAAAATTCATTCAACTCTTTCTTCCTAATGAAAAACAAATTTTGAAAGAGGAGGTAAGAGGCCTGGCTGAAAACACTAACCCCCTCAGCTTCTTTCACCTGGGAGTGTCCAGGTTCCAGCCGTCATATCAGGCTGGTCATAATTCAGGCAAATGACATCTAAGAAGAATGGACTGTGGACATTCTTAGGAACTTTCTCTTTCCCAATAAAAGAGAACACAGGGAGCTTTTACTAGCTTTGTCTCTTCCTCTCTGTCTTGGATACAGACATGAGGACTGTTGATAGGACGTCCTACAAAATTGCCACAAGGCAGCAAACATGAAAACAAAAGGCAACATGGTAAGGATGAAACAAGAGGTGGAAAGTACCTAGATCTCTGACAATGTCAAACAACTATGCCAGCTCTGAGTTCTTTAACTCCAGTGAAAAAATAATCTTGTTTGTTTTATTTCGCTGTGTTGCGTTTTTTGTTTTTTTTTTTTTTTAGTCACTTAGAGTTAAAGTCATTCTTTACAACAAAGAAGATACTGAGAAGATGGGGATCCCTGGGTGGCTCAGCAGTTTAGCACCTGCCTTTGGCCCAGGGCATGATCTTAGAGTCCCGGGATTGAGTCCAATGGGGGGCTCCCTGCATGGGGCCTGCTTCTCCCTCTGCCTGTGTCTCCGCCACTCTCTCTCTCTCTGTGTCTGAATAAATAAATAAAATCTTAAAAAAACAAACAACAACAACAAAAAACCGATGCTGAAAAGAAACATTGGTTAAGTGGAAGAAAACCAAGAGCACATAGTTTCCCAACCCCAAAGAGAAGCAAAAAATGGCAAGACCCAAAATGAAGAGGACCCCCACAATGACTCAATGAGAAAGTTACCCTTGCCAGGAAATTTTCAGAAAATGGGGTATGAGAGTCAGATTGTGGAGTTCTGAAGCATGAAACAGGACAGAATCTGGAAACCATGAGAATTATAATCTTTTCTGAGAAGGCTGATTGGGAAAAAAGGGGGGGGGATTTAATAGAGAAATGAAGAATGTAGAGAAGTCACCAAACAATAGCCCGACCAGATCACCTCTTTCTATGGAGATTTATTGGAAATAGCCATGCCTAATCATTTATGTATCATCATGGCTGTTTTCTCTACAACGAGACAGCTGAGTAGGATGATAGAAATCACACAATTGGTCCATTGAGTCAAACACATTTACTGATACAGAGTTTCAAGGGAAGGTTTTGTTCCTTCCTTCAGCGTGAGAGTGGAATTGCCATAATCATAGGAAAAAGGAAAAGCTGCAGATAAATGAGAAAGACCTTTACACAAGTGATGCAACCACCCCTGGAGGACAGGGGTAGATGGGTTGCTACAGAATTCAATATTAAAAGTACAGAGAAAAGAGGATTTGTGAGAGGCAGATGGGAAATTGAGAACTTCTTGTTTTCTTTGTGAAGGATATGTTGAGATATCTTAAAAGTGGTTAGCATGAGTAGCATGACGCCAGGCTCTCAGATGACCATCACTGAGAACGTGGCCTGGGGAGGACTAACAAATATGATTCTTTAATCAGGAAGCACACATGTCACTTTCCCTTTAATTTTAGTGTTTTTTTTTTTAATGTTCCCAAAACACTAGCTACAATATATCTGTATTTGCCCCAAATTTCCTGGGTTTTAGGTGACAGTTGTAGATCTGAATCAGATTCCATTGTCATTATTCAAGAATTTTAAAAAAGAAAGAAGATTGTTAGAAAATTGCTAGGATTTCCATAGTAGATGAAAGACAAAGTAAAATTTTGTTGCTGGTTTATGACAAACTCTTCTTTACATTTTTATGTATTAACATTACAAATAATACAAAGAGAAATCATTGTGTAGTTATGTGTGTTTTAGTAACACAGATTTAAGAAATATCATATTTAGCTTCATCTATTGCAGTAGGTTATAGGATGGATCCAATGTATTAACCCCCTTGTCCTGCTGGAAGATCAAACCTTCTTACCCTGAGGACATCAGGCTTGACCTGTGACTTGCTTTAGCCCAGGCAATGTGAGCAGAGAGGATGAATAATCCCTCAAGAGTCATCATGTGTTTCCCCTGTTTCTCCTATATTTTTCCAGAAGGATTCCAGGGACCCAAGTAAGGAGCTGCTCTGAATCCAAGAGTAAAGGAGATACTAGGACCAAAGTCTTAGTGGATCAGTTGTGAACATATCCCATGAATGGGAAATAAGGTTCTATTTTTATAAACCACTGAGATATAAGGATAATTTGTGTAAACTGATAGATACATAATTTATTTGAACATTATTCCAGTATACCTCTCTATCACTTAAATATTCCCTTTATTTTAATTTTAACATTAAGGAGACACACAGATACATATACCAAGTAATGCAATAGACATCTTACAGAGCTGATATAAAAGAAGAGAGAGGTATCACAGAATTCTGATTTCTTGATTTCTTGAAGGACACTTGTCCATTTGACATGAGTGAGAAATAAATTTTAATATGTTAGCTCACTGAAAATGCAACATTTATTTTGTTAAAGGAGTTAGTGTCTCCTTCATTAAAACTAACTTCCAAGGAAGAGAACTTACATTTGTACCCTGTTATGGCTTAGTAAAATAAGATGGACAAAACTTTTCACTTTGGGTCCTTTTTTCCTCTATACATGTGTGTATGTATTGTATTTTATTCATTCAGATTCAGGGTGATGAAAATGTATTAGATTTTAGACTCATATGTTAGAATAAGCATTAAATAACCTCAAGATACAAAGTTGTTGAAAATTAATTTATGTTGATAAATATCACAAATCAGAATAAAAACTAGCCAGTCTCCTGACAACCTTAGCCCTATAATGAAAACAGAAAACAAAAATTAACTGTTACAGGGAGTCATTTGGAAAGCAGTAAAGCATCCAAAACTACCTAAGCAAGTGACCCAGAATAAGAGTAAGATTCTCAAACCACTTAAAATCATAATTAAATACATTTTATAGGTGCAATGTACAATTTTTCAGCATTCCAATACAAATCACTAGTAACCTGTCTAGATCAAGTTACCGCTGTATTTTACCTCATTTTTAAAACGTGGGCAGAGCTTTAAGATTCTAAGTGGAATTAATTGGGTAGAAAATTATTCATGTTATCTTGAGTTGGAGGACACTGATCATTCATTGTATTACCTAGAGCTTCAAGATTTCTTTAGCGATATTTTATAAGTATTTAAATCATGATATTCAAAACTAAGGTTGAGCTATATGAAATAACAGGAACATAGATGTGATACAATACATGCAAAAGTGTCACAAAATATTCAAATGAACTGAGAAGCTACATTAGTGCACACCCTTAAATATTAAAAGTTAGATGTTGAATCCTCTCAATCTGAAAACAATTTAAGTTTTTCATCAGGTATTTGAAAAATAAGACCTACCACAAATATAATCCGGTGAAATTCTATGTTGATTTGTGTCATCTCCCCAAATAGCAAAATCCATAAACTCAGGAACACAAGACTCCAGAAAACTCTGAGAAGTCTCCTAATATGTTGGAGTACCTGATAAATTCCTGAAAGCATTTCTCCCACTGTATAGGAGAATTCTGTTACATTAAGTATCCCCATTCCTCTCCTTATCTATTTATTTGGTATCAGGCCTCCAACACTATTTATTCCAAATGGACATCCTGGAGTCACCTTTGACTTTCTCTTTCTTGCTCATGAACTTGCTAAGAACTGTTTATTCAGGTTTCTTGACCTTCCTCACATCCCTAATGCCAACATTCTCACTAGAACACCAGATCTAGATTTTCAGAGGTTGCCCAGTGCCTACAAAGCTCAAAATCCTTGATCTTATTTTAGAGACACTGCAATTCATTATTTAACCACTTTCTGATCTTAATTTTCATCCCTGTATCTCTGAAAGCTCCACACCAACAAATTCAGGCTACGGGGCTATTCTAAATATGTGTTAATTTTTAGACTCCACCTAAGAATTTCTTTCCTCTTAGTGTTTCCATGGAAAGTTACTGATCTATTAAGATACAGCTCAAAAACCTAACTCTATCATGAAGTCTCCTGGAAAATTTCAGTATGAGGTGATACTGTGCCATTCGTAGGCACCATTACATCCTTTTGTGTTTCAGGAATTTTGATTTCTTAATCTATAATATCTAAATTCCATTTAGCAACTTGTTGTCAATTAATTCCTGTCACCCTCAGCCACTTTCCAAAACACAGCTGCAATACGTAGCACATCTTGTCCTAAAATAAACACTATTAAAATAAGTCAGAAAACCATGCTACGGGCAGCTCAGGTGGCTCAGGGGTTTAGTGCTGTCTTCAGCCCAGGGCCTGATCCTGGAGACCTAGGATCGAGTCCCATGTCAGGCTCCCAGCATGGAGCCTGTCTCTCCCTCTGCCTGTGTCTCTGCCTCTCTCTTGCTCTCTTTCTCTCTCTCTCTCTCTCATTCTGTGTCTCTCATGAATAAATAAATAAAATGTTTAAAAAAAAGAAGAAGAAAAGAAAACCATGCTACTAAGAGGTTTTAGCCAATTTTGAGCATAAGCCTTTTGACTGAGAGGCTCAGATAGGAGTGATACTCAGTAAAAATATCATTAAAGGCATCTCAAAAGATTCCATAATTCAGGATTAACAAAAAGAATAAAGATGGTAAAGAAGAGTGAATTACCTTACTACAAAATGAAAGCTTTAAGCCTATTATTGTAATACTAATTGAAAAATTCTTCATGAAGCCCTTAGCACAGAACCTGCTGTAAGGACTCTATAAATACTAGCTGCCATTTTTATTTTGGCCAACTGTATATACACTCACATTGAACAGTACATGGTGGAGTTATGGGTACAATCTTCAGTGATATCTTACCAAGTACTCTGGAAAAGCACTTTGGTAGGTATGGGAAAGAAAAGCCCTATTCTGGTGCTTTATAAATTCAGTTTCCAAGTTCTGCGGATACTTTACTTTTGAATCTCCCATTCTTGTCATAAATTTGCATGCACATGCGTGCGTGCACACACACACACAGATACATTGAAGGTATCAGTGATGTTATGTTGAAAATTCTTAATTCACACTTACATAGTTGCCTGAATTCTATTTTTTATAGCAAGTGTATGTCAAAAATAGTTTCATGGGGGTCTCTTCCTGATGAAAGAGCATAAGATTTCCACAATCCACAGTCTTCATTGCTCTCTCTACCACCTTCACTGAAGTTCTCCATACAATCCCCACTTTCCTGGATGGAAGAGGAAATTTAGTTGTCTTCAAATGTCTATGATAGAGTACTCCCCAAGTTAGAATCTGAGCAATGGTGGTGGGCCCCATTGTGAAGGTCAAAACCATGCAGTCCCTACACATCACCTGTTGGTGCTCTGCTACTTTGATTACTGCATTTACCTGTATTTTCTCTTTTGTGATAATCTCTCCATTACAGGTTAGCTCCTAACTACTATTGTTATTTATGACTTTTAGAATCTGTTCCTTTCTGAAGGAACTGTTTTGCAGTTTCAAATTTTATAGAAGGATCCCTACCACTCTACACTGACTGAAATGTGGTTCTTCTTCCAGAACATTTTAGTTCCTGCAAAGTCCCATCATTTTTGAGCCCGAAGAAAAGATTACATGATCTTTTCCCCCCATTCTTGCTTCCAAACTCTGTCTTCATGCATTTTTATTCGCAATCCTTCTTCTCTGGGTTGTCTCCAATTTCCTCATTGGTTTCATTTATTGAACCTCATGAAATCCTTTCCTTAAGAATGGTTCTAGTTTTTCTCCTCACTTTATCCTGTATCAATGTTTAGATCATAGGATCTCCACCTTTACTACACTTCAGAATGGCATGGAGGGATTTCTAAAAGTACTCATACTTGGACTCCACTCAAAAAAAAAAAAGATGGTCACTTAATTGATCTTATGAGACCTGAGCATCAGTAAATATCTCCAACTCCCAGCACCACTTTTTTTTTTTAAGAGGGGAGGGAAGGGGTAGAGGGAGAAGGAAAGAATCTTAAGCAGGCTTTATTCTCAGTGTGGGGCCCAACGTGGGGCTCCATCTCAAGACCCTGGGATCAACCATTTGCTTCGACGTGGATGGAACTGGAAGGTATTATGCTGAGTGAAATAAGTCAATCGGAGAAGGACAAACATTATATGGTCTCATTCATTTGGGGAATATAAAAATTAATGAAAGGGAATAAAGGGAAAGGAGAGAAAATGAGTGGGAAATATCAGAAAGGGAGACAGAACATGAGAGACTCCTAACTCTGGAAAACGAACTAGGGGTGGTAGAAAGGGAGGTGGGCGGGGGGTGGGGGTGACTGGGTGAGGAGCACTGAGGGGGGCACTTGATGGGATGAGCACTGGGTGTTATTCTATATGTTGACAAATTGAAACGAATAAAAAATAAATACATATATTAAAAAAAATCCCCTGGGATCATGACCTGAGCCCAAATCAAGAGTTTGAGGCTTAACCAACTAAACCACCCAGGCATACCACCCCTCCTTTTTGATGAAGTGAGATTCTTAAAGCAGTGGGAAAAGTTGAAATGGGCTGACACTGACAATGCAAAGGACTATAAAATGGAAGGTGGGGGAAGGATATAAATTGCTGTGATTTTAGGCAAGTTTGTAGGTGATAGGAACACACTTGGAAGTGCTCCTACCTGAATATGTTTACTATCTCTGTGACATAGCCAGTGAAGTTTATTCTAAATCTCAAGGAAGCTATACTTGGGAATAGAATTTAAAAACTAGGGCACATATGGCCACATAGGAAAATCATAACAATTACTGACCAAGCATAGAAAAATATTTTCTGCACAGTGCTGTGGACTTAAGAAGGGTTTAGATTGTGATAATTAGAATCAGAGCCAATTTACATGAATTTCAGCATTGTGCATAGCAACGATCTGTTGGAGGTATGAAGACCAAAAGGAGAGAACCTAGGGTCATTCTTGATGTGTAGGCTTCAGGGTCAGGTAGAGGTGAAGGACAATAGGTGATAGGATCAACTATACTGAAAAGAGAGAAGTGATTGGTATTCTTGATATTCAGGCTGAGGACACAAGGGAAGGCTTTTTGGAAGAATTGACAACTCATAACCTTGAAAAGATCCCAAAAGCAGAGGACTTGATATAAAAGAGTTTACCTGCTTAAAAATATAGAATTATAGTTTATGTTTGGAGAGTAAGTTGTTAAAGATCCTAGAAATAAACTGCACTCAAAGTAATGGAATTCTAGTCCTGACCCAGTTGTCAACTAACTGCATAACCTTGAATATGTCCTGACGTACTCTGTACCTCAGAATTTTGATGTGTGAAAATACAGGATAAGGCTTGGAGATCTCTGAAGAAATCTCAGTAGCAACATTGTGTGATTCTAAGAATCACAAACCATCTTAAAAAAAAAACAAAACCTAAATGTTCAATTAAGACATCTACTTTCAAAAGAAATTTTAACTTCAAATATGAAGCTATTTTATGCAGTGAATGGAGATAAGTATGGCAGGATCTGACAAATATAGGATGGCTGACCACCTCTGTCTCCTCAAATATGTTCTTCCTTTAGCTTCTACCACATATTCCTCTCCTTCTTTCTCTAGTTACCAGATGTGTTATTCTCCAGCTCCTTGACTGACTCCTCATCTTTGATCCATTCCTTAAATATTGAGCGTGATCCAAATGTCTTCTATTTACTTACTTCTTCAAAATGCTCTCCAATGATGACCTTACTCATTCTCACTGCTTTGACTGGCACAGACATACTGATGACCCTCATCCAGATAGTTTACTCCTAGATTTTTATTTTTCTTCAGGGCCCTAGACAAATAAATTAAATGTCCTGTTACAACTCCTAACAGAAATATCTCACATACTTCAAACTCAGTGTATTTAAAATGACACTCATTCCTTTGCCAAGCCTTTTTCTTCAAGTATAATCTGTTTCTATTAATTCACTATATTACCCAATCAACATAGTAAATAAGATAATGAGATCATGCTCTCCTGCTTCTCTCTTCCTTGCAATCCCTCCTCACTTGAAATCTCTGTGTCTTAGGTGAAATTATCTCCAATCATGGGATTCTCGGTGAGCCAAACATGCTGTTTTCCTGTGGCCACAGTGATTGGTTCAGGGGTGTATATCTGACCTAAACAGTCCAATCAGAAATTTTCAGAGTCAAAGATATTGGGAAAAACATATTTACTCTCTCATACTGAATGCTAATAAAGAAGCACATTCCCTTAGAAGATACTAGCAACCATTTCAGACGCATGAGGAGAGCCAGTCTCATTGTAAAACCAACACCAAAAAGAAGAGAGCAGGTAACTGGACAGAAACTATGCATTAAAGCTGATACACCTGCTTTGCCATTAGATTGATGGATGACATTGCAAAACTAAGTTTGTCTTGTTCCTTCTGACTGTACTCCTTAGAGTAATTCAGGGTCCAGTGACATCAGGATTGACTTGTGCTGTCAACACAAAACTAATGGATGTTTTTAGTGTGAAAATTCTTTGAAGGAATATCACCACTGTTTGGTGGGAAAGAACACTTGACAAATTATTTCTTCCAGCTGAGCATGCACTGACTGAAGAGGAAATTTGCACAAGTAAAGTACAGAATATTACATTTCCCCTGAATCCTGTTTCTCATTATGTAAGTGTTCTACCAGTGGGAACAAGGCAATATGAAAATAATCAGACTAACAGTGGTTAGTATGAATACAGAAAAAGGTGAATACCTTAGTAGGATAACCCCACCAGGTCAACAAAAAATCTCTTTCCATTATTAAGGTCACTTTCTCTTTACCAAGCATTGTAGTTACATGAATCAAAGCAAAATTCACTTATCATTTAATAAGATCATAATTTTATATTGACATCTCTGAAAACAGTGAATACTAAATCATTTTCCCCCAATTTATGATATGACAAAAACAAAAAGGAACCAGAAGTTGAGAAGTCAGGTGCCCGGGACACATCTACACTTTTCATGAACAACTGAATAAATCCTTCCTAGCAATTTAGTGGCTCCTAATAGGGAATCCCTGGGTGGCTCAGCAGTTTAGCACCTGCCTTCAGCCCAGGGTGTGATCCTGGAGTTCCAGGACCAAGTCCCACATCAGGCTCCCTGCACGGAGCCTGCTTCTCCTTCTGCCTGTGTCTCTGCCTCTCTCTGTGTCTCTCATGAATAAATAATAAAATCAGATACTTTAAAAAAATAAATAATGGCTCCTAATTTCACCTTGATAATAGAAGTTGGACATGCCTTTTGTATATGCCCCATGCCCTGTGTAAGTCATTGAATTTTTTAAACTAGAGTTACCTAACTGATCATGTGATAATAAATGCTTATTATCACATTTAGGAAGTAATAAAATTGGGCTTAATTCTCTTGCCATTGTGATCATCACCCACTCACTGCTTTTAAGTGTTCTGTTTTGTGACATGTTTTAGGCAGGTATATGTACTTTACTCTTTATGTTACTGGCGACTTTTGCTCTGGTGAATTCCTCCAATGAACTTTTTGTGCTTTCCATTTACATAAGATTCTTTTCCTATCTTAAGTCCCATCCTTTTTTCACATTTAACATTGTTCCTTACAAATGTCACTCAAAGACTTTTCTCTAATCTACATACCTAATGAGAATGTCACCAGAGCTTTATAATGCTGATGATGAGAATCCTGATTTTAATGCTAGGTTACAGCAGATTCCCTTTGATGTTTCTTCTAAAGCTAGCACACTTTGATAATAACTTTATAAACTAGATTGGACAAATTAAGTGACCTAACTATTCAGTGATTCAGGCTCACATGTTAATCGTGTAACAGATGTGATTATTATTACTGAATCATTCTTTTGAACCAGCTATTGGAACACCCACATTGTATAAATAAAGGCTCAGTTTCCCAGACAAGGAAATGGCTCTAAGAATCTCATAGTTATCAAAAGTATTTAAAGAGCTGAAAATAATATACTTACAATGGAATTCAAGAGTCTAAAAATTGGGAAAATATTCTAATGTTGCAAAAATAACAATATTGAGAATAATGCAATTTTATGCAATTTAAATCATGTAATTTACAGCATAAGAAAATATAGCTTAAGATTCATGCCATTTGTATAAAAGTGAATAGTTATCTACATTTCTTATAAGTTTAGGCCCATCTTTCTAAAAGTAAATGGTTTTCTAAATTTCTCATAGCCCAGTGCCATCACTGAGTGGAGCTTTTGTCAGCCATTCAGGGGACCAAGAAAAATGACAGTAAATATAATTATGTCAATTCAGACATCATGGCGAAACATTGAGGGAAACTTGTAGCTTAATACCTTCAAAGGTACTAACAATAAACTAAACATGATTATATTGCCAAATAAACACAAAATATTGACTCTATATAAGAACAACCACAAACCCTAGTCTCTCTAAATTAGTAAGAAAAGCTATCATTTAAAAAGGCCTATGATACATGCAGATAAGTGCTAAGATCTAAACAAAGCGCTAGATAAACACAGAATAGCTAAAAATTAATTGGATATCAAATAACAATTAATTCAGAGGCTGTGGCCTTTGTGGTGACTAATGATTGTATTTCCATTGGAGATTAGAAAAATTCTCATCTGGGAGGAGCTGGGCCAGTGTCCCCATCTCAAGTCCCAGAGTTCTTTAATTTCTGTTAGTAGAATCTTCTCTCGCCAGCCTTTCCTAGGAGAGATAGGTTCTGCTTGGAATGGCTGTTCTCTTATTCTCTTCCACCCAGAAGATACTTTTCCCGTCACAAAAGCAATTTTCTTTCAACTACTGCATACATTCTACAGTGACAATCCTCACTGTTTTTTAAACAAATATACATCTGAGATAGCTTAAGTTTTAAGTAGATGTTTGTATTTATGGTTTTATGTGAATGACATGGAGTTTTCTATATTCCATTCTGCTGTAGTAGTAGTATACATCAACAGCCTTGTCCTGGCTTCATGGTAGGTGGTGGTGATTTCTTCAACCCTCCTCTTTTGACCTAGTCACCTGGGCTCACAGAGTCAGTTTGCCCTGAGCTGCATGAGAACATACTACGGGTTGGGTTGCTCCTATCACTTCAGAATGTGTTTCAAACACGATGAGCCAAACTCAGCCAACTTGCAGCCTGAAGCATATCCATCCACCAAGCTGAGCCAAGTCAACAGTAGCCAAAACTCAGCCAACCACATAACGAAGAGCTTCAGAATAAATGTCTGTTGTTTTAAGTCATAAATTTTTGGACAGATGATTATGCAGCCTTATCATGACAATATTTGATAAAGAAGGACATAAAGCTGTAAGTTCTCGGTGACATTTCTTAAACTGACTTTTTATGCCCCTAATCAACTAATTAAAACATTTTTTTTTAAAAAGAGAAGTATTTAGCTCTTTCAAGTTGTCTGTTTAAGGGGTCTTCTTCATTCTGTCTGCCATCATCTGATTTTGTCTCTTAATACTTTAAACTATAAGTTCAGTATTTTTGAAGGTCATCTCTCTTCCTTCACATAATTTTCTTTTTCCTACAAGCTCTATTATGTATTATTATGAATCCTATCACCCTAAAGCTATAATTATGTGATGATGCCCTTAGTTCAAGGGGTGAGGGTTAGTGCATTTAATTGTTTTCATTTCAAGGCCCTATAATGGAGGGACATCAAAACATATAGGAAAGGAGACTGAGAAACCAGTCCTGGATTGTCTCACTTCAAATGCTTTTTCCCATGAGAAGAATAAACACATACCTTCTTTAAATCACAATTTATTGACATATATGCTACATACAGCCAATAATATTCCTAATTGATATGGGTATCTAGCATACTGCATGGTTGCCACAAACCATGTAACCTTCATATTGTTTTCAGAATACTGTCATATCTGGAATAATGTAATCAAAATGCATTCCTCAATATCTCTTTCTTTCAAGAAATTAATCACAATATGCACTGCTGATCCCACATTCTGAAGTGAACTTGGGCTCAATTGTCACTATCTTTCTCCAGAAGAGTTCAGTGTCATCTCTCATGATCTACCCCATCTGGAAAAGTGACACACTGCCATTTTATTTTTATTCCATTAAACTTTCCAAGACCATTTTGCATTTCAACAAAGTCTGTCTCTCTGTCTCTCACACACACAGCTTAAAGTTTTGTTTTGTTTTTTCTTAAGAGTTCACTAATTTTCAAATGAATGTTTTAGTCTAAGGAGATCAGTTGAAGCTAATTTTTTGTCTTGTAGATGAAAATGAGATCTACCAAGTATTACTTCTTCTAACAAATATAAGATAAACATCCTAAAAGCCCAGAATTCCTGGGTCATTATAGCAAAAGCCTGACCTACAACCTCATGCTATTAAAATAACATGACTATTCAAGATAGAAATGCAATAAACAATTCTGTGAACATTTTTAAGAGTATTTAGATAGTCTGCAACATACTCCTACATATCCAAAACATCCTATTTGACAAAATATCCAAAATATCCATCTGACTAAACTTATACAGGAAAACAATAAGGAATATACTTTCTACCAGTCCATAATGCATTTTTACATATCACTGAACTAGGAGTTCAAAAAGTATATTATTCTTTGTCATTAATATACATTTTTCTTTGGATAAATGACATAAACTAAACAAAAATAAATAACAGCTTTTTCTTAAAATTAAGGTATCATACCAGATTGGTAGAGATTCTATAGAATTATATGAAATCACTGGTATTTTTCTACCTAGAAGGTCAAAAGTGGACCCCAGGTACCTTTTACACAATTCTCCCAGGTAATTCTAGAATGTACTTCTGTTGCAAAACTATTGGATTTAATCACTTCTGAGGTTTTGGTCAGATACATTATTTGATGATTCTAGGCTTACCTTTGAACAAGGTAGGTAGTTTGAGATGCCACTTCATTTCTTTACCCTTAAATATTACAAAATTTTAGTGTCCCTTGTGAAGGGACCAAGAGAGTCAAGGCAAAATTCTTTGTACAATTCAGTGGCTGCTTTCATTACTTTGGATCAGAGAAAGCAGAGTGATTTAGAAAACTAATCCAAGTTTGGGAAAAACATCTCAGGATTGACAGACACCCAGAAACACTCAGAGGGGAATAAAATTTTAAGAAGATTCTCTACCAGATTTTAGGTAATACACTCAAGTACTGTACTCTAGCAGATCACTATAATTATTCTTTATACAAAAGGAGAATGAAGTCTGTAAAATTAATCCAATAAATGAGAAGAAAGTTTAAAATGCGAGTTCTTTGGGGAACAGCTTTGACATTGAGGCCATTTTACATGAGTTTTTTCCCAACCTAATATCCAGAAAACCTGCACCTTAAAAGATGTTGTTTTCTGTGTTCACTTTTATGTTTATTTAGTCATTGAGTATTTTCTTTTGTTAAAAGAACAGTAACAAAATAAAATAAAATAAAATAAAATAAAATAAAAGAACAGTAACAAAGTATCTCTAATGACAATATAGATTCAATAACTGGTTAATTTTATTGTTCAGTGAAAAATAAAGCCATCTGAAATTGTTATTCTTCTACAGAGTCAAAAGAACATTTAGTGTCATGTTTAGTTGGACTTTAAGGGGGAGACTTGCTTCAAGTTAGCTAATAAAAAATATAATGTCTGGATAAAAACTCAGGGAATTTCTTATAGGATGAGGCTGGCAGTATCATAATTTGTGAAATGCGAAAGGCAGCTTTTCAGTTTATATTCAGCTGTAGGAAGAGAAAAAATGATAAAGAGTCAGTAAGGACCCAACACCTACCAAGAGTTCCAGGACCCCCCACACCAAGAGCATATTCATATTTAATGTACTACATTAAGGGCTCCCAGAGTAAATATTTTCCATTCTCCCTATAGCTATATTCCCCATATGTGGACAAATTAATGAAGGTGTATTCTGGGGCTGTACATAAATATTCAACTAGTGTCTGTATTTATGCCCCAGCTTACAAATAACTAATGGTTGGCTGAGCCAAAATAATCATACATGCTAGACATGTAGGAAGGATTGCTGATTTCATTTATTATACCACCTGTGAACCTCCTAGGGGAAGGGCAGTCTAGTGAAATATTTTGGTGTGCTGACACAATTTTGTACTTGTTTATGAGGTTATGCCAGCCTATTCCTAATTTCCTGTTGTAATTTTTTGCTTCAAAGGCCAACTCCACACATGGGAAAAATATTTTCTGCAAACAATCTTCTCACAACTCGCTATCTGTGTCTCCAATTGCCTCCCTGGGTCTTCTCTTCCCCTCTCTACTTGTAAGAGTCACAGGGGTTTAATCTAGCATCTGGACCAGGACAAGACCAACAGCAATGAAAGTTTTAGAGTGCTGTGTCAATTACTTGATTTTGGTTCTTCTTGAGTGCAGGGGAGAAAAACTCTCCTAATTCCTGAGTGACAAATGACACTGACTTTTTACTCCAGTTAATTTTCACAGAGACAGCAAGTGGAGACAAACCAATCTTGCTTTCAAGCTCCCAACTCTCTATAAATCTGCTTCTACCTTCAAGCAAAGTATCAATGTAATGTGGACAAGCCTGAAAATATGAATATTATTCCTTTAGTAGGCAATGACAGCATCATATCCTTGGGGAACTAAATATTGCACTTTCTAAGGCTTCTTATTAAAATGTGCTAACCCGAACTGGGAAGCTCAAAGTTACCAAAATTGGGCAGAAAAGGTAGTCGTTTCTGTCATCATATCTATCAAAGAATACCTGAAGAACTGCTTATTATTATGACTTTCAGCTTTGAAGTAACTTTTGTTATTCACTAAACAATTTCACTGTTCATTGGATCTATGCCATCTATTTAGTATTAATACTTAGCTTGAAATGTTGACTTTTAGATGTTTGTTTCACCTTTAAATCTATAAGTATTAAAGATGTGAACTTCCAATACTGAATGTCTAGATTTCTAAAAAGTTGGCTAGAATATGCCAGTCCGATGGAATCCATCGCTCAACGAAAGACAAAAATGAGTAATGAGAGGTTTCACTGACTTTCTGAAGATGTAGGATAAGTTAGGAACTTTCAGACTACACCAGTTTGAGTAGGAACAACAAAATGGAATCACTAACATCTGGATGTTCTCACTCAGAGTGATTTCTAAAATTTTTTAACTGCTGACAAACTAAAAGTATTATGTTATTAAACAATGGCTAGTTTCAATGTACACCAATGATTTTTCCATTCCTCATTTGTCAAATAAATTCTGGAATCATATTAAACAGCAAAAAACTTAATAATGCCTGGCCAATGGCTGAAAAATTTTTTAGAAAGAAAATGAACATGCAAATAAAAATGATAATTAGAGTCCAGAGGGCACATTGCTTAACTGATAATTTGTTTGTTGTGCTTAAATATTACAAGAGTTTCTGGTATGCACATCATGTTGTACCATATGTGATTCTGTTTTGCTTACAACAAAATAATTGTTGTTGTCTGGGCTTTGGAATCAATCTTTTCTTTTTTTTTCTTATATATGCCCTGATGATCACATTATTAAAAATGTCAGTATGTGTATACAGACTAACATTAAGTATATTTCTTTCTGAGCTGATTTTTTTTTGCAATGTATACATTTTTATCTGTCTTTGAATATTTAAGGTGTACTTCCAAAACCATTCCTTAAATTTTTTTTGTTTTATCTAATTATCTAATAAATTAATACAACAAGGGAGCTCATTAAATGCAAACAAGGAAGAGGGAAAAGGTGTTGCTAGAACTTAATTAGCAAGATACAAAGATACCAATTAACACCTATAGCTCAGGAAAGAAAAAAAGTTTTTTCATGTGGCACCATCAAAAAATAAAATCACAGCTGGTTACACATATTAAGTGGAGTGCAGATGAATTTTAGTCTTCTGTTGGCATTAGGACCTCAGGAGTATGGGAAAAAGGGTGGGTGGGGGGGAAGCAAGAGAGAAAAAAACTCTAGGCTAGCCAAGAAAGCACCATTTTGTTAATTTGAATGCCTTCTGTTCAGGTATTTAGAAGACCGTCTGCATTTCGGGGAAAATTTTACACAAATTCCAAGTCAATGCTATTTTATTATTTCCAATCCTTTGTATAGACATCTTCTCTAAAAATCACTGTAAATATGTAATTTATCATGATACTTTCTGTCAATCTTATTATTTTCTCAAATCTAATGGCTTCTGTGATAAAATTAACTTCATAAGACATAACTCCTCATGGTTTCCTTAGTTTAATCAGGTATTAACTCAAAAGATGGTCTCAAGCTTTCTAAAAGACTATGAATATTGCAAAGCCATCACACATGAGTATGACTGGATGAAATGTAATATTTTAAAAGGTAACTGTGTAGTACCAAAAATTTTGCATCTTTCAAGAGCACTCCAACTAAAAGCCCACACCCATATCTACTAAGCATATAATTATGGCAGAAGGGCTAAGCATTGGGGGTGAAACCAGAGTATGCACAGAGGTTTCAATAAATAAAGGAAATGATGATAGTATTAACCTAAAATAAAATTGTACCAATCTTCCCTGAGATAATATTTTAACCTTTTATTTAGAGATAATTTCAAGCTTATAGAAAAATTGTACAGATAATATAAACAGTTCCCATAAACTCCTTAACCAGATTCACCGAATATTATATCATCTAAATGTGCTGTGTGAGTGTGCATGCATGTGGACATGCACACATCCAGCATTTGAGAGTAAGTTGCTGAATGTAATGACCCCACACTTCTTAATGCTTGAGTGTACATGTCCCAATAACTAGGACATTTTCTTAATGACAGTACAGTTACCATTTCAGGAAACACACATTGATAGAATACTTTGATCTACCATCACAGATCCAGTTTTGCAAATTGATCCAATAAAGTCCTTTATACCACATATTGTATTTGGCTGTAATGTCTCTGTGAATCTCCTTTAAACTGGAATGTGTCCTCAGCCATTTTGTTTTATTATGTTTTGTTTTTCATGGACATTTTGGAGCCACACAACTACCACCTGCTCTCATCAATAATGTTAATTGTGATTACGTTAATTTTGTCTAGTTTTCTCACTGTTTAGATCTATGAGATAATTGTAAAGCTAGCTATATTTTAGCTAATGATCAGAATTACTTTAAACAACATATCACATATTCAGATAAGTCATGTTGCAGATCTCACATGTTGATCAAAATAGATATATTTCTATGGCTTTAGACTTCTATTGGCAAACCCACACCATCCTAATATCAAAGTCTTAATTCCCATCCAGCTAAACAACATTTCCAACATTTTTAATGATTATAAAATTAAAATGTATTTTTGAAATCCATGGTTTTAAAGTTAGGAAGCTAAAAATTTTGACTTTATGCCTATGACTTGTACCAGTTTAATTTCTGTATCATATGTCCTAAAAGACCACATCAATTAAATTACATACTTATCAAAAGATTATATTTCTTTACTATCAAAAGAGGCTTTATACTAAGTTATCATCAATAAGAAGATGAAAGGTGGCCTATTGTATGGTCGGGAAGATAAAACACATATATATATAATACTGGGTAGAATAAAAAGCAATATAGTAACAGAGGTACAGGTAATATACCATTCTTTAGCCAAATTATTCTTATCATTAAAAAGTAAGATCAAAAAATAAAGTAAAATAATAAATATAAACTCAGATCAAAAATTAAAATGACCCTGATCACCCTGAAACTTATAGTAAACTTTGTTTGCTATATTTTACATATTCTTCTTACTGTACGATCTGCTGGAAATTATTCTGACACTTCCTATCACTTATCTCCCACATCAGAGCCACCATATCTTGCTTGGTTACTCATATATTCACACTTGTTTTTTTTCACCTTTATTTTGCTGAAATATATTCTCAAATTATGTTTTTTTAACTATATAAAGTCAATTTAGTTAGTGCTTATAAATCTAAATTATAATTTCTTGTTTTTACACATTAAAATTATTATTTTGCTAAATAAGGGTTTCCTAGAATTTGTGTCCTTGGTCATTTTATTTAAACATTTTACAGACACCATTCCTTTGTAGTCTTAGAATCTAGAATTTCTAAAGCCAGGGCGGTAAACATCCACCAAGAATATAGAACTTGAAAGCATGTTAGTGGTACCCCAATAATAAGGGAAAAATGTTGAACAAACTAAAAGATCACATTTATTCTTGGATCCAACTGAGAACTAAGAATTCAGGGAAACCAAGTAGCCTAAAACCTAAGAAAAGACAAAAGAAAGATGAACATGAAGGTTACCTCATTTGCAGTAGAAGATGGTGGGAAGATGAGAATTGTCCCCTTCCATGGAATATGAGAAAGTTCTGTAACAGGGTTTCACAGACAGAGAATGTTTGAAGTAAACCTGTACCAGTTTCTGTTCCCAGGCCCTAAGAAATGGGCAACTTCTGTTCTTCTCTCTTTTGGATTGAGTCTATCACCAGGTGACAGAGCCCAAGGCTTGATTCTGAAATGGCTTCATATACAGCTCCTAATTCAATGATTTCTGTACAATTATCTGACCATCAGTTAACTGAATTCTGACCTTAGAATTTTTTGTCCTCTGGCTTGAGTAAACATGTTATGTGCAATCATGTTCCTGCTTGGTCATACATGTTTGTGTGAAAAGCAGAATCTTGTCTGAGACTATAAAGAACAGGATCTGTAATTCCCACCTACCACTCCATTCAGAAGGCTAGCTGTATTAATAAAATGACCTAATAATTATAAAGAATATGATGAACTTAAGCCAGATCACATACAGAGCAGGCTGGCAGGCTGCTCCTTCCCTCTACCCACTGATCCACAGTTGAGAGAATTTTACTTTGAGGGCCCACCATATGTAGTACCAGCAGCTCCCTCAGAATGTTTACTCAGTTACTACACATAACACTCTAGTGTTTGACTGGATGAAAATTCCAAGTTGTTCTCCTCTTTGGGCAGGGACATACCGAGCTAGCGTGACCAGCAAGCACACTGTGCAACTATTCATCTCCAACTGCTCACACAGTTCTCATGCTCTATTTGCATATGGGGGGCTATGGACCCCAAATCTCCCTGGGTGCCCACATGGAAGGCCACTTTTCACTTCCTCTGCCTCACTCACACATACTTCCAGTGTAGCTTGCTATTTCCACCTCGACTTCCATATACTTGCTGTTTTTTATGTATTTATTTAAAATGAACAAAGATTTGAAAAGGTAAGTGAACAAATTATGTATAGTCCGTCTGCCATTTTGAATTCAAATTTGCTATTAACAAGTTCATATCATTTCCATAAGACTTGCATTTTAAAACACCAGAGATATTCAGTCTCTAACTATAACAATGTCCCCCCAAATAGTTATTAACTTACTGAAAGCATACCATGCCCTAAATACTCCGGTGTCTGCCTTTTGTGCACCATTCCCACAATGCTGAGTACTCTGAAATTTAGGAATTCCCATGCCAGGTAGCCACTACCTAAAAGTTAAATTTGCATTTGAAATTAGTAGAGTTCAGAGAGAGGCTCTCCACCTTAGTTCAAAAGAAGTTAAGATGGCACAGATGAGGATGTTGGGTAGAGTCTGGCAAGTAAACAAAGTGAAGAAGGGAGTTGCAGGTGAAGATGCAGAGACAAAATGGTTTGTCTGGGAATTGAAAGCCTTTTCATGTGGCTAGAAAACAAGATGTGTGGGGAAAAACTGTAGCAGAAAAGACTAGAGAAATGACCATGGATTAGAGCAACCCTAAGGATGTTGATTTTGATTCCACAGCTAAAGCAGAACCATGAGAAGGCCAGATGATGCTGGAAACCAAGGTCCAGCACCCACCCCACCCCCAACCCCAACTCCATCACACAGCTCTAACATCCTGAACCCAGGAGCACCTGTGGTGGGTTGTATAATTGTCAAGAGATTTACAAAAGAATGGCTGAAAAAGAAAAGGGTGGTATGGGGGTATGGGAGAAAGGTTCCTAAGAATGCTGTGAAGAAATAGATCGAATTAAGGGTCTGGCTCATGAGGACAGAATTAGCAGCAGGGATTTAAAAAAAAGTTTGAAGCAGCATGGAAGGCACTGGGGAATAAAAAGGAAAGAGAGAGAGAGAGAGAGAGAGAGAGAGAGAATATGATTTACTGGTTGCAGATACTGATTTTTCCTAGTTGCGTTGGAGACTTTCCGGGCATTAACAAGGTCCCAGGTGTGCCCAGAAGAATGGGTGGCAGACAGCCGAGGTTGCAGGTTACTGACAGGGAGAAGCTAGGAGGCCCAGCAGGGGCTGGGGTGCGGGGTGACAAGAAGATGCCAAAGGGGTTTGAATCCCTTGGGAGTCTGCCTACCGCTGGCTGCCAGCAGGAGACTGACAGCACACCAATGGTAACAAATTAACCCTGACATGAAAGAATGGAGAAGGAAGCATTCCTTAACTGTGTGTGGAAGACAAAGAGGCAGGCAGGTCAGTAAATAGATTCTAGATGTGCTGGAGGATGAGCCATTCTGGAGAAAATAAAGATTTGGCAACGGAATGAAAAAAACAATGATGCAGAAGGAAAAAGCAGGGAAGTAGCATTTCCAAGTCCTCATCACAACCTACTGGAAGAACTACTAAAGACATCAGGCCATGGAAAAGGGAGTCTGGAATCAAGGGGACATTGCAAACTCGATTTAGACCAGTTATGTTTGTGGTCACACACAAATGGATAACATCAGTAGGACTCGAATTGGATAAAAGTAAGTGAGAGCCACATGTGTGCACTTCATATGTTTTGTTTAGTTTTCAGTGGGAATAACTAGTACCCAGTCTTTACCTTTCCCCATAAAATATAAGCATAATAAAAAAATTAAAATCAGTTTTTTCATCAACTGTTGGTGCAGGCATTGGGCTAATATTTGCGGGTACTTTCTATCCTTGAACTTCTAACATCTCTCTGAGACAAGATTGTTTGTTCACCCTCCACAGTCAGGACAGCTAAGTTGCATACTCCAGGTCTACACACATTGCTGAATAATTCAGGATTTCGAGGCACAATCCCCTGCACATTTGAAAATTCACAAATAACTTATGATTCCCCCCAAACTTAGCCTGTGGTTGACCCAAAGCCCTACTGATAATACAAACATTAAATTAACACATATTTTGTATGTTGCATATATAGTATATATGTTATATACTATATTCTTACAATAAAGGAAGCCAGAGAAAAGAAAACACTGTTAAGAAAATCATAAGGAAGGGAAACACATTTATAGTACTCTACTGTATTTATTGAAAAGAACCCATGTATACATGGACCTGCACAGTTCAAATCTCTATCACGCAAGAGTTAACTGTAAATTTGATTCTCAGCTCCATGATTTCATCTATCATACACGAAAGAACACGTAATCCCAGAAACCAATAATGTGAATGTTTCAAACTGATTTAACAAACCACAATTCTTTGTAGGATCCCAGAGTACAGGTTAGCAAGCAAGTGAGGAAGGAAGAAGCTAAGAACTTGGGTTTTAGGTAAGTTGCAAAGATCTGGGTCCAACTTTAAAATCTGTCATTTCTTTGCTGTGTGATCCTAGTAAAATTACTCAACTTCTCTGAGACTCAGTTTCCTCATTTTTAAACTGAGGAAAACAAAAATGCTGACCTCATACATCTGTGTGACAAACGAGATCATGCCTATAAATTTCTAAGCACAGAGCTAAATCAGGATTAGCTATTAGTAACTGCTTATACATTAGGCATATTATTATATTCTGTTCTACAATATTTATTTTACTGGAATCTATACAGAATCTTTCCACATGACTGAATCAAACTAAACATTCTTATTATTGAACTAAAAAAGAGATGTTTGTATTACTGTGATTGTAAGACCCTGATCTGTATGCACTGGACACTGAAAATGTTGAGGTCATCTGCTCTTCTTTAATACTGCGACGTGAACATTGTGAAACTCCAGGATGCACTTTGAATTTAATGGACAGCTATTACGTTGCCGAATACATTTCAGGTAAAGCAAAATCTGATTGGAGTTTTGAAAGCAAGGAGAGTGAGTAGTGGCAGTGGTGGCAGCCCTCCTCCCTGGAATCGCCACAGCACTTCCATTAGGAACATCCCTCCTCCTGCCCACCTGCCTGTGGGGGCTTGTCTTAAAGAAGAGTAAAGACACTCTGTGTGCTCTAAGGATGCAGTCATGTCTCTTCTTAGGACAGCACGAATCCCATTATGGGGCCTCCAGGCTCATGACCTAATCTAAACCTAATTGTCTCCCCAAGGCCCTCCCACCAATACCATGGCCCTGGACATTAGGGCTCAGGCATATGACTTTTGAGGGGATACATTCAGGCCATTGTGCATAATAATCTCTCCAAGGGAGTGTAAGTTACTAAATGAAACCAAACTGTACCCAGAGGTCAGAAGCAGCATCAAGCCATACGGCCATTATGGCCACACAAAGGACAGACAGCAAGAGAAGAGGCATTGGTTCTCATGTGCATAAAAGGTTTAGGTAAGGGTTTTCTTCCATCAGGTTTCACCCACCTCCAATGGGCTGAGAGTCCCGGTCCTGTGGTGGTTGGCTTCCCTTGGAGACATGATGTGTCACAGCCCCAGGGCTGCTGATGAGCAACCACCTCTGCTGAGCCCACGGGGGAGGTTTTTACATCTAGCAGAGTAGCATTAGGTCTTTTCAAACATGGACCTGCCTAGAATTAGATGTGTGTGTGTGGCTTTTTTTAACCAGGAAAAAAAAAATTAATATGAGGATAAGATCACTTCTATCTATGGTGTGGATTTAAACTCTCTTTGTTTAGTGATATCATTACAAAATAAATGTTTCTTTACTGCAGATACCCTTCGGTTTTTCTTTATTAAGATACCAATGCCAATGGAAAGTAAACGAAATGATTGAAAGAGGTATGGCACAGCAAGAAGAACAAAGATTCTGGAACAAAACCAAAGGAGGTGTCCCATCTCCACCTAGGTCACTTACCAGCTGTCTGACCCCATCACATCACCGAAATTCTCCAAGACTTCACTTCCTAAGCAGAGATCTGGAGAAAGCATCAATATCCAACTCCTTGTCCTACAGTGAGAACTATCCAAAAGAGTGCATGGGAAAGCACTTTTTATCCCATAGAACACTCTGAAAAATTGGATTGCCATTTTATTTTGATATTTCCTTTGGAACTGATAAAGAAAATAGAGATTTGTGTCTGTGAGTTTTTCCCTTCCTTTCTCCACATATCATGCTTCGACATACACACTTCTGTCTAATGATGTGTGTTTAATTGGTGCATATGGACTAGAAGAATGGAATGATTTTTTTCAGCTGATGCCCTCATTTCATGCTGTGAACATGAAAATACTTAAATATACCCCCCAAAAAAGTGTATGGTTATGGCTTTGGCATTTATACACCATCTGCTGCTCTTCACTCAGATCCTCTGCACTGGCCTCCCTTGCCAACTTGCCATCACAAATATTATGATTACTCACCCACAGGTGCAACCATACAGCATGACTCTCATTAAAATCGGCATTATATATAAAAGAGAAGTAACATTAAATGCGATTCTCATACACTGGAATGCATGGGCATGGATTCTATTGTCTTCCTTGATAATTCTAGCTTCTGCGATAAATGTTCTCAACTTCTTTGCTGCCCTACTTTCTGGAATGAAGAATAACACTCCATGCTTTCTCTTGAGAATTACTTATCACAAGATTAAATCTGCACGGAGAGATTTAAATTCATCTGATATTCTTTCTCTTCTTTGATTTGTTTGTTAAATCATGTGTTTGTTAAATCATCATTTGCAATTTCTAATTTGTAGTACTAATTGCATCTACTTTGAATTCCATATGAAATCATCTTCATAAAACATTGTGCAATTTACTGTATCATATTTATATGAGCTTTCCATTGCCTTTCCATTTCTGTTTTATATATTTTTAAAATGGTGAAACAAATTATAAAAAGAATGTTTATTCCTATTCAAGAACTCAACATTTATTAGACTTCATTATTAAAATGAATTATTAAAAATATCGAACTATTTAGTGAATGTTCTTGATACCTATTATTTAGCTCACATTATCAAAAAAATCATATGTCTTTATAACCATTTACTTAGTTCTTGCCATGATCCTGGCATTTTTCCATGTATACATCAAAGAAACCCTATGACGCAGGTACTATTATTATTTGCATTTCATAAATGAAGAAATAGAGACCCAGGAAAAGGGACAAAGTTGCTCAATGTCACATCACTTGTGTTTTTCAGAAGCAGAATACAATGTATACAGTTTGTCTCTATACTTCATGCCTTTAAAAAATAGGTCTGTAGTTCTCAAATGGTAAGAATAATCTCAAGAGCTTTCTAAAACACGGAATGTGGTTTTCTGAGTCCCATGCTCGGAAATTCAGAGACTCAAGGTGAGACTCAAAAATGTGTGTTTTTAACAAGTTCACAGATGATACTCATGCCACCAACCAAGTACCCCACTGAAGTACCTCAGGTGGACTCCCTCAGGACAATAACCAAAGATACCAAGATATGAACCCAGATAAGGTTTACTATTTACAGTCTGCAAATGCTAAAACTATGTTTTGTTTTAGAAGAGATAAAAGTTCATCAACCAACATATCCTGAAATACTAATACTTAGCCTCATGTGAAAGCATCTTTCCATAGAGATTTAGACTCAAATGTCTTTTCATTTCAATTCTTTCTTTGACAGTCATGATATTATGACAGGGAACAAACCATGTATCTCCACCGAACTCCAATTTTCCCAATTGTAAAATGGCCATTATATTGGCCTTCCTGAATTCCTGTGTGGATTAACTGAGAAAATATGTGTACAGCATCTACCATAAGAACTAAGTAGTTGCTTGATCAGTTAGAAGTTACTTTCCTTCTCAGGTTAATTTTAACTCAATTTAAAAAATGAAAATTATTTAAATTAATTAATAATACACTATGAGGAACAGGAAAAAACAGCATTAAGAAGAGGGAGGTGAAGGGGCACCTGAGTGGTTCAGTAGTTAAACATCTGACTTTGGCTCCGGTCATGATCCTGGAGTCCTGGGATCAAGTCCCACATCAGGCTTCCCACAGGGAGCCTGCTTCTCCCTCTGCCTATGTCTCTGCCTCTATCTGTGTGTCTCTCATGAATAAATAAATAAAATCTTAAAAAAAAAAAGAAGAGGGAGGTGTATACCAACAAACCTCTGTTTGAGTCAATTGGAAATTCAATTGATTTTGTAACAAAAGTAAAAAAAATTGTCCTGCCCAGCTTTCTTACTAAGAGCTTGGATGAAGTAACTAAAGCCTGTAACATTCTCCTGAAATAGTCGCCTCTCAATAGGAACTCAGTAAGCACTTTAAACTATGGGATATGCTTATTAAGAATATGATACTCATTGTTAAAAATAAATGTCATGTCTCCACTCACTGAATTAATCTCTTTCAATACCATACTACATAATGTTCTCTAACCACAAGTAAATTAAAATATTGTTTCCCTCTTCTTCTGATCCCTAGAATTCGTTGCCCATCTCTATATTCTATTTTCTTTGTTACAAGTTAGAGGGCCATGGTTTAAGCTTTTACTTCATCAAATGGAATGTTGGGCCAAACTAGTGTGAGGAAAAAATTGTGCAGTCAATGATTTGGCTGCCGTCCAAACATAGCCTGGGTGACATTGTCTATTTCCAGAATACTTTCAATAATTGTGAAGAACACTGCCATGTTAAAAATGATTTGAAGCCTTTGATTTTCTTCTGATTCCATGCTATACATCTTGGCCAATGACTGATAGCTAGGAGAATGAAATGAACATGCAAGATCTTGTAAAATGGAAATGATAATATTTGCATGGAAGAGTTGACTTCCAAAGAATAGGTTAAACTAATCCATGATATTAGAAGGCAGGAGAGTAATCATCTTTGGGATGGAGCATGAGGGGGATATGCTAATATGCTCTAATATTTTACTTTTATTGGCATCCTGGTTACACAGCTATGTTCACTTAAAATCCATAGAGATTGTGGTTTGTGATTTGTGCTTTTTTCTGTATATATGTTAACTTTCAATAAAATTTTACTTTAAAAAATAAAGCCAGTTCCTAAGCTCAGGGTGTTTTCCCATGCTCCAATATTCCCTGTTTATAGAACAGGCTCAGAAGAAGGCTGAGTCACAAAAAAAAATATTTATTCACTCCTAAAAATTTTATTTTTGGTCTGCCATTCAAAGAGGCATCAAAAAGACAACTTTTCTCGAACAAAGTATTTTTTATTTCAGGGTCTGTGTAAATATACATTCCAAAAGATTGTAAACTGATTCTTGTTTTATGGTAGCTCTCGGTTTCCATTTCTTTATACAAGTAAAAGATCATCTCTAAATAAAAATCAGTGACCTAAATTCAGAGGCATGATCCAGGACAAACCCATCTAGTGCTGGAAAGATAAAAATCACCATCTTCTAGATTTATTTATCTTGTTACTATGCTCCAACAGCACCATTTCAGTTTCTAAAGACTTTAGAATAATTTGTTTTCTCTAAACCAATTTGTATCATGTCAAAGTGAAATTGCAGTTTTACAACCACCTGGGGGAACAAGCGATCCCTTTCCATAAATAAAAAAGTGATCTGCATAAATATGTACTGAGATATCCCTATAGACTTCAGGAATTTTGTATATGAAGGGAAGAGGTGTGAAGGGAAACAATTAAAAAATTATGTGAGGCAAGTTACAACCTTCACTACATTTGCCATATTCTAATTGTCTAATAAATTAATATCAACACAGAGAGCAGATTTGTACAAATATTCATTTGGGATTAGAGCCAGCTTATTCAGATAAATGCATATCTTCCCACTGAGCTGGATGTTCCAAAGTAGGACTGTAGAAAAGATTCCTTCAGCAAATATGAATAACGTGGTGTTCGGAAGATCCGATATATTGAATTTGAAAATTTAGAGTTATCTTGCATTAAACTGCTCATCAAAGGGTATTTTTACATTAATCAGCCCTAAATGTGTTTCCTCCTTCTCCGCACTCCATTCATATTGAGCAGACAGATAGGCAATAGATGAAGCAGGGATGAATGCCTTCCATTGACAAGCTGTCAGAGGATATGGAAAACCCGGTCCCAGATGAGAGGGAACAAAAAATATATATATATTTTTTTTAAATAAATGTCTTCATTAATCCCTTTCCAAAAATGGATGGTGTTTTGAGTATTCAGGCGAATACCTAAAGCCTGAATCAAGTGCGAAGCTACGCTCACAGCATCTTTAGTCTGTGAAATGCTCTGCGGTACATCGGTCTCCTCCAACCTTCCATGCTGTCAGCTAGTGCCTGAAGACTGAATCAGGAACCTGAACTTGGAGGTAATTATACAATCACCTTGAGCAAATGTAGCCTCAATTAGCAATCACTGGCGTTGCATCTCACTAGGAGAGCTGTGATTGTAGTTTTAAATACTACAATAACTGGCCTCTCCCTCCAGTGTGCCTCCCAGTCTCTTGAAGCTCATCACTATCTCGGATCTTGCACGAACATTCTATCCACTTTGTCACGCACCACAGTTTTCATCTCTGTAAGCCACTTCTACTTACTTGTTCTACTAAAATAGTTTTCCCCTTTCTGAAAACACGGGTTGTCTTCTTTCCTCTGGGAAATCTCCCCAGTGAGCCCTTCTCCTAGCAAACATAAGTTAAGTAGAAAAGGAGATGGCTTTCTTTATGTGATTTCAAGCATCAGAACGTTTTCTAGGAATTTCACCACTTAATGATTGATGCCTTCATTCCAGCTCTTTAAAAGGAGCTTTATCAGTTTTGACCATTTGGACTTCTAGTACTAGTCATTTATTAAATTATAGGGCTGTTATTATGTTCAGGTACACAAAGAAAATAGAACATGTTCCATGCCTTCATGTTCATCACAACCTAAAGTGGGAAGTAGACATATGAACCAGTAATTGAAATGAAAATATTTAAAAACTGTAAGAATCAATAGGGAAAAGTGCCTGAGTGGCTCAGTTGGTTGGGTGTCTGACTCTTGGTTTGGGCTCAGCTTGTGATCTCAGGGTCCTGGAATCCAACCCTGAGTCAGGTTCACTGCTCAGCATGGAGTCTGCTTGTCCCTTTCCCTCCTCCTCTGCTCCTCCCCTCACTCATTCTTTCCATCTCAAATAAATAAATAAAATATTTTTTTAAAAAAGAGAGAGACACAGAGAAAGAGGCAGAGACATAGGCAGAGGGAGAAGCAGGCTCCATGTGGGGAGCCCGATGTGGGACTCAATCCCAAGACCCCAGGATCACAACCTTAGCCAAAGGCCGATGCTCAACCACTGAGCCAACCAGGCATCCCAATATATAAAATTAAAAAAAAAAAAAATCAATAGGGAACCAATAAGAGAACAATGCTTTCTTTGAGAGAGCAGGGAATATATCAGGGATTTCAAAAAAGAAAAAATAATAGAACTGGTTATTAGATGTTAAATAAGAATTCACACAGAAATGAGGCAGGAGTAGGCTTCTGTAGGCAGAGGGGGGAAAAGCAGAAGAGTTTAGTTGTGGAGTTGGGGGAAGCATGCTTCGTTTAGAGAACTATAGCAGTTCAGAATCACTGGAGATTTGGGAGAGCAGGAAGAAAAACAGCATGAATTGGAACCGGATCCTGGTGATCCTGAATGCCACTGTATGTGGTTGTACATGATCCATTGAGTAGTGGGCAACACAGGAGGGTATGGCAGCAGAATGAAGGATGGGGGAACAATCTCAGTAGGAAGGATGAAAAGAGAAAGGTTTCTGTCTCTTGCTTTCATTCTCCTAAGCTCAGCCACAGAGAAGTGCCTCTAGTGAGTGGGCTCAGCAGGAGTCAGGGCCAACCAGTCCCTCAGTTAGGAAAACTATGAATTTTTTCACCAGAGATCTGGTACTAGAGCTTTTGTTTTCACATTCTGTATGATTACGCCTTTATCATGACTCAAGCTATGATAAACAACTCTTCATCTCTATATACCATGATAGAGCTTTGGGCTTTGTCTCATTAAGTTTACCATAATGGAATTTTTCTTTGTGCCTGCAAATCTTCTCAGAGACCAGAGTAAAACAAACAGCTTGGCTGATTCCCTGCATTAAGTCAGGCATGTAACCAATATTTATGGAGCATCTAGTATATGTCAGATCCCATTTTAGGCTCTGCTGGTAGAGCAGTGGACAAAATAAGCAGACATCCTTGCTGTCGGGGAGTTGCCACTGTACTGGAGAACACAGGCAATAAACAAAATAAGCAAAACATGTGAGACTGGGATAGGTGCTATGAGATAAATCAGGCAAGATAGACAGGATGTGTATTTGTGCAAATGGAATTGAAAAGAGGTGATGGGGTGGGGGGTTGCTGGCTAGCTCAGTCAGTAGAACATGAGTGACTCTTGATATCTGGGTCATGAGTTTGAGCCCAACCTGGAAATTGAGATCACTTTAAACAAAACAAAACAAAAGAGGAAAAAAAAAAAGAAAATAAGAAAATAGGGGGCAAACAGGGGGCAAGACAGGGTCTACTGAGATGACATTTGAATAAAGGCCTGAAGAAGAGAGAAATTGATGAGGATCCATAGGCATTAGCATTCCAGGTGGTGGGATAAGCACAGTGCCAAGGCCCCAGAGGGCACAGCTAGAGAATTATGGACAAGACAGAGCCATGTGGAGGAAAACATGATCAGAATGGAGAGGAACAAAGTTAAGTCCATCTTTCCAGCTTCCCTCTTGACTATCCCTTCAGAGATTTAGTATTCACACTCCCTGGGCCTTAACCATGTAGACAGGCATGATGAGTTCAGAGGAAACATTTCAGAAGCATCCAAATTTCTGAGTTCAGAAAACCCTAAACCATCAATCCGAAAGGAAGAGTGAGGAATGTGGGTAATTAGAATCCACAGGTAAATTTTAAGCCTCCTTTTGCTCCTTTTAACCAATAATATCAAATTCTTTCTTGTTAAACTTTTAATACACATAAGAAATATTTAAATAGTCATTATCAATGCAAGTTGATCTATGAATGATGGGGAAGAAGAAGGTCTATGAGTAAGAAAGTGAGAAAAAGAAGAGACCTTGGAGATGACAAATGACATTTATTTTCTTGAGTTTTTTCTTAGTAGTGTTCTGCCTTATAAGCAGATTCTTTAACATTAGAATTATGAATAGAATCCTGTTTATGAACATGCTTATGGTGCTTCCCTGGTTTATCAAATACCTTGGAAATTCTTTAGAATAGCGAACAGATGTGAGTTTCTTTGGCCTTTTCTAAAGCATTGGACCTTTAATTGTTCAGTTTAAGGTTGTAGACTTTAAAAAGTATTTGACCAAATGATTTAATGTTTGAAACAGCTTCCAAGTATTAGAAAGCTCATATTTATTTTACAGTGCTGTCAACTCAAGATTGTCTGAAATTGACCTGATTATCAATTATACTTTAATAGATTACCTAAGTTCTTACTGTATTTTTAAACTTTCCATATTGTAGCAAATTTGCTGAAGTATAACAGAGAGAGATGATACAGTGAGTGCTACTGGTCTTTCTCTTTATATATATATATATATATATATATATATATATATATATATATATCACTTATATTTAGGCAATAAAAGTTGGGATTCATTGGCATTATTACATAGGCATAATATAATGCAGTATCGGTACTCCTTCATGTACATAGAAAGAAATCTAGAAAAAAATATAGTAAATGTTAAATTATTTTTTAAGTTTTATTTATTTATTCATGAGAGACAGAGAAAGAGAGGCAGAGACATACGAAGAGGGAGAAGCAGGCTCCCTGGGGGGAGCCTGATACAGAACTTGATCCCAGGACCCTGGGATCACAACCTGAGCCAAAGGCAGATGCTCAACCACTGAGCCACCCAGGTGCTCCCCCCCTTTTTTAAAAATATATTTTTATGCACATATAAACTTCTCAAAGAAAATTTAGAAAAACATTAGACCTGGTTTTATACTTTGATGAGGAAATAAATTTTTGAAATGCAAGACTAAATCCTTAATAGTAAAAACTTGCAATTAGAAAAAAAATCTAACCTTTTACAAATGATATTTTCTTATATTGTACCTAAACCTTTGCCAAATGTCACCTAAAATTATTTTCTTATGTAATCAAAGGAAGAAAACAGTAATACATAATTCATTCAACTTCAATAAGTTCAATTTTATAAACTTTTACCTTATATCCATATCCAGAAAACTCCCACAGAAAGGGAAAAGACTAACAAAAATAAAAAATTAAAAAATAAAAAATACAATAAAAATTTAAAAAAAGGAAGGGAAAAGACTTTAGCACACACCTAACATGAGAATTGCCTCTGCTGTCACCATTGGCTCTGGTCATCATTGAAATGCCTTTATTTGTCACTTTGTTCTAGCATGACTGTGTAGATGTGACTAAAATATGTAATGCATTCTTTTCCAAGCAATTAATTCTTTTTTCAGTTAGTGTAGGCATAGTCTATTAGGCAATTAACTATGGTTAGCTCAATTATAGAAAATATAATTCATCTGGTTTAGAATCTTAACTGACAAGGCAAGTGAACTTTGGCTAACCTCAGTGGGAGAGAAATAGCAACTGGACCAAGGGACCCCATCATACTAGAAAAGGAATCCACATGGTAACAACCTCAGAGCTACACAAATGGGTTGTGAAGTGTTTTACATTTTAGTATGGTTTGGTTTGCAAAAGTTATTTTGAAAAATAGACCAAGAAGTGTAAAAGAAGTTTTTCTCTTGGAGGGAACAATAAGTTACACGTACTTACATTAATTATTTATTTTTAAACTTATGGGGTGTTTACCAAAACCTCAATCCATTTTTACTTAGGGAATTCACTCTCCCACTACATTGAAAGAGAAAACAAAATTTAATCTCTAAAATGTATCACTAAATTTGTGACTTAAGACTAATATTCCAAAATTCTTTGCATAGAGATAATGTGAAAGACAGAAAAACTTATTTTTTTAGCTTTTTTTTTCATTTTCGAGGCATAATTTTGTTTGTTATATTAGTTCAATCAAAGTTAGCTTAAAATTCTATTTGTAACATTCAAAGCAAATTCAGGTGAAAGAACAGCTTCATAAAAATAACAAATATCACAGTAGCACTTAACAGTTTACAAAATGATTTTCACAATTAGTGTCTTATAATTTTTCTAATACTTATCACCTCAAAGAATTTCAATAGATGATCAAAACCAATACCAAACAGAGTTGCGGATAGAGTTTATGTCTTCAGTGCTGTTTTTCTTAGATTATATTTCAGACAATTCTTACTATCTAAAATATCTGTGGTAAGTATGTGAAGAAATCTAGGACAAGGATGGGTGGGGATATTGGTGGAAGTGGGGCATAATGTTTGAGAAGACAGTAATCTGAGAATGAAATGCTTCTGTATCTTCAAGGCTAAATTGTGAATTCCTCATTCAGGCTAAAAGTGTGTATTCTTTGCATCTCCTTCTCCAGTATACCTCACGGTGCTTGACATATTATACAGTCATAATGCTAGGCAAAGATGGGAAACTTGGTGAATTTAAATGTATGATTATCATGTTAATAAAGACCTGAATGTGAGACCTGAAGCCATACAATTCCTAAAAGAAAACACAGCCAATAATCTCTTGGACATTGCCCTTAGCAGCATATTTATGAACCTGTCTCCTCAGGCAAGAGAAACAGAAGCAAAAATAAACTATTGGTCCATTTTTATGAAAATAATACACCAAAATAAAGCTTTTGCATAGCAAAAGAAACCAAGGACAAAACAAAAAAGCAACCCAGTGAATGGGAGAACATGTTTGCAAATGACACATCTGATAAGGGGTTAATATCCAAAATATATAAAGAACTCATACAACCCAACAACGATGTGATTAAAAAATGGGCAAAGACCTGAACAGACGTTTTTCCAAAAAAGACATGCAGATGGCCAACAGACACATGAGACAATGTTCAACATCACTACTATTATGGAACTGTAAATCAGTGCCATGATGAGCTATCACTTCACACTAGTCAGAATGGTTAATATTGAAAAGATAAGAAATAAGTGTTGGCAAGGAGGTGGAAAGTAGGGAGCCCTCATGAACTGTTTGTTGGTGGGAATGTAAATAGAGTAGCTTCTATAAAAAAAGTATGGTAGTTCCTCAAAAAATTAAAAATAGAGATACCATATGATCTGATAATTCTACTCATGGCTATTTAGCCCAGGAAAACAAAAACATTAATTTGAAAGGATATATATGCAACCTCTATGTTTATTGCAGCATTATTTACAATAGTCAATATATAGAAGAATCCAACTCTTGATTTCAGCTCAGGTAGTGAGATTGAGCTTCAAGTCAGGCTCTGCATGCTCAGTGGGGAGTATGCTGAGATTCTCTCTCTCCCTCTACCTCCCTCCACTCATGCAAATGCACACTCAAATAAATAAATAAATAAATAAATAAATAAATAAATAAATAAGAAAATCAAAATAGAGAGATAACCATAATGTGGAAAGGGAAATGTGCCATGGAAACTTTAGGTTATTTGAGGATTTTGTCCAGTTATTATCTTGAACCAATTTCCTCATTGACATATAGAGCAATGAATTAATAACATACAAGATCTAAATCCTTCTAAATATTAAGTTTTATAATATATTGTCATTTGTAATATACCCGGTATCTTTGATTATGGAAGTTAAAATTATATAAAAAATAAATATATAACACTGTATTTTCTCTTACTTTTATTTTGAACCAATGAATATAAAAATGACATCCTGGGGCACCTGGGTGGCTCAGTGGTTGGGTATCTGCCTTCAGTTCAGGGTGTGATGCCAGAGTCCTGGGATTGAGTCCCATCTCAGGCTCCCCACAGGGAGACTACTTCTCCCTCTGCCTATGTCTTTACCTCTCCCTGTGTGTCTCTCATAAATAAATAAAATATTTAAAAAATGATATTTCAAGAGATTACAGCCTTCAAATATAGCAAATGATAATTTTCTCTTTCTAAAAATTGTCATATTCCAGTGAAAAGTCCCTTTTTTGTTAAAAGCTTAAATTTCTGCGGTAATAAAACACAATTAGCATCATGTGGAGGAAATAACATCCTTAATGGTCAGTTGACCTTTGCATTGAAGGATTTTTATGCCTTCAGATAGAACCTTGTGATATTTTGCTTTTCTTTGTTTACGTACAAAGTTAATTAAGGAAAGAATAGAATTATTTGTGCTTTAAGACAAGCTAAGAACAGAAAGTAACTCATACTTATCAGCTATCTTCCATGTGCCTAGCATTGTATCAAAGCTAACATGTTAGTTCAGCTAGGTATCAAAGAAAGCAATAGACCACAATCAGTAACGGCTCTTTTAAATAATTGCTGTAATCATGACACAGTTAGACCTCAGTGTAGGTAGAACAAGTTACATGCTTATATTATTCAATATTCTTCAAAATTTTTAGCATGCACAAGAATAGCCCTTCTCAGATTATCTGTTGTTACATAACTAAATACCTCTGAAACTTAATGATTTTATTATATCTCAGGGTTTTTGCAGGTCCAGAACTAGGAAAGATTTCATTTTGGTGGTTCTAGCTAAAAGTATTTTATGTGATGCACTTCAATGGTGGCTGGAATCAGGTAGGGGAGGCAGAAGGGAACAAGAGGGGCTGATGGGGAAACTCTATACCATGATGTAATCTCAGGGCTTGTCCACCTGAGCTAGTTTGTGCTTCTTCACAACATGGTAGCCTCAAGATAGTCAGAGTGCTTACAAGTGAATAAAGACTGCCAAGAGCAAGTGTTCTAGTGACCACAGCAGATACTTCATCACATTTCATGACCTAAACTCAGAGTCAACTCTTGTTTGCAAGTGAGCCACAACCTTGCCCATATTGAAAATGATGACAATTAGGCTCTACTTCTTAATAGGACAATGCCAAAGTTCCAGGAGAGCATGTGGTATAGAAGACATTATGTTAGGGACCTTTGACTATAGCAAGCCACCATAATCTTGATTTCTCCTTTATGCATCTTTGTTCTTCCCAATCCCTCCCCACACACTCATTCCTAGAAATTGACCTTGCATGTTCTTGGCATTTATTACATAGAACGTGAAATACAAAAACCTTTCAACAAAGAAATGCACACTTCCAATGTAGTTGCCTATCTCATTCCCTGTAGCTTTGTGCTAATGAGTATTTCCTTGCACTGGAATTTTATTTCTGTCCTCTCCTTCCCCTCTGCTCCACTCCTATCTCTCCTGCATGTGCTCTCTCTCTCTCTCTCTCTCTCTCTCTCTCTCTCTGTCTACCCTGTTTGCATGCACACATGGAGCTCTTTGAGGAGGGACCATGCTTTGTATAATACCCAGTTGGTAAAGTCAATGTCTATATGAATGTATAAATTAATGAATGAATGAAGTAATTCATCCCTAGAAATAAGTTTTTAAAAGTATATATTAATTCTCTATTTCTTTATCTGACTGTCACAATCTCAGAAGCTTTAAACAATATATATGTATTTCCTATGTCTCCATGAGTCACAAGTCCAGGTACACATTGGCTGGATCCTCAGCTAAGATCTCACATCACGTGGCCAAAATCAAGTCATTGACCAAAGCTGGGATAATGATGGATCCATCCCATTTTTGGCACAATTCATTCCTTTCAGTTTTGGAATGCATAGTGCCCTGCCTCTTCAGGTCCAGCAGAAGAGTCTCTGTTGCTTCCTATCTTTTACACTTTAATGGTCTCTGACTTCTTTTAAAGGTACACCTGATTAGATTAGATTAACCCCAGAAAATCTCCCTCTTGTTCAAATTAAAGTCAACTGATTAGGGAGTTTAATTACTTCTGCAGAATTTCTTGAACTTAGAATATAACATCAATACAGTCCATCACTTTTGCCATATTCTACTTGCTAGAAGCAAATCACAAGTCCCACTCACACTTAGGAGGAGGATATGAAAGACAAGGTTTGGGTTACTGGTGTGCTCTCTGAATTCTTCCCACTGCAAGTCACAACATTTGAAACTAAATAAAATGTCTCCTAAACTGCAAAATAACCTTAGGATAACTACAATTGTCTTTCACATCATTGGATGCTAGCATTGCCTCTTTTTTGTCTGCACATTTTACCATCCAGATACCTGTTTAAAAGAATTGATGGCATCAAATTGATGTTTTGCTAATATTTATTATTGAAAAAAACTAATATAGGAAGCTGCATTGTTTCTGAATTCATTTGTAAATAACTTTAAGAATAAAACTAAAATATGTAGAACTGTTTCCCTTTCTCAGAAAATGCCAGAAAATAAGAAGGACACAGAATGATATCTAGGGAAATAAAGATTTATGTGAAAGGAGAAGGCGATGAATAAAAATTAGCTTGAATGTCACTCATTATGTCAGAACAAGCATATTCTAAGAAGAAAATTCTGATTGATTTCCACATAATCACTCTGATTGTGTACAATCAGCCTTAGCCACACACGTGCTATCTCCTCCACTTCACCCGTTGGCTATGCCTACAAACCACCCAAAAAAAAAAAAAAAACATAAATCAGGGAGAGGAAATGACTAAAGTATGGATTTAAATGTTTCTATTTTTACCAGACCTTCGGCTCCATGTCTCTGCTATTTCACTCATACCTGAAACTGGATGGGCCAGCCTTCTTAGCTGCCTGTGACGCTGCTCTGCCATCCACAGAAATTGTCTACATTTCATAATCAGAGAAAGAATCTGACCAATTTATTCTTCTTTTGTTAGAAAGATAACAATAAAATTTGTAGTTTCTGCAGTTTAAATAGATGATTTTTGAGATGAATAATTCTCTCAAAATTTACTATGAATATATACAGAATTTATATTGGTCAATTAGGTAAACTTGGTACAGAAAAAGAGCAAAAGCTGGTACTCAAAGATAAATATTCACAAATTCACTGACATTAATTTTGACTAGGTAGGAAGAAAAAAAATGTGTGTGAGGGTATATTTATATATATTTTCATATTCATCCACTTATTATTCATCTGATATTAACATTTACTGAGCATCTTTATGTGCTAAACATAATATGCATAGAATATTTAATATAATTTTAAAGGCTGAAATATATATATACATGTATATATATATGATATATATATATATATATATATATAGTTCAATCATAATTTTAAAATAGAACTCTTTGTTAAAAAGTGACAAATCTATATCCAGTAAAGGCTGCATAACTGATATTAAGAAGCCTGAGCTAATGTGAAAGATTTGTGTGATATTATATGTGGTAGGTTCCATTAACATCTGTTAACAACAGTACAAATATCTCAGGAATTTTGCTCTGATTGCCAGAAGTCATAAACAGTACATTATACTAAAAGGCAGGTGCTTTAACCATTGTGAATAAGGACTTGATAAATATTCTGAAATTCACAGACTTTTACAATTTGAAAATAACCATAGTGCTTATTTAGCTCCTTTTGTTTTATACTATGGAAATTTTAGAGATGTAAAAATATTTTATGGAAGTAAAATGACTTGTTTCAATCCATTACTACAAAGCGATCATTTCCCCATTAGAAGAATCATTCAAGTATTTTATTTGTGGAAAACATCTGCTTCTGCACAATTTACACAACAGCAGTCTCTGACTCAGAACCTAAGGTAATTCACCTTAGACCTAATATGTGTACCTTATAGTATGTGCTGTTTGCAAATAGCTGAAAGATATTCTGTCCAGTAGATAGTTCTCTAATACCAACCTGAAAACAACTTACTATTTTTAAAACTCCTTCCCTACCACTGTCAAGAGTAGGACAAAGATTTATTGTTTCCAGTTATTCATTCCCTTTAAAAACAGACTAGGGCTTTCATATTTTTGAAATAAAGAAAAAAAAAAAGAAATACTTTTTTAAAACAAATTCATGCACATTTATTGAGTATACAAACCTTGTACTTGCTATTTATACAAATGAACAGGCTTTTATTTTTTTATGTGTTAATTATGTTGTAGGAACACTATTAATAATAGATTACTGTCAATAGAAAATATAATAAAATTGATATAGTTCATTTGCCCATTCCTTTATTTCTTCATGTATTCATCCAATTATTGGATATGGAAAAAAATGCCCTAATCAGTGATTCCCTATAAGAAAGTTGGCTGTTGGAATATATGTGTTGGTAGAAAAATAGAAGAGCTTATGAAATGATCTGGAGAGTCTTCTTTTTTCTTTGTTTTAAGTTTTATTTATTTATTTTAGAATGTGTGTGTGTGTGTGTGTGTGTGTGTGTGTCTGTGTCTGTGTCTGTGTAAGCAGGAGGAGGGGCAGAAAGAGAGGAGGAGGATAGAATCTCAAGCAGACTCCTCGATGAGCAAGGAGCTGGACGTGGGGCCCAACCTGACCATCCTGAGATCATGACCTGAGCCAAAATCAAGAGTGGGCTGTCCAACCAACTGAGCCACCCAGGTGCCCCATTGGGAGTCTTTTGAAACCTTCATGCTAATCACCCCCACCTGGTTCCAGTTACATTGGAATGTGGAGGAAATTACTTCTGAGTTACGTTTTAAGTAATGAGCATTGCATGCTACAAACAGGTAGGGTTTTATGGATTTTTTAAAAGCATAGACCACTCCAAACCTAAGGAAAAGCATGAGCTGATGGAAATCAGTATCCTGAGACAAAGATGCAGGAGAGGAGTAAACAGAATGAAAGGAAAAGTAGCAGCTCAATTTTGGGACGTTGAATTTAAAATACCAGTGGGATGGTATGTACACAGAGATGTCACAGGAAGCAGTTTTTCATTGCATCCCTGTCTGAAAGGAGGAGAGAGCTCACTGAACTTAGACATATGGAAGTTTTCCTTATGCAAATAGTAGTTTAGAACATGGGAGCTAATGACATCTCTGAAGGAGAGAGAAGAATGAAGGGCTAGGATGACATTTTAGGAAAATCTAACATTTAGAAGATATTTACAGAATGAATAACCAAAAAAACTATTTTAAAACAAATTGGGAGAAACAGGAATACAAGGAAAATGGGGAGTTTAAGAGACCAGAAAGGAGTAGAGAGTTGGAAAGGTGGTCAAATCCACAAGAATATGACAGCAAAATAAGCAGCAAAAATTGTCAATGGATATAATGATGAGAAAGCACACTAATAACATATTCTAGTGAATTTAAAAGAATATTTTATTAATTTGAGAGAAGAGAGAGAGGGAGCATGAGAGGAGGGAAGGGCAGAGGGAGAGGGAGAAGCAGACTCCCTGCTGAGCACAGAGCCCAATGAGGGGTTTGATCCCAGGATCTCGAGATCATGACCTATGTTGAAGGCATATGCTTAACTAACTGAGCCGCCCAGGCACCCCTATTCTTGTACATTTCTAACGAAATTATTTGGATATCTAGATAGATAGATAGATAGATAGATAGATAGATAGATAGATACCCCAGGTATTTCAGAAAGAAACTACAAGACAGCATGTGAAGGGAGATGAAGTTCCCAGAAAGCACTGTGGGAATTTATGTGTAGCAGGATCAAGCCAGATGCTGGAGGATGGTAATTTGCCACCATGTTTCATCTGTAATGTGGCCTCTGTCCTTTCAGTACTATTACTATAAGTGATGCTTTACATTGCCACACTCACCTTCCTACCAGCCTGAAGACACTGTCAACACTGATAAGGAAGAACAAAATGGTAGGCACTTGTAGATATTATTAAACTGGTGAATCAACCAACTCTGAAGTTATCCTTCCCTATGACAACCAAGTATGTAACAATTAGTTCTTAGATCTTAAATTAGTATTAGTTTGGTTCTGGGACATCTGGGTGGCTTAGTTGGTGAAGCATCCAGCTTGATTTGGGCTCAGGTCATGATCTCAGGGTTGTCTTAAGTAAGAAGGAATGCTCATTTTTACTGATTTTTGATAGTTATGAATTTTAGGAATACTATAAGAATGTAAATCTCACCAGTAACTCTAATACAAAGTGTAACAGCAAGAAATTTGAAAAGGAAATATATCAAGTGCTTTCCCTTTGTGATCTTAAAAGCAGTTTCAGGATGAAGGAAATGGGGATGGGGACTAAAGAGTACACTGATCATGATGAAAAAAAAAATAAAATGATAAAAAAATAAAAAAAAATAAAAAGCCGTCTCTTGGCAGTGCTTGAGAAGGCATTTTCATACATTACTACCATGAATATAAATTTATAAAAACATTTTTTACACACTTCAGTGGTGTGTTTCCAGATCCATGATAATAATGGTAATATTAATGAAGACAATAACAGTACTCAATTATTTTGTGATATTGATTTATTGGTTTATACTAATTGATATATTATGTCAATCAGTATTCATTCAGACAGACACTATGATTCTTTTGCAACTTATGGTGAAGAAATGCCTGTGTGGCTCAGTCACTTAAGCTTCTGACTCGTGATTTCAGATCAGGTCAGGAATTCAGAGTCCTCAGGTAGAATTGTGCATTAGGCTCCCCAATCAGAGGGGAGTCTGCTCTAGATTCTCTCTCTCTCCTTTTCCATCTGCCCCTCTTCCCACTCACATGGACATACTCTCTCTCTCAATTAAATAAATAAATCTTAAAAAAAATTTTGTGATATGTTGGCTTGGAATAATAAAGTAATGAATTGATGAATGCATAGTTAAGAGTAGAACTGTGCTATATTAAATTCCTTTAAATTTTTTTAAATGTCTTTTCACTGAGAAATTCCACAATGGTAATCTATCTTATAAAAGAATCCTAAAAGCTCCCAATTTTTTATTGCAACATAACTATGTCAGATAAATATTTGAAATCAAAGCTAAATGTAAATAAAGGGAGAACCATCTAATTTTGAGTTTAAAGGACATAAAATCATATATATACAGAATTATCAGTGCAGTCATCTCTATATATACATATGTTCTATATACAGATCTTCCTCTACTTACAATGGGATTACAACCTAATAAACCAACTGTAAGTTTGAAAATACTGTAAATTGAAAATGCATTTAATACACCTAATCTACCGAACATCATAGCTTAGCCTATGTGCTCATAACACTAACTTTAGCTTAAGCGGGCAAAGTCATCTTGCACAAAGCCTGTCTGATAATAAAGTATTGATGATTGCATGTAATGTACTGAATACTGTACTGAAAGTGACAGACACAATGGCCGTATAGGGACAGAAACATTCTTGACTTGCTGTCACTCCTGACCGCTTGGCCACTAACTGGGAGCTGTGCTCTGCCTACATCACCAGAGAGGATAAGACTGCATATCACTAGCTAGCCCAGGAGAAGATACAAATTCAAACTCTGATGTAGAGTTTCTACAGAATGCATATATCTTTTGCACCATAGTAAGGTTGAAAAATTCAAGGTGGAACCATTATAAATCAGAGACTGTCTATAACTGTCACTCCATCTTTTTGCTACCCACTCATCTGTCTGCCTCCATCTAGGATGCACAGAGAATAAAAACACCATGCTAAAAGTTATCACCTGTCATTGTGTGATGGTAGCAGACATGTGATTTTTTTTCTTCACATATGTCTGTGTTTTCAAAAACTAAATGGATTATTTTATGAGTAAAAAAAAATAAATTGACAAACTTTTGCCAATAATAAATGAGCTCTGATTTCTCACTAAAATAATCATAAACCTTCTTTACTTAACTTACAGAATGTGGTGGAAAAACACACAGCTTGTCCTTGTTCCAAAAAATAATACATCAAACATTGGAATACTTACACAAATATTAAAAATAAATACTAGTGAACAACATCAATAAACTTTAGGAAAGCCTGACCCTCACATAAACTCCAAGGAAGACCTACACTCAAAAAGACTAGGAATTAACACATTCTTTGCTTAAAATGTCAATGCTAAACTCATTCACACTTTTGTTCCAGCCCACACATGACATAAAATGTAATTCATGTAGTTCCAAAAGAATTTTCTTAATATTCTGAAAGGTTCCAAAATGGACTACTTTGTGACCTATTATTAAAATCTCCTCTTTCTACTCACATCCTCACTCAAGTGAAACCTTAATATTATTGTACAAATGCAAAAATAGTTTCTTACCCCATCTCTTAGGTTACCTTGATGTCTTGTAGGGTTTGTGTTGAATTAGAGTGAGCAAGCCCTGCAGGAAGAAGAGAGCTGAGGCAGAGGCAGGGCTTTGATGAAAGCCTATTCTTTACCTCCTTTTGAAACCTGAAGACTGTGGTTTTTGCCTTTTTGCCTTTTCTGCCACATACTGAGCCTAGATTTTTGTGAGTAAATGTCCTCTCTCATCCCCCACAGCATCTGCATGGGGCTAATCATTTATTTTGTATCATTACCAGCTTTTGTAAACCTGGAATTATCCTTTCACCACTGGGCAACTTTCACAAAGTCATGGCTAATGCTGATCACTTTTTGTCTTTTTTTTTTTAATCTTATAGCACCCATCAAATATCAACTTTTAACTAATTTCCAGAAATGAGGAATCAAAAGATCAGAGAAATTAAGTGCCTTTTCCAATTCCATACAGAATATTTCAATATTTTCACCTATTAATAACCCACTTAACATATAATAATGTATATAAATTGCAAAGTGAACAATAAATTAAAACATAGGAACACCTGGGTGGTTCAGTGGTTGAGTGTCTGCCTTTGGATCAGGGCATGATCCTGGAGTTCTGGAATTGGGTCCTGGTTTGGGGTCCCTGCATGAAGCCTGCTTCTCCTCCCTCTGCCTGTGTCTCTGCCTCTCTCTCTCTCTCTTTTTCTCTCTGTGTCTCTTGTGGATAAATGGATAAAATCTTTAAAAATAAAATAAAATAATTAATTAATTAACATGTAGTGTAGTAACCAAGATGTCAAGGAGGACCTCCCTCTTCTGAAGACTTAAATAAATTTCATTCAAACTCTCAAGTTTTATATCCAGAGCCTCCCTGTGGATTTCTAATTATGAGGATTTTCTCTCCTATGATTTCTTCTTCATTGGGTTCCTGTTCAATATGTGCTAATCTGCAATAGGCTGTGTTAACTCAAATTCAGGACTCCTTTAGGTTGCCCCCTAAAAAGGCACTCATCTAAAAGCAAGAGTAAGTTTCACAAACTGTACTGAAGATTTCTCAGAAGAGAAGGTAGGTACTATCCCATAGTTCATAATATAGAACTACTTTGAAACAGTATTATTCTCCTAAAAGTAGCTTCCAAGGTGGCCCATTTATAGTGGTATGCTGGTAAATGTCTAGCAACAGGGTCTCTGGTGGGGAGAAAGCCCTTATTGGTAGAGTCTGCCACATTCTGTTGTGTAAATATCCCATTGTGGCCATTTTTAAGCTATCAATGTGACATCCAGTGACTTAGAGTTAGAACTGAGAAAACCTGTGGATAATCGGCTCTTGCAAGCCATCATGGGTGAGCTCTAGCACAGCACTGCTCATTACCAAAGGTTTTTCTTATTGGGCTTCTTCAATGCAGATCCCACCCTCTCTTATTTCACTTGTACTGAGCCATCACTACAAGCCACATCACTTGGAAATTTGAAAGTCAACTTTTTCTCCGAATACAGAGCTTCATGGCTTTTCCACACTTTATGAAAGTTTCAAAACATGACCATAAATTCTTTGATCCCACATCCCATGTATAGGTGAGGTTAAGGTTTATATTCTCTCCCCAAAGAAGTGGACTAAGCTTAGTAACTCTTAAAACGAAAGGAACGCAACAAAAATATCTTTGTAACTTTCAAAACCTGTTAAAAATGACCCATAAATTTCTGTCGTGAATTCCCCTGGCCACTCCTTCTATGGCATGCTTACTACCTATAGGAGTTCTACTACCCCTAGACTGTCCTGTTATGAAGGCATCCCCAACTGGGCTCCCTGCCAACAGCCAGCATTAACTTCCAGCCAAGTGAACAAGCCATGCTGAATGTCCAGTCCAATGAAACTTCATGATTGCAACCAACTATATCCATAGGACAGAGAGACTCCTGATCTACCTAAGCCTTTCTGAACTTCCTGAGTCACGAAGTAGTAGGAAAACATCCTTTGAAGCTACTATGTTTTGGCCTTCTTTCTAATTTATCCAAACTCATAGTCGCTGAAGTTATTGAGATCAAGCTTTCCTTTTTATATAAAATTGTGAAGCATTTTATTATTGATGATAATTTAGTATAATATAGATGGGTGAAATATAACATTCCTTCCTGAGAAGACACAGAATAAAGAACAAATTTAAAGTATGGCAGAGAAAACATTGGCTTCAGAGAAGAGCAGATTCTAATTCTGAAACTGGTATAGTTTCACACTGCAGTCTTAAATAATTAAGCACTTGAACATTTAAATATGTTCATTATCACCCCAGATTTGTGGTCAATTAAATCACTCACCTTATCTAAACATTTCCCAGGAGTGAAGAAGAGGATGAAGGGCTATAAGAAACTCTAATGCTATTGTTGAGGCAGAGGTATGGCAGCCAAGGAATGGGGATGGCTAGAAAAAGTAGTGTTTTTTTGTGACTAGAGAACCCCTGACCACACAGGTAATTCCAACTGGGTCTCTCCTAGTTCTAAAATTCACTGGCACAGTTTTCATAGGTTTTCTGGTACAAGACTTCTTGAACTATGCTTTCCTGTATTCTGTCTAACATCCTTTAAAGGGTCAAGGCTGACATTTTGTTTTCCATTTTAATTCAAAGAGAGATTTCCTTCCATTTTAACTGTAGGATCAATCTTAGTCTATAAAACTCACAGATGAATGGACACAGAAGTTTCTTGTTTGTTTATGGAGAACTAAGTGACACACCGAATGCCATCCACAACAGGCAAGGCTCCCCCTTCACTGCCTACAATCCTTTATCAAAAAGTGGCATAAATTTAAACTGGAATCAGGCCAGGTCCTACTGGTACCACTTTAACCAAAGACTATAACCCAGTGTGCGAAGCAGAGGAGTCACATATTTCTCTGGTAACACTGCCTGCAGGATGCTCATGATAAGTGGCAGAAGCTCCATTTCCATAAAATGACAATGCCAAATTAATTCTAATTATCCTGATCATTGAACATTTAAATGAAAATGAAGACATTAAAGGTAACTAATTACTAAGAAGGCCATTTCTGAGGATGAATTAGAAAAGATTTTAAACAAAGACATTGTAAAACAATGGATTTCAACTGCCCAAATCTTGTCAGTTTGCTTATTTTTGTACTGATCACACTGAATTTACACACCAGAAAATTGGGAATTATTTGGTTGTTAAGAGAAGGTGGAAAGGGCTCTGTGGAGAAGTGCATTCTCATTTGTGTTTTTTAAACCAAAAAGTCACAGTTAATTATTTCCAAAGTGGTAACTTTATCAATTTTCAGATGCAAATACAAATTAGGAACAAAGGCTATGAATAAATGTCAGAGTTAGGAAGAAAACTTATCTCTGAATAATTTCCTTTTGTGAATTTGCTTTCATGGTACAACGAAGTGACAATCGTTCTGGAATTATCATCATTTAAAAGCATGACAAGGAAAGATGAAGGGAGGGTAGACCTATTAGATGATGATTTATAATTAGTAAATGAAACAGGAAGTACATTTTTATTTAGGAGAAGACCCAGAGTTGATAACAGACTGTCTTCCCTTTTTAGTCTCAGAGGATAACTTCCTTATTTGCATTTCTCCAACTTGTTCCTCGGAAGGAACTTTAGAATAACATTCTCATCTTTGAGAAAAGGAAATAAAGCTCCAGTAAGCAAAGTAATTTAATTAAACAGTTCGGCAGTGATCTAAAAGGCATGCTTTTGAAAACTTGGTGTGATTCAGTTCAAACATGTTTCCTACCTGCTACCAAACAGCCTTCACAATACAAAGATTTGGGCACACGGAGAAACTTGTCTGTGAAAACAAATTAAGGCAAAATGAAGAAAAGTGACTGCTTTATTGTGATACATATCCGTACTACATTGCCAAATTTAAGTGCAACAAAGCAAAGAAGTCCAGTATGGTAAATACTAATAGGCAATATGTTTATTTTCAATTACTTATGTGCTAAATTGCTTAGGGGCCCCTTGCCCTAAATTTAATAAATGAATTCTTTATTTTCTTAAACCTAACAGGAAAGGGGTGCTATACTTTGTCTAAGTTCCATTTCAGATTCTTGAGTCTAATGATATACCCCCAAATGCATTGCAATCCCTGCTGATCCTTGCCTTAGTCCCTGAGCCCTTGTGGAGCTGAGTCCAATTTAAATCACTTAAAGTTAAGGAGCCATTGGGACACCTGAGAGTATTCTTCATGATGCACTCAATGTGCTTTACTCTTCTTGTGTTGCTGCATTTTGCACTCCACTATTTAGATAATCAACAACCCCCACCTACCATCAGTTGAAACAAATGAAAATGTCAAAAACTATAAAAGATCAGTAGCCTCATATGCTTGGACCAAGAACAGAGAGGAGAGGGCCATTTCAGTCTTTCCCACTGGTGTGTTTTGGGGTCTGTAAGTAGCTAACATCACATACAAAAGCCTCAATTATCACTTGCTTTATAGATGCACAATACCAACTCATTGTGCTGATACTATATATTTTATATGTTACATTTTGCATATATTTATCCATCTTTTACCTTGTCATTCAATCAGTCAACAAACATATATGTGGAATGGCCATTATTAATCTTCCAGACAGGAAATGTATTATATTACAAGAGTGTACATTATCATTTTTTTAAAAAAATATTTTATTTATTTATTTATTCATGAGAGACACAGAGAGAGAGGCAGAGACATAAGGCAGAGATATAGGCAGAGACATAGACAGAGGGAGAAGCAGGCTCCCTGTGGGGAGCCTGGTATGGAACTTGATCCTAGGACCCCAGGATCATGCCTTGAGTTAAAGGCAGATGCTCAACTGCTGAGCCACCCAAGCATCCCTATCTTTTTTTTTTTTTTTTTTTTTTAAGTAGGCTCCACACTGTGGAGCCCAACACGCAGCTTGAACTCATGACTCTGAGGTCAAAACCTGACCTGAAATCAAGAGTTGAATGCTCAACTGACTGAGCCACCCAGGCACCTTGTAAGAGTGTACATCATTAAATGTAATTAGTACAAATAGAGTATCTTCAACCAGAAGTGAGGTGAACCAAGAATCCAGTTAAATCTTTATCTGCCAGGGCAGATTATTCATCTGATTCAAACTAGGGCCTTTTACCACCTTAATACTGTCATAACTACATGCAAATACAGTGAATAGAGATTTGGGGCAGATCTACAGGAGATTAATTAGTTCTACCTTCAGGTAGAGTCAGTAAAAGGGCTGGGGAAAAGCTGGTGCTGCGGATAATAGTGTAAGCATAAGCCACTGTGTTTGGATAGTGCTGAGTTTCTGTTCTCCCTCTGAATCTAATCCAGTCATTTTAGATAATATTTAAGCATGTGATTGCATATTTACATCGTCTGACGTTCCACATACTGAAATCACTACCTGGAGAGACCAGGTATTAGGGAAAGGCAGACTCTCATTCTTATGAGGCCTTGAAGGGGACTGAGTCTAGAGAAATAATGTGCTGGAATCCCTCTCCTTGGCTCCACTACTATAGCTGGGATGGTTGGGCCTGCCCAAGGGAAGAGGTGGAACAGAGGTCAGTACAAATTTTTTAATTATAGGTGGCATGTAATCTACTGAAGATTCCACATTGAAGAATCTCCTTCATTAAAGAATTGCATAGACTCTGAGGCCAGCTGAACCAAAGAGAATGAAGGATTCTAGGAAAGGATGTTGGAAGCAGAGGTGAATTGACTTAACCAAAACTCCCTAGAATTATCAACACGCCCTCTCTGAAAAGTCAGAGAAGAAAATGGAAGCGCCCAAGATGAGGTTGAATCACAAAGCTCTGAAGGTGCCTGCCATGCCAGGAACAATGATTTTAAGTGTTTAGACATTAGGGAAGGGAGGAAATAGCAAAAACCGAGATGGAGGATTTCATTTTTATTTTTTCTAAAGATTTTATTTATTTATTTATTTATTTATTTATTTATTTATTTATTTAAGAGAGAGAGAAATAGAATAGGAGTGAGGAGGAGAGAGAAAAGCAGACTACCCTCTGAGTAGGGAGCCCTACAAGGGACTTGATCTCAGGACTCCAAGATCATGACCTGAGCCCAAGGCTGACACCTAACCAACTGAGCCAGCCAGGCACCCCCAGATGGAGGATATGAAGAAGAATATCTACTGCTAGTGGTCAAAACTACATTTGAACTTCTGTTTTGAACAACACTCCTTATTTCCTCTTTATAAGCACAGATTCAGGCGCTGGAGTCAGACTCATATCCAAACTCATTTATCCTCTCATTATCTGTGTGACCTTATGCACAATACTTAAATTTTTTGTGTTTCAGTTTCCTCAGCTCACAGAAAAAGAAATAATAATTACAATTACCTCAACAGACTGTTATAAGAAAAAAATTAGAAAATCTCACTAAATTATTGAACATAAGGTCCAATTTATAGTAAGGACTCAAAACAACATGCTACTTTTTCAAATTTTAAAAAGATTTTATTTATTTATTTGAGAGAGAGAGCAAGAAAGCACAAGCATTGGAGAGGGAGAAGCAGGTTGCCCATCCAGCAGGGAACCTGATGTGAGCCTTGATCCTAGGACCCTGGATCGTGACCTGAGCCAATGGCAGCCACTAAACCTACTGAACCACCCAGGTGCCCCTACTTTTTCCATTTTTATGAAGTAACAATGGCAACCAGTTGAGACCCAAAAGAGCTAGAACTGTCAATAATTTCATTAATTATTTTCTATAATGGATTTTGGTGTTTTGCTGGCTCTATCATTAACCTTCTTGTGGCAATAGAGAACCTGCATATGGCTTGGGATAACCACCAACTTCTCTGCTTAGGTGAGGCTGAACACCCTTGCCCCAGGAGACAGAAGGAGGCTGCGATGTGCAGGGCTCCGGAGCACATCATCCTCGTGCACTTGGAGACATAATCTAATTTGGGAATCAGCACTTCCCATGTCTCTTGCAATGATTGGTTCTGAGTGGGGCACTTACACAAATGAGGCTAATCAGAGCCTCTAAGACTCCATTCTGAGATTTTAGTTAGGGATACCAGAAAATGCCCTTGTTCTTCCAAAGACAGATGCTGGGGTTTAAAAATAGAGCTCACATAGATGAAGCTTAATGAATAAATGTGAAATGAGACCAACCGTATTCTGTGATGACTCCTGTGCTCTTGTATTGGCCCCAATTATAAATCTACTCCTGAACAGTTAGTTATACAAGTCAATAAAGTATTGTATTTTGTGTAAGCAAGGTTGAGTTGAGTTTTCCCTCACTTGTTACAAAAAGCATCCTGACTCATAGTCACTGATACACTCCATAATTGCTATTGATCACAACTTCTACATAAAAGTTAGGAGCTCAGATGTGTTGGCCTCTCCTAATTTGTCATGTGAATGTAGTCCCTAAGTGGGTTGCATATCCTGGCACACGTTTACTATTGCCCACTAGCTGATTTCTCCTGATCTTAAGTTTTTTTTTTCTTTTAAGTAGAATAATAGCAGATTAAAATAGCGGAACAATAAATGTGGAAGGATTATCATGATATTTTAAGTGAAACCACCACTATAATTATATTTTTTAAGCATTTTAGGCTTTGGTTTATATATTCTCTATTTTAGAAACTAAAATGTCCATATATATGTATATTTTTTTTCTTGTTACCTAAAAATGTGCCCATAGGCTAGAAAGCAATGGGGAGATACTTTAACTTTAGTAAGTAAATATCTGCTTCTTGTCCTCAAAGTACCTGAGGGCTTCAGTGATAGGTACTATGTAAATGTACAAGTGGCCTGGAATGAAAATAGCTCAGAGCTCTCTCAAAGAGCAAAGCTATTAACCCTAGGGTTCTGGTCAAATTCTAGCTCTGGCAAGTTTGCCATGCAGATTTAAATCAGTGCCATTTTATTTGAAAGCAATGTAACTCAGAGAGAGAGCACATTCTCTCCTGCAGCATTCCTGTGCCTTATTGCTAGTTGACATTTAATGCACTCCAGCATACCAAAAGCAGAGGTGCAATGTGTATTCTTCAGCACAATGTATAGAACAGAAATGCACGCTTTACCCAGGGGGCTTGTGTGATTGGTGCCTGTGAACTTGAGCTCTAGAGACAAGGAAACTGATGCTCCAAGCCCAGGGGCTACCTCTGTCATGGGCAAGAGAAATTCGGGTTCTGTGGTCTTGATATTGCCTTCATTTCTCTTATGTCTTTAATAGTTGATCTAACAAATAAAAGGTATAGGGAATGAGTTGAATTTAATAACAAGCATACCAAGTAGTGTTAGGAGATTAAATAACTGGCTTATACTTAAACATTTATAACTAACTGCACTCCATTTCTTCTGCATATATTAGAGAGAGAGAGAGAGAGAGAGACTGACCTATTCATTCTATAAGAGACATTGATAGGAGATGCAGTAGGAGCCAGAAAAAAAGAGAAAATGAATGAGTGCTCAAAGATCTAGATTGAAAACCAGGAGAATCTATGTTCAAAAAAATGAAGACAGGCTACTTTCAGAGAGGGTTTGAATTATATCACGAGCAAAAGCTACTGACTTGGTTTATAAAATTATTCTTGATGACCTAAGAGAAGTTATGGCTAAAAGGTGAGATAAACTCCAGGTACAAAGTGGCTACTTAATGATCGAGTGACTGGTTCTTAGGCATAAAAAATGAAGATAAACTTGAATGATTTCAGGAAAGCTTCCAGGAAGTTTGGATGCAGGGAGAAAAGAGGAACAGCACCAAAAACTGAACAGCAACCAGTCTAAAACGGCAACATGGCGAGTTCTGATACAGGGACATGTTCCCAAAATTTGAGTGTTATGTGGTCTGGAAGACAACTTCTTTCCAAGAGTCAATATGCAGAATCTTCTGCTTTTCAGCAGCTCTGGACCTTCCTAAGAGTTTCCACAATAATAGCTAACAGCTCCCTTATCACCTTCAATCCGGTGGATAATTTGTAATATACATGACAGGCCTTTTTTTTTCTTTCTAAATAAGAGTGAAACCATTTATTTGGTTTTAAACTACTCTTCAATGTGGCAGGATTGTCTGTTTTGAGTAAAAATTTTAATAAGACCTTTTATTAGGTTTTGAAATATGCAAAAATTTGTTGCCTAAACAAACATTTTGAGGGAGACAATTGTTTAATAACAATTATCATGACAGTTAAATCAAAGTAAGAAATCATGTTCTCATTTGTAATTTGGAATATACACTCAGGAAGTTTATGGTATATCCAGTAAAGAACATAAATGTGTACAATAATAATACCGTTAGCAATGAAAAGCAGACTGTTCCTCTTAATTTCTAAGCTCAGATTTCCAAATAAAGTATGCTAATTTGTATCTATTTTTTAAACATTCAAATAAATTTTCTAAATGAACCTAAAACAAGACTTAATTTTTCTTCCAAAAATATTCCAACAGAGAGTACAAGTACTGCCACTTTGGAGGGTTGTATTTTAAACTGATTTCTTTTTTAAACCTAGGGAATTCAAAACAAGAACAAGAACCAACAACAAAAGCCATGTGGGATGGGAGTTTTGTAGTTCACAGAGAACTCCAGATTGAGGAAACAAAATGAAAGAGTATCATCTACGTCATAGGCACCAGTTCCTGATCCTGGAGTGGACTAATCGGCCTTACCATGCTCACTATCCTGAACTACAACTGATTTCCCTGCTCTTCATCTTGCAAACGTGTATCTTTAATTCCAAGAACATGCTGTGGCTGTGAATGATGTCACATGAGCCCTGATGCGGAAGCAAATCACTGGCATGACCTGTGTTAACAGTTGGTCACCTAGAACAGCCCAAGTGTAAAGCATAAAATTTAAAAAGGAAAATTTTTTAAAAGGATTTTTCTCATTTTTTTTTTCTGTTTTGTTTTTTTCTCAACTACAAATATTGCAAATATTGGCTGGAAAGCAATCCATTAACTCGCTGTTACCCTAAAAGGTCTGATTTAATAGACTATAACATTCTCCCAGGTAAATAATGCAAAGTTTTGTGTGCTGTGTTTTTATATAGACTGAAGGCTCTTAGAGATGATAGGGGACCCATTTGTTTCAACATTTTTTTTTACTTCTTTTGGGCATGATATCCAAAATCAAAGGCCTGCGATTTAAAGTTAATGTGTAGATCTGTAATCTTTCAGGGAGATCTTAACAGCCCACTAGTCACAAAAAGACTAAAAGAAGGCCAGACTAAATTTCATTTTTCTTCCTGCAGCATGGTTCATGACTTAAAGTCATGAAAAAATAATTTTTTCTTAAAGAACAAATAAAAGCCTTGTGTTCGCTCTTACTTCGCATTTGAATATGACTCTTATGCTGTTGCTCTAAATGAAATTTGTCATGCATCCTTACACAGATGGATGTTGACTTTCTGTTGTGGAAAAGTATTCATCCGGTGTTAGGGTAGACCAGGCTGGTATTTGGAAGGAGCCAAAGGTTCCAGCCCTTGGGAGACATAATACATGGCTTGTCCTGGCTTGCCAGCAGAGGTAAAGAGGGGGAACTATGTTTAATTCACATACTGTGCATAAACCCTCACTAGAAACATCAACCTCTTCCTCTGTCCTCCAGCACATGAATTCATTAAAAGTTCACTTCCCACACAGACCATTAAAACCACCTCTGATTGCAAGTCCTTGCTCATGTCACATCTCAGAGGGGAAGGCCTGGAGCTCCTCCACAGAACAATTTGTGTTGTGTGTCCAACACACATGTGTGTCAAACACAACATGTGACTTGGGTCATGTGTCCAAATTTTGACCTGGTGCTACAAATCAGGAATCCCAGCCCAAACTACAAGTGAGGAGGCAAAAGCAAGAGATAGTTCAGTGACCAGCTGCTGGGGACAAGAGACTTTATTTTGAGATCAGTATGTATTTTTTACTGAGTTTCTTCTTCTGCTTTTTCCAAAGAAACAGATGAAAAACAGAAAAAAAAAATATCGCTGTTGTTTTTCTAGATTTTAGAATGACTTTTAGAAAAATTCATTTATTATTACCTTCCTTTAATAAAAAAAGCAATTTTAAAAACCCTTTGAAAAACAAAACAAAACAGAAAGGAAATCAGAGCCAAAGGCATTTTAATTAGTCATCAAAATATTTGGCTATTAGATATTACCATCTTAATTTTGGGAAAAAAAAAAAAGTTTTGAAATAGTTTCAATGCCTTAACTTCAAGATCAGATAAGAGATAGCAATAAAGAAAGAAAGTAAATCAAGGCTGTAATTCCCCAGTCAGTGACCCATGTGTGCCAGGGGGGAGTTCCTTAAACATAAAATAACAATCACTACCACTCACTGGAAAAAAATGTCCATAGATTTAAAAATCTTGGTAATCGTCTATAGTACTTATGGTGAAAAAATTAATTAATATTGAGAAAAAATATATTCCGTGATTGCAACTTAAAAAAAAAATCTTGACCTCACTTCATTTTTAGGAGTGGGAAGTTATTTTGACCTTTTTCTTTATTATATTTCTGGAAATTAGCTCATCAACCTTCTCTTAAATATTATACTTTTCTTTATTCTTTAAAGAGTGTAATTATGAATGCAAATTGTGAGCTTGAAACCTGAAAGATGTGTTGCCTTTTTCAAGTATTTATCCTTTGAAATGTTCAAAATAACATATTGACAAAGGTGTATGCTTTAGAGAGGCTTTAACAAAACATCTGTGATATGATTGTTGCTATGGAAACTGGTTTATTAAACATTAAAATTAATAACTCTGAAAACCATTTAGGCTGACATGAAAGAAAGAACTTTATAAATGTAATTGAGGCATAATAGGAAATAATCTCAGAGCAGAGGGACCTCCTCTGTGTTGCCTTCTGGGACCAGAAAGACCTGTAGAAAATGTCATGGCTGGTCCGTGAGGCCTGCAGGGATATGAGAAAGTGAATTGTGGTAACCCTTGGGACATTTTCAAACATTTGTGTAGGTTTTTATTTCTTCGAAGAGCTTTTTAAGACTGCTGTTTCTAGGTTTATGTCAACCAAGGGTCACATTATAACTTTTGTGGGTCCTAGCACTTTTGCCTTCCTCAAACTTCACCATCATAATACTATCAATAATAAAATATTATTTTTAAACATGTGAACACTTTTTTTCCATTTATGGCAAAATGGAATACATTAAAAATCTATTTTTATTTTATTTTTTTTATTCCATAACTTTATTTATTTATTTATTTATTTATTTATTTATTTATTTATTTTAATAAATTTATTTTTTATTGGTGTTCAATTTACCAACATACAGAATAACACCCAGTGCTCATCCCGTCAAGTGCCCCCGTCAGTGCCCGTCACCCATTCACCCCCACCCTCCTCCCCTTCCACCACCCCTAGTTCGTTTCCCAGAGTTAGGAGTCTTTATGTGCTGTCTCCCTTTCTGATATTTCCCACGCATTTCTTCTCCCTTCCCTTCTATTCCTTTTCACTATTATTTATATTCCCCAAATGAATGAGAACATACACTGTTTGTCCTTCTCCGATTGACTTACTTCACTCAGCATTATACCCTCCAGTTCCATCCACTTCGAAGCAAATGGTGGGTATTTGTCATTTCTAATGGCTGAGTAAAATTCCATTGTATACATAAACCACATCTTCTGTATCCATTCATCTTTCGATGGACACCGAGGCTCCTTCCACAGTTTGGCTATTGTGGACATTGCTGCTATAAACATCGGGGTGCAGGTGTCCTAGCATTTCACTGCATCTGTATCTTTGGGGTAAATCCCCAGCAGTGGAATTGCTGGGTCATAGGGTAGCTCTATTTTTAACTCTTTGAGGAACCTCCACACAGTTTTCCAGAGTGGCTGCACCAGTTCACATTCCCACTAACAGTGCAGGAGGGTTCCCCTTTCTCCGCATCCTCTCCAACATTTGTGGTTTCCTGCCTTGTTAATTTTCCCCATTCTCACTGGTGTGAGGTGGTATCTCATTGTGGTTTTGATTTGTATTTCCCTGATGGCCAGTGATGCAGAGCATTTTCTCATGTGCGTGTTGGCCATGTCCATGTCTTCCTCTGTGAGATTTCTCTTCATGTCTTTTGCCCATTTCATGATTGGATTGTTTGTTCTTTGGTGTTGAGTTTAATAAGTTCTTTATAGATCTTGGAAACTAGCCCTTTATCTGATATGTCATTTGCAAATATCTTCTCCCATTCTGTAGGTTGTCTTTTAGTTTTGTTGACTGTATCCTTTGCTGTGCAAAAGCTTCTTATCTTGATGAAGTCCCAATAGTTCATTTTTGCTTTTGTTTCTTTTGCCTTCGTGGATGTATCTTGCAAGAAGTTACTGTGTCTGAGTTCAAAAAGGGTGTTGCCTGTGTTCTCCTCTAGGAAGGAGGAAAGACTATCCATTGGAACAAAGACAGTCTCTTCAATAAATGGTGCTGGGAAAATTGGACATCCACATGCAGAAGAATGAAACTGGACCACTCTCTTGCACCATACACAAAGACAAACTCAAAATGGATGAAAGATCTACATGTGTGACAAGATTCCATCAAAAATCTATTTTTAATTAAAAAAAAAACTCTGGCCCCTGAAAGCTGCATTTTATTTTGATGTGGGAATAACATTAAAACTTCCTTTAAAAGAAAAAAAAGGGGGGGGATCCCTGGGTGGCTCAGCATTTTAGTGTCTGCCTTCAGCCCACAGTGTGATCCTGGGGTCCCGGGATCGAGCCCCACATCGGGCTCCCTGCATGGAGCCTGCTTCTCCCTCTGCCTGTGTCTCTGCCTGTCTTTGTCTCTCATAAATAAATAAATAAAAATCCTAAAAAATAAAAAAATAAAAGAAAAAAAAACTTTTTCTTTGACCCTGAAATTTTCTTTCTCTTTTTGATTTTAAAATAAATTAAAATATTTTCAAGGGCCCCAAAAGTATCATAGTCCCCACACCAGTACAACGACCCTGAGCTTAGTCTGGGTCCTGGCACTAGGAAAGAATTTCATTCTTATTCATGTTATCCATGCATCTATGTCTTCCAAATTTAAAATTTATCTTCATTAAGTAACATCAGATAATAACAAAATATTTTTTAACTTTTTAAAGATTTAATTTATTTATTCATGAGAGACACAGAGAGAGAAAGAGAGAGAGAGGCAGAGACACAGGCAGAGGGAGAAGCAGGCTCCCTGCAGGGAGCCCAATATGGGACTGGATCCCGGGTCTCTAGGATCATGCTCTGGGCTGAAGGCGGTGCTAAACTGCTGAGCCACCAGGGCTGCCCAGATAATAACAAAATTTTTTATTAAAGCTATCATATCCTAGAAAAGGTAAAACAAAAATATTAGTCAAGGTCTGGACAAATTATGATGGAATATCAAACTCCTGTCTTATGCTAAGCCATGATCAGTTAAAGAGCAAACCTGTTGAAACTCCCATATTGATCATCCCTTATCCCAATATAAATCTGATTTCAATTAAAGTGGAGAAGTTATCCAACTTATCACATATAGTAAAAACTTTGTTAGGTAAAGAAAAGGCATAGATAGCAGTTTGTTTACCACATTTTGTATTATCGAAGTGTCCCCATTACAGACTGAATTGTGTCCCACCAAGATTCATAACTGAAGCTGTAAATCCCAATGTGACTGTCACCAACCCCAGGGACACCTGAGCCTCAACTTCTGGCCCCCAGTCCACGGTATCCTGTTAGTGGCAGCCCAAGGTGACCAAGACAGTCGCTGATGAAATATGTTATCCCTTGTGTGCAGCACTGTGATCCCCTCAGGGCACTCCTGTCCAGTAAGTAAGCTTCATATCAGTTTCTCATTCATCCAAAGAAATTGAAATATATATTTCTTCTTAGGGTAGACATTTTAACTCAACCTTCATAATCCCAAGAGGTGAATACTATGATTATCTCCATTTTACAGGTGAGAAAACTGAAGCATATTAAAGTTACTAGCTAGCATGAGGTTGCACAGACCTGGATTTTAAACCTGGCAGTCTGACCACAGGGGGAGTCTTGTTTTGTTTTGTTTAATTAACCCAGAAGAGTGTAGGAGCTGTTGATGGGTAGGGTTCATTAGAAAATACTAAATATCAATTTTCCAGTACAAAGCTTTGAATAGGTTTATCTCTTGTTTCTCAGATCACGGATTAGAATAAGGAAGGAAAAGCATGTGCCTTTCTGTCCAGCAGCATAGATGCAGGTGTGTCCTCAACAGGCACTATGATGGAATTGTAAGAGCCACATCATAGACTCACTTGTGCTTCAATGTTGGGAGAGTCTTTCCTGCACTTCTGAACAGCCTTTCTCATTTCACTCCTTGGAAAGGGTTCTTCTGGAGACATGAAACCACACCTTTGGCAGCACCAATTAGCAAACAGCTCTGACTTTCTGGTTGTACAGCCTGGCCCTCTTTGCAGGACACCACATGCTTGTCACATTTTGTGGATTCATTCTTGCGCCCTCCAAGGAGGAAAACTAGTCCTCGTCATGCTGAGAGAGGAATGGTAGCTTACTCCGGTGCACTCAGTAAGAACCCTGTTCTTCAGTGGAAAGGGGTGTTACTCAGGTGGTAGCACACCTTCAAGTCCTCCTCACTCGTTAGGGTCCAAATCCTGCCTTTGGGATGCTTTGTAGTTACTTCCGAAATATTCCATATCTAGGCAAGACCTACACAAGATATCTTATGAGGAATCCTAATGAGATCAAATACAAACCACTTGGAAAGTGCAAATACTTCCATTGGAAATGATGCACACACCTAAGATTACCGTAGAACACTGTACCAGATTTCCTTATGTTAGGGAAATCTGGAAAGATCATTAACTAAAAGCTCATTGCTGTTCAGTGATTTTTTAATAAAAAGAGCTTCTCCTCTGAGTGTCAAAACAAAACAGCATCTTCCATATGTGTCAAAATAAAAGAATAAGATGGGGGGGGGGTGTAAGTTCCTATTATCACATTGGATATTTTCAAACATAAACTCATTTATTAAATAATCACTGCAAATCACTGAAGCTATGATAACAGACCTCAGTTTCCATAACAATATTTTTGCTTACAGCACTGAAATAGTCCTCCTGCACATTTTAATGAAGTATTTGAAAGAGTTGTGGGCATCTAAGCAGAAATCCCACATTCTGCTACCCTGACACGCACTGTTTATTTTTAATAAAACTCTCAGTATGACAACAGGCAAGGTTAACTGGGTAGTTTCCTATTTATAGGACAATCAACACCAGGGTGAATATGAAGACTGTTTTCTTTCATCTTTAGCACTGATGCAACAAGTCAGCAAAAAGCTTCTGCCCCGGCTCCGTTAGGTGTTCTGAGATCAAAAGCACAGAAGAAAACAAATATCAGATACTCACAGGGAGCATGTTATTTGCCACTTCAGTGAGACGTGCAATCACTCACATTTCACGCTTCTGCTTTAAAATTCTGTTGCTCATTTTCCCTAAAAATAGATTCTGAAATCCTGTAGCTCCTTATCCTACATGTGGCTGAAATGTCTACTAGCTGTGGGGAGAAACATTCAAAGCCCTTGGCAGAATGAAGAACATGTGGTTAATTATCATTACTTTTTAATTTATAGCTGAGGAGCTCAGTCTACAAGACAACCAAAAACCAATTTGAAAATGAAAAGGTAAATTATGGATGATGTTGTTATTAAAGACAGCTAACCATTAGCATGTCTTGATCAAATGTGCTCGTTTCACTTTTTTTTTTCTTGCCTATGTTGTTTACTTTATATCCAAACAGAAGACTCAAACCCACATTATGGTGGCAAAACTGGTCAGACAAATGTTTCCCCATGCAAGTTCCCAGAAGTGCCTGCTCAGCTCTTGGCTGGAGAAGACTGACCACTTTACCTTGAATGAGGCCTGGCCATCTCAACTAGGGTCACTCCTCTAATGAGGGTTGCTGTCTATAGAACCATCATTAGCCATGTCCAAGATTGACCTACAACATTCAAAAGTCAATTGCAATTATAACCCAGATGGGCAACCAACCACCAAGCCAACCATTCTGAGGGAATATCTGAGATCACATCCCAAAGTAAGTACTTCAACTCTGGAGTGGTGGCAGGGATGGCTAAGATGATAAAGAGTCAAAATGAGAGAAAGAGAGTGATTATAATCTGGTTCAAATGGACACATCTAAATTTCTTTTGAAAATACATCAAATTCAATGAAATTAAATTTTATAAGTAGTAACTTGTTAACCATTGGCCTATAAAAAAGAATTTTTTAGCAATATGTTTTAGCTTTTTGTATTTGACGTTTGTCATGAAGTGTCTATTCAGTTGGTAAAGATGTACAATAAATGAACACATCCATATTATATCAACGGTGACAGGTACATTAAAAAAAATAAAAATCATAAAGCAGGATAAAAGGATAGGCCCCAACAGACCATGGGGACTGACTACATTTAGGATAAGATATTCAAAAAAGTCCTCTCAGATAAGATAATTTTTGAGTAGACATCTGAGTAGAAGAGCGACAGATTTGATATTGGAAAGAAGAGAATTTCTTCCAGAGACAATAGCATGTTCCAAGGCCATCAATTACTCTCTATGTAATAGAAATGACGTATTTTTAAGAGGAAGTGGAGACAAAAGCCTAATTTGTGGGCAGACATAATTAGAACTCTAAGACCCACCAGGGGATCTTACAGACCACTCTCAGTAAAGATAGCATCCAAAAGAATTTTATTAAATTTGAGACATAATAGAGGCATTCATAAGGAGTAAAATAATGTCAGCCTGAAGATGGGATCCAAATTCAGAACAATGAATAATTAAAACTGAGACCAGAAACAAAATTACTTTCAATAGGAGCAAATTGATAAGAAACATAAATAACAACTTATAAAATAATTTCATGAAATTTATTCAATTCTTATACTATTCTATGAGGCGAGCATTTACTATTTTACTCGCATTGAAGAAATCATGAAAATGAGATCAGAAAAAAAAGTCATACTAGGCAAAAATGGCCCAAGGGGTTAGACTAGAGATGGCGCAGATTCTTTGCTTTGGGGAGGCCTTAGTGGCTTGGAATGGCCTTAGTGGCTTGTTTATCCAATGGAATTCCCCATTAGTTGCTTTCTGGGACTTACAGTATTAGTCATAAGCAGGTTTGCATCTGCTGTCTTGGAAAATCCTCACTGAGTATGCTGAACTGGCATATAGGTAAACCTGAGTCCACCATGCTAGAGAGTGGATGTGTAGTTAGAGTGGTTAGCAGTCCCAGACCAGCCCAACCTTTCAGCATTCATCCCATGTTGCACCCTCCAGAGAAGCCTACCCACCACCTGTGCATCTCTATGTGGCCTCCATGAATATACATGGAACAAAAGAAACACAGCTAAGTCCTGCTTGGTTTCTGACCCACAAAACTAAGAAATATAATGAAAATGGCTGTTATTTAGAGCCACTGTGTTTGGGGGATGGTTTGTTAAACAATAATATAGAACTTGTTCACCAGTTGATAAGTGAACTCAAACTCTGCTCTTTGAACTATATATGTGGGTCCTTTCCCCTGCTTCTAATATTTTATTTATTCAAAATAAAACATGAACCAATTTGGTTAAAAAGCTTAGGGTATCACTTCAGAGGAGCTAGTTACAAGAAAATAATCTTAGTAGAAAGAAGTTATGAAATAGGGGTGTCTGAATAACAATATAGTATGTCAATGTAGATTTGGAAGCAGAAGAACTAGGCCAAAGAACAGAGAATCACAAAGAAAGAAATTTGTCAGTGTAGACAACACTAACCATAGATACACATGTTCCATTCTTGGGGAGTGATTCTGAGGAAGTTTCTCAATACCAGAGTGAGTCATACATAGAGCTTTCTGTAACTGCTGTAAAATCCTTTAAAGACCATTCATTTCACTAGCAGCTCCAAAAATCTTAGGTTGATTTTCAAGGCAGTCATTACCAGGAATCGAAGTCTTACTAAATAGCTCTTCAGAGATCTGTGAATGCGTGGGGGCAACTGGGTGGCTCAGTTGGTTGAGAGTCTGACTCTTGATTTCGGCTCAGGTCATGATCTCAGAGTATGAGATCAAACCTCATGTTGGACTCCATGCTGGGCCTTGGGTCTGCTTAAGATTCTCTGTCTCGGGGATCCCTGGGTGGCTTAGCAGTTTAGCACCTGCCTTCGGCCCAGGGCGTGATGCTGGAGTCCTGGGATTGAGTCCCACATCAGGCTCCCTGCATGGAGCTTGCTCCTACCTCTGCCTGTGTCTCTGCCTCTGTGTGTGTGTGTGTGTGTGTGTGTGTGTGTGTGTGTGTGTCTATCATGAATAAATAAATAAAATCTTAAAAAAAAAAGATTCTCTGTTTCTCTCTCATTTTGTCCCTCCCCCTTTTGAGAAAGAGATCTCTCTTTCAAAAAAAAAAAATAATAAAGAATTCCTTGAATGTGACTTTTGTGGATCAGCCTGCCTGAATCAAGTAAATTGTAAGATAGGAAAAAGGTAAGTAAACATCTTAAAACTCATAAAATCAAAGGACAGAATTCCAGAGAAACACAGAGTAGGCTACACAGAATTATAACAATGCTGCATTTACGGAACCAAATTGTTTATCCAATAATTCATTTAACAGCAAATAAATAATTTTTTTAATTTAAATAACTCTTATTCACTAAAAGGTCAAAGAGGAGTTTTGACAATTCAGGGTTCGGAAATTCTGGTCTAGTTGTTTGCTTTTGATTTTTAAATTTGGTTAATATCACAGGTGGAATATCTCTAGAAGACCATCTCCATGACATCAGAGGCACGGGGCAAACTTGAGGATAATTCAGAGACCCACAGATAGGCTTAACACATTTAGGACTATAAATCAAGACCTAGCCTAGTAGGAAATGTCATTTTCATCATTAATAAGCAAAGGAATTAGAGTGTAGATAGGCATAAGGAAAAAAAAGTTACCCAGGATCCTGTAATGCTGAACCGTTTCTTCTGTACACAGGACAAAACCCAGGGTGCTGTCTCCAGAGGGCCCCAGAGAAGAAGGGTCAGCTTCTGCCTGCAGCAGACAAATGGCCCCTCATAGTTCCACAATCCAGATACCAGAGAGGTCTTCAAGAATTGAATCTGTAGATAACTGACGCACCACCCACCTCAAATCCCACCCTTCTCCCTATTTTGGATCATACCCCTGGCGAGGCTTGTGAGAACTTCCTAGGCAATGGGAATGCACTTGCATAGTACCTTGTAGTGAGGTAATTAGGTTGAGTACATTTCATAGGAAGACACCAGCTCCCACCCACCATCAGTTGGCAGTTGTGTACAGCTGTTTCTATGATAGCAGCTGTATATTTACGGCACGCACTTATTTCTCTCAAGTGCTCCCTGCCCCCAGTTATCTTGCTGTATTTCTCTAGTGCCACTGAGTGGCCCCTCTGGAAGATGGCTTTGGGAGCCTTCCCATCTCAGCTCTTTACTACGTGTGGTGACAGCCAGGACACAGCCTTGGCTGCACTTCATGCCCTCTGCCCCTCTGGTCTCAATGCTTCCGCTCGCTCAAGACTGTCTGTCTCTAGCCTTTCATTTTCCTTGGTTTTCATCTCTGTCCAACCCTCCATCCCTTCAGGCATGACAACCCCTTGCTGAGCTGTCTGAAAACAAATTAACTGGGAATTTATCAAAGACAATGTTAGTATCTGCTAGAGAAATCATTTAAATTGAGCCAATAATGTGTTACATATGCAGGAGGTGGGGATGTTTGTTTTTTAATTGTTGAAACCAGCTTCCATAGGGAGGACCAAACTTACGGCTTTGGTTTTCTGCTTTTATCTTTGGTTCTTAAAATTTTTAGTTTTCTGGAGTAGCAGCTCTTTGGCTGAATTTTCATATGGTTAATTTCACTTGGATACATCCTATCAAAGGGAAATTTCCAAATTTTAACTACCCAGAGCATTATCCTCTGACTTTTCTTCCCACATCATCACTGATGTCCAGTTAGCCAATGAATCCTGCAAATGCTCCCTTGCCATTTTTTCCCAATCACAACCCATCTTTCACAAGGACCACTGAAATCCACATCTTCTTGATTCTTTCTATTACAACCTACTTGTTCACAATCGGCAGAATTATCTCTCCAAACCAAAATGGAATCTGTCACTTCTCCAGCTAACTTTGGTCAAGGCCTGCCGCTAACCACTCCTGTTGCATTCACCCTGGGCCATTTTCTTCCACAAAACAGACTCCAACCACACCAAAATTCTCCCATTTCCCAAATATCAAAACATATCAAACTCTAACCAACTTCTATGCCTTTACTCATGCTATTTCTTTGCTTAGAAAGAATTTCAAGACCCACATTTGAAAGTCTTCCCTGAAGGTTACTCTAGCTCCCCTATGCAGGCATAACTCGTGTCCTTTTGCACTTTATTCACAACCCCAGAACATGCATAACATGCTGCTGAAATTATTTAAGTGTTTATTTCCTGTCCTCACATGATTGCAAGCACCTTACCAGCAGTCAGCATCCTTCGCGATGTAACATAAAAAGCTTCATACTGAAGGCACTCACTAAACATATAGTGGTGGTGCTTTTTTTTTAAAGTTTGATATATTCAATTATCAATTTTGAGTGGGCTTTATTTCTTTTAGGCAATATAATGAATTTTATAGAATAAGATCTCAGTGCTATTTGTCTTGAATGAGCCTGAACCATGTCACCTTTAATTGTTTTAATCCCCTGTGCATAATATAGGACTTAACATATGTTTAGAGTTAATTCTATTGTTAAGTAGATAAATGGATAAGAAAATTATTTAGAAAATTATTTTCTAAATTAGATATTGAATTTAAAAAAAATAAAAAATGGATTTCTCCATTACATATGTGATTACAAAACAACCTTAAGAATGTGTTTATCCTCCTAAGAAATTCTAAGAACATTCATGAATGTTCTTAGGAATGAATGATAAACTAATTTCAATTTTCTCTACTGGAATACAAGTTAATGAGAATTATTTTCAAGTGAATTTTCAGAGAATTGCATGCCAAAATAACTTCTTATCTCCTGATATTTAATCTAATTATGTTAAAAAAATTGTACTTCTAGTTTCCTACTAGGAAACCATGCAAGAGAAAATATGACATGATTTCCATATTTAAGAAGTATTTTCTGAGTAGTACTCAGACATATAAAATATTCTTAAAGGTTAACATATTTTTAAATCAACACAGTAATCAAAAAAATATTAAAACTGCAAAGGATACCAAGGACATATAATATTTCAGTTTCACCAGAAAATTTTAATTTCAGCAACAACACAAATAATTTGTTATCTCAATGCACAGTTGAGAGTGGGTAGTGGATTGTTTTTATACATTTCAGTGATTTCCATCAAAGATCCTCTAAAAAAAAGTAGGCTTGATGATAGCATTATCTATTTACCAATTTGAAACCTGGGTGGAGAGCAACTTGTTTATATTTTACTTAAGAAAACAGTCCTTTCAAAACAGGAACATATTTCAGAAAATTCTTTCAATTCTCCTGGCCTTTACCCCAGCCCACCTACAGATACTGCAACAAAGTCAACTTGGCACGCAAATTCCATTAAGAGGAAAAATATTCTTCCTGACGTTTATGGGTTTATTTTTTAAGGAGAAATTATAAAACTTTCCAAATATGTAGAAATCCATTAAAAGTGATGGTGTGCCAGCGCAGGACTAGCTTTTATGGTACTGCATGTCACTGCTCCCCTGCTCTCACCACGTAAACCTTATTTCCAATTAGACTGAGTACCACAAAAATCAGGGAACATATAAACATCCTAAACACATACTGAATATGCCACTTTGAATTTGCCACCAGCCTATTACAATATATCCATCAAATACTGCAAGGAAGTAAGCCATGTTGCACTGCAAAGACATTTAATAACGTTTCACTCAAACTTCAAATGCTTTAAAAACATCCCACACCCCTCCTGCAAGTAGATAAACATTTTATCTTGCTACTTTTGATGGCGTATAATTTTCGGCCTTTGATCTAATATAATTTAAGGTGTGTCAAGATGGATTTTGGCAGAGAAGTCTTGCAAAAAGCAAGGTTTAGCACTATGGTTCCTGGAGATGCACATCCCAGACACAGGTTTTGGCAAGCGTGGGGATTGTACAGCCAGTTTGACTACAGGAAATAAAAGAGGTGCTATTTCAGGGAAAGAACTTAGGTTAGAAGGGAATTGCTGCTGTAAAAGATGTTCAACTCACATTGCCATATGGCTCTTTTGGAACAATTCCCATGTATATTAGCTATATTCTTGGCACTTGGAGCTGCATTTGGATCTGTGACATGCTTTTGCTGCTTTGAAGCTCGCTGAAGGTAATGTTCTGTTGCTACACCTTCACAGTAAAAATCAGTGACAATTTCAATAAGATCTGGATAAAAAGTTCAAATAATTCATCTTGTTCCTAGATGTCTGTATCTATAAATATAGTGTCTAATGCAATTAAATATTATCCTGGAATTTGGGATCACATATTCTAACAATTTACATGGACAGTGAGAGAAAAAGATTTTTTAATTTGGCAATTTACATAAAATAAATACAATATGTATCAAATTTCAGATTTGAAACAATCCTGATGTCAGATAATATGCCCATGAAACTACATAAAAATAAATCTCAAGTGAATTCCAGATCAGATGGCATGCTTCAAAGGCAAGATGAATCATTCATTCATTCTCTCTTTTTTCTTTTTTAATTTTATTTATTTATTATAGTCACAGAGGGGGGGGGGCAGAGAAACAAGCAGAGGGAGAAGCAGGCTCCATGCACCGGGAGCCCCACGTGGGATTCAATCCCGGGTCTCCAGGATGGCGCCCTGGGCCAAAGGCAGGTGCTAAACCACTATGCCACCCAGGGATCCCTCATTCATTCTCTCATTCATCCTTTTAGTCAATTCTTTTCTGTTGGATTCTGTTATCACTACATTTCATAGAAACTCAAATATATAGATTTTTAAAACATAGTATAGAAGTACAAAACATTAGAGGAGGCTGGATTTTATAGTGAGATCTGGATTTAAATTATTACTCTCTCACTCAATATTTGGATGATGTGGCGAAGGTAGGTAATTAGGCTCTCAAAACTTTAATATAACCACCTATAAAATTAAGATACTTCCTAGCAGCACTAATACACACAGTTTGTAACTACAGAGGTGCTTTTATTTTAGCTATGTTTGTAACTAAAAAATAGTACCTTATCAACTTTTTAAAAATTTATTTTTTGAAGACTAATACATATGAGGCAAGATTTAGAAGGTAGAACAGCATAGAATAAATATCAATTCTCACTGCCTTGGCCACTAATTCCCAAGCACCTGCTTTCCCTCCATATGGACAATCATTTTCCTGGAATATTTCTCCAGAGATAATCACAAAATTTTACATGTCTATGCATGCATGTGGACACATATATTTTCCCCACACAAATGGCAATGCACTCACTAAATTATGTTTGGAAGAAAACTCCATATGGATATAGAAGAGCTGCCTTAGTCTTTTTAAGAGATATCTAATATTTCATTGAACAGATGTCCCAATCACCTATATTTTACATCAGTATCAAATAAGGCTGCAGAATTCTTGTTCCTCTCTAATTTTACATATGTTGGCCCATACCTGTGGACTACATACTAACTGGTAGAATTGATGGGTAAATAGTCACTTCAAGTTTTGATGGCTACGGTCCAAGAGTCCTGTAGAGAGATTACAAATATTTACACTCATACATAAGGACCTGTTTCCACACAACCCTGGCACAGAGTGGCTTTACTTTTTGCCCAACTAATATGTTAACTATTTTTGCCTAAATATTCTTGCTTCTCTTAGTATGAGAAAGCTTGAGCACCCTTTTATGTATTTGACAGATTTGTCTGGAAACTTTCTGTTCATATCTTTTGTCCATGATTCAAGTGAATTGTTTGTCTTTGGCTAGATTTTTAGACTCTCTTTAATATATTAAAGTATTAAGGAAATCAGACACTTGTTTTGTGCATGTCTCAATTTCTCCCAGTTGTCGCTTTAAGATTTTATATTTTTTTCACCATAGTCATGTTTAATTTCATGTGGTTGGATATATATCAATCTTTTATGCTGTTTTGTATTTTACTTGAAAGGGCTTTCCTTCTTTACTACCTGATTTTAAAAACAAAGCAAAAAAAAATAAAAACAAAAATAGCAATTCCCATGATTTTCTCCTATACTTTTGTTTATACTGATATTTTGATGTTTGGGGATATAGATGTAAGGTGTGAAGTAGAAGTTCATTTTATTTTTTCCATTTTTATTTTATTTTTAGCATTAAATAATTATTTTCCCACTGTATGAAATGTTATAGTCAGTTTTTAATAAATTGCTCCATATATTTAATACATAGGTAATTATATTATATATTCATATATTCATATATTCATGTACTTGAATTGTTCATTGTTCTACTTATTACGGCCTTATAAAATGAAATAATATCTAGTAAGTTTACTTCACTTTTATTTACTCTGTATTTTTCACAATTTTTGAGTTACTTCCCTTTTTTTTCTTTTTCTCTTAATATCTTTGTGAAAATCATTTATTCTTAGAAAATAGATACAAATTCATTTGCATTTTCTATCAACGAATTATGTACTTAGTTAACAAGGGCAATTTTCTTATTTCCCATTCCTTATACATTTTCTTTTTCACTCCTCACCTTGTTATATACTAGCTAGCACATTATAATATTGAGTATGGGAGGGATAAATAGACATCCTCCCTTTTCTTGAACTCAAAGAAAACTTGCACTGTTTTATCGTTGTGATGCCTGCTGTAGATTTTTTTTTTGTAAATACTCTTTATCTACAGAATAGAAATTATCTTCTCTTTCCTGTTTGGTAAATGACTTCTCAAAAAATCATAACTGGATAGGAAATGTGATCAGTTTTACTGCAACTACTAAGGTGTGAATAATTTTTATCATGAATATATTAATGTAATGAAGTACAGTGATTTAATGTTGCATTTATATGTATTTTTCTTCTTAGTTTTTTTACTTATTTTGCTCTTAGAATTTCTTAAAACGGGATATTTTGATGCCTTTGTTATGTGCAAGCTGATGCTGTTGAACCACAGTCTCTAGAATCCCATCTCTTTTATGCTTCCCATCAGGGTGGAAATTCTCCCAGTGATCTCTTGGGGAGAATTAGGGAAAGGAAAGCCGCTACCATTTGGTGGTGTGCATGCACCTTTTCTTGTTACTCCATCAAATGATGATATAGGATCTGTAGATAGGATAGAAGTTGATTCTGAGTTGATGAAGTGGGATATCGTCTTCTTGGGCCAGTTGTAATCAGGTGGAGACTCTGCTAAGGAAGACAAAGTCCTCCCTGAAGGTCAGAGACTCCAAGCATAGCTGTGCTTACAATTACTCTCTTCAATTCTTCCTTTTGCACCTGCAGACATCAAGCTTAAGCCCATGCTCCTGGGATTTCAGCCTGTTCTTGGTATTCCCTTCTCTACTGGTCCTACTTCTCTGATTGAATAATATTGTCTCATGCAAGAATATTTTCAAAACTTGTGAATTATGTGTTGTATTTTTTTCTTTTTAAGATTATATTTATTTATTTATTGTATAAGTAGAAGGGGCAGAGGGAAGAGGGAGACAGAAGCCTTAAGCACCCTCCACACTGAATGTGAAGTCTGATCTCACAACTGTGAGATTGTGACCTGAGCCAAAATCAAGAGTCAGATGCTTAACCAACTGAGCCACCCAAGTGTCCCTATATGATAGAAATTTTATCACATATACTTAATTTATCTTAATCTACAGTAAATTTGGTATCATTATACTCCTCCTGAATAACATAATGCTGTAACAACTCTTATTTCTATGCCTCAGTTGAATAATATGACGTGGGAAAGAATATTTTAACTCTGCACTTTGCTTATTTTTATTTATTTCATGAGGAAATATGTTTGGTTTTCCAATGAAAGTTTACTTAGATTCATGCCCATATTTATCCCCACTTTTTGTGGTGGTTGTTCTTTCTTGTTCCATCTTAGACGTTCCATCAGGGTTAGCTTTCCTTCAGCTTCTGGTTTGTAATATGAAACTACACAAAATGAGGTCCTGCTGGTGAGAAATGCTTTTAGCGTCTTTCTGTTAAACACCATCTAGCTTTTGTTGTAACGCAGGAAAATAACTTTAACTTAGTATAGAGTTCTGAGGTTTGCAGTTATTTTATTGGGCTCATGAAGACAGCATTCCTCATTTAGCTTTCATTGCTGCTGTTGAGAAATCAACAACCGATTATCTGTTTCTTTTACTCTCTCTCTCTCTCTCTCTCTCTGTCTCTCTCTCTCTCTCTTCTTACTGTTTACATGTTAAAATGTTACACTTGATTTTGGCATTCTGCAGTTTTATGCTGGTATGTCTACATCTAAATTTCTTGGCCTTTATACCTTTATACACTTGGATTTTTTGCATTTCTTGAAAGCGAGTCTTGATGTCCTTCCTCAGTCCTGGAAAATTCTCAATAATTCGTTCCTCAAGGATAATCTCAACCTATTCTTTCTTTTCCTTCAAGGAAGCTGTGATCCAACAAAGAAAACTGTGTCCATCAAAACATAGCTCTGTTCACCATGTTTCTTAACTTCTCTCCTGTAATTCCATTTTCATGTATTTCTAATGACTGTTGATTTTGTCTACTGACTTTTTTTAGTTATTTATATTTCATTTATACAAGTTCTATTTGATCTCTTTTAAATATTTTAGATCACCTATATTTTTTTCACATTTCCTTACATATACTTGCCTTTTTTCCTTTGAAGTTAGTAAACGTTGTTTTCTACTGTCTGATAATTCCTGTATTCATACACTCTGTAGGTTGTCTTTGCTGGCTTTCATTCGCAGAGAATTCAACACATACACTTGATTAACTTATACTCTGTTGCTGCATGTCATATTTAAAAACCAATTTGAGGAGCACCTGGGTGGCTCAGTCAGTTAAGCATCCCACTCATGATTTTGGCTCAGGTCATGATTTCAGGGTTGTGAGACCAAGCTTTGTGTCAGGTTGTATGCTCAGTGGGGAGTCTGCTTGAGATTCTATCTCTCTCCCTGCCTCCCAACATGCTCTCTCTCCCCTATAAAATAAATAAAATCTTTTAAAAATTTATTTGAAAAATGGGTAGCCTACAATAAAAGTGCCCTGTTTCTGAGATTAACTGATTTTGCCTCTGTCACACTCAGGTTGGAGGCATTATCAATCAGTGACCACATTAAACAAATTTATAGTTTGAGAGTCCCTAAGCTACTGAAGGCAATGTGCATCTGGGTTGCAAATTTCTGGTTAACCTTTTGGTTTTTTTTTTTTTTTAGATTTTATTTATTTATTTGACAGAGAGTATAAGCAGGGGGAGCAGCACTCAGAGGCAGAGGTAGAGGGAGAAGCAAACTTCCTGCTGAGCAGAGAGCCTGACACAGGGCTCCATTCCAGGACCGAGGGATCATGATCTGAGCTGAAGTCAGACGCCCAACCAACTGAGACACCCAGGCACCCCTTCTGGTTAACTTTTGATAGAGGCTTAGCTAAGATAAGAGGCTTAAGTTTTGTGCTTAATTTGGGTAAGGTCTCCTATCAGAATCTCCAACTTTTGAGAGATGGAAATTTCTGCCCCTCTGGTCTTATAAATCACCCAGTGCAAACATTCAAATTTTTCTGAGTTCAGAACTACCACCATGGCAACAGCAGTTTCTATGTTCAACTTCCCTTCAGTTTTGCCCTAGTAATTCCTTAAAATCTTTCTATCCTGAAAAAAAAAATCTTTCTACCCTGAAGTCTTCCCATTCTTCTTCTGTCATGATACAAAAACTTCTGAACATATGAATTGATGGAAATGGACTTGGCAGATGATGTGTGGAGGGAAGAAGCATGGGTGTGATGGGCATTACTCATGTCTTGTGCTCCCTCTGAAGCAGCCCTAAGGATCCAGGTTTGTCAGCTCTGGGTCTTGATGATTGCCTGGGTAAATACATGTGAATTCTATTTTTCTGATTATTTTATCGGTTTGTATTATAACTTTGGATAGTTTTAGTTTGGACTTGGATAGCTTTCTGGTTTTTATAATGCCTCCATTTTCTGTTCACCACCCCCATACCTTTAACATTTTATTATAATTAGAGAAGGAAATTTTTTTTATCTTTCACATACCCCTTTACCTTCTTTTATTTTCTTTTATCTTTCTCTCTTTTAATTGGATGAAATAAACAAAGACATAAGCCAAGAACGTCCTCCATTACATCTGTTATCTTGTAAACACCATTAATCAGGGATTGTGTTTATTTTCTTTACCACTTTATTCTCCACTTGTGTGCATCAATAGGTATTTTTGAGTAAACCTGAGAGAGAAAGCTGGGAATAGAGACAATTAATATCTATCTATGCAATAAGAGAAAACTGAAGGCTAACAGTGGGATAGGAGAGTGTTGTATGCACTTTATTTCCAAACCATGTTACAAAAACGTGAATGTCCACCTACTTGGTAATCAGATATCAGATCCTAGACATGCATAATACTTCATAATATCATGTTTACTCTTCACTAGACTATGACAATGTAGGATATATTCTTTCCATTTTAGAGATGAAGAAATAAGATCGGAAATAAGTTGTCCCTACAGATCCTTACTGAAAACTGAGATTTAAACTCAGATCTGTCTGGTTATTTTCATCTACATGGAAACTCGGGGTTTGAAAGTAAAAAACAAACATGAAGATCTCTGCTTAGGAAAAAAAAAAATCACATTGCCAAGTGTAGTTAGGTCTCCACTTCTTCTAGACTTTACTAGGAAGTTTGAAAGAAGTACTCCAGGGAACAGTTTGGTGTCTTTAATATTTATCAAACTTTTTTATGTTAAAGTTCTTTGGTTAATAATGCACATTTATTAAATTGATAAACAAACAAACAACCCTTTGTATCCCTGAATATGGCTATCATCAAATGTCACTCTCAAGTTTGCATGCCTACAAATGCCTAAATGAAGCATCATGGACTCTTTATCTAAGATAATCTTGGTGAGCACATTCATATTTTTTCATCACTTGGGCAAAATATTTCAGGTGTGGATAGTCAGAAATTTATCTGGGAATGATGTTGTTTTTCCACTATAGGTACATTCAACTCTATTTCACATAGAGCTCCTCAGTGACTATGAAAATAGTCCTGTGTGTCTGTCTACCTAGTGGGCATTACCAAGTGTGCTAGTTAACATAGCTGTCAGAACTTTAACTCCTGGACTGTTTTGCTTTCCTGTGTTTAAATTGGCAACTTTAATGTTGCTTTACTACACTTTTGCATCTAATTGCCTAGAATTTTATATTAAGCAAAAACGTAATTTCTTTGGAAATATGCATTCAAAAATATATAGAGAATGATATCATGTAGAAAGAATTTGCAAGGGGAAGAAAGAAACTTTAGCAGTTAATGTGTAGCTTTTCTGAATTTTATTTTCCACCAAAATGATTTTCCCCTTATGACTAATTACAATTCCAATTTAAAAATGTATTGCTAAAGGGATTTCTGCATATTTTACTCTAATCTTTTTAAAGAATCAAATGACTGTATTCACAAATATTTGGGGGAAAATGTTTAAATTAAAATGTAGCAAAAATAGAAAATACAAAACTGTGTTATTAGGAGATTTTAAACTAGGAGTTCTATGCTAATTCATTCAAAGACAATAATTTTGTTTTAAATGGTTTCTTAGAATCCCCAATTATAAATTAGTTTTATTGGAAATCACTTGCATTCTTTCATTTATTTGAGTACCTACCACTTAAACTTAGTTCACTAAGTGGGTCTCCCAATGTCCTGGAAGAGCTAATGCAGCTACCAAAGTTACTGACCCCAAGTTGGGGAAAACCAGACAGAAGGCACACTGGGCTCATCAATCAAAATGGATTCTAAATAGATTATTGTTTAAATGAATTTACAACAGTAAGAAACAGAGTATCTATTAAAACCAATATTATGCTAACCTACTAAATATAAAGTACACTAGAAAATTTAGAAATTTAAATTATTGCCAAGTATTTAGATTTTTCCAAACTAAGCTTTTATTAAATACTGTTGAAGAATTTTTTTTATTTTTATTCCACGTGTGTGTGTAACAAAATTTATGAGTCGCCATGAAGATTATTCCACATATCAGTTTTATAAGAAATTATATGAACCTGATACTACTTTTTTTCAGCCTTTTGATACACATGCCAGTTCTTAGTGTTTATATAATTAATGGCATCCCAACAGACTTGAGTTTAATTTGCTAACCACAACAGAGTTAATGTATTACATTTACAACAAAATGTTATACAAAAATTATCAAAATCTTGACTTCAGATAAGTAAATCTGTTGCTTTGCACTCTTTTTGATAAACCAGATTATGTGTTTACTTATTTTTTATATACAACCATTAATTTAGCAGGGACTTTGAGGTTTACCTTGCTTAGATTCCTTTTCAGTATAGCAATTTGCTCACTGATATCAATGACCAATGGCCACTGGGTCATTTTATATTCCCAATAATGAGAAACTCAATTATTTTTTTAAATTTTAAATTATTTCAGTTCATTAGTAGACAGATCTATTTTGAGTCCCTTTGTGCTATTCCACAAAAATAAAAATCATATCTCTCTTGTGGATATAATATGCCTGTAAACTTTTCAACAACCAATCTGTAGATCAGTAATTTCTATTGATAGGAGGAAACTTTTAAGTGATCTTTATTTAATACATGTAGAATGAGAAAGTAGGATAAAGTATGCTACCCCTACAGATACAAAAAGTCTGCCTTCAGAATAAAGAATGTACATTCTCAATTCCACTAACCTTATAAGCCAGAAGTCAACAATTTGGGAGGAAAGGCCATCAATTTTGTTCTTAGGCATTTGAATATCCACAAAATGCAAGAAAATAACTGGAGCCAGACAGAATCTTGACTTAATCACTTATACTTTTGTGTGTGCATGCATGTGTGTGTGTGTGTGTGTGTGTGTGTGTGTGTTTAATGAGAACAAATTGAAAAAGCAGCCTTCTCTCCTTGGTCTTCCTCTGTGTCAGAACATGGGCACAGGTTGGAGCAGGCTCATTCAGGTCAGTGTTTGATACACCCAGCTCATCTCCAGGCACTGGCCAGAAAGTGCCTACCAGAGAACCTCTGTTGAGATTCTTCCAAAGACTCCAAGAGCTGATTTAAAGACCACCCTTCACGATTTTCAGTAGGTAGGGGAGAGAGCAGTGGACAGATCATTTTCTCTGTATATTCCCACTTGTGAGTTAAATCTTGGTATTTGTATAGAGGTAGATGAGTTAGGGTAGCATATACTACCCTTCTCCCACACTGTAACTAGGAAAGCTCCCTCTCATGCTTTTGTTTGTATGTTAGGTTATGTTAGGTTTCCAAGAAAAATGTGATTTGAAAGAATTATGCTGCTTTCATAGACATTTGGAGCGGCTCCTACATTTGCCTGTGAAGAACTTTAGACTTTCCAGATAGCAGGTCCCCTGTTACCATTTAAATCGAGAAACATGAGTCAGAAATGGCATATCATTTCTGTTCCTAGTGGTTGACTTACACAAACATATTCAAATGAATGAATCTCACTGTGCAAAGTACATCAGGTATACCGATAATTAATTTCATTTTATTATACTTCTATATAATGTGGTAAAAATATTCTTCTTTCATGAAAACATATTTTGTGGATTCTTCTTCCTTTTCAGCAAAACCACAAATGATTAAGAAAGCATAGAGAAAGTAGAAATTGAGAATTCATTTTATAAACAGAATACTCAGATGCTTATAATTTAAAATAAAGGAAATAGGAAAAGCTAGCAAACAATAAAAAACAACGAAGTACCAGCTACAAAAAAGTTCACTATTAGGGGGCAAGGGCAGAGGCCACAAAGAATAACTTTGTGAGAATATTTGTCTTCAGATTAAAAGTCAAGTGGATATTTGGGGTAGTGGAACATCATCACATCATTCTATCTGAGCTCACACTTGTATCCCTAGGTGTTACCTTCTATTGTTCAAAGACAATGCTCTATAGGGCAGATCAGCTGTGGAGAGACAGTGCGGACCCGGCATGAAAATTTATCTGCTGCAACCCTGCATTCTTGTAATGTTTCTGTGGGTGCCCTCCAGTACAGTGGATAGGAAACACCAAAGTGACTCATTGTGTAATAAATGAATGTACCCAAAAACATGAGGCTGTAATACCAGCCAGAATTACTGATTCAGACTTGTCAAGAAAAACATGAAAGAAAATAGAAAAGGTTTCTCACAATGCCAACTTAATCAAAAGCCTTGAACATGATAATAAAAACATTGGATGGGAGGAAAAAATGAAGATATCCAGCTGGTTTCCTGAGTGGAATGAGATAAAGTTTGGAGGAAATATGAATTCTGTAAGTAAAGGGTATGGATGTGCAGTCCAAATTGCTTTGTACCTCAAAATCAAGTCTTTAAAGTGAATTATAATACCAGTACTTATCTCTCAGTTTACCTGACATTTGTAAAATAAATGGAATCATTATTTTTAAAAGCACATCAACTGAGCTCAGCTAGAATTTGAGTTTGATTATAGGGAATTTTGGGTCATTCATTTCTAAAGTTATTTGCATGCATTGATGGGCTCGCAGGAGGAATTATGCCATATGTTGGTCTTTTGTTGGGAGAGAGGATTGTCTGAGAGCACATAAAGGAGTCTGAGGCACCAGGAGAGATCCAAAAGTAAAAGTAATGAAGCCCTCCTTGTCCTTTTTTTTTTTTTTTTTTTTTTTTTTTAGGGACTGTTTTGAGCATCAACAGAGAGAAAGTGCAAATTAGAAATTTGGAGTGGCTACTCCTGTGATAGATTTCTGAGTCTCTGGCAAATAAGTGCTATTTTAGGGCACACATGATAAAGGAGGGAGTAAAGAATGGGAGGGAGGAGTTTTTTTTTCCTTCCCTGCTTGTGATAATTGTCATGTGTCACTTGCCCTCAGTCTGGTAGCTGTGGGACAATGCTAGGAGTCAACAGCACCAGTGTCCTACACAGTGCTATTCATATGGAAATATCTAAGAAGCTACAATAAGATAGTAAGAAAGATTGTAGGAAGAGTCCATAGGAGACACTATTCAAGCAAATGCTAGGAAAAAGAAGAGAATCTGCAGGGGACTGAGCCTCTCCAGACACATCTCAGGATCTGTAAGGAGAATTCTATGCACTTTTTACAAATGCAGACCTACTACTATGATGGTTTATTTTATATGTTAAATTGGAGCAACATGCCTAGAAAGTTGACCAAATGCACTAATTCATATATTGCTATCAAAGTATTTTTAAGATCAGATAACATACAGATAACTGTATGTCGCATCAGTTATGGGACTACCCTCCATAACCTAGACAGGCCCCATCCAGTCAGATGAATACCATAAAAGAAAAAGAGTACCATCTCCCCAGGAAGAGAGAATCCTGACTCCAGACAGCCGTAGGGCCCAGGCTGCAGCTATAAGTCTTCCCTGAGTCTACACTCTGCCTGCCTGCCCTGCAGATTTCACAGGTGCTAGCACAACATAGCTTACTGGGTCTATTTCTTTGAAGGACCCTGATTAATATACCTACTATGGACAGGCTCTTTATATATATCATTTCTAGCTTTTAATAGCCTGTCAAAATATTCATTATACATCACCATCCTCTCTTAATGGATGAGAATACTGAAATTCACAGAAACTGAGCAACCTAACAAAATCACAGAGCTAATACATCATGGAGAGAAAATTAAGGCCATGTAACACTTGGAGATTCTAGAGTGAGAATATCCATGTGCTACATTTGCTATGTATTTGACTAAACAAGAGTTTGTATCACTGTAAAAGTCCCAAAGTATATATTTTTATTATTACATACACTATAAATATCTCTTATTAGATTAGGCTATGTAATTTCTTGTAACTCATTCAGGAAATCCACCAAAAAGATACCAAAATACTTTGCAAAATAATATTAACAAGATAATCAAATAAGGAGATGATGTTTTTCTCCTGTATTTATTATGTTATTTCAAGGAAATCCTGTCATGTAAGTTCAATGGAAAGTAGATACTATACTGTAGGATGGGTACAAATACCTTTATTGTTCATTAATTAAAATTATGTTTTAAACTATATGGAAAGAAACTTTTTCAAGGGAAATGATCAATTCTCAATGAAAAAAATCAACCTATTGGGTGTACAATGTACTATCTTCAATCATGTGGATCTCCACGGGACTTTCTGATATTAAAACTTCATTTAAATTCCATGAATAAAAATGCAGGTGACATGATCTCCTGTGACTAGGAGAATTATGTGTTTATTGGCCTTCAGCCCATATGACTGTAGGGAAATACACATACATATGTGTGTGTGTGTTATATAATCATGTATCATAAATTATATATGTATACATATGCCATATGTGTATGTATATATAAAATATGCTTTATATATTTTTAAGTTCCTATTTAGTGAATAGAGATAAAAATACAAGCTTCATCAGATTTACAGCAAAATCATGCCTTGATGATAGCAAGTCCTCTCGAAAGGTTGAAAGAATACTTCATTTCTGTAGACATCCAATTCTTAGTGTGAACAGAAAATTGAAACTCAGGGCACAGTAGATTTACCACTTTCTACTTTTTCTCTTTTTTTTCCCACTTTCTACTTTTAATAAGACTCACTTTGAGGAAAAAAAGAAAAATTACATTTTTATAAACTAAAATATTTTGTATGATTTCATGTAATATGTATTTGTCTATGTTTACCAAGACATAAGTTCATAGAAATTACAGAAAATATCCTACTTTAGTACATCTCTTTAAAAATTTTAAAATGCTTTAAAGTATTTAAATACTTTAAAGATAAAAATTAAAAATTTTAAAAGAAGAAAAAAATATCAACATTTTGCAATCCATAACTTTTTTGGCAAGAACCAATCATTAGAAGCTAAAAACCACTGAGTGAAAGTTTTTGGGATAAAGGACATTGCCACAAGGCAACAACATTTGACTTATTATCTGCCTCCCCCCCCCCTCAAAAAAATGTACTTTCACAATGGAGACACCTGGAAACCACCACTGTAGCCATGTCATTAAATTTAGAGTCACCAAGTAAATTTAACAATTCCACCAACAGTATAGCAACATGAAATTATGTACCTCTTGTTACAATGTCCTAAGTACATAATATCACCTATATACTATTCTTACCAACTGTAACTGTAAACATAAGGACACAATGAGACATATCTAGAATGCAGGACACTTTAAAAACAACTATTATAGACTTCAAAAAGTCTATGTTTTGGAAACCAAACCAAACCAAACAAATAAAAATCCATTTTCGACTGAAAGAGAGTAAAACGAGAGAAAAATAAATAAACAAAAAATGCAATGCATAAACCTTGATTTTCATCCTGGATCCAAAACAGACAGACAAACAAGAAAATAAACCTATGAATAAATGTGTATATTGGATGGCATCATTAAATTATTATTGATTTTCTTATGTGTTATTAAAAGCACTTTGATTATCTAACTGCATATTCTTCTTCTGAGTATCAAGATTTTAATAAGTAAGATTTTAATAACTTGAGAGAGAGAGAGAGCAGGAACGTGAGGGAGAGGCAGATGGAGAGGGAGAAGCAGACTCCCCACTGAGCAGGAAACCTGATGTAGGACTCAATCCTAGGATCCCAGGATCATGACCTGAGCCAAAGGCAGACACTTCACTGACTGAGCCACCCAGGGGCCCCAAATATCAAAGTGTTTAGGGAGAAAGGGTCATGATTTCTATAATGAACATATTTAAAGAGTTTATAAAAATACCTGTGGCTCTGTGTTGTGTGTGTGATATAAGGTAAAGAACAGAAAAGAATATAAAAGCAATAAAAATGAAGAGACAATGTATCCAAACTAAAAGAAGGAAGGAATACTAGTGTTTTACTGAAAACTTTCATTTTGCTTGGTGATTTCACATATTTTTCTAGGAAAGAAGTGGCTGAGGAGTATCAAAAATATTACACTGTGAGTCCCCTGAATGTGTGGGTGACAAAGTCAGCACCTGTGTTCTCAGAGTTTGGTCAAGAGTCAGCATAGTATATAGTCCTACTGTGCCCTCCTCTCATCTCCCCATAGAACCCTAGTATGAGGGTACAAGTCCTTACCAGAGGAGCCAGCAGCTTCATGGAGAGTGGAGCTCTGTCCTCAGCTTCAATTTGTACCAAGAGGAAATCACTCTGCTCCTATTGTTGGTTATGCATTGAAAACCAACTTTGAATGGTCATAAAGGGCATCAAACAAAACTGAGTGTAGAGCTCTATGATCATTATTATAGCTGGAAAAAGAACTCACTCAGGCTGTATATCTGCTGAGAAAGTTCATTATCTTAGGTAAGCAAAATTGAGAGAACAAAAAGGCATCATAACAGCCAGAAGCAGCAAAGGATCTCTTTAGAACTGGGTAGACCTCCAATTCAGTACCATCTATCAACACGCTCCTCAAAATCAAAAATGTACTCATGCTCATGAAAGCCAGAATCAAAGTATCAAAGGCCACTCCGAAGGGATGTTATTACTCAGAATTATGTGAGCATTTCCACTGATAGAACAGCTTACGTTGTTATCAATTTAATGGGAAAATTTACAACTTTAATGGTCCTTTTGGGTCATATCCAACACTAAGACCTCTCTTTGGTTTTGCTTTTGTTTTGTTTTGTTTTTACCATTTGTGTTTTCATTTCTGAGTTGATTTACAAAGTTTATTTAAAACTAGTACAAGTTTTCTGTTACTGAATTTTCATTATAAATGTAAGCATTCATCAGTTTAGGACTGATAAAATAAGTAGGTGATACAAATAATGAGTGAAAAATCAACAAAAATTCAAAAATATCTTGAGAAAATGTTATATTCTCTGACATACCCCTTATCTACAAAGCAGGATCTTGTATTTCAGGGTCATAGATACATGATAACCAACAACACCCAGCACTCAGACCACAATGCTGTTTGCACTGCCATCTCGCATACCAAGCCAAGATATAACTTCCTGATGTAATGCAACACATAAAGGGAACATTTAAAATACCATATATTTCAGGCTTATATAAATGCAAAAGGTATAGATTATACCACCTGGTAACTTGCCCAGTGCCTTCAATGACTTCAGAGACTTACCTAAACTTCCCAGAAGTATCAATTAAATGGGGTCATTTTTCCCTCTTGATTTTACTTAGTTGTTTCACATCACTGATGATCGTTAACAACTGCCAGTATTGATAATTCTCCTTCAGTGTGTTTGAGGAGTATTATCCAACTCTGATATCATGATTTGTGAATGTGTTTTTACAGAGGAATCCATTCTGAAAAGATATCAATCATTACATTTATGATTTTTTCCAGATACCTTAGTCAGACAATAATGTGGTCACAAATGAAAATACTCTGCCTTTAGGATAGATAAAGTATATATTCCTGCAGTGGTCAAATTCGTTTACCAAAATCTTTAATGTCATTCCAAATATATAAAAGTATATTAATATATATTATAGGTAGTAGTAGAGTCATTTAATTAATAAACCAGCTTGATCTATGAAAGCTTAAAGTAGCTCACATAAAACTCCATGAAAGAATATAATAAAGAGATGAGAGAATAGGGTAGAAATTTTAAAACACGTCAGCATTGTTGTTCATTGTATTCCTTTAATTCTATTTTAAAAAATCAATGTATTTTTCTTACCTGATATCATTATCTTTTCTCTGCAAACAACCAAGCAACAAATCCAAACAAACAAAGATCCCTGATGTACAAGAAACCCAGGGTCAACTCATTCCGTGACAATCATTCATTTTTAAGACAGAAAAGGTAGTGAAATTTTATCTTTACCTACTTTACCAGTGGCCTCTGGCCCCGCCAGGCACTGTTTCCACTGAACATGTGAATCCATACCACCTGAAGATCACTTGGCTTTCTGCTCCCACAGCTTAAGAGTTGCCACATACTTGGGTTCCACGATCAAAATTGTAACAATGCACATGCAACTGCTTAGGCATTTATCTTTCAAAGAAAAGTATCTTGCCTGAGTGGGTGGTCCTTGGATTCTCCAGAGTCAGCAATGCCACGGACCAGAATTTGCCTCCTCCAAGGAAAGTCAGATGTTGAAACAAGTATCACTCTGGACTCTTGTTACACTCTTGGTGAGTTCTCCTGAAGCTCCTGGGTTATACTCTTGGAATTACTTTGTCAGGTGCAGCTTCAATCCATCAATTTCCCAAACTTTGTGAAGATCAGAGTTATTATGCTTGTAGGAGCCCCCTGAGATCTTTGTGCAAATGAGTTCTCTCCTAACCTAGAGCCCTAATAACAACAACAAAAAGACAAAAGATCTTGTGATCTTGACACAGCACAGACATATATGGGAGAACCACTCAAGTGATTCTCTTTTTCCCCTCATTAATAAAAATCTTTTCCAAGGTAACTTCTTTGTGAACCTTTTAAAAGGTTGGCATATATTTTTAATTATATTTCCTCAGATGTCCAATTATTATTAAAAAGAAGAAAAATAATAAATCTTTGGCAAGATTAACACCAAACATTATTACCAAATGAGACAATGCAGCTGCTAGGGGTTGACTGAGAAAAGGAAGCCTTCATTTCCTAAAAGATATAGCAAGGATGAAATGCACAGAATCAGATCTTTTGTGATATCCATAAGATGAAATGAAACCTTTGTTTAGACAAAGAACAACCTCTCCTTTATAATGAGAGCATGGTTAATAAAAAGGAAAATGTATGTATTATAGGGAATGACTTCCTTAAGAATGCCCATTCAAATAGGTGCAAAAAGAAATTGTATGTGATATAATCATGAAGAGTATATTGAAATGATACAAGCATAAGTTAACATTTTGAGGCATGAACAGTCTTTCATCGTCCATTCATGTCAAAGGATAGATTGTCAAGAAATGTGAGGAGTTTGAGATTTTGAATAACTTGCAAATTAAACACTGAAGCAGTCCACAGCTATACAGCTATGGAGAAGAGACAATGAGTCCCACAGAACAATATGAAGAGGATGAGATGGAACCAGTATTCATAGGAGATTCACGTTTTGGGAGAGGAACTGAGTTCAGGGAACCTGAATTTTTATAATGTATATGAAGGATGTCTAACTTTTGCTCCACAAGGAGACACAATCTCTCTTTTCTCAGGCTGTTAACTACATAAACAACTTTGAAAAGATAGTCCTAGGACACTTGGATGGCTCAGTGGTTGAACGTCTGCCTTTGGCTCAGGGTATGATCTCTAGGTCCTGGGATTGAGTCCCACATCAGGCTGCTCTCAGGAAGCCTGTTTCTCCATCTGACTATGTCTCTGCCTCTCTCTGAGTGTCTCTCATGAATAAATAAATAAAATCTTTTTTTACAAAAAAGAAAAGATAGTCCAGAACAAAAGGGTAGTCAATGCCTGACTCGAAAGATGTCCAAAAACGTGAGCGATAAGTTGTCTCTAAATGGAATATATCCAGAGAAAGCAGAACAAGCTAAAGATCTTCACTTTCAGTGAGAGTGAAGCAAGATTAGAAAAGATGTCTGGAACTGTGTTGATTTCACCTACTGTATAGGCAGAATTAGATTAGAAAATTATATAGCATAAAATGTATCCACCGTAACATTATTATGAAAAGATTAATGCCACTGCTAATTTAGGAGAATCCTTCCAGTTGTCCAATGTAATATTAAGGCAGAACACCTGTCCTGGCAGTTGCATGAAGGTAGACCAATGATTCTCAACTCAGGGTGAGTTGACAACATCTGAATATACTTGGGATTGTCACAACTAGGTGTGCTATTGATATCTAGTAAGTAGAGGGCAGGAATGTGCAAATTCTATGATGCATAGGATAGTCTCTTACCATAAAGTCTTATCTATCGAGTCCAAAGTCAATAGTGTGAAGAATGAAAACCATAATGCATGCTTGCCTCAACTCAATAATCAAGCCCAATTTCAAATATTCTGGAATAATCTTGTTTAAACTATAGAATCATTGGGAAAGTATTGACCCAGAGAGTTTGTATTCGTTTCTAGTGGGCAAATAAAAATATGCATTCTACCCTTCATTTTACTTAAATAAGAGTATTTACAAACCACTTTTAGAAACTTTTTAGATATATTCCGAATGCAGCCATTTAAATAAAGATCATTCCCCAATTCATAATTATATTTCACATTAGACACACATTGCAATGGGATGGAAAATAGATTTAACTCTCAATCTTTTCACGAAGGAATCCTAGAATAATCACCTAGCAGCTGCTTGTCCTTGGGAAGATGACATACATGTTTGACTCTCAATTTCTCAGCTTTCAAATGGGTCAATCATAGTATGCAATATTAACACTGACTGCAAAGACACTGTGAGAATTAATTGAAATATGGAATGGAAAAATGCTTTGTAAATTCTAAAGCTGCTAATATCAGCTGAGATTTTTAGGGCAACTCTTTCCCTTGACATTGAAGAGACAGAGTAATGATAAATGACCTCTTCTCCTTCTGCAGGATCATTGATTTTTGAAGTCCTCAAGGACTGTAATGATAGCCTTTTTATTCTTCTTCAGTGGGTTTTAGTTTACCCTATTTTGAAGGCCAGGTATGTGCAACTATAGAAAGTAACCTGTCAAAATCAGAATTTTGATGGAACTTCATAACATTATATTCCATTTCTGAGAGCCTCTCAAGCTGGGAAAATTCAAGACTAAGCATATACCAGAGCCCACTCGGAAACAGAGTTACGTATGTCATTTCTGTTTCCTTGTGATATAATTCTTTTCCTTTTCATTGCAAGAGAAGCAATGCCTTGATGGTCTCATGGATTTGATTAATTAAATGTGTCTTTCACAAATCCAGTTTTTACAAGAATGCAGTGATGGCAAAAGAACCAAAGAAGCTTTTAAAATGATGGCTAAAACAACCTAAGTGGACTAAGGCCTTGAAATTTTATAAAACCCACCAGACACTCTTCCTACGTAACATATCAGTTGTCCAAATTATACTTCATTAGTGTAAGTACAAGAAGAGCATGCACTTCTTGCACAGGAATATTACACCGGCTGACCACAGATTTTCTGTGCTGCTTATCCTGGCTCACCACAAACATTTAAGAAGTGTCCAAGAAGACCACAGGGGTCTAGTTTCAGAATTACATATAGAAGACTCCAATCACCCTTTCTGTTCCATGGATGGTGTCAGCCCCAGTTGCTGATTAAACTGAGGTCCAGGGAGACTCTACATAACAATGAAACTGGAGAAACTGTCTTCCAGCTCTGCAGACCTGGAGTACCATGATGATCAATCTGATTGACACTGAATGAGAGAAGTTTCTTAATATCATTCTACATAAATTGTGGGAGCCACCTGAATTTACAATGACTTATTATTCTCCTGATATGTATACTTTGGAGTCCTTTTATAATCATTAACAGGATGGAACAAAATAATAATAAATAATAATAATAATAATAATAATAATAATAATATCATCTCACATGCTTAGGTACATTTGTGTAAAAAAAAGACATGACTTTGGTTAAGATTTTTAATTTGTGAAACTGTTTAAAGGAACATGGCCACTGCTTTTCTTTATAATAATAAAACTGATAAGCAAACTGAACAATATAAATACCTGAATTCATTCAACCCATTTATTCTCAAAGATGAGAATTCCTTGTATTTTCCACAGGTTATAGAATTCAGGGGGACAGCTGTACCCATGAACTTACCTGTTCCTTTAGAAGAGAATATTTCATATTTCTTATAATCTTTTCTGAATTGCTTAATCTTGTGAAAGTACCAGAACTGATTTGAATCAACTCTGTTCTTTTGAATTAGACAATGTACTTCAGGTTTATGGGAGCAACACCTGAGCTAAATGATAAATCATAATTATATCAACAATATAGATTAATAAAAATATTGAAAATAAGCACTAAACTTTTCTCATGGAATTATGTTACCTTAAGGAGTATCCTTTTGAAAATTTCAAGTGGATCTTGAGTCCCATATCTTTGCAATGATTTTTCTTTCTCACAGAGGTTGATGCCAATAGTTAAGATCAATAATTATGATATGGAAAATAGGCTATCTATACCAAGAATAATGAACTCCTTTTGTCAATATTCTGTATTTTAAAATCTTTTTATGTAAATTTCTTCATAGATACGTACAGATTTAACTTTTGGGATCCTAAATAGATCAAACAGAAGTTATAATTTAATCTTGCTCTACGTCTACAATTTCTACCTATAGAACAAAAGAAACAAAAAGTTGGGCACCTCTTTTGTTGTCTGAAACAGGCAGTGACAGTCTCTAGGAGGACCTAGTCACAGAGCAGGTGTGGTTCCCTTCCTTCCTGTACCTGGGCTTTCTGATCCTGGTAAAGTGGGCAACACCAGCCCAGATGCTCAGGTGCAGCTGACTAAGTGGAGATTCCCAGCTCTAGGAGAAGTTCCACAAGCAGTAGTACTCCCCGATGTCTAGATGCTGTCGAGGAATTGCAGAAAGGATCATATAGGTCAGCCTATGCCACAGAGGGAAGTAACACTGACAGACTGTGATAAGGGACTTCATATGCTACTAATACGACAGACACTGATAAGGACAGCCTTTAGATAGAGTGAGAGAGTGATCAAGACTGAGAAAGAGTACTGATGAACAGTGGGAGGCATTTAAAGGCCAAGGTAAAGAATTTAAGGATGTTTAATGACAGATGTACTTCTGTAAAAAAACAAAACCAAAACCAAGACCAAAACCAAAACCAAAACCAAAACCAAAAAATCTCCCACAAGATCAAAAGATCTTGGGGCACCTGGTAACTCAGTGGTTGAGCACCTGCCTTAGGCTCAGGGTAGGATCCTGGCTGGGGTCCTGGGATAGAGTCTCACATCGGGCTCCCCGCAGGAAGACTGCTTCTCCCTCTGCCTGTGTCTCTGCCTCTCTTTGTGTGTCTCTCATGAATAAATAAATAAAACCTTTAAAAAAATTTTTTTAAAAGAGAATGTAGTGATTTTATCTGGAAATGAAAACATCTATCCTGCATATTGCAATTGAGAAATAATAAATAGTGCATTCTCAGGGTTTGCTGAGGGGGCTGCCTGTTTTTGATAAATTCTAGAAATCTATATTTATTTAGTTTACAAGATTCTTAGACCAAATTAATCACATGATTATACACATACACACTTCAGTATCAGAGATGTCTGTATATGATTTCAGGTTAAGATAAAGGAATCCTCTCCCTGGCTTAGTTTCTTGGGGGGAAAATGAGAATAAATATTCTTACCTTGAAATGCAATTAGGAAGTTTAAATGTAATAACATATGAAAGTATCCAGTGTTATTTTCTTTTCCTTCAAATATAAGAGACATTCAATATTATGAATAGGGAGGTCAACCATTTCTCCAAAAGATTTAGGCATTTTATTCATTGGTAGCAAAAATTTTCAGCTTTGAGTAAGGTTTAAGGAACAGAATGGACATATCTATTATAAAATAAAAGTAGCTATATGCCAATACTGTTGCATGTTCTATAAATATATTTTATGTTTCTGGTAAAGTCTGGCTACATAGTACCAGCCACTCATGGTACAGAAACTATGCAGTGAATTAGCTGCTCACTTCAGAGGTGCAAATCACAATGAATAGCAGCTGTCATCAAAACCAATTTTCCTGCTTGCGTAGCAAACATTCTGGGGTGCAATGCACATCCTATTAGGGCCCCTTCAAGGAGGTACAGGAGCTATGCCAGCCCCTGAACTCCAAGCCCTGTGATTGCTTTCACAGTTACATGGGGCTTCTCACAAAGGTAAGCAATGGGGTGTAGCTGAGAAACTCACAAAGGTAAGAGAGGAGGATATGGATGATGTGTGAGTCCAGTCAGTGTGCTCGTTCCCAGACAGAAGGCTGAAAGGTGGGGTGGGCTTACACTTGGAGGACCACCCTGGTTCAAAATCTTCCCACCTCAACAGCCAGCCCTTTGGACCGGTAAATATGAGTCAACAATTTTTCCTTTAACAAATGTTTGCGTATTAAGAGAAAGCTTACTGGCAAGTTAATTGCTCTATTTGGTTAAAACCCAGCAGAAATCAGTAACACTCTGAGAATGGGAATTCCTTTGACTGGAAAAGAAGTTGAAGGACATGTGGACATTCCAGCCTGAGGCAGAGAGGTTTTTTGTTGTTGTTGTTGTTTGCTTTTTGTTTTTTTGTTTTTTGTTTTTTGTTTTTAGTAAGCTTCATGCTCAACGTGGGTGAGGCTTGAACTTAAGCTCCAAGATCAAGAGACCCACACTATACCACTCTACTGACTGAGCCAGCCAGGTGTCCCTAAAGGCAGCTTAGGATTTTCTTACTTAGAGTAGGCTCTACTCCCAACATGGAGCTTGAACCCAGGCCAGGGAGTTTTGGTGAAGGCAGCCTTTGAGCTCTGGCTCTCAGGAGCATGAAAGGTGCACCAGAAACAGGAAGAAGAGAACTGAAAGTTTGTAAAGATGCTTTTTCCCCTCCCTTTATAATAGAAGCAATCAATTCAATATTATGTGTGCTGTACATGTAATGACTTTAAATTAATGCATATTTGTTTCAGATTTATTACACTGCATTCTTATGTTCCTCATTCTTAAGTTACAAGACATGGAGTTTGACAGTAATTACCAAGTCCCAATATTTAAACAGAAGGAAATTAAATAGCTCTACCCTTTAAATATGAGGCACTTTGCCTAAATAAAAAATGAAAATCCTCTGGGGTTTCGGGATTGTCTTTTAAAAATAATTTCCTTTTGATGAGTTTGCCGGTAGGTCTGTTTGTGCCATAAGCTGTACTTTCTCTGCCTAGAGAAAGATGCCTAGAGCAGAGCCTCATGTGGACTGGGCACTTGTGCAGTTTCCTTCCCTCTTTCTTTTAGATCTCTTGGGCCCTTGTTAGGGTCTGAATAGACACATATATTTTGCACATGTGGGTGTTTAGAAAATGCCATTTGATGATGATGATAATGCTCTGAAAGTGAAAGTTTTTTCATCAGAAAAAAAATGTGTGCATGTTGGAGGCTTTTGGTTAGATTCTTTTGATTTCTTTTAAAAATAGGATGGATTTGCTCATCTGTTGGGGATGGCTAAAGGGGAGTCTTGTCTAAAGGCAGAGAAAGGAGGGAACAACTCCAAGGTTGCTTTTAATTGTATGAGTCCATGAAGTAGGATCGTTGCCTCTAAAGAAAAAGCTGGAAGGTTCAGCATGTAGAAGATGGTGACCAGCTGTGCTGTCTCCTCACTGATGACAGAGGAAGAAATGTATTTAAACTTGAATGTGAACAATCGTGGCTTCAAAGGGAAAATTTCCTGATCCCAAAGGAATGTCAAGACCAAGCATGAAAGATGTAGAGAATGGAGTCAGTTCACCTTCCCCCTCTACTCAAGATTGAGGATAACCCTTCCATAAAGCAGTGGAGAATGCACCTGAATTTCTTTTCTTTTTTTATATTTCTCGGCATTGGTCTCTGATGTCTTAAGACAAGTTACAGTTCTATGAATTCTTCAAAAGAATCCCCAGAAAACATGGTGATGTAGCTCGACCCACAAATCCCAAGGTGGCTTGACACTTGTTATGTAGCAAATGTGAAAAGTAACCTAAGGGTTAATGGGTATAAATAGGATCCACTAGAAATGACTTCAATGTGCTCTTACACTTCCAGGACTACGTGTGGCATAAGATTGATCATGGGTTATGAATTGTACTGATTTTATTAATTTCAGATGTAAAAATTTGGGCATTAAAATACTATATTAAGGTCATTTTCTCCAAATCTTCCATTTTAGGTAAAAATTACATCAATTCATATTTTTAAAAGTTTTTTTTTTTTTTATCTTAAGGCTTTTAGAAATACTTGAAAATAAGACTCAGTTATCCAGAAATTGTACTAGTATTTTGGTCAAGAATATCTTCCTACCCCTCAGAAAAAAGGGAGTAACTGATAAAAGTATTAATAATTACTTATTATGAGGTGTGAAACAATATGAAAAAAATAATCAAGAATATCTATAAACCCTATAGTAAGCTGATTATTTCTAATATTTTCTTTATATTTAACAACTCAAAAAACATCTTTTACAAAATATCAATATCAAAAGAACTATATAATTTAACATATATGCCTTATGAACAAAGGTCTGTATGTCCATATGGACAAATATTCATACATATATAAATTTAGTGTGACTTTATTAGACCCTAAAAAATGTATCAAATAGGATATAAGGTTAACATTATAATCCAGAGCAAAACTTTCCAAGCATTACTTAAGAATTTAACACACACATTTACACACAATATTGCTTGAGACACTTTTTAATCACTGGACAAAAAACCTACATTTCACTTGAATGGTCATGGATTTCAGAATATCTGAATATCATCAGTTGTATTGGTCAAGATGCACTAAGCTACAGGTAATAGAAAAAATGTAGCAAGGAGAAAAATACATCCCATCTTGTCACTAAAACAACCTAAGTAGGGTGGTTCAAATGTTGCCTGTTGGCACTGCCAACTGCAGAATTTGGTTCCCCTCATGCTCTCAGTCAATGGACTCCAAACTTCTAGCCATTCCATGTGCACATGATTATCTGCAGAAGAACTGTTCCCCTGCTATGTCCTTCTACTTGCCAAAAGGAATCTTTTCTACGAAGTCCTCCAGAAAAAGGGTTTTCTTGAATGGCTTCAGGTAGTTGAATTTTACCCATGGACTGGGGATAACGTCCTCTTCCACAAACACATGACTACATGGGGGAGGGTGCCAAGGAAGAAAAAAAGAGGCTGTTGAGTAAGTCACAAGAGTATATCCAAAATATAAATATTTCCTATTTTATTTGTTAAGCCATAATAGGATAGAAATTAACCTTTTCTGCATATCCATATAGATATACCAAAAAATAAAAACAGTAATAAAAGTAAACCAGAGAAACCATACTAGTAATCATTCAGATCAAGAAACAGACATCAAGTCTCTCCTAATTCCATTTGCTTACTGTGCCAGCCATATTGATCGAAAGTTGCTTTTAAATTATGCCAGACTTTTCATACCATCAAACCAAGATGTAGTCATCATTTTTTCTATGCTTTGCATCCAGAAGTAAAAATATTAAAGTTAATAAAACCAAATTCTTTGTATTTACATTTATTCAGTGAACTAGAAAATAGCTTTTTTTTACAAAGAAACATTGGTGTTTTTGGATGTTTTGTCTAAAGAATATGATTATAAACTTCAATATTCCATCTATATAATTATGTGTTACTACCGTAAGATTATAATTTGATCCTGATTAAAGAACATTTTGTCCTTAATGCAATATGCTATTTGGTAATTTTTCTACTAGCCAAAGAAAACAGATTGTTTAAAATTCACATAAATTTGAAATGTGTTTATATTTTAGACATGATTGGCATTGGTATTTGCTTTAAGTTCCCTGAACGTCAACACTATTCCCATTCCTGAATATGCATGTGGGTAGAGGGAGGGGAATTAGATGAAGAAAGGAACACTGATGATTTTACTATAATCTGATATTTCCCTTAGGGGTCAGAAAATAAACAGACTCTTACTTTTTTCTAAATTGATAAAAATACAACAAAATTAATAGAAGACTTAAAGGATAGACAATATTACCATTGAACATAGAAAAAAAAAAGATTGCTAAAGATATTAAATTGATTTTTACCCCTTAAACAGCAACAAGCATATATATTGGATTGAACTGCCAGTACAGCTCTTCAATATGAAACAACTTTTCATAGCAAATTTCCAGAATCAGGTAATACATTTCAGAGCATATAGGTGGAGTGACAATGACTGTTTATTTTCTACCTGATATCACCCACACACATACCTAACAAATGGAAGATGAGTGGCCCAGCACATATGATACTCATGCTGCCACTTTCCACGCCTGTCTCTTAGGCATGACCAAATGACCCAGGTTCTGCCAATAAGATATAGATGGGATATAAATGGAATACTGTTAAGGGGGTTGCCAGGAAGGCTTTTTGCTTTGAGGAAAAATCAGTGATCCTTTCTCCCGTCCTCTTCTTGTTTTGGATTCAGGCATGAAGTCTCCAATCAGCAGAAACCATTGTGTTTCAGTCCTACAGAAAAGGACAGGGAATTAGGATATGATAGCATTCACATCATTGTTAGTCATCTAATGTCAAAATCTGCCTGCATCCTGGGAAAAATGAATCCTCATTTGTTAAAACACTGTGAATCAGGTTTTGTGTTTTTTTCTCCTTGTAATTGAACGCTTTCCAAACTGATATAGATAGTTTTAATTACATAGCTACAAAGTTATAAGAAGTATTGTGCATTCATCTATTTATAAAAATGTCTACAGTTACACAATCCAGTCATCACAGATCACATCAGAATTGATATTTGTTTCAGGTAGACTCACATGCAAACTGCCTCATGAAACACAGGAAAACTAATTATTTAGTAGATTTAATTTCATTACCAAATTCTATGGTAAAATCATAATTTTATATTTAACTATTATCATATCACTTTGATCGTGTCCTGAAAACACAGAACTTGTCGGGGGTGGCTTCATTACTTGAAGGTGCATTTTTTTTGAGAGAGGGAGTTTTATCTTCCATCAGAATTTAAGAAATTTTAAGATGGCTATATTGTATAAAACACAAATTTCTCTTAGTCTGGTATACTGTCTCTGGCATTTATAAAAGCCAATTATTTAGAAAAAACATAAGCTATTCCTAGGTACTAAATGAAATACCTATCTGCCATTTCTTAAAGAGAACAGTAGCTCACTGCTTGCTTAATGATTCATTCATGATTAAGTGGTGACATCAGAAAGGGGTCAGGAGTTTAGGCTCAGGAGTCAGACCCTTAATTACACATGATCTCAGGCAAGTTATTTGCCTCTTCAGTTCCCTTTTTGCTCATCTTTAGGCACAGGCTAAAAGTAGAAGTACCTGACTTACATGGTATTTAGGGGGATTAAATGTGTTAATAAATGTATAACACCTAGGACAGTGACTACTTTATTGTATTCACAATTAGAAAGACAAGAAAAAAGCCAGCCATTTTAAAAAACTGGTATTTGCATGAACTGATCAACTTAAAGAAAGATTGGATTCCTTTTAGAAACAGAGTCTCTCCTTTTGTTAGACAAAACAGATTTGCTGGCACTCTCATTTAGAGGGGAGATTCAGTGTGTGTAAAGCCTGGATGCATTAATGGATTTGTCGAAGGACCGGTGCTGGCTACAGAAGGAGGAAGAAAGAAAGAAGGAAGGTTGCTCCAAAATAGCTAGTGAGATAGTCTCTGAGGGTGAAGTGAACACAGATGATACGCTGAAAACAAACTATAGAGATGAGGTGATATCTAAGAATTAGGAACAGGAAGTGCCCATGAGAACATGAGCCAATGGCAGAAGGTATGGCACAAAGGATTTGGGAAGCCATGCAGCCTACTTGCAACATGGTGGTGGAATGGAGGTGATTGTTGTATCTCTACCTTATAAAAGGGAAGGATTATTATAGCTAGTTGGAAATTTTCAGGGATTTCTAGGTTGGAAATATACATATTTATTTACACTTTACTGTACTTTCTTATTTCTACTAGTTATTTTGCTCAGTGGTTTTGTTTTCCACTTGGGTTGTACTATGAGTGTATAGACCTTGCTCAAATAGTTATTCTTGGCCGTTCCCATTCTGTAGGATCACTAGTCATTATTTTGACCTCTGCTCATTTGGGATGTCTCCTTAATTGCTCTTTTCTTTGGGTCTTTCCTTGTTTCATCAGTCAGGTGTTTGCCTGTATTTTCTGTGCAATTATCTAGACTGGCCAGTAGTGATCCTCCTGGACAAAACCAAACAAGATTGTGAAATTCATTCCAATGTAAATTCCCTGATAACCCAATAGCTTGATCTACAAATTTGTAAACACACTGCATCAGTGAAGAGGTGTGGAAAGAGTAAGGCATTGAGACTTCCAGCTGGATCTTAAACTGGAATTCAGACATGTCTTGAGATACCTGAAAAACTTTTTCCAGAAGCTTAGTTTCGTGGGTGACACTCCAGGAATAAAAGCACTCACATGAGGAGAAGGTTCAGGTACAATGAGACTGAATTAACAACACAACTTAGGTGGGAAAGTCAAGGTATGCCTTATGATAGTGTGATATCTATTGTTAGTGTTCTTTTCCTGGTCCTTTCTTCACTAGATTCATATATGACTCCTATAAAGAGAAGTGAACAGCAATATAATAACAACTAGCAGCTTTCACTTCTGGTTTGGGAATGAGAAAGCTGTGGAAAACCTAAAAACAAGAGCAAGAAAGACAACCTAAAAACAAACAAACAAAACCTAAATGAATTAAAATACAGAGTAAAGAATCCTTCCTAAAAGAGAAGTACTGGCTGCTGTCTTCTTACGGGGTTGAGTGATGCAAGAAGGAATTGCATCCACCCAGGAAGAGGGTGCAAAAAACAGGCCAAATTTTCAGCCTATAAGGTTTAACGTAGTGGTTCAGATGCCTGCAGAAGCCCAGAGAAAGAAAGATTTACACTGACCTACCTCTATTTCCAAATGGCCTTCACTAGGTACATGCAAGTTATATGTCCAAGTTTGGGGGCAACACAAAAATTCTAAAAATAATCCTCACTGAGCTTTGCAGAGCACACCTGAGGCTGGGAATAGGTCAGAATAACCAGGAGAAATCCTTCTGAACAGCTCTGAAACTTTACCCACTGCAAGCCTGCTGCTAAAAACTGGGGTTAGGTCAGGGAAACCACAAGAAAGACCTACAAGATTCCCCAGGACGTCACTGTGTACACATGGCTTCCTGTAGGCTCCAAACAGAAAGCCGGCACCTGTCTGGCTTGGTTGGTAGAGCGTGTGACTCCTAAACTCAGGGCCACAAGTTTGAGTCCATGTTGGGTATAGAGATTACTTAAAAATAAAATTAAAAAAAAAAAACACAAACAAACAACAAAGAAATAAAACAAAATAGAGAACATCAAGGCAGATGTCCTGAATGTAAAAAGCTGGTTGTGGAAATGAAGAACAACAAGAACTTATCAGAGCCCCAGATATGGAAACAAGGAAGTAAAGGAAAAAGTGAGATGCCCTTCTCTTCAGGAAACCAGTAATTGGGTTATAAAGTACAAAAAGAAATCTGGATTCTCTCCTTAGATCTCAAGATTTATTGAATCTGAAGGAGTAATAAACATAATATAATGGAAACTAAAATAAAGATCAGAGATCAAATACATGTTAGATGGAGTAACCCTCCTCACCCCAACACATGGCCAAAAGAAAAAGAGCTGCATCTTTTTCTGGAACTAAATACTATTAATGTCCATCTATAATGATATTTTATTCACAACAGTCATCCTAGAATAAAAGCCACAAGATACATAAAATGTTAAGATATAAGAATAAAATGTGATATACAGAAGAAAGAGAATAGAAACATACCTACACGATATAGATATTGAGATTATTACACAGGAGATTTAAAATAAATATGATAGGTATGTTAAATAAACTAACATAATTGATCTCCAGACAATTTGTGTGGAAAAAAGAAGGAAATAGTACAGCTATGAGCACAATGAAAAAGCTAAATGTAGAGGTGCCTGCATGGCTCAGTCAGTTGAGTGGATGCCTTCAGCTCAGATCATGATCTCATGGGTCCTGGGATTGAGCCTCACTTGGACTCACTGCTTCTCTCTCTGCCTCTGACCCCTGCTCATGCTCTCTTTCCCCCTCTCTCAAATGAATGAATGAATGAATGAATAAATAAATAAATAAATAGATAAAATATTTTTTAATGGAAAAGAAAAAGCCAAATGCAAACAAAATGAATAAAAAAACAATAATAAGAGGAAGAATTAATGTTAGTAACCTATCAATAGAATGGCCATACTAGAGGAATGAATCTGTGAACTTGAATACAGATCAATAGAAATTATCCACAGTGAAATACTAAAAATATCAGAGTAAACAACAACAACAACAACAAAACCCAAGAGAAAAAGAGAGAGAGAGAGAAGGAAAAAAAGCATGTGACATCTGTGGAAAATATCATGTAGCCAAACGTACTTTTATTAAGGGTCCAGGAAAATGAAGGCAGATAATGGAACAGAAGAAATGTCTGAAGAGTTCACAGCTGACAATTTTCCAAGCTGGATGAAATATGTCAACCCACATATCCAAGAAGCTCAGCAAATAAATTCAAATATTAACAACAGGTAGGCAAATGATAATCAAATTTGATGATGAAGACCAAATATAAATGTAAAATCTTAAAAGGAATGAGAAAAGCTTAAAAAGGCACATTATACATGAGAAATGTCATCCTCTCATTTGAACCATGGGGAACAGAAGACGATGGAACATTTTTATAGTAGTAAAATATAGCAAAACAAAACAAATGTATCAAAAGCAAATTATATATCCTAAGAAAAATGTCTTTAAAAAGCACCAAATTTATAATTTTTTATAAAAAGAAAAAATTGAGATAATTTATCTATAGCAGATCTGTTCTATAAGAAATGCTAGAAAAAATCATTTTTTAAGGTTCAAAAGTAAACTACTAGTTGAAAGAGAAGGAAAAATCTCAGAAAGGTAAAATCGGGGCAAATAAAAGAGAATTACTAAACAAACAAACAAAAAATAACTAAATATGTGAGTAAACACAATAACAAAGTTTCAAAATACAGAAACCAACCATTGAAAGAACAACTGAAAACATACAGAGCATATTTTGTGATTACAGTACTCATATTAGAAATTAAAAAAAAACACCATGTTCAAAAAATTTTCAAGTGTTTGGGAAGTAAACAATGTAACTTTAAATAACTATATATTGAAGTGGAAATCACATGGGATATCAGAAAATACTTCAAGTTGATTGAAAATGAATAAAGCATATCAAAATTTGAGGAATGCAATTTGAGGGGTGCACCAAATCAGTCATATGAGGGAAATCTGTATCTTTAAATGTCCACATTAGACGAAATAGGGTCTGCCTGATTCAGTGGTTTTCTCTCTTTTCCAGAGAGGAGTGTCCACTGGACACTCACATTCTTTGCTGCTCAATGCCATAAACCTCCAAAAGCCAGTACTTCAGTCATTAAAAAGAAGCCTGTCAATTTAATAATATAATCAATTCGGGGATCCCTGGGTGGCGCAGCGGTTTAGCGCCTGCCTTTGGCCAAGGGCGCGATCCTGGAGACCCGGAATCGAATCCCACGTCGGGCTCCCGGTGCATGGAGCCTGCTTCTCCCTCTGCCTATGTCTCTGCCTCTCTCTCTCTCTCTCTCTCTGTGACTATCATAAATAAAATTTAAAAAAATAATAATATAATCAATTCAAGAGGAAAAATTGGAAAGCCCAGTTATATGATTAGAGTGGTAAGATGCATTCTTCAATTCAGCTTCATCAGCAAACCTGGAGTTTTCATCTCCACCAGTGTGTTTTCTCCATAGGTTCGTAATTTACAAGAGGGAAAAAGTCTTCATTAAAACCCCAACACTAGATAGGTCACAGAGTGCTCTGTGCTTCTTGTTCTGAGTCCTTCTGCCGTTCTTCCTCTTGGTCCTCCATCCTAACCTCATGGCCGCTACCTTCATAAAGCCCTCTACTTCTCTCCCGTACATTCTCTGTTTTAGGCAGAGAGCAAAGCCACTCATTACATAAAACGCAGAGGAGGGAGGAGTCAGGGACATCTGAAGCAAACAGAAATTTGCCCTGGGGTGAGGCCGAAAGTTTTATTGGAACCCACAGCTTCCCATAAGAGACCAATACCAAAACACGAGCTCCAGGAAAGTGTATAGATACAATCAATGATGCTGATTTGGAGCCAGCCCAGTAATTGTGAGAGAATGTAGGTGCTATGTTTTCCTATTTGTTGATGGAGATTGATTTTTGAAGTTACTACTTTTAAATTATTTCCATTTTAGAGACAAGTGGTGGAATTGAGACTGAAATGGGCTTAGGAAACATGTGGGCATTTAGGTGGTAACTCAGAGTGTGAAAAATGGAATTTTCAAAGCAAATTATCCCCTAAGACTGAAACAAAAAAACCCTCCTTGGTGACTTCTGGAGTACTAGTGAGCATTCTGGAGCTCCAAGGAGTTAATGCAAATCAAACAGGGTACCATTTGAATCCCATTACTGACAATAACTTTCAAGGACCACAATTACAGTTCATGCATTAATGACTCCAATGCAAATGGAGGTGTGTCAGGAAAGATGAATCTCAAAGCATCCTGTAAACAGCTGCCCAATGACTGTGGATGTGACTAACACAAAATCAATAGCAAAACTGAAAATGTTGTTCTTTAAGAGCAGACTGGTTAGGGAGTTGAGACTTCATGAATATCCAGCTTTAATTATTTCTTGCTAATATTCTATTTAATGGAACTGATAAAGAGACAATAAGATGCTTCTGGACAACTACTAACATGATGTAGGCATTACCGAAATATTAGGTGCAGAGCTACGTGTCAAGTTGTCAGAGTTGCATATACATATTTAACCACCTGTTTCTTATTTAAAATCTAGAAGCACAGCAGTGTTTAGAACTCCACAGTGAAGATATGGATTAAACTGACAAAAACAGGGAAATTCAGAGTTAAGGTTGTCACATCATATTTGGAATCCCTCTAATAAAAAATGAAATAAAAGCACTAATGTTTAATGTCATATTTGTAAATAACACTGAAATGTGAAATCACTTCGAAATGTGAGTGCTACTATTTTTGCCCCAAATATATTGTCTACTTCTTTTTTTACAATTTAGAGTACTGTGACAATAAAAAGCCATTTTTATAAGGCACAGTCAGCCAGTCAATTGAGGAGTTGAAATGTTTGATGTCACTGTTTTATCTAAGGCAGAATGGGGTTGAATCACAAAACACATGGAAATCATTTCCATCAAATGGTAGGACAAGAAAGTGTCCTTGGATAGCTCAGCATGATGAATTTAAACTGGAAATCAAGAAACTGATCTCTAATGCAGGTATCTTTTAATTTTTCTCCAAGGTAAGGTCACTTATGACCCATGTACGATGATACTGTTAGGGAGTTAGGCTATTATCAAGGATTTCTTCTTCTTAAAAAAATCCTACTAAAATATACCACTTGTATGTATAAATAGAACAAAGGGCATGTTATAATTATAGTTCAAGTATGATAAAGTAAAATGAAGCTAATTATTCTCTTAAACACTTGTGAATAATGTTAACACTTGAGGGCACAATTGTCAACAGTAAAAATGTTTTTATTCTACTCTCATTTCCAAAAAGAGAAGTTAGTACTTTTAAAAAATATTTATTAACAACTGATTTAAAACATTTCTCACCACAAGTTAGAGACAAAATTATAATAAATTTGCACTAGTATAGCAATAATAGATGCACAGCTATATATGTGTGTATAAATATGTATATATATAGCAGCATATCTATTATTACTGTATACATATATATACACACACATAAGATACACTTACTTAAGTAAATAAATGTATATATATGTAGTATGTACATCCATATACAAACATGTATGTGCATGATACAATGATTCCTTTTCTCTTCTCCAAGACACACTCTAAGTACTGAATGGATTTAGTACTGATGGATAATGGACTGAATGGACTTAGTACTGATGGAGAGAGTTTAGCTTTAGAAATACAGTAGTGTTAGCTTCAGGAAAAGTGAAAAAATAATGCTACTTGGAATTTCACCTCCAGGTTTATGTTTTTCTCCTGGCAAATATCTTTCATGTCTTACATATTTTTTACCTTGCTAAGTATCTCTTTGGGTTTTAAACAGTAGCAGCTTGCCACTTTTGTGTCATGGTAGACGGTAGATGATATGAGTGCTCACTGCATGGTCTGATGTTCGTGGATCTCCCTTTATTTCCTGGACAGACTGCTGAATCCCCTTTCTTGCCTTCCCAAGGGTAAGCTTAGGTATAACCATGTACTGTGTTTTGGCCAATAAAATGTCAATGGAAGTGATGATGTATGCCATCTCTAAGAGGGGGTATTTCAGAGCCACTTCTTGATTATCCAAGCTCCCTGTCCTTGAACCTTAAAGCACTGTATTGTCTTTATATTCCCTTTCACTGTTTTTTATATACCCCAAATGAATGAGAACATACACTGTTTGTCCTTCTCCGATTGACTTATTTCACTCAGCATAATATCCTCCAGTTCCATCCACGTTGAAGCAGGGAAAAGAAATGTTGGGAAATATCAGGAAGGGAGACAGACATAAAGACTCCTAACTCTGGGAAACGAACTAGGGGTGGTGGAAGGGGAGGAGGGCGGGGGGTGGAGGGGAATGGGTGACGGGCACTGAGGCGGACACTTGACGGGATGAGCACTGGGTGTTTCTCTGTATGTTGGTAAATTGAACACCAATACAAATTAATTTTAAAAAAAATAAATAAATAAAGCACTGTATTGAAATGCAGATGTCACAGACTGCTGCAGCCAGGTTATACAAATTGAGATACAGTAATGATTAATTCCCTTGCTGGATCTCTGGAACCCAAAGTATTCAGTGTGTGAACCATACTCATTTTTGTGGCATTAAGTCTCTGAGATCTTGGTAGTGTTTTTGGTATCCCACATACTAATGCTTCTCTTGCCCTACTGATCCAATCCCTCTTTTATTTTAGGTTAATATTTTAAAGCATTTTTCCTTCTAGTTGTTTATATGTGTGTCTGTATGTGTGTATGTGTGTGTCGTAAATCTAAAGCAGCCTTAAAATACACCTTTCTTTATATATTCTATCATCTTTATTAGTATAAATCTTAGAAATACATGATTTGCATACATTTGGAAAGAAGCAGCAATCATAAAATTATAAATATCCATATTTTAATATGAGAATACTTCTATTTGTACAAATTCTGAATAAATTCATCTTCTTCCTAAAAAATAGTGATACATGACCACTGGATGAAAGGATGGATGGGAGGATACATGGAAAGACAATAGGATGGATGAATCAACAGATAGATACATGAATGGATGGATGGATGGATGCAATACTGGCAGCAAATACAATTAAATCCTTGAAACTCCCTAGCATGAAAAGAATATCTCTCTATCCTTTGAACTCTAAAAAAACATTATTTTCATTATCACTTACTTATTTTTAGTCATACTTTAAATCAAATACATTGTTTCTAAGTAATACTGGTAATCAAGTGTGTCTTTTTTCTTCATCTAGACTAAAATTCTTGAAAACAAGAGCTATCCACTATATTTTTATGTTATACTTCTCTGCAGGAGGCTACATGGAATCAGAAAGATTTTGAAGGCAGTAAGAGGTGGATTCAGATTGTTACTACGCACTTGAATTCTGTGGCACACTGAAATCCTGTAAATAAATTATTTAAGCCTCAATTTCCTCATTTCAAAAAGACCGGTGTTATCTGTCCTATACTTGTGTTTAAATATAACAATTCAAAGCACTTAGCATATATTAGGAGACCATCAACTGTTAGGGCTTTTCCGCAGCATATCCCTCACACATATGATTTATTCAAAGTAGTTCTTTTAAAAAGAGTTGGATATAGATTAATTAATAAGTAATTAATACAATCAGTTCATCATTTGTGAGCTTCTTATTTGAGACATAATGTTTTAAGTTGACAGATGTTTGTCTATTCAACCTAGTGTGTGAACTGTAAATTTTATTTTTCTCGCTAGGGATTTTACTACACACCTAACAAGTATAAGCTATTTCTAAAACTTAGAGAAAAAGAAATAAAATAATTGAGAAGTGTCATATAAGCTTGAGTGTCTTTTTTCACAAAAATTATATCTGCATTTTAAGAAAGAGACTCGAGTTAATTAAATCTGAGAACATCGGGGGGCACCTAGTGGTTCAGGCAGTTAAGTGTCTGTCTTCTGCTAAGGTCATGATCCTGGGATCCTGGGATCGAGCCCCACATAGGGCTCCCTGTTCAGCGGGGAGCCTGCTTCTCCCTCTGTGTCTTTCCACTATTTCTGTTCTTTCTCTCTCTCAAATAAGTAAATAAAATATTTTTTAAAAGATAAACCTAAGAATATTGAAACACCAGAATTTTAATACTGGTCATAGCTGGTAACGTCTTTAAAATGGTGTAATATTTTAGACTGCAGCAGTAGAAACTTGTGCAGAAGATATTCAATCTTACATTTATAACATCACAGACTGACGTACAATCACCCCACCTCCCCTTCCAAGAAGCACAGTTTAAGACAGAATGTTAGTTGAGGGAAAATGGTCAGGCTGGTGCTAAATTTTTATACATCTGGCCAACAATTCTCTACTTGCTTATTTCAACTGAAACAAAAATACAACACACTCTTACAGAGAATAGCTTAAAGTGGACTAGTGATAGGAGAAGTGCTAAGGAAAATTATAGAGAACTTCTGGAGCTAGAATTCAAACAGCAGTATGATGGATTTCATACCAGGGAGCAGGAAGGGACAATGAAGAAAGGAATTCCTAGCTCAGGTGACTGGGTAAAATAACTCCCACCTTCCCATATTTCAAACTCTGCTGAATTATTTGACCTCAAAGTAACTGGACCTCCTTGGACCTCTGTCTCTTGACTGCATAATTCTCCATATACTGTAAAGGGCTACAAGGATTTAAAATGCAAAGACATGATCAACCAACAACCAATTAAAATTAAAATGTTTATCTTTGAGAAAAATACTTTTCCTGAAATCTTTTTTAAAGCAATGCATAATAACTGAGTAGGAAATGGGAAGGTTTCTGATGATGTTTATCTGAATTTGAACCTGAGCAATGGAAAAAAACTGGAAACAATTCTCTATTAAAAACAAAACAGGGGGCAGCCCTGGTGGCCCAGTGGTTTGGCGCCGCCTTCAGCCCAGAGTGTGATCCTGGAGACAGGGAATCAAGTCCCACGTCAGGCTCCCTGCATGGAGCCTGCTTCTCTCCCTCTCCCTCTGCCTCTCTCTCTCTCTGTCATGAATAAATAAATAAAATCTTTAAAAACAAAACAACAAAACAACAACAACAACAACAAAAAAAAAAAAAACAGGGCAGCCCCGGTGGCTCAGCGGTTTAGTGCTGCCTTCAGCCCAGGGCTGGATTCCAGAGACACAGGATCTAGTCCCACGTCGGGCTCCCTGCATGGAGCCTGCTTCTCCCTCTGCCTGTGTCTCTGCCTCTCTCTCTCTCTGTCTCTCTCTCTATGTCACTCATGAATAAATAAATAAAATCTTTTTAAAAAATTAAATAAATAAAAACAAACAAAAAAACCACCACCACCACCAACAAAAAAATCTCCATAAACACAAAGATCATTAAATCACCATTCAGCTGCCACTTCTCCTGGAAAAAGCATATGGATTTCTTCAACCACTCTTCATGCAAGACAGTAACCATTTTCACTGTTTTCTTTTAAACTATTATAAAGCGGGGGACTGGACACCTGGGTGGCTCAGCTGTTGAGGGTCTGCCTTCGGTTCAGGGTGTCATCCCAGGATCTGGGATGGAGTCCCACATCGAGCTCCCTGCCAGAAGCCTGCTTTTCCCTCTGCTTATGTCTCTGCCTCGTGTGAGTGTGTGTGTGTCTCGCATGAATAAATAAATAAATAAAATCTTTAAAATAAACAAATAAGCTATTATAAAATTTTACCACAATTCAGACTCTTCTCATCTCCATATTTTGCTCACCTAGAAGAACCTGTGGGTGACTAACAGATAATATTTTGGATATGGAGTTTTAGATTTAAGTTGCCAGCCCAGTAATGTGCTAGAACCAGTTCATATCAGCTAGTGACAACCAGTTGTGCTCAGAATTTAATAATGTCATTAGTTATGCGTAACTTTAAATCAGCCACAGTCAGAATATTTATACCAAGGAAATTGGCAAAGGCTATAAATCAGACCTTCCCAACCAACCATGAGAGACCACTGTTAAATGTTCAACAGCCAACTATGGCAGAGGCCACAATGCAGGAAGCCCCTGGTCATTCCTTCCATTCTAGTGAGTTGGTCACAGGTATCTATCATTGATTCTAAATTCCACTGGACTTTGCCTTGTGATGACACATAAAAATCTCTCCAAAACCAGGGCTCCAATTTGCCACTCATAGGTGATTAGAGTTGGTTCCTAAGTAAAGACTTACTTGATAGTTTAATGTCTCTACAATATTTATAAAAGACACTAACTTGGATAAATAATGAACATTTAGATTGTCAGGAGAACATACAAAGTGCCCTGATCTTGATCCAAAGGAAACTTTTCTATTGTTATCTCCATAATAACATCCATCATGTTTTCTTTCAATGAAGAAACATACAGTCTTCAACAGCACTTTCAATTTAAAGAAATCAAGCTGTTTATAAGGTTTGTTTTGTTTTTTGTTTTGTTTTGTTTTGTTTTCCTTATCTGACAACTCTCCTCTAAAAATAACTATCTCATAAATTCATTCTAATAAGATGGAAATTCTTGGGGCCATGACCTTGGTTCTTTAATGCTACACACCTCCTTTGATTCATGTAAATTTAGTCTCATGGGTCAAGAGATCTTTTAGGATCTATCTAATAGGCTCTAGTCAACTCAAGACCTCCATGACACAGGAAAGAGTGGTGGCTCGTCTCTTCTCATGGCCAGACTTCTATCATTAATGTTTTCATTCCTTCTGTACCTCAGATAAGTTACCAGAGAAATATGTAGATTCAGATGTACAAAAACCCAGAATGTTACTGAAAGAAATACTACACAATATGCTTTTGTAAAAGAAAAGTGAACCCAGATGGGAAAACTAGACTGCAAGACATATTATACTTGATTTTATCCTGCACTTTCACCAACATTTTGTCAGAGTATAGAATTCTAGGATCACATGTGGGTTTTATTTTGTTTTGTTTTTGAGAGACAGAGAGAGGATTATTGGGGAAGGGTCAAGAGAAGGAGAGAGAGAACCCGAAGCAGGATCCAACCCCAGCACAGAGTCCAACAGAGGGCTTGATCCTAGGTCCCTGAGATCATGATCTCAGCCAAAAACTGAGTGACTGAGCCACCTAAGGGCCCCTCACAGATGTTTTTCACTTCCTTTTTTCATTTTTCTTTTTTTCTTTTTTTTTTTTTTTTGTTTATTGGCCAAAGCATTTTGAAATTATTTCCCCATTGTCTTATTTTTTCTACTTCAATTGCAGAAGAGAAGTCTAATTGTAATTTCTTTGTGGGCAAGGCTTTTTCTCTCTTGTAGCTTTACTGAATATATATTTTGATGTGCAACTTATTACTTTGTGCCTTTGTGTGGATTTATTTATTTTTCTCAGTATTGGTCCCACACATTTGACCTGAAGTCTCATGTTTTTCCATCAAATGTGGAAACATTTCCTTTTTTTTCAAAGGGTGCTTCCCTTTTATTGTCTTTCTCCTCTTATTTTAGGGATATGTTGAGTCTCTCCACTACATTCTATCTCTGAACTGCTCTTCTATGCACAATAATTGTATATGCACACATGTGCATGTAATTCCATAGTGTAAGCTTCAGCATATTATCTACACAACATTCTGGGTGAACTCTTTCCTATGTCCAGTTTAGAAACTATCAAATATTTTCCTGACAATATCTTTCATTTCTAATGTCTACTTTATTTTTTCCTGTAGCCACAAATTTGTTTCTGTATATGTTTATTTCATGACCTTTATTTTTTATTTTATTTTTTTGAATATAGTTGGCACACAATGTTACATTCAACTTTTGAATATAGTTGACACACAGTTTCAGGACAATATAGTAATTCAACTTCTTATGCTCTGCTCATCACAAGTGTTGCTACCATCTGTCACCATACAGCACTATTATGATATCATTGACTGTATTCCCTGTGCTGTACCTTTTATCCCTATGACTTATTCATTCCATAACTGGAAGCCTGGATCTCTTCTTCCCCTTCTCTCATTTTTCCCACCCCCTCTCCAAACCCTCTCCTCTGGAAACTATCAGGTTGTTCTCTGTATTTGGAAGTCTGAGTCTGTTTTCTGTTTGTTTATTCATTTGTTTTGTTTTTTAGATTCCACACATGAATGAAATCATATCATGTTTGTCTTTCTTAGTTATTTTCTAACCTTTTTTGTTCTTTATATGGATGCTGTGGTAAACAAATCAATATCCCCCCTATCCCCCACTTTCCAACCTTGTCCATGCCTTAGTCTCATAACCTGTAAATATATTACATTTTACAGCAAAGGGGACATCCTGGATGTGATTAAGAATCTTGAAATGGGAAGATTACCCAAGATTATCTCAGTGAGTCCAAAGTAATTCCAAGAATCCCTACAATAGGGAGGTGGGAGTGTGAGAGAAGTTTAGAGGAGGTGATGGGAGCAAGGGTCAGAGCAAGGCACTTTGAAGACAGGGGGAGGGGCCCTGAGCCAAGGAATGCAGATGCCTCCAGAAGTTGGAGAAGGAAAGGAAACAAATTCTTCCCTAGATGTTCCAGAAGGAAAGAGACCCACTGACACCTTTAATTTAGCCCAGAGAGACCCATATTTGGACTTCTAACCAACTGTAAGAAAACAAATGTGTTGTTTTAAGCCACTAAGTTTGTGATGATTTACTACAACTGCAACACAAAACTAACACTTATGCTATGTCTTTTTTAAAAGATATTAACATATTTTCATACTAGAATCATTTGTGTTTATTTTATTATATTATTTTACTGAAGTATATTAATCTCTCTTTCTCCTTTTCCTGATCTTGCCCTTTCTCCTCAGGGATATGGATCTTACAGTTTTGCTTTTACCTCCATCCTGCCTGTTCTGAGGTCCCTACTCCAGAACTATGTATTAGAATACTGCCAACCTTTACACTGTGATATTCAGTCCTGTAGCACATCCAACAGACAACTTGGCCCCATCCTCGCTATGGCTGTCAGCTTCCTCCTCTTTCCTATATAAAGCTCACTACCTAAGCCATGGTCCCCAGTGATGGTCGGCACTACATTTTTTTCTAACATCATGTCTCAAGTTGGATAACCCAAACCCAGTGTATTACTTTCAGCAGTGTTAACTGTTTTAGGTTACTCATCTTGAATGTGGTATGGCTCCCAGGGCCCCAGAGGAGGCAAGCACACCACTACTTATACAAGCCTGGCAAGCCTGTGGCTTTAGCTCTATTTTAATCAGTGCACTTTCTTCCTTATTTCTGACTCATCGATGTGCTTATTTTGCTTTTGATTATTTAAATTTTCTCTTTATATTCCTTATCTTATTGTTGTTGTTGTTGTTGTTGTTGTTGTTTTTTTTTTTAATGTAGCTGGGCCTTGGGGGAGGAGGGGATATCTCAAAACAAAAAGTTTAAAAAAAAATGTCACCACAAAAAAGCACCTTCACTCATTGGCTGAGGATAGTTTAATTTTAAAAAGAACCTCTGGTAAGAGACAAAAGAAAATATGTACTATATGGCAAAACACTTTTCTCCTCTCATGCCAATGCAAATTAATGTGTAATGCTTCCTGGAGCTCTGTTCTGGGAATGATCCCTAGGCTGCATCTGTTCTCCCTGGGAAAGTGTGTCATCTTTGGTTCATGATTGCTGCCATGAGTCCTGAGGTGGTATATGCCCCTCACTCACACAATACATGTGTCATGATGCAGGCGGTATCCTATTGCAGAAGTTATGGTTACTTAGCTGCAAATGACATAATCAAACCTGAATTAATTCATTTTTAGAAGGGGATTTTTTATAAAGATTCTAGGAACTCATAGGTCTAATAGGGGCTGAGGAAACATTCCTTGGATGAGTCAGGGTATATCACCTCCCAGCACCCCTCAGCATTTCAGAGAAAAATCACACTGTCAGCCTGTCAGCAAAGCCTTACAGAAAATGTGTTGGTATAAGAGTTAATTGTATTGTTTCCTACAGGGCAGCAAACTTCAAGGATAGTCCTAGTCAACAGAGAATACACCATTACAAGCTTAAGTTTTCTCAAGCCTATGTAGAGGTCCAAGATCAATATTTTCACACTCTTTACAATGTTCCAAATGGATCCTAAAGAGGATGCTCTAAATACTTTAAATTTCCTTTTAGTCTTGTTAAACAAATAGCAGCAACAAGATGTGGAAATTTGGCAGACCCAGAAACCTAAGTAGATCTGTAAATATAGGATATCTTTTGTGGTCTGGCAGTTTTAATGTGCTTTACACATATGGGATATATATTTCTACAGGTCTTTGGGGATGGATTTATTTTTTTCAATATGCATGTGTCTATATGTGGATATATCTATATCTACATATGTTGTTCAAGTTTGAATTCATATCTATAAAGACATTAAAATAACTTTGGTGATATTAAAATTATAGACTGCTCATTGTTATTTTGGGAATAGAACACTTAATCTATAAAAAATCATGTGGACATTGATCTCAAAGAAGTAAAGGAAAAATAAAGTTATCCTCTAACTGAAATGAGCATTGATTTAAAAACTCAGCCTAGGTTGAAAATTTACTTAACAAAAGTTTAATTAGTATATCATTCCCACTATGAGAAATATTTTAAAGATAACTAAGATAAATAGCAAAATGCCAATATACTTTTAATATTTCACAGTATGGTGATGGGAAATTTAAAATTTTAGTTATAAATAAAGACTTTGAGAGGGTCATTCAATTCATTCATTGGCAAGCTCCCCTGTTTTGCTAAGACCCTTAAAAATTAAAAGAAAGAAAACTTGCTTATACCCTAGATTTGACTAATATTTAAGTGGTGGCACATGACAAGCCTGACTGCAGATGTTTCAATTAGTTAGAAATAGCATTTCTGATGATATATTGTCCCTCTTACATATTCTTTAACTATCGACTGGGTCCTTTTACATGAGCTATTGATTTAATATCTCCACCTTGAAATACTGTACTTCCCTTTCAGTTCATTTTGTTCCATATTACAAATATAATCTCAAGTTTATCATCGACTCTTGGACAATATAAATTCTATTCACAAAGAAAGCAACCTTGGCCCTCTGTTCTTCCACACATACCCACACAATTTCTTTTTCACTTTTGCTCCTTAAATGCCATGAGTGCCAAAAAATTCTAATTAAAATACAAGGCTTGACTCTGTTCTTTTCAAAGATTGCTGAAGCTCAGAAAGTGAAAGGGGAGGTGGATTTAAAAAAAAAATTTTTTTTTTAAAGTTATCTGGTTCTGACAAAGACTTTCCTTGACTGTCATACTGCTAACTTTCCTTTTCTCCAGAACCATGCACCTTGGGAGGAAAAGAGTTACCATGAAATTCTGTGATCGTGGAATTCGTTCAAGCTACTTTAATGCACACATGTGAATATAAGCGTAATTTAAAACAAAACATCAAAGCAACTTCCAGGCTGAAAAGAGCCTTGTGAACTACTGACTTTATGGAAATAAACATATATGTTCACCTACATACCTGCATGTCCTTACAATAGAAGTTGGGTTTCTACTCTGGAGAATAGCAGCCAAGAAAATAGACATTGCAAGAGCTAAGTGTCAAGAGCTACAGATCAAGGTCAAGATCAATACAATAATAACTTCTTCATGATACTGAATCATCAAACAGTCTCTTTTTGATGAAAAAATTCTTCTGTTTTTTTTTCTTTCTACTTGTGATGAGTTTGTATGCATATCAAAAGAAAAAGAAATGCAACCCTGTATAGTAGCAGCTGGTTCTATTATTAAGAAATCAAACTGGCGTATTATATGTCCTATCTTAGTGTCTTTGCTTATTTCCTTAAGTCTTTTATACTAATGAATTCTCAGCCTCATTCAGTCCTAAAAGGTCTAATACTAATACAGAAAAGAACTACCTTGATATCATTCATTTGTATTATCTATATTTCCTTAATTTTCAGTTTTACTAACCCTCTAAATTAATACCACTTGCTTCAGTTATATTTTAAAACTCTATTTCCACCAAGGAAAGGTGATTCAATTGAGAAAAAAAGCAAAAAACAAGAGTCAGTCTTTATAAAGATATGATTGTACATGGACAATCACTGGAAGAAAACAGAAAAAAAAAACATTCAGGGGCACCTGGGAGGCTCAGTCAGTTAACCGTCTGTCTTTAGTTCAGGTCATGATCTTGGGGGTCCTGGCATGGAGCCCTGCATGGGGCTCCATGCTCAGCAGAGAGTCTGTTTCTCCCTCTGCCCCTCCCCCCACTCATGGGCATGCATGCTGTCTCAAATAAAATCTTAAAAAAAAAAAAAAACATGTAATTAGGTACAGAATGCAGGAGAATGAGATCAAGAAATAAGCCTGAGTACTTTTCAGAGTGTACATCACAATGTTTAGCTTCATAGACAGCAAGCCCTACACTTAGTGTCACCACTCGGCCATTTAACAGAGACTTTTGCTCTTCCCAGCATAAGGATTAAAGACATATGTTATATACTTGGACCTTTGATACCTTTGAATTACTTGAGGATATTTTTTTTGTTAGTTTGAGTTCACTTCATTATCCAAATTCCGTTTCATTATACATAGCCCTAAAGCAAAAGGCTAAGTTTCTACAAAAGAAATGTTTGAATCTGTGCTCATTCATTTCACAGTCATGTCTACATGGAAATAATATCTTTTATCAGCACTGAAAATGCCATGCTCCACTTTCTGCTTGATATAGCTTTGGGAAACAGCAGCTGCTAGAGCTACCAAGAGCACTAGAAATCAGAGATTAGATGACCAGTCCAAGAGCTCACAAGTAGTAACCAGTACCTTGCAGGAGATCCAGTGTCTCCTTCTTGCCATGCTCAAAGTATAACTACAAAAATATACTATCATCAGGAATAATGTGAGCTTTAAGATGCGTCCTAGAAGATTAGTTTTAGGATTTTTCTTTGCAGTTAATTCTGTTTTTTGTTAAAATTATGCAGAAGTGGCCAAAAAGCTACACTTAAACAAAACAAACATAACCAAATGGAGAATAAGGAAAACATCTACATCATTGACATCATATTGATAAAGCAAATGTTCTGGATGGCAGCCAGTATTTTGTAATGTTCATGCAGGTGCTGTCTGTTGTCAGATACATATTTTTTTTCCTTTCATATTAGTGCAAGTATGTCTTTTTATATTTGTCTAATGCAATCTCTCTTCTACTATCTGTCAAATACAACATAAGCAGCAGGGGTGAGCAAATAAAGTGTTCATATTCAATTTACCAAAATATATGGCTTTATATCTATTGAAAAATTTTAATAAATCAAGAAATGTGATTTAAAAATGTCACAGTGCACAACAATGAAGAACTCATGTCCCAGCATATGACAGTGAAGAAAGACAGTGAACTCACTTCCTCTTTCACAGAAGACCAGGGCCCACCAATTTTCAGTGGAAGCGACCTAGAACACTTACTTGATACCATGCTTTCTGCAGATGAGTAACCAGGCTGAACTGAGTTGAAAGGTAAAGTGGCTCTCCATTCAGAAAAAAAAATGGACATTATAGCAACTCTTGTAGAAGAGCATGAAACAGCTTACAAATATAAAGCACTTCAGGAGATGGTATGATAGCTATGAAGTTTATGGAGGAAATATTCACTTTTGCCACAGCGAAAAGCATCACCATGATGCTGGGCACCTGTGTGAGACATCGGACAGTCAACAGTCTGATGCAGCTTGTAGGACTGCAAGGGAGTTATCAGCACACCAAATAATGGGAAATAGAGAAAGGAAAGCAGACACATAATTTAATTTTAAGCAAAATTTAAAAGGCTACCATAGATGCTGCATGCAAAAAACAAATTTTAGGCAAGAATGCACTGATGGCTAGTTCCTACTATCTGAGGAGGAAAAAAAAACATATTAGAATTTATGTTAATTCAAGGCTAGGAGCCACAACTTTTATTTGATATCAAATCTATTTGAGGTGTATTGTTTACAAGCTGAACCCCAATGGAGCGTTCACATTTCACAGAGCTCTGATGATGCTTATCTATGACTGATTATGTTGTTTGGATAATGTAATCCATAACAAGAGTCCAGCGACCCAGGAACATAACTGTGCTTTCCCTGCTGAGGCCTGGTTGGATGTTTGTTGTCATTCCTTTCCAAGTTCCTGCAGTTCCCAAGTTTTCCAAGAGCAAATGTTTCCTCCATAAACTTTATAATATCATGCCATCCCTGGAGGTGCTTCATTTAGAATGAGCTGTTTAATGCTCTTATATAAGAATCTCTATAATATCTAATTTTTTTCCAAATGGAGCTACTTTAACTTTCAATTCAATCCAGACTGGTTACTCTTCTGCAAAAAGTATTTAAAACACCATTTTCTCTCACACACACACAGACACACACACAGACACACATCCCACTGACCAACTGCCATGTAGTAACTACACATTATTAGAAGAAGCAAAGTTGGCAACAGAATTATAAAGACTTGGTTTTAAAATTTTATTTGAGCATGTGCCATTGTAAAAACGAAGACATTCTGAAAATAACAGTATTGATTCTTTTTTTTTTTTTTAACAGTATTGATTCTATCACAAGTAAGAGATCAGGCCCATGTGCAATGGAACAAACAATGAGTGACCCATGGAAGACACCTGATAGAATTCAGATGGTATAAGACATGATGCCCTGGATGAGAAGTTTCCCCAGCCTGCTAGGGAAAAGGAATTGGAAGTTAGTACCAAAAACCTACTAGGCATTAAATACATTGAATATACAAAAACAAACTAGTAAACTCTTTGTAACTCATATGATACGATGTGGATTCAATACATCTAAAGGTATTCTTTTGTGGTCTATATAAAATTCACAGCAAAGAAATGCCTTTGGGTTATTACATATGAATACTTGTACTTTGTGGATGCTCCTTCATTATGAAAGTCAAGTTTTGTTGCAAAAATGAGACAAAGCATATTAGCAACATCCCTTAAAAGAGAGTTCCCAGAGTGCACTTTTTGATCTAAGTGTCCCTCATATGACTGCCTTGGACAGTCCCACTACACAACTATTATACTAGAAAAATTATTCATAACAACTCCTTTTGCTCTCGATTTTGTCCTGGTTTCTAAAATAAACTATGTGGCGAGTACATTCACAGCACCTTCATTTTACACCGAAGATCGAGTTTTTTAACACCTATCTCTGGCTTGCAAGCTTAAAGCAGGCAAAAAGTCACCTAGAGAAATTGTTTCAATGTAGATTATTGGGCTACAACCCCAGGTATTATGTTATAAAAAGTTTGAGGAGAGAGGATTTGGGAAGATAAGGGTGTAGGAAGTACTGGAAATCGGTTTGCCCAGAGACAAAAAAATTACCCTGGCTGAATCTGATACAATTATTTTAGAACTCTGGAGTCAGCTGAAGGCTTGCTGCATCTGGAGGGAGGCTGAAACAATAAATTGTGGTTAATCTTGGTCACTATGAGCTCCTGGCACCGTGGCAGCCACCCACCCACCACGCCTCAGCTCTGTGGCAGGCAGCTGTGCACATATTCCTCCTAGAGCAACCTGCATGAGCTTACAAAGATAGGGTGGGCAGAAACGGACTTGGTGTGCTGAACAGTGGAGGCCTGTGGTCTGATCACTGCTGCTTTTGATCATAGAAGTGAACTGCAGGGGCAGCAGCCATGCTGTTGTACTTCCCTCCAGGGCAGCAAGGCCCTCCCCCCTGGTTAGGGTCACTTCCAGGGGATTTAAGGGGCAGTATCTTTAATTCCTCCCTTCATTCTTACTTTATCTTTAGATTGACACTTAGGCTGATACTTAGCAGAGAGACAATGGACAGCAGACCAAAAAATAAAAACAAAACAAAAATAACAAACCCTGGAGAAGAGACAGGATATGATTTCTAGAGTTACCATATTATTAGATTCAAATGTCTTGCATTCAACAACAACAACAACAAAAAATCACAAGTCATGCAAAGAAACAGAAAATTATGGCCCATCCAAGGGAAAAAATAAGCCAGCATAAACTGTCCCCCCAAAAGATCTGATGGTGCATCTTCTAGACAAACATTAACAACAGAAATACTGTCTTAAAGATGTTTTACAAGGTAAGAGAAAATAGGGCAAAAGTCAAGAAATTGATGTAGGAATAAAATGGAAAATATCAATAAAGACAAAACCTAAAGAGACGTCAGATGGAAACTCTGGAGCTGAGGGGGAGCAAGGACCAAAATAAAACACTCTCCAGGGGGAGTCAAAGGCAGATGTGTGCAAGCAGGAGACCCCACCAACTTGAGCACAAAACAGTGGGGATCACCAAGTCTGAGGAACAGAAATGAAAATATTAAACAAGAATGAACAGAGCCCGAGGGCCCTGTGGGACACAACAGAGCAGACCAGCATACACTGGAAGCTGAAGGTAATCACTGCCCCATTCCAGAAGAGTCCCCTCCAGGTAATACAAAGTGTTGGAATATATCTTTGATGTGATCATTCAGATCCGAGGTACTACCAGGGTTCAGTAAATAAATGACAATTTCTAAGCAAGGATTTATGATTTCTGTGCTACTGTGGTGCCAGAATTGAGTTTGTATTCCTCATCCCTTCTCTCTACATCTTATAAACATTAGCACCAACATACTCTGCATCTGTCTCTATAGATGCCTCTGTCTCTCTGTCTCTCTGTCTCTCTGCCTCTGTATCCCCCTCACACATTACTTATCTTTTACCTGTCTCTGAGCACAGCGACTACTCTTCTGCTTAGGGCTGACACAGTTGTTCCATCTAAAACCTTCACGGAGACATATGGGGTTACAAGGATTCTCATTTCATACTGAAAGTGTCTTTATAGCAAGTGATCTCAAACCTGGGCCATGGAAGGTGGGACGAACTGGAGAGGAAGTAACGAAGCATTCTGGGTTTATCACTAAGTTCCCATCCAGCAACTGAAGGGAGGAGCAGGGGGAGGGGAATGGAGGAAGTTGAAGAGAAGAATCAAGTGCAATGAATAGTTGCAATTACAAATTAGGTAATTGGGCATGGAAACATTTGCTTTAATTTGAACACTCTACTTCTACTCTGCATTCTGAATTCACCACTGTCTATTTGTGTCGATGCATCCCTATTTTTTGTTCCACAGTTGGTTTAAAAAATAATTACATTCAGCTGGAAATAAGATATGGCATGTGATACACTACATAGTTGAAACTGCATCACCACGTAAGGATAACCCTTTCTGTGTGGGTTAGCAGACATTGAAGAAGGTCTAAAAGTGGAAATATAATCCTCATCTCTGGACAAAGGAATCAATTCTGGAAATTATGGAATCATCTATGTTATGTTATTGTTGTAAAACTAGAACCATTAAATATGCTTAAAATTGAATAATCTTTTATTTATAGCCATAGTTTTAAATAGGATTCCATTAAAAAAATTGGGAAGAAATATTTCACCTGTTGAGACTGATAAAGGAAAAACTATGTGAACTAGCACTGCCGAAATAATAATTATAGCAATAATAACTCCTGTACTCCTAACTATAGTGCAAAATACTTTGCAGCTTCAATAATAGGATGATTCTCAGCTAAATTCTGATACATTGCTTAACAAAAACTATTTTCTGACATCTTAATTAAAGAGTGTGAGGGAGGGCCAATGACGACCCACAAAAATCTTTCACCCATAAAGTCAAAAAGGACATTTTAGGGAACTGTAATCGGTAGGATAGATTTTTATTTTCCTCTCTCAGGAGAGGCACTACCACCAAGATGTTTGATGAGCTAATTGCTCTGAAAAAGCTATGGCATAACATAATTAGAAATTGTCAAAGAGGCCACCAGCAGCACACCTGTGGCAGCTCCTGCCCATCTGAAATACACCTGCTAAGAAAAACCTTTCAGTCTCAGAACTTCTCTAATTCTTCTGGGGGTGTGGGTGTGTGTGCTGGAAGGTCTGAGGAGACATTTTACTTCTAGAAAACGTGATCAATATAAACAATTATATCAAATAATTAGCCAAAAAGTACTAGTCCATTAAAACCTGAGCTATCTGATGTTGCTACACTCTGATTAAAGTGGAATTTAGGACATTGATTTTAGATGCAAGAATACAAACTGGAATGCTTTGTTTTTATTTTTGCTTTTCGAGTTTTTCATTTTGTTTGTTTCACTTTGTTTTTATTAATTGATGCTAGCTTCTAGAAGGACATGTAAACAAAACAACTATAAGAAACACTGAGAATCATTAATTGAAATATACCTGACTCTAATGTCATTTGATGCTATGTTGGTAGATTGTGGTATGATTCACAAATATTTACTGTTCCTCTCTGCTCTGATACCATTAACATCAGGGTTAGCATGTCACTTGTTCAGGCCAAGGAAATGTGGGCAGAAGTAATGTGTCGCTTCCAAGAAAAACTTTTGAGAGGCAGCACCAATGTTTTCATCATGCTGTTTCTCCCTGATTAGCAGCAGCCTTCTAAGAGAAAATGCAGAAGTCCCAGAGTAAAGGTGTTGTGGGTGCAAAGGTAAAAACAACTGGCAATGAACAGATAATGTTAGTGAGAAATAACCTTTATTTTTTAAAAATAGTTTATTTATTTATGAGAGGCAGAGAGAGAGAAAGAGAGAGAGAGGGAGAGGGGCAGAGACACAGGCAGAGGGAGAAGCAGATCCCATGCAGGGAGCCCGAAGTGAGACTCGATCCTGGGTCTCTAGAATCACGCCCAGGGCCGAAGGCAGCACCAAACCACTAAGCCACCAGGGCTGCCCAGAAATAACCTTTATCATAAATTGTTAAGATTTGAAGTCATTTGTTACCACAGTATAACCTAGTAAATCCCAATTCATGAAGATGACAACACCAATGAGGCACAGGGCATGCTGATAACCAGATGATCATATGACAACCACATTAATGCTACTTGTTCGTTAATCCACATCTGAAATAATATGCCCAAAGAAGCAGACACCATTACCTTCTAGTTATTTTTTTTTTTGAGATTTTATTTATTTATTTGACAAAAAGAGAGAGAGTGAGAGAGAGAAAGCACACAAGCAGGGCAAGTGGCAGGCAAAGGAAGAGGAAGAAGCAGGCTCCCCAAAGAGCAGGGAGCCCAGTGTGGGAACCTGGGATCATGAGCTGAGCCAGATGCAGATGCTTATGGACTAAGCCACCCAGGTGCCCCATCTTCTAGTTATTAAAAAAATTGTAGTATCTCCTTCTGAAATTATGCATGCTGCTATTTATTATTTCTGTAGGCTTTATGATAATTTAATTATAAACATTTAAAAATTTAATATCCCCAGGGTGCCTGGATGGCTCAGTTGGTTCAGTGTCTGATTCTTGATCTCAACTCAAATCTTGATCTCAGGGTCATGAGCTCAAGTCCCACATTGGGCTACATGCTGGGCATGAAGCCTACTAAAAAAAAAAAAAAATTTAAAGTAATATTCCCAAACTTAGAATAGTAAAGATATAAATTATTTCAGGTTGAAATTCTATAATTATCACAGCACTTAATAACCAAAGAAAAACTGAGATAAGATAGGACACTGATAAATGTCCTCTATAGAGAAAACTTTTTATAGCAGATGTTCCCTGAACCTCCAAATTAAATGAAATATATCCAATAGTAGCCACATTTATAATAAAATTTTAAGAAAGCAAGAGCATCTCACATTCTAATTAAAAATTTTAATTTCCAACATAGCATGTACCATTCACTGAATAAACATGGAACAAAGCATTGTTAATGATCTGTGCCTAAATACATGATCCCTGACAAAAAAAAAAAAAAAAAGTATTATTTCTATTCCCAGAGATCCTTCTAAGCACCAGAATGTTCTCCTTGTGTATACTTAATATCTTAACAAAAAAATTTTGTATTGTGCATATATTTTTTAACTCATAGTACCATAATAGAAACTATTGAGCATTAGTAATTGTTTTTATATATCTGTATCAATGTATGGATCTTTCAGCTATGGATATAAACATGAATTTATATATTTATATATTATATATATATGACATATATATATATTTTTGCTTTTGGACATTTATTTCAGGAAATACATTTTCAACTTTTTTATACAAAAAAGACGAATTTCTCAGGAGGCACATAGCAAAAGGCCACTGCGGAACAGATCCCAGTGAAAGTCACAATTTTTTCAAGGTCTGGCTACAGAGAAGGAAAGCGAGTCCACCCCGCCGGGGAGGCCGCCCCTCTAGCTGGAGGTGGAGGTATCCTTCGCAATCTTGGTTTTGGCAAAAACACTGCAAGTCAGCAAGTCAGCGGTTTCACTAAGGGGTCCTTCCTGTCTTGGGTGGGGAGTGAACACGTGATGCACGCACATCGTAGGCATGTGTACACACACACTTCTGCACAGGCCTCTCTGCAGATCCACCAGCTGCAGCTGATCGAACAGATCCACCACCAAATAGTGCTGTTGGCTTCTCAGAACGCAGACTTGCCAACGTCTCCTTTTTTTTTTTTTTCCCCAGTTCTGACACCTTTTTAATAGAAATCACTGTTTTAAGGAAACAAATAGCACTTTTGTAATTTTGTTTACAATGTTTCTTACCTTGATCTTAATTTAAGTAACACTCAGAAGACCTCAATATCTTTTATTTTCCTTTTTAATTAAAAAAAAAAAGTTGTTGTTGTTGTTTTCCCCAGATACAAAGATTTTTGCCCTTGCATAAAAAAGCAGTGCCCTGAATGATGAGACAAGGACTCACACAGACTCACTGGACCTCCCTGATTCCTAGTCCATCATGCAAGGCCTCGACTACCCTTAATTGACTGTCAGCCTGAAAAACAGCTTTTCTATTCCTTATTTTAGTTTTTGTTACCAAAAAAAGTAAAAGAAACAACAAAATATAAATTTTTCTTAAAGGAAAAACAAAACAAAACAAAAATTTAAAAAGAGAGAAAAGAAACATCTCCATTCAATTCACACACACCAGGGTCGCACGCTGCTTCGCTCAGAATCTTCTCTTCTTGAAGGCGCAGGAGAAGGACCTCGGGGCTGTCCTCCATGTCCCCCTCTCCGTGCACTGTGCCCCACCCCAGACAATAGGAAATACTGCTTATTTGATAGACTTTTCCCACCCCGGCTCCCTCCTCTTCCCTCCATCCCTCCTCTGGGCATATGCACACAGAAAAGCTATCATGTAAGCTTGAGTCAATGTGCATAGGATCTGGTTTAGACATTTTCCAACAAGACACAACTTTTAGGGACGCCTGGGTGGCTGAGTGGCTGAGTGTCTGCCTATGGCTCAGGGCATGATACCAGAATCCCAAGTCCTGCACTGGGCTCTCTGCACGAAGCCTGCTTCTCCTCCCTCTACCTATGTCTCCACTTCTTTCTCTCTGTCTCTCTGTGTCTCTTGTGAATAAATAAATAGTCTTAAAAAAAAAAAACGACACAACTTTTAGTATTCAAAAACCTCATGGCAAGCACCATACAATGGCACGGTGTTAAAATAACAGTATACCAGCATTGTTAGATGTATTTAGCTCAAATACTAAGGATTGATTAACATTTTCCTAGAAAACTCCATTTTGTTCAAAAGTAAATTACAGAAAACCTACTTGATTCCCACCACTATGAACCAGGTCAATCTGTCCAAGGGAAAGACCTGTGAGACTTCCAGCAAACATCTCAAACTCCAAGTCTACTTTGCCTCAGTGATTTAAATGATGAACAAGCTTGTGTCTTAGCACACCTGCAGTTCTTAGCTATAGCTTGTCCCCTGTTGAGTCTCTGACCATGACAACATGCTTCAGCTGAATTGACTGTGGCCCGCATAATTGGTCTTTTCAACCCTCTTATTAACCATAGTCTGATTAACAAATTAGGTCAAAAATGTATTTTGCGTATTTAATCGTTACAGTACCTAAAACTTCTGTACTTGCTTTAGCCTATGCTACCAAGTATAGAATGTGTGTATTTGAAAAAGAGGTGTCAAAAAATCATTTATTAAGCATAACCACTGTGACAACATTGAAGTTCATGGCATTGCATGATCTTGAACTTGTATTCTGCTCATGAATTATAGGTAATACTAGGCATAGTGCCAGGGATAGTATTGAAAATATCACATTATGCTTTTTTTTTTTTTAAGTTAACCACCCATGAATTAGTTCAGGAGGACTTTATAAGAAAAATACCAGTATAGTGAATACTTGCAATAGTAAATGCAGCTATTTTTAATAAAGTTTAATAGGGGAAAGAAAAAAGATTGTAGGAAAAAAAGGTGGACTCTACAGCAGAGAGAGCTGACTTTTAAAATTTGTCCAGTAATGTGTTCAAAAGAAGAAGAAAAAAGGTCATTGGATGAAAAACCAAACTATAAACTTCAGTGGCAGGTTACAAGTTAGAAAGCTTTAGTGAGGTAGAAAAATCTTGTGGAAGACCAGGCTAGTGTGGCTTCAGAAGGTGAGTGAAAGTAGCAGTAGTTAAGACCGAGGTGAGAAAGGTGAATATGATGTAAAATGTATGCTTTTTATACATTCACATTTCTGTAAAGAACAGGGCTGTAATTCATAATGTATTAGTTGCATAAAACATGGGAGCTGGGAATGGGGAAAAGAAGGCAACTGCTTGCAAATTATCCAAGGCCAATGGCTTTTTCCATCTGCATGGAGTCACAATTTTCAAGATGCCCTCAAATGATCTTTAAATTATTCTAATTCTCAATGGTACTTTCACTTAAAGGTATTTTTTTGTCAGAAACTCAGTAGAATTGTTAGCCATAGCAGCCTGCAAAATTCCATTTAGTCCCCTATGATGAGTAAGAAAAGATCTATGTGTGTGTGTGTGTGTATGCATATGCATGTGTGTGTTTCTGTAAAATATCAACAATGCTTAGCCGATTGTCAGTGAATTGAAAATAATATTAAAAAAATTGGAAAAATAAAGTTTGAATTTGAGAACAGAGCAATTTCCTAAATGTGTGCTATATTAGAAAACAATAATTATGGCCTTTGTTTGCAGAAATTTTCAGACTAATTGATGTCCATGTGCACCTGACATCTAATATATAATTTCTGCTCCCAGACAGGGAGATACCTGAAATGTCCTAATTTCTTACTCTTAGGCATTATACATTAAATGAAAGCTACAATCAGGCTCTTGGAACAATTTTGATTTTTTTCCAGTGATTATTTTATAAATAAATCTATTGGAAAAGTGAGTGATCAGTCCAACAGCCCTAGTTCTCATGGTTAACAAGTGGCTAACAACTGAATATCTGTGTCCCTTTCTCCAAAATCCCCCTTCTTGCTACTGCCCACACTCTGTTTTTTGGAGTCACCAACATCAACATGTTTACTGCCAAGGGATAGAATGTATCAGAAATAAAACAGCTTAAAATGTTTAAATTGACAATTGTCCTAACCCTCAAGATCCTTAAAGTCAAGTGATAATAAAAGATTTACCGATGGATTAATCCCACACATATCTCAATGTTGTTGCACAATCTCAGGAAAAGAGCAAGATAGGGATTTTAAGAATAAGGCAGGTGGGGAGGCCTCCAGGTTGCGAATGCTTATCTGAGGATGTTATACAGAATTCCTTCAGGCATGTCAGGTTCTCACCATGCAAAATTCAGACTACTTTCCTGCTACACTGGTATAGTCTTTGGGAAATACCACTTGATCTTCCCAGACATATAATGAGGCAGAGAAGTTACTTGGGGATACAAAATGCATGTGTCTTTCCTAAAAACTAGGCAGGAAACTACTTGGAGAAATATATTTTTATCAGAAAATTTAAGTTCAAAGAATTCCTCATAAATTAAAGGCAGAATTTTTCACAGCAGTGATGGGATGTGCTCTCCAGTTGTTTTGAAATGAAAGTTTAACAAAAGCAGAAACCACTTGCGAATCATCTTTGCTCCCTGTCACTAGCACACACAGTGCTTTCCCAGGGGCTAAATCTTGACATAAACCATGCTAAGCAAGATGGCAATACTCATCCCTTCTTTGCTGAGAGCCACAGGCTTTTTCAAAACCAGTGTGAAAAAAACAATCCAATGTTAGGAAAGGTCAGAAGCCAGGATGAAGAGGCATTCTGATTAAAAACCTTCCCTGAAGGCAGAGGCTCCTCTCTCTGTCTTCTAATTCAAACATAAAGGCATTTAGGCCACGCTAGTTTCCTGGTTAATTTTTCAAGAACATGGGTTGCTTAGGGATCAGAATACTGTATGAACTTCAAAAGATTTGAACGGACCCACACAGTTTGGATTGGGTCTCCCTGCGAGTGTGGTGCTCATTCTTTCTTTTAATTTCTGCTTTTCTCCCTTCTTCACATTTCTTTCTAAAATCCTTCACAGTTTTTTTTAAAGACTTATTTTTTTAAGCTATATTATTTAAGACAAAGAATTTCTACAAAGCCTTGCAGGAGAGCTGAGTTCTTTACTTTCTAAAGATGCGAGCAATACAATATTTTTTATAAATCAGTAGCATTGATAGAGGAAGCTCAAAAAAATTTAAAGGCTTAATTTTTATCCAAGCTGCCTTAGCACAGAAAACCTCAGAAGATCAAGTTTTCTTTTCATATTCCTATCACTTCCTCATTTCAGCCAGATCCGAAATACCACAAAACAGCATGACTTGGATTTTTTTTTTTTTTTTTGATGACACAGAAGTTTCCAAGTTTGAACACGGACGGAAATTCAGATTTCTTATGTATACAATGTAGGAAGCAAAGAAGAAAGAGTGAACAACATTTATAAGAATGGATGGTCTCTATCTACAGACTCCTGAGTTGCTGCCAGGCCCTAACCCTCATATCTGCAGGCCCCAGAGATACAATGGAGACCCATGTACCATATGTACAAACAGTGTAAGTCAAAACTGAGGAAACAATTTGGGAGTTCCTTAAAATGTTCAACATGCAATTACCACATGGCCCAGCAATTCTACTCATAAGTATATACCGAGGAATGGAAAAAGAATGAGAAACAGGGACTCAAACAGATAACTGTAGGCCAATGTTCACAGCAACATTGTTCATAACAGGCAAAAAATCTAAAAAGCCCAAGCGTCCACTGATGGTTGATTGGATCAAAACAATGTAGTATCCACAGACAATGGGACATTACTCAGTCAAATAAGAAAGGAAGTTCTGATACTACATCAGGGATTAGCCTTGAAAGCACCGAGCTAGCTGAAAGTAGCCAGATACAAAATGAAAAATGTAGTATGATTCCACTTATACGAGAGGTACCTAGAATAGGAAAATCTATAAGGACATAAAGAATAGAGAAGTTAGCCGGGACTAGAGTAGGGGAAGATAGGAAGCTAGTGCTTCATGAGTATAAAAATTTTTATTTGGGATGATGAAAAAGTCTTGCAAAAATACATTGGTGATGGTTGCACAGCACTGTGAAAGTACTTAATGCCACTGAGTGATAAACATAATAATTAAAGTGGCAATTTTAGGTATCTTTGGTATACACTTAGGAGTATGTTACCCATAAAAAATACACTATTAAGAAAACAAAGAAACAGTCTGTTAAATAAGTCATATCCTATTCTCTTATCTTGATAAATAGACCTCTCAGTATAATTTCAATTCAGGCTTGGTGGATTGCTCTGTCTCCCATCTGGAATATTGTGGTGTGGTAAGTACAGCCTCCTGGCAACTTGGCTCCATAATCACGGAGCATCCTTATCCCCTTGGAGGCACATCCTGGTGATGCTGTGGTCTGAGCTCAAGAAGAGCAATCCACACAACAGGCCTGCTTGCTCCTGCAAATCAGCGAGCAGGACATTCCAAGAGCATCATATAGAAGCCAGCACAGGCTGATTGTGGGCATGTTCCCTTGGCCCACAGGACATTCTGAGTCCTTGCTCCATGGTAGAGGGAGGGGTGACTGTGCACAGACACAAACAATGTGGAAACAAAAACTCATGAGCTGTTACAGGCAAAAGCCACCTATGCTAAAATTAGTGGGTGAATGTATGATGGAACACAGGAAATTTCTGTAGACTCAAAATACTTCTCCAGAAGACACTTACCAATTACAAAGTTAAAAGTAGTTGCATTTTTGTCATAACATGGTCTTAGGCTACTGAAATGCAAATACAGCAGACACCATCAAAACCAAGGAATGCAGGCTTACATCTCATGGATCCCCTGAGACCATGAGGACAAAAGCACAATGTCACCTTGGCAGGATTTTTGCCAAAAATGCATAACCTCAGTCTAATCATGCGAAAACATCAGAAAAACACATGGTGAGGGGCATTCTATAAAAATAACAGACTAGGAATTTTCTAAAGTTTCCAGGTGACAAAAGACAAGAGAAGGACAGGTGTGATGGGAAAAGAAAGAGGGACACAGTGACTAATGGCCTCACGGAGCCTGGAGCTGGTAAAACATTACTGGCCAAGATAGGAAAACCATAATAAGATCTGTAAATTAGTCAGTAGTATTATTAACTAAAAATTATAATAAGATTGCCATTAATATCCTGTATCACTATATTTTACCTTGTATACTGTATATTATTTTATATTATTAATGCCACCACATTAACAAGTAATGGCGCTATGAATTAACAGCATAGTTATTAGTTACGGTAGTTATATTGTTACTAATAGCAATGAGTTAATTAGTTCATGGTAAATGCCAATTTCTAGATTTCACTAAATACACTATTAGTATGGATGGTGCTAACACTAAGTGAAGCTAGGAAAAGAATATACAGGAAATGTTTACTTCTAGAATTTTTCCATAAGTCTAAATTTATTAGAAACAAAAGTTTACAAACCCCAAATCAGGGCAGCTTAAGCATACCTTTTTTGTCTCTTGTCCCTCTTGCATTTGCATGGGACACAGGCTCACAGCTGCCTCTGTTACCAACCTCATATCATGTGGAGAAAACAAGCCACTGAAAAAATAAGATAAATTATTCTGATTGTTTAACTGCCCCATCATTCTCTGCAAATTAAGTTTTCATTATAAAGCAACTGTTCTCCATGGTTACAGGAGTCCATGAGTATTGTATACTATGACACTCTGACTTGGCATGCTTCCTTCTCCAAAAGAGTTTTTGCACAGCACTGCTATCTGCGCAACATGGAGGACATTAAGCTGGACATCTTCAACATATATCAAGTCCACGATAAAACATTAACAGTGTACAGATCCTATGATCTGCTTTCACCTTACATACATAAAACAAGTAACATTTTACAAATGTGCTACATGCATCCTGTTATTTAATAGCCTCAATGATTCTCCTAGTTAGATATTCTTCTTTTCATTTGTGAAGAAAACTGATGTTCAGAGAGGCTATATTACTGAAGATCATGTAGCTCCTGTGGTGGATTAAAATATACCCGTATACTTTTCCTCACATCCAATGATGAGACCTAATTCTCCTGCCCTGGAGGGTAGCGGACCTCAGTGACTTGCCTCCAATTAATGGAACATGTAGAAATGATCGATCATTTGTGACTTCTAAGACTCAGTCCTAAAAGACATTGTGGTTTCTCTCTTGCTCTCTCTTATTTGGAAGGGAAGCCAGCTGCCAGGTGTGCAGGCAGTCAAGCTGACAGTGAGGAACAGATTTCTCCTACCAACAGCCTGCAAATGAGATATTTGGGAAACCAGTGTTCTAACCCAGTCAAACCTTCATATGATGACAGCCCCAGCTGCCAGCTCAACTGCCACCTCATAAGAGCTTCCAAAACAAGAACATGCAACTAAGCCATTCCTAAATTACAGACCCATAGAGTCTGTAAGAGATAACATGCATGTGTTCTTTTAAGACACTAAGTTTGGGGATCATTTGTTATGCAGCAATAGGTATTAATATAACTACTAACAATAAGGGTTAGATTTAAACTTAATCCAGCTCCTCTGATCCCAGATCCAGTGTCCTTTTTACTATATTGCCATTGCCTTCTTTCTGACAAACTATAAGCCAGTCCATTATTTTGCTGTGATCATGAATAACTCAGATATAAAAGTCACTCTATAATCATTGCTCTCAGTGAGAGGAGGAATCTGCCATTGTACAGATGTTCTCTATCACTGCCTCAGAGCTCAGGCCCCCAGCATGACATAACATTTCATGGTTAATAAGAAGAAGGGGTAAAGAAATTCTCTTATGCTGTTGAATCCATGAAATATTCATGGAATAAATCATGACAATATATTAGGATATACTTTATTTATATAACACATAAAAAAGAACACTTTGTCCCTCATAAGATTTATAACTACAACAATTTTGATCACTTTAGAATAGGTAACTAAATCAGAGTAGCTCCAGTTAGCTATTCTATTGGCATAGAATTTCTGGATCTTACAATAGTTGCGTTTGTCTATACGATTTATTTGTAGGTCTGAAAACCAAGTAATTAGGATTGAATAGAGTAACAATGAATACAGTGGGGTAGGTTATGCACACATGAAAATTATGAGGGGTATAGCAAATTTCATTATAGTTACTGAATCACTAAATTATACCTCTTTATTTTAACATAACTTCCCCCCACCACACATATGCGCACATTCTCACTCCACATGCACGTTTTCGATGCTCCTTCTCTCCCAAGGGCTACAATGGATGCAAAGGCTGCCAAGTGCCCAGAGTGGACTTAAGAACACTTCAAGGGGACAATGGTGCATGGCTTACAGGTTTTATTTTTTTTAAGATTTTATTTATTTATTCATGAGAGGCACGGAGAGAGAGGCAGAGACATAGGCAGAGCTCTCTTCAAAGAGCCTGATGTGGGAGTCGATCCCAAGACCCCAGGATCATGACCTGAGCCAAAGGCAGATGCTCAACCACTGAGCAACCCAGGTGCCTGACTTACAGGTTTTAAAGATCTGCCCCATGTGGTCCCAACTCAAAGTCAGTCATTCTTACTACCCCAGTGCCTGTGTGACTTAGGACAGATTCTGTGTGGAAATACATGTGTTCTAGTCATGTGGCTTACATGCAAATGGGCCTTTCTTTTCAACAGAACTTGATGTTTCAGGCCACATGGAATAAAAATATCAACGGCAAGATGAACAGCAGCCTGCCACTGTGCCACTCTCTCAGAGCTGCTCTTTGTCCCCCTTATGTGAGCTCAACTAAGGCGCTAATCACTTTAGTATGCATATGTGCGTGCCTGAGTGTCCTCAGTTAAATGTGGCCAACAACTTTTCTTTTTCTTTTTTTTTTTTCAAATATATATTCCACTGGTCCCCTGCTGTGCTTCTACTCTAAAAGCAGGAATAGCTCAGAAGTTGACAGGAAATTTCTCCCTGGTGTTCAAAGAACATCATACTGGGCTTCATGCAAAAAAAAAAAAAAAAAAAAGGAAAAAGAAAACCCATAATTATTTAAATTAAGAGCTGTCTTCAAACTACTGACATCCATTTTTTGTTATTGCTGGACAGATTCACAATTATCATCTTTAAAACTGTAAGATTTATCATGTATATTTGCTCATTATCTGCCTATGTCAATTTTCTATTACATAGAAATAAAACCTCATGGACAAACATTAATAAAACATATAAGAGTAGGAAAACAAGAAATTTTAGGAAGTGAGATTTGAGAATTTCCCATTTGTGCTCTAACATGTGAAACCTAGGGCTTCCTTACTCCTGTCCTAACAAGAAAAATCAGTGAATTTTACTAGATGCATCAAAGAACCGAGGTTACAGGATAAAATGCCACCTCATCCATAAAGACACAGCCAAAATCTGCCTCCTTGGATTAATAAGTGAGCACAGCAAGCCTGTAGGATTCAGGGTCAATATTTTAAAAAGCCCATTGCCTTCCTATTGATGAGAGATGAATACTGAAACTTGAAATTAAATAAACCTCCCCATTTATAATAGCATGGAATAAATGAAATATTTAGACATAACTAACAAAGTATACACACAATTTGTACATGGAATAATTTGTAGGTGCATAAAACCTTGATGAAAAAAAAAAAATCAAAGAAGATCCAAGCAAATGAGGAAATATTCCATGTCCATAGATTAGAAGAATCCACATTGTTAAGATGTCAATTCTTTTCAGTTTGATCCATACATTCATTGTGATACCAATAAAAATCCTGGTAAGCTGTCTTTTGATATTGACAAATCAATACTAAAGTTTATATTAATGGCAAAAGATCCAGATTAAATATTACAGTATACAAGAACAAGAGGAAAATGAGAAGGAGGAAAAGGAGGAGGAGGAAGAAGAAAATGGTTAAAGGGCTCAGACTCTCCAATCTCAAGCTTTAGTAGGAAGCAACCATAATCAAGACAGAATGGTATCAAAAAAAAAAAAAAAAAAAGACAGAATGGTATCAAGACAACAGGGTACTAGAAACAAAGACCTAGATCAGTAGAACAAAACAGAAACAGAAAGAACCCATTTAGCCACACATTCTAATGCAGTCAACTAGTCTTTGACAAAGGGGTAAAGATGACTAAGTGAAAAAGGATAGAGTTTTCAACAAATGATAAGAGATTAATTGGACATCCATATGCCAAAACAAAGCAAATAAACAAAAAAACTTAGACCTTACACAAAAATGAACTCAAAGTGGATCAAAACATATGTAAGATGTGAGCTATAAAACCTCTAGAAGAAAGATAGAAGAAAATCAGCATGACCTTGGATTTGGTGATAAGGGTTAAATATAACACCACTAGCACAATCAACAACAAAAATACGTTGGACCTTCTTAAAATGAAAAGCTTACATTCTGAGAAAGACACTCTTAGGAAAATAAAGACAAGCCACAGACTGGGAAAAAATATATGCAAAACAAATATCTAATAAATGATTTGTATAGGGGCACCTGGGTGGCTCAGTCGGTTGAGCATCCAACTCTTGATCTCAGCCCAGGTCTTGATCTAAGGGTCATGAGTTCAAGTTCTGCAGTGAGCTCCACTGCAGGAAAAAAAAAAGAAAGAAAAAAAAGACATATAAAATATACAAAGAACTTTAAAACTTATTAAGTAAAACAACAATTTTTTAAAAATGGGCATAATTACTGAATAGACACTCCACCAAAATAGATACACAAATTGTAAATAAGCATACAAAAAATCTAGTGTTATCATGAGAAAATGAGAATTAAGACAATGAAATAATAACTACAATTAAATGTCTAAAATAGAAAAAAAAAAAAAAACCTGAGCATATTAATTGCTGGCAAGGATGTGGAATAATGGAAACTTGTTCACTGCTGAAAAGAGTTCAAGAAGATCCACCTGCTTTGGAAGACAGTTTGACAGTTTCTTACAAAGCAAAACATAACCTTACCATATAATCCAGCAACCATATTACTAGGTATTTAACCCACTCATCTGAAAACTTATGTTCACACAAAACTCAGTAAACGAGTACATATAGCAGCTTTATTCATAATTGCTCAAAAGTGGAAGCAACAAAGATGCCCTTCAGAAGGTAAATGAATAAACAGTGGTACATCCATGCAATGGAATATTATTCAGTGATAAAAAAAAAAGAGCTATCAGAACATGCACAGATACAGATGAATATTAGGTTGATATTAACAAATTTAAAAAGCCAGTTTGAGGGATGCCTGGGTGGTTCAGTGGTTGAGTGTCTGCCTTTGCCTCAGGGCATGATCCCACAGTCCCAGGATCGAGTCCCACATCAGGATCTCTGCCTGGAGTCTGCTTCTCCCTCGCCTGTGTCTCTGCCTCTCTGTCTTTCTCTGTTTTTTTCATAAATAAATAAAATCTATAAAAAATTTTAAAAAATAAAAAGCAGTTTGAAAAGCCTACATAGTGTATGATCCAATTTTTATGACGTTCTGGATGGAAAAAAGTATAGAGGCAGTAACAGATTAGTGGTTGCAAAGAGTTCCATGCAGAGGGGACAGCACGCAGGATTTGGGGTAGGAGGAGTGAAACTACTTTGTATGATGCTACAATGGCGGATTTATGATGCAATGCACTTTCCACAAACTTGGAGAAATGGCTGGGATTAGTGATATATAAAATGAGCCTGGAGCATACTGAAGTGTCAGAAAGTAAGGAAGTGCATCCCAATAATCCACAATAATGTCAAAAGGACAGAGCACCTGAATGAAAGTGCCAAATGGCCAAAGCTGGAACCATTTGAGCAAAGGGAAATAAAGTAAGATTGGATTATATCCCAAAGTTTAGAATACATATCCATGAATCCAGATTAATATAAGCAAATGATTCAGTAAGTAAATAAATTGGGGAGAAAGGATAAATCTCTCATTAAGATGAATTCCAAATAACTTATATTGATACTTTGTTCTCAAGAATATGGAGCATAATTTTCTACTCCTTAAGTATGGGTGCTCATAGTGACTTCTTCCAAAAAACTACAGAATGGAAATGAGAACTAATAATAGTAGAAACACATGAGAAACACCACCTCAACCAGGAGATTAACATTAACATCAGTAGCTGTGATCCATGTTGATAATGTGCATCTGTGATATGATCTGATGAAAATGGTACTCCGCCTCATTGATTTTCCTCTCCAGAATCTCTAAGCCTAATCTCATAGTGACAAAAGTATGCAAAAAAAAAAAAAAAAAAAAAAAAATCCAGGGCAGCCCAGGTGGTTCAGCAGTTTAGCCCCATCTTCAGCCCAGGGTGTGGTCCTTGAGTCCCAGGATTGAGTCCCACGTCAGGCTCCCTGCTTGGAGCCTGCTTCTCCCTCTGCCTGTGTCTCTGCCTCTCTTTCTCTCTTTGTGTCTCTCATGAATAAATAAATAAATAATCTTAAAAAAAAAAAAAAAAACCCTGACCAACCCTCGTGAAAACTGTAGGTCATAGAAAAAAAAAAAAAAAAGAAAAAATTTAGGAACTGTCATGGCCAAGAGGAGCCTAATGACACAAGACGATTATAAGTCCTGTGGTATCCTGTATGGAAACCTGGAACAACATTAGAAACATAAAATATTAGGTAAAAGTGTAAAGAAATCTGAGTAAAATATGGACTTCAGTTAAAAATCATGTATCAATATGGGTACATTAATTAGAATAAGTGTACCATACTAATGTAAGATGTTAATACTGGAAGCCAGGTTGGGGTGTGAGAGCTTTCTGTACTCTTGTGATTTTTCTGTAACTTCATAACTACTCAAAACTTAAATGGTTATTCTTACAAAAAAAAATAAAAAGTCAAATTAGTATATGAAAGAGGAAAATTATAAAGAAAAGGAACAGAAGAAAGTGGTTTTTAGTCATCTTCTCTCATTATTCTACTCTTAGGGAAACAGTCATAGACATTCAGTGAGGGTTTATAAGAAATATTGAGGCATAACAAATTATCTACATTGACCAAATGACTCTGGTTTATTTGCAGCAGCATATTGAGTAAAAAGTGACAATTCAGCTTCATAATAAATATTTTGTATTTTGTTTTCTCAGTTATTCTAAGGTTTAGAGAGTCTGTCCTTTATAATGTGTTATCACAAAAAAAGAACAGAATATAGTGGCTTTTGAAAGCAGTGTCATAGCTTCAGATAATAGGTAGGAAAAGTCAGGGAAGTAGAAGCTTCTAGCCCATTTAGTAGTGCAGGATCTGTTAAAAAAAAAAAAAAAAAAACATTCAACTGAGTAAATTTTAAAGAAATTTTCAAGATTTAAGGTAAATGTTAAGGATCTCACTGGACCTTTATTCCGTGATTCATGAATCAGTAGCATCCTATCTAGCAAATTGAAAGGAGCACTGAAGAGCTTTATAGAACGAAAGATTTCCACAGGTGGAAGGCCTCGGACAAGGAGGTTATTCTAGCAAAGAGCTGATTGTATGTGGCAAGGTCACCTTTCTTTAGGAGATAGCAAGAGTCTACCATGCAAATCACCTGCTATGCTAATCAGGCAGCTCCAGTCTGACTGGAGGGAGGCCGGACTGTAATTAAGTTAGATACTAAGCCTCCATTGGGTGCCATGGAGCTTAGTGCAAGTGGCTTCATTTGGGCCTGTTGTCTCTTTTTTATCATTATTAAATCATTATGGCTCACATTTCTCTATGAGAATAGCATATGGTGATCTTTATATAAGCATGTGTCCAACTACTAGAATGGAAAGATCTGCACCCAAGAATGGTTTAAACCCAAAAAGTCATTCTCTTGCAAGAATGCCAAAAGACACAAGGGATGCTTAAGTATCCAGCAATAGGTTTCAAAAGTTATCCTTGCAGCTATTAAACTCTATTAGAAATCAAACTGAAAGATAACAAGGGCCTATAAAGAAGCAATGACTGCAAAAATAATTGAACTTCCTTTCACTTTAAAAGGAATGCTTTTCTAGAGTGTTGGGCTCGAAAATAAGGTCAGAGTATGCTTATTTTAACTTATTACCTCCTCTTATTTTAAAAAATGAGAATAGCCTTTATTCTTGGCAGCCTTCAGAAAAGAAAATATTTTCTCTCACTTGTCAAGTTGCAGTTTTGGAATTCAAAAAAATAAGAGTTGCCCATGCAGTTCAAAAATGAGAAGCATTTCTTTTGTTACTGAAAATGCTTACTTCACACCAGCTCTGAACTGGTATTTGTCCTCAAGGGACAATCTTTCTAATGGTCTGACTCTGTCCCAAAAGAGAACTACCACGTTCATTTCACAGAACTTTTCAAGATGGTGATTTGCAATGCTATATTTATAACAATTCAGGCAAAACTAACTTCTCACACATCACAGAATCACAGAGATGAGGAACTGATGGTATACCCTAATGAATGCCTGGCGTGGCCATCTCGCTCTGGGGTAAACTCAGGATATGTGTGCATGTACTTGTAGTTAATGGACCCATCTCCTCTTTCCTTCCCTACTGCCTTGTCTATATCCATTGTAGAGAGTGTGGGGGATAAAAATTTGATTTTCCCTCCTCCCCAGGAAAACCAAAGCCTGCTGAATGACTTCCTCTCTGTCTTGTTTTTCTGCCCAGAGGTGCTATCCCATGTCCTCCCTGTGAGGGGTTACCAGGAGTTTGCTTCTTGCTGTCAAGACCTTGCCTACCTATCTGTGCATTCCCTGTTGCACAAGATAAATACTCTTGTTTTCAATCCACCACACCAATTTCCTGTTACCAGGGAGTGAATCTAGTCTTAACTGATCTAACAGTAAGGTCAGTGATATTTTTTAAGTAGTGAACCCTCTCTAGGGTTCACTGATATACTGAAGGAAATCTGAATGACAGTTGATACTGGAATGCTTAAAGAGTATTCAAGGATTATTTGAATGCATTCTTCAGTAATTCTCAAAAACATTTATATGAATGGTAGTATTATCATTCCCATGATCTTACTGAGAAGACTGAGTTTAAAACACATTTCAAGGGTATCTGGGTGGCACAGTCAGTTGAGTGTCTCCTCTGAGTTTCTGCTCAGGTCATGATCTCAGGGTTGTAAGATTGAGCCCCCAGTCGCATTCTGTGCTCAGCATGGAGTCTACTTGACATTCTCTCTCTCCTTCTCCCTCCCTCACCTGCTCATGCTGTCTCTAACTAACTAAATAAATAAATAAATAAATAAATAAATAAATAAATAATTTTTTAAAAAGATTTCAGTAATCTGTAACAGAATGATGCTCACATTGCTGGTAAACTACATCCTATGTTCTAGTAAAAGAAGGGAATGTAGAAATGAACACAGCCCTGCTCTCCTGACACAGTGCAATGTAAAAGAAAACCCTCAAATAATCACAAAAGTCAGTGTAAGATTACAATCCTTTTTAAGTGCCATGGGAGAAAAGTGGGCATCTTGTCTTCTCTTAGCACTCAAGGAAGAGGGCCGTGACAACATAAGATATGACATGAACCTGAGTGATTCATAGGTATGAACCAAGAGTGGAAGAGTTAGAGAAAACATTCCAAGAAAAGAAAACAGCACCTCCAATATCTTGTGGTGGGAAGACCCTAAAATACATGTAAAGAAATTAGTGAAGCTTGAACCAGAAAGAAGGGGAGCCTGGTTCACGATGCACTAGAGAAAAGGACAGAAGGCTGAACAGTAGCAGAGACTAAGCAGGCCAGGCACAGGGCTGAGGTCTTACCTAATAACAATGGGAAATCATAAAAGGCTTTTAGTAGTAGAATAAATCATCAGATCTGCATTTGACAAGTATTATTCTGGCTGATACATGAGAAATTATTTGGATGGATAAGAGGCTGCCCAAGGTAGTGGTGGAATGGGCAGAAATGGGGCTAATGCTTCAGTCTGCACGCAAGGTATTGGTGAACCACAGATGATGATGCAGCAGGATCGGCAGAAGATAGAAGGAGACAAACGAGAGGGATATTTAGGAAGTAAAATCCACAACACTCAGTAATAGAATGAATATTATAACACATAGAAGTATAGGAAGAAGGATTCAAGTATTAGCCTTAGATTTCTGACATAATTAATTTGACATAAAATGGAACTGCTGCCAGAAGCAGAAAATACTAGAAAAGGATTGGAAGAGGTTTAGGAAGGCAAAATCATGAATTCCCTTTTGGTCAAGGTAGCATATGAGAGGCATTTAAGGTCTCCAGATGGAATGTCCAATAAGCGATCATTGAAAGGGCCTGGGTCAGTGGAACCAGGGGTTTTGAAAATATAAATTTGTGAGAACTGATTTCAACATCTTACTGGTTCGCTCATTGATATGTTAAATACAATTCTGATGTGTTTATTTTCAATTTGCCTGAGAATCATGACTTTATCCTTTTGGAAATTATGTATTAGCACATTTAGAGGTAGACAGGTCATCTGTGCAAATGCTCAGCTTGTAACTTATCAATGCCTGTTAAGTGTAGCTGCTAGAGGAGTGCACCTGATGGTTCACTTAGGCCTTGCCCTAGGTCTCCTGCCTCCTGGAGAGAATCACAAGTGGCAGTAAAACTTTAACCCTGTTAACTCTGTTTCTGTACCGTTCTCTTCCTACTGACTTTGTGTTTTATTTTATCCCCAACTATCACATGCCGGGTAATGTATTCCATACTGGAGGAAACAGGAATTTGGTCTTATAACCTGACAACTCAAGTATCTCTGTAGATCTACTCCTTATTAACTGAAGGATGGGAGACCATCTCATTTATTAGGCCACCTATTTTTCTGTTTGTGAGCTCAGATCAACTGAGGATTTCCTATGTGTTGGGAAATAATACAAAAGCTTTTTGATATGTTTGTATCTTTGTATTTTTGGTGGTCTGAATGAAGTTACGAGCTCTCTGATGTTGTGTCTGTGATCAAGAAAGGACTTGACTTCCTCTTGCGAACATGAAATGTTTTCCTTAAATTAAAAAGAAATAATTTAAATTAGTTCATAAAGATAAATAAGCACTCAATATATCCACTATTCTCAAACTTCAAGGAAAATTAGAAAAAATAACTTCTAATAAATTAAACAGACTAGATTAAAAAAATTATCACATACTTAACAAACATTTTAAGATTCCAGATTCATATAACTGAAGACATCTCTGACAAATTAAAGTAATATATATATTTAAATCTAGAGCTCTTATCCTGGTTTCAGGGGCTGAATTGTGCCTCATTTTAATATGAAGTCTCCCCCCCACGGAATATGTGAACACGGAATATGTGCTATAGCTCTGTTTGCTCAATGCACACGTTCCCTCTTTCCTCCTCATAAACAGTCCTAAATTCTCCTGCCCTTTCACCAATATGTATGCAATCCCCACCCATATGATTATAAAACACTTGTTCAGCTGCCTCATGAATATACCCTTTCCTTGTTGCATACTCAACGTCTCAATGATGAGCTTTGCTGTGCTTTGGGCAAACACTCTGCTACAAATTCTTTAGATTTTGTCTAAGACTGTATATTAAATAATGGAAAAATAAAATTTTGTTTATCTTTTACACTTAAAACTATTCTTAGAAGTCCCTGGGTAATCACAAAGATTTGTTCTTTACCTCATAAAAAGAAAGATAGTAGAAATAATTAGGTCTGATATATGCCATATTTCCAAAGTCACCTCAGCACTGTAGGGAGAGTTGTTAAATCAAAGGAAATGCTACAGAATTACCAGATAATGTTTAAACGGGAAACTGTTATGGTATCAGTCTGCTCAGATGTCTATAACAAAATGCCACAGGCTGGATGGCTTAACAGGAGAAATAAAATTTTCTTGAGATCTGGAGACCAGAATTTCAAGATCAAGGTGTTGGCAGGGCTGGTTTCTGGTGATTTCTATCTCCTTAGCTTTCAGATGGCCATCTCTTTCCTCTGTCCTCACAGGGCCTGTTTGTATGTGCATGTGCATCCCTGGTGTCTCTCTCACTTCTTGTCAGGACACCAATCATACTGCATTGGGACCCCATCCTTCTGATATCACTTACCCTTAATAATATCCTTAAAGATCCAATCTCCAAATACCATCACTTTGGAGGTTAAATCTCAAACATATGAACTTTGGCGGGGACACGACTCAGTCCATAGCAGTTATTAATATAAATATTTCAAAAAATATATATATATAAATATTTCAGAAAGTATACAATTTATGGGAAGACCCTAGAGATTTGCCAATTCTCTGGCTATCCATGATATATTCTTACCTTTAAGGAAACATTACCAAACCCATACAAAATAATTGTGTAGTGTTCCCTAATGAAAAATCCCTCTTTCCTCTGTTCTGATACTGTTAGCTATTATAATAAATTACCTACAGATGTTCAGTTTTTGCAATCCATAGTTAGTTTCTTTTTACATCACTGCTCATCTGAACACTCATGCAAGCCTCACACCACAGTTCATGTCTTAGAGACAGAAGGACAGTTTCAGAGTCTCATGGAAAAATCTGTATCCAGGAACTTTTAGTTATTGATATTTCCAGAATGACCTCTCATGTATAGGCTTCTGAGATGACAGTGTCACCAACTGAACCCCAAGACCTGACCTTTACTGCCCACCTGCTTGTACTCACCGAACTCTATTCCACATGTTTCCTTAATCTCTTCTTTCCAGCTTCTCTCTTAATTCAGGCAAAAAACCTGACAGGAGTAACATCCCATGATGGAAACCAAAACTAGTCCTCAAGCAGTAACAACTGCCCAGACCACCAGACTAGTTTGAACTTGACCTCCAACAAGCTTCTATATAGATGGACTATGGAGTGGCCTATGAAGTGACCGACAGTTACCTTTACCTCATTATAATACTAAAGTCTCTGCCCAAGAAGAAGCACAAGCCTCATTTACATAACATATAATATGTGTATGGGAATGTTTCCTTAAGGGGCATACCCACCTCTATATATGACAAGTCTGCTCTATCTAACTTAAAACCCTAAATTAAAAAACAAAAAACAAAAACAAAAACAAAAACATTCACCTTTGCTTGGGGAGTAATGGCTTTGAAAGTTACTCCCCATGACTACCCAAAATCATCTTAGTTTGGTTATAATAATGCTTCACCATTCTCAGTCTGTAGCAGTAAACAGAGTCAGATTTTTCAGTACACTTGATGATCCAAAAGCAGACTTCCTTATGAAAGCAGGAAACTGCAGAGAAAGAATTAATCACATAAGTGTGCACTGATAAGGGAAATGAAAATTTGGGGGCATATTGCAAATGTTATTTTAATGTTCTAAAACATATGTAACAGAGCCCTTTCTCTTTCTTTGAAGCAGATCTAATCTTCAATTTTGTAAACTGCTTTTGAAGATGAAAGAAACCATTTTTAAAGGTGTCTGATTCTTACTCCTCACAAGTCAGAAACCTCACTAAATCTCCTAATGTTTTACAGAAATGTGTAGATATTTCCATGAGTTCTCTAAGAATCTATCTTCCACTTTACTAGGATATAATTGACAGTTTAATTGTGCCAGGAAGACCTTACTTGGAGTACTTAATCAGGCCTGACAAGCCCACTGCTAAGTAACATGGTTGACTTTACATGTGGAGTCTTTCCTGGAAAAATTTTCAGGTAACTTTGGCCTCAGGTGGTAACAAAGGTCAATTCCTGGCACATCACAAACCTTAACTAATTTGAGGAATCCATCCGAATACCAGAAATGCAGGCTAAGTCTGGTGAAGAGGCTTTCGTAGGTTTGGTTTTCTGGTTTTGGAATAGCACATCACAGAGGCTTTTAAAATCCTAATCCAGGATTCCTCATGAAACTCCCAGATACAACGTTACTTCCTGGTCTTAGAAGTACCTTAATAATTGATTGATTTTGATCTACGAACCAAAGTTTAGGATGCTCATATGCTTAATTTAAATTCAGCTGCTGCTAGGTAAATCATTAGGTCAAATCTGGTGAGACATGTCTTGCTGTGATCTAGAATCCTTTAGAGATTAATTCATCAGAGTAAGGAAGTTCAGGAAATAGGCTCCAGAAATTACTGAGTGTCCTTTCAGTAAAATGCTGAGAGTTAGTCTAGCAGAACCTCTGGGTGATTATCGGATTCTATAGGAATGTGCATCTTTGGTTGTTTTATAGTTCTGCAGAGATAGAACTGAAGTTGTAACAAATTGGTAATAATGCAAATATTTCCTTCCATAGGCATGCAAATAATTACCGTTCATGACACTATAAACACATTGTGTCCCCTGGAGAATTGGTATCTCTGTGTGTCAAATTCTCTTGGAGCTAGTTATAACATCTTACTTATTCCCTCATTAACATATCTCCAAGGAAACAAAACAGGAATAGTCAGAACTAGAGAAGGAAAAGAAGGAAGTTCCAGTATTCCAGTCTCCAAAGAGAGGTAGTGATTTCAAGGAAGATAAGCTCTGGGTGCCCCTGAGAGCCTTAAGTAAAAATAAGAGAGTCAAAAGCAGAAAATTATCTCAGTAGAGTGAAGGGGCAGAGGAAAATTGTCAGTTGAGGAATAGGTAAAAGAAAATAGTAGACATGAGTATTGATACCTGTCGCGTATACATTTGGGATTTGTCTCCAGGTCCTAACACAGAACTCCTGAAACCCTAGGAATTTCCTGAATGTCTCTGTTATTCAAAATAAGCCAGCTTTCTTCCATCACAGTTTAGTTTATGGTGACTGGGTCAGGGGCTGGATAGCTTTAGGATGGGGGCTGGTGACCAGAAAGACCAAGTATATGATTAGAGGGTAGGAACTTGCAGCCCTGCCTTTAACCTCAGGGAGGGAAGGGATACATAACATTGACTTATAAAAATTTTATTAAAAAAAGATTCAGAGAACTTCTGGGTTGACAAACACACAGATGTGGGGAAGGTGGAATGGCCAGTTTGTCTCTTCTGCTTCAATCCTTCACAATAAACTGTTAAGTATAGCATCTTTCTGAGTGCTAGGAGTCATTCTAGCAAATCATCAAACTTGAAGATGGATCATGGAAACCTCAAATTTACATTTGCTGAGAAGTGTGGGTAGACAGGACTTCCCTTTGGCATGTGGTGTCTATAGTGGGGACAGTCTTGTAACAACTAAGCCTTTATTCTGCAAGGGAGAGAAGTGTCTTTTCTAACTCTAGATTGTTAGTGTCAGAATTGATTTTAATCATTGAACTCTCAGTTGGTGTCAGAGAAATGGTTGAACTTGGAGGAAACCCACATAATCCCTTATTTGAGAAGTCTGGTTTTCATGAAGGGCAAGGATACTAAAGTAATGGAATGCAAATATAGGATCAAGGGATACATGTCTAAACCAGCGACACCCTGTGTTGTCTATTCTTTTCAAAGGACTTTCATAGGTATTTTTTACTTGATCCCCACTAAAGTCCTGTAAGGTAGGGAGAGAAGACATTACCATTCTCAGATTACAAAATAGAAAAGAGAGGTCCCAGGAAGTTAACTTCTTCAAGGCCACATAATTATTAGACAGTGAAACTGGAATATCAATCCTAATCTACAGATGATTGCAATGTTCCCTTTGGCTCTAAAAAGTATAAGATTTCAAAATTCTTAATTTAACTTTGAAAGCTGATTTCAAGTATAGAATCAGAGAGATCTAGCTCAGCGCCTAGGAATATAACTTGAAATCTTTTTTTATGACACTAAAACAATCCCAAAGTTTCTATCAGAAGAAGCAGTAGCTCCTATGTGGGCCAGGCTGAACCGACCCTAATGGGAAGATCCACACAACAATGCTCAAGGCTTTCAGAAAGATGTGGACAAAGGTCATAGGAAGCAGAGAAGAGAATCTGGAAAGGCATGCTGCCCAGACACTCTGTCACATGGGGAAGAACAGGAAGACAAAGAAAAATCAAGGAGCCATAGTAATTGCTTTTAATAATATAAAGGGCTAGGGCACCTGGGTGGCTTAGTAGGTTAAGTGTCTGACTCTTGATTTTGGCTCAGGTCACGAGCTCAGAGTTGTGAGATGGAGCCCCTTGGGCATCAGGCTGGGTACAGAACTTGCTTCAGATTTCCCTCTCTCTCTCCCTTGGCTTCTGCCCCCACTCTCTCTCTCTCTCTCTCAAAAAAGGGGCTATTATATAGGAATAGAATATATTGTTTGTGTTGTTTTAGTGGACAGAAGAACATGGATCCATTGATTCAAATGAATGTAAAAATGATTTTCTAACAACCACAAATGCAAATTTGTGAAATGAACTGTTTAAGAGTTACTGAGATCTCTTTCCTGGGAGATATTCAAGGTGACTCCAGCTGATAAAGGGCAAGAGATAATCATAGTGGCTACTTACATATTTCTTGGAAGCTTATACTACAATAATTCTATATTTGTATTCTGATCCAATAAAAAGTCATTGGGACTTTAGGCATTAAGAGATAGGTTTGGTTAGTCGTTCAAGTTTGAATGCAATAAATCAAATTTTAAAATATCTTTTACAGGTACAGCATAGTTTAAACTTTCCACTGGCGGGGGGGGGGGGGGGGCGATGAGGAATGACAAGAATATTTACTGAAATGACTTTAATGTTTAATGAATTTTATTTAAAAGAAGTATAATATTTTCTGACAACCATTTATTTTGGTAAGTGGTTTAGTATTTATATATTCTGCATTATTTGTGTATATAAGCTGAAATCTATGGGGAAGGCAGGAAAGAAAGAAACAGTCCAAGCTTCTTTAACTTAAGTAAACACAATAAAATATAAGGATTTAGTCATCATTTTGGGATAACGACAAAGTAAGCCTTTATTCAAACACTCAGAATGCAGTAAATTTTAATGCATGTTACTGAATGTTTGAGTCCCCCTCAAACTCACAAGCTGAAGCTCTCACCCCCACATAATAGCTCAATGTGACAGTATCTGGAGATAGAACCTTTGTGATTAGGGTGACATGGGTCATGAGGGTGGGGCCCTCAGGATGGGATTAGGGTCCTCAGAAGAAGAGACACTGAGAGCTCACTCTCTGTCCCCCTGAGCACATAGGAAGCAGAGGTCATGTGTGCACACAGATGCCACACCAGGAACCAAAACTGAAGCACCCTGATGTGGCAGTTGCAGCATCCAGAACAGTAAAATTTCTGACATTTAAGCCACCTAGTCTGTGAAATTCTGTTTTGGCAGTCCAAGAAAACTGAACTATTTTTTAATTTTAAGTCAAACTTGAAGCTGTTAAAGATGAACTGCTGATCCATTAAAAATGCAAATGAACTTGGGGAACCTGGGTAGCTTAGTCAGTTGAGCCTCAGACCCTGACCCTTGATTTTTAGCTCAAGTTGTGACCTCAGGATTGTGACATGGAGCCCTGACTTAGGCTCCATGCTCTGCTTGAGATTCTTTCTCTGCCACCTCCAGTGCACAAGTGCTCACTCCCTCTAGTAAATAACAGTTTTTAAAAAAAAAAAAAAAAATGCAAATGGACGTAAAGTACTAGACAAAGTCTCAAGCACAGAGTGTCACCCTCCTCTGGGAGCTGCAAATTCAAGTCTCCCCAGGAGTCAGGCAGGGTCCATATCAACAAAAGGAGAGAGTGACAGACTCATCATTGTCAATGTGTTTTGAACATCTCACTGTAGCATCATTCATTCTATTAGATTCAAAAACAATTCTATTGGGATTTCTTTTCTCATTCATAAAACTGCATCATGCATCCTTTCTGTACAGCTGTCTTGGTCTATTTTTCATATTTTCCCTTTGGACAGAGACAGGTCGACGAGAAATACTTCACTTTTCTCCTAACTATAAGAAAAACAATAGCACAAGTCAGTAATTGGATATGTCATATGGTCAACGTCAGTCCAGGAGGCAGAGCAGTGGAGAGAACATGCCCAGTCTCAGAAAGGCTACCTCTGCACATGGCATCACCATGGGAGCCCGTGGACCAGAACTGGGAAATTTCACAATTGTTCTTTAGAGGCTGGAAATCTGATTTGTATGCAAAATCACCTGCTTTTTTCTTTTCTTTCTTTTCTTTTCTTTTCTTTTCTTTTCTTTTCTTTTCTTTTTTTTCTTTTTTCTTTTCTCTTCTCTTCTCTCTCTTCTCTTCTCTTCTCTTCTCTTCTCTTCTCTTCTCTTCTCTTCTCTTCTTTTCATTTCTTTTCTTTTCTTTTTCCTTTCTTTTAACTGGAAGCAACTAATTCAATTAAATCAATAAGCATACTATGTGGACCACACGGTGCTGTCAAACATCAAAGCCTTGTCACTGAGACCTTGAATCTGGTTGGACCAACAATATAGAAATTGCCTGTTTATATGATAAGAACAAATAAAAGCCAGAGAGACTAACAATAGGATTGTTGTTAAACCCTTGTCTGACTTGTTGATGGGTCTGCGGAATTCCTTAATCAGGCACTTACAACGGAATAAATAATGCATGTTTCTGTATCCATTTTAGTTTGGTTGAATATGGATGCTGAGGATGGCATTACATGAATTCTTATACCATTATGTTCCTCTAATCTCAGGCATAAATAGATCTCAGTTTCAAATGCACTGCATATCATTTGATTAAAATAAGACAGCCATTCCTCAAGGAAATTTCCAGCAATTACCCAGGAAAGCCTTCTCTTAGCATGCTGACATTGTAAAGTAAAAATTAGTTGTTTCACAGAAGCTCTGCTTTCATCTAGCCACATTGCCCTACCCAGATGTCTCTTACGCTACTTTCTTCAGGGCTAGGAGCCACTAATCGTCTTGCCTTCAGGTTTTAGTTTCCTTAATGCCACTAGTTTATAAAATACAAATGGTGGAAAGACCGTCTACTGAGTCACTGAATGCTATATTTTTAAGGCATCATTTTATAACAGATATATATATATATATATGTAAAATTGGGTCCATTTATTCTTCACGATAAATTACTCTTCGCTAAAGAGCATAGATACATATAAAATGATGGCTAAAATAAATCTCTGCTGTAATTGGTCCCCCGAAAACATGATATTTAAGAAGTACACAGAAGAGCATTACTTAAAAGAAACTATGTTCGTGTTGAATAATAACTTATTTTTTAAGGGCAGTATCGTGAGATACATACATATATCAAAAGAACATACCAAATACGTTATTTAACTCTGCAACTAATGAAGAAACCAAGAAGATGCTACAATTGGTTGGAAATGGAATTCAAAATATGAAGAACGCACATCTTAAGTGATAGGGAGCAGAATTTGCCACCCCAAAACATACCTCTTGGGCATACTGATTTTTTTAGGCTGATTATTTTTGAGACTGTAGACACAGAAAAATCTCAGAAAACAGCAGAAAGAATATTTTTGTAAGGAATATTTACAAAACATTATAAGGGAAATCTCAATTTATAAGGATGTCTGCCTCTCCATATCAGGAAGAGGGGCAAGACTCAATCTCTAGAAACTCTTAACAATGGAAAAGTCATTGACTTAGATCTGCATACAACCTTAACTCTATTTCCTGTGATTCTCCAGGTGACCTCCCATTAACACCCAACCTCCCACCTGACCCCCTGCCTAGATCTTCCTTTGTCTTAAACTACAGATAGTATTTAAGGGCCATCAGGGAGTTACTCCCATGCATACAAAGAGGTATACACGTAAAACCCATTTGTTTTTCTCCTGTGAATCTTCCATTACTGGAGGTCCTAGCCTAAAACACCGAAGGATAGAGGGAAAAATATTTTTCCACTACCACATAGGTAAATCAGAAACACTCAAGTGAATTTACAAACGGATGTAAAACTGGCTTTTTTCATGGAGGTGGGGGGTGTTCAGGAATCAGATGTCCCTTCTGGAGACAGAAATTCAGTTACATTTCTATGGACAGAGGTCACTTTAATTATTGTCAATTATCTACGGCTTAAGTAGTTCTACCTCATTCACTAAATGCCTACAACAGATAACCTGGAAGATTATTGTGTAATACATGGGAAGCTGTTTTTCTTTTTCTCCCCCCCCCCCCCATTTCAAAATCTTTCACTGGCAGTGCCTTTCCTAACAATGAAGAATCTCTTTGTGCCTGCAGCAGATGACCACAGGCCATGACTTGCCAGTCTCCTGGGTCCCTGTCCATCTCAGACAAACCCTCATGCCAACTTTAAGGTTAGTATTATCTCTCCTCAAACTAGATTAATGATATCCACATTATATGACTTTATATACGTTCTTTGTTAAGACCAAATTATTGTTAAAAGTCAATGGAATACACACACACACACACACACACACACACACAAAGACTCTGGAGTTCTATTCCCAGAGCCTACACTCTTCTGCACTTCTGAACCATATCATGGTGACAGTTCAGTTATGTCGCATCTGTACATTGTCCACAGGAAAAAAAAAATCTACATTTCCTTTTTGCCAGGATCTTAAATGCTATCCTTAAGCTGAATGAAAAGCTAATGTTTCCTCTCTCTTTCTTTCATTCATTTACTTTTTCTTTCTTTTGAAATCCTCTAAAGCAAATGAAGAAGAGGGGAGGGATTTGGCACTAGGTCAGTTAATTTCATAAATGTAAACAAATCAGCAGGCTGAATTGTCAAGATTCCCTGTTTTGACTGATGAGATTAAATCAAGGAAACAGCCGTTTCTCCAACTTGGTGACAGCACTCGAGTGCAGCCTTAGGTGTAACTATGTTGTGACCAATTAGAACGTAATCATAGGACAAACGGATAGGGGAGAAACAGCACACAATTCCAAACACAAACCAAGCATAGCGTTTAGTACCTTACAATGTTCATGCCCTTTTATGTTGTTAGGTTTATTTATTTAAAGCTTTAAAATTAGTCTTTTCCTAAAAATAGAGAAAAAATAATTTGCTTATGTACCAGAAGCAAAATAAGTTTTATTTTTAAACCAGGAAAACACGAGGTAAGAACTGATTTTTTTTTTAAATAAAAAGCCAGAAACAAAGTTAATCCACAAAATTTGCCTGTCAAGTCATTGTCCTTCTGAAGAGGGAGTTTCAAGCTCAACTCTAACTTTCAGCAGTGGAAGGAGAGTGGAAAATACTGGTAGTTTTCAAAAGCAAAGTCCTTGTGTGAAAAGCAAGGCAGTTGATTTGAAATGAAAGAGAACTGTTCTAACTACTAAAGAAAATAATTTCCAGAGTTACTCTCCTAAGGTAGACACTGTATGCGACCTAATTACTATCATTTTTAAAAACAAGTTTCTAGGGTGGTTTCTTAAAATACCCTTCCAAATAAAGCAATATCACTGCAAAGTCTAACTTAGCAAAGTGTCTTCAGGGAAAAGGGGAGAGAGGGTAATGAGTGATGTCCAGATATTCATGTCTGCTGACTTAATCCAGGAATCATTTTGGCTAGCTCAGATAGCATGGGTTTTATTCATACCTCTTCTGTATTTTGTCTTTGTCTTTGTTCAGTTTTTCAACCCAAACTTAACTCTTTGGTGTTTTTTCTTAAGTGGTCGACAAAGTCTAACACTTAAGAGTACGATTGTGTACACCGCACATACCCCATAGGGTCTCTTGATGATATTATTAATATCCTGTCTCAACCCCTGGAGAGGGAACATAGTTTTCATTATAAGTGTTTGGCAATATCAATAAACAAGTCCTCTCTTTAATAAATTCCAAACTTTTTCTTCCTCCTGTCGTCAAATTTGCCAAATAACTGTCTTCATTTCTCCACTTGCATTCATTCCCTGGTCTCCTGTCATCTGGTTTTTGCTGTCCATGCACCACAAAACTCATCAGGAAGCAGCCTCCCATGACCAAGGTAATGGACATTTTCTTTTCTGTATACTTAAACTCTTTGGTCCTTCTGATCCTATCGCCAACACCTTCCTCAATCCTCCTCATTACACTTGGCTCCCCTTCTCTCTCCTTTACCCATCCTGTGAAGAGATTCCATCATTCCCTTAGATTCCATCTTCAGCCCACACTTGTCTTATACTATCTGGTCAGCCAAGGGCTTAGCATAAAACAGGTGGCAAACTCCCACAGCTATAAATAATTGGGAAGCATTTATAAGATACTATCTCAAAGGGGTAGGCAGGGGTTAGGGGAATCCACAGAGGGTAGTTGAGAACTTTGAGGCTCACAGCCACAGTGGGAGACCTCATTACCCTTAGGTCTGAAGGAGTCTGGAAAACAGAGATTATGGGGACTCCCAGAGGGAACTGTGGTCTTTGATAGAGAATCAGAGTCAATCTTAAATGATCACTGACACAATAGGGGGGAAGCTCAAGAAATCAATATGTTTTCACCTTCTATCTCCTGATTTTTCTCAATGTCTCCAATTGACAGACTTTGTAAAACCCAGAGGGCAAGAAAGCCCACTGATGCAATCCACTCTGGCAGTGTTCTTGGGGCCTGAATAGTGACAAAAGCTGGTCTCAAGACCAAACAGAAGACATGAAACTGCAAAACACACTCCTGGTGTGATTTCATCCATTCCTGTAATTTGGACTACAACCGATATGCAGATGACCCTACTCCATTAACTGCACATCAGTGGTTCCCAAAGCTGACTGCATCTTATGATCACTTGGGAGTTCTGTTTTTTTATTATTATTAAAAATAAAAATAATGCCACACACATCATATCCACAACAATTCTTAAATTGACAGGAAATTTGGCTTGGGTTTTTATAATTTTTAAAAGTTCCCTAATGTGCAATTACTTTTGAGAACCAGTTTTTGGCCTAGTATCTGCAACACGTTTCAAGCTCACTTATGCAACTGCCTACAAAAATTATCCTCTAAACATTTTATTTTCCTTCAAATAGATTTCCACTGTTAATTTTTTTCTTAGTTGGTACACTACTGTTCAGCCAGATCCTCAAAACAGAAACCTAGATTTACAAATAATGTAAAAGTTGTTCACAGTTCTCTGCACCCAGAATGGTCTTCCTTACTTCTTTATCTGCACTTCCATTTCCTTGAATAAACAAACTCCTCCTCTGCCCTTAAAATGTGACTCTCACTTCTAAATGGTCACAACTGCTCTTCCACTGCAACTCTTAAGGTGCTTTCAAATTTTTATTCAACATTTTTGTCTACAAATGATGTTCCTAAAAGCATTAGTAAGTATATCATGTGTTCCTCAAATGAGTTATAAACCAAATTATAGCAAATTAAAAATCACTGACATTAATTTCAATTTATATTGATTTTGAAATTAATTTTATAAATTTGAAGTTATAAAATACAAAGAAGATACTGTTTTTACAGGTTTTAAATTATGTGATAATGTACTTATGTGTCTTATTTCTGCTTCAGGTTAAAAAAAAGTGTGCTGTTAAAACAGTTAAAGCACAATTGTTCTCAGTTCGGAGATTAAGAAAAAGCAGGGAAGAGAGCTGGAGAGTGATCCATTGGACTCTTCTGGTTTAATCCTTGTCACATCAAAAGTAAGTCAAGCCTTTGGTGCATTTACCCAGCAATGGGATTGTGAAAATGACAATAGGGCAGGTTGGGGAGAACATGGCAATCTCCCTTGACTCATGCTGAAATGTTAGCAGATCATCCAATTCCCCAAGCCTCAAATCTAGCACAGCACAAGAACCTTTAGATTTATCTATTTTGTAAACCAACACTTCAAAACTATAAATAATAGGGGCACCTGGATGGCTTAGTGGTTGAGCATCTGCCTTTGTCTCAGGGCATGATCCTGGGGTCCCGGGATCAAGTCCGATATCAGGCTTCCTGCATGGATCCTAGTTCTCCCTCTGCCTATGTCTCAGCCTCTCTGTCTCTGTGTGTCTTTCATGAATGAACGAATGAATGAATGAATAAATAAATAAATAAAATCTTTTAAAAAACTATAAATAATAGAGTAATTAAGAACATCAATTGATGGGAAGTAGAAAATTCTGGCATTACTCTTAATTTAAAAAATATTAATCCATTTGTATGAGGCATCTTAAGTAACCAAAATCATAGAAAAAGAAAGCAGAATCGTAGCTGCCAGAATCTGAGGAGAGGAGGCATGGGAAGTTGTTACAATGGGTGTAGAGTTTCAGTTTTGCAAGATGAAAATTTCTGCCTATCTGTTGCACAATGTGAACATAATATTACTAAACTGGACACTTACAAATGATTAAGGTAGTAAATTTTGTATTATGTGTTTTTATAACCACAATAATCAAACAATCTTGAACAAGAAGACGTCACAGCACATGGACTTTTTCCTAAGTAACTGCAAACCAATTAAGAACATTTAGTGGTCAAACATTTCTGAGGTTATCTTAGTTGCTCTTTTACAGATTTTGCAAGAGAACATTTTTTAATCTCCCTGTTCCCTCTTATAGGACTTCACACATTTTTCAGTGGCAGGAACTAATTCTTGATCTTGGTAATCCCAACACTTTGTTTACTACGTACTGTACAACAGATCCTCATAATCACTCTCCACAAACCCAGGTGGGCCTGAAGGATGTCAGGTGATTGTGGATGTCCCTGCAATGTCATGTTTGTTTGTTTATTGTAAAAGCACCTGTTTCTCCAAACATATGGAATACATGCTCCAGGCATCATTCCAGGTGATTTTACACATAGTCTACTTACTAATCTTTTTTTTTTTTTTTTAGTCTACTTACTAATCTAACCTTCATGTTAACCCTAAGAGGTAAGCATTCTTTTCCCAATCAGGGAATTGAGGAATAGAGAAAGTAGTTTGTCCAAGGTTACAGAACCATAAAGTGGACAACCTTCAATTTTTTATATAAATATATAGAAAGTATAAATCAGTGTGATGATTTTTTTCAACGTAAATTCAGTATAGCTAGAACCAAATAAAAAAAATAAAGTCATACTGTCATCCTAGAAGTTTCCTCAGACCCTCACACCATTACACTGACCCCTAAAGGTAAACAATTTCTCAGTCCTATCATCACATTATACTTATGCTTGTGGTTGAATTTTAAATAAATGTCCTAGTATAGAATGTAATCTTTTGTTTATGGCTTCATCCCCTCAAGAAGGTTTGTTTCATCATGTTGTTAGATGTGTAGCAAGAGTTCCTTCATTTTTATTGCCTTATAGAATTCCATCCTATCGATCTACCATAATTCATCCATTCTATTGTTGATGAATATCTGGACTCTTTCCCATTTGGGGCTATACCAAATAATGCTGCCTTAGTCATTTTGCACATGTTGGGTAGTGCAGATATAAACATTTAAGCTGTATAATACCTTGGAGTAAAAGTACTGGGTTGTAGGAAATCTTGAATTTTACATCAAATATTTCTACTCAAATCCGTGCTTTTTGACAAGTCTGTGCATATCTTTAGGTTTTATTATAGCCCTCAGGCATAACTAAATACTTTATCCATTTGATCATTTACAAATTCATTTAACTATTCAGTACATGCATGTGTGTGTGTGTGTGTGTGTGTGTGTGTGTGTGTGTGTGTGTATGAGACAGAGGGAAACAAAGAGAAGCAATATGGTTCATTATGTATGAAGCACATGAAAGTCCTGGGGTAGAATAATACAAAAATCTGAGCCTGTTCCCTACCTTCATGAAGTTTCACAATCTAATAGTTTGATTTACCATGGTTAACAAAGAGACAAAAAAAAAAAAGAAAAAGAAAGAAAGAAAGAAAGAAAGAAAGAAAGAAGAAAGAAAGAAAGAAAGAAAGAAAGAAAGAAAGAAAGAAAGAAGAAAGAAAGAAAGAAAGAAGAAAGAAAGAAAGAAAGAAAGAAAGAAAGAAAGAAGAAAGAAAGAAAGAAAGAAAGAAAGAAAGAAAGAAAGAAAGAGAACAGATTTAGTATTTCTAAATTTCCTGTCATTCACAGCCAATTGTACTAACTTAATCAAATTGAGATGACAAAAAAACAATTTTTATTACATCAGACTTTCTTACTTTTATGTAAGGTGAACTATGTATTCCACTTGCACTCCTATTGTCACACCCAAGACAATCTTTATTTCTGAGGTGCTTCCTGAGCTAAGTCCCCCTCAACACCAAGAACTTGGGTATTATAGATTGCCAATTATTCAAAGTTTTTAATCTTCTTAAAGAGATAGAGCAACATAGCAGTAAAAGAACTAGTAGATTCTGGGTCAAAAGAATTATAACCACTTGATTTGGTCATGACTCTGTCACAAACATCTCATTACCCATTGGAATTTGGGGGGGCTCTGTTCCACGTGTAAAAGATCAAACACAAGAGTTATTTCTAGCTCATGCACTTCACACTTCAGTTTATAGCTTATAGTTCTTGGATGGTTTGAATTATGGTGCAAAAATTCCACTCTTCAAGAAACTATTTACAATACCCTCAACTAACATGGTCCTTTAACAGAAAATCTAATTGGGTTCATTTTAGAATCTACTACATAATACTTTAAAAATGAAAAAAAGAACTTCAAATACTCTCCCTTAATGGGTAAAAATCTGTCTGTACCCATTCGTTCGTCTTACTTAATATAGATAATGAAGGTCAAGTGAGCAACTAATACACAGCTTTTTTCTCATTATTTAATTATTTTATTATCATTGAGATTAAATGTCTGAGCCAAGGCTATACACATTAAGCAGACAACATAGAACAACCTAAAATCTGAATGTCAGTCACAGCACACACATAAAAATAGTATACCCATTTCCGTATCTTTAGCTCTCATAAAGATGATTTCTCCTACATAGTTTTTTTCCGGATGCCATCTTCATTCAATAAAAAACACATTTCTGAGGCATTAGTGTGAGTTGCTCTTTATGCCAGCCAGTATTTCACATCATCTGCAAAAAACATGTTTGTATCCTTCGACACCCTTTAGAGATGAAAGGAAGAAATGTGTGTGCTAAAAGGGCTTCATGTGCCCAAATCATGCAAATTCGCTCTGCCACTTCCTAAGATTTGCAGATGTGTAGATTGCTTCTGTTTTGTTTTGTTATTTTTTTTAGGAGTAGGTATAGAACGGTATGAATCTCAAATCAGCTTCTGTCCCACCTCATAGTTGTGAAATACCGTTCTTCAAATGATGAGAACTGATTTATTACTGAGGCATTGTGTCATTCTGAATGGAGTCTAATCTTCCATTTTAATCTTTTATGAGGCGACTGGTTAAAAATAAATTACAAATGCAAAAGATGAGTGTCTGTGTATGTCTGCACACATGCTTCTATAACATATGCATATGTGACACACTGGTGGGCATCAGACCTCTCAGAGCAATAGAGTGACTTGAAAAAGAAAACCTCAGGATTTGGCAAAGAATAGGAAAGAAGTTGTGTGTTATAAAATCTGGACAACATCACAGGGTTCTACAAAATGCCTGGTATGTAGAGGATGATTAAGTGTTTTTTTATTATCACAAAATCCTGGGATCACTCTCTCTGGAAGCGTATGGAATAAAGAGGGAATGTTGTAAGTTATTAGGTTTCTTATGCCTATTTTGTTGTACTTATTTTGTATAATATATATATTTTGTATATATTTGTATATATTTTGTATATATAAATTATATATATATATATTTTGTATAATATATATATATATATATAATGGAGATGCCTGGGTGGCTCAGAGGTTGAATGTCTGCCTTTGGCTCAAAGCGTGATCCCAGGGTCCTAGGATCAAGCCTGCATCAGGCTCCCCTCAGGGAGCCTGCTTCTCCCCCTGCCTATGTCTTTACCTCTCTCTCTGTCTCTCATGAATAAATAAATAAAATCATTTATATATATATATATATATATATATATATATAATGACTTCACCCATTTGAAGAGAAATCACCTTTCTAAGACATCAGAGAACCATTTAATTCTATGAAAGAAATGTTGTTTTGGAATATATCCACATGTTGGAATGATACTGTCACTCTGTCTCCCAGTGGGTCTGTTGTGGCCCTTCAAATCACAGGGAGTTTCCTTAAAAATACAAAATGATGGCATGCTGCAGGGTTTAAAAGTCACTCCAGTGAAAAATAATGAAACCACAGTGCTTGAGTAAAAGCATGATAAACACTGTGTACATTGGTGATAAATGCAATGACTTATCACGAGGATGGATATGGATGAATAGTGACTTCCCGAGAGCCAGAGCAAAACATTGTAACTCCTTTGTTTTGTTTTGTTTTTTTCTCAAAGAATTAAAATACAATGGAATCCCCCTGACCCCTTTGCACATTTTTTGAGTAAGGTCTTCCCTGTCCTCTCTTATATAGCCTCCTATATAGCCATTCATGCTGGTAGGAAAGGCACACTGAATGGCTCACACTTTTCTCTCTGGCCTGGAGCATACCTAAGCTCCAGTTTTCTGAATGAATCCCCAAGCATCCCCATTTCACTGGGGCCGGCAAGCTGAAGCCATGAATAAGCAAGGGAAAGTGCTCAGGATTATGATCTTTTCTCCAAATGCCTTCCCTCTGGACTTCTGAGAAACAATGTATTACCTATGGATAGTTTCTGAAGCAACCTCAGGGGAGCGGAGTCCCCAGAACTGGGAAAGACTAGAGAGAGTGGTACAGAGGGGAAGGGCAGGAGAGGGGGAGAGAAAGGAGGACAGAGTACAAAGGCACACAGGAAGTATATGCTCCCATTCCCACAGTGATTTTTGAGGAGCTTTGCCCTTAAATGAGGTTTGAATGGAAATCAATCACTTTCATATGTGGTGGGGAATACAATTCTCTATCCCTCCTTGAATGCACATAAGAAATATCAGTAATGAACTGAAAAACCCATTTTTCCCTCACTTTATTTTTATTTATTAATACCTGTAATACCCCTCTACACTTAGCTCACAGGATGGACTCACTGAATCTTATGTTAAAAACAGTGAGTTTAAGTTGAAAATATACCACATTTTCTAATGGTGCCACCAGTGATGATATCATCAATTCACTGTTAAATATTCAGTAATAAAATAATCAGTATCACTCCAGTGACAGACTTTTTCACTCTAAGAAAATTATAAACATGAGCTATTGAAGGAAACAAAAGTTGTAATTTGGAGCATCTCTTCAAATTCAGCAGGAATTTGACAAACATTTCATGCCACACTAGTTTGGGGCTAAATAATGCTATTGAATATTTTTGGTCTTCTAAAGCGAAACCTTTCTTTGCCAAAAATGTCAACTACCTCATTTAAGCATCTTTTAAAAAACCCATCTTTCTTTCTAGCATGTCCTCAAAGACTTCTGGCCTAAAATAGAAATGTACAGAAATCTCTTCTAAGAATTCTTTCTCAGAAGTACAAGTCTTACCTGCTGCTTCCCTTTTCACCCCAGGCTGCCTTGGTTTCTGTGGCTCTAATTCATTCTCTCTTTCAATTGATTGCTCGTAGGTGACTAATGACCACTTAAGCACCAAGCCAAGGGCCTCCTCTAGGCCATCATCACCCTGGGGACTTGCGGCAACTCCCACAGCTCAATGAGGCCTCCTTCCTACAAATCTCATGTCTTTTGGCCTCCATGGATCTTAAATTTCCCAGTTTATCTTGTCTCACTCTTTTTAACATCCTGTTACAGATTTTATTAGCCTTTCTATCCCCCAAATATGGGAGGCCCCACATTTTACTTTCTATATGCTAATTCACTCAGTGAGTATACCTATGACTTTACATTTATGTGTCTGGTATTCCTGTTCCATCTGTCTAACTGCTCAGATGTAAATACCCTTGGACAACTAACTGATTGTCACCCCAAACCCAATGTGTTCCAGTGTGAACTCATCCTCTTTCTCCAAAAACTGGCTTATCTTTAAAATTAACAACCTATTTCTGCCTACGGAGTCATTGCTCTTTTAAGTTCATTTTGGAATCTTCATTCTTTATTCATTTTCCCCTGCAATAATCTCATCCCAACCTGTTTATGTTTTTCTTTTCGTCCTTAAAAAATGATTTGTATCGGGGCATCTCGGTGGCACAGTCGATTAGGTGTCCAAACCTTGATTTTGGGGCAGGTCATGATCTCTGAGATCGAGCCTCACATTGGAGCCTACTTGAAACTCTCTCTCTCTCCCTCTGCTCCACCCCCACTACACTCTCTTGTGCTCTTTCTCTCCCTCTCTAAAAAAAAAAAAAAAAAAATGTGTCGAACCATTTCTCTGTATTCCTATGGCTACACCTTCATAACTAATTACCATAGTTCTATAATTCCACGTTTACAATATTACACGATTCTCCTGCCAAAACCACTTTGCCTTCCAAAACCTACCAGTCTTCCCTCAATAGCCTGGCAGCACCACCTAGACCCTACTGCTTCAAATTTAAATCCTCTCTTGCATGAATCAAGCATACTCCCAGCTAATGTTGTTCTGATTTCTATGTGGTTAAAAATTGTCACATTGGAAATAAACACAATAAAGTCTTTATTTTATGTCTTTACACATGCTATATTTTAGAAACTTTTTTGAGTGATAATTTCATATGCTTCTGTATAAGAATGATTTATCACCATAAATTTAATTTGTGTTTTAATGACTCAATCCTTCTATCTTTGAGCAGTTTCACAGTTGCTTCTTCTGAAGAAGGAAACCAGCCTCTTCATCTATATCTGTTCATCTTTCTTATTTCCTTATCTTCATAACCCTTTTCCTAAACCAGACATGAAACTTAGAGCATCTCCCATTATTTCTTACATTCAGTCACTAGGCAGAAATGTAATTCAGGAGCCAATATATTTTAACGCTTTTAACTTTTTTCTCTTACCCCAGTCTGATTTGAAATTCACTCCATCTACCAATCAGTCTGTGCTTCATTTTCCTGGTCTCATTAACAGGGCTACTGAGCCAGCCCTTCATTTCCCCCACTTTCCCCATACACCTTCCTCTAAATCCTCAACCTGCCCACTCAAGCAGCTCCCTTCTCTCCTGTCAGGCTCTCTTAACAAATTGTCTCCTGAGCTTATTTCATCCTGCTCTCATTACGTCAATGAGTGGTACTACCTAACTCAAATCTACATGGACTTACTTACATGCTCTTACATTTTCATCCTGCTCATTCCTTTATAGGCCCCTTCCATATCTAAAACCCCTTCAATAAAGTTTCTCTTGTAATTAATTTGTAGTAACTTAAAGGAGGTTCACTAGCTTATTTCATTTAGTATATAATACCAGAGCATACTCAATAAATACCATATGATACTGGAAATAACCTCAGGTTAATGGTATTCTAAAAGATCAGAGATATGATGTAGTCAAATAAGTATATCCTTAAGTCAAGAAAGATAAGATATTCAAATTTAAGGAACACTGCCCAAAGCTTATATCATCCAAGGACGGATAAGCAAATAAATATGCTTCACAGAAGATTGCTTCTCCCAGCTTCCACCTCAGGCTCCCCTATCCAGATCTCCATACCATGGCCCTCAACCCAGCGTGTTTCAGGCCACATATGGCTAATGAAACAGATTGTCCTAAGGCCCATGGCATTTTCTGTTGGCAGTCTAAACATTTTTGCAAACCAAATGCTCTAGATGGTAGGTTAAATACAACTTCAGTATAAGTGTGGCTACTTTTGTAAAAAACTCACTACAAAAACATCTAAATTTGTAATAGCATATAGTTTCTACTTGGAAAATCTGGCTTACTATGAAATGACAAACAAGTTGACTACTTCTGCCTCAATGTGACTTATCTGTGATCCCACAAACCACACTGTATTTTTTTACTGGGGGATTTAACTCCTTCTATTATAATGAGATTAGTGTATATAGGTCTTCCCCACCAGTCTGGTGTTTTGTTTTGTTTTTTTTTAATAGAGATTATATTGGTTCATTTTTAGAGAGAAAGAGAGAGAGAAGAGCAGGGGGTGGGGATGGGATAGGGACAAGCAGACTCCATTCAGAGCATGGAGCCTGATGTGGGACTCGATCTCAGGACCAGAGATCATGACCTGAGCCAAAATCAAGATTCTGATGCTTAACCAACTGAGCCACCCAGGTGCCCCTTCCCTACCAGTTTTTATATGTGGTTCCTTGAATTATTCACCTAAACTTTTCCAAACCCATTAGGTATTCAATGCATGCTTTGTAAATGAAAGAAAAAGGAAAAATATTTATAACTGACTTTTCTCTATGTAAACCTCTGAATTACTATTCATTTTGTCCCATTTAAAAAAGATATCAGGGATGCCTGGGTAGCTCAGTGGTTGAGCGTCTGCCTTTGGCTCAGGGCGTGATACAGAGTTCTGAGATCAAGTCCCACATTGGGCTCCCTGCATGGAGCCTACTTCTTCCTCTGCCTGTGTCTCTGCCTCTCTCTGTGTGTGTCTCTCATGAATAAATAAATCAAATCTTTTAAAAAACTAAAAAAAAAAAAAAAAAAAGATACCATATAGCTGTACAAGGATATCCACCCCAAAGAACACTGACATAAGATTCATTGCCATGACTTCAATCACTAGTCTTTATCAGATGCTTTCCTAAAATATCTCCAGTCTATATCTGTAATTCGAGCTTAAAATCACATATTCAACTGCTTAACCTAATCTCCTCTTGGACATCACTGATATTGAGAATTGGAGACATTAGGTTTTCCAACACCACCTCCAGTCTGTGCTATCTGAGAGGGCTGATCTACAAAGAGGTCATGAATGATATACTTCCTTACTTCTCCCTCCTCCTTGTTCCCCAAGTTCACATAATCACTAAAATGTATCCTAAGGGCACTCTATATCCATTCACATCTTTACTTTCTTACTGGCCCTATTCTAGTCTAGGCCAAACTATTTCCCACTACTCTCTGCCTTCATTCTCATTTCCAACCATTCTCCACACTTTCTAAAAATGATAACATAACTGTCATTATTCATCTTAGAACCGTACATGTTCCTCGGGGAGCTAGCCCTTACCTCTCACACTGTATTTCTGACTCTTACCCAATTCCTCCCCACACCTAGATTTCTACTTCCATGTGAATCTCAACGTCTTATAGTACCTTGGACATAACATGTTTTCTTTGACTTCTGGGACTTCTTAAATGTTGTTTTTTTCTGATAGAAATCTTCTCCACTACCACATCCTTCTTTCAGACTAATCAGTCTTCAGGTTTTGGCTGAGACATGACTTCCTACAGAAAGCTTTTCTTGATTCCTGAAGCCTAGATTCAGTACCTTTCCTATGTGTACTCCTTGAGCTGGTGTTTTCCTCATTAGAATACTGATGCTTTAATGCCTCTTTGAATGCCAGATTACTTGAAATCAATAAACAGTGATTACAGTGTCATGGTTACATAAAATTCTCTTTAAAGAGCCAAGTGAAAAATAAATGTGTATTTTCATTTTTATACAACCTTTTGGTTTTCTTAGAATTTCCAATTGCCTATCATTTTTTCCTTTCTTCCTACCTTCCTTCCTTTTTCAATTTCTCTTTTTACATTATTGCCTTTTATCATATCAAGTATTTGTTCAACATCATTACACAGTCAACTATCTTATAAGAATATTGTTCTGGGATGCCTGGGTGGCTCAGCAGCTGGGTGGCTGCCTTCAGCTCAGGTCGTGATCCCAGGATCTGGGATCGAATTCCACCTCAGGCTCCTGCAAAGAGCCTGCTTCTCCCTCTGCCTTTGTCTCTGCCTCTCTTTCTGTGTGTCTCTTGTGAATAAATAAATAAATAAATAAATATTTAAAAAATAAGAATATTGTTCTTTAATATTTTAGAGGCCTCACTCCTGAGGGCCTTTATCTTCTTCAAACTAGACTGATTCTTATTCTGCAATTATCATAGGATTTACCTTTATGCATTTTCCTAATTGGCTTCCACTTTTTTCTATAATCCCATATCATACTTTTTTCTTAGTTTGTGTTTCCGTTTTGCTACACCATTCTAAACTCATTATCTAAAAAAAATTTTAATAGTAAGTAAATTTCTAAAATTATTCCATATTATGATGATATCACAATTTGGTCCTCACACAGGATTGATAATGTGACTGTAGAATGAAAATAAATTTCTCTCCAAAATTTTGAAAACATTCTTCTATTATCTTTGAGCATCCAGTGTTTCTGGTAAGAACTTTTCAGTTTTATATGGAAAAAATGTTAGGTTTAAAAAATAATTTCAAAGATAGTACAAAGAATTCCTATATACCCTTTTCCCCAATTTTTCTTCATGTTATCATCTTACCTAACAGTATTGCATTTATCACAACTAAAAAAATCAACACTGGGGGGCACTTGGGTGGCTCAGTTGGTTAAGTGTCCAACTCCTGATTTTGGCTCAGTTCATGATCTTAAGATCATGAGATTGAGCTCTGCTTCCAGCTCCATGCTGGGTATGGAGCCTGCTTAAGACTCCCTGTCTTCCTCTCCCTCTGCCCCTCCCTCATTGCTCTCTCTCTCTCTCTCTTTTTCTCTCTCTCTCTTTCAAACAAAATGAATAAAATATATTTAAAAATCAACATAGGTATAAGACTGTTAAGTAAAATGCAGGCTTTACTCAGATTTTGATAACTGTTCCACTAATGTCCTTTTTTCTGCTCTAGGATCCCAACCAGGATACTACATTGCATTTAGTTCTCACATCTTCTTAGTCTTTTCCAACTAGAGACAGATCTCCAGGCTTTCCTTGTTTTTCATAGCCTGGACAGTTTTTGAAGAGTACTGGTAAGGTATTTGGTAAAACACACTTCAATGTTGTCTTGGCTGGTGTTTTCTCATGATTAGACTTGGGTTATAGGTTTTTGAGAATGCCATAGAGGTGAAATGCCCATTTCTTCCAGAAAGAATGTTGAAGGAAGTCTGATTCTTACCTCTTGTAGACAACCAGATTTTCCTTTGTGGGTATTTTCTGTGATTTCAAGTGATGTTTCCATGTAAGAATCTTTATATTTATTGTGCCAGGTCCTCAGTGAATTCTCTTTGATGTGCTTGTTTGTATTTTTAAGCTTCGGAAATTCTGTTATTTCTTCTTTGATATTTCCTCCTTTATCTTCTTCCTTACTTAATCTTATTTATAGGAACATTTATTAGTTGTTTGCTTATACTGTATCTTGAGTTGCTTTCCTCTTTGAGTAAATTCATCTTGAGGATAACTCACTAACCAGAATCATCTCTTATAGGTCTTTACCCTAACTTTAAGAAGTGAAACAAACAGATTTTTTTTTCTTTCTGATCTCCACACATTCAAAACTGAAATGCAGAGAGGCATAATTTTGGCTTCTTTTTCTTCTTTATATAATTATATTTTAAAAATTCTTTGTCCTATTTTGGCCTCTGAATACTTGAAAGCAATGACTCATAATTTTCAGCATTCTTCATCTCCTTCTGTACCACAGCTGACAGGGTGGGCATACTGTATGTATGCCTTGGCTTTCTCTTCACAGTCCTAAAAGGAGAGAGCCAAGAGTGTGGTCTTTCTGACACCAGACACTGTAAGCAAAGTGTGGCTGTGTTTTCTCTGGCGAATGGGAAGATGGACTACAGTTGACATTGACAAGATGAGTTTCAGTTGCCAGCTGCTCAGCTGGGACATTTGTGTTCCCTTAAGGTTTCCCGCCACCGGAATGAGGTAATGTTTCCTTTGTGATCAACAACACTTTTCACAACTTAGCTTTAGACCATTAGATAAAAGCTAATTTTATGATTCTCATTTCCTCATTAAAATAGGTCATATGCAGAAAATGTAAATTGGAAACTGTCTTCCAGATTTTCATGTTGTGGTTTACTCTGGCTTCCCTAGTCCATATTGAGTTACTTCAGAAAACATTTTTAACTGAAATTCTAGAGTTCCTTTCAAAAATCAGTCCATCAAATACATACAACTTGCTAAGCAAATTAAGGATTTGGGGGCTAATATAAATCTTAGTTCTCCTAACTAGAGCCAAAAGCAGATTTTTGCAGCTAATTAGAGATAACTGAGAGCTGTTTACCCAGGTTACACAATGTACCTACTCAGTCCCTTTGTCTCTCAAACTGCCATCTAGTTTTAGCTTTATCAGTATTAGCATTTCCATAATAATGGGGTAAAGGTATTAATTTTCCTCCTTCTAGAAGCACTGTTTAAAAAAATTAATAAATGAGAAAGTTCAAACAAATGGCTAAAATGATATTTTAGATTATTCATGGATTATAGTAACTGCCTATCAAATATTAATGACTACAAATGAAGCTGTGCTATATTTATTTTGTGCAAAAAAATTGAGTAAATACATGGAAAGAAGATTATTTTGTTAGTTAAAATCATATTCCACAAACTTTCAGAAACTATGGCAATCTCCCAATTTCCAAACGCTTGCAGCCAATATGGCATTTATATCAAAGTGTAACTTACCCATGACATAAAGATGCAAAAACTCATAACTGGATATGAAAGAGCAGGCACCTGAATTTCTCAAGGAAGGCTTCCTCCTGTTTCATACCTCAGAAGCCAAACATGGTTATTTACTCTCAAACTTGTCCCTATTCCTTATTCTCTAGCTGATTGACTTAGATCAATATTTATGCATCCTCCAGACTGTCAACTCTACTCACTGGATACCTAAGGCCCTAGGAAAGTTTAAATTCTTTTGAGACCAAAATAAACATGTAAACACTTGACAAGTTTGTTTATTTGGTCTATGGTGAATCTAGAATGTAAATTCTTCAGAAGTAAAGTTTAGATGTTTTACTTATTTAAGAATGTGGGGGATTTCTACGTCCATGAATGTGCAGTGCTATCCAGTAGGGAAAAATATAGGTTTTGAAGTAAGTCAGATCTGTAATTAGCCTTAGCTCTTTTATAGATATTAGAAGAACTATGGAAAATTGCATAATTTCAAATCTCTCTTCCCATGTATAAATGGGATTATTTGTATGTATTCAAATGTTTGATGAGAATGTTTATTATTGCTATATAAAATTAAGTCACTTGTGCTATCTGGCCTTTAGAAGTGCTCAAGAATTATAACTATTGTTTTTTAATCATAATATAAGAATAAAAAAAATGTCTCCCCATTCTTGATAATATAAATAATATAAAAACATATATGTATCTCCCAAAATATTAATAAATTCTAAAATTAGATTTGAAATAAAATTATCTAATAAAGAAATATGAGTGTGAAGTGAAATTGTGTTAAGTATTCAGACTTTGAAAGAGCTTCTGAGAAGCTAGGGCAGAATTCTTATGCCTGGTAAATAATATATACTCTGTAGGCATTAAGGTTCTCAGCCCTGCTTGTCTCACTTTGTCTGTGATGATATACTAGGTAAACACTCCCATTTCCCTTTCACGTCTTCCTTTCTTCCCTTCATTCTAACAATGACCTGTAACTACCAGAAAAATTACTGTCAGGTAAAAGCCTTTTTAATAGATGCTGCAATGAAAATTATAATTACTTTAAAGCAGTAAAAATTGTAATCTTAACAAGTAATACTCAGAAATGTTCTTGCTAACCACTCCTTTAACTCCTCAGTGATATTTTCTGAAGCTCTAAAAGAGTTTCCCTTTTTAAAGAACTGACATATAAAATACATCCACTCCCCCACTACAGATAAGAGACACTTTAATCCCATATTTTATTATTATAGGGATAGATAAATGGAAAGATAAATGATGTCAAGAACTCAAATGATCAGACCTATAAAAGGCTAGATCTGGGAAGTCATAATTTTCCAGACCTCTCCAACATGTGGCCTATTAACACTCCACAGAATAGAATGTGAAGACACAACTCTAAGAATTAAAGTAAAAAAAAAAAAAAAACACATATTTCAGTTAAGTGAACACATAGCTATGGTCTCACAGCTGGCTCTCATTACACACTACTGATGCTGGATTTGTCTATGTGACATTTAATATTCAGCTCCTGAAGGGCTGGGAAAGGTACATTGCTAAATTGTGTGGAGCTAACACTTCCATAAAAATAAGAGTTAACATTTTATTTTAAAATTATGTGTGTGCCAGCTGTGCTAATTGCTCTACATAGATCATTTAACTCAATCCATTCAATAACTTAATGTTTTATGTATTATTATCCCCCTCACTTTACATATGGAATCTAAGGTTTAAAAAGGCTAGGTTATTTGCATACCCATGTTCATTCGTAACAGCATTCATATCAGCTAAAATGTAGAAGCCACTCATGTGTCCACTGATGGATGAATGAGTAAACAAAATATGATACATGCATACAAGGGAATATTATTCAACCTTAAAAAGGAGGAAAATTCTGATACATACTACATGGTGGATGAACTTTGAAGACACTCTGCTAAGTGAAATAAACCACTCACAAAAGGATAAATACCATATGATTCCAGTTAGGCAAGATACTTAGAATCATCAAAATCATAAAGACAGAATAGAATGTTGGTTTCCAGGGGCCATGGAGTTGTTGTTTAAGATGGTACACAGAGTGTCATTTTTGCAACATGAAGAGTTCTGAAGATGAATGGAAGTGGTGGTTGTACCACAATATAAGCATACTGAATACCATTAAAAATGACTAATAAAATATCTTTCATGTTACGTGTATTTTATCAAAATTTTCAAAATTGAGGGAAAAAACAGCTAGATAAGATATACATGATCAGCACTCAGGCAGTCTAAAACTCATACCCACCTCAACATCATGGCTTTATGTTGCTCTTCTATAGATAATGCATCGCCCCGGGCTTGAGACGGTATTCTCCGAGCATCTGCAAGTAAATCTTTTCCTTTGGAGTCTTTGAAAGAAACTTGGCACCTAGTAAGCCAGAATAATTTTTCTAAAATACTTTGAATTTTGCCTTTTTATTTTGTCATGCCTGTTTTGCATACCAAAGGTTTCCTGTTTATCAGTGAATTTTTACTACAAACTATGATACAGAAGATCACACTGAATTATCTAGGTTTTTAAAACTATGCTTTATACTTGATTATCTAAAACACTATTTCACCTCAATCCAATAAATATGATAGAGTACCAACTGTGTACCAGTCATAAATGCCAATATAAGTTATAACTAATGCTTATGGTCTAATGAGGTAATATAGACCATGATACAAAGGAACTCAAAAGGACATTCAACTCACCCTGGAGGGAGAGGGGACTGTTCCAGGTCTGCTGACACCAGAAGGACATGTCTTAAAGGACAAGTAGGGGTGAGTCAGATAGACAAGGAAGCTAAAAACATGCCAGAGTGAAGCATATGCATGAGCAAAGCCATAGTCCAGACTCATACATTTCTGGACGTGTCAGGAATGTAGTATGGCAGCAAGGAAGGCTACAATGAAGGCTATGGAAAGGCTAAAAAGGTAGGAAGGTAAAGATCTGAGGAACTATGCTAAGAAGTTAGGCTTTGTGATAGAGAGAGACTGGGTACTTTGAAATGAGGAAGTGCCATGATAATATTAAAATCTACAAAATATCACCCTGATGAATTTGTGGATGAATCTAAAAAAATACGTTAATACAGCCCTCCTTCACGTTATTCCTTAGTACACTTTGGCTGTGTATTTGGCTAAAGAGAGCCTTACAAAATTAAAGACCTATGAAACGACTCCAACACAGGGAAATTCAACTTAAAAGAAATAATGAAATTAGCCAATGGGAGAGGGAATGTAGCTTGGACATCTTGTGTTCACCTCAGAATGAATAAGGGAGAGGGTGTTCAGATGGCTCTTCAATTAGGCCATCTCTCAAGACCTATATCCACACCTCATGAAGCGGAAGGGAGCTGCTATCAATTGGACCACCCAACGGCTTTCACAGTGCCCATCCCCATCATTGAACAATTCAGAGAAGATTCTTTTAACATATGCAGTCAATGTTTAAGCCTCGCTAACATTTTTAAACACCGACCTTTTTAAAAAGGGGTTCTAAAAAATAAGCATGAAACTAAATCTCTCCAATACCTCACATGACATACATGTGTATATAATCTAGAAGGTGCATCTAGGGAGATGCAAAACGAATTATGGTGCCACAAGCTGCAGAACCTTGATATAAGCCTCTGCTGTACTCAACACTTCATCCTTCTTCTGTATTTTTACTCCTTTGAATATGCAGGTCTGTTCTTTCCATCATCCACATTTGTGTAGTGTGGTCTCCACTGACGAAGGAGATATTCCAGAGTATTTCGGCATTTCTCATCCAGTGCCTAGAAGAATGTTCTGCACACAGTAGCAGGTCCATGAAAATTGACTAGCAAAAAATAGAGCCTGACACCTAATCCAAATTCTTGAGCCAGACTCCGACAGTAATGCACATTTTTACCTGTAATTTCTAGTTTATAACTAGAAACTGCTGAATTGACCTCATGATGGTTTGTGGTTAACAAGGTGGGAGAAGAAAGGAGTACATTGAGGAAAGGAGGAAGGCGTGGAGGCCTGGAGAAAACCCAGTGTGGAGAACTTTGTATATAATGTCTCTATTTTTTTTCTTTTTGTTTTTGTTTTGTTTTGTTTTGTTGTGTTGTGTTTTTTTTTTTGTTTTTTGGGGTTTTTTTTTTTTTTTTTTTTTTTTGCTATTCGGGGTTGTTTTCCTTGTTTTTAAAGGCTATTCCTCATATGTAATTAACTTCCAAATCTCCATTTCTTTGGTGCATGTACTCTAAAGGTTGTAATTTAATTATTTATTGCTAACTGGTTCTGTTTTTAGTAAGAAAAATTACATTGAAGACAAAAGAAAAATTACATTGAAGACATAAGAAAAATCAATGGCATTTAACGGCTAATATGGAATTCATACCTAAAAGTTTTTTCCTCTTCTTCCCATCTTTTACCCGGCTTAATTTTTGTATGACTTATAACCTTATGCTTCGGAGCAGTTTTCAATCAGCTCTCAAGCTCTCCAATTTGTGGAGAATTCTGGACACTCACATTTCCCCCAAACATAATCCTCTACACACACACACACACACACACACATACACACACACACTCTTATGTGTTTAAATTCCCATATTTTTTTTATCCTTTTCATATGACTTACCACTCTCACTTATTAATGATGTGCTATGATTATTGAGTATGTGCTCTGTATCAAGTTCTGTATCTTGTACTTTACAAAACATCATTCAAATTAATTATTTGAAATGATTTAGTTAATCGTCCTTATCTTGTGGCCCTATCTCTGTATGAGGGCATGAAGACAGAATTTATATCTGATTCTTCTTTTCCAAACATAATAATGTCTTCATATGCATCCTTTCTGATACCAAACACATAATTAAATATTTGATGTGTGCCAAGGTGAATAAATGAATAAGTCTTTAAAAGAGTATTTGGTGTTTATTCTTAAACCAAATATTCTATTTGTAAACCTTAAGTTGTGGTAATGCAGAAAGATACAAGCTCTTTATTAGACACATAAATTGGCAATGATTTTTCCCAGTCTGTGGCTTTTCTTTCACTAAGTATTTTTAAAGAGAAGTTTTAATTCTGATGAATTCCTAATTACTTTTTTTGAACATGCTTTTGGTGTAGGAAGGCATCTGTATCTAACTCACTATCAAAATCACAAAGCATTCTTCTCTTAGAAGTTTTATGATTTTTAGTTTTACATATAAATTCCTGATTAATATCTGTACCAGTAAGGTACAGATAGGAGATCATTTTTTTAGGTGCTGATTTCCGATTATTTTAACATTATTTGCTTAAAAGACTATCCTTTCTACACTTAAAAGTCTGTGAAACTTTGTAAAAAATCAGTTGTCCATAAGTGTATGGCTCTATTTCTAGAACATCTGTTCTAGTCTCTTGGTCAATTTCTGTCTTTATGCCAGGACATCACCATTGTCATTACTTTAGCTTTAGAGCAAGTCTTAGAATCAGATACTGTTAGTTCTTCAACTTTGTTATTCTTTGTCCAAGTTATTTTGACTATTTTAGATCCTTTGCATTTCCATATTTTAGAATGTTTATCGATTTCTAAAAAAAAAAAAAAAAATCCTGGAATTCTGATGAATAAATAGTTAGGCTTCTTTCCAAACCTTGTTGTTGTTTTCCTTTTTCTTTCTTGATTTTGTAAACTAGGAACTCCAGTAAAAATGTTGAGTAGAAATAGTAAGAGCAGATCCTTATATTGTTCCTTATCTGAGTAAAACAAGATTCAAACTTTCAGCACTGAGTATATTAACTGTAGGGCAGCTTTTGTTTTTGATGACATTTATTATATTAAGTCATTTCTCTTCGAACTTTGCTAAGAGCATTTATCAGAAGTATATTAGCTAACTAATATGAAAAATTATACTGGTTAATTTTCAAATATTAAACTGAACTTTAATCCCAAAGATAAATGCTTCTTGTTCATTTTGTAGTATGTTTTATGTTATTGGGTTTGATTTGCTAAAATTTTGTTTAGAATTTTGCCTCTTTGCTTTTAAAGAACATTATTCTTATTTTCTTTTCTGACAGTATCCTTGGTTATAGTATCATATTAAGCTAGTCTCATAGAAACATGTTTGGAAATGTTTCTCCCTTTTAAAGTTTCTGGAAAAGATTAGACAGACTAATTCTTTAAATATGTGATGTAGAATACATACTGAAGCTATCTGAGCTGGAATTTGTCTTTGTGGGAAGATTTTTAACTATACTGTACATTACTTTTCGTGAGTGGATATTAACAATTGATGTTTTTCAAGTAATTAGTCAATTTTTTTTCCAAAGGTGTCAAATTCCTTGGCATTCAGTTGTTCATGACATTTCTTTCTTGTTTTTGTTTTTGTTTATCTCTTGGTATCTATGGTATCTATAGTGATGCCACTTTTCCCATTTTGTTTGGTTTTTGGTCCTATTTTTTTTCCAGATCATTCTACTAGATATTTGTCATCTTAACTGATCTTCAGCCAGCTTTAGCTTGTAGTTTTTTCTATTAGTTTTTTGCTTTGTATTTTATTACTATTTTGATTTTCATTATTTCTTCTATTTACTTTGTGGTTAATCTGAATATATTTTTCTAGTTTCTTAAGTTGGAAAGTGGAATAACTAATTTGAGACCTTTCCTTTTTTCTAACACCGGGGTTAAGTACCACACATTCCACCTAGACTACTGCTTTAGTAGCATCCCACTTACTCAGGTATGTTGCATTTATATTCAGTTCAAATTATTTTCTAATTTCCATTTTGGTTTCTTATTTGACACACAAGTTCTTTAGAAATATGTTATTTACTTTCCAAATAATTAATTTCCAGAAATGTTTCTGTTCTTTATTCCTCACTTAATTTTGTATCCATCAGAAAACACATGTTGTATATGAATTATATTAAATGTATGACTTATTTACTGTCCAGAATATGATCTACCTTGGTAAATGTTACATGTGAAATTGAGAATAATGTGAATTCTGCAGGTGTTGAGAGGGGTGTTGTATTGTTTAAAATATTAAAACATAATTATGAAATTGTCTAATTCTCTTTTCAGTTTCATGAGTTTTAATCTAATGTATCTTTTTTATTGTAAAAAAAACATAATATTACCATCTTAGCCTTTTTTTTTAAGTGTACATACACTTCAGTAATGTTAAGCACTTTCATATTCTTGGAAATCAGATCTCCAGCACTTTTCCATCTTGCAAACCTGAAACTCTACACCCACTAAGAACTCCTTATCCCCTCTTCCCCAGCCCCTGGTAACAACCTTTCCACTCTTCTCTACAATTTGACTATTCTGTGTGCCTCATACAAATGGAATCATACAGCATCTTTCTTAATGTGACTGGCTTATATCAAATAGCAGAATGTTCTTAAGATCCATCCATGTTGTAACATGGACAGGGTTTCTTCTTTTTTAAGAGTGAATAATACTCCATCGTATACATCCACCACATTTCTGTGCATCCATTCATCTGCCAACAGGTATTTGGGTGGTTATAAACTTCTGTCTATTGTGAACAGGGCTCCTCTGGGTGTGCATGTATCTCTTCAAGATCTTGCTTACAATGATTTTGGATCTATGTCCAGAAATGATTTTTGTTCAGTCATATCATAGTCCTATTTTTAAGTTTTTGAGAAACTTCCATACTGTTTTTCTATAGCAGTTGCATCATTTTATAATTCCATCGAAAGTGCAGAATGGTTCTAGTTTCTCCCTATCCTCATCAAAACTTGTTATTTTAATTTTTTGTTCTTGTTGTCCCTGTTGCTATTGTGACATCCTAATGGATATGAGGTGACATCATATTGTGGATTTGACTGGCATTTTTCAAATGATGTTGAGCATCTTTTCATAAGATTGTTTGTCATTTGTATATTTTCTTTGAGGAAATGTCTCTTTAAGACCTCTGCTCATTTTTTAAAATAAGGTTATTTCTATTTTTATTGTTGAGTTGTAGGAGGTGTTTATATATTTTGAATATATATTCTGGATTATCTCCTTATTAGATATATGATTTGCAAATATTTTTCCCACTCTGTAGGCTGCCATTTATTCTGTTGATTTTACTCTTGGATGGACAAAGGTTTTTTTTTTTTTTTTTTTTTGGACAAAGGTTTTTAATGTAATTTGTCTATTTTTGCTTTTGTTGTCTATAGTTTTTAGCTAGCTTCTAGAGTTCTCACAGAGGTATTCTGATTCATATATCATTGTTAACTCAGTGTTACAATGGGGGAAGGAGGGCCTGTAGCTTCTCAGTCACCATCATGCTGATATCACTTCATACTTAGTGAATTTTTAAACTCTGTTATTAGGTGTATGAGCATTTGAAATATATCTTTTTGATGAATTCAGTCCCTTTATTATAATGAAATAAATTCCTTTATCCCTGACTATATTCTTTCCTCTGAAATCTACTTTTGATATTAACATGCTGCTCCAGATTTATTTTGATTAATAGTAGTGTGGTATATTTTTAATTATTTTATTTTTAATCTTTTTTGTCTTCAAATATATTTTTTTTATTGGCAGGATGTAGTTGGCTCTTACTTCCCTTAATCAGAATATTTTGACCATGCACATTTAAGGTATCATTCACATGCTTTTAATTCTTTTATTTGTTTTATGTCTCATGTATTTTTGTTAATTTTTACTTCTTTTTTCCCTTCCTTTAGATTAATTGTAAGCAATTTTTTATGATTACATGTTATATAATTTGGTGGTTTAATACATAAAATATATTGTTATATGATTTCAGGTGATTATCTGAGGATTTATAATACGTAATGTTAATTTATCACAGCCTAATTTCAGGTGATATTATATGACTTTCTCTACAGTATAAGAGCTTAGAGTAGTATACTTCCTTTTCTCCTCCCCAAAACTTTGTGCTAATGCTGCCACGTGTTTATCATTTCTAGTGTTTTGTGTTTTATTTTAAGATTTTATTTATTTATTCATGAGAGACACAGAGAGAGAGGCAGAGACATAGGCAGAGGGAGAAGCAGGCTCCTCACAGGGAGCCTACTGTGGGACTAGATCCCAGGACCAGGGGATCATGACCTGAGCCAAAGGCAGATCCTCAACCACTGAGCCACCTAGGCATTCCTATTGGTACCCAGGAATTCCCATTGTTTTTAATACTTTCATGGAGATTCAGAGTTTCATCTGATTTTATTTTTCTTTTACCTAGACTTCTTTTTAGATTTCTTGTAGTGTGGGCATGGTGGTGATGAATTCTTTCAGGTTTTATATTTCTAAATAAGTCTTTATTTCACTATGATTTTTTCAAGACAAATTTTGCTAAATATAGTATTCTAGTGGAGTAGGTGTGTTTTTGTCAGTCCATTAAAGAAGTTGCTCCATTCTTTTCTAACTTGCATTGATCCCATTGATAAATCTGCTGCTATGTTTATGTCAGTTTCTTTTTTTCCCTGGCTCCATTTAAGATTTTTCCCATTTCACTATTTTTAGCAATTTGATTATGATGTGTTTTGCTATTTTCTTTTGCTTGAAAAACTTCTTGGATCTATAGCTTCATAGTTTTCATTAAATTCTGCAAAATTCTGACCATTACTTCACCAACATTTTTTTCCTCCCATTTTACCTTCCTCACTTCTATTTTATCTTCTTCACAAACTCCAGTTGTGAACATAGCAGGCCACCTGGAGTTCCATAGTTCACTGATATTCTTTTACCTTTATAAAATTAACTTTTATGTCATTGTTTCATTTCGGGTGGCTACTATTGCTATGTCTTCAAGTTCACTTTTCTTTTTTGCAATGACTAATCTAATGTTAACCCTATCAGTTAATTTTTCAAATCAATCATTGTAGTTTTCTCCTCCAGGAGTTTACATTTGGTCTTTTTCACATCTTCCATATTCATATCTACTGTAACACATGGAATACAGTTACTATAATTGTTTTAAGGTCCTTGACTACCAGTTCTAATATCTGTCATTTGTGGTTTAACTTCAACTAATAGATTTTATTATGGGTCACTTTACCTGCTTTTCTGCATGCACAGTAATTTTGTATTAGATGCCAGACATTGTGAATTTTTCCTAGAGTAGATATTCAATATCTTGTATTCTTGTAAGTATTCTTGATCTTGGCTTTCAAATTAAATTACTTGGAGACATTTTTAAAATATTTTAGTCTTGCCTTTAGAATTTGTCAGGGAATTTGAAGAAGTACTCAATCCAGGATAAATTATTTATGACTATTGAGGCAAGACCTTTTTAAGTACTCTATCCAACACATAGTAAATTATGAGATTGTCCAGTCTAACCCATGGCCATAAGTGCTATTCCTTTCTCTGTGTGAGCATCAATTTATCTCTAGTCTTTTCAGATGATTCTTTCTCCTGCTTTAGTAGTTTTCTCACATAAAATGCTGATCAATATTCAGTTGAGTACCAAAGAGGACTCTAAGGAAATATCAAGAGTCCTCTCCCTCTTCCCCTCCTCTGTCTCTTTCCCTCCCTCACACTTCCTTTCTCAATTTCTCATCTTTCTGGAATAGTTTCCTGAGAAGTCTAGCTGCCTTGGTCTCTTCCTCAACTCAAGGATGACACTGGATTCTGGCTGGGTTCCTTTTTCATGTGCCACTATCTGGAAACTCTTTTAAGGTTTTAATCTGGGGAAACTGTAGAACTCACATTGTTTATATTTAATCTTTCAGGGACCACTGTCCTTTGTACTCTGATGTAAAGTATCTCACAAAGCATTGTTTCATATATTATGTTTATTACTTCCTTAGATATTTATAGAGAGTATAAAATTACTCCCTGCTAATCCAACTTTTAAAAAGCTTTTTCTTATACAAGTGGTATTTTTTTTCAGTCCTGATTAAATAGTCTACTCTAGATGGCACCATGTGCAACCATATTTTCTTTATAGTTAAATGTTTCACTACTTTCTTGATTAGATAATGAAACTGCATCCCATTTGGATAAACACATATTTGTGACTTTGAGGATTATTTCATTTTAAAGACAACACCAAAACAAAACAAAAAACAAAAACAAACAAAAAAGACAACACCAAAAGAATAATGGCAGGGATCTTTGAATTTGATTTCATTACTTGCTAAGGATCCGTGGGATGCCATTAGCATATCAGAAAACTAAAGAGCCTTATCTTAGCTCTTTAAGGCAAAGAATTGGTGACAATTAAGTAGGCATCTTTTGCTAAATAAATAAACATAAATAAGAAACTGTTGGCTATTATTACTGGTGAGAAAAAAATTTCACCAAAAAGCTACTTGTGTACAATCTTTCTTTTGTTCCCTAAAATACTCACATTAGCAAAACATGTAAGCAGCTGATGAAAAAATATGGTTTACTTTTTTTCTCTTTTAAAGATATTAAATACATTCAATGGTCTAGGAATTTGTAATTGTTGACAAATATGCATCTACTTATTAGCAAATTTGGAATTAACTTCAGGAATGCCCATTTTGATTAAAAGACTTAGGTCATAGATTTTGGGATCACATATTTTCAAAGATTCTTTGGAAAATCACCCAATAAAACAATCTCTTCCTGACAAGGATTAGCTTTGGTATTTTGACTTCTTTTTTGGTCTCTTATGATGAATTAGGAGACAAAGGTGGGAAATGAGATTCTTTTCTGTTGATATAAGTTGTTTTAACTGATAATAAAATATCAGGATTTTTTTTTCTATGCTTGTATTAGAATTGAGTACTGTCAGATTTTTCTGAGACCTTAAATACTTTCTACTGCAAGAATTGTACTGCATGCAATTTTGCTGGGAAACTTTTTCAGTGTTGTCTGAAAATACCACGATGTCTGGATCTTGGTTTATTTGGATGAAAGACAAAAGAAATGATGTAAGAGAAGCTATTGTGAGAAAAGGCCATTATTAACATTTCAATGAAACTGAGTGGGCTGAAAAGTTCCACATCTATGCTGAAATAGTGGAGTGACCTTACTGTTTTACACCAGGAAATGGTCTTAATTTATTAGATATAACTGTTACTGTAATTCCAATGGATGATTATAAGAGCTAACTGAAAAGGAACAACCCTAGTTACTATTGTTATTGTCTAACTTAGAAGTCAACAGCATAAATACATGTTCACAAATCACATACACTGAAATGACTATTAATGAATATTAGCTGAAGACTTGGGTACTGACAAATGTATGAAAGTATTAGTGAGATTCCATGAGGTTAGAGCCATTACAAAGAATGTAAATGAGTGGTATCATGTGTTCCAAGGTGTTTATATCACCAATTTTACTAGAGAGATAATGAAGTTTAAAGAAGAAAACTAAGATCCAATTTCTGTCTGTCTGCTATAAAGGAGAAAAAGTCTTGATACTCTCCAACTGAAAAATTTCAGATATATGAGGAGAAAAAGAGACAGCATTCTATGCAATATCCTTCATTAAAACTTGTCACATGTTTATTTTGTATGCAACATCCTGCATCAGAATACAATAACACTAGACAAACAGAATGTTCCAGAGACTACAGCCTAATAAAATTCAACTTTTTTTTTCCCATCCTTGTTTTACTCTGTTCATTTCCTGTTTGAAAAACTAAAATGTAGTGATTATTCTTTAATTTTTCTTTGAAGATTGAGTTTCTGAATCTATTCTGGATTTCAAGATTCACTGTATGGTATAGTTGACTCAAAGCAGTATAATTAAATGGCCTGTTTTGCTCTGTTTTGTTAAATATTTTATGCGTTTGTGTATATGTGTGGTATGATACATACACATGGGTGTGTGCATGTATGTGTTGGGTGAAGTAGCAATTCTTTCTTGGCTAAGATAGCACAATATAAAAACAGTTCCAATTAAATGGTTATTTGAGTTCTGGCTAAGTATGGTTCACTATTCAAGAAAGAAATAAAATTAAATGTGATTTCTTTATGGTTAATAACAATTCTAACATTTTAGAAAAAAACAGAAGTCACAGCCTTGCCAAGGCCTAGCCACTAGTGAGAATCCCAAGTAGACTGCACTAAGCATGGAGCTTGATGTGGGGCTAGATCTCATGACCCTGATATCATTGACCTAAGCCAAAACCAAGAGTCAGTTGCCCAACTGACTGTGTCACACAAGTATCCCAACACAGAATTATTTTTGAGCCAGATAATTTCATGTCAGCCAAATACTAATTGAGTAGTATAACAGAATTGTAATATGATATGTGTTATCCTAAAGAATTGCAGAATGTTTTTTGCATTTTGTCTTTCAGGACTTTGAACTGGAGATTGCAAGGGAAAGGCAGCACTGTTCTCCCATCCCCAACAGCCTTTCTTCATTTTCACATTCAACTGATTACTTAACCTCTTATTTCATTGAGGAAATATTGGCATTCAGAATAGACTCAGGTTCTTACCCCTTTACCAAACTCACCAACCCACTTGTGTCTGAACCATATATACACATTCTACCTTTGCTCCTAAAATAGCAGGTGAACTGCATGTATTCAATACCCCTGGAGAGGCAAATCACAAACCCTTGTGCCTAATCAAAACCTCTGCATTTGAGGTTTGCATTTATTCTACTATCTAAACAAGTATTCCTTTTATTTGATATTTTATATACTCATATTTTATAGTATTAAATCTTTCATCATAAAAACAATAACAAACAAAACTTCCCCAGACACAAAGCATCTCCTATTGCACAATTTACCACCACTTTCCAAGAGTTGTCTATATCTGTTGTTCTACTTCTTTCTGTTATTCATACATCAGGCTGGTAACACCTGCCAATGCCTCCACTCAGAACACATTGCCCTTAGAATAAATACAGCTCATCCCATCATTACTTTGTCCAGTTCTCTGATCGAATGCTCTTTCTTTAGAGAAGCACTATGATCATCTTTTTAATAGTCATCCCCATTTCCCAAGGCACTCTCCATTAATCTTGTTAAATTTTTCTTCTTATTACTTACCACCTCCTAAAATCAATCAAGCATCAATCAATCAATCAATCTCATCCCTCTTTTATCTCCCTCTCATACACACACACACACACACACACACACACACACACAGACACACACACACACACCTGGTATGTTATTTCTTCTATTTCTCTAGTAGAATATAAACATCCTACAGGCCAGTGACTTGAATTAAGATGTTTGGGAATAGTTTCTCAGAAGAGCTCCTGTCAATTCAGCCCACAATATATTTGGCAAGGGAATGAATGAACAAAAATCTTTATATTTAGTTATGTTTTGTATTGGATTCTACAAACAATTTCATTTGTAACAGAGTGTTGACAGCCCAAAAGTTTGAAAACTTCTGTACTAGAAGATAAATTCCCCTTTCTCCTCTTTTTCTATTAGTATCTTTTGGTCTTGTCTACACTGAATTCCAGGTTTTGGACTATAATTCTATCAGAGGAATTTGCCAAATACATAATCAAATTCATTACATTACAAAGAATGTTTAAAAAAAATCTGAGTATCCCTAGCATATTGATACTGTAGGCTCACTAATTTATACTTGGAAGAATTTTAAAGAATGAAGAGCTGTTCAATTATTTGGGAAGTCATTAACTATTTTCAGTGAGTCGTTATCCAAAGTCATTTTCTATGTCCTACATTGCAGGTAAAGTCTCTAATGGAGACCAGTACTCAAATTCAGGGTTCTCTTCTGGCATGTGATTTTGGGTAAGACTATTTCAGAAACTTCTGGAAAATGGAATAGTAGGCCTCAGCAGAGTACACAGACTGCAGGGTGGCCTTCATGTTTATGCTCTGTCTCATTCCTTCCCCTTGAGTGCAACTGGGACCTCTGACTTGCTCCTGACCAGTGGAATATGGCAAAAATCATGAGATGTCACTCCTGTGATTTTGTTTCATACTACATTACATAAGACTTCCATTTTAGTAGACTGAAGGAAGGTTAATCTGGCTGGCTTGATGAAACATGCAGCCAAATTGGAAAAACTCATGTGTCTCTTTCCTACTTTTTCTACTCTCTTCAAGAAACTGTGGGCTGCCTCTAGAACCTGAGGGCAGCCTCCAACCAACAAGTAGCAAAAGTCTAGGCTCTTGGTCATACAGTTCCAAGCAAAACTTGTTCTGCCAATAACCCTAATCAGAGTGGTGGCAAATTATTTTTTAATCAAGCCTCCAGATGAGAACACAGCCCAGCTGCACCTTGATTATACAGAGAAACCAGCTAAATTCTATCTGCACTTCTGATTTACAGAAACTATGAGATAAAGTACATGTTTTAAGCCACTAAGTTGTACTTTTTTATGCAAAAATAGAAAATTAATACACCATTTAGTAAGCCAATGCATGTAAGTAGAGGCCACCATACTTAGAATGATTAATAATGGATAAGATACAGGAATGAAGAATAATTTAGGCCACCACTAAGACACCCATGGTGTTCTAGAAAGTTCAGGGGAGAAAGAGCTCCTTTTCCACTCACTGGGGCTAAAAGGTAGAAATGGCTGAGAGGCCCCAGGGTAGAAATTAAACTTCATTACTTACATCACCAGTGTAATAATATTGAAGGAAATAAGAAGCCTCTGTTTTATTTCTAGTTAACATTTAAGTGACTATGCTCTACCAGGTTAAAATATCAGGAAAAAATTTTTTTTGCCTTCCCTGATTCCCAAAATAGTATTTTTGAATACTATTTTTGGAATAATATTTCCACTGCAGCATTTTAAGCACTTCTCACAATCATAATAAATTATTTGCATATTTACATACAGAATGACCAATTTCCTTTGAGATAGGGGCAGAAACATCTGCTTTTTTTTGTAACTGCTTAAACTTAGTGATTTCTCAATAAATGTCCATGGAGCTGAGAAAGACAAGTTGAACTCTCTCAAATGCTCACAGGGTAATTCAATAACCCCATTTCCAACCCTCTGCTCAATTCTCCATAGATCCTATGGAGAAGTTTTGCAAGGCATCATCTCTATTTCTGGTCCATGAAAGTGTGCTCAGCAGATTTGTTGGTGTGCAGGATGGCAGTGATTCACTTAGAAGTAAAGATGATCCTGCAGATAATATACAAAAGAGAACTAAAAGCTGTAGTTGTGCTCATGTCCCAGAGCCACTCCAGCACTAGTTATTTCTCAGAAAGCTTTAGACAAAAAGCTTCAGACTTATTCAGAACCTCTTGTTTGATAAGGGCTGCTGGAAACTACATAATAAGAGCAATCTATACATAGATTTTTTTTTAGTCACTGTTGCCTTCTACCAACACGACAGATATTATCTTTGATGTGTGTGGGTTATACTTATTTTTATGTTACAGGAAGTCTAAATATAATTCTAGAAATCAGGGGGAGAGATTAAGAGTTTATTTTATTCTCCTTAAGAAAAATGTCCAAATTTGTAAGTAAGGACAGCATTTGTTGTTATGGTTCCTGTTCACTAAAATATCCTGGAAGACTTGTCAGCACATCCTAGTTTTGCTTTGTTGTATTGTGTTTTGTCTCTCTACCCTCATCCAAGGAAGACATACGCTTATTCCTTGCCCCTTTTGACACAGACATACTTTGGGTGGTTGGGTAGGGGAATATATTTCCCTTTATTAGTAACAGCTACAACTAAGGAGTGATTTGTAAAATTGGGTAATTAGCCTCTTTCATTTTGGGGAGATTAACAATATACCATCCCAGAAACTAGAGTTGGGAGACTAGCCCCTACATTCTTGAAGCAACAAGACCCACTGGTGGGGAAACATAGGCAGGATAAACCATTAAAGGTATCTGCTTTCATGGATATTGAACTTTACCAGGACATTAAATCTAAGTCTTCCCATTTCTCAGTTTATTAATAGATTCTACTTAACATCCCTGAGAAAAATAGTACTAAATCGTGTATGCTTTTCTTCAGAGCACCCAATGATTACCTCTAAGGGAAGACTTCTGAACCTTGGCGTTACCATGGAAATATTAAGCTGAGGCTCAGAATCAGTTCACTTTTCCAAACCATCCAAATGTTCCTGTTTTAAAATGTCATCACTAATAGATCTACTTTGTTTGGTTTTAAAATGTGTGTAGCAGTAATCCAGGGAAGTAGTAAGCCTTTTATTAGCCTCCAGGATAATAATCCTGAAAGTACTTATATATAATAAATATACAATGTTTATACATTTCATCCCAAAAAAGTCTATAACAAACAATTTTCATAAATTTTTGTGATAAATTTCTATTCTACTACATTAAGAGCTCAAAATGATTTTACTTGGAATGTTGACAGGAACTAAATAAAAATATATAAAATATATGTATATATATTATACAATATATATACTAATGGTTTTCCCAAGCTCATTTACTCTGAAGACAAAATGGGTCACTATACATTTGAAATACAGTAACGATATACAACATTTTTACTTCTATTACTTCCCATGTCTGCTTTTCTCTGCATTTTAAAGATGCCTAATTAGAAGCACAAAAAAGAAAGAAAATGGTTTTAACCCCCATATTCAACAGCTTATAAACCTCTTTAACTATGTTCAACTCCCAAAGGAATGAGGATCATTTTATCTTACTAAAGATATAATAGCTATATTCCCCGGAGCTGTGGAGAATAATTTTATAGAACATAATAATATTAAAAATTTTTTTTAATGTATTCAAAATATGGCACAAGAAGAACCAGAACCATATGTACAATTCACAAAAATAAATCACATGATTTCTGATTGTTAATTAAGTCGTTTAAACGCTTTTCTCTCATACTTAATGCATCTTTCAGAATAAAAAGAAAATAATCTCATTGACCAAAATGTGTTAATACGCAGTTAATTTAAAAGGAAGATGAAAAAAATTTTAATCACTATACATCTAAAATTAATTATTGATGGGGCAAATTCTTTTTTTTAGTTTGACATAAATAGCCAATTATAATTTTGTACTTTAAATGTTGTTTTTTGAAATATACAGACTTCAAAATTCATCCAAAGCAACCTACTTCTCAAAAGTAAATTTACCTTGGAAAACATATCTTCCCTTTGTTGGCTCACAGTGGATTAAATCCTCTCCAAAACAGTCTGTGGTGGGTGAAAGGAAAATAATTCCATTTGATTGATTTTGAATCATATTTAAGGACTGGTTGAAGACATGTTCTCTAGAAAACCCAGAAACCATAACTCACTGTGATTTTTCTTAAGCTCCTGTCAACTTCCCAAGAAAGCTTATTTTGAGCTTTTACTGTGGTAGAATAGAAATTTATCACCAAAATTTATGAAAATAGGTGTACATAGACATTTTTATTAAGACAAAAGGAAAAACTTCTATTCACATATTGACAGCTTACGAAGCATCCTAATAAAAGTTTTGGTTTCTCTCTTTCACTAGTAGACCCACTGCTATCCTGGTGGAAAATCTCCTGCCATGTACAATCTGGAAGTGGCCTGAGATCCTGTCTCTACTCAGCTCAGTGAGTCAAAAGAGGGAAAGCAAGAAATGATCCTTGACGCAGACACTGTGGCTGATGAAACCAATATAAATTCTTCCTGTCCAGCTGATTTGGCTGGAGGGTATTGGAGCTACAGGATCACAGACACTTAAAATGTGACCAATCTGGCGACTTCCTCAGAGGAAAGCTCACAGGGTTGTTTTTTGTTTTCAGATTTTCCACTTTGCACAATTTTAGAATTCTATATTACTTAATAATTTAGCTTGCAAAAGAGAGAAGCATCCAATTAAAGGGAGGACAAAAGGAGAGCGTTTGTGTTTTTGTTGTTGTTGTTGTTGTTGTTGTTTTTTAAGGTGCCTGTGTCTGAATATTAGTAGCACTGTTATAGTAGCTTACATATTTTTTTTTACTAATTTATCCCTGCAACTATCTGAGAGATCAAGTAATGAAGACAAGAGAGAAGGGTCAATAGTTAGTCCAAAGAGACATCTAAATAGCACAGCATTGAAACCCAGCATTCCAAGCTCTGGGAACAACTTTTCTACAAATCTATTACACTTTACTTCAATGGTCAAATAAACTAACTGAATATTTCTTACGATTTTATTTAATTGAAGGTTTAACTCCAAATTAGTTCCACAACCCATTTTATAATATAGTAATTGGATATTAAGAAATTACTTTGGCTTTCTCTCAATTTATTTATTTTTTACTCATTCAACAAGCATTAAAAATGACGTGTCAGATCCTCTGCTGAATCTGGGGCTATTTTCTGCAACAAGACAAGTATGGTTCCTGCTCTGAACTCTGCACTCACATTCTAAGGGGAGAATGAGAACCAGCTGTCATATATGGGATGAACATAGAAAAAGGGGAAGCACAGATTGGTGTGATGCCAGGAAGCATGTGGAGAGGAGGGGCCAGGGGCTGAGGAACAGTGGAAAGGCCAGCAGCAGCGAATAGGGATCATGCTGAGATTTGAAGGCAGGAAGAAGTTAACTAGTCAATGTTGTGGAGAGTGGCTCTATCCTAGGACTTAAAGACCTGACTGCATCAACAGGATAAGAAGAAGGGACTCAAAATGAGGCTGGCAAGAAGGCAGGGTTGGGTTATGCAGGGCCCTGCAGCTGAACTGAGGATCAGGGACTTCATCAGGTGGTCAATGGGGAGCCATTCAAGGCTTAAGACCTAGGGAGGGTCGTGCACTAATTATAGGTTTCAGAAGATGTCTCTGGTTCCAGGTGTAGATGAGAAGAACAAATGTGTACACCCGCAGGGAGACTACAATGATTGATCAAGTTCAAGGTGGTGGTGGCTCATCCTTAAGAGAGAAAGAATAAAGAGATGCTCAGTGTGTAGAGTGAACAGATAAGTGACTAGCAGGTGGAAAAGCAGTAGAATGAGGTGGTGAAGGGGAAGAGAGAAGCCACTGACAGTTAATAGCATTTATGTATTACCCTATTCCCTTCTAGATTAAGTCTCAAAAGGTGACATAGCCCATATACTTATAAAACTACTTTTTTGACTTCTGCAAATATTTCTTTTTTTTTTAAAGATTTTATTTACTTATTCATGAGAGACACAGAGAGAGAGGCAGAGACATAGGCACAGGGAGAAACAGGCCCCATGCAGGAAGCCTGATGGGGGGACTTGATCCCCAGACCCAGGATTATGCCTTGGGCCAAACCACTGAGCAACCCAGACATCCCTGAAAATATTTCTAATATTAAATATATTCTAATATTCAATGGGATCTATGTTTATTTTTCCATTTCTTTTAAAAATTTTTTAAAGTTTTTGTTTATTTATTTGAGAGAGACAGAGCTAGTAAGAGAGAGCATGAGCAGGGGGGAGAGGGAGAAAGAGGTTCCTCACTAAGCAGGGGGCCCAAAGCAGGGCTCGATCTCAGGACCCTGAGATCAGGCCTGAGCTGAAGGCAGACAATTAACTGACTGAGCCACCCAGATGCCCTTATTTTCTCATTTCTGTAAGTAGAGTCCTAACAGAATAAAATTATACTTTTAATTCTTGTCAGAATACCATCATAAAATACACACAAAATTAAAATAGCTTTACATCTTTTTATATTCCTATATTTACATTTATATTTAACTTTATAGGGATGAGTCAGAGCCCCTCACATGGTTGCACCAATTGTACTGTATAACTAACCATACTTACCAGGAAAATTGTCCTGGAAAGGGCATGGTTGCTTAGTTTGCTGGTTGTTTAAATTAACTGTAAAAGATGATATGGTTCCTCAATATTATTGAATAATGTTATCAGACCTTTCTTGGTTATCACTCAACTTCTATAATAACCTCACTAAACAAAGGAGTTAGTTCTATCCCAAGTAGTGGTTAATAAAATGAAAATGCCAGTCCGACAGTCATACAGACAAACCATTCAAGACTGAAAAAATAGTAAGTGATACTTTCAGTGCAGTGAGACCAAGCTAGCGATGCAAAGGTAAGAATGGCCAACCTAAGTGGAATGCCTTCTAAATGCCAGGCACCAAACTAAGAATTTCACAGAATTAACTCATTTAATCCTTCCCGAAATGTAGATGGTTAATATTTATATCTCTATTTTGTAGAAAAGAAGTAAAGATATAGAAATCAATCATCCGGCCCGAAGTCAAAAGCGAGGAAGCTATGGGAGATAGGATTCAAAGCAGCCAGCCTGCGTTGATGGCACAGGTTACCAAAAAACAAAACAAAACAAAACAAAACAAAAAACAAAAAACAAAACAACAACAACAACAAAAAAAACCACAGAGCTTCTCCACAGAGGCATTCTTCTGCCCAGACACAGAAAACTAAAGTTCCAGATGTATATCTGAATAAGCACACCTTCAAATAATCCCATTTTGCACACATACAGTGTCTTTTCTCTGGGAAAGTTAGCATGATAAAGAAGATCATCTGAAATAGAGTAGCTGCCATGACTGGAAAGAAGCCTACTGCCATTTAGCAGATAACCTTCTTATCATGCAGAAACATATCAGGGCAAACAAATGGAGCACAAAGGAAATGAGACCATCAGCAAAGAAGATAAAGAAGTTTGTACAAAGCACCTTTTTATAAATGGATGGCTGTCAGTTAAAAATCAATTTCCCGTGGACAAGACCAAGAGCAAGCAAGAGGAAAATAAACATGTTTAAACTATTGGAGAGTCCATAATTTAAATACAGACTCTTCTGTTGAGTGGTAGTGTGTATTGAATCGGTTCCACGGTGGCGATAACAAACGTCACGCTGCATTTCAGGAGGCACGAGAGAGGAAGCAGGGCTAAGAGGAACGAATGCATGATTGATGCTGAATATTTGGGGTTGCCTAGAGCAAAGGAGGGGGGGCTGCATAAACGAGATCTTTGAAGATTTAATAGATTCCTCATTCTCTGTCAGTTGGGCCTTTCAGATTTGTCAAGAGCAAGCTCTGTTTTTCCTTACACTTAGGTATTTTTTAGCTAGGGCTCTTAGGTTAAAAAAAAAATCAGGTCAAATTTAAGCTAATGGACAATGAAAGTTTAGGATTAAAGATACTGTTTTATTCAGCAGTTAGGTGACAATATGCGGTGAATTTAAGTTTTAAAAATGGATGCTCTTATAATGACACAAGTAGTATCAATATGACATATTCTTTGATGCAAAATATTTGAAATTGTTGACATTTGCATGATAAATTGGAATGTGTGGAATAGGCACGGGAGAAAAATTAAGGCATAACACAATGGCAAAATTAAAGACTACTTACTAATAGTGAAGGCAAAATTCTAGTTGAACTGGAAAGAGCGAAGGGGTTTCTAATTATTTTTCTCTCTAGATGGAATGTAAAACCAAGTGTAAAAAGTTCATGAATGAGACCAGAGGATTGGCATTACAGCAAATTCAATGATTTTTGAAATGCATGCTTCTACAAAGAACATACTATTATTTCTGTCTAGACTTCATGGCACAGTAGAATAAACAAAGACTGACAACATCAATATATTTCATAAATATATTACTGGAATTTACATTATTTCTGACTTAATATTTTCTGGGCTACTCTAGATAAAGCAACATGTATATTTTATAAAAGAAAATCTATTGGTAATGCCATTTATTAACAGACAAAGAAATAGTAATGCCATTTATTTCTGAATATATTCATCTTCTTAAGTAAACCTAGGAAATCTGAACTTGGACCCATAGATAATTCATTAGCTTCAGTCCATAGTTTTGTTTTCTTAGAGTCTTCTCATACGTATAATATCTTAGCACAATTTTTGTAAGATTGCTTCAAGGGATTTTTTTTTTTCTGAAAGGGTATATCCCATATAAAATAAACTATGGTGGATAAGTTGTAAAGCTATCGATTGACATGGAGCTGAAATAACTTCTTTCTACAAAATTTCTTCTAGAGATATACACATTTTTGTAATGAAACAACTGGCAACAGATGGAAGTCCACCAACAGGTCTCAAATTTTTGAGTCTAACATTTCCTAGAACTGTGGATACAGAGAAGACAACTAAAAATATATTTCTGGAGAACAATTAGTCACTCTCAGGAAATCTATAAATACCATGGCAAAGCAATATGGTATAGACATTCTGCCCCACAGAAAAGATGAGCCATATTATATCATCTCATGATTTGCAATTTTGTGTGATGTAGACATGCTTTGCCATTTCTTTTTTTTTCTTTTTCTTACTTTTCTTTTTAGAAATCACTAAAAATGAAATAGTCCCTTTGGCTGAAACGTATATGGAGAACATAAGAATGCTGCCCCTCCCCCACCCGCCCCTCCTGCCTTTGCACTGGCAACCTCTCCAGAAGGTTCTTTCACTGTTCTCACTTGAAGAGGAGAGGTTTTGCCTGCCCAATCCTACGAAGTTCTTCTACAAATACACATTCCTATGAAAACAAACCAAAAAAAAAAAAAAAAAGAAGAAGAAGAAGAAGAAGAAGAAGCTGGAAAAGCTGAGTACATGCAGTGTGCTTGTTTTGCAAAAAGAAAAACTGGCTTGATTCTTGGAAATCTGGGGATACTGGCTGGCACTAAAGTCCACAAATGCAGTAAAATCATGTACACATCTATGCATGACTATGGCTGGTTGTGAACCAGGTTACCTATTACCCTGGAACTTGGTGTTGCTCTAGACCCTTGTATATAGAAACTATTAAAAAAAAAATTAGTGGGGACACCTGGGTGGCTCAGCAGTTAAACATCTGCCTTCGACCCAGGGTGTGACCCTGGAGTCCCAGGATCGAGTCCCATATCAGGCTCCCTGCATGGAGCCTGCTTCTCCCTCTGCCTCTCTCTCTCTCTGTGTCTCTCATGAATAAAGAAATAAAATCTTAAAAAAAAAATTAGTGAATCATAATTAGTAACATGTTGTGCCATAGGATATTGCCAATATTTCTTTACAGAACAGTAGTTCCATATAGCTCCTCTTAATATTAGTTATTTAAAGCCAAGTTAGGTAAACTATGCTGTGTTCATCTTTTTTCAATTTGTGCTTATATATGCTGTTTCCTTTATTACTCATTAGGCATTAATTTTTAGAATATTCTCTCGAAACTTCATGCATGATTTAATAAATGTTTGTACTCTTGGGTTCAAATCTACTCTGATATTCCTACTGAAAATCATAGCCCAAAATTCATCTTGAATATGTACAAGTTAGAGACAGGAGAAAAAAATTGTTATTATTAAAATATAAACCAAAGGACTTTTGGTATTGATTTCCAACTCATGAATTAAAACAGCAGTCACAAACTCTAGCCTAATGACGAAATTCAGACTAGTGCCTGTTTATACAATAAAATTTTATTGGAACTTAGCCATGCTTTCTTTACATTGTGTCTATGGCTACTTTTGTGCTACACAGAGCTGAACAGTCCCAAAAGTGACTCTAGCCCTCAAAGCCTAAAATTCTTACTTTCTGGTCCTTTTCAGAAAATGGTCGCTGACCCCTGGTTTAACAGAAGGGTAACATACATATATATTTTTTTAAGATTTTAATTATTTATCCATGTGAGACACAGAGAAAGTGAGGCAGAAACACAGGTAGAGGAAGAAGCAGGCTCCACATGGGGACCCTGATGTGGGTCTTGATCCCAGGACCCCAGAGATCACGACCTGAGCTGATGGCAGCTGCTCAACCACTGAGCCACGCAGGTGCCCCAAAGGATAACATTTGATACTGTGAAATCAAGCCTGTTTAGGAAAGTCTTGGAATACTTTTGTATCAGTCAGGATGGACTAGGTTATACTGAAGTGACAAAGAACCCCAAATGACAGTGGTTAAAATAGCTCGTTTGTTGTTCATACTAATGGCCATCACTGGAATCTGGGCTCTGATTTGTGAGGTCATCTATCTCACTGGAAGGCTCAGGTAGCAGGTGTGGATGGAACAGCTATCTGGAACTCTGCCAGTAGCTGTGGTAGAGGAAATAGTGCCTCAAAAACACACTCTCGTCCTTTAAGCCTGTGATGAAAAATGACATGCCTCACTCACACACTCTTGATCAAAGTCTGAGGGCATCTGAATTCAACAACAAAACAAAGGGAGGTCCTGCAGGGAGGAGAAGTGGATATTGAATCACAGCCCTGTCAACAACCACAACTTCCCGGAGGATATTATGTCTGTGTTAAGCCTTAAAATGACACAGTAACCAGTTAGGCAAAAAGGGATGGGGGCACTTCTATTCCAGAAGGTGCATGTGTCACAGTCTGACTGGAGAGAGGAGGAGGAGTAGTAGCAAGAGAAAAGACTGGATGGTAGGCAGAGTGGACCCTGGAGGAGACAACTCCAAGGACCTTTACCTTGACTTGGAAAGCCATGGGAAGCAAAGACAATTTTTTCTTTCTTTCATGCAAGAGGCCTATTTGGAGATAGTAAATAGAAATGGAACTCCTTGTAAAATTTTATTAAAAAATATTCATGACTTGGTTTGTACCCTTCTGGGAATGTTTATTTTTAGAAACCCTGAGATTTCAATAGGAGCCCTAGATGCAAAATGATTACTGGAAAGGCTGAGTGAGATCCTCAGTGTTTTCAAATATACTCAGATGTAAAACAAATCTATGACCTACCTTCTAGACACCCCCTTGTTTAGTCCTGATACTCTTCAACAGAACTTTCATTTGAAGAGACCACTCTCCTCAGTTACGAATTTATTCATGTCTCCTGAGTTACAAATTCATTTGTTTGAATTCTTCAAAGTCAGTCTTAATTTTTATTTCTAATAAGAAACTAGAGCAGATGTAAAATAAATAAGCGAACATATGAAAGATCTTAAAAAGTAGAAAGTATGCTTAAAATACCCTTCCATTCATTCACAAGTGATCCAAGTCCTGGGTTTTGGGTTTTTTGTTTGTCTGTTTCTTTCTTTCTTTCCCTGAAACTCAGCTCAAATCAGGCTTTTTTGATAAAATCTTATCTATTGTGGACCTGTGGGTCTTCCCGGACTCAGTGTCTCAGAGATTAACTGGTGTGGCTCTGCTTCTGCGTGGCACCAGTGCCTCATCCTCTTGACTGCCCCTCTGAATCAGGCTAGGAAGCTCTGCCCCTGCAGCCGTGTGTATAGGGCCCCCCTACAGGGAGGCCCGCGGGCCAGAGGCTGGGGCCCGGGGCAGGTGGTGCCGGTTTCCGAGAAGGCCAGCAGGGCACACCTGAACCTGGTGCTGCCAGGTGGCTTCCGATGAGTGGGGCCGGTAGGTGCAGGTCCCGACGGAGGTGCACGGTGAGGACGGGCTCGGATGCGCTGCCCTGCGGTGGCAGAAGAGCAGAATGGGGAGGGGGGGGCTGCCGCCCGCACACCCCTCCCGGATGAGCCCAATCTCGCCAGACCACGGGACGTACCGGGCTGCCAGGGAGTCCCAAGAGGTCAGACACCTGCTGAGCTGGTGCTGCAGCCCCTCCCCCCAGGCTTATTATCTGTAAGGATTCTGGCCCATAGCCTGTGTCATGCAAACCCCAGTCCTTGTGGACGCCTCACCCTCACCGCAGAGTTACGGTGCAGGGCCCAGCCGGGTACGGGACAAAGGGCGCTGTCGCAAAGGCTGAGCAAGGGCGGGACCTCCCAGGCCAGTCGGGGCAGTGACCTGTGCATCTGCTGCCTTCCAGGAGGGCAAAGGCCCAGGGACAGCGCGGGTGCACAGCCCGGGGCGCCAGGGTCCAAGGCCAGCAAGGAGAACGCACCCTCCCATTGCACAGCCTTGGGACCCGTTGTTGCTCTGTCAGCTTGGAGCTGTCGAGAATTCACCCCAAGAAATCATCGCTGCCTGTTCCTCTAGGCTTTTTCCCCAGCCTCAGGAATGGGGGCTTGCTGGCTCTGTGCTACATCTGTGGTGGGATGGGGGGTCCGTCAGTAATCCCACTGCCTTGTCAGTGTGTTACCTCAAATGAGCATGGGAATCGATTCTGGTCAAAGAACCGAATCGGTAAGACTATTTGTATGCTTCTAGGAAGATGTCCTGGCTCTTAAGAACCACAGGAAGACATCTATAGATGATGATAGATAGATGATAGATAGATGATAGATAGATAGATGATAGATAGATAGATAGATAGATAGATAGATAGATAGATAGATAGATGATAGATTTCTTATTTACTTCTATTATTTACTTCTTCCTATTCTTTCTTTTTTCCAATTATTTCCTTCTTTCTTTTATCTTATTTGTTTTTTGCTAAATTCAGTGCTATCCAATAGGCTCCCTAGAAAGATGTAGATTTTCTATATCTGTGCTGGTCAATATGATGGCTAATATGTGGCTTGTGAGCCTTGAAATGTGGCTAGTGCCACTGAAGAATTGGACCTTGGATTTTATTTGATATTCATTAAATCTAAATAGCCACATATGTCTAGCGGTTACCACATTAAAGAGCACAGTTTGAGATAGTGTCATGCCTGGAAATAAGGCTACTGTCATACCACAAACCTGCGAAATAAGACAATACAAATGGTAAAAAGGAGCAATAGAGAAAAATCCACATCTTTGGTGCATCAGTGAACCTCTCAATGAATGAGCCTCAATGACTACCTTAATTCTGATTCTCTGTTAGTTATTTATACAGTTCTTTGTTACTTAGGCTTGAATTCCTACCGCATAATTTAAAATATCCTAACTAACACAAATCAGCCCTTAAGTTTATACTACTCTATCTTCTCCATCCTTACTGAGATTACAGTGTAAGCAATTTCACCAAAATTGCAGGAGTCATGCCTTATTCTTCCTTTGTAAATTCCACAATGCTTGATCTAAGATATACATTTATATACAGAGTTCCGTACTGCATGCATTCATTGAAAAGCACCCAGAGCAGGTTTAGTCCCTTTTCTGGCGTTTTCAGCAGGATCTCTAAGAGGCAAATTGCCTTCTGAAAGTAGATAACATGTCCATTAATCATAGGGAAATACAGAATTCTCCCCAATATTTCTCTCAACTGCTCTCCCATAATGCATAAATGTGATCATCATTGGACAGTCTTTCCACCATTTAAAGTAGTGATTTCTTGCATTATTTTGACATGCTTTTCTCCTAAATAGAAATTCACTGCAAAAGACAGCAGATGGACGTACAGCTGCTCTGGGTAAAGGCGGTGGTCAGAGGCTCCAAGCCCTCCCTTTGTCTGGCGTGACTGACCCCTTTCTGCAGACCTGGGACCACTTCCTAGAGAGCCTTCTATGCATGGAACTCAGTGTGAAAAACTCAAATCTGTGTGTAAATTTCTACCTTGCTAAAATGCAAAACTGTAAATAAGGGTAATTAAGTTCTGTAAGACAGTAAATCTTTAGTTATGAAGTGATCTAGATATGTTTTTAAAGTATGTAAGAAAACAACCCAGAATTAACAATGTATCTTTAACCTTTAAAAGAGTAACTCCCTTCCTTGCTTTGCTTTTCATGCAAGAAAAACTGACACAAGGCAACTGTGAAAATGTTGCCTATGAATTAAAACTACAAAACCCAGTATTCCTAAAACACAGATTTGTTTTGTCTTTACTTGTCCCCTTTCAAATACTTTTTAAAAGTGCCAGGATAAAAATAATGTATATCTGATAAAATATGGCAATTTTTCACCTATAACTTTATAGCTAACAAGCATAATACTGTTAAAATTTCTATTTTTTCTAATTTTATTTTATAGCTATATTTTTGTAGTTGTACTCACAGTAAATATGCAATATTCTTTCTCCACATATAAGCAAAAAGTTTTTCTGCATATATTAAGAAGACATATTTCAATTGTATCTATAGCTACTAGCAAGATCTAAGATATACATTTACATACATACATATGTGTGTGGGTGTATCTATTTTAATGCTTATTTCTCTGGGAAAATAACATAAATCAGGAAAAAAGGAAAAATAAGAGAAAAACAGAAAAGACTTTTTAAAAAATAATTGTAATTCTGTTATCTTATTGACAATAAATGGATTGAACTTTGAAATATATTTGATTAATTTATGGCTACCATACTGAAGAGCATCATTCTGGATAGTGTCATGCTTGGATTCGAGGTCATACCACAAGCCTGCAGAAGACAAACACTACGGGGCTCAAAAGGAGCAGTGGAGAAAACCCATGTCTTCGATATTTCATCAACGCTCTAAATAAACCAGTCCCAATGGCTACCCTAACTCCAGATTCCCTGTCATGTATTTATAAAGTTCTGTGTTATTAAACAAAAAATTAATTAAATACATAAATGAATGAATGAATGAATGAATGAATGGATGAATAAAGTTCTGTATTATTTACATCAGGATTTCAGTTGCATGAACCTGAAAGCATCCTTAATAGCACAAATTTCCCCTTACTTCTATCAGCTGTGCCCTACCTTTATCAAGATATATGGTGCTATCCTTATCAGCACTAAATGTTATCATTCAAAAAAAATCTGCGATAGTTGACTAACGAAAATAAAGAAAAACTTAAATTGTGTGTTTGCGGCATGTGGGATGATACCATAGATAACTTTCCCTTACTATCTCCGTCCTCACAGCAATCCAGAGTTGGCATTCCCACGCTCTATAATTTGCAAACGAGAGAAATAGAGCACAGTACCTGGTATGGTATGAACTCCAACACAATCAGACCCAAAAGCCCAGCATTTTTTTTGCATTTTCCACCAATGTTATGCAGAACAGGATTTCAGGTCTTTGCTCATGGGTCTCCTCCTGGAGGAACCATCTTCTTGTGTCTGACTTTGAATCACTACCACTGCCCCTTACTAAGTCCTGCCTTGTGCACCTCCCTACTTCCCTTCTCTCTTCTCTGCTCCATAATATCCAACAAAGGATGACATGTATTTGTTTTGTATAATTTCCACCATCCTCTACAAGAAGAGGGGCTTTGTGAAGGCAGAGATTTATTCATATTTTTTAATTTTGTTTCCTGCTACACTCCCAGTGTCTGCCCATAGATGAGGACATTCCAAACACATGTGTTTAAGAAATGAAGTAATGTTCTACTTTGTTTTTGTTTGATTAACGGTGCTATTAAACTTTTAAAATAATCATCTATCAACTACTTTTTTTCTTTTGAGTTAGGCCTATTTCTCCTCTGAACAGTGAATTGAATCCTCTGGTTCCTGTTGCAATTGTTGAGTTTTGGGGATTCTGACTGTGCAGAGGGATTTGGAACCACTTTCTGGTCTGTGGAAAGTTGGTATGGGGCTCACTTGGGATCTCCCCATACTCAAGACAGGTGGAGTTTACCTGTGAAGCCTCTGCGGGTGGGGCCAGACTGCACAGGCCCAAGAAGATCAGGGCATTACCCTATTATTTTTTTGAGCCTCTCAATTGGCATTTTATGTTTTAACCAATATTTTTTTGTTTACCTACTTGCATTTGCTATCTATAATAAAAAGTAATTTTTCATTACCTTTGTTGAAAACATTTCTTTCAGTTCTAGCATTTATCATATAACTTGCATCATGGATTTATTTTTTACAACTCTTTTTCTTATAAACTCTGACTTTTCTCTAGTGAATTCTTAAATCTTTACAGCTCATTCCTAATTTTAACTTCTTGTCAAAATATGCACACTTTTTTATTCACAGTTTGTCCTGGACTAAATTTTTAATACTCTCAAGTAAGACGTGCATTCTCAGAATTTTGAGTTAATAGTAATAATTGTCTTTTAAAGGCATGCGTTAGGGGTCCCTAGGTGGCTCAGTGATTGAGCATCTGCCTTTGGCTCAGGTTGTGATCCTGGGGTCCTGGGATCAGTCTTGCATTGGGCTCCCCACAGGGAGCCTGCTTCTTCCTCTGTCTATGTCTCTGCCTCTTTCTGTGTGTCTCTCATGAATAAATAAATAAAATATTTTTTAAAAAGGCATGTGTTAGCTATCTAGATTCCCCAATATCAATGGAAAATGAATATATTTGTCTTTAACATTTGCTCAACTTTATTTTATATCTAAGGGATTTCCATTTACCATTCCATAACCCATTTCTGGCTTTAAAAAAAAAAAAAAAACAACTATGAACTGTTAAATATCTTTTTATTTCTGTGACTGCATACCAGACATCATGTTAGATGCTGAGGACAGAGCAGTAAGTGAGACTGAACGGTAGCTGGCCCATGAGTCTTTTCCTTCCTGCCACTGCGTATTTATTTTTCATGCATATTACATATGAAAATGTGGGCCAGGCACAGCCAAAAAGGGCTCTGAGACATAGACCCTGCAGGAAGATTCAGACTCTGTCTTCTTGGGATCAGGTCTTAATCTGTGCTCTGTTACTTGCTCACCTGTGTGGCCTTGGGAAATTTCCTTAACTTCTTACATGTGCCATGTCTCAAACTTATGTTCAAAATTAAAGTCTCCTCCTGCCTTCCCATACTGATCCTGCCTCAAAGTTTCCCTTTTGGGTAAGCAGGATCTCAATTCTTCCAGATGCTCAGGCCAAAAACCCTGAAGTCGTTCTTGACACCTAGCTTCCTCTTACACAACTTCCTCAATCTATTAAAAAGATATACCATCACCTCTGTCTTCAGGATAGGTCCAGAATCTAATAGTTATAAAAATCGCCGCACCTGGGAAACTCGGGTGTCTCAGCAGTTTAGCGCCACCTTTCAGCCCAGGGCCTGATCCTGGAGACCCGGGATCGAGTCCCACATCAGGCTCCCTGTATAGAGCCTGCTTCTCCCTCTGCCTGTGTCTCTGCCTCTCTCTCTCTCTCTCTGTCTGTCTGTCTCTCATGAATAATAAATAAAATCTTAAAAAAAAAAAGATCACCACACCTTCTATGTGACAAAAGGCAACATTCCTTCTCACCTCTACAACTCTACAACTACTATAATTTCCCAGCTTAACCTTTCTGTTTCTACCTTCTTCCCCTATAGTTTAATGTGACAGAGCTGCCATTTATCTTTTTTTTTTTAAGAATAGACTTTATTTTTGAGAGCAGTTTTAGCTTCACAACAAAATCAAGTGGGAAATACAGAGATTACCACATAACCCCTAACCCCCCCCCCACCCCAACACAAGACAGCCCCCACTGTCAACATGTCCTACCAGAGTGGTCTGTTTGTGATCACTGATGAACCTACATTGATCCATTATAATCACCCAAAGTCCGTAGTTAATATTTGGGCTCTCTCTTGGTGTTGTACCTGCTATGGGCTTCAACAAATGTATAATGACATGCATCTACCACTGTCATATTATACAGATTAAGTGATCTTTTCAAAGTGGGATTGGTTCTTGATTCTGCTCAAGACTGTTCAATGGCTTGCCATCTCCCTCAAAATGGAATTCCAATTATTTCATGAACTGATGGCTCTCTCTGTGATGGGGCTCCTCATCTCCTTTTGTATCTCCTCTGTCTTTGCTACAGCTCTTGCTTGCTCTCTCTATATGCTCCCAGATAGTCCCATTTGCCTTTCCCTTGGCTACACTGGTCTTCCTCTAGGCATCAGTTCAGTTTGTCCTTCGCATAACCCCTTGCTTTCACTCAGCACCACCTTGGCAGAAGGGCAGTCATCGCAGCCAACCCAACTCTGCTAAAATCCTTTTCACTCTCCTAGCCCTTATTGTACTTTCTTCTTTCTTGCACTTAATCCCCTCCTAATATTGTATACATTTTTGTCTATGTGTTTGTTGTCTTTATTCCAACATAATGTAAGTCATGAGATTAAGGACTTCACTCTTTTTGTTCACCATCACACTGAATAAACCGTATTCTCTGGGCCTCAATTTTTCCAACTGCAAAGTGGATATGGTAATAGACACCACAATATAGGATTTCTACAATGATGAATAAATGTCACAAAGAAGATAAAGTTATGCCTGGTGTATTATGCCTATTACATGTTAGTTGTTCTTATTTTTATAATTTTGAAGATGATGTAAAGAGCTTATGGTCCTTTCCTCTGGCTCTTTTTCCTCCTTTTAAACTACAGTTTTTCTGGACTCTTTCAAACTAGTGTCTGGACCTTATGAACCTTCCAGGTATATTAATAGCTCTATAGGCCCTAAATACTTAGCAGCTGGCATTTTAAAATACATTAATATAGTGTTTTAAATGACAACATTCTTCCAATACGGAAATTGAATGTGGTTTAAAATAGTCTTATAATAATATAGCAACAAAAACTCATAATACTCACTTTATATTGAGAAACTACTATGTGCCAGAACCTTTTCAATGTGTTTTTTCTAACACTTGAAATAATCTTGTGAGGCTGGGATTATTTCATCAAGTTTTCAGATCAAGACACTGGATGTCAGAGCAGTCAGACCACATTGCCTCTAGACCACAAACCCAGGAAGAGGTAAGCTTGGAATCTAGGATCAGGATGCTCTGCTTTTAAAGCCTTGCTTTTCTCACTATGACATGAAGCTTGACCACAGCTGATGAGGCTTTGAAGAAATATAACTCAGCATAAGTTAATTTCTATAATAGCCATGGATGTGAGGTTCAGAGATGCTGGTACCTGCTGCACAGGGCAGGTCCCACCATGAGCAGGGAACCCAGAAGGCCTTGAGCAGGTCACGCTGCAGTGTCTTGCAGGAAGCTAACCTGAAAGGCTGAGTTACTTCTTAAAGAGACTTCAAAAAAAATTTACTATTTCACAACTTTCACAAAACCATGGTAAGGGTGAATGAGCAGCTGGTATTTTGTGTATGAAAAAGTATAGACCATCTACTCAGGTAAACTGATACATCCTGTAATATAATATATACAATAATTTCACCTGTCATCGTTAGAATCTCACTGACTTTTTAAAATACTTGATTGATTAATTGCACTCAGCTTTTTTGCTTATTGTTCTTAACACTGTGTATGTGGTTGGTTCTTCCTCTCTCTGACTTTATGCTGGGTTTTTGCAAAGATCAATATTCATTTTGAGTTTTCCCCTTGAAGTGTATATTATATTATATTGGTGATATTTTAGGAAGTAACATTCACAGGGAGACTTTTCTTGATTAAAGCAGTATTAGGAAAGTGGTGGTAAGGAATTCACTTATTTTTGCTTATAAAATGAATTGTATGCAGTCCTTAATTTGTCTGTATTCAAAGTCAGCTTTCTTGTACTAAGAGAATTACATTCTTTTTTTTTCTTTAATTTTGGTAGCTACTTTAAATATTGACATGTTTAAGGAAACCCGATTCTTTAACAAAGGCAAGAAAAAAATAGTCATGACTGATGTTTTAAGCGTTTAAAGTGATAGACTTTTCATTGCTTTTTACCCGCATTAAAAATTAGAGGTGATCTTTTAGTCTGAAGACTCGTTAAAGGTACAAATGACAGCAAAATGAGTTACTGAAAGAACAAATAATATGATACTCCCCTCATAAAATCCCTAGTTATACTACAAAACCAGTTATCAAATAATTTAATTTTTTTAAATTTATTTTTATTGGTGTTCAATTTGCCAACATATAGAATAACACCCAGTGCTCATCCCATCAAGTGCCCCCCTCAGTGCCCGTCACCCAGTCAACCCCCCCCCCCCCCCCCCGCCTACCTCCCTTTCTACCACCCCTTGTTCGTTTCCCAGAGTTAGGAGTCTCTCATGTTCTCTCTCCCTTTCTGATATTTCCCACTCATTTTTATTCCTTTCCCCTTTATTCTCTTTCACTAGTTTTTATATTCCCCAAATGAATGAGACCATATAATGTTTGTCCTTCTCTGATTGACTTATTTCACTCAGATTAGCTGTCAGATGAAGAAAGAAGTCCAGTGAAGGCCTGAGCAGAATAGACATTTGGGGATTGGCTGGTGTCCTCTGCTAATTTCTGAGAAGAATTGTAACTTCATTTGAGGTTGGGTTAGGTTTCTTTAATCATCTGTATTGGCTGTCTCCACTTTGTCCTTGACACAAGGACATTTCAGTTTTGGTCTACCAAAGACATAGGGAAGAAATAAACATTGACAAAGCAAGGGCCACATGTGGGGTATTTGTAAATATCATCTTACATAAATATCACCAACATGGAAAGCAAGCCATTTTATACCTCTTTTACTGATGAAGAAATTGAGTTCTAAGTAAATTGCCTAAGTCACAGAGATAGGGATGTTGCATATACTCAAAGCTGATCTTTTCCCCTTAAATCATGGGACTTTAAAGGATGGTCTTGCCCTTCCCTCCCAGCATGATCAACGAAACTATATAGTGTATACACAATGAAACAAGTTAGAAAAGTACAAAAATGTATAAAGTACAAGGCCAACCCATCATTTCCAAATCTACTTTGCAAAATTTACCATTGTCATGATTTAATGTACAATTGTATAGATTTTTCAATGTCTAGACAACATGAGTTACACCATGGCTGGGCCAAGGTTTGCCTGAACATGTGTTTTGTTTGGCTAACACTGTATTTTTAAAGCATTTAAATGAAATGAAAACATTAAACACACACACAGAAGATACATTAACACCTGAATCTAGTCTACCTTATCCTGAGAAACCTAAGTATCTAAGTGGGGCACTGGTTCCTGCAGGGCTCCAGTTGGCAGGCACTAGGGATACTATGCCTCAATCCCCACAGCCCTCTCCCCTCTCACCTGCTCATAGTCATCTGCCCTAAGTCACACCTGGCCTGATGTTACCTGGTTGGCTTCTGGGAGCACTCTGAGTTTGCAACCCAGATATTTATTCATTAATATATTTTTCCATTTACTATTTCATTGAGATTACCCTTCTGTAGCTTACCCTCCTTTCTTAAATACCTGTCCACTAGTCCATTATTCAGATACAATATACTTTATTAAACCTTCTTACTACTGATGAAGAGTTACCCTGTTTCTGATTTTTGCTCTTGAAATGCTTTAATGACCATCTTTATACATATATTTTGCCACTTGTGTTTATGTTGCAATAAGATCTAGTCCTAGAGGTGGAAATTGCAGGGTACAAAGGTATACAGGTTCAAAAAAAAAAAAAAAAAAAAAAACAACAACAAAAAAAACCCCACAAAGGTATACAGGTTTTTGTCCTTTGATGAATTGGCCAAACTGTCATCTAAAACTTGCATTGAATATATGCCAAAAATTTACATGAATATATGTAAAAACACCTATTCCCCAGTGCCCTCAAATGAATTAAGCCACACATGAGTAGACACTCAAACTTGGAACTATTGGGGGGAAAGTGTGCATTTTAGAACAATGAAAGAAAAAAGTATTATAAGCTTTATATTAAAATTGCTTTTAAAACATTTGTGTCCACAATGAACTTTATTCAAGGTGCAATCACTCCTAATTGTAAAGCGAGGTAGTAATGGAGAAGCCACAGGAAACTGCCGTGCTCTGTTCAGATCCTCTTTGGTAAATGCAATAAAGAACTCAAGAGAAGTGTGCATTGCTGTAGGAAATTATACCAAGTGTGGCTTTTTAATTGTTCCTAGCTTTGACCTCTTGTTTGAATAATTTTAAGGAAAAAATAAATTCCCTCCTGAGAAGGAAATACAATAAATACCACTTAGGAAACACAGAGATATAAATATAATTATGAGGAGAATGTGCTATTTCTGCCAAATTACTGGTGGAAATCTAAAAAGGAAATTAAGGCTTTTTAAAACCCAGCAAAAATGTTCACCAACCTGAAATGAGATTTGTGAAAGATTGACTTGACATCCATCTCCTAAGACAAGAATAATGAGAGAGCTTGAGCACAGAAGTATTTATGACTTTGCTCTTTCTAGAATGTGACTATCTATCTAATTCTTTTTCTATGACAACAAAGATCATGTCTGTTCTTTTATACATTTCCTTCTTAACAACTCATTTTACACTATGTATATGTACACACACATATACATAAACTATAAACTATATGTGTATATATATACATATATATATAGTTTATAGTTTATGTATATATATATACATATATATACATATACACACAAATTTTCCTCACACAGAATATAGAGATTGACCCTTAACTTCATTAGGGTTTAAGTAGATTTCACTCTTTATTTTCAGAAAATAAGTTCTTTATCCAAATGATCAACTCTACAGAAAACAAAATTCAATCTTTATCATATAAGAACACCTCTATGACAAGGATTTAAAGGTAAAAGTGTAGAAATTCTCTACCCTGAAGTAGAATCAAATTTTCCATATCTTTTGAATCATTAGTTTTCTTACCTTTATATGCCTCATTTTTAGTTTTTCAGTTCTTGTTTTTCTCTGAGTTGTTAATGATAGTAAAGTGACTTTTATATGCTTTGGTAGAGATTCAATGAAAAAAATCAATATATTACTTATGCCTATCCTTGATCTGCCAAGAGAACATTTTGCCTTTCTTTGCCCCCATATCCTTTGCAAAATGAGCCAGATCAAAAGAAATATGGGAATAAATACACCACTTTACAAATGAGAACAAGCAATATACTTAGCCAAGTGGGCTATAGATCACATTTTGCTAAAAGATCCTAAATTTAAAGTTCTCCCCATAGATTGAAGCAATAGAACATTATTTCATTGAACAAAAACTTGTTCAAGGTTTACTATGGGTCAAACTTCAAATAAGGTATTGCAGAGGATATTAGGAAGTATCAGATAGTTTCTTCTTAAAATCTGAGTGAGAAAGTACACACAGGTAACTATGTGGAAAGCCCCAAATTATTGACCGAAACTGAACAAAAGAAAAGGATGATTGACAAGTGTAAAGCTCTCCACTTAGTTTAAAAATAATCTGTTTCACATGCTCACATTTAGAAAGAACTGAGAACTGGCTACAAACTGTAGCAGCTGCTAAAATCCCAAACACAAGCCTCCCTTTAAAGAATATATCACCATCCCAAGCTGAGACTCAAGATGTAAAAGTGCAACAGAATTCTTACAATGACTGAGAAATACTGCCCAGAATCAAGTGAGGAGGAAACCTCTGTGTGCCCAGCACACAGGAGATGCTCAACAAATTGCTGGGAAATGAATCAATAAATGAACTGTCTTCAAACATGCTTGCAATAAATACCTGAGGAATAAAGCCAGGTTGTTCCTTATTTTCATTTTCCTAGGTTGGAAATAAAAAACATGAAGAAGAACTAAAAAGAAAGAAGATTTCGCAACCTGTGGTCTGGTTTTGTAAATAAGGTTTTATTAGAACACAGTCACACTCACTTATTTACCTTTACTAGAGCTTCCTTTAAAGCCAAAATGATTTACTATCTTTTTACAGCTATTCCCTACCACCGCAGGGTTCCGGGGCGGGGGGGGGGGGGGGGCAAGGCAACCTTGTTATGATAATGCTGATGACTTTGTAAAATAAAGGGGTGCAGCTTGACCCAGGGAAAAGGAGAGACATCGATGCCTTCCATGTCTAAGCTTCTTCATTCTGTTGGAGCATCTCCTGAGCTTATTTTCTTGTTTTTCTATATAGGAGGATTTTCAAAAAATATGTATTTCTGTGACCAACCACATTTAGAAAAGACTATACAATAATCTCTTACTGAAGATTCTTAATAGTCTATAAGCACCTTCTTCTTATTCTTATTCTGAGGTGATCTACAGGCAAGGAGCCAGGGTTCATTTGTTTAACTCATTATTTGTCAATCATATTTGAGGAAGGAATTCCTGTTCCAGAGCACTCTTTAAACTCACTAGTGCCAGCACATACGGGACTTTCCTTAGAGAACATTGTTCCCTTTCTCTATGTAAAGGAACTGGTCGAAGTGTTTTAAGTACTGTGGACATGCATGGTAAAAGATGATCATGATGACAAGAATTATATGTGCCAAACATGAATGTCAAGAATCCTAATAAAGTGCATGACAAGTGATAAATAAACTTAGTCATTAGAACTTTGTCTATAGTAGGATGATGTTTTTCCAAGCAGCCCACGGACTTTCAGCATCAGAATTACCTGGGATACTTCTGAAAAGTATGAACTTCACGACCCCACCCAAGACCCAGTAAATCAGAATATCTGTGGTGGTGATGTGGATCTTGGTTTTAACAAGTCCCCAGGTAATTTTCATATGGCATATTATTAAAGAACCAAGGCCTCCAGAAGATCAACAGAGATCTCTGGGGAAGAATCCCAGGGCCCTTTGTCCATGATATTCCTACTTTTCACAGAACTTTGGTAAAACTGTATATCATCCAAACATGAAGCCCTACTGCCTCTGGATAACACCAGTGAAGCAAATCAATGTAACTCTGAGAAAACCACAAAACTAAGATTTGTACCCATTATAGCAACCTCTCTACCAAATTACAAGAAATCAAGAACATTTGCAAAGAAGCCTGAGCTTCATCTTTCATGTTTCCATTAAGCTTTTCTTGGATCCTCCTGTCCTCCAAGATGTCCTTGTCCTTGAACTTGATTGTAATTTAGCTTCTTTCCCATTATTTCATAAATATTTATATTGTATTAAATATCATACTGTCTATTTTTTTTTATATTTGATGAATCTTATCTTCCCATTGCATATACTTAAAAACATGTTTGTACATTGTGGGATGCAGTGGGGAGAATTGAATCTGTTTTAATAAATAGAGGTGGCATGTTCGATTTACTGGTAATGTCAAGCAGATAGTAACATATGCATCAACCTTGTCAGTAGCCTTGTTCATTGTCAGCTTTATGAAACTGACAGCTGTAAAAAGACTCTTACCATGTCTGAACTATTTCCCCTCCTCCCTCTTGATTATAAACACTGGTCTCAACAACGTTATGGGTGATATTCAGGGGGAAGAGCAGTTTCCAACGTCATATAACATTGGGAAGTAGTGGCTAGACTATGAAACTTAGAAAACAGAGTTTAGAGTCGGCTTGTTTCACTAATCAAATAGGCCCAGGCAGGAATTTCCCTGCAGTCCTGAGGTACAAGTTAATAGCTTGAGGAACAACAACAGAACCGTTGTGCACAGAAGGAATGTTTTCCTGAGTGGAAAACATGGTAAGAATCGTGTATCCCAAAGGTCATAGAAGCAACTAGGCATCATGAGCCTTAATTAGGAGAAGTCGTGTTGAAAAGAATTATCTTAAGGTGCTAATACAATGCATACATGTCCGGCGGGAAAGATGTGTATGATCAGTGATGAGGAGGTGGGTTCAAATAGCTGTGCAGCAGTTCTGCACAAAGAATTGACTGAATGTGCAGATTCAGAAAGGAAACAGAATATCATAAAAACTTGAAGGCCCAATTCAGGAGTGCTGGGGAAACCATTAACAGAAGATCAGAGAATTCAAGAGCAAGATTAAGAGGAAACCCAGAATGTACCATCTAGATATTAGTTTTTCAGGCAAAGGAACAAGAGGGGGTCCACATTCAAATGGTCCAATAAAAAAGCCCAGGGCTTCTCTATGGAAGATGTGGGGCCACCACTGAGAACAGCAGTCGGTGTGGAAGTAAGGAGGGGGATTACCTGCAGCCAATCTTGGTGGGCTGGTGCCCAGGAAAATGCCTGCCCACTTCTGCAAGAACTTCTGTGGTCTTCAGAAAAGTTTTCCTGGGTTTGAAGGTAAATTTGATTAAAAAGTGAAGGGGGGGGGGAGTTAAAAACAGAATCTTGTTAAGTCTTAAAACAGTGTATCACCAAATATACATTCAACAGGTCTGTAATTTCATAAGGACAGGAGCCTGTCCCATGGCCATAGTAGGCACACAGTAATTACATTTGCAAGAGAATATAATTTTCCACTAAACTTTCTCACAGGAGCAAAAATTAGTTATGCCTTTGAATATCTTCCATGCTAAATTCAGCATAGGCAGCCTGAGGGGCTGCAGGATACCGCCGTTAAAAAGGAAAAGCTAAAGGAAGATCCAAGGATTGTCAGTTATCTGTATCTCTAGATATAGATAATCCATAGATCCATACTGGATCTAGATATTTTTGTATATCTGTATATTAGGAATAGATTAATATCAGCAGCCATCTGTCTATGGCTTCTACATAACATTGCTTTCGGTATTTTTTCCCCATTTTTGTTGGAGTGTGGCAACAGAGCTATCTCGTGGGGCAGCCTACAGTTTGGAAAGTAATTAAATGTCTTTGCAGTTGATCATATTGCTGGGATGGAGGGGATCTGTGTTCTGTTTTAGTGACCACAGAAGAAGTACTGTATTCTATTAGCTAAACTACTGAACTTTCAGAGTGAGCCCTCCAAGTATTAGATTGTGTTTGTCTGTTGTTCTGTTGCTTGTTTGCTTCTGATGATTTGCTTCTCCTGTTTTCTTTCTGAACTCTTTCAAGGTCAGAAGCATCTAAAAGCCCTACTCTCCTGACTTCCTTAGCCCCCACAGATGAGTGACATTTCAGAGTTGCTCCCAAGGAAGCTTTGGTTGCTGATCAAAAGTAATAGCTCTGCTCCTCTCATGGTACATTTACTGAGAATTTGAGAGCAATCAAATGTATCATGAAGAGTAATGAGCTCTAATTTAGAGTGAATTGAACAGGCGAAATGCTGTATTTGCCTGAAATGCTATCCTTCAGAAACCTGGTTTTGTGGTTCAACTTTATTGCCCTAAGATCCTGTCACCCTGTAAGTTGATTCTAAGCTACTGTGTTCCCTAAATATAACAGCAAATAGTTCCCTTCTCTAAAATTAAATTTCATTATATTTAGTTTTCACTTTTTTATTTTCTTTTTTAAGAATTTTATACCAGGGCATCCCAGGTGGCTCAGCGGTTTAGAGCTGCCTTTAGCCCAGGGCCTGATCCTGGAGACCCACGATCGAGTCCCACATTGGGCTCTCTGCGTGGAGCCTGCTTCTCCCTCTGCCTGTGTCTCTGCCTCTCTCTCTCTCTCTCTCTCTCTGTCTCTCATGAATAAATAAATAAAATCTTTAAAAAAAAGAATTTTATACCAGCTTTTAAAAAAATTATTTACTTATTTTAGAGAGAGAGTTGGGGACAGAGGGAGAGAGAGAGAGAGAAAAACTCAAGCAGACTCCTTGCTGAGTGTGGGGCCCCATGCAGGGTGTGATCCTACCACCCTGAAATCATGACCTGAGCTGAAACCAAGAGTTGGACACTTAAAACCTACTGAGATACCTGAAGGCACCTATATCAACTTTTATATTTTCTCTGAGACAGAGAAAACAAATGAAACCTTTTCTAAAACTACAATATACATGCTGCTTTAAAGATGAATCTTTCCCTTCTACCTCTACTTTACTCACTTCTGTGGCACTAAGCACCTTTGCAGAACCATATGATGTCAGAGTGATGTAGTTGTGCTGTCATCACTTTCAGATAAGAGTATCTAGTGGGTCTGAAACTAGCACTGACCTTGTCTCCAGTAGAAGTCCCAGTTAGAGAGTGAAAGCTAAGTTATACTCAGAACTTTCCTCCTTACCTTCCTATGGGCAAGAAATAGCCTTTCACCAAAAAATAATTTTAATTTTTTGACTATTTATTTGAAGACCACACATCTGAGACTGAAACTAACCAATTGAGAGAAACTAGTTTAATTATGTTCATCAGATAACCGTTTCATTATATTTACGATTTCTTACAATTTATATCATAAATTCCAACTCATCATTCTTTTCTTCTCAGAAAAATCTGTTGAACTTGGAGAAGATCCATCTTCAGAGTGAGAATATTCTATCTGCCAAATGGTGATGGTTGGCATTTGAAGAAAAAGTAAACAGAAAGTGGAAAAGTGAGATAATTATTTTTATGAAAAGTACTATCAGTAACAATATACCAAAGTTTGTTCTTCAATTACTTTGGACTATAAATAGGCAATCAGAAGAGAATTATGGGAAAGATGATTCCAGATTTCTATTTGAGTTATACTAGTTCCAAAATGCAAAATTATTTCATATTCTCCCAGATATTAGCGCAATTAACCAAACAGCAGATGCCATTCTTTATGGACGCTTACTTATGTGCTGAATGAGAAAGATGCAGTAATTGGCTTGATCCAGATGTCCATGTGAAGTAATTGAGATTCAGAAATAGTAAAATTTCTGAAGAAATATGAAAGGGATACTAAATCAAAAACAGATTTTTTTTAAGTCATGGGAAACAAATTCAAGCAAGGAATAGTGCTTTAAAAACTAAAAATGTGCATTCACTAATTTCAGATGGCAGGGGTTTAACACTAATGTTGCAACTGTACTTTGTTTATAAGATACTTTACGGTCTAAGAGCATAACACTATTTCTTTAGAGCTGTTGGTTTCCTGGGCACAGTCAGATCCAAAATGACAATAAATATGTTATTCTGTAGCTCCAGTCTTTCAGAAATCTAACTATCATTCATTTCTAGTCTATGAAATGTGTCACAAAAATTCCTATGCAGTGTCTTGTTCTATCAAGTTTCTAAAATCAAGTCTAGTCATTCCCCAAAAATCTAAATATAGAAGCCTGACATTCTTGTCACATAGGGCCAACCCTTTGTCAATCAGGACCACTATTTAGAACAAAAGAAATGAATTCAGTTAACAGAATCAGAAAAAAAAAATTGATCATAGGGGTACAGATAAATTAGAGAATCAATAGGAAGCCAGGAAAATCAGATTTGAGGACTCGAGACTAGAAAGGTGCTTAGTTATAACAAAAATCCAGGTCATGTACAGGGACAATTGAGAGAAGGTGCGCTCATGGTAAGCTCTAGACCACCATGAGTACTATCTCTAGACCATGGATACTGCCAATTCCAGTGGAATAAATTCTAAGCCCTGCTTGTCATACATATTCAACGACCAGGTGAGGACATTCACATGGATGCAATTAGGTCCCTTGGCCTTACTGGAGCTAGAAATGTCTCAGGGAATAAGTATATGCTCCCTTTCCTTCCTTCCTTCTTTCCTTTCTTCCTTTATTCCTTTCATTTTCTTTCCTCTTTTTTGCTGTAAGGTAGATTCAGAAAGCTGAGACATCTGGCATCCAGAGGAATGAAAAGTGCTCATGAACATGTAATATCATTTCTCCCCTGGAGCCACATCCAATGGTGTAGAGAGGCAATCCCCCAATTGTGGCCACTTTTCACTCAGGAAAGAGAGCACTATTGACTAAACTTGTATCGTTTTTGTTTATCAGAGACTTATGAAACATAATTTACATCATTATTGTCAAGGTTTCATGTGTTCATTATAAAATAATTGGAAAACAGATAAGCAAAGTGAAAGAATCCTAAGTCATCCAGCCAAAAATAACAAAGTAGAGGCGTTTTGTTGTGTATCTGGAAACTTGAAAAAAGTTTGAAAACAAAAAAGTAGGGGCACCTGGGTGGGTCAGTTGGTTAAGCATTTGCCTTTGGCTCTGGTCATGATTTCAGGGTCCTGGGATGGAGCCCCACGTTCGACTTCCTGCTCTGGGGGGAGTTTGCTTCTCCCTCTGCCTCTGTGATCTCTCTCTCTTTCTCAACTAAATAAATAAAAACTTTCAAATAAATAAATAAATAAAATGTAGTTTTGTGTGTGTGTGTCTAAATATACATGCAAATGTACACACATACCACACAGAAATATAGTTGGATAACTTGAGAATACAAAACAACATACCTCAAACATGTTTCACCTTTCAGTTTTTCTACGTTATTTCAATTTACTTCATAAATTTCATTAAATTACTATATCATAATTCATTTAATGCATCCACTATTGTTGCCATTCGGGAATTTCTCCTCACGTGTCTTTCCTGTGATAAACTAACCTGAAATGAACATCTTTAGAGAAAATATATAATTACATTCTCAAGATAAATTTTTAGACTTGGTGTCTCACAGGATCAAAGTGGGATGTCTAATTGCCTTTTCTATGAAAGCAAAAGCTTCAGATTATCTAACTCTGACAGAGCTAGCATCCTGTAGTTAACAGCTGCTGACTTATAATTGGATCCATCCAAGGAACATTTTTATAAACGATAAACATGTTTACAAGACCAAAAGTCTAAATGTTTTCCCCTCTCTGCACTGTTTGATAAAGATAAGGCTCAGCAAGAGAGGGAACCCCTGATGGCCGATCAGATTGTCAGAGTGGAGTCTGGTCATTAGGGAACAAATTGAGGACTGAAAAATTCTCTTCACCTTTCTCTACCCCCGTGTAATAATTTCCAAATCCTTTTTACGCATCCTTCAAATGACAACTTAAGTACAGCCATTCACAAAAGCTTCTTTCTCTGGGAGTGATCCCTCCCTGGTTTTCACTTCTTTCGTGTTTTTCCTGCCACTTCCCCCCATTCCCTGGCCAGCAGATTTTGCTCAGTAAGTGTAGTCACTTTACACTATGTTCTCTATGCCCTCGTCCTCCTTGGATTCCACAACCAAGACACCATTTTTTTTTAACCTACTATTCTTTCTTAACTGACCTAGAAAAAAAGATTGATTTTCATTGCAAATACAATGTGTGCTAAAATTTTAGAATCTCTAATTACAGAAAAGTATAGATTAGAAGATGAACATGCTCTGTAATCCATTCCTCACACAGAATCGGTTTCCTAGAAGCCGCTGTTCTCTAGGAGTGTTTCCTGGGGACTCCTGTCCTATCACTATAGATCAGTTTTTTCCAGTCCACGTTTATAACCCAGAGAGTCAACTAGTCATTTGCAAATGATTCAAACTTCTTTCTTGATTTCAGGGCACTTACTTTCAAGTGCCTATTGTATTCCTTTGCCTGAAGGATGATTTTGTTCAGCATCTCTGTCTTGATGAGATGTCAGCCAGCCTTTTCCAGTCCTGCCTTCACCCCCATGCAAACATCCTTGTCTCAGTCCCTGGTGTGTCCTGAGATTCATTCTGGCTGTGCATATCTACTCCTTATCCCTTGATAGTGACTTGATAAAGAAAATGTGCAAATGGCTTATCTTGATCACTTGTTCTCCCAGTTGAAGAGGAAACAGTCATTGTCCTCAAACCACACAGTTGACCATGAGGAGGAAGTTGGGAGACAGAAAATGGATGCTTGGGGCACTCAGAAATATTTAAATTCTTGAGCATAGCCTTCAGACTATCCCGGTGCTCCTCTGCAGCTTCCATTTTTTAGAGGGGGTTGCAGAGGGAGAAAGAGAGAATCTTAAGCAGGCTACACACCCAGCTCGGAGCCTGATGTGCTCCATCTCACAGCCCTGTGATCATGACCTGAGCTGAAATCAAGAGTCAGAGCTTAACGGACTGAGCCACCCAGGGGCCCCTGCAGCTCCATTTCTAATCTCAGCTCAAACTGGATTGCTTGGTGTTCTCAAAAACGAGATTCATTTTTTTAAAATTATACTTCTAAGGCTTAGCTTCAGTCGTTGTTTTACTGAAATATTATTTATACTCTACAGGTTTTCCTGGCCCTTATCTCCACTAGCTCATCGCTGCCTCAAATAGATATAATTGCTTTTGAATCCGTATTTCCATGGCACATTGCAGAAAGCTCTGTTAAGGTACTGATCACGTAGACTTGCAGGAATTTATGTTTACATTTCAGTCTCTCTCAGTTAACTGTGAATTGCCAAGGTTAAGTCTTAGCTTAATAGACCAGAATGCCTAAGAAAGTGCTTTGACTAAAACATAAACTCAATAAACATTTACTAAATTCAATTTTTGTACACTTAGCAACAGAAATATCTCAGAGTTGTTCATATTATTTTTGTTAATTGAATCAGCTTCAACCATACAACATAACCATGTGAAAAGAATCTTTGAGTTCCTCCAGGATCACTGACATATAAAAGCATTGCAGTTATTCGTTGGTAAAAATGAGAGAATAGTTTGTACCAGGAACATGCTCCATAATCTTTTACAGCCTACTTCTTTCTGATGGAGCATTTCTTGAATGTCTAAGCACGGTGCCCAAAGCTGGAATCAGAGGTTATTGCTGTTTTGTATAAATGTGACAATCGTGAGATTCTCTTCTCTCAAAATTGGAGTGCTGTGAATAGCCATCCATGATGCAAGGCCAAGCCAAAAACATCCCCGAGAGGGTGAGACGGTGCTTTCTCTGTGCACAGACAATACAATCCCAAGTTGCAATGCACTCCATTAATTAAACAAGTCTGTGTGTCCATAATTTAATTTGCTGAAAGAATTCACAGGAGGGATGGGAAACAGGGTTTCCCTGCTTCCCATAAATGTAATTGACATAATGAGCAGCCTTCCCTTTTGAGTCACAATGCCTTACAGTAATACCTGCCTCACGTGATACCCAGCTCTCTTGGAGTGGCACAGAGAAATAATTTTCTAAGTGCAATTCAGCTCTGCAGAGATAGATATCACATGGCATCAGAGACTTCAGAAGTCAAGAAAATGAAAATGACTTCAGTGAACTCAGTGGGTGGAAATAGTAAAATCTGAGTCAAATAATAATCCCCATTAACTCAGACGACAAATTTCCCTCTTACTCTCTGTGTTTTCAAAGTTGGCAAAATTCGAAATGGAAAGAGAAAAAATCTGAGCCTGAAATGTGAAATATATCACGTTGTATTTTGATGAGCAGTTTTCAAAGCACTTCTGTATGCATCACCTTGGTGTTTTATTCATCAGGCTTATGAATGAGACATGTTTTATCATCCTCTTCATCATTACATTTTACAAATGATAAAACAGGAGATTCCAAGGATTTCGTAATCTGACCCTTGTGCTAAGCTGTTTCCACGATGTAATTTTAAGATTGTGTCAGCACTTACCACCGAGTCGGGATCATACTAGATGTTCAGCAATTACTTACCCGGTGAATGGATACAATAGCATTTAAAAAAAAAAAAGTGGCATGTTATCATGCCACTTATTCCTACAAAAATTTTAAGTTATTTATTTTTTTAAAAAATTTTAAGTTATTTTTAATGCTGACTACTGTGAAGTCAAATACCCTATCACTCCAATTTCCTCTAAGATGACAGTCACCAATGTTTGGATTTTTTCTTATTTAATTTTAAAATGGAATTTTTAGGCCTCCAAGATAAAATGACCAATAAAGATGAAAAGAGAGTCTTCGATTTTCTGAATGCACTTTAAACCTCTCTCTCTATCAGGGTTTAATTTCATTCTTTTGTTTCTCCCATTCACCTTACTGTTGGTGGCTTTTTCCCAGTTAATTATTTGTAACCTTTAGATTTCAAATGAAATCCCTTTCTTACTTTCCTGGGCTACATTGTTAACAATCATAAAAGAAAATAACCAGGGAGCTAATAAATGTCATTTTTTTTACATGTTATATAAAGTATTTGTAAAACGGTAAGCACTGTTCGAGTATCTTTAGAATTGGCTATTTAAGATTTTAATATCTGGCACTGAGAAAAATAGTACTTTGAAAGCTTTCATTTTATACCTAGGCTATAGAAATTTCAGCACCTACTGATAGGTTGTGAACATTTACAAGTGAATGAAACAAATTAAATGGCAAACTCCTACTAGGGTTTGAAACATAATATTTTAGTGGCTGCTTTATTTATCAAATAAAAATAGAACACTGAGCAACTACTCAATTAACTTAGTTTTAGGATTCTTTGAAGCAACTTGGCTAAAAATCACATTATATGTAGGAAGATCTATTTTGTATTTTTCATTAATTCAATCTATTTCTCAAATCTCTGAGGTCTTATGCTAGAGTCTCAGAGGATCACTGAGGCTATATGTTTATATCTCCATATCCGGCTCTATATCTATTACATCCTTCCCTTCAAGAAGATTGTTTGGAAATGTTAACCTGGGTATTTTTCATCTATAATACCTCTTTTGTCTCTCCTCCGCTGCTCCAACCCATTTTAGTTGACACTTTAGGCCTTATAGGGGGACAAGCTCAGAGGAGGAATGACACAGCAACAAAAAGAGTTGATTTCAAGCATCATTCAAAAGAAAGGTTTCAAAAGCATGACCTGTTGGTGTGAAAGAACTACCAGTGTAATGTAATGTATGTGCATGTACCATAGATAGGAGTTAGTTTCATCCTCTGGGCTGGGAGACTCCTACTCCCCATCACCTGCTCCATCAACAGGAATTTTATCAAGGGAGAGATACCAGAATCTAGATAAGTTTTAGAACGTGAAAGCAGAAAATACACTCTTCTACTTCCTACTCAGAGACGGAAGAAGAGAAACAACAGCCTTGCAGAGCTCTCTGAAAAACTGTACCATGGATATCAAGGGTGCTACATGTGGTGTCAAGGCCACAAAATTTACTAGGATCCCAGAGTGCTCCTGGAAAACAGCCAATGCTTCCCACATTCCCAGAAATGTCATCATGCATGCTAACAGAGAGTGGGACAGCACATTTGTGGAGGACTCAGGGTTGGGATGAGAGCCCATGCTTGCAAATAACAGTGTGGGCCTTAGGTCAGATTGCTTGTGAAATCAAAGTGCACTGAGTGGGTGCTCACAAGGGCCAGTCAGGACAATGGCTGTTATGGAGATGCCAGTATGGTCCACATAACCCAAGATTAGATTTTCAACCCCTTCTGCTGTTATTATAAAAACAAAACAAAACAAACAAACAAACAAAAACAACTCCAGAATTGTAGATCACTCATTCCTAGAGAGGAAAGGGGATCAGATTGAGCCAAATCCTAATTAATTCCATAAAATGTCTTCCATTGAGGGGAATAAGCTCAAAATAAAGATGAGTTTGAAAAGTTGAGCTTGTGAAAACTTTCATATGCAAGTTTTTGCTGTGAAAATGTTGTGTATTCTACATATATCAAATCTAAACAGTACTATGATAGTGAGCAATATAGTTCCTTAAGGAAACAAATCAAAGTTACATAGTAGCTCAAGGATAAAGCAGAAGAAAAAGTATTAGGTAAAAGTGAAGGATTACCTTAAGAGATAAACTCTGGGCAAAAATTCAATGGAGTTTGCATGGTATATTAAAATTATTAGACTTTTATGCCATTAGAATTAAGAGAAGCCATTGTAGGTTGTTGAATATGAGGATGACATAATCATATCGATGATTTAGGTTACTTTTGTAAAAAATGTGCACTATGAATGTGAGACTTAGAGATTAGAATGTTAATTGAGAGGCTATTGCACTTGTCCTTGTAGGGCATAATAAGGCAATAAGAGTAAAATATGAGAGGTACATATCACAAAGACGGAATTAGCAACATTAGATTTGACTGATGATTAACTATGGAGAAAGCAAGTTGTCAGAAAACAACTCAGATTTCAAAACTAAGGAGACATGAGTAAGATTAATGAAGGAGAGGTGTTGGCTGGTGGTTAATAGCATAGTCTCGAACATTTTTAGTTTTAGGTGGTGGAAGGACATCTAAGATGGCAGGTAAGAAATAAATCAGTAGAAGAAACATTTAATAGAGATAATTGTTGAAGATAGGAGGGAGACTGTTGAGGGCGAGAGTTTAGGAAAAGCAACTGGCCTATGTGTAGAGAACAAGAAGAGAGAGAAGAAAGAGCAGAGATGCTAAAGCAGAAAGGTGGGAAATTGGCAGAATGCCAAGACGCCAAGAAATCCCAGTAAATCATCTCTGATGATTGTTGAGAAGTCAGTTGAATAGTCAATGTGACTCACTAGGATCCTGTTGGTTCTCAGACTTATACAGATAATGTAGAAGCTGGCAGGTGTCTTCAAAGCAATTAGCAATAATGACGATGACATTGAATTATGCATGTTTCTTCTCCTGGATTTTCTAAGACTAATGCTTTTGTTGTTGTTTTTCCATGTTTGTTTTAACTACAATGTCTATGCATAGTGTTTCATCCTGAAGTTTTTATTTTCCAAATGGTTTTCCATTTTAAAGAGACTAAATAAAGGTTCTGACTGAGCTGTACTTGTGGGAATTCCTAGATCTTTTTATAGGAAGCTATTTTAGTCAAATGGAGTTGGGAATCAGATTTCCAGTTGGAGAGAATGAAGAGACATGCAAATTCAGAATATAGTTGTACAGCACCCTCCAGTTAGTGAAGAAAGAAAATTTTGATTCATCTGAGTAGCAACCACTAAACATCTGAATATTTTAAACAGTTGAGAGAATAAAAGAAGAAATAACCTATATGTTATTCAAGTTTTCAGAGGGCAAAGACATTGATAGAGACTGCTGTTTGCTCATCCAGATCCAGGCATCCTTCTGCTACTGGACACACAATGAAGCTGTCTGGTTCAGGGTCCCTTGTAGTTAGTTGAGGCCAGGAGACTAAGTTGTAGCCAATGGAATGTCAGCAGAAATGATGTGTGACATCTGCAAGCCTGACTCCCTCAACTGTAAATACATTCTGATCATGATCACTCTTTTTTTTTCTCATTGTCCATTTGGATGGAATAACCATTGGCATCTTAGAAGTTAAGCGTAGAAGATCCCCTATCAGTCTGATTCCTCAGAGAATCATGTGGAACCAAGCCCCTGTTAGGTATCTGCAGCTGCTGTTCAGGCTGGATTATAGAGAAAACTGAGTTCCCATTGTGTTTGAGTTATGATGCGTTTTGAAGTTTATTTTTTAGCAGCTTGTGTTATTTCTAATTCGGACACCCCCTATTTCAGCATCACTGGGGAGCTACCATCCTTTGTCCCTTCCTTCTATGTCTCTCTTACTGCCTCTTTCCTTCCCTTCCTTTATTTAACTATTATGCTCCTTCCCCCTCCTACAGTCCTTGTGCTGAGATCAATAGGTGGGGCTACTGGCTATGGTTCTTATTCCTTATTGTCAGACACGGTCATTCCTGTAATGGGTTCTTGTCATCTTCCAACTTCCATGCCATGGCCCTACATGCATCAAGGGATTGACACAAAACACATAATCATCCTAAGTGTCTAGTTTGGGAAGATGTCTTCTAACACATCTAGCTTCAAAAATCCTTGTCATCTCTTACTGCTATTTCATTTATACACGCTTCATTTATGTGACCAAGTGTCATATGCACACTTAATTCTTTGTCTTTACCTAAATGTGTTTTGAATACTTTAAAGTATGACATTCTCTTTTGGGCCACAGCTTCCCATTTCACTACCTTATTCACTCTGTGCACGTATGCTATCTTCTTTCACCATATCATCATTTCTTTTTTTTAGATTTATTTATTCATGAGGCAGAGAGAGAGAGAGAGAGACAGAGACAGAGACATAGGCAGAAGGAGAAGGAGGCTTCCTGCAGAGAGTCTGATGTGGGACTTGATCCCAGGATTCTGGCATCACAACCCTAGCAGAAGGCAGATGCTTAACCACTGAGCCACCCAGGTCCCCTGTCCATATCACCATTTCAATGGCCTCTGCTTATCCCTCTGCCCATAAGCTTTGCTTGATATGTGATCATCCAATGTCTAGTGGGTAGTATTTGAATATTAGTATCCAGTATCTAGATCGTACAGCCAATCACATAAGCTATTATTTCCTACTAAAAATCTCCTCATTCCCTTTGTTATCTACCAATACCGCCATGTTTATTTAGTGCATAGTGGTTGAGCACCTGTGAGTCTGGAGATCAGAAGAAAGGTCTAGAATGTAGTTATAAATGTGCACTAGATGGCATGTAAGGTCATAGGACTAGAAAGAGTCTCATAAGTATGAGACTGTAATTAGAGAAAGAGACAGAATCAAGTCTAAAATAACTCTTGAATAAGGGCTAGCAAAAAAGAATGAGGAAGAGAGTCCAGTGAGTTAAAAGAAAATCTAGAAGCATTTAGTATTGCTGAAGGCAGAAATGGTTCTTTGATTTCAAACAACAGAAAACAGATTAGGCTAACCTCAGGGAAACAAATTGATGGAAAAAAGTATTTTGAGGGACACAGAATTGAACAAAAACTGGAGAAAACTTTGAAACCATAGTTGGTTTAGGGTAATTAGAACTTTTTCATGATCTTATCTGTGTGTCTGCTAAAGTCTAAATATTGTTGGGTTTTGTGTTGTTCTGCCTAAAAGTTACATATCCAAGAATTTGTTATTCCAGGGGAAGAGTGGAAATGAAGATCTACAAACAAACTATATGATTTAGTGCTTAAAAATTATAAATCTAGGTAGTAAATTATGAATTGACATATATTACTTGCTCCTGGCTTGGCAAATATATCTTCGTGTGGAGAAATATGTGTAAAAATAGAACTTAGCTGAAATTTGGTAAGACATGGATGATGACTAGACCATATTATTGAGCATGTTTAGATAAATAATGACATTAAGACACACAATTTATAAATTATTATATAATTACTCACATAAATCATTTTTTGTTTTCATTTCAGAAAAAATAATTAAATCATTATGATCATTATTTTTGCATAATTTGATTTTTATTGATATGAAATTCAAGAAAATGTAACTATTCAACCACATAAACTTAAAGTAGATTTTTATCAAAATTGTATATTAGAGCATATATATAATTTGAAGAATTAAGAACAATTTTTTTAGACTTTATTTATTTATTCATGATAGACACAGAGAGAGAGAGAGAGAGAGAGGCAGAGACACAGGCAGAGGGAGAAGCAGGCCCCATGCAGGGAGCCCGATGTGGGACTCGATCCCAGGATTCCAGGATCATGCCCTGGGATGAAGGCAGGCGCTTAAACTGCTGAGCCACCCAGGCTGCCCAAGACAATTTTTCATATTTTTAAATATCATCTTTCTTCAAAGGTACTCAAAATTATCTTCAAAATATAGAAGGTAAAATGTAAGTTTTAATTAATCTCTAAATATATTAAGTCATTTATATAAACTAAACTTTATCTACATTAAAAATAATTAAATCTAAAAATAATTAAATCTTCAGTAATGTTGAAAAAACAAGAGTACTTAAAATTCTATAATTTAAAGTCTATTTGCCAAAATTAGAATTAACTATCATGCCTCACATTTGGTAAATATAGATGTACGTGCATCAAAATTTGAATTAATAGGGATTGTTAAAAATCACAAACGTTTCTAAACTACCTCATGCAAAAACACACTCACACATAAATTGTGCCGTAATATTACAGTGTGCCTCTGCAACCATGTATAGGGACACAAAATGAAGCAAGAAATAAGCATCCAGCTCTACTGGGAAATGATAGCTCATCATCCAGCCCAAAGCTTTGTCCATTTCTACACCAGCAGTGGTTATAACCACAAACCTTCAATGCCACCTAGGTACAGTCATCTTTTAAGGATGCTGGGCAAGAGATAGGGAAAGATTTTGCTTGAAGCTTGAATTGTATTAGGCATTAGAGTGGATGTTGGGGAAACAGATCACCCTGGATCATTGCTGAGCACTGGATCCATTTATTTATTCATGAGGCAGAGAGAGAGAGAGAGAGAGAGAGAGAGGCAGAGACATAGGCAGAAGGAGAAGGAGGCTTCTCCTGGGTGATGGACATGTCTATGTATTCTTTAAACAACAGAACCCATAATAGTGAACGTCATGCCTGTATCTCAGAGTTGTCCTGGTTCAGTGATCCCCTAAAGTAAAATTAGGGAATACTAATTAAATAAGGGGGAATAAATGCAGGTCAAGCAAAAATACAAGAGAGAACTGGTCAACTGGTTAAATGTGGCTTAAGTAATTTAAACATTGGATATGAAGTATTCACTTGAACTTAGCAACATGGAAGTCACCAATGACTTCAGCAAGATCAGTTTCACTAAAGCAGAGATGAAGTAAATCCAACTGAAATGAATTTAATTGTGAATGGAAATGAGAAGGAAGGAATAGAGACAGTGAGGCTTAACAAATTCCTTGAGAAATCACGTGGTGAATGGTGAATAGAGGTACAGGACAGTCGTATAAGGAGAATATAGTGTAGGAGCACAATTTTGTAAAATAAGAGATGCTGGAGAAATTTATTATGCTAAAAAACACCTAACATAAAGGGGTAACTGGATGATTCTTAAGATAAAGGGGGTAATTAAAAGAGCAGACACTGAACAGAGGTGACAGATGGAGGGCAGAGAAGAAATGGAAGGAATGACCCTTAGTATCTATCAGAGGAAGCTGTGGCCAGAAGACCAGGTGGACACGTTACAGAAATTAACACAAGAAGATTTAGGGATCTAGGGTTTGGTACATAGTTATTTAGATCTGAAACATTTTGAAAAAGCCCCTCTCCCCAACAAAATTACTTAGAATTCCAGGATACATACTGTGGTCTAAAGTTCTAAAGAGTGAAATAATTCAGGAAGGATAGAGGGGGGATCTCAAAAACACACAACACAAAATCAGATGCCATTGCATCTGTGATGAATGAATGGCTTTCAAAATGGGAGAAACCATGAATAAGAAGATGAAAAAAAAAATGGTACTCCTAACAGAAATGAGAAGGCAAACCAGATTGAGTGCAAATCTTTCTAAAAACACTAGAAATGTTAAAAGTGATAATGAGATATCTAAATAGAAATGCCTTTGGACCATTGCATCAGAATTTAAGACCAGATATTGGAATCTGGGAGTAATCAGCAAATACTTACAATCTTCTGTTAGCACATTAGAATAAGGAAGAGGAGGAAGAGGAGGTGGAGAAAGAAGAGAGGAAGAAGAAGAGGAAGAAGAAACCAAACACTTTAATTTTGTATGGGTAACATGAACACATTATAGCAAAATAAAGCATATTTTCTAAAAATAGATTCCTACATGTTTTCTTAATCCTACATTAAAAACAATGCGATCTTGTTTTGTACTTTTTAATAGAAAAACATTTATATTAAAAATGTACGCCGGAGAGTAGAATCATTAACTATATATGTAATAAGTTTAGTTTATTAAAAGCATTTTTATTGGTCTCTCTTAAAAGCAATGTCTCAACTGCCTACGCAAAGTGAGTTTTAGTAAACTAGTCTAATATAACAAGATGAAACTTTTACATTGCTTGGATATATCTCAAACCTTCTGGTTTATGGAGATGATCATGCCTTGCCTCCTAAATGAGCTAATGTAATTTGTGTCACTTAAATTATCACTGTGAAACTAGGAGATAAAATTTCAATCCACATCTAATTGGCAAAGCTTAAATTGCTAAGTAGACTGCGGAGAGATTCGAAAGTTCATAACGAAAGAATTAAGAAAGCAAAAATAAAGGGAAGTGTCAAATAAAAATATATTGAAAATATATTTGGAGGAAAGAGTCTGTAGAAGTAATAATATTGTGTTGGTCCAATCTCTCCCTCCAGGAATGCTAGAATTACATCAAAGAGAGGGATATAAAATACACATTTAAAGCATTCTCTAGAAAGTTTTAAGAGTTAAAATTACAACTGAATGAGAATTCACATTTTCTAATAATGGTTGAGACAGAATGGACTAAAGTGCTATTCTTTTTTTCAATTTTGAAAATTTTAAGAATATTTTTCCTGTTTTTATTTTATTATTTTATTATTTTTAAAGATTTTACTTCTTTATTGGACAGAGAAAAAGAGAGAACACGGGCAGAGGAGCAGGAGAGGGAGAGGGAGAAGCAGACTCCTTGCTAAGCAGGGAGCCTGATACGGGGCTTGATACCAGGAGCCTGGGATCATGACCTGAGCCAAAGGCAGATGCTTCACCAATTGAACCACCCAGGTCCCCCCCATTTTAAAATAAATTTTATTTTTTTAGAATAGTTTTAGATTTACAGAGAAATCGAGAACCTAGAACAGAGCTCCCATATACTCCATGCTCAGTTTCTCTATTATTAACATGTTATATTAGTATGATACATTTATTACGATCATAAATAAATCTTGCTACATTACTTTTACTTAAGCCCATATTTTGTTCTGATTGCCTTAGTTTTTACCTAATGCCCTTTCTTCTGTTCTGGAATCCCATCCAGGCTACTTCATTACAATTAGTCACCCCATCTCCTTAGATGCCTCTTGACTGTAACAGTTTCTCAGACTTACCTTATTTTTAAATGACATTAAATTGTTTTTGAAGAGCACTGGTTGGATATTTCGTAGTTTGTCCTTCCTTCAATTAGGATTTGTCTCATTTTTTTCTCCGATAATTAGACTGGGGTTATGTGTTTTGAGGAGAAAGAAGAGAGAGGTAGTTTGTGATTTTTATCACATCATCTTAAGGATACTTGGTATTGGCCTTAATCACTTGGCTGAGATAGTGTTTATCAGGTTTTTCAGCTGTAAAAATCATTCTTTTTTGATGTATAGTTTTTAAGATTTTTACTTATTTATTTATTTGAGGGGGGAGGGGCCAAGGGAGAGGGAGAGGAAGAAAGAATCTAGGGCAGACTCCATGCTAGCACCGAGTTCCATCTCAGGACCCTGAGATCATGACCAGAGCCAAAATCAAGAGTCAGATGCTTAACCAACTGAGCCACTGAGGCAGCCCTAAAATTATTCTTTGTTAAAACCTCTTTCTACAATGTGCTATTAAGAAGGAAGTACTATGAACAGCCACTGCTGTGGGGAGTTATGCTCCACCTCCTTGAAGTTGGAGGGAGTGGTATGGGTATCTACACAAATTATTTAGAATTTTTTTCTGCATGGTGATTTGTCTCTTCTTCCCTACTTATTAATTTAGTCAACCATTTATTTATAGCAGTGTGGGCTCATGCATATTTATTTTATTCTTTGGGTTATAATTAATATTCTTGTAGTTACTTTGCTGCTCAAATTATTCCAGTTTGGCCATTTGGCTCTTCCAGTTTGCTTTTATATTCCCTTGACATACTCCATTAATGTGGGCTTGGTTTTTTTTCTCTTGAGTACTTCCATACATCCTGACACTTGAAGATGCTCCAAGATCATCTTGCATTGTCCTTCTTAAGTCTTAACTGAAATCAGCCATTGCTCCCAGAATCCCTGGTTCCTTTCCTTAGAGAATGGAATTAGAGATGCCTACTGGGTGCTGCATATTCACTATGCTGGCACCAGGGCTTCTAGCCCCTGTCAACCCACAGAGCAAGGAAGGAAGTGCCCATATGCTAGTCTGTGCATGTATACACATCTACAAATATTTCTATATGTGGCCAAGTGATCTACATCAAGCTAAACATGAGTTCATATTAATGTCTTCCACTCTAATCTATGACCACGCCAATCATCCTAGACCTTTCCTATTGACGACAGTGATATTTTAAAAAGAAACAGAAAAGGTATTTTTTTAAATATATGAAAGAAAAGTAGAGATAGTGTTTGAGCCAAAAACTACTCCTAGTGTATATTTTTTTAGAGAGGGGATGCATGCACAAGCTGGGGGCGGGGGGTGCAGGTCAAAGGGAAAGGGATAGAGAGAATCGCAGGTTGACTTGCATTCAGCATGGAGCCCTGAAGGGGGCTTGATCTCACAACCCTGAGATCATGACCTGAGCAGAAATCAAGATCTTGACATTTAACAGATAGCCACCTAGGCATCCTAGTTGTAGTGCATATTTAATTGACATGGGTACAATTACTTAAGTGAAGCCTAATATTAGCCCAATTTGCATGTAGGCTAATGTTGTACATGGAACTTTGCACACAAGCAGGTGACATGGATGTCTTCAAGGTATAATTTGATATTTACCACTGCCCTGGCTATTCATAATTTATGAAATCTCACTGTCTGAGAGACAACTATTTTGGTTTTAAGTATTCTTGGTCCTTAGGAGCTCTCTGTGAAAATCAAAACAGACCTAAGGAATACCACACAGTCTATTACAGTTTGGAAAGCACAGAGCATTCAGAATTCTCATGCTCTTCCTTCACCAGCAGTTAGTTGGTAGTTAGACGAAGACTTAGGAATATCAAAGAATTGACTTAATTTGGTGGATAGCAAGGGTAAAAACATAGATGAAGAATAATGCCTTGTAATCTCATACAACATTAGACTTCATGCCCAGAAGGCAATGTGAAGCCAGAAGGAAGAATTCTGGATCTACAGAAGCTTGAGCAAAGAGATTTCTCAACAAGGGTTTGCACCCTAAATGTCTTCATCCCAATTAGTATTGGTGAGATGGATAATTCATGTAAAATCAGTCAGCGTGGCAAATTTATCTTACATGAATTAAACATTATTCAATGATTGAGAATATTATTTAAGTTCCTAAAAAGTGTATGACAATTTCTGTGATATAATTATTACCCACAATTATTTATTAGTCTTCACAATCAATAAAAGGTATAAAGATTTGTGATATATATATATATATATATATATATATATATATATATATCACATGAGCATTAGTTAATATTTAAACAGTCCCCATCTTTGGAAAAGCACAGACATTAAGACCCTCAACAGAATCCTGGTGTTTCTGGGAGGGGCTGCCTGCCTTCCCATCCCAGGAGTTGGACATGGGAGGCACTTCCTCATGCAGGCAAGAGGAGAGAGAGAAAGTAAAAGAACTCCACAAAATGAACAGTCTTCTCTTTGATAACCGCCCATGGAAAGAAAGAGTGAGGAAAAGTCAATTAAGGCTGGCTACAGGAGGGCAAAGGTCAAATCTAGCTCACTGACCTATTTGTGAATTTCTGAAGGAATCAATTCAGGGCAATTGGCCTCCATCTACCAAATATGTATTATAATACATATTTGTATTATACTACTACATATACTATGTAGTATACTATTCATAGTTTCCTCTTCAGAGGAGCCTGTTTGGACAGAAAGACAAGTGAGAAGAGACTTTAGTGATGGCTTTTTGATCCAATACCCTTGAGAAGTATACTACTACACTACTACTAAATATGTATTATAATTTTTGCCCTCAGCTCTGCCCTCCACAGCTCACCTGTGTTCTCTGGATGTCTCTTATGTCTCTTCTCCTCCTGAACTACTTACATGCATTTGGGTAGATATTTTCAGGTACTATTGTTTCTATGAATGAGGATGGAAGACAGGAAGAAAAAAACATCACAAAAACCTGGTTACCTTCCATTTTTTCTGGTTCTCTTCTTATCTCTGACAGTAAAGAAAACACAAAACTTTATTCTGGAATATCAGCTTCGTTTGCCAGGTGTAACCAGAACCAAAAAGTACAGCTGAGTCAGATCAGCCTAGCAGAAAGCAGATAATTGAGAGCACAGATTCTTGAAGACCACACAAGGCTGGGAAAAATCAGATATTGTCAGCTCAGAGAGGCAAGAATGTGAGGCTAGAGAAGCAAGCGCTGGCAAACATTACAGGATAGTTTTATTTCTTCATGGGGTGTGCAGACAGCCTGTATTACCATCACTTGAGATATTTATAAAAATGCAGGTTCTGGGGCCACCTACTGACTCATTGAACCCCACTGCTGAAATCATACATTTAAAGAATTAGTATTTTTTAAGTGTATGTTAAAGTTTGAGAAGCAGAGTTGCAGAGATGAGAAGACTCAAAATGTTTTTCCAGAAAAATCAGAGGATTCAAGAAAATTTATGCAGTTACCACAGATGGAAAAAATGTAGCTATTTAGCAGCAGTGAAGGTCTAGGCTAGAGATACTGGAGCTGGTAAGCAGAACACAGTGAGTTCTAGAGGAAAGGCCAGGTATCTGAGGGGGATACGACCCTCCGCACTCAAAAATTAGTGGGCACCCTAAGAACTCAGAGACACAAAATCAGGCCCTGCCCTCTCCCCAGGCAGGAATGTTGGAATTACCTTCGTCCAAACAAAACAAATTCCTTCCAAATGTAGGATTCAAGGAGGGAGAGAGGGGGGCAGGACACGGGAGAGTCCGCACAAAGGTTTTCAGATAAATTACCACCAATCGTCAGGTTTGGGGTTTCTTCTGCACTCATCCAGACGGCTCTTTGCACACGGAATTCATAGTTTCCTCTTCAGAGGAGCCTGTTAGGACAGAAAGACAAGTGAGAAGAGACTTTAGTGATGGCTTTTTGATCCAATACCCTTGAGAAGTTTTGATTCCAGAGGACTCTCTTACTCGGGGCCTGCAGAGTCCCGGTGGATAGTAGTGCTTTTGTGCAGGCGGTGATGGTTGTTTATACTCCCAGCCCCAGGAAGGCAGACACTCACAAAGGGCCTCCTTATTTCATGCCCGCATGTCCTTTGATCTCAGTGTGTCCTGCCGTCCTCAGGCCTGCCAGTCTGGGGTAGCCCTGAGCATAATCTCTGCAGAATGTCCCTTCCACCAGGGTGCAGGGTTGTGGCTGAGAGTGGAAAGCTCTCCTAGTAGCGTTTGTTCCTTTATAAGCACATTTTAATTTTTCTTCCTAATTGATGTAGTGGCATGAAAATATGCTCGATTCTATCATCATCGCACCATTCATTGAGCTCTCAGTACTTGCTAGCACTCAGCTCTTTGCAATTTGCATTTCTAACAGGGCCGTTTCGGAATATCTTGGGCTGTCATTAGCCATAACTGTCATTAGCCGCGTGCCATCTCAGGATCATGCTCAGCAATTAGCCAGTTCACTGGATCATGGTTCACAGGCAAATGATTAATTCCTAAGGCACCTCTGACTGTCTACACTGGCCAGGTGCAGAAGGTCCTTCCTATAGGATAGTGGCGGGACTGAGCCCTAGGAGTGAGTTCCTCGAGTTCCATTGAGCTCAGTTCACCACTCGTATGCCAAGACTGACGAATTTGGAGCATGTCTCTTGCTGATTGCACAGCCACACCATCTGGAAATGGCAAATCCGATGAAATGAATGGTCTGGACGCATACCCTTTTGCAGTTCAGCATAATGATGCTCTTATGAAGCATGACTAACCCAAGAGGTGTACCCAGAGTAAAAGCAGGGCTTCTCTACTAAACACTCACTGTGAACTATGGTGTGTGTGTGTTGTTGCAAACACCACAACCTGCACAAGAAGCAAAAAAGCCACAGAGCTGATCAAAAGAAAGCCCATTTGACCTAAACCTGAGTCTTGGTCAAGTGCACCTTCTTCCCTTCTTCTCATCATGCTACCTGCTCCTAGAAAGGCAGCTATATTCTGGCTTAAGCCTGGTAAGGTGTTCTCAATTTTCCTGTTTTCCTCATCAGACGCTTGCCATCTCACTTGCAGGGTAATTGTACTACCTAGTCAAAGAATGGACCTCAAGCAAACTGAAAAAAAAAAATTCCCTGTACTCTAGACCATACCATTTATTTAGGGTAATAATTGCCTCATTCAAAATTAATTTAAAGATTTTCTCACATATTCTCTAAATCCCAGATCTTTTTGCCCTGGTGTTCCTCCCCTTGGGTGTTTCCATTTTAAGAATATCAGAGAGGCAGTCACCATAACATAATTATTAATTACCTTTAATAAAATAGGGGTGATGACCTGTATCCCAGGAGATGTAAGGGCGGGCAGGTGCGGGGTTTTCCAGACAGTGAGAGCAAGCTTGCAAGGAGCCCTCCCTATTTGCACAAGTCTGACCTTTCCCAGGAAGAAGAGTTTCTAGTTAATCCATCCACTGATCTGCTCAATGAGTTCCATATAAACAATAAAATCACCTTAGCTTTCTGTTTACAAGCAAAAGCCACCTGCGGTCCTTGGTTGCCCAAATCTGATCGCCAGTAACATTAATCCTCAGGGCTTAAGACAGGAAGGGAAGTGGGGAGTCAGGAGAGAGGAATTCCGCAAACTGACTTAACATGAAAAGAACAAGGCTAATAAGAAGAGGAGAGACAGGGAAGGAGGAGCGAGGACATCCTTGTCTGCTCTTTTTTTATTCAATTTCAGTAAATAGAAGCATTACTTTCTCAGTAAATAGAAGCATTTCTGATTCACATCCTCTTTCCATTCTTTTTTCCCTTTTTTGCCCCATAACATTTGTTTGACTTGAGATGGCAGGTGTGAAATTTGGGCCCAAAATTGATGAAAAGAACATCCAGGTGCCTCGTGCTTTGTGCTCTCCAGTTTTGCACAAAGTGAGTGGAATCACACTAGATTTTGTCTGCATTTTGGAGATGTTCCTAGGAAGCTGACCATGGCCTGTGAAGCTCTAGGGGCTCCAGAGCAGTCAATGCTGTGTATTTCCCAAAACAACCTTTTGGGGGGAGGTTGGTGTGTTCCTATAAGTCTGTTTCTTATGTGTGAGAAACAACTTCTCTGTAAAAAATTCTAGAATTTCCCCGATAAGAAACAACTTCTCTGTAAAAAATTCTAGAATTTCCCCGAACCCTGTGTGTGATCACAGAAAGTACACGGAATTAAGTGACAGCAACACTGGACCCACTAACCAGCTGTGTCACTCAGTTCGTACCCGTTAATTTTTCTGAATCCCATCCATATTTGAAAAATGGGGAAAATATAATAGTGATACTTCGCTCATGGGATTGCTCTGCTTTTCAAATGAGGTAAGACACACAAGAGTGATCATATACTCTGAGATACTATACAGTCAGTAAGGGAGTGTGTATGTTTATTCAATTGGTCATTAATTTAGCAGATACTATCCAAATATCCAAAGGCCAAATAATAGCTGCTGGCCTTTGCCATTTAGGACCTTATGTCTAGGTCAAAAATAATGGGACAAAGAAAGAGAATTCCCGTTTATCTACAACTTGCTAGACTCCAAGAGCTTTGTATTAGTGTATCACTTAATCTTTCCTGCCAATCTGACCAACATCATGTTGGCCCTGATTTATTGAGAACTTACTATGTAGCAGGTGTGAGACTAAAAAATTCCAGTTAGCTCATGCAAATCCTGGCAAATACTAGAGGTGTATATTAGTATCCTCTTCACAGATGAGGAGACAGATGAGGGTAACTTGCTTGCCCATAGTTTGTGATGCCAGATTCCATCTTAGAACTGCCCACTTAGGGGGATCCCTGGGTGGCTCAGTGGTTTGGCACCTGCCTTTGGCCCAGGGTGCGATCCTGGAGTCCCGGGATCGAGTCCCACCTTGGGCTCCGGGCATGGAGCCTGCTTCTGCCTCTGCTTGTCTCTCTCTCTCTCTCTCTCTCTCTCTCTCTCTCTCATAAATTAAATAAATAAATATTTATTTTTTTTAACTTTTATTTTTTTATTCATGAGCGATAGAGAGAGAGACAGAGACAGGCAGAGGGAGAAACAGGCTCCATGCAGGGAGCCCGAAGTGGGACTCGATCCTGGGTCCTCAGGATCACACCCCAAGCTGCAGGCGGCGCTAAACCACTGCGCCACCAGGGCTGCCCAAATAAACAAATCTTTAAAAACAAAACAAAACAAAAAAAAGAACTGCCCGCTTATAAAGCCCATGCTCTCATCACCTGCATAAATGGGCATCACACAATTTATAGATAGCAAATCTAAGGTCACAGGGATAAAGCAATCATCTAAGGCTGTATAACACCAAACAGGACTAAGAGCTGAACTGGATTTCATTCAGTTGCAAAACCCTGCTCTTCCTACCCTGTCCCTGGCCCAACACCCAGATGTCAAGACCTCAAGCCAGACTGGGCTGCAGGATGATAGCATTTCATGGAAAGAGGAGTTATTTGACATGGGCCTCAGAAAATGGTTCCCTTTGACAGATTTTCTCTTTAAAGACTATAGGAAATCTTATTTATAGTGTTTAATATCACTTCTCATTTTATTAACATGACTGAGGTGGTATTTTTCCTTTTCTGTGATAACCTGCTGATTTTGTAGTCTGTATTATTTTATGATGCATCCTTTAATTTTTTTCTATTATTTCACACTGAGTGTTTTAATAGGCTTTTAGAAAATTTCCATTTCTTTCTCAAAAAAAAAAAAATTCTTTCTTGGAAAGGTTTTCTTTGGTGCATTTCCAGCTGAGGAATAGTCTCTCAAACTATATCAAAGGTTGTTAGCTCTCTGTTCCCTCCTATAGGTCTATGGAGATGAGCTTTTAATATTTATTTCTGAGGGCTGTTTTCTCTGTTTATATCCTGCTGTTGAAATGAGCAGTTCAATAAACTTCTTAATGAAGGTGGTTGGAGCATTTCCTTTTGCTTTCACTTCTATTGCTTTTGAGATGACAGTTTGGTAAACACTTCCTGTGCTTTTAAAATTTTCTGTGAACTTGAAATGCCCTAATAAATAATCCTCAAATCATTAATTGGCATAAAGAATCACTGAGCTTAGAATTATAATGTTTTTAGCAATCATGCTCAAGCTTATATTATCTCTAAAATAAATTCTACAATTCAATCTCCATAAGGCTTTTGTGATAAAGGCTACGTCTGGCATTAAGGTACATAATGTATTGTATTTCAACGTAATATAGGGCTCTGATCCTGTGACATTAAATCAGTCCTTCAGCATAAGAAAGGTGTTAGAGGCAGAAGGGAAGATTTCCTAGCGTCCTGTGAGAGCTCGGTTACACCATTAATCTGACTCCTAAATATTTATTATTTTTTATTAGATTCTCCAGTGAATTTCAAATAGGTTAAAGTGCTTTTCAGAATAGGCACTGAGAAAGACAAAACTCTATCTTTTCTAGTGTCCCACATCAGCTAAAAGATGTTTACTGCATGTCTCAGACTCCTGATGAGTAAATCTAGTCCCTGGAAATAAATTGTACACATTTAGGAGAACAATTTTTTCTTTGAGAAATAAGAATAAGGTCACCTTTTTTTCAGCAATAATATCTTAGCATCTTAAAAATAGACAAGTTACCTCCTAAAAAGTAAGTAATTGTCCACCAGGTAGGAAGTATTCACTGGGAATGATCATGCTAGGCTATCTCATCTATCTATCCAACTGTGTCATAAAGATAGAGAGCTCTGTCATCTCTTTATCTATCTATCTATCTATCTATCTATCTATCTATCATCTATATCTATCATCTATTATCTATCTATCATCTATCTATTCCCTTTATCCATCATCTCTCTTTTTCTATTATCTATCTATCTATCTATCATCTACCTATCACCACTGACTTACATGAAGGGAGGGATTTATTCAATCAAGAACCTGTTACTGCTGTATTCTATCAACATTATTTGAGCACATACCTATACAATGACTATAATACAAGTTCCAAGAGATCCAAACCATAGATATACATAAGGATACAGAGAATATGGTCTTTTAAAATTGCTTATGACCTAGGAAAAATCAAAACATACATCTAACATGTGTTTTAAGAGTAACACTAAAGCAACTGCTAAAAAGTGAAAGATGATATGGTTTGGATTTTTTTTTTTTTTGTTTTTATTTTGGTTAGTCAAGTGAAGCAGTGGGAGTGGAGAAGGGACAAAGAGATGTGTAACTGGCTGTGATCAATTCATTGTAAACACCACTGCACTCAGACCTCAGACCAGCCAAAAGATGATATGCCTTAAAGCAGCAGCAACTGGAAGGGAAACACCATGACCACACAAACAGCCCCTTGGAGGTGGGATGAACATGGGTAACTGGGATAAACTTCCTCTGAGGTGCAGATGTGCATTGGCTCTCAGAGCTAGACCGGGAAGGTGAGTTAGGGGCACCACTCTGAGCTACCCTAAGAGAGGGACTCTTCATCTGTATCCTCTTTTCTCACCAGTTCCACAAACTGGACATAAGGAGGACTGAGGTCCTACAAGCCCTGCAGTTCTCAGGCTTGATTCAGCTGGGCAGGTGGAGATGCTGTTCTTTTGTTCTTCCTTTAACTGGCATGCCCACTGTAGTGGGTAATACAGCCAACGAGAGTTCTGGTCTTCTGTAAGGGATGAAGAAGAAATTCCTGGACACTCTTGTGAAGATTCAGTTTCCAATTCTAGAAACTTTAAGGTCATCTATGACTTCCTGACTCTTATCCCTCACTGTCAATTTGTCCTGAAGGATGTCTGTCTAATCTCCCAAAACATCTTTTATTAGAGTTGCTCAGTGCTGGGCTCAGTGCCCAGCACACCCCAGACCCCATATGGCCACCCATTTTCCTGGCTGAGGCCAGTATCATCTACCGGAGTCCAGAGTTACACAAGTAATTATTCTGATTCATGGTTCCTCATTGCACGGAGGTGAACATAATTGTTAAGAGCAACAGTTTTTATTCAGACTGAGTCACATAATCCTAATCAAGTTACTAACCCTTTCCATCCTCACCTGTAAAATGGGAGCAATTCACATACTCACTTACTTATTTGGAAATATTCACCAAGATCCTAGGATGAGGTGGATGCTGCTCTATTCATGAGGACTACATCAGTGAACTAGACAGGAAAACATCTACCTTCACAAAGCATCCATTCTCATGGGTTTCAAAGAGAACAGAGACAAGCCCGTGCCCTGAAGCACGTCAGTGCTACCAGAGGATCAATACAAGTCATTATCCAGGTAAATAAGAATACTTCAAATGCATAAAATCTCTCTCGCCCTCAATATTTGCTCTAAGAAGTTATGAATTATGCATGTAAATATGTTATCAATGCACAAAAGAATCTAAATGTGCTTAAACACCCCGAGTGAAAACACAGCTCACCTGGTGAGAAACTGAGAGGAACCAGCTCACAAAGTTGTTGAAAGTAATCACTGATACATGCCATGCAAAGCGCCTAGCACAGTGTCTGATACACACTAAGAATTCACTAAACCTTAAGCAGAACTAGAGTAGTTTTTCAACTTGTTTTCAGCCTCCCTTGTGAACCTTGTGGGTCCTCAGCTGAGCCACCTGACCTCTTTCCCTGCACAAAACCGAGCGGTGCAGCCTCAGCAGAGCAGAGGCTGCCTGGCCCTGCCAGGACTTTCACATTCTGCTTCTCATTTACATTTTCTCCCCTCTCCTCAATGTGATCCTCAAAACTACGAGAATTTTATTTGTTGGGGGAAATCCATAAAAGTAGCCTATAAATCAGAAAATTAAAACCATCTTTATATTGGATGAAGCTGAATGGTTTAGAATTAGATTCCGTTGTAATTTAAAGCTCTGAAACATTCACGCCTGATATACACATTCATTCTGAGATACACAGAAGATGGAAAAAGAAATGCAGCCCAGACACGTTTTGTTTGCCTCATACAGAGCTTTACAAGATTGAATGTGAATGCCTTCCCGTGGGGTAGGTGCTCTCCATTCAGCCAAGGCCCCACCAGGATCTTTTGTTTTACTCCTAGAAGTCTGCACTCCTTAGAGTTCCTCCTGTCCTCTGTGGTTATAGAAGATTGCCCACCTCTGATACAGTTAGATAAATGATAACCCTCTCTCAGCCAGTATATTCGGTTAAAGGGAACAGCACCGTTTCTGTGTGCCAATACTTAACCCAACTCAAAATAGAAACCCAGAGAGTGTGTGCTGGCTTGTTTCACTTTAGACTTGCTAGAAATATCAGTAGTTATGTCTAAAGAGATGCTCAGTCCTCTTGCTTGTCCACGCCATATGAAGGGGCATCTTACCAAATGTTAGACTTTGGTCAAATTCTCTGAAGGAAAAGTGAATTCAAAGACTCAAGAAAGAAATACCAACTGCAGCGTAAATCACTGGACTCTTATTCTCATGGCTAATAATACTATAAATCCTAAAACTAGCCTATAACACTTTGGATCATGATGAAAAACATATCTAAGCAAAAACGGAAACGCTTTATAAACTATCCTCTTTTAAAATGCACAATTTATAAATCTAATAAAACAGAGAGGGTTTCTTTGGCTCTTTTTTGGGGGGAGGGCATGATAATAAAACTTCCTGGTGCTCTCAAATTATATTAGACATTTTATGTCATTTATGATGAAAGATGAAAATAATCACATTTCTGGAGGAAACTCCTACATCTTGAATTCAACAACACTTTCAACTTCTAGAAAGTGAGATCTAAGAAATCACAAATTGGAATTTAAGTCTATGTTATTGAAAGGAGATTGGAACTAGTTTGTGAACAATTTATGATAGAATTATAATGAGTTAAGGGTAGAAAGTGAAGCATTTCAAAACTCTTATAGCAATTTGACTTTGCTGCAACATTATATTGCATTTTACAAAAATACAAGTCCACTATGGGCTGGAAATTTTAAAAATGAAAAGAAAAGTTCACAGATAGTGTGGAAGTTGCTCTTTGAGCTGATAACAGCTTTAAAAATAATGCTAATGCATCAGTATGGTAAATTTCCTGAGCGCAGGGTTTTGATGTCAGGCAGACTGAAGTCACTTCTGGTTCTGCATATCCAGCCCCTGTGACCTGAAGATGCTTCTTTCACTGACTGAGACTCAGTAGACCCTGCAAATTGAGGGTGGAAATAGTACTCACTTTAAGTGATCCTTTGGGGAAACAAAAAGAGATAATGTTTATTAAGAAATTGTCATATTAAAAAAAATAAATTGGCATATTTCATGGGATATTTTTCTTAAAAATCTGTTACAGCTAGTGGAAAAGGCAATATTTAATATTTAAGTACCTATTGAGTACCTAAAGAACTTGCAGGGAAAAAATAAGTATCGTTTCAGAGGATTGATTACAATGATGTAACAGTTACATTTTGTGTATAGAGGCTAGATTGCCGATCAAATAATACTATAGCATCTAGCATTAAATGCATAATTAAATCACTCTAACACAAACACTGCTCTGTGGGTAAATCACATTTGTAGGATTATTTTATATGTTAAATGCTAATCTTTTTTTCCTTTTTTACTTTACCATAGAGATATTATATATATGCGCATATATGCAACTCCCATGTCTTTTTCTTGCCATTCTTGGCCAGATCAATATCCCCTGTGCAATTTTTAAAGCAAGTATCTTGTGCTGCGATAGGTGATATTCCTTGTCCATTTCAACTTTCATATTTCTCACTAGACCTGTCCACAAGCATGTTTTATAGCACCATTACCCAGTCCCCTTAGTGAGACAAATGCTTTTCCTTGGGCAATTGAAGCAAGGTTACCAATTTGTATCATCTATGAGTCAAACCCCCAAATTCTCTGGGTTTGACCAGTTCTGCCTCAAGTAACAGCCTCCTGAAGTCTCTTAGAGCTCTGCCAACTAATAGAACCTCTCTCTCCTCGGATGAGAAGAATAATCATAAATATGTGTATTTTGCTTAGAGCATCCAAGGTGTGTGTGTGTGTCTGGTTTTTTTTTAAGATTTTTATTTATTTATTCATGACAGAGAGAGAGAGAGGCAGAGACACAGGCAGAGGGAGAAGCAGGCTCCACGCAGGGAGCCTGTCACGGGACTCGATTCCGGGTCCCCAGGATCTGATCCTGGGCTGAAGGCGGCGCTAAACCGCTGAGCCACCCGGGCTGCCCACATCCAAGGTGTTTTCATATACATTGTTTTATTTACTCCTCACAACCCAGTGAAAGGAGATGACTGATCTTCACAGCTTCTAGAAGAGTTCTACAAGCTCCAAAGACAAGAGTAGCTGAGCTGTTAGAGTCCATATATCAGTCCTAGATGCCTTTGGACCAAGGAGTCGTCAGGGTGACAAGTGCTTGTTATTTCTTTCATAAAAGATTGCTCTCTGCTGAAAGACATTATGTACCTCTAGTACACTAAGCCATACGCACTTCTCTTCATTCTATATTGTATTTGATTACCGGATTTTCTTTTAATGAAACATTTATAATCATTTCCCTTACAACATCAATGTTCTCAGTTCCAGGAAAAATAAAGATTCATTAAATTATCAAATGCCAGTAATCGTTTCATTTAAGCCAGTAATGCCATATACATATAAATACCCAGAAAATATTTTAAGTTATCAACAAGGCTTTTATTCAAGAAGATAAGTGGAGGATACAGGCAGAAAGCACAAGCATGCTTTGCCTGTGTACATTTTCTATAGAGCAAAACTGAAATGAGAGAAATAGGTGATTGTTTAGGAAGTTTGTCTAAAATTGAGCTGTTTTGCAGTTTATCCAAAAACTTACATTTGATGTATTTTCCTCTAGGGGATAAAAACAAGCAAGTGGCAGAGTCAGGCCTGCACGGAGTCTCCAGACACCAGACACAATTTTCTTCCTACCCCTCTGCCAGGCAGTCAACGATGCTATATTCATGACCTAACTTCCACATCTTGCCAGCATGTTCCATGTGTAATCCAGAGCTGTCTACCTAGGATCACTGGTGTGTTGCACTATAGAATCCGAAAAGCCTAAGATTGTGTTTGCTACGGTTGGGATTTAAGCCTGTCTGAATATGCCATTTTCTAGCCAAACAAACCAAACCCAAACCGAGGGAAATCTGCCAAGACAAACTTTCAAACCCCAAGTTTAAAAACACTGGAATTACCGTCGTGCAGCACTCCAATGTAAATGTTGTCACGTTGGGCCAGACCATCAGTTTAGGAGAGGCCTGGACTATGGGAAGGGTGGACGGAAAAATTATTTCTGGTGAAATTGACTAGTTCTTGTTGACAATGGCAGAAAATGTGGCTTACTCGCCCCACTAGGACTTCTCTTCTTCCTCCCTAAGGAAACTCTGATTTTTAGCTGGACACATTGTCTCCTACCCAAGAGACTGTAATTCCCACGAGTCTTCTTCCATATTAACTCACACTGCTTTGATTCAAACCCCATCACTTCTGGGCCACATTGACGCAACAACCTTCCAACTATTTCCCTGCCCCGCATCCTGTCTACCTATGTGCTGTTTTCACATCATTGAGAGAGCTCTTGACAAAATCCTACATCTAATTCTATTCGTCCTCTATTCCAAATTCTTTAATGGTCTTTGTGGTTTAGAATACTATAAGGCTAACTCCTTAGTTTGGCACACAAGACCCTCAAACTGGAGACCATGCCCATCTTTTCAGCTCTATCCTTTGCCATATCCCCCAGACATATGTTACAGGATTACAATAGTATCTTCCCCAAACCTTTCCAAAGGACCAAACCCCTGAAACTGTTACTTCATAGTCTTTGTAGAAACATTTAGTGATTGTTTTAGCAATGCAAAAGCACCTCCTGATCTTACCCCTTTTCCAGGGCAGAAGCTAATATTCTCTGCTGTGTTCTCAGAAAGCATTCTATGTATTTTTATAGCTCTTTTAACAGCTTCTTTTATAGATGATTATTTCCAAAAATGGTATGTGTCATTCTTGGTTCACCCTTATGTCTCAGCATCTTTTTTTTCTGTTTTATTTATTAGTTTCCTTTTCTAACATCTTTGAAAAATCATGGTAACAGAGGAACTTATTCATTATTTTTCTGTATTTGAAAGATTCTATATTTAAAGTTTAAAAGTTCTATTATTTAAAAGATCCACAAAAGGCAAAGGAAAAGAAAGCACTTGCAAATTGCTTCTTTCCAAACACTCTGTCTTTCCAAATTAAGGACCCTAGAATTTTCTGCAAATCTGTTCTCTGACACATAAGAAGAATATCCCATTAGTGGACTAGTCTAACTCCTTGTGGCATTGTGACTGCTTATTCCACCTTTAATGAAGGTAAGCTGAGCTATTTTTGCCGGATTTCATAGGATTATGAAACTTGTCACTGGGTAAAATCAGGATGTCATCCCCAGGACCTGGAATGGTATGGTTGTGTCCTCCCCGGCCCTCTTCAATCCCTGTCCATGCTTCAGGAAGGGACCATTTTAAAGCTGACTCAGGTGCAGAAGTAGAAGCTGAAATAGTTGGGGGAACTCCTTCCTTCACCTGGAGAGTCACTTGAACTTGGCCTTCACCTGAAACAAGGTAGATGAGTTGCCTCAACTGGGTATTGAAGAACCAGTCGCAACCTTGGTCCTGACCAGGTAATGGCAGAGATGGAAGGGACCGTCCCTCCTACTCCCACACCTTACAAGGATGTCAGGGTAAGGCCATAGGACTGTGTGCACTAGCAGGAGGTAGTTTCCAGGAGCAAAGCTGCCAAATGTGGCTGAGTACTGCAGGGATCTGCTGATCCAAGGGGTTTCAAATTGCAGTGAGTAAGTCTCCTGATCCAAGAGCAGAGCCATCCAGCCATATAGGTTAGACAATGTGTCACGTACATAATTGACAGTGGTTGTCTTATTTCTGCTGTCGGTTATGGTTAAATCATAAGAAACATTTGGAGCATTAGCTAAACCAATAGACATATGATGAAAGAGAACATCTTCCCCACAGACACTACACACAGACTCAGAATATGTGGGCAGTGAATATACATGAAATTGCTTAATGGTAACAGATAGTTGGTGATTTCGGCAAGCTGTTGATAATTTTTACACTCCTAATATAACTTTCCTGTGTCTTTCCTAGGAATAGGAGATCCACTGAGGTGCCAGGATGTAGTAAAGGGCTCCTTTAACTGCATTCCCCAAGTTAAGATCCTAGACATAAATCCTTTCTTAGATAGTAGAACTTGGAACTGAGTCATATAATGCTCTTAAGATTGAGACAGACTGGGATGGAGACTCCGTGGTCTATGTTATTTAACTTAATTAGCTTAATTGATACTTAGAGTAATTCTGTGAAATAGATGATCTTATTATCCTAATTTCATCATTATTAAAATATCTTTTATGTACTCATGGTCAGTCATTAGCTAAGATTTACAACATGTAGATTCCCAAATTCTCTGCATGGGAACAACCTTTGAACTGATGTGATCGTTATCTTTGAAGGCAAGTTTTTATCTCTTGCAACTGTGTTCTCACATATCTATTCTAGCATTGCTTAGAAATCCTTGACCTGTACCACGGGGCATCTGGTGTTAAATGAAAGAGATGGATCTGGTGGAAAGCCATGATCTGATATTACCAGGTTTTCTTAACCAGTAGACATAGTCTACCAGCTATGTTCAAAGCCATAACTAGAACTTTCCAAAGAAGGTACCATAGTCATACACTTGTTTCTTGCTTCCCCTTTCTCCACAATGTATGGAGAAGACAAAGACAAATTCCAAATTCCAAAGACAGAGAAGCCTGCCAATGCTGCTCCATAAGTCTATCTTCTTATCTACTCAGATACTTACATGTCTGAAATTTACTGTCAAGGTTTCAGTGATAAAAAAAAAAAGTGACTTTTTATGCTAGACTATTTGAGAACATTTATTTCAATCACAGGTTCATATAGAGCACAAGTATAGTTACATCAACTGGTATTATGTCATTTGGAAGGTCATGCTCCAAATTAAAATGATCTTGCTCATTGTCTTGACACTATATCTAAAAGTTTATCATTACATCTTTGTTCCAATGCAATAAGACTTTTAAATCTTCAATAGTTTTTTTAAAAATAACTAATTGTCCTTCAATTATTAAAATACTGTTACTAGTAGTTGAACAGAGCACTAGGTCTTTAGACCACTTTTCAGAGCAGTCACTCTGTGGACTAGATCTAAGCAGAGAAGAATTGGCTCAGAGATACTCAGCTAGAAGCAAGGGTAACAGACCAAAGTATGAGAGCACAATGTAGTACCCATGTTGCTCCCAGGTTTAAAGGAATGATAACAAGATTTTATTGAGTGTCTATTTCAGCCCAAGGACTATTCTAGGCAATTTATAAATGTTACTCATTTAATTCAATATCCTAAAATGAAGGGCATCATCCTGATTTCATAAAGGAGACACCTTGGGCTTTAGAAGTTTAAGTATCTTGCCAACATCATGGAGTTAGTGTAAACATTGGTACTGAAGTTCAACATGGAGACACTGGGGTCTGAAACAGATGTATTTTGGTAAGTTCCATGGGGTCCCTTGATAAAGTTTCATCGGGTGGCAGCACTAAGAACAACCTGTCAGACCCCAACAATTTCATAAAGCAGAATATGTCATGTCTTTTATTTTCCTTCAACAGATATCTATTAAGCACCTACTATATTCCAGCACCTTTTTTAAGTTGCCAGACATAAACAAAATTGAAAAGCCTGTTTTCTTATCAAGTTTATATAACAGTGGGAGTGCCTTTGCTTTTATTTGCTTTGTTTTCTGCTCTGACTATACACATTTCCAATATTGACAAAAACATACCACATTGTGGACTCTTGGGTGTGCATATTTGAAAAACCATATGTATACTCTACCAATGGTAAACAACTAAAATGTTCTTGTGTTTAAATTAGAAAAAGAAAATTATCCGATGGAAGAGCCATGAAGAGGATACACACTGGCCAATTGAACTAAAAATATCAACTAAACTGTTAACACCTACAGAGTATAGTGTGAACACTGAATTTTCAAATCTGTTAAATAATGCAATGCCTGATACATACTGAATATCCATTTAAGTATGTGCATTTGTAGATGTCTTAGCTGAGTCACCAGTAGATTTAAGGGTGTTTTTAAAGTTACTGAACAAATATCCCATCCCACAGTGGCAATGACCAAATAAGTGCATATATATATATTCTGATTGTGATCATTGAATGTATCAAAATATAATTATTTTCCAACTTCGATATGAGTTTTCTTGAACAGCAGAAATTATGATGATGACAATCTCATCTCCAATTCACATTTCCTAAATTTTAGTATATTGGTTTTTTTTTTAAAGAATTTAGCACATAAAATTCATGCAAAGCTACTACTATATAAGAAATAAATGATTTTATTTAAGTTAATGTTTCTACTGATCTGCATAATTCCCTTATGTTTATTCCATCTCTTATATTCACTGGAATAAAGAATAAGAAAACAATAATAAGTACCAGGAAATCAACCTCAAAAACTAAAAAATAATAATAACTCATATTTTAGGAAGATAAAAGCATTTGCATGTTAATTTTATGCTTTTCTAATTAACATTGTAAATGTTGACAATTAAAAAGCATTCTACAACCTCTGAGAGGTCAAACATTTTAGCAAGTATTTCCAAAAAAAAAAAAAAAAAAAGCAAGTATTTCCAATAAGGCATTCTACATATAAATCAATAAAATGATTACAGTGAATACATAGGAAGCTAACGGCCTCACCTGTTACCAGGTAAGCACTTTTAGCAGTTTATTGGGCTCAGCCTTACACTTTCATTAGCAGTCTTACCCATCACTTTGAAGTCATATTCTTTGAGCTCATGACTGTTTATCAGTTATAAGAAATTTATGATTGAATTGTATGATTCTATATAAATTCTATATAAAGTCACAGACCTGACATTTATTAGGGAAGACCCCATGCCTGTAACTCTTGTGTGCATTAATAACAATTTTAAGTGAAAGTAAAAAGAAAATAAAGAGTGTCTTTAACTATAGGTCCACCAATAGGAACGTAAATAATAAATATACAATGACAACAAACACTTTACACATTGAAAAATATAGGCAGAATTGTTTGGTCTTGAAATTGTAGGGAACAGGGACCCATGCATTTTCTAAGGACTAAGACATGATATGATACAAACGGTATTTATTTTAAAGAAGATTTGTCTGATGGATCAGGGAAGGTGGAAGAGCAGGAGACTCAGGAGTCACTAGGTAGTAATTAATGTGATAAAAGAGGTGAGATGAGCCTATGTGGAGATACTTAGTCATAAGAGATGGTTGTTAATCCTTCATACGCACCATATTCTTAGAAGACAACAACATTTACACAGTGGTGCTTGTTTAGCTCAGAGAGATACTCGTCAAACACATCACTTGCCTCCATTTTACTTGAGACTTAAAAAGAATAATAATCCTTAAGATGTTCCACATGTGCTTTTCAAAAGCTCTTGTAGCTAAGCCAATAAACCAATTAGATCAGCCTAAACACATTCTTACCATTTTGAGAATTTCCTGTACCTTATGCATGTGTAAACATTTAAGGCATTATAAACATTGTAAGAGTAGAGAAACACAATTCAGACATCTGTTTGTCAAAGGAAGTTCTCCCAAGTTTCTATTTCCACAAATTTCATAAAAATTTTCACAGAGAACTATCAGTAGATGAAAACAAACAAACGTGGATCTAACATGCGGACAGTAAATGATTATCAGCACTGTAATTCCATTATTTAGTAGTCCTAGATGCCCGTTCATGTGCTATAGCTTAATCTGAGAATGACTAAGGGAAAGAACTAATTTTCTTAGAAAAAAAAATTCTAATTATACAAACATACATACTTATGTAAACACCTTCACAGGTCTTATAAAAGAAAATTTTAATTAAAGGGTACTCTAGCAAACATAAATCAAACAATCCAGAATGCTTTAAAAGAGCACCAAAAGGTGAGCCATTAAAAAAAAAAAAAACGTTGGGGTGCCTAGGTGGTAGAGTCAGTTAGCATTTGACTCTTGGTTTCAGCTCAGATTGTGATCTCAGGGTCAGGAGATGGAGCCCCTAAGTTGGGCTCCACTCAGAGTTTGCTTAAGTTTCTCTCTCCCTCTCCCTCTGCACCCTCCTCCCCCCAGCCTTGCGTGCACGCACACACACACACACACGCACACACACACTTTCTCTCTCTCTCTCAAATAAATCTTTAAAAAAAAGAAAACCTATCTGTTCTGTGATTTACATTTTACAAAGTGTCACTACATATACAGCATCGGTCATGATGATGGTGATGAGGATGAATATTTCTGTCTTGGCCATGACAATGACTTGGTTTCCAATAGATATAGTTTAAAGGGTATACTATAGACAAATTCATACCATTCGTTACTACAGGACATTGACTTTCAAGTATCTCCCTCGTCTACTCCCCTCCAAAACCTCCCCAACAACACCCCTATCACCCTCAGTCATCACACGGAACATACAACATTCTCCTGAAGCCTTGTTTTTAATCCTAAAAATTTATATGAGCTTCAAATATTCTGTCATAATGTGTCCATATTCATTGTGATATAAATGGTTCTCCCCACCTCCAAATCTTTCAGGAAAATGTAGTATGTTCATCACCTGGCTTTGAGGACACCAGCACACTATGTCATATATGGCCAGCTCAGTTGGAGAAGCACTTCTATAATGTTGAAATATCAGGTCCCAGTGAACTAAAAAGTAGGTACAAAAAGAATATTCAGCCCTAAAGCTGCATCTCTCTTCCTATTACCTTGGTACTCATTCATCCTTCTAGTATGCGTGGGAAAAATATTAGGCTGCAACTCTCAAGGAGAGGAGACCTCATCCTTTTAGTTCATGATACATACTGACTTCCCAGCCAGAGAAGAGCAGACCAATGTAATACAAAAGGAGAAGCCAAGAGGTTAAGACACCAAAAGAAGAAGAAAGAGTTACCTAATACGGAAATATAAAAACTTTTGATTTCTCTCCATTCCTAGTTTTTAGTTCTCATTTCTTACTATTACTAGCCATTTGCAGTTTTTTATTCATTAAAGTACTTCCTTAGGAATTGAGTCTGACATTCCCCTAGAGGTTGGATTCTTTTTTTTTTTTTTTCTGGAGGTTGATTCTGACCATGTTCATTCACCTGCATTTTGAACTTTTTTTCCATCAAAACGGAGAGCTTCACAGTTAACCACAGATACTGTTTTCTACAAAAGGGAAATAGACACAATATGCTATAGTCCTACCTAGAACATTAAGAGATTAATTCTCCATCTTTGCCATTTCTTCCATGAGTCAACCTTGGGCCAAGTGATAACTTAGCTTCTTAAAGTCTTCTAATTTTCTCCTTTGACAGTACATCTAGAAGTTACTAAATTGAATCTGGTCATTGTTTTGATAACTTTTTTTTTAATCACAGTCCCATTGTGGTAAAAAAAAAAAAATCACCTTTTATTTATTTGTCATCTCAAGTCATGATGTTGTACCACCAGGTCCATTAGACATTTTATGCAGTGCATAGCAGATAACAAAAAAATACCAAATCTGTGCTCGCCCTTGGGTGAGTGTAGGGGCTAGTGCATCGGGGATGGGGTTGGGTGGTAGGAATGTACTTAGGCCACCAGGAGCCTCTGCTGTACATTTGGGGGGGCCCAACCCCCCAAAAGTCATGCACAACCCAGGCTATGCGATGGGGCACAAGAGGGACAGCCAGGCACCTATCTCATGGTAATGTGCAGAGTCCAAGCCTTTCTCCCCTGTGCCAGACTGCCTGGATGGGGATCTTTAGGTCCTTCCTGTGTGGCCTAGTCCAGCCTGCCCAAGTTCCAACAGTTCTATCAACAGGTTAGCTGGCCCCCTGGCCCCACATCCTGCCACCTGCTCGCCAAGGATCCCAGGGTGGGCGAGGGACCTTGGCCAACTCTGGGGTCAATACTGGGTCTCTAGGGAGGCCAGTGGTGATCCAGAATGGAAGACAAGCCAATTTGGAAGCAGATTGGATCTAGCTTCATTCAGCATTGCTACTAGTTATTTCATAATGACAGAACCTAATAGATGCATTTTATATTTATGCGTCCAGCCTTACATGGGAGGATGGTAATTCCCAGAAATTCCTGGGGAAAGTTGCCATTGTGGAGAAGTTGCCTAGCCTTTTGTTCCAGAAAATCCAGCAGAGCACCATAGTTCAGGACCATTAGCCCAGCCAGACAGGCGTATCACAGACATAGTTGTGGACCAGCTCAAGGCAATGAAGATCCCATCATGGGCTTCCCCCAGATGTTCCCACTAAATAACATCAGTGATGCATGGGTTTGCACCAGTGGCATGTTCAGACTTGCCCTGCACCTCTTTGGCTGACTTCCTTCCAGGCTGGTGTTCTTGCTGTTTCCTCATCCTCCTCTTCCTGACACTATTTGCAAATGTCCAGGTGCTCGGAATACCAGACACAAAGGAGCAGGGCAGCAGTGGGAGCGGGTGCTGTGCGCAGCTACTCCAGCTTATTCTGTGTGATGTTTGAATGCTGGATTGCTTGCATCTGACTGAAGTGTTCTCCATTGTCTGCCTTGGAAAGACTTAAGTAATGCAAAAGGTTGTCTTTGTTTGTTTTTGTTTTAATCTACTGACAAGTTGCTCAGTAACCCAAAAAATGTGAAGGTGAAAGCATCTGCCTCACTGCTCAGATACTGATTTGTTTGGACGCTTCAATGTCTCATAATAAAACAATAACAACAACAACAACAACAACAAAACACGAAAATTTTCTTTAAAAGAAAAAGACAAGCCCAAACCTAGTAAAACAAAGAATGTGGTAATATCTCTGCTGGATAAGGGACCATATTTACTGTCATTTAAGGTTCACCAAACACAAGTTAATTCAATGACTCCAGGGAATCCAGCTAATAAGCAGAGAAGCCATAATTCAAATCCAAGTCTGATGGACCCTGCAAGGGAAGAAGTCCTTGATCATTTTACTGACCTGTGTCCCTCCCTTTAAAGCCCAGCCCAGATAATCTAAGCTCTTAAATGTTCTTTTCCAGTGTAGATAATGTTCTTTCAATTCCTATTTCCCCAACAATGTATGCAAGTAAATGAAAAACCAAAAATAATTTTAAAAAAGGAATGGCCTATTAAGGAAGAAGAAAACCTAGAAAAGTAAGCCTTTGTACTGTTTAAGCCTTTTTTTTCATTATTTTAAATTTGTTTTCTGAAAAGTAGTAAGAGAAAAAGACTAAGCAATTCTAGCCTCTGGCAAGACTACTTAAAGAAATCCCCTCATGTTGACTCTAAGATGGTGCATTGTTGCCTAGGTATATTTTCACCTTAGAATTACAGTACATTTGGGATGTCTGGGTGGCTCAGCGGTTGAGCGTCTGCCTTTGAGCGTCTGCCTTCGGCTCAGGGCCTGCCTGATCCCAGGGTCCCAGGATTGGGTCCTGCTTTGGGCTCTCTGCATGGAGCCTGCTTCCTTAACCCTAACCCTCTTCCTGTGTCTCTCCCTCTCTCTCTGTGTCTCTCATGAATTAATAAATAATATCTTTAAAAAAAATTACAGTACAACTAGTCTTCTCTGCAACATAAAGTTCAGAATTCCAAGATGACTTTTAACTCTGCTTTTAAGTTATAAGAAGTTTAGAGGAAGCTTAGGGGAAATTGAAGAAAATTTGGAAAAGCTACTTCAATAGTAAATAAAAGGACTAGAGTGTATGCATGTGTATATGGTCAGAGAGGGTCTAACTCAACCCAAAAGCTCCCCAAAGCAGCAAGGGAAGCACCTTGACCTTTAATAATGCTGACCAAAAGCTTTTGTCATAACATGTCAAAATTGTGGCTGATTGGCTAAGTACTTCTAAAAACCTAGAAACTCTGTCAGGTCAAAGTTGAAGTATGCTAACATAGACTCAGAAAAAAAAAAAACAAAACTGTTTTTGCCTTTTAAACAACCAGACTTGTTAGATACTAGTTTTCCTTAGTGTCACATAGCAATTTCCTAAGCACCACATTTCTTTTAGGATGATACCTTACTTTTTTGTCATTGATTTGATCTCATTCCTGTTGTCACCATCACTGTCATCTCTGTTGTCCTGTAGTACCTCTTCCCATTTACCTTTTGTTTAGCGGACATGTTGTGTGTTGAGAATGATGCCTTATGTTTGGCTAAATTCATGTCTCTTACCACGTGGATTGTTACAATAACAGTACTTATGTTCTCAATGATTTTCAAAGTTACACAGCATGATACTAGAGAAAGTAAGAAAAAGGGTAAAAGTCAATTTTTTTGAAGAACATGACAAAAATAATATAGAACATAGAATATTAATATCCATTTTTATGATCAATTTCTAGTGTTATTAAACTTTAAAATTCTTTTTCAAGGGCTGTTCAAACATATTTGAGTAATTCTAAATTGAGCTATTTACATTTTACAGATTGAGTTTATATCTTCTTTCTCCAAAAAGAAAATAGACAAATGTCATGGTCTATTTTTATTAGAAAGAATTTTCTAAATGTGCTGGCTTTAAGAAACCAAGAAACAAATTGCTTATATAGTAGTATATCCAAGAGCCTTTCCAAAGGAAAGATAAAGATTTATATTATTACTTGTTTACAATGTCTCAAAACCACTCATACAAACAGACATGACCCACAGTATGATTGAAAGTAATCTGGAGCACATTGTGTGTGTGTGTGTGTGTGTGTGCATGCACAACACACATATTTGTTTTTAATTTGTTATATGTATGCCTGTTTGAAACAGTTCACTCTCAGTTACTAGCTCACTGCATTTACAGACTGAAGACTTATTCATAAGGAAATGTATGATGTATATCCTCCGCACAGCAAAGGCAATGGCAGTTTTGAGATATGACTTATGTTCTAAGAACCCTTGGTGTGCAAATGGAATACATCATTCCGACAATTTATGAAAAATATATACAAAACAATATGTTTTCCATAAATATCTTTTTGGTAATATTGAAAATGTAGTTAGCATATTTGCAACATGCCCGCATATCTTATTTTATTCAATTGCCAGAACTAAAGTTGAACAGCATTGAAGCAACAAGGAAGAAGCAATGTGAGGTGAGGAAACTGACTTCAGTGCGGTGCTCCAGAATCTGTGTAGAAAGATTATATGACAAACAGAAGAATTCCAAGTTATGTCAACCTATGCATTTTTAACTTTCCCAATTCTAAATTAAAACTAATCAAATGCAGCTATTTTCTCCCCTACATTTCTAGAATGGCTCATGCACAGATCTTGCTGTTTACCCAAGAACCTTGCTCATAAGTAGACAAATATTTCTAAATATAAGATTCCAAGGTGAGTCGCAGCAGATGCCATGTGAAATTCTGAACAGCGCAGATGGCCCATCAACAGTTAATTAAGTAGCAGGCTCTAAACGGGTGGGTTGCAGACCCAACGGCTGCAGTCAATTCTAGGGTCCTATAAAGAGGAAACCAAAACTTTTGGGGAGCTGGCCTCAGGGTTCTGAGACATCATTGGGAGAACCAGACAGCAGGGCACACACCTATACATACTCACAGGTACACGCAAGTCACAAAACAGATCAGAAGAATGATGTCAAGACAAAGACAGTGGCTTGGGATATGGGTAATGAGAGCTAAAGTCCTCAGCACAGATCTTAAATCTTTGTCAGCATCTTTAATCTTGTTTAATGCAACTGGGATGAAAAGTCATTAGCCTTTCCCATCTGTTCACATAATTATATAAAACAAACGTAGGGTCCACATCCTAGGGCTGAATATCCCTGTCTACACTCACTGGCCCCTAGGTGCTTCCCACCCCAAAATCTTTAGAGTACACTGTGGATATAAGAACAATACTTCATAATAATCAAGGCAAATTGTTTTTTTCATGAAAATATGCAAGTCAGTTAAGCTCTCTGGGCCTTGAGTTCTCCATCTGTAAAATGGTTCTATTAGCACTGGGGTAGAAATGTAGGAGGATAAAATTAGCTAATCCATGTGAGAACAGAGCTACATACATTATAATTGTAGGAAAAAAGTATAAGCTGTTGCAATGATGATGACGATGATAGTGTCTTCCTCAAGATCAATTTCTAATATATCATTACTTGATTATATAAATCAGTACCTGGCACACAATAGGCATTAGATAAATGTGTGTTGAAAGAATCAGCCTCTATTGAATATAACGGCCTAACTCTGTGGGATGGATACTAATACATCATGTCACAAAGAGAATGAAGCTCATCCTAAGGGAGTTTAGATGAATAACCTCACTTGGCTAATAACCATTCAAAGTGGGTGAGCAGAGAGGTTTCCACTATACCCTCTTCTATAATGGATGTCAGTCCGCAGTCATTGGAGCAGGTCTCACTTGATCAACACAGCACACCTGTGAAGCAGAGAGCAGGTCTTTACTTCAGGTGTGAGTTAACTGATGTCCAAAGGGTAGAACATATTGGCTTAGATCCTTGTGTATGTCTTGGACAAATGGATCATAAGTGAATTTTAGTGATGTGGGCACGGATCGGATTTCCACCATCTAAGTGATGAGCCTAACCCAGTGGACACCTCTGGGCAAATAGGAGTGAGAGAAGTGACGTGTTGTGTTGCCAGACTTCATTATGGCTGTCATTTGGCCTCTAAGCTTTTGACACAATGACCCATACTATAAAAAGGTCTTTATTCCTCACACTGCCTACAACCATGAATATGCTATTTTGCACATTAAAAAGTACATCATTATGCATTTAAAGGCATCTTCTTTCCCTTTTATTTATTTCTTACATTCTCCTGGAATAAGATGTGACAAGCATTACAAATGTTGCTCTCCTATTGAAAATATTTTTCACAATGACTTTGATGCAGTAGAATATGATTCTTCAAAACATATTAGGATTGCCAACTGTGAGAAGGGAACAAGAGACAGCGCTGTCTACCTGGTCATGGATTATTCTTTATTAGAATACATTTGACAACAGAAAATATCTCTGTTTTTGAAAGACATATTGATACTACTACTAATATATAAATATAATAATAACTAAAGTTAATGTACTTAATATGCATGAGACATGCTCCAAGCAAATTACTCTTCATACAGAGATGTTAGTTAGTACCCTGCTCTTGGTCACACAGCTACTGAGGAGCAGAGCTGGGGCTGAATGCAGGTGTCACATTCAGAGACTGTGTTCTCCTTGGTGGTTACAACACAGAGGCTATGCTTTGCAGGTGCTTAAGAATGCCAATCACTTGCAGGTGCCACCAGTTTGGCAGTTAAAGCACCTTCATGCCTTCATGAAGCAAAACACTGTGCATTAGCAGCTTTTATACAACATGGCTAGAACATACAGGCATGGGTGGAACATCACTGCATTTTTTTTTTTTTGGTAAAACTCCTTTTGAAGACAAGCTTTACTATGACATTCAATATTCCTTATAAAAGACATGTAGGAAAACTCAGATTAAACACAAAGTGGCCTCTCCTGACTAATTAATATACTTCCTTTTATTAGAAGAGGGGAGCCATAAAACCTCTGATTTTCTGTTTCCTCCAGCTACTAGGAAGCTCTGTGAGAATACTTAAATTAATTGTAGAGCTTTACAAAGCTAGAATTTTTTATTCTGATTATTTCTTTCTTTTACTCTCTATAACTTGACTCCATGTTATTTTCATTTTAATGTAATGCAAGTTAATGAAATACAATTGCTTTAATGTAAACATTTTTAGTTTTTTTTTTTTAGTGTATTTTAGTTTTCACATCTTGAAATAGATCCAGTCTTTCAGAGAAAGCAACCAAACTGGACTTTAGTGGGTGATTTTTGTTACAACTTTGGTGGAGTGAATGCTCTAATTTTAACATTTGCATTATTCACTGTCCTGGACAGACTCACTGTTTTCCAGAACCCGAATAGGTATAGATGTGTTTGAGAAAAGATTATAATTTTATTTGACATCTTCCAATAGACTCCTCTTATATTTCAAAATTATACTGGAAATGTTACATGAAATCCGAAGGGATAATAAGACTATTATCAATTATAAAAAGTCATTCACATAAATCAATCACATTAGATTATAATTATAACCCTTATTCACATCAGGCCAATAAAAGGGTTGATCTTTGACATATAGCTCTGGGCAAAATTGATCCAAAGTCCTAACTGCAGTATAAAGGCTTTTTGAACAAAAACATAATATGTGAATTGGTTCTTAAGGAAATACGGAGAATTATTGGGCAGACTTCATCAAGATAAAAGGATACTTGATGGCATTTACAAAAACCAGAAACTCTTGACTCATTTAAATATTAATATGACACACAGAACATTTAGCATCACGTTTCTAAGTATTAGTATAAAAAGTTCAACAAAAGGAATACCAAGTGCTTTAGGAACATATATGGATTCTTTAGGAATTCTTCCTAATTTGGTAGAAGCTAAAGTACTTCATTACAGACTTTATTGTTATGTAATCTGAAAGCAACATATTTTTAAAGGGAAAAAGAAATAAAATATATCTCAGTGGGCACCTATTATTTTATTTTCTTCTTTATTATTTTCCTATTATTCTTTTGTTTTATTATTGTATTTCCCTATTATTATGTTCTCTTATTTTTGTTTCCCACTAACAAAAATAAGATATCTGGTTCATTGAATAAAAAAAAATACAACTTTATATTTTTTCTCCATTAATACTCACAGTTCAAAAGTTAGAAGTCACAAAATTCTAATATACAAGCCTCTTTATTACGATAAAGCAGAAAGAAAGCCCAGAGAGACACAAAATGTACCATGTGACCTGGCAGGTCATGTGACTTAGGGATTTTATTGCTATTCAGCAAATTTTAATACTTAACACAAGATGTGATAACTGTAGGACATAAATGTTTTTCTTAGTTAAAAAAAATTGTTAACTTAAAATAACTAGAACTTGGTGGAGAAAATGAGGTACTTTCCAGCATAAGAAAGTCTCATCACCACTTCCCTGGTGGAGGAGAGGTAGTAGGACAATAATGGAAACAGGACAAGAAAGGGAAGAAGGACCTACTTTGAATCCAGTCATAGCAAACAACTTCTATTTGAAGCTATTTAGTTGCTATTTTTCTCCAGGGGGGTACTACACTCTAAGTTCCCACAAATTCTGCCAATAAATGACTGTGAGGTCCCCTTTTCTATGTAACACTGTTCAAATGTTACCAATTGTATGAGAAATTAATCAGATAGTGATCCCAACCCTTGGAATTCAGCTGATGAACCCCCATAGGAATAAAAAAAGCCAATTAGTATTAGCAAATACAGTTTATCAGAGTGAAATAGGCAAAACTTTTCTGTAGCTAAATAAGCTACATAAGCTTTTATGTATTTTCCCCTTACTAGGCAAAAAGCTACAAAAAGTTTTAAGCCTTGAGTGCAAGAATTCCAAACCTAAGAATGTTTCCTACAGAAATGACCAGTGATGTGTACAAATAGATTCTGACAAGTAGGTACAACAGTGAAAGGCTGAGACAATACGAATGATCAGCAGCAGCAGTTTATGTATCTAAGACTATGTGAACACTGAGTACTTTCAGCAACTAACAAATGGTGACATAGAAGAATATTCATGAGATATTTTTATGTGAAAGAAGCCAGAGAGAAATTAACAATTATTAATTATGACATATTAAAGTTACATTGGTTGCTATAATTTAAAAAAAATCTCGATGTTGTCAGGCTTTCAAAAATAGAAAACTTATTTCTTAACATGTAAAGTCACATTGTTAGGAAGCTTTCCCTCATACAATCGTTTAGGGGCCCATTCTGATAGAAATTCTGCTGTGTTCGACTGGCGACTTTCCTAGGTCCCTCGGACAATACCCAGCCAGCAACAGAGGGAAGAAAGAGTAGAAGATCATGCAGCATTGTATAATGGGCCAGTCCTGGGAGTGGCTTGTATTATTTCCACTCCCATTTTGTTAGCCAGAACGTGGATGCTGGGCCACACTAGGATATGTAGTCTAGATGTATCCAAAAATAAAATAGAGGATTCAAACAGTTTTAATGTACTTGCTCACCAGGTTTGGCCAAGGACCTCGACTTTGCCCCTGTGTGTGCATGTGTGTGTGTGTGTGTGTGTGTGTGTGTATACATATTCATGTATGTACATACATTTTCCCTTAGGTAGTAGGATAATAACATTTTTATTTTCTCATTTATACCTTTCCATATTGTATTTTTTTCCAGAATTTTTATATTAATTTTATAATCAAAAAAGCTTAAAGAAGCTACCAATGCTGAGATTTCATTATGGAATTGCTTTATATCCCCCCCCCCAATTCACCTTAATGTGAACATAAAGGTAAAGGTAGAAATATCTAATTATGGAAAAATATATTTTCTATAATTAACCCATATATGAATTGAAATTGAGTTTGGAAAAAAGAGTAAGGTTGTTCATCATTTAGAAATGCATTCTGGTATACTTTATATGTAACATAGTAATTAGCAAAAGTATATATTTGTTTTATCGAGAAAAGGAGTATATGTATATTACATATGTAGCAAAAGTGTTCATATATTTTATATATTTATATATAACCTATATTATACATATAACATATGTACATAATTCCAGGCACAGCTCCTTTGAACCAACAATGGAATGTTCCATTAGAAATGTTCACCAACAAGGGTCGCCTGGGTGGCTCAGTCAGTCAAGTAATTTCAGCTCAGGTCATGATCTCGGGGTGGTGAGATCGAGTCCCAAGTTGGGCTCTGCACTCAGCATGGAATCTGCTTAAGATTCTCTCTCTCTGGTACACTCAGCTCACATGCATGTTCTCTTTTCTAAAAAGAAAAAAAAAAAGTTGACCAACAAGGTGTGTCTCTATCTCAAAGCACTGTCCATATCTTCATAGAATGGTGGTTAAAAACAGTATAAAGGGACAGAAAAAAAAAAACTGTGCATGGATAAAAGGGTACATTTTAAGAGATCAAACAGTCTTCTCCAGCATTCTCTGAGTCAAAAGTGCCAAGTAGAAACAATCAGGTTCTGAGAAGCAAGAGAGAACATGGCATGAGAATGTCCCAAATGAGGCATTCAGCAGAAGTGACCACATGGCAGCCATCCTCTCAATGCCTGGGGGATAAATCCAATCTCCTCAGTTGGGAAAAATGAAGTGGAAGTTTCACACATCTTTCCCCACCTGCTTCTTAAAGCACCTACATCACTTGCTTTCCTATGAGATCTTAAAGAAAAGCAATAAAATACAAGCCCCAGAGGGCATAGAAAAGATCCTGAAGACCCAGATGGCTTGCCTTTATAGGACTGACCAGCCAGACTGATTTAACTGTGAATAGAGGACACGAAGTACAGAGAAGACTCCTTTCCCTTTACTATATTACTTGCCCTTGTCCTGAAGGGCAGAGAAGCTACCACTTCCAGATATGGCCAACTTCACCTTGGCTGGTGGTTTTGCTTTTAACATAACCCTCCTCTTTGTGGAGACCATGTCTATACTGTGCTGGAGTCTCAACCTGACGAGCTCCCAGTAAGGGAAAGAGAATTAAGGGGATCTGGCGGACATGGAAAATTTAAAGTCATGTCTGTGGGCAAGGTCTCTGGTACCTGCTGTCACGGGGATCTTTGAGAAGAATTCGACCCAGAAGGCTTTCATCTGTGTGGGCTTTGCTTCTGCCCTCTCCAGAGAGCATCAGCTCATATTTTGGCAGCAACCATTAGACTTTTTTTTTTCTTTTTCAATGTTAAACCTTTTATACGTCTTTTTTCATAGAGTATTAGAAAAGCCAATAAATGCAGAGAAAAATCCATCTGACATTTGGAAAGGAACATACTGTACTGTTTTATTTTCCTTCTTTTAATTAACACTAGCACCTGCCTGTCTCTTTGCGTGGCTAGCCCACCACAGACTGATTGGTACAAAGTTATTGTGTGTGATCTCGGTAGGCAAAGCCAGAGGGAGGCCCTTAAAACAGTGGCTGGTTTGTTCCCTTGACATGAGTGATCCCACACAGAGATGAGAAAAATAGATAGGTGATCTATCCCCATGGCCTGGACTGGATTCTCTCTGGAATCTGTGAAGAAACAAGTAGATTTAAGGGCAGTGGTAACCTCTTTACTGCAGGGGGGGAAAAAGTTGAACAAGTTATACATTGGAGGTAGCTGTGTAGAACAAAATGCCAGAAATTGTTCTTCTAAAATTATTTAAATGTAATTATTGTCAGTATGGTGCAATTAACTTCCTGGGGAAGAAAATGAGGGCACACATATTTAAGAGAAAGGTATCCTGATTTGTGCATACTTAGTATTATTATGTGTATGACCCACACAAGCTCTGGGGTTGGGGGGAAAGAACTGACCCAGCAAGGAGACAGAAAACCACATAAAAACATGTGTTTACTTTTAAAGTTCATTCCTATTAGCCCATCCAACTTACAGTTTCTCTTTAAAGTAGGCTTTATAGACAAATGGATACTAAAACGGTTAATTTTCCAAGTAAACATTTATCTTTAAGTAGAGTATTACGGAAATGCCAGTTCCTTTTTCCTTAATTTTTCTTTAATTTTGGCTATAGATATTGGTGTACTCTCTCATGGACAGAAGAATTTGTGTCTTTTCAGGGCAACTGAGTTCCCCAGGGGGTTCCCTGGGTTTGTTTCCGTCCAGCAGGATGCTTAAACTCATAGCTGATTTATATTTCGCATACAGCATTCAAAGTTCAGGCTTCCTGTGTCTCTTCAATCATGGGAGATGCTGGTGTCTTCAGTTGTCAGTTGTGTGCATTTTGAAGCTGGGAGAAACCAGATGGCAGGACCCTAGGAGCCAGGCAGGAATGGAAACCAAAAACTATGAGTTCTGTTCTTCACTCAGCCAGTGACTCAAGCTGTGATCTCAGACAAGTCACTTAACCATTATTAACTCCTTAATTATTCCATCTATAAAAGAAAGCTTAGTGAAACATGAGGCAATATAAAACTTCAGAGAGAAAATTATGAACCTAGGTCTATTTGAAGAAGCATTTGTGAAACATTGTCAAAGGTGAGTCAGAAATTGTGCCTTGAACCGCTTTTTCATACAGTTACCTGTCTCTGGGCTGGAGAAGGATTTGGAATTCATTGGGTTGTGACTTTCCCCAATGCTTCATCCAAGTGATGCTATACAAGACTATCTCAGAATATTAGATATTTTGCTTTCCTCTGAGGAAAAGTTTTAGGATTATTTTCAATATCTTAAGTAAGACTTAGTTCTCAACTGAGAATATCTAGGTTTTCCTCCATATTTCTACAAACTTGTACCAGACACTTGTTATAATAGTGCACACAGTAGTTTTTAAAAAATTAATAAAGGTGAGGACCTCAGAGTATAAATTAGATATGGAAATTGTTATCAGCTCGTTAGTCTACGGGTATGATTCTCGGTTTGGAAATTGTTATCAATCCTTTGTATCAATTTAACTAGCTTCTACTTTACCCATAAGTAGGGTTGATACATACAAACATGGGATGCCAGTTAAATTTATGTTTCAAATAAATGATGGATTATTTTGTAAGTATGTCTCATGCAATGTGTGGGATATACTTATATATTCTTTGTTTTTGTGACATTCAAATTTTACTTGGCATCCTGTAATTTTAACTTACTAAACCTGGCCATCCTCTTTGTAAGTCAAGTTTTCACCTTGAAAACTGTTCTAATTGCTATTTTGTGTCACTGCACCTCCTCTCTGAGGTGGCCTTGGACCCTTGACAGAACACAGTAGGAACAAACCGAGGACTGTTGGAGGGGAGGGGGACGGGAGGCTGGGGTAACTGGGTGATGGGCATTAAGGAGGGTGCATGATGTAAGGAGCACTGGGTGTTCTATGCAACTGATAAATCACTGACCTCTTCTTTTAAAACTAATAATACATTAATAAACTGAATTTAAATTAAATTAAAAATAAAAGGAATCCTTGACAAAACCAAGGAGAAACTTTTTTTGCTTATTTGTCCTTCTCTCTCATCCTGGAAAATAAGTTCTCTCAGAGCAAAGAACCACATTAGATTTGTACCATTACTTTGAAGCACAGCCAGCAGTGCACCAGTTCTTAAACATAACCTGTGTGGGTAAGACAGTAATTCCCAGTGACACCATCTCAAGTGCTGTCTCGGGCCCCAGCCTTCTTCTCTGCCAGCAAATTATAGGCACTTACCCTGGAAAGAAGGCAAACCGACCAAAGGAAAATGTCTCACCTCCAGTTTCAGGACACGAATGTGCATTGGCATTAGTTACCAGAACTCTTGCAAATATTTTATTCACATTAACAGTTATAGCACCAAGGGCTGAGTGTGGCTTGCATTTTGTGTGATTTTTTTTCACTTATTTTTTCATGTATACAGCAAATATTTTTTACACATGTATGAAGTGCTTGGCCACTATTATTTATATATCAATATATATCATATATATTCATATGTATGTATTCTGCAGTGTTGAGCAATAGAGAAGAGTGGGACTCTGGAATTGGAAACAGATATTTAAAATTCACTTTTGCTTCTTCCTAGCTTCTAAGGCTGGTTTTGCTCCCTTACTGGCCTGGTGTGAAGATTAAAGAGAGAATACTTTTAAGACAGTTACCTATCTGGGCCAGAAGAAGAACTTGACAAATGGTAGCTGGCATTTTTTGTTAGTACACATCAAGATTACCACTTTTAAATGACACTATCTACATCAGTTCATATATGCTTTCTTGAGTAGACGTGAAAGAGGTAGGGTTCAAGGTAGGATTTCAGTGTAACTTCAGGGACTCCTATGAAACAGCCACACACAAACACAGAGAGTCATGTGTCACCTGCCACATGAGAGGAAGTGAAACAAGAAAGTTAAGAATGGTCCAGTAGAAAGAATGGCTCAAGAGTTGTGTGCACTCAGACTGTGGCATGACATTGAGGAAATTCCTCAACCTCGTGGAACCTCAGGATCTTCACCGGCAAAGAAAACATATCAACTTTGCTGTGAAAGGTGAGTAACTTATGAACCTAGAGTGCCTGGCCTCGTGTCCATCACCTACACAGAAGTCACTGAATAAAGATGACTTTTCTTTTTTCTCCTCCTCCCTTTCCTTGAAGGGATCCTTTGCTCTAGTCTTGGTATCAAGCTTACCCATAGTGACAGTGGGGTTGCTTAAACCCACAATGAACCCCTTTGAACAGGACCTCCCTAGGGTTAGTCACTCAGCTGAGTTCATATTCTCTGGACCTTTTTCACCTTAATATTCTGGGGCATAGTTTGTCGCATGTTCATTAATTTTCATACTAATGTAGGGCCGTGAAAGTCTGGACATACAACTTATATTACCTCTTCCTCCAAGCCAATCTCACTGGTCCATCCCTGCAATTTCTTGCACTGAGCTCAGAGCCAGCTCCTCCATCTCCTTTCTCTTGATGCGTAATCATCACCAATCAAAGTTCCAAACAGGTAAAGCCTCTTCATCTCACTTCTAAACACCCTATTGACTCACTGATTTGTTAATTGTTCCAAGTGATTCTGGGTCACTTTTATTTCTTTTTTTTTTTTTTTCTTGCTTCCCTTTGTCCTCAGGCTGAACTTACCTGCTGACGTATGATATAAATGTACATATAAACCCAGTAGTTTTTAATCACTCTGATCTCCCAAAGGTTATGCTTAAGTCATATAAATTTTGGGGGGAGTTTTTTATGATTTTTTTTTTGGCACATACAACTTCGATGTTGATAGCATAAAAGGGTCACAGAATGAAAACAAAATATCAGAGAGAGAGAGAAAGGCAGAGAGAGACAGAGAGGAGAGAGAGTGTGAACACCTAAAATGCTAATACACTTTAAAAAGAAACAAATTTAAAAGAGAAAGGAAAAGAATTTTCTTTCACCCCCATCTTTAATCTTTTGTATTAAAAGCACTATTCATTCCTCAATGAGTATGTTCCTTTTGACACATTTTAAGATTTAGGATATGTGTTCTTAACTATTTATAAAGATGCATTTTTTATTCTTGTTAGAAGAACTTCAGGTAATTTCCTTACACTTGATGTAGCAAAACCAAGATATTAAAGTATTTTTGAAAGACTAGGAATAGATCCAATTACTGCTTCTTCTGACAAATAATGGCCAATTTGTGCCTATACTCTGAGCACTAAATGTCATTCTCATTGCATATATTTTTAACAGCATGGCCTTTCATGCAGGAAAAAAACAACAAAAGCAAATTAACAGTAAAATAATAACTATTTTTACTGAGAAAACAATAATAAAATATCATCATTGCTTTGTATTGCCCAACATCTTCCTGATTTTTTATAAAATAGGCACAGGCTTTCACTTTGCTGTAATCCCTGTAAATGAGAAATTTGGGAATGCTTCTAAGTTCATCCAAGTTTGTTGACAGAAGTCTCTGCTAGTTTTTAGTATACAAAACATGATCAAATTTTCTATGCAGAATTGAGAATGTACCCTTAACTGAGTTTTTTTTTTAGTCAGTAGACCGAAATTCAGTCAATAATGCTAATCCCCAATGTTCAGCAAATACTGTGCCCATGGTGATTGAAAGAGAAAGCAAAGAATTTGGGAAGGAAGGAAGGAAAGAAGAAAGGAAGGAAGGAAGGAAGGAAGGAAGGAAGGAAGGAAGGAAGGAAGGAAGGAAGGAAGGAAGGAAGGAAAAGAAAGAAAAGAAAAGAAAGATGAAAGAAAAAAGAAAGAAAAAAGAGTACCCTTTAAAAAAAAAATCTGTCAGCATCCTCTCACCTACCTGTAGATAATCTATGTGGATACGTTCATTCCATCAACCTCTGATCTCACTATCAACCGTATGTCCAGGGCAGTCCTGAGCACTTGGGGTAAAACAAAAATGTCTTATTCATCCTCCTTAATTTAACTCACAACCTCAAGGAGCACTAAGTACAGTCACATTTTTTTTTTTTAATGAATGGGAAGACTCTAGTAGCTTGGGAAGAAAATCCTACATTCAGAATTCTTTAGGTGTCCTCAGATGGCCTATTCAAATTACACTTAATCTGTGCCTTGAGCCAAAAAGGCATACTCTAGAGACTAGGGACACATGTCAAGGAAATGTTGGCCACTGCCACAGGACAGAGGTCTCTAGGAAGGAGTTTACTCTAGTGGTGAGGCATGGACTGTAGCAATCAGTTCAGCAGTACAGAAACATGGCCAATGGCACAAATTATTTAATGTTTTTCTGCAAGAGTAATATTGACGTATTTTGGAAAACATAACTTTGCTTTCCATGTTCATAATAGTTTTATCTGAATGAATTGTTCAAAGTATCTTATTGAGACAATGAGCAGAAAACTAGTGAATATTTTGGTTACTTTATTGCCTGCGCCTACAGGACCAATGATATAACCTTGCCTCTCATCTGTGACCCATAAAATTCCGAAACTTCCATCCTCTTCACAGTTTCACTGCACAGACAAGTCAATGATTATTGTTAACTTTCTATGCACTAACCACTTGAAAATGGCATTTTCTGGATCTCTTAGAAAATTAATGTTTAAGATTATGCTTTTGGAAATAGAAAGGTCAAGGACTTTCATAATTTACTTCTCATATTTCTCATAAAATAGTTACATTCAAAGACTTCTTATACTTTATATGTGCATTAGTTTTATAAGGCTGCCATTCAAAGTGCCATAAATTGGGTGTCTTAACAGAAATATATTTTTTCACAGATCTAAAGGCCAGAAGTCTGAAATTAAGGTGTTGGCAGAGCCATGTCCTCTGGAAGGTTTTAGGGGAGAATCTGTTTTGTGCTTTTCTCTTCACTTCTGTTGGTTGCCAGCAATCCTTGATGTTCCTTGGCTAAAACTATACCACCATACTCTCTCTCCGCCTCCTTTGTCACACGGTGTTCTTCCTGTGAGTGTCCTCTTCTCTTCATCTAAGGATACAAATCGTATTGGATTAGGGTCCACTTAAATGATCTCCTTTTATCTTGATTACATATGCAAACATCTTATTTCCTAATAAGATTGCATTCTGGAGTATTAGGAGCCACGACTTCAATATATCCCTATAAAAGACAGATTCAATCCATAACAACATGTAATGGTCATGTCACAGTTGTCTTTAAATTGGTTTGGGCAGAAAATTGGTCATCCACATTAGCAAATTATCTACAGAAGGAACAACTATCCTGTAAACCGGACATTTTGAGTGTTTAATACATAAAACACTGAATAGAGACAGATGACTCCTTTTAGGAGTAACATGGTGAATGTAGACATTTCAAATCAGAAACCTTGAGGCTTTGGAGTTTAAAATTAATCTGAAGATTATAGATGGAGAAATAGTGAATAATTTCAAAAAAGAGGGCAACATGTTAAAAAATTGATTATAGTACTAAGAATTGTGAGAAGAGTGTGAAGTAGATTTATAGTTGTGTTGCTATTGTTGTAATTTTACAGTTTTTTACTCTAAAATGGCCACCATATTTTGTATCTAAAAACAATCAATCACTATCTATACTAGTTCCCTAGTACAGATACCTATATCTGTACTATCTATAACAAACTACCACAAATGGAGTGGATTAAAGCAATGGAAATGTGTCCTCTCACAACTCTGGAGGATAGTTTAAAATCCAGTGTCAGCAGAGCCAGTCACTCTGAGACCCTTGGTAGGATTTTTGTTTGCCTCTTCCTTATTACCTCTGATGGTGGCCTCAGCCCTGGCATTCCTTGACTGGCAATTTTATCAGTCCAATCTCTGCCTCTATCATGACCTGGCTTTCCCTCTGTGTGTCTGTCTCTTCACCTATTCTTATAAGGATACCCACCATATTTGGTGAGCACCTGCCTTAATCTTACCTTGATTATATCTGCAGAGACACTATTTTGGAATAAGGTCATTTTCACAGATACTGGAGGTTAGGAGTTCTACACAGCTTGTTGGGGGACACAATTCAACCCATAACAGTCTGCCTTCTGATTTGCAGTGCTACATGCTCTCTCCCATAACAATGTAATACAAACTAATGTGGATTGCATGAGACTTGATCACTTGATATTTTGAGTGATGTTTTGGGCACCAGTGAGATACTTTCAACATGCATTTTAAAAACTATATTTTGAATAAGACATAGCACTTAGCCTATTTGGAACTGAGAGTTCTTCTGGATTGTGCTGATCTGGAGAAGTGCCACTGCTAACCATTCTTCCATCATTTCACAGGGTCCATGTGCTACATAGTCATTTTTTTAGGTAAAATAAATAAAGCTGAATTTCATTTAATAGATTATTTTGAAGATACCTTTTCTTTCAAGTAATTGGAAACATCAGAAGGTACCCAAACTGTAGTTCAGACTTATTGGTACCAGGAATATCTTTCTGTAGGAATGAATATCTGACTATATGTTAGAAATTAAATGATCCGAGTCTTTAATATTTTCCTCCTGAAAAATTCTATATTTAATTCTGCCTTTTGCTTCAGTTGCTTATCTTATCTTAAAAATGCTTTTAATGATGTATGTAAAGCAGAAACATTACCAGCTCTGAAAATAGCATGATGATAAATTATTTTGTTATTAGAAGAGGCATCAGATACCTTTGAATAATTTCAATATACCAATTATTTTTAAAGATAAATAGAAGGATATTTATTTTCAAAGATTTTATTTATTTATTCATGAGAGAGAAAGAGAGAAAGGCAGAGACACAGGCATAGGGAGAAGCAGGTTTCATGAGGGAAGCCTGATGTGGGACTGGATCCTGGGACTCCAGGATCACACCCTGAGCCAAAGGCAGATGTTCAACCACTGAGCCACCCAGGTGTCCCAATAGGAGGATATTTTTGAATGCATTCTAAAATTTTGTGGTAAATTTCTGAATCCTTTCGGACATGAAGTTGAATAACATTTGGTAAGATTTCCATTTGCACATATATTAATTATTCAACAAATATCATGCAAATTACTTTCCTCAAGAATTAGAACTTTGCTTCTTAGAAATTTGGGTTTATAGTATGCAGATAAGAGGCATCAACCTGATCTTTTTTCTTCTGGTCCACAGGGCCCTCTGCTTTCTTCATATAGGGCCATCTCATGAATTGTCACAAGCTCCAGCCTTAGGTGGCTTCCTCAGTATCTCAAAGAGAATTGGATTAGGTTCTTTCCAGGCTGTGAAATGCAGAGACACTACTAAATCAGTTTTGAAATACTTGTGGATAATCTTGCTTTATAATAACATACCTGGACAGTTAAGTGTTGAGACAGAGCTTAATGAAGAGGGTGTACGAAACAGCAGAAGGCGCCCAGGACAATTCAGGCATGAAAAATTATACAGTGATCCAGAGTGGCACACCTGCCTCCATTCTGGGAACAAAAACTGTGTGTGACTAACCAATAATCCACCCCAACATTTACAAGGACAATTAATTAACTGGGAATGCATGATTCTTGAACACAAACTTGTTCTTATTCAATGTGAGTCATGCGATACAAATTAATGTTGTCTCGTAGACTTAGAATTTTTATGAGTCAATGCCAAAATTCCTACAGTCCCCCATTGCTCCATCCTTTCTTAGAGGAGCAAATTGTATGTGAAGAAATCTCATCAGGTCATGTCAAACTTCACTCAAGACTCAGCCCATCCAGCCTGTGCCACAATTTATTATCATATACCCTAGCTCAGTCATTATGCCCTTAGGTGTCCAAAGATATTTAGAAAACAATGAGACAACTTCATTAAGATTGGCACATTACCAGAAATCCAGATGCGGAAGGCAGCGTGCACAAAAGGTCTGGCAATACAAGTATCTGGTTCATTAGACACCTGAGTGGAGCCAAGAGCATCCATCGGGAATGCATTACCCAGTGTCCATGATTTAGGAGGGGACAGTGCAATAGCATATAAAAGGGGACTGCTCAGATCCCTGGGTGGCGCAGCGGTTTGGCGCCTGCCTTTGGCCCAGGGCGCAATCCTGGAGACCCGGGATCGAATCCCACGTCGGGCTCCCGGTGCATGGAGCCTGCTTCTCCCTCTGCCTATGTCTCTGCCTCTCTCTCTCTCTCTCTGTGACTATCATAAATAAATAAAAATTAAAAAAAAATTTAAAAGAAAAGGTGACTGCTCAGTTAAGTGATGGGGACTGATATTTATTTTAAGGGTGCTTGGCAGTCCTTAAGCCCTTTCTTCTACGTTATCTTATGGGCCCTCAATAGCAATTCCCAAGGTAAGCTCACGTGTGCTTCCGTCAGAATCAGCAACATGTGGGTGGTGACCCTAGTGTGTAAGGGCCAGAGCCGGGACTAGTACCTAAGGTTTTGACTCAGGCACCCTAAATCTTCCGGACTGTTGGAGAAAACAGTATAGGGATAACATTCCATTAGTAAAGTAAAATACAGACATTTTAGTCCCATATGGAAATATGCTGTCTTGATTATTCAGATATTTTTAAAAGATTTATTTATTTATTTGTTCATAGAAACACAGAGAGAGAGAGAGAGAGGCAGAGACACAGGCAGAGGGAGAAGCAGGCTCCATGCAGAGAGCCCGACGCGGGACTCGATCCAGGGTCTCCAGGATCACGCCCTAGGCTGCAGGCGGCGCCAAACCGCTGCGCCACCGGGGCTGCCCTATTCAAATATTTTTAATAACAGTTACGTTTTCCAGATATTTTCATAAGATTTAAATTATCTAGAGATTTAAATAAATTCAATCTCTCTATGTATTTTAGTAACATTGATTTGGTTTGTACTGTAATAGCAAAATTGCCTCAATTCTCAAAATTCTGTATTAAACAAAATAGAAAATCAGCAAAGAAAGACAGCCAAATGCATGTGATTGTTAAACATCCAGAGTCCCTGGACTGCCCCAACTGTGTAAGGTGGAGTCGCTATAGCAAATCAGCAAGAGGGAATATATCTTTGGGTAAGTTATTTGGAGCAACTCAATACTGTCCAAAAAATATAATCAACTTAAATATATAAGGAAAGTCAGAGGATGAATATGTAACTTCTCACGGGCTTCTTGCCCAAGTCAACTTGTCACAAAGTCACCTCTATAGGAGTCACGGGTGGGAAAAGGAGATAGATGCTGCTGAGGGCAGGCCAGATGGGAGGCATGGATTGGCCAGCTTCAAACAGTTACAAAACTCTCTGGGCCTCAGTGTTCTCATCTGTAAGATGAGGATAGCATTGTGATGAACTGCAAACTACAAATGGAACAATACTCCGTGAAGAGCCTGGTCCATGGTAAATGCTCAATAAACATTAGTTCCACAGTGATGATAATTGGAAGTCAATGTTTAAAAATGAGTGGGACACAAAGATCTTTTCTCCTCTGAATCTGAAGCCTTTCTGTGGTACATAATCACACTGTGCTTTTATTTGTGGTTGACTTCCTCACCATGTTCTCCTGATGAGCCCATGGACACTCTCCAGTGTCTTCCTATTTTTGCAGAACTGGCTTGTGCAGTCAATCACTTCTCATAGTATGTGCTAAACAAATTCTGTTATATAGGATCATGCACCAGCTTTGAGCAATAGAATCGTGTGAAATGATTCAATTCGATTTAATTTAAACTTATATTTCCCCCACACCACTCTGAATGTTTCTTCTTGCGATAAACAGGGAAACACTTTGAGAATATAATCAAAACTATGGTGAGTTGCATCATAAACCTATGGAATCTGACCCTGGGTTTGAAAATATAGTGCCTAAAACCCACAGCGGGTTTTGCAAAAACAGAGCTAAAAATCTGTTTGCCTCTCTTTGGGCCATCAGTAATTTGCCAATGTTATCAGTATATAAGGTAGAAAAAGAGAAAAAGGAATGTCAGTGGATGTGCTGTTTTTTATTTACTGTTTAAGGAAATCAACTTATTTTTCTTCATTTTGGGCTGACATGCACAATTGCTTTTCAGAAAAACTAGTTATAAAATTCACTATTATACATCAATGGCATATGTTAAGTTCTAAAGATTTTTGAGCCTCTGGCAGAGAATATAATTTTCTGATTCCTGAACTTAGGGCAGTTAGGCATCAATTTGAGAATTAGAGGAAGACAAACAGGTGAAAGTATGAGCACTTCACTTGACATTCAGTGTTCATCCTGGAGGATGCACAACTCCACAGAGATAGTGGCTTCGCCAGTGTCAGATGGCTCCCAAGGTTGTGCAAATTGGGTTTTTCACCTTTCTGTGTCTTTCTTTTCTTCATTCTCCTTTAGCCCATCAGTATCTTTGTCTTCCTGAAATCCTGACCTAGTATCTCAATCCTTTAGCATCCTCTCCATCGCTACACCTTTCTCGCTTCTATAGGAGCTAAAAACCTTCCCTCTGGCTTTTGGATGATGATCGCTCTTCTGGTATTGACCCAAACTGGAATTAACAGGGTCTCTCACTCAGCAAGCTGGCAGCCTACATTGAAAAGCTTATTTAGACCTTGTTTGAAATAGCACAAGCACAGTGGGTTGGCTCAGCTTTAAGTCATGCAAATAAACAACAAAAGCTGCAGGGCTGATTTTCTTTGAACTTGAGGGCCCTACCTGAAAACCTCAGTTAGTTCCCATGGTCACAGATGGGTCAGGGATTTGATTGTCTAACATTCCTCCCTACACATGGCCTTCCTCATTATGATGAGATCATTCAAAGGAACACTCCACAAGCAATAGTTTCTAGAATTATCATCACAATATCTGTTGGCACTAGGGAATGGAGAATGCCTGTCACACCTCGAGATGGTCCTGGGTGCCTGGGTATGGAAAACCCACAGACTAGATCCTTCTCAAACTTTGACTTGATCCAGACCTATCCAGGGATAAACATTGTTGATGATTGGAACAAAAAAATGAGGAGTATTAGACATGATGAGCTCTTGGATATTTTGTCACACTGATGTCTGAGCAGCAGTTGCAGAGAGGAAGACTGGTAGGGGACCAGATGGGGGATTGTTTAGGGACCCAAGCATCAGGCTGACACCCCCCTCTACCCCTCCCTCCCACCAGCCTCTCTCAGACACCCACTTGATCAGCTGCACTTACCTTCTGCCTACAGCCTTGTCCAGTCCCTGAAGCAATACTGGCTCAGCCTGGCTCATGACAGCCACCCCAAATTCAGGGCAGAAGGCTGATGGGGATATATGTGTGCCACTTAGTGTGGGTATAGGATGGGAAGCGCAGCTAGCCTGGTATGTGTTTGGGCAGTTGAGGGCATTCCCAGGTTCACAGGAAAGCCTATCTGCAGAGTCTGTCCCTGTGTGGTGTTTACTCTCTTCTCTCTCTCTCTCTCTCTCTCTCTCTCACACACACACACACACACACACACACACACACACAAGTTCTTAGCAGAATACCATTTCTTCACAAACTAGGTGCTCTTAGCCCTCACATGGCAAGCTGGATACAGTATTGCAAAAATTCCAGCAAGGCAGGGGCGGGCTGGGGTAGGGGCTGTGAGTGGACACTCCAGGACTGGGAGGGGTGAACCAGGCCCAGGAAATGAGCCAGGACAGAGGTCAGGAATGCAGGGTCAGATGGTGGGGAGCGTGAGTTCTGGAGCCCCTTTAGCAATATCTAAACAACTCAAAGATAAAACATTGAGTGTTAGATGTTAAGTCCTGTCTCCCAGTCTTATCCCTCTTACAATATAGCAGATTGTATCTAACTTGCTGGAACTAATCTAGGGTATTCCTAGCCTGATGTTTAATAGGATCTCAGGGAGCACCAGCTTACTTGTAGGAAGCCAACCTCCAAGTACCTGTGTACTGCTTCCTCTGCTTGTATGTGGGGCAGGTTGGTGGAGGTAAAGGGGCCTAGGGCCTCTGATGGCTCAGCAGTGGGGACAGAACCAGGCTTGGCCATCTCACAGTCACATGGGTAAGTTGGTAAAATCATTGATAAATGTAAAGAACTTCCCCTCAAAAATGTCTAGTAATTCCTGGTTTAAGACTAAAGTGCAAATTGATATGAAATGTAATTCACACCTAAGACCTGCTAAGAGGAGAAAATTAGTTTGATGTCATTTTAAAACACCAAGATATCATGACAAATGGGGTTGTGAGATGGCTTGGAAATTTTGGCGGAAGAGGCTTTAGAGGTTGGAGCCTGGGGTTCACGGTCCTGCCCAACAGCCATATGTTAAAATCTCTGCCAACCGCTTTCAACAACGGCCACTCCTCCACCACATGTACTTGTACATGGACACCCTCCCAAGATATCCTTCACCCAGGAGACATCCAAAAACTTATTTTTGTTTGACTGAGATTTAAAAGATTATGTAGACCTTGTTTGTGCAACAACTATTGATCTAGAAATGTCAATAATTGTTAGAGCTATACTTTTTTTTTTGGAAGATTCTATTTATCTACTTCTTTGAAAGAGAGAGAAGAAAGCGAGAGCATATGCATAGGTAGAGGTTGAGGAGGAGCAGGGGGAGAGAATCTCAAGCCGTCTCTATGTTAAGCATAGAACCCAACACGGGGCCCCATCTCATGACCCTGAGATCAAGACCTGAATTGAAATCAAGAGTCAGGCTGTTAACCAACCTCGCCACCCAGGCGCACCCTAAGATACACTTCTTTATAAAACCTGTATATGTGGGGGCAATGAGTTTGCTTCCTCACTAGAGCAGGAAATGGCAGAACTTTTAGCTTCAAAGAAAAATATCCCTGATGGTTTGTAGCTAACAATGGATTTACAAGGAATCTTAAGCCTAGAAAAAACAGAAGCTGTACTCTTCTCATGAGTTTGCCCAGAAAACATCTGCTTCTGATGTAGGGGATACAATAATTGGCCCTCATACTATCTCTAGACATTGGTCCAAAAATCTTAGCTGCTTAGGTTTGAATGAGTCAAAGCATGTCTATAAAAAAAGACTTTTTAAAATGCTTTATTATTTTGTAATTTTTCAACATGTTCCATGGGATGAATGTTTAAAACATGAAGAAATTGTCATATTATAATTAAATATCAAAAAGTATAAATTTACATATAAAATATAATATCATCTGTCAAAACTGCTATAAAAGAGTAGTCACTGGATCATATCCCAGCAGACTTCTGATACAAAGACCATGGTTGTCCAGGGAACAGAGTATTAATTGCATTTAATCTGTTCAAAAGCTGAGTTGATAACACCACACTAATCGAATCTAGATTTCTGCCTACTGTTACATTTCTTTCTTGTTCAGAGTGATATGTTTCAGATATATGTTCCACTCCAGGACAATTACCTATCTCAGAGCTCTCGGCCTGTCAGGAGCTGTTAGTGACTATTGCTGACCATCTGCTTACGCCTCAGATGAAATAGGCATGGAGGCCCACTCATAAGAGGAATAGAAGAGAAATTTACAGAGCTTTGAACAAATGTATATATATATATATATATATGGATTTATCTGAACAATTAATCATCGTCGAATAAAACTAGAAATCTAAAATATCACATTAGAAAATGCAGTCCTGAACATCTGATTTGCAAAAATTGTGTTTCTGTTTTAATAAACACATGCAATACTTAATAAACAAACACAATAGTGAAACAAACCACCTAACAAACAAGGCATAGAACTAATAGGTGGACAGATCCTATAATGGCATCCTGAGTCAGACCTCCAGGGTTCATATCCAGATGACGGCGCCAAGTTTCTTACGTATGCAGAGCTGTCACCCCATCTGTAAGATTGAGATTTTTAAGCTACCAATTCCATGAGGTTGCTTGCAAAGTCTATAAAATAATCCACGTAACATTCTTAGCCTACTGCGGTCTACGTTGTTGGCACTCAACAAGCTAGCTAACTATCATTGTTACTATCTTATTGATTTACTTTGGGTAACATGAAAATTGCTGACATATGACATACTCTCAGCAATCAAAATCATATCAATTTTTCATTGTGTGATGTTTTACAATTGAAAGGGCACCTTACCCATATAAGTTGAGTTAAGCTCCACATGAACTCTGCAGAGTATATAAGTATCGAAACTAGTTTGGGAGACTCTAAGTGCTCTTTTCCTAATGATTGTCTGCTGGCTAGAATAAGAAACACAACATCCTGGAAAATTAAGGAGCTCTCTCAAAACACCAAGCAGCTCAAGGGCAGCAGCTCAGAAATGAAAAGTCAGAGAAACTCACTGGCATGGCTTCCACTACACAATAGAAGGATCATGTTCACCCATGAATGAGGCCACTGGAACTAAATTATGGAAATGAACTGGGGATCAAGCTTCATCTATTCAGTTTCCCAGAACTCTTTCTGCACCAAAGAGATACCTCATGAATCTCTCTTTAGGACAGGTAGGCAGGGAGGCATAGGAGGGCTAGTCTGGGATCAGACAGGCCTGGCCTGCCTTCCTGCCTGTGCTACTTTTTAGCTGAGTGACATTGAAACAATTACTTTACACTGTCTCAAAATTCACATTTTCCTACCTATAAATGTATATGGTGGATATCACTGCTTATCTCTTGAGTTTGTGCAAAGAGCTTAGTGTAATGTGTAGAACATATTAAATGCTCAGTTAAGAGTAATCCTCACTGTTAAAATTTTGTAACTCAAATTGAAGAATAAGGGAATTTAAATAATCTAAGAACCCCCAGCCAGTAAACAATTACACAAAACAAAGTATCAGCACACCCTCATCTGCTACATTCTGCCAGGGACTTGTGGTCCTAGGAATATTAAAATCTTCGGGAGACCCAAACCCAGCCACACCTCCCCTGTCCCAGAAGTTATCTTGCAAATAGGCACTGCTATGGCCTTCACAATACATTCACACCAAGCTATGAGATGGGTGAAGACTTGATACCAGTCCAGTGGGGTAGCCCTTGCTGCTTCCATCTCACTCACAGCAAGACTCAGGCCTTGGAATTGAGTAACAAGATGGCCTGCTAGTACAAGGATGAATTGAGACTTGACTGCTGGTGTGTGAAGCGTCTGAGTAGTAGCAAAGAGACACAAAAGTTGTAGTTTCAAGACGAATCTTGGAGAAGTGAGGTGCATGGTATTTATGCATACAATGAAGCTCTATTTGGCCCACCTTGATTGCCAGGATACCTCACCCCTACCTCTTCCCTCACAGCTCCTCCAGTGCTGCTTTGAGGCTGGTTTGCTTGTGTACCTTCTCCTCACCTCCTAGCCCAGGGCTGGATCCTGAGGGCTGGGCTGGACCAGAAGAGCCAGTTCCACCGAATATCTGATGGCAGCATGTCTACATGTGACTGCACACTGTGATCAGGGGAAATCTCAGAGTCAGAGTAAATGGGGTAGAAAGGGCACAGTTGGGGTAAAAATACAAGGTCAGGAGACAAACATTAGGATGAGGTCAAATAACTGGACAAGAGACAGGGAAAGTGCTGCGGGGTCAAAAAGGCCAGAGATGAGCAGTGGGCAAACCATGGTGCTCTTGAAGGGCCCAGCACTACTCAGAGACTTCATTCACCTGCACCCCACCTCACTGTGTCAGGAGCCCTGTGGCCATGTCCAGATCTCTGGTTCATAAGTCAACTGCCCACCAGATGTTTCATACAGGATGTCCCCATGGCAGGTGGCAGCACGAGTTTCTTAACTCCTTTTTGCCCCTTCCCAAAACAACATCTTCTTCCTGCATTGTGTTCTCTTCCAAATTCTGTAATTTCTGTCAGTGAAGCCATCAGCTTTCCTGTCACACAAGCCAGAAGCATCAGTCACCTTGCATTTTCTTCATTTCACTCCACATTCAAATATTACCCAATCTTCTTGGTTTTCATCCAAGCATGGCTCTAGAAACTGGCTTCTTACTGCCCCTGCTCCTCCCATAATTCCAGTTATAGACCGTGACATAGTCTGGGCCTCAAGAGCTGGCCAGCCATGCACAGGTTCTCCACTCTCCAATTCCACCCTCGGGTGGCCTTGCTGATGGTTATAAGCAATCACATCCTCTCGAGGTTCTCTTCAGTCACTGGTCTCCCTCGGCCTCCCAGCCTAAGGTTCTGAGCTACAGCGTCACCCATACCTGTGTCTCCAGGAGCTGCTCTGGGCTCATTGCCTGCTTCCTGCCTAGCTCCCAACCACAGCAAAGCTCTAGCACTTCCCCAACACACCACAACCTTTGTTCACTTGCCCATGTGCAAAACATGTTCTGGGCCTGGGATTGTTTTCCCTTGAGATTATCGTAGGATGCCTTCCTTAATTTAGACAATAATCCTCTGGAGTTCCTACTTTTAACTCCTTTTCACACAAGCAAAAATATAGAGATGGAATGAATAAGTAGGTTCTGCAAGTCATGGTACCAGTAAGAAGTGGGAGCCAGATCCTAGATGCCAACCTTGGCTTTCTGCTTAGAGCACCAGCACTTTCTACAGCTGGAAAACTCCTACACCTTTCTAGGCCCACACCAAATATCTCTGGAAAGCCTTTATCTAGTGCATAGACAAGATGATCAATTCTCAGAACACTTCATTCCTTTTCTTGTTATGTTTATCATAATACTTCATGGTTATTTATTTTTGTGTATTTACCCCCTACAGGAAGGATTTCAACCTTCTTAGTCTTAACTGGAATTAGTCCAGATCTCCTGACACAGAATAATCAATAAATGTTTATTAAAGTGAGCAAACAGATAACTGAATTAAGCAATAAATTTAAGGAAAACATCAAGTGTCATTTATTTAAATTCTTATTTCTCTAGATCTGGTGCTGCTGATTAGAAGTTTCATGGTTTTCAGGATGCCTGGGTGGCTCAGTGGTTTAGCAACTGCCTTCAACCAGGGCATGATCCTGGAGACCTGGGATCATGCAGAGAGTCCCACATCGGGCCCCCTGCATGAAGCCTGTTTCTCCCTCAGCCTATGTCTCTGCCTCTCTCTCTCTGTCTCTCACGAATAAATAAATTTGTAAAAATCTTAAAAAAAAAAAAAAAAAAAGAAGTTTCACGGTTTTCCCTTTGTTTCCTATTCCCTGGCTCTACACATCATTTTCTGGCTTTGCTTGGTTCTTCTTAGAGATGATCCCATTTTCCCTATTCTCAGAAATCAATAAAAGATTGTAATATGCAATTTATAAATTGCATATAAATGCAATTTAAGTAGTAAAGCTGCTGTGAGAACAAGAGACTTGCACTGGGTGAAGTTGGTGTTGTGACCCAGAAACACCACCAACTGACAAAATGTCATAAAACCCTGCCCCTCCCCACTCATGCTCTAACTACCGCCCTTAACGTGCTCTCCCGTGCTTTGTCCCTGGCCAGTGCCACACCTCACTCTCAGAATGTCCCTCTTTCCCATGGGTATAATGCAAACTCCCTTATGGTTCAAAGAACTTAGGAAGGTCCATCTCGTCCACCCCAGAAACCTGTTCCCGCCAAGAGCTCTGATGGCAACTCCCTGGCTGCTTCATGGGAAAAAAATGACTCATGCTTAGAAGGGGGAGAATTCACTCATTACAAAACTTCAAATGATAGCTATTCTCTTTGGTATAAATAATAATTTGTTTGTCATCCAGTGGCCTCAACAAGAGGATATGTAGTCATCTTGGAGTTTGTAAATTCCCCTCTGCAGCTAATGTTGTTTTTAACTCGTTTGGATTGAAAGCTCCTCATGGGCAAGGATTATATTTGTTAAGTAACTACCCATCTTGAATGATTGCTGAACTGCCAGTATTGCCTGGGATCTACTGTGCAAAAGGCATGCTACCTTTGACTTCCTCTTGTGCTGTGGTACGTTTATCTGAAAAATAGTAGGTGAATATTTTGAGATAGGATATATAAGGTGTAATTCACCTAAATACATTTTAGCCTTGGGTTCTGGGCAGAATTTTATACTGACCCACCCAATTTTCTTACAATGTAACTGGTTATGAGTGGCAAGATTGCTCCTCTCTCTATTCTGGTAACCTAAGCATGAATTGCTGAAGTCAGGTATTTTTAAGAAGAGAAAGGGAACTGGAATCACAGAACCACCTCTCATATAAACATAAAATAAATGTCTTCCTGCAATGGAAAGTAATGGAAAGAGGAGTACACAGTCTGCCAAGTTCATTTACTCCTGTCTTGCTTCTAAGGAGCAGGTGCAAGGCCAGCTGGCTGTTGCCAACACCTGTCTAGCACATGATCACAGGGATGATGAAGTGCCTATCTTAATAACCTACAGATAGTGGTGGTAAAGTAAAAATAATTGATGATAAACATCTTAAGAGGTTGAATTCTTGTATCTTAGTCCCTGAGATGTTGATGACAGGGACAAGATTTACTAGAGATGTTGGACTTCTCAATAGGAACAGGCAATTCTTGTGAAGGGGCTGCCCTATAGCTTCCAGAGTATTCTATGTCCAGGCTTTCCAACTACCCTCAGGATTTTACTGGGTTGTTAGGTTTTCATCTGTCAAATCCCTCCTGCCTGGGACCAATGTTCATGACAGCATTATTAATAATATATATTTATATTATATTATGTTACATTATGTTGATATGACCTGGGTTTTAAAATCACACTATTGCATGTAAAATACTGGAGCATGTGTGCAAATGGATATAATGTGGTTTAGAGAGCGACTGGCATCTTGTAAGCACTGGACACATCTTGTCAGTTATGGCTATACCATTTTTCCCACTTATTCGGAGAAGATGGTGTAGTAAGGCCACACAAACATTGGTAAAGCACTGCTGGGGACCAGTTCCCATTTTTGTGCCCACTGAAATGTTCCAAGAGAGACCCCTGTGACAGCTCTCTTTAGTCTCATGGGAAATTATGAAGAACAATATTGTCCACGAAACAAAAGATACTTTATAGATCAAAGGCACTCTGATTTGTCACCTGATTTCAGAAACATCTGTTTTGCTTAACGCCCACTCCTGCTTAATCCAAGACCTGCATTCACTCCCCCCTGGATTCTAATCCTGAGCAGAAACACCTGACACAATTCACATAAGAAGGCCATTTATACCATTCTTCCACTCTGACTCGGAGAGATGTGCTACTTGTTTAATATGGATTTCTCTGCTTGCCTGGCAAGTGGATTTCCTGTTGAAATACCCACCATTTGAAGCAGTAAACTAGAATAAATTTGGGACATGAGACCTGTTTTTTTTTTTTTTTTCAATGAGACCTGTTAATGCCAGCAAAATGACTGCCCCACTTCTCAAGGGCAGATGATGCTGGGAAACACAATTGTTCAGAGAAAACTTAATGTCAGCATAGAATTACACAGGGATCACATCCCCAATCTTCCCGGGTCAGAGCCCATTGACACCTGCATCTGGCAAAGTTACACAAAGTGCCCCTATGACCCTGAAAAGTGTTTGCTTTTGGTAGCACATTTTGAACTCACTATAATTGTAATAAATGTTGATGATGTTTCCTCTGAATTGTTTATCGAGGACCAAAATATGGTCAATCATCTCTTTTAGGAAGGTAAGAGAAGTATTTGGCCAGATCCAGCAAAATTCAGTTGGTTAAATATGGCTCTAGCAATTGTGTAAGCCTCAATTATTTGGAAATTCAATGCTGTGGAACATGTGTGTCCCAGAAGTTATTATATTCATGAAGTGTTATCATAAAATGCTCAGATTTTGCTATCAAGTTTTCTTAATCATAAATGTATGATTGTACTTAGAGATAAGTGTTATTGCTCTCTTGGCTTTCATATGCAATTTTTGTTCCTGATGCCTCTTCTCATTCTAATTTCTGTCCCTGACTTTAATGTGGCCCAAGACTTGAGCTTCTTCTGTGATCATTGTCTTACATTGAACAAAACCATTTCATACAAGGCCATGCTCAACAGAAGGCCAGCATATTGTTGGTTTTCTGTAAATGTTACATTATAATGACAAAAACACAAGTTATTTTGGAGAGAAAATAGCTAATCTAACTTCCCATCTGGTTTCCAAGAAACATTATCCAGAAGCATTTCCCTTGAACATGCTAAGTATCTTCGCTGGCGACCAGAGTTGATTTCAGCTTGATCATATTAGTTTTACTTCTTTTTCTGTCACTTTTCTCCTGCTTCAAGTACTTTAAATTTCCAATAAAGATAAGATTTATGGCTTGTTGAAATATTCTTGTTCAGCTGCCTTCCTCTTGTATCATCTGAGAGGTAATAGGTGGCTTCACATAATGCCTTTCAGCAAGGAAACTCTCATCCACCTTCTATAAACACAGGTTGTGTATTTCAGTTGGTGTTATTTTTAGACACCAGGAAAGGTTCTGGATTCCACTATCCCCCCTCCACATGTAGAAACCCACACACTATTGCTTGTCCCTCCCATGGACAATAATAATACCAACAACAAAAATTGACATATACTTTTAAGGATTAGATTTTCTTTTTTTTTTTTTTAATATTTATTTATTTATGATAGAGAGAGAGAGAGAGAGGCAGAGGAGGAGGGAGAAGCAGGCTCCATGCCAGGAGCCCGACACAGGACTCGATCCCCGGACTCAAGGACCACGCCCTGGGCCAAAGGCAGGCGCCAAACCGCTGAGCCACCCAGGGATCCCCAAGGATTAGATTTTCTTAATGCAAAAAGTGGGAAAGGTATAATGAACTTAAACACCATGGGGGAGCCAACTTGAAAATTCGATCAAGATAACAGTGATGGGGCATTTCCACTGAGCTAAGAAGAACCCAGATTCCATTATTCCATTTGTTTGTTTACTCTGTATGGTCAGTATAGTTGTCCTTGCCTTCTAAAACTGATATAACACTTTTGTTATATTTATTTGGGTCATTTCTCTTTTCTTTTTGATAAGTCTGGCTGGAGGTTGATCAGTCTTATTAATTTTTTGAAAGAACCACTCCTGGTTTCATCGATCTGTTCTATTGTTTTCTGTTTGTTTGGGGGTGCTTTTTTGTTTTTGTTTGTTTTTGGTTTTTTGGTTTCTATATCATTTATTTCTGCTCTAATTTTTATTATTTCCTTTCTTCTGCTGGCTTCAGACTTCATTCACTGTTCTTTTTCTAGCTTCTTTAGGTGATGGGTTGTTTGAGATTTTTCTTGCTTCTGGAGGTAGACCTGTATTACTATTATATACTTCCCTCTTAGGACCACTTTTGCTGCATCCCAAAAGTTTTGGACCATTATGTTTTCATTTTCATCTGATTCCATGCATTTTTTTAATTCTTTGATTTCCTGGTTGACCTGCTTTATAGCAGCATGATCACCAATAGTGATCCAAACTTGGAAACAGCCCAAATGTCCATCAACTGATGAATGGATAAAGAAGAGGTTATATATACATAACCTATATATGTGTGTATACACACACACACACACACACACACACACACAATGGGATATTACTCAGCCATCAAAAGAATGAGATCTTGCCATTTGCAAGGACATAGGTGGGGCTAGGGTATATTATGCTAAGTGAAATAAGTCAGTGGGAGGAAGACAAATACCATATGATTTCACTTATATGTGGAATTTAAGAAACAAATAAATGAGCATAGGGGAAAAAAGAGAGAGATAAGCAAACCAACAAACAGACTCTTAACTATAGAGAACACACTGATGGTCACCAGAGGGGAGGTAGGTGGAGGGATGGGTTAAACAGGTGATGGGGATTACAGAGTGCACTTGTGATCAGCACCAGGTGATGTATGGAACTGTCAAATCACTAAATTGTACATCTGAAAGTAGTGTTACACTAATGTTAACTACCTGGGATTTAAATAAATACTTAAAAAAACTAAAATTTTTAAAAACAATTGATGTAAAGTTTTGTTTCAGGAGAGTAGGTAAAAAGCAATCGTATTGTGATTCTAATCATGAATGACCAAGTGTTTTTACACGGTATCAATTTTTTAAATTGTGGTAAAAAGTACTCGGTATAAGATGTACCATATTTGCCATTTTTAGATGTTAAAAAGTTCATTATTGTGAAGTACATTCACATTGTTGTGCAACCAATCTCCCGAATTCTTTTTGTCTTAAAAAACTGGCACCCTATCCCCATCAAACAACTCTTCAGTTTCCCCTTCCCCAACCCCTGGAAACCACTTCAATTTCTGTTTCTAGGAATTTGACTATTTTAGATACCTCTGGTAAGTGGAATTACAGTGTATTTGTCTTTTTGTGACTGGTTCATTTCACTTAGGTGATACCTCAAGTCTCCTTCATGTTGTGGCACATGTCAGAAAGTCCTTTCTCTATAAAACTGAGCAATATTCCATCTGATGTGTAGATCATCATTTGTTTATCCATCCATCTGTTGATGGACATTTAGTTTGCCTCCACCTTTTGGCTACTGTGAATGATACTACTATGAACTTAGATACACAAATATCTCTTCAAAACCCTGCTTTAAATTCTTTTGGGTGTCTTCCAAAAAAGGAATTGCTGGATCTTTTGATAACTCAATTTTTATTTCTTTTGTGGAACTGCCATACCGTTTTCCACAGCAACTACACTATTTTATATTCCCACCAACAATGCACAAGGGTTCCATTTCTCCACATTCTCACAAATAATTGCTATTTTGTTTTTCTTTTTTTTTAAATTATAAGCATACTAATGAGTGTGAAAAGCTCATTGTAGTTTTGATTTGCACTTTCCTAATGATTAGTAATATTGAGAACCCATTCATGCGCTTGTCGGTCATCTCCATGTCCACTCTAGAGAAATGTTTATTCAAGTTCTTTGCCCATTTTTAAACAGGTTATTTGGGTTTTGTTAAGTTTTAGGAGCACTTCATGTATTCTGAATATTAACCCCTTCTTAGAAGTATCATTTGCAAATATTTTCTCTCATTCCATAAGTTGCCCTTTTTATTGTTGATTGTGTCCCTTGATGTTCAGATGTTTTTAATGTTGATGCAGCCCAATCTATCTCTTTTTTACTTTTGTTGCCTGTCATCCACATCTTAAGGAGACTGAGTGATATTTGTAGGGAGGGAAAGACTTCCCTAACGTCATACTAAGACACAGAGCTCAAATTTGAATCTGAGACTACTTGCTGTGGAATCTTCTATGCCTTCTATTATACTTCCTGGCTTCATAAAGAAAACAAAGACACATAGGAAGCTACCAAGAAGGTATCAAATGGAAGAAAATTTGAAGACAACATAAATGTAGTTATAGGGAATGAGAATGAGCTTATGAACGAGAGCAAAAAGGGAAAAGACAGATATGAATAACATGGCTTAGAGCAGAAAGAGATATGTCAGAGAATGTTCACTACAACATTACTTAATATAATAAAAAAATTTCTACAGGTTCTGCAATAGGATGGGTTAACTATATTCATTGGGTTGAATATTATGCACTGGTAAAAATTATTTTGTAGAAAGTGCAATAAAGGGGGTCGTTGATGGATACTTTCTCTGAACCCACTCAGTGCACCCTCTTGTATTACACCCTTTATCATGGGATTATCCACCCACATCACTGCCACTGTTATCAACACACTTTCCCCACTTCCTGCCTACCAATCAGCATACCCCAACCCTCTTGCCTCAGAGACTGGCCCAGCAGGTAAACTGAGGTAAGCTGCTAAACCCAAGATGTTCAAATCCAAGACTATGGACAGAAGGATTATTCATGGTTGGTAATGAAACCTGTGCTGGACCAATCAGATGAAGGAATCACTCTTAACTTTCTCAGTCACATGAGCTAATTACGACTTCTTATTGTCTGAGAGAGTTTGTGCCTCTTGCTGTTAATTTCAATTGAACACACAAATTATACATAGCAAATGTATTATTTTTCTTAATGTAACATGTAAATTAAGATATAAAATAAGACTAAAGATATGTGTATCAAAATGTTAACACTCTTAGAGGAGGAGTAACAGGTAATATTTTGTTCCCCCCCCCCCTATATTTCAAAAATATTCAACATTAAGAACACATTTATTTTGTCATTAATGAGAAAACCAGCTTTCTGCTGGGGGATTTGTGTTCCTGCATACCTTACAAATATTAGCTAACTCAATTATTACAACAACACTGTGAGATAATTTTAGGCCTGGCAAACTGAGGCATAGAGAGATAAAATAACTTACCTAAGATTGCTCAGTGGGCAAAGTGACAGAACCACAAGAACACAGGTGGTCTGACTCCTTGCTCTACATTTTAGCTCATCTCCTCTTTTTGGTTCCAGTTATCTCCCTGAGCTAGATGCCCAGATTTGTCCCAAGAAAGTTTTACCAAAATAGTTTCCCAATTAAGGAAGAAAAAACTAAAGTGTTCATAGATGTGCCTGATAAATAAAATAGTGTCTCTCTTGTAATTGTGAGGAAAAGAGTTAACTTAAAATTATTAAAATCTATCAAATAGTACTAGATTTACCAGCTTATTTGATCAAGACAGACTTGGTACTCTGTGGATGGAGGTTGGGTCAAATGCAGAGGCGGCTCCCAAGAGAAACCTGTCCTGTGGCTTGGACTGGGACTGATCAAGCATCCAGGCATGAAAAGCCATCCCAGTAGGCAGCATTTAATTGACAGTGATGATGGTGACAGAGCTAGTTAGGGACAGGCAATCGTCACAGGGGTTCCTGCAACAGATAAAGGGCTCTTGATCCCAGGATGTTGACCTCTAGTTCCAGAAAGGACAAATGAGAGACTAACAAGAGGAAGTAAGTACCCAAGGAATGGGGAAGCAGCGTCACACTCAAGAATGATGCTCTGGAATTGGACTACTAGATATTTACCCCATAGATGAAGATGCAGTGAAATGCCAAGACACCTGCACCCAAATGTTCATAGCAGCAGTGTCCACAGTAGCTAAACTGTGGAAGGAGCCACGTTGTCCTTTGACAGATGAATGGATAAAGAAGATGTGGTCTGTATACACAATGGAATATTACTCAGCCATTAAAAAGATGACTACCTACCATTTGCTTTGATGTGGATGGAACTAGAGGATACACTGAGTGAAATAAGTCAATCAGAGAAAGACATTTATCATGTGGTTTCATTCATATGTGGAATAGAAGAAATAGTAAAAGGGATTATAAGGGAAAGGAGGGGAACTGAGTGGGAAAAATTAGAGAGGGAGACAAACCATGAGAGACTCATAACTCTGGGAAACAAACACATGGTTGCAGAGGGGAAGGTAGGTGGGAGGATGGGGTAACTGGCTGACAGGCATTAGGTAGGGCACATGATGAGATGAGCATTGGGTGTCATGCTATATGTTGGCAAATTGAATTCAAACAAAATACTTATATATATATAAAGCATGCAACTAAAGTTTTTTTTTTTTTTTAAACTAAAGTATTAAAAAAGAAGAATGATTCTCCGGCATAGAGAGATGAGACAGCAATACAGGGAGAGACATACAGTGGAAGTGAGGTGAGGAATGAGGTAAAGAAGAGGTTCCTGAGCTCGAAGAAGTGCTGGTATCAGGTATGGTCAGTCCAAGGGACAGTTACTGGCCATACTTTCTCCTTTCCACTACAGGTGGGGACTGTAGCCGGTGATTTGGGGGTTCAGAGCCAGGGAGCTTGAAGGTGTTGGCATTACTTTTTCTCAGGTATCTTATGGAGTTCTCAAGGATAGGGGTGGTCCCCCTCACCCCTGGCTTCCCTGGGGCCTAGTACAGTAAGTCTCTTGTCTATTGGGAACTAGGACTCTCCCTTAAACAAAAGTTCCACTTTATTGATTTTGTATAAGCCAAAAAAATAATGGAATAACCATTTCCCCTCTTTAGGACACCAAAAAAAATAGGCTTTTTGAGACTTTTCTTAATTCCAAGCGTGATAAATTCTCTCTCTTATCCCCCCAGACTTGATATCCAAGTGTTTACTGTTAAAGAGACAAGACGGATGCACACTTTTATTCCCAGTGCATACATCGTTTTCTGAGATAACTCAGATATGTAGTTAATCTCCTGATATCGAGCTTTGCCACATTCTTACATTTCTCAAGGGATGTGACCATTACAGAGCTCAGTTTCAAACAGGCTAGTGAATAACATCCTCTGCCCTAAAGGGCGAAAGGGGAAGGGCTTTGATCACAGAGTTCACTGGAGGAGGAAGAGGTGTCTTAGGATGTGCTTAGCACACAAGGGTCAGAGGGAAGAAGAGTGATCAAAACCAGGCAGAGTCCAGATGTGCATCCCTGTCATCAGGGTCTCCCAAAATGCAGAGCCTGAGACTGTAACCAGCAGTGTCCAAACTTTCCAAACGGATATTAGTATGCACAAACTCTTAACATTCATCCACAACCAGCACAATCTAACCTTGATTCTACAGATATAACTGTAGCACCAAGGCAGAAAATGCTGTGTTTATTTTGATTAAAAGCAGGGAATTGGTTTTCGACAGCTTTTAGAATAAAATCTTGAGTCATAAAATTTTAGGGCTTTTTAAGAAATGGGTTCTGGTGGTAATAATTTATGACCTTGGCTTTTCAACTCGGGAACGTTTCTCCATGTCCTTCCCCTTAAAAAGCTTTTTATTCCAACATCGGTTATTATGTGGGTCCTAGAAAAACTCTGGGCAGGGATTTAATAGAAGCAGCTGGTGGTAAAGTCCCTCCAACTACTCAGAGTTGAGAGAGGATCCAACTTTTTTCACCTAAACTGCTGTCTCTGGGACCCTTCCTTGCAAATCACCATCCCTTTCCGTGTTTCCTGCTGCTCTTGCAGTGAGCCAGCTTCCCAGGAATAAGTCTTTCTGAAAATGAGGCCATGCCCTGTGTTCTCCTGTGTTCTCCTGGTTACTGCTCTATTTCAAAATGTAATAACATCATGTACATAGTTCTTAGACTTAAGATATTAATGAAGCACGATACTGAGTTTTCGTTTACAACAGTTTTTTTTAATTAATGAAGTGTACTTTACAGAGTCACTCAGGTTGAAGACAAATATTAAGTGAAAATAATGCAAGGTTAAAGAAGATAAGGGGACATTTGCGGCGGGAGAGTTACGACTGAAATTTGGGAAATGTGCATTAAAAACCGAATGATTGCTGGTTGGAAATGAAACTGATTATAAGGAACAAGATGGGCTCAGAGTCACATGCAGGTCCACTTCCAAAACATTCCAGGCAAGTGACTTTCAAAATATAGTCTAGGGTTTGCGGTCCTCGAGCTAGTGCTGGGCAACGTCAATGCCTGGGACACAGCATCCTTTTTGGGTTTTCCTTCATAGGGGTTAGTCATTTCCTTATAGTGCTTGAGAAAATAAGATACATCCTTATTAGTGTCTCATGAGAACTAGGGTCTTCCTTCTGGTCTGCTCTGATGGTTTTCCTGTTGTGCGGAGCAGGGGAATGTCCCTCCTCAACTGAAGAAACGAGGAAGCAAGTGACCTGCCTGCAGCAGGCAGGGGAAGGGACACAGAGTCTCTGTGGGAACTTGGCCATCAATAAAGGAAAAGAGAATGCCTTCTATCTCTTGTCTTTTCAATCTAGAACTTAAACTTATTCTCACCACATGGAGACAAGAGAGCCCCTCAGAGAATTAACGAGAAATGTGACCTTGTATCTGGACGATAATTTCTTTCTACCTTTCTTAATCACCTTACCATTCTTCCCATTTGCCTGTTTCTCTTTTCTTCCAGCAATATCTTTCCTGCTCAACGATGTGTCATCTATTTGCATATTTATTCATGTCATTTAATCACTTTATGTTAATTCTGCTCTAATACCAGAAACATACTTGGGTTTTCAGGCATCCAAAACCGCAATACACGTAATTGCCCACAAAATTGCTACCAAATACAATGAATTAGAAAGCTACTGAGTATTCACCAGATTCTATTAAATCTAATTATCTGAGATCCTTTGAATTACAATGAGATTGTGCGTAGTTAAAGTCATGGAGTAATGCATAGTTAATTTGTTAATTTCTGAAATGCTACTAATTTTACATGGTACTATTACTGGCTTAACTAGTCATGGGGTAAATTTACATCCTGCTCTGTATAGGGTGACCCTTGCACTGAACGTGGCCACTCCCACTTCTGTCCTCAATATCTTTGTACTGTATAACAACTGTCAACATGTAGGAACGTCACAGGCCTCTGGGCAGGGCACTGATTGGCCTCTGAGGAGTGAAACACACATATTAATAATTTTCAAGATGTTTTTGTGAGTCAAAACTTTTTCCTTCCTTTCCATGAACAGTCACCTTTCCCATTTAATTGCTCTGTTGTGGATATTTGTTGGGGCAAATTCCTGATTCCAGATATGCCCCTCACTAACATGGCTAGAATTAGAAAAAAAGAAAGAAAGAAAAAAGGACCACAGACGATTATATTGAAGAATCAATGAATTTGTGTTGTTTGGTGCTCAGGAAGCATTAACCACTAAGACTCAGATTATTTAAAATAAAATTCAATCAGCGCTGGGATGCTCTCCTTCCCTGGAATATTTTGGTGCTTCTGCTCAGAGAGACACAATCAGGGTCATTCTGGAGGAAGCTGGACGTTGGAAGGAGGCTCTTGTGTTCACATGGCAGCTTCCTCTTTCAAGGCGTGCAGCAAAGCACATGCTCAAAAGATCAAACAACTCACTCCCCCCTAATGGAAAACAATTCAACCCCTCAGGGGGCCAAAGGGAAGGAGTGGAAAGCTTGAGGATCTCTGCCCAGATCAAAATTACACAGCCAACAGGCCTCCTGGGGTGGATGTCGTGGCATTTCCATATCTGCCCCACCTTGTTTGGTTGAAACAACCACTTTCAGCTGGGGATATGCTGAAGCCAGTCACACAACTGCTGGGAGCCATGGCAGTGGACATACAGGGAACATCTGGCTGCAAACCCACTGGCTAGATAGTTCCATGATGTGTGGCAGGCAGGGCATTGAGCTTATTGGGACCTCACTTTTCTTATCTCTAAAAGGAATGATGACAACTGACAACCTTAGCTCTCAAAATTGTCCTAGGATCTCGTGAGCCAGGATCAGACAGGCCTTCATAGGGTCTGGAGAGCTACCATCTCACTGCCTGTCTTCCCAACATTTGGTTTGATAGAATGTTATTATCAAAGAAGCCACCTAATGTTCACTGTGCACACATATTGGAAATGGGGAGTTCTTTCCAGAGCAACCCAGTAGGATGATCTAGATCTCCCAAAGAAGGTCATGTAATTCTCCTGCATCACTTCGTAGACACATTAAAATGCACGTGATTAATTCTCACAAAACTAGGCTCTGGAGAGGCTGCAACAGAGGCCTGGAGAAGTTCAGGGACTCACCAAATATGACAGTGACAAGAAAAAGCCCAACTGGGGCCCAACTTTGGGTCTCTTGTCCCCCTGAAGAACATCTGCTAAGTGAACCATGCATCTTCCTCAATTAAGGTCTATTTTTCTAGCAGAAAGGGGGCAGATCAAGGGAGGAAAAATAATTGCATGTAAGCTAATCCCCACCTTTGTGTATACCCTTTTCCACCCACACATGTGGGCTTCTGGGGCTCGATCAGTCTGTGTGTTCTTCTACAGCTGTCAGACAAATCAAAGACCCACATGCAAAAGGCAGCCCTCGCAAACACTGTGTGATGTGGTTTCCTAACACTTCCTAGAGGCTTTAGGCTCTATAAAATAGACCAGGAATTAGGGGACTCAGGGCACTAAAAATAGAATTTTCATGTGTGACAAATGTAATCCTGGAGGAAGAAAAGGATAGTTTTCATGTTCTTAAAAAGAAAATGGTACCCACTTACAGCGGCCCTCAATTTCTAGCAAATGAGAACTTGCTACCGTCTCTTCAAACCTTCCATTTCTGTGCTGGATGTAGTGGTGCTGTTTCTGTTTTCTGTTTGACCAAAGGACCAAAGTGTGTGTTAAACACAATTCAGAAGGGACACAGGAGTCAGGCGAGGTGCAGAACACGGTGTCTTAGGACATAAGTGTGAGTTTGGAAAAGACTCTAGTTATGAAGCAGTCCCTTTTTGAAAGTGCAACCATGGAAGAGCTGGGTCACCTCATAAACAACCAGAGCAAATTCTGGGTGACTTTCAGAAGCAGGAAAGTACAGTGTAAGCCCAGCTTTTGATTCCACTCACCGTGGCTCAACACCAGCAAGAGAAGGGTTGAACTGGGGTCAGAAGTAGGATAATGACCCAGGTTTTCAAAACCACTATTTCAAGGATGTGGAAATCTGTCAGATGTGGCCAGCTCTCTGTGTCCCTCCCCACACCTCCACAAGTGCCACCAGAGACCACTACTAGGTGGTGATCATCCATCACTGTGATATGTTAAGCATTCCCCAGCCAAGTCAAGGACATGATTAACTGCTAAAAATAAGATCTCAACATAAGCACATGATGTGCCCCCCAATTCCTCAGAAAGGCCTGTTACTGTTATCTTCAGGAAAGAGGTTTCCTAGACTTATTGTAGGCAAGAGTCCTAGGGCCAAGTCTGCACCAGGACTTGGGTCCAGGAATTTTCTTAGGGAAACTTTGCCTGGGTGGGAATCTATTGGCTAAAGTCTTGTCCAAATCACTTCATCTTTGGCAAAATTATCATGAATTTGGTTTGAAACCTTTTGAACTGGAAGGTCAATCAAATCTTACTTTTTATTGAGTACTCCAGAAAAAATAGTAGCATTAATTGTGTCTGAAAAACATCCCTCTCAACAATCTCACTAATCATACAAGGTTACAGGTGTTTAATTTTTCCTAGGAAGACAGAGCCATGAAGGCATCACCCAAACCTGGGCTGGTTACTTCAAAGGAAAAAAAGATGTGGAAGAAGAGTGGAGGATGACAGATCAAGACTAAGAGCCATGTCCCCCATGCTTTCTCTCCTGTCTTTTTTTTTTCCTATTTCCAATTCCACAAGAAGAAAAATACAGTGTGCCAGGGAGGAGTGGAGCATAGGAACAGGTGGTAGAAGCCTGGGTCCTATTTGGCCCCAAGGCACCCAATAATGAGGCACGTGTGTCCTGCCTGGGTTTTTACTCACAGGTGTACTGACTTTGCTTTCCTTTTGAAGTTCCACATCAGCTCCTGGTAGTCGGGGCGCAGCAAGCTGCAGAGAAAAGCCCACACCTCAAGATGCCTTCCGAGCAATAGAGCTCTGTGTCTGGGATGTGTTCTCAGTCCTCCAAAGAAAGACATGAAATGCCAGCAATTTCTTTCTTGACATAGCCTAGTCCCCAGTTACAAATGGCCCTATTCATGTTCAGAGGTTCTTTATGGCAAATGCTGTCACCCTTGAACTCAGCCAGTCTATTAAAGCTCCCTTTCTGAGGGCTCCTACATGTGGGCCTGTCTCTGCACACTCAGCCATGGGGACAGAAGCAGTGAGTTGCACCCACAGAAGCTCAACACACATGTCACACAATCGGTACAGATGTGTCTCCAAGGGATATCCACGGCAACACCGAAATGCTGGACAGTAAATATTCTGCATTCTCTTAAACACATTGAGGTTTATAAATGCTAAACCCACAGCCAGTGTGACCAAACCCAGTCGTCACTAAGCTGCATCTTCTTGGCCCATTGGGACCCACCCACACTGCAGGAGATCCTACTTACATTGAGCTACGTGGATGTTTGCCTTTTAGCTAGGTCCTATGCATCTACATCTATGCCATATATATAGCCTATTTTGTGTACATATATATTATATATATACATATTATATACATATATAGAGTATATTTTGTGTACATATAATATGTACACATATGTACACAAAATATATATATTATGTCTCTTAATACTTCTGAATATTTATGAAATTTTAGTGTTTTGCTCCCAATATTTGTAAGTACATTGCTAAATATCCCACAAAACATTTAAGCAGAAAAGAAAATCCTCGTACAACGTGCTCATAGACGTGGACGGCAAACTGAGTATAAAAATACTGCACTCAATTTGTTTCATTTATCATTCATATATCATTTTTCATTCCTTCAGTGCTAGTATATTAATACACAAGGATTCACAGAAATTCAGTATTACTATGTGATAGGCATGTTTTATGCATGTGACAGCTTAAGTAAGGCAATCCATGACCTCATGTTTTTCCTATTATTTGAGCTAAACTGAACTCTTTGAAACTTGGAAACACTCAGGAATCCCACTTGTAAAAATATCCAGGGATTTTGAGTTTGTGCTAAAATGAGCAAGATCCATAATTAGGATGAGGCAGCCTTTTCTTACTGCTACGTTTCTGGCAAAAACAAAACCAGGAAGCACCTACCCAAGCAAACCCTGTTAGGCCCTGAAGGTAATTATTCTATTCATTCCAGACACTTATCATTCATCAAAGATGTGAGAAATCTTGATTGACAAAACAAGGTGCTTGCCTTGCTAAAGTGGAATGTCAGAATGCAAATTCCTCAATTTATCATTTTTTGCTGGGTGTTGTGTTACAGCAAGTCATTGTGGAAATCATAATTTTTTTTAATATGGCTTTTCACTTTCAAATTACTTTAAGGTAAGGAAAATGCTTTGATAATTTGTTTTCAATGATTAAAACAACAACAACCACTGCTGGCCATTGTATGCAAGGCTTGAAAGAAATCTGAGAGGACTTAATTAGTATTCATTAACTCATGCATTCATCTCTTGAATAGTTATTTATTGAATACTGACTAAGTGCCTGTCACTATTCTAGAGACTAGGAAACTGTTATTTTAAATTATATATGTAGTTAAGTGTCTTATGTGTTGTAGGTTGTGGGAGGGAATTGACTTGTGTAAACCAGATAAACATAGTTACCGGCTACTTAGAAAAAAATAAAGCAGGAGATGTGATGGAGTGTGGAAGTGCATGAGCTGTGGCATTTAGGAAAAGTCTCTAGTATAAAACAAGGCTTAAGCCTGAGCTCAGTGGTAAGGGAGAGGAAATCATGCAGTCAGTGGAAGGATCCAGTATGCTTGATGGAAATGTGGCCTAAGGGTATGGCCAGAGGCTTCTGAGAGGTGGGGCAGACAGCTGGCCAGCTCCCAAAAGTCCTTGTCCACCTCTGGGTGACTAGAGAGTGCCATGAGATCATCAGGGACTCCAGTCTCATGTGGGGTAGTCAGAGAGGTCATCTTTGAGGAAGTAGCCTTTAAGCAAAGACCAGAAAGACTAGATTCGAGTTTGGAAAATGAGAGTTGATAAGAACATTCTTGGTAGTGGGAACCATGTGTGTGGAAGTTTGGTGATAGAAAAGGATCTCAGGTGTTTGGAAAAGAGAAAGGAGATGGATTTGTTTCTCAGGGCTGATGGAAGAAGGTGCTACTAACTTGGCTTGAACAACAGAAATGTATTGCCTCACTGTTCTGGAGACTAGATGTCTGAAACTGAGAAGTCAGTACGGTGATGTCCCACGAGATTCGGGGTCAAATCTCTTTTGGACTCTAGTTGGCTCCTAATGGTGCTTCTCCATCCTTGTCATACAGGTGCATCCCTCTCATTTCAGCTTTGTCACCAGATGGTTCTATGTCTTCCCACGGCCATCTTCCCTCTTATATGGACATGAATTATATTGGATTAGGGCCCATATTAATGTCTGCACCTTAACTTGATTGCATACACCATAGCACTATTTTTAAATAAAGTCACATACACAGGTACCAGGAGTTAGGACATATTGGGGGTGGGGAATGGCACAAGAGAACAATTCAACCCACAACAGAGGGCCACCATGGTAGCAGTTAGCAAGCAAGCTGGAGAATGCCATGAGTTCACTTGAGGGAGATAGGTGTTGGCTGCAGCCTTGTACCCTGCTGAGAACAGCCAGGACCTTATTCTAAAAGAACAAGGAGCCCTCACATGATGGAGGAATATGGCATAGTTTACACCCTTAATGATCTCTGGACACCGTGAAGGATGAATCAGTTGGCAACAAGAGTGGTGGTGGAGAAAGACTACTGCAGTGGTCCACTACAGAGGAGGGAGGAGGGTATGTGTGGGGAAGCAGGCAGACACACTTGGAGATTCTCATTCTTGGAGAAAGAAACAGGATTTGGCAATGGGTTTGGTCTGCAATGTGTAGATGAGAGTCAGAGAACCATCAAAACTGCCTCCTGGGTTTCTGGCTTGTGCAAGAAGCCACAAGGTGGCTGGTAATGCCATGTACTCAGAAGAGGAAGATAGGGTGGGACCAGGTCTGGGAGATAGTCAGATATTAGTTTGGATGCAATAAATCTGAAATGCTTGTGAAACATTCAAGAATACATTTTGAGAAAGCAGCCAGCCAGACGCGTCTAGAATCAGGAGACAGATTTGAACTGAAGATAAGAATTTGAAAGATTTTGGAACACATTAGAAATATTAATGGATTCCATTTTTATTGTTAATACTCCAATTCACTATCTTTTCTAAATTCAATTATAGTTGTGTATACCTATGAATATTTAAGCTTCATGGCATTAGAAGGCAATCGCATGATCCCAAAAAAGGTGGTAGACTAGTGTTCCTCATATTAGCAAAAACTTGGCACATGGCCTACAACACCTCTAAATCTTTGATTCTTCTATTATCGGGCAGTCTTTATGTTTGTGTGTTAACTGAATGAATTTCAAATTGAGTAGGAAGCAAAGAGGGTATTACAGTTGTAAATATTACAAGGCAAGTGGAAAATATGATGTCCCAATTCTATCAGACTTGATTTTTGTGATTTTTTTAAAAAATTCTTTGTAAGACCACCCTATTATAAAGGCATGACTCAAAGCCAAAGTTTCTCGATGGTTCAGGCCAAGACTTGTACCAACTTATAAAATGCTTTCGCTTTGTTCATAAATCCTTCAGAGGCTGGACTAAAGAGACCTGATCTCTAAAGTTATCTATGGAAGAAAAAGACTGTAGCTCTTAAGCATATGGCCTTCCGATGCTGTAAACATGAGTTGTAACCTGCACATTTCCTGGTATTTCCTGCTACTTCCTGCCATCCATGTGAAGAACAGATAGACCTCAAGGAACAAAGTCTTGTCTTTTAATTTGTATTTTTGGCAAATTGTCTTTTAATTTATATTTCAAAATATGTCTATTTTACCCTAACAGCCTGAGCCAGCAACAGAATTCTAAAAATTTATATTCATTTAGTTGGTGGTGTTATAACATTCAGTGGTCAGTGAAATTTTTAGAAAAAAATGTATCTTGTATATATATATAGTATAGATACAGATATTGATATGTATTATTATGCATCTATAACATGTTATAGATATATATGTGTCTATCTATATATGAATATTAGATCCATATGTATTTTTAAACTGAAGCAAGGGTAAATTTATTTTTGTAGTAAAATGATTGCCTAGATCTAAAGTCAGTTCCTAGCCTACATTATATATTTTCAGAATGGAAAATGTTTTCCATTTTTGTTAATCTAGGGAGATGGCGAAGGGCTTTCAAATGTTATGTATTTTAAAAATAAATTGTCAACTTGAAGACTTTTTAGGGAGAGGGGATAGTGTTGAATTGCTTTGTAAAATGTAGGGGTTATGAGCCAGGCTAATGTGGTTATTGTGGTCATAGATTTTTGCCTGGACCAAAATCACAAGTGTCAAGAACAAGCAGAGTTCAAACATCACATCATTACAATAAATATAATTAATTACTGTAAAGAGGCCAAACTCAGGAATCTAGGAGAGCCTAAAGATATTGAAGTCTATTATAAAATTATTTTCAAGAACAGAAATTATATGGTTCTTAAAAGTAGTGCTCACACTCAATCTGATGCCATGCATTAGAAAATTCATCCTGAATACCCAGTGTCTCAAGTGAGCCCATGTGGCATCCAATCTGGAGGAATTTGTTTGTTTGTTTTAGGTCTGACTTTAACACTGGGTTATGTTTCATCATTAGAATCAACTATTGTAACCAGTTGGCATATGACTGGCCTTGATTGGCTTTGCCTGGTTTAGTTTAATAAAGGCATTTGATTCCAGTGTTGGCAATGCTGATGGAATTGGATAGAAGGGAGGGTGGGGGTGGGGGAAGCTCAATAAAATCAAACTTTGCCAAAAAGGTGAAGTACAACTGTTAATTTAAAACATCTGGGGATCCCTGGGTGGTTCAGCAGTTTAGCGCCTGCCTTCTGCCCAGGACGTGATCCTGGGGTCTTGGGATTGAGTCCCACGCTGGGCTCCCTGCATAGAGCCTGCTTCTCCCTCTGCCTGTGTCTCTGCCTCTCTCTCTCTCTCTCTCTCTCTCTCAATCTCTCTCTCTCTCTCTCTCTCTCTGAGTCTCATGAATAAATAAATGAAATCTTTAAAAAAAACTCTTTGGTGATGTTGTCATCGCTTTACACCGTGTGTTATTGTAACCAAAGACCAAACAGACATCATACCAAAAAACTGACAATCAGAAAATTTGCCTGCAGCAGTTTTTATTCCAAATATAAAAGACATGATTCTGAACAATGCTTTTGAAATGCAACTCCTTTAAACCCAAATCCTAGCTCAGAAAACAAATGCTTTCAACACAGTACAACAAAATTAAAACTTTGGTATTTAGAAAATATTGCAGAGCCTTATCACTTCTTAATTACTCCACCGGCACCTAAAGTCTTCATGAATGAGCAAGCCAAGTATCCCATGTTGGCTGATTAATTCAGGCATCTCCTTTAAGAACAAAGTTTAGACCCAGCAATTGCCCTGCTGGGGATTTACCCCAAAGATTCAAATGCAGTGAAATGCCAGGACACCTGCACCCCAATGTTTATAGCAGCAATGTCCACAATAGCCAAACTGTGGAAGGAGCCTTGGTGTCCACTGAAAGATGAATGGATAAAGAAGATGTGGTCTGTGTATACTGTGGAATATTACTCAGCCATTAGAAACGACAAATACCCACCATTTGCTCTGACGTGGATGGAACTGGAGGGTATTATGCTGAGTGAAATAAGTCAATCAGAGGAGGACAAACACTATATGGTCTCATTCATTTGAGGAATATAAAAATTAATGAAAGGGAATAAAGAGAAAGGAGAGAAAATGAGTGAAAATATCAGTGAGGGTGACAAAACATAAGAGACACCTAACTCTGGGAAATGAACAAGGGGTAGTGGAAAGGGAGGTGGGTGGGGGTTGGGGTGATTGGGTGATGGGCACTGAGGGGGGAACTTGGAGGGATGAGCACTGGGTGTTATGCTATATGTTGGCAAATTGAACTCCAATAAAAAAAAAACTATGTAGAGAGAGCAAAATTAAAAAAAAAAAGGGGGGGGGGGTAGAAAGTAATTTCTGACCCTGAGGGATGGAGGTCTGCCCTATGTTTGATAGCTTTTCAGTTCTCAAGAAGTCTAACCTTATGTTACTTTCTGTATTTGAGTCCTGGGAAGCTTCTCCAGGTTTTTGAAATAAACATCTTTTTCTCTTTAACAAAAATAAAGTTAAAAAAAGAGCTATCCTAAAAAAAAATTTAAAAATAAAAACAAAGTTTATAGGGGTGACTGGATGGCTCAGGCAATTAGGCTTCTGACTCAGTTTTGGCTCAGGTCATGATCTCAGGGTCTTGTGATGGGACTGCATGCTCAGTGAAGAGTGGGGCTGAGATTCTCTCTCTCTTTCTCTGCCCCTCTTGCTCATATGTTCTCTGTCCCCCCTTTTCTTAAGTTAATTAATTAATTAATTAATTAAATAAAACAAAGTGTATAAAGTCCTCATTGTCCAGAATTTCCAAACCAAGGACCCCATTTTGTCTGAATTTTGCAAAAAAATTCATTTAAAAATAGTATTGTTAATAGATTTAATTACTTAAAATTCGAATTATTTAATTATATAATATATTTAATTAATATATTTAATTCCTGGAATAATTGGATACAGACCTCACAACTCCTTTGCAATCAAGAAGTTGATTTTGTAGCCATTCTCGTCCAATACACAGACCTCACAAACTCAGCCCATCTTGTAGAGTGAGTGCTTTAACCACACTTTGATGCCCATGAGATTCACGTGGGGATCTTGTCACATATTGGTTCTGACACAGTAGGTCCGGGTGGGGCCAGAGCCTGCATTTCTAACAAGCTCTAGTGAAGCCAATGCTGCTAGTTCCAGGATCACTATTTGAGCAGCAAGATCCTGGAATACCCACGGTCTTTCCCTCCAGACTCACTTTTCATACTGCACTCCATCTTTCAGACAGCGGGACTCGTCCCCATCAGCATCACTCCCTGCTTTTCTTATTCGGCTACCACACACATCATCCTCCCCTACCTGTGCATTACAGAAAACCCTATTTGTTGCTAATTCCTATGTGTTCAACCTCAGAAACATTTGGATTTGTGCCCTCCTCGTCACATATATTGCCTCTTTCTCTCTCTTTTTTAAATATTTATTTATTTGAGAAAAACAGAGGGAGGAAGGGAAGGAGAGAGAGAGAGAGAGAGAGAGAGAGAGATTGAAAGCACCCATGCAGGATGGAGGGAGAGAGGAAGGGAGAGAGGGAGAGAAGATTCCCTACTCAGTGTGGAGCCTGACATGGGGCTCAATCTCATGACCCTGAGATCATGACCTGAGCTGAAATCAAGTTTGGACACTCAACCGACTAAGCCACCCAGGTGCCCTTACATTGCCACTCTCTTATAGGTGACATCATAGTACCCAAACTTTTCTACTATATGTCTTTTTTTTCTCACCACTTTCTTCCTCTTCAATGCTCCCCACCGACCACAACCAAGTGACTTCCCGGAGCCCACATTCCCAGTACAGTATCACTTTACTCCAATACCTGTCTCTCAATCTAGATCTTTCTCTCTCTCTTTCACAAGTGACAAACTCTTACCTTTCCTTCAGGGTCACCCCACAGTTGCTGCATCTTTCAAAGCTGTTCATCTTCCATTCATGACAGAAAGAGTATTGTCTCCCTAGGATCTTATAACATTTATTAGTAGCTCTTTCATGGAACTGGTAACATCTTATAATAATGACTTATTGCATATTTGTCAACCTTCTAGAATTTAAAATGTTGAAATGCTGGGACTGTGTCTTTCTTATTTTATTCTCAAAATTTAGCATGGTGTTTGCCATTGAGTAGGCTCACAATAAATATTGGTTGAATGGGAGACTTTTAAAAAATTCAAATGACCTAGTTGATTTAACAGAAAAGTGCTCTCCAATTATAAAATATTTAAAAAGAATATTGAGTATAATTCATCTACATCCATGGTTCAAACAGCTGATTCTGTAATTTGAGGATAAATAGCTAGTATTTATTAAACACAAACAATTTGAGACAAGGATAGTTGGAAATATGAAATTTTAATTTCCCTAAAGTACAGCCTTGAATATTTCATTTCAGACTTCAGATTTCCAAAATCAAATTAATTTGAGTCCTTATTATTAGTGATTTCTATAAAACAAGTTTACTTGACATAAAGGATGACTCTATAAAATGCTGATATGTGTATCCATACTACACAATGAATTACTTTCATTACATACTTTTTATTATGTGCCTACCTTTTTTCAAACACCAGGCTGGTGCTAGAAAGAACAAGACTGGTTATCTGCCCCTGACATCCTCATGGTATTGTAGGTGAGGCTTGATGGACCCCCAGTCTACTCAATCCTATAACAAGGTTACAGAAACGATTGACTCATGGCTTGTCTCAGGGGTGTCTGTTGAGCAAGAAGAGGGCTGTAAAAGTTTCTGGAAGGTGGCACTAATGAAAATAGGAAACCATTAGCCACAAAAACATACCAAACTATGTCCATAGCATGAGCAATTTCATTACAATAGTGGTTTACCCTCTACACAGTATTCTCATGTATTCACTTGCTCATTTGATCCTCCAGTAATTCTGGAAAAGAGGTGGAAAATGTTATTTTCACAATTGATCAGAGACGTGGATAATTAAAAGGTCATGTCCAAGGTCATACGGGTAAAAGCAGAACCAAGAACCAACCTCATTTGTTCATCGGTCGGCATACTTGGCGTCTACCATGGCCCCCTGGTCTATTCTATGTGGTGACTGAGACTTTTCAAGGTGAATCTAGGAGTGCCGTCACTGAAGCACTCACCAGCAGTCTGAACTGGAATGTATCAGAGCATTGCAGTTTGCCTTGGGGGAAGCTGTGTCGTCTTAGAACCATGCTGTCTAGCTATCTTGAAATTCTATTTGTTTCATTTTGTTTTGGATTTGCCTTCCCATTTGGTTATATCTCAGTCAATGAGAGGAAATAAAGGGTCTGTGATAAGGACTTGCATGGAAATGTTATGTAAGTTAGGTAGAGAAGGAAGAGAATGGAATAGGAACAGGGACATGGACCAAAGTGGAAATGGAAAAACTGTCAAAATCTTCAGTAAGTGGCATTAATGACAAATGCCCTGTGTTAGCATTTATCCTAAACAAACAAACAAGTTCAGTCATCTCAATACAGATTCATAGTCTGAAATTCCTTTTTAGGCAAAAGATCTCTGAAATAATGAAGTTAATAAAACAAAACGGTGTCAGGCACCATCTTAACATATGACGAGCACAGTTTGTGCAGGTAGCAATTCAGAATGAAAATCAATGGGTTAAAATTTTGAAAGACATCTGGAATCTGAACCATACATTTCTTTCAAATTATTCTCCATCTTTCAAATTATTCTTCATCTGTATTTGGATTTGTTTTCAAATTACTGCCTCAAAACAGGTCTCTGGAAGCACAGGAAAAATATGTGAAATGCTAAAGTCCACAGCTATTATTCTGGCCTGTTTGATCACTTGACCATCTAAATACTGTATTTTGATTGTAAAAGTAGCCTCGAGAGATGTCAGACTGAAGGCAGGTAATTTTCTTTAAAGGAAACAAGTAGCAAAAAAAAAAAAAAAAAAAAAAAGGAAACAAGTAGCACAAACAGAACGTTGATGGGGCAGAAACTTGTGCCGTCAGAGTCCATATGCTTATATTTTTAGAACAGGATACAGTGAAACAGAAGGAAAGGGATCTAGATAAATAAATGAGACACCGTTTGTGACAAGCAAAAGCTTTTTTTTTACCTATTGAACAAACACGAAGACTCCACTAGTCTTTGGCAGGAACTTCACAGGACAAAGCCAAGACAGAGTCATGCTATTTATGTAGTGATCCAATCCTTTTCCTGAACGTCTTTCTATATAAAAGGCAGACCATTAACAATAGAATATTAAGCAATTTAAGCATAATTGCTTGCCCATGTGGAGAAGCTGCTGCTGAAATGTATCTCAACAATTATTGATGGGTCTCTTCAGCTCTTTATCTGACAGAGGGAAGCAGAGCTGAGACCACAAAGACATTTTTTTTTCCATCTCCAATGATCCATGATAGATATAAACAAGATGATGATGCTCTGAACCTATTTAATTGACCGGACTATAATAAACTGCAGCTGGATCTTTTCCCTTTATGGTGTTCTAAAGTCACTGACACTTCAGACGTTAGGAAGTCATCGTGTTGAAAAAGGCTTATCTCTGATTCCGAGAGTGGTAGACAGCTGGAGCTGCGAGGGGCTTCTTACATTCTTTTCCTTTCCCAGAAAGCCAGGTTTGGGCTTGGCTGTCGGCCCATAAAAACCTTCCAAACAGCTATCCAAGAACAAAATGGGATTTCAAAGTCTACATAACAGAAGATGTAAAAGCTTCCTTTATTTATTTTTTAAATGTGTAAGTAGCAACTGCATATAAACGTTTCATGGATATGGTTTGAAACGAATGATAAAAGGACCCCCCCCCCAAAAAAAATCCCATTGTTGGCAACTAATAAGGTGTTTGTGAATAAACAGTAAACTAGATCACTGATACCTGTTTTTTTTTTCTCAGCAAAAAAACACGACCCACATCTCGTTATTGCTTATAACTTTGCCTTGCCTTTGAAAATACGAACATAAATATGTCTACATAGCAAAGCATGTCTTAGGGTTGTGTCTACCCGAGGCAATGACGCTGAGCTGGGAACCATGAGATTCAGTTCAGTTTAGCCAGAAGCTCACTGCCTGTCTGCACAGATGCCAAACAGCACAAATTGGGACTTGCACGGAGACATTCATCACGAACAGGAACATGCCCGAGCACAGCTTTATCTAATCTGGCACAGTCAGCAGCTCCCAGGAAACAGCAGTAACACAGGCAGGCGGATCCACCAGCAAGGGCTTCCCTCTGAGCCAGCTCGTCAGCTGTTCACCAGGGGAAGACACGGGGCTCAAGGTGTGCACGAGTCTTGAAACCACTCAAACAGTGGCTGGTTATCGGGACGACAGTGTCCAAATATAGTGCCATGGTTCAAATACCAAGGATCTTAGGCACACTCAAACACACACAGAGTTACCTGGTTAGCAGTATCGTCTCCAAATAATGATGGACTGCAATGGCATTTCGTCTGCTACATTCCAGCTGCTGAGTGAAGCATTTTAATTTACGGCCATGTGCTCTCAGGGTATCATAAAAACTATGGAGCTATGAGACCCCAGGTAGTAGCCACTGGCCACCAGTAGCCAGCAGCATTACAAATGAAGCCAGTCCAAATCCAGATGTACCACACTTGTAAAATATGTGTGGGATTTTGAGGAGGTGAATTTAGAATATCTAGGGATCCCTGGGTGGCTCAGCGGTTTAGAGCCTGTCTTTGGCTCAGGGCGTGATCCTGGAGTCCCCGGATTGAGGCCCACATCAGGCTCCCTGCATGGAGCCTGCTTCTCCCTCTCCCTGTGTCTCTGCCTCTCTCTCTCTCTCTCTCTCTCTCTCTCTCTCTCTGTGTGTGTCTCTCATGAATAAATAAATAAAATCTTTTTTAAAAAAATGTCTAATTAATAGTTGTATATTGATTGCATATGAAAATTCTATTTTGGATGCACTGGGTCATGCAAAATATATTATTGGAAATAACTTCACCAGTGTATGTCTTTTAAATGTGGCTACTAGAAAAAAATAAATCACATATGTGGCTTGTATCCGTGGTTCAGCCAGCTTATGATTCTATTGGACAGTTTTACTATAGAATGACCAATTTTCAAGCCTAAAAATGCCAATTGTATTCATTTTCCCAGCCATGTTGGATATAATTTAATTTTTCAGCTGCATCGTTAATTATGTCAGTATTTTGCACAATCTCAAAATAAATTCTTAGGCTGCTGAACTATGGATTAATCGGTTTGTTTATTAGATGAGGTATATAACTTTTGCATGCAATTAACATTCTCTGAGGAAAATGTATGATGGTCCATGGACATATATAATTAAACAAATCCATGTATTCATTGAAACAAACACACAAACAAACATGTACTGCGTGCTCACTTTGCAGGAGGTAGTGTGCTCTCTTCTGGAGAGGGATAAAGGCATAAAATAAATAGCTGGCCTCCAAAGAATTCTCTGTCTTGGGGAAGGGACAATCTTTTACACAGGTAAAATGACAAGAAAATTGAAGTGAAGGCAGAGAGATGAGGACACAATGTGTATAGAGACACCTCGCTGTTCTGTGAAATTGTCCTCCTGGACACCCAGCACTTGCACATATGTGCCTTCCATATTCCCAGTGTACAGATGAGAAGGTGGATGATGGAGGGCTGAAGTTATTTGTGCATAGATAGTGGGGAGCCAGGATGAAAACCACACTGAGCTGACCCTGAATCCCATCACTGGGCCTCTCCACCACAGAAAGGCTGGTGACAAGAGACATGCAGAGGGACACTTTGCACAGAGGAAGTAACATTTCTAAGAAACTCAACTAAAAAGTTCCAGGTGTCTAGGAGAGGGGAACAATTCTGTCTGCTAATCATAAAGTCTCCTGAAATAAAGTGAAGGTCCAAAAATCTATTGCATTCTTTGTAATGCCACAATTTTCAAACTTTTAAGATTCTCTGTCATGCTGGGGTATACATGCCCTAACGTTTAGCTCTGCCAAAACCCCACGAGGCAGCTCTATTACCCCTGCACTCATGCTTATGAGCAGCCACTCACCAGGGATGAAGTCCTGGAGGCCAATATGTCTCTCCTCCCAGTGCTCAAGCATCAAAAGTCCTCAACCTGGGATCCTCTAATACAAGATCAACAAACTTTTTCTGCAAAGGGCCAGATAGTAAATATTTTCAGCTTTGGGGGATATTCGGTTTATGCCACATATACCCAGTTCTCTTGCTGTAACATGAAAGCAGCCATAGAAATACAGAAACAAATGAGCATGGTTGTACGTATTTCGATATATTTTATTAATGGACAAGATTTCAATTTTGTTTGATTTTCCTATATCACAAAATATTACTCTTCTTTTGAGTTTTTTTTTTTTCCCAAGGATGTAGGAACCCTTTTCATCATGGCTTTTCTGTGACAGTTGTCTTCTGCAAGGAAACTTCACCTCCCTCTCCTTGTTTTTTGTGAGGTCATTTTTGAGAATTTTCATCTTTCCTCTTAAATGCAGAAGCATTCAAGGATAACCTATGAGCACATACTAGTAGGTTAATACTCCTCTTAAATGTGGCAGCAAGAAGTTATTAAAATCCCAAAATGATCTTCCAGGGCTAGCCACAGTGGAATATGGTGTTTCATTAACAGTCCAAAGTTGTGTTTGCACTCTTCACTGAACCATGTTTAGAAATGCTCAATGAAGAGTTCTAAACTTACAAAACTGTTATTTTCCTTCTTCTTTTCATGCTAGTTAGTATTCCTTAGCTCCTGGGAGGAGGAAAAGCATGTCCATGTATCCCATTTCCATATGCATACTGCCTGCCAGGCTCCCAGCATGTCTTACACTTCCCTCATAAATACAAGTAAAATTCTTCTAAAAGCCATTTTATTTAATGCTTGCAACAAACCTGGGAGGTAGCTCTTACTACTTCCTATTTAGAAATGAAGACTCTGAGGCTGGTAGGGCCCTGGGCAGCCCCTCTCCTTGTGCTGTCTCTGTGCTCCTTTCCCTACCTCTGTACCACAGACAACAAATCCAGTACTCAGCTCCAAACTCTCCCCAGGACCAGCAGGCTGCTCTAACTCCTGCCTTTGTGGGACTAACTTACAAGCCAGGAAGAGGCATGACAACAACCAGTTGCATTGTGAAGCAGAATGTGCCCTCAAAGAGAGTAAAGAGGGTCTGCAGTGGGGGCAGGAAGGGCAAGAAAAAATGAGCAATGAGAAGGGGGGGAACATAAAGGAGGCAGGAGATTGAGAACTTGTTTTGTCTTCTTGACTTTTCATGCTTACTACTCCTCCAGGCCTTAATCAAGTGTTTTGGTATTTTTATAGGAAGGAACTTCAACAGTCAATGGGTTTGTTTCAAGGTTATTAAAGCCTGAAGGTTTAAACCAGAAAATAATACACTTCAGAGCATGTCAACCTACATTTAGGACATAAGTGTTGCTTCCCAGTACTGAGTCTGGAATGTCAAAGATTCATGGTTCTGGACACTGGCATTTTAAAAATCACTTTAATTTTATTAAATTTTATTTTATTTAGATGGAAGAAATATTTCCAATACAGACAAAGGAGTTTACATTGTAAATCCAGGAAGCTTTGATGGTTAATAACAGTTGATTGCTCTGGTATATTATCATTTGTGAAAAAGTTAACTGTGATAATGTTACCGTGTCTTGCCAACCTGTCATTAGTCAGGGGGTTAGGAGAAATACTTTTAGCCCAATTATCATTCCAGCTGCTTGTCAATGTCAGTTGTATTAGCACAGCTGAGACTTAGCATTAAACCTGAGCTACAATCAAATGATTATTTTGTCTTTTTTATATCAGGTAATTGTTCCCCCTACATAGAGTGATATGTGAATTCTGTTCTTTGATTAGAAAAAATATAAAGTCCTAATTAACATTAATATATATAAAGGAAGCATTGTTTCTCACTTTGAAATTAATCAGATACGTCAATATTTATAAGAATTGTTTGTATTAACAGAGAAAATAAGGAAGCATTCAAGGATAAACCAAAATGACTTATCCAAATGAACAATCTGAAAGAGAATTTATATCTTATTGTCTGACTGCAGAATTGCAAAAGCTCAAAACTGGCATTTCCATGCATTGAAGGAAACTTGCAAAGATTAAAATTACCAGACCTACTTGGTTTCAATTCTATCATGGCAATTTTGATTTCTATTAATATTAGCATTGTAATAGTGATGCAGCATCTTCCTTCTTACATTTGACATGGATATTTGAAAGTATGAGAATCCATTTCAAAAATTTTGAAGCCATACTGTGAAGTGCTGACTCAGACTTGTAGTACCAACAGACTGGCCAACCCATGGCTAAGATGTTCAAATCTCTGAAAGAAGCCAGGGCCACAAGATATGTAGAACAAAGCAGATTTCCAAGTACAGAATTTAAGCTTGGACACCTTCATTTCCATTATGCCTCCTGCCAAATTATAGCCTCCTATGTCCCCAGTGTGGGAGTATATGTTCCCTGGAGTGCAGAGAGGCATTGGAGTGAGGAAACAAAATGCCAGAACATCTATCCATGTTTTTAATCTATAAAAGAAAAAAATAAGCTTTTATCTAGAGTATGGATTGACTCATTATTCTTGCTCTATCCGTGTTTGCTAGTCACAGTTTCAGTGATCATAAGATCTAGTATTAATAAATCAACTCTCAGAAATTAGACAATGCCTTAATAATTCCTTCCCCTTAATTAAAACAGCAGCAACAACAACAACAACAAAAACCCTGCAGCCTCCAGATCAAAAGTGATGCTAGAAAAGCAAACACATGTGAACAATAAGAAATAGTGAAGCAGATAGCAAAGCTGACACTTGCTTATTTTGGATGGAAGTCGTGTGCTTCATATGCTCCTTAGAAAGACTGGTAACTTTTTAGTAATGTTTGCTTTTTAAAAACTTGCCAAGGGGATATAGACTTTTGAAAAGTCTATGATATTTGTTTGATATGTGCTTGGAAATGCAACCAACTACATGATTCTTTTGCTGGAAACGAAGTGTCACATAAAATTTCAATTTCTGTGCACTTAAAAGCATTGAATATAAGGGTGCCTGGATGGTTCAATGGGTTGAGTGTCTGGCTCAGGTCATGATCTAAGAGTTCTGGAATCGAACCCTATGGGGCTCAGTGCTCAGCGGGGAGTCTGCTTGAGATTCTCTCTCTCCCTCTGCCCTTCCCCCACTTGCACTCACACACACATACTCTCTAAGATAAACAAATCTTTAAAAAAAAAGTCGAATATATATTTTTTTACTAGCCTATTAAAATAAATCTTCCAAATGATGAGTTTCAATGAAATCTGAGTTTGTTGAAAATAAAAAAGTACAAATTGCAGTATCTTCCAATGAGTTTGAAGAATAACTGATTAATATCAGCAAAGATAGCAATTGGCCCTCCTCATATCAGCAAAACCTTGATGTTAAATGAAGCAGTTCTCACTCTTTCCTTATTGCTCTGCCTCTCTGTGTGATGTCTGCCCACATCATCTCTGGTGCCAGATGAGAGAAATGTCAGGTGAGTGGAAGGATTTACATACTGATCTGTCCAACTCATATTCTTGACCAAATCATTCCTGCTTTATAAAAAAATCTCCTTGTAGTGAGGCAAATGACCTGTCATTTAATTTTGAAAGGCATGTTTATAATACAAGGTAAGTAAGTGCATGTACTGTATTATTAGGGTTAACATTAAGATGAACATCCACTTGCAATACTGAGTATTAAAGAAGTGAATACAGGGACATTTCACGAAGGAAGTAGCTTCCAAGAGACCAAAAAGCAAGTGTTATTAGGACTGGTGCCAACACTGCATCCTGAGCAAGGTAGTAGAGTTTTTACATTGTCTATCACCCTACGTATCTGATCTAAATGCATATCTAAAATCCTAAGGACACTTTATATTCATGTATACAATAGAGTAATGAGTGCTTGGAAATGAGGTTAAAGCAAAAGAAAACTGAAGAGAAAATACAACTTAAATTCAGGATTGCCTCATAGGAAACAAACTGAGGGTTGCTGGAGGGAAGGGGTCAGGTGAATGGGGTAATTGGGTGATGGCCATTAGAGAAGGCCCATGACGTAATGAGCACTGGGTGTTATATAAGACTGATGATTCACTGAATTGTACCTCTGAAACTAATAGCACTTTGTATATTTATTGAATTTTTTTAAGATTTTATTTATTTATTTATTTATTCATGAGAGACACACACACACACACAGAGAGAGAGAGAGAGGCAGAAACACAAGCAGGGAGAAGCAGGCTCCATGCAGGGAGCCTGACGTGGGACTCGATCCCAGGACTCCAGGATCATGCCCTGGGCTGAAGGCAGCGCTAAACCGCTGAGCCACCTGGGCTGCCCTATTTATTGAATTTAAATAAAAATAAAACAGGGAAAATCTTTTAAAAATAAAATAAAGATAGTAATCATTTTTCCTAAAAAAAAAAAAAAATTCAAGATTACCATCATATGGAAATATGTTGAACTTCTAAGGTTACTATCATCCACAGTGCTTTTAGCATGGTATCAGCAGCCAACATAGATGGTATAAGCTTTACTCATAACAAGTCAGTAAATACAACCTTATATGCCACTGTCAAACATGTATTGCTTATATTTATATTCATTCATTAATTCCAAAATATTGGCAAAATGAATTTCAATTATTTTGCAATCTAATGTGCTTGTGAAATATGAATGCTGATAATATACAGCAAATGTGGAGGACTCTGTACATCTTTCTGAAGCTCTAATTGATTAAAATGTACAAAACCAATGTATAAAACACATTCCCATTTTGAAGACAGTTACATTATCTACACTCATAAATGAAGACTAAAGCCACATACATTCAGTAGTTTACAAAGGAGACAATTATTTCATCCTAGGATACAAAACATCTTTCATGAGATTTCCCTTTCAAATGTAATCATTTTAAAAAAGTATCACTCTCATTTCCAAAGGATATATGGTTTGGGGTGTTTCTAAAATGTATACTCATGGATAATTGACCTTTAAGTGAGTGCCTTAGTGCTTTAAATCAAAGCCCTTTGATGACACAATCTTCATTTGAGAGGTTGACCTCTCTACTTTGGCTGAGAACAGCAAGAAGGAAGGATCTGATGTACACAATTATTTTTCCCCAAACCATACCCCAGCAGTCCCCTTTGCCCATGTTTACAGAGCAAATGATCTACAGTTGAAGACATTGTCCATCTGGCAGCACCAGCACCTTCTGCCCAGTCCCATCTTGTCCATCCTTGCATTTCTAGCCCTGAGCAAGTGCCTGACATTTTGGAGATGTCACAGAATAAATGTTTGTGAAATAAATGAATGTATTAATGAAAAACTGTAAAAACCATAACTTGTTCCAGGTAGGTCCTTCAGTATCAGACTTGAAGAGTATCCTTTATTGAGAATGGGGATGGCGTGAGGGGTTTTTGTTCCAATGTGGTGTTGAATAGGAGCCGGGCAGTAAGGCAGCTGGAATACACCTGCGAACCTATGATCAGCCTACAAAATAGTTTCTTCTTTATTCGTAGCAGAAAGACAAAAAAAAATGGATTTGTTCTTCCTTTCGATACCTCACACACAAGTGTATATACATCTATATATTGTTATGCATCACTATTGTGTGTGCATGGGTACTTGTGGGAAGACACATGGGTGTGCTACTTTCAAGAATGTTAATTTACTTGAAATTTAATATGTACTTCTAAAATTATTAAGGAATCCAAAATTTCAAACTATGCATAATTATGGGGCTGGTGGCTGGAAACAGCAGAGATAGGCAGGGCATAAGGAAACCATAAGCTCCAGTTCCTAATGACTCCCAAGGACATCTTTAAGACAAGAATTTGGACATTTGGGATTGTCAACAAACAATGTTAATCTTTAAACCTCACAATACTTCCAGGTTCTCCAGCTACTTGATGGAACTTGTAAAAGTCTATCTCTGTTTCCCAGGTTCCTTTGAAAAAACAAGATACATTTCAATATATGTAAATTCCAATGTATTATGTTATTTTTCTTCCTTTATTTTATTCTCCCTCCAGGCTTTATTATCTCAAGTTATTTTTAAAATAGGCATAGGCATAGAAAGGAGGGAATAAGGTGTACAAAAATCTCATCACACAGGATGTTATTCTCCCCAGTAGAGAGGGGGAAAGATAGGATTTTCAAAACTTCTAACTTCCGTACCTGACATTACTACCTGAGAGCCAGCTCTCCTAACAGCCAGAAAGAAAAAGACTCCTGAGACAGTCTTCTCCTTTTTACCTGTTTTGCTTCAGGAGAGGAGGGAATAAAGGGCTCAGTGATAGTGAATGATGGCGGACAGAGAAAAGACAGACCTTGAACCTGATAATACACAAAATATTTCCTTTGGGAGTGAATTGTAAGATCTCTTACTGCAATAAGGAAGAAAAATAAGGCATGGGAAATAGGGAAACAGGTTTTCAGTATAGATCGGGAGGCTTTACATGGCTGGGGCAAAGCATAACTATTATTTCATCTGGAAGTCATAGACCAATGTTGATAGCTACAGACTCAAAAATACCTAGTTTCTTACTCACTGAGGCATAATGGGGTTTACTAAAGAGCATCAGATGCCTCAAGACATCTCTGGAGGGGGGCAGGAAGTTGCACTTGGATGTCGTCACAGAAATTGAGCCTGCACTGAGGTGCCCTGGGGTGTGTTCCTGCAGAAAGGTCACCGTGCTGCTGGGAACAGTGCTGCAGAGAAAGCAGACACTCCAGTACAAGCTGGAATACACACACCCCATGCCCATGCACATCCACTGCTTCCTAACCTTCATGTCTACACTCAAACTCATTAGAAGCATCTATGCATAGAAACATAGCCAGATACATGCTTTAACTCTCTCTCTCACTGATGGTACATGGAGGCAAGCTAGAGGGTGTCGAGTGTACTTTGGATAAGCCAAGCACATGATATTTTTCCCTGTTCTAGGATCTTGATAAACCCCAATGAATAAGATGGAATACTGTTACTACCCATTTGATTAAGATCATCTTCAGGCATCAGAGTGTGGTGAACATGAACTACCCACAAGGAGACTTGGCTCCCAGCCCTGTTCTATCCTGAACTCCATGTGTTACTTAAGATAGGTCACTTGGGCAGGCTGAGTGGCTCAGCGATATAGCATTGCCTTCAGCCCAGGGCCTGATCCTGGAGACCGGGGATTGAGTCCCATGTCAGGCTGCATGGAGCCTGCTTCTCCCTCTGCCGTGTCCCTGCCAATCTCTCTCTCCCTCTCTGTGTCTCTCATAAATAAATAAATAATCTTTAAAAAAAAAAAAAAGGTAGGTCACTTACTTCATTGTATGTTAATTTCCTCAGCAAAATTGATGGCTAATAAAATATGACCAGTTTTGTTGGTCAAGGAAAAAGCGAGAAACAGAATTCGCTCAAGATAGCTCCAATGAAGATGTTGATAAGGGAACCACTTACAAAGGTGTGGTTTAAAGAGATTAAAAGCTGGTGAGACACCTGAGACTATTTAAGCAGAAGGTTGTTACCAACCCTAGAGCTGAAAGGTAAAGCAAGGAGAATAGCGAGTGGAGATGGGATGGCATGTGGAGCTCTGGTTGGTGAGGGGGGATCAACCACCCCCAGAGGGTGGCTCTGGAGCCCAATCTCTCCCGATGTGCCTTGAACCTACTCCTACTGCTTCCTGAAGACCAAGTGGAAAGCCAGCAGCAAGACAGCCTGGCGGAAAGAGACCAAGCAGGGGAAAAACTGTAGATAAGGGAGTCGGGAGAAGACACGTGGAAAGTAACCAACACACCTACATGTTTCACAGAATTATGACGAAGACTCCAGAAGATCACATATACACACATATTTTAGAAAGCATGTGACATGTTGTTTTTAAAGTAGGGCAATATTTGTATTATGGAGAACTTCTCTTTTGGATATGTTGTTCTTTATTCTGCTCTTACGAAGGAATTTTTGATTCATCTCATTAGTTCACAAGACATGAGGAGCCATTGGAATGAGTTCAAAGAAAGTAAATGGAGGAATAAGTTTGAGGAGGGTAAGTCGTCATGGAAGTAGAGGCCAGGGACAGTGTCTTGAGGGGAAAAGTTGTAAAACAAAGACTGTTGAGGCCAAATGGATAGGAGATGAAGGGATGTGGAATTCAGCCATGTGTCAGAAAAGATCATTGCAATAAATCCTCCTGCTTCTCACTTTAAAGTAAATATTATTCTCTGGCTTTAATGTAAATAATAGAGCAGTAATGGGATCGTAATGACAAGCACTACAATCAGTTCATCAACTTACACTCTTCCTCTGCTTCATACCAGGGACCTATTTCTCAATCATGAAAAAAAAAATATTTTTAAATGCATAGCATCTCTTCACAGACTGAAAAATGGAGAATCAATCTCCGTCGTTTGGTAAATATAAATGTGACCAAATTAAAAATGAGTTACAGAAACATCTCCCTGACACTACAGATATCTGGAACAAACTCTTTCGGAGACAAAAGCCTGGCAGATGTGAGTGGTGGCAGAAATTGTAAAGACTGGAATTCTGGCTTCGAGGAGGCACGGTGTCCCCTGACTGATTTATACTCTTCTCCATAATTGTATTCTTCTGCCGAAGGTAAGTTAAAAACAAAAATGAAACTTCCAAAACTCTATGAAAAGAAAACCCTGAAATCCAGGCGTGTTTGCTCATTCTTGGGTCACATGTCATCTGGGCATCTGCAGTTGGAAATGTTAGACTAGGAATCAGACAGGAATGAGACGCTCCATCATGATTTGGTAGCTTCTATTGGCAGCAGGGTCTGAAACTTAAATAGAATCCTTTGTTATTGTGGTGCTTCCATGAGAAATGAAAGCGTGAAACTAAGCTTTAAAAATCCTCTCTAAATCTGCCTTTTCAAGACTGTTACTTTGGGAGGTGAGATAACTCAGGGCATTGTCACAGGGGCCCTTTGGCAGTGCACAATGAGCCCACAAATCTCGGCAGATAATGACCAAAACACTGAAAGTGATTTCATGATGTCAAGAAGGCACCAACTGGATATTAACCGCCTCGCTAAACCTCAATACCACCAGGTATATTTACTAAGGAAAAGTGAACAAGAGCCACACAAGGGAGATCCAGGCCAGCAGAGAACAAACCTAAGGTTAGAAGCCAGATTTCTCCAAAAGTTACAAAATGGGGTACCCGTGGATGGTAGTATTATTGTTTATTTGGGGAGATCTGTATTCGCTTTAAAAAAATGAAAATCTCATGGCCACCAAGATACAGGTTGTACATTCTTCACTCCCTGCTGATTTGAAACTCTGCTTCTAGCCTCACATTCTGTCCTGTAGATTTGAAGTCAATTCCCCACCATGCTGCAACTCTGTTTCAGGTCAGCCTTATGAATGGACACCATTTACACCATTCATCTAGCTCCTTGCCTTTCTTGAGCAGAATGAAATATGAAGACTCATTGTATTACACTCTGAAGGTAAAAGCTGTGGCTAGATTGACGAAATAATTATGTAAATAATGGCAGATGTCTAAGGAAGACTAATGGCTGAAAAAGCTGAATAACATTAAAAAGTTAATATATTTAATGTTAACCTTTGTAGCTTTCAGTAATAATTCAAATCTAGGAAAATTGTTGTAGAAAGCATGGTAATATTAAAGCAAAGAGAAGAACGTCATGGTAATAAATGAATCCCTCAGTTTTCCGGGAAACTAGCAGGATATTATTTTACTTTAACACTAAAAGCCAAACACAAGGTTTTATTAATATTGAGTGCTAGTCTTTGGACTTACCTGGAAAGTGGAGACTTTTAATTTCTAATTATTTATTTTGATCAGCAACCTAAAACACCTCAGCATAAAGGCTTAAAAACAAAAATTGCTATGATATAAAAAAGAAATAAGAATTTAGAGATTGAAACACGAAAGACTTAATTGAATTTTTAAAGAACATATAATGGGAGCTTTATTAAACCTATCTAGTGATGAATATTATATAATTACACATAAATTATACCTCCCCAAAATATTCAGGACCAATAATAACACAAAGGCAGATGAGACTAAATAGGTGGTGAGATAACGGTTTTTGTGTTCATCTCAGATGGATGAAAGATGGTTTGGAGGAAGGCAAGAAGCAAAGAACTTCACTAAGGAAAATAATGGTCTCCAGAAAAACTCTGGGTTATTGGAACAATTAGACTAATCTTGACATGGAGAAAGGGTTTGATTTCTCATTCGTTTCCTTCAGGTAAGACTAGAGATCATCCCACAGGGAAGAGAAAAAAAAAAAAAAGAAAAAAGAAAGAGAAAGGTGATTAGGAGGAGGTTGCTTTTATCCAGAAAGATCTAGAATATTAAAGATAAATATTTGAGAGTCTATGAATGGGCCCCTAACTCTTCTGCTGCTGCTTCTCCTCTTTGCATTTGTATTCTCTGCCAAGGAAAGCTGACTTAAAAAGCATTGCTCACATTCTGAAAAGGAAATGTGTAGAGCTGCATTTTTCTCTCATCAGTAAGACAATAAAGACCAGTCACTGGACCAGCCTGTGTATAGCTAGAGTTCTCTTAAGCCCCTTAATGAGATTTTTTGGAATATCCATAAGTTGCCTAGCAGTTGATTAAAATCAAGTTGCTGCCTGTGACCCAAATAGCCTAAAAATTTATATCTTGTTTTCCATTTTAAATAATTAAGTATCTGTGGGATTAGGGAAATAGATCTGTTTTAGGCTTTGTATATTAGAGTAAAAACCAATGTACATTCATTTCTGTAACAACAAAATGAATGGAATTGAATGGATTCCATAGGCTTCTGGATTCTGAGAGACACATTTTCTCTCTGGGCTCTTAAGACCAGCAGAAAATAAGCAAGTCATGGAAAAAGTAGGCATTGAGAACACACTTGACTTGCTTATGGCTGAGGATTCTGGACAAGTAAAATATTAATGCCACACATTTGTAATGATGCTGGAAAGCTAGAAAAATATGACTTACTATGACAATCTCTCCAGCAAGAAGCCATATTGTAATAGAGGCTCTATGAGGAGCATATCCAGTTATTATTCCCCAAACACATTACATTGCTTGGTTCTAGTCTGCTAGTTTGAATGCATATTGCTCCCTGGAAAGAACTTACAATTCCCTTTACAATGCATTTACAGTTGATTAAAGAATGGATTTGCAATTCAGAGTCTATAATTAGAGCAAAGGGTCTCTATAATTTTAGTTACCCTCATCCACTAATGATGATGTTATGGAGATTAGCCACTATTATAAGGACCCTTGGCCACTAAAATGATTACTGGAAAACATGTATTGAGGTTTAGTAGCCCATTCTTTTACCACAGGAAGCCTATTATAAACAGTGTTATGCAAGGCTACTAGACAGGAAAAATGAGATTAACAATTAACACCTTGCTCAAAGGATTAGTATATCTCTTATGCCGTGATGACTTGGATTCTAATTAAAATCCTCAGAGGTGTGTGTGTGTGTGTGTGTGTGTGTGTGTGTGTGTGTGTAGATGTGTGCCCACATGTGTATATGTCCTTTGCCAGGTGCCTGACACTTGCTTGGAGTTTTAGAAAAAATGGATTGGCTCATGACATAAGCTGAAATCAAGCCTTTCTATGAGGAGGGATTTCTCATTGCTCTTTAACCAGAAACCACATAGTGTCTTCCAAGGGAAATCTCAATATTAAAGTATTTAACTCCTATAAATATATTTCATTTTCATATGTGATGCAATTTCACCACAGATTTATGGAGTCCTTCCTATGGGGTTCTGCAGTTGCATAGATTTGCTACATTTTATGTAGTCAGAAAACAGTCCATAGTGCTTCACAAATCACAGCCCATACATTTCAGAAATAGGGGCTGTAAAACCATTGTAGGGATGTGGGCAAAAATGTAAAATTTTCTGTTTATATTGTTAAAAAATAATTCTATTCTAATTTCTACTTGTGACTTTTAAAGTGCATGTATAATTGGTATAGTAGCACATTGTTATTATATAATTTATAAATAATTTGCATATATTAAATGTGTGCATGGTTTCTTCTAACTGAAAGGAGTTTGCAAACAAACAAAAAATATTTCCCGTCTTTTTTTCAATCTTTGCCAGCCATGTGAACTTAAGAAGAGACTCTAAAGTGTTTCTGCTCTCACCCCTTTTCCTTTTTCAAATTCAAATTGGTAGGAAAACAGGAAAATTTAAATTCGTTTTCTCCTCAAATTCCTAGTTATTCTTGGATTAACTGATTTAGAATTATTCATGATCTGCTGAAGACATTTCATTGCTGGGGTGAAAATGATGATGAGAAAGAAGTGTTATAAATAGTACACATTAGATGATGACTAAGTGCTGTGTTTCAGGGAAGTAGAGAAGATTATAGGTGGAATGAAGCTTTACTGTAGGCTTCATTAAAACTTTGAATAACTTGTATATCATCTCAGTTAATGAGAAAAGGGCGAGGCCACCAGACAGAGGAGGCAAAACAAAAAACAAAAAACAACCTTCTTCAAAACTGAGAAAAATCAAACAGACTCAAATCTGAGACCATGGTTTAGCCATCATGGTACCTCTTCGCTTAGTGGACTGCCTGAGACATGGTCTGTGCTCAGTAAACATCTCTTAAGTAAACAAATGAACACATCTATGATATCATTGTAAACAGTTCAAAGATTAAAACACACATCAGAAATAGTAATACAAGTCTAGATGATTTTTTTTTAATTTGAAGATTCATAAGATGCTGAAGAACAGGAACTCATAAATACGGAGTAGAGAAAAGGTAGACTGGGAATGACATGTAGATAAGAGTCACTTCACAATGTGGCCAATCCTGAGCAAGGTTTAAGGTCTGATGGAACTGCATGGTATCTTCTCTAGAATACATGCATGCTTGGAATAGCCACATTTTTCCCCTCTAATTTTGAGGGGAAGTTTTCTATATATTAAATGTAATTCTTTGAATAGTGACAAAGAAATAAGATACCAGAAATCTGGTCATTTTCCACTTCTGAGAATGACTATAGATGTTCTGCATGACATTTTGTTTAGGAAATTTTGAAACTATGTGTGTTAATGACATTGCAGCCAAACAAATGATTATTTGATGAAGGGAACGGGAACAAGTACAATAAAAATGGTCTATTAATGATAAAACAGACTGCGTATTCAAACAAACATATAGGCACAGTGATATTTCCAATGATTGTTAGGTGAGAAAGATCATTTTAAACAATCCCTCCTAGGATTGATGGAGGGAGAAGTCCAAAGTTATTGTAGGAAAAAAATAAATGAACTGTAATATGATTGCCTGGGGCTTAAAAAAATGAAATGAAGGAAATGAAGATTATAAGCAGAAGAGTATTAATTGCTTCTACAGGAATAATAATTAGATTTTTAATTATAGGTAAAATAATGTCAATAAAAACAATTAAGTAAATAGGATAAAAATTGCTTACATAAACAAGTATGTTTACCTTTATGAAACAGTAATATTTAATACAATATTATTTGTTATATCAAAGATGAAATTTTTCTACTCTTTCATTATACACTAACATTTTCATCCTTACGTAATGAGTCATTAAAATACACACAGATGCAACATAGCAACATCTCAACTGATAAAAGTGTAGAATAATGAGGTGTTATTTTTTTTCAAGTTAGGAAACTGGACAAGTTCTGTCTAGAAAGCATAAGTAAAGAAGAGATGCAATAACTGTCTGGAAAAGTTTTTACAAACACGATGGAGTAAATAAGGCCAATCAATCATTCCTGGCCCTCTCAACAGACAAAACTAGTCACAGGACTGAAAGGACAAAAGAATAGTATCATTTAAATGCATGGTCATGTTCCTCTGATATGAACATGTGAATGAGAATTGATCTCTGGATTGCTTTAAAACGACATTGACACTCTGAAAATTTAAAAATAAGGAAAATAACTTTTTAAAGTGTGTTTGATTATTCCAGGCTTCTACAACATTTTAGGATATGCTCCACAAATAAAATCTTTTAAAAAAGGACACGCTGCACAGAACAACAGAATTGGCCGATTTCACGAGAGAAAAAAAGTAATTCTTCCATTTTATTAAGATTTTATTTATTTATTCGTGACAGAGAGAGAGACAGGCAGAGGGAGAAGCAGGCTCTGTGCAGGGAGCCTGATGTGGGACTCGATCCCGGGTCTCCAGGATCACACCCCAATCTGAAGGCGGCCCTAAACCACTGGGCCACCAGGGCTGCCCATAATTCTTCCATTTTAAAATGATCTGTAAATCACAAGTTTTATTAAATTTGAAAAATGGGCTTGCCTTTTAAGATAACTTAAAGTTAATAATCAAGATAGGAAATGTAGTAAATAAATAATAGTAATGTAGTAAATAAATAATAAATAATTTTTTAAATAAACACTTCTAATTTCACCACTAAGAAATCTGTGAATTTTTCTATTTTCTTTTTTGTTCCTTTTCTTTGAAAATTGATTTACATACAAAGAATTTTTTTTTCTTTTTTCATTTCAAAAAGTGGTTTTTAACCAAAAGTGATTTTGCCCCATGATGGGCTTTAGAAATGTTCAGAGTCTGTGGGATGCTACAGGTGTCTAGTGGGGAGAAGCCAATTATGCTGTTAAGCATCCTACACAATGCAGGACAGACCCTACAAAAAGTAACTAACACAATTTAAAAATATTCCAATACTTGCATGAGATGACATCACAATTTATCATAAGACACTTAACCCTTTCCCATTTGTTAAAACAAATTGTATTTTAAAATTTTAATTTCCCCAAATACCTGTCAAATATCAAATTTGATTTTTTTGTTTAATTAGTGAAAACTCGGGCAGCCCGGGTGGCTCAGTGGTTTAGTGCTGCCTTCAGCCCAGGGCCTGACCCTGGAGACCTGGGATCAAGTCCCACATCAGGCTCCCTGCATGGAGCCTGCTTCTCCCTCTGCCTGTGTCTCTGCTTCTCTCTCTCTCTCATGAATAAATAAATAAAATCTTAATAATAATAATAATAATAATAATAATTAGTGAGAACTCCATGATTTTTCTTTCACCTTCTCTTAAGTTTAAAGCTTTGCTGAATTCATATTGTTATTTTAATTAAATAACATGAAGCTTACTTCCCAAGCACTTGAAGAGAATTTCAGAATATTATAATTCCCTCCACTCTTTAATAACTTCTTAAAATATCCATTTATATTAAGGACCTGATGCTCATAATATCCTCTACTGACTAAAAAAATTAATATATTCTGAAGTTGGTTTGTTTGGTAAATGAAAAACTTGACTCTTCATATACTCTCAAATTAAGCCATTACAGTCATCTTATTAAGCCTGGGTTAGGAGCTGCTTTGTTTCTTCTTTTTTTGAAGCAATATAAGATTATGAATAAACAGTTCACACTCATGACTCACCAAAACAAAAAACAGAAAAAAGCCAACACACCAAAAAACTAAAAAAAAAAAAAAAACAAACAAACCTGACCGAAGACATGATTAAAGATCTTAAATATTTTCACCAATATGCAAAATCACTTATTTTCTCCCATTTCTATCAATTTTCCTAAATGTACATCTTATCAGTAGGTTTATACCACTGTTTCTATATGTCATGAATCGTGAGAACATAACTTAGACAAAAACTGGTTTTTTTGCATAATTATGTAGACGCCAATGTGATGGGTGCTTTTGTAAGAAATGCAACCTAGATTTCTTTGTGATATTTTAGTATTTTTCTGAGGATGTGCACACTGATCATATTTATCAAGTCCTATGCCTTGAGCTTCAAATTACCTTTTCCCACAGTAGCTAAATCAAATGCTTTTATGGGAAAATGTAAAGGAAAAATAGGTCTCATCCCCCTTCCCCCAAGTAAATACCATCAAAATGAATCCCAGTTGGAATTCCCTCTATCTGCTGGCTGGTGCTCCTCAGAACTGTCTGGAGCCTGTAAGGAAAAACCAGCATAGCTGTGAAGGAGCCCCACATCAGGAAGTGGAGGAGAAAAGGCAACAGGTGAGTATATGAAAGATGTCATTTCTGGTTAAATGTTTCTATCACCATCCCTGAGTTCAGACAATTGCAGTGAATGAGTTCATTGCCAGCTTCCTTTTCTGATTTTTACCTATCTGAAGATAAGAGTTGTGTTTAGCCTCCCTCATATGCATAATAAGATAAAATGTAGTAAGAAGCATTGTGTACCATATTCTTTATCATGATAATTTTTTGTTGTCTGTGTGTGTGAGTGAAACATCAGTATACGTCCAGTCATATCAGTGATTTCCTTTTGCAAGTGTTTGCTGATTCTATTCATTACCTCCTGACCTCACGATCTAATCAATATCTTTGAAAACAGTGACCCTATTTCCAATCACCCTATGCCAGCTAAAGTCCTACTGTCTTCCTTTCTCTTTGTATCCAGTTTGGTTGTGAAAGCATCATTTTAATCAGAGTAGAAGCTCTCTTCTAGGAGGAAGTGATTCAACTAGTGTAAGTGATCTGAAGTATGCACACCCACATTCCATCATCCCAGAGGTCACCAGGAGCAGGACCCTCCCATGGACTTTTCTTTTGCTCTAAGGTCTGATTCCACATAGCTGTCAACTCACCAGCAGTAGGCCATTTTTTGCAATTTGACATTTCCTTCGCTTTCAAATGGATTGTAATTTTTTCACTCTTAAACCGCATCTTGCATTTTAAGTCGACTTTCAAATTAAGCATATGCAACAGAGATTTACCTCAAAGTTTTCATTCAAATTTATCTCTCCATTCCATTCCACTATTAATATTTTTCACTGTAAAGGGTAGTTCTATGTATTTACAAGTGTTTTAATTAAATGCATTCAGAAACGTGAAATAAACAATATTGAGAGCTGTTTTCTTTAGTAGATTATTGGAGACATTTGCAGGATTGAGACCTAATATATTATAAATCCATTGTTTTTTTTTTACAGATCATTGATCATTAATGCAGCTCTGTGTTAAGTGGAAACACTCCCTAATCCTTCGGGGGGAGAGGGGAACACTCACTGTATACCACTTCCAGTCTTCCAGTTTCTCTCTGCCTCCCCTTTTATGGCATATGTGAGTGCTGAAGTATCATAGCTGACTGGGAGTTATGTGAAGAATGGGCATCTTCATTCTGCCCCTCTCCTCCTCATGGGGCCAGCTGCCTGCAGGGGGTGAGCATTCTGGTGTCACTCTCTGTCATGTTAGATTTTAAGGTCAAGGCACTGGTCTCAGATGAAAGGCCAGTAGTTCTGCAGAACCTTCTGGAATTGTGTGGTTAACCCTGTGTGATGTAGAGTTCAGGGTCCGAAGCTCCTTGCTACCACACACCCAAGGCAGTCCTACAACCTTGCCTTGACCTGGACTCCCGCCACGGGCTTCTCCACCAGTCATTCAGTTCTTGATCCCCTTCAAATACCACAGTAGCTTCGCTGGTGATCATGTCTCGTGATTGAGTCTAAGCAAATACATTCATCAAACTGAAATTCCTAAGGGTTGCTGTGAACACTTGTATTTATGAAATAGCACTTTTGCTGCCCTCAGTTTGCAACCTTTAGGCACATTTCTTCTGGCAGAATTCAGTTCATTTCTTCAAAATCTGTTTAGATCTTGAGTAACAAACACACATGCCATTTCTCTTGGCTTAATTTTATCTTGAAATTTGTTTGGAATGAGCTTTAGGTCTTTGTCAAAGTTATCCATGTCAGTGGTGAATGGTGAAAACTGACGAGGCTAAAAATGCTCCCCAAAAATGTTCTGTTTTCAAATTCAATCTATTTATCGATTGTCTCCCTTACGATCCTCTAAATTGTTAAATTTGTTTTATAACTGAAGCATAATTTCTATGCTGTGAAAGGAGCAGGTCTTAAATGAACATTTTAATAAGTGCAACAAATGCATGCATCCTTGTAACCCATACCCAATCAAGATACAGAACAATTCAACTCTCCAAAAATGTTTCTTGGTACCTTTTACCAATCAGTTCTCCATCACTGAACTACCACTGTTTGATTATTATCACTATAGACCGGTTTTGCCTCTGTCCCTCTGACTGAGTTCTGCAGGTTCTGTGAATCCTTGTCTGTTCTGGTCTTTGTCTTACATGAGGATGGCACTGAACAGTTACATTATGTCTTATAACAAATGGCAGAAACCCCTGATCGGCTTGAGAACTTACTCAAAAATCAATCGAATACTGAATTGTGGTGTTGACAGTTGTTTTCAGCTTGGATTTATCTAATATGATCTATAAAATACCTATTGCCCATTAGTTATTATCTCAGAGATGGAGTTTCATTTTCTACAAATGTGTATCCAACTCTGTTTTATCTCTGACTGCTATGCACTCAGCTGTCTGTGGATTCTTCCCACATGGGGTTCCAATCTTAGAAAAACAAAAACAAACAGAACTAAGCACTCAGTGAAATTTAAAGTTCTGACAAATAGCTAATAATATTTTAGTCTAAGATGCCTCAAATATTGCAAGAGACGTACCTATGTTTCAAAAAGTTATTCATAATTTATCAAAATTTCAGATTCACCTTGTATTATATCTGAAAACCCTATCCTACATAAATTGTGTTCCACTACAATCCTACAATGAGGAGACAAATATTATAATCCTTTTGGCAGAAAGAGCAACTTCTCTTAGGAGTACCAAACTGAACATAGATTTCCCCAACAGGATGAATCATGAGGAATGATACTCCCTGTATAACATCATTAAACATGCCACTGGCTGTGGTATTTCATTGATAAAACCTTTAACTTTTTCATGAGACTCTTTCCTATGTGAGTTTCATTATAAAATTATGCAGAAAGTGAATGAAAATCTACATCAAAGTGTCTCAAGTTTGGCTCTTGGAAGACTTCTTGGAGTAAGTCCTGCTGCAATATTGATCTCCACGTGATTCCATTTCCCCTGTCATTACCACTCATGCTCTTGCTATGGCTGATATTCAACCCTCTATGCAAGGCTCTGGTTCTCAACTCTGTGTATTGGAATCACTTCGGGAAATTTCACAACTCCCAATACTCAGGTTCTATCTCAGATAAATTAGGTCAGAAGCTCTGGGAGTGGGTCTAAGACATTTTTAAGCTCCCCAGCTTGAGAAATAATGCACTATACCAATCTGACATGCTGCATTCCATGCATTTACAGCAAATGAGGGCTAGATCTTGCTCCAATGGCCCCCTCCCCAGGAAGCAATTCATAGCCATCGCAAACTCTTGCTTTTATTTGTTCTCAATATGTTTCTTTCATAACTTTGCTCTCTTCTGATTCTCAGCTCTATCCTTTATTTTTAAATTTGGTGTTTGAATGTTATCTCCCCAGGTTCAGACTCCAAATATTTCTCAGGATCTTGGCTCAGGTTCACCTCTATGGCTTTCCCTCTCCGTATACCTTGCAAGTAGTCTACCCATCAAGACCCCACTGCTAGGTCTGCTGGCATCTAGGATCATGTCACCACATAGCCAGCTTACCTAGACCCTGTGCACAGAGGAGTTTTGGCAGTTCCATTCTACAGGTTGCTAATATCCATCCTATGATGGCTTCCTGAGTACTTATAAATATTTTTTTCTAATTAATCATAAACAAGATTTAAACACTATGCCCTCCTCTTAGGATTGCAGATAATAGAATCCCTGGTTCATGGGTGCTCATAATGAGCACTAAAATTACAAATTAGATCACAAATTATGTAGTGGAAGAGCAGACCACAGGAAAACAAACAGCCAAATATCATTAGTAATCACTCAAATTTTCCAAGCTACTATAGCAGTCCCATGTGTGTGGCTGGGAAAAAGCTACAAATAATGCAATATCTATGCAAAGTTTGGGAGAAAAACATTTCTACTCCCTCACGTTCTCTCTCAGGCTTGGTAAATTAAGGGCATTTATTAATTAGCACTTGTTATTTAGGCTTTCAATTTAACAAAGAAACTTATATAAATAAAAAAATCTTGTAAACAGAAAGTTTTAGAAAATTAACTAATTATTTTTTTTTAATTTTTTTTTAATTTTTTATTTATTTATGATAGTCACAGAGAGAGAGAGAGAGGCAGAGACACAGGCGGAGGGAGAAGCAGGCTCCATGCACCGGGAGCCCGACGTGGGATTCGATCCCGGGTCTCCAGGATCGCACCCTGGGCCAAAGGCAGGCGCCAAACCGCTGCGCCACCCAGGGATCCCTAGAAAATTAACTAATTAAACAGAATAGGTGGTCAAGTAGGACTATTACTATCAGATAAAATGTTGAAAGAGGTAAGTTATTGCTTTACATAACTTTCAAGTGGATGACAAAAGAAAAAATAAAGAAAGAGAACAGAAGAAACAGTAAAATTTCAGCCAAGTTGTCTTTTTAACACTTGATTTGGATAATGCATAAAACACATGTCTTTCTTAAATGAATTTTACCATATATGGATTTTTAAATGTAGTGACTAATGCTCACATTTCTGAGAATTATTCTTGGCACTGAATCTGTTTAGATACCACCTTTAAGCCAAGAGAAACACTCACCATCATATACCTTCCTAGATATTGTACACAAAAACACTAAAAGGTGCACCATGCTTTTTCATATAAATGCTATCTTGTTTTAAACACGTAAAGGGTTGTTTTGAAATTACATTGAAATTTATTTCTCCATCATTGTACATAAAAAAGTGCTTCTCTATAGTTAAGAAATAATAATCCTTTACTTCTCTATGTCATTTTTTCTCCAAAGAAACTAACAAATTAAAAAAAAAGTTCCACTGCCAGTTACTTTATACACATGTATGAAAAGAAAACAGAATTAATACATGGTAGAAGCATGTCCATATCCTGAAATGCCATTAGTCTAAGAATGAAGTGATTTTTGACTATTTATTTTCCCCGGAATGGCTAAGAAAATGTTATATTACAAGTACACTTAAACAAAACTTTCTCTATAATGGAACATACACATATATATTCAAAGTTTAATTCAAGGTGTTGACATCATCCTTTACTCCACTCGATAGAGTCTGGATCCTGGTTTCCATAGGGATTACTTTAGCAATAACTAGTAAGATAACTTGGCTCAGAGCACTGCCTCTAGTTGAAGTATTTATCCTGAGAAACAAGGCATAAGTGTTTTAAAGTGGGTTCCACCAGGGACTCTCACACTTAAGACAAATTGTCAATTTCCTGTTTTTTCTTTGTTTCTCAAAGGGATGTCCTGTCCCAGATAAAGCATAGTTCTAACCTATGGGAGCAGTTACCTTGCACCCTTAACTGAAGATCTGTTCCTTACTACTTAACTGAGATGGCAAACTTTCCCGACAGAGGGCTGTTTCAAAGGCATGCATGGAACAGCAATGAGGAAGCAAATGTGAGTCTATCCATCCAGGCAAGCTAATAAAATCAGCTTTGGAAATGAAGAGGTATTGGACTTATAGGCTTATGTCTCTCAACTTTATTCTCCTATCCCATGGGACATATGGGATCCTATCCCATATGTCCCATGGGAGCATCAATATGGTAGTCCCTATGCTATGAGCTGGGACATGCTTCCATTTTAAGACTTTAGTCTCATCCTTGTCAATGTTCACTAAGCAATGAGTCAAAAGTTCATTTTAAAAATCTCAAATATTCGTATATTTTTTTAAATTTTAGAAGCATATAAGCTTATAGAATGAAGTGAAATGGTCGCTGAAGATAGACTCTTATATGGGAAAAATGAACATGTACTGGGATTGTAAAATTAACTCTACATTCTGCAGTTGTCTATCAAAGAGGGAAAAAAATGAACCACTGGACATTCTCAAACAATTATGTTTGAAGTGATATTAAATGATGGTTTACTCAAACCCTAGCCACTGCTTAGCTTATAGCAGATGATATAAACCAACTGACAGTGAGGGTCTTTGGTCAAATGTTGTGAATTTGCACATGGAGCATTCAGATTGTTAGAGCTGTGGCACACTTGTGGAGAGTGAGACCTTAATCCATATTCTGAAACAGACCTTCAATTTAAGGGGGTTATACCTAATTCCTCTTCAAAGACAAATATGAACGTGGATAATTAGAGCACATAAAGATTTCAAAATGTTTTGAAATGGGAAGAAGCAATTCTGCACAATCCTTGACTACTGAGAGGCTTCACACAAGCAAAAACTTAGTAGATAATAAGGAAAATGACAACCAGTGTTGGCACTGAACCAGACTCTTCACTGGATCACTTTTGCTCTGACTAAAAATGATTTTCCATACTGCCTCTGCCATATTGTCCAGTCCAAGTGAATGCATAAAGCCTCTCTCTTAAAATTCAAAACTTATTTAAATGAAGTAACAGTCATTTGTAGTAAAGTAATGGCAAAAAAGGCTAGTACATTTTTCCTGAAGAGAAGTAGGTGAATCAAAATAGGGGGGGACTGACTAGAATGGCAGATCCAAAAGAAATCAGTACACCAAGAATACCCTGAGAAGCCAGGGGACAAGATAACAGAAACATGGGGTCCTGAAGACAAATCATGGAAATTGCCAATTTTGTCTACGGTTGGGGTATAAATCCACTTTGCATCTTTCTTGGAAACTTAAAAACATCTCAGTGCTACACAAATTGATATCCTCAGGTGAAACTGTTTTTTCCTTTCTTGAAAATTGAACTTGGTAAATGCCATACTGTCTCCTATAGTTATTTACTCCTTGGCTTAAGCCAAATAGATCCCACCTAACTTTTTTCCATAACTTAGAAAAAAGTGACATTCATTTTTAAAATTTTATTCCAAGTTTTCATTTAAATTCTAGATAACATACAGTGTAATGTTACTTTCAGGAGTACAATTTAGTGTCACTTTCATAAAACATCCAGTGCTCATCACTGGAAGGCTCATGCCTTCCTTAATAGCCACCACCATTTAACCAATCCTCTCTGTCCACCTCCCCTCCAGTAACCACCAGTTTATTCTTTATAATTAAGAGTCTTTTTAACCAAAAAACATAAGACACGTAAAAATAAACCTAACTAAAGAGGTAAAAAAGATCTATATTCTGAAAACTATAAAACACTGATGAAAGTAATTAAAGATACCACAAAGAAATAGAAAACCTTTCAATGCTCATTGGAAGAAAAAATTATTAAAATCTTATACTACCTAAACCAATCTACACATTTAATGCTATCTCTATCAGAGCACCATCAGCATTTTTCACAGAGCTAGAACAAACAATCCTAAAATTTGTGTGCAATCAGAAAAGACCATAAAGAGCCAAAGCACTCCTGAAAAATAAAAGCAAAGCTAGAGGCATCACAGTTCTGGGCTTCAAGTTATGTTACAAAGCTGTAGTGACCAAGACACTATGGTACTGACACAAAAACAGACACACAGATCAATAGAACAGAATCGAAAACCCAGAAAGGAGTCTACAGCTATATGGTCGATTAATCTTCAACGAAGTAGGAAAGAATATCCAATGGGAAAACGACAGTCTCTTCAACAAATGGTGTTGGGAAAAACTGACAGAAACATGCCAAAGAATGAAACAGGACGCTTTCTTGCATAATACACAAAAATAAATTCCAAATGGATTAAAGACCTATATGTGAAACAGGAAACCATTACAATTCTACAGGAGAGCACAGGCAGTAACCTCTTTCACATTGATCATAGCAATATTTTTCTAGATATGTCTCTGGAGGCAAGGAAACAAAAGCAAAAATGAATTATTGGGACTTCATCAAGATAAAAAGCTGCACAGTGAAGGAAACAGCCAACAAAACTGAAGACAACCTACAGAATGGAAAAAGATATTTGCAAATGACATATCTGATAAAGGGTTAGTATCCAAAATATATAAAGAATTCTTAAAATTTAACACCCAAAAAAACAAATAATCTGGTTTTTTTAACTGGATTTTTTAATGGACAGAAGACCTGAGTAGACATTTTTCCAAAGAAGACATCCAGATGGTCGGTCAATAGACACATGAAAAGATGCTCATCATCACTCATCATCAGGGAAATACAAATCAAAACCCAGTAAGATATCACCTCGCACCTGTCAGAACGGCTAAAATTAACACAAGAAACAGGAGGTATTTGCAGGGATGTGGAAAAAGGGGAACACTCTTGCACTGTTGGTGGGAATGCAAACTAGTGCAGCCACTCTAGAAAACAATATGGAGTTTCCTCAGAAAGTTAAAAATAGAACCACAATATGATCTAGCAATTTACTAGTATTTGTTCAAAAGATACAAAAATACCAATTGAAGGGATACATGCATCCAATGTTTATAGCAGCGCTATCAACAATAGCCAAATTATGGAAGAGCCCAAATGTCCATCAATTGATGATGGCAAAATATGGCATATATTATTATTATTATTATTATTATTATTATTAATTATTATTACTCAACCATCAAAAAGAATGAATCTTGCAATGACATGGTTGGAGCTAGAGAGTATAATGCTAAGCGAAATAAGTCAGTCAGAGAAAGACAAATACCATATGATCTCACTTATATGTGGAATTTAAGAGACTTTCATTTTTAAAATAAAAAAGATCAAGAGCTTTGGGAAGAAGAATTTGGGATAATACTCTAAAGGTGGCAAGAAGTATCCTAGCCAACCCCCAAGTCTGTTCCTGTGGGTTCATTCTTTGTCTTGAGTTTGTCACATTGTGATTATTTCTGCTACCATCTAATTCCTTGTTCTCATTATGAAATGCCTTTGCATCTTTAAATTTTTGTTCTAAAATTGAACAAAAAAATGAACATAAAGAAAATAAGACCAAGAAATCTCCTAGGACTGCAAATAAGTTGGCATTTTCAAAACTATCTTTAATAAGTAGCAAAAGCATAGAAAAAAGAAGAGAAAGCTGTGGAAGACTTCCTGAGTATCAGCTCTGAATCATCATAGTAACCATCCTTCATTTCCAAAGAGATAATACAACCTCCCTAAATGCAACCTTTAGAAGCTTCTGGCCCTCGCACTGCCTGCTGTTTCCACTAGACAAGAGCTCTCTTTTATCCTTCCACAAACCACCTGCTCTAGCCTCAAGCCATCCCCAAATTTATTGTATTTGACTGTAAGACATGAGCATTATCATGTGATCAATATTAACGGCTGTGCCAATGCCCTGTGCATCTCTGGAATCTACCTGAAAGCATTTTCTAGAAGCCATATTTAAGGAAGCCAAACATCTAGTGTTCACCAGGGTGCTGTATTCCTTGGAATCCCTTCATATAAAAACAGGTGTCTCCATGTTGCCCATGCTTTGCTACTGATGAGATCATACAGCCAAGCAATTTGACATCTTTTCTGTTTTCCTGCTGTAGAATAGGCAATTAGCACAAATTGATTGGATCCATGATGATAATCTGAACCAGTAAAGATAAAGGTTGGCTATGTTTGGGCTTTGTATTTAAATGAGAATTAAGTCCTTTATTGCTTTATAATAATACTAGCAACTGCTCAATAATTACCTTTTGTTCTAAAAGGGGAAGGAGGGGTACTTACATGCATGGATAATATCTGAAGTATCTCACACCAATGCCACTGATTTAACAATAGAAAAAAGAATGTATTTTTATCTACCGCAAAGGCAATTTACTGTGAAGAGTACAGAAATAGGTTGTTTGTGTGTGTTTTTTTAAAGATGGCCAAAGGCAGCCTGGGTGGCTCAGCAGTTTAGTGCCACCTTCGGCCCAGGGCGTGATCCTGGAGACTTGGGATCGAGTCCCATGTCAGGCTCCCTGTGTGGAGACTGCTTCTCCCTCTGTCTGTGTCTCTGCCTCTCTGCCCCCCACCTCCCCTCTCTCTCTCTCTCTCTCTCTGTCTCTCATGAATAAACAAAACAAATCTTTAAAAAAATAAAGAAGGCTAAAAATGGCTAAAAACAGATTTACAGTTATTAGAAAAGGGAACCCCTGTTGGCAATGATGTCACATTTCAACACACAAAAGTATATATAGTCAGGTAATCATATGCCATCATGTTTCCTGTTTCATTCACTAGCATTACAGTGAGGATGTGGGAATAGTGCATTTCCTTTCATTATTTGCTTTATGTTCTGTGAACTTCCCCTCTTATTGTAGTGTTTGCAGGGGGAAACAATGGTGTCGTGAAAGCATAGCATATTCTTCCTTTTTCTCTTGTTCATAACCTTTACACAAAACAATCCCTTTTCAGATTAAATTTCAAGAGTTGGTCTTAATCCAAAGGCAAATTATCCTGGAGAAGTTGAAGAAAATATAACCAGATGTATTTGATTTACATGATTTTTTAAACATACCTTGTTGATTTAAAAACAATCTAAAGCATACAATACTCTGGGACATTGATAACTTAGAAATGAGTACATGTATTTTCATCAAATTGTGAGAATTATAATTTAAGTAGTGTCAAGATGAGTAAAGTCCTTCCAAACATTGTGATTTTTAAACTGTAAGTAGAATAAAAGGAGTCACATTGTACCCTGTGTGGTGCTCTGCTCTTTCAAATTCTATGGAAGGAAATCAAAGAGTAAAGTTAACTTTAAGAAGATATAATAGAGTTTTCTTTTATGAACAGTAAATATGCTAATATTTATCATATATTTTAATACTAACAATTTTTATGAATCATTGGCTAATTAAAGAATTTTTCTATATTGTATTTAGAAGAGCAAAAACTCCGTTTTCTGCATATTCTTCTTTGATATAAAAAAAACTGTTTAAAAGGAAATGTGATTGGGAAATGCATATTCTGAGTTCCTATTTTAATATAATGTATATCTGAATCTAGTTGGTTCATTGAAGAAATAGTGTATAGCCTATTCTTAGAATAAATATATGTTCTACCTTTTATAAATGAAGCTGGTTATCTGGAAAAATTGTCAATTTTATATTTCTCCTCTTATTACAGTATTTTCAGGAAAATACAATGGAATCATTAAAGCAAATCATACTACACTCTGCTTTTTTCACTTATTCATACTTTTCCACAAAAAGATCTCTTTCAGATTAACTTCCTAGACTTGGTTTCAATCCAAACCTAAATTATTCCAGAGACACAACATTCTTTCCAAACCCAATTGCTCACTTTAGCAGGTGGATAAGGATGAAAAAATTTCAATGCCTATTATATATCCTCCAATTAGTCTCTTAGATGGGATTTAAGCCTTGATGAGTGGAAGGCTGAGAGCCAACAACTCTAGGGACTATTTTCAGGAGAGAGTGGAGTCTCAGGGACCAAATAGTTCTGCTCTAAAAAATGAAATATGGAAGGAGTTGGTGAGGAGACCTATCACCTAATTTCTATATAAACCCCAGAACTTATGAGTATTACTGACTCTGTATAGCTTACATTATGCTGTGGTAACAACCCTAAACAATCCCCAATCTCAAATAACCCCAAAAGGTATTTGTTGTTACTTGTTTGTTTCATTGATTGTGGGTCTGCCTTTTCTCTCCTTACTTAGTTCACTATTGTGATTCACCTAGAGCCTCTGCTTCCCTTCATTTTCACATTAGAACCAAGGCTATAGACACTATGCCTCTCTTGAGAAAAAGAAAGAAATGGTAATTTATTATAATGAAAGCTTCTGCCAAATTTGTGCATGCATTTCATTCATCAAAGCAAGTCACAGGGTCAAACCTCATGTTCACGGAGCAAAGAAGTATAACCATCCTCCTCCTGATGAAGTAATGTTTTTTTGTTTTTTGTTTTTGTTTTTGTTTTTATTTTTGGTTTGTTTGTTTGTTTGTTTGTTTTGGTGTTTTTGGATTTGGGAGTCTTTTTGCAATGATGGTCTGCTACATGGATATCACCAAAGTACACAATGATGAGTCTTTCCAGTGGTATCAAAAGGAACAGAGTACCACTCTTAGACCTATAATCCCTACCAGAAGTTTAGAGACCCCCTAGTCTGGCTTCCTTTCTAATGAGGCAAAGAATTCAGAGGGCCAAGTAAAAACAAAATAAAACAAAAAACAAAAACAAAAGGTAAAATTAATAAATTTGAATATTATTTTTAAAGCATGTTTTAGGGATCCCTGGGTGGCGCAGCGGTTTGGCACCTGCCTTTGGCCCAGGGTGCGATCCTGGAGACCCGGGATCGAATCCCACGTCAGGCTCCCGGTGCCTGGAGCCTGCTTCTCCCTCTGCCTGTGTCTCTGCCTCTCTCTCTCTCTCTCTCTCTGTGACTATCATAAATTAAAAAAAAAAATTTAAAAAAAAAATTTAAAGCATGTTTTAAAAACTAAGATACTGGGGTGCCTGAGTGGCTCAGTTGATTAAGCATCTTCCTTCCACTCAGGTCATGATCCCAGGATCCTGGAATTGAGCCCTGCATCATGGCATCTCTGCTCAGCAGAAAATCTGCTTCTCCCTCACTCTCCACTCCTCACCTACCTCATGATTTTTTTCTCTCTCTCTTAAATAAAATCTTTAAAAGAAAAACAAAACTGAACTAAAAACTAAGACACTGTTAGCAAGATTGACAAAGAACAAAGAGAGAAACCTGAATAACTATATCAAGAACACTAGAGGGAAAATTAGGACAGATCCTACATACATTACAAGAATAATATGGGAATATTATGTCTGACTTTATGCTATTTAATGTGATAATTTAAAAGCAAATGACAGATTCCTTAAAAGACAAAAGTGATCACAATTAACAAATGAAAAAATATATAAATAAATGAACATGCACTATGTTCATGGGTTAAAGACTCAGTATTAATAAATGTTGACTCTCCCCAAGTACATCCATAGAGTCAATGCAATTCCAATCAAAATGTCAACTGTTTTTTTTTTTTTAAGAAAAGAACAAGTTTATTATAAAATATGAGGAAAGGCAAGAGTTCTGTATCAGCCCAAACAAATCTTGACAAAGAACAAAGTTGGAAGACTCACAAGTAAAGTTAATTTTAAGACTTAACCATAAAGTTACAGTAATCGCAAGAATAGTTTTGCATGGATAGAGAAATAGATCAGTGGAACAGAATAGACACAGAATAGAATATATATGAAAACATGTTCAATTGATTTTCAACAAAGGCACCAAGAATACCCAACAGAGGAAAAAATGTATTTCCCTAGAAAAATTGGATAAATGTGTGTTAATGAATAAATCTCAGCCCCTACCTATTATCTGTGCAAAAAAATACCTTGAAATTGGTCGCTGAATTAAATGTAAAAACTAGGTTTGTGAAACATCAAGAAGAAAATAGCAAAATATTTTTAACCATTTTGGGGAGTAGGAAATATTTTCTTAGAGAAGAGACACAAAACATATTTTGAAATGTTTTTATGCTTAAGGTTTATTTTTTATGTTTTTATGTTTTTGTAATATTTTATGATTTTAAACATACAAAATTTTGTGATATATTGGACTTCATTGAAGTCAAGAAAACAGCTGTGTATCAACAGAAGACTTTTGGAAAATGGAAAGCTGAGCCTCAGAAAAACATAAAATACCTCAAAGGGACACCTGTATACACATACCTGACATAGAATTTGCATGCAAAGTATAAAAAGAATTACAAATCGATAGCAAAAAGAAAATCAAGTAACTCAATTTTTAAAAAGGCAAAAGACTTGAACAGTTATTTTAAAAAAGAAGATATATGTCCAAAAAGTATATAAAGTGCTCAACATCATTAGTCATCAAGGAATTCACATTAAATTCACAATGAGATACCATTTCTCACATACTAGAATGGCTAAAATTAAATAGGAAAACACATGAACACATTAAAGTTGTAAGGATATGGAGCAAGTGGGACTCTGATATATTTTCACGTGGGAGTGTAAAATAGTACAATGACCAGAAAATGTTGGCAGTTTCTTATAAAACTAAAGATACACCTACACTCTGATTCATCAAGTCCTCTTCTTTACATTTATCCCAGAGAAATGAAGCTATGTGTATCCAAGATATGTACAAGTATGTTTATGTCAGCTCTATTCATAACAACAGACACTAAAACTAAATCCAATCAACAAAAGAATGCATAAGCAAACTGTGGTATATTCATACAATGGAAAACTTGTGAACAATAAAAAGGAATGGAGTAGTGATTTACAAACCAGTATGGGTAAATCTCAAAAACATCGGGTTGAATGACAAAAAGGCCAGACACATAAAAGTTCTTACATTGTGAGTCTATGTATTTAACAGACATAAATAAGCAAAACTAAAATGTAGCAGTAAAAATCAGAATAATGATTGCCTATCATTGGTGTAGGCACCAGAAGGAAGCACTAGGGAACTTCGAAAATTGATGATATATCTTGATTGAGATGGTGGTTGACTAAAATGTATACATTTACCAATGATCACTGAACTGTATACTTAAGATCTGTATAAAAATTTATCTCAAATCATACACATGGATCTTCTCAAGTGCACATGGAGCATTTTTAAGGATAGACCACACGCTAGGCCATAAAAACCCTCAAAAAATTTCAAAGGATTGAAATCATACAAAGCACATTCCCTGGCCACAATGGAATGAAATTAGTAATCAGTAATGAAAGAAGACTGGAAATTTTTCAAAATATAGAAATCAAATTATATACTCCTACATAACCAATAGGCCAAAGAAAAAAATTACAAGGGCAATTATAAAATACTTTGAGATAAATGAAAATGAAGACCTAACCCATCACAATTTTTAGGATATACCTGAAGCAAGATTTAAACACTATTATAAAGTTGTAACATCCATATAAAAAATAAACAAAGAGGGCAGCCCGGGTGACTCAGCCGTTTAGCACTGCCTTCAGCCCGGGGCCTGATCTTGGAGACCTGGGATCGAGTCCCATACTGAACTCCCTGCATGGAGCCTGTTTCTCCCTCTGCCCGTGTCTCTGTCTCTCTGTCTCTCTCTCTGTGTCTCTCATGAATAAAGAAATACAATCTTTAAAAACAACAACAAATTTCCTTAAAAAAATCAAAATAAGGGGCAGCCCCGATGACTCAGTGGTTTAGTGCTGCCTTCAGCCTGGGTGTGATCCTGGAGATCTGGGATCAAGTCCCACATCAGGCTCCCTGCATGGAGCCTGCTTCTCCCTCTGCCTGTGTCTCTGCTTCTCTCTCTCCTTCTCTCTCTCTCTCTCTCTCTCTCTCTGTGACTCTCATGAATAAATAAATAAAATCTTTAAAAATAAAAAAATAAAAAATAAAAATAAAGATCTAAAAACAAAGACATAAACTTGACCCTGAAAAAAGAAGAGTGCAATAAGTCTAAACCAATCAGAAGGAAAGAAATCATAAAGACTGGAGGAGAAATTGATGAAATAGGGAATAGAAAACAATCAATAGAATTAAAGAAACCAAAGTTGCTTTTAAAAAAATCAATATATTTAACAAACCTTCTACTAGGATGAGAAAGAGAAAGAGAGACAATAGAACTCAAAGTATCAAAAGCAAATGAAAGAGAATCATGGCCAAGTGGAATTTGTCTCAGGAATACTAAGTTGTTAGAACATGTGGAAATCAATTAACCTCATACTCCTTATCCTTAGAATAAGGAACAAAACCACAGAATCATCTCACTAGAGGCAGAAAAAGCACTTGACAAAATCCAATGCCTGTGAATAATAAAAACACACAACAGTTTAGGAAAAGAAGGCAACTTTCTCCATTAGGTAAAGAGGGTCTATGAACCACTTCCAGCTAAGATCATACTGTATCATGCCAGACAGGATAGATGAATACTTTCCACCTGCAATCAGAAACAAGACAAGATGTCTCCCCTTACCACTACTATTCAATGTTGTATTAAAAATTCTAGCCTGGAGAATTAGGCAAGAAAATCAAACAAAAGCACCCAGACTGGAAAGGAAGAAGTGAAACCATCTCCTTTTGCAGATGACATGATCTTGAATACAAGAAATCTTAAGGAATTTGTTTTAAAAAAAACCAACTATTAGAACTAATAAAAAACAATTTCAACGAGGCTGCAGTAAATGTGATCCATATGCAACAATCAATTATACTCCTGTGCACTGGTGAGGAGCAACCTGAAAATGAAATTAAGGAAACAATTCTAGTTTCAACTGCATCCAGAAGAATAAAATTTGTAAACCAAAAACAAAACCAAAAAAAAGTTACCAAAGAAGTGCAAAGTTTATGCTCTGAAAATTATCAAACATTGTTGAAAGAAAGTATAGAAGACTTAAATAATGGAAAGCAATCTGTCTTCACAGATCAGAAGATTTACTGTCCTTCAAATGATAATACTTCCCAAATCGACCTACATATTTAGCACAACACTTCTCAAAATCTCAGCTCTTTTTTTACAGAAATTGACGAACTACTACAATTAATATAAAAATGCAAGAGCCCCAGAAGAGTCAAAACAATCTTGAAAAAGATCAAATGTTGCAGGACTCACAATTTCCCAATTTCAAAACTTATTACGAAGTTACAGTTATTCAAGATAGTGTGGTACAGGCATAAGGATAAATGAAATAAAGGATATATTTCAATGGAATACAATTCAAAATCCAGAAATAAACCGTTACCTTGACTCAGATGACTTTTGACTAGGGAGACAAGAAAATTCAGTGGGGAAAAAATAGTCTTTTCATCAAGTAATGCAGTAACAACTGGACAGTTTTATGCCAAAGAGTGAATTCAGGGGATCCCTGGGTAACTCAGTGGTTTAGTACCTGCCTTTGGCTTGGGGCGTGATCCTGGAGTCCAGGGATCAAGTGCCACATCAGGCTTCCTACATAGAGCCTGCTTCTCCCTCTGCCTGTGTCTCTGCCTCTTTTTCTCTCTGTGTCTCTCATGAATAAATAAAATCTTTAAAGAACAACAACAAAAAAAAAAGAGTGGGGACGCCTGGGTGGCTTAGTGGCTAAGCATCTGCCTTCAGCCCAGGGTGTAAGGCTGGAGTCCCAGGATCAAGTCCCATGTCGGGCTCCCTGCATGGAATCTGCTTCTCTCTCTGCCTCTCTCTCCCTGTGTCTCTCATGAATAAATAAATAAAATACTAAAAACAAAACAAAACAAAAGAGTGAATTCATACCTGCTTCTCACAGAATACACAAAAGTTAACTCAAAAGAGATCATGGGGAAAGATGTAAGAAGTAAAACCATAAAGCAGAATAAAACACAGGAATAAATCCTAAGCAAGTCTTCTTTAAAATTACACCAACCTCACAAGTAACAAAAGAAAATGGAGATGAATTAATCTCATCAAAATTAAAACCTTTTTGGTTCAAAGAATACTATCCTGAAAGTGAAAAGACAACCTACAGAATGAGAGATACTACTTGCAAATTGTATATCTGATAAGAAACTTGTATCTTGATATACAGCTTTTCACTAATAACAAGACAACTCATTTTAAAAAGTGGGCAACAAACCCTGAATAGACATTTCTCTATAAAAGATAATACAAATGATTTTTTTTAAAAGGTGTTATTTGTTTATTCCTGAGAGACATATAGAGAGGCAGAGACATAAACAGGGAGAAGCAGGCTCCTCACAGGGAGCCTGATACAGGACTCAATCCCTGGGCTGGGATCACAGCCTGAGCCGAAGGCAGACGTTCAACCACTGAGCCACCCAGGTGTCCTGATAATGCAAATGACTGATAAATACATGAAAATATGGTCAATATTAGTAATTAGGGAAAAGCAAATCAAAACCACTCTAGGATACCATTTCCTATCCTCAACTGTTGGTCTGCAAACAAATGTATTCCTTTACAGAGAGGACAAGAAGAGACCAGAGGGAGAATCGGACCACTCTAGATTGGCAGGTGGCAGATTTAACAAGCAAGGGAACTTACACGGCTTATTTTGAGCAGCTGCAAAATAAGTAGGTCTCTGTACCTGCCCACCAGAATCAGCAAAGTGTATATAGACGCCTTGCTGGGGTCCAGTCGCATATTCAATATAAACAGTCTCAACGGCACCTTACTCTCTCAAAGCTGCATCTTCGAAACAGCTCCCACTATGCAACAGAAGGAAATGGGGGAGAGTTGCTTATGGGACTAGGAATAAAAACATTCTAAAATTGGTTGTGGTAATGGTGGCACACTATTGGTAAATATACAGAAAAGACATTGAACTGTACACTTACAATGGATGAATTGTATGGAATGTGGATCATATCTCTATAAGGGTATTTTACACACACACACACACACACACACACACACACACACACCAAGAGCAAAATCACTCTTCCAAACTCTGTTAAGCAGTTTCTTAATTTCTATTTCTAGGTGTGAGTTCTTTTGATGATCTCACCTGTAATATAAGGATGTCTGGACCTGAAATCCTCTGAGGGTCTCTAGCTCTAAAATTCTATGCATTTTCCAGCGAACCACTGGATATCCACTTTCATTGACAGAATGCCACCTTCCTATTCAGCATGTCTCCTAGTTTTCCCTATTTAATACTAAACTATTGGAAGCCTTTTTCCTAAACAGATATAGGTGTGATCTTGCTTCTAAATCAGGACAAACAGCGATCTGTTACTGGAATGCCCACTGCAGTTGTTTGCTACCTGCCGATTTTCTTGGAACGGAAGTCTAGTTAGAAGAAAAACACAGAGGTGATGAATAGTCCAGAGGGCTTCATTTGACAGCCACAGAGGTGTTAATTTTGGATTTAGCGATGTTTTTGAGAAATCAGTCCCCATGCTCACGATATTTGCTCAGATGTTAGAGCATCTGAATACCAGTTGGCCAGCAATACAGATATTTATTATTCACACTCTTCTTGACACATAATACATTTCCAAACATAAAATAGCAACTTCCAACCATGCAGAATAAAGCGGTTTCTATGCATTACCAAGAAATTGAATACTGTGTCGGCAGAGTAGAGAATGGACTTCAGATGGAGGATATGTTAAATTGTGCGTAGTTGTCCATAATACTGAGTCTGAGGAAGGGACAGGGGCAAACTGTTTAAATTCTTCTCAGTCTGGCAAAGGTCAGTGCCTCCATAAAGTGGGAGAAGATGTACTTCAAACAGTTTATTACTAATAGTTGAGTCCATTATTATGTAAGTTATTGATGCTTATGGTGGAAAGGCTGGAAATTGAATTCCTGAATTGAGTTTCATGTGAAACCACAGAAACTTACAGCAGACATTCTTGCATATTGGTTTAAAGGTTCTTTTAGAATCATGCCTATCCTCTTTACATTTCTTTTATTTTCCAATTACTGAATAACAACAGAAAGAGCTTGTATTTTGCTTAAGCATATCTCTTTGCCCAGATATGAGTTTCACAGTGACTACGTTTGTTTTATCTGCAAAGCACGTATTACTTCTGAAGCTCGGTTCATATCTTCAGCGTCTGGTTCTGTGACCTGCAAGAGGGAGGTCAGGCTGCCATAAACCCTTAGGGGGAGAAGTACTCTGAAGTTCTAGAGGAGGTGACGATATAGAAATCCTTAGTTGGGAATGGAGTCTCCTTAGGGAGCATGGGGAACTTGAAGGCATAACTCCGCCAGTTCTTCCTCCCTTGTTCCCCACTCTGAATAATTATACATAAATAAAACCAAGCCACAACATGCACTCACAGAGGGCTTGAGTGAGAGAAATGTTATAAAAGGAAGCCTATCAAAGTAAGAAAGAAGTCGGGCCCACACTTTTCTTTAGATGACGTTTATGAGCTGATTGTCTATGTAGAGACTATAAATTAATCTATTCTCATTAAATGACAACCAAGCCCATTCTAGTAATTTTTGGACTCTAGTAAATTTTGGACTTTGTTGGGGAGAAGGATGTTGCTAAATGTATAGCTCCCACCAGTCATTTCGGCTGAAATATCCATGACTGATATGAAGCACTGCAAGGCAACTAACTGGGTGGCTTAGTGGTTGAACATCTGCCTTTGGTTCAGGTTGTGATCCTGGTATCTTGGAATCAAGTCCTGCACCAGGCTCCCTGCATGGAGCCTGCTTCTCCCTCTGCCTGTGTCCTGTGTCTCTGCCTGTGTCTCTGTCCCTCTCTTTCTTTCTCTCATAAAATCTTAAAAAAAAAAAAGAATATTTTGAAATGCAGATAGACAACATTATTAAGACCTCTCCAGAATTTTCACACTATTTTTGGCATGTGTCCTCAACATGTTACTAGGCCTTTATGCAATCGGGGTGGTTGCACACACAGCCAGCTAAGAAGACATTGTAGAGGCCGTGTGGTAGTAGGACAGGTCCCTGACCCTGCATGACTGGTGTCCTTACAGAAAGAGCCCCAGTTACTGAAGGATACTGATGTGAAAACAGAGAAAGCAAAATCTCTCTAGAGAAGTCCAACCTCTGGCACCAGACCAGGAGTGGCTGCTTGGGGAGGTGCATGGAATGGCGTCCCCTCAGAGCTCTCAGAAGGCACCAACCCTACCCACACCTTAATCTCAGCCCTTTGGCCTCTGGACTGGGAGACAATAAAGGTCTGCTGGGTAAGCCACCCCATCTGTGGAAATTAATACAATACCCATTGTAAATCTGTCTACTAAGAATGGAGATTAGTGGGAATACACCTGATATTTGACTGCCTCTTGATCTTGGCAGCATTTCAAAATCACTTTCTAAGTCAGATGAAATTGAACTCTCAAAGGTCACCAATGATAACTAATTTCCAAATATAGGCCCTTTCTTCATCCTGCATTCTTTTACAGCACTCCTGACCTTCCCTTGACTCTTGAAACTTCAATAAAGATCCATTCACTCTTTCACTCTGTGCTTCCTTTTCTTATTCAGCAAAATGATTTTACAGTCATTTTTAAAAGTATTGTTATTTTAATTTTATGAATCTAACATCTCCATGTGATGAAATGACTCAAAATGCTTCACTCTCAAACCTTAAATCTACCATTAGATATTGCAGGATCTTTGTCTTGCAGCTGCCATAATTATTACCAACCTCGATTAAAGACCTCTTCTGAGTATCTGCTAGATGTAGCCTATACAGCACAGTTCACTGAGCTTTTTTAGATTACTTGGCCTCTGTGATTAATTACTATGTGTGTAATTTTAGGTGTCAACTTGACTGTCCTATGGGATGCCCAGATATGTGTCTAATATTATTCTAGGTATGTCTGTGTATTTCTAGACATGTTTCTAGATGGGATTTACATTTGAATCACTAGTCTGAGTGAGGCAGTTTGCTCTCCCCGGAGTGAGTGGGCCTCATCCAATCAGTTGAAGACTGAATTGAACAAAAAGCCTCATCTTCCCCAGCTAAAAATGAATTTCCCCCTGCCTGACTGTTTTAGGCTGGAACATTGTGGGGGTTTTTGTTTTTTCCCTGCCTAGATTTGAGCTGAGAAGTTGATTCTTGGATCTTCAGCTTGAAGACTTATGGATCAGAACTTACATCATATGCCCTCTTGATTCTTGAGCCTTTGAACTCAGATATAACTATATATCGACTCTGTTGGGTCCCCAGCTTAATACTGCAGATTTGGGGCTTGTCAGCCTCAATAATCACATGAACCAATTCACTATAATAAATCTCCCTCATTCTCTATCCCACAGTGTTATGTAATAGATGATAGATAGATAGATAGATAGATAGATAGATAGATAGATAGACTCTATTGATTATGTTTTTCTGGAGAACTCTAATACAACCTCACAGCTCTATAGGAGACATATTCCTGTACTTCCATTCTACAGATGAAAAAACTACATTGATCTAGTCACATGTCAAAGAGGACTGTTAGAACAAGGCTGAACCAAGATTCAAATCAAATTCTAACATTATGTCTCAACTCTTCTTTCTTTTACCTGAACATATCTAAAACCCAACTGCTCTTTCCCCTAGGGGCATCATGGGTTTTCCATGCAAGTCAACTCCAATCCTCAGAAAGAATTTTGTCTCCTTATCTAACACTAATGCATCTTCCAAATCTATTCACATATCTCCCTTCATTTATATTCCAGCTGCTATAATTCTAATTGAGTCTCGGAACACATTATGGTTGCAAAAATCAGGCAAACTGGAGTGCATGCCTTTTTCATTTCCATCTTTTCACTGTGGTTTATCAGTTTTTTCTAAGAAGCATACTGATTGCCTCATTCTGTAGTTCAAAAGACCTAAGTGCACTCCCACTGCCTTATCAAAGGCTGAGACAGAACTAACATTCCTCTTATTTGCCCCTGCTCTGATGGGTCAAGCCTATGCTGTACCAACGGGAAGATATTTTCAATATCACTAGAGCATCCATCCTGGGGAGCTTTCTCCATTCCTACATCTCAACATACATGCCCCCTGAAACTTTTAGGTCATAATAAGCATCTATCTTCTGATATATTTTCTCTATTGTAATTTACTGAGGGAGGGATAGATTTCAAGCTTGCTCCACTGTCACCATCTCAGCTCTGATCTACTTTTCCAACTTTTTGACCCACTGTTTTGCTACATAACCTCTCTACACCAAATTCTGAGCACATTCTTTGATTTCCATTCTCTATATATTTCTATATGCCAAACACATCACTGGAGGGGCCTCTGACTCCTTACCGAAATCCAACCCATTCTCAATGTCTATCTCAAATCCTGCTTCCTAGGTGTATCTCTCTAGACCATCAACACTGAAAGCTAGCCTTTCAAACTACCTGACTCTAATTGCTTTGCTGCTTACAGGGTGGTCCTGTGGTGCCAAGAGAGAATGTAACATGATGCTGCCAGGGTTAAAAGGCAGGTAAAAGCCGCACAGACAAGAGACCAGGATTTGAGGTCGCTGAGAACAGACATCTGTACCAAGTTCATTCAGGTGAGCCAGCATTTACTTAGAGCAGAAGAGAGAGAGCACACAGAGCCAGCACCTTGCATTGTGTTACTCCCCTGGGGCCAGTGGATCCACTCCCTCGCTGAGGACACTTCCCACAGCCTGCTGCTGTAGAAAGACCCCTCCCCTCTCCCTGTGGGGTCTGAAACACTCCAAGGTGGGGACATGCTTGAGGGCCACTGATGCAGAGGCTTACGCAGAACAAAAGAGCATAGAACAGAGAAACGTACTCCCTTACAAGGCCATAAGCTCACCCAGACAGTGAGGGCTTTTTATCTCATGGTAGAGAAGTGTTCCAGGCACATTGCTACATAAGCTGGAGTTTCTTCCCCAACATTAATGGTACTTCCTGTTCTAATGAATTGAACAAGTGCATGCCATATTGTTTTAGAGTTATTATTCACGTAAATAGGTCTTTTCCCCTCAACTAACTGTACCCACCTGAGTAATCTAATATGGCCTAGTTCCCTTTATGTTTCCCAAAGGACTTTGTGCGTGGAGATATCCAATACATCTTTATCAATCAGAATGCTGAGGACAATTGTCCAAGTTAAGAAAGTCAGTACTTGCCATAAGTGCTCTATCAGGCCTCCGGGTGAGAGGGAGACCAGCTGCTGACATTTGAACAACTTGGTGCAACTGTTGTGCCCAAGATTGGGAATCCGAGAAACCACCAAGGAGCCGACACTGATGCAAGCACATGAGGGTTTATTAGCAAGCTCGAGCTTGGGTCCAAGTATACCTGACACAGTGGAGCAGGGACTTGGCCCCCGAGGTGGGTTACAGCTGGATTTTTATGGGCTGGTCTAGGGGATTTTCAGAAGGGGTGGAGGAATTTCTTCATTCTGATATGGAGGAAAGGGTGGGGGAGTTTCTGAAGCTTTTAGTCCCTCATCCCAATAAGGGCATGCTCTGCAGTTTTTCTTATTGCTTATCTGGCCAGGGGTGGGGGACATTTTCTGAATTTCTTGGGTCCCACATTCCCCCTTTCTCAGAGGAACCTAATGCAGGACCCAATCATGGGTCCTGAAAGTTCAGTGGTTGGTATTGTTGCCTTAGCACCATGAGTTGAATGGTGGTAACCTGGTCCCTGACAAAACCCATTAGTCTATTAATGAGGCAGGGTCCAAAGGTCAGAAGGAGGAGGAGGAGGAGGGAGCTGGCTAGGGAAGACAAGGTAGTTAGCCAGGCAGAATGATTGAACCAGGATTCGAACCACCCCTGTTGCTGCTCTCGCTCTCTTTTTCACCTGGCCAGTCCTTCCCTGACCTTTGCCACTATCCCTGAGTGGTCAGTGTAGGAACAGCACTCTTTGTTCAGGGCAGCACAGAGTCCCCCTTGCTGTAGAAAAATTAGGTCTAACCCCCTCCTGTTTTGGAGCACCACTTCAGATAAGGATGTTAGGGATTCTTGGAGGTGGGAAATGGAGGTTCCTATGTGCTCTATGTCTACATCAATGGCAGCCCTAAGGCTACTGTAGTGGGAAGCCTGGGTGGCCACTGAGGCAATACCTGTTCCTACGCCAGCCAAACCAATTCCTAGTAGGGTGGCGATGGTGACAGCAGAGATGGGATCTCGTTTATTTCACCCGTGGGTACCCGGGTCCATCCATTGAAGTACCTGCTCATCTGAATGGTAGATGATTCTAGGGAGTAGTTAAGCCAGCACACAGAAGCCCCCAGTTCTGTTTATAACCTGTCCATGAGCAGGGAGTTAATCCCTGGGAACAGGCCCACCAACTGTCTTGGGGCGGTAGATGATATCCAGTACTGTTTATAGGCTGTGTAACATTGCACAGAATCTGATAGTGGAGGAGTGCCTATGCAGAGCCCCTGGCCTGACACAGATTGTAAGGTGAGGCCTTTACTACCAGGCTCTTGGTTCCATCTGCAAGCATGAGGGTCCATGGCTGTGTTATATTGACCCATTATTGCAATTCCTTCATAGAAGGGGGGCCAGATGTCATAGCACAGCCAGCACGATCGGGTATGATTGGGTTTAGTTGTGTTGAAGAATTTGTAAGCCTGGGACATCAAGGCCCAAAGAGGGTGTTGAGAAGGGTCAAGGGGGAGGCGAGTCGGGACTGGTGTGCCCCAACTGGAGGAGTTGTGGGAAAAATTCAAAGGGGGTGTTGTAGATGTTGCCTGAGATTGAGGAGGCACTAGCACAGGGGTGGGGCCTATTCCTTGGATTTGTCCTTGCGGCCTCTCAAGTTGTCTGATCATGAATAGGACTTCCCAATCATACCCACTTTGGTAAAGTCGGAGCCCCCACAGAAGTCCTACCCCCTAGTTTGTATCCTGTTTTCCGGCCTCTGTAAAGGAAATGGTGACTGGGTTACAGAGATAGGGGTCCGAATTCCCAGTGCCTGAGCATGTGGGGCCGGTGGTGTTTTGTTGGATTTTCATAAGGCCAGCTGGATTCTGTAACAGCCAATGGCATGTTCCAGTTTGTTCGCAACCCCATGTTTTACAGAAGCAATCCGTCCAGCCACAACATTCAGAGACCTTATTATGGTCAGACAGAGAGTGGGTTGGGCACGTGTAAAAGCAGGTAGCATGGAGGGAGCTTAAGCTCCACTTACCGACACACTCAGGTACCTGGCCATGGAGAGCCAAGGGGCCTTGAGGGCCCCAAAGAGTTTGGGGTCACATATGTCAAAGGTCAGATTAGACCACCAGGTCCCCCTAGGGTGTATCCCTCACAGCTGGGTTATTATCTCCATAGAACTTGGGGTGAGGATTTGCCAAGTTAGATTAAGTGGTTGGTAGGGGTTGATTTCAGCTGTGAGGGAATACAGCACAAGTAATATTAGCGAGGCAAATGGGAATGACACAGTCTTAGCTTTAGGGGATTGTCCTTGTCGTGTTGACTCTTCCATTCTGGAACAAAGTCCTTGAGAACGGCGTGTAGATCAGCTGGCCGGACGTGGGTGTAGTGGACTCAGGAAGTTATTCTGTCGACCTTGAGAGTGGTGGGAGTAGTCAGGATCACAATGTAGGGTCCTTTCCAGGGAGATTGGAGTGTCTGCTGTTGATGTCTCCGCATGTACACCCAATCGCCTGGTCGATATCAATGGGGTTCAGGGGGTGGCCCAGTCTTGTAGAAGGCCCTCAGCTTAGGCCATACCTGCTCAAGGGCTCTTAGAGACGAATCCTGGTACCATTGTCTGATCCAATCTTAACAGGAAAGCCATACCTCGGTAAATGTCTTCCAGCAGTTTCTTGGTCATGGTCTGTGCCGTTTCATGTTTGGTGGGAAATGCCTCTGCCCATCTTGAAAAAGTATCTACAAACACTAGTAAATACCTATATCCTTATTTTCCAGGTTTTACCTCAGTGAAGTCCACTTCCCAGTAAGCTCCTGGGTGGTCCCCTTAGAGCCGGGTGCCCGGGTTAGATCCATGGGTGGTGGTATTAGTTAACTGGCATGTGTGGCAGCTTGCCACAATCTGCTCGATCTTTGCTCGAGAGTCTTTAATAGTGATCTTTGCATGTCATATGAGGTTTTCCATCTTCCTTGTTCCCTTATGAGTACTCCGATGCATTTTGGATAGGACTCATCATCCTAGTTCCTCTGGCAGGATGATGCTAGAGTCTGTGTCCCTCCACCAGCCATGCAAGAATTGGGTCATAGTCAAGCGTTTGATCCAGTGTAAGTCAGCATCAGTATAGTTGGGGGTGTCCGGCAGGGTCGGTGCCCCCAGATCAGGTAGCGTGGTTGTTAAGACTTGGGTCACTGAAAGGGCCACCTCCTTTGCTTTTGAATCGGCTAGCCATTTTCCCCTAACTACTGGTGTATCTGCCTTTTGGTGTCCCGGACAATGGATGATGGCTAGGGCCTTGGGCAGCCAGAGGGCCCTCAGGAGTTCAAGGATCTCTGTTCTGTTTTTAATGGTCTTTCCTTCTGCTGTCAGAAGCCCTCTCTCTCTGTAAAGGGCTCTGTGGATATGAGCGGTGGCAAAGGCTTACCTGCTGTCGGTGTAAATGTTTATTCGTTTACCTTCTCCCATGGTTAGCGCCTGGCCAGTGCAATCAGTTCTGCCCATTGAGCCAATGTTCCGGCTGCCAATGGCTCTGCTCAGATGGTCTCCATTTCTGTGGTTATGGCTGCCCCCGCATATCTGATTCCTTCTCGGACAAAACTGCTGCCTTCCATCTACCAGGTGGCATCTGCTTTCAGCAATAGCTGGTCCTGGAGATCAGCTCTGATCCCATGCACCTGTGCCAAAATTTCTTGACAGTCATGCAGAGGGGGGTCCCAGACTGGGTTAGGGAGTAGCGTTGCCAGATTCAGGGTTGTCGGTGGCTTGAATAAAATTCTGGTGGGGTTTAGCAGTAGGCTCTGATAATGGGTCAGACAGGTATTGCTGACCCAGTGGTCTGGGGGCTGTTTGAGTACCCCTTCAATAGCATGTGGGGTGGTAACATGCAGTTCTTGCCCCATGGCCAGCTTGTCCATGTCCTTGACCATAGGGGCCACCACAGCAATCATTTTTAAGCATGGAGGTCATCCGGCGGCCACCGTGTCCAGCTTTTTGGAGAGATAGGCTATAGGTCTCTTCCAGGGACCTATATACTGGACAAGGACCCCTGCCACCCTGTCTTTCTCGTCCACATACAGGTAGAAGGGCTTGGCTAGGTCAGGCAGCCCAAGAGCCAGGGAAGACAGCAAGGCCTGTTTAAGATCATAAAAGGCTCTGTTCGTGGCCTCTGTCCATTCAAAATTTTGCTGGTACCTGGTGGCCTCATAGAGGGGTCTGGCCATCTCGGCAAAACCCGGAATCCATAATCGACAGAACCCTACTGACCCCAGGAATTCACGTACCTGGCGGACTATTTGCAGCTGTGGGATGCTTAGGATGGTTTCCTTCCGTGCATCCATCAACCACCTTTGTCCATCCTTTAATTTGTGCCCAAGGTAGCTCACCTCTGCTCTGCATATCTGGGCTTTTTTAGCTGAGGCCCAGTATCCTAGAGCCACTATTGTCTGGAGCAAGTCCCTAGTGCCTCACAGGTATGTGTCCTGGTCCTCTGCTGCCAACAGGATATCATCTACATGTTGCAATAAGGTCAAATGAGGGTGCTCAGAACAGAACTCACCCAAGTCTTCGTGTAAGGCCTCATCGAAGATGGTTGGTGAATTTTTGAATCCTTGTGGTAGTCGAGTCCAGGTGAGCTGGCCATTGATGCCTTTCTTGGAGGTCCGTCCATTCAAAGGTGAAAAGGTCTTGGCTCTTGGGTGCTAAAGGCAGGCTGAAAAAAGGTGTCTTTTAAATCTAATACCATATACCAAGTTTTGTCTGGAGGCAGGGTGGAGAGGAGGGTGTATGGGTTTGGGACTGTAGGGTGCATATCCTCTACTCGCCGGTTGACTTTCCTTAAGTCCTGGACTGGCCTGTAATCGTTTAGAGTATGGTTTCTGCACTGGCAGCAAGGGAATGTTCCATGCCAATTGGCAAGACCTCAATATGCCCGAGTCCCGTAGTTGCCGTATGTGTGGTGTGATTCCTCTATGCGCTACGAGAGGCATGGGGTATTGGCGGACCCTGACTGGGTCTGCCCCAGCTTTAGTTCTATGTATATGGCTGGTCGGTGCCGGGCCAGCCCAATTCCCCCAGTTTCTGCCCATGCTTGGGGAAATTCCTGCAGCCAACGGTCAATGTCAGTCATTGGGGCTGAGGGCGTTTGGTGGAGACGATATTCGTCTTCTAAACTCAGGACAAGCACCTGAATCAGGTGCCCCTCCTTATTTAGGATTTTTGCCCCTTCGGGGTGGAAGTGAATTTATGCCCCTATCTTGGTGAGCAAGTCCCGACCTAGCAACAGGTAGGGACACTCAGAGATGACCATGAAGGAGTGGGATACCCAGCCCATGCCGAGATCCACAGTTCTTTGGGTAGTCCATGAGTACTGTTTGGTGCCCGTGGCCCCTTGCACCCATGAAGTCTTGCTTGCCAATTTCCCTTAGGGTTGTAATAAAACCGAGTGTTGTGTTCCAGTATCCTCAGGAATTCACTGGGTTGCCCCTCCAGACTGAGAGTTACCCTGGGCTCAGGGAGGGGTGCTGAACTGACTCCGCTAGTCGTCCAGGTCCTCCATTTCCAAGATCTTGGCAGGGGCCTTAGGTCTTTTGTTATGGCAGTCTTTCACCCAGTGGCCCTCTTCCTTGCAATGGGCACATGGGTTTTTGTTCAGTTTAGGGCGCTCCCGACAGGGACCAGGGCCATCCTCCTTACCTGTCCCTGAAGCCAGCTTCTTGAGGTGCCTCCGTTTTTCCTATGGGTCGTCCATGGTTGCGGCCAGCAGGATCTTGGCCAGGTTTCGGGTCTGCCAGTCGCTTAGTTTAGTTTGTTGCTCTTCCAGACTTTCTCTATTATTATAAACTCTTTCTGCTACTATTACTAAGTCCTGCAGGCTCTTCTCTCCTAGTCTCTACTCTTTGCAATTTTCTTTTGATGTCTGGAGCAGCCTGGTTAACAAAAGCCATGATAATTGCGGCCTTCGTTTCTGGGGCTTCTGGGTTCATAGGGGTGTACTGCCTAAAAGCCTCTATGACTCCCTCTAAGAAGGCTGCCGGACTCTCATCCTTACCCTGTCTTACATCATACACCTTGGCTAGATTGGTCGGCTTGCGTGCAGCAGCCTGGAGACCTGCCATTAGAGTTTGGCGGTGGACCCGGAGTCTCTCCTTACCTTCAGCGGAGTTGTGGTCCCAGGTGGGGCGGGATAAGGGAAAGGCAGCATTTGAGGTCTGGATTTTGAGTCTGCTGTCTCTCCTCTCCCGGGACAGACTTCTGGGCTTCCACCTGAATTCGTTCTCTCTCTTTGGTGGTGAAGAGAACCTGCAAGAGCTGTTGGCAGTCATCCCAAGTAGGCTGTTGGGTAAAGAGAACAATATCTAAAAGTCCAGTTAGATACCTCGGATTATCAGAGAACTTCGCATTTTGGGTTTTCCAATTATATGTCACTGGTAGAGGAAGGCTGATATAACATTAGCTGTCCTCCAGTCTTGTCGGGGGTCCCATGGTGCAGAGGGGAAGGGCCGTGGAGTCTGCCGGCCCCGCATGAGGAGATGGGGCCACCCGGTGGGTTGGTCCCTGTGTCCCCACTGCTGGCCCGCCCACAGGGACTCCCTCACCAGGGAGGGGTGACGCCCCTTCTGCAGCCCCTGGTACCTGGGAGGGGGTGGGGGGGTGGAAGGGTGAGGAGGCATTGGGTAGGGTGGTGGGAGAATCAGATCCTCTGGGGAGGAATCCTGCAAGACTGCATAAAGGGGAGCTTTGGTCTTAGAGTCTGTCTCCTTCTCGGCTTTTCGCAGGGCTAGAATCTTGGTAGGTCCTGCTTTGGGGGGTAAAAATGGTTTTAGCCAAGGAGGGGGGATTCTCAATCACGTCCTGCCAGACCAGGATGTAGGGCACCTGGTCAGAGTGGCCGTCGGTTTGTCCCTGAAGATCACAGCCTTAACCTGTAAGATAATAGGTAGGTGGAAAATTCCTTCTTGGGGCCATCCCGCATCAAAGGTTGGCCATTCTGACATGCAGCAAGTTTGAAATTTTCCTCTCCGTTTGTCTGTGCTCAGATTATGAGCTCTTTCCCTAATGTCGGAGAAGTGGGAGAACATAAGGGACAGGGGGGTGGTTTGTGTCTCCCCCATTATGTCCCCAATCCACACCAAGGCACAGACAGTTATGACAGTTAACAAAGGCACAGTAACACAGACAAACATTCCAGTGCGGCCGTGGACACAAAGCAGAAAGTAAACCGAAGGGCTGGTTGTCGGTAAGGACAGACGAGGACCCCGTCCTCCCCGCAGGGGCAAGGGATGTCTCCCAAGACCCCCGGTCCATGCCCGCCAGAGCGTCCGCCTAAGCCAATGTCGACCCAATACAGTTTGGAATTCCTACAGGTAGAAACACAGCATGGAGCTCTCAGAAAATATGCACGCAACAGGTAGAAAAAGTTGAGTACTCACCAGGCTTGGAACCCTCCGGGTGGGGTCCTGGGGGTCTCTCGGATCCCGAATGAGCCCCCAAATGTTGTGCCCAAGATTGCACATCCGAGAAACCACCGAGGAGCTGGCACCGATGCAAACACACGAGGGTTTATTAACAAGCTCGAGCTTGGGTCCAAGTATACCCGACACAGTGGAGCAGGGACTTGGCCCCCGAGGTGGGTTACAGCTGGATTTTTATGGGCTGGTCTAGGGGATTTTCAGAAGGGGTGGAGGAATTTCTTCATTCTGATATGGAGGAAAGGGTGGGGGAGTTTCTGAAGCTTTTAGTTCCTCATTCCAATAAGGGTGTGCTCTGCCGTTTTTTCTTGTTGCTTATCTAGGGGCCAGGGGTGGGGGACATTTTCTGAATTTCTTGGGTCCCACACAACTTCAGTATTTTCACAATCTCGAGCCTCCCTCAGTCATCATGCACGTCTAATGCTGCCTCCTCTGCCAGTTGCACAGGGTTTAGAATCCCTTCTGCACCTAGAAAATAATTTTCACTTTCTTTTCCAATTAAAAAAAATGATGTAGATTTTCCTTTAGGTTGCATAATAGACTAACCAAAAATCACACAGATCACTTGATTACCTTAGCTCTTCTTGTTTCTCATGAGAAACATCTCAGGAAATGATGTGATCATATGACTGGGTGAGAATATCAACTATTACTTTATGCCAGATTATTTATGCCAATTTGAGAGTTCAAAGTTAATGATAGACTTGAATTAGGACAATTCAAGGTTCATGTAGTTTAAGTTAAAGTGAAGAAGAATTTCAAAGGCTAAATTATTGTTGTTGGGGCACCTGGGTGGCTCAGTGTTTGAGCATCTGCCTTCAGCTCAGGGTGTGATCCCAGGGTCCTGGGATCAAGTCTCACATTGGGCTCCCTACATGGAGCCTGCTTCTGTCTCTGCCTCTCTCTGTGTCTCAAATAAATAAATAAATAAATAAATAAATCTTTAAAAACAATTATGTTGCCATTTCAAGTAGAAAATACTCCCTCCAAATTATTTTCTAATGCCCACATTTATGTTACTTGTCTTTACAAAATCTTTAAAGATTTTTTTTTCATAGCCTGTTTTCCAAGCTACAAATCACCACTATCAACGGTTTGAAAGGAGATTAGGGTCTGGAAACAGGGAATTTTATGCTAAGGAACTGTTACCTCTCTGATTCAGGCCTCCAGGGGTTGAAGCAATATTTACTTGCTCTAATTCATTTCAACTCATATCTCTTCAGATTTGCTCTTGCCAACCCCCAAACTATCAAACTTTAGCAAGTCTTGGACTCAAGTCTAAACTTTGTTCCCTTGTACATTAAAACCACTTCCCTTCCGATATATTGATTGCATGGATTAAAAGAATTTGGGTTCATCTTTCAAACCCAGATTTAAAGTTCCAGTGACTGGCACTCAGAAGTTACAAGATACTATACTCAGCACTCCTTTGAAAGGCCCTATTGAGGGAAGAATGGCTGATTATTTCCCCATTTTATTCATGCAAAAGAACTATTTAGTGGAACACCATGTGGCTGTGTACCATTCCTAAAGCTAGCAGTTGACAAAACAAACAAACTACTAACTTAAGCTTGGATCTTAAAAGCTCTTTTTACAAAGAAGTTTCCCAGCAACAGCCTTTTCATTTCATGATGGTGCACAACTCAGACAGAAAACAACTAGATTTTCTTCCTAATCTTCTCCTCACTCTTGGTTGCCCTTTGCGGGCCTGTTCCACCAACTTGTGAGTTATCTCTACAGAGTTTTGGGTCTTTTTTTTCTCCCACTTAACTGCTCCGCTGTGCTGCCTAAAGCTTAACACCCAGGAAATTTTGGCAGAACCTTCAGCAATGACTTTATCAAATAAAAAAGCCTTCATTGGAACAGACTATCCATGGCAAGCATAATTTTGCTGGTGTAAAGAGACAATACTACTTTCCAATCTTATGATTCCATATTTGGGGAACTGTTTTTATTTTTCACTTGCATTAAAAAAATAAACAATATCCAGGGACGCCTGGGTGGCTCAGTGGTTGATGCTGCCTTTGGCTCAGAGCTTGATCCAGAGTCCTGGGTCAAGTTCTGCATGGGGCTCCCTGCAGGGAGCCTGCCTCTTCTGCCTATGTCTCTGCGTCTCTCATGAATAAATAAATAAAATCTTTTTAAACAGTGTAACCAATCTCCAGAAGCTCTTTCTTCCACATATCCAGCAACAAGCAAATTCACAAAAATCTCCCATCCAAAACAGAGCCATGAACTAAGTCTTCATAAGCAAACTGGTAGAAGTAACAGTCACCGAGTGCATCATCTTCAGAGTGGAAAAATGGAGTTCCCTTCATGTCCCCAGGAAGGGGGTGTTGACTTGGAATTGTGAATAAAACTGACAGTATTTATTTTAAAACTTGACCAGCTAGTGTCATGTGAGTGCTTCTTCAATTCTCTAGTATATACTGAGGAAAGACTTTGGAAATACAATGCAACATTAGACAGTATTAGTCCTATTTAGAGAAGAAAAAGAGAGGGAGAAGAAGAAGGGGAGCCTGGGAGAAGGGAGGAGGAAGAGAGAGCGATTCTAAAATCATAGCATCATTGGCCATTTTGTGTAGGAGCAAAGAGCACCTCCAAATCATACCAGCTTTGGAATACTCCAGTAAAATACTTGCTGTTTATAAAATAACCTTTTTCCATCAAAATACGTATCACAATATTAATTTAGTGAAGATGGCCACCAACTTGTTTACATAAGTTTTGACACTTCAAGGGTGATTAGTTTGCCATTGCATCTTAGACTTTAAAAAATTAAATTTTTGATGACTAAGTTGAGGTCTCATTTAATAGTATATTATTCAGTAAAATTCTGCTATTACTCTTTCACAGTCTGGATCACTCTCTAGAACTATTATCCATGCTGCTCTGGTATAGACAATGGGAACAGAAAACATTTGAGATCTCCATATTTTAAGAAATCTTAACATTGATATTAGAAACATGTATATAGTGACCATTGTTCAAGGAATTTCATGTACATTAACTCACTTAATCCTCATTATAACTTTATGCATTAGGTCTCTCTTGCCCCATTTTGAGATGAGGTAATAACTCCCAGAGAGATCAAGTAATTTGCCCAAAGTCTCACAGTGGACCATCTAATGTGTGTTTTCAAGTATCTGAAAATTCTCTAGTCTTAAAAAAAAAAAAAAATTAGTACCAGTTTCTTTGCTTTAAACCATAAGTGAATTTAAATCTAAATGTTTATAATGTGCAGCTTCATTATCTACTGTCTATTGAATTGTGTTAAATAAGTGTTTCTGTTTCTTCTGAAGACAAAAAGCATTCTACTCATATATTTATCTTAGTTGTATCTTTCTAGGGACAGTGGTAAAAAAAAAAATAAGATCTGTCAGAAAAGAACAATAAATTAGGACCTTTGAAACAATTTTTGGGATTAGTTGTTGAGCACCTACTGCATACTACACAGGAATTCTTTCTGCCATTTCCCCACCAGATGGTCAACTAGCCACTGCAAAGTTACATTGCATCTACAATCCAATAAAATGCCTGCATATATTTTAATTTCTAGAAGACACCTAATTTACCCAGATTACAAATGCAAATGACTGGGGCTCCTGGGTGGCTCAGTGGCTGAGCATCTGCCTTTGGTTCAAGTTGTGATCCTGGGGTACCGGGATCAAGTCCTGCATCTGGGTCCCTGCATGGAGCCTGCTTCTTCCTCTGCCTGTGCTCTGCCTCTGTCTCTGTGTCTCTCATGAACAAATAAATAAAATCTTAAGAAAATGCAAATAACTCTTTCCTGGGGGATGTTGGTTCTACAGGTTTCAAAGAAGAAGCACCAGTATGCATTTCCAAGCTCCATAAATCAAACGTGCTTAAAAATGATCAGTATCTTGTTAAATTTCCCTTTATGAGCACATCATCCAAGTCCAGCAAGTTCACTTGTTATTGAACAAATGAGAAATTATTTCAGAAGTAAGCATGTTTATTAGTTTGCCAAAGCCTGTATCCAAACTTGTTATTCCAGCAAATGGTGAGATGAGTCTTCATTCATAAGCAACAAAGACATATTTTAGAGCCCAGTTTCATACAAGAAATACCTAAATATCCTGTTGTCAAATGAATGGAGATTCTCTGGTGGAATTGTACAGAAAGTGTTGGGCCACGGGATCAAGGGGGATCAGGAGGCACCAACAAAATGGCAGCAGACCCTCCACCTTGTTGCCCCCACCTCAGAACTTTCCCACCACCAGCAGATCACCCAAGGGCATGTCATCAGGGGCAGACAGGATCTATGCAAGAAACCTGAACTGCACATTACCCAAAAACCATATAAAGGCTTAGGCAGTTATCACCCCAGACAAACACAATCCCTTACCCCTCCCCCCTTAAAAAGCTCACATGTACTCCCTTTGGGTGCGACTTCCTTGGCCCGTGACTTACCCGCTCTCTCCCTCCCCTGCGGGCCGCAGAACCTCGCCCCAGAGTGCGGCCCATTAAAAGCTTGCCTTGACCAACTTTTGTCTGGCCTATTTCATTTCACAACCAGTAGGATTAAACCTGACAGAAAGCAGCCTGTAACATCTAATAATAATACTACACACATATTTACCAGAGTTGTAAAGTTTGGAGTATTGGAAATTGTTTTTAAAACATGTGACTTTTAAAATAGGGCTGTCTAGGGCAGCCTGGGTGGCTCAGCAGTTTGGCGCCTGCCTTAGGCCCGGGGTGTGATCCTAGAGACCCAGGATCAAGTCCCACATCAGGCTCCCTGCATGGAGCCTGCTTCTCCCTCTGCCTCTATCTCTCTCTCTCTCTCTCTCTCTCTCTCTCTATATATATATATATATATATATATATATATATATATATCTCATGAATAAATAAACAAAATCTTAAAAAAATAATAATAAAATAAATAAAATAAAATAGGGCTGTCCATACAGAAATGAAATTGCATCATTTCTTCAAAACAATGTCTACCTAAATTTTTTTTTAAAAACCCAATTCACCTTAAATAATGGAAATCTTAGGCACAATATGACTGCTTGGTGGAAATAATTGAGAAATAGTTTAAACTATATAAATTATTTCATTAAAACTACCTATCACAGGAGTTCTATCTCTAGAAGGAGAAAACCTGATATATAGATTAAATGATTTATACATTATAATTATACATCCTTTTTAACTGATAGATTAAAGTTTCATTTTTTAACAGATGTGTGCCTAAGACTTTTAAACCACTTTGATAAACAGGCTTTTTGAGGCTCTATCTTTAAATAACCATGAGAAAGAGGAGGCTATGGCTCTTCCACCATGTTCAGCTCGGCACGGAGTGAAACAAAATGACCATCCGTAATTATCCTGTGGTTTTAAGCAGAGGAACTGGGCAGTCAAGGTATTTCAAACCCTAGTCATTGACAATCTCATCCAACTGACTAATTGAAAGAGGATTTAAGATGGACAAAGAGAGATAAAATAGTGACTGTCAAGTTCATGAGGTGATGGGACAGATGAGAAACCACAGGCAGTGTTGCCTCTTGTGGATGTTGATTGACACACTGTAAATAGACAGTCTGTGTCTTCCAGCAACATTCTGTCTTCAGGAGAAAGAGGAGTAAGTAATGGGTGTGGAAAACAAGATAGCTTGGGAAAACTTTGTTCAAACCAGTCTGTTCACTAGCTGCAAGGGGAGGTTGCTGATTATCTCCTAAATGTGCTCCATAACCCTTATGCAAATAATCCTTTGACACAGAAAGAAAAAACTATTTTACTACTGATTCAAGAACTGCCTTCACAAAGTTATTAGGCTTTCTTCATTCCAGAGGCCAATATTCAATCTTGCAACTGTATTTATAAAGGAAGGCAGTGAGACAGACCATGGCAGGTGGGAGATTGAATATGAACATCTCAGGGAAGGAGGGAGGTGGTTGCTGGCGAGATGTGATGCAGGCTTGCACAAAATCTGTCCATTCCCTCACTAAGGCTCTCCTGGCTCTTAGTGTACCTATTGATTCATTCAACAGGTACACTTTAGGTGCCCTCTCTAGCTAGAGAACAGATGTGAATGAGATACAGTTGCTGCCTCATACAATACAGACTTGCAGGGTTGGAAGATACATTCTTGCCCAATTATCCAACTGAGGCATGAATCCCTTCCATAAAGTCCCTGCCAAAGCTTTATACTACTACACTAGAGTTAGCATTAATAGCAAAGATGTATTGGTACTTAGACAAATGCTACTGTGAAATCACACTTCCTTCTTGTCATATTTATGCAGAGTTTATTTATTTAAATTTAAGTGCACTGTCTTATATCTACCCTCTGTACTGTATCTGCCTTTAAAAAATTGTCCTGTTGTTCTAGCTTATTAAGAGCTTTTTGTAGCTAGAGTATTCGTGAGCCCTTCCAATACTGGCTTATGTACACATGTGTCAAGCAGGCTTATCATAGCCTCATCGAGGTCTTCATAAAGATGTGGACTGACGATCCTCCAACCTGAAACACAGCTATGTGCCAGGCTGAACCTCTGCTCTCAGCATCTATGGTTGGGTCAGCAGGTTTTGACACCAGGCTCTTAACTGCATGCTACTTTAGTAACTCCTTGATGGCCAAATTGTAAAATAAAGTCTTTTTAAGAATCCCTACCAATTAAATGATAATAAATTATATATAAATAAAGTGTTGACTTAATCCCAAAAATAGATTTCAGGTATATGTAGAGATTAATTACATGTACTGACCTACCAAGAAACTCCAGTTCACACCTGGGACCCTGATTCATTCTCAAAATATCCTAAAAAGGATAATAAATTATTATTGATGCCCCTCTGAGTTCTGGAGCTGATGAACCAAGTTTTATAACTGTTTTCCCCTGTAAATCCCTTGGTCCCCTCTCAAGCAGGTTTAGGGAAGCGATTTTCTCTTTCTTGTCACAATATCTGTGAGTTTTTAGGTACTTTTGCCACCACAATATAATAAATACTTTAAATACTTGAAGGCTGTGATGAGCTTTATTCTCTGCAGCTAACGTGGTTACTGGAACATACAGGCTTATATAAATACATATTTATTGGGTGAAAACTAAATTAATGAATATTTCTGTTACTTGATGTCTGGAGCTGTCCAGTATGTTTCTGTGACTTCATGACTATATTCCTAGGCTGGTGAGGACTTGTGGGTGCTATGTAAAACTTGCCTATGTGGACTTTCTTTGCCTTTTGGCACATCCATTTTGAGGGGTTTATTTGCTGTGTTCCTTCATGCTTTCAGCCTGTCAGCTTGGCCATCCAGGTAACAAATGCCTCAATGCCTCTTGGCATGAGGCCTCTTTAGACTTTAGTGAAATGATAGATCCCCTTGAAAAGGTCCTGGGGAACAGAGTTAGCAGGATGTGTGGCCTTACCCCTTTGCTCCTTGTCTCCTCCCACACATAACTAAAAGCATTTGGTTTCAGTGACAGGATCTGTAACACAGAGATGATGATCCTTTGTTTTAATTCGCTTATATTTGTCTGCCAAAATTTTCATGATCACTTCGCATCCTATTTCATTTGTTTCCCAAGATAGACATAAAAATTGTCCATAGAAAGAAAAAAGATAGTTTAAATACAACCCATTCTAACTTAGAAGAAAAATCCTGTATTTGATCTCTATAATTATGCTCTGTGTTCAGGGGCCCTACTCAAATTATTATGTGATGCCTTTCAAAAGACATTTAGTTTAATGAAAAACTCATTATTGAGTCCCTACTGTGTGTAACACATATATTTCCCTATATCTTCCAAACAATAGGAAAAATGAAATATTCAAATGGCATGGCATTTTTTCCCTGAAAGGGGAAAAACCTTATGAGATGAGATCTTTGTGCATTGGCTACCAGATGCCAGGAATACAACTTATTTTTAGAATAATTTTAGGCTCAGTACAGAAAACAGTTGAGTGCATTTTCATAAAGTCCTCCGGTTTCCATGGCAAATGGGGCCATTATTTCTTCTGAAATGGAAGGCTTTTACTTATACTTTCCAAATGCTTTTCATATTGTGCCAAAAACCCAAGTCAGTCCAGAAACAAGTATACTAGCGGCTTATTGTAAAAAGCAGTTCTTAAGTAAAAATGTGCAGCAGGTCAAAGTGACTTTCCATTGAGGCCTGTGGAGAACACCGAATAATACACTCCAGTCAAATGGCATGCATTCATCTCAGATGTAGACAGTGGGGCCAATGAAAAGTTTAATGATCCAAAGTGCTTCATCATGATGAGATCTACACACAATATGTTTAGATGCATTCCATGAAAACTGTAATGTTTATTTCTTAAGTTACAAGATGTGGGCTCAAAAAAATCACTTCAATTCAAATCTGTTTAATACCTAATATTCGTTATGCATGTTAAAACATAAACTACCAATACTAGATAATTTTGTAAGCTCTGCTTAATTTCACGGTAGGTGACAATATTTCCTTCTTAGAGGATCACAGATGTTTTAATATTGAATATTAAATGGATTTTGGAAATGCAACTAATTAGAACAATAAATATCAACATGATATTTATATTGTTTACTGGTTCTCTGTTTGTAAAAAAATTATACTATTACTATGGGAAATCAGTTACAAATTAAAACTTCTAGACAAAATTGGAGTTGAATCACCTTTTCCTTTCAGCATCGAATATAGCACACTGTTAATTTTTAAATTAATGGAATTAAATCTGAAATAATTTTAATACTAAATCATATTCTTTCACTTAACATCAGCTTATTAGCCACTCTTTAAACTGCCTGTTTAACTATACTGACTGCAGTATCTCCAAGTGGGAGACCATAGCCACGGATATATGACTAATATTTACCTGTAACAAATACATAACTAACCAAGGATGAGCTATCCCATTAGTAAATCCTTCTTCAAAATGGAACTTGACAAATGAGTTGGGTAAAGAAAGGTTAGCAAACTCTTCTGTCTACAGGCCACTGACCAACAAACCATAGAATTTAGTACAGGTTGCTAGTGTTAGCTCAACTAGCCTCTTGTCCTTATTCTATGTGCTACACTTACAAGCCAGTGCTGCCTCTCTTCTCTGGCTCCTACTTCTATACCAGCATGGGAAGCTCCACTTTTCATTCTCTCAAGATCTCAGATCACGTCTGATAATAAACCGGCTATGCTAGCCTCTGTCGTTTTCATTTATGTATAAATTAAATCATTCTGGATAGATTTTAAAACCATGGCCAATTCAATATGGATGTGCTAGGACTGCTAGTGCTATATATTACAGAATAAACATAAATTATGAAGAGTTGACGATTCATTTCAAAAATGTGATTCACAGACCTATTTTGTCCACTGCAGCCCTCAAGATGAGCCAGGTCAGTGCTCAATAACACCAAAGGTAATCCAACATCAATATGTAAGAGGTCTACATTTGACACAATGAAATGATTTCACTTTTCTAATAAACATCTCCTTCTGCGCCATACTTAACATTACTTTCCCAGAGTAAGTATCTCCCTTAATGCTTATTGGGCCAAAATATATACTTTTAGCCACTTTGAGTTATTTGAATAGCACCATTTCAGTTTTTTAACACTTGGTGCTTTTTCTTTTATTGTATGGTATGGTCTTGCATTTTATTTAAAACACTTTTCTTCCCTTTCCCCAAACAAGTAAGAATAAAATCTATAGGACTTACAGGGTTCGATGGCAGAAGTTGGGTCTTCTCTCCTACCTCTAACTGTTCTTGCTCTTCCAGCATGGAGCGGAGAGGAAGGAGAGAGAAACAGACAAAGTTCTTCATTTCTTGGGCAAGGGTAAGATTCTGTCTCTTTCTCCAACATCCATTGCTGCCAGTAATGTCTTCTTGACACACATTTGGACACTAGCATTTGGACACTAGCTCTTTCCTCTTGGAGTCCACATGTGTCTTCTGCAGGAAGTCCTATGGGGGTCTCATAATGCACATTTTCTTAAAATAAAAGCTCAGTCTATTGTTACCACTTTCAACTCTTCCTTAGTTCCTACTGCAGGAGAGTCAACCTGAAATCTTTTTAGAATATCTACAATGTGGATCAATCCTGGTTTTCTCCTGTGATGTCCACTGACAATGAGAAATACATGTATCTTTGGAGTGTTGTCTTCTTCAATGATAGCACTCTCAGGAAGTTTACACTAAGATGTGTGTGACTGATAACATCTTAAGAATTGTTTTTTATCTTCACAAGACAATGTAGGCCAAAGGAAGACATCTTTTAAAGTGACACTTCAGGTCATTAGCTAGAAAAGCTTTATGATGCAGGGAACTGGCTTCCTGATATCCATAACACTGTTTCCAGCCTTGCATGAGTCCACTTTCCCCTCCATTACTATATATTGTTGTCTCTATGAAGACTTCATCAAGACCTTACCAAAGAGCATAGCAAAAACAATAGTGTGATCTGATTTGTTCCAGTTTTCCTCCAGATAAAAGGCACCTGGTTTCCTTTAACAACCTTCTCACCTGAGTTAAAACAAAAGAAAACAACAACAAAAACAATTCCAAACAGCCAGCCAAGGCATGCTGATTGGATGTGTCTCATTAGAGGCACAACATCACTCAGATAAGAGTCTGGCTGGAGCAAATAGATGGGAAATATGATACCTTATGAAGTACTTTGATGAGGAAAGATCTGATGCTGGCAAGCATGGCAACATGTTACCATGTGTAGGACAGAGATGGTCCAGTTTTGTGTTGCCTGCCAAATTTCTACTTCAAAGGAACTTCAGGGCAAAAGTCCACATGGGTTGGAAAGAAGAGAGTGGCAGCTTAAGTGGCTTCCCTTGAAACGCATTACCTTAGTAGACTCTCAGTGTTGTTCACATGCGTGTTTAGGTTGCTTGTAAAAACCAAGGAAAATTCTGAAGGGGCCAGAAGTTCTGACCAAGCATTCCTTATAAACACAACAAAACTAAATTTTAAAAAAATCTAAGTCACTACTGATGGGTTAAGCTATATGAGAGTTGCAGATGGCAGAAAGACCAGATAGATGTCACTCCAACAGAAAGCCTTAGAATAGCTGAAACAGGGCAAGTGCATCTAGTGAGCATGATGCGCTAGAGAATGAAGGTGAGTCAGGTACAACGACATTCAAGAGGTTTGTAAATGATGGCATGAATTTCTTAGAGGGTTAACTAGTGGAGGAAGACCTAGCAGATTGAAGATTGCCTGGAATTCTGATACTAGAAAAGAAAAAAAATACTGGATCATTTGTTTCAACTCCCTTTTGGTTGAATCAGTATCTGCTACAATGGCTGTTTTCCCAATTGAAGAAAGAATACTGATTTTTAAAACCCTGGTGGCTTCAAGAAATAGACTATATAGGTTTAGAGAGATGATAGAAGACACACATTGTTATTAACCTTACAGATGAAATATTAGGTATATAGAGTGTATACTACATCTTGAGTTAAGAATTAAATGGTCAAATGGAGATGTTCAAATTTCATCAGTGACAATGCTCTTATTTGGATAAAGGAAAATTTGTAGCACGTGTTTGGAAGACAACTTTTCATGAATCCTTGTAAATGTTTATTTCTTGCAGTCCTCATCTGACTAGCTTACTAACATTGCCAACTTCTCTGCATTGAGGCAAAGAGGATCTCAAGGCAACACGAGGTATGTTCAGCACTTCAAAGAGGTGTCCTTAGATGCACGCATCTTGGTAAAAGTAACTGGCGATTTCCTACTATACAGCCCAAGTACCACCAAGTCCATCAGATTGGGGAAAAATATAAATAAAAACCCAAAGTTTTTATTTAAGGATTCTACTTCAGTTGAAGAAAAAGCATTAAAATCAATAAAGCAATTTGCAGGAGTTTCAAGATGCCACTGTAAAAGATGACAAATGAATTACTAAGGAACTCCGGCTGCCCTAATCTTATCTCTGCTCGCTAATTTGGTCTCCGAGAGAGTTTTACTTCATAATCAAAGAAGGCAATTAATACAGCTGCCATAGAAAAACAGAAGTACGTTCACAGCTCGTGTGGTGATAACTTGCCAATAAATGATAACAAGTCAGTATTTGCCTTCAACATTTTTAGGAAATGCTTTACTTGAAGAGCTTTCAGTTTAGCTGGAAGCAGTCAGAAAAGTCCTAGCCTACGTTCCTGTCACCCAGCTTTCTTGAAAGTAGAAGACCATTTTCTTCAAAGCCTTACCTGCTTTAACAACTGTCATATGGATATCTTGTTCATCAACAAATCACGGTCCTTTGTTTACTACCCAGAGAAGATATAAGAAGCACATTTTGTTTCCTTACCCTCAAGACTGTCAAAAATGATCTTACATATTTGACTTTTTCCATGTCCAAAATATAAGGAAACAATGTATTCCGAGAGGAAATTTTGAGTCATTCTCAGGGGCCATTTGATTCCATGTACCTGATGGACAGGACAGGCATCCTAACCAAAACTACCAATTTATAGTTTACTCTTTCCAAAGAGAAAAAAAAAATGATTCTCAAGTCTTAAAAGTACTGAAGTAACATTAAAGAGAGTGTATTATAAAATTAAAAATGACAATCTTAAAAAAGAATGAAAAATAGATTCTATGTCATGCTAAAATATTTATTTATTAGCAATTACATATTGAAGTCAATCTATATGAAAGGGGAACACATACCTTTGTTAATTCTCCTTAATATTTATACCATCCTTCTCTTGAAAAATAGTTTAAATAAAAAAATCTATATTTCTGAGGTGCCTCGGTGTCTCAGTGCTTAAGTGGCTGACTCGGTTTCAGCTCTGGTGATGATTTCAGGGTCCTGGGACTGAGCCCAGCATCGAGCTCTGCGCTCAGCACAGAGTCTGCTTGAGATCCTCTTTTCCTCTGCCTCTGCCCCCCTACTCATGTTCTCTCTCTCTCTCTAAAATAAGTAAGTAAAAACCTTTAAAAATATGCATTTCCAAAAGAAATAATATAAGATAGAATTTTAGAATTTCTTCTCTGTAACATACTGGCTCTGCCTTCTCCTGCAAATTAATTAATCCCTATGCTTCAGTAAGTTATCAATAAAAATAAAGATAATAACACCTATATTCGAGGATTTTGTAAAGTTTAAGAAAAAAAGATGTTCGAAAAATGCTCAACGGAGTTCCTGGTGCTTGGTAAATGATGGCTATTATTTTTGTAAAATGAAAATTGGATTTTTGCATGTATGTATACATTTGGCTTTGTTCAAGTTCCTTAGAGCTCAAGTGATAAAATTGTATTTGGAACACTCTAGAAGAAAGAACAGTTTGAATGTTCATTGAGGGAAAAATAAATAAAAAATTAGTACAGAGCCTGAATGAAGAAATCTGTAAATAGTAAAAAGTGCTGGTACTCTTTTTTCAGTGCTTCAGATAAATGATGTACATAAACTAGGATTGCTAGCTGTCAGTGTCCTATAAATAGAGTCATTAAGAAAATCAAAGAAATGTTTTTAGGAAGTATTGGAACAAAACAATAAGGGTATATGCTCTTACTATTTACATATACGTACATAGATACACACTCAGAAATGATTTGATTAATCGAATATATCTGATGATGGAACACATTTTGAGAGGACTTCTACTTCATATTTATTTGTTCAGTGTCATAAGTGAAAACAAGATCATCTTATCTCATTATTCCCACTATGAGATTAGTTCCATTTTATGTTGCCAGACACAAGATTTATCACTGCTTTTGAAAACTAGATTGTTCAATACAATTCCAAATTGCACAGACTCTTTTGGCAAAAAAAAGTTTTCCACCATGTTTTCATTATTTTATTAATACATTATGATTTGTTGAATATTCTCAGGAGCATCAAATTTCATAGAGAAAACAATTCTGCATGTCTGCAATCATTAGATATGCATACTTATTTTCTTTTCATTACTTACAATTTCACTGTTAATTTTATTAAAAATCTCAGAAGCTGTTTGGCTTCTATAAGCAATCAAATTGGCAGATAATGACTCCACTGCTTTCTGTCTGCTCATTTTCCTCTCCTCCTCTCTCCCTCTCTTTTACTCGTGCACATATGCACACGCACACACACACACATGCTTAGACCTATAAACACATATGCACAGCTGTGTGACACTCACTGGCCAAAAAATCAAAGGATGCTGTAACCCATTACAAATCCCTTCCTGGGGTTCTTTAATGCGACTAAAATTAGAGAAATCCAAACTAAATTCAGAGCAGCCTCCTCACAACTGTACTCAATGACCACAGCTGGCAACTTCAGGGGAAAACAAATCCTACAGCAGTGCTAGGATGGACCAGAGAAGCCAGTCTGCATGGAGACAGTCAGTGGCCACCCAGAGTGTGCTGGGGAGGGTCATGATGGGCTGGTATGCCAGTCAGCGTTAGTACTGATACAGGTCCATCTCTTTAAGCATTACCCAAAAGGTGACAGAAAATACCTGTGTGTACCTACACATCCTTGTTTTATTTTGCATCTTCTCTGAGGTACAAGACCACAAACTCATTTTCCAGGAGTAGTTTCATCATTATCTCAGGCTGGGGAGGGGATTAGGAACAAGTATTGTTTAGCTCACTTGCCTTCTGGGATGTTGATGGCAAGTTCATCACATCCTGTATCCTTGGGGGTCATACAGAGTGAATCTGGCTCTGAGACGAGCCCAGTGCTTCTATTATCCAAAATATCTAAGCCGTGGAGGATTCTGGAAGACTTAAATATGGCTGGCACCCATTTGGCAATATCGTTCTCAGTCTCAGATTTCCGGAGACCCTTCTAAGTATCAAGTTGAAAAAAGTGAGACTGTGTCTCTAGATACCTTTCAGTTGATCAACTTGTTTTTTTTTTTATACCTTTACCAGTAAATACACATAAATCACTCTTAAGAGATAAAGTTCAGTATTGCATATGCTCCAGCAAATGTTTACAGACAAGTGATAACAGATACAACAAGCAGATATACTTTTAAATTAGTCAAATAACATGTAATGCAAGGAGCAGGCTGTTTATGTTTACCAGAGTCCTATAACTGTGCTAAACTTTCACAGCTAATTGGTCACGGTTTACACCCTGGAAGTCACGAGATCCTACCGGTCCAGTTGAGGATGACATAGCTTCTGCTAGATAGCTGGGGCTGTAGAGATAAAGAGGAAGACTCATGGCCCAAAGAACATGAGGAAGCAGAAAATCTGAGTTCTAGAATCTATTACATCTGGGGTTGGCTGTGTATAACTTTAAACCACTTACATTTCAGGACTTCAGTTCTCCATCTCTCAGGCAGACTTCGTAAATCCTGTTCTTCCTGCCTCCCAGCATTATAGTGAAAACTAAAAGGGGCACTTTATGTGAAGCCACACTGCAGATTATCAATTGCCATAAGAACATCACTTAGGATAATTCGCTCAGGCTTGCAAAGTTTACACACGCATTAATTTGGCAAACGTTACCAGCGAGCCTGTCATGTTCTGGGGTGTATGTAGACTGTTGGATTGGTCCCTAGTTAAAAAACTCTGGTTTCAGGACCTCTTTGACCTGCAAATCTGCTCAGAGGCCATTTGTCATAACCATGCATTTTAAATATTTCCTCAAGCTTGCCACGCAGTAGGAAAGCTCCACATACCCATTGTTCATATTGTTTGATAAGTTTCTTTGTATTACAAGAACAGAAGAATCAGGGATGGGTGATCCCCATAAACGATGCATGAATGGAATAATGGCATTAAACCTGGAGATAAATGGGATGGAGGATGGATATCCTGAGCTGCTTGAGGCACTAAATAAACAGAAGCCATCAGAGCACTAAGTAGTCAAGACAGTCTACCTATGGATGAGACTTGATATACCAACATACAAGAAACGTACGTATTCAGGTATTCAGGATACACTAAATACACAGGAGCTCAATATTCACAAGACTGTCTCTCAGCCACCTTGTGGTGACAACCTATTCTGTCCCCAGAGAACCTTACCCCAGAAATACTGATAAATCCCATGGCTGCTTAGCAGGCTCTTTGGCAATCTACAGACTTCGTCTAGGCGTATTTGTCTCGGTGTCTCTCCAGGGGAACGATGTCTGTCGCTGACTCCAGGGCACCTTGCTCAGACCCCAATTACCCCATCTGCAGGAAAGAGTGCAGAGATAGACAGAACATGTGAACATTGCATGCCCCGCATTCTAAGTAGATTACTTGATTGAGTTATCCTGCTAGCCCACCTCCTCTCACCTTCCCCTCACATTTAGCTGTATGTTTTAAACTGATTAATAAAACCAGAGTGTTTGAGCATTTTAAGTTGGTGTATGAGTTTTGGGGGTTTGGGGGTTTGTTGTTGTTGTTGTTTTCTGCTCTGTGCCACCTAGGATCAATTTCCTAAGGCTACCAATGCATGGACATCACTACCCACATGACACCAGTCTTTTTTTAACTAGCTGCAACCTGCAATTGGACACTTCAAATTAATTCTGCTGATCAGATACCCTTTCATATACCCGCTGCCTGGCTACTGCTACAACGTCTCCTGGTCCTGTTCTTTAGCTGACAAGAACTTCCCAAATCATACTAGTGTCAGAGCTAATTCTAACACCATACATGAATTGAGCTCTGCTCCAAGCCCTTTATATCTATGATTACACTGATTCTTGTGAAAAACCTAGGAGGTTGATAACATAATTATGCTCCTCATTTTTAAGATGAAGGAGTCGAGACACAGGAAGATTAAGCTGTTTGCACAATCTGTTTGCACAAGGTCATGCAGCGAGCAGGTGGGAGAGCTGAGATCCAACCTGAGCAGTCCTGCCTGAGCATCCTTGCCTTAACCATCCTGTCGAGAGCTGTCTGTAACCTGCATGCATGGCCTTTGGACTTCCCAGTCTTTTAAGGCACTCTGTCCCCTTGATCTGTCAACAGAACTAATGTCTTTTCATTCCCCACTTCTCAGCCAAAACTGGGTGACATTGTAAAAAACGTGGAGGCTATTTCAAAGGAGAAGGTTGAAGAAAGATGAGAGGCCCACGTCAAGGATTGGGACACAGCTTTACGTTAAGAGTGCATGCACAGACAGGAGTAATTTTAGAGCAGCTATGCCCCTGAGGAGGGTAAGATGGATGCAGTGCTCCCTTGGTAGACAATTCTTTCCTCTCCAGCCCTCACCACCCAGGGAGGCTGACACATGCAGTTCAAAAGGAAGGAAGCTGCGCTGCAACATGAAAATGACTCAAGAAGCTTCAGAAGAAATTGCAACCCTGTTCTGTTCTAATCCAGCTCCATAAGGTTCTTCCTGGCACTTGGTGCGCGTGATCGCATTCAACCCACACCCTAGCCTATAAGAGGCAAAGGCTCTATTTTCAAGATGAGGAAGTGGAGGTCCAGAAACACTCTGTAATAGCCCCAGAAGGCAAAGCTAATAAATTGTAAAAGTGGATTACAAACTCAGGTCTTGATGACAGCAGAACACATGTTCTTTCTATTACAATTCACCACTGGTGAGCCTCTACCGATAAGAAATGCCAAGAGTCACATTGTCACACTGCCCTCTCACCCCATTTGCTGAGACACTCCCTGATGATGATTCATTTCTTTCCTTTTTTTATTTTTTGAGAAAGAGAGAGAGAGGCAGAGGGAGAGGGAGAATCTTTAGCAAACTCTGTGTGGAGCCCGAAGTGGAGCTCCATCTCATGACCCTAGGATCATGACCTGAGCTGAAATCAAAAGTCGGATGCTTAAACAATTGAGCTACCCGGGAACCCTGACAATGATGATTCTTTTCTGTGGCAGCCCTGCTTCTGGAGGGTTGGGTCCAACTGACCTCCTGGGATGGAGAAGGCATGGGAACCATCGCACAGTTAAAGCTCAGATGTAACTTTTCTTGGAGTGGTTGATTTCTGTAAGTTGTAAAATGTTTCTCTGCCCACCTCCAACCCCACCCAGAGCCCTTGAGTTTTTGGCTAGATCAGCTTATACTTTCAAAAATATCTCCTTGGCCACATGTGGCCCACATTTTCAGACATTCCGGAAATGTACTGTTTGATTTGTACATCCCCACACCTAACAGATCATTCAGGCAGTGCTGACCTGCAGAGCAATTCCCCTCAGGTGTCATCTACCATCTGTGCTGACCTTGTTGTAAAAGACAGGAAAATTCAGAAGAAGGGTAGGGATGAATTTGTTCATGATTTTTGGAAACATGACCATTAATGAGGACAAGTAGCACTGGCATGCTCTTAAAAAGAGGGAAAATTATGCCTGTAATTCTAATTTATCATATTTGTTATCATTCTAATTATAGTTATCAATTAGTTGGTCATAGGTTTTCTGTGGACTGTAAAACAAATAACCTGTCTATAAAATTAGTAAGTATTTCATAATACCAAAATTGTTCAATTCTTAGAGATTGTAAATTTCTCAAATAAACCCCTTGATAGAAACTTTTAGTTAAAATCTAGATCAATGGACCCTGAAGGTTAGGAAAGGGACCCTAGGGGACTTTTGAAGTTATTGCAAGGTTTCCAAGAACCCATATAAGTTGAAAAATAATAATAATAGGTTTGCACATATATGTATTATTATGCTTATCAAAATGCAAATTTTCACTGAAGAAAAGTGCAAATTCACATATAATTGATATTGAATTCATGGCAATTGTTGTTCTTAACCATTTAATTGATTGATTCTAAAAGTGTATTTCCTGTTACATGGAAAATTCTAGGAAAAAAGGTATTAAAAGGACATCCTTGCATTCTAAGAGCCTGGGAACCATGGATCTAGAGGATTATCTTTTGTTGGTATCGCACCCATTTGAGTCATCAACAGTGAACCTTTGACCCAAGTTGTCAAGATTTCTTCAGAGGCACAAGTGATCTACATCTGGCCTGAGTCAGATGATTCAGGCTGACTGGGAGTTCTCTGCTTTTTTCTTTTCCTTTAGTTTTATCAACACCAATCAGCACTGTAAATCCTTTTCCAGTAGATTCTAATGGAGGCCCAGGGCAAAGGTCACTTCCTCTCTGGAGTCTCCCTGACCCTGCATGCAGAGCGCTGTCTGTCCTCTGCCCCAGTCCATGCCTTATAATCCTCCTATTATACCACTGAACACACGGCACTTCCAGCCTCTGCCCCCATACCTTCAGTTGAGCAACGGCACAGAGACACCCTCCCACACATAACACCTTGGAAAAGTAGGCTCCTGTTCCAGAAGTCTCCCAGTAGAAGTACTATAGTGACTATCACAATGGTTTCATCTAGTAACTACTGGATGAGTTACAGGTAAGAATTTAGAAAATTCCCTTCATAACATGTCTTCATTATAGCATGATTTAGAGAAATAAACAAACCCAAGCCAGTAAATTGAGAAAGCCATGACACTAAACATTGAAAACAGAGACCCAGAAGAAGGCCATGGGGTAGGGCTGCTGCCGTGTGGAGAAGGAAGGGAGTATATAGTGTTTAAAAAATAAGAATAAATAATGAAAATAGCGAGGCAAATCAGGTGAGAAGCCTGGAGGCAATTGGATGGGTAGTAATATCCACTCTTAGCAAATGCCTATTATGACCCGGTCCTCTTATTCATATTAATGCAGGCATCAATTTATTTCTCTGAAAAACACCCCATGAGATATATGCTATTATTTTCCTCCTCTCGAAGGAAAGGAAACTTAAACTCAGAGATATGGAGTAACTTGTCCCAACTCCCATTCAAAGTTAATGAGTAGCAGAGGGGGATTCAGATACAGATAAGTGTAGTTTCTGAGATGGGAGGACATGGATTTCTTTAACCCCCCCACACCGTTCCCAGTCCCTTAGCATATCCTGAAGGTCTGGAATGAAAGATTGATACGGAGAGGAAAAGACAGTTATCTGAGGGCACTTGTTCTGAGACGCGTCCATAAGCAATTGTATGTATGCTCAATCTTTATGACAACCCGAGTGAGAAGGTATCATTAGTATCTCCTGTTTAGAAAAAAAGGGAACTAAGACAAGGGAATTTATTAATTTACACAGATCATGCTGGAAGGAAGTGGTGGAACCACTTCTGAGCAGAGACGACCTTATTATCTTCATCACACAGCATGATGCCTGGCTTAAGATTACTGTTCAATAAAGCACTTTATAGACTAATTAGGTAATCAGTTTCAAGGGCAGATGTGCCCTCTAGCTACAGGCAAGACAGTGAGACTGGGAAAGAAGAGAGAAAGAAGGACGTTCTCTCTCCATTCTTCTTTCCTTTTCTTTCCTGCTTCTTAAAAAAAAAAAAAACTCCAACAGAAAGTCTAACAGAATGTGGCTCCTTAAGCCCCAATAAGCTTATAGTAATATGGGAACAGAAACCTGCAATCAAACAATAAAAATACAAAGGTGCCATGGATAGTGACATAGAAGTGTCCATGGATGGTGACACGTTAGATGATGCTGAATGATGGGTAAAAATCAGAAGGACAAAAAGTAGGAGAAGGGAACATTCTATGTTGAGAATATAGGCATGAGGGAAGAAATTGCATGACACAGAAACACAGAAGTTCTTCACATAGTTAGAGTGAGTGGGGGGCAGGTAAGTGTGGAAGGATGGAAACACTGGGCTGGAAGCCCCCCATGCACTGAGTGCATCTCCAGAAGCAGCGAGAGTGCCCCAAGGCTTGTGATCAGGAGAATGCAATAATGATCAGATATGTAGTTTACAAATCTCCCTGCAGGATTGTGAAGAAAATGGTGATAGTGGAGATTAGAGACAAGAAGAGCAGTTGGTCTACGTTCCTGATCAAGGCTGGGTGGTCACATGGGCTGAGAGTCACAAAACCACTCATCACAGGAAGTGCCTCTACGGATTATTCAGGCTTTCTCAGTGGTGTGGAGTTTCAACACTGTCTCCAATGTGTCCAGAATGTAAGGCATAGACAAGAATGCATAATTCACATAAACTTAAGATTGAATATAAAGTTTAAAATATTTTGACTTTTACTAGAGATCACTTCATATTATGTCTCTAGTTATATCTTAAGGTATATCTCTGGAACTTCTATTTAATGAGGGAGGGAGGAGTAGGAAGAAAAATCTTAGAAGTCTTAAGAGGGATATACTGTAGTCATCAATGCAACAAGTAGGAATAAAAAGGAAAGGATGAATCCCAGCGACACTAGAAGTCAGGCCCGCAGAATGTGGAGAGGGTGGTAAGGAGCAGCAAGGAGAGAAAGGCTGGTGTGGCTGAGGTTCCTGCAAAGGGATATGAGTGTTAGACACATAGCAGGTGTGGAAATGCAGAGCATGAGCCAGGTTGTGGATCGGCCAGGCTGGAGGTGTCCACAGGACCTTCATATGGAGAGAGGCACAGACACAGACCAGAGAGTCATCTGCACACAGTGACAGTAGAAGTCACGTGTGCAAATGAGCCTCATCCAGGAACATGCATAAAGTAATGAGAGAAGAAAAGCAAGGTGCACCCTCATGCAACATGGATCTTTAAGGTACTCACGGAGGAGAATGAGACAGTGAATGAGAGGAGAGTAAGATTTCAGAGTGACAGGAGAAAATCAAGGAGAAGGGGACCACAAAAAGTAAGAAAAAGAAAATACTGCAGAAAAAGGGGATATCAATTCTGGGAAATTCTGCCAAGAGGTCAAGAATGGCCTCTTGCTTTCGCCCCTGGAGAGCAATCATGACCCTATGCTGACAGTTCTCCCGGGTGTGCAGTGGCAGAAATGTGCCTCGAGGGCAGTGAGTGCTGTGGAGGGAGTCAGGGGCCAGAACTCTGTGGAGCAACTGAGAGAAAGGACAGCTGGGGGGTGTTCATAGGTGTCACGGGCAATTTCTTCTAAGGACCATGTTAAAGGAGACATGCAAAACGCATGAAGGCATGTCCTGGTATTGTTTTCCCAATGTACATATATTTCCTTTTTCTTTTGAAGCCAAGGAGAATCCTCTAAACACTGCCTTTTTAGTGTTCCTTGGGCAATGCCAGCCCAGTCATGTGACCTGTGTTGAGTGTTAGAGAAGTCATCAAACAGAGGACTTCTTGTTCATCTCTCCAGATGTGAATTTTTGAAAGGATAAACCATAACCCATCTCTAGAACAATGACACAAGAAAATCATGTCCTTGAATTTGATATTACTTAAAAATGAACAGTGTTGTGGCCACTTTCCCTAACATTTTTCCTTCACTGTCACTAAACAGAACCCCATTTAAAAGTCGTCAGGAGGGTTGCCACTTGTGATGAGTGGTGTCCTCCGTCTTCCACAGCCCAACAGCGTTGAGCCTATTGGTCCCTGGCAATGTGTGGATGGGGACCTTGTTTATACCTCGAAGCCCTGTATTTGGTCCCAAAGTTCAGTTGCCCTAAAAACAGTCAGGTTCAAGTTTATAAAGCTAAAGAATACCAACCAGGCAATCCAAAGTGGTATTTATTCATCTCTGGCAGAAATCCGCCAACACTTTGTAAGCACTTTTATTGCTGTAATATAATGGTCCTTTTGCAAATGGAAGTAGCACAGGGGGCAACCAAGGTCATGTTCTCGCTGTCTGCATTTGGACTTGGAAAGAGCTGGCACAGCTCCGTACACTTCGTGGTAATGGGGACTGCCATTCCTGCTTCATTGGCATCGGGCCCTGCGGGGTGGGGGTGGGGGGGAGAGCTCGTCCCAGTTGTTTATAACATCTTCTGATACTGCTTTTCAGTAAAGTATTAGAATTGCTTGAAGTTGATAATTATTTCTCCTAGCTAATAACAGCTCTCTTTTTATTTCCTTCTTGTTTAGAAGGAAAACTGCAAAGTGCTACTGTCAGAGAAATTGTGAGTTCAATGTATCAGTATGACTCTTTTCTGTTTTCTTAGCAACTCCCTGGAAGCCTTCAGTCTAATCTGGGCTTGTGGCAGCGTCTACACGTGTACAAGTTTGCTTCACCACCAGCATCCCTCAGCCCCCAGACAGGCACGCACACCCGTGTGCACGCAGGTGTGCTTGCACAGTCCTGGTGAATCAGCCGGAAGGTGCAAATGCTCCATTTATACAACCACTTAAGCACGACTCAAGAGCCATTACTGGACATCGTTTTGTCTTTCCTGGGTTATAGAGGGTGTGGGGATACTTGGGCAATTTGGCTCTGTTCTTGGCATTGTAAAATAAGCATAATCTCGTTTTCTAGAGGCTTTTGCGGGAGGCTCTGGAGGCTTTTGCTGTGCAGTTATATAGTTAAGAGGATTGATACGACATGTACAGTAGTTGAGTGATTAGGTCTTGGAAAGGGGATTTTGAGTGTGTGTCTTGTTTCCCTGTTCTATCACGTACTGTAGACTTCTGTGATACCTCGTCAAGTAACTCTGACACATCTTTGGGGATCTTCTGCAGCTTTTCCTCCTGCTCTTTGAGACCCTCTATTAATCTCCTTAACATAGCTAGCCTTGTTCTATGCAGATCATTTTTCATCAGGGAAATGTTCTTTATTTCCTATTTTCCATGGTCTTCTTATGTAGCAAACACTCAGGTGCTTCTACTTTTCTCTTCCTTTTAATTTAAAAAGGCACTTGAATTTCTCTGTTGGGCACAAGGTCAAATTCTTAAAAAAATAAAATTTGTCAGGCACTATTCTCAAATTCCTCCATGGAGTGAGGAATAGCTCACTTTCTTGTATTTTGTTCATTTTCTCATAAGAGATGATTGTATTATTTCACTATTTTGAATGAGATATCCCTTGACCGATATTGTTTTTCTTGCCTGACCTGTTTTTTTTTCTTTCCTTTTTTTTTTTCCTTTTCTTCTCTCTCCCTTGAATGCACCTTTTTTTTTCTGAACTAGTTTTGAATAACTCAGTGCACTGTTTCTCATCAGCATATAAAGCTACCTAGACTAAAGGTGTCTAAGACTGACACACCAGCATTTGCTTTAACTCTACCTTCACACTCCCAACTTGGCGTGAAACCCTCACATGCCAACACTTTTTGTGCGGCTACCATTACTAATGCATTTCTCAACTCCACTTCATGCTAGTTTCACTCAAAAAACAGAGATTTAACACAAAGACCCCTGAGGCCTTGAAGATGCCAACTCTCATATTATGATAATCTTGTCTACGTTTTGATATTGGTTTGCTAGGAAAATCCCTTTTGGGTGATGCTTTTGGCAGAACAATGACACAATAATTTGTAGCAAACAACATCCCAGGTAAGAGGAGAAAAATGCCTGTGAAACCAATAACAAGATTAAGTAGGAACATGGGAGTTCCTTACAACCAAATATCTAAATGTCACCCTGTAGTGTCAGAGGAAATTGAGGGAGTGCAGCCTGACAGGATTTTTACGTCGGAAAGCAGTTTTTAAATGCACACAGCTCAGGGATTAATAAGATCCAGAACAAGTTGTGACTCTATCCTTACAGCTTTGTACTGTCAGTTCATTTTCTCAGGGAGACAGAGAGAGTTCTGGGCTTAAAAGAAGGGCCCACCTGAATCTTAAGGCAAATGAGCCTATACACTGTAGTTCTTTTGGCCAGTTCAAATGAAAGTTTTGTTTATGCTATGACTTAAGAGTTTTTAAGGCATAGGAAGAATGGGGGAGGGCCATAATGATTTAAATGTAATTTTTTTTTTTCCATTCAGAGCAGTGGCTCTCAATCCAGGGTGATTCTACAGCCTCTTCTCAGGACATTTGGCAAATGTCTGCAAAGGTCATAACTGGGAGGAGGTCCTCCTGGGTATCCAGTGCCTAGAGACCAGAGATGCTGCTTAATATTCGACAGGGCACAGCATGGCTGCCCACAGCAAAAAATTATCCAGGTCAAAATGTCAGCAGCGCCAAAGTCAGAAACTCATGTTTATACCAGCAAAAAATATAGTTATGTTACTTTTTAACCTCAGGATAGACAAGGATCAAAGCATAAGTTAATAACCACAAAGTGACTCTGCAGTTTCAGGTGCAGGTCTATGGAAGTCATGAACAGTTTTCCATTTCTCTAGCTCCTCAGCTGATGCTTCCTTCAATCAGTGTGAGAAAGAAAAATAGCATTTTGGTGATACAGACAAGTTTACTAAGCAGGGTTTCGTCAGTCAAGCTCAATGCAAAACTAATTTGGGTTTAAGTTTTATTTCTTTCTGATTTTTAATAACTTGTGTTTATTATAATTAAAACTTAATGATGTAAATAACTTTGTTTTTCATAAAATATAACAACACATCAATTGTTCATTCTCAGTGCCGAATGACAAAAATAATGAAACTAAGCACTCACTTTTCTCAATCTGTAGCTCAGTAATTTTTAGAGACTACAAAAGGAACAGGTATATGTTCCTAATGGGAACCTCGAAAATAAGACCTGAGGTATTGAAAAGAATGAATTCCAAATCACTCTGTTCTCATATTTGAGAGCACTTTCTTATCTCAGGCATCAGTAATTACTATAAATCTTCTCATGGTGATGAAAATGTCTATTCTCTCTCTTTAGTTGTTAAAATCTCTAAATTGGTTACTTGCTAACTATGGTTTTCATGTCTTTAGCTTTTAAATGGACGAGACAATATGGGTATTGAAATTTCTAAATTATACTGGATCCGGTTTCAGAAAGGGTAATATTACATGTTAGAAAAGCATATTGTGTCTAGGTCAAATCAGTTATAACTTGTTACCTCGGTATCATTTCTCTCCTCAGAAGGCTTGGGACCATATAGGCTTGGTCCTGGCCTCAGCCATTCCACAGCGGGGTATTGGTTGCCCAGGAAATCTCTGTTGAGGATGGGCAGATCCCACAGGAATAGTTGGTATGTGTTTGCACCAATGTGCAAAAAGCGTGCTTACGCCTGGTTTCGTTTTGAACATCACGCTTCCTCAAGGCAGCTTCTTTAGGTTTCTCTGTGGGGGTTATATGTATAGACATCTCAAAGATATTCTTTCATACAAATTCCTGTCTAAAATACTCACAAATGGACATCTGCTGAATCTAAGGTACCAAAGAAAGTCTCGTCACAGTGTTCTCTAGAGTGAATCCCGAGCACATTACAGCAGGAAAATAGAAGCAGGTGCTCCTTACTCTGGTTCCTCTCTGGAAAGGCAATTGTGTCAAATGATGTTCTGCAATACACAAAGGAAAAGAAGGTGCCACTAACCACCTGTTCAGTGGTAATGTGTATAGATCCCAGGATGCTTTTCCCTTTTCCTGAATGTGATAACTTCCTCTGCCTCATTCTCTACATCAAATTCCTTGTTCTTAGTCAAAACCATTTACAAAAGGCCAAGGTTTCCAAAGGGTCCTCCCTGAAGATTATTTCAGTAAACACATTCATTGAATATGCTCAGTGTTGACCATCTCAAAATGGTTTGGAAGAAGCACAGTGATTGTGGCACCACTATCCCTCCAGATAACGTGCAAGTGTGCATAAGAACATGCTTACTCTGGCTTAGTTTTGAGCATCATGAATTCCCAAGGATCTCCTTCAATTTTCTCTATGGAGATTATACATGGAGACATCTTAAAAGACATGGTCTTATTTCCTCACAGGGTCATCTATCTCCATTGCTCTGTGGTTCCTCCCAGAGGAACTGACACTGGCTAGTGCAGTTCCGGGGTCACACCACACTGTGCTCACATTGGGAGGAGGATCATTCTCCTTCCAATTGGTTTGGGCTCTCTCAGATTTCACTGATACTCCAGGCTGCTCAGGTGGCCTAGGTGAGCTTCTCTCCGTCTTGCAGGCTTCCTGTGCTAAGAAGGTTCTTTATATTTCTGTTTTCTTGGATCTAGTACATTTTCCAGCACACAGGAGGCAGTGTACCAAACCTGAATGAATACAGAAATGACTGAATGAAGCTTTAACCTCTAAAGGAAGTTACAAAATCAAACAGGGTAAGATAACTATTGAGCAGAAAAATGGGAAGGATAATGTTATGGACTGGATTAGGTCTTCCTCAGATCCCTACAATGAAATCTTAATCCTAAATGTGAATGCATTTGGAGATAGTGCCTCCAAGGAGATAATTAAGGTTAAATGATATCTTACTGATGGGGCTCTAATCTCAATCTGACTGATGTCCTTACAAAAATAATAATAATAATAATAAATTCAGACATCTATGAAGACACTATGGGTGTGTGAGCACAGAGAAAATGTGCTCATGTGAAGACACAGAGAGAAGGTAGTCATCTGCAAGCCTAGGAGAGAGAGCTTGGGAGAAACCACCCAGTGGATATCTTCCTCTCTCAGACTTCCATCTTCCAGAATTGTGAGAAAATCAATGTCCATTGTTTAAATCCCACAGTCTATGGTCTCCCTATGGCAGCCCCAGCAGACTGATACTGTGGGAGAGCACAAGTACTGGTTGAGTGCCTACTATGTGCCAAGCACAGTGTTGGGCTCTATAATATCCTAGCTCATTTTAATAGTCAAGTGTATCTAGATGATGCTAACAAAATAAACAATTTCTTGGAGGATTGTTACATTCATTTTCTTATGATTGTATCTATTTTTTTTGAAAAATGAGGTTCTTGTTTCTGCTACCTAAAGTCATTGACACCCTAGATTAATGCTGTGTTTTGTTGGACAACACTTTTTCATTGAATTAAAACACAAATCCCTTCCAATGTGATACAATGAAGTACTTCAAATTGATCATTAGATCCTTTCTCATCTTTTGATGTGCCAAAAATAGATGTTTAAGTTACAAACTAACTTAGTTTTTTAAGTTGTCCTTCTTTTGTTCACATATGGTAATTTGACAGCATCTTTATATAGACCATCTGAGATGCTCCTGGGAGTGCTCATCATACTCTGCACTTCACAACATCATTAATTATTATTCATTTTCTGGCTTGTCCACTAGACTACATTTTATGGAAATGGGGACCATATTGGTCAGTGTCCTCATCTCTAAAGTGGGAATTCTACAAACACTTGCCTCATGGTGTTAAAAGAAAAGACCATAGCTGGCATGCAATGAAGACAAGTGTCAGGTGCCATTGCAGTTCTGTTATTATTTACATTATGTTGCCTTTCATTATCCTAACTGTGTCAAGCACAGTGCCTGAGCCATTATAGGGCCCCAGTGTTTGTAGAATGAATGAATGAAAATCATTCTGCCTTCAATTATGGAAAAGGGACATGAATCCATATTAAAAGAGAGGCTGAGGACAGAGAATGTTTTCATTTGCTTTTGGCCTGTTACTATCCATCTACTAGTCTGGTGTTTGACATTTAGTAAAAACTCAATCAGCATTGGTTAGAATTCATTGAAAGCCTGAGTGGTGTAGGCAGTCAGAGGAAAGATTTCTGTAGATTATTCAGCAGTAGGGAAACTTTCCTGATCCAGCCTCCTTCCAAATTAAGAAGAACAAAACACACAGACTTATCCTCTCTGTAATTTTATAAGTTAGTTACTTCTGGTTTCCTGGGAGGTCTCTGTAGTAGTAACCTCAGTTCTGTGTAGCTTCTTACTCCATTAACCAAAGACTAGGTACATGACAAATATTATTATTAATTAGAATCTCTATCTTCTTATACTTACTTATTTCAGTATGTCTCAAGAGTTCTATTGATCTGAATTCAACAGATTCATGTTGATCTATTATAGGTTTACCCTTGAACCTTTAACAGAGTGATCTTTGGTATAATATGTGACAAAATATATAACATTAACTTAAAAATAGGTCAGTAAGTTATTCAATGTTATTTATAGCATGCATTCACATGCCATGCAATAATATTCATACCATTTAAAGACAAATCTCATCTTTTATCTAACATTGGTACATGCTTCCATTTACTGTTAAATGACTATATTAAAATAATGTGGTTTTTTCAACAAGTAAATACAAAATTGCATATTGTATCATTTTTGGTTGGGTACTGAATGCACGTACACGCATGTATTTTAAACAGTACACTGAAATTTGACTATAATTATAACATCAAATATGTTTTCATAAACTGATCCTTATAATCCTTTTTATGAAAAAAAAAGGGGGGTATATATTTGAAGTTTTTGTATGTTGTTTCTAAATTAAGGGATGAGAGTTTTCAGGCTGCTCTTAACAAGTTCCTTTCTAAAAATAATACATTGGGGATATGGAAAGTCTTTATTCTCAACAAATGAAAAGACAATTTGGATATAATCGTTACTATATTTTCCCTTTTCAACATTTGTTTTTGAAGAGCTGGAGCCATCCTGAGAAGGCACATAAGAATTTGGATTAGATGAATGCAAATTATTGACCTGCTCATCAATTTGTCTTGAGGCAAATTTGGAGAATTAGTATCGTTTTGTACACTTCAGTACTTATTGTATTCGACCATCAATGTTTTAAAACAATAACATAGGCAGAATGAATATTATCATCTAGTACATATTAGCTGCATTTGGCTGTGAGCTTGATTCACTATGATACTCATCTGGTCACCACCACATATTATCCAGCAACAGAGGTTCTCAAATAGCCCGTTTTAAAAAAATAAAACTCCAAATCATTATTGTATTCACTTCTTTACAAAGCAGACATTGAGACTGATGGTATTACAATCTTTGATGAAAGGAATCCCTGGAAGTTGGTGGCTCACCAGTGGGGAAGAACTTCTAGATATTCTTTTTTCTTTGAATCAGTGCTGTATTTCAAGGACTAAAAGAAGCTGGCTACCATTTAAAATAATCAGCAGTCCAGATTCTCTTTTCAAAAGGAAGAGGAGAGACATATGGAGTGGAGGATTACAGTGAATAAATACAGTAATGATGCTATTCTTAGAAGTTACCTTCATGTTGGATCCATTTCATTTTCCAAGCGCTATCACCTCTTCACACACAAGATGAAGATGGAATTGCTAATGCGATTTGGAAATACTACTTCCATTCTTTGCATGTGTGTAATGGGGCGAGGGTGTTGGCATCACAATAGCACCTACTTTATGTTTAGAGCTACATGTTCTTAGGACTAGGTACTAGGCTGTCCAGTAGAATCCACGTGGAGTAAGTACCTGAATTAAGTCTAATTCAACTCCACCTTCCCTGGGCCTGCTGTTTCCCTTTGCCTTGAAACCCATATTCTTTAAGATATACTTGACCATCTCCTCTGGGTATCCTCCACCTCTAAAATTCTAGTCGCATGATTTCCCTCTTTCTGTAACCTAGCTCTCTAAGATCACGCACTAGCTCCTTCCACTGACCTATACTTTTGACTTTTCCCTTTAACATCATTTCAGTGGTTCTTGCCATGCACCTCCCCCTCACCTTAGCCTGGTCTGTTTGGTTGTGGGACTTGCCTTGTTGTTAATTCCACCAGGCCAAATCTGGGTTTTTGTAAAAGTAGAAATCCACACAAACTCCTGAAGCACCATATTTCCAATCTTTATAACTGACTTTAAAGTTCATCTCCTAAAATAGCTTTTGCTTTATGCAATATGTGATGATTCATATGTAGCCATTCATCAGAGTATATTCTTACCAGATTAATCTTCCAGTTAAAATGCTTTTATTTCATCATTACAATGCTTGCAACAGAAGTCTGTCTGGATTTCAAAGCCCACCATCAGTTTTACAAAGTCAGTTCGATTCATTCCCCAACAATAAGGTACAGGGGTAGTCCTAAAAATCACAGAAATTTAGGAATTATGTAATTTAACAGAAAGGGACACAGAGGTAGTATAACCTCGTTCATTTATTTAATTATAAATTAAGACCCAAACATTGGCATTTCTTATGTAAAGTTGACCTGAAAAGTCAATGAAAAGTTAGAGGACTCAGAACCCAACAAACATGCCATATTTACTCCTGTTTTTCTGGACTTCATTTTTTTTATGTTCAAAACAAGAATTCTTATTGAAATTCTTTCATTATATGAATGCATAGAGATGACATATACATACCCCACCTATTCAAATGCCTCATCTCCTGATGGATGAGGTCATTGTCTGGACCACCTCCATGAGGAGTGGGAAGTACCTAGACGGAGAGTCAAAGAAGGAATTTTGTTTCTGTTCTCAGTCTTTGCTCAACTGCCTTCTGGTCATGTGAAACTAAGTAAATGACATAATCATTTTTGAACTTCAGCTCCTACATCTATTGTCAAAAACCTCATCACAAGGCTCAGGTTGCACCATCATATGTAGCAAGCATGACCTTCTTCAGTAGTTTGATGAATATTCATGGTTACAGCTCTCTCTCTCTCTCTCTTTTCCTCTCAGTCTTACTATCTCAATGCCCTTATTAGCATGAAGTTTTATAGCTCCTCTTGCTATATCCCTTCAAACCCAAGTACTCCAGAGACAAACTAAGCTCAAAAATGGTCAGTGCTACTTCCAAACACTAAACAAAAAGAGAGAATGAGAAAATCCAGTCAGTCCACTTACACTGCTGTTTTCATTGCTTCCACCAGACGTTGCTGTTGAACTGACACTACGTAGCCCTATATCTCTCAGTGCCTTTTTTTTTTTTAAGGTTTTATTTATTTATTCATGAGAGAGGCAGAGAGTCGGAGAGACATAGGCAGAAGGAGAACCAGGCTCCCTGTGGGGAACCCATTGCAGGATTCAAACTCAGGACCCCGGGTTCAAGCCCTGAGCCAAAGACAGATGCTCAACCACTGAGCCACTCAGGTGCCCATCTCAGTGTCTTGATTCAAGATGCCTCTACTAGTCTAGAATTCATCAAGAGCCAGAGAGGAGCTTCATACTTGAAGTGTTGGAGATGACACAAAAAGCAAGTATTATATAGAATTAAAGATGAAATTAAGTCTTAAAAGATTTCCAAATCATCATGACCATGGAGCTCTGAGTATCTCAAATTACACTAAAAATCAAGCAGTGTGCTCTGTGGTCATGATAGGAGCTGTGGTGTTCTGGTTCCTCAGTGACAGAACTTTGGTTGATAGAATCCTAGAGTCTGCTGTGAAGCATGTTTTTGGAAAGTTGGTGTTTATTTGAATTGAGGCTCATGTTATTAGAAATACATTGTGTAGACAGATGTGTGTATAAATGCTTAATTCTTCAGAGGGTTATTCTGAAGGTAAATGATTAACAAGAGTCAAGGAACATTAACCAACATTCCTCAGGGAACCACACTAGCCGCAGAAAATACAGATAAGGCTTTTTTTTTTTTTTTTTTTTTTTTTTTTTTACCACCCTCGACAAGCCTTCAATACAGGAAAGCAAATATGACTTTCAAGTTCATTGTTTTCTTAGTCCACACTTAACACACCCAGACTCTGTCCCCCAAAGCACGGCACAACAAAAATAACTGAGTCCTCAAATGGCTTCCAGCCCCAACATCATGCTCTGCAAAAGTGAGTTCTTAACAATCTCAAACTTGATTATAAAGTCCCTGGGGATGGAGGCAATGCCTGTACCTTGTATGATAGTTCTATAGTATCATAATTGGAAGGACATGCAAAGGTTTATAGGAACACTTGTCAATCAATACACTAGTCTATAGACACAATGATTTGTTGCTACTTTCAAATATATCTCCTCCGCTAAACTTTTTCGCATAGTTGTTGGTTGTTAGGTTCTTCAGTCTTTTCTCTATTGACAGCTTTGCAAGGATGATTTAAAAAGGAAGGAAATATGTTTATCTGTATTTCAGTTACAAAGATGATTCTTAGATGTCTCTGCAGTAAATTGCATGGACTGCACTATTCACAGTCCTCCACCGCAGCAGCATGAAGAAGCAGGGCTTTACACACATTTTGGTGAGCAGGCGGGCATTTCAAACGACAGGAGTTCTGACTGAAATAATGTCCCAAAGTAGAAAAAGACACTTCACAGCCTAATTCACAGCCTCCTCCTCCAGTTACATACCCGGATAGAAGAACCTGAGTGCCACGTGGCCATGGTTAAGATGGAACCTGCTGCCCATGTGCAGAGCAGAATGCAAATCCAGAGCCCAGGCTGGAGAAACTGGAGTCTTTCAAGCTCCAGCTGCACTTTTTATCCCTTTGTAATCCTTACTTTGTGTGTCATCCCCACGTCCAACAGTATTTCTTTCCGTGCCGTTGCAAATGAGAACATAAGCTTACAGCTCCAACAAAACCATATCAGAAACACATTTCAAGCTTCCCTTGCACACAGTAGCTTATTATATTGCATTACGTTTGCCAGGTAAGAGCTGCATTTTCCACCCGGCCTTCTAGTTGACTCAGCATGAAAGTGTCCACAGATGCTGCCTCTGCCTTGAAATGGAGGTGCTCACATGCGCCTGAGTCATGTTTATAGGGAATTACATGAAGGTGAAGCTGTGAGGGTGGGATGTTATCCTGTTTTTCATTTCAATTCAAAAGCCACATTTTCTCTTACTTACCAGGAAGCATAGCTAGTGAACATGAAGTTTACCCCTGGCAGTGAACCAACTCCAGCAGCCACAAAGCTCGTGGGATTCCTGCAGATAACATCAAACAGGACAAGTAGAGCAAAACACTAGGGTGAAATTGAATGTATCTTGAGGAGGAAAACCCTAACCAAGATCAGAAGTTTTATGAAAATTTTAAATAATGTAAACATTGCTGGTTTCAGACAGTTTAATAAAATGCTTACAAACTTAAGATAGATTAAAAAAAAATTCAAGCTAAGCATTGCTTAACTCAGTTTTCGTCTCCCAAACAGGCAGTTATTGTTTTGTTAGATCAAAGATGGGAAGGCAGTAAGAAATGTCTGATAAAGTGAAAACAGGGTTAGTGAGAGACAATAGCACATAGGGAGAGAAGAGGTGGACCAAGTTCATGGGAATGTCCAGGGGTGAGGGAGGGGGAGCCAGCAGAAAGGAGGGCTGGACCAGGCCTCAGAAGAATAGCAATGAAGGTGATATGGGGATTGAAGCTTGCACTCACTGAAGGCCACACCTGGTTGGGGCACCTGCCTCCCCTGAATATATCATCCCCAGAACCCAAACAATCAGCTACAATGAAACAGCTTCAAACCCCTCACCTATTATACCTTCAAGTCCCACCCCCGGATGCTTAAAATTCCTCTGCCAGAACTTAGCCTGAGATTACCCAGTAGTACTAAGATCCCTCAAGGGTAACGTTGTGTAAAGTTCATATTCATATAAAATTAAATATATCAGATGAAAGGGTTTTGTATGCTGCAGAAAGAAACATGGGAACCTGAAAGTAAGCAAAAGATGGGAAGAAGGGGTAAAGGGACCTCATATGCAGAAAGCTGGGGTTTATGGGAGTCTGGCTTATTTTTGGAAATTTACCTAGCTTGGTCTGCCAAGAAATATGAGGTAGTGTTTTGGCTTTTTTTTTTTTTTTATAAAGGGCTAAGTAGGGAGCACCTAGTATGTGCCAGGTCTCCTGCTAAAGCCCTGAGCACACCTGGAAAGGCAGGTAGCACACAATTCCCAATCCAGTGAGAAACACACATTAACAACAAAACCGTTCAATGCCTGGAGGCAATGGTGAAGCCCCTTAAGTACACACACCAGGGGGTGACTGTTTCAGGGACCATAGTTTCCATCTTCCCTTTCTCCTCAAACTCTTCCTATCTGGTTCCCACCACCACCACTTCACAGTCTAACAAAGGGTCATCAAGTCACCATATAATGCACACATTGATCAAAAGTACTCTTTAACACTCATCTTTCTCTGGACCATTCTTCAAGGTCCAGATCAAACCCCATTTTCCATGAGAAGCCTTCCTCAGTTTCCCTTTGGAGGCTGAGAGTGTCACCTCTGGACTGAGTTTCAGGCTCTTCAGGTACTGGATGTGTTTCCAGGGGAGGATGTCCTCACCAAGCTGGTGCTCAGCTGGGCACAAAGACCTCATTAAGGAGAGAAGGAACAGCTCAGTCAACAACTAGCTTGGTCCCTATTTATTTCTCCACTTTCTCCTCACATTTATCATACCATTGTCGTTCTTTCATTATTTACTTATCTTCTGAGAATATGGACAGGGGGAAACACCCAGGAACATTTTCCCTTTCTGCACAGTACTATCAGTAATATTATTGCCGATCATTCCAACAACTATCGTGTGAACATTCACGCTGTTATTGGCAGCAAGGGTGTCCCACTGCTCCTCAGAAAGTATTGCCAAATTTGTCCCTCCATGAAGACCCCCAAAGTTCCTGCCATCACACCCCTTTCTGCTATCACTCTTCTGCTACTTCCCTCTTGTCTAGCTTTGAGGTGAACAGAGTTGGAAATAATGAGCATCTTAGGGAATCATTTTCACAGACACCAGACTACTTAATTATTCCAAATCTCATCATTTCAGCCTACATGGATGCTTTATGAACTAAGGTTTATAGGTCTTACTAGCTCATCAACTTAGGACTAGCAGCATCATTCCCAGACATAATCTGTCCTGCTTTAAACATAAGAGTAGGAAGTAATGTGTGGGAGTAAGAGTGTTCTGGGCATCTTGAAACTTGTTAATGGGGAGACAGAAAATCCAGGGCTTCTGCCCCACCTCCACCCTGTCCTGCTTCTCCATATGAAGCAACACTTCATTTCATGCATTCTTGGGCTAAGCATTCTTCAAAGAGTAAGAAGCACCAAATACAGACCAACACAGGGTAGAAAGGGATTATCTTAGCATATTTTGAATGATTTTTTTAGTCCACATACATGTGATTTCAAAAGGGAATAAATATGGTCATGATTCTGTGCTCCTCAAGACCTATCCAAATGCCCAGGACCTGGACTTATTCATGCTATGGTTGTTGAATGCACCAACACCAAACACTACTGATTGTATCTTAGAGCAAGGGGAAAATACCCCCGGGTGTTTCCTCATATCCATACTCTCAGAAAATAATAAAATAATAATAATAAGAGGCAACAAAGCTATGGTGAGTGGCAGAGAAAGTCACTGAGAAATGACTGAAGAGCAAATGCTAAAATAAAGACTAAGCCAGTTTTCAACTCAACTGTTTGGACTCTTATTAACTTAATTTCAAAAGTCTATCTGGCCTCAGTTTCCTTATCTGTCTTAAGGGTATCCCACTTATTGAATTTCTGTAGATTCTAAGTTCCATTAAGCCCAGAAATGCTGTGCTTTTTACTTTTTGCTGTCAGCATGATCCAGCCAGAAATTTTTTTAAAGAATGATTTCTTCAAATTAATTTTTACAAGAAACTATCATTTAAAAAATAAAAGCCAATATTGTTGAAATTTCAGAGTACCCCATTAAAAAAAGAGCCCTCTTATACATACCCTAAGAAGGTGTAGGATAAATTGAGAATAAAAATCAAATATCAGATTAAAAAATAGAGTCATAGCCACTCCCTCCAACTCTAAGAACCAAATGGGTTTGGTAATACTTAACCTCCAAATTACATAGCACTGAACTGAAACAGACCTCAAGTCATGGAGAGGTGGGCATAAACAGGTGCTCTATGTTTCCTTTGAAATTCTGATCTGATCTTTGATAAAAAAAAAGAAAGAAAGAAAAGAAAAAGAAAAATAGAATCTTGGCATGCCTTAGATCCTAAATAGACTTACAACAATCAACCAGCAATGCAGGTGCCCCAAGGACAAAACATCACTTCTTCTCTCCAAAGGAAACTCATTCTGTGACTATAGTGAGAAAACTGCTGTTTCGCTATGTGTGGGAATGCTTTTCTATTATTCTTAGATATTTTCTACATTTTGGGGCTGGAAATAAAGATTACATTTTGCTTTAAAGATGACACAGCAATATCCACAGTGTCCAAAAATTAAAAAAAAAATTCTGCCTTAATTTCTTCTAAAATTATTGCAAAATCAAATTCTGCATAGTGATTTTTATGATACCTGAAAAATCTTCCTTGAAATGTATGTATATTTATAATTTTGAAAGACACATACAAAAATACTTTTGTAGGAATCAGACACTTGTAATTTTCTATTGAATTTTAAACCGGACTCAGATGATTTCAATTTTGTATCTGAGAAAACCAAGATAAATGTAAAAGGTATGTTAAAGCCTTTCTTCTTGGACATGAAATACATATTCAGGATGATCATAATATTCTAAGAGTTGGACTTCATTAACCAACACAGGTATATTGGTCTGAATGACATACCCTTAACATGCCAGATCAGATTATTTCGAATTTCTTGCATTAACATGCTTGAGGAAGAATAGAGATTTTTCATTTTAAATAGCACATTGTAGCAAATCAGGAATATTTTCAAAACTGGCTGCTCGACTGCAAATTTGTATAACATGGATGTGAAGCTCTACCATATTGAGTTTTTGAGTTCCTCCACTAAATCAAGAATTTATGCCAACAGGATATGATTAACCATTTACTAATTTTATAATCACAAAATGACTCATGTGAGGCTGAGAGTCAGAATTTTGATAAAATAAAGCACAATCTAGTGGATGAAAGTAATGACAGGAAATTTACTGATATAATTAATAAATGACTGAGCATCTGCAATCATAATGCTGAGTCATTGTTTATTTGATATCTAACTTGAAAGTTTTTTTCAGGAGTCTAAGCTTATGATTTATATTATTTAAACAATCATAAACTGGGTAAATTCTTCCCTGTGACTGATATAAAAACCCAAGAATGTAAATTAAACTTAAAAACAGGATCAAGCATTCACTGCTACAATTGATCACAATTAATGTCATGCCACCTTCAAATCAATCATGGCCTTAAAATTACAAGAAATATATTGAGAAATAAAGAGCAGCATCTCTTAAAATGGGAATAAATAATAAGTAGAAAAATACAGGTAGACTAAAATAAAAGAAAGAAGTTGATAGGGGGCCCAGAAGGGAAATTCCTAACTTGGCTCTTATTATACTAATTGAATTGTTGATTTCCAAGGATACATCCTTCATCTCTGTATGACCAGTGTCTATCCTAGTGGCTGACCCTGAGAAGGTTTTCAGTAAGGCATTTGAACAAGTGAATATGTGAATGACTCACTCAAGATATTAATCATGCACACCTCGAGGTATGAATGTGGCAGGCATGCCAATGGGCCATGGTGGGAGATGAGGAGGAGTGGGGGAGTGGGGGGTGGTAGAACAGCAGAAATGGGGGACAGAATCATAGAAAGCAGTCACATTCATTTTGAGAAAGGAAGAGGGAACAGGAAATAATGAAGGGGAGGTACAAAGCTCAAGGAGGAGTGTCAAGCATGAGGAGTTAAAAGACAACGAGAACAAGGAAACGTGGACTTTGGAGCAGTTTTAGGGGAGGACTGGGGACAGATATTATGTTGTCAAAGTTTAAACAGTGCAGATGGAGAGTTCTAGAAGCAGTGAGTGGAGAGAAAGAATCATGGAGGAGGCCTAGATGGTGCATCAGAAGGAAGTCCAATGGAAGTGGTGATCCTGGGAGCAGGTAGGCTTCCCAGGCTGCTTTGTAAATCTGCCTTCTCCTGAAGCACTTTGCATGCAAATAGCTATTCTCCAGCTAAGGGGAAAGAGTTGACTGAGAGATTCACAGATGAAAGAAGGAACAATTCTCCTTTTTAAAACTTGAGTAATAGATGACCCACAAGAAATGGATAAATTCCTAGAAACATATAACCTACCAAAACTGAAACAAGAAATAGAAAATTTGAACAAACCAATTACCAGCAAAGAAATTGAATCGGTAATCAAAAAAACTCCCCAAAAACAAAAGCCCAGGACCAGATGGCTTCACAGGCAAAATCTACCATACATTTAAAGAAGACTTTAATATCTATTCTTCTCAAACTCATCTCAAAAAATAGAAGGGAAGGAAAGCTTCCAAATTTATTCAACGAAGCCGCATTATACTGATACCAAAACCAAATAAAGACACCACCAAAAAAAAAAAAAAAAGAAAGAAAAGAAAGGGGAATTACAGACCAATAGCTCTTATGAATGTACATGCAAAAATCCCTACCAAAGTCCCAGCAAACCTAGCCCAACATTAAATACATTTTTAAAAATCATTCACCATGATCATGATTTATTCCTGGGTTGCAAGTGTGGTTCAATATTTGCAAATCAATCAGTGTAATATATCACATCAATAAGAGGAAGGATAAGAACCATATGATGATTTCAATAGATACAGAAAAGGCATTTGACAAAGTACAACATTTATTCATGATAAAAACCCTCAACAAAGTAGGTTTTGAGAGAACATAACTAACAAAATCAAGGCCATACATGAAAAACCCACAACTGATATCATCCTCAATGGAAAAAAGCTGAGAGCCTTCCTTTAAGGTCAGGAACAAGACAAGGATGTCCACTCTTACTACTTTTATTCAACATAGTTCTGGAAGGCTTATCCATAGCAATCAGAGAGCAAAAAGAAATGAGACATCCAAATCAGTAAGGTAAAAGTATCATTTTCATTATTTTCCAATGACATGTTACTATATATATATAAAACCCAAAAGACTCCACCAAAAAACACTAGAAATAATAAATGAATTCAGTAGAGTCACAGGATACAAAATCACACTGCAGAAATTTGTTGCATTTCTATACACCAATGATGAATCAGTAGAAGCATAAATTAAGACAACAATCCCATTACAATTACACCACAAATAATAAGATACCTGGGAATAAACCTAATCAAAGAGGTGAAAGACCTGTACTCTAAAAACTATAAAACACTGATGAAAGAAGTTGAAGATGGTACAAAGAAATGGAAAGACAATCCACGCTCATTTGGAAGAACAAATATTGTTGAAATGCCTATACTACCCCAAACAATCTACACATTTAACACAATCTCTATCAAAATACCACCAGCATTTTTCACAGAGCTAGAACAAACAACACTAAAATTTGTATGTAATCACAAAAGACCCTGAAGAGCCAAGGCAATCGTGAAAAAGAAAGCAGGGCTGGAGGCATCATAATTCCAGACTTAAGTTGTATTACAAAGCTATAGTAATCAAATCAGGGTGGGAGTGACACAAAAATAGATGCATAGAGTAAAAGAATAAAATAGAAAATCCAGAAATAAACCCACAGTTGCATGGTCAATCTTCAACAAAGCGGGAAAAATGCATCCAATGAGAAAAAGCAGTCTTCAACAAATGGTGTTGAAAAAACTGGTCAGCAACATACAAGGGAATGAAACAGGACCATTTGATTATGCAATCCACACAAGTAAACTCCAAATGGATTAAAGACCTGAATATGACACCTAAAACTATAAAACTCTCAGAAAAGAGCACAGGTAGTAGTCTCTCTGACATTGGCTGTAGCAACTTTTTTCAAGCCAGGTCAAGAGAAACCAAAGCAAAAATGAACTTTTGGGACAGCATCGAAATGAAATCTTCTGTGCAGCCAAAGAAACAGTCAACAAAACTAAAAAGCAACCTTCTGAATGGAAGAAGATGTTTGTAAATGACATATCTGATAAAACATTATTATCTAAAATATATAAAGAACTTCTACAACTCAACATTCCAAAAACAAATCATCCAATTTAAAAAAGGGCAGAAGACACAGACATTTCTCCAAAGAAGACATACAAAATGGCCAGCAGACACAGGAAAAGATGCTCAACATAACTTTTCATCAGGAAAATGCAAATCAAAACTACAAGGAGATATCACCTCACACCTGTCAGAATGGCTAAATGAACAACACAAGAAACAAGAGGGGTTGGTGAGGATGTGGGGAAAAAGGAACCCTCTTGCACTGTTGGTGGGAATGCAAACTGGAGAGGCCACTGTGCAAATCAGAATAGAGGTTACTCAAAAAGATAAAAATAGAACTGCCCTATGATCCACCAATTACAATACTGGGTGTTTACCCAAAAAAATTCAAACACACTACTTCAAAGGGATACATCCACTCCTGTGTTTAAAGCAACATTATTTACAATAGCCAAGATATGGAAGCAGCCCACATGTCCAACAATAGACGAATGGATAAAGAAGACGTGGTACACACACAGGAATATTATTCAGCCATAAAAAGAATGAAATCTTGCCATTTGCAATGACATGGGTGGAGCTAGAGAGTATCATACAAAGTGAAATTCAGTCACAGAAAGACAAATATGATTTCACTCGTATGTAGACTTTAAGAAACAAATGAACAGAGGAGACAGAGAGATTGAGAAACCAAAAAAAAAAAACAGAATTTTAGCTACAGAGAACAAACTGATGATTGCCGGAGGGGAGGGGTTGAGGGAAATAAGTGATGGGTATTAAGGAGTGCACTTGTTGTGATGAACACCCGGTGATCATAATAAAAACTTTAAAATAACACTGGAGCAATAGAAAAGACGATGTAAATACTTTTAATAAGCCTTAAAATATAATATCTTTAAAGTTGTAAAATGACCTCCATTTTTTTCTTCTACCATATAAAGAATCAAAATCACAAGAATAAAAGCAAAAACTACACATAAAAGTGAAATATCCAAATATAAGCCAGGGCCTTTTTCACACAGTTTCAAAGAGAGTCCATCAATTAAAAATGATTTTTAAAATAGAAACTTAATATTTGTGTTTTTTGGAAGAACACTGAAAAAGATCCAGTTCATAGGCTATTGCAATGCTTCAAAATACTTTTCTCTTGCCTCCAATTTCTAGATCTCCTAAAGCTGTGTCAGAGGGTTTTCTTACAGACCCCCCAACTCTTCAACCTATCCTCCATCTGCCCCAGAACCCACCCTTAAAGCCCTCTTCTGGGGGCACTCCCTTACTTTTTTCTCCCCTCCACCTGCTCTTTCAAGAGAGCGCCCAGGAATACTCTGGAGAACACAGTTAAAGTACCTTTTTCTCTTTTTCAACATATGACAGAGTGAATAACATCTTACTATTTGTAGTACTTTGCTCTAATAATAGCTATACTTCCATTTTTCCATTGGAAAAACAATGCCGAGGTAAGGAGGATTTTGAGCTATCCACAACTACTTCACCTAGCTTAAATGGCCCTAAAAACAATGCATCCACTTAATTTCTCCTGCCTGGGCACATTCTTTAGCTATTGTCCATTTTAGCTACAACTATGTACACACTATCACACACACACACACACACACACACACACACACGTTTAAGGAGGGAAAAGGAGCAAATAAACGCTGTGAATGGAAAAGGAACGCCTGACTAATGAGAATAAAAAAAGAATTAGACAACTCCATTTTCCTAGCTAAGTTGTGCCTGTCTGTGTGTACAAGTGTGTGTGTATGTTCCAGGTGTGTATGTGTGCATTTGTGGGGCTAGTGACTGGTCTTTTCACTTAAATTAGGGAAATGTAAACCCTCCTTTATTTCACTGAATTAGTTCTAAATGACCATATATCCTTTTTCCCTGCAAGTTTGGTCTTAATGAAAAACAGGAATTTCACATGGATAAATCCATTATGCAATTTTAATTAAACTCATTAAAGATATAAAAATGGTCCAACCAAAAGACATATATTTAATGACAGCCAAATTAATATTTTAAACTAAATTGAGGAATTTAGCAAATTTCGAACCCTACATAGTGCCCATTTTGTAGGACTAAAACCAATGAAGTCTCTACCTCACCATAATAGCAAATGACGCGTATTAACAAAAGTGTATCCGCCTTCCTCGAACAGCATCGATTTAACTCTTAGATAAAGCCATTTAGACTCACCACAATAAAACAGGTAAAACATATTTCGCACAATAAAGTTGAATTTTCCAATATAAAATAGTGTTTTTTTTAAAGTTACATGACTCAAATTTTCAAGACATTGCTTTCTTTTCTATATCTGCTTAGATACTGTTAAATGGTACTCAGTAAGGTTCAAAATAAATATAAAAATATATGAGGATCAACTGGCCTAAAATGGGAATGTGTTCTGGGCAAATAAAGAAAGCAAAGTTAATCTTTGGGGACCCTTTATTTGCTGATCCCTTGGGTTTGGGGGGACACCTGTACTCCCTCAACGAATTTCTTCTACCCTGACAGGTGTCATTAATTTCATTCTATATAGAGTGTCTCTAGAGAAAAAGATGGCACTCTCTGAGAAAAGATGCTCTTCTTAATATATCCTATATTCCAAATGCTTCCATACATTTTTTTGTCTACCCACATTTGCTAGTCCCCTGGGCTTTATTTTACCCATTCAAAATGTACTTCTGAAAATAACTAGAAGCATGCTACTCTGGATGGTGCTGGTCTAGCAGGGAGACATAGTCCACTGTCAGTATAAAACCTGATGGTTTCGTGCACGATGCAAGATGATAGAAGCAGGTGGGGATATATTTGGTGAGAAGGTGCTGACTGAGCCTGCAGCACAGACCATAAAGAGCCCTTGGAGCTTTGACAAAGGCTCTTGAAAATCAGGTACTCTGGTGTCTGTCTCAAGTGCCCTTGGCTCATCAGTTAGAATAGTTTACCAATAACCAGGATGCAGCTCAGATAACTAACATAGCCAGTGGCTCCTCTACCCCAGAGGAGGAGGTGTCCCAGGCACGGCGCCTCAGTAACACTGCCCTGCCTCCAGCAAAGCTGTCTGCTCACCCTTCATACCGGGGTTCCTCACTCTTGGAGCTCGTTGTCTCCCATTTTGCTCAGAGCAACCTCAGTGAGAAAATCCAATTAGCTAGTTTGGGTCACATAATTCATCCTCAACCTAATAAGAGCAACATGCAGCCCTGTAAGAGGCCCAGGCGAAGCAGCATGCCCCTTCCCACAGTCAGGGTTAATTATCAAGAGAAATGAGAGGAGGAATCTTGTGTAACAGACAAGCAGCAAAAACAGCTAACGTGTTCCACTACCGAAGGCACAGAACATATCCGTTGCTGGTTGCCCTGGGTTTGGGGTTTAATCTTGCCCTTGAGAATGAAAGCAAAGAAGGCAGGAGGGATGCAGGAAGAGAGAGAGGAACTAGGGTTCCCAAGGTGGCCAGACCACGCCACCTGCCTCACTTACTTACATGGAAAATGGGTCAATGGGCAGGGGGTGATCTCCAAGCCACTGGCCTTATGTTCTTTTCTCTGCTATCTGTTCCTCTTTTTTCCAACATTAAAAAAAAAAATCGGGTGCTTTGACAATCTGGGGATTTCCACCTGCCGCCATGGTTGGCACTTCCTGTTATAAATGCTTTGCCCACAATATTAACTGGCATTCAGCTCACTTTCCTTCCTGCATTTATTTTTTCCCTCCTGTTTTAAAAAAGGAAATAGAAAGAGATTGAGGCCACATAAATTTGCTTCACATAAACATAGTCACAGAGAATTTCCCACTGCAATCTAGTCTGCCGTGAACTTTGAGCATCGCATCTGTGAGACATTTCCAGTTTTCTCTAGCTATGGGACCACCCCATAGCACCCTGGAGCACGCTGGCCCTGGAGGAGGGAGGTCTATGAGCATCCAGCTCCACTGTGTACTAGAGGTTTCCAAGCCACTTGAAATCTCATTGTCCTTATGAAAATCAAAACACTGCCTCTTCTCTCACAGGAGAAGTGTAAGGATGAGGCAAGACCAAAAATGCAAATGCGTAATAAATAATGAAGAGGGAGACATGATGCGTGAAAGTGGGTCAGCAGTACTCATTCCATAAAGGCAATGTTGGAAGGAGCACCACGGGACCAGTCTTATCTGTCCCAGGGTAACCTCAAATGTGACCTCCACCCTGGAATGCGCCTGCCCAGAAACAGCCATCCAAGACACAGGTGTCTCCGGATGCCGGGCCTTCTTACCACTATTTTCAGGACTAGACACTCTTTGTTCATGCCATCTTTCCTAATGACCCCACTAGCCTTGCTTACCTCCCTGCAGAGGAGGAGCATGACAGTCCCACTGCTTAGACTTCAACTGCCCCAGAATTCTCTGGTTAGCAGATCGCTGTCCAGTGACATTCCTCTGTTATAGGAATGCCTCAATCCAGGCTCTGGATGTTGTTTCCTGTCTCTGCTTTTCTGAGTAAATGGATAAAAAAAAGGGGGCACCTGGGTGGCTCAGAGGTTGAGCATCCACCTTCAGCTCAGGTCGTGATCCCAGGGTCCTGGGATTGAGTCCTGTATCGGGCTCCCCACAGGGAGCTTGCTTCTCCCTCTGCCTATGTCTCTGCTTCTCTCTGTGTGTCTCTCATGAAGAAATAAGTAAAATCTTTAAAAAAAAGTAAATAAATAAAAATAAATGGATAAAAATGTGGTCCATACAGGAGTTAGGTGAAGGGAAGATTAAAAAATAGCGTTAAAACTCTCCATTATGTAGTGTTTCCTGTAGGCAAAGCATGCTGCCAACGGCTCTACCTATATTTTTCCTTGTTATCCTGCCTGCAAAATTTTTAGATACTTAATACTACATGTGAGTAAACGAACATGGAGACAATAGCCTACCTAGGGTCACTGGGCTGGTGAATGGCAGCACCAGACTGGCCTGGGTCTCTACGCAGTGTCCTTCACACACGAACTAAGCTGTGTTTCTCAAAGTGTAGCCCTGAACTGCCCGGGCCTCCCCCGGGAGATGGTTAGGAATGCAGACACTCAGCCCTCCCCCAGAGAATTACTAAATCAGAATCTGAATCGTGACATCATCCCAGAGGGAGTCACATGCAAGCTAAGGTTTGAGAGGCACTGTTAGATTTTGATAGGCTTTAAGTAGATAAGGGAAGGGGTAAGAAAGAGGAATTCTAGTTAAACTGTTGGAGGACTTCGGGAAACAGAACTGTCATGATTGAGCACAGCCGATTCTAGTCAGCTACCTTCTGTTCAGCTGTTGGACCGTAGCATCGATAATTGCACAGCGTCTTATTGTGCTTATGAGAAAAAAGTGTACCCACTTCTTGTAGGAGACTATTGATCTATGGCAGAGAAGGAAACATTTTGAAAGGTTTGATTAAAAATACAAATTTTTAGCGGAGAAGTAAATGGACACCCACAGGCCTCACATTAAAGGTTTTCCATTCACCCTGTCTTTTTTTAGAACCACGTTGCTGAGAAAGAATAAAATGCAGAGGTTAATGACTCTTGCAAAAGGCTCTTGTTAATCGATTGCCACCAGGACTGGATTTTTGCATGTGTGTCCCGGTAGACATTCAAACTGCCAACACTGAAACTATGCATAGTACACCGAGCAAAAAAAAAATGCTATAAAATTAAAAAGACAATAAATTTAGAATCACTGAAACTAAAGTGCTTCTTTGGAGAGTTCAGTCTGTGTATTACCCAGAGAACGGGAGTTCGAGGACCCTTGAGGCAGGATGAAAAATAAGAGTGTTTTTCCCCCATAGTGATTCACTGCTATATGCAGGCCAATCAAAAAATTCCTCAGACAACCCTCTATGAATGAAAATTTGAATCCGCTGTGGGGGACATGAAAACAAGTTGCCAAATTCAGCAAAATGTTTTCACAAATGTAATCCACTTTACAACTGGAGTTTTGGGGTCTTGGCCAGCAGGAGACGAAGTCACATTAATTCTGATTGAAATGGACTGCCAGCTACCCTGTCTCTTGGTCCTAATCTCTCCTAAGCGAGGTGGGTTGTGAGGGAGGCAGGTGAGGGTGAAGGAGGCAGGATGCAGGGACAGCTGGGGACCAGCTGAAATCAAAGGGTGGCCTGTGACCAGTAGGGGGTAGACAGGGGACCTGGTCAATTTCGAGCAACGCTGTTTATTTCTGATCTGGAAACGGGAAGGAAACAGCTGTGCTTTGAGCCCGGGTCCCTGTGTAAACCTCAGGACTGGCCATAGCTCATTTGTTTCCTAATGAAATCCAGAGTGGACACTTTTATATGGAGAGTCTCTATAATCTCCAGTCCAACAAAAGTCCACATCAACATCTGGCCCTGCAGAGAAGCCCAATACATCATTTCCAAAAATGCAGGGATCCTGCAAAGATTGATTCAGCCAGTGAAAGGCCGCTTGCAAATCTCTGCGGAGTGAAGGGGCAACTTTATTTAAAATAGCCCTAAAACTCAAAAAGGAAGACTTTCATTCCTCTGGGCTGATCCCAGATTTTTTGCGTAGGCCACATGGACTCTACTCTTCAGAGGTTTTAGTTTTATTAAATGTGTGTTCCACAAACATTCTCTACTCAGGTTATTGGTTTGCAGACTGTCGGTGGTGAGCGAGGCAGTGCGTTGTATTGCCTTGGACAGCTCCCGGCCCATCCTGGGGCAGGAAGTGCCTCCTGGCTCATCCTGGGGTGGTCTGGCTCTGCAACTTAGGTGTTGGCCCACTGGCTCCTCTCTGAAGCCTCTGTGGAAAATCTCCTTCTATGTTCAGTGAGGATGCCTGTAGAGTCCAGCTCCTGTCCTGGAGGAACTGAGGTCCCTGCTTCCTTGCTAGTCATCTACTGGGCCGGATCTTAGTTCTCAGAGGTCTTCCCCTGGTCGGTATGTTTAGCACCTAACCTCAGAACTGCAAAGGCACTTGGAATCGTACTCACACTTGGAATCTTTGTGACTTCTTCAGCTGCATCTCTCTTGCTGCCAGCTAGAGAGCTCTCTTCTTTCAATGGCTCATGTGATTAGATCCAACCCATCTGAGAAATCCAGGATACTTTGCCTATTTTAACATCCATCATCATAATTACATCTTCAAGTCTCTTTGCCGTGTAATGTAACGTACTCAAAGGTTCCAGGGATCAGGGCATGGACATTTTAGGGGGAAGGTAGGGGTATTAATCTGCCTACCACCATCTCAGAGTAAGGACAGGTGAAAAATTGCAATGCACAACTGTCGCACCATGAAAAATCACCTCTGGAGGTATCTTGATAGGATGATCATGTAGCAAATATTCATTTTTATAGGCCTATTGAATTTTTAGAATTATAAATATTTTATCTTTAAAGTAGCATAACATGGAGCACCTGGGTAGCTCAGTTGATTAAGCATCTGACTCTTGTTTTTGGCTCAGGTCATGATCTGAGTCCTGGTTTTGAGCCCCATGTCTGGGTCCACAGAGTCTGCTTACGATTCTCTCTCCTTCTCCACCCCACTTTCTGCTAAAAAAAACAAAAAACATAAAAAAACCAACCACCATAACATCTTGTCCTGTGTTTAATACTGTGCATCATAGGATTACTATGAATTTGTGTGAGTCTGAATTTTTCTCTTTAATCCAAGATTTATATCATACTAGCTTTTCAGATTAAAAAGCTGAAATTTGGAAAGGATAAGTAATTTGTCTAAGTTTTCATGGTAAATGCATCTAGAAATATCCCCTGAACAGAGGCATTCTGAACCCCAATCCAGAGTTTACTATATCATATCCACTCGCACAAAAAATGTTGTCTGTAGAAACCACAATGAGGTAAATGCATAACAAATGGGGGAAAAATACATCCTGATGTAGCTCTCTAAATATTATCAATATACAAAAATTACAAGTCCCCCCAATATTTGGTAAAAATAGAAATGAAATGAAATGCCTGAAATCTTTTTGCAGATTATAAAATTCAAACATTTACCACCACCACCCAAAAGAGGAGGAATTATAGACATTCTCTAACCTTTATTTATTGAAACCACCCAAGTCCATCAGGTAAAAATTTAATAGCAACTACTGGCTTTTTTTTTTTTCCTGGCTTCTTTTCCCATTTAAAAGTTGCTTAATTGACAGAGGAGGGACGTGAAATCTAGGTCATGGGTATTTCTTTGTGAATGCTTAACCTCCAAATGTCAGGTTCAAATATTGATAAATGAAGAAAACTCTCATGGCTGCTTCAGAGACCCCGGGGAAAGAGTAGTTTCTTATTATAATCTGACCAAATATATCCAAGCACTGGTACACAGAATTTATCTCGAATGAGATTTGGTATTTCAACATATTTTTATGATCTATCTTAATATGAAAAGGTAGATATGATGCAAATACTTTTAGAAATTAATAAAACCTTTTACTTAAAGTATCCTATGAGTGGCTGATAGAGGATGAGAAATTTGCTGTTGATCACGTAATTAGTTGTGTTTAAAACATTTCAAATAAAGTGCATTGAAAAAAAATTGAAAAAAAAAATAAAGTGCGTTGAGAGTCAGAAATCATACTGGGGTGGGGGAGAAGCACATAATAGTACAACAATAGGAGAATGCAATTTCCAAATCATTTTCAGGTTAAATAAAAACCCTTTTCTGGATGTATTAATTTCCTATGACTAATATCACAAGATGGTAAGAGCCAGAATAATATAAGCTGTAGTTAACTGACAGTAAAAAATAATTTTGCCATGTCACTGGCAGGGTTTTAGACTATGGAGAAAAGAAGAAAGATTTGAAAAAGAATAGGAATGTAGCTGTCTCACTCAGCACCAAACCGTCAATGTCAGTGTCCACACTTGGAAAGAGAGCAGATGAAAAACGATGAAAAATTGTCTCTGACCACAATTTTAAGCAAAAATAAATACAGAAGAAAAAGAAGTTTCCCTTCAAACAATCCAGACATGACTCAGGCGGAGAACAAATGTTGATTTGAATTCAACTGTGTATTTTCTCACTAAAGGAGGTTGTCTGCATAATCTGGTTCAACTATTTTCTGGGGAAAAATTGCAACACTCGCAGGTGAAAGACTGGCCTCCCCTCAGCTCCAGGTCTTCGGATTTCCACATTAGTGCTTATTTCACGGAGTCAGGCAAGTAGTGGAAAACAAATTTGATAAATAACACAGCAGGCAGTAAATAACAAACACTTCTATTAAAAATTTAAAAATCCAGAAATTGTCCTAAAATTCTTTTCTTTTACTTTCTACTTCATTGAAGACTCTCCTTCTCCAGTCAATGATACTAGTTTTTCAATAAAGAGCAATCAATATACATTCATTAAATATCTCCCGTGACTAGAATATGCTCCATATAGCAAAAGAAATACTATTTCAATCTTTAACCAAACAGCATCATTCCAGTGATGATTTGAGATTCCAGAAGATCGACAGTGCTATGTAATCTGATCCTGCGTGGCATTTTCGAGGACTCTTCTGTGTTAAAAATATTTTAAAGATTTTTTATTCTATAGAAGTATTTTGGGGTAAATAAAAATTTTCTAAAAAGCCAAAGATATTTTTTTATTTCCCCCTGATTCCCCAATACCATTGTGGAAAATAACTATTAGACAGTCTTATGTGTGTGTATGCACACATATACACACACAATCTAATGCCACATGTGTGTACATATTAATATACACATATATAGTACATATACACAGAATACATCTATATCTTAAAAATGGCTACAGAGTATTATATTGAGTGAATATTTATAACAGAAACTATCTTAACCAACTTTCATTTAACTAATTCATCAACTTCCCTTCCCTTTGCAAACATGCTAGCAGCCACTCACTACCTGCTGATAATTTGCCAGTAGGTTTATCATGGTGTGGCCCCACCCCTCCACTCCACCATCTGTCTACCAATAGTTCTGTGTGTTACTAATGCACATTATATTTGTTAGTGTAATTATGTAATTTAATTAGGCATAATATAATATAATTGAACATGAGTATGAAAAGAAGGGGATATGTTTCTCCAATAGCTATATTTTTTCATAAATTTATTTTTTATTGGCGTTCAATTTGCCAACATACAGAATAACACCCAGTGCTCATCCCATCAAGTGCCCCCCTCAGTGCCCATCACCCAGTCACCCCCACCCCCCGCCCACCTCCCCTTCCACCACCCCTAGTTTGTTTCCCAGAGTTAGGAGTCTTTCATGTTCTGTCTCCCTTTCTGATATTTCACACTCATTTTTTCTCCTTCCCCCTTTATTCCCTTTCACTATTTTTATATTCCCCAAATGAATGAGACAATATAATGTTTGTCCTTCTCCAATTGACTTGTTTCACTCAGCATAATACCCTCCAGTTCCATCCATGTTGAAGCAAATGGTGGGTATTTGTCGTTTCTAATGGCTGAATAATATTCCATTGTATACATAGACCACATCGTCTTTATCCATTCATCTTTCGATGGACACCGAGGCTCCTTCCACAGTTTGGCTATTGTGGACATTGCTGCTAGAAACATTAGGGTGCAGGTGTCCTGGCGTTTCACTGCATCTGTATCTTTGGGGTAAATCCCCAGCAGTGCAATTGCTGGGTCATAGGGCAGATCTATTTTTAACAATTTGAGGAACCTCCACACAGTTTTCCACAGTGCCTGCACCAGTTCACATTCCCACCAACAGTGCAGGAGGGTTCCCCTTTCTCCACATCCTCTCCAACATTTGTGGTTTCCTGCTTTGCTAATTTTCCCCATTCTCACTGGTGTGAGGTGGTATCTCATTGTGGTTTTGATTTGTATTTCCCTGACGGCAAGTGATGCAGAGCATTTTCTCATGTGCATGTTGGGCATGTCTATGTCTTCCCCTGTGAGATTTCTCTTCATGTCGTTTGCCCATTTCATGATTGGATTGTTTGTTTCTTTGCTGTTGAGTTTAATAAGTTCTTTATAGATCTTGGATACTAGCCCTTTATCTGATACATCATTTGCAAATATCTTCTCCCATTCTGTAGGTTGTCTTTTAGTTTTGTTGACTTTTGCACAGCTTTGCTGTGCAAAAGCTTCTTATCTTGATGAAGTCCCAATAGTTCATTTTTGCTTTTGTTTCTTTTGCCTTTGTGGATGTATCTTGCCAGAAGTTACTGTGGCCAAGTTCAAGAAAGGTGTTGCTTGTGTTCTCCTCTAGGATTTTGATGGAATCTTGTCTCACATTAAGATCTTTCATCCATTTTGAGTTTATCTTTGTGTATGGTGCAAGAGAATGGTCTTGTTTCATTCTTCTCCAACAGCTATATTTAATGCATTGCGAAGATTCTATTAGGAGGTTTACAAAAGTGAAAGGAAAGAAGTGTGAAGGGAGATTACAAAATTATAAATGTGTAATCCTATGTATTCATTTTGTTCACGTGCATTGTAGTTTTTGGTCCTGCTTAGTTATATACATTCTGACTAAAACAATTCCCAGCCAACAACCCTGAAACTTAACTTAAAACCGCAGGACTGTATGCCTTGCCCACATTTCCCATCTACCTTGAGCTGTGGAAGACCCTGTTCCATGTTCCTCTCACACCGTGTCTTGGGTCCTTGAAGCATACACCACCGGGAACATGTGTTTTCACCCTGTAACAGGAAATAGGAGAAAAATTGTCAGCTCTGGCTGTTAAGTATTTCCCCTTAGAAATGAGGCATTTCACTTCTATTTGCAATACCAAAGCAAGTCACATCGACTAACCTAACTGCATCATGGATGTGTAATCCTTCCTCCTGACCCAAAGGAGAAGGCAGGGGATTCTGGTGAACCATAATAATGCTTTTTAGACAAGTGTTATCTGGGGATTGTGGATCAAGCTTTAGATATCAATTCATACAAAAGTTGGTGTTGTGGCGTCCAGTCCATACAGAGAAGAAGGGCTTGGCTGACATCTTTTATCAATTTCTCTATATTTTTCTTAACTAGTTAAGATTTATCCTTTAGTATCCGCTCATGGAAATATGCTACTTATGGGATGTATATTTTCTTCATTTCTGTCTACATCTAAAAATACTCTCTGTTGCCTTTTACTGAAAAGACAGTTTGGCTTAGTACAAAACCCTTGGATCTCCATTTTCTTGAGGATATTATAGGCAAAGTTCTGGTAGCTTTCATTACTAAGTATTATAAAGAAGAACTGATTAGCTTGCCGGAGATTTCTTCTGTGTAGAGGACTTGATTTTCCGTCAAATGCCTCAAGGACTTTTAATGTTTATAAATTTATGGGCATATATCTCATATTTGAGCATTATTCCAATTATTTTCTCTCATGTGGGGCATGCTTTCAAGATAAATAGCCAAGTTACCTTTTATTTTGGGAAAATTTTCTTGAACAATATCTATAAATGTTTTATTCATATTTTTTTCTGAAATGCCAATCATGCATGTATTGTATTTCTCCTGACTTCATACCTATCATTTTTTCTCAAGTTATCATTCATAAATCTTTGTTGGATACATGTTTTTCCCCTCCCTGAAAGACAGCATAATGATTAAAAGTGTCAACTCTCAATTCAGGCTTCTTGAATTGGAATTCTAGTTTCTAACTTTGGTGAGTTATTTAAATACTTTTGCTTTATTCTTGTACAGGTGATTAATAATAGTACCTACCTACTTCACAGGGTTACAGCAAACATTAAGCAAGACAATGCATATAAAATACTTAAAATAGTTCCAGGCGCATTTAAGCATTATGTATTTGCTGACAATGTTATTTTTTGGATCCTGTCCTCCTAGCTCTTTACTGTGCTTCCAACAATATCAATTTCCCGGTTCGCTGCTTCCAATGTGGTCTTCACTCCTGTTTATTTTACTATTCAACATATTTTGTGAACAGTGCCAGCTTATACTTTACCTCCTCCTGTTTTCTGACCATTACTTCTTTCTGCTCTGCTTTGAGATCAGCTTTAGAGATGTAGGAGATTCATTTTCTTGTAGTATCTTTGCATACATTTTCTTTCTGATTTCCTTTATTTTTGAATGAAGGGAATTCTTTCAGAAGAAGCTGTCATCTGGAGCTTTATTTGGTGAGAAGGCATGACATCTCTGGCCCAGAGGGATGTGCTGATTTGAAGGTAGATTATAGTGAACACTGTGGTTGTTCAGTAGAACATAATTTCTTATTGTAATGAACGTGTGACTTTTCCAGGCATTTGGAATTCCATTGTTTCCTGGAAGAACAGGTAGGTCTTTGAAAGTAGATATGACTGGTATGGAGACATGGCTGTTAGGGAGGTAATTAGAACAAGAGACCTTGTAAGCAATGGTAGAAGAATAGTAAAATGTGTTGTGTGTTGAAGCAATGTGGAAGGAGAACCATAACTCATTGAAAAGCATCTGTATCTCCCATATTTTTCCCCACAAGATGCTCAAGATATATGACTTCCAGTAATTATTTACTTATATAATCATAGTAATCTTCTGACAGTTATGAGAGAGGGGACCCAGGCATTTTCTTCACAGCTCTGTTACTCTTTACTCAGGAGAGATGTACGTGCAGGTGATTCTTGTTTTAGCCAATGTTATAGTTCTGACAGGTGATTTTTTAGAATCTTTTGATTCTCTATAAAATAGTGGCATGTTCTAGTTAATAGTCTTTTAGAATTATTTGGTGTATTACATGCTACACATTTTATGGTGCTGTATCTTGGGGATAAATATCTTTCACAGAATACATTATTTTTTAAAAGTTACAAAAGCATTTGTAACATGACCACTCCATATATTAGCATTTAGTTCTTTGTGGCTATATGCATATCAGATACAGGATTTATCATAATATATACTCAGCAAAGGCAAAGAATTTTGTTTTGTTCAGCCAGTGTGCCTGACATATAGTATGGATGATTTCTTCATTTGGAAACCAAACACAAAGAAAATGACAATATGTGTAAAATTTCTATATGTGAAATAAGCATCTTGACAATTTTTTTTCATTTTGACAAATTTTAATGAACTACAAATAGAATTCAATAATAGTCATGGTAAATTATAAAGATCTATAAGACCATCAAGCCAACCATTGTGACTTGAAACATTTACTGCTCACTTAGAGAGACTGCATGTGGCCAGAATCAAATAGTTTCTAAAAAAAAAAAAAAAATGCATACAATCACAGGGTGGGTGTTCTTCACTATTCCTCCCTTTCTGTTTCATTATACAAATATTTACTGACCTCTTCTCCAAATACATATAGAAAAGAATCCAGACCCTGATGATTATATGGAAAAGGATACCTTGAAATTTATACAATCCCTGCCGACAAGTACTCAATTTCTGGAGGGTAAATAAGCACATAAATACTTATAATAAAAAGGGATGAAGGTAAAAATTAGCATATACATCAAGAGTTATGGAAACATGGAGAAAATCTGGACAAAACCCGAGGTAAAGGTTGCATGGAGAAAGCCTGGGTTGAGAATGTGTTCAAGGATAGGTGGGAGGATAAATGGCAGGAAAGGGCATTCAGGCTAAAAGATATAAATATGAATCTGAAGCAAAACTGAACAACACTGTTGCCCCTGGCACAGGGAAAACTTTGGTGAGATGATCACAGGAAGTGAGGGAGATAATGACACGTAGACATCTCAGTGAAGACGGTATGTCACTGAGAAGGGCATTTATCTGACTGAGGGCCATCTAAAAACTAGGGGGTATTTCTCCCCAAATGAAGCTGTGTTGGACTTGATTGGAGATGGCATGGTGCTGGTGTTGGTGAACCACATCATAGTTCTCCACTGGCATTTGTGCTGTTCCCTTGGCCTTTGCCTTTCTCCTGTGGCTGCAATATAGTTGCCAGACTTCAAACTTCATGTTCTCAAGCCATGGCATTCAAAAGCTAAAATCAAAGATGTGTCTCCATTTAGAGAGGAAATCTCTGCCACAAGCTCCCAGGAAATTTTCTCAAATGTGTAACACCATAGAAAAGGAATACATGTCCAATCCTGACCAAGCGAGATAAAGGGGGTCTTTCCCAGACACCTCATAAAATTGGTTTCTGTAGACAAAGAAGGGGGGAGAGATTAGGGTGGGCCATAAACCATGTTTATCACATGTGGTTTGGGGGATTATGAAATCATTATTTCACACGCTAATCAGATAGTGGGGCTTTATCAGATAGTGAATGGATAACCATTGAAAGATGTGGGTAGGAAGTCCACCATCACAAGAGTTGTAATTTAGACAGAAGATAACCATTGGTAATGTGGACAGGAGCCTTGGGAGGAAAAGAAGAATGAGAAAGAAATGTGAAGCACTCACAGTAGGTTGGGTGAGGGAAGGTGAGGGCTGGAAGTGGGCAGAATCAAGGATGGAAGACAGTAAAGGTTTCGTGATGATATTTTCTTGATAGTATGAAAAGAAATAGGTTGGCTGGGTGTTAGAAAGTGCACTGAAGAGGAAGAAGAGTCAAAGTTCTCAAAGGTGGTTTTTCTGGTTTTGGTCTTTGTTTTTATGTTGTCATTAATTGCTGAGGTCAATGGAAAGGAAAGGATATGCACAGATGTTAGAGACTCTCTAGCTAGTGGATAAGGCAAGGAGTTTGGGTTTTGATTTGGGGGGATTGCAGTACCTGAGGCATAAAAATCACCAGTTAAGCTAGAGATGTACTAGTTAATGACACCAAATACCTTTATTTACCCTATGGTTTTGTTTAAAACAGGCAGAGAGGAGGAACCAGGGCAGCATCTGGAGGAGACCAAACATCACCATCTCAATGTTAAAATATCCAGAGCAAAGGTATGTAAGATGGAAAAGAAAGTAGGAAACATAGTATCACAAAATCTAAGATGAGAATTTAAAAAAGAAAAGGACAGTGAAGACTACCAAATAGCATGAGGGTCAAATAGAAAAGAATTAGGAAAAGTATATAAATGTAGAAATTAGGAGATTCTTAATAATACTATTGACGGCAGACCTAATGGAATGTTAGGTTTAAAACCCAGAAGGCAGGTGGTAATAGCACAACTAGAAGGTTGGAAGTAGGGAAACTGATATTATTTCTAAAAGTTTGCAGAAATGTGAATACGAAAAGTATTCTGTGAAGATGGGGAGGGCCAAATAAGAATTCTAAAAGAAGAGGTTTATGGATATCTATAGACAGGGGAAAAGGAAAATCCTAAGGATGATATAGAGGGGCTATATTGAAGTAGCATGGGTCTTTGGACCAATGAAAACGGCCCAGAAAAATAAATCAAACTTGGGGAAAAAAGTAGGGGCACATTATTTAAAAAAAAAAAAAAAATTGATAAAGTATATACTGGTTGGTGAAAAAGTGATGGCACAGATGGTTAAGAGTCTGACTCTTCCTTTTGTCTCAGGTCGTAATCTCAGGGTCGTGAGTTCAAGCCCCGCATCAGACTCCCTCTCCCCTGTTTGCTTGTTCTCTCTCTTTCTAAAATATTTTGGGGGGGACAACTTCAGTGGTCCAGGGGTTTAGCATCACCTTCCGCCCAGGGCATGATCCTGGAGACCCGGGATCAAGTCCCACATCGGGGCTCCCTGCACGGAGCCTGCTTGTCCCTCTTCCTGTCTCTGCCTCTCTCTCGCTTTGTGTCTTTCATGAATAAATAAACAAAATCTTAAATATAAATTATATATATATATATATATATATATATAATATATATTTAAGAATATCAGGAACCATAAAGACCTTAGACATAGAGTTTGCAGAGTTCTGACAAGTGAGTTCCCCATGTGACAATGCCCCGATCAGGTTATAGAAAAACCACAAATTCTTCTCCTGCACTTTCTTCTGCCCTCCTGCAGAGGAAACCACCATTCTAGCATGTATTTTTACCATCACGTGGTTTAACTTGTACTATAACTTCATATGGATGAAATCACACAGTGTGTACCATGTCATGTCTAGCTTCTTTAGTTCAAAGAACTAAAGATTTGTCCATGGCTCTGTATTCCATTTTCCTTCCTACTGAAGGCTTGTCTTCTGTTGTATCATCATACCATCATTTATTTATCCATTTGTGGGACTGTCTTTAGTATTTGATTACTAATAAAGTTGCAACAAACATTTGAGGGGAAGTCTTTTTCTCATATTTTCATTTTTCTTAAGTTAGCTGGAAGTGCAATTGGGGGATTATAAACTAGGTGAATGTTCAACCATTTAAAAACCTGCCAAACAGTTAGTGAAAGTAACTATACCTGTTTACACTCCAAGCAGGGATGCATGGTCTGACCCTCAGCAACATTTGATGGTGTCCCTCTTTTTCAAATTTTAGACCATTCAGTAGGTGGGTGGAGGTGTCCGTTGCAGCTATAATTTGCTTTCCAAGTAAGTATACTTGTAATCAGATCAGATGTCTCCACAAAATGAATTTTGCAACCAAAGATAAGAGTAGAGAGAGAATATTTGGGTTGATTTTAATATAAACTTTGAAAAATTAGATAATATAAATGAGATGAACAAATTGAACGCTCTAAAGAGTGTACAAAAGACAATATTTTCTAAGGCATCAAGGAGGGGATTGGAATTATAATGGAGGTGGACAGATGGTGGTGGATTAGGAAGAAGATGGGTCAATAGACTAGAAATCTTGACACTGAAGTTCAGAAAAGCGAGATGAGCAAATAGAGCAGAACCAATAAGTAGAAAGTTCAAGATTTCTGACAGTTTCAGGTGATGCAAAATCTAGTTTTCATATGGATGTAGTTTGCTAAAGGACAGAAGAAACAACTGTCATTTCAAGTGAAGGAAACCATGTGTGGTTCAAGCATTGAACACCATTGGCTCTATTGTATCACAAGAATTTATAAGCGGGCTGTCAAATGTAGAAGCTGAAGAGTGAAGGCGGTCGCATATTCGATTTTCAAGAGCAGCTCTCCAGCTAGTTCATAGAGCTCTCCTAATGCCATGACATGGCGGAGAATTTGGGCCATGGACTGAATCTTCTGAGATGTCTCCCTGTATATGAAGTATGTGGGACTCTCGGAGTTAGAACAATGGTTGGTTATACAACCTCTCTCTCCCCACACCCCTAGCAAAACTCAGAATCTACATTTGATTATCCTTTTTATACAATCTGGAAGCAATTATTTGTCTTCCATTCACCAGACAGAATGTGCTCAATATGAAGTCATGACTTTGAGTCACTTAAATGAATAGTTTGATGTAATTGTTCACATTCGTTAGTATTTGCAACCCTGAGCAGTTAGAAGTTGTGATCACAGAGTAAGTGTCTGGGTGGTGTTCTAGGAGGACTCTCAAGATGGATCAAACAACACTGCTGCTTGTTTTGGCCAGGACCAGGCTGGGGCACCCTTCAGACACTGGCATGAGAAACAGAAGACCTTCATTATTCATCAGAATCAGAAAGCCAGTTCTGTTGGCAACAGCCTAAGGGGGCCAATTATGACAGGATGGATAAACAACCCCATTCTCATTGGTACTGCCACATGCTGATCCACCACCATGGTGACAGCAAGTTAATATATTCATGGCACCCCTGGATCTTAATGGAAAAGACTCATCATTGCTTTGATTCCACTAAATAGAATCCCAGAAATAATTTTCAACTTCATCCATTTACTTGAAGTAGTTTATTCAACTGTACAATGAATGAGGCGAAAATTAATATCTCAATTTCTTGAGAAAGGATTTGGAGTTACTTAGACATGTTAAAGGAGTTTTCATCGTTTTGATTTAAATTAGATTGCTCTGTTTCTGAGGCTAGCATTCAAACATCTTCCTGGTTTTTCCTTGTTCTATGGTTAAATAATATGAATACCACATCTCTGAATACTATTATCATCAGAGACTAGGAAGGGAGAGGTAAGGCAAGAGCAGATGTTTAACTTGTAAAAAAGTGAAAATACCAATACATCTTAATAAATATCCTCTTTTGGTGATGAACCTGTGAGACAGGCTGATTTCCAATAAACTATTTTAGTCTTTTGGGGGATGTGTTTTTGACATAATATTTCCAGAAGAAAGTTTTAGGTTTTGATCACTATCTTGAAGTTTTATTTTTTTAAAAAAAAAAAATATTTATTTATTTATTTATTTATTTATTTATTTATTTGAGACAGAGAGAATGAGCAGTGGGGAGGGGTTAAGGAGAGAGAAAGAGAAAGAAGCAGACTCCCCACTGAGCAAGAAGCCTGATGCAGGACTCCATCCGAGGACCCTGAGATCATGACCTGAGCTGGAGGCAGATGCTCAACCACTGAGCCACCCAGGTGCCCCTAAGTTTTAATTTTTAAAAAGGCCTTCAAGAACATTTCTATTTTGAAGTTGATAGGACTCTCGTGTTTGAATAATGTATATAAAGTAACACAGAGTCAAGGGATCTGCCGTTCTAGGTCATGCTCACATTCTGTGTGCATACGAACATTTTCCTTCACAATCTGGCTGGTGGATGATAAATTGAAAGGAGATTTACGTTGTCAATTATGTCCAAATTTACTTTTAATACATCACGAAAATAGAACATGTCTTGAGAGAAGACAGTGTAAAATGACTTTCAAATTCTAAATTGCCTTACATATCTGGCAGGAGTCGCCTTGAGATAGGGACCTTTGTAGACTCCCACTGTGGAAAGGTACTGGCTCAGTCTGTTGTACAAGATGGTTTCATATGATTTCAAATGCACCTTCAAACCTTATTTCTGATGTGGTACTGGCCACACAAGTTCCTACTATGCCACACCTTCCCATGAAAAGCTTAACGTATTTAGTAATCAAGCACATCAAACAAAGCTCAACTCACTAGAGTTAACAATGTGGTTACAGCCCACCGAATCTTTTTCATCCCATTTTGGGGGTGATGAGCTAGAAGACATGGCCCCTTCTTTTCTGACCATGAGTGACCACACGATTGACATCCAGTTAATGGAAGGGAGTGGAAGTCATGGTTTCCTCCCAAACTGGAAACAAGTCAAATGTCCATCAGCAGAGAAATGGATCAGTAACTGTACACTCATATGTAACATCACCCAGCACAGAGGTAGCTGATGATTAATAAATGCAGCCACCTGGACGAATCGTAAAATAGTCGTTCTGAGTGAAAGAAGCCCACCAAAAAAGGCACATACTGTATTAGTCCATTAACATAAATGCTAGAAAATAAAAACTAACCTATAGTGTCAAAAAGCAAATGAATGCCTGCTCAGGGAGAAGATGTAAAAAAACCCCAGCAGGGCAGCTTTGTAAAGGAGTCTGGACAGACTTTTTGGTCCAATGGCCAGGTACTGTGTTGTGATTATGAGGATGTTTCCATAGGTTTATACATGTATCAAAATCTACCACACTGTACACTTTAAAAAGGTGTTGTTTATTGAATGTCAAGTATACCCCATTAAAGCTGTTTGAGAAGAGCTATGTACCTGAGTAAAGGGCCGGTTAAAATATATCCTAGGCATTTACAAAGGCAAAAAATGAAGATTTTGTGTATGAAGGTGCATTTGTGTGTATGAAGTGTTTGAAAATTAGTGTAAAAACTTGATGCTTACCTGCATCTCTTTATCATGGCAAGTCCATATTCCGTACTTCCTTTCAAATCGTATCTCCCATGGCTCCCAGCTTACACACACCCCACACTAAACTCCTCGCCTAGACCATGAAGCAGTTCCTATGTCCATTTTGTTCATAGGTTGCCTTCCTTTGCAGTTCATCTTTCTCCCTCCACTATGCATAAAGGCTCAAATGAACCTCACATTCTTTCTGGTATCTTCCCAAGTCGTGTTCTAATTTTTAAAAACATTTTAGTTCCAGGGACGCTTGGATGGCTCAGTGGTTGAGTATCTGCCTTCAGCTTAAGGCGTGATCCCAGGGTCCCGGGATCAAGTTCCACATTGGATTCCCTGCAGGGAGCCTGCTTCTTCCTCTGCCTATGTCTCTGCCTCTGTGTGTGTGTGTGTGTGTGTGTTTGTGTGTGTCTCATGAATAAATGAATAAAATCTTTCAAAGTAAATCAATAAAATAAAAACATTTTATTTTTTAGCATTTAGCATGCACTAAGTTTAGAATTGGTCATATGATATTAGGCCAAAGCAGGGGCGCTTTCATCTATCCCTTGTGCCCCGCAGCTAGCCTGGTTCAGGGTAGCTGCTAGGGATCCCCAAAGAGATCAGTGGATATAAAATACTGCATGAACAAATAATCTAATTAAAGAGTTTCCTAAAAAGAAATTACTTTTAGCAAGATAAATGGGGTAGCACTTCAATTCGAGTACTTCTGAAGGTCATAGCGGTCCCACCTAACAGGTGTTCTCATCCACCTTTACAAAGAAATTGAAGCTCAAAAAGATGAATGCTTCTTCTAAGGCCACGGGGCTAGCACAGGGCACAGTTGGAACTAAGAGCCAGGTTTGCTCCTGATTCTAAGTCTGCGCTGGGAGAGTGACAGAGGAATCTTCGTCTCTGCCTCAACACAGCAGTTTTTCAAGCCCTGCATGCATCCTTCACTGCACTTCTTCCGCATTTTATCTTCAGGAGTCATATTCATCTTCAACTCTCAATTTTTCTTCAAGACACTTCAAAGTTGGTTTTGGACACATGCACAGACTCCTATCAGCATGACTGTCTTTAACATTGTCCTTGACGTGCATGTACCTGGACCTTCAAAAGACCCCACTTGTTTTTGACACTTTCAAGCCATATTCCATATTTCCTCGCTATTAAAGTATACTTTAAATGAAACATGTAAAAATATTTAACAGAAATGTAGGACACAGAAACAAGGGGTCTATACATTCCCTAAGAAGGACTATTTAAGGAGATGTCTCCTGTCTCAGGAGGCCACATGTAGGGCATGGTATGAAAGGACGGTATTAGCAGAGAGGTGGTCACTTGGGGTTTTCTTAGAAATACAGTAACACAAAGGTTGTTCGAGAAGATAAATGCAGATGATCTGAAACCACAAGGTAATTCCAGCACCTGTACTGAGGCATGACTTCAGCACCTGGCCAGTTACCCAAGCTAGAAGCCAAAAGTCACACTGGGCTTCCTTCTCTCCCTCACTGACCATATCCTCCCTCAGCAAGCTCTGCTGGCGCTGCCTCCAGAATTCCTCGGGATCTGGAATCTCTTTTCCCACACAAGGCCACCACCCATTCCAACAATCATATTGTGTCATCCAAGGTGGTCATGGCCTTCTAATTGGTTTAGACAATTCTACTTTTTTTTTTTTAAGATTTTTTTATTTGAGAGAGAGAAAGAGTGAGAGAGCACAAGAGGGAAAGGGAGAAGCTGACTTCCTGCTGAGCAGGGAGCCTGATGCAGGGCTCAATCTCAGGACCCTGAGATCAGGACCTGAGCTGAAGACAGATGACTGACTGAGCCACCCAGGCATCCCTAGACAATTCCACTTTTGACTTCCTTTCTCTACCTGGAAGTCATTAGCAATCCTTTCAAAATACAAACCAGGTTATACTGCCACCTGCTTAAACCTCTAAAGGCCTTCCATCAAGCACAGGATGAAATCTAAACTCCTTACCATGTCTCCCAGGACCTGATGCAGCCTGACCCCACTGATTTCTGGTGTTCAGCTCACCAATGACCTGGCAGGGCCACCTGTGTGTCCATGCAACAGTTCCAAAGCAGGCATTGTCCTTGCTTACAGCAGAAGTGCCCATTTCTTTACAGAAACTTGTTCTGTGCAATTGTTCACTTCATGACCATTTCTAAGTCAAGGGCACTAGATTTTCTATCTCTGGTCTAGTTGGTTTTTTTTTTTAAATTTTTTTAATTTATTTATGATAGTCACAGAGAGAGAGAGAGAGGCAGAGACACAGGCAGAGGGAGGAGCAGGCTTCACACACCGGGATCCCGACATGGGATTCGATCCTGGGTCTCTAGGATCGCGCCCTGGGCCAAAGGCAGGCGCTAAACCGCTGTGCCACCCAGGGATCCCCTGGTCTAGTTGGTTTTAATGTCTTCCTGGATACTAACGATTAGTATCCCTATTTTGCCATTTGTAAAATTCCCTTGACTCTCATTCTAGACTCAGGCCACCTTATTGCCCAGGAGCTTAAAGAAGAGGGATTTACAGCTCAGAGCTCCAGGATGGTAGGGCATTCACTATGCTCCCCAACCTGACACACAGGCTTCTACCTTGAACCCTGTTCTATATCTGTTTCTAGGCTGTGCTTGCCCATCTATGGCTTTGATTTCAGTATCCAGCACAGAGATTTCAGGGCTCCTACCAGGTGCTATTTTATTGACATTGATCTTAAATTTCCAAATATGACTTCCTCTAGAGTTTCCAAACACTGGATCTCATTGTCTTGTCTACCTCAAAACTCTCTTCTCGAATCAAGAGATTCTTGAATCCCTACCTCTTCTGAGAACCATTCCCCTTTTTGTTTCAGTAATAGTTCTTTCTAATATTCTTGGATATAGTTAATGCTACATCTAAGAGTAAATTTATTTCAACTCTTAGAAGTTATTGTTATAATTAGATTGAAATATACTACTGTGAATATTAATGTGTAATTATGTTTTATAATAAATTTTGGAGGGAAAATTTTATTAAAGCATGCTCTAATTTGTTTCCTATGGACAAGACAAATAATGCTGTGTATGCTAAAGTAGTATTAAGTATGAAATAATACTAAGGTGGTATTAGCTTCCAATTCTAAACTAAAAAATTGATTCATATGTATTTTGTGAATTTAACTTAGATGTAAAAAAAAAAAACAAAATCAATTTAAAGTTATGTGGTTTAGTTTCAAAATACCTGCATCAATATTTAATGGATTAATCCACAGTTAATGTTATGTTTTAAAATATAAAATTCCTACCATCCTATTTTTGGCTAAAATAAAAAAAAAATCCTAAAAAAATTGAAAAAGTAACAATAAATCGCAAAGCCAGATACTTTTCAAAAGCCTTCCAGAAACTTGAGACAGTCTGCAAAATTCAGTAACAATGACCCCAGAATCTGTGATACTGGAATACTTAAGTGTAGTTTTATCTAAATTTAGTTTAATCTCTTCTTCTAGTGAAACCCGACACAAAGCTTAGACTGTCTGCCATATGTGATCTACTAACCGTCTCATGCTTGTATGACATCTCTATTAAGATTGTAAATTCCCCGAGGATACTATTCCCTTAGGTAATTTATTCCAATATATTTGCAAGTTTGATCTCAGCTGTCACTCAAAAGGACCAAGAAGATTTCCAAAATTAAAAATTAGAACCCAATTAATCTTTAGCATAACGTCAACATGTTTCATATTTCCTTCAGTGAGCCAAGAAATTTTGGAAGGTGACATCATGTCTGCAAAATGTCACACCCGGCAGGAAAGATTCTTTGACTAATTAGAGTAGCCCTTCGAGGTGATACTGTGCAGAAGTGTTGAAAATGTGCAGTTGTCCAAAAAGGGATAGATCCATTCACTCTTCTTCCACGTTATACAGTATCTGAAATCCATGCTCAGGAACCCACGATCTTATGAAAACATTCTGTTGTGGAGCACAGAGACCACATAGATTATATGGTTATCTTCCTGCTTCCCAGTATGTGCCTGAGAACAGAGTGAGAAGAGAGATTAGTAACTACAGATCTAGGGCAATGGAAGTTAAATGTAGCAAACCACAAGAGACTCTTAACTCTAGGGAGCAAACTGAGGGCTGTTGCAGGGGAGGTGGGGGAGGGACGGGGTAATGGACCAGAAGGAAGGCAAGTGATGGGCTGAGCAATGGGTGTTATATGCAACTGATGAATCACTAAATTCTACCCCTGAAACTAATAATATACTCTGTTAACTAAATTTGAATTTAAATAAATTTTTTTTTAAAAAAGAAAGTTAAATGTAGCAAACAGTTATTCTCATTGTGGGGAAGACCGATGAATTTTTGGCCCATTGAGAACTGCACACAAACCCTCATTTCCTTTCAGGCTACTTGCTCTGAGGAGGAGACTAAAGAGAGAATCATCACTCAGAAGTAGTTAAAAAGGCAAGCTCCTTGAATCGTAATAAAATATCATTGTATATTATGGTTTATTAAAACATTTATCAATTTTTGGCTGCAAGATTTTATAAGTTGATCAGAATGATATTAAACAGCATAAATATGTTGTTAAAGAACTTGCTTAACGCATGTGTCATTGCTAGAATAAACATGAAATAAAGACGGGGTTAATATAGGAAATATTTTTTTCTCCTAGAACCAATTCGTTCATAGGAAAATGTTGCCAAAAGCAATGTGTTCCAGTCACTAGGTCCATCTCATCTCTTCAAGAAAATAAATACGCTTTTAAAAATAGCTTGTGTTGGTATTTTGAAAAGCTTAAATAATTCATAAAATATACATTATGTGCTCCCTCTCTCTTAGTCGTCTCATTCTTTATAATATAAACAGAGATGTCTTTGTGAATAACTCTCAGAAATGGATGTGTAGACCACTGTCCAAAAATTGGCCCCGCATTTCCAGCCTCCCAGTGGCACCACTGCCTGGCTGTCTCAGGGAGACTTCTCAGAAGAGTGCTCCTGGTGGGGCTCACTACCTTCCTCCCCAAGCCTGCTGGGCTCCCTCGACTTTCTGTCCCATCTTCCACTAGGCTCAGGCCCAAGCCTCAGAACCACCCTGATCCTTCTTCCACAGTCTCTTGTGCCCATCTTGCCCTGTGTCCACAGCACCCCCTGCTCCAGTCTCTCCATCACAGTCCTCTCTCATCTCAATCGGGACACCGTTCTGCTAGGTGGTCCCACAAACTCCACTCCTTTCCCATCCAATCAGACCTGCTGCTATCTCCCAGTTCATCCTCAAAATACAACATTTCTGTCCACTTGTCTGCTGACCCCAGTGCTAGTGATCACAGCCCAGGCTCACTAGCAGGGCCTCTCAGGTCTCACTTCATAGATTATTTCCTGAGACTTCCTCTAAATATTCGAAGCCAGCTGCTCACATTCTGCTTTCCTGTCTCTGTGCATTGGCTGTTTGTAGCTCCTTAGATAGTTTGAAAGCATTTAGTGAAAATATACTAGAATGTACTTTTCTCTAGAGGGTGTAGGACTAAAGACAGATGTGTCCTCGTCACCTGCAGATATCCAGACGCTCCACACCCTTCAGGTTCCACTCAAATGCCACCTTTTTCATAACCTGCCAATCTCAAATGATTCTTTTCTGGGGTGAAACAGCAATGTCATAGTATTGCTTCTTTCAGTTACCATTTCCATCTTGTCATTTCTGAATGAATAGTAATTTCTGCATGAATTCCATAGTCATTTCTGTATGAATTCCATCTTCCTCCCACCAGAATGTAAACTTCCTGAAAGACAATATCTTACCAATTTTTATGCCCCATTTGTCTTAGAGATAAAAAGAAAATGTTTATTCAGTTAAAGATGGTATTTTTCATATAAATATACTGCATCATTTTTTAACTATAATAAGGGATTATAAATTACTGTTTTTCATCAAGGAAGAAGTTGATTCCTCTTATGTTGGTCTTTGTCAGAAATAATCAATTGAAATAAAACACCTGTAGTGCCTTAACTGATCCAGCACAGCTGTGACAAATACAAAATCTTACTGACACTTTCGCATAAAACTCAGGGCACTGTCATCTGCCCGAGACTTCACCTGTACTTCCCATGTTTTACAAAGCATGACCTTAAAATTATGACATTGATTCCACAAGCAAAATGGAAAAATTGGAATCATTCTTTAATGGGCATATATCAAATGATACCAAAACATCATAGCTGCTGTGATTAAGAGCATTAAGTGAAGGATGAAGATATATTGAATAGAAACACTTAGCCATATGGGAAGGAAATGAGATACTAATATATATAGGCTCAAATAAATCATGTCCTAATAGAACTGAAGTGGGTTCTAACCATCATCACCAATCTTTCCCTCAGGTTAGAGACTGCGTTTCCCCCCACCCCCAAACCTGAGGAATAATCATCCAGCATCTTCTGGAGAACTTTTAATGATAAGAAGCTGACAACCTTTACAGGAGCCCTTTATGTTACTTCTACAATTCAAGCAGTTGTAAATGCCATCCTTACTTCTTTGAGAATTCATCAAACTTTGTCTTTAGTCCCACACCCTCTAGGGAAAAGTACATTCTAGTGTATTTTCACTACATGCTTTCAAAACTATCAAGACAGTGATTGTGTTTAAGAAACAACTTCCTTTCTTCATTAGTTATTATTTGCTGCTATTTCCATGCCATCCACCATCCTGGTCAATTTCCCCTAATTCACTCCATTTTGTTTATTCATTTGGCACTCATTTTCTGAGGAGTTTGAAAGCATTAGCCTCTTACCTGGGGGTAGAGGGGTGGATTCAAAGATGGACAAGGTGATTTATTCTTGCAAATACAGCCTTCTTTATATCTAATGCCATTATCCCATTATATTTGCACAAGGAATCTCAGTTCGTTTGTTTTTATCTGGACAACTGCAGGTGTGACGGCCAACTTTGAATTATGTGGGTCTGAGAATTCTTCCAAAAACGTGCCATTGGCCCAAAGTCCCAAGAAAAACTAATATTCTATATAAAATCCCAGTGAAAGTTTAAAGCATGTCATATATACTCAAAGAATACATTGCTTAGTATATGTGTGTGGCCTGTATGGAACACAAATACACAAAAGCTATCTTTTAATATTTGTCCCACATATGATAAGGTTAAAAAAATCTGTGCCATGTGTTCATTTCTGATTTTGATTTGGCCACCTGTACTGTGAGAGCAAGTCCAACAGTTGGCAAAGAGAGTCCATCTGAGCATAAGAAAACATCCAAGTGTGGCTAGATTTTGCAGAGGAAGGGACTTTTTCCAAGGATCACATAATATGATATGTGTACCCACTCTTGGGGATGGAAACCAGTTATATATTCTGGCTCTTACTATTTTTTTAAGCCAAAGCAGAGATGTGATGAGTCCAACTCATAAAAATTCAGGAGAATATAAATATATTTTTTAACAGATGTGGTGGCCTGCTATTTCAAACGGCTGAATTAGAGTAACTTGGATGTATAAACCCAGCTCCCTGACCACCTCTCTGAGGCCAATCATATAAGTGATTTTAATTACCCCTGTGTAAGTAGGAATCATAGAACAATGATGGGGGTGCGGTCACACTTTTAGCTGCTACCACTAGCTTTCTGGACACTGGTATATGGCAAGTAAGGTTCTGAACTTCAAACTATCAGTGGCCTGAGGGCAAAGCCTCCTTTCAGACATGCCAGTGGAACAGGTCCAATCTCTAGCATGGTTCTCTGCATTTCTGCTTCCTCCCCAACTGACTATGCATTCTGTATTCCCACTCCAACATTGAAAGGAGGGATCTGATAAATTCATAAAATGGCATTAATTATTTATTGTCCCTCCCAGCACTGCTCACATTTTCACAAGAGTCAAGTATGTAAAACATTCATCTCTTGGGGTGGAATTTCAAGCATGATAGGCAGAGCAGATTAGGGATTTGGCACACTTTGTGTCACACCTTGCAGACAACTCCCCACTTTGCCTATAGGTAAGGACAGCTCTGAAGACTATCATTCTATAGGATGCATAAGATGAAAATTTATTTTAGGTTCTTAGGTTTTACGGATGAGTAGGCATATATAAAATTAGTCCATAGTATCCTTATCACTTAAAATGCCCCCTTTCTTCCCACAAAAAAAAAAAAAAATGGGCATTACATTCTTTGCTGGCAATCGTAGGAGGTTCTTCCCCTTGAGTAATGGCCAGATCATCCATAGAGCATGTGAATGCACCCTGACCTCTGTATTTTTGGCAGAGTTCAGATTCCTTAGATGAATCTGACCCACAGGCAGACTATGAACCACCTTTGAGATGCTGGGAGATGGCAGGTTGTTGGATTTGACCTGTGATTAAGACTGCGTTCCTCCAGGAGCCAAATACCCAGATTATAGCCCTCAGTAACTAGATGTACACCTCTGAGCCACCATGCAGTTCCCCAACCACTCCATCATAACCATACTCAGCCAGGTTTATAAAATCACAGGACCTGTGGAAGAAATACACTGATATCACAGTCTTCTGAAAACAGAGGCAAAAAGCAATATTTAAAGGAAGTTTCTGCTATTTTAAACATTTAAAATAAAGCCGATCATAAAGCCCCCCCCCCCAAAAAAGACAAAACTAAATCAATATGATCTCAAGATTAGAAACTAAGCCATATATTAATAAAAGCAAGACGTCTATTCAAAGAATAAAACCTGAACTTCCGGAGAAGTAGGCCATTGGTGTTTGTATTGCCCCCAGCTATAAATAGAAAAGGTTTTTCTCCCAGCGTCTCCTTATTCCTCCTTACAGTCAATTCTCCGAAGGGAAGTCAAGAGGATACTTTCAATATGTAAACCATATGATGTCTTGCCTTTGAACAGACCGTCTGAAGACTCCCTTTCTCTCAGACTAATTGCCGGGTCCTATGAGGACCCAGCAGGCCCTGCTTGCTCTGTATCTGGACATCCCAGTACTGACATCTCCCTCCTCTCACCCTCCAACACAAGAAGCTCCCTCCTTCCTTGACCTCAAGGCCTTTGTACTTCTCAACCCCTTGCCAGGAATGTTCTGCCTCAAATAGCTTAAAGGTTTAATCAGTCACCAAGTTTAGGTTTCTGTTCAATTGTCAGCTCATCATAGAACTTTTCTTGAAAGGTCTGAGACGGCACACACACCAGCACTATCTGGAAGCACTATCTGGAAGCCACCTACTTCCTCTCCTTGCTTTTTCTTTGGACCACCGGACCTTAGGTTCTTACGTGTTTGTGTCTCATCTTTCTCTCCCCCAGCAGAACTTGAGAATGGAAACCACAGCTCCCATTCTCTTGCTTCAAGACACACAGCACTGTCTAACATGTAATAGGTGTGTGATTAAGATTTATTTTTAGAGAGGGAGAGAGTGAGTGGGGGGAGGGGCAGTGGGAGATAATCTCAAGCAGACTCCCTGCTAAGCACGGAGCTGAAGGCAGGGCTTGATCTCACAACTCATGAGATCACTACCTGAGCTGAAAGGAAAAGTTGGAGGTTTAACTGAATGAGCCACCAGGCGTCCCAATAGGTATTCAACAAGAGTTGATTCATGAGATGAATAATGCGACCATCCTCATGTGCATAACTCATACACAACATCATTTTCTTAACGCTTGTGATGACCTTGTGAGCTGGTGTCATTAACCCTGTGCTCAGAAAGATTAGCTCATCTGCCTGAAGGGATGACATAAGCATGCCGACCTCCCAAGTCTGGGCTCTGCTGACTAATGGAGAGAAGAGAACCCTCAACAGCATTCATGCTAACTCAGATGTCTCTTGGTAAAATAACACTCTTCTGTTTGTGACTATTATGCATAGGAACCTCTGAAGAAAGACCAAAAGCCATTTTTTTAAAGATTTGTTTATTTGAGAGAGAGTGAGAGCTAGAGAGAGAGAGAAGCAGACACCCTGCTGAGCATGGAGCCCCATGTGGGAGTCGATTCCAGGACCCTTAAATCACAACTTGCACCAAAGGTAGATGCTTAACCGACTGAGCCACCCAAGTACCCCAACCAAAAGTCATTTAAAATTTAAAATTGTCTGGTTTCTCTGTCCATCTACAGTATCTTGAGTCTAACTGGATTGACAGTCTTGCATGTAAGACTGCTGGAAATTATGAAACCTTACAATCTTATTTTGCTTGAAAGGAAAAAAAAATAAAAGGGACAGTGAGAGATAGAATGGGAGAAAAAAAGAAAAAGAAACTTCCCCTTACCAGATACCCTGAAACAGAACTGTCAAATACAGCAAAATCTTGTAAATGTCCCTCCGCTGTAGGCCATAGACTAGAGCTGTAATAAACTCTGACCCATAAAAAGTCATGTAAACATTATAACCTGTTTTTACTAGCCCTTTAAGCACGGGCCGCAATTGATCTGAAACAGCTTGGCTCTCCTACGTTCCCCAGGCTTCAGGAGAATCCAGCCTCCGACATGGGTGTTCAAATGCCTTCGGCACTGAAAGCCAAAAATAGGAATGAGCTAGAAAATTGCTGCTATTTAGCTACTTGCCCTGGGCAGATGTTTGATATTTCCAAGAGCAAAACATCCAAAAGGAAAGCGGCTTTGCAACACCTATTGCCACGAAATTACTTAATTCATCATGCCCGTAACCGAAATAAATATCCATGTGGTCCTCAGCTGCTGGTCGGAGCTGTCCCTAAAAATCACACTAAGAAAGTTTGTCATGCAATAAAAGTAGTCCTATCACTGCCTCAGGACAGATCAGCTCTGTCTCCCTACGGCTAAAAAGCTTTCCCATATGAAATATGAATGTGGAAACATTCAAGTGAGGTTTTTACAGGTGTCAACATGAACGCTCATTCCATTGCCCGTTTGCGGCATGCTAGTGAAGTCTGCCTTGGAAATACCTTTCCTTCTACTCCTAGAATCCAAAAGAAATTCAGCAGAACCAGGGGAAATTAGGGAGGAAGCCTAGGAGTATTTTAGCAGATTACCAATTGTTTCGCATTGCCACACTTGCTTTTAATTGTCCTTTCAAGGGCTGTGGTGTCTGTCATTTGGTCTCGGTTGCAAAGTGGATAGTCCGGTGGCTGAGAGGAGAGGCAGCATAGTTCTGGAACGGAGGAGTGAAGTGTCATCACAGCAGGATAACCACCTCTGCCTGGCGTGAAACCGCTGTTCCTGCTCATTGTCCACTGGGCTTTGTTGGCACTCACCCTACTTTGTTGCTTCCATCACATCATGGATGGACGGCATGCCTCAGTTCAACAAACACCATGACTAACTGCCTGTCAAGAGCCAAGGACAGCGCCGGACTCTGCTGAGTGACATGGGTTCTGCTCTGAAGACACTGGAAACCCAAGGTGTTTCAGGAAGCTGCTGGGGTCTGCCTCTGCTCAGACCCTCTGAGCAGCTTGACAAAGGCAGGTCCTCATGTTCCTGACATTGGTACAGAGAGCAAATGTGTCAGATTGCTTGCTAAGAGCTCAGTGCAAATGCCCACTAAGTAGAAAAAGAAAAATTAGGACTGAGAGAATAAATTTTATTATTAACTCGTAATTTGAGACTTTTCTGAAATTCAGAGACAGATATCAAAGTTTTGTTGTTGTTGTTTTAAAGATATGTATATGAGAGAGGGGCACCTGGGTGGCTCAGAGGTTAAAGCGTCTGCCTTTGGCTTAGGGATCGAGTCCTGCATTGGTCTCCCTGCATGGAGCCTGCTTCTCTCCCTCTCTCTCTCTCCCTCTCTGTGTGTGTGTGTGTGTGTGTGTGTGTGTGTGTGTCTCATGAATAAGTAAAGTCTTTAAAAAAAAAGATTTATGTGAGAGAAAGAGATAGCACATGTGCACAAGTAAGCAAGCATGAGTGGGGGGAAGAACAGATGGGGAGACAGCATCTCAAGCAGCCTTCCTGCTGAATGTAGAGCCAGATACAAGGCTCGATCCTACGACCCTGAGATCATGACCTGAGCCAAAATCAAGAGTCGGACCTTCAACCCACTGAGCCACCCAGGCACCCAAAAGCTTTTGTCTTATGAATGTATTTTACATAAATACATGTATGAATAAATTTTGTAATTGGGACAGTAACTTTCCCTAAGGAAGATTTATGTTTCAGGTTAAAAAAAAGAATTGGTAGAAACCTGAATGTATCTCTACTTTTCTCTGCACACAGAAACTTAGCAACGTGCCTTACTGGATCTGAAAGGGGAAAAACATTTCTTTCCATCTTCTGGTATCCCACAGCACTGCAGGAACAGAAAGAAACACCATAATTTACATATGTATAGTCTCTGCAGATCACTCAGATAGACCAGTGCATTTGAGCTTCACAATAACCCCGGGAAATTGGCTGATTAAGACATTATCTCCATTTCACTAGATCTACAAAACTGAGGGGAAGTTATTTTTGTTAGGATCACAGACTATACATGATCACAGGGTTGTGAGATAGAGCCCCATCTACCTAGAGTTGGGCTCTGCAATGGGTGTGGAGTCAGCATAGAAATCTGTCTCTCTCTCTCTGTGTTCCTCCACCAATCACATATACTCTTTCTCTCAGGAAGAGAAAAGGAGAGGAGAGGAGAGGAGAGGAGAGGAGAGGAGAGGAGAGGAGAAGAGAGGAGAGGAGAGGAGCAAGGAGAGGGGAGGGGAGGGGAGGGGAGGGAAGGGAAGGGAAGGGAAGGGAAGGGAAGGGAAGGGAAGGAAAGGAAAGGAAAGGAAAGGAAAGGAAAGGAAAGGAAAGGAAAGGAAAGGAAAGGAAAGGAAAGGAAAGGAAAGGAAAGGAAAGGAGAGACAAAGACAAAAAACAGACTACAGCCAGGTCCTCAAACACTTAGTATTCTTTCCACTGTGGCAAAGCAGGTGTCGAAACTCCAGGTCCCCATAGCTGCTGCCCTTCTCTTTTCTGACCATCCTTCTTGAACAGAAGCAGATTAAGGTGAAACCAGAGAGAAGAGATTCCACCCAGAACTGCACCACTTCCTAAACAGTATGTTGGCAGTATACCTCCATCGCCTATCCATGACAGACAAAATACTTCTTTTTTCTCAAAATAAAGAAACAGCTATATATTTTATTTATTTTAGAGAGAGTGTGTGTGTGCACATGTATGCAAGTAGGGGGAAGGACAGGGAGAGAGAAAATCTCAAGCAGACTCGCTGCAGAGTATGGAGCCTGGCATGGGGCTCATGATCTTGAGATCATGACCTGATTTGAAACCAAGAGTCGAATGCTCAACTGCCTGAGCCATCCAGGTGCCCCTAAACTGTTGCATATTTATCACTGCATTTGGATTTTGACATCTGCTTAATGGAAGATAAGATTTAGAAGAATGAACAGTTATGATCAAATAAAAATAATCACCCTGAGTGTTTGCTATGTGCCAGGCACAATGCAAAATGCATTCCATAGATTTCATTTAAACCTCATAAAATATATATAAAACAGATTCTGTGATTATTCTCATTCCACAGGCATGGAAACTGAGGCAAAAGAGGTTAGGTTTCTGACCTAGGGTCACACACACACAGCTTATAAGTGAAGACAGGATAAATACCCCAGTTGTTAATCATTACATTGTGCACAGAGCAACCGCTATACACTGAACACTTATACTGAAATCTCTTCCTCAAGGTGATGGTATTTGGTGGTGGGGCCTTTGAAGGTGGTTAGGTCATAAACATGGAACCCTCATGAATGGCACTGGTGCCCTTATGATGAGGTCCCAGAGAGCTTCCTCACCTCTTCTGCTAAATAAGGGCACAGCAAGAAGATGGTTGTCCATGAACCGGGAAGAATTCTTACCAGGTACTGAATCGTCCATGCCTTGATCTTGGACTTGCACCCTCCATAACTGTGAGAAGTAAATTTGTTGTTTATAATCCCTCTTGTCTATGATTCTTCAGGTAGAGTAGCCCCAATGGACTAGACAAAAATATACTCAATGGTTGTAGCCACTTAGTGTTAGGACATACATGGATGTGGTTATTTGTATAAACAGGTTGAGACATAGGCCTAACAACATTTGGAGGATCCATATTTAACTAAATTAATGGCCCTTTTCTTCTCCATCTTTAGAAAGTGATCAGGGCATTTTGGGGCAGATGAGATCTCTATGTCAACTGGATAGCATTTAAGTGTCACCTAAGAATGTGACAATAAAACAAGGGGCTGGAAGGTGAAAGGATTGCTGAGAAGGGAGGGCAGAGGGAATGTGCTCTACCCATGGTACGGTTCCCCAGCTCCCCATTCATAGTCTTTCCAAAGCCACTGCAGGATAAATGTCCTTTAAGGGATGGTTCCAGAACAGAATCTGGGGAGAAGCACCACCATATCAACTTCTGTCTCTCTACATATAAACCTTGGGTAAGATGCTTGGACCAGAGAAGAAATTTCTCCAGTTTCTCCCACGGGGTAGTCCCCTCAGCACAGAAAAAACATACTTCTCAGTTTTATTCCTCCCTAGTATACACAGTGCCATGAAAAATCCTAAAAAAGGATGGTGCTTGCCCTCAGCATTTGGACACTCAGGAAGACAGGAACCTTTCATTGCCCTCATCAAGCAGGACAATGTGATGAAGAAGCCTGTGGACAAGCAAACACTGTAAGTGCTCGAAACTCCATGTAGGAACCTTATAATGACCTCCCTTGGTTCTCTCTTTCTCAAGGTCATGCTATATAGAATGTTAAGATGAGCTAAGCTTCTCGTCACACAGTTCTGTTTGTGTTTTTCTAAAGGGATCATTAACCTTTCAAAATAATCAGAGCAAGTGAAATGGATAAGCTCATTCTCGAACATTAGTGGTAACATGGACAGAATACAGCAGGGATGTGTATGCACAAACATGTATACTCCCAGTGAAAATCAAGTTGGATTCCATAGTAGTGGTAACTATTTTGTCAAGTTTTGAGGGACAGTTATGATGGAAGCCTGAAGGAGTCTGCTTTGGGTGAGAGATTGTCGTGTCTTTGCCCTAGGGGAGAGGGTAGGCAAGAAGAGTCTCACAGGAAACATAGAGGAGATGCACCTTTTAGGACACCGATGGGTGTTTTGGCCAATTACTGTGTCTCTTGCCATTAAGAAGTCTTCAACGAATCACGTCCAGATACTTCAGATGAATGGCTTGAAAGGAATCAAAATTTATGTGAAAACCTGTTTCCGGACTTGGGGTTTAATGCAGCATATGTCCTGTACTGGTCCTCAAGCTCAATGATCTGACAATCACTGGAAAGGACATCTCCAAACTGATCTTCCCTGAGAGTTGGTTCTAAGGATTAAGGGGGTCTGAGTGACTGAGGACAGGTGCAGGTGGTTGCTTTATAAATCCCAGCACAAAAGAAACATGGAAGCTCCCCTACAGAAGCTCTCCATGCTCTCAGCTGGAAACTGGTGGTCAGAATGAGCTCCGAGCAAGTGGGAAGCAGATTTTTTCTTGTTTCTCCTCTGGAACATATGCCATTAATGTATTTAAGAGGGCAAATTAGCAGTGGTCTTAGGAGAGAGGTAGAGAAGGAAGGCTAATGGTCATTCCCCCTGCCTCCTGTTTGGTGACTTGAAAGGCTCTAGGGATGCCCAGTTCTATTGAACTGTGAAATGTGAGGAAAAAACAATGACTCAGTCTGACCGGGTGTTTACTACATGGCAGACACTTTTCTGAGAGCTTTACTGAACACTGAGCTAATCTACTGGTCCTACCCTACAGGGGAGAAAATTCAAGGTCACATCCAAATCTCCATGTACAAGCCTCCGTGTAGACAGAGAACTCATGTGTTAGGGTTAGCAGACTACCATCACTTCAGACGGATTCGAGAAGAATGTTGGGAATTCATTTCTAATTAGAGATTCATAAAATCTAGATGTCTGTCTACTCTTAATGTGTTGATGAAAAAAATACAGTTTCACAGCTTACTGTAAAGTAAATGACTACCTCAATCCTAGGAAATAGCTAAGTAGTAAGATAAATAAAACTCTTGATGGGAGGAATAAATTTCATATATGAGCAAAGTCAAGGATAATTCCAGCAGGCCTGAGGCTGGCGCCACCTGGGGCGGGGGTGGGGGGGCATCTCTGGAATCAGATAGAACGGCTAGAGGGACCAATGAGGAACCTATGAATTAGGTAGGATTCTGAAGTCACTGCAATCAGTGTCTCACTTTGGATAAACAAGCAGCAATCCTTTCCAAGGTCCATCCTGGAAGTTCGACTGTATCGAAAGCCTTCCAAATTTAAGAGCAGCTATGACAGTGAGGTTAGATTTGACGGGGGGGGGGGGGGGGGGGGGGCGGCACAGCACATGGGTGAACACTAACTGAGCTCTCATCCTGCAGGATGAAATCCCAGAAAACAGGGAAATAGGGCCAGTTTCATACTGTTTCTTACCTCTGGGGTCGCCAGGGAGAAACAAATCAAAGGAAACAGCAGGAACCTGCAAATGTTTCTGCACTCTGAAAGCAGCCTTGAATTTACTCCCACATAGTTTACTCACCTGAAAAGAGTAGCCCCATAATCCCCAAGTGGAAGCCTGGCCAACTCCATTTGCATAATCCTGCACAGAGCACCCCTCCCCCAACCAGCACCCAGGCACCTTCCTTCTCTCCCTGATGATCTCTCCTATGGCTTCAGCAGCCCTGCAAACCGAGTTCAGGAGACACAGAATGGCTTTATTAGATAAGTCCTCTGGAGCAGGGAGGCACAGAGGGACAGGGACGCTCCCAAAGCTTACTAGGTTTCCTACCTGCATTTGCCTGACTGTTACTGGAAGGCCTCCAGGGCCAAGACTGCCTGGGCTTGTCAAGGGATTCCTTTTCCTGGGAGCGGGGGCTGGATGCCACCACCCAGACATTAAATCAGAAGAGAAGAGAAATCTTCATGGCAATAAATCTCTCGAACAAGAATTGAGAAACTTTCACTGCATTCTGCTCTTTCAGGGGGGCGGGGATGGGGGGTGAGGGAACAAAAATGATTCGTAAGAGCTAAATTAGGTTGGGCAAAAATTTTGTAAGATTTTTTTTCCTACTCCTTCCTTCTCCTCTGTTAACAAAAACAAAAACAAATTCCTTTGATGTTTTGCATTTTCTTTGTCTCTCTGTTGTGTTCACTGTTGAGTTTTTGTTTTTGTTGTGCTAAGTTTTGAAAAAAATTCTCAAATATCAGATTTTAAAGTATAAAATCTGGCATTTGAGATACCAAATGCTTCTGTTTTTAAGTATCTCAAAATGCACAGATATTTTGGGGTATGTAATCACAGTCTCCAGGACAGTCCTACAAGAAAATATTAAATGAGAAGGATTCTGGTGAAATTTATGTTCGGATCTTAGAATTGGGCTGCCATTCTATGGTGGCACCATCTCTGTTCTCTTCCCCAGTTACTGGAAGACTGTATGTTGGTGTTTGGCTACTCAGAGTTCCCTAAGTGAAGGCCTGGGCAGAGTGCGGGTGCTCATTCTTCTCTCTACCACCCCCTCCCAACCTATTTCTCATCTTGTGACCAAGGAGAAAGTAGAGGTGGCTAAGAGAATTTGCATTAGGGCAAAAGGTGGTTAAACGCTTAATGCACACTAAGGGAACTTATATCGACAGAGGACCGTATCATCTTAAAGGTTGGCAATGAAATGTCTGAACATGGTTCACAGAAAGGTAGAGTTCTCACACAATACAATTAGAGGACAACGATGAGCATCACCCCCGTGTTACACTCAGCTAATCCTCATCTTCTGTCTTGGTCCAACAAAAATCTCACCTGCACTTTTGCAAAAATCAAGCCCTCAATTCTGGCACTAAGGATTAAATGGCTTTATTAACCACTCTGCCTTCTTTTGTAAAAATCTAGCTCTCAATTCTGGCACTATGGATTAAACAGCTTTATTAACCATTCTGGCTTTACAGTAACTGATTAATACCATATAAAATGCAAATCTTTATAAAAGCAGCATCCAAGACTTCCAGTCAAATAAGAACATTAATACCTATTTCACATTTTTAAAACTATTTTATTCCCACTCTATTGCTTTTCAAACTCTATAATTCAGTAGTAAAATACAATTGGCTTACAGAACAGTTTCCATATAGATATGTCGCTGACGCGTACTGTACCAAAATGGTAAGAATAAAATAGATGGTATTTTAAGCTTTTATTATAAACTTGAATTAAGTTTTTCTTGGCTGTGATATAAAAGGTATTTGAAGTATTAACTGCATTTATCATGCATTTTTCACACCAAATATTATTTCATAAGAAATAGTATCACATTCGGTCAAATGAATGGCTTTTACTCAACTGGTGTTCTATTTGGACATGCACTGAAGTATTTATAGAGTCTAACAGAAAAGGATAATATAACAGGTTTTGAAAAACTACACTATATCAGAGAGTCTATCTCTGCTAACACCTTGGGTGGGCTCTCATGAAACACAAGTTTCACTATTAAATCTTGAAAGCTTTGAAAAAAATCCGGAATGAATTCTAGGTATTCAGACCAGCTTCGAATTCCTTTTTAAGATGGAGAATCAAACATATAAGTAAATATGAAATATCATTTGGTTAATGGACTGACATGTGAATCTATTAAAAACTAAAAAAAATTGGAGATCATATACTTATTTTCACTCGGTATAACTCACGTGTGCACAGGAAGATTGGTGTGACAGGGATCCTGTCAGAGTTTTGCCAACTTTAAGTAAAATTGGATATGTCAAAGATTATTGACCAAGATATCATTCTAATATAACCTGTTATTTAAAATGACCTAGAAAATCTTGGAGTGGTTAGACAATCGACTCTTTAAGTCTTGTGAATGAAAAGATTTAAAAAATACGGATGGGAAAATAGTTGTTTTTAAGAGCATTTCTTTTTCACTTAGGGAGGTATGGAGAGGAAAAAAAAGTTGTTTTAGGACTTCACAAGATTATTAGTTTATGAGAGTAGCATAAAGATAGCACTATTTTTTTTAAAAAATTAAAATCAATTTAGAATTCCTTTTGACTTTGGGAGTAGGGGTCTTCCCTGCTGTTTTCTGAGTCTGGCCACTAACTCTGGAATTGTGATTATAAGAGGGAAACACAGGGCAAGCTGCCCTCAACCAGCCCAAACACAGAGAACAAATTTCCCTTGGGAAAATTGTGAGGGAGAGAGAGCTCATTTGGGATGCTTCCCTGGGTGCTCCCTTCTCTCCGACACCAGACACACCCACTTCACCACATCATCCTCTCCTCTAATCATCTGTCCTATTTCCTCCACTCTTGAACTTCCAGGACCAATACTCCTTCTTGCTAAACTGGAGATAAACTATAGCCAACACACTTGTGATGAAGGCTCAAGAGCAGATATCTGCCAGCAGTCTTGACATTTGCAGAGGAAGGAAGGTTTTGGAACTGTACTCAGAACCCCACAGTGGATAATCAGTGGAGTTTCCCTGGGCACTTTTCCACGAGAGTGAGCCTACGCCACATACCCTGCACAGCCACCCTCAGCCTCCTCCCAGAAATCTCTGGGGAAGTAAGGTGCTAAGTGGGAATAATGGAAGGCAGAGCTATGCAGTATAAAAAGCCTGAGCTCCAAAGTCAAGTGCTACAAAGGTGAGGTCTTGGCTCTGTTGCATATGAGCTGTGCAGATTTCAGGTGCCATCTCTGTAAAACTGCAAAGTGCCTTCTGCCTCTGAACAAAGAAATGAGCAAGCTCTGCCAAGGATAGGGACTCCAACTGCACATTCCCTCAGGTCCGCTACAGACAGCAGGTCTGACCTTTCCTGGACTAGATGCTTAGTTAAGGCTGAGCCAAGGTCTGCTACAGACAGCAGAAGGAACAGGGCCCAGGGTGAGTCTGGGGGCCACACCCATGCCTGATGTTTGCTACTCCACAGTAAGCAGTACATGCCCTCTTGTTCAAGTCAATGCTGTTTGAGGCAGTTACCTCTCCTCTTGGCCAACCCGCAAAGAGGCAAGTCAGTCCACAGGTCCCATAAAGGAGGTCTCACATGAAATAGGAAGCCAGGGACCTATTCCCTTGGCTGATTGACATGTGTGAAGAAGGGAAGCCTGGGGTTTGCATAGAAATGCATTTTGCAGTCCCTAAAAGGGTAGCTGTAATGATTGGTACATAGAGTATGCTCAATAAGAGGTCGTTATTGCTGGTTGTTACAGAGGACTGGCCTAGTTTCAGGAGCAGGGACTTTGCCTGTTAGCCCTTCAGGTCACCTTATGTAGTTCTCCAATTTCTTATTTATTGAATTAAACTTGCTGCACAGGATAAATATCTAGACAGGTAGCCAGTGAAATTTGCCACACAAGGACTGGTCATCAGGCTAAGATTTAAAAAAAGAGAAGACACCACATGCATATCAAATTGGATGCTAAAAATCATCTACTCTGTTCAAACACACATGTTATAGGATATCACACACACACACACACACACACACACACACACAAACACACACACAGAGCCATGGAGGCAATGTCCACATATCCATAGTAGACTTTAAGTTCAATACTAGATGCCTTTTTGTTTTTTAAATAGATAAGCACAGATTAGTTTTGAGTCTCCTGTTGGAAAAACAAAACAAAACAAAACAAAAACAAAAACAAAAAAAACAATATAAATAGTTCCACTATGTAAATTCAAGGCAAGGAGCAAGCGAGTGCCAGTGATGGGAGATTCAATGAAATAGCCAGATTAAGTTATCAGTACCCTGGTGTTAAAGCTTGGCCCTGCCTACATGCATCCTATGTGTTTTATTCATATCGAGCATTGGGATATTATTCTCTCCTAACAACTGAACTGTTCTTGCCAATTCATTTTTAATTTGTAGATGACTGCATGCTCCAATTTGTAGAATTTGAGTTTACTTATATTTCTACAACCTGATTAGGTGGATGGCTATTGAAATTTGTTTATTTTTAGCTATCCCCAGCATTCCAAGTATTTTAAATACTATGGCAGAGTATAAAGAAATGAGTCTTCCAATATTGATTGACTATTAAGTTCAACAATCTGTTAAATTTGTCGACAATAGATCTTGACAAAGAAAAATAACATTTTCTGAGTGCATTTTTAGTGGCCTTTGGATAACTAGCTGTCTGAAATCTTGTTATAGTGTGTCACCAGGTCCCAGGTAGATTTGAAAATCGGTGAAATCAGTGATTCCTTTCTCTTACAGAACAGTTTTGTAATGGCGAATTCCTTGGTTCTGATGTAAGAGGACGTCCAAGCCAAAACAAATACATTCGTGATAATGGGGGAGAGCATCATTCCCACCTAAATGGAAAATCCAGAATATTTGGACCAAAAGTCCCCAATTTTTCTATATGGAGTTTGAACATAAGATCATGAAACTCTGGAACAAACCTCAATGAAAACCATGCATTTTTTGAGTTTCCTACCCGACTATATTTTCACTTCACTCTCCTCCAGTATTAGGGTTTGAGTCATCTGATTGTGTAGGGGTGTCATGTGCCCTCTTACTCTGCCACCCAGCAGTCACATACCTTCTTTATTCAAGAAACTGGAACAGCTAGAACACTCACTCTGTGTGTCTAACGTCAGAACAGAGAAGAGGCAGAGGTCTAGGGTAACCGAGTTTTAAGCTCCATGCCTTTCACTGTGAAGTTGACCACTGAGGAGAACCTGGGAGCTTGTGGTGTAAATAAGTGGCAATGTCAGGGTGCTGGGCAGCAGCATCTCCAACCAAAAACATTTGAAATCCTCACGTGTCAATTTATTATTGTGTTGCCTGGCCAACCACCAAGCATCAGCTATCTGAACTCACCCAGGCCACACTCTGAAAAGCTAATCTCCTGTCTTTGTAATGACATCTCTTCATTTGTGGATTATCACACGTTCTCAGGAGGTACCTCACCAATCACATTGATTGAAATGATGTTAGCTTTCTTCTGATGTCTGTGAGTTGTGGCTTCCTTCATATCTCTCTTGGTATATCTCCTTTTACTATATCCTATAAGGGATTTATTACTGAGAACACAGAAATATCATGCCATAGTTCAACTCTCCCTGCTTCGCAAGAGCATTTACATGATCAGCACTTCCTTGTGAAACCAAATGAAGAACTGGTTTTACTTGGGTATTCTATAGGTAAAACCTCCTCCTGGGTTATCTGGCTGATTTCCTCTGAAAGGAAAATAAGGATAAAGAACGGTTGTATTCTTGTAACCTATAAACCACAAAATCTCTGATTTGTGTCCCTACCTAACTCTATCAAAATGGTATCCTTTGCTTTGACTGATCTGCTTTTAATAACCCACTGTTTCTTCAGCCTCTCCCCTGACTCTAAGGACTGTTTTTATTAATTAAATTTATTTATCTAAAATATAAATAGAAGACCTAAGAAAAATAAGTCAACCCTAGAGACTCCAGAGGGAACAAATCCTGCTGACAACTTGATTTTAACCCATTGGAACTGACTTTGGACTTCTGGCTTCCAGAACTAGAGGAGAAGAAATTTGTGTTGTTTTCAATGATTATGTTTGTGATAAATTGTTACATTAACAGTAGGTTCCAATACATGCTCCTTTGTCCAGAAAGAAATTAAGAGCTCCTGTGGGCAGCCCCTGTGACACAGCAGTTTAGCACTGCCTGCAGCCCAGGGTATGATCCTGGAGACCCCCGATCGGGTCCCACATCGGTCTCCCTGCATGGAGCCTGCTTCTCCCTCTGCCTGTGTGTCTCTGTCTCTGTCTCTCTCTTCCTGTGTGTCTCTCATGAATAAATAAATAAAATTAAATTAAATTTAAAAAAGAGTTCCTGTTAGTTTACCATTTGTCAACACTTGAAATTTTCTTCTTTTATGAGGTACTCATTTATGTTTCTATGCATTTTTCTGTTGTTATCCTTCTCTCATTGATGTGGCTTGCAAATTTGATACAATTAATCTTTCTTGGATATATAAATATGAATGTGGATATTGAGATTTTATATATATAAAGTTTATATATATGATCGTCTCTCACTACATATTTATCTTTTCTTTCTTATAGGATTTTGGTAAACAGAAAATATTAACTTTGATGTAGTCACTTTTTATCAACTTTTTCCTTAATGATTAATAATATTATGAAATTAATTAATTTATTAAGCAATTAATCTCCTGCCTTGAAACCATAAAGGTTTATTCAATATTATATTCTGAGAGTTTTCTAGTTTTATTACATTTACGTGTTTTGTACAGCTGGAATTGATTTTGGCTAGGTGTGAGCTGTGTGAATTTCATTTTTCTTCATACAAATAAACAATTTTCTCAACACTATTTGCTGAAAATCTCTTTGTCTTCTACTTCTGCAGTGCCACTTTTGCATGTGCTCATGTTTTTTCCACTGACCTATTTATACAACCCTACCTCTATCCCACATTGTCTTCATTGCTGTTGTCTTATAATAATTCATGACATTTGTTAGATTTTTCCTCCCACTTGGTTCTTCCATATTTCAAATATCTTAGCTATTCTTAGCCTTTTGCAGTTTTATACAAATTTTAGATTTAGCTTATTAAGTTCTACCAAAAGCTTGTTTGGGTTTTCACTGGACTACATTGAATGTGTAATTCAACTTGGAAAATTTAATATCCTTAAAATACTGAGCCTATCTAACCTATGTAGATATGGACTGTCTTCCCATGTATTTAAGCCATCATTAATGTCTGTCAATGAGGCTTTATAATTTCTTTTATAAATAACTTCCAATTCTCAGTTCTGTTGTTGGATTTATTTTTATATGATATGAACATTTGGCACTATAGTAAATTGTGTCTTCATTTTAAAAAGTAATATTCAAATTTTTCATTTAATAAAATCCTGTACTTAATTTATTCTTTATTTTGAACAATAAATTCCTACCATAATGCTCTAAGTAGGTTCCAGAACTGCAATTACATCAAATGCAAAGTCATGCTATTACAGGATTAATTTAATGACTGACAGAGCCTACAGAGCCAGCAACTCTGGAGCTGAAGGACCCAAGTTCTCAAAGCTAATTAATTGCCTGTTGCATTTTATCTAAATCTGCATTAGCACTAGAGCTCCTTGTATCATTAAAACACTGCAAAAGTTTTTGCAAAGCCACTGATAAATGGACACCCAGTCTACATCTACTCAAGCAAAATAAACTGGTGATTTTGAATTCAAATTTTCACACATAAAGAAAAGTAAGTTTCAAAAACAATGGGATTCTACTGTCCACCTGACAGTGGTAACTCATGGCAAGAAGATAGAAAAACAAACCCTTTCATACACAGCAGCCAGTTTTGTAAGTTGGTATGAACTTTTTGGAGAACAATTTAGCAATTGCTATCATAGCATAGTAGGCTTGTACCTGCTGTCTCAGCAATTCTAATAGCAGAAAGTTATATCGTGAATATTTTCCCACATGTGCACAAAGAATATAAATGGGGTGCTCCATGTAGCTGGATGTTAATCCACACACACCCTTGTACAGCCATATAAAGCATGCTTATGTAGTTGAGAGCAAGTCAGAAATAAAAAAGAATATAGAAAGAATGCTCCCACAAGTACTTTTTTAAAGATTAGGTAGGTAAAACTGGAAGGAGCCATGAGGTCCTTCGACAGACGAATAGATAAAGAAGGTGTGGTCTATATACACAATGCAATGTTACTCAGCCATCAGAAAGGATGAATACCCACCATTTACATTGACGTGGATGGAACTGGAGGAACTGGAGGATATTATGTTAAGTGAAATAAATCCATCAGAAAAAGACAATTATTATATGGTCTCACTCATATTTGGAATAAAAGAAATAGTGAAAGGGACCATAAGGTAAAGGAGGGAAACTGAGTAGGGAAAAATTAAAGAGGAAGACAAACCATGATAGACTCCTAACTCTGGGAAACAAACAATGGGTTGCAGAATGAGAGGAGGGTGGGGATTAGGGTAACTGAGTGACAGGTGTTAAGGAGGGCATATGATGAGCACTGGGTGTTATACTATATGTTGGCAAATAAAGTTTTAAAAAAATTTTTTTTTTAAAGATTAAGAAGGTAATAGATAATAGATACAGTATTATGGTTCTCCAGAGGAGAAAAACCAATGGGACGGATAGATAGAAACCCCGCACATTCATAGAAATTTTCTATAACGAAACACTGGAAACCAGTAAAAGTTGCTTCAAATGAAGGCAAACAAAGGAAGATGGATGGTTTGATTTTTATCAATACCTTTTTGTGGTATTTTCATTTTTAAAACATGTACATGGGTTGTTTTTTCAATAACTAGTTAAAATATCAAATTCCATAAAACAAATGATTAACATGAAAATACATGGAACTACTCTCATTAATCCCATTTCCCTCCACTCCATGTCCTCTGTCACTACCTTCCAGGACTTCAGCCTCTCTGTATAAGTAATTTCTCAGCTGAACCTAGATTTTCACAGTAGGGATAATTTTGGATCATCACTTGTTTGCTGTATCTCTTCTATTGCAACTCCACGTACAAGATCTTGTGTTATTTTTTTCATTTGTCTGCCCCAGTACCTGGCAAAATACTCTAGCTGATTCTGGTTGAGTATCAGAGTTATCCGGAAAGCACCTAACAGTACAAAATTATGAAGATTCTATGGCCCAGAAATCTGCACTTCCAAAGATAGCCACAGTGCTGATTAGACTTCATCTGTATTAAAGTTTCTCAGTTTAGGTCATACCTGAATTTTATGTCAACTGTACACATTCCAAATCCCCAGTGCTATTTTAATCCCCTATCTCTCCAATACTGCCAACTACTCACCAGCTGTCTGTTTTTTCCTTCTTTGGAACTATCATTTATTGAGTATCTACTATACAGCAATTCATCTCCTAGAAACCTTCGACAAACAAGCTCTAATCTTCACAGTCATACCAGGTGAGTATTATCATTGCTGTTTCTAGCTGGAGAAGCTGAAAGAGAGAGATTCAGTCAACTTGTCCAAGTTGGCACCACCAGGGGGTGGCTATAAGACACCTAGTTCTGCCCAAGTCCTGGGTCCTGTGTTTTTTCTGCTCTGCCCTGCTGTCTGTCCCGAGACTCCGTACCACCACTATAGCCCGCCAGCATCCTATTTCTGTGATGCATCTGTCTCTGACTGCCATGTGGGTCCCTTTGTTGGCTCCTACCTCTAGAGGTAAAGTTTGCAAGGGCAGGATTTCCTCTAAGGGCAAATTCTTCTATCTCCTGGGTCTCTATGCAAAACAATTTATATTCTGTTTTGAGACAGCAACTTACAAAATCTGTATGTTCTTCCTAACATTTCTGTTAGGAAATGTTTCTAGGTTTCTACTAGAACCATTTAGTTCAGACTTTCTCGGCCTAACATTTCTGTTAGGAAATGTTTCTAGGTTTCTACTAGAACCATTTAGTTCAGACTTTCTCAGCCTCAGCTCTAATGACTTTTTGGACTAGATAATTGTGTGTGTGTGTGTGTGTGTGTGTGTGTGTGTGTGTGTGTGTTGGAGGGGGATGCCTGTGCATCCCACTAGGATGTTTACCCACTAGATTCCAGAGGAACTCACTCTCTGCTCCCAGTTGTGACAACCAAAATGTTCCCAGATATTTCAAAATATCCCAGGGTAATGTGTATAAAGTTGTCCCACTTGAGAACCACTGAATTCTAACTGGATATCCTGCCAGCTCCTAAAACTCTATTTGGCCTAAATTAAATTCAGAGTCTTCTCCCAAACCTCTCTACTTTCCTTCCTCATTTCTACTAGTGGGCCTAATTTACCTCAGTCATGCACACTGCAAACCTCTATATTATCTATGTCTACCTCAGCTTCCACTGCCAACCAATCGCTAAAATATGTGGTTTTGACTTTAAATCCTTAGTCACTCATTTCCAATTTCTCTCCCTGGTTCTGGCCTCCATTTCCTCACACTAATTCTCCACCTTTAATCCATCCTATCCAATGACACTGGATAAAGCTTTCTCAAAGGTAGCTCATATTATGTATTTTTTTTCTTTTTTTATAGAGCCATCAGCACCTCCCTACCATAAGCCCAATTACATATCAATTGCTCACCCTTGCCTTTCAGGGCCTCCGCCATATGGCACCACCTCCCTTTCCAGCCTCATTTCACACATCTCCTCTACAAGTACCAACATGGCTGCTTATTGCTCATCAAAAATGGTCTGTGCATATGGCCCAATGCCTTTTACTCATGCTGTCACTTCAGTTGGTGAATCCTCCTCCACAATTTCCCTTAAAAAAAAAAAAAAGCTGTTTTACAAGGACAGTCAGAAAGCCTACACTACTCACAAATCATTTTATGGTTGACCCAACAGCATGTGTTCACTTTCTCCCGAGTCCTTTTAACTGTTCACACTACTTCTCTTTATGTCGCTTGCACATCGTCCCAATGCCATCTTTGTGGTGGTAACAGTGTCTTTCCTGCCAGCCTGCAACCTTACTGATGGCAGAGATTGGGCCATCCTCTTCATACCCCCTACAGCACCCAGCACAGCTATGTACACTTTAGATGCTCTTGATTATTCATCCAAATGAGTCATGAAAGAGCACTTACTCTCCTACTATCTTAATTAAGCAAGGAATGGTGAAGAACTGGCCTAAGGAATTAGCCTCTCACCTGTCTTGCTGACTCATTCCTCCTTACCCCATTCTCTGCCTGCTACAAAAGTAACCTTCCAAACACAGGTCTGATCAGGGCAGATACAAACTTCTCTCTGTGGCTTCCAAAACCCTCTGTGTACCAGCTGTTTTGTCTCTGCCGTCCTACCTGTAATCACACTGTTGTTACATGTTGGGGAGTTTCCAGTTCCAACTGTCATTCAGGCTTCTTGCCCTATGTGTTCTACACCTTTGCTCACATTTGTTCACCTTTTTCTACACCTTTGCTCACCTTCTTCCAAGAATGCCTTTGGTCAACCATATCCACCTGTTCCAACTCTCATTCAGGCTTCTTGCCCTATGTGTTCTACACCTTTGCTCACATTTGCTCACCTTTTTCTACACCTTTGCTCACCTTCTTCCAAGAATGCCTTTGGTCAACCATATCCACCTGCAACATCTGTTCACTCATCACCAATGGGCAGGGAAAGCCCCTCTACTCCTAGTGAATCTCTGTCTTCTTTGGATACCCACTATACCCTTGTTTCTATCACAGCTCCTATGATACTTTGCTATGCTTGTTTCTTGACATGCCTAAAGCCAACTACTATTGATATGTACATAGAAAGAGTACACAGTGTTTTACCAGATTTTGCCTTCCTGATGCCTAGCATAATGCCTAAAGTTGATGAAGATGGTATTGCTGAAAAATTGAATAGATGAATCCAAAACAGAAAATCAGCCTATTCTAGTTATTGATTAGGAGAATAAGAAATCAATGTATAGTGTTTTCTACCAGCAAAAGCTATTTTATAAGACCTGAATATCTTATATCGTCAAGAGAAGACATAACCCCAAAGAGTCAATTTTCCAGTTTGATGCCATTTGTCAGGTTTAATTTTAAAAATTCTAAACTGCATTATATATTTCCCTGGCTTGGTCAACAGAATATCCAGGAAGCAATTTCACTGTCTCCATACTGGAGTTATTGTTATCAAAATAAGTTTCTATGTGAGTTTACCTAATTTACACCCACAGATACCATAAGAGAATAACCACCTCCTACTGAGAAGCACCAGAACATTTGCCTTTCCTTCTATTTCCAGCTCTGCCAGCAGCTATTACTTCTCATCCTGATAAGGTATCTATTTAAGGCAGTGCTCCGTTGCCTTGACCCCTCGCCCCTCATTTGCATCTATCTTATGACTCAGGGGAGCTGTCAGGACACACCAGAAAAGCAAATGTGTAAGTCACATACCTAACTCAGCATTTATCAATTGATACTAGCCTGAGATTACTATATTTCTGTCCCTGGAGAAAAAAAAAATGTGTGGGCTTCATAGGAGCTGATTCCTGTGTGTGGCAAATGGTTTTTGTACACGAATTTCAGTGTTTGGGCTCCTGTCCTGGTTCTTAAAGTTGCCAACAGCGTGACCGCTGGAGGTTCATTTGCCATTGGAAAAAAGGGGCTGGATACAATTACACAGGTTGTTTTATGTTTACATTTTGTGTTCTAATCCTAAGAAGCTGGAAAGTAGAAAATAGAAGAGCAAGCCTCAAATTCCACATGCCCAAGTTAAAAGGATGTGAAAACTGAAATAAAAGCAAAGATGTTGCAATAAAAAAAGAAGAAAAACTTTTAAAATAGCACAGAAAAGAAGTGAACAGATTGGAGAAGATCAAGAATCTATAAAGAGATATAGAAGAGTTACATATAATAGAATATAAAAGTCTATACTTATAATTGAGAGGGAGATAAAAGTTTACCCTAATCTTCTTAGAGAGGACAGAATAGAATAACTGAAATTAAGGCACAAAATGTTGCATGCTTAACAAAATAATTGTTTGCTAATAAAAGGAAATATAAGTTCAGGGGAAGGAATCTGTCCAAGAGAAGAATGTGGTAAAGTCAAGAATGTAAAGAGTCATGGCAGTCCCCGGTGTCCAGATGGTAATAACTAATATTTCCCGGGTGTGTACTCTGTGGCAGGCCCCAAGCAAGGTATTTTCTATGCATTTTTCTCTTTTAACCTTTACAGTAACTTTGGAGATAGTAGCAAATATTTTGCCTAATTAAAGATGAAAAACTTGGGTGATTCTTTTAATCGCTGCTACAAGAATGCTGCATATGAACATCCACGAAATCTCAGTGGCATAGAACAACAATTATGTGCTCAAGAGTATTCAATGTTACACTGATCCGATCTGGCCTGCCTGCCACCACCGCCCCCCGCCCTGCCTCACATACTTCGGCTGCACCTGCTCAGGTGTGTATGGCCAAATGCTAGTAAGTCAGTCACCTGTGTTCGGTGGGGGGCTAGCTGATGGATGTTGTAATATAGTCTCAGCCAGATCTGGAGCAACTCACATGGGATCCACACATTCTAGTCTTCAGCAGGTTGCCTCAGGCATGTCCTCTGTGTGCCAATGGCAGAGGGCAGGAGTGCAAGAATGATTGGGTGCTTTTTCTAGTTTCTGCTGGCATTCCATTAGCCCCAGACAGTCACCTGGCCAGACCCAGAGCCAGAGTGGACAGATAAGGCAAGGTTACCTTTCCAAGAGTGTTGCAAGAGGGTGGGCTTAAGAATGAGTCCTAGATGCAATAAGTCCACTACAATGTAGATGAGATCAATTGGGTCACTTGTCAAAGGTCACCAGCTGCTGGGAGCCTGGATTGCAACTATACCAATCTGGCCCCAATACCTACCTTTCACTGGCTACAGTAGACAGAGGATCCATAACGGGTCAGATTGAAGACCTGCAAGTCAGTTTGCAAATGACATGCCAACAAAGTATGGACACACTGCAATTTTAGGGAGATGGAGTAGAAAATCCAATTAAAACCAACCAACCAACGAAAGAAAGAAAGAAAATCAAAACTCAGGTAAGATTGCAGGGATAAAGCTTTTATATGCTCAGAGGTTCTGAATCACAGGCCTTGAAAATTTGCAAAAAGAAACAAAGTCATCTAGCCGGGGAGGAAAAAACATTCTATGGAAGGAATAAAAGGAGAAATAAAGGTAAACGGTGAAAATCTAGGTTTACAGCATTTTTTTTAGTGTTATTAATGTCCTGTGGCTGAATGTTTTTTGAAAGTTTGTCCCCCAACTTTGAGGTATAATTGACAAGTAAAATCATAAGATGTTTCAAGTGTACAATGTGATGACTTGCTATCCACACTCCATCGAGTTAACACTGGATTTGATTTTTGATTGAAGTCTTAAAAGTTCCCTTAAGTAAACAGATTTCCTAATACAAAATACAGATTTTCCTAATACAAAATGCATACAGTAGACTTTTCTGAAATTTGCTAACAAAATGGACCTCAACAAATTCTCTCTAGAAATTCACAGAGCCAACCATCTTTCTTGAATGAATTAGACTGACCATTAACCTTGAGTCACCTTCTGTCCCTAGAATTTTACATGACTTTGAAGGCAATGGGGTAGCAGAGGTAAATACATTTGATGACTGGTAGTGATGAAAAGTAGTCCTGATTGTCCGTTACGGTGGTGTCAGGGCTGAATGACGTTAAAAGCAAGCAAAGGCTCTTTAGTGTTAATTTATCTAAAATAGATCCTTTTTGAAGGAACCTATGTGAGATTATTGCCACCCACATTCAGATTCAACATAGAATAAAGGAGACAAGGAACATTTTCCTAAGCTGATGAGTGACTCAATTTAATTTTATCCCATGGCTAACTTTCAACTCGGCATCTCCTCTGACAAAGCCATTTTCATTACAGGGCTCATCTGAATGTGACAACGACAGCCAGTCATATTAGTGTCACGGTCACCCCAACCTATTGGCCCTGCTGTTCTGACCTTTTGCCTTCAAAGTCTCTGACGTTTCCTTATCGGGTAAATTAAATGCCACACAGGAAAGTTGGATTCTTTCTTCTTTGAGGCAACTGCTCAGGTCACACAGGAATGTTGCCTGTTAATAGGATCAGCTCTGGAGAAAGCCATACTCTACAGCAGGGGATGCCAGGCTTCTCTTGTTACCATGGCAGCTGCTTCTACCTAACTTGTCCACACTTATCTTTGTCATATTATCATTAGTAATCCTGGTAGGAACACTAACAGTTAACCATGTTTGGAGTGCTGAATTGGGCACTGTACCCACTGTGTCTCATTTAATTCTATCACCGTTTCAGTAGCCATCATTATGGATATTTTTTTCAAACAAGGAAAGTAGAATGTAAAGAGATTGAATAATTGCTTCAACCAGGACCTGGCTGTGCTTGTTGTCAATTTTAAACTATGGTCCTTTTTTTCCTATGTGAGCCTACCTTTTTCCTTATTTTTATACCTTAACCTCAGAAAATTGAGCCATAGGTCAACAAGGTTCAAATGCGGGGCACCTGAGTGGCTCAGTGGTTGAGCATCTGCCTTTGGCTCAGGATGTGATCCCTGGGTCCTGGGATCACATCCCACATCAGGCTCCCCACAGGGACTCTGCTTCTCCCTCTGCCTATGTCTCTGCCTCTCTCTCTCTCTCTCTCTCTCTCTGTGTATGTGTGTGTGTCTCCCGTGAATAAATAAATAAAATTTTTAATGAAGAAGAAGAAGAAGATTCAAATGCTAAGGCTCTTCTATGGTTTGGTGTTCACCTTACAACCTTTAAGAAGTCAGACAAGCTCCTTGGATCATAGAAGCTGGAAGACCAGGGACTCCATTCTGGTTCTACTTAATTATGTCGTCATCAGCAGGTCACTTACCCTTGCCCTGCTGGTGTCCCCATTTCTCCGAATGAGGTTACCGTCTTTGCTCTGCCCTCTTCTCAGGGTATTTTGTGAGGACCAATGAGGATAAAGTAGGTGAAAGTACTTTGCAAACTGTAGAGCAATGCACATATGCTATTGTGATTTCTGCCTTATTAATCTCCTGCTTGGGCCTTGGAGCAGCTGTGGCATGTTCTGTTTCTAGAAAGGATGCATAGCTGGGCAGTCGGGCTAATATTATTCCACCTTTAACTAGATTACCCTCCTGCTGACCCTCTGCTCCTTTCCCATGCATGTTGATTTATCTTTTAAAAGCAAAACAATATGTTCTGGCCACTTCCCTCCTTCAACTGCACTTGTTACTCTGTGCTTGCCAGTTGCGAATGTGCACACGTGTGTGTGTTTGTGTCTGTGTTTTAACAGGACTCAAGGAATGGAAACCAAATGCACACATCACCGCCAATTAACACGAGCTTACATCTCTTGTAAGTGATTTTTTTTCCTCTCCCCTTCAAAACACAAAGGGCATTTGCCTTCCCTAACTTTTTCTAAGCCCTATGCTAAGGGATGCAGAGGTTCTGCACCTAGGAGCAAGCTGTAACTGCTCAAGCGATGGTGATGGTAGTTTTTAAAACTTATTAGTGTTGTCCCCAGGGTCTCATGGAGGCATTCCACGAAATCTGTTTACCCTAAAGCTATCTTGCTTTGAGACTATCTTTGATCTAATGCAAACTCAAATAGAAGCCTCCTCTGACCCCCAAGTGAGGAAAACTATAGGGTGACCAGCTATCCTGGTTAGCCAGGGACTGGCCCATTTTTGACACGGAAAGCCCTGCCACAGCAGACCCCCTGCACACAGGGGATGCTCAGGCAGCTGGAAGGGGAGCAGTATGCTTCCTGGACCAGCCCTGTGGCTGTCTGCATATCACGGGCTCCACGCACAGTGAGGCATTTTCACCCATCCTGCTTGCCTCAAGCCTTTGGGAACCGTGTTTTTTTAAAAAAACAAAACAAAATAAAACAATCTCAATAGTTTATTTTTGCTCTCACAAAACACCCTTACCCTGCCTCCCTCACCGCCGCCGCCCAAGCTGCTGCTGAGCCCGCAAGCTCCCACCTAGAGGACACCAGCCCCAGGGTGGCTCTCCGTGCCCTCCAAAGTCACTCTGGGTCCCTTGCTGCATATTCTGCATTCAAGCCTTTTTTTTTTTTTAATGTTTTATGCATTTATTCATGAGAGCCACAGAGAGAGGCAGAGACCTAAGCAGAGGGAGAGGCAGGTGCCTCAAGGTTGCACCTAACACGGGACTCGATCCCGGAGCCCGGCTGACGACCTGAGCCGAACGCAGACGCGCGGCCCCTGAGCCGCCCGGTGCCCACGTTCAAGCCTCTGGATGACGGAGGCTGGTTTTCTTGTTTGTGGCTCTCCCGGAGCAATGACCCGCCAGGTACAGCTGCAAGAAACGTGCGGGAGTGGCAAGGGGATGGCACAGGCCGGGGAGAAAAGCGTCTCACCGAGGAGGAGGAGGACGCGCGGCGCGCGGGGCTGAGCCAGCGGCCCCCGGGGCACCCGGGCCGAGCCCCCCGAGCCCCCCGAGCCCCCCGAGCCCCCCGAGCCCCCCGCAGCCCCGCGCGCAGCTTCCCGGGACCCGCGCGGCCGGGGCGCGCCCCTCCTGCGCTCGGAGCTGCGGGGCGCGTTGACCCGGGCGGGGCCTCTGACAGCCGCGCCCTGGAGGCGGGAGCCCGGCCCGCAGCTGTCGGGACGCGCCTGGGCCGGGCGAGAAGGGCGGGGAGCGGGCGGCGCTCGGATCCGGGGAGCCCTCCTGCCACATCCCCCTGGACCGCGTGCGGACTCCGAGAATCCGTCCACCGAGCGGCGTTTATTAGCTCTTCTGGGCAAGGCCGGCTCCTCTTTCTAATCACTAGTGAAGGAGACTCTCCGAGGTGTCCAGCTCATCCCGGGGATGGGGCATCCGTGCACCATCAATTTAAAGTTCACAGCTGCCAGATAATGTCCCTTCATTTTCAAACGTTATAGGTTGTGTGCGTGGTTTTGCTGTTAAAAAAAAAAAAAATGTCAGTGGAGGATGCCAAAAGGCCACACTTTAAGGATGAAGAGCTTTATCACCTTCGCTCTGGAAAGATACACAAAGCAAAATCTGGAAGCCACATCAGACCGTGAGGGAGACAATGGGAGCAGGTGGCTCAGGGTGTGGGAGCAGGAGCCCTAGCATTCATCAAACAGAGGAGAAGAAAGGGGGAGATCTGAGCTGAGCTCCTCCTGCTCAGTTACTTTCCCTAAAGAAAAGAGAAGGTGCTCACTGGGGAGGAGGGAGACCTGTGCCTCACCAGGCCCGGGGATGGGGGTGTTGGGGGGGTGGGGGGGTGGGGGGAGTCCAGGTCCTCAACCATGAACAGCCAGATCCTGGCAGGTTCCTGGATCTTTAAACAGAGCACAGCAAATTACAAGTAGGAAGACCATCTCTGTGGTTCATGGAAGGTTCCGGAGATCCTGAGGGGGCATAACTGCTGCAGGACTACGAAGTCTGTCTGGGGCTCCACCGTCTTCTTGCAGCCAGAAGGTGTATTTTCGTCCCTACATCGGGGACAACCTTTGCATCATTGATATTTGGGATTGTATCAGTCATGGACAGTCTTGTCAGCTTGGTTGCTAGAACCAAGTACTGAGTGGCTTCAACAAACATCTGTTTCTCATGGTTCTGGAAGCTGGAAGTCCAAGACCAAGATGGCAACAGAGTTGTTCTGGGTGAGGGCTCACTTCCTGAGGTGCACATGACTGTCTTTTTGCTGTGTGCTTGCGCAGCAGAGGGAAATCTCTTTCTTGTGTCTCTTATGAGGGCACTAATGTCATTCATGAGGGCTCCATCTTCATCACCTAATTACCTCTCAAAGTTCCCAAAGGCCAAATGCCATTACACTGAGAATATGGTCTTCGACATAGGAATTGACAGGAAGGGGACCCACACATGATCTGGCCCTCCAGGGAAAAAGGACTGACTAATAAGCCAGTACACACAGAGACATATAGGGAATCTCCCTACTTCCACACCCCAGGAACTAATTCTTCCTTAAGGGAGTCTGTCTGGTGCTTTGCAGGATGTCTAGAAGCATGCTTGATTTCTACTTTTAAGACAGTAGTCAGCACCTCCTCCTGCCCTGCGGGTGACAAAAATGCTTCTAGGTATTGCCAGACGTCCTGCGAGAACCACTTTTCCAGGCCATGAGGTAAGGAACGTGGATTTCACATGTCCTCCTGCCAACACTCTGCATTATTCACAGTTAGATGTACAGAGCCCAGAGAGCAATGCTTGTGTTTTCAGAATCCTGTATTTTCACTCAGATGCTATTTTAACATCCTGAAGGTTAAGGAGTTTAATTAATATTTCTATAAGTCTACAGTGGGCAGGACATTTAAACCTTTGGGTGGGAGCAGTCTTAATAAGTAGTAGATAAGTTCTACCTTCAGGTACTGCCTTGAACTCTCCCACTGGAGTGACAGCAACTTTTCCCCTGAATTAAAAATGCAGTAATGTAACCAAAGGTGAAATTTGTCCCAAAAGTCTCAGTTTACCTGTTCAAGCTGGGCCCTCCACTCAAAAAAGGGTCTTACTCAAAATTCTGCATTATTCATGCATAATGTCACAACTTTGATATTTCATTGAACAGAATATTTTTACTTACCGAATACATAAAAATAGCTTTGAGCTTGATATAGATGAAGGCAATTTGACAAACATTTGCTTATCCTAAATTATAGAAAATTTTCCTTTTTTTGGTGTGCTGCTATTAACAGATTTTTAAACGTACCCTTCTAATGTAAAAAAAAAAAAAAAATTAAAAAAATGTCCTGTGCTCTTCCAACCATCTGGTATGAAATGACACATGGGTGGCAAACTGCTATTTTAAGCACTGAATGCATTATCTATAAGCAAGCATGATTATCTCCTGCATTGTAAATTTCCTGCTGTGCCACAGTAATTCTAGTATTTTCCTGGTCATGCACAACTGTATTGTATCTTATAAGCAGTCTATGTACGTTAAAAAGGGGGGAAAAAAGCAGAGAGTTCTTTAATGGGGTTTTAAACAAAAAGTTCTGGTACCTGGACTTGGAAATGAAGACTCCAAAAGGCTAATAAATCATTGTTTGTAACTGAAACATACATATTTATTTGGTTGCTTCAAGCAAGGGAAGGAAAAACATCCAATTTAGAATTTTGACCCATTAAGCATCATGGCAGGATATGGAAATTTCTCTTTGGCATTTTTCTTTGCCCATTAAGAAAACAAAACAAACAAAACAAAACAAAAACATCGTTTACTGGACTCTTAAGTGGCTGCATCTTCTGTCTGACTTACAGCGTGGGCGGCTAAGACCCAGACATGGCATGTGTTTATTGGAAAATTCACTGGACAGGACACTGGCACTGTTGGTTCAATGAGGCATTCATTTTGCTAACCAAGTTTTAAGGGGCCTATGTAGAAGGCAGAAGCAATAATATGGGTTCATTTCTGAAGGAAGACTTGTTTTTCTTGCAAACCCACCTAGATGTTAGTGTGAAGCTACTTCCCAACAACAGATGAGTGATGACAACTTCTATCCTCTTCCAAATGTTTAAATAGAAATGGATCTAACTGGTGAGAGAAGGAGCAGTCAAGATGCTGAAGGACTTTTTTTTTTTTTTTCATCCATCATCTTAATCCTCTATGTGTGGTCCTTTTCATGTTGACTAAAGATAAAATGAAAGTGATTTATGCATCTTTATGCCCGGACTCAAATACAAATGCATGCTCTGCATCGGTTCCCTAGTATAAACTCTTCCAGGTTAGAGGTTAATCTTACACACTCAACAGTAAAATAAAAGCAATATTCTTCATTATGAATATGCCACAGATTAATAATTCTATTCACTTTGAGCCTGAAAGAGTCCATCAGTTGAGGCCCTACCTACTATGAGAAACTGACAAACTGATTTTTCATTTTAAACATCCTAAATCAGTTGCTTCACAAAGTTATTCTTATTTATCTCTCACAAGAATCTTGCAAAGCTGATGAATTATTCCCATGGCCATCCCAGAAACTGAGGCTTGTCAAAGAATAAGTCATTAAGAAGAGGAGGGATTTTAAAAGCCCCGTGATGATCAAACCCATGATCTTGCTACTCTTTACATAGGATCTAGTTCAGTAAGATGCCCGCATGATATGCTCTGAACACTTACAGCCTCAGAATCCCAAAATTCTCTCAATTCTGGGCCTGAGGACATTGAATGTTGGCATACCTGGTACAGGTTACAGTATGAGATGTCTAATATTTAAATATCTCAAAAGGACAGAAGACAATGATGGCTTCAAGAGAGACATATAGAATTGAAACATCAGATGCTGTAAAGTATCTTTCCATAAGATTGAGAAACTATGAACCTATTTCTATTTAATAGACCTAATTTAGCATTTAAAAAAAAAAAAAAGGGAATACCCTGCTCCGAGAGTCTGAGCTGCTCCACAGAAAATGGTGAATGTTTGGTCAGGCACAGGTTCACTGAGCCAAGCCAATGAATTACCAGTGCATGGACTAAGGAAAATCAAAATTGCTCCCATTCAAACACATGCTCTCTTGCTTTCTCATTCATACATATATATCAAGCCAAACCAACATTTTCAATCTTGCCTCAATCATAAGTACAAGAATAACCACCACCACGAGTCCCAGAACCTTCTCTCTTCCACTACTTACTGAGTTTCTACCACCAAACCAGTTCTGGGCACTTAAAACATGTTCAATAAATGTTTACCAAAAGAGAGAATTAATGATGGATTCACACGTGAATAAATGTGTTTTGTGTCATGGAGATTCAAGATGCTACATATTGTGACTTTTTTTAAATAAATGTTTAAGAGAATTGATAGTTTGAAACTGTCAAGGAAAGGTACATAAGATTTATCTCTGGCTAGAGGAGAGGCTAAAACACATTAGATGCCAAGTAAACATTTAACTGAAAGGAGAAATAGAATTATGGAGAAAGGATTTGCCATAGAATATGAGTTTATTCTGAGAGGGTTGCAGCAGAGACCCACCTGGTAAATGTATAGCTTAGCTATAGTCAAAAGAAAGGATAAGGAAAGCCTTGTAGTTCTGCCAATTTTCTCACTGTTGCTTAGCCATCACCTACTGTGTAATACACAATTGGCCTAAGAGACATGGGAGTGGGGTTCTAATCATGGAATAGTTCATAGTACAAAAAAATATTTACCCCAGAGGCTTTTGCATTGATTTCTTTCCATTTTATGGTTTTAGTAAAGAGAATGTGATATTCATCGTAGCCATATATAAATTCCTTCAAGACGATGGAAACATAGGACAGCTTTCCAGGAGAGAATTTCATTCAGCAAGTTCATGGGCAGCCCTCCTGCCCAATGCCTGTCCCGACCCATTCCCACAGTGGACTTCTTTCTGAGACCCATCAACCATCTCATTGCATGTATGGTTCTTAAGCATATACTTGCCTGACTTTCTTTGTTTCCTCCCCGCACTATTTCTTCCAAAATATTACCCGGCCAATTTTCTCTATTTACCATATTCCAGCTATTTCATAGTTCCTGTGTGTCTTGCCAGCATCCTGGTAGGTGTGTATCCTCAGCTCACACCCCTTAGACAAACTCCCACAAGGTATGTTCCTTTCTGAAAGTGGTAGAGGATAAATGCAGTCACTAATTCGGAAACTTCTATTTTTTCCCCCATTTCCTCTTTCTTTTAATTGCTCTGCTCTAAGCTCAAGTTTCTCAAATTGCCACATAAATACCCACTTCCACAAGACCACTTCACTGCGTGTGGGATCACCACTAATATTGTGGAGAATTCTCCTTTTGGTTCTGCGCTCCCCCTCAAGACAGAAGAGGAGATACTCGATTTATCAGGAACTTCCTGACTACAGAGAAACTATCTCTCAATGAGCAGGAGTGTAGAATGCCTCCCTGGGGACCTTGAGACTTGGAAAAGAAACTGAGATATTGGAATAATATGTGAATGGCAGTAGAGCAGCAAAACACTTAGGGAGTCAGCTTGACTGACTCTCTTGTCTTCCCCAAAACAGAATTCTGTTCCCACAGCGTCCTCAGCCCACAGGCACCTACCCCTGATGCAGGGATCACACACACTTACAGAAAAATGCAGTCTGACCAGAAGAGGAATGAGAGATAAAGTAGCTTGGGTTTTCTCAAATTTGATGTCTCCATAATGACAAATAGTTTATGAAATAGGAATTTTGGAGCTCTAGATCTCAGTCTCCTTTTCTGGTTCTTTAGCATTCCCAAAACACTTGCCAATAAACCAAAAGCCCTTGCCTAAAATGCATCTAGACAGGTGACACTTCCATAGCCAAATGACATCACAATTCAGAAAACATTAAAAAATATATAATTTAGGGGCACCTGGGTGGCTCAGTGGTTGAACATATGCCTTTGGCTCAGGTCATGATTCCAGGGTCCCAGGATCAAGTCCCATGTTGGGCTCCCCGTGGGGAGCCTGCTTCTCCCTCTGCCTGTGTCTGCCTCTCTCCCTGTGACTGTCATGAATAAATAAATAAAATCTTAAAAAATAAATAGTAAAAATAAAAATAAATAAAATTATACACACACACACACACACACAAATTTCACGTTGAGTTAGAAAGCACTTTCATCCTTTAAAACCTTGTGTTCTAAATTCTAAAGTCTCAGTTAACTCTGAAAGCCAGCTTGCCAAGATGCTGAAGTACACTTTGAAAAGCTGGGAGCTTGCTAGTATATCTGATGTATTTAGTTGCAACACATGGTAGCTGCCTAGGTGAGAAGAGCCACAGAGGTCAGAAAATGACACTACATTCAGTACAGAGAACGCATTAGGGACAAACACAGGCTATTCTGGTGGAAAAGTGTGTACGGTAAAAGAATGGGATTTAAGGAGGGAGTCTGTGGCCATGAAAATTTACAGTATGATAGGATATAGAGAAGCCCTGACAAATGTATTTCAGTTCAAGGAGACACTCACAGAGGTTATTTGGTCCAACCTCCTGCTGGTCTACCAACCAAAGGAAAACTAGGCACAGGCAGTGCTGGTCTCTACAACCTCCCCAATACCTCATAGCTAAGCTCATGGCTGAGCTGAGACAAAGACATGCATGTTTGGAATTCTAATCCAAAGCTCATTCAATGGTCAATGATGCCTCTTAGAAGGGAGAACGTTCTCCTTGGAAAGAAGAAAAAGATTTCCACAGCTCCTTTAAAATACAAAATGTGTAAAATAGAATTGAGCGCTTACAATTCAGAAAAGCCCTCGATCTACGAGCATATATCCAGATCACATCAAAGAACCAAAAAGCAAGATCTCCCTCTTTGACTGGTTTCCAGCAAAAGAACAAAACATTGGGCTTTATTTTTAAACATTGAATTTCCACGGAGGGCTAGACCCCTTCTCCCTCAATATCACTGGTTGTGAAAAATATGGCTGAAATCCCTTAGCTGTGAGTTAACCTGGCATGGAAACTCAACTTTTTTATGTCTGAAAAAAGCCAGCTAATTTTTCATCTTAAGTATTCTAAAATGACAGACAGTATAAAATGTAATTTTGTAGATTGTATGTGCATCCTGTGATCCATATTTAGATACCCAGAGCGGAGGTGTTTGAAAGGTACTTCCTGTCTTAGGCATCTCCATTTGGGGTTATAAATGTGGACCCCTACACATAGCATATGCTTGAGTAATTATAATTCTGTAGTCCAGAGTCTCAAAATCAGTTTCTAATTTTAGTCAGAAGCTACTCAATGCAAAACTAACAAGAGTGGTGGTAAAGAGGGAAAAAACAAAAACAAACACCCATGCAAAGGAGAGCAGGGATTTGAGGTGAATGGAAGTCAGATTGATTGAGATAAGATGCACACAGGGAGAGATTCATTCTTTCTAGATGTACAGTTGCAAGAACATTAGCCAGTACACAGTAGTATAACCATCACAATTCAGATCTAGAACAGCCCCAACACCCCAAAAATCTCCATCATCCCTCTGCAGTCAATCACCCCTCTCCCCAGCCTAAGCCATTGGTAAACACTGATCTGTCTCTTGTCCCTATACTTAGCTTTTTTCCAGAATGTCCTATAAATGAAGTCATACAGGATTTAGACTTTTAAGCACATATGGTATCAGAAGAAGCAGGAGCCAGAGAACCACAATTGTCAAACAAAACAGACCCCCAAAAGATTAAAAAGTAGTAGGTAGGCAGAATGCAAACAGGGAGAGTATTCTATCCTTAAAATAAAGGGAAGTAAACATTTTAAGAATAATGGGGACAGAGAAATGTGGATGGGGGATGGAAAGGCTTAAACTCTCCAATTCAGGCCAACATTCCAAGAGCTATTTTTCTTTCTCCCTGAACACCATTAGCAGTTTCTCTATCTTAATTATGGTTCTTTGACACCCTCCACTAAATGATAGTTTTAATTAATTTCAACATCTATACATTGACACTTGCTGGAGCTACTGGATATAGAGACTGCATGACTCATCTGTTCAGTTAGACTGTAAGGTCCTGGATGGCAAAATTATAGAAATTTCACCTTTGTGTCCAGCAGGGTCCCTAGCACAGATGCTTATTGATAATCTGTCATGTGTCTGTGAAGAAATCCATTGATCAGAGATGCTAATAGAAAGTATTTTAAAAAGTAAATCTGTGGAGATCCCTGGGTGGCTCAGCGGTTTGGTTCCTGCCTTTGGCCCAGAGTGCGATCCTGGAGTCCCGGGATCGAGTTCCACATCGGGCTCCTGGCATGGAACCTGCTTCTCCCTCTGCCTGTGTCTCTGCCTCTCTCTCTCTCTCTCTCTCTCTCTGTCTATCATAAATAAATAAATAAATAAATAAATAAATCTAAAAAAAAAGTAAATCTGCACCCAGATTTTCAAAGAGTAAATTTCATTATAAATTTATTTAGAGGATTCTTAATTATTTACAAGAGCCAAGATGTGGAAACAACCTCGATGTCCATTGATGGATGAAAAATGAAGTTGTGGGATATATATATATATATATAATATATATAATAGATGTATATATATAATAGATGTATATATATATATAATAGATGTATATATATTATATATATATAATAGATGTATGTATATATATATAATAGATGTATATATAATAGATGTATATATATGTATATATATATAATAGATGTATATATATATAATAGATGTATATATATATTATAATATATATAATAGATGTATAATATATATAATAGATGTATATATATATATATAATAGATGTATGTATATATATACATCTGTGTATATATATATTAATATTCAGCCATAAGAAAGAGGAAATTCTACCATTTATAACAACATGGATCACTGTCCAAGGCATTATACTAAGTAAAATAAGTCAGAGGAAGACATACTGTTATGATCTCACTCATATGCAGAATCTTAAAAACCCCACAGAAAAAGGTATGAGATTTGTGGTTGCCAGATGTGGAGGCCAGAGGGAGGAGGAAATGGAAGAAAGGTACAAACTTCCAGTTAAAAGATAAAGAAGTAAGAGAGATATAATATACATGACTAGAGTTAACATTGCTGTATAATAACATATGAAACTTGTAAAAGTAAATCCTAAGACTTCTCATCACAAGAATTTTTCTTTTCATAGTATCTATATGAAAATATGTGTGTTAGTTGAAACTACTGTGGTCATTTCACAACATATGTAAATCAAATAACCATGCTATTTGCCTTCAACTTTCATAGTGACATATGTCAATTATTTCTCAATAGAACAACACCAATGAGAAGATTGCTTGAATCATCCACCTTGTATTAGCTTTCCCTTCTCGGTCATTTTCTGGCTTGTATAAATAATTATATAACCTCTGAACTAGTACATAGTAGAAAAGGATCAATACTAGACACAGACAGATGAATACACCTCTGAGGAAAGGAAATCATTATGGTTTGTGAACTATGAAATTACGCACCACCACCAGGCATATGCCAAGAGCTTCATGCGATGCTCCTTCAATAAGGCATCATTAACTTCCAGAATTCAGTGAATGGAACCCCCTGCAGAGGGACATTTGTTTTAATGTTCTCCAATTACATTATGTTATTGATGCAGTCATAAAAATGATGCCGATGACCTACCATCAATTGGCCATGCACTAGAGGTAGCTTTCACCGCAATGCAAGTAGATTCACTACACCTCAGAAAGGCAGCCAGTCCAGGGGTTGTGGTCAATGAATACTTCAGTCCAAGATTATCACTTAGGCAACTTGAAAACTCAACCACCTCCACCCTCAACCCGTAAGTGGTTACATGTTAGGAGGACCATAGACCTTTCTGTTGCTTTTCTTCATTAATGGTGGAGAAACAACTGCCAAAGAATACAATCTGGGCAAAAAAGACAGCCATATAAGTCTCATAATTTTAAAGCTTTGGTGAGTTCTATCTGTCGCCATCACAGAATGAACAGCTTACAGAATGAACTGGACCTAATGAACATCACAGAATGAACTGGACCTAATGAACATCACAGAATGAACTGGACCTAATTCTCTCCACACTGGTCCAGAGGAACATTCAGGGAAGACAGAGGAAAAATAAAAGGACATGGCTTCAGGTCTTCAAGATATTATAAACATTTTTTCTCCTTGAACAAGAGGGTTGGTGCTGATAATTTTTTGTCTTCAAAAAGTAATTTTATCCTAAATATACTTCAAGGTTAAATTGCCCCTGGGGATTATTATTAGTCATTAGAGGTATACATGAAGACCAAATAAATTTTTCTTCTTGACAATATACTGCAGACCCTGATTAAAGGGAATGAGGTGGAAGAAGGATACCATCCTTAGAGGATTAGGACTGTGTTAATAATTCTCATAATCGTGGTAGCCTTGATACATTGCTACTCACTGCTGGGCCCCGTAAATCATCTAAGGACAGTCCCTCTCAAAGCTCACATAATCGAAATACCAAAATAATTTTAATGCTCAAACAAATTTAATGTGATTTTAATGTACTAGGTTAGTGCCTCCTCAAAAATGCACGTCTATCCAGAAACTCAGAATGTGACTTTATTTGGAAACAGGGTTTTTGCAGATACAATCAAATTAAAATGGGCCATACTGCAGTAGGGTGAGCTCTAATCCAGTGACTGGTATCCTTAAGAGACTGGCAACTTGGACAGGGACTCAAAATTGGAAGATTAAAAAAAATAAAAGAATTGGAAGATATGAGGACACACAGGGAGAATGACATATGACTGGTATCATGTGTCTACAAGCCATTTAAACAAAAAGAAAAATACCACGTTAAGTGGATGGTACATATCTTGGCAGGAGGCAACAAATATGCTCTCCACATACATAGGATAAGTAGCAAGGACTCAGGTGGAACATTAATCATAACACTGACACTCCCAGGGACCCTGTCTCCTTACTGCTAAAACAAAGTCAACAGAAATCCTTGTATATATCTCATGTATTTTTTTTCACATGGATATTTGAAAGGTCAAATAAAATGTTTTGAGGAAATGGCAAGTGTAAGGTTCTATGCAGATATAAATCGCTATTATTAATAACCATAAGGTTCGTTTTGTTCTTTAATACCATTGAAATTTGAGAAAATAATTCTAAGGAAGTTGTGTAGAAATCATAACTCTTGAACTCTTGAACTCTTCTATAATAAATTGTTCAGCCTGGATCAAAAGGTTTAATAAATGTGCAAAGTACAAACAGATACAAGCAATCAAAAAAAAAAAAACCATTTACAATCAAAGGTCAGTCTACTTCTACAAGCAACAGTGTATCTTACAAATTAAAAATCTACATAATGGAGCAAACATGTGACACTTTAGGATAAAGGCAAAGGGAATAATGTGTTAGAATTATGTATAAATACGAAAGGTATGCATAGATAGAATGTACTTTAGGGTTACTGCACATAGCATACATATCTTTACTTGGGGTAGTCTCTTAAAAAATAGGAAATACTATTGATCTCAACAATCCTGGTCAAGAAGATATAATGTGATATAATCCTCTCCTATCCAGGCTAAAATGTCCTATGTTATTTTTCCCATTAACAGCACTTGCCACCTTATTTCATACACTTTAGCTACTGAATATTTTTTACTACATTTGTAAGTATCATAAAGAACCGCACTTTGGTAATCAAAATAATCCACCCCACTCCTCCTCTCAAGAAAACAAAACCTATTTCCCCGAAGACTACTCTCCTATCTTACATATCAAGCTAAATCAGTTTACCATTTCTTCAAAAATTTTAAGATTTAGCTCGGCAGTGGGAACTGGGACTCCATCTCTCAAGAGGAAATTTAATTAGTATTTATTGAACAATTATATTTTAAAACAATTGTGTGGCTCAAAGAAAATAAGGATATATAACATACATGCTAGTTTCATTGTAATCAACATCACAGTCAACTGTCTATGGCATTCAGAGTGAGTTTTGAAACCCATATGAGTTAATGGTATTCCCAATGTCCAAACAGGCTCCCTTACCTGACGTTAGACTTCTCAAAAACTGTGTTCCTTTTAGTTCTGAATCCACACTGTCACATAAGCCCAGCTGATTCTCACATCTAGCAGCAGCCCGTTCATCAAAAAGGACAGATATGACAAAAATCTTCCATTTCCCTGCAGATCTGCCCTTTGCATGTCGTTTGCCTGCTTGTCCTTGATTCCATTCACCCATGTAGGCTCTTTGGACTGTGGGACTCCCATCCTCATAGCAAATTCTCTGCAAGGTCATGAGTATCTTCCTTCTCATCAATTCCAGGGACCGTTTCCCAATCCACAAGCATCTGCCCTTCTGATTGCTTGGCATTCTTGACCATTGGTTCCTGAAACTTACTCCTCCTCTACTTCCTATTTTTCCATCTACTGCCCTCATCATTCCTCCCCAGGCTCCTTGCCCGCTCTTCTTCCTACGCTCTATTCACAGAGGTAGATTCCCTTCAGCGTGCATCTTCAGCTCTCTGCTCCTACCTCATAGACTCATCTGTTCTTCCATAGTCTTGACCTCAATCTTCACCTGAAGAACCACACTCACCCCCAACTGTTTATAGGATTATCTTGAAAACGATGTATATTACCTGTTTGGCAATTGCTTTAAAATATTTTAGTGTGAACTGTGTCAGGTCTATAGGTGCATAAGTTATTTTTTTTTATTTGGGCTGCTTTGCTCTCATATCTTAAACTCTTAACTTATTTGGTAGCTACAGCAAATGTTTTAAACATCATTACCTGAAAAATAAATAAATAAATAAATAAATACCATTACCTGAGTTACACAGATTACTATAAATTATGCCAGAAGTTTTTCTTTGATGAAATAAGATTTCGTAGGGCTCACTATCTCTGCATGAGGCAGAAGATACAGGAGTCTTGATACTAGAGCTATGTTTAGCATTCTTTCTCCCCACCCACCCAACTCTATCTTCAGTCCCCTATCCCCACTCACCTTGTTCCCCTGTTCCTTTGTATCACCTACAAAGAGGAGCCTTTATTTCCTGGCCTGACTAGATGTTTGCCCAACCTTCTATCAGATTACCATTGCATCCATCATTAGAATTAACCTTTCATGTGAAATGCTTATCAAAATGTGTAAGACAAAGTGGAGATGCCTCTGCACTTATGAATATCTCCATGACAGGCTTGCTTTTTCTTGCTTGCTAATAACATTTTCCTTTTGGGAGAATTTCAGTCTAATAGTTGCTATAATAAGATATAAACACATAATGAGAGGGATCCCCACCTCTACATCATTGATCAGCCCTGTATTGGTACTGCCTTTCCCATTATGCTCCACTGTCCACCCTTGTTATAGGTTGAATTATGTCTCCCTTAAGTGGTGAAGTTCTAGTCTCTTATGTGAAGGTGACCTTATTTGTAAATAGGTCATTGTAGTGGTGATCAAGAGGAAGCCTTTAGGATGGGCTTAAACCAATATGAATAGTGCTCTTATAAGAGGAAAGACACAGACATCAGGGGAAGATAACCATGTGAAAACGGGCAGAAACTGGAGTCTTATTGCTGCAAGCCAATGAATGCTTGGGGCTACTAGAAACTGGAAGAGGCAAGGAAGGAACCTTCTCTAGAGGTTTTGGAGGAAACATGGCCCTGGTGATACTTTCAAACTATGTGACAATAAATTTATTTTTAACCACCCATTTATATTTTGTCATGGTAGCTCTAAGAAACTCATGCAGTTCCCAACACTATTGATCCTGGTTAGCCTTCAGAATAAATTGATGCTCAGTAATTGCTTGTCATACAAACAACTGGTGATTGATGGCTTCGAGGCTCTGATCCCATTCACCTCATCTTCATCCTTTGTATTTGAGATGAGATTAATTATCCTATTGTACAGCTTTGACTCTTGTTACTCTCTTGCTCAAAATCTTTGAGGATTGCTACCTACATTTAGAACAGACTCAAAAGCTTCAGCAAAGTTCTCCAAATCCTGCTCTCCAGCTATTATTTATCTTCTTTCCTAGATACTAGAGTCTCCAGCCCTTCCCACAAAGCCCTATTGTCCACACCTCTACCACATACTGTTCCCCATCTGAACTGCCCTTTCTCTTACTTCCACTAGTCAGACCTAACTCATAAGCCATTGCCTGAGTAACAGCTTTTACAGTCTACTCTCCCAAATAGGCATTTGCATCTCCCTGCTTCATAAAACCACAAGTATTTGTAGCTTTCTTCGAACACTTTACAATTCACTCTACTATAACACAGAATATGTTAACATTTTCTATCCTTTCCACTGCAATCTAAACTCTTTAAGTGTTTTCATTTTTGCATGTTCTGCACTTGTAGTGCATAGGCAACTGGCATATCATGTAATATTGATTGAATTGAAAAAAAGTGAATTGTGGGTTGACTGTCAAATTCAATAGTCACATGTGAATGAAGTAGCAGCCTTCCTCCTTATCAAAGGGTGTATAGTCAGGTCAAGTCTTTATAAGTTACCAAGCAGGAGATCATGCATCAGAGATACAAACAATCCTCATGCAATTGTTTTCCTTTGGTAATGTGATCACTCTCCATGCCCACATGCACATCCTGGTCACTATTTATGTCTTTCTTCTCAATTCTTATACATGGAAAAAAGGAATAGGTTAGAGTGTGTATGCATGCATTTGTATTTATAGATATACTGACAAAAGTCAACTCACCATACACCTAAGATAATTTGCTAAAAAAGGAAAAGGTTATCAGAAATACGCCACCTAAAGAAAAGGAAATTGAGTCTTTTAACCTAATCTCCACAGAAGCTTTGGAATTCTTTTGCTGGTATCATGCCATGACACACAATCACTACAATTGGATATATATCTTTGCAACTTATGTGAACGATAAGCTTGATCATGACCAACTGGTGGAATGCCATTTTATAGAAATCTTCCAGTTTCTTAGTGTTCAAGTATTCCAGATACTATATGTGGCTGATTAACTGCACCTAATAGACTTTCCTCTCTTAGTTCTGTTTTGCTTCTGGCTCTATGGATTCATTCTGGCTCAGCTAATTGATGTTCTGTTTCACATGCTTAAAGATTTTCACATAAGAACTATTTTACTATTTTTCTGGAAAGAGTAAAACTTAAAAATAACTGGTATGTAAGATCCAGGAAATGACTAGAAGTGAGGAAAATGGGTCTGCAAATGTGTTTTCAACAAATAAACTCTTCAGATAAGTACTTTTATTATGAAAGTCAGTATCTAATATGGAACAAATGACATCACCTGTGAAGGGAAAAATGAATTTCAAAAAAATAAGGCAATCTAGTTTAGGTCATGCAAGTTCTAGAAATATGAAATGTTATGTGAAAAAGAAACATTCACTCTGGTGTGCCTTAATAGAACCATGGACTATAAATTACAATGACTAATTCAGAATGGCTTTTAAGTTATAATTATGGATGATTCAACCTGAAACTGTTGTTTCTCCATTTCTACTTACCAACTTAGATCTGCACTCCTCATTTCTGCCTAACACCTATGCACTTCCAAGAAAATTAAGAATTTAAGAAGATACAACATCACTGTTTTCACCAATGCTGAGTAGAATACTTGAGGATTCAGAGTTCAGCCTTTAGCATTAACTTTTCACTCCACTATTATTGTTTTGCTATGGGAAAAAATACTGTTAATGCCTTACACTTAAGTCCTTTGCTATGTATCCTCATATCTCCCAAAGACTGAACTATAAATAATATCAGCAACAGGGTTCCTCCCTCTCCACCCCACCTCCATCTTGAGCTAGATACTCAAATAACAAAATCAGACCCCAATACTTCAGATAGAGCCAAATATACTGGTTTTCTTTGAAAACACGTTTAGGGAAGCAATGCAGACTGGGTATCTGTTCATTGTAAGAAATAAAACTTCAATTGTACCAGTTTTGCAAAAAGTTCTCATTTAATCTAGTTGGCTTGCTTAGGGATTAAACAACATCACAGATTTTTGAATGTGCAACCAAAAATTTCCTCAGAGCACCAAGTTTACCTGTTTTTAATTTTATTCTTTCGGTGATTTTCAACTTTAGGTTTTATCCATATCATGGTTTTCTAAGGATCAGGATGTTGATATCCAGAGGAAAGTAGTAAAACCCTGGTTTATTTGAAATATGTTCATTACAATGAGTAGGATAAATTCAAATGCGTCAAAGATTTGTCTACATATCAAACTAATTTTTGGAGACAGTGAGCATTTGATTTGCATTCCCTTGTACAGTGGGATTGGAACATGAACGTATTGGTTTGTCCTTGGTCTATTTCCATTATGTTTTCCTGTCCCCCAAAAGCATTTGAGAAAGCAAAAGCCAAGTATTTACTGGCCCTTGAGAGGCTAAAGACAGACAGATTAGAAGTTAAGAAAAAAGAGGTAAGCAGTGTATGTTCTCATTCATTTGGGGAATATAAATAATAGTGAAAGGGAATATAAAGGAAGGGAGAAGAAATGTTGGGAAATATCAGGAAGGGAGACAGAACATAAAGACTCCTAACTCGGGGAAACGAACTAGGGGTGGTGGAAGGGGGGAGGAGGGCGGGTGTTGGAGGGGAATGGGTGACGGGCACTGAGGTGGACACTTGACGGGATGAGCACTGGGTGTTTTTCTGTATGTTGGTAAATTGAACACCAATAAAAATTAATTAAAAAAAAAAAGAGGTACGGAAATTGTTAAAATCATAATGATGTTTTAAAGGAAACTGTTTCAAAGATTCTTTCAGGATAAACATTTTCAGTGGGTCGTATTAATCTGGAAAGATTAGTGACCTTCCTGATGAACATTTTTAAGGGTATGGAGGACCACTAGTAGTTCTCTAAGTACTGTATCTACAGTCTCACATACCAGCAACATAGTAACCTCATCACTGTACATTATTTAAACTTCCATGGTATCATATTTATATGTATAACAATACTAAAATAAGAGTGGACTCAACGAAGTTTGTCTTTTCCTATAGGAAATTCCATATGAGGGGCATCTGGGTGGCTTAGTGGTTGAACATCTGCCTTTGGCTCAGATCATGGTCCCAGGCTGCTGGGATCAAGTCCCCAGTAGGCTCCCCACAGGGAGCCGGCTTCTCCCTCTGCCTATGTCTCTGCCTCTTTCTGTGTCTCTTATGAACAAATGAATAAAATCTTTTAAAATAAAATTCCATTTGACAGTAGTACCTGTATTTGACTTCCTCCCCAAGTCTAAAATGTCAGTAAAAGTCAGACATAATTATAAAGGATAAACAGTTATGTTACTGAATGGCCATGAGTGGATAGGCACCCTTAGCATTCAACTTCAAAGATTATCTTGAAAATGATGCATCATAAATGAGTATGCCGGGCACTGAGGGGGGCACTTGACGGGATGAGCACTGGGTGATATTCTGTATGTTGGCAAATTGAACACCAGTAAAAAATAAATTTATTATTAAAAAATTAATAAAAGTATCAGAAGGACAAAAAATAAATAAATAAATAAATAAATATGCTTGAAAAAGCCAACTTTAAGTATGATATCAATTCCACATAACAACTGGAAATCCAGTTTTTAAAGATTACTTATTCATATATTTTGTGTCATGTAAACCAAGTATCAGAGATATTTAATGGTTTTGATTCCATTTCCATGCTGAGACATATTTTTTGTGTCTTAGTTTTAGTCGCTACACAGGTATACCTTAGTTGGGAGTTCTTCTCATGACATATTTTCATTCACCTTTTATTTTGCTCCAATAACAATTCTTAGCTCTTTGGCATATCTTAGAAAACAAACAAACAAACAAACAAACAAACAAACATACCAAGTTTCCTCAGCTATACTTAAGTACAAAAATTTCTGGTACCCAAAATTTCCACTTTTCTTTACAAGGAGATAAAAATAAAAATGTATCCTTTTAATTAAAAAAAAAGCATCAATTTCACAAAATTCTTTGAGAAATGCATGTTAAAATAAAATGGAAAGGATACAAAAATTACAAGTTGAAAGTAAATAGCAAACTGCTTCATAAATACTAGAATTTAAAATGAACAAAATGGAACTGATATTTCTGAAATGAACATATGGTATCTTACCCTTTAATAAATTGGTGTTAGTATCAACAGAAAAAAAAAAAAAAAACGGAGCTAATGCTTATTCGACACAATTCCAAACTACAGACTACACAAAATTGACTTAAAGCAATGCAAAACCCCCCACAAAACCCTGGATTTGCTGTTGTCATTGTTGTTCAATTGGGGAAAAAAAGTTAAGTGTCAGTTTAAGGACCTGTAAAATCACACATGGAAAAGTAGTATTGGGATAGATATAACTGAGGTGAATAAAGGGTTCTCTTTTCTTAAAAAAACATCCTTTACTCAAAAATTGCATTTAATGGTTTTAAGGAAATAGCACACTACTTTCACAGAGAATCCTCAAGATTCCACAATCCCTCCTGTATTTAAGATATTCCCAGGCATAACAGGGAGCTCGCCAACCACCTGATACAGGAAATTGATACTGTACTAAAAAATGCATCTTAACACTATGGTTAGTCTCAAGGCATTTAGGAAAACAAAGAATGCATCTATATTGTGCTTTTCCCACTAAAACATATATAATTGTAGTGGTATTTAAATCTGTAAGCACACACCTCTCTAAAAATAGAGAATTATGTACAAATGCTACCAAGAAAACTAGTAGAGAATAGGAATATAATTCAAGCATGCGCACATACGTGTACACACACACAGATAAGATATAAGATATTTCAGGCAGCAACATTTTCTATGGTTCATTTTTTTCTTTTCCTTTTTTTTTTAAAGCCACTTTGAGGTATATGGGACATACAAAATGCTGTACATGTTTAATGCATAAAGCCTGAGGAGTTTGGAGGTAATTACACACCATGAAACCATCACCACAATCAATGTCATTGACATCCGTCACCTCCAGAGGTGTCCTCCTGCCCTCTTTATTTTTATTACTATTAGAACACCCAAGATCCATACTCTTAGCAAGTTTAAGTATACAATATTGTCAACTATAGTCACAGTGCCAAATAGGAGATCTCTAGGACTTATTCCTCTCACAGAACTGGAACACGGTACCCTTTGATTCATACTGACTCAAACCACCCTCCCCATCCCCACCCCTGGAAACCTCCATTCCAAGCTCTGCTTCTATGCAAGTGGCACAATGCAGTATTTGACCTTCTGTGTCTCACTTATTCCCCTTAGCACAATGTCCCCCAGGGTTGATCATAAAGTGACATTTACACCCAAACTAAAATTTGATCAATAGTAAAGGAAAAACTGTTAAAATTTTAATAATTAGGGAGTTCTTTTATTATTCTATGAATCTTGTGATTTAAAAGGTTTTAAATCTTCCTTCCAAGAAAAACTGAATTTAAAATTTGTTTTCCGGGATCCCTGGGTGGCGCAGCGGTTTGGCGCCTGCCTTTGGCCCAGGGCATGATCCTGGAGACCCGGGATCGAATCCCACATCAGGCTCCCGGTGCATGGAGCCTGCTTCTCCCTCTGCCTGTGTCTCTGCCTCTCTCTCTCTCTCTCTGTGACTATCATAAAAAAAAAATAATAATAAAAAAATAAAAAATAAAAAAATAAAATAAAAATAAAATTTGTTTTCCATTGCACTCATTAGAGACAAACTTAACTGGCAGGACAGTAAACACAGCACATGGTCAATAGATATACAAGTTGCTTGTTCAAGTCTTGTTACCTTGAATTATTTAAATGATCTTCTGTGCACTTAGGATTTTGAGAGCCAGTGTCAGAGGCCATTTGACTTAGAATCAAGAAATCCTGTTATAAATCTTAGTTCTCATATTTACTGGCTGTGAGTCCTTAAAGAAACCACATAAACTCCATTCAGGAAACTCAATCTCAAAATCAGTAAAATTAAAGTAAGAATACCATCATGCCAATATCATAGGTTATCATAAGGATCAAGTCTTTAAAAAGAATATATATTTTACAACATATGTAAATACAAGATCCATTAATATTAAAAGCTTAACTACTTTGATTAATATTTCTGGCATGTATAAACCATAGATGATTGGATCATTCCAAAGTAATGGTAAAAGAGACCTATATGAATTCTTCTCCCTATCCTGCAACAAGGAACTTTGCAAAAGAATAACAGACTATGCAATGTTGAGGAAATGAAGAACCATACAATGTAGCATACAAGAACTCAGAAAATACCCACGTCTAAGAATTCAGAATCATCATAAGCCGACTTAACTCTTCTGATGTTGCATTTGGTCACACAAGGTGCAATAACAATGTCAAAATGCCCTACCAATACAGAGCACTATTACTAGTAACTATGGTAGTAATGGCAGTAGTATTAGAGGTATTAATAAGATGAGGGAAGAAACAACAGGAAAAAATGTCAAAGTTGTTCATCTTCAAATGTGTGAATAAATACTAATGTTATTTGATCTAGATTTTGATCCAAGTTCATAGTTATTAATTTATATTATGCATTACATCTATGAATCTACATATTTTTAAAGATTTATTTATTTATTTTAGAAAGAGTGAGAGCTTGTGAGTAGAGCAAGGGGAAGGGGTGAGGGGAGAAAGAGAATTTCAAGCAGACTCAGTACAGAGCACCAGCCTTATTTGGGGCTCAATCTCATGACCCTGAGACCATGACCTGAGCTGAAACCAAGAGCCAGATGCTTAACTGATTGAGCCACTCAGGTGTCCCTAAGGTCCATGAATCTACAGATTAAGAAAACATTGGGTTAACTAAACAGCTAGATGGAAAATGTAGCCTCAAAATCACTAAAGTGACTTAGCCAACAGAGATTTGAATTTTCACTATGCACCACTCTGTTCCAAGTACAAGAGGATCAAGATTTCCATATGAAATATCCTGTAGTTCTGGCAAGGATGAAGGACAATGACCTTCTCACATATTTCTGGTAGATAAGTGTATTACTAAGTCTTCCTAGAAAATATACTGCAAATATCTTTAAATTAAAAATATATATGGCCTTTGACTCAGTGTTGCCCTTTTGAAACCTAGCCTATAGAGATAAACGTTAAGATATGTGTAAGGATATTATTGCAATATTTTTATAGTAGAAAAACTTACAACAGTAACAACTACCAGAAATCTGGAACAATTCTTGATATTCATCATTGGGGAGATACAAAAAAAAAAAAAACAGAACATTAAAAATAATGAGTTAGAACTGTATATACTGACCTGGGAGAAGTCCATGATATATTGTTAAATGACAAAATGAAATGGGAGAGATTCAAGGAGTTCTGTTTGAGCATCTGATTATTAACTTTTGCTTTATAAAACTGTATTATAAGCAATACCTGTTCAATTATTTTTAATTGAACAGAAATGAACAATTTTGAAAAATGGTAAAGAAGGTATTGAGATGATTTGGAATTTATATTCAAGTAGCGTAAAATAAACAGATGACAGACTGTTAAGCAATGAACTCTAAGTTAAAAAGAAAAAGCACTCAACAGGAGGAATTCATGGCCTATTACCAAAATGCACAAAAATGTCATGGGGAGCTGTGAGGTGGTTAAAACTGAACTGGAAGGATTTAGGTAGAATGATTGGATTTTGTTATACTCTTCCAAGAATATTCTAGATCAAATGAAGTTAGAAGCAGGGGCCAGAAATAGCTGAATGAGACAAAATGAAATTGCACTAAAAGATTGATTCTTTCCAATTTGCTCTGTTCAGTAGACCAGTTCTGGTCAAGTCCAGGAGATACTAGTCATCACCTCACTTGAATTCTTGGGAATTGTGCCCACTGAAGTGTTTGGTTATATCTGATTTTACTATAATTTTGTTCATGTAGCCTAAGAGTGTCAAAATAATCTAGAGATAAAGACATTAATTAACATTTCTAAATAAATTGGCTGAGCTATAATCTTCATCTGGTAATATTCTAGATACATTGAAAAATAATTTAGTAAAAGAAAATGCTTATTAGCAATCAATCTTGAAAAGATAGCACATCCTCAGAGCTCACAAATGCAGATGGCACACTCGTCATGGGATCACAATGAAACTCTAAACAAGCCAATTTGTATACGATCTTTGTCTCAAGTAATAGAGTATTTGTTTTTGTGGGATTCTGATTTCCAAAATTACCCCCCATGTAGACCTGAACATCATTCAGACAACTACTTAGCACTTAAAAAGCTTTCACAGAAACAGATGGCATTAATAAATAAATCTGCATATCAAACACTCACTGATAAACCTATAAGCCAGCTATGAAAAATTAAAATCTAAGTAAAATAGGTAAATAGGGAAAAAAAACAGTTTAGTGTGTTCCCAAATACAGAAAAATAAATGAACGCTGAAAAAATTCTTAAAGTGGTAGTTCTAAGCTTCATAAAAGCACAAATTCAGTCAAATTAAAAAGTCTCAATGTTTAAATTTCAATCAAAATTCATTAACTATGAATGGAATGAAGAACTAGATATTTAGGTACCCAAGATAAAATAGATGTAGACAGTGGCCACTTGGGACTCAGATTTGACACCATGGTGGCATCTACACATTTATGTAACTCATCAGGCAACAGCTGTCAAAGGAAGAATTTCTAACAAACAATAATTTCCTACATATTTTTAGTATCCAAGAATCTAAGTGTCAACTATTGGGCAGATTGTCACTTCCTTACCTATACCAAGACAGGTTCAAAGGTTCAAAGGTATCCACAGATTGTTTTAACCTTCCAGAATATGAGAATGTCATTTACTTCTTTCTCTATTACACTAAAATATATGAACCTATTTTATATTTAATATCAAAAAATATTGAATACTTCTATTATGCATTCCCATTTAAATTATGAGAGCATATGTGTGTGTTATTTATTTATTATAATAAAGACCCACAAAATGTAACATTCTTTCCAACTTGAGTAACAAATTACTAATGTGTGAAAGTCACAGGGCTTAAGCTTTTTTTTTTTTTTAAGATTTTATTTATTTATTCATGAGAGACACAGAGACAGACACAGAGGCAGAGACACAGGCAGAGGGAGAAGCAGGCTCCCTGCAGGCTGGGACTCCAGGATCCCGCCCTGGGCCAAAGGCAGCTGCTAAACTGCTGAGCCACCCAGGGATCCCCAGCTTAAGTTTTTTTGATTACTGGAAAGACACTTGGCCAAAAGGCCCTTGGATTCTCCAAATGGTGCATACAAAAGTTTTCAGTGCAGTTTTCACTGACAGTATATTGCAGGAGACATGCTGCCTACCACATATGAGAAATGCAAAGAGAAATTCATGATTTCTATGCCAATTGCATTTAAGAGAAGCTGGTAAACAAGCTTTTTCCATCAAGTTTACCTTCATGCTAAGATACCCTCTCCTTTCTGATTGAAAAAGCTGTGTGTACTGATATAAAAAGCATTTTGAACAATTCATCTTCATAATAAAACAAGGGAAGATTGCATTGAGTGTTTAGGCAGATGTGCAATTAGATACAGGCAGGCTAGGACATATGCTTCTTGGACATCTGGAAAGCTTTCCCAGTTTTGTAGCTAAGAACATCATTGAAAGACCTGGAAGGAGATATCCAAAGTAATTGTTTTCTGGTGCCTTTTCTTCTGAAACAACAACATACACAAACCATCATTTTTCAGAATTAGCCACGGATTTATGGGCTCTGGACTGAGCTCACATATCTTCCCCTACCCCAGGCAAGCCTGCAGAAAACTTCCATGAATCCTCCCTTTCATCAGTTGCTTTCATAGCCAAGTGTCCTGAGAGAAAAGTCTCTGCTCACTCTCTTTCAACATCTGCTTGCTTGGAAGCCCTGAATGTCATCTGTCTCTCTTTAGATCACTGCTCCTCAGTTTTCTTTATCCTCTTTCCTCTGCTTTGTCTTTACAGGTGAATAATTCCATAGAGCTGTCCTTGGTTCTCTTCTTGGGCCACCTAGACAGGCTCCATGGAAGAATGTCATCTACACTCCCTTCTTTATCTTCTGGCAAGGTCTCTTTCTTAGTCTCAAACCTTGTGTATCCAGTTACTGATGGAAATATCCAGCTGGAGTCCTGGGAGAACTTCAGCCTAAACAATTTTATAACATATTATCATCATCATCCCCTCCCACCCTCCATGTCTACTTATGCCCCTGTATTTCTTATCCTGGTCAATGGTAACCTTTTCTTGACCAAGGAAGCATACTCAGTAAAGAGCATAAAAGCCCTAGAAAACAGAAGGCAATTTTACATTCACATTTGAGGCTCAGCATGATGTGACAAAGAGTTGAAGACCAATAAATGTTTTTCGAAACTAGGAGATAAAAACTATTGCCTGTGTACTATTTGGCTTGTAGGGAATGTTTCTAAGACCTGGTAGCAGCAGGCACTCAATAGATATTTGCACAATGACTTCATGAGTTAATTCATCAAAAAGCTCTATTTAAAAAAAAAAAAGGCTCTATTTTAGATTTTAGCTGAATATTTGAATGACTAATACCTTAAGGCTTTCTGATATTTGTTAGTTACTTCTAAACAATAAAAAGTATGAGTGCCTGTTGCAGTATGAGTGTTGGGAGTCTGTAAGACTTGGATAGGAGTCCTGGTTCTGACCCTAGCTGCTATAGGAATATAGGCAAACAGCTTCCCATACTAAACCTCAGTTTCTTCATCTGTAAATGTGCATGCCCTGATTTCATCTTAGAGAATTTCAGGATTGTACATGGAAACTGGAACACCAAATACAACACCCAGCAATGGAGCAAGAACATAGATTTCAGACCACATGTTAAAACAGAAGGCTTTAGAAAGTCCCATGAGTGTTCAGCTGCACTCAAATCAAAATCTCTGGAAGAGAATCAGGCATTAGCTTTGTTATCCAATTCTGAGTTAACCTGATGCACGTAAACCAGATGTTTGAGCACCACTGCCTTGGGTGAGGGCAGTCCTATGTACTCTATAGTCTTCTACTATTTAAAGGCTTTCAAACACATTCATGTCATCTGATACTTTCAACAAGTCAGCCATTGATTGATTCATTCATTCACTAAACTAGCAATGATTGAGTATAGGATATTATGTTGGGTGAGGGGTGTAGAATGAGAAATAAGACCAGACATCCCTTCATCATGGAACACAATATTCACAAGGCAGACCTTACTCAAATACTACCTTAAATAAATAAAATTACATACAGCCATGTGTTAGGAAGGAGACACACACGTCACTGTGAAATATCATCATCCCGGTTGCATTGGCAAGGAAATTGTGGTTAAGAAAGGTTAATGTACATCTTAAATCAGCCTCCTCGACTATGACTAAGAATAGTAAAAAACTGGATTTGTTTTACAATCAGCATTCTGCCATTTGTGAAACTATTCTTATCAAATTCTGGCCCCAATGTGTACAGACAACAGAGTGGTAAGGTTCCAGAGACCTCACATGTGATGGGCTGACCTTGAATTACAGAGATTTAGGAGTGCCAAAACAAAAGAAAAAAATCCCCAGGATGCCCTGAAACAGAGCTTCAAAGCCATGGCAAGGCCAAGGTCTAGAGATAAACAGAGGTCAGACAGGCCAGTTCCCAGAGAACAACCAAAAATAGAAGATTCTCAAGCACCCTCATTCATTGTCAGTAGATTTGCCCTTCTTGGGAAATTTGACAGGCTAAAATGTTTAAAGTCTTATAATTGTACACATCCTTGGGTCCGGAAATTCCACTTCTAGGAATAAAAATTTCAAACATATGCTCAAAATACAATGACTAAATGTGTTTTATTTTGAAATGTTATTTATAATTTTAAAAAGTCAGAAACAACTTAAATATTCTTTTAGTGTTAGACATTTAAGTATGGTCTAGCAATAAATGTAAAAGTATGCAGCCATTTAAAAAAACAGGGTTTTGAGACAGAACATGTTTACTGCAGAAGAATAAATGGAAGTTTGATCTGGATTTAACGAATATAAGTACAACAGCCGTGTGTGTGTGTGTGTTTGCTTCTGCCCATTGCAGATGTGAATAGAAATATACAACAAAAACATTCAAATGTGCTAACATTGACCAAATCTGCAACTTTATTCCACTTTCTGTCCCCACTCTCAACCTTCTCAACATGCATCTATAATGAGAAGAAAAACAATTGCATTTGTAAAAAGAAAGAGTTTCTTCTGAAGAACCACATCTCTCTGGTTGCCCCAGAGGCTGTTGGACCAAGATGAAAAAAGCGACAAGCTTCTCAAAGAGTAGCTTCAATGATGAAACTGATGAAGAGTGATTTTCACGTGTGGCCTGGGCAGTAATGGTCTTCCAAAAGAGCACAAGTTTCATTATCTTTCAGAAGCCCAGAAGAAATTCTACTACTGATCATTAAGACTGTTACAATTACTAAAAATAATATTTCAACAATTTTGGGACCGAGCAATCATAATATGGATTTATTAGAGTAGAATAAGTCATTCCTTAAACTAAGTCTGGATAGTCAGGATAGAGTTCTTTGAAGTCTCCATCTTTTCATTAATGTAACTCTGGCTTTCATGTGTGCCCTCTTAACTGGGAGAGCTGGACTACGTAGGTGTAGGAGCTACATTCTCTAGTATGAAGCCAATATGGGATACTGTGACATCAGAAAAAAATGCAACATAAGATCTCAGATTCAGAAAAGAGGTCCCTCTGGGAAGTTTCAGGTGGTGACAGGTTGACAAGGCAGTATCTGAGCTTGTGGATGCCTAATGGAGGGACACGATGCACTTTCACGTCCGGTCTACTGAGCCCCGTGGATCTGGGGGGAGATGCACAGGCTGCCCTCCCAGCTGGTGGCCATCTGCCTAAGTGACAACTGCCAGATGGGTGTGGGGGGAGGGACCAAAATGGGGATCAAACATTAAATAAAAGGATTTCTTGAAAAGCTGCATTGGCATTGATTATTCATGTGACATTCTATTGTCTTGGAAGTTTTCATTTGAAATATTTGAGTAGGAATAAAAAAAGATAAATTCCTAGATGAATATGTCTGGTGTGCTAGACATGAAGTGCTTTGTACTTCCTACAGAAAACACACTGAATTGATTTATAAGTGGACTTGTTCCATTCAAACTTCAAACTCAAATCAAAGAATCAATAAATAAAGTTTATCTCTGCCCCCATGGGACAGAGAGCACTTGACTCTTCCCTGATCACATTCCCAGTTGCTGTTGGGATAGAATCTCCCAACGGTGTCCCACGAATCTCCCACCTGTGTGTCATCTAACTTTGGGGACTGAACAGTGAGCAAAGGGAAGAATGGAAAATAATGTGAACAAGGAGACTATAAGAGATCTCTGTACCTTCCTCTTCGTTTGGTTATAAGCTGAAAACTGCTCTAAAAAATGTAAGTCTTAAAAAAAAAAAAGTGAAAATCACCGCAGCTCTCTGGCCTGAGCCAGTCATGGAAGGAACCAGAATAAATAGCCCCTTTGCTACTTCTTCTTACCCCATTTTGAAAGTATGTTAAAGAAACAATTGTTCTGTAGTACTATCATTTTTTAAATGTTGCTTTTGAAGTTTAGGGAACATTCTAGACACAACAAATAGCAATGCTTCAGAAGAGTCGGAATAATAGGAGAGACACTACTTGCTATTATTAAGAAAACAGTTATTAGCAGTCAGAAAAAATTAAGTCAGGGAGTCAAACAGATTTCATTTTTCCTTTAAGGAAATTTGAATTATAGGTAAGAATATATAAAAAGGCATGTTAAAAAAAGATTTATTTATTCATGAGAGACACACAGTAGAGAGGCAGAGACACAGGCAGAGGGAGGAGCAGTCTCCCTACAGGAAGCCTGATGAAGGACTTGATCCCAGGACCCCAGAATCATTACCTGAGCCAAAGGCAGATCCTCAACCACTGAACCACCCAGGTGCCCCAAGGCATTTTTTTTTTACCACCACCCATCTTCCTAACCAAATCTAGATCGAACACATTACATGAACATGAACTCTCAGTGAGTTAAGACTACAGATCAGAACTAAAGAATTGACCACCAAGGATGTTTAGGTCTTTCAGTATTATCACGAGACAGGTGAAGGTGTTGATCGTTAGGGAGCTGAGCACACTGGACTTAGTCCAGAGAGATTATCTCCAGGACAAGTGCCTCAGAATCTTGTGTTGCTCTTCAGTGGCTATCTCAATGATAATGCCAGTTGATAAGCCATCCACAAACCACTGTTTGTTTGCTCATTTTTAAGTCTGATTCTTGCTTTCAGGCAGGCGATTGGGTCTGTCCAAGCGAGGGCTTTATCTAAACTGGCAGTGCTGAGGCAAAAATCTCTAATGAAAACTGACACGTGCAAATCCTCCAATTTGATCTTTTCTGGAATGTTCAATTTAGTTTCAACATAATTGCTGAAAGATGCTGTAAGTTATTGTAATATATTTGCAGTCTTATAATTTCTGCTTCTATGGCTATTTTCCATTTGGTGTATAGCTGGTCTTCTCTAATGTTTTTATTGTAGAACTGCCCTTGGATACATACCTGAAAATGATACAAAGCAGTCCATGCTTATGTGTAGATTAAAAAAAAAACACTAAATCTGAACATTGTTATCTAATCTTTAAATACTACTATGAAAAAAGCAAAAAGCAAAATAAATTCAATTTAAGCTCAATGTTTGATTGTCAGATTTACTTCTTAGAAAATAATGGATACCAGAAGACCTGGAAAACTCCTATAATCCCTACTGAAACATAGCTATGCATCTTCTATAACATGCAATGATTCTGCATGGGAAGAATATACAGATGTCTATGTATTACTGCAAAGTTAAGAAATGTGAAGAACAGAAAAGATAGGTAAGAGTTATTTTATAAATAGTTACTTTTAGGGATCCCTGGGTGGCGCAGTGGTTTGGTGCTTGCCTTTGGCCCAGGGCGCGATCCTGGAGACCCGGGATCGAATCCCACGTCGGGCTCCCGGTGCATGGAGCCTGCTTCTCCCTCTGCCTGTGTCTCTGCCTGCCTCTCTCTCTCTCTCTCTGTGACTATAATAAATAAAAATTAAAAAAATAATAAATAAATAAATAAATAAATAAATAAATAAATAAATAGTTACTTTTATATATATCAAGTTGAAAGGACATAGGTCAGACACCATTGGACATGAAGCAAACAAATGCACTCTACAGCCATGGACACAAATTCTTAAAGTGCCCTATAGTAGGGCAAAGAAACAATAACACTCCCCTATGTGGTTTTCACTAAGACAGCTAAGTTAAACACCAACTGGCCTGACAGTTTCCAAGCCCTCAAAAAACACAGTCAGTTTCACATTCTTCCAAGTGGGTTAAAGAAAGAGCACAGCAAGTTGTTGCTTATCTTTCTCTATTGTTTGATATAGTCTTGGACCATCCATTCTCCCCCTGGTGCATTTTCTGGTGTCAAAATGAGCTTTTACATGGACTGCAGTAGCTACAAACTGCTGGTAGATGTAAGTAATGCAGTACCTTCCATACTTGACCATTTCTCCCACGTTTTTCAGAGGATAGCTAGAGTTTCAAAGTAGCCCCCATTTGGGGTAGTTTCAATAGTGCTGAAGAATGTAGATTGGAGTATCAGAAAAAATATCAGAATCCTCATCCTGCCATTTATTTGGCTAGATGATTTGAACCATGCTACCCTAATATTTCCAGTTTCACCATGCTTATCTGAACAATGATTGCTGAAGAAGATAATTCACGTGAAATGCCTAGAACAATGCCTGGCTCCTCAAATACTTATTACCAATAACATTAATATTAACCGACCATAAACCTAGTTATCAGGGTTTCTCTGACAGCTGTGATTCACCTATATAAGATAGGTGAATAATATATACTACAATTAGCATGCAGGTAAGGGCCAAGATGCATGATGTTGTCTGACTAGTTTCTCAGCCACACATCCGTCTAGGAGATCAGCTAAGGGTGCTGGCGATACTCAGCATGTACTGATGCAGGTGCTCTGTGGCCTAAGCAGTGTTAAGGTACTTTTAAGATATGGAAACAAACTAAGAATTTCCTAAGTCCTCTGTTAAACCGCTGCATGCATCTAGCAATGTCTGACTAAATATCGTCACCAAATAAATGTATTCAAAATAAGAAAACTGGTTAGGGGCGCCTGGGTGGTGCAGTCGGTTAGGTATCTGACTCTTGATTTTAGTTCAGGTCATGATCTCAGGGTCCTGGGATCGAACTTCTTTTCTCCTTCTTCCTCTGCTCACCCCACTAGTGTGAGCTCTCTCTCTCTCTCTAAAGTAAATAAATAAGTCTTTCAAAAAATAAAATAAAATAAAATAAAATAAAATAAAATAAAATAAAATAGGAAAGCTGGTTAATGTAGCAACAGTTGGTCAACAGGCAAACGATGCTCCCTACCCTTAATACCACTTGGCACAGTCACCTTTGCAGTGAGTTCACCCTTCTGAAAATTTAGAATTTTCACCCCACCCTCAGGTTAGCAGAGAAAAATCTTCCAGTTAAGATCATGGCTAACTTTCAATTTCTTTGTATAGTCTTTCTCTCAATCACTAGCACACTCTGCTCTGATGCTATAACATAGAACAAGTTCCATTTAAAGAGCTTGTGTTTAATTGTTTAATACCTTAGTTATAAACCACTAGCAAAAGAAGTACAGAAGTCAGTCATTTCAAATGCTGGCTACATAACAATAATAATACACAAACACAAACATGTTAAACCATCAATAAAATATCAAGAGTCAAAAATAATTTGAAAATCTCTACCAAAAAAAGTGAGCACAATAAAGGTTCACTGACAACCCAGAAAAAAATATTTATAGTTTTCTAATATACAAAGAGATCTTATAAACCGATAAGAAAAAAGTACCATAAGGATATAAAAAAGGTTAGGAAATTTTTTAAGGTCATTCTTCCATTAGAAGAGAAATAAAAGGGCAGCCCTGATGGCCCAGCGGTTTGGTGCCACTTTCAGCCTGGGGTATGATCCTGGAGCCCCGGGATCAAGTCTCATGTCAGGCTCCCTGCAGGGAGCCTGCTTCTCCCTCTGCCTGTGTCTCTGCCTCTCTCTCTGTGTATGTGTCTGTCATGAATAAATAAAATCTTTAAAAAAAAGAAAGAAAAATAAGAGAAATGCATAAATGGTTAATAGATCAAAAAAGTATAGTCCCAATATTAAATAAGTTAAAAAGAGTAAAATATGTAGTATTTACCTAATAGATCCAGAAGTTAAAAATATTGACCAGTATAAATGTGTGAGGAAAGACACCTATGTGGGTGGGAGTATAAATGGCATAACTGTTTAAAATATAACATTTATTTTTTTTAAAGATTTTATTTATTTATTTATGAGAGACACACAGAGAGAGGCAGAGACATAGGCAGAGAGAGAAGCAGGCTCTCCTCAGGGAGCCTGTTGCAGGGCTTGATCCCGGGACTCAGGGATCTGCCAAAGGCAGACACTCAACCACTGAACCACCCAAGCATCCTTAAAATACAACATTTAGACAAAAATTGAATATGTACAATCTAACTCAGAGATTAAAAAGTTTAAGAATATATGTACAAAAATGCTCCAAGTTATTTATAATGCTAAAAAACTGAAGATAATAGGGTGCTTGGGTGGCTCAGTCAGTTAAGCATCCAACTCTTGGTCTCAGCTCAGGTCTTGATCTCAGGGTCATGAATTCAAGCCCTGCATTGGGTTCCAAGCTAGATGAGAAGCCTACATAAAACAAAACAAAGTGAAACAAATGAAACTGAACATGAAGGCTCATCATCAGACAATTGGTTTTTAAGGTATATCTATTAAAATGAATCATGTAACACTTAAAATATATGAATTTTATTTAAACTCATATTGTTGATAGAGAGCTGAATTACCAGGTTATCACGCATTTAATGTTACAACTTATGTAAAATTATGCATGGCTAAAAAGATGTAGAATAAAGAAGGTCAAAAACATCATTACTGGGGGGGGGCAGTCAATTTAAAATGATATTATAAAGATGCCATGTTTTTTTACATTTGGCTATGAACATGTAATCTTTTAAGATAAACATCATTTCACTTGAAACAAATTGTGCTTCCTCAACTGGAACGATCATGGTCCTCTTAAAGTGTGTGAGTTGTTTGCAGCTACAATGCAACTCTCAGAGAAAACAAATCAGGGTGAGATTTTGGCAGCCCAGCCCACTCTCGGATTGCAGCAGTTCAAGGACTGCCAAGGGCTGTGAAAGGGCAAGAACGTGCTTCAGACCAGAGCCAGTAAGGGTGGAACTGCAGCAAAGGTGAGTGAGAGCCTCCATGGACCATCCCGCTCACTGGAATAGCCCACACCAGGGTATGCTGGGCAAACTGGAATCTTGGAAGGTGGGCAGGAGAAAAGCCATGCTGGACAGGCTGAGGCTGGGGGATTAACACCCCCACCTCTCAGGCTTTTCCCATCAGTGCACAAGCAACAACCTACTAAGATGTACATGCTGCTGTATCTGAGGTCTCCGTTGGAAGGGGAGATGTGGCAATGTCCATGACTTGGGAGAAGGAAAATCTTACCCACCTCAGTCCCCAGCTAGGCATGCAGGGGTGGAGGCATCCAGAATCAATTGGGGCCCATTCCCCTACTATGGAGCCTGACAAGGGCTAGTTGGCTACAGGAGCCTCCCTCCCAAGCAGAACAACTGTCCTAAGAACGGGGCTCCAGGGCCACAGGATCACATATGACCCTGCAGGTCCCCTTCCCTTTCTACTCTGTTTCCCAGACATGGCTCTCTAAGCAGCCAACTTCTCTACCCACTTAAACTCTTAGAAACTGTCTTCTGCTGGATTCTCTTCCTTCACTGCAGGACCACACATCCTCTATTTGTTGAAAGACCCCTGGTTCCTTTCAAGCCCATACTGTCCCACATTTCTCCCCTCCCGCATCCCTGATCACACCCAGTCCATCCTTCCCTTAGCGAGACCTGGCTTACCATCCTCTGACCCCAGCTCCTGGTCTCGTGCTAAGTCCCACATGCAGGTGGGTGACCCAATACCCAGCTTTGTTCCCACAACTTCCTGGGTCCAATGACTTTCTTCCAGTCCACCTCAGCCCCTCTTGCAACATTCATTTTGTGACAATATACTGTTTTCTAGCTGACCTCCCCAAGTATCTCAGCAGCAACAGTGCTATAAATGCTATCTAAATATGCGTGTGGCACGGTATAGAAAGCTTTATAATTTTATTTTCAAAAGAAGCCTGTGAGTAAAGTACCACTACCATTGCCTGCTAGTTAGAGAGCCCATTCCATGTGTCTCACACTTTTTCTTAAGTTCATGTACGTCTGCTGATTAATATAGCCCTAGGAGGCATTCCCATTTTATAAATGAGTAAATTTAAGCACCAAGAGGTTATCTATTTATTTGAGGTCCTGAGGCTGCTAAGTGGTGAAGCTGGTATCAACTCAAGGCTATATTGTCGATAAAAAGTTAAGGCAGACACGTATCTGCCCCTGCCCTTCCTTCTTCCTATGACAGGTGAGGACCTGGCCCACCTCTCAGCAGCAGCCTTCACGTGTTCCCTGGAGCCCAAGCCTCCTGGACTTCTCCTGGACTTTTTCCATCACTCTGCTCTCACCCTCACTACAGTTCGGCCCCTGCCCCAATGTCCACTGAAGCTCTTGTCAGGTTCATCTATAAGACTCCATCATTGCTTCAGACAGTGGGACTTTCTCAAACAATGTTCCCAGCCTTCTTAGCGGGATTGATACCTCTGTTTTATTCTACTTGAAATTCTATCCTCTTGACTCCTGCCATCAACACTCTAAAAGGTCCTCTTCTATGAGTTTTTCTCAGCTTCCTGACACCAACTCCCTTCTAATTGATCTAAATTCTGAAGACCCTTAGAGCTAAGTCTTAGGGTTCCCTTTTCTGCTCACATTTTATTCTCTCAAAGAATTCCCATATCAGGCCCATGATATATTAGAATAGGTTCTTAGTAGCAAATAGCAAAAACAGACGAATAGGCTAAAAAATAAATGTGTTAAGACAACTTAGGGAAGCCCACCAAATTGTTGGAAGAGCAGGAGAAACAGACTGGAGGCTGAGTTGCCAGGAGCAACACCCCAGACCATGCCACAGAGCTGGCTGCACTAGAGCTCAAACACTACTGCCAGCACTGCCACCCCCAGCAGGACCACCGCAACGAGGACTACTACTAATCCCAATCAGGAGCAAGAGCTCTCCAACACTTCCCCTCTGGGCCTCTAGCTCCTAAATAGAGCTCTAGAGGAGTAAGACTGGGTGGCAGAGCCCAAAACTTTGGTGACGAGGAAGGCTGGGAACATATCTACTATCTGTTTCTAAGGAGAGAGATTTTTCCCCCACCCTAAGCTCATAAAGTGGAGAATTATCCAAACATGGGCAGGGATTCAGATGTTGAACACTCAACATAAGAACTGCACCGTGCATCATGGCTAGAAGTGTCCTCCATATGCCGCAGACTTTCCTACTTCTATCTCTAGCTCAGAAACAATTTTTGAGTTTTGCTATCTCATTCAGTGTACTTATGGTTATCTCAGACTTAACACATCTGAAACCAGTCTCGAGGTCCAACTCCTTCCCACATGCATCTTCTATATTTTAACACTTTTCTTGCCATCTGATTGTTCATCCTGAGAACTCAAATGGCCACCTTGCTACCTTCTTTCCCTTCTACCCTGCATTCAACCTAATACCCAGTACTGTTCATTCCAATCGAAGAAACTCTCCCATTTTCTCCATCTCGTTCCATCCCTTCTCTCACTCTGCCTTTTTTCCTGCATTTATTCTAACTTCTGGACTGGAAACCAGCCTCTTCTCTTGACAGCCTCTGGTCTATTCTCACAACAGTTTGCTAATCTCTTAAAAGGCAATTTTGGAACATATCAATCTCAGAGCCAAACCCTATCTATTGCTTCCCCTTTACAATTTTATATAAGAGATCTTGCAGAGTTTGGACCTATGGGCTCATTCCTAGATGTGTCCTGTAAACTCATGGTGTCATCCTCCACTACAGCCTTGGGTCTACAGTTACTGAAGAGATTAAGCTTCTTCCCAGTCTAGACCCATCACCAATGTCATCCTTTCTTCCTGGAATGTCATACGCTTCCCTCCTGCTGCTTCATCTGACTCCAACAAAGATGCAGCTCTCCATTTAAACACCATTTGCCCAGTGAGGACTGATCTTTCAATATTAGCTAGTTTACCCACATGCCTTTTTTTTTTTTTTCGTATTCTCATCTTTCCTGAAATTTAAAATAATTTACATTTTCATATTTGCCTGTGATATTACAGATCAACATTTGGCTCCCCGACTTAATAATGTGAAAGTAGAGGCTTCATCTGTCTTCTTTACCAGTGGAGACCCGGAATCTAACTATAAGTAGTTGCCTGATTGAGCAGAGAGAGAACCCAAGAAACCAACCTAGTCATGAGAGATATCCCAGCTAGCGGACAGAAACAAATAGCAGACTATCCCTGCCCCCAAGGAGATTGCATAAGAATTGATGTGAGAAAAACAAAATGGAAGTTGCAAGTAGGAATTCTTAGCTGAGTAAATTTGATCAAGGCAGTAGCAAACACACACACACACAAAACAGCAACAACCAAAAAAACCAAAACAACAATTAAAAAAAAAAATCAAATACCCAACACCATTCTGTGTAAAAGAAGAATTCTGGCCCAAAGTAAGCAGGACTGGGAGCAGAAGTCCCCTACTGCTTTGAACAGAGGGCCAAAAACAGAAAGACAGGATGATACTCCCAAGTGCCGACCATAATGGTTTGAGGAGTTTATTCTCCTGTGGTCTTCCCTCACCCCACTACGGGAACTCCACTCACATCTCTCATTCCTACTTGTGGCAGTTGGACACCTATTCAGTGTCTTTTACTGAGTGTCTGTTTTGTTCAAGACAAAAAAAAAAATCATAACTCCTCCCCTTATGTAATTTAAAATCCAGCAAAAAAAAAATAGGGCAGGCACATAAGTAATATTATCATAAATTATTTCTCGTTATGTTGCTATTGGACTTGACTACGCAGTATGATGCCTTTATTCAACGTAGAACATGTTCAATGCCATAAAAATAGCATAATCAAATTACTAGAGAAACATAGGGAATCCTTCATACTTAAATTTTTTAAACGATACTTAAAAAGATAAGTAAACATAGTCTGAACTATTCAACAAGTCTCTGGTTAGAGCTTAATGAGAAGGATATTCCTGAAGCTGAGACATATTTTCATTAAAACCAGGTGGCATTTAGTCATCTCCCCGGCTGGTGAAACTAGGCAATGTTTGTTTAAAGGCAGAGCCTCTGCTTCGAGACAGCTGGCCTGCAGTGGAAGGTGTGCACGTACAGTGTCTCCTAGGAGGGGAGACACGGACCCTGGCTGCCTTCATCACTGCCACGTCCAGGATCAGCAGAGATCCTCCATGTGCCTCGTTCCAATTCAAAACATAACCACTTTGTTTACTGGTGTAATCCCCTAAAACCAGACTCAACTCCAAGAGCGGAGAAACATGAGTATATTATCAACACTTCCGGTAACTGCAAAGCTTTCCCTTTGTCATAGACCCATTGCAGCAGCAGTGCCAGAAGACTCTGCCCAGGAGCACCACACCAGCCCACACATTTGGCGCTGAGACTTGATCTCCCCTGATTATGCCACACTCGAGTCACATCGAGGGAAGGTCAGCCCGCTCCTCTACCTAGTCTTGCCCTGGGATTATGATCCAATATCCTCTTGCGACCCATGTCAAAGTTCAGAGCCACCTATGCACTGCATGAGACTTTTCAGCTGCTCTGTTATCCACTTAAAATTGTCCTAAATGATCATTTATTCTACTAGGCCCTGCTGATGACACAGCTATAACCACGTTTTAAAGAATCTTACCGGGTTTTTCTTGTATCTTATGATAATCCAGAAATGTTGGATGTGGGCTTCATCTCATTACATGAAGATGATTGTTATGTCCTCAACACATGTGTACATATTCTTATAAAAACTTTGATGAAATCTATTTCTGGACTCTGCTATACAATATTTATGATTTGTTTCAATTTGCCCTCAGACCAGAATGGCATTCAGATGAAGATAAGTGAGAAATAAAAGGTACCTGTCCTCCAATTTCGTTTGCTTAACAATTGAAACTAATCTCTTTAATCTTACATTCATTTGGAAGGGCAGAGAGAGGGGCTGAGGAGAGGGATATTTACTGCATATCTTTAATGGACCAGTTGGTATACTCAGAAATCACTTATTTTCTTGTTCAATTATCCTATCACAGCAAGGCACAAATTTGCACTCATATTTTACAGACAGTGAAACTAGGGCTCAAAGAGCATAAGTAAAGGTCTAAAAACTGTCAATATAGCAGCTAGCACAGCCATGGACCCTCTTAAATGTGGTGTCCAAACACAGCAACATATAGATCACCATGACCTCAGACTTTTTACACAAGGAGAATAAATAGATTGACCTTCATTCTCTACTCTTTCAATTTTAATATTTCAGGAGGATTCAAAGTGTATTCACATAAAAAAAAAACATGGGGATCCCTGGGTGGCTCAGGGGTTTGGCACCTGCCTTTGGCCCAGGGCGCAGTCCTGGAGTCCCGGGATCGAGTCCCACGTTAGGCTCCCGGCATGGAGCCTGCTTCTCCCTCTGCCTGTGTCTCTGCCTCTCTCCCTCTCTCTCTCTCTCTCTCTCTATCATAAGTAAATAAATAAATAAATCTTTAAAAAGAAAAAACACGCCGCGGCTGTAATAAGTCAGCCCAATTTATGATAAAAAAAAAAAGGAAAAGAGAAAAAATGCATCCTACGACCCATAAGAGCAAGTTCAAGACAAGGCTATGTCTGACAGTTTCACTGCAGGTTAGCAGGGACAGCTGTGTTCCACGTAAATTTGCTGACCCTCATGAACTTTTCCATCAAGATTTTCTCATCCTCCCATTATTGCTGTTCAACAATTAATCAACAGCTGTTGAAACATTATAAGCATGCTTGTAATTTGGGGTAAAATTAATGATTGCCTATCTATTAAAATGCTGAGGGAGGCTTTGATGCCCAGCCCCAGTGTGAACTTGCTGATTTATTCTTCAAATCAATTACCCTCCTGAACTTCCTTGCCTCCTGACTGTTGGCTAAGAGCATCCCACACCCTACACTTCTCCTAAGTGAACTTGTAACATACATAAGAACAGGTAGGCTTGCCCAGCTGTAGGGTTCTGGAGAGCACAGAAATATACCAGCAGAGTAAAAGATAAGCATAGTTAGGAAGAACAAGATTTAATATTATTGCGTCTTACAGTTATCTGAAAGTAAATTTCTAGAAAGAATGGCAGTGTCAAAATAGTTATCATGAACCCAGTAAATCAATGACTCACACAGTAGTACCAAGTCTTATATAAAAATAAAACAAAGCTAATGAAACCACTTTAGATGTGTTCATTCTTTTCTGGCTAGTACTTACAACATGCTTCATGGTTTGCTTAGGATCTCAACCTATTAACCCAGGCACAAACATTTAACTTCAGTACAGTGGATGGTGTTCTAGGTTCATTCAAGCCAGGCATTCTGCTTGGATGGCCAACAGTCTTGACTCAGTTCATGCTCACCCACTAAGTCAGGAAGAGAAAACCCTATGCTCTGCTCTTACGGGCTCACTTTAGGAATGCACTGGACTGTGTTGATTATTAGTTTTGTTTACCTTTTTATAGTCAGGAGACCTAATAGACATCAAGGAATAAAATAATTCTCTTTAATTCAGAAAAAAACACAAGGAGAGCATAGAGACAGATGTGAATCACTACTACTCCATCTACACTACTCTCTACAACACACACTGCATTGTTACTACCTGTTATCAAGTAAATAGTAAGTAGTCAGCCATCACGTTTCTAGCCGGATAGCTCAGGAGTATACACACATTTCAAGTTACTTATCCAGACAACTACCAGAATGGTAACTCTAAGTAAAACTACCATTCAAACAAGTTTCATCTCTGCTGCCCACCAAAACCAATAAGAAGGCCATTTACCTGTTTGTTTTTCAGATTACATGTAGTGAGGGGGGAAATAAATCAGAATATTTTTGCAAAAATAGAAACAGCCCTTGCTCTAAGGTTATGAAACACATAATTTGGGGTGAATAAAGATTTTAATTATGTAATATGTTTCAGATTTCCATTCACTTCTATCTGTATGAAATTCTTGGGTTCTCAATTCAATTAGTCTGTGTTTTCCTTCAAAGTACAACAAAATATTTTTCTTTTCCACAAGAAAGCAATATTTTTCTATAAACTACATCTAATATATTAGTAATAATGGTGTGCCACTTCAAACAAATTATAAACTAATGTTAGTGTTCTTACCAATGGTACACCAAATAATAACTCCCTGCAGGCCAATTTGCATACAAAATGTAGCATTTAAAGCCAAGTTACAATTAGCACTTTATTATGGAACCCTGTGATTGTAATATACTGCAAACTACTTATACCTGCTATGAGGATTTTTATTTATGAAAAATTACACTATTAGAATTGTCATTACAACAAACCAACCTGCATTCAATTACTAACAAACTCAGACCAAGAGTCATTGTTTATACCTAAGGAGTGAGAAAATACAGAGCGTTGTACCCCCTCAGATGTGACAGTGGAAAATAAACAAGATGGATGGCTGAGCAATTTTGTATTTAAATTACAAATATAGTGACACCACACCCATACACACCCCTAATAATATTATATGCCAAAAAGCAAGCATGGAGAAATGTGAGTAGCTGCAATAAAAAGAAAGCAAAAGTCAGAAACATCCCTTGCACCCTCTTACACTGTTGGTGGGAATGTGAACTGGTGCAGCCACTCTGGAAAACTGTGTGGAGGTTCCTCAAAGAGTTAAAAATAGACCTGCCCTTCGACCTAGCAATTGCACTGCTGGGGATTTACCCCAAAGATTCAGATGCAATGAATCGCTGGGACACCTGCACCCCGATGTTTCTAGCAGCAATGTCCACAATAGCCACACTGTGGAAGGAGCCTCGGTGTCCATCCTAAGATGAATGGATAAAGAAGATGTGGTCTCTGTATACAATGGAATATTCCTCAGCCATTAGAAATGACAAATACCCACCATTTGCTTCAACGTGGATGGAACTGGAGGGTATTATGCTGAGTGAAGTAAGTCAATCGGAGAAGGACAAACAGTGTATGTTCTCATTCATTTGGGGAATATAAATAATAGTGAAAGGGAATATAAGGGAAGGGAGAAGAAATGTGTGGTAAATATCAGAAAGGGAGACAGAACATGAAAGACTCCTAACTCTGGGAAACGAACTAGGGGTGGTGGAAGGGGAGGAGGGAGAGGAGTGGGGGTGACTGGGTGACGGGCACTGAGAGGGGCACTTGATGAGATGAGCACTGGGTGTTATTCTGTATGTTGGTAAATTGAACACCAATAAAAATTAATTTATTAAAAAAAAGAAACATCCCTTGTCTTTCAAAGTGTAGGATTTACGAATTAATAATATGGAATATGTTGGGTTTCTTCACAAGAATTCATAAAACTATATAATAATGTCACTAGTACTTTCACATAGTTCACTGGTTAAAAATTAAAGTTAATGGGGTGCGTGTGTATCTGTGTGTCTTATCAGGGCTGGTTTTTCTTACAAATCTTCCAAAATTTATATATTCAGCTTGCTAAAATCTATATTTTAAGTGGAAGAATGGTTCTCAGTGACAACTCACAAGTTCTTCATTCTAAAGAGAACTAGAGTTCTCACACATTCTGATGGTCTACTTCTTACGAAAGACGCTTGTTCCCTAAAATTGCAGTTATATCCTTCAGATTAACTTCAGGTTATTGTCTATGTTCCACCTCAATATAAAAAATAAACTGACACCGAATGTGTTTACATTATAGTTTGGTTTATATAATAAAGTAATAGAGCAGCCTGATTTATTAAGATATTCCAAACACCGAGAAAAGCCAGAGATGGTCACATAAACCAACACACACATACATCTCATGTGCGCGCACACACGCACACACACACCCACGCACATTTCATTTGAATGAATCTTGAAGACATTGCACGTGCAAACCAAAATTTCATTTAACAATGATCTCAGAGTCTTTAAGCATCTATTAACAATCAAAGTTCCATTCTTCTTATTCCTCATTTCAGCTTGCTTTTTTTGTACACTAAGAATGATATAGTCCCCCAATCTTTTTCATTCTTCCCTGGCATAATTTCCCCCCATTTCAAATATTAGTCAGAGTACAGGAGTAAGTGGTGGGGGCCCTGCTATGGCAAATTCTATAAATACTACAGCTAAATTCTGTTCTGAGATAAGCAACCAGAGTTACAGCTGCCATCAGCAAAAGAAATGGAGGCTGCACGAGAGAAAACATTCCCCATATTTTTATAGTGAACAAGACACTACAAAGAAATTGAAATTATAGCTTTCTGTGAAGAAGGGTTAGCACTGACTTTTAAGTATGTTCACTGCTCTCCCACTGATTTGGGTTATGACCTTAGACAAGTCATTGAACTGCTTTGTGACTCAACTTCTCAGATGCTAAATTGGCAGACACCCCACTTGACATCTTCCTATCATCAGAACAATGAATATTACAGAGATAATATGGGTAAAGACATGCATGGGTTCCAGAGTCAGAAGGATGTCCCATCCAATGTGAGCATACGCTTCTTATAATGGAACAGAGAGATGCCAGTCTATCCATCATGACTTGAGAAATCAGGAGCATTTAACTTCCCAGCCTGAAAGCAACATTGGGGGCACCTGGGTTCCTTCCACTTGGCTCGTGATCCCGGGGTACTGGGATCGAGTTCCACATTGGGCTCCCAGCAGGGAGCCTGCTTCTCTGTCTGTCTACATCTCTGCCTCTCTCTGTGTCTCTCTTGAATAAATAAATAAAATCTTTAAAAAAAGTTTTTTTAAAAAGAAACATTGGCATGTTTATTAATGTAAGTCTTGTGTACTATTTATTGTTATTACCTATTACTGTTCAGTGTTATACTAAAATTTACTCCAATGGTCTCAGAGATGATACCAGTTCACGAGCAAACAGGTCAGGACTCAATCGGTGAAATTCTATTAAAACTACTAAAATACTATGAAAATCTAAATATATATATTATGGATGTCTTAACAATAAGTAAATCAATTAAAGATTTTCATTAAGGATATTTCTTTTCCTTATTTTGCTATGCACGTTCCCTTCAGTAGAACAGGAGGAGAAAATGCATAAGCACACACCTCATAGTCACATTTGTTGGTGCTGAGCTAAAAGATTAGTGGCCAAATTATCATACTCTTTTCTGAGCCTCCTGATTTTCTGGAGTCTGATCATAAGAGGCCCTTAAGAAGAGCCTCGGTGTCCATCGAAAGATGAATGGATAAAGAAGATGTGGTTTATGTATACAATGGAATATTACTCAGCAATTAGAAACGACAAATACCCACCATTTGCTTCAATGTGGATGGAACTGGAGGGTATTATGCTGAGTGAAATAAGTCAATCGGAGAAGGACAAACAGTGTATGTTCTCATTCATTTGGGGAATATGAATAATAGTGAAAGGGAATATAAAGGAAGGGAAAAGAAATGTTGGGAAATATCAGGAAGGGAGACAGAACATAAAGACTCCTAACTCGGGGAAACGAAGTAGGGGGGGTGGAAGGGGAGGAGGGCGGGTGTTGGAGGGGAATGGGTGATGGGCACTGAGGTGGACACTTGACGGGATGAGCACTGGGTGTTTTTCTGTATGTTGGTAAATTGAACACCAATAAAAATTAATTAAAAAAAAAAAAGGAAGAAGAGCCTCTCCTCACTTAACCTATGATTTCTTTTGACATGACTGGAAAAGTAGAGGGGGACTCTGGGCAAGACAGGATCTCAGCTGACTTTATCATTGGCAGTCCTCAAAAATACAGCTAGGATTTGTGTTTGGGTGACTTTCTGACTCCTTAGGAAGTGTGAAGAACAAACTGTACTGCAAGTTTTTTATTTTATTATTTATTTATTTGTTTGTTTGTTTGTTTGTTTATTTATTATTTATTTATTCACGAGAGGCAAAGAGAGACAGGAAGAAACACAGAGGGAGAAGCAGGCTGTCCTGCAAGTTTTTTTTTTAACATGGGCTCTCTTACTCAAAGAACAATTTGCAGGTAACAGTCAGCATTTTGTCAGGGACTGACAGCTTACAGAGAAATCCCAGACTAAAAAGTTCTGAATGGGACACTGAGTCTCCAGTGTCTAGTAGCTGCTTGGCCCACATGTGAGTGAATAAACATGCTCATGAGACTCCAAAGTCAAGAACAAAATCCAAGCCAGGTCACCTTTACTGGTACTGTGACGGCCCCCCCAAAACCTGAGAGAACCTTGATTCTTGGTGTTAGTTCCATGATAACCTTCTTGCAGTTCAAATGGTTTCTAAGATACTGTATGTTCAATATAAGTCCGTTTTCTTTCCTAAGCTCCACTAATCATTGAAAGTCCAATGGAGATGATGAGACAAGGTCTCTGTCCTTAAAGTACTAACTTCTAGTGCAGAAATCAAGTATGTGACAAGGCAAGGCATGGCACCTTGCATAAAGTTAGCATTCAATAAATGTGTATGTGACACGAAAGACAACCAAATGCCAAGGGGAAAAAACTAAGTGCTAAATCAGAGTATGAGCATCTTTGAGAATGCAGAGTGGAAGAGCTTGAGTATTTTTGACTGACATTTTTTTAAAAATGATGAAAAGTTAAAACATAGATGGATTTTAATTGGGGAGAAGGAGAAGTGGTAGGCCAATGGAACAGTGCAAGCAAATATATGGAAATGATACAAGACAGGAGATTGCAGGACCTTTTAGGAAAGAAGAAATGATCTGCTGGGCTTTGATGTAATAGTCATGGTGGGACATAGAAACCCCTGGAAATTTCTAGTCTGCAGACTCACGCTCCAGACTGGCTCAACTAGCCAGTTACAGGGTTGTCGCACCTTGCTCTATGCTAGCTACATTTCTATTAAAGTCACCTAAGAATGCTTTAGCTGGCTTATAACTCACATTCTTTCTTGCTTTGCACTGAGTTTGCAACCATCTAAAACCTGCATATCTTTTTAAGCAAATATTATGGTGCTTTGTCACACTTAAATTTTTGTAAATTATTTTTTTAACCTAATGCAAAGGTTGACACTGCTGTTACATTTTTGTTGTTATGGTGATTCATTATTTTAACTTGTGAGAATTCTCTTTCAATCCTGACTTTGTCATCCTCTGTGATAACTACTGCCCCATGCTTCGGGTAATGACGAAATTTAAGTTTATAATTGCACTATACATTTTGAAAGAATCAAAGACAGAGCCTGGTGGTGTGACTGGTGACAGTGCCCCTTCAAGCAATACTTTAAGTATTGACCAAATGAGATCTTCAACCACATGGCTCTTCAGGAATGAGTCTGTATTTCTCCAACTTCTACCACACAAGGTTCATGAGATAACTTTTTGAACAACACTGGTGAAATGAAAGCTCACGCTCATACTCCCACCCAATGAGTATCTAAAAATATGTTCTGTGCAGGACTATGTTTCTCTTAATAGAAGCAATACTTATATTGAGTATTTCTGTATTTTTTATTGAGTCATTTGTTTATCTTTTCAGCTGACATTGGCCCACGTTGTTTCTTCCCAATAGGCCAGTGGCAAGCTATAGTCAGCTTATACCAGCTTATCAGAACCAATTGTGCTCATGTCTTTGCAACACTACAGTCAATGATTCTCACTGGAAGGTTAGACAGCTTGGTGAGAATATTTACCCCACTAATCAGCCCATGCTATGTATTAAGGATTGTTGTTTTTGAGAAAACTTGGTTAAACATTTACCAACATAAAACTAAGAACAGTTCTAATCATCCTCCAAGATTTAGAGATTTTGGCAGTTCAAATAGTGTCATCTGCAAATAAAAACAGGTTTTGGATTTTTAAAAAATCTTATTAATACCTGATGCATTTGAAGTGATGTCAGGACATCTTTAAGACATGTGGCTCACAGGTGGAAATAAGGGAGTAAAGTACAGGGAAGAGAGAAAAGCCAGAGATGCAAATTAGAGAACCAGTGATTTGTTACCATCGACACAGTCTCAGACTGGATGAGACTGACAAAGAAGACAATGTGCAGCTAGAACGAGCACTAGTCCAAGAGTGGCATCCTGTAGGGCACCTACAATTGCAGAGCACACAGAACACAGGGAGACTTGCTTTGGAGAAGATAGAAAAGTCCCAAGATCTAAGAAGCACACATATAAAGTCACTCTGCCTTTAGAGGCATCGGCAGAGGACAGGAGAGCAGTCAGGGCTGGGAATTGAGCCTGGAAACCACTCGATGCCTCTAATCCCTGATGGATCCAAATGCACAACATTGTATTCTAAAACGAAAAGGATTCTTCAAATAGAATGTGGATTTAAAGCATTCTTGCAATTTTAGCCTGAAGAATACATTTATATCAACATGGAATCTAGTATTATTATCTTTCATAATTTCAGAATCTACTTTGAGCTAATAATGGGAACCTGGAAACAGGTTTTGTTCTTCCCTTCATGCCTGGTTCATTTACCATCACTCATAAACTTGAGGTTTTCTTTTCAACGTAGGACCATTGGAAGAAAAGGACAGGTAATAAACGATCCTTCCCAATAATGCTTTCCACTATCACTGAAGTCACTCTGAGCTGCTGTGTTGTTCAAATGAGTCAGCTTCACCTTGTAGAACTGCTGATGCTCTCGATGCGATTTGTCGAATGAGATTTGTAAACCTCAAGAAAAAAAAATTTACAGTAGTGACAAGTCTAAAATATGAATGATCGATAAGATGGTAAGATGAACTAGGATAAAGATGTACTCCAACTAATTTCTGCACTTTTCATTTTTCTCCAACCCAACACCCCAGGTTCTGGACCATTGATGTCAGAGGAAGTTCCAAGAAGGACAATACAAGCACATTTTTTTCTCTTCCTACTGTTACATATTTTCCAAGTTTCCTACAGTACACATTAGATGTATAATTTTTAAAAAGAATTTCATCTCAAAAAAGGAGAATATTTATTTATTTATTTATTTATTTATTTATTTATTTATACATAAGCTGGGATTTTCACTCATAACCACATTTATATCCATTTGCTTTGTTTTGTCAAAAACACAGCTAAGAGAAATTTTTATATATATAAGTTCTATTAAGAAACAGTTCATGGAAGAATTTGGAAGAGATTTTAAAGTAAGAAATTAGAGTTTTCTAGGAAACATTGGCAATTATAAGAGACAGAATAGTTAAGGGAAAACACGAATTAGCATAAATACAAACTTTTTATATAAAAAATTTGTCAAGAATAGGATAAACCATAGAGCCCCTAAAAACTTGTAAGATCATCTAGAAGAGTGGACTTATGGCCCAAATTCTCAGTTTTTGTTACCATCTAGGAGTAAAGAGCTAGGAGTAAAGCTCTAGGAAGAGCTTTAAATTACTGCCGATTTGCATGAAATTGTGTAAGTTTGGTCTGAATTGTATTTAATGTATGGAGCAAGATTATTTTTCTCTTCCATGATTGATCTCTTCTTTTGCTTAGTTCAAAATATATTACTCATTTCTGCCAAAAAACCATTCTTCTAGCAACAGATGTTATATCATAACGGGACTTACGCATGTTGGTATAAATAACAAAGGTGTTAGCTGAGACTAAAGGGAGAGATTTCCTGTTTATATATATATCTCTGCAGTGATTACTGAGTGAGAGCAAAAATCTACTATAAATAAATTTTACATAAACAACATGTTTAAGGAACATTGGAAAGTTGGACTGAGAGAGAAAATGTACCTTCAAATTAATGACTGTTTTGTTCACCCCATATAGAGTTTACAGGAATGTTATATACATACAGATTTGAACATATTCATTAATCATCAGCTTTGAATTAAATCCCCATTTGAAGAGAGCACATGTGCTTCTGGGTGTGATTTTTCTGAACACCAAGATGTCTTAACACTACCCCATGTTTTGAAATCTGTTATTGCTTCCAAAAACTTCTCTTGGAAAAAATCCCAAATGGAAATGGTCACCCCCACCCCCACCCCGGTTTCCCCATCAGCCCTGGGCTGCTACTCAGGATAAGCCTTTGTCACCCTGCTGATACCCGATCACCCTCTGCATACAGTGAGGTATCCCCTGCTCACTCAGCAGTTGCTGGCAGCTCTGCCTTTCCAACAGCTGCTTTCTGATACTTCTAGAGGGTTAGAGGGAAGCTGAATTGCCAACAGCTGTGGGACCTCTGGATCTAGGAGAATGGTTCTCCTATTATTCCAGGATTCTAGCAAAAGCATAGAATGATTTGCCCATTCTACACGGGTCCCCTTTCCAGTCCCCCGTCCCACTGAACGAGCTCTTGCAAGGTAGCAGAGGACAGCACAGTGGTTTAAAGAGAAACAAACCCAACCTGCAAGCTCTCTAAATAGAAGGGTTTAAATCCTATCTCTTCCACACAGATGTGTGACCTTGAGCACGTCACTAAGCTCGCTCGTGCTTCAATGTCTCGCCTCACAAATTAGGAATGATAATATCCACCTTATAAGGTTAGTATGAGTCTTAATGCATAAAAACTTGTAGAAGCTTGGGAAAGTGTCCAGCGCAGCAAAAAATAGAAATGAGGCTTTCATCGAATCAACAGTGTTTTCATGTATGTTCCTAAATTTTCTGGACACAAAAGGATAACTTTATATATATATATATATATATATATATATATATATATATATATATGAAATCTGAAGCATAAGAGGTTAACCAGATTGTCAACCCAAAGCTCTACAACTACCAACATGGAGAGTTTCCACAGACCTTGTTAAATAAAACAATGTTAAGAATAACTCACAGGATGCTTGGGTCGTTCAGTTGGTTAAGAATCTGCCTTTGGCTCAGGTCATGATCTCAGGGTCCTAAGATCAAACCATGCTTTGGGCTTCCTGCTTGCTGGGAAGTCTGCTTGTCCCTCTTCCCTCTGCTCCTCATTTCCGCTTGTGCTCTAATAAATAAATAAAATCTTTAAAAAAATAAAAACTCCCAAGTCACTAGTGAAATATTCACCAGGGCCTTTGTGTACTTTTCTGCCTTACTCCAAAGTGGATTTAGGGAGGCTGATAAAAAGCACAGACAAACCAACAAACAACAAAACAAAACAAACGAGAAAATAAAGAGGGGAATATTGGCCACGTTTTAGAACTAAATGACCACAGGTCAGTGATTAATATTGTGCGGGACACAGGCAATTCAAAATTGTGACTGAATCTGTGATCCTATCTTCAGAAAAATGAACATATCAAAATCTTTCATAAGTACTCGAATGTCTCACAGACACCCTGAAACCCATCCTAGACATCCGGACCACTTTTGGCTATAAACTCCTTTCAAGTCTTATCTAATTAGAAAAGAGAGAATATTAATGAATGTGATTTCTTTTCATTACAAGAATAATATCACCGCTCTCAAACAGGACCACTCTAAGCAAGCATGGGGACAGCAGGCATTCGTTAACGAGAGAAAAGTTGATCCTGCATTTGGCGTATAGCCATCAACTCGGAGCAAAGAGGAGTGCATGTGGATATATGTGTGTAAATATGAGTATCTACTGATCCACACATATGTATCTGGTTCAGAAAAGGGCATAACTGGAGGAAGTCTTAAGTCTGTATTTTATAAGAAATGGAGGTAAAGAAACTAAAAATTATATTCTTGGAGAGGAGACAGGGGAGATGAAGGACATCAAGAACACATAGTAGCAAATGTGAAAGATCTCATTTCTTCTCCTCTTTCCATGATTGTTTGTTTAAACAACAGTAAAGGCAATGGGTGAGACCATGCAGTGGAAAGAAGTCAGTGTTGTGGCAGGGAAGAGAGTTGCCTGGGGAAGAAATCTCTGGAATTAGAAGAGTTTGCTCCAAAGCCAGATGCTCAATTGTTGGGCATTTAGAGACAAATTGGGGAAACTAAGGTCCTCATCAACCCAGTGTTTCTATGACCTGGGGTCATTGCCAGATCATCCCAGACCAACCTTACTAAAATCCTGTGTCTAGAGACTACAGCCTTTTGAACTTCAGAGTCACTCAGGCACACTTTCTTTTAAAACCTAGCCTTTTGGGATACAAAGGCTAAGTAACCCCTACTTCAATGTAATAACCTAGAGACATTGGCAAAATCAGTTTATCAACTTGATATATATTGAGATACTTGAGAATATTTCACTAATTTATGCATGTCTTTTAAATTATTAACTTTATCAAACATTTGTAATATTCTTTAATATGGTGACTAGCTCCCTATACTCAATTATCTTATCTATCCTATCATTTGCAACCTCACATCCATGTGTACAAACATGCCACAGGGTTGCATTTATTCCTAACATGCATACTGCTGCCTAAGAACTATTTTGCATGTACGTATGAACATTGTCACAGCTATATTTGTCACCTCTGTGTGCTAATACACAATTTACCAAAGTCAATGCCAATTTCTTGTTTTACTGCCTTCCTTTGTCCATTCAATGGGCCCTGGAATTCCATCTCTTTAACATTTTTACACATGTCCCCTCCTCTCCTTCCCCTTGCTGTGTTGATGGTCAAGACTTAGATTTTGAGTGAAACAATGGCATCTGTTCTGCTCCATCTACTTCTGCTTACAATCCGTCCTTCATGTTGTCAGTGGAGAGTCCTTTATAAGAGCATGAAAACCAGGTCCTCCTGTGAAGTGTGTGATTTCCAGCCACCTACAATTAGATCACACCTCTTACAAAGCCCTGGGGAGCCTGGAACTACCCACACAGTACACCACGATTGCCTCACTAGTAAGGCCCCCAGACAGGCTGTGTGACGCCAGAAGATCACAGATATTGTACCTCTCAGATCTCTGTAACCAACACAGTCCCTTGTGAATAAGAAATGTTCAATGCCTTCTTGTAAGAATAAAGATTAGCTAGATGGCTGGATGAAGGGAAGTTATGGTGATAGTGAGGTAATAAATATATACCATCACCCATATTTAAATCTTACTGATTACCAGGAATATCCTATGTAAGAAATAACTATTAGCAGAAACATTCGATTACATAGAAAACAGTTTTGTCTGAGAAAATGGAATATGGGAATTAACTAGTCTATCTCATTGCTTTTTAAGAAATCAGTCTATTAAGCTTCTCTCTATATATATTATAAAATTCTTTCATGTTTTTGTATTGTACAACTACACGCCTGCCTTTACGCCAGGATATACCTGATTTTACTGGTACAAGTACTTAAGGCCCTCTAAAGAGTGTGTGTGTGTATACACACAAATGCACTCTCTATGTGTATCTAAAGATTTATCCATAGCTCTAGACTAGAGATCTATATCTATAGATTACCTATATAGCATCCATCACTGATAAATCTAAACATATAAAGAATACAGACACAATCTATAGAGATCCATAGATTGATATAGAGCGTGAGCACACACACTTCATGTGAAGTACTCTTATCATTGGTGTAATCCAGGCATAAAGGCAAGCCTGTAATTCTCCTGATGGAACAGCATTATGTTGTTTTATATACTCATCTTCTTTATGCATATTGAAAGATAAGTAGTAAAATCAAAGTTGTGTTATCAATACAGAAATGGCTCAGATAGCTCTGTGCTACTGTGTTTCTCTGTGAAACAATTTTCAGGTGCTTTATGGTATATTGGTATTCACAGACTGTTCATTTCAGGAAAGTTTAGAGCATCTTAGCTTGTGCCAGGAGGGCGGAAATTATGAAAATAGTGAAATATAATTCCGCTGGCTTAGTTTCACTCACCTGGTGAAGCCATAAAAAGCTATCCCCACCCTTAAAGTAGGAGAACAGACCAGCTATTGTAGACTGAATGTCTGCCCCACACCACATTCACATGTTGAAATCCTGACCCCAAGGTGATAATATATTTGGAGCTGGGGCCTTTGGGAGATGACTGGGTCATGAGGGTGGAACCCTTATAAATGGTATTAGTGCCTTTATTAAAGAGACCCCTCTTACCCCCTCCCCACTTCCACTATGCATGGATACAGTGAAAAGACAGCTATTTAAGAACCAAGAAGTAGGTCCTCGCCAGACATTGGATCAATAGGGTTCCTTTATCTTGGACTTCCAGACTCCAGAAATAAATGTCTATTGTTTACAACCCACCCAGTCTATGGTATTCTGCTGTAGCAGTCCCAACAAACTAAGCCCTGTCTACAGAAGACACAGTGAGAAAGGCATCCTCTGGTGAGCAGTTCTGGCGAGACAGGTAGGCATCTCACTGGGGATGGCTCAAGCAGTGGGATCCTCACCTGCTGCTTCCATCCTGCTTTTTCTGCCATTTACTCCTTTGAAATTTACTCTCAAAGGTAGAAAGGTAAATTTCTGCTATTTACTTTGAAATTAAAGGTTATTTTGGGGGAAAAAATCCAGAAATTTAAAATATTGGTGGCAAAAACTGTCCTGCACATTCAATTCTCCATGTAAGAATAGTTAATGCTATTTAAAATGCCTGAACACACACCTAAAATAGGTAAAGGTCCACATAAGAAAGGTATTTCCATAGGATTAAAGTTCTGGAAGTTGTCAAGGTGGATCATAGTTTCGTCATAGTCATGATGTTTAAACAATACATATGATGAGGCCACTCACTACTCATACAGGCTCCTGACCAATCAGCATGAACGTGAGCTCTAAATGCCAAATAGAACTACATGATGCAAACCAGTGCACCATTAATTGTTTATGTCGCATTGCTGGAGTAGCGGTTCTCAGCTAGCTCATCTGGTGAGTTCGGAAGATAACACATCCATGTGGACTCATCCATTGTAACAATATCCCACTCTAGCTGTGGCAGGGAGGGGATGTTGACAGTTGAGGAGGCTATGCTTATAGAGGAGTGAGGGGTGTATAAGAACCCTGCACTTTATGCTTACTTTTGCTATGAACCTAAAACTGCTCTTTCTTTTTTCTTTTTGAACCTAAAACTGCTCTTAAAAAATAATTAGAAAAAAGTGGCTGATGACTGACTGTCATCCACATTCTGATTTAATATTGGTTGTGACATGGGTGTGGGATTTGAGAGTGCCCACCTGATTCTATAATGCAGCAAGATATGGGAACCCTATGCTGGATGATTAGTGTTTATGTCACCTAATGTTTCAACTTCAAAGGGATACCAGTAATTGTAATGCTTCACTGATTTCATGATTTAAAGAACACAATGAGTATTGATATAAATGTGAATTTGTAGTGATTGTCAAATACCTAGATCAAGAGTGTACTGCCTTAAAACTGTAAGCTTAGTTCAGATTCTCAAGAATCCATTGATTTCACCACTAAGGAAGGCCTCCGACCCTCTGTCAGCTCTAGCTAACTTTCTAGCAAAGTTCATAAAAATGGAATGTTTGTTTATAAGCTTCCTATCATCCAATGTGTTAACAGTCTTATGCAGAAAGTTTCCTCATTGGTTGACAGTTGAACTTTTGGGCTTCCTAAAAATGCTCAAAATGTAAGATACAACATTTCTTTTCCTTAATGCTACCTATAGTTTAAAATTCAAAAGTAGCAAGCCCAAAAATAAAAACAAATCATTGATTGTTTAAAAAATGAGAAATTTCAAATGTTCTACATTTAAACACTGAAATATATAGTTAAGTAGAGTTGGAAAGATTAATTCATTGAGTTGAATGAAATATATGTACAAATGGAGGAATTCTCATCTTTTAAGAAAAATGAAATAATTACCTCCACAGTTGGTATGTTTATAGAGCCATAATTTGGTATACTGTACCCTATTGATAGATCACCTAAAAATAATGGAAGGATCATCAAGACTAAAATATTGTAGAATGGAGAATTGCTTCTCAAAAAGCTATGCAAACCGCACAGTGCCCAGTGTGATCAGACACAGAAAGTGCCCAATAAATACTTGAAGATTTAAGGATTATTACTTTATTCAGATAGAATCATATTAAATATTAGTAGAAAATGAATATAAATATAATAGTATTTTTTTCTGCTCCTGACTATACAGGGTAGGAAATTGCTATTTATTTTTTATTTTATTGTTTTTTTTAAGAATAATGTATCAACACGAATTTATTCATTGTGACAATTTCCACATTGAGGAAAGTTTTTTGGGAACTTTCTGTATCATCTTTTTAAAATTTTTAATTTAAATTCAAGTAATTAATATGTAATGTTTTATTGGTTTCAGAGGTAGAGTCAGTAATTCATGAGTCTCACAGAATACCGCGTGCTCATCGCACCATGTGGCCTCCTTAATGCCCGTCACTCAATTACCCATCCCTTACCCCCTTCCCTCCAGTGACCCTCAGTTTGTTTCCTACGAAAAGAAATTTCAATTTAAAACAGCAGTGTTTGAGGGCACCTAGCTGCCTCTGTCGGTAGAACTAGAGACTCTTGATCCTGAGGTTATAAGTTTGAGCCCCACCTTGGGTATAGAGGTTACCTAAAAATAAAAGTTCAAAAATAAAATAATTACCTACAGCAAATTTGTTCCTGTAGTCATTTTTAAAGGTTTCATTCATTTTTAGTTTTTATTCTTAAAGCGTGCTATAGACAGACACCACAGGTAAGAAATGAGTAACAGGTGGTCTGAACATAATACAAAACTGAATACCCACAGTCAAAAGTATCAGTAGGAATAGTTGTAGCAGGGACAGTTTTATAGGCCTCAGGGATTGGGATCATTAATCCACAACTCTGGCCAATTCAGTGTGTGATAAAGCATGATAAATTAACTAATATTCTTCCTATAGTAATATTCCCACTTGGTGCATATTTATGAAGCTACTGAATGTGAGGTGCAGAAATGGTCAAGGGTCCTGGCACGTTACATTGGACCCGTGATATAGCTCAGCCATGATTTCCAAACATGGTGCATCGTGGTCTCCAGTCTACAAGCTATCCTCTGCCCCGGCAGCCCTCATCTCACTTTACATGGTTATTTATGCTCCTTCTGCTTCCTCTACCTTCACTTTTGTGCTTAGTCCCTTTCCAACACACCTACACACACCATTTGTAACTTAGAGGTAAATATTGAGAACTATGGCATTTAGAAGTCTACTTTCACATCCTTCCACATACAAGGAAAAGGTCAATGGGACAGACTATGATCTGCACGTCCATGGACCTTAGCAATAATGAAAGGATGCATAAAATACAGAGCAGTTGGGATGCCTGGGTGGCTCAGTGGTTGAGACTCTGCCTTTGGCTCAGGATGTGATCCTGGAAGCCTGGGATGAGTCCCACATCAGGCTCCCTGCAGGAAGCCTGCTTCTCCCTCTGCCTGTGTCTCTGCCTCTCTCTGTGTGTCTCTCATGAATAAATAAATAAAATCTTTAAAAAAATGCAGAGCAGTTATGTGATTGCAGAGGATGAAATAAAGATTTACTTTAGCATCAAGGGATACTTCTTGTTATTCTGATTCTTGGTTTTTATGGAATCATACTGCCAAGAAAAGAAGCCCTACTCTGGTCCAATAGAGGTTATTCTATTACCCCAAACTGCCCTCAACTTTCATTCATTTGCTAGGAGCAATACCATCACATTTTATTCATTCTATTCTTGTAAATGTGATAAAGCAAAGTAAAACTTTTTTTTAATACCAGATTTAGCAACCTAGGCAAACTATGGCCTGTGGACCAAATCTGGCCCTCCACCTGTCACTCACTGTATGGCCTGCAAGTGAGGTTTGCCGTATACAGATGAACGTTTGCTACTAAGTTGATAAGGGAATACGAACACCAATTAAGAAATAGGATAAAAATATAATTTTCCTCATAGGCAGATCTGTATTATAAGATGCTATGCTCAATCTTTGTTGTATTTTGAGTTTAATAAGAAGTTTGTACAATTATGTTTCCTGCCATGTTATTTAAGGGCTTACATTATATCCTTAAGTTTACCCTTAGCCAATAAAGCCTAAACTGCTTCCTACCTGGCCCATTACAAAGAGTTTGTGGACCTATGATTTAGATAATCGTTTGGTTTTTTTTTTTTTTCGGGGGGGGGGGATTGTTTTTTTAAGAGGCAAAACCAGTATTCCAACAGACTAGGTCTCACAAAGTAGATGGAGAAAACCATTGCTCCTGGCAGCTGCCCCCTGAAAACCCACCACATCAGTCTCCTCTTCCTCACCTTTAAAACAGAATCTCAGGCTGGTCTCACCCTGTATTCTATCACTCTCAGGTAATAAATCTATTTGTTTTGGTCCCAGCAACTCTCTCATTCCCTTAATTAAAATCTCTCCTCGCTTACAGTCATCAAGATTTCAAACCCCACTTAGGTCAATGCTCATTTTTGCCCTGCCCTAGCCAAGCCTGATCAGGGATTGGTCACCCTTCCTCAGCCCACCCCAAGTGCTGGCTGGTTCCCAAACCTCCACAGTAGGCCTCAGTTGGGACAAAAAGGGAGAGAAAGTCTCTACTTAATGAGCTTTGGTGAAAGGTGGTACAACTTCCACAGACTTTAACAGATGTGATTTTTCTTAAAGGCATGGTGCTAGATAGAATCTGATGATCTTGACTTTTAATCTAGAGATATTTCTCTAACCCTTTCTTCCTTCATTTGGCTTTTTAAGTAGAAGGAGGAGTGGTTAATGAAGATTGTTGACACATTAAAAATTTGACAACTGGTACTTTATCTATGATAATTCATCACAGATAGGAATTAGAGCCCAACTCTGCATCCATGCAGGTAAGGGCCTCCATGTCCTGTACCCCACCCCCTGTTGCTGAGGATATTTGAGGGGCATCTTCTAAATTTTAACACTAAACTCAGGTTAAAAATACAAATACATTTTAGTGAAAAACTGGGATATGTAATGTCTGATAAAATCATGGGGGAATGATGAAAAATGCACTTGATCTTATTAGGATAAGTATTTCCCAATACAGTGATTGGGTAATGAGCAACCAGATCCATTATTCCTACATGTACACACAAAACAATTCTCCCACATGTTTGTCCAACTCAGTTAAACAAATGCAATTCCAAATGGCTTCAGATTGGTCCTCTGTCCTCCTAGCAGTGACAAATTATGCAATGTTCCTGTGAGCTACAGGCATTCTATAATCACCTCCAAGCAATTTCTAATGTTATTTTCAGGTCATCACTGAACCAGATTCTTATTTTTGCTCCACCACTTGGAGAATTATAATCTTTATTGTTACCAAAAAAGAAAGCTTTGCTTATTTCCTAGTAATTTTCCTCAAAGGTATTTCCTAGGTTATGTTATGCAGAGAATTACTATGTATACTATTTAATTTTAAATTTATATTTTGGTTTAAAATTACAACTTGAAAAGGCAGTTAAAATTTTAAAAAGTAATTATTTCCCCAAAGAAGTGAGTCATTTAAAGGCAAAAAAATTAACTGTATTAATTGGAGTTCTTAAATATTTTTGTGTCTGAATATTTCCATTCCACCCTGTATAGCATGGGTAAAGAATAATCTTAAAACTTCTCTTTGTTAATTCTTCTCTTCCATTCATGATGGAGTAATTTTATGTTTTGGGAAGAGTGAGGGAGGGAACCTACAATAGATGGCCTCTCTGACACAGAAGAAATCTGTCATAAAAAGTATAACCATAAAGAACCTTAACCAATCTATGGAAAGGGCAACTTTTAAAGAGCAACCACTCAGATCACAAAAAACAAGTGAATGTAACCTTTCCCCACTGTTTTTGCATGAGTATCTGACCATCTAGCTTGAACATCCACCTCTCTATTATTGGGTAGTCAATACCATTAATAGGATTGGAGTTGCTGGATAGAATTATGAGAGAACTCAAATATAAGGCATAAAGTGAATGAATATTTTGAATGTGGACACGTAAAGAATATATCTGGAGAACAAGTATTACTCAAGTGTTGTCATTTTTAAAGCACTTGTTTTGTTCTCTCCTACTCCTCTTTATCACCTTACAATACAGATCACTATGTAGTGTCTGGATTGGACAACACTAGAATATAAGGCTATATAGGAAAGAGTAGTATATAATTATAGAAGAGTTTGCACTTGATATGGTAAACTTTCAGATTCTCCCTGGATTCTTGGAAGGGGGATTATGTTTACAGAATGTATTTTCAGAAGTGATCAAGTAAACTGAGTTTTCAAATTCAGAAAGTGGAAATTGACTCACAGAATGAAATAGGTCTTTTTTTCTGAGAAAATGCAGTATCAGATTGCTTCTTTAAAAAGGATATAAAAACCAGGAAAATGTATGGTTGTTCTCCTGATTCTTAGCCCTGGGAAAAGAGAGTTGTCCATTGACTCTACAAACAGACCCAGCCTTGGGACATTTTGTTTTTGTGCCACAAAATTGTCAAAAGAGTGAGATGTGAAATCTGGTGAGATATTCATTAGACACTGAAGATTTCTTCCTTTTGGTATATATCCTCAGTCTTCTAAAAGGTATTCATTTTCAAATATTGCCAGAGGGAAATGCAAAAATGGTACAATACCTACCAACGTGAGATAAATCTAGAAATATCAGAATTATGGACACACTTACCCTTTGATTCAACTGTCACACTTTCAAACTCTCTCCTATAGTTTGAAATTCAGAACATACAAGCCCAGCAACAAGGAATTAGCTAAATAAGCTATGGTAGAGCCACATAATAAAATTCAGTTTTTTAAAAAAGAAGGTACACTTCTCCTTCCAGCCATGATAAAATACAAATGTGATTTACTCCATCATCTGACACAAAAATGAAAATATATGAAACAGTCGGCAAGGCAATGGACACCAGTTCACAAAGAATAATGATCTCTGAAAGTCAGGAAATGAGTAAGTTTAACAATAGCTTTAGCTTGTTGGCTTGATTAGCACATGCAGGTCAGGAAACTGCCTGAGAGGGAGGAAAGAGCCACAGGAGGCGATTATTAACAACAGTGCCCAGCACAGGCATAGGACCAGGACTAAAGCCTGTTACCACCGTCAGATGGATAGACTTCAAGATTTACAAGCATTGAGGAAAATACACAGAAGGGCATTGTCTCAGTAATGGAGAAAACTTAGCCTTCAACTAAGCATTGTTTTGGACTTAAATCTTAAAAACCATATCCATCACCCAGTAAGAGAAAATTTACAATGTCTGGCATCCAAACAAATTACCATAAAAGAGACAGGAAGCATGACTTATGATAAAAATCAATTTAAAAAATGCTCTAGAATTTATATTGGTGGAAGAATTACCACAGAAGGCCATTAAAAGAGATTACAAATATATTCCACATATTTAAAAGTGAAGTAGAGGGTAGCCCGGGTGGCTCAGGGTTTAACGCGGCCTTCAGCCCAGGGCGTGACCTGGAGACCCAGGATCGAGTCCCATGTTGGGCTCCCTGCATGGAGCCTACTTCTCCCTCTGTCTATGTCTCTGACCCTCTCTCTCTCTGTGTGTGTGTATCTCTCATGAATAAATAAATAAAATATTTTTTAAAATAAAAATAAAAAAATAAAAGTGAAGTAGAGCCATGAGAAGCATTTTTTAAAGATCCAGCTCAAACTTCTAGAGAATATAAATGACAATACCCAAGATTAAAAAAATGAAAAATACCCAAAACACTAGATATAATTAAGAGCTGATTGACTATTATAGAAGAAAAGTTTTGTGCACTTAAATAAATAGCAATAAAAAGTATCCAAAATGAAAGCAGATAAAAGAGAACACAATAACAACATAGCATCACTGGGCTGTGGAGCAACTTCAGATGGTTTAATATTTGTATTTGCAGTCCCTAAAGGAAAGAAGATTCGGAGAAGTCAAAGACAAAAAAAATATGTGAACAAATAATGCCTATAACTTTCCTAAATTTGATGAAAACTATCAACCTATAATCCAAGAAACTCAACAAACCCTAAGCAAAGAGACATGGAGAAAACATCACCAAGACACATCATAGTCAAGTCCTAAAAGTCTATATACACAATAGAACTTCAAAATACATAAAGCCAAAACTCCTAGAAGTGCAATAATAAATTCCCAATTATAGTGATTTTAATATCTCCTCAAAAAGGGATGGAACAAGAATACACAAAGAACAGTAAGTATTTACATAACATTATCCATCAACTCAATCTAATTGACATTTGTAGAACACTGCTCCTCAAAACAGAATACACATTCTTTTCAAGTGCCCACAGAACATTTACCAAGATAGACCACTTTCTGAACTATAAAACATATCTAGGGCCCCCTGGGTGGCTCAGTCAGTTGGGCATGGGACTCTTAATTTCACCTGGGGTCATGAGATCGAGCCCCACATCAGGTTCCTCACTGGGTATGGAACCTGCTTAAGATTCTCTCTCACCCTCTACCCCCTCTCCACACTCGTGCATGCCCAAGAACGTTCTCTCTTTATCTCAAAATATGTCTAAATGAGTTTAAGATTTAAGTTATAGGAGATATTTTCTGAGAACAATGGAATTAAATTTAAAAATTTTGAGAATCTCTCAATATTTGGAAACTAACACTTATTATTAATCCATGATTGAAATATATCAAAATCAAAATTAGCAAATATTTCAAACTGAAGGAGAATATAGACATATCAGAGTGAAAATCTAAATTTGCGAGATTCAACAAATTTGCTGTGGGAAAAATTTGGATAAGAATTTAAGAAAAGGAGAAGTCTCAAATCAAGAAGCTAAGTCTTCATCTTAAAAACTAGAAGAGCAAAAGAAAAAAAAAACAGTGGGTAAAAATATCAGAGTAGAAATTAGTAAAACATTAAATAAAACCAATAGGATAAATCAATAAAACTATAAGTTATTTCTTTGAGCAAAATCAAGTTGGCAAACTACTAATCAAACTGATCAGGGAAAAAAGACATAAAACACCAATATCAATATAGAAGAGAAAGGACATCCCTAAAAGTTCCACATATATTAGTCCAATAACAAGGGAATATTACGTACAAATGTATGCCAATGAATTCAACAAACTGGATGGAATGGCCAAATTCCTTGAAAACTACCAAAGCATGCTCATGCACATGCTCACTCATTCTCAGCCTCCTCTCCCCCAGTTTTATTACAAATAAAACTGAAGGATTCCGTCCATACCTATTAAAGAAATTAGATGTGTCATTAAGTGTCTGCTCCCAAAGAAAATTCCAGATCCAAGTACTGAATTCTATCAAAGGTTTAAGGAAATAATTTTACTTTTATAAAGAATGTTTCAGAAAATTGAAGAGGGAATTAATACTTCCCCAAATAATTCGAGTCTAGATAACCACAGTAACAGAAACATTAATCACAGTAATAAAAACATTACAGGATGATGATAGACCAACATACCTCAAGAGCATAGATACTTAAATTCTAAACAAAATTTAAACAAGTAGGATCCAAAATATTTAAAAGAGACTATCTTGACTGTGTCCGCATTCCAAAATGATCCCTAAGAGTCCTACCCCCTGGTGTAAGGCCCTGCATGATTTTCTCTCCTGAAGTATGAGTAAGATCCATGGATAGGACAGGATGGTAATTTGTTAAATAGGTAAGTGTGCACCACTGTGTAACTAGCCATTTAATTCCCATATACTTAAGAAAAATGGACATACCCATCCATATAAGATATGTACATTAATGTTCTAGTGTAGTAGCAAACAACTGGAAGCAATCCAAATGTCCTTCAGTAGTAGGTGAAGAGATAAACAACTTGTGGCACATTATCCATGACAATTTATACCACACAGCAATAAAAATACTCCATGTGAATGAACCTTAAAAACATTATGCTAAGTGAAAGCAGCTAGTCTTGAAAGACCATGTGTTATAGGATTCTATTTGTGTAAAATACCTAAAACAAGCAAATCCATAGAGACTGAAATAAGATTAGTAGCTTCCCAACTATTGAGGCCAGGGAATGGACAGTAACTGATAATGGATAAAGGGTTTCTTTTTGGTAGTAAGATTAAATGAGATTAAAATGAGATTGTGGCGATGATCACTCATATTCATAAGTGTACTATGAAACCACTAAATTTTATACTTTAAAATTCACACACCATACCAATTCACCATTTAATCTCAAAGCTGTTAATACTGTTTTCATGATTTTTTTTTTGGAATCTACAAATTGTTTGGAAGCCTTGCTTACATTATTCCTTATTTGAATTTGTTGATAGCCTCCCAGGAAGCAAAACAGACATTACAGGGCCTACCAGACAAATGCAGAACATGATGCGTTAATGTTTCCATATCTCCCAGTACATGATTCTGGAATAGCACGACCTGAAAGTCTAAATGGACATCCTTCAATCCATGCAGGATCACAGGTAATTCCATCTACACCCAAATGTATAGGTTATTATGTGCCCACTATTGCTTTGCTTCCACGCTGACTTGAGACAGATTTTTCCACAAATTGGACCCGACCAGCTGATAGACTAGAAATTCTTCCTGTACTGACTCCTGCTGACAGGTGTAAAATAATCAAACATCAACTGAGGCTGGGAGCACATGGGAGGTCACCCAAAGGTTCATTGAAGTATATTTGAATTGATTAATTAATGAGGCAAGCTTAATATTATCTGCCCTATCAATTAAATGTTCATTCCTTCTTTCTTAGACTGTGTTATGGAACTGAAAATCTGAAACCTTAAAACCAGATGGGTGGTCTGGAGACAGGACCAGCTGTGCAGAGAAAATGACAGGACAAAAAGAAACAAAGTCCAACATAAGATAAGCTTGGGATGGCAAAAGTTACAAAATTAGGTCAATAAAATGTCAGCATTATAGTACAAAAAAAGTACAAATTAGGAGCTTAGAAGTAACTTAACTTGATTAAATTAGAAGACTACAGGAGAAGACCACACACAGCAAGTAAAAAATAAACCCAGATCTAATTATTGTTCTTTCAAATTATTTGGAGAATCATTATAATTGGAAACAAAAATTCCATGCTGACAGAGGTGACAGGATTCTTCAGGAACTGCCGGCCGAACACAAAACCACAGAGTTAAACAGAGCTTCTATTTGTCATCACACTCCAAGACCGGTAGGGAGGTAAAAACTCAAAACCTGGGAGAATTTAAAAACAAAGTGAAGAAAAGGAGTAAATGGAGCTGGTCACTCTACCTGAAGCGGGGAGGGGGGGGAAGCACATTATTTGCACCAAACCTATGCTCATGTTAGCCATCCATAACCCTAGGACTTGTTCACATCTTTTATTCTTGATTTAGGCACCTGGTGTAAAACTGTGACATTTTCCAGTTTAAAGGAGAGACGGAAACATTCTGAATGTTTTTAAATACATGGATTATGCCTACTTCCGAATCTGCCTCTTTCCTTTCTTTACACAAATATTAGAATCAAGAAATATATTTATATATAGGGAAGAAGAAAGGAGAAGTTTAGAATTTCCTTCTTGGATATAAACAAAAAGAAAATCCTTCTCCCTGGCTTATGGAGCCAAGGGGAACAATACACAGATTGTCATATTTGGAAAAAAGTAATGTTCCTGAACTTGAGAAAACCTATAAGAGTACGCTCCCATGAATTTGTTGTTATCTAAATGTGAACCTTGACCTAAGACTTGCTCTAACCCTGGGCACCTACAACCAGTTTCAAGGAAAAAAATATTTAGAACTACGAGGCATGTTACAATTAAGGCACCACAGAGTCCAAAGCTAATATATTTTTTAAATGTTGCAACTATTTCCCAAATATTCCTCCTACTCTAAATGGTGTCACTTGTTCAGTTTCTACACATGATATGCAGTTGAAGATTATTAGTAAAGAGTATATTAGTACCCTTTAGAAATAAAAGATCTTACCAGAAGAGACTAAGCAAGTGGATCAGCCACATGGGCAATTTAGTCAGGTTGGCCAACCATCCCATGCCTTCTGCAGCCACTTTGGATTTCCTAGTCTTCTACTTGTCCTTCCCATCCTCCTCCTCAGGCTACACACCCTATAACCTACTCCCTGCTCTCTGTCCCTGTCCCCATTTCCCATGTTCCTCCATAGTAGCCCAGAGCAAGTTCTGCTGTAAGGCATCCAGGAGAGAAGCCCTCCCCAACCGTGTCCTTCCCATCTATATCCCTGTGCTTCATCCATGACCATCTCAGTCTACACAACTTCCAAGGAAACAGGTTGAAAATTACAAAAGGTCTAAGCTTTCACCCTACTTTTAAAGATAGTCTGTGACAATTTCATGGATACTGGCAAAAGACGCAGGATTCCTGAGTCAGAGAAGGACAGCCTGGTACTTACTTGCAATTGCTGTAGCCAGAGGATCACCACTGATGCTGGTTCACTAAGCCCTAGCACCCACAGGAGGTGTCAAGAGGGTCAGGTGATGTTCACCTGATGCGTGGGTTAACAGGAAAGGAACCAGAATCTCCCACATGAAGTCGTAAGTACTCCAGGGGAGACATTAGCATACTGGGCGGTAAGCGTGCCTACCTTTGCTCTGCAAGGAGATGTGGCTCTATGTCAGTGTTCCCCATCTAAACACCCTTCACAAGATAGTCCATAACAACAGGCAGTCAGTGCCTTCCTCAAAGGACACACAGACCAAGAAACCCATGGAGAGTTATCTCCCAACACATCAGTGCACTGTGATCACTCATGAGGAGAGAAGGAGAGGGAGGAAATGGAGTCGTTAGAATGCTGACCAAGAAAACCAAGAAGTTAAATTCCTTTGCTTTGCAAGTTTACAAATGCCCATGTTAGGACTTTCTCTTCCCTCTTCCTTGTCCTAGGGCCTCTTGGGAGCCTCACCCCACCTCCCAACCCCATCATGCTGAAGCATATCCTTTAAAACTAGCACAAGTGATTTCTGGATTGTAGATCCCTTATCTGTCCCCACCTAGAGAAAGAAAGAGAAACAGGGGCTCTTGAACCCATGGCATGAGCACAGCTTGGATGGAGGCATTCTGGGGACCTTACACTGGAACCCCAAATGATCTTCCCTCAAAAGCCTTGTTATAGCTGATGCTACCCAAACGTACTATTAAGACAATTCAGGAACATCCCAAGGACCTTTAGAATTGGAGGCATGGTTTATGACCATGGCCACCATGTACATAACTTCTAGAGGAACACCTTTTTTTAAAAAAAAAAATAAATTAATTTTTATTGGTGTTCAATTTACCAACATACAGAATAACACCCAGTGCTCATCCCGTCAAGTGTCCCCCTCAGTTCCCGTCACCCATTCCCCCCACCCCCCGCCCTCCTCCCCTTCCACCATCCCTAGTTCGTTTCCCAGAGTTAGGAGTCTTTATGTTCTGTCTCCCTTCCTGATATTTCCCACACATTTCTTCTCCCTTCCCTTATATTCCCTTTTACTATTATTTATATTCCCCAAATGAATGAGAACATACACTGCTTGTCCTTCTCCGATTGACTTACTGCACTCAGCATAATACCCTCCAGTTCCATCCATGTTGAAGCAAATGGTGGGTATTTGTCGTTTCTAATGGCTGAGGAATATTCCATTGTGTACATAAACCACATCGTCTTTACCCATTCATCTTTCGATGGACACTGAGGCTCCTTCCACAGTTTGGCTATTGTGGACATTGCTGCTAGAAACATCGGGGTGCAGGGGTCCCGGCGTTTCATGAGGAACACCTTTTTTAAAGGACTTCCCTGAAGTTTCAAAATATAGCCATTAGTTAGAGATTGTCTTTATGTATTGCAAAAAGACATTTATAAGTTGATTAATTTGGTAGCTCTTAGAAAGATTTTGATAAGATTTTGAATGAACACATTCAAACATACAAACATCTCTGGAAAAAAAAATGCAACACAATCCAACTACAAAGAAGAAAAGCCCATTCTTTAAGAGTTCAATATTCAGTATCTTCAGTAGAACATACTATTAAAAAAAGAATGAAAATAACCTGATTTCCTCTAAGACATAAATCCTGAAACATTTAAATGCGTCCATTCTACATCTGGACACAAACATCATCTAGGCAACAAGGATGATCCTGTGTATGTATATGGCAATGAGCAGTGAGGGAAAACCACAGAACTTTTTCTAGAAAATGAAGAGCAGTTGAAATAACCTATAAACTGTTAAGCACTTCAGACAATAGAGATTTGAAGCTGCAAACAAATAGTATCCCTACTGATCGAGATCCCAAGCCACCTATACAAAGCATAAGTGAGACCAGCCGGTGGATAGGAACCACAAGTCAAGCAATTTCCCAGAGCAACTGCTCTCTGGTTCTACTGAATTGTGGGGTCATGTACATAGGAAGCTTATAGGCTTACATACCATACTCTTTTTCTCCCACCACTCCCGGCTAGAGGTTTTATTCCCTGGGTGTGATGAAATTAGAACATTCTTCCCTGTTCTGGCGTTTTCGTCCTGGAGGGAAATCGGAGTGAACATAAACAACTGTTTTCTGGCCCATGTTAGATGGTGCCTAGGGTTGAAAACCATCATGGACTTTATTCCTTAGAATCAAGTCCCTAATTACTTGTCTATGAAAAAGTAGTTGCAAATGATTACATCTGCAAAGGGAGTTTGTGACATTCTGACTGATGTAGCAGTCAGATGAGAGCTGTTAGAAGCCTAAGAGAAAAAAGAATGAGTATTATTTGTCTTAAAGAGTGGTAAGAGTGACAATTACCGAGTGTGGAAACCTTGATCGGGTGTACTTACATGGTTGCTTGTAGAGCATCATGGACAAACAGCAGTAAATCGATGTTCTCACGGTAACCCCATACACAATTTGATTTATTGCTTTTACTGTTTTCTAACTAGTTGATTTTTTGATATGTTGTCATTTTAGTCCTAAAGAACCCTAGAAGTTGAAAATTTTGCTGGTAAAAATAAATAAAGGGAAAGAAAGTGGGTAAATGCCAGACGGGTTACTTTGCAAGGATATACAGGACGTGTTACTGTAGACGATTGCTTTCTGAGGAAGGAATCCTCATATTGTTGAACTCAACCTGGATTACGCTCTCCCCTTTGCTACCCCTCCTATCACTGGAATGACAGGACAGTGTGCCCAGAGCAGGAATTATTATTAGTCTGAGCCTCCTGGAGGCAAGCAATTTACTTTAAAGTTAATGATGACTGTACAAATCATTGAACTCTGATGAACCGAGAGAACATTTTTGAAATCACAAACTGCTTTGATGGTAAGAAGAGTAGGCAGTTTTGAATGATGGAGCGGACCCCAACTAGAAGATCATCTAAAAGGGAGAGCTAGTTCTGAACCACAACAGACCAAGGGCTCAGCAACCCTGAGGAGGACAGGTGGGCTCCGCCATAGGACTATAGCTGCACTCAGCTGACTATGTGGTTAGGCTTAAGGACATAGATCCTAGAGCTTGCACAATTCCCATCCCAGAGGATGGATTCATTGTCAACTGAGCTTTTTTGTTGTCTTCCAAAGTGCCCAATTATACAAAGTTTTTCTTTATATATATAAAGAATAGTTACATGGAGGGGTGCCTGGCTGGCTCAGTTCATGCAACAGGCAACTTTTGATCTTGGGGTGGTGAGTTTGAGCCTCACCGTGGGTGTAGAGATTATAAATAAACTTTAAAAATCTCATTTAAAAAATAGGTACTTGGAACAAGCACACCCCACTGAACAAAATCAACGGATTCTCTTGGAGAAGGTCAACTTAGCAAAGGTCTGCCCTTTAAGAATATGCTATATTTCATGTCGGCACCAAGCAAGAGAATACATTTAGCACCATCACAATCTAAATATTTCATTAGGGAGAGAAAACTTAGTTTGAATAGTTTTGTAAATATGCCAGTAGATCCTGACTTTGTCTGATTCTAAAGAAGCTTTAGTGACTCAAGAACCATAACAATTAATAGAGCAGATATGGAGGTCCTAAAACAGAAACAGAGTAGGGCTTTTTGCAGGAGATGTGCCGCGTAAGAAAATACATGAAGAACATAAAATTAGCAATAACTCATCCCCCCACTACAAACGAAACAAGAGTCCCACATTGGGCTCCTCGGCAGGGAGCCTGCTTCTCTGCCTCTCTCTCTCTCTGTGTCTCTCATGAATAAATGAATAAAATCTTTTTTAAAAATATTGTTTTTAAAATAGTTGTTTTATTTTTTAAAAAAAGGAAAGAAACGAAAGAACAGTAATTTATACTTGATTCTAATGCCCCATTTGAACTCACTGACAGGAAAATCCATCCTCTTTATTCACAGGATTTCTCTCAGTGATTTGCTAAGATCCCAGAGTTCGCTGCATAACCAAAGAGCTGCAGACCAGTTTCAAAAAGGGTTATCAACCCACTCTTGTTATCACCAAGTCACCAAGAGTCTCATGCTGCTGGCCCTTCAGATCCAGCAGCTCGGCCAACTCCATGCTGTGGCGGAGGTACTGGAGGCCCTCGAAGAGCCTGGCAGACCGTCCAGAGGCTAGCCTGCCGGATGCGTGAATCACCTACCGTCTATGCGGCCCTGCCATCCCCGACACTGTACCTAAGAGACCCCGTTCGATACATCTGTAGTTAAGCAGTGTTGGCTTTGAGGTCTGTAAAAATTCAAGGCAACAACAGAAACTAAGTTCTCAAAAGGAGGCTTGTTACCTTATGGGTTTAGGGGGGTCATGAAGAGAAAGGCATGTGGAAGGTGTGCCGCTGGGAGAAAAATACAGGAAGGACAGACAAATCTATTTATCGATCAGTTACTCCCCCATCAGCTCCTTGCTCTGCCCCAACTGACCCTGAATAAGGCATTGATCTGATCTGTGGCTTCATTTTCCTATTAGAAGTAGGAATCAAAATTCTTGTCCCTCCTTGAGATATAATCTCTTCTGTTTGTCTATTTACTCTGGCTTTCTTGTTTAAAACTTATTATATATAGGGCAGCCCAGGTGGCTCAGTGGTTTAGCGCTGCCTTTGCCTTCGGCCCAGGGCATGATTCTGGAGACCTGGGATAGAGTCCTGCATCATCGGGCTCCCTGCATAGAGCCTGCTTCTCCCTCTGCCTGTGTCTGTGCCTCTCTCTCTCATTCTCTCTCTCTCTCTCTCTCTCTCTCTCTCTCTCTGTGTGTGTCTCATGAATAAATAAAATTTTAAAAAACTTATTTTATATATATAGGCAGATCACACACACACACACACACACACACACACCCATACACACACGGGGCAGATCACTGGACCTAGCCAAGCTGATCATGCATGCAGGGCAGGCTAAATGTGGAGCCTGGGAGCTGACCCTAGGCTGTGTTGTGCACCACCATGAAGGGTAAGGAGGAGAGTAGAAGCTCCCAAAAGAGCTTGAGCATGCAGAAGCACAAGAGGAGGGCAACCAGTTCTTGGTGGACCACAAGTACCCAGAGATGGTGGCCTGCTCCAGCTGTACCCTCAGCTGGAAGCCTCTGGTGGCAGCATACTACACCCAGCAGGCACTGTGCTACCTGGAGATGCAGCAGCATGAGCAGGCCCTGGCAGATGGCCCGCCGTTTCGAAGCTGAACGGAGAGTCTGTGAAGTCACACTTGTTCCTGGGATAACGCCAACTAGAGATGGAGAGCTATGATGAGGCCATCCCCAATCCGTAGGGAGCCTACAGTCTGGCCAAGGAGCAGTGAGTGGCTCAGCTTTGGGGAGGATATCCCTAGTGTTCTGCACATTACCAAGAAGCAGCGCTGGAACAGCATTAAGGAGTGGTGCATCCACCAGGAGAATGAGCTGCCCTTCTACCTCGATCCGTTCATTGTGGCCAAGTGGGAGAGCAAGCTAGAATGCCAGGAGAACCATGAGGATGATAAGGATGATGTCTACATCTGCACCCAGCAGGCCTGCATCGAGGCCAAGCATGACAAGTACTTAGTAGACCTGAATGACTTTTTCTCGCAGGTGGATAAGAGAGAAAGAAGTGAGATATTTCTAACCACCCGTGTGGCAAGATCAGCTTTGAGTTCATGCAGGAGCCATGCATCATGCCCAGTGGCATTACTGAGGACCACAAGGACATTGAGGATCACCTGCAGTGTGTGGGTCACATTGACTCTGTCACCTGGAGCCCCCTGATCCAGGAACAGCTCACCCCCAACCTAGCATGAAAGAGGTTGGTGATGTGTTCATCTCCCAGAACTGCTGGATGGAAGACTAGTAAGGCCGGGAGAGGGGGAGGACTGCCTGCCTTGCCCAGTACCCTGGCCTAGGAGGGTCTTGGTGTGGTAACTCCCAGTCCCTATACATAGTTTATATCCCTAAATCCCTGCCCCCCGTGTCCCAGACCTCACCGCCCTAATCAGTTCTGTTGCTGGACTATTAGCCCCACCTCTTCTGGGACAGAAACAGCAGATGAAAATGGGCTGCTATCACTACCATCCTGTGATAAAACCTGTGAGTACCTATGTATAGAAAGCAAGCATTAAGAAGTCAAATGTATACAGAAACAGGTAAGGACTACTGGCTATTACCTTCATGGTTGTGTTCATTCATCCTTGAGTACTTACTATATGCTGAACACTGTGCTCCTATGTCCGTTTTCTGATCAGGACAGTTATGGGCCTTGCCCTTAGGGCACTTACAGTTCTGTGTCACCCAACCTAATGTACCTCCAGCACATCCAAAATGAAGGGACAATTAGTAATGATCCCTAGGAATCTCTAGAGATGGTTTAGTAGCTCAATATTAACAAAAATGAGAAATGAAGTGGAAGAGTTTTACCACATGAGAATATGGTTAAAGCTGTATCAAGTTATGGTCTACTTAAATGGAAGGCTACTTAAAGGAAATATACATTAAAGTAGAAAAAAATTTTAACCTCAATCTGAAATGTATTAAGAAATATTAAGCTATTTCTCATCATAAGAAAGAAATTTTGTAATTATGTATAGTGAGTGATAGATGTTAACAAAGCTTATGTTAATCATGTCATGATATATGATCATGAAAATATATCATGTTGTACACCTGAAACTAATATGTTAATTACTACCTCAATAACAAATTAAAGTGCAAATTCACAAAAAATGTAAAGCTTGAGGTTTTGGGGTTTTTAAAAAGATTTTATTTGAGATAGAAAGAGAGAGAGAACATGCACATGAGTGAGGGGCCAAGCACAGGGAGAAGGAGAAGCAGGCTCCCCATGGAGCAAGGAGCCAGACTTGGGGCTCTATCCCAAGACCCTGAGATCATGACCTGAGCTGAATGCCGATGCTTAACTGATTGAACCCCTCAGGGGCCCCCCCAGTGATTGTTTTAATTCAAGTAAGTGGAGGGATGTAATTAAGAGGACTATTCCTACAGATGGAAACTGGAAGAAAACTTAAAGCATACAGAAGTTTGTAGATCAAAACTTGATAGATTCTTTGTCACTTCAGAGAGATTTTTTTGTTTAGATTGTAAGTATCTATATATCCTCGCCATAAAACAAAATATAAACTTTAATGAGATTAAAGTAAGGTTAAGTGAAATAAAGCTTATTTTCGGTTAAATTTTATAATTTAATTTGAATACTTCCAGAATTTTCAAAACCTTTTGCTTGATAAGGAAAAGAACACATGAAAAAGCAATGGATGCTACTAAGGAAAAAAAAGAATATAAATAATCAGCCTAGTATTATGTAGATTTATTGTGGAATTAACTTCAAATTTGCCTAAAACTTTTTAGGAAGTGTTCATAATTCTACATTGTTTTATTTTTTACAGTATTTTAGAATATATATATATATTTTTTTAAGATTTTGCTTATTTATTTATTCATGAGAGACACAGAGAGAGGCAGAGACACAGGCAGGGAGCCTGACGTGGGACTCAATCCCAGGACCCCAGGGTCACGGCCTGAGCTGAAGGCAGACGCTCAACCACTGAGCCACCCAGGCGTCCCAATATTTTAGGATATATTTTAAATAACTATTACATATAGTGGATATTCTGACTAAAATATTTTAGGTATTTGGTTTTGGTGTTTGTTTTTGTTTTTGTTTTTGAGAAACAGAGCGTATATGCAGTAGCAGCGAGCGTGAGGGTGTGGAGGGGAGGGGCAGAGGGAGAGACAATCTCAAGCAGGTGCCACAGTCAGTATGGAGCCCGACATGGGGCTCAATCTCACAACCCTGAGATCACAACCTGAGTTAAAAATTGAGTCAGCCGCTTAACCAACTGAGCCACCCAGGTGCCCCTCAGTTCTTAAATATCTGATTATTACTTATCCAAGAATAAAGCCATGCCTCTAAAATATATACAGTTTCTATTTCTCTAATGAGGTGGCTTTCTTTATTCTGCTTTTCAGACAACAATTTAAGAGGTTTTAAAAGATGTTAAAATTAGGAACCTGTCATTTATTATAATTAGTTACCATCTCAGATAAGAAACTCATAGCTCATAAAGTAACAGCCAAACTGGTATATGTTCCATCAAAAGAAATTTGGACTCCATGGAAAATTTCAGTCTTCCTAAAGGAATATGATTAGAATAGATGATAAACAGCATTTTCCACAAACACATCAGTCATCCCTTTGTATTTTTTAGTACATTATGAAAATTCAGAAAAAAATTCTAGAGACTCTGGTGGGTATTTTTCCAGAGTGAGAGGACTATCAGAGAAACAGTTCTCAGCTCCATTTTACTATTTCCTGCTTCATTCAAAGAATTTGCATGAGTTTAATACCTATTTCGAGTAACTTATGTTACTGTTTAAAATAACTTTTCCTTCCAGGCAAGAAGAATGAACAGCTCTGGGGACTCATAGGTGTTGAAAGAAGTGAATCTAATAGCCAATCAATAGAGTAGTGACTACTGAACAGTGAACATGTAAAGTTCTGAAAAAGCATCAGTATATTGAATGTTCTGAAAGATTATTCATGCACACATGCTAAGGATGATAAATGTGGGGTCAAGCTTTCATTTCTCAAGCAGTTATGTTACTGATTTGAAACTTGTGAAGAGCCGTGTTCAGAATTACAAGGGTTTTCAACTGGATCAAACTTGAATGCATCTGAAAATTTTAAACATATCTCAATTGATTTAAATAATTAGCTTTTCCTATAAAATGAACCTAAGTATTAAAAATGTGCCTTGAAGCTATGTATGGACCCAAATACTGATTTAATCTAATGGACTCAAGTTCCATTAAAAAGTCATCTTGATTACTCTTTCTCCATTTATGCATTTAAGCACAGAGAAGTTTGTGGGGCTCCTGATATCCATCCTAAGGCACATTCTATAGATAAACAGAAGACTTTGTTCCCTGGATCTTTTCATTCAGAGCCTTTCATGAGCTGTGAATTCCTTCTAAAAGCACCTATCAGCATGAATAAACTGATAAAAGCAAATGTGTGAAATGCCTTTCACTTAACTAACAGGCATGACTCCAAATTCTAGAACTCCCACTGCTTTCTCTGAAACCCTAACCCATGATGATAGGAAACATGAATTGATGGAAGTTCCCTCACTAATGTTACAAGATCTTTGGCTATTGTGAAGCGATAGCTAATAGAAAGCTTTGTCAGGCATAATCCGTTCCTGTACAGTCTTTGGGATTATCTCTGGTGACTATGGTATTTCGTTTTTGTATAGAAAGTCGGATTAATAAATCTGCTCAGCCTTCCTAGAACATTCATTCTTTCGTTCGTTCATTCATTCGTTCATTTATTCATCCAACAGCTGCCACCCTGGGACATAAGGTAGTGATCAGTTATTCCCTTGCCTTCAAAGTCCAGTAGAGACATCATGCCTATAGCCAATTTTATTTTTTAAAAAAGGGAGGGGGTAGGAAGACCTTATAGAACTGTAGAGAGATGGGGGCAAATTCATAATTCATTTTCTTAACTGATGGGTCAAGAAGACAAAAAGAGTAGTAAAGACATAGGAAACCTATAAAAGAAAAAAATCTTATCAGAATGAGTTTCCCCAGAAGGTCACAAAGAGAACACACATTTTTCTCAAGCATATGTGGAATTTTTAATTGTCACATATTAGTTCAAAGTCAAAACTTTCAAAGGATTTAGATCACAAAGAAACATAAGGTAATAAAAACAAAAAGTTAAATTAAAAATTCCTCTGTTTGGAAAACCTGAGACCCCTCTAAATTGATAGAAACAATTAAAATGAAAAAGTGTTTCTAACCAACAATCAAAACACATTTTAACACTTGCAAGGTTCAGCAAGATAGTATTTCAAAGAACATTAGACTTTAAATGACTACAACAGAAATGATAGGACAGATATCTTAACAAGTTAGAAACCATACAACAGAATCGATCCAAACATTTTAAGAAAATGAGATAATGCAGAATAAAAAATATGCAATACAGAATTGACAAAACCAAAAATTGGCTCTTCAAGAAAACTAATAAAACAGACCATCTTCTGGTGAAAATGGTAGCAACTGACATAAAGAAGGCAGAAACACTCCATTCTATGAAAGAAGGGAAGATACATTCTGAGACTAAAAGGAGAAGAGAATATTATGAATGAACCTAGATTTTCTAATAACTCGTCTATTTTCTGATTTATTGATATAATTTTCAAAACAGGTTCGAGGAGAAATAGGAAGCCCAAAGAGTTCTAACTTATTAAAAAGAGACTTTCAGGAGTAGGTTTAAAGCTTTCCACAAGACGATCACTTGGCACAAATGGTTTTATAGGACTTTTCCATACTATTCTACTTTCATATAAACTCTTCGGAAAATAGAAAAAGATTTGCTCTTCAGTGTGTACCCTGAGGCTTGTATAATATTGATCCCAAAGCAGCCAGAACAGAGCATGGCAGGAGATAAGGAGATTGGAACAATCTCACTCAGCAACTTTAAAGCAAAATTCTTAAATGATGTATTAGCAAAACCAAATTGAGTCATGAAATCAAACACACACACACACACACACACACACACACACACACACACACACACAACCAAGCTGATTTTATACTGGGAAGTGAGAGAAGTTTAAATAAAATTTTTAACGTGGTGACTTATACCTACAAGAGCCACATCTCAGTAGATGCAGAAAATGTATTTGATCACATCCATTCAGGACACAAAAATGTTACCCCAAGAAATGAGAGTCCTTGACAATATAAAAGTACCTGTGAAAAACCTAGAGCAAATTTAATTCCTAATGCTAAACATTTTAAAGCATTCTCTTTAAAAATTGATCTCAAAATAAAAATTAAGACTTCTGTACACCAGAAGTACAGAAAAAGTATGGAAGACAAAAAAGAGAAGATACTTATAACATATCATTGAAACAACAGTTTCTATAATATATGACAATCCCATAGAAATCCTATAAACACGTGAAAAGATTCTCCACCTCCTGAGTAGTCATTGAGATGTAAATTAAGATAACAAGATACTGTTTTATATTCTTTAGTTTGCAAAACTAACAAAGTCTGACAGTATTAAGTTTGGGAGTATGGGAGTCAAAGGCAATTCCAGCAGTGTTGACAGAAGGAGAATTTAGCACAATCACCTTGGAATATGATTTGACATTAACATTCACTGATCCTACAACCCAGCAAGTCCTCATGCATATGTACAACCTAGAGAAACTCTTGCACATGTGTAGAACAGTTACACAAATGTTTTCCTTGCGATCACAAATAACCATAAGGAGAAAACAATTCAAATGATTCTTAACAACACAACGGATAAACTAGAGTATATGCACATCATGTGAAGTATCATTTACCATAATTTTTCTTTCCCTAGAAGCACTAGCCCTGACTTTAGGTGCAGAGCAACCAAGATGCTCCTCCGTAAACCTTGAGCTTTGCTAATAAAGTGTGGGCCAAGAGCAGCCACATGGGATTAGCCAGGAACTTTGTAAAAATGCAAACCTCTGGCCCCATCTCAGACCTACCAGGTCATAGTCTGTATTTTAACATGCACATTAAAGTTTGACAAGTATTGCCCTACAGTCGCATTCACTATTCAGTAGAGCATCACTTAGTTAGACCCTCTATTGCATACAAATATTTTCAGCAATTCTAGAATTATTCATTCTTAATGTGCATGAACATAGGAAACATTCCTTGAGTTCCTACTCTGTGTCAGCCACTTTATTACTGCTAAGGATACAAATACTCAAGGAACTCACATACATATATTTATGCACTCATACACATACTTACACAAGTTATATAACCTAACATGACCAAACTGAATTTTTTCATACAGTTCCTAATGTTATAGTAATTTTATATAATGTTCATATAATCGTGTACATAATCATTTTATTCTCATCTTGTTTTATAATGTATCCCTATGATAAGTGGTGACCATGGCTCCTTCTTGTGATACAAAATATGTTTTAATACTAAATTGCTATGTCCCAAAACATTCCAAGAAATTTAAGACCTTAGACCACCTAAACTCTGGTTACTTTTCACACTTTAACTTGTAACAGAGCACAGTTTCCTGCTATCTGTTAAGCTGCATGATCCACCTGGTCTTTGAGTTGATCAGGAGGATAAGTTTGGACTTTAATTCAGGCACATTCTGAAAGGGGTCAGTAATAATCCTCATATAAATTCTACTGTATGATATAATGCTTCTTTTTCCATCCTGAAATAATTTCATGATTTTCTATACTTGCATATATATACTCCTAAAAATGTGTGTCATGTTTATATTCAACATAGGACCAGGGTGGCTGAAATCGTTACAAATCCCCCCCCCCCCATAGAGGTATGTTATCTTAGACTCAGATCCCATGAGTACTGGTGCTACCCCAAACTTGAATGTCAAATAGCTCCTGATAAAGTTTTAGACCTAGCAATACAAACATACCTCAGTTTACATAAGATATGCATTGCTAGAAAATCCACTATACATATCAAAGCCTTATCAAAAATACTACCTAGAACAGTTAACTTCTAGGCTCAGATCATTTTAAGTTCTCATTTCCTTAACCTGGAAGATTATCTTGCAAAACATGAGAAATCTACAAAACTCAGGATAATTTTTTTTTTTTTCTTTTTTTTTTTTTTTTTTTTTTTTTGCATAAGGATCTGACCTTTGCAAAATGTCAAATGCCTCTATTCAATCATCATGGTCCCAGTTTATTGTGACAAAAACTGTTCCCACAAATTTCCCCAGAAGAGAAATCCTCCAGGAGGCAGTACTGCCCCATTGAGAACTCTGTATTAACCAGGTTTCCTGGAGAAGTCGCCCACATTGACCCCCATTGCCTTTGAGAGAAGCCAATAAACCAATTGTCTCTTTACCTGGAATTTACCTCCAGGTATATTTACCTCCATCACTTCTGTATCTTTTTCTCCAAACACATTGGTATTCCTACCAGCTAGAAAGGGCCAATTATTAAATATAGAAATTTTGCAAGCCAATTGAAGTCATGTTAGTAGTTTAAATCAACCATGATGGGAATATTTATACAACAGAAATTGGCAAATGCTACAAATCAGGGCTCATTTTGTGGGGAGAGGGACCAGTTGGTAAATATTTAACAGATTTTATATGGAGGACCTTTGGCAGCTTCCTCTTATTCTCAGTTTCATATTCAAGTTCCCTTCCTTGTAGCACATTTATTCTCTTGACTGATAATGTTGAATGATATTACTGCTGTACAATCCACATTATTTTTCCAATAAATCATGTGGAGCCCTACTTGTTCTTTGTGATTGAAAAGATTACCCTAATGTCAAGGTAAGAAAATTGCCTGTTGTTCACTTTCTTTTTAAGGCACTCATTAAAATCTACTTGTTATAAAAAACATACACAAGTCTCCAGTCTTGTAAGAAATTTTTTTTAAAAAAAGAGTCTTTTTTGATCTGTAAGTAGGGATGGGGCATTTGGGTAAAGGTTAGAACTTGTAAAAATGTGGGGGAAGGTGGATAAAATAGAGAGTCTGCAATAATTTCTCCTTCAAGCTGGGCCCTCCAGGCAGCTGTAAGGCCCTTGTGGTTGGCAGGGAGAGGTTGTAAGCTGCTCAGGTGGACGATGGGACTTTGAACCCACAGAACTAACAGGAATGAGGCTCTAAGTTTGGCTCAGAAACTTGAAGACTACTTGAGATTATGCCCAGAAATCAGTAGTCTGAGAACGGGGGCCCAGACATACTTCCCCTTACCTTGGACACTGGAATCGCCTTGACTGGGGGTGCCAGTGAGGTCCTTCCCAAAGATGGGGTAGGTAGTATAACAGGCAAGTGAGAAAAAGAGGAAAGATGACAGTGCAGCTACCTCATGGGAAACCCATCTGCTTGAAGATACTTCTCAGCACTTCTGGAAATAACCAGAAGTTGCTTTAAAAGGCAAAAGCAAGAGCAAAAACACAAAGATAGATGAAAACTGCTAATTCAGCAAACATCTGGTTATCCTTCAACAAGGAACACCCCTTGTTTGAACTACTGCTCTCCAGCTCTGATGCTGGAAGTTACTGTTAACTCGTGGTTCTCTAACTTTAGTAGACACAATGGTCCCTTGGGTAAACTTCATGAAAATGCAGATTCCCAGATTCCTCAGCCCAATCCCAAGATGATCAGGCTTTATAGTGGGAATGGGGGTGTGTGAGAAGCTGCACTTTTAATGGCCACTCCTCTGATGCAGATTGTTTCAAACATACTAGGTAACCCTTTGCTTTTATTATTGAGCAAAGAAAAGTTTCTTCTATCAACGAAGAAACTCACCTTCACGTGATCTGGTCAGTTTGTACATTAATTCATATAATTCCCAATTGCTTTTCTCTTACTGAAGAATTCTTAATCTTCCTGAAGAATATCCTTTACAATTACAGTATTTTAAATCTTTAAAATCTCACTTAAGCAAATGGAAATATCACACCGTAGGAGAGGCTAGCAGATTTTCCATCAACAAAATGTTACAAATTACTTCCATTTGTAATCAGTAAACCAACAAATCCATTATAGCCAGATTAGCTAATTAGAAATATAATGAGTTAAATTCTTCACTATTTTGAAAAGCATATTACTTCAGGTAGGGTAGAATGTGACAAGGATGGCCTAAATATGTGTGCCATGCTGCACTCCTTTGTCTTGGACCCCAAATTCACAAACCTGACCTTCAAATTCTGTCTACATGACAGTGACCTGTCATTGTGATCCAATGAAAATGTCAAAAAATGTGATTTCTTTGTAACCTAGAACTGAACAATCTGTCTGATCATTCATTCCTTCACTGCGTAGATCCTTTCCAGCAAGGTTTCAAAACAATAGTGGCAGATTTAGAGTAATGAAGCATTGTGTTTGATATTGAATTTGCAACACAGAACAAAATATTCACCAAACATCCAAAATTTATTGGTCTTGCCCACACACAAAAGAGATTCCTCAATATAAAGTTTTTGAGGTCTTGATTCTCAATTCTGCTTTTTAATTGCCCATATCTAGTTATTTCCAAGAAAACTAGATTTTTCTCCCCCATCCCTCCACCCAACTTCATTTCATGGCGATGAATTTGCCATTTAGTTAAATGTAGGAAGGAACCACATCCTTGATCAAGTGGACAATTAAATGAAAGGAATAGCGTGTGATAATCGTTAGAACAGCTTCAAAGCACAGTAGCCCATTTTCCTAACTGAAAGGTCAATAGATGACTAAGCCATCATAATGTTTACCAAGGACATGAACTAAGTAACACTGTCACTTGTGGCTAGAATTCCAATATTTTCCTGCCCTGCAGCCTAGTGACAAAACCATATTTTATAATTCCACTAGAATCATACTTTGAGACTACCTAAAAAAAATATTAATACTATACAAGCAAAGCATAACATTTGAATGCTTATACCAAAAATAGTTGTCATTAACTAAAACAGTCAGGCCATCCATTATTGACTAGCTTCCTAAACATTCTTAGGAATCACTCAGATATATTTATTCATCTACACTAAATAGTTATAGATTATAACTGATAGTTGAAAGTACAAATCATATGAGCTATGTTAACACAACATAGACAAGTATGTACTGGCCCTACAGGGTAGGAGTAAGGGTTATGTGGGCTTGTGGAAGCTAGAGCAAGGAGATGGTCTCATGTGATTAACATGGTCTTCAACCACTGGCTGTGTGACGGCCAACCATAGGATGCTGTGGATGGGGCAGCCCAGGAAATCGTAAGAGAACAGAAGCATCTTCTGATGCCTTAAGAGGTCACTGGCTCTCGACAACTAGCACTGGGCTACCCAATGACAAACTTGCCACATGTGAGGATTCAGTACTGTACTTCTGATTCGAGGTTTATATTAAGTTACAATACAATCAGTAATGTGATACGATACTAGGCAAAACCTCTTTCTAAACCAAAAAAGAGCACCACTTCAGACAATGCCTTTAATTCATGTGTTTTTCAAAGAAGAATGCATACAGATACAAATTATGCCAATATTAAAGAATTTCTTCCCTTGTAAATATAAATGGTACATCTAAAAGTGTTTTTATTGATATTTTCATATAGTAGTTTTCTTCTTTACCATATCCCATTAGCCTGGGGAAAATTTTATGACGAATAGAAAAACAAGGAGAAAAATTAAATTAAGAGGGTGACAGCCTGCCAGGTTTCATATTAACAAAGACAGTAAAGCATTTTCCTAGGAAAGTATAGTAGACTCATTCGGTATTTTCCTCATTCCAGGGGAAGGAATAGCATTTTCTCAGAGGCATATTATAATAACAACGTGCACAAAATTAACTTGACCATAGCACAAGATCTCTCTAGACTGAACTGTTGACTCTTGCTGAAATGCTTACAAGTGATGGTCTTTAAGTTTTTCTAGTCTAAGTTTTTTTTTCTTGACATGAAACAAAACTTCCAAAGAAATGCTTCACAATTCCAGGGCACTGGGGATATCCAAAGAGAGGGGTCAACGGTTCCCACTTCCTAAGGCTCACCCTCCAGTGGAGGGAAGCATACATACATACATACATACATACATACATACATACATACATACTGCCAAGGACAGGGAGACAACAGAAGGGGTTTGGGGAGAAACAGTTCATGTTTCTAGAAATATTCTGCCTTATAGCACCAGAAACCTTTGCATTTGAATGCATCCTAAAAGGGAAAGGAGGATTTTTGCCAAATGATGGTACATGAAGAGAAGTTCCTAGTCAAAGGAAACAAGAGGAGGAAAGGCATAGAAGTGCAGAAAAATGGGTGGATTTGGATAAATTAGGATGTAATAATATAAATGCTGAGGAAAAAGATCTTAGAATCCATAATGGCAGCAGTCAATAGAGACCCTTACAAACACACTGAGAAGTTTGAAATTTATCTTATAGATTATGCAAAGGCATGGTCTATGGGACAGTGAAACTTTTTATGGAGAAAATGGAATGGATAAGATTGATTTCCTAGCATGAAACAAGGGCTGGACTAAGAGTTAGGAAGAGGTGCAGGGAGGGAGGAGATGAGCTGGGATGTCAGGAATGTCCTAAGACTCAAGGACAGGTAGAGCTCACAGTGACATCAGTGTGTCTGTGGAAAGTGATCATTAATTAAAAAAAAAAAAAAAAGGAACTGTGATATTTTGGTTTTGGTTTTCAACCACCTGTCCCTATGCCCAAATAACATATCAAGAAAATCTTTTCCTTTCATCAGTGTCCCGATGACTGCATCAAATCAATACTTGAGGAGGGAAAAAAAAAAAAAAAAAAAAAAAAGCCTTTCCTAAAAGGATTGAAATGAGGAGTTAAATAGACCAAATAGGAAGGGTGCTACTAGAAAGGAGAGGAGGTTTGTATATATTTTGCAGGGGTCATTCCACTTGGTGACTGACAGTAGAGGAGAGAGGACAATGAGGACTCAAAGGTGACTCAGGGTCCTTGCTTGGTGACCAGGTACAAAGCTACATCCACAGATGCTCATAGGACAGAAACTCAATTCTAATGATTCAGCTTGAAGTTACATATAGATGGCATCAATAACCGTATTAGCTCACCTTCTAAAGAACCATCACTTTTCCCTAGAGACAAGAGTTCAGTCCTATAACTTACATATGTCCCCCTACACACATCCCGAGGGTCTTCCGTTGTTCTTTGCATACAGACCCATCCTTGATGTTGCCTACAGGATGTTAATAGTCTCTTTCTCAATCCTGTAGCCCCATCACCCTGCCCCTTCCTCTCTCAATCCCACCATCATTAATCTTGTCAGTTTTTCAGAATCATTTTTCCAATTATTCTGCATTAAGCTCACGAGCAGTCTATGCCAGACAGTTAACAGTTAACCCATTCCCTGTGAATGGGAACTCATCTTTTTGCTCCTCATCTGATCACTTTCTTAGCAAGTACTTCTTTGACTGCCCTGCTAGGTTCCTTGGAAACACGATTTCATAGACCTTCATTCCTCTCCTTGGAAGCAACTTTTATCGTTTGTAGCTATATATTCAGCATGATGTTACCTAGCATTGGACTCAACCTCAGGAGAACAGAGCTGCATCTGTGTAGCTGTCCAGTTCATCCCCAATCATGTAGCACCGTAGCTTGCTAAAAGATCTGAGCAAATAGTGTGCCAGTGAAAAACTGAGTATCTCCTGTTGACATGAGTTTAGCCTTGCCATTTGGGAAAAAACTTTCCCCCACTCAACTTCCCTCCACTATATTAGACCAAGAAAGTGGCATTGGCTCCTTTCTGTCCTGACCAAGGCTTGGCTGTGCTACAAGGGACACTTTGGGAGCTGTCACCGATTGCTGTCTCTGCTATCCAGAAGGAATAGTGCCAGCTTTGGGATGCCAGCTCTGATTAAATTCTTTTTATTCTGGGTTTCCCTCTAATAGAGAAAGGGGGAAGGGGGTTTGCTCATTCATTCGACCACTGTGGGAAGTAAAAATAAATACGGTTTTAATTTATTAGAGACCTCGTCTACCAAATAGCACTTAGAACGCTGCAACATTGTGTCATTATAACAGAACAAGGCAGTTTCAAGAGAATCCATCACTTTCCGACTTCATTTGGCTCCTACCATGACCACACAGGTTTTCAAAACTCCAACGTTCTGGTTTCCAAAACCCACTTGGAACTCATCAGAGCCCTCCCTTCCCAGCGGCTCCAACTCTCAGTTTGAGAATTAAGGCATGAAACACATGGAAATACAAGGTTCCAATCCATCTAATTAATGCATTAAGTCCCTCATTTGCATAGTACAAATTTCCCTTTATGCTCTCAGTTGCTTGGCAATTGCTTGCCTCAAGAAAATATATTAGCAGTTAAAACGCAGCTTAACAATAAGAGGAACAAAGACATCAGCCCTATTTCCAAAAGCATATTTCAGAAAGGAAAGGGAAAATCCATCATGTAAAAGGATTTCAAATCCTAAAGTGGCCGAACCATTCAATTCTGAGAAACAATTTAACCATAGTAAGTGAAGTAACATATCACTCTGGCAGGCAGGAGGGGTGTCAATTAAAGTCTGTGGAGCAGATGCTACCGGCAAACCTCGAAGCATCTCTCCAAATGTATCTTTGCTATAAAGGGCACAGAGAGATTGAAAGCACCTCCTCTGACTTTACCAGAAGACAAACAGATCAGACTCCAGAGTTACATTATGCTAAGAGTGGCATTCATATTAGAACCAAAATGCTCCCAAATAAAGGGAAGATTTTAAACCAAACTTGCAACACCCTGGACCAACAAAGCGCTATAAACCATACTGAATCATTGCAAAGAGGCAGATGGAGCTACAACTTTGATCCTGAATTAATCCCAGCTTGTGTAAAATTGCCATGTGCTCCACAGGCTTCTAGGGAGGGGTGTGGCTAGGCAGAGGTCGGCTGTGCGTCCTTTTCCAGGACAGCAGACATTTGCCTGTGAGAGCAATGCCCATCCCTGGCATTCTTCCTCACAATGTGTACAGGAGAGCTCCCCAGAAGTCCAGGCGGAAGGGGCAGCATGACCTTTCCTAATTCAAATTTCAAAGAAAAATAAACATGAAGTAGCATTAAGATACGTTTTCCATGATCCATGATAAAGGACTGTCTCAAAAGAACATTTCAAATGTGAGCTTCAAAAGGTTTGAGTAGGCCACCTCAACAAATATCGCACATTCTCGCATATATTATCAAGATCTAAAAATACACTAATATTGCTTCCTTTTTTAAGATTTTATTTATTTATTCATGAGAGACACAGAAGGAGAAAGAGGCAGAGGGAGAAGCAGGCTCCATGCAGGGAGCCCGATGTGACACTTGATCTCGGGCCCCGGATTATGCCCTGAGCCAAAGGCAGACACTTAACCTCTGAGCCACCCAGGTCCTTAATATTGCTTCTTTTGTGATGAGGTTTATAATACCTAATACTCTTAAGTAGTATATTAAAACACTTTATTAAGACTTTACCAAGTTACCATTGAAACTTAAACATTGGGAAGCAGGGACTTTTACTATCTTCTTTTTTCAGATGAATGCGCTGGGTTTCAGATCTGGAATTATTTGCTGTCCAAGATACCAAAACAGAAAGTTGCAGAGTTATAACAAAATGACATTCTAGGGTTCCAAATCCCATAGGAAGTGGGGGAAGTTATGATGACCCTCAACAAGAAAAATACACCAACCAATCCAAAACAGGTCAATCAATCAATCAATCAATCGATAAAAATGGGGGAATATTAGCCTTTGGTTTCCAGCCAGCTACCGTAGCTCTGAAAGCATCAAACTTGGAGCCAAGTATTTGGATGGCAGTCAATTCTCTTCTATAGAGGAGCACACAGCTGTAACCCACGATGGTGAGTGTCTTGGGATGGCCATGAGGGACAGCTCCCCCACTTTTTAGACAAGCAGTGAGGTGTGTGAGGGTCAGCTGTATGTGAAGTTTGCACATCCTAAGTTCCCCAGACTCTGCTTTGAGGGTTCTCAACTTCATTCTTCAGCTTTCACCCCTCAGTAGCTCCCAAGTCTTCAAGGGAGTCTCCCATAGCCTCCTCATTTCCACACTCACCAGTGATTCAGGGACCCCCTTAAATTTTTCCTGTGCATCAGCCTTTCAGGAGCTCATTGGCTGCTCTCACTGGAAGCTGACTTCATCATTCCCTGATCAAATCCCCTCAAACAACTGATAGGTGGTAAGATAATTCACCTTCCTTGGCCTTACATTTTATGGCGCAGACCCACCTCCCGACCCCTGGCAGACCTCATGCTTCCCCAGAACAAAAGGACTCGCTACCTCCCTTGCATGCTTGTCTCCTCCCCCTCCAATCACTCTGTCCTTCTCCCTAAACTTTCCCCTACCACAGAGCTCTACTTCCAAGTTGGACTACTTACTCCTTGAAGGTCACCGACAAGTACTACCTCCTCCATCCACCTTTCCATAAAGCTTTAGGTAGCACTCCACACACACCATGTGCATAGGCCAGGAAGTATGACTTCCTATAACCAGATTCTCACCTCCGCCTCCCCTGACATAGACTTGGTAGTCAGCACACTATGTGCAAAACCAGTGCTATGTTAGCAAATACTCAATGACTAGCTCTTGGGGAGAGGGGCCCACAGTTTGTAGTGTCTGCTGATTTGTGCTGTAGACACTCCCACATCACCAAGTTCAAGCAGCCAACATGGTGTCACTGAACGCAGAATTGGAGAGAGACAAGAGCACACCACCCTGCAGTGTTCCCATTGTGTGGAAAAACAGGTGACTTCAGACACACAGTTAATAGTAGTAAAGTGTAGTAAAATAGGAAGTGATATATTTTAAGCATTTTTCATTTTTTAAAGTATAACCTATAAGTGTATAAGTTTATGTCAGTTAAATTTTTAATAATGGCTCTATTTACTGAGCTACTGCAAAATTCCTGGAAACCTAAAAAAAAAATCTGTTCTTCTGGGCTGGTACAGAGGGCTCCAGCACAGAAATCCCTTTTCTAACTCAGAGCAGCTTCGTGTGACCTTAAAGAAATTACTTTACTTAGGGAGCTTTAGTTTTCATCTGAAATACAGTGATACGATATTAAGTTATTGAAAGGATAAAACATTTAAGACCATGTGTCACAGATGGTTAGATCTCAAAAAGAGTTCTCATTCAGAGTGGTTAGCTCCATTTTTGTAGATCCTATAGTTCTTTCCACTGTATTTTGTTTATAATAAAAGCTTAACATCTTTCAGGAAAAATGTGTAATTTGTACAACTATTTTATTTCTAGACATCTCTTAGTATGCAGGTGTTAGAGACAAATCAGGAAATAAGGGCTCCAGGGTACGGGGCTGCCTTTTTAGCCTCTAGAGTAGATCTACAGGGGGACATGGATCCAATTGGGGAGATAGCTATATTAAACTCAGTGCAATTTGTTTATTGGTTTCCATAAACAAATTGCACATGTTCCCAGAAAAGTTTCATTTTTGTAACAAGTGGTGTTGGAGTGTAGACTTCAATTCACCATTTATCATGGCTTTTATCGGTAGTTTTACCTCGAGTCTGAATTAGTCTTTTATATTGAAAAAAAAAAATCCTTTTTCTATCTGTAGGATGCTTTGTGGCCCAGTCGTGAACGTGCAAATGCGCAGAGTATATGCTTATAAAGCAGAGGCCCTGAGTCTAGGAGAAGCGACTTGCCATGATTTCTCCTTGCGTGGAGCAAAACTGGATGTGGGAACACTTGCAATTGAATGAGTGATTGCCTTGCAGCGAAGTTACTACTTGACCAGTGCAGCCAGGAGTTTCTTGCTTTAGAGGCACAGAGCCACGTAAGCAGCCCTGGCCTTCTGAAGTCTTTCCATTTTGTAGCTCGATCTTGCTTCTCGTGCTCTACATCGGTGTGTCCATCCTTGTCTGAGGGCTTGTGCATTTGCCCTTGCACCTGGCTTTGTGGATTATTCCCAGGTCTGCTATTTCTCTGAGGACCTTCTGCTGTCAGCCAGCAGGCAAATTCAAAGTCTCTTCTCACCTGACCTGGCACCTCACATGCCAGCTCGCTGGTCTCTGTGCCACTGTGCTCTCTTGCAGCCAGACTTTTTCAAGAGACTCAGCCAGGCTCACTGCCTCTACTTACTCACTCCCTCATTTTCCCTACGTTACATGAAAACAGGGTTTTGGTGCCAATTCTACTGGAACTCTCCTGGTCAAACAAGTCAAGGACTTCCCTATCACATAGTGAGCTGGCCTCTGTTCGTTCTCATCCAGAACAGATTCTGCAGTAATGAACACCCTCTCTGGCTTGCCAGCTTCTTTTGTCAGTCTCCTCCTATTGAAGTTTTTATTATAGGACTCAACTATCACCAGTTTGCAAATGACTTCCCTGTCCATGCCTCAAGCCCTCCTCTTCCCACACTCACATTTCCAGCTGTGGATTAGACAGTTTCCAAATGAAGCCTGAAAACACACTCAAAATAGAACACAGCTGCCTTCCCTCTCCCCATCCCCCCCAAAAACAACCCAGAATTGTTTTAACTCTACTCCACTCTTTAGCTAATGGTATCATTAACTGCCGAGGAAATTAAAGTGACAACTCGACAGTCATCTTTGATGTATCTCTGTTTCACACCCATGCCCAATCATACAGGAAATCCTGGAAAATCCCTCTATGGAATTATACCTCTTTCTTTCTACTCCATTGATGTTTTCTCAAAAGGTTCTTCAGGTCCCACCTAAGCTATTTCAATGTGGTATTATACAGCTCTCCAGTCTTTTCTGCTTCCAATCTAGCCTACATGCTGCTTTCCCAAGCCATGTTCCTGAACAAGAATCCAATTATGCTCAAGGCCGCGATGCCTTCCCCACCAGGTATGAAGTGCAAATGCCCAACCCAACATGCAAATATTTAGTTGGCTTCTACCTATCTTCTAAGTATTGTTCTCCACTCTACTCCAGTCCCCAGAACCACCTATGTTTGCTATAACATTCCACTCCCTGCCCCCAAGAACCCCTGCTCTTCTCCTTCACCCTATGCCCAGCTGTTTCCTTTCTCTGCAATATTTCTCTCCCTTGGCATTCTCTGTTTACCTACTGGAGACCCAGCTCAAATCCTAGTTTTTCCAATCTCCCAACTGGAATCAATCTTTCCTTCTTTCCTTTATAAATGCTCAGGGCCCCACACCACTTTGAACTGAAACCTACGTGAATCTATAGCAGATCTTTAAAAAGATCTATCTATACAGTACATAGATACATCTATCTATCTATACAGAGATGTATATACACAGTCATTGGGAGCAGGGATCTAGATGTGCCGTGTGTTTTAATCGCTCACAACACCGCAGTGTTTCTCATCAGATGAGGTACCTAAGAATTTGATGGAGGACCTTGCCAAACGTTGGCTTCTGTGCCAGTCCAGATTCACCTGCCCTTATCTCCCCCATAGCCATTCAAAGCAGTAAAACCTGTACCTTCTGTACTTTATTTTGCAGCCTTAGTCACTTTTACTGTACTTATTTCCTGTTCACATATATTTATGTTGTGGTCAGACATTTTATGATAAATTAGGCAAATTTTAGGACTTGGACACCCTGGTACCTGTGCCATCGCCTTGAAAAGCTCGTGAAACTTAAGGTCCTTCCCCTCCCCCAGGACAAAGTACATAAATAAATACACAAACATTTATGTGCAGCTCCAGGAGGTTCATAGACAGCTCCCCTCCCTTAAAACGTAACTGACAACTAAAGGGAAAGAATCTTCATGGATCCCTGAACTAGAGGGATGTTCACGGGCATAAGAACTATAAATGCAAACAAAATCCCTAAAGCCATGTTAAACTGATTAAAAGGTCTATAAAAAATTAAGCAGTTAGCACGATTCAGAGATCTCCTGAATCAGAAGCTGCAGTTCTTCCTATTCTATTAGAATTCCAGAGAAGTCAGGAAGCAAAATTCCTTTCAAACATTTTCTCTTATTGCAAAACAAAATGTAACTAGTATGCTATTTCAGTTTCTAAGGCTTTTCCTGAACTATGTGTAGGTACTTAATAGTTAATATATTAGCCTTCAAATGCAGATAAAATGTTTTGTATTTAAAAAATGGGAATGGTGCTTAAAGCATTTGACCTTTTTAAGGATATCCTTCTGAATCTGAGGGATATACTTAAAAAGAGCTATAGTAGTAATAAAAACCATTTGAATGCCCTGTGAAAAACTTATAATCTCACCAGCAAATTGTAAAGTAAAAATTCTATTTAAGAAACTATATTCTGTCGCAAACACCTGACAATCCTTCTATACTCTCTATTGTTTGTAAAATTTGTTCCTCAGTTTTTGTTTACTGTAGAACCTCAAGAGGGATAGGTTTTCAATCCCTCCTCTTCATTCATGCTTTGATTTATTCTACAGTGTTTGTAGAAAGCTTACCTTGTGTGGAACAGTACTTTGTTCTAGGAATACGAGGTTGCAGAAGGTGAGTCAACTATTTTCATGAAGTTTATTGTCTAGTAGGTAATAAACACATTGTTTTAGGAGTATAATAATTGCAAGGAGATCACTAAAGCCAGGCTTCTGAGCTAGATTTTTATGTGAAGAAGCCCTCTAACAGGAAGTAGGGTGTAGAGGAGTCCAGGAAGAAGGATCAGTCAATGATTGGGGTTTGGAAAAATGAGCAAGAAACTGATCGTGAGCATCCTGGGGTTATGCTAAAGAACTTAAACACTTTTTTAGATGTGGGGAGTAGGAAGTCTCTATTTTAAGAATTTTAAGCCAGGAAGTCACATGAGTCAATTTGTCATTGTAGAAAAGTCACCCTAACTTAGATGGAAGAAAGGATTGGATGGGCTGAACTGGGTGGGCAGACAAGTTAGTCCATTGCTAGAGTTCTCTCCAGGAGAGATGGTGACTATCTCAAGTGCCATGTTGGTAGAGAGCTCTGGCCTTCAGTCAGTGGGCAGCGTAGTTCTGAGGTTTGCTTATTCCAGAGGATTCTCAAAGCCGATCAACAGAGTCAGCTAGAGGATCTGGGAATGTGGCCAGCTACCATCCAGGCCCCTGGCATTATTTATTGGTGACTTACATATGAGAAGATGAGTTTACATATTTGGAGATCACCAACCCATTTGGTCCACTCTTGACCATTCCAAATTTGGAAGTCAGCAGGCCATCTTGCAAAGGGAGAGGTCACAGGGCAGCCTACACTAGCTTTCCCCAGTAGGACCCCGGAATTATCCATCTTCACCTCTTGTAACATGCTTAATAAGCTTATCCCAAACTTGTCTCCCACAATAAAGCTTTTCTTGATCATTCTAATCAGACATGATCTCTAACTCCTCTGCACTCCCACTGAACTTTGCATTCTATAATGCTCTTTATTGTTTTCCAGATAATATGGTTTAAGCTTCGAGCTCTAGTTGATATACAAGAAGTTACACACATTTAACATAGACATCTTGAGTTTAGACATACACATCACCATGATCAGGATACTAAATCTATTTGGCTTCCAAAGATTTTCTTGTATTGGTGGATTTGTTGTTTTTGTTCTGTAGTAAGAACACTTGAGATCTGTCCTCTTATCATATTTCAAAGCATATAACACCACGTTGTTAACTATAGGTACATTTTCTTAAACCCAGAGACTTTTTGACCTAGAGTCAGCACTTGCCAATACTTAGTCAATTAATCCACTTAAAGACAGAGGGGAGGGGGGATGGGATGGGAGGGGATGGGGAGCAGCATCCAAACTCACTTTTTTTTTTAAAGATTTTAGTTATTCATTCATGAGAGACACAGAGAAAGAGAGAGAGAGGCAGAGACACAGGCAGAGGAGAGGTGGGACTTGATCCCCGGTCTCCAGGGTCACGCCCTGGGCTGAAGGAAGGGCGAAACCGCTGAGCCACCCGGGCTGCCCCAAACTCACTTTTAAAACAGCCTAGATCCCTTCTGTTAAATAAATACCCATAAATACTCATGAGTGAATCGTGTAATATTTTTATCCAACCCATTTTTTAAAGGTCATTGGTTTTAAAGCGTTTTTACTGCACGTTCCATGCACAGTTCAATAGAGTACCAAAAAATGAAAATAAAAATAAAACAGCCTATATCTTTGCACAGAGATGAAAACAAGGATGCACGTTAGTTAGCTCGAGAGAGGGTCAGAGGTTGTCAAACTGCACATTGTCACACGTGGAGGAAAAACACTTAATGTCTAGTTCTGTCACTGACATTCTGAAGCCGCGGAATAAAGCAAATTGTATTCCAAGGGGAAAGAGAGGTAGAAAGGTAACGGGTTCTTGCAAATAACCCACAGGAGGCAAAGAAGAAAGGGGCTCGAAGGAAGCAAAACATCGTAACAGTTATGGGTGTAATATTCACCATATGTCCCATATGTTTTCAGATTACGGCAGAGCAGCTCTTCCCCACAGCCCATTTGCAAGTGGACCTGACAACTCAAGCCTGCCGAAAATCAAAGACTGTAATCCACTATAAATCCTGCCACGCTAGATGGAACGAATATCTGTCAGATTTTTTTTTTTTTCTTAAACTTCTCTTCCTTTAAGAAAGCAGCATCTGGCTTTAAACTGCACATTTAATTGAAAAATCCTTTAATAGCAGCATTAATTTTCATCATTTCGCATTTCGGCAGTCTGCAAGGAAGTGCGTTCTGCATGTGGAAGGGGGCGGGGTGCAGGGGGAGTTCAGGGCGACGGTGCACCCTGGGCAGAGCAGGTGCTCTGGAGGAAGGCCTGAGAGTTCCATGGTTTCCAATGGAGGGTGTCATTCCAGTAGGACAGGGTGCGGAGAGCTTCTCACAAGCAAACTGGGCACGAGAGCAGTAGTCATGACAAAGGCCAGGAATCCCAGTCTTTGGACAGAATGGAGACACGGTTCCAACTGTAGTTCTTGATGATCTTATTTTGGGGTACTTCTCGTTTAACCCTATCTCAGTGCTTTCCTTTCTCAATTTTTTTTTTTTTTTTTTTTTTTTGCAAGGAAAAGATTAAAAAATGGAACCCATTAGAATCAATGAATCCCACATGCCACACACACACAAACATACACACACAGGTTGGGCAGGAGAGGGTGTAGGGAAGGCTGCTGGTCCACAGGCAAATTCCTTTATAAAATGAACAAGTACTTGGATGATATACCTGCCACCCGGCAAGGTGGAGACAAACTCACAGCAGCCTGGGGTGAGAGGCAGGAAAGAAAAGCAGTCTGAAGAAAGGGCCCCTTCCAGCAAGACTGGATAAGCAGAGGAAGAAAAAAAAAAAAAAAAAAAAAAAAAGCCCAGCTTTTGTTTGGCCTTCTCAGTGCCCAGGGAACTTGCAGATAAAAGACCAGACTTTCCCCCTAGAAGGCTACAAGGGCAGCACTTTTGTTTGTGAACCACACACACCCTGGGGTGGGGATTCCTTTGCTGTTGCCATGACCAACGCCTGTCACACTTGGTTACAAGTCCTGCCCTCTCCCGCCCTCCTCCTCCTGCTGGCTTAAAATAGCCTAGATTTTTACTTCTTCATTTCAGGAGAGCAAGAAGTTGTTGTTTAAGGTTTTTAAAGTAGGTGATCTAATTTTGAAGTCCATTTCCCTCACTGGCCGGAGCAAATCTACATGAAAGTACACAGAGAATATTTTCTTTTTGTATTCAGGCCTTTTCATAGGTTCCTTGTTGTTTTATTTAAAACTGTGTTTGGGGCATTAGCAATGCATAAAAATTACTGCCTAACAAATACTGCGGAAGGGAAACTGGATGAGGTGGCTCCCAGGGTGGGATGGGGGAAAGAGAATGCTCTTGGACTCAAATATTTTCCTAGCTGTATTTTACAGCTTTCTAATAACAATAAATAAATTTTTTAAAAAAGTATTTTAAAAGTAGTTGTGGTCTGATTCTTCTTCAAATTTAATTTTATTGCTAATGTCATTACACAACTCAAAATCTCACTCATTGAAAAATCAGCCAAGTAGACCATGCTTGGCTTTCTGCTCAACCTCAGAAAAGTTTTAAAGCTCTTTAAGTGACCAGGCGAGGACATTAGAACTGAGGCCACCTCAAACAACCTATCCCCCCTCCACCACCACCATCAGTGTTCCTCTATTCCTCCATTCTAGAACAAGAACCCTGTGTGACTTTCTCCCAATGTATCCATGATGACTAGAGCAGTCCCTGGCACAGAAGTTCTTAACAAATTTGAAGAGGAGAAATTGAATTATTTGTATATCCGAGGAATCCAAGTCCTAAGATAAACATAATACAGCATCCTGAAAGATTTGAGGAGAAAAACATCTGTGTTGGTTTTAATAGGATATTAACTTGGATTTTGTTTTTCTCCTTGTGTATCAGATCCCTTTCTTCCCACCATCAAGTTGGTCGTGTGGGTTGAGCCTGTTTTTTAAGGACTGCACAAGGTCATATTCTAGCAAAAACCAAGCATTTTGTTTCCAAAGATACTGAACATCCAATGCAGCAAAATATCCTTGCAACAACGGACGAAAACAATTTCTCAAGATTAGATTCTCTGGGCTGGCTAGCAGCCAGTAAGAGAGTTCTCTGGATCCAAGATGCTGGTCAGAAGTCCAGGGGCAGACCACTATGGATAGTTCTAGGCAGACACTATGGGTGGCCTAGAGAAAGTGCCCACACACAAAGTAAGACATGGAGGCCCAGGGTCAGTTGTATCTGTCCGGGGCATTAGATAGCTCAAGATAGGTGGCAAAATCTGATACTAACAAGGTCTTCCACTTCCAGCACTTTGACTGTCAAGATCTCCTTGACACTGGTGTAGAAGGTTGGGGAGAGGGGGCATTGAGGGCGGAGAAACATTGAGGTCAAAGTCATGCAAGAGGTCCTAAAATTGGTTTGCAGAAAGTAGCATTTTCTTGCCTTCTTGCATAAGTTGAGTTTGTGAATGGAGAGTCAATCCAAGTATAGTATTTTAAACCAAGCAAAAATGTACTAGATGTGAATTTATAAAAGGAAACTCCTACTTCAAAGAAACCTGTTCCTTTTGGCTAGGACCTCCACCCCACTCAGTTGTAAGATTGAGGAAGGCAGAAATCATTTTGCCCATGATGTATCTCCAGGGATCCATGTTGCTTCATTTAGGGAAGGTACCAAATAGTTGCTGAATGAATAAATGTATTTATAATCCCCGCTTCCGTTTGGGATAATTCAATAGAAAATTCAGATACTTTTAAAATGATGCAAAATAGACATACATAGCAGGCACCATACCACTATCTACTTTAAAAATAGGGTTTTCTTTAGACAGATTAGTATCATCAGCACGTAAAACTCTTAATGAGGACACTGAATATAGCTCCTCTGGGCTGCCAAAACAGGCCACCACTCACAGGTAAGGGCCTTACACAACAGGAATGTACTTTATCACAGTTCTGGAGGCTGGAAGTCTGAGATCAGGATGCCAGCACCATTGGGTTTTGGTGAGAACATTCTTCCTGGCTTATAGACAGTCACCTTCTCCCTGCACTCTCACATGGTTTTTCTTCTATGCTCTCTTCTTTAAAGGTCTCTAATCCCATCGTGACCTCATTTAGCTCTAATTACCTGGCAAAAGTCTCATCTCCAAATAGCCTATTGGAGGTTAGGGTGAAATACGATATTGGGAGGTTGGGAAATACACATAGAGAAGGGTACCTTTAGTTCACAACATAAGTAGGTAAAACACCCACTCGCTCATTATTATTCTATTGCTGCCAGACCCAGATCCTTCACCCAAAGAAAAGCTCTGTGCCTTTTATAGGTTGATTTCTTTATTCTTTCCAGCCATCCTCTATCCAAATGGCTGTGCAGTAATGGATCTTTGAGATACCTTTCCTTTTCTGCTTTTTACTTTCTAACCAAGATGATGATCTGAGAAATTTTTTGGTCCTGCACACGTCAATAGTGGACAAGACAGATATATTTGGTACATATTCGTATAGACATTACTTTCTTCTTACAACAGACCACAATATAGTTCATAGTAGAGAAATAGGTACATCTTGAGCAAGAAGCAAAGAGAAACATAAAATAGGCTACAGGCAAAGAGAATATTAAAAGTAATCAAAAAACCAAGTTTAAAATGGCAGAAAGGCTGGTCACTACTCTGATTGGCGGGTGCCATGGCATAACCAAATGTCAAGAGCCCCACCGTGCACACCAAGCCAGGTATGTGTTATCACCCCTACTCACTGGCTCCAACAAAACCACCAAGAAAGAAGCGTGGGTACTATCAGTGGTGGGGATCGACTTCCCACTTTTCACCACACTTCCATCATGGTCTTTCCATCAGCCCACATGTTGACTTTGCCTGTCTTCAGCCTTACTGCCATTTTAAACTTGCTTTTCTTAGCCTGATGTAATCAGACCGCAGGAGAAGGAAAGGTGAAGGTGATTTCAAAATAGGTCTTCCCTCCCTATCACCTCTCCTCCATGCCATGTATACCAAAAATCTAAGCCCCTCCTCACTCTAGAGTTACTGTAACAGCTTGCACATCAATGACCTTCCTGTCCCTAGAGGCTGTGAATCTATTCTTTACAGCACCTCAGGGTTAGTCTAATTAAAACCCGGTATCTGTTTGTCCCTCTACCATGCAGAGTTTTAATAGCACTAACTACTCTAAGAAACACTTTGCATTCTTTGGACTAACTTTCAAATTCCTGCTTCCATTCAGTCAATAAATTATAATTGAATGGTAACTAGGTTCCAGATAGTTTTAGGCACTGGGGATTCAGTTAGGGAAAGGAACAAAGTACCTTCCCATTTAGGAGAGTTTTAGATACTTTAGCCACATCAGGTCGGAGATGGAATCCAACACCAAACCATGACTACTTCTGAGCTTTTGTTCATTTTTATTTCTCACCTTCTGTTGAATACTTTCAAATACATCAATGTCCTGGGAGCACGGGAACATTCTGGACATTATAGCAGGGCGGGGGGAAGTATGAAACACTGTATTTGTCCCCACAGAGTGAGTAGCCACTCCGAAAGACTCACAACAGGACCAGTCTTCCAGGACCCAAACAAATGTGAATCCCCTAGCTGATAATTTTCATATTACTGGGCTTACTGCCCATCTTAGTAAAACCATGTCATCTCTCCACTAGAGTAGAAGTCTTTGCCCACAGCAGCATGGACACTACTGGACGTATTTCCAGCTCCCTCTAGCACCTAAACCAGTGTCTAGCATACAGCGTGTGCTCAACAGATATTTGTAGAATAGAGGAGAGAAGGAATGAATGCTTCACCATTCTTAAAATGGTGTCATGGCAAATATGTTTAATTATGGGAAAAAAACAAAAAATACAATCCTTTAATTAAGTATGGGAAAGCATAGTAATACTAGGTATTAGCAATACTAGATACAATGGAAAACAGTAAATTTTATACTGTTTCTGTTCTCAGAAACTTTGGGGTTTTATTTGATAATATCCATAAACTAATGATAGCTAATATTTATGGCATGCTTATTAAATAACAGCAGTTGTTTTAAACATTTTTCCTGTATGATCTAATCCTTAAGACTTCTTGACATAGGTATTGCTATACCCATTTTATAGAAGAGAATGCTGAGGTACAGAGTAGCATACTGAATCCAAGATCAGATACTAAGGGGAGTGCCTCTATCAAAGCTACTTCCAATATAAGGCCATGCCACAACTACCATAACCACTGGTTCTTTGTTCAGTCCAAAATCACTTCTTGAACACCTATGATATGTTAGCACTTGATAGCCTAAATGAATCAGACTGCCTGCTTTAAGGGAGAACCCTTCCTAGTGGGGCAATTTAGTTCAATGAAAAATATACTCATGAAATCATGAATATGGAGGTTTGAGAGCCCAGGCTACAAGACCTCTCTTACCTGAGGGTTCAAAAGGCTCTGGGGGGAGGGGAGGGAAGCCATAGTTAGGCTTCACTGGGGAAAAAAGTATAGAACCCCATGCAGCTGACAAAAAGAGAAAGAGAGAGAGAGAGCGAAGGAGAGAGAGACACACACACCAGGCCATAGGAATAGCATCTGTGAAGGCCAATAGCCACAGGAATATAGGCATTTTAGACATTTTAGAAGACAACTACTAATTTGTTAGAGCTTGAGCACAGAGCCCCATGTGAAGAAATTAAACTGTAACTAAAGGCAATGGTTACACATGGACATGGTCATAGGAAGGATGCGAACTTTATCTTGATGTATTTTAAACAGGAGAGGGATGTTGCCAGAGATGCCTTTTTGAAAGAACAGTGGCAGGAGGAACGGATCCCCAGGAAGAGCAAGCACCTAGAAGGACATCCAGGTGAACAGTACATATTGGTCATAGGGTCAAGAAGAAACGCCATGAATACGGGGCAGGAGGGTGAAGCCTCTGACCCACTGACTGAGCATTTGGCTAGAAAGGAAGGCAGGAGGAACATAAGGTTTCTGGCTTGAATCCTGGGTGTCTGAATGCACACTCTTCCCGTTGAATTAGAAAATACTTACCCGGGCTGATGAAAGGAATTCAATACCAGTTTTGAAGTGTTATTGTCTGGGTGCTGATGGCCTTTAGATAGTTCTAGAGACTCTGTCTGGGAGTTTACAGGGAACTTTTGAATCAAGATCCAGATTTCAAAGTCAAGGGCAGACAGGTGGTCATTTATGGGTCCCAGTACAGGCCCTTGTGCAGAGAATATTAAGAATTCCAAAGCTACAACAGAGCATCAGGTGAAGCTCAGGGCACTTCTGAGAGTAGGGTCCCAAGTGAGGGGACAGATGGTGTCCTCACAAAGCCAACTCTGGTGGGACAGAAGGTGGGCACAAAAATGGAGAAGTAAGGAATGTGAAAGGACACAGTACAGTGAGTGAGAGGGAAGGATGGCTGTGAACTTGAGCACAGTTGGTCAGTAAGTATAAGTCATTCATTGGCAGAAATCTTTAGTGTCTTAAATGAACATTTGCTCCCTTGAGATTTAGTCAGACCTGCATTAGATTATGAAGTTTATTGAATTCCAAGTCAGAACAGATATCAGACTTATTCTCTGAGCCTCCCAAGAGAGTTAAATAATTTGTGCAGTGACAATAGCTAGTCTATGTAGCAAACTAAATGCTGATTCTCACCATGCAGTCATGTCCGCTTATTACCAGCAAGGACCCAGGCCAGCAGTCTGGCTCCCAAAGGCCCAGGCAAGGCATTAAGGACTTGGAGGATTTACCACTGTCCGAGGTTTGGCCCTCAGCTTTACAAGCATCTACTTGGGGGCAGAAGCACATTTTCCAAGCTCATTAGACTAGTAAAAAGCAAGAATGCCAATTTAATAATTTCAGAGAAATAACACTGCCACACACACTCAGCATGACCAGCACATTCTGTCCCTATGGTTAAGCTATAAGAAAAACCGAATTATAATCAGGGGCCTCTTCTTTGAGATAACAAGAAGAATTACTGCATGGGGACCTGACAGAGTAGTGTTTCAGCTTGTTCTAGGTCATAAGCCAACTTACTCATTAACTGTAAGAATTCACTGTTGCAGAAACCAGAACAGTTGAAATTGGCAGACTTACCAATGGGAAGCCAGACTAGGATCAGAATGTTGTTTGGGAGCAGACTCAGAACCAAGGAGTTAAGAGAGTGGAGTATTTGAATGGCATCCGGCAAAGATGCAACAAGATACCCACTCACAGAAGAGATGATTTCTGCCATCGGAACCACACCACTGGAGGCTGCTTGGCTGAGAAACTCCCTCCCATCAGCATCACACCAACCACACTTCCCAGTGGAACTGGGCACTCTAATTCCGCAGCCAGAATCCTGCTCTTCTCTGGAGGGATACTATCAATACATGCGTGCTAGACTCTTGGAGTCCATCACAGACTTTGTAGCCGATCAATCATGGCCAGTTGTCTAGCAAACACAGACCTTTCCACTAGTTATAGAAATGAATTTAACCCAGTTTCGAGTGGTACAGACCCAGAAGCCATGTAGGTTCTCTAGACAGTCATCTTGCACATCTACACTGGGCTTCATTTGAATGTTCAACTGTAAACCCCCACCACTTAAGTTTATTTCTTTCCTTTCAAGAGGGGAGGTATCCATACTGCATCCCTTTATCTCTCAAGACTTGAGGAATTGAGTACAAGAGTCGAGACAGCCTCCTGTGTTGGATCCCAGCCTGGGTTCTTCTCTCTGAAGTCGCTCATTTGTTCTGATAAGGCTTTGCCTCAAGGTTTCGCCCAATCCGCTCTTCCAACTTTGAGTATCTGGCTCTAGAGGGTTCTCTGAGGAGGGGCCGTGAGGATGATTATGGGGAAGAAAATTAAAGGGAGATTCTATTTTCCCAAGAACTAATCATTTTTAGACCTGTATCCTTAAGTTCTGGTTTATATTTTAATCCAGCTGCTGGCATTTTTGAAACTTGAATCTTATTTTAAGTTAGATTAAAGTAGAAACCATGTTCAAAGAGTGAGGAGTAGCTTGCCCTGCAGTCTCCCTTCCTAGTCCTCCCCAGTGGTTTCTGGAGTAGGATCTTTGGACCAATAGCAGTATCACACAGGAATTTGCTAGAAATGCAATCACCTGCCCTCTCTCCACACACATTGAATCAGAAACTCTGGGACAGGACCCAGCACCTGCTTTAACAAGCCAGGGAGCCCTCTATGGCATTTGGTACACACTTGCATTCGAAAACCAGTGCTCTGGCCTTTGCATATTTTACTAACCATGAAGATTTTAATAGGAATAAAATGAGGGCAGTTATAGGAAATTGGCTCCTAGATGAATTTGCAGTTATCTTTGTATATATTAGGTCATAGCTGGTTAAGAATTTAACCAAGATAATCTGCTTATTTTTCACTTAGCTGAAGAATCCCTGATCAGCATTATCTTAGACAAAATTACCACCTGAGAAAAGTCCACAGACACTATTTGGAAAGGCTCAGAACCTTTTGATAGACAAAGTAGCTCAGTGGGTTAAAAGAAACCTGACTAGATTGATCAGACAAGATCATCTAATGCCCTCCAATGCCACTTTTCCACATCCCTTCTCTCAAACCCTTCAGTAAATACGTTGGTTTCCATAGTTTTATGTAAAAGTCAAGCTCCAAGCAAATGCTACAAGGTTTCCTTTTTCAGTGACAATTGCACACTTCACAGATAGGCAGACAAAGGTCCTCAAAATTTAAAAAAAAAATGTGAGTGACATAAAAAGGAGTAATTTAATATCATGTTAACTCATTCTGCATGATACAAGGTAATGCTGCATCATGGCAAAGACACGGTGTAAAGTACTCCCATATGATTTCAGAGCCATTAATAGGAGAATTCCATATTTTATAACATCAACAAACCAGATGAACCTCATCCACTTAAAGTAGAGAACAGTGAAAAGAACAAATGTCTTGTGAAGAGTGGAAATGAGAGCAATGTGTGTGAGGTTAAACAGTGGAAATCAGTTGCGGATGCGATGCATGAAATAATTATTTCTGCAGTGCCATTTCTGCATTTAGTTTATAAGCATGTCAGGGTGTGCAATCCAGGCATATTTCAAAAAAAGAAATACCAATCTACATGATGTGTGGAGAAAGTTGCCACATACAAAGCTCCATAAAAAACTCATTAAAGTGGAAACATTGAAAAGCCTCTCCAACCAGAGTCTACGTATAGAAGATGTGCCTGTAACTCATTTAGGCCTGCTTTAGCTTTTTGGTTTTTTTCAACTATTTGATAACCCAAAGACAGAAAAAAGCTAATATGAAATTTTAGATTGCCATCACAAAGAGTAAAGGTGCTCTGGTTTACCTAGGTTGATTTCACAGGTTCCAAGTATTTCTCATCTAGATAGATGATGGATTAGATGCCGTATTAAAGGTAAGCAACTACCTCCAGATTCATGCTCTGACACATAACACGCACAAATTTCTGAAACCATGAGCAATGGTATGGAGAATTCTTAGGTACTTAATCATCCAGCAAAAGTGTAAGAATCTTATAAGAGTGCAAAAAAGTCTAGGATTTGTTTGGTGGCATTACAAGTTAAGGAGCTGTGGCTTAGGCAGGTAAGGGACTTATCCAAGTCACAGAACCAGGGATCGTTATATCCAGGACTTGACTCTCAATCTAGTGAGTCTATTTACAGATAAGCCATGCTGTTCCCTTTGGAGTGGTCACTTAGGACAGAGCTATTAGGAAAATTGGGGGTGGGTCCCCTGCAGGCTGGCCACCTGGGAAGCCCTATGCAGGTCAGTCCAGACCAGCATGAGGCATTCAGTTGGATCCAGGGCTGAGCCAGCAGCTCAAACTAGTTTCTGCCACCATAAGTCATGCACTCCAGTCCCCTGTTTGCATGAGTGGGAGGACTAGAACATCCTCAAGTCCTACATTGTTGGGGTCTCTCCTCCAGCATCCCTCTGCAGGGACTTGCGTTGGCCATCCCAGGTCCCTGGGCACTGGCCCTGCCCTCTTCTGCTACTCCAATGCCCCTCCCTGAGTGTGGAAAAAAATCCACCCTCCCTTGCAGGCCTGGTAAGTCGGTTGCACCCACATCCCTACGTGTGGCTTCGTGACGATATCATTGCTGTGACACTGCCATTACTCAAAAGCATTTCCATATCCGAATTCCCCTTTTTGAATCATTTCCTAAGCCTTTCTCTGGAATACTCTCAGTAATGGACCATCTTCACACTTTGAGTTTTATTTCTGGAAGGTGGGGAAAAGACAGTGGCCATTCAGAGCCAAATTTTGTGAATAAAGGGGAGTAATTGAGTTGTGTGATGCTACTTGGTTGAAGTAAGTGCCATACTCTAAAAGATGTAGGTGGATTATGTTGTTTGGTTCATAAATGGACTCTGAAAGCTATTCCAAGATAACATCTGAGTAAGAGTCATCAAATTCTAAATCTTCCAAAGGGTATTTGAAGGACAGTCCTCATCTGCATGGATAAGTTTTGATACTGTTTAAAACTTAGTAGATTCTAGGGGCACCTAGGTGGCTCAGTTGGTTAAGCATCTAACTTTAGCTCAAGTCATGATCTTGGAGTCCTGGGATGGATCCCCATGTGGGGCTCCATGCTCAGTGGGGTTTGTTTATTCCTCTCCCTCTTCTCCCCCTGTCTCATGCTCTCTCTCAAAAAATTTAAAACAAACACAACTTAGATTCTATCCACATTGCAAAGACATAACCTGTAACTAACTATTTCCTACCTGTGGAAAGCTTCATATACCCATCTTTCTTTAACAGAAAATGCTGATACTGCAAAATATTAAAATAGAACTAACATTGAATTCTATAATGTCTCTATGCAAAAAAATACATTAGAAACACTGTTTCTAATTTTTTTTTTTTACCAAGTCCTGGAAACCCAAGGTTTAGGACAAGTGTGAGTAATGCTTCCTGAAGCTGTGTTTCCATAGAGATGGGTGCAAACATGTGACAACCCAGTCAACATTTAAGAGTTTTCCATCAGTTATTTAAGGTACATTTCACACAGAGGTTAGCAGAGCGAGCTGGTCAACCTGTTGCCTCCTGCTTGGTAACAGAACACCCCAACCCGCTGTTCTACCCGGTGTCCACAGTCCCTAAGTCCAAGCCCCAGAGAGTAGCTGTGGTGGCTGTTCCTCATCCCAAGCTTCCCCTTGCATTTTCCCTTTAGTGGTTTTCCAGGAATGCAAACCCTAAGGAGTGGGTGAGGAAGCAATCAAAGGATATAGACAAAGGTCAATTATAGTAGAATTAAAGGTATTGAAGGTCACCTGAATTAGAAACAATACTGATAGAAGTTGCAAAATATCAGACCTCTGTCTCCGCACTCTCCGAGGCCCCAAGCTATCGGATATGCAGCAGTGCTTCCCTCATACTAGGCTTCTAATTTCTTCACTTCTGTTTGCTTTAGGTTTCTAAGTTTATTTTGCATATTTCAAAATCATTTATCATTCAGTTTGTGGTAGTATGTCTGCTCCTTTGACCATTAATGATATGCCTTTATTTGTATATATGACTCATGATTTATCTAGTTATAAACTTAATACATAGTTTTAGTTGAATGCTAATGTTACTACTGTTTCTTACACTTGTCCAGCAAATGATAGCCATCTAAGATGATTCAAAAATGAAACCAAAATACAATTCTGATAGTATTTTAGAAGTAAAAAGGATATTTACAGTTAGAGAAAGCAAGAACCGGGTTCCTAGGTGACTCAGTTGGTTAAGTGTCTGCTTTTGGGTCAGGTCATGATCCCAGGGTCCTGGGATCAAACCAAGGCTCAATAGGGATCCCTGCTCAGTGGGGAGTCTGCTTCTCCCTCTCCCTCTGCCTTTGCTCCCCACTTATACTGTCTCTCAAATAAATAAATCTAAGAAAGAAAGGAAGAAAGAAAGGAAAGAGAGAGAGAGAAAGAAAGAAAGAAAGAAAGAAAGAAAGAAAGAAAGAAGAAAGAAAGAAAGAAAGAAAGAAAGAAAGAAAGAAAGAAAGAAAGAAAGAAAGAAAGAAAGAAAAGAAAGAAAGAGCAACTACCATTCTCCACTCCCAAAGCAGTAACATGAATTCTAGAATCTGATCTGTCTTTACTTTTCTGTGCACAGGCTTTAAAGAACAGTTTATGCTCAAATAGAGTCTTTAACTAAAAGAATAAACTTTTGACCAAACAAACCTTAAAGCAGAGAATTTCACTCTGTTTAATTTTCTGCATAAAAATGTCTATTTTTCCATAAGCTGTTAATTTCATGCAGGATTAATCTTTAAGATTCAGTCACGCATCATTTTAGTATTGAGGAGTGGGTTTTCTCCATCTTTCTTTCTACTTGGTCTCCTTCAAGTTTATAATAACCATTTTTCAAAGATATTCCTGCCTTAAACCCATACAGGAATACAGAATTACTGAAGAAAACCCCAAAATTTACATTTTTAAAGATTCTCCTGAGGCTGATTGAAATTACAATATATTTGCAGTTAAAACAAAATGTTTCAAGATCTTAAAACTAAATGGACAGGCAAAGCTGAACAACATGCCTGGATTTAACCTCAACACAAACTCATAATTCATCTGTTTCTCTAAGAAATGGAGTTTCATGTTAGAGGTCCGCTGTGTGTACCAGCCATCTTTTATTTTAGAGACCTCAATTCTACACTAAGTGATTAATGTCAAAACAAAACAAACAAACAAACAAAAACTTTGACACTCTCCTTTTTGTGTGTGCTTACAAAGAAATGGACTTTAGTGGAAGAAGATAGTCAAGAGAGTATTAAGAATGGAAGGAACATAGAGAACAGAGTGAATGAGGAGGATGGACCTGAAGGAAGAATCACAGGATGGACAGAGTTCTCACCACTATTTGACAAAGGAACCCAAAGGCCCCAGTTGAGAGTTTTCCTTAGGGTCAGATTTGAATCAGGATCTAACTTTATTTTCTTTTTTCTTTTTTTTTTTAATTTTTGTTTATTTATTCATGAGAGACACACAGAGAGAGGCAGAGACACAGGCAGAAGAGAAGCAGGCTCCCCACAAAGAGCCCGATGCAGAACTGGATCCCAGACCTCAGAATCATGCCCTGAGCCAAAGGTAGACTCAACCAAAGGTAGGCTCAACCACTGAGCCACCCAGGTGCCCTGGTACAGACATTTTAACTGAAAGGTTTCTCTGGAATATGCCAGTGTTTTCATGCAGGCAGTGTGTTTACTTACCCAGCTCCTTAAATGGATAACCGATGCCTAGACACAGCCCCTAGGGGCCCCCATTCCCACCCATCTGTCCATACTTGGAAACAGAGGAGAAAGACAGAGGGTGGAAATGAAAAGTCAGCAGCAAAGAGGAAGCAGAGAAAAGGTCAGGCTGAGTGGTCAGGCAGGTGTACACTGTGGGAGCAGTGTACACCTGCTCAGAAATGAGGAAAGTGGACATCACCAAACAGGCATCCAGAAGGTTTGCTGTATTTCTCTCCTTCATTCTAAGTGCGGAAGCCACGGAGAGAACACAGATCCAAAGTATTTCCATTCCCGCACCCCCCCACCCCCGCCACAGAATTTCAAAAATAGAATTCTGTGCGGTCGTAATCCAAGTTAGCAGCAATCGTCTTATTTTGTGACTAAAGTCTTCAACTGCGGAGACGACGCCCTCCTTGGAATGGTTCCGGGGCCGAGATATTTGAAAGGCTGAGACAGATCATCCCAACCTTTTCAGGATCGGATACCTACCGTAAGCACAAAGACTCGTGTACAGGCTGCAAGTACAAAAAAACAAAATATTTACTATGTCTCAGTGAGCAATTCAAAGAGAATACATGTTTTCAGCAAGTTTATTTTTTTAAATGGATCTCTTATTTGGACCTCATTGGCCATCTTCCCCTCAATTCTTTAAACCATATCCAAAGCCACATAAAAGAATAGATTCCACCAGGCTTTACTTATTTCCTTCAACACCTTCACTAAATTACAGTCAGAAAGCAAAGAATCCCAGATTTCTCTTCTGTATCCTAGGCAAAATTCCAGTTTTGACTCATACATATAGGATGCTTAGGCTTCATGAGTCTTCAGGTCATTTTCTGACCTAATGTCCTTGAAATTTTACTTAGAGGTAAAAGAACTGGACTGTACGTTTCACCCTCCGTGAAATGCCTTTCAGAAATCTAAAGAGGCAGCTCTTTCACAGTTTGTGGTGAGGAATCCCCCTTAATTGTGGTCACTCAAACATTTCCCTCTAGACTAATGGCTTCATAAATTGAATTCTTTATTCATTTGTACTTCCAATAAATGCTGTTCTCATTTGTTAGAGCCTTTGAACAGTTAATGTTGAAAACAGTTCAAATTGGTTTATAAAACATTAGCAGTATCATGATATACAAGACCGCCTACAAAAATTTGGTAGAAACACTTTTAGGTGACCTCTTTTTAGGAGGAAGAAGCTACTAAGATGAATTTTAATAAGAGAATGGAACAGGGAAACACATGGGAAGCTTTAGGAGGAAAGTAGGACAAATAAACGTACAGAGCTGAATACAGAATCAGATAATTCATGTCATGAAAACAAGAATATTGAATGTGCCTATTCACTCCCTTCCTCCACCCCACACTTGCTCAGAGGGACATGCCCTCCCATTCCACCACCCCAACCACTAATATGGAAACCTATAGCCCCCCAGGAAAATGCTTTTGGTCAGAATAAGCCTACAATGGACAGGCTCCTAGCTTTAAGCCCCTCACTTGTGCCTTGTTTTCAGGAAACACACAGACACACACACACACACACACACATAATAGCTATCAACTTTTGAAGGAAATAGGAGATTTTAGACGACATGGGCATTTGAATCTCAATTTCTACATCGCTGGACTTGGATCCAGTTAAATAATGCCTCCCACTATAGTCCCCCGGACCGGTGCAAAGTCAAGCCCCAAATGGCTGAATGAAGATCTGAAGGCTTGGAGCAAATAAATGAACTGCCTGCTTTTCATTATGCTCCAGTCTCAAGACGGGGATACATCTGGTTTTCTGATTACACTTTCCCGTAGTAAAGAAAATTCTAGCCTAGCAGGTCAAACCAGCTGATGACTAGCCAGCTCCAATTACTGACCTGACCTGCTTCTAACCTCAAAAGGGAAAAAAGAAAACCCTTTTTACTCATTCTTAGAAACCGAAATATGGGTGTAGAAGGTTGTTGGGTTTTTTTTTCCTTGATTAATTAAAGTTGCTTATTCAAATTGTGCTTTAGTACAGAGTCTTTAATTATAAACAAAATAATGCCTGACTTCCTCTATAAACCTCCACTCAAAGGCAAAGAGAAAGAAAGACTAGACTCTTTTATTCTTATAGTAAACAACAAAAGCACAGAAATTTCAATATGGCATTTGGAACTTGATTTGTTCTGTTTAATGAATAAAAGATAATAGTATTTCTCAAAAGAGACTGTCTACTAAGATAAGGGTTGTTTTTTAATGGACACTTTAAAAGGCATTTCTAACTTCCAAACAAACTTTACCATGGGTTTACTCTACTAAACAATGTTTGTGGCTTTGCTTGTATAAAGTGTTAACCCGATCCAACTTTAGTTTACCTCAAAAAAAAGATAGACCCACTGCTCCCCAATTTATAAAAGGATTATACAATTTAAATTTCTGTCAAGGATTTTAAAGCAATAAAAAAAAATATATCCCCATGTTGAAAAGATGCCTTTTAGGCCAATGGCTTACAGGAGAATGCATACAAGCCCACCATTTCTATTAGATTACAATTCAAAATGCCAGTTTCTCAGAGGAATGTAGCTTCCATGTTTGATTGAGCAAGACAAAATTGCTAAAACTTGACTTTTGACCTATAAAAAATGATTTCAAAATGTTTGACCTAATTTTAAAAAGATACTGAATATACGGGATTCATTATGTTTCAAAATATCCAGTCAGTTTTAGCTTTTTACCATTGATAATTTTTGAATTATTCTCCAACCGAGGATGAGGAGTTATCATTGCAAAAAAACACTCTCTTAAGCGTCTTCCAAAAGACGTAGAGATTTTGGAAAATAAAACTCACCCCAAGGGAAGCACACAAATGTTCGCATTTTGTATCATCCCTGTAAAGCAGGTAATGTTTTGCCCATTTTAGAGAGGTACGGTTAAGGGGAAGTTATAAATAAAGTAAGCGAGTTGCTCTTTGAATCTGTTATGGAGGCCACTTCTACAGCCTGAACTTACTCTCTCCTCTGGAGAATTTAAATCATGCCCAATAAATGGATGCTGAAGTTCTTAATGTCCATAGATCTGAAAGAATTCATAGATGCTTGCTTTATAGGCTTTGAATTAAATCATACCAGTAAAAATACCAGGTGTATACATTCTTAGCAAACCTGGATTGCTTCTCCCCTTTTGTATCCTGCAATCAAGTAGATTTCAGTTCAGTTTCAAGTATCTTTTGGCTGCCTATTATGTATTAAGCACCTCACTGTCAAGGAGGCTAGATGTCCATTTGTCCATAAGTATGAAAAGTTACTGGGAATACGGACACATCTCACTAATCAGAACCTAAAATCTCAGTGGAAGAAGACTAGCAAAGATTGATGAACAAAATAAGCAGAATGCTAAAAGATAGTAACTAAGAACTACACTGTAAGGGATCACAGAATTAACCGCTACGTACTGGGCATGTGGTCACAGGAGCCTGCAACCATCTCTTGAGCTCTCTCTCATTTCGGTTGAAGATGCTTCAGTAGAATCTCCTACCAGACAGCATTCCCACAGCCAAACATGCACTTACAATTAAGTTTTCAGCATGCCAAGCAGGAAGGTACTCTGGTCTGGGCTTTTCATTCTGTTTCTAAAACTACTAAGAGTTTTCAGACAGCACTTTCTATCTTGCTGCCTGCTGTAATTCAGTTTGCGCCTTTGTCCTTCTGTGTCCATCCCCCCGCCCCAACCCTAACCACAAAGAACCATACCCACACTTCACTCAGCCCCCAGTCTTGGACTATGAACTACTCTCCCATCCAAGGCCCATCTAATCTAAAAGGAATGTCTTTTGTTGTAAGGAAACTGAGATGTTGAATGTTTTCAAAAGGGTCTATATCCTTTCTGTGCCCTTGGTATTATGTCTAGCAGAGGTTGATGGTTCAGTAATCTTTGAAACAATTTTAATCTCTTAAAAATAGCAATATCAACAAGCACTTAAAATAATAATAATAAAATGCTTCTGGCCTTGCATCTCCCCAGGGAAGCATGCTTGCTTCAACTCCAGCCTTAAGCACTGCTATCTCCCCTCTAGCATGCTTTCCATCTTCAGCCAAGTCTTCTCAAAGTGCATGGTCTCCTGTTCCCCACATCCTCTAGGTCCTCCTTATCCCACTTTAGTTGGGCATGTCCCATCACCAGTGTGCTCCCCCTGCACAATCAGTGGGCTTGAAGCAAATGGACATCTAGCCTCCTTGACACCAAGGAACATATCATCCCTAAAACTGCCCTAATTAGGTTCTCTGACTCTCCAAATCCATTTGGGCAGCTATAACAATACTATAGACTGGGTGACTTTCAGAAATTTCTCACAGTTCTAGAGTCTGGAAGTTAAGACCAAAGCACCAACAATGTCCACTGTGGACCTACTTCCTAGTTCATAGATGGCCATCTTCTCCTTGGGTCCTCATGGCAGAGGAGGTTAATTTGCTGGGGTCTCTTTTATAAGGGCACCAATCCTGTTTACAATGGCTCTTCCCAAATGACCTCATCACCTGCTAAAGACCCCATCCCCAAATGTTACCACATCAGGGATTAAGTTCACCACATGGACTTCAAAGGAACAAATATTCAGTCTATACCACTGACTATCCTCTGATTCTCTTCTACTTCTTATCAGTCCTTTGTTTCCTCTATGGACCCACTTATGGCTTCTCGAGTCTCCGTGTTCCTAAGTTTTTTGTCACTGAATCACTCTCCTTCTACAGAGACACTGAGCACTCCAGGACAACTGGGGTTTCCTTTCCCAGACATTTTATCCTGACTGGATGACCCACTGGTAGCAGCACTAAGTACCAACTGGAGTTCACCATCTTTCCCAGCATGGAGTTCATATTTCATGTAATGACAACTAGTATCTATTCAACATCTTAAGCCAAATCTTCAGGGACATTTCTGACGCTCCCCTCCACCCCCACCACTCCTTACTCTTCATAGTGAGTTTGTTACAAAGGTCTGCTATTTCCGCCTTCTAAAGATCATTGGAGATTCTTCATTCACCTCATCTCTCGCATTTACTCCAGACAATTAATTGCTGCAATAATCAGCACCACATCATGTTCTGCACAGCTGTCAAGAGGACCAAAGATTCCATGTAAGTAGGTCACAGCTGTGCTTACTCTTCAAGGGTCCTCCACTGATCTAGACAATCCAACATCTTCACTGTCTGACTACTCACCTGCATTCAAAGCTTTGATTCAAGAACTTTCATTTGGATCAGCTATACTAACTACACCATTCCCCAGTCACCCTTGACTACCTCTTAGCTTCTACCACCTTTTGTAGGAGGTTTCCTCTACTAGAAAACACATCTATCTTCACCTTCAAGCAAATTCCTACTCAGCATTCAAGCCTCCACTAAGAGGACATGGATTAAGAAGTCTTCCATACAACCCCACCTCCTCCCACCATTGTCAAGATTGGATGCTGCCTCCTCTGAGTTGTGAGAGCACATTATACATGATAGCTCCATTTTAGCACTTAGTGTTATTTTGTTGTAGCTGTTACAGGCTCCTTCAAAATCCAGGTTTCTCAATCTTGATACTACGGGCATTTTTGGACTGGATAATCCTGAAACGGGGGCTGTCCTGTGCAATGTGAGAGGTTTCACAGCATCCCTAACCTCTACTCACTAGAGGTCCACCCTAGTCATGACAATCAAAATTGGCCACAGACATGCTAAATACTCCCCAGGGACCATGGTCCCCAGTTGAGAACCAGTCTTCTGCAGGTTTTACTTAGGTGAAGGTCTCACTTGGTCATCCCCAGTATCAAGCACATGATGTGTAACTGCACATGATTAATGAAGGGCTACTGAATGATGCACATTGAATAAAGGAGGTCCTACACCTTATGAATCAGCTACTTAAAAACAAATCTTGAAATAACACTTTAAGGTAACCAAGAATAGGTCATCCTTTATGTACGATATTATAAGTTCATGAAAGGAAAGGATTGTAGCCTAGTTGATTTACAAAGAACGACTTCATTTCTGCTCTAAAGAACACAATTCAAATGACATTACTTTATAAAAGTAGGTTATTTTAGTGGGAAAACAAGAGGCAATTAGAACCAGGATAATTTAGTGTGTTATTTCTGTTTTTATGCAAAGAACAGGACACCTTAGCTGAATGTATCATGTTTCAATGGATATCCCCACCCACCCACCCACCCCGTATTAAATAAGATCTGGCTAAAGTGAGGAACTCCAAAGATAAGGGAACGTTTGCAATACATTCTCTGAGCTATATTACAACCAATCATTGGCAGTGACCCTTATGCTTTTTAAGATCTGTGCTTGATTAAAACTTACATTTTGAACCTTAAATGAGGCCCACCAATTTTAAATCCCTTTCCTTCTCATCCAAACCACACAACCAATTACATATGCATTTTCCTTCAAAAGCTTCATCTCTCATAAGGATCCTGCTTGCCTTTATCCAAGGATTATGATGAAGCAAAAAACATGAGCTTGATTCTCTTCTGAGAGAACTACTAAGTAATTAAAAGTTTCACAAGTGAAGAATCTATCCATTAGTTTAGGACAAAGTTTAGCTTTAAGCAAAGAACCAAATTAAATTAAAACCTAAAAGTAATTGCTTGTAAGTGTGTATTTATTGAATCTTACCTCTGGTCTGTATTCTCTATAATCAATGACAACATTCTTTTAGAGTCTCTGAAATGGGTTAACCAAGTAGACTAGGCCTCCCTTACTCCCCCCTCTCCCAGTTGCTCAACAGGAAGTTTTAGGAAACAAAGGTCTACGTGGCCTGGTGGCACAGAATCTGAAGATCTGAGATTATTGAGTACCATTTAGACACCAAAGTATTGCCCTAAGTCTTTGACCAAGTATGCCTAGTTGGCAAAGGTCATTGGTAGCTTCACATTTGAGGCACATCTACTTCCTTTAAAGTCTGCATTTCTCTATTTTTAGCATTTGTGAACACAGTGCCTTAAAATGTAATTTGTATAATGTGCTTTTTTATTCAACTAAGGATTCTTAAAGATCGAAAGATCCCTTAGACTGAGCAATTCCTCCATAATAAGCATACAATACAAATACTAAAATACATCTGAAGAAAACCGAAAACAAAACTTGTTAATGAAGGAAACACGTGGGTGGCTCAGTGGTTGAGCATCTGCCTTTGGCTCAGGGATTGTTCCTAGGGGTTCTGTGATTCAGTCCCTCATCCGGCTCCCCACAGGGAGCTTGCTTCTCCCTCTGCCTATGTCTCTGCCTCCCTCTGCCTATCTCAGCCTCCCTCTCTGTGTCTCTCATGAATAAATAAATACAATCTTTTAAAGAAAAATAACTGGTTAGTGAAAATAAAATGTTCAGTGGAGTGGTCTTTTCCATCTTAACTCTTTTTCAGGGTAGTAACAGATCCATGAAAACCCCAAGGTCAAATGCACGCTGCATATTAAGACTCTGCTCAGATGTGGGCTCCTTGAGACACCTTCTCTGATCTTGCTCCCTTCCACACATACCTGGCCAGTGTTCTGCCCCATGAGTTCCAGGAATGCCTTCTGCCTCTAGGATACCAGCCACCCCACCATACAACAGCATTCAGAACGCTGACCTAAATGGTCTCCTTCAAAGGCAAGACCAGCTGCAGAAGCCCCATCTCTAAATACCACCTCCTCCTTTTCCAGCTTAGAAAAGGCCATCTTGACAATCCCATCACCACCTCTTTTCCCCCACCAGGCCCTGTAACCCCCTGATATCCCACTTTTCTTTCTGGCTTACCCCCCATCACTTCCTTACTCCCCTCCTTCCTCAGCTTCCATTCCAGCTCCTTCATCACAGGTACCCCTTGAATGAACCATGAATGTCCTGCCCTTCTCCTTGACACTTGTTGGCAAAACCTCAGTCCTTGTTTCAATCCAAATGGACATTCTTTACTAAGATAGCTGAAGGCAGGTGGACAGAACACAAGCAAGGTGACAGGCTTGGTCTTCCTGGATATCTAAGCTTACGGGGGCCCGCAGTGCCACCAGTAGGCCTTTTGCTACCTCCTAGAAGACTGACCTCTCTCCTTAAACATGTAAACTTTCATCTTCTTTCTTTTCACAGTGAGTCTTTGATTTCTAGGAGAAAAACAGGAGCAGACAGAAAAGGACTTCCACTCACTCTCAATAAAATTTATGGCCCAAGTTCCTATATCCCATCTTTACCTTCCTATGTATAATAATGGCAGAACTTCCTACTGCTACAGAAGACTGAGGCTTCCACGCAGGCACTAGAGCCCATCCCTTCTCTCCTATTCAAGGGGGTCACTCCGGGAATTCCTTCCTCTCTCCTGAATCATCCCCTGGCTATCCTGAGGTTGTTTCTCATCAGTAGAGAGACACAGAGGATTCCAAGCTAAAATAAAGAACTCCAGTAACCCCACGACTTCCTCCAGGTGCCAGGTTATTTCAACACTCATTTTTATGTCCATATTTCTTAATGTCCTTCTCCTTGTTCTTTTTTTTTAAGATTTTTTTTAAGATTTTATTTATTCATTCATGAGAGACACAGACAGAGAGGCAGAGGCATAGGCAGAGGGAGAAGCAGGCTCCCTGTGGGGACCCCAATGCAGGTCTTGCTCCCAGCACCCTGGGACCATGGCTTGAGCCAAAGGCAGACTCTCAACCACTGAGCCACCCGCAAGCATCCCTCCTTTTACTTGTTCTTTCTCATCTCCCAGATAGCCGAATGCCAGGAACCTCGGACTCTTGTCTAGTTGCCTGTTTAACATTCTCAAGCGTTTAACAGACAACCCAAGTGTCACATGTCAAACTGAACTCCCAATTTCTCCTGCCACCAGAAGTAGCTCTTGCTGCTTGCTCTTTAATGTATCCCCCCTATCAAGTGAATAGCAAGTAATGCCCTAGGAGTAGCTCAACATACCTAAATACATAGTTATTTATTCTTTAATTATTTGAGAACATCCTCATTAGGAAATATGCTGATATATTTAGGAGCAAGATGGTCATTAGAGCAGAGTGCCATGTAACTAATTTATTAAATGATTCAAGATAATTGCACATGGTCACATGCATATGGTATTATAAATACACAGGAATCTATACATACATATGTGTGCATACCAAAGGGGGAAGAGGAACAAATGAAGCCAACGGGGTAACATGTTAACAGGTGAGTCCAGGTAAAGGGTATAGCTAGTGTTCCTTGAACTAGTCTCACAACTTTTTGTAAGTTTGATTTTCTTTTTTAATCAAGTTTTTACAATGAAACCACTGCTGACTCTTTCCTCCTTCATGTTCCCTGCCACCCCCCACCCCCCGCCACAAACCCAGGTCACCAGAACATCCTATTGCCACTACTTGTGGATAATGGCCAAGATCTGGCTCCTTGCCACTGTCCCCTTGTCACTGTAGCATCGGCACCCTAGCACAGCCCCACAGTTGCCATGTTCTCTCCTCTGCCCTCCCTTCCTGCTTTGGCCCCAACAGCTTCTTGTAAGGGTGGCTGAAGGCTATTGCTGCTCTGCTCACAACTTGCCCATTGTTCCTATGTCCACCAGGTAAGGGCTGTGCTCTCATCAAAGCCTCCCTGGCCTCATCTAGGATTCCCCTCCCTCTACCAGCTGCAGGTACTCTAGGACACACCAAACCGAATTCCTCCCCAGGACCATTGGACTTGCTTTTCCTTCTGCCTAGAATATTCTCCCTCCAGACATCTGTGAGTCTGACTAGCAATTCTTCAAGTCTGTGCTCAAATGTTGCCTCATCAACATGGTTTCCTCTGACCAGCCTCTCTCAAAAGAGGCCCTCCCCTCTCCCCAGTGCTCACTACTCTCATCTAATCCTCTATCAGAGTTTAGCAAAATGTTCCTTAAAGGGTTCAGGGCAGGTATTTCCAGGCTTTTGGTCTCTGCATATCATTTGTCAACTCTCACTGTAGCACAGAAGTAGCCAGAAACCATAACGGATGAGTACAGCTCTGTTTCAGTGAGACTTTACATAAGGTAGTTGACCAGATTTGGCCAATATGTTCTCATTCCAGACCCCTGTTCTAGATGAAGGCTATTACAGATCATCTGGGGTTTTTTCATCTCCTGTTTTTGAACTGCAAGCTCTGAGAGAGAAAGCACATTCTTTTGTTCACTACTGTATCTTCAGTGCCAAGAGCAACCGGCACGGACTGCAATGCTCCTTGGATAAAAGAAATCCATCCAGTTAATACCTTCTAGTTCTACTACAGGTCTTTCCTTCCTCCAGTGTAGTCAGTGCTCCTTCTGATCCATCTGTCCTTTCAGTATTATTTCCTTGTATTTTGCCTCAATTGGACTCTACCCTCCTTTATAGCAGAGATGGGTTTCTTCCATTCTGAAAGCCCAACGTGCATCAGAATACTTTACCGAACACGCTCCATAGATCTGTATTGAACAAAGAAATCGATCACGACAAGATTGAGGTAAGAATAGAGAAGGCTAAGCGGAGGTGGGAGAGGAGCTTATAGGAAAAAGAATATCCTAGGAGTGTAATTGCTAGCAATTTTCTTTGATTACAGAAAATGGAAAGGATATTCTGCTCTACATTTTGCCGGTCAAACAATACCTGGAGGGCTTTGTTCTAATGCTAGTGCCCATACTTTAAGATAGGACAACGTATGGTGCTTTATGAGAAATACAGCCAAAATAGTGAAAGGAAATTTGACATTTGAAGAACCATTGAAAAAAACTGGTGACAATTGAAAAATTGAGACTGCTTAGTCTAGGAAAGAGATTGAGAGGTACATGATAGCAGTCTTCAAATACTTAGACTTGTCAGATTGGAGATTCAGGACTCTGTTGCTCCAGATATCAAATCAACTTGTGAAAACTGTAAAAGTTGGCTTTAGTTCAATATAAGAACTTTCTAGGAATCAGAACATCTGAAAACCAATGAGCAATCATCAAAAGACATGTAGTTCCCATCACCAGCAGTGTTCAACCACTTCTCAGGAAAATCCTGGAAGGCTTTCCGCATGAGGTCAAGATCCTTGCCCAGACAACAAGGTTTCTTCCAACCTTGAGATTATAGAATTCTATAAAAGCTAGGAAGGGTATCTAAATGCTGAACTGATGGACCAACATGCCAGCTGTTGCCTTGAAGGATGTTGGGGCCATCTGACAGGGCTCCAAACTTGTTTGGTGGAGTGCTTGCTTTGGCAGCACCTATACAAACTTGTTTAGTAGACAACATTCTCAAGAGGAAGTTGTTTCAATGTCACTCAAAGGTCATAGGACAAAGAACATTTTTTAAAGTCTTTTAAATGTTAATTATATGACAAAAAAAAAACTGGGAAAAATAATGAATGTTGTCTATATTCCTACCTTGTGTCACAGAAGGAGAAACTCATGCATACTACAGGCCCATGACAGAACTTCAGAATAGGACCACCCAGGAAAGGCCAAGCACTCAAACCACCAGAACCACATTCCCGGTTGGCAGGTATTCAACCCAGGCTCCCCTGGAATCCAGTCCAAATTTAAAATACCTGCTGGCCAGCTGGCCATCTAGCTTCCTGACTCTTCGAAGTTTCCTGAAACTTCTCTTCAAACCTAACTTCACAAACAGTAAGGCATCTTGCTTCAACCATACACTCTTCCCCAACAGCATTATCATTCTATCACCTCACAAGGAAGGCTCTTAAAGGACTTGCCTCAAATTTCTCATCTTCCACTCTGCTCAGGCTGTGGACAGAATTTTAACTCAAATCACAGCATTTACCACAGCTCTGATGTTTAATCCTCTGGAGGCTTTACAGGTGCAGGCTTGATGTGAAATTCTGAGAGTGCTAGAATCAGCATATATTGGACGCTGACATGGGAGAAGGGCATGTAAAGACCAATATTCAGACACAGAAACAGATACAGAAGAAAGATAAAAACAGAGGGAAAAAGCATCATAGGAAGAAGGAGGCAGAGGTCGGGAGTGATACCCTACAAGTCAAAGAGCACCAAGGATTGCAGGCAATGCCAGAAGTTAAGAGAACAGCATGGGACAGACTCTCCCCTTACAGCCTTCAGGGAGAGCAGGACATTGCCCGTATTTTGATTTGGGATTTCTAGACTCCATAACAGAGGATAAGTTTCTGTTTCAAAACATCTAATTCTTGGTACGTGAAGGCAGCCCTAGGATACCACTAGAAGAATCGGGCAATTCAGGTCAAGCCAGTGCCAGGAAAGAATCTCAGGAACCTGTAGGTAGAGACTAGTGGAAAGTGCCAGAAGCCAAACCCAAAGGGAATCCAGCAAGTACCACGAGATAGGCTAGTACCCAGGGGTTTCAACACCTGGGTGCTGTCGGAACTCTCCCTCTGCCTCATCCTTGCATCTCAGGCGGCTGTTCCCTCAAGGTAAGCAGAACCCCAGTGGGTCCAGGCTGACCTGGTGGTCCCCAGAGCCTCCCTCCAGGGACAGGGACTCAGGCTCTCCCCATCCACGGGAGTTCCTGAAGAAGCACTCTGCCTGGCAGCCGAGGTCACAGGACTGCCCTCACAGGGAGGCTTCGTGGCCCACAACCCCAAGGGGCAGAGGTTGGAGGGACAGGGGGTGGGGAGGAGGAACAGGTGGGAGGGCGGAAGGAAGGGACAGGTGGGGGGAGGAGCAGGGATAGGGGTGGGGAGAGGGTCAGGCGGGGAACAGGCCTGGGTGGCGGGAGGAGGGACAGGCAGGGAGGAGGAAAGGAGCCTGGCAGCCATCGGGAAAGGATAGCGCAGCTCGGGGCAGCAGACTACCTGCGTCCACACCGGCTGCCCAGGTTGTCGGGGGCCACCTGGGGATGCAAGGGCCTTCGGGTGGGGATGGGAAGGAAGCTGGCAAGGGTGCGGCTGAGGAGACCGGAGGGAACCGGTTCCGGGCACCAGAAGTGGGTCTTCACAGCCCCGTTTTTCTAGGTTCGCTTGGAGCAGAAATGCTAACTCCTATCCGAGGGGAGATGGCCTTTGTTTCCTCGGACGGCCCCCCCCCCCCCCCAGGCCTCCTCCCCAGGCTCGGCAGCGGCTCCGCGTCCTCCTCCTGGGGTTGGGGGGCGGGGGCATCGCGGGCAGCAGCCCCCCCCACCCCCCATCCCCGGCCAGGCCGGCCCCGGGGCCCCTCGCTGCGCCCCGCCAAGGCCTCCCCGCGCCGCACCCGGGTGGGGGCCGCTGCCCAGGGAGGCCCCCAGCTCCTGCGCGCCTCGAGCCCTCCCGCCGCCCGCGGCCGTCGGGGCTCCTGTCCACTCGGAAAGAGGGGACCGCGCGGGGCGCCACACGGCCGCCCCCGCCCCGCCCCGCCCCGCCCCGCTCCTCGCTCTGTGCGCTTCTTGGCGGGTTTCGCTGTGACGGGCCGTCCACGCCGAGGGGCCTCCAAGTTTAAGGGCGCTGCGATTCCGTGGGGCCCACGGGGGCACTGCGCCCCCCCCCCCCCCCCGCTGCACCTGCAGCCCCAGCCCCCTTGGCCGCGTCCCGGACCTCCTCGCCGGGCTTTCGTGTGGCCACTGTTTGGCGGCCCCACAGTCCCTGCCTGCCTCGCCGGCCCCTGCACACGCTGCTCCCCGCCACTCACGGTGACTTGCAGGCGGCTCTCCTGCCGGGAGCACCCCCCTCCCTTAGACCCCACCGCACTCCTACGGCTCTTGGGAATCCAACTACCACCTCCCTCACCACCTTCGCTCTCGAGCCCCCTCTGAGCACTCTCGGTTGGGGCGCCGGGCCCCATATCTGGGTTCCAAGGAGCTCTCCACGCTCGGGCACCTCGGGCACCTCGTAGCACCTGCCCTGGCTGCTGAATACACCACTGGCGATTGTTTTCTGTGCAAGGAGGAATGTTGTCCCGTTACTGTGTATCCCCAGCGGCTGGCAGTGAGTCCTCAAGGTTTGGCACAGACCTAGCCGCCCAGTTCAGTCCCTGCTGGAGTATTTAACCCGTAGATTGGGACTGGACTCCAAGGTCTGCCTTCATTCATGCGAAGGCTCTTTAGGTCTTTGTTTTTAAACCACTGCTCATGTTTCTCCATTCTTCGCTTCTCATATAAGCATATATGTGTATAGTAATGACTTCCTTCCTTACATTTCAAGTGACTTATCTTAAGAATTTAATTTCACATATCATCCGTAGATTCCTAGCCATAACCCCGAAACCAAGAAAATAATCCCTTCATGTTGCCAATATTTATTTATGTCCAAATTTTGTTGACTGAGTGACATAGATTTTAAGCCTGTAGGCAGGAGTTCTTGCATAACATGCCTTATTTATAAGCACACCAGTAACAGTCTGCAAAGAGTTACAATGATTACAATACATTATTTGAGCAAACCCACACATGCTTTTATAATTATCACATTTGTGGCAAGTTTAGTTATTTACCAAAGATGGCTATCACTTAAATAAGGTCATGTTATCACATCAGAATATTGTGTTAAACATAAGATTTTGTTTGGAGTCATTCCCCCACCCACCCACCCACCCGATATTGTAAAAACTCCACAGAACTCAGTGTATTAATAATGTGTGAGTAAAATTTGAGGTTATAAGTAATTAATATTAATGATATGTTCATTATATTCCTCAAAATATAAATATCCTGCTTTGCATCCCTCACAAAATCACGCATACAGGATAAAGTTATTATAAAGCTCCATGTCAACAAGTATAAACAATTACAGTACAAGCCAGGAACTAAACGCAATTACTAGTGTCACTATGTGTAGAGGGAACATATAATGTGTGTATAATGAAGAATATCATGAATCAGATTAAAATAGAATTACATCTAAACAATTTTCTTTAAGGAATAAAGTTTCTCCTGGGAGTTGAGCTGGGCTATGATGTTATTTACTGACGAGGGAAATACAGGAAATGAACTCCAAATAAGAACTGTGTGCCTACGAAGATGGAAAATACACAAAAGGACAACAGGTCCAGGGAAGAAAATCAGTTCAGACTGAACAAAATCTCTTAGGAAATGTCAACAGATATTAGAGAGGAAAAAAGGGGAACAGTAAAGAATTCTCAAGAAACTAATAGTTTAGATATAATACTTAATCTTTGCTATAATTGTCACCTAGTAATTGCCAACCACTCTGCAACTTGTCAACTTCTTTCAATGCAAAGCCCTTGTCACCAGATAAAGACCCTCCTCCTTATTCTGATGCCCGTGGCATTGACCTCACAAGGTGAACAGTGATGAGAGCCTTAAAGTATGTAACCAATTGTTCAGTTGAGTTAAAGACATTCCACATAATGCCTTTAAATATCATCTTTCTGTTTTCTAGTCCGCGTTTTTGCCTATTCCCATAACTCTCCAGCCACCTACTAAGGCCATCCACAGTATTGAATGATGCCAGCTCTGTGCAACCCACGAAGCATGGGCTTCTTTGGTTAATGCAAGCTATCAACAAGTACATGAAATAGCACCTGGCTTTAGGCATGTGCTCTAATCAAGGATAAGAAACACACAAGTCCAATGGTCTCCACCGACAGGGAACTTTCTTGAAAATGAACAGCTGTCTGTTCTGCCAAAGCAAACAGAAGAGAAAAGAAGGCACTACCAAATAAAGAAAAGAAACTCCCCGTTCCCACCTGAGCACCCATCCTATTTCTGAGACAATCACAGGTCTCTACCCTTTCCTTCAGCAGAACAGTTCCCCTCTGCTGGAGTACTTACTAGATCAGTATGAATAAGGTCAGTAACAACCCGTTCCTTGCCTGACATTCCCACACAGCCACACGCATGTCTTCCAACATGGGTGGGGAAACAGGACTGTGTTCTTCAGTAACCTTAACTTTTCTCCAAGCCAGGAAGCTCAGATCTCTGCACAATTAATAAAGTTTCTATCTTTATGACCCTGAAATTCTCCCATCTGACACTGGGTCAGAACAGGACCCAGAACCAAGACTTAGGACAGGACCCAAACTTGGAGGAATTTCTGATTTTCCTTGTTTCTCAAATTTAGATGTAATTTCTGGCACCTTTTTTGAAGGTCTTGCTCTACAAAAGGTCTATGATGGACACGCTTTTTCTTATAACTCCTCTAAACAAGAGAGCTGTGGGGTAGCTCTTATCTAAATTATGACCAGCTGTTCAAAGAGCAGGCACATGGAGCTATAGTGCTTTAACTCAGCCCATACATATTCATTTTACCCCAGTGAGTATCTTAAGGACTTTCTCAAAGATTTCCTGAAATCCCTCATATGCAAATGCAACACATTAAAAATATCCTCTGCCTTCAGGCAAGACAACACCTAAACCATTATTAAAGACCTCCAGAGAAGACTTCACCATCTCCTTCAATAACTGGTTTCAGTATTTAATAACCCTTTCCATCAGCCAGCTCTTAAATCTAACTTAAATCCTGCTTCCTGGTGCTTAAGTTGGGGAATATCCTTCTGTGAAGGAATTTTAAAGTTAGAAAATTACTCATCAGCCTAGGTATTACTGCCAGCGATTAACCACACATGGAAATATCTGGAGCCCGATGCTTTTGAAAATAGAATTCCATTATTCACACTTTCTGCAGCCAAAGACAGAGCCACGAGATAGTATTGTAACCTATTTGGGAAAGCAATCTGGCTCTCGGATCCAACGGTGAGAATGAGCTCCAACCTCCCTACTAATCGCCGTCCAGCCAGCGTGATTCACAGAAGCAATTTCTACATTATAATACAGAATACTGCGATCATTACTGTCCTCTTTGGTTCTCTCCGCTTGGTAGTGAGATGCTTACGCCATCTTTTCAGAGCTAAAGAGAACACTAGTAGAGATGGTTATACACCAGAGTCACCAGAATTTCTCCTAGGAAGCCTTTGGAATCAGTTTGGCTCATCACTCTGCTTTCCCTTCATCTAAATGACCCTGTGCAAAGAATAGCATTCTGTTTGCCTTAATGTCCCCTGGTGTAGACCAGGCTAGCATCACCCAATGGCTGCTTTTCATGGTGAGAAAATCATCACCTTGTGTTCTTCACAAAATTCTGCAAGACCAACCTATACACCAGCAGTGCAGTGTTACTCAACAATTATAAGCGTGAACAAATAACACCCGCGAAGTTTGGTTTTACAGCCACAGTAACATGGGGCATTTTTATATAAATCCTCTTAAAAGGGAGCTTTTACATATTTCCATGCAACCCAGCAAAGGAGAAAATTTAACAAATCCTTTCAGTAGGTGCTAAATACCATCAACATGTGAATCATCTTTAAATCATTTCCTTAACAATAGCTCCATTTTGAATGGTACAAATTGCTTGGCTAAAAGAGACAAGGAGAATGCCAGCATACTGATAAACTAGTGAACTCAGAAGAAGTCAGTGTGGCTGTCACGTCATACACGCTCAGCAGGGGCATGGTGAGGAGGCCGCAGAAGTGCTTATAATTTTGTCTTGTGAAAAATTACAGACCTCAGTTGACATGACTTCTTACTAAGCAGGCTTTCAGAAACTGGAAGGTGTTACATGCCTCTGTTGGAACATGGTCTGTTTAGAGGGTCTCCCCACCCCCACTGCCCAGCATCACTGATGTGGTAGACAGAACCATGCTCCCGCAAAGACTCCCTAATCCACAAGGCCTGTGAATATATGACCCTTCCATGACAAAAGGTCTTTACAGATGAAATTACAAGAAGAGTCCTGAGAGGCAGGGATGATCCTGGATGATCCAGGTGGGACCAATGTTATCACAAGGATTTTAATAAGAGGGAAGCAGATGGTCACAGTCAGAGGGGACGTGACAATATAAGTAGAGGCCAGACTGATGAGAAGGGGGGTGCCTATTGTTGTAGGGAGGTGGGCACCATGTGAAGCAAACAGTAAGGAAATGGTTTGCCCTTTTGAGCTTCCAAAAGAACACAGCCCCGTAGACACCTCAATTTTAGGCTTGAGACCTCAGATCTCCATATCATAGAGGAGTAAAGTTATAACTTTGAAGCCACTGTTCGAAATAGTTTGTTTTGGGTGTGCATGAGTGGCTCAGTGGTTGAGTGTCTGACTTTGGCTTGGGTTATGATCCCAGGGTCCTGGGACTGAGTCCTGCATCAGAGTCCCTGTGGGATCCTGCTTCTCCCTCTGCCTGTGTCTCTGCCTCTCTCTCTCTCTCTGTCTCTCATGAATAAATAAATAAAATCTTAAAAAAAAAATAAAAAGTAAAAATGAAGTAGTTTGTTACAGCAGCCATAGGAAACTGATACAATTGGCATGGTGTGCTGTTCACAGAATAAGAACATAAACCAGCAATTTATACAGACAGGGACTGAACTATTTCCTTTTTTAGGCAATTGAAGATTATCACATGATACAGCTGTGTGTGTGTGTGTGTCTGTGTGTGTGTGTGTGTTTTAACTAACCCTCTATTCAGGTAACTCAATGTTCTGAGTTCTTACATCTACTAGCATTGTCTAAGGTGACAATTTTCCCATTTTCTTGCACTTCTGTAAATAGGAAGGACTAAATGAAATTATATTGAATGGCATTTAATCAAACATTCTAAATGAACCATTAGGTTAAAACCCTTACCTATCTAAAAACCTAAAACTAACATAGATCTTCTCTCCCTGCAAATAAAAGCAACAACAGAGCACAGTTTAGAGGAGATTTTGGCAAACCTTAGTGTACAGTTCAAATCCAGCTATTTTAATATATAAAGTTTTATTAGAACACAGCTGCACCATCCATTAGCTCATATGTTATATATGACTATTTTCATGCTACATTCACAGAGCTAAGTAGTCTTGACAGATAATATACTCCACCACTATCTATATACCATCCTCAACTTTGTCTCAAGCCTACAACGCTTAAAATATTCACTTCCCGGCTCTTTACAGAAAAAACTGGGTGACCCCTGGATTAAAGGACTCCCTTTGGAGTCAGACAGACTTAATTTCTAATTGTGATTCAATCATTTATGAGCTGTGTCATTTGGAGTAAAATATTTAATCTCGGTGAGCTTCATTTTTCTTGATTTGTATAAGAGAGATCCACATCTACTTTAGAGGAGATTTAAGCCTAGAATACAGTGCACAGAACATCTGTCAAAGTGAGCACAAATTATTTATATCATATATTTATTAGTTTCAATTCTATAAAATATTAAGCGCATCAAAAATTAACTTACAAAGTAATAGCTAAATAAGCAATAGATGCTTCTAATAATAGTATTGCTTTTTAGCAGATGCTCCATAAGTATTTCTGAATGAATGAGTAATCTGAATTTCCAAGTCATGAAATGGAATTATGCCATGACTGAATTATCTTGGGACACGAAATGATGTCTGCCCCAAGTTTTTACCCACTGAACTGATCACAGCAACACTAAGGAACTCCTCCTGTATTAAGAAGAAAGAATCTCTGGTGAAGGACAGTGGGCTGCAGTAATGTCAAGGGTAAGGAACCTTTCAGCAGATCATCTGAGAGCAACTCCAGGGCCTAGGGAAAACATTAAGTGCCCTACCTGAATTGTCACCATATCTCTCATGATTTATTTGTATCAGTTCAAGAAAGCACAAAGTGATCCTGAGCAAAGAGACAATTTGTGCCATCTATGGGCAAGCAATCCTTCCAATTCGTTGTCATAACACTCACTGGATTTTTCCAGTCCCCAAACTTGGCATGATTAGTGAAGCCTTTATGTTCTTTCTGAATCAGGGAAAGTAATTCTTTAAGTTGATTGAGCTTTGACCACACCTCTTTCCAATGCTTTATTGCAATTTTATCACTTTCTGGGCCCACCCTTGGCTATTGCCAGCAAACAAAGTTAACTGGGCTTGGAATCAGAACATCCTGCTCTGAATTCCAGCTCTGTAACTTCCTACTATCGTCATCTTAGGCGAGTCCCTGCATATCCCTATGTTTCCATTTATTTCATCTGCAAAATGGAGCTAAATATATTTAATCACGGAATTGCCCTAAAGATTAAATGAAATAGCTTATGTAAAATCATGTACAGAAATGACTCTTTTACATGTTTCTTATTAGAAAATTACAAGGTAGAAATTAAAGGCAAAAATTAAACGCTAAGTCCTGAAGGGCAGTGTAAACATTGGCCATTTCTATATCGCAATATGCAGAGTAAAATGGATTGCATTTTGATGGGACTCAAAAAGCCACATTAAAAGCCATTGAATTGTCATAGTTTATAGCAGTATTTCTCATCTGAGACAAAAACCCAACATACAAATGTTCATCAACTGGCAAATGGATAGATCATTGTGGTATATTCATTCTATGGAATACAACTGAACAATTTAAAGAATAAAGTGTTCATACATGCAATAGCGTGGATTAATCTTATAGACATTATGCTTGAGTGAAACAAACACAAAAAGCTGTGTGATGATTAATTTTATAAATCAATTTAGTTAGGCTCTGGTACTCAGTTGTTTTGTCAAATACCATCCTTATGGTACTGTGAATGCATTTTTTTGATGTGATTAATGCTTTGAATAAAGCAGATTACCCTCCATAATAAGAATGGGACTCATCCAATCAGTTGAAGGCCTTTAGAGAAAAGACTGAACTCCCTCAGAAAAGGAAAGAACCCTGCCTCCAGGCTGCCTTTGGACTTATGAGGCATCAACTCTTCAACTTTTGTCAGAACTTCCAGCCTGCTGGCCTGCATTGCAAATTTCGGACTTGTCAACCCCCATAACCAAATGACTCTATTCCTTAAAATAACATTAATGTTTTTTCTCTTCTCTCTCCATATATATATACATTATATATATGTATTACCTCTATATTAAGTATATTACATATACACATGTGTAGTCTTCTATTTCTCTGGAGAACCCTGATGAATATAGGCTACATATCATATAATTCCATTTATATGAAATTATAGAAAAATGAAAACAGTAGTGATGGGACAGCGCATCAATGCACATCAGTAGTTCCTCATGGCTGCAGGAATGAGAAACTTTTTAGAATAACGAAAGTGTTTAAGGCATTTGCACATAAAATGTACAAGCAGCGGTGGTTACCAAAATCTTGTATCGATTACCAAAATTTCTCAAACTGCACACGTTTTCCTAAAATGGATGAATCTTACTATATTTAAAATATATCTCAATAGAACTTGGATAAAAAAAGTCAGACTACTGGCCATGTAATAGGTTATAATATTCTCTTGTACATCATGAGGAAACTTAATTGAAAACTATTTTGTGTGTAACTTTGTTTTTTCATGACTATGGAAATACTTGGGTTCACTGAATTGTCATTCTTGCCCTAACACTGAAAAAGCTCAAGGTGAACAAACACTAACTAATCTCTCTGTCAGGTGAAGTCATGGGTAATTCACATATTCATTATTATGAACAAGTTAATTAAAGTCATAATACTAATAAATTACATCCACTAAAGCCATTATTTTATTCACTTCTGATTTATATACAGTCTCTCTCTTGAGTAAATGGGAATTTTTATGTGACAGTAAAACTGAATAGCTAATATATCAATCCATAGTAAACATCATCCGAAGGCAACTGTGATAAAACTAAGTCCTTGCAATATCAGGGAAGAACAACAGTATCAAAAATAAAAGTGTTTATAACTTTAAATGTACCAGCAATATCACCAGTTCTGACCCAGCAACTTTGATCTCTGGCTCAAAAGCATTTTACAGTAGTTCACGAGTTATCAAGAAGTCATCCGCTCAGGACAGAGCATTTGACAAAGGTATCAGAGCAGCAAATAAACAGCTAAAAGCTTTGCTCAGAACTTCCACCTTTGCTCTCACAGCTGCCCTTCTGGACCAATGGTTCCATGATAAACAAATTGGTCTACCCTCTATTTGCTACCACATTTCCTAGATACGAGTCAACCAGAATCTCTTAAGTGCAACCATGAATAATGATCACCCCATGAATCAAGACACCCTGTGTCCTTCCATTACCAGGGCTGCTGAGCCCATCCACAGCCTTTCAATGCTTTACAGTTAGTACTGAGGTTTATTTGGAACACAAGAAAGTATCAGAAATGGAGAATGCTGTCCAAAAATGCCTAGCCATGTAGTTTATGGCATAAAGTCCATTTCATCGTTGGTAATGTGGAATGATGGTGAAAACCAAGGTTTTAGGGGCACAACTTGATTTTATCAACAATTCTGACACTTTGAAGTTGTAGAGTCTTAGACAAACTATTGAGCTCTCTGCAACTCAGATTCAAAACTGGGAAAATAAGAATAATAATACCATCCATACATGCTGGTTTAAAGGCTCAAATACTGTTTGTAAAGCCTCTACTTTTAATACCTGGCCAATATAAGATCTCAATAAAGATGGGGGATACTACTGTAATTATTCCCCAAAAGAGCTTAATTTAGGGGTGTGTGGGGGTTTGTATTATATTCCTGAGACAACTGCTATCTCCTCTGAAACCACACTCCTAAACATCACAGATTCTAATGGTTCCAGCTAAAGTGGTTGGGGTACCCAGACAACCATACACAGAAATGCGCCAAGTAACGGCCTCCCTTTCTGAAGGAGACCCACGCTTCTGCCCTGAAGTGCAGGGCTTTCTTTTGAGTATAGAACCAACCATCTCCTGTGCCTCTCAATGCTGATCCCCAACACACCAATCTAAACTTTCATTTTCAAAGACGCGAAATCAATAGCTACCCACCAAGCTTGAAACTTACTCCTCATATAAGAAAATGTGAAAGGGTTGACAGGTGTCAGTAAGTGCTGATTGATTTTTAAGAGATATATTAAAAAATGAGGGTACCAATTTATTTTCTCTGCTGAAGACCAATAATGGTTTCAGTTGCCTTAAAATACAATTGCATCCCTTTCAGACACCACCTTGATTGTTCAGGGTTTCTGTACACCTCACTTTTTCTGTCCCCTTTTTCTCCATCTAATACCTTGTTACTCATCAAATGATAACAGTTATGTCTTTATCATTCACACTGAAGCCTGATTCTGGAACCACCACCTCGTACCATTAGCACTGTACCATTAGACGTCAACACTGGTGACTTACCTGACAATAACCACTTTAGCAAGTGTGTAAAAGCAAACCATAACATCAGAAGACTTCTTTACAAAAATATCAGACCATTTCGTACTTAAAAGTATGCATAACAGTGCATAAATATGACGCATATTAGCCCATAAAAGTGTATTATATGCTCTTTCAGGGGGCGTGTATTATCTATCTTTCTTTGAGTTTCTATCTCTAGCAAAATACCAGGCACAGAGCAAATGCTCGATAAATACCTGATGAAAGAATAAATAAGCCATGTCTCACAAAACACACTGAAGAATGACAGAGGCAGAAATAACATTTTTTTTCCTGTCGAGGGGAAATTTTTTTGAAGAATGTTCAGTGGAAGAATTAGTGACATGAGTACTAACCTGCATGATCCTTCCCTCGTACCAACACAATTTCTCTGAAAGACCCAATGGATCAGGTTAGAAGCACTAAACTAAAACCTATATCTTAGGTCACTAAATTAAGGGGTTTTATGTACAGAGGAACCCAAAAGTAACATTGGACAAAGGAACGGGGAATGTATACTAGTTGCTCTCTTTGGGATCATGGGAAACAATTCAACCTTTGAAATGACCAATATTCATGACTCCTATTCAAGAAATTATTCAGGTAAGTCTTCTATAAATTATTTGTGCAGTGAAATTCACATGCACTAAAGTAATATAGAATTAAAGTATAATCTTCTATTTTGCAACAGGCAAACCATACCTTGTTAGAAAGTTCTTTTGTTCCCCCAATATTTAGAAGTAGGATTTTTTTAAGGATGAATTGGGCATAATTAGATCTACTTATATACCGTTACTTTAATTCACCACATATGCATTCACTATGATATCTTAGACGGGATGTCATATAAACAAGCCTAGTTAAGGCTGGCTAAACTGGAGAGAAAAAAGAAATCATTATAACGCACTGGGATGGTGAATCTTTCATCTTTTGTCTTAGCCAGTTACTCTGCTGCTGCCAGATTAGATGATCCTGAAAATATGGGGTATGAACCTGAGGACAGGTAAAATTAAAATTATAAATTCTTGTGTCTGAGATCTTGCATTTTTCCTAATTTGGCCTTATGAGCCAAACATAATTTGAAGTGCTAATAATGGATAAAATTCTCCTTATTTTTATTTCCCGACACCCCACTTCCAATTGTGGGTTTCACACATCTGTCCAACAAAAACTTGAAGACTAATCACAAAAACATTTACAAACACCAAGAAGTTCACCATGTATGTGGAATATGAATTTGAAAATGTTTACTTATGCAAATATTTGGGAGCTAGGATTTGATTCTTGGCATAGAAACGAAGTTTTCTCTAAGCATGTTGCTACAGAGAACTGACAGCCTGGAGTGATTGCTTCCATGAAGAGGCGTCAGGAATGAGGGTTACACTAGCATTTAATAATGTTGACCCAACGTCACTTTCATGTTGTTAAAAGCTGAGGAATTTATCTTAAACTTTGACCTAACTGTCCTTTCTTTCTTCATCTTAATAGTCAGGACTATAATTTTGAAGGTGGGCTATTACAGCCTGGCATGTCTTTCTTTCTCAATTTCACTGACGTCAGGGAAGGCAGAACGGCATGAAACTACAGACTCACTTGGGTCATTAAAAAAATAAACCATGTAATTTCAGTGTTTAGTCAACAAATGAATTCAGTAATATTCACACACTAATTTTTGAGTCATTTGGTGGGTTTCTTGTTGTTGTTTTTGGAAAAATAGAGCCAAAACTTCAAGCCCCCTTGGCCACAGGTAGACTTCAAGGCTGCCATGAAGCAGGTGAGGCAGCGGTGCTGGATGCAGGCTGCAGTCTGGGCAGTGGCTTGGCCTCAGATTCCCAGCACTGCTTCTCTGTCTTGAGTGATGACAAAATGCTCGAGGTCTTTTTGTTTTATTCTCAAACGCTAATTTTGTGCTATCTTCGAGTGTTCAAAAAAAAGGGAGGGGGGAAACGTTTGCTGGTCACATATTTAATATTTACCTGCCCATATGTGAAAATAAAGACCGGAGTCCATCCCCGCAGCTGGTTTGGATTGGTTTCTGCTCTAGAGGAAAACCTGCAAAACCAGTTTTACCAAATCCTTAGAAGAATGTTTTGTTGCACAAAGAAAGCATTGTTCCACAGGACAAGATAGGTAATTATGATAATGAAGAAGTTTGTCTTTCATTGTGAACTTACATAAAATAGAAATAAAATGAGTGATTACTGATTACAGAAGTTCTTTTACTCACCCTGGAACTTCTAAGAAAAACAGAGGAAGTTCACTTTCCAAAGGGGCATTCAAAAAATGCTCAGTTTGTAACCCAAGCTAATGAAAACAAGGAAATGTATAGTTAAGGCTGACTTCCAATACCTGGCACAACAGGATGTCTTCCTCTCCACTTCCCTCAGATGTCTTTTTGAATCCATGGAGGAAAGTCGGCTTCGGTTGTGAATTTCCTTATGATTAGCTTCTGTCTCCACCTTAATGTACTTTGAGTGACTCTCTGGTTAGTACATCTAATTTCCTCTCTTTAACAACAGAGTATGACTCTGATAGGATAAGCTACCACAACGAAGAGTCAATTCTCTCCAAATGGAGGGATTGCTGTAGTTTGAGTCCCAAACATGGTGGGTTTTGCTTTATTACCAAAGACTTTTTTGGAGGCCACATCTTCATAAAACATGTTTCTAATATTAACAATTTATTTTATGATGTTAATAAAAATTTTGTATTTAAATGCTTTTTCAAGTTGTGTTTTATCATTTCAAAAACAAGATCGAGACATCTACCTTCTGTGTAAAATTACTACGGGAATTTACAAGAATTCATCTGCAGCCACCATTGCTGGACTGAAAGGGCAGGATTCTACTGGACACGAGAAAATTGCCCACTTGTTCCTCTTGCCCACTCAAAACCCTTCTCTGTGGACAGCTACCAACCCGTGGGTAGCATCTCAAGCAGGTTGCCTGGTGTTTATGATCATTCTCAGACTCGGAAAGTCCTGCAGTCATTTTAATAAGAAAAGGAATCTAATTTCAGTCATTTAAATGCTGAAATCTGGGATCCCTGGGTGGCGCAGCGGTTTGGCGCCTGCCTTTGGCCCAGGGCGCGATCCTGGAGATCCGGGATCGAATCCCACGTCGGGCTCCCGGTGCATGGAGCCTGCTTCTCCCTCTGCCTGTGTCTCTGCCTCTCTCTCTCACTGTGTTCCTATCATAAATAAATAAAAATTTTAAAAAAAAAAATAAATAAATAAATGCTGAAATCAGTGTATCTGTCAAAATTCCAAACTTTCTGCAACAGTTCCTTCCGGTGGCTTACTTCTGGTCCTGTAGCTCCCAGTGTAGCTGTGGCCCTTCTCAAGATCAAATACGCAATTTACAGGGTCCAGCGTAAAAGGAAAATGTAGGGACTCTTGTTCAAAAATTGGGAATTTCAAGATGGAGACAACACAACCTAAAAACCAAGTGAGAGTCCTTTTGAGCATGGGGATAACCACTCTGGGGTCGGCCCCAAGCTCCAGAACAGTCGCCGCAGGTTCTCACCTCCTGCATTTCTGAGGTCTTCAACACCTGTCCTCAGTGTTTCTGAGTTTCACCCCATAAGCAGAAAGGGGGGACAAACTCTAAGTCCTTCTCTTTGGAACAGAGGAGACAAATACCAAAAACTAACCTCCTCTAAGGATAATGTCCTAATCTCATCACTCTCACCCCTCTGTCCCTCTCACCTTTAGATTCTCTTGAGAGACTCAAGCAAACTTCCTGCTGAGCATGGAGCCTGACAACATGGGGCTGGATTCCAGAACCCTGAGATCACAATCTGAGCTGAAATCAAGAGGTGGTCACTCAACCAACTGAGCCACCAGGAGCCTGGACAAAGATCTCCATTCCAAGGACATACTCCAGTAAACACCCAACAAATCTTCCAGTAACTGCACCAGATTTCCCCCTAGGTATCCACCTTCTCCACTCTCTCCAGTCCACTTGCTTCAAGATTATCGAGGACAGTGTGGCCAAGCCTACACTATCAGTAGTTGGCTTTTGCTCACCAGACATGATGACAGGCAATGAGAGTTATGATTGATGTGCTGAGGAGACTCTTGCTCTTCCCCCTCAGGAAGAGCTAGAAGCCAGCCATGTGACATGATGTGGAATCTTCTGGCCACCATCTTGTGACCACAGAAGTGAAATCAGGATGGAAAAAAAAGATGAAACCTAACTGTATCTTTTGAGCCCCTGCATCCTGCTATGACTGTAATGTTGAGTTAACTGAGGCAGTGGATCGATCCCCTTTTGGCTTAAGCCAATTTGAATTAGATTTTCTGTAATGTACAACCCAAAGTTTTAACTGTTAAATTTACTAACATTTTATAGCTCATCATTTCAGGTTTATTCCTAAGTCATAATTATCATCAATATAAATTTTAAACAGTATCAAAATGTGATGTACTTTTACCATTATTTCCTATGTGTCTTCCAACTATCTTGTTATTATTCAAGGGCAGGTGACCACATTACTCCTTCATACCCAGGTAAGAAGTAACTAACATTATGTATAAAACCATACAACTGGTGCCCTAGGTGGCTCAGTCAGTTAAGCATTTGACTCTTGGTTTTGGCCTAGGTCGTAATCTTAGGACCCTGGGAATAAGCCCTATGTCAGGCTTCTCGTTTGATAAGGAATCTGCTTGAAATTCTCTGTGTCTCTCTCCCTCTTCCCATCCCTTCCTCTGTCTCTCTTTCTCTCTCTCTCTCTAAAATAAATACATTTTAAAAACAACAAGACAAACAAAAACACTCGACAACTGACAACACCAAGGCACATGTGAGAAGTACAGTATTTTACAGATGATGATGACAAAGTATATAAGGTTTTTGAACCCCTCAGAGACATGTTTGGAAGATATCAGTGAAATAACCTGAGCAGTAATTATAATTCATCATTTGATGCTAACAAACACAATAGGATGTCACCACTTACATCACTTATAGAATGTTTCTATATAGGATACATGACTTTTTTCTTAAAGACGGTTTTTAACATTTTTCCAGTTGATATTCTGGCATTAATAACTGTCATTTTTTGAAGCAAGTAAAAGATAAATGAAGAGCAAATTATTAGCAAAAACAAATAAAGAATATTTTAAAACTTATGAAGAGCAAATTATTAGCAAAAACAAATAAAGAATATTTTAAAACTTGAACTTTCATTTCCTCCCCGCCCCCCAGTGAAACTCATATGTTAAAGAGAATCTATAATGTGATTTGTTCTACATTTTCAATCCCTCAAAGGCACTGATGTTTGTAAAGCATCTTCCCCTCACCAACATGAACACCTCCTTCCTTGAGTGACAGTGAAGTCAAACCTTACAAATATCATCGGAAAGCAAAGGGAAAGCTGTTCTTTGAAGAAATGTGGTGGAGACAGTCTTCTGTTTTAGAAACACTGCCACCCTAAATATTCATACCCAGAGGTTTATATTCGATTTTTCATATTTTAAAGACAAAACTGGGGGAGACCACAATAGTGGGGATAATATTTTAAATTCTCTGCAGCTGCATTCATGAATTGCACTCTCTTTGAAGTATAAAATTAATAGTTAAACTATATATCTCAAACAGGGCCCCAAAAGGTGACCGTAGCGTGCTAACTCTGCAATTTTAAAATGTGAACATTTCCAGAGGTGTGCACACGTGGATGCTGATAACATCTCCATCTGGGGCCTATTCCTCCTGCCAGCTATCTGCTAGTAGTCTTCTTTGAAGTCTAAGGAATCCTTGAGGGGAAGATGCAGAGAAATTTTTCCAGGATAATGGGCTAGGAATACTCTTGGCAAATTTCTCTAGAAATAAGAAACAAAAAACAAAAAGATTGTGAATCACCACTGTATTGTAACTTAAATGCAGCATTTTCTCCATGAAAACTCTCAAAGACTTCATATAAGTCCTCCTAATAAGAGTAAAGTCATCACCATAACAAAGATAATCATTTCTAAAGGATTTCTTAAAAGGTTAGAGGAGGGAAAAAAGTAAGTGCTACAGGTTGAGTGCAGTTTTGGTGGTGACATAAAAAATGGGATATTTCAATGACAATGTCAGGACCCATTACCAAGGGTGCTGCAGTCTCCTGATCTCTACCTACTGAGCCTCCCTACACAGACCAAACCACCAAAAGGCTAGCTCACTAACGGGTAAGTTGGAGCCCATCACTCTCTTGCCTAAATCTCTGTATTAGTTCCCCTCTGCCTGGACAAGAGGCTGGAACTTGAGTGAGGTGTGCAAAATCTGTGCCCTGCCTGGCTTTCAAATCTCACCCCCTGACATAGCCTTCTCCCTTCCACACATTCACATCCCTTTACACATATACACACTCACACACACACTCATATAGACACATACACACTATTTTTTCTCCCTCTCTCATGCACCTCCCCCCAACACTCCCACCAAGCTGAACACCTTGCAGAAAGGGCTTTACATGTGCTGTTTCCTCTAATTCTGGGTCAGCATTTTCTTCTGTAAAGGGGCAAATAGTGAATCTTTTCAGCTTTTGAAACATAATTGTAGCTGCAACTTTCTGCCATGGTCCATGAGTTGCATGAGCATGGCTGTGTTCCAATAAAACTTTATTTACAGACACTAAAATTTGAATTTCATATAATTTTATACATGTGCCATAAGATATTATTTATCTATTTTTTCCCTACCATCTAAATATGTAAAAACCATTTTTTGCTCTCAGGCCACATAAAAACAAGCAGTGGGCCAGACTGGGCCCCCAGGCCATAGCTGGTGAGCCCCACTCTAGGTATATTGCCTTAGCCTACTTATGTGCCAAAATCACTCTTTCAGACAGTCCTGGAACCTTCCATACCCAGGCACAGGGCTGCCATGGTCACAGTAACACTTCTCTCTGGTTCCACTGGTTCTAATATTTTAAATAATTTTTACTACCTTTCCTCCCAACCAGACTCTGAGCTCTTTATAAGCAGTGAAAAGTCTTATGCAATTTTCTTGCCCTCCAAGCTCTCAATCTATGCCAAATTAATAGTTACATAAAATGAGGGGACTCAAATTTTTAGACTCTTTCTTTCTCTTCTCTAAAATATTTCCAACGTGTCACTCTGTGAATAAAAGGCACTAGGTGTGATGAGGGACAGGGAGACAGCCTGGCTGGGAATCAGAGCTCTGCCAATGCCAGATCCCAGTTTTCTGTCAGGATAATTGCTAATCTGACCTGGGTTAGGGTGTGGTGGACAGTCACCCATCCCACAAACATTCCTCTGCTGCTGGGTGTTAGGGCTCTAGCTGGGAACAGGATGAAGGTACTCCTTGCCCTGAGGGATTTACAGACTGGTCGGAAGAAAGACTGCAAAAGCCAGTCTGATGAGAAAGTAGAGAGCCCCAGGGGCACTGAGCAGAGGAAGCCAGTCTGCAGGAGAGAGAGAGGCTTGGGGAGGACCCCGAGGAGGTGATCTGAATATGCGGGCCTGAAGGAAAAAGGCTAGGTGAAAAAAGTTGGGTAGTGAAAAGAGAAGGAAGGGTGTCTAAGAAGAAGGAACAGTCTGCACGAAGGCTCAGAGGTGGGAAAACCTGAGAGAGGTTGCCCAGCCACCCCCACACTATTACCATTTGCATGAGGCCTTGGAAAGGGTTGTTAGGGGAAATAGCTGCTGCCTGTTCCAAGGAAGGCTCCATCATCTGCAAACTGGGAGCAATGAATTAAATACTACCGGGGCCCTTCCTGATTATATCCCTTCTAGACGCCCCCCTCTTCTTCTCTAACTCAAGTGGAGAGCAATTCAGGGGTGTGAGCAGAGGCATGGCACAAGCTGGCCGTGTTTTAAAGGGAAGAGTGGGGCTGAGATGAGGTGGGAGGGGGTAAGGACAGAAGCAGCAGGCCAGGGGAGTCCATTCTAGTCATCCAGCTGAGAACCCCAGGGGCAGGAGGCCGTCAGGGGTCTCCCCTCCCTGTCTGAGTGTGGGGTGTGAGATAAAGAAAAGAGGCAAGGATGGTACCAAGCCTTTGGCTGGAGCCCAGGGAAGGCTGGAGTCACCATCAGCAAACCAAGACAAGTAAATCTGCGGTGGAGCTCCTCGCAGAAGCACATCAGAAGCTGGATTTGCTGAGAATAAAGTTTCCCATAGACTTTTAGGTCAAGAGATCACAGGCAATTGGATATATGAGACTTAGTTCCAAAGAGAGTTCTGAGCTAAGGATATAACTTTGGACATCTGCAGCGTATAAACGGCCAGCAGAGCAGAAGATCAGCTGAGGTCACTGACAGGATGAATGGAGCCTGAGGAGACAAGATACGAGAGGACTGGTCCTGAGCCTCCAACAGCAGAGCGATTTCTAGTCATCGTTGCAGAACTAACTGATTCACGGGCTGACTCCAGAAAGACAATTTTCCGAGTAACGCATCAGAAGTCTATGCCCAAACCCCTTTTATGTTACAACAAATAATACTGCACATGACTGAGAATATAGTTTCGTCATTTTAGACTGGCCAAAAATAAATGAATGAATGAATGAATGAATGAATGAATGAATAAATAAATAAATAAATAAATAAATAAATAAATAAATAAATAAAATCACTGTCTTTCAAAGTGGGAGTTGCATACACACACGCACATACACGCACATTTGGTAAGGGAAGCAGTGTGGACAACAGCATTCAGGAACTCGGACTCGGAGTTGAGACACAAACCAGGAACAGGATACAGAGGGACGAAAATTAAAACCGGCCGAGCGTGGTAGGACAAAAATCGGCTAAGGTGTCACCTCCATGCTGGTGAGGGTCTCAGGGCCCAGGGCTGTGCATCCCTAGGCAGGGACCTTCCTGAAACTGATTGGATTTTGATGAACTCCAAAACCCCAAGAGCAGGACAAGTTCATTCAAAGTTCCTCCCCCAAGCCCTGGTCTCCCCCAAGGAACAGAGCTGGTGGGAATCCTAGAGTCCCTATCATCAGGAAAAACACATTTTAAAACAGATATTTGAGATATTTGAGGGAAAATATTTGATCAAATAGGTCAAGCACAATAGCAATGCGACAACAGCGAGCACGGACCAATACCAAAAGGTTAGGATTCAGCCCATGTCCAGAGGGTGCATCACTCCAGGGAGGCAGAGAGCTGGGTCTATAGTGAGGTCACCTTCCTGCCCCTCAGCCACTGGCGCCAAAACCAACATGGGAGGGAGAGTGCGGCTGTGCTGTGCTCACCCCCAACCTGAGCATTCTGGGCACTGGGGGAAAACTGTAGCATTTCAACTGAAATCTCTGAGCTTAAAGATACCAAAGCAATCCATTCTGCTAGAATCCAATACATTTTTAATGAAGATTGCCTTACTTTTTCCCCTCCCTCTCTCTTTTTTTTTTTTTTTTTTTTTCTTTTTAAGGACATCCCTGCCATTTACTGGAGCAGATAGAGGCCCCTTCTTCTTGACAGGGTAAGTTGACTTTTTCCACAGGGGGTTGGAGCATTGTTAGAACAAGACACAATGTGCTAGCTACACTCCTGGGCTCTGCCTCTTGTTCTGACTCTGGGGATGGGGAAGCCCAGTGTCTGGGAGCCTATAGGTATATGCCATAAATACGTCCACTCCGCGTTCACTCTGTGGGAAGACTGCGATCTCTTAGCAGAATAATATCACTATTGTTACGGTGCAGATAAGCTAGCTGTGGTTTCTCAAGCTAAAACCAATAACAAGATAACTGGGGGGAAGGTCCCCTGAGTGGTGAAAGTTGTGTTTACCCTGGGAAAAACTGTTCATGCCACACTCAATCAGGTCTGGGACCACTCAACTACCTGAGTCTCACTTGACATTGAATGTCCCACTTGACATTCAAGGTGTTCCATATTGTTTTACCAGGGAAAAAATGAGCAAGCATTTAAGCATTTCTGTTTTTACTGTACCAATAGTTATTAATTTATGAAGTGAAAATCACTAATGAATGGAAAAAATGGAATTATTCTTCTCTGCGTAAGCCCTTAATATAGGATTTTAATGATCTTTGTGTATTCCCTTCATTTTGGATTTAGGAAGAGAGGAGGCCCAGCAAATTTCAGTAGGCTTCCTGCTTTCTTCTGTGAATGAAATGGTGTATTCTCGATACAGCTCTTCAAATCGATTGGCAGTTAACACATTTTCATGAAATATCTATTGTTTCAACCTCATACTCTTCTTGGCTTATATTTTTTCTTTTTATAAATACTATTTTCCCGAGTAACTGATGTACATGTGTCGTGAAGCTTATGCACTGACAAAGTACGTACACACTAGAGTTTCTTTTTCAGTTAGAAGACAGACACAGGAGGGAGGATGGGGAGCCCACAAAATAGCCCCAGAGCTGGAAGGGGATTCACCTGTCTTAAACAGCAATGAGATGTCTTACTCATTGCCACTGCAGGACATTCCCCCGGGGTTGTTCCTGGAGGTTGAGTCCAGACTGGCTTAAAATGACTCAGGTACAAACCAGTTGTCCCAGAGCTCCACTCCACAGACTACCCCTCCTGCTTGCTGGAAGCCACGTTTTCTTCTCTCATATATAAATTAAAAATCAAAATTTTAAATTAACCTAATAAATTCCCTTCATGGTCTGGCCTGCAACATAATTTTCAAGCATAACTAAGACATTGATTTTATTGAATTCCTTCCACACTGAATAATCAACTGGTGCTGTGCTATTTTTAACAAATTTTGCACCATGAATGTGGTATACATGGTAAATGCTGGAAACAATTAGATGTAAAATGCATAAACTATGTTAAGCATCTCTATTTGTAACTCTGATTCCTTTGATATGTCCCGTTCTTGACGCTTTTCAATATTATAGTCAACAAATTGCTTGAAAACATAAGTATCAACAGCTTACTTCTTGTACCTGTGTGTGTGTGTTTTACTTTTAATATCTTCTTACTTGTTTTTAAACAAAGGCATATTGCCAGAGTCAAAGGCACAGCCTTTCATTTTAAAGGCATTTTCTTCTCTCACACATCTCCTATCATTGTCACCCTACAAGTACAAAAGACAGCTAAATTATCTGCCCAGCTTTCTGACCACAGCAACTTCTATAGCTGAACTCTGTTTAAGATTAAACAGTATCCCAGCCAAAGATTTCAAGAGGATCCTTGAGAAGGTTGGAACCAGGTGGAAGGAGCAGCTGCTTCCTGAAGTTTAAAGGGTAGGGCTGAGATGTTGCCATAAAGAATAGTAAATAACGATTATAAAATGCTTGGTAAATTCTTTTAATGTGACACATAAATGCTCTATAGTAAAAGAATGTTCCAGCAAGGTACCGGGGACCCTGTGCAGGTGGAGGCATTGGCCTTCAGATGAGTAATAAGTGAGATTAAGTGAAAACCTCAGAGCTCCCCTGAGTGAGAGCTGGTGCACCATCTTGCTAAATTGGTTGTCTCCAAATATGGGAAAGTTATTCCTTGTTTCCTCTTCCAGAACTTGACTTTTGAGTGAGAACCGTGGTGCAAATATTTGCTCCCTGACACCATCTGAGTGAATCACAGCCATAGAAATGACAGGAGGGAAGAAAGTGAATTGTCTCTTTGGTTGGGTTAGGACTGGAGGTGTTAACCGAACCCTGTCTGGTTCCCTGAGCCACATGCAGGGCTGGTTTCCAGGGAGTCTCTTCCTTTGTTTATTCATTGCTCATTAATTTGATATTCACTTACATATTTCTTGGTTTCAATGTGAGCCTATTCTCCTAAATCTCATGAAATAGCTACCTTTTATGGCATGTTGCCTCTCTGAAAGTAAGCAGGCACGCATTCTCAACTCAAACTCATGGAGCAAACTCTCAGGCCTTGGCAATTCATTTGAGAAACATTGCCTTTAAGCAGTAAAGTTAATCACCTATCCCTATCAGAATCACCTCCTTTTAATTTTATGCAGCCAACTTTCAGAAGAATTCTTGCTTAATGATCTGAATTTCATCCCCCTGGTGCCGTTATTAAAAAGACATTTGTCCCTACATCTTTATCACAATTTATATAAAAACGAACATAATTTGGGGGCATCTGGGTGGCTCAGCCAGTTAAGCGTCTGTCTTTGGCTCAGGTCATGATCCCAGGGTCCTGGGATCAAGCCCCACACCTGCTTCTCCCTCTCCCTCTGCCTCTCCCCTTGCTCGTGCTCTCCCCTTGCTCATTTACACACCTTGCTCATGCTCTCATTCCCTCACAAATAAATAAAATCTTTAAATAAAACTAATATAATTTGTCTTGTGATGTATTGTACATGTTAGTGAAGATATCTGTCATCCAATTTCAATAAATAACTATCTGCCTATGCCCCTAATGATGTTTATACCTCACATTTCCTGTTTTTATTACATAAAATTTGTCTGTAAAATGTGTTTATCAGCAATGTTCATTTTATTCGACCTCCTCCTTCTTCAGGTCAGTCTGCAGTTAAGAGCGCTCATGTAGGGACTGCAGTGGCAGGAGAGTCAGGGCAGAGAGGGTAGGGACCTGCCTCCCTACTAGGCACTATATGCCTATCTTCTGCAGACCTGTTTGAAACACATATATACAATACAAAGATTTTGATAGGCTCCCCTTTTGACTTGTCAGTTCAACTAGTGTTTATTTAGCAACTTCTGTAACCAGGCTTTGCCCTCTGTGTAGGAGAAAATCCCTGGCAGAAATGAAACCTTCTTCTCTGCAGTAATGAGAGGCAGGGAATGAGAAGGACACGTCAGGGGGGACACTTGATGGGATGAGCACTGGGTGTTTTTCTGTATGTTGGTAAATTGAACACCAATAAAAATTAATTTATTAAAAAAAAAGAAAAACATTAAAAAATAAAATAAAATAAAATTAAATTAAATTAAATTAAATTAAATTAAATTAATTAAATTTAAAGAAAAGAAGGACACGTCAGGAGATGGAACCCCATTTACTTTTATTTCGCTCTTTCTTGGTCAGTTATTCAAACTTACTGAAATTTATTTTCCTAAAAGAAGCTTTCCTGTGAGATCATGGGTAAATTCTTTAGACATGCTGGGTTTTAGTTCTACTATCTATATATAATCAAGTAGTTGACTTGTTAGAAAGCATTCAAATATGGACTACATAGAATTTTCTTTTGCCAAGGGCTTTGAAATATAAGGTAACCTGTTTTATCATTGCCTTTACCATACAACAGCTAAATCATTAGTAGGCCAAAATGCACAAAAGTGGCAAATGCAATAAAATAACAGCTTTTCAGGCTGAGGTGTCTTGGTCATCATCTTGGTAGAGTATGTTATGCTGGCTCCTAGGGTCTGCCACACTCTCATTGCCACACGAAATTGTGGGGCTCTGAACACTTACTTACTCTCTCACTTTTACCTGAACAACCAGGGGATGAGCTCTTAGAGAATAAGGAAGACCAAGACCATTGAGTACTGGGAAGGATTTATGGAAACTCTTCCATTGGAGTTGGTATGAGTATGTCACAACCACTGGGACCCGCTGGGAACAAGAGGGTAGTATGTGTGTGTCCCGTGAACCAGCACAATTCCATCTCCAGCACTCACATGCACATGGGGAGACATGTCCAAGGACATTTGCTGTGCTGTGGTTGGAACAAAAAGGGAATTGCTTGAATCAGAAATGAACACTTGGAGGGGGCAATTTGGGTAAAATGTAGAACGTGCTTAGGCATGATAGTTAAAATTAATGCAGTGACAGTATGCGTGTCTCCTCTCAGCACACAATGGTAGTGAAGAAAGCAGGGGTCAGGAGGTCCCGTCAAATATCACATGGAAGTCCATGTACAGCAACCGATAGGTGTGAAAAATTCTGGAAGGATTCTCCCCTGACTTGTTGCTTTGTTCCTGAAGGGGAGAGAAGGGATGAGGTGGGGTCCGGGTAGTCAAAGGGGGCACTGGTGTCACCAGCAGGGTGCACTGTTTTCCATTTTTCTCCCTTCTAAAAAGAATTAATTTGTTCTTTCTTTTTACTTCTTTGGCCCATCTCCCCCACAAGAACATTAACAGGTACATTTCCTGTGTGACTTGTAAAGACTCAAAGAGAAAAAAGATATAGGCAGCAAATAATACAAAATGTTATGAGTCTTAAATGCGGGTACTTTCCTGTATTTCAGAATTTTATTTAAATGAAAAAGAAAGTCAATTCTGGAAGGAGGCTACCAATGTTCTAGTTTCTCTGGCACATTCCCACACACACAGGGCCCTCCACCATTTGTCAGCGGCAAGATCTGGAGCACATCACTTAACCTCTCCAGACCTCAGGAGACTCCTGGAGGAGATGAAACCGTACCCCCTCTGAAAGCCCAGAGCTGCACCAGATGGCCTCTTGAGATGCTTTAGTTCTCAACACTATGCTGTCAGCTTGCTGGCTCTCCAGAGACAGAAGTCACAGAGATTGTGGAACCTCCCCTACCTTCTGCTGCCACTGGACTCTTCAACGGGCCCCCTGCATCAGAGAGCCCAGAAGTGCAGTCCTGGTCCAAGCTGACCTGGTGGCTCCTGCAGAGACCCCCAAAGGAAGCCTTCCACGAGGAGGATGAGGAGGAAAGCCTTCTTGCCAGGCGGGTGTGACAACACACCGGGGAACCTCTAGCAGTGGACAGAAACAGAAGGGAGGGAAGTCAGCCCCATGAATGGGGAAAGGGGGGTGATGACCTGGGAGAGGGAAAGGTGAGAGCAAAGGAACAGCCTGCGACAAGCAGAAATGCAGACATCAGGAAGTATTAGGGACAAGCCAAGGAAAACACAGCTTTTTAGGCTGATGTCCCAGCAAGCACGTCATCTGGGTATGAGCATGACGGCTGTCATAGAAAGGGGCATGACTTCTCGTGTCAGAGCAAAAGAGAGAAGGACTATCCAAAATGCATGGCTCTCTGCTCACTGGCAGCAACCCTTGCAGGCACAAACATCTGCCTGCCGTGCACATCTCCATGCAATGATGTTACCCACTCGCACGTCATTCATCCCCTCTGTTGCCTTTTTGTCCACTTCTTTCACTTCCCTCCAGCACAGGGCCTCCAGTCAGGTGCGGGTAGAGCACCAGCAGCCTTCCGCACATGCCCAAGCCACGATGCAATCCCAACCCAGTACATTTGTTCGTACAGGTCTTGTGAACAGCCCTGCATTGTTTCTGGGGGAAAACAGAATAATCACTTTCCAGTGCAAGTTATTGAAAGTATCCCTTTGTATGAACATGAAAAATGGCAATTTCTTAATTTTGGAAGAGCTACAACATCAGCAGACACCCCCCTCCCCCAAACAGGACTAATGGTTACAATGGCGGTTAGGTCAATATCAATTTCTGATCACCTAGGAAGAACTATTAGACTACCTGAATATTCAAAGAACTTTTTCTCTGCCATTTATACCAAGCTCTCTTTAGCAGCCGGCAATATATGTATCATATGGAACAGTAAGAACTGGACAGGAGTTATTTCAACAAATCCCAGGTGACTGGCCTCGAGTCACTGTTTTAAGTGAGATTTCACAACATGGGAGCTTAGCTCTGTGAATTGACTTTTCTACACTGACTTAAAAATCCTTTCACCAGATGCGGGCTTCAACTACACTTAGATATACCATTTTCATATATATAATTTTTCCCTTAGTTCTCAAATTCCATCATAAAATGGGCAGAGTGATACAGACACTGTTTCTCTATTTGGAATTTAATATGTAAGATAGAGAGGGGTTTTTTTTTTCCTTCTGGAAAAATGTGAATCCACATTGTTCCAACAGTTGGAAAATTATTCGTCTCATGCCAAACCTATAATAGAGCAATAAAATGTGTAGCAGTTGGGTGGAGCTCCCTAGATTCCAGAAGTCTGTGAAATGCATAGGCCCCCAAGTTTAAAAAATAAAATGTCTGTTTATTTTGTCCTTAACACATTTCTAATTTGTTTTTGCAGATTGTTCTTTATTAACAAGGGAAAGCTATTTTTGTATTGTTGCCAAGAGACTTCAGAAACCAACAGCCTGATCAAAATAATAACTTCCTGTAATGAACAGTCTTGCTGGTTCAAAGATATTTAATTCTATAATTTTTTTTTCTGAAAATGTAAATTAAGGGCTTTTAAGCATTAGTGACATGACAGTGCAGCTTTGGAATCTTATACTAAATCAGCCTGCCCTACTTTCATTGCTATATTGGGCAAGGTAAAGAACAATGCTTTTCTTCTCTTTGAAACACTATAGCACTTTGAAAATACTGACAGAGTTATGTATTAGTTCTAAATGCTATTTGCTTAAGATTTCTTTAAAAATGATAGGCTAACAAAAAAAAAAAAGAGCATAAAAAGCCCTGTGACACATTGACAGCATAACATAATTTAAATAAATCCTAAAATAAAGTTGAAATTTAAAATTTGCTCTCCCCCCAAAAAAAACCTCAAATACATAAGGTAGGAAAGAAGTTGCCAGTGACATGAGCTATAATATCATAAATTCTTCTCCAACAAAAGAAACTATAAAATGCTTTTCTTTTTTTATTGTAGTATAATTGACATATATTAGTTGCAGTATAAAATGCATTTCTTATAAATTTTCTGCACTCAGAATGCTAGATCTTCTAATAATATGCACCAATTACCTTGTAAGATATAATCTCATAGTCTCACACCAGTGTAATAATCAATTGTATTATGATACAATTCTGATATTTATTATACACCTTCTCTATAATATTCACGTGCATTAAATTTACCTGTTCTTTCGTGCTACATCCCTCTAAGTTTCTTTGAAATTTGCTCCTCAGCCTGGTCTTCACTGAAGAGCCAGTGTTACCAGAGGGAGGAATGGCAAATTACAGGGTAGACTTTTCAATGTCAAATATGTTAAAAGGCCAGTAATTTAAAATACATCGTTTCAGGTTGGTACAATGGCAACATGCAATGATGCCAGTGAAGAAATTTTATAACCTTAGGTATGTTTAACTGGAGTTACAGAGGGGTCGAAAGAGAAACAAAGCAATACTTGTTTCTCCACTGGACTATCCCTGCTCCCTGCCTCCCGTTGGTGGTGAAGCAAAAAGGAAAGTTCACTCAAATTATTTTTTTAAATTATGGAAAAGTACCGTCATTAGAGCTTGAAGAAGCAATTAAATTTCTTTTTTGATCCAAGAATCCCTTTCACTCAAAGGTCTTTATTCTATGAATTCAATGAAAATGAATCCTTGAAAATTCATACTTTTTTTTTTCCTTTTGTAAACTGATTTTATGAAAGCACAACTTTATAGTCCAGATCAGGCCATGTCCTCTCCAAATATCTGTGGAGTCAGACTTGACGAGAAAGTCTTCTCAACTATTTTTCCCCAAGAAAGTATTCTGGTCTTAATTCAAAGGCCATCACACAAAGTCCTGGCAAATCGCTGCTATTTCAGAGCAACACCCCGGCCCAGCCGGGTGGCAACAGAGCTCACTGCACTTGCCCTTGTGGCCCTGGCTCTGGAGCCAGCAAATCTGCACAAGGAAGCTCAAGGTATAGTGTTTGCTCAGTTACTGAAGCTACGACTTGATATTTAAAAGAACAAATATTAACTAACACAGGATGGCCTTGCTTTTAAAAAAAAGTATTAAAATAGGCATATAAGCCTAGAGTCATATAAAAGAAAGGAAGCATCCAGGTCAACAGAATTGAGGAGACAGGCTGTTTGAGAGCCAAGTACAGCGAGCTCCCACATCCTCATCATACACCAATATTAATTATAGACATATTGGAGAATTTAATGTGTATGACAAATAAAAATATAAAGAAGCTGTAAGATATAATTTAATATTTTGTTCTGATTTCTAATACAGAGGAAGGAAACTTTCTAAGCACAAAGCAATGGTAGAAATGGAAAACTGTTGATTTTTTAAAAGTAAACTCCAGGAAAAAAAAAGAGAGAGAGAGATCACTAACAACATTAAAAAACAAGCAAAGTAGAAACTATATTCACAATAAACATACATACAATGGGTTGATACTTTGAATTTTTAAAGAATGCCTATAAGTCATTAGGAAGAGCACTGAAACTTCCAGTGGAAAAAGAGGCATGAAACTTATAAGGGAGGAAATGCACATGGATGACAAATAAATGTTCAATTTATTTATGAATTGAACAAATGTTCAATTCACTAATAAGTAAATGGGAATTGAACTGCAATGTATTTTTTATAGCTAGCAAATATAGAGATTTTAAATAATGAAACTAAGCAACACTGGGGCGCAGTTATTTAAAAAGTACATATAACAGCATTATTGGTCAGAATACATATCAGTAGATTCCAAATCAGTAACAGCTTGGTATGGACCCACCCCATCCGAACAGATGGAGGCCACAGGTGTGGAGAGGGGTCCCAGGATTCACCCTGTGCTCTGGGGCAGTCTGAGGGCTCCCGGGAAGCGACAGGATGGACACAAAGGAGGGGATCACCCAGCAGCAAGTTACTGACTGACACACAGGTATCTTCATATTTTAACAACGAATATGGCTGTAACCAATGTGTCATGACAGAAAATAAGTTCAAGTATGATTTTAATTAAAGAAACAGCTTGCCAAAACTAGAAAGAACAAAATGATAGGTTCACCCTTTGACATAGTAATTCCAATGTTGTCTATTTAATTAAGAAAAGTTGAGAACAGTTTATGAAAAGATACTGATCACAGAATTAATATCAACATAACAATAGCTAAATGTATGACATTTACTCTATGGCAGGTATTCTCAGTGATATAGGCAGCTTATCTCATTCAAGAGAATTATGAAATCTAGTTTTTACTATCCCCTCATTTTACAGTGGAGGAAACCCAGGTATGAAAAATGGAAGTTGTGTGCACAAGGTCACACAGTTACGGAGTGAGAGAACCAAATTCAACATTTGTCCCCAGGTCTCCATTTACTCATAGCTATGTGGTTTAATAATGCAATGCAATGTTGTGTGAATTAACAAGCTTTATACCTTCTTAAATGAAAAATAATGATTAGCCTACCTAAGTTATACTTAGGCCACTTAAATTTGCATTACCTGGTCACATTTGCCACTGTTATCTCCTACTCACTGTTTCTATGCCATCCTCACGTGTTGTCTGTCTCACCAGCTATTCTCCGTAAGATAACCTTATACTTTTGCTATAAATCATCATACGGTTATGATTCAAACTATCTGCCTGAAATGACACATTTTTCTTGCCCCCCACCAAATAGTGTGTTCCTGTTAGATTCATAATTAAAGCCATCAGAAACAAGGCTTCATTCACAGTAGAAGCATAGGCATGCCTTACCCGGCCTCCCTGGGCCCCACTTGAGCAGAGCCCTGGCCCCTGTACCACCTTCTGCTGGCCGGAGTGGGGCTTTAGAGCCAGAACCAAACCAAAAAAATGCTCTCTCTGTTGTTAGACTATATCATGCAGAGAGTTCATGGTCTTATAAGACAATGAGATGTGTCTCTATGAAAATGTTTTAAGAGTGGACCATTTCTTTTTAAATCTCTAAAAAAAAAAATAATAATCTCCAGGACATTAGTTTACTGGAATTAGACCTTTCTTTTTTAATCTATATTTTAAACCAAAGTAGTCTTTCACTGTCAAAACCTTAATACCAGTTTTTCTGAACTTTTGTTATTATGGAAATTTGCAATGCACAAACCTCTTCATGTAAATCTTATTTTATTCTTTGCCTCCTCTATGGCTAATGAAAGGCTGTAGCGGCTATGGCTGTAGCGGCTAATCATCTACAACACGCAGAGATCCCCTGTGGGAACTGCGTTCCAGGGTTCACTCTCTCTGTAAAAAAATGAATAAATAAATAATGCAGTTCATCAAGAGTACTGCATCTAAAATCCCTCATGGGAATTTGCCTTTGGAGAACTAACTACCTAGTCCTCTTAATACACCCTTGAGAACATGATACAAGAGACTTACGTCAATCTCATTCTCCAGATTTTACAAAAATTCTGCCGGCTGGTTATGTGTTTGTGGATGAAAAAGCTCAATGACACAAATCTGGCTTTTTTTCATTCTCTGTGCCGATGAGCTCTGTCTTTGCTTCCAAGCAGAGCAGGAATTGCATTTAAATATGAAGCCAGAAAGAGACACCTCGCCTCACCTCATCTCAGCCTCTTCCCATCTGCCTTTACTCAGCATCACCCAGAAAGTTTCCACGGCTGCGATCAAGCTGGAATGTGGGTCCTGTCTCTTCCTTTGAAGGCCAGGGCTGTATGAAAGGGGATACAGCTTAGTGACCTATGATTTGGAAAAGCGAGGATGGTGGCATTGAGCCCAGTGGACATTTGCCGACTGTTTACTGGGCATCAGGCATTCAGTACTCCATGTGGACAGGTCTCCCACCAGCCCCACGAATTGGGTGCCATCATGAGGCCACTGGACAAACGAGGAGACATAGGCCCAAGTCGTTACAGAAATGGCCCAGATTGGAAGAGTACCGAAGCAGGATTTAAGCCATCCAGAGTCCAGAGCCCAGGCTCCTACATGGCCATGGAGTAAGGGGTCTTACCAGCTGCAGTGATGCCAACACCTGCTCAACTCAATTAAAGTCTGTGATTCTTCAAGGGCATTCTACTCCCCCTGGAGAGGCTAATCAAGTAAAAACTACCCCCAGTACTCCCTCTGCAGCAATAGGTCATAGCAACAGCAATATCCCGATGAGCCTTACAAGCAGGTTCAAAACTGGCTTTGCTTCCCCTTAACACCCCTGTTTCTTGCCTTAAAAGAGAGTAAAATTCAATGTGTGAAAAAAAAAATATGTACATTCAACTACCAAAATCCCTAATTCTTAAAAAGATGAAATACATGTCTATACAACTATCTCAATGTGCACACATATATCTATTCCTCCAACATTTCCTGGGTACCTATTCTGTGCCAGGACCATGCTAAATGCTGGGAACATGAAGAACAAATTCCCTCCAATCTGCTCACCGGGGTTTGCTCATCAAGCACAGAACTTGGATGAATGGCAATGGTATGTCATGCCCAGCAGAGCAGGCAAGCACAAAGGGGTCCTGGTCTAGGCAGGAGGATCAGAGGAGTCTTCTGGAGGAGGATGAGGAGGGTCTGGGGTGGGGAGATTGATGGAGGGTCCTGAGGGTGGTTAGTCATTAACAGTGATTTGGAGATGGTCGTTCCAGAAAGAGCAGTCATAGATGCAAGAGAGGGCATGGGCTTCCCTGGGTGGTTCCATACAATGGAAGAATAGATCAAGAAGCGCAGAACCGTGGGAGGGAATGGTGGGAGGCTGCCCAGTGGAGTTTGCAGAGCCAAGCATCTTGACATTCCTGAGGGCTGTAGGGGAGTCACTGAAGATTTACTCATTCAAAGAGCATAACACAATCAGGTTTGGTTTGTAAGAAACCCACGCTGATGGTGGTAGGAAAAAATATATTGGAGCAATGAGACTGAACAGTGGTCACTGTCAGGAAATGAACAAAGTAAAGGCTATTTTTAAAATAAATGTAAGCATAATATAATGCAGAATAACAAATATTTCTCTTAGGCACTGCACTAAGTGTGAACTGCTGCTGCTGCTACTACTACTGCTGATTTTAACCGTTGGGAAATTGAAGTGTTTGAATTCCACAAGTGTTTTTATGTTACCACCTCCTGCCGGCCCAAGTACCCAAATAAGGCTCTGACCTGAACTTGTTTTGGTGGTGGAAAAGAAGCTTGCTGTGTTTCTTTTTGGTTTTCTGTACCCCAGATTTGTGAGATCCACTTTTTATTCTTCACTGTTAACATATCTTAACGTGGAAGTGAAGACGTGAAGACACGCCAGACAGATGTGACATGGAGAAGATGAGAAATGAAATGACTAGCTCTTGGAGCTAAGGCACCAGGATATTATAACCTGTAGATCCTGTCAGAAATAAATATGCAAACTCTAATACTTCTAAAAAAAAAAGTTTCAAAGTGACTTCTGCACATACAAATGACAGCTTTTGTATATGTCATAATCCCTAGTACTCAAAGTCCACCTGGAGCTCTTCAGAGTGGCTCCATGTCTGGGCTTCTAAGATATTCCTGAAATCTATGACAGTCCAGTGCTTTCGGATCCTTTAAGAGAGCAAACTGTGCAAACTGCTCAATGATGACAAACACCAGAAATTAAGGTTGTTGGCCAGAAATTTGTACTAGTTGCAATTTCAGAGACTCTGTTTTTCTGTGCTTTTTGCCAGAGACTTATTTTTAATATCTTCCTACCAAAGAGGAAAAGATAGAAACCTGAAATAATAGTTAAATTCATGGGGACCTGCTCTGTCAGCAACCACAGCCCTTCCTCCAATTCCTATCAGCAGATGGACAATAAACGAGCTTGTTTTCCCCCACAGCAGACTTGCAAGTTGGTTTCTGCTCCCTCCTTCTCCAGTGCAGGGGCATGTACGCCTTTGGGGGCCTTTGTTTGGGGAGTGGATTGAATCCTCTTGCCTCCAGTAACTTGCCCCGGAGATCCTCACCTTCTGCCCACATCAGAACATTCCCATCGTTCCCAACAGTTGAAGTTCACAAATGTCTAATTTACCCATGAGTAGCAGGAGCATTTGTATCATGCTGCTTTTAAGATTTTCATCTTTCTCCCACTTGATCTTAATCCGGACAACCGTAGACTGTTTAGACTAAGAACTTCCCCATAAGCTACTTGCAACATAAAAGCTGAGATGTAGCAAATAAGAATTCGACTTCTTTTTTTTTTATCTTTCCATTCAGAGACTTAAAACAACTTTAACATTTTTATTAAATAAAAGCAATGTAATCACTTCAGATGACGTAACATAATAGACATCAAAGATACACACAAATAAGATACGGATTGCTGTCGTTGACTTACATGAAAGTATGCGTGCTCCCATTTGGATTTTGTTTTACACGCACAGGCTATATACAACAGATTTGCTTATTCGAGTCAGATGTAGCTTTTGGCAAACAACTCTTATATTTTAGGTGGCCCATTTAAAACATTTTTTAAAAGCTTTCACCTTATCTGCTGATTCAGTTTAAATTAGGGTCAACTGTGTTGTTTTTCGTTTTGTAAAAATATTCCTAGTCCCTTTCAGTGCCTGAAGCCCCACTTTTATATAGATTTCTCACCTGTTTGCAGGAGGGAGGTGAGCCTACTGGTTCAGAACTGTGGGGGGTCAGGAATAACACAGTACCTGTCTTTTCAGAGGGCAGTTGTGTCCCGCTGATAATGAGTCTGGAGGTGGGAATGAGTTCACACTAACCTCTGGAAGATTCTTCGACTTCTAGAGTTATGGGCCATTCACCCCTACCCCACCTTAGAAAAATGAAATTTTGGAATAGCATCTTTGAAACAGCTCGGCATGCCAGCCTACCATCCTGGAACGTGTACCACTTCATTATCAAATTTCCAGAACCCTTGAAGCTTGCATTCCAAGGCAATGAGGCCTAACTACAATTCTGTCACAGGCGACAGTTTCCACGGTGCCTGAAGATCAAAGCCAGGGGACATGGGCTAGGGCAACAGGTGAGTGTGTTCCCGAGGAGCATGGTGGGGGCAGCGCAGGAGCAAAGGCTCCGCACCATCCTGCAGGCTGCCTCACCAGACTCAGAGCAAAACAGGTGTGGGCTGCAGGTGGGATCAAAGGAACGTTTGGATATGAATTTGATAGAACGAGTTGGCCCATTTGTGAGAGTCACACTGTAGTGCCTCAAAGCCATGACTTAATTATCATTTACCAAGAATACTTTATTAGGGACGTAGGAGGCAAATGGGTGAGCACCTAATTGCACCTTGTCTAACTTGAACATGAAGCCGGCACCTTTTCTCACATGCTACCTCTTTGAGATAACCCATCTGGAACTGACTCTGTCCTTCAAATGAATGTTTCTTGTGACCATTCTAAACTTTTCCCATCAGAAGGAATGTGACAGAAGCTGGGAGAGGACTGATCTGTTGAATTATGCCCAATCCTACTGTGTGTATATAAAAGAGAAAGGGTTATGCAAGCAAACAGTTGTGGGTTGTTTTATGTTTCAGTGAAAGGAGAGAAGACCCAAGAATGCCACAAAGGACCCTGGGGTTCAAAATATTTAGAAACTTCCTTTACTCCCCAAACAAAACCAGAATGGTAAAGGGAGATGCAGAAATTAGGAACAGGTTTCCAAGAGAATTGGCTGACTTTGCGGCTCAACAAACTGGTGTTTTTGACGCAAAAGGCGACAACTGGTTTCGTCCCCTTCTTCTCTGTGGTGTTTGAGACTCGGAGAGGGAGCTATGTATCCCGAGAGCATAAAACATAATTTATTGTCTCCCAGGGTTGAAATGTCCCCACATGGTGCCAAGAGCATGTTCCAGAAAGCAGTGACGTTTCAGGAAGAAATCATTGTTTTGGTAAGGTGTTGCCTATGTCCCGTCCTCAACCTGGTGCCAAACAGAAACTGGGCAAATAAAACAAGATAAGAAGAGCTACTGAAGCATCAGAATGCTTGATTCCAACAGTTAGCTCATCTCTGAGCAGGCCTTTTGTGCAGCATGTAATGGTTTCAGAATCAGCAAAGATGTAGAAGGCTCGGGCCAAAGTCTAAGTCTGGGCTCTGAGTATTTTACGAAAGCTTTATCGAGCAGCTTCTGTGTCAGGCCCTGTGCTAGGGGGCATGGACCCCAGGAGCATGCCCTCAAGCCCCTGTGCCCTGAGGAGCCCATGGTACAGAGCCCTGCAGATCCCTTTCCATGCTAAGGAAGCATAAAGGAGAACAGATGTGCCAGGAGAGCACCAGGAAGGAGGAAAGGTTAACTGTTCAGTGGAGCTTCAAAGATGCGTGAGAAAGAGACAAGCCCTTTAAGGCAGAGGAAATGGGACCATTATAATTTTTAGTTCCCTCTGCTTGGAATATTCTTCTGAGTTTTGACGGAGCTCCTGTCTTTAAGACGCAGGTCTCTATGCTCAGATGGCCTCTCTTCAGAGCGCCCTCTCTCAGCCTGCTCCTCTGTCCTTCTCCAAAGGTCACAGCTTTATTTTCTCTATGGTACTTATCACTATAGGACTTTTAGATGACTTTTAATTTTTCTATTTACTATTTGCTCATTGTAGCTCCTATTGCAAGACGTAGTCTCCAGGAGGGAGGGCACTTTGCTTCTCTTGTCCATCTTAGTATCTCGAACAGCCAGGGTGTCTGGCACAGCGTCACTGATCAATAAATGTTTGTGTAACTACTAAAGAATTCAGTGGTACTATATTAGTTTGTTTTTAACAGGAAATTGTTTTAATCACAGAGAAAAACAGGGCAAAACTATTTGCCAACGTAATAAAGAAGTGCTTTGATTTTAGCATCTCAAACAAGAATGATCTCAGCCTTATATATCACCATACACGTTTTAAAATTTCACACCAACCTAAAAACCCAAAAGTAAGGGGCTCACTAGCTTCCTTTAGCCTCCTCCACATGCTTTTTGACAAAAGACAGTATAATTGGGCAATTTCATTGATATAAATTCCTGTCTGAATAGCTTCAGAGCAAATATTTTATTTTCATAGCTTAATACTGTTTGAGGAGGAAAGAAGGAAAAAAGGTTTTTTGGGTTTTTTTTTTTTTTTTGGTGTGTGTTCTTACAGACTCAAGAAAGCATATTGCATTCTAAAGCTTTATTTTATTTTCAGCTCATTAACTTAAGGATGAAAACCAAAAGATTCAGATTCAAGTTCTGCCTTTATTTATCATCTTCCGTCTAATGCTGAGGGAAAGAGGGTCTCTCATGTTGGTTTCCCTAGCTACAAAATTAGGATAATAATAGCTTCCCTCCCCTATCTCAGCAAGATGCTGAGAAGGTTAGAAAAAAAAAATATATATATATATATATCACCTTTTTAATTAGTGTAGAAACTCTGCGATTTTACCGAAGGTGTGACGTTCACACAGAATAGTATTCATGTTCACTTCCTGCAATATGTTAATGGAAAGAAGTGTTGGAAATCCAGCTGCTGAGAGAAAACACAAGCCACAGAATCCTCTGTGTGATTGATGGGGTTGCAAAGAATCAATGATAATAGTATACACATTGGGCTTGGTGGGGATTTTCCTTCTAAAGAAGTTAAGTATTTTATAAATATTATCTCTTTCATCCTTTTAAACTTCCTGTGATGTGGCATTTATTACTCTCAGCTTCCAGATGGACAACTAACCACAGAGAAATGTATGATCTTCCCAAAGGCACATGATGGCTGAGTGTCAGTGCGCTCAGCTAAATGGGCTTTGATGGATTGAGTCACTCTCTCATTTGCTTATGCACTCGATCACTCAACAGAAAATGTGGAGAATCCCTTTTGGGTTAGGCACCACACTCAGGACCCGGGCTAGAGGGTGGGGAGGTGGCAACAGGGATGAGTGGGGCACCCTGACCACCATGGAAGTGAGAAGACCAGAGAGGCCAGCACAATATACCATGGGGAAAAGAGCGCTCTATTACAGAGGTGTGAATTGTCGTGACACACGTGGAGGTACATATCACATATGCACCTTCAGTCCAGCCAGTACCACTCAGTAAAACCCAGTTTAAAGACAAGTAAGAAGTGTGTACCGGCTGTGCGTCCTCCAGCAAATACATGCAAGTGTCAATGCATATGTGTCAGAAGATAAATAAGGAAGTGTTAAGCCATTAAGACAGTATATCAGTATGTAAAATTATGGGTCATTTTTCACTTCCTTTTTTATGCCTTCATGTGTTTTCTGAACATTTTTGCAGTAAGTATGTACTAAGTTTTTAGCGGAAACAGGTCACTTTCCCGATTTCAAATATCATGTTTATTGACAAATGTATCAACCAGTGTAAGATAGAAGTGGTTAAAATAAGAAGCAGGTGTTTCTTCTTAGTCTCAACTCTCAGAAATAACCACCAGAATCAATGTGTTTTGTAGAAAACCTCATTTTTTATTCATGTACATATATATTTTAAAAAGGAGAGGGCAGCCCGGGTGGCTCAGCGGTTTAGCGCCGCCTTCAGCCCAGGGCGTGATCCTGGAGACCCGGAATCGAGTCCCACGTCGGGCTCCCTGCATGGAGCCTGCTTCTCCCTCTGCCTGTGTCTCTGCCTCTCTCCCTCTCTCCTCTCTGTGTTTCTCATGAATAAATAAATAAAATCTTTAAAAAAAAAAAAAGGAGATTATCACCAGAATTCTGTCACAAAATTATACACACCTTTCCAGGTTAATATATCATGCCCTATTTCATTTTTTTAAGTGGATAGAATGAAATATATGTAACCGAATTCCTATTACTAGACTTAAAGTTCTTCCTCCTTCCTTCTTATTCTCTTTTCTTTCTTTCTTTCTTTCTTTCTTTCTTTCTTTCTTTCTTTCTTATTTCTTTCTTTCTTTCTTTTCTTCCTTTCTTCCTTCTTCCTTTCATCCTTCTTTCTTTTAACTGGCAAGTTGACATTACCCACCCCTGTACATATATCTTTTGGAACTTGTCAGATTATTTCATAAAGATAAAATCTTAGAGGCAGAATGAATAAGTCAAAGAGCACTTACACCTTAAATATTGATATGTATTATTGCCAAATCATCCTCTGAAGAAAAAGTGTATTAAAATACACATTGCCACCAACTGTGGCACATCCTTGCTGTATCATATTTCTCAACTTCCACACACCCTTGCTGTATCATATTTCTCACTTTTGCCTGTCTATGTGAAAAAGAAATTTCATTGCTTAAATTTGCATAAACTCATCATTGATTTGAGTATCCCTTCACATGTTTATTTATTGGCTCTTTGCATTCCTTCTGAAATGATTTGCCTATTCATGTCTCTGCCCTTTTGCTTCAGAAATTTTGTCTTCTTGGTATTGATTTCCAATAGATTTTTATATATTAAGAACAGGAACTAGTTGCCTATCACATATGTAGCAAATAATTGCTAAAGCAGTGTAAATGAAACAAAAAAAACTTCTAAATGAGTACAGCTATTATTTTCAAATTTGGAAAAATAAATCACATGCAATTACTTTAAACAGGATACTATAAGAATCAAGTTGATCAGTGTTCCAAGAAGTTAGAAACATGATTTAAATTTTTTAAATGACCTGAGAAGCAGAGAAACGCAGATGAATCAAATAAATAAACAGAAGTATCTGGAAGACTGATTCTTCTAAAACACATAGAAAATGTGAAATTACTTCTTGAGGGAAAGTTTTAACAAAAATAATAGATCCAGTAGTTTAACCATAAATCTACAAGGTGTTTTTAAAAAGGCAATAAGCAGAGGAATGAGGAAAAGAAATTATTTTAAAAGGGAAAAGAACATTTCTCAGAACTTAAGATCAGAGAGGGAGAAATTCCTGAATAAAATATAAAAACAAGCAAAGAAAAAAAAAACAATTTTATCTATAAATTACCAAATTCCAAGTAAATTGAATAATAATCATAATTTTTAAAACTTTTTATCATTTTCTTATTACAAATGTTGACAACTAACTCGAAAATGTACCGGGAAAAATATCTTTTGATGAAGACCACTTGAAAGGAGGATTTTTTTTTAAGATTTTGCTTGTTTGTTTATGTATGTATTTTAGAGAGAGAGAGAAAAAGCACATGTATGCAAGTGGGAGGGAGAGGCAGAGGGAGAAGGAGATGGAAAGAATCTCAAGCAGACTCCACACTAAGTGAGGACCCTGATGTGGGTCTCAATCTCATGACTCAGAGATCATGACCTAAAACCAAACTAACAGTCAAACACTTAACCACCAGAGCCACCCAGACACCCCAAGTGGGATTTATTTAAAAATCAAATGAAATATAAGTCAATGTAAGTTAAAACAATGTCTTATTTGTGCAGAAATAAGAAATCAATGGAGCAATTGGATGAATGATAAACTGACCTATGGTAGGCAGAAGATTTTGTAATATGAAACTTCAAACATTTTTAAACTGATCACTCAGTAATCAGTGACATTGCATAATTTGTTCCTTATTTGGAAAATCTAATCCTTCTTTGGATTTCCACCTCAGATCATACACAAAAATAAATTCTAAACGGTTAAAATTGGTAAGAAGTCAAAAGGAGAATCCATGTGATAGTGAAAAGTACAGGAGTACTTTTCTTTAGAATTTCAGAGTATGGGTGGCTTCTTCTGCAAAACACAAAATTCTGAAGCCACTAAAAAAATAAAGATAGAATGTATGGTCTGAAATTAAGTGTTATTAACACATGTGGTAGATTGAAGATGACCATACTTCAGTGCACTTCTGCCACTAAAGGGTTAAGTTCTATGATCCTTCCTCCTTGACTCTAGATGAATTCTTTTACTACTTGCAAAATAGAATTCGCTGAAAGTGATGCTAAGCCAGGTTCTGAGCCTAAGCCTTAAGAGAATGGGAGCTTCCAAATCCTGTATCTTAGGACAGGTACATACAGCTCATATGCTGTGAAAATCTAAGTCATATAGAGAAGCCACTTGGAGACACCTTTGGCAACAGCTCTTAAAGAGTCCACGGCCAACAGCCAGCCAGCCTGGATATCTAGCCCAATCGAGCCTTCAGATAACTCTGATCCCAAGTCCTGAGCTCAGTGATTCCAAGTGAGAACTACTCATCTGAGCCCAGGCAACCATAGAACTGTGAAAGATAATAATTACATGTGGTCCTAAGGCACTACATTTTAGTATTTTTTTAAAGCAAGACTGGATCATTGAAACACAATTTCGTACTGCACATGGAGTGCTTCCATAAATTCCAAAATAGGTGACATCAGCTCTGGGACCCAATGGTGGAGAGAAGATGGAAGACTTTTGAGAACACTTTTAGAGAAGGTAGAAGAGCCTTGAGACAACTGTTGATGGGACTTGATGATAGTGAAACTATTTGTACTGGAGACTAGAGAAAAGGTGACCCTGGTCAATAACATTGTCACCGATGGTAATGTGAAAAATAGAAAATATATATAATGAATGTGCTGATGGATTTGGCTAAGGATATTTCTAATCAGAATGTGCCAACTATTTTTTAATCATGTGTGAAAAAGATAGCTACCCTATTTCTTTTTGAAAAAGAACTTCAGTTTTCAAGCTGAATTTCAAGAAAGTAAATTGAAGGCAATGCTTACTGAGATAGAAAATTAAACTATCTCTCATCCTGAGTTGCTCCAGATGTCAAAAGACTCAAAAAATAAGAAATGGCTTTGGGACAAATATGAAATCCAGAGCACTATCAGTAAAGCATGGCTTAAGAGTAATGACTTTAATAGGGTGCTATACTGTTATATTACCTTTTGGTGAGCCCTCAGAGTGTTTTATGTGTATACCTACTAGGGCCTCAAATAGTCCTAATGTCACTACCCATAGATCTTCACTCTTAGACAATAGGTATTATAAGAGTCTTCAGTGCATGCCTCAAAGACATTTCCAACTAAGCAAAAACCTTTGAAAATCTTAAGGATATTGTTTGACAGTGCCCTGACTCTCAGCTCAAAAAAATAGCTTACACTGGAAAAATGTGAGTATGGCTTTTCTCTAATGATATATAATTTGATCTGAAAGGAATCTACAAACTTTTAGAGAAAATCATATTAGCTTTGACTGATTGGGTTGGGATAGTACAAAACTTAAAGAGCCTTTGGATACCCCATCCCCAAACTACAATGGGCAGAAAGAAGGGAGAGGAAACATTCAGATGTGAACAGTCTATATTTTGTGGAAGAAGAAAGATGATGTGAAGGAAGAAACAAGAAACCAGGGCCTAAAGCCAAAAACCATGGAGAATCATTCCCAGGAAACAGAACAATTCAAAGAATTGGCAATATGTGCCCAGCTGGATTTCATAATTGCTATGGACCAATGACTGCCATGTGCCTCCTATTTTCCTCACTTTTGAATGGGAATGCCATTTGTGGTTTCTCTATGCCTGTCCAACATTGTATATCTAATGTGTGTGTGTGGAGATAACTTTCCTCTTTGGTTCACAGGTCTTTGAATGGAGAGGGCCCACACCCAAAGAGCCCCATTCACACCTGGGCCTGATTTAGATGATAAAAGCCTGAACTCTGAATGTGAACTTGAAGCCATGATGATATAAATGAGGCTTTAGGTAGGAGAGGGAGGAGAGTGTTAGGAAGTAGGGGAGGGGAGCAGTGTAAATTTTGCATGTGGGAGATTTTTAAAAATGTAAATAATTGTGGTAAGAGAGTAGAGTGCAGGGGGGGATTAAAGTGGGTCACAATTTTTTTCAATATTCTTCCTGTCCCCTCCCTTGAAGTCAGGTGGGCTCGCTGACTGCTTAGAACAACAGATTCTAGCAAAAGTGATGCTTTGTCACTTTTCACACCCAGGATTGAAGAGACTGGCCATTGTGTATTTTGTCTCTTGGACTGCTTGTATTAGAAATGAGCCACCATGCTGTGAGGACCCAAACCACCTGGACAGATTACATTAGATTAAACTCATGTGTAGAACATGTTAACTGGCAGCCCCAACTGAGCCGCCAGCAGAGCTTTCAGGGTAGTAACATCAACTGCCACCCTGTGCGGGAGCCTTCGGGGGGTCAAGCCTTTAGATGATGCTCCTCTCGGTAGCTGCTTGATGGCGGGTACACAAAGACTAAGCAAGAAAACCTCAGAGCTATCCCCAGTCAGCTCACAGAACTGTATGAGATAGTATCTTGTTAATTTGTTAGGTAGATCACAAAGAATTAGTGCCCATAATATGTAGAGAGCTGTTGCAAGTCAGTAAAAAAGAAAAAGAACTCAATACAAAAAGTGGGCAAGCAATATAGTAAGGCAATTCCCAGAAAAAACTACAAATGATAAACAAGCCTGTAGAAAAATGCTCATAAGCTATGAGAGAAATACAAATTAAGACAAAGGAGACAACTGTTTTCTTCTATCTGCTTGGTGGAAATTAAAATGACAAACCTAATTTCAGTGGTTGCTTTGGAAAACTGATAGGTTTATCAACTAGTATGACAATGTATGTACTTTTATGGAAAGCAACTTGAATTTTATTAAGATGTATTCATTTATTTTAGAGAGAGAGAGAGCATGAGTGGGGGAAGGGGTGGAGAAAGAGGGAGAGAAGCAGACTCCCTACTGAATGCAGAGCCCGACAAGGGGTTTGATCTTGAGACCCTAACGTCATGACCTGAGCTGAAACCAAGAGTCGGACACTTAACTAACTGAGCCAACTAGGAGCCACAGATTTTTTAATTTAATTCACATATTCTTAATTTTAGCATTTCTTCTAGTAGAACTCTAGCCTTTAGGAAAAATATACATACACACATACATATACACGTACATATGTATATATGAACAGAGATGTTCATTGTAGCACCTTTTACAATAATTAAAATTGAAAATGCAAAAATTATCAATCAGTAACTAATAAATAATGATATATTCATACTATATGAGGATTTAAAAGAATGAGATGTGTGTACATTATTGACAGGGAAGGATATCCATAATGCATTTTTAAATAAAAAGGATAATTGCAGAAGAACATATATAAAGTAATCCCATTTATGTTTTAAAAAGTGCGGGTATTCATGTCTATTTGCATACATTTGCATACATATATAAAAGAAAAACTCTGGAATGATTCACGGCAAATTATTACTAACAATAGAAATGGAGGAGACTTCATCTTGGCAGATGACGGTGCTTGTGCTTCTACATGGTTAACATCTGCAGTGAGCAGAGAGTTGAGAGTTAGCTCTAACATTTCAAAATGTCCCCATCCCACCATCACCAAACAGCACACAACAGAGGAGGAAGAATGTGCAGCATACAGACATTTGTTGAGAGAAAAATAGAATCCAGTAGACAAGGAAACTTGTCCAAATGTTGAGCAGAACACACAGGAGCCAGGAGGATGGAGAAGTTGCTGGAGTCGTTTCAATCAGGTCTCACAGAGAAGAAGGGAAAATGCTCCAGAGCACAAGGATGGGGCGTGGGAGCTGCAGCTATGCCTGGGACCATGGACTGGCCTTAGAAGACCGCCAGCAGGAGATCTTCCAGGTGGAGTGACCCAGCCAGCAGAAGCATGGCAGTTGCAGAAAACACACAGGCTCCACTTCCACAGAAATTTTTGTGTCTCCCATTTTCACCAATACAATGAAGTGTAACAGGATAAAGAATTATATTTACATATAAAATTTAGCCCGGATATAGCTTTTGCTGTTTACAAAGCACCCACTAACCAGAATAATTTCCTCTCATCGACCTCTTCAGCCCCCTTCCAGACTGTAGATTTGCTCTATCATCCTGTCTCCTGCCCTTTTACCCCCAACAGGCCTGTGCGGGGCCATAATGCACATCCGAGTTTAGCTCCTGAAGGTCATCCCAATGAAAGGAGACAGGCTTGAAGTTTCACTGACTTGAACTTTTCCTTATACAACAAAAAAGAAACAGCACAGGGAGACTTAGATCCTTACAAGATAGTTTCCCCAGAAGATGAGCCCTTTGCTCCTAATCCAGTCCTCCTGCTTTTGGATTTTACCCAGCACCACATGCACCCCCTTCAATCTTCTCCAACAGGAACAAATTCTCCCTTTCTGGAAAATACCACTCACAGGAGGGGGTTTTGAGGGTTGTTTGGGTTCTTTGCCCATGAACAAGGAAGGATGCGGTCTCCTCATTCTGGATGAGTCTTTCACCATGACAGGTAATTCCCTTGTTAGGAACCTACTAGTTAAATACATGTATTAAAATATTAAGCCATGGAAGTAGCATCACCTAATTCTACTCTGGGGAGAAAATGGAGTATTTTGCTCCTATCAGAGTTCTGGCTTCAAGGAATGATAAATTCTCCCAAGAAGGGATGCCTGGGTGGCTCAGTGGTTGAGTGTCTGCCTTCGGCTCCGGGTGTGATCTTGGGTCTGAGATCAAGTCTTGCACCTGGCTCCTTGCAGGGAGCCTGCTTCTCCCTCTGCCTGTGTCTCTGCGTGTTTTTCATAAATAAATAAATAAATAAATAAATAAATAAATCTTAAAAGAAACATTCTCCCAAGAAGAACTCTGCCCCTGGTCCTATGCAGCCTGCAGCCTCCAAGCGAAGTCATGCCAGCTTCTTCCGGGTCTCGTCTACCTGCAGCAATGGCAACAGCTGCCACTGCATTGCATTTACCATCTAGTGTACGCTGGGAGCCATCTGCCAGTTCCTGTCACCATGTGACTATCACAAAGCCCTTGTACGCTGTGACAAATGTGATTTCTCCCTGGCTCTGACATGGCCTGTTCAGGCAATGACTATTTTTAGGCAGAGGTTCTAGTCCCTGGTTTCATTACCACCCTGTATTTTAGTGCTCCATTTGGCTTGCAGAACCTAACCATGCCCAACAAATTCCCACAGGGTTTTTTGCAGAAAGGCAAACCAACACCCACTCCTGAATTAATGAAGCCCTCTTGCTGTCAATGGAGCTTTAATGGACTTCACCATCCCCTGTATTTTCACACCCAGAACAGAAAGTCATACAAAAGTAACTTAATTCAGGGATGACCTTTGAGTTCACTGCCTGGCAGTGTTGTAAATCTTGTGCAGCGGCAGGTTTATTCCTTTGCCCATGATTTCCATAGGCAGCTTCACCTTTATGTGTGGCAAGGACTTAAAAATGGTTGCAAAAATGTTACCACTGTGTAAAGTGGACGATAGTCATTGCATTTTATCAACCCTGGTGATGACTTCTCCCTATTCATTCCCCCAATTTTGCATTTTGCTAGACTATCTTTCAAAAAGATGGTGTCCCCATGGTACATAGTATTTCAAGTCACTAGAAAGAAAAATAATCTCTATTCTGTTCTCTTCATTGAAACACCTTTTTGGTGATTTTCTAAGGCTCAAAAGCTGCCAAACTCAGGGCTTTTCTTTACTTCTTAATTTTTCTTCTATCTTCTTAAGTCATCTCCTAATCAGTTCTAATTCTCATGTTTTAAATTAAATGTAGGGGCACCTGGGTGGCTCAGACTATGAAGGGTTTTCTGCTCAGGTCATGGTCTCGGGGTCCTGGGATTGAGGCTGGTGGTGGGCTTCTTGCTCAGTGAGGAGTCTGCTTCTCCCTCTCTGCTCCTCTCCCCCTGGTCTCTCTCTCAAATAAATAAATAAAATTTTTCAAAAAATATAAATAAATAAAACTAAATGCAAATGTGTCAGGTGAGGTTGAGATGAACAAAATCTCCACAGTGGAGGTGGGTGATTAAGAGTAAGGTTTTGGAATCCCTGGCTGGCTCAGCAGTTTAGCACTGTCCTCTGCCCAGGGCGTGATCCTGGAAACCAGGGATCGAGTCCCATGTCAGTCTCCCTGCATGGAGCCTGCTTTGCCCTCTGCCTGTGTCTCTGCCTCTGTATCTCTCTCTCTCTTTCTCTCTGTCTCTCATGAATAGATAGAATCTTTAAAGAAAAAAAAAGGTTTCATGGGTCAAATATAAACTGATAGGAAACAATGGATTTCCAGACTGTCCCCGTCTCACTACTTCTCTCCACAGATATGGTTTATCACTTGCCTTTTGTGGAAAATTGAGTAAATTGGGATGTACAACAGGGAGCACTGAATTTTCTGCCTCTTGAGATGTTCCCAGCTAGTGGGAGAGACCATCGAGTTTAAGAAAAATTGCAATATTTTGTTATACTAGCTGTGAGAAATGATATAATGTGTTTGGGCAGCAATTAGGAGAAGCAAGCAGAAGAGGCAACACATCATGGCTGTATCTCCAGCATCCATTCTCCTGTGTCTGGAGACAGCATCCTTCCTTGCATGGAGAGCTGCTCCATCAGTGGCTCCAGCCACCCCCCCCCACTTCCTCCCCTCCATCAACCGCAGTGGGCAGATAACCCGAGAATGGCCCCCACCCTCCTGGCCATACTGATTAGTCCAGGATGAGCACATGACCCAAAGTGGACCAGTCAGAAACACTTCTTGAGATTTTCTTCACAGATGCTAAAAGAGAAACGTCATCATATTAGCCAATAAGTGTACATTTTTATTAGGTGTATTTGAATCGGGTTTTGTTCCCTTACAATTGAGTGAATTCTGACTAGCACGGAGGCATTCTAGGAAGAGAACAACCCGTGATGGCAAGAACATGGTACATCCATAGTATAGCAGATACAGAGAAAAGGTATCTGTACCCTCCCATTCCAACCCATCATTTTGACCATATTATTTGGATATTTTGAGGCTGCTATTTTAATCCTGTTGCTTCTTCTGTGTTCTGCCAAAACCTGGACTGTAAATATGTGGTAGACAAAATGGTAGGATATACAAAAAAGAAAAAGATTATTAACACAATAAATCATCTGACCATTCTGGACAATCTTAGAATATCTGTAAGAATTGTTTAATATAGCCTCCTGAATTAAATGAAGATACACCTAATAAGGTTTTCATTCAATTCATAATAAAAATATTGAAAATTATAATGAACAAAATTAAAAATTTAATAAGGGCTCAACCTAGATGTAAAATTTTAATCTAAAACTTTCACCAAGAGAAAAACAGACTCAGTAGAAATGACAGGTACAACATAGGTCTTACAATGGAAGAAAATTGAATTAGAAATCTTAATTTTGTGAAATACTGTTCTAAGTACTCTGATACAGAGATGCCTGATTAATAAATCAAATATCAAGTACAAAATTGACACAGAGATAATTTTCCCAATGAGATTACTTCAATTAAATTAAAAGATTCAGAATAAACTGTATACAATTCAATTGTGCCACATAAACATTTAGACAAGCAATCATTTGGTTTACTGTATCAGTGAGAGAAAACATTCCCTCGATAAAAGCTCACCTTGAAGTTAATTCAGTGGGATTCGAACCTATTGATTCCATATGTACATCAATTTGGCTGAAGTGTACATTCCAAGGGAAAAAGTCTCAAAACAAATGAAGCTATAGGAATGGAAGGATGCAGATTACAAAGGATCAGGCATGCCATGCTTGAGGCTTTGACTTTATCCTGAAGACTATGAATCACTTTCAAAAAGGGAGTAACCCGATCACCTCTTCGTCAAGTCAAATCCCTCTAGTAGTTCTGTGGAGAGAGAAGTACAGAGGAGAAAGATCCGAGGCCAGGAGACTAATGAGGATCTGATCCAGTAATCCCAGCACGATTTAGTGAGTGTCCCAGTCTAGGAAGGGGCAGAGGGAATAGAGGGAAGGAAGGAGATGCAAGAGCCATTATGTCAGTGAATTTGACAGGACTCAAAGACTAATAGAACAAGAAGAAGAGCGAGAATGAAAAATCACTCCCAGGATTCTAATCTGTGCACTTGGACACCTTTTACCAAGAAAGAAAATAAAATAAGAGGAATGGTTCTGGTATGGTGATGAGTTCATTTTGGATGACCAAGTGTGAGGTGAGTGGAGACGCCCATTCCTCAGCCTGACCCTAGCACTCAGGAGGGAGGTGTGGGCTTGAAGCAAGGTAGTCCGGTGTATCAGCATATAGTTTATAGAGGAAGCCATTGGAGACCATCAGTTCATCTACAAAGACAAGAAACAAGGAAAACAGAATTAAGAGGGGAAACCTGATTTTTGTTTGTTTAGTTTTTAATAGCTGTATAGGGCTGTCTACAGTATGCTTTATGCATTTTAATTGCTTAATCTTCATGACAAACGTATGAGATAAATACATCCTTGTCATCTTTCTCACAGTTGAAGAAATCGAGGCCCAGATAGGTAAAGTATTCTGTGCATGGTAACACATCCAGTAAATGGCTCATTGAGGGTCTTGACCCATGTGATCCGGGGTCCATCTGTATTCTAACCAATGAGATGTACTGCTCCTGACTGTATTGAATACCATATAGAGGGATACCTGGGTGGTTCAACCATTGAGAGTCTGCCTTTGGCTCAGGGCGTGATCCCGGAGTCCCAGGATCGAGTCCCACATTGGGCTCCCTGCATGAAGCCTGCTTCTAACTCTCTCTATGTCTCTGCCTCTCTCTGTGTGTGCCTCTCATGAATAAATAAATGAAATCCAAAAAAAAAATATTTTTAAAAGATGAATAGCATATAGAAGGAACGGATGAAAGACATCCAAAAGAGAGAAACCAGAAGTCATGATCATGGGAGAAAGAGGGAAAAACAGTGGGTGGGATGTCACAGAATCTAATGAAGGGATGAGTTTTAAGGAGAAAGTGACCAAGAATACCAAGTATCTAAAAGGAACCTCAAATGTCAAGAGCTGGCAAATGGCCCCTGAGCTGTGATGGGTGGGCTTTCTGGTATTTTCTATGGAGAGTTAGAGGCAAAAGCCAGAAGACAGTAGACAGAAAAGAGAAAAGGAGGAGAGGAATTAAAAATGATAAGCACAGAAAACTCTGTCCTTTCCTTCATAGCTGAGTTTCTTTAAAGAGGTGAGAGTGGTGAAGAAGGACCCGAGGTCCATTTACATTGTGGCAGAAGAGAAGGACACAAGAAATCTTCAATAAAATAGTGCAGCTAGAGAGAAAGGAGACCTCATGTGGGAGGAGTTTATGCCAAGTCATTTTCATTTTACACCAGAAGTTGGAGATGAGCCTATTTGCCAAAAAGGAACAAGGTAAATGGTAAATGAAGAATTGTTATTTTTTTTTTTTGAGAGAGAGGGAGAGAAGGTAGGGAGGGCAGAGGGAGAGGAAGAGAGAGAATCTTAAGTAGGTTCCATGTCCAGCGTGGAGCCTGATGTGGGGCTCTATCTCACAACCCTGAGATCATGAGCTGAGCCGATATCAAGAGTCAGAGGCTTGGGCAGCCTTTTAGCACCGCCTTTGGCCCACGCCTTTGGTGTGATTCTGGAGACCCGGGATGGAGTCTCGCGCCAGGCTCCCTGCATGGAGCCTGCTTCTCCCTCTGCCTGTGTCTCTGCCTCTCTCTCTCTCTCTCTCTCTCTCTCTCTCTGTGTCTCTCATAAATAAATAAAATCTTTAAAAAAAATCAGCGGCTTAACTGAGAGAGTACCCCAGGTGCCCCAAGAGGTAGATAATTTAAAAAGAATACTAACATGTGGGGATTAGGAGAAAGAATAGGCTAGAGATGTTTTCCTTAAAGTGATAGCACCCTATGATGCTGAGAGGGAAGCCATAGGTCATGGTTAGCCAAGGATGGTCCCAATGGATACCTATTGGGTTCAGATCATTGTTTCTCTTTCAAAAGGGTCCCTGTTTGGAGGTTATAGGAACCCTAATATTAAGAGATGTTTTAAGAAAGAGATTTACAATAAATGGCCATTGTAAGAATGGAGGAGATTCCTTATATACAATGTGATCTTAGTGGGAACTCATGAGAGAACTCTGATAACTGGTAGGACAACCCTCTACACATTGATCTCTAAGCAATTTAGAGCAAAATTTATGGCACACTCCAAGCAAATATACAGAAGTTTGGCATATCTTTTGTGTTCTGACCTTATTATTTTTATGTCTGTAGTACTTTGCTTTTCAACCCTTAAATTTCTACTGTCATTTTAATTTTTTGCTTATTTTATAAAATATACATGGATTTGTAAAATACTTTAAATCTGTTCTGGAACTAGAGGCTCTGTTAAGTCTCTCATTCACTCTTTCTTTTTTTTTTTTTTCATTTTTTAAAATTAGTAAGTAGGACAGTATAAAAAGTGGAGCTTTGAAAAAACTCAACTGAGATATTGTTATTGTTTTAAGTTTCAGAAGATCTTTCTAATCTGTTAAAGAAAAAAATAACCTGGAAACAGAAATGTGAGCCTTATGGCTAGGTAAAGTGATAGGAACAAGAATCGTGACAAGATTCTAATGACCATTTCCTGAGCTGAAACAGGGAGCTATGGCAGATACTACCTATTTTCTAGAAGTGTCCTCTTGTCCTTCCTTCCTCAGTATATAGAAACCCAGTTTGCGGGGGAAAGTGTGTCCCTCTCCCAACTGTGCTAATTCTGCTTTACTTGGCCAGTAACTGGTTTAGGACCAAACACATATTCCCATTCTGACCAAGTAAGATGTCATGTGGGCACCTTCCTGAGAAGATATTTCTCCCTGATAGAAAGAGAACTGCTGTCCCATCCCACAAACATCCCTGTCTGTAGGTCACATTGTCTTTCTGCCTTAGATATCGTTGTAGGAATTCATGATGTTTGTAGCAGCTATGAGGACACTGAAAAAGAAGTGAAACCAGAGCCCTGAAACCATCCACCTGGAGGAGGCTGGCCATCTTGTTATAATGAGGAAATGACAGCCCTCTTTATCTAAGTCAGATATTAACACTTAAACCTGAAAGTATCTTGACATGCATAAGCATTCTAGATAGAAAACCAAAAGTCAGCCCTTAGGGGTCAGCTCAGGGGTTTCTGGAGGATCAGACAACTGAAATAATAATACATTATTAAAGAATTGTTTTTAAATAAAATAATTGTATATTGGACTTGCCACAAGACAAAAACCCTTGGTGGTAGGTTGATGGTTGTATTAAATTTTCTTTTTGCCTTTCCTCATTTTTAATTTGTTGTATTATCAGCATACATTAATTTGCCAATCATAAAACAAAGCAAATGCTATTTATAAAATAAAAGAATAGTCCCCACATTATCATTGGGTGTTAAACACCAATCAAGAACCAAAAACAGGAGGGATCCAGAAAGCAAACCTTAATCTGAGGGGATATTTTCCCAGCTTCTGGTTACAAAGGAATGCAAGACACAACTGCATTGATGGATATACATTTACCCAGCACATTCCACACAACATAGCTTTAAAGCAGTGCTATTCACTCTTCTTCCTCTCCATGTGGTTGTATAATTTCTATGTCTGGGATTGACTCTTCTTTCTTTGTATACAAACTATTCTCTGTCAATGCACAAAATCCTATGCAATCTCTAACTAGAGCCTATAAACATATTAAAAATATGAAAAGAAATTTGTTTTGTCATGGCTTTGTCAATGTCATATCTGTTAAACACCTATCAAGTTGCTTCATATGTAAAGCCATAACTTGTAACGAAGGTAAGTCATATTTCAGATTGTTTCTTCTCATCCACTTCTCATTCTACTGAAATATATTGAGTAAAAGAGAATAGTCTGCTTTTAAACCCCTGGATTGATAATGAAATCACAATATAGCTTTTATGACCATTTGAAGGCTTATTAGGTGACGCCATCTGAGGAATTCTATTATTACTGTCACTGTAGAAGCAGAATATATGGCTCAAACAAGACTTAAGAATCCTTCCAAATTGATGGTACTTTAAGTGATATATTTTTTTAAGCGATAGCTTTTAGGAGTTCATACACTACATGTTTAGAAATGGTGTTTCCATAAAACCTCTAGACTGAAAATAGAATTCTTCAATGAATACATAGGCAATCAATAAAATTCCATATTATTAATTCACCTGACAGTACATTGATGCTTTTTACAATATACTACTCAGATAGTGAAGAAGATAGCAGAGGGGGTAGCTATCTTTTCATTTAAATTGGTGCTTGAGCTTTGCAATTACTTCAAATGTCATTGCTGATATTTGAAGAGATTTCTAGTGGAATTTTTCTCAAGTTGGGTATTTGACTGATACGATTAACCTTAGGCCCATCTTGATGCCACTAGACTCTATGATGAAAAAACTAATTTTATCTTACAATGTGTGCCAGACTTTCAACTGATAAGGAAACTAGACTCAAAGGATTGTTCTGGGGCAAAGATCATGATAGTAATGATTAGTTTTTAGATAATGAGCAGATCTTTGTTATTAAGTTAGTTCACTTTTGCAATACTCTTCTTCAAAAGTACATTAAAGCAAATAAAAATATGCAATCAGTTTTGAAATATTTAGTAAGCAAAACAGGAAAACTCTTTTTTCAAAAAAAGAAAAAAGAGTTGTTGCATATTATACTCATTAATAAGGGACAATGTAATCGAACACGGTATACAGAAGACATTCATCAGTAAACCAGTTTATTTAGCTCTTTTGGTTAAAAAGGGTCTTTGGAAAACATTTTAAATTTTTAAAAGTTTCCTCTTAACAGTTTCACATTAATATTTGTTGATGATCTCCTTCATTTACGTTCATTATGACCTTGCAGCGCCTGAGAAGACACTTTTAAACATACCTCTCTTTAACTTATTTTCAGTGACACCAACAGGCAGAGGCTAACACATTCCCATATACAAATGGTCCCCAACTTATGACAGTTCGACTTAGGATTTTCTGACTTTATGATGGCTTAAAAGCCATACACGTTCAGTGAAAACCATACTTGGAAGTTTGAATTTGGATCCTCTCCTGGGTTACTTATGTGTGGTTTGATCCTCTCTTCTGATGCTGAGCAGCGTAGCTCCCAGTCAGCCACTTGATCACAAGGGTAAACCACCAGTCTGTACCTATATAGCCATTCTGTTTGCTTTCAATACAGTAATCAAGAAAGTACATGAGATATTCAATACTTTGTTATAAAATAGGCTTTGCATTAGTTGCTTTTGCTCAACTGTAGGCTAACAGAAATGTTCTAAGCATGTTTAAGGTAGGCTAAGCTAAGCTATGGTGTTCAGGAGGTTGGCATATTAAATGCATTTTCGACTTTCAGTATTTTCAACTTACGATGGGTTTATCAGGATGCAAGATCTGTAATTTTAACTGATTTAAAAAAATACCTGAATACTTCACTGAGTGTCAGAGATTCTGTATGTCTTACTTGACAAGTTTCCTTTCAATTAGTCTAAAATACAAAAACAGTTCATGTTTGGCTTACTAGGTAACTCTGTTTAAGGAAACCAAATAAAGAACAAATGTTGGAAATTTGGAAATAAAATAGGACTGTTGAGAAAAGAATAGTGTGAAAATTAACTGGCTTTCTGGACTAACAGTATTTCTCCAAATAGCACAGCTACTGACAAATTATAGATCCAACTGTGGGTATTAAATTCTCCCACAGTCACACAATGTTACTTTATCTTCTGAGGATAGAAGCAATCTTATAAAACATGACAATTAAAGTACTATAACAGAACTCAATAGTATTTAATACCTATGTCTTCAGAAGGGTGTGTTTTAGAAATTTTGATCATAATGCAATCTGCTCAAAGCTGTTAAAGTATGGATAATTTCACTCAATTTTCCAGCAGGTTTCTGCCTTGAATAAGTAAATAGTGGGTAATGGTTTGTGTCAAAGTCCTTGCAACACTCCATTAAACACAGAGCATGACAATCTGATCAGATGTCTCTTTTATAGTCAGAAACTGACTTGTGACTTTGTGAGTTACTCAGCTACATCAGGTCACATCAAAAGTCTCATCTTTTCATCTTGCCCAAATCCCTGATGGTTTTACATCTGACACATTTTGAATCTCAGTACTGTGACCTTACTCTTCAACCTGCATCTGATATAGTCTAAGTATTGCTAATGAAATAACTCAAAGTTATTATTTAAGGAGATGAACCGATAAGCAAATAATATCAACATTAATAGAATTTCAGATTTTTACACTATTTTCCATCAGTGTCTAGCCCAAATAAGTCAAAAGTATGGTTCGACTCATTATCAAATCATCAAAAATTTTACCCATTTGTTCATCCCTGGAAAATAAATAAATTCAGTGTTTGAGTATTTGACTACATAAACTCATATAAAATATAACCAAACTCAGATAGTTCAAATCAGTCAAACCAATCTAAGCATTGCATCAAATAACTAGATGTACAGCTTACATAAGTGCAGTTTAACTAATATTTTGGAAATTCATTGCTGATACTCGTGTTAATTAAATCTCCAAATTAAAGTTCTCAGTCTCCAATTACAATTCATTTTATGTGGCACTGATTGTAACAAATTTTATTATTTATTAAAATTATTTAGATAGGGATATTTGGCACTCAAGTCCAAAATGATAACTCTAAGACTGTTTATTACGTTTCCTCAGATTCTAGAAGTTCATTTCACATTTACTCTTTAACACATATTCATTTTGGGATTGCTGTGTGCAAGGTGTGTAGTATCTAGACATCTATTGTTCACTTTGTTCACAGCCTGGGAATCAGAGAGGGTGTCACTATAGTGCTCTTTCACACTGATGAATCTGAGGTCTGGAGACAGAGAGCACAGCACATTGGAGCTTTTCAAGAAACAGAGTTCTCAACAATCTTAATATTCTTGCACTTCACGCCAAACACCAAAGAACCAGAGATTGCTAAAACTGGAAAGGATCTTAGTGATTCTCCGTCTAAGGGTTCATGAGAAACCTGTGACTCCTAGCTTCTAAGCTTTCTTTGAATAACTCCACAGAGGTAAGTTACTACCTTGGTTAACTTCACAAAAATTGTCATCCCTGTGTTGCATCCTTGAGTTGCAGTATGTTTGTCTGGCTCTTTGATATTAATTTTGTCTATTTTGCATGACAACCTTTCAACTATTTCTGTAAACTACCCCTTAACCCCTAATCCTTCTCCCTTCTAATTAAATTTCTCCAGTTCTTCCTGTCATTTCATATATGGCATCAATTCCCAGACCTCTTGCCATCCTGCTGAGTTTCCTCTGATTTTTTCCCCTCGAGGTTTAATTTTTGTGTTTAACTTTTTATTGATGTATAACCTACATACAAAGAAGCACAAACATCTCCAATGTAAAGCTCAATAAACATGAAGACATCATTAAGGTTTTGTTTTTTAAGCTCACAAAAATAGAATCTTATAAAAACCTTAGTATTCTACAGGCAGAAACTACTATAATCTAGTTACCATTCCACTAACGATGGAAAGAAATCCTTTCTTTTGTCTTTCCTTGCTGTCTTTCCTCCTTTCCTCCCCACCTCCCTCTCTTCCTGTGTTTCATTTTTTATGTATCCAAAGGAGGTAATTGCTTTAACTTTCAGAATTCTTTTTTTTTAAAGATTGATTCTTTTTTTTTTATTTTTATTTATTTATGATAGTCACACAGAGAGAGAGAGAGAGAGAGGCAGAGACATAGGCAGAGGGAGAAGCAGGCTCCATGCACCGGGAGCCTGACGTGGGATTCGATCCCGGGTCTCCAGGATCACGCCCTGGGCCAAAGGCAGGCGCTAAACCACTGTGCCACTCAGGGATCCCAACTTTCAGAATTCTTGATTCTCACTGTGGTGGTATGAATGGAAGCTTCAGTAACCCCACCAGTAATTCATTTAAAATGTCCTTAAAATATTAGTTTTGTCCTTTGACAAACAAAAGTGTTCATATTTATTTTGAAGAACGCTGATTTACTTGAAAGCAACTAAACAATGAAGTTTCCTGAATTTAAATCTAAACGTTTTGAGTGAAATCTTTTTAATTACTCATGATTATTAGTTCTAAACTTCAGAATCATTCTGTTTAAGTTAAATGGCCTATACAGAATTTCATCCTTCTGGTTTTGCTGCCTTTTTGTTGCTGTGACATGGTTAAATGTTATCACTGCCATAAGCGTTCATAGGCTTCATGTTAATTTGACCCTGTTAATATCACATTACCTCTGTGCTATCAGAAGCCCATCTTCACTGGTGTATTCAACTGCTAAAGATAATGTGTTATATGCATATGGTAGTTTCTCATGTAGAGATAAGAATTTTTTCTTTGTGCTATAACAAAAACAGGATTTCTCTAAAAATTTTTGTTTTTCACATTATTTTTCTTCTTTTAATAGTAATATGTGCTTGGTGTAAAATTTCCAACATTTCAGAAATGTATGGCTTAGGAAAACTAGGTCTCATAAATTCTCTCTCCTGAAATACTCTGAAAACCTCAGGGTAACAGATATATATATTGGTCACTCTCTATATATTATTGAATCCTCTGAATGCTTCTGACTAGTCATTATCATTCGAAACTTTTTGTGACACTTCATAAAGTTATCTAAGCCTGAATGTCTTCTTTTCAAAGGATGGAATTCAGAAAATCCATGAATATGGATGGAGAACAAAATAAATCTATAATTTGCTTTTCACTTCCTTCAATGATGAAGGTAAGCAGCATATCACTGTAGCACCAGCAGTGCCTGATGCTTGGTCATTAATTGATATTATTTCATATGAGATATCTCCAAATATTCATTGTGCTCATCAAATTAGACTCTCTATTAAATCCTGTTACTTTGTGTATTTGTATTTGTATTTGAAGACTACCATTTCAAAACTATATACTTTTTTTTTCATTTTCACAGTTATTTTTAAAATAGGATTTGTTTTTATTTAATTCCATGTATTTTATTTTATGCATTTAAGAAATCTCCTTGGAGAAGGGTTTGCCAAAAGGGGTCCATAGCACAAAAATAGGTTAAGAACTGACCTACTGGCTTTAGTCATTTAATATCCCCAAAGAAAGCCCAAATACGTTCTCAAACACATTTCATTGGTGACACATGCACCCTGGAGCTGAATATTGGAATTGGCCTTTTTAGAAATTCACTAGGGCTATCTGATTTTCAATTTCTTACAGAATAATCTATATTTTATCTCACCTGCAGTCAATACGATCTACTCTACTATACGTCCTTGAACCCCAAAGCCACATGTGCTCTTGAACCTCTTTGCTCACAACTCATCCTTTACCCAGGTTCCCACTTCCCCAAAAAAATATTCACTTGCAGTGATCAGAGGCTGGTTCTTCTTATCGTGAAATTATGAAATTGACTTTTGCAACCTTTTTAAATTTTAGCCAATAATCCCACACCAGCAATATCGTTTTCCTATATAGAAAAAGTATCCCTCCTGATTGAACACTACCTGTCTGTTTTGTACAGAAACACTCCTGGCTGATATGGCTGGCACCTGTAACTTGGTGGGAATGTCGATCAAAGAAGAGGAAGATGGGACGCCTGGGTGGCTCAGAGGTTATACCTGCCTTCGGCCCAGGATGTGATCCTGGAGTCCCAGGATCAAGCCCTGCATCAGATTCCCTGCATGGAGCCTGCTTCTCTTTCTGCCAATGGCTCTGCCTCACTCTGTCTCTCTCATGAATAAATAAATAAAAAATCTTTAAAATATATAAAAATAAAGAAGAGAAAGATGAAAACAACACATGCTGATTCTAAACTTTTTAACTAACAACATGCAGATGAATGATCCTTGCCAGTGAATGGATGTAGGGCCCCAAACCAGTCTCTGAATACGGGTCCTCTGGCTTGAGTTCAACATCATATTCCCACTTTAGAATTCTCTTTAACACATGACTCTTGATTTCTAGGCTTTTATTTCTTTAAAGTGAAGCGAGATCACAAAGATAGTTGTGAAAGCATCTGAGTGCTGAATCTTTCTAGATTTTTATGACTTGTCTTCTTCAGTTGACCAGCCTGTGATTCATTGGTAGCAATTATTTTTAGTGATGAGTTTTACTGAATCCCTGCAAAGCAACAGTGCTTAGTTTTCAGAGCAACAGTGCTCATCCCTCACGCACTCATTTTTAGGTCCTGCTTAGTTATATTGTTTAATCACAAACCTAATACAATTAGCTTTAGCAAGTGTGAGGGGTGGATATGAAAAACCAATTCTTGATAAGGCCAATCAAACTAGAGGGGGACAAGGGGATTGTGCAGGGACCTGCAAGAGCCAGACTCACTATCACTGGGTAGAAATTGGCATGCCAACAATGACTGGGGGTTTTCAGAGAAAAGGGACGTATTGTTGAATCTGGCAGGAAAATGATGTGGTGAGAGTTGCCACCATAACAATAGTACACATATCACTTTTATCCACTTTTACATTTATTACTACATTCTCTCTACATCCATCTTGTATACAATTTCTGTGAGATTTCTTAGAAAAACAAATTTTTATTCAGAAAGTTTCAGAGGTTTTTTAAAAAGAAACAGAGAAAAACAAAACAACAACAACAACAAAAACCAGGCATTGGAATCAAGCATTCAGTGTTAGACCCTGGAGTCTGAATGCATCCCACATTAGCGAGGCAATTAGGCATGTCAGGACACCTCCTGGTCTCTCCCAACCTCACTTCAGTGGACAGACAGATTGACTTCTGACTGGCCAGTGTGTGAAATGAGTTGACAGTGGAGCACTGTCTATGTAAATGTGATACATCCTCAACCCAAACGACTATTATCAAATATTTTAAAATATATATGCTTTAAAATTTACATTACGAAGAGGAATTTTCACCTAACTTCTAAATTGTTAGAGAATAACTAGAGCAGCCTTCTAGCAAATTTTGCTATTCAGCGTCAGGTGTTACATGGAAAGAAATCTGAATGAAAAAAATTTTCCAGTACATAAATCCACCTGCTTTACAGAAAAGTGAACTATCTTGGAACTTAATGGGAGCAATTTTGTGTAGAACAAAGCAGTACAATAGAAGCAGGAAAATGCAGTAACAGTTTCTAGCAAATCTTTAAAATAACAGTCTTTTGTGGACATATATTTTAGAGGTAATCAGTTCTACATGGTTCTGCAGCCCCTGAAAGGACTACCACATTCCAGTGCTGTATTGGATTGTCACGGACTTCTCCAATTGTGATGATGTTCTATCTGGTCAAAGTAACGAGAAGTACAATCTCTGGAAAGCACCCCACCCCCCTGCCTTGTCCCCCAGGTGAAAATATAGTATTGTGTTTTAGAAGATTCCAGAATATAGGTAGAGAGATTCTCCTCTGCCACAATTTCCTGGTGGTGCTGCAGTGAGGCATCTACACAAGACGGCTGAATTGTTGAAGACACGGGGATGCAAAGGGTGACCAGCTCTCTGACCCCACCCATGCAAAGCCCAGCCTATGGAGCCCCATGGGGGCTGACCTATTCGTTCAGCTGACAATTGGCCATCTCAGGGAATGCATCCACTCACTGCTGACTATGTTTCTTTCATCTATGACTGCTGGGCATTTAAACTTTGTCCTACATGGAGGTCCTATTGGCCCAAGCACTTTCTGTGCTGGAGAAAGACAATTAGACCAATTGTTTGGAGCCACAGACTTCCTACATCAGTTCTGTTATAGACTCAATTGTGCCACCCTCCTCAAAATTCATACATTGAAGCTCCAACCCCCCATGTGACTCTATTTGGATATAGGTAACTAAGGTTAAAGGAGGTAATACGGGGTGGGGGTCCTAGTCCAAAAGGACTAGCGACCTTACGAGAAGAAAAAGAGACAGACACCACAAGAGATGCTTGGATGGCTTGGTAGTTGAGCATCTGTCTGTCTTCCACTCAGGGTGTGATCCTGGGGTTCTGGGATCAAGTCCTGCATCGAGCCTGCTTCTCCCTCTGCCTTTGTCTCTGCCTCTCTCTGTGTCTCTCATGAATAAATAAATAAAATCTTTAAAAAAGAAATTAAAAGAGAGACACCACAAGTGCACGCACACATAGGAAAAGTCATGTTGGAGATGCAGTGAGAAGCTGGTCATCCACAAGTCAAGAAAAGAGGCTGAACCAGGAACCAATCCTGCCAGCACCTTGATCTAGGACTTCAAGCCTCCAGAACTGCTAAGATAAATTTCTGCTCTCTAAGGCCTCTCACGTGGTATGCCCTTGTGGCAACTCCAGGTGATTATCACAGTCCCCCAGCGAGCACCACCATTCTTCACATCTCCTGGTAATCCCCACCCCTATTTCTCCTCTAACCTTTCCCTCTGGACCCTTGAAGAGAGAAGCCCTTAAACAAAATATTTCCTTTCAAATTTTATTTAATGACCATCCAGAAAAATCTGATGTCTCATCACAATGGAGCCCCAACCCTTAGAAACATAAATTCTGGTTTCCCCTCCCTGGACAGGAAGAGAAATATTTTCATCCTTCCTCTAATGAGTCAGTCTCCTCAAAAAATGGACAGAAAACGTTTGCACAGAACAAAATGCAGGTTGAGATTGCTGTATCCTGTTCCACATATTTATTTCCCTTCCCTAAAAAAGTAGCGTATCTAGAGTGAAGGAGGGGACATGAGATTTGGAGTCAGACAGACCTGAGCTACAGTCAAGTTGACCTGACTTCCCTGAGTCTCCATTTCTCTACCTTCCTCCAAAAGTTGGGCCGGTTAACATATATGTCATCAAACTAGTGAAATAACTGAATAATTTTAATAAATGTTCAGCTTTTCTTCCCTATATTTTAGTAGTGACCCTGTTGAGACAGCTAAGAAGGTCAAATTGTCCTCCATCTATAAACATGGTAGGGAAGCATGAAATGCATTCAGAGAAGAATATTTTCTAAAAATAGTTAAAAGAATGAAGTGTTGATAATTGAGCATCCTTTCGGTATCTGGGAAATTTCTTTCATGGAACACCTCAGCCTTTCTACCATGCCAAATTAACCAAGTGTTGTTATCCTTCAGATGAGGCGCTTCAGCTAAAAACACACTCAGAATTCAATGAATCACATTTTGCCAGCTTGCTTAGAAATTTAAATGTCATTTGCTTCTGGAACATGTTTTTCATGTTCCATCGAAATGAATGTCATAATTTTTGACTAAGGGGGTCCCAGTGTATAACAATACCATGAGATAATTTCAGGCTTCATGTATCAGGAATTTAAATTGGGAATAGACTCGATTTTTGTTTTCTAAAGATCGAATCCAACCTCTGGAAAGGCCGGAAAGGATCTGGTACATGCGACGTGAAGTAGAATCCCAACAAGGAGGAAACAAGGAATAACAGTAGGAAATAGGTCAGTAAGGCATAGCAACATTTTCTTAGGCAGGCACAGGGTGCATTGATTGCTGGGGAGGGCTCTGCTCCTCCTACCTTTATGAAATTATAGAATAATTTTATAAAAAGAAGAGAACTGTAGTTTCTCTGCTCTGGAGATTTTCTCTCCTCGGAGGCATAAGAGAACCACAAACTTCATAACCATTTTCTTAAAAAAAAAAACTGAAGGAGAAAATACCAGCCTACACTCCCTTTTGTCTGTGATCCTTGTCTCTGCACTGCTTATTCACTGGTTTGATAGTAAAAAGAATTGAGACAATGTTTTCAAGTGTGAAGCTTTCTTCTTGGCCATCTTGGAACCCAGACCAGCCTGTGTGGTCAGGCCCGGCTCATTCCTTATATGACAGAACAGGAAACAGAGGTTCAGTAAGCAAATCACATCTTTCATTTTGTCAACGGTGAGGTCTCCTAAAAACCCAATGGCTCAAGGTAGTAGGAAATATTTCACCATTGGAATGATAGGGCACACCGTTGGTTAAATTAGAATTTTTGTGGCAGTCATCGAGACCACTTGTGGCATGAAAAATAAATTCACACCATACCATTTCTCCCAGAACAAAAAAACATTAACCAGACCTTTCTATAAGGGTTTCTGTAAGGGATGAGTGAACATGGCTCTGCAGATAACACTCCCACACATCTGAAATTCTGTCCTGAAGCCACATATCTCAAGTTTGGGGTACAGCAAAACCCCAAATTGTCCTCCCAAACACGTATAAGCACGTGCTTGCAGAGAAACTTGAACCCATATGTTTTTGATCGACGGGAACAGCACTGCCCAGAAGATTTTACAAGCTTTTCTCAGGAAACTTGTTGTATTTCAAACTCAAGAGTTATACTTAACCAAAAATAAACCAAATGTAAACCCCTACCTATGGGGCATTAATTTGAACCAAAGACCACAAAACTACCTTTTAAAGAGAACAATTACTTTCCAGGACATGCCGGGCCAAGAGCTACGTTCTTTCTAGTACTTTTCTAGCTGAGCTTGGTAAGCCACTAGAAGAAGCACTTTTTAATAAAATTGAGAGAATGAAGCCCTATAGTAAATCCGAAATAGCACTTTCTTAAATCCCTACTCCAAATAGAAGACGTTATCACTATTAAATTTGGTTTAAAAGAAAAAAAAACTTTTAAAAAAGCAGTGTTGTTTTTTTTTTTTCTAATGATTAAGGAAATAGTCACGTAGTCTAGCCTTTCAGGGTTAAGTCTGTCTGTGATATAAATTGAAAATTAAGGATTTTTATCTGAATTAAATCCTTTTAAAACATTCACAAATTTAATAGTAACCTATTGTACCCAGGGGATTTCAAATTCCTACTTCCAATATCCACTGGATTTCAAAAGCAAATTCTAGACCAAATATTTGAAGTAACCTGAGTTTTGCGTATATGCTATCTTCTTACTAGTTTAAAGGAGGCTTGCAGAAATGAGACTCTTGAGAGAAATTATTTCTTCCCAACCATTAAACCAGGTGCATGGGAGGGTTCATTAACAATCAGCACTAAACCCAGGGCATTTCTGGTGAGTCTGAACATTGTTAGGATTTCCTTAGGCAGCAGAAGAAAATAAATATAAATTAGTTGTATTATCTAGTACTGGTAAAATCAGTGAGAAATAATAATGAAAGTCAAATCCTGTAAATATATGGAAAGTTGTTTGTTGGAATATATATATATATGTATATAATCATATATATGTAATAATATACTATGTGCTACATATATATTTATAACCCACATAAAGAGAGAGAAAAAATTTAAATAAATATTGGATAGAGGGAATCATGACCCAATAATAAAAACTGTGTGCCCCTAGGGATAATTCCTTGAGGAGCAAGCCCACAGGAATGCACCAGAGGGCCAAGAGCTGCCGATTGACATCACATAGTGGGGGAGATCCCTCTTGGGAAGAGTTTGCGTTTGCCTTCCTTAATCAATAAGCCTCCACCCCTGAACCCACTTACATTTTAATCAAAACTAAGATAGAAGAAAGAAATAACTGAGAAAATTTTCCCATTTTCACCTAATTCAGACTTCAAAGTCTCATAAACTGACCCCTTTGAAAAGGAAGAGATAACATTCTCCAGATTATAAATAAATGTATTTACTCAGCCATAAAGTGTAAAGGTAAATTCCATCTTTTAAGAAAAAAAAACAAAGAAGGTTATCTTCCCTTCTCTGAAGTCTTCTAACTCAAAGAAGAATGAGAATTTTCTACCGTTGGAAGAACACTCACCCTCTGCTAGTGAAAAGCCCTCTTAAATCCTTTGCTAGACCCAATCCTTCGTTTCTATGCTGTTGATGATGCTTTACTCTTTCGCGTGCATACTGTGGCTGCAGAAAGGTCAGAAGAAAGACAAAGGAAAGCCAACTGTGAACTCAATTGTTTGTGACCTCTGAGATCTGTTAACACTCAGATGTTTTGCTCTGTTTTTTCTTAACTTCTCTGGGTGCTTCTGTTTGTATCATAATCCACCAGCCAATAACTCTGCCCCTCTGAATGAAAAATGTAACAAGGATGGAACAAAAAGGAATGGTTGTCCGTGGTTGCGTAAGATCGAATCGAAGCAATCAAAATTATTGCCTTAACACACCACAGCATTTTCCTCAAGGAATAAACTGACTTCACATTGCACAGCACCAGATAATATATGTTTAATTTAGGGAATTTACTTCTCCCAGTTTGGAGGAAGAAATGTGTACTTTTAATTCTTTGGAAATTAAAAAACACATCTCCATTTCTTTATGATGTGTTTTGACTCTTCCTTAAATGATTAGGTAGACAGACTCACTCTTAACAAACAAAATACACACACACACACACACACACACACACACACACACTGTTTTCTCAACACTGATAAAACCACCAGACTAAGCCATTCTTCAAGGAATTGATACCACTTTTTAGGAATAAAACAGAATCATCAGGATGTTCTAGAATCTTCAAGATGAGCTATTCTGCAATAGACTTTGGTCTGTCAGAAATTAAATATGCCACAAGACATCCGTAGTGTCTCTGCTAAGGTATTTAGGTGCAAGCCCAGACTTGCAAAGACACGATTAAGGCTAAAGTAGATTCACATTCTTCCTTCTCCTTAAGCTTTGCCCAAGAAATAATTGTCTGGAAGCCCACACATGGAGAGGACAGATGGGACAAAAGTACAACTCAGAGTGGATTCGACTTTCCGAAGTAGACCCATCTCCAGAGATGAGAGGATCATCTTCTACCAGGACATTATCTGCCTTTCAGGGAAGGAGAAAAGGAAGATTTCACCACCTGCCCTGCGAGGCCTTTCCATGTCTAACCACTCTTACCACTATGATGGTAAATGTTGGGAAAGAGCTGGGGTCACCGTGTGCAAAGGTGTTACAATATAGATTCCTCCCGACAGCTAACAATTACTCCCTACATCTTCTGAGAAAAGACTGAGCCATAGAATGTTTCCAAATCTCAAGACAAGTACCACAGACGGATGAGATCCATTTCTCAGCCTTAAGACATCAATTAGGCAAGGTCAAATGAGCACTCTCTATTTAACTTAGAGAATCCAATTTTCCCCCAAATTTTCTTCATTTGAGATACCCAAATGGAGACCTTTCAATACTTTTTTTCTACTAAATTAGACTGTGCAGCTAGGCTGTAGAGGGAAGGTGTGAGGAGGTGCTCAGGGAGGAGCCTGCAGAGCTAGTCCTGCTCCACATCACCTGTTCTATGCATGAGTGGAAAGAAGGAAGGGGAGAGGAGGGAGGAAAGAAAGGAGGAAAGAAAGGAGGAAAGAGGGCATGAGGGAGCAGACATTGTGAGGTATTGCATTAAAAATGAAATCTGGAGGGGCACCTGGGTGGCTCAGTGGTTGAGCTTCTGCCTTTGGCTCAGGTTGTAATCCTGAGGTCCTGGGATCAAGTCCCGCATCATGTTCCCTGCAGGGAGCCTGCTTCTCCCTCTGCCCGTGTCTCTGCCTCTCTCTCTGTGTATCTCATGAATAAATTAAATCTTGAAAAAAAAAAAAAAAAAAACAAAGAAAACTTGGAAGCCTGACCTCTTAAGAATCAATCCACCCGCACTTCTGCTTCATTGCCTTTTAGTGTGTTAAGTCCTCCAGAGCAGGAAGTCAGCAAAAATAACCATAAAGACATGCTCCCATCTGTACTCTTCATGGGAGGTAATAGTAGCCAGAGAATAGCACTGATCATCCCGTTGTAGAATTATCAGTGACCACGGCCACGGTCACCAAGCCAACCAGTAAATGACTCCCACAGTATCGATTAGGCAATTGGCACAAGAAATAAATTCATAAGCTTTCAATACTTTTATGCTGTAGCAGGGAAAAGTGCTAACGCTACTTCAATCTCCTTGTCTTTTTCTTCCTCTGAATCACTTCCAACTTCCAGGGACTGGAAATCTAGTTTCACTTTAAGTAACTGCTCAGCTGCTTTTCCCAACAGTAACTGTAATTTGCAAATTAAAAAAAAAAATTTTAAACCAAACTTCTTCCGTGCCCAGGTTTATGTAGTCAGCTTAAATTACACTGTTTTGCATCCATAAATATGTAATATTATCATGTTCTTGAGTCATTTGGTGTTTTGATCATCAGATCCTAAAAATATAAGCTCCAGCAAGTCAGGATTCCCTCCTCTCCTAGATTTCTACCGTACTATGTATTCTATAGAGGTTTAATAAGTCACTGGGATCTGTTAATTGATTCATCACTCAGTAATTTCAGAAAAATAGTAAGGCAGATCAAAGAGATGGAAAAGAATAGACAGGAGGCCAAGAAAAGGATGAGGTCATCTGCTTGTTCTCTCTCTCTCTCCATCTCCAATCCTGATGTCCAGATGAAATGAAAATTGGGTCACTCATTCAAATTGTGTATCTAACACCAGGCATCCGGATATTTGGCATCAAATGGGAAAAAAAAATCGGGTGCCTGGCCTTTTTTTTTTAAAAACTTTTTATTTAGAACTTGCGATTTCGGATAGAAGGAACACACGAAGCATGACCGATTAAAGTGATAGTATGGTAAAAATAGTGGGATGAACTGAATAATCGGAAGCTGTGTTTTGTATTGAGAGTATGGAAGAGAAAGGAGACTGGAATTTCAAGGACAAGGAAGAGAGATGGTCTTGATTTAGTTATTTTATAGGTTGTCACACATTAAGATGACAGAGTGTTCACACTGAGGGTCTAAACTTCTTTTTTAAACAACAGTTATATTTTAAAAAGTGAAAAGACAGTTTTAGAATCACACATATCCTCACAATTTTCTAATAAATAGCAGCCTGCAGCAGCTGGGATGACACTCCACCAGCTTTTCAGCGTCTCAACTCACAAAGTAAACTGAGCATTCGGGTTTGCCTCAACAAACTCTTGCCTGCTAAAATTGGAGAGTTTGACAGATTTTTAGAAATGTTCCATGAATCCTAATTTATGAGCAACAGTTGGTAAGTGAGCTTGCCAATTAAACCAAATAGTGAGTGTTAATTCATTGACATGGTATTTCCACACGGAGAGAGAAAATAGTCTGCAAAGCAATAATGGGAGAGTATTTACTGATTGAGTGTTGCGTCACTTATTAGTTTGCATTTCTTGATTATTCGCCAGTAATTGTTTACCGAAAATGTGATCTCGCACAGCGATTTGCGCCTTAGTTAGGGCCCACTCATCACTTGCTCTGACACTTATTTCATTTAGAATAACAATCAATAAAACAGGCTTATTTCCCAAGGAAGACTTTTCATGCAAGGAGCATGCAAAATTGTCACATAAATGAAAATAGCCATCGTGAATTGTTGAGCTCCAGAGTATCATTTCAAATTAATTTCCGGAAGCCATTTTAGATCCTCCAACTCTGGCTCAGCTTTCTTCTGGGCTGCTCGGAGCAAGAACTGCAAATGTTGGCACAGTAAGAATTTGAATGCCATAGGAGACAGCAGAGAAAGAGATAAGGAAGTCCTCCATTGTTTGCGTGCGCAGCAGATTGGGGAAAACACACCACCCAATGGACATGCCTCCAGTTCTGTGTGAGGTGGAGCATGTGTGCCTGTGTCAGGAAGGCCCTGCCTGGCAGATAAGGAAAGGAGGTGGTTGTGGGGTGCTGGGCAGTGGAGGTAGTGGGGATTGCCACTACCTGCCACCCTGAGCTTTGCCTGTCGTAGGCATTGCCCAGCATTGTATAAATGGCAGCAGCCTTGATATCTACTAAACACTTGACTCCTTTTCTCTTTTGCTTTGATTAGCATGGGAAACTCTTTAGGGACATTTTTAATTGAAAACTTATATTGGAAAGTTTCCTCTGAGTGATTTCTCTGTAAGGTGTTAATAGAGAGTTGTGTGAAATGAAAGTCACACCACTTGTTAAAAAAGCAAAAGCCAAAGTCCAGAAGAATGTAAAGTAATTCATTTGTAGGCTTATTGCTCTTTAAGTGCATTTATTGCGAATTGTCAACAAGTATATCAGCATAGTAGGAGAATCATAAAAGGTGCACTTATAAAACAGAATTCTAAGTTGTCCCCTTACATATATCTGCTGGTCAAGCCACCAAGTCACTCCAATGGAGAGAAAATGCCCAGAGTTTCAGGGATTAATTGAAGATTCCTGAAGGCAGAAGAGCCTGCATTTTGCAGGGACTTTTATTTCAGGACAAGTAATGATCGATATTGAAGGAGGAATAGAAGTCCAAAGTGTGCATGGGTCCTCTGATCCTTTGTCACATTAAGTGTAGCAAAATTAAGAGAAAAATCTTAAGACTTCTAGAAATTTAATATTAAAAATGCTTTCTGAAACACCCGGGAAAGGGTATGCTATTGTTTTGCGTCCCCACTATCCCCTACACTCCATGTTCCATCAACCACTGACTTGTATAACAAGCTTGATTCAGAAAGTAAACAGACATTCAATCACTTTTCTTTCAACCACCCAATCAGTTGAAGTGAAAACAATCCAGTATTGATTAAATGGGGGGTCAAAAGGCAAAAGAGACTTAGGAAAGGCAACATTCATCTCACGTGGGCTACAAAGAATTTTCCATGGCCTACACTATGAGAGTTTCTAACTCCTCCAGATAATGCTCTCACAACAGAGGAAAAAAAAAATCTGGGTCAGAGTTGGCGAATGAGAAATATCCACAAAGAAAACAGCAACGACAAGACAGCCTTCTGGGGAATGGCACACAACTTAAAAAGCTGGGAAATAAATAGACTAATGGATAGCATCCATGCAGACATATGCCAGGCATATGGAATTTCTATGCTAGTAATCTCTATTTTCAGATTTTATTGTATCTGTAGATAAATGATGATGTGATATTTTAATTGGCCTTGACTGAATTTTTCTGTCTGTTCCCCCTAAAATAAAAATTTGCAGACAAGGTGAAAACTTCATCTAAAGACACTGGAAATTCTCCTTTTCGAATTATGACAGTTGCTGTATCTGAAAACCCCGCTACCACAATTCTGAATGCACTCAAGTGAAACACAGACTTGTATTCACAATCCCAAACTCAAAACCATAAAGTCTACGCTAGGTGACAAAGAAATGTTATGTCTTTGAAAGGAGAAATAGCAACCGACAAAGAAAATTGAATCCCGGAAATAACCAGGTGATTTAGAGCTTTCTAGATAATCACCAGCAACTAGAATGATAATACTTTAATAACATATTATATTTAAATAACACCTTTCAAACTCCATCATGTTAATCTACACAACATGTTCACAGGTAAGAAGGAATGGGTATCATTCCCATTTTAGATTAGAATATGGAAGGGTAGTAGAGGACAGCTTTACGGAGATCTCTGAGTCCGGGCAGTGGATCCAGGACTAGGCACTTAAGTGTGCTTTTCATGAGATTTCCCTGCCTCTCCAGCAACCCAGCTGGTAGAGTGAGTTGGCCTTCCACGTGGTTTTCAGCACCACCACCCCCTCCATAAACTGAGAATTTCTCAGTGCTTTGACCAAATCTCAGGCTTTCTCCATTTCCTGGCATCATCTGGTGGGTGTCCTATGAAGACTTCCTGGTACCAACAGAAATAACACCTAAATCTGTCCCAAATCCGCTCTTAGTCCTAAGGCTTTGACACAATCTGAATGCAGAAAATCAAGTAAGCTATGGGCTAAGCTTGTCTCAGGGTACAAATCATTCTCAGAGTTTCCTCAGCTCTGGGTATATGGATCCAGTTGTTAGGATCCAGTCTCCCTTTGACCATGTCCCTTGAAATATGTCTATTTCCATTTTTACTTTATTTCTACCCTCAGTAAATTGACCTCCATTTTAAGCCCAGCCTACACTTATGCAAAGTTCAGGACAGATGCAGGCTTATCTTTCTGACATTCTGGGCCAGGTAGCTACCTTGAATTCTAACCCAAAGGCATTTCTACCTTAACCAGTGATACAGCAGAGACTCAAAAATAGAGAGAATGCTTCTCATTCACACATCCAATGTCCTCTAGAACCTGGTTCTTCAGACACCAGATCAAAGTAGTCTTCCAATACCAGTGACCACCCCCCTTCTGCACAATGGTAGCATGGAGTGCCATCACCCATATCATGAGTGACACTTACCCTAGACTGTCCACAGGAGAACAGTAGAGAAGCAGAATAGGAGTTGAAAAGCATTGACCATAACCATACATCCTACTCTCAAATCCTCATGCTTCCTACTTAAAACTCACGCCCATGTTGCCTTCCACAGACAGAATATCTGTTCTCAGAATAGCAAGGTCTAACCTCATTCCTCATTTACTGCTCAGCAGGGTCCAAGTGCTCTCTAGACAAGTGATCTTTTTCTTTCATGTATTACAAAGAGCTCTATACAAACACACTGTTTATATTGAACAGTCCACAGATGACATGCTGTCTACCACAAAAGGACATTTTCATATGAATAATCAGTAGGACTTTTCAGAAGTGGTTTTAGGGGGATGTTCTAATCCATGGATAAAGCGATAATCAGAATGATACCTTTGTATAGGGTTTTGCTATATAGAAAGCATGTTCATGTATATCACTGCATTTGTAGGCAAATTGTTTTGCTTCTCTGAGCTTCATTTTCTCCACATGTATAGACAATGGCACAAATGTTTCATGATATATATATATATATTTAGAAGAGTATAATTCAGCTGTAGAATTGAGAATTAAAACACCAATTAGATAGTATTCTATTGGCAATATTTTTTTTAGATGACAGTGAGTGAGTTTTTGATCATCCATCACTGTCACTGTTTCCCCTGGACCTGTGGATTGCCCAGGACTCTGAGCAAGCCTGCACTAGAGAAGGTCAAGAGGCTGCTGGGGCAGCACACCTTGCAGTTCTGTGCAAACATCGGCCCCCAAGCTCTCTAACCTCCAACTGATAGACTTTTTTTTTTACACAGAAAACAATAAAGATTGCCCCCTCAAAAAAAAAAAAAAGAAGCAAATTGTGAGAACCAAATACTGTGCTTGAAGAGTAACTATAAGTATTAGCCACTTTCAGATGTTAAGTATTTAGCAAACTGTCCAATATGTGCTCTTAAGGATCCTTAATTAGTCATGATAAAAATTATAAAATTTGAAATTAGCAGTACTGTATCTTCAATATTTTAAGGCCAATTCCACTTGATATTGAAAATTTTGTTCATTCTGGGTTATTAAGTCATCTAGTGGATGGAGTTTTCTCCTGGTTACATAGAATATTCTTTTGGAGTGACCTAATCCATTCACTTGGCTCAAAATATCATTTATATACTAAAGACAGACCAACCTCCTATCCCTAGCCCAAACTTCTCTGAATTCCTGGCTCATGCATCCAACATCATGCCTGACATGTTTACTTATAAGCATTTCTTAGAATAATTTCAAAATTAAGCTATATAAAATTAATCATTTGATTTTACTCTCATGCAAAAAAAAAAAAAAAAAAGACCCTAGTAAAATCAAAATTATCTCTTAGGGGTCTAATTAATGATACTTTATTTTAGCCAAAGATGTTTTCTACAGTAAGTTGTATTTTTTTCCTCATGTCTTTTTTGAGAAGATTCCTGCAATTTTATATACATATACATACCCACTTACACATATAAACATATATTCCCAGGGAGGACTCTAACCAAAAGAGAAATTGTGTCAATTAATAATTCTGAAGTTGAATTCTTTAATGTGTCTGAAAATGAGCCTTTTTTAAAACCATTATAAGTCTGATTTAAATCCTGGAGTTATAGGTGCTTATTGTGACACGCCAGATCTCGAAATGCAGGTGCGATGGCTCATAGGTTGGATGGACCCGCAGCAGGAACATATTATCAGCTAAGCACAGGTTTCCTGTTTGTTAGTTTAGGAACTGTTCTTGTATGTGTTGGCCAATAGCCTCTTAGCAAGCAATTATTTTATTAATGAAAAAATAGAGGAAATAAGATCACTCATTATGTGTCCTGACAGTGTCTCTTAGCTTTAAATCATCACCTTTGCCTGAAATGCTAAATCATCAGACAATCACCCCTCACAGATACCAATGCCAGCAGCCACGCCTCTTTTCTGGCTTCCAGAGACATCAAATAGGGACTTTCTGGTTTTCTGTAAGTTCACTGAGACTTCTAGGGTCAAAGTGAGGGATAATTTCACACAAAGCAGGATTTTCTTTGACCCAATGGAGAGCTCCTGGTCCCCTGACTCCTCTTGAGCAGCTACCAACCTGAGTCACCACAGTTCTGCTCCTTGGAAATGCAAAATTGCTTCCTTTTGGGAGCCCAGACATCACTTATCAGGCCCTAAAACTTTAGTCTGGAAATTCAAGCTGTGGTCTGAAATCACTGTCATTTTGGTCAAAACTACCATTGTGAGTCCCATGATCTCACCTGAACTATACACTTGCTCACCTCCCCCATACAGTCTCGGTTTATAATTTCAAAATCTGTGGCTTTGCTCACATGGTGTCCTTTGGCTGCAGGCTATTCTCTCCTACACTGGCTCCCTAAATACCAGTCCTTGTTAAAAGTCAATCCATCTCTTATAGTTTATTCCAAAAGCGCATTTCCTCTACAGACACCTTTCCCTAATCCTTTCATTTAAATACTCCTGACCAACTCCCAATTCCTGCTGTCACTTATATAAATATTTATTCCCATTCATATCCTATACCTTAATGGATTTTAGTTGCTGGTGTGTTTATCTAATTTCCTTGCATTTGTATATACATATACAATACAAGCAAGCCACTGGTATTTCTTGCTCATTTCCTTGCATATCATAGTTACCCACCAAAAATATGGCAGATAAATACCCTATAAAGCCATGGTTCAAAACAGGTACTTTGTAGAGTGTACATGTGTCTGAGTTCAAATCTTGGCTCCTCTACCTATCAGGTGCATAAACTTGGGCAAATTGATTAATAGCACCACACCTCTGTTTCTTCCATTGTAAATGGTCCGAGTAATAGTACTTATCACAGGAATTAAATGAGCCAATACTTGCAAAGCAAGAGTAAGAAGTCTCCTGCTTAGCAAGTAAATATTTGAGGGAATGAAAGAGTGGATTATAAATAAATTTAGCAGAATAATAGTTGGATGTTAGGTATGTGTACTTTCACAAAGAGGGATTAGTGCTCAAACTCTGAAAAATTCAGATTTCTGGCAAAGGCAACGGAGATGAAATCACACAGTCAATGAGGCTGATGAACATCGTGGCAGCCCTAGAGCCCATGCGGTGGGCATGTCATGAAAGTGTGTTGTGCCTTGTAGCTCACCATACACTTTCTTTTATTTTATGAAATAACTCTTATGATAACAGAAATGTAGATTTTTCTTTAATTTTTACCAAGTGATAAAGTTTAGATTAGAAGTAAAAGAATGAAGGTAGAAAGTGCCCCGCTAAAGAAGAACCAGTAATAGTGGAAAGGAAAGAGATCCCACGAGATGATTGCAGACCACCTCAGCCTATGAAAGGCCTATAGCTAGTTTGGCAGATGCATAGTTAAAGTCCATTTTATCCTCTTATGCTGCCCAAATCTAAATGTAAGAATGATCATGATTCTTGAAAAATCATTTGGGGTTACTTAGAATTAATATCTTCTTAAAAATGGTGTAGGGGTGCCTGGGTGGCTAAGTTGATTAAGTGTCCAACTCTTGGTTTCAGCTCAGGTCATGATCTCAGGGTCTTGAGATCAAGCCCCGCATCAGATTCTGTGCTCAGTGCAAAATCAGCTTGAGATTCTTTTTCCCTCTTATTCCTCTTCCTCTGCCCTTCCCACTTGTGCTTTCTCTCTCTCTTAAATAAATAAATAATTTTTAAAAATGGCTTTGCTTAGGTTATCTCAGCTCATGTTGAGTTTTTATGGAGCATATCATCTCATCAAACATCGTATCATTTGCATAAAATGTTTTATATTTTGCATTTAACTGCTACCTATGGAAAAAATCTGCTTAAGTATAGCAGTGGCTTAAACTAGGGTTTGCAAATAATGATAAAAACAGAGACATAAATTCTGTAACTACTATCAGCATAGGTGATGGGAATATGAAATACAAATTCAGATGTGCTAGGACAAGAGAATCTACAAGTGAAATATTATAAAAGCAGCTGAAAAGAACAGGAAAAGAAGGAATGGAAATTTCTGTGGTATCATTTATTTACCACACTATTTGGTATGCTATCTACTAAGAAGCATTTCAAATAAAGGCATGAATCCACCAAAGCTTTTTTTGTTATTTCCAAAAGAAAAAAAGTAATTCAGAGTAACATCTTGGGTAAGTCAACAAAGATTTTATAGAAGCAGTATAAAATACCACTTTCAGTGAGAAACTAATTTGCTAAGAGCAAAAAGAGACCAAGATTATAAATAACCTCCAAATTTTCACTTTTATCAAAAGAACAGGGGAAAAATCATGTAACTGATGAGAAACATGAAGAATCAGTAAAAAAATTAATGACAAATATGCTTGGAGAGAAGGCAGAGGGAACTCTTGCATGTTTCGTCAATGAGATGATATTGCTCAAAGTCACATGACATCAATGGCATTTAAGGCAAAAGAGCAGTGTTTCCCCATGACACCCTTACACACATTTTGCTTCATAATTGGGTGCATATACTAATGTGTAGAATAAAAATCAGGTCATAGGTTATATGCAGCAAATGTATGAGGGATGAGTGCTCAAAACCCGTATTCTTTTTTTTGTCGTTGAATGTTCCCAGTACAGGAGAAGAGATATTTCACTTAGCTTATGGCTACTTACGATCCATGGTATAAATTGGAAGGAATATGCTATGATTACTATAAACGTCCTTAAATGTCAGTGCATAAGGAAAATTGTTTTTTCATAAGTAAAAGTTTTGTACTCAAATGCCAATCTATATAATATTTACTATTCACTGGGAACTGATGATAATCCACAAATAAACATTAGTGCTAGGAAATACAGTGCAAATTGAAACATAATACAACCACTCAACACACAGTTCTTCTTTACTTCCCACTACATGAACAAATAAGCAATAAAAGACTATTTTTAAGTAGGTTGGCTATCCAAATTCAAGGAGCTCACATACAGCATATAAGTGAAAGGTGAAACCAAAACATTCCTTCATGATCTTTTCTATGATTTCAAGTATGCACTTGTACCAGTCAATAGAAATAAAGAGTGAAGAAAGAATTGACTGGGTGAGGAAAGTTACTTAGAAATCATGCTATTTATTAGAAAGACAGATACAGATAACCCAGTGAAAAATTTCCTACAGTATGATCTATAACACATGATGATAGTAATTTTGATTTTGATTTTTAAACAATTCAATTTTGATAACTATTTTCCCAAATACTTACCCACATGGGTTGCTACTAAATTTAACACATCCTCAGAAGAAGCTCAGAAGAAGCCTGTGGGATGCTTACTATTTGAAAAAATTTTATTGTTGCATAATATTCCGATTCATAGTTATGCCTGAATGGATTTAACCATACCATCCTTATGATGTAACAAGTTTGAGAATTTTGCTATTACAAACGGTCTAGCAGTTAGAATACTTCACACATCTTTGTATATTTGTTGAGTAATATTTTTAAGTAATTTTTTGGAATTTGAATTGTGGCTCAAAAGGCACCATTTGTAACTGCTGCCAAATTAACTATCAATACCATTGTACCAATGGAAATTGGTACAATTTCCACTCCTGCAGCTGTGGATTCTCCTACCTGCACCCCAGTCTGAACATTTTAGCACAAGTGCCACATTACATATCTTCTTATTTTCATTTGAGCTCGTTTGGTTATTTATGAGGTTGAATATATTTTCAAATGATTATCATGCTTTTTTTTTCTTTTCTTAATTACTTGCTAGTACTAGTCCACCTGGTGGGTTGTTTGTATTTCTTGTTAATTTATAAAAATAAAAACGTTAAAAGTAGTAATACGAGCACCAAGAGCTGACAGCTATTGAGCATTACAAAGTGCTGGGCACCATTGTAAGTGCTTCCTGTCAATGTGCATGTCCATCTTCAAACCAAACAAGGAGGGATTACTGGGCTCGGTACAGGACCTCTGGTCAGTGGCGAACAGAACAAAAACCCAGACACATTGACTCCTGTCTCTGCTCTTTTTTTTTTTTTAAATTTATTTATGATAGACACACACAGAGAGGCAGAAGCAGGCTCCATGCAGGGAGCCTGATGTAGGACTTGATCCCGGGACTCCAGGGTCATGCACTGGGCCAAAGGCAGGTGCTAAACCACTGAGCCACCCAGGGATCCCCCTCCTGTCTCTGCTCTTAACCAGTGTTTTCCACTTTCCCATTTGTATGAATTAATCATATGTTATAGATCTTGCACCATATAGTGTTGTGGCTTTCCAACAAATATTACTAAAATGTTTAAAAGTTTCAGTAACTAAAATGATAAGCTCCCATTATCTGGAAAATGCATTTACAGGAAACACCTCATTTCCAACAATGCCACACAAATAATGCTACTTATATTTGACAGTGTGCTCGTCTGTCAATCCTGACTAGTTAGTGATATAGAAAAATAGGAATTACAGGAAAACATTTTGTCAACTACCAAAAGAGTCATCCCAAAGCCCATGTATTGAAGCTTGTTTATTTTCTTCTACAGGAGGGGTGCCTGGGTGGCTCAGTCAGTTAAGTGTTGGACTCTTGATTTTGGCTCAGGTCATGATCTCAGGGTTCTTAGATTGGCCCAAATCAGGCTCCACACTGGGTGTAGAGCCTGCTTAGATTACCTCTCCTTCTGCCCCTTCCCCCACCCCGCTCACAGGCACTTTTCTCTCTCTCTCTAAAAAAATAAAAATTAAAAAATAAAATAAAAATATTTCCTCCCATAGCACAGAGCTGAATCTGTACTCAGAGGACTTTACACACACTTTTACTGCCTTTGTCTTTGGGCTTTCACTGTACCAGAGATTGAAAGTGTCAGACAGAGGGTGTGATGCCTAGCTAGGGAAGGCACCTCACATCCATGAGAAGTACCTGGCCTGATAACAACAGAGCACAAAGCAAATTCCTGAAACAGGAAAAAGGAAGTCCCTTTAGAGTAGAGGCACATACTAAAGGTGTTATGGTATTAGTTTAATGCAGTCCGTCGAAGTCCAATGTAATCCAATAATGGGTCTGAAAGTAACAAGAATGAACATTTATTCACCAGCATTCCAGGGAGACCAAGGAATAAAGTCCTGACAGTTGGGTGTAATCAAGAGAAAAACTGTCAGTTTAAATTAAAAACCAATTTAATGGTTTTAAATTAAAAACTGATTTAAATTAAATTAAATCTGTCAGAATAAATTAGCCAACCAGGGGCTACAGAAAGTAGGTAAGGCACATGTTGGCTTTTAGGTTCTGGAAGGAGTAGGACATGAGTGCAGATGGGCTGAAGTCAGGAGCTGTGCAGACTGGAACACAATCCCTCCCTTGTGAGCTACCACATCTTCAGTCAAGGGGCACCTTTACAGATGCTTGGTTCAGCATGGTATAAAGGTATACACAAGTCCAACAAGATGGCTTACATCAATGGAGGAACAGAAAAAGAATTGCCTTAAGAAGGGAGTGTGTATTGGGATTTAAGAGAAACTATGGAAAGACCCGTGTGTTTATACTGGCTGGTAAAGATTCTAAGAAAGTTCTCAAGGGACAGAGAAGTTCCAAATTATGATAGTAATAGCCATAATACAATATCCAATGGGGATCCAACACTCACTATCTGACAAGCTCCCTGCTGAGTGTTTTCCATGCACATTATCTCATTTAATTCTCACAAGCTCCCAATAAGTTTGGTACTGGTGATATTACCTCCATTTTGTAGGCAAGAACACTGAGGATCAGGGAGGTTAAATGTATTACATTACAAAGTGCAAACCATGACTCTACTTGAACTCAGCTGTCTCCAGAGAATGTGCAATTAACTATTACACCAAGTTCATCATGATATATTCCCTGAGTTTTCAAAAAGTCAAAGTTTGTTACTAATCTAAGAAACAAGGCAAAGTACAATACCATTTTTCAAGTATTCCCATCAATAATTTTACTTTTTAAAAACCCTAGCCTATCAGTTTAAGTTTAGAGGGCAGTATAATATACTGATTTGTAGAGTTTGTTTCTCCTAGATACCTTCAGACCTCATCTTTTCCATCCATCATACAATAGGGTGAATGGTTGGTTGCTAAGATCCCTTCTTGCTCTAACTTTCTGTGATAGACTCAGAGAGGACATTTCATTGCCCAACAGTCGTGAGTTGGGCAAGGGATTTAGTGTAAATACCAGTGCTCACATCATCATGGGCATGTGACATGAATTCACACCTACAAGAGAGCTGAGGGAGCAAATACTCTGCTCTTAGGCTCTTCAGACCATCTGAGAGTCACAGAATTCTTCTTTCCATTGACTGTTGTTTGGAGAAAAAAGAGGAATTAGAGCTAAATGAAACCCAGGGAATCCCAAAAGTTTCCTTAAAGTCTTTGTACCTGTCAAGGTATAGGCTACCGCCTTGAAGGCACATAGCTCAGGGTCACTACTCAGGTGAAGGTTTTCTGGTCCCCAGTCCAAAGCTCATCCAACCCCACTCCATAGTTTGAAGGCTTAAGCCATTAGACTAAAAACAACAATACTTCAAAATTCCAAAAAGTCCTGGTGGGTAACAGAGAAGAGTAGAACACATGTCCATGCCCAGTGGTTAGGTCCGGACATAAGATCAGGCCTGGAGATCTTGCCAAAGAGGCAGTTACTTCACAGCGACTCTTACAACCACTATTGGGATGAGCCTGATCCTGGTGTGGTTGCCCTGAGTTTGATAGATGGTGACTTGTAATGGTGGCTACAGTTTGAGGTGATTATCCTATGAGCAACAAGAAATATCAGCTTCCAGAAAGTAGAAAGTGATTCAGAAAATAGTTCTATCATGAGACCAAGTCAATCTTGCCTGAAATCCAGGGTGGCAAAAATGTGTCTTATCCCACCTTTATTCCCAGCACCTTGCCTACTGTCGACCATCCAGGAGGCCCTCAATAAATATGTGTTGAGTGAAAGAGACAAGAAATTGCCACAACAGTGTCCAATAGGTAGCCTTACCAAGTGCATCAACTTGTTAACCAATTCTCAGTATGTGTTTATTTGAAGTTTGCCATGTTCTTTTATTTTCTCTGTTTCCTCATATATATATATATATATATATATATATATATATATATATACATACAGATATGTTGTATAAGCTACATTAGCTCATCTTGACTTAATAGATTGCCTGGATTATCTTCTCCCCATCTTACTTTTAATTTTTTAGTTGGTTCTATCCAAAATTAGACATTCTTAATGACAGAAATATAGAAATTTTGCATATGTATCTTTAATAGGAAGCTATAGTAGTGGAGCTGACTATAATGAGATTGTATGATTTGTCCATTTGTTTTTGTTTTGTCAAGCTAGGGTACATCAATTCACATGAATCCTGAGTGCTTGAAGGAGTACCTAGCACTTTGTAGGTACTCGATAAATATGAATGTATACATGCCTATGCAAAGCATTTGTGATCCAGTACCACTGCTTATGAAAAACTTTCTCTGAGTCTTTCTGTCTCCACACGAAGATTTCCCCCTTAAGAGGAACTTCATAACGTTTGCTTGGACCACATATGGCAAACTTCCAGTGACTATGCCTCAAACTACTTCTCCTTTACAGACAGACACAAAATTTAAATTTAAAAATGCATAGGAACAGGACCGCCAGGGTGGTTCAGTTAATTAAGCATCTGACTTTTGATTTCAGCTCAGGTCATGATCCCAGGGTCCCAAGACTGAACCCCGGGTCAGGCTCCATGCTCAGCATCCAGCCTGCTTGACCCTCTCACTCCCCTGACTTTCAGTCTCTCACTCATTCTCTCTTAACTAAATAAATAAATAAGATCTTTTTTTTAAATGCATTGGAACAACTCAGTGAAGTTTGGTGTTATTTACTGAGATGAGGAAGATGAGGAAAGGGGCAGATTTGTGGGAAAAAGCAATTTCTCTATTTTATACATTTTTAGTTTGTCATGTGAGAGACAGTTGGATATATAGACTTTTATATTTTAGCAGTTGTTCTAAAATTTTAAAAATAGTTTGCTAAAAAAGTTTTGCTAAAAAATTTCAATATCCACATACAATGTGATATTGTGTGTTGGGTATCAAATTAATTTTTAAATTAATCTCAAGAATGCAAATTATTCTATATAAGCTATTACTAAAATTGTTTTGGCATGTGATCCCACAAGGAAACATCTTCTATCTTCACACACACACAACTACCCAGGTGCCAGAGCAATACACATTTTGTGATATCCATGTATATGTATATATATAACCTAAAATACTTGCTCTGCAATTCCAGTAACAAATCTTAACTTGATGAGGCTTCCCTTGTCAAATGGAAAGCATCAGTATAGAAAGAAAAAAATATCAGTTCTTTCTTCTTGGAAACCTTAGCAACAACTAATAAAATCAGGTTAAGAAATCCCATATCTGGGCAGCTGGGGTGGCTCAGCGGTTTAGCGCTGCCTTCAGCCCAGGGTGTGATCCTGGAGACCCAGGATCGAGACCCACGTCAGGCTCCCTAAGTGGAGCCTGCTTCTCCCTCTGCCTGTGTCTCTCCCTCTCTCTTTCTCTCTCTCACAAATAAATAAATAAAATCTTTAAAAAAAACATATCTGTTCACCTTTCACAGAATTACACACATTTTGTCCCATTTTAGAGCATATTAATTTTTTCTACATACTAATTTTGTCCTGTTTTACAGGATATTAATTTTTTCTACATACTAATATGAAATAGAAGCATGCCTTTTTCACATTATGCATAAAAGAGAACTACATACATGTATCAAACACATGAAAGAATCCCAGAAACTGTGTTGAATTTGAAATTTCTATAGTCCCATTTTTTTATAAATCTACCTTTATGGTCATCCTCCTCTATGTAAGAATTTTTATTTATGCTGTAATCACCATTAGAAATATGAAACAAATATCTAGTTATAGATGTATGTCTAATAAACATATATTGTTTACATATTACCTACAATTAATTTTTGTTCTAACCTTTGAGTATATTATCTTACTTTGGTAGAATTATTAATATAGAAGCAAATTATTTATATAAGAGCAAATCTACTTGGTGATAATAAAGAAAATAATCTTCATTTTCTATTGATCTCATGGAAAAGATACTCATGTAATCACATTTATAATTTTTCATGTGCTTATATTTGAATATCCTAACTCCACTCTCTGGTTGCATTTGCTTGAATTCTGAAATAAACTGTATCCAATCACAATTCTCTTAAAGCGGTTTCAATACCCAGCTCCACGGCCCCTTTCTCTGTGCCAGCAGAGCTACAAAGAAACACGTCCTAGAGCATGGAGAGAAGAATTGGCTTCTCCACTTGGCAACAGACCCTGTGTTGATGATTTTTAAAAGAATAAGTGTTCATTTCAAGGGCCCTAGAGAGGCTCATGACTAGAGCTCCGGTCATTTGAGGGGAAAAGGAAAGAGATTCTGAAAAGCCGGGGGCAGGGGCATGGAATAAAGACATTTCCTCTCATTAAAAAAAAAAAAAGAAAAAAAAATTAAAGCAAACACAGGTTTTGAGTAAGAACATATGTAGTTCCTTATAATTAGATTAAAAGCACCTACATACATAGATTCATGGCTTTTGATGTGTCTGGACTTCAGATCAATTATACACATGCTAATGTTCAATTTCCATAAGAATAAAGCAAATGACAATTATATGTTGGCTTAATTGTGTTATGACAAAGATGCTCTTCAGACTCCATAGCAAGAAACTTGGTTCTATTCCATGTGGGTTCACTCCTAGAATCTACAAAATTCCATGAAGAGGAAATTAACTAATTTGTATAATAGAACCAATATCCTCTCGTGGATATTTGGGTCTCGGCTGTTCGAGAATAAAAAGAGGATGAAGAAGCATTGGAGATGTGTTAATTCCCCTTCAGAACAAGGTCTCTAGGGAAAGTTTTTGGTGGTAGATTCCAAATCACAAGGTGCTCAAGTCTTTCAGGTATCCTGGAAAGGCTTTTAGAATGTATGACCAACCCTGCTTCTCATCAGCTCCTCTTCCCCAGCTTCCATTTGTCTTCCAAGGAAAAGAAAGAAAGGCTGCTTTCCAGAATAGAAAGATGGAACCTAATGTGAATTTTAAAATAATTTAAATTAATTTAAAATAATTCCGATTACTCTGTTGGAAAAATTAAATAAAACTTGAGTAAGGGGACAAAAATTTGAGTAAGGATAGGGTTCCAAAAAAAACCCCCAAAACCCAAAAACAAACAAAACAAAAAACCTCAACGTAATAATAAGAAAAACTTGGTTTCTCACTAAATAGCTGTGTGTTGATTAGATTATTTGATCTCCCTTGGTTGAGTCTCCTTTATACAATGGAGGGCTTCAACAAAATAATTGTAGGTTCTTCTAGTTCTAAAATTCCATGATTCTCTGTATAAGGGGGTGGGGGGGAGGTTGTTTGCTGTGAAGGGCTTATGAGCCTTGGCTTCTGAGCATTCTCAGGAAAATCACAGCAGGATCAGGCCTCCATCTCCAGCCCAGATAAAATGGGAAACACAGTTAATCTCCACTTCTTAGCTCTTGATGGAAGTGGAGGTGGCCCCCCCAAAGGCCATAGAAACCATGTGAGCCACAAGGGGAAGCCTTCTGAAGGAACTCACATCTTAGCTCCTGGGCACCCTCCTTTCTCAGCCCCTGCAGACAGGACGACACTGAGTGGACAGGACAGGTGGGCTCTGTACATATTCACTCGTGTTGTGTCACGTTGCAGCACTGTGGAGGACAACACGGCAACTAAACCTTTTCCTGTGCCAAGCCTCTAATACTGAAGTCATCATCGGAAAAGATCAAAATTATACCCCCAATGTTAAATGATTGTTGAGAAGAGAGCTGAAGAGGAACTCAGGAATGCACACATCTCTCGGAAATCCACCCACAACTGCCACATGGCTCCTGCCCCGGCCCTAGATAGCCCTTGCTAATTCAGAGCCAGGTCTTTAATCTTCATGTGGCAGAGTGCAAATGCATGTGTTTATACTTAAAATGAAAGGCAGCTTGCTATAAAGGAATCTTTACTTCTTTCAAATGCTATAGTAAGTGACACAAATCTCCTGAAGATGGTATTAATTTCTTCTGATAATCATTTCTGGGTCATTTAGTTCATTGCATTTTTCTTTACACTCTCCTTATCAAGTGTACAGAACACGGTGCGGGTTCCCCCAGGAGTCCGGCTGCCATATCAGAGAGGCTAAGACTTTCAAAGGATTAAGAATACCTCTCTGGTGCTTTTAAAAACCCCTCATTAATCTTCACACTCTCACTTACACTGACCCTGCCCGGCCAGGCTTCTGTGGGATAGAAGGTCTACACTGGCATGCAGCAAGGAGGGCAGCATCCTGGCTCACCACGGAAGGGGGGGACTCTCACCAGGGCAAGATGGATAAGCCAACTTGTATTTCTTTATTTCTCCTCCTCCTGGAAGGAAGAGTGAGAATAAAGGTCACCTCCATATGAATAAAGTGGCCTTTTGATGAAAGGCATTTGAAGGGATTTGACAACTTATAACAGAAATCCTAATTCAATGAAACAGTATGACTTCATCTAACCGTGTTAACTCAGGGCACACCAACATAAGAACCGGCTTGAAAGCCAGAGGCAGAATTATTCACTATTTTAAGCTGTGTTCCTTCCTAACAATGCTAATCGTACATTAAGTTGGTATCCACCTGGCTTTATTTGCAAACCATAACTATTGCTCCCAGGTGGTGATGCTCTTTATTGATATGGATCAAAAATCCTTCAAATGCATAGTTCCTCACTTGCATGCTCCATATATTTGTTTCTTATCTAGTGGATTGCAGTGTTTTAAGAAAATACTGCCAATCCATAAAATTTCTTTTGTCTCAGGAATTAGGATTCTTTTAGCAGGAGTGTCTCAATTGACTTAACTGAAATTCATTCATTTATTAATCATGCAGCATATAATGTAACGAAGAGGGAAAGATCGAGGGGATGTAACCTCCTATGATGGCAGGATTTCTGGGAGCACTGCAGGCTGGAAAAGCTGTAGGTGGGTGAGAAACATCCTCTGTGCTACTCTAGCTCTGCCTTTTTTAATACTTTTAACACACGTATTAAGGTATAAATACACAAACATAAATATAACCACCTATAATATGCACATTAGTTCCCATGCATTCAGCATAGGTAATTCCTGTTTGAGCCATGTTTTCTTCATAAACTTTAGAAAAGTAAATGTACCTTCAAACTTCAATTGCATTTTCATCCATTTATTCAGTCTTCAAAATGGGTTAACAATTCTCCGAGATCTTATAGGACCAAGGTGAATGTTCTCACAGTTTAACATCAAATCCTCCACTTAATTCCTAGTTTCAAAAGGGTGCATATGTAGCATGATGTGAATGTAGTTAGCATGCCCAAAGGTGCAAAGAAAGTGAGGTTTTTGCATTCTTCTAGAACTGAGCTCATCTTTTTGCCACCTCCCCCTCCACAGAGGGGCGGAATGACAAATTGGCCAGTTCACACTAGCTTACCTGCTTCCAGCTGCATCCTCTCTCAATCCATAATAGTCCCTTTCAAGTCTTTAAAGTGTCTCCCATCCACTGCTCCCAACAATGGCAGCTGTTCTGTGGCCACCATGGAAGTTGATGTGAACATTCTTCTCCACATCCTCCTTGACCATTAGGACAAAAAATGTCCCTGGGGCCCTGCATAGCTCTGCTTGCCCCTTATATGCTGGTGATGCCCAAAGCTGGTAAGTTCCTAATGGTCTGGATCAGAACCAGGTGGGGTGTCCACTGGCCCAGACCCAGCTGGGCTCACTCACAGTTTTGGGAGACTCTAGTCCACCTAAGAATCTCATTCTATCCTGGCCTGGCTGGCCTATGCACTGAGACCATGGCAGTGTCTCTAGTAAGCTCTCTGGCCAGTGTTATGGGCTACTTTTCACAATATCCCCAAAGGTCGCCTGCATGACAAGGGTACCAGCCACCTGCATGACAGCTGGAAGAACTTAACTCAGAATCTCCCCCTCTGCCTCAACTACCAAAAAGCCAGTTTATCCTGATAGGCACAAGGTCCCAGACTAGAAATGGACTGAGCCCTTGGCTTTCTGGTTTCTCCCCAGCCCTTGGGGATGGTGTTTCATGTGCATCTCACCTCTCCAACATACATATACACTCTGCCCTTAGCTCCCCAGACCATTCATTTCTCAGCTAAAGACGTTGGGATACCCTGGTATAGTGAGTGAAACCAGATCAGAAGAGCATCTATCTTTGCTTATTTCCATTCTAGTTCCCCCAAACAAACTTGGTTTTCATCTCTCTTAAAAACCCTCATTTCACTTCCCAGATTCAGTAACCAAGTTCCTGGGAGGTCCAGTTCCTGACATCTTCATCAGCTGAGGTTCTCCTACCTTCCTGTTTTTTCCTTCCTGGAAAATAGGCTAAGCTTACTCCATCCACACCTTATCTCCGTTCTAGCTTCTTTATGGTGTAAGCAACATGCTCCTTTAGTTTGTCGATGATCAAATGCTGTGGCTTAGGGCCATAAAGTAGCCTTGAGCGAGGGCCAGAATATAGATAGGTCAGGAGCAAAGGGATGAATCCAAATTCCTGCCAGATGCTTATAATTTTTTTTTCTTAAAGTTAAGCTGTTTCCCATCTTTAAATATAATTGTTGATTTATTTTTTTCAGAAACGTTTTGAAGTGGCAAATGTTAACTGAACCTCATGCTCGATTTCATATGTTTCATTGACAGATGAGATACTTTTTTTGTTTCCTGGACTTTGGAGTATAAAAGATCTCTTTCAACTGAATAACTTGATGATAAAATAGCCAACGGAATGAAAGACTCTGCCATTTATTCAAGTGCCAGCACCTTTTTAGAGAAGTTAAGAGTTTTCCCAAAGACAAGCACTTCCTTAATGAGGATACTTCTTCCCTCCCCTAGACGTTCAATTTTATAGAGTTAAAAGGAATGATCGCCGGAACAGAATCAATCAGTGGACATTGCTACGGTGCATTCTCTGGGTGACCATAATCCTAAGTCACAGAAACACAGAGGTGAACAAATCAGTCCAGATCTTTGCCCTTGTGAGGCTTACAGGGTGATAATCATTTGCTAGACAGAGTACAAGCCATGGATTTAGAATAATGGGGTCTCATATGTTTCCAGCCAGTTAGTGTCCATGAGATCTTGATTGATCATTTAGCTCCTTTAACACTTGACTTACTCATCTGTATAATGGAGATCATAGTGCCTGCCCCATCTACCTTGAGGTATTATCATGAAACAAAACACAAATATGATTTTGCTGAGTGAGCGGTACACAAAGGCAAGGCAAAGAGGCAGTAGTAATAGGACAACAAGGCATGTGCAGAACCTGTTCAACACAATACTGACAAAATTGTTCTGTGAGCCAGCTTTGAAGAGAGACCTCTTACTTAGGCAATACATTTTCTTGCTGTGGCTGTGAGGTGCCTGAGGAGCCCTTTATACATGGCAAAGGAGATTCCTTTTGCTTTCAGCCAAATGGTATCCCCTTTCAAGTCACATGAAATCAAAACTGCAAGTCAAAAAAAATTCATGGGTCATTTTATTATCACATAATATCTTTGCCATGACAACCGAGAAAATGTGAAATGCAAAACAATTTCCCAAGTACCCTGCAATATTGTCTTGCAAAGAAGAATTCCAGTCGGCGTTGTGTAAGGTTCACAATCAAGACTGCCTCTTTTTTAAAGGCAGCCTGCCCTGTGCAGTGTTCTTTTGCACAGCATTTTTCCCAGACACCAGTGCTTCTTTGGCTCTGGAAGGCTCCATTGCTCATGAAGGCTCTTGCCACTTGTGCAAAATGCATCAGTGAGGCATCAGGACCTCCAGCCGGCCACCGCAAGGCTCTCAATCACTTGACCCCTTGCCAAGGGACAAGGACTAAAGAAGAGGCAGGGACAGCAAAAGAGACTCTCTACTTAATGCAAATGAAACTAGTAGGGAGTCCTGACTTAAGAGCTTCTATGGTGAGAACAAAGTAGTTCCATATTGCACTCTTCTTAGATTTTTACTCAAATCTAATCCAAATGCATCACAATTTTTTATCAGTCTCTTATCTCTAGTTTATTCTGCTTCTATAAAATATCTCTTTAAACTATGCCTTGAAAATGCTTTCTGGGAAAACTGAAGGTATACATATGGTACATCTAAGTTTATTTCAGAATTACTTTTCTTCTATATTAAGCCCAAAAACTTTTGGTCCAAAAGCTCTATATTCTGTTTTATTTTCCTAAGTAACCAATAGCTCTAAAACTTTTTCTTAGTATTCTCTAGGATAAATGGTAGCTGTTGAGAGTAGAAAGGGATCCAAGTATCTCTGCAACCCCACGATACCCCATATGCTATTTCCACTTTAGCCAATATTCAGAGATTGTAGAACAGAATATATATATATATTTTTTTTTTAATTTATGTATTTATTTGAGAGATAGAGAGAGAGCATGAGTGGGGTGAGGGGCAGAGAGAGAAGCAGACTCCCCACGGAGGAAGGAGTCCCAGGATGTGAGACTGTATCCTGGGACTCTGGGATCACAACTTGAGCAGAAGGCAGATGCTTAACCAATTGAGCCACCCAGAATCCCCCAAAATATAGTTATTCAATAGTGACTTTAAAATATTTTCAAAAACAGCAGTTCAATTTTGGATTGCACTTAGAAAAACCATTATGAGGCGGATTATTTCTGAGGAGTGGGAAAACCCTTGAGAGTACTTTAGATTATTTGAGTTATAAAAAGGCTATAAAAACTGGGGGTCTAAGAAGTGATGCTAGAATTGCAAATAAGCTTCAATTACTAATCCATTCACTGGATATCAGGTTCATCTATCAAAACAAAAAGAAGAATTAGAATTTCAAGCTGACCGGCAGCCAAGCATTCAGCTTTGTATGTAGATTGTCAGCATAGAGAGCACATCTACAAACCCAACAGCCCCACCAGAGAGAGGGAAATTGAAACTCAGGGAAGTTGGATGATGGCCCAAGGTTGCAGAGCTCTCGGGGGTTCTGGAGGAAGGAGTTCAATGTCCTTGTGAGAGGTCACAGTGCCTAATAATAGGGTCCATGATGATACATTAATGGCTACACTGGAAACCTGAACACTTTAATTCCCTCCTGAGCATACTCTAAGTCATTCAATTGATGTTAAGGTTGATCATATTTTCATATTTTCCAATAATCACTTCTTAATGGTACCATCATCTTTCTTCATTATGCTGCTTGCTGCCCAAATTCCAGCTAGTGATTTTACCTGCATTACTCAAATTCTCTGATCCTTAACCATTTGTAAAATAAACAAAATAACATCTCCTCTGCTATGGCAATCACTCTGCTGCTCAGCAATATCTCAGTTGTCCCCCTCTGGATGCCTAGTAAGGTTGATTGTACTTCCCATTCTCTTGAAATTGGGCAATGGCCATGTCATTAACTTATGCCAACAGATGTGAGCACATGTGCCATATGTCACTTAAAGGCAGAAAGCTTCAAGAGCCAGTGTGCCATTTGCTGATATCCACCACCACAGTGATGAGCAACCTTCCAGGTGGATCCAGGAGCCTCCATCAGCTGCGTCCCTGAGTGGAGTTGAGGTGGAGCAGAGGCCTGGAGGACTCAGAATGGACCTGTAGAGTTGGCAATAAAAAGAAAAGAAACATTGCTGTTGTTTTGAGCTACTAAGTATTGGTGATTTTTTTGTTGTTGTTGTTACCATATCATACCCTAGTCTGTCTCGAGAGACTCACCTTTGGGACTCTTCTAGCATTAAAGTTGTTGTGTGTAAAATGGTTACCACTTTGCCTCCAATAGGCACTCCGCCTAATAGTGTCAACTAGTTGAATCAGCAGTGAAAGAACATTTTATTTTTAAACTGAAGGGCATAAACAGCTAAACAAATGGAGTGTTTAAAGTTTGAAATATGTAAAAAGAAATGGTGACAACTGTCATAAGTAATGTGCCTGGCTATGAATAACTCTATGTTTTCTATTCAAATTGCTCCTAGAAGTGACAAATGAGACTTTCTCATGTCTGAGTTCTATCAGATGTGGTTGGTCAGTTAAATAAAAACACTAACTCATTGCCACAACAAATAATCGCATTCAATGCACATAGCTGAATTTCACACCAAAATGAAATAATAATTTTGAACCAGTAACACACACACAGCACTTTCTACCTTAGTATAATAATGTTGATGTGTACAAGATTTTGTCTTGTCCAAGAATTTTAAAGTCTGTTATTTTCATTTGATCAAAAATAATTATGGAGCATCAAATACTTCAGCAGAATGCTCTTAACTTATTGTGGGACAACTCTCTCCCCTTTAAGAAGTTAATAGGAAAGATTTTCTCTGGGGAAAAAAAAGTGTATAATCACAAATTCACACTGAACACAGTCCTAGGAGACTTACAGACCCACTGTGGATGATGATAGATCCTGACGAAGAATTTTATCATTAACACTGTAGGATATTCCACCCTCACTAAGGGTCCGTAGCACAGCAGAATATCCCATATGTTGCACATCAATGTTTATTGAACATTTCAGTGATCCAAAGCATTTGAATAGGCAAAAGAAAGACTGTCATGGGATTACCAAACACGTATTCCATTTTATGTCATTTGTGCAGGAGAAGCTCTAATAATCCAATCCCTGTGACTTTTATTTTTAGCTCTTCTAAGGGATGATACATCTCGCATTTTCCAGAATTCAAAGGTTCCATTTGATCAATAACTTTAGAGCTGTCACAGGCAAGAGTTGGGCGTGATGGTAGGGGGAGGGAAGAGACAAAGGGGGTGCTAAGTGACATGGGGAGGGGCTGTATCTTAGAATCTCAAGTCTCCACAGAACTGTTGGGTCATTTAATGGCAGAAAATGGAAAGAATAGTTGCCATGTTTTCAGATTTTTTTTTAAATTTCTTAGGCTGAACCTTAGCACTTAGAGGATTACCATTGACTCCGTAGAAGTGCCTGCACTTTCTGACTAAAGTAAAAATGGCATATTCATCTTCAGTCTTTGATCTGAAACAAAGTGCCTCTGAAAGACTCTGCCTCAATGTCCAGGACCACCACTGGCGAAGATGAGGAACTGCAAGCTCACACAGCAGATCAGATTCTCATGGTGGCTCTGCAGTCCATAAGCATAGATTCACAGGGACAAAAATGCCTTGCTTATTATTGGCTTTTACAACCTGGCTTTCTCGGGAATCTGTGAGAGACCCGAATTCACTTCTGAAACTAGAAGCAGATGGTAGAATTAACTTTAAGACAGAAGTTTAAATTCTCGTAATGGAGATAAGAGGCTTATCGTTTTTGTAGAAAGTGCTTGAGTGTATCTGTGTGCTGAATCCCTGTGTTCTAAATGAGCTGTGGCTCCGTCACCCCGAATCCTGAGCTCTTATCAGCCTCATGGTGTGCACATAGCAACACACCACAAGAAGATAAAGGTGCATTGATCTTTTGCAGCACAGCTCAGTTTTGATGAAGATAGTGAAAATCCACATAGTGAGGGCTTACCTCACTGCCTCCATGTTAGTGATTCTTGCAACTGAGAACACTGCTCTTTCTTCTATTTTCCCACACAACTTTGCTTAGGGCCTTTGTTTGTTGGTGTGTGTGTTCACAGTGTGTTGCATGGCTTCCACACACACACACCATATATGTACATAATTGAGGTGTCAGCACCCATACTTTGGTAAATACAAGAATTCTTTATACACTGTTGTGCAGTTTGCTTTTTCCTTAACTTGATAGTACATCTTGGGGAGCGTCCCATATTAGCATGCATAGATTAAACTGGCTTTTAAAAAATAATAATAATATAAAGCATATATAATGTTTAAAAAAGCTCAAAGACCATAAAAGGGAAGAAAGTGAAAACTATGTTCTAATGCATCTCTCTAGTTTCCCTCCTGGTCTCTTTGTCCAGACACATTCTTAAGTAAAGTCATTAAATAGACCTAAAATAACATAGATATATCATATATAGAGAGAGGATGAAGGATCCCCGCAGGCAGGGGTGCCTGGTGGTTCAGTCAGTTAATCAATTGCCTTTTGATTTTGGCTCAGGTCATGATCTCAAGATCATGGGATCAAGCCCCAGTGTGGGCTCTGTGCTGCGTGTGGAGCCGGCTTGAGATTCTCTCTCCCTCTCCCTCTGCCCCTTCTCTCTCCCTCAAAAAAAAAAAAAAAAAAGGAGAGGAAGAAAGAAAAGAAAGATGTCCGCATGTCTGCAGGTTACTTGCTGCCCCCATGCATAAATGGAGTCTGTCTCTCCATCCCCTGGAATCTGAGCCAGTCTTGTCACTGCTTCAAGAGATTCAATATGGCAGAAGAATACCAATCACAGCTTGGGGCTGAGTCTTTCCAGGGAACTAGATGCTTTGTCTCCTTGGAAATGAGAGGTAAGATGTCTTACTACCTCAAGACTGACATGTGGTGAGATTTATTCCAATCACTATACACTCCAAACACAGTGCTCAGGAATAACTGGATTCTCCACAACCTGGTCAATAGGTGGTATTATCCAATCCAATTGTTTTAATTCATATTTCTTTAACTGTGGTAGGCTTTGAAGCATCATTTTGCAGATTTGACAGGATTTTTCTGTGTTTTTTCCTCTGTGAACTATCTGCTAACCTATTTTACTAACTTTCATGTTGTTAATTTTTTATTGAATTATTAGGCTTTTATATATTGAGAAATTAATTCCTTTTATGCTGTGAATAAATTTTTAATGTGTATATAATCAAATGTATTCATCTTTCTGTTATGGTCATAGCTAATAGGACTATATTACTCTAACATTGTTTCTTCGCATTTTCTTTTAGCTGCTTTATACGTTGATTTTTTTGCATTCCATATTTGGGATATCTTTAATTTATGCTGCTATAATAGTGATATAGAGATCTAGTTGTAATCTCTTCCAGGTGGCTATTTTTCCCTAATTATTTAAATGTAATCTTTATATACTAAATTCTCATGTCCATTTATATTTTTTCTTCTATCTTTTGATTCATGCATAATTCTTGGCTTTGGTTTATTTTCAATTTAATAACTTTAAATACGAAATAATAAAATCATTTGACATCTATAGATGCCATTAATAAATTTGAGTTTAAAATTTAATAAAAAGATTCTAGCAATTTTCATACAAATTCCTAAATGGTCATCAAACTATTATATTATAAAATCATCCTTTAAAAAGTGTAGAGAGGTTTTTTGGGTTTTTTTTTTTAAGTTAACATTCCCTGAAGAACAAAAAAAAGTAATGGCTATTTTCATTTAATGTTTGCTAGCACAGAAACACAATGGTATGTTTTTATAATTTCTGGAATTAACAAAATTAAGTAGAAGTTCTCAATATATAGGTCACATAAAATGAAAGGTTAATTTTTCTGAGAGAACATGGGCCAATTTTCTCTTGAAAAATAAAAGTAGTTTGTAAAATATACAGTTAGTTGAAATCACAAGGAAGGAGGTTATCACGGTTTGGTTGCTTCGGCTTTATATTATAGTTCATTTTAAAATGGATGTTCTTCCTTCCCCTGTGAATGGTAAGTTCAGTTATTAAAGATAGAAACATAGCTTATTCATCTTCAAATCTCCTCTGTGCTAATCACAGCATAGAATATAATGTGCATTAAGTAAACGTCAGATCAATTATATAAAGGCATGGATCTAATGTCATATATTTTTATTTGAAACTTCATGAAGTTCCCAAAGTCAAAGACAAAACATACAATGATAAAAAAAAAAAAAACAAACAAAACAAAACTTTTGAGACAATTATACTGAAATTGTCAAAAATGCCATTTTGTCATTGGGTCTAGGCAAGACCAGGCCAATGGAATAGCAAAAGATAATGATTTAGAAATTCATTAATCAGGTGCATAATATTAGTATATTATATGTCTCTGTTCTATCCATCTTCACATCTACCTGTTAATTAATTTATCTGTTGTAAATGTATTCATAAATGATTTGTGTTAGATTCTGGAGATCACATGAAGACCAGTGTGTCACAGACTATTGAACAGATTTTTATTCAGGACATCAGACTCACTACAATAAATGCTATCATAAAGGCAGGTACACAGAGTCAGGGGAAGAAAATAGGATGTACACGAGGGTTTGGGAATGATGTGTCCAAAGAGAAGCAATAGAGCTGGTTCCTGCAATCATGGAGGAGGTTCACCCCAGATGGAGGGAACCTGGGATAAGTGGTACTGTGGATAAGCTAAACAAACAAACAAAATCATCACTGGCTAGGGAATAAGCCTCCGGGATTTAGGATTAATAACTATGTGTTTCATGTATCACTGATAAGACTTGACATACAGTTTCTCTCTCTCTCTCTCGCTCTCTCTCTCTCTCTCTCTCTCTCTCCCTTTTTTACTTTCATTCTGGCAAATATCAGTTCAGAGACCTTTCCAGTTCTGGTTCTTTGCCGCCCCGTGTATTAAAGCATATACAAAAGAGAAGCTCAGCTTTGCTATTCATCAGTGTGAGACATGAAATTCCTATTGAAAAGAGGAGGGAAGGACTTCTTTAAAAAGCAGTACCACTTTATTTTACAAGGTAAAAAATAACCATATAATAACAACGTAAATACATGACTGTTGACAATGTAAGTGCCATGTTACCATAGAGCAATTATCTACTTCTCTCCTTTTTTAAAACAAAGACCAAGCTGAAAATCTAAGAGCTGCAAGTTGCATGATGATTATTCTGTTCATTACTTGGTAACTGGAAGTATAATTATCAAGTAATCTGCATGAACATAATTATGTATTTACATAGTCTTTGCCATGTAATTATAGAGGAGTTCAGTGATTATACAGTACACTCCTTGAAAAAGAAAGTGATACCAAAAAACAACAAAAAAAATCTGTGTGAAGTAGTCATCTCAAAGAGAAAGAATTAAACACGAGGATGATTTTTCTGAGAGAAGTCCTAAATCATAATGTAAGTGAAAACAATAAAAATTAGATCAATTTCCAATCATGAAAACCAATCAGAGTCCATTTCATGAATTATGGAAGCCTGCTGAGACTAACAAACCATTTCATTCATTAAATGCCCAAGGAAAATTATAGAATGTGCTTTCTTATTCTTCACTTATTTCAAAGTGAAGATTTTTAATGTTTGTTAGACTAATCATCTTTATCTTGTCTTCTTTATCCCACTATTAAAATCACAAGTATATCTTTTAAATTCTAAGAGGTTTAATGAGTAGATAAAGAAAAATGAAAAAGAATAAAGTTGAATAGTGTTGATCACTTAACAAAGTTCTGAGGCTTTCTCTCGCCGCCCCCCCCAAAAAAAGAGAATATTAAGTCCTTTATTTTTTAAGATCTTTAATATGGATGGTGTAAAAAAAGATGTTCTGGAATTTTTAAGCATTTTGGTAACTGCATCCTGATTATTTTGCTTTCTGTTTACAAGGGATGTTCAGGCCACAGTCAATGATTGGACGACATGTTCTGCACAGTGAAGATTATCACTTAAGAGAGTCGTTGTCTGAAATCATTTGCATAAAACAACAGTTCAGTCAGAAATGAATCTAAAGTGACTTCTTCAGTATAGACCAAATTTGGGTAAGAACCTGTAATCTGCAATACACACACGCAAAACCAACACAATTGGAAGCCTGTGATGATTTCACATTAGTCACTGTCCTCTGAATAGGTATATTCTCCTAGAATTTGCACAGGCTCATGTTTGAGTATAACAGGCTTGGCAAGTTGACTCTTTTAGTTCTGTAAATGCTATTTAATACATCCACGGAGTAATTTACTGCTATTTTTCATAGTTAAAGCAACATCTGAAGGTTGGTAACTGGTAATAAGAAAGCAATTTAAATATGAGGCAATCAGAATGTGAGGTTTTTGTCACTCCTCATTCCAAAAGAGTGTATGTGAGGCATTAGATCTGCAGCCAACCTTGCTGAAGATGTTACAAATTAGTTTTCATGTTTTTGGTGAAAAAAAATTCTATCTTTAAAGAATTTCTACTCCTAAATTAACAATGTAGCAAACATTCAATCCATTCCCTTAGTTTCCATCACATGTTTGCTTCTTTTGTAGGACTAGCATCTTCTACCCAGGGCACAGTAATGGGAGAACAGAAGGCCTTCCAAAAGATAGCAAGAGGGGATCCCTGGGTGGCTCAGCAGTTTAGCGCCTGCCTTCGGCCCAGGGTGTGATCCTGGAGACCCAGAATCGAGTCCCGCGTCGGGCTCCCTGCATGGAGCATGCTTCTCCCTCTGCCTGTGTCTCTGCCTCTCTCTCTCTCTCTCTCTCTCTCTCTCTCTCATGAATAAATAAATAAAATCTTAAAAAAAAAAAAAAAGGTAGCAAGATGCTTCCCGACTCCTCTGAAACTTGTTGCCTAATCCAGAGATCCAGTTACTCCACTACCTAAGGAAAATGGGAGTGGTGTCTTCCTGAGAGCCTGTCCGAGGCCCTATGTATCTCACACACACACACACACACACACACACACACACTCACACACACACACACACAGGGAAATAATTTATACATTGACACACATAGGCGGCTCCTTACTGGGGATTTGCCCATGAATCACACCATCCCAGCTCCCTAGAAACCCTTCTCCACAGCTCTTGCTCTATGTCCTTGAAGCAGAATTCAGCTTTGTTTGAATGCCACAGTGGCTAGTGAGGTATGTTTCTGCTCTCATCCAAGGTGGGCAAAGCCTGGAGATGCCAGGAGCAATTAGACGGCAGAGCACTTAAATAAAAAAAAAAAGTAAATGAGTACCATGTGGTTTTCTTCCTCTGCAATGGCATATGAACACAATAGATTCTCACAGAATGACGTGTCAGGTTCTGATGGAGGCAGGCATCTGCTTCCTTGTTAGTTTTTTATTTACTACATTTGAATATGGTGGCTGAAGAATATTGTGCAATATCAAGCAATTTATGGGTTTTGCGTATGTAGGTCAAGATTTCTGAAAAATTAAATGTAAGTTTTCCAAAATCAAATTATAAAAGTTTAGATTTATTTAAATAATTGCGTTAGAAATTTCCATGCTCATCATTTATAATTTATATTTTATTTCATGGATAATGTTGAAATTTTAGGAAGAATTGCTTTCAAAAATGAAAGGTTTTATTTTGTTATATTTTAATCAAAATATATTCAGGATTGAACATTCTGAGTGCAATTACATATTCTAGTTTTTTAAGGACATTAGTCTCAAAAGTACAAAAGTTTTGTGACAATCTTTATGATAAAAACAATGGGCAGCCCAGGTAACTCAGCAGTTTAGAGCCTCTTTCAGCCCAGGGCCTGATCCCGGGGACCCGGGATCAAGTCCCACGTTGGGCTCCCTGCATGGAGCCTGCTTCTCCCTCTTCCTGTGTCTCTGCCTCTCTCTCTGTGTCTCTCATGAATAAATAAATAAAATCTTTAAAAAAAACAAACAACAACAACAACAAAAACAATTAGGGGGCACCTGGGTGGCTTAGTTGGTTAAATGCCTGACTCTTGATTTGGGCTCAGGTCGTGATCTCAGGGTCCTGAGACTGAGCCCCACGTCTGGCTTTGTGCTGAGCATAGAGCTGTTTAAGATTCTCTCTCCCTCTCTCTTTGCCCCTCCCCCACTCACTCTCTCTTAATAAAAAGTTATTTTTGGGGATCCCTGGGTGGCGCAGCGGTTTGGCGCCTGCCTTTGGCCCAGGGCGTGATCCTGGAGACCCGGGATCGAATCCCACATCAGGCTCCCGGTGCATGGAGCCTGCTTCTCCCTCCGCCTGTGTCTCTGCCTCTCTCTCTCTCTCTGTGACTATCATAAATAAAAAAAAATTTAAAAATAAATAAATAAATAAATAAATAAATAAATAAATAAATTCAAGTCTACTATTTACTAAAGTGAAAAAAAAAAGTTATTTTTGTTAAATTAAGGCAAGAGAAATTTTATGGAATACATCAGAAACTTATGAATTACCTATGCCTTCATTTTAAACTCCTCAAACAACAATGGCACACCTATCAATGGAACATCCAGATATGTAATAATCATGAAATTCAGTCACACTTTGCTAGCATTTATTCATATAGAAACTACAACTTTGGACATGCTTTCCAGCACATTATGAAGGTGTATTTGTCAATACAGGAGTATAAAACATCTTTTACTTAACATCTTATTACGTCTGATTTATAACTCGAAATTTCAGAAATGTATAAAGCCTTCCTTTTCTTTTTTTTTTTTTTTGGTCTTGTCATAACCCTCAAAAACAATCAGGGAAGAGGTGTGGCAGGACGATGTGAAGGGAAGCAAATACTGCTCCCCATCCCACCTGCCGCCACCACCACCCTCCTTCTCCGGCAACCAACCAGCCGCTGCCTAGAGAACACAAGGCAGGAATTGTATTCGGGGAACAAACTGAGTTTAATCAACAGAATGGAGGGGAAAGAAGGGTAAATGAGAAAAGAGAAAATTTCTGGCAAATGAAGAATGACATACCAGATTAAACATCCTTGCAGGAGACACTGAAGAAAATTCAGTCCTTGCCGTCAAAGACAAACTTGAAACGGATGCCCCAGGATGGAGAGAACAATGACAGAGGTGAAGACCTCTACAGAGTGAAGAACAGCCCTGCCCAAGCAGGCACAGAGCTGTAATACAGAGATCATTAGCATTCCAGAATTTTTAAAAATGAAAAGGAAAGGACAATTGATGGGATTGTCAATCCCTTGAGCTGAAAAGATCCCTAACAACAGTTTAAGAGATTACATTATGTTGCAGGGAGAAAAGAAGAAGTACATCCCATCTAAATACAGCCTGGCCAAAATAAAAATAGTAATAAGGATGACAGAAAGCGAAAAATAATTCCTGTGAGCATCGGGCAGAGTTGGAGGTGGAGGACATGCAACTGCCAAGAAACAAGTATTCAAGTCCTCTGGGACTTCCTGACAATGAATGCCCCAGACAAGAGCTGGAGTTCTCTGGGGAACAGGCTGAGATGTCTTTGGCCAAGTTGTCTTTCATGGACAGAATCAACAGAAAGACATTTTCAGATACACAAGGACTCTAAAAAAAAAAAAAGAAGCATTGCTGTGTGCCCTTTTGTAAAAATAAAAATGTGTGTGAGACCATCAATATGAAAAGCTCACCAGTGGGGTAATTGAGGCATAAAAGAGACTATCTCCCCATGTAGTGGTTCAGGGCATGGAAATGAAGTCTCATAGGCTGGTTTTAATTCTTGATGCTGATACTAGCTGTGGCTTTTAATTTTATAAATCTAGTTTCCTATCTGTAAAATGGGAATAATGATATCTATAGCAAATAGCTGTAAGGTTTTGATGTATGTGAAATATTTATTGTGCAGCCTGTCAGATAAAGGAGTGCTCAGTAAATGCTCATGGCATCGTCATTGGCACCATACATGTGTGATATTTAAGACTAAAATTAAGTGAAATGCCCTTTGAAGGAGCTACTTGAATTTATGCCAATCTCTTCTATGCTCTCTGTATGGAGACTTTTGGCCACCTTGAAAAACATCTTTCTACTTCTCAAAAGTACATGTCTGATGATCCACTCTTACATGAATATTATACATGTGTCTATAGACTGTACCTCATACAAATATCATTGTACAATTGTGGGCAAAGGAGTAATAGCAGACTTCTTATTAACTAATCAAGATCTACAGTAATTGGTGATAAAAACTAACCATTGAGGCAGAGGGAGATCACTTCTTTATGAAATGGACCCAGGGTAGTCCAAATGTCTGCTCTTTGATAACTGAATTTTGTGTTAACTGGTAAAGTAGACCAGAGTGCGTCAGTCAAGATTCTCATTGGCAGAGAAAGGCAGTGAGAGCATGGAATGAAATCCCCATGTTTGTTTATGTTGGTTCAGATTCAACAGAAAACCTATGCGTCAAATGATTATTTTTGAGGCCCCAACACCTGGCCAGTGCAATTACCAGGACCAACTATGGTTTCCCTACAATGCTGGACAAGAGTGCCCTGGGGGACAGGCCAATCCTCAAAAGAATACTCTGTCTCAGAAAAAAAGAAATGGTAGTCACTAACATCTGGAAACAAGATTGGTCCCTTTCTCTGAGAACCTCAGCACAAGGAAGACACTAAGAGCTCAAGAAAGTAGTAGCTAGAAGAGTATGTGACCACATGTGTCCCTAGAGTTGACGTAGCAAGTCACACCATTTAAAAGTGTTTGTGAAATTAAGAAATAAATGGTAAGCGTCATAAAAAAATTAACATGTCCCCACCATCCCAGCTCTTCCAGAAAAGGGCCATGGCTTAGTCTCATCACATCAAAATTACGCAGTCCCCACTATTTAATCAAACCTGACTTCGCCAAGACTTTTCAAGTATTTTCCAGGGTGTTAATCATCGAGCCTCTTAAAAATGTTGTGAGAATAACATCCACGTAAGAAACAGTTATCCTGCAGTTTGCTAACTTATATTCAAATACAGCCTTTCGATATACTAACATTACTGATTCATAAATACTTTACTGATGTTCAGAGTTCATGGAGAAAATTCTTCCTGTCTGCAATGAATTTGAGTCCCTTCTGAGATTTTGTCACAATGCACTTACACCCATTACCAAACTGGAACACATCCCACCAGGTTCTTTGTTACTCATTAAGTGTCTAGTCACAAGAACTCCCATATCCATCAAAAATAACATCAGACTTACAAAAACTGAAATAGAGTTTTCTTCAAGTTCAGAAACAGGGACAACCCGGGTGGCTCAGTGGTTTAGCGCTGTCTTCAGCCCAGGGCCTGATCCTGGAGATCTGGGCAGCCCAGGTGGCTCAGTGGTTTAGTGCTGCCTTCAGCCCAGGGCCTGATCCTGGAGACCCGGGATCGAGTCCCACATCAGGCTCCCTTCTTGGAGCCTGCTTCTCCCTCTGCCTGTGTGTGTGTGTGTGTGTGTGTGTCTCATGAATAAATAAATAAAATCTTTTTTAAAAAAAGTTCAGAAACAGAATTTCTAAGAAAAATCAATTACTAGAAATTTCATGTTCTTCTGCAATGGAAAATGTAACTATAAACCAACCCTGAATGAAATTACTCAACAGGTAAAATGTCTCTAAGATTCATTTTCAGGCACTCTGTGGTTCCACGTTTTCTAGTCTCCTGCAATCACAAAAAAGAAGGAGCTGGCAAATTTATTCATACCAAGGTGTTCTGAATTGACATCTATATAATCTCCAAGTTGAAATATGTATCAGAGACCATCCAGCCCAACCTTCTACCTAATCTTGTCATCTACTCTTTAATACCCTCGGGAAGCAAGCATCGTTTTCCCTCTCAAGGATCAACTCACTCCTTTCCCATTGCTGGGCAGGCTCTCTCAAAACACCTTGACCTCCTTTGGGTCAGAGTTGCCTCCTTCAACTATCAGCAGTTACTCACCCTTTGACCCCACAGAGTATATCCAGCCTTTTGTCTGGCTCTCTAGGTATTTGCAGAAAGCTATTGTCTTTTTTTTTTTTTAATTTATTTCATTTTTTTTTACACTTTAAAATTTGAATTCAATTTGCCAAAATATAGCATAACACACAGTGCTCTGTCTTCTTAAGTAGCCCTTACACCTTGGTAATTTCAACTTGTCCTCTATATCATGGTTTCCAGACAACTACTATCTTACTCTTATTTGGATAGTTCTTAGTTTGTAAACCATTCTTCTCCAAGTATGTTTCTCAGAAAAGCTTCATTCTTATAACAGTTTCTGGAAAGGTAGCATAATATTTTAGAAAAAGCTCAGACAGTGAAACCATATAAGATTCCTAGCTATAAATCCAGCCCTTGTGCCAACGAGCTGTGTGACTTTGAACACGTTATGTAACTCTCTGTTTGCTCGTCTGTAAAAGAGAAATTATACTACCTGATAAAATTATAGTGAAAACTAAAGAAAATCAAAGTGGCATTTAAGCATGCCTTCCCAGCACAGGATAGTAAACCCTCAATTAATGATACCTACCATTACTACATATCATTATTAAAAGCTTAAAATTATGACATCAAAAGATTACTCAGTTACCTTACATAAGGTGGCTATGTGACTATTCCAGAAGCAAGAAACTAAGTTTTTTTATCCCCGAAGAGTGAATTCTCTGTTTTTAGTACTCTTTCTCCTGGCTCTAATTCAAGGGTAAAGATTAATCCATTGTTTTTTTGTGAAATGATACTTTACATATTTCAAGTATTTCAACTTTGAGAATTAAACAGTAAAGTTTTCCAAAATCCCAAAGTAGTGCTTGGGTTTTCTGATTTTATGTGAAATAAATGATCTCCCAGGTCATAAATTCTCTGTATCATCAACTAGTTCTGCTCACGGGTGCTATGGGAGAGATTTGCGTTATTGCTGACACTAAATCTACACCAAACACCTCTCACTCTTGCTATAGAAATTTCCATGAAAATGGCATAATTTAACAGTTCCAATTCCAAGTGTTCGAGGGAGGGGCTGATGTCCAGAGAAAGAATCAGAAAGAGAGACAGAGGCACAGCTCCATTCAATCTGCTCATGCACTGGAAATTAAGAAACCTCCTCGCTCCTATGTGGGCTCCTGCACAGGTGGTGTCTATGAGGCCATGACCTGAAATGACATTGAAATAGAGGCAATTGAATTTTTAAAACCAAAATACCCAAATGGATCTCATTTCTAACATTATGGGAAAAATTCTGACCTCCTCCCTAACTGTCCATCTTGAGAACTACTGGTTAGGAGCTCTGGGAGAAAATGGAGGCATCCTAAGATTGCAAAATGGAGAGAACTAGTCCAGCTGCCATAACCAAGTACCATCAACTGGATGGCTTAAGATAATATGAATTTAGTAGGATCGTTCTGGAGGTCAGGACTCCAAAATCATCCTCTCACCCGACCCCCCACTCTGCTCCATTTCCATTCCTGGGAAAAGCAGAGATGCCTAACTGCCAGATTCTAAGGCTTCCAAAATTGCTCACAAACAGTACTTTAATTCCTCTCCTTCTGTGTTACTAACAGTAAAAATGTTAGCAAACTCCAAGATGCTTTGAGAACTTATTTAGAGATCTGAGTGAAAAAGCCACAATTGCAGAACTTCTCTGACTTCAGAAAGGATCTCAAGCAGAAGAATAGAAAGTGAGAGTGAGGATAGTGGTCAAGTAACCAGTCCCTGAGAAGTGACATTCGCACCAATACTTCATGTGTAGCTGGCACATTACAGCGTCCAGAGCCCTTTTCCATTCCTTATTCCACTCGAGGCTTACAAAGTACAACGGGGCACAGCCTGGGAGGCACTTTCATGAATAAAATAATGGTGCTATAATAGGCGTCAAGCTGATAGGAATTCCTTCTGTGGGAAAGTGGGGAGGTGAGGCACCTAGGGAGGCTTCACAGTGTGAAGCAAAGGTGTATGTTCCAGAAGCTCCAGGTGACTCCCAAGAGCATCAGTGATAATCCCGGCTCAGCAATGAGACCCTTGTGTTGAAAACTTGGATCAGCCTCCTGTTGGCCATATGACCCAGGGACTTGTCTATGGGGTACCAATCAAAATAGGACCTAACCCATAGATTTGTCACTAGGATTAAATGAGTTAATATGTGCAAATCTATTTTTCAGTACTCTGGTAAATAATTTTATTTTGGCAGTGTATAAACTCTACTTCTTGATTCTAGATTACTCACATACACGTCTGGAAATTTACATCTGTATGAGTCGCCAACTATTGACATGTAATACTCTACAAATGTCAACATGACTAGCAGCCCCTCACTCTCCTTTTCTCTGAATACAAGTTGTCACACCACACAACCCTACTGGCCAGGACCACCCACCTTTCTCCCCTGTGGGTTGCACTCTGTCCCAACTCTGAGACCTTATAAGAAAATACAGAAATAGAGAAAGGAGGGGAGCCTGAGTGGCTCAGTTGGTTAAGCGTCCAACTCTTTATTTCGGCTCAAGTCATGATCTCAGGGTTGAGAGATGGAGTCTCGCATACAGCTCCATGTAGTACCCATACTCTATGGGTATCAAGCATGCTTAAGACTCTCTCTCCCCTTCTCCTCCGGCCCTCCCTACCCCCTGATCATGTGCTTGCTCTCTCTCTTTCCCTCTCTCTCTCTCTCTCTCTCAAAAATAATAAATAAATAAAAAGGAAAGAAAGAAAGAAAAAGAAAAGAAGAAGTAGAGGAGAACATGTGAAGACAGACATGCAGAGAGAAAGCACCACATGACAGCAGAGGCAGATTGGAATGATGCAGCCACAGGCCAAGGAATGCCAAAGATTGTCAGCAACACCAGGAAATAGGAGAGGGATCAGGGCCTTGATTTTGGAGTTCTGGCCTCCATAACTGTCCTACTAAATTCATGTCATCTTAAGTCACCCAGTTGATGATACTTGGTTATGGCAGCTCTAAGAAGCTAAAACGGTGATATGAGTTTAATTTGTTATTTCTAGCCACTCCGGGAACTAGTTTCCTGCCCAGAGGAACTCTCCAGAGACTAACTGTCTAACTTCTTGCCTGATCTTGGCACACATTTTGCCAATGGCTCTGTCCGTAACACCTGCTCTGGTGCTACTTTCCAAGATCCTTCCTGGATCCCAACACCTGCCATGACTACCACCTCTGCCACTCTTATACTGTATAAAGGAGTGCATTCAGCCTGCCTGACTGGACTTCCACTTATTCCCTGAAGCTGGTAGCCCCCCAGAACTGGCCCATCCCCCTTGAGCACATCCCCCAGTGAAGACCCCTCCTCACTAGGCCTTTCCAAATGCCCATGATGCAATGAGCTCCCAACCTGCCATTTCTCTCTAACATCAAACACATCCTCTGATGAATTTAAAATCCCATTTAAGACTCAAGTTGCAAATAAATTCAGAGCCACAGGCTGAGCTTAGAGAACCAGCCCCTTCTTCATTCTGGAAAGCCAGAATCTCCATGAGGCCTCACGTGTAGCATTTTTATGAGTGACTGAACAGGATTCACACGTCTCTTAACCTAGGATAAGACTTAATTGGTTGGTTTTAAAATTATTTATGCCCTTCATGCATGCATTGTGAGCAGATTAGAAAACACCAGTACATATCAATTTTTTTTTTTCAAAAGAAGTCATTAAATACTCTGAGGAAACATATTCAGGGTAGGATAAATGTTAATATATAGGGGTAACTGCTCACTGTTTCCCTTCCCAATTGCTCTGTCATAGCTTCTTATGTTTGCTTTATTTTTATCAATAAAAATGGTTGGGACAATTTTTGCCATATCACTCATTTCCCAAATGTTTCTAGGTAATCTCTAAAAATAGCTCAATTTAATTTCCAGGAGTGAGATTGTTGAGTCATATGGTTTGTACGTGTTTAATTTTATTAAATACTGACAATGGTCTCTTAAAAATGTAACATAATTTATAATCCCCCCACTAGATGTTATAAATACTTGCCACCCCTGGAGGTTATGGATATTTATAGCCTTTGCCAATATAGTGAGTGAAGTTGGTATGTTGTTTTTGTTTTGTTTTCATTTTTGTTTTTGTGTGTTTTGTTTGTGTGTATGTTTCTTTGCATTTCCTTGACTACTAATGATGTCAATGCCTCATTGCCTCCATACATGTATTGGTCATTTGTATTTCTTCTGCTGTAACAAATCCTGTCCTATCTTTTCATATATATATTGAATTGTTTGTCTTTTTCTTATTTATTTGCTTCTTTTATCCCACAAAACCAAAGAACTATGTCACAAATTTACATGAATAAGTTTGTTTATCCTTATTGTTGCAAACTGGTAACAGCCTGGAGAACCATAATAGGGCTTTATTGTTTAAATTATGATGCATCCTTCTAGAATACTGCTTGGGCATTTAAAGATTAACATAGATCTATACATACCCACTTGGAAGAAATCCACGATAAAACTGTTCAGGAAAAAAATAGTACATTTTATAATATCATACATAGAATGTTTCATAAAACAAACAAAAAAAACCCCAAAAACAAAATTTGGACACTTTCATTTGTATTTTAACATCCAGAGGATGAGAGAGTACACAACAATTATTTACCATGTTACCCAGAAAGGTTAACACTGCAAAAGGGAAGGAGGGAGTTGTTTCATTTTATACCTAGAACATCTGGTAAATTTGTTAAAATAGCTTGTATTATTTTGTAATTCAAATGACTAACACAAATTTTAGAGTATAACATAATAATTAAAATATGGGATCGTGAAAGTTTTAGTGGAAGTTTTGTGTGATTGGCTAATATTATTTAGCAAAAGAAAAAAAGCCATGTACAGATAAAAAACAGTGTCTTTTCAAATACATTTATTTATTTATTTATTTTTGCATCAGAAGAGGAAACCTTCCACTGACAATGGACTGTTGATGGGGAAATATGCAAAAACTAGTTCCACAAGGTTAGCAAGTTTACAATATTTAATTTTTTTCAAGAAAGTGGAAATCAAATGTCAAGCCTTTACAGACATTTATAATTTAGCACCATGGCATTATGATGCTATAGTACACTAAAAATATGTAGAGATTTACCAGGGAGATAAAGTCCAAAGGTAAAGTCAAATGTTATTGGCAAATGATATCAAAGGAGTTTGGTTTTTTTTTTAAGAGATTCAAATGACTAGTGTCCAAAGAGCCTGAAGTTCTTTCGTACAAGTTTCAATCTTCAAACTGTATGTCTCCCTTAAATCTCTATATGATACCAGTTTGGTACGGAGTTTTACATATTAAACATCAGTATTGTTTTGATGATGATCTGGATGTGAGATCAATCTTCTCAGATCTGGTAGGCGCAAGCATCACCCATGGCATGTCCAGTCTAGATCTCTCTCTCTCTCTCTCTCTCTCTCTCTCTCTCTCTCCTCACCTCGCCTCTCCTTTCCTCTCTTTCCCTAGACCCAGGTACCATGCTACCTATCACAGACCATTCCTTTGTCCCACAGACACTTCCTCAACAATTCTCTGCCAAACCTGCTCCCCCGCAGAGTCATTGTCATCTGTGAACAGACTGTGTGCTTTGTTTCCATTGCCCTATGCTACTACTCAGATATGTGTTTTCTTTCATTAAGAGAACAAGTTAAGGTGTTTCATTATATCACCTGTATAACAGATATAAATAAATCTATGAAAATGTACAATGAAATGTAATATGAATGTAATATGAGTGACTTTTGTAGTGCGTTAACAGATGCATTCCAGTTAACTGAATATCCTTGTACCTGATTGCACAAGCCAAATCTGTTGTATCTGCCTCAACCCTCCCCTAGTTTTGATCCTACATCCAGTTCATCCCCAGTCTTGCCAATGCTACCTACTAAATATCTCTCCACTCAACCCACTTGTATCCATTTCCAGTGTCATTTGCACTAGATGCCATCAATTCTTGGGTAACTTTTCCTTTGTGCAGTCTGGGCTTCTTGCAAAACATGTCCCACATCACATAGAGTGGAAATGTGCTGTCAAATTCATGAGACCCCTTGCTCTAACAAGTCTTCCCATTACCTGGGCTCCTTCTCCTGAGATTCTCCTCCTGGAGTACTGCACTCCAACACAGAAACATTCCCAGGATTCTCAGGTTTCTCCTCTGCTCCAAATGGACAACTTATTTTACTTGACCAGTCCCTGCCACTCCTAAGGTCTTGGCTTTGATGTGACTTCCTTCTGTGACCCATAAACCAGGCTGTATGCTCCCCAGGTGGACTGTAGTCAGCTCGCCCCAGGTTTTTTTGGAGTACTTAACTTGAAATTCCTTGGAGTACTTAACTTGAAATTCCTACAAGCCCATGGTTTCCTCCACTAGAATAAGTCTAGAATTAAATAGGGCCTCGGTCTCATTCACTATCAGAGTCTCTATTTCAAGACATAGCAGAGGCTCCAGAAAAGTTGGCTGAATTGAATGAAAACTTACCAAATATTCAAGGATACACCTATGATGGCCTTTACACACTGAGGTGAAGCTTATTCCCTACTAGGGGTAAGATGCATGCTTTGCAATGATGCATTTATGATATTGTGGCTCTGTTATGCTTCCAATTCTATGTCTGTGAAATAGGACAAACACTGACCCATCCAAATAGCATTAACAGTTCAGTGTGGCCTTTTCAACCTTGTGCAGCTGGTGAGTGGCTCATCCATGACCAGAGGCTGCACCCTCCCAGAGTCGGGGGTTCCCAAAGTTCTGCAGCCCAGGCAGCCAGATGCACAGGTGGCCATGTGCACCTGCAACCTCTGCCTTAGGCTCTAATTTACTCTCCTCTGCTGCTCAAGTGATTCTTCAAAACCATATCTTAGCCCATGTCACAGTCAACTGTGATCCCCTTCCATGGTCCAGCCCTCCACGCAGCTTACCCTGGCGTGCAATGCTTGGCCTCACTTTCTCCAAGTTTACCTGACACTGTCTGCCTTGCGTGCTTCTGACACGGTGCCCTACATTCCAGCCACATCAGGCGCTGAACAGTTGGGGAGCACATTGGGCTTCTTCCTACTTTTTTCTCATTTTCAAAGCTGTTTTTCAATATGAAATACACTCTCCTGCCCCATCAACATGGAGAACTCTTATCCATCCTTCAGAAACCTCCCACTCTAAAAACCTCTCTTCTCTCCAAGAAAAGCTGATCATCCCCTCTGGAACCATCACTGTACCTTGTCTTCCTTTCTTGTATTGTGCGGTGCCCATGTGTATATCCATCTATCACTCTTTGCCAGCTAAGAGATGCTAGAGGACAATTCTGGATTTTACTTTTCAGTGTATCCCCACAGCTGGCACACCACAAATGTGTTTATTAAGTGGGTAATGCACCAAAAAAATCAATCAAAAAGCAGCAGAGACTCAAAACTGTATTAGATTTTTTTCCATCCACATTTTAAAGGCACCAACACTGATTCTAGACATTGGCTCAAAGTTTTCACTTGGTTTTGATTAAGTCCAGAGGCACAGCGGTGGGGCCATCCAAAGAAAAATCCTAATGGTCATTAACCTCCCTGAGAAATCCTAATTTTTCCTGCCGGTTGTTTTACTAAGTCTTATGACTATTCACCAGTCTAGCCCATTAAAAATCATAAGGACCCTTGCAAACTGAATACTGCTCCAACTTGTCCTAAAACACTGAAGTTACCACGTAAGAGGCCAAGAAAAGTCCACTATTAAACAGAGCAAGACATGAACGTGAGGAAAATTATAAAATGAGACCAAGAATCGATCTAAGAAAATATACATTGGTCTCAGAGCTCAAGATACTTCTTAAAACGAAAAAGAAAAAAAAAAACAGAAACCACCCTCTCCACGTGATACTCCATTAGCTAACTTTGCTGATGCATCTGCTTTTGATAGCATTGGCACCAAATGCAAAGTTAATATGTATGTTCTAGGATTTATCATGGCAGGCGAGCAGGGCTGGGGGATGAAGGGACACAGGTTTCTAGCTGTATGCTTCAATTGACACAGTGTTACAGAAATTACATGTGATGGGAGGGAAAAGCACTTGAAGGCTCCCCCAACCACTGGAGAGTATCATGGTTCTGACACTACACGTCCACAGGAAAGAGAACAGTACACACCTTGAAACTTGCTATCTGTTCACAATCTCTGAGTCTGACATTCTTTAGCAACTCACTTGGTTTAATAAACTACAGCAACTTATTCAAACTTCTAAGAAGCTGCCAAGTAAAATGAGATGATTTGACTGGAATAACATGTTCTAACTACTCCGCAATTTAAGAGAGGTGTTATTCTACTTTTCACTGGACTCAATGCATTCCACAGAGTTTGCCTCAATTGCCTTTAATAGCATGACTGTAAAACTTATACAACATTTGCTCTTTCAAAGTCCGATTTCATTTAATGGGACTGTAAACAGTCAAAAATTTGTTTCGTCTGATTAATACCTCTGGATGTTTCTACCTTTTTATATCATAATATATTAACCCTTATCAATACATTTTACTACACAAACAGGGGAGATTTCCTATTAATTCATTACAACAAAATTTGGTCTTGCCATCAAACTGCTTTTATTGTATGGTTATTTTTGTTACCTATTAGAAGGGGAAAGGGATGATCGGGACTAGGATATCAAGGCTTATCAAAGATTCTCATACTTCAAACAGGTTTCTATCTCAGTGGAAAGCAATTCTATAGAATATTATGCATTGAAGTTTTTAATAGAATGGACTCAGAAGAATATTTGATTAAAATCCGGGACTAAATCCAACTGTAATAGAAAATTAATCCCTAAGCAGAATCTAGAGGCATATCAATATCTGCCGATGGCACTCACCCATGCAAGGTACTAGCTCCCTTGTATGGCATAAGCTCCGCCATGATCCACAATACTTGCAAAGAAATGTTATACATCTTATATGTTCTGAGATGCTGCATTGTGGAGTCCTAAAAAGATGTGTCTCAAGAGAAGAGAAAGACAAAACAAGATCTCTCATTTCTTAACTTATTTTTATAGTAGATTCAGCAAATAAGAATTATTTAGGGGGAAATACCTACAGGTCTTTTATAAGCCTAAAAAATAACATGATTAGAAGTATAAGTCAACATGTATTTCCTTTTTTATATTATTCTAATGTACTTTTGATTTAAAAAAATCATATTTTTTTCAACTATGATCAATTAATGATTAATGAATATGATGGATAAAATTTGGTATAGCAAAAAATTCCATGATAACATATTTAAAGTTGAAAAAGTCTCAGTCTCCCAATGTCAAAAATATGATTGAATAATCTCGAACTACAGGGCACCATCTCACATACAAGGACTCCTATTTTTTTCCATATGTTTTCAATCAATAATATGAGAGAATCAAATAAATCTTTAATAAAGAATTTTTTTAAAGAGATCAGACTTGTAGTTATCAGAGGCAGTGTTTAGAGGGCAGGAAAAGTGAAGGAAGGTGGTGAAAAGATGCAAACTTCCACTTGTAAGATAAATAAGTACTAAGGGTATAACATACAACATGGTGACTGTAGCTAACACTACTAGGAAAGGTGTTAAAAATTAGATCCTAAGAGTTCTCATCACAGAAGAAATTTTTTTCCTTTCTTCTTTTCTTTTTTTTTCATTTTCAAGATTTACTTATTTGAGAGAGAAAGAGCGTGCTCACAGGAGTGTGCACCTGAGAGCGGGAGCAGAGAGGGAGGGGTAGAGGGAAAGGGGCAGAGAGGGAGTGGCAGAGGGGGAGGGTAATGGGCCAGCAGACTCACTGAGCCAGGTGCCTTTGGGCGACTTAATCTCAGAACCCTGAGATCAGGACCTGAACCAAAATCAAGAGTTCTACACTTCACCTACTGAGATACTCAGGCTCCCCCTTCTTTGTTTTTTCTTTTTGTTGTGTTGATGAGAAGGTGGATGTTAAGTGAACCTATTGCGGTCAGCATTTCACAACAGATGCAAAGCAAACCATCATCTGTAGCCTTACATTTACACAGTGATGTACACCAATTAATTCTCAATAAAACTGAAAAAAAAAGTGACAAGGCCAAATCTCAGAAAGAAATAAAAAATTAACTAAATGCTTGTCATGGAACTAAAATGTGAAATAAATTAACTCAAACCTGCTTTTTCTCCTCTGCCTGGAGATTTATAATACAAAAATGTAAATAAGCTGCGCAGTAGGATTTTATTCCATCCATTCAAAGCCTCACAGTGAATGAAGAAAAGATTTTAAATCTATAAACTGAACTACAGTCTTCAATTCAACCTCAACATTCCCATCCAGGCAACACTCAGCTTCTAATTGAGGATTTAAAACCTGTTAAAAATGGAGTTTCATTTGCTACTGCATTCATGAGAAACACGCACTATTGCCTGTAGGTAAAGCTCTACTGATTTCAAAGTTTTGCTGATGTTACTCCCTATATTAGGTAAGCTCATGCAGAAATGAAACAAAGGAGCAAAGCTGATATTCTCACATGGTGAGTTTTGGGTGTCCAGGTCTCTTGAGTTCTTTAATACTAACCGAAATTAGAATTCAATCAGGGAAAGATTTTCAAGGGAAATTTAGCACAAGATTTTTAAATGGCCCAAGTTATAAGACATTTGGTCAATTTGCTTTCCTTTGTTCTCTTTCTTTCTTTCACTCCACTTCTGCTTTAACAAAGATAAGGGAAAGAGCAATATCTACCCAAGAGTAAGAAAAAAACCAGGACCTTAACCCTGTTAGGAGATCAGGATAGTAGGAAAAACAATTAAGATTTTGGGTAAAAGTTGGATTTAACACAAAAAAATCTCATAGGCCTTTGACTTGTAGATCAAAATTAGGTTCTTCATCCTAGAGTAACAGAAAATAAGAGATATCTAGATTTAGGTGGTCTGAAATGGTTCTGCAGAAAGGAGAACCAGGCAAGTCTTTAGAGCAGCAAGAAGACAAGATGCACCATACGGAAATAAGGAGGTTGTTCAAGTCCAGCAGAAAACAAGGAAGTGCACCCTGATTTTTAACAAGTTGCCTACATTGGAAGGAAAGCTGCCGAGAGATACAATAACTCAGAAAATGTCACAGTGTGTATTAACTAACCAGTAAGGAAAAAGACATGAAGTTCACTGAGCAGCCCACATTGTGAAAAATGAGCCACAGAAGGAAGGCTGACCACCAAATGACCAGAAGTCCATGGCTGTGTCTACAAAAAGACATGAGCAGTGGGCCAGGTGTAATGCCAAGATGGAAACCACTCCAAAACTATTTATAAAACAAAGACCCAAAACAATATCCCGAGCTGCCTCAACCACAGAGAGAAAGGAAACCCCTTATGTGTGTGACCCTGAGTGCACAGCATACATCAGAGGGAGCAGAGGGCAGGTGACAATAAAAACATGGCACTTCCCATGAGAATTAAGCTCCTGTGAAACAGACATCCCGTTAATACAATTCATATTTTCTTCTACAATTTAATTCAATAAGTAAATTAAGTAATTTAATTCAACAATGCACACGAACTAGCAAAACTAGAGCCATTTGCTTCGACGTGGATGGACCTGAAGGGTATTATTATGCTGAGTGAAATAAGTCAATTGGAGAAGGACAAACATTATATGGTCTCATTCATTTGGGGAATATAAATAATAGTGAAAGGGAATAGAGGGGAAGGGAGAAGAAATGGGTAGGAAATATCAGAAAGGGAGACAGGACATGAGAGACTCCTAACTCTGGGAAAAAAACTAGGGGTGGTGGAAGGGGAGGAGGGCAGGGGGTGAGGGTGACTGGGTGGCAGGCACTTAGGGGGGCACTTGACGGGATGAGCACTGGGTGTTATTCTGTATGTTGGTAAATTGAACACCAATAAAAAATAAATTTATTATTTAAAAAAAATAAAAAATTTAAAAAAAATGAATGAAATCCTAAGAATTTAGAATATTTAGCAGAATAACTAGATAGCCAGCTGCTTACCTACAGCTAAATATATCCTTTTAGCAAATTATGCATATAGTTGTATATTGCGTAATAAAAGTATTAATCAGAATAGGGAATTTCAAATACCCTGTCCAGGCCCTTATTTTCCCTTCTTTTGGTCTTTTTTTTTTTTTTTTAATGCTCCTTCAGCATAAGGTGCATCTATTCTCCAACATAAAGAAAATGTCCTTTTTCATTCATGATGTATGTCAGTTCTTCCTATTAAATATAAATCTACTAGACTGAGAAACATGCAATCTGAATAGCATTATTGTCACCTATGAATTATTTGCAAATTTAAAAACTATATGCTATTGTAATATGACATATGAAAGTATTTAGTATGCTTGCCAAGTATTTTTTAAGTCCTTAGAGTAAAAACCATTTTACTTAGTACAAAAAAATTGCAGTGGAGTCTACATAATTATAATTATTCATGCAAAATATTTCACACAGCTTCATACAAAAACAAAGTGATTAAAAGTCTCTGCCATTGTGGAGGAAAAGGAAAAATATGCTCATAATTTCAGTAGTTTGGTCAAGATCAGAGTGGATCTAAATCCCAGACCTAAAAATGAAAACAGTTGGGATTTAGTGAATTTAAAGCTTTGAATTGTATTAGATTGACGACCTTTAAAAGTCAAGATTCATTTTCCGTCAGGAGCAGTATCAGAGAAATCCCCATCACCACTTTCTCCCCTCACACACCTACTCCCCCAAGAGAAGAGTGCTCAAAGTCAATCATAATTCACTCCCCACTCAAGATGCTCTTGGATGGAACACTTGCTGGGGTTACTGAATCTCTCAGTAGGTGTATTTAGAGAGCTTAATTCCCAGCCAGTAATACAGCATCAGGCATTCCTCCACCCAGACCAGACCCCCCAGGGGATTGATAGAAATGCAGGGAGGCTTGCTTCATACCAATGGTTCTCTAAATAACACTTCTCAGCTCACAGCAGCAGCATCACCTGAGACCTTGTAAGAAATGCAGATTCTCGGTTCCCACCCCAGACCTATTAAATCAAAACTTCTGGATGTGGGGCCCAGCAGTCTGTGTTTTAACACGCCTTCTGTGTGACTCTGTTGAGCAGGTATTTGAGACCTGCTGCTCCACATAATGTAACAACCTGCTGTAAGAAGCATCTTCAATGTGGTTAAAAAATATGATGTGGTTTCAAGGTATGGGTAGTTATTCAAAGTCTATTCCTCTCTTCATAGGAAATAATGGCTAAACCATTATTCCCATGTTCCATGTAGCCCTACCTTGCCCTGAATTTTTCTTTCTTATCTAGAAAAGAGGCCTTTTCAGGATCACACACTAGTTAACTTGTTCTCTCCATTCTCCAGTCTCCCGTGTCAGCCCTGAGAAAACTTCCAAGGGGTGGGTGGGTGGGTAGTTTGTTTAGTTTAGCCTGCCTTTTTTTCTGGGGAAAAATGACCTCAGTTTATCTTCCTTCACAGACACAAGGGACATGAGGACCTGACACGAGCCTACCTCTACAATCCCCTACCTATGACTCTCCAGACCAATCTGTCCCTTGAATATGGCAAAGTCACTCCTCCTCAGATGCTTTGCATTCACTATTCCTTTGCATGGAATATTCTGGAATCCTAACCTTGCAAGACTACTTCCTTCCGGTCATTTGCACCTCAGTCCCAAGGTTCCCTTCTTAGAGAAACCATCCCAAATCACAGAGCCAACCTTAGCTGTAGTCATTCATGGTTCGTTGTCTTGTTTTGTTTCATTTATTTGTTGTCCTTCTGAAATATTCTCTTTTTCTTTATTTCTTTATATGTTTGGGCTCTCTGGGCATATGTATAAACTCCATGGGAGCAGAAACCTTGTCCACTTTTGGTCACTATGGTATATCCACATCAAATAGCACCTGGCACTGAAGAGTAGACTCTCTCCAATTATATGTTCAATGAGCAAATGGATATATTTGGCATAATTTTATAACTATTCACTAGCTAGAACTTTTTTGCCCAGAAGTAACTGAAACCATTTCAATCCAATTTAGTCAAACAGAATGTTTATTAAAGTATACAAGAATGCCCCCACAGAAATCCAGGAAAGGAGCACATTCAGGTCTTCAGAACAACTGGAATAAGGGTATGAAATGCACTTCTGGGCTCCCACCATCTCCCATTCTATCCCTTTGCTGTGGTTCCCAATCTTTTCTCTCACATCATGTCGGCATACCTCACTTCTCTGGTCCACCCAGAAAGTTTAACACCCATACTTTTGAAATTGTACCTGTTCCCATTTCATCCAGTGGAGAAAGGGTGCGTTCTCATTCTCACTTCCAGAATCTCCAGGAAATCTCTCCATTTTCCTAGGTTCTTAGCTATAGAGTGTAATAAGAGTGGGGCTCCATATTAAATATCATGAAAGCTTTTCAGTAACCCTGCAAGTTGAGTAGAAGAGAAATGGTATTTCTTCAGAAAAAGGACGATAATTCTTGGGAAAAGAGAGAGGCTAAGCAGACAGAGCCAATAGTTCTCACTCTAACTGAGATGCCCATTGATAAACTATTGAGAAGCAATATAGTATTTGGTGAGGGCTATAAATGTTACAACCAAAATTCTGGGCTTCAAATCTCAATCCCGATACCTAAACCCTATGTGGTCTTGGGGCAAGACTCTCTTCCGACATATTCCTCAATTCTATTTTTATAAAATGAAGACAATACAAGGCCATTGTGAGGATGAAGAACTCCCCCACAGCACCTGGCATATAGTAAGTGCTCAACCTGTGTTCACTGTGCTATTTTTTACTCATCCCAAAGGAGTTAATATGGCTTCCAAGACAGCCTAACAATTCAAAGGAAGCATTGACACTACAAAGTGCCACCAAACAGAATGGTTATAGGCATACAACTAACAAGCCATCTGCAAATGTATGCTCTCGAAAGAAATGCTAGACACAATTCAGTTTTTCCAGATGCATTTCCACACATTAGGAAAAATACTATCATCTTGGCATAAAATGACAATCACTTGGATGTGAAAGTGTGGTTTGTCTGTAAGAGAGAGGATGTTTTTCTACGAGTGGACATGTGATCACACGTGACCAGCCTCACTGCTTGTTCTCTCCCTCATACCACACACAAATGTTCTCAGTGCTCTCCCAAAGGACTATCCTCTCCTCACCCCTTTTCACTCACAGACGAGGTCTGCTGTAGAAACAAGGTCTATGAAAGTGGCTCCAGACAGAAAGATTCAGAGACATACTCAAAAAGCCTGTTTCTCCAGTTGCTAAGACTAGGCAAATGACAGCGGCCTAGAGACAGAGGAAGAAACTCTGGAAAGAGAAGGTAGTGGGATCACCTTGAAGCTGTCAGGGAGCACTCCTTCAGGTGGCTCTGCTGGAACCCAGGAACAAACATCCTGTAGAGCTGACTGAACTGGGAGATCCCAACTCCCACCAAATAAAAAGAGGACAACCCAGTGGGGAGTGACATTTGTCAGGGACTCCCCCAGCCACACTCCAGACAAATACACATCTCACTGCCAGGGACTTGCATTGAATTTCTGTCCTCAGGACACTTGGAAACCTGGGAGACTAATGACGACATTCCACCTCACCAAGGTGTGTCCAAACAAGCACCCAACAACTCTCAAGTGTATACCTGCTACATAAAGTAAAAGGGCACTACTGCAATCTCAAAAGCTTGGGTATTCAGAGAGGGAAGACTTGATAGAAATCACAATCTGTGAACGAGGGTGTGGATGGAAAAAACTCAACTGTTCATAGTTGACAAAAATGATCAAGCTCTTTGTAGCTACAACAGCTATCTGTAAGATCTACTACTATTCACAAGTTTGCCACCACGAGGAAAAAATCATCCCAAGACCTCTAAACAGAAACAAACAAAAACACTTCTACTTTTCTGTTGTCTTTTCTCCCTCTTCTGTTGCCTAATTTGTTAATCTTCACATTTCCTATAATTGTTTATTAATACTTGCTGACTGGTTCCTACTTTCACCTGTTGCTCATTATCAAAATACAAATAGGAGTCCATGAGTGAAAGGGTTCAACACCATAATGTCCTCCACATCCACTTAGAAAGTTGCTGTTTGAAATAGTAGTTTGGATTCCTTCATTCTCAGCTCTTTGGGCCCTTTTCTCCTCTAGATCTTGAAATCCTCCAAAACAATTTCAGGGGGTGTCCAGGTAGCTTAGTCAGTTAAGCATTAGGCTCTTGGTTTTGGCTCAGGTCATGATCTCAAGGTCATGAGATGGAGCTTCAAGTCGGGCTCCAAGCTGGGTGTTTGAACTTGCTTGAGATGCTGTCTCTCCTTCACCCTCTCTCTTTCTAATAAAACAAATAAATAAATAAAAATAGTAATTTCAAAAATATAAAAAATAATAATAATAATTTCAAATAATAAATATTTTCAGGCCAAACAAAGAAGATACGTGATTTTTTAATTCAAGAATTCTTAATTATTATTACAAATTTAAACATACATGTATTAATAAATCACATGGGGATGATATGCTATTCAATAAGTTGCCACTTTCTAAGGCAACAGGACTTTTTCATCAGGCTATGATAATTTGACAAAAATAATAAGTCACTCAAAATGAATACTATTAAAAGATAGGATTGTCATTATATATTCGTAAGAAATAACCAAAATACCTACCTCTATGGTAATAAGTTCTCCATCCCTGGAAGTGCTCTAGCATTTTAATGCCGGATACAAGATGATACTTATTTAAAGTATTCCAGTGAGTAACCAGAAAGACGTTGGTCTCATGCTTTCAAAGCCATCGAGAACTAAAGATGGTAGACTTAAGGCAACCTGGTCCTATGTCATCTGCTGGCCTCAAATTCCTAAAATCACTGCTGCTCGGTTGGCTTCTCACTTGAGCCTCCAGAGGCCATTATTGGGATGCTCAACAGCTGGTACCTTGAGACTTTATTTGTAGTGTTTTACTAATATTCACCACCGCTTCTCCAGAGCATGGCTTTGCTTTCAGCCCCACTGAAAGCAAATTTAGGAGTGTTGCACAGGAGAAATCCTGCTGAGGGGATTGGTCTAGAATTACCTTCAATGATCCTTTAAAAACTAAGATTTTTATGACCCTCTGAATGCATGAATAGGCAGGATTAAACCCATTCAACTGTCAGTGATATGAATAGACCACGTTCAGGCCCCATTCCTCATAAAGCTGCAGAGACCCAAACAGGAATGTTCCCTGAAAAAGCATGGCCAAAGTCATTTGCTAAAGGATCAACTGTACCTAGAGACCATAAAGAAAAGCCGGGCATCAAAATTTCATTTGTGGTGACTCCAGAGATTAACTCTTGTCATCATTGTCCAGCAATAAAGGGGGGGGGGGAGACAAAACATGGTGGATAATCATTTTGTATTACAGAGTCCTAGGGAAGAGACTTACTTTATTTCTTATTCGACACCAATATTTCTACATCACCGAGATATTGGATTACCTCATTCTTGGAAACATACAAATGGCCACAAATGACCAAAACATCATCCAGTTTAAATATCGTACAAGCCAGCTCAGTTCTTGATCTCAGGGCCATGAGTTCAAGCCCTGCACTGGGGCTGGTCGAGAAGTCTACCAAAAACGGAGCCTTTAGGGGCTCACCTGGGTGGCTCAATTGGTTAAGCATCTGCCTTTGGCTCAGGTCATGATCTCAGGGTCCTGGGATCAAGCCCTGAGTCAGGCTCCTTGCTCAGCAGGGAGTTGGCTTCTTCCTCTGCTCCTCCTACTCCCGTTCACGTGTACTCTCTCTCTCAAATAAATAAATAAAATCTTTTTTAAAATAATAAAATAAATGTCGTACAAGCATTTATGAGTAACACAAAGATAATTTTAAAATTGGGGGTACCTCCTGCTTGGTCACATGGAAGTAACATGTTGACATTAATAACACTACCAAGAACCCACATCCAACAGATAAGCTGAATGTACAATAGAAACTCAGTCGCTGTGTCATTAAAGAGCACTTTTTCTCCCTCATAGTTTTATTGTCTTTAAGATTCACCAGAGGTATTTCTGCACCAGGACTTATGTCTTAAAAAATACCCAAGGCTGTCATGATACATGCCAAAGGAGTGAAGCGTCTCCCACCTAGGACTTTATGATGTTTTGCTGCCTGTGACCATGTCTCTTCACTGAGCAAACTCACTTGATTTTCTTCATCAAATTCCTGAATGTCTACAAAAGTGGGCTGGGGGAGGGGGGAAAACCCTAACATACTCTAAACCCAGAGATTGAAGGACAAGTTTTATCTTGAACAGCATTCCACTCTGCTTTACCCCCAAAGTTTTAAACAAACGTGTAAGGTTTATCCATGAATCTCCAACTGAAAACATAAGGCACAATAATCATTTCTAGGCAGCCAACTGATGAAACTGCTCTAGAGTTTATTTGGATTGCTCTGATCCTGCTTAAATAGGATTGAATATGTCAGCCCCTGCTTGCCTTCTAACCCAGAATGCTGAATAGCAGTTTCTACTACAGTCAAATCAGTTTAGTGTAAAGCTACTGAAAGCCTAGGAATTGTGTACAATCCAACGACTTCAGCCATTAACGGAAATCATCTTTCAAATATTCAGAGCCATGGACCAGGATAACGTATTAGAATGTTTACCAGGGGAACAGCTGCCACAAGAAAGACAGGCTAGTCCATAACACAAGCTTTCCTCAACGGACACAACCTTCCTCAGAGAGGAAGGGAGTTGTGTGGGTGTAATTACCCCACCCACTTAGCTCCAACTTCCTTACAAAATCACACATTATGGTTAAAATACAGACTCAGCTTGTGCAACTAAATATATTCCACATTTTCTGTGATCGGCAAGGATATCATATTCTCGAGTGATCAGAAGTATTGGCAAACAAAGGATTTCATGTTCTGGACCTTTATATCCATTTCTGGCCACAGAAATAGAATGTTCTAGAAAGTACTGTCCAAAAACACATTCTTAAAAATGCATCTATATGAAAGGGCTTTTTGAAAACACGATTGATTTTATTTTAGGGGTTAGTTTTTTGCATGTAACAACACTAAAGCAGTTTTGATGGTGCTTTGAAAAATATAATAAACAAGTAATGGATTTGTAAACATACAAATCTTTTCTAATGCCCTCTTTTATTATTTAGTAGGCACACATGTTTTTTTCAAATCAATTGTGTCTTCAAATACTTCAAAGAAAGAAAAAAAATCCTTCAAATCAGAAAATAACTCAGATGCTTTTATTTTAAATAAGCTTGGCCCCTCGGGAACTGTTACTTTATAGTGGGCTGTTGTCAAGTAGAAAATCAAATGACCATACTACTAATTTCACGAGAGTCCATAACAGTCAGATACACATGACCTTCCACAGTTAGTTTATTTTGGATTATAGCTTGATTCCCCAAAGATTTGGATATTTAACAAGGAATTACCAGTGACATAAATGAGTTCACAAAAGATACTAAGTAGGCTCAGTATGCTACACACAAACACAGAGAGGTAAGCACGATGGCCAGCGTTCCTATAAATGTGTGATTCATTTTAGCCTGATTAGCAACGGTTTTCAAAATGGCTCCATTAATCCTCACACAACCACCCCCCACCTCAACCCAGAACCAACAAAATCTTCAGCTTATTTAAGCTTGAAACTTGAGAAAATAATCTTGCACTCTATTGGAACCCCAAATGCAGCTGTAGGTATCCCTCTGAGACCTTCACGGGGTTGGTAGACACCTCAGTAAAAGAGTTTTATTAGCATTTAATTTATTTAATTTTGAAGGGATTAGACGAGATGTTAGCATAACTGACTGCAATCCACATTCCACAATCTCCAACCCAACACCATGACTTCTTCCAAGAAAATGACCGTGTATTTTAAGAATGGCTTTATATAGTCAGCATGTGTTGCAGCCTGAGGCTTCCTGGGCGGGGGCAGGGGAGGGGGTGTAGAATGAACAATTTGAGGTTTCTCAGCTAACTGGCTACTTAAGAAGGAAGCAGTCACAAACCAAAACCTCAGTGAATCATGTCAACCTGTTTAAAGACAAATCCATACCTTAAATTCTCATTCCTATCTGAAAAGAAATTATTATTATCAATTTATTATACAAGTTTATGTTTATTGCTATGCATCACAGGGGTTAGGTACTAAATTAAAACACACTGTAAAAAAAAAACTCTTCAGGTCATAACTAAACATTTAAACAGCTTTTCTTATTCTACTGGCATGGTAAGAAAAGCATTAACCCGCGCAATAAGGCCTTTTGGGTTTGATTTTTTGGGGGGAAACAAATCAGCCAGAACCCACGTGGGCAATATCTCACACACACATAAAATAATCCTCATGAAATGCCACTTTTATTGATCGCCTCCTAGGTACCTGGTATTTTATGTACTAGTGTATAATGGGCAATGATGTATAATTTCCAGAGATTATTTTCAGCCAGAAAATTAATTATGAATCATGAAAGAGGGGGAAAAATCATCCCTCCAAACAAAGAAAATTACCTGCTGGTTTCATACAAATCAGAGTTGGCATTTGAAGCTCGGGATTCTGGCTTTTCCGCGCAGCTTCCAGTTAAGCTGGCATCTGATGACAGTGAGCACGTTGCCAATATCAGCTGCATGCCAACCCTATCGCTAGTCGGGCTGGCAGCCCCGAAATAAAACAAAGACCAGATTACTGGCCTTGAAAATATCAGGAGGGAGGAACTGCTGCTTAAGAGGTATTTAAATAATCTTCCTATGTTCCTTAACAAGATTACCCCTAAAAGCCCCTGAGAAACCAACTCCTTCCTGCCCTGGGGTTCTGTGCTCTCCTGCTTAGAGAGCTCCACGTAGACTTAATCTTAGTGCCCCTCTCCACCCAGGGTAGAGGGTGAGCCTCACCAGCCTGGCTTGTTACTCTTAATGAGGATGTTGTCAGCCAGCCCAGGCCCATGCTGGGAGACTAGGTTCAATATGCCTCTTGTAGGCCAACAGGAAGGACGCAGCTGTGTTGGTACAGTCGGGGCCCCAAGCACGTCCCTGAGACTGCACCCAGCAGTTTCCTCCCATGAGTACAGACACACACCTGGCATACCTATGATGCAACATGAGGGTAATATTCCCATTTGCAATTGGAAGACTTTGGGAGTGCAAGAATCAGGCAAAGTCCCTGCCAGCGCTCCTTCCACTGGTCATTACTGCATCTCTACCCCAGAGCGGTCCTCAGAGCCTTTGCCTTGAAGGTCGTGGACAGGTTCGATTCACACAATACCCCAAAGGCAGGACAAGAGAGAATCAGACAGTCCAGTGGTAGGTGCCCTCTGGATAGAGCATGTACCACTTGAGATGATGAATGTCATCTGGGAAGGCCACCTGGTGTAGCCTCCGTGGTGAGGCATACTCATTCCCCACACCCCCTTCCTTGCCTTCACACCACCAGCAGGGCCGGGGGCGGGGGGGGGGGGGTGCAGTTCCCTGCCAGCCCTGGCAACTCTCATAATTAGTTAGATAGATATAGATATATTCTTTGAAATGCCGGTCATTCTACTAAATGACTTCCCAGAAAGAATTTTCAATAACAGCGAACCCAGACTGTTAATAGGAATGGTCATATCACCTCAGAGTGTCCTCTCCTAAATAAGAATTTAAGAGTTTCCTAACCAGTTGTACAGACCTCCATAAAGAACTGCTTTTAGGATGACAACACGTCATTTCTATATAGATATAAACCATGAGAATAGGGCTCAGGTCACTTTCCCCACCTGTGGCCATGGCTAGAAAGTCAGCTAATGAAAAGACTCCTAACAAGAGAGGGCACAGATTCTAAAAACACAGAAAGGTAGATGAACACTGCGATGGGATATTGAATTTCTAAGTTTAATGTTAATCCTCAATTGCTCAGAAACATTGTTTGTCTTTAATTATTATAATATTCTCATTCAATTAAAAAATAGGTGCTGTAATTCAGACTTTTAATTAAGCGAATTAGCTTTTGACATTTTCTTGGAAAAAGATGTTCCCAATGTGGCTTTTTCCCTTTACTTGCAATTAAACATTCCTTAACACTCTTTGAATACTTTGGTAAGAAAGATGCAATTTATAGCAATGTGCCAACTTTTTCAGACACTGATGAGGCAGCTGTGAACCTCAGGCATCATGCCTTTTAGCGAGAGGTGGAGACTCGCGTTGAATTTGAATGACCTTTTTACAGTGGTGGATTCAAATACCACGATGGTACCGATGGTACCGTAGCCAAATCATTTTTCGATCCTCCAGACAAACCCTGCTGGTACTTCTAGGATTGAGGTTTCGTTTACTGAAGCAGAGCAGATCTTTGCTGTCCTGAGGATGTCTTAACTTTGCTTTCATGTCTCAACTATAAATTCTCTGCTGTCACATTCCTGTTGCTTCTGCTACTTGAAGTTGTCAGAGGGAAAAGTTAACTCTGTTGGGGAACAAAGCCCCCTTTATATTTGTGTGAAATGTAGCTGAAGAAGCCCTGTGAATGGATCATTGACTGCAGAAGTAGCACCTTTGCAGTAAGTATTCTAAGTCTCACCATATCACACTGTTCCTAATAATTGGTCTGGGACAAATGAAGCCTATCAACGGTGGAGGGATCATTAGCAACAGCTTCTCACTGCCTCTGTCATTCGAGTGTTTGTTTTCTGATGAGGCTAATGAGTCTCATCCTTGGAGCTCATCAAAGGTAAGTCTTGATGCTGTACCAAAAGAAATAACAATAACGATGACTTACTTCTCATGTAGTAAGCACCCACTCCGACATGCCTCTAATTAAGAAGTTACACTTTTTGAACATGTTCTGTCTGTTGCCCGGGTACAAACCCTTCCCCAGAACGAAGTTGATCAGTGAGGGGAGGTCTCGAACAACACCTCTGCCTCCTTGCCTGAGCCTTTCATTGAAATACCCTTTCATGTGGACAACTTGGTACAGTTTAGGAGCATGGAAAATTGATCATTTATGACTCATAAAATGCTTGCTTCTTCAAAAAGAATGAAGGAAACAAAATGCAGGTGATTTTGTGTGTGTGTGTGTGTGTGTGTGTGTGTGTGTATTTGCGGCTATTTGAAATCAAGTTCTTTGATATGCAATACTGATCCTATCAACAGGGAAAAGAGAAAAACATTTTAAAGGACTCTTCTCAAAAACAAACAAAAAAACGGTTCCACTTCATTTCATCAAACCTGAAAAACTCTAGAATTCTATCTGGTTATTCATCTTTGAAGTCACCTGCTCAGTCAAACAGTCTTAGCTGTGTATCTGTGGTTTCAAATGTTTGCTTTTGTAATAAAACAATTCCAACCTTACGAGACTGTCAACTCTACAGAAAAAGATCAGCTAACTAAAAGCTTTCGCTTTAGTTTTTTCAACAATGCAATAGAAAAAAAAATGAGAAGGAAGACAAGGACCAGAATGCCACAGTATTCAGACAACTTGAATGAATATGGGAGGAGAAAATTATACCACTGCAGCTCTTGAATAATGTCTGTGATCTTATCGATGTTCATAAGTTGAGCGGGTTGAAACTGGTCAGTGTTGAGCTGGCAAATTTGAGTGACTAAAAAGAAATTGATGAAAAGCAAATACAGTCAACCCAGTTTTCTCCGGGGGTAGATTTACCCACTCGTGGGCCCACAGTGCTGTCCATGATCTCTTACCCACCAACAGATCTTTGTGTTGTTCCAGAACACAGGCCACCTGGACCAGCCAGGAAACAAAACCTCTCGGCAGCCCCACTGGGCCACCTTGATGACTTATAGCAACTGAAATGGCATCCCATGGCCAGTCTATTCAGTGAAGAAAATGAAGAGGGATCATTTCTTCCCACTCATCATCAAGGACGTGACTCCCCAGATTTGATGTATGACCCTTCCCTTTTTAAACATGTTATTATTTGCATGTTTTATGTCAGGTACTCTCCCAAAAACATATGTACGTATTATCTTATTTCATCCTTGCAACATTGTGAGGAAGAAACCATTATAATTTTCATTTGAGAGGTGAAGACAGGAATTTCAGATGACGAATGTCACATCAATAGCAAACAGGAGAGGTAGGATGGGACCCATATTTGTCTAACTCAAAGCACTTTTGACAAGGACGTGTCTGTAACTTTGGTCTCTCCAGAACATCTTTGTCTTTCCTTCTGGTCTCCCCCCCTTTCCCTGGGGAAATTATCTCTTCTGCCTTCCACGTGGGAGAGCCAAGGGTCCCAGAGGTGGCTCATGACCCAAACTAGACTATTCAGATTCTCCTAGCCATTTGAATATTGATCAAAAACCCTAGGGCCAGAAGGGAGCTGGAGCTTAGTCATCAGGTGGCTAAAAACCAGAGTCAAAGAGCCTTTGCAAGGAAATCAACAAGTTGTTCTGTTTGCTGTCTTCCCATGGCTGGTTGTTCAGCTCTTCCTTCAATTCCAGGAGCTGCTCAAGATCTTACCATCAAGCCTTCTGTCCCATGTTAGCTAGAGTTGGTTTCTCATGCTTGCAAGTAAAGGATATCTCCCAGAGGCTCCATCATAATGATGTTTCCTCTAGGTACTTAATACCAGAAATAAGGAAGACGTGCTCCAGCTCCTCAAGGAATTTAGAATTTACACCGAGAAATACATACCTGCTCTCTCAAGAGTATGGAAATATATTATCTGAGCATATATGAATGACCAACTCATTTTGTTCAACTTCAGAGAAAGTTTGCAGAGAAACTCCAGTGGTTAACAGAGAGCAATAATTTTGTTCTTAATACCTGAGGATCCCCTGACTCAAATGACACAGCTCTTTGGAGCAGCAACCAAACTTGCTCATTGCTTATTTATATTTTCATTCTTTCAATATTCTCATATTGAGCAAGTCTTGTGTTCTTTTACTAAAGTACTATATGAACAGTGTATTTTAAAAATAAATAAATAATAAACAAATAAACCTGTTTGTTGGTTGAAAAAAAAAAACCTGTGTATCAGATGCTTCCAGCAATATTTTATGTAACTGGTAGACTAAGAAGCCATTGTAGCAGAGAAAAGGAGACAGATTTTACGAGTTAGACATACCTGAGTTCAACTACGGCTCTGACTACCAGCCCTGGGTATCTAGAAAAGCAACATAAATTTTCTGCATCTTGAGTTCTTCATTTGTAAAAGAAAAGAAAGATCGGTCCTTGCTTGATATACTTGCTGAAAGATTCAGTGAGGAAACCTCTAGGTTAGATGTCTGTCACAGGGCTCATGGGCTAATGTCAAGGCATCACTTAACAGGACTGAACAAGTTCCTTTCTAGAAGGTCTGGAGAGAATTTATGATCTTGCCTTTCCAGTGTGCACAAGTGCCCACATACCCTGGTTCAAGACCTTCTTCCATCTTCAAGCTAGCATGGCCAGTCAGATCTTCACATTGCATCATGCTGACTCTCTCTCACTCTCTCTCTTTCTCTCTCAATCTCTCCATCTCTCAATCTCTCTCTCTCTCGGTCTCCTATTCCACTTAGAAGAACCTGTGTGATAACATTGGACCCACCTGGATAACCCAGGATAATCTAAAATATCTTCCGGTCTCAAGATCAGCAGCTGATAGCAACCATATTTCCATCTGCAATCTTAATTCCCCTTTGCCATATAACCCAACAGATTCACATGTTCCAGGGACTGTAATGTAAACATCTTTAGGAGCCATTACTCTGCCTACCACAATACTGAAAAGCAAAAACCATGAGCAAGCCAGTACATATCACAAGAACTGTGTTCACCATTTGCCAGAGTTAACCTCTAAGAGTTCCAGTATCTGGAAAGTCTTCTTATTACACACACGTGGGTGTGCTCGTTCATACAGGGTTTGGATGCTATACACTAAATAAATTTTAGATTGTGGAAAGATACTAGCGCCTATTGTCTGACATTTTTTCAGCTGGCATTATACTTCTGTTTTGAAAGTCTATTCTTTCCATGTGCACGTATTAAAATCAGTATTATATGACTTGTCTTTTTTGTTTTTTCATTATTTTTCCTTTGTCATGTTGGCCTAATCCACTCCCCTGCCTTTAAGAAATTTAGCAGAACTAGAATTATCATACTCCACCATTCCCTGAAAGACACATGGAAATCAATGAAGTGTCTAATAAATACCAATGGCTGCACTAAAATATTTCCTTAAAATGAGCTTGACAGTTTGCCTGTGTACTGATAAGAAGCACTTGGGAAATTAATTAACAGAGTATTTTCCTAATTAACTCCCAAATTGTAGGTTGTAATATGAAACACAGTCAGCCGCATGTGGCCTTCAGAACACTTTGTTGAGCGGGAGATGACGGATGAAGGGTGTAGACGGAAAGAGAATTCTTCTTTCATCTTGTTAAATTACACTTAAAAATCATAATGTTACCATGTATAATTAGTAACAGGCCTTACCAGAAAAATAAAGTCTGCTCCCCCCAAATTATATTAGGTCCATGATTAATTTGTCCTTGAAATGAAAATGACTGCTCCACATTCACAGGAGGGGTATGGCCCTAAACTTTGGTAAAATCCGCCAGCAGGTGCTCAGCCCCACAGCAACGCTGCGCAAGGTATGAACGCGTTCATAGATGAACGGAAACCAAAGCCGTAGAAATAGGATCACCTCAATTCTGTTGCAAGGGTTTTCTCCAGCACTTTTTCAGTATGGCCTTCTTGACCTAGAGAGACATTTTAGATCCTTTTTTTTTCTAACTGCCACTCACTATGAAATGGTCCTGCTACAGGTGCACTGTCCATGTGTTTGGGTGCCGTCCGTATATCTAGGCTTTATATATGAAAAGAGTAAGGTATTTTTGCTTCACCCTCTGGAGCCGATACTGCCTTGTGGAGGAGAATGCATGCTTAGGGAACGCCGGCCTCTCTTCACTTGTGAATTCCCCCCCACGAATGTTTAGGGGGTGCGGACTACGTGCCAGGCACACAACATAAACAGCCCCCGTTCACGTTTTAGTGATGCAGCACAAGAAGGCCAGTCAACACCCAGCGCATCCTGGTACCGACTTTAAGATGTCCCGAGCAAGTAAATGTTTCTGTGGGTGATTTCTTTCAGAATTAAAACAAAGCAGTACCACACTGTCTTGATGACCACAGCTTTGTAGTACAACCTGAAATCTGGCATTGTGATGCCCCCAGCTATGGTTTTGGTGTTCTCATTCATTTGGGGGATATTAATAATAGTGAAAGGGAATAGAAGGGAAGGGAGAAGAAATGTGTGGGAAATATCAGAAAGGGAGACAGAACATAAAGACTCCTAACTCTGGGAAACGAACTAGGGGTGGTGGAAGGGGAGGAGGGCGGGGGGGGGGGGGTGAATGGGTCAGGGGCACTGAGGGGGGCACTTGACGGGATGAGCACTGGGTGTTATTCTGTATGTTGGTAAATTGAACGCCAATAAAAAATAAATTTATTATTAAAAAAAATAAAACAAAGCAAAGCAAAATAAGCGTATTGCCTGCAGCGCTGCCTTGCTGGAAGGTCTGAGCAACCCGTGCATCCTTGGCAGCGGCAGGTGAGCAGCAGCGCTCCCGGGTGTCCCTGCGCTAGCGCTGTGCCTGCACCGTCAGCTGCTCGGCCAGCCTGCCTCCGGGAGGCCCGGCAACCTGGGGGACAAAACAATGAACTCCTGAGACAGGAGAGATGAGTAAGGTTTGACCGGGTGAAGCTGGCCAGATTCCTCTTTTTTTAGTTATAAGTGCTGGAGACATAAAAACAAAATCTATGATCCACTCTTTTAAGGATTTTATTTATTTATTCATGAGAGACACACAGAGAGGCAGAGACACAGGCATAGAGAAGCAGGCTCCGTGCAGGGATCCCGATGTGGGATTCGATCCCAGAACCACCAGATCAGGTCCTGAGCTGAAGGCAGACGCTCACCCGCTGAGCCACCCAGGTGCCCTATAATTCGTTTTCGAAGTATTTGAGGACTATCATGTAGAGAGGGCCTGATGTTAAAAAACAAAAACAAAACAAGAGACCGTATATTACAATGAACAATCTCTAGCATGTTCCAATAGTTTTTTTTTAAGTATAAAGCTTTATAATATATGCTTCCCTGATAAAATAAAGACTATTGAAAGAAGTAGAAAAAAATGAATGACTCAGAGTCCCATTCCACTAATAGAAGCAAATTTAGCATTTAGTTGGAAGCCTGGGGGAGTGGGAATTCATGAAAGCAGGAGGCAGAGAGAATGGAAGGCACCCAGGAGGCAGAGCCGGGCTGGCTGGTGACGCGGGGGCAGAGGCTGTGGTGGGAGGCTCCCTTTGGAGCCCAGCAGGACATCAGGGGCCACAAGAGCACTGCAGCCACAGCCAGTGGTCAGAGCAACGGCTGTGAATCATGTTTTGGTTTTCCACATGCTGCCCACAAGGCTACTGATACATATTTTCTGTCTTTATTACAATAAACGCCTATTAACCAAGGTACCCAGGTGGTGCCTCTCTCCCTGGAACCTGCGAGTGACTCACCTCACCTCATTTATCTAGTGGCTGCACTTCGAAACAGATCCCATTTTATTCAAGGATTTGACTCAAGATACAAAAAGTGAATTCTGTTTGTTTCTCCCTCTCTCTCTTAAAAATAACTTTTTTTTTTTTTTTTACATCCTGAATACTTTCAGGGTGGCTGTCCTCCCTGTCTAGGACTGTGGTCAGCTAGTTACAGTGACCAGTGAGCCAGTAAGAGAACCAAGATGAGGTCTAAATGGAAAACCTAAACGTGACATGACTTGGCTTGAGGATCCTGGGCACTGAGCAGTCATGAAGTCCAGTTGGGGAAAGCCTGGAAGCACAATGTAATGCAACCAGGCCCAAGAGGAGGCATAGAGCAAGATGGAGCGAAGAACCTGCAGCTTGGAGAGACACTCAGACTTGATCCTGGGTCCTTGCCAAGGCATGAATCCTGCTCTTCCAGCTTACTGTTGCAAGTACCTGGACAAGCTACCTGACTTTTGTGTGCCTCAGTTTCCTCTTTTACAACATGTGGATAAGAGTAGTGCTTATTTTATGGTGTTACTATCATTTAATTATTAGTAAAGTAGTTGGAACAATGCCTTGTAAATAATAAATACTATGTATAAGTGTTTATTAAACAAAGTGACTAAATCAGATTAAAAAGAATCTGAAAACATAATATCTAGGGTGTGGTGCCCCAGAAAACACACCTCTCTGGGAAGCCTGTGGCTAAATCCTTGAATGGAAAATAGTGGTTAAGGGTATCTGAGTGAAAAGAGAAAATTGTTTATAAATTGAGAACATGTTTTTAGAGGCCACATGATCATTGTAATTCCCATCATGAAGTAGAAGGCTAATTCAACATCCATGTCGGTCCCTTTTATACCAGTCCCCGTGGGTAAACAGTTTGCGGAATACTACCACTGTTGGCACCATCTCCTAACAGTGCTCCTGAGAATAGCAGACCTTCAAAACCCATGTTCCTACTACGGTATCAGATTAATATTAATAACTTTCCGTAATAACAATGACTGGACAACAAAACCACCAGGGATTGGTGTGTATAGTGCGAATTCCCAATTTATGGGCCTATTCCTCTCATTTATGATAGTTTGAGACATGGGAAGATTTTCACTCATGCTCTTTCACTGCTATGTTCCTGGCACTTATACTATATCCCTGAAAAATGGCATTGTTGGCACTCTTATTCCACCAGGAACCCATAGATCATTCAGAGACTTTCATTTGCCTCAGCAGAGAACTGTCTTGAGTTGCCCTGAGATGTTACTGCATCATTTTTTTTCTCTCCCATATGTTATCTTTCTACTGCATGTCTATGTGAGATAATATTCCCATTCTTTATTTTTATTACAAATATACTTACTATGCTCCCGGCTCCACGCTAGCCTCTCATGCAATAATGATGAGCAAGATAAACATGCTTCCTACCTCCTATGGGAATATATGGAGAGGTGTATTAGTCAGTGTTCTCCAGAAAAGCAGAACCAATAGGATGTAGATGGACAAATGGATGGATGGAGATAAACATATTAAATATATTAACACATACATGCATACACACAGATTTTTAAAGCATTGGCTCATGTAGTTGTGGAGGCTGGCAAGTCCAAAATCTCAGGGTAGACAAGCAGCCTGGAGACCCAGAGAGGAGCTGATGTTTCATTTTGAGTCTGATGACAATCTGGAGAATTCCTTCTTCCTCAGGGGACCTCTGTCTTTTCTCATGAAGCCTTCAACTGGTTGAATGAGGCCCACCCACATTATGGAGGATAATGCGCTGTACTTAAAGTCTGTTGGTTTAAGTGTTAATCTCATCTAAATTATACCTTCACAGCAATATCTAGACTAGTGTTTGACCAAATATCTGAGTATGATGGACTAGCCAAGTTGACACATAAACTTTAGCCATCACAGGGGCACCTGGGTGGCTCAGTTGATTGAGCATCAGATTCTTGACTTTGGCTCAGATCATGATCTTAGAGTCATGGGAACGAGCCCTGCTTTGGGATAAGTAAGCTGAAGCCTGCTTGGGATTCTCTCTGCCCCTCCCCTCTTCTCTCTCACTCTCCTTCTCTCTCTCTCTCTAAAAAAAATTAAAATTAAAATTAACCATCACAAGTAGCAAGCAGACATCAGCCATTTTCCATTCAGAAACAAGGAGCCTACAGTAGAAACACACAGCACAAAGACACAAATGAGAAGCCCTATCTCAGATTTCAGTGGTAATGGGAGGTTTCCGTGAATTATAATATCTGATCCAGAGGCTACATTCAGACATAAGGAATAACATGTGGGTATTCCAGAGTAAGAAGTCACATGGCACACATGAAGACCTGAAAGCGGCCTGATGTATCTGGAGCAGTGAGAGTCACGACACAAGTTCTAAGGAGAGACACTAGGCTAGCTCATGGAAGAGTCCGTGGATCATGTCAAGAAGTTGGATTTTTTTTTCCCCAAAGGCAAGAGAGGAGCCATTGAAGGGCTAATGAAAAGTGACATAATGAGAATAATATTCTATATAATGACTTCCATTGTATTGTAGAGAGTTGGATTTGGGGTAGCAAGCAGGGAGTCTCTCTAGGAGTAAGTTGAGATAGTTAGGATGAGTTGCTATGGTGACCTGTGTGTGAGTATTCTCCATGACAGAGTTCAGCAAACATTTCTATAAAGGGCCACATAGTAAATATTTTAAGCTCTGTGGACCATATGCCCTCTGTCACCAAAACTCAGCTTGGCAGCAATAGCATAAAAACAGCCATAGACAATATGTAACAAATGGACATGGCTGTGTTCCAATAAAACTTTATTCACAAAAACAGGCAGTGGGCCAGATTTGATCTGCAGGTCTTTGTTTACTGACAGCTGGTCTAGGGGAATGGAAAGCCATGGACTGATGCAAGAATTGTTTAAGAGAGAGAACCAATATGACATGGTGGCCAATGAAGAGTAAGGGTGGGGAAGGAAGGAAGTATCCAGAATGCTACATTTAAGAATGTTTCCAACATTCAGTGAAGATGTTCAGTTAACCCTTAAACATGAAAGCCCCGAACTCAGAAAAGAAGTCTGGACTGAAGGGTTAAAGTTCAAAGTTGTTTGCATTAGCATGCTCATTGAAGGGAAAAAAAAGTGTCACATGAGGTGGAAGAGGGTGCAGAGAAAAACAATGTTAATATCTAAGAAACAGAAGGGGAGAGAGGAAAAGAGAGGATCAACACTGTCCAATGCTGCTGTGAATATAAGCAAGTTCAGACCCCAGAATATAAGTGGATTGAATAAGAAAGTGTGTGGGGAGCATGGGTTGATGGGGTTCCCAGTGGAACCAGGAGGAGTCCACTCCAATCCCTCTGCGTGAAATCTCCCTGAGATGTCTTCAGCAGACTACCACCATCCAGCTGGTTTGCTACTGGTCATCACATTCCATAAGTTATTGCATTTCGGTTTTTTGCTTCCAGTCCATGCAAATTCTTAACTGCAGGCAAATTCGAAGAGACAGTGTGGAGAAACCTTAACCAGACACAATTTTACTCCCCAGCATTATTTTTAGAATCTTCCATTGAGGCTCTATTCATATAATGCCAAACTGCCAAATGAAAAATGGAAGGAAAAAAAAAAAACATCTCACTGAGTTTTTCAGTCATTTTAATACTTGGCAGCAAATGTATTCACTATATGTGGTTCGTGATAGCCCTTAGAAAAGACAAGTTTAATTGCAAAACAATATCTCATCGTTATTATGACTATTAAAATCAATTATTATATCTTTGGGTTCTTATGTGTTTTAGACACAGCATACATGTGTGCGTGTGTGTGCACACTACACTTTGTTAGCATTAAATCAACACAAAGAAAAGTTCTTCTGTTTTAATTAATAGGTGTGGCATAAAAATCTGATGAGGAAATTTTATCTTTAAATATCTTTCATTAAGGGAAATCTGTCACAATTTTTTCCAGATACTATTTTCAGCTTCCTCTGCTTGCTCTGAAGTATCTGGTATAAACAATATCCTTTCTCTTCAAACCTTTCTTGACGCTTGTGGGGGTGGAGGTACAAACACAATCACGCGGAGAGAGCAAAGATGTGCAAACCTCTTTTCTTCCACTGCCCCAACTTAGGAAATTCATTTCACATGGGCTCCTCGAAGACAAGAGCCCATGTTGCAAACTAGTGACATTAATTGGCTCCTCGCTGAGTTTAAGAAGAAACGGAAAGAAAACACGAGGGTAATTTTAACTCTGGTGGATAAGTTATGTTTTTCATAAGTTCAAAACAACTTTTGAGGTTTTCAAACTTTGAAGTAATTTGAAAAGCATTCACTCTGTTTTCTCATCAGTTACCCTCGGAAAGAAATACATATTTCCCATTAAGCTAAAAGCAGTCCATGGATTATCATTTTTAAGCAGCCGATCAAAATTCATATTTATGCAATGGAAAAGTCCAGAAAATATATTCCTATTGATTAAATAATATTTGCACTCAGACTTCTATGAATAAACATTAGATCCTTATGTCTAACTTCTCTAGAAAATAGAGTGGAGTTTGGTACCACGTTTCACATAATGACTTTTAAGGATGCCTCATTTTAAAGTAGCTTGGCTATTGATTAACTCTAAAATAAATTACAATCCCAAAGTTTCGTCAACATTATCTGTAAGCTAGAAATTTTTTCTACTGGTCTCAAAATAAGAGTTTACAACCATTTTAATTTTTAAAATTTGGTAAGAAATGAAATGATGAGCTTGAATTCCATTATGCATGAATCAATTTCTTTCTTTATTAGAATTCCTTCACAAAAGGTATTAGGTAATTACCCTATTATATTGTAATTCATGCACATAAAATATCTCAGCAACGAAGGTTAATTGAAGCTCCCTCCTCATTGTAAATGTCTCTAAACTGCTTTGTCTTGAGCAAATTAAAACAAAAGATATTCCTTAATAAATGCTCAGAGAAAATTGATAACAGAGTAATGCTAACCTCATAAATGATGTTACCTGATATATTTAAGGTTTCCTTTTAAATATTCCTCATCTATTTTCCAGATTTGTTTTATATCAAGCATAATGCATACAGAGAGAGCAAATAAATTTATTAGCCATATCTTATTTTCTTAACATAAAAATCCAAGAGAGAAATAAAACTTACCGAGTACATTTCCAACAGTTTAATTTTGCCATGTATTACTTATTTCTTTTTTACTTTCCTTATGATTTTATTCTAAAGTTGTGCAAATAACAATATAAAAATGGCTTTTCCTGGAATGCCTGGGTGGCTCAGCGGTTGAGCGTCTGCCTTTGGCCGAGGGCGTGATCCTGGGGTCCCGGGATCAAGTCTCACATCAGGCTCCCTGCATGGAGCCTACTTCCCCCTCTGCCTGTGTCTCTGCCTTTCTCTCTGTGTCTCTCATGAATAAGTAAATAAAATATTTTTTAAATGGCTTTTCCTAACATATCAACAGTTTTATCATATTTTCCTAGCTTTTTTTTTATTTAGCAGTAGAAACTTCTACTTAACTTGTGAGTTATTTCTTTAAATTCTTTTAATTTTTTTAAAGTAACTCAAGTTAAAATGTGTAGTGATTTGTCATTTTATTTAGAAAAAACAAAATAGGGTTGTACGTATGCTGTATGTTAATGTTTCTTAAGGGGACGTATATATTGTAGGGAACAAGTGTAGGATCATATGTCTCTTGGGAGCAGGAAGGAGAGTTTGGCTAATATGCCTTTGGAATTTTTTTCAAATAATATATCTCTCCTTTGCTTAGTACAAAGACCACTAGATATGATTCTGGGAGCAAAAAGCAATTGTGGAAAGAAAATCACAAAGAAATAATCATAAGTTTTCACCTATAAGATTAATTTAAAACTGAACATCAGTGGAAATAGAAAAACAAAAAAGATCTTTAAAGGCTCCAACCCAAACATCAAGGGATTCACAGAAATAACCAGAAAACTAAGTGTAGAAGTTTGGGGAGCGCGGTGAGGACAGGCAAGAAACTTTGCCTAGATTGTCCCATGAATGGTTAAAATAAAATGAGCCGTTCTTACACATAGTTATAGACTAATATGTTCATATCACTAATAAAGTTACTATCCCCCTTCTAGGACTTGAAACCTAGTCTTATTTCAAATCCTAATGAGGCAAGAAACACCTGACATTAGCAGGAGAATAAAAATAAGTTTTTATCAAGAACAAGAAAACCAGCAGTCAGTGGGACACCGCGATTCACACAGACATTTCACTCTTGATTTACGTCGCCCACGTTTGGAGAGCGTACACCCTCAAGCACCTTTGTGGCCCAGCCTTATTATGAAGATGTGGCATGGTCCTCAATGGAACTTGGAGCATTTTTTTTTTTTTTTTTTTTTTTACTTTAATCCACCAGGGCCAGGAAGTGGAGTCTTGATTGCAAGGCCCTGTCAAAGCGGGCTTGAGTGATGGTTGCACTTTTCACCAGCATCATCCATAACCCCCCCCCCCCCCCTTTGGCTGCTGTAATTCACCGCCGCAGCCGCACCCCGCCTGCCTTCTCCTGGGCGCGGGGAAGCAGCCCTTGTCGCTGAGAGAAGATGCGCCTGCATCCAATCCTGGAGCCATCTGCGAGCTCTTGCGATTGATGTACAGGCTGATGTTCACAAATTATCTGGTCAGAGCCTTCCTTAGCGGCACCTGTATCCTGTAATTCGCTGCCGAATTTACAGCTTGTCAGGAAAGCCATGCCCTGACTGCGCCCTGTCAATCATGGCCTGAAACCTTTTACTCAAAACCGTCTGGCTGTTCCTCACACCACTCGAGGCAGTTTGACATCCCATAAAATTCAAAAATGCATTTGTGTCACCCAGAGAGGAGGAAAGACCGGCAGGGTTCCTGATTCCACGAAGGTTAGAGCTGCCTGCGATCAGGTGCATTGCTTATTTGGATTGCTAACGTTAATAAAATCTTTGGATCCGAGCTCCTTTTCCTATGTTACTGCTTTTATTTTAGTTTTGCCCTATGAGAGCGGAAGGGGAGCTGTTATGAACTAGTGGGGTCACTAGTTGCAAGCCTCCTGGACTGCATGAGCTCAAATTACCTCTAATGAGCAGGAAGCGGCTGTGCGCATGCGCGCGTGCCTGAGCGCGGGTGGGGGACCGGCTGCTCGGGATCCGGGATCCGTGCTCTCTCCAAAGTGCGGCACTGAAAGGGTTTTGTGTCTCTACGCAGAGCAGGGGCGCTGATGGGAGAGTGGCTGGCGTTACCCCCTTGGGCTCTTCTGCAGGGAACCCTGCGGGCAGGGCTGGAGGGTCACGAGGGCCCGCCTCCCCTGCAGCTCCTGGGGTGGCAGGTGAACCTTCCTCCCAGGGGCCTGACTCTCACCCTCTTGGTCTGGGCTTGAGCTCTGGATTTCAAGAACTGTCCACTGCCAAGAAAAGAAAGGACACTTTAAGCCTTAAAAAAAAGACAGAAACGTATAAAAGACTGTGTGCTAAAGCGAGAGCTGTAGTCACTGCCCAGAGGATGCTCCGCCCGGGCCCGGCCCTCAGCAGTCTTCTGTTCCTTCCTCCTCTTTCACATCCTAGTGAAAAACTTTCATTCCGTGCCCACTAAGGAATTCTGAAAGGTCGCATGGCATAGATTTCTGGTTTTCTTCATGCGTTTGTGTGAATCTGTTCATAAATACATTCAAAAAGTAGTTTCACCACAAAGCAAATGGTTGAACACATGTTCTCTCTAAATATATTAATACAAAGAATATGGTTAGCTGTTGAAAAAGAGAGTAGTTTAGTAATTGTAGTTAGAAAATCTGAGCATTACTTAATAGCTACCTGTGAATACATCTTTCTCGTTTCTTTAAAAAGAGGGGTCATTCTAAATAATATTTGAGAAGGAGAATGTCTCATCATAATTGAAGGTAGTTAAATATCAGGTAGTGGAGGATTAGGGAGAGACAGATGAGGCCACTTTAGTAGCTGAAGCTACAAAATCTAGAGCCAGACAGGCTCGGTCCTATCCCAGCTGCACCAATTACTGACAGTGCAACCTTGGACCAGTGTGACTCTATGCCTCAGATTCCTCATCTACAAAATCATAAGAGCAGAAGACTCCTAGGTGTGTTTGAGGCTTCAATAATTTAATATGTTCCAACACACAGAACAGTTCCTTACATCAATATTAAAATCGATCCATTCTGTGGACATCTTTCAGGGGATCTTTTCAGAGGACCCAGGTCAAAACTGTTTTCATAATGATAGCAAGATATCATTTGCCTTTTCCACTGTGTCGACATTTGCACTGATGGACAAAAGCAATGGTCGATAAACTCCTGTGCCCTTCACTTGATTCATGCCCATGGCACCCAGCTGTACCCACAGGTATGGTACTCTTCACCATTGCACACTCACAATTAAAGGAAATTTCTAATCTTGTGTCCAATGTCCTTGACAGTTAACTTTAACTCAACCTTTGATTGCATGTCTTTTTTAAAGTTCCCTGCAGCAAAGTGGGACATACACAGCACTTCTATTGTGTACCCATGTACAATGGTTGTCTCAAGAAGAGCACTCAGCTGATCAATATGTTTTCATGGAAGATGATTTTTACCATAAAAACAGATAAAAGATCTACTCAAAATGCAAGATAGATCAACAGATTTTTGGTATGACCTCAGGAATTATTTATACAATCTTGTATTCAACATTGTAACTAATCTCTCTAAGTAATGACCACTGGTTGAGTGTTGGTATAGTATCAGTAAACAAACCATAATACCTGTCCCCCCATCTATATGAGGCTGGGTTCTGTTTATATATTCCAACCAAAACAACAGGTTGCAAGCAATGAGGGAGAAGCAGATAGGAGAATTCAGTAGCCTTTCATTAAATCTTGACATGAAAGCAATATACAGCAGTGTAAAAAAAATGTCATTTTCCTACCATTTTTTGTTTTAGAAAAGTTATTTTTCTTTTAAAATTGTACCATTATACCTTAAAAATCTCAATTTACTTGAATGATAGAAAGAGTAAAAACAATGGTGTGCATATGGATAATGTTGAAGGAATTTTTATATAAGTGATGCCAACAGAATACAAGTTTTCACTGATTATGAAAGTTTATTATTGTCACCCTAACAAAGGATAATCAATCTGCTGGCTTCATTTATTAACAATTTTTCTTTTCATGCTTTCTGATCTCCAAAGAGCAAAAGTCCTTCAAGAATGCATTGAATTGACCTGATTTGCTGGTTCCCAAATCTCAATGCAAGAAGATTTGAGAAGAGCAGGGACATGCCTTGATATTCCTAGTGCCTTGTGCTTCTTCTTGGAGCCCTGGGCTTTCATTTCAGAAGGCTCTTCTCTGCAGGTAAAATGTTGTAAGCCTATTCCCCCCCCCCCCCCCATATGGACTGAATCCTGTCCACCCACCCCCTTACCCCTGCCAAATTCCTGTGTTGAAGTCCTAAGCCCCAGTATCTCAGAATGTGACTATATTTAAAGACAAGGCATAAACAGAGATAACTAAGGTAAAATGAAATTCTACGGTTGGACCATAATCCAATATGACTGGTGTCCATATAAGAATAAATTAGGACATACACATATAAGGAAGACCACATGAAGACATAAGGAAAAAGTGGCCATCTACAAGCCAAGGACAGCAGTCTTTAAAGAAACCAACCTAGCTGACAATTAGATTTCAGACTTCTTACCTATAGAACTGTGAAAATTGAATTTCTGCTGTTAAGGCCACTCAGTCTGTGGCATTATGTAGCGCTAGCAAACTAATCCTCTTGCTTTCTCTCCATAGCTGAGCTCCTTTGTTCCATCCAGCACCATGTCCTTAGTAGCTTTTGAAAAGTGGAATTTTTGCAATTAGAGATATATCTAATTGTATGCTATAGGTATTTTCCCCCTGATTTTGGAGTAGAATGTAACCATACAAAAATAGTAGTAAGTATATATAAAACCCAGATGATCTCTGCTATTTACTTTATATATTAGAAACAATTTTTCCAGTTCAATATAACCTACTTTTTCCAAAGCATGAGAAGTGGCCAGAAACCAAGATGCATAGAGTCTTCCGGATACTATGGTGGAAGATTAGAAGTCATGGAGTAGGAGGAGAAGGAGGACAACAGAAGACAAGAAGAAAAAGGACAGGTATAAAAGCTGGGCAAAAAATCTGGACTCTGAGTTGTTGGAAACAGACATTTGTGTAGGCTTCAAAAAAAATCTACCAGCTATTATAGAACTCAGAAGATGTCTATGACCTCACAGGAATCATAAATTAATAGTGTTGAAATACTGAAACATAAATCTTCAGTTTCTGAATTATTAGGACCAAACAAATAACTTTCAATTCAATATGTTTTAGTACTTTCTTGGGATAAATAAATCCGAGAAGCATAAACATTCCTTCGACTGACCACACAGACCTCACTGTCACTCTTGTGTTTCAATCAGAGAACACCACATTAAAAAGATCCTGTACCACAATGACACATCAAAAGAGAGCCCATTATGGTAGACTATCCTAAATAAAGATGCATTTGCTTGTCCAAACAGGACAAGATTTTCCTTAATTTTAGTTCTCATGAGATGGTTTCCAAATGATTTCTCATATGTATGATTAAAAACAAAAACTAATTTGATATTGATATTGGCTTGCTAACCTGCTCCCTGCCTCTCCCCTCTCAGTTCATGGCAACTCCATCCCTCCAGCTACCTTGGAATCATCCTTGACTACACAATTCCTCTCATACCTTGTACCAAATCCAAAATGAAATTCTCTTGTCTTCACCTTCAAATCTACCCAAATGTGACCACTTATCTTTACCTTCATTGCTACAATCCATAGGTACCAGAATCTTTCATTGGGATTATTGCAATGCCCCACCCCCCACAACATGTCTTCCTGCTTCCAACCATTGCCTCCTCACAATCTCTCCCCACTGCAGCAGCCAGAAGATCCCATTAAAACATGAATCAGGTCATGTGACTCCTGTGCTTAAAACCACCCAGTGGTTTCCCAATGGGTTCCTCCAATGAACTCTGAATCCTCTCTCATGACCTCGAAGCACTTCCTAATCAAGCTCCCTGTTATATTTCTGTCACATTTCTACAAGTCTTCCCTTACTCCCCCATTCTACTTCATCAGCCAACTTGTTATTCCTAAATGATCAGCCTTGCTTCTACCTCAAAACCTTCCTTTTGCCTGTTTGCTTTGCCTAGAATCATCCCCCCCCCCCGAAAAAAATCTGCATAACCAGTTCCTCTACCTCCTTAGCTTAAATGACATTCCCTAGTGAGCCTCACCATCTCTCCTGTTTGATAATACAATCTCTACACATGTCCTTGTGACCTTTGCTCTTTCTCTCATAGCACTTGACAATTCCTAACACACTAGATAATGCCTAACATACTATTTAGAAACAGCATATTGTATAAAAATAACAATCTCTAATACACTATGTGCTTTACTTATTTATCATATTCATAGTCTATCTTCACCCAGCATGGTGTGATTTCCACAAAGATAAGGATTCTGGTGTGTTTTATTTGCCAGCATATGCCCAGAATCTAAAACAGTGCCTACACACAAAAGAAGCTAAACCAAAAATTGTTGAGTTCATTAAATCTTCCTGCAAACCTCTTAAATTCAGCCTTTCAGCCTAACAGAAGCTCCTGCAGAGTAGAAATCAAATATTTTGTTTATTTGCTCTCTTTCCATAGTACCTTTTCCACTGTGGTTTCTGAACAATAGGCAACTTCAAACAGCCAAACACATCAGTGGAAACTCCAACACTCATTCAATTCTTTAGATGTTTGGTCTGTCTCAAACAAAAGTGACATAAAATGTGATTTTTCAGAAAGGGTAGGCTCCTGGGCAAAAATTTATCCTATCCTATTATGTAAGGTCTTTGCTTCTTTTCCAAATATTCAGAATCTTTGTATTTCTATCTGGCTACCTAAAGGCCAGCATATTGTAGTTCATAGATCTGTCTTTCTTCTAAGAGCCTCCAGGTAACTCAATTCTTGGCAAGACCCTCCACTCAACCAATTGCCTTTGTGCTCAGGGCAGTTGCTCTAAGTAAGGTATTTTGGAAGAAAGCAGTCTTTAAGAGCTATTTTAAGATGTAAATGATTAATAGGGTTAATCCTTTCTAGAGCTATTACATTTTAAAAGGAGAATTTATAAACGTTGCTGAATGTCTACTTTGTAAGGCACAGGGAACAAACTTCTAATGTTCCTTTCCTAGTCAGGGCCCTAGCTAGTATGCAGAAGAGCATGTCTCTTGCACAAAGCACCCATTCCCACAAGACCACAAACCTCTGAAAAACATGGTCAAACTGCTAGATACTTGGAAGTTTCCCTTCTCTTTGATACCATTGCTGAACATGATCACAACAAGGAGAAAAACATTTTATGTTGGTAGTTGAGTTTACTTTGAGGATGTTTACATTCATTGTCAAAATACCTTGAAGTCAATGAATAAGTTCTTTCAGCCTGATGTTTGGTTTACATATAAGTATCAGAGGAGAAAGACAAAGGAAGCAAAAAATAGATCTGAAAAAAATACAGTGTTTAGTGTTACATTAGCTACATGAGTTAGGGTGAATCATTAATTTCTTCACCCTATTGCAATGACATAGCATCTAAACCAAACCAAAGCACATTTTGTGCCTCTTTTAAAAGTTGTATAAGCATTTCTCATTGGCCTGATTTTGCTGCAATCTAAACAGTTCTCTAACTTATATGTGCTTTTAAGGTCAAATGAAATGTTTTATGATACTAAATAATATTTTAGCCACATTATGTGTATATTAATTAAATAACTAGAATACAGAAAATGCAAATAAATCATTCATTTCCCTAACAACTTTTATGATTCATTGTCTAGCTAATTAGTTGCTGTCTTTGGGATTCTTAAACATATTTTTCCATTGCTATTGTTAGGATATTGGTGATTTGATGTATTACAATTATTTATTTCTGTAATTAACAATTACATATTTTCCCTGATGCTATGTGACAAAAACAAACAATAAATCCAAAGTTAAATTTTTAATCATTGGAATTTTTTTCAGGCTGGTAGTTTCTTTAAAATAAAGCACTATATAAAGTGGAGTTTTTTTTACTACCCAGAAAGACTTTTGCAATATTTGGTAAAATAGCATATAGTGTGGCCACAAAGACAGACACTGTAGATAAAGTAACCCTAAGCTCACAAGATAGTGTTAGCAACAGCCTGGAGATGACAGAAGAAAAGGCTTGTAAACTTGAAGATAGATAAATAAAAATGATCTAATTGGAAAAAGAGAGAAAATAGGCTGAGAAAAAAGTAAACTGTCAAGGAGTTAACACACACATAATTGAATCCCGAACAATGAGGGAAGAGAGAATGGAGAAGGAAAAGTATCTGGTGAATTCATGGAAAAATTTCCTAAAGTTCATGGAAAGCATCAACATTTATAGATGCAAGAATGTCAGGCAACTCTAAGCAGAAGAAACACAAAGAAATCCACACTGTATTAGTTTTCTAAGGCTTACATAACAAGATGCCACTACTGGGGAATTTAAGCAACAGACATTTATTTTCTCACTGTTCTGGAGGCTAGAAGTCCACGATCAAGATGTCAGTTGGTTTGGTTGCTTCTGAGGCATGCCCCTTGGCTTGCAGAGGGCCACCTTCTCACTGTGTCTTCAGATGGTTTTCCCTCTGTGCATGTGCATGTCTGATGTCTCTCTGGTTCAAATTTCCTCTTCTTATATGTATACCAGTCAAACTGGGTTAGGGCCCACCCTGATGGCCTCTTTTTAACTTAATAACCCTGGGTCCAAATATCGTCATCTTCTGAGGTACCAAAGGTTAAATCTTTAATCGGGGAATCTGGGGAGAACACAACACAGCCCATAACACACTATGATCATATTATACTTAAACTGCTGCATACCAAATACAAAAAGAAAATATTGAAAACACTCAGAGGAAAAAGACACAGACCTCATACAAGCACAATGATAGAAATAGCAGCTGACTTCTTACTTAAAAGAAAAAAAAAAAAGGAAGCTATGAATAATGAAATAACATCTTCAAAGAATTGGAGAGGAAATTATCAACTCAGAATTCTATATCCTCCAAAAATATCTTTTAAAATGAAGATAAAACCAATATATTTTCAGATAAACATCTGAAAAAATTTCTCACCAGTGCCTGGAATTGCTAAAGGAAGTTCTTTGGCAGGAGGAAGACACAGATGTACACAAAAGACTGAAGAGCACCAAAAATGGTAAGTATTTGGGTCAATAGAAAAGACCACTTTTTTCTCTTTAACACTTCCAAAGGCAACTGAGTGTTAAGAGCAAAGATATTAACATCGCATTGAGGGATTTTTAAAATGTATTTGAATGTAGGATATTCACCAATAAAAAGTCAAAGGACTAAGAAGTAAATGAAATTCTATAGTCGTTAAGAATTTTCCTTTTTTTTTGGTAAAATGTGACATTTTTAAAATATTTTATTTATTTATTCCTGAGAGACATGCACACACACAGAGACAGAGACATTGGCAGAGGGAGAAGCAGGGTCCCTGTGGGGAGCCTGATGTGGGACTCGATCTCAGGATCCCAGAACCATGACCTGAGCCAAAGGCAGATGCTCAGCCACCCAGATGCCCTGTAAAATGTGACAATATTAACTCTAAATTAAGGGTGAATATTATAACTCCCAGAACAACCATTTAAAATTACATAGAGTCTAAAAGCCAAGAAAGGAATTAGCAATGCAGCTAAAAATGTTCCATTAACCCATAAATTAACCCACAAATTCTTTTCTTCCTAAAAAGAAAGAAGAAAAAAAAAGAAGGCAAAAAATAGTTGGGAAAATTGGAAAATAAATCACAACATAGACATTAATTGAACCATAGCAATAATTACACTAAATGTAAATGGACTGAACAGTGCAACTGAGTCAGAAATTCTGAGACTGGAGGGGAGCAGGATGAGCAAGAACCCATTATCTGCTTAGTGTGGATCTGCAAGAGAAACACCTTGATATAAAGACATAGCTAAAAAGTAAAATGATGGTAGAAGTACCCCCATGCAAACACTAAGCCTCGAAAGTTTGTGTGAAGTACAAACTGAGGTCCTTTTTTTCCCTATATATCTATGAAGTTTTTTTTCAGTCTTATTTTTGGGGAGGAAAAACCTTTCCTTTCCCACTGTCTTCATGGCTACCTATGAAGAACAGAGACTGATAAGGAAGTTTCAGGGGATGGGGGAAAGGAATTTCTATATAATGATTGAGTGTTGGTTAGGAGGGTGGAATAGATTTGTCAAAACTTGGCAAATCGTGCACTGAAGATTTGTGCATTTTGCTGCATATAAGGTGATTCCTCAGTTAAGAATGAGAGTCTGAAAGACATATCCACTAATCACAATAGACAGACTTGATTTGGATCCTGATTTAAACTTTACAAACCCAAACATTAGCGTATATAAGAAAGATGGAAGAAAACCTTAGATATTGGATGACAGTAGGAAATCTTTGCATTAGCTGAGTAATAGTGTTTTGGTTTGGGTTTTGGGTTTTGGAGTCCTTTTCTTTTTGAGAAGCACTTTGAATATTAAATAGTGGCATGATGTAGCATCTGAGATTAGATTCTAATAATACAAGACTTTGTTGTTCAATAGCTTATTGAAGAGACAATGACTGTTAGGGTTAGAAGGTGGATGCACTCAGGTTAATACACTATTCTATTTTTTTTTTTAAGAATTCTCCATAATAAAAACATTTAAAAAGAACAAACAAATAAAAAACCTTCTGCCTTTGTACAGCATTTTTTCTGGCTAAAAGATCTTTTCATCTGTTCTCCCATTTAAACTTTGGCAAGCTGCTTCTCTTGCTTTAAACTCAATCTCAGATGTCACCTTTTTGTGAATCATTTCTTCTTTCGGAGCCCCATTCTTTCTCAAGCATTAAAAATGACTACTTCTTGGGGGTCTTCATTACTCTGCATTAATGGGACCATGTCTCCCTTTGAAGTGAGGGAGTGAAACATCCAAAAAGATTCTTAAGTCTAGAAAAAAAAAAAAAGCTGAGTGAATTTCAACACTAACAAGTCCTTATATGGATCATCAGGCAAAATCTTTTAATATCAAGTATCATTTATATGTTTGATTGAAACAGTGTTTAAGAACTAATGCATAAGACTCAAAGTTATATTTACCTGGGATTCAAAAATTTCAACAATTTTCCATATATTATGGGACACACTGAAGCTCACAATACAACACACATGCACACAGAGGCTAATCAATGCTAACTGTGGATGATGGTATTACATAGGACTTTTAATGTCTTCTTCATATCTTTTCTCTTTCTGAATGTTTGCAGGTATTACTAGCTACTTTATAATCTGAAGAATGAATAAAACTATTTTTTAATCAATTGGATGATTATCTTTTAACCAGGTGATGAATGGAATAAGGGACCATTCATTAGACTTGAGATAGAGAAGAGATTGAAATAAAGTTAAGACAGTTAATTCCAAAGTAGTGATCAATCTTGGCATCACTAATGTTGGGACAACCATCATTATCTATCTCCTATATGACAGTATCACCTATGAACATCTCTTGCAGGAATGTTTAATCTGAATGCAATCAAACTTTTAAAACTAAATTCCAATCAAAATAAAATATATAATATAGAAAAGCAAGTTAAACATCACCTTGAAGAATCAGTCACACAAATCCAGAAGGCCAGGTATTCTACAGGAAAACAAGCCAGGTCTCTTCAATATGTTAAAGTCAGGGAGAAAGACAAGAGTGGAGAGATTCACACCAAATCAGGTGTGGAAATCTCAACTTTAAAACTGTAAAAAACATCTTGAGGACAAATTCAGGAAAAGTGTTTATGAAGTAGATGTTGGGTGCTATTCAGAAATTAATCATTAATTTTGTTAGGTATCATTATAGAATTGTGGCTATATATGTTCTTGTTTCTCTGCAATGAAACCTGAAATATTTGGGGGCAAATGTCACACAGTCAATAACTTTCTGTTAAGTAGCCACTATGAATAAGGGAAGGGCAGAGAGAGAGAATCTCAGGCTGACTCTCAGCTAAATACAGAGCCTAACATGAGGCTCATCCCATGACTCTAGATCATGACCTGAGCTGAAACCAAGAGCTGGGCACTCAACTGACTGGGCCACCCAGGTGCTACTAGTCAATAACTTAATCCATCCAGCAAAAACAGCAAGGCAAAAAATAAAGGTAGGCAATATATTGTGGTAGGCTGGAAAATGACTAGTCACCCAAAATATATATCCACATTTGAACCTCTGGAACCTGCAATTGTGACCTTATTTGCCCCCAAAAGGCAGGGTCATTGAAGATGTGACTATACTAAAGATTTTAGCCTGGGAAGATTATCCTGAATTATCTAAGTCAGCCTTAAATGGAACCACATGTACCCTTATGAGATGGGAGCAGCAGGAAGTTCAAATCTTACAGGGCCAAGACCAATGTAGAGATGGAGCACAGAGAGATTGGAGCACAGAGAGATTTGAAGATGCTGACCTCGAAGACTGGCTGTGGCCACAAGCCAAGGAATACCGGCAGCCATCAAAACCAAAAGAAGCTCTCCAGAGTCCCCTAGAAATGCTCAGCTGTCAAACAAGGGCTACTGATTTTAGATTTCTGACCTCCAAAACTGCAAGAGGATATGTTTCCATTGTTTTTAAGCTACCATGTTTGTGACTTTGTTCCCGCAGCCCTAGGAGACTAATACATACATCTTATGGGTGTTCACTACAATTTTGTCTCTCTCTGAATGCTTGAAATTCTTCACGATAAAAAAATTTAGGACTGTATATGTTTTGGCTTTAAGATCCAATTATAGTTATTTTAAGGAAAAATGATATTATTTAAAACTCATTCAAAGAGATAATGCATAGCCAAAATATACAAAAATTTAAGTCATTCTTTTTCTCCTTCCTTATTTTTAAAACATCTTTCTTATTTGACAATTACTAAATTGCTTCATGTGCAAGCTGGTGAGCCATGTACTCTATCATGGGAATAAAATATGTAGGAGCTAATCTTTCAAGAACCAATTATACGCAAGTGATATGAAAAATGGCATTTGTAGGCTTTCTGATCTTTTTTTAATATTGTGGATTCCAAGTCATTCTTAATTTGTAAACTGTATTTTTTGTGAATTTCCTCTCCTCCAAAAAATTATAACATAAGCTATCCAAATTTACTGCCATAATCAGAGTGTATTTTGGCAAAGAAAGATGTTGGCATGAAATAAAAATTGTGGTTCAGGAAAGTATGGAAACCCCTTCAAGTGATCTATCATATTTTGTATGAGCTTTCCCAACCCCCTCCATCACAAGATAGTTTGGCTTAGAATTTAATAACCTAACATAAGCAGATGAACTGTTATATCATCACACACTAAAGGAAGACAGAACAGAATATGTCTAATTTATAATGAATTTTCAAATTAATTTCTTTTTTTAATGGCACTGGATTTTGCAATGTCGATATGCTAGTAAATGGTTGGCACAGATGTACAAAAGTGATCCAATAGAAATTTAGCAGCAGCTTGAAAAGAAAAATTATCCACTCACCCTTTTTTAAGCCAACATTTTTTTCTAAGAAAGAGCACATATTTTAATCTGTTTGTATATGAAATAGAATTATAGGTAGGGAATTGGGAATGAAGGGAGCTGGAAGTGGAGTGAAGTTGTGGAAATATTTAAAGACAGTGGATAATCCAAAATGTAATTGAATTTGGAATGCAAATTCACTCTTGCATTTTAATGTACATGTGTCTGATGTTCTTGCAATTCACAACACTCAAACAGAATTATACATCAACATTTCAAGGACAACGAAGTCTTGAGGTACTTGGAACATGACTATCTTTTTCCACTTCCCTGTATATTCACCTTTCCTTCACTTTGCAGTTTATGTAGAAAGGACTAGCACATCTGTCAGATGGACGAGACACATGAGCTGCCAAGGAAGCCATCTCTCCCTCAAAGATTACCATCTCAAATCCTCCCTCTCTAAGGGGGTAGGTAGCAAGGGTAAAGAGAAACTCCTGCTTCTGCGTATATATGGCTAACAGTTGACTGAATCTGTGCCAGAAGTTCTGCTTGATTTGGCATGCAGTATACTTAGGGACCAGTCATATGCAAATCAAAATATAAATATATGTCAAACCGTGGAATGGACCTGTGTGTGAGGATAGTCAACATTTCTATCTCATCTTGGAACTGTCTTGTACAAGAAGAGTATTACAAATTGGCAGAAGCAAAATCTTCAAGTTCAGTTTGATTCTGCTGCCATATCTGAACATTTTGTGGAGAGTCCCAGTCTGATATAATATGAAAGTTAAAGGAATTACACAATAAAATTCTACTAAGTAACACAAAAAGGTTAACGTGTTGATGAATGGGAGTACTCAATGTTGTAAAGACAACAATTCTCCATTAATTAGCATTTGGATTAAGTGTGCTTATAATCAAATTTTTAAAACAATCTCTTAAAGAAGTTCATGAAACCGGTCCAAAGTTTATTTGGAAGGAACTGTTTTCATATAATCAGAAAACTTCAGATTATGAGGATGAAAGAGAATAGCATAATGCTAAATAATAATTACAATGGAAGAGTAATGATGCAGAGCAATAGCAGTGGGAGCAGAATCTGGATGAGAGCACAGGATGTGTGGATGCAGCACACAGTGAAGATGCTCGTGAATGTGAGGACATGCAGTTTTCACCCACAAGGTTGGCAGAGCTCACCAGCCATTTGATAAATAAATGAATACATCTGCATTAGTACTTCCCTGTCCAAGACTAAAGTAAAATCCAAATGGAACAAATACTTATAGGTGAAATACTAAGATAATGGAAGGAAAAAAAGTCTAAAGTATGTATATTTATTTAGATTTATATATATTTTAGACTATACATATATATTTTTAGAAAGGGAGCATGGACAGAGGGAGAGGGAGAAATAGAATCCCAAACAGGCTCCACACCCAGCACAGAGCCCAATGCAAGGCTTAATCTCATGACCCTGAGATCATGACCTGAGCCAAAATCAAGAGGCTAATGTTTAACCAACTGAGCCACCCAGGTGCCCCAAAAGTCTGGATATTTTTATAATTTGGAGTAGTAAATGTTCTCTAAGCCCAATGCAAAGGCTATTAAGTAAAATCTATCTACCTAGATATAATTTCTATTAAAATGTATAGCTTTTATATAATCTATATAAATATACATCTAAAAACGAAAATTAATTCAGTATCAAAAAATAAGTAAATTTTAAAAAGTGAATGGGAAAACTGAGAAAAATATTTATAACACATCTGACAATAGCTAATTTTCTTGACATTATGAAACCTTACGAGTCAGTAGGGAAAGGGTACCTCATCTATTTTTAATTGGGCAAGGGATATAGAGTCATTTCACAGAGGACAAAACAGAAGTGGCCATTAATCATTTGAGAACCTAATCAAACTCACACATAATTAAGTTCAAATAACAATAAGATACCATTTTTCAACTCTCTAATTGGCAGTGGTTAAAAGATTATTAATTCCCGGTGTTGGCACGAATATGGGAAAACAAGTTCTGTCACATGCTGCTAGTGGGAGTACAAAAATTCACTAATTTTTTGGAAGGAAAAATTGCAATACCTATTAAAATGTTTAATGTTCATATTCTTTAACAATTTAATTTCTAAGAACTTATCCAACTGAAAAATTCACACAAATACATGAACACATATGGACGTTCCTTGCGACATGGTTTATAGTAGTGAAAACATTAGGAGTGATTTGAATTTTGATCAGTAAAGGATAATTAAATATGCTCACACCAAATGCCATTCAAAACATATTGCTAAGGTTAAAAAAGGTAATTGCCAAACTAGATATAGTCTATGAAATCATCTAAGTTAAGAAATTATGTACCTGTTTGTGTATATGTACACAACATACATATATACAAATCTGAAGTAATATGCCTCAAACTCTTAATGGTCCTTTCTGAATATTTAAAGTATGGAAGACATTTCAGGACAAACTTGGAGTGAGAAAGAAACAGGAGGAATAGAAGACCCAGCCTGGGGTGGTAAAGCAAACAGAGCAGGACAAAGTCACCACCCTAGTAAAGCTAAGTAAAACCAAGGAGACTCAAGTCCCCAGTGTTCCCCACACTTCTTGTGCATTCCCAGCACCACCACCACCACCTTTCTCTGTGCCCTGTGTCTTGATGTTCTGAAAGGCTGAGCCTGTGTACTTCCTGTCAGCTTCGGGAAATGGGAGGCACTCGTGGGAAATTGGAGATCAAGACAAGAGAGGTCAGGGTGTCTCTTCCCTACTTCCTTCCTGTTTGATGCTGTGTCTCATCAAGTAACAACAACAACAACAAAAAAATTGGACTTGGTAAGGAGAGATTTTATTTGGAAGAATTACTGTGGAGAGCCGGGGGGCCAGGGACCATGGGAATGAGGAGAATGTCATGACCATAACATCTACAAGTATCTCCAGAGTGAGGCAAATAGGGGTATTCTTTGATAAGGAGAGACAAACAAGGCTAGAAAGAGCCTGGTGTGGGGAAGTGGGTGGAAGGGGAGCACAATCAGATTGTACATCAAAGAATATTTTACTCTGAGGCTGGCCTGTTCTCAGGAGCTGTTGTCAACTGGCTCAGGCTGAGCATGGGCCAAAGTTCAGGCACCTGGAGGCAGAAAAGAAGCTTTACCAAAGTCTGAGTAGCAAGCATTTTGTTCCCACTGGTCAGTGGGGAGAAGTGGCTCAACTAATCATTTATGAAGCCAAGAATGGGACTCGTGAGGATCGGCGCCTGGTCTTGTCCTAGGCTGACAAAGTAGGCCTTCCTGAGTCCTATCTCTTCACATGGGAAAGGGCAGTTCCTTGCAGGAAACCATTTCCCGGAACACAAACACTGGGAAACTACCTTCTCTGTGGCCAAGGATCACAGGGCCTGGGTGAAGTTCAAGATGGCAGATGTCTGGCACATCTCTGCAACCAGAGCTGGGTCAGGGGGCCTCCACCACAGCTCTAGGGCACCAAGCCTCAGCCAACATACTTCTTCACCTTGCCTCCGTGGACCTAGAGATTGGGAGGCCTTCCACGGGGGCTGGTTACTGGGTCCCTAACACCTCTGTCAGCTCCCTTAATTCACTCTGTAACTGTCTTTCATGAAGACCTCCTCATTTGCCGTGTGTTTCATCCCGGGGCCTGCTGCAGCCCTGGTGCTTGGTAATAACCACTGACGTAATTGACTTCACTTTCCATCTCTTGACATAAAGTTTCTTTTGGGGAGGGCAATAGGTTACTGGAGAAATGAGGTAGAAGTTGAGGTGTCAATATAGAGAAGGGGTCACACCTGAACTAACATTGTTTCATTTATTCTCAAAAACTCCCGAAAATCTCATAACCAGATCATGGTTCATCCATTGTGAAAGGGCCCTAATTAGCTTTCTGCATAAATACAATACTTAATCCTGAGTTAGTCACATCAACAAGTGTGTATGAGGCGCCTGGAGGAGGCACTCATAATTAAAAGCATAAAAATCAATGAACAAATTGGGTAAAGCCCTTAGGAGTCCCTCAGTTCAGGAATGGGAAGGTTTATGGTTGCTGTTCAGTGAAACACCCCACTCCTGGCCAATGCCAAGAAGGGAGAAATTGGAAGCTACACCTTTAGCTTCCCTGCCTCTTCCTTCCTCTCTGTCAAATAAGGTCTGCAAATCTAGTTGTTAATAGGGAAAATATGGAAATAAAGGAATTTGGAAATCCAGCCTGACTTACAAGATTATAGATTTCTGAAACACTTCAGTTTTGTTGGTTTTTTTTATTTTCTTTCTTTCTTTCTTTCTTTCTTTCTTTCTTTCTTTCTTTCTTTCTTTCTTTCTTTTCTTTCTTCTTTCTTTTTCTTTCTTTCTTTCTTTCTTTCTTTCTTTCTTTCTTTCTTTCTTTCTTTCTTTCTTTCTTTGAGAGAGAGAGAACAGAGACGGAGAAGGAGAAGCAGACTCCCCACTGAACAGGGAGCCTGATGCAGAGCTTGGTTCCAGGAACCCGGGATCATGACCTAAGCCAGAGGCAGATGCTTAACAGGCTAAACCACCCAGGTGGGCCTGAAACACTTCAGTCTTGAACACTAAGAACTGAATCTTTTCTTAGCTGTTTCCTCTGCACCCCCTTGAGAACAAACCTCCATCTAAGCAGAGGGTGACTTGGGTGATATAGATGTGGGTCTTCTTCCTCTATGGCAGAAGACAAGAGCTCATTGGAAGGTTTTTAAATATCACCATCCTTATATATCCATGCAAAGCACAGCATCTGAATGGGAAACATGAAGCACAGTATTCAGACATGCCTCAACCATAGAATAGAGGGCAGCGATGGGCAGGATGCAGGAAGCTCATCTTCACGTGTGATGCCGGGAATGTTTTGTTGTGATTAATTAAGACACAAGAAGGTGCAGCCCTAACACATAACAGAATTACAATCCCAGTTACCATCCAGCAATTACATGTACAGAGCTATCTCAGCAAAGGCTTGTGTGGTGGTGGCCATAAGCCAACAAGAATTACCCATACTGAGTAGATGCAAAACAGTTAGACAGCAAAGCACCAAAAACCTAGTGTCACATGGCAAGATGCTTCAAGAAGCTTGAAAATGAGACAGCTTCGTGGCCTTTGAACACACAGCCCCCTGCAACGAGATTCCCAATCAGTACTGGAAAGTTTGCATTCAAAGAGAGCATGAGATTCATGTCTCTCCACTTGGCTAGGTGGTCATCTGCCACAGGGAAAAAAGGAATAGAAGAACAGCAATAGAAACTCTGTTTATTAAGTCTCAGAGTTATGACAAAGAATTTCTGTGTCTTAAGATTGGACTTAAATCCTTGAAAACAAGGCAGAAAATAATGTTTGCTGTGACACAGAGAAGAAACCAGTGTGAAGTCAGAAAAAAAAAAAAAAAAGAGAGAGAAACACAGAACTTTTTGTCCAAACTCTGAAAGGTCTGATAATCGTGAAACATGTGTTTCAAGAAATGTGCTCCTGCCCAACGTGCCATCCATATGTGATCTTCCCCAACCCCCCTGACTTGCTAGAAACCAAGAACCTATTTTATCAGGTTGAACTGTCAATGGATTTTTGGCAGGTTCACTGTGAGACAGCCTTCTGGTTCACAAATATACAAAAGCAGTCTGGAAGAATGGCTCATGCAGATCATCGGGGTCGGGGGCCGTGCGCCTGTGAGGAACCTCCACATAGGCACATCAGCTTCCAAGAGATCCTTCTTGGTGGAGGTAGGATGCAGAAAGGACACACAGGCCCCATCACCTCACCTGGTACACAGGCTGCTCCAGCTGTCTACACAGATACCTCCAAAGTAGACAATGCAAGATCAACACAGAAGCACAAGGATGAAAATGGGGAAGTGAACACGGGACACAACCCCACTAGGGCCATCTAAGAGCTGCTTCCATACCCATGCAACAAGAGCGGGTTTTAGTTAACACAAGATTCACAAGGCAATTATGCCATAAATTATGTATAATTTTCTTCAAGTATTTGTACATGATTTAGCTCTTGAAAACCGCTCTGGAGCTCTCTGTGGCTCATGCCAGAGCATAAATTCAGTTCTGCTCAACTAATCCTTTTGTTTTCCTTATAAACCTCAAGTTAGAAGAACCCAGTTGAATATTACAAAAAAGAGTTGCCTCAACTTCTGGCACTGTCCTGGGGTCCAGATTAAAAAGACAAAGCAGAGAGAATGGGCTTTCTTTGGGACTGTCCCTGTTTATGACCAGCACCTCTTTCACCAGCACATAGACTTTCAGGAAAGAAGAAACAGAGTCAAATTTACATATACATTCTTTAAAAGGACATAATGAATATTCGAGCTACTAACTCTGCCACCAGTCATTAATTTCCTTTAGCTATTTAATTTCAGGTAGGACCTCCTAAAAAGTTCAGATCCATAAATAACCCCAAAGTGAAGAACACTAAATCGGAATGCATAGCTATAGTATCATCTGTGTATGATTAGAAATTGGGCAAAACAACTGCTCTTAGCAAATTTCTGAATAATACAATCTGAAGGATCTGATCACTGTATGCTCATTTCATGAGAGAATAGGATCGCGGATCAGAAGAACTGGTGCTGAAATGTAAAGGCCGAGGGAGTGTTGTTTTCCATTACAGAATTTTTTTCCTTGTATTTTAAACAATGAACATGTCCAATATTCCCATTACCCATAACTGTTTTATTTTATAAACTGCAGAAGGAAATTATTCATATGACCTGACGTCAACCTGGCCAGAGAATGTCACTCTCTTAAGGGTTATTGAAGTATTTTTGATTCGTGGTTGTGCATCAGGCCGTACCTTAATACAAATGCATGAGGGGTGTATCATTTGAAAACAGTTCTGAGGCATTGACTTAATGATCTAATCACACTTTCTGTCATTATTATGAAGAACTAACACTTGTCAAGTAATGGAATTAAGTTCACATAGAAATGCTCATATATTTAATGGCTAATTTGGAAGAATATGGTTTTAAAATGCAAAATTCATTTCACAAAGGACTGTGGAGTAATTATGTTCATGAATATAGCACTTTAATCAGAGAGACACATAGGAGAGTTTTAAACATTAAAAATTTTAGGAGCACACACTCAAAAAAAAAGCCATCTGTTTTAATGCACCTGCCCACCGTTTGGCTGGTTTCGATCCCACGTTTCCTGCTGTTTCAGGGTTTCTTCCCATACACTTTTTTCCAAGAAGCAAATCCAAGCAGCTCCTGAATTCATTGAAGAACCTCAGTACCACCTACCTGGTGCCAGTTTCTCATGTGTTATGTCATCCACAGGTAAACTGATCCCCAGCCCAAGTCCTGCTTCCTCTTTCACATCCTTTCTCACCCAATATGTGAGGTTCACTCAGATGCTGAGTCTCTGTTTCATGTAAGGGGATGGGAGTAACATGTAAAGGGATACTCTTTTATGCTTCAAGGTCACAAAGGTCGGAGGTAAGGTACGAAGGGGAACCCTGGGAACAATGGTGTGCTGTAGCTGACTCACATCTGTGACTCACAGGAGCCAACTGGTGAATGCTCAGGAATTTTTGCAATCAGTCTGTTCAACCACTGTACCTTGAAGCTGGCCGTGACGGGACTATTTAGAATATTTTCCCCATGGAAATCCGCAGGCACCACAATCAGCTACAATTGGAGGGGAGGGGGAACAGTTGTTAAACATTGACCAGCATACCACTACACCGAAGAAACAGGAATTATTGAATGTCTACTCTCTAGTATGTGCCACTTTCATCAAAAAAAAAAAAAATTGTGAATTCTCACATCGACACTGGCAGGCACTGTTACGGCCTTTTTTTTTTCTTTTTCCAGAGAAGCAAATTGAAGCTCAGAGACAGAACGTGCCAGAATTTAAACTACTGCCTAAAGGGTAACCTCCATTTCCTTCAAACTTTACTCCCGAAGGATTTTAGGATGGGGAGAAATCTTAAATGTTCTCTGGTCCTATCAGCCAGGCACATGGATCTGCATTATTTTCAACCCAAGGATGGCTATGCTGCCTAAGCCTGAGCACGTCCAGTGATAGAAAATGCATGACCTCAGACCACTTGTGGTTTGAATGCTCCTATTCTTCGAAAGTACTTCCTTATTTTGAATAGAAAATTCACTTTTGCCTCCAACTGTCAGTTCTGGTTGTAGAGAACTTGAGAATGGTAGAAGCTCTCTTGGCTTTTATAAGCCTAGCTTCCTAGGAGACCCTGGGAACAGAACAAAACCAAAATACATTTGTCTCAGCTTTGCATTTTGCTTTTTACATGCATCTGCCATCCACCCTGCAAACACTTGGGGGTCGGCTGTCAGCGATATTCACCAGACTATGCCCTGGATATACAAAGAGGAATAAGATAGCTCCTGGTCTTATGATGCTCATGGCCCTAGATCCCTAGCACTTAGAGAGTGGGATGGAGGCCAGTAGTTGCTGCACCAGCAGGCTGGTACAAATGCAGAGTCCTAGGCCCCTTGCAGACCTCCACACCTGCAAAAACAAAATTGACATTTTAATAGGATCTCCAAGTTGGGGGCACCTGGGTGGCCCAGTCGGTTAAGCATTGCTTTCAGCTCATGTCACGATCTCAGGGTCCTGAGATTGAGCCCCACAGAAGGCTCCCTGCTCAGCAGGAAGTCTGCTTATCCTTCTCCCTCTGCTTCTACCTCTCCCCTTTGTTCATGTTCTCTCTCTCTCAAGTAAATAAAATCTTAAAAAAAAAAAAAAAAGATCTCCAAGTGATTCTTTTGCCTCTTAAATGTTGAGAAGTCTCAGCTGGGCAGAACTGATGCCTTACCTCTCTAAAACAATGTGCTTCATTATTTATATTTTAATGAGGTCTTTTTCTTAGGACCTAGGAAGCACCTACATCCTTCTGGAGCTGGTGGTCTTTATCTACATCATTCTCCTCCTGTTCTGAAGATGGTTTTTAAAAGGTAGCAAAGTTGTCCCACAAATGTTTCGTCTCAAGCTCACATCATTTGTCCGAGTTCATGGACACTTTTTAATGACTATCATAAAAAGCACCTAAAGTGCTATGATTCCAATATATTATGTGTGGATCGTGTTGTATTTTTATAGCTGGATTTGATTGCATGTGTATGTTTCTCTGCAGCCTTCACTCAGAGATCACACTTCACTTTTCCTTAGAGGATGTCCTGCAGGGAAGGACACTGCAAATGGGGAAATTCTATTCTTCATCACAGACACTGTCAGCATTTGCTTACGGGAACCACAGCAAGACCGCTTCCAGAGTCAAGAGAGAAACCGATTTTTTTCCGCCCCATGAGTTACTAGACATATTTATCTCATTTTTGAAGAAACGGCCTTTGACCTAGGAGTCCACCCCCTAAGGGGTCAGAAGTCTTTTCCGTCTGTGATGGTTTACTTAATACAGAAACAAGGAAATAGCAAAATAACATCCACAATAAATACATACTGAAAGCAGGATGGGGTTAGAGGTGATATTTTAATGTGTGGCCTTTCAGGACATATTAAGTGTACAGATTTGCTTGCAAACTTAAGAGATCACAAAGGAACCACCCTTCGGGATACACACATTGCTGTACAAAACATATCTGCTTTCAGACTTCTTCAATGTACACACACACAGGATAAAAACCAATATTCTCAATGCCAATCATACACACATGCGCTTTCCTCGGGGAAGCATTTTTGTTGCTAGGGTAACTTGATACATACTAATTAAATTATTCCCAAAAAGGAAGTACAACATGACAACATTTTTCATAAGAAATGTTCAGAAAATAAATCATTCTAAATGACTAAATTTTCAGCCACCTATATATCCCACACTACTTCCTTTTGTATTGTTTTTATCCCAGGCACTTTCTTTCCTCCTCTGAATGCTTCAAGTAGACAAAACACAATTTACTAATAGTAACATCAAGTCTTTGCATTTGCTATGTGCGTTAGTCTGCAAGGGCTGCCATGAATACAATACAGCACAGATTGGTGGCTTCAAACAGCACAAGTGTATCTTCTCACAGTTCTGGAAGCTGGAAGTTCAAGATTGTGGTGCCGGCAGGGTCGGTTTATCCTGTCTTCTCAGTTTGGGTTGTGGATGCTCACTCTCTTGCTTCCTCTTCACAAGGCTGCCCCTCTGTGCATGTCATCCCCTTCCCATAAGGACACCAGGTCCACCCTAATGGCTTCATTTTAACTCTAATAACCTCTTAAGTCCCTGCTCCTAAAAATGGTGACATTTTGAGGTACTGGGGGTTAGGACTTCAGCATATGGATCTTGGGGGACACAGTTCAGTCCATCATGCTCTGTTGGGCACTTCTTCCATGCTCCACACGTGGTAACTCATTTCACTCTCAGCTGTCATAGGAGGCCAATGAAGCCAGCCTGCATCTTACAGAAAGGAAGTGGGGGCCCTACAGTTATAAAACTGACCCCTCATGGATAGGCCAGAAGTCTGTCCTGGAGGTGACCCTCTTTGTCTGGAGGCTGAGCTGACTTTGCTCTTTATTCAGAGCATCAGCATGTTTGTAAATGATTGTGCTCTGTGCTGAAGAGAACAGCTTACTTGCTTCCATATGAAAGAATTCCAGAAAACTGAGCTTTTGTGGCCTCTTGCCAAAATGTTTATTGTTTTTCTGTCTCCTCCCTTGATGTGATCTGTTCATGCTATTGTCTGCATAGGGCCCCCTCTAGGCTGTGTGGGAGCTGCCTCGTTGTCCCCTGAAGCCCACCGTAGCCTTGATCTCCATCCTCCTTCCCCAGTGACATCACATGGGCAACCTGAACCCGCCACAGTGGGAATCTTTACACAATGAAAATTGGCAAATACTACAAATCGAGATTGTTTTTTGCTAGAATACAAATTACATTTTTGGCGGGAGAGCCAGCATTTGAGCACACAATTGCCTATACTGTACCCTATACCATTTCTCCTTATAATTTGTTCATAAGAAATATGATGAATCTCTATCTTGAAAGTGTTATTTATTTTGTTAATTTATTTAGTCATTTATTTTTTTTTAAGAATTTTTATTTTATTTTAATTTATTTATGATAGTCACACAGAGACACAGGCAGAGGGAGAAGCAGGCTCATGCACCGGGAGCCTGACGTGGGATTCGATCCCGGGTCTCCAGGATCGCGCCCTGGGCCAAAGGCAGGAGCCAAACTGCTGCGCCACCCAGGGATCCCTTATTTAGTCATTTAATGCATGAGCTTTGTGACAACTTTTAATGTTTCTCTTTAGAGATCGTTTTTCTTACCTCACTTGTTAGTAAAAATATACAAATATCCATGGTGCCGCTACTAAAATGTTATAATGTCTTTATTAAATGCTATTTAACTACATTTTATTAAATAAATGATCACCTGGATGTCATTGGTGTACAAAGTTTTTGTATAAAACTTTACATGGTGTATCCATATACAAGTACATATGTATAAAAACATGGGACATCTCAAATTCAATTGCTAATTTTTAGTTAGTGTAAAGCTGCATTGCTGAATATATATCTAAATCAATGATATCAGAATTACTGATGTAAATTTTTTATTGCACATAAGTGTCATGAATTTCTTCCTTTAGTCTTTTGTGATATACATTGATTGCTCTGTTAGTAAAGCAAGCACGTGCTGATCACTGACATTCTTTGGGGTAAATGTGCATTGCTAGAGGAAGAATACAAGGCCTCCTGTGGATGTGTTCCAGAAGGGCACTGGAGCCCTTCCCTTTGGCATCAGTAGGTTAAAGTTTTTAAATATATTTTTAGATGGAGAGTCCCTCCCAATCTCATTCTCATGCTAAATCTCGGCTCCTTCCCCACCTTATGTTCTGTGGGACTTGGCAGCTCTCACCTTCCTCCAGGGATGAGACAGCTCAGAGTGACCTGGCTCAGTATGGTTCACCACTACAGCCACTGATTCCATGCACATGGCCTTATGAGTTGCCAGTCACTGCTCTCAGCCCCACATGGAGGAGCCCAACTGCCCCCCAGTCTGCCTGCCTGCATTTCATCAACACTCACTGGATTCAAAGCTCTCATATTTAATAAAGCCAGCCCTCAAATAAAAATGAAAAACTGAACTCAAACATCCAAGTCTGTAATAAGAAGGACAGAATGTCCAACTCTTTAGTTTGTATTACAAACCTACCAAATGGTCAGGTAGGCAGGAAAGAGGCCAGTTTCTCTCTCTGCCACCTTTCAGGATTCCACCAGCAGGCACGTTTGCTGAGGAACTGCTCTGTGCCAGGCTCTACGTCAAGTGCATGAGGCAGAGATTAAATTTTCAACTCAAGGATGTAGAAACTGAAGCACACACGAATTAAAGTACTAGTTCAGGTTCACCACCCTAATGAGCGGCAAGGTCAGGATCCAAGCCCAGGATTACCTTGTTCCAGAACCTGACCTCCCTCCAACAGTCATGCAACCTGGGATTCTGGACTCAGCAGTAGAATTTGGGAACTGGAAGGTCATCAAGTACAAGATCTTGGGTGTCCAGAGAAATAAGAAGTTTGGAAGGAAAAGTCCATGGGGACACGATGAAATGAATCTCTCTCCTTGCACCTTTGAAGAGACAACGGTTTCCTGCTCTGTCATTGCCCCACTGTGAACCTCAGTGGAGTCCTGCTCTATATTCTTTTTACTCATTTGTAAACAAGATTCATTCTTACCCCCAACCTGCTTCACGGGTGGTACAGATGAAGTATATAATGTCTGTAACAGTCTTTGAGAACATCAAAGACAGCGCTGTATAAATACTATATTATTATACACGTTCCCATAGGAAGCATCTCCAGGACCCTTTGATCCATAAATATTTCATTGACTCAGCGCAGCCAAAGCCATCTTAGACTCTGAGGCATCATAAGGTAATTGACCACAGAGAGAGTTCAAAAAGGAATGCATTCTGCATCTGCATCAGAGCTCTCTCTCTTAACTCTTTAATCTCAACTTGCTTGTTTTAAAAAATAATTTAATATCAGTTTTTATAGTTTCCGTTTTCGAGTAAGCATGTACCAGCACATGGTTCCAAGTCCCAGGAGAGCACAAGGAGGATGGGTGATGACACATTCAAAAGAAAAAAAAAAAACTATTCCTATTTTTTAAGAGGGAATAAACTAAAATATTCAGGTCTCTCCCCTCAGAGATAACATTGGATGCTTCTAGATCTATTTTTCCTGCATTTATAGTTTTTTGGATTTCATTTCATTCCTAAAAGAAAGGCAACAAATGGACTTTTCACTTTTAAATTTATTTCTCTTTTAAATTTATTTCATGAAGAAATAAATTTAAATTACATCAAATTTGTTGTTCTTTATGTCATCTCTTGGATGCCTTAGTTTAAAAAAATAATGAAATATGGTGTAAAATATGTTCTCTTTAATCAAATTCACCTTTATTTATTATGAACCTAGAAACACCCTTCATCCTCTAACTCAGAAGGAACCCCAAGACAAAGCTGTTGGTGATTTTTTTAAAGATGAATATTCTTCAGCAAAATCTATACATTTTAGTGAACATATTTAAATGCAAAGCATAGGCAAAATCACCAAGTATTAAAGAAAATTTTCAGAATTTTAGAGTAATACTGTAATGAAAGGTCAGAAATACTCTGAACAAACATAAATGTCTGCAATCCCAGGAAAAAGAGCATAACTAAAAGCTATAATTAGTTGGCTTCATCATTTAATTTCAACCATTTCTTTAGCTGCTACTCTTCTGACTCAAAAGGGAAAAAATCAACAACAAAAATAAGGCACAGGACCTTAGAAGGGTGAGTTCATTCACCTAAAGGTCACATCAGTGGGTGTTAGAGCTCTGCTTTGTAGCAAATATGGACTGACGCTTGTAAAGTAGTGTTAATCATCATGATCATCAAAAAGAAGAAAAAGGAGAAGAAAAAAAGAACAAAAAGAAAAAGAAGAAAAGGTTCATTTGACACACATCTTTCATATGGTATTCTATTAGACCAACACAGCCACTGGAGACACAGATTTGTTTTGATCTTCATACTTCGGTAAGCGCCCCAACCCTTGTTGGGCTCCTGTTTTACTCCAGTAACAACTGCTCTTTGTTTCCCAAGCCAGGATGCCCGACTTACAACTGTTTGCTTCCATGTCTGCTCACAGATATACCACCAGTTTGTTACTACTGAAAGGATCATGCTCAAGTCCATGATAACACTTGATGACATGGGTGAAATTTCACATGTAATTCACAAGTCACTCAGATAGATTTGAATGCATGTATTTAGTGACATCCAACAGTTTTGTGAAATAATGCCTCCTCCGGGATACAGAAATTCTTCTTCGTGTTCTCATAGCTCTCATCTTGGACCATCGCCAGTATAAAGAATAGTCATATGTTCATCAAAATTTACATATACCAGACACATCAAATTTTGACATTTTTATTAGTCCCTAAAACACATTCATTCATTCATTCATTGCACAAATAACTAGTGAGCATCTGTGAAGAACTGGACAATGTTCTTGGTGATGGAGAAATAATGCAGAACATATACCTACCTTCCTGGAGAGGGCATGGATCATTAGCAAGTAAACAAGTACTCAGTAATACAAATTCAGAGAGTTGCATTGTTTATGAAAGAGTATGTTGACTATGCTATCTTTTATGTAAAAAAGGAGAAAATTAAGAATAAATATTTACATTTTCTTGTATAATTATGTAAAATTCTAGAAGTTTACCCAAATGAATGCATGGTTAGGTAAGGAGATGGCACGGGGGTGCCTAAAAGATAGGTACAAGGGAGGTCATCAACTATTCACCTATACATATCCACTATTCACCACACAAAATTTTATATTTATATAGCTATAAAGAAAAGAGAGAGAGAGAAAGGACTCAGGGAGGAAAGCTGAGACTAACCATGGGTGAATGATGGTGATATGGCTAATGGAGATACAGTTTCCCAGGAAAAAGCAATTTGAAGTACAGGGTGAGGCAGAGAGAAGACTCAAGGATCCTTTCTTGCATTTGCCCAGAGGGATGGTTAATTTTGTATGTCAATTTGACTGGGCTAAGGGACACCCAGATAGCTGGTAAAACATTTTTCTGGTTATGTCTGTGAGGATGTTTCCAGAAGAGATTAGAATTTGATTTAGTAGCCTAAAGAAGATTGTCCTTACCAAAGTAGTTGGGCATCACCCAACCCCACTGAAGGCTTGATTCAAACAAAAAAAGCAGAAAAGGGCAAGTCTGGTCTTTGAGCTGGAACCTCCATGTCCTCTGCTCTGTAGGCAGGTGCTCTAGTACTCAGATGTGCCCTGAGTCACACCACCTGTGTCCCCGGTCTGTGGCTTGCAGACAGTAGACAATGAGACTTCTCAGCCTCCATAATCATGTGAGCCACTTCCTATGGTAAACCTCCTGTTACAGTTCTCTCTCCATATCCTATTGGTTCTGTTTTTCTGGAGAACCCTAACAGTTTGAGATGCCTAGTGTACTTCCAGACAGCTGATGAACAGGCGGGGGGCTGTACGAATCTCATGTTCAGGGCCGGGCTCCAGACTGGGGCTAAATGTCAGCAGTGTACAGTTGGGACTATGTAGAAGGAAGAGGGGTCTTGAAGCAGTCTGTAGGAAGCAAGCATGAAAAGGAAAGGCAACCCCAAAGGGGACGTGGATATAGCTGCTGGTGTCAGAGGACAGTGTGAGAAGAAAGGTGCCCCCAGGGTAAAGGGAACACCATGTCTTAAGAAGGAAAGTCTGGTATACCATGTCAGACATGTCTAAGATGTCAAACCAGAGGAGGAGCAAGAATTGATGGCTGGACTTCTCGTGATGCTCATTGGTGATTCTGGCAAGAGTTGCCTTAGAGAAGGTGGTGGGGAAAGCGCTCCGGCAGAATGAATTTATTAAGGGAAAGATGGGACATAAGGATCCGTGACAGTGAGCAGACACCACCGAACAAGCTCTCTAAAGGGATTTCAGGTTAAGAAAGAGTTGTTTTTTCATCTGATGGGTGTCACCACATGTCTGTGTACTGACAGGAATAACACGGAGGGGGAGGGATAAGAGTGTGCAAACAGCCTGAAATCCTCAATTTGAACAAAATCATTTTTAAGATGTTGCTTCATAAATTTCCAACTGAGAGTTATGTGTACCCAATATATTGCACTAGAGAAATACTCTGCTATGGGTTTAATTATCTATTTGTCATGGCCTAAAACAGTACAACCTCAAGCTCTTTCAAAATTAACGATTCTGTGCAGAAGCAGCTATTCATTTTCAAATTCTCAATTTAATTAAGGTCATTACAGCTATTTCAATAATATAATTTTCATTTGCTTTTAATACATCCCAACATTTTTCTTTCTTTGAAATTGGATGACCTTTCAAAGTATATCCTCTAACATACACCGTGGGCATGATGGATCAGCTATGGCTGTCAAAATCCTTTACCTAAAACCAAAGGTATTCATCTTAGTGTGGCTTTTTTAATAGTCATTAAAAAAAATCATTCTTTCAGAGAAGGGACACAAGAATGCAAAAACAAGTAAAACACAATATCTTTTCATAGGAAAATCATAACCTAAAAACGGGGGTTAAACTATATGCATAAATCACTCAAATATGTCATGTGTGGAGCCCTTTTTTTAAGATTGTATTTATTTCTTCATGAGAGGAACAGAGAAGGAGGCAGGACAGAGGGAGAAGCAGGATCCCTGTAGGGAGCCCAATGCAGGACTCGATCCCAGGACCCTGGCCCCGGGATCATGACCTAAGCCAACGGCAGACGCTAAACCATGAGCCACCCAGGTGCCCCATGTGCTAAGTTCTATAAAGGAGGTGAAAAACACTCCTGGGACCTAGGGGTGCAGGAGCATCACTTTCCACCCAATGTGCTGAAGAATAATGGAGCAGTGGGTACCCCGGAAGGAAACAGAGGGTGCTTGCAAGGAAGGGAACTGGAGAAGACTGCTTACAGAGGGAGCTCTGTAAATAGAGGTGTCAGGTGGGAAACCACAACCATCCAGAGCTAGTAGCACTAGGAGCCATTACCATCCCAGCCCCAAGGGACAAGTGCTCACTCAAAGTGATGGGGCAGATGGACTCCTACAGAGAAACAGCACGCATTAGTTAAAGGACACAACCAGCTAGAAGTGACCTGACAGCAGGACCAAGGACAGAATTCCCTGGCTTCTTCCTCCTTCTCCCTCCGACATCCCACCAGCGTTCCCTACAGGCCTCCCCAACTAAAAGCATCAGCCTAGGACCTGTCCATGCAGCACAGACCGCATCCTGAGACACAGAGAAAGAAAAGTGGAAGAGAGACGGAACACAAGAGGCTGTGCAGGAGGTGACCCGAGATCTGAGATCTGAAAGTGAACAGAGATGAGGTGTGCTCCTCCATGCCCGAGTCATGGGCAGACCAAATGTGGAAAAGTGTCGACAAGAAGCATGATGCGCTGTCCGTGGTGACTACATGCCGAGATGGAGGCGGAAATGAGAATAGGAAATAGGATTCCGAGGATTTGGGCAGGGCAGTATACCGCGCTCAGGGCTTCAGTTTGATTTAGTAGAAAGTGAAAAATAGCTGAAAGTCACTAATGACCAGGGAAGCAAAGAGAAAAGGAGAAAAGCCAGGTAGAGAAAACAGGGAGAAGTATTTCTCTCTGTAGAATGTTCTCATTAAAATAATTTTTATCTGGGCAACACTTTAAGTGATTTCCCAGAATAGCAGAGATTGAGCTACTGCCAGAATATTTCCATTACCATCAGCATGATAAGTAAGAAATATTTTGGGGAAATAAAATGACTGTATCCTTGGAAATGGCAAAATGTACTGTAGAACTTGACCAGACACAGAACCCATGTCATCAGTTCACAGAAAAGGTGTGGCTGCTGTGGACAACAGGCTGGCAGTGACTCAAAAGGTTAAACAGAGAATGACCACAGGACCCAGGAGTTTTACTCCCTAGTATGTACCCCCAAAAACTGAAAGCAAAGACTCCAGTAGGCTGGTGAGCTTGCGTGTTCATGGCAGCATTATTCACAACAGCCAAAAGGTAGAAAGAGTCCAAGTGTCCATCATCAGAGGAATAAATAAAATGTGATAGGTCCATGCAATGGAATATTACTCAGCCATAAGGAGCATGAAATTTTGATATAAGCTACAACATGAATGCATCTTAAGAACACTATGCTTAGTGACTTAAATCAGACACAGAGGAACAAATATTTGATGATGTCACTTACATGCAGTACCCAAACAGGCAAATCCAGAAAGAAAGTAGAACAGAGGTTATGAGAAGCATGGGAGAAAATTTTAATTGTTTAATGGGTACAGAGTTTCTATTTGGGGCTATGATAAAGTTTGGGGTATAGATGGTGGTGATGGTTATACAACATTATGAATGTATTTTATTCCATTGAATTGTACAAACAGTTAAAGTGATAAATATTATGCTATTTATACTTTACCACAATTAAAAAAAATACTGATCCCCACACAACAACAAATACTGGCATCACTATTTATTTTTGCAATATATATGAGCAACAAATACCTGGACGCTCTATTTGCATAATATTACACCAGTATTACAAATTTTTCCTCTTGATGTGAGTCGCATCAAAGAGAATGAATCCCTCTGTCTGACGGTTTGTCCTCACTTTTATAGCATCCCTTAAGTTACCATCCCTGCTAATGAAGGATATGGCAGGTCCAGTCATCCAGAGTGAGGTCTGGAACTGCACTAATAATGCTACTGTGGAGCAGACACACTGCTCTTATGCCACCATTAACAAAACACATAGACACACACACACACACACACACACACACACACGGAGCAGGGACAGGGGTGGGGGCGGGGGAACTCCTTTCTTATTCTGAGAAGCCATTCTGAGAGACCAATTCACATGGAAGTGAAGACCTAGTTGTACAAACTGTGGTAATTTTGCAAACCATACACTGCCTGGGCTTCCGTTAAGGAAATACCGTGATTTTTAACGTTATAGAAGAAAACCACAGAAGAATCATTCAGATGCAAATGACTCATTCTGAGCCATTCACCAATGGAAGGCTTCTTGAAAAGTGCACAAGTTGAGTTGTTTGTTTAGTTGTTTTGGGTTGGTTTTTTGTGTGTTTTGTTTTTTGTTTTTTGTTTTTTCTTTTTGGTCTATTTTACTTTAATCAGAGTAAAAGAAATAACAGAGAAAGAAAAAGGGAGTGTGTTGGGGGGGAATTAGTGGTGCAGTTCCAAACTTTTACAAGTGTCTCTTTTGCATTACAAGCCCCCTGGAAGGCACAGTTCCGAGGAGGGAGCTGGGGGTGGGGGGGGACATGGGGGGGGGGCAGCAGCACTCCTGAGTCAGGACAATGGGAAATCACTCACCAAAAAGCAGAAACCTAATTTAATAGAACCGCTATTACGTTTAAAATCTTTCCTTAATCTTTCAGCAAGATTCATTTTTCATCTACACGAATAAGAAATGTACAACTTGCACATTCAAGACAAAACTTAAAAGACTGACGGTATGTTTATGTCCCAAAAAGTACATTTTTTCTATTCATTAAGTTTCCTTGCAAAAAGTACCTCATAAGCATCTGCTATTTTCTGTTGAGATAAATGAGAAGCAAAGGTAACTTTGTTTCAAACCTGCCTACACAATGACAAAGGTTGCTTCATCAAACAATGACAGACAATTTCACAAAGGTATAAACTGATACATTTTTAGTTTTCTTTTGTAAATACTGAGGTTTTTAAGAGGTTAAAAACTCCCCAATATCTATAAACAGGAAACAGTCTTCCAAATACTACCTTGTCTCACTTTTAGTCATCATGAAGCAAATCTCAGCGTATTAACATTGATGCTGTAGAGGAGACAGCAATAAAATGTTGTCTCGTTGTAAAAACGAGTAAAAGGAAACCCTTGAGATTAAATGCTGGTGTTGTCTTCTTACCCAAACCCACATTGGATCCTGTAACATCCCTGAACTTTGCCTGGGCTTGAAATAGTCACTGACAAGGAAGATTCTCAGGGTCCTGGTGAATTTCTTGCCATAATGCTTTGGCTCCCCCATTGACTCCGCTACAAGCAGCCTCCTGCCGTGATCAAAAACCGTGAGCTCTTTGGAGACCGGGGCCCACATCAGCATGCTGGGGCCTCAGGATAAAGAACCCCCAAGTCCCCAGAGGCCAGGCTGGGTGTGATTTAAATTCCACCTTCTGAGGCAGATCTGCAAGTCTGCAGAAATATCGGGCGAGTGCCCTTCTCACCCCCTTGTGCCAATACCTGGGTCCTGTGTGTTGGGACAGAAGTCGGAAGACAGGCCATCCTGTGTGCGGTTCAAATGTGTTCATCTAAGCAATAATTTTTTAGTGTCCAACTTTAAGATTCTACCCTGCGTTCCCTTCTTCCTTTTCCTTTTCGATTCCTAACTGATGAAATAGATCTCCTGAATGACTTATCATCCGTACCGAAAGGACTATCTTTGCCATCAAACGGGCAACAAAAGCAGGAAAGCTGACTCTGCGGGAAGTCCTGGGGGGGACCAGAAATGCCATCTCTTTCAGGTAGCAATACTCTGGCCTTTTGGATACAATGGATCTAAGAATTTGCAGGAAAAGACTTTTTAAAGAAAAAAAAATAGGCTTCTTTTTTACATGGGCACTTTGTTTTTTGGGTGTCTTCTAATTTCTCAAACAAGACTAAATATCAAAGACAGCTATTAAAATGCATAAGCGATGGGCAGCCCGGGGGGGGGTGGGGGTGGGGGTGGGGGGGGCTCAGCGGTTTAGTGCTGCCTTCAGTGCTGCCTTCAGCCCGGGGCCTGATCCTAGAGACCTGAGATCGAGTCCTGCATCAGGCTCCCTGCAGGGAGCTTGCTTCTCCCTCTGCCTGTGTCTCTGCCTCTCTCTGTGTCTCTCATGAATAAACAAATATTTTTAAAAATAAATAAATAAATAAATAAAATGCATAACCGACATTATGCCCCCACCTAACCTATCATTTATTAGTTCACATTCCTCTAACATCTCTTCCCACCACATCAGCACCTGTGATGACGCAACCACCACCTTCCAAAACGGAAATGAATATTGTACTGGAAACCATCATGCTCATAATTTGTGATTAGATTGCTCAAATCATTCTTTAATGATTACTCTGGCATTAAAATCTAGCATATTTTCCTTTTCAGTTCACTATTTTATAGGTATTGATTGCATTTATCTGAGCTCTGGCGAAATGTGGTAAGCCAGCTCCATATTCCTGTTTTATATTTACTTATTATTCTTTTTTTTTTAAAGATTTATTTATTTATTCATGAGAGACACAGAGAGAGAGAGAGGCAGAAACACAGGCAGAGGAAGAAGCAGGCTCCCGGCAGGGGACTCCATCCCAGGTGTCCAGGATCACACCCTGGGCGGAAGGCGGCGCTAGCCCACTGAGCCACCCGGGCTGCCCTATTTAATATTCTTATTAGAAGTCCGTGCCTTTTTAAATTGGCAAAATGAGAGATATTACACGTTCCAATCAAGTCTGTTCTTTTCCTGACCTCCTAAATATATATGAATATATAAATATTTATTGCATCCTTGTTTATTTTCTAAAGCTTTCCATCAATGTTAGTGATAATTATATAATTAAATTTGGGAGCTAGAGACATCTTTTATAATGGAGGTTTACCACTCATATTTTAACATAAGAGAGATGTGACCCCAAATCTGCGATTGCGTTTCCTTTACATGATTGGAAAATGTTATTTTAACTTACCTACCTTTTTTTACTCAAAATGGTGTAATATTATTTTCTGGAGTGCCTGGGTGGTTCAGTTGCTTAAACATCTGACTCTTGATTTCCAACCTGGTCATGGTCTCAAGGTCCTGGGATGAAGCCCCGCTGGCTCAGCACAGAGTCTTCTTGGGAGTCTGTCTCTCTTTATGCTCCTCCCTCTGCTCTCTCTTCCTCTCTCTCTCAAATAAATATCCTAAAAAGATATATTAAAATTATTTTCTAGCTCAAATAATCTATATACTTATACACTTGTTATTTATAGGAAACAAAATGTAATAATGTCATTTTCATGCTTTGCCTAAAGCTAGGATATTCTGAATATCCCTCAAAAAATACCATCAAATGTTCATTTCCATTTTCCCTCTATCCTAATAGTACCAATAAATACCACCTTAAAAAGTCGTAAAGCAATTTATATCCATTTTTCTATTACTCTATTTATTGCATATAGCTACTTTTAGCAGAAATATCCATGTCAAAATGAATGCAAAGACACACCAACAAAAATTCCTTTCACTTCCTAATGCTATGAAGAATCACCTCATTTTTATACATCCCTCCAGTTAAGTTAAAATAATGTCTCGTACTTACCTTTCACTTAAGCTGACTGCCCCCAACAGGCATTTACTGATCTGAAACATAAATTGATCTAAATGTTGGTGCAAAAAAAATCCACATCCATTACCAGAATGTCAACACACTAACTTTCTCTGGTGTAATTTAAAAGGAGAAATCTGCAAAAGAAAGAACTGGGTTTTTCCCCCTTCATATTTAGCATTACTATAATCTCTCATCTCATTCTTTTGTTATTCCCCCCTGAAACATCCAAGTCGCTGTTGAGACTTTCAGGCATAGTCTTCAGCTTGGATCTGTATCCTCAGCTCATTTTGAGGATTAATTCTGTAAATCTGCACCAGAGCCCCATGTACACGGTGGATTGAGTCTCATCTCAGTGGGAATATTCTTTCATTGGGGCAAGTACATTTTGAGCTTTGGCATAAGACCTTGAAGGACCGTTGGAGAGAAATGTTCATCTAAACTGATATTTGAGTTGGACGTTCCAAAATTACCATCCTTTTAATAATAACTTTATAAAAGAAGGAATGCCTTGAAGAAACATAATTACGTAACTCTAAGTAGAACCACACAAAACTTCTCAGGATCTTTACTCTTTCCTGTCAGTGTGTATTTTTAACAAGCTTTAACCAAAAATACATGGAGAACTGGAAAATCTTATTAGTGAAAGAACCATTTACCTTTAGATGACATTTGAAACTTGAACACCCACAGTGTTGACAGAGGGTTCTTTAAAATGCAGAGGGTGAGGCGAGTAAATAGAACATGGCAGAACCAAGGGGAATTGAGCAGCATGTGCTCCTCTTTATTTATTAAAATGTTTTTGGGCCTGTGAAGTCATATCTTTTGAATCCATTTAATGTTGTCTGATATCATATGACCTGACAGTCAAAGAAAAACATGAAAGCTGCACAGAGCTCATATTCTCAAAGAACCAGAGAGGCAAGTTTTACATCATATTTTTATCCTAATAAATTTGGTAGAAGTAAAAGTAGAAAATTAACAATAAAAAAAAAGAAGTATACCTGTAATTGACCACGGTCCTCTCATGCACATTCAAGGGTTTGACCATTGAAGCTGAGGTAGACTTGAAGACCATGTGCCTCATCCAGGTCTATGCCATTGCCATTCGAGTTTTGAAAATTCGAGAAGCCTCAACAGGAGAGGCTTCACTTAAAGTTTACACTGACCACCAATCCTGCCTGTAAGTGTAGTCCTCTGTGGATTTCCTTCTCTCTTACCTATACTGTCCGGTCTCTCCTTCAGCTACAGCTCCTGCCCTGTGTTTAGATATAAACTCGAGCCTCCCCATTTATTAAAGACAAGAAAAACAAAAGGCAAACATGTTTTTAAAATGCCCTGAAGGTTACACAGGAAACCGATACAACAGAATGCTCTGGAATAGAGGGACTGAGCCACCCAACAGCACATGTGGAAAGGAGATTTTTCACCTATCCCTTTTGGATCTCCCGGATCATGTGAATGTATTGCCTGTTATAAATGTAAATAAATATTTTTATGGGAAGATTCCTGGAGCCCACCCTAGGCTGACTGGAACAGAATCTGTCAAGTGGGGCCTCGGAATATTCACAATAACTAGCTCACCAGGTAAACTTGATGTATAAGCACATAAGCAAGGAAGGGTTAAGAGTATAAACACAGATGGCCCGGCACTGAGAGGCCCTGTGTGTCAGGTAATACAAAGAATGCTGAAAAACCACCACTGCCAGAAAGAACCTCCCTTGCCAGCCTGCTCTGATATCTGAAATTCTTCTGTGAGACACTCCGTCTCCAATTTGTCCTTGTAAAACTGTGATGCCGGGTGGCGTGCAGAGGGAATTCCTGCCTTCAGCAGTCTCACCTTACAATCTATTCACTGCTGGTTCCCAAGTGGCAAGAACTCTTCCTCGAAGAGACAGGATCTAGATACGCTCCACACATCACCACCCTCATATGCCCATTGTGGCCCCCTTTGATGCCCATTTGTCACCGAAATGATTTTCATGAAGGTCACCATGGACTCTTCCACAGCCATGTGCAAGGACTTTTCTCATTCCTAAGTCTATAGACTCCATCCTTTGAAACTCTCTCTTCCTGGGAATGAAGTGATATGATATTCTGCTGTCCTGAGTCTCCTCTTACTATAATGTGTATTTCTCTGAACCTAGATCTCTTCTTTGTCATCCCTACCCATCATTCCTGGGTCCCCTCTGCATCCTCACGCAGTCACCTCATACCTAAGTATTTCCTATGCTGTGCTCTCCCACCTAAATGTATACCTTCTTCTCCTGCCTCTCCCACGCCCCACCCTGAGCATCTCATCTCCCTGCCTGAAGTCATACCGAAACCACCGTGTCCATAGCTGTATCTACTAGCTGTAGGCCAGGCACTTGCCTAAATATTTTGCAAACATGAACTCATTTAGGGTTGAAGGAACTGAGGTACCTACCAGCTCAGTTACTTTATTCAGATCACATTGCTATTTTATGGTGAATGAGATTCAGACCCCAGGCAGCCAGTTCAGAGCCACATTCTCAACAATTATGACATGTTGCTTCTCAGCATCAGTTTGATATTCATGAGCATAGCTTCGATCTGATCACTTCCTGGTCAAAAACTTTTGATGTGCCCTTGTTGAATACTGAAATGTTTAAAAATGCATAATTGGGAACTTAAGACTAGAAATTGATCTTATCTCAACTTCATTTTACAGCCACGTCTATAGCTATTATTCCCTTCCACACTTTGGAAGAGAGTATTCCAACAAGTAAATAAATTATTCCTGATGTCAAATTACAGTTTAAACTTTTTCCCTCTGGTTTCAACTTTTCTTTGTACCTATCAAAATTTTACCAGAAGTCTGTCTATAGTCCAAAACTTTGGTATGTATAGGAAAAAAGAAAAATTCAAACCAGAAGTAACAGAGACCACATTTAGCCTCTTACCTGAAACAACCAGCAAACCAGAAATATATGTATGAAAAAACAATTTCAAGCATTGAACATTAGACAACAAAGACAATGATGCCAAAGACACAAAAGGGATGAGTCCTATCATCACCCCAGTGCACTTCCCACAGAAAGTTTCCAAGCTGAGCCACCAGAAGGGAAATCCCAGGCTGAGTCTGGCAGTTGCTAGGAGTTGAGGAGACAGAGTTGGGAAAGGTCTGGAGGTGTGGGGGTGCTCTAGTTTATAGGGCGGAGTATCACTGAGCTATAGGACAACTTCAAGAGTTCTAATACAAGTGTAATTGGAGTCCCCAGTAGGAGAAGAGGGAAGAAGGAGAAAGAAAGAAAGAAAGAAAGAAAGAAAGAAAGAAAGAAAGAAAGAAAGAAAGAAAGAAAGAAATAACCAAGGATTTACAAACCAGAACCTTTCAAAATTTGGTGAAAACTATGCACCCACACATCCAAGAAGTTCAACAAGCTCCAAGAAAACGAAACATGAAGAAAACTATACAAAGACGCACCAAAATCAAATCACCCCAAACCAATGAAAAAACACAAAACTGATCCAAAATAAAGCAGGAAATGAGCAAAAGAAAAACAAAGAGCAGATGAGACAGAGAGAAAATAAAAGCAACATGGCAGATAGAAACCCAATCATATAATACATACATATATATATATATATATATATATATATATATATATATATATATATGTAATGGTGTAAATGCACCATGTAAATGCAATCATTGTCAAATTAGATTTTTAAAAAACCCAAGATCCAACTATAACTGCCTTCAACAAACCCACTTGAAATATAAAACACACATAGGTTAAAAGTAAATGGGCAGAGGAAGATATACCATGCTAACAGTATCAAAAGAAAGCGGGAATGGCTACATTAACAATCAGACAAAGCAAAGAAAATTATTAGAGATTTTAAGTCATTCTCATATTTGATGAAAACTTTAAACTCACTCATCTAAGAAGTTCAACAAATCCCTAAAGGAAAGAAAGATGAAGGAAAGTACGCAAAGGCACATCAAAATCAAATTGCAATTCTTCATTCCACATCAAAAACAGCAAACATACTCATCATCTGAAAACACAATCCTAAGCAGGAATGTGAGAGTCCAGAGTCTTCCCTATGCCACAAGGGGCCACCACTAGTTCCATAATGAAACAAATGATGGCAAAAAGACCTGAGACAGGAGAGATAGGCATGTGCCATGCGTCAGGTGGATTTCTTTTTAGGTTTTTATTTTAATTATCTGGCACTCATCACAACAAGCGCATTTCTTAATCCGAATCCCCAATTTCCCCCATGCCCCACCACCCTCCCCTCCAGTGATCATCAGTGAGTTCTCTACAGTTAAGAGTCTATTGCTTGGTTTGCCTCTCTCTTTTTCCCTTTACTCGTTTATTTTGTTTCTTGATTCTATATATGAATGGAATCATATGGTATTTGTCTTTCTCTGATTGACGTATTTCAGTTAGCATTATAGTCTCTAGCTCCATCCATGTTGCTGCAAATGGCAAGATTTCATTCTTTTTTTATGGCTAATATTCCTCTGTGAGTGTGTGTGTGTGTGTGTGTGTGTGTGTGTGTAGCACATCTTCTTTATCCATTCATCTATCAATGAACACTTAGGCTGCTTCTACATATTGGTTATTGCAAATAATACTGCTTAAAATTCAGGGTTCATGTATCCTTTTAATTGGTGTTTTTATTGAGCTACAATTTTGTCCCGGATCCCATGAGGAACTGTGGAAGGATTCTGTGCAAGGCAGTGGTATGAACAAGTGTTAGAGGGAAAAATACCTTTCTGACAGCAGGTTCAAACAGATTTGTGGGGCAGAGCAGGGGGAAATAGGAGAATAGGCAAGAGGAAGCAGCAGCTGGATGTGGGCAAGAAGAGCTAGGCTGGGCATGCATGTGAGTGTAGAAAAATCAGGGAAAACACTGTCACAATCATCCAGAAATGGTGAACCTTCTAACTACTCCATTATTATCTACCTTCCAAACAGCACTGTGAGCATCCAGAGGAGAGCAAATGTCTTTCTATCTCTCCATCACCAGCATGGAACATAAAGCTTGCCATAAAAATTTTTTAGAACAAATGAAAGAATGGATCTGATGGAGACTTTTATTTTTATTTACTTTTTAAAGTCAGAGACACTGATATTTATAATTCTAGAAATTTCTCACATGTAAGTTTCTTTTTTTTTTTAATTTTATTTATTTATTCATAGACACAGAGAGAGAGAGGCAGAGACACAGGCTCCACGCAGGGAACCCGACGTAGGACTCGATCCCAGGTCTCCAGGATCACACCCCAGGCTGCAGGCAGCGCCAAACCTCTGCGCCACCGGGGCTGCCCCACATATAAGTTTGTAAGGGAAAAAATATACCCAATCAAATGGAAGTCACATCCCCTCTTAAACATTGCTCCAACCACATATGTAATTCTAGATACACTGCACATCTAATTTCAATGAAATCATAGATGACGTTAGCGTGGCTCAAGAATAAAACAACTAGGTTTGCTTCAGGTCTTTTGGAAACCATATCACAATTGTATTGTTTCCTTGGGAAATAGTCACACCCCCAAGTACACAGGAAAACACACACACTTTGTTGAGAGCAAAGAGAGGAGGAGGAGAGCAAGAAGGGAGACTTTTCTAGTAATTATAATTTCAGACTAAAGATATAGCACTGGCAACATTCCCATTTTTCATTGAATTTCCTTTCATCTCTATTAACATTGAATACCACTCCAGAAAACAAAACCGCAACAGAAATTAAAATGTGTTAACTAAAATTTGGAGATGTTCATGTTGTGCTACAGCTTTTGCATTTTGAATTACTTCCTGATATAAAAATTTCTCCATTTAATCTCAATTTTTTTAAATCATTTTACTACAGTTTCTCCCAACCATCTATGTGCTAAAAATTACACTTTTAAGCAGAAATAAATACATTCTTATGCATAGTGAAGGAGAGTCTCCCACAATTAGAGATGTATGGCAAAATGAGAAGAAAACAAAAAAGCCAAGCTTTGGAATCCCAAGACCCGGTTCTGTGAGTCGCTGACTAGGTGCCCTCGGTTACTCTCTTACAGACACTCGGTTTCCATACCTGTGAAATGGGAATGTATCAGACACTCACACACGATTCCCAATATTTTTGGCCCCACCTCTTACTCCAGCCTCTGCTGAAGAGAACAACTGGACTCAACTCCCACTGGCTTTGAGAAGGTAAGAGGGGAGGCTTCTCCTTTCAGATCTGCACCAGGATGTGTCCTAACACCTGCGTGTGGTCCCCATGGAACATGCCGCAGCAGGTACAGATGGAGGGTGGGGCAGTGAGCTTCTGCTCACCAACCTTGGTGGATGGGATGATGGGAGCAGATGAGTAAGCTTCTTGGAGCTTCTGGATCTGCCAAGCTCCAGGACGCATTTCTCAAGCCTTTTCAAACGCCCGGGTGGAATCATGTCCAGCCTGTTGGTGGGCATCTTCAAAGTACGTACCTGCATTGGCTTTCCCTCTGTCCCTGTTTCACTCCTCAATCTTTCACTCCTGCTGTCCAGGGTTATTTACCGGATGCAGGCTTCACTTTCAAAGTAACCAGGGCTAAGGCAGAACATAAGGAAGACTATTTCTGACCTCCCAGGGCAGGTGAGGGATGTGAGCGCTGTACCTCCCCGGGTCCAGATATTGTCCTAAGTGGTTTGCATTCCTTATCATACGTACGCCTCCCGACAACCCCAGGAGGTAGGTAGTACCACGATCTCTTCTCCATAGAGAAGAATCGCACAGAAGTTAAGCGCTTTATCCAAGATCACACAGCTCTTAGGTTCTCCAGAGTCCAACATGCATCCCATACTCTCGGCCACTGAAGCACAGAGTACGTGCCAGATAAGCGCTGGCGGAACAATCCAGGGTGTTCTTTCAGACTGAACACAGGATTTGAAGGTTGGCAAATTAGGAAAGGCACAGAGGAACTGAGAGCCATCAGGATGATAAATCTGCCTGCATGAGGAGTCGGTATCCGCGGCGCTTTGATCTCCAGGAGACTGGAAGCCCAGGCCAGCTCTGCACCCTATTCACCGGGAGGCAGCCCCTCGCCATCCCCACTGGCCTATAAAAATAGTAGTACGACTAAATTGATTTAGATGTGGAGCTTCCTGCTTAAATCCCACTTATCCTATCGGACTTAAACACAGCCTTTTGCTTTCAATGCAGATTTCCCCATTATCTATCCCTCAAGGTAACTCCCACTAACAGATGTCTATCTAGCCCAGATGTAGTCAAGCCTGAAGTCCAAAATCCCCTTATCAAAGGAGATTGCAGCCTGTTTTCCCAATTTAAAGGCCAACGAGATCTAGGTACAAGAAATAAAGATAGGGCCAGAGAGTAAAGCCCTGGGGGCCCCAGGTCCCAGCTGTGTGCACCAGATCCTGCTGTCCTGACATGAGGGGAAGATAAGGAAAGCTTCTAAGGGAGCAGCAATCAGGCATGGCTTGGCTCCCATCGGAGCCCTCGCCTGGCAGTCCCAGGTCCCGACAAATTGGCTGTTACAAACTCAGGAAGTGGGTAAGAGGCGCTGCCACTGAAGCAGCTTTAGTGTCGGGCTCCCTTCAGTCTCAAAATCAAAGTATCAAACTGCCCGTTTAGAACTCACAGGCCTGGGGAAGTGGAGCCCAGAGGGTTTCCTAACCTGAGGGCCCACTCGGGCCCAGCGCGGGATGCAAGCCCGGGCTTACTTCGGAGACCTAACGCGGGCTCTCACTTTTTGTGTTTTGTTTCTTTTTTCATCGACATAAAAAGGAAACACATTGCATTTTTCTCAAGAGAAGCAAATCCCAAAGACAAAACCTCGACTTCATGATAAGTCTTTAAAGTTATCACCCAAGACCATAAAAATTTAACACTGGATAAAGAAAAACAGACTCATAGAGGATATGCAGTCAGCTGTGAGTTTATAGGATTTCTCAAGTTAAAATGCTGTTTTTGATTTGTAAACAGAGAAGTCCTATAAAATATTTGGCATTCAGAAACGAGGAAATAGCAAGGGTTTTCCTAACTGTAAATAAGGTTTCTTTTATTTTTCAAAAGGCTAGATGCTGTAAATGTATCCTGGGGTTGTGACAGACGGCGCTGGCCTGGCCAGGCCACCAGCCCAGCCCAGACTTCAGGACATAGATGACAAAGACACCGGGAGGTTTTTGAGAAATAGACGACCATATTAGTTCAACTGCCATGTCTTAAAGACTGCTTCCCTCCCCCTACCCCCCTTCCCTTTAAAACCGTGTCTATTTTATTAGGAGGGAAAAAATCACCTCAATATTACAAAGGAGGAGCCAAGAGTACAGATTAATCCACCTGGACGAAGGACTCTGCTCTGTTAGCAGGAAAAGCAATTTTCCAAACACAGCCCAGTGAATCTGGTCATGACCTCAACATTATTTTTTAAGTTCATTTTCATAGAAAGGTGATCAAAATTTCAACTCAAATGTTTTTTGCAGCTGCTATTGCTTGCTGTTTCCTGAAATCTGGAATTCTACTTTTTGGAAAAAGATAATTTCTGCATGATCTTTTTTCAAAGGTTTGTAGTATATTCCCCATGGAAATTTCTTTTTTGAGCTTATAAAGTATTACCAGATCACTCAGAAATGACCCTACTGAGTGTATACTTAACCCTGAAAGAAATGTACACATTAGAAATTAAGGATAAAGAATATCAAATGTTAAAAATAAATGTGATTGTAAATACATTTCACTTTACCTTGACTTGAGAAAAATCTATAGAATCTATATTTCCACCAAATATGGTAGTGGCATGACTACCACCAAAACTCTGAGAAAAACTTTGCTTTTATATTTACAAACTCCATTTTAGAAAAATAAATAAATAAACAATAAACCAGTCCAAACAAAAATTCCTGCAAAATTTTCCTAATACCTTCCTGATAGCTAAAAGAATGCATTTTCAATAAAAAACTTTTAGTGGACCAATCTAAGAATTTCACTACATTGCTGCTATTTTAATTTAATGCATGGGGAAAATAAACTCAGAGTGCAAAAAAGTTAGTCACTTACAAGGCCTGAACTGTTCCCACATCATTAACATATCATTATTGTCAGGTAAGATAATTACTTTTAAATATGCTCTAAACCTTATTTACACTATGTTAGGGCAACGAAATTAGAATTGAGCTGACTTTCAGGTATTGCCATGAACAGGTAAAATCCAATACGATGCAGTGCTCACTCACACTGTGTAAAATAACCCTGACAACCAGAGACTGTCATAGCTCCAGTTTAAGAAGTTACTTTGTAAAATCAGTAAATATATGATAAATGCATTTGAAAATAATGAATTGCATTTTACACAAAATAGAATATTTGAGAATGTAATACCTTCAAAAGTCGTGTTACTTTTGCAAAGAAAAAAATAGGTGATCATGAGCATTCTTTAGAAATGTGCATGATATCTGCTCCAAAGAAAGTCACTTAAATCCAGAAACTTTGCTGTCCTGTATGTAACCCAAGTTGGTGCTGTGTACCAGAAATGGTGACCAAGAAGCAGGCCAACACAAGTATTATGTTGTAGGAGAATCCTAAATCCTACTCCTTTACCAACATCTTGAATTTGATTAAAAAGATTTCCAGAAGATTTCCAACATTCTATTTCTCTGTTTCACCTGCACTCTAGCTTTAACAAATAATAAAAATAAGAGTAACTTAAAAACTAGTAATAAAAAATGTTCAGATCCAAATTCTGCATCCAGGGAAAGCATAATCTCATTATTGGCTTAGGAAAGCCCATACCTAGATTTCAGAAGTTAGCATTCTGTGTCTTTTGTCGAAAGGTAATAAAAGCTCACACGCAAGGTTATATGCAATTAAACCTCGCGCACATCCTCTAAAAGGAAACTACGCTGAAGCAGTCAATGTTTGTTTTGTCAAACGGCACAGCATCCCATGCCAGCTCTTCAAGTAGACATAACATGCATTTTATGTATTTATCAGGTGCAAAAGTATTAATGCTCTTAATGGCAATCGTAATAGTAAGCTACACTTAATTATACAGTGGGTGTTACTTTGTTCACACATACCATGTATTCTATGGTTACTCCACTGTTATTCACTTATATATTATTATCTGAGTGCTATCAACATATGCTTATTCAACAGACATGCAGAACACATGATGTTAAAAGAATGAAGTAAAGGCGGTTTCACTTCACCATGTTAAGGCAACTTTTGGTCTAGATTGCAGAATAGTAAGGGGGTGAGCTGAGGAGAAATCAGAATTGCAAAAACTAATGCAGAGTTTAATCAAAGTGAGACACTAGGTCGGTTTCAGTGAAACAATTCTAATAGTAGCATAACTCAAATTGGATCTAAAGTGGATCTTTTTAACTCACATTTATATTTAAATTTTATCTTCATTTTAGCAAATCTGACATCAATATCTTTCTATAAAGTGCAGTGATATTAAAGTATCATCTGTAGTCCTTTCAGAATTTCCAAAGATATATAAAATGGAGAAAATTAACTTTATATTTTAAATGCTTATCCTTAAAACTTGGCCAATAAATAAAGTTATGTAAAATGAGGAATTAAAAAATCATATCTTATTGTCATTTCAAAGTCTTTGCAGTTTCCTAGGACATAAAATTTTAGTCTTAATCTCAGGTATTCTTCAAAAATTGATTATTCTGGGGACACCTGGGTGGCTCAGCGGTTGAGCATCTGCCTTCCACTCAAGGCGTGATCCCATCCAGGGATCGAGTTCTCCATCAGGCTCCCAGTGAGGAGCCTGCTTCTCCCTCTGCCTATGTCTCTGCCTCTCTTTGTGTGTCTCATGGATAAATAAATAAAATCTTTAAAAAATTGATTTTTCTGAAATTATAATATTTTTAAAAACCATCTATTGTTAGAAAAGGATCAAAGGAGATCCCTGGGTGGCACAGCGGTTTAGCGCCTGCCTTTGGCCCAGGGCGCAATCCTGGAGACCCGGGATCGAATCCCACGTCGGGCTCCTGGTGCATGGAGCCTGCTTCTCCCTCTGCCTGTGTCTCTGCCTCTCTCTCTCTCACTGTGTGCCTATCATAAATAAAAAAATAAATAAAAAGGAAAAAAGAAAAGGATCAAAAAGTGTAATATAGTTTTTAGACCATAATAATGCTTAGCCTCTCTAGAAAACAACAGCAACAACAAAAAACAACGCGATCCCACTTTCCACAATGCCCATATTGCAGTAATGGAGCTTGCCAGGTAAAATTAATAGTGTAATCCTATTATTTTCTAATTAAATTGGGCACAAACCAGTAAAACAAAAGCCAAAAGAGAAAGACAGAAAGAGAGAGAGAGAGAATTCTAGCACTACTAATTGCCTCTGGCCTCCAGTAATTTTAAATGTCTCAGGTCAAGCAACAAACAGATTTTTAGTTTCTGAGAAGAATATATTTTCTATTCTTCTCTCTATTATTCACCGAATTAAACCACCTGGCATGTTTAAAGAGTTCAGCCAATCACATTTTTGGAAGTAGACAGGAAATATTTACATTTATTTATTTATTTATTTATTATTTTAGGATTTTATTTATTTATTCATGAGAGGTAGAGGGAGAAGCAGGCTCCCCAAGGGAACTGGATGCGAGAGACTTGATCCCCAGACCCGGGATCATGCCCTGAGCCAAAGGCAGCAACTCAGCCACTGAGCAACCCAAGCATCCCAGAAATATTTACTTTTAAAAGCTGTTTATCAATATAAAATTTTAACAACTGATGATGCTTCTTTTGATAAGAATGGATTGTCTATTTTAAAATCATGCAAAGAAGGATTTCGATGCAGTAGTGTTAATGCCAATTAATTAAATAATTTTAGGTAAGTTGTTCTTATTTTTAAGTTTTGTAAAAGGGTAGTGCTTTCCCCTAGTCATTGGGCAATGTTTGAATAAACACTTGCTATGTGAATTTGAGTGTTCTTTCTTTTACTGTTGTACCAGTATTTCAGTGTAATTAGTCCATATGACTAATTACAAACACACACACAAACAGACACTTGTTTTTAAACTTGTTCAGATAGATTAAAATAAGAGTGGATCTCTTGGCATCGTGCAGTGCACGACCTACCCAAGTGTGTATGGCAGACACGTTAATTGATATATTTAATCATTTTACAATTATTGTTTCAAGCAAAATCACGATGTTATGACTAAGTCCCTTTTGGTTGGGGTAAAACTTGAGATACATTGCTATATTGTTACAGGCCACAAAAGGGAACATAGGGCCCGTAGCAACAGAGGCAGAGTAAATGCCTCAGTGAGATTCCAAGAGCCTTAGTCATTTGACAGCGGCTGCTTGTTCACAACAAAGCAAGGGCAAGCTCAATCCTTTCTGATACACTGAAGCACAAGCAAAATACTGATACTAAAATCTGATATTTAAGAACAAATGACAACTCTTAAAACGTGCTGTAGCTCTGAAATGCTCAAGAAAATATGAAAGTAATTTTCTAAGCCTATTCCTTGATGTTTCTTTTTTAAAAGAAACATGATCTCTGAAGCCTTTGATTAAAGAAGGGTGTAATCACTCTTTTTAATTCACTCTGATTTCACCTCAAAAGGGACGCCCAAATTCTCTTAAACCAGGTTGGCTCTCACTTCAAACCAGAGGAAGGCAAAAAAAAAAAAAAAAAAAAAGTCAAGTCAATTTGAAGAGTTCTCCCCAAATGCTTGGAACTTCAGGGGTATTGACAGATACTAAACTATACTGTAGAAGAAAGAAAGAATCGGATGGTCCTTATCTGGCACGGGACAAGTCAGAAGAATTTTGGTTTAAATATGTAACACAGAACATGTGCAGCACTCCTGGCATGTGTAATAACCCCTGAGTCTGGCACGACAGATGTATACCTCAAAGATGATTCCTGTTGTTTATCTGCAGACTCTAATACCTCTAGAGTGAACACGGATTGCTTTTTAAAAGAGTAATAATGAAAGCTGCCCTTATTTTTAAAAATAAATAAATTCTATATTGTGTTTAAGGATTTAAAAAAAATCTCAACATCTGTTAATTTCAGGGCTGAAGCTGGGAGATCCTGCTTAGTAGAGCACAGTCAAGAAGGAGGGGGAGGAGGAGAGAAGGAGAGGGAGGAGGAGAGGAGGAGGAGGGGGAGGCGAAGGTAAAGAGGAGGAAGGGGAAGAGGAGAGGAAGAAGATGGGGGAGAGAGGAGGAGGAGGGAGGAGGAAGAAGGGGAGGAGGGGGAGGAGAACACGAAGAGGAGAAAGGGGAGGAGGAGGGGGAGGAGGAGAGAAGGAGGAGGACGAGAAGAGGAGGGGGAGCAGGAGATGGAGGAGGAGGAGAGGAGGAGCAAAGGAGGAGGAGGAGAGGAGGAGGAGGTGAAGAGGAGGAGGGGGGTGGGGGAAGGAGGAGGAGGGGGAGGAGGAGAGAAGGAGGAGGAAGGAGGAGGAAAGGAAGAGGAAGGGGAGGAGGGGGAGTAGAAGGGGAGGAGAAAGGGGAGGGGGAGGAGGAGAGGAGGAGGAGGCGGAGGGGGAGGAGAGGAGGGGGAGGAGGGGAGGGGGAGGAGAGGAGGGGGAGGAGGGGAGGGGGAGGAGGGGAGGGGGAGGAGGGGAGGGGGAGGAGGAGAGGAGGAGGACGTGGAGGGAGAGGAGGCGGAGTGGGAGGAGGGGAGGGGGAGGAGAGGAGGGGGAGGAGGGGAGGAGGAGGAGGGGGAGGAGGAAGAGAGGAGGGGGAGGAGAATAGGAGGAAGAGAGGAGGAGAAGGAAGAGAGGAGGAGCAGCGGGAGGAGGAGGTGAAGAGGAGGAGGAGGAGGAGGGGAGGAGGAAGGGGGGAGGAGCGGAGGAGGGAAAAGAAGAGCTGGTCCTCCCGGTGTTCATGGCTGCGTGCCGGCCGAATACAGGGCGGGGAGCGGGGGAGCGGGGAGCCGGGCCAGCTAATCGGCCCGTTTGTTTTCACAGCTTTGCTCGGAGCCTCCGCGGGGCCGGCCCGGCGCTCCCTGCAGAGCCTGAGAGCGAGCGTCCAGCCAAGATACCAGCCGCACATTGTTTCACCTGCGCCGCCAGATACTCAGAAAAAACACGCAGCACTTTGTCAAAACAGCCGGGACCTGCGCCCGCCCCCGCCCCCGCCCCCGCCCGGGCCGCCAGGGCGCGCCCGCAGAGGTGCTCTCGGGGCCTCCCGGCGGGCGGGGCCGGTGCCAGACCCAGGGCAGCCGAGCGCGCCGCGGGGAGCCGGGCTCCACCTGGGGAGGCTGCGCCGGGGCCGGGGACCAGCTTCCCGCAGCCGCAGCCGCAGCCGCAGCCGCAGCCGGAGTCAGCGCCGGGCCCCCACCTGACTCCCGCCGGCCCCGCCGCCGGGCGCGGATCTGAACCCGCAGCAGCCCCTGCCCGGGCCCCAGGGCGGCCGGCTCCGCTTGGTCCCTTGGTCTCCTTGGTCTCCTTGGTCTCCCTTGGTCTCCCTTGGTCTCCCTTGGTCTCCTTGGTCTCCGCTTGGTCCCCTTGGTCCCCTTGGTCTCCCTTGGTCTCCTTGGTCTCCGCTTGGTCCCCTTGGTCCCCTGGGTCCCCTGCGTCCCCTGGGTCCCTTTGGTCCCCTTGGTCGGGCGCGGCAAGCGCCGCCGCCTTTGTGGGGTTGTCGATTCACCGCCGCGGAAGCGCCTGTCTTCCTTAGATCATAGATTTCCAAAAACACATCAGGTGACAGTGTAACAGGTGGGAGGACGAGTATCCTCGTCGCTCCATACATATGGAAATAAGCTCTCCCGGGCAATCCGGGAACAATGGTGGCAAAATCCACATCAAAGGAGAGCGAACCTGCGAGGCTTTCCCTTTGTGCGAACGTGCGCGCGCGAGCCGGGACCCGCGGAGCTCCAGCTGCAGGTGCCACTTTGAACCAACGATGCTCGGCCACCTCCGCTGTCCGCCCCACAGGCTGCCTGAAAAGTACAGAAGAGGGGGCTGCTCGGGACAGGCATTGACCCCGCACACTTGACACTTGATCAAAGCGCCAGCGTTCGCCTCCCCGCAACGCAAGCGAAAGACCCCCCCAAAGCTGCAGCCCCACGGGTGATGCCAGGGGGCTTCCCTCCAAGCCCTCTGGGGAAACAATTATGCAGCTCCGACCCCGGACCTGCTTTAGGACACACTTTCTAGAAAACAGTGGTGGATTCCGACCCAGAATCCAGAAGGTGTCAGTGAAACCGCTTTGCTCACACTACCTGGGGCCGGACCCCGCCAGCCTGGCTCAGCTGTGGCACCCAGGTGAAGAGCGCGCTCGCTCGCTCGCCCTGTCTCTCCCTCCTCTCTCCACCGACCCATGCTTTCACCTGGGAGAACACCTGGCCTACGAACCTCCTACCGCCGCTCCTCTGCTTATAGCCCAAGAACTGTGAAATGCAAGTAATATCTGAATCTTTGAAACAAAAAATTCGAAAACAGAGCAATTAATCCAGCTCCACCTTCTAGATGTCGCAGTCGTTTCGTGACTACTTGTTCTAGCTCCTCATGTATCTCAGCGTTGTATCTCCTTCGCTTTGGGACTCAGACACTTGAAAAGTCTCGACCCTATGGCTCTACTGGATATTGTCTAGCCTTTCACTAAATTAGCTCATGGGACCTGATGATACAAAATTGATTTTTAACTTTATTTTTCCTGTATTGAGCAAATAGCTGGTTTTAAATAAATAAATAAATAAATAAATAAATAAATAAATAAATAAATAAATAAATAAATAAGTATATGTGTGTGTGTGTGTGTGTGTGTGTGTATTAGCACCAACAGGCCTGAACCTCCTTCCCTTGAAAAAAATTAGATATTTTTTCCCCTGGATATGTTAACTGTTTCTAGTAAAGAGCAATCTTTAAATCCCTGGAACCCTCCAGAAGTTAATACATCACCAGGCAGCGAAAAGGTTTTCCCTTTTCCTTGGTAGGATCACAGTTCATTAATTGCAGAGTCTTGGCGTCTGCTGGTCCACTCACTGCTGGCAGGCACCTCCTGGCAGCAGAGCAGAAATCACTTTTACTGATCAAGGAAAGGTGATTCCCGATCATTAAAACAGTTTTCAAAGACAGCTAATCAGTAGAAATGGCCTCAGATGTGCAGCTAATCTCATCATTCAAATTTCCTGGTTGTTCTGTTTTTCTCTGCCTGATAACACTTTATCAGACTGTAATGGAACTTCACTCTGATCTGGAGTAGCGCACTGCAACAAAATATATACATACCTTTGATATCTCCCTTTTTGGAAAGCCAGCAAACTTAGTTGGTACGTACGAAAATACAAACCTGGAGTCTCGAGGTCTAGACTCAGTTTCAGCCACCAAACTGTAACTCAGTGGGCTTAGTTTTGACAATCGTATTTAACACAAATCCCTGGAAAAATATATTATTGTGATCTTTCCTGAACTAAGTATGTAGAGAAAAAGGAAAAAATATAAATAGGAAGTGCTTACAAGCAACCTGGAAAACACTTTTGAAATGCTGTGCTTAAAATTAAATTTTAAAATTAAATTTAAAATTATTTAACATATATTGGGGGAAAATTATTAACACCTCTGAGAAACTAGTCTATGGAGAAAAGTTAATTCTTGTATTTGACTTTTTCTTTTTATAAAAAAATAAAAATAAAAAATATGTATACTTAAGATCTCTTTTTTAAAAAAGCAGAATAAAAAAAATAAAAACATAAAAAAAAGCAGAATATAGGCAAGAGAAGTAATAGAAGGGGATCCCTGGGTGGCTTTGCGGTTTGGCACCTGCCTTCGGCCAAGGGCGTAATCCTGGAGTCCAAGGATCGAGTCCCACCTCGGGCTCCCTGCATGGAGCCTGCTTCTCCCTCTGCCTGTGTCTCTGCGTCTCTCTGGCTCTGTGTCTCATGAATAAATAAATAAATAAATAAATAAATAAATAAATAAATAAATAAATAAATAAAATCTTTTAAAAAAAGAGAAAAGTAATAGAAGACTCATAAATGTTACAAGCACCTGACTACCAAAAGCTGTATGAAAACAAAGAAAGTTTAAAAAAAATTAATAACCCCTTTGAAAACACAGTTTGGCAGTTTCTTACAAAACTGAACACATCCTTACCATACAATCCATTATATGTGTGCTTGTTGGTATTTTCCAAAATGATTTGAAAGCTTATGTCCATACAAAAACTTGAACACGAAAAAAAAAAAAAAAAAAAAAAACTTGAACACGGGGGATCCCTGGGTGGCGCAACGGTTTGGCGCCTGCCTTTGGCCCAGGGCGCGATCCCGAAGACCCAGGATCGAATCCCACGTAGGGCTCCCGGTGCATGGAGCCTGCTTCTCCCTATGCCTGTGTCTCTGCCTCTCTCTCTCTCTCTCTGTCTCTCTCTCTGTGACTATCATAAATTTAAAAAAAAAAAAAAATTGAAAAAAAACTTGAACACGGGATCCCTGGGTGGCGCAGCGGTTTGGCGCCTGCCTTTGGCCCAGGGCGTGATTCTGGAGACCCGGGATCGAGTCCCGCGTCGGGCTCCCGGTGCATGGAGCCTGCTTCTCCCTCTGCCTATGTCTCTGCCTCTCTCTCTCTCTCTCTCTCTCTCTCTGTGACTATCATAAATAAATAGAAATTAAAAAAGAAAACTTGAACACGAATGGCAGCTTTTTTATTCATAATTCCCAAAATGTGGAAGCAAGCAAATGTCCTTCAGGACATGAATGGATATACAAGCTGTCCAGATAATGAAATATTATTTAGCAATATAAAGAAATGAGCTATCAAGCCTCAAAAAGACATGAAGGAACATTCAATGCATATTGCTACAGGATACAAACCAATCTGGAAAGGCTATAAATGATTCCAAGTGTTTCGCATTCTGGGAAAGGCAAAAACATGGAGATGGGAAAAAGAATTGTTTCCCAAAGCTCAGGGGGTGGGGTGATGGAGGAATAGGTGAAATGCAGGGGAGTTTGAGGGCAAGGGACCTATTCTGTATAAGGCCAAAATGGTGGATACATGCAGTTACACATTTGTCTGAACCCAAAGAATATACAACATAAGGTGGGAACTTTAGGTAAACTACAGACTTGGGTTATAATAATGAGTTGATATTAACTCATCAATTGTAACAAATATACCACATTAATGCAAGATGTTAAAAACAGGGGAAACTGGCTGAGTGGTGGGAGAGCGAAAGAGGGGATATATGGGAACTCTGTACTTCTTGCTTCATTTTCCTGGAAAACCAAAACTGCTCTAAAAATAAATATTAATTAAAAAAATACAGTTCTAAAAATATGCACTAATAATACAAATGTCATTGAAAGTGTCTATGAATGAAATACACCTTTTAACAATGTAGCATCTTTAAATATGTACTGTGCAGATTGGAGATAAAATCACTACTAATACTTTTCCCTCACCAATAAATTATTTACTTATTAACATGGGGGAATTAATTATTTGGCCCTCAAAATTTCTTTGTGTTTATAACCTATAAAAAAGAAAGATTGTCTCAATACCCCCCTTGACTTTACCAGTATGACCCCAGCACAGTGAGATGCCTTCCACTTGCCCCTACTAAATCTGTTCCACTTTGACAGCTTATTACTTTGTAGACACAACCTTACCAAGAATGCTCTTAACCCCATCATCCTATTCAGTGATGGATTATTATCCATCTCTCCAAGACTGACCTCTCGTTACCCTTAATAAAAATGTCCGATACCTGGCCAATCTGCTGCAAGAGCGTTAATAACCACCTTGGAGCAGGGACTTCCAGTGCCTTCCACATGGAAGCCTGGTTTCAGCAGAGGGGCCTCAAAGCCTGACTCTTCGTGTGTCACTCCGTCCACCCCGTCGCAGCCTCTAAGCTGGAAAGGAAATAGGAAGGATGCTCAGGACAGCTCCTACTTTCTGTTTGCTACAGTGAGGTTCCAAGTAAAATTTCTTTTTGGGAAAAAAAAAAAAGGCTGCCAAAAATGCTTTTTTGGAGAACCTTTTATATAGACCATATTATCTGCCTTAGCATAATGAGTTCAATTGAATTTCCTCTTAATTTGCTGTTGAAACTGCTCACTTGACTAGTAAGGGAAATTGCCTCTTTAAACTAAAATACACTGATAACAGAAATTATAGCTAGTAGCTACTACCTAGCAAGAAATGAAGAGTCAGAACTGGCGCAAGTCAAGGCAGTAGAGACTGACATAGAAAAAGTCTGGGAGATGAGGACCAGGAGAATAGCAAGAAGGAGGCTTCCACGTTACTGAAGATTAGCAAGTGGCAGGGAAAACTCTCTATGAGGAGGGAGAAGCTCATAACAGATATTTATCCATTTCAGCAAAAAATGTGGCTGGATGGAAGGACAACCTATCCCCTCGTAGAACCTACGTTAGTGGATTTTTATCAAAACGACCTTGGTTTTGATGCTGCCTACCCAGACCCCTAACCCCTCCGGTCTTCTGGTAGCAAATACAAGGGCTCAAGCCCACATCCCACATAACACCAAGAGCTTAACACATGTGTACACACTCAGAGAGAAAAGTTTCCGTGTGGACAGAGAGAAGGCAGACAGATGTCCACAAGGCAAGGAAAGAGGCTTCAGGAGAAACCAACCTTGCCAGCACCCCATTCTTTCACTTCCAGCTTCCATGCTATGGACTGAATGTTTGTGCTCCTCATAATTTACAGTTGACCCCTAATCCCCAGTGGGATGGTATCCAAAGGCCTTTGGGAGGTCATTATTAGAGTTCTCAGGCATGGGTTTAGTACCCTTGTAAGAAGAGATTAAAGAATGGTTTCTCCCCACCACGTGAGGACAGAGCAAGAAGACAGCCCTCTGTAAGCCAAGAAGAAAGCCCTCACCAAGAACCCAGTCATGGCACCCTGGTCTTCCAGCCTCCATAACTGTGAGGAAACAATGTTTGTTGTTTAAGCACCCCACCACCACCACCCTATCCATGGTACTCTGTTAAGACCATCCCAGCAAACTAACACAGTTTTCAGAAGGCTGATAGTTCTAGGTATCATTCCATATCTATCCCAGATGGACCAGACTCCAGAAAAGAAGAATTTGGAGGCCAAAATGAAAAGTACTCTTCACATCTACATGGTCGTGTGGCCAAGGGTTTGGCTAGTAGTAAGGCAGAGAAGATATTTTTAAGAGCCTGAGGCTCTCCCCTGTTCTGGCCACTGGCACACACCCCTGCCCACAGTTTGGCTCAGTGTCCAACCTCCTTCCTGGGCAAGACCAGGGCTCCTGGGGGTAGGTCTATTGAGACTGGTGAAAAGCAGCAACAGAAGAGCTATTTTAATTTGGAAGAAGACAAAAGAACTCTAACACTCTCTGGGTGTCCTGTCCCTTTAGCACCTCCATGCTCCCCACCCCCTTAGAAGCAGAGAGTGTCATTTCAGAAATGATGGGAGGGTAGCACCTGTAGCAGAATTGGGTGATAAACAGAACTTGGGATGAAGTCAGAGGAAACCTAAAATTCTCAAGGAATTTGACATTATGTTAAAATTCACAAAGACTTTGGGGATCCCTGGGTGGCTCAGTGGTTTGGCACCTGCCTTTGGCCCAGGGCGTGATGCTGGAGTCCTGGGATCGAGTCCCTTGTCAGGCTCCCTGCATGGAGCCTGCTTCTCCCTCTGCCTATGTCTCTGCCTCTCTCTCTCTCTCTCTCTCATTGATAAATAAAATCTTTAAAAAAATTCACAAAGACTTCGAAAAATATTAGTATTCTAAATAGAGGGTTTTTTTTTTTGAGATTTATTTATTTGGGGGGGGGCAAGGGGGGAAAGGGCAGAGAGAGAGAGAGAGAGAGAGAGAGAGAGAGAATCCAAGCAGACCCCTGGCTGAGCACGGAGCCCGACCTGGGACTCGATCTCATGTCCCTGAAATCACAACCTGAGCCCAAATCAAGAGTCAGATGCTTCACCAACTGTGCCACCCAGGTGCCCTCTACTTAAGGTCTTTGAATGTGATTCAAAGACCTTGAAGATTAAAGATCTGATTAAAGATCATTGAAACAAGTATCGAGCAGGGTTCCAGCAACAGATGATCAAGGTGTGGGTCAAGCACATTTAATGGAGGAATTGTTTGGATGGTATAGGCTGGGTTAGGAGTGACATCCAGGGATCCTGAGACACCCGACTACAAAATGCATGGCATAACCACTCCGGGCCAGAAGTAAGAGGGGCAGGGGTGGTGTCAGCAGAGCTTAGCGGGAGCGAGATGGAAGGGGCCTCTGGGGCAGGAGCTGGGGCCATGAACAAAGGCAGAGGCAGCCTCACAACTCCCCATGGCATCAGAGAGGACATGCCCTGCCTCCCCCTCCTCTTGCCCTCCAGAATCACAGTGGTGTTCCCACACTCAGCCCCACTGGAGCCAGACGGCCAGAGAACCTGGTGCTTTGTTTATAATAGAGAGTAGTGACCCACATGCCCCCAGCAGGACAGACAGGAGCCAAGGGAGAGGAGCAGGGGGCAAGGGAAGAGCCAGTATGCCTGGTCTCCTCCTTTAGGACAGTTGGGGCAAGAAGGATCCAAAGGCCTTGACTTCATGTTGCTTACTTAACCAGTAAGGAGGACAGGCTCTCACAGACAAGGCTGAGAGATAGAAGTGATGTTCTCAGATGCCCAGCAGAATCCTGGGGAAACCACGTTCCTTTCTCTCTCCCCTTGCTCACATGGCCTTGACCTCAGGCTAACCGCCGCAAACAGCAAGGAGGCCTCTGCAGCAGGGACATGCCTAGGGCGAGGTGGCTGGCTGGCTGTGTCTCCCAGCACACACAGCACACACAGCACACACCCCCACCCCCTGCAGGGAGGAGGAGGTGCATTATCTCTAGAGAATGTGAAAACAATAATAAAACCAACTCAAAGTCTGCTTTTGGTTATCACCGTGTACTGGCAAAGCTAAACAATGTCAGCCATGAGAATGTTCCTCCCAGAAAAATCTTTTGTTCCACAAGTTCGAAGCGATTACTGTAGTAACTGTTGCATTTCAGTAAAACACGCAGGCTTGAAGTTAGCACAGCTTATGACTTATCCTTTAACAAATGGGTTCTGGGCAGCCTGGGTGGCTGAGCGGTTTAGCGCTGCCTTCAGCCCAGGGCCTGATCCTGGAGACCCGGGATTGAGTCCCACGTCCGGCTCCCTGCATGGAGCCTGCTTCTCCCTCTGCCTGTGTCTCTGCCTCTCTCTCTGTCTCTCATGAACAAATAAATAAAATCTTAAAAAAAAAAAAAAAAAAAAAAAAGACTGGTTCTTTGAGAACCAGAATCTCCAGTTTTATCGCTCTGGTGCACTTAGAACCACTACCACACAGAAGTTTCAAGTAACTTCCATAAGAATTTGGGATTGTTTCTTTAGACACAGACCCAGAGCGCCAGTCCTGAGTTTCTAAATATTCCAACATTCAAACAAGAGCTTTGGCAGCAAGCATGAGAATGCAGATTGTGTAAATAACAGTTTGAGATACTTCAGTTCTGTCATTGGACGTGAACACTTGGAAAGGGATAAAGAGAGATTCTGACACCTGTACCCTGGAAGCAGGGCAAACCCAGGGTGTACTGTTTGGATTTGATAAGTGCAGACCTTGCTTCATACGTGAACTATTTTCCTGAAATTGAACGCTCAGACGGAAGCTGCTTTTTTACATGTTATCTGCTTATTTCAAAACTAAAGAGCAAATCCAGGAGCTAACGATTATACGTTTGTATTATATGATCGTAGCAGAGGAAAATTCATCATGAGGGGACAGGGTGTTAGAAAGGCTCTGCTCCGGGTGTGGGATTCGTCTGGCTGCCTGGTCGTGTGCCACAAATCCAGGTGGCACAGCTACACCCCACGGGAGGCTAGAGAAGGCGCCACCTCTTCCCCCCTTTAGCAAAGAAGAGTCTCCCTAAGTTCCCACCTGACTTCGCTGGGGCCTCTTTGCTCAAGTTCCTCTGGGCCTGCTGGTGCAAGAGCCAAGGTGCACCTGATGGATTTCTCCTGCCCAGGCCCCGCCCCCGGGATGGAAGAGGCCCCGCCCCCAGGTGGGAGAGGCCCCGCCCCCAGGTGGGAGAGGCCCCGCCCCCAGGTGGGAGAGGCCCCGCCTGCGCCTCCCACAGCTGCGGTGGGTGCTTGAGAGAAGAGAAAGAGGCGCAGAACAACCTATTAGTTGTGGTCATGCTATACGATTGCTTTAAGAATCATTCTAAATCTGTGCTGTTTATTATTTGCATACATTTTTGTCTTTAAATGCCAAGTGGCTCCCAGCGAGGGTCGAGACTAGGCGTCCGAAGAGAGATGGCAAAGGATATCACCCCACGTGGGCTTGGAATTCAGCCTGGTTATGGCCCCAGGCCCCAGTGAGGGCGGCACAGACGGGAAACCAGGGAGTCGGCCGGGATGTCCCTGATCTCAGCAGGCAGCCCTCCTCCCCCACCCCGCACAGCGTCGGGGCCGGAGCATGCTGCGGGCAGAGCTCCACCACAGCGCAGGCATTTGCAGGATCACAACCAAGCGGAGGCGCAGTGTAAGGGGCCGAAAGGACTGCTCCAGGTCCGCTGTGGAACGCTCACCCCAGGACCCCGAGAAACAGCGAGCTGGGACTCGGGGCAGGAGAGGTCTGTGGCACTCTGCACCTCCGGGGCTACTAGTCTATGATGCTGAGCCTTCCCTGTTGGTGGGATCTCATCCGTATCCCCAGGATCACAAACCCGTGGCAAACTCGGTTTACCAAAGAGAGAGCATACAGGGTTTCATACACACAGGAATGAAAAATGTATGATTTCATCTGGGTGACCCTAGGACACAAAGCCCCCATCTTTAATCTGCAGGAGCAGATGTGCTTTTTGGTTCCAACACTACATGAGACCCAATACCACCAACTGGTAGCAATGTAGTCAGGGGGCAGCTACTAAATGATTCGGTTGGCTTGAATCTAAAGCAGAAGAAAAAGAAGAGCTGAATTTTGGATAGTTTTTTTGAAGTTAAGAAAAGTACTTTAAATGCCTTTTGGAAATGTACGCAGTTTATCTGATATTTCTTCCTTCTCTGGTGCATCACTATCATCAAAAAGATAGATGCTTCGTAAACGAATCTGTACATGTGTCAGTGAGAACAGAATATCTGACAAAGAGTAACCTACTGCATCTCTACCTCCCTTGGCCTTTTCTGACAACCACTGCTTCAAAATCACAAGATGGCTGCTGCACCTCCAGCCATCGAATCCAAATCTTGAAGAAGGTAATGCTTTCTTTTTTGGGCCTTCCACTGTTTCTCAGAGAAGGATGGTTCTCCCCCAGAAACATACTGCTGCATCCCATTGGCCCAGAACTATATTCCAAAGCTACTCCTAACTATGATGGAGACTAGAAAATCACATAAGTTGTATTCCAGAGGCTCAATGCCTTCTTTCCCGAATTGTAAAATGCAAAAGACAAAACAAAACCCAGATTTGCTCATTTATTTTCTTCTACTCTCATTTTTCCATACTTAGTAGATTCACCAGTGGAAACTAGAAGAGTTCTGAACCATGAGGTGACCAGTAAGTTTTATGGCGAGACTCCTCAGGCTTTGAGATATGGTAGCTGAGTTGGGAGCCACAAAGCCTAGGCTCAAGATGGGAGCTGATCCCTGGGAGTCCATGGGATGTGCCAGAGATGATCCTGTCATCTGATGACAGATTGGTTTTTGGAGGCCTCTGTTAAGGCTCTGGATGTACTAATTGGATCACATTCTGACTTTCAGTTCTCAATCCCATAAAGGAGGAAAAACAGAATATTAGGCAGTTCAAATAAAATATTCCAAAAGGGTTGTAAAACCTGAAAACATTGTAGCAAAGACAGGAAAGATCCTATCCTCGATGTTAAAATTAGTCCAAACACAAAAGTAAAAAGAATAGAGTACACAAGGGCATATGTAGCTCACTGCAGCTCCTGCGGGCCTTCCTCAGTCCATTCCAGTTTTCTTTAAAAATCAGACCCCAAATCCTCACCTTGGTGTGCAGATATACTCACTTCTGAGACGCAGCCTGAGTAGCTCTGCCCCCATCCCATCCACTCCTTCACCCTCCTCCCTCTGCCTCAGTGTCCCCTACCCCCAGGGCTGTTTCCTTTACAGACAGTGTGTTGTTTTCAGCAACATAATCACCAAACAACTCTGAATGCCTAGAAACAGTCAATGCTTGGGTGCTGAGTTGAGCCATCTTTCATGTCTGAACAGGCTTGGTGGCATGAATCAGTAATTTGGTGCTTCCAAAAATACATGCATGTATAGGAAGATCACCGTTCTTCCATCAGGATATCATGAATATTAGTTGAGACGAATATACTGTCAGATGTAATGACATCTTCCTCCCAGGTCCCTCATAAAGAAGTATTGAGAACACATAATTGCCCTCAAAAGATGTCTATTTTATGATAATCATTACCTAAATATTACACACCAGAGATTTGTACTATTAAAGGGGGTTGAAATTACTCATAAAATATTAGCTATGTTTTACTTAAGCTCTTTGGACCTAATTCATAAAAATTAATTCATGGTTTGTAAGAATGATCTCTATTCCTTAATAGAATAGTTCTGCAGTTCATTAAATTCTTTAATCCCATCACCCCTGATCACATACATTTCTATTCTAGTCCTTCAAAATGAAAACAGACACACAAAACCCAAACATTCAGTAAGTCGAAAGCTCATCAGAGTTTTCAACCAGGAACCACATCTCAAAAGATCAGGAGAAACTCACAGAATATGGAGGAAACAAAGTGCCATGAAAGTCAACCCAGATATGTCTATTTTTCAAATACATTTGTGACTCTTTGGGAGCAAACCTACATTAGGAAAATGTTTTTGTTTTTTTAAGATTTTATTATTCATTCATTCATGAGAGACACAGAGAGAGAGGCAGAGACACAGGCAGAGGGAGAAGCAGGCTCCTCGTGGGAAGCCTGATGCAGGACTCGATCCTAGGACCATGGAATCATGACCTGAGCTAAAGGCAGATACTCAATCACTGAGCCACCCACCCAGGCATCCCCATGAGGAAAATGTTAATTTTTGAGGAATTGCTCTAAGAATGTATAGACCCTCTCTGACAAGGGAAGCCTGTTTTCTTAACTGTCATGGCATGTTCCAGATTTCCTATCAGTGCTTTTCATGAGATTCTCAAGATCTCCAAGTTGTGATCAACAAGGAGCCCTGGGCACCTTGGGAAGACTGGCCTGCATGCCAGTCAGCTTTGCACAAGAATCTCAGGGACACAGTATTGTAAAATGTCACTTATGATTTTCCGCAACAATGATTAAGTCATTGTTTGTTCAATATATTGTCTCCACCTCTGGACTGTAACACCCTTGAGGGCAGGGCCTTCCTCTGTCTTGTGGACTTTTACAGCCTTTACCACGTGATTGAATTTCAATCAAGATTTTTAAGTCAAAAACTAACATATTTTACTGAATTTACTCATCCAACAAAGAGAAATAATATCAATTCAAGTCACAATACATTTATTGACTTTCCACTAGAAATAAAGACTTATAAGAATGGGGAAAATAATCCCATACATTTGTATTATTAGTAAGAGTTTTCACTAAATTTTCAAGTGTCATGCAGTGCTATACTCACATTATTCCTGTGGGGAATTCGAGACAATTTTCTACCTTTATTTTATAAATAAGGATACTGAGAGTTCAGGAAGTGACATCATGCAAACGAATCCCAAGGTGGAGTGAAGGTCCCTGGGCTCAGCATCAGCACACGTGGGCTCTCTATTCATCTGCCATTGTTTACTCTGAATAAGTCACTTAATTTTGGTGTCTTCATTAAAGAAATTATTAGGAATGAGATGATTTATTATTCTCTAATAATTACTAGGAACAAGATGAACAAGCTCCTTTCTGGTTAAATCAGTCTCTGCTGAGAGCACTTGCCCTAAGTGATGTGCAGAAAGACATGTGTGTGGTGTCTCCAGGATGTTGTGTTTGGCCTCATGGCACAGAATCCAATTGCAGGAGCAGGAGCAGGAGCAAAGGGAGGGTTTTCTCTCATGTGACACCAATCCAGGGCAGGCAGTCCCAGGCTGGACCAGCTGCTCACTAGTGAGTCAGGCACTTTCCTGCCTCATCCTTACAGGGAGGCTCTTTTCTTTGCAGTTAGAGGTGACTAAAAAATAAAAAACGACGACAACAACAACAACAAAGGTGACTATTCTACTTCCTGGAATCAGGAATATGTTCCAGGCAGAAGGATTGAGGGCAAATGGCTCTTGCTGGCCATCAGTATATCAAAAGCTTTTCTGAAACTTTTACTCATAAGACTCCCACCTAAATCACATTGGCCAGGGGCATCTGGGTGGCTCCATTGGTTAAACAACTGATTCTTGGTTTTTGCTCAGATCATGATTTCAGAATCGGAAGATTGAGCCATATGTTTGGGTTCAGCACTGAGCTCAGAGTCCGCTTAAGATTCTCTCTCTCCTGACTTCTCCCTCTGCTCCTCCTCCTGTGTTCTCTCCCTCTCTCTCTTTCTCTCTCAAATAAATTAATAAATCTTTTTTTAAAAATTACACTGGCCAGAATTGGATCATATGTTCACTTCCAACTAAAGGAAATATGGACTTGTAAGCCTATCAGCCTCCTGGACAAAAGTGCACTTTTCATCCAAAGGAAGAAAGGTAGAACAGATATTGACTGGACGTCAACGGTATGTGTTGCAGTCAGTGGGAGTGATTGAGTTTCTTTAGACCAGAATTTTTCCATTTTCCTTTGGGAATCTATACACTGCGAATCGGGGCAGAGAGTTAGTGAGGGTTGAAGTATATCCTCCTCTCAAAGTTACATGTTGAAATCCTAACTCCCAGGACCTCGAATGTGGCCTGTTTTGTCAATAGGGTCATTGCAGGCTTCATTAGTTCGGATGAGGCCATTAGAATGGGTCCTAAGCTAATATGGCTGCCATCCTTGTAAAAAGGAAAAATGCGGACACAGACACTCATGTAGGGAAAACATTGTAGGCACATGAAAAGGACCATATTCAAGCCAAAGAGAGAGGCCTTGGATAGATCCTTCCCTCATAACCCTGAAGGGAAATCAACTCTACAGACCCCTTGATTCTATACTTCCAGCCTCCAGAACTCTTGGGACGATAAATAAGTTGTTGTTCAACCCACCTTGAACAAAGTTTGTGGAACTTGGTTATAGCAACCCTAGCAAGCTAATACAGGGTGTCTATAGTAGACATACTTTCTCCTGTTTTTTGACCATGGAGCACTCTTTCACAGAACACTGGAAAAAAATAGTGTCCTGCAGAACACAGGTTTTTTTCAGTTCCACTGAAGTGAAGTCATTGAACCTAAAACCAGAGTGTATGACATCTCAGGACACATTGCTTTTGACTATGTCTTGTATAGAATGTTCCAGAATAGAGTTTAAGTTTGTGTGTTTCATTGATTTTTCTCCCAGCTTGGTACCATGAAGTCTACTGAATAAGGATAACAATAGTATTAAATATCTATAGGGTTCTTTTCTGTATGGCAGCCACTGGGCTTAGTGCTTTACGAATATGTTATTTAACCATTAAGACAAAACAACAAAGTAGGTACCACTACATTTTCTAGTTTACAACTGTGAAAACTTAAGGTATAAAAAGATGCTTGACACACTGAGTGTAGATTGTTGATTTTTTTAAATAAACTTATTTATTAAAGTTAATGAAAAGCCTACAGATCACAAGCCCAATGAATTTTCACAAAGCAAAACTGCATCGATGCAAACACCACTAGACCAACAACTAGAACATCATGAACACCCTCCTCTCAAAGATTAACACCATCCTGTCCTCCATCACCATAGAATACTTTTACTGGCTTTAAACTTTAAATAATATAGTATGCACTCTTTTGTGTCAGATAAGGTCTTTCTTTTTTTCTTTCTCCTATGATTAGAAAGGTAGGATGATCCTATAAAGCAGCAGTGACACTCTAATTACATGCCCAATAGAAATTCATACATATATGGCCCCAAACACACATACAAAAACATTTTGTGGAAGGACTACTCATAATAGCCAAATCTGGAAACAATCCAACAACTCAAACAGACAAAAATATTACAAGAAAAGAAAAATTATACTATCCATCATGAACAAGGGGGCAAGATATTAGCAAATCAAGTATAACAACGTGTAGAAAGAATAACACTACAACCAACTGTGGTTTATCTCAAGAATGCAAAGTTGGCTCAATATCTGAAACCCAAGCAATGTAGCCACTGTATTAAGAGTCTAAGAAAAACAAAAGTACCACACATTATACCAATTGATGGAGAAAAAAGTTTTGACAAAATTCAAACATCGATTCATAATTTAAACAGGAAAAAAAAAGAACGAAACCTCTCAGTAAGCTAGGAACAGAAGGGAATGTCTGATAAAGGACAACAACCAAATCAAGCAAGCAATCAGAAGCAACTTTAGCTAAAACCGCAGTTAATGATGAAAGACCAAATATTTGCCTCTAGGATTGGAAACAAGTCAAGAATGCATTCCATTACTGCTCCTATTCATACTGGAAGTCCTATTCAGTACAATAGGTAAGAAAAAGAAATACATACAGACAGTAAAAAAAGAAATAAAATTGTCCCTAAAAGTAAATGATATGACTGTCTTTTAAAAAAATTCCAAGGAAACTTTAAAAAATAAATAGCCTCCAGGAATTAATAAGTGAATTTTGTAAGAGTATAGGATACAAGATCAACATGCAAAAATTAGTTGTATTTCTAGACACTAGCAATAAACAATTGGAAAACAGAATTTCAAAAAGTAATACCATTTCCAAAGATCTACTTTCTTATAAAATCAAACACACTTACCATTTGATCCAGCAATCCACTCCTGGGTATGTATTCCCTCAGAAACTGAAAGTTATTGTCACCTAGAAACATGAACACAGGGATGCCTAGGTGGCTCAGTGTGTGATCCTGGGTTGCTACGATCGAGTACCACATCAGACTCCTTGCAGGGAAACTGCTTCTCCCTTTGCCTATGCTTCTGCCTCTGTCCGTGTGTCTCTCATGAATAAATAAATAAAATCTTTTTTAAAAAAAGAAAAGAAACATGAACACAAATGTTTGCAGTAGGTCTACTGATAATCATCAACAACTGGAAACAACACAAATGTTCTCCAACAGGGTAACAATCTCTTGTACATCCACACAATGGACTATTATTCAGCAATTAAAAGGTCCGAACTTGGTACACACAACTTGGGTAAATTGCAAAGCCATTAAGGTGTGTAAAGGCCATTAAGCCATTCAACTGTGTAAAAGAAGCTGGTGTCCGAAGGTTACACACTATATATGGTAATACCACCCTACAAGTCAGTGGTTGCCAGGGTGATGGTTGGTGTGACTGCGAGTCAGTAACTTGGGAGAGTTTTAGGCTTGGTGCCTTTGTTCTGCATCCCAATCTTGGTGATGGTTACACAAATCTATACCTGCACTAAAAATCATAGGCCAAAATAATCAAAAGGTCTATTTTACTATACATTAACTCAAAAAAATAAAATTTTAAAAATCAGACTAATGTGCCTATTTAAAGAAGCCATAGCACATAGTGAGAAAACTAAACAGTACAGAACCCAAGCAAAGATGCTTCTATGACATCTGAGAATTTTAAAATATTTCAGAGGTGGCTCTCTCCCACCACTTCTTTGTGGCCCATAAGCACATTCTGCCATTAGTACAAAGATCCTGGCATTTTCTACAATAAGAATGAATATATTTGCCTTAAAAATACTTTAAAATCCAACATAACTCAATAGCTTTGTGCACCTGTTCCCCAGAAAGGAGTCACATTCTAAGTATTAACATTGATTTATACCTCACCTGGAGGAGGCTTAAATGATTACTATGACTAGCTAGCCTAGTGTCTTGTATATAAAGTAACAATAAATGTTTTTGAGTCAAGGAAAGAAATGAGCTCAAAAGCAAAGGAGAAGATGTGAAGGGCACTTGGCTGCCGAGGGTCTGTCGGGGAACAGCCTAGACCAAAAGAAGAGGGAGTCTGGGACTCATGACTCATGTCCAGCAGATCTCACTCCAACAGATGCCCTGAGGCCAGGTGAGATGACCAGTGGTCCTGGGCTAGGCTGGACTTTGACCAGTATCACCAATCACTGACTGGTATTTTACCAAATACCAGGTAATAGCCTAGACCACACTTTTTTTAAGTTTCTGTGACTCTGCCTCTATCGGAATAATCAACAAATCAGCAGAGAAACTGAGCTGTGGGGTTGAGCAGAATCAAACAACTCTTTAAAAACTGGTGGTGGGAGGCGTGGGGAAACACAAGGGAATCAGCCAAAAGTTTCCCCATGTTCTCATCATATTCAGTTATTTTTATAGGTCAGCAGAACTTCAAGAAACAGACGAAGATGGCTGTCAAGCCTTTACTGATATATGCCTCATAGACAATCCAGATTTGGCCATAAGCAGACGTGCTGTCATCTCTTCATTTTTTATAGATTTTTTTTTTCTCATTAGAAGAGTAATAATGTTCTTGGGGCTCCTGGGTGGCTCAATCAGTTGGTCATCCAATTCTTGACTTCGGCTCAGAGCATGAGCTCAGGATCATAAGATCGAGCCCTGCGTCACTGGGCTTGGAGTCTCCTTGAGATTCTTTCTCCCTCTGCCCCTCCCCTGCTCACAGGTACATGTGTGTGTGCTCGCCCATGAATAAATAAGTAAATAAATAATTAAATAATTAAATAAAAAGAAGAGTAATAATGTTTCTGAATATTTTAACAGAGACTAAAAGTCTCCCTTCACCTTTGCCCTCCACCTTCCTTTCACCTCCAAGTTGAGCACTGTGACAACACTGGGGACCTTTCTTCCAAAATTGTTTGACAGGTGGAATACAGGCAAATATATCTTCAAGAAAAATGGAATCTTTTTTTTTTTATTTTAAAGATTTTTATTTATTTATTTGAGAGAGAGAGCAAGTGAAAAAGCACAAGTAGAGGGAGCAGCAGAGGGCAGAGGCAGAAGCAGACTCCCCGCTGAGCAGGGAGCCTGACGTGGGGCTTGGTCAGGGATTATGACCTGAGCTACACGCTGTCACTTTAACTGACTGAGCCACCCAGGAGTCCCGAAAAATGGAATCTTTATTCCTTCATCTTAAATCCTTTTCACATTAGTCTATGGGGCTCTGTATCTTTTACAAATTACTATATAGTATCCCAATATGTGTATTTATTTTCTTTGTGCAATAAGAGTTATTTGGATTGATTCGAATTCTTCATCATTAATTCCTGCAACTGAAATATCTTATTTATGCAGTTGTACAAGAATTTCTACAGGATCATTCCTAAAGTTGGAATAGCTGGAATTGTTCAGAGCCATGAATATTTTAAATTACAGTAGATATTGCCAAATTATACTTCAGAAGGCTTATATTAATTTGCACATCTGTCAATAATATATGAGAGTGCCTGTTTTCCTAAAAACCCCCATAGAGAGTGATCAAATTTATAAACTAGTATCTGTCTTTCCAACTCAAAATATGTCTTTTATATTGATTTGACTTTTTGGAAATTTAACATATTTTATATCAGATATTCTTATTCTAGGAAGTATGCACTCACATGATTTATCTATTTTTTGTTGGAATGCTATATTACAAACATTTAAACCCCTTTGCATATCATCAATAACAATTGTTCTCCATAATGTTTCAATATTTGTTTCCACTTCTTTTGTATTTCTACCTTTGGTAGTTTTTTTCTTGTGGAATTTAAATTCTCCATGGGGTCAAATTGATCAATTATTTTTTATACTGTCATGATTTGTTTATGATGTCCTCCTTCCTCGGTTTAGAGCCACTAAACTGGTTTAGAGCATCCATTTCAGTGGTGTGTGCTCTCTTAATGTGAACACATCTGTCATTTGATGTGGGGACAATTGTTTTCAGGACCCAACACACATTAATTGATTTGGTTAGCCTTTGTTCTTTTTCTTTTCTCTTTCTTTTTTTTCTTTTTTCTTTTTTTTAGTTTAGAGTGGAGGCTTGAATGTTATTTGTGCCACAAGGGCTACCAGCTTCTCCCAGGGAGTGCCAGACTGGCCCCTGATTTGGTATTAGGCCTAGATAAGAGATTGGAGGTTTACACACTGAAGCTGACCTGTGAGAAATAGTATCAATCATCTACGTAAACATAGACTTGCTTAGGCAATCCCTACTTGGGAACCCTGAGAACCATCTCAAGTATGACCTTCAGTTTCTCTAAAATGCCTATGCAATAGGCTTTTTACCAGTTGAAACCAAATCATCACTTTGTCCAGATTCCGTAGCCTCTGAAACAGTAAAGAATAGCAAGTGAAAAGAAAAAAAGCCCAGTGCCATATGACTATGCAATGTGCGTACGTGTATGTGTGTGTCTTTGTGCATACATATGTGTTTTTGTAGATTAGCCCTTCTCTTGCTTTCAATGAGCTTTAATTGCAAAGAGATCCCTGCCAAAGTCATCCTATTTCAAAGAACTGAATAATTTGGACAGGAATAGTTGAATCACTGACCATAATCATATGAAAACTTCCTTATGCACCATAGTAGAATTTCTCTTGGTTTTTTTGGTAACAGCATAATCATAGTCCAGTCTCCTGAAAACCAGCTTCCATCTGCTTGTGTTCATGCATTGCAGTGGGAGTCACTTCTCGGTCATTAGGGCTTTCAGAGAAGCCTACAGGAAGAGGACTGTGAGTTCACGGGTCAAAGGGTCCAGATTTGAAACAGAGTTTAGCTTTTTCTTCCTGCTTCAGCCCAGCGGGGGGGTGTTTCCCATGAGAGGCTTGTTTTTTTAAGAATAGCCATAGTAACTGGGTCATCTGGTAGAGAATTAGTAAAATCTCCCCAGGAAGTGTTAATTTAGTGCAAATGACTAGGCCTGGATGGGCAGATCACAGTGCAAACCAGCCCCCTCCCGTTCTTCACGAAGAGACACAGTAGGACTCAGCAAAAAAAAAATAATTTGTGATGAGCATTCACCACATAAAAATACTTTGTGGTTGTTATTTTTAAAGCCCCAAGCTTTCAAGAGGAAAGACTTGTTTTCTTAGGAAAGAAGAACAGTAAGATGCTTGGCCAGTGATGGCCAAAGTGAACATTCTGAGGAATGACATCGTCACTTCTCAACACATAGGGAAGCAGGAGACTTTCCTGCGTTTATTTGGAAAAGAGTGCTAAAAGCAGGGAAATTACAGTTGTTGGAGGTAATATTAGAAAATTGTTTATTTAAAGAAGAAAAACATTGCAAATGAGTGATGTTATTATTTTGATCCTTAGGATGAAAAATCAGTAATCAACAACAACAAAAAATATGAATAAAAGAAAGGCTGTATACTTAATTAGTTTGAATACATTTAATTTGTAGCTTAAAACCAAAGCTATTAGTGAATTTAATGGTGGTTCTACCTACTGGTAAATCACTGTGTATACCAAACACATATTCCATTAGCCATGATAACTTGAGGTTAGAATCTTTGGATTAATTGGATTAATTTGAGTTTATCTTCTAAGAATATCTATTTAGAGTCCAGATATTAATCCTTTATATTTTTAAATGGTTTAATATGTAATTAAAGCAAATGTATATTAATCCTCTTAGACACAATGTTCTTCCAGAAATAAACGATGATGACAGATTGTATAGAGCACGATGCTCGAGTATCCTTCTCAGAGTTGAACAAATGGTGGATGACAACCTTGAAACATGGGGGAGAAAAGGAACTTTCTGCTTTCTGAAACTGCTGGTGTTTGTCACATTTGAAATGTTTTTATTTCAGAAGCTTGTTCGTACGTTAGCCAGTTGTCTGAAGTCTGGGGCATCAGCATCTGTTATGCTGTAAATGTCTTTGGCCAGAGCAACAAATGGACCAGCCAGGAGAAGCTCAGAGAGTAAATCATGCAGTCTGTGGCCATCTCTCCTGGCTGACATCTGAAGCCAAAGGTCTTTTTCTTAAAAGCATGGGATACGGTGGTCCCAGAGGAGGGCGTGTGTGAGGACTGTCACCCGGAGACCTCTTTTTCACTCTACTCCACACCTGTGGTGTGCAGGCAGGCCACCCTGAAAGGTCAGTTCCTCAGGCCTCTAAAGGCCAACAAGGAAGAAGAAAAGTAGTTTCTGAAAAAGGGAGCGACTCCCTTAGATGCTCACAAGTCCCTGAGGCTGCGTAGGTGGCTGTGGCTCACCTGCAGGCCACACATCACACCCCTAGGCACCCACAGCTGTCTCTTTGCAGAGTCAGGGTTCGTGGCCCAGTTGGGGCAGAAGAGGAGAGCTCTGGTATTTCCTCAAGCTGCCAACTGAGATTAAACTCAATACTGATACAAAAACAAAACAAACAAAACAAAACAAAACTGCAGAGGGAGAGTGTGGGTCCCTAGGAGGATAATTCGGGATAGCAAAAGCTCTGCTGAGAGCTGAGGCCAGCGTCCTGTCTGGAGCAGGCTGGGGGATCTTGGGGCCCAGGGATCCCCCAGAAAGGAGCCAGGACGTCCCCACTCAGGCTCTGAGCAACGTTTGCTTCTCATCCAATGTCCCTAATAGGTCTTCATGGTTGTCAGTTATGCCTGTTTCAGGTAAAATTTCAGAAAATTAACATCATGTGTCAACGAAAGGACAGAATGGGTTAATAACAACACCACACACGCTTTCTGGTAACTGAGAAAAAGAATGCAAGCACTAAGAAAACAGGCAAGCTTGACTTCAACAATAGAGACATATTCCTTGCCTTCTACTCGCAATGCCATAAATACTAATTAATACCAAAAGATAGGAAATTGATTTGCTTCTTAATGATTTTAAAGCATTTTCTTAAAGGGCCAGTAACTACATTTAGTCAAAAACAGTAATAGTAATCAATATGTTAGTTCTTCTTACTATAAAAATATATGCGTTCTTTTGTGTTTGCAACTGTACTAACATGTGGTTTTGTTAAGATATTTTAAAGCTAAACGTGGTAATTACTGGTATTAAATTGTATCTTTTTCATCATGTATACTAATTTCACCAATGAAAAATATTCTGTTAACACAATCCCAGCTAAATAAATGATAGAAAAACACAAAAGGCCACAAACAAAATAAATACCCTGGAAAGCAGAAACTCCCACCAGATTCTCAAATACAAGTCCTGCCATGAAGGGACAGCTGTGTTAGTCTGAAGACACTAGTGGGCGGTGAGCAGGAAAAGGCATGAGCACCCCAGGACGCCAGTAAGCACATTTCCAGAACTCTGCCTTTTGGTCATCTCTGCTCCACTCTCACTGGTGCTGCCCTTTTGTCCTGAGCCCGCAAATCACAGCCTCTTGTTATTAGCCTCTTTCCCTGAGTCAAGAGTAAATCAGGATTTTATTTGTCTACCTGTGAAGCCCATTGACAGAGCAATGCATAAGGTCATTTTTATCTCCATACGCCATTCAGAACCACCATGAGCATTACAATATACAGGGCAGGGTGGAGATGGCAGGTGGACATATATTTGCTATCTAGTGGGCTTCGCAAATGTGAGAGTTGCTTTTGACATATTTGTGCCAGCATGAACACTGTTAGCTTTTTGTGTATTTCGATGCTAGAAAATCACACAGTTGTACCCACACCTGCCAGTGGGGTATCTTTTCCACTAGTCTGCCTATTTTTGAGGAGTTCTATTTTTTGACAATACCAAATCAATAACCTCATTTGCAGCAACATACCATATTATAGCATTTTATATCACACTTCCAAGAACCAGCAGTCTGAAATCTTGACAATTTAAACCCCATACCAATTCCTGACACTTAGATCTTTTCCAGTAAAAAAATATATATATATAATAATCAAGCTTTTTCATATATTACATGGATCCTGCCTTTCCTCCTTCTGTCAATAGACCACCATTTCAAACAGTCAGTTAGGCTGTCACCCTTAAAGCTGTAAGCTTTGTAGCGGTTACCTTAGATTCTTCTCCTGGTTGGCTGACCGCACCTTATCAGGCATCAAGTCCTGTGAATTTCAGAATGTCTTTCCGTCTGCTTCCAGTGGCATCCTCCTCCTGCAGAGATGGGTCAATGCATACCTGGGTCTTCTTCCCAGTGCAAGTCACTGTCTCTTGGCTCTCCCCGCTGCGGCTCCTTTTACTGCAACACCACTTGACTGGTCTTTACTGGTCTTGCATTCTGATCGCCCACTTCAAAGCTTCCAATGCCCCCAGTTGGCAGTCACATCCTTCCCCAGTCTCCCTAGTCCTGCTTACCTGTTTCCAGCTCAGTGAGAGATCAGACTTCTCATACACCCTCACCCACCACGCTGGCACGCTGCATCACACCTTTGCCCACAGGAATCCACTTCCCAATCTTTCTCTTTATTAAACTATGCCCATCCTTCAGGCTCAGCTCAAATCCAACCTTTCCCATGACACTGCTCCCAAACATTCCTGCCCACAAGGATTTTCTTTCTCTGAATTTCTCCCCCCACTTCCTCTCCAGACACAATCTGTGCATTGAAATTAGCCTTCCTATCTTTATTAGTCATTCATATCCATAGATATACCCATATAGACACACAGTCATCCAAATACACATCTAACACATATATTTTCCTTACATAATTGTTATCATCTAAATATTGTTGTGTGATTTGGTTTTTCTATACACTACCAATATAGGTTAGAGATCTGTCCCTATGACATGTGTGGGATAATGGGTGGCTATTTCCTTTTTGTATGTATTTATTTTTCCTGTCTCCAATAATCATGAGCAAACTTTGTAATGACATGGAAAAAAAAAAGTGCTTTTAGGACCACAAAAAAAACAAGACAAGGAAGAGATGTCAACAAGGGGGCTCATACCCCAACTTTGTATCTAGTAAGGAAAAAAAGAGAATGTCAATGATGATAAAAATGAATAATTGGAGAGCACAAACTTGTATCACCTTCAAAATTTAAAAAAAAATGTTTGTAATAGTTTAGGATAGTTTATCCACAAAACTCATATTTTTGTTCAGTATACATTTAAGTACCTACTAGGGTCAAGGATTGTGGAGTCCAGGTGCAGAAATGAACTATCCCTAATCCCTGCTCGAGGGTGACAGCTTATAGAAGTTTGCAGTTGTGACCGCACACGTGTATGTTTCCTTCCTTGAAGCCCTCATGTCAAAGAAAAGATATCTTTTGAAAGAAGGTCATTTGATGATAGAGCTAACCTATCAACTACATGGTTACAGATAAGAGTCTACATGCAACATATATAGTTAATTGTTTGATTTGAGTATCTAAATGAATGAAGTAATATTTTAAAATATCTATTTTTTTTATTAATCTTTCATTTGTTTTCATGTTTTTTCCTTCTTTTGCTTCCAAAAAGGAGAGGAGAGCATAGCACCTTTCTTGGGACCTAAAAAATGCTTTCACCATTTTTTTTTAAAGATTAATTTACTTGTTTGAGAGAGAGAGAGAGCATGACAAGAAGAGAGAGAAAAAAATCTCAAGCAGACTACCCGCTCAGCATGGAGCCAGATGCAGGGGCTCATTCTTAGGACCCTCAAGATCACAACTTGAGCTGAAACCAAGGGTCAGACGCTCAACCAACTGGGCCACCCAGGTGCCCCAAAAGTGCTTTTATGACTTTTAAAGCATCTTCATAACCATCACCTCACATGGAAATCACAACACCCTTCATGGTAGGAAAGCTACCCACACCCTGTGGCTAGAAACCCAGGAACGAGGTGGCCCTGGGACTTGCCTGAACTCACTGAGCTAAAGAGGCAGCAATAAAAATCTCTTTCCTTCTAATGTCATGTCTTCCTCTGAACTGAGCTAAGGGATAAAAATTTAGTGTTGACAAGAAAAATTCAGTCCTGGTACCAGAACCAATTTTAACATTATAACAGAGTTATAAATAAGTTGCATGGCAAGGGCCTGGTGTCCAGTGATCTCCGTTTCATGGCAATGGTCATGTGGCACACTGAATGTTCCAGTCCGTCTTTCCCCTAGTGATCCTGGGTAACTAGAAACCAGAAAACAGATTTATTCAAGAACATTCCATTTGACAAGCACAAATAAATGTATTCAGTCGCCTATATTCTAAAACTATCCAAGCAACATCACCATCCCATAAATAAAAGAAGCCAAGTTGGAAACATACCTATAACTTCAGGCCCATGCAATGTTTCATAAAATACCGGTTTTAATATCTGATCAAATGCTGAGAATGAGTGGGAGTAGGGGACACACACACACACACACACAAGACCATCTGTTACTTATTTAAGCCATTCTTAGACAAGAATATATTACTTTTCAGGGGAAAAATATTGTTCTTTCCAGAGGAATAGGAATGTGATATAAACAATGAGATGAGATAAAGCTGTTTATATCAAAGGGTGAATCAGATTATAATACTGAAAAATAGTACACATTTCCTGTTATTGCTGCTATAAGTAAAACAGTATTTGAAAGACAAATTGCCGTGTTACTATTCTTGAAAATCCCAGGCTTTTCTATAAGTAATGACATCTTGGTAGACGTGAGACTAACCGAGTACAGACATATCTCCATCTACATAATTTAAGGGAGAAAAAAAATCAATCGTTTCTCCTTCACAAAAGAGAACACTTTTTCCTTTAAAACTTAAGGAATCTGCAGAAGCTTAAATTTAAGACAAACAAAAGCCACACACAGGGGAGGGAAGACAGATGCCCCTGAGTGGCTATTTTCTACTAGTCCCCCTGAGGGACTAGAAGGACTGCCCTGGCTGTAGAGATGATGCTTGGGCTGTGGACACGATGCAAGGGACCGAGGCAGCTTTAACAAGAGGCAGCACAGCAGAGCCGGGCATCCTCACCTCCCGCAGTGGGCAGAGCACATTTCCAGCGTTGACCACACAGTGACACCCGTCCCACCGCTGGCTCCCATGCAGACTGGGGGCATCCATGGAAAGCACCCTGGATCTCAGCGAGACAGACATTGGTCTCAGCACGAGCTCAGGACCGGGTCCCTGCCCCACGACCACCCCACAGTATTTGGATGATCACCCAATCTCCCCTCTTAGCAGCTCCGATTTCCCAAAGGCACAAGCAATTGCAGCAACAAATCTGGGCTGCAGGCAGGTCTTGACTGTCCAGCGAGAAGCTGTACTCCAAACCCCCTCCTCTCCTGTTGATAATGAGGGGGGAGCATCTGTGCCCCAAACTCAAAATGACTACTGCACACCAAAGCCATTTTGAAGGGCAGCCTAACAGAGAAGCTACCTAGTAACCAACTGTCCAGATGTGCCCTGCTCCAGGGCTTCCCCTGGCACAGGCCCTCCAGTGCCACCAGCAGGAAAGCCCAGCAAACCAGGCCTGTTGACTACCCTCCAAGTGTCATTCCGGGCTGTGTCGAGGTCCTGCATCAGCCTACCTGGCCCCACCTCCTAGAGTCCTTCCTGGAGGATCTGGGATGGCCATTCTGTGATGAGTGAGGAAAGGCTGTCCCAGGGAACCTCAGGGGTCCCCCCAGGAGGCCTACAGCCAACAAGGTCTGGCATGGCTTTTGTGTGCAAGTACTGTCTGTTTCTGGTGAGTCCTAAGTGGTTTGGATGGTTGCAATTGCTTTGGGCATTAACTTCTTGAAGGAGGGAAGGAACAGATCTAGAACAGTGGTTCTCAGTGGGGGGCATTTTGACCCCAGCGGACATTTGGTGAAACCTGGAGACACTTTTTGGGGAGGGGGTGCTTGTGATGTCTTGTGGGTGGACTCAAACCTGGATCCCAGCCAGGAAGTTCCCTGGACCTGGGACTCAGGCCTCTTCCCTCACACTTTACCTCAAAGTCACCTGTCCTCCTCTCCCCAGGAACAAAAAAAGGTCCCATCCAAGGGAAGGAAGGAGACCAAACCTGCCATTTGCTCTTCTTCACTGAGGAGTCAAGCAAACATCATCCCCTGGGAAGGTCAAGGTGATTGTGGGCTAGAAAGGAGAGAGGAAGAGGCGATGTGTGCAGAGCTCGGGTGTGCAGAGCCACCTCCAGGCTGTGGTGGGAACAGGGGTAAGAGCTCGGCATCAGAGGTATCTGCCGGTAAGCCGTGTACATCCCGTCTCCAGTGGCCCCTTAGCATCTCGCACCTCTTCTCCTGGTCCCCAATCTCACCATTTCCTCTGTCTGTGCCGCTTCTTGGGACACAGTGCCGCGTGGTAGAAAGACACACAGAACAAAGAACAGGCATTCCAAAATCCAGACTCAGGTTTGAATGATCCACTTGACCACGTACATTGCATGAGCTCAGGAGGTCTAACCTCTGAGTCACCAGCTACACCGTGTGACAGTGATACCATGTGTTCCCCACACTTGTGATAATGAAATGAAATAACCAGTCTATGATGCTTGATATTTTGTTGATAGTTATTAAATATGGGTCTCTCTCTTTTTTTATTCTTCCTCATTGCCTTTTCTCTCCTCTTTTCTCACTGAAATGGCATCAGAGGAAAAGCAAACCAAAAATTATGAAAGAATCAGAATCTCAGGCCCAGAGGCACCTGGGTGGCCAGTGGTTGAGCATCTGCCTTTGGCTCAGGGCATGATCCCAGGGTCCTGGGATCAAGTCCTGCATTGGGCTCCCTACAGGGATACAGGCTCCCTACAGGGAGCTTCTCCCTCTGCCTACGTCTCTGCCTCTCTCTTTGTGTCTCTCATGAATAAATAAATAAAATCTTTAAAATAAAAAAAAGAATCTCAGACCACCTGTAATCCAGTGTGCTTACTTTATAGACGAGGACATCAAGGCTCAGAGAAATGAAACATTTTCCCCGAGGTCACACAGCAGGTACACCAAGAGTTCATGACCTCACTTCCCTAGGTATCCCCCGACCACATCAGGTTTCAGACAAACAAAGCAGATGGAGAAAGAAGGTGTGTGATTGCCATTTCTGCATTTCCGCACCATAATTTTATGACTATAAAAAGGTTTAAATTATTTTTATTGAAATCCTTCAAAACTAGGATCAGTAATCAGCTTATACTTCTAACTAGTAAGTTCAAATCTTTAACATCGTCTGCCCAATTTTGTAATTCCTCCCAAAGTAGCTAAAGAGTTGAATGCATATATTTCCTATTTGGAAAAGCATGAGAATCTGCACACCTTCTGGTTTTCTCTGGCCCAGCTCCTGGGTCCGGCATCCGAGCCAACCCAGAGCCACCCTGCGTGCCCTGTCCAGCTCCTGGCTCATCTGCCTGGCCCATCACATCAGGGCAAGTTAGCCTTCAAAGCCCTTCTCTCTGTAAGATTTGATACCATGATTTGATAAGGCAATATATACTGGCACGAGGGCTAGAAGGAAGGTGCCCAACTCACCCCGCATGCGTCCCTAAGGGCTTAGGTAAAATGTCTAACTTAGCAAGGACTCTAGGGAAAATGTCCCAGTGCTATTTCTCAGAGGGAGGCTTTCTCAATAGTGGAGGAGTTGGGGGTGGGGGGGCGGGGGGAGGTGCTTTCTTTGTTCCCAAAGGCCCAGAGAAGAGGCTCCTCTGATTACAGCACCTGGACCACTGTCTGAGTCAGGCCCTGTGGTCATGAATTCTTTCTTCAAAAACTATTCATAAAAACAAGCATGCATGACTAACCATGAGATGGGGCCGATGATGCAATTGATGGGACTTATCTCATCTACCCAGTGTGGCAGCTCGACGCCGAAGGAGGAGATTTCTGCCACCAATTCCCAGGATGGAAGAAGATGAAAATTTGAAAGCAGTAGGCATTTGTGTATGGGTGGCTCCATAGTGCCACCTTTCCATCCTTGATCAGCTCCCCTAACCATACTTGGCCAAATTCTTAGCCTAAAAAAGACAGAATTGGTTCTGCATTCTTTCTGCCCTCAGAGAGTCTGCAAAACCAAACTCCCAACCTGGTTAAAGGTCCCTCTCTATCCTTATAAGTGCAATACTGAGAATTATTTTTAAAAGCATTGTGTGAGGGATGGGGTAATTTATTGCTGTAAGACACTGAACAAGCCAGTCAAATATGAATTCATTTGTTCACTCGTTCTTTATTCATTCATTGAAAACACAGATGCATAACTGATAATCTGCGGATTTGGGGTCAGAGAGCCCGGGGTCAGAATCTTAGTTCCACAGCTTCCCAGTTGAACATGCTGACCCAAGGAAAGCTATTGCATGACCTGAGCCCCAGTACCATTGCTTGTAAAAATTAGGAAAATAATGCCAACCCCCCACGTTTGGTGTGAGGATGAAACAACACAACCCATGCAGAGTGCTCAGCGTGAAACAGCAACTCAGGAGGAGCAAATGCCTTGGCACCAACTTCCAACAGAAGGGCATGAGTTAGCGGTTCACATCAGATGAGGTCCAGGCTGCAGACCGTCGGTAACATCGACATTTGATGTATGAAAATCCGTGTTCCTCCTGCATGCAGCTCTCCTGCTAATCGCAGCTTTGCCACGTCCACCCTCGAGTCCCCAACCTCAGGGCTGCTCCTGGTTTCCTACCTTGTCTCTGGCCAAACCGTCCAATGCCCTGCAGCCCGAGCTCCAAACCGGTCGTGGGAGTATGCTCACAGGGAGAGGGGCTGTTCTTGGCTGGGGGAGCATGTGGGATGGCTGGCCCAGGCACGACAGCATCCACAGGATCTCGTCACTCTGTGGAACTAGACAGTGAAGCTAACAGATCATTTACCTCCAACTTTCTCTTTTTTCCAGAAAGAATGGAATCCCAGAAAAGGTGGGGTCACACAGTTACTTAAGTGGCTAGATTTCCCCATCCTCCTTTCTTTCTTTCTTTCTTTCTTTTTCTTTCTTTCTTTCTTTTTCTTTCTTTCTTTCTTTCTTTCTTTCTTTCTTTCTTTCTTTCTTTTTCTTTCTTTTTTTCTTTCTTTCTTTTTCTTTCTTTCTTTCTTTCTTTCTTTTTCTTTCTTTTTTTCTTTCTTTCTTTTTCTTTCTTTCTTTCTTTCTAGATGTATTTATTTATTTATGAGAGACACAGAAAGAGAGGCAGAGACATAGGCAGAGGGAAAAACAGGCTCAGGTGTTTAATGAAAGAGCAGCCAAGAGTTTGCCCCTTGTCCATTTGCACCCTGAAATCCAGTATCTTCTTTAATGAAGATAATACATGGCCAAGGTTAAAAACAAATACAAATAGTGCAAGAGTATTGTCAGTTAGGGCTCTCCAGAAGAACAAGACCAACAGAACACATATCTATAAATATAGTGAGAGAGTGATTTTCAAGAATCGGCTCGTGTGATCACGGGGCTGGCAAGCCTGCAATCTGGAGGCCAGGCTGGCAGGTTGGAAGTTCAGGCAGGATCTCTGGGCCACAGGCTTGTGGCAAAGTTCCTGCCCCTGGAAACCTCATCGTCGGCTCTGAGGGCCTCCTGCTGCCTGGGTGAGGCTCAGTGTAGGGAGATAACAGCTTGACTTCAAGTCAACTGATTCTAAGCGTTAATCACTTCTGAAAAATACGTTCACAGCAACATCTAGACTAGTGTTTGACCAGACAGCCGGGCAACACGGCCCAGCCAGCAAGATAATCATCTTGGGGAAACAAGGGGAGGGCCCGCCTCACCTCAGACTCTGCCTGCCTTCCTCCAGACGTCAGCCCTTTAAATGGCCAAACACATTTTTTTCAGAGGACATGGGCTCTGTTTGCATCAAATGGTGTCATTTAGAAGAAAGCACTTGAAGTTACTCCTGAGGGTTGTTCAGTCTTTACCCTTTGCCAGGCTGTGTGATGGCCTGGAGCGTGGCCTGCCTCGCCCATTCTACAGACCAGACCATGGAGCTCCAGGCCTATTAAAATCCTTTCCAGCGAATACACTTGCTGACAAGCATTCTCAATCTGCCGATGAGAAAACAAAGCCACGTGATCTGGGGAATTAGAGGCAGGCAGAGGTTCAGGAAAGATTCAAAGGCATTCTCGGTGCAAATTTTATTTAAAGCACGAGGGTTCTAGAACCCTCGGAGGGACCTAATCTGGGCCGTGTTTTACTCGCCTCCCTGTACAGACAGCAATATTCCTATTTTAAATTATTTATTATTTTGTGTTCCCAATTAAGCTATAATGTGACAGGCAAGCTACTTTACAAGGCAATAAAAAAAATAATCATGCTCCCCAGCGAGTAAACTACAAGGCCAAAAGGTGAGTTGTTTATATCCACGAGAGAACCACATTACTGCATTGAAAAATGGTGGGCACGTCCTATTATTGCTGCTACAAGTAAAAACAGCTACAGAGAAGGACAAGATAAACTGGTTACCAGCCTCCTTGAAAGCATCTATTTTTAGAACAATGACAAAATTGTGTTTGCATAAGGAGCAAAAGTGATTGATAGAAGGGGTGAAAGGAACCAAGGCCTACCCCCAAATTAGGGCCCCAGGGATAGGCTGAGATGTTGAAAGGTTCAGGCAGAAAAGACTCTCCCTGAGTGTATGAATGGCAGGAAAATGCAACAGTAGATTAACCTGATGTGAGGGTCCCAGTTTCTTAACACGATGAACAAAACATATCTCGATTTCAGATTAGTCCATCTAAGAAAAACGAAAATGATATTAAGAGCTGTGCCTTGTCATGACAGTGGTTTACGGGAAGCCCAGGGGGTACATATGGCCACCAGACGGGAGCTGGTCTTCCAAACATAAACAAAGCCCGCCAAAACCCTCACCCTCCAGGAAAGCCAGAGTAACTACCTGCTGAGAGGCTCCATGCATTTCAGCTGGAAGTAGCTGGTGACAAGTGAGCCCCAGGGATGAGAGGGGACCTGGAGAGGGGTGTGCTGTCACAGCTGTCTTCTGCCCCCACCCCTGGGGTGTTCAGGGCCCTCTGTGCTGTGGGTTTGTGCGCCTGAGGAGGCTGTGAGAAGCTGGAGGGGAGGAGGATGGAGAGGAAGCATATGGACTTTCCATCGACCGAGCCAGGTCCACGACACAGAAGAAACCACCCTCCTCCCAAACGTCAAATGTGATCACGACAAGAAAGGACCTTCTTCTGCATCTCAAACTACTCACCCTGTGTCCCCTCTGCCAAGAACAGTGCCCATCATGGAACACACTCCATGCCCTTTGCTGCCTGCAAAGATGAGGAGGTGAATGCACAAAGCTCATACTTTCAGCCTCCAAGGCAATGAATCCTAGCTCCTCGTTCTGTTCTGTCTCTTAGAAAGACCTTTCCCTACTGCCTATAGGAGAAACATGTCGACATCCTCATCAGCTTGCCTTTTTAAATTCTTCTCCAAATAGCCTCATCCTTCGTTCATCCCTTCCCTGCACTTATGTTCCCACCTTTCAAAGCTAGCTCATCTGTGTACTCGTGCATTCCCCCATAGAGCACGATCTCCCTCTGGCCAACACTGTTGGTAGATTTCATCCTCTCCCAAAACCCTTGCGAGCTTAGGGCTCCCCTAAACAGGTGTTGGCCATGAGGAACCATCACCAGAGAAGGAAACAGAAGAGCTCAATAGTCTCCATCCTTTACAAGGAGTAGGATGTGCTCAGGATCCCACAGGTGGTAAGCCTTCTTAAATACCGTGGGTCATATCTTTGTCCATTTGGGCTGTTACAACAAAATACCATAGACTGGGGAGGGGGGTACTTAAACACCAAACATTTATTTCTCATAATTCTGGAGGCTAGCAGTCCAAGATCAAGGTGCTGGCAGATTCTGTGTCTGAAACTCACTTCCTGGTTTGCAGAGGGCTGCTTTCTCGCTGTCATCTTACATGTGTCTCTTCCTCTTTTAACAAGGCCATGAATCCCATTGAAAGTATCCCACTCTCATAACCTCACCTAATGGTAATCACCTCTCAAAGGCCCCTCCTCCAAACACCATCATGTTGAGGATGAGGGCTGCCATGTGTACATAGGGAGAGGGGGCAGGGGGAGGGCACAGACATGCAGTGCACAGCAGGCTGTCCCCCAGCGTGGCCACCATGATTCCATACCTCCCTATGAGCTCCCTATGAGGAAGACCTTTTCTCCTCTCCCCTTGTGGTCTTCAAGCAAGAAAATGTGGCAAAAAGGATGTTGCGCCTGGACCAAGCTTAGCCTTTCAGCTTTCTTCATCCTGCTTCTTATAAGCCAGTCTCCATGCAACAAGGCTGACGACTCCCAAATCAGCAAGTGGTGAGAAGCTCAAGCTGGCCATATAGAGAAAAAGGGGCACCGAGGAGCCAGACATGTGAGTGAAACCTGTCTGGACCTTCCAGCTCAGTCCAGCAGTCAGCCACATGGAGCAATCAGGAGCCCTGCCCAAATTCCTAACCCACCATGGGCTTCAACCACTAAACTTTAAGGCAGACTGATCAGCAACAGGATATCATTAAAACACAGGGAAAGGTTAAAGAATGTTTCTGAAGAAAAGCAATCCCATGGTCATGTAGCCAGAACCCATGGAAGCTAAGCCTCTCTGTGTATTTCTTAGGTCTCGGAGAAAAAAAAAACAAAACACCACAACTCAGTGTCCCTCTCAGTGGGTCTCTATTCACAGTCCCTGGACAAAGACCAGGTTTTCATTCACCTCCAGGCCACCTCAGAGGCTGCTGGTCAGCTTGGGAAGAGCCAAGACCCTGGGCTGTCACGTATGACACATGGTCACCTACAACCTTGATGGCTGTTGGAGAGCTGGGATTGTGCTCTTCCCTCTGGAACATCCCACCTCTTGGTTTCCTTAAACTAACCTGAGCACACTACACCAGAACTCTGGGGTGGACTGGGGACCCTGCTTGCTCTTGTATTAATGTGGATCCCCTACAATTTCGGGGACACTGTATGTGGGTCACAGAGACAAGTGTGGATGGGGGAACAAAATCCTTGCCTCCAACAACATGAAACTGTTGCCTTTCTTGTGCAAAAGAGATTTTTGGCTTTTCCACAGTTCGAGGCGTGGCTATTACCATGGTGTGCTTTCCCTCAGCTTCAGTAAACTTCTGGATTCAATTTATGAGTTTGGATATGGATGTGAATATTTTCCTGTCACTAGGAAAACAGATTAAGCCTAAGAGAATTGCCTGGAATTGCGGGGACTCCAAAGGAATCTCTATTAATGCACGGTGCAAATTAGAAGCAAGAATAACACCTCATCTTTGCAGCTCCACCTACAAGTAGTATTTGGGGATCTTTTCGACTTGGGGTTTCTCTCTGGAAGAGGCCACATTGCTTGGATGGTCCTTTATGGTTCTTCTCACATTAGATGTGCCTCTTGCCCTATTAAAGAAATGCAACCCAACCCCAGACAAAGGGTCTCATTTCCTAAAGACACACCTGGAGAATGAAATGCATTGCAAAGGGTAGAATATGGATGTTAGGAAATTAATATACTGCAGGGACCTGTACTTTCTAGTAGGTGCTCTCTGGCTAAAGTCGATTCACAGTATTGAAAATTGAACGGTCATGCAGAAACTGATGGTGATTCATCATGGGCAGCCCCTGATGCCCCATCACCTCATGAAGTTTAGTTTTTCTGCTCAAAAGCACCAGAGAGATTGGTGATTTCACAGACTTTCCTGAGAATAAAATAGAAGAAATTCACTCCCACTCCTGAAAACTGTGGCTTTTCCCAGATGGAACTCATTGTGCAAAGCAGCATGAAAGTAAAAACACTTTTGGTAAATTCGATTTAATGTTTACAAAATGCATGTATTAAACAGACTTTCTCTTATTGAAAATTTCCATTGTGGGCCTGGAAAAAGATTGAGGTCAGTTCCTATTAAGTAAGCCTGTTTTATGCAAACTTCTATGTCAGTCAGCCAAACACAGTTACAAAAGCATTCAGAGCAGGAGGTGCAGCCCACGCCCGGACAACACGTGAACTTGGCGAACCCCATCTCTGGCATCTCCAAGAAGGCCCAGCCATCTCAGGCTTACTTCTTCCCACTCAGGGGGTTCGCTCTTCTGTTCATGAGAGGGTCATCCCCATGTGCCCCACTACTGACTGTAATGCCAGAACCCACATCAGGCGCTGACCATGGAGAGTGATCCCAAGTTAAGGATTTCTCTCCCCCAAGTTATGGAAGGAACATTTTCTTCCAACTAAAGGGAAGGTGTTGGTGTGGCGGGGAGCTTCCCAAGCACCCACATGGCATCCTGAAGATGACGCCAAGTCTTCTCACGCAGAGAATTTTACAAAGTATTCTCCTGAGATATTAGAAAGCCATGGTTCCGAAAGGATGGACAGTGAATCCCTGGGAACTTTAGACCTTATATGTATTTCTTGAAGGACATTGGGAATACGGCTACTGTCATGAGAAAGGCAGGTGAGGTCTGGGATCTCAAAAGAGAAGGGTTCTTTACTTGAAGATGTTATGAAGCAGTCCCTTTTAAAAAAAATAACATTATGGTCCCACCAAAGAACCGGTAATCTGATAGAGAAAGAGGTCAAGTAGACAGAAGAAAAATATTCAAATAAAATATGCAGGATTTTAAAATAATACTGGAAATAGATATTACACATGTGGGTACTAGCCATACATATGTATACATACCTAGATGCATAGTTAATAGAGTTCTTGCATATTTACTGAACTGAATGGAGAAAATGAGGTTAGTTGTGAAGTTCTATGGAGAAGTTGATATTTGAATGAACGTTCTTAATTTGGTGTCATTTCATTAATTCAGTAAACAAAGCATCAATCCAGACAATGCTAGGCCTAGGAGATGTCCCAGATAAGGAACCATGGCACTGCCCTCAAGATATTTTCACTCTATGGAGGAAGGCAGATGCTAAAATCAATAACCACTGCTCTCTAGTGTGGTCTACTTTTGCCAGACAGGGGTACCTATACTCTGCAGTGCTGACACTTCCCAGGGAAGCTCTCAAGCATCCCCATGTGCTTAGAAGCACCACATCCAGCTTTGTCTCCCTTCACAGCCAGTGAACCTGCAGGCAGACCCAGGATTGTGTGCATCACTTACATCACACTCAGGCACCCCCTCATTGCTCCCAAAGCACCAGTCCAGGTCCAGATGCTTGGGCATGTAGGTCGCTCCAGCTCTAGACAAAATGGTTGCTGAGAATTTTATACAGTCATGCCAGCTCCTCCTCCTCCAGTATCTCCTCTCCCTCCGGGGGCACTCAGTTGTCTCTCTAGTGTCACCTACTTTGAAAGGGGCTGTTGCAGAGACTCAGTTCCTTCCCTCCCAGAGGCCTTTGCACTCCTTATGAAAACCCCTGTCTCCTTTGCCCAGAAATTTAGATGCCAAAGGGAAGTACAGCCTCTGCTAAAACAGAGAAAAAAATATGAAAAGATGATTCAGCCATTTGGCACCCCCTATATTGACCCAATCTAGGAGTGACTTGCATCACCCCTATGTGGCCAAGGGCAGGCAGTCAAATGACTTTTTTCTAATTGAGAAGATCCTCTTCACAGTGACCTGCTGCCCACGCCCAGATGTTTAGGAGATAGGCAATGGTTTTTATACTTCAATCTCACTAGCAAGCTACACACACACACAATTATATACTTATGATTGTGTGGAGTCTTGCACAGAAAATCACAAGGTGATGTGAATGCATAAATTAGAACTTGGGAGTATAGGCTTTCCCAGGGGGATGATGGGTAGGCTAAGGCCTGCCAGGTGAGTCGGAGTTCACCAGGTAATCAGAGGGCAGATACAGGTGTGTGTAAAGGGCCGCAGACCAAGGGAGCTAGCTTGCCCAGGCAACTAAAACACAAAGGTGACAGTGACCCAAGGTGAGGCTGGAAAGGGGCCACCAGGTCGGGGTGGGGGGCAGGGACAACCTAATGCAGGCCGACAGGGAGTGTGTGTTCGTGCAGAGTCCACAAGAAGATGCAGAGAGTATCCTCTAGAAGAACCCCGGGAAGCACAGGTTTGCACGGCGGGACAACGTCTCCACTGGCCACGGCAGTAAGAAAAGCAGGGGCAGCGATGTTGACAAGGCGAGTTTTCGCAGAGCAGCCCTGGATTAAACTTCCTGTCATTTCCCCTTTTATGAGGGAAAACGTGCCGGGTCATGACTCTCAAAGGCTGTTCAGTAATAATAACAGCACCACCAATAACAAAGCATATATACATAGAAGAGAAAGAACAGAAAAGCAAAGGACAACATGTTAAAAATAAATGAATCTGGGTTTATTAGCCTCCTGTTGCAGCTGTAACCAATTACCCACAAACCTGGTGGTTTGCAACAGCACACGTTTATTCTCTCAAGGTCTCGAAGGCTACAGGTGTAAGGCCAGTCTCAGGGGCTGAAGTTGGGGGCAGCAGGGCTGGCGGTGGGTGGAGAAGATCCATCCCTCGCCCTTTCCTTGGCTCGTGGCCCCTTCCTCTGGCTTCAAAGCACATCACTCAAGCAAGGCTACTTCTCTCCTCAGCATCTCCTCTTTACAATCGAATCTCCCTGAGCCTCCCTCTTACAAGGACAGTTCTGGTGACGGTGAGGGCCTGCTTGCATTATCCAGGATAACCCCATCATCCCTCATCACAGTAATCCCATCTGCAAAGTCCCTTTCTGTCTTACAGGATGACACTCTCAGAGGCCAGGCATCAGAGCCTGGATGTCCTGGGGGGCTATTATGCATCCTACCAAACCAAGTACAGGGAATACAGGAGCTCTCCATACCTTTTGGGGTACTTTTTCCACACATTTGAAATTATCATAAAATGCAATGTTTTGAAAAGATGAACAAGTTTGGAAATAAATCATCTGGTCCCCAAGTAAAGGGTGTCAACTTCCATTCATCCAGTCCCTCCAGCTCTCCCTCCCTTTGCTTCATGACAAATATTAAATCATACATGCCCAACAGCATCTTGATTCCAACACCCACGCGCTTCTTTTTATTTTAAAGGCAAACGCTAACACAATGTGAATCCCCCACTGCTACCTTTTATAAAGGCTGAGAAAAATCTTGAAGTTGCCCCAGCACTGAAATTTATAAATTTAACCTTGTCAGAGAAGACATGCTTCTACAATCTTACAAAGACTCTAATTATTAAAGAGCTAAGGAACAGTCTTGGGGGATTTTTTTTTTCCTTAACATTCTTGCCTGCACAGTGAAGTAACAATCCAACACAACTGTGAATGTTGCCTTGCACCTTCCCTGGGTCTCTCTGCACACCACCACCTGTGCATGCGTGCATGTGTGTGGTCTGAGCTTCCTCAGTGCTGTTCCAGCAGCACGCAGGACTCCTCGGTCGCCCCAGGGGTTCCAGCCTCTCATATTTACGTGGGGGTTAGGGGGAAGCCTCTCCTTCCTTCCAGGCTATTTAATTTAGATAGTTTATGAATGCTGCCTACTGAACTCTCCTGCTTTATCATCATCCTATTGTCCTGACAGCATTAAGGCTTTTGTGTGATGGGAAGGGCAATGGGACAGAGGAGAACTCGTGCATGAGCCAGGGTTCTAAAGAGCTGAAGAGGGTCGGCCAAAATTCTGCAATCCTCCCTGCCCCACAGCACACCCGACCTTCGGACCCAGAGGAATGGCAAACCAAGTGATCATCCTCATGGCAGGTGCTCAAGCAACAGCAGTCAGGGGAGGAAGAAGGGCCCAGAAGACTGAGGCTCAGAAGCTGGCTTTATTTTTTTTTCCCCTTTTCAAATGTTTTTTTATCTTATTTTATTTTTTTAATAAATTTATTTTTTATTGGTGTTCAATTTGCCAACGTATAGAATAACACCCAGTGCTCATCTCATCAAGTGCCCCCCTCAGTGCCCGTCACCCAGTCACCCCCACCCCCCGCCCACCTCCCCTTCCACCACCCCTAGTTCGTTTCCCAGAGTTAGGAGTCTTCATGTTCTGTCTCCCTTTCTGATATTTCCCACTCATTTTTCTCCTTTCCCCTTTATTCCCTTTCACTACTTTTTATATTCCCCAAATGAATGAGACCATATAATGTTTGTCCTTCTCCGATTGACTTACTTCACTCAGCATAATACCCTCCAGTTCCATCCACGTTGAAGCAAATGGTGGGTATTTGTCGTTTCCAATGGCTGAGGAATATTCCATTGTGTACATAGACCACAGCTTCTTTATCCATTCATCTGTCGATGGACACCGAGGCTTTAGTTGACGTGTCCTGGGCATAAGTGGCACACAGCCCCGGCCAAGGCAGATTGTCAGGTGGATATAAAGATAAACTCAGGTTTTAGGGAAACAACTCCCTTCTAGGAAGGACCTGGCCAAATTGCAACAAAACCTTTGAAAACCTATACCAGCAATTTCCTGAAGAAAGTTCTCTGAATTATAAAAGAGGGGTTGGGGTGGTGAGGGGGAGGCTTTGGACTTTCATTTGGACTTTGAATCACTAAACAAACAAGGGATGTTAGACTAGAATCATAAAGAGATTTTGCAGCTTGTGCCTTTCCAATATTTCCAGAAGAAAAGGAACTCCCGAGGATTTTTGTACCAGCACTTTTCATTGAAGAGCATGGGGCCGAGGAGTGGATTAACTGTTTAAGGCCATTTTCCAGAATATCTGCAGAACCACCTTCCTCAGTCCAGAAGTCATTTGCTTCCCTGAACTAAAACTCCTCAGGTGCCACCCCACAAATTCCCTTTTCTATCATCTTCCCCAAAATCAAGTGGGGACGGATGATGCGCATCAGTGTGTTTCAGTATTTTATCTTGTGTTTCCACTCTGTTATGGACTGAATATTTGCATCCTTCCAAAATTTGTGTCTTGAAATCCTACCCCTCAATGTGATTTTACTGGGAGGTGGGACCTTTGGGAGGTGATTAGGACATGAGTTGGAGCCCAAGGAATGGAATTAGTGCCCTTATAAAAGATCCCAGCTCCCTCCCTCCCTTGCCCTCCCACCTTGTGAGGACACGGGGAGAAGATGCCATCTATGGATGAGGAAGCAGGTCCTCACCAGACATCTGGATTCGCGGACACCTTGATCTCAGACTTCCAGCCTCCAGAACTTCAAGAAATATATTTCCGTCATTTATAAGCCTTCCCTCCACACCCCGTCTAGGGTATTTTGTTAAAGCAGCCTGGATGGATTCCACAAATTCCTTCGTAACAATTTTGCTCATTTACCTGATGAAAGATGCCCTAGCGATGGCTCCACATGCTCCAGATGTTTCCCCACTGATATTTGGAGATGAACCTCTAACTGGAATGGCCAGGTTACTATTAATACAAATACACCGTCAGCAAAAAGGAACCAAGTTAGCACTTTCCCTTCTGCAGCCATCACCTTTTGGATCTCTGTCGCCTTCTGTTTAACAGAATGATAGAGGAGGCTCATTTCTTCCATCTTCACTACAGCTTTATCTTAGTCTAGATTTAAGGAACACTTAGGGACCAGAGTGATTTTAACCTCTTGCCTCTTCAGTCTTCATCTCTTCTCAGATCAAAATCACAATCTATGCAGTTAACTAGCTGGCTCCCGTGACAGGTTTGCTGATTATTCCCCCTACTGACCTGCAGGACATTTCAGCAAGGTGCCTGCAAGCAGGGGGTGGGCTCTGGCTTTATCTGATACGTGTCAAGACAAGCTATGACGACATCCTCTTTCATTTCAGCTTCTTTGAAACCTCATGGAGAGAGGACTTGAATTTCCCCAGACTCTCCTACTTCCCAGTGTTCTCATTTTCAAACTCAAAAATCTGAGATTTCCTCTCCTCCCACTCCTGTCTCCTCCACCTCCATCTCCTCCTTTCCCTAAAAGAGGAAAAGATCTCAGGTTGTTTAACGGACAAAGGGGAACCATGTTAGTATAGATGTGCATGAATATGAATGAGCTCCTATTTCAGGTGTTACATAACCATGGCTAAGAGAAGACTATTTTCCATTTAAGTATTAATGCGCCACAGAAAGGAGGCTGTTGCCAAATCAGGTTTCCCTGATCTGAAGACGTCCTGGGATTTTTAGATGTTTAGGTTTCTGATCCCATGAGGCGGCACACCATGGCCAACATCGCACACGTGTGCTCTGTTTCGTGAGCTCTGGCTGTGGGGTTTCTTCTGGCCACATCAAGTGATGCTCCCTGGAAGCCACTTGGACAACGGCTGTCGTGCACTTTAACTGGTAAGAGCTGTCGAAAGCAAAGCTTGATGCTGAAATATGGACAAATCTACAATTAGCTACTCAAGACACATTGTGAATTCACCTCCATTAAATAATAGACTTATACAAAGATTTTAAATCAGCCATCCACGATGCCTTCGTCTTTACAGACATGTCTAGGCTTATGAAACTCAAATAGTGATTGCTCAAACTTCACCAAATTGGAGAGTGGGTTGGCTCCCTCTGCGGCTGTGAAGGAAATCTGTTCCACGGCTCCCTCCCAGCCTGTGGTGGTTTCCTGGCAATCTTTGGTGTTCCTTGGCTTGTAGAAGCTTCGCCCTCATCTGTCTATAAACATATGTCTGTGTCTGAGCTTCTCTTTATAAGGACACTGGTCATATTGGATTAGGGACCCACCCTACTGCATTATGACCTCATCTGAACTAATTACATCGGCAAGGACCCTATTTCCAAATAAGGTCACGTTCTAGGGTAATGAGGGATAGGAATGCAACATTTGAATTTGGAGGGGATGCAATTCAACCCATAACATTCTTTCCTTTTCCTCTGAGACTTAAGAGAGAGAAGTGGATTTCACCACCTAGGTTGCTAGAACTTTACAATCACCCTCCACCCACTGCACACTGTGGGGAGCTCCACAAAGCCTGTCCTTCTAAGTAGGACTCCACCTCTGTACCCCACTCTGAATTCTCCCCCACGTTAAAATCTGCTTTCCAGAGCTGTACTGCTTTGTAATCGATGATGTTGTTATTGAGAGAGCCGGGACATAAAACCTGTCCTCCCTGGGGTGCCAGGGTGGCTCAGTTGGTTGGGCATCTGCCTTCAGCTCAGGTGGTGATCTCAGGGTCCTGGGATTGAGACCCACATGGTGGGGGGGGGGGTCCCTGCTCAGTGGGGAGTATGCTTCTCCTCTCCGTGTGCCCCTCCCCCGCTGCTTGTGTGGGCTCTCTCTCTCTCTGTCAAATAAAAAAAATTTTTAAAAAAACAGCAGCAACAAACCTGTCCTCCCTGATTCTTCAACTCCAAAGAGTAAGCATCTATTGGCTGCAATGCAAAGGGGCAGGGCCAGGTACCAGATACCCTCCAAACCAGAGGCCAGAGGCCTATGCTCTGTACCAGCTCTCCACCCTGAGCTCATGCCCACCAGCTTGAACATCTGGCCCTCCCTCCATCTCTTTGCCAGTGCTCTGTCTCAGTCATCTTCTGAGTTATCCCCACTTTCTGAAATATGCCACCCTTCCAGGACTCCTTCAGAACCCACCTGCACAGATCATTGGTCAATCCCTAAAAAATCGCCCCAGCAACTCATGGTGTCACATTGTAAAGTTGGTGGGGGTAGCAAACTCACAGCCTGGAGTGAGTGGGTTGCAGCACTCATGGTGTCCAGAAACTTCTAATTCTCAAACAGGATTCTAACCTTAGAGCTTCAAGAAAGTTATCCACTAAATAAAATCACCGTATCTGTTCCTTTGTTAGTGAAAAAATCAGGGTCGTCAATTAGGTTAACATTTGAATTTGGAGGGGTAAAGTAAAAGTAAAAACTCCTTTTTTATCAACTGAGATCATTCTTGGCGATGGAATACCATTCCTGAAAAGCTATCTTATCGGTGAACTTTGGTGCTGGGCATGGGAGGATGACCAAAAAAATCGGCTTGTGCATCAACCATTGAGAAGTTCTATAAGAGGTGGATGTATTTCTTGATGTTTAATTTGCCCTTCCTATTTTAAAGTACCACATCTCTCTGCAAATGTTCTTTTGGAGTGTATGCCATTTTTTAAAGATGACACTCAGACATCACAAATGCTGCTTGGAGGGAATAGTAGATATTTAGTTGTCAGTAATATGGAATCAGCATGATCTCTCTTGCTTTGTGCTCTGTTCAGAAAATGCAAAGGACAATCCCCTTAGCATGGGCCACCTCATGTTCTCTCTGGGCCATCAGAGAGTTGGCTCACAGTCTTCTTTCCCTGGGTGTCACCCTGCAGCCCTAAAGGCTCACCAGGGTCTTCAGTTACCCTGATGTTTGTTTAGGACCTAAATCAGAGCAGCCAGGAGCCCTGTTCACAGGCAGGGCCAGCATGATGGGAGAAGCACAACCACCCCCGCCCCTGAGGCTGAGCACAGGCTGTGAGTTTGCTCCCCCCACCCACTTTACAATGTGACACTGTCCTGCCAACAGCACACAACAAGCAAACCAAATCTGTAAAACTGCACTGGCAATGGGAATCAGAACTCTGGGGCATTTTTAAGTAATTTGGAAATTACTTTCAGCTCCTCCTTTTCTTTCCAAAAGCCAATATTTTTTTAATGCAAAAAAGAAATTCCAAGCATGGCAACGCCCTCCCTTTCCAATTAATTTTATTTATGATAAAATAGTATATTCACATTCATTTTCCTCTGAATAAACACACACATACACACATGTGATCAGATTGTGGTTAAGTTCTATATAATAGAGAGAGAATGTATATTCAAACTCATAGTGCAAACATGCACTTTGTTTGATTCATTCAAAATAAAATAAAATATGCTTGGAGTAAAGTCACCTTAATAGTAAAAACTCAAATTGAAAAAAAGGCAAAGTTAATAACCTAACTCACGGCTATCAAAAAACAGTAGTGTCTTTTTAACAAATGGTCCTTTTTCAGTGGCCGGAGATAATTTCTAAGTGCTTATTACCCACCTGAGCATGCAAATTTTAAATACCTTGCTTTATTATATCCATTCTATGACATCAATTCTTTCAGCAATTTCCTTGTAAAATTAGATTTGTGCTCCTGCTCTCTCCCGCAAAGCACTGAACCAAGAACGCTGGTAATCTCAATTGCCTTTCATGCCAGATTTAACCTTATGATACATGCATTAAATACAGATTAACATCTTGTCTCGGAGAAACTCACATTTAGCAGACTGGCCAAAGTTTCATGAAAATATAAATCAATATACAATTCATGAAAAGAAAACTAGCAGGGTAGAGAGTCTGTCTTCTTCTTTCGAGGAAAATATTATTTGCTTGGCTCAGCCACTGCACACACGGGTAAGGTGGGCTTTTATGCAAGACAAGGAACCAAATGGATTTACCTAAAGTTATGGACATGAACAAAATGAACTTTTCCCAGCCCACAAATTTCAATTTGTAACTGATTATCAGAAACAAATGTAGGAATTCTGGCCCAATTCCAGTAATGTCCAAGGCTGTACTTAGGTGGACGATGCCTTACTTGGATGTACTTTAGCGTTTCTCTGGAACCTATACAAGAACTGGGGTTCAGTTCGGTCAAGAAACCAATGACCTTCAGGAATTCACTTCAAGACAAGACAAAAACTCTATCTCAGCAGACAGCCAGTCCTGTAATTGTGTGATAGCAGTTAGATGGATCTTTCCATTATTTCCTAGAACAGGGTAAATGCAATTTCCACTAGGAGAGGCTCTGTTCCCACTCCTCCTCCTGTATGAGAGAGATTCCAGCAAGGCTCCAAGAAGAATGACAATCAGCTGGGGACAGGTCCAAAGAAAAAACCCAAACTGCCATTTCTACCAAAATAACAGCCACACAATGTAATCAATATGTTGAAAAAATGGAAGAAAGAAAATGACAGATTTTTCTTTTTAAAAGTCACATTACCAATCCTAAGCCCTCTGTACTCTCCTGGTATTATTATATCCTTTTTCTAGAAGCCGAATCATATAAAATATCACTCCTCTTTCATTATTTCAGCGTCCTTGGAGATGTTTGCCACTGAGCTTTCTACACAACTCATGTTCCTTTCTTAATACTGAGAAATGCAGTTCTTAGACTTGAAGGCAGAAATTGGCTCTCCCTACAAGTTGGGCCATCTGAGAAACTGACTCCGTGATGACTAGCAGGTTGATGTCATTCTTATTTCTTACTGTTTGCTATAAACATGAGTGTTTTTACACTCAGTTGTTTCAATGGAACCCTTGAGAAGTAAACTAGAATCTTTATGATAAGACATGTTGGAATACTTATTGTGGGTTCCAGTTCTATCCACGGAACACCTGTTACTACTGGGGAAGCCAGAAACACTTTTTTTTTCCCCCATCTTAATTCAAATTCCAAATGAGATTATTTTTTCCACTGAATAGACAGTTCTTTGAATGCCACCATGGAGCAAAATATTGATAGATCCAGGGTTAATCACTCCCAAAATTACAATATTTGTGCCTAAATGGAAATACCATTCCAACAACAAAGATATTTCCATCACTGGATTTATGAAATAACCCTGAATGGAACTGGAAATTTCTGACTCTACCAGTGTATGATGCTAAGGTAAATGATTCTTTATTTGGTCTCCGCAGAGAAAAGTTCACTCACCCTAGAAAAGTGTTAACCCGGGGACAAAGACCCACTGCAGAAATAGTTCTCTGGTGTTCACAGGACTCAATTTCTAGGAATTATCTGCAAGAACTCCTTAACATGCCTTAAATTTGGCACCTGTATGTGCAGAAATAGTAGAACCCAGTCCCACAGACGTATGTTCAGGCCCCTTGGCATTTGATTACACAGATAGAGGGGAATACGTTAAAATGCTCCTGTGAGACCTTCTTGTCTAGGGATGCCAGGTCTGGGGCTAGGGAGTTGGCATCCCCAACTCCCTGGTGGTCAAGGTATGTGGAACTGAGCAGAACAGCCTAAGAAAACGTGGAGCTTGGCGAGAGATGGGGCGGCACAGATTTCCCTTGTTGGTCTTCTCAAGTTGAAGCCTCAACTGACCCATCTTCATGACCTTCCCTGGCTTAGCCTTGGAGGAAACCACCGTACTGGGCGAACACGCTTGGGGAGAAATGAGCAGCCTGGTCACGGTGAGGAGGAGAGCGAAGAATGCCTTGCTATCAGCTGAAGAACACCTGGGCTCAGCTTGGACTAGAGGGGTTCTCAGAGTGGATTTAAACATGCCCATTTTGAGGCACCTGGGTGGTTTAGTTGATAAGTGTCTGCCTTTGACTCAGGTCGTGATCCCAGGGTCCTGGAGTCGAGCCCCACATCAAGCTCCCTGCAGGGAGCTTGCTTCTCCCTCTCCCTCTGCTGCTTGCTCCCCCTGCTTGTGTGCTCTCTCTCTCTCTCTAATAAATAAATAAAATATTCTTAAAATTTTTTTAAAAATTAAAAATAAGCATGCACATTTCAAACTATAACGATCAGAAAGTAGGACCAGTTAGTTTTTCTTCTCTGAAATTTTGAAACAGACACTTCCCCCCACCAGAATATCTAGAAGGAATACTTAAATTTATATTTATGTTTGTTCCTTGGGCAAGGGATTAAAACCATATTTGTGATAAATGCAAATATTTGTGTAACAGCACTCTATAGCTTCAGAGCGGTCCTGAGGAATAATTCCTCCAGAAAAGTAAAATATCCCTGTATGATATATTATATAATAATGTTTAACAGAGTAACTGAGTAAATAAAGTTAGTCTAAGGTCAAAGGTGCTAAAGCCAGCGTCAAAAATGAGTTCTTTAGCAATTTATTGCTTTCGGCAGTGTGCGCCAACTTTTTTTTTTAAGTGCTTAGGCATACTATCCAAGCTAAGAATAGAAATCCACACAATATGAAAAACAAGCACCACTTTCCTTTTATACCACTATCCAGAGCAGCGTGTAAATCAAATTAACTCAAACCCCAAATAAGGTAATCAACTCGTTTTTTCTTATATATAGGTTCTTAGGATTGCAGTGATAATAATGACCTTTGGGTTATTCCCTGGAAGTTTGTGACTAATTTAATTAAGAAAACCTGGGGTTATTTCCAGACAGTTGCTACATTATTGCCAAGTATAAAGATTTATTTATTTGTTATTCGAGAGAGAGAGAGAGAGAGAGAGGCAGAGACACAGGCAGAGGGAGAAGCAGGCTCCATGCACGGAGCCTGATGTGGGACGCGACCCCGGGGCCCCTGGATCACGGCCCGGGCTGACAGCGGCGCTAAACTGCTGAGCCACCTGGGCTGCCCTATTGCCAAGTATAAATCATGTTAGCCAATGCTGCTTTAATGGCAGGTCTTGCTCAATTTCTCAAAACAGAAATAAGAAAGGGAATCACCATGTGAAGCAGGAAACATCAAAAGAGATTGGGCAGCAATGTGCCTTCACGTTGACCATCACTGAGTCAGAAAAGCCACAGGGCAGCCGTGCAAAGCCAAGCCCAAGGAGGAGGGATGTGAAGGCAGGGTAGATCCGAGACAGGCCTCCTCTACCATCTCTGGTAAGGAGTTGGCGATCTCCCTAGGAAACGAAACAAAGTCAATAAAAACTCCAAGGGCTAAGCTATCTATCCAATGACATAAATAAGAAACACAAAGTGATGATTGAAAAAAATATACTTTAACATCTTAGTGCTCTGAGCATTCTACAAATATGAGAGACCACATGGGGTGGACTGGAACTATTTCACAAACCCACAAGGAAACACACCAAAGGGTTTTCGATTCCAGTGTGTGTCACCGCCTGGTACTACATATGAGAGGCTGCACAGCATTGGCAATTAGCGGGGAATGCACAGATGCTGATAAATTGAGGTGGACCCTTGGCACATGGTTTTCCTCTCATGATTCATTTTTTTTAAGCCAACAAACATGAAAGCAAAACCACAGGTGGGAGAGACGAGAGCAATTTTGCAAAATTTATGGTCAATCCAACTCTGTCAGAAATCCCAGGAAGAGGAGTGGTGCTTCATGCAATGGCACAGCGCCACAACCACTGAAATCCCAGCATGCAGGAGGACGCAGGAGTGGGGTGCAAGCTTTGGGGGCTCCGGTCACCAGAGAGCAGCACGTGCCTCCCTCTCCTGCAGGAGGAGGCCCTGTCTACCATGGCTAGTAAGCCTCAGCTTCCATAGCTACTACTCCTTTATAAGATGCTTGTAATGGCAGCGACATTTCTCAGTTATTTAAGACATATGGGTTTGAACTCTACAATATGCCCAACACTGTGGTGACTACTTCCCATTCAAGCTTTCCAGACCTCATGCCTCTGTGTAACACAAGTCAAGAATTTCTCCGTGATTTTATCCATACGAATTCAGCAGTAAGTTTTAGTGCCTTTCTTTTTTTAAAAATTTATTTATTTATTTTAGAGAGAGGGAGCGTGCACACTCACATGCAAGTGGGAACAGGAGTAAGGGAGAAAATCTCAAGCAGACTCCATGCTGAGCGTGAAACCCTAAGTGGGGCTCCATCCCATGACCCAGGAGATCAGGACCTGAGCCAAAAGCAAGAATCGATTGCTTGACCAGCTGAGCCACCCAGGCACCCCCGTAAGTTTGGATGCTTTTAAAATCTATGGGAAAGCTTTATTTTTCCTACCTACAGAGCATTAAAGCTCTGTTTTAAAAGAATATTTACATATATAGTATGATCTCGGGCTGCAGGCCTGAGTGGAGATGCTGTGGGCAGTCTCCAGAGGGTACCACCACTGCGGAAACACACAGAGACCCACATATAGCCGTGGAGGAGCGAGGGATTCATTTTCACTTCAAAGCTCCATCTGGAGTATACAATTCTTACTATTTGTCTGCATTACTTTCTGATCAGCACAGACACGCACGATGAGATCTTTCTCCCCTCAGCAGTGGCAATACTTCTGCATGTGACGTTACTCCAAAAACTAGAAAAAAATCCAAGAGCTTTTCCAAAATCAAAACCCAGTGCTATCACCGCCTACTCATTCTCAGCTATGACCATTAAAAACTCCTAAGAATGCATAGAGTACCTTTATTCACAGTGAACCACTCCCTGGAATAAAAGCAGAAAAGCACAGAATTCTCAGCTCGAAGTATTTGGGTTTACTCAAACACAGCTTGAAGAAGCTTGGATTAGGGCACAGCCATGGATGAAAGGCCACTGGACCTGCTAAGTCAAATCGTCACCCACTCAGAGTCTCCTCAGCCTTGGTGGGGGCAACTCGCCATGGTGTAGCCTGAGAAGATGCACATCAGGGGTTATGCATTATTAAAAGGTACCTCATTACGATGGAAATTATGACCTTGTCACCAACACTATAAATGTCAAGAAATACCACTTTAAAAGAATATATTGTCTCGATTATAAAAAGAAACCTCTTTGCTTTAAAAAAAAAAAGGAAAAAACTTGCTTTGTTTTCATTGAAATCCTTTTTAGAAGAAGATTTGTAATGAATCATGGCCATTTCAGAAAGCTGCTTGTAACACCAACGTTAGACTTGAAGGGGAAACCACACACACACACACACACACACACACACACACACACACACAAGAAATTCAAAAAGATACTGGGCAGTCTGGATCTTCCTGAGTAAATAATTGTCAAGTGCACACATAAATTACTTGACAACGCACCACATTCTAAGTTGTATTAAAGAACACGTTATCTACATAAAATGTCACTCTCATACAAAAGAGTGCTCCCCAGCTTCATCATTTACATAATTTTTGTTGTATTGAAGTAACACCTACATTATTATTTCTTAGTTCCTTAAAATAGATTGCTTTTTAAAAACCTCAATGCCTACTTCAGCCTCAGGAATAGCATTGGTATAATTGGTAATATATTGGTAACATAATATCTGTAAAATCCTGGATTTTATATGCTCGTTTCACATTTTCCCTAATATATACGAACTCTTTTTAGAAATCTGGTGGATGAGTAGACGAACATACCATCATATATGAAACAATATAAGGCACTACTCATTACAGTCGAAATCCTCCCAAATAGATCTCTATGATTCAGTATTACAAAACGTGAGGCTCCTCCCTGCTCAAAACCCCCAGAGATGACACAGGCTCCGGGCAGAGGAAACGCCACCCGTGGGAGCAGGATCCCTTCGCCACCGCGGACTGATGTGCTCACCTTCTTTCCTCGTGTGTAAAATGAATACCAAGTCCTGAATCTGACAATTGATTAACATATTAGCAGGTGTTTTGTGGAGACAAGCTATTACGTTATATAGGATGACACAAGTACCATCGCGCTGTGTTGTGTGTGACAGGCAGGGACATGGCTGGGCCAGGTCAGTGGCCAAGACGATGAGGAAATAGGTACAGGCCCCACTCAGCAGAGATGGCTTTCGTTAAAGCTTAATGTACATCTCACCATCATAGCATCCCTCACTTAATACTGATGCTTTTAAGAAGTTTTCATTCAAATATATGCCATTGATCAAAAAGATGGTAGACATGTGTTGGCAAATTGAATTTGAACCTAAAAAAATTTAAAAAACAAAAAACAAAAAGATGGTAGAAAGATAACATGCCCCTCACCTTTCCTGGTGTTTAGTTCAGGCTACCCTAACAGAAAACTGTGGACTGGGGTGGAGTGGGGGGGTTATAAACAACAGAAATATCTTTCTCACAGTTCTGGAGGCTGGAAGTCCAAGATCAGGGTGTTGGCATTGTAGGGCTCAATGAGAACCCTGTTCAGGTGGCAGACCTCCAACCTCTCATACTGTGGCAGAAAGTGGAGGCTGGCTCTCCTGGGCACCCTACAAGGGCCCCAATCTCATCACAGGGTCCCTACCCTCTTGATGTCATGTGATCCTATGGAGCTGCCAAAGGCCCCTCCTAATGCCATCACGTATGGGGAGGGCTTTAACATATGAATTTTAGGGAGACCCAAACAATCTAGAGCAGCCCTGATTTAATCATTGATTTTTGCCTGCATAGAACACCATACCTTCGTCGGTTATATGAATTTAATTACACTCTTGCATATTTCCCACACCTAGCAAATGTTAGAACACAAATGTGCCCCGTTTCTACAGAGTTATGATCTCCTGGGGAGGAGAAGGATTCACCTTGGATAGTGTTTTAAAAGAGGCCCCAATGATTCTGTGAGTAGCTCTGTTTAAGCCAGTGGTTCTCTAAATGTGGTCCCAGGAAAGGCTACAGCACCTGGGAACTTACCAGAAATATAAGTCATGATGGTCCCTGCCCCTGCTTACTGCATCAGAACCCCTGAGGGTGGGCCCAGCATGCCTTCTAGGGAATTCTGTTTGCACACTAAAGTTGGAGAGCTCCTGGTTTAGAACACAGTGTAAAAGTATGATTAAGTGCATGGGATGGTGTCCCGAATTTGAGCAATACTACATGGTTGCAGATAACATATATAAAGCTCTAACACTCTGGTTCTCAGCTTTGCCACCTCATCTGAATCACCAGGGATGCTTTGAAGCTTCTTGACCCGGTACCACGCTGCACCCCAATTTATATCAGGAGCTCTGGGAGAAGAACCAGCCATCAATATTGTTTTAAAAATATATCTTCCTAGATGCTTCAGTCAAAAAACAACTCTGAGTTTCATTCAAATAAAAAAAATTATGGTACAAATATGTTGATTTTGTCCTTGGTTTCCTGGCCCCAAATGCATAGAATATGCATATCCATTCGAGATAGTTTACGTTTCATTATGAAAGTGTTTTAGCAGGCAAAGAAATTACAACGACTTATTATGGAAAGACAGTGCATATGCACCATATCTACATGATACTCTTGTAAACCTGTTTACAAGGGTAGATGCTCAAGCCCGTGTTTTTGAAATTTGTGTTAAGTCATCTAATCTTGAAGCCATTGAACCGTATTTTTGTGATTACAGAATGTATTTCATTTAACACAAACACACGTTTTTGTCAATAAGACATAGGACTTTTATCTTCTCAAAGAGGTCAAGTGTTAAGTCAGAAACATCTTTCAAAGGAAATGTGATAAAAGTAACGTCAAATTCAAGCAAGTGATCTATTCCAGAACAAAGTATCCCATTTTCTCCCTTCAAAGGTTTCTAACAAGTAGGTATTAAACTTCACCTTAATGTTTAACACACAAATTTATTTTTTTCAAACTGCTGCTTTGAAAGCAAAGGCTGTGAATCTGTAATGTCGTTGCATTTCTTCCATGATTCTACCCTGCAAAGGCTAAAGCAGCAGTAACTCTCAGTAGGGTTTTATCTGGGCAAGAAGCAAAACGAAATGCCTAAAGTGATCCCACTGCGCACTAATCTCAAGGCTAATTTGTCAAATCTGCATTTCATTTGTTTCCCTGGTGTGGTAGAAGTTTATTGATAAGCCATTTTTGTCATCTTCCCAGGAATTGGATGCTGATCAATGTCATTTGCATCCCTGACTCTTTCATAATTAGTGACCCGTGGGTCTCCTACAGGAAGGGTAAATGCGAGGACAAATTCTATTGAGCAGCTCTGGTTGTAAACAACTCACTTTCTCCCTGGTTCCCAGTTGCCACATTTTGAAGGCTTTAATTTTTTTCCTCAAATTTCTTCTCTTTCAGAACATCATCAAAAGTGATGTCAACCTCTTATTTACTTCATTTCTGTCGATTGTGTTAGAGGCAACTGATCCTAAAAGATATAAAACATCTGGGACAGAGAGATCCTTTTTATGAGGATGGTGTTGAAAGCAAAGAAGGAAACCCCCGACACCACGCCCCTCCCTTGCAAAAATCAAAGCCAAAGCAAGCTTTGAAGGTCAAGAAGCCCGTGCTGAAAGGTATTCACAGCCTGGAAAATCCACAGTGGCTCACTCTTCTTTGGCACAAGACCCCAGGATGGCAGCAGCAGCCCACATACCCTTGGAAGATCCCTCCACGGAGAAACAACTTCCTCCGCTACGACCTCATTAAGTTGTGTGGGAGATGTGGTGGAACCAGGGAGATGTGGTAGAAAAGACTGAGGGCAATGGGCCAACAGTGTTTGTCAAGGATGCCGGGACCAACCAGCACCAGACCCAACGACGTGCAAAGAAACCCAGTGCCGATCATGCTCAAGGCCAACACAGCCCATGGGTCTGGTGGTGGGAAGTTGTGCCCTGGGACAGCTCCTGCCTGGCATGCAGTCTACACTGAGTCTAGCTGGCTGGTTCTAAATATTTTAATTTTTTTTCCATCATCCAAAATAGAGGAAGAGGGGAAGAAATCCTGACAAATCCAACAACATCCATCCCAGACATCCCCTAAGCTATCCTTGTAAACTTTCCAAGGATGCCTCTCACACATCCTGCGTGGGGACCACACAAACGCTCGTTTCAAAGCAGTCAACAAGAGCAGTTCATTCACCTGCTACGTACACATCTGAATCCTGTCCTCTCCCTTGGCACCCTCCACCTCCCTACCACCTCACCCCTCTACCCATACCCTGAGGTGAGCAGAGAGTTCAGACCAGCTCTGGAGTCCCAACAATATGACCTCATGTTCTGTTGCTTATCAAGTAGGCACCCAGCCTTGGGGAAGTGTCTGGCTATAAAATTGGCAGAACGAAAAAAAAATTTTTTTAATTGGCAGAATGACATTCATTTGCAGGAATTTTAAAGCAGAAACCATAAGCGTACAATGCCTGGGCACAGAGTAGGAGCTCAGAAAACGATTGCTATTAGTAGACAGAAAGCTAAAATGAAACCACAAACAGCAAGATGGGGAGGAGGAGGAGGCAGTGTAGCAAGATTCCCCGGAATAGAGAAAAGTTAAGAGCCAACAGAGAACAAACTAATGAATTGTTTTGAATACTTAGATCTGGGATCATTTTTGGAACTTCTGGGAGAGTCTGACTTTCCAATATTCAGGGCTAACACTCAGCAGAAGAATCCTGGCAGGGGAGGAGGAGGCAGGTTCTGCCCCAGGGACAGACAGACAGGCTGGCGGTGTGACCTTCTCCCAGGCTGCCTGTGGATGGGGAGGAGCAGAGCCTGTCCCCGGAGCCTCTGAGAGAGAAGAGACTGAGAATAATTGAAAAGTCATCTCATAACATGACTCAGCCCCCTTTTGCACCTTCACGGGGTTATTTTAGTCACGCAAGTGGATCTCCTCTAACCGAGGGAGCAATGTCCCAGGAAGCATCTTGGATTAGGTCAAGGGGTAGAGAGCGAGGAGGCAGGCAGAGGGATGGGGCCCCGAGCCAGCGTGGATCACAGAGCACAGAAGCCAACGTCGCCTCCTTATCGTTGCACGCTGGGGGCAGCTGGTCCTCTGGCGCCTGCTTGTTGACTCAGGATTGTTTTGTGAAGTCACACACCTGCGCTTGCCCGGCTCACCCAGGAATCCCAGCTGAATTCAGCCTCTGCATAACATCAGGATGTGTCCTTCTGTGTTGGCTCATTCCTCTCTTGCTAAGAAAGAGAAGGTAAAGAGGTGACCTCCTGAAGACGGCCCAGAGCCTGCTCTTCCCTGTGCACACTCTTATCGTCAGGGGATTGGGGATCCCCCGGGAGCCGGAGGGCATGAAGTATCCCCTACCAAGAATTCAGCCATCTCCTTCCTCAAAATTTTGCAACTAAGTAGCCGAAGAAACATTTTCCTCATCTAATGCATGTGGTATCATTTTGTAAGGCATTTAACGCCTCCATCCCCATCCCATCCCTCTCCTTTACAGTGTAACCACTATGTGCTGCCTTCTGAGGACACAAAAATGATGATAAGATAAAAGTGGCAGCATCTTCTCTCAACAGGCTATGTGTATAATGGAAGATATGAGAAATAAAGTGATCGTTAAACAATATTTAAAATTCCAGAAGCAGGGGCATCTACCTGGGTGGTTCAGTGGTTGAGCGTCTGCCTTCGGCTCAGGTCATGATCCCGGGGTCCCAGGATTAAGTCCTACCTCAGGGTCCCCGTAGGGAACCTCTTCTCCCTCTGCCTGTGTCTCTGCCTCTCTCTCTTTCCATGTCTCTCATGAATAAATAAATAAAATCTTTTTAAAAATTTTAAAAAATAAAATTCCAAAAGCAGTTGTTTCATTAATAGTAAGTGCAAAGCTGGAGATGCACCGTGTATAAGGTATTATGAAAGCAATGGGACACTGATGGGCGAAGTGAGGAAATCTTCTGGGAGAGACAGAATAATGCCCTTCTAAGATGTCCTCGACCTGATTCTCCAATTCCATGAATATATCGGGTTACATGGCAGAGAGGCAGGATTAAGGCTGCAGATTGAATTAAGTTTGCTACTCCGCTGACTAAAGGAAGAGGACTATCCTGGAGTGTGTGCAGGTGGGCCCAGTGTGATCACAGGGGTCCTTACAAGTGAAAGGGGGAATCAGAGGGGAGGTCAGTGTTACATGACCCGAGGAGGACCCAGCCTGTCACTGCTGCTGAAGGTGGAGGATGGGGCTGCCCACCAAAGACTGTAAGGGCCTCCAGAAGCTGGAAAATGCAAGAAACAGGCTCTGGGGTAGACTCTCCAAGAAGGAAAGCAGGGGCACTGGCTGGGTCAGTGAGTGGAGCCTATGACTCTTGATCTCAGGGTCATGAGTTCAGGTCTCACGCTGTAGATGGAGCCTACTTAAAAAAAAAAAAACAGGAAAGCAGACATGCTGACCCTTGATTTGAGCCCAGTGAGGCCGTGTCAGACTTCTAACCCAAAACTGTAAGAGGATAAAGCGGGGTTTGTCTGGAGCCACTTAGTTTGTGGTCAAGTGTTACGGGAGCAAGAGGAAACTACGCAATGTCCCCGAGGAGCAGATACCCGAGCTGAGTTTCTATAGAGGAGGATTTATGTCATGCGAGGCGGGGAGGTGGTGAAGCACATCCCACGTGAAGACAGTCGCAGCTAGCTTCCTGGAACTGGAGCAGAAGGGAGAAGGCCGGGAGAGGCAGAACTAGCAAGTGATGGGCAGGGCTGCCCCCAGGAGGGCCGGGCATGCCCTCCAGCCCTCCCCTGGCCACCCGGCCTCAGCCCTGCTGCTGCATGACTGCCACCCCAAAATGTCCTGTGACCTCTCAGAGCTCTGTGCCTTTCTTCACACCAGCTTTTCTACTTAGAATAACCCTCCTGCCTGTTTCCACGAGTTCAGATCCTACCTTCAGCCTTAAAGAGATGAATTCAAATGTTTCCTGGTCACCTCCACTAAAATGACTCCGCCTTCCTGAGAGCTCCTGCAGGGACACTATGTTCCTCAATTATGACTCACCCCACCGCCCCGAAGGACAGTTAGTTGTGTGTCTAACTCATCTCACTTACCACTGGCTTCTTAACTTCAGAACAACATCTACTTGTTCCCTCCACCATGACTTCTCTCACGGGGCCACGATGCAGTAGATCCAGAGCATCACCCAGCCCTTGACAAAGTGTTTACAAACAAATACAAGAGTGACGGCGAACACAGTGGATGCCCTCCAGTCTGGAGGAAAGAATCTGTGCCTGCTGTATTAATCACAAATATTAATTAATCAATTAATTAAAATTAATCAAGAAGGCAGGCTAGGCAGCTAATCATATCAAATAATAGATACATACACCTTAGACACTCAACAGAACCCTTAAAACATCCATTCACCCAACATTTGGGTTTGGGTCTTCCATCCGATCTCTTTGCATTAATAGTCCTGTCGCACATCTGTATTAGTCTGCTAAGGCTGCAGTAACAAAACACCACAGACTGGGTAGCTGAGACAGAAGCTGATGTTCTCATCGTTCTGGAGGCTGTAAGTCCAAGGTCAAGGTGTCAGCAGGTGTGCTTTCTTCTGCATCTTGCCTTTGTGGCTTGTAGTTCTCTTAGTGTGTCATCACATGGTCCCTTGGTATTCACGCATCCCCGGTGTCTCCTCCACTACTTAGGTGGACCCCCTCACTACCTCATTGCATCTTAATCACTTTGTAAACAGTGATCTCCAAGTGCAGCTGAATGTTGGGGGGCCAGGGGTGAGGGACACAAGACAGCCCAGAACAACATCACAATGTAATTTTCTATTTCATTTGCTTTAAAAATAGATCAAGAACTACAATTTAAGTACAGAATCCTTGCAGATTTTTACATTTTTCTCTCAGCATCTTCAGAGTTATCTTTCCCACATCAAATTCAACAGCAACTTTTCACTCTTCCCCTATGGCAATTTTCCAAAGCAATCTTTTCGATTTCACTGAAATAACAACTCCCTTCTCATATGCAGACGTCATTGGTTTACCTTGTAGTTAATTAAGTCATGTAATTACAATAGGAAGTAAAACCTGCATAAACAGGTCTGAGAACAAATATAACTGACTCTTTGCAGGCTAATGATTCCAACTTTTCAGAAGCCCAGAATGCAAGCATAGGCCAAGCAGAGAGGAACCAATCAATGTTTGACATATGGCGAGCACGTCATATGTTTTAGGCACAAATGGAGAACAAGACAGTGGGTGGATTTCAGAGCTTTTATAGTAGCAAAATCTGGGAATTGGACAAGACCACAGGTTTCACTCTCCCAGCTCCTCTGTCAGTGGAATTTCTATGTAGGGTTTGTAAAGTTTGTAAAGTTCTTTTTAATTCTAAAATCAAATGATTCATTGCAAATCCCCGGACAGTGATTATCTAACATCTGCTGGATTCTGTCCAGCGAGGGAGCTTATCTGCTCACAGGCCAAGCCTATTCCTTTTTCAGATATTCTAATCAGTAAGAAGTGCTGGCTTCTTTTAAGATTTATTCTGCTTCCTTGCAACTTCCATCCATTTTAGCCCTCAGGAGTCTTATTCTTCTTCTAAACACAGAGCTTAATTTTTATCTATCTTCAAACATTTAGAGATATTTTTCTTAATCTTTTGTAGCATGTCCCTTTCCATCCTGGTTACCTCACTCGATACATTTTCCTTTGCCAGTGTTCTTTTCAAACTACAGCACCTAGAATTATCTGTCCACAGATCTGTACCAAGAAATCTAAAATTAACCAAAGCCCCTTCCTCCCTCTGAGGAAAGCATAAAGGTGAGTGGACAACTGGTATACTATATCTCAACCTGCACATGACATAAACTGGACTCTAATCCCGACCCACCCCCGACCACCACCACCAAAATCTGTTCTAGAGTCAGCTTTCCTATTTCAGTTGATGGCAACTCTATCCTTCTAGTGGCTCAGGCAAAATCAAAAGACAACAAATAAACCTCCCTTAGGGTCATCCTTGATTCCTCTTCATCTCTCATGAGTCCCATTGATCAGAAAATCTTGTTGGTCTTGCTTTCAAAATACAGCCAGAATCCAATACTTCTCAAAAGCCAGAAGGATCCTTTTAAAAATACTTTGGTTGAGGTCACTCTTCTACTCAAACTTGTCCAATGGTTTACATATCACCAAGAATAAATATCTAAGTCCTTAAAATGTCTTCCAGAGCCAACATGACCCATATCCACTGCCATGAGCTTCTACTTTGCCTCATCTCCTACCATTCCCTCTCTCTCGAACACACACAGACACACACACACTGCTCACCCCATACTAGCTCCCTTGCTGTTATTCCTCAAATAGGCCAGACATAGACACTCGTTACAAAGATTTCACGCTGGCTCTGCTTCCTGCTAGAACAATCCTCCCTGAGATATTTGCACAGCCAAGTCCCTCATCTCCTTAAAATCATCATGCAGATAGTTATTTTCTCCATGATTTTCCAAACTACTCAACTTTAAATTGTAACTCCCTCCCTACTGGTTCCCAGTACTCCTTACCCTGCCTCCTTTCTTTAGTTCATTCTGTAAGACTCATCCTGCTCTACTGCACTATGGAATTTACCTATCTACTTGGTCAATTGTTTATTTTCCATCCTACCCCCTCTCACTAGGATGTAGCTCTACAAGCCACAGGTGTCTGTTCTACCCACTGATGAACCCCAAGCACCTAAAACCGTCTAGCACAGAGCCAGCCTGGTGGTCTTCTCCACCGTAGTTGAACAGAGTGGTTCAAAGAAGGTTCTGATCTGATTTCTGCTGCCTTTCATATCCGCCCAAAGACTGCAGCTTAACATTCCCGCTATAAAAAGATCAGGACATGGCCGAGAACCTAGATGACCTTGGGCGTGGCAATGATTTTTTAGACACAACACCAAAGTTATGATCTATGAAAGAAATAATTGATGAGCCGGACTTCATTAAAATTAAAAACTTCTGTTGTGTGAGATTCAATGTCAAGACAATGAGAAGATAAGCCTAACTGGAAGAAAATATTTGCCAAAGGCACATCTCACAAAGGACTACTGCCAAAATATGCAAAAAACAAACAAACAAACAAACAAACAAACAAAAAACCACAAACTTTTAAATCTCAACAATAAGGAAACAAAATACAACCTGGTTAAAAATGGGCCAAATGGGCCAAAGACCCTAATAAATAGCTCACCAAGGAAGAGAGATGGGAAATAAGCAGATGAAAAGATGCTTCACTTCGTGTGTCATAGGGAAATGCAAATGAAAACAAGGAGATACCACCACACACATATCAGAAATCTAAAACCCAGACAACACCAGATACTGGTTAGGATATGAGGCAATAAGAACTCTCATTCTTCGCTGGTGGGAATGCAAAATGGTGCAGCTGCTGTGGAAGATAGTTCGATGGTTTCTTACAAAATTCAACATCCTCTTAGCAAAGATCCAGCAAGCACTCTCCTTAGTATTTACCCAAAGGAGTTGAAAATGTATGTCCACACAGAAACCAGCAAGTGGACGTTTATAGCAGCTTTATTCATAATCGCCAAAACGTGGAAGCAAGCAAGATGCCCTATAGTGGGTGAAGGGCGAAATAAACTGCATGTGGAGCTTATCCAGGGTAAACTCACTAAACCTTTCTACCTCCTTTGCTTACCTCAGGCTAAGGATCATTCTTTGGAATAAGGTGCCAAGATACAGTACAATCCTGTGATACACAAATACCATTTTTTTAAATTATAGAGTTGGCATGAATATAAATTTTGTTTAGAGCTCCCTATTTTTTGAAAGATGTATGGCCAGTGGGTAGCAGTTGACTTGTGCACAGTGCTAGCAACATAAGGAATAATTTACCAGATGTGAGGATGTGATTTTTCCACTCCACTGTTTCTCTCTCAGATATCTTTAGTTTCACAGCTTCCTCACTAGAGCAACTTGAGTTTCTCATATATTACTCACCAACCCAGTAACTCTCTTCAAAGTATGAAGAAATTGGACTAAATTTTTCTCTTGCCTCAGAGTATTTTTCTAAAGCCAACAGGAGGATTTAGCTGGAGACCAGCCCTACAGAATCATGACACAGTCACAAAATATAGCATCAAGTATGAGACTGCGATGTCGACCCCTTACTGAATCTACAATAGCTCTATTACAAATAAGGTTAAAAAAACACAAACCCCTGAACAGAGGATTGACAACAATAAAAACCATGACAATTAGCAAACCCCACCCCAGACGTCTGGGAACCATAAATATCTATTCTACCACGTGTGGAGGAATAAGCCTAAAGTGTCCGCGCCTTGCTGTTACCTTCATCACTATCTTGAGTTGTACTTACAGTAACTTAGAATTGCACATTCTTCACTGTACGGCCATATGTTTTATTACTCAACCAGATGTAGGCCATAAAACTGTTTTATCTGTTTTGTGGTTTGCTTAGTACTAATAAAATAAACTCCAAATACCTAACTTAGTGGCCACTCTTATAGGATAGCACTTCAACAAAGTATAGCCTTGCCGGCTGGTACACTCAAAATGTTCTAAAATCAAAGTATATTTGGGGAGATATATCCCTGCTCCTAAAGATTTCATAAAGACCCTTGCAATTTGAATGAATTGCTCTGTGCAGTGCCTTGTTTTTCTATTGATTTCTAGGCTGATGGACCATAACTTTCATTGATAGTTCATTTTGGCTTCCTTCAGACTGAAAAGGAAATAGCTCTAAGTCTGTTCTCTTCCTTGGAGCCTACATTATTGATATACTTTAATCATTGTGTCGGAACATAAAGCTTCTGTTATGCTGCAATTATTATGTGTCCTTACTAGAATGTAGTTAGCCAAACAAAAAGAGACAAGGCAGGACAGCGCAGGGCTGTCCCGCTGTTCTCCGCCACACTGAGTACAATACACAGAGCTCAGAGAAAACTCTCCATTCATGCTGGTTTTCTGGCAAGGGTTGCACAAAAGGAATCTTTCTAAAGTTCTCACAAGTGAAAATATCATTTGCATTTTAACCCGATAGGGGTTATGCTGAAGATCTGAGTCAATTTTCATGTATCAACATTTTTTTTAGCTCACATCATCTTTACCTAGATATTTTTTTTATGGATTTCACAGCATTTTTAAGAAATGGAATAATGCGACAAGATTGTGAACTTTCTGCAGGAAAAAGCTGACAAAAGTTAGCTAGATTTTTCAGAAGAGTTTGAGGTTTCTTCCACTAGGTTTTATCTGAACGCTGCAGAATGCAGAAAGCAGTCCTGTCAACCTAGAGCCACTGAGATTTCTTAAAACGTAGGAAGTTAAACATTCCTAAGATGCTTCTATCTATGCCTCTCTTTTTTCCTGGTATTCATTAAAGAAAAACAAGGAGGTCTAATGATCATGCTTACCAGATATTTACATTTCTGAGAATAACCATGGAGAAAGGCAGCCTACATTAACTCAGAAGTCTGAAAGGATGAGGGGGGCGGGGTGGATGCCAACTGGTTTTGTCATCTATGGTTTCCTCCTGTGACAGCGATTACCTGTTTACAGAGTATTTCTTCTTGCTCTTCTGGGGTGAGAACATGTGACTAGTTCTGACCAATGCATTGTATGCGGAAGTGGTGGGTCCCTCTGAAACTGAGCATTTGTCTGTTGCTGCAGAACCCCCCAGAGCTCTCAGGCACAGCCTCCAGTGGCTACTTCACCTGTCTGGGTTCTGCCCAGGATGGACATAAACCAACCTTAGTTGTTTTAAGCCACTGACATTTTGGGGTTGGTTAATATCAAAGCATAAACTAGCCTCCTCTGACAAATTCTTAAAAAGGAAATATTTGCAAGAGTCAAACCAGTTCTGCATCTCGCCTTATAAATATGGTGTCTGCATTAGAAACAGTGCAGATTTCAAAGGGCTTCAGATCCCCGGGTTTTTATGCAGTGATGAATGGACAGTGGCCCCAAAGGTAGTCTTTCTTCTAAGGCCGGGAACTCAAAATGCCTGGAAGATTCCAGTAGAATAAGAGCCCAGCCAAGAGCTACCTGTCCCTTTTTCTTTTTCTTTTTCTTTCTCTCTTTCTTTTTTTTTTTTTTTTTTTTACAAGAGAAATCTGGTTAAAATGAACTTCAAAAGTTGCTTTGAAGAGGGAAAAAAAATGTTTGGGGGCGGGGAACATAATATACAGCTAGAACCAAGTAGGCAAAGGTACCTGGTATTTATATACTCGTTACATGTATATGAATGTCAGAACTTTGATAGCACTGTGCGTGTGTGTGTGCGGGTGTGTGTGTGTGTGTGTGTGTGTGTGTGTTTTAAGTACCAGCTGTGACTCTACATTCCCCCCTACTGCCTGCTGGTCAGGGAAACAGATTACAGGACCGCAGGGCCACGGCCGTTTGTTCTAACCCTAGGGGACTTCGGGAGAAGCAGGTGTGGCCAAAGATGAAAAGGTAGAGGTTCTTTTGCTCTCTTTCACCTCCTGGCCCTCCCAGCTGTAAATGCTGAGCTTTTTACCGTCCCCGTGTTCTGACCACAGGAACACTCACATTTCACTTACTCGAAATAATGTGGAAGTCCTAAGCACAGTGGACTTGATCTTTTGAACCTCCAGAAAACCCTCACTCGAAGCGGGTTACCTTTCATTTTTAGGACAAATGCAATTTAGAACCTTCCATGCACTAGCTCTGCATCTTCCGTTAGCTACTCTGACAGATTTTCTTTTCCCCCATGGCAATGTGAAAAGGCCTCTCTCTCTCTCTCTTTCTCTCCTCTCTCTCTCTCTCAAAATGACAATATTGTGAACATCTGGTTTGTAGCCTTCTTCACAAAGTTTGTTCTGCAGCACCGTTAAGTTTAAACCTATGTCATTTATATCAAGCCGTCGACAACGTGTTCTGTGTTGAATTGCAACCCAGAGTACTGAGGCAAGAAAGAGCTTTTCTGGAAACACTGCAAAAAAGTTAATTATCTCTCCTCCAAGAGAGTGGGTCCTCAGCACATGAGGGGTCTGTTTTCTTTTCCAAATGAGAGTATGTATTTGATTTCTTCTGCTCTCTTTCCCATTTTCTCTCCCACAGGCTACTACACTTAATGACTCTACATCACTCCTCCCATGAAGCCGATCATGTGCTCCTGACAGCCATTTCAAGGATATTGTTTTGTAAATGTGTTCGTCTATTTAAAAAGCACGGAAAGTTTTGCATGGTTCTGCAACCCCCTGGCTGTTCTCAGCAGGTGGGAGAGACGTGCTCCTCTAGCCCCCCTTCAAACTCCAGGTGTGGGCACTGCAGTCCTGACCCCCTTGGTGACACCAGCGTGTCCCCAGTCTCCACATTCTCCAGGAGGAGAAGAGAATCCATAAAACATCAACCTCCAGTGTCATTAGCTGTTGAAGCCAAAAGTGACAACAGATGAATATCATTAAGACCCCGGACCTTCACAACCCAGAAAGAGGCTGAGATTGGATTTGTAAAGAGACTGGCAGATTGCTCCAGGCAGCCAGGAAAGCCCAGCCATTACAGAGCAGGTAATACATGATTGATTAAATATAAAATATCTAGATGGCCTTGTGCCACTCATAAGGCTTTCACAGTGATGTCTTTTTCAAGCAATGGGATAAAGCAGCTTTTTGTGTCCAACATCGTGTTAGTTATAATTCCTATAAAGGATTAGATAATGTGAGAATGTTTATTATGTTGGAAATACATGGCTTTCTGGGCAAAGTTTTTTTTTTTTTAAGATTTTTTATTTGTTTATTCCTGAGAGAGAGAGAGAGGCAGAGACACAGGCAGAGGGAGAAGCAGGCTTCATGCAGGGAGCCCGATGTGGGACTCGATTCAGGGTCTCCAGGATCACGCCCTGGGCTGAAGGCGGCACTAAACCACTGAGCCACCCAGGCTGCCCTCTAGGCAAAGTTTGTAAGTCGATTTTGCTTCTCTAAAAGCATAAGGACATAAGAAACCCTGCCACTTCTGTATCAAATTCTTCTTTATCTGGGTAAGATATCCTGTGAGTGTGTGTGTGTGCACGCGCGCACGTGTGCACATGCAATGGTCATTAAATTATTCATAATGCCAAATTCCAAAGCATAAAAAAACGGGAAGAAAAAAAATAAAATAAAAGGAGACACCGCATGGCCAGGAGCTCCTGTGGGGTTCACATCAGGGCAGCACCCCTAACCAGCAGGAGAACACCTCCCCACCCGAGGTTCTCTCTTCCAGCTCCAACCATGGTGACAAATCCTACCCTGTCCCCTTGTTATGGAAACTGAATTAGACGCTGCACATAAGGAGCCTGGCAGGCAAGTTGCTCAGTAAAAAGTAGCTATTCCTACCATTTCCAATAATTTCAGAATATCTGAATACTTTCTGAGCATCACTGGATTTCAGGAGTAGTATTTCATGATTGTTTCTTGTCAAAGAATATAGGACCTTGGCCCCAGGATTTCTTTCTCCGGGTAGTTTTATTTGAGATTTGACTTAAACAATCTGCGTTTTTCCATTTTTATAGGAACTGAGTGTCTTGCTTTTGTTTGTAGTTGGTGGGGTTTTGATGAAATAGAGACTCGAAGTGCCTCCGCAGTTAAAGTGGACAAACCAGGCAAATAAATGGAAGATGCTCATTTTTCAAAGCCTAGAGCCAGCCTGAACCTATTATGCATATTATGCTTATGAACACGGTTACACAAGAAAATGTCCTGTTTTGCCCACACAAAATTAGCACTGAAATAAAACTTGGCTAGGTAGAGACTTTTTAAATCTTTTTTTACATTTTGGAGAGCAATTCAAGAGGGTGCTTTACAGAAGACCACCCTTGGGCAGTACCTTCCTTCTAATCCAGGACAGTCACCTGTTTGGCCCTCTGCCCTCACACTTCCCCTGCAAACAGTCTCCCTCTAACCTTATAATGTCAACTGTTCCACTCAGACAACCAAACAAGTATTGTCTTTACTTGATTCTAAAATCAATAAACACATTTTTAAAGTAAACCTCAACCCCACAATAAGACACTAATATTTTGCATTCTGCTTTTAAAAAAAGAATTAGTTCTAATCCTTAATGGGGGGAATATTGTTTAAATATCAGTACTACCGTGTAATACAAAAGGTTCCTAGAATTCAGAGTCCACAAAGAACCATTCATTACAAAAGGCTGTTAGGATTTATAATAAATCAACAGGTTAATTTTTATAAAATTTATGAAATCATGTGACTAAAGATTATATAATTTGTGTGTGGCGCTCATATGGGACTCCAATCCCATCCCTAGCTCTCATGTAATGGCAAGTATCAAGAAACTACCAGATAAAACACTGCTACAAAACTAGAATTTACATTTTAAATCAAACAAGTCTAACTTTCGAACTGTATGCTCCTCGAAGCTCAGGATAAGGAAAACATTACAAAATATACAGCTTTTTTGAATTGACACTTGAAATTTTCAAATGAATTCAGCTCTTTTGAGACTTGCATTCCAGTTATTTTGGGCAAAATGCCACTTCCTGGCATTGCAGGAAAAAAAAATGTTTTTGAGGGGGTTTATTGGAAAGCCTCAGAAAGGGTCCAGGACCTCAGAATGCTTTTCAAGGCAAACAAAAGCCTGAAGAGGTGAGTGGAAATTAAGCCTTCACCTTCTCTTGGGATTAGCTCCACCTGACCTAGAGTCCCAGGACCAGCCTTGGCAGGTGTGGTTGCCGCTTCCCCTGGCCCGCCAGGGTCCGGGGTCACCATCCCAGAACATAAACAAACGAAGGAGAACTGAGTATGTTTTCCTTTGGTTGAGAAGAGAAAAGGCACAAGAAAGGAATTTTGTTTTCCCTCGTAACTCCAAAATATTCATGAGTATTTGAGCCAGGCAGGTTGTTCGTGATGGAAGCTGCAAACTATTTCCCCTACACACTTTAGATTTCTATAGAGACTCAGTGGAAAAGAGCATATTTTCCAACTTGCACCAGAAATGAATGTGGAATTATACACTATCCCATCAGTATTATCTGTGCCCGGGCTCTGTTTTCATAAGCACTACAAATTTACTGACAATTTGAAGACAAATACCCAATTGCAAACAAATAAGTGTAGGTACTGGTAGCATCTGTTTAATTTCAGAGATGTGCAAACACTGGAAAACTGGCAAACAGCAAATGAAATTTCTGATAGGGATTGCCTAAAGAATAGGTAAAATTCTATCAATTTTATTTTCTTATCATAATTTTTTCCTGAATTCCCTAAAAATATTCAATGGAAGAGGATTGCACAAGAGGTATATAGAACAGCTGATTTAAAACAAGGTCGAGGATGCCTGGGTGGCTCAGCCGGTCGAGTGTCTGCCTTCAGCTCAGAGCATGATCCTAGGGTCCTGGGATCCAGCCCCACATCATGTTCCCTGCTTAGTGGGGAGTTGACTTCTCCCTCTCCCTCAGTCTGCTGCTCCCCCTGCTTGTGCTCTCTCTCTCTTTCAAATAAGTAAATAAAATCTTTTAAAACATAATTTAAAAAATAAAACAAAGTGAGAATTTAAATTAATTTTAAAAATCGTGGGTGGCTCAGTCAGTTGAGCATCTGACTCTCAGTTTTGGCTCAGGTCATGATCTCAGGGTCATGAGATCAAGCCCTGTGTCAGGCTCCACACTCAGCACAGAGTATGCTTAAGATTCTCTCCCTCTGAGCACCTGGGTGGCTCAGTGGTTGAGCGTCTTCTGCCTTTGGCTCAGGTCGTGATCCCGGGGTCCTGGGATTGACTCCTGTGCTGGGCTCCCTGCAAGGAGCCTGCTTCTTCCTCTGCCTATGTCTCTGCCTCTGTGTGTCTCTCATTAATAAATAAATAAAATATATTTTTAAAAAAGATTCTCTCCATCTGCCCTTACCCACCCTCTCACTCATGTGTGCACTCTCTCTAAAAATAAAGAAATCTTAAGAAAAAATTAAAAAATAAAAATAAATTGTATTGTATTTACAATATGACTAGAAATATGTGGGAGAAACCTCCGTGTTGGCACACATACACACACACACACACACGAATAAAAATGCATAGAGAGTATTGATAATGTTTCCTTTTAGGTGGTAAGTCCATGGGTAGTTTTTGGTTGGGGTTGTTTTGTTTTGTTCGCCTCTATGTACATTGTTTTTTGTGTAGTTAGTAGTAGTATTATAATGAATATGTATCTATGACTTTACCTACTAATTCTTCAAAAGTAAATGACACAAAACATCTCAATATCCACATATTACAGAAAATAATTAAGACCAGATGATGCTTCAACACCTCTTTAAGAATTTATTCTCCTGATATAGTTGATAGTAAGAATGTGGTATAGAGTTGGATGACTCTTTTTCCTCTGTGCATTTATTTCTCAATAAGATTGTCCTTGGCAGAGACCTGGCTTAGGCTTTTGACATGTCTCTACTACCTGAATGTGTAAGCAGGACCTCAAACTCAACACATCCAAGACGACCTGTAATTACCTTCCCACATGTGGATTCACACACACACAAACACACACACACACACCCTAACTTCACAACTCCTATGAATAGAGCCACCGTTATGCCACCTTTGCAAATTCTGGAATTATACCACATCCTGCTTCCCCTTCTTTTCATACAGAGAGATCTCACAGCAGAAACTCCTTTAAGCTCTCCTTATATTTTTCTTTGCAACTGCCCCAATTCCAAATTCATTGCCTCTCTACTAGACAATCACAGGGACCTCCTTACTCTTCTTCCTGGCTCTGGCTTTTATCCTTCCACAGTCCGACCCTCCCTCACATTTACTATGACTATTGTCACCCTTTGGCAACCCTTCAGTGGTTTAATATCACCAATAAACAGTTTTGCCCATCTCCATTTCTAGATCCTTCACTTTAGGAACCAACCTGGTCTACCTCCAGTCTACTGCTGGTCCTTGACACATAGACTGGCTGACTCACTTTCCCTCCACACCAACCTTGTGCTTCTCACCCAGTATCTGCCCTTGGCTTATGCCCTTCCAGCCTCTAAAAGCATGCTCCCCTTCCATCTCTGACTTTTGAAGTCTTTGCTGATCCGAAGCTCTGCCCCAAAGTTACCTCTTTACAGGATCCATTGTCCCATCCCAAAGCTGGTCCTATGCCTTTGAACTCACCCCTCTTCACTGCGGCCCCCGCCGCAGCATGTTATCTGTGCTTCTCTCATGACCTCTTTCAAAGTCAGGCCTGTGAGATAGTTACCTGTAAACTCATCTCATTGAGTTTCCTTAGGCTGAATACTCAGGAAGTGACTGACTTCCTCTTCTTTGCAGCCATGCTTTTCATATGCCAGCCCTCTGCCCAAATAGGTTGAATTTAAAATACTAATTGCCATAATACTGAAGACCCTGAAAACCAGAGACCTGGAGGTTTCAATAAATAAGTTGATAATTGTAAAGCTCTCAGAACAGGGCCTAGCACACCATAAGGACTCTATTAGTCCCATTAGCTATTAATCAGTGCTCAAACACAGTGCAAAGCAGTGACTCAGAGGCCACCCTACTACATTGAATGAATGGAAACTAAATGGAAGAAAGGCAGGTACTAAATTTGGAGCCTACCACACAAATCACAGGGTAAGACACCAGTGAAAAGCTCTGCCCAACTAAACACAAAGGTTCCTAAGGCCTTGAGGCAAACAAAAGCCAACCTAGAGCCATCCAAGGAAAGGTGAACTAGAGTATTCCCTGGAGGGGACATTCCTAACCCCACCTAACCTCTGACCTCTGGATTTACCCCTAGGGCTTGGAAGGTCACTCAAGACCCTGTCTCTTATCCAGATTGACCAGTGGGGCCAGCAGCAAAGGGAAAACTGGCCTTTTTAGTTGTTTATAGTGAAAAATAAGTGGGAGAAGGGAAGGGAAGCTAAACCACATTCTGGAAAGCCATCTCCCCTTCAGGCTATTTGGCATTTTTTGCTGGGACTTGTAGCTTTCACTTAAGAGGAGGCCTGGCTTCTGTCTGAAGACTACCTGAAAAGCCAGCCGTAGCCACACACCCCTATTCTCTCTGCTTCATGCAAAAAGCAGCTAATGAGCCCAATGGGCCTCAGCAGACCATGAGGACAAGTCTTCTTGAGAATATGGAATATTTAACCTTAATTCCCAGAGGTCCTCACTGAGACTTTTAATTTCAGGTAAGGTGTTTACACATAAATACAGTAAGCTCTTTTTTATAAGGAAGGCAGAAAATGAGAGTAATCCCTCCCAATGCACAAGTTAGCTGCCTACTTCTTGCAGGAAGCAATCTGTTGCGTGGCACCTTATTTGAACCAGAAGTTAAAAACTCATTTAATACTGTGCCTTGTTAGAGATCTTAATTCTTTTCTATATAATATTTATTAGGAAAAAGGATAATCACAGTAAAAAACCTCTCGTTTCAAAAATAATAACAGAACCTTAGCAACAGCAGCAATAAAAGCTCTGAGCACTGAGAAATAAGGATCCTCAACAGGAATGAAGAGATTCTATCCCAGGACATCAGCTGCTGAGCCACCACCATTGACATTCGAAATATTGAGAATGTCCCAGGCAATGTGCTATACATGTGTCATCTCATTGAATCAGTACAGCAATCCTAAGAAGTAGAATTTTGTGGTATAATAAGTCAACACTTGAAGTTAAAAGTAAATCATTAAAAAATATAAAAGAAAAAAATATATATAAAAGGAGTGCGGCACCTGGGTGGCTCAGTTGGTTAAGCATCTGCCTTGGACCCAGGTCATGATTTCGGGGTCCTGGGATTGAAACCCACTCAGTGGGGAGTCTGCTTCTTCCTCACCTTCTGCCCCTCCCCCTGTTTGTGCTCTCTCTCCCTATCTCTCTCTTTCTCTCTGTCTTTAATAAATAAATAAAATATCTTTAAAAAGATAAAAATAAAAGGAGTAGAGAAAGACAATAAGTTAGAAGCATAAGGTCAGCAGTCCCCAGACTGTTAACTCATCAAAATCTCAGGCTTTCTTTTGCACAAGAGTTCAACCAGATGTTCCCTCCAAGAAATAGTTGCCTTTGCTCAGCCAGGAAGGAATTGCTTTGTCTCGTGACATCGATAAGGGAGAGGTGACCTCATGATTATCTGCATGAGAGGAGAGGGGATCTTTGTCTTGATAAGTTAGTGAATTTCAAGAAAGCTTTTTACTGACAACATGCCTTTGAAAAGTCTCAATATTTGTCCAGTAAAATATTTCAGATGCATAAAGTGATCAAATATTCAACCAAGAATATAAAACATTAAGGATCTCTTGATTGAGACTTTAACTTTCTTTGTCTAACTACAGACAAGAAGCATTGTCTTACTATAGCAGGCTGACTCTTCACCAAAACTCATCCTCTTCCTTGTTATAAAGCTCAGAGTGAAAGCAACTTAGCCAAGGTCATATAGTCTGCATGGAAGGACATACCTCATTAGAAAGCCCTAGATCTTGGTACCTTTCTATTCTATCTCCCTGATTTGTTTATCTGCAAATAGCAATGATATCATTTCCCTTGGGAGGGTTTTATAAGGAGTAAATGAGTTAATGATATATATATATAATGTATTTATGGGATGAATTGTATCCCCTGAACATTTGTGTGTTAAAAGCTTATCCCCTAATAGCTCAGAATTTGGAGATATAGCCTTTAACAAGGTAATTTAAGGTAAAAAGAAGTTATATGCATGGGCCATAATTCAATCTGACTAGTGTCCTTATAGAAAGAGATTAGGGCACAGACATACACAGAGGGAAGGTTTCCTTACCCTACCGAAAACACATATTTAGGTTTGAAAGAAGAAATGAGAATTCCTAAATGCCCTCCTTGTTCTCACGGAGTAAAGGAAGCAGTGAGAAAATCCTACTCATTGGTTGGTAATAACAAATATTTAGTGGTTGTTTTCAGAAGAATCATGATTCGAGTCTCTCTTTTTGTAGCTTAGCTGGATAGCCATAAAACTGACAAATACCTAAACCAATTTCCTGTGCAAGATGGCTCGAATTATTCTCCATCCTGATCGGTAACAGGTGAGCACACAGTGCTGCAGAGGACTCTGGTCAGTGCCTGAAGCAAGCTGGAATTATCACATAAGGAAGTCACCAAGGGGAGGAGTCTGATGCTGAAATGTTCTTTGGAAACTACCCCAATTAATGAAAACAATCTTACCTCCCCACCCTGGGTGAAAACTGTCCTTCTTTAGTTTCCATTCATTAATTCATTTCTCACTGCTTCATCTACTCCATGAGAACAAGGAGGGAGTTTAGGCATTTTCATTTCTTCTTCCAAACCCAACACAGGCCTCAATCTCACGACCCTTACATCATGACCTGAGCCAAAATCAAGAATCAGATGTTCAACTGACTGAGCCACCCAGACACCCCCAAACCCTATATTTTCGAGCACTATTATTCGCTTTATAGATAACTGTTCCAGAGCTTATCAATTCCTCCCAAGAGCAAGGAATGGGCTCTTGGTATTTCCTGAGCACAAGAATGCCCAGAGCAACATCACAAACTTTTGGTGTTAATAACTGTACTGAGTCTGGAGGCTTAGGGGCAGAATAGTACACTGATTTTTTTTTTTCTGATCACATAGTCCGTCTTGGTATAATGGAATTTAAGTAGCTCATTTAAGAAAATGGTAATAATTTTATTCAAGTGTAACTTTATTTAAAAATTCATTGTAAGTGTAGTCTGTCATCCATGCACTTAGTGGCTTGGAACACTGGCCCTGGAGTCCCACATCTTTGCAGCCACTTGCTCACACTGCCACGTAGCAGCTGGGCCCTTGAGCAAGTGTTTCTCCTGCTCCCTGCCTCAGTTTCCTCATTTGAAAATGGGGATAAGGATGGTTATCGAAGTCAAAGGACTCTTGTGAAGTCCAGCTGAGCAAATACATTAGAAAGATGGAGCACTGTCTGTGGCATGTAGTTAAATTCTCAAAAAACCATGCATGCTGTTTTCCACAACCTGCCAACCTGCCAACGATGACGATATTAACAGATGCATAACTTAGAAGCTTCTCTCTTTAATAGTCTTCAAAGAGATGACACGAAGGTAGCGATGGAAGCTGTAGACACAAGCATCTCGATAAACATTCCAGCGCACGGGGGCATAATTGCATTCATTCAATATAATGATTAAAGAGCTTCACAGCACCATGGCCACCTCACCTAGCCACATTGTGATACACCAACAAGAGGTGTGAGGAAGCAATTACGGGGTAGGAATTGGTAAGAAACAGTCAAATCAGTTGTGACAAGTTGTAAATAATACTTAGCAGCTGTAGCAAAATATATGTAGAATATTAAATATACTCTATTGGCTAACAATGCAGATCTTGACATGTAAATGAGGACGTGGAAGAGAAAAGAGAATCGTAAGTTAGGAAGACAAGTAAGCATTTTATTTAATCTTAGATTTGGCTGTCAGGAATTTTTTTATTATTGTTTAAAGTTAAATTCTTTATAATCGCCTACTACCTACTACCTTTAATTGTAATATTCACATGTGTATATATAAACTTTAAACTTTCACAAAGGCTCTGATAGTAAAAAAATAATGCTTTGAGCCAAAACTCGCATGCCCTTTTATAGCAAGCAGAGAGTTTCAGACCATGCACACACGTCTGAGAACGCTAGCCTTACGGGATGGGTCTTGCACACCATCCTGCAAAATAACAAACTGACAAGTTCCAGAGGGCTTAGCACCCAGCAATCTGGGGGAAAACGCACACAACTCTGGAAGGCTTTGAAGAGCGGCCAGATTCCCTGAGGCATTGCTACTACCTAAATTAGGCACTTTGCAGAATTTTTCCAGGGGCAAAAAGAGTATACTTTCATAACTACTTTAACACAGCCTAACTGAGAAATAAAGATCTTCTCTCTAGATCTCAATTCTTTCAGGAAGGGGGTAGGATCTGATTATTTCTGAATTACCACTTCAGTTGCAACATTCCCTGAATCTTTGGAAGCACATGATATATCTCGCTGTGTAAGCAACTCTCAACAAATGAATTTTTAAGAGTGAGTGAATGAACATACACTATATCACCGTTCTCTGGGCAGTACACACAAGTTTCTTTGAAGTCTGTCTAGTACTTAAATATGAATCCAACCTCAACTCCTCTTAACAAATCGGATGAAAAAACCAAACAAATCAGATGGACTTTGCTTCAGGATAAATTTCTCATAAACCAAACTATAAAAAAATACATAAATGTTTCTTTGCTTTGATTCCTTGAGCAAATTGGATCTATTTGGCCTCAGCAATGGCACAGTCCCTTCAAACTCGCTGTCCTCAGGTCAATCAACCTTGAGTGTGTCACTTAAACCATAGTTTCCCCCCCCTCCCCAGGTTCAGTTATTTTTTAAAAAACAGGGATTTAATATGTTTCAAAATGAAGTTTGCCTCATTTCCAGATGAGCAACTTACAAAGCTCAGAAATTTACTCTTCTCTGCCTTTGAAGGCAAGAACAAGTCGGCATTGAACACTTGGCAGCAGAGAGGGAGATGCTGGCTTGTACAGGATGAGAAGCAGAATTATGGCGGGAGCTATATCGGGCGGTAGGCTTCCATTAAATGGATGTCTTGGGCTTGCCATCTTTCACTGTAATTGCTGGTCCGGGAAGCTGACTGTCTCTAGAGATTAATCTATTTTAAGTTTAATGGATCAGTGGAAGCTATTGAAAGACTGGTACAACTCTTTCTCCTTGACTTCTCCAGGCCAAATGAAGACATTGCTATCTGTAAAGCTGTACTTGGTTACAGGCCAACATGCCCCTCCGCCCCACCCAAAATGAAACCTCCTTCCATGGACTTTGGAAAACCTTCTATGCTAAATCACTTGGTCACTTAAATTAGTAGTAACATATTCATTTTTCTGTGTGATATACATATATTTTAGATAGATAGATGATAGATAGATAGATAGATAGATAGATAGATAGATAGATAGATGATAGATAGATACAGGAGAGAGAGAGAGAAACCCTTCTGATCACTGTGAAATAACTGGTATTAACAAAATGAATTAATATAATACCAAGAAAGAGCAAAGAAAATTCACACGCATTTAGTCTATGTATGTTTTGGCCTCATGGAAGGTAAATATGCAAGTTTCATGAACTTTTATTTAAAAGAAACTTGGCAATCAAATATGTAACCTTTGTGGGATAATAAAAAGCCACCTTCAATGTTTATGGCACAGAGTCGATTGTTATTTTCTGATGGATAGACATAATCATGGGCTGGTGTGTGGTGCCACGTCACATGGCTGAGGAGGAACCCAACCAGTTCCCCAGCTTCCACATATTAAAGTCCTGAATGAGCAAGGAGGGTGTGATGGGTTCATTGTGTCTCCTTGAAATCCATATACTAGAGTCCTATTCCCTCGTATGTGTAAATGTAACCTTATTTGGAAGCAGGGTCTTTGCAGATGTGGTCCATTTAAAATGAGGTCATAAGGAAGATCTCTAACCCAATATAATTGGTGTCCCTATAAAAAGGAAGAATTTGGGGATAGACACACATACGGGGAGAATAGGTAGACGTCCATCTATAAGCCAGGGAGAGGGGCCTGGAGCAGATTCTCCCTCTCAGCCTCAGAGACAAACCAGTCTGCCCATACCTTGACCTCAGATTTCTGGCCTCCAAAATGATGAGATAATAAATTTGTGCCATACAAGTCACCCGGTTTGTGGTACTTTGTTATGGCAGCCCTCCACAAATATAGGGGTGTCAAGAAATATAACTAGAGAGAAATGATGTAGATGATGTTGAAGATTTTGGGGTTTTCATTCCAGGTGCAGTGGTTGGGTCATGGTCTAATCCACATTTGTTTTTGATCCCCTCAGCTACCACACAGAGAACTGATTAGGAGCAAGAATGAATGGCCAAAGAACAGTAGGATGGCATTTCCAGGAGTTCGGGTAGGAGGTGGCAGGGCTGGGACTGGGTGGTATCTGTGAGGTGGAGGGAAATGGCCCCAGTCAGAGTGTATTTTGGAAAAAGAACCAACAGGACTCAGTGATGGACTAGAGGAGGGCCGATGGGTGGTAGAGATGGTAGTTTCAAGAATGGCTCAGAGGCCTCTGGCTTGCACAGCAGTGTGGATGGTGTTAGTTCTTCTGAAATGAAGCAAAGAGGAAGAGAGACACATTTAGGATTAAGGACCAAATATATTTTGGAAATACTGAGTACTGAGCTTGAGATACCTGAGAGGTATGTTAATGTGACCTTCAGGTAGACAGGTAAATGTCTAGATTTGGAACTCGGGAAAGATGTAGTCAGAACACCTAAGACTGGGATTTGTTGACATATAAATGGTATTTAGAACCACAGAGAAAGATGAGATCATCTAAGGAGAAAAGGTGGAATGAGAAGACAAGAAGGCCCCAAACTGACCACTGTAGAGCTCTTTCAGAGGAAGCTCACTGTAGGGCAGTGTTTTTCAACCTTGGTTTTGCTGGTATTTTGGGCCACATAGTTCTTTGTCGTGGAGGGCTGCGCTGTGCATCGCAGGATGTTTAGCAACATCCCTGGCCTCTACCTACTATGTTATCAGAATCCCCTCAGTTAGAACAACTGAAGATGTCCCCAGGCATTGCCAAGTGTCCCTCACTGGCCAAAATAAACCCCCATTGAGAACTGTTGGTGTAGAACAAGCAAGCAAAGTAAAAGCATGAAGAGTAACTAGAGATGGAGGAAGAAAAGCAGAAGGGCATGATGTGTCAGAAGCCAAGAGAAGAAACTATCTCAGGGGTTAGCATGCAAATCACTGCAAAACAGTCAAGGAAGATGCATACCAGGAAGTGTCTGAAAGTTCTGGCAACATGGAAATCATTAGTGACTTCAACAAGAGGAATCCTGGTAAAGCAACAGGAGCACACACCAAATTGGAGCAGACTGCAATTCTATTTTTATTTATACAATTGATAATATATATCAATTTAATTGGTTTTTAATAATATTTGTGTGGGGAATTAGGGGTTGTTTAATGCCATTAGTTGCCTAGTCAACAATCCCTCTTTGTTAACACAGCTTCCTTTTTTTAAATTAATTTATTTATTTATTCATGAGAGACACAGAGAGGGAAGCAGAGATCTAGGAGGAGGAAGAAGCAGGCTCCCCACGGGTAACCCAATGCAGGACTTGATCCCAGGACCCCAGGATCGCACCCTGAGCCTAAGGCACACGCTCAACCGCTGAGCCACTCAGGCATCCCAAATTCCATTTTTTCATATACCCCTGTAGTCTATTCATGGGAAACTCCTTTACAACACTGGTGGTGGTGACCTCATTGTCCTTGATGGTTATTGGTTTAAGAGCAGGCAGGCAATGCAAGTGTAGTCAATGATGACATAAGAAATCTGAAAGCTTTGGGTTAATGTTTCCTTGTTGATACAGACAACCTAGAAGAGACACCAGTTGTCCTCTTCTGGGTGTGGCCTTTCCAGATTCTTGGTGGATTTGGGCACTTCTAAAACAATTTTCTCTCCACTATGTAAGTAAGAATTCACCTGAGAAAAAGCCAAACAGTAAATATGGCAAGAGGAAAAATGGGTTCTGGAATGAAGTGGTTGGAACTTTGAATCCACCAATCTGGAAGCCAACCAGACCCAGATGCCTTACTAGACGAAGCCTAATTTCCTTTCACCTCCCCTCCATGTGCAGCTGTTTTAATGTGTTTGTTTATCATCACCTCAACATCTTTCCCTTGGGAATTTTCCTTTTATTGTCAACAACCTCCAGAACAATACAATCCTTTGCTTCTGATCCTCTCTGCTCTTACTAACCTGAATGGAATTCTGACTTCCCCATTTCGTGGTTTTCCAAAATAAGGCAAATCAACCATTGTCACTTCTCAGTCCCTGAGCTCTTCTGTTCTACAGCTGGTCTCTTGAAGTCAACACCACTCAGGTAGCTCTTCCCACCCCATGTGGCTGTCACACACTGACTTTCCCTGCCTCAGCTAGGTACCTTAAAGTTTGGTCCATTACCCCTTTCTCTACCCCCTCGGTGCCATTTGTTCTGATATCCTTGCAAACTCCACTCCAGTGACCTTCAGTGACCTCCAGGTACCCCTTCTTTCAGTTCCCACATTCATGGCCACACCTCAGACCTCATCATCACCTGGAGCTGCTCTGCCTCCCAAGATCTTAAACTCAGAAGTTCTTTCCTTTATCACAACCTCATGCTGCCTCTCTCCTGTGAGGCCTCCATGTGCCTTCTGATCCCCAGGCCCTCCCTAATGTCTCAAGAGTCCCTTTCTGTATGTAAAACATCATTGGATGCCCTTAGGTTCTGAAAAGTACAATCAATTATAAGGTATTAGGACCACTTAATTAGTACACTTTTCAAAAAACACATCCTGGAACCACATTTGTCCAACCATTTCAATTAAATTTTGACCAGCTCTCAAAATCCTTGCATCCTCTCAAACCATTTTATCTGAAGCGAAGTCAAGGACAACTTACCCTGAGTTCTTCCCACTCTTGATTCTAAGTGGTAGAAACTAAAAAAGAAAACTAAATGACCATTACTGTCTAAACCAGTATTTATACCCTAAATATCTAAAAATCCATGCATGGAAAGGCCATTACAAGAACAACAATAATGAAATCTTACTGCTAGCTACAGTGGAAAACATCCATTAAAAAGATGCTACAAAATATGTCTTTGGGGCACCTGGGTGGCTCAGTCAGTTAAGCATCTGCCTTCAGCTCATTTCATGATCCTGGGATCTGGGATTGAGCCCCACACTGGGCTCCCTGCTCAGTGGGTAGTCTGCTTCTCCCTCTCCTCCCCACTCCTGCTTTTTGTTGCTATCTCTCTCTCTCTCTCAAATAAATAAATAAAATATTTAAATATATATTTAATATTATATATTTAAATATTTTATATATAAATATAAATATATAACATATCTAAATATAAATATAAATATATATTTAATATTATATAAATATAAATTATAATATATTTAAATATAAATGTATAATTATATATATATATATATATATATATATATATATATATATATATACATCTTTAGTTTTCTGTAGGACCATCTCTCTGTCCATACTGAATGAGTCTTAGTTGGGTCCCCAGGAGCTTCTTTTTCCCCTGATTGTCCTTCTTCCCTCTTCCTTCCCTGGCTATCCCTTGAGATGCTTGGTTAAGGCCATGGAGTGGGTACTATTGGGGAAGATAAAAACAGGTAGTACGATCTGTGGACCATAATAATGCTGAACAGGAGTCAGTTTAGATCTTTCTGATTCTTCAGAACAGAACAGCTACAAATTTCTCTCTTATTATTGTTTGACTCTAACAATAATACACATTACATTGGAGTTGCATTGTTCAAGCATTTAATTAACATTTACTTAATACAATAGCTCAATGAAATAATAATACAATTTCAGACAATCTGATACAATTTTTTGCTGACGATTCCATTTACTGAGCCTGATTGGGTGATGATGATGATGGTGATGATGATGATGTCATCTTTTGGTCAGCCCTAGAAACACTGCCCCCTTCCCCTCCCAAAGACTCTGGTGCTGATTGAAAGTATATAAGTCACTGATATGGAATCATCACAAGGGATTTTCAGGAATAAGTTTGACCATCAGCTATTTTCATCTTACATGCTGATTTGAATGTAAACTTGACTTAATTTCCATCTTCTCTCTATCACATTTAAAGATTCCTCTTCCACTGGGAGTAAGGATGAGAAGACCCAGACGCTGAGAGGAGCGCCACCATAACCTCCTAGAGACAAGCTTTTTGACATCAACTGGACCATCTGGGTAATTCAGCAGCCACCTGTTCACAGGGAGCTGACTTGCTCTCTGACTTGCCTCAGACCCCTCCTCATCTTCTTTGGCTTAGCTTCTACTGCAGTCCCTCCACAGTCACCCAGAAATCTCTCTCTCTCTTTTTTTTTTTTTTAAGATTTCATTTATTTATTCATGAGAGACAGAGAGAGAGAGAGAGAGAGAGAGAGAGAGAGGCAGAGACACAGGCAGAGGGAGAAGCAGGCTCCATGCAGGGAGCTGGACGTGGGACTCAATCCTGGATCCCCGGATCAGGCCCTGGACTGAAGGCAGCGCTAAACCCATGAGCCACCCGGGGCTGCCCTCATGTTTTTTAAACAAAGAAAACATCGAGTATTCAGCTCCTCAAATACCTGTCAGTCCATCTCAAGGAAATTTACAATTCGGGTAGTTTTGCATGTTAGGTCTGTTTCAAAGGGTGTCTATCTTTCCAACACTGACCACCCCACCTAATATTTTTTTTAAAATTGTCTTAATGTACACAAATATATACAAAAGAAAATTTTGCCATTTTCACCATTTTTAAGTGTATGGTCAGTGGCATTAAATACATTCATTCACCATGTTGTACAAACGTCACCACTACCCATTTCCAGAACTTCTCATCACCCCAAACAGAAACTCTGTACCTATTAAACAATAACACCCCACTCCCTATGCTTTGGAGTGCAGGAAATACTGTGACATCTTGAATTCCCCTATTAATGTAGTTTCTTCAATTTATAAACATTTTGACTTCCCATCCTGGATACACTTTGTTTTGCTCTCGAAAAACAAACCCTATTGTTCTTGACAGCTCGTTAAGAAGAATTCTTCTATATCCACTGCCCTCCATCATCTGCCCATCAAGCCATTTGCCCTGCTATTCCTCTTCTTCATTAAATTGAAAATGCCTTGAGGGCTAAGATGATGCTGTTCATACCTGCACCCTCAATGCCAGGCATAGTCATAGCGTATGATGCAAAATAGACAATAAATATTTGTTGGATAAATGACTGGAGGAAAACAATCACTTTGGTTGTAAGAATACTTGCTGAGTATGCTGCTAAGCTGCTTGCATGGATTTATTTATTTATTTATTTATTTATTTATTTATTTATTTAGCCAAGTTGACTCCTAAGATGGTGACTCTAGAACTGCACTTGACCCTTTCACTGGTCTGCATCTATCTAGTCAATGATACAAATTAACTCACCTGTGATGAATAATCGCTACCCTCCCAAGTCTTTGCAAGGGAGGGTAATCTTTACTTAGATTACTAACCAATCTTAGCACTTCATTAATAACGTCTATCTAGTTTTAAAGGTAAGCAATGTTTAGTCTATCTATGTAGATTGAATTCAATGTCCTAAATTAGTAGCGGAAGTAGAGAAATGATAGTAAGTAAACTAATGCCGAAGAGAAAAAAAGAAGGAAAGCTATTGTTTTTGTGCATATTTTTAAGATGCTTTTATATGTTACAGTAAATTATGTTTACCAGTTTTTTTGCTGCCTTTCTGGAGAGAGTGAATTCCTCCCTCCCTGAAATCCCAGCTTGGTCATTTGCCTTGCTTGAACCAATGAACTGTACATACATCCCAGAGAGTGACCAATCCTTCAGCCTGGGCTCGAAATGAAAAGGACATGTGTAGTCTGAGTCAGTCTGCAACAAGGATAAGAGGAAAGTTTTGTTCCAAGATTCTGGGGCTATTTGTTACCAGCACAATCTAGCAATGGTTGAATAGACACCCAAATGCATCACCTACTATATAAAGTCAATGAGAATAAAAATAGAATTTAAATGTAGTCCTTTAGTGGAGTTACTAGTAGTCTTCGATAGAGCTGAATATCAAATTCCTAGGACGTCAAACTTGCTTTTAGAATGTATGACACAACTCATTTGAAAAAGATGTGACAAAGGGAAGATTCAAAACCTCAGGTAGAAGCTATGATCTCAAGAAGATACTGATTTTTTTTATAAAAATGTTTATGTTAAATTAACGTTAATATTCTCTGATTTTTCTTTTTTGCTGGTAAATGATAAACGACATATTTCAAATTACATCTTTCCCTCTAACATTCACTCAAAATATTTAGGATTTATGCTTTTTTGTGAATAAAATAGAACTTTCATATTTATATCTTTTCCCCCAAGGATGAAAATTCATTCTCAATAGGTCATGTGTTGTATGTGAAAAACATACAGTCCTCATAAAATGTTTTAAAGCCCAGGTGAATGCCACTGTGAATTGGTCTAGCTTCTTCAGCCTCACTTTTAAAAGCTCTATAAATCTATCCGTGCCGTACCTTTGGCCTTCTCAAAGCTGGTACACGGGCTGACTCATAAATGAGACACTCCTTACAATTTGAAGAGTGCCACAGATTTCATACAAGTTGCTCTTCATCCTAAGCAAGCCTGATACTCGAGAGCTAAGTGCGTCTTATTAAAGCATTGCATATTTGAGCTAGTAGAGTCAGGAAGACTGAAAGATCGATCCTCTTTTATTAGCCAAAGTAGATTTCAGTGTATCAGATTAGCTGAGCTGTGCAGAGAATATTGGTAAGTTGTTTCCCAGGTGGAAAGGTGGAAAAGGTATTAAAATTCTTCAGTTTCTCCCCAGAGCCTCAAGGAAAAAAAAAAAAAAAATTCTTAGCAAGACAGCCTGAAGTCCTCAGAGACCTGGCCTCTGATTTCCTCTCCAGACTCATCTGTCTGACTCTAGCTGTACTGAATTATTTGAAGAGGACACTTTCAAGTCCCCCTTCTCCTGGACAGCCCGAGCTTTCCTGATTTACCATGTGGCCTATATTTTATTTAGGATAACTAATGCTAGCTGTGACAAGTGAAACCCCCCCCCCCAAGACTTTGAAGGCTTACACAAAGGGCCCAATGTGGTCTTGTCCACCATCTTCCACAGGAGCGAGGGAAGCAGGAAGGAAGCATCCTGGTGCTGCAGCCCATAGCTCACAGTCTTGAGGCTAGAACTCTTCACGGGGCCCCAAGCTCACTTCAAGGAAGGATGGAGGGCAGATATGGGCCTCATACCCAACCAATCTGTGCTTATTTAGGCTATAGGGCATGCCACACTCAGCCACAAGCATCTGCTTAGCCATCTCCTTTCCTCACTCGAGGAATGCTTCAGAGTTGCATCTGTCCTTATTTGTTCACACCCAGAGCTCTCAGTACCTTTCCTGTCACACAGCAAGTGCTCTGCTCAATAAACGTTTGTTAAAATAAAGAATAAATGAATGGATGGACGGATGGATGGAGGATGGATGGATTGTTAAGAATGACAAATTGTTGTTTGAATATCTGTTAGGTCCAGGACTTTCTTGAAACTCTTGCTATGAGTGGAAGATTTTCAAAATTGAGAATCCTGCATTCCCAAAGTAGAGCTGAAGAGACTGGATTTTCTCCAATCTCCTGTAGCCTGAGAACACAACATGAGAATACAACCATGTTGCCTAAGTTTCTCTGGTCAGACCCGCACAGATTCCACAGCCACACAAGCCACACAAGGAAACACCATTGCATGGCTGCACATAACCAAACAAATCCGATGGCAATTAGCAGAAGCCACAGTGACTTCACCATAGTTGTCAAATGGAGTTCCTGGTACAGAGGAGCAAGGGGCAGTGACGGTACACATAACAGACTAGCAGAGGTGGTTTCTCATTAGCTGCCTCTGTGGTTGTGGTTTAGGGCATGATTCCATGGGGTTTGGCCTTGAATCTGGTTTTGCAGCCCTCCCAAGACGTCTGTGATCTATTCAATATTCCTTTAATTAAACCTCTATATACAGCTAGAAAGAGTCCGCTTCTATTACTTATACTTAAGAGCCAGTTAAGATCCAATAAAATAGCATGAGGCCACAGGACTGCATGGAACTGGTTGGAACTGGGAGAGAGAGAGAGAGAGAGAGAGAGAGTGTGTGTGTGTGTGTGTGTGCACGTGTGCATATGTATACACATGTGTGCACATGCAAGTGTAGGTATGTATTCGGAATCAAAGAGGAAGGAAACGGGTGTGCAGTGAGGCAGACGTGAAGTCATAAAGGGAATGAGGGAGTGGTAAACAGGCATCACAGGTAAATTTGCTGACTTCACTCTACATTTCTTTCTTCTATTCCAGTGAGACACTGCTGGTTCCTTATACTATAAGAATTCAAGGTGGTGGTCCATTTACAATCCCAACATTTATCCATTAAATTCATTACTTGTTCCTTCAATCTACCCTGAAACCTAATATTAATTAAATGCATACATTTGTGCTTTAAGTAAAAGCTGTTGTGAACAACCTCAAGTGGTACATAAATTCTCGGTCTTTCTCAAAAGTGTACATTTGAAGGCAAGCTCAGATTAACGGGACATCTAAGCTAAAAGAAAATGAGGCCCAGAAGGCTCAATTGTCTCACTCCAAGTAACGGAGTTTTGCCTAGTCAAAAGGTCTAATGTGATTGGAAAAGCAAGGGAGTCTTGGAGATAGAATTGCAAGAATATTCTGAAGCGAATGGTGCTTCTACTCTGTGACACCATAACCTTATGTGTGTGCTAATAAATATCGACTCAAAAAGAGGGAGCTGTCATAATCTTGGAAGAGACTCTCGAATAAGAGAGAATTTGGAGTTTGGCCCAAGAAATTTTAACTGAATACGTTTGTTTGTTTTCATAAAATATTTATCTCCACTAAAAGTTGGTGGACTGTCAAAAGACTGCTTCCTAGAGGACTGCTTTTTCTAGTGGCTGATACTTGTACACATTCACACGTCAGTTTTTAAATTTTAAAAACCAATATTTCAAGCAACCTGCCGTGGCTTGCCAATCTTTATCAAAAGTGCCTTCTCTGAAACAAACGAACAAAACAAGCATTAATATTTGAAATGCCTTGATTTAGGATTTTTCAAGTTGGCTCCTTGGTGATGTGAAAGTGGTATACCTATGAGGCAATTGACTTTCTCTTGCAATTATGCTCACAGTTGAAAGAAATGTAATTGAGGCTAGCATAACTGCTTCTGGATGTTTTCAAGGTACTGAAAAGACTAGCTGGAAATGAAGGGTTGACCCTTTCTGCAGCCTGAATAACTGGAGGTTCACCGTCATCTGAAGCAGCAACAGCCAGCTCTTCTTTTAAAACAAGTCCATTTTTCAAGCTGTTGTCGAGATTGCTATAGATCCTGGGGGCATGGCTGAAAACAAGATCATAATTGAGCAGTAGGAGGTCTGCTTATCTCTCTGGGCAAATAGCTGGCAGAGGACAGGGGACCCAGACTGTGTATATTCAAGGAACAATGCACCTGCTTGGAGGCCAAAATCATTTTAAAACTTATGAGTAAAAGAGGTGGGAAGAAATGTGTCCGAATGTTCTTCTGTTTGCTGACTTAGGATTTGATGTGGGGGTGGAGGCCAGGAGGTTCTATGGGGTAGGCAGAAAAGCATAATTAAAACTATTCATTTCGTTAAAAAAAAAAAAAATCTGCTCTATCTTCCCAGCGGGTCTTGATCTCTTTGTTACACTGTATTTGGAAAGTTCTATTGAAATGTCATTCAGGAAGTGCCACTCGGAGGCCTGGTAAGAAAAAAAAAAAAAAGGCTAGTTAGGGAATAAGAGGCAGTTGAAAGATAAAAGCATGCATGTTTTAAAAGAGTAATATTTCATTAGAAGCCTCTTACAAATGCTTGCTCAAACCTAAGCACTTGGACGTGGATTGAATCACATGATTTCCTATAAACAAAGTGAGATTTTAAGGAGTTACTAATTTTGCAGAACTACATGTTTGATTTTTCTTCTTCCTTCTTCTTCTTCTTCTTCTTCTTCTTCTTCTTCTTCTTCTTCTTCTTCTTCTTCTTCTTCTTCCTTCTTCTTTTCTTCTTCTTCTTCTTCTTCTTTTCTTCTTCTTTTCTTCTTCTTCTTCTTCTTCTTCTTCTTCTTCTTCTTCTTCTTCTTCTTCTTCTTCTTCTTCCTCTTCTTCTTCTTCACCAACATATTAAAAATAAGATTGTGCCAAAGGGAGAGCTGATATGTACCTAAAGAGGGGAAAAGGGACAATTATAAAATAATAATGCCCATAATTAAAATAAGTACAAACATGCATTTGGTGAGTATGTCGGGCATAATGAATCAACTGTTGTTGCGCTCTATGATTTTGTTCTCAGCTAATTGATGCAAACCTACAATTTGATTTTCTTATTCCTTTTTATGCCTCTAAATAACCTCTTTCTGCTGCTCAAGATCTCCCATGGACATCAAAGGGAAGGTCTTGTATACAAGAGGAGACACCAGCAGGACAACAGAGGAAAAGGAGAGTTGGGGTTGCAAGGACCACATTTGTTGGTGCTAATTTTTAAAGAATGCACACACAGTATGAATATATGTGTCATGTAAATATGTGATGATCCAGGAGAAATACCACGACCCCTGTGTCCCCCATCCATAAGAGCAAGACCTATCAAAGCTAGGTATTTCAAAAGTGGGAGAAATAATAGCAGCCTAGACATTGAAAATTACCAATTGTTTTCATTCTCTGAAACCATGTGAATGCAAAGCAAAAGTGATTCTGACAATTCAGAATAATGAATCAGTTCTTTAAGTTATTAAACAGAATATGGCCCATTTTCTTGTCTTCATGAAAACTGTGGCAGAGGGGAAGAAGAGTGGCTGGGAGAGGGGTGGGGAAGGGGAGAATCAGCTTTTTTAGTGATTTTGAGCTCTATTTTCCAAAGTTGATCTGGGTTCTACACTCTTGCTGAAATATGGAAGCAAGTGCCAACCTAGATAAATGGCAGCATAACTCACTTGCAACGCTTTCAATTATGATTATAATTAGACACTCAAGTAAATCAAATGTCTTGCCTGGAGTTTCTCTGTAATCCACAGAAAGAATAAAATTTCTTTTTCCTAAAGGAACTAATTTTCTGTCATGTAATCAATGTATTTAATGACAGAGGAAGTTGGAATCATTTCGCTTTCTAACATCAATAATATTTGTCCAATTCTAATGAGTGTGACATCGCATTAAAATAAATCTTATTGATCACTAGAACCTAAAAAGGCAGAGAAATCACTTGCAGCCTTTTAAGAAATAGATGTAGGAAGAATTTGAAAACAACTTTTTTGAGCTTTTCTAAAACTTGTTTGTTATTAGCAAAAACTGGATGCTTCTTTTAAATATTAGTCAAAAATTTTATAAACAATTCATTCAAAGTGACAAAGTTTGAAATATGCTTGTAGAAATAATCTTACTGGGATCCCTGGGTGGCGCAGCGGTTTGGCGCCTGCCTTTGGCCCAGGGCGCAATCCTGGAGACCCGGGATCGAATCCCACGTCAGGCTTCCAGTGCATGGAGCCTGCTTCTCCCTCTGCCTGTGTCTCTGCCTCTCTCTCTCTCTTCCTGTGTGACTATCATAAATAAATAAATAAAAATTTTAAAAAAAAGAAAAAAAAAAGAAATAATCTTACTGGTGTTACCATATATGAATAAAACTACATATATATTTCATCTGTGGTTTTGCTTATGAAAAATAACATTATTTCACCACTTTCTGAGGTAGCTTGTTCAAAGAACCCAAAATCTAGAGAAACGTCAAACTCCTGTGTTAAAAGAGAATAGCATTTTACACGTTTCTCATGTGGGTGCCAAAATCTGACACCAGTGGCATTAAAAAACTTAATCAACTACTTAAGTATGTTCTATACCGCAGTGTGTATAGCTTACAGCAGAGTAAAACAACTTAGGAAAACAGAGTGAGAAGTAGTGAGAGAATACTGGTTTCTTGTGTACCTTGAAGATGGTCTTCATTTATAATCAGGTAGGTTTTATGGTAACAAAATCAACTTGTGTAATCCCACTTGGAATTTAAAAGGGCTATTCAGGATATATATTTTAAATCCATGACATCAGGGACTATGATTTGACGGGGAATTATTCTTCGGAAAGGAAATACCCTAAACTTGTCTAGGAGAAATTTTGTAGGTAGGAATCAAGACAGTGTTTCGTTGTGGTTGTGAATCCTTTCAAAAGGACGGCACTCTGAATGTTAACCTCATCTCATGTATTCCCAAGATGTATGCAATTGCCTCAGAGAGGAGAGCTGGGTAGTGAGGTCTCGAGGGTTGAGATAATGACATAAAGTACGTCGCAACGATTATCCGTGTACTTTTCCAGGAGATGCATTATTTAAAACCTACCCAGGACTTCAAGAATGAAAGACAGAGGAATGTCCACTTTATAAAATTGCCATTAAAGTGTGATCTGGAGTTGAAGACAAGGTTAATTATTGGTCTTTAACCGGAGTATCATTCTAGTTTAATATCAGTGCCCGGGTCTTAAATATTGAAGCAAGTCACATTTTTCAGGGACAATTGCCTTTGAATGAAGAATGACAGAGCTCTGGTCTTTGCTGACCCTTACAACCCCTGCAGCGCAATCCATGGCAACTCAGTTACTACAGCAACCAAGGAACACGCACAAGAACAGGATAAGACCGTGAAATCTGATGTCATACTTTCACAGGATATAAATTGCAAATGATATTCTAAAGTAGATTTGGTAAGCGTGTGATCTACATTATAAATTAGCTGGAAGGGAGGAAGTTCCCCCAGGACCAAGAAGGATCTTATGGTCAAACATTCAGCAACACTTACTGATCACCTACTCTGCATGGCCTACAAAGACAAACAAGACCTAGTGTCTGAAGAGCTTTTCCCTTTTCGTCCTCACTCACTGTGGCCAGAAGCTCAAACTTAGTTCGCTACTTTTCTTAGAGCCTTTGTTGCCAAAGATAAAGTGAGTTATTTTGCAATGCTTCTGTTGGTTTAGCCAGCGTAATAACCAGATCTCATCAGACATTATCCAGACCTTTGTCATATTTCCAGGTCCCCTTCTGTAGAATCAGCTCTCAGTTTCCCATTCCCACCTTGGAAAACTGACTTAAGGATTTTCATGTCTTGGGCCCCCCTTTGAGAAAATAAGGCTTCTAATTAATCCTATCGGTGTTGCGTTCTTGAAGTAGTTGCAGTGACCTTCATCCAAGCATCTCTAGCCCTAGATCAATAACACATATTTGGACAAAAAAAGTGAGAAAGAGAACAACCAATGGCCTCAAGTTACTGGAGTTCTACGATTAGACCCTTAAAAGCCCATTTGCCATGTTATGCTTAGGACAGAAAAATAGAATTGGCTTTTGTGTTAAGACTCCATCAAGGGCTTTTCAAATAAACCTAAGATTTGAGCAGCAACAATCACAATGACATGTGGCTCTAACCTGCCATTGGCTCTGATCCGATTTGTCTCAAGCTCAAGACTCATGGCCAGCCTCAACTTTGCAACCCTGGAGACAAATGTCATAGCAGTCCTTCAACGTTTAACCTCTACAAAAGGGAACACCCAAGACTTTTGGGAAATAGGAAGGAGCAAAATTACTACATGTAAATTACCACATGTTACTGTTTCTCCAAGCTTGTCCCCAGATTAAATGTAGGTAGTTTTAACCACTGCATTTCTCTGTAGCCCCTGAATCCATTATTGGCATGATGAGGACATCCTCCCTTTCTGCTACCATCAGACGGATCACTACAGGCCCAACTGCTCTGCGCCAGGCTGTTTCCAAGCCAGGTAACTGAAAACAGCTCTTCCTTTCTCCTTTCCGATCTGTTCCATCACTGAGATGACCCTCATGTCACATATTTAAAGAATATAAAGGAAAGCATATTTGCACGTCATGAAAGGTTAGAAGCAGAAAATAATATCACCATCTGAGAGTCGGAGTCATTCCTTCGTTTATTGTAAAAATAGTTCTCCAGCATGTGATCACCCAAGCACCATGTGCTTTGGAACAAGACAGTCCTCAGAGACCCCCAGTTTGTGGAGAGAAGCAAGTACCAGGCATGTGAACTGAGCAGCAGTGAGCAGAACTGTACTGAGGATACACACAGGGCACCAGAGAGCGAAAGGCAGCCCACCCACTGCACATCTAGGGGAAGACGAGGTAAGGAGTCTGAAGGCAGACCCCTGAGCTCCCCCTTTGGGAAGGTGTAGACAGCTGTGTGGTGGTATAGGGCCACAGAAGGTGTGTCTGCAGGAGAGGGAGGCATAGCCACACAGTGAAGGGTTACCTTGAGAAATTAGCTCCTCACCCCCTCAGGAAACTAGGGAGCCTTTTCTAATAATACTCTTCCTCCTGGCCTACACACAGCCCCAGCACAGTTCCAGCAGCTCTGGGATCGTGTTGGCTAGCCATTGCTACAAAAGAGATTACCCAAGAACTCAGCATCCTGAAACAACCACCGTTGATTATGTCCCAGTTTATGTGGCTCAGTCAGTGACCTCTGGCTCCAGGTTGTAGTAGTCTGGCTGGACCGAAGGGATGGTGCCAGGAAGTCACTGCAGGATGTTCCCACAAGCTCACTCCATGGGTGAAGTTGCTTCCACTCCAAGTGAGTAGCCCAAGGGAGAGCAAAACACACACTCAAGATGGAAGACACCCAAGCCAAAGCCTCCCAAGTTCGCAACCTATCTAAAGAAGTAACATCTCATTGCATTTGCCACCTTCTGTTTGTTGGAAGTGAGTCACTGGGCCCAGCCCACAGTCTAGGGGACAGTGTTCCCAGGGTAGGAAATACCTGGAAGGCAGGGGTGCCTGGGGGCTACCTAATAGGCTGCCCAGCACAGGGACGGTTCCAAGCTTGCATCTGAGGCTGGCCACACCATGCCACACTGCAGGAGCAGAGAGGACAGAGGCCCCATCCTTGAATCACACTCAGAATACCAGCGACATTTCTTGTGCAGTTATTGGAAGCCAGGCACGGTATTATAAACTCATGATTCTCTAACTCTTAGAACAACCGTGTGAGATAGGAAGTATCATCTCCATTTTACAGTTGAGAAAAGTCTGATTAATGTACCCAAGGAAAGACAGCCAGCAAATGCGAAGAGTATTACTAGAATCGGGGTTCGGACCTGACCTACATCTCTCTCTGTCTCAAGCCCACTTGTGCCCATGGCCTCAGTACCCTGCCTGCTTCTTCTGGCTTGTGTTCAACTGTGCTCTCCCCAAGCACTGCAGAACCCAGTACATCACTCATGATGCTCTACAGAGGGAATCGTAATGTCACAGAGAAACATGTCAAACAGGACCTTACGACAGTGGTTCCCTGCCCTCAAGATTAGATGTGACAGTGCTGATGCTTTCATCACGGCTGAACAGTACAGAAAGTTGCCCATGAGCTTGCTGAGCCTCAGGCCCACAGTACTGAGCCTGTCATATGTGATCCCTTCCAGGTCGAGAGCTCCATCCTGTCGCCTGCCTGTGCTCTAAGCCGCACCGTGAAGCCGACGGGACGCACAGTTTATAAAAACTAGTTGTGCATTAATGCCAAGTTTCTGGGAAGAAGACTGACAATTGATACACAGAAATTTCATTCGAGATCCAGTACAAAAATATAAGTGACATCCACACTGAATGTACATGGAAATGTGTAGAGTCACCAGTAAAAGATGGCTGTGAGTGAGCTATGAAGAGTCAATTTTTAAAAAATAGGGTCAAGTAGTCATGAAAGCACTTAGCCAAGAAGCAGAGAGACACCGCCTCCGTCTGATTGCACAGTTCAAAGATGAAACATGTTTAAATTTGTTCTATAATAATAGCTTTTATTTATATTTATTCCAAAGTACTCAAAGTACTTTGTGAAATTATTTCATGTCCAAGAGGTAGGAGGAGATAGGTGTTATTATCCTGAGGTTGCGTGAGGGAGCTAACCCTCCTGAGTGTCCTGGGCCAGTGTCCCGTCACCCCGCGCTGGCCCCGGGGCCCCTCTGGACAGCCAGGGTGGGACACCCGACCTAGCACTGACTGGAAGCCACTCAGCATCTGCCAGAGGAGACGACGCTGTCATAGCGTCTCCATGAAAAGAGACAAAAGCTAAACTAGACCCCAAAGCGAGAGTAGGTGGAAAGGGAAGCCAAGGAGAGGGAACAGCATATGCTAAAGCTCAAAGGAGGGGAGCCAGGTACACGTGGGGAACGCTCATGAGCTCTCTGCTCACCGTAGCTCACTTCTACCCATCTTAGCACAATGTACACATTGCTGCATTTTGCCTTTTGTTTGGTTATTTACTACTGTTGTGTTTTTGTTTAACTTTTACATTTAAAAAACTCTTGTTAGTGGAACTACACCCTGATGTTTCCTGGAATGGCTATGGTGGGCAGGCTCTAGGTCACAAAGCTCTAACTGTCCTCTGAAAAGATATTTTCCAGGATTGGAACTTGTTCTTTATTCTGTTTCCTGTGATGAGAGGCACTTCCTGGCCTTCCCATGACTACCTTCTTGTAATCCTCTCAAGGTGAGTCCTTGCAGGGCTCCTTCCCTGGACTGCCCTCTCAGATCCACCACCCACTAATCTCTGTTATTCCTGGTGCACAACGAACACAAGATGAGAGGTCTTTGTAGGCCACCCCAGGTCAGCAACCTTTTTTTTTTTTTTGAGGAGATTATCTCAGGAAAAAGAAAAAAATCTATCAAATATACAAATCATTTCTCAGCAAAAAGTATCTTTTCCCTGAAAAATAAATATAAACTGGCCTATCATTCAATTTGGGGTCATTTTTGCAATATAGAACATTGGATGATTTCTCCTTTTTAAAGGAGAAATTGTACCATTGACTTAGTGCAAAAAAAGAAAAAAAAAATCTAAAGGATAAAATTAGATTTAGTGGTGTGCAACAATGTTTTTTTTTTTTTTTTCCCCAGCTACTGATTTACTGTGTTACAGAAAAATCAAATAAAGGTCAAAGAACTTACACAAGATTAAAAATGTGTCTAAAATAACATAACCTGACTTATATACTACCATGGAAAGTTGTCTAAATTATTTACTTAAGAAGCAATCAATCAATCAATCCCCAAAACCCAGTTGAAATGTTCCATTCTGGTTAAAAAAAATCATTATAATTTGTATGTGTTTTTACTTTTTTTTTAATTTACTTTTTTTAAATCTGAGGAACAAATATCGAACCGTTAACAGTAGTCATCTCTGGGAAGGAGGTTCTGAGAAATATACTTTTTTATATTACAAATTTCTCTATTGTCTAATTTTTTTTAATGAGTATATGGGTTTTTTAAAAGATTTTATTTATTCATTCATGAGAGACACAGAAAGAGAGAGGCAGAGACACAGGCAGAGGGAAAAGCAGGCTCCCTGCTGAGATCTTGATGTGAGACTTTCCTTGTAGGACCCTGGGATCAGGACCTAAGCCAAAGGCAGATGCTCAACCACTGAGCCACCCAGGAGCCCCAAGTCTGTGTTTTTAAGCATCAGAAAAATCAATAAGGAAAAAACCATTCATACTGTCTGCCAAACTCCTACTTAGCACATGTTCCTTCTGGTCTTTGGGGTAGAGGTGGGATCATTCAAGCATTGCTTCACATTGTGTCTATGCGAGAAAGGGGCCCTGTGAGGCTCCATGTCCCAGAAGGCTTCCCTCCTGCTCAGGCAGGTGTCTACGTTCCCCAGGAAGCAGCCCCAGCGCTGGCTGCCAGCCTGGGAGGGGAGATGGCTACGTGCCACTCATCCCTGCGAGCTTTGAAAGGGGCAAAGCAAAGGGAAGCCAAAACCAGAGGGCCCTTCTAGACTATGGCCTGACAGGGACTCCAGTCTTGAGATCAGCCTGGGAGGGTCTCTGTCCCTCTTAGAACCTCTCACGCTAGCCAGGCATGAATCCAGGGCTCCAGGGCCGGGTGGCCAGGTTTGGCTGCTAAAATCCAAACACTGATGGTCTTTCCCCACCTGGGAAAAGAAAAAAAATGTGTTTTAAGCTTTTCTCTCACAATAGTTCTTAAACCTTTGAACCTGCTACCACTTGCCCTTCTTCTAATTTTTTTGTGAAAATGGTACCTGCTTTAAGACTAAATTATACGTTTGTTCTAAGCTTAACGTGTGAGTATTTTGTGCAGTTTTACAAAACACAGAAGGATCTCTTGGTGCATCGCTACCCCACCTGTACCTGAACATGCCTGAGCCAATGCCACTGCCAGAAAGGTGCTGGGTCCCCCGCTCCCTGGCCTGGGTGCCCTGGTCACGAGGAACGCGGCAGCCCTGCATCTATGCAGGTGGTCGCCTCTGCCTGGACTCCTCCTTCCCCGCTTCCTTCCTCATGGCAGACCCTGATCGACCTCCAACTTCTTTGGGACACTTTACTCTGTTTTTTCCCCCAAACTATGAGGCCCTTTCTGCACCGTTGTCCGCAGCACCTGGCACATGCCTCTCCTTAGGAGACTTTTCACACTGCAAACACTTTTACTTATTGTCTTCTCTCCCTGACTAAAGGATGGGTCCCTCAGAGGCAGACACAGCACCTCTTCACTCTTGTTCCTTGACACAGGGGCCGCAAAGGGTTTGGAGCACTCGTTGGAGTACTGAGCACTTAAGTAATGTCTTAAGAAATAGGGCAAATGTTTAAGCCAACCCTGTCTCTAACCCAACTAAGCCAAACCCTACCCAACTCTACTAGCATCTCACTAGGAACTTAGAAGGAAGGGAGAGGATGGGATGAGAAGAAAATTGTTTCCAAAGCATCTTTCTCTGCCTTTCTAAGCCTACCCAGTTGAAATGACCACTAGAGTTTGCTTAGTAGCTTGCATGATAAGGTTTCCCCACCTCCACATTTTATGGTCTCATTTCGCAAATACTTATGGAACACCTATCATGTGCCAATCACTATGCTGAGTCCAGTGAGTAAAATATATGGTAGGCGGTAGCCTCGTGGATCGACAGACAGGGATCAGTGGTCACACATATATACTGATAAGCCATAACAAAGCCACCCATAAAAACTATATGCATGGGTAGCCCGGGTGGCTCAGCGGTTTAGCATCTGCCTTCAGTCCAGGATGTGATCCTGGAGACCTGGGATCGAGTCCCACATCGGGCTCCCTACATGGAGCCTGCTACTCCCTCTGCCTGTGTCTCTGCTTCTCTCTCTGTGTGTGTCTCTCATGAATAAATAAATAAAATCTAAAAAAAAAAAAACAAACCTATATGCATAAGAGAAGGTCCTGGCCTGGTCTGGAGGATGTTGCTGGGCCTAGCACGAAGAATGAAAGGAGTTTGCTACGTGGCATGGCTGCATTGGCAGCATTCTGGGCGGGAAGGGCACCATGTCACGAAGCTTCAGAGGTGGAGCAGACCAGGCGTGAATGGGGAGCTCGGTGTGCCTGGAGAGAAAAGACCAAGGGAGGGAAATGGGTCCCAAGAAGAAAGCAGGAGCTGATGACTCTGGGCCTGCTTGGCTGTCTCAAGGGCAAAGGGAAGCCACGGAGGGCTTTGGGCCTGGGGATGGCACCGTCAGATGGCTATTCTGAACATCTCCAGCCACTGCATGAAGAAGCAAAGAAGACATAGTGGGTGCAAGAAGACTATTTCAAGAGGCCAGGCAATGGAGGGTGACAGTTTAGCCCACAGCAGTGGTGATGGGGAGGAAAGAAGGAAAGAGGTAAGTGACATTCTTAGAAACCAAAGCCAGTAGGACTTGGGGATGAGCTGGGTGCGGGGACAGGCAGAGACCTCTGGCCCACTTACTGAGACAAGTGATCCCGGGAGACTCTAGGGCCTTTGTGACCTGTGGGGTCTTTTGGACACCCCCACAGGGTTTGGTTGTCTCTCACACTTGCTGCAAGAATGCAGAGGAACCGTGTCTCCCGTTCAGGTCTCAGCACAAGCATCTCAAAACCAGGAAGGATTTGGAGATTTGAGGACAAGAACAATGCCTTTCTTCATGCCTCCCACTTAAGCTAAAGCCCACGTTAGGCTCCTTTGTCTTGGTAAAACACGTCTTTATGGGATGTATCCATGGGGTGTACTGCCAATGAGACTAGCAGCACCTGCCAAAGCAAGGCACAGTGAGCATGGCAGGAGCTGCAGAGCTGGGAAAGGCAGCCCACAGGTCACCTACCGACACGCGTGCGTGATGGCACCCTCTCACTATATTATGTGCACTATAATATGTTATATTGCACTATATTATGTTGTATTACTCAACTTTGCTTCTTATGGTTTTTAGGTACATCTACTTTTCCTTACTTGAATATAAGTTTTTTAGGGTCGAATCTTTCTTTTTCATCCTTATTCCTCATAAGACCTAGAAAAATGCTCTATGTATTTTTCTGCTCCCTCTCCATAAAAATGTTCCCTCTCCATAAAAATCTGTCCAGGGATTTGGAATGGGGCCTCTGGGCAGCTAGGTCATTTAAGCATCTGACTCTTGATTTCAGCTCAGGTCATGATCTTGAAGTCGTGGGATCAAGCCCTGGGTCAGGCTCCATGCTCAGTGCAGAGAGTGCTTGACTCTCTCCCTCTGCTCCTCCCCTGCTCATGCTCTTTCTCTCTCTTTCTTTTTTTTTTTAATAATAAATTTATTTTTTATTGGTGTTCAATTTACCAACATACAGAATAACACCCAGTGCTCATCCCGTCCAGTGCCCCCCTTTCTCTCTCTTTCTCTCAAATAAGTAAGGAGAGAGAGAGAGAGAGTTGGAATAATGATAGCTAATTTAGCTAAATATCCAGAAAGAGGCAGTAAAGCAGTTTCTCCTGAGTTATTAGTATCAGCTAATCAGCAGCTTTGCCTGTGACCTTTAGAATCCTAGAGAAGGAGGTGTTCACACACTGAGTTACTCGTTTATTCACCCAACAAAGCATTGCACACCCACTACGGGCAGCACACAGAAGGGGAAGGAAAGGTCTTTCTCCCAGGAGTAGCCTATGACATGGCTGGCAGCCACCTTCCCAGAGTGTTGGCTTGGCCTGGTGAGTCCCTCCAAACTAGACAAAAACCACATCCTCTGCTAAACAGGAAGGCAGGGAGAAGGCATTTTTTCCTTTTCAAATGCTCTGATGCTCTGCTTTCCAAAGCCAGAACACAAGAATTGGCTCACCTGCATTGTTGAATGTTCATGTGAGAGATACTTAAACTACACAGAAAGATGGTTCCGGAGGAGAGTCAGCATAAAAATTGAAATGGACTGGAAGGCTCTTGTCCAAAGTTGCTGGTGAAACCAAGGAGAGGCATGCACCCCTCCCTGTTTCCTGAGGGATTCTGAGATCCTCTGTATGGCCATTTTGTCATCCTTCTGTGACTAACCCTCTGTCTGGCAGCACATCGCTCTCACTGCCATCAGGACTGGGGGGAGGATTCAGAACCCCCACCCCGTGGGGCAGGGGTGGGGTCGGAGGGTGGGGAGGGCTCCCACAGCAGCTGCAGAGGGAACATCCCCCCCCCCTCCGGGAGGCTCGGTGCCCTCCTCTATGGCCACAGGCACCAATGTGCAGGATGCACCTCCACCTGAAAGCAGAGCCTGACTCTGCTGTAGCCACAGAGCCAGGGTCCTGGGCTAGGACCCCCTCACCATAGACCTTGCGCACGGGAGCCAATTCCTTCCTGCTCGGTCTTCTCAACCGTTCCACAGAGATGGAAGTTTCACCCAACGCCAGAGAGCTGCGAGGAGAAATAATACAAGGCTATAAAATCCTTCTGCACGTAAGAGCATTTTGTAGTGTATAATAATTTCCACGGTCATTAGCATTATTTCAAAGTCACGTAGGAAGTAGTGGTCTACCAAAATTTCTGAACTTGGGATAATTAAAGAATAATGAAAGAGTCTTGCCCTGGGCACCTGGGCATCCATGTTGGACGCACACTGAGCAAGGTTCAACTAAAGTGCTGGTTTACTTTGGAAAATGACAGACTTGTTTTTCAAGGTGTAATGGTTTGTTGCGACAGCCTGCAGAAGTGAGCTGGGCAGTGGGGGAGCAGCGATTCATCCTTCATCAGTTCAACCCTCTGTCTCTCGTGCTGGCTGGTTGTTAAAATGAGAGTCTACGCTGGCCCAGGAATGTTGAATTCTTCTCATATGTGTATTGTTATTTTTATACTTTTGATTATTTTCTTAATCTACTTTCCAGGCTTACTTATTTTATCAGCTGAAAAGCTGGAAACTATCCTTATGACTAAATACTTTGCTGTTTATTATTTTACTTATTTTTTTTAGCCAAACCCTATGATAACATTTTAATTTGATAACGTTCCATTAAACACATTAATAGGAGATGGAAAAATCTGAGAATTAAGGAATGTTTTAGCAATTTTTGGTAAAATGCATCCTCTAACATAAAAAGTATTATATTTAAATATGTATAAAAATGTATTCTCTGACATAAAAACATCATCATTTGTGAGCTTTAGTAAAATCCGTGACAAATGATTGATAGTAACAAGCTGTAGGTGCAACTACCCACACGTTTTGAAAAGTATAATCTAGAAGCAGTATCGCATGGACAGTGTTCTGGGATGGTAGTATGAAAATTAAAAACTTCAATGCCTTGTCCTAAGAAATCAGATACCTTGCCTTCACTTCTTCATAAAATGCGTAGTGGAAATAATGTTACTATGAGGTCATCATAAGGAACTAAGGATAGTAAAAATTAGCCCATAAATGATGCCTAAATAAGTGCTTAGTTAGATCTTGGGTTTTAAACACATTTTATAGTACAAATCAAACTAAAGGCACACACGCTTTCACATGTAATTTTTAAGATATAGGTAATAATCGGACTGGATCATGTGAACTGTAAGATGTAATAATTATTCTTCCAAGAAAGGGAATAATAACTTTAGAATTTAGGCTAGTATCTTCTTGATGGCAAAGATTTCGATCAAGAAGAAAGAGAAATTCAAAATAACTATTTACGAGTGATACTGACCCATGTAAAGAGATCTTACCATGAAGATAATCACACTAAGCCATCTTAAACAGGAATCCTTGTATTTGGACTTTACTAAGGTCAATAGTATTTCTTTTGTAAATTTATATTCTCTTCTACACATTCTTCTAGTTGGTGAAACTACTGAGGGACTCGAGTCTTATGGTTAATTTTTAGAAAGTAACTATGGAAGCAATCGACATCTGTGCTGGTATCTGAAAATAAATGTTGAGCAGAAATCCAGAAAACAATAAGATTAAGTAATATTTACATAATGGGTCTAAATTAACCACATGTACAAATGTCTTGAATTAAAGTGGCAAAAACTTGAAACTAGACGTTTGGATGCTTTAGAAAAGCTTAACACTTCTTTATCCCAGACATTTTCTGTCTAAACAATTTGTTTTAAAATAATTAGAAAAGGAAATGAATCTTTATTAGCCATATATATGCATATATATAAATAAACACACACATACATTTTAAAAATTTAGCCACAATCCATTTCTCATGTGGTATTGTGAAATTGTTATCCTGCTCTATAAAAACTTTTTGTGAACAGAGCTTAAATAAATATTGTTTAATATAATACCAGATGTTATAAAAGTTTCACTTTACTTTGGGGATTGGCATTGCTTAGTCACTACCTTGTTCAAACTACTAAAACAAGTAATACTGGCAAAGGCAAAACAACGGAGACAATGAACAGATCAGGTGGTTGTGAGGCGTTGGGGGGAAAGGAGGGATGAATAAGCAGAACACAGAAGGTTTTTAGAAAGATGAAACTATTCTGTATGATTCCACAGTATTAGATACCTGTCACTGTACCTCTGTCCAAACCATAGAATGCACAACACTAGGACACCTGGGTGGCAGTCGGTTGAGCGTCCAATTCTTGATTTCGTCTCAGCTCATGAGATCGAGCCCCGATTGGGTTCTGTGCTCAGAGTGGAGTCTGCTGGAGATTCTCTCCCCGCCAACTCTCTCTCTCCCTGCACCTCCCCCCGCCCCACTTGCGGACACTCACGCACGTGCTCTCTCTCAAATAAATCTTAAAAAAAAAAAAAAAAACGCATGATGCCAAACATGAACCTTCATGTAAAGTATGGACTGTGGGTGATGAAGACCATCAATGGAGGTTCATCAGTGAACAAAGCGCAACTTGATGAAGATGTTCATAATGAGGGGCCTGGGCTATGCGTGTGAGGGTGCAGGATGTTTATGGGAAGTCTCTACCTTTGCTCAATTTTGCTGTGAATCTAAAACTACAAAATAAAATCTGAAAAAAAAATCTGTTAAAATGCTTATCTATTACAAGTGTGTCCAATAAAATCTTTATGTTTCAAATTTCTATATATCTCTTCTATTAAGGACATAAGTGCATATAACCATCTGATTGAGAACAGCTGGTAATTTGTTTTTTCCTCATGTCTTTCTGAATATTTTTTAAAAGATTTCATCTATTCATTTGAAAGGAAGAGCATGAGCAGGGGGAGCAGCAGAGGGAGAGGGGGGAAGCAGACTCCCCACTGAGCGGGGAGCCCGAAGTGGGCTGGATCCCAGGACCCTGGGATCATGATCATGACCTGAACCCAAGGCAGACACTTCACCAACTGAGCCACCCAGGCATTCCCTCTACTGAACATTTCAAAAAGTTATCTTTCTGAAGCCAAAGATCTTGAAATACTGGCTTTTCCAAGTCCTATATTTCTGTGGACCTAACTCCCCTTCTTGATGGGCTTCTGTTCACCGTGGAAAGCTTCGCTCCATTCACAATTGTTACACAAATATCTTGTGAAGCCATTTTCTTCTGTTACTTCCTCCCCACTGTTCCGACCCAGCGCCAGCCTGCACTTCCGAAGGAGAGTCCAGCAAAGAGGAAGAAGGAAGGACAGGCAACGCACCTGCTGGGTGCTGGGCACTCCCAGAGACTGTGGGTATGTGTTGAAAGAATGGATGAACGAATGAACTAATTTCTTATCTATTCCCATCCGGTCCTGGACTTCCCCGTCAGTCGTTCATGTTCTGCTAATCTTAGGCAAGATTGTGAAATAAGCCGAAGTGAGCATCCTGTCCCACAAACCTCTAGCCATTCTAACCCCCTTCTTCCCAGTGTTCAAGGTCACGGCACTACCTTTCTGTGGCCACTCTGGTCCCCAGTCGTGCTGGGTCAGTTTCCTAGGGCTGCCAAGTACCTCAAACAAGGGGCCTTAAAACAACAGAAATCACAGTTCAGAAGGCCTAAGCCAAAAATCAAGGTGTCTGCAGGGTATTGGTCTCTCTAGACTCTGAGTGGAACCCTCCTTTGTTTCTCCCAGCATCGGAGGTTGCTGACCAACCTCGGTGCTCCCATCTCTGCCTCTATTGTCACGTGACACTCTCCCTGCATGTCCTTGCTTCACAGGACATTTTGTCTTTTTTTTTTTCTTTTTTTTCTTTTTTTATTTATGATAGTCACACACACACACACACACACACACAGAGAGAGAGAGAGAGAGAGAGAGAGAGAGGCAGAGACACAGGCAGAGGGAGAAGCATGCTCCATGCCCCGGGAGCCCGACGTGGGACTCGATCCCGGGTCTCCAGGATCATGCCCTGGGCCAAAGGCAGGTGCCAAACCGCTGCGCCACCCAGGGATCCCCGACATTTTGTCTTCTTATTGAGGCTGGAGTAAGGGTAAGGTCCACTCCGATGACTTCATCTTGATCCTGTTTCCATGCATCCATAGGTGCCAGGTTTAGGACTTTGGGAATATCTTACTGGGGGACACAATTCAACCCGTAACACAGGCCTTCCCCTCCTGGGAGTGCCCCATGCTTCCAAATGCCTCCTGAACAAGCATGATGATCTCTAGGATGGTGGCAGCAACGACAACTAACAGAATGAGAAGAGGGACTTCCTGATGATAATGCAGAACACCTTAATGTCTCTTTATTCCAGAAGTGCTCATTCTGAGCAAGTTTGTGCCCGACAATGAGAACAGGAAACAGCTCTACATCTTGATTGTATTCAAGGTAACAAATATTTCTCCTGTAAGGTTCCAATTCCCTAACTTTGGCTACTTGTTGCCAAGGAAAGATTGAAATTTGGGAAAACTGGTGTTCTTATCCAATGATGTGAAACTTTGCGGTAAAATGCTAGGTTTTGCAGCATGAGGCTGGATGGGTGTTTCAGGCACACACCTGGCATTCTGCTCACTATGCCGTGAGGTCCACCACCGAGTCGGCCTGTAGCTGAGGTCCGCGTTCGCAGTTCCTACCGGCTGCTAGTGTCTGAGCAGAGCAAACCTCCAACTCCTCTCTTCCTAGCCTCGTCAGTTCTACATTCCTCAGCAAGTTTAGGTGAGGAGGTAAGATGGCTTCAGGAGGCTCGTTCTACAGGCTTGGGGTACATAGGCTCCCGTGAAGACACAGGTAGTACTTGTCACAGTGTCAGATGTCACAGTTTTTATACATTGAGAACACAGCGAGAGATAAGTAAGCGATATTTCAGCCCCCACCTGCCTCTCTGCTTCATCTGACAATCATGAAGACCTCATCTGTCCCAGTCATATGTGACCCTGTCCTGGCTTTCCTGCAGAGTCCTATATGTGGAAGCTTTTCATATATATTAGCTGGCTTTCACCCCTGGTTGACAGGAAAATTCAGGAAGAAAACATTTTCTATTCCTTTAAAAGAAATTCTAAACAAACTTTAGCACACTTTTAAAAAGGTATGAGAGTCTAGAAGATTGAGAGCATTATACAGATGGGTAAGGAAGCGGCCGAGGCCCCCATCTAGGGAGGCTGCAGGGTGGAAGCCAGCCCAGTGAGAGTCGGGGGGAGAAGGAGTTCCCAGGCAGCTGCCCCGCCGGCCTGAGCCGAGTGAGGAGTGCCGGCCAGGCTGGCGCTGAGGCTCTGGGAGAGCGAGCTCCTGCCAGTGCTGAGAGTCGTGTGGACCTGTGTATCCACATCACGTGGATGTCTCTCCGATCCGATCCACGTATGTAAGAGGGCTGCAGGGAGGAGAGAACACATCACTATTTCTAAGTTGAAATAACTTACTGCTTTTGAAGGAGGTGACCATAAACACCATTAGGTTTTAAAATTTTTATTTTGTTCTGTTTTTACCCGTTTTTCTCTACGTGGGGAGAGCACAGGCCAATTAATATGTGAAAGAATAATGTTTTCACCAATTTAATTCATTCATTTATTCATGCACTGGATGCCCAGTCCAGGATGGGCTGCGGGAGAGCAGGTGGCAGAGCCCCAGGCGGGGAGGGAAGTCCGGGAGCAGCCCGGGGGAGGTCTGTGTCCCACGGGCCACCTCCACCTCGCCCACAGCAGCGTCCTGTGGCCATCCCCGGGTGCAGGGAGGGCCAGGAGACAGAGGGAGACAGAGCTGGTGGCTTCTCCTGCTCCCGCGGGCGTGCAGGAAGCAGGCGTCAGGGCAGGGGTCAGCGAACAGTGTCCCCGACAGGGCACTTGTAAGGAGGAGGTGCCTGAAACCGGCCTGGAAAGCAAGAAGGAAGCAACTTCTCCTGAAGACTGAGAGGAGGAGAGTTCTAGACAGAGGTCAAAGCAAGGACATAGCCCCGGCCTGGGCCTCCGCTTGGCTGGATCCAGAAACCCAGTGTGGCTGGAGCTTGGTGATGGCAGGGAGAGCAGAGGGAGCCGAGCTCTGACAGGTGGTCAGAGGAAGATCAGGAAGGGCTTGTGGGGTAAGGATTTCGGATTTTGTTTTTCTAAGTGTAATGGGAGGCAGCTAGAAGATTTTAAGGACCGGGTAAACTTATCCGCTCTGAGTCTGCGGAGTTCATCCTGGCAAGCTGCTGAGTGGATCGGCTTTGTCAGGGAGCAAAACTGAGGAAGAGAAAGCGATTAGGAGTCTCTCTCAGGACTGGGCTGGAGATGGTAATTCCATGGACTAGAGGAGGGAGAAGGTGCAGAGAGGCAGATGGATTTGGGACTTAATTTAGGGCCAAGTCACAGAACGTGCTGGTGGAGTTGAGTGTGTAATGGATCATCCAAACAGCGACGGTTTTGAGAATGCAAGATGAGCGTGCCTAAGCAACTGTCTCAGGCAAACCGAGACCCAGGGCAGAGGCGAGGAGGAGGGTGCCCATTGCAGGAGGGACAATCACTGGTGACATGGGGCAGGGAGTGGGCCAGGCTGTGAGTGTCTAAGTAAGGCCAAGTTTGAGGAGCCGTTTATCAGCCAGGACCCTCCATCCAGAGAACAGACCAGAAGGAGGTGGGTAGCTACATGAATGGATAGAGAGATACAGAGACAAGTAAACTTCTTTTAAGGAATTCAGTCCAGAGGGCAGGTTAGCAGGCTAGAAATTTAGGCAGGATTTCTATGGTACTCTTGAGCAGACTTCTTTCCTCTCTCAGAGTCCTCATTTTCTGCTCTTCAGGACGTCAACTGATTAGATGAGGCCCACCTGAAATATTGGCCTTCCTTTAGAGTCAACTGATTGTAGAGATTCACTACATCTACAAAATCCTTTACAGCGACGCCTATGTATGCATTTGATTAAATAACCAGGTACTGTAGTCTAGCCACAGTGACACAGAAGATTGCTGCACCTGTAGGGGGGTCAGATAGAGGTGTGGATGTGCCAGTGAGAAGCTAGCTCACAGAAAGGGCTTCAATGAAGACATCCAACCTCTTCTAAAGCCAGGGAAGAGCATGAGACCCTCTAGAGACAGGGAGCACAAATATAGAGAAGGATGTATGTGGTTCAACCCCCACGTTCAATGTCGGAGGCAAGAATTGTGAACCAGCAGATTAGATTAACCTAAGACTGGAAACAAGAAAGGAAACCGGGAAACAGGATTTCACAAAACCAAGGGTAGAAACGGTTTCCAGAAGAAGGAGGTTGGGCCACTTTGTTAAATGGCCCAAGAATTTAGCCTAAGATGGGAAGTGGCACTAACCATTGGATCAGCAACACAGAGGACAGAGAATGAGGAGTTTGTTCAGAGGGAAACAAAGAAGGAGTCAGTTATGGGAAGGGAACAAGACCAGCGCCCATGCCCAGCCCAGGGGTTGGGGAGACTTTCTGAATGAAGTGAGGTGTAAGAACTGTAGGAACGCAGAGGAATTTTCATGACAAGTTAATGATCACACGCCTTAGCCCCTGGACAGCGGGAACCCCAGGAAGCAGGCTCACTGTGGGCAAAGAGGGATCCCTGGTGCCATGGGGTCGATGGCACAATCTGAAATGGTGAGGACACAGCCCTGGCTACTTCGGGAGCTTTGGAGACACACACAGTTTTTGATCATCCAGGATGCAGACTGTGTGGCATGAAATCTGGCTGATGCGGGCAGTTTGGCTGGTTGATGGCAAAGGTACCCATAGGGGAAAATGATTTTGCCTCAGCCAACAGCTCACATTTTTAACTCTTTGTCCCCCAAAGCTAGCCAATATGTGAAGGAAGCATTTTTATTATGCTCCTTTTATTTCTGGCCTTCTGGCTGTGAGTCTTAAGTTACTGGTGACCAGCAGCAGTTTCTATAGCAATGTCAAAGCCAACAGGGTTTAATGCGTGGAGTGTTGCTAAGAGTCATCTACTAGGCTAAGCAAAGTGGATCGTCAGGTGACACACTCATTTTGTATTGCCAAACTAAGAGCAGCCAAAGAGTTGAAAGAATAACCGAGAGATTTATCAGATGGAGGTTTGTTCCTTAACCTCCACAGAGGGAAAAAATGAAGATTTTGATTAAAGTAGCACATAAGCCTTAGTTCTTAGCCTCTCGCATCCCTTCGGCTGCCTGTAAAAGCATGCTGAGAAAGCCACATTTGTCTAAGGCATGGGGATGCTTTCTTGGCATGGGTTCCAGAATCATCCCGCACAGTGTGCTTGGTGGAGAGGTTGGGAAAGTGGGTTCATTTACACATTTTAGAAGAGTGATGGGTACGAAAGGAATGGAATCATTTCTTCACTTGGGCCATGGATAAATGCATCTGACAAGTCTTGATGTTTTTCACTTGAGTCTTAAAAATGTTGCCGTGGATTTGATGGTAAACACGATGCAATTTGAGAATGAAGTATGGGGTGATCCAGAGGGTCGAGATGAGGGGACACTGAGCATTTGCCAGCCCTGACCGTGGGTGGAAGTCCTAAAGTTTCAGGCAATGGGGAAAAGGCTAGTGATACTTTCCAGTTAGCCAGTAGGAGTGAGCTCACTGATGACACCAAGATGAAAAGTTGAAATCCGGGGAGAGAAAAGGAGCTGTGTGCTTTGAAAAAAAACTTCAGGTGGAAGAGGCAACACAAAGGAAAAACACTATTACAAAAACATGGAATTTCTGCAACTATATGAACTTGCCTTTTACGTTAAAAAAAAAACCACCAAAACTTTAGGAAGGTACAAAAAAAGAATAAAACAAACAGGGATACAGCCACTACCCAGATTCAACAAATGCCAACAATTGTGCCTCCTAATTTTTTTTTTTTAGAGAAAATAAGACATTTTGATAATGTGAGCTGTCCCTTCTCTTTTGCATCGTGTGCCATTCATGACCTCCTTTAAGATGATCATTACAGGGATTTGATGTGTGTACTTCCCAGCCATGTTATATGCACACATGTGCACACACACAGGCACACACATGCACATATGCATGCACAAAGTAGACAGTGTTGCTTTTCTCAGTGTACATATGTGTGATATTGCACTGCGCTATATAATTCTACACCTTGCTCTTTTGGGTTCCGTGGTGTGTCTGAGATCTATTCATGATGCTACACAGCCTTCTTATTTATGGCAATGATTGTGCGCCCATTTCAACCTCATTGTATGCATGTACCCAATCTAGTTGTGTCACTGCAACTGTTGTACATTCTTTTTAATCCCATTAGATGAACATTAAAGGTTTGCCGTCTGTCCTCGGTGCCGTGGTGAATACCCGTGTTCACACCTCGTTCTGAGCATCAGCCTGGATGTGTCTAAGAGATACACCTCAAAGCACAACATCAGTATCTGAAATGTTAACAACAATCACCAATTTGCTCTCTGAAAGTATTGAATCCATCTAGCTGCCCAACAAAACGCAGCTCTGGAAACGCTAACAGGTATCCACTAAGCAATACATATTTGTTACGCACCTACTCTGTGTTAGTTACGGTGAGGCAAAGGAAAGTAAACCACGGTGCCCCGGCTTCCCAGATCTCAAAATACACATGGGCAAAATGGATATAAACATATGGAAAAGCCTCTACCAGCACTGATAAAACCAGGGGACAGGTACAGATGGAGAGTGTGGTCGTGGCTTGCCGTGGTCCTTGCACAAGGTCAGATGGCAAGTGGCAGAGACCAGAGTGGGACTTGTGTCCTTATAGCCATCAAACATGGCTTGGAATTTCGAGATGCAAACAGGGGGACCCTGGAGACCCTATGCAACCCACAGACACAGTTCCATTGTTTTTTGTTTGCTTTTTTTGTTTCATAAACACGAGGCAACATGCTAAATTAATTCAGAGCATTCCTATGAAAATTCCTATTTCTGGCGACTGTGAGCACCTCATTCCCGGGGGGCCCCTGGCAGGCTGGGGGAGCAGGTGGCTGCAGCAGACGGAGCTTGTGCCGCCCCATCCACCAACCAGACTCACTGATGGGATGACAGGCAGGCAGCCAGTGCAGGTCCTCGCTGATCCCCCCCACCCGTCTTAGGGGCCCCTTCTGACCAGCCGGCATGGGGATACTATACGGATGTTATCTGCTCCCGGTCTACATAAAAGAAATACCCCACTGGATGCCTAACACTATTTAGTTCCCAAACTGTCAAATGTCACTCAGCCCGCACCTGGCTCCTCGGTCCATTTCTCCCACCCCCTCTGCTACCGCTCTCTCTCCGCCTAATCTCTGTTTATGCCTTCCCTTGTCATTCCAATTTGATGCATGATCCACCTTCTCCTCATCTGTGACCTCAGCTCTCCTCCTGCCTCTGGCTTTCATCTCTCTTCTTCGACTCTTTGATAAAACAAACAACCTTCCCGTCAACACCCATCCCAGGCCAGCCCCCTGGGACCCAGCTCCCATCAACAGGGCCTCACAGGCGGGAGGCCTAACCCACTTTGCTGCCAAAGTGTAATTTGTATTATTTTATTACAACTTAACTGATTTACTTATTTACTATTTTGGCTCACCTATTTGCAAATTATTGTCTGAAACAAATATTCAGAAGGAATGCAGTTGCAGCAAAACCATCCAAACAAGAAAAATAGAGTATAAATTAACTAACGAAGAGGGCAAGAGATAATTGTACCAAAAAAAGCTAAGGCTGACCCAGAATTAGTTCTGAGCTTCGTGGAAAGCATGGCAAAAACAAAAAAAGAACAATAAAAAATAGCTACAAATTAATGTAAGTTAAGTGCCTTAGGCATCAAACAAAAGAAGCATATTAGTCCATTTGGAGAAGAGTTTTTTTTCTGCAATTGCTAAGAAATAAATGAAAGACTTACTGAAGAAATGACTTTTTACAGCAACGAACCCCCCTTCTCTGAGTATTAAATAAAGCAGACTCTTCCCTCTAAGGAGAATTTCAACCCACAAAAACAGAGCATTTTAATGAACTAAAAAGATGCCTTTCCTCTTTCAACCTAAAAGCATTCTCCAGTGTTGTAAACATCAACGAAGCTGGAATGTTCCATCCCTGGGAATGAATGCTCATCCTGACCCCTTCTGTGGGCTTTGACATGATCTAATTTCACTGAATGCTACTATAACTTGCTAACTTTAATTACCACTTAGCACCTGAAAATTGATACTTTGAAGGCCACTAAGGAGGGCTTCCAAGGCTTCCTCTGAAGCGACACTATTTTTCTTGACAGGTCCATTGTGTGAAATAGACTCATCATTTCATTACTTCTGGACATCAGATTGCTGGGAGCCCGCGCTTGTCCCCCTCTCAGCGTGCCCGGGCCTGACAGCTCCTTTACAATGGTTTTGAAATTCCATTATCGCCAGTGACCCCTCTGACCTGCTCTTTGCTGGGCTGGCATCTCCCCTCTGCGGGTGTGGGGCTACCTTAAACCTTTCCCTTTTGGGGCCTTTCAAATCTGTTCTTTTAGAAGCCAAACTAGCTCTGGGAGCCAATGAGCAATGTATGGAGAACGTCTTCTTTTAACTTTCCCTACGTTGTCCAAGTAGACAGCCAGCCACCTCAGTGAATGATTCAGCAGAAAGGTACTGGTTCCAATCAAAGCTTTTTCCTTCACCCAGGAACCCATCAGAATGGGATCACAGGAGGCAATGCCAGATATTCAGTGGCCTCGGGCACATGCCAACCTCATGGCCTTGCAACAAATGCCAGGCCCCTTGCCAGCATGAAGCGGGGCATTCCCGTGGCCCCGATTCCCCGATCCGGGCTGGCAGCATTGACTGATAATGTCATCAGAAGTATCAGCCATCCGGAGGAGGGAACCCAGAGTCCCGGCTGATGCTGGAGGCCTTCAGTAGCACTTCACTCTGGCCAGCCTGTCGGTTGGCATGGATGCCACTCTTCAGCCACCTTGAGGGGGCAACACAGCTAGATCCATGGAAAGAGACAGACCGTTTTATGAGAAGTTAACATGAACCAATGAGAGCAAGGAAATGGGAATCGAGAGAAAGAGGGGCTCTAGGGAAGCCAGCCATCCCCAAAGCTCCTGTCTCCGCAGACAGGTGAGAAGGCACGTTCAGATCCGTCTTTTCTATAAAAGTTGCAAACTCATCATTTTGTGTTCTGATCTTGGCCTTAAATATGGTTCCCTGCACTTTCCCCATATGCCTCTTTCTGAAATAATCACATGGATGCCTTGATAGTCTGGGATCCAAGACCAAACATATTTTAGACTAAAACACATTGATGCATTATTTTAAAAAAAAATTACCCTAACAACTGCTGACATGATTCTCCTCAATTTTCTTTTTATGCGTTGTCTTGGAGACACAACAATATGCATTGAGAGCTCCCCATTCTTCAGGAAACCTTGAAGGACTTTTGTCACTTTTTTATCAACGCACAGTGGAGGATGCAAGTAATCCTCACTCATCCCATAGAGAAAACATGGATTCTTTGCAGGTGTGTGGGCAGAATTCACAGGTGCTTCTGGAAATCTAATCTGGGCACAGGGCTTTCTCTGCGCCGGCACATGAAAGGCATGGGGCCCTTCACTCAAATCCACCTGCCAGCAACAATCCAGCCGTTGGCACCAGCCGAATGAGGACATACCCCCAACACGGGATGATTTTACCAAAGGAGAGATCACTCTGATTATGACTACCCCAATCCCATAATAGTGCGGAAGCTGGTCCTAGAATAATACGTGGCAAAACTTGTGTTTCTGACTTGGCACCAACAGAGCTTTTGAAACCCAGCATTCACCCCTTGAGGTGACATGTTCTGCAGCTGCCTGCAGAGGTGCAACCCTGGGGAGAGTAGAGGGATCCTCCCATATTGGGGGTGAAGAAAGAGCTGGTACTGACGAGGGGTGGGCCTTGCACTCATCAAAGCTGCTCCTGAGTATTCAGCTCTCCCTTTTGCAAACAAACTGAAGAATTGAAAGGCAGAAACCAGAAAATTCCAGAGTAGTAGTACTTATGTTTATTAATGTGAGCGCTCCACCTATGTCACTTAGTAAAAGCCAGTTTTCCTCCGGATTTTTTTTTTTATTTTTATTTATTTATTCACAAGAGAGGCAGAGACATAGGCAGAGGGAGAAGCAAGCTCCCTGCAGGGAGCCCCATGCGGGACTCGATCCCAGGACTCTGGGATCACGACCTGAGCCGAAGGCAGATGCTCAGCTGCTGAGCCACCCAGGTGCCCCTTTTCTCCAGATTCTACAAATCTATACAAATACATCCTTCCTTTTTCTTTCAGAAACCCTCAACATGCAGAAAATTAGTCTCTGCTTGACTGATTGGCTTTTAGGTTTGTTTTTACTCTTTTGAAGAAGAGCGTGGCCCTGGTCTTCCTGTGTCGTAAGGCAGAGGTGCGGGACACGTGCAGGGGCGCAGGAGCCCAGACAAGCCAGGAGGACAGAATCAAAAGTGGAGAAATGGGGACAACCAGCCAAGTTTTTAGTACATCTAGGTTTGATTGGACCTAGGAAATATTTGAACAGAGGGAAAAACCGAAGAAGAATTTTAAAAAATGTTTATTATATGACTTTTCATACACAATCAAAAGTAGAATGTTGCAATGAACCCCCATAGTCATCACCAACATTTAATAATTATCAAGATTTTGTCCTACTTGCTTTATCTGTACTTTTTTTTTCTTATTTTTTTTCTTTGCTCAAGTATTTTTTAGGAAATCCAGAAAAGCACATCACTGCTCTTTGAAGAGCACAGACTTTGAGTCTGACAAGCACATGGTACCCTAAGGCCATCAGGACACTCCACAGTACACATGTCTCTTGCCTCATCCACCGTCTCCCTTGTCCATAAACGAGTTTCACCAACTGTCTCAAAAATGTCCTTTTACAGTTGGGTTGCTCAAAAGAGGTCCAAACAAGGTCGATGCATTATATTTGGCTGTTATGACTAGTAAATCACGTGGCATCTGGGGCATCTGCCCTGTTTCTTCATTTGCTTGCTTTCCTCAAATACTTGACTCATGTGAAAATCCCTCGCTTTGCCTATGAAAGGTCTCACATTTTGGATTTGTGTTTGCTTCCTTATGCTGTTTTTTTTTATTACAGTCTTGAGCCTGGATGACTATAAGAATTTTAAATACATCGGCAGAAATAAGGAAATTTCAAGGAGAATATTGTAGGACAAACGTAGTAAGTTCTATTTTGTTGGTTTTCTTGTACAAAATTTATTTATTTTTAAGGGAGTTTTAGTTCCAAAGCAAAACTGAGGGAAAGGTGTGGGGATTTCCTATAGCATGGATGCCGAACCATGGATCTTTGGCGAATGTTCTCTCCCCATCTGTGCCTTGTCTTTTCATGCTCTTGACAATGTCTTTCACAAAGCAGCACTTTTTTTTTTTTAATGATGTCCAGCTTGTCTGTTTTTTCTTTTATGAATGGTGCCCCTGGTTTTGTACCTAAAATATCCCCGACAAATGACAAACCAAGGTCATCCAGTTTTCCTCCTTGCAGTTTATGTTTTTGTGTTTTACACTTACACTTATGTCTGTGACCCTTGGCAGGTTAATTTTTCTAAAGGTGGAAGGTCTGTGTCTAGTTTTGTGTTCCTGCACGTAGATGTCCACGTGTTCCAGCTCTTTGTGGAAAGCCTATCTTTTCTCCACTGTTTTGTCTCTGCTCCCCTGTCAGTGATCAGTCTGCTGTATTTGTGCAGGCTCCATATTCTGTCCCACTGGCTGTTTTGTCTGCTCTTTCCCTGATACCTGGAGCCTTGAGACTGTGGCTCCATGGGGAGTCTAGAAGCTGGTTAGTGTCGGCCGTCCAACTTTGCTCTTCTCTGATATTAGCCAATAGGCTGGGCCTATTGCCTCTCCATAGGAGTTGGGTTTTGAAAAGGGCTTTTCAGGGGCACCTGGGTGGTTCGGTCAGTTAGGCATCTGCCTTCGGCTCAGGTCATGATCTAGAGTCCTGGGATCGAGCCCCACATCAGGGTCCCTTCTTAATGGGGAGTCTGCTTCTTCCTCTCATGCTCTCTCTCTCAAATAAATAAATAATTTTTTTAAAAGGAAAGAGTTTTTTAGACCCAATCTCCAGAGTTACTAGCTGGTTTATTCAATTCCAAACAACATCTTGACGGCAGAATCATGAAAACAGACAAATAAGAACCCCGCCACATCTCTCCTGATGTCAATGCCATTGATGGTTGTAAATGGTTCAGCCGTGTCAATGTCAGGAAGCAAAAGCTCTGTGGGGCAGGGAGTCCCTCTCCTGTTCACTCCACGCCTTTGTGCCCAAAATATTATGAATTGTTTTGAGGAAAGTCAAATAAAAACACTTTTTCTTTGAATATGTTAAAGCAAATATAAAAAGAAACGGTTAATGCATTATCTTTATAAGCATCCTTTTCCCTATTGCCAGACACTGAGAAACAGAATTTCTCTCACCTCCAGTTATGCCAACGATGGCTGCAGTTTCTCCTCTGCCCTGCTCTTGTGCTCTAACTCCAAACACTGCAGCACCAGCCCCCGCGGATGTCTGAGGTTTCCTGGGTGTCCTTGCCCTCATGGGACCCATTCTCTTCTCAAACTCTCTCTCTGTTCCCTAAAGACCACTCACCCTTGCTGACATCCTCACTGTGAATACTCTAACACAGTTTGGCTAGGCCCATTTCTGTAGAGCACCCACCTAGGAGTTCATGAGCAAATTACAGCCCCTTAACATTCTTCCTCATTGGAATGCATGTGCTTAGTTATCTGAATAACAGACAACACAGTACTAAGACACATTGGGTAGGTAGCAGGTGCTCAGCCATGGGCCAGGCGCCTCGCAGCATGGTCCCATGCTCTCCTCAGAAGTCTTTAAGGGAGTCTCAGGTGAGGCTGGCGAAGGTGGAAGCTTACCTCTGGTCACATCGAGCTAAGATTCCAGCAACCTGTATGACTGTGTAGCCCTTACCTGTGACCAAAACCATGTGTTCAAGCCATTTTTAATATTGCCACATGGCAGCTTTCCTTCTCGAAGTTTTTAATTCGGGAACTGGTGTCTGTGACCCTCCAAAGTGCATCAGCCGCACCAGTAAAATCTCCCCAGGAAGCATCACACGCTCTAGGAGAAGCAGGGAAACTCCCCATCTTCTCTCTAGAAGAATGTGTGGCTTAAGTGTTGCTAATGAAAAGGCACTCATATTACTACTTCACACTTACTCTAATATTTTCATAGCTGTATTTCAAGATACTTGGTTTCCTTTGATACCTCAATTTCAGTATAATTGGTTTCTCTGGTGTCCTGTGTATTGTATTTTATTTTATTTTATTTTATTTTATTTTATTTTATTTTATTTTATTATTTTATTTTTTAATCATAAGATAGTTATCTAGTATATGTTTTTACAGCAACTTATTACTCACAGGTGTGCATCAGAGTGATGTGATATTTTTGTGCTCTATGTATTTCATGTTACTTACAGGTTTTAAAATACTGCTCCTTGTCGGGCCCCTTGGGCTTCACCAGATTGCTGAAGGAGTCCTTGACTCAAAAACTGGTTAAGACACCATCCTTCACTGCCTCTCCCGGGTGCAGAACTCGTGAGAAGCAATCTTTTCTTCTAGGCACCTAGCTTCTCCTTCACAAAGGCAAGCACCTGTCACAGAGATGAGGTGTGGCTTTGTGGCCACAGGGGTGGGGATTCGGTGTGCAATCAGCTGGGTGTCACCTAGAGGGTGGCCCTGCCTGGGCTGAGTCACTATGCCCAAGGCCGTGGGAACTGACCAGCTAGGGACACACGCCTCCCTTTCCAACCCTGGTACATTTCTCCATAACTCATTGTGGCTTCTGGTTTCCCAGACTCAGTTGGACTCCCTGCCCCTTTATCCCCATTTCTTATTCTAGAGTTTCCTTCTCAGCTTTGACTCAGCTTCTGGGGCCTGACTCCTGGCCACCACTGCTCCTGGTACCTGCTCCCTGATGAAGGCGTCTCTCTAGAAATCACCTATCTGACCCAGCCGACCCAACGTGACAGAGAGGGGCACTGGAATAAAGCCATCCTGAGAAGGAAAATGTGCTGCTGACGACAAAAATGCTTCTATTCACAATAGGAGGAAATGCTGTTTCTTTTTTTCTTTTCTTTTCTTTTTTTGATTGACCCCTCTACCTATCTCTCCCGCCCCCATCCCTGGCCTCTGGCAACCACCAATCTAGTGTCTGTATCTCTCAGCTTGTTTAGGTGGTTTTATTTCACAGGTAAGAAAGATCAGATGGTATTTAAAAATAAAGATACAGCTTTTGTTTGATCCCCAAATAATACCCATAAAACCAGCCATGGGCCCGGGTGTCAAACTCCAGCCAAGGATGACTGGAACGATGACTCATGTTACTGGGATTGCTAATCTAGGGTAAACGGGCTCCGGAGGATGCTCATAATTCAGTGTTTCTTGAGCATGGCTACCTCCCTCCTAAGTTTCTTTCAATTTCCCCTTTTGAGTGTAGTTCTCCGGGAGGGTCGTCTGATGTCTATTTACCAAATTCCTCCAGACAACGAGGAGATGATCACTATTTTCCTTCTTCTGTTCCAGCCAATTGTAAAACAGTTGCTGAGTGACTCGGTGTCCACCAAGGTTCCTGCCTTGTGATGGCCTTGCCCATGGTGGGGCCACTGAGGCTGCCGCCTGAGATGGGCCCGGGGTGCTGTCGGCCCTCAGCGTAGAAGGCTCTGCCGCTGGTGCCCGGGGGCTGCCTTCAGAAGCAAGCCTCACATGGTACTTGGCTGGTGGCGGGCTCACTTCGATTTTCTCTGAATTGGGGTGAAGCCTCGTGTTCTCACCAGGCAACAGAGATTTGGGGGAAAATTGCTCTTCTACTTTGTGTGTGGCTTTGACTACAGTCCCTTGCCGAGGCAGGACTCTGATGGGAGCTTGTGAGGGCTGGGCTCTTCAGGGGCAGAGTATTATGCCCAGAACGCACCTCTCCTGGCACCTTGGCACAGAGCCTAGATCACACTGGGGAGCCCACTCTCTTTCTGCTTCTCCAGAGATCCTTCCCCACAGAACTCCTCGGCTCCTCATAGACACGAGCATTGGGCAGGCCAGCACCCCAGTCCCCTCGGTTTCCCATTTTCCCATGCTGCCCAATGGCAGCAGTGACTCCGTGCTTGTCTGTTGAGTTCTGCATATAAATGGACTGTCATGCAGATGGCCCCTCCTCTCTCGCCAGCTGGTTCTCTTTCCTTCTCCCCCTGTCATGACCATGCATGGAAGCAAGCCCAGCAAAGGACTTTCAGATAAAGAAAAAAAATGCACCTAGGATGCATGGCTGTCTGGGATGGGGCTTGGGCACAGGCCTAGATCCGACCTCATGTGAGAGCAACCAAGTGCAATCCTGGATGTGAATTCCCAGCTATCCTGACATTCAGTCAAACAAGACAACAGTGTTGACTAAGCCTTTGGGGGAGGTCTTCATAACAGAGAGGGAGCTTGTGGTTCCTATAAAATAAAGCCATGTCAATATTCTTCCCATTGGGGTGTTGTGCTCACAATAGATTATTTGGAAATGGTGTCAGTTGTAAGTCATCCAGGCAAAAATTATTAAGACAAAACCTGTGCAGGCTGCTCATTTCATCTTATGCGTTATGACTGAAATTTTTCGTGGCTGCTCTAAAAGGAGGAGTCAGAGGAAGCAAAAACTTTAATTCTCCGTTATGTTTTTTTTTAATTAAAAAATCGTTTCAAAAACTGTAGGTTTTGCAATATATGCAAATATGGAATCATTACTTAGGTGAAACTAATACAATGTCACATGTCAGTTCCCAATAAAAATTAAAAAATAGAAGGTGCCTGTATCTTTTCCTCGTCATTGAATCTGCTGGATGTAAACACAATAGAAGCAAACAGTCTTACCATGGACACTATTGTCTTATGCTCTTTATTAGTCCCATCTAAACATCACAATGACCCTATGAGATTGGCATTCTTAGTTCCCTCACTTTACAGATAAGGAAACTGAGGCACAGATTGTTAGGAAGCTGTACTCATCCTGAGGCAAGATTTAAAGGAGGATAGCCACGTGGATGCAAGAATATGGCTCACTTTGTTAGCTGCTCCAAGACCTTAGCTTAATGCCCGTATGACCCTGAACTCCTTTGGAGAATCATATGACTTTTCTATCAGTGATTTTCAACTTGTGCATTTGGACCCAGGAGAATTAGAGGAAATTGTGAGATCATGTAATGAGTTAATTTTTTTTTTTTTAAGTGTAAGAGTAAATGTCGTTCCGTGAAACTTCTGTTTCCGTTGTGTGATGTGTGGGGGTGTGCTAGATGACAGTGTAGTGTGCAACTGGGTTACAGTCAGAGGGGCTTGACAAACGGTGTCTCCGGGGCTGGAGCTCTTGCTGAGTTAACTGGACCCTGCCTGAAAAGCGCTCAGTGGCTTCGTGATCCTGGGCTGAGCTAAGGGATCACATCCCTTGCCTTTGGAGCACAATGACAGCTATCTGCCTGCTTCATTCGTGGTGAGAGCTAAAGGAGCATGTGAGCTTCATGGTATGAGTTAAACACAGCCCCCAAGAGCTGAAGCTGCACACGCAGTGGGATTCGCTTCTGCTGATAATCACGAGGCAGCTATGGCAACGAGGCTTCTTTGGAGGGCCTCCTGTGAGCAGACCTGCACAGGCGTTTTGCCCAGGGTAACCTGCACTAGCCTGGCAGGGAGATAGCAGCTGTGGGGGGGCTCTGCAAGAGTAACCTACGGGGAGATGTTGTAGGAGCAGCAGCCGGAACGGAGGCCCTCCTACACCCTCCCTTGGGCACCCAAGGACACCTGTTCGGAGGTTTGGAATCCTCGTGGTGATCGGTGGACACATTGGCATGTGTCCCTCATGCTCCTGGCTTAGACATCGGCATAGTTGCAGGTCATTGTGTGTTCGTGGAGTTTGCTTTAGGTGTGTGCAGAATTTGAACAGAACCATTTAAAAAAAATTGATGATTACTTCAAAGAAATGCATACAAAGTACGAACGCGTGACCCTGCATGCTTTGAGACTTAGTGCATTCATAATCAGCAGAGATCTGACCTAAGAAATACAAAGCCACCCTGAAGAAGACAAAACTGCTGATCCCGTATGCCTTATTGTGTCAGCCCGATGTCGCCATCTGACCCTCACGCTCCTTTTGGACTCAGCAGTTCCTCCTGCCGCGCTGGCTGCGGCATGGCCTGTCCCTATCCCCAACACTCAGTGGAAATGGCTTTGTGACTTTGTTTTTGTTTCCAAGTTATCATAAAAATTGCAAGTATGAATCATTGGCAGAAAATTTGCAAGGAAATTCCCAGCTCTTATCAGGTTGGGAGATATGAAAGAATCAGACTTCTGGCCATGGCACCCCTTTTCTGCTCACTGTCCTCTCTAGAAATGAGATGTTGCCACCCAGACAAATTGAGGGTGGGGCAAAGCTTTTCCTTCTTCCTTTGTTGCATATGCCCCCAAACTCTATGTGTCTTCATTGTTGTCTTTATAATAATACCTGCCTGCATTTACTTAGCCAGCATGTGGTTCATCATGCTTTGAGAAAGTATGTCAAATCTTTCATATGCACCGCCTAAGGGAAGTACCATCGTCCTGCCTATTTTATGGTGGGAAAACTCAGGACGGCAGAGCTTACAGGAGATGCCCAAGTCACCAACAATAAAAGTTTCATCTGTCGTGCTGGCCAAGATCTGCTGAGTTCCGGTCTCTGTTCTAAGTTCTGTGTCACTCTCTTTGGCTGCCCACATTCCTGGCTGGCACCCATCAACCCAGGACAAAGGAACATCAAAACTTTATTACTGCCACATTAAAACCTTATTATTGGGGCATCTGGGTGGCTCAGTTGGTTAAGCATCCAATTCTTGATTTCAGCTCAGGTCATGTGGGCCGTGAGATCAAGCCCGCATTGGGCTCTGCACCAGCATGGAGTCTGTTTGAGATTCTTTGCCCCTCCGTCTCCCTCTCCCTCTGGTCCTCCTCCCTGCCCCCTAACCCCCGCCCCACCTAAAACAAGCAAATACAAAGCAAAAAATAGAAAGAAAAAAAAAAAACCTTTGTTATTCACTGCCTCGTACACTTGGGCTTCTCAGTCTTTCTGTAGGACAATATAGCCAATGTTTTAATCTGCCTGGATAACATAATCCCTTCACCCAGTGTTAAAGTATCATTTTCTAAAAATAGGTCCAATGGTGACTCTGAAACCAATACAAAAATGGGCACACATTAAAGATTACACTTGACTCATTAATAAGGGAGCTGGTAAGATGCAACAAACAGTTTACCAGAGAATACAAAGGACAGACACAATTTTACATCGGGAATATTGGAATGAGCATGCTGATGAAGGCAAAACCAGCCTCTTCCGCAGCCGAGGAGGAAAGTCCATGCAACTCCTGCCTCTACCAGGTAAAACTGGTTTCCACGTCTTTAGACAAGACTGCTGTGCAATCTGTCACCTACAACTTACAGAGTCATAAACCAGCCAAAAGCATGGGAAGGCATGAACGGGATAAGCTGAGTGGTGTGCTCTACTCCAGGAATCTGCAGACCTGGGTCCCCCCAGCTGTGTCTGGAAAGGTGACTGGGACACAGCCTCTGCCCTTTGTTCACTTACAGTCCACAGCCACTTCCACAGGCCAGCAGCAGCACGGAGGGGCACAGCAGAGAGCTCGCAGCCAGCAAAGCTGTGATGATGACTATCTGGCCCTGCACTGGAAACATTTGCCGGCCCCTGCCTGAGGTTATGTCTGGTTCTCTACTGAAGCATCTTTCTTCCTCATCCTGGCTGAAGCTCACAGCTTCATATGTTATAGAAAGCAGGTGACAAGGAGTCCAGGAATTTCTTTCAGACCAATAACTAATTACGGGACATATTTGGTATATTAGTTGGCTAGAGCTGATGTAATGAAATACCAGAGACAGGGTGGCTGAACAAGAGATCCATATTTTCTCACGGTTCCGGAGCTAGAAGTTCTGAGGTCAAGGTGTTGGCGGGGTCTGTTCCTTTCTGAGCGCTAAGAGGGAAGGGTTTATTCCCAGGCCTCCTTCCCTGACTTGTAGACGGCCGTCTTCTCCCTGTGCATGTGTGTCTTCAAATTTCCTCTTTGTAAGAGGACCGGTCATTTTGGATTAGGGCCCTGCTAATGGCTTCACTTTAACTTGATCACCTCTGTGAGGGGCCTGTCTCCAAGTATGGTCACACCCTGAGGTGCTGGGTGGTAGGACTGAATAGATGAATTTGGGAAGGGACACAATTTAGCATTTAGTTAGAAGAGAATTTTTTTTTCTTAAGATTTTATGTATTTATTCATGAGAGGCACACACAGAGAGAGGCTGAGACATAGGCAGAGGGAGAAGCAGACTCCCTGCAGAGAGCCCGATGTGGGACTCTATCCCAGGACCCCAAGATCATGCTCTGAGCTGAAGGCAGATGCTCAACCACTGGGCCACCTGGGTGTCCCATAGTTAGAGGGGCATTTGTACCCTCATTAAATATACTTTGAAGATGGTCAGATCCTATACCAAGCTGTGAAGATTCCAGTACTGAAGCAAACCCACCACCCACCCACTCATTCTGGAACTCAGTGGCGGTTTGTGAACACTTCCCTCACCTTTACTTATGTTTGGAAACGTTCTGTTCTCTAGCTGTAGCTCCAAATGTGGAATACAGGTGGATGGGCAGGCACAGTAACAGTGATACATTCATTGTACACCTTTATATTATTATGTTATAACTTATGGTATAAACCAAGAAAAACAAAGTCTTACTTTGTTCTGAATCAGTAGCACCTGATTATATATAAAGTATATATTGGTTTTAATAATAGAGGCACAACCGTGAGGGACAAACAGAGTTTGTTCTTTCCTTACTCTGGAAAAATTTGCTGATGGTTTTCCCTTTGTTTAAAGACATCTAAAGATGTTGTATATATAGTGTGACATTAATAGCAGTGCTTTGCATGTCCATTAAGAGGTATGGGCTTAAAATAATCAGCAACACAGGATTGTGTGTGGTCAGAGTAGAACTTATCACAAAGCCAAGACTTCAGATCAGCTATTTGAAATGCAGAAGCACCGTGCAAAGATCATTATTGAGTGCCCGTTATCTTCCGGGACTATTTATGCATGCTATTCCCACTAATCTTCACAACAGCTCTTCAAGGTGGGTGTTAATAGACCTCTTTTCATTGATGAAGAAACTGAGGTATCAGGAGGTTAAGTAGCTTTCTTGAGAACCTTTAGCGAATAAGCAGCAGGAGTACATACATTCCCCCTGCCTTCTCTTGCCAACGCAAACGCACGGTGTTCACCTATCTCTTAAGAAAGCCTTGACGTGATGGCAAAGAGCTCCTTTGCGTTTCAAACCCTGCGTGATTTGGATTGAACAGGAGGGCCACTACTTGCAGATGTTGCCCAGGAAGTAGGGAAGACCTGATGAGCAACATTGCATGGATTGCATTCCACTGGATTCCCAGCTCAGGGGGGGACTGCCCTGGCCGGCCAAGCCTGCTCTTCCTTGCAATGTGATCTTTTTCTAATGTGTTTGGATAATGCTCAGTTTAAGCCTCCTGTGGCTCACATCCACAGAACACGAGCCCTATGAGCTGCATGTGGAAATTGGCAAAAAAGAAAGGGAAAGAGCCCGAGAGAGAACAAATGGACTCCATTTTCTCTCTTCTTGGTTATCGCCATTGTTATTGATTGTGTGTTGGCTGAAATAATTAAAAGCCTCGCCCAGTTTCTCAGTGCCTTTCAGAAAAAGAATGGAAGCGTTCATGGTGTGAAAAGGAGGAAGGAAGAAAAGAAAAATAAATCCTGCTTGTCTTGTCCTCACAGCTCCAGGGAACAACAACCAAGGCCAGTTCTACATCTGGACAGAGAAGGCACAGGTTGCATGTTACGGAGGAGCTTTTATTGCCAAAAAAATAGTTCTCTATTGACTTGCTAGAAGCTGACATTTTATGGAGAAAAGCAAGAAAAATGGGCACAGTTGGAGGCAGAAGTTAAATAAACCATGTGTTTCCTGAGCAAAGCCTTCCAACCTCTAGAGTCTGCTCATCAAATTCAACAGTTGAAATTGGGGGGAAGAACTGAGATACTAACCAGGTAAACCCCAGTGGGTGTGGTTCATGCCAAAGCCAACTCTGTGGTGTGGCACTGGGACAGAGGGGGCCAGCCAGGAGGAATGCAAGCACAGTTGCTGGGGAGGCCCCGGGAGACATGGCCTGGATGGTTGGGAGGGAGGACAAAGCTGAGGTGCATGAAACCCGCTCAAATACAGCTAAACCCTTTTTCTAAGGGTTCATCTGTTGGTCAGCCCATCTGCATAAAGTCCCTGATGCGTTGACCGAATCTCTATTCCCATTTATTCCATTCTATTAACCATCTGGAATCTGTGCAGACAAGTGAGGCCCAGACAGGCATTGAGGAGGTCAACAGAGTAGGTGTATGTCCATAGACAGAGATCTCTTGAGCCTCATCCAAGAATAAGTGGACAACCACACACACAGCCCAATCTAGGGGGTTCCAGCTCTAGGGTCATGTTCTAGCTCTATGACATATATATATATATATATATATATATATATATATATATATATACTCCATGCCTAGCTCCTCGTACTCATTGCTCCTCTTTATCTGATAACTGGAATTATGTTAGAGGGTTTAGGCCCTTTAACTCAAGACACTGAGCCTAAGACATAGAAAACATCAAGCTGTTATCAGCCATGTGTTCGTCAGCAATCTTGCATGCCTGTTGGGAAAATAAGATTCTGGGGCTCACTGTCCCGTCCTCATGGAATCTGGACCTCTGGCTTGGGGTATACAGGAAGTGCTGTTTTAAAATGGAGAATTAACGTTTCTGGAACTGCTTTAGTCAGCAGAGAGATGTAATTCTTAGAACAATTCTGTGTTTCCCCGAAATTTTATTTCTCTTAATAAACAAAATTCATTTTCCTAAAAAGGGATATGTTTCTCTTGAAAACCAAGATTAAAGTCCCAGGCTGCAATTGCTCCTTCAATAGAAGCTTTATCTTCGGTGCTTTCCATTTCTCCCTCCAAGCTTCTAGCACGTTTTAGGCAAATGAGGAGTCATTTGGCGGGGAGTCGCTTAGGAAGGAAAGCCCATGTCTTGCAATTTTTCCATAGAACCATTAACACAACCTCAGACTGGTTCTGGATCCCAGTCCACCTGCCCATAGTAAGAACAAAGACAGAAGGAACAAAGCAATTCACGAGGGAATTACTGCCTAAGTCTTACTAGTTGAAGGTTATATTAGGTCCTGGATACTTAGTACAGTTGCATTAGCAAGGTAACTGACGGTTAGTACCTTGGAGTGTATAATAGCAAGGCATCTTCTCCACTGGGAGTGAAATATAAGTCTGTAGCATGATCTCAGCTCAAGACCACAAGTCTGGATGCATGCACACACACTGGGACCCCATAGTAGTATTGAATACACTAACGAACATTGACACACACACACACACACACACACACACATAGGGGCACCTGGGTGGCTCAGTGGTTGAGCATCTGCCTTTGGTTCAGGTCATGATCCTGGGGTCCTGGGATTGAGCCCTGTGTCAGGCTCCCTACACATAGCTTGCTTCTCCCTCTGCCTATGTCTCTGTATCTCTCTGTGTGTCTCTCATGAATAAATAAATAAAATCTTCAAACATATTTAGATATTTTAATAATCTATTATCTATCTATCTATCTATCTATCTATCTATCTATCTATCTATCTATCCATCTAGATGAGCGTGTGTATATAAATAAACATTTTTAATTCTCAAAGCTTGGCACCAAAGTAATATAGTGTCTTAACAATTGTTGCTTAAAGAGATGGTACTTTTAATATAGTAAATCACACAAACAAAAGCTCCTGTTGCTATTAATCTTTCTCATCCCATTTGCCTCTTGTAGGTTTTAAGGGCATCACAGAATACAAATGCAAACAAACTGGAGAAAAGAGGCAGTGGAATGGAGTTGGAAATTATATATTTAAACTAGAAAAAAAAAAAAGGAAAGAGAAAATCAGAAGGTAATCCAGTAGTGTCTGTCAAAACTCCAGAGTGCACTCCCTTTTATACAGTGACTCTACCACCAGGAATTTACTTAATGGATACACTGGGAAAAATACTGTAAGATATCAAGGCACATGCCATGGTAACAGACAATCCTCCCAATCTTCTGTCTTAACATGTAAATTTGAGTTCTTGTGCGAAGAGCACAGGAAGTGATACAGGTCAGCACGGGGGTGGGGGGTGCTCTGCTTATTCAGTTCCTCAGGGACCCAGGCTGAGGGAGCCCCGCTGTCTTTGAGCTGCACCCTTTGAAACGGAGTTGCAAGTGAGGCTGAGAAAAATAGGAGAGTATGTAAATTATCTGATGAGCTCCACTGTCTCTGCCACTAATCACAAGATACTCAAGATGTATTGTGTGTAGGAGCTTAAAAACCAGACTTTGCTAGTGTGTGATGATTTAAAAGAACTGTGGCATATTACATGGTTGTTAAAAAAAAAAAAAGGTAAATCTGAATGTACCAATGAAGAAAGATCTCCAAGATGCAGTATTTATTTAAAAAATATAATATAGAATAAGGGGTACAGCGCAATCTCTGTAGAGATTACTTTTTAAAAATACATGCAGTTATATGCAAGACTATGTGTAGAGTATTTTTCTGAACACACAAACAAGATTCTGTTTATCATTATTTGAGGGATGGAGGAAAGGCTGGGAAAGTAAACATACATATATTTTTTTTTCTTAAATTTTTAATTTATTATATTTTAAGGAAACATAATTTTTACCAGGTGTAGGTATGGTACTATTTTTGTCCAAAATAAAAAACCTGAAAAGATAAATTTAAGACTGATTTTATCATGAAATCTTGTTAATTTTCTCAAGATTGATAATAGTATTATGGGTACACGAGGGGGATTCATTTTTCTCAGGTGCTAAGATGTGGGAAGGGTCATGAAGTCTGTGACTACTTTTCCAATGCTCAGCTAAAGAATTATGTGATGGAGTGTGTATGTGTGTGCATGTGTGTGCATACATGCAAGTTTGTTGCTCTGGTCTTTCAATTTTTCTGTATATCTGAAAATCCCCCAAGCACCAAGCGAAGGAAAATAAAAGGAAACAAAGTGACCAAAAGCATACACTACTTAAGAGCAGAGAGGCTCAGAGATCTCCTGTCTTTCTACCTTAGGATTGATGTAGATGGAGTCCAGAGGCAGCCATATGAAAATGTCAGAAATCAGACTTCAAAATCTGAAATCAAGACACATCACAGAAAACAGTGGTGACAATGGTCTGTCCTAGAATGAGTTCTCCAAAAGGATTTCTGTTCAGGCCCATACAAAGCTGGGCGGTGTTACTAAGCAGAACCAGACTCTTCCACCTGCTTAATGACCATCATCATCGCAGTACCTGTTTGGCTGATGATGTCACTTAAAAAAATCCTGCTGCTGTATTTGAAGCACTTTTCCAAAATCTGAGTGAGCATCAACGAGACCCTTAAAAACAGTGCAACAAGGGGGCTGAACAGCCATCTGACTTGACTCCATTCTCTCGTGAGTCTTGAGGTGGTGGTGACTCAAAAAGTGTGTCCCTACAGGTCATTCTTCAGGAGGTGAAGTATGCTGCTGTTCTGGCTACAGCCACCTGTCCCTGGGTCGTGAATGGTCACTACACACAGAGCTTTATAAGTCCTGCTCAGGGCTTTATGCGCAGTCTCTGATCGGTTTCCCACACTTGCCAGTTCCTGCAACCCAAGCCCAGGCCCCATGCTGCACAGAGGAAGCTTGAGAGAAGGAGCCACAAGGTGTACTTCCCACTGCCTGATGGAGTACATCACAGCTTCCCCTCTGGAGATGGTGAACAGTGCTTCAGCCACGTCTAGGAGACATTTTTAATACACCAGCATGCGACTGCTACATACAGTGTGAACCTCTGACATCACAGCTGCTCCTGGAAAATGGTGTGTTCTAGTCTCTTCCTGACCATTGGCCAACAGCATGGAGGAATAAATTTGGTGACGTTAAAGTGAGATTAACACAGTCATTATTTTTATCTAAAATATTTAAGGGAGTTGGTAGGAGCTCCTTATCTTCCCTCTCCCCTCTGCAAGCACGACACTTGAAAGGCAGAGAGCAGGGTTTCTGCAGGAGCAGCCCCGCATCTGCTTGGCTGAGACGCTTATGTTGCACGTAACTTGTAGGACATTCTGGCAAACATCCCAGATGCTCAGACTTCTTTTTTTTTCCTGCGTTCTTTGAGCTCAGTGCTAACTGCTGTTCGCAGACAGAAAGCCTGCTGCAATTCTTTCCTCAGAACTGGCTACAAGAAACCTACCAATTATAGCCAAGAAACAGTCTTTCAAATACACATACACATTGTAATGTGGGCTGGTAACCAATTGGAAATGTTTTGATTTGCCCTTTAAGGCCAGAGGCAGGCACTTAAAGCAAACTCCTTGGATGTTTGGAAGAGCAGTTATACTAAATTTAGCATCCTAACCAGCCAGTTGGCATATATGTAGTGAAAGATTTAAAAGGGAAGAACTTCAACCAGCGGGAACAGAAGAGGCAGGTGGATGAAAAGAAGCCTACTAACAGACTAATAATACTTTTTTTAAAGAAGATGCTCCAGGAATAAAACCTGCAATGGTTAGAATCGTTATTCCTTCCTTTCCTATAGAGATGTGAGATGTGTCATCGCTATTCATGAAAGATTAGGGCTGCTTGCTGGAGCATGAGCTCCCCATAATGAGGGGTCTTGTCTTCCACATCACCACTATGCCCTGTACTTAGCACACTGCCATGCTAAGAGATGCATGTGAGATACATGAACAAATCGTGTGTGTGTTCACTGGACAGAAGCTTCTGGGCTTATAGATAAGCACGAGTCTATTTGCACGTGCTACTGGTCAGTGTCTTGCCTAGTCTGATGAAAAGGCTCCCGCTGAGGATGGTGGACACCATGCTCTTCCTGCCTCGACGTCCTTTCCCTCTCCAACCTGTGTGTGTTCACTGCTGAAGACCTACAGACACACTATTTTCTGACTTAAGGTGTTTTATAAGCTGTACCTCAAAACTAGGCACGTATAAGTGAGTTAAAGCACAGCGAGTCCCTACATTGCGACAACCTGGATGGAGGGGCAGCTGTGCGGTTGGCCTGGGGTCCTGCAAGGGCTGGGAGTTCCGGACCGAGGTGTCCCAGCTGCCACGGGTTGTAGGCTTCCTCTCAGAGTCAATGACACTTCATCAAAAGGAAGTAAAAGGATCCAAACTGTGCTAAAGTATACACATAAAACATAGAAACCTGAAGTTATGTTTATTGAAACCTCTCACATCGTTCTCAGCAGCTTGAGTAATATGCAGATTAGCCAGATGATAAAGAACCAAGACACCAGATACTTAGGGACCCAAGTGAAAGGTGTACCAAGCCAGGAGCTCCTCCTGTAGCATTTTGTTTTGTTTCGTTTTTTAAAAAGATTTTATTTCTTCGTTTGAGAGGGAGAGAGCACAAGCAGGGGGAGAGGCAGAAGGAGAGGGAGATGCAGAGGCTGAGCAGGGAGTCCCATATGGGGCTCAATCGCAGGACCCTGAGAACTTGACCTGAGCTGAAGGCAGACGCCTAACTGACTGAGCCACCCAAGCGCCTTATGTTTCATTTCATTTTTATTTTCCCCACTTGCTGAATCTTAGAACTAGACATGACTTTCTACCACTTTTTTTTTAAGTCTTCCTATAAGGTTGCTTTAAGGAAACCATTGCACACAAATGATACACCTGAAGAGCAATCTTGTTGGGTTTTGCTTACAATTTCAGTGAATTTTAAGCAATTGTCTTTGATGACATTTATCTCCCCTACTGTTCTTGGACTTTTTAAGATAGGGTCACCTATCTTTAAAAACAAAGCACACACACACAAAAACTCCAGTCATTATATTAAGTATGAATGGCACTTGGGAAATAATAGTTCTATTATCAAGTAAAAGATGCTTCTTCAGCCATCCAATTCTTTGCCACAGACAGAAGCAGAAGTGTAAGTAATAAGGAGGCATACATAACAAGGATGTCTTCCAGATACCAGCATGGAAAGAATCAAGTGCTACGTGAGCGAGTCTCAAGCCTGTGAGGGAGGAAGACGAAGTGAAGGTGGGCTCCGTTAGCTGGTGGAAGAGACTGCCACCCTTACCCACTGCTTGGCCTGTGGTGGCTTCCTTCAAAGTATTGAAATAGAAGTTGGGGGCCTGCTGCCAGTGACCTGAAAATGTCTATAAATAAAGAAAAAAGATCTACTTGACAATTATGAATAAAGGCTGAAAACGCAAGAGCACGGCTCCCAGTTCTACCAGTATGTACACATCGCTAGTGATTGGATCTTTTTGGATTTTCTTTCCATGCCAGGAAGGGGTAGGGAGCAGCAGAGCCCAGAGCCCCACGTGGGATCTTGTTGGAGGCGGTGGGTAGATGGTCAAGTGCAGCCCCAGGGGGGTGGGGTGTGCCTGTGAACCCCCACAGGTCTTCAGAGCTCAGCCCCCTGGGAAGCCAGGATAAAGAGCAGCTTGCATCAAGGCACTTCCGTACAGCTGAAAGGCTGGCGGCTTTGCTTCAAATCCTGCTGAAGTTAAAAGTGACCTTCTGTGTGTTGGAGGCCCACCCTCTCCCTTTACAGGTGAGGCTGCTGAGGCACAGAACGCAATGGGATGTGCAGAAAGACCAGAGAGTCTGAGGGAGCAGAAACAGAGCCGCGGGCGAGGTCTCTCGCCTTTCCTGCATTTAACACATTGAGCAGCGATCTATGGTCATGAACTGTGTTGGTATGACTTTCCTTGTGCCGTATGTATATATATATATGAGCTTTTTATTGGCTTTTGAGGGCGTTAGTTGTCTTGAAAAATATAATTAACTCTACATAGATAATTACTTAAGAGACTTCATTAATCAATGTATCACAGCATAAAAATCTTGAGGTGGATATATCTTTAGCTTCTGGGGCAGTGTAATCACTAAACAATTGATTCCTCTACCTGATGTGTTTTATTACAAATAAATATATTATTTAATATATTCCCCGTCACTGATAAATGCCTTTCTACCTACAAAAGTGAGTAGAATAGGCAAGACTCTTCTGTTACAACACTGAAAAGTTGTCTTCAAGTGCATCTATAGTGTAAATGCCACAAATACCATAATCCCAAATCAACTGGAAACAAAAAAGCAGCAGAACATGCAGGTTAGTATCCTTTGCACAGTAGTAATTATGTCTCCTTTTGAGCCACTTGAAGACCTACTTGCCACCCAAGCAAACAGGGTAATCATCACTTTGTACACCCGCTCGGAGGGGACTTTTACTCCCCTGGGTTGTTTTTGCCTTTGATCCTTTTCTGGGTGAGATCCAGAGAGACAGCAAGGTGCACGACTGTTAGCTAGCATTGATATTTTTATTTTTTCTCCTTCCCGCTGGGGACCTTTCTCCCACTGTTTGAGCAACAAGTGTTTTACCAACAAGGAAAGTTTCAATAGGGCGGAATGGACCATGGCAGTCTGGGGAGAGCACAGTGGCGCAGGGCAATGACTCTGCAGGGGTGGGTTTATCTTTCAGGCAAAGCATCTGAGCGTGACAACCTCGGCCATAAGTTTCTAGAAGTTTCCTTCTCACCAGTTATAAAAAGTAACAAGATGAATTTTCTGTCTTTTGTGCAGTATGGCCTACCTAATTTAGGGAACTGAGTTTCAAACACAAGGTGGGAACAGTGACACGATGTCTATGGTCATTTAAATTGTAACAAAGGCCACAGTGTCAGTTGAAAAATGCCATACTTGTCTGTTGTTCTCTTGTTTCAGCCCAGACTGCTCATTAGTGATATCAGTGTGGAGGGAGGCACATCCCGCTTAGTCACTGGGCTGGAAACTGCTCTGAAACTTGGACTTGCAGTGATGGGCCAGTTAGAGGCCTCAGAGTAAAAAGATGTAGTGGATGAAATTATCATTCTAGCATTGCCTGAAATTGTAGGGCTCCGGGATTTTTCTTTTTCTTTTCTTTTTTTTTTTTTTTTTTTTTTTTTTTGAAGGAAAGCATTTATTCCACAAACATTTCTTTAGGACAGTATGCCAGGAAGATGTTGCCTAGACTCTTGCTTCACAAACCAGCTTTTCATGGGGACCTCTGGGGGAAGGGCTAAACATAGTCTTCCCTTAGCTAGGGCTGTGATCAGCGGCAGGTCAGCCTGGCCTGGAACACCTGGCTCCTGGGCTCAGGGGCCTTTCTCATCACCCATCCCCAAAGTACCTCCCTCCCAAGGTAAGGATTAGCCGGAGGTAATAATGCAGCCAGCGCTCTGAGCACTTAGTTACCAGTAGCTGTTTCCGCCTAGACTGCGGCTTTACACTCAGTACCTGCAGATGAAGACCTCCCCCAAGGTTGAGATGTCAGGCAAGGGGAAAACACAACACAACCAGTCTTAGCAAGAGCAAGGAGACGCCATTCCCCACCCTCAGGGCGCCGGGGGGAACCTTCCCCAGGAAGACCAGCATTAAAAAGGTGGTTCAAGTCCCCACTGGCCTCTGGCTTGCTTCAATCTGGTTATCACAAAACACGGTTTCATCAGTGATGAAGTTTTACAGAGAACATTTGACTTCTCCCTTTCTCTTGGGATTATTCCGGGAAGAACAATGAAGCTGCCTACAGCTAAAGGCTGGGCTTGAATGGAAACTGGATCAATCTAGAATTAAGTGTTGAGATAACACAAGAGCATCTCCTTCCTTCTCTCTCAACTGAATTAGGTCACTGCTCAGAAGGTGTGATCTGGGTGAAACTAGAGACCTTTTCTGGTCAGGATGGCCAAGACTTTCTGAAACTGGACAATAAAATATTACTTGTGAAATGTGAGTTCAAGTTCTACGGGGAAACCAACAGGCTCGTGGCCCTTTGCAAGATTAACAATTGCATTACGTGCATGTGCCGATTTGAAAAATGGGCACACAAACACCCATGGGCTGAAGGCTCCAGATAACTGTCACTATAGAGAAATGGAGTAGAAAGCAAATGAAAATAACAAGCGAAAAAGAAAAAGGAAAAGAAAAAAAAGAGGAAAAGACTTTGAAGGCGCTTTTTCCATAGGAAAAAAATATTTTATTTTTTTAAGAACAAATTCAGTTTTGAAACAGACGTGGAATGTGACCTCACGGATTTTGTTTCTGGGAGCTGACTGCAATGTGGAAGTAAAGCATACTGAAAACCTATGACAGGCTATTAAAACGAAGAAAAGAAAAAAATATTTATAACTCAAGCATAATACTGTGTTACTTACAAATTGGACAACGAAATTTTAAATAAATATCCATGGTACATAATTACGGCACAAATATGCAGCAATTTGGCAACCTTTTATACCATTTTTTCCTCATTACAGTGCAAAGGGGGAATGACACTGCCGTTTAACAAGCTGTAGCTAAATACATTGCAAAATTCAGATTTTATACAAAACATCTTGCTTAGACTTTATAAAAAACCAACATTGCTCTATGTACACAATCTGGGTAAGAAAAGCCATTTCTGTCTTGTTTTCATGTGTATTTTTATTAAAAAGGTGAATAAGGCTACTGTAACACCCCAAATCCATATACAGTAAAATCTGAACCTATTTACAGCATCTTCACTTAAACATTATGGTGCAAATTCCAAAGTCAGGTGACTAGGGATGATAATACAAGCAAGGCATTTACAGTAACTTTCCAAAGCTGAACCAACTTCAAATAAAGGGACAGTTGGTAGATTGTCATATTCTGCACCAGACACAAAACAGACGCACAGAACACTTTTCAACTGGTTGCAGGTAACTCTTCATCAAATCATCTGATTTTTCACAGTTTAGCATATAACCAAAATGTAGCCAACCGATGAGACACACATTTGATTTCATTAAAATCAGACTATTTCCCATGTTTCCCCTTCTTGCCCCTCTCTCCCCCATCCTCAAGGTTACTTTTTGATGGCTTACAAGAAAATCTTGTATGGATGCACGGAAAGGAGAGGGTAGGGTGATGGAAAGAATCACATATGTACTGTGGCTGGTCGCCATGGCAACCCTCCACAGAACTATGATATAGATATATATAATATATATTGTAGATATATATTATACATATATGTACACGTGTATACCACTCACCCACTCATACAGACACACACGCACTTTGGACCAACATCATTTTCAGGTTCAGGAAATAGAGAAGGAATGATTTCTGTGACAACTCATTTTTGCAGGTACTCACTGGAGGTTTGAGAACCTTAAAATGCTGTTGCTACATTTTTTTTCCTCCCAATTCAGAAAGCAAAATGTTACCATGGTAACGGGACTATGTTAAAGATGTCTATTTTGCATAGCACATAAAAAGTAGGTTTCCTGTTTACTCGTTTTGTTTCCCAGAAGGGAGGGGGTGGGGAAAGGAAGAGGGAGGGGGCTGGAACCAAACTGGCCACCACAGCCCCTGCTCCCCGGGACCTGGTGGGTTTCAGCGAACACTTCAGCCAGTAAGGCAAGGGGAAAACACAACACAGACACGAAATGCCGGGACATCTTGCCACGGTTCAATATGTGGTGCGGTCACATCCATTTCCTGGTGTTTGGGGCTTGCATTTCCTAGTCTAGGTTCCGTGAGATGCCTTCAGAGGACTGGGTTATTTTTGCATTTACTCTCGTTATTGTTATTTTGGGAGGGATGTTGTTTTTCCCAGAAGTAGCTGTCCAATTTTTCTTTTTTAAGCATGGAGCACTGGGACCACGCAGTTGCCACGAGTGAATTTCACATCCTCTGGCGTGATTTGTGTGCAATCTTAAAATATATATTAGTAAAAATCTTTTGCTTTCTATCCCTTGTGTTCTATATACCTATTATAAATACGTGCTATCTTCCTTTTCCCCCTTGACATCATTTATTTCCGTTTTAAGGACTTGAAGAGGTTTGCCATGTGCTTCACCTAGACACAGAGCAGCTGCGCTGGGGCCACGCTCAGTATCACCCCCCACCCCCAGCCGGCACAGCCAGGACAAGGACAGCACCACCATAAACCCAAGTGTTAGGGGGCTTGATGGGGGAGGGGCGGGGAATCTGACCTACCTTTTATATAAGAGAATGCCTCAATAACATCAATGATGATGGACTTACAGCCTGTTTGACCTTTGGCTTTTCAACTTCTAGGTCAGATTTGGCTCTCTGCTATTCTCCTAAATGCTTTCCCTGTGTTTAATAAAATGTGATCAGTATAGCAGCTGAGTCTGCTTTAAACATCATCCAAAGCAGACCGACTCTCCCACAGCCTCAAAGCTGTACGTCTTATTGCCAGTACCACAACAGTCCTGCCCAAATCTGTCATCAGTGGCCCACTTGTCCCCTCCCTCCAGGCCTGTTCCTCTACCAACAATGACCCTTTGTTCTCCCCATTGAAGAGGAACTGTTTTGCCTGCACATTGCCATTTGATCAGAGCGGATTCCTTCAAAGGCACCCTACCCCACTGCGTGTGTTGTTGTGTCTCCTACTCGCCTCTTAAAATCTCAGCCAAACCAAAGTGCTGTGCTACCTAATTGGGTCTACACCCCCTCCTCCGGACTCTCTGCTTCAGAGGCAGTGGCGGCTAACTGCATTTGCAGACAGCTCTTTCCCCCTGGCCCACCCCCGGCCACGAACTCCTCGTCTTCCAGGGCTCACAGCCCAGCCTGGCGTCTGGTTGGGAGGCTCCTTGTTAGCAAACACAATTTCTAGAAGTGTGTTACTGATTCCACTGTAGCTGTGGTTGCAGGTGAGGGGGGCAAGAGACCCCAAACATGAGTGTTCCAGCGGTGATGCAGGGTGTGGAGGGCCAGGTGCTCCCCTGCCAAGTGTGGCAGGGCAGCAGGGGTGGGCCGCAGCGTGGGCTGGAAGCCTCCCCCAGCCAGAGGTCTGTGTAACAAGTCCGGGCGCTCCTCAGGAGGGGCACCCCAGGCCAAGGACAGCACTTCCGGGCGTGGCAGGGCCCCAGGGACACCTGTCTGCCCCCCACCCAGGCTCACCCACCCACCACTCGGCCCCCACCCCCCCACCTGGCCCCCCAACCCTCCCGCACCAGCTCCCCCCCGGCCTGAGTGACTGCAGCGCATGGCTTGGAGGTGGAGGGGCGGGAGGCGAGCTCCTGCAGTCCCGGCGGCAGGGGCACCTTCTCTGCCCGGCTCCCAGCGGCCCGGGAGCGTCCGTCTCCACCGCAGCGGCTGGGGCGCTACACACCAGGTAAGCTGTCCAACTCAACAGGGCTCTTCCGAGGAGACGCAGCGTCCCCCCCACCCCTGCTGCACTCCAGTCCAGGCGAGGCACGGGGGTCCTCACGCCCTCCTCGGGCAACAGCGGGACGGCAGGTTTCCTCCGGGAAAGCCAAGGCACCGCCGAGTCTCAGACCTTGTAGTAAATGTTGGCTGGGCTCTGGGGAGGCATCTCCTGGACTATGTACACTGGGTGCCCGTAGTCCCCGCTGACCTTCTCGTAGTGGGGACAGAACACACTGTCCGCAGTCCGCAGCGGGATGATAATGTCACTGGGCTCAGAGCCATTGTTGTTGCCACCGCGCTTGGGCGTGGCCAGCGTGCTGAGTGACAGGGTGGCCGTGTGCTGCGGTGAGTGCTTCCGGTGTCTCCGCCGGTACTTGAGCAGGAGCACTACCAGCGTGATGATGATGACGATGAAGATGATGCATCCTGAAGCAATCCCTGCGAATAAGGCCACTTCGGAACCCAGGATATTGTTCCCGGAATGTCCGGCACTGCTGCCGTCGGTGCTGGAACCTGGCGGACAGGGAGAGACAGGAGCAGAGTGGTGACTGGCGGCCCTGAGCAAGGCCACACCACAGGTGCCAGCGGCTGCCAGACCCCAACAACACCCGGGACCGGTGGCAGAAGGCAACCCCGGGTCGTGTGCCAGCTGCTCCCGACCACATGGGTTATTGGTCATCCACTGCAGAGACGGGGCTGTGACGTTGCCTGGGGCCTTGTCTTGGGGCCCAGGCCGCAGGGACCACATCAGTGACACAGGAAGGCAGTGGTGGCAGTCTCCCCCCGGCACTGGCTTCGTGGGAATCTCAAACTGCCTGTTTTCTAAAGACAAACCCTGCCCACTGGCACCCTGGCCCAGGAACGCCGAGGGGAGTGCTGGGGCCTGGGAAGACGTTCAACTCGTAACTCGTTTGTATTATTTGATTTACACCTAAAATATATTTGGAAGGCAGCAGAAACGCTCACACTGAACAGGCTGCCAACCCAAATGTTAAGCATGAAAAAATTGCCTGGCATCATTATATTATCCATTTATCAGTTTGTCACAAGAATTTGACACATCTTGTCACTGAAAGTTAGAAATAACAACTCCCCTCCTTGACGCTTGGGAAGAGGGGGATATATCGCTGCAGATGCTAAATTCACACGACGACCAACCGGGCGCACAGATCCCTGATATAAAACTGCTGACGTCTGCCCAGCAACCACCCCATAAAAATTTCATTAGCATGGAAACAAATACATAGCTATCTGCTCAAGGACTGTTAAGAAAATGAAGTTCGACGACAGCCAACTCTATCTGGTATTCTCTAAACTTTGGCCAAGGGATCCGTCTGGTGTTTTATTTTACACCGAAAAGGTGAAAAAAATTTCAATGATAACCACCTGAAAAACACGGCATGATGCAATATTTTAAGATGCTGCCACCTAAAATGTAGGAGAGGATCAATTGGGTTCTTTTGGGATTAGATATAATTAGATGAGGGATTAAGACATTAATTATATATACATTAACATTGGCTTTAAGCTAGTGTTGCAACCAGCACGATTAAGTGTCACCAATAAAAGTAACTTTGGTCTCAATGAGTGGTGCTCATAATTGGCACTGACATCTAATGAATTCTACTCTTCTGAATGCCAACCTTTCATGGGAATGAGTTATTCTGTTCTTACTGAGTAGTTAATAACAACTTACTAACAACTAACTGAGAACAAAGATTACCGACTTTGGAAACTACAAGTTAATCCCACTGGCATCCCAAGTGCTCAGACGCTGTCCTTCCTCTTAAGACATGAGGCGCAGGGGACACCCAGACCTATCCACACACACTCATGCTACTATACCTGGATTTGGTTTGACAAAGGGACTTGTTGTTGAACTTCTTCCATTTGTACCGGCTTCTAGTTCTGGGCGTCGTGTTGGATCATTATGCCTGGCTGACCCAGCGGAACTTGCATCTATATGAGAAAGAATAGATTACTTACAGCCCAGGGACATCTAATGAGATCTAGCTCTAAGAGCTGCTGGATATAGATATCAAGAGGCATAAATAGCAATGAACGTAAGATTCTTTATGCAAAGTACTGTGACATACAAGAATATAATTTTCCTTTTAAAACAAAACGGTTATACTAGTTATTTCAGAGGTTTAGATTGTGAGGCCATCTGTGCAAACTATAGGGATTCTTGCATTTGGCAGGCAGAGCATTGCAGATGACATTTCAATTTAAACGAGCAAGTTGATTGACTACTATACCAATTTCTAATTAGAAGAATAATTCTGCACAATAGGTTATCTGTATGTGAAAAGGCTCTGTGGACTAAAGTCTTCTGTAGTCAAGATGCAAAAATGGGCAAAATGGCAGAAACTTAGCTTTCATTCTGGATATCTTAATTGTTGAACCAAAGAGATGTTTCACTTTTAAGAAGAAAAAAAGTGTATATATACAGATACACATATAAGCAATGGACATCATACCTAGCTGACCTTAGTTTTTAGAGGAATCTCCAATAAAAGAAGTTTGTTACACTGACTTGAGGCAGTCTGTCAGTGGCTCAAGGTACAGAGAGAGGTCTGCTTTCAAAACTAAGCTATGAGTGAGTGAAGGCAGGCATTAACAGCATTGGTGCCACACTCGCTGGGGGCTGAACCAGATTACAGTGGCTTCATGAAGCAGCAGATGGTCTTTACCTTGTCCAACTTTCATGAGGATCTTCATGGCTCTTGTCTGGCACACCCCTCCCTCCTGGTTATCCAGGCCCTCCAAAGACCCATTTGATGTAGCTGATTAAAAATAAAATGGACAAAACAAAAAAATAAAGAAAAATCAGGAAATCAATAAGCCAAGTTTACATGAACATGAAATGTCTGAAAACAATTTGAAAAATAAGAATTCACTCTTAGTCACAAGTTTTCTGAAAGTATGGAATGCTGAAAGCCAAACATAAAAAAAAAATAAAAGAAAGAAAAATGGGTATTGTCAACACTGCTGCACATATGCTATCTGGTTTCAAGTTCACTTCAGTGCTTTCTCCTTCCTTCAGAACCCACTGATTTAGTATTAGTCCATACATAAAAGGGACAGCATCTTCCAAAAAGCTTACTATTTCGGAGTCCAAGTCAGAAGAGCAAAACAGTTAACACAGTCACTTTAAAACGTAATAATCATCCCACAACACCTGTTTCCTCGACTACAGATTTCCTGCTTCAAGAACAATTAGCTCGATGCTCCCTGTTTGCCAAGCATCCAAGTTGGGTAAACACTAAAAGAGGAGACTCCCCTACTTCCCCCTTCCTTCTTTCCCCAGCCTGTCTCGAAATGAAGAAGTATGCTAGTATTCAGGTCTTCAAATTCTGAGGTTTTCCTCCATTCTTCTGTACTCGACCAGAAATAGCAAGTGTGTTCTTATTACCAAGATGGACCTTGGTCAATCTCTCAAGCAGGCCATCCGTTGCAGAACAACGTGGTGGACCCAGGGGACTGCACACATCCTCTGCTCTGTCAGGGCCTGGTGACAACCTGGGGTATGTGGGGAGGATGTCCCCCAGCCACCTGCCTCCTGTTCAGCTTGATCGGCTTCCCACTTCAAGGGGATGGGGGTAGGGGCAAGGAGGAGGAGGAGGAGGAAGGACAGAGCACTGACCACTTTCAGTACTTTCTGAAAAACAGAGTATGCTCTGCTCTACTTAAACACGCTGCTGTTCTGTCTCCTTAGGACAGTGCATCCTCTGAATGGTAACTAAAGCTGTAAAAAGACAGGCTGAGGAAGAGGATTTGAGTTATGGGTCAAGTTCCAGAAGAGAAAAGAAGGTGGAGAGTGCTAGACATTTTCATTCCTCCAAAGTTCAAGGGGCAAGGAACAGAAGTGTTTCATATACATTTCTGCAGTGTAAGTCATTTTCTGCTTTGATTATCAAAGGTCTGTCTACTAACACTGTACTTTTCAAGGCACAGAAACAAGGACAGAATTTCTGGTAAAAATAAATCCAAGACATTCTTTTAATGGGCTGTTTTCCAAATGGCAAACAAGGACTACATGCACACAGAGGAATATGCATGCTCCAGATAATTATATTAGCTGCAAAATAAGGCACTTACTTGTCTTTGTATTGAGTTACCAACTTTTACTTTCACTGTTTTCCTTCAAAAACAATGGCTGCTGGTTGTGCATATAAATATCTCTTTGCTTATCTGAGTGTTTCCTTAGAAGTTTATAGTCTTACAACCATACCTCACTTCTGCTGATGCTGGCACTGCTTCTCCGGGAAAATAGGCAGCATTTGCCATAGTAATTTCTTGGGTAAAAAGTAGACAGTATCTTCTGGTAGACTGTTGAGAAAACGTCTGGACGAGGAGTGAAATACCTAAAAACTTCATACGCCTCAGTGAATCTAATAAAAAGCAAAAAACTTTTCTTCTTCTCCGTTTCTCCCTCTGCTTTCCCTATAGTTTCCTCTCCTCCTAAAGGCAGAAAACAGTGTGGCTATCTAGGACCAGGCACTATTTTGGGAGCAGTGACAGAGTCCTGCTATAATCTTCACTTAATTATTTAAAGTTTTCTCAGTTGATCTGTCTCAGAAATGAGGATATGTTTTCATGCAGAAAAACACAGAAAGCTGAGGTCTTTATTTGGTCCATGGCTTCAAAAGTTTCATTTACCTAATTCAAATGGAATCTCAATGTTTTCTAAGTCATATGCACATCAATGTGCCCACATGCAAAAGTGCCCTCAAATGCACAGTTATAGGACTTAACTTTTTCTGGCAACAGCTTAAAAAGATGTTATAAATAAGATCTAAAGGGTGGTGCACAGAAAAAGGGGAGGGTTCAGGTTTATCTTAACCTGGAGATAATAAGGTCAAAGACTAAGATCTAAAAGGAAAATAAAGAATGCATGAGTATCAGAACAGAGCAGACATGGTAAAGAACAGTCACCTGGGATTAGAATTCAAAAGTGCTGACTGCTTCTCCTTCGTCAGTTTAGAAGCAAGCACAAGAGGTGCATGTCATTTGGGTGATTTTTTTTTTTCTTTTCATTTTAATTGGTAGGTCAATGCCCTTTCTGAGTAGCAATTCTTCCACATAGAGCTCCTTTTGGTTTACCGTAAGTGCTGTCCAAATGACCCCCAAATGTAAAGAGCTCCCAAGTATTCAAATTAAATTGCAATCTATTAATTTAGCACCCAGAGACTATGAGATGGTAGGAGGGAAATTGTGTAGCAGAATGAACCTGCTTTGCATCTTTAACAGGTGAAACATTTTTATTCCTGGGGGTAGGGGTGGGGGGAAGCCTTCTGGCCCTGAGTTGCACAGAGAAAAATGGAAGGCTATGCCTTTGCAGGGTTCTTGGACTACAGAGGCCACTGCTGGTTGAGAGGGAGATGGGGGTGGTGGGAGGAGGGCAGGCCAAGAGGCAGGAGGCTGTGATGTGCATTCCAGACTCTGCTTCATTCCCCCTTTCAATCAGCTTGGGAGCGGCAAAGGTTACTGGAAGATATTGAAAAATTCATAATGTTCACATAGCATCCCCAATACCTGGTTAAGAAGGGGATAAACTATAAAATACAGCTAGATGTTCTGTCATGAAAGATTTTTGCCCTGCCCTACGTTAGGATGACCTGAGCGGTCACAGAAAACCCCCTCTTTGAGATGTCAGCAACCAAAGGAAACTCCCGAAAGTAAACTTCATAGCAAGCACAAAACAACTGAGAGTGACTTGAACTTCTTTTATTTTTGATCCCATAATGAAAATTAACCTCACTCTTCCCTCTTAATCTCATCAGAGAGTGTGGTTCTCATCCTGGAGGTCTCCCTGTCCCTGCCTTGAGCAAGGACGCTGACAAGTGTCCCATCCTGACTGCAACTCCTTATGACAGTGAGCTTTGAAACAAAGCCACAAGATGAACACTCTGATTTCTGCCATAACACCCAGTCGCCAAGAAGCTTTAAAAAAGGCTTAGCAGCTGACTTTGAAACACAACAAGGAATTGCTAATGCTTGAGGATAAAAATCTATTTCCATTTCAAAAAAAACAATGTTGCAGTATTTTTATTGTTGATTAAATATATTAGGAATTTTTAATTTAGAGAAAGAGTAAAAATAGTTACACCTCATTATACTTAGTTTTTCTTTTTATCTACCAGCATTATCTAATGCTCCCACAATTACAGTATTACAAATGGATGAGATTGCATTTATTTAGAAACAGAAAAACATAACACTGTTATACCTAAGCTTTTAGTGCCCAGACATTTATCCCCCTTTGGCCTAGAGAAAAAAAAAGACTTTGTAAATTAAAAATTACTAGAGAAGTTTCTCCATCTAGTTAGAAAATAGGTTTAATAAAGATACATGGGCATTTTATGGCTTGCTTTTAAAAGCTTCTGCTTTGGGGATCTAATTGCATGTAGTAAGTATACTGAAATCACTAGATTGCTCCCCTGGGGCCTGATTTCCAGTGGCTGGAGATCATTGCTCAGCAAAAAAGTACCCTGAGTTCACACTGCCTAAAAGTTTTTCACGTCTGCAAACTGCACCAGCCAACATCTGTGGTTTCCCATGAATTTGCGGGTCTGACTCACTGACATTTGTATGTTGGTTATTGGAGTAGGAAAAAGAGAACCAGTGAATAAAACTGACTAAAGGGGCAAGAATCTTCTGACTGTGTTTTCTAGACTGTGCCCACAGAGAGGAAGTAATAGCACATTTTAACATGGCTTCATCTGATGGCTATTGCCCTGCACCCCAGGGGGCTGCACGGCAGCATCAGATTCTGCCTGTTTTGGGTCTATCACATCGGTAACACTGTGATCAGATAGAGAACTTGCTGCTGGGTTTGTGCCGATATATGAGCTTCATTCACAAAGAGGTCAGGAATGAGGGCAGCCCAAAGAAATTCTCCAGGATAATATAGAGCATCACACTATGAAGGAAAATTCTTGGTTATGCTAGAAAGGATGAAAGACATACTCATGCTATGGAGGATTATTTCAAATTATTTTACAATGTAGCTTATTAGATGGGACTGGCAGGTACCCCCCCCCCCCCCAAGGATGGGGTAGATGATTGACTGACACTCAAAAGCAAGTATTTTTTATCTATTTCATCAAAGCAGTCGACCAAAGACAGACAGGTAATAAGCATATAGGTCAGGAAAGCCAGAGTTCAGTTGCCTAATAAGTATAAAAACCATAATTTATATAAGTTACATGGGGCATATTCGCTCTTATTTGATTATGAAATAAATAGCATTTTCATGACCATTCTCTATGCCCATCATCCTCTCTGTACTGTTCTCTTCCACCATGTCATGATATGCTGGCCCTCCTCTAATTTTGATTTCTTAGGGCCAGTCTTCCTACACATCTCTCTTCTTAAGCTCAACACGGACTCAGAAGAACCAGAAGCTTACTATCTGACAAACAGAGGAACTAAAGGAAGCAGAATCAAGTGAAAAACATGGACAGTGAAGCCATGACATTCAAATAAATACGGCACACAAACCAGGTTACTGCTTTCTACCAGGGCTAGCAACTCTCTGAGTGTCTAAAGGAAAAAAAAAAAAGGTAGAATGAGATCTGTAAGCTGGAAAACAAGGAGCCTGATAAAAATATCATCAGTTACTGTGAACATACAACCCAGGAAACTACCATCTATCTACTTAACACCATGACATCAATTCAGATTCACAATGTGTACCTTGGAAATAGGGATCCAATCTCTAGATCTCAATGCAGATTTTAATGCCTCAAGTCTGATGAGCATCCTTTCAGATACTGAGGAGAAAAATTCCAAACATGGAGATGATAATGTTCACTGAATGCCAAAAATGATTGCCTTTTTTCTGTAATTAATAAAACTTCTGAAACAGAAATAGTTGTATAATGTGCCAGAAGGAGGAAGAAAAATTCACTTCTTCTAACTTCTTTTTATGTATTTTTCTTTAGGATTTATAGTGTAAGAGATGAGGAATGTGTCATTGTGAGTTTCCAAGGGCCTTGTTATTTTCGTTTGGCAGAATGTTCAAAAAAATTCAGCATTATTTCAAAGCACGTGGCATCTCATCCCATAATACCAAATTTGCCTTATCTTTGCTATATAAACACTTCTTAAAATGGCCTCCATTTGAAAAAGGAAAAATGCAAAGGAAGATATTTTCAAAGTGAAATATATATCCACAAAAGCGTTTTGTTTTTGATTTGTTTTAATCTCTACTTGACGAGATAGCTCTCGCTGGCATTTGATTAACTGATTTTAGTGTGTGGGGAACAGGCCACAGTTAAAATACCGTCTAAGTGAGTGGGGAGGTAGGATGTGTGTATTTCTCACCCAAGGAAACATTTCTCCAGTATCATAAGAAGAATCACTTGAATTAAAACCACATAACTATGGTTGTGTTTTGAAATTTTAAAGCAGTAAATCATGCATTAAGAATTAATAACTGGCTTAGCCCCAGTGACTTCTACACAACACAATTAATTAGTTTCTCTGCTAGACAGAACGATTTGGAAAAATGATTTTAAAAATAGAGTCAAAATTTAGACCTTCTCTGTTGCATCCTGCCTTTAAAATATGAGTAAAGATACCAGGTATCAAATATAAATGGATGCTCTTGAATAAAATAGTATAATTTTATTTCCTCTGTTTCAAATGTTCATCATGAACAATGATAGGATATTCTCTTGGCAGCTCAGAAATAAGAGGAGTTTTAACAACCTTGAACAGTTTAGTCAACTGTCTTTGTGCATTTGCTAAAAGACGTAAGGACACATATTGCTTTGCTACATTTTATATTAATTTTGGGGGGAGACAGAGGGAGATAAAAGAGGACACTATGTGGAACTGCCAGTATATTCACTGTATCTCGTATTTCATATGTCACATGAGACTTGGACATCCAGGGAGGCCAGCCTATTGAGAGAATAGTAACAATATAAAGTCATAGTCACCACATCTAGAATATAAATTCTCTCACTCCTTCCTCATAAAATCTTTTAACCATTAAGAACTATATACAAAGATCAAGTTAGTGACAATCATTAAAGATTCTAAGAGCCATAGTTACCTTTGATAACACAGTCATGAAGAGTCCCTGATTACATACAACCAGACTGAAAAGGATGAAGGGAGAAGCAGTGACTGAGTGTGTTTGTGTGTGTGTGTGTGTGTGTGTGTGTGTGTGTGTTGGGGGGGCGTGTGTGTGCGTGTACACATAGGGGGGTGTATGTCAATGAAAGAAATACCCTCCAGGCTCCAGCAGTGCACTGACATTTTTCTGAGAGAGATCAAACAGTCCTAGCAATAAATTACCAGTCCCTCTTTTCTTTTGCTAGAGGCACGCTAACCACATGAGATTGATTATGGAGTGGTTTACTCTATTTCCCCTGAAAATATTGCTTGCAACACCTTAGTGTCCTGATTTTTAATGAATTCTGCGGAGGGAAAACATCCCTTTCTAAGTCTAAGATCTCACGGCTAAAAGTTAGGATGATTTATGCAGGTGGAATCTTTTATCAGGTAAAAAAATTTTCAATAAGATCTCATAAAAAAAGTTTTCATCTACTATGCTTTAAGGGAATTTATCTTATTGTCACAGCAATGCAGACAAAATTAACATCCTGAGGATGCACTAGGCAACAGTAAAGGAACAATTACCTTTATGCATGAAACTCAACCCTACTATGGGCCAAAATATACTAAAAGGAATTCTGTTTTTAAAAAAATAGGTGGGCAGATGACCACTTCAATAGAATGACCAATCTCATGTTTAAAAAAAAAAAATCATGGCAAAAATGATGTAAGAGTTCTAAAGATAAAGCGTTATTCTCTATTGTAATCAGCCTTACGTAAGCATTCAGATTTGGAAGACTGAGACTTCCTGGTCAAGGGAGGGTGATACTATCTCATGGAAACATTTTGAACCATGAAGAAGCATGAATTGGAGTGAATTATTTCTAGCACACAATCCACCACCCACTCTCCCTGGTTTTTAACAGTCCTAATCATTAAAGTATCTGTGAGGAGACATGGAAATGTCTAGATAGCAAAGGGTCGGAGTAAAAAGCTCATGGCGGGGAGGGCGCCCATCGCACAACTTCTTGCTCATTCCACTGTCACTAATCGCATGCAATGATATAAATGGCCCAGTAATTGGAAGTCGGCAGTACCGAAGTGGAAAACAGCCATCTGAGGCAGAGTTCATCTCTGGGTGGTAAGACTTCACTAGTGACTGAATTAATGTTTGCTGACAGTTTCGAATATAACACTGGGAAGGAGAAAATGCTCCACTCTCCATGGCATAAGAGTTTAGATGGACATGATGTTATTTGCTTTGACCATCCAGAGACCAGTGGTAACCCCAATAAAATGCCCTGTCTGAATTTGCCCTACACATGAACCTTATTCCATTCAGGGGACATGTTCTATACTCTAGGAATCCAGAGCAATTTTCCACATGTTTGCTTCAATAAAAGAATACCTTCATCTCCTGGTTGAACATCAGGAACAATGAAATTGGGCTACTTCACTAATGCAAAAGCCATTTTCAAAGCAGAAGTCTCATTAGTAACACACAGCCTGGTTCCCTCTGTAACGTCATAAATTATGATCCTGCCAGAGGTGCTGTCTGCCTGCCCATTCACCCATCCACCTACCTGCCCGCTCATCCATCCATCCATCCATCCATCCATACATCTCAACTGTAGCACTTGTATTTGAGACTAAGGAAATCTGAATTCTCATTGCCTCAGTTTGTATATTTGAGAAATTTACGATTTTTTAAATTTTGGTATTTAGTAACTTACCATGGAGGGGCTTGAAAGGATAACATTTTTAGAACCCCAGTAGCATAGTCTCATTGAGAAATGGAATTGATGAAAAGATCTAACAATAAAGAGGAAGTGTGGAAGACCTGACACACTGTTTACAACCACTTTTCCCCAGTGGCCTTTTCTCCTTTCTTCCTGCTCTGTAGGATTTTTTTTCTTTCTTTTTTAAAAAAGTATTTTACTTATTTATTCATGAGAGACACACATAGAGAGGCAGAGACATAGGCAGAGAAGCAGGCTTCCTGTGGCGAGCCCGATGCGGGACTTGACCACAGGACCCCGGGATCATGACCTGAACCAAAGGCAGATGCTCAACCACTGAGCCACCCAGATGCCCCTCCATAGGATTTTCTTAATTCAACTCTGGGGCCAACGTCTGAAGTTAGTTCTAGGTTAAAGGATATAAAACAGGGCGCAGGCCCAACATGTTTGAACAAGCACAGAGATCACTGGGTGTCTCAGTCGTGTGGGCTTCTGTGTACTGCTGTGTATGTGCTGTGTGTACACGTAACACTCTGCTGTCACTGTGTACAAAGCATGCATGCCTGCCAACTCCCTCGAGGTACTATACCAGCCACGTGATGGAACACATATGTTTGACCTTTTGTCTCACGAGGTATGCATCTGCATGCTTGCTGACCCTGGAGCACTGTCACAGACTAAAGATGCTGCTCTAATGGTCTCATAGCTCTGGCTTGAGTCTTGACTCCTGCATTTATTTCATGGCTGTGTGAACCAGACGTACATGTAGGAACCACTCAGACTTTCTAGTTCTTGTTTTCTTCACATTGACAAAAATTTCTCTACCACCCATTCTTGAGGCTGCAAAGTGACACACAGTATGTGAGGCCATAGCACTTCCCTTTAAGTGATACCTAGCCTGGGAGCTCAGAATTTTAGGAACAAATGTGTGACTCTTAAGGATCACACAAATATGTTTTCTCAGTGATCTTTTTAGGTCTGTCTCATGCCTTTCGGCTATTTTTTTTATAGTGCTTTATTTTGCTTAAGTTTTGATCTTCAAGGTGAATTTTTAAAGGCTATTAAGAAAGAAACTTGCTCTTTCTCATTCTCCAGAATTACTTGATTATTTATAAGGCTAAATGAACTTTTAAAAGGCTATAAATATGGGCACTAGTGATATGAACATGTATTTTATGTAATTGTAAGGGTAGTTTTATTCTGGGAAATTCCTAAAGAATACCCTTTTTTTTTTCCTCCCCTAAGTAATCTATCTTCATGTCTCATCTCCTCTTGCTTTGCTATTATTTGGTCCAGGTTTTAAGTCTTTCCTCTCCTTTGTCTTCCCTTTAAGAATTAGTCCTCTTATTCTTTCCTCAGTGATTTTGGGTAATAAGGAAGAATGTTCACAGGACTCTGTGTCTCACTTTAAGTGAGGTAAGCTGTCACTACTGCCTGGGTGACACCACTGGATGTGAAGAGAGTCTCATTCTATGAGAGCCACATCCTTATATAGCCAGAGTGACCGATCAGGGATAGATATCCCAATGGCCATGACCCCATCAGGATTGTGAGCTAGAAGTTTCTCATTTCTCACTACAATCTCCAACTAAGCAGAAGCCGAGACTTTATAACTTTCGTGTAAAGAATGTGAGCTCTATTGATAGGACATTCAACCAGGAATCTTATCGATACACTCTGGAAGAGCCTTCAGTACAGAGGAGGATTTCACATTATGTTAAAAAATAATAGAAACAACGCTTCTAATGATCAGACTAATGAAAGGTTCTTTCCCAGCTAGTCTCAGTGACAAGGCAACCCTGACACACTTTTCTCCACTACATTAGGATGATGCTGAAATTATCAATAAAAATACAGTGTTTCCTTTGTGTGCTGGGGAAGTGAGAAAAAGCCCTGGCAAGGTTGGGGAAATGACAAATGGGGAAATGATTATATGTACAGAACACTCTTCCCGATCTGTCTCTTTTGGGTCTTAAAGAGGAACTGTTAACAAGCTCAGGCAATTCCACCAACAAAAAGATACATAAATGCATGTTTCTTGGTAAAGGAAGCCCAAGGACAAAAGAACTTTTATAACACTCCAAGAAGACAAAGAGAAGAGATCTTATAATTAAGTTATGCAGCATTACTGAAACTTGTAAACTCTCTCGAGTTTCATTTTATGGACTGTTCGCAAATAAATTATGCTTTGCGAGTACATCATCCCCGCCCGCTAGCTTGCAGGAAGGCATTGCTTTGCCCTTGGTCTTTTGCATCGCACACTCTGCTCCAAGGAAACCCCTTGGGTGTACTAATTAGGAGCCAACTTTGGAAATGAGCACTTTACATGTATCACCCATTTAAACCCCTATCAACCTATAAAAGCAGGGAATGTCACCATCCCCAGTTTACAGATGAAGAGATCAAGGCAGAGACCGGCAAAGTTACTTTTGAAGGGCATTCAAGAAACCCAGATCTTCTGGACTCCAGACGCCCACCTACCACACTGATTTGTTGCTCTAAGTATTGTGTATAGATAATCCTCCAAACACCCAAGTCTCTGATGGATGTTTTATTAAAGATGACAGCTGTAGGTTGGATATAAAAATGTGTTTAAACACTGGAATTTGGCAATCATATACAAGGTATAAGACATAAATCCTCACCTCAAAGTCAGGGATATAACTGACAGGCTGATATTGTCGTATCACTAAACTTAATGGAAATGTAGCTTTTGCTACATTTATCACATAAATTCAGAAAGGGGGCACCTGGGTGGCTCAGTGGTTAAGCGTCTGCCTTTGGCTAGCTTGTGATCCTGGGGTCCTGGGATCAAGTTCTGCATCAGGCTCCCCGCAGGGAGCCTGCTTCTCTCTCTGCCTATGTCTCACTGTCTCACCTCTCTCTATGTCTCTCATGAATAAATAAATAAAATCTCAAAAATAAATAAAGTAATTCATGAAAGAAAACCCATAATCATTACACAGGCCACACATTCTTATATACCGTAGAAGAAATCTACATGTAAAGGATATTTGAAAGCTCCCACAACTATTTTTCCTGGGGAAAGGTTACAAGTAGAGTCAGTATATTTTATTAATGCCAGGTGCCATACCTACTCTCCAAAGTAAGTAAATCAGAAACACAAAAGGAACATAAACATAATCAAATAAATATAAATTAAAAAATATATACACACACATATATATTTGACAAAAATGCAGGGAATGGAATCTCTTCCTGTTTTGATTCTTCAAGAATAGTGTTTTGTTATATTTGTATGAAAGCATTTTAATTTATTTTGCAATTTTGCTCAGAAGTGAAGTTTATGCCTAAGAAACAGCAAGCAAGGCTGACTATGGAGCCTTCCAATTTCATATGCTTTGGTTTTTTAAAAATTGTTTTAGAGAACTAAGCCAATGGCCTAGGAAATTGTGACTCATTCAAATTCGTCCGGTGCTCCTCAAGGAAGACTTTCCCAAGGCAAAGAATGGGAGGGGCAGCTTGGAAAGGACCCCTGGGAATATGGCAGGGGGTACATTCAAGGACAACCTTTCACCAAACAATTGTTAGAAATGATGACTTTCAGAGGCACCTGGGTGGCTGGCTCAGTGGTTGAGTGTCTATTTCAGCTCAGGGTGTGATCTTGGGGTCCTGGGATGGAGTCCCACATTGGGCTCCCCACGGAAGCCTGCTTCTCCCTCTGCCTGTGTCTTTGCCGCTTTTTGTCTCTCATGAATAAATAAAAAAAATTTAAAAAATAGTAACTTTCAGATTATTACTATTCCACAAGTCCAAGTCTTGGCTATAGACTTGAAGGAAAATATTGTAGATATTGTATTGCATAAAGCTGACTTGGGAGGGGCCCTGTGCTTGTGGCTTTCTTTGTCACAGAGCCTGGCTGTGGCCACTGTTCACTTAAAAAGTGTTAACATAATGGCACCCATTTTTCATCCATTTCAGACTCACATAATTTTGATGGAGTGACAAAAACCTCTCTGTAGGTATTTTGCAAGGTTCTGTGCTGAGGTTGGATAACCAACCTGCAGAATCTTCATCAGGTTGGATGTTGCAAAGAGCCAGCACACCAAGATTGCCGATTCATTCAGTGCTGGGTTATCAGCTCTAAAGAGAAACTGTAAACCATGCACAGAAAGGGTCTAACAAATGAAGTCTATGACACAGATATGGATGAAGGCTGGGAACACAGTTAAGAATGCAATCCTCCCATTAACTGGAGGGTTTACTAAGGTAGACCTTCCCTTGCAAATGGGCACTTGAGAACAGATCGTTATTTCATAAGCTTTTAAACATTTTAAAGACAATAAAAATAACTATAGGTTATACAGAATGCTTACTATGCTTTTAAGACAATTAAGATTCTGAATGTCATAAAGAACAGCTGGTGGGGGGGCAGTTTCAGAGGAAATGGCACTAACCTCCCTACTTTTGGATCATTTAAGATTAGGAGGTTTGATGATGCAAATCAGGCCTAAGGTTAATTACTGAAATAGGTCACTTGAACAAGTCAATTCTAAACATTAAGAAAACCTATATATATCATTTTGCCACATGTCAAAGCAAATAATCATCTATGAGAAGAACTAATGAGGAAGCATATCATTTTGTCATGTCATTTTCTAAAGGAATTTAGTGGATACTTGGTAGGTTTAAAAATACACTTCCAATTAAAAATTAATATTTACTTCCTAAACTCCAAAGTATGATGGCTATATTCTAAAAATCTAGTAACCCTGTAAATCAAATTAAATGTCTTAAAGAATTCATAGCAGACCCTGTCCATTTCAATTGGCAAAGAGACACACTAATAAGAGATCCTACCCGGGATGTAAATACCCAACCATAAAATGGTTTGGAACTGCAGACCGCTATCATTGGCTATAACATCAACAATGATAAAAGAATGTTCTAGAAAAAAATTCAAAGAGCTATAAAGTGAGTTTCTCCTCAAGCACCAGCAACGGAACTAGACCTCAGGTCTCCAGGCAGCTGGCCAGAGCTCCCGGAATCAGTTTACCTAGGGAATTATCCAATACCTGGGCAGTCCACTGGAAAATCAGACTGTGCCCCTTGGGCATAGCACTACTCCACACCATCCTGTCTGTTTCCTTCCCATGACAAGGAATCAGCACACAGTGATGAAGGTGTTAATACTCATACTCCTAGCACTGCAGGTGCTTAGACAGTAAGATTCAGAGTTGGACACATGTTGTATTGTAGCATCTCCCATAGTGACACTATTCATGGTCTCAAAGTGAACTGATGACCTGAAGTGTTAAAAATAACATTTGTAAATCTGAGTACTCTCCACTATACTATCTTGAATCATACTATTTTAAGTCAAGTGTGACTTTTGTTTGGATGTATGTGAGGGATCATTTGATGTGGAAATCAGTTACTTTTAAAAATCTTGGAATTCTTGAAGAAGCAATGGAAAGACTCTTTAAACTATTTTAAAATGTTTTCTGCTCGTCTCTCATCTTCTTTCCAGGGAAAGCTGTCTATCAATGAGCTCTACTGGCTGGGGGCGGGAGTGAGCAATAAGCTTCTGACCATTCCCCGGTATCTGTGGTATCTTCCTCTGTCTGTGACCCGACAGGATTTCTCAGCGGTCTGTTGAGAGTCTCCCAGTTCCTGGCCAGCCCCTCAGCCCTGGACACTCCCCACACCAGCAGTGTTCCAACAGCCTCTCACGGTTTCACACTTGAAACTCTTGGCTCTATTTTCAGAAAGATTCTTTTGTCCCAGGCTACCACGAGGTTTTACATTAGGATTTAATAAATCCTAACTCTGAGGGCCAGTTCTGGAGGCCAACTGAGCTCAGCTACCTGCTACTGAAATAATGAGTTTTTACAAGAAGAAATCTAAGAGATGTCATTACTGTATAGGTTAATGTAAATTAAATCATGCTTCTAAATACATACCTGTCACATACTAATGCCATGTAGTTACTAAATGCTCATTTTGTTGAACACACAGATGTTAACATCAAGCACATGCAGTATCTGCATTCCTGAGTCCTACCTCAGATTGAAGCTAAACCCAGCACATTTACTGCAACACCACCTGCACTGGGGGGGGACGCAGAATGTGCGAAGCCGTCTTCATGAAATTATAAATGGAAAGAAGAGGACAGAATCTATGTCTATTGCTTTATCTCCATGCAAGCCAGCTTGTGGACTTGGGTAGTACACACAGTTCTAGTGATAGGACACCAAGCACTGCAGGAGAAGTGGGTGCCCTAGGGCGTCCCCCCCACCCAGGCACAGTGTGTGCTCTCTCTCCACCTACCCAGGGGGACACAGTTGTCCGTGTGGATTCATCGGGTCCCAACACTATACATCAGTGTCCCTGGTAAACAGTCTAACTTAAAGAAAGTCTTTCAAAGAAATAAGTAAACCACTAGGCTTCTAAAATCTCCATTTATTTCACCTAATAACTATTTTATATTTTCAAAGATTTCTCTATTATTTTGTATACTTTACCACCCCATCTGCTTGGTTCATCTCTCAGAATACTTTCACTTTCATTTTATGATAATTATTCCTTTAAGTCCATAATTTACCACTTTCTGTTTCTTTGTTGTACATACTCTTGCTAAGGTACTCTGTGTCAAACTGGCTTCAAAACAGGTTTTCAGGCTCTGGTGTTCCAGGTTTGCAGCAAGGACAGGATAATTAGACCACTATGGCCATCTCTGTTTTCATAGCTAATGCAGTAAAGAAACAGTGTATTATTGGGTACTAAATAAGTATTTAGTGAATTCCTGACTTTGTACTCTGAAGAGCGGCCAGTAAGCTGAGAAAGGCAGTTTCCACTGGGTCGCCAAGAGATGGGACAGCGTGCCCAAAGGACGGCAGTTCTGCATTCCCTGGTGAACTGAAGCCCATGGTAACAAACAAGTGGACACTCTGACCCAGTTATGAGCAGTTTTAAACCAAAGAAACTTAGAACAAAATATTTCACTGCTTGAGTGATGTAATCAAGGATGTCAGTCACCCAGACTGCACTCTGACAAAACCCTGGCCCTGGAACAATTGTACCTTTGTGCCAACCTGCTTTTTGCTATCCTAGTAGGCATGTGCTTGGATGTGTGCACCCTCTGACTTCACAGCTTTATGAAGTGGGTTGGCTCTGATATGACCTGTAAGACATATAGTATCAGCTTCCTGCAACAATGTGTCATATTATTATGTAGATTTAAAAAAATGGTAATTCACTGAACAAACCCAAGTTTTTGTCTTATTCTTCTAAATCTGGTTTTAACACATGCCAGTGTGTAATTGTGGGTTGCCTGTAACCCCCCCTATCCTTTGGATCTAATGAACTCCACAAGGAAAGGATACCATTACACTACCTTGCTCACTGTTGAATCTCTAGCACTTACACACAGTTTCTGGCACAGAGTAAATACTAAATTTCTAAATGCGTGAATGAACAGATGGACAGATGGACGGATGGATGGATGAAGAGAAAAGTCATCGCACAAGATTTACCTATGAGATCTCACCAATGGTCCTTAAAAATGTTTTTGTCAGTAGAGATGCTGAGTGTGTGTGTGTGTGTATATATATATATATATATATATATATATATATATATAGTATAAAAGTATAAAAACTCTAGGAGGTTTTTTCTTCTTTGGGTATTTATATTATTGAGTACTATTGGTACAGGGTCCCTCATTCAATTAAGGTTTCATAAAAAAAAAAATCAATTTTCAGCAAAGATTCTCACCAAATTATTTGCCACAGTAATAATTTAAAAAATTGATACAAACCTATTTAGCTTATCCTAATTTCTATAAGATAAATTAAATTATACTTACATATAATGTAATAATCTCTGTTCTTCTGAAATTCTAAACCCCAGAGGTTAGGGCTGAACTCTTGAAACTTGATAGTGAATTTTACATCTTGGTCTGGTCTGGCACAGTTGAGAAGAGGGGTGTTTTCTTTCTTAATAGTACATCGGTCTGCTTGGTCTTTATCAACCATATAAACTTTATAATATTCATACTGGCCAACAGTTTTAGAGTCCACTTTGGGGCAAATAATATCCAATTTGTCTCCTATCTGTGGGTATAGTACCAGTCCTTGTCCAGGTAGAAATCTAAAAGCATAAAAAAAAAAAAAAAAAGCCATTGAGTCGATTAACAATGAACAGTTTTAATTAAAGATAATTACAATATAGCCAGACAACATCAATCATTGCAAAGTACAATTTTATAAATCCACATTTGTATTTGCCACGAGTATCTCAGTTCAGATCAGCATGGGATGAATGTATTTAGGAATCACGCTTTAAAGAAAAAAAAAAAAAAAAGAGAAAGAAAGGAACCACTCTCCTTACTCTATGCAGTAGGATCAGTCAACCTCCTGACACTGCTTTCTACCACCCCCTCGCTTGTAATATTTCAGTACTCCTTTGTATAAGTTCACAGTAACTTTTCCTAGGTGGTGAGTCAGACCTTCACACCTGTTTGTTATTTTTTTTTAACCATCGGCAGCTTTAGTTTATTGGGCATGTTGCAGAAAGACGGCGTCAATGCCAGAGAAGAGTGGGTGCACTCACACTTCACTGTCCTGTTAGTTTCCATTTGCTGCTGATGTTAATTAACAGACAAGTTTCATCAAGAATGTTTCAAATTACTTATCATAATTAGTCAGCCACTGATCAGACAATGGATTTTTTATTACACCGAACAAAAGAAATGTCTTACAAACCCATAAAAGATAACCAGAAATAATTCCCTGTAGTATTGATTCAGCTGCACGATGAAGAGCCCCCAAGTGCAAGGACAGCAACTATCATCCCTGCTCCACAAACCTTTTTTTCTGCCTTGTGATGTGTTTGCTCCAATTAATTCTCAGAAGCAAATCTTTAGAACTAGGATGACTGATACAATATCCCCTTAATGCTTTACAGCTAAAAGCTTCCCTCTCTCTTTTCTCTCCCTTGCTTGCCATGCCGCTGAAAGATCTTTCCTAATGGGGAGTTTCTTTGAGAAACTGAAACAAGAGCTTTCTAATGAACATCCATCTACAAGCGCTAACACTAACAACACACTCAGAAACCCAATCTCCGTCCTCCCTCTGTGAGCAGCCAAGCCTGCAGGCTCATTAAAATATTAAAGCCCAAGAACAAAGCATCACGTCTGAATCTTTCCAATCCTATCCCTTTATTTAACCAGGGAAGCCCACCAGCCATGACAATTAATGGGTCATAATTCACTGAGAGAGAGCAAGCGAGCTCCTGGATGATGGGGCACCCCCAATTTCAAACACAGACCGAGGAAAGAGGTTATGATTTATGCTAATGAATAGTATTAATTTTCTGAAAAGTGCATGAGGTTGTGATGAACTGTCACAGAACATAACAAATCATAGTATAGATTTATATTAAAAACCAATACTCCTTATGGTAGGAAAAATGCATGCTGCATAGTGGTTTGTGATCTTCTATGGGAATATATCATTTATAATCCCAAAGAGAGTGTGGTCGCCTTCTCCCCCCTGCCCCCACAGCAGCTCCTTTAGCAAGGACACATTCACTGACAGAAAAAAAGAAACAAAGAATCATTTAAAAAATCCTTCTCAAAATGAGTATTTTTTATAACAATGACAAATTTCAAACAACCAAGTGTGTACCCTTGAAATCTTTTCTGAAACTTTTGACAAATGAGGATCACCACTACTGAGAGCCTTTCTGTGACTCTCTTGGCCATTTATACAGTTTTGTGGGGGGAGAATGCTTCAAAAATTCAACTCCCAGGGTTCAAATCCCAGACTCCACCCCGAGTGCCAGTATAGTCTTTCTAGGCACATCTGTTTTTCTTACAGGTAAAATACAACTCTGGGTTCTGAGGGATGGACTGAAGACTGAATCAGAACATTTGTGGATGAAGCTTTGTCATCTTTACTCCTGCTCCTCACAGTGATTCTGTGCATCCTTACGGTTAAGAAGTGGGGACAGGATGCCTGGCAGTCAGTCCAAAGGAAATGTGGTGGACATTATACTGCTCATCTTCCTAACATATCCTTTCCCCCATGTTTTATTCCTTGACCTTCTTAGGAAATCTTCACTGCATCTAAGAACCAGAGGCCAATTCCTCCCTGGGGGTGCCCACCCCATGCCACACATTTTCTTTCTTAAATCTGTTCCTTTGGGAGCTGGCAGCAGAAAAAGCAGCACATGTGAGCTGTGTTAGAAGTATTCCTAGACCACAGCTGAGGTCTGCAGCCTGCAGACCTGCGTCTGCCTCCTCTCAAAGCTCTGATCTTCACACCCATCAACTTTTACCTTGGACCTTTTCTCCAGGGGCTTGCCCGGGCTTTAGAGATCAGGATCCTTCTCAGCCAGATGGACCCATTTTCTTGTGCATCCAGTCAATTTCCTTAAGGAAATGCATCAGACCTGCCCCATTCCCTCCCAGCCACATACGATGTCTGCATATCTTAGAACTCTCCCACATCACACCCCATGTGTTAACGTCTGGCTCCCTAAGCTCTTTCTTCATTCAAAATGCTCCTTAGATCCTGTTTCCTTCATGAGAGGGCTCCCCCGCTCCCGCCCCCTGCTCCCGCCCCCTCCTCCCTCCCATTTAACCAAAAGGTTCACAGGAGATCTCCTCCCCACATAGAAGTAACTGCTTATGACTGTCTCTTCACTCACCAAATCTGCGTTACAGCTTCTGCTGCTGCTGCTGACAGGGCTGAGGTCAAGAATGTCTGACACATCGCCAGCCCGGCTAGGAGGACCACTATGTTTTAGACTATTTTCAGAAGACACAAATCCCTTAAAAAGCGATAACTGTCAGTGATGGGGGAGTGATGTATGGGGAAGGTAAGCCATGGGGTGGCTTAGCAAAATGAAAGGGAAGAGGAAAAATCTCAAATTTCAATAAATATATATGATATGCTCATAAAATAAATCCCAATGAAACCCACTGTTTCAAATGCTTTGCAAAGTGTCTGTTTACTTTTCAGAATACATTCTGGCAAAAAGTAAGGCAAAGATTTGATGCTTTCCCCTGAAAAAGTAATTGTTTCAAGAATTCCTTAAAAAAAGAACGAGCACTTGAATGCTTTAAAGGTTTACTTAAGCATATATATATACATATATATAAAACATACATGCTTACATATAACCTGGTTTACATATGCAATATGATTTACATATAATATATAAAATATATATAATATATAAACACACACGTACAAACTTGTAAGCACACCAGTCATTCAATTGATGAGATTATAGTTTTTCAGCAGATAAAGACTGTGGCTGAGCTGAGAGCCTGATTCATGAATTTCTTGCCTGCCATTACCACTGTGCACAGTCAAACCCCTTTGCTTCCCAGGAACCTTCAGTTTCTAAGGCAACATGAAAGCAGAAAGACTCAAGCACGTAATAACAACTAAAGCAATCCATTTTGTGCCGGATGCTCTGAAGGACCAAAGTATAAGATCCTCATCGTCAAGAGCGTACAGTCTAGCTCCTGAGGGCAGGCAGGTCCCATGTGTCTGGTTCAATACTGAATGCCCAAGGGCTGACATATGGTAAATGCACAATAAATAATGTATTCATTGAAAAAAATATGGAAGAACAAATGGAAGCTAAGATATACACAGATACATTTAAGTCAAATTATGTGCTATAGGCCATTTGCAGATTATAGGCATGTAAGAATTCTGTAGACAGGACCATCTAGTGTTGGGCCAGGGGTGTGGGGGAAGAGACAGGATTTCTAAGACATCACTCTAGGGCATGATGGGTGTTTCTGGAGAGCAAGGACCAGTGCAGAGCTCTTGACCGATTCTCTCTGGAAGGATCTGAGAGTATGGCGGTTTTCTACAATCCCTTCCTATCTAAAATGCAAGGCAGTTAGCCCCTCCAGAACCACTAAGAAAAACACTGCTGCTTCAGAGAACTTATTCTCAGCTAAGCACTGATCAAAGCCCCTTCTACCACATTATCTTGATTTAATCACTGCACACGTACATAACATGCAAAACAGATGAAGACCCGCTGTGCCAAACAACAGGAGACACGAAAGGAAAAGCCCCCTTTCTTTGCACACTTTTCAGTTCTCACTGCATCACATTAAAGCATAAATCTGGTTTTGTGAAATGCAATTTTTTTTTCTAAATTGAGCTTTGCATGGATAAGCCATGACGTTAAGGAGAATGAAGAGAAACTCAATGGACATGCAGGCTTGCAAACATCACATAGAGTCTAACTCTATGCCAACCATGTGCCTACAGTGGAGGCTGCTCCAGAGACAGTCACCTGAGACCACTGCTCACAAAGGTGGCCATCTGGTAACCCTACCTTGCCCCAGGAGGCTGAGAACCAATATGTGAGGAAGAAACTGACTAACTATACAAAATCTGTATTTAGTGCTACAGATGGTCTTCTGACAATTTATGAGAATTCAAAATGTAAATGAAAATAAAATGGGGTGAATTTCTTAGTAACACCACTTTTTTTTTTTGAGTGGAAGACCGTGTGTCCTACCTATGTTGTTAAAACCAAGTCAGTAACCACAGACCTAAAACATAGACAAATCATAACTGTTTTTGAAGCTAGGTCATTCATATTGGGATTTTATTACCTCAAGATTACTGAGAGACCTTAATAAGCCAACTACACATTATAACTATGCCCTGAATATTTTGTAACATTTAGTAATACACGTATCCTGTTTTGACTTAGGAAGTATAAAAAAAAAAAAGAATAATTATGGTGGTGACTACTGGCTAATTTCAAATTATTAACCTGGCTACCCATGGTGGGGGTAACATACATTGAAATAACATTTATCTTCTAACCAAAAGGAGCAGAGTTACAACCCATACCACACAGGTAAGGTTGTTTTTGTCAAATGCTACCTAAACAAAGAGCAGCAATAGGCATCATTTCATAATATCTGCTGGTTTCCAAAACAAAAACCAAAGAAGACTTAACAGTGCTTCGTGTCCTGTCTAGGCCAGAGAAAAGAGCCAGGCCAGTTTCCTTTCAGAGCCAGACTACTGGAAGGCAGGGCAGTCACCCTGCTGCTGTCCTGAGAGGGAGAAGCCATATCCTCCTCTCTCTATCAGGAGATGGTGGCTGAGGGCTGCTTCCTGGAAGTTAGTGCTGTGACTTGGCTGCTCACTGCAGGGCCTCCCCTGAATGTAAGAGAGAATTAACTCCTATGGTTTTCCCCAGTGAGTCATTTCCAAGCAAGACAATAGATGGGATGACTCTGAATCAAAATATAGAGACAATGTGAAATAAAACAGTTAACCTGCCTAAAATCAATTGATCGGACATCAGAATGTTTTTATCTTCTGATTACCTATCAAGTATAATCCAAGTTTTTAAAAAAGTTATTCACTACACCACACTCTAATACTTCCCCCGGGGAAAACTTTGAATCAATCTAATAACCTAAATTAGACATTAATATTTAGTAATCTAAATTAGATCTCAAATAACCTCAATTAGACATTTCAACTTCATATTCATTATTGTAGCAACTATTTATAATACAGTCCTTATGAGTGATATTCTGTAATTTTTTTTTTTTTTAAGATTTTATTTATTTACTCATGAGAGACACACACACACACACACACACAGAGGCAGAGACACAGGCAGAGGGAGAAGCAGGCTCCATACAGGGAGCCCGACCCGGGACTCAATCCTGGGTCTCCAGGATCACGCTCCAGGCCAAAGGCTGCGCTAAACTGCTGAGCCACCCGGGCTGCCCGATATCCTGTAATGTTTTAATCCATACTAGGAATCCATGCTGTACAAAACAAAAACAATAACCTAGCACAATGCATTTAAAGCATAAACTAGCCACTGAGGAGTTCACAGATCATAATATATAATTTTCTCTGACAGACCAGAACATCACACGTGTGATCTCAGGTCCAGATTCCTCTGTTGACTATCACTGCATTACCAGGTCTTGGGGTGCTTGAGAAATCTGATGGAGGCAGTGGGTGCTCCAACAACTTCTGACCCTCGAGCCAGAAGCACCCGTACACTTTCGAATGTGTACTCTTTTCAGTTCTCACTGCATCACATTAAAGCATAAATCTGGTTTTGTGAAATGCAATTTTTTTCTAAATTGAGCTTTGCATAGATAAGCCATGATGTTAAGGAGAATGAAGAGAAACTCAATGGACATGCAGGCTTGCAAACGTTACATAGAGTCTAACTCTATGCCAACCATGTGCCTACAGTGGAGGCACATTCCACATGTGTGGAGGCACATTCTCCTCCTCACAGGAGAGAGAATCCATAGGAAGCCAGTAGCTGAGGTGTTTAGGGATCACGGTGTAGGGGGGGACCAGAACTGCACTCCCAACCTCACTAAAAATGCCCCATTTCTTCTCCTACCCACTCCTGCACCTCAGGACATTCAGTGACTTCTTATGCGTTCCTTTAAAGTTGTCCAAAATTAACCTAGAAGAATGGCCAGATTGCTGAGGGGCTCCCTGGATGCTTGATGCAGTCAGTGAAAATGTACAGGAGAAACAGGAGGCCTGGTTCTCCTGAGGAAAGGGATACACGTGGAGGTAAGTGATTGAAAGATAAGCCAGATCACCATATAAATAGGAGCAGCTCAGTTAAGTGGTAGCTGAATGCAAAGTATCTTGTTGACACAGGATAAAAAGAGATCAGAAGAAGACCTGGACAGGAATGACCCATGTCTGTGTCCAAATGACTGAGTTGGGCACACTCCCCTTTAGCCAGGCATGATGACAGTGCTTCTAAGTGTCAGCTTAGATCCAGAGCCATTTCTATTTACTACTAGGTACATAAAAATCTAAGTATCTAATATTTCTGCAAACTTATGGCGGGTATCATGCATCTGAGAATAGGACCCTGGTCTCCTGTAATAGGACAGTGCAAATCCAGCCAATACGGCAGAGACAGGAGACTCACCCCCATGTTCTACCTGTGGAGCAAACTGTAGAGCAAAATAATTCATAAATGAATAGACGCTACTTTTTTCCATGGAGGATTGCTTTTATTTTTCCTTTTCTTTCAAAGTTTCATCAGAGCACTATTGTAAGTACGTGGCTAATTTCAACTGAAAACATACACATATAGACGATACGTGGTGACTGCTTATTTTCCCCATGACACAGAAAAACATACACAGATGATCAAACTTGAGACCTTTACCTGAGACTGCTTTGAGCTACTGGATGGTGGACGTAGGGTGATTTTTCACTTTCTGCATTTTTCAGAATTTTCTACAATAAACATTAAATGCTTTTGTGATAAGACAGAACAGAATCTTTCATGTACAATTTCAAGAACAAACGATACCACGTTCCTGAGCAATCTTTAGAAATTCTGGTTTTAAAAAGAAGCACTTAAAATAGGTAAAACCTGTAGATGTTTTAACTTTTTTGCTGCAATTCCTTAGGAAGCAACTAAAGTGATTATGATTGAAACTGTGGCCTACTTAACAAATCAGCTCCCGAGTTCACAAAACCCTAGTAGATTACTGTACAGCTAGTTTATTTGAATAAGTGAGAAAATATGGGATGGATACAGTTTAGGCCTAATCACTGCACTGCAAAAATCTGGAAATTGGCTAACATTTCAGGGGATCTGAATTCTAGTTCTAGGAGCAGGTTTACCCTAGCAGTTGGCACCAAAAATCACGTCCTACCACAGAATGGGTTTATTTGCAAGCCAGTGTTCTATATTAAGCACACTCTGAGTTTACTACATTTTGGAAAACATGCACTTTTCCCATAAAATGCTTCTATTTTTATTTTAATTAAATGTCCAAGGCTGCAGGGAAGAGGAACAGTCGGTCTGTAAATCAGTCCGAAAATTATCAATGAGGAGGACTCTGCAGGCTTGGCTGTCACCGGTTGGGTTTTCTGGTTTCCTCCTGACAAAAGACAAACATTGCTCTGGATAAGCCCAGAGCCACGACCAGAACCTCATCATGCACTGGGGGCCTTCCTGTCTCTACGGGGCTAGAAGAGAGCATGAACACAGAAGCCCAAGGTTCCTTTCAGAAGCACCCTGTGCACAGGGGAATTAGAAACACTGCAGAAGCAGGACTTGAATTTGCATGTGCATATCATAAACAGACAGGATACCCCTCTCCTCTTACTTCCGTTGAATGCTACATTGCTGCCACAGCTTCTTAAGATCATCTAAGTGCCCCCAAAAGAAGAGTTTGTTATAAGAGGAATAAACAGAAGCACGGCCCACAACAGACACAGGCAGTGTCGACCCTGAGAAATACTTGGAAAAAGTTTCCTTTTTGTGGATAGCACTTTACTGCCCCCTTTTGCACTTTCCCATCAGAACAAGATTCTGCACAAACTTTCTCTGAAACCAGAGCGAGAGTGGGGTGTAGCTACAGGGTGTCAGCTGTATCCAGAATCAGGTCACCAGATACCACTGCTTAGAGTGGCAGGTAATTACCTGAAAACTTGAAGCCAGGGCACCACCATCTTCTGAGTGGCTCTAAGAAATAAGGTCATAATTGGAGCCTTTAACTGACATTTTTTGCTTTAATTCGAAAGTGTACGGGTGCTGGTTTGCACAGGTGCCCCTTCTTTCACACTCTTCACAAACAAATATCTGCAACATGAACCTGATTTATTCAAGGGAAAGAAAAGGGGCATAAAAGCAGGGTATAGAATCTGAGACCATTAACGTGTTATAAATCTGAGAACTAGGGGGTGTAGGGGGGGGTGCGTTTCAAGCTTCACACCAATGACAAGCAAACTCTTCCACAAAAAGAAAGATGAGAAGCACAGAAATTCAGAATGCACTGTGAGCAGATGGGTGCTCAAACCAGTTTAGCAACTTTGCAAGGTGAGGCGCGACAGTATTTGTGCCTCTTCACCCAGGCATACATTTGAAGAAGGTATTAAACTCCAGTCTAAAGGGAAGTTTTATTTATAAAATCCTAATCTGCAGAGCCAGAGGCCTCACTCTGGCCAATGACCTCGACTTGCAATTGACAGTCTGCGTGTAGCTGCTGTGTACACTTGTATTTAAACTTAATCCATTTCCTTGTCATTCTATAATTACTGTACGAGTCAAAATAATATTAAGTTTCACAGCCTACAACGCTGCACAACTGAATGAAAACTGACTCCTTTTGATGTTAATCTTTTTTTTTTTTTTTAATTTGCGACATAATGCTCAAACATTGTTGGCTTAAGCAAGTTTTATTGTAAAATGCTCAGAGACAATATTCTCAGTAGTTTTAAATTTTCATTGCCACTGTGGTCCATGGAAAACAACACAAGTTCTTTAAGTTTTATCTGTTCTGCTGTAAAAACAAAACAAAACAAAAAACAAAAACCCCTCCAATTCACAGAACAGCCTACAGCAAGCTGAGGTTGAAACAGCTTCAAACACTGGTCATGAGGAGCGCCGAGTGCTCTACAGAACTGTTGAATCACGACGACAGTGTACACCTGAAACCAATGACACTGATAACTATACCAGAATTAAATAAAAAACTTAAAAGAGCTTTGCATCTGTAAGTCAGATGTTCAGTGCATGATGTACATATAGCACTATTTTCTTTGCACAGGTTCACAGAGACTAGGTGTTCTCTGCTATGCAATTAAAAACAAAAAACAGAGGTTTTTATTTACGGAACCGATCTAAGCAACCCTCTTTCCCCTCAACACTTCCAAAGTGAAGTTCATTGCCACATAAGGCCAAACCGGGGGCTTAAAGAAGAAGGCTGGGGTGCTAGAGGCGAAGTGGGACGGCAAGAGCGAAGTGAGCCACTTGGGCCAATTCCATCATGCTGGCTCATCCACGCTGGCCCCATTATCAAAACAGATATTTCATAACCCGTGGAGGCTAGAGACGCTGCGAACTTCTTTCCCAACTCTGAGTTGTTTGCACCTGTATGGTCTTGTTCCCAGCCATGCTTTTAGCAAGAGTCTATAAAGGAAGGTGGAACTCTTGTTATTTATAGGTGAGGCACCAGAGAGAGAAAGGTGGCTTTCATATAGCAGGAAATGCAAGGGGCACTTCCAGCTGGTTCTCTGTTGTTTCAGATAGAAATGAGCAGATCCCATTTGCTCATCTGCCTGAGTGGGAACATCACAGGGCTGAAAGGCACACGTAACTCACAAAGGGAGTGGGCTGGCACGCTTACACGCTGGAGGGAATGGCACTGTGATCTCCATGCACAGCAACGTCACACTAGAGTTTGGGCGTCTCTTTTCTAGCCAGTCTTCCCATTCCTTTCATTCCTATCATCACATTTTTTTTTTTTTAATTCCAAAGAATCTTGCCAGTTTAGAAAAACAATTCAGCCATGTTTTATGGGTGAATGAAACCTCTCCCCTCTGGTGGGGAAGCCAGCACTGAAATAAAGAGGCACACTACAGGGGTCCAATTCCTGCTCCTCAGGCAGGTGTAGATCCCTGGGAAGGAGCCTGAGTGCTCCCTGCTGGACTCCAAGGTCCCCAGACCTTGCACACAATAGGTGGTCCGTGGATGTTAGTGCACTTATAGAATGAACACTTTGATAGGTAAGGTTGAAGAAGAGACCAAACTGTTAGTTCTCTCCTGATATAAGAACAGATTCTCCCTGCCAGTTGAGGATACATCTGCCAACATAGTTTACAAGGCTGTGTGCAATCCCTTTATAACCAACCACCTAATCGCCTGCATCCCCCACATTTCCTTCTGGCTCAGGGACGGGACTGCTGTGGGCATAGGACAGAAGACATTATTCTGCACCTCTCATGGCTTTGGGACAGCCCAGAGAGTAGGGAATAGGAGAAGGACGAAAATTAAGGAGGCTATACAACAGCCAGGTCAGCCCTGCTGACATCACAAGAGTCAAACCTAGATACTTCCACAGAGATTGACCCAAAGCTGTATCTTATAAAAATGTGCATGGTGTACCACTGTAACTGTGGACAGTATAGCTCCTGCTCGGTCACCAGAAGCAGCTTTGATAGTTTCACCAAAATGCAAAAATGCACAGAAATTAACACTCTTAAGTTATTCAAACAGGCTGTTACACAGATGTGGAGAAAATAGGAGGAATGCTGTGGGTCCTGAGCTCTAAAAAGAAGGAAGACCTGGTTGAGCCCTCCAGCTGGCTCCTTAGTCAACAGGTAAGCAGACACTGAGTCCCGGAGAAGATGCAAGCAGAGAGGCTCATTCTGGAGTCCAGAGAACCCCAGGCTGCCTGGCTTCCTGAAACAAACTGCTCCAAACTTGCAGAACATCAAAAGCCAGATGGGATATACTGAATGAATCCACAGGCAAGAAGCCAGAATCCCAGTTTGCTGTAGAAATAGGCCTGGACTTGATTTGAGTCTTCTCAGCTCTGACAAGCTGGAAGCTGGCAAAGATCCCAAAATCCAAAATAAAATGGCATTTAATTGTGACTAGACTCTAAAAAAGATGTCATACTATCTCCTTAGTTTGACACATGCTCAGCACCTAACCAAATGCAACTGTCCTCGAAAATCTGACCTTTCTTTCTCCCAAAGAAACGATCAAATATCTAAAAATTTAAAATGAAAATGTTAACAAAGGAATCATACTCAATAAATGCATTAATACTATATACCTTTATAACTGTCTAGTTCCCATGGGGTAAAACCTTGTTATCAAAGATTCAAAGGATCCATTTAAAATTGCATATTCATCATAGGAAAGGTTATAAATCACAATTGACAAGGAAAGGATAATACCTCAAGCCCCCCTTTTTTTTAAACCCACTTGCTTATGCACCGTTTTCAGTAAACCATATGCTTATTTTAGTTATTCGATTTCTAATTACTCCGTGCAATAGCATAAGAGAGAAAGGCAAAGAATTAAGAAGACGGCTCCTGGAAACAGAGTAATCAGGTTCAATCACAGACTGTACCACTGATTAGCTGTAGGACTTTGGACAAGTTAATTAATATGACTTGGTTTCCCCATTGATACTTCTGGAAACATAAAAGTACCTCCCTCAGATGGTATTTGTTAAAATGTTAGATCAGCAGCTGGCATACAGTAAGCTCTCTATATGACTTGCTAAATAGTGTCCACCAGGTGAGTAGGTTTCTATATAAGAAATAACATGTAACGTTAATACAAAAAATGCTACTATGCCGATCCCTACAGGCCGCATTCATATAACTATTCAACACCACAATCTCTCACCGTATCCCAACTATAACACACAAAGTGGATTCAGCCCAGGCTCTCCTCAGTCCATGGTGGAGAAACAGATCTCTCCAGTGTTATGTCACAAAGCATCGGGGGCAGTGAACAGAGCGAGAGCGTCCAATTTGTAGCAGAGGGGAAAAGAGAAAAGTGCTTCACCTAGCAGAGAACTCTTAAAGATTAAGTGTGGCAGCTGAACAAAATACAACACAACAAACTTTAAAAGGTGAACATGCCATGTTGTAATCTTTATTAACATGTCATTTTTATTTATTCTGCATCCGTATATGGTAGGCAAAATGAACCATAGCCAGGTGCACAGATATTTAATTTTATTAACAATAGCTGACATTTATTGCTTCACTACACCAAGCACGGAGCTAAACTCTTTTAATCCTGACCACAATTTTATTACTCTTTTATTCAATGCTGTTAGGTTACTGCCCCCATTTTAGAGATGGGACAAATAAGACCTAGGAAGTAGTCCTCCTAGTTACACAGTAAAAAACAAAACAAAACAAAACAAAACAAAACAAAAAAAACAGCGATGCTGGGATTGGCCTCAGCCAGATTTCAAAGCAGGTACTCTTCATCAAACTAAAATAGCACTTGCCTGGTCGTCTTTGCAAATCAAATTGCCTGACCTTTCCATTACCATCACGTGCATCTTAAAAACCAATTGGTACTGCTAATTCTCAAGAAAGGTAGCTGAGATCACTGGGTTAGCTATCCCACAGGATCCATCTGCCTCATTTGTGGGATCTGGCTTTTGAGCTATGCTCAGACGTATGAAATAATGTGGAAGCTTACCGACATGACATACACTTGATAGACACAGACTGCTCTTCGCTGAAATGTTACTACCTTGAGTTGCTTATTAATGTGCATTTCAGAGATCTAGTGTGATGGTAATTCCACCAGGCCTTCCCTGTCCCCACCTTAGGATTTAAGTCTCTTGAGGGTAGAGATTCTTCTTCTATCATCAGAGCCTAGTAACCGGCCTCACAATTAACAAATGCTTGTTGAATAAATCAATGCTTTATCTGCTGTCAATGACCTAGATGATCCCTTATGGCTTCCAACAAGGCAAGAATGGGGCAGAAAAAAGAGACCACAGACTTCTTCAGAGATCCCAAAAACAGCCTTACAGGTTGATGAGCTAATGCTGAGCTGTTAAAAAAAAAAAAAAAAAAAAAAAAGTTAATTTAGAGCAGTGGTTCTCAAGGTGTGGTTTCAGAGCAGTAGGCATCAGCTGAGAGCTTATCAGAAATGTCAATTTCAAGTCCCACCCAGACCTCAGGAATCCGGAACTGGGCGGGGAGTGGAGCCCACCAAAACCGTGTTTTAACAAGCCCTCCAGGTGATTCTGTGCCCTAAAGTTCTAGAGCCACTGATCTGGGCCAGGGAGATCTCTAGTAACTGGTGACAGGTTAACACACCATGGGTAGCCATAATTATACATCTAGATTGTATCTGTTCACCAGACTAATTTCTACTGGATGTTACCACTACCTAGTAGGAAGAGACTGGCAGAATGCAACAGCTCCTATCCCTGCTTTTTAGGGACAGGACGGCAATGATGGGGATTAAGCCTTGCATATGAATCATGACGGTGCAGTGTATAATGTTCTTTCTATACTCTAGGTATTTAACTAAAGTGCTGGGGGATTACAGAAAAAAGATTTAAAGAAATTATGTTTGATCTATGTCATAAAGAGGGCACTTATCTAGGGGAATCTGTAAACTTTATTAGACAGTCCATTATAATGAAGATTCATTTTCACCAGACAAGAGGGGACATGTGGCTTACAAGAGCTTATTTTCATCTAAAATGTACCCCAACTTTTGTCCTGGTTATGTGAAAACTGGCACTTTCTAACTTGTTTGGCAGGAAGATACATTCTGAGCTGGCCCTGAATATGATTGTCCCAGGCCCACTCATACGACAGTTCTGGTTCAGGCCAATGTTGTCAGGCTACAGTGAACCAGCTTAGCTCACAGGAAGAGCAAGAACCAAGATTCAGAAGCACTTCATCATGCTGTGCCTCAGGTCCTCAGCTGAAACAGAGGAGGCTGGAGAGATGCTGGAGAGGAAAAGGCACACTTGAGACACTGATAGGTCTCAAGAGGTTAGGTATCCTGCAGGGAGTGTGGCTGGGGAACATCAGGACAGTGGGCAGACAGTGGGTGTTGTACCTCACACACACACACACACACACACACACACACACACACACACACACACACAGTAGGGCACTGCACCTCACGCACATGCCCCAAACTCCCAAAGAAACCAAGCCTTAGGACCATCCGTAATCACATTCCTCCAATACAAACACGTTGACTCTCCTGGTTTCAAAGACGAGAGTAGCACTCATAATTATTCTGGGGTGATATGGAAGGAATCAGTACATAAAAAGCACAGGGTAATGCCTTCGAGGCAATAGGGACTTGCCCAGCAAGTATTGGAAGACCTATATAACCAGGACTGTAATCAAAGGATGCAGCTGAACTTAAATTGAGAAAATATACTGGATTGTTTAATCACTTTATACAGGAAATATGAAGAATCTATAGTACTGAAGAAAACCAAAGTTTTCAAAGCAAAGCAGATCACCAATGGTTCATCTCAAGCATCGTGAATGTCTGCCCACGTCTAAGTTGTTAAACCTTTACTTATCCATGCGTTTAGAGAAACAAAACAGCAAACTATGAATACTGCACTAAAATCCCTTTTCCTTCATATTCTGCGTAGAGAACTACCAAAGGCAGAAACAACTTTTCTTTAATGCAGCGTTCTCCTACTATGTTTTGTTTTGGGCTGTGTGTCTGTGTGTCCGAGTGTGTTTTAATTGAGCAAGTATGGACTCACCAGCCACAAAATGCTGTGAACTAGAATTACATGTTTGAATTTATATAGGAAAAGTAAGAGAAAGAGCCACTACTGATTCTCTGAGGGCACAAGAGAAATAGGTTCACCCAGCATCCAGCGTACATGGAGAACACTTCACCGCCGATCATCTACTTTTTCCACTGGTGCCCCAGATCCAACCATCCTTATCTCCAGCACTTCTGCAGTACGTTTCCGCAGGTAGAACGAGAAGCTGAATGCTGCAGGATGGCTGTAAACAGGAGGCAGAGCTCCCCTGCTTCTTTCTCTAATCACTTTAACCCCGTTCCTAGTAGAAAGCGGGAGGCCAGGCCAATTCAGCTTCTTCTTTTGTCATTTGCCTGCCATAAATATGCACCAGTCTGCATTTGAAAAGCTGAAGGAGGCCGCAAGCTTGCTGGACATTTATCATGCTCTGTTCCCTGTTAACAAGCAAATACTTTAGCTGAATGGGCCATTAGCAATCATTGTCAAATGTAGAATGCAAGGTGCTTGGATGTGACCAGCTTGTAAATTAGGGGGTGTCCCTTCTCTTTGGTGAATCTAGATCAGTGCTATGGATCTTTTGATACAGATTACTGAATCAGACTCAGAAGGAAGGTAACGTCGCAGGCACTGGATGTGGCTAGTGCATGTGCAATAATTTTTAAGTGTTTTTGGATCTATGAAAGCTACATAGTAACGAGCAGAAAAGCAGGCAACAAAGGCGCTAAGTCCTAGCACCAGAGGGTCCAGTCAGCAAGTCTACAGTATTAGGAACCAAATCAAACCAACGAGTCTGCAGGAGAATATTGAGGTTTTGGTGAAGATCTCACTCACTGAACAAGTTAGTCTAGAAAGGCCCCATGTCACTGTAAAGAGAACAGCATGGAACTCCCATGGTCTACTCTATCAAGAAAGATCCTGGGGGTGTTTGTAGCGTTCAGTGTTGTCAATGTCTTAAAAGAGTTTCCAGGCTCTCCTAAAGAAATGCTGAGACTTTTTTTTAAATGCCAAATAGGAGGCAATAGAGCACATATTTCCTTTCTGGCTTGACCTGATGGCGGATGTCACTCCACATGTAACCCAATCGGGTTTCGATGGCTTGTTTTGCTTGATGACTAAAATGGAAAACGTGGAAGGCACAAACAAGTCTAGTTTATTCGAAAGGTTGTTGGAAGACAGGAGGCTAATCAGTAAGATTGAAGGGCACAGTGATTCTTTTTTTGCCTTTTTTTTTTTTTTTTAAAGTGGAGGCCGGGCAGTGCTTACCTTCCACAATCCTGTCTTTACGTGACAAGCACCCAACCCATCCCACTCAAAAGTTAAGACTCACATTTATGAGTAACGTATTATCTAAAGAGAGCCCATTGATTTGGTCATACTGCATTACTGCTGATTGGAAGAACAAAATCTCCCCCTCAACTTTATTTATTTTAGTATACATTCTTTTGCAGGGTGGGAAGGACAATCCTCGCAGAAGAGCTCTCTGGTGAGAGGACAGGTAACATTCAGCTTTGCTTCTCCCACGCGATGAGAGTGCTGGGTCTGAAGCATGACTACCAGCCAAAGGTCTCTTTCTCTCTCTCTTTGCATGTAGCTCCAGCCCTACCTTCCCAGCATGGCCCTGCCCAAAACCCAAAGAGATTAAGGCGAGGACCGCCAAGTGCAGTTAATCCTACAGAATGGTTGTCGCTGTCAGGCCAGGAGTTAAAAAGGAAAATCTTGCAGGCCTTAACAACCACAGTGATCTGAAGTTTTAATCAGCCCCCATATCTCAACCTCTAAAAAAAGGCAGCCAATGAAATCCACCTTTGCCATATTATCCGCCACCAATGAGCAAGAACTGAGCAGCTTTTCTTTCCCGCTTGAACCATCCCGGGCCACAAGTAGGGCTTTCATACTTTCTAATCCGAGTTTCCAAGTCTGTGTGGTTCTCACATAATAGCCAAAAGCCCGGAGCAAGGGCCTTCGCTCCTACCCCCTTTTCAGAGACGTGTCATTTCCAACATCAAGCTAATCTATATGTTGCCATGGCTTCCCCCCTTTATCTGCCTTTCCATCTTATGAACTGCATGGATTTACCGCATTATTTTTATCTGAAAGACAGAAAATGGTGGTTTTATTGCCATACAATCAGATTACTGGTGCAAGTTTCTCTATGCCTTTTTACCATACTTCAATCAAAAGGGATCAGTTTCTTTATACTCTGCCCTTGATTTACATTACATCTGTAAAGACGTAGTCTGGGTTGTAATCCCCTTATTAACTATGACCAGGGTTGATTTGCCTAAAAATAAAAGCAAATTGTGTCAGACCCTTTCACTTTGTTTTTGATTCGGAACTACAAAATGGATTACTAAGGAAATCTTCAGAGTTCACACGGCTGGCGTAGCCCTGAATTTAAAACAAGAATTAAACAAGTTAAACAGGGGGCCATGTCAATGGTTTACGTTTTCCATCATGGGAGAAGGGCTGAGTTGCTTATGTCTTTGTATTCTTTGGCTTTGCAGAGACAATGAAGCCACAGGAGTTTTTCCAAGCTGTTCGAACACTGTCCCATTCGCCATCCTCCCTTCTTTCCTTTTCTTCTACCCTGTCCCAGCCTCATGCTAATCCCACCCCTTAAAAAAAAAAAAAAAAAAGGGTAGTGTGTGTGTGGGGGGGGAGCTCTTCTCTGAAAGAGCTAATTCCTGGCCAGAAGCTTATAGTTCTATGGGTTCTGCATATTTTAATCAAAATATTTTAAACAGTTGAACACTCCCATTTAGAGCTCTCCTCCGCTACACAAAAGCTGAGCTCATAAGCAAATCTATGTAGATGTATGATAAGTGACCTGAAAAACAGGCTCTTTATGTCAGCAGCTAAGGAAAGCAGAGATTAGGTAGACAGGAGTACCATTTTCATCATTATTTTTTTCTTACAAGAGCCCCGCTTTGTGTCTACTTTGTGGTGGAACAGTTTAAGAATAAAGTTTTCATAAAATGTTCAAGGAATAACCCTCCCTACAGGAAAAATTATGTCCCTTTCGTTGAGGGTCTACACTCCGTATTTCCTTTCTCTGCCACTCCCATTCCTATGACGCATCACTGCAGTCATGCTGGGATCTCAGACCGTCTCCCATCAGGCACACGCTCTGGGAAACATCACAGTACGGTAGATGCCACACTCAACCTCCTGGGAGCCACCCCCCCACCCCACCCCCGACCAAGTTGGTGGAAAGCAAAGGTAGCAAGGATTTAGTTGCTCCGACTGCAACGTCCCTCTGAGCATAATCACCACACTGATCCACCAACCAAAGGATCTCTCTCAGTAACTTTACTGACAAGAGGTTTTGCAATAAGTAATCAAAATATACTGATTATTCTTCAAGCTAACTCCATATGGAGAAACCATTCCAATCTGTACTCTTTAGATGGTCTGGGGATGATGGCTAATTCACCTGTCCTAACACACTTTGGCCTAGACACCAGCCAGAAACGGTTCAAAATTTGCAGTCATTTGCATTTCTTTACGTCTGTAGGACAAGTGTCAACAGCTATGCTTTGTGAAAGATTTAGAACCAAGTACTTAACAAATCATCTTAACCTCCAGCTCCCGTTCCTGAGGCTTGAAGCTGTAATTGCCGAGGTTAAAAAGTGCAGTCCCTAGACACACGATTCCCAAATAAATTCTCTTCTCGCCTGAAAAGAGGGCGAACAAGCCTGTTGTGAGATATCGCTTTAGCTCCGTCTTTGTGCTCTCCCTGGCTCGGTTGTCCTCTGAAACAACGACAGTCCATTACCTCTAGTTTATCATCCTGACAAAATGTGAGGAATGTGGATGGGAAAGCAGTAACAATTCCACCCCTGGTGCTTTGTGCTTTTTTCTCTCTATATTAAAACCGACAAGATTAACCCAAACGCAAACTGTGGAGCATAGTTCAAGGGGCTATTCAATCAGTGCTGAATGTGCATTTGTTTACCTACAAAAATAAGAATTTCAGACACAATGGAAGGCAGGCTGGCTTATATATGGTGTTGAATGGGCTGTTTAAACAGCACTATCCATTGTAGTTTATTTTATCAATCTCTGACAGGTCCGTATTTATTCAGAGCCTAGCTGTGGTGGGGCCCACGTATTATAGGTTATCTGGATATTATCCAGCCATTCTTTTGTATCAAGTCAATCAATATCAGGAATTCCGTATTATGCAGGGAAAAAATGACATGGGAAAAGCAAAAACGCTTTGTTAACTAACTAGTATATGGTGTACAGGGAACAGTACCCCCAGACAGAAGAAATTAACGCTCCATTGAAATTTCCAGCAAAGTCAGTGCAATTCGTTGTAGAGCATCATACGAATACAGCCTTGCTCACTCGAAAATGGATTTTTTTTCTTTAGAAGGGGCAACTATTCATCATGCTTGGAAAAATTGTTCTACTGAAATGTTAATTGGAAATGAAAGCCAGGCTTTGCTATTCTCTACTGAGTTGAAAAGTGGGGCGGGGGGGGGGGGGGGAATAAAAAAGAAAACAGCTTCGGCAACCTAGGACTACAACTGAGGCAACACCACCGGAGCCCGTGGACGCGATATGAGTAATCCACCTCATAGGGTAGTTGCTAATGTTTCAGCACACAGAACTTCTTTTGATTGCTGCATCAACTCTCTGGGATGGGAGCAGCAGACAGTGTGATTAAAGTAGTTATGGAGACGGTGAATTTACAAAGGATTTTCTGGACGCTGCATCCAAACATCTGCTCCTGTTCCCTACATCGACCACCTGCTAAAAAAGCTGACCTTTGAATGAAACAAATCTAATTACTGATGGCTGCTTCATTACAAATGAATTGTTCCACAGTTCCTATGAACTGGTGTGAAACCTCAATTGCCTCTGATCACCCTCGTGCCACATCGTATTCACGGACTGCAACTTTTCCCTGGAAATAAATATGCAACTTCCCCAAATAAAGCAACCCCTTGGCACTAGGGGTTTTTATTCATTCTCCAACTTAGAAAAGGCTCTTTCATATCACTCCTCCAGGAAGAAATCTTTCTGATCTCTCAAGCTAGCATTCAGCTGCATACTTTCTTAAGTAGACCTTTTCCAGGGACAAATTATCCAGTCCTCCGCGCAAGTCATTATCATGAGAATTTTAAAAGAAATTCTACTCTTGAGGACCAGAGCAATCACAGCAACAGAAACCTCATCAGTGCAGGGAGGCAGCCGTCTCCAAAATGCAGGCCTCCAGCAGGTCTTCAAATCTGGGGCCGCCACACAGAAAAACGGAGGAATCCTGATCATCAGGATGGCAAGTAAAACATCAGTCTCCCCCCCCCCCCCCCACACACACACCACAAATGCATTAGGAAAAGAAGATACTAACGTGGTGGAAACAGTTACGGCTCTACCTCTTCTTCCAAGTGGGTATTTCTAATCTTCCTCCTGATTACACACCTAGTAGTAAGTAGTTAACACAGAGATACATATACTGAGTTGTGCAATGGACGGGTTAATGGGAATTTCTTCAAACAAGATTTAAATGTAAATATTAAATCCTGGCGGAAGGGGTGGGGGCAGGGAATCAGGCTCCCTAAACAATCCGTCAGCGAAAGTGTAAAGTGGAGCGGAGCAGACGGCGGCGGGAAGAGGTGAGAGCGGGCGCCGCGAGCATTGCGCGTGGAAGAGTGACCTCTGTAGGCGCAAAGCGAACACTGGCTGGCCCCTCGCAGGCCCGCAGGCCCGCCGGCCCGGGAGCCCCGGAGCCCCGGAGCCCCGGAGTCCCGGAGCCCCGGAGCCCGCCTCGCCCGGACGTGGGCTGCTGCGCGCAGGTCCAAGCCCCGCGCTTCCCCGCACCAGCTGGTGCCTCACAATTCCGCATCGGCGTTAACGATGTCACTGCAACTACTTTTTCGGCAAATACAGATCTTACACCAAGGAAAAAGGCTAGTCCATGCGAAACCGGGCTGCACGGAAGGAGGTCGCATTAAGTAACTTTTAAATATGAGCGGTGGTGGAAAGTACCATCCAGCATCATGCTAAGGCTGCATTTAATCCGATTCAAGACTGGGACGTGTCTTGCCCCTAGCACAGGGAATTCTCCGTAAAGCATGTTGGTGAATTTGAAATTTACAACTTTTTAAAGGATGGATATAAGTCTTTAATTAACATTTGACTTGTAAATCAATTCCCCGTCTCTTTACTACTAAATCCATGGCCAACTTACTTGTCCTCTAAAATTAGGCCATTGATTTTCCTTCTGATCTCCAACGCTTACTCGAGGAGCCAGCCAATGTCTGCACACTTTTTCCAAGTTTCTCAAGTCTAAAATTCCACGAGTCCGTAAAATATTTTTGGACCTGGCTAAAACTGTATTCCAACAAGGAGCCAAGATGCAAAACTGAATGCACAGGTAACTAACTAGAAGTGACGGCCGTACACACTTAAGGATGAATCGCCTGTTCTAAATGTTCCACGTATTGTCTGGGTAGCTCACACCGAAAGTTCTTCTCCACAGGCCTGGCTTTCCCCTGGCTACCCTGTCCGATAAGCGCGAGTCAGACCCAAGGCTCCCATTCCCGCCCAGGCTCCCCAGACGCCAGGCTCCAGCGGTTGCGCGGACCGGGCGGGCCGTAAGCTTCAGCGAAAGCCGCCCTCAAAATCCAGTGAACTACGCGGGCCGCACGGAGTTCAGCGCCACCGGGTCGAAGAGAGAGGCCGACGTGCAGAGCGCTCTCCGGGGCACCCCAAGGCCCGTGTCCCCGCCCGGGGGGGGCCGCCGCCCGAGGTCTCCCCGCGCACACTGGGGCGCCGAGGGCGGCCGCGGCCCCGGCCCCCCCCCCCCCCGGCCGCCTGCGGGTCGGGCCGCGCTCGGGCGCTCCTCGGGAGCGCAGCCCCGCGCCTCCCCGCGCCTCCCCGCGCCTCCCCGCCGCCGGCCCCGCTCGTGGCCCCGCTCGTGGCCCCGTTCTCCGTCCTCGAAAGGGAGGGAGGGAGGGAGGGAATCGCCCCCGGACACCTCCCGACAGGACACCCGGGCCGCCAGGGGCTTTTAATTAAGCGCCCAGAGCTCGCGGGGAAGGCAGGCGGGAGAGGGCGCCGCTTAGAGCCCGCGCTCCGGCCGGAGAGCTGGGCGCAGAGTTTCACCAGGAAAAACGTGGCGAGGGTGGGGGACGGGGAACCCGGGCCGGGGTGCGGGCCAGGGTGCGGGCCGGGGGCCGGGGCGGGGGCGGGGGCCGGGGCCGGGCTCCAGAAACGGGCTCCGAGGCTCCGCGGCCCGGGCCTTCCTCCCACCCGGCCGGCGCGACGGGCCCAGGCGGGGGCCGAGGGGCGCCGCGGACGCCACTTACTTGGAGTTCGAGGAATTCCAATAGATGGGCTCCAGGACTATCGACCTGGAAATCGCAGTTCTGCATAAAACCATCAAAACTCCCCAACAGTACTTCCACACGGAGTCCCTCCTCGCGGCCATGGCCAAGCCGCTCCCGGCTCCGCACGCCCCGGGCGACCCCAGTCCTCCGCGCAGGCGAGGGGCGGACCGCACGCAGCTCCGGGGCGCGCCGAGCGGCTCCAGCCGTCGCCGGGGTCGGGGTCGGGGCCGGGGCGCTCCGCGCGGGGCCCTCCGGGCGCGGGGCCTCAGGGCGCGGGGCGGGGGCCGGGGCGGGGGCCGGGGCGGGGGCGCGCGCGCGGGGCGCGGCGGCGCGGCGGGCTCGGGGCTCCGGGGCGCCGCGCCGGACGCAGCTCTGGCGGCAGGCTCCCGTGCGACTCCAGGGTGCCGGGCGCGGGCGGCAGGGAGGGCGCGCGGCCGGGACACAAAGACCGGGAGACGCGTCGCGCGGGCGGCGGGCGCTGCGCTCCGAGCGGACCGCCTCGCACTATAGATCCAGGGGGGCGGGCAGCGGCCCGAGCGCGCGGGCGCCGCGTCGGCGCGGTTCCATGTCCCGGGGCGAGGGGCGCAGAGCGGCGAGGGGCGCCTCCAGGCGCGCGGGAGCCTCCTCGGTCTTCGCGGCTCCCGAGCCGAGGAGCGGGCGGGGGCGGCTCGGTCCCCGCCGCGGGCGCCGGACGCGCGCGGGCCTTTGTGTGCGGGGAGGGCGCCGGGACCCTCTGCGCGCGGCTGCTCGCTCCGGCCGGCGCCGCCGTCCCCGCCGAGGAGAGTCAGCGCGGCCGGCGCGCTGTCAGAGCACTATAAACGCGGGGCCCCGCCCCGTGCCGCGCCGCCCATTGGCCCGCCGCAGGGCAGCCGCACGCCGGTTGGGCGGCAGGCCCGTCCGTCACCCGCCCCCGCCCGACATTGGGCGCCGCGAGGCGGGGCGCCGGCTGACAGGTGAGCCCCGCCCCCGGCCCCGGGCCCGGCCCGGCCCCCGCCCGGGCCCCGGGCGGTGGCGCAGGGGGGAGCTCGGCCCCGGCCGCCGCCGAAGGCGGGTGGGGGTGGGGGTGGGGGCGGGTGGGGGCGGCGGCCAGCGCGTGGCCCCGGCGCCCCTCCGGCAGCGGGGTGGGGGTGCCGTGCAGGACGGCCGGAAGGGCAGCGGGGACACGCGGGGCCGGCTGCGCCCGCGCCCGGCCCGCGCCTGCACTGCCCGCCAAGCGCTCCAACTTCGGCAGAGGGACCCCGTCGAGGGCGAAACTTTCCCTGCGGAGCGGAAGGCGGCGGGCGTCCCCGCGGGTCCTCCTTTCCGTGCAGCGTCCCCTCCGCGAGGCTGGCTCACAGCCCGCACGCGCACCCCCGCGCTGCCCGCAGCCCAGCAGGCCTCGGAGCGAGGTGTTCGGCACCGGATTTCGGCTCCTGAGCGCGGCGGGGCCCGGACCGAAGTCAGCGGGCCGAGGGACGCCCGGCTCTGGCGGGGCTGCCGACACTGGGGCGCAGGCGTCCCGGCCCCGCGCCCGCGCCCGCGCCCGCGCCCGCCCCACCGCGCCTCCCGGAAGGCGGCACCCCCGCGCCCGCCGCGGGGCCTCCTGGCCTCCTCCTTAATTAGCCCCGGAGACACGCTCCCACAGCCCCTAGCCCCAAGGTGACCGGGAGTCTGGGGGTGACGGTGACAAATAGCGCCCAAAGGCAGAGGTGGCAGGAATTCTTCACTTGGCTTCTCGGCAAGTGCGGCCCAGAGGACGCCTCGGACGAGCGCCACGCGACGGCGGCTTCCGCGGACCCACAGCGCCCACTAGCGGCCGGCCGGCCACGCCTGCGCCCAGAGCACCGCGGGAGAGCACCGCGGGAGAGCACCGCGGGAGCCCACCCGGGACCCAACCCGAGCCGGGAGCCCACCCGCGCCAGGTCCCGAGCAGAGCCTTCGGAGATGACGGACAGCGAGAGCGTCTGGCAGAAACAAGTTGCTGCAACTGTTTGTACGTTCGCACAGTTCAGTTTGAAAAAAAATAATAAAGCACGTCGTATACACTACAACATGCTTGGGAGAAACAAACCAAACCAAACCTGTCCCCTCCAGGATTTAACGTTCAAATGCACTGAACCAGACAGTATTCCTACAAAGTGTATTTCTTTAGCTGAATTACCTAGCTAAACTTAATATTTGGTAAAATATCTCATTTAGATAACTTGTCTGTAGAACGTTTGAAGATTTTTATGGCTAAGTATTCCGTTGTGGAAATCTTAAACATAAGCTAATGCACGTTTCAACCGCGACTGTTAAAATTTTGGCCGGACTGGTTTGCTGTGCTCACAAACAGTGAGGCACGGGAGGTACCCAATACATTCATACGAGTCCAGGTAAATCTTTGAGAAGAAAACAACTTCATTTTCCCTAATTGCTGGTTTAAAAATAAGCGGCCACTTTTAGGAAATAATTTTTTTAAAAGGCTCAGATTGCAAACCCGTTTGAAGTCAGGGACAGATTCCCAGGACAACACCAGGAAGGGGGGCAGGTGGCATTATTCATAACTGTGTCACAAGGGTAAAAAAAAGGAGTGGCTTTTAATACGCCTAAAACATTTAAGGAATTCGTTTGAAATTTAATGTAAAGCTAACTTAATGAGGTTTTAAAAGAAATAAAATGGAGTATCTCAATACCGTGTTTCATATTTAGCAAACTTACTTTGTGAAGTTTAAGTTGTGACCTCTAAGCTCCTACATCCTCTAAGTAAGCTAGAGGAAATAAAGGAAATTTGCATTGTCTGAAAATAACTCGGCTTCCATTTTTAGTAAGTCAGATATTCACACACCCAAAGCTTTTTTACCTTGAGGAAAATGTAAATGTACATGCAAAAACTGCTTCTTTTTAAACAAAGTGTCTATTTGATCAAAAAGTAAAATCCTACACAAGGATTCCTACTGTATTAACTTCAGTGTGAATATTCATCAGCTTACTTCCAGTAAATAAGGATTAATTTATCTGTAAAAACTTGGTGAAAAACAGCAGCAACAACTTCAAGATGATAAAATGTTCCACTATTGTTTAGATAATTTCAGTTTGCCTGACCTGTGAACTAAGGAAAGAGGGAAGGAGCACCAACCACTCCAGTCCAAATACCGGTAACTTCAGACTCCCCCCAAACTTAACTAAGTCTGTTACAGAACTCTTACCAATAATGTAAAATCAACACATATTTTGTTGTTATAGGTGTATCTGTATTCTTAAAGCAAGCTCAAGAAATTGTGAAAATCTAAAAATATTTACAATATTGTATTTATTGAAAAAAAAATCCATATGAAATGGAACCACACAGTTCAAACCCACATTCAAGGGGCAACTGTAATTAAAAGCATCACCTCAAGCCATTTATGTCTACTACTGCAGGTATAATGCCAGGCAAAAACTGTTAACGTCAGCATGTACAAGACAAAGTTGAAATTTTAATGTGTGCCAAACCAAAACGAACCTATACATCAGTTGAATACGTGTTTGCTATTTGGACTTCATTTTTATGACTAAATTATCAGGAGAAATGTGGTAATTTCTAAAAATTCATAATTTTACCAGCACATCTTTAACCACACATTAAAATAATGGAGTTTCATTTCATTTCAGCTAAGCAAGTTACTTCAACTGTTTCTAAATTAAGGAAATTTCTAAAAGTCAGATTAATAAAAATTTGGGGAATTTCAGATAATAGTTGATAGAAATATAAATTTGAATAAATGTATAATGAGGTAGCAAATGTAGTGAATTTCAGTTTAAAAAAATAAGATGGCAACCAATTTTGCCCTACTAAATGCACCTTACTGAAGTCATACTCCTCCCCCTTTCAATTCCTAAGCATGCTTTTGGTCTTTAGACCTTATGGTTATTTCTTATATGTTCCTTGCACAGTAATGCAGTAATTCTTAGATGTACTTTGAAAGACATCTTTAACCTAATTTTTCTGTAAAAATAAAGAACAAAAGCCTTATCTAAATGCAACATTACAGAAAAATTACTGAAATTTGATATACATGGTAGATGTTGTCCAAGCCATGAGTTATGTAGCTGTAAGACTACTGTTTCCTGGTATTGCATGCAATTTATTTCATAAATCACTGAAGTTTTCAGGATTCTCCTGCAAATGCTACTGCTCAAATTCCTCAAAGGGAAAAGTCCTTTTAAAAGAGTAAGTCTTTTCTTCGTAACCTTTGCCGTACACTCCTGCATCATCTTTCTGCTTCTAAAATTCAGGTTACACGTTGAAACATTTAAATTAGCATCTACTTATACTTATGAGTTTGGTAGGAATAGTATTAGTTACCACTTTGGGCTCTTGGTCAAAAGAACATTTTTCCCTTTGGGGGAAGTTTGGTGACAAGTGACCTTATAGATTCTAACGAAGTATTTCTTATGAAACTAGAATATCATTTTCCACTACAGTAATAATTTAAATCTCTATTTTTATAATCCATTGTTACTTCTGTATTATTAATGCAAAAGCAGCATCTCTGGAAAGAAAGTTATGGCTCCAACTATCTCAAGCACTTGGCATGAGTCTCATTTCCTTATTTACAAACCAACAGGTTTTAGAGGACTAGCCAAACTCCCATCTCCCCTCCAAATTGGTTTAGGTAGTTTGGTGGAGATAAATAGGTAACAGCTGTGCAATTGTGGTTTTACCACTCATTAATACTAATACTTCAACCTCCCTAAACAGGATTGCCACTGTGTGGACTGGTGATACAGATATACTGCTATTATAAGAACATATAAGGTATATTGCTAACAGCATCATAAGGAGATTAACAGATAATGGGCCATAAAAACCATTTTTGTTCCCTGTATCCCACTTTATATTTATAGTACGACATCCAACACCTCTTAGAAGATGCCCCATTATGTATTCCTTTGTTAATTCCTTGCTACCTGTTTTTCAACCCATATTGCATTTCCATAAACCTGGAAATGAGAAGAAAACAATGATCATCCAAACATATACAAAAGAACCAACCTAACCTGTTTCATTCAAATGCCTGTAAGCCAGGTTTAGTTGTACTGACATTCTTACACACACAACACATAATCCCCAACCAGGAACTCCTGAGTGATAGCAAAATTGTTGGATCACTGAAAATTTTACTCTTTAACTTACTGGATTCAAAGTACATATAAAAAATACAACCGTTCCAACATCCTCTGATCCAACCACTGGATGCGCTGGAAAAGAACAGTTACTCTAGTAACTACATATATAAAATCACACAATGTGATCTCATCATCTGAAAATCAATGACAAAATCTGCTTCAGAATGTATCGTGCAGTGCATGAGAAAATGCAAATCTTCTACATGACTGCACCAACAGCAACTCTGTAATTACGGACAACTGATTGTTTTAAAAAAAAAAAAAAACAAAACCAGAGGAGTAAACAAAAAAACAGGACTAAAAAGTTGATAAAGACTAGGCTAAACGGTCAATTCAACAAATGAGAAAAAGCAGGACCTATTGCTTGGGCTTCAACACCCACTGGAGACTCCTAGTTGAGGCCTTCTCCCTTCCGTGATCCTTGCACTAACTAATAACTTTCTGGCATGTGAGTGTTCCTAAAGCTCCTACAGAGGGGCAAGTCTCAAACATTAAGATATCCTGTCTTCAGAAATTCTCATGGCCAATAATCCGAAACGGATGGTTCTGTGTGTAAAGGAATAGAAAATTCAGATAACTGAAATCAGGAGCTCTAGTTTATAGTGTATAGACATACACTAGGCACAACTACATGACAGTTAGTTACTAGAGAGAGCTGACTTTACAACATCTTCATAATGGAAACGAGTGAGCAATAAATCTTTTAACTACAAACCCCTTCCCCTCTTTGCAAGCATTAAAGAGTCCTCACACCAAGCTAATTTAAAGGTTTTGTTTATACAATGGATAATTCTGCAAACTCCACAAAAATCCAGTAACTACATATTTTAAATACTGTAATAAAAATGAACAAAGTCATTGGTTAATTCTATGATGTATAAGAATAACCTAAAAAACAAATTCTGAATAAAGGCATAATTAATAAATTAGGGAACATATGAACTGCTAATAAACTGGGAGAGATTTTGAACCTTTATAATATGTACAAAAAGGCAGCTGGAAACAAATGAAGAAATCAAACTACTACACATTGTTGCAGCACAGAAAAGATTGGGTGTATTTTATTAACAATTACATCCTCTTTCCTGTAGCCCGGCACAGGAACAATTTCGATATCTGATGAGAGTTTCCAACAGCAAGCAGATACTGTGATGTCACTAAGCAACTTACTGTGATTTCACACCATATGCGGCAGTAAGAAATTCTTTAAAAATTAAAAGGCACGCATAAGCTAATTTCAAATATTAAGTCCAGGCTACTCTCTTAGATACAATGTTTATAACACTTGTAGAGCAAAACAATTTTTAAATAAACATTTCCCAAAACTTGAATAACAGAACCTAAGAACAATGGATCTGCAGCAAAAAAAAGTTACATCAAAAAAAAAAAAAATTAAGAAATAAGAGCTAACCTATAAAGGTTTTTTTTTTTTTTAAAAAGATTCATAAGCAACCTATATTCTTTAGGTAAATAAAGTGATTGTTTTAGAGTAATAGGTATGTTTATAAGTCCGTTCTCACTATAGTTCATGCCTACTTAAAATTCTATCTTTAAAGATATTTAAACTCATAATTTGTTCCTTACCACAATTAGACTCACTGAAGAGCTCAAACTAAAGCAACAGCATTTTTCGCAGCATGCACACACAAAATAATCTACCATTTAGTCATCTCATTAACTTATGTTTTCACTTGGAAAGATTGATCAAATGGTCTCAAAAATAGTGGAGAACATTTTCTCTACTCTGATGACATGTTTATGCATCTCAGGTAGCATTTTTATATCCATATCGTTTTCTTCAATGTTTTAATACCAGTAGACTTAAAACAAACATATGTAAAGATAAATGAGGCAGATTCTAGTGTTTAAGAGTCATCCATAAAGTATCACATGCAGAAACAAAACAAAATCTTGTAGGAAGTTTAAATGTGTTTGTCCTCAAAATAAACGTGCAGGTACCCTACAACGAAGAGGATTTGACTACCTTAGCCTTTTGTGAAGTACAAAGCTAAGTTCTTTCTGATGGCCCACTTTGAAAGTCATCTAAGATTTTCTAAGTTTTCAGAAGCATTTTTCTAGTCTTTATTAAGTATAATTTGTGGTAGTAAATACTTATATCCTAAAACAGAGGCACAGGATTGAGATTTTAATTCTTCTGGGTGCTTAGTCTTTCTTAAAGGTAATACTGATGTCTTAATTGCCATAGCAGCATAAATTAGGTATTAGGTATTTGTAAAAATAGCCATTAAATACTAGTTCATGAGTATATTTAATGTACATATAAATCCTATGTTAAAAGTATAAATGAGGAAATATAGCATAGTTCTATGATTTCTAAACTGTTGACCATCAAAAAGTAAACCACCCTCAAGACTTAACAGAACTTTAAAAAAAATTGCTTCGACATATGAATTTAAGACTTTACTTTATTCAGCAAAATCATTTATTTACACAATGGGGAATGCTGGTTTGACTTTGTCAATGAAATAAAAACAAACTGAACAGAGACAATACTGAACTGTATATATATCTTGTACCAGAGCTGACCGACTGTTTCCTTACCTGTATCAGGAACATCAAGAGCAACGGTATCACAAGGACACTGGTTAACAATACACCACACAGGTCCAGTAACACCCTGGGAGCTTCCAATGCAATTTCCAACTTTTTCTTTTTTTATAAATATATAAAAAAACAAAAAGTCAGCAAAACCAGCATTATGATGTAATAGGCAGAGTATAACTCTGAAGTCAATGGGCCAGTAGAAACTTATCAGACCATCCACAGTTTACAAAGTGATCTGCTCTTCTGCGGATCACTAATGAAGAATCCAAACAGATGAAAAATAGATCACTTTCTAGAAGACAATAATGATCTGATAAGGATCTGACTTAATGGAAGTTAAAGGGGGGGGGGGGGTGAGGAATGCAGAGCACAGCCCCTATTAGAACAAGCTAAGTTTTCCAGATTTTCCAAATTAAAAAAACAAAAACAAAAAAAAAAAACAAAAAAAAACAACAAAAAAAAAAAAAAAAAACAAAAAACCACTTCAACATGAAGCTACCATACAAAGTTTTTCCATTTTTCTTTGTAAAAAGTTCAGAGTTTGCAGTTTAATCCTGGGTCTTTAAAGAGAAGGACAGTTTGGGCCTGGACTTGCCCTTGCCCAGGATAATTTTTTGTTCTTCTTTTTGTTGACGTTGCCGCTCTTGTTCTAGTTTCATCCTTTCCTCATGAATCTTTCTTTGTTCTTCAACAATTCTCAACTGCTCTTCAGCCTGAAAGTTAAAAGTGAACATTAAAACTTTCTCTGAATATCATGTCTTGTACTAACAATACTGGGGGATGACAGCTTACAGACGACACCATGTTGAATGAAATCTGCCTTCGTGCACACACAAAGCGATAAAGCGATCAAGGACGAAACAGAGGAATTAGAATAGAACTCCTTACTAATTCTACATATAGTTTCTGATGTGGTTTTATGAAAATATGTTTTAAAAAATCACAAAAAAGCACATACTTTGAAAATGGAAATTTCTAAAATCCTGTCTTAAGATCAGAATAGATTTTGCCCAATTACCTATTTTATCTACACTTTCAGTGTGTCAGATGAAGACTGGCAATTACGAACCAAGGCATCAATGTCCTCAAAGAACAGGTTATCTACCAATTATTAGATTCACAGTTAAAGACAAAAAATTATAGGAAAAAACCTCTACTGGGGCTACATTACATTGTCAATGTATAACCAAGAAATACTAAAGACCCCTTTCTCTCAAGACAAAAAAATTCACAATCTTTCAACTCGCTGACTAGAGAATGCTTTTCCGTTTCAGCAGCAGACACTGGTGTAGTTAACTTTGGCAGTGCCTCAACTACCTCACAAGTCCAGGGAACCAACTCTTTTCCTGGGCTGTCTATGCATTTTCCATCTTTATCGAAAAAAATGTAGGCCATTCTCATTCTCCCTCCTCAAGCTTCTCCTTTGGCCTCCCAGAAACTCCATGCTCACTTCCTTATTTCTCACGGAGGTGTAGCTCTATCCCTATCTAGAGGGCAGAGGACAGGCATGTTATTAAATATTAAACATCCTACAATGCACAGGTCAGCCATCAGAACAAAGAATTATCCAACCCCAAATGGGCCAAGGTTGAGAGAAGCTGCTCTAACCTTGAGTTTTTAAATCTCAGTGATCACTGTTTTCCTTTGTTTCCCATCTGACCTTCATCTTAAAACATTCACTGCATCCTCTAAATGCTTTCCTATTTTCAAAAGTCAGATTTTAAAGTCATTGCTTCCATCTCCATTATTTTACTAAAATTATTTTCTAGATGGTCAGAACTACAATGCTTAATGATCTCTTTATTCATTCTTCTGTTCACTTGAACTTATTAGTTATTAGGTCTTTTAAAAATTTTCTCCTCTCCCACATATTCTTGAATATGAGATACTGGCTGTTCAAAACATTCAGGTTCTCCAACTCATCACTCCTGTTTGTCTCCACTGATACGTTTTTCGCTCAGAAATAGTAACATTCGATGTGACTGCATTACAGGCTTTATGGTGAAGATGGGAAAAGCGATGGACTCTGGTATACAACATGAAGTATTTTTAAAAACCCTGGCTTTTAAAATACGTAAGTAACATGAAGAGGTTTATTTTACTTTAGGATGGTGGTGATGTAGACAAATAGGTAGAAGACAAATGGTGGTGGGGCAAATCCACTGTAATCAAGTAAAGGTCAAAGATGAGGAAGATCAAATCTAAAGAGAAAGAATTTGGTCGGCAGGCAAGATGGAAAACCCAACAGAGAGGTGAAACAAATCTTCCATCTCTCAGAATCTTTTCCTAAGCTACAGCTGTCGAGTAGGTATAGTTACTGGACAGAGACCAGGGAGACCTCCAGGTGCCTTCGAAATTCAACATGTCCAAGATACCCCTCAAATCTAACCCTAAAATAAATCAGCTCGTTCTACTACCTTCCCTACCACCACCCACATTCTGTAACTTGCTTCTGTCTCCTCCCTCTGACACAAGCAGACAGCCAACCAGTTGGTTAATCCATCCTTTATTTTCCCTTTTCCACTACAATGTCTCATCTGGAGCCCCATACCCATGGCCACCACACCAGTGCAGGGTCCCACGTCCCTTAAGAGACCTCACTGAATTTCCTTGTTCCCATCCCAGTCTCCTCATTCACCCTGCAGAATGCTACCAGTCCTCACCATTTTTGGAACATTGTTCTATTCTCACATGCCCTTAAACTTCCCGTGACTTCCACCATGTATAGAATATGGCCCCACTTCCCAAATGAGCATACTATTTAAGACTTTCTATAATCTGGCTCCCACTGTGTATAATTTCTCAAATTATGCTTGCTTTTCTATCCTGCCTCCCCCTCTCCTTTTGCTCACGCCATTCTTTCCTTCTACTGAAATCCTACCTGTACATCCGTTTCAAACCACCACTTTTGTGCTTAGACTTCCACTGATAATCATTTAGTGAATTCATGTGCCAATTACTTATCCAGTTTTAACAAATCATCATACATTTGGAATAAGAGCTTGGCAAGTGCAATTAAATCAAGGTAAAGAACCTTACTGTGTGTGTCCATGTGCCTGGGAAATGCTTACAAATATAAATACCCAGATTCACTGTTCCCTATTGTTCTAACTAAGCCCTTAGGAAAGCAGATTAGAATCTTGAAGAGGAAAAGGCTTGGACATCACAACCTAACTCTTAAGAGAAATCTAATTAAAATTACACAGTAGTTTTCACCCTATCATGTTGACAAATTGAAAAGATACACAATACTATCTTATGAAAAGTACTTCAGCACTAATTACCAAAGTTCTATCTTCATTATAATGCTTTTACCCCCAGCAAAAGAATTTCCTGGAATATATCTTATAAATAACATTTGTGTAACATGCAAAACTGAACAAAGTTTTCTAATGCAACATAGCTTGCAAAAGACTGGAAAAAGCCAAATATTCCCCAGTATGGGACTATTAAGTTGCAGAACATCTGTATAACAAACACACACACACAAACACACAGACACACAGACACACACACCAAAAAATAGGAATCCCTAAATCTGAAATGGAAAAATCCCCAAGTTACACTGTTAAGAAAAGCAAAGTCCCAAATAGTATATATAGTACACGGTTTCTCTGCAAAAAAGGGAGAATAAAAATACACCTATTTGTATCTGCCAAAATCTCCATTTTAAACTCTAAACAAAGGCAAAATTGAATATACCTTTGGACATGGCAGTGAAAAGTAGGTGGATAGGGAAAAAGAGATATAACCCCTTTATTTTTCTAAAGAATAAATTTGATGTGATTAAATTAAAAACAAACAAGATTTTTTAAAGCAAACTCATTTCAAACAGATAGGAAATACTAATTCTGCACTGAAATTAACTGTAGATTGGGTAAAGAAAAAGAAAGTTTCAAATTCATTTAGGTCTACAAATATGTGCGTGTGTGTGTGTGTGTGTAGAAGGGGAGCTTTAACTTCTCTGGTTCACCCTTAGTACTACTAAGTATATATTGCCTATTGAAAGTATCTGATAATGAAAGGATTTTTAAAAATGAAGCAAGCAGGGAAATATCCTATCTTTATGTACAAACATTTGTACTTTCTTCCATTATAGCTTTAAATGAAGCATAAACGCTATTCAATCACACTGGGACAAAAACAGACTAGTTGAGCAAAACCCAAAGCCATCTACTTTATTAATATAGTGGCTCTCAAATGATGAATATCCATCTAGAAGGTCTGACCTTCTACCTTAATTTGCTAGGTAATCTTCTAAACTCCAGCATCACTCTGTAATCTGTCTGACATGCCATTTCCTTTCTGATGACCACACTTGTCGGAATATCCACTACTCCTCTACCCTTGTGTTGTTTCAAATGTGTGTAAAAGAACTATTCCAATGGGATGGGGGTGGGGGAGACACATATGTGCATGTCTATCCATACATATGAACAATACTAAGTTCTCCTACAAGGATTACATGGGGACCCAAGAGAAGCTAACATCCACAATACGAGAGCCATGAAATTAGAGTGGGCCTTTCTAGCCATTAAGTCCAGGACCCTCACAAAGTTGACTTTTTACCCCTGCACCTTACTCAAAGAGTGATTGGTGAGATTCAATACTATAACCAAAATATACCATTCTAGCAGAAGATCTACTCTCCCAGTACCTTTTGCCCCACCCTGCCTTTACCCAGAGGTCCTAGTTCTGTTATTAAAATTACTCTTTGGGGTGGTGGGGTGGGGTGAGCACCTGGGTGGCTGAGTTGGTTAGGTATGTCTGCCTTTGGCTCACGTCATGATCCCAGGGTTCTGAGACTGAGCCTGCCCCACATCAGGCTCCCTGCTTAGCTGGGAGCCTGCTTCTTCCTTCTTCCTCTCCTTCCCACTTGTGCTCTTTCTGGCTATCTGTGTCTCCCCCTCAAATACATAAAATCTTTGAAAAAACTTACTCTTTTCCAAGCATTTCTTTCTTACACTGTCTATAACTATACATCAAGGTGATCCTTAGTAGCAGTTTCTTTCAGCAAATAAAGATGCTGAAATCTACTACTCTCTACTTAAAATATATATGGATATATATTTCACAAAATTTTAAAAATACAAGGAGAGAAATATTTATCAGAAGTGATTACAGAAATGATAGGAAAGAATGAAAAATATTTCAATTAGGAAATATTGCCACTACTCAGAAATGTGAATTTCTGCATTTTAACCTTCCCAGAAACACATCCTGTTCCACTCTGACATTTATAATTTTAATTCTTTGATTCATCTTTCCTTCTACAACTAGTGTAATGTATATCTACGTTATATAAACAATGAAAAAATATTTAAAATTTTGATATAATTAGTTCTGATGCTTAGCAAACTATGGACCAAAAAAATTTTCTAAAGTTATTAATGTACAAGGTTAAAAAAAACTTTCGAGAATTAAAAAAAGCAATCCCCACCACTGGTGATTTGGTTATTCTGACAGTTACCTCCTTATAGTATATACTATCCTTATGGGATATTATTTGCTATCACCTAAAGAGAATTCATACCACCAACTCCTCCTAGCCCCTTTCCTTCTCAATTTAGTTACCCAATTGTTAAATATATTTATAATCTTGAATATATTTTCGGAACTTCAACACTGCATAATGTCTCCTGAGAGCCGATATTATCTGGAGTGGAGACAACAACCTCAAGAAGGGACTGACAGTTGAGATCAGCATGGGATAATCAACACAAGAAAGAACCCCTGTCCTCCAGAGCTCTGGAGATAATGCTGCCAAAAGAGCAATCTCATACCTTCAGGATTTTATCATTTATGTCCCAAAATTTCAGAAAAAATGATCTCATCCAGATATGGTTCTTTGCATCTTCTATACCCTAAATTTTTTTCTTTCAAAAAAGTTGTTTGTCTCGGGCATTCATTCCCTTTGATGGATATTTTCCTAAATGCCTGCTGACACTGGGTTGTCAGCATGATGACATCTTCTCTGGTTCCTATACCAGATTTTCTCTCCATGCTCTTTCCTCCACTTTCTTCCTCTATACTCCCCTCCTCCTTTATCGCTCACCAAGTTTATACTGTCTCTAGTTTCTACTTCCACCTTACCATTTAAGCCCCATCTTCTGACGGGCTTTCAGTGGGTTTCTGGTTGACATTCTTTCCTTCAAGCCACCCTATACAATGCCAATACACTAACATCTAGAAAGCTTAAAAAAAAAAATGTTGCCCAAAATACATTAAATGAGCTTATCTTATCAATTGAAAACAAGCCTCTCACTGACTAAACATCCTTCCGTAACTTCACCACCATTTCATTTCAAATTAAAATATTTAATGAACATTTACAGTTGGCGCCATGCCATATTTGTCTGTTTCTTACAATGTGCACATATATCAGAACTAACCACCCTAAGTACTGAGCTCTTTCAACTTATACACGCTCACTTTAGTATAAATGCCCTATTCTTTTCCTGGTTATATTAGTTTCCTATAGCCACTGTAACAAAGTACCATAAACTGGATACCTTAAGAGAACAGAAATTTATTCCAGAGACAAAGAAGTCCCAAATCATTATCACTAGAACAAAATCAGGGAACCTATGAGTCACATGAGCAATCTCTTCAGCCCTAGCAAATGATTGTCCAGCCATACCCTTGGCCTTCTTTCCAGAATTTTTCTAACACTAAAACTAACTTTAGCATTTTTTGTAATCTAGAAAGGATAAAATTTTCTCCAAACATAAAGTGCTCATTCCTTTATACCTATCAGTTATTTCCCCTATTTATCTCAATAGATCTCAAATTTTACTATAAACAGCCAGAGGAAAACAGATTGTACTCCACAATTTACTTAGAAATACTTTCAGTTACACATGTAAATTCAACACTTAAAAAAGCACCTTCCACACAACCATAGGGCACAATTCACCTGGGTTTTCTACCACTAGACAAGGACCTCCTTCCCTCTAGTTTTCAGTACCATCCTCATTTGTGTCTAAGCCCTGACCTTTAAAGTCCATATTTCTATGAACAGTCTTTTTTAAGGCAGCCTAGGTATTTTCTATCATGTGCCTCAGAATTCTTCCAACCTCTAACTATCCAACTTCAAAACTACTTCCACATTTTTAGGCAAAAAATTTCCACGAATTATATAGTTCAAAATAACATAAAATTATTCTGGAGGTTGGAAGTTCGAAATCGGCATCACTGGTCCACAATCAATGTGTCAACAGGGCCATGCTCCCTCAAGAGGCTCTAGGGGAAAGTCTATTGCTTGCTTCTTCCAGCTCCTGGTGGCTGCCAGGATTCCTCATCTTCTCACATCATTCCAATCATTCCAATCTTCAAGGCCAGAATCTTCAAATCTCTCTCTGCTCTGTCTTCAGCCTTCTCCTGTATGCATTGTGTGGTTAAAAAAACAAAACAAAACAAAAAACTCCCTCTGCTTCCTTCTTACAATGGTATGTGAGTGAGGTTGTTAATCCAGGATAACCTCTTCAAGATCTTTAACCTAAAAAGGCCCTTTTCTGGGGGCCACATTAGGTAACAATCAAGGTTACATTTATATATATATATATATATATATATATATATATATATATATATATAATATTATATATATATATAATATGGACATATACTACATAAATGGTTACCTTTATATATATATATAAATAATATGGACATATATTATATATATAATATTTATATATAATATATATAAATAATATGGACATATACCACATAAATAGGTTTTTTTGTTTGGGGATGGAGGGGCATTCTCCGGAGATCCAGAGATATCTCTTAACTGCCAAGTGAGATCTGGTTTAAGTATGTGGAACACATTTCACATATAGTCCACTTGGAAACATGGTAAATCTTCCTATTTGGCAAGTGGGTAAGGAGAAAACTATTTTCAATAGTAAAGAATAGAAATACACTGTAAGTCTCAAACTTATGATTTGCTGATAATTTAAAATTTCAGGGACAGCTGTGTGGCTCAGTCGGTTAAGCGTCCAACTCTTCATTTCAGGTCAGGTCATGCTCTTGGGGTGGTGAGATCAAGTCCCACATCAGCCTAGTGCACAGCATGGAGGCTGCTTGGAATTCTGCCTCTCTCTCTGTCCTTCCAGCTTGTGTGCTTACACTCTCAAATAAATAAAGAAAACTTAAAACAAAACAAAACAAAACTTCAAAGAATGTTTCCCAGTTAAGATTAATTTTACCTTATCATTATAATGTAAACTTTTTAATTTTATTAGAAGTTGTCAGTCTCTGATTATAGTTCAGGTATTTAAATGCAAATTAACCAGGTTCCATTCTACTACCACCTTCATTCACCAATTCATAGTTTGAGGATCATTTTTTCCTACTGATGCAGCCTCCTGGAAGGACAATTAACTCCACAACACCTGTTAACTTTTCTTAAGTCCGTCTCACTTTCTGAGTAAGTAATATTCTTATACATACCACAATAGTACCTGTGCTTGGCTTTTCCCAGGCACATCACAAAAAAAACTTGTGTGGAAAAGAGGAGCAAAAAAAAAAAAAATTTTTAGATACTATTTTTAACTATTTAAACTATTTTTTAATTTTTTAAAAATTAAAATTCTCTATTGTATTATTTTTAACTATTTTAACTATTTTTTAATTTTTTAAAAATTAAAATTCTCTATTGTATCAACAACAGCCTCTCAAGTATTTGAAGATAGTTGTGCACTGCCAATACTAACCCAGAAGTATAATCCAATCTGCCAAAAGGCCAAGTCCACTCAAGCCAAACCACATGTGAATTAGTTCTTGTTTGATTTTCTAAATTAAGCATGTCTGTTGATTAATATTCTTCTGCCTCCTTTGGACAGATAAAATCAAGTATCTTTACAAACAATTTGGCATGTGAGCAAAAACTACCTTTGATCTGGAGCACCTTGTAAGAATTCACATCTGAGAGAGCCCATGTGGCTAAGCTAATGCATTCCTTATTACGATCATCACTGCCATCAATCTGAACTTTTGTTAACAAGGACCAACTTAAAAGTCCATTCAAAGTGTGGTTTAAATTTACTTTCTGTACTAATTATTTTTATGTGATCACAAAAGTGATGTTAGTTGTATTAAAAAAAAAAAACTAGAGAAAAGTATAAAGTTACATATAAGTCTACTACCAATTAGAGATAACTATTTTTAGCATTTTGGCATATTTTCCATCTACTAAAATGTGCAAATATATTTTTCAAGTTACCAGGATCATAATGTATACATAAGTTTTGTATTTAGCTATTTCCCCTGTATTACCAAATACTTTTTGACTACAGGAAAAACCAGCTGTAAGCACATGTTATAATTCATCTAAAAACCTTCACTACTCTAAATTATATTGTGAGAATTTTTTTTTGTATTACCGTACTTGTATCTGATTCAGTTTTCACCAGATTCTTAGAAATAGATTTAAGGTTCCAGATATTTACTGATACAGTGTCATTTTCTAAACTGGTCATAGCCATTATAAACTACCTCCATCACCATATAAAAAAGTCTTCTTTATACCTTATTCTTGCCAACACTTGGTGTTAATGAGGAAAAAAAAGTCTTTCTATTGGTATGTAGTATTACAGAAAATGAAAAGGAAGAGATCATTTCTTTGTTTTCCTACAGAAGTTGGGAGACTGGGATATATTTTCAAGAATTAGAGCACTTTTCACTTGTGTGAATTCTCTTCTACATCTCCCACTTTTCTTTTTCAATTAGGGAGTTGGGTCTTCTTTACTGACTTGTAAGAAACTGTTGTATTATACTTCCATGGTTGTAATGTTTAAGAAATCTCCCTCAGGGTACTAACTTTTCTAACCTATCTTTAATCTGCTTTCAAACTGCATCCACCATTACTTATCTCACAAACTTCTTACTCTTACAGAAAGCTGGTTTACTACTATAGCTACTACTGCCTAGCCCACCATCCTGAGAGCACCTACACTCTTGCCTTTTTTCTAATGCTATGAAATCCCAGAAAGGCCTTTGCCAAGCTTCCTCACAGTCCTGCCCCCATCATAAATTCAATTCCTAACTGGCCACTGAGGCTTGGCTCATGGGCATCTCTTCCAGGAAGATTTACCAGGCATTCCAGGGCAATTATGTCAATTACCCCACAACATCCATACCACTACCAAATACCTCCATATTACTTGTTAACTTTTCTTTGGATTGTCCTTGGGTCTACCATTAATACATTAAATACTTTAAAAACTTATCGTCTTGTCAATTTTTATCTCCAAATTGTTTTACATATAATAACTTCTCAATATAGAGTATGTGAAGTTAAGGTTGGCTACTCCCTCTTCCTCCTTTGCCTTCTAGAAGTTAAGAATGCATCACATGAACCAGTCCACATTTCTAGCATATTTATTATGTCATAAAGCAAATAAAACTGCTGTTGCAACAAGATAAACTACCACTACTGACATACTCAGGACAAGTCCCATGCTTCTAAAATACTAGCATACTTCCCTTCCTTTCTTAAATATTCTTCTAAAGGAGTATTCAATATATTCCACGTAATATTTCCTAATACATGTGTAAAAAGATTAAAGAACTTGCTCAAAATTGAGAGGATGAGGAATGAACAACAAAATTGAAAGAAATCTCTGTATGTGCCTGGCATCTTTATGCAGCAACATTTTCTTGACTTCTCTGACTTCCCTGCAAGTATATGGACTCCCTACCAATAGAACCAAGTAAAAATTAATTTTCTCTAACATGGACAATAATTTCTTAAAACTTCCAACTTTATCATACACAGGAAAAAAATGAGTTACATTCAAATCCTTACCAAATATTCTCAAACTCCTTTTCTTCAAGATATCTTTTCACTAAAGTCTTACTGATAAAACATGCAGTCAAAACAGTGTCACTGTACAATATAGTCTATCAAAGTCAAATGTTCTAGAATAGAGCTAGTCTAAGTATGGCCCATGAATCAGCAACAGTTTGCAAACCAGAATGGATCCACAACAAGATATGCAGAAACCAGGAGTGTTTTAGAAGCTTTTATAGCCACTTGACCTCATTTTTCTAATAATTCATCTTAATTATATCTTGCAAAAGTAGAGGTCTGAGACAAATCAGGATTAAAAGAACAAAAATTGGCCAATTACCACCACTCGAGAAGCACTGCTCTAGAATAAGCTTGCTAATCTTTTCCCAGTAATGACACACAGAAAGTCCTATTTTTAAGGTCCACGTGGGTAAACAAAAAAAGCTGCCAAGAGGAATATAAAGTGCCCAACCAAGTTTCTCTAGGCACCCTGACAGTTATCAGAAAGGATCAGAAAGGATCTTGGCAGGGCCTAACAAGTTGAGGAGCTCTCTTCTAGAAGTCACAATCTTGGCATTTCCGGCCACCCAAAAATTGAACTACTGTGCTACCCAATCTTTTATCATGTTCTAAGAGAAATTCTATTCCACCAGCTTGGAAATTCTAGTTCAATGTTTCAAATACCAACTACACTGTTCCTCCCTTCTGGAAATATCTATGCCTTAAAAACCCACACTGTATTTATCTTTCAAAGCTCAACCTTCTAAACTAAAATTAAGGTTCATACTTTTCATTTTAATTCCTCCTACCTGCACTGAGATTTTCATCTTATGCAGAATCACTAAAAAAGGGATTATCACATACTAATTAATGAACATGTAGTGATATATCTTACAATGACTCCTCATCCATTCATAGTGCATCATCATTCAGAGTGCTTTTTCTACCTTAACAGATTTTAAGATCTTTTCATGGGGAAAGCAGGATTAAGTCTTTCCTTTCATTACGGTCGTTTACAATAGGACAGCAATATTAGCTAAGAATCCACAGTGTCATGCTAAGCTGTTTAGGGTATTTCCGGTATTGCTCTTCCCTGGGGTAAGCTATCTTTAAAAATATCATGCTTTAGAACTTATTGCCCCATAATTTTAACTTTTTACATTCTTATCAACTACAAGACACATTACATACGGTCTACCTTTGCCCTTGTTCTCGCTGGGATCCACTGTCAATTAATTCTTAGACCAATTCAGATCGTTTCCTGTGCCTTTATAAACTCACAGAACTTTTTTTTTTTTTTAAATCGTTTACCTGGAGCTTACAACTTGCTTTCTCCCTGGCAAAGTAGGGCTTAGCAGCAAATATCTTCCTATGACTGTATCTGTATTATTCTCAACATATTTCTAACTAGACAAAAGTTTTCCAAGATGTCTAGAACCAAGAGTCGCACCCTAGGTCATGTCTCTATTCCTGGGCACTAAATAGCACTCATCTCCCATTCAACCTAAGTACATTTTCTTCCATCTCTGACTTATATTCTGCTTGAGGAAGCAGAATTCCTAGATGGTACCTTCATAGGGAAAAGAAAGCTTTTTCCTTCCAAAGCCTATCCTCCTTTTGTACTTTGGCTTCTTTATATCCACAGTCCTTTAATTCTAGCTTTCTTCATCATACCAAGACTGCTTCAAAATACATACTCTTAAATGGAAAACCCTAGGACACCAAAAATCTTTTCTTCTTTACTATACTTTAAATGCTAGTCTGTGCTAAAAACAAAGAAAACAAAAACTCAGAAATACTAAAAAACAGAACTGAAAAGAAAAATGGAAGCAGCAGATTAGTTTTTTCTATTTTAAAAAAAATCACTTCAGTATCTTACATTGGCTTCCTTATTAAAATGTTTAAATTAATCTCTGCATCACCTTTTATATCCCTAGAACATAATTGCTTCAGCCTCTGTACTCCTTACTAGATTACAGTCTCAGAATAGGAAAAGAGCTTATTAATCTGGTACACTTATTATCAAACATATGCTATCTACTTTACCTAGTAATTAGTAAGTAATAAGCTAACTAAGGTAAAGCGAAATACTGCATTTTAGTTTAAATACTTCACAACTTTCATTGCTATTATTTAGGCATAAAAATGTAAATGGGGTTAAGACAGAAAAATCTCTGGGATGGGGAGAGTACAATTCTCCCAGGAAACCTGTTTTAAACCACCGCAAATTTTAGAATTTTCTCCAGATTAAGTAAATTTCTGGATTACCCCAATAGAGTCCTCCAGAAGACACAGGCTAAAATCTAGTCAACCATTCCTGCTCTTTTCTCAACTCTCTGAAAATAGACCTGAAAACTTAGAAGTCAACCATTGAGCACAAAATAATTTCACAAATTCTGAAAAAGTAAAACAAACATCAAATACTTTTCAAATGTACACTTCATACACACCAGTTTGGCTTGTGCTTCTGCAATTTTTCGGTTATTCTCTTCCAGTATTCGCTCTAGCTCCTCACGTTTTGCACGTTCTTCCTCCTAAAGGGGAGGACATGTTTAGATGTTAGAAAAATAAAATGTTTATTTTTACTGATAAATATTTACTAATCTTCCTCTGAACTTTTTTGATCTGACTTAGAGGGTAGCTTTATAGCCACCTTCTGTCTGACAAATGATAAACTGTGCAGCCACTAAAATTTGTTTCTAGCACGAAATTTAAATCATCCCTCCCAGTCCAAACAGCAACCGACTAAACCCTCCCTAATGATAGTTTCCTGGCAATTATTACTAATACTTTAATATCACACAAATCAACAAGGACAACTACAAAACTGGATAGTATTTACCAAATTAAAAAATAATATATAAAATATAAATAAAGTGAATATTTGTCTCACCAATTATGTATACCTACGTATTCTTTACCTATACTCCTTTAATCAGCATTAAAAGTTGAATATTTACTGTCTTGTCCAGTGTCCTGCAGAGTGTGCTCCTCGGCTGCCATACGCGCCAGCTTCCTCTTTAAAATGATTTGTACTGTTAGCTTGGCAATACCTGCATCAGCAGCTCAACCATTTATAAAGAAACAACATACAAGGAAGGCTGAGCTGAGGAATGCAGATGTTTATGGTAAGAAGGAACAAAAAATGTAATTCATCATTCCTAAGGCAAACAATTAATAAGAAAAATACATTTACTGTTAGTGAAAAATACAAATGGTAATCCATACTTCATGGAACTAAGGGCTCTTCCATGGGGAAAATGGACTTAACATTCAGATGTTGACAATTTCTAAAGGCAGCTTATCTTGTCATCTACAGTCTGAACTGAAATTCAGGAATCCAAGGGGTGCATGGTCCGGAAATAAAATTCTGTAATTTATTTTTTTATTGGAGAATTTAATGAGGTTTTATAATGCAAACTATATGAAGATTGCTTGATGGTTTGGGCAGTGTTCAGATCACAGCATACATATTCAAATGATTTTAATATTTGGAAAGACTGTCAGAGGGTAGTGTCCGTGTTAAAAAAAAAAATTGTTAATATGAAACAAAAAGCAAATGAAGAGAAAAAAATCTTCCTATGATTAATAACTCGCTACAAGACAGCACCATTACTCCAAAATTATCTTCATGATTAAAAGCACTGATGTAAATAAAATTTCATACATTCAATTGCACAGTCTGTGATAGCTACCAAATATAGACACGTGTATCTACTTAAAGACAGCACAAGGGAAAATGCATTTAGAAAAGCTAAACTTACTGGAAAACAAGAGAGATTTAATATGATGCCAACTTGTCCATAATACCAAGATTAACAATGATGAGAGACATATTTTGAGTCAAATATTTAAGTTCAAGAAAATGTAACTAGAGGATTTTCTATGGCACACACCAATGGAATCCATACTCATTATGCAAACTATGTCAAGGGACACTCAGTGCCATAAAGTAATTTGCCTTGAGTGTTTCAGTGACTTTCAATGAGTTTTAGGAACCTGGAGTAATCAGTGCAAATAAGCCAGAAAGCTTCAGTAGCAAATTACTGTCTCACAGAAAGACATTTTCAACTTCTGCTCCAGCTGCTGATAAAACAAATCATGTGTTTAGCTTGACTCCAGACAAGGACAACCTGTTCCTTCATAACTCTCTAGAGAAAAAAAGGAGTTGTTAGTAGATACTAAAAAAGTGGATGAATGATCTGGACATTTTTCCTAAAAAGATTCTTTGAAACACATTAGGAAAATGGAGGGCCTTATGATCAGAGTGCTAGAATTAGTCCATTGTGTTGAGGCAGGATTCGGGGTAAGGGGTGAGGATAGAGGAGGACAAAAAGAAGAGCAAGAAAACCTAAGTATCAAAAGCAGGTGCTGTCACTCAATGTCAGGCCCTGCTCTTTGTAATCTGACTGAAGGCAAACAGCCTCTCACAGTCTAGGCAGTAAGAATGATACACAGAAAAGAAGAATACATATCCACAGGTGGATTTTAACCATCTCCCTTTCACCACTCCCTGTCTCCCCCAACCCTCCCAAAAAAGAATTTAAGTCCTGCAGCCATGGCAAAAGTTTCAAACACTTCTCAAATATGTAAGCCAGTTCCATTAAATCAAAAAGTATCCTTGAATACGTTTTATGAAAATAACTTTTAAATATCAGTCAACACTTCTCAATAGGCTAAAAAATTAACTTTCGCAGCAATGTTAAGTTTAGATGAGAAAGGAATGAGTCTGTATTCCATCTCTTTCTGAACTGAGCAGGAGGCACACCGAACACTGAAAGTTTTGCCATGGACTGTCTCTACTTTCCAAACGACCGAGCGTTACCTCTCTGGCTTTTTGTGCTGCAAGCTCAGCTTGTCTCTGTCGCTCGAGTTCTTCGAGCAACTGCTTTTCCATGATGCGCTTGGCTTCCTCCACCCTTCGGAGAACTTCTCGCTCGATTTCATCCTTCCTTTTCTCCAGTTCTTCCTCTACCCTTTTTGCCACTAACTCTTCCACTCTTCGTGCTGTTTCTTCCTCGATGAGTTTTTCTTCTATTTCCTGCTGCCGACTAGCAAACAGAGTGGAAAAGAATGACTTAGATAATATAAGTAAACCGAACAATGAAAACAAAACTAGCTGTAAGTCTATAAAGCCTTCAGCATGACTTTGTATTTTATAATTCGTTTTCATGCAACATTCAAGGAAATACTAGATATCAAGATGTTAAGGGATACAGAAATTCAAATGAGTATGAAATATTTGTTTTCTATGTCTTTTTAAATACAAAAAGACTAGTATATATACATACACAAAGAGCTTAATTAGTTTTAATTTAGGAACTATAGAAGAGATCTGAAACAAGAAGTCTATTTTCTAGACTGTCACAATCAACTTTATAATCAAAGAACAAGCTGTTAAGTGTATGGATTTATCATTTGCCAATGCACTCAGTACAAGGGCTGAACTACAGAGAAGTCAGGAGAAAATATTATATAGCAAGCAATTCAGATGATAAAGTTCACCCAACCCCACCCCCACCAGCAAAATCAACATAAATACAGACTTGAAGAGATTCAGACTGCTAAGGCAATGCAGTGTAGCTTTTATCGAAAATACAGACCAATGTAATTCAGGTTCTGAACCTAACACCTTTTACTGTAGCTTTTCTTTCTTTGGTTAATTGATTTTCAATTAAAAACTCTTCAGGAGGGGATCCCTGGATGGCTCAGCGGTTTAGCGCCTGCCTTTGGCCTAGGGTGCGATCCTGCAGTCCGGGGATCAAGTCCCGAGTCGGGCTCCCGGCATGGAGCCTGCTTCTCCCTCTGCCTGTGTCTCTGCCTCTCTCTCTCTCTCTCTCTCTATCATGAATAAATAAAAAATAAAATCTAAAAAAAAAAATTAAAAAATAAAATTAAAAAATAAAAACTCTTCAAGAAATGGGAAAATGGATGAAAATATATCACCAGTTCTAATAAAAAGTTCAATGAAGCATGATACTGTTTTAACTATTTTAATCACATTTAGATATTATAAAACAACTTCATCACTCAAAATGAAATTCCACACTGAAAATACTGACATTAATCAAGGCGCAGGTGAAAACCATGCACATTTCATACCACTGATACCCAAAATGATAGCTACTCAGTCACATGTGTCTAGTCTGAATTGAAGATTAACATAATGAAAAATATTAAAAATATCTTACAAATATTTTTATTTGGTTACATGTTAAAATGATATCTTAAGAAAGATTGAGAATACACTAAAATTAATTTCACTGGTTTCTTTTTAATGTGGCTACTGGAAAATTTTAAATTACAGATGTAGCTCACATTGTATTTTCTATTGAACTGCACTATTTGAGACAATTTGTGCTGAACTAATAATAATAAATTCAGAGGCTCTAGAAGTATATCTAAATCCTAAGAGACCTATTTATTAGTTATGCTTCAACTTCCTCACAATCCACAAAATTAAATACAACCTGTAACCTTTATATCTTTTGATGACTCATAAATATGTATGAGCCAGTCATTCAATTTATGTGTTTAGCAAAGACTTTATAGTGTCTAAGTGACCTTTAAACACCCCAATCCACTTCAACTAAACTCTATTTTGGGGTTGATTCAATTCCCACTCAAGTGCTTTTATTCTCAACTCCTGTTATGTATTCACAGAGATACCATACCAACACCAGTATTTCTAACATTCTAATTTATTTCAGTTTCTGCATTTATAAGCTGTTTTTCTGTTGAGATAGTAGCTATTTGAAAAAACTATTTTAGGTTCTAGATATATGCGATACCTATTCTGCAGATTCTGTTGCTTGTTTCTTAAATATTTCCTCCCAATACTACATTATTGGTGATTTTTTTTTTTTTGGTGATTTTTATTTAAAAAGATACGAAAGCCTAACTATGCTTCTTTTCCTTTTGAACTTCCAATAAAATGCAGTTTAAGGTAGTTTCAAGGAGCCTTTATCTAATTGCATAAGAGAATAGCTATCCACTCCAATACTAGAATGAACTGCCAGAAGTAACTAAAAGAAATCAGGCAGTGATTTCAGTAGAAATCAAACTACATTTCAAATACAGAAATTTTCTCTATTTCATCCAAAGAGAATATAAAATATATAATACCTATTAACCAGATTCAGCAGACCAGGCTCTACTTCTGCATACGTTGGAAAGTTTACATAACAAAGTTTTAGGAGTATACACCACCGGCACAAATATACTTTTGCTAGTTGGTTTTTACAACATTAGTAAATGTAAAGAAGGCGAAAAAGAAACTTTTTTAAAAGGTCAAAAATAGTACAATTCAACTCTGAAAGACAATATATAACAGTTTCAATTAAAATTTTCAACACAGGGACAGGACAGCCCAGTGGCTCGGCGGTTTGGCGCCGCCTTCAGTCCAGGGCCTGATCCTGGAGACCCAGGATCGAGTCCCATGTCGGGCTCCCTGCGTGGAGCCTGCTTCTCCCTCTGCCTGTGTCTCTGCCTCTATCTCTCTCTCTCTCTCTCTGTGTCTCTTGTGAATAAATAAATAAAATCTTTAAAAAATAAAATTTTCAACACAAAGCAAAAAGGAGCAAAGAATGGGATAAAGCTTTAGGGTTAGCTTATCAGTAGAAAAGTTGCCAAACAACTTAGGAATATGGTAAAGATGCAAGAGACCTGATTCATATTCAGGGTTTTTTCCAAGCAGTGCCTAAGTAATAGCAGTAGAACAAAGGCTAATAGGGCCACATTTCCACAGACTTGGTCAGTAAGGAGAAAACAAGCCTAAATAGTTTATAACTTACAGCAAAAGCCAGGTCAGCATGGTGTGAGCAGTCACTGGTGCCACCCCTGGACACCAAACCACAAGGGCCAGATGACACGCAATAGAGGTATATTCAGTGGGCTGCTCTGCTGCTACGCAGTCAAATCTAAGGACAGCTCAGTGGTTTTATAGCCCAGAGGGGAAGGCAAGTGGAAAGTCCCAAGCTCAAAAGAAACTGGGAGGATGAGAAATGCCCTAGTGGAGTTTCTCACAAGGCTGCTTATCTCCCTTTGTTCCCAGAGGAACCACAGGACATAGCACCATGATTGTAATTGCTACTGGGTCCCACGTGGAGACAAGCAAGGTCAGGATGCCACAGCAGATTTGTTCTCCTACAAGTTTATCAAGAATGTAATTTTCTGCTGTTGCCGTTATTCTTAGTATGGTTAAAATTACTTCAGTAATCAGAAAGAAAGTTTTACAGAAATTTTTCAGTTTCTGCCCTGAAAAATTATGCTCAATAATGCTTCAATTCCCCTCTCCCCACACAGAACAACAACAACAACAACAACAACAAACACTTTGGGTCATTAGCACCTGATAGAAAGAAGACAAACATTTAATGTCACTGCCTATCCACTCCTTCAAACTTTTCCCACAAGAGCTGTCACTTTAAAAGATGTTCAGGGTCCCTAATCTTTTCCTCAGACTCCTCTGCTGAATATATTCCCTTGCCAAGAATTTTTACCACCAATGAATCTTCAAGTTTTCAATGGAATCAGTATATATAACATTAAGCCTCCATTTTCTCCATATTTTCAGGAATTTTAAAAATACTGTCACAATCCATTTAAAATGGCAACTATTAAAACAGCAAAGGCCCGGCAATGCAGCAGAGTATGATATGACTGTACAGCAACTGGTAATATTATTTTAAATATATTAATATACATAGAAATATTTTAAAATGTACAAACTCAACCCTAGGAGATTACTTCTAGAAAGTACTTCATAACATCAGCAAACAGCATTAATTCCTTATTACTTGGTACCAAATACTGTGCCAACAGCTTTATACACCATGTCATTGGCTACATCCCTGATGGTTCCTCTGGCATGGGAATAGTTTACTAGTTGGGCTCCAGCACATTTCATTTTGCTGAGATGACTCCCAACCTAAGTAGACTCTTAAGCACTATACTACCCTAGATGGTTTCTCCAGGACAAATATGAAAGGCAAAAGTATGCAGAAAGATGATTTTTTTTTAAAGATTTTATTTATGGGGATCCCTGGGTGGCTCAGCGGTTTAGCGCCTGCCTTCGGCCCAGGGCGCGATCCTGGAGTCCTGGGATTGAATCCTGCGTGGGGCTCCCGGCATGGAGCCTGCTTCTCCCTCCTCCTGTGTCTCTGCCTCTCTCTATCATAAATAAATAAATCTTTAAAAAAAAAAAATCTTATTTATTCATGAGAGACACAGAGAGAGAGAGAGAGAGAGAGAGGCAGAGACACAAGCAGAGGGAGAAGCAGGCTCCATGCCGCGAGCCTGATGTGGGACTCCATCCAGGGACTCCAGGATCACGCCCTGGGCCGAAGGCCAGGGCTCAACCGCTGAACCACCCAGGGGTCCCATGCAGAAAGATTTAAGTATCAGAATAGTCACTTTAAAAACTTATCAGGTTCTTATTAACATCAGGTAGATCTTACGTCCTAATACATGGTCTTAAAGTCCTAACTTTCATGAAATACATAGTTCCACATACTGACTTTGCTCATAAAAAGTGCTTTTTGCTCTCACAATGAGCTCTTCAAGTATTCTAGGAATCACTCATATAGATCCCAGTTCAGTTTAGATACGTTAATTTAGAAGGCTCTCAGTCTGTCACGCAGTTAAACCCTAAGCATATTCACAAACTCAGATTATCACAGGCTACAGTAAAATTATACCATTAACATTTCCTGATTTGCTGAAGTCATTCACAGCTGCTCATTTTTTCGATATGCACAGAGCATCTCAAAAGAATACATAAAAAAAATGATAAGGAGAGGGAACTACACTGAATGGCTGGGACACAGGAAAGAGAAGAGAGGTAGAACTTTTTGAACTCAATTTTGCAACATTATGCATTAGCTATTCAAAAATGAGGAAAAGAAGTGTTTTTAAATGTTAAGGTCTGCCTTTCACTGTCTTAATGTAGCAACTCATAAGATCACTTCTTAAATTCAACCAGGCTCAATCTGGCTGCATGCACATAAAGTATATCATACAAATTATTTACTAATGCCCATTATATGCCAACTATGTCTAGATACTTCCAATGCACTATTTCTGATCTTCATAATAAGCAAGACCCGTATCTCCATTTCAGGAATAAGAAACCAAGCTTACAGGTGATTTATTCAAGGCCTCACAACAGTAAAGAGCAAAGCAACTGGTTTCTAGTATTACTACAAACTTTCTAATTGGTTAAACCCAAGAGAATATTTTAATTCTGCTGTCTCACCATCTCTCATCTCATACTGAACCTCTTTCAAGGTACACTGACACTATGCATTCTTCTGAAATCCCTTCTCTGCTTCCTCCAACACACATTCCCTAAGGTTCTTGCAGTCCTGTATACAAACTGCTCTTTTGCCTCCATCTAATCTCAAGATTTCCTCTAGGCTTCAGTGTCCCCCATCAACCTTTGATAAACTCACCATATCCAAATGTAAGTGCCCACGGTGCAAGTAACAAATGGAAACTCCTTTGTGTCCATCCACCTTTTCTGTCATTTTAATCAGTCTACCACACAAATAGTTACTTGAACATTTTGGTAGCTGAAGTGCAACTGCCACAACGTAAACATGATTACCAACATTAATGTTTAATTTCCTTTATGTTCCAATTCAGTTTTATTTGCACTAAACCTTTCTTAAATTTGTCCCTCTTTTCCATTCCAATAACCACCCCCTCACTACTCCTGTGTAGCCTTACTCTAATAGCCATCCTTTTAGAGCATTCTGTGCTGTTTTTTTTTTTGGGGGGGGGGGGGGGCGGGGGAAGACAACACTGTTTACTTCCTTACAACTTTTCCTGTTTCTAGGATGAAATCCAAGCTTCTTAATATGGCATTTGAGACTCTCCTTGTGATTCCCACCATTTACCTCCCCAGTCACTCCATGATTTTTGTACTTTTGTAACTTCATCTTCCAGTCAATATTCACTGTTTTACCCCACTTTAAGGCCATTCTGCCCTCCTCCCTCTCTTTATTCATCTAGGGGTGGAGGGAACTCTGCTTTGGGCCCCATGTAACTTCCTATGCCTCGCCTTACAGTCTCTTAATCTACCAGCCATTCCTTAGGAGAACTAAGGTGCTTACCTAAGATCTTCCTTTTTACAGTCACATGAGCATCACTGAATTTACCACACTGTATTATTATGTAGCTACTTGTAAGTCTTTAAGGTTCTCAGAGAACTCAATTATCTTTAATATTAACAGTCCCTAGCATCTTGCCCAGCACTTATTAAATGTTCAATAAATATTAGCTGAATGAAATGAGCTAACCCACAGAGAGAGACTCATAGACATACAGCCATTTATGCCCATTTCTGTGGCTCCAAAACCTGTAACTTTCCATGGTTTCCTCTGTGTTATTCCCAAAACATTACACCGTATTGAGAGCCTTACTGCATGGCACAGAGGAATTCAGTGTATAGGTGGCTGCTGGCTCTGCCCCCTCCTCCCTTCATTAATGCTAATGGTAGTTTGCTGCTTCTGTCAACTTGGAACTGTACAGCTGCCTGATTTTCTCATGTAATCCCTGGGTTTTGTCTCTGCTATTCATGTGTAGCTTGCTAAACATTTCTAATTATTCTTTGCATACCAAGGTTCCTTTCATTTTTCCTACAAGTTTTAGCTTTCCAGTGAATGGCAAATCATTTCTCTTTGGACATCTGTTTTCACGTGGAAAAATTATCTCAGAGATGCCTTAAGTAAGCTTCTAAACGTTCATCTGTTGAGATTTATTTAAAAGCTACATTTTCACAGTTAAGGATCTTGTCCCAGACCAAAAAAACCTGAATTCTATATAATCAAGGTTTGTTCGGAAACTATTACTTGTATTTGGTTTTCATATGTTGATCACCAACAGCTCTACATAAAGGAAAAGTATGCAGCAAAATAGCTCTCCTGGTATTGCTTCCTCCGTAATATTGTTAGTGCTACAGTCTTGTGCCTTACTTTGCTTCTTAGAAACAAACTCTGCTGGAAAATCTAGAATACACAAATCCAAACATGTAAAAATTCACATGTATTTGTCTCAGGAAGACCCTAAATTCAGTTACTTTCCGCCTCACGTGCGCTTTCTAAACATGAACCAAGGAAGACGGCTGGTTTAAGCAGTGAGAGTTGGCAAACCAACTCTACCTTTCCACCTGGCTTTGGGAAATGAATACCCAGAGCATCACACGACCATGGTCTTAAACCAAAACAAAACCTGCATTTTAAAACCAAAAGATCCTGACTCTGGAATTATTTACACCTACTCTTGAATCTAAAGATACCTGGGAAGTGCCTCTTCCAGAAATACTTGTGCTCAGTCACTTCAAGTTGGGAACCTTACTATGTATGACTGATTTTCCCTCCATTAAGGGAGCATATACGAGCAATGCGAAAATAAAAGCAAATATTCAAACGTCTTCTAAACAAAAGTGTACTGAAAGGGAAAACGAAGACAGGATTGCACTTAAGTTTGCACTACAAGGGAATATGAAGCAACGGAAAGAAGTATAAAAATGGAGTAGGTTTTAACTGGGATGGTGGTGAAACAGGTGAACTCAAGTACCAAAACTCATCGGACTGTAAGCTTCAAGCGTGTGCATTGTTTGTACAGCTCACAAAATAAAAAAAAAATAAAATAAAATAAAAAAAAACGACCAGCGCTCGAAAAAAGAAACGCAACCGCGACATCTTTAACAAAAGGAATGTGCTAACGGAAAATGCATTCGGCCGGGGAGGGGGGGGGTACAGTGAGACCACCTACATGTCTTACTCCCGAGGGGGCCCGCTCCGATACCAGATACCCGCACGCTCCGGGCGGCGGCAACCCGCACCCCGGGGGTGACTTCCTTTGGGCTCTGCACCTGCGGGCCCGCCACCGCTGCCCACCCCGTCTGCAGGCTCGCGCACCACGCGCCCTCAGCGGCCCGGGCAGCTCCCCCACCCCGCTCTCAGCCCCACCTCCTACTTCCGGCACTCCGCTCCTCTCTCGCGCCAAAATCGCTTTCCCCGCTTCCAGCCTCTCCTGCGCAAGCCCCGCGGGGTTCCCTCCCGGCCGGCTCCCGCGTCCGTCCCGCCGCAGGCTGCGCCCCCGCGACCCCTCGCCCCACCCCCACGGCGCTCCGCCAGCCCCTCACTCCCCCCGCCCTCCCCGCGGGCGTCCCGCCCCTCCCCCCGCGGGCGCTCACATTTTTCGCTGCCGCTCGAACTCCGCTTTCTTCTCCTCCTCCTCTCGCTTCTGCTTCTCGTCCAGGCTGCTGCGCTTGCTCACCGTGCGCCCGAAGATGTCGATGCGGTCGGGCGGGGACGAGGCGCGCTCCCGGTCCCGCTCGCGCCGGGACACGGCCGTGTTGGTGGACCGCGAGCGGGACCGCGACTCCCGCCGCCGGTTCCGTTTGCTCTCCCGGGATTTGGAGCGCTTCCGCACGCGCTCCTTGTCCCGCGACCGCGACCGCGACCGGCTCCGCTTCTTGTTGTGTTTGCTGCTCTTGGTGTGTTTGGAGCGGGACGAGCTCCGGCTCCGAGACCGGCCCATCCTTCCGGGCGACGCTCGGACTAACCGCTGGACTCGGGCCCCGCACGCGTCCCACTGCCCTCGCTTCCTCCTCCGGACGCCGGCTGGCCGTGCTGTCTCGGCCGCGGGAAGGAAAGCTGTCAGCCAGCTGAGTTTAAACCGCTCTCTGAGGTCGACGGCCGCCACGAAGGCCGCCTCCAACGACAAGGCCGCAACGCCAGGAGTTGCTAAGATGGCAGCCGCGGCTGCACCGGCCGCCCTCCCCACAATGCCCCGCGCGGGACGCGCCGCTACGCGGGCCCCGCCCCCTGACGATGGTCGCCGAAGGCGAAGCGAGCGCTTCCGAGCGCACTCGGCTCCTTCCGCCAGCCCCGCGCCAGCCTGACGCTCGGGAGCCGGAGTCCCCACCTGAGCTTTTGGTGCACTCCTGCTTTCCGGCGAGATGCCAACACCGTCCGGATGAACCCGTCGCGTTTTGGTGAGAATGAAACCCTACCTCGGCAGGAACGGATGCATTATTTTCCAGGAAGCTGGATTTCTCTCAGGCAGCCCTGTATTGTATCAGAGTGACCCTGAGCAGGTTCCTGGTTTCTCTGAGCTTCCTCATTTGCACAATGAATGAAGTAGTTGTGAGGCTTATAGGAGATGACGTGGACTTTGGTAAGTGGAAGCCAATGCTTGATATAGGGCTCCAGGTGCCGGGAGTTGTTCCGGATGCTTTGCATTTATTAACTGGTGCTTGATCCTCATTTTAGGGATGGGGATGCTGAGGTCCAGCAGGTAGAGAAGTTAGCAGGTGGCAAAGCAGAAGTGTGTGTATGTGGTGCAGAGCCCTTGCACATCACCGGTAAGACCCTCTAAGTCCTAGCCAGGGAATCTCTCTGTTCTTGTATGGTATACAACAGGCTGCCACTGTCAAGCTCCCCCCCCTCGCCCCCACCAACAAACAGGGACATTACTATTCATAGATGATAGAAAACCTTGAAAATCTAGGTGCCTCAATTTTAAAACAGTCTAGTAAAAGGCTTAAGTCGATAGAGATAAGAAAAGGAAAAATTTCCGTTTTGAATAAATAATAGCCTATTAAAAATGAAATAATAGATTTTCTCCGGAATGGCAACAAAAAATATAAAAGGACTTAGGAATAAACATTAACAAGTTAAAAGATCCTCATGATGAAATCCCTCAACCTTTGCTGAAAGGCAGAAACAAGACCTGAGTAAGTGAAAAATATACACCACATCTTTGCATGACAAGTCAGTATCAAAATTATGCCAGTTCTCTCCAAGTTAAATTATAAAATTAGCGCAATTCCCATCAGAGTCCCAAGTTCTTTTGGGAATGTGTTAGAAATAACCAAATAATTTTAAATTTTATACAGAAGTTTACATTTTGTAAATTATCAGGAAACCCTTTAAAAAAGAGTAGTAAGCATTAGGCCTATAAAAAATTAAACTGAAAAGATATTGGTACAGCAATAGGAAAATAATCAATGGAATAGAAGGATAGATCTATTATTTTTCTTCAGACATTCAAGTAAAAAATTTTTAATAGTATAGATTGTATAGCATTATCCCCATGACAATGTAAATATTTTGTCAATCTAATATGTATACACACAAACATGCATGTGCACCCCCCCACACACACCTGTGAAATAATGCCCAAATCACGTTAAAAATAGTTATTTCTGATTAGTTGATATATTGGTTTCCTAGAGCACCATGAACTGGTGGCATAACACGAGAATAGTACTCACTTAAGGGGTCCAGAGGTCTACAATCAAGATGTTGGCAAGCTTGGTTCTTTTAAGGGCTCTGTGGGGTGGTTGGATATCTGTTCCATGCTTCCTCACTTCTGGTGCCTGCTGGCAATCCTTGGCATCCTGTAGCCTCCATTCTCTGTCACTGGCTTCATGTGGCATTGACTGTGTGTCAGTCCTCTTATAAGGACACTAGTGATGGAATTAGGACCCACTCTAATCCAACATGACCTCATCTTAACTTAATTACATCTGCAAAGACCCTATTTCCAAATAATACCACATGTTCAAGATGGACATGAATTTTGGGGGACACTAGTCAACCTGCTACAGGTTGGATTTTTTTAAAAAGTTCTCCTTAGTGTTTTTCTACATGTTGTGAATTCTTTATAAATATATGATATTTTAGGGGAAAAAAAGGGATATTTCTTTTACAAACTACAGGGATGTGAAACTCTACAATATGTGATAAACATGACACTTTAGTAGAAAAAATGGTTTATAAATGCTATCACTATAATTAAAATAAGATTAAAAATAAATTACAGTAAATTTAAAAATTTTGCCTCACAACAGGAGCAAAAGTAAATTTAAGATGGATTAAAATCTAAATATATTCAAAAGCATATGCTTTTTTTTTATAATCATGTAAGATATAAAAATAAGACAATGAAACAATGGTTGGTTATACCACTTGGAGATTTGAGAAGACACACAAAATCCTGTGTCTTATCCTAAAGGTTCTCATACAGTGCTTGGGCCCTCCATTTTTAATAAGCACTCCACATGATTCTTTTGCAGGATTCCACTAACCACAGTTTGAGAAACACTGGTGTAAATGATTAATATATTTGTCTATTTAAATAAAAGATAAGACTTTGGGAGAACACATTTACAATATTTAGCAAGCAATGCATTAATATCTCTACTGTATAAAGAGTTTCTAATAATAAGAGAAAAACAATTCAATAGAAAAATGAGCAAAGAATATACACCTGCAATTCACAAAGTAAATACAACCAATTAAAAAAAAAAACTGGTAAAAGAATCTAAACCTCACTAGTAACCAAGAAAATGCAAATTTAAATAACAATTATTTGTGTGTGTATATGTTTTCTTTAGGGTTGATAGTTATTTAAAAAATTACTAATAAAGTATTATGGCAAAGGGTTGAGTTAGCCAGGCCTATCAGCATTTTAAGCATTTATATCCTATAAGCTGGCAGTCTAACTTCCAAGAATTTGTCTCACAGCTATAATAGCACAGTATGTATGATATACTGATGTGTAAGAATATTCTTTGGGGTGTTGCTTGGATGTCAGACAATTGAAAACAATCAAACATGGGAGGATGAGAAGTCTGCGGTACATCCACAAACACAGTACAGTACATATTTATATGGACTTACTTGTAAATATGTTCTTAGTATAATTATGACTGGTTGGTGAAAAAGGAAATTTATAGAGAAGAATGTGCAGGTTGCAATCTCATTTTTGTTTCCAAAAACATATCTGTGTGCTTCTATTTCTGCATGTGAATGATAGCTACATAGAAGGATCTAGATTGGAGCAGCAGTCTAAAAATTTAGTCTGATTGCTTGCAAAGCATGTTATCTATTTTATTTAGATTGCATGTATTCTGAGGTTGGCTTAAAGATAATTTATGGAGCTTTATATTCAAAATTTCTTCATTAATATACTGTAAAATATTGGTTTCAGGAGTAGAATTCAGTGATTCATCACTTGCATACAACACCCAGTGCTCATCACAAGTGCCCTGTAAATCCCCATCACCCATCTAGCCCATCCCCCACCAACCTCCCTCCATCAACCTTTAGTTTGTTCTCTGTCATTAAGAGTCACTTATGGCTTGTTTCCCTCTCTCCTTTTTTTCTTTTCCCTCTTGCCATATGTTCATCTATGTTCTTTTGTAAATTCCACATGAGTGAAACCATGGAGTATTTGTCTTTCTCAGACTGACTTATTTCCTGTAGTATCATATACTCTAGCTCCATCCATGTTGTTGCAAATGGCAAGATTTCATTCCTTTTGATGGCTGAGTAATATTTCATAATATATAGAATTACCACCTCTTCTCTATCCATTCATCAGTCAATAGACATTTGGGCTCTCTCCATAGTTTAGTTGTTGTTGATTATGCTGCTAATTCGTAGAACTTTTAAAGGAAGATGATTTATAGCTCACTCAAGCCATGTCTTTTTGCTACCCCTCGAAGGAAAAACCTGCAAAAAAAAGTGTGTCAAGCCCCATCTCCCAAGTTACTAGAGGTTTTCTCTGAGAGCTCAGGGAAGGAATGAGCATACATATTTCATGCCTCTGCTTTAAAGTCTAATCATCAAAGTCTCAGCATTTCACACTCCCTGAATTGACCTTGTTTTCTTATATATTTACTTGTTTATTGTTTGCCTTCTGCCCCTGGAATCCAAGATCTAGGGCCCTTTGCTGTTTTATGTTCACTGACACCCAGAGGTTAGCATGCGGACCTTGATAAATATACACTGAATACATGCTGAATGACGAGCATTTGAGTGATTTTTACTTTGAGTGTGATTTTGGTTTTGTTTTGCTTTCAGCTTCTGTTTAAATTTCCAGATACCCACCCCTCCAATCCCTTCTCCCAAAGTGCTCCCTCAGTTCATCTTTGAATAATCACAGTAGCCAAATGTAAATAACAGATCTTTTAGAAGCAGATCATTCTGAAACACAATCCCCTAATACAAAAGAATACCAAGGAGCTGCCTGATTATATTTTTCATATATTGAGTACCCAGTATGTGCAAAATATTGTGCTTATTACTTATAGATTCATACCTACATTTGAAGTATAAGCAGAGCCCAGAGGCACCAGGTGCAAATCTCTGCACAGTTTGCATAACAACCAATTAGTTTTCTTTGTTGTTTCTCAGAAGATCATCTCTCTAATTTTGCCCTATGCTGACACCCATACTCAACTCCTTACCTTTGGGCAGGTTAGTTCTCCTTGGCAGAACTTTACATATTTGTAATAAAAAAATTGTTTAGTGAGCTCCTCAAGGTATGTATGGCGGGGGGACCCACGTCTGATTTGTTTTTTGCTGTTTTCCCATCACAGCCATAGGACCTCACACAGGGAAGGCATTTAACAAAACATAATCTGAATGAGTAGATAAACGTGGGATGCATTGTCTGGTCTCTCCTAGCAACCTTAAAACATGGCTTCTGTTAAAACTGCTTTTGACAATTCATAATTACAGAATGTTACATAATTTGAATATAGAATAAACTGATTTAATCATAGTTCTGGTAATAAAATCAGTAGAACTGTAGTAGCTTCCAAACACTATCCTTTGATTCAATTAAAAATGTTCAGTTCTATACAAAACATATAGCCTTTTTTTCCCTTAAACAAATGCTACTCTAATTCTCTGCCTAAAAGTATTGTCAGGAGGCCCTATTCTAGGCACAGTTAATTGTAAAATTGTAAGTGCAACTCTATGAGAAAAAAAAAAGCAAAAGTTTGCCTAAGAAACAGAGAGGGATTTTTTTTTTTTTGCTCAGAAAGAAAGAAAAAAACCTTTCAGACTAATAAAGCACATACAGAGAGTCAGCAACAGCAATAGATGCAGAGATCTGTGCCTTTCTGCTCAAATGCCTAAAGAGCAAGGTGGCAAAATGTCTCGGTGTTGTGAGCACATAAAGGCAAAGAAAGCCTGTCCAGAAGCTTGTCCAGACTGGACACTGACTAGAACTGATCTCTGAGAGATGGGAGCATGAGATTGGCAAGCTCTGACATGAAGCTAGTGCAGAGCAGAGGCCAAATTTCATGTCACATAAGAAACAAGTCTGGACTTAATAGGAGAGACTTTATTCAAAAGGATTATTGCAAGGCGTGGGGTGTAGCATGTGGGGAATGAAGCCTTTTGCGATTGGGGGATGTGGGGACCATGGAAATGGGGAGAATGTCATGACCATAATATTTGCAGGTGTCTCCAGGCTTTCTTTGATAAAGAGAGATAAACAAGGATATTTGAAAGCCTGGTGTGGAGAAGTGAGTGAAAGGGGAGCACGATCATATCATACATCAGAGAATGTTTTCCTCTGAGGCCAGCCTGTTCTCACGAAGTGTTGTCGACTGGCTCATGCTGTGGATGGGCTAAAGTTCGGGCACCTGGAGGCAGAAGAGAAGCTTAACCAAAGTTTGATTAACAAGCGTTTTGTTCCCATTGATCAGTGAGAACAAAATAGTTCAGCTCATTTATGAGGCAAAGAATGAGACTGTAGGATCTATGTCTGGTCTTGTCCTACTTAGGTAATCAAGGTTGTGGGAGGTGGGGGTGTCCTGTGAGTCTCATCAAAGTCATATGTGGAGGAGAGTTTTTTGGCAATATGCCATTTCCTGGAAGGCAAAGCATAGATGGGATATCTCTTACTCCTTGCTGCTTTCCAGGAGTATGGGGTTCAGTTCAAATTCAACATTGTTGGTGGTATGAGCTTCCAAGGACAACCTCAGAGTCTTCCTTTATTCCTTCTCTGAGTCCTTCTTTCTCTACATAGATCTGAGTCCTGAGTTTCTGATTCCTTTATCCATTTCCTTCTCTTTGAAGAAACTTTCACATCTCTTGCAGTGTATTCTACTGGTAGCAAATGCCTTGGGTTTTATCTGAGAAAGTCTTTATTTCTCCTTTACCTTTGAAGGATAATTTTACTGGGTACAAAATTTTGGAGTTTTTTTGTTTCTTTTAAAATTCTGAGTATTTCTTTCCACTCTCTTGCTTGCATGGTTCCTGAGAAGAAGTGTGGTTGTAATGCTTGTCCTTGTTTCTCTATATGTGAGATGTTTTTTTATTTCTTTGGCTTCTTTCAAGATTTTGTCTTTGTCTTTGGTTTTCTGCAGTTTGAGTACAATATGTTTTGGTGTAGCTTTTTTGGTATTTGTCACTTTTTTGTTTGTTTTTACCTTCTAGAATCTGTGTTTTAATTTCTTTCTTTCTTTTTTTTAATTTATGATAGTCACAGAGAGAGAGAGAGAGAGGCAGAGACACAGGCAGAGGGAGAAGCAGGCTCCATGCACCAGGAGCCCGATGCAGGACTCAATCCTGGGTCTCCAGGATCGCGCCCTAGGCCAAAGGCAGGCACCAAACCGCTGCGCCACCCAGGGATCCCTAATTTCTGTCAATAATATTGCAAAATTGCCTTATGTTATGCCTTTTGTAATTGCCCCACAGTTCTTGGATATTCTGCTCGTTTTGGTTTTTTTTTTTCATTCTTTTTTTCTCTTTGCAGTTCAGTGAGAGGTTTCTATTGAACGTCTTCAAGTTCACTGATCCTTTCTTCAGCTGTTCCCAGTCTACCTCTGAGCCTATTAAAAGCATTTTGCATTTGTTTGAGTTGTTTTGATTTCTCTGATTACCTTTGAGTTCAAGTCTCGTCCCTCTGCTTACATCGCCCATCTGTTCTTGCATGCTATGTCCTCTTTTTATTAGAGTGCTTAGCATCTTTATTTATGGTTATCTTAAATTCTCAATCTGATAATTCCACAATATCTGCCATAGCTGACTCTGGTTCTGATGCTTGCTTTGTCTCTTCAGATTTTGATTTTTCTCTTGGCTTTTGGCAGGCCTTTTAACTTTCTGCTAAAAGCTAGATGTGGACAGCCCTGGTGGCTCAGTGGTTTAGCACCACCTTCAGCCCAGGGCGTGATCCTGGAGACCTGGGATCGAGTCCTACGTCAGGCTCCCTGCATGGAGCCTGCATCTCCCTCTGCCTGTGTCTCTGCCTTTCTTTCTCTCTGTGTGTCTCTCATGAATAAATAAATAAAATCTTTAAAAAAAAAAAAAGCTAGATGTGATGTACTGGGTAATAGGAATTAAGTAGATGGGCCTTTGTTGTGAAGTTTATTTTTATCTGCCTACGAGTCAGGATGCATTTATTGTTGCTGTAGTTATCAGAGACTTCAGTTTCCTCTAGTGTCCTGGTTTTTGTCTCTCCATTGTCTTTGGGTTTCCCTAGGAATTCCTCCTTTGGTAGAGTTTGGTCCTTGCAGTTCTTTTAGCTCTACCCCCATTACTGTACAGCGAGCTTACTGATTTGGTGGTAAGGGGGTAGAGAGGGAAATCAATATATAATCCTATAATTAGGTCTCAGTGTTTCAGTGAGTCTGTACCCCTGGCTGTGAGTCTGGTAAGATTTTCTCAGCTAATTTTCCTTCCCATGAGGTGAGATGAGAAGGCTAAAGGGGGCTGGCTGGATGTTCCTTTCCCCATGAAGGCTCCAGGGAAGTCTTTTCTCTTGCTGGGTAGGTGTTTGTCATGATTTATTTCATAATGGCTATTCCCCTGCCTTACCCATTGTCAGACATGAAGGGACTTTTCTCCTTTATTCACCGTGAGATCCCACTGAGGGTGCTGGAGGTAGAACTCTGTGAAAATGTGGGGGATCCTTGCTTAGACTGGGTCTCCAGGATCTTTTAACTCTCAAGCTAGTCCATCCTCAGCTTCCAGCAATTTCTAAAGCACATGCATGTTCCTGCCTGTTCTTGTGCTAGCGGCTTCTGCCTCACATTAGCTGGTCTGTGGTCTCTGTCCTCACCTATCTCTCCAGTGTTCAGGGTACAGGTTTATCCTTTGACCTCATTTCCCTTGTAAATGTAAGAAAAGTCACTGATTTCCAGTTTGTTCAGCTTCTTTGTTGTTTGGAGGGAGAGAAACATGACTATCAAGCTTTGGGTTTGTTTTTTGTTGTTGTTTATACTTTTAAATAATTTTTAAAATTTTCACAAGAATTACACACCAGTAATCTCCAAATTCACTGTTTCTTTCGGATAACACAGTCTTCTTTCTAATTAAAAAAAAAAGATTTTATTTATTTATTAAAGAGAGCACAAGCAGGAGTGGAGGTGGGGGTAGGGAGGGTCAGAGGGAGAAGCTGACTGCCTGCTGAGCAGGGAGCCCGATGTGGGGCTTCATCCCAGGACCTTGGGATCATGACCTGAGCCAAAGGCAGACGCTTAAGTGACTGAGCCACCCAAGTATCCATTAGTTAACACAATCTTAAAAATGTATCTGAACCCTCTCCCCTCTCTGGATTTCTTTTTCCTGTTTAATGTGAACAATATTTTCTTAAACTAAAAATATATTTTTTTAAATATTCACAAAGAATCCTAAAAGTTAATATCTCACTACCAGCCTATTGCTAGTTAACCAATTTCTTTTTGGATAGTTGGAAAATGGCCTACCCCCATCCTTTCTCCTTTTTTTAATTTAGTCCACAGTTATTAAATATTAACTCAACTTTAAAAAATATATTTTATTACTTAAATTCAATTAATCAACATATAGCATATTATTAGTTTCAGAGGTAGAGTTCATCAGTCTTCTATAATACCCAGTGCTCATTACATCCTGTGCCCTCCTTAATGTCCATCACCCAGTTATGCCATCCCTCCACCTTCCTCCCCTCCAGTGACCCTGTTTCCCATGACTAAGAGTCTCTTATGGTTTGTCTCACTCTCTCTGATTTCATCTTGTTTTATTTTAACCCCCTTCCCCTATGATCTTCTATTTTTTAACTGAACTGCTTTATTGAAGTGCCTTTATAGCATTTAGGGGGTAGCATTTATTGGCAAAATGTTATGACCCAAGGACTGTGCTAAGTGCTCTTCAAACTTCACTGTGCTTCTGAGTCATCTGGAGATTTAGTTTAGATGCAGACCTCAGCTCAGTTGGTCTGGGCTGGGACCTGACTTTAGCATTTCTCATGAGGTAATGCCCAGGCTGCTGGTCTGGGGCCACACTTATCTCAATTAATCCCCACTTACAGATAAGTCCTCTGAGACTGAGGGGAGAAAGAGTTTTTGCACAGCTTCACAACTAGTCAGTATTTGAATCCAAGTTCTCCAGACTACAAAAGAAGTAGCCATGGGATGTCCTGCAGTTAATTACCCTACCATCCCCACAACCACAGCCCTCTATTTAGATCTCTGTTTAGGACACTGGTACAAGTTGAACTGTGTTTCCAAAAAATCTGTTTCCAAGTCCTGACCCCTGGGATCCACAAATATGGCCTTATTTGGAAATAGGGTCTTTACAGATATAATCCAGTTAAGATGAGAGCACCCTGAAATAGAGGCCCTAAATGCAATCTGATAGGTATCCTTGTGAGAAATGGAAAGAAGACGCAGACACACACACAGAGAAGAATGCCGTGTGAGGACAGAGGCACGGAGTGAAGTAAGACTGCCATACCTGAAGGGACATGGAGGATTGTTGGCCGGACAGCACGAGAAGCCGGAAAGGCCAGCAAGGCTTCTCCCCTCGAGACTTCAGGGAGAATATGGCTCTTGCCTACACCTCCATGGAGGATTCTAGTCTCCAAAACTGTGAGAAAATAAAATTCTGTTATCTTAAGCTTCCAAGTGTGAGGTAATTTGCTAGAGTAGCTCTAGGAACCTAGTAGAAACACTTAATACAATACTTTGGTTTTCCATGTTTCTGGATGAATTGTCGTCAGGCAGGTTCAGGGGCAATTGAGGACACTTGAGACCCACTCAAGACCTCACCCTGCTTCCCTGTTTATTTTGCCTGTGAGAATCAGGAAAAAGAAATCACGTTTACATTACGGAAGTAAATTGGCCATATTGCACTTCAGAGCAGAGAGGCCCCTGGTTTGCTTTTCTTTTCAAATACTTTTTGAAGCAAAGCTATATTTTCCAACAACAACAAAATTTTCTCCACAGGAAAAGTTTTGTCTACATGTGATTAATTGCCTAGCTATTTGCTTGGGAACTGGATTGCTAATCAAGTGTTTATTATCTGAAAATCTCCTGATCTTTTAAAAAAGAACAACCTCTAGGGACTTCCTTATGTTTGTTCCCCCAAAGAATGTGTGCTGCAGAAAGTCAAAATTTAAAACTAGGTTTTATTTCATTATCTTCCCCAAGCAAGTATAGTATTTTGACTTTAGTTGGCCTCAAGTGACCATAAAGTAGTCCAGGAGTGAGTTGTTTTTTCTTCACTTCCCATCTCAAAGTTGTTAGTAGTAGGAAGGAAACGTTGATGCTGGTGGTTGCCTGGAGGTGGCCAGCTGCCCCACCCACATATGGCCTCCTCCTGTGGCCTTGACTTCCTTCCAACATTGTAGCATCATGGTAGCTCAGTGCTCTAAGGCGAGCAACCCAAGATTGAAGGAAGCAGGAGCTAGCAAGCTTTTCTCACCTACCTCCAGAAGCTGTGTTGCTCACTTCTGCTATGAGCTATTGATTACAAGGGAGTCACTAAGGTTGGCCCGGATGTAAGGTGAGAAACCTAGCCTCCACCTCTTGATGAGAGTCTGAGGAGTGTGCAGGTGTGTGTACAGATCATCACACCATCCTTTACGAATAATAAATGTTTTATATAGTGTGCAATGACAATGGTGATGCATTTAGCCGAGGACATTTAGCAGTTTCTGTTTGAGCTGTGCAAGATACTGCACCTGTCTGGCACTCACATTCCTCAGTCCTTAACTGCAAACAAAGGGCCTGCAGGAGGCCAGCCCCACAGCTCCTTTGCAGAGCTATGATTTTATGGTACTTTCTATAATTTCATCAGCCAAAACCTTAGAGGTTCTCATTTGAATTTTGCAGCTGATGTTTATCTGGTAGAAAGCTGTTCTGCCACCTAGAGCTGTCCAGGGCAGAATGAAGCAGAAACACATCCACTCTCAATCCTTCAACTCTGCTTCTTCCTATGGTGATTATTAGCAGATGTAGCTGCTGTTTATTGCAAGTGCTGGAGGCTGCTTCTTGGCCTCCATACTCATGACAACTCCAGCCCCAGTATTTCTTGAGAGGTGGGTCTGCTCAGGCCCATCCCTCACCATGGAGGCCTCCACTCAGCCAGAGATCTAAGGCTCTGAGCTCATAAAGCCCAGTTAGTGTGGTTATCAAACTAGAAAGTGGTCAGGGTAGGAGGCATGGGGGCTGGAGGGAGGGCCTGACCTGTGTAACTGAAGTCCCATGTGAAGTCTTTTTTTTTTTTTTAAGATTTTGTTTATTTATTCATAAGAGACACACAGAGAGGGAGGCAGAGAGAGGGAGAAACAGGCTCCCTGCGGGGAGTCCAATATGGGACTCCATCCCAAGACCCTGGGATCACGACCTGAGCCAAAGGCACACACTCAACCACTGAGCCACCCAGTTGCCCTCCTTGCCTCAAACTTCTAACCAAAGGTACTGAGAGTATGTCACAAAAACTACAGGGGACATACTTATTGCAGGGGACATTCGTCTACTAAAATAATGCATTGTTTATCTGAAATTCAGACAACGGGATGACCTCTATTTTTATTGCTGAATCTCATTAACACTAACAACACATCCTTTCTTGTTTTCTTTCTGTCAGGGCAGTTCTTGCTGTACCCGTGAACTGTGGGGGCCACCTGAATATACTTCACGGACCCCATGAAAATGCCTTTGGATTTGCCAAGATGACCTCCTCCACCCGGAGCATTGTGATCATTCACACACCATCAGCTCTGTAAGAGAATCGCAGTCCTGCAGTGTATTGTAAAAGTTGGGAATCTGTTTGCTGAGAAACTGTGCATCTTAGTGCAATATTTTTTTTAGACATCTTATTTATTTGTTTATGAGAGACACAGAGAGAGGCAGAGATATAGGCAGAGGGAGAAGCAAGACTCCATCCCAGGACCGCAGGAATCATGTCCTGAGCCAAAGGCAGATACTCAGCCACTGAGCCACCCAGGTACCCCTCATTATAATTTTTATAACTAGTTTTCTTCTCATGGGTTAGGTTGGGCATTCTTTCATATGTGGAAGGGTTATTCGCATTGGTGTTTCAGTGAGCAGTCTATATCCTTTGCATGGTGTTTTTTTTTGTTTGTTTGTTTTGTTTTGTTTTTTAATTAAGTTTTTGCTTTTCCCCTCAATTTCTAAGAGCTTTTTTGGTATCTGAAGCTCAGTATTCTGTCCCAGACATAATGAAAATATTTTCCCCCAGTTTATTGATATTACTGTGTCTTTTGATTTTGATGCTTATTATCCTATGAATCTGTCATATGCTTACAGGTGAATTAAAATCTCTCCCTGCTGTGGGTTGTGTCTGGTTCCCGTTCGGTCTCCTACAGTTTCCTTGGGAATATTGCTGCTGGGTATTTAGATCATAACAAAGTGCCCTTCCTGTCATTTCTAATGGTTTGGGGGCAGTACTCTACTCTGTCTGACTTTCCTATCAGGAGCACAGCTTCCTTTTTATTTGTATACGCTTTGCTGTACTTTGCTCATCTCTTTAACTGAATTGAATCACTTTTATGAGGTGTGTCTCTTGTGCATAGCATAGAGTTGGGTTTTGCTTTGTGATAAAATCTGAAGATCTTTCTCTTTTAGTATGTGATTCAATCCCATTTTCATTTAATGATGAATGTATACATTTGGTATTAGCTCTGTCCCATTATTTTCTGTTGTATTTCAGTTTTTGGGGCATTTTTTTTTAAAGTCTTTATATCGTTTGTTTTCTTTGCTTTTTGTATAGAGTTTACGTTTAAGGTATGTAACCTCATTTTACTGGCTATACTTGTATAAATATAGTATTTTTTGAAAGATTTATTTATTATTTGAGAGACAGAGAGAGAGAGAGAGTGTGGGGAGGGGCAGTGGGAGAGAATCTTCAAGGGGACTCCTTGCTGAGCACAGAGCTGGATGTGGGCTTCCATCTCACCACTCTGAGATCATTACCCGAGCTAAAACCAAGAATCAGCCACTTAACTGACAGAACCACCCAGGCACTCCTTGTATAAATTCAATATTACCCTCTCTTTTACTCATTAATTTTTAGACAGCACTGATGACGTTAGAACCTTCTCCCTCCCTCTTTTTCTTCTATAACCTGATTTTATCAGTCACATATTTTTCAGTGTTTACATTTGAGCAGCATTGTCTGCTCATGCAGACTTTCAGTGATTACCAAGGGATTGCCTGTCCCTCCCATTCTCATCTACGTGTGGCCCTCCATCACATGACCTCTGCATCAGTGTGCGTAGTTTGCACATTCCTGTCCTTGCCCTTTGTCACCCCCTTCAGTGCCAGTCTTGTGGCATCGCAGCAGTGCTTTGGGTTGACTGTAATTCCTCCTCTGAGAGATCCCCAGGAATGTCTCCTGGGGGTCATGGTCTCTGAATTTGTGCAACTTCAAAAATGTTTGCTGTCTGTTCATTTGAAGGAAAGCTTGGTTGGAAATAAAGTTCTCATGTCATGGACTTGTTGTTACTCTGTTTTTAATCTTAGAGTTCTTGCTCCACTGTCTTCAGAGTTACTACTGCATTGTCTTCAGGTATCGATCATTGCTGTGAAGAAATCAGAAGCCAGGGTACCTAGGGGGCTCAGTTGGGTAAGCATCTGCCTGCAGCTCAGGTCATGATCCTGGTGTGCTGGGATCAAGCGCAATGTAGGGCTCCTTGCTTAGCAAGGAGTCTGCTTCTGCCCCTCCCCCTGCTTGTGCTTTCTTGCTCTCTCATAGATAGATAGATAGATAGATAAAACAAACCTTAAAAAAAAAAGAGGAAAGAAAGAAATCAGAAACTAGACCATCCTTTTGCCCCCAAAGGAGTCTGTCTTTACCTTTAAGGCTGGGTAACCTCACTAGGATGTGTGTGTCCTTTGAAGATTCTCATCAGCTTCTCAGACATAGTATGTACTTTTCTCACTTAGAATCATGCATGCTTTTACATGAGGAAGTTTTTATTTTTTTTTTAATTTTTATTTATTTATGATAGTCACAGAGAGATAGAGAGAGGCAGAGACACAGGCAGAGGGAGAAGCAGGCTCCATGCACCGGGAGCCCGACGTGGGATTCGATCCCGGGTCTCCAGGATCGCGCCCTGGGCCAAAGGCAGGCGCCAAACCGCTGCGCCACCCAGGGATCCCTCATGAGGAAGTTTTTAAAAAGTTTTTAAAATCGTATTTTAAAATCATATTCAAGTATATGCCCCGTTTTACCGTTCCTGTTATTATTGTCGTTACAAATAGGGAGAGCCTAGCCACGCAGACTGTTTTATGTTGTAGTCTTCAATCTCTTTTATCTTCTCTCTGATTATTCTAAACTTTCAGTCTCCATTGTTCACTTTCCTCATTACTACCTTCTACTTCTCTACATTTTTGTCGATTATCTCTTATCCTGTGTATATCTTCCAATTGATCTTCATTTCTGTATGATCTTCCCATTTCTTTGTCTGTTTAATCTTGCCATTTCTTACTTATGGTCTTGTGTTTCTCTTATAGAGTCTTTCTTCATTTACTTAGAGACTTTTTCTTTAGAATTTTTTCCTAAGAACAAGAATGTTCCTTAGTTATTGGTATTAAATAATCTCTAGTATATTTTAAGTGAAGAAAGCAACAGGCAGAGCTCTGTGTCACTGATTATATAAAAAGGGAAAAAGAAAGAAGAAATATAATTGTGCCTGCATATGCATAAAATATTTCTGATATAATATTCAAGAAATGGTGACATTGTGGGCCTCCACGTGGGAGGAAATGCATATTCTGGAAACATTGACAAAAGAGAGAATTTTTTTAAAAATTTTTCTGCTTCTGGTAACTTTGGAATTTTGAACCATATGAATGTATGATCTCTTCAAGTGAAATGAACTTGATACAAATACAAATAAAATAAAAACAGGTCAGCTGGAAATGTATGTGTTAATTTTTATTTTTATATATTTTTCTGTGTGTTAATTTTTAAAATAAGGACTAAAAATAATGTTAGCAAGGTATCTCCTCCTTTATCAGACATTAAAATGCTCCATAGAGTTAGAGAACTAAGTGGGTTTAAGGCCAGCATTAGAGCCACAGATGAATGGGATGGAATGGAAATGGAAGAAAGGTCCTTGCACAGCTCAGCCCCCTGCTGGGTTCAATTCCCATCCCCTCTTATCCCTGCCTTTGTCACCTCTTATCCACATGGTTAATTTCTTCTTTTTCCTGGGTCAGTCCATCACTGTACAAACATGATGAATTAGCTTCCACTAAAAAAGCAAAACAAAGTTCCCCAACTCCATGCACTTCTCCACACACTTCTCCAGATGCCTGTTTCTGTTTTCCCCATATCTGGATCTTCACCCCTACTCTCTTCAACTGGGAGCCTTGCTCCTCCATTGTAACAACTCTGGCCAGTGACGAAACCCAACGGTCCTTTGGCAGTGCCCATCTTATCCCTCAGCAGCTTTGCAGAAGCAGACCTCCTCTCCTTCTTAAAGCACTTTCCTCTTTGGGGTTCAGGGCACTGTCCCCTGGCCTCCTGCACTGGCTGTTCCTCCATCTACATTTTCCTTCCCTTCCCCACCTCTCAGCCTCCCATTTACACTTCCTGTCCAGGAGCCCCTCCGTCCCTGCACACTCAGGAATGCTAATGACCCTCCCAAACTTGTATTTCCAGCCAGAACCTTCCTCCTGAGAAGGGTCCCACCACCTGCTTAATGCCACCACGTGACAGGGAGAAAGAATCTCAGCCATAGCATATTTAAGACCAAGCTCTGGATGTTCCTACCTGGAACTGTGTGCATCACCAAGTTTTCAACACCTCAGTTACCATATCCAAATACCCTTCTCTTCTCTCCAGCAAATCACCAAGTCCCATAAGCTGGAACATAGCTACACATCTTGAGGTTGATCGATCCCAACCATACTGGGAACTACTGCCTCACCCCCTCTTGGATGACCCCAAGTGCTTCCTAACTGGCCTTCCCAGTCCTGCTCCTGTTTCTGTGTCTTCCCTCCATACAGTGCTCCATGAGGGTGTTCTTTCTAGCAATGGGAATTTGACCACACTCCCTAGCTACAGAATCTTCATCTCATGGCCTGCAAAGACCCCTCTCTAAATCTCTGAACTTCTGCCCACTGATTTCCATCTAGCTGCTTTAGGCTTTTTTTGCTCACCCTCGCCTCCAAATACCAAACCTGTTCCTGCCCCAGTATCTTTGCACTTGCTGTTCTTCTACCCCTAGACTTTCACAAGTTATTTTTCTGTACTACACTGAGACTCCCTTGGATTATTCATGTTCTTTTTGCTTCTTTCAGGTGTCTGCTCAGTTATCATTCTTCACTGAGGCCTGTTCTGACTACTTTAGCTAAAATATCTGTCCTCCTGTCCACACTGTTACTCTACTGCATTATTTGGTATTGTTTCTCTTTTTCCTACTTATCACAGTTTGTTCATTGCCTGTGACTACTTGTAGAACAAAAGCCAGAAAAGGCAGGTATCTTGCCTGTATCACTTGTGCCTACAACAGTGCCTAGAATGTAGTATTTCCTCAACAAAAATTGGTTCAATGAAAAAAGGAGGGAATGAATGAATGAACATTCAGAAGTGAACTCGTTTATGTAAAAACTTGGTACATAATGAAAACGGTATTACAAAACAGTAGATAAATAAATGATATTTATTTACTGGTATCAGGATAATTAACCATGTAGGGAAAAAATAAATTTCACTTCCTGTATGCATATAAATTAAGTAAGTGATTCCAGGAGAATTAAAGTCTTTATGTTTTAAATTCATGTTCTTATGTTTTGTGCACACTGGCATATTTTTTTATTTATATCTTAAATATTTAAAGGTAAAAATCAAAACTATGCTAGTGCTTTGAGAATTTATATTTTCTTACTTGTATATTTTGGGTTATGGTTTAAAAATGACCCTAAGGAAAAACCAATAAGGGAACATATTACTTAATTTTAATAAATAAGAACTTAGAGCTTCTTATGAACAAAAGAAAAAAAAGAGAGAGAGACAATGTTTAAAGTTATAGGACCTGGTAAAAAAGATTTCAATATATGTTGTGACCTCATAACCTTAGTATATAATGAAAACTTGTAAATCAATAAGAAAAATGAAAACCCAGTAGGTAAAATGAATACCCATGAACAAGTACTGCCCTAAAGAATTAAAGACAAATATTAACATTTTTTATTTATACCTAAAGAATGATACATTAAAACAACATGATTTTATTTCTCTCTTATCATATAGCAAAGGGTTTTTTTTAATGCTAAAGTGATTCCTTATATTGATAGGGGAACATGAATTCATATACACTACAAATTTAAATTAGTACAACTTTCCTGGGTAATAACTGACATTACTATAGCTTTTTTAAAAGACATGATCTAATTAAACCCAAACTTGTACTTCTTAGCATTTTATTTTTAAAAGTAGACTATAACACAAATATCTAAATATAAGAGATTATAGGATTTTAGTATATCTGTGCAAAGGAATAGGATGAAGTCATTATGAATACTGACACAGAAGTATGATACACGAAAAGATCTAGTATTTACTTTAAAGGTATGCAGATTGAAAATAGTATATTTAGGGGCACCTGGGTGGCTCAGGTCATGATCCTGGGGTCCTGGGATCAATTCTGCATCGGGCTCCCCAGAGGGACCCTGCTTCTCTCTCTGCCTATGACTCTGCCTCTCTCTGTGTGTCTCTCGTGAATAAATAAATAAAATCTTTAAAAAAATAGTATAGTTCAATTTTTGTGAATAGGTGTGTGTTTATTACATAAGATCACAACAAAAAAATTAGACACATTACTTGTTGCAGTAAAAATATGTTATCAACAAGTGGGAATTACTAACAACTAATTTTAAAAAAGGTAAAGTAAAAAATATGAGAAGCAAACAGGAAATTGAAAAAATGAATAAAAATATGAAAACTTACCACAAGTACACAAAACCTAAAAACATCAGCTGGCAACTGGAAACATTTATTTATCTACCCAAGTAATACGTGAATGCCCTCTTGTTAGAAATATTGAAATAACGAGGATGAAACATGGTCTTCTTGGCCTTTCTGTTTCCAGAGATAACATTTATTATATCCGCTGCATGGGCCTCTGGAACTTTACTTATGTTTATCAAATACATATTTTTGTTTAACTTTTTAACTTAACCATATATGTGTCTTATAGTTTTTGCCTGCCAGTGCATAGAGATTTAAGTCATTTTTTAAAACTACATACTATTTCAGACCATATAGACAGGCTTGTTACTTAACTATTTTCCCTTTACTAGTTCTATTTATTCACACAACAAAAATGCATCCTGGACTCAGCAGACAGAGCAATGTCAGGAAGGACAAGGCTCCTGACCTCAGAAGTCATTCTGCTCTCAGAGTTCCATGATGGGGAATGCTGAGTCCTCATCTAAGTCCATTATTTTTTCTTTTCTTTTCTTTTTTTTTTAAATTTTATTTATTTATTTGAAGGAGAGAGAGAGAGAAGGAGGAGAGGGAGCATCAAAGGAGAGGGAGAAGCAGACTCTGCTGAGTAGGGAGCCTGAGATCATGAGCTGAGCCAAAGACAGATGTTTAACCAACTTAGCCACCCAGGTATCCCTAAGTCCATCATCTTTTCAAAAAAAGATTGAAGTTTTGTTTTGTTTCCCCCTCCAATTCCTTGGAAACTCTCTACAATATCCTCTTCTCCCACTAATTCTGCTTTAAAAATACAAAACAAAAAACTTTGCGTTTCCTCTCAGCAGCACCACTAAAACAAATGTCATGGGCTCATCAGCACCTTCTTTCTGGTATTGCTGAATGTGTGTGTTTGCAGAAGGGATGGAGGGCAGTGGGTAAGGGAGGAAGGTGTGAAGTATCTGAGTAAGAATGTAGTATCGGTGGCATTTGAAGGCTGACAGTCACTTCACCCTTAGAAAGCCTGGCATATGGCAGAAAGTTTCACTTTAAGGATTCATCTGCAGGAAATACTACTTTAAAGATTCACCTGCGTGGTGTCTGAAGGCTGCAGCAAAACCAGATGCTATCAGAAATTTAAGTCTATGATTTTCTTATTTGTTTGGATGAGTAGGGACTCCAGCTCATTTTTAAATAAGTGACTTTTCTTTCCATGGCTTAAGTTTGTTTAATGAAAGTTGGTTCCACTGGATAGTGAGAGGATTAAAATGCAAAGTCATGCATGCTTAGAGTCAATTTATATCTGTGTGGAAAGTTATTATTATTTCTGCCTAAACAGACTGTATATCATGCTGGGCACTCCTACTGCCAAGAGTCTGAGATCATTTTATTTGAAATGTGGTTCTCCTTGGTTGGTCTCAGAAGCTCTGCAGTGGACTGGGCTGTGGGTGGGGGTGGATATGCCAGTTAATACTTTTGTGTACATTTATTGGGAAAAACTTCAAGGTTGGAATAAAAGCAAAACTTTATCTCAGATGAGAGGAAATAAGGTTAATCATTACTATTACCCAGACCCCTTTGTCATTTCCACATTTACAACTTAGTTCAGAGACTTTGTTTAAACACTGAGAAGTCAGCATAGGTCATTAACAGTCCTTAACCTCCCAAACTCCAATAGAATGACAGAAAAGTCACATTTTAATGAGAAGGTGGGACGCCTGGGTGGCTCAACAGTTGAGCGGCTGCCTTTGGCTTAGGGCATGATCCCCGGGTCCTGGGATTGAGTCCCACATCAGGCTCCCTGCAGGGAACCTGCTTCTCCCTCTGTGTCTCTGCCTCTCTGCGTGTCTCTCATGAGTAAATAAATAAAATCTTAAAAAAAAAAGAAGGTATAAGTGATAAACACAAAAACAAATAGAATAGGAAAGGGAACAATATCGAGTGAGTGATCAGAGCATTTTTAGAAGCAGGAAAATGGAGGCCAAATAGTAACTAGCTGAGTTAGGAGAAGGGCAGATCTGGAATCTTGGTATTTCTAGAAGGGGACGTCAGAGGAAGCAAGCCAGGGGAAGTGGCAGGTGTGGTAGCAGATGAGACAAGTCTGGCCCAGAGAGGAGGAACCGTTGACAGTAAAAACAGTCACTCTGCTGGTTTCTTCTCTTGTCACAGACTCTGCAGGAGGCACAGCCCCGCAGAGAGGAGGGAGGTGTGGGAACATGGCAGATCCAGACACATACCTTATGACAGAAATATGAATAAATTAAGTTACATTACAACCAAATGCAATTTGTCCATAATATAACTTACTTTGGATCAGAGAATTAGGTGTTTCTTTTACTTTATGCATTTGATGTGTGTGCTGTATGTGAGTGTATGCATTGTGCGTGTTATGTGTATTGTGTATGTTGTGTGTATTGTGTCTATTGTATGTATGTAGGGTGTATGTTATGTTTGGTATTTGGTGTGTATTATGTGTATGTGGCATATGTACTGTAGTGTGTGTGTATTGTGGGTGGAGTATGTGGTATAAATGGTGTGTATGTTGTATATGTTGTGTGTGGTGTGTGTACTGTGTCTGTTTTGTGTGTTTGTATGTGCGTGTAGTGTGTGTGGTTTATGTTGGGGGTATGTGTGGGTGTGGGTGTGGTATGTGTTGTATATATTGTGTTGTATGTGCTTGTATGTGGAGGTGTGGTGTCTATGTTGTATGCAGTATGTGGGGTGTATTTGCATGTGTGTATGTTGTGTCTGTGGTGTATATGTCTGTAGTGTGTATATTGTATGGGGTGTGTACATGGTGCATGCCGTGTGTGTGTGCGTGGTGCCAGCCGTGTGTGTGTGTGTGGGGGGGTGTGGTGCGAGCCATATGTGTGTGTATGTGCTGCGAGATGTGTGTATGTGTGTGTGCGTGGTACGAGCCGTGTGTGTCCGTGTGTGTGCTGCAAGCTGTGTGTGTGTGCGTGGTGCAAGCCCTGAGTGTGTGTGCAGTGCGAGCCCTGTGTGTGTGTGGGTGGTGCCAGCCGTGTGTGTGTGTGCGTGGTGCCAGCTGTGTGTGTGTGTCTGTGTGCGAGGTGCGAGCCGTGTGTGTGTGTGCGTGGTGCCAGCTGTGTGTGTGTGTCTGTGTGCGAGGTGCGAGCCGTGTGTGTGTGTGCGTGGTGCCAGCCGTGTGTGTGTGTGCGTGGTGCCAGCCGTGTGTGTGTGTGCATGGTGCCAGCCGTGTGTGTGTGTCTGTGCATGGTGCAAGCCGTGTGTGTGTGTGTGTATGCGGTGTGAGTCGTGTGTGTGTGCGTGGTGCAAGCAGTCTGTGTGTGTGTGTGCGTGGTGCGAGCCGTGTGTGTGTGTGTGTGTGTGTGGTGCGAGCTGAGTGTGTGTGTGCGTGGTGCCAGCCATGAGTGTGTGTGTGCCTGATATGAGCCGTGTGTATGTGCGTGGTGCCAGCCGTGTGTGTGTGCGTGGTGCGAGCTGAGTGTGTGTGTGCGTGGTGCCAGCTGTGTGTATGTGTGTGAGTGTGTGAGCCGTGTGTGTGCGTGGTGCGAGCCGTGTGTGTGTGTGCAAGCCTGTGTGTGTGTGCGGTGCGAGCCGTGTGTGTGTGCGCGTGGTGCGAGCCGTGTGTCTGTGTGTGTGCGTGTGGTGCCAGCCGTGTGTGTGTGTGCGTGGGCCAGCCGTCCGTGTGTGCTCGTGGTGCCAGCCGTGTGTGTGTGCGCGTCGTGTGAGCCGTGTGTGTGTGCGCGTGGTGCCAGCCGTGTGTGTGCTCGTGGTGCCAGCCGTGTGTGCGCGTGGTGCGAGCCCTGTGTGTGTGCGCGGTGCGACCTGTGTGTGTGCGCGTGGTGCGAGCCGTGTGTGTGTGCTCGTGGTCCCAGCCGTGTGTGTGTGTGCGTGATGCCAGCCGTGTGTGTGTGCGCGTGGTGCGAGCCGTGTGTGTGCGTGTGGTGCCAGCCGTGTGTGTGCGTGTGGTGCCAGCCGTGTGTGTGTGCGCGTGGTGCGAGCCGTGTGTGTGTGTGCGAGCCGTGTGTGTGTGCGTGTGGTGCCAGCCGTGTGTGTGTGCGCGTGGTGCCAGCCGTGTGTGCGCGTGTTGCCAGCCGTGTGTGTGTGCTCGTGGTGCCAGCCGTGTGTGTGTGTGGTGCTAGCCGTGTGTGTGTGCTCGTGGTGCGAGCCGTGTGAGTGTGCGTGTGGTGCGAGACGTGTGTGTGTGTGCGTGGTGCGAGCCGTGTGTGTGTGCGAGCCGTGTGTGTGCGTGTGGTGCCAGCCGTGTGTGTGTGCGTGTGGTGCCAGCCGTGTGTGTGTGTGCGCGTGGTGCCAGCCGTTTGTGTGGTGCGAGCCGTGTGTGTGTACGCGTGGTGCGAGCCGTGTGTGTGTGCGTGTGGTGCGAGCCGTGTGTGTGTGCTCGTGGTGCGAGCCGTGTGTGTGTGCGCGTGGTGCCAGCCGTGTGTGTGTGCGTGTGGTGCCAGCCGTGTGTGTGTGCTCGTGGTGCCAGCCGTGTGTGTGTGTGGTGCGAGCCGTGTGTGTGTGCGCGTGGTGCGAGCCGTGTCTGTGTGCGTGTGATGCCAGCCGTGTGTGTGTGCGTGGTGCCAGCTGTGTGTGTGTGTGGTGCGAGCCGTGTGTGTGTGCGTGTGGTGCGAGCCGTGTGTGTGTGCGCGTGGTGCCAGCCGTGTGTGTGTGTGGTGCGAGCCGTGTGTGTGTGCGCGGTGCCATCCCTGTGTGTGTGCTCGTGGTGCGAGCCGTATGTGTGTGCGTGTGGTGCGAGCCGTGTGTGTGTGCGCGTGGTGCCAGCCGTGTGTGTGTGTGGTGCAAGCCATGTGTGTGTGTGCGTGTGGTGCCAGCCGTGTGTGTGTGCTCGTGGTGCCAGCCGTGTGTGTGTGTGGTGCGAGCCGTGTGTGTGTGCGCGTGGTGCGAGCCGTGTGTGTGTGCTCGTGGTGCGAGCTGTGTGTGTGTGCGCGGTGCGAGACGTGTGTGTGTGCGCGAGCCGTGTGTGTGTGCGCGTGGTGCGAGCCGTGTGTGTGTGCGAGCCGTGTGTGTGTGCGCGTGGTGCCAGCCGTGTGTGTGTGTGTGTGTGTGTGCGTGGTGCCAGCCGTGTGTGTGTGTGTGCGCGTGGTGCGAGCCGTGTGTGTGTGCGTGTGGTTCCAGCCGTGTGTGTGTGCGCGTGGTGTGAGCCGTGTGTGTGTGCGCGTGGTGCCAGCCGTGTGTGTGTGTGTGTGGTGCCAGCCGTGTGTGTGTGCTCGTGGTGCCAGCCGTGTGTGTGTGTGGTGCGAGCCGTGTGTGTGTGCGCGTGGTGCGAGCCGTGTGTGTGTGCGTGTGGTGCCAGCCGTGTGTGTGTGCTCGTGGTGCCAGCCGTGTGTGCGCGTGGTGCGAGCCCTGTGTGTGTGCGCGGTGCGACCTGTGTGTGTGCGCGTGGTGCGAGCTGTGTGTGTGCGTGTGGTGCCAGCCGTGTGTGTGCGTGTGGTGCCAGCCGTGTGTGTGTGTGCGTGGTGCCAGCCGTGTGTGTGTGTGCGTGGTGCCAGCCGTGTGTGCGCGTGGTGCGAGCCCTGTGTGTGTGCGCGGTGCGACCTGTGTGTGTGCGCGTGGTGCGAGCCGTGTGTGTGCGTGTGGTGCCAGCCGTGTGTGTGCGTGTGGTGCCAGCCGTGTGTGTGTGTGCGTGGTGCCAGCCGTGTGTGTGTGTGCGTGGTGCCAGCCGTGTGTGTGTGCTCGTGATCCCAGCCGTGTGTGTGTGTGTGCGTGGTGCCAGCCGTGTGTGTGTGCGCGTGGTGCCAGCCGTGTGTGTGTGCGCGTGGTGCGAGCCGTGTGTGTGCGCGTGGTGCGAGCCGTGTGTGTGTGTGTGCGTGTGGTGCCAGCCGTGTGTGTGTGTGTGCGTGTGGTTCCAGCCGTGTGTGTGTGCGCGTGGTGCCAGCCGTGTGTGTGTGCGCGTGGTGGGCGCCGTGTGTGTGTGCGAGCCGTGTGTGTTTGCGCGTGGTGCGAGCCGTGTGTGTGTGCACGTGGTGCGAGCTGTGTGTGTGTGTGCGTGTGGTGTGAGCCGTGTGTGTGTGCTCGTGGTGCCAGCCGTGTGTGTGTGTGCGTGGTGCCAGCCGTGTGTGTGTGTTCGTGGTGCGAGCCCTGTGTGTGTGCGCGTGGTGCGAGCTGTGTGTGTGTGCTCGTGGTCCCAGCCGTGTGTGTGTGTGCGTGGTGCCAGCCGTGTGTGTGTGCGCGTGGTGCGAGCTGCGTGTGTGTGTGCGTGTGGTGCGAGCCGTGTGTGTGTGCCCGTGGTGCGAGCCGTGTGTGTCTGCGAGCCGTGTGTGTGTGCGCGTGGTGCGAGCCGTGTGTGTGTGCGCGTAGTGCGAGCTGTGTGTGTGTGTGCGTGTGGTGCGAGCCGTGTGTGTGTGCTCGTGGTGCCAGCCGTGTGTGTGTGCGTGGTGCCAGCCGTGTGTGTGTGCGCGTGGTACGAGCTGTGTGTGTGTGTGCGTGTGGTGCGAGCCGTGTGTGTGTGCGCGTGGTGCGAGCCCTGTGTGTGTGCGCGTGGTGCGACCTGTGTGTGTGCGCGTGGTGCGAGCTGTGTGTGTGTGCTCGTGGTCCCAGCCGTGTGTGTGTGCGCGTGGTGCCAGCCGTGTGTGTGTGCGCGTGGTGCGAGCCGTGTGTGTGTGCGTGTGGTGCGAGCCGTGTGTGTGTGCTCGTGGTCCCAGCCGTGTTTGTGTGCGCGTGGTGCCAGCCGTGTGTGTGTGCTCGTGGTCCCAGCCGTGTGTGTGTGTGCGTGGTGCCAGCCGTGTGTGTGTGTGCGTGGTGCCAGCCGTGTGTGTCTGCTCGTGGTGCGAGCCGTGTGTGTGTGCGCGTGGTGCGAGCCGTGTGTGTGTGCGTGTGGTGCCAGCCGTGTGTGTGCGTGTGGTGCCAGCCGTGTGTGTGTGCTCGTGGTGCCAGCCGTGTGTGTGTGTGTGCGTGGTGCCAGCCGTGTGTGTGTGCGCGTGGTGCGAGCTGTGTGTGTGTGCGCGTGGTGCGAGCCGTGTGTGTGCGTGTGGTGCCAGCCGTGTGTGTGTGTGTGTGTGCGTGGTGCCAGCCGTGTGTGTGTGCGCGTGGTGCGAGCCGTGTGTGTGCGCGTGGTGCGCGCCGTGTGTGTGTGCGAGCCGTGTGTGTGTGCGCGTGGTGCGAGCCCTGTGTGTGTGCACGTGGTGCGAGCTGTGTGTGTGTGCTCGTGGTCCCAGCCGTGTGTGTGTGTGCGTGGTGCCAGCCGTGTGTGTGTGCGGGTGGTGCGAGCTGTGTGTGTGTGTGCGTGTGGTGCGAGCCGTGTGTGTGTGCGCGTGGTGCGAGCCGTGTGTGTGTGTGCGAGCCGTGTGTGTGTGCGCGTGGTGTGAGCCGTGTGTGTGTGCGCGTGGTGCGAGCCGTGTGTGTGTGTGCGTGTGGTGCGAGCCGTGTGTGTGTGCTCGTGGTGCCAGCCGTGTGTGTGTGTGTGTGTGCGTGGTGCCAGCCGTGTGTGTGTGCGCGTGGTGCGAGCCGTGTGTGTGTGTGCGTGTGGTGCGAGCCGTGTGTGTGTGCTCGTGGTCCCAGCCGTGTGTGTGTGTGTGTGTGCGTGGTGCCAGCCGTGTGTGTGTGCTCGTGGTGCGAGCCGTGTGTGTGTGCGCGTGGTGCGAGCCCTGTGTGTGTGCGCGTGGTGCGACCTGTGTGTGTGTGCTCGTGGTCCCAGCCGTGTGTGTGTGTGCGTGGTGCCAGCTGTGTGTGTGTGCGCGTGGTGCGAGCCGTGTGTGTGTGCGCGTGGTGCGAGCCGTGTGTGTGCGTGTGGTGCCAGCCGTGTGTGTGCGTGTGGTGCCAGCCGTGTGTGTGTGCTCGTGGTCCCAGCCGTGTGTGTGTGTGTGCGTGGTGCCAGCCGTGTGTGTGTGCGCGTGGTGCGAGTCGTGTGTGTGTGCGCGTGGTGCGAGCCGTGTGTGTGCATGTGGTGCCAGCCGTGTGTGTGTGTGCGTGTGGTTCCAGCCGTGTGTGTGTGCGCGTGGTGCGAGCTGTGTGTGTGTGTGCGTGTGGTGCGAGCCGTGTGTGTGTGCTCGTGGTGCCAGCCGTTTTTGTGTGTGCGTGGTGCGAGCCCTGTGTGTGTGCGCGTGGTGCGAGCTGTGTGTGTGTGCTCGTGGTCCCAGCCGTGTGTGTGTGTGTGCGTGGTGCCAGCCGTGTTTGTGTGCGCGTGGTGCGAGCTGTGTGTGTGTGTGCGTGTGGTGCGAGCCGTGTGTGTGTGTGCGTGTGGTGCGAGCTGTGTGTGTGTGCTCGTGGTCGCAGCCGTGTGTGTGTGTGTGCGTGGTGCCAGCCGTGTGTGTGTGCTCGTGGTGCGAGCCGTGTGTGTGCGTGGTGCCAGCCGTGTGTGTGTGCGCGTGGTGCGAGCCGTGTGTGTGCATGTGGTTCCAGCCGTGTGTGTGCGTGGTGCCAGCCGTGTGTGTGTGTGCGTGGTGCCAGCCGTGTGTGTGTGTGCGTGGTGCGAGCCGTGTGTGTGCGTGGTGCCAGCCGTGTGTGTGCGCGTGGTGCGAGCCGTGTGTGTGTGCGCGTGGTGCGAGCCGTGTGTGTGTGCGTGTGGTGCGAGCCGTGTGTGTGTGCGTGGTGCCAGCCGTGTGTGCGCGTGGTGCCAGCCGTGTCTGTGTGTGCGTGGTGCCAGCCGTGTGTGTGTGCGCGTGGTGCGAGCCGTGTGTGTGCGTGTGGTTCCAGCCGTGTGTGTGCGTGGTGCCAGCCGTGTGTGTGTGTGCGTGGTGCCAGCCGTGTGTGTGTGTGCGTGGTGCGAGCCGTGTGTGTGTGCGCGTGGTGCGAGCCGTGTGTGTGCGTGTGGTTCCAGCCGTGTGTGTGCGCGTGGTGCGAGCCGTGTGTGTGTGCGCGTGGTGCGAGCCGTGTGTGTGCGTGGTGCCAGCCGTGTGTGTGTGCGCGTGGTGCGAGCCGTGTGTGTGCGTGGTGCCAGCCGTGTGTGTGCGTGTGGTGCCAGCCGTGTGTGTGTGCTCGTGGTCCCAGCCGTGTGTGTGTGTGTGCGTGGTGCCAGCCGTGTGTGTGTGCGCGTGGTGCGAGTCGTGTGTGTGTGCGCGTGGTGCGAGCCGTGTGTGTGCATGTGGTGCCAGCCGTGTGTGTGTGTGCGTGTGGTTCCAGCCGTGTGTGTGTGCGCGTGGTGCGAGCTGTGTGTGTGTGTGCGTGTGGTGCGAGCCGTGTGTGTGTGCTCGTGGTGCCAGCCGTTTTTGTGTGTGCGTGGTGCGAGCCCTGTGTGTGTGCGCGTGGTGCGAGCTGTGTGTGTGTGCTCGTGGTCCCAGCCGTGTGTGTGTGTGTGCGTGGTGCCAGCCGTGTTTGTGTGCGCGTGGTGCGAGCTGTGTGTGTGTGTGCGTGTGGTGCGAGCCGTGTGTGTGTGTGCGTGTGGTGCGAGCTGTGTGTGTGTGCTCGTGGTCGCAGCCGTGTGTGTGTGTGTGCGTGGTGCCAGCCGTGTGTGTGTGCTCGTGGTGCGAGCCGTGTGTGTGCGTGGTGCCAGCCGTGTGTGTGTGCGCGTGGTGCGAGCCGTGTGTGTGCATGTGGTTCCAGCCGTGTGTGTGCGTGGTGCCAGCCGTGTGTGTGTGTGCGTGGTGCCAGCCGTGTGTGTGTGTGCGTGGTGCGAGCCGTGTGTGTGCGTGGTGCCAGCCGTGTGTGTGCGCGTGGTGCGAGCCGTGTGTGTGTGCGCGTGGTGCGAGCCGTGTGTGTGTGCGTGTGGTGCGAGCCGTGTGTGTGTGCGTGGTGCCAGCCGTGTGTGCGCGTGGTGCCAGCCGTGTCTGTGTGTGCGTGGTGCCAGCCGTGTGTGTGTGCGCGTGGTGCGAGCCGTGTGTGTGCGTGTGGTTCCAGCCGTGTGTGTGCGTGGTGCCAGCCGTGTGTGTGTGTGCGTGGTGCCAGCCGTGTGTGTGTGTGCGTGGTGCGAGCCGTGTGTGTGTGCGCGTGGTGCGAGCCGTGTGTGTGCGTGTGGTTCCAGCCGTGTGTGTGCGCGTGGTGCGAGCCGTGTGTGTGTGCGCGTGGTGCGAGCCGTGTGTGTGCGTGGTGCCAGCCGTGTGTGTGCGTGTGGTGCGAGCCGTGTGTGTGTGCGTGGTGCCAGCCGTGTGTGCGCGTGGTGCCAGCCGTGTCTGTGTGTGCGTGGTGCCCGCCCTGTGTACCCTCCGAGCCGTGCCACCCTCCCTCCCCCGGCGCCTCTGCAAGGGCCTCGCTCTCACTTGTGTTTTTCCCAGGGCAGCGTCCGGTCCTGTCGCCCTGCGGCGCCGCCGTGCCTGGCCTTTCAGTCGCCGCCATCGCTGGCCCCTGGCCCCCGGCCCCTGGCTCCTGCCCCCGGCCCCTGGCTCCTGCCCCTGTCCCCCAGCTCCTGTCCCCGCGGCCGCTCGCCCCCAGCTGAGCCCGCGCTCCCTGGGGCTTGGCGCGTGTGCGTGGCCGCCAGCCGTCGTTCTGCCGGGAGTTACGGTGTTTCTGTGTCCAGCCGTCAGGGTCATATTTGATCTCACTCCAGGCTGCAAGGGGATTCTGATTATTTGCCAGGTTGCCCAGAGCGTGGCAGACCTGGAGGCAGTCACCTCCGCAGGGGCAGGCTGCGGCCCTCCCGGATGCCAGGCCTTCGGGCGGGCGTCTGCGCCTGAGCATCGCAGTGCCGGTGTCTGCGCCGCGCGGAGTGGTCCAGGGTTTCACGTATGGAGCTCATCTGCCCAGCAGGTCAGTTGTTTCTCTTTAGCAGTTTTATTTTGAAATAATCTTATATTTGCCTCAGAGTTGCGCAGAGAGTGCTAGAGTTCCTTTTTTCTATTTAGATTAACACCTAAATGTGTGTGTGTGTGTGTGTGTGTGTGTGTGTGTATAATTTAAAGTCATATTTTTATTTAAGGAATTTTACCTGGAATGCCTTCCGCTGCCAATCACCTTAGTTCTGCCAAAGTCAGAATCATAGTCTTCAAAATAGCCCTTTTGAAAAGAACTTTTGATTGGTTCACAGTTGTCAACATGAGTCCGCAATCCTTTCAGGGGAACTTCTTTGAGCGAGTAAAGGAAACTGAGGCATTCCCAACACTGTAGAGACATCCACAGAAGAAGCCCTGTGGGGATAGACCTCAGCAATAACATAAACATATTTTTAACTAAAATAGAAACTATATGTTGTTTTGCAGCTCCTCTTTATTCTAAAATATACGTGGGTATTATTTGTGTCAATAAATACACACCTAGATGATTATTCTTGATGGCTGTGAAGGAGACAAGTAGGCCATAATACATTTACCAAATCTCTTATTTAGGTTGTTTGGGCGTCTGTGCTGTTTATAATTCTTTACTATTTAAAAGAATGGGGTGAACCTGATGTGAAATATTTATATATGTCCCAATGTATTTGCGGACTGGCGATTTCTAGAAGTTACTAAATTAAAGGGGGAACATTTTTAAAGATTTCCAAAGTTCTCGCAAGATTGCCCCGCAAAGCTTTTGTCTTCCCACGAGCTGCACATGAAAGTGTTTGTTTCATTTGACTCCTAACCACGCTGGGCATTCTCTGGTTCATGTTTTCAAACTGGTTGCCACACACTGGGTTTTCCCTTTCCATTAATTTCTATGTGTTTGGTGACTAGTGAGAGTGAATGCCTTTTTTTTCCCCCCTAACATTCAGAACTTAGTATCAGATGTTAAGTAAGTGAAACCCTGATGCCTTGGTGAGTGACACAGTGTTAGGTGGAGAGGGCATGGTGACCTAGGGGTCACTGGGGAGAGTAGGGCTCTGGTAGCTGGGGTCCCAAGAAACAGTAATAGAAAAATACAGGAGTGGACTTTGGGGAACATTACCAACTGAAGAGCCTCCTTCCAGCCAGCCTGAGTATGACCCTGGTGAACCCCTGGACCCAGCCCTCCAGCTCTTCTGCACCTCTACCTGCCGGAGGTTACAAGTCATCTGGGAGAATTATACACGGGGCAGGAGGAGTCAGTGATCGCTCATGACCACAAGCCCCACGTGGGCACGCAGCACTCCCTCATGGTTCTGCCACACTCTGCAAAATGTTTCCCACTTTCCTAACACTTCTTGAAATTCTTATATCCCCTCCTCTCCACTTGCCTCTCCATAGAAGAAGCCGCTAGCCTTTGACTTCCGAGTAATGAGATGGGCAACCCCTCATCTTGCCTTCCTTTCAAAGTCCCACACCTGTCTGGCCCTACACACTGTTGTAAAAGTGAGACATCCATGCTGTTCTGGAAGGGCAGGCTCCTCCCCATCCCATCTGCCGGTGGTAGGCTTCTACTGCCTGAGGCTAGTCTGTCTCTGCTAGGTATCACCTCCTGCTTCTGCTTTACAGGCGCATTCCCAGAAGCACCTTAGCAAGGGCTGTTTGGTTTCCCATCTTTGGAGCCTGGGTGGCTCAGTGGGTTAAGCGTCTGCCTTCCGCTCTGGTCATGATCTCAAGGTCCAGGGATCCCTGCTCAGCAGGGAGTCTGCTTCTCCCTCTGCCCCTCCCCTCTCACTCATGTTCTCTCTCTCTCTCTCTCTCTCTCTGTCTCAAATAAATAAAATCTTTAAAAGGACCTATAAGGGCACCCAGGTGGTTAAGCATCTGCCTTTGGCTCAGGTCATGATCCTGGGGTCTTGAGATCGAGTCCTGCATCAGGGACCCTACTTCTCCCTTCACCTATGTCTCTGCCTCTCTCTATGTGTCTTTCATGAATAAATAAATAAAATATTTTTAAAAAGAGAATAAGGACCTATTATTGACCTGTCCTACTCTACTAGTTACAGCACCACTGCTCTGCTCTGTCTCATAGCAAAACTTCCTGAAAAATGTTGTCTGTGTGGGCTACTGTAGCTCTTCATTTGAGTAGCTATATTCACTTGCTATTTGCTTTTCGCTTTTTAAAACCTGAGATATATTATGAAATAGAGCAGGCCTGTGAGAGTACATAAAACATAAATGTATTGTTTATATGTAAATGTGTTATTTGTGCAAATATAAAATAAGTTTAGAATCCTGTGTCTAGGGATCCCTGGGTGGCGCAGCGGTTTGGCGCCTGCCTTTGGCCCAGGGCACGATCCTGGAGACCCGGGATCGAATCCCACATCAGGCTCCCGGTGCATGGAGCCTGCTTCTCCCTCCGCCTGTGTCTCTGCCTCTCTCTCTCTCTCTGTGACTATCATAAATAAAAAAAAAAAAAAAAAAAAAAGAATCCTGTGTCTAAACTAGAACATCACCAGCACCTCAGAAATCCACTGTGTGATCAGTTCCTGAATTACATATCCCTGCCCCCGTGGAAATAACCACTTTTCTGGTCTCTGTGATAATCATCTCTTTCTTTATGGTTTTCCCAGCATGGTATGTCTTCCCTAAACTACATTATACATTTTCTAGTTTGTCTGCTTTATAGGACATATTATTGTCTGCATCCTAAGCTAGTTTTCTTTTTTGTTTTGGGTTTCTTTTTTTTCCCCACAACATTATTGAATTTCTATTGTGTTGATGTGGGAAGCTGAATTATGTTCAAAGTATAATATGGCCTTACATGAATATATTCAGACTATCTTTTATACATTTAAAGGATATTTATGTTGTTTCCAATTTTTTCCACTTTTACTGCTAATACAAAACATGTTGCTATGAATATTATTGTATGTAACTTACTACAAGAGAATCTCTAGGAATTTACATGGTGGGTAGTAAGTCTCTCCATTCTCAGGCTAACTAGATAGTTCCATTTTCTCCTGAAGGTAGTTATTCAAAGTACATTGCCCAAAGCATTCCAGGAGGGTTTCCACTGCTCTGTACTCTTAATAACCTTAGTATAGTCAGACTCCCTGTCGGGAGCCCGATCTCAGGACCCCAGGATCACAACCTGACCTGAAGGCAGACACTCGATCACTGAGCCATCCAGGCACCCCAAGCTGGCATTGCTTGCCTAGACACCACAATAGCCTCATAGTTAGTCTCTTGACTTCTGTCTGGCCTTCGTCTGGTCCATTCTGTCTTCCAAAAGCTGAGTGAGTTTCTCCACACACAGATATGATCCTGCTGCCATGACTTTAAATCCTGCAATCGTCCCCACTTTTGACCACAGACCCTCAACAACCTGCCCCGCCATGTCTTTGCTTCATCTCCTACCTGTCCCTTCTCTCTGTGAGCATCGGCCATGCAAGCTTCCTGTGGGCTTTGCTCAATTAACACATACTCTTCCCTCTGAAACACTCTTACACCTTCCTACTTTGCTCCATTAATGCCTGCTCCCATTTCTTATAAAATATGAAAGAGAAGGAAAGAAGTGCAGGGTACATTGAGACAGTTAATATATGTTTAATTGGAGCTCCAGAAGTAATGGGGAGGGAAACAGTGAAGAATAAGAATATCGGGAGACATATTTACTAAGAACTTCCCATAAAGCATCTTCTATATATATATATACATATTTATATATTTATATTTATATTTATATTTATATACACACACAAATACCTAATACATACAAACCCCATAAATAAAAAGAAATCTACATCTGGACACATTATAGAAAAACCAGAACAGCAATGACAAAGAGAGAAACATATTTTAAAAAAGAACCAGAAGAAAAAAAGACACATTGTTTTTAATAAAGTAGCAGTTGGAGTTTCAGATGATTCCTCAACAGCAACAAAGGCCAGAGGACAGAGAAGTGGTATTGTCAAGGAATAACCATCACCCTGAAATTGTAGGCCGGTGAAAATATCTTTTAGGAGCAAGGGAGACAGTGAAAACATTTTCAAGGATGGGGAAACTGCCACTGGAAGCCTAAAGGCAGAAAAAAGTGATCAAGATGGAATATTTGAGAGGAAAGAATGAAGAGCAAAGTGGCAGTACATAACTCAATGGGGAAACTGGTGACATAAGAGGATAACAGTGATGCTGGTGGAAAGATATCAAATCTTCTGAGCCGTGTTATTTTCTTGCTGTAGGATGAGGCCATTGATTAACTTCAGACCCTACAATGTAAGCATGTGATTGGACTTATAAATTCCAATCTTGGTATTTCACCTAGACCATCTGCCTCATCTGCATTCAATTGCTAAATTAAAGCTTAGTTGTAAAAGGCAAAATTGTGAAACATGAAGAGAAATATGGAAGATATTTATGGCCTCGAGGTAAGCAAGGATTTTTTTTTAAACAAGTCACAAAGACCATTTATTATAAAATACAAGATTGATAAATTGGACTATATTAAAATTAAGGACATTTGTTCATAAAAAGATGCCATAAAGAAGGTATAAATGCAAGACATGAAGTGGCTGAAGATATGTACAATACATACAGTATCATGGATACTACAGGATAAAAAAGAACTCTCATTATTCGGTAAGAAAAGACAACAAACTGGTTCTCGCTTCAGCAGCACATACACTAAAAAAAAAAAAGACACAGGGCGCCTGGGTATCTCAGTGGTTGAGCATCTGCCTTGGGCGTGGGTTGTGTTCCTGGTATCCTGGGATTGAGTCCCATATCAGGCTCTCCACAGGGAGCCTGCTTCTCCCTCTGCCTGTGTCTCTGTGCCTCTCTCTGTCTCTCATGAATAAATAAATAAAACTTTTAATAAAAAAAAAAAAGAAGAAGAAATGCCAGCTTGTCCTAAAATGCTAGGAGTTGAGATGAAGAGCACGAAGTAGAATGAGAGATATTTAGGAGACAAAAGCCAACACGAATCTGTGTCTTGGAAGTTCTGGCTAGAGAACAAGAAGGTAACAGAAATAAAGGTCATACTATGACACAGAAAGAGTATGAGAAGTCGTTAGTGTCAGACCGTCTCCCCAGAGAATTTCAAATCAATTCAAAATCTACTTGCATTAGGGAAGTTATTCATGACCTCCAATATTCCTCGTCCTCCTCACTGTCTAGGTCCCTATTTCCTCTCCGTCCTCTCCTCAGACCTCCACCACTTTTTGTCTCTTCCTCAGGCCCCCATGAGCATCGCTGTCTACTCATGACCATGCTTTCTGGTCCAGAGCAAAGCCAACAGCCACCCCATCACCGTGGCCACCCACTCTGGTAGGCTGTCTCTCACCCAGTTCCTCCAGATGCCCTATCCGCACCAGGGCCACACCCTCCACCTGTGCACTGCCTTCTTTCCCCTTTGTCCCCCTCAGCTCTCCTCTCTCTCAGCATCATTGTTTTCCCACTCTATTAGATTATCCCTATCAGTATAGAAATACAATGTAATTTTGTTCATTGGAAGAAGACCTCTGAGCCACGTGCCTCCCCAGCCACGACCATCGTCTCTGCTTTCACTTGCTGCTATACTTCTCAAAAGAGGTGTCCATACCCGCTGCTTGCAGTTTTTCGCTTCCCGTTCTCTCTTGAATATACTCAGTAGGTAGGCTTGTGCTTCCACCTTACCCTTGGACCCAGTGTCATTAAGGTCATAAGTGATAGTTGTGTTGCTAAATCCACATGGACTGTGGCCAGTGATGGAATGAATGGCCCAGGGATAGAAATCAGTGCCCCTTCCTCACAGTAGAACAAAACCCCAAGCCTCCCTGTGGGACCTGACTGGAGCTTGTCTCCCGTCTCCAGGAAACCACGTTCTTGCTTTGCTTTCTTCCTGCTCTATCCTGCTTCCTGTGCTCCCCTTCTCCCAAGATCACTAAACCAACCTCGTAAACCAAGATCCTCTCCTCAGGCTCTGCTTCTAGCAGCGCAACATAAGACAGCTCCTCTGTGTCCCATCACTGAATGTCCAGGGAAGACTTTCCACATCCGTGTCAGATATTAAATATTCCTACTATCATGATTAACCTTGACCAAGATGTCAGCCTATCACATGTCTGAAATTTGCAAGATTAATTAAGAAGCTCTGCCTGGATCCTTCTGTGTCCCTCACCTAGTTTCAGGCAGATGAGGGTATCTTGCTATTAAAATTTCAACTAGCTTCCGGGACAGTGCCCAATAATTAACACAAATCTGGCACATGGAAGGTATTCAATAAATATTTTGAATGAAGGAATTATTTCGCTCAACCTTCTGATGTGCCGAACCCATATGCCTCATGTTGCCCTGGCTTTAATCTGTACCTTCTGCTGCCCAGGATCTATAAGCTTGAATAGATGCTGACTTCTGCTTCCACAGAAGTGGGACATGAACTAGAAAGACAAAGCTTCTCTTCTGAAAGATAAGCTCCTTGAGAACGCAAAAAAGCATTTAGTGCAGATGTCTTCTTACAGTAATCTCTTGTGGTTGGGAGGAGCCTTAATGGCCCTTCATTCCAGCCACTTCTTGTTCTAATCTTTCCATCACGTGATGAGGCCTCACAGGCATGGACCTGAGGCAGGCACACAGTGAGATAATAAATATTATTTGAAGCCCCTAAATTTTGAGGTAATGAGTTACTCAACAGAGATATTAAACAGTCTGCAATGAACTGGCGAGATGCTTGCAGCTGCTTCTAGGGAAGCATTTGAATGTAAGAGATAGAAAATCAGAAGGCATTCTGAACAGAAAGTTCAGGAATGGGAAAGAGCAGAGATCTGAGTAAATGAACACTGATTAAAAACCAATGTTAGATTAGAAACTAGTTTTAGGAAAACCAGAGCTATTCCAATGTTGACAAAACAAAAACAAAAACAAAAAAACAGCCCCTTGACAGCTGAGCAATCTTCATGCCATGTATTCTAAGTTGAAAAACTAACAATGAGAGCCTTGGATTTTGCTTCCCTGGATAAGCACTGTGATTTATTTATAGAACTTAAGTGTTTTCCTGAATAGATACTGTAGTCTTTTAAAAATGCATATTTCTAATACTCATTTAAATTCCTTTTTCCCCCCTCAAATGTATGCAGACTTTTTGCTACAGCTGCATTTTTTCCTATCTGCTGGGCATCAGGATGTCCCATCTTCCCTATCTGATAGTAGGAGGCTCTTCCCTGATGACCAGGGGAAAATCTTGCAGGAGCCTCATATCTATGGTCTTTTTCTCAAAAGGGCATAAAATAAGAGGATGAGGGAAATACCCTTAATTGGAGTGGATACGTTGATAACATGTCAAGACACATTACAGACTCAGACTCTTAGAGTGAAAAAATGAGGAAGTATGGTAATCTTGTAAATGAGCTCAGTTTTATTATTTGTAAGCGTTAGGGACAAAATGATTTCTTTGTTATGATATGGGTTAGGGGTAGTGACAGTATCACAGAAAATAAATCTCTTTGCAACCCATCTTGTTGTAGAGCATGTACTCAGGCTTAAGTTTGGATGAGATGTATGGAAATTGTGCAGGACTCAGGCCTGTTTTCCCTTTGCAAGCTGCCTTGTATTGGGCAGGATATCCGGCATCCCTGGCTCCTGCCCACTCAATGCCAGTAGTTCCCCTTTAATAATTGTAGCAATCAGAAATGCTCCCACCAATTTCCAAAACTGCCTTCTGAGTGGCAGCACCCTCATTGGAAATTACTGCTCTGTTACTTCTTTAAAATTCATCATCAAATCCTGTGGACCGTACTGTCAAAACAAATCCTGCTGTTCATAGTATGTGATTAGTCCTTGATCAAGACTCCACCCTCAGCTCAGGAAAGGAGCATAAGACTTAGTCTGAGTCAATCAGTGCATTGTATTTTCCAGGGACAATGGCTAATTTGGGGCACATGAGTCAATTGGAGCCAGTGACACATAAAGGAGATTTAGCCCACCATCTTGGGAAAAGAGACTCTGGTCTTCCCGGGGAATCTGAATGTCAGAGGTTGTAGGGTATGGAGCTGCTAGAGTCATTTTGCATCTTTCAGAGCCCATGGTAAAAATCCACACAGTGGAATGCATAGTTGGCTCTGGGTTACCTGTAGATGGTTCTTTCCATGCTATCACTCCTGCTAGCTTTGAGAAGGAGGAAACTATATTTCTGCTTTATGGTTGGGTTAGGGGGTGCCCAACACCACGGTCCAGGAAGAACTTAGGTATGCAATCTGTGGTCCTGGTGCTTTCATAGAATATTTTTCTTGTACTGTCTCCATCCCTGAACTTGTTATGTATCACTAAGATTCCGTTATGGGAGGGAAGGAATGACAGGATCAACACACCGGTGCACAAAAACAGTTTGTCAGTCCTAATTACTTTGTTCACTGTCTGTCTCCCTCCCACTAGAATCTAATTTTCATAAAGGACAAGAATTTTCATGTGCTTTGTTCACCGCTGTGTCCCCAGAGCCTAGAACAGTGCCACAGAGAGATGATGAAAAGGTAAGTCTTGGTTACCTGATTTTCTTTTTCTTTTTTTTTTTTAAGATTTTAAAAATTTATTTTAGAGACAGATAAAGAGAGAGTGAGCACATTTGTGCAAGCAAGGAGGAGGGGCAGAGAGAGAGACAAGCAAACTCTGAGCTGAGCCTGGAGCCAATGTGGGACTCATTCTCACGATGCTGACATCATGACCTGAGCTGAAATCAAGAGTTGGATGCTTAACCAACTGAGCTACTACCCAGGCACCTGGGTTTCCTGGTTTTCTGTATTTGCCACCTAAATGCTGTTGATATCCACTCATATTCACTCCCTTTCTGTTTAACTTTTTATTACAGCATATTTCAAATATATATAAAGGAAATAGAAATGAGACTCCTTGTGGCCACTACCCAACTTCTCAATTACTCTAGCCAATCCAGTTTCCTGTCTACCTGCCTCCACTTGGCCTCACTGCCCTCTGACTAGATTATAGTAAATAAAATCCCAGGGACTTGCACACACTCCTTTTAGCAACTTCTCTTGTTTCTGGGATACTACTTCCTTGTTATTTTATCTTTCCTTTCTAGCCACTCCTGTTAGTCTCCGATCTCATGGGGAGCTCAGGAGTTGGATGGGTTTTTAGAGTTGTCTCACCTTGAGGTCAGGGGGGTGGGTGTTTGTTATTTCCCTGCACTCCTGGACCAGTCATGGAGTCAGGCTGCTCCCAGGGAAGGCATGCACTTGGGCGATGCTCTCTTCAGCTGACACAGGGTGGCTCTGCAAGACTGATAGCACCCAAGATTGTCCACTCCTCATTGATATTGTTTCCATTTCAGCCTTAGTTAGTATGGACCATAATTTTCTCCAAAGTTCCAAGAGTCATCCCAGCAGCAGAATGCAACCGTCTCTTGGAGTCCTTACCAGGGTGGCAGACCACCTACGGTAGAAGACAGTATCTGTATAAATAAATTCTCCCTACCAACCTTTGTCTCCTGCCCCCTTTGATCCATCACCCTCAAGACCCAGCCCTGTACACCATCTCCAGCGTGGCCAGTCCACCTGGGCTGGACCCTGCCAGCCCTCTTTCCCCTAAGCTGCCCCAGCACTTCCCACCATGTGTTGTCTGCCCCCAACTCTAGTCATTGGTCTGGTGGGAGTGACAGTGGCGGTAAAATGTTCGGGAGCCTGTGTGGTCTTGCAGTCTGGAGACCTCTCTTCCTCCCTTGATGAGAGATGATGGGGCCCACGTGGCTCTGCATGGCATTTTCAGGCTTGAGCTAACTCGATGTCCTCATCCAAATTGTAGGATCCCCTTCACCCCAGTGGGGTCTGTGGCCCTGATTAACAGATCTGCCAGAGCTGGGGGTTCAGATTCTTTGGAGTGCTACTGTCCTCATAATTAGGCTCTGCTCATTATTCTTGGCCTTTTCTGCCCTCTGGTCATGTAGGACCTCCTCAGGTGCTACCCATGAGGCTTTCTAACTTTCATGCCTTGCTTCCAGTGGTGATTCATAACTCTGGGCCTCACAGCCCTGGGCTTCACATATCTTTTTCTAATGTGTCAGTGACTCAGCAAAAGCCACCAGTTTCCTGGTTCTCATGAGTGGCAGCTTTTCTGAGTCTCTCAAAAGCCTGGGTATTGTACCTCCCAGCCTACCAGCACATTCCCTCCTCCTTGTATCACATCCCGCTTCCATCACCAATGAAGGTTTGAACGACTGTGCTTCTCCAGAGAGCTGGGAATTGTCAGGGCTTCTCTTACCACCAGGGATGGGTCTTCAGTTCCAGCTGGGAGCTGGATGATCCAGCTCGGTAATTCAACATGAGAGTCTATTCCTCGGATCCCTCCTGGCACCACCAAGGTCAAGTTCTCTGGGAAGTAGATGTAGAGATGAAGATCTGTGTAAGACCAGTTTATGGAGGAGTGATCTTGGTATCTATAGCTATAAAGGAAGGACAGAAGTAACTCTGAGCAGGAGAATCTGAATTTTCTTGTTGAAATCATAAGAAAGGCCTCAACCAGTCCCACTGGGAGTTGGATCTGGGATGGCCTTTCCGAGTGTCCTCCCATAAGGAGGGGCCAGTCCCCTACCATCCACCCCCTGCATCGATCAACCATTGGAAGTGGCTGCTATGAACTTGGGCAGTGTGACTGTCTCCACCAAAGCTAGTTCCCAGAGAGGGACTTGGTGAGGAGCCCAGAGCCACCAGCACTCCCAGCAGCTGGGGGGTGATATACCCTACCTGGGCACACTGCAGCAGCCACCATCTCTGAGCTCCTCTTGATCCCAAACACTACTTGCATACTGTGCCTCAACTGCCTGCCCTGCCTCCCCCCGCCCTCCCCCCCGCATGCTGCAGACTCTGGCTTCTGACCTCCCATTTCCCACCTCTGATATCAAATCTTTATTCATGCGGGAATCCTTACCGAGCACTTGCAATGTCCTGCCTAGATTATTTGCTGGTTATACTGTGGTGAACAAAACATAAAGTCCCTGCTGCCATGAAAGTTACAGTTTAGTGGGGAGAGACAGGCAGTAACAATGAAGCAATGAGCAAGTGAATAGATAAATAAATATTAGGTAGTGGTCATTGCTATGCCAAGGATTAGAATAATATGATGGAGTGCTGATGGGGCTGATTTGTAGTGCTACCAGCTGCCTGACTGAATACCACCACAGGCTTCCCATTGTCTTCTGGGTGCAGTTCAGACTCTAGTTTGGCACAGAAGACTCCCATGGGGACAAGTTTTGGGCCCCTTGTGAGGACCGGGTTGGGGGTTCTTCTGGCCCATTGGATTCAGGCATTTGGGTGGTAGGCTTTTCCTGGAGGGTGAGTCTGTCTGCCCTGTGTATCTCCTTCCTCATCTCCTCTTCCTTCCCTTGTCCTCCCAGGATCCCCAGAGCTGGAACAATATTGCTTATGAGCCAAAGCGACAAAAGCCAGCTGCCTCAGCAGGTTTATTCTTATCAGTGATTGAACCCAGACAATTAAGAATCCATTTCAATGGTGACTTTTGCCATTATTTTGGGGAAATGCTGAATGGGACATGGCTTCGGGGAGGAGAGATTCTCTTTTAAACATGAAGATGCAGTGCTCATTTCTACCAAGCCTGTCACAGGGGCTTGGTCTGTCACCCCCATGCTTTGCACTTTCCCCTCCTCACCCAGCACCTCATCTCTAATCCATGTCACTGAGGTCATCGAAGGAGCCCATGTTGAGTACAAAAACTGAACAAAGCCAAAACACAACCAAGCATGTTATCAGTAATGGGGGTCCATGTCACTGCTGGTAATTCCTCAATGCTCACTGTTCTCATCAGGAACTGAAACTTCATTCCCCTGCACTCCTGGCTGGGGAGCGCCCATGAAGGAGGGAGCAGAGATTCCCCCTTACTCAGAAACAAGCTCCTGGCCATCTTGCTTTGGCAGGCCCCCCTTTGCTTGTTTATCAGGGCTCCTCTTCATTCATCTGAAAAAATCGGTGAGAGTCCCTTAGTATCCCTGATGCCCAGCCAGAGCTCTTCCTCTTCCCCTGGCCTCCTCTTTTCCCTTGATTTGGGCAATTGTATTCACTACCTTTCCTGCACTTTCCCTGCTCCCTTCCACTGATCTGGGTCACTAGTTAGCCTCACCTCCCCCTAGTGGCAAGTTGGATAAATCACCCGCTGGAGCCAGGCTCCCAGGAGCCCGACTCACCTGCTCTACTGCAGACGGCAAAGATAGTACAACACAAGATAAGCATTTATCATTCGGGGAGGTTCGACTTTTATCTTCACCGCTACAGACAGTCTGATCGGAAATAGTGAGACGTTGACCTTTTCTTAATTGATGTAAATAGACATACAGAAAATTACAACTATATAAATCAGACCTTGTAACGTATACTGTCAACCCTGAGATGTTTTTTCACTTATTATACATAAAGTATAATTGATGAAAAGTAAAAAAAAAAAATTCTAATTGGAATGTTTATATATGAATTGCAGTATAAATGAGTAGATTCCATAAGATTGATACTGGTCCTATTGATTGCCCTTTGAGTGGAATCAACATGCTTTACTGAAAAAAAGACTGTAACACCAGGTTATGTCTGTATATCTGAGGCTGACAGAATTCGTAAGAAGGATGGGGTGAGCCATATGATATAAAAGCAGCTAGGGGGACCCTAGCTGCTCCTGAAAACGTTACCCTGTGTCACTCAGCCCGAAATGATAGAATTACCTTGGACTAAAATCAGATGTTCATATTGATAGGCAGATGTCATTAGAGTTAATGAATTATCGGCTTTACATGGTTAAACCTCTAAAAGCCTAACTCTGAGCCACTGGAAAGTGGGGGAAGGACAGTCACGTAACAAGCTGGGTCCATGGTCATGCCACAGGAAAGTAAAAACAGAACGAGAAGTGGGTCTGAGGACGGGGCACATCCTAGGAGATGGAAAAAGAGTGTGAATAGCTTTACCTCCAGCTCTTCTTGGGCACAGCCTCTTAAAACTGATGTTTCATGAGTCCTTAGGAAAATTTCTCTCCCAAAAAAGTCAGTAGTCTAGTTCAGGAGCTGAAAGAAAGACCTTTGTTTCTTGTTTTAGCTACTCATTAACTGCTTTACCCTCCCAACTGCATGGTGAGCTAGGCACTGTGACAGCTAGGTGCACAGAGAAACCCAGACATGGAGAAGCTAAGGGATTTGCTTATAGTTAGAGTCACTTAGCCAGTAAGTGAGGGGGGAGCTTCCAGCCCTACAAGCTGGCCAGCATGCTCCTACTCTAGGACACACACTGGAGAGCCAGCCTTCCACCTGCAGGAGCATGTGGCTACAGTTCCAAAGCAGGAGCTTTTTGGACAGTGAGACACTGAGCCAGACTCAAGCATGTCATAGTGGGTCCACTGAGATCGTTAAATGACTCTGTTAGTGCTCTTGGTTCTGAAAGAAGACAGTTTTGTACTAGAGTTTAATTTAGCACACAGGACAACATCTCACCCTGTAGGATTCTAAGCTGACTTCTATACCAATGAGTTGGAACCTGGCTGGCCTTAATTTCTGTGGGTGTTGCATGGTTCCTGCCCCACCTGCATGGACACCAATTTCATTAATTGCTTTAGGTAAAACAAAGACCATAAGATTTCTTTAAGAAAGTCTCTTCATGGTGGGTTAAGTGTTTCAAAAATGATCGGTTTAAAAATTTCACAGCAGCAGAAGCCAAGAGAACTCATAGTTTGTGGTGTTGACCATATTTCAGTATGCAGCATATTATTCTAGTGGGGCCAAAGAAAGAAGGAGAACAAAGACAATTTTAATGCCGAAACCCGAACTTACTTTGCACATGCAAGCAATCCATTGGATTAAAAGAACAATTAAAGAGAGCTCAAACTCACTTTTGTTATAGTGATTTTTTTAATGTTTTTTTTTCCAACTGTGATTTTATCTATTATGTTAGCATAAACTCATGTGGTTAGATTGTTACCAAGGGTGGGAGATCTCACTCCAGTTCAAGCAGGGAAAGCCAAGTAGTTTTAACCACTGACATCTGCAAAGTTACATAGACCCATGTCGCTTCTATTATGCAGTGTTTCCTACCGTATTTCTGAAAACATGCTCAATTGTCACATAGTAAAAGTAAACATTGGGTTGGTTCCCAGGGATGTTGGTTCTCTTGAAGAAGTAACTCCAGCTCCTATGTTCTTCACAAACAACTTAAGTAAACATATGAAATAAGGTCCGGTCCTTTCACCTCTGATTACTGATCCATCTCAGATTTCACCCATTTGGAATGGATGAGGAGATGAATGATATCTTTGGAAAGATTTTAAGTCTAGACTAAGGGGCAGGTCAGTTTTATGTCTTTGCATAGAAAAACCTTTTTGGGATCCCTGGGTGGCTTTAGTGCTTGCCTTTGGCCCAGGGCATGATTCTGGAGTCCTGGGATCGAGTCCCGCATCAGGCTCCCTGCATGGAGCCTGCTTCTTCTCCCTCTGCCTGTGTCTCTGCCTCTTGCTCTCTCTATGTCTCTCATGAATAAATAAATAAAATCTTTAAAAAAAAAAAGAAGAAGAAGAAACCTTTTGCTCCTGGAGCCAGATGGTAGACAGAATTGCTCTACTTATTTCTGGAAGAGCATGCCCTGGATACGCTGACAGAGATGAATGCTTTGGAGAGAGTGTTCACCGAAAAGAAACTTGATTTGCATTTGAGGGTTTGACTATTCCCTCAGTGACTCATTGTCAGGAGTGGCTTTAAGAAAGGTGTGAATTGAAAATTAAATCCAAAATCACGAGATAAGTAACATCTTCCTGTATACTTACACATTTGGGCATATGATTCATTTTTGGTCATTTAGCAGGACTGTTACAACGAATCACACAATCTGAAATGAACTTCTCATACTTCATTCATGTGCCACAGTGCATTTGCCTCACACCCAAGGATTAAGTTTTTGAAACAAGGAATAATTAATATTTGCTTTGCAAAGAGGAAATTAAGGGAGCTTGCATATCACCTTTGTGAAGAATCCAGAATAATATTATACTGAATGTTGTGTAGAATTAGCATTTTGCATTATGTATTCACATACAGAAATTCATGTATGTAGCATTTCTCTTTCCAGAAAGTAATTAGGGGATTCAGGTAAAACAGATTTTTTTGTGTGTGTGTGTGAACACTTTGTTATATAAAAGAGTTCTCTGTGTTGAACCACACACTAGGAGATGGTAAATCTAGTGGTTCCTTCCAGGGTGTGTTATGTTTGATTGCACTTAGATTCCATAATATTTTACCCTTTTCATTTTGTGCTCATATTTTCAGTGGTTTATGAAGTAACAGTCTCTAGATTTCATTCCAAATGGAAAGTTGGCATGAAAACTCTCAATCCAATTATTCCTGTACACATTTTGAAACAAATCATTTTGGCTTTTTTGAAAAATTTACAGGAGGTGATAAAAATAGGAAATTTCAGGTTTCGGATGTTTTATTGCATTCTTGTAGCATAATAACAGCTTCATTAAAAATAATTTTGTAATACAATGCGAACTTTGTGAGATGTCTAAAACACATTGGCTGGCTCTCTTTTTAAAGCTTTGTTTGCAAAAAAGTTGTCTTACTTTATATTTTGTGTTTCATTTTATTTTGCTAACGTTCAGTGTGAGATATCGAATGACTCCCTGCCTCCCCAGTGCATGACTGTAAGGATTAAGGCGTCTGGAATGGGGTACTACCCTTGAGGGGGAGGACTCGCTTCCCAGCTGGAGACCCACACACAGAAAGATGCTAAGATTGGTCTCAGGGCTCACTTCAATCTCCTGACCTCAAAGCCCTTCAACTTGTGGTGGGATGGGCTGGAGGTGGCTGTGGGAAGCTCTTCCCTAGAGCACTTGAATTCTTACACAGCTTTTTGCTCAGTCTTTAAGGAGAACTTAAAAGGGGAAAGCAAAACCAACCCTCTCCTCTGAACCTGGGAACTGATTGTTTCACAGACTGAGCAAATTTTAGGAGAGGGAAAGACATCTAAAATCTCACTTAATGCAGATGCACTTTTGCTACTCTATTCTCCTCTCCAAACCACCCCCCCCCTTCCCAACAATGCTCAAATATCTTCAGCGATGGGAAATTTAGTCTCCAAAGGCAGGCAGCGCCTTCCGCCTGTGAACAACCCCAGTGTGACCGAGTTCTTCCTGCTATCGACCTGAAATCTGTCTTCCTGTCATTTCCACCCATTGTTCCTGGTTCTGTGCCTCAGACTCCGAGAGAAACAGGCCTGTTTTCCTTTCTATGACAGCAATTCAGCTCTCAGAAGGGAGGCAAGGGGGGTAGCGTGAGAAGGGTTTGTGGGCAGGCAGGGTCTGGTTCTCTGTGACCCTCAGTCTCCTCTTCTGTGCAACAGTGATTCTAAAACCTGACTTTACAGGGTGGTGGTGAAGGTTTGAGAAAATGTGTACCTGGTTCCTGGCTGCAGCCGGTTCCTGACTGAGAGTAGCTACTCAGTAACAGATTATCAGTATTGTTACTCTTCAAGGTGCCCTAGAAGATTCCTCTAGGGTTTTCTTTTCTTTGGGCTATGCAGCCTCCATTTTTCATCTGTTTTTCCTGCTTGCAGTCTGGGGTCTCGACATCTTCTCGATCATTCTGGGTTCTCCCAGGACGCTTCCATCCTTGTTTGGGCATGGTGCTCTCCAGAGAACAGAATGGAAATGCTGCCCAGGAGCCCTGCCACTGGCCCGTGATGCTGTGCTGGGGTCTACACTGGGTGCTTCATTCCCATCCTTTCAGTCCGAGACCAGGTACCAGCAAATGCCTGTTAGGGAATCATAGGCATTTCATGGAATAAGAACAAATAAAGAATTTGTATCTAAAACTCACACACACACATGGGGATCCCTGGGTGGCGCAGCGGTTTGGCGCCTGCCTTTGGCCCAGGGCGCGATCCTGGAGACCCGGGATTGAATCCCACGTCGGGCTCCCAGTGCATGGAGCCTGCTTCTCCCTCTGCCTGTGTCTCTGCCTCTCTCTCTCACTGTGTGCCTATCATAAATAAAAAATAAAAAAATAAAAAAATAAAAAAATAAAACTCACACTCTTCAGTATTATACCAATAACTTACAGCATGCTTCTTGGGTGTGTCTTTGGGCCTGACACCTACATATTTATTACCTGACTCACTCCTCACACCAATCCAGAGATACTGATCCTGCCTCTGCCTTCCTACTGAGGACAAAAGCAGCTCATATGCCTCCCTTCCCACACTGCCCCCAAACTTCTGCTTTGTGCCCAGTCCACCCTCACTGTTTACCTGATTTTCTCTACTGTTTCCTCAACGCAGCTCGGAGCCCCCGGATCCCGAAAGGCTGTTTCCTAAGACAAACAAAACACAATTACCATTTCTTGGTTAAGACTACTGTAATTAGAATAATTGTGGACCCTCTAAACATTGCTCTAAGTGGGCTCTTCCAAATCATTTGAGAAATATTAAAATTAAAAATGCAATAGAACCTCAGTCTAGGTTGAAATGCTTAATAGTACATAAAAAGCCAGTGTTTATAATGGAAAACAAAACCAAACAAAACAACCAAACATGCCTATAGCCAATGTTCCCTGTAAAACAGACTCCCAAGCAAGTTCTAGAGGTTAGCCTAGAAAGGCCAGGAGGGAGGCATCCAGCTTATAATAAAATTCCTCTTCTTGGGTTGCTTCTTTTCCAGGTCCTGCGAAAACAAGTATAATAATATATTTTGCCTTTAGGTGCCAAGACTTGTATTGTTCACTTCCAGACACTTTTCTTTATTATGTTTGGGAACAAAAGCCTGGCTCTAACTTTGGGGAGAGAGTGCTGGGTGGAGACAGGAGAAGAGGGAAGAACCGGATGCGGGACACGGCCTGACGTTCTGTGGCTTCCCAGACTCCCAAGGGACCCTTCCTTTGCGTGAACGTGGGCCGGTGTAATGGGCTCTCGCAGCCAGACAACCCTTGTCTTGGAGAAGCCCCGAGTCCATCTGTGTCCCACAAGAAAACCACTGGCATTTCAGATTGGGATGCCTCGGGGAGGAGGATGAATAAGAGACTGTTTGCAAAGGTGTGGGCGGCCTGTTGGAAAGCCCCAAAGAACAGTGCTGTAACCAGTGCTTAGGACACGGGGTTGCTAGACCCACTGGGACACGGGGTGGGGTCACTACTGGGATAAGGGGGAATCATGGAGCAAGGACCACCTCAGGAGGATGGAGGCGGGGGCACAGCAGCTCCAGGGGACCCTCCAGGGAGGGAGCCTCTTCCTGGTCTCCCAGCAGGACCCCTCTCTGGTCAAGCCTGACTGCAGGGGAGGGGAGCCGCCTGCACTCCAAACATCCTGGCCTTCTCCCCCACCCCCAACCCCAGTGGAGAGCGAGGTGAAGCAAAGGGGCTGTGGGTTTGGAAATACAGCACAGCCCTGAAGGCCATAGCATACTGTGCAGCCACGTGTGTCCTGCTGGGCTGATTGGTGTTTAGTTGAGCAATGTAAACTGTAGTCTCTACCAACGTGCTGTCCTTGCTGAATCATCTACAATGTTCTTTCACCCCTTAATATGATTTCAAGTGCTCTATGCCAGAAAATTTTGCTCGTTCTTAGAGGTGTGTGTGTGTGTGTATGTGTGGCAAGTTGGAAAACTGGACCATGGCATGATGAGGGACAAGCAGGCCTGATGTTTCCTTTCCTTGTGTGGTGGGGGGAAGGCAGTGAAATGGGGCTCAGCACTGAGTTTCTGGAATTGGGCTGGTGCATTCCCACACATGGTGTTATTTAAAACTGAATAAGCCAAACTTGGGGTATTGCTTTGTGAATTATTGTCATTGTTTGGTTCAGGCTTTCTGAGTTAGGTACTGGTGGGTGGGATGTGGGATACGCCTTCAGGGAAATAGCTGTGACTACTCTCCGTCTTAAGGATGAGATGAGCCTGGGCCTGGAAGACAGAATCTCTCTGGGACCAGGAGAAAGTTAAATCTGGATGCAGAGGGTTGGAGCCCCCAGGATTCCCACGGATGGGGGACAGTTGTGGGCGCCTTAGTCTGGGGGATGCTGGGCAGAGATGCTGAGGTGTGGTTTGGATCTGAGCACGCCCCTTCCAGTAGCAACCATGACACACGATGCTGTCATTGTGTTAGAGAAATGAGAGAGCTGAATCTCTTCTTCAGGATGGTGTAAGGTGTCAAGAGTGTTCATCTTTGGGAGACGTGGTGTCCAGAAGAGCAGAGGCAGCAGCATGGCTTCAGGGAGGAGTCAGGATGGAGGAGCCATACCCACATGGGCACAGGTCCGGAGGATTTGCCATAATTTCTTGATTGTTAAAAAAGTGTGGTCTCATTTCATGATCACAAGCTAAGGAAGCTGCTATATAGGCAAATTGTACATAAATAGAGCACAGCTGCTTCTCCTCTGGACTCGAGAATTTGTTGATCCTACCAACTACTTGCTCTACTTCATAGATATTCTTCACAGAAGAGTAACTCAGCTTAGTGTAGAAATTGCATCCACAAACTCTCTTTTAACTGGGGTGATATTTTGGCATGTCAAGCTCATATATCCTAAGCTTAGAAATCTAGGAAGACATATGGAGTTGAGTGGCAACATGACAAGTTGAAAGGTAGACTCGAAACCATAGTTTGTCATTGAGTGTATGGCCGTGAGGGACCAGAGCGGGGTACTGGCTTCATGGTCTGGCCAAGTGAGGGCTAAGCCTATCCTAAAAAGTGACTATCCAGCCTGGTGGCCTTGCACAAGTTATTTGGTCTCTCTCTAGTTTCTTCGTCTGAAAGGTATAGCGATAGTCGCCACATCACAGGGATGAGATGAGTTGCTACATGCAAAGTACTTAGAAAGCTATCTGGAACTTACTCTGGTTTTAGCCCATCCAACTCAAGAAAGTTGAAATATGCATTGAGTTATGTGGCAGGAATGGTTTTAAGCCATGGATAACATGGGGTAAAGCTTTCTCAGCATGAAGCTTTCTCTTAGGGGCATAGAGCTATGAAAATCTATATAGTTCCATCCTTTCCTCCACATCACATACTTTTCATATGTTGAAAATATGGGAGAGGTATGGGCTGTCTGGGCCTCACCAGCTTTGCTGATGTTAGGCATTTCTGATTCCTCACTGAGAATGAAAGCGGAAAAACATTCTTACTGACACTGTTCATTCTTTCTAAATTGCTAATGCTTCCTTGAGGACGTATGGGTTCAATGCTGCTGAATTTGGGGTCAGACTTTGACTGAACGGCTGACCTATATAGCCACCATGTTGGAAAGAAAAGCCCAGCTCCTGATGGAACTGGGTTAGGAGTTAAGCAAGAGGACCTTCCAACTTTTGAACTTTGCAGTAGGAAGGGGTCAAAATTGAGAGTTGGTTTAAACACGGATGTTTTCTAGAGGCTTAAAAACATTTTTATTTGGGGAGGTCGGAGAAGGGCCTGATAGCGAGGGCCTGCAACCCCAATTCAATTAAAAACCATAAAGAATCTTGCCACAGCTCCATGCCACATGGCTACAATCCACTCCAACATATGCTTTTTGGCATTGTGTCCGGGTTAAGTGTTTACAAATGCTGCACTTTGTTTAGAGTTGTCTTCCAGAGTCAGCTCTCATATACTTTAGTTGCATTCACTGATTCCAGGAAGGGAAACTGGGAACAAATCTTTCAAAAAGCCAAGAGAGAAAACCAGCAACAGTTTCTCATCTTTAATCATGGAACTTGGCATGGGGACCCAGAGCTTTTTCATGTTCATCATACAGGGTATATTCATTCATTTATTCAACAAATGCTTTTTGAGAGTCTGACCTGTGCCAGATGTTGATGTTGGAGATAACATACTGAGCAAAGTGCTAACAACAATACCAAGAATTTTTGCTTCTGCTCCTTGCAGAGCTTGCTTATGGTCTAGTGGGAGAGACAGAAGTAGAATTGACCATGGTGATACATGGAAAGACAACAATTGGAGTGTTTCTAAGAAGAGGTTCATGGTTCTAGAAGAAGGAATAATAAGAGAAATTGCCAGTCAAGGTAGGCATTCCTGAGGAAGTTAACTAGAGCTGAGCTCTGAAGGAAGAGTAAAGTTTGCCTTGGCAAAGAGGGAGTGAAGAGAAACAGAGCGGTCCAGAAGAGAGAGGCTCGTGTACAAACGTTGCCTCCATCTCGTGGCACCTGTGATTCCAAGACAGAGATGGGCAGGGAGGCAGAGAAGGAGGGAGACACGGGGCCAGTGCAGTTGGTAATGAGGCTGGAGGGCATGCCAGACCCTGCCGTACTTTTTGGCACACCTTCAGGATTTTCATATCATCCCAGCTGAGAGCCACTGACCTTTTTAAGGGGAGATGAGAGAAGATGGGTAGGTGAATAGAGGGTACCATTGTTTGAGGTGGGACTAGAAGACCTCTGGGCTGCAGTGCAGACCTGTTACATATGTAAGGAAAGAGGGGGGCAGGCAGGACTAGGCAGACCCTGATGGAGGGTAACGATTCTCAGATGACTCCATGGAGCTCTCCTAGTCAGCCTGGATAACGGTAACAGCCTGGGAGCTTGAACAACAGAAATGTGTGTCTCTTGGTTCTGGAGCCCAGGGGTCCAAGCTCACAGTGCTGGCATGGGCAGCTTCTGCTGAGAGCCCTCTTCTGGGTTGTGTGCTCACATGTGCAGGCATCACTGAGAGATGGAAAGAGAGGGATGTGGGGGGAGAGATAGAGAAGGAGGGGGGGAGGAAAGAGAGAGAGAGAGAGGAGATCTCCCATCTCTTCTTTTTTAAAGGGACACCAATCCCATCTTGGGGGCACCACCCTCATAACTTCATCTAAACCTAATAACTTCTCAGAGGCCCCACCTCCAAATACTATCACCTTGGGGGGTAGACCTTCACTACATGAATTTTGCGAAGACTCAAACATTCTGTGCACACACCCACTGTGTGTCAAGAGCTGCACTCCTCCTGGGGCATCTGGGTGGTTCCTTCAGTGAAGCATCTGCCTTCAGCTCAGGTCATGATCCCAGGGTCCTGGGATCGAGCCCCACATCAGGCTTTCTGCTCAGCAGGAAGCCTGCTTCTCCCTCTCCTCCCACTCACGCTCTCTCTCCCACTACCTTTGTTGCTAACTCTCTCTCTCCCTCTCTCTCTCCCTCTCTCTCTCTCTCTCTCTCAAATAAATAAATAAAATCTTAAAAAAAAGAAAAAGAAAAAAAGAGCTGCACTCCTGCTGTGAAGTGAATAAAACTGCCATGGTTCCTATTTTCATAGAATCTACAGACAAGGGGTAAGAAAGCCAGGACACACAGAGCAAAGATTTCTCACTAGAGGAGTCCTGTGTTGGGCAGAGTCAGCCAGGCCCTGTTGTGCTGGCCCACTGGCTGGGGGCCCCCAGAACAGTGGGGGTCCCCTGCCAGTGCTGCTGGCCACACTCCCGCCAGCTCAGCCCACAGGTGTTTCTGGAAGGCGTGCTGATGGGCACACCTACAGGTCACCCCTCAGGAGCAGGGAGCATCACAGACATCAGCTGAAGAGAGCCCCTCACGTGACCACAAACAACCACACAGGACAGTGCTAAAACACTGACCACATGGGACAGTGCTAAGACACTGACGGAAATGGCCTTTCTCATCAAGAAAATGTAGTACACACAAACCTTTCTCTCCCAAACTTACCAAATCATAATCGATACCACGGAAAATTTCAGTGAGAGACTTAATATAGTAATTTGAGTAATAGATGTCACATCAGAAGTGATAGTTGCCAAACGGAGCATGATAATAATCTGATGCTTTCTGCTTATTTATTTTATATTTTCGTTGTTTTCTCATAAATGAGTCATTTGTGTACTTTTAATAATAGTAGAAATGAAATTTAAAACATCAGTAGAAAAAAGTAAAAGACTGGTTGTTACCACTTGTATTCACTGTGTCATTTAATAAAACCTAATTTATGGAGCGCAAAATTATTAGTAAAACAATAATGCATAAATTATACATTTTCTGCTGTGGCGCTTAAAGTACGCTACCTAGTTTACCGCCTAAGGCCTGGAAGCATAACAAACCACACTGTACGTATTTCACATTCACTGGTGAATAATATTTTAAGAAGATGATTGGCAAATTGATGCAAAATTTAGAGTATCTTATTTTGTACTCTTCTGGACTATTTACAGGCAGTTGGTGTTTAAAACACATGATAAGTCCTGATAATGTAGCATGTTATTCTAAAGCAAAAACACAGATTGAAAGTTTCTAATTGATTGCCTGGCTAATGAGGTAAATGCTAGCAGAAATGAGTCATGGAGATGGCTACAAAACCAGTCTGCTCTTCAGGGCAGCCCCATTCCCTGAGCCTCCCAATTAGAAGACTTCACCCATCTCTGTGAAAGACCTCTCCCACACCAGATATTAGAAGCCTGTCTGGTTTCACCTGTTTGGCCTCCCAGGACCTTTCTCCCCATCACCCTATTTCTCCCCATCACCACCTATTGACTTAGATGTTGGTGCCAATCCACTCAACTAAGAAGCCAGAGACTTGGGAGGTACCCCAGGCTCCTTCCCACCTCATCACATGCCACTGGTCACTAGACTGCCTTTCCAAGTTGCTCAGACTCAGCCTTGCCTCGGCATCCCACTGACACTGTCCCAGCTCAGGACCTGGGGGCCCTGATCTGGGAGCCTCTCATCTGGTCTCCTTACCTGCACAGTTGACCCCAACTCTGACAGTGGCTTTCAAAGTGAGATTGCTAGACCACCAGCAGCAGCTGGAAACTGATTAGACATTCCGGTGCTGGACCCCTGCTCCATACCTATTGAGTTAGAAACTCTAGGGGTTGGCCTTGTAGGCTGCCCTTAAACCTACCAGATTGAATTCTTCTGATAGTAAAGACTGAGAACTGCTGCCAGAGTCCATCCTCTGTGGTGAGTTCTTCAAATCCAAAAAGCAAATCAAATGCCTCCTGTTATTCACAAAATATGTTCACATTGGGTATGAAACAGTTCCAGGCCCTTTGTCATCTGGCCCCTGGCCCCTCACCCCCACCAGAACAGCTATGGTTCTACTACCACACTCCGCTTGCCCACGTTTGCTCACCAGGTTAGTAGAAACAAATGGCTTTTCAGACTTCCAGGGCTCTTGCCTCTGCCTGCAAAGGCTGACCACACTACTGTTTTTATTTTCCCCTTCCACTTGCTGCCTGGAGATTCTTTCATTCCTCATATTTCTTCCACCCTGCCAGTGTCGCCCATGTGGTTTCCCCTGAGACCCTTGATTGGGTGGGCCACCCCCTTCAGGACTTCTACTGAACCGTGTGCATGCTTCCCTCCTATAATATCCATACATCTGCTGCCCTATTACTATGAATGCTCAGAGAGCCAGGAGAGATTCGTCTCTGTTTCTAATTCTACACCCTTGTTTTTTAGGACTGGCTCTAATGATTCCTTGATTTTGAGTAAATGTTTGTTGAGCCATTTGAACTGAACTGAGTGGAGCCCGGACTCCCCATTCTGCTGGCATTTATTGTTGCACCATCTTTGACTTTGGCCATTGCATTTGGGCTGGCGCTGGATAAATCATCATATTCTCAGCTGAAAATCCCAGTATCTGGTTTGCCAATCTCATAGGATTTTTGAGTGTGAAACGAAAAGGTGCAGCTGAATTATACCCCTTTGGGTACAGACACTGACTCGAGTCAAGTCTGAGCTTTCTCTGCATTTCTGGATCCTATAATTTGGACAACTTGCAACCTGATGGTTGCCCAGGCCATGCCCAGACCTGCCAGTGCCCTACTCCACCAAGACCAGATCCTGGGAAAGTGCTAATTCCCACTGATGATAAAAAGGGAGGGACAGGATGGTGAGGGAGTGCTGGGGGAAATCAAGTCATGAGATCCTCGGGGGGCAAGCTCTGCAATGGCTCAGGGAAGAGGTCATGAGCAGAGGTCATGAGAAGAGGGAGACAGCAGTAGCCAAGAACCAGGCCCACAGTCTGGAACCCTTACGAGCCCTAGCTCATGTGGGCTCTCTCATCCCATCCTCCCACTGCCCTAGGATATGGGAATTGTATTTATTTCCCAAGAGAAAACAGAGGCTCAACTCAGAAATTGAAAGCTTTCCCCAAAGTTCCAGAATCAAGACACATCAGAGCCAGGATTTGATGCCAACAGTGTGTACTCACACCCACCAAATGCAATTGCACCATCTGATGGTTTTGCACAAGCACAGACGGCAAGGCAATGAGAGCAGAACTAGCCAGGCTGTGTGCTTCAGGGCTGGTGACTTCTGGCAGGAGGACAGTTGTTCGCCCCACAATTCCTTCATGCATGTATGGTTTCATGTATGAGAGCCAGCACAGTGTAGGGTTGGTAAGATTTGGACTGTAATGTCCATGTGCTGCAGTCCTAACCTCCTCCACCAGAGTGGGACCCTGTTTGGAGACCAGGGCTTTACAGAGGTCATAAAGGTTATGGAAGGTCATCAGGGCAGACTGTAATTCAAGATGACTGGTGTCCTTGTTAAAAGGGAGACTTGGATGTGGAGACATGTGGAAAGAGAAGACCACGGGAAGAGACAAGGAGAAGATGGGCCCCCAAAGGAACCAACTCCTGCTGCCTGTTTTTCAGACTTTCAGCCCCCAGGACCATGAGACGATGAGTTCCTGTCACACAAGCCACTACTGGGTTACGGCAGCCCTAGAAAACAGTGGCTAAAAGTATGCATTCCAGAATCAGGATGGACACAAATCTCCCAGCTTTGTGGCTGTGAGCAAGCTATTCCTCTCTGTGCATTCGTTTTCTCTTCTGTAAGATGGGCTTGATGTGCTTCCTACACTGGTTACAGAGATGAGAGGTGCTCAACGTGGCAAGCATTCAGACAGTGCCTAACCCAGGGAAGACAGGGCCCATTTCTACAGGTGGTCTTCAGTGGGCATCACAGCTGCCCCTGCTTCCCCACCAGGACTCCACAAAGGCACGATGGGGCTGGTGTGTGGGGGGATGCCCTGGTACAGGGGGCACTGTTGATCTCTCAGCTTGTTCCCTAGAGAACCGTGTCCTGCTTCCATAGGAAGCAGAGACCAGGGCCTCAGCCAGGCTGGGAAGGAGAACAAGAGGAGGACAGAATATGCCATTACTGACTATTTGGCAGGTGTATTTGTTTCCTTGGGCTGCTGTAAACTAACACAGACTGGGAAATTTATTCTCTCATGGTGCTGGAAGCTAGAAGTCCCAAGGTCGTGGTGTCTGCGGGGCTCAATTCACAATTAAGGTTCCAGGGGGCTGTCTGCTGGTTGCCGCACGTTGGCTTGGGGGCCCCGGGTGTTCCTGGGCTTGTAGCTGCATCACTGGGATCTCTGCCTCTCCCCTCTATCTGGGTCCTCTCTTCTTCTGCCTCTAATGAGGACATTTGTCATTGGATTGAGGGCCTGCCCAGGTAATCCAGGATGAGTGTGTCTCATGATTTTTGACTTAATCACATCTGTAAAGGTCACCCTCACAGGTGCCAGGGGTTGGAAGCAGATAGAATTTGGTGGTGGTGGTGGTGGTGATTGGGGGGTGCCGTTCGATGGAGGACGGCTAGGATTTTCCACAAAGCTTCTAATTATTCTTCACAACTGCTGTGTGATATCTCCATGTGATGGGAGAGGATGCTGAGAAAAAGAAACTGACTTACCTTACCCTCAGAGTGGCAGAGCGAGGGTTCAAATACTGGTGTTTCTGACCTGCTGGCCCATATCCTGGCCTTTCCCCACGCTTTGAGTGACACAAACTGTTTAAAACCTTCTAGAGAGTATCATCTTGCTTTAGGCCAAAGGCACCTCGACACAAGGGTCACAGATGAGAATGAAAGAAAGAATGGTGCTCGTGCTTCTTTCCTAAGATACCAGCTGCACGAGAAATACAACCTCCTTTGAAACCGACAGCTTTATGTTCTTGCATTTATGTGTGTATTCACAATGAGGACATTCACTTCTAATATTTAACTTACAGCTGGTAGGAAATAGCTTTGAACTATTGTTAAGGTTTGTGCCAAATATTTTAAGATTCAAAGGCAGATCCCTCCCCCCACCCCAAAAAAAAAAGAATTGTCATTTTTCCTTAGCTGACTTCTTCTTCTGGCATTATTGCCTGGTTTGTTCATACATGCCTTAGAACGAAGCTGTTCCAATAGAACTCAGTTTTCTGGTATTTACTGGGAAGCTCTCATTTCTCATCATCCATATTAGAAAAGAAGAAGAAGAAGAAGTAGAAGAAGAAGAAGAAGAAGAAGAAGAAGAAGAAGAAGAAGAAGAAAGCAAGAAACAACCCCCAAACCAGTATATACAGTCTTCAGTTTCATTCCTTTGAGTTCTCCTCTCATGCTTTAATCAGGATGCCAAAATTCTACTCTTCTTACCTCAGCTGGGGGAATTCTGGAAAAAAACAAAAAACAAGAACTAGAAGCAAAAAACAAAACCCAAACACGAAATTTTCATTCAGCTGGGAGTTTAAAGTAGGGTTCTTCCCCTTGTCAGCTGTGTGACTTGCTCAAATGTGCGCCTGTAAAATGAAGTCTCTAATCCCTCCTGGGCTTCTCCTAGACTCCAGAAGGTCCCTGCCTTCAGGTCAGCTTGGATGCTGCACTTAATCCCTAACACACTTCCTCCCTCCCCCGCTTCCTGCATTTCTTCATTTGGTTAGGGTTTTCCTCTCTTCTGCCTCTTGAGTGAGTTTTCCATTATTGGCAAAGAAGCTACCTTCCAAGCTGTTTTGAATTCTAGAACAATCACTGTTATTTGGTCTTGGTTTCTGTATTTTTTAGAAAAGTCAGCCTTTTTCTCCTGACTTTCTGCCCTCTCAGTTTTCTTGTCTTGGCATCCTTACTGTTTTACTAGCTCCACCATGTGTTTCTGGGATAAAGCTCGTGTGTAAACACGAGGCAGTGTAGATCACAGAGTGTGTTTCCCTGCACCAGCGGGTGGGGCCGTGGATGGCCAGCGCCTTTTGTTCGTTTTTAGATGTTTGGGTCAAACGTTTCTCTTTCTGGGTTCAAATGATTTTCTAAGGTATAAGCCTGAGGTTGGCCCAGTGTTACCCTTTTGGAAAAGGCTCAACTTCCCTGTATCCCACTCTGGAGGGAGCATCTAGAGAGAAGAGGAAATCCGTGACCCCTGGGTGGGTGACGGGAGACCCTGGAAGGTGAGGTGACTTCCAGCTTTGATTGCCTGAAGGGAGGGAAGCCTGTGTGCATCCTTATGGATTCTCTGTAAATTCTGTCCATGAAGTAATTCAGACACCCAGAGAGCTGTGCTTGCTTCAGAATGGCTTTGGACAAGGTTTTCATTTCCTAGGGCTTCTGGAACCAAGTACCAGGAATTGGGTGGCTTAGACACCAGAGGTGTCTTAACAGTGTCGGCACAGCCCTGTCCTAACTTCTGGTGGCAGCTGGCAGTCCTTGGTGTCCTCACCTGGCAGCTGGCTTCATCATGAGTGTGTGTCTTAGTGTGGTCTTCTCCCCCCTGTGCTGTCACTTCTCTTCGCATAAGGACACCAGTCCTATAAGATTGACTGCCCATCCTATTCTAGTCTCCCCTCTGTGCTGTCTCTGTGTTTCTTCTCTTCGTATGACACCAGTCTTATAGGGTTATATGACTTCGTGTTAACTTCCATCTTAATGACATCTACAAAGACCCATTATTTCCAAATAATGTCACATTCACAGGAGCCAGAGTCTAGGACTTCAACAAGTCTTTCTGGGGGGATTCATTTCGTCCTACAACACCCATGGATAGAGTTGGACGTACCAGCCCTGGGAGTGAGCAGCACTGAAGGTTACCTGCATGGCTCATCCGTATGATGATAGGAGGCTGTTGGAGGTGGGTGGGAGGCTGGATCTGAAGGACACACCTGCTGCCCAGTAGCCATGTGGCTGGACTCTCAGATTCCCTGTCTGTGAAAGGGAGTGATGGTGTCTCTCCCATCTAGATGAGCTATTTGTTGTGTGGGTCAAGTCATGTTTCTTTGTATCGTATTCAAGTCTCCATGATTTGGCTCCAAACCACCTTTATCATGCCACCTTGAATTTTGTCCCTGTATTTGTGATGTGTGTGCACAAGGCTACTTCCCCGAATACATCATGTGACAGACAATGCACCTCACAGATCCTTCAGGTATCAATGCCCTTGACCCCATACTTCCCCCCCATGACATTTCCTCTCGTCTCCCCACTTGCCCCCATCTGAAGCAATTGCTTTCTCGGCAGCAGCTCCATAGCTAACATGTGTATCTTCTCATCAGCCGACTGGTCCCAGCCACAGACGTGGGTCCCCTGTAGGACTGTCGGGCCTGGGAGTGCGGGAGGCATCTGCCTCTTCTCACCCTGCATGATTGCTGGAGAAAGACCTGATGCATTAACATGTAGTTAAATGAAGCTGTGCATCATGAGCAGCAAAGTAGAAGAGAAAATGATGATGTTGATTAGCAGACAGTATAGTGGGAGGAGCACTAAAAAAGACCACCTGATGAAAATGATCTGCTACTGGTCTGCCCCAGTGCCCTAGAATTCTGCTGGGAATGCATGTCTTCTCAACCTTCTAGAGACTTATCTTTAAATGACTTGTCCACAAGTGCTGGGAAGGACAGCATTTTGTCATTCATCATCCCCCAGTGGAGAGCGCTCTCTGAGAGAAGGAGAGTAAGGAAAGTCAAGGGTGATAGAGGAATAAATCAGAAAATATCTCAAATGAAGGGGGACCTGGGCCACCATGATAGAGCAGGCATCTATTCCGGTTGGGAGTGCATCTCCCATTGGTAGTTCTTTTGCCATATTGCCTGTGTGTGCTCTATCAGGACACCTGGACATGTTCCTCAAAGATAAAAGGATTGACTTCTGTGCACACCATCCTCCTCTTTCATGTCCAACCCCTGCTTGGGGATCCCCACGAAGCTGCCTCGTTACTATGATAATTTGGGTCCAGACAGTGGAATTGCCCATCAAGAGCATTTACGTATGCTGAATAGTTAGCATCTGATCAAAGGAAGATGTTGTGGGGCTGGAGCCAGCTCAGGCTGAGCACTGCATCCACCCTCCTCTGGCCTCACACCTGGATGGACCTTCATCTCGAGCAGGCTGCACCAGGTGAACATGAAGTGAGGCCCCCAGGGAGGGATGCCTTTTATCCCACCCAGGATGAGAAAACACCTCAATTCTCCTCTCCACATAATGCAAGGATTTACATGTCTCACTCGCTGGAGCTCAGGACAGAATGTGTTTTTACATCGAAATAAACACTTCTGCAAATTCCCAGTGGCCTCGGGATATTCTCTTCTTTCTGAGCCCTGATATTTGATCGCTTGCCTCTGTGTCCTGAACAGCAAACCAAATTGACAACACTGCCCAGATTCCTCTATTCCCTTGTCCCCAGCTTCCTCAACAAAAGATCTGTTACCATAAAGCTTTCAGTGTGCCTGGCTCATCTAGGTTGTGTGAAAATTAGAATTTGGTATGGGAGCACTTAGAATCATTTTCTTTTTAAATTGTTGCATGCTTTTTCCTAGCTGAAAATACTCTACTTCTTCAAAAAATTAGGTGCAGACTAAAAATGAATATACTCCCTGATTCTAACACTTTGCTTACTCAAAAGTCAGCAGTATAAAAATGCAATTGCTATCAACGTAGGTGTAAATTTTCCCCTCCATCTTTTTGATTTCTTTAAATATGGTGCATGGCCTTTGCTATATTACAGCAGAGTTAATTAAGTTTTAGGCTTTTAGCCTAAATCACATTGCCTGCTTGTTAGGTGTTACTAAAATCATTTTTTGTTGTTGTTGCTTTATGCCTCTATAGCAATTTAAACTGCATTAAAAACAGCAACCGAATTTAATATCACCATAAATAATAACTAGATATTAAAGTTCCATTTTAACTTAAGAAAGCAAAAGCTATATGTAAATTTTATGCTTTCTATAGTACCTTAATCTCTCTCTGACATGATTATTGTGGGTATTTAAAAAAAGCAAAAAATATATGTATCTGACAATAGTAGAGAAAAGAAGACAACAGAGTTAATTGCTTCATTTAGAGTATGGTACAAGATTACAAATCCAGCCCTGTTAAGATCGACAGGAGGGCTTCAGGGAGCTGCGTAAGGACGGCAGACCATGCCCTTTCAGCCTGTCCGGCTGCATTATGTCACAGGGCTTTGGTACTGGCATCATGTAAAATTCTCGTTTTTCTCTCTGCCATCTCCCTCCACCAACCAACATGCTGTTGCAGATACCATATATTCTCTCTCTCAGCACCTGCTTTGTCTTCCTGCATGACCCAGCCAGGGGCATTAAAGACCATGTTTCTTTATCCTCCTTCCACTGTTCTGTAAGCTGCCCTTCCTTGAGACATGGAGGTAGATGTGTCCAGGGAGGTTAGATCTCTGAATAATGGAGGCCGTGATTATCCTGGATTACCTGGGTTGGCCCATTCTCATCACTGAGTCCTTGAAATCCGAGTAACTTTCCCGGCAGGATTAGAGAGAAACAGAAGGAGGAGGAGAGATCTGAAACATGAATGGGACGCAACATGCCATGGCTGCTTTGCAGGTGAAGGAAGAGTCCACGAGCTAAGAGAGGCAGGTGGAAAATGCAAGAAGACGATTCCCCTTGAGCTTCCAGCAAGGAACCTGCACACCTTGATTCTAACCCAGTGAATGCATGTCGGACTTCCGAGCTCCAGATTGTCAGATAATACATTGGGGTGGTGAAACCACTAAGCGTGTGATCATGTGTTAGGGGCTAATAGAATACCAGCACACCTGTGTTGGAGTTGTAATTTTTAGTTTCTGGGGTTGCTGGGGCCAGGTGTCTGGCTATGGGGGAAGAAGGGTTCTGTGGGGTAGCCTGTGGCAGGTTAGGCTGTTCCAGACAGGCTACATATTTGGTGGGGCCCTTGTTTAAGATGTTGGAAAACAATGCTAAGGTATTAAAGTATAAAGCCTTTTCTTTTTCTGCCACTTCTTTCCCAACTTGTCATGATGCTTTCTTATTTGCTATTTAATATCCTTGTAAGTAAAAATAAAGGGTGAAGTTATTCACATGAACTTTTTTTATCTTTATCTCCATACTGCACAATGCCAGTTTTCAATGTAAATATAAGAGCATTTAACAAGTGTTCGGAATCACCAACATGACAGTGTGTGTTTCCTAGCCCACATACACATGTGTATTTTGAACTTCCCAGAATAGTGGAAAGTTGCACAAACTGTTTTGTTTCACCCCTTCCTACATGCACTCTCCATCAGCACACTCTGACTCAGCTACTCATGAGTTCTAGAGTACTGGAGCTCCGTGGAGCAAAGACTTGCCCGATCTTTCCCTTTCTTTCTATGTGATCAGTGGGCAGTTGAGTGGTTAGCTTTCACAGCAAAGTGTAAGAGACAGTAGGACAGGGTTTCTTATTCGCTTGGGCCTGCACTCTCTGTTGGAAGCAAGCTCAACTTCAGATAGAAAGTGTGGACTGAGCTGTCAGCACTGACTCATCACAGATTTAACACTTTCCTTGCACTTGCGTTGAGCCTCCTTGAGCAACCAGACTCGGTGAGTCCACCGGAATTCTGTGCTGATAAGGTGTCGGAATGCTATAGGCAAACCAGGCCACTGAGAATGGAGCGTTGGGCATGTGTTACCTATCTCCCCTGAACATGCGCATTCTATCTGGACCTCACTGACAAAACACAAGTTCAAAGATCGAATCATTAAAATTTCAAGACAGCAAGAGCAGGTCATTAATCCCAGTGCAGGGGCCCCTGTGAGCATTGGTTTGCTGTGTGCTGACACAGGTCACATGGCCATGCGACCAGACCTCTTCCTATTAGGTTATTTTTGATGGTAAATAGCATCCAAGCCTGGCTCTTTGCTCCCTCAGAGATTTTGAGAGTCACCTGATGTCTTTCAATAAATTTATTTCAGGGCACCTGGGTAGCTCAGTGGTTGAGCATCTGCCCTTCAGCTCAGTTGGTCATCCTGGGGTTGTGGGATCGAGTCCCACATGCAGCTCCCTGCAGGGAGCCTGCTTCTCCCTCTGCCTATATCTCTGCCTCTCTCTGTATGTCTCTCATGAATAAAATCTTAAAAAATAAATAAATACTTCAGTTTAAAAATAGCTTTGGCCTAAGAACCAGGACCAATTCCATCATGTCTTGGTTAACTTGTCTTGGGCTAAATGGTGTCCTCACAAAGCGAGATGTTGAAGCCCTAACTTCAATACCTCAGCATGTGATGTTATTTGTAAATAGGACATTAGGTTATATCTGAATCCAATATGACCAATGTCCTTATAAAAAGGGGAATTTGGACGCAGAGACATGTTCAGAGGACAGATGCCATGAAGATGAAGGCAGAGATTGGGCTGATGCAAAGGATAGGAAACAAACCATTGGAGGCTGGGGAGATGCTGGAGCAGATTCACCCTCACAGCCTCAGGAGGCTGTGGACCCCTTGACTCCGGACTTTTACCTCCAGAACTATAAGACAAGAAATTTCTCTTGTTTGACCCCTCACCACTGATTGTGGTACCTTGTTATGGCCACCCTAGGAAATGAATATACACTTGGTACTCTGTTACGTGTGGGGATTGGAGCAAAGTTCAGATGCCCACTGCCCAGAGGTACCACACATCTGCATAAGACGAGGTGGATGCTAAGTATATATCCTGCCTTGTGAATAAATGAACAAATGGGATTGAAAGTCTTGGAACTTTCAGCGGGAATGGCGAGGACAATGATGCAATAAGCAAAGTAATCACTTCAGTACTTTATAAATGAGCTGGCTAAAAAAAAAATTGCAAGTAAGCATTGTAAATGAATCATTAATAGGTTCATAATACAAAAAGTAAGGCAAATCAATAAGAAAAGATATTAAGAGCCTAATATGTAAATAGCAGAGGGCATGAAAGGCTTTAAATAGAGGAAATATAAGAGCTGATAAACATGAAAATATTCATCTACATCAGATACTTAAAAATGAAAATTTTATCAGGTATACATTTAAGATTTTACTACGTGAAAATTTCCCCTGCCAAATTTTGCACATCTCATTTAATGGAAGATTCTATTTTTTTATTTTTTATATCTCTGTTTAAATTATTCATTATTAAGATTGTATTTTTATTATTTTATTATTTACATTTTACCACAAACAATTTTGTAAACAGCTTAACTTTTTATTGACTTTTTCTACTAATCATTTTCATTATAAATTGGATGATAGACCCCTTTGTTTATTTCTTCAAAAGTTACCTTTTACTTAAGAAAACAATAAGAAACTTGTAGTCACATGAGGATCACCCTCGTTGATATTTAAAAATGCAATACATGCACTTAGTTAGAAAAGTCCAATACTAGAGAAAGAAGTAAATTAAAACTAAAATTCTCACTTTCCCCCCTCCTCTGTCCGTCTCTTCAGAAATGAGCACTTTAAGTTTTTTCCATATCATCCAAAATGTTTTGACAAAAATTTTATTTTTTTTACTTGTGTTTTAGAAAATTTTGAACTATTCTGTGAATAAAATCAAAGAAAAGTGAAGCGACACACATGTAGACACATATAGAAGCATACAGAGGGAAATTCTAGACTCCTGATGTGTAACTTTATAATGTTTGATGATTTCACACTGGAAGTGGCAGGTCTGTGCATTCTCCTCCACAATTGTGAAATACCTTATTGTAGCAAACCTTAGAAGTCAGTCAAATTTTAAAATATAGGGAAAAATACTCTTAAAACCTAAGATCCTTTGTTTCTGAAATTATGCTTCTAGGAGCCTAGGGAAATGTTTAGAAGTGCAGATAGAGATTTATGAATAGTGATATTTGTGGCAGTGCTAATATAAGTAGGAAATAACCCAAATGTCCCCTTTGGATAATTAATGTAAAGTATATCCATATGAGGAAATATTATGTAACCATTAAAATGTTTGTGAAGAGTGTTTAATGACCTACCTAATGATAGGTTTTAAAGCAAAACAAAAGTAGGATATAAAATTGTATATAAAGAATGGTCTCCAGCATGTAGAAAATGCAGACAAATAAGACTAGAATAAATTATACCCATATGTTAAAAGTAGTTATTTCTGAGGGGCTGGATGATGTATTTTCTAATTTTTCTACTGTACAAAATGGATTAATATTTAATTAAAATCAATATATAACTTTAAAAAGATTGCTATTACATTTCTCTGCAAAACCAAATGGACTATCAGTAATCATGGGGGAAAAGACATGAGGATCAAGGCTGAAGCTTGCTGCTGACACCCAGCTAGGCTGGAAGAAGTGTAGAGAGTTGCCAAGTTTAAAATGGTCAAATGACACCATAAAAATTCAGGTCAGATGCTAATATATCCAGCTGTTTTTCTGAAATACTGAATCTTTTTTTTTTAAGATTTTATTTATTTATTCATGAGAGGCAGAGAGAGAGGCAGAGACACAGGCAGAGGGAGAAGCAGGCTCCATGTAAGGAGCTCAATGTGGGACTCGATTTCAGGACTCCAGGATCACGTTCTGGACTGAAGGCAGGTGCTAAATGCTGAGTCACCCAGGGATCCTCCTGAAATACCGAATATTTAATTCAAAACTGAAGCAGTAATAAAGATGGGCATGAATTGCCTACATCACCCACATCTCTTCAGAACTCAATCACTATCAGTGGTCCTGAGGGGAGGAAGAATGAGATAAAAAAGCACATTTTCTTGAGTTTTAAGAGCTTTGCTAGATGCTGAAGAGCACCACTTCCTTGTGTGTGCACAGACCATGAGCAAGCAGGAGGTCAGGGAGATGAAAGCCCCTGACTTTGAACAGGGCAGAGAGCTTTCTATTGAGCCAGGAGTGAAGAGCTAACCCCAGTAAGAATCCTTTGGAAGGGAGCTTTACAAGTAAGGAGCAAGCACAGATCAAACGTTTACTTCAGGTATGAGAACAATCATGAACATCATGAACACAGCCTTCCTCTTACGCTTTCTGTATAAGTAAGTCATTAAGAAGCCACCATCTTGAGTTTTCTTCTCTTTCCTCGTCAGAGGTAAATGAACACTAGGCTATTGTGGTTTCCTCATAGTCAATGCATGAGCAGAAAGGGAGAAGGAAAAGCTGAGTAGCTGAAGAAATTCTAGCAAACAGACTTGTTTTTCTTATTTAAGTTCTGATTTCTGGGAAGGATTCGTGTTTATGTTAAGGTCTATTTTCAGAAATGGGCCCATTTGTAAATGGGCTGGTTGTGCTGAAAATGATATATAGGACTCTCCCAAGTGTAGGGAGAAGCTGGTCCTGGTTGAGAAGAAGAGAGGTAATTTAAAAAAACAAAACAAACTTTTATTATTCTGAAATAGTAAGATTCATTTTTTTTTTAATGTCTTTTCTTAAAGGCTAATCACTAGCTTAATTACTTAAAAAGAATTATGATATATTGATGTTTTAGAATTCCCTTTCTTCAATTGGGATTAGAAGAAATGAATTTTTTTAAAACCTTTTAATTCATGTATGTGTAAATGACTGGAGGGGTCTGGGACCGTAACCATGTGGAATGATGTTTGAATGAACTGAGCCCGTGTGTGTTTGAGTCTTTATGTATGTAACAGATTAAAAGGCAGCATGATTTATTTGTGGTTGTAGTTTTTACTGACTCTTTAGGTAAACATATTTATATTATACACATATATGCGACTATACATAAGTATATATATTTATATCAACCCCTTAGGTGTAGCCGAGTTGAGAATACCTACTTCAGAATGTTCTGTATGTGTCATAATAACAACAAAATGGCCATTTTGTTATTAGTATTTTCTCACCAAGTATATAAACTTTCTATACCGTGCCAGTTGCTTTCATGTGTTAATTTTTATAATGCTCCTGCATGGTTATTGTCAGATTTTATTTTATTTTATTTTATTTTATTTTATTTTATTATTTTATTTTATTTTTTCATGAGAGACACAGAGAGAAGCAGAGACATAAGCAGGCTTCCGACATGGAACTTGATGTGGGACTCCCGGGATCACAACCCAAGCCAAAGGCAGATGCTCAACGACTGAGCCACCCAGGTGTTCCTTTTTTTAAAATGGGAAAACTCAGAGCCAGCCAGTTTAAATGGCTTGCCCTACACTGGACAGAAAGCTAAAGATTGGGGTTCAAATCAGACTCCACAGAAGCAGGCTGTTTTCACTGGGCCCATGAAGTTGGCTGGAATTGCTCAAAATAAAGAATTGGACAAAATAAAGAAGAGAACATCTTCACAATTGCTTCAGAAAATTAGGTTTTGCACTTAAAAGGCAGGAAAAAAAATTAAAAAGGCAGAGAGTTGGTCCATTCTAAAATGCTGAATTTAATTTGGTCAGACTCAACCAGAGTGGTGGATGGGGATGGGGGCAGACTCAGGCCAGGGCTGGGGCGTGCTGAGAATTGGGGAGACATTGTCTCCTAAGATAGCACACAGCTAGGAAGTACCACCACATGTCCCTTCTTGAGGACTGTGGGGGCCACGAGTAGAACAGAGACGCCTCAAAGTCTGCCCCACGCCCCCTCACACCCCCCCCCCCCACTCCCCTACCCAAGGCCGCTGATGGAGTACAGGCCTGACGCCCTCCTGGTCTCCTCTCCTGGGGGAGCTGACCCATCCCGGGCACTGCTGCTTGTTGCTGGTTCTTCCTGGAATGCTTTTCCTGGTCTCTTACCACCCAGGCTCAGGCCTCCCCACCTCACTCCTCATCACTAATAGCTCCTAACTGACTTTTCACTTCCACCCACACTCCATGCCAACCCATAACACCATCTAATTAATTTTCCCAAAACACTTTGATCGTGTAACCACTCTGACCTCAAAACATTAATAACTCCTCTGGCCTCTTGGACAAAACAAAACTTTTTTTTTAGTGTGGCTTCCAGCGTACTTGCTGAGCTTCTGGACAAAGTATTTGCTAGAAATCCCCTGACATCTTTGCCTCTGAATTTTTGTTCCTACTCCTTCATGCAGCAAAAAAAAAAAAAAAAAAAAAAAAAAAAAAAAAAAAAAAAAAAAATCTCTTTTCTTCCCTGTCATACCAATCAGACTGAGTTTCCCAAGCCACATTAACATTTGCCTTCATTGTCGAGCTGTCCCTCAAGGGTGGGTGCTTGAGTGATCCAGTTGGAAAGGACCTTCATGAGGTCACCTACCACACCAGAAGACTTAGGTCATCTTGTCTCAGCATCAGCAGGGACCATAGAGAGGGCTTGATGAAGACGTAGTAGACCACATAAACCACACCGGTGGGGAAGTGACAAGAAGGAGGCAGGGTGGTGTTGTGAACAAAACGTGAGGATGAAGTGTTTTGTGAGCTCCGTGATAAGAAAGAGGGAGAAGAGCAGGGAAGGGGTTTGAGGTCAGGATGAAGGTAGCCCCAGGGAAGGGGTGGGAGCTATGGGGATGGGTTATAACCCCCATTTTAATGGATTGTCTTAGATAACTCTGAAGCAGTTGCTATCTGGTCCTACCGCAGTGATCAGCGATGGGACGTATACAGTCCTTGAGGATATAGTGTGAAGTCTCCAAGGAAAGGATTATTCTGGATCCCAAGAGAGTCTAAAATTCCTTTACACACCAGAGGCTTTGAGCAGGAAACACTACCCTTCTTGTAATTGTGCAATAACTGTTCCTACTGAGTTGCAATTGCATCTGCTTGGAGGGAGCCACCCACTTTTATCCATGCTACCACTCACAAAGCACTTGGTGGAGACTTTAATCAAATCCCCCCCAGTTCAACCTTATCATCAGTAGCTTTTTAAAACATATAGATAGCACATGCCGTGTGTTGGTCACAGCCTGTCTCTGGGATTGCAAGTCCTGGAGTCTCGGTTTATAATTTTGAACTTTCAGGACCACATGTAATATCAAGGATAAAGCTTTATGACTAAACAATATATTGGAAGAAATTCATGGTAATGGCATCTGGCGAGAGTTGAAAGCTTAGCTTCTCATGTTCGTGAAGATCTAAAAGAACTTTGGTTTTTGTTTTCTCCAAAGGTCCTTCTCAGTTAACTGCATAATATCCAATTATGCATCTTAGAAGAATTTAGGGTTGAGAAAACCCAGCTACGATTGGAATCTTTGATTCTACAGAATATGCATCCCCCAAACCAGTGCTTATACAACTACACTTTCCCCTCTGGGAGGCAGTTGATTGTCCTAACTTTTCAGCTTGCCTTGCAAAGCCACAGACTCATTACAACAAAACGCTACAGTTTAAAGTGTTTTTTCAAAATCTAGTGTTGTAGCTGATTTTGATCCTTATTTGATCAGGAAAGAAAAAGAAAAACCCAGAACTTTTTTTTTTTCCTGATATCTTAAATGAACTGAGGCTTAAATATTTATTTTTTTAAGATTGTAGCATTTTAAGCACACCATTTGTATAGGTGTGGGAATCACAAGTCCTTTAAATATTCTGATCTTAAAAGATGGGAAAAACTATAATTATCATTTACTGCAAGTAAACAGGGGGGCACAAGGAATGCTTTGTTTAGTCTGACCCTTCTTAGTGGTGAGAGGAATGGCAAGTTACCCTCCCAGCCACGTCTCCTGAACAAATTTGCTGTGGCCACAGGTAGTGTGCTCATGTAAAAAGGTATAAGCCATATGTCTGGTTTGCAGAAACACCAGGGCGGTAGGAGTTTATAAATATAGTTTCCTTTAGGTTGATGAAGACTGCATATAGATAGCGCTTTCCCTCGGTCAAAAACAAGAATTGGGTTCATTTTCCTCTTATTGGAAGAATTACATTCTCCATTCAGGGATTCATAAACTAAGGGTATATAATTGGTTGAACCAGGCACTCAGAGAATCAGCGCTATTTACATCTGGGGGGCAGCCCGGGTGGCTCAGCGGTTTAGCACCGCCTTCAGCCCAGGGCGTGATCCTGGGGACCTGGGATCCAGTCCCATGTCAGGCTCCGCATGGAGCCTGCTTCGCTTCTCCCTCTGCCTCTGTCTGTGCCTCTCTCTCTGTGTGTGTTTCTCATGAATAAATAAATAAAAATCTTTAAATAAAAAAATGAAATATTTACATCTGGGTCTAATAGTTCTTTGCTGTAGAGCTGTCTGGTGAACTGTAGGGTTGTTTTTTTTTTTTTTTTTTTTTGTAGCATCTCTGCCCTCTGCCCACTAAAAGGCAGCAATATCCCCTTTCTCTTAAGTTCTAATGATAAAAAATCTCCAGTTGACAGAGAGACTGCTCTAAATTTACCTTGTTTTAAGGTGAACTCAGTAAACTTCCCTAAATGTTAAGAAGAAGAGCAAGAGTACTTTCTCTCCCTTAGGAGTGGGTGTTTCCTTCCAGAATGGACCTTAGCCGGCATGTTTCTATATAGAGCAGAGCTGAAGGCACTCATATATTTTTTTAAGATTTTAGGGAATCTAGGATGGTCATATTTCCTGGAAGACGTTTGTGTGGGTGCAACCCTTAGCTTCAGATATAAATCCCTGTAAAAAATTCAGCAACATGTATGCTGGAAAACCAAGGATGGCAAGAGCATGTTGCCATTTCCTATATCCCCTTCCATGGCAGACATCATTAACCAATCATTGCACTTTGATGCTGCATCTTGTGTCAGCCTCAACATCTTTCTCAACACAGGACTCCAGCCATCACTACTAGTATCTGGGACTTAGAGCTCAAGTTGAAACCATTGCTTTAACATTTTGCCGGTTATTTTAAGAACAGTGGTGGCCAGCGATGAAATATGTTATTTAAAATATAACCTACAAACAAAGCCTCAAAGTCCAGCATGAAGAATATAAACATAAACACCAAAGAGAGTGCATCTGGCTACATGAGAAGTCAAGACTTGGTTGATCTATTTCCTCAACATCTAGGGCCTGGAGATTTCTTCTCCCACGGTTGAGTCATCAGCCAGGCTTTGAGGGAGACATTTGCGGGTCTGAACTCAGCTCTGGTGGATCAGGGCTGCCCACCAGAAGTCATCCTGTGTGTTGGCAGTCCTGGAAACTGAGGGGAAGGGCAAGGAAATGTTGGACCACTTCTGCCTGTGCTGGAACCAACACCTGCAGATGTGCGGGCCACTGAAAGAAGTTAGGAAATTCACCCCAAAGTGAGAGTTTGTGGGGGAGCTGGCAGGAGAGGGATTCAAATTAGTTTCAGGGCCTTGCAGCTGGCAGGAGAGGGATTCAAATTAGTTTCAGGGCCTTGAACCAGAAACTGTAGGAGTGGGCTCGGCCACCCCATCAGTAAACTCACCTGAGTAAACTCCCAGGTGATTCTGAGGCCTGCCAGGGCTTTGAAAACCCCAAGGAAGGCAGGTCTGCTCCACTTTGATTTGCATACCCCTCCTCCAGCCTCTTCAAAAGCAGGAGGTGTGGGGTGTGATCTGGTTCTCTGCATTTGATGTGGGGTCTTGGGCTGCAAGCAAGTATCTAAAGGTGATGAAAAGAATGGGAATTTCTCTGAGATGAAGCTTTCTTTAACCTAGGGGCACCTGCCCTGAGGGCGTAGAGCTCTTGGAAAGCTGAAGGGTGTGGCTGGAGAAAAAAGGCGGGGGGGGGGGGGGGGGGGGGGGCGATGAGAGTGTGTGGCATGGAGGGGGGTCAGTGGCCAGCATTACAAAAGCAGAGGGAGGCCAGTGGCCAGCATTACAAAACTTCGCTGGCCTCCAAACCAGAACGTCACCGGGCATCTATTCAGCAAGGAATGGGGGCCCTTGCCTGTTCCTAACTGCCTAATGCCACTGCAGTTCTCATCTGACTTCCAGCTGCTGCCAGGACAGGTGCGGGAGAACCATGGTTGCACGGAGCCCGCCGGGCCCTCCTGCCTGCTTGGCTCCTTGATCCTGAAGCGCTTTCACTCACGAGGAATTTCTGTGAAATCATCTTGGACCAAAAAAGGACCATTACCCAACTTTTTCAGTGGCCCAGGTTCAGAATAACTTCCAGTTATTTCCAGAAATCAAACTCGCTCTCTGAGGAGGAAGTGCTACTGCCACGAGGCCCTTGGAACAAATGCGACATGCTGTTTGATGGTGGCTCCAAGTTCCCAGCAGTGGTAGCGAGGGCCTGGGAGCCAGGGCCTTTCAGGAGGCTCCCGGGCAGGGCATGGCGATCATCTGGAGGTGCAAGTGCATCTGGCATGTTAAAAGTGGTTTTGCTCGGTGGCCGATGACACTCTCTGGCATGCCTTGGCATAAATAAGTGGCCTCGAGGGCAGCTCTGTTGGGAGTGGAGGAGAATAGGAGGGCACCAGACATCTCACAAGGAGGGGAGGGGATGGAGAGACCCAGAGCTCCCAAGTCTTGCACAGAACCCCCCTCGGAGACAGGGAGACCCTAGGAGGGGAGATAGTACTGTGGTTCAGTGAGTCAGCTGCTCCCCACAGAGCAGACAACCAGACTTGGTAAAATGTTAATTATCTGTTAGAAAAAAAAAATAGTTCATTTTACAGAATTTTAAAATAAAAAAAATCTACCTCCCGGGCAAACTCTGTTATTTAACTCCCTCGACCTCCACATACACAGGTTCGATAAAGGTACGGGGGAAAAACAGCAAGTGGTCTTGTCAAATGTGGCAACGCATGTTCTTTGCTCGAAAGCCTAACACCTACACACATGGTGGTTGAGTTACAGTCAGAAGTGCCCTATAACATGACATTTCCCCCCTAATTTTAGATCGCCTCTGCAGTTCTAGAGAAGAGCATTCAACTCCGGCGCAAGAATGACTACTCCATTCCAGCACATAGCGCATGGTTCACATCGTTTCTTTGGGTATTTTATCAGCTCAGCCCCCATTGTTTCTCCAGTGATAAATTGCACTTTAATTATTTCTTTATTTTATTGAGTGCGGAGTCAGAGTAATTTCCGTGTCCCCGTCCCATTAGCTTCCTGGTAGCATTGTTTGAAGTCCCCAGACCCTGATGTAGAATCCAACTGTTTCCCTAATATGTGGGAAGTGGCGCACTGCTTGTTTATGTCAAAAACAATTCATGTCATGGTTTTCCTTTTTCACCAAGTCTTTTCCCATGAAAGTTCTGGCAGGAGCCGAGGTTAGTAATCCAGGGCTGAGCATAACCCCGCTGGATGGTGGCAGTGAGTGTTGGAAAGAAGTTACTGGGACTGACGTAGGCTGTGACACTGAGCCCACCCCGTTGAGCTGAAAACTTGGGAAGTGGCATCACAGCGGGCTGATGCTGGTGTTTACATCTGTTGGGTTCCTCTGGTGTCTGTACCAACTTGTTTGTCCATTCACTTCCCTCGAGTTCTATTTTCATTTTTTTTAAATTTATTCATAAGAGACACAGAGACGTAGAGACATAGGCAGAGGGAGAAGCAGGCTTCCTGCAGGAAGCCCCATGTGGGACTTGATCCCGGGAGGGTCCCGGGGTCACGCCCTGAGCTGAAGGCAAACGCTCACCTGCTGAGCCACCCAGGCATCCCTAGAGTTCTATTTTCAGATGGCTCTCCCTCTATCTCTGAATTCCTCAACATTGGCTGACCCCCCTCTCAACCTGAAAGCCACTGAAAGAGAGTGGAGGGCATGGGTTTTCTTTCCAGAGGCAAGCCACTTGCCTGTGCCCGCAGTCTCATCCCTCCCACAGCTTGCCTCAACTTACCACTATGTAACACCTCTGCTTCCTCTTTCAAGCTGCTTCTTTTGTCTGCTAATGATGGACTAATCTGTAAATGAAGAGTGAGCTCAAATTTCTGTTCTCATAAACAAAACACCCATCTCTGACCCCTGAAGTACAGAGCCATCACTTTTTGTGATTTCACTTTTTTCCAGAAAGGAAACATCACCTGTGCACGTTGGCCTTTGTTCTTCTGCCTCCTGATCCCGCTGCAAACTTCCATCATAAGTCTCATCTTGGGTCCCAAACTCCTCCATAAATGTTCACAGCTAAGATTTTGGCTTATTAATGAGCAGGCAGCAGTGTGGAGGTGGAAAGAAGCAGAGAAGAACCGGAGGAGGGAAGCCAGTTAGTGGCAGTCATAAGCCGGAGGCCCTGGATATCTGCGTTGGGGTTGTGGCAGGTGTCAGAATAGGAAAGCCCTGGTGTCGAAAACACTGTGGGCAGCACATCTTCGGGGGGAGCCTGCTGCTCCGGGTCTGGTGTAGTTCAAGCCTGAGTGCTAGAAAAAAAAAAACCCCGCAGCATTTACAAATACAGGGACCACAGAAGAACAGGAGGGCGGGTGGGGTGTAGTCGACAAGGAGGTTAATCTTACATATGTGAATCTGTGGGGCTGGATGGGGGGTGAACATCAGAAATGTGAGTGTGAGACTTGAGAAAGAGAGGGGAGTTGGAGATACAGACTTTCAGGTCAACTGCAGACAGAAGGGAGTCTCTAAACTGTCGCTGTGAGCTTCCCGAAGAAGGATGCACAGACGACATAGCAAGAAGGACATAGGAACAGAGCTCTGAGAAATTCTACATCTCGGAGACAGACAGGCCCTGAATGAGAACGAGAAGGAGAAATCCAGAACCCTGGAAACCAGGACTGGTTTCTCCAAAGGGCAATGCTGTCCACAGAGTCCGATGACGTGGAGGGCAAAAGCCGAGCAGGGATGTGAGGAGCCCCTGACCAGGCATCTGCCGGGAACCGAGCACTGTTTTAGGAACTAGACTGGAGATTCCCCAGCAGACGACAAACATTGTCTTTGCCCTTTAGGGAGCAAACATTCTAATGACAGTAGCAGTGAATTAGAGAAGAATTTTTGTTCAATCTGCCAAGTGCTGTAACAAGGAGCATGGAGGGTACTCTTGTCTCTAATATTGGCTGGGGGGGATCTGGGGATCTGTCAGCCCTCCCCTGACAGGTGACGGCTCTAGAATCAGCTGTCTGAATCTCTGTTATGGCTTAACCACATAGCAGCTGGGTAATCCCTACTCTTATTAAAGTATTTTTTTCTTTTTTCCTTTCTCTTTTTGAAAGAGAGAGAAAGAGATTGAGAGTGCACCCATGCAAGTGAGGTGGAGAGGGGGAGAGGGAGAGAGAGAATCTCAAGCAGGCTCCACACCCAGTGTACAGCCCAACACGGGGTTGGATCTCCTGACCCCGACATCATGACCTGAGCCAACATCAAGAGTTGAAGGCTTAACCAACTGAGCCACCGAGGCACCACATGGGTAATACTTACTCTTGATTTCAATTTCCTCATTGATGATAAAATGTAATGATGATAACTGTATCTGCTTCATAGGTTTATGGATGAGGATTAAATATGTTAAAACATAGAACATGCTGAAGCAGTGACTGACATGTGAGAAGCCCTTGATGAAAAGCCACCACACTTCGAAGGGGCTTAGTCTATGCCAGATACTGCTTTACCCTCACAGCAGCCTCAAGAAACAGATCGCATCGGGGCGTCTCGGTGGCTCAGTAGGTTGAGCATCTGACTCTTGGTTTCAGCTCACATTGTGATCCTGGGGTCCTGGGATTGAGCCCTGTGTTGGGCTCCCTGCTCAGCGGAGAGTGTGCCTCTCCCTCTCCCCCTACCCCTCCCCTTGCTCTCTCTCTCTCTCTCAAATAAATAAAATATAAAAGAAAGAAGCAAGTAGGATTCTCATCTGCATGTTCACAGTAAGGACACTGAAGCACAGTGACATGAAGTAGCTTCCTGGGTCACACTGCTGAAATGTAACCTGTCACCTGTCTACTCTGTTGGTGAAGGAGGCGTTTCTGCCCTCCAGTCATGGGGATGGCCCAGCCCGTGACAGTTGACACTGGACAGATGGGACACACAGGAGTTTATCTGTCACTTACTCGCACAGCTCGGGTGTTGGGGACACGGCTTCGCGCAAGTGTGTGTAGTAACAAGAGGGTGGGGTGCCCTGTGGTTCCTGGGGGAGGGTGTGGCTGGCTTGTTGAGTCATTCCATGGGCAGCCAGGAAACTGGAACCCAGTGCCCAGGGACAAGCTGGCACTGGGCCCATTCTCCATGGTAAGAAGTGATGTTTGGCTGGGGGCTCTTATCTGCAGGAGCAGCACGGGGAAGAGAATGTGTGGATAGGCCCCTTGAAGCCCTCCTGACCTTATCAGACGTCAAGGCAGCACTTAATACTGAACCCGAATTTCAAGCCTTGTGGCACAGCGATTTGGTGGGAACAGCACCCAGGCAGTGTGGCCTGGGATCCTGCTCGGCTACACTGATCGGCATCGCCTAAAACTCAGGCAGAATGGTTGTTCACTGACCCTCTCTGCACTATGGTTCATGCCCCTGCCTTTGCCTGGACTTCCCTCTGGATTCGAAACACCGCCTGTTGAAATCCTGTTTGTTCACCCAAGCCGTCAAGTGCCGGTTACTCTATGATGTTTTCTATCTCATCCAGACGTGCCCCCCCTCTTAAGGGCGGGGTCTCTGCAACCCGAGAATCATGGCTTGGTTTCTGGCTTTGCTGCGTATTTGCTACATAATCTGGGGAAATATATTAGGCTGAATTATACCTCTCTGAAATGGTACCTTAAGATTGTCGGTGAAAATAGATGCATAGTGCTTGGTGTTTAGCAGGCACACAATAAATGGGACTTTCCTTCTCTTGAATTATTTTGTATTTTTACTGATGCCTGGTTTATTGTGCCTCATACTGCAATTATTTGTATATTTGTTTTGCTCACTCCCCTACTAGAGCAGTAACTTGGAGACAGCTATAGTTTCCACTCGTCTCTTTTTCATCCTCATTTGGTCTGTCCACTGCTCACCATCACTTTCCACATGTTGGATACTCTTATCAACAGTAGAAGGAACTCTGGGCATATGCTGCTCTGCAAATCAGCAGGGCCATCTAGGACAATACTTGGCCGCGTCTCTAATGCAACATGGTTGCATTAACCGCTAATAAGGCCTTTTATTCTTAAAGTAAATACCCTTGCGAGAGATAGCACAATGATGTCCATTTGTATTATAGAAGTCTATGTGATAGTGGAAGTGATATAGACAATCCCAACATTAGGTTTAATGAGGGTACTGTTTACAAAACCCGAAGAGGGATAGAATGTCAAGGAAGAGGAAAAACTGGCGTCAAAAGATGAGTCTCGGAGCTTCTCGGGCAAATTCTGCCTTTTTATAATTTTTAGCACATAGATTTGGAAATGGGGAGAAAATAAATCTCAAGCATATTTATGCTATTTGCCCGCAAGATGTGTAAGAAAGAAGAATGAAATTGCTACGGGAAAGGAATGTTTGAATTTTCTAAGCCTTTAAAAAGAATCGTGCCTCCTTGTCTATTCCTCGTTAATATATTTGAAAGAGAACTTGATGTATTGATTGGTAAAGAGAACGGAAGACAGGAAGTCAGTGGTTTATTATTTATTTTTTTCACTCAGACCATATAAATTGCCTCAGTGTATACAAGGCATCTCACTTCTGGTTTTTTTTTTTTTAAGTCTTGTTTGTTTATTTGTTCTTTAATGAATATGATGAGAGGCATAGCAATGGCCTATGTCACGAAGGGTTGAAGAAGCTTGACAAAAGTGAGCACCTGGTTTTGAGGTCACTGAATGCTTGTTTCCAAATAAGCACCAAGTGAGAAGGAAATATTTTTCTGTGATTCTAGAGCTTCAGGGCTGGGGCTGGGGGCAGAAGAGGGGGGGTGAGCATCACCGGAGAGCTACATTCCTTGGCCAGTGAACGCACTGGCTCAGTGTTATGTAACGCTAACCATTTTGGAAACTTACTTAAGAAATCTCAAGTATCAGGAAAACTACACAATTGAAAGTAATTACAGAAGTCTGAAAGAACTCAAACCATTTCTCGAGTCCGTTGACTCCTGTCCAGCCAGGCTGTTGTTTCTACTGTGTGAGATACGCAATTTGTTCTAAGTGCCTTGAATGTAATTTGTCCAATTTTTCTACCCAACCATCGTATAAGTTATCCGTTAAAAATTCCTTTCAACCAACTGAATATACCTTAAAAATTACTGAAGCTGCGCAGCCCGGGTGGCTCAGCGGTTTAGCGCTACCTTCAGCCCAGGGTGTGATCCTGGAGACCCGGGATCGAGTCCCATGTCAGGCTCCCTGCATGGAGCCTGCTTCTCCTTCTACCTGAGTCTCTGCCGCTGTCTCTCTCTCTCTCTGTCATTAATTAATAAAATCTAAAAAATAAAAAATAAATTACTGAAGCCACCTGAAATCCTTTTTGAAACAGATTAAACAAATGTCCTACTAAATAAATATATAAATGAGACTGTCTGCAGACATAATTTGCTACCTGTTGAGTTACTATCATTTCAATGATTAGCAATCTGTTTTTTCGCTTATTCTATTCTATTTTGCTAATGACAAGAAAGGAGCTGAGAACATTTGAATTAATGTGCAGATGCATTAGTATTAATCTTTCTGGAAGTTGGTATGTTCCTTAATATCAGGAAAGCTACTTCCATAGCTATCTGTGAAGGAGTTAATAGTTGACAGGAAAATTGAATAAGAACATAGACTAAGAAAAATGTTTTCGAACAATAGCAAATGAAATGTAAGCTCGGCTTCACACAGGACTACCCTCTGGTCAGTAAGATCTGCGCAGCTTCGAATCTTACTTACAGTCCAGCCAGATTGTGAATGGAAGTGAGGAAGAGACTGGGTTGGGGGTGAAGACTTTCAATGAATTTGCAGCCTGCAAAAGGAAGTACCTGTTATCTAGAACTGTAAGTGGAATTTTGAGGTTTATCAAGAGTCTTCAAAATCATTTTTTTTTCTAGAACTGTCCCTGAGAGGAGGATGGGCAGGCATCTCGTCTGGCTGATGTAATCAGGAGAAGAGGGTTTCGGGCATGACAGAAGTAAATGATCTGCGTTTATAGGCCGGGCTGGGTGATGGTGCGGGATTCCTCTGCATAAAATCATCATCCAGACAACAAGCCACATTTCAGAACTGAGGAGGGGAGGGCAGAAGCCCGCAAATTATATGCTTGGAAATCCTCTTGGTGGAAAAGCTTCCATGTAATATAACTTTTATGATAAGTGTCTCCTCCAAACGTAGTGCCCTTTTGTTATTAAAACTGCTTGGGAGGACGTGTCCATTTCAAGTTCTGATTAATACCAATTGTGGGTTGCCAATTTTCACATAGGAAACAGCATTAGTAACAGAGTATGAATATTGTGTGCTGAGCATATTAATGAATGTTCGTCATAAACATAGTTACATTTTCGGATGGAGAAATGTTGAAAAGTGATGCCATCGTAATTGTAAAACTGCTGTTTGTCTGGCATGCAACAGGCTTGAATGCTCACACAGGTCATCTCCATGTGCTAAACCACGTCTGACTGGTGTTGGAGGCCCTGCTGGGAGGTAGGGGCCCTAGCTCTACCGATTTTTGTGTCCTCGAGAGTCTTACACTACGTTGGCAGGGGCTGCATCAATGATTGTGAAACAGTGAAAATAGTTTTAGACCATTGAAAACCCTAAGCCTGACTCTAGCCAGTCGTTCCAACCACATTTCCTATGAAATCTTTTATTCATGAGCTCAATACCTGTTTCAATCGACTACTTTGAATTTCATGTCTTTTTTTGAATCAATTAGTTTGTTCTTAAAATTAGTGTTGGTACTGGGGTGCCCGGGTGGCTCAGTTGGTGAAGCATCTGCCTTTGGCTCAGGTCATCATTCTGGGGTCCCGGGATCGAGTCCTGCATCAGGCTCCCTGCTCAGTGGGGAATCTGCTTCTCCCTCTACATTTGTTTCACCCCTTTTCTCATTCTCTCTCTCTCTCTCTCATTCTCAAAATAAATAAATAAAAAATCTTAAAAAAAATTATTTTTGGTACCAATATACATGACAGACCAGTTGGTAAGTGAATATGTCGACATGTCAAATCCACCAGATAGAATGCCCCAGCCCTCCAAGACTACACACTTGTAGGGGTCCAGTACAAACCTGTATGCAGCATGAAGCTGCCACCCACCTAGGCTGATCACCAGCTGACATTGCCACAGGCCCAAAAGGACACCTGTTCTCTTGAGTCTCCTGAAGTCACAACTAATAATCATGCCCAGAAAGATTCCTTCCCACTGATGATCAGTTTTGGCTGGGTGTTGGTGAGTGCCTAAGTATCTTCCATGAGTACACGTGTTTTAAATTCTTTATTTCAAAGGCAAAACTGGTGACCTGATGAGTGAGGTATATTCTCACACCAACATGACCAAATACCCAACAGCTCTACTGAAATAAACAACTCTACTGAAATGAACAAACAAACAAAAACCTTCCCAATTTCTTCGTTTGTCACAAAGGCATCATCTTTATTTTCTGGCCCTACTGTACAGTTTTAGCAGAGAGGTGAGGAGGTATAAATTCTCTGAAGGTGGGTATCCTTCCTACTTTGCTCATGTTCTCAGTGGCTGACAGAGTGCCAGACACACAGCAGGTGCTCCAGTGATATTCGCTAAATGAATGGTGGATGGAATAAGAGAAATGTGAAGGTAGGGCTGGATCTATGGATTTGTAGCTAACACTTAGATGTTTTTTCTTCTTTTTTTGTACATATTTTCTCTCATCTCTTAAGCCTCATTTTAGTATATGGTACATGTCCCATAGTACTCACAATGGGGCACACAGCCAACGAATGAGAAGAAGTGAAGTTGTTGGAGTATTTCCTCACTCCCTTTGTTCATTCACTTGCTTATTCACTTACCACATATTTTCTGTTCTTTTTAGAAAATATGGCTTTACTATTGAATGTCATTCCTGAAAAAATCAAAATATCCCTATTTCAAACATTATCTTCTGATGCACCTTATAGTTTAGAAGCCAAGACCAAAACAGTTACAAATAGTAAGAAAAATCGAAACTCATCAAAAAGGTGTAATAATATGGACCATTAATCCCTAAAAGTAGAGTATCCACAGAAGAATATTAAATTGGAGGAAAAACAGATCTAATAAATATCAACTTAGATACTGCCAAAGAGAAATAGCTGCAAACAAACTGGCTAAAGGAAGATTTAGCCATAAGATCTTTTGAGAATAAAAAGTTTGAAGAGATAATATAAAAATGGCACTATTAGCTGACTTCATTGCAGTAGTTAATATAAATAGTTATTACACCATGTGACCTAGAGCCCAGGAAAATAAAATCTTTTAGATGTGAAGTTTCAGGTTACTTTTATGCCTAATCCATTTAAGAGTTTAAAACATTTGAATTAACCAACATCAGATTCTCCTTAATGAAAGTAAACCATTAGGGAAGAGAACATGAATTCTAATATATTCCGATTTGAAATTGGAGGGAATGTCAAAGTCATTTTTCCAACTTTCCTATCTTCCAGACAAGAAATTGAGGTGAAGAGAGGTCAAGTAACTGATTCAGTGTCACACAATTAGGACATATAACTTCTACTATCATATCCTTCACACTATGCAGTCATCCTTCCATTGAACTTTAATACTTTATCTCCCTGGCACAAAGCAATCTGGCTGGATTTTTGAATGGTTCCCTTAACTTAGTGAGTTCAGTCTATTCCCACAGAGACCCTCAAGACTGAAGCTCCCCCCAAAATAGAGTCAACTGGAATCCGCCTGGACCCTACTACAGTGTTTGTTTGAATACAATAGAATATGACTAGTTTGATGATCATCTGCATCCAAATTTGGATGCCTCGAAGAATGACTTATGACCCTTTAGTACATTATTGGTGACACATCAGTGAGAGGAAATCCAACTTTATTAACCAAATGCTCCTCATCCTTGAATTGACCATAAGATGCATTTATTCTGACTGGTTTATTCATTCTCACTGAAGCATGTTACAGATAAGGAAACTGAAACCCAAGGAAGGTCTTGGAGTCATTAGGTGACAGAGCTGTCAGGTTCTAGGGTGCAGTCTCTTTTCATGAAGGTTAATTTTATGCATCGACTTGGCTAGGCTACAGTTGTTTGGTCGAACACCAGCCTACACATGGCCATAAGGGTATGTTTTGGATGTGATGAACAGGTAAATCTGACTTTGGGTAAAGCAGATTACCTCTGCAGTGTGGATGGTCTCCTTAGATGTAGTTGAAAACCCCAGGAGCAAAGAGTGAGGATTCCTAGAGAAAGAATTCTTCTCAAGACTGTAACATAAAGACCCACCTCAATGCCCAGCCCACTGCCCTGTGGAACTTGTACTCAAAACTACAACATTTACTCCTCCCTGTATTTCTAGCTTACTCTTCTCTGCATTTCTAGCCTGATGACCCCATCTGTGGATTTTGGACTGGCCAGCCCCCAAAGTCATGTGGGCCAGTTCCTAAAAATCTAACCATCTATTGTCTATCTCTGGAAAAACCTGACTGATAGACTTCCTAGTTATGTGTTCTGTTGCCTGAAAGCTGGGCTTTTGAGTGAGCAGCAAGCTGTCCAAGCCATTTGAGACAAGGGCATGCAGACAGGCCATGCATCATGAAGTGGTCAGGGTGGCATGGTCCTGGAGTCCTCTGTAGGTCTGTGACAGATGCAGCTGCTGATGCTCCTGGGAGCAACTGCCTCAGGAGAGAAATGGCTGGCCCTCCACGAAGAAGAGTTCAATGGAATAAATAGGATTTCAGAGTAAGAGCATCAGTCTCAACAAAAGATGTTTTCAGGGGAAGCCCTCTGCATGCCTGTAGAATTAAAAAAGAAAATGCAGAGGCAGATATTTTGCAGGATGCCTTTTCAGGAGGACAATATATATATTCTTCTGATCGTAGTAAAACATCAACACCTTCTTGAATACTAAGCATTTTAGATTCTGAAGTAAATGCTTTAATGAGGGACAGATAATAAGTGTGAATTGAAACTAATTGGTGTTTCAGATCGCGGAGCTGGTTGCAAAACCATTTGTGATGAGGTCTGTATAAGTTAACAGTGGCTTTTAAATGCCTAATTAAACATCATTCTGTCCCTAGTGAGATTAAAAAAAAAAAAAATATATATATATATATATATATATATATATATATATATAGTCATCCATTGCATTATATTTAACCAAGTGATTAAAGTGGGCAACCTGGACAGATTTAATTTTTGTGTGTGGCAAAAGCTCTTTCCTTCCCAGAGTAGGCAGCTGTAGATAGCCCTCGGCCAGCGACACGTGTTGTGGACAGGTGGGAACCAGGTCTTAGGATGCCCAGGCATAATGCACCCATGTGAGAAGAAGCCAGGAGACTCTTGTAGAACAAAATGGAAAACTAAAGGGGCAAGGTGAGAGGTGGCTCAATTGTGGTTGATTTTTTTTTCTATCTCAAGAATAATGATTTAAAGAGTATCAATAAAAGGGTTTTATAAACTAGGCTCTTTGGGCTCAAAGCATTAAGGACACACACAAAAAAAAAAAGCATTTGCAGTGAATGACATTTGGGAGAGAACAAGGTTTCCTCTTTATATTTCACTGTTGGCCACAGCCTCCTGGAATTCAGTGCAAAGGGCGTGAAGAGCACAGCCTGGCAGATGGAGTCCCGAAGAGGGCCGGCTTCTTCTCAGGCCACCGTCAGCAGAGTCACTTTCTAAGTTTGGGGATTGAGGAGCAGTTCTGGAAATTAAGTGATTTCTTAAGGAATGAGTTCAGGAGCTGTTGTCTACAGGGTGAAGAAGGTCAAGGAAGACATCTGCTTCTCTTTTCCTTGCTGGCTCCCTCTCCCCTCCCACCTCCCTCTTCCCTCCCTCCTACCCGCAGCAGTTTAATGCCTCAGGGTAAAGCAAGCAGTTGCTATGCGGTTTGACACCAAGAGCTCCACAACAGTTCAACAATAGAAATGTCATTTCTATAATTAACTTCCTAAATGTTTGCAGGATAGTTGATCTAACTTCTTGAGCCTAAGGTAAAGGAAAGATTTTTGTTGTTGTTGTTGTTTCTGGAATTCCAAAAACAAACAAACAAACAAACAAAAACAAACTAAACGCAGTTCCATTGATATTAGGGAAAAAAGAGATTTAGATTATTCATACATCTGGAAAAAAAACCTCTCAGGTTCCTCGTGCAACTGTTTATTTTATGCAGAACCATTATTTGATGATGTGCGTGATAACCAATGACTTCTCTAAAGAGAAGAGAAAGAAGCATGGGCAGGAGGGCAGGAACCCACTAGAAAGAACATGGATGAAGGAAAACTTAATCCATTGGGTGAAATTGAACATTTCAATTGTGTTTCACTTTCCTCTTTCACCCCACTCCCTGAAAACCCAGGAGCAGGGGTGACAAGTCAGGGCACTCAAGGCTGAGATACAATATTTAGGTCTTAATGCCTGTATAATACATTGATTAGGCTTGTGGGTTTTGGTTTTTGTTTTTTTGTTTTTTTTTTTTTTGGTTTTTTCAATGATCTGGCTCTTTTTGCTTATTTAACTCCTGTAGTTCTGATCATTCTTTAGAAATGCAGAATTCTGGGGACACCTGGGTAGCTTAGTCAGTTGGATGTCCTACTCTTGATTTCAGCTCAGGTCATGATCTCATGGTCGTGAGATCAAGCCCCACGTAGGGCTCCATGCACAGAGGGGAGTCGGCTTGAGATTCTCTCTCCCTCTCCTCACTTGCTCATGTACAATCTCTCTCTCTCATTCTCAAATAAATAAATCTTTAAAAAAAATTGGATTATAGCACAGATATTTTGGCCATGTCTACCTTTCTGACCATCCTGGCCAATGTGCCACCTCTTTGGGCATATATTCTGTGGGAAGGATCAAATCCTTCTCATTGAAGTCTGCATTGCTTGCTTCAGATCCCAAAAACACTGTTGAAGCAGACTCTTACAGCTGACATTTTGATTGGATTCATTCTGAGACTTTATTTCCATCTTCCCTCCATATCCTCAATTCCACTGAATGTCCCCAGAGAAGGAAGGAGAAGAAAGATCTAGTGAAAGTGGATCCTCCCACTTTCCCACACCCAGAAAAGCTAGAGCTGGCCTTGCTTGCAGGGATGAGTTGAATGTGGGCATAAGTGGGGAAAGAGAAGCAGGGGTTCTGGACACAGTATGTCCCAGCTGCCCTGAAAAAGGACAGTTTTCCACCTCTAGATACTGCTCTCCAGAAACCCGAGATCGTAGGCACTCTGACCTCAATCTATCCTGGACCTCAGGCACCCCAGCATGGGTCACACCTCACTGCCATTTTCTTGAAGTGCAAAATGCTCTCAAGAGATAGTTCTCTCCCTAGACTGCTTTAAAACACTTGTAGAGGGATGCCTAGGTGGCTCAGTGGTTGATCATCTGCCTTTTTCACAGGTAGTGATCCCGGGGTCCTGGGATTGAGTCCCGTATCAGGCTCCCCCCAGGAAGCCTCTTCTCCCTCTACCTGTGTCTCTGCCTCTCTCTCTGTGTCTCATGAATAAATAAATAAAATCTTTTAAAAAATAAAATAAAAATAGCATAAAACACTTGTTGACAGAAAAGAACAATGTTTCACCAATAAGAGCTGCGATGAAATAAAGAGGCCACAGGGTCAGCTCAGCTACATTGGGGGTGACATACTGTGAGAGGCATTAATTTTATTCCTCTTCAATTTCATACACCGACTGGAAAGCATGAAGGGTTTTAGTGTTTCCTGTTCGATCAGGGACACGGATCCCATGATGACCCAGCTCACCTGTGCTCACCGAGGATGATCCCCACTTTCAAGAGCACCTCTCTTTAAATCAGCCTCTGACTCTTTTCTCATCCCATCCCGCCCTCGATACTCCCAGCTGCTAACGTCATCCTTCCTTTCCAATGTTGTCAATGTTTGGATGACAGCCAATACCCTGTGGGGTCTTGCTCCTCATTGGATGAAGAGTGAGACCAGTTTAAGTCATCAAAGTAACAAACACACTTGAAGCAAGTGTGCCATAATTTGACTACATGATCTGCCCAGTGGAAGAGATGAGTAAAATGTCCAAGGAGTCATGTCAATTAAAAGCCTTTGAAACTCCTTAAACTTCTTTAAAAAAAAAAAGAAAGAAAGAAAGAAATGAAAAAGAAAGAAACTCCTTTAACTTCTTTATCATAAACAGCGCCCCCCCACGCCCCGCCCAGAACAGGTAGATAATGAAGCAGGTACAGAAGAATTCCAAATTACAAAGAAAGCATAAAAATTACTTCCTGCATATTTTGTTTTAGTGTTTGAACAATTCAGATACAATAGAGTACCTAGGGTTCATGATTTTCATTATAAATCTCTAGGCATGTTAAATTCCTAAACATGAAGTCATAAATCTCTAAACATGAAAGATTCACTATTCAAACGTATAAATGATCTCTTTAGACATATTTATCTGAGGAGAAACTTAAAATATATAGTAACAGTACTTAGAATTTCAATATTATAGAAAATCTCTCATCTTTTTAAGGATGTTGAAGATAAAGGGCCAAGATGGCATTTTAAGCCATAATGTAAAATAAACTACACCCCCCCCCCATGATTGTCAATGTCTTACCCTTCTGGTTTTAATAATGCAAAGCAGATTTCATGATAATAAAGTCCATATGAAGAGCATTTTAAAAAATGAAAAAATCATGACAAATCAATTCAGTCTACTCACCCTTTTATATATACTATGGTCCTTAGCCTGGTTAAAAATGGAACAGTAGGGAAAAGCTCTCATAAAATCGAAAATAATTCCCATCCATTACTGGTTGTTTCTTAGCAAATAATTTAGGATATTAGGATTTCAATATCAGTAAATCAAAATGATAAGAATTGGAGTCGATGGGTGAGAAAGGTGGGTTTACACTGACTTGTAAGCTTGCCTTTTAGTTTCATAAATGAGGGCCTATTTTTCCTCTCATTGTCGTCTCTGACCTAGGGCTGCAAAGCTTCTCCAGAGAGGGATGCTTCTTCAGAAGGAACATCAAGTTGCCAGACTTCACAGGTCTCTCTCCTCATCTCACCAACATCTTCACCCATCCCATGTGGCACATGAAGGAATGAGTTTTGTGTTTTCTGTCCTTCCTCTCTCCCTCCTCATCCACCAAGCTAGAGTGTGTGTATACAGCATCCCTAGTCCTGCTGCTCTATGTCCATGTGTTGGGGAAATTACATATGTGTGCCCCATAACTTTGTTGATTTGGTCCAAAAATTTTTTTAATTTTTTTTTATTTTCCTGATAGTGTTCTGAGTTCGAATCCTTGTCAATTTTCTTACATCAGCAGAGATTGTGGTAGACAGCTAATGGTACCCAAAGATGGTCCATACCCTAAGCCCTGGAACCTGGGAGTGTGCTGCCCTATTAAAGAAGGGATTTTGCAGACATAATTACAGATATAGAACTAATGTCGGGAGATTCTCTTGGATTTTCAGCATGGGCGCATCGACTCACACAAATCCTTGAAAGGGCAGACACTCTGGCTACAGTCAGAAAGTGATGTGAGGGTTCTGGAAGCAGGGCCAGAGACATGCATTATGTCTGGCTTTGGAGATGGAGGAAGGGACCAAGGACCAAGGAAGTCAGGGTATCTCTAGAAACTGGAAACAAGTACCCAGGAGAAATACAGCCCTGCTGACACATTGATTTTAGCTCAGCAAGATTCAAATCAGACCTCTGGCATCTAGAAGTATAAGATCATACATTTGTGTTGTGTCAAGCCCCAAGTTTGTGGCAATTTGTAATGGCAGGAATACAAAATACATTGACATATTATTAGCCAGCTCAGGCCGCCATAATGAGACACCACAGATTGGACAGCTTAAATGTAGAAATTTACATTCTTGTAGTTCTGGAGGCCAGAAGTCTAGGGTCAGGGTCTGGCAGGGTAGAGTCTGATGAGAGCCCACTTCCTGGCTTGCTGCCTTCACAATGTGTCTTCACATGGCAGAGAAAGAGAGAGAGAGAGAGAGAGACCAAGCTCCCTGGCAAGTCTTCTTAGGACAATGATCCCATCAGGTCAGGGCCCCACCCTTACTACCTCATTAACCTTAATTACCTCATGAAGTCCCCATCTCTGTGTACAGACACATTGGAGCTTAGAGTTCCCAACACAGAAGTTTTGGAAGAACACAATTCTGCCCACGGAAATTGCCTTTATAATTTTTATTGCTTCTTTTTTCATTTCAGTGTAGTGCTTAAGGGCATGAGGATAAGAGTATTTTGTATTTATAATACCTCCCTTTAACATATCCCTCCTTTAGGGGCACCTTGGTGGCTCTGTCAGTGGAGCAAGCAACTCTTAGTCTTGGGGTTGTGAGTTCAAGCCCCATGTTGATTGTAGAGATTACTTAAAAATAAAATCTTAAAAAAAATAAAGAAGATAGGGGCACCCGAGTGGTTCAGTTGGTTAAGCATCTGCCTTCGACTTGATCTCAGATCATGATCTCCGGGTCCTGGGATCCAGCCCTGTGTTGGGCTCCCTGCTCAGTGGGGAGTCTGCTTCTTTCTGTCCCTCTGCTTCTCCCCCTGCTTATGCTCTCTCTCTCTCGGTCTCTCAAATAAATAAAATCATAAAAATTAATAAATAAAATATTCTTCCTTTAAAAATGTTTATATTATACTTTTTATGCTTTTTATTTTAAAACAATTTCAGACTTACAGAAAATTTATAGAGACAATGCAGAGTTCCCTACATTCTTCGCCCAGCTTCTCTAGCATCCTCTATGTCAACACTACACAAGTGGACTCAGGGAAGGGAGGAGGATCTAATACCATTAGCTCAATTACAGACCATATTAGAATTTTACCAATTTTTTCAAGCAAGGCCTGTTTTCTGCTCCAATACAGAGACTTAACCTACTGATCCACCCAAGTGCCCCTACTGGACAGTTATTTTGTTGAGTCTTCAGTTTGGGTTTGTTGTTCCTTTTATTTTTAAGGGAGGGTCCCCTGGGTGTTTCTCTCATTTGCTGATTTGACTTCTAGTTAAAGGCATGTCCAGAGATTGGGCTAGCCACAGAAAGCCTGAGGTTCCCTCTGCTTCGAGTGGACATTTTGTATCCCTGAAGACTTCCAGGCTGAGTGACACCAAGTTTAGTAGATTTTTGCTTTTTTTCAGGTAGGATTCTTATGTGAGGATCCCTGGCAATTCTACTACTCTATCCAAATGTCTTTAAGCAAATTTGAACCAGCTGGAAATAACTGCATGCCTAAGAGTGAGAGAAATTGCTTCAGTGAATCAACCAAACCTGGGTCTGATTAGTGCATGCATGCCTCATGGAGACAGTGAGCTGGGAGTTGGGGTACAATAATAATAGCTAATAATAGCAAACATTATTTAGTAATTACTATGTGCCAGGAGTTGTGCTAAATGCTGCACATAAATGATCTAATTATCCCTCACAACCACCCCTTGAGGTAGATAGGAAATTGCAGGCCTGAGCAGTTAAATAATTTGCTTATGATCATATAGTTTGGAAGGTATTACAGTCTGAAACAGAGACAATTTGGTGATTAATGAACAGGAGCAAAAAGTGCTATGTAAACCGGGTTATCAGATGAGGGTAGATTGAAGGGGAGAGTTGGGTGGCAGATACATGGCATGAGGCCACTGGAAGAAGACAAAGGAAGCCAGATTCTCTAGGAGTTGAAAGAGTCTTTAGCTATTATTCAGGTTGATGAACTTCCCAGTTGAGATATCCCTGCATTATTCTTCTACCAGATAAATAAACACCCTGACTTAATTCTTTACCAGACTGCTCATTCTGTTTGTGGACAACCAGGACTGTGGAAGCCTTTTTCCTTCTTCTGAGCTCAAACTTGCTTGGTCCTAGATACGCTCTGAAGTTAACAAGATGTGTACAGAACGTCATGTGCACCTGGCAATCCTTCGGGTATTTGAAGATAAAACTAATGTTCCACTTCCCTCTTGTTTCTATTTGTATGTTCTTCATATAATATGATTAACAGTCCTCTCACCATGCAGGTCTCTCTTATTTGCTTAGAAATAGGGAAATATAAGAAGACTATTCAAATATGAATTTGACATGCAAAGCAAGTGAAAGCCATCGTGTAACTAAGGGGACTTAGATGTCGGCCAAAGGAAACTGTAGGGCGAGCACGGAGCAGCCAGTCGAGGGGGAGACCACAAGAGAATCTTGTGTGTACAGCAACAGTCTGGAAAAGCTCAGGGTAATATCATTTCAATAATTATTCCTTTTAAGATTTCTCTTAGAAGAACACGTAACTTAGATTTCCTGAGGACATAATCTGGAGCACATCTGAACATTTATAAACTGGATTTTGCCTGGCACTTAAAATGTTTTCCTATTTAGGAGATGTGATTGGCAAATGAGACTTTTATCTTTTGATGCTATCAACTGATATCCTGGAGCAAGAGCTGGATGATGGATTTCTCTTGGAACACATGACCATTCTGTAATTTTACCATTCTTGCCTTCCCCTCCTTCTTTACTTGTAACTAAACCCCGAAATAGAACTTAAAATGTACTCTCCATTGGTTCTTTTTACACAGCAAACACTGTTATTGCAGATGCCGGAACTATAACTTCTCCTTGAAATTAAACATATAGTTGTGGAAAGAAGAAAATAGCTCTTGCAAATATATTTTAAAATCTTTGGCGTTCACTATATTAAAATTGTGTCTCTTAGCAGGCAAAACAAAACATAGCAAAAGCAGAACAAAACAAAACATAGCAAAGCTTTATGTTTTTTTCCCTTGCCTAATGCTAATTAAATAATTAGTAAAACTTTAGTGTTAAGTACTACTGAGATTCTGGATCAACTGGAAATCAAACTGAGTTATGCATAATTCTCTTCTGACCTTGAATTCTCTTTGCAGCCATTCTGCAAAGTGTCCTGCAATGCTAATGATTTGTGACTATGCCATTTCTCAAGGGCATTACTTGGAAGTTAAAAAAAAAATTACTACCTTTTATATAAGACAATGAGTTATACTTGTCTTTAGAAAGTGAAGCAAGTGATTGGAAATGTCTTGGAGATTTCAGGAGTCAGTGTGAAAAAGAATCCAAGCAGTTAGATCCTTGCGTCTCCTTAAAATTTGTTTGGTCTTTAACAGAAATAGGAATTGATTAAATAATTTCAAGTCTAATAACCAACAGTTTACTCCATTTATGTTTGAAAATGGAGAGATATCTGTATTTAGTAATGGAAATTTTTCTTTACTTACTGGCAGAAATTCTTCAATCTCTTTCCTATGAAATGTGTTTATGTCAAAATTTTATCAGTATAGACATAAAATGAAGAGCTCATCTTAGTAATAATATGGAGCAGAAAAAATGAGCATTGGATGCTATATGAATCCTTTGAAAGGTTTATGGAAAAGAAGACATGCTTGAGACTTCATTTTTCTGGTGTATTTTTAGCAAGATCAGGTGCCATGGCATTTAAATGAAAAATTTGCTCTATGTAATTACTCATTGATCAAAGAAATGACTTAGGTTTGGGGGTGAAGATAGCAAATTCAGTTAAAATGTTCTGCTAAAATACTTCTGAGTTATTTTTTAAGGTATTCATTAAGGCACAGGACCATGATTCTTGGAAACTACGACTTCTCTGTATATCCTATGAGTAATTCAGTTCTATGAGTTTGAAAAAAGTCAGTAAACCTTTCAGAATTGAATTTTCTCCTTCGCTTTTCTGCTGTGTCACTGGTGTGCTGTTTAAACAGTAAGAGCATAATTGTTTTCTGCAGGGACCACGAAGTGTTGGGCCAGCCCTAAGTGGGGTCATGCAGCCACCTCAGTGTCTATAGGAGCATTATATGCACTCAAGTGATGCCCAGGGGCTGATTGGGGTGTAGAAGGAAACTATTGGAGTATTTAATTTTAGTTTTTACTTAAAAATGAAGGAAATCCAGCATATTAAATATAAAATATACTCATTGAACTGATAGCTTGCCTTGCTTTCACAAGACAGTGCTTTTCACGTATAGGCCCTAATGTGTGGTGAAGGCACAGTGGGCTCTTTCTTATTTACTCTTGCCAATACAATTTGTAGGGTAGATGTGAGTAGCTTGCTTGTTTCTGACCTGAAATCAATTCTCTTTCCTGTTCAACTGAAATTTGGGGCAGTGGAGGTGGGCTGTCTAGTAGATGAACATTATTTACTTTTCAAATGACATCGAAAGGAATTGATAGATGAAAGAGTAAACCTTGTCCTTGAGCCAACCTTTGATATTTAAAAACTCCATATAAAACTTCACTCTTTTTCTTATTTTTTAGATAAGAACATTGTCAACATCAAGGAAATACATTTCTTCAACTTTATAAGTGATTAATGCTATTGTGTTGCTAACTAAATTAGCCATTTTGGAGTTCATTTTTAACTTGGTCTCTGATGAGTTTTCTCTGTCTTTTCTCATCATTTGCCCTCTTTCTCTCTCTTTGTTCTGCTTTTAGGGAGACTGTGGAGTCTCAGTGTAGGATTTCAGTGGAGTCTCAGTGCAGGATTGAAGTGAACGTTAGACTCTTGGTAGGAATGTGTACTTGAACATGAAAGGGAAAGGGTATCTTCCCTTTCTTCTGGGAATGGAGTTCCTCTTCAACTTTGGAAGCTCCCTCCTATTACCAATAGAGCTGTCAATCATACATCCCCCAAACCTCCATCAGTGTCATGGTGGCAGACCTGGGCTTAGGCCATAGGCTCAGACTAGCATTTCCTGGAACATAACATAAGAGGGGAACCCTCTATTCACTGAAACCTCTGGTTGTTAGGATCAGGGAAACTTGGAGCATTCAGTAGCCAGCTTTGTACTAGTTGAGGTGGGTTTACCCAGTAATGCCAAGGAATGCCCAGGTGGAGGTCGAAATGTGTCTCTATGTTTGAGTCTCTGTTAGTCTCCACCTGACGCCAGCCACACTGCAGGATTCTCAGTGCCTCCAGCAATTTGATTTCCTAGTTTTGTTTAGACTAGTTTGTGACACTGTGTGCCACATGCTACTAAATTCTGAGTAAGATGGCATCGTATAGAGAAAACCATAGGAACTTAACAACGCTACTACAGAAATGACAATTTCATGGAGTAAAACTCAATATGATAGAATTCAGGTGGTCAGAAGACTCTCAAATCCCATCTCCACTCATTACTTTGTGTTCTTGACCACTCTGAGCCTTAGTTTCCTTGAAAGGAGAGGGAGAACCATCTACCTGACCACACACAGAGGCTGTGAAAGCCGATAAAGCACATGAAAACCTCTATCAACCGTTGGCCCCTGTAGGAATGTAACCTGTTATTACTCATGGGAAGGTCTGATTCCCTGGGATGTGTTATGGTTTATTAGGATGATCTTTCCCCTGGCACTCTGGCAGATTTCCAGAATTGCTGGCACAGGTGAGGCTGTGAGGATATCACAGTTTCTTTGAGACTGTTATCAAGCCCTGACTCATGGCAGATAATCTTCTCCCCATCTGGGGGCATCTTGGAGGGTTCATGGGTACCTGGCTTTCAGTGGAGCTGGCAAGAGCTGATGGACATAAGGTCTTCTTACTTTGGGATGGTTTCTAGTGTGAGAAAATTAAGGAAGGACTCTGTTTATGAGGATATTCTTAGGACTCAGCAAGGCACAGTTGGGATGAACAAGCAGCTGGCACTTACTGTGTGCTTATTCTAGCTTACTGTGAGCTAGGACAGTTGATCACAGAAGATGAGTGTTCTCACTTTAACAGATGGATTAACAAATATTAAGTGGCTCTCTCAAGATCACAACCAGCTACAGAGGTAAGGTCCCCACCTGAGACTGCCCAGGCTCAGTTCCCATGTTGATATTTGTAAAACAAAGACCACCCAGTTCACCTCGTTCTTCTTCCGGGGCAGATGAACAAAGGCACCAGGTAGATGACTGAGTGGGCTATGGTTGTTTCTAGTGTTTCCAGTCCTACACGGAAATCCATTATCATGTCAGAAGTCTCCACAAATCCACAGAGATGTTTGAAGGGGTGCAAAGCTACTAAAGTGTGATCACCATCTTTTAAAAGGGCCGTTTTGACACAGTGTGTACGTGTGTATGTCCATACATACAAACTTACCCACTAAAATGGAAACACAGTAAATCTAAGTTTCATAATTAGGACTACATGATACATAACTCAATAATTAGGATATCAAGTACCCTGAAAAATAAAAATGGTAGAAAACATGGAAAACACTGCTTTAAAGAGACATAATGAGTCCCATTTGGGAGGGAGAAAAACAGACAATAAATCAGTTGAATAAATACAGACCAAAATCTGGTTAGAATTATCTCAAATGAGTTAATAGCCTAATTCAAAATAATATTTTAGGCTTCCAGCCACAGGCTCACAGATTCACTAGGTCTGTCCTCAGCATCAGTTTTCTGAATCTGTTCTGTATTTATTTTAGTGGAAATGAGTGAAGAATTAAGACATAACTAAATTACTTTTCCATGATGCATATGTTACACTAGTGCCATAAAAACATAGTTTCCTCAAAGTTTAATTTATCAAGTGGAGTGTAAGATTAAAATAAAGATACTCTCTAGACATATACAAATATACACATGTGTACACAGACATACATTTACTTCTCATGAAGCTCTCCCTGGTACTCTGGGCAGAGAACAAATTATGTCACCAAGACCAGGATTTGTTTTATAAAATGATTTCTAAGATAAGTAGTTGCTTGAGGATATTCTACTGGCATTCTACCCTTCAAACTCAGGCTTAGCAGGCACAGAATCTGCTTTTTATTGTATAAATCAATTTTAACAATTCCCATACCGATGCCAAGATATGGACTTTAAAGACTGTCACATCTTTTGAAAATATTTAAGAGGACATATACAATATAACATTTTAGGTAAACCTAAGTAGCCTTATGCTCAGCCCTGAAAAGAAGGAAATTATCCAAAGAACTATTTCTAGGGACACCTGGGTGGCTCAGTGGTTGAGCACCTGCCTTTGGCTCAGGTAGTGATCCCAGGGTCCCAGGATGGAGTCCTGCATTGGGTTCCCTGCAGGGAGCCTCCTTCTCCCTCTGCCTGTGTCTCTGCCATTCTCTCTATCTCTCTTTTTTTAAAAGATTTTATTTATTTATTCATGAGAGACAGAGAGAGAGAGAGAGAGAGAGAGAGAGAGAGAGAGGCAGAGACACAGGCAGAGGGAGAAGTAGGCTCCATGCAGGGAGCCTGACGTGGGACTTGATCCCGGGTCTCCAGGACCACGCCCTGGGCCGAAGTCAGGCACTAAACTGCTTAGCCATCCAGGGCTCCCCTCTGCCTCTCTTTCTGTGTCTTTCATGAATAAATAAATAAAATCTTAAAAAAAAGAACTATTTCTAGACATCTTTAGAAGTTACCCAATATTAACATCAGAACTCTTCTATAAGCACTGGCTTTCCTTAATATTAATTGGAAAACCAAACCGGAGAAGGTATTTGCAACCTACACAGCAAAGATTCGTATCTAGAATATATAAAGGACTCTTGTGAATCAACTGGAAAGAGCTTAAATACCTAATAGGGAAATAATGGCCAAGGACACGAAGGAAGAGCCAACAGAGGAATGCTCACCCATGCGGGCCTCCATGGAGATGCAAGGTAACACAGTAGTTTCCTACTTGTCTAATCAACTTGTGGGAAAACAGGAATGTACACACATCCCTGGTGGAATTGTGAATTACTATCACCTCTTTGAAGAGAAACTGAACATTACGGAGGAAAATTGAAGGTGCCAGCAACTTCACTTATGGGTATCTTGTTCTAGGAAAGAATATTCAAGAAGGCATGCAAAATGATCATCATTGCAATGCTGCCCATAGCAGCAGAGAGCAGAAACAATTTACACATCCCTTCTTAGAGTGATGAATAAAGAACAAGGGTATAATCACCAGGTGGGAGAGTGTACAACATATGTAGGACTCTATCCATCTACAACCATGTGGATAATGTGGAAAAACATAATTGAGTCTAAAAGCAAACTATAAAACAGCATGAAAACCTTTACGTAAAATTTAAGACATGGAAGCAGTGGCATATATATTTTGCATATGCATTCTTACATAGATAAGTAACAACAACAAGCATGATACACACCACTATTATATGAGAAGCTGCCACTGGGGAGAGAGATGAGTAAGAGATAGGAAGAAGGACACTTTAAAATGTTGCACTTCACCTCTTCAAACTAAAATGTTTGAAGTAATTTGAAGCAAATGCTGCACAATGCTAGTGTTTGTTTAATGTCTACGGTAAGTCAGTAGGTGTGTGTTATGTTTTTCGGCACTTGCGTACAGGTTTGAAATATTTATGATTAATTAAAAACATAACTAATTGAATATGACTTCAACTTGACTGCACTAAAATATAATGCTTTGACTCTCTTCTTCAGCTTCCCCGTTATGCTTATTTTCCCCAAAGTAAATTCTGAGCAAATCTCGTTCTGATACGATCATAGAGATGAAGTCTTTGCTGCCATTGAGTGAGTGTGTCAAGGAGTGTCAAGGAGTGTCCCTATCCTTTGGGACCCCCCCAGAAAGCTCCTAATCTGTCCATATATGTCAAGTGCAAAGGGAGTTCCAAAGGAGTAAGCGAAGTGACATGTCTATAGATCCTGAGTGGCAGACATCTGTCTGAGCAAGGGACTTAAGGTCTCAAGAAGAGGGAGCATGTGAGGACACATGTGTGAGGTGAAGGTGCTTGACTGGAGGGTTCTGCAAGGTTTATGGGACCAGGGAAGCTGGTGTAGGCACAGGGCACCCCCAGGGTTGGAGACATAAAGGAGCTTCTTCATCAGCCTTTTCAACTGCCGAGTCTGGTACCCAGATCCGCAAACAGCACTGCTGGGGTCAGGGAGCATCGCCTCCATCCAAGCTGGCCTGGACGTGGAGTGCACTCAGGAAACTGAGAGAACTATGACCCTGATTTGAAAGATGAGAGGAGTAGAGGGTAATAGAGCTGAAGTTGATATAGGATGTATATTTTTGAGCACACTCTGCCCACTGTTCCCAGCTCTTGCTGCCGACCTCACAGTCTTCTCCTTGCTTCTCAGGAAGCACAGAAATGGGCTGGCATGTTGTGGTTCTAGCAGTGGCATGGTGGAGTCTCAAAGAGGAGTCCTTAGTTCTGATGGAGGTGGGGCGGTGTCATTGACATTTCTTGGACTGATAGCTTGACACGACACCAGTCATTTCCTGGGTAGAGGGCACACCTCTAAATCGGTGTGCATGATGTCATAAATGCACGAGGTTTCCAGAGGTGCTGATTCTGTCATTGTTCTGATGTCATAAGGCCAGAGGTCTGTACCCCTCAACAAAAAGGGAGCCGGAAATAGTATGAAAAAGAGTCAATAGGTTGCATTTTCCAAATCCGTGTGGTGTATATACAACAAGCCGGAGTCTGATTGCCTTGCGTGTTTGTGAAACAACAAAGAAAACTGAATTTGGAAAATAATTTGGGATATGTCACTCTTTCCCACCCCCTAAAAATGTAGTATATGTTTTCTTCAGCTTTTCACGGTCAAGCTTTTCGTTTGTTCCATGCCCCGTTAGGAATTTAGCTTTTTTGCCGAGCGGGGGAAACTATTCATGATATCACTCCTTTTAAACCAAGGCCTTAGTGTTCTCTTTCAGCCACATATCAAAAGGTAAACAAGTCTAGAAACTTCTCCTTTGAAGATTCTACATGAGTCTGTTGCTGGTTAAATTTCCCTTGCAGAAATCAAACAGGGTTTCCTGTTGCATGTTTACCAAACTCTTTTTCTCCATAAAATACAAATGCAGCACTGCAATTTTCCCATTTGTTAATTTTTCCCATTGAACTCATTCTTTCCCTTTAAATATCTTCTTTCTTGTAGTCTACCTCGTTTAGCGGTAAATACATAGGATTACAAACATTCTTGTCAGATATAAAACATTCCAGGAAATTTAATTTCTTTAGTCATGGATTTTAGTTGTAATGATACTTTGCATTTGTATAACATCTCTGCTATGAGAAATTCAAACCCCCTGATTCATTATCTGGAGACAAGCATTATTATCATAATTTTGCATCCTGTGTAACTGAGTCACCGGAAATGAACCAGAAATAAATCATACCTGGAGTATAACTCGCAGAAGAATGTAACAACAAGGAGAGATGTTTGCATTGTGCCCTGGAAAACTTCACACTGGGTGACAATTGGACTGGCTCACAGTTTAGGGGAGGAGGGTTTCTTGACTGGATCTGGGGTGAGAGTAGAGCACAGAGGGGTGATGGGGGAGCACAGAGACCACAGAGACAGTGAGGAATGCTTAGGGCTGTCGCCGATGCTGGGTGATGCTCCCTAAAAGCCTCTCGCTGACCTTCCACGGTGCCCCTGAGCCTGTCCAGGCAGCACTGGGCCACACTTTCCTGGGCCTGAGAGCCTCACTGGCACTGAGCCAGGGCGCAGCTCCGTGTCTGGGCCCGGCTCCTCAGCCCATGGGAACCACTGTGGTCCTGATCTCAGCTTAATTGCTCGTGGCCCTTTGGACCTGACAGGTCTTTGGTTCTGTCAATATGCCCAGATCTTTGCCTTCACCTGCAGTGATTTTTCTCTAATAAAACCAGTTTACCAACACAGACCTGAGGTTTTTGAAAAAAAGGAGCCAAGAGGAAACCATGATAGGAGGGGTCATCCCTGTACACCCTCCGTGAGGGTGAAGTCAGCCTTGAGCTTCTCGGTTTCCCCAAAGACTCCTCTCCCACTGAAAGTTTAGAGCAGGGCTTTTCTGCCACAGTTTAGTCTACCCTAACTTGTCCAGAAATACTTGGGACCATTGGGATAAATATGTGAATGGGTAGGAGAAGCAAAAGAGGGGAAGTCAAACGATTCTCCATCTGAAAACCTGGAGAGCACACCGCTCATTCCCCACAACGGATGGGGTTCCAAATCCAGGGGGCTTCCAGTTGCTTCCATTTGTAGTCTGTATTTCAAAGGAGAAATCCATAAATGAGGTCTCTTCTAGCAAGAAATGCACACTAACCAGTTAGCTCTTGAAACTGAAATACTCATCACGAGTAGAGAGAATGCTATCTGACCAGCAAAAATTGTATAAATTGAGTCAGTGTATTAAAAAAGGGGGGGGGGCAGCCCCGGTGGCGCAGCATTTAGTACCGCCTGCAGCCTGGGGTGTGATCCTGGAGACCCGGGATCGAGTCCCGTGTTGGGCTCCCTGCATGGAGCCTGCTTCTCCCTCTGCCTGTGTCTCTGCCTCTCTCTCTCTCTCTCTCTCTCTCTCTGTGTGTGTGTGTGTGTGTGTGTCTCTATGAATAAATAAATAAATAAATCTTAACAAAAAAAAGGAGGGGGTATCTGGAACACCTGAAACACTAGCTATTCAAGTGAGTGCTTTCATAAAAAAGCAGAATGTAACCTCCTTGGATCACTGACAAAGGGATTTTTGCCACAATTCAGCAGTGGATTCTTGTACCATGAATTTAGAGCAAGTGACTGGGATCTTGAGGGGCTTTCTTATTTGGCATCTTGGCATTTTATACGATTAGCAGCAGCCTCGGCCAGGGAAACTTTGACGAAGACGGTGGGTGAAAAAGAGCCAGGAAAAGAAGAACCTGCAAATGTTTTGCCTCTGCCTCTTTTTTTTTCCTGATGTGTATCGAACATAGTACAAGAAAGTCTCATGAGAACTTCTGAGAAGGAAACATACCATGTCTGTCACTAAAAGAGAAAAAATGTCATTGGGCCAGTAAGCATTGATTAGAACAATGAGAACTTCCTGGTGCCAAGAGTCAGAACAAATGTGTGAAAGGGGATGAAGGGACATTACCATACTGCGCCTTTCACAGGAAAATGCTAAATAAACGGAGGGATTCATGTCAATATTTGTGTAAGGAAACATGGCTCAGCCCAATTCTAAGGCAGGCTACAAAAAAAAAAATTCTTGAGAAACTCTGTACAGTATTCACAATAACAACAAAAATAATACACTTGGAGTTGGGGGTGGCCATTCTCATGGTAATGAAATGTGTTTCAACACTGATCCCTTATTGTGAGCTCCAGGGCGACAAGTCTCGGGGCTCTGGTCAAAGGGAGGCAGGGCCCTGGCCCCCGCGAGCATTGTGTGTCCCCACGCCTTTGTGTGTTTCAGCTGGGAGGTTCCCAGGTTCTCAATGGGCAGGCAGGGCACACAAAATTAGGAATGATTGCAGCTTCATTTACCCACGACACCGTTTATGAACAGCGAATTATTACTTGCTGCATGTTTTATTTGTTGGGGTCACTTTCAGCAAAAAGTTGAGCACATGGAGCCACGTATAGGGCAGCTATGGCTCTGGTCAACCCAGTAGGAGGAAAATTGTAAGCATTATTGAAATGGAATCGGACAGTGCCTGCTGTCAGAGGGCACAGCCTCCCACGTGCGTGCTCCCAACCCCCCTTTGGGGAAGTTGCTTGCATCATCTAGCTGGTGTCCCCTCTTCTCCACCTCCACCCTCCTTTAGAAATAGGCATTTGGGTCTGGAAGGAAAATGCGGTAATACGCATCTTTGGTCTGAGGTTTTTCGAGAGGTTCCTTCATGGGGGGGGGGGGGGGGGGAGGGGAAGAATCCAAAGTGGAAAGCAGAGAAATCCAGAGGAAAGAAAGAAAAAAAGCTTTCTCCTTTCTCTTTAGCAACAACAAAGAGAAAGAGTGTGTGTGTGTGTGTGTGTGTGTGTGTGTGTGAGAGAGAGAGAGAGAGAGAGAGAGAGAAGGGAATAAGACTCTTTTCTATTTTAACACTTTAGTGTATAATGGCATATGAATAATATCATTTTTCTGCCATTTATTCAGATGTGAAGGAACTCAGTGAATAATAATAGCTGCTGTCAAAGGTATTTATATTTAAAAGGTCTTTATGTAAAATTTTTTCTTCCTTTTTTTCTTTTTCTTTTTTTTTTTTGTCAGGACTGATTTTTCTCTAAGAGAATCCCACCATCTCCTAGCAACCAACCTGGCCATCTTTTTGAATAGATGCTGCATTTACAGTGGGTGCGTAACCTTTGTGGGGAGGCATTTGCAAATTTAGCAGTCAGGACTCATATGCATTCAAAGCAAGTTGTTAAACTGATCCCAGAGTCAGGCTGGTGATAGAAGTCTCAGGGGGTCTCTCTCAGCAGCACCGCACACATGCGATGTGCAGAGTCCTCTGTTGCCCAAGGCTTGAGTGTTCTGCAAATGGAAACCGGGCCCCTTAAATAACCTGGTCACAGAACTTTTATCTATTTAAAAAGAAGAAAAACAAGTCAACCCAAGGAAATACAAAGGTTTTGCTTTGCAAATTACTCTACTAATGGAAAGATTATCTCTCAAGAAAGAAAATGTCTAGCAGGAGTTCATTTATTTAAAAAAAAAATTGTTTTTGAAAAAGAGTAATGGCAACATTTGAAATTCAATCATCTCTCTTTGCCACTGTTTTCATTATTTGTAATATATTAATGTCATTTTCATTCTTTCTAAATCTTACAGTAGGGACTTTCCGCATATTCTAAAAAACATCAGCTAAGGCTCCTAATCTCTCTCTGAGATAAATATTGTAATAACCAAATTATAAATGACTCATCTGAGACACAAAATTCATAGAATGAGAGAAGATAGAGACAGGGGCAGAAATGGTTTCCTGTGACTTCTAGGCCTGAGAGGAGTTTAGCAGCAGAAAAGATACTATCATGACAATGAAAGGCAAGGCTTGTTTCAGGTAAATATCGCACCCTCTTTGAATGAGGAGATGGTGTTAACAGAGGAACACTTAACTGAAAATTCTCTTAAAAATGCACCTTAAGGAACCAGATTTCTGTGTGTGAAATACTCCTAGTGTAAAACAAAACAAAACAAAACCAAAACAAAACAAAACAAACAAAAAGATCTCCATTGCCGCTGGAGGCTTTGTAAGAGGAGAAGCCCTGGCTGCTTTGTCCCAGCTCCTGCCCCTGGCTAATGACTGGAGGCCGTTCTGCCATCCTACTTCCTCCTTCATCTTCGGGCACTTTCTCCTTCTGCCTTCTCAGGTTTCTGCCTCTTTTTACCATCCAGACCGGAAACACTCAGATAACCGGATAGGATTCTTGTTTGTATCTTGACTTGTTTTCATTTACAGCGCACTCACCTTCCACAGAGCTGTGCATTTTAAGGCTTCTCTTCCTTTGCTCCAAAAGGATCTTGGCTCCGTTATCAAGACATTTTCAGAAATCTAATAACGGTCCTTGGAAATTTCTGGGGTGCTTTGCAGCTTCACAGGGACTTTGGCTTTGTCTCATTGATCTTCATTGATGTTGTAGAGGCACATACTATATTTCATACCACCACCATTTTTATGACTCGGGAAACTGAGCTTTGGAGGAATGACTTGATGTACTCCAGCTCGTACAATTAGCACTACAGTTAAGGAGCACGATGACCCTGTAGAAATTATTTGCTCTTACCCCGAGATCCCAATACTTTGCAAAAAAAGGTTGGAAAGATACTTCTGGAGGCAGACATTAGGTGAAAAGTTGGTGAGGATGCGGAGAAACAAGAACACTCCTGGACTGTTAGTAGGGATGCAAACCGGTACAGCCCCTGTGGAAAACAGAAAGGATGTTCCCCCAAAAGTTAAAAATACAACTATCCTATGATCCAGTAACGATACTACTTGGTATTACCCCCCCAAATAAAAAACACACATTCAAAGGGATATATGCATCCATATGTTTTTTGCATTATTATTTACAAAGCCAAATTATGGAAACAGCCCAAATGTGCACTGATAAATGAATGGGTAAGGAAGTGGTGTGTGTGTGTGTGTGTGCGTGTGTGTGTATGTGTGTTTTACATATGTATAATGGAATATTACTCATCCATGAAAAAAGAATGAAATCTTGCCATTTGCAACAAAGATGGAGCTAGAAAGTATAATGCAAAGTGAAATTAGTCAGTTAGAGAAAGATAAATACCCTATGACCTCACTCATATGTGGAATTTAAAAAACAAAACACTTGAGCAAAGGTGGTGGAGGGAGACAGAGAGACAAAGCAAGAAACAGAATCTTAACTACATAGAACACACTGATGGTCTCCAGAGGGGAGGGCAGCAGGGTGGCGGGGAGGCGATGGGGGATGTAGGGGTTGGGGATGAAAGAGTGCAACTGCTGTGATGAGCATTGAGAAATGTATAGAATTGTTGAATCACTATATTGTACAAGTGAAGCCATTATAACACTGGATGTTAACTGTACTGAAATTAAAATTAAAAAATCACAAAACTAAAAAAGTATTTAGTAGGTGTATAGTTAGCCTAGGTTTGTCGAGGAACTGATCTGCTCCTTTGGAGGTCACCAAGATGCAGGGAGAAAAGACAAATCAGATTTCCCCCTTCCAGATGCCATTGGCGTGGAGAGACTGTGAGTACCTCTCCTGTTGGAGGAGGCCGGCTGGCCCCAGCCCAGATGCTGGTAGAATCTGCAGTTGGTTCCTCTGTCCCTAGACTGATTATCAGCATCATGTGTAGGCTCAGAAGTGCCCTATTAGGTCTCACTCCAGAACCAACTGCACCAGAATCCCTGGGGGATGTTGCCCAGAAATCTGTTTTCACAAGCCCTCCGGCCCATTCTTGTGTGAGCACCACTGCTCTGTACTCCTTCCCCCTCTTACTCCTGATTAGAGAGGGAGCCTTCATTCTTAGCAGCTGAAATCCTAACCCTAAAAAGACTCTCTCTGTTCTTTGTTCCAAGATTGCCACGTGTCTATGTAGCTTCTTTTCTGGGAAAATTTGTTTTTGCTCATACTTAGAATTGATTATGTCCTCTTAACTAACTTTCTAAATGCACTTGTTTTACTCCTAAAGTCTTTTTTATCTCCAATGTGAAATTTCTAATTGTGTGTCGAAATATAATCAGTTCCCAGGTTTCTGAAAGATATTTTTTACCTTTTCAGAATTGAAGTGCAAAGAGAAAGGAGAATGGTTCTGGAATAAAACGGAATTACAGAAAATAAATTAGAAAGGAAAATGTTTTGAAATGTATGTTAGATATTGATATTGATTTGTTCTGGGAGTGTCTGCGCAGTTCTTACACAGGATGCAAATAGATGACCTGTATAAGGCTCTCATAACCGCAGAGCTGACTCTGGCTGCCTTCCTGTAAATACGAGACAGTGGATCGATTCAGTTAAGAATCTAGTTAATTCAGAGAGAAAAATAGGATTGGTTATTTGTGGTTGTTAGGTTAACCTTCCCACTCACTCACTTAATTGCACGAGACAGTCTCTTTTAATGAACTATTCTGAGATCCTAGAAAAGATTCAAAAATTATGTCATTACAATTGACATTATCAGCTGTCCCAGTCATTACAATGTTTAGAAGACATACTATTTTATTCTTTTTAGACTTCATTTAATCCTGAACACACATGTACACACACTCAGATAAACTGCCCTTTTTAGTAAATGTGTCACAAAGCTTTGTTTCCAACGATGGAGGAAAATAAGACATTTATCACATTGTTTTCCTCCCACTTAAAAGCTTTCACACAGGGCAAAACCAGATGGGTGAGCTGGGCAAAGGGAGGGCAGCTCCGCGGGGCGAAGTGTGCTCAGCAAAGATTTCCAGAGTAAATGGTCACTCCAATAAAGTTTCTGATCTCTGTCCAGACATCTTCAACTCAGATAATAAAATGTGGGTGGAGGGGCAATCTGAATACAGTTTTCTGTGTAATCAAAAAGCATATAATTGAAGACTGAACTTGGGCTATCGCCCTATGTATTGTTTCTATGTTGTTCTATTTTAATAGCTCCATATGGAGACAATAAAGCGACAAGACAAATAGTCTGTTGGTAAGTTTTAGAGCTTCTCTCTGATGCCTATTCATTCTCTCCCGTCAAGTCACCAGTCACATCCCCCATTTCTCCCCCGATTTATAGAATTTGAACAAATACATTTTTCATTTATACCTAACTGGCAGCCTGGCCGAAAAATAGCACAGATGCCCCTAAGAACTTTTTCTTAAGTAGCTTTTCTCTTAGAAGAGGGAATAGTGACTCAGCTGGGTTAAGGAGAGACAGAACTTAGATATCTTTATTTATTTATTTTTTTTAAAGATTTTATTTATTTGTTCATGAGAGACACACAGAGAAAGGCAGAGACGCAGGTACAGGGAGAAGCAGGCTCCCTGCAGACAGCCCGATGTGGGACTCGATCCTAGGACCCTGGGATCACGACCTGAGTCACCCAGGCATCCCAAACTTAATTACCTTTATTTATTTATTCTTTTTACTTAATTACCTTTAAATGATACTTTTTATTTACTCCTTCTCAGGGTCCATTTCAATTTTATTTTTAGGTTGCTGACAAGCATCTTTGTTTAGCTTCATGTTAACCTCACTGCTATCTTTGGTTTCTTAAAATGCAGGCAGTTTTCTGGGCATTTTATGAAGAAAAATTTTATCCTGATTTTCAGGATACGGCGACTTTAAAAAAAAGAGAAATAATTGAAAATACTTCAGGGAAAAGTGTTCATTGTGGTATTCGATCTGATTACTTATCATCATCAAGGCTATTTATAGTTTTCACTTTTCTTCATTAATGTGCTACCTGGCAATGCAAAATAGCTAAATTCGTGATTTCAGTTGCGAAGAAGATGATTCTGGATGTGAAGAGAACTATTCTGGAATGAGCTAGAATGAAAATAAAACACTTCAAAGATCAAAAGAACACATCGAGTGTCTCTGCCAGCCGAAGTAATTGTGAAGTTGTTGAGTTCAACAGTCTGGAAAAGAGATTTTTTATTTATTTTATTTTATTTTATTTTATATTTTATTTTATTATTTTAAATATTTTATTTATTTATTCCTGAGATACACAGAGAAAGAGGGAGAGAGGCAGAGACACAGGCAGAGGGAGAATCAGGCTCCATGCAGGGAGCCTGATGTGGGACTTGATCCCAGGTCTCCAGGATCACGCCCTGGGCTGAAGGCAGGTGCCCAACCGCTGAGCCCCCAGGTGCCCCTGGAAAAGAAGTTTTAAGAACAATGGCCTTGGGGCATCTGGGTGGCTCAGTTGGTTGAGTGACATATTCTTGGTTTCGGGTCAGGTCATGATCTCACGGTCATAAGATTGAGCCCCACATCAGGCTCTGCATGGAATCTGCTGAGATTGTCTTGCCCTCTCCCTTGGCGCCTCCCATTCGTGCGCTCTCTCTCTCAAACAAATAAAAAATCTTTAAATATAAATAAAAACGATGGTCTAATGGCTAGACAGAACTCTGCCTTGCCATTCAACAATGTGCGTGGCTTTCCAGTCCAACGTGGAGAATTCTCAAGGTAGAATCTCCGCAGCTTCTTTGGTAATCATTGTTCTGCTAATTTTCTTCCTTAATGGACTCAGAAGTATAACAGAGATGTCACTGTCACTATCAGGATTTATCATTTTTCCAGTGCCAGGGAAGCTGGTTCCTTTATTATATCTTTACAGGTGCGATATAATCAAGCGCCAAGATTGTTAGTCCTACTGTAAGAGTACAGGCAACTTGCCCCACACTGTCTCCTTGAGCTCAGTAAATAACTTGATAGAATCACTTGAGAAGCAGTCCTAATTCTTTTCTCTCTTTCTCTATCCACTTCTAAGTCATCCCCAAATCCTCTATACTCTCCTAGGCAGCTTTCCAGTCTTTCACCCTCATATATTACATATTTTCACCATCCCCAGTTTTGCCATCTTTGGCTGAAGCCATGGCAGTCCTACCTCTTTCTTCATCTCAGTTGACTTGTCTGTCTTCTAGTCCTAAAGCTCTTCATTGGCTTCCCTTTGGATAAACTCCAAACCCTGGAATAAGTTTAAGTGGCCCTCCGTGCATGTTTCTAACCTCAGCTCTACCCGAAAAGCTGGATTCCACTCCCCCCATGGACTTCCGTAGCATCTAGCTCTCCTTCATTGTAACGACCGGCCTTTTGTATTGTCCCTGCTCACTCCCCTACGGTCTGTGCAGAGTCTGTGAAGATGATGTATTCCCACTGCCTGTGACCCAGTCTATAGTAACTCCTGAAGCCATCTAATGATTGGTAGAAGAGAATTTTAGGCTGGGGAGTGATGAGGGATGGCTTCAAGAATGATCTAGGACCTCACGTATAATACATTTTGCCATCATTTCTTGGGTTTAAATGATAAACCATGTTTTTACTTAGTTCCCTGCCCTCCTGACATTCCATTCTTCTACTTTTGTTATTAATCCCTTGGGACAGCAGGCAAGTGAAGATGCAGGCTTGACACTATTCCTGCCTCCCAAAGAAATTTCACACAAGAATGAAGTCCACGCCAGCAAGAAGCATTGCTGAAACATGGAGAAAATGGAGCCCTGCATCTCATATTATGAAAGCTAGAATCTTCTTTGAATTCATAATTTATGTGACTCAATAATTTTCCTTAAGTTGCACAGTACCTATCCCAGACCTGGAGGTGGTAGGATCTAAAGGTCAGGGAAAGTATTCCAGTGGAAGTGATGGTCGGGTTGAACTGTGAAAGAGGAGCAGGGGGTTAGAGCTACGTAGTTGTTGGGCAGGGGGGGTTGGACAGCTGATATCCTAGGCAGATGGAATATCATGTGGGACAGTATAAGATAAGATGTGCTCTAGAAGCCAGAGGAAGTTAATGTACAGAGGTGATACTGAGAGAAAAGGACAGAGAAATGTTAGGTTACATAGGGTCATATAAGCCACTTTAAAGAATTTTAGGTTGTATATTTGAGTAACCAGGAACAACTAAGGGATTTTAAGTGGCAGTGGGCAAAGTCATACTTGTGCTTTAGAAAGATAATTCTAGAAAGTGGGATAGAAATGGTCAAGAAGAGAAGTTGTAAAAGCAGTTGAGACACTTAGAATTCTGGAGAGAAGGTACTGAGCATAAGTACACCACTGGGTGCAGTTGACAATCACGTAGCAAACAGAATAGATACCACTTGTCAACGTCCATTGGTTTGTAGGGTGATGGAAAGGAATAGAAAAGAATCAAGGTGCTGCCCGGCTTGGGCAATTGAGTTGATAGTTATATCCCTCACCGAGCTATAATAAGTTTCATGTTGAGATTTGTGGATGTGAGTGCTAATTGGATATCCAAGTAGAGCTGGTGTCCATTGGGCAATTGGCTCTGTAGGTTTGGAGTTTGGGAGCTCTTTGGCTGATAGTCATCAGAAGAGATAGAGTTATTAAAATTCTGGAAAGAATGGGACCAAACAGTGAGAGTGTTAGAGTGAAAGGAGAAAGCACTTCAGGACAGTAACTGGAGAGATTTCAATATTCAAAGGGCTGGCAGGACCAGTCAGAGAGATAGGAGGAAAACTAGATTTTTGGGGGAAGGGTCATGAAAGCCTGAAGAAGAGGGAGTGGCCACCCCCACTATAGCACACCAGTAGTGACAAAGTACAAAACAAATTTTTATGAGAGTGATTTCAGCAAAGAAGTATAAGGCAGATTTTAGTAGGCTGAAGACTACGTTGAAGATGAGGAGGAGGGCTAGACTCATGTAGACCACACTTCCAGAAAATTCATGTATGAGAAAGAGGAATTTGCTAGAAAAGAAGAAGATTTTGTAGTTAGGTCTCCTCAGTCTCCTCTCCTTCTTGACATTTTTTAGAACTAGCTGGCATGGACGCAGGCAAACACTGGGGTTTGAAGGAACAGAATAACAGAATAAGCAGCCCTGCTGTTGATGATGGGGAGGGGGCAGAGCCACATGGGGAGGGGCCACCCTGGGGATGAGATTCAAGAGGCATAGTTAGAGGAAGTGGTATCTTTTCATAATTATGTTTTCACGAAGATGACCAAAGATGCCTAGCAGATCTCTGGTGAAGGGGACGGCCTTCAGGAACTGGTGGAGTGAGGCAACGTTCAAAGACACAGAAACAGTCTGGAAGACTGAAGCACAAGGGTTTCTTGGAAGGCTGGGCGCACTTGTAGGTTGTTTGGCTTCGTGGAGAGCTGCTCTACCTCTCCATGCACATTCTCTCTGAGGGAGGAGAGGAGGTCGCCTCCTGAGAGGATGGGCCAGAGGAGGTCTGTGGAAAACTGGAAAATCTCAAACGGCCTCTGTGGTGGTTGGAGAGGGAAGTGCCACGTTCTGGCCATGCTGTTCAGCATGACCCACGCCAGACACAGACCCTCACACAGTTTTCTCGTGAAGAAATGTGGCCTTGGCAGCCAGAGCATGGTTCCTGGAAGGAGGCCTATTTGAAATGTTTGCCGAACCTCCTGGGTGAGTTGGTCAGGCTGTCACCTCCTTGTGACCCTGTCCACGCGCCGGCTTCCTTCTGCCTCCCAAGCCTGAGCACCAGGAGGGCAGCAGGCCCTGGTTCTGAGGGGGCAGCTTTCTTCCTGTTTCCACTGCCCTAGACCCCGGCTCCTTTCCAAGTCATTCTAGTGAGATACAATGCGTCCTGGAAAAATACTAGGAAGCCGGGAATTTGAAAACAAGAAGGTCGGGTGACCCAAGAACCCCTCTCAGTGGTGGATTCTGACAAAGTGTGAATGCTGCCCAGGAGTTCCCCAGAGCCGGAGGAGCCGGAAGGGAAATCCTCCAGAGGACTCTTGGAGGCTTCTAGAACTCCCCAGCCTGAGGTCTTCAGCCATTTCCTTGCTTCAAGTTATGAGCAGTATATTTTGTTGTTGTTGCTGTGTTGTTGTTTTTTTTTTATGGTGATGGCAAATGTGTGGGCAGACAATCTCCAAACAAGCTTCCGACCCCTCATTAATTCGTAATACAGTCAATTGTTGTCACTAAATATAAAACAATTTACCTGCACTTAGAAAGGAATTGGCCCAGTACACTGTGTGACCACAGGGCATTTGTCTATGCCACTTCCCCCCGGCTGACTTTTCTGTTAAAACCTTCCCGCTGGCCTGCATAAAGAGAGGGTACAGCAAGCAAAACTTGCAGCTCCCCCAAGCAGTCCATGGACTTGGGTTCAGGATTAGCTGTTTGCTTTCCCCGCCATGGCCCACATGACCCCTCCTTCCTCGTCTTCGCTCAGCACAAACTGGAGGAGCAAACTTAGTGTGGCTTTCCAGCTATTCTTGTACTTGAAATAATATAGTCTTAGGCACTACTACATGCATCCGAGATTTGTCTCGATGTGGTCCATTTATTTTAATTTGGGACTGTCAGTGGGAAAAAAAAGAAGTAATTAAACTTGTGACTAGCATAGAAAACCATTTAAGCCCTAAAGTTACAGCCTGATCCCGACTAGTTTCACTATATTTCTTTCCACGTGTCAGATCAAAGTCCCAACTCCTAAAACTCAGCCATACTTTAATTAATTACTTCACACAGTGAATTTGCAAATTATAGTTCTATGTGATTTATGTCATTTTTAGCTTCAGTCAGATTTTGGGAAGATGGGGGCTGCTCTCTTCACTGAGCCAGTCAGCCTTTGCCTTGGAGAAAGCATGTTTTAAAATTGCATGACCAAGTTATACGTGAAGGTTTTCAATCATCTGTTGCATCTTACTAGAATGGAGAAGAAACCTGTTATTCTATGTGGAGACCAGACTTGAAGATTATAGATTGCTTTGTGGTCTCCGCAAGTTCTCTGGGCTGTGCCTCACTTTTTCTCATGTGCTTCCGTTTCTCTCCGACGCCTGAGTAACTCACACAGGGCACACCGAGCATTGCTTTCAGGCTCCTCCTCCTTCTTCTGTCCAGTTTCCTGTAGAGATAAATGAGGGTAAATTTATTTGACATTATTTAAATGTTTTTTTTTCTCCAGAATTAAACCTGGTGGTTGAGTTGGACAATTTGCTGTCATTGTTTAAAGGTATTTTAATTTTTTCTTCTACTTTCTTCATCCTTTTCTATTTATTTTTCTTTTTTTTTTATTTTTCTTTTCTTTCTCTCTTTCTCTCTCTTTCTCTCTTTTTTTTTTAACCAATAATTGGATGGGATGTCTCTCAGAAATGGTTTGCCATAACTTGCCCTGTGTCCTTTTGATTATGAAATAGAGAAAGGCCCTTCCCTGCTTCCCCAGCCCAGATCCTTTACTGAGAAGGGAAAAGCCACCTGTCTGTCACCTCAATCCTTGCTCGGGGAATGTGGTTTCAGGTAGGGGCTGACAGCCCCTCAGCCCCTGCGCTCTAAAAATACTTGCTTAGTAGGGACTCTGCTCATGTCCCAGGGAGTCTGGGGTCTTGATTTTCAAAGAGCTGAGACGTCTCATGGAGCAGCTGCCTCAGACACTGGTGACTTGGCAAAGTCGGAATGGAAAAATCCTGAAAGTAAAGATCTTTCAAGAGATTGTCAACTGCTAGCCAGGCAAGAGTTGGAGCACATTTACAACAAGTCACTAAGGTACATATTTATAAATGGAATAAACCAAGGAACTTGGGTCTCAAAATAAATATGTCAGCACACGTAGTCTTGCATTCATTAAAAAAACAAACCCCACAACTGTGATCTCAAGATCATAAATATTAATATTTTCCCTTTTTATTTAAAATTAAATTCATGACAGAGTTGTTACCCATATGGCCAAGAGAGAATAATATTGTCAAAAATATTTAATAACATCTTCTTTATTATGAAAGTGATACAGACTACATTACAGCAAATACAGAAAACAGAAGGAATAATCTGCTATAATTCTACCTGCCTTATAAAACTACTAGCTTTTCTAAGTGTCTTTCTTTCTGGAAACTTTTTCTTAAGTGCATATAAACTTTTACATTATAATCAGAGTTGAAATGTATTTTTGTCTGTTACTTCCCTCTGTATCATAAACATGTTTTATATTCTGGTCTGCATATTATTTCAGTAGATATACTGTAATTTACTTAACTATTTCACTATTTGGGGATATTTAATTTTTTCCTGTTTTTTTTTTTTTTTTTTTTTTTTTTAGTATCATAAATAATATTAGAATGAACAACCTGGGGCATGCAAATATTTTAGGTTAACTTTTTAAGTTGGATTCCTATAAGTGCAACTCCTGGGGCAAAGTTCTTGATATAGATAATTATTTTTTTGTAGAGAGTTGCACCAATGAATAATGTCAAGAGCAATATATAAAATACCAACCCTGTTGCACTTTGGTTGACATTTTGTTGTTATAAAAACTTATTTTTATTTGAATATGACGAACCTATAGTGTTGTATTAGTTTCAGGTGTACAATATAATGATTCAATAATTCTGTGTGTACTCGGTGCTCATCACAGGAAGTGCCCTGTTGATCCCCATCACCTAGCTCACCGTCTCTACCCCACTCTCCACAGGCAACCACCAGTTTGTTCTCTGTATTCAAGAGTCGTTTTTTTTTTTTGTTTGTTTGCCTTCTCTCTCTCTCTCTCTCTCTCTCTCTTTTGTTTCTTAAACCCACATATGAGTGAAATCATATGGTACTTGTCTTGTTATTATAACTTAAAAAGACGATTTACCAATTTATTAGCAAAAAAGCTTTTCGTCGGTATTTATATCTTTGATTAATTGTGAGGGTCTGTATGTTTCCTGTGTAACTTAGCGGGTGGTTGTAGTTTTGCCTCCCTGAATTATCTATCCACTTAGCTATACGTTTCCAGATGTCTTTTATTCATCACCTCTCTTCCCATTCCAATGATTAATTTCCCACCCTCATCTTACTGGTATGTTTGCTTATTCCTTTTTCTTGAAACACATTCTTCATTTGGCCTCTCTCGCACCACCTTCTCCTGTTTTCTTTTCTCATTGGCACCTTCCTTTCTCTCCTTTTTGGGCACCCCTTCCTCTATTGCACCTCCAAGATTTGGGGTTTCTTTTTGCTGTACACTCTTCTCACTTGCCACCCTCTTGTTGGATGATTTCATCCATCCCCATGGCTATAAATATAATTCATGTATAGATGACTTATATATTCATCCAGATAGTTCCTCTGACTCATATTTCTAATTATCTACAGTATGTCTCTAACTAAACATTTCAGAGTTAACACCTCTGAGGCCTAACTCCTAATTTTCCCCAAAATCTGTTCGTCTCCATCACCCTCATCTCAATGATGGCATCCCACCCACTAGGTTGCCAGGCTAAGAAACTCTGGCATCCTCATCTCCTTCCTGCTTTCCCTTCTGCTCGGCTGGCCAGCCCCGCAGCGCTGCCTCTGCACCTGTCTCCTTCCCCCTGCACTCCCACCTCCAGAGTTTAGGCCATTGTCACTGGCCTGGACCATCGCAATAATTTCTGGCTAGCTTCCTGTCTGCTCCACATTTCATTTGTCACTGTGCAGCCAGAATTTTGTTTCAAAAACAAAATTAGATTGTGTCTCCCTTGCTTATTATGCTTCAAAAGCTTTCCATCGTGCTTATAATAAACTCCAGATTCCTTGATCTAGTCTGTAAGACCAGGCAGGATTTGCCCCTGCCTGCTTTAGCAACCTTCTTTCTTGACTCTTCTCTTTTTGCTGTCCAGCCTTCTTGCTGTCCAGTGACCTTCTTGCCCTTAAAAAATTTTTTTCTTAAATTTTATTTGAGAGAGAGAGAGAGAGAGAGGGAGGGAGGACGGGGGAAGAGAGGGAGAAGGAGAGAGAATACCAAGCAAGCTCCATGCTCAGCACAGAGCCTGCCCCACACAGGGCTCCATCTCATGACCCTGAGATCATGAACTGAGCTGAAAACAAGAGATGGATGTTTCACCGACTGAGCCACCAGGTGCCCCAAACCCCTTGCCTTTCCTTAGGCATGCCCAGCACTGTCCTGAATCAGGATCTTAGATGCTCCTGGATTCTGTGTTCCCTGAACCCTCAGCTGGAGCTTAATTCTGCTTTGCTTTAATGCTACCTTTTCAGAGAGAATTTTCCACACTTCTCTATCCAAAATATTTTCCCCATCCTTTTAATTTCTATGATAGGATTTGTTTCCTAGGTAACCCTCACTGCAGTTTGAAACCATACTATTCATCACTTTACTTGCTCTTTCATTCTGACTATAAGCTCCATGGGGCAAGGATTATGTCTGTGTATTCCATTGTGTGCCAGCACTGACACAATATTTGGTAGGATGTAGGGCACCTGGGGGCTCAGTGGGTGAAGCATCTGCCTTCAGTTCAGGTCATGATCCTGGGGTCCTGGGATTGAGCTCCACATCGGACTCCCCACTCAGCAGGGAGTCTGCTTCTCTCTCTGCCCCTCCCCCACAGCTGTCCATGCTCTCTCTCTCTCTCTCTTTCTCAAATAAATAAATAAAATCTTAAAAAAAAAATACCTGGCACAACGCAGCACTCAGTACACTGAGTAGATGTGCACCACCAACATACTTTAAAGATTTTATTTTTAAATGTATTTATCTATCTATCTATCTATTTTGGGGTGGAGAAGGGCAGAGGGAGAGGGAGAGAGAGAATCCCAAGCAGCCTCCACACTGAGCATGGAACTTGACGCCGGGCTTGATCCCAGGACCCCAAGGTCATGACCTGAGCCAAAACCATGAGTCGGTCGCTCAACCAACTGAGTCACCCAGCTGCCCCAGATGTGCACCAACAACATTCCACACTATCTTTGGACAGAAAGGACTCACTGAAAGATTCTGATGACTGGATGGCAGTTTGGGAAGATCATCCAGCAGAAACCCGGAAATGAATTTCGGAAGTGTGACATTGGAAACCAGGTGACCCAGTGAGGTAGCTCTGGTGGCCTCAAGGCTAGAGATGAGAGTCTACCTAAGGACATAAGACATCTCATACACTAAGGACAATGCTGAGTGCAGACACTGGAGTCCCTTCAGGTGACAACCAGCAAACTGCCTCGCAGGAGCAGATGTGACAGATGGGTAGGGAGAGAAGATTAATTGCTTACAGTTGCAGACAGAATAGGAGAGCCGAGGCCAGCAGGGCTCAAGTGTTCTTTTGGATGCTTGGCTGTGAAGGAAAGGAGAGGCAGGGTGGGAGAGAGAAAGGCTGTGGGCTTGAAAGAAAGGCGTTCACCACAGAGGAAGCAGCCTGAGCATGTGCTCTGATTCCATAGGAGGTGCAGATGGTGTAGAGACGGAGAGGCTGGATGTACACAGAGAGAGGCCCACAGGGAGCAAGCTCAATTAGGCTGGATGATGTGTGGGGTGTAGGCGGGGTTGGGGTCAGTCTAGGGGAGCACTTCTTCTCCTTGGAATCTGAGGAAACAAGGTGACAGTGGGTGCAGGGCAGCTAAATTAGCGGTGCTATCAATAGCATTATCTACTTCCTTCTAGTGTTGAAAGCTTCTTTGTGGGGGGGACCTCATTTTATCTTTCCTTGGCCTCTTCCCAAATGCGGGCAGACCTCATTTCTGAGTACAGAGAAGCCCATGCATTGCAGGGTACAATGCAAGGTGGGGATTTAATCCCCTAAGGCATATTCACGCCCATTTATGCTAACTCCGAAGGCCACTTACAAGCCATACACATCACATCTTTAACCAAAGAGCCAGCCTCTTGGATTGTGATCTGTCAGGCTTCTCCTCTGCTGTCATCCTGTATGTCCCATGGCTGGGCAGCATTATGTGCTTCCCTCTATCGAAACATTTCTGCAACCTTTGCCCATAGTACTCAGTAGAGATGGGCTCACCTCCTTTTTTGTTCATTTACCGAAGTAGGAAAAGCAACAACCCACAGTGAGGACTGGTGGCTTTGTTTCTCTTACACCCTCAGATCTGCTGCCTACCAAGACATTTCTAGATAGTTTTTGTTGGTCCTTTCAACTCTGTGGGCACAGAATGACATGCAGGGGAGTGGGGTGGAGCCACACACAGCCAGGAGAGTCAGAGCTTCCCGTGTCTTCACAGTGAGCTGTACAAAAACCCCAGCCCTGAGAACGTAGTCAGGCCAGAGGTTTGTTGTTGTAAGTGGGCAGGATGGCCTGCAGTAGCATGCTCCCTGCTGGGCTCTTAATCCTGATGGCTGTGACTTGCCTCTCATTGTGATGCTTGTTAACGTGGGAGAAGCACAAAAACCAGAGTCTCCGTCTAACTCTTGTTTTTTGCTTCCTTTGCTAGAGCTTCCTGCTGAAGATAGAATGATTTTGCTCCCGCTGTGCAAGTCATTTTATCTAGATTCCATCAACTGAATTGTGTGATGGTCTCTAGCTAATCCTGATGGGATATTATTACTGATCCCCAGGTTCAGGGAAGAAGTGGCAGTTTCAGGAAGAAAAGTTCTTTAAATGATGAATTTCAGCAAAAAATACGAGAATTATACAGAGACATAAACATATGCATATATATGTATACACATATATACTATTTCCTTATATCTCTTAAATTCAGAAAAATTCTCCTTCTCTTTGTTTACAGTTGGGCTTTTCTGGAAGTTGGAATGGGGTGAGGGGCACTAAATACTCAATATGCAGAGGTTATGAGTGTCTGATCCCCAAGCAAAGGGGTCTTCTGGAGCGGCGACATGACTCCAAGGATGTGATGTATCATGAAATCTCAGAATTTACAGCTGTACACTTTCATATACAACTTTCATATACAACTGGAGTTAATACGCAGCCTGGGAATGCAGTGTCGGTTCATGTGTGCTAATTGGCTTACATTTATAAGTTGCATAAATATGTTAAAAGTTGTTTAATGTGATCTGGGAACATAGATTCTGCTTCTGGATTTTTGAAAATATCTGCAGAGGTTTGCTCATCTTTTAGCACTGACGTGACACCAGGAACCAGGTGGCTACAAGGGACCCGAAAGCCTGAAGTGCAGCAGATACTCATGTATCTCACCAAGAGGCCTGGCATGGTGAACTCCGGCTCTGCATGTGTGCATTGTATCTCAGGTCCTTGGATTTGGGACCACATTTCATGGGTCTCAGAATTATGTAGGATTTCTCAGCAGAACAACGTGATCAGTATCTGAATGATCCCGCTGCCTTCCCACACTAGTGGTCACCCAGCCTGCTGGACCATGTCCTATAACTGCATTGTCACTTACTGGGATTACAAGAAACAATGTGAATGTAGGGATAACTATGGGGCATGTTTCACTTATTATCTTCCAGTAATATACTTACGCACATGCAGCATGGGAAATACATAGTGTCCGGTTTTTCTTCACATAATATCACACCATAGGTACATTTCCTCTACATGAAGAGGACTTTGAAATGCCTCAGTGATGTAGTCCACAGTACCAGTGTACCAAAAATGTATTTATTCAGTCTCCTGATGTTTGCCGTGAACAAAGTTTCCAAGTTTGCTACTATAAATAATAATATTACAGACACGCTATCATGTTTGAAAGTGCCCATCTCTATTTCCTTAAGATAGATTCTGAGAAGTGGAATCAGTTTTAGTGTTTTAATCCATATTCATTAAATACTTCTAGGAAGCATGTACCAAATTATAGACCTAATACACTTCTTTTGCTAAAAAAGGATATCATCATCGCCATTATCATTGTCAAAAAAATTTTAAAAACCTTTTGTTAATTTGATAGGAACTAAATGATGTCCCATTGTTTGAAACCATATATCTCTGCTTACCAGTGATGAGAGTAATCATTTGCCATCATCCACTTGAAATTTTTCTGTGATTCATTTACTGATGCTCATTGTTCTTTTTTTTTTTTAAGTTAAAATGATGATATAAATTTCTCCTTATCTCTCCGTCATCCTCAACCTTGGCTGCACATTAGAATCATCTGTGGTGCTTTAATAAATGTAGCAGTGCCAGATTCCTCCTCAGTGATTCCAAGTTAGTTGGCCTGGGTTTGGTTATGAGCTTTGGCAAATTTTGTTTTTAAGATTTTACTTATTTATTCATGAGAGACACAGAGGGAGAGACAGAAACACAGGCAGAGGGAGAAGCTGGCTTCTTGCAGGGAGCCTGATGGGGGACTCGATCCCGAGACCCTGGGATCCAGAATAACACCTTGAGCTGAAGGCAGATGCTCAACTGCTGAGCCACCCAGGCGCCCCAGCTTTGGCATTTTTTAAAGCTTCCCCAATGATTCTGTTGCCAAAGTTGAGGTCTACTGATCTAGACTCTCTATAGATATGAACTAGCTCTCTTGTTATATTTTGTTGTTTACTTTTAAAAAATTTTTATAAATGTTTACATTTTTTAAATAAAGTCTAGGCACGAGTTCCAGAAAGCCTACACGATGTACTCAGAAGTCAGAGGACTTGAGTTGATCCCACCTTTGTCCTTGGTGTCTTGGGCAAATCGTGTCTTCTCTCATGGTCCCTGTTTCCTTTACTGCAGAATGGGGTTAATTTAGAGTACATCTCATACATTTGTTAGAGATATCAGGTCAGCTGGTATTTGTGAAGTGCCCACAACAGTATCTAGTATACTGCAAGCATCAGAAAAGTATAAACAGGTTTTTTTTTCATTGGTCATTTCTTTCATAGTTTTATCCTAAGAAAAGTCTTTTCCTACCCTGAGATCAGGTGAATATTAATGTGATTAAACCCTAAGTTTTGAGGGTTGACTTTTCTATTTGTTATTTCCTCTTAGAACACAGAGTCCTGAGATAAATTTGATATAAGAAAGAAGAAATAGCTCTATCATGGCCCTCTGGGGTCGATACACAATTTCTCCAAATCTAAATTCCACTAAACCAGTTATTTCTGATTTTAGGTACCAGTAAAATTTGTTTTCTAACATTATCTCTTGAGTTTCAACAGCCATGTAAAATGACCTTAATATGTACTTTGATGCACTCTGGAAGCATGTCCTCTGCTTGCCTTGGGCCTCATTGACCCATGTTCCTCCATACACCCTCTAGATCTCAAGGACAGACCAACTGCCAAGAGGCTGCAAATTGCTTTCCAAATGCCTAATGATGACAGGTTCCACATACTTCTGCAAAAATCAAAGGGAAATAATATTATCACAGGCACATGAGATGAGCGGATGCAAAACGACCCAGGGGCCATTATTGTAAAGTATTTTACTTCTGTGGTATCTGGGAAAGGTGATTAATGATACGGAGATTGGAAATTTGATTATGGGATTTTGAAACGAGCAGTAATAGCATTAAGAAAAAGCATATCTTGGTTGCTTTTCGCCTCTCACTTATCACTACCTTCTGCACACATGTTCATTCCTCTCTTCATTTCCCCCACATGTTGGATGCTGACCTCATTGCTGGGAGTTCATAAATGATACTGCACAAGAAGTTCAATGAAAGTTGAATAGCTGCAAAAACAACAGTAAAAGTTTCACGAATTTCACTTTGGGGAAGAGTGTACACATCGTTGTCCTCCACTTACCGATTTTCCATCAGCTCTTTGGGAGCCGCTTGCCACTCATAACTTGCTTTCAGGAGTGATAGCATCAGTAAACATGGGGAAGGGGGCTGGCAGGTGCTCAGCGGTGGCGCCGCAGGGATATGGGGAGCCTTGGTTGGTATGTCTGAGTCAACCCCAGTCCCGCTGTCCTGTCCTTATTCCCCAAGACGCTGCAGCAGTGATGACAGAGGCTATTGAGACGTTCATCTTAAAAGTACCAGGAGACTCGATCCAGTTTAGCAAGGCTGTGGGTATTTGCATTCTTTCTATCTTGTAAAATATAATTGAGAAAGGCTTCTAAGGCGGGTACATTTTCCTGCCCTGAATCTCTGAAAGAAACGGTGCACACTTTTCTTAAAAAAAGATTTTATTTGTTCATAAGAGATCCAGAGAGAGAGGCAGAGACACAGGCAGAGGGAGAAGGAGGTTCCCTGCGGGGAGCTCCATGGGGGACTGATCCCAGGACCCTGGGATCACGACTTGAGCTAAAAGCAGAGGCTCAACCACTGAGCCACCCACGTGCCCCCAGTGCACAGTTTTTAACTTCTAAGGCTATCGTGTTTTGTTTTGTTCTGTTTTGCTTTTTTTTTTTTTTTAAAGATATGTGGTCCTTCAAATCAGAGGCCCTCACAGGGGCAAAGGTGCTGAGACACCTGCCAGTAGCGCCCGAACCCACCGCTGAGCTAGAAACCCGGCCGAGAGAACGTTGGTTGGGTGACCGAGAAGTGATTTGCTGCATTCAACTCCAAAAATCTATCGCCTGGGTCACTGACTTGCGTGCCATTGATTTAGGAAGCCCAATATCCCGCATAAATGAAAAATATTGGACTGCACCCCCCAGGCATAACAGACCTACTGGAAGTGGTATTGAGGTCCCCCGGGTACCCTTTGGTGCAATGCAAGCTGGGCAGTACCGTCCGCCCTCGCAGCGCCCGAGGCCCCAGCCCCAGGCTCCCGGCGAGCCCAGGCAACCGCAGCCGCCGCGGGATGCGAGGTCGGCGGCCTGACGCGGAGGCCGGGCCCTGGGACAGGAGCCCCCGACGCCACGGGCCCCCCCCGGCTCCCACGGGCCCCAACGGGCCCCCCCCCGCCTCCCACGGGCCCCCCACGGGCCCCCCCCCCGCCTCCCACGGGCCCCAACGGGCCCCCCCCGCCTCCCACGGGCCCCCACGGGCCCCCCCCCGCCTCCCACGGGCCCCAACGGGCCCCCCCCGCCTCCCACGGGTCCCCACGGGCCCCCCCGCCTCCAACCGGCCCCCACGGCCCCCCCCGCCTCCCACGGGCCCCCACGGGCCCCCCCCCGCCTCCCACGGGCCCCCACGGGCCCCCCCCGCCTCCCACGGGCCCCCACGGGCCCCCCCCGCCTCCCACGGGCCCCCACGGGCCCCCACGGGCCCCCCCCCGCCTCCCACGGGCCCCCACGGGCCCCCCCCGCCTCCCACGGGCCCCCACGGGCTCCCACGGGCTCCCCTTCCCCCCCTCCCCCGGGCTCCCGGCCCCAGCGTGGCAGGAAGGCGCGCTCCGCGGGTCACGTTCGCGGGTCCACCCGCCGCGCCCCCCGCTCTGCGCGCGTCTTTGTTCTCGGGCTGTAATCTCTGCGGCACATGGAGCGGACACTGCGGATGACCCCGGCACCGACCGTCAGGGCTCTCCGGCAAGATGTTGTCCCTCCCTGGGCCCGAGTCCCATTTTTAGCAGGAGAGAGGAAAAAAAAAAAAAAAGAAGAAGAAACAATGGAGACAAATTTAGACCCTGATGGGAAAAGACAAGCAGTGGCCTGTGGACTGGCCGCGGAGCACGCCCACCAGGCCCCTTCCTGGAACCTTCTGGGGATTCCTGGCCGCGCAGAGGAGCCCTGGAACCTGGGCAGACGCGGAGGATTAACTCTCTGCTCCTCTGGTGTACACTTAACTTCACGTCCCAGGCTCCCCTTCCGAAAACACACACACACACACACACACACACACACACACACAGAACACCACCAGCCCCTCCCCCGAACCTTGTGTATTCCAAACAGAGGCGAGATTAACCTCCGTGTTAAGATCTAGACCTGATCCTTATCAGCTTTATTTTCCCAGCCCTTCATGCCAGCATTAAACCTTGCACCAGATGGATCTCCGGGGTCCGCAGTGTCACTGGCCTGCCTCTTCCGACGGTGGGGACTCCCTAGGCCCCTCCTGCGCGCCTTTTTCTCTGGTTCTGAACTCAGCTGTAGCTCCTCTGTACTCTTTGCTCCCCCCCTAACTCCAGACAATGTAAATTTACCCAGTGATGTGGAGAGACATTTATCAGCGTGTAAGACGGATGGCTGGTTCCAAAGGCACCTGAACTGTACGCTGTTTATGCGGGGATGTATGCGTCTGTGCAGCGGCAGAGACAGGACGGGCGCTAAGCAATAACAGTGCAATCTCCTCTTGGACTGTCTCCTTAATGAACTGTGAAACGAGGCAGAGGCAGTCATAAATACATAATACTATTTCCCATGAGAATAATGTCTGTTCTGTACTCACCCATCCCGTAACTGGGTGGGGGTGGGGGTGTGTGTGTGTCTCAGTTTGGTTGGTTCCGGAGTGGTTTCTACCTTTTCACAATTTTCACAAATTTGATACATATTTTGGTCGGAAATATAACAGGTGCACCTTATCCGCATTATGACCACAATGATCATAAATATCCAAATTTTCAGGCAGATTTTAAAAATCTCAGATTTTGTATATTTATGCTAGAACATAGTTACTGGAGCATCTTTAGGTGCCATGTACTGGATTTTACTTAATTTCTGTGGACTCAACTTACTGAGGCTAATTTTTTAGGCCTACAGGGTCTTCTCCTGGTTTCCGTCTTCAGGTCTCCACTTCTTAAACATAGAAAAAAGAGGTGGGAGGGAGGGGAGAAGAAAGTCACAGCAATCAGAATCCATGGATGAATGAGGAGATTGTGAGACCAGGGCTGAGAAAGAGACGCCTAGCGTTTTCTCGTTTCTCTTTAATCCTGAAGAATACAACCCACTGATTGTAAGTGAACTCATACTTGGGACATCTGAAATGGTTTATCACAGAGAAAGTGGAGGGAGGTCAGGAAAGTGCAAATGCACAGTCTTTTGCATGGCTCTTCAATCATTTTCCCCAGAATACAAGCAACTTGCTCATCTCCCCCAAAACATCTTGGTAGCAGAGTTGAACACATTTCACTTGAAAGGTATTGGAAAAACTGCATAATGAAATTGTGACCTTTGACTTTTTTTTTTTTTAAGATTTTATTTATTTATTCATGAGAGACAGAAAGAGGCAGAGACATAGGCAGAGGTTCGAGAAGCAGGCTCCCCGCAGGGAGCCCGATGCAGGACTCCATCCCAGGACCCCAGGATCATGACCTGAGCTGAAGGTAAACGCTCAACCACTGAGCCACCCAGGTGCCCCTAACCTTTGACTTTCTCTACTTCTCTCTCGTCTCATTCTCTGTGCAGCTCGTTTGGCTTCTCGTCTGGCAGAGTCTTGCCATGATGGCCCAGAGCTGCCCCTGCTGGGTGATGCCTGCCCTCTCCAAGAGCCCAATCTGCTGCTTTTCTTCACCTCCCGACTCCCATCTCACATCTAGCCCATATGGCTGCATCTTTGCTCCCAGGCCTTGACCTTGTGATTTTGACTCTTCCTGGGTCATCCCGGATCCTGCTTAGGGGAACTGCATCATTTCCTGCCAAATTTTTGGCTACAGATAGGAAACGAAGGGGTTGTTGTGCTGCCTTGTGTGAGACAAAGTGATGTCACGGCGCTAAGGTATGAGAGGCAATGTAGAATAGAAAAGGAATTGACACTGTATCGTATTTATACTCCCTAATATTGCAGTTAGAGATTTTATAAAGCTAAGAGTAGTTCTGTATTAAACTTTTGATTGTATGTTTCTTTGAGATGGTGCACTTCTTATTCATTTAGTACAGTGAATGTATGGTCAGTTCAACTGTCCTTCCTCCTGAGGGGGTGTATACAGTCTGGGACAGAAGCTTGTTTTGGTTTATTGCCTAAATTTTCTGTTAATTAGTCCTCCTTAATCACAGGAAAGAGGACAATCTGTGAAGGACTGAAGGGGAGAATTTAGAACAGGTTTTCTTTAAAAAAAAAAAGATTTTATTTATTTATTTGAGAGACAGAGATAAAGCACAAGAAAGTGGGAGGGGCAGAGGGAGAACCAGACCCCTCCCATGAGCAGGGAGCCTGAGGCAGGACTCGATCCCAGGACCCTGTGAGGCAGATGCTCAACCAAATGAGCCACCCAGGGGCTCCTAGAACAGGGAGTTTCTAAACTGTGGGCACTACTGATGTCTTGGGTTGGCTGATTCTTCATTTGGGGGCTCTCCTCTGTGTTGTAGGATGATTAACATCATCCTTGGCCTCTACCCACTAGATGCCAGGAAAACTCGCCTTGCACCCCCATCTCGGATAATAAGATAATCAGAAGCATCCCCAGGCATCCAGGTACTCCAGGTGTCCCTGTGTGGCAGCACTGCCTCACTTTGAGAGCCACCCACTGGGTTGGGATCCTGCGGGTCATTGCCTCCTCACTGCTTGTAGCATGTGAGCCTGTCTTACTTTGGAGACTCTGAACTGCAGCTCCCACATCCCAGATCTCTCCTCCCACGAGCTTTTCATGACTCATTTCCTCAAATCTATCATCTTTCCCTTCTGATCCTGCCTCATTTCGTGTCATAGCATAACTCTTACCTGAATTTATCTCACACTTTCATTTGTTTGTTTCTTGCTGGCCTCTCCCACTAGATCATAAACTCCCGGAAGACTGAAATTTTAGTGGGTTCACAAATGTAGTCCAGGCAACAGCTGACATCTTAGATTACAGTTACATGTCTTTGTTGAATGAATGAATGAATGAGCAACTGAGTGAGCAAGCCACCATCCCTGCTCCAAGCAAGTCCAGAAGTGGCATCTCCTGATTGGAGAGAAGCATGTGAGGGCATGTGTTTCTCTGCTCGCACACATCTTTCAAATTTGATCCATCACTAATTGGTTAAGATGATGAATTCTTCCAGCATGGAGGACTTGTCAGAAAATGAAAGATTCTCACATTCAAGTTGAATGTGTACTTTGGTACTGAATATATATATATTTTTCCCATGGAGAAGAACACTGTGAGATGTTCCTTTTCTCAGACGATTTCCTTTTCTAAATCATTATCAAGATGCTGAAGGAAGTGATGCTAGTGATTCAGCCGGTGATTCCCTCCCTAAGTCAAATTTGGTTCTTTAACTAAAAGAAAACAAATTGGGGCACCTGGATGGCTCAGTGGGTTCAGTGACTGCCTTCGGCTCTGATCATGATTCCGGAGTCCCAGGTTCAAGCCCCACATGGGGAATCCCTGCTCAGTGGGGAGTCTGCTTCCTTCTCTCCCCTGCTCCTTCTCTCTCTCCTCAAATAAATAAAAATTAAAAAAGAAAAAGAAAACAAATTACACACATACACACACACACGCCCATGTATATACTTTTTGGTCTGTTCTACCCTGGAAGGAAATGTAGAAGCAAGTTAGTACACAATGCCTTGGAACTCTTCTTGTCTCCTTGCACCAAGAGCCTCCTTCTTGTTAGTGGAAGAACTATGATTTTGCAAATGGCCTCATCATTTGTGTGGATGCCAGGGCACATGCCCTCATAGTCTTGAACCATCTAGATGAGGGATGTGCACTGGCTTTGGTGCAAGTCTATTTCGTGAATCCTGGAAGTGCTGCCTCTGTGCTCTCTCTAAGGAAAGGCCACTTGATGGTTCGGATGGGGTCTGTGGACAGACTGCCTGGGCTCAACCAGCCTCTACCAGCTCGGTAAAGACACCTCACCTGGAGGCCTCGGTTTCGTCCTCCGTGAACTGGAAGTACTTAATTGAGTTTGCCTAATAGGACCGTTGCATTATTAAAGGGATCATATGCACTGTTGGGTCACATACCAACAGTGACTGGCATGTAGAAAGTTCCTAAAATGGATGACTCTGTATTTAGTGCACTGTAGTCCTCCTTCTGGGCTAGAGAATCCTATAAATGCTGGCATGAGGTATTGTCTACTTCAGTGGTGCTCAATTCTGGTTTAGCCTAGATAGGATGTGGGAGAAAACAATGAGCGTTTTTTATTTATTTTTTCGTTGAAAAACAACAATTATCATCTTCTTCACTTATGAAACTACTATTTGGTCATTACAGAAAAGGTACAAAATGTTAAAAAATATAGAGGAATAAAATGAACTGTGAATCTTCAGCATGTATATGTATTTCTCCTCGTGTGTACTGTGTGTGTGCGACAGAGAAACAAAGTTAACTAATCTATACTTCGTTTCCAACAAATAAACTCGTTGAGTTTTTTCCCCATGATTAATTCATTAATCACCATTTTGCAGACACATAAAATAATAAAGAATGAACCACTCTGTACCACCCTCTAGGGGTCACCACACAAAGTTAATGTACTCTTTTTCCCTTAGGGACTTTCCCTTACATTATTTTTTTATTTGTTTTGAAATCTAATGTGTATATATATGTTTATATATGTTCTGGTGAAATCTGCCCAAGCAATAAGAAAATGAAATAGGTAGAACTCAGAGAACTGCCCTAAAATGACTTTTGAAAGGACCCATCTGCAGAGTCCACATTTTGTGCCATGAGAAGAGCTCTGGTTTGAGGAGACCACTGGGACTAAGCAGCACACTTGGACCAGCAAGACTCAGTTTCCTATGAGTCCAACAGAGATAATAATAAATCAATTGCATGGGTTACAGGTAAAGCCAGAGCATAATATAACCTTGGCTTTTACTAATTCATTCACATCCTATCTTTATTTAAGGACCCTTGAGGGCAGACCAGGCACCAAATCCCAATCTGTTTGTACTTTGTCAGCAGAGAGACGTCTACTCCCCTATCCTCCATGCTTTCTGTTTTAGGTTGGAGGGACCCTTAGAAGGACATTTCCAAATGTTATGGTTGGAATCCTCAATCTGGAAGTTCCCCAGAAATGCATATTGCCTGTGAAAGGTCCAGGTGGAAAGGAGCAGGGAGACTGGGTAATTTCTAATCTCCTGTATAATAACAGTGCCCGACTGAGCTCCCCATCACAACTGCTGATCTGAAACCAGGGCTGAGCTTTTTCTTGACCTCCCTTGGTTGGCTGGCTCCGAGCCTACCCTTTATCGAATTTTCTTTTCCTTTTTTAAAAAGATTTTATTTGTTTATTCATGAGAGACACAGAGAAAAGGCAGAGACACAGGCAGAGGGAGAAGCAGGCTCCCTGCGGGGAGCCCAATGCGGGACTTGATCCCAGGACCCCAGGATCATGCCCTGAGCCAAAGGCCGACACTCAACCACTAAGCCACCCAGGTGTCTCCTTTATTGAATTTTCTGTAGTGGGATCCCTCACATGAAAAATAGATTCTTTTGCTAAAAAAGTTCAGAGGCAACAACTATAAACAATATGATTGCTATAAAGAGTTTCAAAAACTTGAAAGCATTTCTTCTGGGTTCTGTTTAATAATGTTCAGAGGTTCTGTTTCCCCTGAGTCCTTAGGTGATATTTCAGTATGTTGTCTGCCTGGTATTTTTTTGCACACTCCATTAGAGTTCACCCACCTTTCTATTTTAATATTGTTTGTGTGTGCTCTTGAGTATTTCTTTCTGAAATAAGGATGGTTTTAACTATGTCTGGCACTTTCCAACTTGATTCATGGTTTGTTCTTGATTTTCTCCCATTATCTTGCATGGGTAACGCTAACAGACAATTCGATAAAAAATGTGAGACGTGTTTCTGAAAAAGTTATACGGTATGGGGGGAAAGTTTATAATTTAATGATAAGTGAAAAGAAGCATGACAGCGTCCTATGTAATATCATCTCAATTCTGTAAGACCTCATGCTGTCTCATACACATATGTAAGTGCCCAGTAAATCTGCTATTTGCCTGGAGTGAATTCATCGCATCACTGGAGTGTGAGACTTCTACTGTTTCCCATGTCGTTCTGTGAACCACTCGGTGTTTCCCAAATTTTCTGTAATGTACATGCAGAATTGCTGGAAAAGAATATAATTTTACGGAGATCTTCACTAACTTTCCAAGTGACTAAGTCATTCCTACATTTCTCAGAAATTCTATCTTCTTTGCTCATCAGAACATATTTTGTACGCCACATAGGTTGTTTGTTTCTCATATGTATGCTTAATGTCTTTGCTTGATTAGAAACAACTTTAGGTCAAGAATTAAATCTTCTATCATTGTTGAATTACCCCTATCCAAGAGACTTTCAAAAATGTTGTTGAGGGATCTGCTCAACTATGTCAGAATGAGGACAAAGACATTTAAGTATTAATAGATTGCTCCTCCCTCTCTCCATCAAATTTATGGTACTTCTTTTTTTTTTTTTTTAATTTTTTTTTTAATTTTTTATTTATTTATGATAGTCACAGAGAGAGAGAGAGAGGCAGAAACACAGGCGGAGGGAGAAGCAGGCTCCATGCACCGGGAGCCTGATGTGGGATTCGATCCCGGGTCTCCAGGATCGCGCCCTGGGCCAAAGGCAGGCGCCAAACCGCTGCGCCACCCAGGGATCCCAAATTTATGGTACTTCTTAAAGTGGGCCTTCTACTGTTATACAAAAAAAAAAAAAAAGAATTATAAAATCCACTCAGGCCAAGCTGTTATTGGATTGTTAGTGGCAAAATTGATGTCACAGAGTTTGTGAGGTTTTTGTTTTGTTTTGTTTTTTAAAAGATTTTATTTATTTATTTATTTGAGAGAGCATGAGAGGAGGGAAGGACAGAGGGGAAGGAGAAGCAGGCTCCTTGCTGAGCAGGGACCTCAATGTGGGGGCTTGATGTGGGGTTCGATCCCAGGACCCTGAGATCATGACCTCAGCCAAAGGCAGACACTTAACTGACTGAGCCACCCAGGAGCCACAATGTTACAGAAGTTTTAGGTATGAAAAAATCAATGGCCTAATTTTTCCATCAGGATGCCCAAATGTGGATCCTTCTGGTGTTTCACACACTCGACTCAGATAATTTTATTTCTGTGCTGCGGTTAGTTAGCTAATAATTAAACCAACTTTGACATATGCCTACATGATATAATGAATTAAATGCCAAAGTCCCACTTACCTCAAAATGTATTTTTCCCTCTGAGGTTCTGTCTTGGTGCCTGAAACTACTACCAAATTAGGCCAATATTTATGGGATTAAATTCATCATCTGTAGTGTGCTTCTGTTAAAATGCAAATACAACACATGAGGGGGGAACCTTTAATACCTGAGGATCTGCTGGTTTCTTAGACTTGATGTGCGTATTAGATTCAACCATGAACCCGCAAAGAATGGCCTTCTGTGAGAACCAGACAGGAAACAGATCAGGAATTAAATCTTCTATCTTCTTCTATGTTTTCAGGACAGAATTGAAGAGACTAAGGCATGGAGAAAATTCTCTAGCACAAGCTGGGTTGGAGAGCTCTAGGTAGCCAGCACAAGGCTCTGGTTGGTTGGAGATTTTAAAAGGATCAGGTTCCAGAGCCCTCAGATGGTTTGGATGGGCTCACATACTGTCTTGTTACCAGGACAGGCTGATTCACTATCCCATGTGGCTGAAAGATGCTTTCTCCTTTGGAATGGTACTGGTCCAAAGTGGAAAGTACTGGGGACAAGGGTATGTGGTCAGTGTTTCCCTCCAGTGTGAGAAATGTAAAGGGAACCCAGAGTCTCTGAGTCCTAATACTTCTCTCTACGCCCAGTATGAGAACAGAGATGCTCCTGGCTCCTCCTCATGCACACACAAGCCAAATCCTTCCTGGTAGAAAGGGAGGTAAGCCAACTTGCTAACATGAGGCTAGCAATACTATTAACAATACTCCCCAGGTGATCAAGCATGATTCCATGCACAGGCGGAATGAAACCTCAGAGGAACTCCCAAGGAAAGACATTCACTGTTGTTGAGAGAAGCCGAAAGTTCTTGAGAGAGCAACTTGCCAGCGTGTGAAGTTAGGTGGAGGTTAGGTGGTTCTCTAGGAGACTGAAGCCACATGGTTAGCTTTAAAGCCCAAGTGACAAACAGCAGGGAAAGAAAAAGCATTTTGAGTAGAATATAATATTTTAAAACCTACTGACTTCAGTGCCCAGCCTAGGGACCAGCGAAAGGCATGCCTTTCACTCCCCAGTGCGACCTCACAGCAAGCAGGCACCTGAGAAGCCAACAGTGACGTGGTCATTGACCAGCCAGCGCTCCAACATGCACAAGTCAGGGAGCCACAGACTTTCTGTGGTTTTTCTCACCTCGTGTTGCTCTTAAATCAGATTCGGTGTTGCTGCTCTTGCTGAGAGATTGGACATGTTGTCTGGCAAATGAGCAGGTCCTTTGCCAAGTAACTAGATCTCACTCTTGCTAGCGGAAGAACATTGTTCACTAAAATAGTTTGTCTTTTGATGCCAAAGGAAATCAAATTGTAATCAAGGGCTGAGAACGCACTGAAGTCATCAAGGCTTCTTGCTTCACATTTGGCAATCTCGTATGTTCTCAGGCTTGTGAAATATAATTTACGTTTACAGAAGGGAGAGGCTTTATTGGATTGGGAATTTGTTTTAATAATGCCTAAGTGAACCACTGATGGCAACAGCCAACCTGGTAATCCACGCTTCCATGTATCTCAAGGACATAGAGGAAAGTACAGATAAGGAGGACATTAGAATTTGTTGAAGCAACGCAATAAGCAGAGGATTTGTCTAAGTGAACTGTGAAGACTGACTATAACCATATTGAAATAGCTCCAACACACTAATGTGATTTTTCTGTTTTTCTTTTTGGGTTTTGGTTTTGGTAGGTGGGTAGTGCCGAGGATTCTATAAGAGTAAGGATCTTTATAGGATCAATGATTTCTTCATACTGACCTAAGGATCCAATCCAGAGTCAAACAAAATAATGAGTATTGCATGCATGCTCTACCAAACCGTTCATTAAGTATGCGGTCTCATTTAACCCTTTCAGCGGGGATTGGAGGCTACCTTTGGCTCGTTTTCGGAATCGAGAATTGAGGCTTGTATTAGCTAAGTAATGTACTTGGTCTCATAGCTAGTTCAGTTACAGGGACAAGGTGCAAGTTGAGGTCCCAAAGCAAGACCCCAAAGCTAAAGTTTTTTCTGCTATGCTTCCTGGGCTATGCCTTGTCTACCAGTCAAGGAAGGGAAAAATAGATCAAAGATATTTATATCCACTGCCAACCTTTCCTTAAGAGGTGTCGTGCCCAGAAAGACTGCTTCTGTGCTAATAAAATGAAGTGAAGAACTCAGGAAGTTTATTTAATGCCCCTAATAATTTTCACTGGGTGTCTCTTGAGGAGTACGGGACACTATGTTGACCTGGGTCATCTGTATAATTCCCCTCATCCCTCCTCCCCTTGTGACTTTAAAGACATAATCACAAGAAACAGGTGAAAACAGTGCTTTGAACCAAAACACACAGGGTGATTTAGGGCAATTTATCAATAGATAAGCCAGGCTTTGGAATATGCAAAGTTAGAGACCTCCTTCCCTTAGAGGTTTTGTAACTAAGTTCCCATGACAGGTGGAACCAGAGAACATAAAAAACAGGGGGGAAAGGATTTTCTTTTCACCTTCCACATACAGAGGGGAAAACATCTCCACCTTTTAGGTGGAAATCATCTTCCACCTTTTAATCAAAATCTATTGATTTTTGTGATCATCTCAATATATTCCAATATTGAACCATTGTGTTGTATGCCTGAAACTAATATGTTATATATCAATTACCCACCAACTCAAAAAAGGAAAAAATTTTTAAAAATATGCTGTATGTCAACTATGCTCAAAAATCTTAAAAATTAAATAAAAACAAAAAATGATAGAGTATTTTTGTATGAAATTTATTTTTATCCAAATGCAAAACATTGAAGAAGATTGTTTTCCTTTATAATTTTAGGGAGCTATCCAGTTGGCGTCTAAATTATTTAAACTATTTGCTATACTCACCAAAGTTTATTCGTCCTTCACAAATGAGGAAAAAGAAGAAGGAGAAAAGTTAACCGGTACAATAATTAGGTTATAGAGAAACCACAGGGTAATCTGTGAGGCTTGTGCTCATCAGCTCCATTTTTATTTGCTTATTTTAATTTGATTTGATTTCATTTAGCCGTGCACCACATCTAGCAGCACAGCCCACTAAGCTGACAAAAGACAACAAAAAACCTAATGCTTTGAGGACTAATGGACCTGGATGCTTCATTATAAGCTCATAACAAGCTTTATACACGGAGCCTGGTTTACTAGTTGGCAGAGAGTCACACATGTTAGAAGCAGCTACTATAAAACAAGATCCTTTACATAAGCATCCGATTGCCAAGCTGTCCCCCGCTCTTCACTCTGCAGCTTTGTAGTATTTGGCTAATGGAGCCAATGTACTTTCTTCCACATAAAGGGAATTATGATTCCACTGGAGGCTCAAAGGGGGAAAATTAAAGTCATCAAAAATCTGATTTGAGGAGGCATTTTCCTTTGAAAATGTGAAGCAAGCTTTGATTCATCCCAATCCTTTGCCGAGGGTGCTAGGGAGAGGGCCAGATTGACTCCCCAATTCCGAAGGGATAATTGATATTGTTTAACCCCACCCCCCGGAAAAGAAGGCGCAGAGAGGAAAGTAGGAGGGACGTGTAACAGAGGGTAACGAATCCAAACAGGAATTCCCTGCAGCTGCTCTAAAATGAAATAAAAAGCCGTGCCAAACACTAGGCCACTGAGGAAGCAAAGGTCAGCCATGGAGGCGCAGAGGGGTGTTGGGCTGCGGCACATTTGTGGAATCGAAGCAGCCTCATTTCCGACCGAGGGACCCCTCTGACCCATCCCGCTGGAGGAGACCGGGCCAGGGCGGCTGGCCTTTGATCACCAGACCACATCCTCCGGGTGTGTGCCCTCGTGCCAAAGCCCAGAGCCACTGGGGGAGATGAAGATGAGTAATTTTCCCTAGCGATTGGAACGTTCTCTGCATGTCTTCTGTGCATGTTTATGGGCAATGATTGTAGTTTATGATAATGAGAACAAAGTGCATCATGGCTAATGTCAGGAGTATGTTCCCCTCTGGCAAAAGATTTTTTTTTTTTTTTAACATCTTCCCATGTGTTGCATCCTCAGGAAAGATGATTTGGCATTAATTTCCCTAAAGAAATTCTGTCTTCAGATAAACTTTAATAATAGAAGAGTATACCTGAAACAAAGCAAACAAACAGTGTTTATAGAAGCCTTTTAATCGCTTTAATGTGCAACAAAGAGCCAGGAAATTCTACCATGACGAGAAGACTTTCGCTCAGACTTTTTTTCCTTGAGATCCTAAAATAAGGAATAGCCCTGTGATCCTATGTCGTGTCCTCACAGTGGTTGCTTCCCATTATTGGGTGGTGGTGTGATCGTGGTTTTACTGGATAATGCCACGACTTGTATATTTAAAACAAATGTACGTATGTTTAAAATAAATTGTCATTATTTGTGGTGTTCACATGACCATCTTGAGGCATAACTTGCATCTTGTAACGATTAGAATTCAAACAGTCACAACAGCACTTCCTGGGAATCATGATCTAATGCAAGAAACAATACAGTGCAAATAAATAGATTTCCTCCTCGCTGGCCGCTGGGGTTTTCTCTATTGTGTACGTCTTCCCTGGGTATTGAAAACTAGGAAATGTCTTCACAAAAGGTTTCTCTCATTTCCAGGTTAGAAGGCTCTTTCTTTCACTAGTCTTTGTTTCTCAGATAAGTTCATATACTTTTTCTCCCCATCCAACCAAGACCATGACTCAGTTTGGAGACATTCAGCCCCCCAAAGACTCTACCGGTTGTTGGGGTATTGAAAGAAGGTCAGGCAGGACTGATGGGGACCCCTTGGAAATGTCTGCCCATTGTATTTACAGAATGGACTGGTTCGTTTTTGCCTCTGGCCAATCAAAAAGATGAAAGTTGGGGACCAAAGTGCAGACTTTGTCTATTGTTATCAGCCATTAAGAAATAAGCGAGTACAATGTACCCTGTTTTCTGTTTTGCTGCCCTCCTTCTCAAGCTTGGAGGAGAGAGAAGTTTTCTGGAATCCCTCCCCTAGGGCTTCTCCTGTGGTCTGGTGCATGCGGGGGTAGAGACGACGAGTATTTTATTTCCCTGTGGAGGGCCACCTCTGATCATCCTGCAGATAGATAGCAGATGCCACCACAGGGGCTGCCCTTGAACAAACCCAAGGAGAATACTGATTCATTCATTGAATCAATAAACACTTGTTGTGTGCAGAGCATTGTGAAAGAGACAGATGTGTTTCAGACGAGCTCCCACACAACGGGGGTTACATCACTGCCTAATTTAAACTCATGCCAGGTCTGAATGACTTCATCACAGAAACGCAATTGTTTTGGCTCTCTCCACACTGTACTATTCTTTTCCTGAACATTCTCGAACATTCTCCACGCATCATCTCTGCCTATTTCATTTCCCCTTGAAGCCTGAACACATTTTGTCAAGAACAGATTGTGTGTTCTTGTGATGGCAACTCAATCTGTCTTTCAGTGTCTTCAGCTCTAAAATGAGGAGTATATGCTATATCAGATAGCACTGCTGCCCCCTGGGTGTCCATGGGGTGGCTGAGGTGACAAAGTCCAGGTGTTTGGCTCACAGAGCCACTTCCCTTTATCTGTTCTACATATTGCTAATATTGCTTTTAAATCATGGAACTAAATGGTATCATAGACTCCCATGGCTATAAAGTCATAATCATAATTACTACCTAATTTCAGAACACTTTAATCACCTCCAAAGAAATCTTGGACCCATTAGCAATCACTTCCCTCTCCTCCACCCTGACCCTGGCAAACACTAATCTAATTTCTGTCCCTATGGATTTGCCTATTCTGGGCATTTCATATAAATGGAATCATTCAGTGGATGATCATTTGTGACTGTATTCTATCACTTATCGTGATGTGCACTTTGAGAAAATTTCATCCATGTTGTAGCATATATTACTACTTGGTGCCTTTTAATTGATGAATAATCATCCACTATATGGATATACCACATTTTATTTATTCATTCATCAGATATTTGGATTGTTTTCACTTTTTGGCTATTATGACTAATGCTGCTATGAAAACTCATATACACTTTCTTATGTGAAAACACATATTTTCAATTCTCTTGGATACCTATCCAAGAGTGAAATTGTTGGGTTTTATGGTGTCATGTTTAACTGAGGAAATGCCAAACTCTTTTCCACAGTTGCTGAACCATTTTATATTCCTACTGGCAATGTATCTGATTTTCCCACATTCTCATCAACAATCTTTACTGTCCATCTTCTTAACTATGGCCATCACTATGGGTGTGAAGCGATATCTCGTTGTGGTTTTTATTTGCATTTTCTTAATGACTAATGATGCTGAGCATCTTTTCATGAATTTGTAAGCCAGTCGCATATCTTCTTTGGAGTAATGTCTATTCACATATTTTTACTATTTTAAAATCAGATTATTTGTATTTTTATTGTTAAGTTGTGAGAGTTCTTTGTATATTTTGGATATAAGAACTTTTCAGATATGTAATTTGCACATATTTCCTACCATTCTGTGGTTTGTATTTTCACTTTCTTGATGGAGTCCTTTGAAACATAAAAGCATTTCATTTTGAATAAAGTCAATTTCTCTTTTCTTCTTTCATTGCTTATGTTTTGGTATATATAACAACTATTGCCTCATTCAAGTTCATGAAGATTTAAGCCTGCATTTTCTTACAAGATTCTTAAAAATTTATCTCTTACGTTTAGAGGTTTGATCTATTTTGAGTTAAATTTTGCATATGGTCTAGGTAGAGATGGAAGTTCATTACTTGGAATGTGGATACCCAGTTGTCCAGCATCATTTATTGAAAAGATAATCCTTCCAAATTGAATTGTATTGGCACCCTTGCTGAAGTCAACTGACCACGAATGTAAGAGCTTATTTCTGGACTCTCAGTTATTTTCCATTGATCTATATGTCATCCGTAGGCCCATACCTCACTGTCTTGATTATTGCCATTTTGTAATAAATTATGAATTCCAGAATTGTGAGTCCTCCACCTTTGCTCCTTTTTTCCAAGATTGTTTTGGCTATCATTGTTTTCTTGCATTTTCAAATGAACTTTATGATTAATTTGTCAATTTCTGCAACAACAACAAAAAAAGTTAGCTAGAATTTTGATAGGCACTGTGTTAAATCTGCAAATCAAATTCGGGATATTTACCATATTATCAATATTAAGTTTTCAGATTCATGAGCATGGAATGTTTTGCCATTTATTTGGATCTCCTTTAATTTCTTTTAACAGTGTTTTGTAATTTTCAGTGTTTGTCTTACACTTATTTTGTTAAGCTTACTTGTAGATATTTTATTGCTTTTGATGCTATTGTCAATGGAATCATTAATTTTGTGTTCAGATTTTTTATTATTAGTGTACAGAAATACAATTTACATTTGTATATTGAGGTGGTATCTTGTAATCGTATTGATCTTGTTCTTTAGTTCTTAGAGTATTTTCCTCTGTGTATGCCTGTGTGTGTGTGTTCTTTAGTATTTTCTCTATTCATGGTCTTTGGATGTCTTCTTATTATTTTTCTTGACTAATCTTCCTGGCTAGAACTTCCAGTACAATATTGAATAAATGTGGCAGTAGTGAATATCCTGTCTTGTTTCCTATCTAAAGGATAAAGCTTTCATTTGTTTACCATTAAGTATGATATTGTTTGTGGAGTCTCTTTTTCGGTAGATTCCTTTCTCAGGTTGTGAAAGTCCCTTCTGTTCATGTTCTTTAAGTTTCCTTATCATGAAAGAATTTTGGATTTTGTCAAATGCTTTTTCCTCGATGGACATGCTCATGTGCTTTTTTGCTTATTTATTTTATAAATATGATGTGCTACAATGATCGATTGCCATATGTTGAGCTAACCTTGCCTTCCTGGAATAAATCTTACTTGGTCCTAGTATATAATCCCTTTAGGATGTTGCTGGATTGCTTTTGCTAGTGCACTATTGAGAATTTTTATGTCTATTCCATAATGGGTATTGGACTGTAGTTTTCGTTTCTTGTGACATCTTTGTTTTTATTATTAGAGTAATATTAGTCTCAGAGAATGAGTTGGGATGTCTTCCCTCCTAGTCTAGTTTTTGGAAGACTTTGTGAAAGATTGGTATTATTCTTTAAATGTTGTAGAATTTACCAGTAAAGATATATGAGCCTGAACTTTTCTTTGTGGGGAATTTTCTCTCTTGTTTTTTTTTTAACTTGTTATAGGTTTTTTCATACTTTTGAATATCTTTAGACAGTTTAGGTAGTTTATGTTCTTTCTAGGAGTTTGTCCATTCCATCAAAGTTGTCTAATTTGTTTGACGTGTAATAGTTCATAGCATTCTCTATAATCCCTTTTATTTCTGTCAAGATGGTAGTAATATTTCTTCTTTCATTTTTTTAAATTATTTATTTATTTATTTATGATAGTCACACAGAGAGAGAGAGAGAGAGAGAGAGGCAGAGACATAGGCAAATGGAGAAGCAGGCCCCATGCACCGGAGCCCGATGTGGGACTCGATCCCGGGTCTCCAGGATCGCGCCCTGGGCCAAAGGCAGGGGCTAAACTGCTGCGCCACCCAGGGATCCATTTTCTTTCATTTTTTATTCTAATTAGTCTTGTCTTTTTTTCTCTTTGTCAGACTAGTTAAGAGTTGTCAATTTTGGTAATCTTCCCAAAAAACCAATTTTTGATTTTCTTTATTGTTTTTTCAATTCTCTATTTCATTTATTTCTGCTCCAAATATTATTTCCTTTCTTTGGCTTGCTCTTCTTTTTCCAGCACTATAAGGTAAAAGGTTAGGATACGTATTTGAGATCTTCCTTTTTTTTATATGTAGGTATTTACAGCTATAAAATTTTCTCTAATCTTTGGACATATACATTTTAGTATGTTATTTTTATTTTAATTCATATAAAAGTATTTTATAATTTTACATGTGACCTCCTACTTGGCCTATTGATTATGTGGAAATGTGTAATTCAATTTTAATGTATTTGTGAATTTCCCAACTTTCTGTTATTGATTTCTAATTTCATTTCATTGTGTTTGGAGAACATACTTTGTATGATTTCAGCCCTTTTTTAATTTATGGAGACTTATTTTATGGCCTAACATATGGTCTATACTAGAAAACACATATTTTTGGGATATATTTATTATTTTAGGAAAGGAGGGATAGAGAGAGAATAAGAGAGAGAGAATCCCAAGCAGACTCCCCAGTGAGCACAGAGCCTGATGCAGGGATTTCCATGACCCTAAGACCATGACTTGAGCCAAAATCAAGAGTTAGACACTTAACCAACTGAGCCACCCAGTTGCCCAGTCCTAGAGAATACATACACTTGAAAAGATGTATATCTTGCCGTTGCTGAATGAACTATTCTATAGAAATTTTTTAGGTCTTGTTGGTCTATAATGTGGTTCAAGAATTGTAATTCTTTGTTACCTGCTGTCTAGCTCTTCTCTCCATTATTGAAAATGGAGTGTTGGAGTCTCTGGGTATTGTGACATTTTCTTGTCCCTTGAATTTTGTCAGGATTTTGTTAGGTGTATACATATTTAGAATTTTTTCTTGATAGATTGATTCTTTTATCAACACAGAATGATCTTTTTTTTAAAACCTTTTTTTTTTTTTAAGATTTTCATTTATTTATTCATGAGAGACACAGAGCACAAGAGAGAGAGGCAGAGACACAGGCAGAGGGAGAAGCAGGCTCCATGCAGGGAGCCTGACATGGGGCTGAAGCCCGGGTCTCTAGGATCACAACCTGGGCTGAAGGCAGCACAAAACTGCTGAGCCACCCAGGCTGCCCCGGAATGTTCTTTTTGTCTCCAGTATCATTTTTTAAGGTTTTTTTGGTCTGATATAGCTATTCCACTTCTCTTTGGTTACTGTTTACATGATATATTTTTTTCCTCCTTTTATTTTCAACATATTTGCGTGTTTTAATCTAACGTGTGTTACTTGGAAAGAACATATAGTTAGGTCATGCTTGTTTTTCTTTCTTTTTCCAATTCATTCTATCCATCTCTGTCTGCCTTTTGATTGGAGTGTTTAATCCACTTGCATTTGGTGTATTAACTAATAAGATAGAAGTAATGTCTACTTGTATTAGTTCTCTAGGGCAGCCATAACAAAGAACCACAAGACTATGTGGATTAAATAATAAAAAATAATTTCCTCCACTCTCAGAAGCTAGAAGTCCAAGATTAAGGCATCAGCAGGTTAGATGCTTCTGAGGCTTCTCTCATTGGCATGTACATGGCTGCTTTCTCACTCTGTCCTCACATAGTCTTTTTCTGTGCATGAAATTCCTCATGTAAAGGCATGTCCAAATTTCCTTTTTTTTTCAAATTTCCTTTTTTTATAGACATCATTCAGGGTTGATTAAATCCCATCCCAATGGCCTGATTTAAATTAATCAGCCCTTTTAAGAACATATCTTCTGGGATGCCTGGGTGGCTCAATGGTTGAACCTCAGGGCATGATCCCAGGGGCCTAGGATCAAATCCTTCATTGGGCTCCCCACAGGGAGCCTGTTTCTCCCTCTGCCTATGTCTCTGCCTCTTTCTCTGTCTCTCATGAATAAATAAATAAAATCTTAAAAAAAACCCCACATATCTTCTGATATATTCACATTCTGAGATACTAGAGGTTAGGGCTTCAACATCTGAATTTGGGGGAGGACAGCATTCAGCCCAAGACATTGCCATTTTGCTATGTTTCTTAAAATGTCTAGTGTCTATTTTCCTCACCTGTTCCTCCATTACTGCATTCTTTTGTGTAAAACAGATAGATGTTTGTGTACTATTTTAATTCCCTTTTTGTTTCTTTTATATATTTTTTGAGTTATTTTCTTAGTGGCTTCCTGAAGTTTAGAATGAACATTTCAGTTAATAGCAATCAAGTTCAGATTAATAACAATTGAAATTCAGTAGTATACAAAAATTTTGCTTCTACATAGCTCTGTTGCACCTTCCATCCTTTGTGCTATTATTGTCATAAAAATGACATTTTACACATTATAAACCCATGGAAACAACTTTATGATTATTATTTTATTCAATTATCTTTTAAACCAGATAGAAGAAAAGGAAAGCTATAAACAAACAAAAAAAATGTACATTTATATTGTCTTCCTGTATTTAGCTATGAGTTACCTTCACTGATGCTCTTTAGTCTTCATGTGGTTTTGAGTTGCTGTATATTGTCCTTTCATTTCAGTCCAGTAGACTCCCTTTAGTATTCCTTGTAGGGCAGGTATGCTAGTGAGCAACTCTTTTAGCTTATTTAGCTGGAAATGTCCTAGTTTCTCCTTCATTTTTGAAGAGGAGCTTTTCTGGATATAGAATTCTTGGTTGACAATTGTTTTCTTTCAGCACTTTAAATATACCATCCCTCTTTCTATGTCTACCATAGTTTCTGATGAGAAATCAAATGTTAATCTTTTTTTTTCTCCAACTGTAATCTTACTGAGGATTCTGTATAAGCAACGAGTCACACTTCTCCCTTGCTACTTTAAGATTCTCTGTTTGTCTTTGGCTTTCTATGGTTTGATTATTAAAATGAGATGACTAGGTTTGAATATCTTTGTACTTATTTTACTTGGAATTGGTTGAGATTCTTGGATCTGTATATTAATGTTTTTCATCAGATAATGGAAGTTTTCAGATCTTATTTATTCAAATATTCTTTCTTTTTTCTTCCTCTCTCTCCTTCTAGCATTCACGTTATGCCTGCGTTGATAGGTTGGATCGTGTTTCACGGGTCTCTGAGGCTCTGTTCATGTTTATTACCATGATGATTATTATTACTGTTATTATTATTATTCTCTCCTCTTCAGACTGGATAATATCAACTGACCTTCTAAAAATTTGCTGATTCTTTCTTCTGCCAGTTCAAATCCGATGTTGAGACCTCTAGTGAATTTTGCATTTTTGTTACTGAATATTTCAGCTCCAGAATTTCTCCTTGGTTCCTTTTTATAATTTGTATCTTTTTATTCACATTCTTCATTTAGTGAGACACCATTGTCATACTTTTTGTTTAGTTCATGAGACATGTTTTCATTTAGTACTTTGGTCATATTTATAATAGCTGATTTAAAGTACGTGTCTAGAAAGTCTGTTACCTAGGCTTCCTCAGGGAAGGTTTCTACTGACTGCTTTTGACAAAATATGTATTGGCCATCCTTTCCTCTTTTATAGTTGTTGTTGTTTAATTGTTTAATGATTTTATTGAACTAATTCTGTAAAGTTTCTATTCTTTATTTATGACCACTGAGGTTTCTGTTCAGTTAGCTTAGTGGCCAGCTAATGTTTATGCCAAGATTTCCAGAAATACCTTGAATGAATAACTATCCCAGCTCTTGTCAACAGGTTCTGTGTGCCTCCTGGAGTGTCTAGCTTCAACACTCTTTGGTTGCTTTACGTTCTGTTTGTGCAGAAGCTCAAGGTCCACCAGAGGTGAGGTATTAAGGCTTACTCAGTTCTTTCCTGAACCTGTCTACAGTATTGCATATGCATGTAGACTTCTTGATTATCAGTAATATGTCAGAATTCTTCAAAGATTCTATGTACATCTCATTCCTCAGATTTTCCTTTAAGTTTCTTGATCAGCTTCTCATTTGCCTCAACTACATCACTTCCTCAGGCAGCCACAATGTTAAGCAATTGTGAGTGATTGTTTGTGAAAAATGTTCTAGGAAGAGATTATTTTCAGTGAACTTATTTTGATTGTCAAATGAAGAGAAGGTTTACAAATTAGGGTTCCCATGGAACTTCCAGACAGGGCAAACAATGACAATTTTCTGTGAAGGAGGATTTTGGGGTAATTCCAAAGTCTTTCTGCACCCACCAGTGGCTGCCAGGCTACTGTTTTTCATGGCTATCATGTTTGCAAGGCTGTTGTTTTTTAAGGCTCCTGTAAAGGTAGAGAGTAAAGGATGGAAATAGAGCAATTTGAGATGTCTCAAAACTCACTGTTCTTACCGAGCTTCAGCTGGTTTTTATTGAATAAACATTCTTCAGATTTTTGTAAGTCTTTGGATGATTTCCATAATTCTGACAGAATTGATTTTAATCATTTTGCCAGTGTTGTCATTGCTTTAATGGAGATGCAGATTTTCAGAGGCTCTTACCATTCCAGAGGTGACTCTCTGTTATTGTATTCTAATATGTATATATTGTCTTGTTTCTACTAATTCATTCTACACGTTAGTCCAGTGCTTCTTTTAATCTTCTGTTTTTGTTGTTGATGTCAAGGTAACTATAAAATCCAAAGGATCTTTTGTGTTTTGAGTTCTGGAGTATTGGGATTTTGCCTTGAGAGCTCATTGGTAGAGTTCCTTTGGTAAAGAGTTACATTAGAATGAAAGCACATTTTGGCATTGGCGTCCAGCACTGGGACTCACACTTTTGGTATCTGATCAATTATTACCTTTTTGGGCAGAAGCATTGGTGGATAACATGATAGAGAGACCATATTTTCTTGATACAGCTGTGAGCTCTATTTATTTTTCAGGTACTCTTTCATCAGAATTCAGTGGGTTCTTAGCAAAACTATGTCAGCATACACAGGGGAGAATGGAGCTCATTTATTCTTCAATGATAATATTGCTGTTATAATAATTAAATTAAAAGACAAATGAAAGCAAAAGCTATTTAGTAATGGAAGTTTGTAAAAGAAATTTTCAAAGAATACTGCTCTATTATTTCTACATTTTAGCAAATAATATGCAGACACATATAACATTATGAGTGGGAATTCAATCTAATTAAACCACAAATAGCAATCCTCATACTATGTATTATGTCAGCCATAAGTGACAGTCAGAAATGCCAGCAAAGTCATTCTCTGTCCCTTTTGCACAAGGTAAAGCATATAATGAGGAAAAACAAGGGGTCAAACTGGGTGTCTATTTCCAAATTGCTTTACTAATGTATGATTTTATCAAGAAATTGAGTGCTACCCCTTTATATCTTGAAGAATAGTTGCAATGGGATAAATTAGTTTGTGTCTTTACTATTTTTGTGTGTATGTGTGGAGAAAATGCTCTGTGTGCTTCTAAAGATATGCAAATTTTAATTCAAATTATTGGGGCAATAATATTAAGAATTAAGTTATATTTACTACTGTTTATGGTTTTGATGAAAGAACTCCTGTCGTGTGGTTCTCTAAAGAAACTGGAAAGTTTTTCCAAAGAAATTTAAGTGACTTTCTACTTGTACGTGAATTGTCCTATTAAAAAGAACAAAAGAACAACTTGGTACCTTCAAGTACTAAATGTAGACTCTTCTCAGGAACACATATACTTTCTATTTTACATACACCCATGTGAGCACCTGCTCTGTGTGTGGCATTGTGCTATGCCAGGACTGAAGGTGCAATAGTAAACCATTGTTTCTTTCCTCATGAAATTTTCACATATTCGGAAACAACAGAGCAAGCAAATGCATTGTAGCAAGCTGCTTTTGGTGGAAGACTCAGAATTAAGCAGGGTACAAAGGACGAAGGTAAGTATAGTTGGGTTTTCTACAGGAAAAAAACCTAAAACCTAGACAGGTTGCATGGGATATAGGAAATTAGCTACAGGTGAGGCAGGTGTGTTACATGTAATCATTTATTTTGGAGTTCTAGAGCTGCACTGTCCAATAAACATATAATATAAACTATGAGCTGTGGCAGCCACATTAAAAAATGTGAAATAGAAACCAGTACAATAATTTTTAAAATATGTTTTAATTAACCTGGCATATCCAAAATATTTCCACTTAAACATATAATCAATATAAAAATCATTAATGGGTATTTTGTACTCCTATTTCTTACTAGCTTTCAAAACATGTGCTCTTTATAGCACATCTCACCTTGGGCAAAAAATTTTCAATGGGAATAATTGATCCGTAGTAAGACTTTGTAAAATTAACATCTAAAAATTAAATTCATTTGCTCAAGTTGTTCCATAGTCTTCTAATGACTGAATAAATATCAGTTTTTCAATTAAAATTTATACTAATGAAAATTAAAATTTGAAAATCAATTCCTCAGTCTCACTAGCCACATTTTAAGTGTTTATTTTTGTTTTGTTTTTCTTCTTTCTTTCTTTCTTTCTTTCTTTCTTTCTTTCTTTCTTTCTTTCTTCTTTCTTTCTTTTCTTTCTTTCTTTTTGAAAGCTCGCTCATTCATACACTCATGGGCAGGAGGAGTAGAGAGTGAGGGCGGGCATCTTAAGTAGGCTCCACACCCAGCACAGAGCCCAACACAAGGCTCGATCTCACAATCCCGAGATCATGACCTGAGCCAAAATTAAGAATTGGACACTTAACTGACTGAACCACCCGGGCACCCCCAAATCACCCAAGTGTTTAATAGCCACAGTATTGAGCAGGGGAAAGGTTCAGCTCAGGTCATTGGCATAGGTCCTCTCCTTGAACTGTCAAGGTGCTTAATTGATAGCAGATATTGCATAAGTATTTGTTGAATTAGATTAAATGAAGCAATTGAGACCCAATGAAGGTAAATGACACTCCCAGCATTCCCCAGATAATAAAAGAACGTGAGGATAAACTAGCATCCAGGCCTCTTGTTAACTAGTAAAATCCCAGAATCCTACTAGTGTTTGGGTTTCAGAAATTGAATGAAAGAATTTTGAGAGCAAAGCGTTTTCTGAAGTCATTTCCAAATCTACTGGGTTCTTAGATTTGGAGAGAAAACTCCAACAGGAAGAGTTCATTAGCAAGTACCTGCCTTTACACTATTAAAAGCTAGGAAATGCAGTAGTAATAGAATAAAGGAGCCATGTACTCCACTTGGCCTCTTTTACCTACAAAGCATTGCTATGTCTCTAGGGAGAATCTAATTCCAGAGTCTGAATTGCATCTTTCTCTTTAACAATGAAAGTCAGCAGAAGTGTGCAAAGGAGTGTGAAAGGGGTTTAGATTCAAGGTTGGAGCAGAAGCAAATGATCTGGGTGAGGAGGTGAGGTATTGGCTTGTGCAACTGCCTTCAAGAGAGGTGGTGGCAGTTCAGCTTGTTGGCTTCCTGGAGGAGCGAGGAGGAACCATGGTTTAGCCATACTTAGTTATGAACTTTAAGAGCTGGAGAAAGCCACTGTCAGTCTGTTCAGTCTGCTGTAACAGAAAACCATAGATGGGGTAGCTTATAAACAACATAAATTTATTTCTCACAGTTCTGGGGTCTGAGAAGTGCAAGATCAAGGCACTGGTAGATTAGGTGAGTGCTGAAGAACCTTTCCTGGATGGCTGGTCTTTTTGCTGTATCTTCACAGGGTGGAGGGAGCTGGAGAGCTCTCTGGGGTCTCCTTAATCAAAGCACTAATCCCATTCATCAGGGCTCCACCCTGTGACCTAATCACCTCCCCAAGGCCTCTCCCCTCCTAATACCATCACCATGAGGATTAGAATTTCCACATATGACTTTGCAGGGGACCTAAGCATTCAAGCCATTAGACACTTTGGGACTGGTAGTCTTTCCTGGGGGAAAATATACGATATGATGAAGGAAAGTACTGAGTTAAGAGGTCTCTTTTATTTGCCTTTCCTACATTGAAAAATGAATTTTATGCAACTTATCAAGAACTCTTCCCTTTAATTTTTCATTTAGAGGGAGGACAATTGAATAAGTACAATATCACTAGCTAGAAACATTTTTTTCTTTATAAAATTTTATTTGGTATGACTAGAATATTAGTTTTCACCAGAATTGGAATGAAAACAGTCAATAACAAGACCTTGCATTTTAAACAAATAGAGGCTTTTTCAAGTGAACTCCCTTAGAGAGAAAGCCTGTCAAAATGCTTAAAAAGGACTGTAGGAAGGGATCCCTGGGTGGCGCAGCAGTTTAGCACCTGCCTTTGGCCCAGGGCGCGATCTTGGAGACCCGGGATCGAATCCCACGTCGGGCTCCCGGAGCATGGAGCCTGCTTCTCCCTCTGCCTATGTCTCTGCCTCTCTCTCTCTCTCTCTCTCATAAATAAATAAAAATAAAAAAAAAGAATTTTTTTTTAAAAAAAAGGACTGTAGGTTTTTTGCATCACACATATTTATTAATTTAGTTTTTGAAATATTGCAATTAGGGAGAAAAATTATCATTTCATAAATGGATACATGTCCAACAAACACCCAAGACAAATGACAGCTACCCTTTGGGGTCATATAGTCTCTTGCTCTCCTCTGGGGCATCCATGACTCCATATGGATGAGCCCCTTATGGTGGTCTCTGTTGATGTCATCAAGAGGGACCCATTTGGGTTAACTCATATTCTTTCCAAATTTTACCTATACTTCTCTACAACACCAAACTTAGGTTCAGCTTCCTAATGTATTATTTTGACAAAGTAGGTGGCAATGAGCTTTTAAGAGACTAATGGGGTGGGGGTTCCTGAGGGTATAGTCAGTTGAGAAACTGACTCTTGGTTTTGGCTCAGGTCGTGATCTCATAGTGGTGAGATGGGGCTCTGCATTAAACTCCATACTCAGTGCATGGTCCACTTGAGATTTTCTCCCTCTCCCACTGTCCCTCCCGCTCATGCTCTCTGTCTCTGTTTCTGTCTCTCTCTAAATGCATCTTTAAAAAAAGTAGAGAGAGAGAGACTAATGGGGGCTCAACCATGGTACTGTTGTTTTCAGCATTATGATGGCTTCAGCTAGTTGACATTGAGTATTTTGTTTGGGAGCAGAGTAGTATACCCCTTAAATGTCTAAATCATCCTGGCCTCTGATGTGTTAAAAGTTCACTGTATTGGTCATTAAACAACCATTTACAAGAATAAGAGCGACATTTAATAGAAACTTGGGGCATATTTGGATGCTGACATGAGTACCTTTTGCAAGTAGCCATAGTCTTGAAAGCTTCCTGAGCTTGCTCATTTATCTTCCCCCAATTTAACAAGCATGGGTTTCTTCAACTTTTCAGTGAATATTTTGATATCTACCATGAACTAAAAATAACTCTGAATAGCATACACTTAAAATAAATGGTTGTCTCTTTAGTATAATTAAAGAGATCAGTGTCATCCAAAATCCTCATTTATTTCAGGGAAACCTAGACAAAATCATCTACTTAAGTAAGGTATAGTCTATAAATTAGATTAATTTGCTAATATGCATTTAGAGTGATAAAAATTCTGAAATTTAAAATTGACATGGAAATCAGTTTTGATAATGCTTACTGAAGTAAAACTATTTTACAGAAGAACTTTTTGAAGTTATGAATGTTTGGGTTTTGAGTAGAAATCTGCTGTAATTGCAATTACAGCCCATGTATTGATGGAAGTCTGCAGTTTGCCGGGTAGAGTGTCCTTCCCTTATTCCTGAGTTGTGTGTGGAGTGGGTTTGATGAATGTTCCATCCTGACCTGAGGTGACTCCCTGCATGATGCCAGGAGAGAGAGCAGAAGAACAAGTGCTGGGCTTGCATTTGGCCACATGGACATGTTCGGGAGATTCAGTCGGACAAGTTGGTCAGAAGAGCTCTGGGCTTCATGAGTCAGAATACAGCTTGAAAACATATGGACATCGGATAATGCTATAACTGGTGTTAAACACAAATTTAAAAAATTCTTTGTATTTATGAGGTACAGAGAGTAAATAAGAGAAGCTGCCAAGAGAAAAAAAAATCTAAAATTAGACACTGCATTTTTTAAAAATAATTTTAAGCATGTAACCTCTAAGTATCTCCTTTTTATTTAGAAACAGGCAGATTTACTTCATTATGGATAGACAAAATTTCTCCATAACTTAGAAAATTTGGGAATTATGTTGAAGCAAATATCTTACTTTTGTGATACAATGGATGGTATTATACATAAGCAGACACTGATACAGTAACACCTTTTTGAACTAACATCTTCAAGAAATGAAGTCTTCCAATTAAATGAATTTTCCTGATAGTGAAAGCTTTTCTCTTTGAAATAAAATGAACTTAGAAATAAAGTTTTATTTCTTCATTTTTTTGTCAGGCCTCAATTTACGAGGGCATTTGCACTTCTCAGCTACCTAAGCAGAATTAGTGAACATTGTTTAACTTTTCCTTGATAGCTTAGGGACACTTATAGAGAATTATAATTATAATAACATTTTTAGTGCAGTGTGCCTTAAAGTTTAGTGCATCTGAGAACAAACTTGGAGCTTGTCAAAAATATATATTCTCAGGACCTATTATGGAAATTCCTACTCAGTAGTGTGGAATCTGCATCTGTGACAAGCATTCCTCATGATTCCTCCCGATTCTGGTCCAGGCAGTCACAGGACTCACACGTGCAGAAACACTGGCTTTGAGAGCATCATTTAGAAGATGGCAATAATCATAACAACCAAACCTTATCGTCAGGTGCTGGTCTATAGTCTTCCACGGATTGGCTCATTCAGTGCTCACAGCAACACCGTGGAGTAGACATTACATTTGCCCCCATGTTTCTGATCTGGTACTGAGCACTGGAATGACTTCAATGTCTTACCAGATTGCCTCACCACCAAGTGGCAAAATTAAAGGTTCCAAGCCAGCCCTCCTGACTGTAGGGCTTGACCATCATGTCATATGCTCAATTCAGATATGCAGAGATAAGTCTTGCTCAACATCTTATGGATGAATTTCCATTTCTGGTTCCTTGAATGTCTGCTAAAGGATCAGACTTACATGTGGGAGGACCTGATGTCCACCAGATGAAAGAGACCCCACTGGGGTGTGGCTTACTGAGATGCACTGCTCTAAGAAACTTGATCACCTCCCTCTGCTTCTTCATGGACAGATCCTAATCACTTCTGCAGTGGGAAGCCACATGGCCATCTACAAAGGAAGTGGGCCTGTAAAATAGAGCAAAGAGGCTCTGAGTGTCTTTTTAAAGTAATTATACTTAATGAGTCATTTTTCCAAGTGTAATGTATAATGCTGATTATATAATAATAATATGGACCCACTGTGGAAACTCTGAAAAATAGAAAAGTATCATGGAAAATATAATATGCAAACTAGTCAAAGATGATACTGCTACCTTTGGAGTCTCTTTAAGATGGTTTCCATATATATTTACTCATAAACATGCAAATACATTTTATGTGTTTCCATGTAAATATGCAAGTATTATTTATACATATAATGCTGTCATCTGTACTATACCATTTTACATGCTTGCAATAAAGCTGCATGTAATACTTTTCATTATTCATTCTTCACTTACCATTGTTCTATGAGCATTTTCCCAGGATGTTAATAATTTTTTAGAACTTTTTTTTCATTACAATTACAGGCACAATTTTCAATCATGACTGTAATTTGAATAAATCTTAACCTATTTTTGGATTTATCTTGTTTCCATTTTTAGCTGTTATAAATAGGGCTAGAAGAATCACCTTTGTACACAAATTTTGTCTCCAGTTTGATTTGTTTCTTTAAAATAGCATGCTAGAAGGGGAGTTACCTTGTTAAAGAGGATAACTCTTTAAAATTTTTAAAAAGATATCATTTATTTGAGAAAGAGAGAGAGCACAAGCAGCAGGAGCAGCAGGCTCCCCACTGAGCAGGGAGCCCAACAGAGGGCTCGATCCCAGGACCCCCAGATCATGACCCAAGCCAAAGGTAGACGCTTAACTGACTGAGCCACTCAGGCACCCCAGATAACTCTTCTTAAGGAACCTGGCAAATATTTCCCACATTACTTTTCAGAATGGCTGTGTGGCTTTATCTATCCATCTCCAGAACAGGAGAGACAGACTTCCCTTTGCCCCCTAACTCCTGTACACAATCAATACGATCATTAAAAATAAATACTGGCTTGTTTAACAATTAAAATAATGTCTTTTATTTCAATCTGTAGTTCTTTGACTACTCCTGAAGTTGAAACTTTTTCCTATGTATTTCTTAGCACCTTGTTTTTCTTCTTGCATGGCTAATCTATAGCTATTCCTTTGTGCCTTTTTCATTTATCCATAGTAGTATCTTATATACAAGGTGTGGCTATATTTTCTGTAAACACTGTAAGGGACTCTTAGGGTTGAGTAAGTGAGCTTAAGGCCCCTGATTTCATGACAACACTTTTGAGTGCTGAAAGTGTTCTGATTTATTTCTGAGCTCTTGGCTCTGTTAGGAATAGCTGATGCTAGTAGCTGAGTAAAAGAGCAGCTAACATAAAGCATGGTATGTTTTGTATTGAATGACAATTGAAGGTCAGATTGACTTTTTACTAAAGCCATTGCTTTTCCAGAAAGATAAGTTTTTAACTTTCTCTTTTATTTCAGCTGCATAGTTTCAGCCTCTATCTATTTTGTATCTAAACCCCATCTCTGTTTACGATATAGAATATCAAATTCTATTTGATATTTGAGAGCATCAACAACTTGGCCAGGGTTTCATCAAGTATCTATCTTCAGAGTTTTTACTTTTTCTATTACATCAATCTCCTTAACCTTACGAATAATAACCCATATTATAAGCTTTGGCATTTTCTGACAATTTAAATATATGTTTTCACATTATGACTCAACCTTTTGTAGAAACATTTTACAGAATTACTTTTAAATAACTGTAGAAGAAATAAATAGTCCCAGGCTTATAGTTGCTGTGGAGTAAGAACAATGGTTGGTTCAGACTGACTTTCAGAGAATTAAAATAATACACCATGAAGCTCCACACTTACCTCTGTAATTAAAAATTCCTTTCTTTGAGATGCCTGGGTTGCTCAGTGGTTGAGCATCTGCCTTCAGCTCAGGGCGTGATCCCGGGGTCCTGGGATCAATTCCTGTATCTGATTCCCTTCAGGGAGTCTGCTTCTCCTTCTGCCTCTGTCTCTGCCTCTCTCTCTGTATCTCTCATGAATAAATAAATTAAAATCTTAACAAAAAATCCCTTTATTTATTCAGCAACATGAAATAAAATATTTTATTTCAGAAGGAGACAAGGAAGAGGAGGAAGTAGAAGAAGCAGTAGCAGCTAACTAACCAAATTCTGTAGAGGGGTATAAAGTTCTCACTGGTTCCAATTTTACAAATTTAGCTTAGAGCCTGTTATGACTAGTTTTTCTACACAAACTAAAGGAAACTATAGGAAACTTACTTAAAAAGAAAATAGTGGGGAGAGATATTACGGTTTTAATAATGATCCTAATGGCTTAAAAAAACACTTAAATTAGGGAGAGAAAAAAATAGGAAAACAAAACAACTTTTTCTGAAGAGAATACATTCTTAAAAATTGCACATAGAAACAAATGGGTTGGGGGATCCCTGAGTGGCTCAGCAGTTTAGTGCCGCCTTCAGCCCAGGGTGTGATCCTGGAGTCCTGGGATCAAGTCCCACGTCGGGCTCCCTGCATGGAGCCTGCTTCTCCCTCTGCCTGTGTCTCTGCCTCTCTCCCTCTCTCTCTCTCTGTGCCTCTCATGAAAAAATAAATAAAATCTTAAAAAAAAAGAAAGAAAATAATGGGTTGTATGTAGAGATGTTAATAAATGTAATTAAAGTGAACGCTGCCCTGTATTGATGAACCTAATGACCAAGGTAAATAGCAAAGGGCTGTGTACTGGCTCAGATGGCCAGATGATGTCCACGGTGATGGAGCTCTTCCCCAAGTTTACTCATTACTCACACTCAGTGGGGGCCCCAGGGAAAGTGGACAGGACAGGCCTAATCTTGTCAATCTCAAAAAAAAAACAAAAAACAAAAAACAAAAAACAAAAAACAAAACTTTGTGACAGTTTCAACATGTTTCATTGAATGATCCAGCCGAGGTCAGGTCATTCCCCACTCCCATGCCTGTCCTTTCCCAGGGAACCAGGCCTGTCACCAGCTGCCTCTTAGCCAAGGAGGAGGTGTTTTTGAGGGAGAGGGTCCAGGAAGATCGGAGTGAATGGTTACTGTTATCTTTAGGCCTAAAGATATCTTTGCCCCTCTGAAAGGTGGGCACATTCTCTCTAGTTGGTACACTAGCAGCTGGTTGTGGCTCATGGATTTCAGGGACTCTGACATGTGTGTCTCTCACTGTCATTCCTGGATGCCTGGTGGCCTGTCCCCTCCAGGGAGAACAGACACCCTCTGTCCCTGATCTGGTGGTGCTCCCTTTCCTTTGCACCCCCCACCCCTGGGCCAGTTTACTTCTCTTATCTATTCAAAGGACCAGAAAGTGCTCTTGAGAAGATACCAGGGCTCTTGCACTCCACTCTCACATCACAGAACTTGTTGGAAGGATTCTTTTTGAAAAGGTGTTTCTTATCTTGTTTGACTTTGAAACTCCTTCAAAGGCGAGTTGTGACCTGGGCTGCAGCAGCACAGATGTCAGCTGAGTTCTGCTTTGGGAACCAAGTTCAGAGCGGGAGGAGGCGGTGTGCTGAGTGCACGGTTTCCTGGCTAACCACTCTGCTGGCACATCCTGTTCTTGAGAAAGGACGGCCCCCTCAGTGTCATCATTTGGAGACCCTTCTGGATTTCTGAGAGGGATTGCTGGCCAGAAACTTTTGACAATTTTTCTTTCTTTTCCTCAAATTGGGCTCTTTTACGAAGATTCTATTTTTAATTCTTTGGGAACTTTGGTTTATCTAAAAGGTCTGTGCACAAAGTTTTGTAAATTAAGATTTTTAAAAAAAATAATTATGTGCCAGTGTGATTAAATAGGCTATAACCTTGGCAATGATACTTCCATGTGGTTTCCTAACTCTGGCAATGATACTTCCATGTGGTTTCCTAAAGATTAAAGTGTATGTATATGAAGTGAATATATTTTAATGATAAGATCCTAATATATTGTCAGCATGGACACACTTAGCTATACCATAGCGTGGCTAAGGGACAGTAAGAAAAGTTAGTTTTATCAGCTATCAGTAAAAAATGATCTTTTGAGCTTATATTCTAAGTTATCACTGCTCTGTTAGATCTTAGAAATGTAATTTGGGGCAGCCCTGGTGGCTTAGCGGTTTAGTGCCGCCTTCAGCCCGGGGTGTGATCCTGGAGACCCAGGATCAAGTCCCATGTCAGGCTCCCTGCATGGAGCCTGCTTCTCCCTCTGCCTCTCTCTCTGTGTCTCTCATGAATAAATAAATAAAATCTTTAAAAAAAGAAAAGAAAAGAAATGTAATTTGTCCAGGAAATATTTATACAATGCTACCTCAAGGTCAGATCTGTTAGTCTGGGTTTTTTTGTTGTTGTTGTTTTTTGTTTTTTGTTTTTTTCCCCAAACAATAATTATGGATTTTTTCAACTCTTACCACAGAAAAGATTTCTGCAAGAAATGAATTCTAGAAAATGGCTAACTTACTTCATTCTTATTAGTGGTTAAAGTTAAAAACAAACAAACAAACAAAAAACCCAGAATACCAGTGTGACAGTATGACTTAATTTTTTGTTACTTGTTAACTAGAAGGAGACACATTTGAGTAGGAAAGAAAAATTTGCCAAAGGGACTTATTCTAGTGCTCTGCCTTGCGTGATCCACCCACCGAACCTTAGGTTAGTGTGTTGGATTCAATCTTTGCTTTGAATATAAGCATCTTTCAGGAGATATGTGTAGATGACCTCCAGTTGAGAAGAGCTTGTTTTGCCAAGTACCAGGATGGCATTGCTTATTTTGGCCCACGGGAGTCGCTGAGGGTCGAGAGAGGAAAGTTGCTGGTGCCATGAGCTCAGCCTTCTCTGGAGTCAAAACTAGGAGTCCAGCCAGGACCCAGATATGATTGCTTACACTTCCTTCTCATGACAAAAAAAAAATGAGAGAGATAGAGAGAGAAGAAAGAAGAAAGAAAGAAAGAAAGAAAGAAAGAAAGAAAGAAAGAAAACAAGAAAGAAAGAAATCAAGAACCCCAGGATCCTTTGGGCATTAAGATGAATAAGGTGACAAAGTCTAATTCTCCCTGTGATTTTAAGTTGTTTTTGCATGGTTTAGAAATTTTGGCAGCACATTCATAAATGGGACTAAATATGAGAGGCAATGCTAAATTGGTCCATGCAGAACATCCCAGCAATCTTCCCCCAGGAAGTCCCTTGCCTAAGTAGAATTTGGAAGCACCGTTTTTGCTGCTTCTGCAATATTAATATAATGTGAGACAAGCAGGCTGGAGGAATTTTGGAGCTCTAGGTCAGGGGTCCTGCAATTGTACATGTAGCTTAAAACCCATCACGGTAAAAATGTGAATGGAACAGGAATTAATTCAGAAAGGAATTAGAAAGCCTGACATGTTTTTACAAGGTGTTTCAAATTGATTGGTTAATCCTCCTAACGTCTGGAGTGAGGAATCGTGGAGAGTAGCCCATGGAGGCTGCAACAAAACTGGGATGAGAACTCAGCCAGAGTAAAATTAGCCCATTAAACCCAAGAAAGTGGTGAGGGGATTTCTTACACTGTACCTGGTTGAGAGATTGCAAGTGATACTTCATTTTGGGGGAAATTGAATTTTAAATGTGTTCAGCACAATTAAGGTAGATCTTTAAGCCTTTGCATTCTGAACAAGATAAGCAGAATGGCTCCTGAGACTCTGCTTCACCATACCCTTTACATGGTAGCGTTTTCCCTTCCTCATTGTTTATTCAACCTCTATCATCCTTTAAAGATGCCCTCAAATTCTGTCTCCTCCATGAAGCCCTTTTAGCTTGTAAAAATATCAGTGATTTGCTGCTAAACTTAGCTTTATTTCTCATTTTCATGAAAACTTTGTGAAAATAAAAAAAGCTGGAATTTAGAGCATTTCTTTACTAAGTCAGAGTCAGAATTCAACCTCATGAATGCTCTGAGTGAACACAGTTGTCTTTACAAAACATGAAGCCCTTCCCCTGCCTCGCCATATTGTACAACTAAACTATCATTTCATTTTAGTCATCATTATTTAAACATTTTAACATTCATCTTATAATTTATCAATATTTCAATTTGTTAAAAGCAGAAACTATGGTTATGCTTCTAATGAAGACTTGCTGGTGGTTGGTACAAGTTGCAAAACCTAGATACTTAAATACTGGTGATTTGACTTTGCTATTTAAAGAAATGGAGGAAAAGTTTCTAAGTGCTGGGCCAATGCCACCCTTACCATAACTGGAATGACCCATGTGCGATATGGTATGGTTAAACTATCTCTGCTTGGTCTTGTTCTGCATTCTCAGTGTTTATGGAATCTTCACTCCGGGTTGGAGAATAATCCTGAAGGGGCTGCATGACTTTGTATGGAGTCTGATATGGAAAAAGAAATCTTTATTGAGTAAATAAACGTTTGAATGAAAAGATAACCCTTACACAGGGATGCTATCACAGAGAGAAAACTTTCTCTCTGTAATCAGTCAGCTTGCATCATTAGAGTGAAATTCCATCTCCTTGTAGAGAAAATTCTGGATAAATAAACTTTAATAGGGGCCAGTGTACAGCAGTGATCTTCTGAGATTTCAGTATTGCTCCTGAATGTGTTGATGGTCATTCTTCTTTTCTCACTTATCTTTTAACAGAATTTACCATGTTTACCTCCAAGTGAATTTCATTTCTCTGGAGAGATGTTATTTTGGTAGCTATCATCTTTTCCTATATAAACTCAAAATCTGCTTAGTAAGAAAACATCATGAAGTGCTTCATCTTGAAAACTATAGATAATCTCAAAGAATGTAGTTAATAATACAACCAAAGTCAACACAAAATTGACTCTCCCAGAGCCTCAGGTAAAGGCTGTTGTGAGTCATTTGACAACCAGTGTGTGGAAGCAAGCAGATGCGGGAGGCAAACAGAGGATTGCTGTGTTAGGACACCTGCCATATCAAGTAGAGAGGAAAGGACTCAGTATCTGCCTGGACAGCAGAGAGAGCTCGTCTGCTTCACTAACTTCTTAAAAAGGCAGTGAAGAAAGAAATATGCTAAAAAATACCATGACTCAGTGTGTTCAGTTGGTAGAGCATGTGACTTTTGATCTTGGGGTTCTGAGTTCGAGTCCCACATTGAGTGTAGAGATTACTTAATAACTAAAAGTCTTTTTAAAAAATATTCATGAGAGACACACAGGGAGAGAGGCAGAGACATAGGCAGAGGGAGAAGCAGGCCTCCCCTGTGGGGAGCCCAATACGGGACTTGATCCCAGGACCCTGGGATCATGACCCGAGCCCAAGGCAGATGCTCTACCACTGGGCCACCTAGATGCCCAAATAAATAAAATCCTAAGAGCCACCCAGATGCCCAAATAAATAAAACCAAATATAATACCACGACTCCATTATCCTTCATGCATCCTTCACCATCCATGGGCAAAGGGACATGGGAGATGGCTCACCACCTAAATGCCTAAAAATCATAAAATCACAGAATGCTAGGGTTCGAAAAGATTTTAGAAACCTTTTAGGTTGGCTCATGTTTGTTTGCGATTGTCTATTCTTGCATCCTGCATAAGAATCCCATAAGATCTTATGATTTTGATAGAGTTGTGACATCAAGTGAACTAAACAGCACCGATTCAGAGTAATAGACTCATTCTCTCATCCGTCCATCCATCCATCCAGCAAATAGGCATTGAATGACCACTATCTGTCAGTTTCTGTACCACTGGTTTCCAGAGGCAGAAGGGTAAATAAGTCAAGGGCTTTGTGTATGGGATACTTACAGTCTAGCTGTGGAATTCCACATGTAAATTTTTAATTCAGATACCACAGGATATTTGTTAAAAGATGCGTGCTTATAAAATGCTATGGAAATGCAGAGGAGAGGATAATTTCTTCTGCTTGACATAGTTGAGGAAAACCAGAAGAGGTGGCATTGGAGTTAAGAAAGCTAAGAGGATGGGTAGGCGTTCATGAGTTAGAGCAAGGAGAAAAGGGAATGGTATTTCAGACAAAAGGAAGAGGTAAAAATACACCGTGAATTCACAGAATAATCATGCTGTGTAAAGGTACGTGGGAAGGTAGAAATGAGATCTCTCCTTAACCTGAGGGTTTGCTGATCATCCCTGTTGCTGTGATTTTGTGTGTCCGAATACTACATGCCCCATTGCAGCTTTTTGGGTTTGAGCAGGAAGCAGTACTCATTCTTAGAATTGAGAGGTATGTTATGTAAACAGCTACAGGCAGCCTTCACAACAACCTTGTTTTCTTTGACTTAGGTAAACAGGAATCAAATCCTGACACACTATCAAAAACCAAAAAAGCCAGCCGGCAATAATCACACTCATCACATACAGAGCATTTTTATCATTTTACCTTTAAAAAGAATAAAGAATAAAAAGTGACACAATTCCTAAGTAGATACTCTTGACAGTGAGATATGTTACATGTCCCATCTTCCCTTTATAACCCACCAGAAACCCTATCTTTAGTTAGTGTTTGAATTCCGATTTTCACAAATCCTGTAGAAAGTGTTCATCTATCCCACTCGACATTGAGCTTAAAAGTTTAAGTCAACGGTAAAGTCATGAGAATTTTTTTTTTAGAAAATGCATTTAGCAAAATGTAGACAGCCCCTCATAGAGCGAAAGAAGTTTCAAGTGCTTGACCTTAAGAGAAGTTGTGAAACACAGGATGGCTTTTAAAGACAAGTAGCAAATTTCAAAACATGAATAAGGTCTCAGAACATTTCTGGAAGACATACTAGTACACTTGAGAGCCATTTGCATCCTTTTTTTTTTTTTTTAAGATTTTATTTATTTATTCATGAGAGACACACACACACACAGAGAAAGTTACAGGCACAGGCAGAGGGAGAAGCAGGCTCCATGCAGGGAGCCCAATGTGGGACTCGATCCCTGGTCCCCAGGATCACGCCAAGCCCCCCGGGCTGCCCTATTTGCATCTTATTTTTGTGTTTGCATTTTCTCTATGAAAATATACTTGGCAAAGTGCCTGCAGAATGGTACGTGGGGAGAATAATTAAAACCATTTCCTGTCAGCCTTTCCTTCACTTAACTTAGATGCTCATTCAAAGTAGACCCAGTCCTTTTGCTGTGGGACTTTTGCAAAGGTCAGGGTTCTGCTCCACCATACTTTTTATTTAAATTGAGCCACATGTTTATTGCTATATCTTCCTTCCAACTTTTAAAAGCCCCAAGGATTCCCAACGTTCTTTAAAGGGTCAGTTTCTTGGGGCATGTGGGTGGATCAGTGGATGAAGCCTCTGCCTTCTGCTCAGGTGCCGATCCCTGCCGATCCCTGCCGGGGGTGGGGGGTGGGGGGTGGGGAGGTGTTCCTGGGATCCAGCCCTGCATGGAGCTCCCTGCTCAGCGGGGAGTCTGCTTCTCCCTCTCCCACTCCCTTTTCCCCCTGCTTGTACTATCTCTGTCAAATTGATAGATAAAATTGCAAACAAACAGAAAGAAAGAAAGAAAGAAAGAAAGAAAGAAAGAAAGAAAGAAAAAGGCTTAATCTTTTGGTTCCTCCACTGGCATAAAAACTTTACATTTGTAAGACAATCATAGGGCTTTACCAAAAATCACATGTGCCAGTTTGTTATTCCTTCTTTTAAATGCCATTTTCAAGGAGTGCAATAAAAGTGGCAAGGGAAATAGGGTAGCCGGGAGATTTTCAAAAGAAACAAAAAATTAAGAGATGTGCAAGCACCACCCTAACCACAGAGGCCCAGGCTAGAATGCTTCCCCCACAAAGCAGTCTTACGTAGGAAGAATCTGTAGGATTACCTCAGTTCTCTGCTTTCTTCAAATAGGACCTTCTTTTTGTCCTGCCTGTTGTTAGCTGTGGTCTTTTCCTAAATCCCTCTTTTTCATTTTCTTGTGAAAGCAACTGTGTGTAACTTCACATCTGTCCCCCAGATATGTCCATCATCGCTCCCCAGATTGCAGTGGGCCAGTCTTATAGCACAAGGTGGGAATTGCGCTCACAGCCTTCTTCAGTGTAAACATTTTTGCTAGTTTGCTAGAAAAGGGCCTGCGGTGTTTCCATCAGTCTTCCCTGATCCTATGTTCTGATAAAAAATGGGGGCTTGGGGCAGCTGGGTGGCTCAGTGATTGAGCGTCTGTCTTCAGCTCAGGTCATGATCCTGGGGTCCTGGCATCGAGTCCCACATGGGACTCCCCACAGGGATCTTGCTTCTCCCTCTGCCTATGTCTCTGCCTCTCTCTGTGTCTCTCACGAATAAATACATAAAATCTTTGAAAAAAATGGAAGCTTTCTCTCTGTCCATTTGTTTATATCAGAAGGTTCTTATGGGCTGATATCCTCTTGGTTAGTTTTATATAGAGGCTAACTACTTAGGCACTTCCAGGATAGCAATTATTTTGTTTTAATTTTACTGGTGAACAAGACTTGCTGTGCTTAATCCAAGCTTAACATTTTTCTTGGGTTGCTCTAAGTGAATTTTAAGACACGCATTTATTAGCTCCTTGCAGTAAGCTGGAAAACAACCTTTGCGTAAAATCACCTTTTCCCCACTTACACATAATTGTTTGCCCTTCGGATTTTCACAGAAATACAACAGTTTTCAACTCCGGTGCTGGTGCTTTTTGATCTAATTTGTACTTGATTTGAAAACAGCGAATGACAAAGGAGGATTTGACAAACCAACATCATTACTGCCTCCCATCAGAAATCTCATTTAGGAAAGATTTCAAATGTTTAAAAGACATTCATTCTGTCATAATGGAAAAGATCTGATACCAAAGTAGGCATTTAAACAAAAGAGGTTAGAAAGTTTTAAAAGTGAGAAAGTCTGAGAAATAGGCCTAAAAAGTATCATTCTGGGAAGAGTACTTCGCGAGAGACCGCCAATGAGCTTCTATTGACGTTTCTTTGATATTCAGTTTCATTCCAAGAAAAGGAACTCTCACACTAGCTTGTCATGGGCTGGCTACCATTTTGCTTGTCATTACCATTTTGTCACCCACAATTTGTTCTTCACTGTCACCTCTTTTTTTTTTTTTTTTTTGTCACCACAGCTGAGTTTATTTTCCTTATTGACTTCTTAGGTTATTCTTTCTCCAAAGTATTATTTTTCATTCATCTGGGATGGATTTCATTTTCTTAGATTGACTTGGTCATCTTACACTGGAGACCAACAGGAGGAGCTTTGAACTATCTGAGGTGAGCTACATTGTTCTATTCTCATGTACAACTTTTCTCCATGTTCCATAACTATTATTTTTGTCTTATTGCCCTTGAGGTCCATTTTATTCTCTTAGTTGATCTGTGGGTGAACAACTCTACTACTTTTCTAGTACAAGCATTGCCTACAGCTCTTATGTCATTTCTTGAATGTCACCTAGCAATAACATGGTGTAAGATGGTGTGACGTGAGAGTCACACTAATGAATGTTGAGTAGCTGGGAAGGAAAATAGGTCATCAAGTTAGCTCAACTTTCCTGAAACCTAGGAATCATAAATCCTCCAGAGAGAAACTCAAGAGTAGAAAAATTTCAGGCATCCCACGCTTTATGGCAAAGAGGTTGAAAACTGAAGAGATGTTTGTCTGGGGGCAGTTTTACTGAAGTTACTCAAGCACCAGAGCTGGACCTTGATTGGCAGACTTTGGAAATCTCCTTTTACCTGACTTAAGTCACCATGTACTTAGACATAAAGACTGATGATTACTCATTGGTATTCCAATGTGTTGGCCAGAAGGGCAATTTTAACTTCTGAAATCCCAGTGACCATTTTTCTTATGTCCTTTAATATATGTAACTAATGATCAAGTATACCAACATTTGGAAGCAAAAGTGACATTTGAGGGGAAAAAAGGCAGATGACCTAAAAGAAAGAGGTAAATGTAGATAATACATAAATGTCTCATTTCCCTGTAGACTTGTAAGTGGTTGTAGTACACTTGTACTGGAAAGGTGGATGGCTGCACACTCCTGCAAAAACTCAGCTCCCAGGGAGCATGCCATGTATACCAGCTTCTTTGTTTTAAAAAGTTGTACTAAGGTTGGACCAATGAAGGCATTGCTTCTTCTTCATTACTTTCAATCTGAATATAATTTGGCTTCAGTTCATCTTTCTAATCTTTACTAAACAAATGGGCAATAACTATTTTATTCCGTAGTTGTAAGCCTTCACAACAAAGATAGAGGTATGTACAATGTAAGATAATGCCACAAAAAGACTATTTGAGTAAGTTATCAATGTGACTAGGTATATTGTGACCTGTTCCTTCACAAGATAGGGGTTGCAGTTAAAAAAAATTAAAATCCTGCAACAAATCTGGTGATAATTAAAAATAAGTAATTTTTTAATCATTTCTTTTTACTCATATTTTACAATTTTTTGAAAAATTTGAGGCATATTAAATGTTAAAGCATATCTAAAACAGTGCAATTAAAATACAAAGAGAGCAAAGTTAAAGTAACAAAGAGAAATGAATTATACCTTAATACTACTTTTCAACAGCAAACTTACGTTTAATTTCTAGAAAGTACATATATATATATATATATATATATATATATTTTAAAGATTTCCTTTATTTACTCATGAGAGACACAGAGAGAGAAAGGCAGAGACATAGGCAGAGGGAGAAGCAGGCTCCATGTAGGGAGCCCGATGTGGGACTTGATCCCGGATCCCAAGATCACGCTCTGAGTCAAAGGCAGATGTTCAACTGCTGAGCCACCCAGGCGTCCCTAGAAAGTATATTTTAAAGACAGGAATAGACTGTGTTAGATTACATCAGAGTTTGTCTTTGTCAGATGAAAGGCCAAAAAAGAAAAAAGAAAAGAAAAGAAAAGGAGGGAAACAACCAAAAAAAAAAAAAAATACACACAACCAAGTAGTGAAACAAATTTTTTAAAACATTTTAATTTACCTAATTTTACAAAGAATGCTTCGTATATGAATCCTAACAAAAACAGATAGTTTATATTTTGCAGTATCATTTCTATCGTTTTGCAGGCTAATCTCTCGCCTAGGTCAAACCCCATTAATGATCCACTCTTTAAGTATCATGTTTCTCTCCTTCAAAGTACTTAGCAGAGTTATAATTTGTTCATGATCATTTTCTGTATCTTGCATACACTAAATGTAAATTTGATGAGAGTAGAGGCCAAATACACTTTTGTTCAACATTGTGTTTTGGACACAAGGCTGGCATAAGGCAGTACTCAGTAAAGATTTGTTGAATGAGTGAATTTTTCTGATGGAAGTTTTTCTATACCATCTCTTCAAATCTCAGGACATTATACTAAATTTCAACTTGTGTAAAGAACTTTCTCTAAGAGAGAGAAGATAATATAATCTAGTTTTGGTTCTGATGGTATCATTATTCAGGAATATGGCTTAGAAAATCAGGAGGAACCGGTAAATCACATGCCCCTTAGATTGTCTCTTCAATTACTGGGTATCTCTGGCAAATTCTCGCAGATACTGGCCTATAGGAATTTAGGAATTTATAGTTACATTTTCTGAAAACAAAATGCTTGAACTGTAACTCATTAAAGAAAAATCAATGCCGACATTAAAATGGAACAGTGCACATTTTTTTCTGTAAGGATTCCAAGATCGGGACTGCCTGCTTGCCTAGATGGAGAGCTATGTACAGTGCGGTGTACAGATTGGGGATAGGGCCTCAGAGGCAGTAGATGGTAAATTCGAGCATCATCCTGCCTCTTAATCTGTGAGACGTTGGGCAGAATTTCCTGCTTAAGACACAGGTTCATTAATTATAGGTGAAACAGTGACACCCAAAACTTCTCAGAATCATAGAGATATGTGACAATGCATGAAAAGTGTCCAGCACATAGTAAGGTAATAAATAGAGTTTTGTTGTTGTTTTGTTGTTTTCTAAAGTCAGTGTCTTTTGGAGGTCATCTAGGTAATCAAGCTGACTGATGTCATTCAGCTTCACCAAAGGTACAACTAATGCATCTGGAACAGGATGACTTCTGGGGTCAATAATATATGAATGACAGTTTCCAGAAGTTTCCACAAGACTGTGACATACTAGAGCTCAATCAATAGTTGCTAAATTAAGAATGAATGAATAAATCAATAAATTTGGATCTGAAATCTCCTGATTTTCTTTTACCCTGGCTGGCCTAAAACTCTGAAGCTGACAAATGGAATTCAGTTTACCTTTTACAGCATTTGTCTCCATCTATGGGCTTAAATTTTGAAGTCTGGGTTTTTGAGTAGCCTTGAAGATTAGTGAATTTACAAGTATTTTAAAAGCCAAATGTATCTTGTCTTTTTGCTATTGTATAGCACTTCTTAAAACAGTCTCTCTATGTGACCAGGCTACAGTAACATACCATAAGGTTTATTTGCCCCCAAATTAAGTATTTAATGGAAAGAAAAATATTATTTATTTTCACAGCAAATTTTCTGGTAAATCTTTCTATTCCTGGAAGCTAGCAGGTATTCAGTGAATTTGGGGAATAAATGAATGAGTGCCTTCTATTTAACTTCATTTAGAGTCAACCTTAATTTTATTAGAGTCTAGGTGTCCCTAACTGTATAATTGCTTCAGTTACTAAAACTGGAATATCCAAAATTTCTTTTATGAAAAATCTATGTTTCATTGAGAGGTAAACAATTCTCTTTTTGTTTGGGAAACAGATTTAGATTTTAATAACCAGCACTCTCCCATCTGCTCCGACTATGAATTGTACATACAATTTATCATCATGACAGGATGATGCCAGGTTAGAATCACTGAGTAGGAACAGTGTCTGGGGTCTACTCTCTTCTGAAAAAAATCACTGGGCCTTTTGTCACTCAGTGCAGATCATGTAGGGAGTTTGGAGAACCACATCATGATAAAAAGAAGAGCAGGTACTCCAGATACATCTCAGAAGCACTATGCCTATTTTAGAAAAAGATACAGCTAAATGTTAAATAATGCAATTATTCCAGTATATCAATTCTTAAATCTTTAAGAAATGTTCCTCGTAATGTATAAATAGCTCAAACAAATGAAAAATAATCCAAGCTGAAGATATTAAAGTCTTTGTATAAAAAGATATCTAGGGGGAAACAAAAGAGCGTCTGCACCATGATTTCCAAATCTTTGAAAAGAGACACAGATTGTTGGAAATAGTTTTGAGTTTTAGATACTGTTCAACAGCAAACTTACGTTTAATTTCTAGAAAGTATATATATATATATATATATATATATATATATATATATATATATTTTCATGACATGAAAAAAATAGGAGAGCCTGAGTAGGCCTTTCTTAAAGTTGATGACTTTGTACCTTTAAGAAAAATAGACTGGAATCATCCCAGGAACATTAGGTGTTTTGAAAATCTCCTCAGGACTTGGGAGTATAGGAAACCATCCTGCTGTGCTCACACCTGCAATTGTTACCATTTGCTTACTAATGCTGATAAAATACGAGCTGCATTGTTGTTATATATATTTTTAAAATCTACTTTGTTTAAATCTTGTAAAAGACTGTGAGCACCAGCACAGAGACAAAGAAAATTTGAACAGCTCCTTCATAGATGACTACAGGGGCTCTGGGGTTTATGCAACAATTCCCCTGTCAGTCTCCTAAGCGTGAAATCTGCTCTTATAAGTATGATCACCTCTAGGCATAATTTTGATTTTTAAGTCCAGTTTCTGCAACTTAAAGGCTCAGGATAAGATGGCAGAGTCTGGTCACTCAACCCTTGCACCGCTCCTGAAAGTACATCTGTACACCTCAGCCTCCGGATAGGATGGCAAGCCCAAATCCAGATGCTGGCTGCTGTAAGGTGAGATGAGCGTGTCAGCAGTTACAGAGTAGTCGCCCTGGTTTGTGAACATGGCTCATGGGCCTGTCTTGCCAACCATGTCTTTCCTTACTCCCTTCCAAATGAGAGCCAGAGCCCCAGATCAGAAGGTAGTGTAGTGCAGTGGTCAGCAGGTCACTCCTAGAGTTGTTCTGGGTTTCAACTGGAGCTCTGCCTCTCTGGGCCGAAATGACCTCATCCAACAGTGGGTGCCTCGTGGGGTTTGGGCTTATTGATGGAGTGCATGTTTGAAAAGCTGCTGGAATGCGCTGAGTGTGCAGGGTGAGTGTTACCTTGGGCTCTGGGCCTTGTGTATTCTGGAGGAGATTCACAGAGGGGCATCCTGAGACTCAAAGAAGGGGAGTGGTTTGTTGCCATCATGCTGGCCTAGTCTGGGTGGGGGCCCAGGGCTCTCAGCTACTGTCCTCAGTTAGCCCTCTACTCTCACTATTTTTCTTTCTTTCTTAAGTTTTAACCTTCCATGGCTCCTGGGTGGCTCAGCGGTTGAGCAGACTCTGCCTTCAGCTTGGGTCTTGATCCCAAGGTTCTGGGATTGAGTCCTACATGGGGCTCCCCGCAGGGAGCCTGCTTTCCCTCTGCCTCTCTCTCTGTGTCTCTCATGAATAAATAAATAAAATCTTTTTAAAAAAAGTTTTAACCTTCCTTACTATTAGTGCAGAAAACAGAAACTAATTTTCAAGGAGAATTTGCTTTTTAATTCCAGGACACATCCACACGAGCAAGATATTATTTATTTTAAAGATAAAGGTTAGCAGACAGGTCACAGTATATATTTTATTTTCCAGCCACAGGTTTTTATTAGCATAAAGTCATTATCAAGGCTTTTTATACTCAGGCCTAGAATGTGTGCGAGTCATTACCTGATGCACGATGCCGTAAGCACCAGACCTGAGCCTTCCTGGTAGAGGTGTTGCAGGAGAAAGCTTACTTACGCCCATAGACCTAAATGAGGACACCTCCTCATAAGCTTTTTTTTTTTTTTTTTAAGATTTATTTATTTATTCGTGAGAGACACAGAGAGAGGCAGAGACACAGGCAGAGGGAGAAGCAGGCTCCCTGCAGGGAGCCCGACGCGGGGCTCGATCCCGGGACTCCAGGGTCACGCCCCGGGCCGAAGCAGACGCCCCCCGGCTGGGCCCCCGGGCGCCCGTCAGACGTTTCGGACGCGTTCCCTGTGGTTTTCTACAGAACAGCAGCAATGCAGGCGTCATCCGGGCAGCTGCAGGTTAGCAGGAAGCACGTTGGTCCGCATTTGCCGTGTCCAAGTCTGTCCGCGCCCCGGACACGAAGGGAATCGCAATAAATCTGCCCGCGTCTCCTCACTCCTCCGTCCGTCCGTCGGCCGCGCCGCGGTTCCTCTTCCTACCCGCGGGCAAGCGCCGCCGAAAGCGTCCAGGGCGGTCTCCGCCGAGCAAGCGATCCCCGCGGACGGAGTGTGCCTGGACTTCGACGGAGTCCAGGGGGGATCAGACGTGCGGGACGCTGGGTGGATTCTTGGCCGCGCTCCCCAACTGAAGCTCCGTTGTTTTCCCGGCAGTATCTGTTTCTGGGGGGCGGGGTGGGGCCGACGGCGATGATGCGGAGGCGCGGGCCGGGGCGCCGGGCCCCCCCAGGCTGCGGCCTCGGAAGCCCAGGGCTGTGGGGCCGCGGGCCTCGGAAGACCTCGGGACGTGCGGGACCCGGCGACGTGCTGGACCAGGCGACGTGCGGGACCCTGCGACGTGAGGGACGCCGTGACGTGCGGGACCCTGGACGTGAGGGACCCTGCGATGTGAGGGGCCTCGCGACATGAGGGACCCGGCGACGTGAGGGACCCGGCGACATGAGGGACCCGGCGACGTGAGGGACCCCGTGACGTGAGGGACCCCGCGACATGAGGGACCCGGCGACGTGAGGGACCCGGCGACGTGAGGGACCCCATGACGTGCAGGACCCCGTGACGTGCGGGACCCGGCGACGTGCTGGACCAGGCGACGTACGGGACCCGGAGACGTGAGGGACCCCATGACGTGCAGGACCCCGTGACGTGCGGGACCCGGCGACGTGCTGGACCAGGCGACGTGCAGGACCCTGCGACGTGAGGGACGCCGTGACGTGCGGGACCCTGGACGTGAGGGACCCTGCGATGTGAGGGGCCTCGCGACATGAGGGACCCGGCGACGTGAGGGACCCGGCGACATGAGGGACCCGGCGACGTGAGGGACCCGGCGACGTGAGAGACGCCGTGACGTGCGGGACCCTGGACGTGAGGGACCCTGCGATGTGAGGGGCCTCGCGACATGAGGGACCCGGCGACGTGAGGGACCCGGCGACATGAGGGACCCGGCGACGTGAGGGACCCGGTGACGTGAGGGACCCCGCGACATGAGGGACCCCGTGACGTGAGGGACCCGGCGACGTGAGGGACCCGGCGACGTGAGGGACCCCGTGACGTGAGGGACCCGGCGACGTGAGGGACCCGGCGACGTGCGGGACCCGGCGACGTGAGGGACCCCGTGACGTGAGGGACCCGGCGACGTGAGGGACCCGGCGACGTGAGGGACCCGGCGATGTGAGGGACCCAGCGACGTGAGGGACCCCGTGACGTGAGGGACCCGGCGACATGAGGGACCCGGCGACATGAGGGACCCGGCGACGTGAGGGACCCGGCGACGTGAGGGACCCGGCGATGTGAGGGACCCAGCGACATGAGGGACCCCGTGACGTGAGGGACCCGGCGACATGAGGGACCCGGCGACGTGCGGGACCCGGCGACGTGAGGGACCCCGTGACGTGAGGGACCCTGGACGTGAGGGACCCTGCGATGTGAGGGGCCTCGCGACATGAGGGACCCGGCGACGTGCGGGCCCCGGCGAGGTGCTGGCGGTTGTGGCGACGGGGCGAGTGTGTCAGGACACGGCGCTGCCAGAAAAGCCAAGGGCTGGGCTCGCGGCTCCCAGGCAGGAGGAGGGCCCGAACACTGGCCGCTCGCTCTCTCCCGGGAAGGGAAGCCAGCACCCTCCCGCGTTCACCCCGGAACAGGCTTCGTTTCATTCCCGGGGACAAGGACTGAAATTCCAGCAGGGGCAAGACGACTTTGTGATGCGGAGCCGGAGGAGCTCCCCACAGAGTGGCTCTCAGCCGGGTGGTTCACCCACGCGGGAGCCCCCAGGGCAGGCCGTTCGCCTGGTGCCGCTGGGTCTGCTCTGACGCCTCTGTGGACCGGAAGTCCTTAAGATTAAAGATTGTATTTTTATGGGCTCACGCTTGCCTACTCCAAGCTTTTAACCGAATAGAATGCAACCAGAAGCCAAATTCTAGAAGGCCCGGTAACAACCATTTATGTGCGTGTCAGGATGAAAAATAGGAGGAAGTCAAGGTGCAGTCACAGAGGCAAGAAGCACTAAGGAGCACCAGCGAATGGATCGGGATGTTGGGAATAAAAGTATTCCTGTCTTGACGTAGAATTTTCCCGACTGGGGTTGCTGTTGCGTGCATAATTAAAACAAACTTGACCAAGAACTGTTGGATGGGTCTCTCACTAGGCCATGAACTAGTGAGAGATTTCATCTTACTCTCCCTCCGCCTGTCCCAAGGGACCTTTAATTCCCACCCCCACCCCCCCTCCAAACAATATCTTGGCAAGCGCACACAACTAAATATTTGAAGAAAATAAAACCTCACGTGAGTGCAGGAGTGAGAGGCCCTTTGTACTGGCTCCACGGGCTTGAGGTTGTGGCTGATTCTGCAAGTGTTTCAATGGAACACATTTTGAAAATCCAGTTGCTCCGTACAAATTTGATGAGTGGCTTCTAGTTCTCCTTTTCATGTGCACACCCCTTGGGCTCATATTTTCACACATACTGGTGAAGGTAAATTCAAAATAGCCGACAAGGTGCCATGTATGACCAAATTGTATTTGAAAAATGCTTTTTTAGATTTTCAGAAGAAATAGTGTTAATACAACAGGAAACTGGTGTTTATTGCCCGTGCCTATTGGGGTTTTGTTTTGTTTTTGTTTTTAAAAGTTTTATTTATTTATTCATGAGAGATACAGAGAGAGGCAGAGACACAGGCAGAGGGAGAAGCAGGCTCCCTGCGGGGAACCTGATGCAGGACTCAATCCCAGGACCACGGGATCACAACCTGAGCCAAAGGCAGATGCTCAAACACTGAGCCACTCAGGCATCCCCATGCCTATTGTTTTTATACTGGTTTTAAAACTCATAACCTTGCATAGACGTTTTTAGAAATGACTGGAGTTTTTGGCATTTTGGGTGCATGTGGGTGCATGCGTATGCAGAGATGTTCACTTCAACAAAAGGTGACACTGTATCAACATGGTACATGAAGAACGTTCTGAAACAAGTGATTTCTTCCTAATTCTTTGTTAAACTTTGATGAACTCAATACCCACTTAATCCCTTCTCTTCAGATCGAGTCACAAAAAATAGTAAAATAGTCCTTCATGTGGTAAATAATTTACGTGACCAATTTCTTGATTATCAATAAAGCAACTGCTTATTAATACCGGAGAGTAATCATGGAATTTAATGTTCATCTGAAAACTACGAGGCGAAAAGTTTGGCGTGATTTTAAAAAAAATGATTTCTAAGAGGAATAGCAACAACAGCTTTGCATGCTGGGAGGACCAAAACACCTAGAAATTAAGAAAAAAATTAGTTGGCATGTATTCAACATAGAACATTTTTTTCAAAAAGGCAGAGAAAAATGCAAAGAAGAAAAGCACAGTTGGCCGTGGCCTCATCTGTTGCTAGGCACTGTTGACATTTCAGTTTGCCTGATTTCAGCCCCTTTTCTGTGTGTCTGTCTTTGGGTAGCTCTGTATTAACCTCCCAAGGCCGGTATTCTGCAAGAAGGGATCCTGTTGTGTCATTTGCTTTTACACACTATCACTGGAATCTTGTCCGATCTCATTGTTTTTTTCACAACTGACATTATACTTTATTTAACTGACCCTCAGCTGTTGGCCATAGGGTTAGGTTTCTCCGCAGCAGGTACTGTGGATGGGGGGGTTGCCGTAATGCTGACCCTGGGCTCCCCCCGTGGCTGTGGCTTGGGCAGGGAGGCAGGCATTGAGGGCAATGCATCTGTGGGCCTCTCCTCAGAGGGAACTCCCTCACGCTCCCCACCCAGTATTTCTGCCTGGAGCTCTTCTTTATAGACCCCTCTCCTCTGCTCTCCTATTAGAGGGCATCACATTGCTCAAGGGATTTGGGACCGCACATTATTGTAAAAAAAAAAAAACCCACAAAACTGAACAGTTGTCTTGGAGGTTCCCTTTGGATCATGTGTATTTTTTCAGACACAGGAGATTACTTGTATCCATTTTAGGTGCATGGCTTCAATTCTGGAATACGAAAATAGATCGTCCTTGTGCAGATTTCCTCGGACACCCTGAAGGCAGCTTCCTTCCAGCTCGTAAAAGCCAATTCTGCACTTATCTGACAGGGCTAAGAATGCTTGCTTTCCTGTTATTTTCCTCCTTTTTGTCTTTATATAGATAATATTTTGTAAACAAAAGGTGGACATTTTATTGCCAGGGTCTGAGAAATCCAGTTGGTCAGAACAGGAGACATGATCACGTGACGGTGTGATGGGACAGGGCACTTGCTCCCTGGAGACACACTTTGCAGGTGGATGCTCTCTCTGGGTTCTGGAGGGGGGTGCTTTCTCTGAGCTCTCTCTGGCTCTGCAGCGGGGTGCACTCTCTGGATCCACCTTTGTCTTGATAACGTTGAAAGGGAAGGTTCTTACAGTTCACACACATAACTAAGGAAATGTGAACAGTGTCCACGGCAAGCCACGGCAAGCTACGAACCCTGGAGATTTTTGGAGCCTCATGCATAGACGTTTGCCTGATTGTCCTCTGTGTCAACTGAAGAAGAAGAACAGGGAAGCGATGTTGAAGGAATCATTCTCCTAATGTATACTTTCTATTCTTCTTCACACCTCCTGGTATATACTTTCTATTCTTTACATCATGTTTTATTTTGTGTTTTGCTTTGAGAAGGACAGAACGAGCGATCACTTGTTACTTTTAGTTACTTCCCCATGATTCTTCTTCAAAGCCTTGCTCATGAGCAGACTGGTGACAGACGCAGGAAGAAAGCAAAGCTCCTGGCAGCCTAGGCTCTGAAGACCACTCCTGTGATATCTGTCGCCACACCAATTGAGTTCTCACAGGTATTAATATGTACATGTGCTCAGTGCCAGAAACCTGCATATCTACACCCAGGATCTGAGACTGTTGCCAGGGCCTAGAAAGAAAGAAAGAAAGAAAGAAAGAAAGAAAGAAAGAAAGAAAGAAAGAAAGAAAAAGAAGCAAGCCTGTTGATAAAAGGCATGCAGAATTCTGTTCACCTAAATGTAGTAAATTAAAATAAACTAGAGTGATCACAAACAAACAAACAAACTATGCAAACTGATTAAACTTGTAACACCCACCCTCCCAGCAGCTTTGATTGACCCTTAATAGCTAAGCTCGTCCATTTGCTTTTAAGGCCCACGTTGCCACCACAGGAGAATCACCCAAGAGCCCCGGCGTGGCAGCTTTCGCAGATAAGTGCAGGGAGCATGCGGAAGCCTGAGGAATCTAATGACCAAGCAGCTGTTTACACACCCCCACTTCTGAGCTGCCGACCACCCCGGTAGGCTCTGCTCAAAGCCCCTCTCCTTCTCCCCTTCACCCTGCTTGCTGTCCACAGAATAGAAGCCAGGAGTGTACTCGTTTCTGGGACTTCCAGAAGCAGATGCTGCATTTGCCTCCTGGAGCAGGAGCCAGATGGGTGCTGAACGCTGCTGGCTTTCAGGAGGGTGTCCATTCAGGGACTGTCATTGCTGCTACGCCTTTTATATCTCCAGCCACCAGGTAGTCCTCTTTACTTCCAGCCACTGTCAGCACAGACAAGTGTTGTGCTTGGAATGCAGAGGCTGACAAATCCTACTTGCATCCATACATTTATATCCATACAAAGAGACTTAAATAGGGTAACCAAAAAAGTTTAATTGGATTTTATCTGCTCATGGTTAAAACTAACCAGGACATCCACACAGACTCAGAGAGAGACTAATGGTAAAGATTTGTTTTGTTTGGTAAAGATTTTATATGTGTACAATACACAAATGTGTATGAATAGGGTATCCATGCATACCTATGTATGTACATAGCATATCCATGAAAGAGAAGATTTAAAACTTAGACTTGTTTTTGTAACAAATTGCTAACCTCTTTTTAAAAAAAGATTTATTGTATTTATTTGAAAGAGAGAGAGCATGAGTACGGGGAAGGGGCAGAGGGAGAGAGAGAAGCAGACTCCCCACTGAGCAGGGAGCCCGACATCAGGACTCAATCCCAGGACCCCGGGATCATGACTTGAGCTGAAGGCAGACGCTTCACCAACTGAGCTACCCAGGCGCCCCTTGCTAACCTCTTTATATGGTAGTTACATTGCCCATAGGAAGAGTTAGAAATCATTTCTTTATTGCAAACAATGAAAAGTGTTCGTGAAAAGTGTGCAACAGAATGTTAGAGCACTACACTGACACTATATAACACTAACATTCTGTAGCACTAACATTATATAACATTCTGTTAGAGCAACAGGTGTCAATGCTGTGCCTATGGACTCACAGGACAGGTCTGTGGGGGACACGGTTGCCCTCAGACACGCTGACCTTGCCTGCCCCTCCTCCCTGTGTACTCATCTTGGGGATCCCCCCTGAGCATGGCTGCAGGACTGTGGCTGCCCTTGGAGGAGCCCGGGTGCAGAAGCCCATGAGCCACTCTTTGCAAGTTCCTTCCTCGCTCCAGCCTTTGAGGTTTGCGTCCAGACTCACTACTCAGACCTGCTGTCTCATCTTCCAGATTTTTCGCTCCTCACCTGGCCAACTCTTTCCTGGGACTCAGTCAGAGGTCCTTTCCTCTCCCTGCCCCTTGGGCCACATTCCTCCTTTGATTTAGGTGAGGCAACTTCCTGATGTCCCCACCAAAGAGCTTTGAGGCTTTTCGACAGGTCTTACTGGTCTGCCATTCTGTGAGCCAGCGGATGGCAGCTGCTGCTCCCTCCATTGCTAGTGTGCCCACAGCAACGGCTGGGCCTCCACACAGCTGTGCAATCTGGAAGGGAGATACTGGTGGGGATGTCACAAAGACAGAATCTAGAGGAGGAAGTGTGCACCCTTCTGGAGGAAGCCAGCACTGGTTGTGTGGTGGGTGCTGAAGTACACTTCTCAGGTCCTTCCTTTTGAAACCAAGATGCTGCTCCATCCACCCCCCAACCCTGCCTCTGCTTCCCAAACTCTCCCTTTCCAAGGGTGGCCTTCTCCTGTCATGGTGACAAACATTTATGACAGAAAAATGAACAATTGAAGAGCATCCCTCATGGTGTTGGAGGACAGAAGTCCGGGATCCCCTGAAGGCACTGGAGTAGATGCCTTCTTTGTGTCATCCAGCTTCTGGTGGCCCCAGGAGCTCCTTGGTTTGTGGCTACACTGCTCCAATCTCTCTTCATCCTCCCATGGCCTTCTTTTCTTCCCATATCTTCCTCTGTGTGTCTCTTGTAAGCACACTTCTTATTGGACTTAGGGCACACTCACATAATTCAGAATGATCTCATCTCCAGATCCATCACTTGATTGCATCTGAAAAGACTCTTTTTCCAAATAAGTTCATCGTTTTCAGGGTTTAGGATATGGTCGTATCTCTAGGAGGTGCACACAAGCTTGTGTGCTAAGGCTAAGGTCACTGCATGGGGTCTTCCCCCCAACACTAGGGAATTGCGTTGACTGAGACTGTACCCCGATGGCAGGCAGGCCCAACCTAGTGACTGGTCCAGGGTGGGGGATAGAAAGGCCAGTTTCCTTGCGTCAGTTGGTGACAAGTCTGAAGGATCTGCTCAGCTCCGGAGCTCTCCATGGCCCAGGCTGGGGTCTCCACTGTAACTGCCCCCAGCACCCCATCCCTCCATTAACGCCTCCCTCCAGCACTTGTACCAGCCGTGGTCCAGAGGGCATACTCCTGGGAAGCCACTGCCTCCATTTCAACTGTCTGCTTTCTGCTGAACCCAATCCATGACATGGAGAAATTTATCAAGGCTAAAAATTTGTTGAAAATCTCATTTATTCTGTTCAATCATCTTCTTGGATTCAGCAAATATATGCTTCATGCACATTGGTGATATTGTTAAATAAAAATTAATATGAAAACAGTTTCTACCTCTTTAGAGATTTTATTTCATTCTTTTCCACGTGGGGGTTCCCAAAACTGTCACATGAGCACTATCTATAAAGCAGTGTGAATGGTAGTAATGGACTACCATGGTAGTAATGTTGTTTCATACAGATTTTTTTTTTTTTAATGTGGCTACTATTGGCTTATTTCTGGAGTGGTGTGGTGTGTAGGGTAGAAGGATACAGTCCACTGGCATATATCATTCTTTCATCCATAGATTTAAAAAAAAGTGCTTCCCAAACTAAATTTATTTTATTGATGAACAACCCAGGTTCTTGGGGGCCGTGTGACTTGGGTTCCAATCCTGGCTCATATGTCGACTTGGTCATTTGTAGCTTTCCTGGGCTTTGACCTCTTCTCTGTAACATGAAGGTAATGAGAGTTGACACGGGGCTGCCTGAGATAGAAGGGGCCACACAGGGGACCCTTTAGCTGGGTGCTGGCATGCAGGCGGTGCTACTACAGAGCAGCTACTGTTACCCCTAGGTCCCCGCCCTCCTCCCCGGGTGCTTGTGATGCTGACCTGTTGAGGATAGTCCTCACTGAGGTTCCCCAGGAGGAAATGAGTCAGCTTCAAATCCCAGTGTAGCTCTAGTGTAGGGTGGATTATAGAAGGTGGTGAACTTGCTATTCTATCCTTTAGTCTCCGGGGATCATTAGGACTGGTCTTTGGCCCAAGAAAAGAGTTTCAATTGGTGTGCTGTTCAGTACACAAAGGTGAAGCTCCCTGTGGACTGCCCAGGTCCCTCAGGTTATAAAACCAAAGCTGCCTGATTGGAAAGAAGTTGGCTTGGCCCCCAGGTCCCCTCTCCTGTGGTGGGTTGTGTGGCTGCTAGGAAAGCAGATGGCCAAGCCCACAGGGTTGAGGTGACAACATTTGTGTGGGATGCCAGGGAGCAAAAGGGCTGCTGGTTAACCTGCCTCCCTGGGCAGAGGGTGTATCTCCAACATCAAGCTTCTGGGTACTATGTTTGATCCACAACAGGTCAGTCTTCTAAATCTTATCTCTTTTCTGCTCAAGTCTATCTTAATTTAAACAAATAATTACCAAATCTCCTCTTTCCTGTGTGTAATTGTGGGATAGTTTAAGCTTCTGATATAAAACTAATCCATATTCAATAGAATGAGAACTATGAACACATGTAACTGTATGCCCTGGATAATTTTCTCAGATACTTTGTTGACTTTTTGAGCTCTCTTTTTGAAAAATAATGATAAAGTAAAGGGTACAAGTTTTAAACATTCAGCATGATGGACTTTTATAAATATCCACATTCATGTCACCAACACACAGATGAAGATACACCAGGATGATCATATTCAGCTTAGGAGCCTCCATCTGACCCTCCTACTCAACACCTCTCCATCAGGGCATTCATGATTCTGACCCTTCCCATCTTTCATGCTGATCCTTGAGGGCTAATTACATGTTATCACTGAACTCTTTAATATACACTATCTATTACAATTAATTATAATTTATTTTTTAAGGTTTATTTATTTTAGGGAGAGATTATGAGCTTGCACAGGTGGGAGAGGGGCAGAGGGAGAGAGGGAAGAGAGAGATTCTCAAGCAGAGTCCACACTGAGCATGGAGCCTGATACAGGGCTCTGTCTCAGACCCTAAGATCATGACCTGAGCCGAATCAAGGTTGATGATTAACCCACTGAGGTACCCAGGTGCTACTACAATTAATTATAATAATTTTAAAACAAACCTCTATGAAATGGTCAAGAGAAAGAGCATATAAGGCCCATCTTCAACTGCAGATTTGCTACTTGCTCTGTGGATTTGGGTAAGTAACTGATATTAAATAAAAAAGCTAATAGAAAGTGAAAGCTAGACAGCAAATTCATTGAAGGTAGTCAGAAGGATTATTTTCTGGATATGATCTTCCTTGTATATATGGGGTCTTGAATGCCATGATGAGTCAGAAGGTATTTAGGGCCTATAATAAGATTATGATTGTGGTACCTAATACCAGCACTGTGCCAGATGTTAACCCTCACGTGTTACCTTCCTGACTCAACACAACACTCTTCCAGAGGGCACTTCCTCACTATCTTACAGGGGAAGAAGTAGAAACACAGAATCACTAAATAATTTGTCCACGATTGCAGAGCTAGTACCTGAGGCATCCTGGATTCTAACCCATAGCTTGTACTCCTGAGCACGGCACTACTTTCTTTTCTTTTCTATGTCATTTCAAAATAGATAAACATATCAGATGATTGAAGAAAAATACAGATACTCAATGAAAGTTGAAATACATATTCTTTAGCCTAAATTGATTTTTCATTTCGTCCTATCCATTGACATCTGGATTCAAAGAAGCTATTTATTAGCTGATTCATAAGCATACCTTTTAGCCTTCCTGATAAATGTCAAGCAGGTAAGAATCCTAGAAATAGAAGATGTAAGTTAACATCTCAGGATTAAGGCTACAGTTACCATCAAGCAGGCCCACAGAACTTAGGGAATCTCGGTGGGCTGTATCCCCAAGAGATCATCCCAGAAATCTGAGAGGCAGCTGATACAAAGATGATCTGACAGGGGTATAGATGGAGGCTCATGAAAGATGGTGTTTCCTGGCCAGTGCCTTGGGTAATGCCAAGATGTAGTGCTAAGTCAACTCCATCACTTTTCTATATGGCAGGGTCTAACCATTGTCACCCGTGTCCTTTTGTTTTGTTTTGTCACCCATGTCCTTTTGACTTATGACTTTGTCTTTGTTTCCCATGGAACTGGATCTCTCTCTGGACCTGGATATCTTACCATCTAAACACAAACACCGTGGCTTCTAAGTAGCCATTCATGTATCTTCTCAATTTTCAGGACCAGATATGAACGTTTCACAAGTGTAGACCTTGCCCCTCAAATGATTCTCCTCAAATGAAACTTTTCTCAACAAATGATTCAAGTGTGTTGGGGATGAGGATGAGGGCCCCTCATCCTTCTCCAAGAATGTCGAAGCAAATCAGAAATAGTAGGAAGCCAAATCTCCACTGAGTTATCCATTTATACGTAATGCCCATTTCAACTAAAGCTTCTGAAATCATGCTGGCCACTTACTGAGGATCAATTACCCAACTTGCTGTGTGTTAATTACTCCTGTGGCTCTGATTTATGCTGCAAAGGTTCAGATTTAGAGGAGAGCACGCCAGAGTCAGAGCAATAAACACAGCTCCAGCTGCTTCTTTTATTTTATTTTTCTAATCAATGGAATACTTCTGCTGCTCCAAACTGAATGCATCCTCCACCCCCAAATTCATATGCTAACGTTCTCAACCTCCAACGGTGATAGATGGTGTTAGTACATGGGAACTTTGAGACATGCTTAAGTCATGAGGGTAGAGCTTCCTAAAGAATATCAGTACCTTTTAAAGACCCCACAGTGCTACCCAGACCCTTTCCTCCCACCATATGAGGTCACAGTGAGAGGTCCATATGAGACCCAGGAGTGAGCCATCACCCTCCATGCTGACCCTGATCCTGGACTTCCAGCCTTCAGAACCCTGGGAAGTAAATTTCTGTTGTTTATGAGCTACTCAGTCTGTGGTATTTTTTTGTAGTGGTCCTGACCAGGACATGAATCATACTTAGGAAGTGATAAAGCACGGTATGTGCGTTACAGGCATATAATACCAGAATTCAGGGAGGGTCAAGATCAAGGACAATGTAGAATTTGAGTTTGTCTTTGGAGAATGAGCAGGATCTGTTGAAGAATAAAAGAAGCGGTCATCTATTTTGGTGTGAAGACACATGAACACAGGTGGGGGCCTGGTTTTTGTTCAGAAGAACGAGGCTAACTCAAAAGAGAGAGAGAGAGAGAGAGAAAGAGAGAGAGAGAGGGAGGGAGGGAGGGAGAGGGAGGAAGCTTTACTATGGGGATTTACTTTGGATGAAGTTGGATTTGTAGTTTGAGGGTAAATTATAAAAGGACTGAGATTTTTAATGTCAGATAAACACAGAAATGTTGAGGTTCAGGATGAAGGACTGGCTTTATGAAGGAGACCTTGCAGTATAGTTTGTGTGGATCAGCCACATGGCAAAGGCTTTAGGCAGAGGTCTCTTTGAAAACTGAAATACCAAGGAATAATAAATGTTAAGGAAGCAATCAAATAGAAGGATGAGTGAGACGGAGCCCAAGATGCTAAGTCTCTGAATTGAGAATGTTAGTGACAAAAGGAAGAAATAAGAACAGGAAGCTGAATGGCTTGAAAGGTGGTGAATTTATGCATTAATTTTGACATCCATGTTGGCACATGCTGTCTGCATGTCCTCTGGGATGAGAAAATTGGCAGCAAAGTTACAGATGCCATGGCATTTTGAAGAGGACAGTTAGCTGGGGGAAGGGGCATAGGCTCCAAACTTCTGCAAGAAAGCAAAGAAAGGCCTCCCTTAATTCAATGATTGCCTTGGGTTCCAATCATCATGAACCACAAGGTGAGGACCACAGATTCCTTCTCTCAAATGATCACGAGGGGAAATGACACTGTCAGAGTTGTAATGAGGTGGTGAGTGCTTTCACAGCAAGCTCTGGAGGGAGAAGAGATGAGGGGAGCCTGGCAGTGCCTGAGTAAGTGTTGGCAAAGGAGACTGCTAGAGGGACAGGCTCGCAGGGAGGCAACCCACAAGTTGGGTTGTAGTGGTTCTAGGACACATTTTAAGAGGAGAGGATGACAGACGCAATGATTAAAGTTAAAAAAAAAAAAAACAGCTTCTTGATCTTCCAAACAAATTAATTCCTAAGAATTAGTGGCTAGGTAATGGGGATGTGAAGCTAAAGAATTAGTAGGGGTTTGTATGCTATACAAACAATTTTAGATTTCTTTTTTAAAAGATTTTATTTATTTATTTATTTATTCATGAGGGACACAGAGAGGCAGAGACACAGGCAGAGGGAGAAGCAGACTCCCCATGGGGAAGCCCGATGTGGGACTCCATCCCAGGGCCCTGGGATCATGCCCTGAGCCAAAGGCAGATGCTCAACCGCTGAGCCAACCAGGTGCTCCAGGATTTTAGATTCAATCTGTAGGTGATGAGGAAGCATGGAAAAATCTCAGCCCAGGGGGTGATTTAATCCTCCCTAGGTTCTAGAACGATCAACGTGGTATTGGCATAGGTGATGCATTGGATGAGGCATTACGTCAGGAATCTCATGTAGTTAACTCCCAGAAACAAATGAGATGATTTGAGCTAAAAAGTTGAGGAAGGACAGGAGGGGTGGAATTGTAAGTATACTCATGGCGTAGGATGGAGAGAATTGACGTCTGCTTGATGTGAGGGTTCAGAGAGAGCTCGCGGGTCTAGCATCACTCAGCGCATGGGTCATCGGGCTCTGTGATGCGGTGAGACAAGGCACAGAGAAACCGCAAGTTGAAGGGACTAAAGTCAATGTGGGGACTTCATGAGTTCAGTGGGGGGGCATGTTGACTTTGAGGTGGGCTATGGGCAATGTTCATGGTCCCCCCAGATTCATAGGCTGAAATCTAATGTGATTGTATGTGCAGTCAGGGCCTCTGGTCGGTGATCAGGTCATGAATGGGATTAGTGCCCTTGTAAAACAGACCCCAGAGAGTGCCCCCCTCCCTTCTGCCGTGTGAACCGGAAAGGGGCTCTCACCAGACACCGAATCCCTCACTCCAGACCTGAGGGAAACAGATGCTTGTCCTTAAGCCACTCAGTCTACGGTAGCCTTTGGACACAAGGTGTCAAGCCGGAGGTGTCTGGAAGGCAAGTCTTTCTGTTGGTCTGGAGCTCAGAAGACACGTCCGACTGGAGATGACATCTGCAAAGTCATCAGCACAGAGGTGATTGGCAGGACCTGCGGGAATCTCCTTGTGCGACACGGAGCCTGAGAGGCCAGGAGGGCTGAGTGGAGTTGTGGGGGTGGGGGGGGGGGGCGGCAGTTCTGCTGCTGGCACAGGACCATCCTCCTTGATTATAGCCCCTAGCCCCGCGGCCCTAGAGGGACACACTCACGTTAGATGTATGCATTATTTCCTGTTTGCTTCTTTTGTTTGTTTCTAATAGAACCGCCAATTTATATAATTGGAACCAGAGTAACGTCGGGAGGAATGTATCCTCATGAGTCCATGTCAGCCTTTTCACTGCATCCTCTTTGGGTACCGGCCAGTCTCACAGATTTGGTGAAAGCTGGTCTCATCCCTTCGGGGGCTGATGGTGTCACCAGGTGGGAGTTTTGCTGCGAAGTGAAGGGAGAGCCCTCTGGGAGCGAGAAAGGAGAGAGCTATTTGAGTGCTCATCATGCCAGATACTTTACATTCCTTGTCACTCAGCACCTACAGCTCCACGTGAAGTGGGTGTTGCTCTCCCAGCTTTCAGACGAGAACAACCGGCTCGCTGTGTCATTGGACATCACACAGTTGGTAAAGATGGGAGCTGGATCGTCTTCCAGAATTGCCCCTTGCCCTTTCAGACTACATTTCCTATCTTCTCCCTTTCTTCAAACCTTCACCCTATGAGTCTTACCCGAACTCAAGTGTGTCCCATAACCCTTTTCCAGGTCAGAGAGTTTGGGCACATCCAGGGTGGGATTTAGAGTGAGCACAGGCACTGGTGTCCACACCCAAGGTTATGACGTAGGATGGGACCTAGGGTCCTTGGGGAGGACTGCTGGGTGTTCTTCTAGACACTGGCCACCCTGCAAGGTCAGGCCTGATCCTCAAGCCTTTCCTTCCTGACGTGTGGGTTCATGTTCTAGATGCAGAATCAGAACCTTTTAGATCTGGAAGGAATCACTCACTTTTATTTTTTATTTTTCTAAAGATTTTATCTATTAACTTATCATGAGGGACACAGAGAGAAAGGCAGAAACATAAACAGAGGGAAAAGCAGGCTCCTTACAGGGAGCCCGATGCAGGACTCGATCCCTGGACCTTGGGATCATGCCCTGAGCCAAAGGTGGACGCTCAACCACTGAGCCACCCAGGCGTCCCAGGAAAAAAGATGTATTTACTTGGGGCACCTGGGTGGCTCAATTGGTTAAGCATCCAGCTCTTGATTTCACTCAGGTCATGTTCTCTAGGGTTGTGAGATCAAGACCTGTCTTGAGATTCTCTCCCTCTGCTCCTCCCTCCCACCCAGACTGCATGCACTCGCTCTCTCTCTCTCTCTCTCTCTCTCTCTCTCTCTCTCCTCCCCCACCAAAAAAGTATTCATTGAAAAAGATAATACATATCAACATACCCATGGAGCAACATCTAAATGTACAAAAGGAAATATGGTGAGAAGTAATTGTTGGCTTTATCCCTGCTAAGTTAGGTGTCCATATATTTCAGGCTAATAAATCAGTTTGGACTTTCTTTTTCCTTTTCTGGCTGTGACTTAGATCCTTACCTCATTTATTTTTACTCTTTATCGTGGTGAATATAAATAATGCAGTATCTTCTCTCTGGCTTTAGGCTTTACAGCATTTTAGCTATATAATATTAAATTATATTATATATTATATAAAATATTAAATACTTAAATTTAGTATTTTATTTTCTATTTACGATATAACATCAACAATTAACTATTAAGCTATCTTAGCTCTATGATATTTTCTAGAGCCTATGGTTTTTTACCTCTTTTGTTATCAATAGTCATTTAAGGTTGGAAACCTTTAAAATCTTAAGTGGATAGATTTTATAAATGTCATCCTTTAAAAACACTTTATGTTATATTATGATAAGAAAATACTGTTTTATGGCACTGACCCTGCTGCTGAGGCACCTTGGAATTCCAGATATTTTGGACACAACAGGATTAGTGATAAGCAGTGGGTGCCAGCCCTGCACTCAGTTGGGATGGGCTGGTACTTTTCTCTACCATGAAGCAAGGGATTAAGAGGTAACTGCTTAATGACACTTAAGACTTGCTTAATTCAGGAAATGGCAAATTTTGTAACATTGTAAGTTTACTACCTTTGTAACAGACCAAAAGATAAATATTGTTTTTCATTGACCTTACAGTGACAATGTGTCACCCACATTATTGAGAACACCCACATGTGTTCTCAAATTTGTTATTTAGGCTTTCAATTTCCTTCCTTTGCTGATTTGTGAAGTCCAGCAACATCACTGGGGTATGTCCTGTTGTTGACTGTTGTCTTTTGTTTCTGTTACTGTTTCGTTCTAAGACATATGCCATTTCAGTAAGTCTTTTTGAACTACGGAAGGTTCATGGAGTCTCCTTTCTTCGGAGTTGGGCACTAATTATTCATATGTTGGATTTCCTTTGTCTTGCGTTACCCATGATTAATTACCATTTTCTCTCTAATTCTTTTGATACTTAGTTCATTTGCATTTCACCTTCCTGGCCTTTGTTAGGTTTCTATAAGATGTCTGTTTTCTCTTTTGCTACCTCCACTATGCTCTTTGTCTCTGAGATAGTGTTTTATTAATTTCCCACTTATTTCCTGAACCCTGCTAGCTCAAGTTTCAACTTTTCCTGTCTTCCTGGCAGATCTTCCCTGAATTTTTATATTACCACATGGAACTTTTGCTTTAGAGAAGCAATTTCCTGATCTGGTTTTATGTGATTGATTTTTTTTTTTTTTTTTTGAGCGTGTATATGGCTAGATATTGGGTCATACTTTTATATCTGCTTGTGTCATTGTCCTCTGATAAGCGTTATTTTGCTTTCTTCTTTTTTTCTTAAAGCTGTGTGGTTGTGTACCATCTCCTCCTCCACCCCTTCTCCTCTCTTCTCTTCTTAGCTGTTTTTGCCTTTGGATGTGATGAGTTCCAGGCTAGCAAGAATCCTTCTTATAAAATAGGATTGTGTGAGTGTTCTTGTTCCTTCACCAGAGTCAGGGGCTGAAGGTCTGCCCACAGTGCAGACTCTTTCCTATGCTCTGCCTCAACTGCACAGGGCTTCCTAAAAATGTGGCATGTGTGATACCCCCTTGGCCTGGGCTAGCTCCCCCACATATCCACAAATCCCAGCAACTCTGACCACAAGCCCCTTCCTATGCTCTATATCAGGGTGTGAATGTGGTGGTTTCTGGGAAAAATGAGTATTTTCTTGACTGAGTCTGAGATCTGTAACTACAGAGATTGTCTCTTTATATTTACTCCCCCTCACCCTCACCCTAATTTGACCTTCACTGGGTTTAGCAGCTTTTTCTCACATATGACTGATTTTTCAGGTGTTTTATTTTTCTATAAAAATGGAATGTGCGTTTTTTCCATAATCCTTCTAGTTACTCTGTGTGGTTATGGCAAGAGAATGGGAAAATATTGTCTTGTTGTTTGTCTTGCAAATTGGAAGTGAAAACGGGCCTTAAATCAATTAATTAACAAGCCTTATGTTACATATTAAGAGATAAGAAGTATGAATTGGACATTCTTCTTAATAATCACTCAATTTATTAATGTGGCCGAGAAGCACACTATGAATACAAGAATAACCCAATAAAAGACAACAGGAGATGGCTTCCTAAAGAGATAATGAGATTTTGGGAATTTGGACAAAGGGAAAATCGTGGGGGTTGTAGTGGTCATGTTAAAAAGTGACTCCCAGTTTTCAAGCTTCTCTGCTCCAGAACGGCTTCCAGCAGCCAGACTCTTGCCAGGCTCTTCCCCACCTCTGATCCCGGCTCTCCCTCCATGGCTTCCCTGCAGATGGTGAAAGACAATCCCCCTTTGAGGGAAAGGGGTAGAGCAATGCATTGTCATGAAGGGTTTCCCAAACAGCACCAGCCCCCAACAATCACCTGGGAAGGTCATTACAGTGGAGTCAGGATCCGCAAAGACCGGGACCTGTGCTTTCCACCAGGGCCCTTCAGAATGTGAGCACGCAGGCAATTTTGGAAATCTCTAGAGTGGTGCACACAGCACTCTGCTGGATGGTGAAGGGGGGCTGTGCTCGGCTCCTGCAGTGGCCACTAACTAGGTGTAGGGTTTGGATGCGTTTCAATGTATCTGAGCCTCAGATTTCCTGTCCATAAAAGGAGAGAACCGGGCCTGATGGCCTCAAGCTCTTCCAAATTTAATATTCCACGATTCTCTAAAATGCACAGAGCTGATATAAAACTCTATAAGTCTCTTATAAAATGGCCAGAGAAAGAGGAGAAGTGGGAGCAGGAGACTAAGGGAGGAAATAAGAGGGTGTCCCCCTCACACACAAAAGGTTTGGAAATGAAGCCTTTTCTCCTGCTATGTTTGAAACAGGAGCAGAGCTTAAATTGGACCAAAGTTCAGCAAGTTTCCAGTTTTTTGTGATGGCTTTGGCCTAGGAGTGGAAGAGGCACCTACGATTTGTCTGATTTGTATTGACTATTCATTTCTAGAACATTAACTTTCTCAAAAGAAACCCTAAAGCAGCAGCCAGATATTTTCTCTTTTCCTGGAGCATGTGAAAACATTGGTTTCCACCTAAGTGAGAGCCTGAGCCCCCTGTGGGTTGCTTTTTGGTAAGAATGGCCATTTTCTTACTTTAGATGTTTGATTGACAGGTCCCTGCTAAGGAGGGAAAATGAATCTCAGAGACAGGCTTAAGAAAAACTGGTTTTCCTGCTCTCTCTGGACTTTGGTTGCTCCAGGTGCTACAGGGAAAACAAATTTCTCCACTGGTCTCATCCCAAATAATGGTATTATTAAGATCCCCAAGCACATCCGATATTACTCTTCTTGCGCCCGGGGAGTGCCATTCATTTACTGATGCAGCCACCGCAGAGGGACCACATCTTGCTTTGTTGGAGGGACCCGAGTGCCCCTAATATTTTTATTTGTAGAGACACAGAGTATACTTGAAAGCGGGGAAGGCAGGGAGACGTGGAGAAGCAAACAGCCCAGGGTCTGGCTGCCGATAGCCTCTCTTCTTCACTTGGAAAGTCGGTGGGTTGATCGACTTGTGATCCGGATGCTTGTTCCCACTCCTCTCCGCCCAGGACTGTGAGGCCCGCGCCCGCCAGGCGCTGCTGACTTTCCGAGACACACTCAGACACACTCGGAAGGTGGTGATTAGGATGTGGATGCTAATTGGCCTGTTGCACCACATTTTCCTTGGAAATGTAACCGACTTGCAATTTTCAATGCCCATGGGGGACCGGAGGAGCTTGCATAAAACTTCCTGCTTTTCTGAATGGTTTCCAAGTTTTTCTGCATCAAAAGTGGACTAATCCTGAAAGCAGGGGCTGGCGGGAGGTGGGTGAGATCTCAGTGGGTGCAGGTGAGGCACATGTAAGAGCTCATGGAGAGGCTGGAGAGGGCCCAGCTGCTCAGCCTCCGTGGTGTCGTGCGAGATGTTTGAGGACTCAGGTCAGGACAGACTGGAAGAGGCCCTACTTGCAAGGAAATCTCACTTCTGGAAAACTCAGTCTTCTGCAAGGGCTATGAGCCTTCTCCAGATGAGTGCAGGGAGCAGACACAATCACTGCCACCAAACCAGTTGTGTTTTATCACAAGCGGAGAGTCCTCTGCCTCCCTGGACCCTGGCTTTCAAAGAGATGGATAGCCAGCCACGGGGGCAAACTGGAAGCAGGGAGAAAAACCAGGTGCCTGAGAAAAGCATTCGGAGCCTGACATTGGTTACGGTAGGAGAAAGAGTCGTAAGTTGGAAAACCTTGTGGGGGAAGACAACATCCCAGCACAGAGAGGTCACTGGGCATGCACAGCCTGAGAGAAACGACCTCCAGGTTGTCCAGATTGACTCCATCACTTCATGATTGCTCTCCCAGACCAGGGGGTCCTGGAGCCCCATCCAGGGAGGCCTGGCTCTGGGGCAGGGCCTTTGGCACTCTTGGGGTTCTGCATGTTGTTATGCTGGTGCCCCAACACTGTCTGGCTTCCGTGACTCCTGCTCCCCTACCAGCATCCGTGAGAGTGTCCACTTCAACCCAGCCCCTTTGATTGCTTCTTTGACATTGTTTACACTGTCTCCATGATTGCTAGCTCTTGCCTCTGGATGCCTTCCTCTGTCTTCCCTTCCTCCTGGCCTGTCCCTACGGGCAGCCCTGACCCCACCCCAGGGGCCTCCGCTCACCAGGATGTTTGAACAAGCAGACCCCAACATGAGCAGGCGGTAAAATGTGGAAGGATGGGTATTAATGACACTGCTTTTACCAGCAGTTACAGACTCAGAGCTTCAAATAAAGTGCAAAAGCAGAGATCTCCTTTCCTCCTATCCTGCCACCGGGCGCTGGGCCTTCACTGGCCTCTGCAGGTTTACTAGAGGGAGCCTAAGATGGTGGGAATGAGTCAGAGTGGTGAGGTGGACCTGAGTTCGAGTCCCAGTTCTGCCCCTGAGCTGCTGTCTATTCTGGCAAATGCTATTACCTCTCTGGGCCCAGTATTCCCATCCGTTGATGGTAAGCATGGGAAGTAACATGCTAATAATAATGCCATTTGGGGAGTTTGTCTTGAGGGAAGGTTGTGCTTAGTGCGTTGTAGGCTCTTGAAAATGTAATTTATCATTAATTCAGTCTTCAAATATCTGAGCTCCTCCCTTGTGCCGGGAGCTCTTATAGTCACCAAGGATGCAAGAATGAACAGCAAGATTTCCTTGCTACCACCTTCCTTTTTTCCCAAATACCTGCCCCCTTCTGCTGTCCTCATGTGGAAGCAGTGGTGGTAATGCCATCCTCTCTCTAAGAATCCCTCCTGCCCTTACGTTTTGGCCATTCCAGCTGTAGTAAACTGTGTGCTGAAGGAAGCCCTCACTTGGCACCCCTTAGCATGTCCTTTTTCAGGATTACACAATGCTGTCAGGGAGCCTCTCTGTCTCTATCTCTTTCTGTACACCTGCTCTTCATCTAATTCTCTCTTTCTTACACACACACACACACACACACACACACACACACACACCACCTCCCTACTGACTGGGTCAAACCCATGCTCCCCAGTGGAGCTTAAACCCTTCTGGGGCCTCTCCTGAGGTCCCTACATGCATTCCCTCCAACAGCTGGGAAACACATTTCCCACAGCCAAGCCCCAGTCTGGACTTCCTTCCACTCAGCAGACGACCCTACTCCTTGGGTTTCTAATAAAATTTTCTCACCGAATGATCCAGGGTCTCAATTTAATCAGGATCCTATAAAGACCCCTGTGCTGCTAAAATCTATGATTAGATGCATTTCATTTGTTATAAAGTTCCCAAACTCCCTTTCTGCCATATCTCTAATCTCAAGATTTGCGTTGCAGGTGCACTCCAACCATTTCTTCCTCTAAGGTGCCTGGCAAGGGCGGTTGCCTGTTGAGGGGAATCCTGCTCCCTGAGCTCCCCACCTTGGTCCTCTTGAGCTTTCCCTCCGCCCTGCTCCATCCATCGTTCTCCCCCCTAGTTTGTCTACATTTTTCCTGTCTTTGTTGACACAATCAAACATTATCATAAGCCTCCCTTTATTTTACCTTGCTACACGAATATACTCCTATTCTAATTTTTTTCCTTTAAGGATGTACACAAACTTCTTGAAATGTGTTTTCCAGCAAATATATTTTATCAATGAATACATAATTAGTAAAAATACATATTTGTATACAAAATATATAAGGTAACAGATATATTTGATTAAGCAAATGACAAAATATTTTGCTAATATCAATTTCCTTAGTATTTTCTTAATCCCTGTTTTCTACCTTCATCATCTTAATAAAATATCTTTACCCCAGACTGTAAACTCTAAACTGTAAAACCCAATGGCATTTTTAAGGATTTCTTTGGTAGGTTTTTCTCCCACTGACCTTCTTATCCACATGTGACCACTGATCGATGGTAAATGAAAACATCTCCCTAGGATGGTTTTGTCACATTCTTGGTCCAACCCAGAGACTGGCAAACTTTTTCTGTAAAGGGCCGGATAGTAAATATTTTCAGCTTTGAGGACCATATGGTTATTGTCGAAACTACTCAACTCTGCCCTGTAGCAGGAAAGCAGCCAGAGACGGTATGTAAACAAGTTGGCATGGCTGTGCTCTCATAAAACTGTTTGCACACACAGACAAGGGCCTCCAGCCTTGTGGTCTGCAGACCCTGCTTCTTTCCGGATTCTAGCTCATTCCTGGGGACCCTTCTGTACATCTACTTTACCATTTGTGATAAACTGAACAAAGGCACTGCAAAAGATAGCCACATCCTAATCTCTGGGTCCTGCAAATGCTTCTTTATTCGGTTAAGAGAAAGAGAGAAAGACAGGTCTATGCAGATGTGATTAAAGATCGTGAGGTGGGGAGGTTTTTCTGAATTCTCTAGGTAGATCCTAAGTGCAGGCACAGTTATCCTTATGAGAGAGAGGCTGAGGGACGTTTGATGACAAGTGCACACAGAGGAGGGGGCAATGTGGCCCCGGAGGTAAAGTCTCCATTTATTTTTTTTATTTTTTAAAGATTTTTATTTATTTATCCATGAGAGACACAGAGAGAGAGGGAGGCAGAGACACAGGCAGAGGGAGAAGCAGGCTCCCTGCAGGGAGCCCCATGCCGGTAAAGTCTCCATTTATGTGCCTTCAAAACAAGGAGGCCAGTGGCCACCAGAAGCCAGAGGGGGCGAGAGGCAGAGTCTGCTGCTCCTTGCTCGTAGGCCCAGAAGGCTCGGATTGAACGTCTGGCCTCCAGAACTGTAACAGAATGCATTTCTGTTGTTTGAAGCCACTAGGTCTGTGGTGGTTTTTATAGCATCGCTAGGGAATGAACAGGCTCTGGCCGCTGATTGACCCTTACCTCAGGTTCAGAGCATCTTCCTCCTTTGCACCTCCTGCCCTGCGGTCATACCCTCCCATACCTTTCTTCTTCATTTTCAATGACCGAACTCCCAAACATGCCCTCACATTATTGCAGACTTCAGTTTCTGACTCATACTTTTCTATCCTGCGTCCAGGCATTTGTCCTGCTCCTTTAATACCCATGAGGGGGACGCCTGGGTGGCTCAGGGGTTGAGTGTCTGCCTTCAGCTCAGGACGTGATCCCGGGGTCCTGGGATCGAGTTCCGCGTCGGGGTCCCCACAGGGAGTGTGCTTCTCCCTCTGCCTATGTCTCTGCCTCTCTCTGTGTCTCTCATGAATAAATAAATACAATCTTTAAATAAAGAAACAAACAAAAAATACCCATGAGGGTATCCAGTCTAAGACCTAGCGTCCAACCTCCCTGATCAGTGTGGCTCCAAGGAAGGTTTGCCCCACCTCACCAATCCCATATCCCCAGCTTAATTGTCTGTTATGGACTGAATATTTGTGTCCTGCCCCTCCACGGATTTATATATAGAAATACTAACCCCAATGTATTGGAGAAATCCTAACCCCAGGATTAGGAGGTGAGGCCTTTGGGGGTGATTAGGTCATGAGGGGGAACCCTCCTGAATGGGATAAGTACCTTGTCCCTCTTGTCCTTTCTATCCTTTGAGGACATACCAGAACTGTGAGAAATAAAGTTCTGTTGTCTGTAAGCCTCCCAGTCTATGGGCTATCTGTTATAGCAGCTGAAAGGACTAAGAAACAGGATTACCCCACATGGGGACTATGCAATACAGAGAAATCATTCTCAACACACACTTCCTGAGATCAACTCACGTGTCGGCCTTTTCATTCCTCTTTCAGGGAAGTGCTTTCCCTTCTTGGACCTACATCTGTTGTATGCTTCTGAAAGGCAACACAGGACACCTGGGTGGCTCAGTGGTTGAGTGTCTGCTTTTGGCTCAGGTCGTGATCCTGGGGTTCTGGGCTGGAGTTCCGCATGGGGCTCCCAGAGGGAATCTGCTTATCCCTCTGCCTATGTGTCTGCCTCTCTCTAAATAAATAAATCTTTAAAAAAAAAAGAAAGGCAACATAAATGAGATGTCCTGGTATTAAACTCTTACTCATTGTGGGAACTAGGGCAAATTACCTAATGTCTCTGCACCTCCATTTCCTTGTCTTTAATCCTGCAAGGGTGTAATAACAGTTGTGACAATGAAATGAGGTAACACATATAAAAAGCTCAGGACAGGACGTGGCCTGTGGTTAATGCTGCATATGTCTTAGCTGTTATTATGATATAATCAAAGAATCTTGGGTGTGAAAAGTGCTAGATCCAGCCTTGCTGCATCTGAGATCTCCTATAACATTCCTGTTAAATATTCATACAACTTCTTCGATGCTCCGAGTGAAAGGAGACTCGGCACCTTCACAGGTAATTCATTCTCTCATTGGAGAGTTCTGGATATTATAATGCTCGCCTTCATCTTAAGGAAACCTCCCATCTTCCTGAAATAGTTCTTCATTATTCCTAGAAAGGCTTCTTGGGGCCATTTGAATAAGTCTATTTCCCCTTCCAACAGAGAGCCTTTTTAATATTTGAAGATAACCAGGATGCCTGTTTCCCCTTCATATTATATTCTCCTATGAGCTAAACAACCGCATATCTCTAACTGGTCCCCCTATGATGTGGCTTAGGTCCCCTGACTACACTTGTGGACCTGGAAGGTCATATAAGCTGTCTTTTCTCTAGCAAGATCCCATTATCCTTACAACAAATGGATTAGAAACAACTGCTTATGTTGCATAACAGCAGGGAACAGGGAAATTCTTTTTTTAGCTCTTTGGAAATCCTAGTTCATGTGCAAGAACAATAATTTTCTCTTTATCCAATGTCATTCAGGAGGAAACCATTCTACATTTGAGATTTTTCCAAATAATTTAATATTAACCTTCTAAGTAGCAACTTTTTTTTTTTTTTTTTAGTAACCATTCATCATGCTAGTGTGATTTGAATACCTCCTAAATTCTAAAATCTTATGGTAGGTGCTATCAGTGCCTCAGAATTATAGAAGACATAGTCCTTACCTCCTGGCAGCTAAAAAAAACTGAATCGGCATTCTGTTTCTTTATGAATCATCATAGAGCTTGGCAGGAGTGATCCATGTCAGTTGGAGAAACCAGAAAATACACCCCAGGTTTAGAAGAGGGGAGACCATTTCCCCATCAAAGGGGCAGAGAGAACGGCCCTCCAAAATATTCTGATAGGTGGAAATGTAAAATATAATGGGAAAGGAAAAATGGCATTGGAGTGGTCGAGGACAGATGTGTCCAAGAAATGAAGGAGAGTAAAGTCAAGTCGAGAAATTGAGAAATAGCATGTGTCCATTGAATAGTAAAAGTTAAAGTGCACCTGTTATGATCCAGGTCTTCCTTGTATTGGGGGTGCAATGTTGGGTGAGTGCAACCTGGCTTTAGGTCTGACAGTGCTTATAGACTATTGGGACAAGGAGGAAGAACACAAATATTGCACAAATAAATTCGTCATACTTCTGCTGATACAGTGAAGGAGAAATACAAGCTGCTTTGAGAATGGATAGCAGCAAGTCCTTCAGAGTCAGGGAAGGCTTCCTGAGGTCACCATCTAATCTGGGAGGTAGTAGGAATAAGCTGGGTGCTAGAGGAAGGCGAGGATGGAGAAACATGGCAAACACCAGGAATCTCATGAATAACATCCCGGAGGCAGGAAAGAGCACATCTTATTGGAGGAACATGACTCCAGAAGAGCATTCAGAGGGTAAAGAGGCAAAAAGCAGGCTAAGGGTGGGGCATCAGATTTTGGATGTTCATCCTAAAGGCAGTAGAATTGACACACTCTAAGCAGGAGCTGTCAGAATCAGATTTGCATTAAAAAAAATGTTGTATGGTCAAAAAGTTGGAGGGGTAGTATAGATTTGCCATCAGAGTAGATGAGCTTGCCTAGGGAATGAGTGTTGTACCAGGAGTGGAGAAAAATAAACTTAAAACTCTAATGTTTGAAAGTCAGAGGATGGAAGAGCAGCTAAATATGGAGCTCTTGGGAGACCTGGGACCATAGAGCACCATGAACCTAATCAAGATCAAGATGTAATTTGGGCATTTCTTTCCAACCCATATATATCCTTCCCAACAAAGGTATTTGAGACCCATGAAACTAAAAATCACCTCTCCATGTCCTAAAACCCTTGATATTTCTTTTTGCTTTCCTTCCTAAGGAAATAAGACTCTTATTACTAGTACCAGAAATATGTTGTTTTTTTTCTTTACGAACCTGTCATTTCTATAGACTACAAGATCCTAATATCAGAATCTATTTCTTATTCCTTCTTGAATCACCAAAGCACCTAACAGAGAGATTTGCACACAATGAGTACTTTTTTTTACATAATAAAAGAATGATCTAATTTGTGCAAAATGAAGATAAATTGAAGTTATGATCAAGAAGGATGGCTGAGGAGACAGACCACACATGAGGTACGGAAGTACTGCAGTGGGGCTTTGGGAAGCAAAGATTAATGGCAGGACAAGTAAGAGGAAGAGATGGCTTTCTAAGAGAAATTAATAGGGTTAGTTGATCTCATCCCATTGTATGGTTTAAACACTTTTGTATACTGATGATTCCTTTATTTACATATCCAGATTTTGCCTCTCCTTTGAGCTCCAAATTCATATTTTCAACTATGGTGAAATATAGTTTCACCCTATTGTGGACTTGGTGCATCCACATGATTCTCCCATCCTGGGCTCCATTCTCCCTCTAGTCTTCCTCAGACTTCCTCTACTGGCATCACAACCATCACTTGCTTGGGAATCATATTTGGTTTTGGACTTTCTCTCATCTCGACTTCCCTGGCCCATCCCTTCCTACCTGGCCCCATGTAGAGCCCATAAGCGAATCTGGCTCTATATTAAATTATATTCTAAAGTGAACTTTTGTCATCACCTCCCACACCAGCTGTCTTTGTCTTGTCATCTTTCATCTGGAACAACTCAGAAGCCTCTTGATGGAGTGCCTTTTCTTTTGTGGCTCTTGTCTTTCTGTAACCCATTTTACAAACAGCAGCCAGTGCTTTTCTACAAATGTAAGAGTATAGCACCCCACTGCTGTTTGCCACCTTACGTAGACAAAACCTACCTTGCCTACTTCATCCAACTGGGTTTTGATATCCCTCTCTCTGGCTGGCCCTTCTCAGTTGTGGTTCTTTGAGAAAACTAGCCATAGCACCCTAAGTATGCATTATGCATGATGGCCTTTCTCTGGGGCATCCAGGATGGTACCAAACTTGAGAGAGAGCTGAGAAAGGGATGCCTGGGTGGCTCAGCAGTTGGGCACCTGCCTCTGGCTCAGATTATGGTCCTGGCATCCAGGATCGAGTCCCGCATTGGGCTCCCTGAGAGGAGCCTGCTTTTCCCTCTGCCTATGTTTCTGCGCCACCGCCGCCCCCCCCCCCCCCCCCGTGTGTGTGTCTCTCATGAATAAATAAATAGGTCTTTAAATTTTTTTTTTAAAAGAGAGCTGAGAAAATGCTCACTCAGGTCATTTCCCACAGGGCTTAATTCTCTTGGCAATTCTGGTGGAGAAAGCCTTCTGGACTTGCAGACACAGAGATGTTCTTGTCGCTTCAACACCAATACCCGCCTCTAGGCCTTTGTACTTGCTCTTCCCTTTGCCAGGATTTTGCTTTTCCTAGAACCTTCAAGGGCTGGCTCCTTGCCATCATCGAGACTCAGCTCAGAAGTTTCATAAGTGAAAATGTTGTTTCCCAAAAAGGCCACCCAGACCTTTAGATGGTAGCTCCATCTGCCTAGTCTTCTCCATCCATAGCCCTCACGAATTAGTCTGTGAACATAATCATTTTTTGTTTCTGTAACTAGAAGATTTAAAAATTATAGCATAGATCAGATGTGCACAAATGTAGCCTTCTACATTTCTCTCTAATAGAATGCTGTGCCTTAATTCTGCATCTGTCATAGATGCCACCACCACCCATAAGTCCAATTACATGTAATGAAGTTACAGTTCACCTCCATCAATTCTGATCTTGATGTCAATGTCAGTCTTTCCTTTTGCCTCTGTTTGTCCCTCTTGATTCCTCCGTCTGAAATGGCCTTTGGAGCTCATACCTTTAGGACAAACTGTCAGAAGGCCTCTTATCTATGTCTTGCTGAGGGAGACCACTGCACGTGGTCTTTGAGCCTCACCTCTGTGTATTAGCTGCAGTTACCTGTTGTCCTTGTTGTAACCCATGGTCATCAGAAACACATTTCTTGAAATCTTCTCTGAATGTACAATTTGTCTCTTCCAGTTTGCTAGTCTTCTCTGGTTTCCATCCTTCCTTTCTTGGGAAGCCCAGGGGTGCTCTAATGCTACTTTGGCAGGGAAAGTGCCTGGGATGGATGTAGCTGTGCTGGTGGGCTGGTCGACCAGCCCCACGGTCCTTGGATCTCTTATACCCATCGGGATAGGCTAGCTTATGATGTAGTAACAGGTGACTCCCAAAGATCAGTGGCTGAAAGAAGTACTGGTTCGTTTTTGCTCATGTAACATATTCTACAAGCACCAACTGGACTTTGCTTCTGATACCTCCAGGACCAAGGAGATGTAGCAACTGGCATCTCCCACATGACACGACGCATTGCCATTCACATTTGATCAACCATGGCAAACCACATGGCCATTCTTATCTTTTAGGGTGGGGCAAATACAATCCCACTGCAGGCCCAGGAAGAAACCTGAGGAGGAGTGCTAATTACTAATGACCTACTCAGCTGTCTTGCTTGACGCTTCCCTTGTCGTACCTTCACAGCAGTGGCTCATAAGCTGAAGTGTGCATCGGGTTCACTGGAGGACTCCATAGACACAGTGCTGAGCCACACCACAGAGTTTCTCATTCGGTAGGTCTGAGGTGGGGCCTCCATCTGCATTTCACAGGTGCAGGTGATGGTCTTGGTAGGGGAGCATCTTGGTTAGAGCCTCTACTCTAGCATTCAGAAGCTCTGTTGGTTGAGGCCTCTTTAAGGGGATGCAGCTGCCCAGAACTCCATCCTGAAAGTAAATACATCCCTGCGATGCCTTTAAGAAACCCAGGATTTCCCTTAGAGCTCCCATGATCCTGGCACCTCCCACCACATGCTGGCATTCAGGGGACAAAGTGCTGGTCTACTTTCCATGTCCAGGCAGTAGACCTTAGTCACATCCAATTTTCTCTCCAATACACTTTAAAAAAAATTAAATATTGACAATTAGTTTCTATTCTACAAAGTACACATACCGAGGCTTGATTCTCTTTGCTGGTGATCTTGAAGAGATTTAGACAGCAACTGACATCTCTTTCAACCCTTTCCACAGTCCTGCCCTGATTTTAATGTGAAGGTTTTATGTAAGTTAATGACTATTTTTAAAAGTACACTATATTTCAAGGAGAAAACACAGTTTATTACTGCGAAGTACATACAACTCAAGTTAGGGTGGGAAAAAATTCTATAAGGAACTTATGTTAATCATTTTTTTTAAAAAAAGTGATGATGTTTGAAAGGGTTTTTGTGAATTATCAACATAGGCACCATAATTCATTTGTAGCACAGAGAAAGGTTTTGCTAAGGTGAACATTTGCCCAAGCTTTCCTGAATGCCACGTGATTGGAATGTGCTTCGGTGAGCTGCGGCTCTATCACAAGTACCATTGGACACATTCGAGTTGGGATGTGGAAGCACAGTGTTTGTGAGGGTAGCTCTATTTCATCAGAGTAGGATCCCCCTCCCATGAATCATAATACCCCGAAATGCCAGGCTATTTCTGCAACATTTGGTGAAGCCAGTTGATATTTTTAAATAGATGTTTATCACCTCTCAGCTCAATCCCATAAACACGCTTTGCCTCCATTCAGGCTGGGGTGCAGAGACTCACCTGAGGATTCCATGACAAAATTTTCCTTTTAAGAATGTTAATCTATTCTTCACCATTAAGACACAATGTTCTTTATTTTTATAATAGCTTTTGTTTCTCATTATGCAATGATACATATTCATCATGGAAAGTTCAGAAAACATAAGAAAGGCAAAAATCCACCTTTAAATCTATCACTGAGCAATACTGCTAATATATTAGTTTATATTCTTTTGTTTTCTTTCTACTAAACATGTTTCTAGAAAAGGCAAAATGGTAATTTATATAGTTAGGTAACCTACTTTATTTTAAGACCAATACATTGGCAACTTATCCCCCTGAATCATTAAATACTATTCTATACAAATAATCACTGCACTGAATTCTATTTCAATAAATATTTTGAATTTTATTGAAAAGACAATGCATGAGACTTATTTAAGTCACTAACTGGGAAAGCACTTTCTGGGTGACTCATGATTTGAAGTGCAGGCCATGTGATAAATTAATGGTCATATCAGGATTTTTAAATCCTTTTGCTCTCACTAGTCGTCATATCCACCAAAATATTTTGTAGTAGTAACTTCCTGTAACAAGTAGCTACAAGAATTTAATGCAGAATCACATACCTAAGATATGCAGAAAGTTTGAGATAGGTCTAAGCACCAAATGACTTTCTCAATACTTGCATTCTTAAAAGTGTTACAGTACTATGGGACAAAAGACATCTCAAAGAGCACTCCATTTACTCTAACCCGTTCGCTTTAATCCATATTCCTTAATTTGAAGCATCAGTGTCCATGTATCTTCACAGATTTTGTCTCTGTTTTTTTAATATCTTTAAAGAAGATCTTACAGTTCTGTTGGTATGGTTTAGTACCCTCTACTATCTACTGAGTGTGTTGTATCTCATATGTCACTGAAATCCCTCCTGCTGTATGTTAACTATCTTTCCCCTTCCTTCTTAATGTGGAGGAAGAACAGCTGGTCACTAATTCTCTCTTTCAAAAGGCTTCTCACTTGTCCAAGAGTATAACTTGCAGAGTAGAACAGACATCCAGTTGGGTTTCCATGCATTCCAGCTGAGATGACTGTCAACTTGTCAGACACATGACACCTTAGGTATCGGGATCATTTCCATTGAATATTTATTTTCCTCACTGGGTGTATGGCACTCTAAACAAAGTGTTTGCTGTGAAAGTGATCTTTAGATTCAGTGAGACCAGTGTCACTTAACATGCTATCTAAGTCTTAATTGTAGTCCATTTGACACCACTGAAAGTGACAAAATGAAACCATTTAGAAGTGCCGACTTGCCCTTCTGTGTTTACTCAGCACAGGAGGACTAATTGTGGTGTTGACAACCCATGGTTTTTACTTCACTGACTCATCCTGTGTTCATTCGAAAGGTTCATTAGAGTTTTCATGATGCCATTGTTTATCCTTCCATGTTTTTAGGTGGAATGAGTACCTTAACTTTATCTTGTTTGAATGCTTTAACCTTACTGAAAGAATTGGTGTTGGCTTACTTACCTGTCACCTTTTTACCTCCAAGGGAGGAAAATCCTTTGTCTAGGACACATGCAAGCACTTCCCCTCATACTCTCAGAATACCATTAGCTGCCATATTAGAGTGAATAGAGCATAAATCACATTTCTGTTCTTGGCATCTCACTACAGTTCATTTCCACCATCCTGTTATTGGATTTAGAGTGACTTTTATAAGTTTAGGAAATAACTATCTGTTCTAATTTGCAAAGTGAATCTTTTTCCTCCTATTATTTTGTATCCCACTCCTATTTAAGCTGTTAATAAATACATGAATTAATAACAATTGACATTATAGAGTCTCTCTATGTGCCAGACATAATTAAAAATGTTTCCACAGATAAACTCAACTAATTCAATTCCCTTTTCTTAAAAAAAAAAAAAAATTCATTGAGGTGGAGACTGTTCTTATCCCTTCTTTATAGATAAGGAAAGTCTTTACTTAGAATAAATAACTTGTCCAAAGGTACACAATCATTGAACACAACATTATGTTCATTTCTTAAAATAGGGATATACTTGAAAAATGAAAATCTTTAGGGGGACTTGGAAAAGTCAAGGCCTAGATGAGATAGTTGAGAAAATGATCAAGACAAAGGGCTCCCCTCTCTGCCCTGGAGAGAAAAAGATTTCCCTGGGCTGGTGGAATGGCCATGGGGAAGGTCATGAGGTAAGAGCAGGATGTTCTGCAACCTGTTTCCCCTTCCCTGGGGAGTTTTGGGGAAGGGCAAAGCTCAAGGCAGACAGGAACAAAGAAATGGACTCAAAGATCCCAGTCTCACATAGCATAGAAATAAAAGGAAGATTCTCAGGAAATTCAGGATTCACAGGAGACAGAGCTGAGAGCTGAGCTGTTTCGTGGCCCAACATGGACTAACAGTCCACAATCAGAGCCACGGACATCTCAGCAGATACTTGCAGAGACAGGTGACCCAGAGATCCTTAAACCTTCCCCAGGGCTCTCCACCACATAGCTCCCCAGAACTTAGACCCAATCCAGGAAACATGACATCAACAGTGGTTAAGTTCTATTGTCCTAGTGGAGTGCTGGCTTAAAATGAGAAATCAGGGGAGGTGCATTTCTTGCACACCTGATACTACAAATGTTGGAGAGCTGACCTGAATATATCTGATGCATTCATGTATAATGTTGCCACTATTGAAGAACCATTGTTTACAAACAAACTTACTTTGCTTTCTTCTGTAGAGGAGAAAAACTTTTCCTCTACCCTCTTAGTCTGAAATTAGTCCTAACCAGGACAGATGCACAGGACAAAAGCACACACACATATTTAATATTTAATATGTGACGTGGGAGGCTTCATAAGGAAGTGAAGACACGAAGAAAGAGTTAAACATGTTTCTATACTAAGTTTGAGGAAGAGTGGGAAGTCCTGGAAAGGTATGATAGATTAAGGAATATTAGGTAAAGGTGATAAACTGGGGGAAACTTGACAGGTTCTGTTGGCTCAGATTTTTTGTGGCATCCCTCCATCTTGAAGATAGGATGCTCTTTCCTCTGGGTATGATGAGGGCACCTCTCACACAAGGGTCCTATGACCTGTACTAGAGAAGGGGCAGACAGAGTCCATTTCTCAAAGTCCTTCAGCTCAGAATATTCAATATTCCAAGGTGCCATATTTTGGGGTAACGTGTTCTAAACCCCCTCACTTCTCTTCCATAATAATGGCATGATGATTTTATGATTGGCTAACTGATTTGTAATACTATGTGCTGTTTGTGTAATTAATTGCTAATCAGGAGTATTAGCTGTGAAGCCAGTTCAGAGAATCTGCATGACTAGTAACATTTGGGAAGCCACCCTTAAAAATCCTATCATAGCACATAGAGTTGGCATACTCAAATAAAGCTCAAATGATAAACTGTGCTGTCAGAAATTATGTCAGTGGTTGTCCTGAGTTGTGGGGAGGAGAGAGACTGGAAAGGTGGGTGTGAGAGTGTCTACAAACTGATTGTTATGGGCTGAATTGTGTCCCTCCAAAAGATATGTTGAAGCCCTAAGCCCCAGTACCTGGGAGTGTGACCTGATTTGGAAATAAGAGTTTTTGCCAATGTAATCAGGTTTAGACTCATCATTGGAGTGACCTCATAAGAAGAGAAGAGGACACACAGGGAGGACGCCATGGGAAGATAGAAGCAAAGACCAGAGGGATGCATTGACAAGCCAAGGAACCCCAAGGATTGCCAGCTGTCCCTCCAGCTAAGGGGCAGGCCCAGAACAGACAGCTTCCAGAAGGAACCAACTCTGCTAACAGGTTGATTTGGGACATCTAGCTTCTAGAACTGCAAGACAACAAACTTGCTGGCACTTGTTTCCACAGCTGGCCACATTCTGTTCTTACTCTGAGCGCTGCTTAGATGAGAATTTTCCATTTGCAAAAGCTCAGACAGTTTTAGGAGCTGTGTGCTCTTCTCTCATGTACACTACTCCAGCAAAAAAAGCAAAAATATATATCCCAAAGCATGTGCTTGGATGGTATGGAGGGAAAGGCTCTTTTTGTGTTCAGTTGAAGGAAAGAATTTCTTTTCTTTTCTTTTTTTTTTTAAGGAAAGAATTTCATGGCTCTGTTGCCCCTTCCTGGATGTGCTTTGGAGGAAACCACATGGGAAAATGATAAATTGATAAAAGAAGATGATAAAATAGAAGCTCACAGAGGAACCTGGTGTAACCAAGAGGGCTCACATCACCACCAAGGAGGGCCCCTCTTTAGAAGATGAATACAAGAAAACAATAGTTTGCAAATTTAAAGGAAATTTGATTTCTCTTTTAAGAGCTTATCTGTTCACGTGACCAACACTTTAAGGTCAGCTCTAATTACAGCTAGTTCTTTGCCAGATCCTTCCTTAATGAGGCTCTTCACACTCCTATTAGCTGCTGGCTTTGTTTCCTGAGACGTGCCCCTGGTTTGTCATGGAAGCTTCCACACATACAAGACAAGGGGAATGGAGAAGCCAGAGCTGCAGGGAGCCTCTCCAGGCCCTGGAAACACTTGGTAACTTTCCTTAGAACTGTCACTGTATTAACTTCTAACCCATTAAACTCGCTTACAGGATAGCTCTAGTCAATGAAGCAGGAGATGGCCTTTTCTTGGCCTCTCCACTTCCAATTCCAGCAAAATGAATGAAACACAAAAAGTTCACAGGGGAAGCGGCTGGGGAGGCAGTGTTGGGAGCTGGTGTGGGGAAGAGCTTTTAACTTGTCTTAACATTACTGTCCCTTCCCATTTCAACTTTTAACTGCTCATTAGCTCCTTAAAGTTTGCTCATCCATCCATCAAAAAGAAGAAGAAAAAAAGCAAATGATGTGTGAAGAGATCTTCTAGGTGTTGCTAGGTCTAGAATGTCATCTCCTAAATTTGTCTAAATATGATTACATTCTTATCGGGATAGAAGGGCTCTTTTCCATGAACAGTTAATAGTCATTTGTGGTTTTTAAAAGCACTTATGTATGAAATTGCTTTAGAAGTGTTTGAAATCATTTCTGTTTCTGAACAAAAGGAAGGGGTAACTACCCCAACATGTTGCAGGGTCGGCCTTTACAAATGACAAAGTGTGCTTAGGATTAGTTTTTAATGATTGCACAAAGTAAAGATGTCACAGATCATGAGATACCGCCCACCCAGTCTCACAGAACTTTTCCCTGGAATGTGTCGTGTTAATTCTGTGTATGGCCCAAGAGCCAAGTACTGAATAAAGGAACCAGAGCTTTGATTACAAATAATACAAGTTTATTGGTCACAAGAATTTGTGTCTGTTTACTAAATTTATACATAGGACCCTGCTCAGATCTTTGCAAACTCATTTCTAGTAACTTCCAAAAAAAGAATCTGATTCTTTAGAGGGAAATGGGTGATACTGATTAGAAAGATTTCCTTCAACTGACTTAATAGACTCAAAGTGAAGAAAAGTGTCAGTACTGCAGGATCCAAATGGAACTAGCATTCAGTCTACATCAAAAGTGCCATTCATTCATTCATTCATTCATTCATTCATTATTTCTTTCAGATAACCATCAACAAGGACAGTAGTATAAAAAATGTGAAAGATTAAGTTTTCACATCAAAATATCAATAGTCCTGTAGGAGATATAAACATAAGTTTAAAGCAATTTGAATATTTACTTATACACACTTCAAAACAGAACATGAAGCTATTGTAGCTTATTAATAATTGTTGAGATAGTGGAGGTATAAATAAAATCTTCAAAAGCCCCAGGTGGATGCATTTACTCATCATTGTAGAGACAAGGACATTCTCCAATGTTTCAATCTGAGCACTATCTGGACTCAGTGTTACCAGCCACAGAAAAAGAAGGTTGGACTGCTAGATAATCTCTTTACACCATTTTCCCCACTGACATGACTTCTATCCTGATTATTTTGTGGAGAATGAGAACAGATCTAGTATTGACACTGAAGCAGCACTGCTTGCTCACGTATCTTTAGGACAGCATCATTTTTTAGAACAATAACCATCTTTCACATAGATCATCTATTTTCAGAAATAGTCAACTGACAGGTGAGGGCCAGGGCCACTTATTACCGGACTAGCAAGACTCCAAATCTAAGTTGGACTTAGATTTTATTTTATTCTTTTAAAGATTTTATTTATTTATTTGAGAGAGAGAGTGAGCATGAACAGGGGGAGGGGCAGATGGAGAGGGAGAAACAGACTCCCCACTGAGCAAGGAGCCCAATGTGGGCCTCAATCCCAGGATCCTGGTATCATGACCTGAGCTGAAGGCAGATGCTTAACCGACTAAGCCACCTGGGTGCCCCAATATCAAAGTGTAGATACAACCACAAGCTTAATTCAGCAGGGCAAACATGGTTCGAACTATGTGCCAAGTACCATGCTGAGTGCTGGGACTTTAAAGCCAAAGGACCCAGTTGCTTGATCTCAATGAGATCTAATATCCTGTGCAAGCAGTTCTCCCTCCCCACATTAGCATTGTTGCATGTATCTAGCTAGCTACTTACCTGCAGTCCTCCCTGGAGCAGAGCGATGATATTGCTTGAATGTGTGAGTGAATATAGGACGGAAACCTGGCCCCTGTTTCAGAGCCATTCAGAATCTACCAGAAGAGACAAGCACATGTGCAACAATGACAGTGCCAAACCCAGTACGTCAGTGGCCATACAACATGTGACAACAACATGTCACTCGAGTCCAGAGATGGATTAATTAATTCTGACTCCAGGAGCAGACTGGACATGGAGAGGAAGGGTGTTTAGTGCAAATGGGGAAAAGAAAACCTTTTATGTAGAAAATTATGGTAAGCAGATGCCTCCCTGCCTAAATAATTACTCTAGAAACTTTTGAAAGTGTGTAGTCCTCCACCCCCTCTCAGCTGCCACATGGTCGTGGCCACCCTTTCGAGCAAGCAGAGTAACTTTGTGTGCACATTGTGTTCCTGAGTTTACAGAAGGTCTAATTCGTTCACGTGCTCCAAATGTCTCTTCTGTTGGTTCGCTACAGCAGCTTCCTTTCCTAAGGAGAGGCACGACATTCCCTCTGTGAAAGTCCCATCTCCAGGCTGCCCACTCAGAGCATGGTCCCTACAGAGCTCCAGAAGGATTTTCCATATGTAGCCTACAAGTGCTCAGGTATTGAGCTCACCTTGAGAGCACCTGCAGCCTGAGCTTGAGAGGAAAAAAGGAGGGAGATTCAGTATCAGATACAAACACTTGAGGATGCTAAGGTAGGAAGAAAGGTCCCGGTGGAGGAGGACGTTCCGGGGAGATGAAAGCAGAGCAAACCTCCCCTCTTTTAAAATGTCTGCAGTAACTCTGATCCCAACCCTAGTGGCATTTGAAGATCCTCATTGGAAGCTGTAAACTCTGTTTAAATCCCAGCCCAGTATGTTCTTTGTCTTTCTTTTCTCTCTACCGAAATTGTTCAGCCTTCTTTTCCCCCTAATTTACTAATTCTTGAGAAATTGAGGTTTCCAGAGAGATCCATCTCAGGACAGCTGATGACACTATTTACACTAGACAACTTTTCTTTGCAAGAAAAGAAAAAGAAAGAAAGAGAAGAAAGAAAGAAAGAAAGAAAGAAAGAAAGAAAGAAGAAAGAAAGAAAGAAAGAAAAGAAAGAAAAAAAGAAAAGAAAAGAAAGAAAGAAGAAAGAAAGAAAGAAGAAAGAAAGAAAGAAAGAAAGAAAGAAAGAAAGAAAGAAAGAAAGAAAGAAAGAAAGAAAGAAAGTTTAAATATTGTTTTGTGTCTTCTCTTTCCTCTGTATTTTCCTCTGCAAGATATCAGCAGGTAGCTGTTGCTTTGGGAAAGTTTGCGGGAGGAATTTCTGCAGAGCTAGAAAGTAAAGATGTGCTCTCCTGGAGCCTGGGTTTCTCTCTTGCAGAAAGAAAGCACATGCAGGGATTGTACCTGAGGGGCTTTTGCATGGACTGAGTGCCCAAGTAGAGAAAGAGCTGGTTCTGGGTTTAGAAAGGGGAAGGGGTCCTGGGTCTCCCCATCCCACCCAAACAGGAACCTGCCAGTGCAGATGCATCAGAGCCTCAGAACCTGCAAGGCCCATGTGGGAACTTCTGGAATCATCTCCACAGCTCTGGAGATGGAGGGTGATGCCGTCATATTTGAGATTACATTTCCCATAAGTCTGGAAACATGGGGCACAGAGAGCCAGAGAGGCTGACTTCCAGAAAATAAGGAACATTTCCTGCACACTTCATCCTGTTGGCCAAAAGGCATTCTTTCTACAATTATGTTATACTTACTGTTTTATGTAAAACACCCTGAGTTGATGTAAAACACGCTGAGGACTGCAGCTACGTAGCTAGCCAGCTCTATGCAGCCATGATAAGTCAATTTCCAATTTACCAGTTTATAAAAATTATAAACATGATCATCAACTGATTTTTAACTGAAGCCCTATTGTTGTGGGAAGTAGAATTTTATATAGATGCCAATACATGTCTATCTCTCCTTATTATTTAATGTATTTTGTATCTAACAATGTTAATTTATAGTTTTTTAAAAAGATTTTATTTATTCATTCATGAGAGACACAGAGAAAGAGAGAGAGAGAGAGAGGCAGAGACATAGGCAGAGGGAGAAGCAGGCTCAGGCTCCGTGCAGGGAGCCCCATGTGGGACTCGGTCTGGGGACTCAGGATCACGCCCTGAGCTGAAGGCAGATGCTCAATTGCTGAGCCACCCACACGTCCCTAATTTGTAGTTTTTAATAGAGCAACAAGGGAAATAACCCAAAATCTTTTTAATTTTATAGAATGTTATAATAGAGTGTTTTGTAGAATGTTATAATTTTAAAATGTAAGAATTTCATTTGAAATTTTTCTTTAGTCTATTTTATATTTGGACAATAGGGCATTTTATAACAAGAGCATGGTACCTACAAGTGCTTCTCAAACTTTTTTTCTGCCAAACGACTGATCTAATTAATGAAGGGACATGCCAGATGCTCTCCAACGTGGCTTATTAGAATGTACAGTGGCGCTAATTTTGGGAGTGATTTGGCAACATTTATAGACATCCTAGAATTATTCATAGCTTTTGACTCAGAAATCCCATTTCTAGGTATTTTTGCTAAGGAAATAATTACAGAAATATGCCACAATGAATAGAAAGAGTGCTTCGCTGAGTGAAGTTTTAAAAAAAACAACATTTAAGATTGTGAAGAATGTTAATGTCCAAAGTAAGGTACTGGCCAAATAAGAATAATCTGTCATATAATGCAGGGCTCTGCAGCCATTAAAAGTCATATGCATATAAATTGCATATCCTTTGTATATTTTCAGGATACACCCAGGTACTCAAACACACAAAGTATTCTTTCACTACCAGATCTATCTCACTTGTATATGGCTATATATTTAGATTTTCTTTTTGGGATGACCAATCACTACTCTTAAATGAAGAAAACTACTACCAGTAAAATTAATCAGGACCACAAATTTAAAAAGAAGAAAGATATGAATATAGATCACTACATTTTTTTTTGTTCAATAGAAAGAAAAATATCTTAAAAGAATAGTGATTACCATGTATCAGCCAAAGTTGTCTCTCTTGCTTACGGTTTAGTAACAGACTTTACTCTCAATATGTATACTTTTATTTTAGTCTTAAGTAGACTATGTTTTAGAGCAGTTTTAGATATACTAAAAAATTAGGGAGACAGTACAGAGAGCTTTTATAGATCTTCCACAGCTTTCTGCTATTGCTAACACCCTAAATTTGTTATGATTAATTATTTCTATTGGAAGTCCTCAGCTTCTCTAGAGTTCCTGAGCATTGGCCTGGCATCCTTTTTTTTTTTTTTTTTTTTTTTTTTCAGAATCTCACATAGTAGCCAGGGTAGGATGTTATCAACCGATGGTGCAGTGGGCTTGGGGAGGGCTCAGCATCCTACAGGGCAATAAAGTGAATTCCAGATTGCTGACTTCTTGTTTTTATTTCAGATATTTTCCCTGGTTTGTTATTTTCATGATATGTTGACTTGTAAGTATAATAATTTGAATTAATATCATCTTATAATCTTTTTAAATTTCTTTTACTGAACCTATGCATTTAGAAAGTTCTATTCTACCAGCGTATCAGACAATTCTTCATTTATAGTTTGTATTTGTTTTTTGTTTGTTTGTTCATTGTTTTACATTTAAGATGCCTAAGATTTTGTTTTAACGGGTGGTGCAAGGTGAGGATCGAGATGTATCCTCCTTCCTTAAGGGGTTGGCCAATTTCCTCAGCATCAACCACTGAAGAAAGACCTTAGGATCCCAAGACATGGCCTTACCTAACTTGGCATCACAAACATCTACACCTACTGTGACATCTGGTCCATAGTAGCTGCTCAATGAATTCTCTGTTGGGTAAACGGATACTTCCTGAACCTGTCCCTGTCCCCTCTCCATGCTGTTTGGTCACATCTTACAGACAACATATGTGCTTTTAATAAGGAGTTCTTTTGGACATGCATCTCCTGGTTGGTGGTGCATAATGACAATGATTAGTAAGGAAAGAATTGATATTCTGTAAAGCGGCCAGATGCTGGGAATGAATACCTCTCATCAGAGCCTCACTCAGGCCCCTTCCAGTGGGAATGGCTTCTCAGGCAAAGACGTCGGGAGTACTTGTGACTCGCCGGTGTCTGTCCTCCACAGCAGCTCTTGTGTGTCCCTTGGGGGCTGTCCTAGTGGGGGTACTACTTCTACCACTCATCCCGCCTAACAACACTTGTCCATCACCTATTGTTGTTCTCTGTTCTGGGAAGAAAATGTTTTTATATCTTATAATTTAGGGCATCTTCGCAGAGCATTTAAGAGTCAGATCCATCCACTCCGTGCCTGGCACTGTTCCAAGTGCCTGATACTCACTGATTATTTGGTGCTCCTAGGAGGTATGCACTGTCTGAATCCTCTCTTTACAGAGGACGAATTGGAGGCATACAGAGGTAACTGACTTTCCTAAGTCCAACAGCAAATGGTGACAGAAACCAGGACTACAACGCAGGCCCCTCTGGCTCCAAAGGCCGAAATCTGAGTGAGCTGCTATGCCCTGTTGGGCACCACAAATACTGCTACTTAGCTGTCTTGAAGGTGTAGTGGGGCTCCCTGTGCAAGATCCCTGGTGAGCATGGGGGAGACATTGGCTCTGTAATAGAAAGTGATCCCCCCTTGCTCATTGAGCTCACTTCTGTAGAGATGCAGATATTCAGATGGTCACTTCCTACCCAGGGGCACAAGTAACAGGTAAGCAAGAATTACAGGAGGTGGGGACCACATAGCAGAGCCTCAGTCAGATCTGGAAGGTAAGGAAAGGCATCCGAGGGGCGGGGAGGGGGGGACATTATTTGTATCCACTATTAATTGAGGGGGAAAATGCCCCAATAAAAAACTCTCTCTTCTCCCCATTCCAATCTCAGAGATTATTTTCTCCCAACAACCTCTGTGGGTTTTCTTCCTCTTTCTCCATCCATTTCAGCTCCCCTGCCTGTCATCTTTTCTGGAATTCTTTCTGGGGAACAGAATGTACACAAAGACACGATCATAGATATCTATCCATCCATCTCACAAACTGGTGGGTGAGGAAGCACCCAGATGAGGGTTGGTTTGCTCACACCCTGTGCTCTAAGGAGTGGTAATGAGGCAGGAAGAAGGGTCAACATTTCAGAAGCATTGAGACTCTTTATGTCTTAGATGATGATAACCTTGAATCAGTTTCTCTAGAGTCAGTTTGGATGGGTCTCATCACGATTTTCCAAAGGCAGCCCCAAATGGGCTTTGCTCTGTTTTCCACAGAAGTCCCAGGTAAACATATGTCCACACACCTGATGTGATAGCCTCCTGACTCTCTGTGATGTTTGCAGAATGTAACACATTACACTGAGACAGACTTTATGGGCTCTTTAGTTCCACCACCTGACCATAAAGACTTCCTTTTATAGAAAGGTGTTTTTTCTTGTTTTCTTATTTTCTCTTAAATAAATATCCTGTGATATGAAGCCTACCACAAATCAAAGCAGCCATTTTGACTGTTGAGCACCTAAAATTTTCTAAATGTCTCGGCTTATATTGACCTGAAGTCTACTTGTAATTGCAATTTCCAACATCTGTCCTTGTTCTGTCCTTGGGGGGAAGTGGGGGAAGCATTTGTTTTTTCTGCAAATTCAGACAATATCATGGTTTCTCTTTATTCTTTGGATGAAATAATGCCCATTGTTGAGGGTCTCCTTTATATGTTCCAGGAGGCAAGTTGTGCTAACTACAATAACTAAGGATTCAGTTTTATCTTTTAATCTATTTGGTTTATTTTAGTCATGTTGTTACCTAGAAACTTTTGAGTGATCTTGACAAAGTTAAGCATATAACATTATAAATTATTTTTAAAAAGAGGATTACACAAAACAGTTAAGAATTAAACAAAACATGTGCATGAGAAATGCATTTTTACTGTTGCTTTATATAAGTTGTGTTCATTTATATTTAACCAATATAAAAATAATATCCTGGAAAATGAAAAAGGTTTGAATAATGAGATCAAATATAACCTCACTAATGCAATTCAAAAAGAATCTCTTATAAACATATTTATTTTTCTGATGCATTTATAAATGTAAAAAATGATACATCCTTGAGAGATGAAGATATCTTATTTGCTTTGAAGCTCATTTTATTAAACAATAAGAAATAACAATGGTAAATACATTTTCAAGTAGCACTTACACTTCAGCATGATTTTTATATTACCCCTCTAGGTTAAGATATACTTTTTAAAACTGTGTAAATTTAAGAATCTTTTGTAAGAAAATTGTTTTATAGTTTGATATAAAACATTTCACTGTAACATATGTTTCCATGATAACATTTCAAATTAGGAAAGTGAACAGAAAATTGCCATTAAGATAAAACCTCTTACACAACTGTGGAAACATTCACTTGGATTTAGGGAAAGGCCAATTTAATGCTCTGACAGTAACATACCCCCATGTCCATCTACCCATTCTCCAAAAAGGCTGTGATATTGCTTTTATTTGGTTCTTATTACTCTGTTTTCAGATTTTCCCATTCATTCAAATGTGGAGTGTGGTGTAATTGTGGACAGTTTATGTGTTGTAGTCTCTGCTCTAATCTCTGGGGATTTTCATGTGAGTGTTTAATGATATGCTGAAGATATGCTATTGAATTCAAAGAACATGGCTAGTTCTCAGAAATATTAATTTGACTCAAATAACCCCCCACCTCCAGGTTATGGTTGGTTTTTTACTTAGGAAAATCCTAAGTGAGTTTAATTCACTCATAGTTTGAAAGTTCAGCTTTTTAAGCCAGAGCTTTTCCACTCATGTGCAAAGCAGAGCCGTACTCTTAAATTTAACCCTTTTGTCAGCTAAAATAATGTAGACTATGCAGTTTGAAATAAATGATTATTTCAAAGCACTTTAAGTGATCATTCATCAAACGTGTACATTTTATCTTTTCAACTTGGTACATTAAATAAAATGACATTTTATCCTCATTTTACAAAATAATATTATTGTAGCATCTGTTGGATACATGGTTTGGCTCTCAGAGACTTTTTGGTCTTGAGTCAAACTCTGTGTCTTCTTAAGTATCTGTATTGTCACGGTCCTTTTGTTTTGCTGTTCAAGAAGAAAATTAAGATGTTTGACATCATTTATTCGGGAAATAAGTACCCAAATGTGTTTCACAAGACAAATGAAGGATGTAACTTCTGCCCCACTGGTTTGAAAATCCAAAATCTTCTTTGCAAATAGAGTCATTCATTGGGTACAACTGGATCAAAAAGTAGCAAGTTTTGTCTAAGTCTTTAGCCCTACACCTCCCCGGGCGTCTCCCAGATTAACTCTGTTGTGCCTGGATTAACCTCTCAGAATCCTGGTATTGTTTCTCTTCATTACATTCATCCCCATGTCTCCTGTTGTTCTTGCTTTTCATTAGAGGGAATAAACAGTAGCAGGTTTAGCCATGATAAGCTTCTCCAGCTTGGAGTATCTATTTGAGCTTCATATTTGACGCTTGTTTCCCCTTTCAGTGTAAACATTTCACTTTGAATCCAATAACCTTGTCAATAGAAATCGTTAACGTTGAAGTGCAGAAGACTGTGTGAGCAAATACCAGTGAAGTCTCATTAGTTGTACAAAACCTAAAGCGAGAGATGACAGTTTTGCAACTGAATTAATGGTCTGTTGACCCATTTTGCTGTAAACAAATTGGAAAGGGTATTGGCATAGGAGAACCATATCTGTTTTAATATGATGAATTTAAAACGAGTACAGTGTGTCCCTGAAGCCTCTCAACAGACAGTTATTCATAATACACTCTATTCTTTCATTTTCTACCAAATCTTTTAAACAGATTGGAATATTACATGCATTTAATATAAATTTGTTGGCAGCGCACTGGATTAAAAGAGACACAGTAAACATAACTTCATGCTGGCTATGGATAGAAATAATTCCATTGTGATCTCTAGTTATTGTTTCAGCTAAAACGGCTATTCCTGACCTTGCCCCAAAGGAAATTTGACATTGATTAGAAAGGCCATGAGCATAGGCCTCTCAACTAAATCCTGGGGAAGGATGAGAGTGATGTTATTTTTCTTAGAGATGGCACGACAAAGAATCAATACTGGGAACATTCTATGATGTCATAATTTGATTTACTAGCTGACCTGCCCGCCAGCCAATGACTGATTAAGATCCAAGAGAGCCTCACTGGGCTCATCAGACAAGGCTTGCTCTTCTATTTACATATGAATTTAATCTCAACATAAGCTTAGAACCCCCCAAAGATTAGTAAGCCTGTCATGATTAAGTGAAAATACTTACAAAGCTGAAATCTTGAGGTCACAGATTATCTATGATTTTCCATAGTTTAGTGACCTTTCCTGTCCATTCTTCCGATAACAGTGCAGAAAGCCCAGGGTTTTTACTTCAGCTCTGAAAGTAATTCTCAAATGCAAATCTACAGTTAGGTGCAAAAAAAAGAAGGGCTCAGAAGGCTTGCTGGGAAAGAGAGACAGTTCTTACAGTTCTTTGTATTGACGGGCAATCCAAAAGAAAAGAGGTGCTCCTATGTTCTTTTCCCCAGTACACGAAGCAAATTTATCTATTTGTGAATTTTGACTTCGCCACATATCTTATCAAAAAGAACTTTCAGTGCTTGAGGCTAGGGTATAACCAGCTACACAATTTGGCAGTCCGGGTACCTTTTGTTGAAATATCCCTCAACAATTCAAGATGGCAGCAGCAGAGCATTAAACCAAGCTCAGGGCCATTCGAGGAGCAGAGCCTACAGGACAACCCAGATCAAAGGCCCCTGATGCGAGGCCTGGATGGGGCAAGAATCTTTAAATTAATGAGTGGTGTTTGCTTAGGGGACTGAGGAATGCCTGATTCTCACTTCAAATCCTAGTGTCCCTGGCTTAGGAGGCTCCCAGGGAGTTTCAGGCATAAGTAAGAACAGGAGAAAAATAAGACTGGACGCACAACCTTGTGTTGGAGGGACTTGTGCAGGAAATCTGCAGAGTGCTTTGGCAAACAAGACTGGAGTAGGCAGCCGAACTTCAAGTCTCAGTGTCCTCCTCATTGCGGGGAGCCCAAATCCAGTTTTTTTTTTAATTTTTTTTAAATTTTTATTTATTTATGATAGTCACACACAGAGAGAGAGAGGCAGAGACATAGGCAGAGGGAGAAGCAGGCTCCATGCACTGGGAGCCTGATGTGGGATTCGATCCCGGGTCTCCAGGATCGCACCCTGGGCCAAAGGCAAGCGCCAAACCACTGCGCCACCCAGGGATCCCCCAAATCCAGTTTTGGACTCTCACTCTTCTCCTTAAAGCTGACTTATTCTGGGGGAGGGGAGAAGCTGTGGAAAGAATCCAAACCCAAACAACTGAATGTAAAGACAGAGAGAGACAGCAAAACAGCCTTTGGCTTGGGAGGGACCCTCAGTTCAGTGAGCCATTTTGGCCAAAGAGAAGCAAGAAAAAGCCAAAAAAGATACCCCATTTATGAGTGTGGTGTTTGGATGTGCAGCAGCCTCACTCATGATGCAAAGGGTCATGGGCTGTGACCCAGCGGATCCACTAACACCTCTGGACAGGGAGGGCGGGTAGAGGTGACATGGATGGGAGGGCCTCCTCTGGCCTCTTTTAAACACAATAAAGAAAAAATAGAAAGAAAATGTCATTTCTATTAAGCATTGTTCCAATCAAAGGCTACTTAACTCTCTTCATTCTATGAAAATAGCCAATGTTCTCTGAAGAAACTATAAAAATAAATAAAAACAAAAGGCAACAATAATAATAAAAAAGACAAACCAAATTAAATCTCCCATTGTCTCACAAGTCAAATATAAGTGATGCTAACATTTTGGGATATATCTAATCTTATCTTTGTTCTCTGCATTTAAGATACTACATGCAAGTTAGTAAAAATTGGCATTATGCTATAGGTAGCCTACTCCTTTGGTTAGTGGTATATCGTGAGTGTGTTTCCATGCTACCAAATACTTCTATCTTTACTTTAAATGGCTACCAGTGTCTTTTTATGAGTACTTCCTTAAATATTTTGTCTAAATATTTAAGTTGTTTATTACCTTTATCTACTATAAATGAGGGGGCAGGAATGTCCTCGTACATATAGCTTTCCAACATTTCTGGTTATCTCCATAGATTAGATTCCTAAAAGTAAAACTACTGTATTAGAGGGTATGCATATTTTAAAGACTTTTCCTACAGTAGTGAGTGACATGGCAGTTTACAATTCCACCAGCCAGGTTATAGACTGCTGCCCTGGCCGGTGCTAGGCATGGGCTTCTGTTTCAATTTTTGCCAGTCTGTTACGTGAAACTGTTACCTTTTAATTTCCATTTCATTAAAAAAAAATTCTTGGTGAGGTTGTTCCCCTTCAGCAATTCTAGGGCAATATGCATAAAAAACAAATTCTCTTTTGATTTTTAAAATCATCTTTATTATAAGGATGCCTACATTTAAGGAAAAAAATTGAACCCACTGAGTTTCTGAAATAACAAAATGTTTTCATTTCAAGAAGTTCAGTCACATGTCAAATTACAGATTTTTTTAAAGAATACATCTGGGCTTTGATTGCAAAATGTATTTAGAGAGCATAAGATATAGAATAAAAGTATGGTTGTAGGCTGAATTGAAACTGGGAGTTCATTTGGCATGAAAGTGTAGATGAAAATCTGGAAATTAAGCCCAGCATGATCAATGTCGAAAATATACATTGAACACGTATTCAAGTAAATTAGGTTAGGAAATATATAAAAACGTTAATCACATTAGCAGCCCTGAATATCTATAAACATTCAATTAAACCTAAATTAAAAGTGATGAACTAGTTCAAATATGTTACCCACAAATAAATATGTTTAATGCAAATGCACCTGTCACCTCATTATTTAAATTGAAGAAAAGAGAGATTTAGTAGACACCTGGTAGAGCTCCTCCCTGACTCTTGACATTAGTCTTCTCCTGGTCACGACCCTGAAAAACGAATTCTTTCTCTTTCCTCTTGAAGTTGCCTAAATAGCATTTTTTCAACCAGTCTTTCAAATTTTAGCATCTCTTGGAAGACTGATGCATAGGAAAATTGATGCATATTCCAGCTTGAGCACCTTCCTTTTTTAGCACACAGAGTGCCATGAAGAGGTGACATCCAATGGCAGAGGTGTTGACCATCTCACCTGTGCGTCTCACTCAGAGGGTCGCCAAGACACCACATGCAGCACGCACCAACTTTTGAGCAGTGTCCACTATGCTTTCCTTTTTCTTTGAGTGGATGCTTCGAAGAGTCCGGGAGATGTGAGGGGTTCGGGATTTTCTGCTCTCATTGTTATGATCTAAGGTTTCTATCTACAGGGACTGACATGTGAGGTAAGGGAGGGTGTTCCTAAGTGAGTCATGAAGATAAACACTTGTGAAACGTAAGGGTCAACCACTGGAAGGAAAGTCAGCTATCATCACTACTTAGATTTTTTATTGACCAGGGGCACTGTTCAACAGCATAGGTCTTATGAAGGGACCTGAGATCCAAACAGGAGGGATTTTCTTTTTCTTTTGGTACTCAAATAGGATAAACAAAATATTTTAAGCACTGTCTTGGAAATGCTCTTTGTAACAGTCTTCTCTGTGTGTGCCTGTGGCCATAAAAATATTTGCACGTTGTATCACATTGGCAGAGATAAAATATGTTGAATGGCTACTTTTAGGAAGGCCTACTTCTCTTTGCAAGACAGTTGGAGACCAGGGAGGATGTAGGTGTGAAGGGTCTGCACAGTGTTGGCTTCCTAGTGACCACAGGACAATCTGAGTGGAATTGGGGATGTTTGTGCATAGAACAAAGGCTCAAGTCATGCTGCTAAGAGTTGGAGTTGTGAAGAGGAGACACAGTGAAACACTATTATTGAGAACACTTTGGCCACCAGCTAGCCCATCATTTCTTTCCTCATTGTGATATTCAGACCAAGTTGCAAATGTGTGCGGCTACATATTGCTTTCCTTTCCTCCAGCTGACCATTGCTTCCTAGAAGAAAATCTTGAAGGAATCAAGGCTGGGAAGACAACATAATCATGTCTGACATAAACATTTAGACATAAACATAATGTCTAATTTCAGGCTGATGATCCCTAGTCCTTCTTCAAACCCTGCAACTGTTTCCATTTCTCTTTGGAAACGTTAATATCCTTGCTTGGCATGTCAAGAAGTTGTAGAAAGAACAGTTCTAATTAATTAGTAGCATTTTGCACTATAAAGAAATCTCCAAGGAGAATGTTTAACTTATTACCTTTGTGAAAAACAAAGCTATGAATTATAGATTATAATTATTTTCATGTGATTTATTTCTGAAGATTTTAAAGATCTATTTGCTTTGGGCCTCTTTATCCACAAAAAAATAAAGATAAAATTAAGATATTTTTATTAAGTTACTAAATATAGAACTTTATGATTTAACTATATAGATAAATATATAGTTATATATAACATATATTATATATATAGTTCTAGTGCAGAGTTTTAAAAATCATATGTTACTTCTTATTTTTGTACATAGGTACACACAATGCTTTTGAGTTAGAATTATGAAGAAGTATGGTCCAGTTTTCCTAATGCAAGAATGCTACTCAAAAGCACCCTTGGGTGGTGGGTTTAAAGGTCATTAAAAGTTGAAGTTTGGGGGCACCTGGGTGCTTAGTTGGTTAAGCTCCTGTCTTCAGCTCAGGTCATGATCTCAAGGTCCTAGAGTCGAGCCTCACATCAGGCACCCTGCTCAGTAGGAAAATCTGCTTGTCCCTCTGTCTGTACCTCCAACTCGTGCTCTCTCTCTCTCTTTCATATAAAAAGTAAAATCTAAAAGACAAAAAAAAAAAAAAAGACTTGAGATTTGGCTTATACCACTCACTTGGAGAAGCCTCCTTTTGGAATAAACAGAGCAAGATGGCCACCCAGAAGACAGCCCATAGCTTGTGACCATGAAGGAGGTTCCCCCAAGTTTGAAACTACCTAAGCCAAACAAGCAATGAATACATTTCTACACTACTAAAGGCTAAGATAAAAAGCAGTTAATTTAAAAGAAAAAATGGTTCATTATAGGAAGTGAGCATTCAACTACCCCTACTCACTCTTGAAAATACCTGTATCATCTACTTATTAGCTATCATCTATCTGTCTATCTATCTATCTATCCACCTAAACACATGCACATGTATGTAGATAGGTACATAGACATATGTTTACACATCTTTTCTATATGTATGCATAGTATGTCTCAGTGCATAGGTATATAGCTATATATTTATATACCTCGGTATATAGGGATGTCTAGGAGATTTTAATTGCTATTGTCAAGGATAAAACACCCATTGTATACATTGTTCCATCTCAAAAACTTGTCGCTTTTGAATGTCTGCAACTGAGGCCAACCTCCCACAGTGAATCTTCCAGACAGGAAAAGAGCAAGGATATGTTTGGCGCATGGAGATACGTAGATATGTAGATACAGACAGAGATGCAGACAATATAGAGACATACCCTTCTTTCTTCCATTTCATTCAGAACCCTGAAGAAGGGAGAGGTAAATAATCACTGTAGAAATACAGACCTGGGAGACTTTAGAATGGAAAATGAAGTCAGAGCTGGTTAATAGGTATATCACGCTGGAAAATTCTGCCCCCACACAGAGGAATTGGCAAGGTTGAAAGTGCATACTGTGCATTTTGGGGACAAGGCAGTGCATCTGAGTCAACAGGAATGTGACTGGTCTCCGTGATAGTATTGGGGTGTGAACCCAACTCTGTCAGTGGAATGACCTTGAGCGATTCCCCTATGTACTTACGCCCCAGGTTCCTTAACTCTACAATGTGGAGTGTTACCCGATACATATAAGGGCTACAACAGTGCCTGGTACACAGTAAGCACTCAGTGAAAGCTAATTGTTATTTATATGGAGGGGAGAATATGGGTAATGCTTGGGGATCCTCCCTCACCCTCCTGCCTGATTTCTAAATTAAATGTGAGCCAGCTTGCTGGAAAAAGTTTAGTTTAGTTTTTTTTTTTTAATTTAATTTAATTTAATTTAATTTAATTTTATTTTATTTTATTTTATTTATTTTCTTTTATTTAAGATTTCATTTATTTATTTGACAGAGAGACAGAGAGAGAGAGAAAACACAAGCAGAGGGAGCAGCAGAGGGAGAGGGAGAAGCAGGCTCTCTGCTGGTCAGGGAGCCCGATGTGGGGCTCCATCCCAGGACTCCGGGATCATGACCTGAGAAGAAGGCAGTCGCTTCACAGACTGAGCCACCCAGGTACACCTAGTTTACATTTTTTAAAGATTCTCCAAAATACTTTTGTTCTCAGTTTTTCTTATACATCACAAGAGCTAAAATTCTTTGATTCTAGTTTAAATGACTCAGTCTTAGAGACATTATAGAACACACAATATCTGGAAAAATGAATTATTTAACCCAATCCTGACCTAAAGACTCATTTCTGCACCAGGTATGGCTCATTCCAGGGGAACAGAAGGGCTCAGCCCACAGAGCAGGGAGCCACATATCCACCAGTGCCACCCTCTCTCTTATTAGTCACGTTATATTTGGGCAGTTGACCTAATCCGTACCTCTCAGTTTTCTTATCAGTGTAATATGGGGAAAAGAGCATCTACTTCATAAAATTATGAGAATTTCTCTACTACTACTAGAAAAGTAACAGACTACCTTAAAACATATTCCATAAATGTTAGCCATTATTGTGCATAAGATTAGAAAATATTTGTTCATTTTCCTTTCTCTAAATTCAATATTAAGGTACTACACTGAAGTTATTGATCTTTATTTTTATTTTTTAAAATATTTTATTTATTTATTCATGAGAGACACAGAGAGGCAGAGATAGGAAGAAGGAGAGGCAGGCTCCCTGTGGATGCCCCAGCACCCTGGGATCACGACCTGAGCTGAAGGCAGATGCTCAACCATTGAGCCACCAGGTGCTCTAAAGTTACTGATTTTTAAAGTATTCATTAACAATCTGAAATTGTTTTTGTAGCTTACATTTGGCCTCCTGAGGGAGAGATACTTTAGACTACTTCATCTTTATATGTCTTTGCATTGCCCCTCAGCAAGGCAGAGAGTTCCTAAGAGCAGGGCCTTCATTTCCCTCTATTTGTATGACTTCCTTAACTGTCATTGATAGAAAACCCTCCAAGGTTAAGGGCTTTGTCTATGCCTCTATAACTTCCCAGAGAGGCTATTGGTGCCCTATAGGCTGTAGATGATTGCTTTATTTTATTTACTGGTTGAATTAGATAATTAGGCTATATATTTGAATGGCCCACACCAAATGGTTTACTATCCCATCTGTGCAGAGGTAATGTTAAATTGAAGAGAAACATATATTTTGGGTGTTTAGTTAACTGGAGTCACAGCAATGTATAATCACCCTCACTAGGAAATCTTTGATTACTTGGACAACTCTAAGGAAATATATAACATATTATAGATTGATTATTCCTATCTCCTATATTTCTGTTGCTTTTACATACAGATCATTAGGCAGAAATAGCTCTTGTTTCAGACCTATGTAAATCTTTCAATGGGAAGCCAAGGCAGTCTGGTTTAAAATGTTACACTACTATATTTAATGGGATTACCTTCTAGTGTATGAAGTGAGAAATAAATTATTTGGGGAAATCTAATCAATGATGCTATAAAAATTAATTGCAAAAGACTGGGCTCATTTAACTTTTGTTCTATAAAAATGGTCAATTAAAAATATGGTTAGAGCTAGTGTGGGTAAATTTGTCAATAATTGTCAGGCAGTATATATAATACGGACTTTCAAAGAACTAAAGGAAACTTGTTTGGGTTTATTTTCACAGGAAACAGACAAGTGTGAAATCTTTTTACCTAAAGATAATCTAAATTAGTATTTTTTTGCCAGATAGCTTTTGTATTTTTTTTCCTCAAGATTTATTGTGAAAATGTTACAATACAGCAAAATGGAAGGCTTTTCTACACAAACATCCATATATTTGCCACCTGGATTCTAGCATTAACAATGAACTAAAGTTTCTTTATCACGTGTCCTACCCATTTTTCCATTCCTGTATCCAGCAATTAATCATCATATGTTCCTGGTGTATTTCAAAGTACCTTACAGATAATATAATTCTTCCTAAATACCTATGCAGTGCATCATGATTTTGAATACTTACTTATATTCTTTTGGTGTAAGATTTACACCTAATGAAAAGTGTACATTCTCTGAATTTTGGCAAATGCTTACAACCCAATGCTCTCTCAAGACACAGAGCAAATTAAGAGTCAGACCCTGAACCCACTGTTGCCAGCCAGGTGCCCTGTCCTCTTAACTTTCTCAAAACACAATTTATAAGGTGAGTACAATTATTATCATCATTTTGCAAATGAAACAATCACGAAAATGCTGTGGACACACAGGCAGTAAGTGATAAAGCCAAAGTCTGACCCCAGTAATTTCATTCCAAAATTCACACTTCTAGTACATGATAGAGTAGTGGCAAAACAAGTCTGCAGAAATGTCTAGGGGGTAGATCCCAGGTGCCCTGTAAACCAGTTTAAGGGATTTAAGATCTATCTTATGTGAGGAGCCTTCTAAATTATTCATTTCTCTGTTTGCTATGCAAAGTTTGAAAATAAGGAAGTGACAACAGTCAGATCTGTGCTCTAAAGCCATGGCCACTTTCCCAGTTGTGTGGAGAGGGGCAGAAAACTCTAAGTTCAGTGGAACTTTAACCATGATAGCTTCATGCAATTATTCAGCCAATATTTATTGAGCACCTACTATGTGCAAGAGGGTATTCCAGGAACTGGAAACTCAGCACTGAAGAGAAAGGCATCCCTCATGGAGCTTACATTTTAGTGGTTAGAGAAACATGATAAACAAATGAACAAATACATAGTCTGCCAGGTGGAAAAAAATATCTGAAGAATAATAAAATGATAACAGAGAAATGGGTTTTGGGGGGGCATGAGGAACAGTTAAGATTGTATTGAAGGAGTATTGGATGAGGATTGTATTGAGTAAGCAAGATGTTTGGAGAGTCTTCCATCTAGAGTAATAGCGCGTGCAAAGGTCCTGAGTGGGGACTGTGTGTGGCATGTCGGAAGAACAGATCAGGAAGAGAGGGTAGGAGAGGTTGCTCTCAATATGTGGCCTTGAAAACACGTATGTATCCATTCTAGAGTAGTTGCTGCTAACACCAGAGGACGGTTTATGGCCTGATCCTGTCTGGGGGCTACTGTCAGGGAGATGAAGAAAAGATGCCTGGATATTTCTGCTTGTGTAAATTGGGCTTTTCCCCCTCTCTTGGTGTTGTTAAGATTAAATGATGTGTGGTAGAGGTGCCTGGGGGCTCAGTCTGTTAAATGGCCCACTCTCAATTTTGACTCAGGCTCATGAGATCGAGCCCAGAGTCTAGAGTTGGACTTAGTGCTTAGTGCTCAGTGAGAGAGTCTGCTTGGGATTCTCTCTCTCCTCTCCCTCTGCCTCTCCCCTTCCCTCTCTTAAACAAACAGAACAAACAAACATAAATAATGAGCAGTAGGATTAGGAGACTTTATCACTCTTGTCAACTATGTATTTATGATCCTCCTATTCGTTTTTAGCACTACGTTATACCCTTGTTTCTTTGCTCTTTTTGAGAACACGTTGCACGTCAGGAATGAATCTATTGAAATAAAGCCACCTCTGTGTCCCACCATGGTATCTTTTTTTTTTTACAGTGTTGACTTATATTTGCAAACGTGCATTTGCCAGTTCCTGGTTGCTTTAGTGCTTTGCCTTCTTCGTTTCTGGTTACAAACAGGGCTACATGAGCTTCTCCAACAAATGGAAGAAAGACCCTCACCAGGAACTGCTCTTTTCAGGGACTCTGCTGTCCTTATCAAATAGCTCTTAGACTTTGCATGGACTTTGTCTTGTACTGATAATCCTAGAAAGAACTTTCTGGTTGATATTTCTGGAGATTTGAATTTCAGCAATTGATTACAAAATTCACTTTAGGACCTGCAGTCCATCCTGGGATCTAACTTCTGGAATACTTTTAAGGGGAAGATTTTGCAGCCAATGGAGCTGTCCATCAAAGGGAACACACCTGCCATGTCCCTGGAAAGCATGTGGATGAGTTTGAGTGCTTGGGTAGATGCCCCCAAGCACAAGAATAGCGTTAAACATGTCCTTATATATTCAAAGTGAGTATTTGGTTATATCACACGGTATTGCAGTTTTTGTGGGTAATATATTCAAATCACTTCATTTCCCTCCCTCTTCCTCAGATTCTGCTTTTTCTATTGAAGTAAACATTAGGCACTATTTCTGGTTTTTCTCTAAGCTAATTTTTAAATAAAAGAAAAATACTCCGTGGCCAGTCTTCACAGCTAAGGCATGAGGATACCACCTCCCATTTGGTTTACCCATGTCATTATCAGATAGGTTTGTATGCCTTGTACTGTGCTGCCAGGTGGTGCAAAGAACTTTCTGGGAGAGATGATAGCCTCCAGATTTAGTAGTTGAATCTCTCTGGTCTTCCATGTGATGACCCTGATACCTAGTGGCTTTAAAGGGGACACAGCTCAGAGAGAAAACAGGTAGTTATCCTTTTGGGCCGAAAAGATGGCAAAGTATCTTCTCTAATTATGGTCTTTTCCTCTGAGCTGACCCACAGAAAACTTCCAGTGTGAGCCTGCTCTCTCATATTCCATTTGGAGCACAAATGGCCCCTCTCCCACCCTGCCGCTTCCCTCTGGGCTCTCTTCCTCGCTTGCACATCTACCTTCTGCTGGAAGCGACGGCTTGAAACCCCACCATCTGTTTCTGTCAGGGAGCTCACATCCTGGGCCTGCGGAGGCAAGGCGCCTGGGCTCAGGTGTGGGCTGGGTCTGGGGCCCGCAGCCTGGACATGTTCTGGAACGGAGTGCCACAGAGCGGGCTGCACTTGAGCCGGCTTAGAGCAGTGCACAGACAGAGCTCAGCAGCTGGTCAGTGCTTTTCTTCTGGAACTTATGGATTAACCCAGAAGAAATTAGTTAAATGCTCCACTGGCCTCCTGGGGCCCCTTGTCTTGAGACAGAACATAGGGCTTCTAAGGGGCCTAACTCTGAGCACAGTACCTCAATGTCCCTATGCTCCTGGGGAGCCTCCCTGGGGGCTTTCTGATAAGTGAGGAGGTCCCCACAGCGACAGCTCTGGCAGGGACTGGGAAAGAGGCCCAAAAGGGACAAGAGCTCCCATTGCTCAGGCCCTGTGTCTCTTCATTAAAATCCACTGGGAGAGGAAGAAAGGATCCTGTATTTTTAAAGGTCCCTGTTGCTCCAGCTTTCAACATGGAGCAGAGGCCCAGGAAAACATGAGCTTTCATACTCCTTCCTTTTCTTGGCCTGTTTTCTCCTCTTTTTTTCAGATCCTTTCTCAGCAGACTTCCGTCACCCGGCTCCAGGAGGACAAAGTGGACTCCATGTAGCCTCCCACATGCTGTTTTTCCTTCCACAGAACTTAACCCACACTTATGGGTGGGACACAAAAAGACAGATTTGCTTAGCAGCAGAGGAACTGATTCCAAAACCCAGATGTCCGTCTTTCTAGAGATTTTAAGGTTTGAGTTTAATGCGCTGTAATTTATTTCAATTAAATATGTATTCTAAAAAATCTTTTTTTAATAGATTTTATTTATTTATTCATGAAAGACACACAGAGAAAGAGGCGCAGAGAGATAGGCAGAGGGAGAAGCAGGGACCTACTGTGGGACTTGATCCTAGGACCCAGGGATCCTACTCTGAGCCAAAGGCAGCTACCCAACCACTGAGCCACCCAGGTGTGCCCCTAAAAAATCTTATTTTTGTATCCGCAATTGACTAAAACTTGATGTCATGAATGCAGAGAAGACTTTCTTTTTCATTTCTTATTAAACACCACGTTTGTATATAATTTCAATTAAAAAAACAGATGGCAATGTTTAGAAATAAGGGTAATTTATTATTATGCTTTTCCTCCTTCTATTTCTAGAATCTACATTTTATTTCCCAATCCACATTTCGATCAGAGTGTGTTGAAACAGCAATTAAAAAAATAGGTAATTCTCCCATTGTACATCTTATTTGTAGTCTGGATAAGTTATGTCATATCCTGTGTTTGACGATGTTCCTTACACTAGTATTTTTTTTCTCTTAAAAAAATGCTTTTTTCCAGAACAGTAGCCTGCTTTCCAGCATGATCTGATCCTGACCTCTTCCTCCATCTGCTTTTCTTAGGCACATTGCCCTTCATCTCAGTGCACCTCTGTACAGCTTTCCCACACCCAGCCATTCATCACTCAACAACAAATATCTTGGGAACACCAATTGAAAAAAAAGAGTTAGATCCTGGAGCTTTCTGCCTCATGTTGTTGTTGTTGTTTTTTAATAAAGGTATTATTTATTTATTTAGTATATAAAGGGAGCACGAGCAGGGGAAGCAGCAAGCAGAGGGAGAGGGAGAAGCAGGCTTCCTGATGAGCAGGGAGCCCCATGTAGGGCTCTATCCTGGAACCACAGGATCATGACCTGAGCTGAAAGCAGATGCTTCACTGGCTGAGTCACCCAGATGCCCCTTGTATTTTAATTGAGTTCCAATAAAAACTATTTAGAGACCACTTTGATAATTCTGCTTAAACAAAAAAGTAAGCCCCATCACAAAAATAAATTAAAAAGAACAGCATTTGAGGAAAGAAGTTATTTGCCTACCTTTACTGGGCTCCATCATCTCAGAATCTCAGAAAGCACCTGTCTGCTCTCAGAGTGGCCCTGGGGTTCACTCCAACCCACACTGGCCATGAGCCTGGTGTACCATGTTGGAAGCTTTAGGAAACTGCTCTGTGCACACGACTGCTCTGGAAGCATCCTGGTCCAGGAGAAAAATGAGCATCACAGGGGAAAAGGAGGAAAATTTATTTTTGTGCTTCGGACATATTTTTGTTCAATAAGGTATGTTAATACCTCGTGAAGAAGGATAGCAACTCTAAAGAGAGAGTCCTGAAAATATCTTCTCAAAAAAAAATCTATCCTGCTATTGTCTTGGAATGTAAAGACAAGATTAGTTTCTTCTTTTCATACTATATGTGGATTACAGAATGAGCCTTTGCTGTTGTTTTTATTGTTATTACAATTAAGTGGAAGGATTTAGAGAATCCTCTCACTTGTGAGCATTTCCAAATACTTTTCTGCATTATGTTTTGGCCAAAGCTATTCCAGCCCTTTGCTTAAGCATTAATTCTCACATATTAATATACTAAATTCTCACAGCAAGTCCAGGAGATGCTAATTTGCTTCTAAGATCAATAAAAGTACACACATAGAATTAAAGTGGAGAAATGATGATGAACAAGGTTCCTCAAATGAAGACCTGATTGTCTCATTTCCCGCAGGACTCTGCCCTCGTTCCCCTCTGCCTTCAACAGAGCACAGGTCAGTCGGTTAGTTGGGGATTCAGACCTCCACCTGTGACCTCTGCCCTGAATCTGGTCCCTGCAGCTTCATTCCGTCATGAAGATTGACTTTCTTTCTCTTCATCTCTTGAAAGGAAATTTTATTCATCATCCAAGATTAAGGTTTCTGAGAACTATCCTGATAGTGTCAAAATGAATATTTCCGTTCATCAGGCTTTCAGAGCCATTATTAGTTCCTCTGCTATGAATATGATGACAATTAGTCTTGTATTACAGAACACCACAAGTACTGCCACCTTCTCCAAGAAACTCCTGATTCCTTGAAGACCACACTCCCTGTGTATAGAATTGAAATAGCTAGTATTTCTCAAATGTGTATGCATGCTGCCCTATTCATAGATGTTTTCCAATGTTAATCTGTATCATGACCGTGTCATAAAATATTAATGAGCTCTAACTTTCTTTCCGACACGTACAAATAAACACCTACCCAAATATCAAGTTACCCAGAGTTTTTGGCATCAAAAGAAATGTTGCATATTAACTTAAAATACATATAAAACTACCCTGGAAATTATAAAGCGCAATGCTTAAACTATGCTCAAGCTAACTAGTATTAAACAGAGAGCTTAAAGTATTGACCTACCCTCCCACCCCCATCACAGCTACTTCTCTCTCTTCTCCAGCCATAGAAATCATTTTATTTTATGAACTTTTACAAACAGTTCTCCTTTACTTCATGGGTTAGCGTTCTTTCTGAGGTCCTGAGAGGCCAGCCTCCTGGAGGGGCAGACAAACACTGTAGACTCTCCTGGGATAAGACACCTGCTCTGGTCAGTCTGCTTCGAGGCTGTGAAGCAAAGCCAGCTCTTGTGTCCAAATCTTCAGGCTGGCTCTGCAAGGGCCTGGCTCCTGGCTCGCCCTTCAGATTAACCTGAGACCAAGGAAGACCTAATGCCTTCCTTTTTCCTAAGGATGCTGGTCTTCTTCATCCTGAAGACGTGGAGGATTACTGGACAGTTCTGGATGTATCCCAGGATTGTGAATACTTGCAGTTTCAAGGCATACTGTGGTACTTTAAAAACATGTCCACAAAACCTTTGGCACTCTTCATACAAAAGGACCACTCTTCTTCTACTTGGATATGGGTCTGACTTAGAACTTTGATTTTATGGGTCTGACTTAGAACTTTTGATCCACGCAGGATGTAGCAGAAATGGTGGCGAGTAACTTCTAAGGCTGGGTCATATAAGTATCACTTCTGCCTTGATCCATCTTTTGGGTCAATAGCCAGCTCTCAAGGGTAACCTCTCAGCTCTTGGAGAAGCTATTACAGCATGGAACTGAGATTTCTTGCCAACAGCCAGCACCTGTGTGCCAGGCACGTGAGAATGCCATCGCGGGGGGCAGACCCACCAGCCCCAGTCAAGCACTGTCTGTCATCTTGAGTCTGATCATGGGAGAGACTCTGGCTGAGCTGAACCAGAACTTCTGAGCCACAGAGAATATATGGTAAGAGACAATCCTTTTTATTGTTAGCCCACTAAGTTTTGGGGCAGTTTGTCATCTAGTTGTGTTTAACTAATACGGAATGTGTTATCTGGAGGTGGGGTACTGCCATAACGAAACACTTAAATGTAGGCTTGGATCTGGAATCGCTCAGGCAGTGGGGAGGATCGCCTGGACTCTACTTGCTGCTTGTAGAAAAGATGCACTAGAGGAAGTTCTGGAATCATCAAGGAGACAGGAATTGCTGTTTAGAAAACCCCAGACTCTCTATCAAATGATGCCAATGTTAAAAATGGCTCTAGGGCAAAAATGAAATCCAGAGCATAGCCAAGGAAGCATGATGTGAAGAAGTAGCCAAGGGTGTGGCTATAAACTCCTTTGCTAAGACTGCAGAAATACTTAATCCATACCTGAGTGGACCATTCAGAAAATGAAGTTTCCAGAAATCTTAAAAAAGGTTGTCTCTTACCAGTCTCAGAGAAAGTCCAGGGTAGAGAAAGGTTTATCTCGAAGATATTTGTGGTTATGGCTTTTGTCTAAAGGAGTGAATGCTTGCAGGGATCATAGGAAGCCCATAACATTTTTGAAGAATTTTATTGGCACAAACATTGCTTACTTGAACTATGAGGAACAGAAAGAGTAGCATCAAAAAAAGACCTCTAGAACCACGAAATTTCTGAGAAAACTATTCAGCTGAAAACATGAACTACTTTTTGTGGAGAAGAAAGAATAATTCAGAGGAAAAGCAAGTGGTTGTTGGGCAGAGCCACAAACTGTGAGTGGAGATTATTCCCAGACCTTGACTATTCATCGAGGAACTGTCAACATGTGCCCTGCTAGATTTCAAAATCGCCATGGACTAGTGTCTCCTGTGTGTTCTCTGTTCTACCATTTTTAAAAGGGGTGGGGTGTACCCTGGGTGCCTAAGTTTTTCTCATCATCACGTATTGGTATGTGGCACAGAGGAATTGTCTCTTCAGTTGGCAGGTCTTCAGATAGGGAGGAGCTGTAGTCAAGCAAGCACATTTAAAGAGGTTTGTGGCAGAGCTTTACTTGGGTGCCGAGATCTCTAACATGAGTCTCAGTTGCTGCCGTAATAATGAGATTTGGGGAGTATAGGAGAAAGTGTCTATGTTTTGCCTGTGGGGTAAAAGTTAATAATTAGTCGTTAAAGTTCATACTCTGGTGGTTTTAAATATTTATTTATTTTTAAGAGAGAGAGAGAGAGAGAGAGAGAGAGCGCACATGTATAGAAGTAGGGGGAGCTGCAGAGGGAGAAAAGGAGAAGGAATCTCCCTGCTGAGCGCAGAGCCTCTCACGGGGCTCTCACCACCCCGAGATCATGACCTGAGCCACAATCAAGAGTCTTATGCTTAACTGACTGAGCCACCGAAGCACCCCTCTGGTGATTCCGTAATACATTCCTGAGATGGGGATCCCTGTGGACCAACTTGGGAGCGGACTATTACAGTGAGATGATAAGTGGTTGTTCCTTATTCTACTAAGTTTAGCCATAATTTATCATGCAACAATAGATAGCTCATATACAAACTGACATGAATATTTTTGCTTATTGCTGATGATTCTGAATTAGAGGTGCTGTTGCTTCCTGCCTCCTCTGTCCATGGAGAACCGGGAGCTGGCATAGACCAGAAGACCACACACTGGCTCCCGTTTAAGTAAAACGTGCTAGTTGGAGAGGTGTACCAGGCACTTCAGAATCTCTGAATTGGTTTGACATCCTTGCAACTGGTGCTGGGGCATAAATCATGTCAGTTTGTTGGCCAGTTTATCTGTTTTCTAATTTTGTAAACTTCAGATTTTTCGGTTTAACCCACATTTCAATCTTGGGTTCCGAAGCCCTTGTATCCCTTTTGGTAAACAAATGTCATATGCTTTCAGAATAAGCCTTTCACACCATGTCTTTTTAGATATAAAAGTTACTGACTGTGCTTCCTACCCAAGCTTTTTTCAGAACATTGTAATGTTTATCAGCCTCCCCAGACACAAGTGTAGAAAGGAGAAGATCAGAGCAATACAGCAAGTTGTTTCCAACAAGGTGGAAAATTCATCTGAAATGACAGAAATCCTGTGTAATGACAAATCTCTGAGGATTCATGTGTCACAGCAAACTAGCTGATCGGTATGTGCAATTGAGCTATAGCTTAATATCAATACTTACACTCCTGTTTGAATTGAAAATGAGGCAATTAAAAGTTCCTAAATTCCTTGTTTTGAATTGCTTCTGGTCCCCTTGGGTTTACCATAGCCCAGTTTAGTGCCGCTTATTTTGAGAAGCCCTGTCTTGCAAATTTGAAAGTTCATAGACTCTATTTTGAAACAGGCTTCATTCCCGAAATAGATTTTACTTTATTATTTTCCACTCCCTCTGGGATGTCTTGATAAAAATGGCAAAACCCAAAGACTTCCTGAAGGCTAATCTTTTTTCTGGGTCATATGATTCTCTTCAGTTTTCATCTGGAGAGGGTTTGCTGATAACAGGTTCGGCTGTCAGTGAACTGGAGAAAATCCTGTTGCTTTAGCATTAACAATGAGTAGGATGCCAGCCCGGTGTGGTTGGTTATTTGCTTAACACAATAGATGTTGGGACAGAGTGGACTTGCAGGAGTCAAAGAGACCATGTGGGAAAATCCGTATTACTGCCACTGAGTCTAAAAGCACCTTTGAATGCAGAAATGCTGACGAGACTGTAGCAAACAGTTTGGTCAACTTTAATTCATGTCCCAAGATTAGATTGGATTAGAAAGATCCTATGAAGAAATGGTTAAATATTGCTATCAGCAGGGATCTGCAGACCAAAAGGGGGAGAAAAAGAGAGGAGTCAGTGAAATGAAACCCGAGAAACACAAAACAATATGCAATTAATAATAGCTGTCTCAGAGGCAGGTTCGTTACAAGGGGGAAGCCACCAAAGAACAAGCAATAAAAGAAGTTGCTGAAGTCCTCAAACTCATTACTCACATGCATCATGAAGTGTAAAACAGACAGTGATTAGGTGACAGAGATAGTCTATCTTCTGATATTTTAGGCTTTTGGCTCTGTTGGCTAAACAGTTTCCAAGTGGATATGAATGGAGTTGAACCTGGTGTGTCTGAGTTACCGGCCAGACATAACCCCTCAGATATGGCTGGAACTGATCACAGCCTTCTAGCATGCAGGCTTGCTGCCCATGAAGGCTTATGAGGTTGTGGGGTCAACAGCAAGACCTGGGCTAGGAGACAGGAAGCTGAGATTCTGGGCTGCCTGACCAACTGGGGATGAGTGGATTTAATGCTGTGGGCCCCAATTTCCTGTAGACGAAATGCAAGGCTCAGCTCATCACCTGTCTGCTTCACAAGGATGTTGAGAAGGAATCAAAGGTAATTGCACACACATGTGCACACACTGTCACGCTCACATACAAATACACACATACATACACGGGAGAGCACAGTGGAATCCTCCCCCCCCCAGCTTTTATGTTACCACTCCAGTCAACGAAGGGGAATTTGATGGAGGCCCCGCAGCCACAGGGCTCAGGCAGAAAGCCACTCCTCAGGAGGAGGGGTGGGTGGGTGGGTGGAGAGGATGGCACACTAGAGTTGATCCAAATGAAAACAAGCATCATAAATTCTAATACTTAAGGGAAATAACTATTATCGCCTTCATTATTCAAATGATACCATGATGTCATCATGTCCCACAACATCCCTTGCCTTCAGGTGGGTGGATAGAAAGGATGTCTCCTGACTCTGAGTTAGGTGTTAGGACTCCAAACCACGTGGGAGTAGTTATCATCCTAAAACCTGGGGGAAAGAGGAGGAGAGTAGAAGTGGGGCCTGGTGACCCCTGCAATCCATGCATGACTTTCCTTGGAATATAATTCCTGGGGGACACTTGGGATTGAGCAACGAGAAGACTGGCCCACTGCACGCAGGGCTCCGATCACTTAGCATCATGATCATTGCACAGCCCATGTGCTTGCATTCTTGCCTACAGTGAAAACCAGTTAATTCATGGTGGAAATGAAGCGTAAGTTCTAGGTACAATAATCTGGAGGCAACTGATCCTTTGTTTTCTAACCAGGGAACTCAGTCATAGATGTCTCTGGTTACGCCAGGAATGAAGAGTATGCTGGAACAGCATGAATCTTTCTGTGTGGTTCTTTTTTAAAAATTTTTTTTTATTATTATTTATTTATGATAGTTACAGAGAGAGAGAGAGAGAGGCAGAGACACAGGCAGAGGGAGAAGCAGGCTCCATGCACCGGGAGCCCGATGTGGGATTCGATCCCGGGTCTCCAGGATCGCGCCCTGGGCCAAAGGCAGACGCCGAACCGCTGCACCACCCAGGGATCCCTTTCTGTGTGGTTCTAAAACAGGTTTCTCAACCTTGGACCTACTGACAGTTGGGTCAGGTAGAGGTTTGCAGTGGGCTGTGCCGTGTATGGCAGGGTGATTAGCAGCACCCCTGGCCTCTACCTGCTAGATGCCAGTGGCACACAGCTTTCTCCCCCAGGAGAAGGACAACACACATAGTCCAATGTCCCTGGCCTATGTGATGACTCCTATTGGAGAACCATTGCTGTAAAAACATCTCACCAAACCAACCCATGGATGGCTGATCACTTCGGGTATATTTGTTTAGCACTTGGAAGAGCCCAAGTCTTGTATGCAGATTCTATATTAGTAAAAGGTCAATAGCATATTAGACTATTTTTAAAGCAATTTTAAATGTGTATATGCTTCAAATACTAATGTGTTTTTGAAATTGAAAAGACTGTTGCTTTCTTATTAATAGACTCTTTTATATTTTAATCAATAAGCAGGGCCATCCACTTATTGTATTACTCTCTTTTTAATTCTGCTTGCTTTATTCCAAATAAGATTCTGAAAATAGAGTATCAAGAAATACAATAATACAATATAAAATCAAATGTGTTAAAATGTAACAGCTGCAGTTTTTCCTTCAAACTTTATGTATCTGAGGGGTTTTGTTTTTTATCACCATGCTAGCCAGATGCCTTTTTTAAAGAAACAAATAAAAAAAATAGGTTTCCAGTCTCCGTACACCTTCAACAATAGGAATGTATCTAACACATGTATGCACCTGTAATGGTTGATTTTATATGTCAACATAACAAGGCCAACGGAGGCCCAGATAGCTGGGTGAATATTATTTCTGAGTGTGTCTGGGAGGGTATTTCCAGGAGAACTTAGCATTTGAACTGGTGCACTGAGTAAAGCAGACTGTCCTCATCAAGTGGGTAGGAATCATGATCCCATCCACTGAGAGACCCAACAGAACAAAAGGATGGAGGGAGGTTAGATTCACTCTGCCTCACTGCTTAGCTGGGGCATCAGTCTTGCCCTGCCCTCAGCACTCCTGCTTCTCAGGCTGGAATGTATACCATCTCAAAGCTCTCAGGCCCTAGGACTGAGCACTGTCTTTCCCATGTCACCAGCTAGCAGGCACCAGATGGTGGGATTTCTCAGCTTCTGTAATGGCATAAGCCAACGCCATATAATAAATATACAAATATAAATATGTGAATATACATATAGATGGATGTGTGCAATCTCTCTCTCTTTCCGTATATCTGTGTCTATGTCTCTATATCTCATTGGCTCTGTTTCTGGGATAGTGCTAGTATGGCATGAGTATGTACATGTGTTTAGTGGGTTGAATATTGTCCCCTCAAAATTCATGTCCACTTTTAACTTCAGAATGAGACTTTACTTGAAAAGAGAGTTTTTGCAGATGTAATGAAGTCAAGGATCTGAAAGTGAGATCATCCTGGATTTAGGTGGATCCTAAATTCAATGACTCCTTATAAAAAGAGGAGAGGTCACAGAGAAGCCATGTGAAGAGGGAGGCAAAGACAGGAGGGATGTGTCTATAGGCCAACGCATGCCGAGGATTGACTGCAACCCCTAGAAGCTGGAGAGAGACATGGGATAAACCCTCCTTCAGAGCCTCCAGAAGGAACCATCCCTTTGGCACCCTAATTTCAGACTTCTGACTTCTGAATTGGAGAGAATAGCTTTCTGTTCTTTTCAGCTATCCGATGTGTGGCAATTTGTTACAACAGCTCTAGGAAACGAAGTCATTGTGTATGTTGGCATGGGTCATCGTCTTAGTCAAGGCTGCTGAGACAGAATACCGTTGACTGAGGGACTTACGAACAACACACGTTCATTTCGCACAGTTCTGGAGGCTGCATGGTCATAGATCGAGGGGTCTGCACATTGGGTGTCTGGTGAGTCTCTGTTGTTTGCAGATGGCTGCCTTCTCATTGTATCCTCACATGGCAGAGAAAGAGATCACCTCTCTTGTCTCTTCTTATAAAGGCACTGCTCCCATTCATGATGGCCCCCCTGTCATGATCTAATCACCCCCAGAGACCTTACCTCCTAATATCATCACATTGGGAATTTTGAGTTCAATCATACAAATCTTGAGGGGACATAACCATTGAGTCTATTGCAGTCATATTACCATGAATTCCTGAGAAATTCACTGATTCCCCACATCCTTGCTCAGGCCTGGGTGGATTTCTATTTTGGCTAACCCATCGGTAAGCAGAGTGTAATGGAATATTCTACACAGAGAAGGGATAGAGTACTTTGCTAAACATTAGGAAACATGGAAATGTCTTCTAACTGCATAGATGTCTGGTTATTTTTGAAGATACTATAGGAAAACCACATTGGGAAGGTCATTGTCTCTCACTTCAAAGGGTTCAGTAGATTCAATTAACACAGATGACAAGCAAGGATTTAATCATCAAGACTTGCATGATGTATTCTGCTCCAGAAATGCAATAATTGGTGAGGGAAATCCAGTTCGCTGAGTTACAAGGCCTCCAGAAGCTTTGTCCCAAAAGGAAGACAGATATGCTTTTGAAGTTCTATAATTGTGGGATATACGGAAGACTGACCAACAAAAGTAACCCACGCCTAATGGTGAAGACCTGAAAATAAAGAAGGAAGATTATAAAAGCAACTCAGAGCAGTTGGACCTGGAGTTGATGAAGAGGCAGCAATGTCTAGCACAAAACTCGGGATCTTTGGGGTCAGATAGAGCTGCCCTGGATATTTTCTGCTTTGTCTTCGCTCTGGGCTACTGACATGAAATCATTAAACTGCGGGTTTCAAGTCTACAGGAAAGCATGCTCTGTGGGCTGCTTGTCAGACTTGGCCCATAATGGGCACTCATTTTGGAAGAGCCAAGGACATTTGGGGTGGTTCCTGCTGAATAACCCTCTTCACCCATTTTGCAAGTGAGGAAAATAAATCAGGAAAAATCATGAAATTCTGCTCAGCCACCATCTTTAAATTGATTGCTTACAAGGCTCAGATGTGCAAAGTGAGATGCGCTCTCCTCCAGTAATCCCAAGCTGACTCTGCATTAGAAAGAGCATTTATGAAAATCCCAGCTGGCTGTCTGCCTTTTGAGGGACTCATTTTTGGTTAAGAGAATTTGGAGAAAAAGTCACAGATTTCTAATTTGTAAAGTAATACCCTCCCTTTTAAAGCATTTGTGATTTTCAGAAAATGGAATTTAATGTTTCTATGTTTATCTTTTCAACAACTAGATATTTAAGCATTAGTTACAATGATGAAATGTGAAATTATAACTTACTGCCATATTAAAATGTTCAAGCATTGAAAGAAAGTTCCAAGAGGATAAATAGAAAGTGAAATAAATGAAAGGTCTTTGACTGCCCTATGCTCTATTGCTATTGAAGAGAACCCAGCTTCAAAGCAGAATCACCTTAACATTTTTGAGGGACGTATATTTGTTTTTAAAGCTTAGACTTCAATGGATCTACAGAAAACCCAGCCAACATTTTAAAACATGACAGCCATAGTACAAATATCAACATACCGTGAGTCAAATTAGATTAAATTGTATTATCTGACTCTTTTGTCAATAAAAATACATTGCAATATCTGTGCTAGCTGGTACATGTAAGATCAAGCAATGTCAACGTAATTGTGATAAAACAAAATTTTTCAAATAAGATGCCCTGGGTGTCTTTGAAAAAAATGTTTTAAGAACCAAATTGCTTATATTTAGTGCAAAGTTTATTTTTGATGAGTACACGCATCTTGAATACGAAAGGAAGGTCCGTCAAGGAAACAGACGTGCTGCTGAAATTCACAGGGGGAAAATCTGAGTTCATTTCTCTTCTCTTTCCCCCTATTAAAAAAAGAATAACGTTTTCTTAACTAGCTTATTTTTGGCACACAAAGAATACTCAGTTTCTTTTCTTTTCATTCTGTTCATTGACAGGACCTCCAGGTAAAAGAAATGTTTTTAATAAAATATATTCCCTCACCCAGTATGGAGTGGAGGTAGCTGAGCAGGGATAAAGATGTTAGTGCTGGCTCCTCTGAGACATATAAGATGTTCACTTTAATCTATTTGATTGTCCCTGAATTGCTGATTGCTGTTCTTTTCTCTCCAAGGCACAAAAGGGAAGCTTAATATATTTATATATGTACACACGCAGAATATACAGCCTGTATTAGGCATGCTCATTTGCTTTCTTTTTTATCTCTCTCTGGTTCTGCCTTTCTTCTCACTGTGAGCTGAAAAATGGAAGCAATTTGCTGGAGCATTCCTAAAGTTCTCCTACCCAGCATCCTGAATTTGATAATTACTGTGATATTTCACCCACGCCAGCAGAGATGAGTGAAAACTCTTAGTGGCCTGCGTGGGGGTGCTGATATGCTGACGTGCCACGGGCAGCAACCCACAAACATTTGTGTCCCGTTTCTCCTCGTGCACAGAGGAGCTGTTCCTGCAGCCATGCAGGGGTCCGTGGGTCTGGTCACGCGATTCCCCATTTCCTCTGAGCCTGGGACGCTAGCGGTCATTGCTGCAATGGCTCTTCAGCTGAAGTGAGTATCTTGGGCAATAACCCTCCCCTGCTCTGTATAGAAGTCCACACTGCGTATAAAGACGCCTGGTTCCTGTTATAAAAATTAAGTATTTAAATAAACCATCAGTTTTAGAATAACAAGTTTTTCTGTGGATTTTTTTACCCCAATATTACAGTTAAAGCTTTGTATTTCTTTGAGCAGGATCTGAACTGATGGTTGCGTGGGAATTCCACAGTGTTTCTCACGCTTGCCCAGACCTAGGGCCATTCAATAGCTCTCATTACATGCCTTTCCCCAGGACAGATTTATTTCCTTCCACCTTCCGGATGGATGATTCCCTTTGCTGTTTAATTATGACATTGACAACTTCCCCCAATTGTATTTTACTTTGTGGATCAATCACTGTCCCATTGTCCTGCGATTGCACATAAATATATTTAATCAAAAAAGATTGGATTACCTCTCCATTATTTGTAGTGTTGATTACATGAAAGGTAGACTCAAAGGCAGCAGAGCAAGGCGATGTGTGTTTGTCAGCAACCCCCAACTTAAGTCACTCTCCAAATCTGCTTTTCTGGCTCCTGGCATTTTGATATGCTTTGTGTTTCTAGGACTCAAGACAGTTCTGGATGCATTCATCCGTGATTGCATGTTGCATATTCTTTGGTCACATAACAATGACCTGACAGTACTATATTTATATATATATATATATATATATATATATATATATATATGCAGATTATATATATATATACTTTATATAGTGTATATATAATATATATATAAACTTTTTTTCTTCTTGACAGAAATTATAAAAACATGAAGCCCTAGGCTCGCCTGCGCTTTCAAGTCATTTGCACCAGTTTGATGTCTGATAGTTTCATTCATTGATCTGGTCCATGACAGGCACCTTGGTGGGATAAAGAAGACAATGATGAGATGAATAAGGCATTGCTTCAAGGAGTTCCAAGTCTGATAGCGGACAAGCAGATATAACCCTGCACCACCCGCTTGTTTGGTAGGAAGCTTCTTGTCCTGCTCGGAGCTCATCAGGCCCCAGTAGGCTTGAGGGAATACTCAAGTGGCCCCTTTCTGCATGTGCTCTCACAGCATCTTCCCTTCCTGTTCTGATCTGCAGACTGGATGCATTGGGCTCAGGTGTTGGAGGAAGCCCTGAGATGACAGACCTAACACAATGAGGACATTTATTTCCACTTCCACGTGTGGGGGCCTCCTGGTGTTGGCCTGGTGGCCATTTGCAACGAGCAGAAGATAGAAAGAGCAGCTCAAGTGTGCAAACGCCCCACTGGGGACACCTATGTATTACTGCACTTCAGACCTTGCTCAGATTGGGAATATCGCGTTAAAAGTATCAGTCAGAGGGGTACCTGGGGAACTCAGTCAGTTAAGCGTCTGCCTTCAGCTCAGGTCATGATCCCAGGGTCCTAGGATCGAGCCCCACATGGAGCCCCACATTGGGGTGGGAGCCTGCTTCTCCCTCTCCCTCTGCCTGCCACTCCCCCTACTAATGCTCTCTATCTTTCTCTGTCAAATAAAAAAAAATACCAATAAGAGATTTAAGAGACTACATAAACACATATATACACATGTTTTTATAATGTGAATGGGATAAAAACGATGTGATTCGCAAAGAATATTTTATGTGTCTCTTTTATAATTTACTAGCATTATAGGCAGCATCAGCTTGTGTACATAAAGTTAGGTATCATGTACGGCATATAGTATTTAATTCACTAAGTTTCGTTCTTTAAATTGATTTAAACTAGGTTTTATTGACATTAGGTTTCTACAATTTTATTTTCTCTTTATCTGTCTTTAATTTCATTTTTACAAATGAACTTCAGCTTTAGGGTAAACTTCCATTCTTACTCTTGTCTTTCTCAGACTCCAGTTAATAAAGCAGAGAACATTGCCAAAACAAGGGGTTCCGTGCCCCAGGCAAAGAAGTGGGACACACACGTGGACATATATTAGATGTAATGGGATACCAGAGATCGTGCGTGGGCTTGTGGTAAAGCACATACGATGCCAAACTTACTTTGTCCATTTCCTGGCTGTGTGGTCTGAGGGGTTCACTGACCATGCTGGTGGTGAATTCCTTCATCTCTACAGAAGTATAGCCAAGCCTCCTTCAATATTCACTGTGAGGCTTAAACCACATTCATAGACAAAATGCACGCAGTACATCAGAGTAATATACACACTCACCTGTTCATGGCTACAAATGCAACTGATAACTAGCAGTGGTGAACGTTTTCAAGGCTTGTGGTACTTATTAGCAGATTTTTCTCCAGCAACACTACATTCCCAAAGAGCCATGTGCCGGGTTTTTCCATACGCCTGTCAACGTTGGGTAGTGTTCTGTTCGATAAGCGATTGGATTGAAAAGACACGTGTATGTAAATGTTGTATTTTGAATTCTCTTGATTAGTAAGTTGAGCATTATAACTGAACAAAACCGATTCCATGGTCCTTTGAATGCTTTTACAACTTACCATTGGTTCTTCCCCATTATTCCATTATGGCATTCATCTCTTTCTTAAAGATGGTTTTTTTAAGAAATACTTATTATACATTAAAATCATTGAACCTTGGGATCCCTGGATGGCTTAGTGGTTTGGTGCCTGCCTTTGGCCCAGAGCGTGATCCTGGAATCCCGGGATCAAGTCCCACATTGGACTCCTTGCATGGAGCCTCCTTCTCCCTCTGCCTGTGTCTCTGCCTCTTTCTCTCTGTCTCTCATGAATAAACAAATAAAAATCTTAAAATAAAATAAAATAAAATAAAATCATTAAACTTTTATCTGTCTTCCACATTGCAAAATATTTCCTGTTTGTTGCTATTGTTGTTCGTATTCAGAGTTTTAATAACTTGGTTTTTCCCTCACAGAAGCTTTTATTTTTTATGAAGTCAAGTATGTTGGACTTTATTTCATGGCCCTCTTTCCCTAAAATTATGAGACCTTCCCTCACCACAAGATTTTAGAGGAGATTTTTCTGGTGTTTTGTTGTCAAAACATCCAGTTACTTTCAGGCTCTGCTTTCTCTGCCTTGTTTTAACTTCTGGAATATTCATGCTGACCAAGCCTTCCTCTTTTGAATTCCAGATGTCGTGTATCTCTTAGAAATTCTTCAAAATTTCTAGTCCAATGATAGGCCTATGCTCTGCTTTGAGAGTGCTGCAAATTTTTTTCTTTTGTATTTTTCTATGCCTTCTATCATTGCCATGGGATTTGAAGAAAGATTTGAGCCTTACCATAGGCTCAGTTTGCCATCTGATTAACAGAGGTCAGGACTCCTTAAATAATAGATATTTCAAAATGCTGGTTGAGTAGGAAAATGGACACATGTAGGAGTTGTGGATTTTATGAGTGCTCCAAAGGAATTAAATAAATTCATTTCTTTCCATTTGTAGCTTTGGAATGGCTTAATGGAGCCTTACAAATCTGGATTCTTCTTTAAAAATAAAACAAACTTAATAAATACTTAGAAGATGAAGGCAATATTACAGGTTTTCAGTTGGGAAATATAAACTTTCATTTAGTACTTAAAATAATAGTTGGTTTTTTTTGTTGTTGTTTTGTTTTTTACAAAGTATGTTAGTTCTCTACTTCAGCCCCTACTGAAAGTAGTTAACCGCCTACCAAAATGCTTCTGTCATGTGCTTTCAATATTAACTGGCTTAATCACTCTACAGCTCATAGTCAGAGGGTTTATAGACCAAGCTGAGCAATTTCTTCTTTTACTCTTACTGCAGATCCAATGGTGTCACACCCTGCCTCGCCCTTTGCTGGCCTCCTTTTGCTCTTACTGTAACTATAATCCCTGAACTTGGCCTGTGGGAGCCCTTGGGAGGCAATCTTTGCCTATTTCTTCTGGCTTTCAAAGCACCCTACACATGAGGCTTCTCTATGTTCTTCTGACTCCTTCTGCCTTAAAACCTTCAAGCACGTGGGTCTCTACACCTGCCATGTTTTCTCCCCAATGTTGAGCTTCATCTAGATAACACCATCTAGACACCGTCCTTCGCATCTCATGAGTCTTTCCCGGGGAGCTCCTCGGGGCAACCTTACCATATGCTGCTGGGTCATGCTAGACAGCTCTGTACTCCCCACCATGCATTTCCCCCTCTGCCTCCACAGCAATTATCAAGAACATACCCCCTGGCAGCAGAAAACATTCAATACTGTATTTTCAGCCTCTCAAGAACCATGCCTAGCAGGTCATTAAATACTGTTGGGATGAGTCAGATAACTTAGTGGTTGGGGAGTTGTCTGTAAGTGACCATGTGTGCACTGCGTTTGAGAGTACAGGAGGTGAGTATGGTAATAACCAAATAAATGTGTGTTTGTCCACCAGAAGCACCCAACCAGGCCTCCTGTCTGGTTCAGTAGTCGTCAGGAAATCCTCTCGTCCCCGTATGCAAAGCGCTCCTCTTCCTCTCCAGGAAGACTTTCCCTGGAATGTTCCATATGTCCCAACACATGAACATGAAAGTGAACAATGTAAAGTTGGTTTTTTCCTGCTGAATTTGTGCCCATGTTAACATCTTCACTTTGGTAGTAACATATTTAAGTAACATATTTAAGACACTTGCTTTTTTTTTTTTTCTTTCTTTCTTTCTTTTCTTATCATGTAACTTCTTTAGAAAATCTTCAAACTCACAGATGGCATGTCTGGTCAATCCTCCTGACTGCCCTGTGACATGGTGACACGACCTCTCTTTTTTCTTTCTGTGTAATGTGAACAGCTCACAAGGTAAGCCGGAGAAAAACAGATTTCTAAACTGTTATGAGTGACTTAGTCTTCTATGGGGAATTGACTCGTAATGTGGGTCAGCCCTCTAAAGAGGAGCTGTCTTTATACATTTTCTTCCCCATGTTTGCCCAAGTATTACATGCATCAATGTGAGGCATGTCATGAAATCTCCTACCTTGTTCTCCTTCTCTCTTTTAAAAAATAGGATGCTACAGTCATTGTAATGATAATCCAGTGGTGTGCTAGAGTCCACGTAGACCTGCTCCAAGAGCTAATTGTTATCTTTTTAGGTACTTGAGGGCCTGTGGATGCTATGTTGGTAGTTCCACATCACCCATGGCAGGAATCTCACCACAAAAATAAGCAAATGTTGCAAACTCTGGCTCGGCTAACCCCCTCTGGAGAGCCAGTTGTGAGGCCTTTACCAGCACAACATGAAGGATGCATGAAACACTGGGCCTGCCCTCTGCAGGCCTCTGTGCTTCCATCTCATGTTCCCAAGAAGCCATGCGAGGATGCGCCTAGTTCTTTGCCCAAATGTATGCTATTCCAGCTAAGTTTGCACTTCAGCTGTGTCTCTCAATTTCTGGTGACCTGGGAACCGAAATTCTTTCTTGAATGTGTATTTGTAATACCCTGAAGAATCATAACAAACCTGATTTTTATTAAAAATGAGCAAAGAAACCCAAGGGAAGCTTCAGAAGGTCTTTGGAACTATGTGGCTTTGGTCCCAAGTCTGGTTCTGGCGTTTCCCAAGTGTGAGTGTGGCCTGGAGCTAGTGACCTAAATTCTTTGTGCCTTAGTTATCTCATCTGTTAAATGAGCTTAAGATGGCTTATCTTTTTGGACTTTGCAAGGATTAAATGAAATTATAGTTATGTTATATGTATGAATATAGATATAATTACATGCATGGGAGTTAGAACAGTGTCCAGCACAGAGTGATCAGTAAAAATTAATGAGTATTATTCTTTTTCTATCAAAATTATTTTAGACTCACAGAAGAGTCACAAAGAGAGTATAGAGAATACCTAGGTGCCTGTTAGTTTTTCTCATGCTCAATATTTTTGGAACTGAGAAACAAACACTGCTATGAACTGATTGGCAAGACCTTCTGGCAGTTTCCCCACTCAGGTCCTTCTGACTCCAGAGGGGCACCTGTGGGCACATCTACCCTGCCTGCTCTGGTGTGTTCCATGCTCGGGCTTGGCTAGGAGGAAGGTAACTGGCTGGCTTCACCAAGACCAGGACGGAGTGCGAGGCTTGGGATGAAACACAAGTGAGGAGGGGTGTAGAAGATGCCTCCCATGCGTGGAAAAGTGGTTTCCTCTGGCCTACAAACATATATTAGTGTACCAGGCCCTGATCAGAGATGAGGTGGCAAGAAGTTGTGCTAGGAAACCTCAGTGAGCAGTTCCATCCTTCAGAAATAGCCACAAAAGAGTGCTTTGCAGACCACGGTTGTCAGCAACAATGTCATGAGCGTCAGCATCTGGGAGTGAAGGGAAGGCTTGCAACCTTTCTTCCCTGGGGAGGCGAGTTTGGTGAGTTGCCACCACACAAGTGGGCAAGTTGGCCTTCTCCAGTGTTCCATGGCTATGCAAACCTGCTCAGTAAGTAAGCCCTTTGATTGCTCAGGCACAAGGGACAGAAGTCATGTTACCAGGGAAATCTTTAGCAAATGTGTTATAGAATCTATGTGCAACTGCAAAGGACAATAATGTGCGTATTTTGGGCAATAACGTGTCATATACATTATTGAGAAGAAAAACATAATTATCTTTGTATCGATTTTTTGGTTCATAATTTGCTCTCAACACAATCTAAATCCATCTGGCTGTACTTTAACTTTCTAGTTACTTGAAAATACACCAAGATGGCACCAGCTCAGTCAGTGGCCCTGAGATTGGCTATTCCAGTGGTTTGCTGAGTTCCATTGTCTTTCCCCCCTGCAATTAGGTAAGTAAAAAACACTCCCATTTAAATGCTGGTGGACAGATTCATACATATTAGCTTCTGGACACCACGATAATTAAGATGCCATCTGCGTGTTTGTGCGATTTGCACACAGAAAAGCCTGGAATTATCTGCTCTTCAAGCTAACAAAAAGAGCAGGTTAGACACACTGAACCCAAAACTCAACATCGATGTTTAAAATGAACAAAACATTTTGGTAAATGTGAGCTGTCCTATGTCCAGTTCAGTCTGAACTCACACCTACTACATGCTTTCAAGGAGGAGGAAAGGGGTCTATTTTGGTCTGGATGGAATTTCTTTAATGTCCTGGAAGAAGGGGTGTAAGTGAATTATTTAGAGGAGGAATAAAAATACCAGGAGAGGGACACCTGGGTGGCTCAGTGGTTGGACATTCGCCTTTGGCTTAGGTCACGATCCCAGGGTACTGGAATCGAGTCTCACATTGGGCTCCCTGCAGAGAGGGAGCCTGCTTCTCCTTCGGCCTATGTCTCTCTGCCTCCCTCTTTATGTCTTTCATGAATAAATCAATAATATCTTCAAAAAAAAAATACCAAGAGAAAGGCTTCCACAGTCATTGTGGGAGCGTGAGGTCCATGCTAGTGCTGCATGGGAAAGTTTTACAGCCTGTAAAGTGTTCAGCACAAAATCAAACGGAATAACGTTCATTTTCTTGGCTCCACACATACACAGACACTTGTACACACACACATGTGTACACATTGCCCACGAGTTTGGGCGCATGGAAGCCCAGAGGGAGGGTCAAACAGGTAAAACAAGAATTTCATAGCTTCAGTACGTTCTCAGGTACAAGATTTCTGGCCACATTCTGTAGCTCTTGCAAGGGTGAGAATGCCTGCAGAAGATTCCAAGAAACACATGAACATGAGAACTTTGACTCCTTCTCTATCTCCAAATGTCCCATCCTGTCCAGGATTCCCTCCATCACTATTCAGAACAAGGATCCCTTTTGTCCTGCCTGCCATCATCCCCTTACAAGCTCCCCAATTAAAAGTGAAAAATCGGACTTCAGTTGTGGAAAGTTCCAGCTTCTAAAGAAGATAAACTGGAACGAAAGGCCCTTTTGTTCATTTTTCTTTTCTCTGGGAAAGCTACCTTTAAGGTTGCAAGAATATAGCATGCAATTATTCTAAAAGGATAGGCTTTGAGTTTTTAATTCATTTTCATCTTCCTTGTATTATGAAAGCTATACTTCTTTTTAAGGCTTTCAGGCTACCAGCTTAATTTTCATATTGATTCATTCGGGGACAAAACAAAACTTTGTATAAACTGAATGGAAAATGACTCTTTTGTGGTGAAGAATCCGTGCTTGCATTTAATTATAATGCATGGAAGTGTTCCTTCCTAATTAAACATTTAAATGAAGAGGGAATATAAATAGAAATTTTAAAAAGCGGGTGAGCACGACATAGTTCATCCATCCCAAGATGAAGGTCCTCATCAGATCTTATTTTTTTCCCATACTCAAAACTGATGTGATTGTCCGGGTTTTTAAAAGTGTGTCTGCACATTATGGGGGGAGGGGGAATTTGTCAGTGCATACGATAATTATTACATTAGCGATATTCTTCACTTACACAGGCTGATGAGGGAGGAGCCTCAAAGTGCTTTATTATCTAATTAAACCTCACAACATGCTGCAATGTTATTAATGCATAAAGTGAAAGCCAGTACAGTTGAGAGTCTGCCTTTATTGTATAAGATGGGAGAAGGGATGAGAATATAAATTTGAGTTTGGAAAGAGAGCACAGTTCAGCCCTGGACCACCCAGTTGCCTCCTATCTCAGGAATCACACATTTCCGTTTATTAGAAGATTTGGGCAAAACGTAAAAGTCTGTTTATGTACAGATTTTTCACATCTATAAAATGAAAGGTAACAGCCTTATCTTATTGAGTCATTTTGCAGATTGTTACTACGAGATTTTATTTCTCTCTTTGGTTGCATTCTACTTTTATTCCCAACCACTCTTGGCCAGAGGGTGATTCTCTGCCTCTGGTTATCAGCGCAATATATGCTTTGCTGTCCACATATTTTTATTTTCTAGCAAAGTCACTCAGTATGGAAGATCTGAGAGTTTGTACGATCTCAGCATGTGGTTTCACGCCCATCCTCCGATCTGTTGTAGAACCTCATATTATGTATGTAGTAGGTATCGCACAGATATTTACTTAAAGAAGCGAAAAGCCTTCTCCAGAAGCATTTACACTCTCCATAGCTAAGAATTTGGCAGAAAATCATCAATAGAATAGCAATATGGAAATATAATCTGCAGAAACATACCCAGAACCCACAGAACACGATAAAGTCCAGAAAATTCATATGCACATATAAGAATTGAGTGTCTGTAACAGTTAACCTCTCTTGTTTAATAAAATCTCAGATGCTTATAATAATAAGTGATGTAGGAAAGATGTTGGAGTTGGAAGCTGATGGCCAAGAGAGAATTCTTGAGACATCTTTGGTGCAAAAGGATGGTTTTATTACAGCAGGGGGACAGGACCCGTGGGCAGAAAATGCTGCACGGGAATCATGAGGGGTGGACAGTAAAATACTTTCAAGTTGGGAGGGGGTTATGGAAAGTGTAAGTCTTTCTCTCTTTTTTAAAGATTTTTTTTTTTTTTAATTTGACAGAGCATAAGAGCATAAGCAGGGGAAGCAGGAGAGGGAGGGGGAGAAAGCAGGCTCCCTGCTGAGCAGGGAGTTGATGGATGCAGAGCTCAATCCTAGGACCCTGGGATCATGGGATCATGACCTGAGCCAAAGGCAGATGCTTCAGTGACTGAGCCACCCAGGTCCCCCCCAATAAGCATTTCTTACTGCTCATGAATCTACAAGCCAACCTTGTTGAAGTTTGGCTGGTTGTAAACTGGTTCAAAACAACCTAGGCTGAGGACCGTGGCTCTTCTCTACATGGTCTCTTGGACCAGCTGATCCAGGTGTGTTTAGAGAGAGAGCAGAAGCCCGCATGGCCACTTGAGATAGGCACATCATCACTACAGCCACCTTCTTCTGGCCAAAGTGACAAGGCCAGCCCAGACGAATGATGGAGAACCTGCAGTTGCTGATGCAGGTGCAGGACAAAGTTGTAGGGAGACCACTAATTCGAAGATCCTAGGTAATCAGTCCACCACTGCCTGTGACTGTCCCATTGGCATTTCAAGTCACTGCGGAGAGAGGCATTTGTCCAGTGGAAACAAGTAAACATTAGACCCAAAGAAATAAAATTCTCTGGGTAATGGAAAAGAGAGAACGTATCTTTATAAACTTGAGATGGAGAAGGCCTTTCTTAAGTCAGATACCAATGTTGGGATTTACACTGGAAAAGATAAAGAGTTGTGACATAGAAAGTTAAAGCTTCTGTAAAAAATAGATGATCCTATAAAATTAGTAGCTTTACTATTTAACAATACATAACAGCATAAAAAGGTGTTAAAAGACAAACTTTAAAATTGGCAAAAATATATGCAAAATATATCATAAAATAATACCTTTCACCCCTTCAATCAATTTCTTAATCAAAAAAAATTTTTTGAAAAGACTACCAACAGGGCTCCTGGGTGGCTCAGCTGGTTGAGTGCTTGCCTTTGGCTCAGGTCCTGGGATCCTGGGATGGAGTCCCACGTCGGGGGTGGGGGTGGGGGGGCTCTTTGCTCAGCAGGGTGTCTGCTTCTCCCTCTCCCTCTGCCCCCACACTTGCTTGTGAGAGTGCATGGACTCTCTCTCTCTCTCTCTCTCAAAAATAAATAAATCTTTTTTTTAAAAAAAACAACCATCCTCAGAGACAAAAATATTTTGGTTATGAGGAGGAAATATGAAAGAAGAAACATCAATTGGCAATTAACAGGTGAAAAGAGAAATGATCATAATAACAAGACTTAAAGTTTTAACCACTGCATTGCTAGAATGTGAATAGTCACTCTTAGGCACTGACCCTTTGGGAATGTGAATTAAAACAGACTTTTCATCTATAAATCATACAGATACAGGGATATTACTTCATTAATGCCTGGAATATTATAATGAGTTAAACTTTATTTTTGTATTAGCTTTATCCTTTGTTTGCTTAACCATTACACTATTTCTATACTCTGCTTTACAAATGGCAAAGCAAAAGTAAATTAAACTTTTTCCGAAATGGTGATTCTAAGTTGTATCTGTAACTAATGTGCCTGCTCTTGGAGATTTTCAGTGCCTTGTAAAATGCACTTGAACTTTTCAGCCTGTTTCATCTGCAAAATTAAAAAAATTAAAAATCTTGCAAAATTAAGATTAAATTAAAATCTTTTCAAAATTAAATCTGCAAAATTAAAAAAAAAAATCTTGCTTTCTCCTCTGAAAGTTGAAAGTGAGTTAATTTGCCCAAATTAGTGAAATCTGATAATCTTCTGAGCTAGGTGGTTATATATGAGTAGCAGTTGGCCATGTATTGATCCAGACATAGATGGATAAAAATTAATACATCCCTCTAATAATGGTTCTTTTTTTTTGAGAGCTGCATTTCAGACACAGTGTCTGATAATTAGCAATTACTCAGTAACTTTTGATAGACTACTTGTTTTATTCATTGATCACCTAACTTAATTCTGACTCCTTAGGTTTCATAACCCTCCCTTTTATAGGAGACAACTAAAACTCAGAAATCCAACATCTGCCAGTTGTCACCCACACAGGAAAGGGAGGACTTCACCCAGAGTGTGCTCCTCTATGGTTTATGTTTGCAGCCTGGTGCAGAGACTGAACTGAAACACCCTCAACCGAGGTTGCCCCTGTTTCCACGTGCTCCTTGTGATAGACATAGGAACTCAGAAGTTGCAAACTGACACATAACACATTTTTAATACAATGAAATGTAATAAAATGTTTGCACTCTCTTTTCAGAAGTCAGTGACTAGCTTGATGTTTTTTACAAAGCCATCATCTATTTAGGTTACAAGGTTACTAGGGGGCATGTTCAAATTGTTAAATGAAAGAAATTTTTGTACAAGTGTCAAGTACAGCTTTCCCTAGGCTTTCCCGAAGCAACCTATTGAAATGAAAAAGCAGGAATAAAGTGACTTTTCCCATCATGCAGACATATTTAAGTGGTTATCTGAGCTGTTGTGAAATACCCAGACCCTCACATGATGGCACAGCTGCTTGTGACACTCTGTCAAATCAGAAAGCATAGTTGCTGCATGCTTGCGAGGATGCCTGAAGTCACTGGGTTGTTTATTGTTTCTTTGATTTCCTTCCTAATACATCTGAGGATGGTTCTCCAGGTCTGCTTTCTGTGTTGGGTGGTTTCTTTATCGTCCGCACCAAACTGGTGGCAGGACCCTTTGATGATGGTGAGAGAGATCTCAAGGTGCAGCAATCTTTTCTCTGAGTAGAAATCATTGCAGGGCTTTCTCTGTGAGCATTTCTCCAAGTAAATGAATGACAGCTGCATGAGCCTTTTCTTATTTCTTTTTTTTTTTTTTTTCCTTTCTTTGCATTGAGAGGTCCCTGTTTACTCTGGAGAGATCTTCTTCGGAAGAGACATCGGGGGACGTTTCATTGTTAAATCCACCGAGTAGTACTGTGTTTAGGTACATGTAGTGATTTTTAAAATACCGATTTCACTTTGCTTCTTTGTTTAAGTGGAAATGTGATTACTCAAAGGCTCGGTCATGCGGCAGTCACAAATAATATAGTTATTTATTTTCCAAAGCTCAGTGTAGTAGGGTATCAAAGTAGTTTATAATCACCCAAATATCCTTTCTGAGACTTCCCTGCTAGGAGGGCTGAAATGTTTTCATTAAGAGGAAGGGATTTATTCATCCGTAAATCTGTTTCTAGGTAGTGAAACATCTGATCATTTGCATAAATAACCACTAAAGAAATGTAAACGACAAAGGAGGATTTCATTATCATAAACCTCTCAGGCTACCTGAAGGGTTTGGAATGAAGGCGGATCTGGTTTCGAGCACCCTCTCACCTTCACAAGACAATTATCTGAGGCACTTCTGGGGAGAGAAAGAACCCTACCATGCTTCTTGGCCCTGGTCCTCACATACTAACTAGCTGGGTCCTCACAATGCCATCGAACGGCTCCTCTTGACTATTTGTATATTAAATATCCATCTGCAAAATCCTCCTGTGTCTCCTCGTGCATGCGGGCGGGCATGAGGTTGCTCTGAGCACATTTCCTGAATTACTCCTGGAAAACCAGTGATTACAACAGGACCAGACTAATCAGAAAGCTCTCCCTGCAGCACGCTACATTTTGCAAATCACTAGCGCACAGATTTCAATTTGCTCACATCATGAAAAAGGAAACTCGTGTGGATTTAAAAGGGAGGATGTCGGATCGAGGATGGCCGCGCCGCCTGATGCGGAACATTAGCCCCCGAGGGCTGAAACGGAGAAGGCATCCCCTTTCAGCGCGGGGTACCCAGGCGCAAGGTGTTTAGCAAACACAGAATTTTCCAAGGGTAGGGTCCTGCGGCCGATTAGCGTGCTAGGATTTCACCCTCGGGCTCTGCCACTAGGTCCGCTCGGGTTTCAAGGGCTGGGGCCGACCTGCTTCTGGAGATTAGTTCATTTAGCAGGGACCCTGGCCCTTCTCAGCCCCTGTGCTGAGCGTGTGCGCGCGCGGAGGTGCATGCACGCCCGGGGAGCTGGCACCGCGCACCCGAGCCCAGCCCCGCTCTCGCATCGAATTTCCAAGAATCCCCCCTCCCAGCCTCTTATTCTGGCTTGGGCGGGGGCGGGGGGGGGCTTGCCCCGCGCCGCAGTGGTCTCCGACTGCTCCCCCCCCCCCCCCCCCCCCCCCCCCGGCCCCCTTCATCTCAGCCTCAGCAGCGGTACTGCGACATCTAAGAAAAACCAATGGGAGAAAGAAGGCGCTTCCATCCTGGCTAAAGCAGAGAAAGCACACAGCCGTGCTAGGTCTCCCACTGGAAGGGAGGCTGAAACAAACTGAAACGCTCAAAAAGCCGTGTGTTTTTAGCCAGAAAATTAGATCTGGTTTTCGGCAAAATTCTCATTTAATTCCGTTGTTTCTGGTCGTTCATAAGTGTTCGTTTCCGGGGTTTTTTTCACTGTGTGCAGTGACCAGTGTGGGGAGGTTTTATGGTTTTATGTGGGACATCTGGTACATTCATAAGAAAAAAAAATGTATCATGGAAAATGGTCACAACCTCTTACTTAACCTTCTGTTCTCTAACTCTCTTGAAAATAAGAAGTGGGGGGATCCCTGGGTGGCGCAGCGGTTTAGCGCCTGCCTTTGGCCCAAGGCACGATCCTGGAGACCCGGGATCGAATCCCACGTCGGGCTCCTGGTGCATGGAGCCTGCTTCTCCCTCTGCCTGTGTCTCTGCCTCTCTCTCTCTCTGTGACTATCATAAATAAATAAAAAATTAAAAAAAGAAAAAAAGAAAAGAAGAAGTGATATTTAATAACATTTTGAGATTTATGGCATTTTAACAATGTTCATTATTTATTTGACTCAAAATACTAGCACTAATAGAAAACATTTCCTGGGTCTAAATATGAGACCTCGCATAAGTTTCTTATGCATATTATCTCATTAAATTCTTCCATCAACTGTATGATGTAGGTTGGATTATTGTCCATATCTTGTCAAAAAATATGAAGCCTAATGTTTTCTTTCTTTCTTTTTTTTTTTTTTTAAATTCTTACTTGTTGGTCCTTTTATTTCTGAAAATGGGTTGCTGGATCACAAAGTGTGTAGAGTTTTCCCTTTATTAGATTACAGATGTTCACACTCTCACAAGTCATGTAGAAAGATGTCTATTTCCCACATCCTGTGTTTTTTATTTTATTTTTTATTATTTTAAATTTTAATTCCGGTTTATTAACATTCAGTATCGTATTCATTTCAGGTGTACAATGTAGTGATTTAATACTTCCATACATCAGCCGGTACTCCTCATGACAGGTGCCCTCCTTCATCCCCATCACCTATCTCACCCATCCCCCTCCTGCCTCCCCTCTGGTGACCAGCAGTGTGTTCTCCATGGTTAAGAGTCTGTTTCTTGGTTTGCCTTCTTCTGTCTTTTTTCCCCCTTTGCTTGTTTGTTTTGTTTCTTAAATTCCACACATTAGTGAAATCATATGGTATTTGTCTTTCTCAGATTTATTTCACTTAGCATTATACTCTCTAGCTCCATCCATGTCATCACAAATGGCAAGATCTCATTCCTTTTTATGGTTGAGTAATACTGCACTATATATACAAAATATTCCCACATACATAATATTCCATTATATTTTGAGTAATATTTATATACTACATACTCTTTATCCATTCATCTACAGTGGACACGTGGGTTGCTTCCATATCTTGGCTACTATAAATAATTCTATAATGAACATAGGAGTGCATGTGTCCCTTTGAATTAGTGTTTTTGTATTTTGGGTAAATACCAAACGGGGTGATTATTGGGTAGTTCCATTTTTAGCATTTTGAGGACCCTCCATACTGTCTTCCACAGTGGCTGCCCCACTATGAATTCCCACCAACAGTGCACAAGGGTTCTTTCTTCTCCGCATGCTCATCAAAACTTGTTTCTTGTATTGTCAATTTTAGCCATTCTGACAGGTATGAGATGATATGTCATTATAGAGGCCTAAAGAGTTTGAACAACTTCTCCAGTCTTCCAGCCAGCAGTGCTGGAGCTGGGCAGCATCAGTGTGGCACCAGTCCACATGTGATGGTACAATGCTGCCCAATAGTTGCAAAAGTAAAATAGTAGTAGAAAAAGGGTGTGTGCCTAGCAAGTTGTCTAGCCACCTAAAATTCCGTATGGTGTGGTTTGGTGTTATGGGGTAGGGTGTAGTAATGGTTAGAAATCATGTTATTAGCAAACATAACATATGTTATGTATTTTTATGGTCATCAGGTAGTACAGTGCTGTTCAGTAGAACTTTCCATGGGAACATTCTGCACCTGCCCTGTCCACACTTGGCTAGTAGCAATGGGATTGAGCAGTGTGGGGACCGATTTTACAGAAGTGTAGAATTTTAATTACCTTTCTGTTTTATAACTCTTTAGAGTGGAAGTTGCAGAAAACTGATAACGGAAATGATTCTTGTCCAGAGCAAAGCAAATGAATTTTATCCAGTGCATTAACTGATTTTTGTACCTTGCTGAAAAAATGACCCCAAACACTGCATTTTATCTCCCCATTGGATATTAGTCAGTTTATTGTTTGCTTATAAATTAATTTCAGCACTCCTGACTGGCTCTGTCGATGTCTATTCTTTAAATTCATTTTTGAACTGATTTTAACATCTGGCTGGTTCCCATTGTTATAAATGAGATAAATAAAACCTTTACGTGTATTCATTTTATGTTTACATGAAAATGATGATTTTACCTTGAAAAATCAAGGGTTTTCACCTGCTTGTGTCCTAATAATGCTTTTATTCCAGCTCATTTGTCAGGGGAAAGGGGACATTTTTTCAATGTAACCTGTGTTTGTGGTTTCTTCTGTTACCATACCTGTTTTTCACTTGGGGGGAGGTGTAGTAGGAAATTACTTGATGTGGTTATTGCAGGGTTGAGGAATAGTATCAGGGAACAACATAAAGCAAAGAAATAAATTCTAAGCTTGGTGTATGAGCCAGGCATTTCTCCTCATTCTAAAAACCTGCCTTCGTGGATTAGAGATTACGAGACTTTAACTACAATGTTGCTGCTCATTTTGTTGGTTAATATTTCACTGCCATAAGAATAGAACAACGTGCGTCTTGAGTTTGTTCATGATATCCAGCTAGAACTTGAGAGTATTACTGGATGGTGTGGCATGACACATGGAAGCACAGGGAATGTGGGTCCATGGTCAGAGGAGAAAATGCTGATCACAAAGCTCATATTTTCCTTTGGCCTCCCATTTCTAGGCAGGTTGGACACATAAATATAAATAGAGTTGCACCTTAGGAAAATTGCTTGAGAATTGGAAACAGGGATATTGTGCCTATCTAGAAAAAACTAGAGTTGAATTATGCCTTAAGAATTCCAAGAGTGGAGTGAAAGTGTGAGAAATGGCAAAAGCTTTAAAATAATTGACACAACAGGTATCCAACCCATGTTCCACATAGCTGACAAGGTATCATGAACCATAACCCTTATCAGTCTCTGCCTGGAATGGTTTTGGGAACTGGAACTAGTAACCTGATGTGAGCTTAACAACAGCAGTTAAGGTGGAAGAAGTACTGGCTTTATGTGTACCACACACTGCTGATACTCATTAACATGCCCCCAAAGTCTGTGCATAGAAATGAATGAATTCCAGGTTAGCTAAAATCAGCTATATGAAAGTTTTACTAGAATTTTCCACCACCTGTTGCTATGAGAAACCTAATGCCCGCTCAAACAGACATCATTAAAACAGAGATACCCGAGTATGTTAAAAGGAAGAAGGAGAGAAAAAGAAGAGGCATCTTGACAAAACAGATTATCACCTAATTATTAAAATAGGCACTATACTAACATTATAGGGAAGGAAGAAGTGTTCACCAAAGAGTGTTGAGTGAAAAACTAGAACACAATTCTTGTGGATACGGTGACCACTAAAGATATGAAACTAATATATTTCTATGGGTTAAAAGTCACAAGAAAACACAAAAGGCTTATTTCTTTTAACTTATTTTTTTTCTCTATTATCATCCTTTAAACGTGATTTAACAACACATTATTTATCTTTGAAAACAAAGTGGAAAGAGAAAAAAAAGCGGGAGAGAAAAGATGAAAAGGAGGCACTGAAAGAATCAAGGGAGACAAAGGGATGGGCAGAAAGCTTCGATTAGAAATGAAAAGTCAGAGTCCACAGAGCCTCTGCTCCTTTGAAGGCACAGCAGCAAGTGTGCAGGGCCCAGTGCCTGGGACCCGGGGAGGTCTGCCCGGCCAAACCCAAGGGGTCTGACAGATGTTCTGGGGTTTGTTCTCCCCTCATACCAGCGGTGACACAAAATTCTTTTTGCCTCATGCAGGGAAAGGGAATTTGTGCTTCTTAGGTCATCTCTGTCTTAAGAAATTAGATTGTCAGAGCAGACAACTCTGTTGGCGCGCTATTCACGGGCCAAATCATCGTAGGCGAAGGAGGGCAAGGCGGGCTGAGGGCAAGAGCTGAGACTCCTTCCTATTGAAGAAGTTTCAGCAAACTTAACTCTATCGGCAGTGAGATAGCAAAGTTCTCCCTTGTGATGTTTCTGAACACAATCAGAAAAAGGTGTTAGACAAACATAGGCCAACAGGGAGACGCTTACTGCGTTTTTGATGCAGGAGACGACAGCCAGAGAAGAATACACCCCGAAGATTGTCGATGAGGGTGACTTAAGCAGACAGATACGCACATGTGCAGCTCCCTCCAGAACACTTGGGAAGAACTACAGATTATTTATATGACAGTTTACAATGCAATATTTATGGTTCTTAAATACAACTCTCTTATTACTGATTTGGATTCCAGCTTGGCAGAGCTAGTAATTTTTTTATGCTTCCTTAGGGCAGTAGTCAAAACTCTAATCCACATAACCCTTGCAGTTTGCATGACAGTGTTTTGCAAGTTGTAGATGTTCAATCGGGGAGCCATGTAGTGGAAAGATGACTTTGCAGTCAGAAGTTCAGCGCTAAGCTCAGCCCCCACCCATTTATGACTTTGGGTGCGTTCCTTACTCACTCTAACACTCACCTGAGTGTCTCCAACATTCACCTGAGTGTCCAACACACAGCAGGACCATAGCAGGACTTATCCTATGGAGGCGTTTTGATAGTGGGGTATTTGAGTGGGACTCTCGCTTAACATTTGGCAGTCCAATTTGAATGATCATGTATTAGACACATGTATCTAGAACCTGGTATCAATAAACTGAATGGAACAAAATATGACTAGACATTATTAGAAGAAATAGGAATTCCTTTTTTGCCTCTATAGATAAACAGAAAAATAATATTCAGCAAGAATATGGGGAGCCCACACTTAAGAAATTGGGCTACGAAATTAACATGAGTTATCTCATTTAACCCCCATACCAGCTTTGGGGGAAAAGTGCTACTGTCATCTCCTTTTGCCAGGATCTGAACTGATGAGATAAAGTGCCCAAAGAGACACATCAGTAAGAAAGTGGAAGGATTCTAGAATTAAGACTCCAACTATCTTAGTGTAGATGCCAAGATTTAACAACAACAACAAAAAAGACTCTGGAATTATACAGGGAAGAGATATTACGTGCCTGCATTAATCACACACAACCCTATACTTGAAAATGGAGAAATGATGTTGTTCTAGAAGAATGCATCTATGCAGCACACTGATAGTGGGTTAGATCACGTAAGGAGAGCACTCTAGAGTACAAATAAAGGGGTTGGCAAGAGGCGGGGAAAGAAGATGATTCAACATTGGAAACAAAAGAGAGTGACCAGGAGGCCAACTTGGCAGTGAGTCTCCAGCAATGCAGTAGGATACCGGGTTCCACAATTTGATCAAGGTGCTATGTTCAGAGCTGTGCCAAGCGTCTAGGAAACCACAAAAATAGTGCTGACCCATGAGGAAGGCAGTGCTACTGCCCGTAGGCATGAAAAGCCTCCAGACTCTGGACAGAGAGTGCTCTGTGGAGGAGGCACCCTGACAAGAGGACCTGTCTTCTGTTGAGGAAGATGAGGTGAGAATGTAGGGAGGTAGCTGGAGCGGAGGTAGTCTGACGCCATTCCCTTCCTTTCCGCCAGTCTGGCTGTACTCCCTATTGGCTGAGCCCAGCTGGGAATATGGAGTCTGAGGAAATAATGCACACAGATCAACCAGATGGGACAAAGGGAAGATATCCATAGACAGGTCATGAAAAGTTTCATTGGGATGTGAAAGAATTGGGTTCTTCTTTAAGTGATTGAAAGTCATTAGAAGTTTTAGGAGAGATGGCTCATTAGCACCGTATCCCAATGGGCACATCCAGCTAGTATGCTTTGTGGCCAGCTAACTAGCTTCCCTTGTTCTGATTCAATGGACTGTGATTTTGAAAATGATGGAATTAAGGTGTGCAAAACTGGAAGGAGTGTGCATGAAGGATGCTAATGCAGTGATTAGCAAGATGGGAGCCTGAACAAGAGTAGTGTTGATGGGAATGTGAAGGAGAGAAAGAGCTTGACTAACATTTTGGAAATAGGATATGGATGTTGAGGTGGATAGGTCAAGGATGGGTCTATTGCTTGAAAGTATGAGTAGATAGCTCTATCAACAAATGCGATAGAGAAGACAGGCTTAGGAGGAGGTTTAGTGATAAATATGAACAATTTGATAAATTGAAATTTGTAAAGTATGATTAGAGTCTTATATAAATTTAAAGTCGTCTTGATCTTAATCAACATCAAGACTCATGATTCTACTTCAAATCCATTCGTGATCTGGTCTTTATCTTTGCCATTACAATGGCACCTAAAATCACAGACTTTGAAGAATATTATAGGTATCATAAAATTTTTGTCTCATCCCCTCCCCCACATTCAATCCATATACCATAGTTTTTGGTTGAAGAGTAGTTCAAATTTGATTGCAAAGGCTTGACTACAGATCATCTTAACTAAATCACAAAATAATATATTTAAATTTATTTTATCCAAATAAACTTAAAACATTAATAGTCTGACACTCCTGAATTTTTCTCCTTTTTGGAACTGTTATTATGAGTGGCCTTAGGCAAGCTACTTCTTACTCAGTTTCAATAATACATAGCCACTTACAGTGTTACAAACGAGTTTTCACAAAACACTCCCCTATAGGCAAAATGAAAAAATAATACTTTGCAAAATTGAGGTCATAGGTATTAATTATTTCAGGTTCTAAGCAGAGATGCAGCAGACATTTTGTTTCTAGGACAGGATGTTTGCTGCAATGCTTTGTTCTCCCATGTAATTATAGATCACTTAAAAAGTGTATTTAAAAATATGACTTTATGCTTAAATCTTCTAAATAACATGTTCAAAGGATAACAATTTAATTATGGAAACATAATTTTCTTTATTATTATATTCTCTTATATAAATACTGGATTATGAGTGCCTTAGATTCACACATGAAGATAACTATTCAACATTCATTCTTGCATTGCTCTACTGATTTCTTGTGATTCTATCAGTTAATAAAATAATATTTCATTTGCAAGGCATACTCTTTAGAGTTTCTTTCTTTCTTGGCACCAGGTTGGTCATTTCAATGGCTGTCATATCTATTAAATCACCCAGTGTTTACAGTTAAGATGACTTTCCAGTCTTGGGTATTTTAGGACATTATTAGCTGACTCATATAATGTTGCTTAAAAAAATATTTAAAATCCTCACTAATTAGTACCATTTGTGCAGAATCAATTTCTTAACAGAGTGATTTTCTTTCTTTCTTTCTTTTTTTTTTAACTATACAGAAGCAAATGCATTACCAAATAAACAGACAAAACCTAGATAAATGGAAGGACCTTCTTGCCTTAAATTCAGCCATTATTGCAACGATTTGAGGACCTGGTACTTATTTTGTGTTTGTGGGCTCACAGTCCCCTTCTCCTAGGATTGCCTTTTTTGATACCAGTGCTGCTTTGGTGGTATAGTGGGACTCAGAGAAAAGCTCTGAAATGTGTTGACTCCAAACTTCTGGCGAGAAATCCCTTAATTGGATGTTTACCGCAATTACCCCAAATAGAACTTAACATATTCTTGTGAGTTTTAGGGGCTTTAAGCCCTTCCTAGGGCCTGGCAAAATCCTTCCAAAAGCTCTTGCTTCCTGTCCTGTCTTATCTTGTCACTCAGTAACACGGTGTGGGGGAACAACATGGATCACAGCACATGATGATCCTGAGAAATGGACTTTTTCCCTAATTAGTGAGATTTTATGTAGTTGCTCTGCTAATATCCACTCTCCAGTTTTTTTCTGCAGGTAGTTGAAGAGTAGGATTTTTGCCCAATTGCTTTAGAGTATGGCCATCAGAAAAGGAAAGACTACAGTGCCTTGAATTATTCACATACAATTCAGATATTTTTCTGGCAAACGATGTAGTACATAGGAAAGTATAGAAGACAGTCATTTCCTTATCGCCATGATTCAGAAGCCACAGCCTGGTCATTGATGGCATATTCTGGCCAGTTTGTTTGCCTGGAAAAATATAGCTCTTTTCCTCTTGTGAAGCTACACTTTGTGATCACGAAACATAAGGAGTTCCAGCTTCTAGACAATTCTACCTTTTGTATAGGGGAATGAGCTTCAAAGGTATAATCAAGCTTACCTTTAAGTCTACTGTTAAAGAACTTTACTAGAAAAGAACAAAACAAAAAGAAATGAAACACACATCCTACCAAAACAGCCATAAGCTTTAAACATGCTGTCTTTAGGGTTTAGAAGGAGACGGGGTTAGGAGGCTCATTTACTTCCAACATAGTTGGAAGACTGTCAGGTGCAAACCAAGAAGTGGGTCCTCACTGACAACCAAATCTGCTGGGACCTTGATCCTGGGCTTCCAGCCTCCAGAACCATTAGAGATAATTGTCTGTCACTGAAGCCCCCAGTCTATGGTATTTTGTTACAGCAGCCTGAGCTGACTGCATAACAATCCACTCGAAAAATTTTATCTACTTGAAAAGAAACTTAAGCATGGTTTTTAAGCTAGACCTGCTGGATTAAGGTGGCTGGGACTTGTCCTCCATTTACTTCTGTTGTGATATAGTTTATTCTCACCCTGGATTAGCATGAAGAACTACAATAATTGAAAAGTCAATTATGTATCTTTTAATGAAAAGTTTAGACAGTTTGAGGAGGGAGATACTCCTGCTACAGCAGCTCAACAGCTGCCATTGGCAGTGACTTTGCCATCCTCTGGATTTGAAGGAAGTGAGAGCCAGAGACAGAAGGTGAAATCTGATATGCACATCCTCCAAACTACTCAGGGCAATTGATTTTTGCAGAAGTACTCTGTGCTTCTTTGCATTTTGATTTTACTGTCAACTAATTAATCTAAGAAGGGAATGGAAGGTCAGAAGAAGCAAAGTTAAGAGTCTTTGAGTTCAAGGAACTGTGATGGACCACCCAGATCCTGTCCATGCCCAAAGGAAAGAATACTTGGACTGTGACCTCTGGGATCCCTCCCTGCCCAACCCTCAAGGCGTGAGAAAGACAAAGTTAATTGGCTGAAGTTTCTATATCCTCCTGGCACTCGCTTTCACCTCCCTCTATGCTCCCTGTCCCCACCTCCCCCGCTCCAAATTAGAACAAGTCAGTTTGTGGACTTCCATTCAAGAGATGCCAAAATTCCTGATCAAGCTTAGTCTGCACTATTTTTTTTTAAAGCACTGCAATTTTAAGGCCGACTTTATTGGTGACTCTCTTTAAAGGGCCAGAAAACAGTAGAAGAGCAGTTGAACTTGAAGAAGAATTCTTGAGCTTCCAGGTTCATGACATTCTTGGGACTAAGGAGATCCTTAGTTGGAAGAAGGGGGGAGGAAGGGCTATTGCTGTGCTCTATTTTCAGAATCGGCTCTTTGCCGACTTCAAAAGCCAATTAGAAAAAAACCGGAGTAGACTTCCAGTCATGCCGCTTTAATTTCAGGCTGTTTTTAATTCCAGGAGAATGAAAAATCTCTATTTGGTAATTTCCTTTCTTGCTCAAGGTTTGTACTTTTAAAAGGTTTTTCCTTCTTATCAGCTTGGCTACTGTCACAGCTATTGTAACCCAAATGTTGACAAAAAGTAAAAAAAAAAAACAAAACAAAAAACCCCCCCAAAAAACAAAAAACAAAACAAAACAAAACAAACAAAAAAAAAACTCCCCCAAACCCACCGCAACAAAACACCAAAACCTCTCCAAAACAAAACCACCAAAACAAATAAAAAAAGGTTTCTGTTTGGCATGTTGCCTTGGAAAGGGTGTAGTCCTGGTGACAAAGAGTGCAGCAGGTCCCAGGAGTCTCAAGGGAGGTTGGAATGGATAGAACCCACGGCAATCTTCGTGCAAAATAAATCACCTGCAGATAATCCAAAATGTTTTCAAAGGACCTGCTATACCCGTAGGTCCTTATGGGCCAGGAAGATTGAATTATTTACTCACGACTGTTGAAAACTTTTACTTCAAACATTTTTAAGGTATTCTTCAGGCATCCACCAATACGTGACCGGGTGACATCAGCCAGCACGGGCTTACATCATCCACGACCTCGAGGACCATCCCTCGTAGTCTCATGGTGTATCTTACAGAACTGGAAATAGAGTCAAGAAAAAGCTTAGTCAGATATCCAGCTTGCTTTTCCTGTGACACAAAATTTATTCTGGGGACTCATGACCTTTGCCTACTGTTACTATAGCATTCCTGCGTGCGTCGGGAACCATGCTGGGCTCTGACAGTATGGACCAACAGGTTACCCCCCCCTTCTTGCAGGGTCTACAAGAGCAGAGACAGGTAAGAAGGTGACCAGGTAGGGAGGACCCACACAGAAAGGCAGGGACCACAGAGCGAGCCCTGTGTGCAGGCACAGCTGGGTGAGAACAGGGGGCAGAGCTGGTCCCGACTGTCAAGTTGCTCAGAGAAGATGTGAAGGGACCCATGTTTTCCCTGAAATAATCTGAATGGCAGTGAGGAGTGAAAGCAAACTCCCAAAGTTTTCCCATCGCCGCAACTGCAACCATTCAGACTCACCAAAGAATATGTGAATTCTCGGGGCATCTGGATGGTGCAGTGGGTTGAACATTTGACTCTTGATTTTGGCTCAGGTCATGATCTGCTCTGGTCAGGCTCTGCACTCAGCAGGGAGTCTGCTTGAGATTCTCTCCCCTGTTCCTCTGTCCCATACCCCCCAGGGCTTTCTCTCTCTCTCTCTCTCAAATAAATAAATAAAATCTAAAAAAAAAAGCATATGTCAATTCTTATATTTCAACTTGAAAGTAGAGGGGGAATTTGTATTCTCTTCTATATATTACACAAGACCACACAGAATTGTTAGCTTGACAGCTCAAACACACATACGGAGTGGTACTTTCAGAGTGCAGGCATCTGGGTAGAAGGCTTTGCGGGATTTGCCCCCTGTATCTTGTTCTGCTGTTTCCTATGACTGTGGCACTGCCGTGCTGGGCGGTGGGCATGGGTGGTGGCACCAGAGACCCACAGGCTGTGTGGGAGATGAGACTGGGGTGTCCCCGCAGGGAGCTGAGCTGGGCTGCAGTGGGGACAGAGCAGGGGTGCGGCATCTCTCTGGGCTGGCAGCTCTAACGATGCTGGAAGTGAGAGGATGGAAGGCCTGGAGGGGTGGGAGCAGGAATATACCCTCCTTACACCTGAGAATCTTGTTCCAGGGCAAGTCTGCAGATGGCCCGCAGAGCTAGAAGCCGGGGTCCCAGGCTCCATCAGGAGATGAAAGACAAAAGGTGAGAGGTAGCATAAGGAAGAGGGGAGCTATTCGAGACTTTTTTAAGGGTTGGAAGCAAAAAGACTTGCTAAATAATTAGAAATGGGAGCTCAGGAGAGGAGTCCAGGACCACAGCAGCAATCGCTTACCTTTACTTGGAGCTGGCTGGCGTCCAGGTCCTGCCCTAAGCACCCCCTCGAGTTGTTTCACTAAGTGCATATTAGAAATCTCTGTCAAGGGCAGCCCAGGTGGCTCAGTGGTTTAGCGCTGTCTTCAGCCCAGGGCGTGATCCTAGCAGACCCTGGATCGAGTCCCACGTCGGGCTCCCTGCATGGACCCTGCTTCTCCCTCTGCCTGTGTCTCTCATGAATGAATAAGTAAATAAGCAAAATATTTTTTTTTAAAGAAATCTCTGTCAAGCCGATTTCCCAAGATGAAGAATGAGGCTCTCAAAGAGGTTGTGTCACTTGCCAAAGGTCACCGAGTCTGTCAGTGATTGGTCCCAGAGATGGACCCAGGTTTAAAAGGCCGGGAACTCCTGGAGCCATTCATTGAAACTGAAGAAGAATCACAAGAGAATCTGGCAGTTATTGAGTGTTTACTATAGTGTCAGGCAGTACTGAAGGCCCTTTCAGAAACTAACTAACTTAATTCTCCCAATAACTCTGTGACAGTGTATTATTATTATTTTCCCCATTTTATAGATGAAGAAACTAAGGCACAGAGAGACTAGGTACTTTGGCCAAGATCACACAGCTTGTAAAGTAGAAGAGTCAAAATTTGAATGGGGGCAATCTGGCTCTAGAGCATATGCTTTTTTTTTTTAAGATTTATTTATTTATTTTAGAGAGAGAGAACATGAGAGAGAGAGTATGCAGTAGGGAGGTGCAGAGGGAAAGGGACAAAGAGATTCCTTAAGCTGACTCTCCACTGAGCATAGAGACTAATGTAGGTCTAAGTCTCACAAACCATGAGATCATGACCTGAGCCAAAACCTAGAGCCAAGTGCTTGACTGACAGCGCCACCCAGGCGCCCCTAGAGCCCCTGCTTTTAAAGACTTCATGGTATCAGAAGCTTAGAAATGTGGAAGGGACTTGCCCATATCCCAAGAGCGAGGTCCTCTAGAGAGTTGGATTTAACTGGTTGGAACTTAGAATAGTGATCTGGTCTAGGGATGTGCATTTGGGAGTCATTGCCTTACAGCTGAATTCAGGATCTGGGAGGAATGTGGGACCACCCACACATTACAGCTGCACATACTTCAGTGACTGAACAATCATACCCACGACTTTGGGGCTCCGTAAAGCTCCTCCAGCTGGCAGAGCACCACCTGAGTGCCCGCCCGTCCACAGCATGACGCCCTCCTGGCCCTGCTCTCTCTCAGAGAGGTTGTCTCTGTCGCCATTGATGTATTAATCTCATAAACAGGAATATTTGTTTACATGCAGAAACGTAGCATACTTGAGTCTTGGGAATACATTTATTTTTGTCACAATTTTTTTTGTCTACCCCCCAGTTTTGTTTATTTGTTTGTTTGTAGATGGAAAATCATAATATCTTGCTCTCCGAGGCTGGGTGTTTCACGGGTTTTCCATCAGAGTGAAATGAAGAACTGAGGCAATTAATTACATAATTAAGGGGAAAATATCATTTGAGATAGTGCAATAGTGGTGGGAAGAGTAATTATTTTCAATATTAAATTATCTCTCAAGTTGTCTCAATTCTCCAGGCGGTGACTACACTCATAGCAGGGATGTGATCACTGCGAACAAAATGTAGCCTTCTGCTGAGATGGGTGTACAGCGATGACAATGGGATCCACAGAAATTCTTTCCAGAAGCCAGCTTTTTTTCTCAGGAGGGAGGATTCCAGAATAAGTTGAAAATAACAAAAATACCATCAGGGGATGCTTCTGAAGTTTAAAGGTCAACCTTTGCTACTCTTTGGGTCCTCGGTGAATGCTTCTAAACAATTCCAGAATCATTAGTTAGGAAGTTACAAATTCAGTGAAACAGTTATTTAGTTTATGAGAAACTGAATCTGGTAAATCAACGGAATCTCATTCAGTTTTCTTTCTCTCATGGCATCATTTAAATTGTTTTTTAGAATGTAGAAGCATTCTGAACGGAAGTGAGAAACTCAGAATTGGATGTCGTATTTTAAAGCAGCCCCTCAAGCCTTTGTCTTACTTGTTTTTGCTCCCTTAATGTTTAGGATAGATGTTATTATGCTCACAGTGAAGAAGAGACACTGAGTTTCTGACCGTTGAGGGGACTTTCTCAAGGTCCTTCAGCCTTCAGGGACACAGACAAGATTTCAAGCAAAGTCTTCAATGAGAAATCCAACTTTCTTTACTGTCTCACAGATTCTGTCTAGATAAACACTCCCTAAATCACAGCCCACACTTGATAATACGTTTTCTACTTTTAGTTGTTGGTGATTTAGTAGCACAAGAGGGAAATTGTTAACATGATGGCAATTTGTTAACTGCTAAGACAAATGCCTTGTGTTCGTACCCACGGAGCTCACAGTACTTCTAAAAATAAGCACCATCTTAACTCTGAGGATTTACCCTGTGCTCAGGCTTTGGGGGAAGCCAGTCAACAGTGACAGAAGAGAAAGGACCATTTTTATTTCGGTCTGTCATTTCAATCAGAGAGCTCACTAACCTTTCCTGGAGGACGCTACTGCTATTAAGGAAAAATAGGTTTCCGGGATGGCAACAACACACCCCAAGTGACATGCCACGCCCGTGACCAGGCAAGGACCAACCTTCCAGACTCCGGATGCTCTTCTTGGCAGATGAGCTTATACCAGAAGGGCTCAGCCCTTTATGTCTGTTTTGCTGTCATCCTTAATAGGTGTCCACATTTGATTTTTTCTTTTCTTTTTCCCCGTGAGAGAGTACATAACAAAACACAGAAATCCAAAAGAAAGATGCATCTCTGCTAAGCCAACTCAGCCTTCAACCAACATCCATTGAAGAGTAGAATTAGTATTGCCAGACATGTCAGTGAATGCATCACTAAGGAAGTGCAATGCGACTCATAACATGTGACGATATTCACTGTGTCCTTTCCACGGCACAAAGCCATGTGCTGAAAAATCATGGAGGGAAACATAGAAGTGTATCTGGTGATGATGTCCATGTGATAGTTGAAGACTTTGTTGTGATTGAGAAAAACAGGTGGCCTTCCCGATTCATTTAGCTAATTGAAAACTCTTCTATTTTCTGCTTAACAAACTCTTCATTGCCTGAACCATGACTCTTGTCTGCTCTTATTTTTAAATTCCTTTCACGGCGGATTCTTTCTCCAAGATGAGAGCTCGTTGGCTCTTCTGTCATAGATTTGTGCACATGTCATCACAATTGTGACAGACATTCATGAATGTCTCTTCTGTGGTGGGAAAATGTAAAATGAATCAGCATTCAGGAAATTTTTTTCAGAAAGTCTGATTTTCCTGAATCTGTGATAATGATGTGTTTGCATAGCAGATTGGGAATAGACGATGTAGATTTTATTGCAGACAGGGCCAGGGAAATGAGCCGAACACGACTCTCATGCACTGATTTGTATGAGGTAAAGCATGATGTGGATGGTAACAGACTCAAAGATTCATTGTCACTTTTCTGAAAAGTTTGGGTAGGTGTTTTATGTACACACACACACACACATACACACAGTTGTGTAACTGAATCCACATTTGCTCAAATGTGAGCAGACAGGTTATTTCATACATTCATTATGTTTTCCCTACTAAAGTCATATTATAAAATCTGCCAGAAAAAACATGATTGTTATGTTGGTTCCCAAATCAAAAATGTTCTGGCTTTGCCATATCTCAAGACTGTTAAAAATATTTTAAAATCATGTAAACAATCCCAAGTTCCCTGGGAATGACCACTGGGAAATACTCAGCACACTTGGCTATTTTAGATCTTGCCCATCTACACTGTGTCTATTTCTACTTCCAAAAGCATGCTCCTTGTTTCTCTTTTATTAAAGAGAGCTAGGATTACTTTTGAGGAGACTCCCATAGAAAAAAGTGCTGTGCCTTTTATTTTAAAAAGTTCATCACTTCTTAAGTGAAGAAAATCACATGACTGCTGCTGGCCATACTAATTTGGGCTGCATTGAAGTGTAAGCTAAAACCTAAAACCTTGTCTCCAACCCTGAAGACCATTAGCAGACACAAACAAGTGGTGGCTTATGTGTATTTGTGTTCAATCCAGTGCTAGTTGTCTGTTTACAAAATATTCTTGGTTCCTTAAAACGACTTCCTGGAGCCTTCACACTGGGGTCGGGTTTCGGGTTTCGTAGCCAGCACACACAATGCCCTGGAATTTCAAAAGTCCTGGATTACCCACTCAGCCAAGCAAAGGGTGTGAGCGAAAACAAAGTAGAAAGAAAAAGGATTTCAACAAGAATCCTTTTGAGTTGTCTGTGCCTAGAACTTCCCTGAAGGACTGCTAGATGGACTTCATTCTTCAGGGAGGCCAAAGGTCACATTCTTCGTGTGTGTGTGTGTGTGTGTGTGTGTGTGTGTGTGTGTGTGTGTGTAAATTGGTTACTGAAGGCTTGACCTCCTCACTAGTTTCAGAACTGACTTTTATTTTCCATGGGTTTGTGGAAGACAGGCTGTCCACGGACAGGGTTTGGCTGGGATATGACTTGGAGTCTTCAATGGCCTGCCTTTGCCTTCCCTTGCCAACTGCAGGTGGAAATCACTGGATCATGCTCACATCTCATGCATCAAGGCAGCAATATGGCCATTTTCCTTAGTGATACAAAAATAACCAGCAGCAAAACTAAAGCCTAAGTATGTAAAAGTGGTCTTGTCTCTGGGAAACAGAGTTACGGGAGGAGGGTGGATCAGGGAAAGACTGTGTCTCTTTGTTTGTTTGTTTTTGTTTTTTTTTTTTGACTGTGTCTTTTTGGAAGCCCTGAAAGTAACTGCTTTTTGTGTTTATTATTGAAGACATTATATGTGTGACATCCATTAAAAATGAATCTATTTGAAATGTAAAAATTTGGATTTGTTTCTTTCAAAAGTTCTCACATGTCTTGTTCCTTTTTATCAAATATAATATCATTTTCACCTGTAATTTTTATGCCCCGATTAAGGTATTTTCCCCATGAATAAATGTTTGTATCTGGGCCCCCAGGGATTAGAAAAAAGGTCAAAAGCACTTTGTTATGATATGTTTTGTAGCAACACAGTAGTTGAATGAAGGGGAAAAGGGAGTCTGTGATAAGAAACAATGGAAAATGCTGAGCTTTTTTCATGAGTTTTTTTCAACTACTATAGAAAGAATTCACAACAGCCTAATAAAATTATTGCAATGTATTTTCTCCCAGTTTTATTTTCTCTTTAAAGCACTGTATCATTCTTTGGCCATATCTATGATATGTCATAAACCTGATTAAAGAGCATGCACTTGGATTCATACAGACCCTCCACTTGGTTCTATAAGTTCTTTCCACCTACACCTTTCCTAAAGGGCATTTCACACTAGCACCTGCCCCAACGGGGTGGGCATAAGAATTACATGGATGATTTATTTAAAGGGCTTCACACAGAATAAGCACGCAATACATTTTTTATTATTGATACGAAAAGCAAGTAATTCAGGATGCCTGTGTGGCTTAGTAGTTGAGGGTCTGCATTTGGCTCAGGTTGTGATCCCGGGGTCCTGGAATTGAGCCCTGCATTGGGCTTCCCTCAGAGAGCCTGCTCCCTCTGCATGTGTCTCTGACTCTCTCTCCATGTCTCTCATGAATAAATAAGTGAACTTTAAAAAAAAAAGAAAGTAATTTAATAATGAAGTTGGACAGACAAGAACTACACAAAACACATGGAATTACCATTATGTGGAGCAGGTACATTTTGCCAGATTGCCTGGTGTCACTGGGCATAACACCCTATGGGTGCCCAATGGAGAAAGCATCCCCATCCGTGGGTGAAACCTACCAAAGCACAAAAAGGTTCAGCATGAATCCAAATAACTTCATAAAACAATTGTGGCCTGCTTTCTAGTCTTACAGCCATAATTTTATCTGCTTACAAAATGGGGCCTACATAGCACTTGCCCAAATCCATATTTACCAAACCATTGAAAAATTATGTCCCTAAAGACAAGACCTTCCAGTAACTAGGACTCAAGGGAAGATTACTTTCTCTCTAACTTCTTTTTTCCTTCTGGTTTCGCAGATCAGCCCTGTGTTCTCTGGGGTTAGAAGACAGCAAGGAAAGGAAAATTGCCTCCTGTGGATCTGCTGTGCCTTCTGTTGAACCGGTTCACCACTTGGCTGTCCTCTCTTCCACCTCGGGCAAAACCACATGATGCTTCCCCATGTGTTCTCTGACAGGCTTCAGAGGACTGGGGCTCAGGGTGAGGTGCACAGCGGCAGTGACTGTCTCTGTGTCACACAAGCACACACTCATGCACATGTAGGCACACTCGTGCACATAAGCATGTTTGCTTTTAACAATAAGATGCATGTGTGTTGGTACTCCACCTGGAAATGCAAAGTCTAATTTTAGCCTTTTTTGACTTTGCCTTTAGGTTTTCCAGTAATAGAAGTCCCGTGTATCTGTTTATTAGAAGAAAACAAGTGCAAATAGAAAGTCGGAGGACAGGCCAGTGGGCCGTGGTTCAGGGAAGTGTAGGTCACTCACATATTTCTTGGGGCTTCTTTAATTGCAGAAACATTTGGTCCGAATAAGTCTGTGGTCGAAAATCGATTGCATCTTTACCTGATTACTTCTCTATGGTGCTTTAAGAATCTGAGTATCTAATCAGTAACAGAAACACTTCACATGTAAAAACAAAGTATTCCTACTACTTCACAAGAGCTGATTTCCAGTCAGGTTGTGTCCAAGTGGGGGGGTTGGTGCTGCCACCTGTCACCTTGCCCCTGTCCTGCCCTCGGCTGTCATTGTCTTTTCCTGCTCTCTTCCCAAGTTTTCAGGCTTTCTTGAGCTCTCACCACACCAGTCCTTAAGCCAGGAGTTCTCATTAGCCACTGCCTAATACCTTGGATGTACAGAGAGGAGACAAGAAGCTTTAATTTCATTCTCAATGTGACCAACTGCATTATTTGCAAGGGTTCAATGCAACGTGAAAATCTGAGGTCCCAGGATGGGTAGAGAAGTCACTCTCTCCTTTCTCAGGACTTCTGAAGGTCCCAGAGAATGACTTGGTACTCCTCGGTTGTCCTCATCCGACATACGCCTGTGTCCGGCATCCATGTGCGAGGAGCGTCAACTCTAATACTCTTCCCTCCAAAGCCAACAGAGGCTACCAGGTGCAGCAGAATTAAGTGCAAATCATAGGATAGTAGCAAAGAATGAAGATATAGAGCAGCTAGCCTCTCATAAGTCCAGTATCACTGTACTTGATATCAATTGATCATATCCATGTGAAGGGACCATGAAACAGGCCAATATTTTCCTGGCTATGAATTAGTAGTCTCTTTCCAGAGACACACTTTCTTCTGAGGAGAGTCCCTTATTTCCAATTTCTTTTCAATCCTGTTTAGCTTATCAAGTGTTTGACTTGAATATTTGATTAAGTAATCCTACACCCCATGTGGGACTCGAACTCAAGACTCCAAGATCAAGAGTCACATGCTCTTCCAACTGAGCCAGCCAAGGTCTCCTTGACTTGAATATTTGAGTCATATGGTGCCCCACGGTGTAAAGAAGGTTCCAAATAAATAAATAAATAAATAAATAAATAAGGTTCCTCTTCAATCCAGGACAGACAAGCTCATAAGACATTAAGCTGTGCTGTGGGAGGATAGTCATGACACAGAGGGAGGCAGGAAGGCTGTCCCTCTGAGACCAGGGATTGGTGGGGAAAGAGAAATTGGAGAGGATAGTGAAGCGGTCAATACTCTGCTCTGGTTTTCTCTTTCAAGATGTCAGCTCGGGACTTAGTTTAGCTGGGTAAGGAAAGGCTTAGAAGAAAAGGGGCTTCTGCTGCCTTCCTGACTTAGGGCTTGGGAATTGCTTCGACATCTTGGCCCCAGCGTAGATACCATCCAGGTCAAAGTAGACAACACCACAGAAGTAGGTTGCATGAGTTGTTCAGGGCTGCCATGACAAAGTACCACAGATTGTGTGGCTTAAAATAACACACACTTATTGTCTCATGGTCTAGAAGTCTGAAATAAAAGTATTTGTAGGAACATACTGTCTTGAGAACCTCTAGGAGTTAACTTTTCCTTGCCTCTTCTAGCTTCTAGTATTTTCTGACAATCCTCAGAGTTCCTTGACTTGTAGGTGTGTCACTCCGATCTCTGCCTCCATTGTCACCAGAGCCTTCTCTTTTATCATAAGGACATCAGTCATATTTGATTAAGGCCTATCCTACTCTAGCATAACTTCATCTTAGCCTAATTCTATCTGCAACAACCTTATTTACAAATAAGGTCCCATTCTGAGGTACTAGGGGTTAGGACTTCAACATATTGTTTTTGGAAAGGATACAATTCACAGAAATTAAGATTTGCTGTGTCAGTTTTGATTCCTATGTGGTAGACAGGGGGTAAAGGAAGTCCCAAAATTCCTTAATATAAGACTCAGGAGATAGCTGAACCTTGCCAAAGACCATTTACATTAAGAGATGAGTTCACCCTTCCGAAAAGACTATGGGAAGGCTTCTTGACAAGGCATGGTCTATGCGAGGCATCTGTGACGGGTGAGAACTATGGTAAGATTCAGGTGCTCAGAGAAGGTATAGGTTCTGGTGGTGAGGGAGACCAGACTTCATGCTAAACTACTGTAGCTTTCAATGCCAGATAGATAGGGACATCCCTCTGGAGACTAGAGGAGGCAAAGAACACCAATCCCAAGGATCTTGGCTCTTACCCTGCACCAAGAGATCCTATTAGTGCTCCAGCCTACCCAAAACTAAAGGGCTTAAAAGTAGATAAGGGACTGTTTCAACCATTGGATTGGATTGGATTCAAGGTCACTTCATAGACTTCAGGTTTACAATTACAAAATGGTACCGTGTCTATGTAGCTATCAGTCATCTGGTCAACTTATACTACCCTATGTGAGACAGTGAAGGGCACTTGCAGGTGGGTTAGGGCATGTCTTATACCTCCTGGGTGTATGCATTCACTCTTCTCTGCCTTTATAGGTCCATGAATTGAAAGGCTGAGAAACACAATTACAGTGTCTCCCGGAAACCAGGATTGATGAGAAGGCATCCAGAGCTCTGGCACAACCAAGACTGATGTTCTTACAGGAATTTCTTCTATGTAATATGTAGACTTACGGGTGTGAAAGTAGAATATAGCCAAGAGGGAAAGAAAGGAATGGTGATCAGAGAAGGTTGATCTGTGTGGACTTGAAGAAGGAAGGCTGAGCTGAAATGCTAACCAGGCAGCAGAGTGGTGGTCAGTAAAGTTGAGAGAAGGATCAGCAAACATATTGTTATGGGGCTAAATATTCCTACTGTGTAGACCCTGTGCTTAGGGAAGGTTAGGTCCTGTGCAACTGAACTGGACCATGCTCCATGATGATCCACATTCTCTGCACCAAGAACCAAGAACTGAAAATGTCCCAAAGGAGTTAAGATAGAAGCTCTAATAACTTTGATCCTCCATTAGTGGGAAAACCCAGCTTAATTGGCTGAGTCACAACTCATTAATATTCTTTAAATTTATCATATTTATTTTATTAGAATTTTAAAAATATCACAAATGTACTGCAATGTAATTATAGGCTGAATTTAAAAGTTTTAAATCCGACATTTCAGCTCCTCTTTCTTTTTCGTTTGTGAATACGTGCTTTATACACATCACCCACTATCTGTTAAGAAGCAGATAAAGAAGCATTTCCTGGTGATCTATTTCCCCAACATTCTTAGGAATAACCTCAGAAATTTTAACCTTGAAGAAAAATTGCGAAAACCTACAAGTGTCTTTAAATTGCAACTTGAAACAGAAAGCGTTTTGTATCCTTAAATACAGCATTTTCTGCCATGTGTGCCTCCTGGGTAGGGTTAGTCTCTGCACACATTGTTATGGAAATATTTCCTTTCCCTCACATTTTATTCTTAGTTATGTTCTTTTTGTTCAAACGTTTAAATTTGAGCTAGATTGGGGAAGAAGAGAATTATTATTTCTGACAAATGTTATTTAGAAAGAATGATTTCTTTTTTCCCAAGTATATGTAGGAAGTAAATTTATTTTTAAAAAAGGCACAAAGGCACCTCAGGCTTAGCAAATAAAAATATTTAAATATTTAAACATCTATTTATAGTTTATTATTTAAATGTACTTATTCCCCTGAATATCCTAGAGAGATAAGGAATGTTTATTTGCCCAGGAGGAGATATCCACAGGCGATATGTACATTCAGAACCGGGTTTAAAAATGCTTTTTTCAGAGTGATCCGAGGATCTTTTGCTACAGTATCACCTGAGATGCTTATTAAATATGCAGATTCCTGGTCTTCTATACAAGCTGCACAATTAGAACCTTGGGAATAGAACCAGAAAACACACGTTAAAAATAAACCCAAACAACCCAAACCTCCTCTCTTTCTGCCTCCAGTACATTCTAATGCAGGAGTTAGCCATAATTTTATGGAAAGGACTAAAGAGTAAATATTTTGGGGTTTAGTGGACCACACTCTCTCTGCTGCAACTCCTAACTCCATTATTGTAGCACAGAAATGGATAGAGACATTCTATAAACCATTGAGATGGCTGAGTTCCTATAAAACTTTGCTCATGTCCATTTCCTTTTGATTTCATAAATGTCCAGTGTCATGAAATATCATTCTTCTTTTGACTTTTAAAAAACAATTTAAAAAAAGCAACAACCATTCTTAGCTCTGGTGCTCCACACTGCAGTTTGCTAACCCTTAAAGTTTGAGGGTGGTTTTACCCAAAATGATGGTGAATGATGTAAATGATATATAAGTATTTGTCCCGAGCGCAAGATAGTTATGGTATCTTCTACTTCAGAGAGAAGAGCACCTTGGTTCTTTCTGTGTAGTCACACTACATTTTTAGCAAAAGGCTAATAACTTCAACTAATCATTTGTATGTGTTCAGTTCTAACAGCTCTTATGAATGAATAGCAATATTTTCTTAACCTATATACCAAACACATTAAAATAAGTGACTACTGTCTCATGTCTTATGCCTTTTTAAGCAGAGGGTAAAAGAAAGTAATACCATGATTGTGGGCTGATGATCTGGACCAATCCATTCTTGTGTTGTCACAGGAGTAGTGAAGGGGCACTATTCCACACTAACACTTTTTGCTCTTTTCTGCTACTATCACTTCAAAAGACTATAACAAACCATTGTCCTCTGGATTCGTGTGTAACAAGATGGCTTATTGAGAAGCGCCTGCGTGGCTCAGTTGGTTAAGCATCTGCCTTCGGCTCAGGTCATGATCCCAGGGTCCTGGGATCCAGTCCCGTGTTGGGCTTACTGCTCAGTGGGGAGTCTGCTTCTTCCTCTCCTTCTGCCTCTCCCTTCATTAGTGCTTTCTCTCTCTCTCTCTTATAAGTGGATAAAATATTAAAAAAAAAGATGACTCAATGAGATACTAATTTTCCCCGTTTCTTTCTTTTTCCCACCTGCAAAGAGAAAAACCTCATTGATGTTTCTATTATGAAACCTGAAGCAAAAGTTACCTGTAGACACCCAATCCTGGTCTTATATTCTAAAACCTTTGTTTACTAAGAGGATGATGTTGGTTTGTTCTAGACAGAAGGGGAAAGGAGATACTGTTCTTGCACGGAGAAGAAACCAAAGCAAAGTGGGATGAGAGATTTGCAGAAATGGAAAGGTGAGTTCATTTGGACCACCATCTCTTCTCCCTTGTAGGATGCAGGGAAAGGGGATAATCTGGAAGAGAATGGATATACTGAGCATCTCAAGAGGATGACCTTACCACCAACCCTGACCCAAATCCCAGAACCTAAGCTTGACCCCAAAGAGATGGCCAAAGAATCCTGCTGCATTAGACAATGAGCGTATCACTGGTGACCAGACTGAACAGATGGCCAGAAGAATGCTTGGACTGTACAAACCTTCATCTTCATACAAATCTGGAAGCAGATAGTGATAGAGCATCACCACCTTGGTGAAATCTAGGAGTTAGATTTAATAATATTGGAATAAAATTCATCTTAACAAGTATTTATCAGTTGAGTAGAATTTAGATTTTGTTTATCTACTTGTGACAATTTTTTTGACATAAATCATATCTGCATCATTAATTCCATATCGGCAATCTCAGAAATTTCAGCAATAATAATCAATTTGAGTAGGGGGATTTATTTCAGTTACTGTGAGAAAAGACAACATTTATGCAACAAGGCTTAATAATATGAACAACCCAGAATAAGAAAATAGATTCTGATCTGATTCTAATATTTCTATGATATTAAGTGCCACTATGAGGTACAACTGGGAAAAGGAAGAGTAGATAGTTGACAGTTCAGTAGGGATAATGATCTCTTAGCAATGAAGGTACTATACAAGATTCCTGCATAGGTGAAGCACAGGTGAAGTTGAATGAATGGTAAATTATTTAAGAAATAGTTGGACCACCGGACTTTTCATCCATTTCGGTTTATTAAATTAGCAATTGCTAATGTTTGACTGAGGAGATTAAATTTTCTCACAGAGATCAGCTAAGGCAAGGATGAGGTTGCTGGTGTAATAGGTAAATGATACTCATGCTGTTACTCTTTAGTCTTCTCTACAGAGCACACCTTCCAAACTTCCTTTGCCACTTTGTAATTACAATGTCATAAAGAATTCATCAATACTTTTGCATGTGAACAGGTTTATAGATACATGGGAAAGGCATTGTTCCATCAGCAGACAATGCGTGAGTAATATGGGAGAGGGTGTCCAATGGTGACCCATGTCCTCTGTAGCTCAGTCAAGCTGCCAAGCTCTAGACTTATTTCCTCTCTTATTGTCTGTGTGATCATTGCCACATAAACAAACCATTTAATTTCTTGGGTCTTCAGATTTTGTCATTTGTACATGCAATATTAACCATATCACCGGTTTCTGAATCTAGCTTATCAGGATCACCTAGGTCTTAAAAAACAGTTTCTCCTGTCTCATTTCCCAAAATTCTTGTTCAGTGTGCAGTGATGAATGATCCTTACCTAAGGAGTGGTCTGGGAGGTAAGCATGTGACTCTTGATTTCTGCTCAGTCATGATATGGAGCCCCAAGTCAGGCTCCACTAAGATTCTCTCTCTCCATCCCCCTCTGGCCCTCCCCCTAGCTCATGCTTTCTCTCTCTCTCTCTCTCTCTCTCTCTCTCTCTCTTTAAGATTTTGTTTATTTATTCATCAGAGGCAGAGAGAGAGGCAGAGACGTAGGCAGAGGGAAAAGCAGACTCAATCCTAGGACCCCAAGAACACAACCTGAGCCAAAGGCAGATGCTCAACCACTGAGTCACCCAGGTGCCCTGCCCTCGTAGTTTCTTTAAAAAAAAAGAAAAAAGAAAAGAAAGAAAAGAAAAAGTGGCCTGGCCTTTGCTCTCTGATACTGAGATGTGATTTCTAGGCACCTGGAGTATCCTGCCTGATAGGCACATCCTTGTCTGCCTGGGACATTGGCCACTGGACAGTCTGACAATGTGCTTATGATGGGTACCTTGGTGGGCAAGCAATATTAATTTTGACTTTTGGAGGAGCTGGAGAAAAAAGGCATTAGCCCAAACCTCCAGGAGGGGCAAGCAGTGTGTGATGGGGTCCTCACAAAAACCCGGGACCCTAGAAGTCTGGGTGAGCTTCCCCAGTAGACTTATAATGAAGGGGCAGTGATGTGTCCTGATTCCATCCTCTAGCCTTCTTCCTCTGACTGTTCTAGTTCACATCCTTTGCCTGCAAAAAAAAAAAAAAAAAAAAAAAAGTGACCATGAGTGTAGCCTCAGTGAGTTCTATGAGTCTTTTTAGTGAGTTATTGAACCCAGGGGTGAGTGTGGAGATCCTTGAATTTGTAGTCAGCTGATGACAACAAAGGTGGTTCCTGCACTTGCTGCTGATGCCTGAGGTAGTGGCAGTTGCGTGGGGACTGTTTTCTCAGACGTTGAGGTCATCCTCTCATTGCATTTAGTACATTTGAAAGGAGTTAGAAACTGTTAAAAAGAATTTGAAGGACACTACTAGACTATATTATATTGAGGCCTTTGCAGATCTAGACTTTATTTCTAGACTTTGGCTTATGCACTTGCATAGTATTTGATCTCAAGGGCAGAAAGTCGAGTGATCCCGATGCTCCTTACTTCATGGATCACTACTATTCTTGGGTTTGTTGTAATTCTCCATTTCACTGATTTACCCTCCTATGTATTTTCTTTGTTTCCACCTCTTTCCTTTGAATTATCCTCTTGTTCTTTTTTTTCAACTTCTTAAATTGCTTAGCTTATTTATTTTCCAACTTTCTTGCTCGCCAAGTAATTCATCACAAGCTACATGCTGTTTTGAATGCATTGCACACATTTTGACATGTAGAATTCTACTGTTCAGCTTAAATATTCCACAATTTCTCATGTAATTTATTCTTTAACTCCAAACTCCTCTAGTAATAATCTCTTGTATTCATGTATGTGGAACTTTGTTTAGTCTTTTTGTTGTTGTTGCTATTGATTTCCAATTTTGCTAAACTTAAAATCAGAGATCTTGGGTCCTTGTTGCCTAAATGTATTATGTCATTAAAAATAGCAAAATGGTGATTTTGTGATTCTCATTCCTTCTGCATTTATTAGCTGGAAATCTTCCGTAGGAAAGACATGTCCCTCAGTAGCCATTTTCTTACCCTGAAATAGAACTAGCAAAAATAATTCAGAATGGATATTTGATTTTCTTACCTTTATCAGTTTTCAGAATCATGGGCTAGCATCCTAGCAACCTCCAGTGGTGACCAACCTGTGTATTTTAATACCAAGATCTTGTGCACATAAATATGCTGGAAGCATCTCCATTTGTTATCAGGACTCTTTTTCATGTTCCAGTTTCTCCCTTTATGGCCAACAGAAGCATCTTAGGTGAGTTCCTGTGTCCTTTTAGTAGATTTGTTAGTCCTTGATAACTTCCTTACTTTTTGGCATAACAAAAATTTATGCCAGAAAGATACAAATGTATGAACTTTCCACCACAGACCTGGCATCAGCTGTAGGTCTATGTGCCCAGGCTCCTTTCATGGGAATTATTTTGGGAGAGCACAGGTGAGGGCCAGCAGGGCTCGTAGGTTCCTGGCTCCTAGTCTGGAACATATATACGGTTTGTAAAACCAGGCATATCATAAAACTGTGGTGATATTTCCAATTTAAATGCAATATTACTATTTTATGTTATTTGCTCAGAAATTTACTTCTTTCCTTCTCCCAGAGATAACCAGCTTATTATTTATCCTTACATTGTTTCTTTTTTTTTTTTATGATAGTCACACACAGAGAGAAAGAGGCAGAGACACAGGCAGAAGGAGAAGCAGGCTCCATGCACCGGGAGCCTGATGTGGGATTCGATCCCGGGTCTCCAGGATCACGCCCTGGGCCAAAGGCAGGCGCTAAACCGCTGCGCCACCCAGGGATCCCCCTTACATTGTTTCTTTTGAAAAAGTATATATTGCCTTCCCTCTTACTTACTGAAGAGTTTGTAAAAAGTAATCACTGTCAGAGCACCTGGATGGCTCAGTTGGTTAAGTGTCTGCCTTGAGCTCAGGGTCCTGAGATCCAGCCCCGGGTCAGGCAGGAGTCTGCTTTGCCCTCTCCCTCTGCCCTTCCCCCTGCTCATGCATACCTATTCTCTCTCTCCCTCTCTCAAATAAATAAAATTAAAAAAAAAATGTTACCCCTGTCTCTACTTTGCCTCTTTCATTAACAATATAGCCTAGAGATCTTTCACTCTCTAGAGCTCCTCTGTAGTGCTTGTTATACTCGGTCACATGCTTCCCATCTTGGGGATGTGTTAAGTTTTTCAACGTTCTGTTAGTGGTCACCTGGGTTGTCTCCAGTATGTTGCTATGAGACATAAATGCTGAAAAGGTACCCTGTGTGAATTTCATTTTGTATTTTTGTCACTGTGTCTTTGAGATAGATTTTTAAGGAGTAGGACTGCTGGGTCAGAGTTAATTCATCTAGAGCTTTTCTATAAAGAGACAAATCCTTTTCCAAAGCGTTGAATGATTTTGCATTGCCACCCACAGCATACAAGCAAGCACATTTCCCTGTGGTCTCACTAATAAAATACATTGCCAAATATTCAGATTTTTACGGGGCTTATAAATAATGTACAGTATCTCAGTGAAGTGTAATATACTTTCTTTTCCCTACGAGCAAGACTAATTAACTTTTTTGAGTTATCTCTTTCTTCTTAAATTTTGTTAGTTGTTTCTTTATATTATGTGAGGCAATGTTTTCAGGCCAATAAATGTTTATAAAATAATATCCTAAGATATGTTATTTTATTATTCAATGTCAGCTATGACATTTTTGCTTTGAGTTTTATTTTTCATGATATTAAAGTCGCTGTCTTGGCTTTCTTATGGCTTACCTCTGTCTGGTTATATCTTTCTTGATCCCTTGATTTACAATCCTCCTGGATCCTTTGGTTTTTAACTGTGTCTCTTCTAGACAACAAATTGTTCAATCTGTTATATTGGAGGATCCCGAGTCTGAGAATGTCTTGATCACAGAATGAAAGTATTCCTGTAAGTCTTATAGCCAGATTTACTATGGCATTTTTTGTGTTTTTTTTTAACCATATATTTAATTTTTTCTCCTTTTCTGTTCTTTAATAGATCAATCTTTTCTTCTTTTGGTTTAAAAATTATGTTTTATTTTTGTGCTATGGCAAGCACTCCTTGATTTTTAAGGGCCCATAGTTATTTACATTTTTTTCATGAATTTTTAGACTGTTCATTATCTGTGTCTGTATCCTTAAACAAAACAGAACCAAGCAATTAAAACTGAACTCTAGCCTGGTCTTTTACTTCCAAACTCATCCTTTCTCCTTACCTGCTTTTCTGCCTTTTTCCCTAAATAGCACACAATAGTAAGTTATTTATTCATCTGTAACTACATACATATGAAATATATATATATATCACAGAACCTAAATTTATTTTCCCTTATTTATATTTTTGAAATATTTATTTATTTGAGAGAGAGAGAGAGAGAGAGAGAGAACTTGCACATGAGAAAGAGAGAGAGCACAAGTGGGGAAGAGAGACAGAGGGAGAAGAACAGGCTCCCCACTCAGCAGGGAGCCCAATATGGGACTTGATCCCAGGAACCTGACTGAGATCATGACCTGAGCTGAAAGCAGATGCCTAATGGACTGAGCCACCCAGGCTCCCCCTATTTTCCTTATGTCTGAGTTGTTTCTTTCAGGAAAGTTTTGTCTACTGAAACTTCTGTGGATGCATATGATTGATAAAATAATTCAATGGAAAAATTCTAGTTTCAGTGTTACCAAAACTACTTGCTCCATTGTCTTCTAGCATCTTGTGTTGCTGATGAGAAGTCTGATTGCAGCCTGATTCTAACTTCCTGGTAGGTGATCTGCCTTCTTCTTCTGGAAGCTTTTAACCTGACAGGCAGCAATTACCTGCCCTGGGTTCTGACTGAGGAAGAAAGCCTCACCAAGAAAATGCTCTCCCTCAACATATCCCTGTCACACTCCTTGACCACTTCTGTCTGGGCCACCATTTCCTGCACTCCCCAGAAACAACCACCTTCTCTCTTCTCAGGGCTGTCTCATGGCTTTCATGTCAGTGTCTCACACCACCTGACTTTGCCTCATGTATGTGGATCTCCAAGCTGAGCCTGGGGGAGAGGGCTGGTAGCCCCCCATTTGCTTGACATCGTGACAGGAGCTGAAGCAGCCCCAATTTCTAAGTGAGATTTTTTTATTTGAAACATTTAGCCAGTAGTCCAGTGTGTGCACATGGTTCTAAACTCAACATATATCACTTTATACAACTTCCAAGCTATTTTTATTGTTGTTCCTAATGCTATTACTTGATTCTTTCAATATTCCAAAAATCTACATCTATTTCCTTGACACATGATAATTGCATATTTATAGCATAGACAATCAAGCTTTTGTTGTTACTAAAAATATTTTTTAATCAGTTTGGTTGTTTTCTTTATCATTGTGCCAGATAACAAGCTACATTTTTTAAAAAAGATTTTATTTATTTGTTTGTTTGTTTATTTATTTATTTATTTATTTATTTATTTATTTATTTATTTATTTTGGAGGGGAAGGAGCAAAGGAAGAAGGGAGGGGAAAGAAGCTCAAACAGACTCCCAGTCAAGCATGGAGCCCCATGCAGGGCTCGGTCCTACCACCCTGAGATCATGACCTGAGCTGTAACCAAGAGTCCTGAGCTTAACCACCCAAGCCACTCAGGTACCCCACAAGCTACATTTAATACATTGAATCTGATTTTGAAAAAATTAGAACTTTGGCCATCTGATCTGGGTGTATATTCTTGATTTATTATCAATAAGCAAAGGAAAACCTCTCAGTGGTTTTGGTGAAAGGAGAATTTATTTCCACTTCATCCAGATCACACTGATTCCCCACAGAGCTGTTCATACATTCCCAATCATTTTCTCCAGGCAAGCCTTTGGGCTGGAACATTATGCCCTAAAATTTTTTTAAGTGATGACAGAGATGTCTTGCAAACTGCAAGTCAAAAGAAAGAGTCTGCTGTGACATCCAGCATAGATCCAGAATAGAAAATGTTTGAAGTCACTGATCTTCTACACTCCTTTCCATATGTAGGGAACACAGATGTGAGAGCAAAAGCAGGGAGATTATTACCTATAAATTATCAGGAAGAATTACTAGTTTTTGAAAATTTGATTTAAATATCCCATGTTTTGGACTCCTTTCTTATACTTTCTGTCCATCTGGCTGTCTCAAATCTGAAAAATAATTTTAACAAAAGAGAGCCTAACATGGGAAGGAGAAGCTCCCTGGCAGAGGGAACCATGATCCCTGAGGGAGAAAAGTAGTAAATGGAGTAAGAATACTGGAATCAAAACATCTGTTTGAGAAAACACAGATAATTCAACCATAAGAACAGGGGTATATGTGAAGCAGCCTGGCCACAATGATGAATTTTAACTAGGTCTCTGCAAAAGTAAAACAAATTCTTTGATGAACTTCAAAGTTCTCAACTTTGTATCTATGTGTGTAAGTGTGTGTGCTTATATATATATATATATATATATATATATATATATATATATATACATGCACTACCAAGGCTTTAGTGTACTTTTGACTTCTCTTACTAAATCAGGTTGTGTTGATCACATGCTGACTGAAGGCAGGAAGCTGATCCAGAAGCATCGTGCATGGCCAGCACAGAGTCTAGACTCAGAGATCTGCCAGGACCACTGATACATGGCACACGAAGAGCTCATTACAGAATGTGTGCAGTTCCTACCTTAAATGCAGTGGATGCTCCAGGAGGAATGCTTCATGCTTTGGTATCAAAATTTTGCCGTTATTTAATAGACAGTAATTAATTAAAATTATTGGTTTCATTTTTTGGGTATGTGCTGCCAAAGTGAGCATTTGATTTCATTTTTTGCAAATAGCTTTAGGTGTACAAGTAATACATAATAGCTGTAGAAATCTGGGGGGAAATCCCTGAGAACTCCACAACCAAGAGATAAATGCTGTTTAGGTTTTGTGGACATCATCCCCAATATTTTTTTCTGTATGTTTTATAAATCAGATTATATATATGGAATTCTCTATCCTACTTTTGTTGATTATATATCCGTTTTCCAACTGTACCAATTACTTCATAATATAATTTCCTATGGCTGTGTAATATTCCATTTTATGAATGTGTTGTATTTTACTTTCCCTGATGCCTTTTAATTTTGAGACATTATTGTTTAGGGAGTTTTCACCAAGCATGGGGTTTTAACCAAGAGGGAATAATTAATTTAACCCTTTTTGATATGTCATTTAAATTATTTTGGCTTTTTTGCTTCTTAAAAGGGGGTCAATTATACATGTATGACATCTACTAAGATAGCAAAACCTGCCCAGGAGAAAAGGTTGAAGATGATTATTACAACCAGATGAAATTACTTCAATTACCTTGTTTAACTTTTAACTTAGAGTTCAATTTATTTAAAATTTTTTCAGTATTCCTAGGGCTTGTCTAGAAATGGCCCCACTGTTACATTTTGTTTTACTCTGCTAGAGTGTGTATTTATGTTCATGTGATCATGTATGATTGCCAGGTTTTAAAACTTTGCTTTAAGCTGAAATATTGAAGCTTTTATTTTGAGGACCCAATGATTTATTATCCTTAGAATTTCATTTGAAATACAATTAAGAAATATTGGAAAAGATCATCTATCTTGAGTCATGATGTCCTTCAACATCAATGGCAGATTTTCACTTATAACAGTAACAAAATTAAACAACTATTTTCCCTAATATGTTATGTATACAAAATAAGACCACATTTCTTAGAACACATTCTTTTACTCATGAAAATCTAATCATCCATATACATGTTTTCTGGAAAATACATTGTATCGATCAGGATTCAATCAGAGAAAAGAACCAAAGGGGGGTGGGAGAGAAAGTAGAGAGACACAGATACAGATAAAGGGACAGGTGGAGAGAAAATAGATATTTTTCTTTATTGAAAATACATTTATTGCATTTATTTAATTTATTTCAATGGCTTACACCATTGTGGGAATTATCTAAGTAAGTCTGAGGTCCATAGGATGAAAGTCAGGAAGGGAAGATGATGAGCAGACTGTTATCCATGAGTTTGAGCTAAAGCATGGAGTCATCAGGCTCAGTGAAGCCCTAAACCCTCTTTATTTTTTAGGGGCTTACCTGATAAGGTCAGACCCATCTAGGATAACTTCCCTTTTGATTAACTTAAAGTCAAATCATTGGGGATTCTAATCATATCCACAAAATCCCTAGATTCGTGTTTGTTTGAATGACTGAGGACTGTATTTTAGCCTACCCAATTTGCCATATCAAAAAGCCATCACATATGAGGATAAAATATAGTTGAGTTTTAAAGTCCAATTTTCAATGCTTATTGAAAAAGGTTTGACAGTCTTGTTTTTTTGTTTGTTTTGTAATTTGTTTTGAGCTGAAAGAGTTAACAAAGATGGACAGCGTGACTTTTAACAATTCATTATTTGTCTTCAGTGTGTTGGGTTTGCATGATATGTATAGTTAGAAATACACGAATTTTGTATACTTTTGCTCCATTAGTTATTGACTACAACAGTTCTTCTTTAAGCTTTCAGCCACCATTTGCATTAATATTAATATTTAATACAATTATGGCTAATATTATCCTCTGAATGCTTTTATATAATAATAGCTTTGCATTTATACAATGCTGCTCTTCCAAAGAGCTGTGAGTGCTTTGTCGACAGTGAGCCAAATTTCTTCCCCTGAGTAAGCTATTCTCCATCTACCCCTAGAGAAATATTAACACTTGAGAACAGGACCTTGATTTGTGCTTATAGCAGAAATAAAGTAATCAGTGTTCTTAAAGGATAAGATACTTCTCCAATAGGTCCTGGGAGGATTATTTAGTGTTTTAAGCACTTCACAAAATATCGTATGGAATCGTTCTTTGTTACACTTGTGAAACTGAACACAGAACATTGGACATTGTGAAAGTCAGTATTTTTGAATGATGGATAAGCTGTAGCCAGAACAATCCACTGTTCAGTTCAGTGGGATTTTCCAATGGTTTTAGAAACGAAGTGGGTGTAGTTTGGTTAGGATATCAGCTTTCTTATTATGTACACAAAAGATAATTTTTATAACCAGGAGGAGGAAAGTTCTTGGTTGTAAAGATTGGGATAGCCTAAGTACTTTCTTTTGGCTAGAAAAATAAGGACCATCTATTGTGTTTGGACTAAGATACAATCAGTGAAATGTCCCAGGGGACAATATCATTCTATTAAACAATAAGCCAAGCAGATGATACCATACAGAAAATACTCTGATGAGGGGTCATGAAATCTCCTGTTGGCTTTGTCCCTAAATAACTCTGTAGTATGAGCAAATCACTTAACTTCTGTTAAGTTGTCTGTTTCTTCATTTACATGGTTAGGAATTGATCTAATGACATTGTTCAACCTGTTTGTGTCTAAAACTCCAGGAAAGAGGAGATCAGACATCTTGAGGGTTGCAAAAATTACCTTGTAAAAGGGTACAGGCATTTTTATTTGATATTAGAAACGCTTCAATTTTTTTGTCCTTAAATGCTAAATAATTTCTATACTTTATCAGAGCAAAGACATAGCATCCAATGGACAAATTTACTGTTTATTCTAGACAACATGGTGATTTCAGCTGGTTTTATATATTCTAGTATAATTTAAAAACTTAGTCAAATTATCTTATAGCTTTCAACTTAAAATGATAAGTTTAAAGCAATTGCTTAGCTACATTTAAAAGATTGCAATCTCAGGCTAATCTTGTGGATTCTCTTGGACGCTAAGTCTCTTGAACATTGATTGCAACTACTCTAAATATCAAATACATGGGTTGTTATTCCTAAACTTAACACAAAATCCTCACACTGTGAATTTGATTTATGTCATCAATATACTTAATTCTAAACCTTCCTGGGTTATTTATAGTACCTATTAATCTTTTATGGAAGTGATTTCCTATCCCAAGTAAATTGGGTTATATCATTGACAGGCTGAATTTGTGTATTCAGAGATTCTGGCTGGAGTAGGAGATCTGCAGGGGTAGTCATCCAGGATGACTTTTCTCCCAATTGTGAGAGACAGACAGACAGACAGACAGAGCTTTTCTGGAATGGTTTTGAAGTGGAACTGGGCTGTCAGGGGCAGGGACTACACTTCGACTTGAATCTGCAACATCTCCAAGTCCCAGCCTATGTGAGTCTGCAACATGTCTAGGCTACTTCATCCTGCATGTGGAAGCAACTAATGATGAATGCTAAACAGCATTTACTGTTTGGTGTTATTCTGAATTTCCGACCTACTCACCGCTATTTAGAAGTTACTGAATTTGACTTTGCTCAGCTCATGTGTTTGTATCCATCGATGGCATAGACATAGCTTCTTCATTCATTGTGATGACAGAACAGATTTTTACTATGAAACATACGGTGCCATTTGAACCCAACCCCTTCAGGTAAGGGGGACAAATGTATTAACATGATAGTATTTCCTTCATTATTATTTCTAACCTGGTTTGTTGAGTTTATTATTTTTTGAAGGTTTTATTTATTTATTCATGAGAGACACAGAGAGGCAGAGACACAGGCAGAGGGAGAAGCAGGCTCCCTGTGGGGACTCAGATGTGGGACTCGATCCCATGATACTGGGATCATGCCCTGAGCCAAAGGCAGATGCTCAACCACTGATCTATTCAGGTGCCTCTAGTTTGTTGAGGTTAAAGGATATTCCTAGGAACAAATATAGTAGCTATGAGATACATGGCAGGTCTTGTTTAACTTTCATTAAAGGAAAAACTATTCATTCTGACTTTTATTTCACACTATCGGAGTTGTACGATAAATAGTGATATTTCTTTATTTCTATACCTCAAAGCGTTTGCTCCAGGATCCCTCGGAGCTAACAGAAAGAAGCATTCTAGTGACAATGAAGTGAAATGTGGGCTTTGAAATGGTAAGTTCTGTTGCTTGCAGAGGCCAGCTGGGCAGGCACCTGAGGTAGCTCTCTGGGCTCACTCCCCTGGCTCATCCTATAGATCTGGCCACTTGCTTAAGGGACTGAGTCTTGGGGTCATGAGAGCTGCCCCTGGGCAGTCAGAGGTCCACTGGGAAGGGATCGCTTTACCAAGTTGCCTTCCCTGCAAGCCCAACCCTCTTCTTCCTGCATCTGGGCACTACAAGTCTTCCCTCCTCTTGTGCTAAGGAAGCTGGTATGAGCCTCTTAGCTCCTGGCCTCCAGCTCCCCGAGGAGTCTAGGCTTTTCCAAAAAGTCCGGGCTGGGGAGGCTTCTGAGTTCCTGGAAGCTTCTGTCTTGTCCCTAAAAATCACACACACACACACACACACACACACACACGCACATATACACTCAAGGCAAGGCAACGTAAAGTCCTTACTAACATTTTGGGAGGGAAAGAAAAATAACAATAAGATAAAGAATAAATAGAAATCAGTAAGTCAACAAATTTTCTCGTAACATGTATTTAGAACTATTATCATAAAATATATATTTTATATATTTATGTAACTATAAATATATTTTATATATTTATGTTTCATATATGTTATGAAACATATATTTATGTAACTATGAAATATATTAAATATTTTATGTGCCTTTATTTAAAAAAATTTTTTTTTAAATTTATTTATGATAGTCATATATATAGAGAGAGGCAGAGACAAGGCAGAGATAAAGGCAGAGGGAGAAGCAGGCTCCATGCACCGGGAGCCCGACATGGGATTCGATCCCGGGTCCCCAGGATCACGCCCTGGGCCAAAGGCAGGCGCCAAACCACTGCGCCACCCAGGGATCCCCTATGTGCCTTTATATACACACCATATTTAATCTTTGTTGTGCCTTGTCAAGTAAGGGAAGAAGTTAATAATCCCTGTTCTGCCGATGATAAACCTGGGATGCGAGGAAGTTAAGTTCTTGTCTTATTCTCACAACTTGAAGTATGTATGTCCATGTGCATGTGTTCTCAATGGTGGTCGCACATGAGAACAACAGGGAAGCCAAGATATGACTCCCATGCTCAGGACTTGCCTTAGGTGAATTAAATCCAAGTCTCTGGAAATGGTTTTGCCTTGCTGTCTGCTTTTAGGTTTCCAGATGATCCTTACATGCAAGCAGGGATGAGTATAAGAATTGAACTTAAAACATAGGTTTTTCTCCTTTCAAATGCCCTGTTTTTAATGTCATAGCACAGTAATTGTTTGAATCTGGCTACTGAGGATGTTAATTCTTTCTGGCTCCATGAAGTGGAGGGAAATGTCTTCATCAGGCATTTCTCAGAGCACTCGGCCATCCAAGGAAGGACCAAAGAGGAACTGCCTGGCATCGAGAAGTAGGCAGGGGAAGGGCAGATGTCCGTGCTCCTGGGGGTCCTGCAGATCCACTTCCTTCAGGCTGGCTGCACAAAGTAAGTGCCCCTAAGTGGTGTGGTGTCATGAAGCCTAGGGAATTTCAAGTCTGCAGGCATGAACCCTGCTCGCTGAGCTCCACAGTGTTACCCTGCATCCTGGGTAAGAGGTAAAAGGTCTAAGAAGATGACAACAGAGTTCTCCAAGGACAGAATGGATTATCTAGGGAGGTGGTGAATATCTATTTACAGAAGGTTTATGTATGAGTTGGATGACAACGGGGTATGAACTGACTGATTAATTAATTAAGCAAGTATTGACTAAGTGTTTTCTGCAGGCCAGACACTGTATTTTGCACCGGGGATTCAGTAGAACTATAGCGTGTATCCTGGGCACTAAATTCTAGTTGAGAAAAACAAATTCTGGTGGGGAGAAACTAGTAAATAACAAAATAGTAATATATTTTGTTATATTTAATATAATATTGGTATCCACTTCAACAGAGGGAATTGGCAAGTGCACTTCACTAGGATGATGAATACTGTTCTTTTCAGGACAGCGAGGATTCCAAGTTTCTCTCTGCTATTAGGCTTCTTTGTCATCACCATCATTATTTATATCACCTTTGTCTCACCAGCATCTATGTAGTACATGCGGAGGGATCACAGAGGGAAGAAAAGCAAAGCGATGATTTCTTGCTCTGTGCTTGCTGCATTATTTACAATGCAGGTTTTTAGGGAGGACGGAGATCTATCGTTGCGTGATGAGCGAGCAGCATTCTGTTGTCTGCAAGGCTAGTTTCCTGGCTTCAGGGCTCTAGGCTTTCCATTTGGGTGACTTGATTTCCCTCCTCAGTCAGCTGGGAAAATATATTTAGCAATTCAGTTTGAACTCCTTTAAAATGTACCTGCTTTATCGAGTGAAAGATGAGAATCTTATTTACCCAGGAGAAAGGTCAGATGATTAAGGGAAAAACTATGTAAAATATGAGCTTTCAATCCTTTTGAGGCTTGGTTTTTAAAACTTACGATCTATGCATAATGGTAGAGCCACTTTCACAGAGTATGCGGAAGTTGATGGCTGTAAGGGAGTTCATAACAAAAGTCTTTGTTTATAAAATAGAGATTTGATCAGGAAAGAGGGAAGACTTGGAGGGAATGGTCTCAAAATGAAAAAGAAAGAACCACCAAAAAAGGCAGCGAGTAAAGAAAATCCCTTGAGGCAGTCAGGTGTGAAGGGGTCTTCTAGACTCAGAGATAAAAAGCAGACTGGTTTCTTATTACTTTAATTGCTTCCTGCCTGCTTGGGTCCCTAGTTGAGAGTAGAGTCAGGGGATGGGAAGGAGAGAAAGCACATTCTGGAATGATAAGGACAGGCACACTGAGAGAACTGCCATCTAATTAGCGTGAGTGGCCTTAATTGGAGAGTGGATCTAGGGTGCCCAATGGAGAGAAAATCTTTGGTGGGTGTAAGAAGCCCAGAGTGCCCCGAGAAGACAGGGCGGTCTAATGTCCCTTGAAGGCTGAGGGTCCCTGGAAGCGCTGCAATCCTAATATCCAACTTCACACCTGGTTAGGGGGATACTTTGCAAAGACAGACAGGGATGATGGCTACGTGAAGCTCTATGCTAGAGTGAGCAAAGCCTGGAAAATGGACATCTCACTTGAGCATTTAAAGAAATCAGAGTCTGTAAATGCACTTAATGTAGTTTTCTTTGATTTCTAGCCTATTTAATAATTAGACCATATATATAAGATCAGTGAATAAAGATCTCCACTAGTTGATTTCTTTATCACTCTCTGGTTAAAAGCTTGGTGGTCAGGCCAGTCCAAGGAAGGAAGAAGCATCCCCTGTGCTCATCTAGGGGAGGCCTGTCCTTTGATGAGGGACATTAACTCTCAGAGTTAAAACCACTACCTAAGCTGTAATGTGGCCCTTACCAATGTTGTTTTACAGTGCTAAAAAGCAATTCGGGGAAGAATCTTTTATTCATTCAGCCAATAATTGGGTCTACTGGGGGCCAAGCATTTGCAGAGAACTGAGGGTCGAGAAATGTGGGACACTCTGCCCTTCCGAAGCTCAAGTGTGCAGGAGAAGCCTGTGCAAAGGGCTCAACTCAAGATAGTATTTCAGAAAGAAATGGTTTGGGGTCCAGCCTGAGACACCCGATGGAAGTTATGGGAAGAGGTGTGAGCTGCTTTCCTCACCAAAGTGAATTTATTTACAGATTTTCAGATTTATTTAGTTTTAACGATTTTTAGGGAAAAACTTTTCTCAAGCACATGTGGTAGAAAGAGGGTGAGTTTTACAGCCTCTCCGGGACTCAGATGCGCATTTGACAGGTTGTTTACCTCTTCTGAGCTTCAGGGAGAAGTCCACATCTGGAACACAGAGACAGCTGGCTGCTCTCAGGAGTAGCGGAGGTTAACGCAGGTAAGGCGCACACAGGGCTCGGTTAATAGTTCGCAGCTATGATTATAATGTTGGGGGAGGAGCTCCAGACACACCTCTTGTCCAGCACTTCCCCGTCCCCATCCGGTGATGTGGCTCACTGCTTCGGACCTTGCCACCAGAATGATCCAGCAGAAAGCCTGGATCTCTCGATGGTGCTTCCTGATTTAAACCCTTTCCTGACTGCATCGCCTGAAGACAAAATCTTTCTTCCCCACTTGAAACACAAGGTCGCCCGTGATCCACACTGAGCCACACTTTTCCCGTCTTATCTCCATTTCTTTTCTGCCTGCTTAAAATCTTCTCCTCTACCAAGACCAGACAGTGTGCAGGCCCTGATCACAGGGTGCCATCCCACCACACTTTGCTTCTGTTGGGATGCCCCTTTACCTCCTCTTGCCATAAACAGAGTTTTTATTTACTTTTTTTTTTTTTAACTGCCAAGCATTATGGAAAATCTTCCTGGCCATGACCCTTCCGTGACAACATGTCAATGCCCTGCCTCTAACACATGGAATACCGAGATGTTCCCATGGTCCCTCTCTCTGTCTATACTGCAAACTCCTCACTGACTCATATCTCCAAATCCTAGCCCAGTGCCTGACATGTAGTTGACATTCAGTAATGTCTACTGAAAGGGACCCCACTGCGGGTACCCCCACACACCACACATAACGTTTTGGGGGGTCAGTTTAGCTTAAGGTATATTGTTTCCTTTAAGATAAAGTCCTAAAAATTGCTACCATGTGTTGTTAGCATCGTCGATAATTATAAATCTTGTTTTCAGGCAGTTTATCTCCATTACTGTGTAAGTCAGAATTGATCTGCTCTGTGACATCTTGTGCACCTCAGTCTCCTCTGTGTCCTTCTACTGTCTGCAGTGGCCTGTGTGCTTAGCCAAAGCCACGTTGCCCTCACCTCTTTCCTGGTCCTGTTGAACAACTCTGTGCCTTCTGACACCTTTGACCATTTGCCTTAATTATACTGCATCTATCTTGCGCTTTGCTCTATATTGCTTTGAGGTCCCCTATCTCCAATGTCATCGGTGTCCCCTAATGATATATTCTGGAACCAGTTCAGCGTGTCTGGAATATGCATCTATTCGTCAGAATAACCTGCGCTCATCACCTACACTGTCAGACTAATGGCACTTGGAGATATTTATGGGTCTTTGCAAAGACCACAATGGCTCCTGCTGCATCTGCTGATTGCTCTTCTGATACTAATGTTTGGATGTTGGCTAATTTTCTTAAGCATAATTCTGATAAAATAGTGCTCTTACAGAAAAGTCCTCTCCACAGAGATATCTATTAGCTCCTTCATTCTGCATGATTTCTGGAACCATTTTTCAGACTTTCTAATCTTTGAATCACCTTTGACTTTGAGTTTCCTTGTAGGACATATTTGAAACAAATCATTGTTTGCATGATTATCTTTATGTCGCTGTCTTAAATTTAAATCCCTGACACATGTGATAAGAATTGAAATGACATATGAACAGCATGGGCATGCAATATCACCTCTCACACCCAGATGTAAATGTGAATTGATGCACTGATCATCACCTCCAACCCTCCCATTCGTGTCTGTCACCATTTAGTGAGATGACACACTTTCTGCTCCCGGGTTAATAGGAGGTCCCATCCTTCTCTTGAATACTAGCATTTTCCTGTCATTCCTTTCCTTGTCCTAGGAAAATCTGCATCACTGACACCCCCATTCCCCTCAGGCTTTCTGTTTTATTCATCTGAGCCTTTTCTCATGACCCTTTTTTTCCACGAATATTTTACTTTATCTTGGATCATCACAAAATCTTAGAAAGAAACACTCCACACATTCAGAAGTTGTGCTTATCCAGGGCACTGTAGGTAGAAGTGAGTCTTTTTTGTCTGTGACTTAAAAATACACCAAACCCAGAATCCATCCAGATCGGTCTGCTGGGATCCAAGCTCACCACACTTCTCTTCCTTGTCTTCATCGCTACTTCCCTGTGCCTGGCCTCACCTTCACCCACCTCCCACAGCCCCCTGTGATGCAGACACCTTGTGTCCTCCAACTCTTCTTACCTGGCTATTGTCTGGGGTGATGCTCTGCCCTGCAGACCTCCTCCCCATAGCTGTTGTGTATTGTCGTGCATTTCACATCCCTTGGGGATAGAGCAAGGCATGGCTCTCTCCTCCCTCTTTTGTATGCTGCCTTCAGATCACTGCTCCTCCTTCCCCTGTAAGTAGAAAACGAAGCCACAGCAACAGCAGACCCTGGCTTTTTGAGGCTCAAGACACTTCACATGAATCTCCATCTCTTTCTCCCCATTGCTATCACCTACTTTCTTTCTTCTTCTTCTTCTTTTTTTAATAATTTATTTATTCATGAGAGGCACAGAGAGAGAGAGGCAGAGACACAGGCAGAGGGAGAAGCAGGCTCCATGCAGGGAGCCCGATGTGGGACTCAATCTGGGGTCTCCGGGGTCATGCCCTGGGCTGAAGGTGGCGCTAAACCGCTGGGCCACCGGGGCTGCCCTCTACCTTCTAACCTCAAGAAATGGCATGGCTTCGGCACATGACTTGGAGTCCATTTCTTTCCACAAGGCCTGTCAGCAGCATGCCTGACTCCTGTACCTGAGGGCCCCTGGCTAGCCCTGCTTTTCTTGCCTCATTATTAGTTTGTGTCCTAATCGGACAACAATTTGTTTCCAGTATTTGCTTGCCTGGAAGTTTATAGTTATGTGCCTTTTCCTGAGTAGTCCGAGCTGGACCTTTTGCTTCTGGATCTGCTCCACACTTGTGCCGCTCTCATCCTGGGATTGACTTTACCTGCTTTTGGTCTGGATCCATCGTTGCCTGAATCCCACGGTTTATCCTTTTGTATTTTTTCCTGCCTGCTTTTGGTGGCTCATATTTGTACGGATTTTCAGAAAAGGGTCTATGAGGAGTAAAATTTAGGATCTCTGAATGGTTAGCAAGGTGGCTAGCATCTCACATTTGATTTCTAATTGGAGTCTAAATCATTTTCCGTTAGATTTTAGAGGCATTTCTCCATTTTCTCCTTCTGCCAGTGTTGCTGGCAAGGGATCTGACAGCCATGACATGTTTGTTCATTGATAGGACACCTCTTCCACCCCTTACAGGAGCCCGTGAGACTTTTATCTCTGCTCTTGTGAGAATGCATGACGCTGCATCTCAGCATAGGACTTTTGCATCTATTTTCCTTTATCCTCATTAGATTATTTTGATCTGAAAACAGGTGACCTTTTTTTCAGGTTTGGGGAATTCATTCTCCATTATATCTTGATAATTCCCACTTTTTTTTTCTTTCCCCCATTTGTCATATGCATTATTTGCCTATTAGGCCTCCTGGATTTGTCCTCTATGTTGTGTATGTGCTTTTAGACTTTCCACCTCTGCTATGTCATTCTACATTCTGGTGGATTGCCTGGCTTTTATTTTCTGTCTCTTCCACTGATGAATTTGTTTTCAATTTCACCAATCGTATATAGTTTCCCACCTGTCTTCACTGTGATTTTTTTCATAACATTCTGTTTGAAACAGATTTTTTTCCTCAAATCTAATTTTATCAATAAGAGATTTATTTCTCCTCCTTCTCCTTTTATTCTTTCTTTTTAAAGTTTTCTGTCTTCTCTGTTTTCTTCTTCATCCAGATGAAGTTCCTCCTTGACACCTGCCCTTTTAAGACCAAAAGACTGAAGCCATTAGAAAGGACGAATACCCACCATTTGCTTCAATGTGGATGGACCTGGAGGGCATTATGCTGAGTGAAGTAAGTCAATTGGAGAAGGACAAACATTATATGGTCTCATTCATTTGGGGAATATAAAAAATAGTGAAAGGGAATAAAAGGGAAAGGAGAGAAAATGAGTGGGAAATATCAATGAGGGTGACAGAGCATGAAAGACTCCTAACTCGGGGAAACAAACAAAGGGTAGTGGAAGGGAAGTGGGTGGGGGGATGGGGTGACTGGGTGACGGGCACTGAGGGGGGCACTTGATGGGATGAGCACTGGGTGTTATGCTATATGTTGGCAAATCCAACTCCAATAAAAAAATATACAAAAAAAAAAAAAAAAAAAGACCAAAAGACTGAGTTGCTGGTTGAGGTTTCCTCCACCGTGCTGCCACAAACTCCACCCCCAAGTGCACCCTTCAGTTTCTCCCTGCTGTGGGGACACTGACGGGAGCCCCAGAGAAGTTGGGGTCAGCCTGCCTCCCAACTGGCTTCCCTCCAGCCTGCCGTTGGCTGCAAGCGCACCCTCTCCCAAAAGGAAATGTCACAACTTGGGACTGTCACACCCACATCGTCCCTCCTATTGTTGTGTCAGTGCCCATAAACCCCTGGCTACCTATGCATAGAAGAGCATCAGTGAAAAGAAATATTCACATGGTTCCACCATTTTTAGCCATATTGTCTTTCCCATCCTCCCCATACCTGCTGTCATTCCCTTGTATCGGTACCTCTGGGTGCAGAGGCACAGAAGGGCTTCACTTTCCCTGGGCCCCCTTCACGGGAGAGTGGACTCTGGGCCGTGCCACCTGAGTTCTGTTCCACTTGCCCAGGGACTTGGCTTGGCTTTCCATCTTCCTATAATTCATTGATAATGTACATCTGATAATGACTTCCTTTCCTTTTCTCTTCTTTTTCTTTATAGCCATGGATTTATTTCTTTTTATACTTCTTCTGGACTTTATATACTTCTGATGGACTTTAAGAGAAATGGGAAATGATCCATGCGCTTGGTCCTGCCAACTTGAACTTGCAGCTCTCATATCTAGTTAAAAAATTCATGAATGAAGAATTATTTTTGAGGAATTATGAATTATTAAGCACAACGCTTGAAATTTTCCTCTGCGTCAGCTCACTAACTTCTCATAATGACAGCAGCCTTCCCATTTTCACAAGTGAGGGAATCAAGTTTCAGAGAGGTCTACTCATGGCTCAAGGTTGCACAGCTTTTAAATGGCAGAGCCAATATTTCAACTCAAGCCGTCTGATTCTAAAGTGTGTGTGCTTTTATTTATACTACAGCTGAAAAGAAACTAGCCATCACAGACTTTGGGGAAGGTTGGCAATAATGGAGAAAAATGAACATTTTGTATGCAATCACTTCTGTGAGCTTCAGGGCCTGGATCTCTTTTTACAGCTGGTGTGCAAACATCAACTCTGCACCTGTCCCTGGAAGTTTACATAAACAGGGATTGTAACTTGATGGTCAGAAGTAGAAGCAGTATTTTTGAGAAGCAAAAAACATTTGAGGGCAGAATTAGGATCTCAAATGGTCACAACAAGCATGACTAGAAAAAAAAATCCTATTTAGTCAGAATATGTTACCCAGGGATAGGATTATCAGATTTAGCAAATAAAAATATAGGAGTTAAATCTGAATTTCAGGTAGATTATGAATAATGTCTTAGTATAGATTCATACCACTAAGAAAAATGATTTATTGTTTATCTGAAATTCAAATTTTACTGTGTTTCCTGTGTTTTATCTGGCAGCACTACATAGAAATAAATGCATTTTCATGAATTTCAGCCTTAAAACTTGGTTATACAATTGTAGGATGGGGAACTATGATAGAGGTTCCTGTAAGAAGACTTATTGTTTCGGTGGATTGTAATATCACTGTGAGTCCATAAGGTGGTTAAAAAACAAAACAAAACAAAACAAAACAAAAAAACCCCCAGTAAGATCTGAGGCCAGATTGTTAAAAAAATAGACCCCCTCAGGAAATGTATCTGAAATACGGGCTGAGGGGATCCTGTCCATGAAATCTGGGTTATTTTGTTTAAAATGTAGCTTTCAGGGCCCCTAGAAACCTGAATGTCTAGAAAGAGAGCTTAGAAATGTCCATTTTTAACAACTTCCCTAGGTAATTCTTGGACACAAAAAAGTTTGAGAATGACTTGATCAAGAAAAATGAGATGTCTCATCAGGAGCTGGCCAGGCCACCCCCAGGGGACTCTGTTCTGGGCCCAGTGCTTCATGTCTGGAACACACACCCTGAGAAATGAGGCTGGGTCTGCCCTGATTCTCCACCCGTTTAACAACAGAAGAGCCAGGCCTGTGTAGCCCAGAGGATTCTCAAGAAGACAGGAGAGCTTTGTTCTTTTTTTGTTGTTGTTGTTTGTTTTTGAGAGCTTTGTTCAATCTGATTATAGAAGAACGTTTTGATTTCTGCCCAGTGGGTGCCCAGGAGTTAGAATTAGGATCAGTTCAGAGAAATTATGAGCAAAGCTGGGGTTCCTATAAGGATGGATTATCTGGCCCTTATATTAGGTAAACATAGAGGGGACCTCCTTTTGAGATAGTGACTTCTCCATCATGGGGTATTTTGAAAATGAAGGCTGAGAGTTCGCGAGCATTTCTATTGATGAGCTTTACTTAGAGGCCAGCCAGGGGGTTAACTCTGAGCGAGGGCCAGACACAGCCCTGCCCCTAAATCTCAGGCTCAGTATCGAGAACCCTCATGTTTACGCTGAGTTGTATGAACATAATTAAAATGTTGAAATTGTGTACAAGGTTAAATAACCAGGCTTCTGAATTTTGACCAGAGTGGAAAATGTTGCTGGTGATATGATGGTTTTCAAAATCATGCAGGCCAAGGGAGCCTTGGGCTCTTCCTTTTGGCTATGAGGAGAAATGCGACTGTCTCTAGTGACTGACTGTCGACTGTCGACAGAAGGCTTTCTTTCAAAGGTAGGCCTGTTGGGTCAAACTGTGGAATCTTTTTTTTTTTTTTTCCAGAGTGATATCTTTTTGAAAAGATCAAGTTCAGCTGAGGTGTGAGGAGGGTAGCCAGTCGCAGGGAAGCATGAGGATTTTGCATGACCCTTGGAAATCCCATGACCCTTACCGAATAGTTAAAAATACCTTTTCCTTTAAAATCAAACATGCATAGTCTGGATGGTGACATAGATTTCTTTTACAAGTGTGAATTCTGACATTTGTCCTGAAGTATCTGAGAGTGGTAGCCAAGTTCTACCTTTCAAGTAAAACCCGTGGCCATCCAGCATGCGGGGCGCCCGATGTGAAGTGAATGGAGCTGCGCTGTCTGTCTGCAGAGGGGAAGGACTCAGTGCTACACCTGCTATGTACCTTGAATTCACTGGACATGGCTGCTGCTTAGGAATGAAGTGGTTTTGTTTGTTTTTTTCCTCTGCATAATACAACGAATTTTAAAAAGTAAGCCCACTCAGTCAGATGACTCAAGGTCTTACTCACCAAGGGACAGTGGATTCACGGGAGTCCTGGGCTCTTAGACCCCAGGGAGCCTGTCTTTTTTCTTATTGTGATTATTATAATAGTCTGTGTTGGCCTTTGTCCCTTACTTTGCTTTCCTGAGGAAGAGATTGGAACAAAAATAGTGAGCAATAAGAAATGAAGCCCAGGAGCCCAGGAGCAGGCAGCTGGGGGAGCTCAGGGGGTGACAGGTCACAGAAGAAGGGATGAGAGGTCAGGGCCCAACAGGCCAGCCCAGGATGCATCCAGGCCCCAGTGGAGGCCTGCAGAGGGGAACAGGGAGTGAGAGCTGCTGGGGGTGGCTGTGCTGGGGGTGGAGAGACGCTGAAGGAAGGGTGGGCGGGAGGGGACGAACATCTGGCCTTGGCTCCATAGAGGGAGGACACAGGAGGACCAACGCCTGAGCTCTAAATGAAAGCATTCTATTTTTAATTTCAATGACTCTATTAAAAGATTGGAAGACCCAGAGGGCCAATCTGGAGGTACAGCCTCTTGGGAGGATTGGGGCTCTCTCTGCAATCTTTTGCTGGCCCTCAGAATGTTCTGGTGACTCTGGGCACAGGAAAGGGGATATGAGACCTGTCCCATGGAGCAGGGGAAGGGCAGAGGGGGACAGGACAAGCTCTGTGGGCCCAGCAGGCCCAGCCCTGCCCCAGGCCCCGGGCAGCTAGCCCCCCGCCAGTGCTGAAGGCTCCTGCGCAGAGCAGCCCTGGGCGTGTCTGCTGCCTTGTGGCATCCGGTCGAAATGAAACACGAAGCTGAGGTGAAGAAGCCCATTGCTAGTTTTTTGGTGAGAGACAAAATGGAGTCAGGGTGTGGAGGTGGCTCCCTAGGGGAACGTCACTAAACCCAGCAGTGTTTCTGGGAAGCCTCAGAGTTCTCCTTCCACATTTTGATTCATATTTTGATGCCAGCATTTTGGTTTCTTTGCTCAGAGATTGCTTCACATAAAACTATAGATTTTTTTTTTTTTTTTTTTTGGTCTTGGAGAAGGAATAGGGTTTACCTTTCAGATAAACAGACGGTTTCTGCTGTGATCTATTGCCCTCTGCTGGCCACTTCCATTGTGTTTTCCCAGAGGCTGAGTAAGGTTGGATTAATTTAAACAAATAAATAAATTTGACTTAAAAAGAAACCCAAAAACTCTTTTTAAGCAAACCTAACAAAAAAATCTAGGCTGTTACCACATTTAAAATAATAAATAGAACAAAGGGTGTTATTTCTTAGCCGTGCTATATTCTTCTAAAAGTATAGTGGACATTTTATTTTAGAATAAAACCAGAGTTTGGCTCCCGGGTATTATCTTTCTGTTCTAAAGTACTGAAGACTATTATGTGACTAGTAATTCTCGGGCTAATTTTTATTTACAAAGACTAAGTCATATAAGTTTCCACATATTAGGGCCTGTCAATAATCCACAATGTAGAAAGAGACCGTCTCAGTCCAAAATAAAAGAGTACAATGAATAAGGCAGAGAAATGTCTTTGAAGCCCACACAAAGCTTTGCAAGGCGCATTTGAGAGACAGCTTCTAAATACTAGGTTATGTGGAATCGCTCACGAGCAACAATCACCAAACCACTTCATGCTTTGTAATAATTTAAAACAAATGTTCATAAACTACATAGTAGATTCATGCTTCCCTGTCAAGCAGCCGTGATTGAGTGAGAGTTAGTGGCAAAGTCTGGATTGCAATTAATTGTTTCAAAATCCTCAGCGTATTGCTTTGTCTACTGAGCAACGTTCTGCCCTTAATAGAAATTAGGAGAAAGAATTTGGTGTGTTACACACTTCATTGCCAAACCAAGGTTCAGTGGTGAATTCTAATTAAAGTCGTTTTCTTATTTAAAAAAAAAAAAATCCTAAACTTTAGAGCATCTTTAGAAAGGGAAGCTACGATGGCATAGAAATGAGTTGATCATTGTTTATTTAGCTGAAGTCTGTTTTAGAGCTCGTTATGTTCTGTTGTTTATAATTATTTGGAGTTTTGAAGGATCTCATGTGGCTTTTCCTTGGGTTCTTTAAAAAGAGCTGAGTTGCACACATTTCCATTTGGTTCTGGTTGAGTAAACTTCTTCAGTGTATTGGGGTGTCACATCACTTCCTGGATGAACAGTTGGTTGCTGAGAGCAGGTTTATTTAAAGCAAGAAACTCGTTTAAATAAGTCTTTGGTCACGCTGTCGAGGGGGTTGTTAATGCACCATGAGCAACGACTATACATGCATGGGGACGTTTGTAAAAGACTCTCTGGTTTTCTGATGATGTAGGTCTTAACGAAGTCTTTTTTGTACATCTAAGACTTTATGTTCATTTTATTATACACAGGCTTAATTTGAGTCTGAAAAGGGGAGCTCCGGGGCAGACATAAAATTAACTTCTCTTTCAATGTCCTAACCTTTTGGTTTTAATTTATTCACTTGTCAATCTTATGAATGCCTCATGAACTCCAGCCATTGAGTTCCGTGGCCAATGCTATCTTTCCTGTTTATTATAATATATTGTCCCATTGTTGCTGGCCGTTTGCACTCCGTTAAATTTCCCACACAGCGGACAGGAAACCGTTCCATGGCATCAGACTTCCTTGGATTGATTTTCAGCGAGTCAGGGAGGGACCTGCCCACTTCTGGCCCCAGTAAACGGCCTGTAGGGACACTTCCTTCCAGGCACCCAGAGCAGACGGCCGCCTGGGCAGGCCTCCCCTGCAGTCCCACGCAGCTCCTGGGAAAAGCCTCTTATCAGCACCGAAGATTATGTCATTTCTTTTTACATATGATGTTTATTGTCTTTAGAGCCCGCTCTGTGGGAATGTTCTTTTCAAGGGCGACAATGGGGAACCACAGAACAAACCTGGTGAAATCACTCAGGCCTGGAGCAGCAGGCCTTCCAGGCGCTTTATAATTAGAAAACAAGACGCTCAGCCACAGTACAAATGATGTTTTTACACTCTCTGGCTACTGAATTATTTATTAATAAAAAGCTTTATCACCAGTGCATTATCTGCCATCCTAAAAGTAGTTATAAAAAACACTGAGAACCCATTTGGGATGAACCAGAAGACCTAAAGGGCTCTTTTTTTTTTTAAGTCAATATTTATGTTACTATTTTGAGTTTCACTAAACACTCTAAAGCTTTTCTGGGCAAATGTCAGTGTGTATCCCAGTGAGTTGGGATTTAAGAGACACCTGCCATACATATATTCAGCTCTCAGTTTGAAATACTTTGAAATTCAGCAAGTTGTCTTAGACAACACACATATGGATGTTTGGTATCTTAAAGAAGTAGGTTGTCACAATGGCTGATTTGCTGATGGGTGTACCATCAAATTCCAAGATTTAAATATTTTTCTGTAACTTTGCCTTTTTAGCAACTCATTTGCCTTTCAGGACTAGTTCATTGCAGAAGATAACATACAACATAGTAGACAACTTTCTAAAAATCAGATGTCATCTTTTGAAAATGATGATGTGAATTCATACTCTGAGATCCTGTTCCCTCAGGAGCTCATTCTTACTATTCCCCCCAAGTAGATAAAAAGCTCACCCATGAAGCCAGTTCCACAACAATAGCTGCAATCCCTTGGAGGCACCTACATGTAAAACACACTTTGGGTTTCTTTCATTCTTGCTGCCCATCCCCTCCCCGCCCTCCACCCCACCCCAAAACTGTAGAAGATTTCAGAGGTCAGAGTGGGAAAGAGGTAAAATTTACATGGACTTTACCAAGGGAGCTCCAAAACAGACCAATCTATTGTGGGGGGAGGGGGAGCTCAATTTCAATTTCAGAGTTGTAATTGTTTGGGATGAATCACTTGCCTCTGTGAAAATTGATGGCCAGTTTATAGATGTATTGAATGAATTAATGGTTTTGATCAATTGAAATTTAAATCTTGTTCATTTGCATCAGCAATGGGCTGATGGACACACCAAACATGGTACTTCTAGGATTTGACTGAGTTTCATTAAATCATTTCCAAGGTTTAGATTTAGCTGAATGGGCCAAGTGACAACTGGGTTTTCAGACAAAATAAGTTATAAACATACACATTTGGAAACATACACATACTGATTTGGAAACTGAAAGTCACAGGTATCTTGTGCACAATTGAATCCCATTTACATCTCTGGAACGAGTCATCTGGAAGGAAGGCAAGCTCTTCTTTTTACCACCCTGTTTGTTCAATTGTACTGCTCTCCTTTTTTGGGGGGAAAGCTCTTTTATAGTTAATACATATGAGGAATCAAAACGAGATGACCAGATAATTTAATTTGACATGAATAGCTATAGGGAAATGACCCAAACAGATAGGTTCTGCTTTAGGGTGACATATTGGCAAGTGGAATACATATTGGGGAAATTTTTTATCCCTTTAGTAAAGTGGCTGGTATTATAGTTTAAGGTTTGATCAAATTAATAGTAGAGACAGGAAAGCCATGCAGAAGGTGAGCTACCAGTTTAATTATGGATTTATATTCCTTCTCTAATGGATATACCTGGTGTCATATTTCTTGTGTGTTTTCTTCTTAAACCATAGTTTCAATCTCTTATGGGTCTTGGCTAATATCATGTGTATTAGATCAAAATATTTTTGCTCACAAATTTCCCTACACAGCGATTGAAAAAAAAACCCTCAGGTATAAAGGTACAAACATTATGTCAAACTACTTTTAAGAAAGTGCTCTCATTCTCCTGAGGGCATGCATAGACTAGTGGTTCTCCTTGTGCTCTGACTTGAGAGTCAGAAGTTGATCCAGGGAAGAGTGGGAAACATATTTGTGAGGAAAAACCAGGGTAAGGGAGATAAGCATAGTTAACAAAGTGTTCATTTTGGGGGAGTGATCTAGGAATACTCTAAAATTTCTGGTATGAGTGGTTGGCTTCTTGATAGTACTGATATTTGAGATTGGGAGAATATTAAGAGGCATCAATTTTGGTTAGGAAGTTGAAGAGATCACAGGCCCAGTTTAGGATGTGTTGGATAACACCAATGGCTATCCTGTGGCACATCCAGAAATCTGAACCCCGAGAGTGATGGCTCTGAGCACAGGTAGGGAGAAAGGGACAAGGCAGGGTTGTGAATGTCAGTCTGTACACATCATCAAAATCTTGAGAATACTAAGATCATCCAGAGCAATGAGAGAAAGGAGGCCCGTAGGCCAAGGAAAGAGCCTAGGGAACAACAGTTTTGAGGGTAAGGAGAGAAGGACCTCCACATGAGGTAGAAAAACATTATGTAGAAGAAGGATCATAAGGGAATAGTGTCATAGTCTAACTGTGTCCGTTAATCCTACAATCTTTACACAGGGAGCATTTGTCATGGAATAGTGTCTGTTTATCTGGACACTTCATTAGGAGCTGATAAACTCTGGCAAGGGGAGTGTGGGATTATGAGGCTTGATCCATATACTCTCTACAGATAATTTATATAAATTATATGGTGAGTAGGACTTATCATGGTAGGAATGTTTTTATTTTATATCTATTGGATGGGCTTTGAGATTTTTTTTAATCTAATTGGTTTTGTTAAATGATTCATGAATAAGGCAGCACCCCACAGAGCAAGTAGAGGGGAACTCCCCCTGAGAAAGGTTTTTATGCTTTTTATTTCATACTATTTTTGTTATAGAGGGAACACCCTTCTCAGGGTCCCAGAGGACACAAGAAGGATTGCCACACCATAGCATCATTGTGAATCCTCTCAAAAATGAAAGAAGGAGGCAGGTTACCCCATAAGGGGAGAACATTCATTAGGCGATGTCCACTGAGACTGTGGATGAATTTAGTTTCTTAGGTAGGTTTTTCTCTACCTAAATTGTGAAATGGCTTAAGAATATTTCCAGCAAGGGGCAGAGAAAGCTGTATTTCTAGGAAATAGAGTTTGTTAAAAGTCAAACAGACAAAAAAAAAAAAATCTTCTGATTGAAATCTATCTCTGAAGTTTAAAAAATCCACCATCAGTGCCATAATTAAAAAGAAATACTACTTAATACATTTGTAATTTGGAAAGGAGGCTAAAATTTGGCCAAGGAAAGATCTGAAATACTGAGTGATCGTGGAGACTCAGGGTGATAAGGACTGGAGAGTGCCTAGGAGTTCTAATGAGAAAGATGACTTTGCCACCCTTTGCCAGAGTCATTTCTGTGGAGTTGTGGAGGCAGAGCACAGATGGTAGTTGGTGGAAACATGAACAGGAGATGAGGAAGGGAAGGAAGAGGAGGAAGATGTCACTTTTATCACTTTCAAGCAACTTGGCTGAGAAGGGAACAAAAGCAAAAGGTGGGAGCTCTGAAGCCACAAGGAGTCAGAGTGACTTTATTTTATTTTGTGAAATAAAGAGAGTTGTTTGGAAGCAAGTGGAAGGGTTGGGGGAGGGAGGAAGGGGAGAGATACCAGGAGAGTGTAAGGACACGTGAGCAAGAGAATGGGGACAAGATGAACTTTTTCCCTTCTCAGTCCTCACTACGGGATCTTAATCAGCACAATCCCCACCCTCTGTGACTCTTTTATTGTACTTGTCTCATCTGAGTCCCAAAGGACACCACCACCAGGAGGTCTCCTTCTAATCTATGACTCTTTGGTCTTCACTAACTCCATGAAGGAGATACCTGGGCTTCATGAGTTATAGGGGACTTTCCTGGACCTGTGTCCCCTGACTTTTTCTTGTAATTGCCCTGTAAACCTCCCCCATTCCCTGCCCCACTTCCTTTGGTCCAACCCACTAGGCTGCCAGAACCATTTTTCTAGAACACATTTCATTCTCTTGGTTTAAAATTCTGTAATGATTCTCCATCAACTCCATTTGGATAAACTCCAAACTCCTTAGCTTGCAAGGTGAGACAAGGCACACCACACAGGTGTCCTTGTGAATCTGGTCATCCTTTTCTTTCTATGTATCTAATGTCTGGTCATGCCAACTCGTAGCTCCTTAAACATCTATATGGGTCCTGGAGGGTGTCTGCCTGGGTCCAGCCTCTCATTCACCACTTACAAGTTTTGTAAGCTTGGACAGGTTACTGTCCATGTTTCCAGGCTTTCTTATCTATAAAGTGGGGGCAAGTAGCATTTACTTTATTGGATTGTTAGAAGGACTAAAAAAGCCAATAATTAAAGTCCTTAGAACAGGCTGGGGCTCAGAAGACATGTTCCAGGGCTAGCTGTCATCATCAGTACATTTCTTCACTCCTTTCTCTCTGCCTACACTGTCCTCCCACGGTCCTTCCAATGCAAAATTCCCATCTTTTCAAGATTCAGTTTAAATGCCAACTCTTCTGCCAAGGTTTCCCAAATGTCCTCAAGCATTAGCCTGGTCCCACTTGCTTCCATGTTCTGCTTTTCTGCCTGGTTTTCTGTGAACGTATCAGGAGCCCCCAATAGCCTTGTGCCCAATGGAATGAATCACACGCCTGTCTCCACCAGGGAATGATACAGCTCTTGCAAGAGCAAAGGTCACATTGTATCTGCTGTTGTACTTCCAGAAATTTATAAAAATGTTGTCTTCTCATTAATCTTAATTAAATACAAATATTATCCTTCGATGGCTAATGTGTCTGTGTTTCAGATAGTATTATACAGACAAATCCGAGATCAGACTCAAGATAGAGTTTTCATTTTGCGGGGCCTCTATCCCCATGTTGAAAGAAGAGTTGACAGAGCCACAACAAAACAAACAACACAGTTAATCCTGAAGACTAATAGCACTGTTGTTAAGAGAAAAAAAATGTCGAAATCAGAGAGGTCCATGTCTGAGCCTTCTTAACTTTGATAAAGTGAAAAATGGCACTGTGTCTGGTGTGTACAGGGAATTTAAGAACTGAGCTCATAACTAGGAGTATCTAACTCTAAATGTTCAACTTGGAGAGGTTGAGATGGCCTCCTAAACTGACTTATGGTCACTTATACTTTGGTGATTTCATCTACCTGTCACCTTTTTAACAACCCAACAAATAGACTCTGCTCACCCCAAATATTTCCCTCACCCCAAAACATTAAGGTTTCATATTCACTCTTCGGTGTTCGAAAGAGATATTATGAGCTTGAGTGATAATGCACAGCCACAAAGGGAGCCTTTAAGGGAGTGTGTTAGACCCATGAGGATATCTGCAGCTTTAGGGGTGTTTTCTGTACCATACTTTATAAGGTGGAAAATCATCAGCACAGTGCTTTAAACCTGAAAATACTTACAGAAGTAGACAAAATTGAAACTTCAGAAAGTCACAATTCTCAATAAATATAACAAAAACTTTCAGCACTTATAATTTGTTTGATATTAAGCTGTGAGGGCAGAGTTATCAGGCTGTGGTAAGACCCCCTTGCGGAAGTGTGGTGAACTTGTCAAGTTTGTTGCTAAGTTTCCCTTTAGTTTTATCTGGAATCAGAGTCATCCTGTCTCTTTTCCCACCAGGAGACGTAGCTGGCCTCTCCTGTGGTCACCAGAGCCAACTGTCCCTTCCTGGCTAGACAATTTGCTGGGATTGGCCCCATATATATTTCTAGAAATTACTCTTTGGGTGTCCAACTCTGGTCCCATAAAAATTGTGCAACATTTTATATTCTTACAAGTTTTCCTTGGTTATGACCACTAGTGGTGCTATTAGTAATCTTTATTAATATTTTTACCATTGTTGGGGCACCTAGATGGCTTGGTTAAGCATCTGCCGTTGGCTCAGGTCATGATCTCAGGGTCTTGGGACCGGGCCCCAAGTTGGACTTCCTACTCACAGGGAGTCTGTTTTTCCCTCTGGCCCTCCCTCTGCTTGTGCTCTCTCTCTCTCTCTCTTTCTCTTTCTCTCTCCCTCCCTCCCTCAAATAAATAAATAAAATCTTTAAAAAATATTTCTTATTGTTATTTTATCTAAGGACTATGTTTTGAAAAAAGACAGATCGCTCCAATGAGAAACCCAAACCTTGAGCCTGCTGACCAATTGTTTTTGCAGTTAACTGGATTATGTGTCACACTGTTACCATCAATGCATTAGCAATATTTCCTTACATAACGATAATATTTCCTCTGTCAAATAGAATTCTTTCCAATATAAGTAGCAGGTAAAAACTTGGATTCTGTCATAAGCGATACACTAGGAACAATCATAAACAGTCATAAGTGTAACTGTTTACTTATCACTGGTTAGGTCCATTCAAATAAATGAAAATAAATGTGATTCTGTAAGTGTGTATTTTACCTAGTGGATTATATATCCAGTTAGAGTGACATCACCAAGGTGGCCATGTAGATGGTTCCTAACTTTGCCTCCCCTTCACAGGAACAACTTGAGCAGAATAAAACATGACTGAGAGAATTCTAGAACATAGGGGTGAGCCTGAAGCACCCTAGAGCCCCAGGGACCAAGGCAGATTGTGCTGGAGGGGTTAGAGAGGAGGCTGCTTGTTGATCACATTGCCCCTTCTCCAGGACAGCCCTGCACCACATGGAGTTCTCCCTGAGCTTCTGGTTCCTCCAGCAGCAAAAGAGAGCCAGTGGGGAAAACCAGCCCCTCTCCAGCATTGTGGGGCACACTAGGGGAGCCTGGACTCTGGTCCCCCAGCATGGAGATTACAGGAATCTCAGGGCCCAGCCAGTGGGAATGCACATGGCACTTGGACAGAGAGCCTGTGCTTCCCCTGTCTGCAGACCAAAACTGGCCCTCACCTAACCAGGGAATTCAGTACACACTCAGGCCTGATTCAGGTCCCCAAACAGTGAGCTGTACAGGCTTTGAGTTCTGGCCTGCTATCCTGCCAAGGCATGTGAGCTAATGCATAGGTCTTTGTACTCCTGAGTATAATACCCAGTCCCGACCATCTTGAAAGCCTGACCAGAGAATTCATGCAATCATGGAGCCCATCCTGCAGTCTCACTTGGGTAGAGAACTAAACCAATAGTTCTATCCAACTGTCTTCAACCTGCAGTACACGCTTCCATTCCCATCCTCAGAATTCAAACAGTTGCCTTGCCTCAAATAGACTGTAACAGCAGGCCCCCCTGCCCAAAGACATTACCACCAGAAACACCCAAAACCCCAAAGTGAGCTTATGGGTGAAGAATCTTCTCTGCCAAAGCAAACTTATAAAGTCTGAAAGAAGAGACTCATTACTCAGATGCACAGATACCAATGTAGGAATCAAAGATCATGAAAAGTCAGGTGAATATGACACCACCAAAGGAAACTAATCAAGCTCTAATAACTGACCTTGAGAAAATGATTCATCAATCATCAGACAAAGAAGACAAAGACAAAGACAACCGTCAGACAAAGAATTCAGAAGAAATCTTTTAAGGAAGTTCGGCAAATTACAAAAAAAACAGAGGACTAAATGAAATAGGAAAATAATGCATGAACAAAATAAGAAGCTCAACAAGGAAATAACAACCATTAAACACAACTGTCCTGAGCAACCACTCAAACAGCTGGAAACACTCCTAAACTCATTTTATAAGGCCAGCATTATCATGATATCAAAACCAGAAAAGGGTACTAGAGAATAATAGGCCAATATCCTTGATTAATAGAGAAAAAAAATCCTTAATAAAATACAAGCACACCAAATTTATAGCACATTTAAAGAATCATTCACCATGATCAAGTAGGATTTATCCCTGGGGTAAAATGATGGTCCAACACAAATCAATACACAAATCAATGTGATACATCCCACTAATAGAACAAAATAAAAGAATCTTATAGTCATCTCAATAGATTAAAAAAAAAGCATTTGACAAAATTCATCAGTGATTTATGGTAAAAAGTCTTAACAAATTAGACATGGGAGGAATATTTCTCAACATGATAGAGGCCGTATATGACAAGCCTACAGTTAGCATCATGCTTGATGATGAAAGATTGAAAGCTTTTTCCCTAAGATCAGGAACAAGATAAGGGTGCCTGTTCCCACCACTCATATTCAGTGTAGAATGGGAAGTCGCAGCCAGAGCAATTAGGAAAGAAAAAGAAATAAGAGGTATCATAATTAGAAAGGATGAAGTAAAATTGTCTTTGTTTGCAGGTGACATAATTTATGTAGAGAAAATCCTAAAGACTATTAGGCCAAGCCAACTATCAGATCTAATCCGCAAATTCAGCAAAGTTGCAGGATACAAAAATAATATACAAGAATCAGTAATGTTTCTATGTACTAGTAATAAAATTTCTGAAGAAGAAATAAAGAAATTGATCCCATTTACCATAGTATCAAAAACAACAAAATACTTAGAAGTAAATTTAACTGGAGGTGAAAGATCTCTACACTGAAAATCACAAGATATTAGTGAAAGAAACTGAAGAATATACAAGTAAATGGGAAGGCATTCTGTGTTCATGGACCAGAAGAATTAATATCATTAAAATGCCAATACTACCAAAAGCCATCTATAGATTCAATACACTTCCTATCAAGATTCCAAGGCATATTTTACAAGAGTAGAAAAACACTCCTAAATTCTCTGTGGAATCACAAAAGGCCCCAAATATCCAAAGAAACCTAAAAAGGAAAAAAAATGTGTAGGAGGTAAGACATTTCCTAATTTCAAGCTATAGTATAAAGCTATTGTCATCAAAACAGTATGGTACTGTTATGAAACCAAATATACCAATGGAACAGAATTGGAACTCAAACATATATGGTCAACTGATACTTGACATGGGAGCCAAGAATATTCATTGGAAAAAGGACAATCTCTTCAATAAATGGTGCTGAGACAATTGGCTATTCACATGTAAAAGACTTAAACTGGACCTATATCTTATACCACTCATAAAAATTCAAAATTGACTGAAAATTTAAATGTAAGACCAGAGACCATGAAATTCCTAGAAGAAAACAAAGGAACAAAGATCCTTGTCATGGGTCTTACTAATTTTTTTGATACAACACTTGAAGCACAGCAACAAAATAAAAAATAAATAAGCAGGACTAAATCAAACTAAAAAGCTTCATAGAAAAAGACACCATCAAAAGTGAAAAGACCAACTATGGAATGGGAAAAAAATATTTGTAAACCATGTATCTGATAAAGGGTTAATATTAAAAACTTATAAAGAACTTACACAACTCAATAGAAATAATAATGATAATGATAATCATAATCATAATCATAATTAAAAGGGATACCTGGGTGGCTCAGTCAATTAAGCCTCTGACTTTGGCTCAGGTCATGATCTCAGGGTCCTGGGATTGAGCCTCACATTGGGCTCACCTCTCAAAGGGGAGTCTGCTTCTCCCTCTGCCCCTCCCCCAACTTGTGCATTCTTTCTGTCAAATAAAGAAAATCTTTAAAAAAATAAAAAAATTAATAATAATAATCTAATTAAAAATGGGCAAAGGTCATCAATAGGTATTTCTCTGAAGAAAATATATGAAAGGCCAACAAGTACGCCATTTTAGTGCTCAACATCATTCGTCATTAGGGACATGCAAATTAAAACCTTACTGAGATACCACCTCTCTCCTGTCAGGATGGCTATTATAAAAAAGACAAGAGATAAATATTGCCATGGATGTGGAGAAAAGATAACCCTTGTACATTGCTGGTAGTAATATTAATTGGTGGCATGTAACTTGGTGGAAAACAGTATGGTGGTATCTTAAAAAATTAAAAATAGAGCTACCATATGATCTAGCAATTCCAGTTCTGGACATATATCCACAGGAAAAGAAAACACTAACTCGGGGATCCCTGGATGGCTTAGCGGTTTGACGCCTGCCTTTGGCCCAGGGTGCAATCCTAGAGTCCCGGGATCAAGTTCCGCTTCAGGCTCCCAGCATGGAGCCTACTTTTCCCTCTGCCTGTGTCTCTGCCTCTCTCTCTCTCTCTCTCTCTTTGTGTCTATCATAAATAAATAAATAAATAAATCTTTTTTTTAAAAAAAGAAAACACTAACTCAAAAAGATATATGGGCCCCATGTTCATAGCAGTATTATTTATGATAGCCAGGACATGGAAACCACCTAAGCACCCATCAATGAATGAGTGGGTAAAGGAGTTGTGGTATGTAAATAATGGGATATTATTCAACCATGAAAAATTAGGAAATCCTACCATCTACAACAACATGGATGAAACTTGAGGACACTATGCTAAGTGAAATGTCAAGCAGGGAAAGATAAATACTGTAAGATCTCACTTATACATGGAATCAAAAAAAAAAAAAAAAGCCAAACTCATAAAAAAAGAAAAGAGAGAGAATGATCAGACATTTGGTCACCAAAGGGGGAGAGGAGGCAGGGGCTTTGGGGATGGGGAATTGGAGGAAAGTGACCCAAAGCTACCAACTTCTAGTTATAAAATAAATGAGTGCCAGAGATATAACATTCAACATGATGGCCGTAGCTAACACAGTGTCTTTGCTTTTCTCACAGTAAGTCATGTGGATCAGAGTGCAAATAGGACCCTGGCAACTTTTTCATGGGTAATTCATACCAGAAGCCTTTCTACACCAACCCCTTTGCCTGTGAGTAACTGTATGTCTGTATGTAGGATGTACTCATATAATTACCTCTTCCCAGATCCTGATCAGGGTTAAAATGTAGTTCTTTGAAATAACAGAATGCATCAGTTTCCCCTTCGAGTTATTTTGAAACTTTTTGGGTCATTTGAAAATCTGATGAAACATTTTGGTAGAAAATGTCCATGATTTAGCAGATTTTACCTTCCATATTAGGGATTCCAGGGATCTTGATGTCATCCAGGGGCCCAGGTATCTTCTGTTTTAGAGATGGTATTCGTGTAAATACTTTGTCTCCTGTTAACAGAAAATTGAGGGTTTTTTTTCCTTCTGTCTCTCTTCTGAATTTTGCTCGGAATTCTTCACAATGAACTTTATCTTTGTGTCCAAGGAAATTAATGTAGTTCTCATATTTAATTCCATTTGTGATAAGGAGAAGTATACTTCTCTGAAATGAACAAAGGATAGCTTCTTTCTTTTCTGCCCTTTTTAGGAACATCGGTACAGTTAAGCAATGGCAATATGTGACTGTATCCATACACAGAACAACATGAAAAGGAAGCATTAGTATGACATCATTATAATAGGGTAGATCCAAATTACACGCAATGGGTAGAAGGCTGCATCTTACCAAGGGATAGTCCGACAGCATCATATAAAAGTGTGATCTTTGAGGAGGGTGACAAGATGGAGAATATGGATGGCCTAAGGTGAAGTGCTTTGTCACAGCACTTTGATGGTGGTGGCTTCTCCAGATTTCTCACATACGTTCGTATGGTTCTTTGTACAAATTGGCCACTGTATGGGGAAATGAATAGAGAAGGGACATCATATTAGAAAAGTAGGAGGGATAAACCATAAGGAGGCATGCTCTATATGACGACAACTTGCATTTACACCTGCAAGAACACCAAGGAAGAAAAATGGAATAGAAAAAGTCAGTGAATAGTAGCAACTAATTTCTAGCTAAATAAGTAAGTTCAGCCAATTTCACATGTATAATGGGCCTAATTTGTCTTAGAAGACAGTACTTTGTTCAGCTTCAATTCAAAAGAATGCTGCCTAGCTTCAGTCTAGAAGCTTCACTTTCCCCCAAAAGGGTTAGGTTTTCCATTCAGAAGAATAAATTTCTTATAAAAGTGTCAGACCGAAAAGCATCTCCTATTTGCCGTGAGGCTGCCGAGTCGGAGCTGGCATCCCAGGCTGACCCCATTTCACGCTGCACGCCTGGGGGAGCTTTGGGGAAGGGAAGTTCTTTTGAGATGCTATTGTTCAATCTCATCACACAATCATTTATTCCCCCTCGCACATAGTGAAGCACAGACCTGCACTTAACTATTTAACCAGCCAAGGCTAAAGCAATTAGGCTCATCTTTTTTTGATGTCCTAGAAGAGATGGTTGGATGAATCTCAGCTGCCCTGTGGTGATGGAAATGTAGTTCCAGCTGCCTGCAGATGTTTTTACAGTTGTTCCTTCTTAGTGAAACTCTTCAAACAAATAAAGGTTGGCCTTGCAGCATTTTTTGTTTTGTTTTGTTTTTGTTTTTTAACATTTATCCTCAGACTAGAAATCATGTTAGTTGATTCCACTTAATACTCTCTACTGATTAGCCCATTTCCTTAACTGAGACACTCTAAAACAACGTTACAGATGCAATATCTATTTCTAAAGATTTCTTCTTCTTTTTTTTAAATTACTTTCCAAGTCTTTAAATTTGCTTTTAAATCTCTTCCCTATCTAACCGATTAGTTTCCTTAAAGAATACTCTCCTTCTTAAAATAATTCCTTTTTCTTTCAGGAAGCAACGGAGGGAGTGAAGAGTCCTTGAAATAGTGTGAAGATATTAGCTACATAAAATTAGAAAACAGGAGCTGAGCTATGATTTTAGAAAAGAATTTGTGATATGTGGATATGTGCCAAAAAGGGACCATCACAGGAAGTCAGGTAATTGCAACACTAAGTTACGATTTCCCCTTTGGTATTCGTTTAAGAGAACAATCCCTCTCAATGAAGGACATTGGCTTTCCATTGCCATTTACTAGCTAGTAGTCATTTCTTTCATGCTTAGGGTCAAAGGCTGAGCCAAGTACTCACTCAGAAACATGAGTGAGGTGAGGGTGAGGGAGAGACAGAGAGACACGGGTGGGGAAAGAATCTATTGCTTCGATCTGATCATTAGCAGGGAAAGATCTATCGAAGTTTGCAAAAATGATTTCTTCATCACCTTATGTCACTTTCTGCCTGGAGGATTGGGTGCTACTTTTGATGCAATGGAGAGAAGCTCCTTTTCCTTTAGTTAAATGGAAATAAATGAAGATAAAGATGATGTAGTGAGTAATCCCAGCCCATCCATGAAAAAAATCCACAGAATAAATGCATGGGGAGCTATGGAGAAACAGCCCTGGGGCTCTTCCAAACATGCCCCATGTCTATACATTGGTCGTCTTTGCAACGCTGGGGACAAATCTAGCCAAAGGCAAGTTATCATTCACGGTCATACATTTTTAAAATTTCCTTACCTGAGGATGATTTGATATTGGTTTTGCAATTATCATGGGGCCAGATGTCACGATTTTTGTGAATTTAGCAAAAATGTCCTGAATCTCAGTAATTTTTATATAATTCCCTTTAAAGGAGCCAAGCTAAAATATAAGAAGATACCAAAAGTAGGAACACTGGAACAGGTTATATTCCCTTAATTCTTTTTTAAATTAAAACTCCAGGAATTTGATGGCAATTTCTTGGCACTTTTTCTCAGCAGATAGATATATTTATTCACATTCTGTGGTAGCGCTGCTTTCCAGAAAAATGGAGGAGGGATGAAGAACAATTCAGCCATCAACTCACCTTTCATCTATTCTTAAGAGGTCTATTTAAAAAAAAACCTTTTCGAAACGTTTCCTTATAGTCAAGGAATCTGGAAAATTATTATATTGAATAAGAAAAATCATTTTCCCCTAAAGTCTCCAAGAGAAGCTGGAAGAATGCCCTTGTCATCAGTCAGAAAAGATGTTAAGTAACGGAAGCCGTCTTGTCCTTCATCGTCCGAGGGTTATCTGTCTTCTCACAGGGCTTTTTTCTCAAACCATTGTGAAAAATCCCTTTATACTGTTGTAATTTTACTTTCATCTCCCTCACTAATTGACTATCACATAGTCTCGTATCCAGGAAAGATGATGTCTGCTCCTGAGTTCACAAAAGCCCAGCAAGGTAAGGACACTGCGCCCGTTGCCCCTTGTGAAGGTTGGATATTGTCCTCATCAAGATGATAAGTGTGGGCTGCCTGGGCGGTAGACTGTGCCCTCACCTCACTTCTTATCTTAAATCACTTCCTGTTCCAGAAGATTCTTTTACCTCCCACAGGTGCTGCTCTGAGACCTCCCATCCTGCAGCCTGCCAATCTGGGCAGGGGGATTTTCCTCCCAAAGCAAGTAGTCTTCCAGTTTTGTCTTGAAAAGTCTCCACATGGCTTGGCTGACTCCCTGGGGGTGTGGGTGGTGGCTCTCTCAGTTCTCTCCTTGCTTCCAGGGAGGCCCTGGAATACGGAAGCCACAAAACTAAGGTCTGAACTTTTCTCCTCCTTGCAAGAGCTTGAGTTCTTACGGGTCAGACAACCTGATGTGAAGAAAGGAGGCTGGCTTTAGATGGGAGCTTGCTCACTGCCTCCGAGAGCCGGGGAAGAAAGCTTTAGACACAACAGACTCTGACAGGGAGGTATTACCTGAAGTGGAAAGTAAGTGAGAGGGGATGAAGTGGGAAATTGAGCATAAAAATAAAGGAATGGATGATCAAATTTTTATATCCTGAGAAGCTCTAAATATAGTTTCAAAGTGTTTTAAAGCCACATGGGCCATGCCAGTATATGACAGGGTACTAGAGCGGGGCCTGGCAGGATGTCATAGCCACACACTTCTCATGGCAGTTTTTATGATCCATTAAGGTAGCAAAAATCAGCTGATTTTTGCATGGACATAACGTAGAAAGCATGGATGTTCTGATTAGCCACGCCAAAAGTATCTCTCTACATGCTATGGAAAGGTAGTCTAGCAATAGTACATTTCTGCAGAATCCACAGGGAATCAAGGAGGGGTATGTTTACTTTTATATCGATCTTTAGTCTAACTTAAAACCTAAAATAATAGTATGCTTCTTTTTTATGCATTGCCTATTTTAGGAAATGAATCATGCTTCACGTATGAAGCATATTGGACCCGGTCCATGCTCAGCAACAGGACACAGCTTCTACCACACACAGATGCATTCCCTACTCCTCTCTATCCTTCGTTTTACCTTCCCTGCTTGGGAAGGCTAATTTTATGTGTCATGTTGGCTGGCCATAGTGCCCAGCTATTTAGTTGAGCAGTATTTTGGATGTGTCTCGGAGGGTGTTTTTGGGTGAGATCATCATTTAAACCAATGAACTTGGAGGAAAACAGATTGCCTTTCACAATGTGGATAGGTACTTTGTAATGTTGGTGGGCCTCATCCGATCAGTTGAAGGCCTGAATATAGCAAAAGATTGACCTTCCAGCAAGAAGAAATTTTCCACCCTGATCGCCTTTCAACTTGAACTGCAATATTGGTTCTGCCTTGGGACTCCAGCCTGGTAGCCTACCCTCGAGACTTTGGACTTATCAGCCCTCTTAATAGAGTGAACCAGGTCCTTAAAATAAAATGTAAATATTATATTTTAGAACATAAATAAATAAATATTATAAAGTAAATAAATAAATATTCCATTAGTTCCATTTCTCTGAAGAAACCTGTCTAATATACTCCTCCTCTCTCTGCTTCCCTCTTTTTCCTAACTCCTGTTGCACCCATAAAATACTTTCCATTGACCACAGGTTACAGTGAGAAGAGACTGTCAGACCAAACATTACCTAACCCTACAAGAAAGAATGAAAACCTAAAGTTGAACATGGGACACATCTTTGATTGACACTAAAATCTGTTAAATCTTGTAATACATTGATAGGATACTTTCATATCAATTAATTTCCAAAGGATATTTAAACAATAGAATGTACATTCCATTTCATTTTGTCCTGTTTTAATAATTTTTAAAAGGTAGTTCTCTGAACAGTATATCACTAAAAGGATAATGGAATCACAAAAATATCAAGGTCAATTGTCAGAATTGTATGGTCTAGGGGAAGGGCAGCAGAGCCTCACGGGACCTCTGGTATGTTAGGACAATGTTGTCACTTGCTGGTGGTGTCCCCTCCAGAGTGGTCCTCATCATTCTTCGCTATTTAAGCATTCCTCATCAGCTCCCCTTGTCAGATGGATTAAACTCTAGGATGTGTGGCTGAGCTCACAAAGCTTTTCACCCTCTGAATAAGAGGCCAGTTCCGTCTACCCCTTCTTTCCTGACTCCACCCTGTTTTAACTACCACCAGGTCACTGAACTTCACCAAAGGGTCATGTCAGTCCATGGCTCTGCCTTTGCATTTATTCCTCCATAGGCCTGGTGAAACTTTTCTAGCCCCAGAGACTCTTACCTGCCTTAGCAATCTCAGCACAGCCGTTTCATCCGATCACAGACTTTACCTGAAAGCTGTCATCTACACACATGCCTATCTTGGCACCAGCAGACTCTGAACCCCTTCGAGAAGGTGACCATTGCTTGTAGGTCCTTGTACACAGCAATACCTGGCAATCAGTACATGTTCTCTCCGAGGGTAAAAAAAGAGTATATGTACAACAGGGTTAGCTTGATAATGGTATGAGAAGGAGCTCCTTTAGTACCTTCAAATGTCTCCCACTACATGAGGATAATGGAAAACTTCTCAGCAGAAAAAAGAAGTTACACACAAATAACTGCACTCTTTATTGTGTAGAAAATTTGAAAGCCTTTTTTTTTTTAAAAAGGAATTAGAAGTAGCACCAGAAGAGAGATTAAGAAAACAGAACTGAAAGTATCACTAAGAATGGAGAAACCTGGAGACCTGATCTTACTTCTTATCTTAAAAAGAAGGAAAGAAAGCCCCAGAGTGGAAGGGAACAAGAGAATGTCAGGGAAGCAGGAAGTCTCGAATCTGAAGTCTTGTAAATTCTCTCTTTTAGACAAGGTTTGGAATGACAGGCTTCAAGGCCATTTCAGTGCTAGTATTCCAGGGTAGTTCTCTTTATTTTTTTCACTTCTATTTTATGTTGGGGGGTGGTTAGTTGTCTTTTAGTATCCAAATGCATTTTCTCAATTATGTTTAACTTTAATTTATTACATGGAATACAATAGCTGGATGCTTTTTGAAAAATACTGTGTTGTTAATATAAAGAGTCCTTGATATAGCATAAGAGTTAAAATAGGTTAAGGTAGAATGTTCTTTTTCATGTGACAGTAAATACTTTCTTCTGAGGTGGGAGCAAAATTTTGTTTTGGGGTCCTCACCATTTGTGATAGGTGAAGGCACGCTGTGAGCTGCAGAATGTCACAGATACAACACATGGATCTACCCAGAGCTGCTGGAGAAGCTCGTTTTAGACCAATAGCCTAGAGGTCCTCTTAAAAATATAAATTGGCTGGCGTAGCGGTTCTCATTTCCTTTAGTTAGGGGAATGCTATTTTTTTAATCTTTAAAAAGATTTTATTTATTTATTCATGAGAGAGAGAGAGAGAGAGACAGAGAGAGAGAGAAGCAGAGAAAGAAGCAGGCTCCATGCAGGGAGCCGGATGTAGGACTCAATCCCAGGACTCCAGGATCATGCCCTGGGCCAAAGGCAGGTGCTCAACCACTGAGCCACCCAGGCATCCCCTATTTTTCTTACAAATGGAGTTGGACCCCACTGTCTTTGAAAAAGTATTCTTTGTCCCAGGGAGGTGTGTATGTGAATGTCTGCTCACTCATGAAGGTGCAAAGTGCACAGGTACTTGTGTGTGTGTGTGTGTGTGTGTGTGCTGTGTTTGCACTTACACAGATGCAATGTACACAGATACTTAGGTATATGTGTGCATATGTATGCACTCAAGCAGGTGCAACGCGCACAGGTACTTAGGTGTGTGTGTGTGTGTGTGTGCACACTCATGCAGATGCAAGGCGCACAGGTACTTGGGTGTGTGTGTGTGTACGTGCTTGTGTTTGCACTTACACAGATGCAATGTACACAGGTACTTAGGTATGTGTGTGCATGTGTGTGCACTCAAGCAGGTGCAATGCTCACGGGTGCTTGGGTGTGTGAGTGTGTGCATGTGTGCGTACTCATGCAGGTGCAAGGTGCACAGGTACTTTCTGTTCAGGGGATAATCACGAGATACAGGAGCATCTCTGAGCAACAGCAAGAAAGGATAAAGAGCCCATTCTTTACCCCTGGCCACAGAAGAGACAGACAGTGCTGTAGGCAGCCCTAGACCTATGTGGAATCCAGCGGAAGACCTATGGGCTTTGCTCTGAACTACAAACCACACTAGGGAAATAGTCCCCAGGACACCAGAATTGGATGAATAGTCACCTACTCCCATTCGCCTCGGGGTCTAATCTCCAACGTAAACTCTTCATTGCCTTCAAAGCCATTCCCTCTGCATTCTCCTGTGTCAGTAAAAAACACATTTATCCTCTCAGGCTGTTCAGGCCACAAAAAACTTTAATTTTCCTCTTTCACTTGTAGTTTGCATGCAATTGATCTAGCCTCAAAATACTGCTGCTCTGTTGCTAATTTCAAAGGCTAATTTACCATCATCTTTTCCATGCACGGTTTCAAAGGCGTTTTAATAGGTCCCCCTGCTTCTGTCCTTGTCCACACAGTATGTTCACAACACAGCAACCTGAGCATATCATTCTAATCAAATCCTCCAGCGTCTTCCCATTTCACTCTGAGTAAAAGGCAAAATCTTTACTCTGGCTTTAATGACCGTGTGTGCAGCTCTGCACTCACCCTCTAACAATGTCTTCATCACGATTCTCCTTCATTCTCCTGGCATCATTCACTCAATTTCTAGTTCAATCAGCCTCATTGCTATTCCTTCGACACAGTAAGAAGCCCTACCTCAGGGCCTTTGCATGTGCTCTGCTTTCTGCATGGACACTCATCTCCTAATTAGCTGCTTGTAATATCTCTTACATCTCAGAGGTCTTTGCTCAACTGTATGTTCTGATTATATGTTACATGAATCCTTCCTTGGCAAACTCTATTTAAATCTGTAAACTCTCCTGAATACCTACCTATTCTCTTCTCTTACTTTAGTTTAGTGATGTACTTGATAGTTTACTCCAAAAATATAAACTCTGTAAGGATACAGATTTTTATTTTTTAAAGATTTATTACTATACTTCAGTGTCTGGATTTTTGCCTGGAACTAATACTTATTGAATAAATAATTGTGGGCCAAAATAATGTTTCCATATGCCTTTCTTTATGAGTCATACCTTAAGATGAGGGAAGTTTAAGCTAGAATGGTAGGAAAAATGATAAATTCCCTTTTTTATAGAGATGTTCTGGACATTCCTGGCAAAGAACAAGCAGGTCACAAGGCAACTGAAATTCTGCAGATTGGAATGCTCTATCTTAGATCCAGAGAATTGGTGAATATGGCTGTTTGGTGAGGCTAAAGCAGGCTGGGCTGTGTAGACGAATGGTTAGGCTCAGCATCCTTAGACTCAGGAGGAGGCACACTTGGTGGTGATGATATGGAAACACTTAGGGAAGTTTCAGTTCATCTTGAAAGGGCAATAAGCCCCAGAAAAAGGATCTGCCAACACAACACCCTCAAAGAAGCAAAACTAACTGCAGTATGTCATTTCATGCTGTATATAGTACATTTTAAAGTAGGGAATTTAAGTAAGTTCAATTTGCTTTTTATAAAAAAACGATAAGGACTCTTGAACTCTTATGAAATAGCCAATATTAAAAATATATTTATATATTTAGTCATACAGGGGAGAAAGGGGCCTGGAGGAAGAAGAAAGGAAATATATGGAGGGGGGTGGAAACCAAGGGAAAGAACTTTGAGGGGAGCGCCCCTCTTCCCACCGCCTTATTGTGGTTGACCTTCCTCTGTGCTGGGGAACTGGCATCTCCAGCTTCCTATGGGAGACAACATATACACGACCCATTAACAACCCAAGTTCCAGGTCACTCTAGTGACATTTGATCACTTAGAAAACCATTTTGGTGAGCCTGGGTGGCTCAGTCTGTTAAGTGTCTGACTTCAGCTCAGATCATGATCTCAGGGTCCTGGGATAGAGCCCAGTGTTGGGCTCAACACTCAGCGGGTAGTCTGCTTCTGCTTCTGCCCCTCCCCTTGCTCCTGCTCTCTCTGTTTCTCTCTCTCTCTCTCTCTCTCTCCCAAATAAATAAATAAAACCTTTAAAAAAGAAAAGAAAAGGAAAGGAAAGCATTTTGTACTTTGAAGTAACTCACAAGAAATCCAGCATGTCTGAAACAGGACCTGCCGTCCCTCCATTTAAAAGTGCTACGTCTCCTTTACCTTAATATTGCTTCCTTTGAGGCATAAAATCTCAGCTGTCTTACACATCGCTTTATACTGACTTAATTGTGAAATCTTGTTGAATTTGCTATTAAAAAATATTTTTTTAAATCTCTAATTTTGTACTCCCCCTGCTAGGACTTCATAACTTTGCTGGGTTATTACTACTATAACTTATTACTACAACTGACCTCTGCTTCTAGTCTCTTTCTTTTCCATCCTGGATGTTGCTCTCTGACTTACCTTTCTATGCTAAAAGCTTTCATTCTTTTATGAGCTCTGACTTCCACGTAAGCAGCATACTCACATGCACAAGAATGAATATTCACTCTCCCTTCCCACAATTGTATGCAGAAATAAAGCAAATATTGCCACTTTTTTTTTTTGGTGTGATCATCATTAAAATATTTTAAAAGCATGTGAGTAATGAAATCAACCATTTGGAGATATAAAAAAATGCCATTTAACTGGAAAAATAAATAAATTGACAATTTTGATTTTAAGCATTTTTATTTTTATACGAAATAATTCAAACATACCAAAAAGCAATGAAAATAATATAACAGTTAACCATGTGTCGACCACCCAGAGTTAACAGATGTTAACAGTTTGCTACGTTGGCTTCAGAGTTCTTTTCTTTGTTTTAAAGAAAAAAAAAGTTAGAGATACAGTAACACTGGTGTCCTGTCCATTCTCCTTCTCTTTCTCCCTGGAGGCTGAAATTTTGTATATCATTGCTGTGCAGATGTTTGTATTCCTGGATATTTGTTTATGTTCATAAGCAACGTATATTATTGTCCTGCTTATATTTTTACTTAAAGTATATCACCCTGTATTTGCCCTTATGCACCTTATTTTTTGTCGTCAACATACGTTGATACATGCTGGTATAGTTCATTCAATCGGTTGTCTTACAGAATTCCCATATCTGAATAAACCCGCTTATTTACATATTCCTATTCTGAGGGATAGTGATTTTGTTCCAGCCCTCTCATTATTTCGCTGTTACAAATACTGCTGCAAAAATCCTCCTGAACATCCTTGTGCACATATGGCAGACATTCTAGTGCGAGAATAGAAAGGTTCCTGTCTAGAAGCAGAACCCCTAAACCCCACGTTTAGCTTTACTGGGTCTTACTGGATTGCTCACCCAGTTCTCTGCCAGTTCCGTCCTCCTCACTGCCACACACTGAGCCATTAATAGTTTTTCCAGTCTGATGAATTGAAATAGAATTCATCATTGGTTTAATTTGCATTTCTGAGATTCCTAATGACGTTGCAGGACTATACTCATATGTTTATTGGCTAATCTCATTTTCTTTTCTGTGAATGGCAAAATATTCACAATTTTTGCTCATTTCTTTATTGAGTTGTCCTTTTTTTTTTTAAATTAGCTTGTACCATATTCCATTTTCTAATTTAATTAAGCCGACTTTGTCAATCTTTAGCATTTCATTTATATGTGTATGAGCTTTACTTAAAAGCTATTTAACAACAGTGCCATTATTTTATATTTGCTTTAAAATTTTTTTAGTTTATCTAAAAAACTTTTAAAAAATCCAATGAATTGTGAGTGTATGTGTGTGTGTGTGTGTGTGCGTGCACATGTATTTAAGTGTGTAATTTCATTAGTTTGTGTATGGTCTTTGATCTTAGAATTTATGTTTCTATTGATTTGTAATGCCACATCTATCACATATCCTGTTTCCAGGTCTGGGGGCCTGCCTTTTGATCAAATATATACTAAAATAGTTTTATATATAAATAATTTTAAAATATTCATTTTATATGTGTTTATATCATATTTTATAAGAGAAAAGATTTAAAATGTAATTTCGGGTTTTTCCAGGTCTTAATCTCATGCATTACATAAATTTAAAAAAATATTTATTTATTTATTCATGAGAGACAGAGAGAGAGAGGCAGAGACACAGGTAGAGGGAGAAGTAGGCTCCACGCAGGGAGCCCGATATGGGACTTGATCCCTGGTCTCCAGGATCAGGCCCTGGGCTGAAGGCAGGTGCTAAACCACTGAGCCACACGGGCTGCCCAGCAATATACAAATTTTTAAAAAGCAAGCATATACTACTAAACAGTAACTATACAAATTCTTATTTTATCTAAAAACACACATAATAGAATTTACATTTTTTAACATATTATTTGGAATATAATATTGGCAATTTCACACAAATAATGACTTTATCTACCTCTGACTTTGTTATAGGAAATGATATATTTATAGAATTAATCTAATCCAGGTACAATACCGAAACAAATGCCTTTTGTTGTCTTTTTTTAAGATTTTATTTATTTATTCATGAGAGACACACAGAGAAGGGCAGAGACACATGGTCAGAGGGAGAAGCAGGCTTCTTGTAGGGAGCCAATGCAGGACTCGATCCCAGGACCCCGGGATCATGACTTCAGCCAAAGGCAGAAGCCACTGAGCCACCCAGGTGTCCCACAAATGTCCTTTGAATAGATTTTAAAAAGCCCTTTCTGTCTTCCCAAATTATATGTAGTTTAAAATTGGGAGATAACATAAGTATGATAAATTAATATTAGTGTGAGGACTATTTGCATAATTGTGCAAATGTTTTATTACAGCTGTGTCATAGACAAGCTGGCTAATAGACCAATTCTGGGAAGGCTCCTGGTGCTTTCTGCTCCTTCTTTCACATCAAATATTTTGAAGGAAGTGGTTGAGAGAGACATTACTATAGATGAACATTTGGGCAGAGATATTTACTGCTCCCCAAATATCCATGAGCGCTCCCAAATTTCCGACCCTCTTGGAGTGACATGGGGCCAGGTGACCAGTTCTGGAAACCAGACAATGAGTAGAAGGGCAATGTGTTCACTTCGGAGCCATGCACCCAGGAGCTGGTGAGCAGCACTCCCGCCAGGGCTCCCTGTGGCCACAAACTTTGGGCCACACATTGCAGAGATCCCTTAGGATATTTTACCAGCCTGAATGCCAGAGCCTGGGAAGCTGCTGTTGGAGAGATGCCATTGGATGCACATTACTTCACAGGCCAGGGGGCTTGTCCTGTAAAAGAAATACATTGTTGTGTGTGAAGCACTGATATTCCTGGGGTGCTTGCCAGCACAGCTTTCTGTGCCCATCTCAACCAATAGGAGTGTGCCTCAGACTGACCTTTCTGTTGGGGTGGGTGTGTGGGTTCCATCCACTCACTAAAGGCTTTCAAAAGATTTCTATCAAGAGATGAAGAAATGTAAAATAAGCACATTTCCTTTATGTATTTATTTTTTAACTTTAATTTTTTAATATTTTATTTAAATGCAATTTGCTAACATACAGAATAACACCCAGTGCTCATCTCATCAAGCGCCCTCCTTCATGCTCATCACCAAATGACCCCATCCCACCACCCACCTCCCCTTCTGCAACCCTTTGTTTCCCATAGTCAGAAGTCTCTCATGGTTTGCCTTCCTCTCTGAGTTTTCTTCACTCAGTTTCTCTCCCTTCCCTCTGGTCCCTTTCACTATTTCTTATATTCCATATATGAGTGAGACCATATGATAATTGTCTTTCTTCGATTGACTTATTTCACTCAGCATAATACTCTCCAGTTCCATATCTTCTTTATCCATTCATCTGAAGAAGGAAAATAAACACATTTCTGATGGGCTATTTACATCTTCTGTTCTCAAACTGTGATCCAGCAACACTGACATCACCTGAGTGGGGACTTTAAGAGATTCTCAGGCAGTGCCCAGAGGATGCTCAGAGGGTCTGTGGCTGCACACCAAAAAGTTTAAGAAGCACAGCTTTAGGGGCCCACCTGTAAACATTACTGACTCCCACCGGTGTCTGTGTTCACTCTTTCCTTGCCACCAGTTAGTTCTCATTGAATTGCAAAGGCTAATGAGAAAAGGACAGAGACAGCCTGTGTATGTGAACATTAAATATTTAGCGTGGTGGGCTTCCCTGAGGTCTTGCAGTAGTTCAATCAGGGCAAAGTGGTGGGAGATTTAGGTCCTCATCTGGCCCCTGGTACAATTTAGGTAGAAGTTAGGAGAGGTACATTTAGGAGAACTTGGACCATGGCATTCAGGGTTATATTCCTGGTGCTAAGGGTGACAAATTTTGCAATCTTTGTGCATGTTATGTTACTTTTATTGACTCATTTCCTTTTTATTTATCAATTAGCTGGCAATTTTGACAGGTGTGTTATAGAATTAAGAATAAGGAGTTTATCCATTCTTTGATGTTTATACAGCAACTTTATCCTAGAAATAATTGGTAGCTGTATTTGTTTTCCTAAGGCTGCTGCAATAAATTTCCACAAACTTGGTGACTTAAGATGAAAGAAATGTATTCTCTCACAGTTCTGGGGACTGGAAGCCCCAAGTCACTAACACTGGGCCAATATTGTGGTCTGAGCAGGGCTATGCTCTTTCCAGAAACTCCAAGGAAGAATCTGTTCCTTGCCTCTTCCAGCTTTTGATGGTGACCAGTATTCCTTGGCTTGTGGCTGCATCTTCAAACTTTTCTCTCCTCTGCCTTCATACTACCTTCTTCCCATGCCTCATTTCTATTGGGGTGACACGTGACTGCAACCAAGATAATCCAAGATAACCTCCTTGTTTCAAATTCTCTCTTTAATCATTTCTCCAAACTACCTTCTCCCTTTTTTGTTCTATAAAGTAGTATTTATAGGTTCTGGAAAATAGGACCTGAATATCTTTGAGAGAGGAGGGTGCATGTTCAGCCTGCCATAATAACTTAATAATGAAAATGAGGGGTCACCATTAAAAGTTTGTTTTCTCTCTCTCTCTCTTTAGTATACATACTACTCAAGTTTGAGAAACTCCATTATTATGGGAATAATATTGATTGCACTCTAATTTATATGGCAAATAAGTCATTTACAAAATTTGGCACTTGTGATATTCAGATATAAAAGTGATGGCCCACATGAGTGTTAGGAGCATTTGGAATATGAACAATTGTTTTCAGAGAAGGATCTGATCATATTGTTCCTTCTCTGCTGGCATCCAAAGCCTTTCCCAGCCCATCCCTCACCTACTTTCCTACTTTCACTTTTTCACTGCACTTCTTATCTTCCCCCTCACCTCTCAACCCCTGCGAATGGTAGGGGGCACTTTGCAGGTAAAAACAGGATAATTGTCTGATCTCCAGTTTTAACCAAGGCTCACCACACCCACGGAGGCTCTCAGGGAAGGCTGGGGCAGAGGAGGCGATCAAAACCCAAATCTCCATGGGGATTAGGGGCATGAGCATGACTGGCATGCTTGTCCACATAAGGTTAGGTTGAAAGTCCCCCAGTTATTAAGTGTGGCTGATGTTCTTGATGTGTCCAGAGGAAGAGGAGAATTCTGGTATGAATACCTCAAAGAGAGCTCAGGGGTAGGTCCATGGTTGGGGCAGGACCTGACTTTTATTTATTTTTAGATTTAGTGACATGTTTATCTCTTCTATTTGTATAATTGGTGAATTATTAATTGGTGAACTTTGATAAAATAAGGCATCATATTCATTTTTTGCTTTTTTATCTAGAACCATGGAGGCTAAAATAATTGGTATACAGAAGGAGCACCTTAAATACATCATGAATACCTTTGTTTAGGTCAAAGGCCATTTCACATCAAGCACTTTTCATCAGGAGACTGAGATTTTTCTAGAAAGAGAAACTTCAAACAAAACAAAAAAATTAAACCTGAAAATCAACTAATTATAGGTCCCAGAGGTCCAGCTGAGATTTTTGTTGACAGGAAATTAGGAAGTTTTTGTTCTGTTTTGGTTAAGTTCAAAGACAGCTATTGTAACAACTTTTGGATGCTTCTAGGTCAGTTGTGTGGGAGTCCCTACTGCACGTGAAGTTAACCTCACAGTTTCTCCTCTTAAGTGTGTGATTTTATTCTCGGTGATAAATTGGAATAGAATATAGTCTAATTCTAGAAATTTATTACAGTGGAAAAATAATGCTGCCTAAGAATTATATGGACATTTTAAAATCAAAAGTAATCTAATGCACTTTATGAGGATTAACTCCAGATCCCTGTTATGTGTGTAATTTTGAAAGCTCTTTCCAAATTAATGATTTTCTCATGTCAAATATTCATGGTTCAATTCCACTTCTTTACTGACAGTTGATGGGAAATATAATCAATAATGCACTATTGATTCAGTTGGATCTTAAATAAAGCAATATGATGACTCTAATTCCATCTGTTGGAATATTATTATGTTCCAATTGTTATATTATCATACATCACATAGCTCAAAACCAGACATAAAAATTATTAAATCCTTGAGTGTAACTCCTTCTTGAATTTGAATCCAGGGGCCACTGAATACAAATTCCATTTACTGTGTCTTGTTTATAGGGTCTGACAACTGTTCAGCATGTGGGCAGGACGGGCAGCCATGTGGGAAATGGTGAAGCTAGAAAGATATGCTTTACTGAGAAGGTAGTCTTGTGTATTCCTTTTCTAGGGTTGCTGTGACAAAGTATCACACAACTGGATAGCAGGGATTTATTTTCCTACAATTCTGGAGCCTGGAAGTCTGGATGGGGTGTTGATGGGGTTGGTTCATTATGAGGGCTTTGAGTAGAATCCTCACTTGCCTCTTCCCAGCCTCAGGTGGTGCCATCTCCTTGGTGTTGCAAAGCTGGTTGTCACATCACTCCCATCTCTGCTCTGTCTTTATGTGGCCCTCTCCTGTATCTCTGGGTCTTTGCATGGATGCTTCTCTTTTGTCTCTCTCCTTTTCTTGTAAGGACACTGGTCATCCTGGCTTTGGGATCCACCCTATTCCAGTGGTAAGATCTTATGCTACGTATGTATGTATAAATGGAGTGATACTAAATATACTCCTGTGCGATTTGCCTTTTTTATTTTATAATAAATCTTACAGCCTGGAGGAATAGCATAGCAGTTCTTGAAATGAGCCCTGTGCCACCCTGGATGACATAAGGTGTTTCTGAGGCTATGAAAATTAAACATTTATTTCTGCCAAACAATTGAAGTGGATACTGCCTTTTATCGCTTTCATCTATTTTTAATGTTGAGGATTTCTTAATAAGACTTCACTCAAAAATAAGAGTTTTTTTTTGGAGTGCCTGGGTGGTTCAGTTAGTTGACTGTCTGACTTTTGGTTTTGGTTCAGGTCAAAATCTCAGGGTCATGGGATTGAGCCCCACATTGGTCTGTGCTTACCATGGAGTCTGCTTGCAGATTCTCTCCCTCTCCCTCTGTTTCTCCCCACTGCTCATGCAGGCAAGCTAGTTCTCAGTCTCTCTAAATAAATAAATAAACAGAATCTTTAAGAAATCTAAGAGTTTTATTGCAAAAATGGAAAGTGGAGAAAAATAGAAAGAATTCATTAAAAGGGATTCACCTCAGATTTAACTAGAGTTCCAGAAGAGGCACTGGAGGACTAATGGAAAGCAGTCATGTGCTCTGTGTGCCCAGCACTCTGCCCAGCAGGCAGCTCACACACCTTGGTGGACATTAAATATTGGTGGGACCATCTTACCTCTTAGTTTTGCTCCTCAAAGCCTGGGTCACTTGGCTCTAGGCTCTTTGGAGATGAGCTAGGGTTGGGATTTTGTCAGAGGGATGTGTGGACATGGGGGTGCAGGAAACCAAGGCTTCCAGTGAGACCACTGTTCAGGTGATCACACAGAGAGACTGAACCATGAGGAGAAGGAGGGAAAGCTGAGAGGGTCCAATCCAAGAGGAGAAATGGAGGAATGGGGAGTGTGGAGATTTAGCAGAGAAAGTGGGTAGGAAGGGAGAGAAAACTGACAGAGTAGGAGGTGGTTGGTCAGATGGAGGGTATGATGGAGAAAGGCAGTTCTGGGTGATGAGACAGTGCAGACTCTGGCTGTGGGTGATGGAGAATGAAGCAGAAAGGACATGGAATGGAGGAAGAGGACACAGGCAATATTAGGCAAAAGATGTACTGAAGAGGACTGAGAGGAACAGAATTTCCAGGCGGGGCCAGGGAGAGGAAGAAGATGTAGGGAAGTTCCAGAGCAGCATCTGTGACAGGATGCCACCAAAGTGAAAGCACAGAGAATTGCAGAATGACAGTTTAAATGACTCCTCAGGAGAAAACTAATGAGCAGTGACACCTACATTCTGGGTATCAGGGAGGGATGATAAGGACACAGGACATGGAGTAGCTAGTTGGTTCCTCACGGATTCCCATATAGAGGTTGGCTATTCTATTGGATGTGTCAAGGCCCAGAAAGTAAGGAGTTATGCTCAGACAGCATGCTCATCAGTGCATGTCAGGTACCATGAAGACTAAGATAAGGGACAAGGGAGGCTGCTCTAGGCTGTGAAGGAGCTGTCAGTTGTGGGGTCATGGAGAGGAAGAACCATGTAAGCATCATGTTATAGGCACACATATAGGGGGCTTGGCCCTGACCAGGAAGGCTGCATAGAAGATGTGAGGCTAGTGAGCCCTGACAGATGGATACAATGCAGCTAGAGGAAGGTTGGTGATGGTGCAAGAGTGGAAGGCATTCCAGAAATTTGTAGGGCACAGCAGACTGGAGGCATCTGGGTGGGTGAGAGCAGGAGGCCTGGATATCATAGCTGTGCAGTGGTGGCATCCCTAAATGCTGGGCTGCAGAGTATGGGTAAGTCTTTTGGGCTTGAGCCTTTAAGGTAGAGCTGAATGGGTCCCCCTGAAGTAGTTAAGCAGGAGTCAAATACTGATGAGGCCCTGGCTTCTTGACAAGGACAATGTGCTGTTCTTCAGATAGGCCCTATGATTGCTCTTTGGGGGTCACTGAGAAATTAAAGACTAGTCCTAACAGAGAAGAAGGGACCCATATTGACAGAGCCTATAACACAGTGTTTCAAACAGGGTCTTACAGGCCAATGCCTGGCCATCCACGTGGTTCATTTAGGTTGGTACATGTATATTTCAGTTAGCAACACCAGTGTAATTTGTATGGGAACTCACCATTGTTCTTCCCTGGGGGTGTCAAAGGACAGAGTGTTAGGAAAATCGTAGATGGAAAAGATGAGATAAACTTTTGCCCATCAGGCTATTAACCTGTGGGTGTTTTCATATAGTTTTTCTCATTATCTTTACATTTGGAAGACCCTCCATTATGAATTACTGTCAAGTGACATGTTGAAGGTGTGAGTGTGGATGGAACTTGCCCCCCCCTCATAGATAAAAGAGGATGCCAAGCAGGCCTGAGCCTAGAGAAATAAGGTGTGAAGGATCGTCCCAGTTCCTCCACTCTCACTGAGTTCTGTGGGGAGTGATCGGAACATAGATAAGAAGAAACAGATAGACAATCCGTGTGGACTTCAGGCTTTTGATCATGGATAGCACCTAGCAACTGATTCTGCAATGACTCTAGACATAAACAATGACAGGACCAGGACTGCTTGATAGTTTAAGAAATAATCCATTAAAATGAAGAATTTGAAGACCATTACTAGCATGACCACTGATACTAAAATAAACATGTTTGCCTGAAGTGTTCTGGAGGAGAGAAAGACACTTAAAAATGACCCTGAAGAACTAGAAAGATGATATCACAAAACAGAAAGACCTTTAAAGGAATTGTCTTATGTCCATAGATTGAGAATACATTGATTGGTCTTACATCTTATTTGGGAATCATATTCATAACTCTGAATCTTTTTGATATTTTTTTGCATATTGCAATCTGTTTTCTGGAAATAGTCTCCAAACTGGTGTTAACATAATGAATGAATTTAATTTTTTTTCACTTTTCTATGTGCTCCACATCAATTTTTCTCAAACTATCTGTCATGAGAAGCTGGGTTTTCAAATTTCCAGCTCATTGCAAAACCATGTATTTGTAAACTACAAAAGAAATGAAATACTAGGAAAATGAAAAGAAAAGGTATATAAAATATAAGCCAACTTTTAGATTACTGGATTCAACAGGTGTACAGTCACCCTGTCAAAATGTTCTAGATGTTTCCAAAAGTTTGCTCTTAATTCCAAAGACAGGTAGAAGTTTTGGAGTAGTATCAAAGCACAGAGGCATATATTTAGACACTCTGAGCAAGGGGGTGTCCAGTTCAACCCTGGCATGCCCACCAGGTATCTTCTGGGGAGAGGGGAGAACAGCCCGCTGTCCCCGTTGTGTGAGACCCGCATCCCACCCACTACGTTTCAGGCAAATTATGTGCTAGTCCACTCAACTCTACATTAATTTTGTTGGAATCCTCCTTTTAAAAGCAGTTATAATTAACTGTAAAATAATGAATCTGATCATTTTATTTATTTTTTTGAAATTGATCATTTAAAAATGCCTTTTTATTTCCAAATTTCCATTTTTAAACTGATTTCTTTTTTATTGAACAACTGTTCAAAGTCCAGTTGAAACCCTAGGTCCTTTTTTTCCCCTTCTAATTTATACTTGAAAATTCCTTGATGATCCTTTCTTCATAGATTTCTTGTTGTTCAAGAAGAAAAATATCCTATATCTTTCCCTTTGCTGCTAAATCCCACTGTTTATTACTTCAGTGTTTTTTTGAATTCGAATTCTTTGCCTAGAGGTGATAATTACACCTTTTAGACTATCATTGGTTCACGTAACAAGTGCACAGTCTATTTTGTATGTGGGTCAAATTGAAAATATTAAATAGGACTAGGTCCCAACTGGACCTCTTACAAAATCCCACTTTATTAAGCTATAAAGTTGAAATGGAATTATTCATTGATTAATATTTCAGTGAAATGCCATGATTATGTCTGTGACCGTGTAACTTTATCATGACCTCCAGCCCTAGTTCATATTTACTCAGATTATATGGGAATAAAAGACAATAAACTTTATTAAGGAAGAAATACGAGGCCATTTCTGTCCTCTAATTCACCAGGCTATCAGTATCATAGGAAGAAATTATAAAACTTTGACAACCTTTTGCTTCACGATGGCCTGTGAATTATTATCTAGCACTCTGTGCTCTCCTCGGAGCTTGCAAATTGATTTTTGGATGATTTGTTCTGGTTTTTCCAGGTAAGGAAAATAAGCTGACGCGTATAGTTCCAGGGTCATTGTTCATCCCATTTTTAAATATAGACACTACATTTGCCCTTACATGTCCTCTATTGCTTCACAAGTGTCCTCCACGAGTTCTTACAAATAATAGCTGGTCACCTGATAAATAGTTCAGCTGAGTCCTCTGACATATTAAGCTGTTAGTTCTGTGGATTTGAAAAACTCGATGCTTTTAAAATGTTGGTTTTTTCTTTTTTTAAGTAGAAGGGAGTTAAGATGACACGTCTAACAAGACAAAGGTAAAAAAACTCTTGTTGATGGGAGCCTACTTGTTCTGGTGAAGGAACACTGTCAAGCTTCCATAGGAAAGTATCGTTAAGTGCGATTTCTAATTTTTTCTCATATAAACACAGCATTGTGTTCACAGAGTGACGTGCTAATTTTATGCCCCTTCCCCAATGATGCAAGAAGTGAATGAATAGCACTTGTTCCTCTTACCAAGATTGTAATAGAATTGTAAATCCATATGGCTTATGGAGAAGTCTAGGCCCTTGGCAAGAGTTGACTCAGCCCATCAGACCTAGAACCAATACTTAGGTGCTAGGGAAAGGGACTGTAAGCTCCCTGTGGGCAGACACCATGTTTCTACAGGAGGCTCAGGGCACTTAGTGAATGCTACGTGAGTGCATGGCTGCACAGTGCTGGCCATGAGCTCTGCCAGGGTTGGGCCAGGTGACTCTGATCTTATCTCCTAGAAGGTGCAGGTTCTTTCTAACTTGTGTTAGGATGCTCTCAGACACTTTCCCCCAAATCAACTCTATGTCCTCATTCACTGCGGGGATGGGATTTAGTCCAGAACTCTGCTTAGATTTCCATTAACCTCTCTTCATCACCCTGATGACGGACTTAGACCTTCAGGAAAGCTGTTGCACTGACATGTCATTTCAAGGTGGTTTTCAATCTCTGCAGTGACAAGAACCTAAAGCCCCAGGGGCTTCAGACTTAGTTTTATGCCTCTGTGTCTTCTGGTACCTATTCCTGAGAAATAGATGTCAAATTAGTCATCTGGCAAGCTTGGTGTGCGGGTTAATTTGCTTATAAAATATTTAAGAAAAGAATATCTGTTTCCTGAAGCATCTAGACATTTACATACATAAATCTGGCTTCTTGGAGCAGAGGATTTTACAAGATTCCTCCTAACTCTGCACTTCTGGGAGAAATAGAATGCATGTTTTCTAGGCTTTCCAAACCATCTGGAGTTGTGGGGGCTGGGAAGCAGTATTTACTGAATGAAGCTCTAAATCTCTCTGCTCTAGCCAGCTTTCTTTCCCCTTTCTCACAGCAAAAAGTGAGAGGTGGAGTAGAGGTGAGATATTCATCTTTAATTTAAATACTGAAGATCATTTCTATAATGCCTCTGCCACCCACGTGAGCACATCATTGATAATCTGTTCTTAATTGAATCCCAAAGAGGGACACTTAACACATAGGGATGCATCAGTTATACTGAGGTTCCTAATGATCAGTGGACAGACAGTCCTATATCTAGTATACTTTGACCCCAGCTCTATGTTAGTAGTTGGAGAAAGTTAAGATAACTGTGGTTAATATGCTTTTGTCTTCATGTTCAGAGGCATAAACTCCCTTTCATCAGAGGGAATGAGGAAGTGCATTTGGTCACCATGGGTATTTTAAACTTCATTTGGCCCCACGTGAAAAACAACTGTATTTATTTTGTTACAATGGATGGTCATTCTTGTGCTTAACACTTGGTATCACTGGTTACAATACTTTATATGCATTTTTGATAAAACCATACATAACCATATGCATGGAAATCATGTAATGGTGACTTGGTAGCCTTTTTTACAAAGAATTTCATTGTGGCTATTGGGGAACATACAGACATTGGTTTGTGTCACCAAGGAAATTCAGCTTCAATAAAAAAAAAAAAGAGGAAATGGAAAGGTAGACATTAAGGTAATACCACAGAGAGAGAGAGAGAGAGAGATTGAGAGAGAGAGAAGAGACTTGTTTCATCTTTTACCTAATTGCAAGGGGAAAAAAGGGACACTGGGCATGTCTTGAACTGAAGGTGACCTGGCAGAGACAATTGTTCTATAATTTAATGACCCTCGCATACTTCTATCAAGGTGTCTGAGGCAGTTTTCCTCTTTCATACAAATCTCATGGTAACCTTTGCTCCTCAGTGGTTTAAATCACATTCTTAAGGGATTAAACTGTTATGACAAAAGAGGAATGTTTAGATACTGTGCTTTGCAGCTCAAAATTTGTCAGATTAGAAACGGTGTATTTTATAATCTTCAGATCAAAGAAGTTCTCCATCAAAGCTTTATGTCTACTACAATATTTTCCCAACCTTTGTTGAACCTGAATTGTTTTGGATTATCTCACATCGGGTTCACTGAGTATGCCTAGACTAATGTGGAGGGAAAAGCTTTCTTCCACCTATTTTAAACATTTCACATGCACAGGGCTGGGGAGCTAAGCTCCAGATATTCGTTTACGGAGTAGTATAGCTCGCCTTGACAGTCTTTTTAACTCTAGTTTTATATGAGACGCTTTTTGAGATTAGTATGACAGATAAAACCCTATAGGGCAACCGTTTATCTTCCATTAAGAACACCGCTCACTTTCTTTAACCAGCTGACCGAGTGCTCTGTAAAGAGGCCTTTTTATAGAGTTTTTACATCTCGATGGATTAGGTATCATTACCCCGTTGGAAAAAGAACAGTTCAATTTTCTCAGAAGAATGATTTGTCAGGGCAGAGTGGTTTGTCTTTATCCGACTCTAAATCCAGCAATCATGTTTCCCAAACAGGCACAAAGCAATGATCATTCAAAGTTCAAATTGCCGATTAATTTAGAATCTGCTCCTTGAATTCCTTCATTATTGTACTGCCATGAATCCAGTAAGGCAAGCAGGAGATCAACTTGATAGGATCTGTTATAAATATTTTTGTATGTTAAAGGGAAAAAAAATCGATGCCATCTTTTCCAGAGGAAGTTGTTTTCAAAATCAAATCCATAGACGGATAAAATGTTTTTAAGGAAAACTATAATTAAGATGAAGTGCTATAAAAATTACTTTTTTGATATACGAATCAAAGACACCTTAGTTGCAGAAATAAATGCAGTTGCAGTTTAGTTTTCACATGCTACATCTTTGCTTTCCTTTTCTCATTATATCAAAAAACGAGAATGCAAGGATGTAGCATGTGGAAACTATGCTTCGATTGTATTTATTTCTGCAAGTAACATGTCTCTCTTTCATATATCACAAGGTGTGATGTTCATTGTCAAAGAGGAGCATGACTGATCACTGTATTCCAGGAAAGCAGGACACTATAAATGTGGATGCTGTTTTTGTTTTAGACCATCACCTTTATTGTACAATGTGAGTGTATTTCTCAAATGAGTTAATGAAAAGCAGTTTGGAAGGATGCTGTCCTTAAAATCATTGTTACTCATGGAATTATGTACATCACATGAAATCCACAGGAGAAATTTCTTCTGTTTTTAATATTAGAAAGAGTTGTGGTCCTTTCGAGGAACTGCTTTGTTCATAAATTCAGAGCACGGTAACTCCTGCATCTGCTCATTCTAGAACACTTTGGTCTGGGTTTGTGGTCCGTTTTCAGTGAGGTGCGGGAAATTTATGGCAAGCATTTTGCAGTCTGACTTCACTCCAGATTCCATTGCACTGTTCAATCTTTTATGTCACATTTAGATTTTCATTACCTATATTAATTAATTTTGTTTTGTACATTGCATGCATCTTTGTACTTAACATGGTCTCAGAAACAAGGAAAGGATAACATGTTTTAAATAGAGCTTTTTTGGGGTGTGTGAATAATCCTGTGAAGTCAAAGGCAAAAGTTGAAAATGTCCAGATACATCAGTATGAGTAAAGCATGGAGCTGTGTTGATCTAGAGTGTAATCCAGGAGTCTTCTTTTTGCAAGAGCCGTACATCAACTCATGCCTGGCTGGAGTCCTGGAACAGCCTTGGGGACCTGGCTTTGTCCCTCAAACCAGCTATGCAGGCAGCAATAAGCCTTCCCATACCATGGTCTGTAGTATGAATAGGAGAAGTTTCATGGCATCAGAAAATATCCTTCTTGCTCTTGAGGATCCAGTGCATCACTCACTGAGAGAGAGACTGAGTATGCAAGAACAGAATTTCTATCAACACAATTAATGTTTATGTCAATATAGCATAACTAATTGTAGTTTTACAGAAGTATCTATACCAACATGAGAAGGAGCAGCTGGGATGGTTGAGGACAAAGGAATTGAGGAGCTCTAGGGGAAGTTCTTGGAATCTTAATTTAGGGGTGAAGGACAATAGGGAAACCCTTCATAGGATACTTTTCAGGCCTGGGTGACAAAGCTAGATTTGGTATGTCTGTTTTTTTCTCCAAGTTAGGATCTTTAGAAGGTTCAGTCTATTCAATATGGGAACCTGTTTGTTTGTTTTTAATAACACATGGAAGAGATGTTTAAAATTACAAAATTTAGGAAATAGCAACTTACTAATTTAAAAACTAATGTCCGTAACAACTACTATTTATTGAATAGTATTTTGTTGTTTCTTTCCATTTTATAATCACTGTTACAAGGAAAGGGCAGGGCCCCAGGGTGGGTGCCAGGATACAGGAAGGGGTGGGGCCTCAGGGTAGGTGCCAAGCTGCAGGAAGAGGAGGGGCCCCAGGGTGGGTGCTAGTGTGCAGGAAGGGCAGGCCCCTGCGGTGGGTGCTATCCAGCAGTAGGAGGCCAGGACCCAGGATGGGTGCCATGGTGAGGGAAGAGGGCACTGGCTGAGAGGCAGAGAGAGGACAGAGAGTTTAGGAAACCCAAAATTTAATGGGCAAATGTGAGGAGAAGGACAATGAAGGACCCTGGCAGGCACTTGCTGAGATGAGCAGCAGCGTTAGGGGACTCTGTGGAGGTGGCCAGGACCCTACTCCCAGAAGGAAGACTGAAGCAGTGGGACTTGAACAGAGACAGTGGAATCCACCAAGGGAGTGGTCCTGAGCGATTCAGTGGAGTTTTGAGCTTAAGGGAGAGGGTCAGGTGTTTAGAGAGCTGAGATACTAAGGGTACAGATGGCACAGGACAGTGTCCCTGGGATTGGCTATGTAGGAGGGATGACAGGGTGGGAGAGGAGGGGGAGCAAGGAGGCTAAACTCTGGGAGGGTAAAGCTGAGCTATGCTAGCTGCTGAGATGCACCCCGCCCCCCATGACTGTTTCTAGCCTGGCCCTGAGTGCCCCGCTACCCCCAGCCTCCTTGGCTCCCTGGGGGTGCTCAGCCTGGGGACCACCCTGCAAGCTCCTGCCCCCGCAGCACCACATCAGAAATCTGAACTCATTCCCTCAGATGCTGGTTAGATGGGCTAGTATGCAGAGGGCTCTAATCCAGTTCGATTTGTTAACTGAGTGGACTTCTAGGGTTCCATCATGAGTAAAACAATCCTAAGGAAAATGTGTTTTGGCTTCCAGATAACTTTTTTTGGAACAGAATTATTCATGTCCTGCCTAGTATCCATTCCCCTGTGTACTCCTTATTGAAGATTTTCATTTGTCTGTTCTGGATAAATTACCACCTCAGTTAATTCTCTTTTTTTATTTTTTAATATTTATTCATGAGACACACACACACACACACACACACACACACACACACACACACACACACCACACAGAGGCAGAGACACAGGCAGAGGGAGAAGCAGGCTCCATGCAGGGAGCCTGATGTGGGACTCGATTCTGGGTCTCCAGGATCAGGCCCTGGACTGAAGGTGGTGCTAAACTGCTGAGCCACCCAGGCTGCCCTCACGTCAGTTAATTCGTAATCTTTTTCTGGGGTGGGGTGGGGGGAGCATGTCCTGACTTGAATATTTAACTACAGTTTGCATATACATATAAGAAATGGGGAAGCTAAACCCTAGGAACTGGAAAAATGAAAGAATACAACACATGGGTCGATATATTTACAAAACATGCAAAATCCTTACCGTCTTGGCCTGCATTGATTCTTTTGAGTGTTTTGTTATTGTTCACGGTAGCCTGTTTGCCATTCACTGATAGTGGAGGTAGACTATTCATTCATACATTTTGGGTCCCTTTCTTTTTCCCAGTTTACAAGCATCAGGAGTGAGCTGGAGGACCTTTATGTCCGGTCTGCTGCCTGCAGGTCACAGGGCCGGAGGGGTGTATTTTCCAGCAGAAATGAGAAAACGATGCTCTGCCAGCAGTCACCTGCAGGTCTGGGGAAGAGGCAAAAGGAAGACCCATGGGATCTCAATTGTGAGCTCTTCCCATGTTCCCCGGCATGCTGACGTATCCGCATTTTTACAACTTAGTAATTTTCAAGGTCCCTTGTTCACATTAAAAAAAAATCACATAATATTTAAACTGTTTTTTTTTGCTATTCTTTGGAACATCAGGAAGGCATGGAGCTATGACCCCAGACAAGTGCATGGCATCAGCAATTTCTTCAATTACAAGCCAGGCAGGTAACAGTTTATCTACTTGCCTTGGACACATTTTACACAAACCCAAGAAATTCTGGACAGAAGTGTTCTCTATCATATTTACGTAAGTTCAAAATGATATCACAGCATCTTCTATATTTTGACCCAAGAGTTTTTTTTTTTTTAATGCATTTCAATTTCAGAACATGGCCACATCGATAGAAGGTTGACCCAACCATAGTTGGGTGGATACCTGAGAATGGAAGAGCTTAGGAAATCAAGAGAAATCGAAAGGGTTCTTCCACTAGTTCATGAACTTGGTGCAGTGGGACCTCTACGTTGACATATTTGTGACAGGGAGACAGATCCACCTAACTGGTTCTTGTGCCTTCCATTTTTTTGCTGAGCCTGCTTCTGCTCCATTTTTCTATTTTCCATTGAATCTTTATAGTAGAGTTAGAATTGGCCCAATCAGAGAAAGGAGGATGTCAAAACGTACATTTATGGTCTTTTAATTAATCAAAGGTGAGTATCTATGCTCTGGGAATCCCATTTACTATGGTCAGAGAAGGGAGGAAGCAGATGAAACTTGGAATAGCTGAGAAGCCCTCATCACCAGGATCCCAGCACAGCTATAAGCATGCCCCAGGCACCAGAGAAGCATTCTGACCTTGCAAAGTCTGCATGGCTGGCCCTCCATTCTGCGTACCCCGTGCTGCCCAAATTTCACGGAGTAAGTGGCAGTAGTTAAAGATAGGGATTTATCATGCTTTCTTTTGGGAAAAAGGATTTGGACCGTTGGCCTTTATTTATGCTTCCTCATTTCTTAGACTTGACTTTTTCAAAAAAATTTTTAAATAATGCAATGCATGTTGAATTCTCTTGTTGGTCAGTTGGACTCTATGTATTTCTTGATCCATCTTACAGGAGATCAATCTGGTGTACAATTATAAAGGAAACTCCCAATTCTCTTCTGCAGTACTTTGTTATCTGGATGTGACTCTTAGAAAAATCTGTATGGAAATAACTGATGTAAATGCTCTGAGGGGGAAAAAATTCTTAAATGGCAATTTCTATTCTTGCAACCTACTTTTCCTTGCTATGAAATACGCCCATGGAAAAATCCACATAATTTGGTGGATATACATAGGCAAAAGGCTTTGAATTCACATCTTTTTGTTGGAATTCTGATTTTAAGGTGACATGGAAACTGGGGATGCAATGCTATTTACTTTCTGTATAATGCAGAAGGTCCTAAAATTTTTCACTATTGCTAGTCATCTCTTTAAAGTGTTCGTCATCATTGGGACGCCTGGGTGGCTCAGCGGTTGAGCATTTGCCTTTGGCTCAGCACTTTGATCCCAGCGTCCTGGGATCAAGTCCAGGATTGGGCTCCCCGTGGGGAGTCTGCTTCTCCCTCTGCCTATGTCTCTGCCTCTCTTTCTGTATCTCTCATGAATAGATAAATAAAATCTTTACAAAATAAATAAATAAAAAATTTTAAGGAAAATGAATATATAAATTATCTCAATTTTATACACACGTTAGATGATAGTAGTTGAATATATAGGTCATTTGGATAGTGGCACATGAGCTAATGTGATAAAAGAACTTTGTATATTATAACACACTAAATAAATGTGAGGCACTATTATTATCATTACTGTTTTTAATGATGATCCTACTATTATACATAGTGGATCTATTTCTGCCCACCTTTCAACCACTTTCCCTGTCATACATGATGCAAAAATGAGGCATTTTAATACTTTGTTCGGTACTCAAGATGTGGTTGGTGGACCATCAGTATCGTCAATCCCTGGGTTAGATGTAGTCTCATCCTGGCCCCAGGTGGAGCACCTTTTTACAGCATCTTCAGGTGATTCTTACTCTTAAGAAGCATGGCTTTGACTATAGAGGCTCCTAACAATACTTCAGGTGGCAGTACAGTGGTGCGGGGGGAATCAGTTTTACTTCATCACTTGATCTGTAGCTTTCCCCTGTGAAAAATGAGTTCTTGTTAAAATTCTACTTATAATTTGTAAAGATATCTCCCTGTATAGATAAACGGCAGTTGGCTATTGACCAAATGCCCAAATTGTCATTCTTTAAGCTCCTTATAGCAAGGAGAGAAAGTTGGAGGAGTTTGGGGCTTGGTACTTATGGATGAATCAGATGTCACTGATCTTTTTCCTAATTCACTCCACTGTCTCCCACATCCTGTTTTTCCACCAGCTCCTCCCCCTGGTTGACAGACTAACTCTCACCATGTATCCACTCCAGTGAGATACCTCCTGGCCATCTTCCGTGACCAGCAAAGGAAACAAATACAAATTCCTTGCAATGGCTTTTTATCACTAACCATACTAAGACTTAAAGTAACTATATCTTGTTTCTCTCCTCTTTGTCTACCCACATATGACCCTTCAGAGGCTGCAAAATACAAGAGTGTTTTCCTCTTCTTTGTAATCCTTGCCATGCCCAGACCTTGGCCTGTTGGGAGTGACTGTTTAGAAGCACGTTTGGTGCACTGAATGGAACTTGAGTTCTCAGAAATGTGAACTTGGTTTGGTCCAGAGAACTGAGCATCTGAAAATGCTCAGGCCCACTGTCCTTCCCCCCCACCCCCCGCCCCACCTCCAGCCTGTCTCAAACTTTGCTGTCTCTCCTGGGCACACATCTCTCATATGCAACACACTACAATTCAGTAGTCCAGTTAAGAAGAGATTTCAGTCCAGTGAAACATTTTTACTTTTTATTTCTTTGAAAGCCTCCTTTGGCAGCATTTTACATCTTAATTTCATAGCATTTCATGCCACATTTTACAACTCAAGATTAAATTTTCTGCTCAGCCTTCATAGTCAAACTATTCTCTCTGAACAAAAATAAAATGACTCACTATCCAGAATGTATTTAGCCATGTAAAATAGAAGAATTTAGTCATGTGAGCATTTTAAATCAAAGTGCCTCAGAGGTCTGTGAACACTAGTTACAGAAATTGGGCTATGAGAAAATCTGTAGAAACCCTATATCATTAAAGAAATGCACTGTATTCCTTTCACTTTGGTTTAGCAAGAAGGCCATTTACATCATTGGAACATTTCAACTGAAGTACCTTTTACATCCAAATCAAACATTAGGACTAGTACTGGAATTGTTCCTTTTTTAATGATTTTTTTTCTCTAGTTTTGCTGTAGTTTTATTTGCTCAGTGGAAGAACTTTTAGGTCTAATAATTTTTTGCAAATATTAGTGTTTGATAAAACACAAAAAATCTTTGCTTTGATGTTACCTATAAAAGCATGTCTTGACTTGTTGGACCATAAAAATATTAATGAATTTGTGATTTGCCATATGGATGAAATTCTTTTCACAAAGAAATGAGTTGTAGGAAACAAATGTGACTTGAACATTCTAGAATACTTTCTCCTCTGCTTTAGAAGAGAAGCATACTCATAATCAAGGGAATTTAGAGGACTCTCCTTGAAGTTAGCTGGAGTAAGTTTTCAAAACAATGTTGGGCTCTTCATGCTTGAGTGGCACAAAGATAATTATTTGTCATAGCTGTTTCTGCCTCGGGGAATGATAGAATTAGGGAATTGTATTTTCAAACAGATGCAGTTTATTACTGTTCACATTACTTTCAGCTAAAGTCAGTGTATAACTGAAGGGGAATATTTTGTTTTCTTTCTTTCTTTCTTTCTTTCTTTCTTTCTTTCTTTCTTTCTTTCTTTCTTTTTTTTTCTTTCTTCTTTCTTTCTTTGAAGTTAACAGGTTTACACGCAGTAAATTGTTACACACAACTATACCTTTTTTTTTTTTTAATTTGTCAAATTTCACAATAAGATTAACTCAAACACTTCTTGCTGCAAATGCATGAGCACCTGGTTGGCTCACTCTAGGCCTCTGTGATTGACTGTCATCGTCTCGTCATTTGTGCCACTAACCAAATTTCATTGTATGCCACACTCTTGAGGATACCAGGCCAGTGAAGATTTGCATAATTTTGGTTAGGACCAGTTTCGTCCTAGAGAAATTAACAAATCCTGGGAGAACTGATCATTTTCTAATTCTTGCATGGACCCATTATTCAAGGATGAATGTCTTACCCTTCAAGTTTTAGTTCAAGAGTTCAGATTAGAAATTGGCTATTCACTGCAATTGTGATGGGTAATTTTCTGCCATCTTAAGCTTGAGGAAAAGTCTTCATGTGAGTGAGTTCCTCATCCTCTAGTTATAATGAGGATCAGGTAAGGCACTTTGTCTGACATCATAGTCCTTATCCCTTTTTCTTGAGACTTTCTGGGTTGGCAGCCCATATATTTACTGAGAAGTTCTATGTAGCCATGGTATATACTTAGTATAGGAAATCACAACATCATATAGATGATTATAATCTTGTGCAAATGTTGACAGATGTGATAGCTATGTAATATATGTATTTATGCACCTATTATAAATACAGTTATACACATCTGCATTTGTCTTTATACATATTATGACTTTAACATTATAAATATTTAATGAAACATTTAATCAGACATCTTTGAAGGAAGATATAATGTTATATTGGAAAGGGTGACATTACATCATATATAAACAGTAGTTATTTCCTACACTTAGAACCTAAGAGAGAAAACTCAAAAAAGAATGTGACAAAGAGGTTCATAACATCAAAGCTAATTTATGTTTACTCCTTTATCTAAAAACCAAACAAAACATGCACTTGCTTAATCAAAAACCTTAGACCATGCCAAAATCTAAGGTAAACAAACAGATATAAAAGATCGTTGATCCCAGCTAAGTGATAGCTTTTTGTCATCACGTGATACAATTCTAATTTAATATAATTAGGATACATGAAATATGTACTTTGAGCCCATGGGTATTTAATTCACTGTTAACGTAATTAAGATAATATGTTACCCAACCAAACTCTACCAAAGTGAAAATGTGCTTAAGCCTAGGACTGTGGTTCACAGATCATCCAATGCTTTAGACGTTCTTTGTTTCATTTCCTTATTTACATCTTGGATCCAGACTACGGTGTGAAAAGCAAAAGCCTTATATCTAGCATTTTACCCGGCAGCTTCAGAATGTTCATTACCTGCTATTACTTAAGAACCATTATAAAGCATTGTTTAGATAAGGTGGCCCTGCTATCTGCAAAGCTGACCTTACAATGGAGCTCATTTGATTAAATGACTTTAAGTTGTAGTCAATAAATAATCTTGCTGCTTAGGAAACTATCTCAGGGAGCCCTTGGATGAAAAGCTGTACAAAACAAGTTGTCAAACCTTACTCTCTCTTTGCCTCTCCTCTCTCTCCAGAGCCATATCCTCCTTGTAAAAGGCAAGATTCAAGTTCTCTGCATCTATAATAAAAAAACAAAAACCAGAAAACAACCACAACAACAACCAAAACTTAGGTTTTTAAGTTTGTAAGTGTCTTCCGGTTGGTTTGAGATGTTAATGCAAGGAAAACAATTTGCTAGTCAGTGGAGGTCAAACTTGGACACATATCAGAATTACTGGGCCCCACTCCCTAAAATCTCTGATTCTTTAGGTATGGGTGAGACTTGAGTTTGCACGTCTAGCAGTGTCTAGGTGACACTAATGTGTGGACATTTGGGAATCACTGCTCTTAACTGTTACTTCTGAATTCAGCTTAGAAAGAGTTTTGTATCATGTTTTTAAAACAGTACCGCTATCTTAAAGGAAAGTGTTTTCCTTTTGCCATTCCAGAAAAGAATCACATAAATGCTATTCATGTTTATGATGAATTTTGTTTTGTGATGCTGTTCTGGGTTGCCAGATAGAATATGGAATACCCAGTTAAATTTGACTATAAGAGAAACAGCTAGTGGTTCTTTAGTGTAAGTATATCCCATGGATAATTTTGTTAAATTTGGAAACCCTACATTGAACCATGAAAAGTAAATTCATAGCCTATTTAGTTTGTTCCTTTTTAATTAAGCAAATTACCATTCTAATGGAAAAACAGGTATAGCTTATGACTGCACTAAAGTTTCCATAATTTCTGAAAGTGTAAATAAAATTTTAAGTAATTTTGTATCCTCAATAATAATGCTGTAAGTTTGGGATGCTCATGGTTAGTTAATTATGGGATCTAATTATATTCCTTAAATGCCCTTTTAAAATAGTTACCCCCAAATTAAGGCAAGTGCCACCGTGTTAGATCAGCAAACTGATTTAACTTTGCTGAAAGAGGTTTGGAACGGGATACAGTTTTGTGGAATGAGAATCACAATGGCAATTGTGTAGACTTGGAGCTGTGTACCAGTTATAATCACAAGTCACTGGGGGGCTTCGAGGAAGCTAGGGGTCTCCATTTTCTGACTTGTAAAGAGGATTGCATAGGATCAAGGCTGCACATTTGGTAAATATTAGACTTCAGGAACTCAATGCTGAACTGGGGCTCCTTGATCACAGGCGAGCTGATGGATGACAACCCACGTTACAAAGGTGTTGCCCATGTGGATATCAAATGATGATTGAATAGAGGACCTTGTTTCCTCTTTATGCAGAACTTCTAATAACATTGGTTGGCATTTCAGGAGTTAACCAGCATCAGATCTATGATTTTTTAAATGTATCAAAATTCTGCTTCAAAGCTCATGTTTTTATCTCTCCTCTCATGCAAAAGGACCTTTCTAGTAGTCAGAAATTGATTACAGGGCACTTTGGCAGGCACCCCTGTGCTTCTTATTCATTGAAAAGGGAGTGAGTTATTATTAGAAAGCCAAATGGTGGCTATCATTAGTGAGATTTTGTTAGTACTTTTTACTGCAATATAATCCGTTTAATTGTCTAACACAGCAAAGATGAGAGTTTCCTTGTACTTCCACCTTTCTAGGTAGAGAAAACACACTGTTACTTTTCTTTTGGCACAGAAGCTAGTAATTGAGCCCAGAATCTACTACTGGAAGATATAACTTCTGACTTTTTTCTCTACAATACTTGAGGTTGATGTTGCTCTTATTTTTCCAGAGTGCAAATCTGAGTTGCTCCCAGGTTGAGAAATATTTTCCATGAAGGGCTATGGAAACGAAAGGAAAATGATGTTGACTTTGGTATTTTGGTACTCATACATGAGAAAAAGCTTTTAGGAGATTATTCCTAAAAAAAGAAAATGCCAGCTTTCCAGGATTTTTTAGTAATTCTACTCCAGCCTACCATTTTTACCAGGGGAAAAAAATGCCTCAAGCTTTTTGGATTGAAAGCTAACTTGAGTGTTGTTTTGGAACATCCTTATTGAAGGAATTTTGTCACTGGTTATTGCTGGATATAGGACTGTGTTTGCCAAGCTGCTCAAGTAACACCTTAGCTAAACAAGTGTCCTTGTGTCTTTCAAATATTTTTTAAGAAAACAACCCATCTATTTCTTTGGTTGAAAAAATGGAAATAATTCTTATTGCCAATCCACTCAATAAAGAAAGGTTTGGAGGAAAACGCTTGATGCTTAAGAAGCCAAATTCTCTCTTCCCTTTCTGCCTGAGTACCCTGCGATTTAGTTTCCTAAAGCCACCATCCACCTCAGTCATCACTGGCCTCCAAGTTGCAAATCCAGTGGCCATTTCTGAGTCCCTGTGTCCCTTTCCCCTCAGTAGCATTTGATAGACATGATGTTCTGCCTTCAGATGTTTTCTCTCCTTGGTTTTCATGATGTCACACTGTCAGGGTTTCCTCTTGGCTTTCCAGCTCCTCTGCAGATTTCTCCACCTCCCTGACCTTTACAGCGCTTAAACCTCCCACTTGTCTCCTACCTTTGTGCACCCTGGGGGATGTCAGCCAGATATATGACCTTGACCAGCATCTGGAGGTTGTTTCCCAGATTGATATCTTGAATCCAGACATCTCCCTCTATACCCAACTGCCCAAATATCTTGTTGACATTCCCACTTGACTCTCATACTTGAAAATAGGTAATGGGTCTAAAACCTGACATTTCCTGATATTTGAACCCGCTCTGAACTCATCTCCTTCCAAGCAATGGACTCTATTCTTCTAGTCACTCAGACCAAATGCCATGGCGTCATCCTTGACATTTATTTCCCTCTTTCTCTCTTTTCTCATTCCTTGGGCCATCTCATCTGAAATGTCATCTCAACTCCCATCCTGATATTTCCTATGCATTTTTATTTGTTTGCATTTAGGAGTATCTTTCATCCTATTGCTTGCCTCCCTTCAGGCAAATGAAGTTTTTTCAGAGCAAAGATATTTGTCTGTTTTGTTCACCACTATATCCCTAGACTAGGGGCAATGCCTGATGCAGAGTAGTTGCCAACTAAGTTTATTTGAAAAGTGAATGAATGGACAATAATTATACTGAAGATAGTCTTTACCAAATTTAAGTGAGATTAACACAGTTAAATAGATCCTACTGAAGCAGTAGAGTTATTTCTTTTAGACCCTGATCCTGCAGTGAGAACAAGGGATTGCCAAAGGTGGCAGAATGCAGAAAACAATCATAACAATCAGAGACTGAAAGACTTTACTTCAGGCATCCTTCTCCTTTGTACTCCACCTAGAAATTATTCTGTCTCTTCCCAAACCAGAGAATTCTCTAACATTTCCCACCTACTTGGTGGTCACCATCTTTTTATAACAGGTGGGTTTTTTTTTTTTCAAGAGGACATTAATATTAGGAGAGGTTAGTTTTTCTGGCACTTCAAGGATACATGGAACAGCAATTGGGAGGAAAGAGTGCTGAGATGACAGAAATTCAGTAGGTGAAATTATATAATTTGAAGACAACTTTGAGACAGAAGGCAGACTGAGTACCCTCTGCAATTAACACATCCACCCTTATTAAGGAATTTGGCCAAGTCACAAGACTACTGAGAAATAATAGTCGAACTAAAACAAAAGGAAAGACATTCTAAAGACTGAGGATTTCATGAGTGGCTGATCATTTCTTATGGCTCATTTCACACCTATTTTATTCTTTAGTACTCTGATAACCACACTTCATCATAGTGTTCCAGTATTTTAACTTTCTTGCCATATATGATACTCAGCTCAAAGTCGTACTTCAGGTATAGAGAGAGGCTCTGGAAGTGGATATGTAATTACTATCCTACACACATTCACGAAGAATAACCAAATAAGACTCATTGTTTGGAAGTACTGCCCCCTTTCCTATGCATAGATCACAACAGTTTCAAAAGTTCAGAAAAGATGCATAGAAAAGCTGGGTTGTGAATAGGACCAAAAAGACTTATTGCTAAATTCTGATCTTCACTGACAGCTAGTTAAGTACAGGGCTCATGGCAAGAGCCATATGTGTACAATCTCATTTATCATTCACAATGACCCTTACGACATTGTAAAAATTGGCATGAGTGAAAATATGAAGATAGAGACATTCACAGTGAGTTTGGCAAATAGTGATTAGCTTTAGTTAGCACTAAGAATTTGTTTTTCAAAGTAAGGAAGACCTAGTTTGGAAAGGAAGGTGGATTTACCATGGTATCAGATGCCCTCCACAGCTCATAGTTCTCGGCTGCCCTAGATGTTATTTGGGTCTCTCTTCTGCTAATATTCACAGGGTCTTCTACAGTATAAGGTTTATTTCCAGAGGCACTGTTCTTGGGTAGCACAGCAAATTGTCCCTGGGTTTTAGTAGTAGAGAAAGAGAAGCTACCCAACAAATCTCAAGGGAGGGAGCATTATACTGGTGAAGGGAGGAAATTAACAGTTGATCTATCATTCTTTGTCATAAACCTCAAATCCAACAGTATAATAAAAAATAATATAATCTGGTCTGATGACCTACATATACATGTATGAGAAAAATATATCTTAGGACTAAGTAACTCAACTTTTGGAAGAGTTTTTTGGAAATCCGTGACTTTTTTCTCATCTCTAAAATAAGTCCTATTTCTTCCAATCTTTTCATATATTTATTAGCCATGAGGAACACCTGGGTAGCTCAGTGGTTGAGCGTCTGCTTTTGGCTCAGGGCGTGATCCTGGAGTTCCGGGATCGAGTCCCACATTGGGCTCCCTTCATGGAACCTGCTTCTCCCTCTGCCTATGTCTCTGACTCTCTCTCTGTGTCTCTCATGAATAAATAAATAAAAATCCTAAAAAATATATTAACCATGAGGCATAACAGACATAACTTGTTTCTATCCATCTTTCTATCTCCTTTACTCTTCTTCATCTAAGCCTATCTGCTTTGAAAAACTTAGTGGGGGTTACCCCCCTCTCTCCTTGCCCCCAGGAAATCCAATCAATAGTTTCTTTAGCACTGAAAGAATGTAGCTCACTAGGATCATCAGCACAAAGTCTACTCCTTAAAATAGACTTTTCCTTCCCTGTCTTCTTCCTTCCCCTACCATCCCTACCCTGCCATATTGCCTCATACAGCACTCCACACACAGGAGGTGCTTAACATATGCATTTTGTTGAGTCTTTAGTAACATTTGTGAGGTAGGTTGCTATTATTGCTGCCTGCAGAAGGGAAAAAAATGAGAAGGTGTTTTACAATAATGTGGTGACATCACAAAGTTCACCGATAAATTCTCCCATTGAGACATTTTTAAATTAATGTGTGACCCTTTGCTGGGTATCATTTAGAACACAGCTATAACTTTTGAAGAAAATAAATCACTGAATTGGACAGTGTTTATTGGTCAATGTTCTGTTACTTCCTAAAGTGCTGCTTCTATTTGTGATAAAATTGGCAGCCAGGAGAGATAAAAAGGGTGTTTGAAAGTGCTTTATCCACTTGTCCTAGATGAATTGCAGAAATATAGCATAGATTGCATGAGAAATCCTGTTCTTTAATTTCACCTCGCTGTATTAAAAAACACTATTTACAAATAAGAGTTATCGTTCCTCCAACTCTGTTTATGAAAATATTTCACGATTATGTATTAATGGAAGTCAGCAGTCATTCATGTATTCTTCCCCTGCTTCTCCACAACTGGTCTCTGATGTCTGTAAATTATAAATTTGTCTTTTATTGGTTTTATGTTCCATGTTCTATAATAATCATACCACTGGTTACCCTGCCTTCTCCCAGGTCATGGGTAGCACATCTAAGTTTTATGATAGCTTTCGTTGCACTTGGGGAAAGCTAGGGGGGTGCATCAAATCTCAAGAGATGGAGGGCCAATGAATCCCAACGTAGTTATGAGGCAGGTCAGAGAGATAGTGTCCTGTTGGAACCCCACAAGGTTCTCTGGGATGGTGGGCCTTGACTCATTGCCTTCCACTGTGTTAGATGAACTTGGTCTTGACCACTGATTTTTAGATTCTATTATGCGTATTGGGTTTGGGAGTCCACATGGTATACTCTAAGCAAGGAATTCTAGGAAGCCAACATGTGGGTTGCTTGGTGGTCTGTGCCTTTCTGGCAGGTAGAACCTCTGCATGTTCTTTCTGTTTTCTCCTTTAGTTTTGCCCAGAGGTCAAGATGTTGGCTCATCTTTTTTTTTTTTTTTTATGTTGGCTTATCTATAGGCCTCGGCAGCATCTTGGGTGGTGCGAATCACCTCAGAGAATCTTGCAGGCATCCCATTTCCCAGTAAATCATTCTTCACCCTTTTCATCCCCACCTCACAGAGCTGCTAGGACCAACGAGGCACAAGGAACAAATGCTCTGTGAGGAAATGTTTGGGGATAGAGTGGGAGATGGTATCGGATGGGTTTCTGGAGGCACCAGGGAGGGACTAGAGTTTTCTCTTCCAGTATACATTCAGGGTTTGATACCAAAACACTCTTAAAAAGTATAAATTCAAATACATACAAAATAAATGACGAACTTAATGAATTCCTCCTCTTGGGGGAAAATACAACATGCACATTTCTAAAAGGCGATGTGACCCTCATGCTTTCTAAGTGAAATGGTCTGCGGGCTTCCCTGGACTCTCAGGTCACATAACTTTCCCCTGCACCTCCAGTCTTGCAGATAGGATTTGCTCTTCAGTCTTTGAAAGGTGTAGACTCCTTTCTCCATTTCATTTCAAATCCAGAGCTCTTTTTTCTAAAGTATTAACTGTAAATACTGTTTGATGCCTCTTCTGCTAGAAACAAGTTATTGAGCAAGGTGATGTCCACGTGTGGGGTTCTTGGGTGTGCTGGGAGACGCGTCTCCTGGCCGCCTGTCTAAGTGGCCTGCATTGGGGCTGGTGGCGGGTAGCCCCTGGGGACACCCCACACACCCCTCCTGCTGGACTGAGAGTCCTCCCTTCATGCACTACTCACAACTCACTGCATGGAGTGCTTTCACCGTTTCCTAACCTTATCCAAATGTAATTCCATTCAGCGGCGCGCATAAAGTGGGCGAAGCGCTCTGTGTGGCAAGAAGTAGCCATCGGGGGAAACGTTATTTTGTTGGGCTCAAGCTCAAGCTAAAATGGCTTAGAAGGAAAATTGGTGAGCAACAACAGTTCTCTCCTGTCTTTTGCATAACAGCTGGGAGGAATCAGCTCCTTCTCCGAGCTCAGGCTGCTGCCGGCCAGCTGGCATAGAGCACCACAGAGCAAGAGTGCCAGATCCTTAACAGCTGTATTACTCCGTATCCATCTGTAGCACACACCATCTGCCAAACCCCAGAGTAGGTGGGGAGGGGATCCCTTGCAAAAGATTTTCAAAGCCACAGAGAAAAAGCGTTTTCTCCTATCGTGTACATGCTTTGATCTCATATTCTCAGGCTCTTTTTTACCCCTCCCTCACCCAAGTTGGACACCCCACATCCTTTGGAATTGATGCAAAATGGTAATGGAGCCGTTTACTTGGTCAGCTTCAGGAAATCATTTTTCAGGTAACTTGTAAAGAAACCGAACACCTGTATCCATTTTTTTTTTAAAGGAATCGTGTAATCATTTAATTTGGAAAAACCTCTTATGATGTTTAAAAATCATTATTTATGTCTTAACGTTTCATCATCATGCCACATTCTGAACTTTGAAAAGCATAGACTAAGTACCTTCAGGAAAGATTCCAAGCTTTTCTCCATCTTCGTAATTTTAGAAGTTCATAATCGACAGTTAAGGAACACCATATCCCAGCAAACCCCTCTAGGCCTGTTCTTTCCTTTCCAAGGTCATAGGAGACCGTGAGAATTGAACTGTGGGATGGTCTGAACAGATACTCCATTTTATAAAAGGAGATGCTCATCTAAGTAAATGCGGATTCTAGAATGAAGACTGTTTAGAGTAGTCAATCACTCGCAGAAATTATTTCCTGCTGGAAAAGAGAGGAAAATATTTTCCCACTCTTTTGTGGACATCTCAAAATGCAGATGGCCAGGGGCCAGCAGACATGGGAATGTGGAAAGGCTGCCAGTGTCACTCAGAGATGGCGGAGCCACCCTCTGACCCAGAGCCCAGCCGTGCTGGGCTGGCAGCGGCTTTCACGGGCACGTTTGCGCTGCTGTGACTATCCTTGGTATAGGCCTCATTGCAGTCCTGGGGGAGACAATGGCAAGAGCTAGACCTTCATCGTGCTTTTCTCCCTTATCCACATTTTACTTTGATTCCCGAGTTTTTCCTCCGTTATTGCTAAGAACACTATTCCACATTTACACACCACTGTACTGTGTAACAAGTGCTTATTCATAAAACATTTCATTTAAAGAGACAGATGTTCAGTGCAGAAAATGATGAAGCCCTTTGGAAAGTGACACATGCTGGAACAGACTGGACCTTGTCATTACCATTTGGTGGCATACCTTATTATATTATCCTAAATATAAGCAAGGAGCTGCATGACGTAGTCTTTGCATGGAGTGGTATTCAGAGAGGAGTCCAGTTGTCGAGCAGTAAATAAAAAGGAATTCTGATTTTTACTCTCATTTTTTCAAAGAACAGTAAGGGGAACTCATTTTCTAATTTTCAGCAACAATTTCCATGAACTCTTTTTTCCTCACTTTCCAGTTTTGCTCATTCTCTAGATTCCAGACCACAGAGAATCCTGTGCTAATATCAGAGGTGCGGTGTGTGTGTGTAGGGATATGTAAGACACACATGCAGATGTATCAGAGTGTACACACACATATACAGACATATCTGCTGGACCTGCAGTGATACACGTGAATATACAAGGATGATGCACGCATGAGCATATACACAGCAAGCTTGCATATATGTGCTTCAGTTTAAGCATAGATAAGCATATTATAAAGACTGGAAATAATCTTAGTAATTTATACTTGTTATTTATCTTAGGATGGTGGGATTATAGATCATTTGATGTCCACCTATTCTCCAAAAAGTCTGTAATGAATACATTAAAAACATGCCCCAAATAGCATCATTGCATATGGCAGAGGCAAAGTCTTTGCCTTAGACATGAGTTACCAGACTTCAGGGAATCCAGAAGAATATATTGATCAGTATGGTCAATAGGGGCAGTAGAGCCCCAAATGCCGGAAGTGAGGCTACCACATCTCTCGAGGACATTATGGAATACACAGAGAGTCCACAGTGACAATCTCTGCAACCAGGCTGCTTTTGTCTGCTAGGGCTGCCACAACAAAATATATACTGGATGGCTTCTACAACCATGGTGTAACAATTGTGATTTTAGTTAAGCAACTGTGATTTTTGTCTCCAGTTCTGGAGAATGAAAGTAGAAGGTCAAGGTGTGAGCAAGGTCAGGTTCTGGCATGAGCTCTCCTCCTGGCTTACACACTGCCACTTCCCTGCTGTGTCCTCACAAGGGCAGAGACAGAGATCTCAGGAGAGCTCTCTGGTGTCTCTTTTTGTAAAGGTACTAATCTCATCACGAGGGCTCCACCCTGTGACCTTTCACCTCATCTAACTTTTATTGCCTCCCTAAGACGCCATCTCCAAATACCAACCCATTAGGGGTTAAGGCTTCAGAGTAAGATTTTGGGGATGATACAAGTATTCAGTCCAGAACAGGGGCCATCCATCTTTCTATTTCAGAGGTTTTTCAGGCTTATGAAATACTCAGTAGGAGACATTTAGGGACACACACCTTCATTTCAGTCCCCTAACACGGAGGGGGTTGCATTGCACTGGCCACGTGATCTATGTATAGGTAGCACCAAATGCCCCGCTGGAGTCCCCTGAGGTGAAAGGTAGTATTATTTTGGAAATGGCAGGAAACTCTTCAACCCCATATGTTATTTTCAATTTGGGGCAGATGATAGGAAAAAGAGGCATACACAGAAATTAAAAGAGAAACAAATTCAAAACAGATGTCAGGAAATACTTTGCTCCCCCGAGGAGGAAAAAAATAGATGAGAGGAATATTTAAACGAGGAAGTTTACTGAGCTGAGAAACTGAGATCATCATTTAAAAGCCGGGACCTGGTGAGGCAGGCAGTCGCTGACTTTGCAAGAAGTGTGACCTTCCGTGGATGAAGACAAGCCCAGTGTGCACTGGTCCCATCCCTCAGGCCCCGCTGCCCGAAGACTCTGTCTCTCTTGGGGGCTGTGAAAAGGTGTGCTCAAGTTGTGTTTAGAAGACAAGAAAGACACGTGTTAGCAGGAAACAAATCTGTCCTACAGACGTAGATGGCGGTGCAATTTATTAGGTCAGGAGCCAGTTGTGTCCCTTTGCACCTGCATTTCCACTTTTGATTCCACCACACTGACAGAGTTTTCCAGATGAAGCTCTCGGAGCTGGGTTTCTGAATGACTCTGGGTCAGGTTTGCAGATCCGAATTTCTTGACTGATTATTCTGGGTGAAGCCCTCCTTCAGCTGAGTGTTTCACACGCTGCCATTTCAAGGGTGAGAGAAGTGGCTTGAGAAGCTAAGGGGAAGTGTTGAACCAAGAACATTTGATTATTTTAGACATTCTGGTCCAAGAACGCCAAAAAATTTTAAGCTCCTCAGACACATCATTGTGGGTCCCTTCATCTCTATATCGAGTCACTCCTCAAAATGGCTCAAGACATCACACTGCCTACTAAAGTATATCTACTTATAAGAAACGAGAAATGGGAGATTTTTGATAAAATATGCATGAAAAAGAAAAAAAAAATTCAAGAAAATGTAGTCCCTGATGTGAAGATGTTCACAGTGTAGTGTCAGAGAAGTCATTGGAAAGTCTGAGAAGCACTTGGGACATAGAACAATGGGTCCTGACAAGATGTCCTACAAAATGCTGTCTTCTTTACTGACACGGTCCAAGTTCCTAGTGGGAAACTTGGTGTGTAGTAAATGTTCTTATAACTCATGTTGAAAGAATAGATATTCCATGATATTAGCCTTTGTTCAGATTACTGAAGCAGATTACTTCTGCTTTTCCTTTGTTTTTCCTACAGCCCATTATATTTTGATATAGCTAGCATTGATTTAAATACCTTCCTGGAAGCATTCTAGAACAGATTCCCTGCTTCCACTGCTCCCACCCCACAAAAAATTTGTTGTTCCCTCTCTTGAGCGACCAAGCTCATTTTTTGTACATGCTGTTCTTAACGCAATTATAGTACTGCATTGTGGTGATGTATCTCCTGTGGCACCCTGCCAGAGAAAGTCCCTAACTCTTTGAGATGAGAATGCTCTATAGCACTGCTTATCTTCAAACCTGAGCACATTTTCTAGCATAGAGTTAATAGCCAAACAAAGTTTATTGAACTGAAGTGATTTGGGAAATGCTTTAGCTTGAGCTCACTCAAAAAGAGAGCTTGAGATAAGATCTTGAGTGCAGGTGGTCTGTTTGGGAGATGATTCTAGGAGTGAGGGCATGGGGAAGGAAATAACCAATAAAGGGTGTGTCACTAAAAAGCCAATAAAGAGTTGGTTATCACTGTGAGCAATGGGGCTCCCATCCTCTGGAGACCCTGCTGAAAAATGGCATCACATGGAACCCAGAACTCTCCTCCAAAGGAAGATGGATTGGGGCATTTATCTGCCCATCTCTCCACCCACCAGTAATGGTTATCATGGGGATCCACTCTCCCAACTTCTTTGATGCCCAGACTGGGTGAGCTCTTAAGACTTTAGAGAAATTGCAGAGACAAACAAGCTGAGAGTCACACAGGGCCGACTGTGGAGGGAAACTGTCGGAAAGCAGACATCTGTCCATCCGGCCACAGCTGAAGCCAGAGGTGGGCAGAGGAGGTGTGACATGGAGTATGCCAGTGTCTGTTTAGTCCCCCGTAAGAGCTTGTTGGATGGACAGACTGAGGGATAAGTGAGACAGAAGCTGGGAGGATGTCGTGAGTGGATGGGCAGGTTGTATCTAGCTATCATGCTGTGATGAACATGGAGAGATAGAATTTCCGGATGTGTCTAGTGGTCTTCCTCCCTCCAGGCTGACAGGAACCTCTCTCTGTAGAGGGCCATAGCTTCAGACAAGGCAGATCCACAAGCAGATTTATAACTGCATGTGTGAACTCTACAGGGACAGGAGGAAAAGAGGGCACCTTCCCTCAAAGAACATACAAGGGCATGCTTGCATGTTTTACATTTTCACAGGCTTTATCAGTTCCTGAATTCATAACTATCAGACCCCTAGGACCTCGTGGTAAGTTGTAGAACTAATATAAAAATCTGTGTCATAATGTGTCTAGTATCTTTGAAAACCCTTGGATATTTATTTATTAATCCTAATCACATCCTCACCTTGGACCAGAGTTCACCTTACAGGTAGGAAATGTCTGACACAGAAATGAAGAGATTCATGATTAGTGATGATGAGAAAAATCAATTTCCTGACTTTTAACTTCAACACCATCTACTGAACTCAACAACAGTACTGAGCCAAGCAAGCAAATCTGTGTATATGAGACAAAGTGAGGACACTTGCTGAAGAGGACCAGTGAAAATTTTGACAATAATGGAAACATCTTACAAATTGATGGGTCCTTTGTGGTAGACTCTTATCAGATGATTTCATTTGTAGAATACTTTTGCCCTCAGATTATGTTTGACTTTGGAGTGAGAGGAAACTTGATATTTTACTTGGTAGGGAATTATTAACCTGATTGAGAATTTAAAGATTGGGATTACACAAAAGAGAATGAGTGATATTTGAACAAGAGAGGATTTCAAAGATTTGGAATGCTTTCTAACTAGAGATATAACGCTATGTTTTAAAAAATAAAAGAGGTATGTGTTTTCTGTAAGGAATTTTAAGACCAGGGCATGTCAGCCATCTTCAGGTTAAACTGAAAACAAACAAAAGTTACATTTTTTAAGTAAGAACACATCATATTCTGGAAGTATACTCTACAACAGGGACCCAAGAACGCTATGGCATCGAATCACTTTGTGCTCACAAGTGACACCAACCTAATACTTGAGACATAAGTGAATAAGAAGAATCTATTTATGAACAGGTCGACCAAGAAATAAGGAATCCTAGAGCTAGCAGGTAATTCTGGAAGTTTCTCTATGAGGACATCTTCACAAGCCAGTTGAATGAGAACAGCTTTATTGGCGGGATCCTTCAGCTACATCTGATTAGAACCTCAGTGGTGACCTTCTCATGGCTAAACCCAAGCTGTGCAAATAATGATGCACTAGGTAACTAAGATAAAAGCTATTTAGAAAAGATAAATTCTGTTGTATTAGAATAGAATAGTCAATAATTTATTTGGTCTGAAACACTTTCTGCATATCTGCAGAAGCCAAGTAGCGCTCACCAGGGGCTTGCTATTTATCCTGTTCTTAAGAGAACAACGCCAAGAGAAGAAGATGGTTGTAAAGGAGTATTGAGCTATGCATATGCATATGAAATCAAAATATGAAGTGCAGTGAGGATTCGCTTCCCCACTAAAGGGATGACCCATCCCAGCACCCTTCTGGTTCCAATCTTATATGGGCCAGAGAGGAAAAAAATGAATGATCATTTTAAGGAATGCTGTTTAATTGGGATTAGAAGGCGCACCAGTACTCAAGTTTAATTGCTCATGTGGAATTTAAGACCCTTTCTGTAACATCTTATCAATGGTCTTCAGGTGTGTGCTTGAGTTTCAATAATATTAAAGCATATCATACCTCCTAAAACCATTTATTCTGTTTTGAGATGAGGGATTTCTCTGATAGTTTACAATTCCTTGAGTATTTCTCAGTATACCCCCAGATATTCTTAAAATGTGGTCTCAGGACATTCCAGAAATTAAAGTACAGAGTATTAACTTCTCCATTTAATAAATTGTGCAAGTCTTTTTTAAAATTTTTTTTTAAATTTATTTATGATAGTCACACAAAGAGAGAGAGAGAGAGAGGCAGAGACACAAGCAGGCTCCATGCACCGGGAGCCCGATGTGGGACTCGATCCCGAGACTCCAGGATCGCGCCCTGGGCCAAAGGCAGGCGCCAAACCACTGCGCCACCCAGGGATCCCAAATTGTGCAAGTCTTAATGCAGCTGAAGATCAAACTGCAATCGACCTGGCAGCCAGTTACATTGCCCTGTGGCTTTAGAAAGAGTTTAATCTACCTAGGACCCCACATGGCTCTTTGATGCTACCACTAGGGCACGGATTCTCAATTGTCTCCTTATACAGAGTTTTAAAAATAGAATGCTGTCTCCCAATTTTGAATCCAGTGGGTAATTTAATCAGATTCTAGGTAGAATCCGTGGCCTGCCTATACCTCTTTCTGCCCTCACTAGCCGGTGCATTAAGATCATCCAACTGTAGTTGCCTTTAGGACAGGATATGGTGCCTGCACATCTTCAGAGTGGTGGTCCTCAACTGGGGGGTGATCTTGCCCCCCTGTTGACATTTGGCAATGTCTGAAGACATTTTTGGTTGGCATAAGAGGGGAGGGGGGATAACTGGCATCTAGAGGGTGGAAGCCAGGGTTGTTGCCGACATCCCGCAATGCAAGGCTGGTGTCCACCACAGCGCATCACACAGTCCACAGCCTCAATAGTGCCAAGTTAAAAACCCCTGATGCTAATCATTCTTATTATCAACAGTGTGTGCATTGCTGTATGTGCAAATTCGATTTAGTTCTTGTCCTCAGGGTATTTGTACTCTAAAACAGCTGATTCTGATCAGTGAAGTAGAGAATGTATTGAGAAAGGGCATAAGAATAGACACAAATATATTTGTCCCTGTATTTCACGATGACATTTTTACAAAGAAGAGCTGTGGCCATGTCCTCTGAGAGATTCGGTGTCTGATGTTCTTTAGGTTAGATTCACAGTTAAACCCATATGAGTAAAAATTGTGAATGCAAATGTGAATCTGAAGTGCTGGTTTCTATAATGTGGACTCTAAGGATTATAATTTATATTACTCAAGGGGGTACAGCTCTGATCCTTTTATTAGGTAACATTAATTGTGGCTTTGGAGAGACAAAGCGTTCTGTAAGTCTCTGCCACCCTTTTTTGTCCCCCCTTTAATATAAATTTACCAAATGCAATCTCAAATTTCAGATTGTCTGGCTTTTCTCTCAGCTGCAGTGTGATTTACACCTTAGGTAGTTCCTATAAAAATGAATGCTTTCTGTGTGAACCTTAATTAAATAATTATTCAATGTAATAGATTATCCTGATGGGTTTGTGAAGTAACTTGATGTTCTCTGTCTTTGCCGGTGATACCTATTTTTATCATAGTGTTATTCCTTCAAATTAAAAAATTTCAAGTAAGCTCTTAGATGCATTCATCAATATCTGGCCTACCTCCTCCTCCTCCTCCTCCTCCTCCTCCTCCTCCTCTTCTTCTTCTTCTTCTTCTTCTTCTTTCTTCTTCTTCTTTTCTTTTAAAAAATTATTTGTTTAGTTGAGAGAGAAAGAGCACAAACAGGGGAAGAGGTAGGAGAGGGAGAAGCAGGTTCCCTGCTAAGCAGGGAACCCGATGTGGGGCTTGATTCTAGGACCCTAGGATCATGACCTGAGCTGAAGGCAGACGCTTCCCCGAATGAGCCCCCCAGGTGCCCCTCTTCTAACGCTCTCCTTCCTGCAAGTGTCCACTCCAGCCCCATCACTTACCTCAGACTTGGCTCTCCCTCCATCGTATTAGAGCCGGTGGTTGAGATGCTGAGGTCTAGGACGCTGTGCACTCATCCTGCACCCTGCACCTCGCATAGGGTATTTTGTCCCCATACAGATTAGTTGAGTTCAACACACTCACACTCACTATTTGCAGATCTTTGCTCGTATGGGGAGTATCGAGCCAAACAGACCCAGGGAAGGAGTTCCTTTAATCGGAGCACATACTTGCCTTTTCATGAAATCTCAACCGCTAACATTTATTGAGCATCTACTATGGGCCAGGTGCTACTTCAAGTGCTTTACAGGCAAGAGTTCACCCAGTGCTCCCGACAACGAGGAGGCCATGGCTATCAGCATCCCCACTTTAGAGTTCAGGCACAGGGAGATCTAACAACCTGCCCATCTGCTGGAGGATGGACGCCAGGACTGCAAATTACCCAATGTCTTTGGTCCTGTCCTCAACGTGTTACAGCCTACAAATAAGTCAATAGCAAACCCAGCACATGGTGATAATGAAGAACAGAGGGTGCAAGGACACTCTGGAAGCATAACTCACACTGTGCAGTGCATCAGCCCGGCTAGTGGGAGGCCTGGGGATAAAGATGAGCTCATGAAGAGGTGCAGTGCTCCCGAGGGAATGCCCCCATGTGTCTCAGGTGTGTAAGGATGACAGCATTCTGCACATCATAGTGTGAAGGGGGGATGGAGGAGGATGGAGCTGGCTAGATGACAAGGGCCAGGGTTTACTCCTGAGACATAAAAGTGCTTTGCATTTGACTTGAAGAGCAGAGTGGTGTCATTGTAAGGTGGTGGTTTGTGTCTGGTTTTCCCCTGGTAAGGTTTCAGGCAGAAAAAGGGCATGATCAGGCAGCTGATGACCATGCTTCAGGTCCTGTCTCTTGTATGACACCGATTCAAGACCCTGGAGGAGCCCTATGGATGTATTAAGCATTTTGTTTTCTTTTTGTTAAACAAGATCCAAAAAACTGTTAAGCTTCAGGCTCTGCAGAACCTAGACCAGCTCCTGATCATTATCACTACTCCTGAAAAGAGACTGATAGGCATAATGTTTGTATTTAAGAAAATCATTAAGCTTAACTTTGCATAATACACCATAAATTTCTTTCTGTTCAACCAATTGTTTTCTCAGCTTTTAAAAAACATTCAGTTAAAGAAACCAGCATATGTCTTAGGTATTAAGAGGCGCCAGATATGTCCCGCTGTGCCACATGGTGTCACTCTCATGGTGTCAAGACTGCACAGGTGAGGTAGGAACTTTCCCTCAATTTATCACCAAGAGGCACGGGTCTCTCAGTTAGCCTCACACAAGCAACATGTTTGGGTTGTTACTAGTGTAAAATGTAAACTTCTAAAAGTAGAGCTGCCCAGGTTGGCAGCAGAATATTGGAGGATAAAGATGTGAACTACTTCTCTTACGAATGCACTTGGAAGTTAATCCTTAGAGTTACAGGCTCCCAGATAGGAGCACATGGTGGGAAGAGGCAAGTTTCGTTTGTCAAAAACAAAGTGCCACATATTCCAAGCAGCAGCGCGGACTGTGAAGAATGTTCGTTTGTTGGTTTATTTCAGGCGACGTCTCTGAAGATTGGTTAAACCTACAGCCTATTGTTTGACATTTGCAAGAAGGACGTTGGGTGAAATAGCTCTTTTTGGCCTTTTTGAGCTTCATCAGGCTTTCCTTGAGCTAACTGGTCTGCAAATGAGCAGATGCACCAGCAAAAAAGGAAATAAAAGTCGCTCCCCACGGTGTCTGGGTCTAGTGCTCTGAGGTCGGGGTACAGCCTGCTCCCCTCCACGCGGGCCGGTGGGGTGGCAGGTGTACCGCGGAGGGGCAGCCGGAGACCACCACCTAGATGCCGACCTGCCGGCGAGCTGCCATCACGGAACATCATAGAGCAGACATGCATTTCTCACAGTTCTGGAAGCCGGGGAGTCTGACATGAGGACAGCAGCACGGTGGGGTTCTGGGGGTCCTCTTCCAGGCTCCTACAAGGCGGTCCTCTCAGCTTGTGCTTGGCGGGGGAGGCAGAGCGCTGGTCTCTCCTCCTTACAGGGGCACCGTTTCCTCCGCCTCCCAAGGGTCCCAGCTCCTAATGCCATCCCAAGTTGGGTCGGGCTTCAAATGTGGATCTGGGGGAGACGCAAACTCGCGCCCCATAACAAGAAGCAAGACCTAAAGTAAGACACAAAGCGCCACTGACGTTGGCACTACTTGTTCATCCATAGCATCGCTCCATTTTAATTTACAAGCAATTCTATTGTTTTGATTTCTATTTTTTCTTCTCTAGTTTTCTTTTTCTCCCTCCCTTTCTCCCTCCCTCCCCACTTTTCTCCTCTCCCTCCCTCTTTTTTCCTTTCTCTTCCTTCCTCTCTCTCCCTCCCTCCCTCTCTCCTTCCTTCCTTCCTTCCTTCCTTCCTTCCTTCCCTCCCTCCTTCCTTCTTTCCTTCCTCTTTCATGAAACAGCGTCGTACCACTCAGTTCAGCTGCTGCTGGCATCAACCATGTGTGATGAATGAACTAAAAGTTGCTTTGCTTTTGCTTTTCCTGAGGTTAAACCCATTGATGGCAAATGGGCTGTAGGCAGCCCGTTATCCAACTCTACCCTAGCTTGTAATTTTCTATTTTTAATTTAGAAAAAAAGCCCTCTATGCAGAAAATTAAATATGAATTAGACAATTATTTCCTATTAAAAAGATGAAAGTTTAAGGAATAAAAGAATACCAGCATGTCAAATTAGAAACGAGAGGATATAATGTTTTTAACAAGTGTTGTTTCAGATGTTTAATAGAACAAACCTGGGGATGCATGAGACATAGGGGAGAATAGTCACTGTAGTGCTCATAATTAAACTCTCCAAACAAAAGTTTTTGTTGCATCTTTAAAAACGTGGCCATCAAATATTGTAAAGATTTCTCCTAGAAAACACACATGCATGTTTCTTTATGTAAGGCTGAAATTGGCCAAATACATGCCAAAAAATCTATGAAACTGAAAAAGGGCATTTAAAATCATTTAGTGTACATTAGCACAGGAAGAATGGTAAGACGTCTTGCTCTTTCGATTCCTATATATTTGACAGATTTCTGCACATGTTCTCAGTTATTGATATTGATGGGACAGCTCTTCATTGTAATATGGCAGGTTATTAAATCTCAGGGCCACCCATCATAATTTATGTTGCTATAGTTTGAAATATTGGAATCGAAATTGGTACTTAGGATATTCTTGGACGTGGGGAGGAGAGGAATGGATAGTCCCTTGTTCTCATTGAAAGGATCCCTCTTTCTCTTTCTCCAGTTTAGGGTAGCTTTGGATATACAGGAGCCTGATGGGGCATTTTTGTTTCTTTCGGTCTCCTTCTGTAGACCCCTGGGAAGCTCCTCCTATGCCTTGGCATTATGGAATTTCCAAAGCCTGCTTCACAGAAACAGTTTGTCTTCATGCACTCACCCATCTCTGCTGGCCAACTATTTTATTCACTTCTATGTCATGCTAAAAACAAAACAACCAAAATAAAATAGATCATTAACACTGGCAATACTGCCTTCTTTAAAGAGGTAAAGCTCTTAACTATCCATTGATAAAGCAGCCTTATTTTGTAGGTTTGTGTGACTTTATCTCAGTATAAAAGTATAATTAATAAGCATAATTAACAAATAATGGATGAATAATGAATGACTAAATTGAACAAACTGGCACCAAAATAGCCATTCTCCTGACCACTCTCCATCCCAGATTGCTCCTCCCACTTTTTCCTTTCCAGGTAAGGACAAATCCTTCTTTTCAAAGGCTTAGGGCTAAAACTTTGGAGTTATCTTAGGTCTGCTATTCCTTGCACACCTCAACAGCAAGTCCTGTCAACCTTACCTTCAATGTATGCAGGGCCTGATCACTTTCCACCACTCTGCTCATCCCACACTGGTCCCAGCTGTCATGACCATTGTGGACAATCCACCTCCTCACAGTTTTTCCCTTGGCTTCTACTCCTGACCTCTAGAAAACAGGCTTGGTAGACGATCCTTTCATTATCTAGGAAGATCGAGTCACTCTCTGAGACTTCCTATACCAATTCAAGTGAGAGCCAGAGCCTCTTAAAGTAGCCTACTTCTTCAAGTTCTGCTTCCAGTACCCTATGTCACCTCCCTCACCACTTTCCCCCACCCCCCCACCCCGCCCTCAGCTCTTGCTTATTCCTCTCCTGCTACACCAGCCCCTCCCTATTCTTCTGACACATCAGGCATGTACCCAGCTCTGGGCCTTTCCACTGGCTGCTTTGCACCTGGAATGTTCTTCCCTCGTATACCATTAGGGCTTGCTACTTCACTTCTTCCTGGCTGGTTGATACTCAAATGTCACTTCACTGGGCATATCCTTGACACCCTACTTAAAATGTTCAGCCCTAATATAATACACTACACACACACACACACACACACACACACACAACATATATTGTGTATTTATCTCGTTGTCTGTCTCCCCTGCCCCATCCCGCATTACCCTAGAATGTAAATTCGATGAAAAGGCAAGGATTGGCATGTGTTTTATTGCACTGAGAATGAAGGAAAAAGGTGCCTGGCACCTATATAGAATCTCCCAAAATACAGGTGGAATTTATGATTGACAACAAATAGTTCTAAAATCTGCTCTCAAAATCTTGCATAATCCTATTTTCAATTCCCCACAGATTGGTCCTCTTTACATGACTTACCTTCTCCTGCATCTAGAATGTCCTGTCACCCATCGCTACCTGTCCCTGCTCAGTCCAGCTGCTACTTCTCCCTCAAGCTTTCTAAATGACTCCTGCTGCAAGTGCTTTACTCTCTTCCTGTTTCTGGATATTTGTGTGTCTTGACTTACATGTACATTATATTCCTTCAAAGCAAGGACATATCTTACCCAGTCCTGGTGCATATTATTACTATTTGCTGAAGTAATTCTTGTTGACGGACTAAATGAAGACACTAATGAAAGGAAAAAATGAATGAATGAAACATATTTTGCTTTTTAGCAAATGAGAAGAGTATACAAAATCTGGAAAAAATTATTTATGGGTGTATTAGCAATACCCTGAATACACATTGATGAATTAAGTTGCTGATACTTTTAATCATACACACTTGGGTGCTTTTTCATTTGATTGAACTTCTTTTGGAAGGGATTTTATTGAAAACTTCTATTATCAAAGCTAAGAGTCACATTTTAAAGACGAAACTGCCCTTTTCTTCCTGCCCAAATGATGATTCTTTTTTTTTTTTTTATCGGAAGTTAAATTTTGTATGACTTTTTGTTTTATTATCTTTAATTATCTTCAGATTAAGTAAATTAAACCCAAAGACATTTTCTAAGGAAAGTTAAAACCATCATCACATTGTCCTAAAAGGAAACATTTTCTTACATACTAAGTCAGCTGCTTATTACAAATTTAATTTTTGATAATAATTTAATGACAGGAACTTATGTAACCCATTAGACTATTCCAAAAAAAAATGGAATAGTATTTAAGCTCTTACAATAGCAAAGTTTTTTTTTAAAGATTTCATTTATTTATGACAGAGGAGAGAGAGAGAGAGAGAGAGAGGGGCAGAGACACAGGCAGAGAGAGAAGCGGGCTCCATGCAGGGAGCCTGACATGGGACTCGATCCAGGGTCTCCAGGATCAGGTCCTGGGCCGAAGGCAGTGCTAAACCGCTGGGCTACCCAGGCTGTCCCAATCGCAAAGTTTTTGATGTTCAGTAAAGATTACTATGCAAATTCCAGGCTGGGCAAATTCTCACAGATTTTACAAAGTTAGGTGTATGTGAGTTTGGTGTATGTGTACCAGTGTGCGTTTTACATGTAAAATACTATAAAAATGATACAGCTAAATGGAATCCATCCATTTAAAAAATAAGTAGCTCATATATCAAAATGAGTTCTCACCTCAAAGACAGAAGACATTAGTTCTTCATTTTTACATAACTGCAACTATTTATTGTATGTCAATTTTGTACTAAGTGTTTTGCATGTGTATTTTCTTAATCCTCCCAACATACATGTGAAAAAAGTACTATTATCTTACTTTGCAGTTTAGGAAACAGGCACAAAGAATAAAGGACGATGATGCTGGTAAATATCAGGACCAAGACTACCCAGCTGGGAAAGGCTCACTCACATGGTTCTAATGCTCACATTCTGAAGCTTTGCCAATGAGATCCAGCTCTGTCATTAACTATCTTTGGTACTTGATGAAAGTCACTGGATAGTTATAATGTGAATAGTGCCCAGTGGAATCTTGCAATACAGCTACCATGATCCTCAGTATCTTTACCTATAAACCATGAACAGTAATAATTTTTCTGTTATCTCAGGGTTGATTTGTGATATAGAACTTTTACACAGTTCAATAATTGAAACCAATTTAAATGGCAGTACTATGGTTGCATTTTATTTTTTTTTTTAAGATTTATTTATTTATTTGTGAGGGGACAAGTAGGAAGGGCAGAGGGAGAGGGAGAGAGAGAATCTCAAGCAGATTCCCCATTGAGCTGAGAGCCTGACATCTGACTCAGGGCTTGATCCCATGACCCTGAGATCACGACCTGAGATGAAAACAAGAGTCATTTATTTAACTGACTGAGCCATCCAGGCACCCAGTATAGCTGCCTTTTAAAGACACAAATATAGGAATTCTAGTATTCCAATTTGGATTAACTATTCATTATTATTTTATACAGTTATTCACTATTAGCAATGCAGATACTATTAAACTCAGCTCAAACAACCCTTTCTTGACTGATAATTCCTCTCTTTCCATTGTATTACTTACACACATTGGTTTTTTTCCCACCCTGGACTGTTTGCTTTTTTGAGGGAAGAAAGTGCCTATTTTTCACCATTCTGAGTCTTTCTGGGTTGCTTAGTTCCCACATGCATCTATGTCATCTACTTGGATCTACTTGATCTCAAACTTTTCCTTGATTTATGTTTTCAGAATTTACTTAATTCCTTTAATTTCCAAGTTGACCAACAATAAAGAAACGTCACCCAGCAGCCTGATTTCTACTCCACGCTGTAGCTCTGGTACTTCAGGTTCTTTAAAATTTCTTGGCTACATGCATACAGGTTGATAAATGAATGTTTTACTTGTCTGCTCTTATTGTTCCAGCTTTTACCAACTGTGATTAAAATGGTTATTTGAAATATAGGACTTAACTGTTTGCATTTCAAATGATGGGGATTATTAATAAGATTTCACTTTTATAAATCGATAAGTTTTAACTGCTTTAAGTACATTCACAATATATGGAATTTTTTTTTAGTATTTGGAAGTAACATTACATACCATGGCTTTGAAGAATTCCTGTTGACAAATGGATCCTTTAGATCTGCATAGGATGGTATTTGTTACGTAGCCACCTGGAGTGGAGAGAAGATTTCAACTTCTGAACTCTGTTCCCAGCCCTCGTCTCCACCTCACTGGTGAGGAAGGGCAGGAGGCTCCAGAGCGGCGTGCGGGCTCAGCCCTAGATGGTGGGAAGCCAGGTGCTTTCCCAGCTGTGGCACAGCTGCATGGGCTCTCAACCTCAGCTAATGGGGGAGCATAAGCCATCTTGAAGTAATCATAATTTTACCTTCTTGGAGGAACCTCTGCAGCTGAATTTATACTTGACCTTGGACCAAGTCCTTCTTAATAGCTCTCATGCATGGACAGAGATGGGGTATGCTACAACAAAATTGCAGTGATGATGCTAATCCTCCTCTGCAGCACACCATGTGAAAGGATGTGACTTGTTAAGGTCTATATGAAACCAGGAATGAAAAGCAGAAACTATGTCTAACATTTTTTTGGTCTATTTCTCCATTTTCAACTTAGAAATGATCATTGACTCTTAGACACTTCAACTCATGAGTTGTTAACAGTATATCGCCATTTTCTTCCTTCCTTCCTTCCTTCCTTCCTTCCTTTCTTTCTTTCTTTCTTTCCTTCTTTCTTTCTTTCTTTCTTTCTTTCTTTCTTTCTTTCTTCTTCTTTCTTTCTTCTTTCTTTCTTTTTCTTCTTCTTCTTCTTCTTCTTCTTCTTCTTCTTCTTCTTCTTTTCTTCTTCTTTTCTTCTTCTTCTTTCTTCTTTCTCCTTCTCTTTCTCCTTCTTCTCCTTCTCCTTCTTCTTCTTCTTCTTCTTCTTCTTCTTCTTCTTTTCTTCTTCTTTTCTTCTTCTTCTTTCTTCTTTCTCCTTCTCTTTCTCCTTCTCCTTCTCCTTCTCCTTCTCCTTCTCCTTCTCCTTCTTCTTCTTCTTCTTCTTCTTCTTCTTCTTCTTCTTCTTCTTCTTCTTCTTCTCTTTTTGTTATGTTTTGTTGTAGGAGCTATGGTATCATTGTTTTGGGTAGCATCGTCCTGAGAACCATTCAGCAGTGCCTGCCTACCACGTGTATGGCATTAAAGTGACAGTTCCGGATCTTGTACAGGATAAAGGCGATCCAACACCTGTTTTTCACTTCATAGTCTCTGAGGTCTGTGTTAGTTTAATTGGGAAGCAGTTAATAAATTATTGGAAAGAATTTACCCCTGCTTAGTATTAATAGTCTTTTATCATAGCCCCACAAACTACAAAACAATAAAACAATAATGTCACTCTAATATTTTAAATATAATTTTCAAAATGATAGAATTCACTGACCAACTATATCTGAACATTTTTATCAAGAGACAAAGTGTGGTACTCTTCTCTTGGCTTCTTCTCAATTCATTTTCTGGAGCTTACATCCTTTATAAATGTACATTGAATTGTAACTTGCCTAAGGAATTCCACTGTAGTTAGAGCATGGACTTCAGTGAATGTCCACATAAATAAACGGTAGTGAAGACATACTTTTCATTCTAAATCATGGAATGTTACATACAGAAGTAACTCTATTTAGAACACTAATTCTTGTGTCCAATATAAACTTACGTCCTTTCTACAAAGCACTAAAAAGTAAATGTTAACAGATCAGACAAACACAGCCAGTGAAGTTCATTCATTTAAATACAAAATTTAAAGCCTGTTTAATGTGCTTGATGCATTTGCTTTGGAAAAATGTGTACTGTACTCTATCAAAAAGCTAGGGAAATGGATTTCTCAATACAAATACCAAGTAGAATTCTATAATAAGCAATGCATGAAAGCAAATATAGTTTAACCAGACATAAAAATTAAGAAGGAGATTTTTTTGCTCTAGAGTTTGGAAAAGACACCAATCTGAATTATACATAATTTAGAAAATATATGCTTTCAGCAAACATGGAACACACACATATACAACAAATATGCATATGCATACATGCGCAAACTCGCATGCACACACACAAACACACACATACACACAGCATACACTGACATATCAAAACATGTTAGCACTAAATCAACTCTTGGTCAATAATAAATTGCAAACTATTTTTTCTTTCTCCTGAATTCTGGTATTTTCTATTCCATAAGACCAAGCATATGTTCAGCACATATTAGGGACACTCAATAAATATTTGTTAACTCTGACTTACTTGAATTGAAAGAGTTCAGTTATGTATAGACTCCTGGCTTATGGAAAGCCACTTATATTGGACAGTAGTGGACTGGACTGAGTAAACATTTTTTTTACGGTCAAATTCTCTTACTGTCTTTCCTAGTATGTTTAACACTGACATCAATGCAGGGACAGTGGACAGAATATTCTCAAGTTGTGAAAATGTGCCAGGGTTGGCTCTTAAAATTACACATTTAAGAAACAGAAGCATGTGACTGTTTTGAAATCCTTCGTCTGTTCATATTTGCAGCTATTCTGACATAGTATAGATTTTTCTAGTAAGTCTCTGGTATGGAAAGGAAACAATGCCTAGCTTTCTGAAGTCAGAGGAATTGTTACCTTAGCGGAGAGTGCATCACAGTGCCCAACTTGGGAAAAATTAACCTGAAAAGAGGATAAGCTAAAACAATTCTTAGGATTTTGTTGTGTCAGTTCCCCAATTTGGCCCACATTTCCACAACAGGACGTTTGTAGAACCACCTTTCTCTTTCAAAGCTTTTCTTTTTTATTTTTTTCTCATAGAGGAATACACTACAAAGCGGGCTTCTATTTTTGCTTTTGGGGTTAAACTGGCAGAAGCAAAAGGTCACCAGTTTCCTTAAGTGCAACTCTGTCTGCATGGAAACAAGTCACATGCAGCCTGCCATATCTAAAGTGATCTTTTCCGGGCAGGATGTGGAAGCATGAGGTGTCTCCTCAAGAAAGACCTTCCAAAGTGCCTAATCTAAGGTAAATAATGTTTCAATATTCTCAGGTAGAAGACCCACATTTTTGAAAGCTTTCTTGAGCAAGGAAAAGGTCAGCAAAAATAACCAAAATAAAATGGCAGACCAGATAAGATTATCACTTCACAGACCTAAGAACTGCTTGGGGGTGATGGGAATGTTTGGTCAACAAGCAAGCCATAAAAGGAATCAGGGGTGCACATAGTTTATTGGTGTCATGGAAAGAAAATATTGATCAGACAGGTAATTCCACCTGATAATCTTCAAACACTAGTCAAATAATTGGTGACTGATTTGAAGAGTACAATAGATAATTTTTTAATAATTGCCTTGGTGTGAAAAGAACTCCCTATTTCATTCAGTAGATAGTACTCTGAAGAATGTGAGGAATTATGAGGTCTGATACTCTCTCAAGACAGAATAGGGAGATGTTCAATGGTAGATCTTTCTTTACCTTATTAAACTAACAAACAGATGGAAGAGAAGGGCAAATGTTCAGCCCTTTGCCCATACGCAGATCCCCGCATACACATATGTTACTGTGGACTCATAGACTCTTTCCTCAACTTTGCATTGAGCTTAAAAGAATGGAGAATCTTGATTTGAATCAGAGAGTAGGTATGACTCTACTTGGATTCCAGGTATGGATACTTGGTTTTGTGCAGATGTAGCCCTTTCTGGAACAGAAGTCTTTTCTAAGTCTAGGAAACAAGGAGAGATCAGGGCTTGTGCCTTTCTCTGGGGATGGATCTTACCATCTGGCTCACTGGTTACTATGGACCAGCAAAAGCCTTTTCACAAAAGCTGGGATCAGTATGATTTTAAGCTTGTTTTTTAAAATGAAGCAAATCAATGGTATTGTTTCCCGACTTACAAAGACAGTCCCTTTTCCCTACCATTACATGATTTGCCTGATTTCAGATTCTATTCTGTATTTCCCAGGCACCAAAATACCTTCAGAAAGTCTCCTCTACACAATGTGTCTCTAACCCACTTGCAGTTTATTTTGTGTCCAGAATTTGAGGCAGAGCTGCCAATTCTGTGATAAAAAAAGAAAAAGTGAAAAGAGTTTGTTTTTGCTTCTTTGGTTTAAATTAACATCTGCCATCTTCCTGACCTGAATTCTGACAACACAATTGCTATGAAATATTGGTTTGAACTTAAAACCAGAAATCCTGAATGTAGCTTTCTGCCAAGTAGGTGCTAGTTAGAACCAGCTGCCTGAAACGGAACTGCTGACTGCTTCAAGGTTGCCTGTGATCTGAGCTGGTCGCAGGCAGCGCCTTTTCAAAGGAGAAACTGCCAGTTCAGATACTTCTTCTGGATGGATTAAGATTTATCTATAGCCCAATCAATGTGTTACTTCTCCTCTTGTTTAATTTATCATTGTGTAGATCCCAAACCTAAGCAGAAATAATACACTGTAGCTATATTTAGGAACTTTAAGCAATTATCTTAGGATGTAAGTGGGGGTGGGAAAGTATGTATGTGTGAAAGATGTCAAGGGGAAGAAATGGCATGCCAATAAGTCTGCAGTGGATCATCATGGAACACAGATTTTGGAAAGAGGCTTTAAATTGTGGGTGTCTAATGGAAAGTACAAATCAAAACCAGGCTCAACTCGAACCTCGTATCTTTTTATGCAACAGGTGACCCTAGATCATCAAAGACAATCAAAAGTTTAACTAATAGAAAAAATTCCCTGTGGGTAGAATTGGCCGTGGTCATCTCATTAAGCACACGGTTCTGTTTTCAACATAATTAGTCATCTAATTACTCATCCAAAATTAGTTAGTGCATTCAGATGCCTAATTAATTATAATTTCATTCAAAGTACTCTGTTGGTAATGCTTTTGTTCTCTGTTCCGACAAATCAAATTATTAAGGGACAGATTTGATTTGGAAATTGGTTTGGGTTGAGTCTTATCATAAACATATTAAAATATTAATGAATAAAACAGTGAGAGTATTAATTTCCATAATATAAATAACCCCACAAATGTTAACTATTTCCAAGGAACACTACAAACATCAGAGCCATGAACCTCCTAGAATCTTGGATTGAGTGTGAAGGTGGAAAGATCAAGACTTGAGTTCAAGCACCCCACAGCAGGCCTGCCTGGGAGTGTGTGGGGGCTGTCTGGTCTCTTATGACCCATGGACAATGAACAAACAAACTAGTGAACAGTCCATGGCTAACCAGGTATGATTATTCTAAAAGATAATTTACTCTAGAATGTGGTAGTTCATCCACAACTTTAGTATTTTTCCAGGGATAAATTGTAAACAGCTGTTATTTGGGTCTGATCATGCACCCGTCATTCCTCTAAGGGCTTTGAATTTTAGCTCGCTCATTTAATCCTCACAGCCGGCCTTTGAGGTACAGACTGTTGTTAGCCTCACTTCACAGAGGAGGAAAGGAGGCACAGAGAGGTGGGATCCGTGGCCTGAAGCCACCAGAGGGAAGTAATAAAGAACTGCTCTCTTAGGCAATCAACTCTAATGCAACGTATCCTGAGTTTTGTCTGAGATATGTCATAAAAATAAAACATCTCTGAAAATGAAGATTGATTATGAAAATATTCATGAGGATCTGCTCTCCTCTCTTGTTGGAGCCTATGGTGATGTGCGTGCATGTTCAGGAATGTCAGTGATAAAGGAGCATGCAGATGCCCACTGCCTGCCTCAATGTCATGTGCACTTTCAGGACAGTGCCGCAGAATGCTCTCTTGTTTTTTTCAGAAAATAGCAAGGAGAACGAACGAGGCTTTGAAGGAAAGCGGACTTGGAATGGGGAGTGAAAGCAGAGATCAAGAGAGCTCCAGCTGCATTCAGCAATTGCGAAGAGCAAGACAGGAACGAGGGGGCTGCCTTGGAGATTTCTTACCCGGGATCTGTTCCTCATTGTGGTCCTGGCAAATGTTCCAGTTCCTGGCATATTGGGGGTGCTTTAAAAGTGTGACCTAAGGCTGCCCTTGAATTACCATCTCTGTCTTCTACTCTTCTGCTGGCCAGCGCATCCTAACTGGTTTGTTTGCAGGAGTTCTCTGCTTCATGATCTAGTCAAAAAGAATGCAAACACATGTAAAATATGCTTGTTTCCATGCTGGTAGGTCACTGTGAGGCCAAATAAAAGGTAGCTTGATCTAGTGGCCAGTGCTGGCTAGGAGGCCGGACCTTCTAGCTCCAAGCCTGCTCCCAATTGGCAGGGTAACCCAGGCGAGGCCTCAGATTTTTCTACAACGTCTATTCCTGTCTGCAAGATGAAGGGATTGGTCTTTTTCAGTCTAAAAATGTATGACACGAATGGCCCCACCCAACTTATTTAACTTCATTTGCCTTCTATACATCACAGAAGTAAAAATACAAATAATAATGAATGTACCATAATAATAATAATTATGAATAGTAATAATGGACAGCAGGGGCAAACGTGGGGCAGTAAGTGCAAAGGTGGCTTTGATGATATAAAATGACTCAATGAATATTGCTTTGATGTGGAATATAATATTATCGCATCTAGTTTCCTTTTTCTTCTCATTCAAAATGAGCTTCATGGATGCTTTATGCATAAGAGAAGACCCTCTTGTGAATTGGGGCCATTTCTTTTCTTTTCTTAAAGATTTTATTTATTTATTCATGAGACACACAGAGAGAAAGGCAGAGACACAGGCAGAGGGAGAAGCAGGCTCCCTGTGGGGAGCCCGATGTGGGACTGGATCCCAGGACCCTGGGGTCATGACCTGAGCCAAAGGCAGATGCTCAACCCTGAGCCACTCAGGTGTCCCAGGGGCCATGTCTTTTCTAACTACACTGTAAACTACGTTAAAAAACATCTACTTTTTAAAAAATTGGGCCACTGACTCATCTTTCTATTATGGTTCTGAAAGGAAAAATTTAAACTCCTCAAGGGAAAGAGACAAAGCCAGAGAACCCAATTACCCAGCTGAAACTGTACAAATATCAGCTCGCACACCCAGCCTCAGAACAATAGGTATTGTAATGAATTACCTTCTTCCCCTACAGCCCTCTGTTCCAAAGCCCCCGGTTTGCGATTTTCTCAGAAGGTGGCCCTCCCGTCTGAGCTATAAAGAGGTGATGCATCGCTGCCTTTCCTCATTTGCACCTCCTGACTTTGGTACAAAAATTAAACCATTCATTTTCATTTTTCTCAAGAGTTTCCTGGCCTTAATGGATGTTTTTATGAGAAGAAAGGGAAGAGAGGAGTGAAGGTGGACTATAGGAAGAGACTAGAGGAAATCTGGAAGGGACAAAGTGTCAAAGGATGCTGGCGAGGGGAGAGTCCAAGCAGAAAGCGGGGAGCTGCGAGCCAGAGGAGGGCTGAGCCCCCGTGCTTTGTGCTCATCTTTCTTCATTTGTTACTTTTCTGCATCCCCCCACTCCTCCCTTTCATCTCCGGTCCTCCTCTGTTTCTGATTGTGCCCTTCAGAACTCACCCGAACTAGAAAGACTCCGTGTCTTTCTTCCCAGATCCTCTTTGAACGATGAAATAATATAAGGTCTATGCATAATTGCTGTGTGCTGTTCAAAAAGCATTTTCTTGAAGGGAGCTTTACACTTTATCCGTTTCAGCTATTAATGTGTGTCTAATATGCCTTCATTCCTAATGATTTTGTCACCATGTTGTTAAGTGTCCAGGATCTACATTTGAACTAAGACACTTTAATTATCAAATTAACACAATTTCATGGTTGATATGTTCAATTTCTCACCATTGGACTTTTTAATTTTTTTATTAACTGGCTCCTTTCTGGTCCTTTCCCCCAATCATACAAAGAAGCGAATAATGCCCTTGTTCTATGTTCATGAATACTTTCCATAAATATCCAGAAATTAAGGGTTGCTTAAGAGCACCCATTCTTGCAACAAAGCCTTCCTTGTAGCTTTTCTTTATTGATTTCTAGCCCATCAATGACATTTATTTATTCCCAGGTTAGGAGCTCCAGTTCACTTGGAAATATAAAATTTTCATAGCTTTTTCTACAACTAATTGCTTGAACTCGGTAGTCTCATGTACACAAAGAAAGGAACTTTGCATTAATGAAAAGGGGCATCTAAAACTCTAGCTGACATTTAACTATGAAAAGAAGAAAGATAAGGGGTTATTTTTTTAAAGTTGTCAAACAGAAATGATAGAAGTGAAGGGGTAATGGCTGAATAAAACTGAAAGTAATTACAAGATCCAGAATAATTAATTTCTGAAGCTCTCGGTAGAGCGGATTCATTGTAAAGTACTTTGCAGTTTCTATCATGTATTAAGCAGCCTGAACACATTTGTTCCTACACACTAGGATTGCAATTTGCCCCCTGTGAAATTCAGAGCAGATTCACAGGCAAAGTAACTATAATAACTTTCAAGTTTAGAAATTCATCTTGGTGAGGTCAAACTGGCTGAGTTATTCGCCTGCACTGCCATCTTGTCAAGCATCATTTTTAAATTACTGAGGTGTAACTTATTGAGGTAAAATTCACATACTACAAAATGTACCCTTTTAAGTGTGCAATTCAATGAATTTTAATAAATTTGCATAATTATGCAAACATTACCATAATCCAGATTGAGAACTTTTCCATCACCCCAGGAAGGGAGGTATTCATTTTAGGTCAATCCATCTCCACCCCTTGACCCGGGCGCATCACTGGTCTTTATATATTTTTCTTTATATATTTGCCTTTACAGATATTTTGTGTAAACGGAGTCCAGCAATACATGGTCTTTGCATCTGATTTCTTCCATTTACCATAGTGTTTCTGGAGTTTACCCCTGTTCTGGAAACACCATTTCATTAATCTCAATACAGTTGCAACAGTTCTTTTGACAGATTTTGGCCCAAACTGCAGTTCTTCCTACAAATAGTTTTATGGGAGTTTGCCATATTGTGTGGTGCGTTTCCGTGGTTATAAAGATGAACGAATACCAAGTGATGTTGCGGCACAAAGATAATTTTTTTGCATGATCTAAAGAACCTCACACAGAGTGAGATGTGAGAATAAGTACAACTGCAAGAATGGGTCAGATAGAGGTAGCGAGGTATTATTTAGTGACAAAATGTTTGTTAAAGAAAGCTACTTTGAATGGAGGCATAAAGGCAATGTCTGTGAGAGATACTTAGGATGAAATATTTGCATACTTCAATGTGAAAAAATCAGAAATGGGAATATCTTCATTTGGAGAGTGAAGAGTTAAGATGCATCGGACAAGATTGATCAATAGAAACAAGATGAATACAAATGTTTTCTTAGGTATTCATCAAATTAGATAGTAAGAAAATGTACAAAGGGATTTTTTTCCTAAAGTATTCACAAAATATAGAAGTTTCTATATGAAGAATACCTAGCAAGTGAGTGCCCTCACACTGATTATGAATCTTTAAAATTAAGAGTAAATTCAGTAGAAGTAATTTGTAAAGGGAGAAAAACAGCAAAGATATTAAACATTGATGCACGGCACTGATATTTTTCTGAAGACTTTTCTCAATAAGGTACTATTGTTTTTAATTTTTAAAGTGTAGTTTTTTTAAGATAAGCAATATTTTTCAAAGCATAATTTTCTAGCTACTGAACTCAAATTTAGATATTGATTTCTTTATACAAAATATCTATTTACTAAAAAAGTTTTTTAAAAATCTATTTACTAAGGGTTTTGACTGCCTCAAATCATAGCATACTATAGTATTTTTACACTTGGGATTGTTTCTTGAAAGAAATTCTGGCTCAAATTCAGCAGAAATACATTGACAATCTTAAAATGAATATAAGAAATATTGGGATCTTCCAGCTGACCGAGTTGGGGATACAGTCAGTGTCAGTTGAGCCATATTGGAGCTCAAGCTAAAAGGGAAATGTGAGTCCTTGTATATATGCTTTTATTATTTTTTTAAAATAGATTGTATTTTTAATACTGTTTTAGAATTGCAGAATAATTAAAAACATAGTGCAGCCAGTTCCCATGTACCTCCTTACCCAGTTTCCTGCTATTAATATGTTACATTAGTATGATACATTTGTTATAATTACTGAATCAATATTGGTACATTATTATGAACCAAAGTCCACAGCTTATTCAGATTGTCTTTTTTTTAATATAACACTCTTTTACTGTTCCAGACTTCTATTCAGAATACTATAGAGCATATAACCATCATGTCCCCTTAGATTCCTCTTGGCTGTGATAGTTTCTTAAACTTGTTTTTGATGCCCTTGACAGTTTTGAGGAGTGCTGGCCAGATATTTTTCAGGATGCCCTTTTATTGGAATTTGTCTAATTTTTTGTTTGTTTTTTTTGTTGTTGTTGTTGTTTTTCAAGATCAGACTGGGCTAATGTGTTCTGATGAGGAAGATCACAGAAGTAAAGTCCAACTCTTGTATCATAGCAACGTGATGATATATCAAGCATTAATGATCATGATGATGGCATGTAATGTGATCCGTGTTGATGCCAATATGGATCACATGACTGAGGTAGTGTTTGCCAGGTGTCTTCACCAGAAAGTTACTCCCCTTAACTTTCCATACTGTCCCTTTAGGGAGAAAGTCACTATTTACAGTCCATACTTAAGCAGAAGGGGTTTATGCTCTACCTCCTTAAGGGAAGAATATCTACATAAATTATTTCAAATTATTCTGCATGAGACGTTTATATAGTCTCTCTTTTATTTTATTTATTTATTTATTTATTTATTTATATTAGTAAGATCTCATGGATATTTAGACATTCATTTTATAATTTGAGTTATATTTCAACACTACTGTATATTGTTGCTCAACATGTTCCAGTTTTGGCCATTGAGAGTTCCTTTAGTTGGCTCCTATGTCCCACTGACAGAATGCTTTCAACGTAGATACTTATTTTTGTTAGCCTACCTTGTTTTCCGGCACTGCCAGATCTTATAAGCTCCATCAAATATATCTGCTGCACAGTCCTCAATTCAACTAATTTTCTCTGGAGCCCTGACTTCCTTTCTTGGAGAATGGTATTAGAAACCAAGATCTGGCCATTAGTGTACTTATTGTTACTGGAATGTCCATTGCCTCCAGTCACTGAGCTGAAAGAGCAAAGAAATATATGTATGACCATAATATTTTTAAATGAGAAAGAAAAACTTTTTATGGGAGCTAAGGTAGCTAGTAATCTGAAAATTAATTATTCTATACATATAATATTGTCATTTGTTTTCATGTTAAATTGTGTAAATATTTCAGATTAGCTATTTTCCCCAATACTTCCATTTTGGATACTTTTATTCAGCAGATATTTTTACAATATTTTTTTAATGCATTTTAGGAGAATTCAATTTAGATGCTGCACATTTAGAGCTCTTCTCGGTTCACTTTAATTTGCTATAAATTACTGATTTACCCAATTAAAAATAGGAGTCCATCGAATGATATTTATGCTGAATCAATTTATTTCAAAATACAATGATAAAAGATCACATTTAAGTCTTGAATACCTTTTGAATTCTCACCACTTAATCTGGTTCATCCCTTGCTTTTTAGGAGCAATTTATAATATCTTCCAACTCAGAAGCTTTGTTTTGAATTTTTGAAATTTGCTAAAACTTTCTTAAGTTGACTTTCTTTGGATATTCAACATATTAAATATGAGTAGAGATTTTCAAATGACTTTGAACAAAATTGCAACTAAAGTTCAATATTTCTTTAGGTATGAAATCAATTCTTCAAAGGATCAAACATTTCAAAACCTAACTGATGTTGGGTGGCAGAGTTAACTGCCATGCCAAAAGATTTTTTCTTATCAACATCCTTCAAAAATTTGGAGTTGAGTTTTTGTAAATGTAAAAATACTAAAATATTTGTGATCATTCTATATTTGACAGAATATTGAAATTTATTTGGATGCAATTATGAATTATGTATACACCATAACCAAGCTCTTAGGTATCTTAATTTAGTGAAAGAATTGCTTTACCACAATGCTGTGACCAAAATATATATTATGTGTTGTCATTAAAAGCAAACAAATAAAACAACAACAGAACATATTGTCTTATCTTCAATGTTAAACTTTTCATTTGACTTTATAATAACATTTGTAATCATGTTTCACCTTCAACAGAAACTCCAAGAACCTTCCCCTGATTCTGCGTACTGAGTGAAAACTTAGAAGTCTTATTAGGATTAACTTCTTTCCCCTTTGAAGCACCTGATGGCACTGGTATAAAACTGGTGCTGTTTATTTAACTCCTTGACATATTCTTCCTCCAATGGAGCCAACATATGAAAAGATTTCACTTTTTGCGGATGCACATGAAAATCTGGAATCAAAAAAACATAGTGTGGAGTACCTGGCTGGCTTGGAGAGTGGAACATGTGACTCTTGATCTTGAGTTTGTGAGTTCAAGGTCCATGTTAGGTGTAGAGATTACTAAAAAAAAAATAAAAAATAAAAAATAAAAAATAAAAAATTAAAGAAGTCAGTGAAATTAATTGAAAGAGTCATTGATCTAAATGAAACATCATGCTTTACTGAATAATATGTAAATAAGCAGCTTTCCTAAAGCCGTCAAATAATATTTGGGTCAAGTCTCAAAAATAAAAACTAACTTTAAAAGTAGATACTGGGGCTCTTTCAGAAGCAGTTGGTGACATCATTAGGACCCTCCTCCTCTCCCTCTGTGGATGGTGAACTTTGAAAAACAAGCTAATCCATGCAATTGCATCATCAACATTCTTAGAAAATGGAAACTCAGTGCCATATTTTCATTGAAAATAAATATTTTTTTAGTTTTTAGTTGTCCAAAGTATTTATTGGAAAATAAGGAAAAGCATCATAAAACAATAATAAACAGTTGCATTTTTTTTACTGTAGGCTAAAGAGAGGACAGAGTCCTCTCTATCTGCTCTGTATTATGATGGCTCAGTCCCTATTTCCTACTCATTTTTTCACATCTATACAGGCTAGAGTTTCTCACATTTCCCCTGGAGACAGTTCTCTTGGAGCTCAGTGGCTTCGTGACTCTCACAGCAGAAGGCAATGGCCACTCACAACTGGCTATTGTTTGCATTTGACAAGCTGAAACAGTAGTGCAAGGTACTTCTCTTTTACTCTGGAGACTGGAAGAGTTAGCTGGCCCAATTACCTGAGTTTGAATCCACTTTGTTTTAGCTATCCTGCACTCTCCTTGAAAGGAAAATCAAAGATACATGGTCAGTCTGGTTGTGACCAAATATCTCCTGGCTTATGCACAAGCTTCAGCTATGCGGAATAAGGACCAGGAGCTTCCACTCTTGAGTTTATGGACCATGGGGAACCTGTGGTTGGGCTTCATGGAGATCCCAAAACTGATTCATGGCTTTCATCAATTCTCAAAGAGGCTAACAGCTATTAAGAAAAATTATTTGAAACTTGGAAATTAGGCAAAAAATGGAATTGTATGTATGCTCTTTCCATATCATATTGGGTTATTGTTCATCAAGTTTACCCAATATATATTCAACATGTTTGACTTGGTTGTTTGCTTTATTACTATAGGGTAGGCTCCATGAAGTTACATGTTAATTGTGGATTTTTGTTCAGTAGGAAAAAAATAATCCCAAAAGACTTCATTAGGTTTTTTGCTGTTGTTGTTCTATAGGATTTTAATCAGTTTTCTATTTAACTTATCCCATCTCATTCGAATATCCAACTTTTTAAATGCATCTCCGGAGGATATATCCAAACCTCTCTTCTTCAGATGTTCTTAGATCCAGATTTGTCATCTTCCTGGTTCCCCCACTAATTAAGGAGGTGAATAAAACCCTTGAACACCTTCATTCTATTTGGGTACACAGAAAATATTCTTTTTTTTAATTTTTAAAATTTATTTATGATAGTCATACAGAGAGAGAGAGAGAGAGAGAGGCAGAGACATAGGCAGAGGGAGAAGCAGGCTCCAGGCACCGGGAGCCTGACGTGGGATTCGATCCCGGGTCTCCAGGATCGCGCCCTGGGCCAAAGGCAGGCGCCAAACCGCTGCGCCACCCAGGGATCCCCACAGAAAATATTCTTAACTTTTTGGAAATTATACATTGACAGTCCAAAATATTAAGAACTTCTGGTGTAGAGGGCTATCTGAAAGACACGAGGGGATACATTTCTCATTCATCTCCCTACCCCCATCATGGAGTCTATAAAGCAAGGACAAGGATGTGTCCTAAACATAATTGTTATTTTGTAAAAAAGCAAAGGAAATTGGCTTTTATTCAGGAATCAATGAAAACAGGGATCTCCCTGTATGGTTGGGGCAGTTCTGTAAAACATAACTCCTGAGATCCTCTGATCTCTCAGTCTGTATACTCTTCTGTGGTTATACCAAATTCACAGCTGCAAGTGCCTGTTCTCAAGAAGGAGGTTTTTCAGAATGGGGATCAACAAACAACCCTTCTTTCCATATCCAAAACACGTCTACACACAGAAGAACCGTATCAGGAGTGGAAAGATCAATCATAGGGAAAAATGCATTATCTATGGTGGGCTCAGAGAAACATTCATTGATAATTTTATCCATCCACACATGCACTGATTTATTATTTCATTCAAAAAACTGCTTGTGAGTACTTTCTTCATGTCAGGTGTCAATTGAGGTTCTGGGGTTTCAAGGCAGATGTGGGTAGGGATTAAGCAATTAGTATACAGCTAACATACAGTAAAGTTTCAGGGAATATAATGGGGGCTAGGTGGAGATGATCCTTACCTACACTGTGGAGGAGATGACAATTTGGTGTCTCCTATGGTTGAGTGACAAAAGATGGAAGCATATTGGAGAGACATGGGGAGTACAAATGGAAAGAACATAGCACCTCATCTCATGACTCTGGAAGGATTTGAGTATGAGGGAGGCACAACATTCCAGAGACACGGTGTTGTGAAAGGAAGCATAAGAAGAGTTAGCAGAGGCCAACTCAAAAAGGATTTTGAAGACCATCTTAAATAGTTTTGTTTTGATATTTTCTAAATAGCACTTATAACTAGACTTCAAGTATTACCAAATGGTCAGGCTCTAGGGAAGAACTTTGGGGTATATTTATCCAAAAGAGAAACCTTCCTCAACCTTTATCTTCTGTTTTTTCTTTCTTGAACTTCAAACTTTGATTGGAAACATAGGCACTGATTCAAACTGAAAGCTGGGCAATCTTCCTTCACTCCTAAAATCACTACGTACTGATAGAAATAAAAGTTGGGGCACCTGGGGGGCTCAGTAAGTCAAGCGTCCCACTCTTTATCTCAATTCAGGTCTTAGTGTCTGGATCATGAGTTCAAGCCCCATGTTGGGCTCCATACTGGGTGTGGAGCCTACTTTAAAAAAAGAAAAAGAAAGAAAGAAACAGATGTTAGCTAAATCATGAACTGTTCTGTATGGGAAGTAAAGCAGTAAGTGAGGTAATAGGTTGAGAGAGGGAGGTATTTGGTCTGGACAGAGCAACAGTCTGTACATCTGTACAGCTGAAGGGAAGAGGAGGGTGCCTCCAGGGAAGGATTTTTAGAACACACATTTCAAAAGTTTAAAATGCAATTAAAAAATAATTTAAATAATTTAATTAAAAAAAATAAAAGTTCTTCATTTGTTTCTAAGCAGCAGGAAACAAGTGACCACAGACTTGTTAGGCCACATATAGTAAGGTGCACTCTATAAAGAGCCAAAAAGCACTTTACTTTAGGATAACCCTCCCCCCACCAAAACAACCTTGCAGTAGTGCCTTTGTGCATGTAAAAATATATTTCAATCTATAAATATTTGCCATGTAACCTTTCTTGGTAATAAATCTACTTCCAAGAAATTTATGAAAAGACCAGAGGGTAATTTATTTCATATGAAATTGTGGATTTGTAACTCCAAATGTGTTAGTTTTATGAATCATTTTCTCAGACTATACATTAGTGCAGTTCCCTATTTTTTAATTTTTAATTTTTTAAAAAAAATTTAGTACATATTTGTTTATCAATTGGAAGATTAACTGTGATCGATTTCTTTGGATAGTCTTGTTACCTCATAAGTGAGCCTTTTCTCACTATAAACCCCTTCAGGGGGGATCCCTGGGTGGCGCAGCGGTTTGGCGCCTGCCCTTGGCCCAGGGCGTGATCCTGGAGACCCGGGATCGAATCCCACATCGGGCTCCCGGTGCATGGAGCCTGCTTCTCCCTCTGCCTGTATCTCTGCCTTGTCCCTCTCTCTCTCTCTGTATGACTATCATAAAAATATAATAATAAATTGAAAAGATTCCTTTAAAAAAAAAAATAATAAAACAAAAAAAAAAAAAACCCTTCAGCCTGTCAATGAAAACATTTGCTGTTTTCTGAGCACCCTAAGGAGTGATAACCCGCTTACCAGGGCTGGGTCCACCTGCCCAGCAGGCACTGGTGCAGAGTGGAGAGAAGGAGAAACATTGTGATTTCCCTTAGTTAATTCTCTGATCTACCGGTGTTTCTGTTTAGAACAATCAATCACAACCTAGCTACAGAAAAGAAACTCCAGTGAATTTAAGAACTGAAGTCACCACTGCAAAGACCTAAGGCCATTTTTGTCAAGATTACTTTAGAGTCCCCTGTGTTGGATGCATATCTCAGCTATTTTGGTGGTAAATGGTGGAAGGCTGTGGAGGCCAATCATTTTTACTTAGATTTTACAAGTAATTATTTACATGCAAACATAATGATATGAAATTTCCAAACTGTATTGTGTTTTTCATATAAGCAGGACGAGGCTCCAAATTTTATTGTTTTCTCAATATATATAAATGTAGACATATAAATGTGTTTTATATATAGGTATATATAAATATAAATAAATATGTACATATATAAATATATATATATATATATATATATATATAGAGAGAGAGAGAGAGAGAGAGAGAGAGAGATGAACAGTAGGAACATTGTATAGTCTCGTCAAAAACCTGCAGAGAAAGTAAGGAAAATAAATGTACCTTTTTTTCACTTGTCAGGAAAATATTTTTTCAAGATTACAAAAAAATTGTTGTAAGCTTATTTCTTCTGACATCTTTCAAACATTTAACATAACTTCTTCAGAAACTCCACAACTGAAAAACAAACATGCAAACTCTCCAGAACTATTTTACATTCTTTGAAAAAGAATATAAATTGGAGACAGAAGTATACATGTAATCAAAGAAGAGTCACAGCTCAAGTCTGAACTTAGCCAACAAAGGCAGGTGATCTGGAGAGTTATTCTCATTTGGGAGTCCATTAACAGTCCATAAGTCTTATTCTGGAAGCAGTGACGGTCTGACTAGAAGTTTCAAGCCACAAGCCATAGCAACTTCAGCTCCTGGCAATAAATGTACTTTCAACTTTAAAACATGCTAATTGATAAGCATGAAAATTCTGAGATATTCTTCTCATAAAATAAAGCATAGATCAGCATGAAGGAGTGTTATCAGCTTCTGGCTAGGAATGCTCTGTAAAGTCTTTAGGGAAAAAAAGTTGATAGAAGATCAGCAAAGTTTTCAGGAGTGAAGGCAAAATCTTCCATGTTTTAGGAGTCGAGAGGAGATATTTCAGCCAAAGCAAAGGAATAAAGAGCTCCCATTGTGTTCTAGGAACAAGAGAGCTACAACGATCTGTGCTGGAGAAGACAGGAAAGGTGATTTCATCCCATTGACGAGAAGAAGTGTGTGCTGCCTGCCAGAGGCAGGAGGAATAGTTGCAGTCCTGTTAGGATGTGGTACCCACAGAGCAGCCTGGCAAGGGGTAGGGACCACACCTACAGATGGGAAGGCAGGTCTAACTGCTACTCCAGTTGAGGGCTTGAGTCAAGGGGATGGCAGAAGGGGGTAACAGGCAAGTTGGGCTGACTGGGCCAAAGCAGAGGAAGAGAATAAAGAAGATTGGGTTTGAATGGTCTGAATGTCCTGGTTGCTCATCACTCTGTGGATGCTAAGTGCTAAGGCAGTGCCTGACACAGTGCAGACAATAACTAGGGGTGGGATTAATGAATGGAAGGACAGAGTTGAAGATGACACCAGTATTTTGACCTTACACAACTGATCTCGATAATTCTACCATTTAGAGGGAAAGAGGCTGGGACATGAAGCTGGTTTGAAGATGAATACGATAACTTAACATGCTGAGTTGGAAGTGAAAGTGATTTACCCAAGAGAACGCATGCAGCAAGCAATGCAACTCAGGCAGAAAGGATTTGGTCATCTTCTGTATAAAGACAATAGGGGAATCTTGGGACTGGATGGTACATTCAAAAAAAAGAGAATGGAAGAACAAATTTGGGTTCAAATTTAAAGCCACCACCATTTCAGTTCATACTACACACCAAGCCTTCCTGTAATTATCAGCATAATCTGGTGAGGTGGGCACGAAAATGTCACTCATGGTGGAAGAGCAGCCTGGGCATGAGAAAGATAGCACGGCCTGTTGAGGAGCATGGGGTTTGGGAACTGTAGAACCAAGGGCAGCTATTTGTACTCCAGGGCACAGCAGCCTCAGAATGAGGCCCAAGGGATAGATATTGGAAACTGAGCAGAGTCCACAGTTGTCACTGAGACCCTCCAATGTACTTTGGTTTGGCTGGCTTTGACTTCCAAAGCAAATACAAACCAGACCTTGTCTTATACCTAATCTCACTGCTTGTTCCTTTCCCTACCAAATTATTCTGTTCTGGTTGGAACTCTCTGTGTATTTATAGTCACTAGTTTAGCTATCACATTTCAGTTCAAACATAAGCCATTAAAATGACTTATAAGGTAAAATGTAAATCTTTTCCCAGCAAGCAGTCTATTTATACATTTTTTTTTCTTGAAAATAATTAAGGGCTTATTCATGCTTTTGGATTTCTTTCTCCTGACATGCATTTTTATATCACTATTAGCAAATGGTATCAGACGCAAGATAATCTCCTCTAGCTATCCACAGGAGGAAAGCAAATATGTACCGAATCACACCTAGAGTTACCTACACCTCGGCTTTCTGAAGCTTTTTCTGCCTTACACTTATTTAACAATGAGGTGGATACTGGCCCTGGTGCAGAGCAGGATAGGTACTAAGATTAGCAGAATGGATTGATTAAAGCATTGCATGCCCCTCCCGCCCCCGCCCCACCCATGCAATGACCCATCACTGAAAAGAATCTCAAATGGTCCCTCCAGAGAGGGATGAGGGTCTGAAATCAAGAAGGAAAGAGTGGTTTAAAGGAAGCCTTGGCTAGTTCAGAGCTGGTTCATAAGCTCAAATCACTTCCCCACCCCAAAGATAGAGCCACTCCTGGGCCCAGAAGTGTATTTCTCCATCAACTGAAATTTAAATATCACGGCAACATGTCTTACAAGAGTTTATTGAACTGAGATATATTTCACTCAGATGGAGATGCTGCAGCCTTCCAGAACAGGTTGACTTTTCAAAATGACTTCCTAATTTTCCCCACATTGCTCTCCTTCCCAGATTAAGAACATATTTATGACAGAAAACTGTAATTCATCTTTGAATCCCCACAGCCTGGCACAGAACTTGACAGATACCAAGTACCACAAAATGGTGGATGCATGAAAGAGTCAAAAATCAAGGTGAAGATGTTAAGGTGTCATCCATGTTAGGATGGATGACACTAAAGTCCTGTTTACCTTTCAGGATTCCCAGAGTTTACCTTTTACCCCAAGACAAAGCTCACATGGTCTGGCATTCCTCTCTCTCTCTCTCATCACTAGCTCCCACCACAAACAAAACAAGATGACCAAACGCAACAAAAAGAAGTTAACAGATAAAATTAATCACAGAAAAGAAGAGTCTGACATTTGACTGAATTGATCAGCTGGGCTAAAGAGATTCGGGAAAAGGGCAGAAACAGAACAGTGGGACAGCAGAGGGTACTCTGTAGAGCATGGCTTCAATGTTCCTGCCATGTCATAGCACAAGGTAGTTATCAAAGCAGTGCTTCTCACTCCGTGATCAAGACCCCTGATGGCTGAGAAATCAGTGTATGTGTTGGCGTGGACTTCACAAAGCTTAACAGAAGAGCGATAGCATGAAGTGAGAGGTAAAAGAGGAAAATTCACCAAACTTCTGATATACTTGTGCATGTAGAAATAACTAGGTCGTAATCTCATGAGTTCATGTTAAAAAGGTTGGAAAAATAGTGTATAGAGGGATGCTAAAATAAATTATGCTCTGAGAGGTAGGGGGATTTCATCTTCTCTAGGCCTAAGATACTTTCTCCCTAATTACTCTGGCTGACCATCTCCGAGCTGTGACAAGTCACTACCAGACCTATTCCATAAAATCACCGACTTTGAGTGGCTACAGGCATAGCTTCACCATATAAAAGACACTGCCATCTGTGTGGCATTTTTCAAATACTATAAAGACATTGCTGGTTGCAGAGAAGGTCAGGCTGATTTGATTCTATAACAGAAAAGCCTGTTCGAGAATACGTGAAAAGAAAAGTCCTTTCATTATTTTCTTCCTCCCTTGGCTCTCAGCTGACAGAAGGCTTAGCGCATCTGTTAAGTGCTTCACAGAATAACTTGGAATCAATCACGAGGAGCACACTTATTGTTTGGATGCAAATTTTGACTAGAATGACTTAATAAAAATTTATTGACCTTTGCTGCAAAAAGTGTTCATTAATTATCTATCCTTCGTTTTCTTAGAAGACCCATTTTAACATAGCTTACTCTCTATATATGTTATGTTCATGTTCCATTTAGATTTTATTTTTTTTTAGATTTATTTATTTGAGAGAGAGAAAGAGAGAACGAGTGCTTACATGCATGTGCATGAGTGGGGGGAGGGGCAGAGAGAAAAATTTTCAAGCAGATTCCCCACTGACCCTAGAGCCTTATGGGGCTCGATCTCATGACCCATAAGATCACGACCTGAACCAAAATCAGCAGTTGGGCATTTAACAGACTGAGCCACCCAAGCACCCCACGATTTTGTTATTTATATCACTACTATTTAGTTAGCTTCTGTACATATGTATTTGTTTGTTGATTCACTCACCTTCATTCATCATCACTGAATTTTAACAATGTTCCAGGTTATATGCTAGATGCCAGGGAATGAGAAGACACGGTTCTGCCTTTAGGAAGGTTGTAGCTTAGTTGGGGAGAAAGACAAATAGAAAAGCCAGTGTGATGAGTTTCTTGATAGGGAAATTATTAAAAAATTTTTTAATAAAAATTATTAAGCTCTTATAAAACTATTATTGTGCTCTGGGAATATTGAGGATGGACATTAAGATTGGACCAAGTGTCAAGGAGAGGAATCCTGGAAAAGTGATTCTTGAGATTTTTACAGTTTATCCTGCCTCTATGAGGAATTTGAGATTCCAAATCTTTTGTGTTCATCTTATCATTTCCCTTAGTGGGAAGATAAATGTTATTCTAACAGCTAGGAGCTTTCCTGACTGGCCCCATGTTTTTTTCTAACCTCAACTTCCATTCTCATAAGTGAATTAAATGCCTTACTGAAACTGGTCCATTGATTGCCCCTACATATAGTCTTCCTTGATTTCTAATTAATTATTTCAAACCCCACACCAGAGAAAGTGGAGATCATTAAATATGTCAATTCTTTTCCTTCTTCCCAGCTAAAACTTTTGGTTTTATCCATACCCAATCCAAATTCCATCCCTCTTGCTTCAGGGAAAATACATACTTTCTCCTTCCTCTTACTGACCATCACTCTATGTTCCCTATGAATTTGCCCTCATCTCTCTTTCTGCCTCTTCTCTCTCCTGCTCTCTCTCTGTATTTTACCAGGTGGTTACATCCATTTTGTGGCTTTGATGGCTGCACAATGACTGATGACTCTGAAAGCAATGTCCAGCTAAGACTTTTCACTCCAGACCCCCACCTGCATTTCCAGCTGAGACTGGAACCAGTCCTGCTTTTCAACCTGAAGGAAACAGTATTAATTATATGGAAATAGATTAATCAACTATTATTTGTGCGAGAATAAATGGACCTCAGTGCTAGCTGAGAGGCGAGATCCAGTATATATGCTAAATGGCCTTTCCTATGTCATCTAATCCTCATGACAACTCGATGTGATAGGTATGATTGTTATCTTAATTTTATTTTTTATTTATTATTTTTTAAAAAGATTTTCATTATTTATTTGACAGAGAGAGAGATAGAGAGAGAGAATGCTTGCACAGGCAGGCTAGGAGCAAAAGGGTAGAAGGGGATCAAGTTCTCTGCTGAGCAGGGAGCCTGATGTGGGGCTTGATCCCAGGACCCCAGGATCATGACCTGAGCTGAAGGCAGACATTTAACAGACTGAGCCACCCAGGCAGCCCTGTTATCCTAATTTTAAAGATGACAAACTTTAGAGAGACAAATTAAAATTTTCTCCAGGCCACATACTTCATACTTAGCAGAATTCAGTCACAAACACAGGCCTAATCATAGTCCAAAATCCTTGTTTTTAAACACCTCACTATATTGCTCTCAAATATAAAGACTTTTTTTTTAAGCATTCTTCAGTGATCTGTGTTCATTTCACTAAAACTCCTACGAGTAAATATGCTGTTTATCCTCCAGCTTTGCCAACTAGAGACTAGAATACAAGGAACATGAGGAGGGGCTTAAAAATTAAGTGTGCTCACATAGTGAAGGGCATATCTGGGAATTAAATACAAATTTAACAATGCATATTATAGAGCATAATGAAACAGCACAAACCACAAAAGTAAACTTTAAAAATTTGACTCTAACACCGTTTACATTTTGAATTTCAGTAAATTTTGAAGACTGTCTGTAATATTGATATAAAAATATTTATTTCATAGAATACAGCTTTCCTAAGCTCATATAAAAGCAAGACCTAGTAATTCTTAAAATCGCTAATCAAGAGAGCTTGCTTTTCTTTTTTTTAGTATTATTTTAAAATGAGCATCCTTAGGAACTATTCTTTTTCAGTACATTATGAGCTGAACTCTTTTTTGATTTGTTATCTGTGATGACAAAATGAAATATTACTGCACAAATTCTTTTTTTCCCTAAAATAAGAGTTAACTGCTGAGACAGCTCCCATGAATAGGTAGATAAGACTGGCTTCAAATGACCAAAAGAGGAAAATCAACCTATCAAATGCCTTACAAAGTCAAGCAAAGAGAGATAATTTTGTTCCTGAATAATCATAAGGTCATGGAAAGAAACAATATTAAATTGCTTGCTTACGGACAATCTAGAGGACTGGGTTTTTGTTCTGGTGGATAGATATCTCTGTCCTGATTCCGTGCACTCTCTCACAGGGTCATAAGGAGTCTTATCCCGTGTTGTTGACAAATCAAAAAAAAAAAAAAAAAATCCCTAAAGAAGTAATTCTAAAGGACAAAAAAAAAAAAAAAAAAAAAAAAACAAAACAGGAAGAAGATAAAACGACAAACGTTAAATTTGAACAAACTATTTGGAGGATGGAAGGTAAAGTCAATTATGGAAAAATTTTGGTTATTTTCAAAAACCCAATGCAAAAAAGCATAATTTCTCACAGTTTTCCCCCAGAAGTGATGGGCTTAAACATAGGCAGTACCTAAATATAAGCTTTTGCTAGTATTTGTATTATTTTCATTACTGAAGAAAATGCTATGCAACTTCCCTGATTTAAACCTTCTCCCATTCATTGTTTTCAGAACACTCCAGACAAGTCCTGGCTCATCCTCAGTAGCTTACTGCTTGGAGTCCAGCAAACATCCTGTCTCTGATTGTTGCAGTTAATATTCTAGGTTTAAGCTGAGAGTCTCTGAGTAACTTCTACTCTTGTGTGATTATTCAGATGGCCACAGGCTATGGGCCAACCACTCACAACAAACAGCTTCTGCTGCTTACCGGATGGCACTTGGCACAGAACTAGACATCTAATAGGTTCTTACTAACAATTTTCATTACAGCTTAGTAGGTAACTCTCTGGCTATGTCTATACTGTGCAACCAAATTATCCTTAGGTAAGAGGTCTTGTGCTTTCTCTCTTATTTATTTTTTTTAATTTATTTATGATAGCCACACAGAGAGAGAGAGAGAGGCAGAGACATAGGCAGAGGGAGAAGCAGGCTCCATGCACCGGGAGCCCGACGTGGGATTCGACCCCGGGTCTCCAGGATCGCGAGTCGGGCTCCCGGTGCATGGAGCCTGCTTCTCCCTCTGCCTATGTCTCTGCCTCTCTCTCTCTCTCTCTCTCTCTCTGTGACTATCATAAATAAATAAAAAAATTTAAAAAATTATCTTTAATAATTTTTTATGAATTCATATCCAAAATGTCAGTCATAATACTGATATGCCCTTGAAATCACTACTACTCACCTTTAGAAAATAATACCCACACAGTGGTCATGGTCTGTAGAAAAAATATGAGTCCTCACATATAAAAAATATCCCATACCACCTATGCACGTTAGGCTACTGATTGATCACTTCTGAAAAATCTGATTTACTTGGGAATCTGATCAATGGTGATGAGCCTGTCCTTAAAAAGATTCTCCATTGTATTCCTACACTATTTGTTTTTAAAGCAAGTTCCATGGGGCCAATCAGCTCTTCAAACCATTGTCTTTCGATGCCTTGACTATCAGTTGTGGTTCCCCCAACTAGCTCTTGCTCTTACCGGCCAAGGAGAGCCATCTTCTGAGCAGTTTCTCCTTACTGTGTCAGAGAAAACAAAGTTGACTCTGTTCTGGAGGGATCTCTTTGTAGCCTGCATAGCAACATTGTAACAAAAGCCAATCTTAAAATATGCAGTACTCAGATAATTTCTAGCTAAGAAAGATGAATTCATTTGGAAGTTCAAACTAGCTATGCCATTAGGTGCTGGTACTGTCAATTAGCAGGATTTATTCACATTTAGTTTATCAAACCAAAAATGGTGACTACCATTTATCAAAGCATAACATCTGGAATTTCCAAGACATTCTGTCAGGATAGTTGGTATTATACCTGTTTCATAGATGAAGAGACAGGTTCAAAAAGGTCTAGGCAATTTCCTCAAAATCATAGGAACTTTGTTGAGGTGGGGTTCAATCTGAAGATTGTATTGTTACAGAGGTCAATCCTAGAAAAACACTCCTGATCACTGGACAATATTTGAGGTGTGGCTAGATGGTTATATTAGGTAGAGCTTTCCAGAGAAACAGACTATATATATATATATATATATATATATATACACATATAAATATTATATATACTACTGTCTCTATATAGTACTTATACATACATATATATTAATATTATATATACTACTATGTATATAATATTATATATATTATGAGTATTATGAGTAATATGAGATTATAGGGGTTGACAAGTTCAGAATCTACAGAGTAGGCTAGCAGGCTGAAGACCCAGGGAGGACCTGATGCTGTGATGTTACAGTCTTGCATCCAAAGGCCATCTGGATGCAGAATTCATTTTTCCTGGAGAAGCATAGTCTTTTCTCTTAAGGCCTTTTAACTGATGGGATGAAGCCTACCCACATCATGGAGAGAGTAATCCATTTTACTCAAAGTCTACTGATTTAAATGTTAATCTCATCCAAAAAAATACCTTCATAGTAACTTCTAGATTGGTGTATCACCAAAAACCAGGTACCATAGCCTAGCCAGCCTGACATGGAAAACACCACTACAGTGCACTTCAGGCAGAAATATCAAGAATCTGGCTGGTGATTAACGGTTTCAGAACCTTTCTGAGGTTCTATGGTTTCATGGTGCTCCATAAGAAGCAACATGCAGGTGGTATGAATGTTTATAGCTGAGCCAGGAGACAGGTCCTCAAGGAGTTCACCATCAAATAAGAGAATCAACATGAACACAAAGAAGTCCCAATAAAGATGAAGTTCACAAAGTGACTTTCTTGATTTCTTATAAATAGCTCATGGACATTTGCCAGTGCTTTTTGGTCTTGACCTCTTTCCTGAACCGTGGTGACTGGCCATATTTCAGAATGAGGAAGCCGAGATCAGCAAGGTCAAGATTGTAAGTCAACAAGACTTAGGCTGAACGGAGATGCCCACCCCTTTCCTGCTGTCTTGCTTGCTGCCTTTGCTTTATCAATCCAGTGTGGTGGGGGCAACAGAGTGATTTTGGGCAGGAAATCAGCATTTGCATGTAAGTTGGCCTGGACTTCTAGTGGAATTGCAGAACTGCTTAAATATTCTTGACCAAATAGTAACCCTCTTGTTTCAGATCATGTGCCTTCACATTTCAGGAGGAGAGCATGGGCAGCAGTGCATGAGGAAGGCAGGCCTGGCTATGCCAAGGTCAATTGCACAGGCTACAGGCACAGACATCGCAGCCAGATGACCCTGATGTCCCCGATCTAACCTTGGCCTGGGAGGCTCCCCCAGGAGGACGTTTTCTCCTTGTCTGAGGCCCCTTGTCCGAAACCTACACCTGAGAGTAACACTCACCAGATTTCAAGTGTAAAGTTGCTCACCACAAATACGATCAAATATGCCTCTCTATCCCTGCCTACTACAAAATTATTCTTCCAGGAAATCTCAGTAATGGCTGGAAAATAAATGATCCTCTCTTATTCCTACCCAAATTTATTGTGCCTCCTGGTTTACGGTCTCTTTATCTTGCGAAGTGTCCCAAATCATGATGTGAAGAATGACAACAAAATTTTATTAGTATGACTTTTAATAAACATTCTGAATTTACTTTTAAAGTGAATAAGCCATTAAAAACCAAGCCTATCTTCTGAAAACCAAATCAGCCTCCAGCACCTTAGAGTTTCTCATGTAAAGATAAGATTTTAAAAATCAAGTTACTTAAAAATCTGAACAGAAACTTCACACCTGCAGATCATCTTAGAAATGTGCAAAATGCAGACACATTTTTAACAAATATAGAAATAACATCCACACTTTGGAAATAGAAACTGAGAAACATGAAATCTTACAAACTTGCAATAAACTTTTGAGATGAAGAAATTAAATGGCCCCCAAAAGAACAGATCGGTGACTTTTAATCATTCTAATGCTGAGATGGGAAGACATTTACTATCTTTTCTAACACATTAATTTTTATATGAAGGGCAGCCGGGTGGCCCAGCAGTTTATCTCTGCCTTCGGCCCAGTTGTGATCCTGGAGACCCGGGATCGAGTCCCATGTCAGGCTCCCTGCAGGGAGCCTGCTTTTCCCTCTGCCTGTGTCTCTGCCTCTCTCTCTCTCTGTCTCTCATGAATAAATAAAGAAAATCTTTGAAAAAAAATTTTATATGAAGATATTCAAAAATTACTTGACTGAAAGAACACATTTAAAACAAAGATTTTTTTTTTTTTGCAAGAGGGAGGCTTTGCTTTTGCAAAACTTGAAAGATGAAATTAATGACATTAATTTCATTATTTTACCCCACCATACATTAAGCCACCTCTAACCTACAAAGAGGAGCTTGCCCTCATGGTGACTTTAGAGTAGCAAGCAAGAAATATTTAGAGAGCCATATATGATCAAGCATTAGAAATGTGCTAAAGTGTTTCAACACAGCAGATGTCTAGACAAAGGGCGGACAGTGGGAGCGGCCAGGGGGATATCATGGTAGATTCAAAAGTTTCATAAAGGGAACTAAGTGTGCGTTAAATTTAACATATACAGTTATAGCAACAGATTTCATGTTCATTAGCCTTTTGGCGAATAACAGGTGAAAAAAAAATCACTTTTTCAATTTTTTAGAATTGTTACCTGTAGTCTATGGTTTGCTAATGTTAAGCTAAGAATGGATGCTATGGTCACACAAATAACATTTAAGGAAAGCTATCTGTAATTTTCAGTACTTCCGTCATTATCCATAAACTGAATTTAAATTTAAAAATCCAACCAGTCATCAAGTCCATCTGTTTTTATTCCCCAAGTATGTTTTTGTCTTGCTCGCACATTTCATTCCCACTGCCCTTGCTGTCGTCCACCCAAAGGCTGGCCCCCTGCACAACTCCAGTGGCAGTGTGTGCACCTGCACAGTGAGCGGTTCCATGATGTCCCTCCAGCTACTCGGGCTGGTGACTTGCAAGCCTCTGATTCTCATCCTGGGGCTCTTGCTGCATTTTTATCTGGTCTCCATTCTGGTTGCCCACTCTCCCATTCAAATCTTTCTAAAATGATGCAGTAATTATCTTTTGAAAATGCAAATCTTTTATTTTTTTAAGATTTTATTTATTTATTCATTAAAGACACAGAGAGAGGCAGAGGGAGAAGCAGGCTCCCTGTGGGGAGCCCAATGGGGAGACTTGATCCCAGGACCCTGGAATCACACCCTGAGCCAAAGGTAGAGGCTCAATCACTGAGCCACCAAGGCGCCCCCGAAAATGCAAATCTGGCGCTGTTCCCTTTCCTTAGGCCACTCATTCCTCCCTTCGTTTATTCAGTCATCAAAAACTACCCATCAATTAGTTTTTATAAGAACTACTGTGCTTCTCAAAATAAAATTTAAACTGCATGTCCTAGCTTTTTTACTCCATTTCAACAAATATTGGGTTATTACAAGTAGGAACTTGGGCAGACCCAGCAACACTCAGAGCCTCCTTGATGGGGCCATCCTGTCTATCCAGGCTCCTGGCTGCTCTTCACCTTGGACATTACGTTCTTGCATTCTTGAAGAATCTGCAGAGATTTCTGATAAAATATCAGGCTGTTCTGTGGTTCTCAGCTTTAGTACGTGCTGGTTTTTTTTTTTTTCCCCCTCTTTGAGGTTTCTTTTCTCTTCTTGTCCTTTGAGATCCACAAGAATGCCTACAATGTCAAGCTGCAGGAGGGCAGGGGGTTCTGACTTTTGTTTCCAGGGGTATTCTGGACACCCAGAACAGTGCCTGTCACATGTGATAGGCACTCAATAAGTTATTAGTTGAATGAATGAATGAATGAATGAATGAAGGAGCAAATGAAGGAAGGCCCAGTTCCTATTGCTTCTTCTGGGAAGCCTGGGGAGTTTCTTAAAACAGGCATTCTGTGGCCAGAAGGGGTGAAGCTGGAGAGCCGTTTCAGGGGACACTAGGGGCTTTCCATCCCTGAGTGTTGGGGCTGCTGCCAGGAACTTTCCCAGGAAGACTCTCCTGAGGAATGACCTCTGAAGGAGAAGGGAGTGGGAAACAATAGGAATTAGGGCTCTGGCACGTTGTGCGTGCTCGTCTTCAGATGTGCCAGTCCTGAAAGTATGTTTGCCTCCTATATTCACTTGATTTTCTTCATCCCTGACTCCTGATGAATCTCATGAAACATGCTGTAATGCAAAACTAAATGGAAACACGAGGAAAGCATAAAACCAACCTGTGAGAACCGTGTCAGGAAAAGCTCAAACCTGTGACCAATGAAATTCATGAAAAATGCTGGAGAAAAAAAAAATAGAGTTTTTTTTTTTGTTTGAAACAACAAGAACAAAAAAGGCATAGGCATTTGGGAAGTAATGAGGCAGTGCTGACCAAGGCAAAACTGCAATTTCGATCTGGCTTTAGAGCCGTCCACTCAGAGCATGGTTCCAGACTGCCAAGGGTAGGGCAATTCCCATGGGCAGAGCTCAAAACTCCAGTCTGCTTCACAGAACAAAGATGACAAATCCTATCAGTTTAAAGAAATTCAAATTTTGATGTACATGAGAATTACATTTGAACGCATCAAGTAAATTTGCATCATCTCAGAAAAACTTTACAATTTTTAAAAACATATGGATTATAGAAAGAGGTATTTTTGGTTTTGTTTTTTGACTGGAGAATGGCAAATATTGCAAATCTTCTGGAATTTCCAGAAGCCACACAATTGTAAATTTTGCCCAAAATATGTAATAAATTCTTTTTAGTGGGTTGTCTGTATTTAGAAAAGAATCTTGTGGGCTTACTAAAAACGTGTCATGGCAGACCAGAGCGATTTAAAAAATTTTGTTTGTAGTACCAGGTACATATTTCCCACATGCCCGATGCGGTTGACAGTTACTCTCATATATACCAAAATGTTGAAGGAACAGAAGATACTGGGACTAGCACAGAATGATAACATCAGGATTCCATCTGCTGTCTAATTATTTGAGGACATGGTGGCATTCAGAAGTTCAAAACGCTCCTCTCCTTGGATTCACCTATCTCAAAATGTTTACCAATATCTAAAAATCAAGCCATAAAAGACAAACAAATCTATTTTATGTTGACAAATATATCTGAGAAACATTAAATATACTGTACTGTGTGCACCGTGATGCTTAGAATTTATTTTGGAGTACCTGGGACACGGAATAAAAGCATGTGTTGGGGATTATATCCAACCAACCCTGCTGTGTGACAGAGGATATTTAAGATTTCTGGAAATGGGATCCCTGGGTGGCGCAGCGGTTTAGCGCCTGCCTTTGGCCCAGGACACGATCCTGGAGACCCGGGATCGAATCCCACGTTGGGCTCCCGGTGCATGAAGCCTGCTTCTCCCTCTGCCTGTGTCTCTGCCTCTCTCTCTCTCTCTCTCTCTCTCTCTCTCTCTCTCTGTGTGTGTGTGTGTGACTATCATAAATAAATTAAAAAAAAAGATTTCTGCAAATTTAAAATACTTCCATTACTATATGCTAGGTGAGTATTAGAAAGATTTTTCTTTATCCTATTACATGTTACAAACCGGACTGAGATGTACAGATGAGACCATCTTCATGGCTGTTATGACCAGGATTAGCATTGCCAAACCTTCAAATACCTCTCTCTCTAGGTGGAGCTCAAGTAGATCCTTATGTAAAAATAGGTTTGTCCAGTCCTGTTTTCTGGGTCCATGTCACATGCCACTGCAAACTTTGGTAGGAATGTCATAGAGAGGAAGCTGATGTCTGTAGAAACCACATTCAGATGTACGAATGAGACCCAGTTCTGGAATCGCCTCCTGGGTGAGTATTCACAAATCAATCTGCAACCCCAGCTTCAGACTTCTCATCAGGTTCACTGAGGGGATTGTGTGATATCATAATAAAAAGACTCACATAGTTAGTATCCTCTTTTTATAGGTTTAGAAAGCACTTCCACATGTATTACTGATGTGATACTCACAATGAATACCCGACGGATTATCATAAATCCCTCTTTTTTTTCTTCATAAATCCCTCTTTTACAGGTGAGGTGATGGGCACTCTGGGAATGTGAGGCCTTGCCATGAACCGTGATCCAGCCACTCCCATGTTGTGGCCCCAGGACTGAGGCATGACCACCTGGCAGCCCAAGCCACACTCCAGTCCCTGCTAGACCACTAGTAAACCTGGGTCTTGACAAGGCATGTCACTTCCCAAACCAGCAAGCTCCTTTTTCCGAAAAGAAAGACTCAAGGTGCCTAACATTCCCACCACCAAGTCATGGGATAATTTTATGTCAAAAACCATGTTTTCTTAAAGAATTTCTTTTATTCATCTTGGTACTGGGTGTAATTCTGAAATATCATAGAAGCTACAGAATATCAATACTGACTCACATGTCTTCATTTTTTCCTACCTGAACCCAATTCGAGGGCAGTTTTCTAAGAATGTTTTAAAAAGAATCCCTGGCAGCAGGTTGACTTTCCTGCCCATTTTTACATGACCCTGCTCTTCGAAGTTCTGACCCACATCTTAATTTCCAACTCAAAAAATGTGGTTGTTTCAACAGATGATGGATCTCTCATGTATTTTTTTTCTTTTCAAAAATCTAGTACAATTCTAGAAAAAAAAAAAACAGTGCAGGCTTTTCAGTATGATCTAAAGCAGCAAATCCATCCCTAGGAAGTTCAAATAGCGGCTAGCATCTATAGATACAACTTTAAAATAAACTTAGAAACAGTACTATTTAGACTTTCCATTCTTGGTACATAATACTTTTATTTTAGCAGAGAGAAGGACTGTGAGAACTTTTGAAACAGGTCAGAAGCTTGACTAGCCCCAACTGGAGGGCATTCCCAACACCATATGAGCAGTTTTCAGCAAACACATCTTACAGTTCTTTTTGACTCTCTGGTTTCCACATATGGCGGGTGAGTGGACACGCGTTAAGGAGGCATGTTTACTACCAAAGCCGATGCTGATATAAAGCTACTGACTGGCTTTCCATGTTCATTTTACCTCTGCTACTGGCACAGCCAGAATGACATTCCTTTTCAGCTCTGATATTTTCTTTCCCCTCACCCTCTCTTCTACCCCCAAGGAGGCAGTTCACAGGGATTTTGCACCACTTGCTCGGCTCCCCTCCATCACCCAGAGTGCCCCCCACACTCCAAATTGCACGTCATGCTGTAGAAAAGTTTTTCCCTATGACTCACTCCTTCAGTTTCTGATTTCCAGATTTCATATTTGGTTAGCTGATACCCCAAGACAAACTGCATATGAAGATTCAGTTGGGGCTCTGAAAGAAGCAGCTGGCACAATCACAGGGTTTACTGAGGTTTGTTCAGTAAAGGGACTCTTTGCAGATGGATGGAGAGGCAGGGTTGAGACAGTGTTTGCAGAATGAGAAAGAGTGAAGTGTCCAGGAGCTGGCTATGATGGGAAGCTGTTACCACCCTGGGCCTGAAGAGGTAAAGATATGGAACCATCTTTCTGAAGCCTGGAGAAAGGATCTGAGAGTGGAAACACTAACAAATGAGCCTCTGTGAGAACTAAAATCATGGAAGAGCCTCTAGTCGAGCCCATAAGAAGCCAGAGGACCAAGGAACCCAGGCAATTTAGAGGTCAGGCTCCTGAGACGTGGTGCAGGGCAGAAAGAGGTAAAAGATGATCTTGGCATGGTGGCACATGGAGAATAACAGCTCATTCCAAAAGAAATAATACTGGAGACTGGGAATTGCAATCCAAAGAAAAAATGTTTCTCCTGAAAAAGGAGTTTCAAGCACGGAAAGGACAGTTCACTTTATGACAACACTCATTGGAGCAGGCTGAGGTGATCCCAAAGTTTGCAAAATGCTCCATGGGATGTGTTCAAATCGAAATGTCCTGGCTGATTTCCTGAATTCCTCAATTCATATAGTACTGTGAATTCCCACTGGAAATCCTGGGAAGATAAAGTGATTCACAGGTGATACTGAGATGTGGCCATCATGAATTGTGAGAAACAGCAACTTGTCCTTGAAAACAGACAAGGGAGATCACCAAACATTCTTCCCAAGAGCAATGCCATCTCACTTGAAGAGCTACATAAGATCAAGCTCTGAAGTGTTTGGGTTTCCTCTCACTCAGACCAAATTCTCTTGATTGTCAGGGATTAGGCTGAGCTGGAAGAGACAACGTCATAAATGTGATTTCACTTTGATAACTTTTTTTTAATTTTTAATTTTTAACTTTGATATAATCATTTCCTATAAATAAGTTGCAAGGACAGTGTATGGAAATAGTTTTTCCCTTGAGCTATTTGAGGATATGTTGCCAATGAGCGTCTCATTCTTCCTCAACGCTTTGGCTTGTAGTTCCTGTAAACAAAGACACTCTTCCATGTACAGACCTCAAATGAGGGAAACACCATTCATTATGTATCACCATCCAATCCTCAGACCTCTTTCCAGTTCTTTCTAGCTATCCCCAATATGTCCTTGTACAGCAAAATCTTTTGTCTCAGAACCACACATGCATTTCTTGTTATAATCCTTAGCTCATTGAACCTGGAAGAGTTTCCAATCAATTCCTTGGCTTTTATGATCTTGAATGTTTTGAGGATTACAGACCATTTGTTTTGTAGCACCTCCCTCGACTGGGGTTTGTCTGAAGTTTCTTCATAAATGAATGCAAGTTATATACATTTGTCAGGAATGCCTCAGAAGCAGCTGTGTTCTTCACATTACATCCTTCCTGGTGGAACACATGTTCAATTTGTTGCATTGTTGATGAAGTTAATTTTGATCATTAATTAGATGGTATATGTTGACCTTTCTCCCTCTAAAATGTAATTTTTCCCTTGGTAATTGACAGTTTTTGCTTTGCTTGGAGAGGGGAGTATGGAGTTTTTGAGATCATATGAAAATCTTATTCCTCATCAAACTGTCAATTTATTCATGTAAACACAATATCAGAAGGTACTCAAAGATACTTCCGGGTACAATCTGTTATTGCCATTATTTATTTTAATGCTCAAACTGTCCCAGATTTGACCAGTGGGAGCCTCTTTAGGAAGGCTTCCATGTGTTTTAACATGTTACCACAATTTTTTCTTTAGCACATTTTTTTGCTATCTGGCATAAGATGATCAAAGGTCATTGTGTACTCTCCTTGCCCCTGTCTTGGAATCAACCATTTCTTCCAGAAGGCCTGGCTCCTTGGAGAGGAAAATAATGTTAGAAGCCAAGGTCCAGATACCAGATGTGCTTTTGTGGTGTCACTAACCATGGGTCTTCTTAGTGGACGGAGGTAAGAACTATAGCAAATAAAGACATAAAGTAAGGAATATGTGAGATGAATTTTTTTCACTGTTGGGAGAAGGGAATTATAAAGATACAAACATTTACATCTAAATTATTTCTGTATCTATTTATTCTTACTGAAAGCGATGAGTTCACTCTGATACCTCATTTCTAAAGCAAACACAAAGGATTCTAGTTTTCTTTCTTTTTGTATTTGCGATTCTTCCAACAGTGAGAAATCTGCCTCAGACAACCTTTAAACTATTTCCTTAGATGATCAATTCCCCTTCCTGCAGCCAATCATCCCTTGCTACTACCCTGAGCTATTATTTGAGATTAGCCTCTCTCAAACTATGGCATCCCAGCATGACGAGCCACCACAGGCTGTCCCCTCACATTGCTTAAGCTATAACATTCACCCTGGGCTGGAGCATTTCTTCGTGTGAATGCCATCCCAACTCTGCGTGGACTCAAGCTCCCTACACTGGGCTGCCCTCTTACCAGCTATCCTTCTCACCTCTTTTGGGTCATGACTTTCTGTGCTGGGCTGGGCAGGAGAACTTATAAAAAGCAAAGGTTAAAAGTCAATATTGCAATCAAATTATTAGGCAGGTAAAGGACCACAGCATGCAAATTGTTCTAGATTTTTTTAATTATTATTTTGTTAAATAACCTCTACACCCAGTGTGGGACTTGAACTCACTACCTGGAGATCAAGAGTCACATGTCTGCTCACTGAGCCAGGTGTTTCTAGAACTTTTGCTTTATGCCAGATGATAATCAAATTAAAAATAATTCATGTCACTGTGAACCAAAAGATTCATCACAAAAATCTTCACTTTAGTAAGGGTGGTAGAAACTGTGTCTTCTACATCATTAAGTATTTTGTTGAAAAGTGCATTTTTATCTTCCAGTTTTTACATTTGCCCTATAGCAGCATTGTTACAAAGCAGTGGAAACATCCTACAGTCATGGGGCCATTCCTATTATTGATCTACAAAAACCAACCTTTTGTGAAATGCAAATATTTAAAGTAAAGTTTACATTCAAAGGACTCTTTATAGTTTTATTTCAACAAAATTATTTTTCTCTTTTCAAAATTTCTACCCATAATTAAATGGTGTGCGTTCATTTATCATCCACTTTTATAGTGTGATGTTGAATGCTACATCTAATAATTCATCCTCAAACCCCTGAACTTTAGAAATGTTTCCATCCAAAAGTCTTCCCCCGCCACCCTGTTTTATCTGCCTCTGATCCCAGTCAAATGCTGCTTGAATAATATTAGCAGCAATTAAAAAAAATAGCATCTTTTATTTTCTTTCTCTACTCATTATTCTAAAATAGCCTGCTTCTAAGGATAAAACCTTTAGGGAAAACCCTTTTGCCCCAGTCAGAGAACATATTTTTCAATTTTATCTACTGTGGAGGAAGGGGAGGGGCTCTCACCCCACCCACCATTTGGTCTGCAGCCATAACTCCCAAGTCAGTTCAGCAAGAGGACTGAATAGATCACATTTAGCAACATTTCACAGCATGCTCCATTGTGAACAAAATCCTTGGGAGAAAAAAAAATATTTTTAACAGAAAATTAGATTGATTGTAAGTGTGGTTATAGTATTCTTAAAACATGGAACAGATTTGCTTATATTTTATGGCTGATACACCTGACCAAAAACCCTTCTCCAGCCAGTCTATTTCTATGGATGGTGATGGAGAAGGAGCTGTAGCAGGATGCTGGTGAAAACCAGGGTTCTTCTTCAGTGTGCAGGAAGAACACCTGAACTTTCAGCTTTATTGTTCAGGCAGGAAATCACTCAATTTCCCTGCATTTTATGTTTTCTTTCTTTCCGAATATATAAAGTTATTATTTTATAAAAGGCTATCATACAATCTCACTTTCACAGATGACAAAGGCCTTGGGGGAAGTTAATGTTTTGCTATTATTAACTTATCAAGCAACTGCAGTCCCAAGGCATTCTTTCAGGCAATAAACCATATTCCTTTTGTTATTGGCTCACCCTTTATTTTTATGGCCCATTAACCAGTGCTGAATTAAAATCAAATTTGTATAAATGATATAATGCCGATATAAATAGTATTGCAACCTAGTTAGTCATCTGAATATCCAGTACATTGCAGTGCCAGAATGAGGTTATGAATCAAATACAAGCATAGATCTTACATGATTGATAGTCAAAAATATTCTTTTTTTAAAAATTGGGGGCCAAAAATGGGAGAGAAAATGTTAGATGCCAAACAAGAGAAATTTGGCATAAACTGTAGAACACGTTTAATTTGCACAGCAGAGCAGGAACTTGTGGCTGAATGAAGCCCATGTTCGTGTTGGCGAAAGTACAGTTTCTTGTTTCTTCATGACACCTCACGTTGGCATTTGGATGAACTGAAGTTTTCTGCATGAATTTTTCTACTTTGCAATATGAATGCCATCAAAATATACTAAAGCTTTTCTTTGTAAATCCATTCACCATCCTAGAAAAAATGAAGACTAAACAGAATTTTTAAATGGGAAATTTCTGTGATTCTAATGAGAGGTTTGGAGCTCACTGAACCACGAATTATAATGATTTGATTCTAATTCTCTTCCTCAAATAATAAGCAGCTCTTATTTTTGAGAGAATTTAACTAATTGATTTTCTCCTAAATTAAAGAGGGTGAGTTTCTCAGCTTCTATGTGGCTTTCCACAGAGGTCCCCTCTGGCTGGCCCAACGGTGGCCACTTGACTCTTGGGAGAAGTGGAGAGTATCACTGGAGGCTCACGTAGCCATGCAACAATGTCATTACTAAGCAGGGGACTTTCTCCAGAGTGAGGGGTGGGGTGTTATAAAACCATAGTGCTTCATGCTCCCTGATATTTCTCTCTGAGTGCATAAAAGATGTCATTTCACTGGGTGCTTTTTTTTATTTAAATTCAATTAGCCAACATATAGTACATCATTAGTTCAGATGTAGTGTTCAATAATTTATCAGTTGCATATGACATTTGGTCCTCATCACATCACTTGCCCTCCTCAAAGCCCAACACCCAGTTACCCCATCCCCCGTCCCCCTCCCCTTCCATGACCCTCAGTTTGTTTCCCAGAGTTAAGAGTCTCTGATGGTTTGTCTCCCTCTCTGATTTTTTTTCCCATTCAGTTTTCACGATGTGCTTCTGCAGGAAATTTTACCTAGCACACATTCATTTGGAATGAGATGCTACACCTTGCAAAAGAGGGGAGGTTGTGTGGCAGAAAGAGAGGATCCTTTATTTTTTAAAATATTTTATTTATATATTTGACAGAGAGAGAGCACCAGCAGGGGAGTGGCAGAAGCAGGCTCCTCACTGAGCAGGGAGCTTGACATGTGGCTTGATGCCAGGAACCTGAGATCATGACCTGAGCCCCAGGCAGATGCTTACCCGACTCAGCCACCCAGGTGCCCCAGAAAGAGAGAACAGAGGACTCTTTGAGTCAGAGGAACTCTGCCCCAGTCCTGACTTCACCATTTAATGTACAGGCTCACTGACCTTTTCTGTAAAATGCAGGGGATGCTACGTACCACTGGATTTGATGAGATAGGACAGGGAATGCTGTTTGATGCCTGGACATTATAAACGCTTGAGATAGAGATTACAATTTATTGAATAAAGCAGATATGAAAGCCTCAGATATTTGAATCAGTTGATAGAAAAACCAAACAGTTTATCCAGATTATGTGTTCAGTTTTGCTCAAAATCTAAAACATTGGTTCTCTTTATCCATAATGTGTGTCTTAATCCATCTTCACTTCCCAGTAGTACAGTTACTAGAAGTTCTGCCCTGACCAGCCTATGCTCTCTTATCCACACGGTATCATATTGTGGCCCATTTATCCACATTTCTGTGTGTCTTTGTGTTCTCTGGGACTCTAGAGGACATACATCAGGTACCTGTAATCCACATGCTTTGTTCTGTTCTTAAGGGCAGGGAGCTTGGCTTGTTCATCCTTGTATTCACAGCACCTAGAATAGTTCCAGAAATGGATTAAGCACCTATAAATAGTTGTTAACTAAACAAATGACAGGAATCAATTTTCTAAATGTATATATTTTTTTGCTCAGCCTTCCAAGCCCACCCATTTATATTTTTTAATGTGACAGCTTAGATGAGATATAAATCCTCATACTACACAATCCATCCTTTTAAAGTGTACAATCCAGTTATTTGTGGTATATTCAGAGTTATGCAACCATTGTAATCAATTTAAAAATTTTTCATCACACCCCAGAAGAAACTCGGTACCCACTAGTGGTCCTTTCCCATTTCCCCATACATCCTAACTCTACACAACCACTGACATACATTCTGTTTCTATAAAGGTATCTCTACTGGACAATTCATACAAACCAAATTGTGTTTGAAGAATCTGGCCTCTTTCACTTAGCATCATATTTTCAAGGTTCATCTATATTGTAGCAGATCAACACTTCACTCCTTTTGATGACTGAATAATATTTGATTGTATGGAGTATTACACATTTTGTATATTCATTTACCATTTCATGAAAACTTTGGTTCTTTCTACTTTCTGAATATTTTGAATAATGCTGCTAAAAACATTCATATACATATTTTTGTGTGAATACATATTTTTAATTCTCTCAGTATATACATGGAAGTAGAATTCTTAGGTTGGATAATAACCTTCAGTTTCACATTTTGAGTAATTGCCAAAATGTTTTCCGAGTGGCTGTACCATGTTAAACTTATATAAGCAATGCATGAAGGATTCAATTTCTCCACATCCTCACTGATACTTGGTATTGTCCATCTTTTAGGTTATAACCATCCTAGTAGGTTGATATGATACCTTACTGCAGTTTTGGTTTGCATTTCCCTAAAAACTAATGATTTTGAGTCTTTTCATGTACTTATTGGTCATTTGTATTACCTTTTTTGAAGAAATGTTTATTCAAATACTTGGATTATTTTGTAGTTGTATTGTCGACTTATAAGAATTGTTTGTTTTAGCTGTTGGACCCTTATCAGATTCATGCAAATACTTTCTCCTCTTCTGTGAGTATCTTTTGATATCTTTGATAGTGCCCTTTGGAGCACAAAGGTTTTTATTTTGATGTATCTCTGTATTCCAATTTATCTCTTTTGTCTTTGGTCGCTTGTGCTTTGGTGTCACATTAAAAAAACCATTGCCTAATCCAAGGACACAGAGACTTATACCTGTTTTGTTTCCACTCGATTTTGAGTTAAGTTTTGATATGATGAGAGGTAGGGTCCAACTTCACTCTTTTACATGTGGATATCTAGTTGCTACAGCACCATCTGTGGAAGAGATTTTTCTGTCCCCATTAAAATTTCTGAACACTTTTGTCAAAATCTGATTAATCACAATGTTTAAGGTTATTTTTGGTGTCTCAGTTATATTCCATTGATCTGCAAGCTTACTGGTATGCCAGCACCATGCTGTCTTATTTACTATACTTTGTTAAAATTTTTGAAATTGGGAAGAGTGAGTCTTCTAACTTTTTTTTTTCCTGCTCTCAAGATTCTTTGATATTCTGGGTCCTCCACATTTTCATATGAATTTTAGAATCAGCTTGTCAGTTTCTGCAAAAGTGGTAGTTGGGATTTTGATCCCAGTGTTTTGTTGGACCTACAAATCAATATGAAGAGTATTGTTATCTTAACAATATTGTTTCCCCATCTTCAATTTCTTTCAGTGATATTTTATAGTTTTTAGTGTGTAAGTCTTGCAATTCATTTGATAAATTAACTCCAAGGTTTTATTCTTTGATGCAGTTGACAGTGAATGGAATTGATTTCTTAACTCCATTTTTGGATTGTTCATTTCCAGTGTATAGAAACATAACTGATTTTGCATACTGGTCTTGTATCCTGCAATGTTGATGAACTTTTTTGTTGTCTCTAATAGTTTCTTATGTGGATTCCTTAGAATTTTCTACATCCAGTAGTATGTCATTTAAAAATAGAGATTGTTTTACTTTCTCCTTTGTAATCTAGATATTTTTCTTTTCTTGCCTAACTTCCCTTGCTAGAACCTCCAGTTGATGTTGAATGGAAATAGTAGTTATCTTTGTTTTATTTTTTATTTCATATGGAAAGCTTTTAAGCTTTTACTAGTAAGTATGATTGATATTAGCTATTGGGGTTCCATAGATATAATGTATCAGGCTGAGAAAGTTCTCATCTATTCCCAGTTTGTTGAGTTTTTTTTTTTTTAATCATTAAAGAATGTTGAATTTTGTCCAACACATTTTCTTAATCTACTAAGATCATGTTTTTGGTTTTTTTTTGTTATTTTAGAGAGAGGAAGAGAAAGAAAGTACCTGCACGTGTGTGCATGAGTGTGGAAGAGGGGCAGAGGAAGAGAGAGAGAATTCCAAACAGAACACATTGAGCGTGGAGCAGGGAGGTAGGGGTGGGGTGAGGGGGCTCAATCAGAGGACCCTGAGTTCATGACCTGGCCAAAATTAAGAGCTGACCACTTAACTATATGAGCCACTGAGGTGCCTCTATTCACTCCTCTTCTATTTTTTGGAAAAGTTTGTTGAGAGCTGGTTTTAAATTTTCTTTGAATATTTGATACAACTCAACAGTAAAGCCATCTGAATGAACCTCTGAACCTGAGGTTTTCTTTGTGGGCTGTTTTTTGATTACTTATTTAATCTCTTGTTATTGTTCTTTTCAGATTTTTTTTTAATTTCTTTTTGAGTCAAGTTTGTTAGTTCATTTCTCTCTAGAAATTTATCAAATTCATCTAAGTTATCAAATTTTTGACATAAAATTGTCTGTAGTATCCCCTAGTGGTTCTCATTGTTTCCATAAGATCAGTACCAATTCTTTCTCTTATATTACTGATTCTAGTAGTTTGAGCCTTTTCTCTCTTTTCTTTCTTTTTCTTGAACAGTAGAACTAACGATTGTACACTTTGTTGAACTTTAAAAAAATAACTTCTGGTTTTGTTGACTTTTTTATTGATTTTCTATTTCATTTATTTCTATCCTTATATTTTTTATTTCCTTCCCTTTGCTCACTTTGTGTGTAGTTTGCTCCTCTTTTCCTGATTTCTTCAGTAATGGTTAGGTTATTGATTTATCATCTTTCTTACTTTTTTATATACATCTTTACATACATCTACATTTTTCCCTCTAAGTTCTTTAGCTACATTTCATAAATTTTGGCATTTTGTATTTTTGTTTTAATTCACCTCAAAACAATTTCTAATTTCTTTGACCCACTGGTTATTTAAGACAGTGTCACTTAATTATTACATGTTTGAATTTTTTTTCAGATTTCCTTGTATGATTAATTTCTAATTTGATTCTGTTGTGTTTGGAGATCATAATTTGTCTTGCTTCAATATTTCTTAATTCATTGAGATTTATCTGATGGCCTAACATATGGTGTACCCTGCAACACACACACACACACACACACAGTAATACCAGCCTATGATTTATAAATCCTCACTAAAAATTCAGTTTTAGGGGCAGGCCCAGTGACTCAGTGGTTTAGCGCTGCCTTCGGCCCAGGGTGTGATCCTGGAGATCCTGGATCGAGTCCTGCATCAGGCCCCCTCTGTGGAGCCTGCTTCTCCCTCTGCCTGTGTCTCTGCCTCTCCCTCTCCCTCTCCCTCTCCCTCTCTCTCTCTCTCTCTCTCTCTCTCTCTCTCTGTGTGTCTTTCATGAATAAATAAATAAAATATATTTTTAAAAAGTCAGTTTTAATCAACAACTCTAGAATACATATTCAAGCATTGATGATGATCATTATGGAGAACAGAGTGAAGAATGGAACTTATCTCCAATGAGACTATCTGAAGACAAATAAAAAGAAAGGGTAATGTAAATCAGACCCAGAATTGTGAGATAAGTAGAAACTGTATACTTTCAGAAATAACTGAAGTCTCTGGGTATTAACCAAAGAACTGGGGAACACATAAGAGTTTGTCTTAAACATGTAAGGGACCATCATTTTGTGGTTATGGTTTCCATCCCGAGTATAGTTAGAACCATGAGAGTAAAGTAACTGAGGAGGAGATTACTGGTAGTTAAATATTTACAAAGACAGAAGGGGTAGTAAGCCCCATGTCACTGGAAAGTTCAAATATGGCCTAGGTATACACTTGATTGGGATTTGTGGAGGAGGCTCATACATCACACTAGGTTGGTATTTAAACAAGTTGGTTTCCAGTATTCCCCCCAAACCTGGGAACTTTTGATTCTGTGAGACAGAGTATCAAGAATTATTAAGCTATCGAATGAATTGTGATACTGGCTTTAAGAAGTAAGTTTCAAGGAAGATGAGAGGATCTAAAGCAGCTCTGGGCTGAATAAGGGAGGGAAATATTTGTGGAAGACATGAGAGGATATACAGGATGGAGAGAATGTTTTAAGAAAATCTTCAGAGGAGGAAAAAATTACCAAACACACTCAGAGATCAATTTGACTAAGATGAAGATTCATGTAGTATTGTATAAAAACTGGACTCAGTGAGGAACAGTGTGATACAGCCTATGGGAAGAGAGCAGATTTTGTCAACTCAGAAATGCTTTACAAGTGCCAAGTTTACTCTATTTTCACCTAGAGACTTGAACTGACAGGATGAATGTCAAGAAGCCTGGCAGCAGGTAATGCTCAGGTCTAAGGGGGGCCAAAAGAGTGTGTCCCAGCAGAAGTGGAAAGCTATGAAACCTATTTAAGTTTCCAGAAAATAGGTAACATAAGCAGTAGGCATTAGGGAAAGGACTCTGGCCTTCTAGAGAGACTATTAAGAATAAGAAATGATGTATCCTTGGCAGGTAACCAAGACGTCAACTCAGATCTGACACTATATACCAACAATTTCAAGGAATAAGTCAAAGCCCAGTGACTAGAACTAAGGTACAAGATCAATATCTTGTGGCAACAATAAAGAAGGTGACTTCTTTCTGAGTCTCTGGAATTCTGACTTATGGTTCCTTAAACTTTTTCCCTAATGGGAAAGGCTGGCCTCAGAGCCTGTGTTAGAGCTGAACTGGAAGATGGATGTTCAGGGTGCTTAACCGCAAGCACCAGGAAATAAGGGGAGAAGTAACAGATCTTTCTGACGTAGCATGCCTGCTCTGATCAGTTGATAGCTACTGCCTGGAACACGATGCTGAGAAAGCTTGAGAGCCTGTCATTACTTGGTGTGAAGGAACACCACAGTCCAGTGATGGTGACTTCCCTGGGCATGGTACAGAGATCACCACATGCATCACATGTTCTTTGCTCCTGCACCAGAACATTTCAAATCACACTCAGGAATGAGAGTCAGTATGGCAGATTTTGATTACCAGATGAAAGGATCACAATTTTCTATGAGCACTAAAGGTCCCCACTGGAAGATCATGGCCAGTAGGGATGTGCACTCCTGATGTTGAATTGGATCAACCAAATAGGTTTGTAGAGAAGACACATTGATCAGCATAGCAGTGGTTCTTCAACATCTGTGTGTGTGGCTCTCAGCTTTCACTCTAGTGTGAGAAATGGGATTCCGTGCCTTCATGTTAAATTTTCTGTGCAGTGAATTGTAAAAGCAATTGCCAATAAGAATTATTTCATGTACGCATAATCCCCTGTGCAGCATGCTGCAAATTTATTCATGATCTTCTCCAGCTAATATGAGGAAACTCAGCTGCAGTGCCAAAATGACAGGATGATTTATATATAAAACTGAAATCCACATTAAAATTCCTCTACTTGATCTCCTGCTCTGGAATTTGAAGGGAAGTGCAAGGGACGCTTAAAAACTAACCTTCCTAAGGTGAGATATATAGGTAGGGGATTAGCATCATTACCCATATAGGATGGAATTTGTGTATTTCTTATGAATATATGGGACAAAGGTACTGAAGAAATAACACCAAAAATACTGTGCAAACTTAGTACAAATTATAGAATTTTAATCTGAAGATTAATATATATTAGTATATATATAATATTATACATATATATCCTCTGCAATACGTTTTATAGATGAAGGAAATGAGGCCCAGAAACTATAGAGACTCATCAAAGTTTCCATAACAGAGGGAGAAACATGATTTGATTTAGACCTACCATGTGCAAGGAATTTGTGCTTTTTCCTTTATCATAACATATTTTGTTTTCTCTTTTTTTAGAATACCTTCATTATCCCCAGTAACTAAAACGGAAAATCTCCATTTCTGTTGACCACACTCACTCTTGTTTCTTCCCTTAATCCCTGCTGCTTTCTTTCAGGTATGGGTATCTGCCTACTTTCTGTTGACTTAACATTTTGTATTTGCCTCTGGCTTTTTTTTTTTTTTCATTTTTCTTGAGTTTCTCATATGGACTTCTGTAAAAGTATCCTCATTAGCTTGGTGGTTCTTCTGATTTTTATTCTTTGCTGAGTACCATAAACCATAATCAGATTTAAGTTTATAAGGCACATTTTGTATCACCTTTCCCGGATCAGAAGCTTTCAAAAGCATTCAGTTTCCTACCGATTCAGGTCCAGTGGCTCTATACTCACATTAAAGAATAATACCCCACCACCTAGCCTCAATTCATGATGCACTTACAGGAAAAAAAAATCACTCCTTTTATGTCCTATGACATATTTTATATATATTTAATTTTAATTCTATATATATTTAACATACTGTGTATATATATGTATACACACACACACACACATATACACACGTAACTGTGTGTCAGCTTATAAATTTGGACATATTTACTACATTTTATTTACTCCACTGAATTTCCCAGAGGCTTTACACTCAAAGAGCATAGCTAACCTGTTGACTCTGCACTGGGTTTGTTGACTGCTTCATCATAGGTGCTCAGGCATTTTGTGAGGAAATGAAATTTCCTTCCAAACTTATACATCCCACCAGTTTCTCACACAAGTGTTTTTGTTCCACTCGAAGAACATGTACTGTATGGCCCGTCTTCTCACTCTTCCCCACCAATCTCTTTCTCTTCCTCCCTTTGTGGCTATCCAAACTGGGTTCTTTTCCACCATTTCAGTTCCTACTCATTCTACTCAAGTGCTGTTTTTCTTTACACAGCCTTTCTTAATTATCACAACTGAAAAAGATTTTTCTTGCATCAGACATCCTGTCACTTAAGAATTCCAATACAAGATGCTTAATGATAAGTGACCTAAACGCTTTGTACTATAATTAATTTTTTTTGTGTTTTACTTCCTTGTGGATGACAAGAGTGGTCCTCTCAATATTTGTTTTCCTAGAACAGTTAGTGCCAAATGAAAGAATAAGTACGCAATGCTAGTTCAGGATGGAACACTGACCATATTACTTAATAACAAAAAAGGATCTGAACAACTGTGAAAAGGTAGGGGATCATTAGCAAATCAAAACTCTGAGGAATTTCTGAAAAGCATGAAAACAACTCACATATAGACATAGCATGGTGAGGGATTTCAGACATCCACAGACAGAGAAAAATTCTAAACTTTGTTTTAAAAAGAAATAACAGTGAGTATTAAACGAACACCGGACTTCTTATTAGCAAAATCCAATGTTTGACAACAATGGAGCAACAACCATAATGAAGGAAACCACATTAGCATTCAATCTTGAGGGCAAAATTAGGTGCTTTCCAACATGAAGAGATTCAGGAAGTTTATTTGTCCATGCACATTTTCTTTGACTATAAACAATTTTTAAAAATCTAAGAAGCAAATTCAAATAGAAATATGAAGAAGTAAAGGATAAAAGTTTAAAGAAAAATGGGACTAACTCTCGACTGGGAATAACAGATACATTTTAGAGTGACTTTTTTACTGCTGGTAAAGAAATAATCATTCCAAATTAGAACATGAAGTCTGAGGACTGCAAGAAAATGTCTTGAAGAAGAAAATAGATAGTGTCATCCAAAATGAGTGATTATCTTTTCTGTCGAGAAAAAAAAAAAAGGCAATTACGAAGGTTAAAAAAAAATGAAAATAAATCATGGTTCCCAAAATGAAAGCTTGACATAATTTTTTAACAATTGATGGAGTTTAAAAAGCAGTGCCTTTGAAATATTAAAGTCAAACAAACAATATTCAGGTAATTCCTAAAAAGAGTGAATGCTGACTGATATTCTTAGTTGAGGGATATAATCATGGTAGATTTATGATAGCCATAAGCCATAATTACTTCACCATCGGAAAATGATTTATCACTTTTTGGATAATGACCAACTTTGTAAAGTTTTTGGAAAATTTTATGCTTTATTGTAACCTTTAAGAATTTATACATATTGTTGAGAGGAATTTTTTATTTTACATTTAGCAAGTTCTTCAGTTTTATTTCTTTTTCCAATAAATCTGAGTAAAATCAAACAGTTTGATTAAAATATTAACAGTTTTCTTTTCGTGATTATTCCTTTTTCTATTTTTCCAAGTTTTATAGCATGAGTATATATTATTTTTTAAAATAAAACAATATGTCATTTAAGCAAATAAATGTATTAAAAGTACCAAAGAAATGTTTTAAATGTTATTTACAGTATTGTAACCCAATTCCAGAAAGACCTCAGAACTCTTTTGGTTGGATGAAGAGATGAAGTAGATTTTCAGTCTATTTTGCTGTTTATTTCCTTTACTTATTAAAAATTCAGTAAATCAAATTGTCCTACTTACTTTGTAGAGTTCCATTACTTCCGAGTAAATGTAATTAATATTACTATTAATGTTTAATCCAAAATTATTTTTCCTTTCATTTTAAGAAAAACAGATCTCAGAAGTTTTAATGAAATTCATCAATATTAAATACAAAAAAAAGAAAGAAAAAAGAAAGAAAGAAAGAAAAGAAAGAAAGAAAGAAAGAAAAGAAAGAAGAAAGAAAGAAAGAAAGAAAGAAAGAAAGAGAAAGAAAGAAAGAAAGAAAGAAAGAAAGAAATAAAAAGAAGAAAGAAAGAAAGAAAGAAAGAAAGAAAGAAAGAAAGAAAGAAAGAAAGAAATCTTCCTCCAAAAGTAAGGGAAAGGAGAATCCATTTATCAGGCTATTTTCATTTTATTGATCAAATATCAAGCATTTAAACATAAACCAAGCTACAGAGAAAATGTTCTTATAATAATGAGAAGGAGAAGTCTAGATGTATAAAGGTCAGAGGAGCCTTTATTGGTCAGTGGTAAATGAGAAAGAGAAGATGGTGTGTATATTTGACCCTCTTGTAATTCAGCTGGTGATAGGACCAGACCCAGATATATCCTCCAGTGAGAAGGAGGAGGCTGATGGAACTGGCTAGAGATGAATGGGCCAGAGCTACAGAAATGACTCCTCTCTAGAAAAGTTAGATCCACATTTGAGGGAGGGGAGCAGTAGATCCATGCTCCTGGCTAAAACAGGCAAATGCCAGCTTTGGAGTCAGAGAGGCCTGGGACGAAATCTAGCACTACAATTACACAGCCAAATTTTTTTGACCTCTTCAAGCTTTATTTCTCCCTGTCTTCAAAATGGTGGTAATAATTCTGACTTCCTATTGGCCATGAGGCTGGTCAAGTCTGCACGGTTGACATTTTTGGGATATTAGAGAATCTGTTTTGTACAGCAAGGGAATTGAAGATAGACGGGGGTTCAGAGACAAGTGTTGGTCTGCATAGAACTAGAGTACTGCCAGGATATTCAAGTAGAAAACAATTTGCATGAAATGGATGCACACAGAAAAGGCTGGAAAAAGACTGGACCTTGAACACCAAGGTCCCTGGTTCACTGTAGGCGCACTGACTACTAAATGTGTGGCAAAACTAAGTTGTTTCAGCCTTCAGTTTTCCTGAGGTGAGTCTAGGTCTTGTATTCTCAAAATTCAGTTGAACTAAATTTACAAATAATTCCTCTCAATTGTATATTTGAATGATAGATAACATCTTAAAAATACATTCATATCTGGGTCTCAATTCCTACAATTTTTATTTAATTGGTTTAATGTGTAGCTAGGAATGAGAACCACTAAGCACAATAATTAGTGCCCACAACTAAATGGAGTTGAAAAATTTGGGATTGCAAATTAATTCCCTGATTATAAAAAGATGCTGCCATCCACTTGCTCTTACTCTAGTTCTAGAAATGACTACTCCCTTGGGCTCAATATCAAGTTTTAATTTAATTTGATATAATTTTGATTTTAATATGAATGCATTCTACAGCTTAAAGGCTATGGGATAACTCTTTAAGTTACTCACCATGATAAACTCATGAACAAATCTTGGAATAACCAAGAATACTGGACTACACAAGGCTTCTGGGAAAGTATAATGTGTGACATGACATTAAGATGCAGCCTCATTTGCCAAGTAGTTAAGTGTACTTTATATATGTTTAGACCAAAACATTCTCCCTGGGTGATTCACTTGTCACATGAGGCTCCCCAAAACAGAGTGAGATGATATTAGAGCCTTGTTCATGGATGTTTCACCTTAGTTTTCAAACTAATCAATCAAGATCATTTTTTTCCTACTGACAGTACTCCTGAGGCTAGTGTCTGTGACATTAGCCTATTGCTGTGTATAGATTTATTCTAGTTCCACCTTAACAAATATATACTGATTGATCAATTGACATTGATAGGATATATAAATATTTTTTTTTACTTATTTGTTCTATTCCACTTTCCAGTAAAAAGTGAAGACAAGAGGGCATCTAATGCATAGCCATGGCCCCGTTTCCCTCACCTTCTCTTGCGGGGCTCCAATCTAAGTGGAAGTGGCTCGGGAGTGGCATGTTGGTTCGCCTGTTTAAACACTCCCAAGTCTGTGTGATGTGGTTGCAATCTGTTCGTTACTCATCCTTCCATATGGCCCATTGACAGCTGATAGCAACTTTGCTCATCATTACAGTTGGGGGGTTGACAGATGACACATGTCAGTTGGAAATGGCTCTCTCACACATGATGGACCAATCACCAGGTGAGGTGGGGACAAGATCTCAGCCAACAGATGGCTTGGCCTATCTTGATTAGGCAGTAATTAAACATTTTGGCTAGAAACCTCCTTTTTAAGGTTTTCCTTAAGAAGTTGTCACTCAATCCCATATGCACTGATGTTTTTCATCCCCAAACATTCTTTCACACTGTCATTCAGGCACTTGACAGAAGTTCATGCAAGTACATTTTTAGAGATTCTGATCAAATACCTCCAGCAAATCCAAAGAGAAAACCACTACTGTTTAATACATCACAAAGAAACAATTGAATTATAAATAGCAGCTTTATGTATGTCAGAGATGTCTTTAGCAGAAGACTCATTGCTTCCTTCTAAAAAATGATATTCTAAAAGGCATTTATTTGTCTTACAGCTTTCTTCATGTTCTCACTAATGTTTATATTTTAAAAAGATTGTTCTTTTTCCCAACTGAGTTTCTCCATCTGATTATTTGTGTAGAGAAGTCCCATGTATTTTGGCCAAAGGCATGCTATTTCAGATCAGGTCCTATGAGCTCACTGCAGAACCCCCGCTGATGAGTGAAAGGAACAATTTCATTCCTAATGAAAAGAAGAAGCTTTATCTGGGGTACTCCTCATCTGACTCTTCATCCAGACCCACTTATGGGGACTCTGCTTTATAGTTCTTTTTTTTTTCTCCATTTTATGGAATTTTTCTTGTGATTGATTCCTCTGTTTCACAAAAATAAAAAAGGGTTTTAAAAATACCACATATGGGGATCCCTGGGTGGCGCAGCGGTTTGGCGCCTGCCTTTGGCCCAGGGCGCAATCCTGGAGACCCAGGATCGAATCCCACATCAGGCTCCTGGTGCATGGAGCCTGCTTATGTCTCTGCCTCTCTCTCTCTCTCTCTCTGTGATGATCATAAATAAATAATAAAAAAATTTTTTAAAATAAAAATACCACATATGGGCCAAATGGAGGAATGCAATCATAATTTTAAAAGGTTATAACGTATTTTGATATCAAAATATCAAAAGTGCTCGAAAAGGTAAAGTTCTCTTTATTTCGTTTTCTCTACTAGGAAGGGAACTAACTTTCCCTAAGACCAATGGTAATGTTTTATAAAAATCATGCTGAGTATAGGTTTTCCTAAGGGAATGAAAAAATATCTCTTTGTCTCAGTGAGCAGGCTAGAGAAAAATATGTATTTAAAATAAATTCATATCCATGATTTATTGAAGGAAAAACCTGCCACATATTAAATTATGGTGATCAACATGCTTGCTTTAATCAAACCCTGTGTCTTAGAGGACTCAATTAAATTCAATTCTTTTCTCCCTTGCAGAAAAATTAAGCATATAGGACCATGATCCATAGAAATGTTCTCCTGGAATTATGTTGTATATGTGCTGCTTCTTCACATTCTTACCACCAGTAGCCACACCTCTCACATCTGTGGTGGCTCACAGTTTGTTGATCCCACACACAATGGGATTTTGTGGCTTCCACAGTCATTACCCTGTGCAGCTAAGATATGTAGTATGCGGCTCTCCATCCATGGATCAGGGACAGGACCAGGAAAGATACACCTTCAAAAATCTACATCAGGACCAAGCCAAAAACTACTACTGGAGCCTATTAACTCTGCATTACTGGTACAATTTCTTATCATATTTCTTTTAGAGTTGCCCTCATTCATAATATTGAAGTTCACTCAAGAGTTCTCACCTTTAGTTTGGTTTTAGAAGCCTTTGGGAGTTCATGCATCATGTGTAATCTACATATTTATAATCCACACATTTGAAAATTAAATCATTAGAAGTTATATTAAAAATAATTTATGCTCTGTTAATTTTATCTTCAAATGTTTTTATTTAACAAAATCTCCATTTGTAAGAGTCCCTAGAGTTGGTTTGTCCAAATGATGCTACAAATAAATAATCTAGAAAGATGCTGATTCTTTATGATTCTGTAGCTATTGGCTTTTGTGATGTAATGAAGCCAGTAAAAGCAGATCAAATACAGGTCTAGTACTCTTTTAGTCTTATTGCTGGTATGACTATCTGAATTTGGGTTCTTCCAGGAACAGTGCCTGAGCCAAAGATCTGAGTGCAAGCAATTGATTAGGAAGTGCTCCAGGGTGCCAGGGAAAGCAGAACAGAGGAAAGGACATACAAAAAAAGGGTGGGATTTCAGATGAAGACTCAGACTTCCCAGGATTCTGCGGGAGCTCTGAGAGTGTGTCTAGATTCAAGGCCAAGTACAGGGTGTTTGTATGTCCATTCCAGTCGTTGACCTTGAGCTGCTGGTGGTGGTGGTGGTGGTGAAGAGGACTTCTGACTCTCTTTACCAGTTGGGCAGTAACTGGGTGGCCAAGACCAGTCTGCAGGGGGCTGAACTGAGCCATTAGGGGTCAGTTCACAGAGGCTGGGAGACAGATGCACAGAGCTGGTGCAAGACACGGATTCTGTGTTACCTGGGGAGGGGAGAGTAGACACAAACTCTGCCTGCTTCCTCCGACCTTGGGGAAAATGCTCACACTTTCAGAACACTGGGTTCCTTACCTGTTTGTGTGGATGTGGGGGGTGGGAGAGGAGTTACCTACAGAGATGGCGCTAGTGGAGGATGAAGGGATATAAAATACTGTGTCAAAGTGCTTGGCACATCACCTCCAGTGCACTCATCACTGGTCTGTTGTAACTTTCTCTCCATACTTCCTACATTAACCTGCTTTTTTGCATCATTCCCAGTTGAGGAATATTATTCCATGTTTCTTCTTTTGACAGAAAACACCTCATTTGGCATTTTTATCAACTATCCTACAGGTCAAAACTGCTGAATCCTGCAGTCCTGGAAACAAAGTCCATAGACCCACTAAAATTGTGTGGGAAATGCAGATTGCTTTCTTTTTTTCCTGGGAAAAAAGGCCTGTCTTGTAGTGGCAGGTCAGTGCTGAGCTCAAATTCCAGTGGCCCACTTCTCGCTGAGGGACTTTTACACTATGTGTACCTGTCTTGTTGCCTGGTACAAAGGGAAATGATGTGGTTGGAAGGATTAAATTAGGAGAAAGGACTTGTATGAAACACAGCACACAGCTCATTGAAATTGTGCGTGTGCTACTGTTACCGCTGTTCTTCTTATTGTTACTGTTAACCTCCTCACACCAGTATGTATGTGAAGGGGTCTGTGGCCCCAAAATGTTGGGGAACTACAACGCCAAGGCATCTGTGGCAGCAGGAGAGTTGGTTTGCTGGGCTGTTCTCTAAAAGCCCGGTCTGTATTCCTGCATCTGTACCTCTGCTTCTATGCTCCCTTCCCTGAAGTTTGCTCTCCAAATAACACACTTGCACCCATCCCAGGATCAATTCTCCACCCACCCCCCAGCCCTGGCTCTTCCTCCTCTGCTGTGAGTCCCAATCTCCCAGTTCACTCAGCCAGTCCGTGGTGATCCAGTGCTTCCCAGGCTCCCATCAAGATTCTCAATTCTGTATGTCTCATGCCGCTTAAAAATTAAGCCCTGGAGGAGGAGAGGCCTTCTTTTTAAGACCCAATTCTCTATTCAACAGGATCTCGTCGAACCAGCAAATCCCAAGCATGGGGTAGCGTGGAGTAGACCCTCACGTACTGCGTGTTTAATGCATCATTTTAAGGTAGCTCATCCCTGTTGCCAAAGGAAATATCAAACAAAGAGTGAGTTACTTCCTCACTAACAATGTCCAAGGACATTGAGGTTATGGGTGCCTCCGTGAATGCCTGGCATACAGTAGGTGATCAATCAATATTATTGAGTGGATAAAATAAGTAGTAGAAAAGTTATACTTAAATTACTGTGAGGGGTACCTGGGTGACTCTTGATTTTGGCTCTGGTTATGATCTCAGGGTGGTGAGATGGGGCCCCTCATTGGGCTCTGCACCAGCAGGGAGTCTGTTTGGGTTTCTCTCTCTCTCTCTCTGCCTCTACCCTCCACACCACACGCTCTCTGTCTTTCTCTCTCTCTCTCATTTTTTTCCTCTCTCTCTCTCTCTCTCTCAAATAGATAAGTAGATCTTTAAAAAAAATATTACAAGGGTTTGCATGGGTACTGGCACTGATGAATTTTATGGTATCTTTCCAGTTAAAATGTATTAAGTAAGGGAGGGAGAATATTATTTCCATATAGTCATGGAGAACTTAAAGTATTAAAACAGAGCTGGAAGTAAGAGAACAGACTTTTTCACATGCTACTGTTTTTGAAGCAGCCAAGTGTCACCAGCTACAGCAAGCTTCTGCACGACACTAAAATAACTGTTGCTTTGGGGCTGGTTAATGATACCTCATTACTGATAGAAGATAATGAGATGATAAGGGCAAGATTCATTGACCTTTCAAAGGCTTTTGATTTAGTAAATGACACTGTTGGATAAGCTAATTAATTTTGGCTTTTCTCCTGTAGTGATGGAGGAGTTCTGATCTCATTTGATTAGTAGGAAAAATCAGGGGCTGTTTTAAGGCTATCAGCCTGATTTATTACTCTTCCTATCTGATGGTGCCCAAGGGCTCAATAACTGATTGACTTTATTTTATTTATTTTAAAATTATCTTTCTGATGTTAGCGATAAGTCAAGAATTCACTTACAGAACAATGATAATACCACTTCAAATGATGTTTCCCTTAGTGTCCCAGGACTCGATATGTTTTTGCTTCTGAGTCCTTACCCATGCCAACAAAGAAGATTCTGGAAGATAAGTCTGCTAATGGTGAAAACATTGCTTGGTGACAAACTGCCCCTATACAGGTGAGAGCAAACAAATCGGAATCTAAGGAAAACAGAAAGGCAAGCAGTTTGGTTGAGTTTAGTTGGTAAAAAATTCTACTTAGTTCTCAGTTTTGAGGTAATTTGAGGAATGTTTCTGCAGCTCTATTTCAAAGGCAAAAGCTTGGTGGGTTGTTTTTTTTTTTTTGTTTTTGTTTTTTTTCAGTAAATACTGGTCTGACCTGCTAAACCAAGTCCCACACTGTACTACAGACTACTCCATAATGGGAAAAGATGACTACATATTTTTTAGACTGAGGCATGTATTTAACATTTTTGACACCTACAAAAGCCTGTAATTCTATTCTTCATTGAGTTTGATTTTATTCTTCACTGACTGAAGTTAAATGGAAAGAATGTAAAGCAATCCTCTTTTTAATTGAAACGAGTGTTATTTTTTAGAACTTGTGAGTTTAGATTTATTTCCCTTCAACTTCAAAGACATACCTGTAAATAGTCATTCAAAAAGTGGAACTGCACTCTAATGAGGAAATAAATCATAATTCATAGCTAGAATTTATAGGAGAATGGTACATTGGGCTTCTGATCTCTCTATTATATAATAGAGAACAGCAGAATTAAAAGCCTATTAGCCCTATACATATACCTCATGACCCCAAGCCATCCTTCTAGTCATTGACCCAAATGAGCCAAAAGCATATTTCCATACACAAATGTTCATAGAAAATTATTAGTAATAGCGCAAAACTGGAAACTACACTAACGTCCAGTAACGAATGAATGGATAAAAAAATTGCAGCATATCCATACTACACTATATGACTCAGCCATAAAAAGTCAAATTATCAATAAAAAGTCAAATTATCGATGCATACAACATTGATGGATCTTCAACTAATGGTGATGAATGAAAGAAGCCAGACAATAAAGGAGTATATACTGTATTGTTTCATTTGGATTAAGTTCTTAAAAGTCCAAATTAATCTATAGTGACTGAGAACAGATTAATGATGCCTGATGTCCTGGGGTAGAGAGTGGGCTGGGGATAGTGGGGCAATGGGGAAATGTATGAGTCATAATCGTCCAGAGAAACAGGACCAACAGGATGTGGAGAAAGGGAGTTTTATCTTAAGGACAGATTCCTCTAATTGTGCAGGTGCAAGTCCAAAATCTGGAAGGAAGAGTAGTTGTACAGCTAAAGTCCAAAGGCCTTCTGAAGGCAAAATTCCTTCTCACTTAGGGAGCTCATCTTTTATTTTAAGTTCTTCAAATGATTGGGTGAGTCCCACCCACATAATAGGGGGCAATCTCTTTTACTCTGCATCTACCAATTTAAATGCTACTCATCCAAAAAACACCTTCACAGAAATATCCAGAATAAATTTTACCAAATATCTGGGTACCATTGGACCAGACACGTTAACACAAAATTAAACCATCACAGGGATGGACAAGAGTGAGGATTACCAAGGCCATGAGGGAATGTGGATGGGTTATATATATGTTGATTATCTGAATTACAGTGATAGTTTTTGTGTATATGTAAGTTGAAGTTTGTAAATCTGTATACTTTATATACGTAAAGTCTATTGTATGTCAACCAAATTTCAATAAAGTTCTTAAAAAACAGAATCAAGCTTACTCAAAAGACAGTCACTAAGCAAGCTGGTTCCCACTGGAGAGGGAGAGAGCTCTAAGGTCTCATCTATGTGTCCCTTAAATAACTTCTTTAAAAAATGCTCATCAGCAGAGAAATGAAATGTTGCCTGATGAAGATAATCTGTGCACAATAATAATGGTCCACAGGTTCTACTATTAAAAAATCACATGCTAAAAAATATAAAACAAATAGGGGATACCATACTTTTGACACTCCTCTGGGCATCATGGCAGAATTCACACTTCTTGTATTAACTATTTTCTTTCAATACTGTAGTTTTTAAAAAGAGTCCATTCTTTGGTATGTAGTTGTCTGGTGCTGTGAGATGGATTAGGGCGCATCATACCCTGGCATACAAATCCATGTTGACAGGGGCACTGCGTGCCAATAGAGGGTGACTTCTGGTAAGATAATTAACTTCTAAATGGAATGCACCACTTGTCTTTTCCCACTCCCACCCTCCACCAGTAATTGGCAGATAATTATTTTAGTAGCAAAACAAACCTTCAAATTATACACTCTTTCTTATGGAAAAAAATGAATTAAGTTCATTTCATGGTTGTAAATGCTAATGAGAATTTGAGAAATGTGTTAAATGAAAGTCCAAGAGTAGGTTAATATTATTTAGGTCCAGTAGCCTCAAGGCTTTCTAAAAAGAATGAGCTATTCTTAAGTAAGTAAAGAGAAGCTTTAAAAAAATAACTAAGTTGAATGTTTTAAAGACTTTGTTTTTAAGAGTCTTCTAGTCTTTTCAACATTTAGAGTTGCTATGACTCTATCTTTAGGACCACTAAAATGTGTCTTCTTATGGCTGCTTTTCCTATTGATCATCCTCTCTTATAACCAATGCACTGTGTTGATGCAGGTGAAAATACCCCCGGATTTGCCTCACACAACAGAATAGAGATAGGGAGTCTTTTGGAGGTCACAGGGACTCAGAATCCTCCTTGACACAGCGTTCCGGGAAGCACAATCTCACAGTGACAAGGCAATTGAAACAAATTCATTATCATCAGTGCAAACGGCACAGTAAGTATAGAAAGATCAACTCTAAAGACGCACAGTAGAAACACAGGTAGAAATTTTGTAATCCTACTAAACACCTCATCCCTCTTCCAGCGACACCCCTTTTCTTAGAGGACACATATAGAAAGGCCGTACTCTGTCCAGGTATAGAAAGCTCCTGGTGGAGGCAGGAGGTTGGATTACAGCAAAATATTCTCCTTTTTGGGGCACCTGGGTAACTCAGTGGTTGAGTGTCTGCCTTTGGCTCAGGTCATGATCCTGGGGTCCTGGGATCGAGTCCCATGTCAGGCACCCTACAGGGAACCTGCTTCTCCCTCTACCTATGTGTCTGCCTCTTTGTCTGTCTCTCATGAATAAATAAATCTTTAATAAAATAAATTTTAAAATAAATAAATAAATACCAACAGCAGTCGAATAAGAAATTTGGTAAGTTTACGTTCTGACATGAGGAGGTCTGAAGAATATGGCTTCATTCTTTAACACTGTGAATTTGTCTGTCTTTCCCACCTCATGCCCAGCGTAATTAAGAGTAGATTCTCAGAGAAGACATCATATAGACAAAAACAAACAAAAAGTATTGAAAGCCCTCGAGGAAGAAAACAAAGAGAAATATGAAATTATCCTTTTTAAAATCTTTTAACCTCACTGGGACTCAGCCCCGTGTTTTATCCTAGAAGAGGGAATTAAATTAGATGTTCTCCACAGTCCCTTTCAAGTCTACAATCCTTGGATTTCTGTGATCTTGTGGTTTCATTATTTTTATTTCCAGTTTCAATAAGCAATCTCATCCTTAGCCCGCTGAGAAATTCTTCGCCCACGTCCCCTGCCACAACCCCATGGTCCCTGCACTGAGAAGACCCCTGAGGGACCCCTCACTCCCCGCTGGCTGGGGACCATCCGTGGGTGAGTTGTACCAACAGAGTCTGCAAACAAACATACACACACACGAAGAAGCTTCCTTGTGACATAGCCAAGTGGCTGCAGGTGTTCACTCCCGCCCCCCCACCCCACATACACCGTCAAGGTGGCTGAAACCAGCGGGAGTGGAGAGTGGGAATTAACACAGTGACTGGGAAATGAAAGGCATGTGTGGTGCCATTCTTGGGAATAATGTGATTCTGGAGCAACCAAGACTCGTGGAACAACCTGACATGATAAGACACGTAAGTGCTGCCTGGAGATCCATGCTTGCCAATTAAGTCAGCAATTACAGAAGTTGTTTTCTCCTGTCTGGATGCGAAGTGATCACAGGAGACACATATGGGGCAAAAGCGAAAAAGCTTGTTCAGAAACACAGGCTTTAATTTGAGGGAATCAAACAAGCATTTTTTAAAGTATCCCTGTGCCTGTAGAGATGCAGAGGAAAGGGATGGGAAGCGAATGCCCACCCCCACCACCCTGCCCTTGTTGGCCCTTCCCTCAGAACACACAGAAAACTGAGGTCTCCATCCTACTGTTCTATGTGGGGCAGGAGAAGCAGTGGTCCATACAGGGGTGGTCTCAAGGAACAACCTGAGTGGCCGAGTTCCGTTTCCTTAAGTCCTAGTTATGGTGTTCCCGGAGGAGAGACAAATCTTTCTGGGAGAAATACTGGCTTCTCTGTGTGATCAGGAACTAGAAAGTGGAGGATGGGAGAGCAGGAGAGAACGAGACTCCCCCAGAGAAAGAAACATATTTGCAACCATCAGAGGCCAAGCTCTGCTTTCCCTCCCTCAGCCTGAACCTGTCCCCAAGCACCCCCATCACTTAACCTCCTTCCAGCTCTGCTCTGGCACATGGAAAATAGAAGCAATGGGGTTGATCACTTCTTTTTCTTCTACAAAAGTGTTATGAGGAAATATAAATTATTCATCAAGTACAGAGGTCTTTAAGATTCACAAGTGACTATCGCCTTTGGGGTATGAATGACAGTGCCTCCAGCACCCCCCGGAGAATACTAAAAAAGGATCACAGCCCAGCCTCATAGAACTTTCAGGGGAATCTGACAAAGATACAGTCCCTCGATCCAGAAAAATAACATATCCACATGCACCGAATTCTGTTTATAACTTATAGGAAATATAAAGATCTTGGGTCAAGAATCCTTATCATGGATTATCAGTAAGAAAGTTGGTCTATTTTTCAGAGTTATTTAATAGCTGAACTTGTGTTTAGAGTCAGGCTGAACAAATGGTAGGTTAATCCATGATAAGAACTGACATTTTTAGCGAGGACTGATGGCTGAATCTAGTGAAAAAGCCACTAGCCAGAACAAAGATGCTTGAAATAATCAAAACTTCTTGCAAATTGGCATAATGAAGACTCATCAATGAAGAATTTGGGAAAACTTAATGATAATTACCTTAATGGTAAATATATATAAAAATACACATGAGATGAAAAGTTGTTAATGAAATGTTTTTGTAAATTTTATTATTTCCATAGAACCAAAAGTATGGGGTGCAGATGTGGTTAAAATAAAAGGTTTTTTAAACCACTCTCCCACTGAAGGTGAGCCAAAGGTCAAAATAATATAATCCATGTAAAATGTATGTATTCCAAGAAAAGCAGATTATGTGATGAAGTTGCAATGTGCACAAAGTTAAAGAAAACAAATGTAGAGCATTGGACCTTGAAAATTCCTAAGTTTATTCTTTGATGAAATTCCAGAAACAGTAAAGAGATGGGATCTGGAAGAGGAGAATCCATCAGTTGGGTGGATTTTAGGAATTGTAGAAATACCTTTTAGGAATTGTAGAAAATAGAGAGGAGCTACATTTCTTTGAAAAATACACACACTTTGGTAATTATACAACACAGGATGTACTGCAAGTTATGAATTTTAAAAGCCATAACTTAATGTGATTATTTATTTGGTTTTAATATTATTGTATATTATTTATTAAATTATACATATAATTATAATATATTATATATATAAATTATATATATTATTATATAATATATATACTATAAATTATATAATCAAACTTATGTTTGCTCGTTTTGTATATAAATTATATAATTTATATTATATATATATATATATAATATAAAAACTTTTTTGGGCATGGGCCCAGACAAGATAAGTAGAGGGAGGCCGTAAACCCAGTTAAATATAAATCGCAAGTTCTACAATCAACAAGATGTACATAAAACTGTTAAATAACAACACAAGGCGGCATTTGAGTATTGGCACATCGATTGATTTTAAAAATAGAACAAGAAATGTGAGGGAAGAAAGGGATCAGTGAAGACATATGTGAGGGAAATCACTCTGTAGGAGCTAGGAGTTAAGATAGATTTGAGGTCTGGAGAGGATCTGGACAAGAGTCGGGTTGCTGTCTTTAGTTTTACTGTCGTTAGGGCAAGCTGCAGGAGACTTCACAGCCCAACTCCCAAAATGAGAACTTCAAAGGGAGACCAGGCTGCCCATCCCCCACCCCAAGGCTGCATGGGGAGGTGAGTTGCAAAATGAGGGTGTGCCTGAGACTTTGTCCAATTAATTCCTCAGAAATATTGGCCACCAGGATTGCTTGGTGTCAGGTAGACAAAAAGACAATGCAGTGGCCAAATCTGTCATTTTTATCAAGCTATTATTTTGAAGACGTGCAATTAGAGATCTGCCTCCTTACTGTAGGCTTTGAGGATCCTAATGAGAGCATGGGAGTAGGGTGTTCTGGGGGCAGGAGGGGGAATTATATTTTTCCTCAAGGGAAAAGAATGGTCTTCTCCAGTGGAAATTCTTACACAGTAATTTCCAAGGAAGAAGTGAGGAAAGGAAAAGTTTGTTATTTATTTCTAGAGGTGGGGCTTGCAAGGGAGTGGTTTATGGGATGCATCCCAGAGTACACTCTGGACTTGCCCAAACAATGGCAAACACATAAATGCCATCGGTTATTGAGATGATTTATCTGAACTGAATTCTTTCAAGTGTCAAAATGTTTATTGTTGTTTTTTTTTAAACATAATTTGGATTTGAAACACTGTGTAACATTGGTTTGGATCTTTAATGGCATAAAGTCCCTGCCAACATGGCTGCCAGGGCAGAGACTTATGTTTGCTTGTTTTGTACTTTTTAAAAACCTCTTCTACCTTCTGGTAGACAAAGAAAATCTTTCTTTAGTGTCACTTGCAATTTGAACATTTATAAAAGCAGCCAAAGAAACCAATTATAGCACTGAGGGTGCCTTTCCAACTATGCAATCCCTTGGAGATCCAGAAATGCACTATCGGGCAGCTGGACCCTCCACAGCCTTATGTGTCACTCCTTGAAGAAAGTCGAAGAGATTTCAGTGGCTACAATCTTGGGAATTTATTCTTACTCTTATTTTCCAACCTCTTTTAAGAACACGCTTTCAGATAGGTCTTCATAAGTTCAAAAATACCACTTACCACTTTGAAACAGGAATAAGCAAATAGTAAAAAGAAAGTAACAGAAAGAGCACTTACCTAAGCAAACAGAATAGTCGATGGCAAGCATTTCCATGCTCACTTTCCTCCCCCCTCAAGAATTGGTCAAAAGGAGTTTTTGCATGGGAAGCTAAGCTCTGTCTGCAATGTGGATTCAGACATATCCATTTCAGTACGAAGAGCTAGAACCCATCCACAACTATCTATGTTATGTGAAGCTACTCAACAAAGTGGAGAGAGTCAAGGGGCTCCCTGGACCTCAAGCTGTGGGTGAGGGGTAGAAGGAAAGGTGGAAAGAGAGGTGGTTGTGAGGACCTGTCAGCTGACTGACCTCCAGTCTGGAACGTATGGAGCCTCACCTGGGTCCGGGGTGAGAAAGCTTTCCAGAGAGTGAATCAAGAGAATAGATGTGCTCATGAGATCCCTGAAAGGTACCACAACACACAGAAGCACTGCCTTGTGCCCCGTGGGCAGAATGAAACCAAGCAGGAGGACAGCACCCCATGACCCTCACTGTGCATGCGGGGGGCCAGCCACACATGGGAATGTGGAGCGGAGCATGGGGTGCAGTGCACAGGGTGTAACCCCTAGCCTATTTCTGGAGCGAAGGCACACCAATGGAGGTAGACCTCAAAGATCCAGATAATTTTCACCGGGAAGAGAAAACCCACCACAGTGGCCAGGGGACATCTGATGTGACATCACATTCAATCTCAAATCTCTGCCCAATGCAAAAGTCCTCCAGGCATTGAGACAGTCTCTCAATTCTCCAACTGGGGCTGAGCCAGACATGCTGTTATTGTTTCTCCAGGAGAACATGGGACACTCACATCCTCGATCCAGGCCAAGATTCTGAAGGGGAGGAATGTTTCTCATGTCTCTGATTTCCACTGGATAATAAACCGTTTCAGTTTCATCAAGTTCTGCCAGGAGTAGACTCCCAGGGTTTGAATTCTCCAGCCATCTGGCTTTGGTCAGGTTTTTTAATTTTCCTGAAATTGAGTTTTGTTTGTTTGTTTGTTTGTTTGATCATAGAGCATGGATAAAGTCACTACCTTATCAAATTGCGGGTCATATGATATGTATGTAAAATGCTTCCAACGATGTGGTTGGTGGCACTGGCTGTTAAATTGGAGCCCTCAGCTTGCCCAGGACCTCTGTGCTAATCTTGCTTACACCTCCTGGCCCAACCTCAACCATAACCTAGGCTTGTTTACCCAGACATCTACACCACCAGCCAAGAGATGGCAGCTTAAGAGAAGGGTTAGGATTGCTTAGACTCTGCCCCTTCCAATGCTGTGTTACTGCAAAAGGTAATTTGGGCCTCAGCTGCTTCACTAGTGCACTGGGTAATAACAGTCCCCTTTTTTTTACATGTTATGAAGATTAAATTGGTTACTATAGATAAAATGCTTAAAGCTCCCTTGGTCCATGGTAAGTTCTCAGTGCATTCTGGACCATATTACCTCCACTGAATTTCTGATAGGCATCTTGGTTCTTGCCATGTGCAACCTCTTTCACTGATTCAGTAATTCAACAGTTACAGAGCACCTGTTTGATGCAACTGAGGACATGGTGGTTAAGTAAACAGGTTTTCTTTGGTCGTAGAGCTGACAGAGGCATACAGGAACTAAGTGAAGACACAATGACATCTCAGTTTCCTCATTTCCACCAGGAGACCCCCGGTAGGCTTTGCGGCATAGCTGCATCTCCAGCCTTGTCTCACTCTCAGCCTCTTTCCAGAACTGCTGCAGCCATGCTATTTGTCTCTGTTTCTCAAGTGTCCTGGGCTTGTTCCAGACCCTGAACACACTGCTCTCTCTGCTAGGAGCATCTTTTCCCTTAATTTTCCCGTAATTGTCTCCATCTTGGCATCCAAAGCTCAATCTCAATACCATCTCCTCCAGGAGTCTCCTATAGCTTGATATTGCCCAGTGCCCAACCTCAGTGACCTAGTGCTGCATCTTCCTTCTGTTTTTTTTTTTTCTCTTTCTTGTACTTGCTTACTCTGAAATCATTAATGTTTGCTCCTTTTAAAATTTATTTTAAGGATTTATTTATTTGAGAGAGAGAGAGAGAAAGAGAGAGAGAGAGAGATTAAGAGAGGCAGAGGGGGAAGCAGCCTGTCTGCTGAGTGGGGAGCCTGACACGGGGTTCAATCCCAGGACCCTGGAATCATAACCTGAGCCAAAATCAAGAGTCAGAAGCTCAACCAGCTGAAGCACTCAGGTTCCCCATTTGCTTCTTTCTTGCCTTCTTTCCACCAGAATGAACATTCCATGAAGATAAGGATCTCCATCTGGTATATTTCTTTGTCACCTGCCTGCATAGTAACTGGCGTTGAGAAAATCTCAGGAATATTTACACATAGAGAATAAATTATTTCTCCCATTCCAACTGCCTCCCCCCAGCAAGGCCTAATCAACATGTCTACTTTGTCCAAGTTCCAACTTAAAAGAGAGCTTCACATGGTCACAACTTAGTAGAGGTGACAAAGCTGGCACCTGACACAGTTGGAGCTCCTAGGAGATCTTACTAGTGACACTAATCAGGAAACAAACCAACCAAAGGATAAGAACCAATTTGCCTAAAGCCACCTGGCAAGTCAGCAGCAGAACCAGGATGGGCCGAGTAGGTCTGTCGACCCCCAGTCCAGAGCATACCACTATAAGTGGCCTTGTTAGACCCAGTCCTGAGCAGACACTTGACACCTCCTCAACAATCCACCCAGTCTGCGGCCCCACTGATGGGAACATGGTGGATAACAGCCATGGGTGAGGCCCTGCATTGTCTATGGTCAGTGATGACTGGGGGTAGGGGCTGACCCCAGCTTCTGTGGGGCTGTCATTGTGGACACCAAAATGGCAAACTGAGTTAAGGTGATTAAATGACAAATAAAGCCAAATTTTTACAAACAAACAAATAAACAAAAAGAGAGGCCCTCAAATTCAGACCCTAAATGAGACAACACATTAATTGTGTGTGTTAAGATATTATTAATGAGATAAAATGAAGCTTTGAAGCATAATCTTGTTTGAGCATTTTCTCATTGTAAAATGTAGGTAGCCCCTGCCTTGCCGAATCTCTGAGGGGTCTGCCAATCAGCACTGGTCATGTCTCAAGTACTTTTGAACTCTTTCTTTCTCTAACTGCTGTAAACCCTAGCTCTGCTGTCTATTTTTGAGGATACAGAGATATACTCCTTGTTAGTGGTCATTCCTGAACCATATATTCATACAACAATATAGTCAGATGTCACACATTTAGGTACAAGTAGTGAAGTTTGATTCAGTGCACACAACACAAATTTTTAAATTGTTGCATATGTATATATTATATGTAAATTATATGTGCTATATATAATGTCTATTATATTTTTTACTATTTTAGCTATCTGGTCATTTATCAAATACTACTGAGGTTTTTGTTCTGTGATAAGTGTTATATTAACTGTTAGAGATGGAAAGAAAATGTGAAATGATCTTCAGGAATGTGAAATACAACAGAAGGGATATGTATGAGAAACATGAGATCATATCATATGAGCGTAATGAATAGATAAATATACACAATGATACAGAAATACAGAGAAAACGCAAGTTTCTGCCTGCAGAGTCAGGGAAGGCTCTGTGGGGAGGGTGTAATTTGAACTGAGCCCATGGTAGGAGTTTTCCCAGCAAAGAAGGGAATGGGAGGGTATAAATGGAAATCGTGAGGCATGCATGGCTTGGATGGTGAAGAAGAAATCAACAAGTCTAGGGAACATGGCAGAGACATAGTATGCAATGATGAGCAGAAGCAGATGCCAGAAAAAGAGTAGACTATTGCTGAGTTGAAGGTCCTTGTTGCACTGAGTTTACATTTTTATTCTGGAAAGCCAACACAATATTATAAGCATTGGAGTTGCTTGATCACTCTTTTTTTGAAAGATTATTTTGACAGTGATATGATAAAGCAATTGAACCATGCTTGTTTGGAAGCTGGGACTAAACTATTGTCAGTAAATCCTGATGGAAACTGTTTTAATACTTTAAGGGAAAAATACCAGGGTCACGTAGTGTTAGGGTAAGTGGAATATAGTGCCAAAAATTTAGAACCCATAGGAGAATGCATACCATTTGTTGTTATTTAGAAGTCAGAGATTGAAAATTTTCTAGTTTAGAAGGCTAAGTGACAATGAGATTATTAATTAAGATCCAGAATATAGAAGGAAGACCATGATTTAGGAGGAAGGGAATACATTCCATTCTGTAGTTCTGAGATCCACAAGTAGCTCTGCATATTACAGTTAAATATCAAGATCTAAAAGCAGAAGGGAGTAGGGAAAGTAATTTGTTATTCACGTAGATGATATTTACCAGTATAAATAGAGAGACACTATGCTGGATGGAAAAGAGTCAGATCCAAAATGTGTCAAGATATGCCTAAGTTGTTTTTGTTTTTGTTTTTAGTAAAGATTTTATTTATTTATTTATTTATTTATTTGGGAGTGAGAGAGAGCATGAGTGGGGGGAGAAGCAGACTCCCCACTGAGCAGGGAGCCCAAACAGGTGCAGGCTCAATCCCAGGACCCTGGGATCATGACCTGAGCTCAAGGTAGATGCTTAACCAATTGAACCACCCAGGCACCCCAAGATATGCCTAAGTTTTAAAGAAGGAAGAACTACAAGGGGGTGGGGCATAGAGAAATCAACAGATAAAATGAAATCACTAAACAACCAGCAGCAGAGAAAATATAAAGTGGGAATATCTACAAAAGAGAATGCAAGTCAGTGATGTAATAAAGCAAAGCAATATTAGAATTATTGGGGACCCCAAGGGAGAAGAAAACGAGGGGGGTTCAGCAGGGATATTTGAGCAAATCATAGCTGAGAACTTCTCTAGTCTGGGGAAGGAAACAGGCATTGAAGTACAAAAGGAAGAGAGGACCCCTCCCCAAATCAATAAAAATAGATCAACACCCCGATATATAATGGCGAGGCTTGCAAATTTTAGAGATAAAGAGAAAATCCTGAAAGTAGTTTGACACAAGAACTCCTTAACCTATAGTGGTAGGAACATTAGACTGGCAGTAGACCTATCCACAGAGACCTGGCAGGCCAGAGAGGACTGGCATGATGTATTCAGGGTACTAAATGAGAAAAACATGCTGCCAGGAATATTTTATCCAGCAAGGCTGTCATTCAGAATGGAAGGAGAGATAAAGAGCTTCCAGGATAGACAAAAACTAAATGACTCTGTGACCAATAAACCAACCCTGCAAGAAATATTAAGAGGGATCCTATAAGTGAAGAGAGAGGGAGTCCAAAAGTGACATAGACCAGAAAGAAACAATCATCTACAGAAACAGGGACAATACAATGGCACGAAATGCATATCTTTCATTAGTTACTCTGAGTGTAAATGGGCTAACTGCTCTAAGCAAAAGGCACAGGGTGTCAGATTGGATAAAAGAGCAAGATCCATCCATATGCTGTCTACAAGAGACTCATTTTAGACCTAAAGACACTTCCAGATTGAAAGTGAGGGAATGGAGAACAATTTATCATGTTAATGGACCTTAAAAGAAAGCTGGGGTAATAATCCTCATATCAGACAAGTTAGATTTTAAACCAAAGATTGTAGTAAGGGATGAAGAGGGACACTATATCATACTTAAAAGGCCTATCCAACAAGAAGACTTAACAATTATAAATATTCATGCTCCTAAATTGGGAGCAGCTAATTATATAAATTAATTAATAAGCAAATTAAAGAAGTACATTGATAATAATATAATAATAGTAGGGGATGTCAACATCCCACTCACAGCAATGGGCAGATCTTCTAAGCAGAAGATCAACAAGAAAACAAGGGCTTTGAATAACCTGTGGATCAGATGGACTTCATAGGTATATGCAAAACATTCCACCCTAAAGCAACAGAATACACATTCTTTTTGAATGCACATGGAACATTCTCCGAATAGATCACATGCTAGGTCACGAATCAGGTCTCAACCAATAGCAAATGACTGGGATTATTTCCTGCTTAGTTACAGACCACAATGCTTTGAAACTTGAACTCTATCACAAAAGGAAATTTCTGGGAACTCAAACAGTTGGAGGTTAAAGAGCATCCCACTAAAGATTGAATGGGTCAACCAGGAAATTAAAGAAGAATTTTAAAAATTCATGGAAACAAATGAAAATGAAAATATAATGTTCAAAACCTTTGGGATACACCAAAGGCAGTCCTAAGAGAGAAGTACATAGCAATATAAGTCTCTCTCAAAAAAATTAGAAAACTTTCAAATATGCAAACTAACCTTACACTTGAAGGGGCTGGAGAAAGAACAGCAAATATAACTTAAACCAAGGCCAAGAAGAGAAATATAAACATTAGAGCAGAACTCAATGAAATGGAAACCAGGAGAAGAGTAGAAAAGATCAATGAAACTAGAAGCTGGTTCTTTGAAAAAGTTAATAAGATTGATAAACACCTAGCCAGACTTACCAAAAAGAGAAGGAAAGGACCCAAAATAAAAAATCATCAATGACACCAATAAAATTCAAACAATTTTAAGAATATATTATGAGCAACTATATGCCAACAAAGTAGACAATCTGGAAGAAATGGATGCATTCCTAGAAATTTATAAACAATCAAAACCGAAACAAGAAGAAATAGAAAACCTGAACAGACCAGTAACCAGCAAGGGAATTGAAGCAGTAATCAAAAACTTTCCAAAAAACAAGAGTCCAGGGCCAGATAGCTTCCCAGGGAAATTCTACCAAACATTTAAAGAAGAAATAATATTTCTTCTACTGAAGCTGTTTCAAAAAATAGAAGTAGAAGGAAAACTTTCAAACTCCTTCTATGAGGCCAGAATTACCTTGATCCCAAAACCAGACAAAGACCTCATCAAAAAGGAGAATTAGAGACTAATACCTCTGATGAACATGGATGTCCAAATACTCACCAAGATACTAGTCAATAGTATCCAAGAGTATGTTAAAAGAAATATTCACCATGACCAAGTGGGATTTATTCCTGAGAGGCAAGGGTGGTTCAACATTCATAAATCAATCAATGTGATAGATCACATTAATAAAAGAAAAAACAAGAACCACATGATCCTCGTAATTGATGCAGAAAAAGAATTTGACCAAATACAGCATCCTTTCTTGATTAAAACTCTTCAAAGTGTAGGGATAGAGGGATCATACTTCAATATCATAAAAAGCCATCTGTGAAAAGCCCACATTGAATATCATTCTCAATGGGGGAAAAACTGAGGGCTTTTCCCTAAGGTGAGGAACATGACAGGGATGCCCACTCTCACCGTTTTGTTCAACATAGTACCAGAAGTCCTAGCCTCAGCAATAGACAACAAAAAGAAATAAAAGGCATTCAAATTGGCAAAGAAGAAGTCAAACTCACTCTTTGCAGATGACATGATACTATATGTGGAAACTCAAAAGACTCCATCTCAAAATTGTTAGAACTCATACAGGAATTCAGCAACATGTCAGGATACAGAATCAATACACAGGAATCAGCTGCATTCCTATACACTAACAATGAAACTGAAGAAAGAGAAATTAAGGGATCAATCCCATTTATAATTGCACCAAAACCCATAAGATACTTAGGAATAAACCTAACCAAAGAGGTAAAGGATCTGTACTCTAAAAACTCCAGAACACTTATGAAAGAAATTGAGGAAGACACAAGGGTTAGAAAAACATTCCATGCTCATGAATTAGAAGAATATTGTTAAAATATCTATGATACCCAGAGCAATATACACATTCAATGCAATCCCTACCATCGACATTTTTCACAGAGGTGGAACAAATAATCCTGAAATTTGTATGGAACCAGAAAAGACCCCGAATAGCCAGTGGAATGATGAATAAAAAAAAAAAAAACAAAGTTGATGTCATCACAATGCCTGATGCAAGTGATATTATAGAGGTGTAATCATTACTGGCACAAAAACAGACACATAGACCAATGGAACAGAATAGAGAACCCAGAAATGGACCCTCAACTTTATGGTCAATTAATACTTGACAAAGCAGGAGGAATATGCAATGGGATAAAAGCAGTCTCTTCAATAAACGGTTCTGGGGAAATTGGACAGCCACATGCAGAAAAATGAAACTGGAACATTCTCTTACACCAGACACAAAGATAAATTCAAAATGGATGAAAGACCTCAATGTGAGATAGGAATCCATCAAAAATCCAGGTGAGAACACAGGCAGCAACCTCTTTGACCTAGCTGCAGCAACTTCTTGCAAGACATGTCTCTAAAGGCAAGGGAAACAAAAGCAAAAATGAACTACTGGGACTTCATTAAGATAAAAACTTCTGCAAAACAAAGGAAACAGTCAACAGAACTAAAAGACAACCTACAGAATGGGAGAACATATTTGCAAATGACGTATCAGAGAAAGGGCTAGTATCCAAGATCTATAAAGAACATATCAAACTCAACACCCAAAAAACAAATAATCCAGAATACATGAACAGACATTTCTCCAAAGAAGACATGCAAATGGCCAACAGACACATGAAAAAATGCTCCACATCATTTGTCATCAGGGAAATACAAATCAAAACTGCAATGAGATACCACCTCACACCTGTCAGAAAGGCTAAAATTAACAAGACAGGAAACAACAAATGTTGGAGAGGATGTGGAGAAAGGGGAATACTCTTGCACTGTTAGTGGGAATGCAAGCTGGTGCAGCCACTCTGGAAAACAGTATGGAGGTTCCTCAAGAAGTTAAGAATAGAGCTACCCTCTGACCCAGCAATTGTACTACTGGGTCTTTACCCCAAAAATACAAATGTAGTGATCCAAAGGGGCACCTGAACCCCACTGTTTATAGCAGCAATGTCCACAATGGCCAAACTGTGGAAAGAGCCAATATGTCCATCAACAGATGAATGGATAAAGAAGATGTGGTCTATATACACAGTGGAATATTAGCCATCAGAAAGGATGAATAACTACCATTTATATCAATGTGGATGGAACTGGAGGGTATTTTTTTTTTAACTGGAGGGTATTATGCTGAGTGAAATAAGTCAATCAGAGAAAGACAATTATCATATCATCTCACTTATATGTGAAATATAAGAAATAGTGAAAGGGACCATAAGGGAAGGTGGGGAAACTGAGAGGGGGAAAAATTAAAGAGTAAAACAAACCATGAGAGACTCCTAACTCTGGAAAACAAACTGAGGGTTGAGAAGGGGAGGTGGGTGGGGGGATGGGGCAACTGGGTGATGGGCATGAGGTAGGGCACGTGATGTGATGAGCACTGGGTGTTATACACTACTGATGAATTATTGAACACTATATCTGAAACTAATGATGTACTGTATGTTGGCTAATTGAATTTAAATAAAAAAAGAAAGAAGATTTAGTTAAAAAAAAGAGAATGCAGAAAATAACAAGATCATAGTCATGAACTCGGGGAAACGAACTAGGGGTGGTGGAAGGGGAGGAGGGCGGGTGTTGGAGGGGAATGGGTGACGGGCACTGAGGTGGACACTTGACGGGATGAGCACTGGGTGTTTTTCTGTATGTTGGTAAATTGAACACCAATAAAAATTAATTAAAAAAAAAAGATCATAGTCATGGCGGAGATGTATAATGAAAATACAGAAGCATGTACAAACTTGTGATTTCAATTTTTTTTTTTTTTTTTTTTTTTTTTTTTTTTTATTTTTTTGTGATTTCAATTTTTAAGGTCATTGAGAATGATTTTTTTTCCAGGTCCTGGTTCTTTTTGTTCTCTGATAATTTGGCTTTCTCCAGACTCCCTTCCTGTGCGTCTTCATATTACTTCCACCCCCTTGATAGTACTTAAGAAATATGAATGAGTCATTGTTCCTTTCAATTAAAAAAGAGGCTAGCCTTTAAACTGCATCCGGGAGAGTAAATTGGTAAAAATAATCTTTGCATAAATATTTAGCTATATAAGTTATTATAACAGTATATACATATGGATTCAGGAATTCCAAAGGAAACTATCAGAGATGTACAAAAGATTTGCATATTAGTATAGATATTCACAAGAGGATTGTTTCCATTAACACAAGTCTGCGAAATATCTAACTATAGGCAATAAGGCTAAATAATATAAAATGCATATGCCATGTATGAAGGAAAATTGAATTATGACATAATATGGCAATAGGCAAAATTAAAAAGATTTCAAAACTCCGTGTGTTGTATGATTCAATTAAAAATACTGACCTAGGACACCTGGGTGGCTCACTCAGTTAGGCATCTGCCTTCTACTCAGGTGGTGATACCAGGGTCCTGGGATTGAGCCCCACATGGGACTCTTTGCTTAGCGACAGCCTGCTTCTCCCACTCCCTCTGCCTGCCACTCCCTTGCTTGTGTTCTCTCTCTCTCCCACACTCTGTCAAATAAATAAATAAATAAATAAATAAATAAATAAATAAATAAATAAATAAAATATTTTTTTAAAAAGTGATCTATTCCTAGAATCAAGGTGACACACCACATGTAAAAAACACATAAGTTATCCTATGAGGTTGGGACCTTTCCTTATCTAAAATAAAGATTATGCATCAAGGTTTTAGTGAGAGAATCATGAAGCAAAATCACAGGATGAAATGCAGAAAGGTGAAGGTAGAGAGAATGAATGCCATGGCTGAGAGGGCACAGAAGGGGAGGGGATCTCGCTGTCTGATTAAAAATTGTAGCTTAGTTGTAGGGCTGGATTGGTATCATTGTATCCTGTCTTTAAGCCCATCACTCTGCACTGTAGCTTTCTTTCCCTAAGTCTGTCTTTTACAAGCAGCTGTAAGGTGCCTGGGTGCAGAAGTGTTTTGTATGGAGAGTTCCTGAGACAGTGTAGGGCATAAACCAGAAAATCACCAGATACTCTATGGAAAGATGAATGAAGAGAGGTTAATCTAGGAAAGGAGCAGTGGTACTTCTTCCTGGCAAGAGGGAAAGAGAGAGGAGTCATACTGAAATCAACTTATTCAAGCAGAAAGAGTGGCAACTGAGGGCATTTCTCCAGGGAGGACTCTACATTCCTGTGGGTGGGCGGAAAGGTCATGTACGGGGATCAGGGCACTGGAGGATAGAGACAGAAGTGAAAGATGATCAGCGTGTGTTGGGCTCCAGGATGCTAGTGACTTTAAGGGACAGGAAGATGTCCTCCTGACCTACGTGACTGCTTGGGAAGATGGGTCTGTGAAACAGCAGGGGGTTGATTTTGGCTTTGCTCTGATGAGAATACATCTGCAAAGCTAATGTATTCTAGGGGAGTCTGTGCTATGACCACCCTGAGATGGAAAAATCCTTGAGCAAAGCGTGTTTCCTGGGAAGTGTCTAAGAGGGATATAGTTTTGTGGAATAGTTGTCTCCTACCACTCATATTCACTCACATCATTTGCATGGCTACAGTCTTCTTCTCCTGACATTGACATTCACCTTTATGTGTGTGCTCAGTTACTCGGAATATGGAGTCCTTAGGTGTGTACATCTTCCCTTTTCAAAACAGGATCATGTTAATTGTGACAGCTGGTTTGTTAATGAATGTGGCTGTATTCATTTTTTGGGGGCTGCTATAATAAAATGCCACAAACTGAGTGGCTTCAAGCAACAGAAATTTATTGCCTCACAGTTCTGGAGGTTAAAAGTGTGAAATGGAGGTGCCAGCAGGGTCACGATCCCTTAAGACTCTGGGCAGAATTCTTCCTGCCTCTTCCTAGCTTCTGGGGGGTTTGCTCGCAATCTTTGGTGTTTCTTAGCTTATAGAAGCCTCACCACCACCCCGTCTTCATCTTCACACGGCATTCTCCTTGTGTGCTTATCAGCCTCTGTTTCTAAACTCCCCTTGGCCTACCCTAACAAACTCATTTTAACGGGATCACTTCCATAAAAATCTTATCTCCAAATAAAATTATAATGTGAGGTTCTGGGAGTTAGGACTCCAACATAACTTTTCTGAGGTACACATTTCAAGCCATAGCACTGTTATTCAGGACTCATGGGTTGGCTCAGATATTTTTGAGTTACTCCCAGTCTCGCATGAGAGGCTCTATGAATCTAGCAGAACCTTCACCTTCTAACCTTGGGAGGGACATCTCAGGCAGTAAGCCCTGCATGGTGCTCTGTGCTGTCACTGGTCAGAAGGTTTGTGATCACCTGACACTAGGTGATCGTGTGAAGCTTACTCCAACCTGATTCTGGTTGGTCACGGTGAACCCTGCCACTGTAACAATGCACTGCTTGTCCAAGAAGAAACTTCAGTGGAACATTTCTCAGATTACCAGAAGTAAAGAGCTGGAATCTCACTGCTCATGTAACAGGTTGCTGACCATTTTGTTTGCCATCAAATGTCTGCAAGTGTGGCTGAATTTTGCTGAGATCAATGACCCTCAGAACAAAGGTGACCATAAGACCTGATTTGCCTGCAGTGCCCTGGTTTATACCTGTTCTCCAGGTATAATTACAAATAGCCCTCCACTTCCAATCCCTAAGGGAGCCTGATTTGGTAGCAAGGCTGGGGAAACATCTCTAATCCCAATCTACATCTACAGCATTGGCCGAACATGATGCTGGTGCATTATCCAGTTGTCTTAAATGAAGGCATAACAGGATATCACAAGGATTCTAGTGGATAGAACCCTAAACAGGCATACTGGAGCCATAGCAGAACAATCCTACATCCTCGTTAGCTATGGACATAGAGGAGTTGCCAGCCTGGAAGGGAAACTGGTGTTTGGAGGTGTAGCTGGATGATCAATGCTGCCTTGAAGCCTAGAGGACCCTTCTTCAAGGTAACAGAACTTAACAGCTGCTCTTTTCTCTACCCACGGGGTCGTTGTAATGACAGTTTTCTGACAGCATGGCAAGGCTTCAAGCCCAATTCAATGTAGCACAGTAAACTTTCGATGATTCTGATTCCCATATTTGTCAGTGTCATTTATGTTCATTATAGTGGTTTTAAGAGAAAGTCATTTGAATTATCCTAAGTAGATGATGTACAATGATGCTCAATCAAAATGGAAAGACTGTTATCTTTGGCCTACTTTCAGGTTAACCGACACAGATATCAGTTTAAGCCAATGCAGGTTCCCCAACTGATGAGATGCCCCCCCCCCCACTCGCCCTACCTCTCATGGTATATTTTAACCACATCTGTACTAACTTAGTTCTAATTAATAGTTACGTGGTCTCTGATACTTCATAGGGTAAACAACTACCCTACCCCATTTCTTTTTTTGGTACTGAAGCTTCAACATCATTTATAGTCAATAAACCTATTGACTGACGTGTAGTTGACATCAAATATTTTCCAGGATGAATGTAGGCCTGAGCTTCTGCTCATTCACCTTGAAGTTAAATGCTGGTACCCATTAGCAACCAATACTTGCATGAATTGAACATCGGGCTACTATAGGTTATCCCCCTTGTAGGCAGGCAATAGATGACTTCATGTGTTTTCTTGTGGATGGTCTGTTGTGTGTGACCTTCATGTGCATGACCTCTGAGCTGGCCAGAGGCCTAACATAATAGCTCCCACAGTCTCCACACTTAAAATATGTCTGTCTTCTTCTAGTTTTCATGGGTCTAAAGTACAAACTTGGTAACTTAGGTTCTCATTCCCTGGTTCTCATCAAAGTGTGAATCTGGGTCCAGCTGACCCTGGGGTCCCATCCAATGCTCGTCTCCTTGCCTCAGTTCACTGGTTGTCAGCAGAATGCTGCTCTCCATGGTTGTGGGTCTACAATCTCAGCTCCCGGAGGCTCCCTGCCTCTCTTTGCTGTGTGGTCCTCTCCATACCATTGCAATTTCCTTCTTCACATAGGGCATTTGCTGCTGTTCAGACATTCTCTGGCCTCTGGGTCTCTTTTCAAGTGCTTATCTGATTGGCCAGACACATTCAGATTACTCCATCCTTTGATTAAGTTCAAGTTAACTGATTAGAGACCTTAATGACATCTGCAAATCTCTTTCCCTTTGCCATGTATTCCAAGGTCTTACCCACGGACAAAGAGTTCAGTAATAGACACTGTGTATGTAGATGAGGGGGCAGGAATCTCAGAGGCCATCCAGAGTAAGGGTGACACCCCATGTTCCACTGAAAAGAGTCAAAACTCTTGTACTCAGCCATAAAATGTGCACTGTAATACCTCCACCCATGTACATATCATGAGGATTAAGTGACATAAAACATGCATCAAAGCACCTAGCAACATAGTCAGCCTCAGAGCAGCACAGAACCTACCAGGGACTTAGGGTTTCATATTCTTGCTACGCCAGAATGTAATATATTTTAAGGCCACAACAGTGCCCTGCCTTCTATTCTTCCTCCCAAGGCTATCCAGGTAGATGGATGCCTACATGGAAGATGAAAAGGTACTAGTCATTCCTGTAGACTCAAATAGCATTCCACTCTGTATTGTTGTGCAAAACTTAAGAATGTAAGATTTGGTGGAGCCCTGAGTGGTTCAGGTGGTTAAGCGCCTGCCTTTGGCTCAGGTCATGATCCCGGGGTCCTAGGATGGAGCCCTTCGTTGGGCTCTCTACTCAGTGGGGAATCTGCTTCTCTCCCTCCCTCTACCCCTCCCCCTAGCTCATGCTTTCCCTCTCTCTCAAATAAATAAATAAAATCTTTGAAAAATAAAAGAATGTAAGATTTGGGGGTTGAGAAGGCCACCCAGACATCAAACTCCAAATATATCACAACCAGTAAGGCAGAAGAAATTTCCAATAAGGACAGGCCAGACTGATATCGGGAGCTGGACCTAAAGACTTCTTGTGGGGCCAGACTTTATCTCTACTGTTACCGGATAATGATGAGGTTCTGCAATCTAAGGTGGGGCCTAAAGCTTATGAGCAGTTTATTTAGCAAAAGGTATAGAGATGTTTGGCTATTTTATCAGGCGGTATGCAACATGTGCACACTGGCTATAGATTGGCTTTGTTTGTAGTTTACGAATATTTACTTCCCAAGAGAATTCCCAGGAGAGGTCCTGTCAAACATCATCAGGGCTAGCGATGAAACTATCCAAGTGTCTTATGCAAATGCCTTGATATGGTCCAGGTCCTTGTGGTAAGGAAGGGAGAAAAGATATTCAGAGAATAAAAGAGCATTGTTTCAGAGTCCAGCCAGCTTGCCTCCCCTGGGCCTTGTTCTGTCTCCAGGAATACCTCTAACATCTGTTACACACATCAGCTACATTGCCACAGAGCCCTGGTACTGCTCTTGCATACGTGAGACCACAGGAAACTGGCTTTATTAATTAGGGTGCTTGCCCAATGGAACTATTTGCTTCCATTCATAATTCATTGACATCCTTGCTAAACAAATATTGGGGCATTCACTCATCCCAACCAATTATCTAAAAGAAGCTCATCTATCAGAAAGGTTCATAAACTGAGAGACTAGAGTATAAAAAATTCTAATTAAAGGAAACCTACTTTTAATGGCAAATGTGCCCATTCTCATGCATATGCATTTACTACTTACCAGTATTAGAAATGAGGTGCCAGCTGGGATGACACATTAGAACACAGCAGGCCCTGCCTGGTGGGGCGTGGCTGTTAGGGTGGCATATTCAAAGGCTCGTGTCACCTGTGGACAGTGAACGGCAAAGGTTCTGGGTGTCCACCTGGAGGCATCTTCATTCCTCCTTCTGCACTGGGATTGGGACAGAACCAGCCCGGGGCCCCAGCAGTGTGCCTGCAGGGACTCAACCCCCTGGTCAGTGTCACAGTTGGAAACAAGGGTTCCATGATCTGCTCCCACACCTTGGACACCCAAGCGGCCATGCCGGGTGGCTTTTAACCTTCAGTGACAGTCAGGCAAGGTTGAAAATGACCCGACACACATCCCGGGGCATCAGAGACCAGAGGGTCTCTGCAGATTTCTGCCTTCTCCAGCTCTGAAGGTCTTAAGGGATATCTTTGCAACAGCAAGCCCCTTTTCCTTCTTGCTGCTTTGAATGGCAAATCAGTCGGGCTTCCTCTAGGGCTTGAGTCACCCCCAAGTTACACAAATGATGCATGGAAACAGGCAGTTTCTTGCTCCACTTTCCTTCTCACAGGTTTACGGCAGCCCTCCCACCTGAGGTTGGTGCCTTTGTGGGAATGGAAACAAGATCGTCCTGTTGACCCGATGTAGAGTCTTGGGCAGCCTTCCAAACAGGTTTTCTTTGCCCCATCTCTTTCCTGCTTTTATCCCTACAAAAACACCCTCTTTATCATTATCCTCAAAAATATTATTGAGTCTGGTATAGGGGCATGCACAAATACCTATGCCATAGCCCATGCTGGAAAATGTTTTTAAAAACTTAATTTCCCACCTCACCAAGGCCACCTCTGGCTCCATTGTTTCTTCCCTGGTTGATAAAACATAGTGGCGAAGTCCTGAGAATCTAGAGGGTGTGTTGTTCCTCCCCACTGCCGTATATTTTACCAAACCCGGATGGTGATGGGGAGGATGATGAAATTAAACATCCCATTTTCTAAAAAATGGAATAAAATATCAATGCACGAGTTTTTTGTTTGTTTGTTTGTTTGTTTTAACATTTAACAGGATCCAATAAAACTAACAGCAAGTTACCTTCCGTTTCCTGTTTTGAACAAAGTGTTTTTGAGGCTCTGCAGCCAAATTTTGGGAGGCGGGGGACGATTGCAGCTTTAGAAGTCTGTGAAAATAAATATTGATAGCAATGATTTGAAAAGGCAGCACCATTTTAATGAACTTGTGCAGAGGGTTTTCAGAATAGAGGCTGACATGCAAGCACCAGGTGATTGCCATGATTAGTCTCTTAACTGCTCCATATTGGAAGGTCCCTTTCTTTTTTGCTTCCCATCTCGAACAGCGAAATATGGTCTGCCTGCCACCCACTTGTAACGATGAATGGAAGAACATTTGTTTGGCCCTTGGAAATTTTGTGTAAGATTCATTCTGAATAATGAGTGGTTTTATGTATTTTATTTGTTTAAAAGAATGTAGAATTGAAACCTCACTTTGGGGATTCTTTTCAAGAGTCATACACTGCTGTCCATTGCCAGTCACAATTAACATTAGTGAAGGGATGATTATTGAATCTTTTCTGATGCTCTGTGCTGCTTGGCACAGCAACATTGCATGTCTAAATGACAGAACAGCAGTTCCCTGTTGTAAACTCAAGTGTGCACTGTTACTCTTCATTCTGAGAGCAGCTCTCACATCCTCAGGAGGCTTTTCCTACAGAAAATAACAAATCAAGCCTGTGTGAAGTTGTCAGTCTTCAGAATTTCAAACAGCATCTTCCAAAGAAAGGAATACAACATTAATATTAAGAAGAGGGATTTTTTTTGAGAAATGTATATTTTTGAGAAAATGTCTCTTTCAGATTTAAAAAAGAGATGGCTTACTGCCTCATGATGAGTCATTGCGAGGTGTCCATTGCCTACATAGCATGATTCAAAGTAATGTCGGCAAAATAAAATTATTATAATGATAACATCTTTAACTCATACAACATTCGTTCTGAAGAATATAGAGAGTCACATAATCACATTTACTAGTAAAGCCTCTGAAAGTTAGTGGTATGGTATATTCTAAAAGACAATAATTATAAGAAATGCTATGCAGTGATAAGTTGGCAATAAGCTGAAGGTATATTCATACTTCTCAACTACAAAATGATTTTTCACCAATAATTTATAAGATTTTGGTTTGGAAAGAAGTGATTAGTTTTTCTCTTGTGTCGTCTTCTTTCTTTCCTTCATTCTTTCTTTCTCTTCTTCCATGAACGTTCACTGCGCTTATTTATTCATTCAACAAGCATTTATGGAGCACCACATTTATGCATGTTCCACATTGTACTAGGTCCTGGGATGTAGCAGTCAAAGAGGAAAAATTCTTCTTTTTCTTCTGGCCAGGCACCCTGGGAGCCACTGGCTTTGATGCAGACACAGTCAAGTCCAAGAACCACACCACTCACAACTAGTTATGAAAATAGTACAGAAATGGCATCAAGAAGCCTCCATCACAAAGGAAGTTTGGAACCAAGTTCCTGAGGAACAGTGCTTTGCCAAGAAACACAAGAAGATCCTAAAGGAGATATAAGCCAACACTGCCAAGGCCATGATACATGTGCCAAGGCCATCAGGGCCCTCATCAAGTTCAATGAGGTCAACCCAAGGTCCCAAAGGGTGGCAGCCGCAAGCTCAATTGACTTGCCTATGTCATTCACCCCAAGCTCTGGAAACATGCTCATGCCCATCTTGCCAAGGATCTCAGGCTCTACAGGCCAAAAACCAAGGCCAAGTTTCAAACTAAGGCCCTGGCTGTAGCTGCAAGACCAGCTCAGTCTCCTGAAGATCTCCAGGGCCCCACAAAGGTTCCTGTGTAGGGGCCTCTCTCAGCCAATGTGAGGATGGAAAGACTAGTACAACCCCTGAGCTTCTGTCTGCACGGGGCTGGTGTCCTTCTGTGCTATTTGCACAAATAAACCTGAGACCTTAGCATCTGTTAAAAAAAGGCAAAACTCATATATCTCTGAGCTGGTATTAGAGTTGGTATATATATATATATATATATATATATATATATATAGAGAGAGAGAGAGAGAGAGAGAGAGAGAGAGAGAAGGAGTATTAGATTTTAACAATTGCCCTTGAAGAAAAAATAATCAGGAAAAGGGGTAAGGAGGGCCAATGTGGGAATAATTAACAATGTTATAACTTTAAAATAGAGTGTTCGTAGAGGAAGCCCCTCAGACCATGGAGCCAGGTGCTGGGATAGACACAGGGATGAAGATGGAATGTTAGGCAGGTCTTGGCTGTGGAGAGGCATAGTGGCGAGTGGGAGAGGTGTGACAGAGAATGACTGGCAGATGCACATGGCAGATGCCATGGGTTTGCTCTCTGAAAGCCATTACAACCCCTCTCCCTCCACCTTCCGCTGCCCCGATAGCTGGGAAGGTAAAAATCCTTACCATCCCAGCCTTCTTGCAACTGGTGTAGTCGCATGACCCAGTTCTGGCCAGCAAGGGACAAGCAGAAGCCCCTGAAGAAGGCTTCCCTTTACAAAGAAGAAGACAATCTGCTAGGAGAACATCCATCTCCTTTCCCCTCCTGCCCCCAGGAATGCTGATGTGATGCCTAGAAGCTCCACAGGGAACCTGCGATCCTGAAAATAAGAAATGGAGGCCTTGGGAGAATGAAAAGGCAAGATACCGTGTCCCCATAACATCCCGTGCAGTGACCCACTCTGAACCACAGAGTCCATACTTCTTTTTTGGAAGGAAAAACAACTCATTATTAGCATAATAATAATAATAATAATAATGGTGTTAATTTCAAGGCCTCTCATTAACAATGGCCTAAACAAACGGGAGTCTGTTCTATCGCAGTGAAGCCTTAACAAGGATCTGGGCAAGAAGAAATCAGGAGAAGCTCCTCTTCAGAGAGGACGGCCTGAGGGCTGGGTCCTGGAAATAGCAAAGACTCTGGTAGGTGCAGAACCAGGGAGCACAGCGGGTCATGTCTCCATCCTGTGACCGATGCCATCAATGTACTTCTTTGACAGGGGAGCACTTACTTCTCAGGGGAAGGTGAAATTTATTAGGGATGCCAAGAACTTCTGTTTGTGTGAGTTATAACTATGGACACTTGTGATATAAAGGCTGTACAATTTTAATGTATTTATTTATTAATTATTCTTTAAAAAACAATAATAAAACCATCCTATGTTAAGATAAACAACACCTCTGTATGAAAATAACCATGTTTTCCAATGTGTAAAAAAGTGAGAAGCCTGACATCGTTTTGCATTTTGCAAATCTATTAATGTCTGACTTAACAGAAGACAGCTGTGCTCTCAGATCTGCTTTTGCGTTCAATCTGCTGTAAGCCATTGTTTTGGCTTAGGTATAGGAGAAAAAAATCTAGCCTCACACAAAAATGAAATGTAAGAAGAAAGGAGTACTCTGGCGCCCTTTCAGGTAATTCTGGGTGTTCTTTGATACTTCAGCAAAACTCAACAAGTACTTGTTTTGGAAAGGTCAGGTGAAACATGGAACCCAAAATTCTACCATTGAACTTCCCATGTGTTCTTACTTTAGAAACCTTTGTTCTGGCTTGCACTTTGGGTGGCTATTCTACTGTACACAATTTGATAAATTATGCAGCTAACATATTCATATATGTTATTTTAAAAATCACATTTGTAATTATCCTAACTGATTTCATTAAAGAGTAAAGCGCAGGAAAACCATTAAGCCTACAGTGACAAACACCAGGTGTCCAAAATATTAATTTTTGTTCTAAACTCAACATTTGGCAACAAATCCTGTCAATTGTTTTTCCTTGTGATGATGAATTCACTTTATGCATTTTGGAGAAAATGTCTGCCAGATACTCACATCTGAATAACCAGTCTGTCAGTTTTCTATCAAGTAAAAATATTGTTCCACGAATAAAGGCTGCTAATTCAGCTTACAACTCAAGTGATATCAGGATTCTCGCGGCGAGCCTGCTTCTCCCTCTGCCTATGTCTCTGCCTCTCTCTCTGTGTGTCTCTTATGAATAAATAAAATATTTTTTTAAAATAAATAATGTATTTAAGTGAAATTAGCATTTCTTTGTAAAATTGTATGCTTGTGCTGGTAAAAAAAAATACGTATCTATTAATATAGTTCGGTGCCACTGCCTTGTTTGGTGTTAAGGAATCAGCAGGGTCATTCATCCTTGCTTTTATAGCAGAAGGGCAAATGCTAACACAGTATAAAAGGCAAATAGAATCTTAGTATTATTATAAAAAGTAGTTTTCCTTGCAGCTCAAAAGGTCTTGGGGATTCGCCAAAGCATACAGCATGCTTTGAGAACCACTGCTACAAAACTGTGGCTCTCAGATCAGTGTGCATCAGATTCTTTTTGTTAAAATGCTTGTTAAAATGCAGACTTCTGGGCCCCACCACAAGAGATCCTGACTCAGTGGGTCTGGATGAGCTCAAGAATCTTCATTTCTCTTTTTTCTTCTTCTTCTTCTTTTAAATTTAAATTCAATTAATTAACGTATAATGTATTATTGGTTTCAGAGGTAGAGACCAGTGATTCATTAGTCTCATATGATATCCACGGCTCATTACATCATGTACCTTCCTTAATGTCCATCACCCAGTTACCCCAGAATCTTGATTTCTAACAATTTCTCAGGTGGTGCTGCTGATCTGGAGACCACAACTTGAGAACCAGTTCTGCAGAAGGGAAATTCAGTCCTTTAATACATAATTCCTAAATACACATCTCTTACTTGAATGCTAAGATCCGTATCTGTGCAGGTATAAACATGTCCTACATCCATGTATCATCTGGCATTGCATTTTATACAAAATTAACATTATGTTCATAATTTGGGAATAAAAAGCACCTGGGTTGTATTATTGCTATCAAAATGTCTCTTCAGACTGGCAACTTGGAAGAAGGTAGGATATTATAAATGTACCATGGACATGTTATCAGGGTACCTGATGCACCACTTCTAAAATCAAGAAACTATAATAATCTACGATCATGTTCAAGAACAACATAGCTCCCCCCGCCCCATTGTTTGCTGCAATGTTTCTTGAACCAGAAAGAGGTGACTGCTTGGTTGTGTCTATGTGATCCATAAAAGCATTGTCTTTGAGGAGAAGCTCGTTCAGTGCGACGCTTGGATTTTGCTTCTGGCCTCAGTTTCCAGTGAAAATGAAGGAACCCTTGATCTTATTGTCCCTGTCAAAGAAATCTTACTAAAATAAAGAAGGGCTGCTTATCAAAGTTTAAGAACTGGTCTTCAAGGTTATTGTGTCTAAATAACTTTAAGGTCACTTGAAGCTAAAAAAAAAAAAAGGTTGATGGATGAGGAGCAGTAAGGTAGACAAGTTCTCATTTCAAATATCAAAATAACTCAAAACGTCCACACTTTAATTACTTTTGTCCAACCACATATTTTAGATTCATTGAGTTCAGGAAAGGATGGTTAAACGTCATGAAAAATTGAAAATGTATTTTTATTTCTGCAATGATAAAGTGACATTGCATTTCTCAGTACTCTGCTGTTAGCTGATTTTTCAAAATTTATTGGCATGATATTCCAGTCAGCCCCAATGTCAATCAAACTTATTAAATATTTGTTTTCTGCTAAGGAAAAACAACACGAATGTGAGACATACGAATAATCAAAGTGCGCGAATGAATATTGAAAGAAGCAATTTTTAAGTGGTATCAAGAATGTCACTTTTCATTTCACTTATAAACAATATTCCTTGATCTTTAACACATTTTCTTTTCTCATAGAAGCAATTTTATATTAGAATAGTACAAATGCATTTTTATGTATTGTGGGTAGGCTTTAAGACAGTCATTACACATTTCTGAATTACAGAAAAATTTAAGTATAAAAGTTAATAGTATGCCATCAAAGAAGGAGGATGAATGCTGGGAAGAGAAGATGTTAAATCACACATTTTGGCTGTAATGGGTGAATAATTCTCAGGAAAGAATAATGTCCAAGTTCTTAGGACCAATGAAGGTTTTATTTATCTAAAATTATCACCACCAACATTGACTTTCAGAAAGTCATGGAACTGGAATAGGTCATTCTGGGTACTCTTGCCTGTTGTCAAAGCAAAGGACTAATGTACTTCACATAATCATGACCTGTTACACCACCACACTGGATGTGAAGCTCACTAGGTGGCTAACACCATTCACCCTCAACAGATGTTGGTGTGTATTGCTTTTCACGTGAAATTTTGTGCTAACCCATATATGCTCCCTTATTTTTCCTCTGGAGCATACAGAGGTCGTCCAAGCTGGTAAAATTCTGGTTTTCCCTGAAACGGGGCTTTTATATGGAGAAGCAATCAGAAGGTGTCAGACCCCTTGGTACCATTTTGATGCAGCATCGCCATGTAGACTTAGCCGATGCCCACAAAGTCTCTGTTCATCGGAAAGGCAGACATGTGGGAGACTTCTAATGAAGTGAAAAAAACATATTGAAATATCCCCAAATAACTGCTTGATGGCAGCACCATGAAACAGAATGAATGGACCTAGTTTGCCCCGTTGTCAGTCTCCCATTTCTCTACCTGCTGCTGTTCCTTCTGAGGCTTGAGGGCTTTTGGAGGAGGCAGCATGCAGAGGACACGGAATAACTGCTTGGTGGTAATGGTTTCTCTGGATTAGCTTTGTACTTAACTATCTTTGGAGGATTGCTTTAAAAGCATATGGCTGTGGAGAGGAAAACAAAACAAAACAAAGAATGTCTTCAGGAGGAAAATGTTTGAGAACCGTTGGGTGCATAGAGTGCTGTGTGAAGAGAAGCTCCAGGACTGTACGTGGCTGATCCCCGGCTTCCCAGAAGTTTACACTCCACGTTTATCGCAGCATTTCAGGGGAAAGATTACCCAATAATTTTAAAAATCAATTTCACAAAAAACTTTTAAGTACTTATTTCATACATAAGTGACAGGAAAGGGTTTTTGAGAAATACTCCATTTGTATGTGATTTGGAAAATGTAGCCAAAGTAATTAATTCTGTGAGGAAAGAAGGAGTCAGAGTCGATGCTTAGCATTGAGTAGACCAAAAATACGTCTATGAATTTCACTCTATTTTTTAAAGATTTTATTTATTTATTCATGAGAGACACAGAGAAAATCTATACAAAGCACAGAAAAATGGGAGTCAGAAAACACAAAATTATAGTATTCATTCAACATTTAACAGAGAGAGAGAGATAGGCAAAGACACAGGCAGAGGGAGAAGCAGGCTCCACCCGGGGAGTCCGATGTGGGACTCAATCCCGGGACTCCAGGATCACGCCCTGGGCCAAAGGCAGGTGCTAAACCCCTGAAATTAGGGAGTCCCTAATTTCACTCTATTTGATTAATAGCCATCCATCATATGGTCCAGGGCATAGTACTGAGCTAGAGGTTATGGAGAGCGTGAACCAGCTGAAACAATGGTCTTTTTTTTTTTTTTTAAGATTTTATTTATTTATTTCAGAGAGAGAGAGAGAGTGAGCAAGCATGATGGGGTGAAGGGGCAGAGAGAGAAGACGGCTTTTGTGGGGCTCCATCCCAGGACCCCGGGATCATGACCTGAGTTGAAGGCAGATGTTTAACCAACTGAGCCACTCAGGCGCCCCTGAAACAATAATCTTATCTGATTCGAGTTCAATGAATATTGATCTATAGAAATATGACCCTAGAAACTACAATTAAGGTAAATCCTTAGGAAATAATCTAATGAAAGTTAGCTCGCCTGAGTGACAGTTAACTGCAAATGCTGTATCTCCATCCAAATTGGAAGAGCCGAGGATGGAAATCTTCAGCCTGGAAAGATTAATTGTGATGATCTGTGATAGAATTAGTATATTGGTTGTATGAGAAAAGGTCAGTATCAACCAAAGAGGGAAAATCTATACAAAGCATAGAAAAATGGGAGTCAGAAAACACAAAATTATAGTATCCATTCAACATTTAACAGAAAGAAATCATACATCTCCCATATCTGAATATTCAATCAGTGAAATAACTAGTGTGCTCAGTTTCAAGAACTGCAGAGTCCACTAGGTTTATATATTATCTAGGACAATAATTATTAATACTATTGTACATTTGCTCTGGTGTCCACCTATCCTCAGGTTCCTGAAAACTGCAGAGTGACCCTTATAAATTCTGCACAGTAAGCTCAAGTATTTTTATCTCACTCGTTTAGTCTTATAATGTGAAATACTAGCTTGATCTCTTCTAAGTTTTATCACAGTAAGCTGGTCCACATTTAATCCTTTCTAAGCATACTGACAGAAGCCAAATTTCTAGACATAGACTCAGGCAACCCAAACCTTTTACATGGGGACCCCATTGAACCCTTTACAACCAGTGAAGGCCTAATTTAACAGACAGCTGATCACTATCCTCTTTATCTTAACCATATCAGTAAATTAAATTTTGCTCTGAAGTCACCATTACCAACATCTAATTATGTAACTCCACCCTATAATCTCTGGAACCTAGAATTCATCATGAAGGTGAGCGTGCAGCGCATGGCTACCTGAGATTTGAGTGTTCTTTGTGTGCTCCCACTTCTTGGGCTAGGGTTTGGCATTTTGCCACATTTCCTAGAAACCTGTGTCATTTCAAGTCTCCTCTGTAGTCCTGCTTCAAGGAGAGCAGAGGAAAATATGCACTGAAGGTGATGCCTTGAAGTGTGACTCAGCTGGCGCTCAGGCATGCAGGCTCCGGACAAGTCTTGTGCCGGAGCTCTTTGGTCTCACAACCATCATGTGGCGTCCTGCCCTCATCTGTCCTGTGCAGGTTGAGGTGAGAGGTCACCCCTGACAGCTTGGGTCCTACAGATCTATAGAAGTCATGGCTGAATACGTTGCCTCCACTGTCCTGGCAGGAATAACTTGTTCTGTTCTGTTGCTGGAAGCAGCTGTTGACAACCCACCAACCATGCACTCTTGATGCTCCTTTTGGAGTTGGGGTATTGTATGGGGTAGGTGGTATGCCAGGTTAAGGTGAAATATCTGCTCAGAGAGCTTGGAGATACATCATTTAAGAAGCACAGACTTAATGTATATCAGGGTAGCACAAAACAGATCTCTGCTCCCTGGTCATAGTTGCCAAACCAGTGCCTGTTGCTCTATGCTACATCTGAAGCTCTATCCAGACTCAGTGGTAAAAATGCCCCACTGATTCATCATGTTGGTCATGTGTGTAAAAGGCATTTCTTGAAATATCTTCCAAAGGTAAGCTATTCCTCAGCTTGTTCAAGCCACCACTTTACAACTGGGGAAACAGATTTTTTTTTTAGAGATTTTATTTATTTATTCATGAGAGACCCACACAGAGAGAGAGACAGGCAGAGACACAGGTAGAGAGAGAAGCAAGCTCCCTTCAAGGAGCCTGATGTGGGACTTGATCCCAGACGCCAGGATCATGCCCTGAGCCGAAAGCAGAAGCTCAACTGCTGGGCTCTCCAGGTGTCCCCCTGGAAACAGATTTAAAAAGAAGTGTCTGCAGTCTCCTTTATCTCCCTATAATGAGTCAGAGGGAAAGAACTATTGACTTCCTAACCTTGGGGATGACTGCTATGAAGAATTAAAAAAAAATCACTTCTTACAGGGACTTCTGCAGATCCAGAAGTTCAGCATCTCTGGTGAAGATATGCCATTGTTGTAAAGCCATTAAGCTGTAGTCTGCACCTGAGTCTTAGTGAATGTTTAGGAGAAGAAAGTTTTATGTCTAATTAACTGCTATAATGTTTAATTCAGTTCCTACAGTTTATTAAAAATTACATTGGCAAGACATAAAATGTCAGGGACATTTTTGAAGAACTCCAGTGGTGGGTGGGTAAGTTTCTAATAAAGGGCTTGAATGCTGGGCAGGATGTTGGAATAACTTTCTCACACATCAGATCAGTGTTTCTTAGCTTGGCACTGTTGACATTTTGGACTGGATAGTTCTTTATAGTGAAGGGCTGTCCTGGACATTGTAGGATGTTTAGCAGCATCCCTGGTCTCTACTCACTAGATGCAAGAAGTGTCCATCTCCCCAAGTTGTCAGAACCAAAAATGTTTCCAGACATTGCGACATATCCCTTGGCGGGAAGGGGAGGGGTGATCCCAGTGGAGAGTCACTGATCTAACTACATCAGTAGCTAGAAGCTTATGGGAATTATTAGGGAAGGAAGTACAAGATGAAGGCTTTAAGTGGGATTAATCTGTCATCTCCAGCAGGATAGATTCCTTAGTTAAAGTGTATATTCTATCTGTGCGATATTTTATCACACAGATGGATGCTTTTATTTTTTATTTTATATTATGTTTTAAAGATTTGTTTCAAAATATTTGACTACCCAATATGCATCAGACACCATGAATAGCAGGGCATTGGGAAGTGTGTTGCTGCATATGTGGAGCTGACCATCTATAGGCCATAAGTGAACAATGGCAACAAAGCAGTGATTTAATCTTATAAATCAGCAGAATCCAAATCGCCCGGAAGGCTGGCTCAACCACAGATTGCTGGGTCCCCCTCCAAGGTCTACTGATTCTTCAGCTCTGGATGAGGCCAGAGAGTTTGCATTCTAAGCAGTCCCTGGTGATGCTGCTGCCCAAGGAGCTGTACTCTGAGAACCATGGCTATGGAGCTAGCTGAGATGAGGTCATGACCAGTTGCAATGGAAGTTGGCCTAAAGGGTGAGTGGGATATAGCTAGATGAAAGGGGGGAGGGCACCTCATGGGGAGGAGGGTTTCAGGCACAGGCCTAGAATCCAGAGTCAACATGGCACATAAAAACGTATGTTTTTCACATTTTTAACAGAGAGCTATTATGAAAGCTAGTGACATTATGTCAGTATTATTCATAGATGGACTTTAAGCTCAGCAAACATAAAGCTGTGTTTTATGGACATGAAAATACACACAGGATATTAGGAAGAAACCTGTGTCATAATATTGATCACACTGTAGTTTGTCTTTTTATTTGTATGGTTTCCCAACTGCACTGAGTGTGGACATTGGGTTAGGTTCATTATATCCCAGCCCCCAGCCCAATGCCTGGTACAGGAAAGAGTTTTTATATTCAGGTTGTAACTTGAAAATACTAACACAATCACAATTTCCCAAAATATATCAATATACACCTCTCCTCATTTCCACTTTCCCAACATCGTGGGGATTTTGTCCACAGATGATGTTATAAATTGAAAAGCATGCCAGAAGAGCTTGGATGTATTGAGATGGATGTTAGCTATATTGACTTTCAAACATGTAATGTTAGAAGTGACTTCAGTGATTATCTCGTCCAGAGTCCTCCATGTGACAACTGATAAGCAGGCTCATCAGGTTCAGTGATTTGACACAGAGCACATAAGTAGGTGTAGGAATCCCTGGGATACAAGTCCAGGGCTCCTGAAGGGCAATCACATATTCTTTGTCAACCGGGTCATGTCAGGTGATACAATTAACTGTGTATAATTTGATAAGATATATCAATTACCCCTGGCCTCGAACTCTTAAAAATGTTCTGCAAGGTTAAGCCTGGGTGGCTCTATGGTTGAGCGACTGCCTTTGGCTCAGGTCGTGATCCCAGGGTCCTGGGATCGAGTCCTGCATCGGGCTCCCTTCAGGGAGCCTGCCTCTCCCTCTGCCTGTGTCTCTCCCTCTCTTTCTGTGTCTCTCTCATGAATAAATAAATAAAACCTTTAAAAAAATTCTGCAATTTCTAAGCCAGGCGAAGAAGACAAATCACAGCCTCCATTCTCTGAAAGGCCTCTCCCTGCAGAGCGTTTTCAGGACGGTGGGAGTCAGTATTCTGTTCCTACACTGGACACAATCTTCATCAACCTCATTCTCGTTAGACTGTGGAGTTTCTGATGGCTCCCTTAAATTGTCCTTGCTTCCAAATATTTGATAACTGCCCCGCAACTCCCCAAAAGGTTAATTTTGTAATATTTTGGTTGTGAAAGCCTTCTTTTAAGTGATTGCCATTAAGGGTGTCTCAAACTGTCAGGATAATAATAACACTTTGTACTCATTGAGAGCTTTTCGTCACCAGGGACCACGGTGATTTCCAATGCGCCCTGCAGGACCCTCAGAGTCTCCGGATGCATGGGAAATTCAGCTTCTGTGTCTGAAAGGGAAGCCTTTACACAGACCCTGACCACATTTCGCTTCTTTACTTTCTTAATTTCTAAGTGCAGCGTTTCTGTTAAATCTATCGTGGCATTTTTGCATGTGAATATTAAAACCTGGTACTTTTGAAAATTGGGGAAGTTGTTTTTAACATCCAATCGTATGCTCTGCCTTTAAAATGCAATCATCCTCACATTTCCCATTCCATCTTTGATTATCTTGCTCTTCCAAGCATTATGTGAATTTCTTAAAATGCACTTACGTGAGGCAAATCTTATAAAAGCTCTCTATCAGTGTGTTGTAAAACAATATGGTCCCAAGCGGTGGAAAGGGCCCCGAGAGAACAAAGTCCTTTGCCAGCTCTTCGCTTCATTAAACAGTCTGAAGGGCCCATCTAAAGGGCAAAGCCTTGAATGGTTAGGTTATCACAACGAAAACCTCAGCCCCGAGGAACCTACTTCAGCCAAGAGACCCCTTGGTGCCTGTGTGTAGATGATAAAAAAGAACAAAGCCTCAGCCCATTCAAAGAGGAAGCATTCACCCAGCCGGGCTTCACTGGGAAAGCAGAGTTTAGAATGTGCTTCAAGCACAACAGAATCGAGGAAATGATTTACTCCAGTGTTATTCCAAACCTAGAAATAAAAAAAAATTACTTCCAACATGGGGACTCTGGTTTTGAGAGTAGATGCAGCAAGGTAGTGGTAGGCACAAATGTCACAATCGTGAAGGTGACCTGTTTGATCCAGGTCCGAGGTAGGGATGCGGATAACAGCGTGGGCCTTTGAATAGCAGACTGCATTTCATCCTTGTCTATATCCCTGTGCTTAACAAAATAAATGCTAAGGTGAACAAATGACAGAATCATATACATTAATAATAAATCCTCCTCAGAAAATACATTTCGATAAATATTATAAGCTTTTAGAATTCTACTGATCCAAGAATGCAGTAAAAGAGATAAGCAACCTTTACGGCTCACCCGTGAGGTAGACATTTGACTAGTTCTTTGCCGAGTTAACATAAATCATAAAACCTTTTGATCTTCCCTTGGTAAGATAGAAAGAAAATAAATTACAAATATTTACGCAGTGTCTAATATCACAGGCAGAACGGTTGTAAAACACGGAGACCTACTTAATAAGTAGCAAAATACTAGGAATTTTTTGAACAGAAGGCTTGATACCCATCTCAGCATTGTCCAGTTTCTACAGCAAACAAAACTGATGCTAGACAAGTGGTTTGAATATATAAACAACGAGTTTCTTACTCCTGGGGAAGTTACCCTATTCTTGATACTTATTGTTAACTTAATTAGTAATTTTAATTCTTTAATAATTTTTAAGAACTTTTGTTTATATACAATAATCAGAGTAAGACTGTACGAGTTTCATTAATAAATCCTTCTGATTATTAAGTGTTCTGTAAGTATAGACAGGAGTCAGTCCGTTGCTAGGCATGAAGTCTTTTCTCAATGATGTTTGCTGTCTGGATATAGAATACTGCATTTGAGGGGGAGAAAAGAGTTGTTTCTGAGTCTTGCTCCCACATTAAATCTTCAAAAAGTAAAATTTCTCTATTTTATTTTTTTTGTGGTGGACAGAAGTATTACAAATATAGGTGATACATAAATTGAAATACAAGAAAATAAACAAGTGTTATTTGCTTGCTGTTACACACACCCCCACAATTACCTGGTAAAAGCATTCTACTTAGTGCTAAAACTTCAGTGTACCCACTCTGCACACTTAATTCTCTCCTTTTATTCTTAAAGCTCTCCTGATCCTTTTATATTGTTCCCATTTCAGATGCTCCATATAGCTGAGAGTAAATTGAACTGAAATGGAATTCTTAGTAGGCATAATTTTCTCTACCTTTATAAAGAATTCTAGGCCAAAATCTGATGAGCTGATCTTTTGCTTCTGCCACAGTTAGATAAGCTTAGAATGGATTCATTCATTGTTAGAATAGACAGAGTCTGAGAAAATCAAGCTTCAGCCCCTATTTACATAGATTTCTGTTTCCTTCAAGTCAAAACCCAATTTATAGAAAATATTGTTTGCAAAGTCATAAATTGCAATAATCATTAGAAAGTTTTGTCTGTGATACTTGTTTAAAATCCTGACATTGCCCCTTGTGTCTGTCTTGGGTTTTTGGCTCACCTTTCCTGCACCTTTATGTGCTTTTTTATTGACTCAGAGGTTTCGTGGGATGCTCGCGGGAGCAGGGACACAGCCTTTGGAGTCATCTCATTCAGTAGGTTAGCCAGGCAGAGACTGGCATTCTGCTGTAAGTATATCTAACGCCCCAGAAGCTCAGAAATCCAGCTGGGCTGGGGCTCTTTCTGGTTATGTCTATTTCTCCCAGAGTCTTCCATAGGGGCACCCTCTTTTTATCATCCATTCTGTATAGAGTGGGTTGGGAAAATGTAGAAATGATGTTGAAAACCTGAGCACAAATATCATGAGGTTGTGACAAAGCAATTTACAAGCACAGGGCCTGGCATACACTTGGACACAAATTAATGCTCGCTGAAGGCAATTGGCCGGCTACGCTGCCATTTGGGGTTGCATATTGTTTGCAATTTCATATAACTTATACAATAGGGATCTATTATTTGACCCCTTTTGTTCATCAGAGTGCTATCATAAAATTAATTAAACAAAGGATTAGTTTTGGTTTGGTCAATCAGTCAGTCAATCAATCCTAGCTCATAGAGAATGACCTATGACTTACCTAAACACAGATTCCCAAGCAGACTAAATTTGAAGTGAGGAAAGGTAGAGAACATCCATCAGATTACTTTTATAGACTTTCACTCTTTTTTTCACCACTGGGCTCAATACCTGATTATCACTATTCCACTCTATTTTCCTTAAAGCCAAAGGCATGTGGAATATGACTTATTTCACGGTTTCATTGCAATACATTTAATTCTTATATTTCATTAACAAAATGGCAATAAAATTGACATGAAATTTATGTAGCCAGGCAGAGACAGTGTCTGAGATGTTTGATAGTTTTGTGTCAGCAGATGAAATATGATATTTGACAAAATTCTCCTTATGATATATGACACTTAGATTTGCTGTCACACATTTCATCATCACTAAAACGTGATTTATATTGTATTCTCCTTCATTGAAATAAAGCCTTGAGAAAAATCCCCCTTGCTGTATATCTAGGTCTTTCACCTTATTAATGATCTTTTTATGGCTGAGAAGAGTGACTGCTAATAACTGCTCTATGTAGATTATAATATAGTGATAAATAATTATCTTCTAAGGTTATGTACATGGTGATTTCCTCCCCACTTGAACTTACATGAGGATAAATGTTAGAGTACACAGAGGCAGGATTTCCAGGGCTTTCATGTAGACAATTGGATGATTCCAATCAGATGAAACCCTGCAAAGTCTGCAAAGCCTTTCACTGCCCACTCGACTACCTTCGAGTATCAAAGAACAAATGTTTCTTCCCCATCTTCATGGGGCCATCTCCCTGCTGTTGCCAAAATTCCTTTGTTCAGACACATTACTTGCTGTTTCCAAAATACTGTTACTATTATCCTAGCTGCCTCTGTGCCTGGGAAAGCTTTTTTCAGTTCTTCATCGCATAATGAAATTCTGCTTAATTCCAGTGAAACATTTTTCTCAGAAGCCCTCCTCCACCTTATGCCCAGCACACAAAATTGAGCACTCCTTCATGTGAATTCCTATAGAGATATCTATCTATCTATCTATCTATCTATCTATCTATCTATCTACACATTCAGTAATGTGGTTCACATACATTATTCCTCAGAGCAGACACTTGTCAAGTTTGTAGTCATATCAGCTTACAAAGTGCCTGGCATTAGGCACTCTATAAGTAGTTTGATGAATGTATGAATGACATGGAATGGAAGAATTGTAAAACATATTTTAAAGAAGGAGCTAGTAATATTAGAATTTATTTATAAGACTGGTGCTGGGTTTTAACACGCTTAAATATGCTAGCTGTTTGTTTGCTTCTGGCCACCTAGTACAGCTATACCCATGAACCAGAGAGAGTGCTCTTTTGTGATCTCTTGGTTGTTTTTGGTGTTTCCCATAAAAGTGGGAGTATCATGGGGTTAGAGTCTTTGACTTAACCTTCCCTGTATTCCTGATCTGCACTGTGTGGCACGGAGAAGGTAGGTGCTCTATAAAAATCTGTTGAATGAATGAACACTCAGTCCTGATTAACTGGTGATTCAATGTGTAAATCTAAAACTCCCTTCATCCATCTAAGTATTCCAAACATTTCAGTTATGGTAGGAGGATAGGCATTTTCTTTCCCTGGGAGATCTTCTAGATCAGTTTTCCAGGATATCAGTTTCCCAGTGGCCATCCTGGTGGCCCTTCTCCAGCAGGGTATAACACAAGAATCACTATACAGATCTTCCTCAACTTGCCATAGGTCTACATCCTGAAAAACCTATTGTACGGGTGCCTGTGTGGCTTGGTTCATTAAGTGTCTGACTCCTTTGGTTCAGGTGATGATCTCAGGTTTGTGAGATCCAGTCCTGCATCGGGCTCTGCACTGGGCATGGAGCCTGCTTATGATTCTCTCTTTCCTTCTCCCTCTGCCCCTCTTCCCCTCTAAAAAACATCCACTGTAAGTTGAAAATATCATACATTAAAAATGAATTTAATATACCTAATATGCCAAATACCATAGCTTAGCCTAGCCTGCCTTAAACATGCTCAGAACACTTACATTAGCCTATGGTTGGGCAAAGTCATCTAACACAAAGCCTATGTGATAATAAGAGGTGGAATATCTCATGTAATATATAGAATACTGAAAGTGATGCACAGGTACACAAGGGTTGTCAGCATATCAGTTGTTGACCCTGGTGACCATGTGGCTGAGTGGGCGATGTGCTGCCACTTCCCAGGACTGGGATAGAGGATTGAACCGCATATCGTTGCACTGAGACAAGACCCAAATTCCAAATTTGAATTCAGTTTCTCCTGAATATGTATTACTCTTCGTTGTTGTGAAATCTTGTTGGTTTTGGCAACCTTGATGGATTGTTGTCAAACCATCCTGTTTGGACCTGTCAAACCATCCTGGGGACCATCTGTATACCCAATAGGTAAAAATATTGAATCAGCTCGTCATATTTACATGAAGTACAAATCAAATAATTTTTTAGCAATTGCTAACATTCCCAGGAGACTTTCAGGTACTTGGGGTACAAGAAAACTAAAAACATAATCTTTGCCAGCAACTCCTGGCAGGAAATGCTCTTTATATAATGTCTTAAAAATGTGGATTGCTTTATTTAATAGTATAAAAAACATGAGAATTAGAAAAATCTGGAAATACTTAGAAAATAGTATTATTCCAATATTCAACCTAAAATTTCAACTGATGAACTATTTTGCCACATATCAGAAAATAGTTAGAAAGAATTCACTTTAAATCTCCAGGATGTTTGATTTACTTGACCACATGTTTGAGTATCATATAGACAAGGCAAAATTCTAATTTCAGGATCGCCAAAGCTGGACAGATTTTAATCCCTCTTTTACATCTGAGGGGATAAGACCATGGATATTTATTGAGTGATATGAATATACTAAAAATAACAAATTCACTGTTTCACTTTGTTAGAAGTTATAATCAACTTGGATCTTTTATAACATTCATGGTAATCTAAATTTTGGACTGAGAGAAAATGTGAAAATTTCAGAGATAGAAGTTAACTTTAAAAATACACACCAAAATTGACTATTTAGGAGACACCATGTGATGACTGTTGTCTAAAGGCTAAGTCTCAGTTCCTCTTGGTTAAGTCCCTTTCAGCTACAGACACTCTTTAGCTAGTGGTCCATTCTTCATTGGATGAAGTCTAAAGTTAGTCTCAGCTCATGAGTGTCCTTCCTGGAGTCTCTGCAGAGCCCCTGCACAGTCCCTGTGCATCAAGTTATAATTCTGCCCCAATATTCCCCTGTGTTTGTTTAGTCTGCAGCTGAGTGTCTGTCTTGGTTTCCTGTCTTGTACCATTATTCTCTTCTGAGAATGGAATTCTGCCCTGGATTCCAGCTGACTTGCTTTGGCCCGCCAAGCCCTTCTCCTCAGGGACTGGATTGTTGCCCATCTCCCCAGCCACTCACTGCTTCAAATCCCAAGGTCGTGTCTGGAGGAAAGATCCTGGAGGGGACTCGTAGTATCTTGTTCATCATCTTCTCCATGCCTCCTGTTCATCTACTATCGAGGAGATGACAATTATCTGGTCAATGGATGAAAGAGTGTGTTCAGTCCTTTCCCCCTTTCTCCCTCCATCATATACTCTTTGTCTTACAGTCAGCTTTCTGGAAGGTTCATCCTCATTAACTGTCTCCACTTCTCTGTTGCAAAAGTACTAAGTCTCCTAGAAGTCTTATGCTTAAGATTCCTCTTAAGTGTCCACCTGCCAGATCAGGTTTCTCATATAGAGGGAGAAATGCAGATTGAAATTTATTTTGTGCCGTAACTTAGGAAATTGTGATTTAGACTGCTGGTCACCCTTCTTGGGTCTGGGCTCTTTACCTGTGCCCCCTAATGCCACTTGGCTTATTCATATTTTCCAACTACTTTAGGCTCTCACTCTTGGGATGATAGACAATTATTTTAGGATCTGGATTTGAGGGTGAAGATACAAACCAGTTTTCACAGTGGTTTTTGGGCCTTTTAGGGATCTCTGAAGAAGTAGATACTTCTCCGATCCAAGGACAAACATTAGAGATGAAACAAGGTGGTAAAAAGTTGAGTCGTTTTGTGATAATCTTTGTAGGATCAATATCCTCATTTTAAATATAGGTATTATATAGTTCATCTTAAAAGTTTGGGGATTGACATTTAATAAAATACTAACCCAAATAACTATAAAGTATTATTTAAATTAAGCTATTAAGGGGCACCTAGATGGCTTAGTTGATTAAGCGTCTGCCTTCAGCTCAGGTCATGACCTCAGGGTCCTGGGATCAAGCCCTGCATCTGACTACCTGCCTAGCAGGGAGTCTGCTTCTCCCTCTCCCTCTCCTTCTGCTCCTCCCTCCACTCATGCACATGTTCTCTCTCTCTCTCTCTCTCTCTCTACTAAATAAAATTCTAAAAAAAATAAATTAGGTTAATAATATCAAAAGAGTGTCAGACCTACACATGACACTTAGGAAATTCATTAATTTCATTACAGTTTATAGTTGACCCTTGAACAATGTGGGGGTTAAGGTGTGCAACCCCCATGCAGCCAAAAATCCATGTATTACTTTTGACTCCCCAAACACTTAGCAATTAATAGCTTACTGTTAACCAGAAGCCTTACTGATAATATAGTCGATTAACACATGGGATGTTTTATGTTATGTTTATTTTATACTATCATACACTAAAGTAAACCAAAGAAAATGTTATTAAGAAAATCATTAAAAAGAGAAAGTATATTTATAGTATGAACTGTAAAAAGCCCACCTGTAAGTGAACCCATGCAGTTCAAACTTGTGTGGTTCAAGAGTCACCTATATATTAAGTATGGAATCCAAAATATTCTTATTTAAAAATCTCTAAAAATTTAGTCTGTAGTATGAAATGCTCTTAGAGCAATTGAACTAATGTTAACCATTAATTTTCTGAGACTTTACAACTTTAATTCATGGGCTTGACAATTAGGAAAAAAGAGTTCAAAATTGCCTTATGTTCATTTTGACTTAATCATAGGGTAGAATCCTTTTCCCTTATGTTATTAATTTTAAAATAAAAGTCCTTTTTCTTCAAACGGTAGTAAAGGAAGTTATTTAACATTTTAAAAAATCTTGCTGTCTTCTCCTTTAGCATAAAAGCACCTAGAGTGCAAAAAAAAACAACAACATTGCATTGAATCATAACTAGTTGAGCAGACATATGAGCAAGCTCTGGTTCTTGCTGGTATGTTCTCTCACATTAAGAAATGGACTATCCCATGGCTTCAACTTGACCCTTTATTTTTTCACGTGGACAAGAACTTGAGGTTGATTTATGCCAGGTTATAACTGGGTGTTGACCACCATACCTTTTAAAACAGAGATATATATATTCCAAGAAAATTGGGAAGTGAGAGGCCAGGGAGGCAAATGTTGAGAGGCTGATACATGCCAGGCACCACGGTAGGATGTGCGTGAATCTGTCTCACTTCCAGTTCTATCACAATCCTGAGCAAGAATATTAATTCCCTCATTTTAAATATAATAGAACTGTATCTCAAAGAAATTAAATTAACTGTAACGAGATTAAGTTATAAGTAGCTAATAACAATCTGAGCAGAGGGCTGAACCCAGACCTGTCTGTTCCTACATCAAATGTTCTGCCTACAAGGTTGGTCTCCTACTCATGTCTTATCCTCACAATGTAACCTAAAATCCTAAGATTCCACTCACACTTCTCCACTGAGACAACCTCTCCAAGGACATCAACACCTCTTGCACTCTAAACCAATGGGTCTCCTATCAGTTTATGTTCTCTGGGACTGCTAGGCAGTACAGCATCCTGTTGACCTGACTGCTCCTTCTTCAAACTCTTCCATCTTCAGCTCTTCAGGAAATAGTTTCCCCTCTTTGAAACTCTTATTTCTTGGGCTACACTTTTTGTGACTAACACATTTTTCTGTTTCTAAAGTGGGCATATTCCAGGACTTAACAATGAAATTCACTTTTTTCCCCCTAATTTTTCTCTAGGCAGATCAAGCTCCTAGAATCAGTCATTACATTTGTATAGGTAACTCCATAATATCAACCTGTGATTTATCCACCCAGGTTATCTTTGCCTGGATGCCCTATTCACATAACTGCCACTTGTTTTGACTAGCTAATACAACACTTATTTTTTTTTTTTTTTAATGATAGTTACACAAAGAGAGAGAGAGAGGCAGAGACACAGGCAGAAGGAGAAGCAGGCTCCATGCACCGGGAGCCCGACGTGGGACTCGATCCCGGGTCTCCAGGATCGCGCCCTGGGCCAAAGGCAGGCGCTAAACCGCTGCGCCACCCAGGGATCCCCAACACTTATTTTTTAATGCTTTGAATTTTAATTTCATCATACATAATGCATGATTTCTTGCTGCATACCCCATTATTCTTTATTACTTACATTTGAACCAATTCACACATTTGCAGTACCTACTCAACATTATAAGCATTTAAGTTTGTGATTTCTCAAAAATCAACATTTCAAATGTCTACTCATCTAGCATAGGGGTCAGCAAATTACGGTCCATGGGCCAAATCTGGCCTACCATCTGTTTTTATAAATAAAGTTTTATTTATAAAGTTATGACCACTTGTTTACATGTTGTTTACAGCTACCATTGTGCTATCACAGCAGAATTAAGCAGTGCTGACTGAGACAATATGGCCACAAAAATTTTTACTATCTGGCCTTTTACAGAAAGTGTTTGTCATCCCCAGGTCTTGTTCTGATTCTAATTCCTTAATTTTGAGTTATGGTACTATCATTCTTGCTCTAACTCAGTTAAAATCTCTATGTCATTATGACTTCCTCTTCCATTTCAAATTACAAAAACATTCTGTAAATTTCCTTCTTTTTAAAGTCTCTCACATTCTATTATGTTTGCTTATACTCACCACACTAGTCCATATCATAATTATAAAGATTCTTTGGCTAATTTCCCTACTGCTGCATTTTGCCCCCTTGCTCATCATGTGATATACTCCTTATTAATTTTTCTAACTCCATAAAATATCTTTCCTTCAGAACTCTTATGGAGTCACTCCTAATATGTCTCAGAGTCATCTTATTACATAGTGGTTCATCACAAAAAATGTTACTGATCACTTCTACACACGCCTTAATACCTAAGGTCAGTGGGAGAATAAATAACTTGTCTAAAACTATACATCCTGGCCCAGGCAGACCTGGAATTATAATCCAATTCTCTATGCTGTTCATGGAAACCTCTTTTTACTACTTAGCCTGGTATATGCCCCTGTTTGACTTCAGTGACATCTCCGAAGATTTGTCATGACCTCCTAAATGAAACCTATAGTTCTGCAAAAATGTTTCCACTTCTCACCTTTGCTGGTCAATCTTCATCCTTATTCCTACAGACTATGCCCTATCTCTACTATGTATTCATTGTTAGGCCGCCACACAACACTTGCACCTCTGAGTCTACTACAAGCTTCCTACTTTCTCATGGCTTCTGCTTCCCATGTTGTGAGATCTCTTACTTGCAGCAATGATATAAATATAACCGACTCATTGTTATTTTTGGTCTGCCAAATATAAGTCCTTCTAACCATATTATGAGCCTATTTCTTCATGGAGTTATAAGTGGGGTAGAAGGAGTTGTGAGAGACAATGAAGCCTGAAACCCAAAGCAGGTGTTGGGGTGAAGAAGCTGGGCCTGGAAAGGCTGTGTGTGGGGAAAAGCAAAGCTGACCACTATTAAGTAGGGTGACCAGAAGTCCGCTCCAGTTTCCATCCAGTGAGTGTTCCTATGCACATGGTTTCCAACTTGGTTGACAGGCACACTGGCAGACATGTGTGTGCAGAATGTAGGGTCAGGTGGGACCAGGAGACCCATCCCAGCACCTGGCCTCAGGATGCAATTTCAGGTCAAGTATAGAAGATGGAGCTGATAAGACACAGGTATGGTGGCAAGACACTAGCTCCCAGGGCTTAGAGTCAGGTTAAGATGTTAATTCCAGCAAGGGAAAAGAGAGCTGAATTGAAAATCATTATAAAGGCTGATCCAGGGACACATGGGTGGCTCAGTGGTTGAGTTTCTGCCTTTGGCTCAGGATGTGATCCCGGGGTCCCGGGATGGAGTCCTGCATCGCGCTCCCCACAGGGAGCCTGCTTCTCCCTCTGTCTATGTCTCTGCCTCTCTCTCTCTCTCTGTGTCTCTCATGAATTAATTAAAATCTTTAAATGTCGGTCCAGTGTTCTGGGGAGATGAAGGTGCTAAGGCTATCTGCACAAGGGCGTTTCTCAGGCTCAATGCATAGTGAGACCCGTGGGCACATGGTCCATGAAGACTGACACACAAGCTCTTTGGTCACCTCAGGCTTGTGGATCAGTGGGGCTAAATGTTTTTGCCAAAGCTGAGAGTGTTCCCTGATGAAAGGCTCTGGAGAACACAGGGACTGGTGTCCTCCTGTGAGGCCTCTTTTGATCCCAAGCACTTAGCTCTGTGCTTGACTCACCTCAGCCTCTCAACACATTTGCAGCTGCTACTGAAGAGAATTGCATCTTGAGTTTACTTACCACCTTACAGGAGAGCAATGCATGGAGGACAGGGGCACAGAGATGGAGCAAGAGGGGGGACCAGTGAACAGAGACAGAGAGACAGAGAGGGGACAGTGGGAGACAGAGATGGAGTGACAAATGGCAAATACAGGCAGGAGATGAATTGTCCATGCTCTGGAATTGCCTATGTTGGGGTAAGCCGTGGATGGGAATGCAAATATTTTAACTGTGACAATGAGAGAAAGAGCGAGAAGGGCCACAGAAGAAGATGGTGAAGGACCCCCGAGACCACAGCTACTACAAGTCATCTCCAGCCTGTGGCTCATGTGTGGAGGATGCCTGGGAATGTGGTCACTCACCAATGGAAAAAGAAAGCATTTCTGAGAGGGAAAAAGGATATTCAGGAGGGAGTGGTGGGGTGGAAATCGACCGTCCTTTGAGGGAAGGTGCTAAAGAAATGTTCGCTCAGTGTGCCCGCCCCATCTAATTCCCGGCCCCTTAAAGATGGAACAAGGATGCTGTGGGTAGAAAGTGTGATGTCCTCGTCCATCTGATGCCTTCGATTTAAACAGGCAAATGGCAACACCGAGAGGCTTCCTGTCCTGACTATGGCCACCCACCAGGCACTAGGTGGAGCCAAGAACATGTTTCATCTTATCTTGGCTCCTACACACCTGTTACTTAGCACTCTTCCCTGAGAGAGAAGGGGATGGAACATATGGTCAGACAGGAAAGCAATATCTTTCACCTAAAGAAATGCGCAGCCTTCACGATGCTTCTGCTTAACCAAATAACGGATTGACATTTAAGGTGAGGAAGGTAAAGTCCTGCATGGTTTAAAGTCCTATTTTTAAGGCCACTTTAAGGTCTGTGAATATTTAAATTCCACTGACATTTTCTGAACAAAATGGAACCCAAATTCAGCCCCCATGGAGTCCCTGCCAGCCCTCCCACCCTGCAACCCACTCTGCATAGAGCTCACAAGAGTGTTTATTTGAACTATATTCTTTTATAACAACTGGGATTTATTCCTAGGCCAGCTGATTGAATGCTTTAATTTACAAACGGGTTTCCCAAAGCTCGGCAAAGCTACCAGATGCAAAGAGTGGCCGCATGGCCGTGCTCCGCCTGTTTAATGCAGGCAATATTGTAAACAGCACTCTGGGGGCAGGTTTCAGAAGTGCATTTAATTGCATTTTCCACTTCTCGTGGCAGCAAGGGATTAAGCCGAGATGGAACGTAATGGAACCTGCTCCATCCTGTCACCTTAAAGCAGGAAGAGGAGAGGAATGCACAATGGGGAGCTTGTCAGGAAGAAATGCCATCATCTTATTCGAATAAGTTCATGAATGAGCAAGAGCAAATGCACCAGTTTATAGCTCACGTGTTCTGATGGGCAGTTCACAGTGACGAACATCCAAAGGTAGCTCATGTTTATTAAAAATACCTCCCAAGTCTCAAGACAGAATCTTGATTCCAGAAGTAGATTCTGATATGTATTTTATATGCAGCAGTATTTAAATTATTTACACCATACGGATCCATATAACATAGAACAGGAATGTGGGACCTGGAGAAGCTGATGGGTCCTATTTGCTGACCCCTCCAGGTAATGGGCCCATTGGAACGCTGTTTGGCCTAAGAAGAAACTCTGCCAGGTGAACAAAGGTGAGTCGGGTATTCGTTTGCCTCGCTCCCTCTGGGACCACATCCCCTCAGGACTGCTCTTCTGTCCTGTCCTGAGATTCTGCCTACTGAGTCCTTCTTCATGTGTGCTGAGCGATGCTGTTTTCTTCCATTGTTAATCTCAGAAAGTTTGGATCCCATCTGTAGATTAGACCTCAGGCAGCTTTTTCCAAAATGGGATTCACCATTAACCCTCTGTGTCAGAATCACTTGGATGATTGTTAGGAGTAAAAACTATCAGGTCTCAAACCTTGTGAGTTAGAATCTGAATTTGTCCCCAGGTGCTTATTGCACACAGTAAATTTGAGAGCTGGTGTTACACCAGCATACTAAAGGTCCTATTTAGTCGATTTGTAGGTTGTTATTGGGCCAGTTAGAAATTGTTTCAACAAGAATTGGCAAGTAGTCCCCAAATGGCATAAACTAATGTTTGCGACTTGAATTGGAAGAACATCAGAACTTTCCTGTTTTTCCCCCACAATTTGTCACGAGCATCAGTTCTTGCCAAATACCAGACACTTCAGATTCATCTTCAAAACACATACCGTCTCCCTGTCTAAAACCAAACCAACATCCAAGATACTTAGGGTAAGCTCAAGGCTCTAACAAGCTCCAACCCCCAGCAGCTTAATGCCATGTAGGATGATTTGTCCCTCCCTCAATTTTTCAGAGACACAGCCTTCTTCATATGGTGGCTCTATTGTGCCCTGTGGCTTAGAGTTGGCACGGGATGCTCTGCTTCCAGCAGGCTGATGAGGAACATGAGAAGGGGCAGGTGAACCTTGCAGGGGTCAAGTCCAGAAATGATGAGTATCCTTTAGGCTCACATCCCACTGGACAGAAATCAGAGGAGCCTACTTCACTCAGGGAAGGTTGGGAGATGGGTCTGGATGTGTGCCCACCTGGAGAAAGTCCTGGGGCTTGATGAATCCAGAGGAGACTTTGCCATGTGGAGGATATATTTAGTGTCCATTCCATTCGGTGAGAGGCCTGTCCATTCTGTTCCCTGGCCATCCCCAACCATGGCTCCTGACGTTCATTGTCCTCTGCATTTCTAGATGGGCCAACACTAGCTTCCTTAGAAGTTTAATTTGATCATTAAATGGCATAGCATCTGCAAGGTGCCCAGAAGAGTAGGTGGCACACAATAGGAACTTAATCTCAGTGAATCTCCCTCCCATAATATTTAGTAAATAATAGTACTTTGAAACCAATCATATTATAATTATTTTCTTTGTTTATATGTCATCTTCTAACTTTTTCTACCTAGTAGGAGATTTCTTTGGTTTTTTTTTTTTTAATTTTATTTATTTTTTTTTTACATTTCTAGTGTCTGAGCAAAATGCTTAGCGAAAATTCAGAGATGAAGGCTCTGGGCTAAAATCTAATACCTGCCATGTAGCAGCTGTTCAATATCTCTTAGTCTCAAATCTTCCAACTTTTATACTGGAGATAAGAGCACTTCTTACTTTATGGGGCTATACGAGAAGCAACAAACACAAATGCTTAGCAGAATATCTGGCAAATAATTAACAATAATTTTTTGTTAACATAAATCTTAACTGTACAGTGTGTGGCTGAAAGTTACAAGGGGATGTGTGAGACAGAAAAAGCTGTTGAAAGCAGCACAAGTCAGCACAGCCATTCTGTTCTGAGAAAGCCTCGTGAAATAACTTATAGATGCTAGTGGTAAGTGCAACAACTTACTGGAAGATTTGGAAGTGTGCAAAGGGATGCACACAAATGATATTTTAATTTTATTGGCAAGCCTGGAAATGCTCCTGGTAAGACCATATATGCTCTCGATTTAATTTTTTAAATAGAGAGATGTTACATCCACTTTCTTCTACTGCAAAATTTAACTTCTAGTTAGGAATGAACAAATCTGAACTCTTACATGTTGAAGTGGGGGTGGGAATGATGGGGAAGCTCCCAAAATATGCATGAGTCAGCCATAAACAAAAAGCATCCAATCAGTTCTGTGGGAAACTATATTCCTGATTCATCATCTGGAGCTAAAGTCTAAACACTGGTTAATATTTCATTTAAAACATCAGAAAAAGTATGTAGCAGAGTTGTCAACAAATTAATACACCTTAGTATCAGTTATTTATTAATACTTCAAAGTATATTTGAACTTGCTTAAGCCCGGTTAATAAGAAAACCATCTTTCTTTTTGCTCTTTACAAAATCAAGCATTAACCAGGCATTTCTCATAATAGTATTATGGTACATACTATGTACTTTCATCCTGACACACACAATTCTCTCAATCCTATGTATGCATGACCCCAGCCATACAAGAAGAATAAATTGCTATACGATTCAGTGAGATGTGTGGAGGCTAAGCTCCGGTAACATCTATTTGCTTGCTCTATCAACTCCCCACCCCATTCCACCCAGGGATGATCTGAAATACTGAGAAAAAAAACCTCATGTTAATAGTTAAGATAAGGATGGATGGATGGCTCAGCGGTTGAGCATCTGCCTTCGGCTCAGGGCGTGATCCTGGAGCCTAGGGATGGGTCCCACATTGGGCTCCCTGCATGGAGCTTGCTTCTCCTTCTGCCTCTCTCTTTCTCTCATTCTCTCTCTCTCTCTCTCTCTCTCTCTCTCTCTCTCTCTCTCTCTCTGTGCCTCATGAATAAATAAATAAAATCTTCCCCTAGGAAAGTCAACACCATGGGCCCAGGATGCTCCTTTGTCCTTGCTCTGATAGAGACAGAAGTCTCCAAGGATAAATAGTGCACTGAAAAAGAGACAAGAGGTGCCTAAGAAGATAAAAATTTGTCAAATCTTAAATTGCCAGTCAGGTCAGAAGACTGGGCTTCTGGTCTACTGGATACTCAATATGCATGGTATGAATTAGCAGAGGATGCTAACTAAGCTTCTTCTAGGCCCAGGAGAATATTATAACGAAGAGGTCTGGTCTAAGACATGGGACTAGATAAGCAGTCATAGACTTACAAGGATGACCCACACATCATCTTAGCCTAGTGGGAACAACAATTCTTGAAGCTATGGGATCTCCACACTGCTTCAGGTAGGACCCTACAGCTCCCTCTCAAAACTCTCCCTCTCTCAGCCCCTGGGTGGTTCAGTCAGTTAAGCCTCTGACTCTTGACTTTGGCTCAGGTCATGATCTCAGAGTTGTCATGAGATCGAGCCCTGTATTGGACTCCACACTCAGTGAGGAGTCTGCTTGAAGGTTCTCTCTTCCTCTCCCTCTGCCCCTCCCCCCCCCAAATAAATAAATCTTTTTAAAAAACCTCCCTCTCTCGTTGTCTCATTCTGAACTTCAGCATGCTTCTTCTGAAACTATTCTTCATGTTTAAATATTATGCCTTGGGGCCTGCTTCTGATGTTGCCTACCCGTATGCATTTACAGTGACATCTTGATGACTCCTCAGATACACTGCTGGCCCAAATGTGTCTCAGACCAGCAGCCCAGTTGTTTGGTCAGAGTGTTGATGAATGCCAGAAAGCTGCCTTCATAAGCAAAAAGATTTGTGCAAGTATATGCATGTTGAGTATTTTCAGGATAATTCATACCAACTATCACTTATATCATATACCAGTTGTGTGAGTATACTGTATTTATTTTATTTAATTTTATTATTTTTTAAAAAGATTTTGTTTATTTATTCATGATAGACACAGAGAGAAAGAGAGAGGCAGAGACACAGGCAGAGGGAGAAGCGGGCTCCATGCCAGGAGCCTGACCTGGGACTCGATCCAGGGTCATCAGGATCACACTCTGGGCTGAAGGCAGTGCTAAATCGCTGGGCCACCGGGGCTGCCCTGTATTTATTTTAAAACAACCTACCCAGGACCATGTATAAAGGAGCTAATGCTGAAGAACGTGGTCACTAAAATGAGGCACACCTTGCTTCAAAACCTGGAGCTATGACCACAGAGCTTTAGAAATTGACCTTAGAAAACTTATATAACTCTTATGCTTTGACTTTCTCATTTGTAACAGCTCACAAGTAAGTATAAGCATTGGTGTATTGGAAGGACTAAATACTGTACCCGAAATTTTAATTTCTTACACTACAAGACAGTATAGCAACTGTTAATAGTTATTGCCACTTAGTAAATATTCCAAGGGCTTTTCTAAGTATTTTATGAGCATTTCCCACTTAACCCTCACAATAAACCTATGGGATGAGTATTAACATTACCTTCACTTATCAATGAAGAAGTAAAGGGAGATTGAGTAGTATCTGTACAGCGGAGTGGGCACGTTGCTGTCTGAACAGTTTTGTGTCATGGCCCAGGCTCTATTCACTATGCCAGACACCATTCAACAGTCATGTCTTTCTTTTTTTTTTAAGATTTTATTTATTTATTCATGAGAGACAGAGAGACAGAGAGAGAGAGAGAGGGGGGCACACAGACACAGGCAGAGAGAGAAGCAGGCTCCATGCCGGGAGCCCGATGCGGGACTCGATCCCAGGTCTCCAGGATCATGCCCTGGGCCAAAGGCAGCGCTAAACCACTGACCCACCAGGGCTGCCCCTCAACAGTCATTTCTTGAGTGTGTATGATATTCCAGGTTCTGTTTTAGGTGCCAAAACATAGGAATGAACAAATGGGACACAAATTCTTGCTTTAGGAATGACATTCTGGTAATATTGCAAATCATAAAAATAGCTGACGTTTACTGAACATTTACTATGTATTGGTGCTTTGATAATCTAACGTAGTTTCAAAGTTATTCCTATGATGTAGGTAATATTATTATTCCAGTGTATAAATAAGGAATTTTATTTCGCAATTGCAAGTGTTTTATGAAAGTGAATAGAAGAACAGTAGTAAGAACAGTAAGAAAAAAAAGCACTATGCCTCTGCTTAATTTTTAAACTAAATTGGAGCACTAGAATTAATTGAAATATTGGTTTGGATCAGTTTGGGTTTTGATGACTTTTTATGACTCCTCCAGTAGTTTAGTAAATTAAACGTATTTAACCTAGTCTACTCACTAGCTATTGTTCATTTTGGCTGCAAAACACATTAATATATATTTTCCATTCATGGTTCAATCAAACTGGTATAGGATGTGGCAGGCTTCATTGCCAGGTCACTTTTACTGGATGGGCTTCCTGACATCTATCACTAATTAATTCTCATAATTAATTTTGTTAATTTGTGTTACTTTAAATATTAAATGAAGTAATTCATTTAAAGCCCGGCTTACCTGATGCCTGGTATATATGGTGCTCCATATGTAGTGGTCAGGAAATATCCACTGGGAGAATCTCTAAAAGGCCATTTGGAGAGTGCTTTAGGGGGTCTGGCTTATACAATGAAGGATGGGCACAGGGATCAAAAGAGAATTACTGAAGACCCTCAAAGGCAGTGGGATTTCATGATCCCATGGGGCACTGATGGACAAAGAGAAGTGATTTGGATAACCAACCCAGTGCAGGGGATGAGATGGGGCGGAAGAGGGGTGAAGAGCAGCTCAGCCCCTGTGCCCAAACAAGAGGCAGGTGCAATGGACAAAGTCTGACTCTTCTCACTCACAGGGAAGGATTTGGATATCCTCAGAACGTCAGGGTGCACATTTTTGGGAAAGGACATTTGAGAAGGAGTGGGGCATTTTGATGGCACAGAACAGGAGGCTCTAATTGCAGTTTAGCATCTGAACCCAGTGTCTACTGCCACTGACTCACCGGTAGAACCAGAGAAAGTGAAACAAAGATGAACCTATTCTACGCTTTCCTTCTTTATAGATTGTACCTATTTGTGAGATTCAGAAGCTGGTAGAGTCTTTGGTCTATGGGCCAGTTAAAGTTTCAAAGCAAAGGGAAACCCACTGAGTATCTCTTCAAACACTGGCTCTTGGATGGTACCAAAGTAGGATTTAGAGAGTGATAACAGCATGAAGATCCATGGAGACAGTAGCTTGCACGTAATAGACAAGTATGTAGTGCCTTTACAACATTCTAGATTTGTCAACTGACTTAAAGATAACCTCCTTGAACTTCAGTAGCTACTTTGGTCCTTGGTCACTAATTCATTTCTCACAGGAACCATTCTTTCATTCCCTGGCCCTGATTGTTACAGAGCTCTGTCTGAGCTGACCTGAAATCTGCTTCATTGTAGTTTCCATCCATTGTTCTCGGTTCTGCTAAATTTGACTTGAATTCGGGAGTATCAGTGCCCAAATGGATGAGAGTGCCCCAGATAGTTGCTTACTTGAGAATTTTGCCTTGGGCTCTTCAGGGTCACTTAGAATGTTATTCCTTCTGCATGAATGTGCTCCTCTTGCTGATACATCTTATGTTCAAATTAACCACACATCATTTCCAAGACTTGGGGAGAGTCATGATTCAAATGCACACACAGCCACATTCACCCCTTCAACCAGGTCAGAGCCCAAGCCAACTCCACTATTTTTAGTTTTCCTGAGTACAGGAAACTGTAGGGAAAGTATCTGGTTTACAAAAAACTAAATTTACTTCTTGTTTGGTTTCATTTCACTCAAGTAAGTTTAAGTATCCTTGCTGAGAAATTCAGGAGCTACAAAAACATAGTAATTGCATTTGAAGCGATCTACGTTTTAGAGATAATAAATCAAATATTTGAAATAGACTACAATGCATAGGATTTAATCCATGAAGGATATTGGGAGCTACTCTTTGTCTCTCTAATGATATTTCCATTTAAGAGGAAGAGTAAACCCAACAAGAAACAAGCAGTTCCAGAGCATACAATACTAATTTTACATGTAATTAGAACTAACAATTTCTTTTCATTTATAGAACATACTCTGATGACCTTTGAGGCTGGTGGCAGAATAGGACATTAGCTTATAATTATGCTTTGATTTGCAATGAAAAATTGAAATGACTATTCCTGTCCAAGCTAAAGAGCAGAATGTAGAAGTATGAAGCATGACTGCCCTCTCCTGGTTATATTTGGTCTAACATTTCTAAAAAGGATTTAACAAGAAACCAAATTCTAAAAATCATTTTGCACCCTAGAAACATTCTCCTTTGTGAATTTACATATAATCTATTTTAAAATTATTATTTCATGTGGCTTTTTAAAGTTAAAATGGTGCATAAATCTTTTCAAATCTGGATATAAATTAATGAGCCAGAAAATATAGGAAAAATAATGATTGTTAATATCATGCATTGAGACGTTTTCAAAGAGCACTTCATACATGTTTTCTTATTTAGTCTCACATTATCCCCAGGAGGAGGCAAATTATTACATTTTATTTGTTCAACTTCTTAGGTCTGTTGTGGCAGCTCATAATTGATTTTTCAAATGCAAGTTGTAGATCTCTAATTGCTTTTGTGATTCAATTGCGTTTTTCCATTCTACAAGAGCAGCCAAAGACAGTGCCCAAACACACGTACACAAATGATGATGTCTCATGTAATAACACCAGTCTCCACCCAGAACCAAAGGGACAAATCCACATTCCAAAGAAACATAACTGGTCTAAGGATTTCTACCATTTCACTTTGTCTTGAAAAGGAAAAACTTAGATCAAAAGATGAGATAAGGCACCATTTATTTAATTATGATTTATGATCCACTTAAGCGTTGACACCTGCTCCAAATCAGCGTTGACTTTTAATTTTCTTATCCAGAAGGGAAAATTGCATTTATCCTTTGCTTAAGGACTTGAGAGATTATGGAATGGTTGCTGTACTCTGGTTTATGTCCACCGTTGCACAAAGGAAAACCCAGATGGGGATTTTTGCTTTAGATTTGTGCAAGAAATTTCCAGAGCTTTGTTTATGTTTGTCTTCTGTTCTGTCTTCTGGAAAAGTCCCATTTTTAGGGTCTGCAACCATGCTTGCAGGACATTTCCTGACTATACATTTGGTCATTTCATTAATAAGGTTCACCTGGGGAATGCAGTGACCAAATCTTAAAGCTTTATCCTAATTGTACTGCTAAATAAAAACCAATGGCCTTTTATATGTCTTATTTTATAAAGCCCTAGAGTGTTCTCATGTTAAAGTGTTTTTACAGCAAGTTTGTTTTAGTACTTAAGGACAGAAGTCTAGGGTAAAAATCAAAGTCGATGGTCTTTTACTTCATTGTAGCCTATAGCAACTAACATTTCATTACTGACATGCAGTGAGCTTCCCAAAGGAGGCTTGCACCCACTGATTAAGAAAACCCACAAACACGAAGTGAAAGTCCATTATGAACCAGTTGCTCTGTTGGCAGCATGTATATTGGGTGAACCAAACAGGTATGGCTTTGCTTTCAAAGACCTTAGTTCCAGAGATAGTTACACAGCAGATACAGAGACAAACAAATTTAGGATTGGGATAAGCACTTGAAGGAGAACAGAAGAGCGTTCCAGTGGGGGGAGACGAGCACGGTATTACTGGTGATCAGTGAAGGTGTCTGTACATCTGTGGTAAGTTTCCCATCACAACTCAGATGCCGCTGATTATAGGACACATTGATATTCTATGTTCCACTGGGAAAAAATGTGGCTAATTAAACTATAACCCAAAGCTGTCCTTTAATTAGAATCCCTCTTTATACTTATCAGCAGATATTGTTCTTGACATATTCAGGCATAGATTTTTCAAATCATATGTCACCTTTAAGTGAACATGAAAAAGAGATGTGAGCAAAATAAATTGAAGTAATTTTAAAACTTGCACCTGTTCAGAGTTCAGTTGGGCGTAGTTGGAATGAGAAGCAGGAAGCCCTGGTATTGAAAGTGTCAAGAAACCTGGGTGTCAGCAGAGACATCAGCCCATGGTTATAGAAGGACAGGTGGACAAGAATACATGTGTGGGGGTGATCTGAGCCTTTCTGGCTCTTCCTTCACATCTAAATGCTGGTGGGCCCTAGGGCTCTGGCCTCTTTTAATCTACATTCTGCTCTCTTCTCAGATGATCTTGCTTAGGCCCTTGGCTTTTTTTTTTTTTTTTTTTTTTTTTTTTTTTAATTTCTAACCTGGCCTCTCATTAGGTTACAGACTGGGTGAAATATCCAGAATGTTGGTGAGAGGAATCAGCAGAGGGCAAAGTGGACAGAGACAGTGGGGCGGACAGCCAAGGGAGCCACATCCCCGGGAAAGGTTTAAGGGGCTGGGACCCTGGATGAAGTCTCGCCCCTTTCTTTGGAAAGACAGAGAGAAGTAGGAAATGACTCAGGTGGGGATTTAGATTTGAGATGAGATGATCACAGGCTTTCAGTCTGAAATTTCCTGGTCTCTTGATTGAACATAAGGCAAATTAATAAGCTGAAAATGAGGATTTGTGGGAAGGAGGCTACAGGAGGTTTGAGAATTGAGAAAAGTCATCAAAACATCTTTGTATTATGACTAGAAAACCTGGCATTTTGTTGGACAGTATTGCAAGCCCACTGGAGCCCATGGGTTATATAATCAGTCTGCTTGTGTGGTGGAAAGATCCGGCAACTACTTTCTGTATGGGACAAGCCAGAGATTGTGTAAATTTGTATTTTTCCTGTGTTAGAGTTTGTCTAATTAACATCTTAGGAGAACCATCAAGAGAGTCTGAGCAATTGCAAGGAAATAATTGTGAAAAAATAGTGGACCACACCTTCAGAGCACTTGGTACATGCCAATCTCTTTTTTAACCACTGTGCTTGAATTACCTATTTAGCCCTTAAAATAGTACTGTGAGCCAGAAATGATTATCACTAGCAACGCCATTTTATTGTTGAGGAAACTAAGTTATGAATAGGTTAAATACCTTGCCCGAGGTCATAGCCAGTAATTGGGAAACCCCAGACCAAAACATGGCTGTGTTTGGAAACGCTTGTGTAATGGTTTTTCTAATTGGAATGCTTGCTTAATCCTGTGATTTCAATGAAATGCAATCAAAAATGAGAAAAAGAGGACATTGGTGGATGGAAAGAAAATTATAGGGCTGACAAAGAAGAGGATTTGATAAGATCCTTATTAGCCATTTTAATGATGATTTTTGCCAATGTATGACCAAAAAAATATGACAATAATGTTATACAAAAGGAAAGGATAATCAGATTTAGGTCTTTTACAAAAAGTCATGCTACCACTGTGGATAAGGGACTGAGAACAATCAAGACTGGAGTACAAGTTCCTTAGAAAGTTCTTCCAACAATTCACTAGAAAAGTCAGCATCATCCTAAGGGATTGATTGTTGGAATGAAACACAGTGAACATATAAGAGAAACATTTAAGAGGTAGAATCAATAGGACTTTAGGTTTGTTTGAAGGAGGGACAATGAAGAGTCTCAACTTTCTGGGTTATTTAACTCGGTATTTGAACCATCCACCAAGGTAGAAACAGAAGTTGGAGGACTATAAGTGAGAAGGTTTTTAATTTTGGATATTTTGGGGTTGAGATGCCAAAGGATATCTCAATGGAGAGCTTTTGTTGGGGTTTGTTGGGATTTTGTTGGCACTATGAAGCACATCTGAAATCCAGGTTGGATTTGTTGGTTGTAACTGTCATGGAGAGGATGAATTCATCAAGGGGCACTGTGACAAGGGGGAGGGATTAGGACAGAAACCGGAGATGCACTGGGAAGATGGAGGCAGTAGGAAAGAAAGCAAAAGAGGACAGGCTAAAAGAGGCAGGAGAGCAATCAGAAGAGTTTGCAGTCATGAAAGTGATGAGAGGGAACAGTTCGAGAAGTAGGCAGTGGCCAAGATCTGCAGAAAGGTCAAGGAATATAAAGCTAGAAGTGTCTACTGGATTTATTGACAAGGAAATCATGGTGATCTCATGAGAACCATTATATTGAAGTAAAAGGGGAGATAGTGGATTTTAGGGTAGGGCAGAGTAGGGCAGGAAGGGAAGAGCTAGAGACAGCAAGTATAAACAAGTATTTGAAAAAGTTAGTTGAAGTGGAAGAAAGAGATACAGCTGTTGCTAGTGGGGTCAAGTGTCTATTTTAAGATGGAGGATGAAGAATGCTTAAGTACTGATTAGAAGAATCCAATATAGAAAAAAAAAATCATCAAGTGAGAAAAATCCCTGAAGATATCAGGAGGAGACAGTGTCCTGAGGCAGAAGAAGGGATTGATCTAGGCCGGGACAGACATGTTACCCATTGCAGGCAGAAGACTCCACATGTGGGGGGTGTGTGTGTGTGTGTTTGGGTACAAATGGATAGTCATCACTAGGGACAGAAAGTGAAAATGTCTCCTGTGATGGCTTGTCATTTCTTTGAGAAGGGGAAGGTGAGGTCATTTGCTTAAGCTGAGTAATAAGAAGTCAATGATCTGAGAAGGGAAAAGATAGTTTGAAATAACCAGAGAAGAGCACAGGAGAGAGAAAGCAAAGTTAGCACAGCATGAATGTCTGTTGTCACTGTTAGACCTTCTGTATTTGTAATGGCAGCATCAAACAGCATCACGGTATAGTTGTTTTTCTTCTGGTGCTCTTAGCATCTTGGGTAAAACCATGGAGAAACATGGATCAAGAATGGGATTTTTGACTGGCAAGAGTAATAGAGAATATCTGACTTAAGGGTGTGGGACTAACCAAAAAGAGTGAAACAGGAGACATGGATCATATGTGGCAAATTTAAGACTTTCTGCCACACTTTCCTTTTTTTGAAAGGTCTTTTGTTTCTCTCTGGCCGCAGTCTATTAATTACCTCACCTATGGGGAAATGGTTAGGGTTATTTATATTCCATAGGCCAGATTGTAGGGTTTCCATTTTCTGTATCTGGTCCCTTCAGGGAAGAATACAGCTACATGTTACACCATCGAAGCCAATACAGTAGACTAGGTTTTGTTTTGTTTTGTTTTTTTAAGATTTTTTATTTTTTATTTATTCAGAGAAAGAGGCAGAGACACAGACAGAGGGAGAAGTAGGCTCCATGCAGGGAGCCAGATGTGGGACTCGATCCCGGGTCTCCAGGACCACACCCCAGGCTGCATGTGGCGCTGAACCGCTGCGCCACCGGGGCTGCCCTGTTTTTGTTTTTGTTTTTGTTTTTGCTAAGTCTTACTTACTCTACTGTCAAGAAAGTTCCTGCATCAGCTCCAGATGTATAAAGGTCCTAGGAAGCAATGAGAATCAGGACTAGTCAAGAATTAGGACATGGAGCTGTCATGGGGAGATTTGGTCACATTAAAGTTTGTAGCACTTAGCAAAAGGAATCTCCAAAGGAATGGGAAGACTTTGCTTTGTAGCCAAGCTGGTGCCCTCTCCATGTGGCAAATATTGACAGCTGCCAATATTCTACCATTTAAACAACATTTCCGGGAATTATCCACTTTGCTATAATAGCAAGTTTTTAAATTCAAGAGCAGCTTCTCTCAAGCTGTTTCTGAGTGACTTTTCCCTGCTATCATCTGTTAGTGCCTAGGAAATAGAATTTTTAATATTAATCAAATGTAATTGTTAAGGTGAGCCAGGTGCTGAAAACACATAGAATGCATACCAAAGCCAGACAAAAATGACTTGGGGTTATTCATACTTTTGTAATGTCTCTACTTCCTTTCTCCCCCATTAGCATGGATAATTAACAGTTGATTGAAATTCCAAAGCAGCATTTGTATAAAAACCTGCCCAACTCCTAGAACATGGTAGTGATCACTGTGGTCCCTACTTTGAAAATATCCTCTTAACTAATTTTCTTTATAATCTTTCCAAGATGTGTCCCTTCTGATTTGAGTAACCTGGAATAGAGTGGCCCATTTGGCTCAATCAAATGTATTTTTGGCTCATCATCTCATAACGTAGCACTACAATTGACTTTACTTTCAAAGCAGAAAAATTGCTCTGCCAGCAGTGGCTAATAAGACTATCTCTCTCCACCACTGGGCAGCTAATTATCCTCTAGGTACAACCAAGAACATAAAGGGATGCTCATCATTTTTTATAAACTTGTTTATAAACCGGAGCTTATATATAAATCAGAACTATTTTTTAAATAAAGGAGTTCTTGAACTTACAGAAAAAGAATTGATTATGATCCAAAGTTGATATTAAATGTGTTTGGCTGGAATATTGAAATGTGTTTTCCTGTAGATGCAGTGATATAAATTGTGATTAAGTGTCTCGCATAATAACAACAACAATCATTTATCAACAACCTATTGTTTGTTAAATACCGCCTATGATTTGTGTCCTGCCTACCTCATCAGGGTTTCATTTTTCCACTCTTCCCTGAGTTTTTGTGTTTTATCTATGTCAGAGGTTGGCAAACGTTTTCTGCAGAGATGTGGATAGTACATACTTCAGCCTTTGTGGGCCATTGATTTCTGGCACAACCACTCAAAGCCACCATCATAATGTGGAAGCAGTCACAGAAGTAAGTAAGTGGATAGGACCATGTTCTAATAAAACTTTATGGAAACTGAAATTTGAATTTCCTATCTTCATCTTCACAAAATATTATCTTTTTAAAATATTTTATTTTATGTTATTGTATTGTGGTAAGAAAAAACATGAGATCTAAACATTTTTAACTGTTCAACAAGATAAGAGTGTTCTTAGCTCACTGGCTGTACAGAAAGGGCAGCAGGATTTGGCTCACAGGCCATCACTTGCTTATCTACATGAGTTTTCTTCCAGTTCCTGGAAACTACCAAATTCCTCCACACCATCTCCCCATGTCCAGGTCTTTCCCTCTACCTGGTAGGCTCCATAGTTTTCCACTTTTCCCTTTGTTTTCTCTTCATTGCATCAGACTGCTACATCTTTGGTCCCACACCCTTAAGAGCCCATCTTGATTGCTGTGAAGGAAGTCTACATGAACACCAACATCAGTTCTGCCTTCATTCCCACCCACGGCTTGCCGTCACAGTCCATCCTGTGCTTCAATCTGGAAGAGTTACAACTCTAAAAAAATTACAAACAATAAGGTTAGCCATGTAGTATCTGTCTATACTGCGATAGTCTACATCTCTAAGCTTCTTGAGAAGGTGATTATATTTGTGTTGTTCACAGCTGGATGCCCTGGGCCTGGCATGATGATGTTCACAGAGTAAGTATCTCTATACATGTTTGTGAAATTAGCCACTTAACGCCTCCCGCAACTCTGTGACATAAATATCCCCACTTTACAGACAAATACACTGGGGCTTCAGTAAAATAGATTCTTTTCTGGAGGCCATAAGATTAAAAAGGTCATGTCTGTCTAACTCTGAAGTTCTTGCTATTTCCACCATGCTACTACTACATTAAAATATTATATTTGTACTAAAACACCATACATTTTCATTAAATGATGAAGTCCATCAATTTCATGTAAAAGAGTAGAAATGTCATTGTGCAAAAAGTAAAAATAAGAATTTATTGTTCTATTTCTGTATACTTTAATAAGGATTTTTGTTTATCCTTGAGGCTTGGAGATTTTGGACCAAGTCTGTGCTTAGATATTTGTTTCTTCTCACCAATCCCATATGAAATTCAATGATCTCTCTCAATTTCCAGACAAAATTTTTCCTCTGAGGGAAATTTCTTCTATTATTTGATTAATTGGCTATCTTCTACTCATTACATCTTTTCATAAATTTTTTGAATCTCTCCTTAAAGTCCCCTAGCTTTGCCTTCATGATTTCTATCTTTTCATATATTTTCCTACGATTTGAAAGAATTTTCCCACTTGACCTACTAGATCTCCACAACATTCAGTTTAGTACCTGACTCTTTATTTCAATAATCAGATTTTTAAAAACATCCTCCAAAACATGAGTTGTCTTATGTGCTTTAATATCCTTGAATACTCTCATTTCCTTTTTAAAAAGTCATCATTGAACACTTCCATTTACTCGAATTCACCAAGGAGCTGGTTCTTCCTATGCCCCAGCTGCCAAGGCCTCTTAGACCAACAGTTCTTTGGTACATTAAGTGGCAGAGGTGAACTGCCTCAGCATCTTATGGGTTGGCATGTGATGGAAAGGACAGAATTTTCTGCTCTTGGAGCCTGTAGAGTGGCAGAATGAAAGTGATAAGTGTCCTGTTGAGACTCCAGAAAAATGCTCTTTCCGTTCCCATATATCTTTGCTCTTTCTCCACCCAGATGTTGAGTTCCCCTCATTTCCACAGGGCCAAGGGACAGGCACACTCACATAGCCCACGTGCCCTTTTCCCTGGAGGGAGGAAGGATCACTGAAGTCTAAGGTCCTGCATGGATCTCTGCCCCTCCTCACCCAGCACCCAACACAGGTTCCAGTCTCCCTTCTGCCCCTCAGAGGAAAAATTACCTTCATCATATGAATGTCTTCCTGAAATGTAGAAGAAGCACCTTTATTAAGGCACTTCCTCTTAAGTAGCTCAGTGTTGGAATCTAAGTCACTGATGGTCCTTTATATTATTTTGGATGGAATAATTCTGTACCCAGTGCTGTGAATTTTCTTCTTAGTAAACTGAGTGGTAGATGAAAAATTCAAAACTATATTTTGATAAACTCTGAAAGCACCAATCTGTTAACTCCTAGATTATATCAAGCAATAGGCTGCCCCAGCCCTGCTGCACAACCCTGGTTAGGAGGCAGTCCCCAGTATTGGAGTGCTGGCATAGGAACTAAGGGGCTGCCCTTGTTAAGAAGATTCCAGGCACACTTTTTACCACAGAGCATAGTAAAGTCATCCTATGTCCTTTCTATGGAGAGTCATTCAATTATAAACACTTGTTCAAAAGATTACCATAATTTTATTATTTAAAATCAATCTTTAGAAAAAAGTTAGTTTTTATTAAGAACCAAAACCTTAGTTTCCAGTATTTCTGACCTTATAGATTAGGTGAAGCATTTTTTATATAATGGAGACAATGCACACAATAGCTTGAGCACTTTGCTTTTCAGCTTATAATTTATCTATATGCTTCAGATTCACAGAGAAGTCTTTATAATTTCATAATAACCTTACACTTTTTTGTTTTGTATTCTACTTTCCTGAAATTATTATTTTTATTCAGGTATGATTGACATACAGCATCATATCAGTTTCAGATGAACAACATGGTGACTTGATATTTATATACAAAATGAAATGATCACTAGAATAAATCTGGTTATATTTGCTACATTACTTGTTCTATACATTATATCCCTGTGTATTATTTATTTTATGACTAGAAGACTTTATTTCTCAATCCTCTACACTTATTCATCCCTGAAATTCTTTTTTTTTCTTTATCATAAATTGCTCTGGTAATGCTTCAGTTTTGGTATTGTTTCTGTTTGTTGTTTGAGACTGCTAGCAGCAATATCTACTTGTGTTTACTAGGATTACAACTTCCTTTTGTAAAATAATGCTTTATTACTTAATTATTTATGTAACTCAGAAGATATGCGCTTCAAGGGTAGTCAAATATTTATGACTACAAATATTTATCAACATAAATATGAATTTCAGGGGATAGTCCTTGTGAGTGGCCCATGATATGAGGTAATATTCTCTTAGGTTTTGGTTGCTAAGATTGATTATTTATGTAGAAAACAGTCACCCCATCACTCAGAATGGTATTGACTTATCTGTTTAATGAATATGGACACCAATACATTGTATGACATAACTATCCTGAGTATTTCAGAGTTTTGTGAATATATTGTCATCAATATCTGAAGAAGTAAATTGTCTTTCTATGTATAAAAACAAAACAATAAAAAATGAGCTGTCACACCTAGGTCAATTATTTTATTCCTTCCGAATTAGTTTCCTTACCTGAGAGAAAATAAAAGAGAGCAAAACAATTTTTAAAAACATTTGGAAGCACCTGCCATCCAAAAGTTCATTCCTTTCCTCCTTGTGTTTGTTTATTTCACTTGTAGCTGTTGAGCAAATTATTTTAATTAGGGCACAAGTATGGCTTCTTAAATTGAATTTCAAACGGGTGTAACAGAATTAGAAGTTTGGATTTTAATTACAAAACATCGCCAAACAAAACTCCTTCAGAATGACTCCAAATAAAATGTTTATCGATAGATAATGCCAAATTGGAACGCCTGGGTGGCTCAGCTGGTTAAGCATCCCACTCTTGATTTCTGCTCAGGTTGTGGGATGGAGCCCTGCATTGAGCTCCGAGCTCAGTGGAGAGTCAGCTTTGGATCCTCTCTCACCCTCTCTCCCCTCAGCCCTTCTCCTATGCTTTCTAAATAGATAAATGAAATATTTATAAATAAATAAATAATGCTGTGTTATCAATATTATCCTACCAGTATCAATAAATAATGACAACACTTAACTGCATGCATTTTTAAAGATTCTGTCTTGGAAAAACAAAGACATTAAGAGCTATAAGATTTTTTTCCAGCATTTTTGGCATTTTTGTATAAGTGAGAGCCCATCCAGTTTCCTTCAAGGGGTCATAATTCAGTCAAGGGCAAGGATACTCAAGAAATGGATGGCAATGTATGAAGATGTTTTGATTGTCACAATAATAGGGATGGGGGCACTTCTGGCATCTAGTGGTAGAGACCACGGATACAGATGAACATCCTCCAATGCACAGGACAGCCCTGTGACAAAAAATTATCGATCCCAGAATGTCAGTAGTGCAAAGATTGGAAGTACCTAGAGACATCATTGATGAAGAGGGGCCATAGGGATGCTTTCCTTTGTTACATGAAGTGTTGTTAAGACCACTGATATATCCTCAGGATGGATCTGCAATATAAATTTGTAAAGAAAAAAATCAGGAATCTTGATATCCAGGAAGAAAAACTTACTTTCAGAGTTAACTTGAGCATGGAGAAAAGAACTAGGACTCAAATGATTTTCATAAAGTCAATTTATATTATATGATGATCAGAACAAGGGACTGAGGTTCTAGAATGAACCATCCTCATGTGTAATCCAGTCAGGCAAGTCACTACAGATGATCCAGTTTGATGAAACAAATATGTGTGAGGGAATTATGATTACTCCTTGGACATAAATCTCATTGATGTTGAATATTTGAATAATTAACTGTATCAGTATAAAATGACATTGTTAATGAGAGCTAGTTTGTAGATATTGTTCCTATATATGAACAAGTGATTCTTGTTGAATTCAACAAAATTATAGTTAAGCCTACTGATTAGGTCTTACAGACCAATCAAACAATGCTAATATGCACAGGCGAATGAGAGGGAAAGGGCTGCCAATTCAAATTCTTTTATTAGAAAATTAACACAAAGTGCTTGATCCACTTAGTAATAATGATCAGCATTGATCCTTCAGGCAAATAATATTATTTGTTATGGGTTGAATCATACCCCACAAAAGATTGTTGAAATCCTAACCCCCAGTACCTGTGAATATGACCATTTTTGGCAAGTGGATCTTGGCAAATATAATCAAGTTAGATGAGGTCATTAGGATGGACCCTAATCCATTGTGAGTGATGTCTTTACAAATAGAGACTCAGAAAAAAGAACACCATGTGAAGCCAAAGACACAAATGAGGAAGATGGCCATGTGAAGACAGTGGCAGAGGTTGAAATGAAGCTGTCACAAACCAAGAAACACCTGAGAGGACCAGGAGGCAGGAAGAATTCTCATCTAGAGTTTTCAGAGGCAGCATGGTTCTGCCAACACCTTGATATGCATATTGTGTCCATAATTAGTGCCACTATTTGCCAAAGAAACAACACAGATCAATGTTTATAGCTAAAAAATCTTTCTTATAATCATATGAAATTGTATAGGAGATGAAAAGGCAATGCATATAAATATTTAAATGCCCTTTATAATATTTAATCAGGCTACTTTACTCATTGAACATAAAAGTACACAGGTATCCACATCTATATACACATATATGAAAAACTATTGTGCATAATTTTTTTGGGCTTATTTGGTCTTTTTGGGGAATGCCCTTATAAGGAAATACTGAGCAATATTGACCCATCCAGCCATTATTCAGCAAAGTTTAAAAATATATATGTATTTGGAGATTATTTCCCTCTAATTTTTACATATTTGTAACTTTTGTGTAATTATAATATTTATTAATATAGTAAAAAATGTGAAAATTTTTATTTCATTTTGTTATTTCAACATGCACAAAATCCTATAGGCATGTAACTAAATTGTGCACGCATATTGACATAGTCAATAAAACTTCAAGTTTGATTGAAAACCATTCTGACAGACAAGACCCATGGATTTTTCAGCCATATTCAAGAAGAATATAGTTTTTGTAGCTTTTTTTTTTATAAAAGCAAATGGTTTTGATAGGGTAATGCAGACCAATAACATAAGTTGGTTAATGTTCCCTCCTATTATATTTTCTAAAAGACTTTGTATGGAATGGTATTACTATTTTCTGAAATGTTTGAAAGTTTCTCTAATGAAGCCACCTTGTACTGGAGTTTCTTTTTGAAAGGTTTGGACTGTGAATTCCATTTTCTTTACTAAATACAAGGCTATTTGAGTTATTATTTTCTTCTTGAGTGAGCTTTTGTAGTTTGTGAAACCTTTCAGGGGATTTTTATATTCCTTTTTTTTTTTTTTGAAATTATTGGCAAAAGTTGTTTGTAATATTATCATAGTATCCTTTTAATGTCTGTAGGATCTGTAGTAATAACCCTTTAGTTACTTGTTATATTGATAATTTGCATCCTTTAATTTTTAGATTAGTTTAGCTAGGGTGTTGTAAATGTCAATAACTTCAAAAAGCAAGGTTTTGGATTGGTTACTTTTCTCTATTTTATTTTGCAATCTTGATGATTCCTGTCTTAATCAGTTTGGTTTGCTGTAACAAACTATTATAGCATGAGTGGCTTAAACAACAGAACTTTATTACTCATGGTTCTGGAGGCTACAAAGTCAAGAATTAAGTTACCAGAAGATTTCAATGTCTAGTGAGAGCCTTCTTTCTTATTTGTAATGGCAACCTTCTTGCTGTGTCTTCACATGGCTGGAAGGCATCATTTCTCTAATGTGTCTTCTATAAGGGTAATACTTTCATCACTAAAACTCTACTTTTATGACCTAATTGCATTTTGAAGGTTCCATCTTCAAATACCATAACATTGGGGATTAGGGTTTCAACACATGAATTTTGAGGAGATACAAACATTAAGCGCATAGCAAAAACTCATCTCTCACTCTTAGTATTTTTTTCCTTTCTACATGCTTTGAGTGTACTTTGCCCTTCCTTTTCTACTATCTTGCAGAACTTTAGAATATTTTATTATTTTTTATTTTTTTAAAAAAATTTTAAAAGATTTTATTTATTTATTCATGAGAAACACACAGAGAGAGGCAGAGACACAGGCAGAGGGAGAAGCAGGCTCCATGCAGGGAGCCTGACAGGGACTCGATCCCGGGTGTCCAGGATCATGCCCTGGGCTGAAGGCAGCACTAAACAGTTGAGCCACCCGGGCTGCCCAGAACTTTAGAATATTGATGTTAAATTTTCCTTATTGTCTAATATAAGCATTTGAATTTATGTATATTTGTCTGAAAACTACTTTAGCTATTCCTTACAAATTTTGATATATTGCATTTTTATTACAAATATTTTCTAATTTCCTATGTGATTTCTTTGAATGTGTTTAATTTGTAAATATTTTTAAAAATAAGGGTGCCTGGGTGGCTCAGTTGGTTAAGCATCTGCCTTTGGTTCATGTCATGATCTCTGGTCCTAATACTGAGCCTTGAGTCAGGCTCTCTGCTCAATGGAGAATTTGCCTCTCCCTCTACTCCTTCCCCTGCTCATGCTCTCTCTCTCTCAAATAAATAAATGAATAAAATCTTAAAAAATAAATAAATACATTAATATTAAAAATGATTTCTAAGTATATTAGCCTTTTTTAAAGATATCTTACTATCATTGGCTTTTTATTTAATTCACTTGTGATCATGTAACACATTCTGTATTACTTTAATCCTTGAAAAAATTTAAAGACATGTTTTATAGCCCTGTATATATACTTTTGTTTATACTATTGTTAACTCTATTGTTTGCATTATACTATCAGCACTTGAAAAGAACATATCCTCTACCATAGTAAGTATCAAGAGCATGTACTCTACCACTGTAAGTATCAAGTACAACTAGGTGATTGTTAGTGCTCTGATCTTCTATATCTTTGCTGTTTTTTTGTTCAGTTCTGTCAGTTGCTGAAGGAGAAGTATGAAAGTCTCCTACTATCATAGAATTTCTCACTTTAATTCTATCATTATGGAAACCCCCTTATTTACTTTGGTAATACTGGATTCTCAAAGTCTGTTTTAACTAATATAGCCATTTCAGCTTTCTTACACTTACTGTTTACATAGCATATATTTTTTACAGCTATTTGCTTTCAACCTGGTTGTGGTTTTATATTTAAAAGGTCTCTCTTATAGACAGTTGGGTCTTGTTAGAACCTAGACAGTTGGGTCTGATTAGAACCACTGATTGAATAATCTCTGCCTTTTAATTGGAATATTTAATGTAATTAGTGACATAGTTGGATTTAGGTCTAATATTTTACTATTTACTTTCAGTTTGTCCCTATGTGTTTCATTCCTTTGTTCTCTCTTTTTTGTCTTCTTTGAATATTTTCAGAATTTTAATTTAATTTATATTATCTCCTTAGCTATAACTCTCTGTACTTGTTTATTTATTTATTTTTGTAAATGGGATTACAATATGCATCTTTATCTTTTCACAATACATCTAATAACATTATAAACCCCCTGATGCAATCTTACACTTTATATTTTCAACAGTGACCTTTTAAAAGAAATTAAGAAAAAAATTATTTTTATATTTAGCTCTATATTTACCTTTTCCAATGCTCCCCATTCATTCTGGACAATCCTGATTTCCCACTGCTACCATTTTCCTTAGTCTCAAAAACTTCTCTTAACATTTTTTAGAGTACAGGTCTAGTTTTGATAAATTCTCTGTTTGACTTTAGCTGAAAATGCTCTTGTTTCATCTTAATTATTGAAGGATATTTTCACTAGTTATAGAATTTTTGAGGAAGAAAGTTTACTTTTTCCTTTCAGAATTTTAAAAATGTTGTTCTGGTCCCATAAGTTCTGATGAGGTGCTGACATTCTTTGCTTGATGGTTCTCTGTATATAAAGTGTCGTTTTGCTCTGTCTACTTTCATGATTTTCCTCTTTACTTGAATTTATTTTGCTTTTTCTATTTCTGTTGTTTTTTTATGGTGATGTCCCCAGGCATGGGGCTGGCAACCACTTTTATAATGTAGTCAAAATGAAGATCATCATTAATGGGACAGGCCAAAATCATGTTTTACATGATAGGAAAAATATTTCTGATATTCCTTCAATATAATACTATAAAATGATCAGAAAACACAAATTATGAGACTTTCTAAAAAATAAGTAGCGTATAACTTTTAAAATCATAAAAGTAAGAGACATACTAAGGAACTGTTTCACACTGAAGGCGACAAAAGAAGCATGACAGCTTAATGTAACATGTGATTCTAAATTGGACTATTTTACCCTATAGGTCACTTTTGAGACAATAGGTGAAATTTTGAATAAGATCCAAGAATTAGACAGTGGCAAGTTTCATTATTAGCTTTCTGATTTTGAAGATTGTATTGTAGTTATGAAGAAGAGTGGTTTTTTTTTCATAGGATATACACTTAAAATTTATCAGAGAAGGTAGGACTTCAGGTTGGCAATTTATTCTCAAATGGTTTGGGAAAGGGGGAAAAGTTGATTGGACTGTTCTTGCAACTATACTGCGAGTTTGTGATTGTTTCAGTATAACAAAACATACCACAAAGTTTTTCATAATTAGAAATAAATTGTATTAAAATAATAGAAACCTTAAAAGGGCTAAGTTAGCTAAGAACACCCTCAAATTATTTTAGAAATATCACACCACAAATTATGTAAAACTAGGATATTTGGATTAGTGAACAAGTGACCTGGCTTTCTACTTTTTATTTGATGAAAAAAAGAATTTTAATTCATATATTCAGTAGAGGACAAAAATTTACAATTTTGACTTTGCTATCTAAAATATCAGGCAATGTTTCATTTTCATTAAAATTCTAATATGTCTATATTGTATTATAATAGTTTTATTACATAGTTATGTTTTATAGTGGGCCAGTGAGATTTTGGCATCTCCTTTGGGTATGTACAAGTGATAAGTATCTAAATATTGTGTTCATGGTATTAAGTAACTGATATGTTAGCTATCTGTTAGTTACTGATGTGCTAGGTGGGTAAGGTTACTTTAAATGATTAATTTTATAATGCTAAGGAATATTAAAATACATTGCCATTAACTCTTTTCTAAATCTTACCATACATAATCAAATTACTATTAGCAAAGTCACTGTTCCAAGAAATAGAGATATTCCCATTAAGCAGAAATGAATTAATATTAATCTGGAAATTGAGTTTTGACAGATAATCCCAGATAATCTAAATACAGGTTTATTAGTTTAACCTTTCCAAATGCATTGTTCCTCAACCAGATTTATATTGAACAACTTCCCTATAAGAACAACAAAATATAGATTCTTTAATTTCTAGTGAGTTCTTATTCAGTGTGTTAGCTCACAAATCAGCTTGGGATTTTCATAATAGTCCCATTACCATATTGAATAATGCAAACAACTTGTAATTTCTGCACATAAAACCTGACAGATATTATGAAGATATTTAATTTGGGCTTATCATCAGGAAATAGACTAAAACCCAGCATAGTCTATTATACCCAGAATCTCCATTTTGCTCACACAGACAAATGTATTCATTTTTTAAAAAGATTTTATTTATTTATCTGAGAAAGAGAGAAAGAGAAAAGGAAAGAGCACGAGCAGGGGGGAGGGGGAGAGGGAGAGGGAAAAGCAGATTCCCTGCTGAGCAGGAAGCCTGATATGGGGCTCAATCCCTGGACTCTGAGATCATGACCTGAGCTGAAGGCAGACACTTAACCGACTGAGCCACCCAGGGACCCCAAGACAATTGTACTCATTAATTTTATCTAACCAAAAGTCAGTACAATGCATATTTCTCTTGCCAATTAGTAAAATCAACTACCCAGTGCTTTCCAAAACTGCTTATTATATATTATTTTGGAATATAGAGGCAGGTTTTAAAGATTTCAGAAGTTAGAAGGACCAAGCCTAAGACAATAAAATCCAGAACGTATCTTTTTAAAAAGTGTATATATCATGCTATCTTTGATTCTGAAAATCAAGTAAAAAAAAAATAGATTAAAGAGTCATTTAGAAAAATTAAATACTCTCTTAAAAATAGATTTTTATGACATTATAGGAATTTTTCTGGCCACCCCAACATGTGGAGACTTCAAGAAGAATTTCCAACTTTGTCCACAAATGACCATTGTTGTCATTGAGCTGGATATAGCATTGGGTTTATAATGTGTCAACTTTCAGTTTTATATGTCCTTAGTAATAACATTTATGTTCTCTCTTTTAATATATTTCCCTATGGAGAACAGTGATTTTCACTCTCAGCTTTGAAAGAATGAATCCCAACCACTAAATCATTGGATACAAAGATTATTTGATCACTTGCCAACAATAGGCCAAGAATATAAAGTGAAAAGTATGGCTGCCAGTTCTGTATGCCTGTAGCCTTCACTAAGCTGTAAAGCTGTCAAAATTGAAGATAATGTCTATTACTCATCTTGACCATTGACCTGAACCCTATGGTAGCCTATTTCAATTAATATTGACTAATTTTCTTTGGAATTCCACAGCCTTGTGATATGATCATATTTAATCAACACTGAAAAGCCAGATCTTCATTATAAGACCAGAGATTTGGCAAGTATAAATCTGTGAATAGAAAGTTCTATAAATTCACTGACCTTGAGGACCAAAAGGCATGAATGGAAAAATGGGGATGCTTTCACCAAACAATTTCATTGCAATTCTCCTTTATTTTTGACAATTAAAAATGCAATTTGTTTATATTATTTAAGACTAAAATTGAACTTTAAATAGTCTCATTTACTCTGGACTCTTCCCAGATGAAGGAGAGCAGGGTTATACTAAGTGTTTTGTGAGGGAAGCAGAAAAGCCTGACATTAGAAAAATCACACTTGAGTCCAAACACAGGTGTTCAGTACTTATATGACCTTGACCTGTTTCTGTGGCTCTCTGAGACTTGTACCTCCTCCAAAAATCTAGGATGGAAAACAACTTTTTTGAGATTTGTTGTGAGAACCAAAAATGAATTATGAAAAATGCCTGATCTTGACAGATGATTAAGAAAAGTTATGTCTCCTCTAAGCGTTCTTTGTCTTTTTAACCACTATGCCCGACGTCATTCAATTCCCTCAGAGCTCTAGTCTCCAAAGCTTCAGTCACTGTCATGTTTGGAAAGTGGTTGCAGCTTTCCCACACTGTCCCTTTCATCTGGGTTGCTATGGGCCCAGATGAGGCCTCGGGTTGGGTGGGAGGTCAAGACAAGAAGCCTGGGAATTGGAAGTAGCCACAGGAGAGGTACTCACTAGCTGTTCAAGGAAGCAAAAGGCAAACTCTTAAGCTGAGCTATTGAAATTTTGTAGAACAGGCAGTGTTATCCTAAGTAACATGTATTATGCTGCTGTGAGGCAGTCTCCTAGACCCCTGAAACATTCCTAAATGTGCACAGGTTGTCCATGGTCCCAAATATATTCTTCTTCCAGGATTCTTTATATGATGAATGGCCACACTGGAAAACTGAGATTCCTTTTCATGCATGTCTTTTTTTTTTTTTTTTTTTACTTATCTTTATCACTCGTATTCAGAAAATCATCAAGCCCCACTATTCTACATCATACTATTTCTCAGATCCATTCCTTTTCTTGGTCTCATTCACTGATGCATTTGCTCAGACTCTCATTATTTCCCACCAATGTTATAGTCCCTTACGGCTTTACTTCCCTCGATCTATGCTGTATGCTTTTGCCAAGGGAAAAAATTTAAATGCATGAAGGTCCTTATGCAGTATAATTTTTAAAATAGTCTCTCATGGTTTTTTCTTTGGGGGTCAAATCCAAACTTCTGAGCTGGGTGGCCCCTTGTTTCTCCAACCATGAGACTCTCCCAGTGTGTCTCTCTGAACTGCACACAGTGGTCTCTTCTGCTTTAGTCTTCTGCATGAGACCACATACTCTGTCATTTGCTTGCTAACCTCTTCTTTGGTTATGAGGCCACTTTATCTGTGAAATTTTAACTTTTGCCAGTCAGAGTTGAATGTTCCCATAGTGCTCTAAGTTTACCATCCTATTGGCCTACTCTTCGCATCATCACCCTATGCCCTTCTCCCATACTGGTCCCAGAACTCCCAGAAGACCAAAATTACTTCTTTTATATCAGTTTCTCCAAAGCCTAGCTTAGTCCCAGTGACTGGAGACTTCTCACAAAGTTTTTTTTTTCCAATAAATGATTGAAAGTCATGAATGTGGGCAGTTCATATGTCTGTTTAAAATAAGTTAATAAATGGAAATGTAAGGTATACTTACTCTTCTGAAAATGAAAGGCATTAGAACTTGATTTTAACTTCCAGGGTTTTTTCCACTCTTTGGAAACTTTTTTTTAAGATTTTATTTATTTATTTATTTATTTATTTATTTATTTATTTAGCTAGTTAGTTAGTTAGTTATTTGAGAAAGAGAGCATGAGCAGGGGGAGGAACAGCAGAGGGAGAGGGAGAAGCAGAGATACCTCACTGAGCAGAGAGCCTGATGCAGGGCCAGATCCCTAGACTCTGGGATCACAACCTGAGCCCAAAGCAGAGCTTAAATAACCCAGGTGCTCCACTTTCTGGAAACTTTGATAAAATAAAACAGAAGAAAAGAAATTTATATAATGCTCCTTTGAATACCTCAAGACGTATTTTTATTGCCCAGAAATTTTATTTGTGTTCATCGCATGATTTAAAAAAGGAATGTATTCTCTTCCCCCACATCTTGTTCTTATATGAGCTTGACTGCTGTTTCAGGACAGGTTCCCAATCCTCTTCAGTAGAAAAGCTTAGTCATCAGAAGCTGCTGTCTGGGAGATGCAGTGCCCCCTGCTCTGATGATGAGAGCTGAGTGTACCAGAGACTTTTTGACAGGGGTACAAAAAATATTGTCCCTGAGCTTCATCGTTCCTCCTCTAATGACACAAGAAATAAATTTTCACTTTACACTTACCTCTGAGAAAAACCTGAGGGAGAAATAGATGAATTGATTGGCTGGGTTCACGGGGAAAAGAAAGAAGAAATCTGGTGTTTATCTGTATCTATGAATAAAATTCCATGCTGATTTGATACATTAAATATTCCTGTTCCATTCTGCAGGATTTGGCTGTTATTTGTCATTGTACAGGGTTATAAAATTTGAGATGGATTACTCTTAAAAGAAAGAATCCCTTCACGTATTTTCTTTAGCCCTAGATCTTTCAAAATCGATCCACCCATTTGAAGGTGTAGTGTTACTTACCACTGTATAGTTTGCAGATTATTCAGATAAATACAAAATCAGTGGTGTTGTGGGATGTTGTGGGTGTTGATAAAGAGGGCCAAGCTCTTGTTAAGATGCTACTTCTCCATAAAAAATATAAAAATGGATTTCTCAAGAGTTTAAAAATGTATGCAATACAATTGGATTTCTGTGGAGGTTAAATTTCCATTTCAGTTGAAATACATTTTTTCCAAAATCGAGTTTTGAAAGTAAATTTTCTCTTTTATTATAATATATGTAAATCCAAATGCCTAACCCTGAAAAAGTCAAAGTCACTGTTTGCATCTTTAAATGCGTTCTTGTAAAGGTATTATATTAGTGCTTTTCATATGCTCTCACAGCTTTCCTCTTTTGGAACAGACTATCTCTTTGTAATTGTAATAAAATTAGAGCATCAGAGTTTTCACAAGAAAATTAAAAGGTCTTGGTTGCACAACCAAACATATTCTAAGGATGCTGCATTTAATATATTTCACATCTTTTAATATCATTTAATCCTCTTTCCAATTTTAACAATCAGAGGACAGCCCACATGGTTCAATAATGACATTGACACTAAGAGATCTCATTTCAAAATCCTGAAGTTGAGACAGAGACAAAGAGGCTGAGACAGAGACAGAGAGGAGAGAGGAGAGGGAGGTAGAGATTGGGAAGGAGGAGGAAAGGGCAAAGAAGATCAGAATCAAAGCAGGTACTTAAATCTCTTATAACAACTCGTAACAACATGAGTACTTTGATACACATTGGGGTGAACAGATGAGTAGAGATATTAATTCCAAGCTTTTTACTGAAAGGAGTCTGACTCTGCAAGGTTCCATATGAAATTTGAAGAGATCCAGAAAGCTACAGAAAGACAGCTTCTAAAAAACCACATCAATGAAATAAAAGGTTACATTGTTTTAAAGGGAGAGGCAAACTGCAATACAAAGAAGAGTACCAAATTTTAGACTAATTATGGCAGAATTACGTGAAAATATTTGAAATATAGTTGATTACTTATTTATCACGGTGTACACTTTAGGTACCCCAAACCTTATTTCATTGTATCATATTTCAGAAAAAGATAATCACATTAAATCGAAATGCTTTGGCTCAACTTGATTTTTGTGTAGGGGGTGTAGCAAATGTTTTATGGAGTTTTTCATCAAAATTCAATCATTGTTTAAAGGCTTAGAAACAAATTTTGTTGCTGTTAGATTTCATTTACTGATAACTTTTGTGTGCCCTTTAAATGAAGGGGAAGGAAAATATAGATAGACATATCATTTTTGGTGTTATAATATAATGACATTCTTAACAAGGGCCTCAGTAGGATCCCTGGTTTTATGGCCACATCAGCACCTGGCTTATCCAGAAACATCATGCCTGTGGCTGTTGAGGTTGGGAACAAGACTGTAGCTGGACTGACCATTTTGGGCAACTTCAATCCATATGCTTGGTTCCCTCATCTTCTCCATGGATCGACAAAGTCAGCAGAAATTATTACCTTAGCTGGGCTGCTCCATTTTTTCAAACCATATATAGAAATAGCCAGGAATAAAAAATAAAATAAAAATAAGATACAAAAGAAAGAAGCTAAATAAAGCACTGAAAGCTTCATATTTAACTAGATAATTTTTAAAATCTCAATCAATAGACAATCAAGCCTAACAACATATCTACATAGAGAAATTTGGCCAATTCTATTTAAAGAGGAGTTACTTGGATCAATAACACAATGGTAGTGAGAAGAAAAGCAGAGGCACAATCTAGCTGACCAAAGAAACAAGGCATAAACAAACCTTACCACTGACTTTTATAACTTTTGAAAAATCAGTATTTAATATTTAATATTTTAAGGATCTTAGAATTTGAAATTTGAGAAATAAAGCATTCTTCTAGCTGCTTCTGTACTACATAACAGCTTAGTGAAATTTGCTCATTTTTACATCACTCTTAACCCTTCAGAATTGCCAGCTATTAGTACTTGTTTCTGTTTCTATTTACTTAAAAGTGTATTTGAAGGAACTTAGAAAAAAATGAAAATAACATGTTTGTAAGTCATCCCTATTTTTAATAAATCATATATCATTGATAAATCTATTAAAAATGGAAATATGGCCCATTAAGCTCCAGTGCAAACATTCAGATGCTTATCATGACATAGAAATGAAAAATCGTATCAAGTAAAAGGAAGAAAATAAGGAGAAAAAGTAACAGGGATGTAGTCTTCATTTCAGGCTTTTCCCAATGTCCACATCGAACTTTAACTTTTGCTTGGATGTTCACTTTCTGTTAGGTGTGATGGTCAATAAGAAATGGACATATGTTGAAATTTACTTTTCAAAACAAATGCCCTTCTAGTTAGCTAGCATTTGAACAGCTGGCAGCTTGAGGCAGTCAGTGTGGGAGGGGCTGGAAGTTTTCAGAGAAAGGGTCACCATTTCTATACCCGCTGATCAGCAGCCAATATCCATAGATCAATAGCAATAGTCTGGCTTTCCAGTGAAATTGTAAATGGGAAAACATTTGAATATGTTAGTTTTAGAAATAGGGAGTGGGTCAAATATATGCAAATACATTAAAATATCTAGTAGATACAGAGAAGTGGCAAGATGGGGTAGAAAGACTAGAATTGGGGAAATGAGAAAAGGTCACCCAAGAAACAGAATAAATTATAGAGAACAAACTGATGGGTACCAGAAAAGAGGTGGAGTGGATGCATTAAATAGGTGCCGGGATTAAGAAGTGCACTTGTGATGAGCACAGAATGATATATGGATGTTGAAACACTATGTCATACACTTGAAACTAATAGAACACCATGTTAACCAAGTGGAATTAAAACTAAAACTTAAAAAAAAATTAAATTTTATATCCACAATATTTGCTTCTCTCAAATGTAGGCTGTTCAGATTATAATCATACTTCAGGTCTTTCCATTTAAACTGAGTGCTGGGAATAAATGGTTCTACCAAAAAAAAAAAAAAAAAAAGAATGAAAGAAAATAAAAGAACTCTACATAATCCATTTCTGTAGACTTTATCAAAAACTTTTCAGGCTTCCTGATTTTTTCAGTGTGATTTCTTTCCATGGGAATTATAATATTCTTTTAAGACAAAGAGATAGCAATTCAGTTTAGAACTATATTCATGCAGAATACGTTTAAATTTACTTGTAGTGTTTTTGTTTATGGAATCCAGCGGTGTCAAAGATTTGTACTTAGAAAAAATAAATCCACAAGCAGCTTAAAAACCACTCTGAGCCTGCATCATTATTTCCAGGACCATCTTAGATCAATTCACACTTGCCCATGGGGCCACCTCTCAATTCTTATGTATTTCTTTTACTATTCCTTGTAGAATTGGTGTGGGGGGAGGGGCAGACAATAAGAAACAGAAGCTGTGTACATTAAGTCATTAGAGTTCACTTTAATTCTATAATATATATATATATATATTTTTTTTTAAACTGTCGAAAAGTCATCCATGGTCAGTTTACTAGATTAAAAATGTGAAGTGTGCCTTAAAATATGTTAAGAGAAAAACCAGTCTAATCCCGTGACCCCGAAAGACTGCAGGAGCAGTTCCCGCAAGAAAGCAGTAAATTTCCTTCAAGAACATGTAATCATCACAACTGTAACCAAGGACCCCATTGTGTCTAGGCACATTTATATTATTTGTCTCACTTAAGTGGTCCCCGAGGTGTTTGCACATTATGTGATCTCATGTTCAAATATGTCCTGGCTGCCTTGTGCAGACCATGGCTTTGCCCCTAAGATCCTGTGCTTCTTTTCAGCTGTAAACAAAGAGTTTTAAAAGCACACTGTACTACCACTCTTAGCTGGGGATTTCATCAACATGTTCCCACCGACCTCCTTCTTCTTTATTTCACTGCATTGACCGGAGGAGCAGCTGGGGGTGTAGCAAGACGAAACTTGGCCAGATGTGGCTTAAGGCATTGGAAACCTTTTGTGTTCTTTTAATCATTTTTACCTTTTTAAGTTAAAACCTACACATCTTATATTTATCTTAGAATTTGGAGAAAATAAATTATACTTCCATAGCAGGGGTGAGACCTATGACTCTCACTACGCTACAGAGCCCATGTTTGGAATTCACCCTCAGATGTGGTAGGAGCTCCAGCTTCTGGCTACCAGCCTGTGTGGCTTCAGATGACACAGCAGGCAATTTACGATTTGTAACTTTAAACTGAATGTCTTGTGTCAGGTAAACACAGCCCTGAAGTATGTCAGAATATCTTTCATATTTGGTTTCGTGCCTTGAGTTTTATTCCAAGGCCAAGAGGATTATCTATCTCATTTTATCATTGTACAGAGAATTTCTAGGCTCTGAAGCAGTTTCAAATTTCTTATAAATGTTGTGGAGATACTGCTTTATGCTCCACTTGTTTTTTTCCCCCTTCCCATTTAAAGACTGGTTGTTCACCATCGCTCAGTACCTGCATGAAATATTCATTTTTTTCTAAACATCATTAATGCTTGGGAGATAGAGAAGATTCTGATTACTTAAAAATTATTATTCCTTCACTAATAGAGACAATCTGAGAGTCTGTTTTCTGCATCAAAGTAGGTAGAGTGTTTAAATGAGCATGCTGCTCAAACTTTAGCAAAACAAAAATAGAATTCATTCATTATAATGTTATGTGTGTATTGTCATGGATGGAATAATTTTGTGGTTAAAGTTTTACTTGTAAATGATGTATATACATATACGTTATATGCCTACATATCACTATGAAGGCGTGCTATAGCATTATAGCTTTCCTCCTTATATGTATATTTGCATGTGTATATAATCAAATACCTGTCTGCAATTCTAGTAAAAACAAGATGCACCTTTCATATCTCTGACTGAATACTTCCAGTAGCAAATATAGTTGTTACCTAAAAAAGAACACAAATGGTGTCTCAGACTGATCAATGTTTTAATGCTGTCTGGGTATCAAATGCAATCTCTTGGGCACATGGATCTTTCATTTATTCTTTTTTCCTGGCAAAAATTATGTTCTTATTCATTCATATAAAAATCCATTTTTGTTTTTCTTCCTACCTTCCTTCCTTCTCTCTCTTTCTTGTTTTCCTTTCTTTCCTTGCTGCCTGACTTAAATCTTTTATTTTAATGACTACAGGTTCTAGTACTTAATGGGAACAATTCATTGGTAAGGAACTACATTCCTTTGTCTCTAAAGATGCCATTTAAATGAACAACTTTCACTTACTATATAGTGAGAGAGGGGAACAACATGATCTTTTTTTTTTAAGATTTTATTTATTTATTCATGAGAGACAGAGAGAGAGAGAGAGAGAGAGAGAGGGAGGGAGAGGCAGAGACACAGGCAGAGGGAAAAGCAGGCTCCATGCAGGGAGCCTGACGGGGACTTGATCCCAGGTCTCCTGGATCAGGCCCTGGGCTGAAGGCGGCGCTAAACCGCTGAGCCACCTGGGCTGCCCACAACATGATCTTTTAAATGAAAGAACATTCAGTTTGAAGTCTCACTGAATGTAAACGCTGTAAGGCATGACCTCCAACTCCACTATGTTACTTGACATTTGGTTTTCCAGAATCAAAATCTTCCACAAGCTGGAATTTCTCTATTGCAGAAAAAAAAAAGACAATTTTAAACATGAGGAAGACTGTTCTACACATTTGTGGATGAAATATTATTTTCTTGATTTTCAATTTGCTTTCAGAAATAAAAGTTTCAATATTGTCATTCATTATCTGCTATGCCATGGATATCCACTATGAGAAAAATAAAATGGGATGACAATTACAAAGGTGCAGTGTTGGGGATCCCTGGGTGGCTCAGTGGTTTAGTGCCTGCCTTCAGCCTAGGGTGTGATCCTGGAGTCTCACGATTGAGTCCCCGTCAGGCTCCCTGCATGGAGCTTGCTTCTCCCTTTGCCTGTGTCTCTGCCTCTCTCTCTCTCTCTCTTTCTGTGTGTCTCTCATGAATAAATAAATAAAATCTTAAAAAAAAACCAAAGGTGCAGTGTCTTAATTTTTTTTGTGTGTAGAATTAACATATGTATGTTGATCAAGTGGAAAAACTAAATGACCTGTGGGTGTAGTGAGATTTGCATCTTCAATGGCTGCTTTTTGACTCTGACTAGGAGTCATTGCCTGTTCAGTTCCTTTGGCTGACCCCAGGAAAAGCTGCTTTAGTTCCCTGTGTCAGTGGAAATGTCATAGGGAAGTACTTACACATTTACAGTATTAAATACCAGGCACTGAGATTATTTTCACATAATAAGAATAAACGTATATGGCAAGAAAAGAATCCTACTAGATAGAAGGAGCGACAATCTAATGGTTGACGTGTGGGGTGTAACTCATCCCTGCCCTCTCCCTTCCAGCCCTTCCTCACCTAAATTATAGGTTCACAGCACAATTAAATACTGTGTGCTGTTTCTCCCAACCCTTGAAATTGTTTTCTGGAGGACTTACCTGTCTGGTAAAGTAGTGGTGGTTTTTGGTCTCCTTCTTTTGGCTGCCATCTTCCCCAAACTAAAGCTGAAACATGGCCCAGTGGTATCTTCCAATCCCTCTATATTTGAAAAAAAATTTAACCAGATGCAAAAGATACTAAGAGAAAATGGAACCCTGATTGTCATGGGATACTGTTTTTTTTTTTTTTCAATCATGTTGCCCAGTGCCTAGAAATAATAACTTCTTCCCATGGGAGTGGGTGGAATTTGCATCTGTGTTGATTTGTCATCATCCCAAAGAATGGAAATTCCCATGGCACAAACAAAAGCATGAGGAGCACTGGATAAATGCACTGTGGTGTGGCCTTTGCATGGCAGAGGTAGGGGAAATTCAGAACAAACTTCTTCCTAGCCATATGTCTTAAAGCCCTTAAAGAGGACAATTGAAAAAGAGCTCACCCTAAATCTTTTTTTTATGAGTCAGCACCCATTCACCCTCTAACCACTGCTTCCCTACTTCTGTCATCCCCCAATTCCACAGAAATCTGTGGCCTATCAGTAGATGCCCTTTAAACACATTCATTTCTACGAGTGTTTAACACTCACCACAACTCAGTGCCCCCAGCCCTCTTTCCACCCACTGTGGCCCCAGAAATAGCACTGTATTTCTGTAAATTAAAAATACTGTGACTGTTATATGTGTGTGTGTGCGTGTGTGTGCACATGCACTTGTGAATGTGTGTTAACATTTCCAGGAAAAAAAACATTTTTAAAAAAGGAACAAAAACTGGAGAATTTTGGATTTTTGGTGTTTTTTTTTTTGTATTTGCGCAGACCATTTTAGGATTTTCAGTCTCAACAAAACACTATTAAAATGAAGAATCTAGTAAAATATTTGTGCATGTACTGCTAAACAATTCTAGCAATTTTATTAAGCAATACCTTTATTATTTTTTGAATATTCTTAACAGACTGGAACAAAACATTTTTTTATTCAAAACAAAATATGCATACTGTACGCATGTCGCAGGGTTAAGTATGATGCAGAGATTAAAGTTTGTTTGAACAAAAACAAATGCCAGGGGGAATTTCATAGCTATAAAGTTAATAACTAAATTTTGTTCGCTACGAGGACCTTTTCTATGGTTTTCCTTCATCTCCCAGCTACACAGCAAACATATCTGAAGTGCACTTCCCAAATGTAGTTAGAGTATAGGAAGGAATGTGAAGTGTTTTTTTTTTTTAATCATTTGTTTTGTTTGTTTGTTTGTTTTTTTAAAAACAGCCCTTATGAACTCTTCCTTCCACTGATTCTACTGTAAACTCATAAAAGCCTTTTTTTTTAGAAAGCAAATTCATATACACTCAGCAGGTGAAATGTTCCCACAAAAAGAAAAATACAAACAGAGCGATCTGACTTCTCCTTTTCTCATCAACTATCTAGAGCGTGTTCGAGTGACAAAGTTTTTGCACTTGAATGAAAATGGCTAATCTATTTCTTTTAACAAGTTCTTTTGTGATAATGCAGAATTGCATACACTTTATACCTGGAAAATTTTAAATTATGGGTTGGGGAGATACTGGGGTAAAATTGTACATATTCTGTATACTGCAGGTGTTGGAGCATCTCTACGGCCTCCTCCACAACCACAGAGAGGAGAAAGAAACCCAGATTTGTGTCCTCAGACCCTCTGTTGTCGTTCAAAGGCCCCCACACACCGAGATGTGCACGAAAGCCCGTCTGCAGTCCTGCAGGAGGGGCTTCCAGCCTCGTGCATCCCGACTGGGGTGGGGGCAGCGGGCGGGGGGGCTCGGAGAAGGGGAACGGGAGCAACATAGTTCATGGTGGTTTTCTTTGCTTTTATTTTGTTGTCAACATAAAAATGTGTTGAGTGTCTGATTCCGCCTACCATGGAGAGCACTTGTTTGTTCGGCTAAAAAGGAACCCCTTGTTCTGCTCCCGGTGGGGTGGACCACTGCGGCCCGAGGCCCCGGAGCGCGCGCGCCCGCACTGCGGCTGCACAAACAGAAGCAAGCCACGTTGTCTGCTGGGGGCGGGGGAGGAGGAGGGGGAGGGGGAGGGGGAGGTGGAGGGGAGGTGCTGGGAGGGGAGGGGAGGGGGAGGGGAGGTGCTGGGAGGGGAGGGGAGGGGGAGGGGAGGTGCTGGGAGGGCCGAGGGAGGGGGAGGTGCTGGGAGGGCGGGGGGGGGGGGGGGGGCTGGAGGCAGGAGGGAAGAGTTAGGGGGTTTTTTTTATTTGTATTTTTTGTTGTTTTCTTTTTTTTGTCTTTTTTTATCTTTTATGATTTTTTTTTGTTGTTGTTGTTGTTGTTGTATTTTGCTATACCGTGAGGTCATAGCGATCATTCCTCTAATAGAAACTGACAGGACATAGAGACAGAACTATCTGATGAACACACACAATGACTAGAAATATATATATAGATAGAGAGAAAGAGACAGTGAAGACTCAGTTTACCTCTGAGAAACCATCCCCGAAAATAAATCCTGTAGTAACAAGTGCAAAAAAAATAAAAAATAAAAATAAAAAATTAAAACGAAAGAAAACAAATAAACCCAAACCGAAGGAAAGCAAATAAAACCTCCAAACATTAAAACACAGTGTATAAAATGGTGTGAGAAATTTAAGTCACTTTACAGCCTTTTAGTCAATAAAAAGCTGTGTTTGTGTCCTCGTTTGGATCCAGGCCCATCTTCAGTTTTTCCCTAACGGCCTCCCGGGCAGCGGCGAGAGGGTAAAAACGCCCGGAGGGTGGGCCCGAGCGGGGGCGGGGCGGGGCGGGGCGGGGCGGGGCGGGGCCGAGCTGGGGCCGAGCTGGGGCCGAGCTGGGGCCGAGCTGGGGCCGGAGCTGCGGGCGCCCCGGCGGCCCCGCCCCCGCCCCGCCCCCGCCCCGCCCCCGCCCCCGCCCCCGCGCCCCCGCGCCCCCGCGCCCCCGGGCTACTCGTCGCGCGGCGAGCTCTCGTCCAGCGCCTGCACGCCCCCGAGGCCCAGCGCCGTGCCGTTCTGCGCCGCGGAGGCCGTGAGCACGGTGTGCAGCAGGATCAGCACGAGCACGCACAGCTTGAGTCTGCCGTGGCACAGTCTGCTTGCGGATGACACTGTGGGCGACGTCCTGTGACAGGCGCTGCTGGGCCCCAGCGTCCCCCTGGAGGGCTTGCTCGGGCGCTCTTCTCTCCTGACATCACAGCATTCGGGTTCATCGTTGCTTAGAAAGGTTTCGTAGAGCCCTGGGGACGGGAGGAAGACAGGGTGCGGTTAAGGGGAGGGCCGAGCCGCCGGGAGGAGCTCCCAGCGGGCAGAAGCTGTCACCTCTCTCAGTTCTGAGCCACAACACCTGGCGGGCCGGAGCCCTTCGTAAAGGAGAGGCCGGCGGAGACCATGTGGGCGCATGGTCGGTCGACTGTGCGCAGGCCCGTCTTTGCAAATGCCTCACTGTGCTGCTTCTATTCCTGGAGCTCATACCAGGGGGAAGTTCTGGGTCCTGATGAATGCGGAATCACCCGCTTGGTGCCCAGGGTCGTACCCCCCCCCCCACCCCTTCTGTTCACCAGGAATATGATTAACTGGTGCATCGCCCAAAGCCACAGCTAGTAACTGGTTGTGCTAAGCCAGGCAACCCCCCAAGCACAGCATCACAGCTTCGGGGACCGCCTTCACTGGTCTTCCCACCCTCAGGGGTCCTCGCTCTCCTTCTTGGTGAGTGGGAAGAGCCGCCCAAGCATCCAAGGGGGGGACCCTTTCCTTTGGATTTATTTGGTAAATTATGCTCTGACTCTTCCATTTGCTGTTCTGCTGAAGGATGCCTATCCTGTGCCTGGACACTGCCAGAAGGGTCTCCCCGTCCTTCTAGGAGTTCTGTTTCCAGCCTCCCCGCCTCCAGCACCTGCCTCCCCATGAAAGACTGTCTCCTTTGCTCCCTCTCTCTTTTCTTCCCTCTCCCCCCAATCTCTTCTTTCTCCCCCCTCCTTTCCCCTCTTCCTCTATAATAAGACATTGTTCTCATTTTTAAATTGATTGATGGATATTCTAGAAACTTTCAAAGTGGTAAAAAGAATAAAACGCATGACTACCTCCATCTTTCCAATCTTGTCCCTTGCCCTATTATGTGTAATGTTGTTAAGTAGCTACTTAAACCATTCTGTGTCTTTTTTTTTTTCTTTTCACTGGACAGCCACATTTTCTCAAGAATGGTAGAATAAAGTTTCTACACAAATTGTATTGTGCTATCCTCAAGCCTGAAACTTTCAAAGTGAGGATAGAGTAGTTTTAAATAAGATTTGGTATGTGAAGACCTGGGCTTAGTGCCTAGCATAGAGAAGTCATTTGAAAATGTTCGCTCTTAATAATAATAGCTATTAATAGTGTCTCATTGCCTCCACCTACATAATACAATCTAAAATGTCTTTTCCCATCTCTTCAGACTCCTTGACCTGTGCTTCAGGACATCCTGAGCTACTGGCTCTTCCCAGAACACATGATACTTTCACCACTGCCCAAGACTGCTTTTTGTTCCTGGATTCTTTCCCATCAGTCCACGGACTTTACTCTCATTTATGCTTCAACTCCCCTGAAATTCCCTGTGTGAAGTCTACACTGTGTCCTGGGCTGCAAGTCCATTCTACGTTAGCTCTTCACTGGAGCCACTGTTATCTGTCCTTTTTAGCACACTTGCTAGTTTTATGTCAATTTCCTTATTCATCTGTCACCTTAAAAGGAAGAACTATGTATTTTGGCTTTGTGTTCCCAATACGTAGTAGAATGCCTGAACAAAATAGATCCTCAACAAGCATTTATTACATGAATACACTCGATATATATTTGTTAAAAAAAGAGACTCTATTAAATACAATATTATATACTACAATCTTCAGTTTCTTTTAAAGAAATGACCAAGATATCCTTATAATGATGCTTACAATATTCATTTCTTCTTAGGCATTCAAAGGTAAACTTCACCTTCTCCTAGATAGAATATGGAAAAAAAACTGAATTAATGAGGTCTGCAGCTACGACATTTTTAATGTATGATATTTTCTTTTTTCATATACGATACCTCACTAGTAGGCTAATCATTTATTGAAGTATACGTTTTCCAAAATTATATTCTACAAAGAAGAGAGTTTATAGTTAAGATCATAAGAATAGAAATCTAAAGGTCATTTAGATCAACATTTTAGAATATAACAAGAATATATTTAATGATTTCATCCAAGTAAGAAGCTCTCCCAAACTCAGAAGCTAGTTTGCTGACTAGCAAACTCCATGACTAAAGTCATTTCATAGAGAATAAAGCAGTTCATTCAGGCCAATAAATGTACTCTTCTTCTCGACTGATAAAATTCATACAGTTCCTTTTCCCCTTGTGCATCCTTTTAGTAAGAATTTTTTTCAGGGTTATACATGCATATATATGAATAATCAAACAATTCCACAAGAAATTTTTTTAAATGCCTCCACCTCCCCCATCCCCAATTCTTCCTTCTCAGAGGCAAGTACTTGAACCTCTTTTCGCTGTTTCTGTGTTTAGCTACATTTCTGCAAATAACCTGTTTTATGCTTTTCTTGATTTTTCACTTGTTGTCTTCATAGATTTCCCCCTGGGACACATGACAGCAACATCATCAATACTCATTTTTCAGCTCCTATGCACCCCCGTCCCTGCATGGTAGTCATTCAACAAAATTCTCTTTATTAGGATACGACAAAAAACAGTTCTTAACTCAGACACACAGTCAACTTGAGTTTTCTGTAACTTACAGCTTTGGTTTTCCTAAGATAATAATTATCTTACAGCTTCCTAAGTACTTACTACTTCAACCTCAAGTACTTCCCAGCTGTTCCAGCAAAATAGGGTGTTCTATCTTTTCTCCTGGAGTCTTCTACCATTGGGACCTGTTGTTTTATGCCTGGCGCCCAACCTCCAGCCCGAGTGTCTCAGTGAACGCCCTCGCGGGGGACGCTTGCATCCCCGTTCTCTGGGTTTCCTATTCAGGAATAGCCTACGTGTCCTTTCTCGATTTGGGGGACTGTGGCATCTAGCATCTTCCTAAGGAAAGTCCATTGGAGCAAATATCCAAGACGCTGCATGTCGAAAAATGTGTTTATTCTACCTTGTCTTTAACTGCTTGTTTGGCTAAGCATGGAATTCCAGTTCAGAAATTCTTATCCTTCAGATTTCTGAGCATGACTCCTGCCTTCCTTCATCAGGCCTCTGGGAACTGTCCTGTAATTCTCTGATCTCAACTCTCCTACTTTTATGCCACTTCATCTCTTTGCTCTACTTTCTGGAGGATTCAGGGAGCTTTATCGTATAATGATTTTATTGTGGTTTTTTTCTATCACATTTTAATTTCCGAGAGCTCTTTTATGAACTCTGAATGTTGGATTTCTCTTTGTTTCTTTCTTTGTTTCTTTCTTTCTTTGTTTCTTTCTTTATTCCTTTTTTTTTCTTTCTTTCTCTTTCTTTTTTTGAACTGTTTTCATTTCACAGTTGCAACATATCCTTTTATTGCTGAGATATTTGCAGGGCTTGTATTTTTCATGTTTTATTTCCTCCCTGGATGGGCTCTGTTTTCTCTGAGCCACGTTTTTCTTCTTTGTTTCTTATTTTTTATGTGGGAAGCCTATGCATTCTTGATTGAATGCCCACAGTGAAAAGCATTGCAAATCAGGACACCTAAGGCGGGGTGTGAGTGGCCTGGTGAGGGAACCTGCCTGAACTGTTTAAATGGAAAAACTTGTTCATTTCTTCCCTTTACATTGGTGAGATTTCCTAAAAAATAGCCAGTGTTATCTGTCCAGGAGAACAGAGGCAGTGCTGAGAATCAAATGGGAGAAGATAGCTGGGGTTGGGAGGGTCTCCACCCAGTGTGTATACATTCATTTAACCCACATTTTGGGTCCCTCCCCAAACCTCCCCACCCTAGTGGCACCCAACCCAACAACTCTCTCCAACCATCTCCTAAAAATAGTCCTCCCTGCATAAAGAAATGGGTAAATGCCTTTCTCTGGGGTTGGGGAGAGCAAGTGCTGGGTTGGAGAGGTGGACATGGGCTGTGCAGATCTGATGGCTTCTAAACAGATTTCTACCTTCCACCCTATCCTCACTCTGCTGCTGCCTTCACAGTATGGGCTGCCCTCTGTCCCTGTGTCTGGAGAGTTTGGGATGTGAATCCTGCTTCCTGGTTCCCCTCTGCTGTGTCAGCAAAGGTTTCAACAAACCCTTTACTGGGCACCAGTTTTCGTTCTAGTTTCTAAGAGGTTCTGGTTGTTGTCTCCATTCTTCCATTCTTTCAGATTTATGCCTAAAAATAATTTCTTTCCTGTTGAGTCTGCATAGAAAACATGACTGCACTCTTCTCTGCCCCATTCTACTCTGTTCCATCTCAGATCCACTCCCCTAGCTAGGAATGCTGCTGGCAGGTGGATCCTGCCTCAGTGTTTCCCCAGAAACTATCTCCCAGCCTCTGGGCAGCCACTTCCAGTCATCAGAGCATCTGTGAAAGGCCATCTCAGCTTCGGATACTGACCCCCTGCCCAACCTTCCTTTCCTGACTCTCTCACAGATACACTTTCCCGATGAACCACCTGCATACAGATGCATTTCCTGGGAAGTCTACCCAAAGCATCTAACTCTTCCACATCATTTCAAGGGACCACGAGAACTTATTTCCAAATGAAAATCATTTCTCAAGCAATCATTTCATTGCACAGGTATATAACTGATTGGGATTTCGAAAGGAAAAGAGGAAATTTTCAGTGAATGAAATGTTCTGATACATTTTGCTTACAAAATGCTCTATTTGCAGTCTCTGATGAATCATTAGTTGCTATTTGACATTGAATAATAATAATAGCAATTATTATGCTAGCTTAGAGTACCAACCTCATGAGATTTCTTTGAAAATTAAATAATATACATACATTGCTGAGAAGAGTGCCTGGCAGATAGTAAAATCTCACATAATAATTATTATTCCTATTCTAAGTTGGGATAAATAGTGGAATCAGAATCTATTATGAAAAAAGACTTTAAGGAACATCCAATTCAAATTATTTTACTGTTTCCCATTCATCTGAGCCACTCAATGGGAAAAACCTTATTTTTCATAGCTCAAAACAATTACTCTAGTATGGTCATTATAAATATCGTCTAAGTACAGGAAAGCCAAATATTCTAAGGAAATCCTTAAAATAACCACATATATTCCTTTGTTATCTCAGTAATTTACCTTTTACCATCATATATGAGACTAATTTTTTCAGATATCTGAACAAGTGATATACTTAAAATTTTTCTGAATGCAAAAGTCTCAAAAAAACAGTAAAGTAAAAAGAAGAGAGGAAATCACTCCAAATCTGACTTTGATAGGAGGAAAAAAGAAACAAAAAGAAACTGCTGGAATTGGTTTCCCCAACTTTTTTTTTTGTTTCCCCAACTTTTTAATTAATACAGACACATATATACACACAGAGTGTGCATGTAATTTCTATATTTCACATGGAAAAGTCTATTCAGCATGTGTGACTATACTTTACCATGTTATTCTTTATTTGATTGGGTAGTATTGATTTTAAATGCTGTGTTTGTATTACTAAGTGAGATTGTATATGTAATATGCATATACTATAAATGTGTATTCTATACACATTACTATTGAGTTTTAGTAACTCTAGAGTAATTTATATGGCATGGAATCTATAAAACTTTCTAGCTATAAGGTCTTTCTTTAAGGTAATTTTCATAATTTTAAAATTTCTTTCATGGCTATTAATCTGTCAAGGTTGTTTTGTGACAAGTTTGATCATTCATATTTCTCTAAAAATAGCTTTTTTTATTGAGACTTTTATATTTATCCATGTAGAACTATACATATTTTAAAACTAGTTTTCTAATCCTCTCCTTCATCATTAAACTTTGTTTCATCTTTTTTTGACCCTGGTAAGATTTTCAAGATTTTTTTTGCCCACTTTGTTTTGCATTATCAGGGATATAGCTCTTGAACATTGATATATTCTGTTCGTTAATACATCGATTTCTTAATTATTTTTATCTTTTGGTTGATTTTCATTTATTATTTCCCCTTCTAACTATATTGAATTGAGTGCCACTTTATTCATTTAAATTCATGTTTTTCCTTAATAACTTAGTTACTGATCTAAATTTCCATCTGAGAATAGCTTCAGCCAATTTTCTTATGTTTTAATATGTAGTGATTTTCCATATTCTGTAATTGCAATACCCATTTCCTTTTATATCTAAATGACTTAAAAGAGTGTTTTATGGCTTTTAAATAATGTCACTGATACATTTTCAAAACTATTTTTGTCACTAATTTCAGGTTTTATTTACCTTAATTTCAAGAATGTGGCCTTTAAAAAGTTTTTCCCTAATTGCTTTCTTTGTGGATTTTCTTCATGTTATGTAAAATTATCATCTTTATTATTTTTTACAAATATTAACATTGGTAACAATGCTTAATCTTTATGTTTATATATTTTTTTCTTATTCAGAATGTCATCAACTGAGAAATGTGTCTTCTTCAACCATTTCTGATGATTCTGCTTTATACATTTGGCTATTAAGTCAGTAGGTAAAGAAAATTAATAACTTCATATTTTTCACTTGACATTTACTATTAATCAAGAAAACATGATACTCTTTGTTCTTACAAAGTACATACATATACTTTTTTTTTTTGGTGAAGTTTTGTTGGTTTTGTTCTGTTGTTGTTTTGAACATATGTTGTCCAGTATTAATGTAAACTTCATGCATATTAGCACAGTCATCTGATATATCTTTGTCCATTATTTTAATTTTTCTTGATCTCTATATTTTCTCTGTACTGTGTTCTACCTATAAGAATTTCACAATGATTGAAAAAGGAGAGTTTAATCCACTTACATTTACTGTCAGACTTGTAGTGCTTGATCTTGCTTTTATCATCATATAATAGCATTTCCAAACATTTAAAAATGTTTCTTTACTTTTTTCTATCTTTTTCTATGTAAGCATATTTAAATGCTGTTTTTTCATAATGTGCTAAATGCTTGCTATTGTCAATTCTACTAGACCTTGGCTTTTAGAAAACATACATAGTTGAACCTATTTTTTTTGTAATTCAGGATCACTGATAAATTAACAAAATTTTGTTTCCTTCAACACCTCATTCTGTATGATTTTTGGCTACCATCAGATGTTTTAAACTCAATTATTGTCACATTACTCATTTTATAGCCTGTCTCCTCTTAATTATTAGTAATACCTGCATATTGCTTTATATCGATCTTATTCAGAGATTATGTGGTTGCAATTAACAGAAACTCACAGGAGCTGATTTAGGTGAAAAATTAAAAGGATAAGAACAGATGGTAGGAGTAATAGTGGAAAAATTCAAGCCCTTTTCATGAAATACAAGGTACACCAGGTGACATGAATCACGGGATTGGTCATCAGAAAGGGACATGTCCTCATGTGGTGGAGATGAGCACTGTAATCTCAACTCCCCGCTGCACACCTCGCAGGGGAAGGAAGGCTTGGCTGTCTTTTTATGCATATGCACACACAGGACTTCCTCATCTGGTTCTCTCAGTTCAATGCCATCAGGTTGTGACACAATCCTGGACTTGTTCTGATCATCCTTGCCGGTCCCACCAGCCACGTACTGAAATGAGAGAGAGATGCCTGCAGAGCAGACATGTCCATGGATGCCATCCACTCTTTTTGAGGGACATGAAACGTCAGTGGTCAAATATGGTAGTTTCTCCCTGGAGCTTGTAGGATACCTTCTTCACTCTCAAAATTCAGAAATGTTTTGAATTTAATCTCATTTTAAAAATTTTTCCAGAATGGGAGGAATCACTTTAACCTGCCAATGAGTGTCCTGAAGCTCAGGAAAGATATTTCTCATCGTTTCTTTTATTGTTTCTTTCCTCGGTTTTATGTTTTGTATGTTTTCAACTTATCACATTCCCTGTCACCTTTTCTACATTGTTGGTTTCTGCCTTGGGCCTTGCCCCTACATGCTCATCCCTCCCCTTGGCTTATTCCAATTTCTAGATGGTTGATACTACACATCTATAATGTATTTGCAAATTTTCTTTGTTGCCCTGCAATATTGTCTTTTTTTAACTTAAACCTAGTGTTATGGTTGCCTGCTTCTCAGCCAAATTCCCTTTTTACTCTTCTCCCTTTGTTTTAAAGGTCCTATATGTTCTTGAATTTTATTGAGTAGATGCAGTCTAAAATTACCCTTATAGTAACTTTTCTCAAATATGTGCTCTATCATTCTTCTTCTCAAACTCTGTCTTCCTCCTCCCATGTAAAGTATATTCTAATTAGATTCCATATTTCATTTTCTGTGTGTTAAAGGTTGAATCAAGTCCCCCAAAGAGATATGTTGAAGACCTAGAACCTAGTACTACAGAATGTGACCTGATTTGGAAAGAAGGTCTTAAGAGACTTAATCAAGATGAGGCCACTATGTGATATCTAGTCCAATGTGATCTGTGTCCATAAATTTAAAATAATAAAAAAAAAAAAAGAAATTGGACCCAGAGACAGGCATGGATAGAGGGAAGACTGGAACAGATCAGGGAGAAGGTCATGTGAAGGGGTGAGGCATCTACAAGTCAAGGAAAACAAGAGATTGCTGGCAAACCCAGCAATCTGCTAGGAGTCAAGAGTGGAACAGACAGTCCCTCTCATCCCTCAAAAGGAACCAACCGTATGACACATTCATCTTGGACTTCTAGCCTCCAGAATTGTGAGACATTTTTCTTACAATAGCCCTAGGAAATAATATTCTGTATATTTATCTTTGAACAAAGATATGTTTCCATTTGCCTCCAGAACAGCTGGAGTAGCTTTGTTGTTTATTTAGTTTGACATCTCACTCCCCTGAGGATGCTGTTAGAAGTACAGGAAGGGATTCAGGGCTCTGGCTAACCTTTCCCCAGTTAGTTCTTTTCACCTGCATCTTTTCTGAATCTGCTTTCCTGTGACTACCCACACCTCCTCGGGGCTGCATTTCAGAAGAAGCCCATGTCCTGTCCTGAGGCCCCCTGCACAGCTGTGGAGAATGCCTAGGGTCAGCACTGGCTTCAGAAAATCCAGTGGAACATTGACCAGCTCTCTCTCAACTCTGTAAAGCATTTTCCTCCAAATAAGGACTTGTGGATCACAGATCTCCATGTTTTCCCTCCAACAGCGCTCACACTTTCTCCCTCGAGGGAGAATTGCAAGCAAGTCCCCAGTGTGCTCGAATCTGATCTGATTTCTATTCCTCTTAAAGAAATGGCTCTGTTTTGGGGTGGCTAGGAGGCCCCTTTCTAATGGCCTACAGTTCTCATGTTCCCTTGGTTATTTCACTGGAGTCAGAAGTGGGGAAGTCAGATGCTTCTGTTTACTTTGCCACTTACTGTCTGCTCCTTTTTTTTTTTTTTTTTCCTGAAGAGGAATTGTTAAAGGTCCTAAGGATAAGACTGCATGATAACCTTTTACTTATGCCCACCCAGGAGACTTTAACTGGAATGCATTTTCATCATAAAAAAAATAATGTTTTTGAAATAAATGAGCAATAATGGCAATGAGAAAATTATTACATGAGTATGGAAATAAAAACCCTGGAACAACATAAGGCAATAAAATGGAAAGCAAACAAATACCTTTCTCTTCAATCCTAATCCTGTTCTCCAAGGATAAACACTTCTGATGGATTGTATCTGCTTTTGGTTTGCTTTTGTGTTGGGAATGATTATCTCTGTAACTCTATACAACAAATTCCTTCAGCTATTTCTTAATCCAGTGATTTTTAGACCCACTAAAGAACTCACTACAGTTCTTTCCTCCTCCCCTGATCCCGAAAGGTGGCCAATAATTGTTTTTTTTCTCTAAAACTAGTTTCCTGTGTGTATGTGTTATGTACATTAATTTTGAATATTGAAAGTTAGAAAAAAAAGTGCATCCTGAGAATTCATTTAATCCTATTTCATTACAATACTCTTACTCAACATCATTTACATATTAGGAAAAACAGATTCTCACTTTTTATGCTTCATCAATTCATAAAAATCATGAAAATTTTAGATTCCTTGATATATGACTCATGATTCTCTTGCACATTTTTCCTGAGGTTCTAGCTGCCTTGCATTTTTTCATAGAATCAGAAAAAAATGTTTTAACTTCTTCCCTGTACCACTGACCCATCCAGCCTCATAATCATACCAGTTTCAATGTTCTAATATGAGCAGGATATTTTTGTTGCACATATTATCTCATGAGTGATTTCCACTATACCACCACAAGATCCTACAGTATCCTCTTTCTCAGGCTACTCTTTTGTTTGACTAGAGTAAAACTTTAAATTATGTTCCAGATGGGATGTGTGGAAAGTAAACTTTCAAGAGTATTCATATTTAATTTAAACAAAAAAAACTTCACTCTCACAATGGAAAGACAGTTTGTCAGGTATAGATCCTAGTTCACAATCTTTTTGGTTCTAATAACTTTTGAGGCATCTGTTGGCTGTATCTCAGCATCTAGTGGTGAAGGTTCTAGTTGTATGTGTTTCCTGTTGATGAGTAAAAGCTCACCACACATTCGGCGGTGAAACCAGCACTCATTCATCTACTCACACTCCTGTGGGAAGTCTAGCAAGGCTGATTGGTTTCTCTGGCCTGTGTTCACAAACTAAAATCAAAATGTTGGCAAGGCTGAATTCCTTTCTGGAGATTCTGAGGAGGATTTACTTCTGAGGCCATTAAGTGTATTGGCAGAATTTGGTTTTCTTTACTTGTAGGACTGGGGTCCTGCAGTCCTCACACACTGTTGACAGGGTAACTCTCAGCATCCAGGAGGTGTCTATCCCTGCTTCTTGGCTGGTGGTCCCTTTCTCCACCTTCCAAGCCAGCAATGATCTGTGGGTCCTACTCATTCTCTCTAATCCTCCTTTAGTGTCAACTCTCCTGCCTCTCATACTGTGTCTCTGACTGTCTGTCTTCCTCTGTGGTTTTCAGGGCTCATGTGATCAGAATGGGCCCACCCAGATTATCTAGGATAATCTTCTACTTCAAAGTCCATAACCTCAATCCTATCTGCAAAATCTTTTTTGCCATGCAGTGTGTTCATAGGTTCCAAGGATTGGTCACAGGCATCTTTTTCATTGAGGAAGGCATTACTCAGTCTATCACTCTGCCCTCTGGCTTCCAAAGTTTCACATCCATGCCACATGCAAACCACATCCAAAGATTCCAAATGTCTCCACCCAAAACAGCAGCAACTCAAAGTATGGAAACCTCTAGATCTTAGTTCAAAATCCTCGAATTTCCTGACCCAAATCACCTACATTAGGTATGGATGTGATTCTAAATGTAATCCATCCTGGGGCACAATTTCTCTCCATCTGTGGAGATTGTAGAAAGCAAGTTATCTGCTCCCAGCATCCAATGTTGAGACGCTGAGACAAGCACAGGCTAGGACTTACAGACACTCAGCGTCATAAATGAAGACAATGGCAGGAAAAAACGTCATCGTCCAATTCAGTTTTAAAGGCCAGCACCACAAACTCCATTTGGTTTCCAGGCTTGGGAATAATCCTGTGTGGTTCTCAGCTTCCCCTCTGGGCTCAGAGCTCTGCCCTCTGACCATCCTTCCTCTTTTATGACAAACGGCACGTGTTTACTGCTGAGTAGTTTCATTAGTGTGGCTGGGGGTGTCTGACTCCCTTTCTTCCTTCCATCCTGCCTGTCCCTTCCAGTCCAAGCTGGCAGTGTTTTTGCTGATATCAATTCTTGATAACTATGTGAGACTCTTGTCTGTGTCACAAGGATTCACTCTCTCGACAAGAAGCGCCTCCGCAGATCTTTCCTAGATAATCCCTTTGCTGTTTTTGGCCCCTGCTCAGATGGCTGAGAGGATCTCTGAGTCACACCTGTCACCTCTTCAAAGAGCCTCTGTATAACTGCGTACGTGGAACATTCAGACTTTCTGAGGTGTTGGCATTGGTTGTGCTGCCACACCCTCTGTTCTGTTCTGTTTTGTTTTCTCCAGAGCATGCTTTCCTGACAGGACATTTTTTTATCTCTTGCCATCTTGGAAGACAGAGATTTTCCCAAATTATCAAATCCTGGATTTGTATTGTTTAATGGTTCCCTCAATTTATCTGTCTCTTTTTGCGTTTTATTCTAGACAGCAAGAAAACACCAGGCTACAGATGTAGCCTGAAACACTTTGCTGGGAAATCTTTTCCACCATAGAGCCAACTCCATTGCTTACAATCTCTGCCTTCCATGCTTCTGCAGGATCCCATTCTGATAGGCTTCCTAATACTACATAACATGTTTCCAGTTACCATTAACACCCTCCTCCTCATCTCCCTCTGAGCCCTGGCCAGTGGTCTTTCATGCCACACTTCTACCAACATCCAGTTCAAGGCAATCTGGGATTTTCGTTATCATGCTATTCAAACTTCTCCCAACATCCCCCATGGTCTGGTTCCAAAGCCACTTCCACATTTCCTGGTATTTGTTATGCAGACCCAGACTTCCAGTACCAAGATGTGTGTTGGCTTTCTATTGCTACTGTAAAAACCTGTCACAGACACAGTGGCTTAAAATGGCATCTGTTTCTCACCTCCCAGTTCTGTAGGTCAGAAGCCAGGGCAAGTTTGACTGGCTTCCCCACTTGGGGTTCTGTGAGGCTGAAATATAGGAATTGGCCTTGACTATCCAGGCTGATTCAGGACATTTGCAAAATTTACTCTCTTGTGGTTGTAGATCCCTATTTTCTTGCAGCAGTTGACTAGAGATCTGCTTCTAGAAGCCACCTCATCCCCCTGGCTGGTGGCCTCTTTCCCCATTATGAAATCTAGTAACAGTGGAGTTGAGTCTTTCCCACCTCCCATTTCTCTGATCCTCATGACTCATCCTTCTGGCCCTGCACTTCTCTCTTCTGTGATGACGTTGGGCCCACCTGGTTGACCCAAGACAATCTTCCTGTTTTTTTTCTTTTTAAGATTTATTTATTTATTTATGATAGACATGCATAGAGAGACAGAATGAGGCAGAGACACAGGCAGAGGGAGAAGCAGGCTTCATGCCGGGACCCCACCGCGGGACTCAATCCCGGGACTCCAGGATCGCGCCCTGGGCCAAAGGCAGGCGCTAAACCGCTGAGCCACCCAGGACAATCTTCCTATTTTTAGGAAGATTTAATATGAGCTGGTTAGCAACCTTAATTCCACATGCAGAGTGCTTTCTGTCATGTAATGTCATGTGCCCACGGGCATATTATTGGGGGAGAAGACCAAGGAGTCCCACACCCTGCCTCCACACTAAGTCAGCATCCCTCTCGTTTCACAGGGAGCTTGCTATCTTCAGTGAAACCTTTTTGGATGTTGCATGTATCTGTTGTATTATAAAATCTCAAGAAGATATGTTTGCATATGGTTTCTCTATAGCTTCTTCTGCTGAGCTCCTTGCAACTAAAACCGTATTTTTCTTTCACTCTGGAAAAAGTCCTTCACACATTGCTTTGATAGCCAATCCCGTGTCTGCTTTCACTCTGTGTCCTTTTGTTTTGTTATGTTTTCTCCAAAAAGATTATATTGGGTGGGTCCCAGCCCTTCCATATAACGTTTCCTTCAGGCTGCAGGTCTCTCTGCAGGGCAGCATTCTCCTTGGGTGAGTGAATGGGGATGAAAAGGACAAGCTGAGGTTCCCTTCCCACCACTTCCAGAGGCATTGCTAAGAAGGCTTCCTTGCACCCCTCTCAGGAGCTCATTCAATGTCATTAGAAGGTAGATCCTTGGGTTTTGTGGGCAAACACTGCTGCTGTGTGAGGACGAATCAGTTGGCTCAGTGTCTGCTGAGAGCTTCACTTCATCAGAACGTTTCCGTGTCCTCCTGATCCTGCTATATCCTCAGAACAAGCCACAATCAGTAGAAGGTCCTGATGGAAGAACGATACCCTTCCCCGCTGTGGGGTCTCTTAGAGCCTGCTCCCCAATTCTGGCTGTGTTCTAAAATCTTACAACTGCCTTTGCTCTTCCACAGAAAAAAAAAAATTGTAAGCCTGCATTTTAATAGTGTCCCACTTTGTAAAACAAAACAAAACAAAATGGTTCTGTTGCTTCTACAAATATGTTTCATTTTATAGTTCTTATTTCAATTTTGATAAGATTTAGAGACACATGGGACATAAAATTTTGGCTCCAGCTTGCCAGCTTGGACCATTAGTTACACCCATGGTTTGCAATGCAATGGTTTACCCATTACCAAGATAATTTTTGCCATCATGTAAATCCTTAGTGTTGCAGAACTTAGTGTTTCAATTTTAGTATCTCTTCATTTTATATTGGCTGGAAGAGTAATTTCACGTGAACACAATAGGATTTATTTGGAAATACAAAAAATACAAAATCAATACCAGTATCCAAATTGTGTCCACCTTTTTTTTTTTTTAAGATTTTATTTATTTATTCATGAGAGACACACAGAGAGAGAGGCAGAGACACAGGCAGAGGGAGAAGCAGGCTCCATGCAGGAAGCCTGATGTGGGACTCTATCCTGAGACTCCAGAATCACACCCTGGGCCGAAGGCAGGCTCCAAACCGCTGAGCCACCTGGGGATCCCAGTGTCCACCCTTTTTAAGGTAAAAATAATAGAAATAAGTTATCTCTTGAGAATTTGCTAGTTTTCTAGGGTTCTTTTATAATTGGGCTGGTAAGACAATATTAAATGAGAAGTCAAGCTAAGAAATTTAGAAATCATAATGACCAAATTATAATGACCATCTACGGAAATAAATAGAATCAAATTTGTGAGTATTTGTATATTTATAATTTTTATAGTATCTTTTTTTAAGCAAGGGTAAATTTTAGGTATTTAAGGTATATGTTTGAGTAGTTTTTTGAGGAGAGCAGTGGAGGTGTCTCAGATCACTATGATGAACAAATGCTAGCATGGTCTGGCATCTAATATTAACAACATTATATTACTTTTCTTCTAGTTGACATTTGAGAATAAGGATCACTCCTTCATGCCGTCTTGGTGATCTAAATACCTAGCAGGCTGTTTATCCCCCAAAGAATAATAAGTATTTGTTTGATGAGGGGAAAGACGCAAAGAATAATGTATCTGGAGTTGTAAGAGAGCGTTTCAGTAAGTTGAGTATATTAGATGACAAAGCACAAATACCTGGTTATATAAAGGCCATTCAACATTGAAAGCTAACTCTGCATTAACTAGACTATAAATTGCTCTAAAAACTGAAAATGATGCTAAATGAAATGAAAATCAAAAGCCCACATTAAAATGGCAGAGATATTCTACAGAGAATTCACTCATTCATTAAGGCCATAAACTGAGTCGAGAAATAAATTGGGCATTTGAAAATGTCTTGATAATGGGTCCTAAAGTTTTCCAGGACTGTGCTAGAAAAACAAAGACTGTCTGCAGCCGGAGGGAATATAATCTAAACAGAAATCTGACACACACTGTTAAATATCACATTGCACATTGTTATTTGCCAGAAAATAGTTTAAGTGAGTTCTTAATTTTTAAAAATGTATTATAAGAAAATAGAAAAGCAAAAAAAAAAATGGACAAAGAAGATACATTCTCACCAATTGTATCATTTTAATTTTCTACTCCCTCCCCAATGAATCCCTTGCTGGCGTCCTTGAAGGAGGCTTTATTGGACGGTGTGGAGGAGAGCCATATGGATTCCAGGCTACAGTGCAACTATTTGGGTCTGCACAAAGTCTCAAAACAAGGCAGGGTTCAGGGCCATGGGTACTGTTGGGATAGAAAGACTCATGTTCCTCTTCTTGTTTCTCATAAGTTACCAAGTACCTGGGACTCAAGTGGTGCCTACAAGAGTCATCAGAGAAAGGAATAAAAATCTTAATTCTTTCTCTTTCTTCACTATGAACCAACATTGCTGCGAGATGCTTTCACTTCTCTGGTCACACTGCTGTCACAGATGGGAAGAGTGTTGGAGGAATTTCATGAAGTACATTTCAGAGATTCAGAAAAATTTGTGTAAGTGTGTCATAGGAATTCACATCACAGGAGGATGTGAAAACGTTGGCTCTCTCTCATAGATGTTTCTGTGACTTCGTGCTTAGCACTAGCCAGCTCAGCAGCATTGCCCAAGAAGCCCCATGAAGAAAACTGTATGGTCCTTGTTAAGAACATTACCTATTACTCTCTGTTTCTATTTATTTTTGTTATTTTCCTCTGGGAAATGGCACAGTGGGCCCACTGGTTATAAATCAGTGTCATTGTTTAGTGTATATCCCACAGTCCTTTTTCTAATTTGGAAATCCTTGGTACCTATGAGTCTGTAAAGGAAATATCCTTGCAAACAGGAAACTATATAAATAATTCTAGGGCTGCAGTGTCTCAAACCATGAGTTGTAATTGAAGAGACAGTTTTGCTAATGCTTTGATCCGTCAGTGTTTTTAGAGTACGAACAACATTTCCTGCTTTTCTTTCTAAAAAGAAAACCAGACTTTCTCTGTAATAGAGCCCATATAGAACTAGCCCAACGTCTGTGTACACTCATGCGTGCGCAGACACACGTTAATGGCTTCAAGGCAGGGAAACACCTCATAAGTAGATCCTGACTTCAAAAATAGGCTTTCTTTTCAATGAGCTAGGGGGAAATTATTTTCCCAATTTGATGTACCAGTTTTTGAAACATTAAATGTGAACAAAAACAGTTGTGACTTCAGTCAAAATGTCTTTACTCAAAACAAATGCCAAAACTTAAGTTGGCAATAGTCTGACTCCAAAGAAAAGTCAATATACAAGACAGTTTGTGGACCAGGTAAGAACATTGGTCTCTGTATTTGAGAGTTAATATTAAATTTAACAGGGGCGCCTGGGTGGCTCAGTGGTTGAGTGTCTGCCTTTGGCTTGGGGTGTGGTCCCAGATCCAGGATCAGTCCTGCATCGGGTTCCCTGCAGGGAGCCTGCTTCTCCCTCTGACTGTGTCTCTGCCTCACTGTTGTCTCTCATGAGTAAATAAATAAAATCTTTAAAAAAAATAAAGTAGGGCATTCAAAGGAAAATAAAACAATTTAAGATAACTATTTTCAGAAAGGAATTACAGAAACATTGGAAGCAGGGACATTGGTGGTGGGCAGGTGGGGATTTGGCAGATGGGGGATAGATCCATTTGAAGAAGCTATCACTCATTGATAGAAGGCACGCTTCCATTAAAAATAAGGTTATATCTTATATTCACACATATTTTCCATTAAGTGAAATTCCAGCACGTTGATTGCCAAAGGGAACGTCTCAGGCAGCAACACATTAATTGTTTATTTCCTTAGTTACAATGCCAGGTGGAGCGATGTAATTATGATTCATTTCATCCAATGACATCTTGAATTATTTCTGTTTTGCTTTCTGATTGTCGCCCTCTGGGGTCATTGGTTTACATCTGCCATTGAAGAAACAAGACTCAAGTTTTAACAAAATGCAAAGGAGACTGACAATGGTTGCTAATTAGCCAAAGGAAGCGTTTAAAGTGATAGAGATAAAACATCAGGAAATTCTCCTCCTCCTCCTCCTCCTTTTTTCTTCTTTTTTTGAAAAATAACAGGATTTAACATTTAGTTACAACACTTATTTGAGCGATGGAGAATATCAGTTTGGTAGGAGACCTGTTAACTGAGAAGGTATGAAAAATAATAGTAAGAATGTGTTGCGAAGTAACGCCTCTCAGAGGCAGTACTAATATAAACTAATGTGTGGAGAAATGAGGCTCAGTGGGTCCCCTCTGCTTGACATCTGCACTGTTTGATTAGTGCCGTCTTACCCCATGTGGGTGAAACGGCATCCTTAAAAATTCTGTGTTTCCCACAAGAAACAGGAAAGGAGAAGGTGCATGGCTGATGACAGAAAGAAAGGAAGGAAAAAAGAAAAGATTGTGTATTAAATTAAAAGGAGATGTTATTAGGCAACATAGAAGAGAACTAAAAAGAGCCAATGTAAAAAAGTCCAAATACTATCTAAAGAATTGAAAAGTAATGAAGCATAATTATTTCACTTAGAACAAGGGGGCATATTCCTTATGACAAACTATGCTCACAAACAAGAAGTATAACGCACTGCTGGGGAAATCTATGTTGTCATGAACTTTCTGAGTTTTCAGCAATAAATATCAAAGGTTAAACTTTTGTGTGCCCTTTTACCCACCAAGCCCACTTCAGTGCATTTAGGGAACTAAATCTGAAGTGTGTGGAAATGTGTGCATACATGTTCATAGCAGCATGTCTTCTATAGTCCTGCATTCAGTAAAACACTTAAGTAAGTTACATTATGCTCATATACTGTATTATCACTCAAACATTAAATTATGCTATGGAAGAGTATTTAATAATTCGAAGCCCTATTCATGGTATAAAATGGTATTTTCCTCTTGGTGATAGATGGTGGTTTTTCTTTTCTTACCTCCTTTTTGCTCATGTGGACTCACCAAAACATTTTAAAATGATTAAGCGTATTTTTTTTTCTAGTTAGATTTGTCAAGGAAATGCCTAGTTTCTGTAGTGTAGTTGGCACACCGCTGTGAGCACAGTGTCTGGGATGAGGCTGCCCTGGGTTCTACAGCTCCCTCAGAGAGTCACGCATGCTTCCTTGATCTCCTTGTGGCAGGGGCATGTCTCCAGGTACACCCGCAGTTTAGTTTAGGGAACGTGCCTTTCTCCCCTGAGCAGAGCATAGGGATTTTATTTTAGGAAACAGTCCTCCTCCACTGGATGGATGCAGTGCAGGTGAGGCTGGTAGGCCTCTTTCCCACGCAGGAGGGCCCAGGGGCCACCTGACTGGCCCACACCACTGTGACTGCTCAAGTGTGGTCATGGGACCCTAAGTTAGGGCTATCTACTCCAATGCAGGACTTCTGCAGAAATACTGGGAATGGGGTGGTCTCTTCCAGCTGTGGTTTCTAAACCAAGAGGTTATAAATCTGTCGCTGTTGGTAAACTCAATTAGCAGAGATAAAAGCAGAGCTCAGAGCTGGGGAGAAAAAGCAAAATGAGTGTTGGAGCTAGAAATAGTGATTGATCCACATAAATACTTAATCTCTCCATGTGTACCTATATATAGATCATATATCTATATATCTCACTGTATCTATGTTTGTCTATTACCTATCTATTATCTATCTATCTATCTATCTATCTATCTATCTCTCTATCATCCACCTAATGAATGATATATAAGATGCTCTGAAGTTTATCTCAGGATTTTTCAATTATATAAACAATGAATTCTCATTTTGCTTAAGTAAGTTTCAGTTAAGTTTCTGCCACTTGCAAGAGTCACCAACACATAATGTCCTCATAGAGACATTGTGAGGATTTAATGAGATGGTGTATCTTAAGTGCTCAGCTGAATGTCTTGCCCAGGTCCCCACTCAAGTTTAGTGGCCAGTAGGAGTCCTAGTGGTAGTTGCAATAGTAGTGATAGTGACACAGGAAGGTAGGCTGGAAGCAATGAATTAAATTTTCTTGGATTTTATCTTTGCTTAGGAAATAACCTGTTTAAACTGGGAAAAACTAGTTTGTATCCCCTTCTCATGTCTGTGCATTTGTGATAATAACTTTCTCCATACTTACAAGAAAAATTATGGAGAACTAGTGAATATGCCCTTCCTCCTCTGTACTTTCTTCATACTTTACATATAATAGCACCAGTCCAGCCTTCATTTAATTTATTCACTTCTACAAATGAACATGTGTTTCTTAGGTTATGAACCACATCTATTAATCTTTCTATCACCAGCATCTGGCATAATGCTCGATAGTATGTGTATGCAAAGTGATGTCCCCCAGAGGTATCCACATCTGAATCCCAGAACATGAATATCTGGTTACATGGCAAAAAGGAATTAGGGATGCAGATGGAATTAAGATTGCTCATTAGCCAACCTTAAAACAGGGAGATTATCCAAATGAGACTAATCTAATCACACGAGCTCTTAAAATGGAAAGGGATTCATAGCTTAATTTTTATCACTGCTGTATCCATCCAAATTGTGGGTAAGAGAGATGTGATGGGTGAGCCTTCTCCAGCGTTGCTGACTTTGAGCATGGAGAAGGGGCACCACAAGCCAAGGAATGTGAGTAACTTCTAGAAGCTGGGAGTTATCCTAGCAGACATCCAGCAAGAAAGAGGGACTTGGTCTGACAACAGCAAGGAAATTAATTCTGCCAACATTCAGAATGAACAGGAATTGAATCTTCTTCTCAGGCCTCTAGAAAGAACAAAGCTTTTGGACATCTTGATTTTAGCCTGATGATATCTGTGTCCACATTGTGACCTACAGAACTGTGAGATAATATATTTGCTTTGTTTTAAGCCTCTAAACACTACATTTGTGACAGTTTGTCAGAGCAGTAATAGAAAATTAATGCAATGGGTTTTTAGGAAATTTTTGTTGAATGCATGAAAATGCAAAAAAAAATACCATACTTAGGAAGAAAGGACATAGAACATGCTTTTCAGGAGGTAAAATATGGAGAAGAAAGAATATGATTTTTTAAAAAGATTTATTTATTTGAAAGAGAGAGAGAGAGGCAGAGGGAGAGAGAGAATCTTAAGCAGACTCCATGCCCAGGGTGGTCTCAGGACCCTGAGATCATGACCTGAGCAGAAACCAAGAGTCAGACACCTAACCAACTGAGCCACCCAGCACCCCCAAGAATATAATTTTACATACATTCACCACATTTATCCTTGGACAAATCTCTCTAGCATAGCAAGCATTTTACAATAAAAACCAGAAGAGCTCATGACCCTCTGGAGTCCAGTGTGTGGTAAGAAACTCATAGTAAGAGAAGATCAGCTATGGAAGTTACAAAGTAAAGTCCTGGTGAAAAGGACCAGTGAGTGAGAGCCAATGCTGTGCTAGGCAGGAAGTCAGATGCCGTGGCTTCTTCTGTGGCTTCTCTTATGGCTTCTCCTGTGGCTACCATGGAAACTTGGGAAAGCTTCCTAATTTCCCTACTCTTCAGTGTTCTTATCTCCCAGGTTTAATCATTGAGCTACTGTGTTGGACAAATATGAGTCAAGCAAGGCATTACCTGCTTCTTCACCCTGCAGACACTTCTGAGTGATTACTGAACCAGTTCCCAGTGACACTTCAGCTTTCCCTCAGTCCAAGGGACGGTCCTTGGAGGCAGCGTGAGACCCACCAAGGTGCTGGGTGATAGACGGGGTCTTTTCATCCAGGAGACTTCATGATTTCACACAGGGGGTCCCCTAGTTCCATGATTAGGTTTGCTTCTGTTTGTGCTAATTGATGGAGCTCGTAATTTTTCAATAAATGTAATTTTTCCTAGATGGAAATTTCTTCAAGCTTTTCAAAAGTTATCTCTTTTTGGAAAGAATAACAGCAATGAACATAGATGTAAACCATTCTTTTTCAAAGGATTAAGATTTAGAATTTGAAAGCTGTCCACCAATTTAATAAAACTGTTATATATTTCCTTCCAACGCAAGAGTAGGTTAGAAGTGATTAGAACAATCACATTTTCAAATAGAAGACAATTTATCTAGAGATGGAAAGTTTATTTGGCTCGAGCTTTTCCCTCTCCCCTTTTACAATTGACTTTATTTTTTAGAACAGTTTTAGGTTCACAGCAATATTGAACAGAAAGTACAGAGAGTGGCTAGATTTCTCTAAAACAAAAAGTCTCTAACAGCAGTTATCTGAGATAAAGGGTTTTTGGATCCAGGCTTAAAAATCTGCTAATGGTTGGACCATGAAAATGTGGACACAGCACACACGACGACATTGCAAGCTGTGGTTCTAAACTCCTTCAGAAGATGATCCATGAAATTTACCAAAATAATTTTATTTTACAATTAAAAATGATCTGTAATGGTTAGTGCTCTCTCTTCTTCATTATTACTCTCCCTACATAAGTATTATCCTTTAAATCCTCTCTGCTGAGCTACCTCATTGCCTTTATAATTCCTTTTTATTGCTTCCTCTCCTCTAATCCTCCAGAACTTTTGAAGTACGCAAAATTTGTCTTCATATAAGACTTACACATTATTCTATTCTTGAACAAACAATACTGAATTTGTCTGCTTTACTCCAAAATTGCTAGGCATTGCTTGGGGGCTGCCATGACACCATGCCACAGAGGGAGAGTTTAACAACAGGAATGTCTGTTTTTATGGTTCTGGGCACCAGAAGTCTGAGGTCAGGGTGTTGGTCAGTTGGTTTGAAGACCATCATCTTCCCTGTGCCTCTCCACAGCATCTTCTCTCTATTGTCCAACTTTTCCTATTTTATGAGCCTGTTCTTATGGGACAAACTGTATGCCCTAAAATTGTTATGTTGAAGCCCTAAGCTCCAGTAACTCAAAATGTGGTCCTATTTAGAGATGGATCCTTTAAAGAGGGGTTAATTTTAAAATGAGGTCTTGGAGGGGGAAGGGTTCTAATCTGATGTCCTAATAGAAGGACATTTGGACACATAGAAAGATGCCAGGAGTACATACAAAGGGAAGAAAATGTGAAGACACCACAAAAAGTGGCACAAGCAGTGGCTTTGGTGAAGCCAAACCCACCAGCTCGTTGATTTTGGACTTTCAGCCTCCGGAACTATGAGGAAATTAATATCTGTTGCTTAAACCACCCAGTCGGTGGCATTTTGTTATGGCAGGCCCAGCAAAATCTTATGTACATTAGCCAATATTGGATGAGGGCCCAGGTGAATGACCTTACTTTAACGTGATTATCTCCATAAAGACCCCACTTTCAAATAAGATCACATTTTGAGGACCTGGGGGCTAGGACGTTAACCCATGAATTTAGGGGGCTGAGGACAGAATTATGACATTCAGTTTGGTGGCAAGTGGGGGGCATTTAATATGTAAATCCCATAAGGTGAGATGTCACATCATTTATTACTAGGCTTTTGTAAAATCCCAGTGCTTCCGGCTGCACTGAGTAAGCAAGCTGCAGGAGGATGGTGTGAACTCCATTCAACACGAATTTTCATAATGCATGCGGTGGGGGATGGAACAAGAGGGAACAGATGGCTTTAAAGTGAAATGCTGACTTTCTTTTGTCTCCACAGGGGAAGTGTCTCCACTCCTCAAAGTGCATCTAACTGTCAGCCCCCTTTTGTGTGAGTCCTCATGATGTCGGGAAGAGGAATACAGGCAGAAGGCACCTGCCGGCTCTCAGGACTTCCCGAGGTGAGGGAAGCACCCTCTTTGCTTACAATGGGGACCACCATTGAGCCCTTTGGGCTGTCACCCATTAATTCATCCATTACGTAGTTGCTTACTAAACACTCTATGTCAGGCACTTTTGTTAGCCTTTGGAGACACTTCCAGAAGCAGTGTTAAGTTCTGGCCCCCATTTGGTTCACTGTCAGGTGGGAAGGATGGGCCTGGCCTGTCCCGCATGATGAAGTGCCCTGAAGCACAGCAGGGTTACAAGATGGGGGCACGGGTGCTGTGGGCACAAATACATTCAGCCCCAACGTGGAGTGTCAGGAGCCTCCTAAGAGAATGACAAATACCCAAGGGTTAGCCAAGTGAAAGCATGAAGAAGGGTGTGCCCGGCATGGGGAACACTCATGCTATGCTGGATGGCATTGGGAGGGCTGGACTCCACAGGAGAAGGGATGGCAAGTGAGGCTGGCAGGGCACCATGGGTTACAGGGTCAAATCTAACCCTGTGCAGGAGTTTAGGGACCACCTAAAGGCATGAGGACTTTGAGAAAGGGATGATCCTTGCTCTGAATGGGCCACATGATGAGTTTCTTCCAAATGCTAATCGCCTAGAACCCTCTGATCCAACAAGCCCACCTCCACCTCTTGCTACAGCATCTACCCTACAGATAACCTCACAAGTGGAGGAATGACAAGGCAACAAAAATAGCCCTTGCCAAACTGGATTTAATAACAAATTAGAAATCACCTAAATGCCATCCATTTGGAACGGGTTGGAATTTGATAAATTTCTAGCCAACAACTGTGTTGTCGGTTGGAGTGGGGATAGACTTGGCTTCATTTCCACTCCTCAGTATCTTTCAAACATTGTGCCATGTATGTGCATGTATTACAAATTCACAAATAAGTAAATACAATGTATTTATTTCAAGCCTACGTCATAGCTTCCTTAGTCTCAGTGACATCAGCACAGTCATATGGTTTTACTCCTATTCATGGATACAATGGGCAGCAACTCTATTGTCAAACCAAGAGATGGAATAGCGGTGGGGTGAGTGGGACATGATGCAGTGCACAGGTCTACCCACCGTGCTGGCACAGAGAATGATCACTGTAGGAGAAATGACAGCTAGCGAAAACTAGTGTGGCTTTGTAACCAAATCCTGAAAACTGGCCTTTATTTTTATTTTTTTTTAAAGATTTTATTTATTCATGAGAGACAGACAGAGAGAGAGAGAGAGAGACTGAGAGGCAGAGACACAGGCAGAGGGAGAAGCAGGGTCCATGCAGGGAGCTTGATTCGGGACTCGAACCTGGGACCCCAGGATCAGGCCCTGGGCTGAAGGTGGTGCTAAACCGCTGAGCCACCTGGGCTGCCCAAAACTGGCCTTTACAATGTGGTATATTGGGCAAAGATATTGACTTTATCTACTCATGTGCACGTAATATGAGACCTTGGAAGAGATCAGACTCAACAATCTTTGGCTTTGCACGTTCAAAATAGGACTCTACATTTAATGAGTAAATGATGTCTGTAAGAATTCATGCTGCAGTATGAAATAGACACTATCTCGGGACCATTATTTCTCTTGTGGTTGAAATTATTTTAATTTCCCTTGCAATGTTTGTCTTCAAAGGTGAAAGAGGAAGCTGGACTTTCTGGGGCTTTCTGAGGCCAAATACACAAAGAAAGACTGAATCATGGCAAATGTTCCAACTCAACCCAACAAAGCTTTCTTTCCCCTCTGATGATGAAATGTTCAGTCAGGAGGGAATGCTAATGGAGAGTACCCAGAACCCTACACTCACCAGAGGGAGCAAGTGTCATGGTGAAGCCAGTGTTATCAGACTCCCTGCTTGACTTTGGATGGCATCGACTGGTTAATAAAGAGACAATATGGCACCTTTGGGACTGGAAAGTAGTAGCACCAATAGGGTAATAAAGGCAATAAAATCATTGTCTTAGTATGCCTGGGTGGCTCAGGAGGTTGAACATCTGCCTTCGGCTCAGGGTGTGATTCCGGGGTCCTGGGATCGAGTCCCACATCGGGCTCCCTGCGAGGAGCCTGCTTCTTTGCCTCTGTGTCTCTCTCTCTGTCTCCAATGAATAAATAAATAAAATCTTTTTAAAAATCGTCTTAAATAGCATCCTAGAAGTTTTATTCTCGACTGGGCTCTGTATTTTCAAGCTTTCCTTTAGGGAGGTTAAACATTAATTCCATCAGTTCTGTCTTCCTTAAATTGGATTCACTCCTGTTTTTGGAATTGGCTTTAAAGCTAATTTTAAAGCCATGTTTAAAAACTGATTTTCAATTTTAAAACATATTTCCTTTTATAATTATCTGCATTACTTGTGAAATTTAGCTCTTTTCATTATATGCATATTTAAATTGTATATGTGACTTGTATAAACAAATTACTTATACATATATGGCTATATGTCTGTATACATGTGCATGTGTATACACACATTCAGATAAATCTCCTAAAGCCTAAAAAGGATGCTGTAGACTGTGAAAATTATTTTCTTTTTAAAGTTTTTTTTTTTTTAGGAGTTCTCTTTTTTTTTTTTTTAATTTTTATTTATTTATGATAGTCACAGAGAGAGAGAGAGGCAGAGACATAGGCAGAGGGAGAAGCAGGCTCCATGCACCGGGAGCCTGATGTGGGATTCTATCCCGGGTCTCCAGGATCGCGCCCTGGGCCAAAGGCAAGCGCCAAACCGCTGCGCCACCCAGGGATCCCCTTTTTAAAGATTTTATTTATGTATTTGAGAGACAGAGAGAGCATGAGTCAGGAGAAGGGGCAGAGGGAAAAGGAGAAGCAGACTCCTGGCTGAGCAGGGAGCCCAACACGGGGCTCTAGCCCAGGACCCCAGGATCACGACCTGAGCTGAAGGCAGACATCTACCCTCTGACTGAGCCACTAAGGCACCCCTATGAAAATTATTTTCAAAGAAAATTTTAAAAATTATTTTGAATGATGACTGCATCATGCGTGTGAAAACTGAGTTTCTAAATTCTACTAATTTGAAAAACATGCACATTGACAACATGTTCTAATATTCTTTTTTTAAAAGAGTATTCATTATGACTACCTGATACATCTCATCTGGTAATTCCAAGCCAAACCATCAAAAAAAGAAAAAAGAAAAAAGAAAGAAAAAGAAAAAGAAAAAAAAAAAAAAGACAAACCCCACAAGAGTTTAAAATTGAGAAAAATTGATTCATTTTCCTTTCTAAAGTTTATGCAATGCATTACTTCTTTAGGGGACCCAAACATATGAACAAACACAAAGTAGAGGAAGGTCATTTAGATTGACAATATTATTTACACCAACATTTTAGAGACTTCGGATCTTTGTCGTGACCCTTTGCACTAACACGTGTGCATCTCTGTACGTACGCAACCTAAAAACCTTGCTAACTCATCCAAGTGCATTTCCCAGAGAACAGAGCTTGACAGGTCTCTTTCCTTCAACCAGAAAAAAATGGGCTGGGCAGAGAATACTTATCATACTAATTTTTAATGCAACACGTGGTGTCGTGAAAGAGAACGTGTGTGCTGAAGTGCTGAACACGTGTTACCCAGGCCCCAGCTGTGGTTGGTCCTCTCACCCACAGACCCGTGTCCTCCAGCTGCTATATGGGAAGGAAACAACTGCCTACAGGCTCATCTCAGGATGGATTGACTGGTCATTTCCCCTCGTGCTAGTAAGACAAACACTGATCTACCAGCCAGGGAATGTGGGTCTATTCCTTTTTTCTGGAATAACAGCATTCGTTAAGAGGGTGTATGTGTTGGGGGGGAGGCTCTGTATCATCCTCTGTTAAAGCAACATCAGACCACATGGCTTCTGTAATTCAAGCTGGTTCTAAAACTGGCTGACTCTATAATCTTGTCAGATACCTGCAATGTCTAAAGCAGTTCAGGATTCAGAGCAGCTACAAGGAGGATGTAGATGATTCAGAGACACTGAATTGCAGGCAAACCAGGCACACTACTTCATTAAGTAAGATTTCACCTGTTCTGGGAGATCCGTCTTTGCCCGCCCTTCTTAATGGAAATTCCAGAATTAGCATCGTTCCCTTGCCTTACTGCCTTCACCACTACCATGCCAGTTGTAAGCACTTTTGAATTTAATGCGTCACACAAAGTTCTGGGGAACTTGCATGATGAGGACGTGTATGTCATCCCCCTTCTCACTCTAGAGAAAATCACTGACGTTTTCATTCAACTTCCACCTCGGTTCAGACTAACCATCTCGCCATCCCGGTCCCTGGCACTGCCCCTGGGTGACGGTAGCATTCAGCAGTTCTGGCTTGAGCAAAGGGTGGTTGTCCATCCTGGGTGGTTCAGAGAAGACCAGACATAGCTGGCAGATACAGGAAAGGTCACCTGCCCTGCAAGGTAATGGGCAACTGTGAGCCAATGTCACTCATATCCTCCCTAGGTGGCATCAAAGAGGCCAGCTTTCTGCTTGGTCCATCTGCAGGGCTCACTTACCTGATGAGGCTCAGCCCTTGATGTTCCTCTGGAGTGGCAAGCTCCAAGCTCAACGCGATCCAGGTTGCACCCTTCTTGGGGCTGGTTCCAGGCCTGGTTGCCTCAACTTCCCTTGGTCTAACCCCTTCCAGTTCTCCTGTTCCATCAGGTGGATCATGAAGGACAACTTGAGTTCTCTTAGAATTCCCCCAAACTTTGTCTCAGGGAGCAGGCTTATGAAGGGTTTGATCACTGTTATCGGCAAAGCCAGAACTAGATGAATTTCTCCACATTTCTTCTTGGGATCATTCAGGTATCAAGTATCTTGCTGCCCAAACATGAATGAGCCTGGACTCTTCCTTCTGCTCTGGAATGATGATGGCACTTTGACCTTCTGCAAGTACCATGATGGACCAGAGATGGTCCCCGTTAAACTCCAGATTCTGTGAGCCTCTTGGAGGGACAAGGGCATAGAAACCTTCTAGAGGGTGTGGCTCTCCAAAATTCACATTTGGGGGCATAATCCAGACTCCTAACTGCCATTCGGCGCCTATTCCCTGCATTATCCTTCTGTTCAAGGCAAACCTGAGCTGTTGGGAATATGTTGGAGGGGAATTTGGGAAAGGCAGTCTTGAGGATGAAGACCTGAACTCAGATCTGGATATATGAAGTCAAATAAACTTCAGAAAGCACAATGTTTTAATGGAAGAAGATGTCCCCAATACACAAAGATACTCCATTCTACTTTTTTTTAAAATAACCCAATTTCATATTTCCTTATTCTATTCTAGTCATGCCATCTCCTCTCAAATTTCTCTTGGCCTTATTTTTTATGTATTTATTAGAAGGTAGTTGACAATAAATGTCACTATAAAAAAGTGTCCCTTGGTCATTCTATTCTCAGAACTCCTCTTCCACCACGTTCTAGAAAACAGTGAAATATATTCACACACTGAGGAAAATGCAGAAATTTAAAACAGCATAGGTGTACAAAAGAAAATCTATGGGCAGCTGGTTTTTCCACTAAAACTGTCCTTTAATGGGAAAATCTTTTATATCATTCAAAAAAAAAAAAAGTCTTTATCAGTTCTAGTCATGTCAGAACTGGATTTTGGAGATAATACTTCCCAGTTATGAATGCTTTCATGTGAATTATGAGACATGAGACATTAAGAAAAATTCCTCTCTGATTTGAACAATATGCGTATCAGAGTATTTCCTCCCATCTTCTTCTCCCAGGGGACGTTTCCCCCTCTCGCCAGCAGGGACCACGTCCTGCTGCAGTGGCGCACCGGCGCCACCAGGGGGCGGCCGTCCTCCATCACTTCTAATCAGGCCTGTCACCGTCACCACCAACAGCAGCCCACTGCGTTCCCCCAGAGACAGAAACATAACCCTATTCTTGTCACAGCCCTGGAAAATGAAATGCAGAATTTACACAGATTTCTCAAAATATGTTTTATCTCCGTTGTCAGTAACCCCCAGCAGACCAACTTTACTTTTTTTCTTCCAATAATTTATGAAAAATAGAGCAGCAAATCTTGTCGGCTCTATTTTATCTATCAATCAAATGGCAATTTTCATAATGTTTGTTACCATAGCACCCACAGCCTGTGATCCTCTGCTACTGCTGTTTTCTTAATGTTGGTTCACTGTTACAGGTAAGCAATCAGGGATTCCTCCCGGGGAATCTAGAACAAGGCGGGGGAGGGTGCAGGGGGAAATCCACATAATTACCACAGTGATGGGTTGACATCTAGAATCTACCAGCGACTCCACCCCTGCGCTTTGAAGATGAAAAAACGGAGTTTCTAAAATAGCAGTGCATTATGCAAACTGAGCTCAAGAACAGAACCCACCTTGGAAAGTTTTAGCTCGATAATGCCTAACATCAAAGACAGGTTTCACCCTGACAGCACATCAGAATTTCTGCCCAATTAATTTTTCAAATACTCCTTCAGTAATGTGTCCATTTTATTCTTTAGCAGGAAAACAAACAAACAAACAAACAAACCCAAGAGTGATCTCAGGCAAAGTGTCTTTCCTTTATCTCCTAAAACAGAATCAAAATTAAACATATACGGAGGCCCTCTTCCTGTCATCTACATTTGTGGTTAGAGCATTTGGCCAAGACCTTCTGTAACATCCTTAGTCAAAGACACTGAGTAGCAGTAGACATGTGTTCTCGGATGTTTTGGGTTTTTTTCGTAACTGATGGGCTTACTAAGGATCATAGACACATGAAGTAGCAGGTGATCAAAACATAAAAATTTAAAACATTCAAATTTAGGAGGTGGTTAAGCAATGCAAATGTCATAAACAACGATGCCCTAAACACTAATAACTGTCATCAAAACGGAACCCAAGAGCTGAGATGCCCTTTGTGGGCAGATGACAGGAATCCTGAGTGTCTATAATAGTTAGTAATAATAACACCTATGAGAGGAAGAACTGGGTGTCCTAGAACCCCACCTCCCAAAAAGGCAGGATGCAGATGACTCTAAGGAAAAGCCATCATCACACCACTTGTTTGTTACCATGCAGAAGAACCTTGAACAAAATTGATGCTCCCTCGGACAGCATCTGGCAACAAGCCATATGTAGGAATGTGCTTTTTGAACACTTTTTCTGAGGTTGAATCTAGAGGATATCTCTATTCTTCTGGAATATGTGAATTGGATATATTTCCAATAGTAGGGAAACCTCCATAATTAAGTATGTGGAATTTAAGGACACTCCATCTACTCATTCAATTCTTGATGATAAATGATTATATTTTTCACAATATAGAATGGAAAAAAACTTATTAAATTAAAACAAAAATTACTGAGGCAAGATTAAGACCAACCTATTAGTTAATTTCTTTTCATAAAACTGTGTTTAGTGATTGTCATCCTACCTATTTCAATAAGGAAGAAGTCCAACACCACTCATGAACATGAAAAGTTACTGTGGGCCAGCCTTCCAAGGTGGCCTTAGGTTAACTGAAGCCAAGTGGTAAACTAGCAAAAAAAAATTCCTATTTCTTTCCTATATTTAGTCCAATCCTGCCTGAGTACTGAAGACATTTCGTTCAAAATGAATAAGGCATCTGACATGAGTCACATTCACTCCATCTAAAAGGTGAGTTATTTGGATCTTCATGTCCGTCTGTAAGAGATGAGCTGCCAAAACTTGTGTGACAATGTTGGAGAATAAATACTATACCTACAAAAGTCTTACTCTTGGCTCCATAGCTTTGACCAAGTGGTTCTTGGGAGCTATTCTCTGGGCCAACATCATCCCAGAAGGATGCTGTTCTGGGGTCTTGTTTGGAACCATCCTTAGTGGAGAAAAGCCAGCAAGTGATTGGCATCAGTAGAAACATCTCTCTCATTCAGGTCTAGCAGCAAAATTCAAGGGACCTCTGAAGGGGGAATGATGACTGCTAGTTATCAAGAGAGAGAATTCTTCAAGAAGACCTGGGTCACATCTTAGAAAAGAAGCTCAATCTGAGGATCAGTATTGTTTCTGTCAGAAAATTTTGTAGAACTTCAAGATAAGATGCCTTCAGATTTTATTCTGCACATTTTTAGAAGTTGAGTAATGTTTTATTTTTTTAAGGTTTTATTTATTTATTCATGAGAGACAGAGAGAGAGACAGAGAGAGAGAGAGAGAGAGAGAGATGCAGAGACACAGGCAGAGGGAGAGGCAGGCTCCATGCAGGGAATCTGATGTGGGACTTGATCCTGGGACTCCCAGGACTCCTGGGCCAAAGGCAGGTGCTAAACCGCTGAGCCACCCAGGGATCCTGAGAAGTTCAGTAATGAAAAGAACAGGAGCCGAAGTGAGAGTGGTGAATGAAGAGTTAGGTTCTGGGTATTCAGGGATGGGATTCTCCCGAAAATCTAGGCTCCATGGCATTTTCTCTGGACCCACCCAGTGACACACCTCCCTTTTTCCTGTTTTCTGTAATGATGTAGCCATGGCTATAAAAAAGCTGAATTTTCAAAACTCAAAGACAATTAAGACTATAAGGTAGGAGATAAATACCATTTGACTTCACTTAGATGTGGAATCTGCAAAACCAACCAACCAACCAACCAACCAACCAAAGAAACGAACAAAACCAGAAACAGACCCATAAATACAGAGAATAAACTGATGGTTGCCAGAGGGAAAAGGTGTGAGGGATGAACAAAATGGGTAAAGGGGAGTGGGAGGTACAGACTTCCAATTATAAAATTAATAAGTCACAGGAACAAGGGGTAGAAATATAGCCAGTGATATTGTAATAGGGTTTAGGGTGACAGATGACAGCTACTCTTGTGGTGAGCAGAGCATAACTTATAAACTTGTCAAATCACTGTACTGTACACCTGAAACTAATGTAATGCTAATCAACTATACCCCAGTTAAAAAACATATATGGTGGACTTTCTGCCCATGTTATGTGGAAAAGAGACTGCATCTTATCTTCAGCTTTCTGATGGCCTTGAAAGTGTACAAGGAAGAGGGGTGAATATTCAAACCTATATCAGATCCACACATGCAGATCAAAGACCAGGAACAGGAGAAGAGAAAGACAACCATCCATCCTTCATTTGATGAGAAGGTTTTTGAGGTTGTTGTCTACTTTGAGAACCTGATGAAAACTACTGACCTTCTCTAGGAAAAAAAAAAAAATCGATATGCATGTGAATGAAAAGACAACCTTTACATAAAATCCCACAAGGTTCTCTGAAGTCCTAACATCACAGACAACCTGATTGCCCACAGAGTCAAGAACTGAAGACTTTATCTTGATGACAACTTACGGAAAGTTTTATGTGAATGTCAAGTAAATTAATAGCCTGTGTCTGATTAATTTTGGCTCAAATTCAAAGGGAGATGATACTAATTTATTTCCTTCCTTCTCTCCTCCTTCCTCCCCTCTTTCCTTCCTTCCTCCTTCCCCTTTCATTTTCTCTCCCTCTCTGTCTCTCTCTCTCTCATTCTTGCTCTGTCTTCCCACAAGAGAGGAGCTGAAGAAATGGTTTCTGCATTCAATCAGTGAATAACAAAAATGATTAGTAAATCCATTTACATTCTACAAATCACTTTCTTACATACAATCACTATTGCCTATTGCTGATGTATCTTGTGCTTCTCCCTTATCCAAAATCCTCATAGCAAACGTGCTTAAGGGGTATCTGTTACTACTAATTTACTAATGAGGAGCTACCTGATGGCTGGGAAAGAATGTATTTAATAGCAATAAGACAAAAGCCCATGTCTCGTAGCCTTCACTGAGATGTTCTTCTCACAAGGCTGGGCAGCACAGGAAATAATCATCCAGTTCTTAAAGCATCCAGTTCTTAGGGGAGTAATTTGTTCAACTGTCTCTTGATATCCTATCACTTAGAACAGTATGGCTAACACATAGTTATATGAATACATGAGCTAGAACTAATTTGATAAACTCTCATTTTGAGCATCTCAACATGGTACCCTGTTTTGGGGGTGGTTCATAAAATCTAATACATGAAGGAGCCTTTCATATTTCTTGATGTTTATGGTAGCATTTTATCCTTAAACCTTGAAAATTAACCCTGCCCCAACTGAAGTCATCTAGTGACAAGGACACACATAACACTTTTTGTACTGAGATAATGTAGAGCAACAACTCTGATTATCACATCATCATGGCAAAGTGTCTTATTCTCACTTGTCTACTCACCATTTATTTTTTTAAAAAACAATTTGCTCTTATTCTTTACATATTATTTTTGTCTAAATTATGTAATGCTTGTAAATATCCAGAAATTGAAGGCTGATATTAGTGTTTGGCCCAGTCTGAGTCATTTGCTGAAAGAAGCAAACATTGTTAAGGAGAACTATAAGATAAAATTGTATTGAACCTTTATTGTGCATCTCTAATGCACACATGAATACCTTAGGTAGACAGTTCTTTATGATCTTGATTATTTAAGATAAAGTGATGTAAAACTTCTCAGGAAAATAGTCTAATGTGAAGAAGATGCATAATTTTACTGGCCTTGTCACATCATCTGTTCTTAGGTAATACAAAGATGCACGCAGCATTCTCTAAGTCAGATTTAAGCATATCTCATGATTGCTATAACATTTTCCCCTCAGAATTATTCCTTTGCAAAATTAATGCTTATGGGTCACAGGCACTCTAGACATAATGTGATCTTTCCTAACCAAGTTCTTTCAGGGCATCTCTGAGGAAAGCATGGAAACCTGCCAGGCACATCTTCAAGGTTACATCCATAGAAGGAAACAACAAAGCAAAGCAACGTCACCTAGGGAAGCAAACCACCAGGAGAGGCTGTGTGGCAGACCCTGCCCTGCACTGTACCTGTACAGATGAAACTTGAGAGTCCCCCGTAGATGACTTCATCATTGTCGGGCAATATAAACGGACACCTCGTCTGAACCTCCAAACAGTATTGCTTGCAAGGAATTGTCTTTCTGCAGTTAAACTGAGCGACTTCAAAGTACTGGGAACAGAGCCAGGCTTTGTAGACAATCTGAAAAAGAGAAGAATCAAAAATCGGGAGGGATGACAAGAGTTCTGTCTCTAATACCGGACATGCTGTACTGTGAGAAGCATGCTGTGGTGCCAAGTGGATCATAAGGAAACTCTCATTTCCAGAAAGCTCTTTTACACAATGCCAGCTGCAAGTGATAACAACGTAGCAACGAAAGTCTGCAATAGGGCAAAACGTTATCGAGTGAGCTTCTCGGAGAATGCAAAAGGTAACGTGGCTTTGGAGTTGATGGAACTCGCTTGAAAAACAGTGGAGTTCTTCAGAACCGGAAGCTTCAAAATCCAGTGATACAGAAAGCAAATAACCAGTGTGTGGTCTGTAGGCACTGACTGCAGGGTGCCGGGCGGCGACTCAGTCCTGAATAGGAAATCCCTCTAGCTGGGCTTCCAGGGGACACTAGATGGCGCTGAGTCCTCTGCGAACGGGGCCAACAGGCGGTGCAGACAAAGCCTGCCAGCACCAGCTTCAGCTCCAGAGCCCTAGAACAAGCAGCAGTGGGCATTTACATTTATGACTCACATCAAGTGCATTAAAAACCTCATCGTCCCAAAGCCCGGAAACAACCAGCCTGGTGCAGACCTAACATACCTCGATGTGTTTCGGAGTGAAATCTCATCAAAACCACAATTTGGACCTTTGAGATAGTGTAAGATCCACATGAATATGGGTTAAGAATTTAGTTAATTTGATAAAATGTGAAATGCTTATGACTTCATTTATCTCTTTGTTTTTAATAGATATTTAGGAAAATAAATATGGAACCAATACCTTTTTCTACCATAAGGAATCAAGCTGCACCTAAATCCAAATAAAACAAGGACAAAAATACCCATGTACAGTATAGATCACTATGACTCAGGTCATTCCCAGATTCCAGGCACCGATGGTGGCTGTTTGTCTATTTCCCAGGTTAATAACATTCAGGGAAGATTTTGTGAACTCAGTTTTATCTAGAAACGTGACTGGTTTACAGTTAAACGTACACTACGAGGTCATCAACTTTTGACAGTAAGAGCGAGAACAGCACTTAGTATTTACTAACTTCATACCCTGTTCTAAGCACGTTCTGTACTTTTTCCTCCAGGTAATTCTCTGCACACACTTGGAAGGTAACTATGAGTTGTGCTTTGCATACAAATAATAATTAGGAATGGGAGTAAATGAAAAATCCAGAATTCAAACCCACTCTCCATAGGATTCCAAATCCTGCATTTTCAGAATTATGCTATGTTTAATCTGGAAATATTTTTTAAGAAGAATTTATAAAATCACAAGGGAGTTGAATCAATCTGACATCAGCACCAAATTGCATTTGCCTGGCCAATGTCTGTTTGATGTTGCAATTTTATTCATAACTTTGCATTAGTTTGATCAACATGAAACTAAGCACCTTTGATCAAAGGTGCTTTGGTGGGGGTATAATGGGATGCATGTGAAATTCAGATATAGGCTAAGAGTAATTTATTTTATTTGCTGTCCTCAGTTATTTATTTATGTATTTATGTATCTAATTATTTATTTTAGGTAGGCTCCACGCCCAATGTGGAGCCAAACGGAGGGGCCTGAACTCACGACCCTGAGATCAAGACCTTAACTGCAATCAGGAGTTGGATGTCCAACCGACAGAGCCACCCAAGCACCCCCACCTTGAAAGTAATTTATTTATAAGTGCTTATAACTCTTTAAAACTTGATAGGAAAATATACAAATAATTTGTACTCCCATAGGTCTTTTGAATAGGTCTTTTTTAAAATATTTTTTTTAATTTTTATTTTTTTATTTGTGATAGACATAGAGAGAGAGAGAGAGAGAGGCAGAGATACAGGCAAAGGGAGAAGCAGGCTCCATGCCGGGAGCCCGACTCGGGACTCGATCCCGGGACTCCAGGATGGCGCCCTGAGCCAAAGGCAGGCGCCAAACCTCTGAGCCACCCAGGGATCCCCCGAATAGGTCTTAAGATAATAGCATACATTAGGAAATAATACAATAGCTGAGGGAACCCCTAAGATTTCTTAAATTTCAATGTGGAAACAACAGGCTTAAGTGTGTGAATGTGGGTCATCAGGACAGAAGTGGCAGGTGGGGGGCAGTGCCACCATGCTAGAAGTATGCATTTCAGAAGAAAGAAAAGTGATTGGTTCTTCAGCTGTACTTAGGGGCAGTTGCAGATTGTTTTTCAAAATACCATTGGTACTCGTGCAATCCGACATAATATATAATACGATAGAGGACATTTATGATATAATCTAAGAATGGGATTTCTGTCTTGCAATTCCTGGTTCTTTTTTTTTTTTTAATTTTTATTTATTTATGATAGTCACAGAGAGATAGAGAGAGAGGCAGAGACACAGGCAGAGGGAGAAGCAGGCTCCATGCACCGGGAGCCCGATGTGGGATTCGATCCCAGGTCTCCAGGATCGCGCCCTGGGCCAAAGGCAGGCGCCAAACCGCTGCACCACCCAGGGATCCCTCAATTCCTGGTTCTAATTTCCTTTTGTCGGTTCTATGGGTAGGAGTATGTATACAGTTCCAACAGTAAAGTTCTGTTTTGAGGAATGCTCACATTCTGTGTACTTCTGGGTTGTAAAAAGTAGAGTTACGTCTTTGCTTTTGGGGAATACTGCTCTGTAATTCCAGAAAGTTGCATGTAATGCATGGGCCAGACTGTGCACTGCCTATTCTGCCTCCTACTTTGCTTTTGCACCAATTTTTCAAATGAAAGTGGTTTTTGAACAGCAAGTCGCATCCTGGTCCTGGTAACCCCATCATGGGCAGGACTCTGTCCCCTCTTGTAGACAATGAGGTATCACAGATTGGAGACTGTCCTGAAATATCCACATTCTCTTTGCAATCGGCATCATGCAACTGGAATGGATCCATTTTTATTCTGGTTCCTTAAATGCTATTTCAGCTATATTTCCTTCTCAGATTTTTCACTTAAAGGCCTAGTAAGTAATAAAAGCAGTTTTTATAAATATCAGGTAGTAACTCTGGATGAAAGTGCTCAGGACTCTGGACCTTCCACGGCATAATAACAACCTCTCCGGCCAGGTTTCAACACATCGTCAGTTCTTATGCACTAACTCCAAGACTTTTAAAATGCAATGGAAGATTCCTCATCTGCACCTTAAACATCTTCTAAAATTTTAGTGCTGAGGATTTGATATGTCAGAAAGCAATTAGGGAAAGCTTTTTTTTTTCTTAAAAATTTTATTTATTTATTCATGACAGACACACAGAGAGAGGCAGAGACATAGGCAGAGAGAGAAGCAGGCTCCCTGCAGGAGCCTGATGCAGGACTTGATCCCAGGACCCTGAGATCAGGACCTGAGCCAAAGGGAGATGTTCAACTACTGAGCCACCCAAGTGTCCTAATCAGGGAAAGATTTCTGAGCAGAAAAAGAAAGGTGAGGCCTTTACTGTTGACTTGGAGGGAATGACTGCCATGTACTGAAGCCAAGAGCTTTTTAAATGTGAACTCAGAGGCTAAAGACAAAAGGGAGAGGAGACAGGTACATGATGGTGTGGCATGAAGAGCTTTCTTGCCGGAAGAGATGTACCAGAATAAAACAGGCTATCCTGGGAGATCCTGAGAGCTTGTGCCAATGCACTGTGAGGAGGCTTCTCAGTAGGACAGTGTCAGAAGTGAATGGCTCTGAGATACTTTCTAACACCCTTTTAGACTGTTCTGAGGAAGGGAGTCTGAGAAAGTTGGATGGTTTTCAGTGGCACAAAGCTAAAGAAACCAGATGATTAATTTTTAAAAGTACTAACAGATTTTCAAACAAAAGCACACAATGACAATAAATACAGCTGTCTTTTTTTCATGAAAATTCTACCGTATGAAGAAGGTCAGGAGTCTTATGATGGCTTCACCTTCTCCTCTCAAGAGAAATATTAGGTAATTGCTTTGCTAGGTGTTGCTCAATGGTACAAATGGTTATACGATGCTGAACAATAAATTGAGAAGGAAACAATGCAATGTGTAAGTCCATAAACTCATGGATGAACTACGTTCACCCACACCCCTCCCCGAGGGCAGGGACTCTTGTGTCTGGACAGCAATGTTTGCCAGGTGACCCTGCTCACGAAGGACTTCTCAAAGGATCCCTCCACCTGCGTGCTCACCTCCACTCTGCAAATGACCACTGACTGTACAGAATGTTTGCTTGACAGCTGCCCATCATACAGCTAATAGGGAATATTCTCAAGTTATAGTCTACAAAAGCAACAGACTAAGGGATAAAAATGGCCTAAAGAAGAATGTCATTTTTACCGAATATCAGGATCACGATATTCTCTCTTTTCCCCAAACCATCTTCTCACTTGCTATTTGTTTCCCGGGGAAAACTTCAAGATGTGTTTGGGAAATATTTTACAAATAAAATAACAAGTACAGAGAATTTATAGTAGCAAGCAAATGGAGTTCAGGTCTCCACAGCCAGACTAGCACTGTTCTCACTGGGAACTCTGGCAGCTGGAGCTCCCCTGGGGGATGCGGGAAGTGGTCACCACCTGAACAGGTGTGCATCTCTGGAGTCACTGAGGCAGGGTGTTCCAGATGGAGAGGTCCTGGCAGTGGTCCTGCTGAGCCTTTCATTTTAAAGTGGACATCAGGGCCTCGAATGATCGCAGTTGATGGCAACCTGGCTTCCAGGCTGTTGTTTTAATAATGTGCCATGTTATTTGGAAGGCATCATTCACTCCTAACATCCTTCCCGCCACCCCTCCCGCCCCCAAATCATCTCATTTCAGGACTGCACTTTGGAAGTTTTCCCTTGTAATTGCACACAGTGGGCTGTCATGAGCCACCCCACCTGCCTCCAGGCTGACTTCTGGGTCTTCTCTGCATGCCTATCCCTGGGACACACAGGACTATTTGAAGCTGTGAATAAGGACAGCAAAGAGAGAGGAGAGGAGGGGCAATCCAAGGGAGCCTGGTCTACAGAACTCATCTTGTAACTCACAATGAAGAATGATGTGTCTTAAAGATAATTTTCAGTATTCAGCAGTGTTTGGGGTGTAATGGCACAAGCATGGTTGAGCTGAGAATCCCAAGAGATACAATGGGCGGTCAGGGGATGTTAAGCTATAGGGCTCCAGAAGGGAATGCTTTATGTGGATAGAAGGGTGACCCTAAAACAGTCACAATTTTGTTCCTTAGAAGTTATACATGGTATCCTAAATAATCATGGTCAACAGGATTGCGGTTATAAATGACCATTAGCATCTACCATGTCTGGTTCTTATTACTTCTTTTGGCTCTGGACATTCCATTTGGATATGACTAATCTTGTGAGGAGCCTTCAAAAACATAAGAGTAATATGATTCTAATAGAAACTGGGATTCTCATTTCTTTTAAATATGCTTGCCTTCCTCCCCCAAATCTGTATCAATGATTCAGAGTTAGATAGAGATTTATATTGCAACTATACATTGGCCTGCTGAAAAAAAATATCACGTTGGTTACAATATTTTATCATTTAAGAAAAATGTCAGGTATCGGAAATGGCTGTCATCTTCTACTAGGAGGTTGCTTCCCTATTTCTCCAAGTATTAGCAAGGACGGATTCTTTCTACATTTATAACATGTGTTGATACATTTTATTAGATCCTTCCCTGTTAGCTCTAATGCATTAGTGGCCAAGTTTTGAGTGTGTGAGGGTGAAATAACTGGTTATGTAAGCAATAGTCTGCTATAGCCAGTGCCTCGGGCTAGTGCACTTTGATGCATGCCGCATGCTGTTGCAATTGTAAATGCAGGTAGAAGCAAAATGAATGCTCACGTTCCTGTGTCTGAATGTCGGCTTTCTTTTTTATTTGTGTCTGTGTCTCGTTAAAGCACACTGCACCCAGAAATCAGAAATGCTGATGTATTCTAAGAGGGAAACAAGAAAACAAACCTCTGCCTAATGATGAGCTAAGGCTTCTGCAGAATACATTAAGAGATGGGCAGTGTACTGAGCGCCAGGCTCCTTGATCCTCCAATGTCAGCTCACCTTGTCTTCAGGGCTATGTCTTGGCTCTGTTTCCTAAATAAGATGCAGATGTCTTCGTTTCTGTCTGTGACCCACTTCGGGATCTTGTTATTCACTTGGTCTATTCCCCTGAACTTCAGAACTCCCCTAGCTTCCTGGCGCTGCCCTACATTTTGAAGTCCATCCGAAGCATGCTCACTACCATGCTAGCACTGGGCTCGCTCCACACAGGAAGAGAGGCCGGTCAGTAAAGGGGGTGAGGCCAGCTGGGCCAGTCTGCCAACTGGGGTGCTATTGCGAAGGTCTGTGGATATACATGAGATGCTGCAGATGACAAAAAAAAAAAAAAAAGCCCACTTTATGGAACTTTCATAAATAGAGAACGCTCCATCCTAAACAAGCAGAGAATTTGTCCCTGTCTTCAGAGCTATCCAAGGGATACAAAGCCAGCCTGGTTTCTCTTTCCCCTTTCTTCCTCATTTACACCTGCCTGGCTTTGCCCCCAGTTTGCTTGCCTCAACTTCTTTTCCTTGACTTGGCATCAGCCCCAACCACTCCACAGAGGCTGTTCTTTTTAAGCAACTTGGCCTCTCTGATGATAAACCCAGCTGCTAAAATCGGTTGTTTTCTTATGTGACCTCTTGGCAGTATTGAACGCTACTGATTGAGCTCCTTCTTGCCACATCCGTGGGACTCCAGCTATTCACTCCCTGTTGCATCCCCCGTCTGTGCCAGTGTCTCTGCTGTCACTGCTGTCCCTGGCCATTCCCCCAAAATGTTGGTGTTACTCAGGCTTCTGTTCTAAACTTTCAGGGCAATTATCCAGTCCCATGGTGATTCAGTGGTCATCTGTAAAACAGTGAAGCTAAAATCTTGGTTTGCAAAGTACCTTTCTCTCTCTCTCTCAAGCATCTGGTTGCTCTTGAAATGGTCCCTGACATGTTTCTGTGTCAGTCCTCAATCCTCTTAATCGTTGTGGGTCCCACAGTGGAATTTGGCGTCTTCCCTTCAGGGAGAGTCAAGAGTGAGAAAGCTGGGAGTCACACCTGATGCCTCCTCTTGCTCCCTCCCACAGCTGTTTGACCTCCAAGTCCACCTCCTAAACATCTCTGAGATCTACTCACACCTTCTGATTCCTATCACCACCATCACTCCCCCACCACCCCAGCTGTCACCATCACTAGACTGACACATGGACACATCCACAGACTTCACTGGGTGACTTCAGGCATGGACTCCTCCTCCATGCTGCTCTCCACACTGAGCTTGAGTAATCTTTCCACAATTGATGCGATTATCTCATTGTGCCACTTGAAATCACTCCAGGCCTCTGTACAGTACTCAGGAAGAAGGTGGAACTCCTTAATGGGCCCAGAGTATCGTGACTTTTGCTTGCCTGGCACTGGTGCTCATTTCTCTCTGTGCCCTTCATCACTCTACTCTCTAGCCATGGAGGGAGACCTGTGGGCTCACTAAACCTGCCATGCCTTCGTGGTCCTGCAGCCATGCTCTTCAACCCATTCGACTTGCAGATCCCTTAGCCCAGCTGGTTCCTACCACCCTGTGTGGCCCCATCTGTAAGCCTAATGCACCTCTTCTCAGGAACTGAAATGGACTGTCTCTATAGGTTTGCCCTGAACCCGAAGTTCCTTTCTTGTCTGCCTTCCCTGCTAGGGACACTTGTGCGTTTTTGTGTCTCAGAGCCCTGGGTTGTCCCTTCCTCAGATTTTCATTGGGAATTTATCCCATGGCCCTCAGGTCTTCACAGCTCTGTCTTGTGATGTGGTTAATATGAGCCAGTCCCCCTGGCTCTGGCCCCCTGTACAGAATAGAGGCTCAAACCAGAACCTTGATGAGCTTCCAAGACAGTGAATCCTATGGATCCCTTTGAACTGATTAACTAACTCTTCTATTGGAGGCCAAGGAAATCCTTTAAAAATAAGATTTGGAAAGACTACTTCATGGATTGAACCTCACTCTCCAAACAGCTGGCCGTGTTTAGGTCCTGAGACACAATGGGGATTGGGATACAAGCAGCCAGGGCTCCCACACAAAGGGGTGGCCGGGTGTGGTGGAATGAGCAGGGTTCAGGAAGGCCTGCAGAGCCTCAGAGGGCAGAGCTTATTCTTTACTTGTTTTTAAAAATGGACTTGCTGCTTTGGCCGAGAGTTTGGCTAAAAAGCTCTGGCAGACAGATTACGCTAATGCATGCGTTTCCTGAACTGCTCTATTGTATGCTCAGAAATGAATATAAAGATGCTAGTAGTAGATGAATTAAGCTTACAGTGAACAGCCATCTCAGTGTCAAGAAATATCTCTTTTAAGGATCCACGTTCAGATTTTCATGTTAGTGACAAAGACGCCAGGAGCTCTGCTATGGAAGTTGGAAAGAAAAGCATTTCTTTCATGGAGACTACTTCTCAGTCTCAGCCATGGGTGGGCATGGCTGTAGGAATAGGAAAAAATGAAATTCCTTTTATAGACCATCAACCAGTTAATACCTGGGAATGCGGCAGTATTTCATGTCTCATCATGCTCTAAACACACCATGTATTTAAACTTGGTCTCTACGAACTGCAGTAAAAGTACCAAGGACCTTATTAGAAATTTACAGCTTTAAAAAAGCAGTGAGCAAACACTTCAATATAAATTCAGTTTTGTGTTCCATGCCTTAGGCCAGTTTAGAATGTTGAAAAAGGTTTAAAAGGTGGGAAATCAGCCTTTTGAAGAAAGAGAAGTGAGTCTATAGATAGAAAATCTAAAACCAGTCCTAGGCATATAAAAGGATAATGTATTTACCAAATAAAGAAGGAAAGTGAATGTGGCAATGTGGCAAATTTCCCCTATTCTGTAGGACTCGTGTAGGACTACAGGAGCACTTGATGATTACTTAAAGTAATGAGTGTCATAATCCGGAATCTAGAACATATTTAGAAAATACTAATGTATTTAGTAGAACTATAAGTCATCAGTAAATTCACCAAAAAAATTCAGATGTATTCATTTCTTCATAAGACTAAATAGAATGGAACATACTTTTAATTGTCTCATTTAAACACACACATAAAAAAGGTCTGAAGAAAGTTAATGCATGACTTTGTCATAGTACCCAAAGTAAGATATGGAAAATCTGAAAGAATAAAGTTAGTTATCTATTTTCTAGTTGTTTCTGATACTATTTATAACATTCTATCCTAATAATTTTACATAGTTGTATACATTACAGAACCATAATATAAAATGCTGTGGGTATATATCCAAATTTCCTATCTCCTTGCTGTATTGTCCGGATGTTTCTGAACCAACAATGCACAAGGGCAGCCCTGCTTTACCAGTAGCAGATTCACAAGAGATATCAATTAAAACAATAATCTACCTTTGCTCAAAGAAGGTGCCCTGTCCCTTGGTTGAGTGAGATCTTTCCAGTCTTTATGTTTTCCACAGATGTGAGCACTTCTGATTTTGACATCAGAGTTGATGCACAACAACTAGTGCCAACATCATGTTATCAGTATGGTTTTCTGCTTTATCCGAGAATGTTTGCTAGCAGTGAGGAGCAGGCATGGGGAAAGACGACCACTGCCCTTGTAGACTATGAGCAAACCAGTGCCTTGGGAGAGCAGTAGCCCTTGAAACATGCTATTTATTTAAACCTGATCTGTACTGATTGCCAGCAAAAAGTGCCCATGATCCAATTAGAATTTATAGCTTTAAAAAGTCACAGAGTGAGCACAAAAATACACAAAATTCCAATTAGGATACAGACTTACAGCCTGTTATCATGAAACAGAAGAAGCTAACTGGAGCTTCAAAGGTATCGTTCAATCTATCTGTTAATCCAAAATTATTTCTTGAGAGCTGGCTATGGACCCGACACGAGATAAGTACTCTTGAGAGCAGGGGTGGAAGGCAGGTTAAAAATTTCATTAGAGGACATTTTTCCTGGCATCAAAAATAATGTCATCAAATGAAAGGAGACGAGGCAAGACATGCCAGGTGGCGTGTTCTGATCAGGGCTCTTGCCTTTGGAGAAAGCAGAAGTCACTGATGACCGAAAGAGGGGAGGGTTCTGGACCAGAGGAGGGATAAGTCCTTGAAAGGGAGTGACATGGCTCATCAGAGAGAGGAAGACAGTAGAGGCCGGCATGCCTGTGAAAGAAGCAGAGCAGAGGGCAGGAGGAAGATAGTGGTGAAAGCCGATAACTATTTACTAGGATTGGTTTTCCTGCTGTGTCTTCAATGCATTAGCTATGTGAGAAGAGTGCGATTATTCCAACTTTACAAGTATGAAAAACGAGGCTCAGGAATCACAGCAACTTGGCCAGAGCCGCACAGCAGAAATGAGCAGAGTCGGGCTGAGAATTGGTCACTTTCCCCTGCTCCCATTCATCATCTGACTCTGTTTTATTGCACACCACCCACATCAGGTATAAACAAACACCAACCCCTAGGAGTTTCTGTGAGTTGTTCCTGGGCTGGGAGAAACCCCTCTTCTGGGGGTAAGTTCTGGAGATTCAAACTTTCTCTACACTTCATAATCCACGGCCTATTTCAATAAGACATTTTTCCAACTGCTTTGCAGTTTATCCAAGAGTGAAATATTTTAAGGGCTGCAAAGGATCATGTTTGTGGTCTTATTGACACATGCTTGAAAATCTACCATTGATGACACAAGTAATACTATTGTTAATGAGGAAGGAACCAGAACTATGTCTGGAAAAAAAAAATGCCTCTTGCTAGAACTAACGGCTACCACCAGTCAGGAAGCTTATTTTTCTGGTCCTGGTCCTAAATCCACCCCTTTACCCTACACTGGTCATTTCTCCCATAAACATTTATTCAACTATTATTATACAGAAGTGACATTAAACTGTATACATTTTAAACAATACTTGCTAAAGTTGGTATTATTCACTTGTTCAAAAATTTTTAGCATATTCTGTTACATAAATACTGATTTATAAAGTATACACAAGAACTGTTGTTCTTGTGTACACACACTATAAAACAGACACAAAACATAAGCTATTGCAAAGAATAGTATAGATGATAACTCTGAATAGAATTCTACTATTTTCCGGTCACATTCCAATGGATCATCTTGTGAATGCCCTGAGTGTGTATAGCCCACTTATAAGAAACCTGAAATAGTTAAAAAAGCAATGATAAACTTATTAAGTACTGGAAAAAGTCATGTCAATTGTGAAATTGTGTTGACCAGACATTTAAACTGAGCATTTGCTTGAATTGCACTAGCATATTTTAATGGATTTTATCTAACTGACTACACAAAAAATAAAATCATAATGAGGGCAAGAACCTGCTCTGTCCTTACTCATCAATGAATAATCCACTAGTGGGGGGCTTGGTCTGGGGCAGGACTGGGTTATTTCCTGAATGATAAATGAATTCGTGCATACATAAGAGAGAGGTGAGTCCAAGTGGCATAGGCCAATGAGGTGGTCCTGCTCTATTTAGTAGAATTTATTTTCTTTTTTTCTTTATAATTTTTTTTTTATTTATTTATGATAGTCATACAGAGAGAGAGAGAGAGAGAGGCAGAGACACAGGCAGAGGGAGAAGCAGGCTCCACGCACCGGGAGCTCAATGTGGGATTCGATCCCGGGTCTCCAGGATCGCGCCCTGGGCCAAAGGCAGGCGCCAAACCGCTGCGCCACCCAGGGATCCCAGAATTTATTTTTTTAACCAACACTTAGTTATCACTATTACTAACCCAGAAACTCGATGACATCCGATACTCCTGATGCACTTTTTTGAGGCTAAGCCATAGAAACTGGGCAAATAAATACAATTTTGGATAAGCCATCAGGGTGCTAAATTTAACGAGCACTAATAGTGGTAAAATCTACTATTTCTTTGTTATGATTGGTATTACCTAGCTGACTTAGTTGCTAAGCCTTAAATCTGTGACTGCTAATACTACATTTATTGGCATCTTGTGAAAAGTAAATACTTTGTTGAGTCCAAAGAATATTATAAATAACTCCTCCTTTTGATTCTTAAACGTTTTGAACAATTTTAGAGGGATAACAGAAGATGGAAATATTTCCTTCCTGAATTTGTCTGTTTCTCTAATTCCTCATTAAACACTGAGATTAAGCAAGATGTAGTCCCTTAACATTTTAGGTCATGTAGTTGTTGAAGAAGTCCAAAAATACATGTCTTCGAATGGTGAAGTTGATATAGCTCAAGTAACAGAAATATTCACTCAAGCACAATGGCTTCATAATTCAAAATAAGGCAAACAGTCAAGATAAAAGATAGGGTTTTTTAATTCCTCCCTAAAACATTTCCTAAGACAATTTTTAATTGAGTGTTCTTTTGTCCCATACTTTCCATGATCTGATCCTGTAGGTTAGTGAAATATAAGGCATTTACTCTTCTCCGTGTTGTGTATGTCACAGAGAAAAATCAACCACACTATTCATAGAGTTGAGAATACGAATATAGGTTAATGGACCCTTTCTACTCACCCTGAAAATGTTGTGCTTCAGAACGTAGGAATCTGGGACAAGAAGACATCTTGTTCTCACTTCCACAGATACAGACACAGTACAGTAGTTTTGAGGCAGGTGGACCACTCTTAGTACATATGTCTTGTCTTATCCAGGGATTAGCATCATATTGGAAACATGTTTTTAATACAGAATAATGCCTTGCTTAAGGTAATACAATATTCACTATTACTGAAAACTATAATTAATGGAATTCATTGGAATAATAAAATTGCTAGTAACCATGGGGGGTGCAGCCTCAGAGCAGAGGGTTGATTATTACATATTGTTCCGAATGAAGAGGGCAGCACCATTCAGAGTAAAGCCTGGCAGAAAGTCTATAACTGTATCGGAATATGTCTAAATTAAATTAAGAAAGTACTTTTTCAAACCATTATGTAGACTTCTATCAGAAGATCTGGATATTTAAATTGAAGAATTTTTTGTATTGAGAATGAATGTCCATATGCATCAATAAAACATAAATCATTGCACATACAAATGACATTTCTATATTTGAATATTAGTTGTATATTAGTAGTCCAAAGCAAGGCTGGTTGATAAAAAGCTCACGAAGTTTGTGTCCTGACAATGCCTTAAAACTTAAAACTAGCAGTTAGCTTCCTTAGAGTGTTTTGCTGTGCTGATGACGATAGCCCCTAAAACAATGATTAATCATCTAATAAATTGGTTTTATTTGGTTTCAAATAATAAGGCTTAAAGATCATTTTAAATCAAGAGTAATGATAAAGCTTTGTAGCTTATTGCTGATAGTGATTTTTAATGTGATTTTAATTAATAAATTAATTTTGTAGCTTATTGCTGATAGTGATTTTTAATGTGATTTTAATTAATAAATTAATTTTTAAAAATATTTTATTTATTTATTTGAGAGAGAGAGAAGATGAAGATAGAAGAAGAAGAAGAAGAAGAAGAAGAAGAAGAAGAAGAAGAAGAAGAAAAAGAAGAAGAAGAAGTAGTAGTAGTAGTAGTAGTAGTAGTACAGGGAGGGGCAGGGGCAAAGGGAGAAGCAGACGCCCTGCTTAGCAGGGAGCCCAATGTGGGGCTCAGTCCCAGGACCCTGGGATCATGATCTGAGCCAAAGGTGGATGTTTAAGTGACTAAGCCACCCAGGCGCCCCTAAAATGTGATTTTTAATACACAAACCCCACTTGTTTGACTTGTTTGGTTTTTAGTTATTCACAGTTTATCACTATGTAAGTGAGAGAATCTGTTAACTGATGAATCCACATTCTTTATGTTCTCAGTGGGGGGAAAAAAGCAACAAGAACAAATGGAGATAAAATATAACAACATGGCAAGATCAAAATGGGGAGTTTCAGGTGACAAATAAAACTTAAATGCCGCCAACAATGGAGATGGGGGTGGGGAGAGGACAGTCACGTGTGTAAATGGAATACTTGGAGCCCAACAATGGGCTTGAACTCAGTGACCCTGAGATCGAGATGGGAGCTGAGATCAAGAGTCAGACACTTAACTGACTGAGCCACCCAGGAGCCCCTAGAATACATTTTAAAATACCTATTCTGAAACCCCAACAACGAAGTTAACTTCTCATTCAACTCCATTACACAGAGATACTAAAAAATAAAATAAAATCAAAGGGACATCCTCATCTTATACTTTCACTACATGCACACACACACACACACACACACATTTTCTTTACATTTGGCCAAATATCATTACCACATCAAGGGGAAAAAAACACCACCTGCCTGCTCCCCTTACACTGCAACTAGAGCTGAGCTATTCCTTCCACATTAAAACAAAAGCCAACCAAACAAGAAAACCCAAAACTTTACTTTCCACATCCATGAACACTCCTTACATTTTTTTCCCCTGAGTAGAACTAGGATTCTAATAGTCTTTACGTAATTTAGTACCCTTTGTAAAAGTTTCTCACTTGAAGGTCAGTGAGCTGGGAGGAAAGTGATTTATTGCAGTGAGTGCCTGGGATTTAAACCCATACTACATGCCACTACTGATGTCACCCAGCACCCAGAGGAGAGACCGGAGGGAAGACTCTGAGTAAGTTGTATATTATCAGATGAAGAAATCAGAAAACTCTTGCAAAAATCTAGTTTGGTTTCAGTCATGGGGATAAAAGGTCTGACACAGAGGATGTAGTCAACTATTGGTGACACATGGTAAATGTACTTGTGAGCACAGCATAAGGTTTAGATTTGTCCAATCACTAAGTTGTACATCTGAAACTCAGATAACATTGTGTGTCCACTGTAGTTCAACTAAAAAATAAATAAATAATAAAGAGTTCATAATGTGGGAGACATTGTGCCAGGCAGCTAAAATATATATTTTCTCATTAAATATATATATATATACATATATATGTATATATATATATATATATATATAGAGAGAGAGAGAGAGAGAGTTTGATTTTATTGGTTAAAATTTGTGGTCCTCCCCATTATTTAAAACTAGATTCAGCTAGAAAATGTCTTTTCCATTGTCTATTACATGAGCAAAATAATGTTAATTACATACTTATTGGAATGCATAAAACATTTAGATGGAAATTGCTTCTTTCACAGTGAGAATTAGCCAGTAGCCTGTTTCTTTCACATAGTACTCATGTAAGAAGCCACTCAGCAAGGTTTCTCATTCACTGTGTGTGGAGTAAAGTGAGTGAGTAACAAAATACGAGACCTGAGGCTTGCATTTTGTAGATCTACCATCTAAAAAATGTTAACATCCATTTCATGATTTTTCTTAATCACTATCAATCTGAAACAACAGAATGAAGTTGACAGGTTGAGGAAATCAAAGATGATAGGCAAGAACACATAGCATCTATTATGTGCCAGAAAATGTTGGGAGAAGTATCATATGTAGTAGTTCATTTGATCCTCACAGCAAACCTCTGCAGTAAATAACAATATCTACCTCTTTTCTTGTGGGTATGAAAAATGAGGCCCAGAAAGTTCACATTCCTGCTCGAAGCAACCAAGCTAAGCCAGAAATTAGAACCCAGACTATTTTCAGACCCCAGGGACCCAGGCACTTGGCTGGCTATGTGGCCTCTGCCATTTGGCTACATGGCATCTGTGAAGACTAGATATTTTCTGTTCACTAAGTAGGTGGTTCATTTGTCACTATATATATATATATATATATATATATATATATATATATATGGTATGTAGACATTTCTGTGTTCTGTGTTCTATTATTTCAGGAGATTTCTCTTTGGCAAAATAAAAAGTATAGACTGAACACCTCAACACATCATCAGAGCTGCGTGGGAAATTCCTTGAGGCCTGACACTGTGCATCTGCAATCATTCTCTTCCTGTTTAAGTCAAAGTCCTAATCCTTTTCTACATATCTCCCATCTTGCAATACAGATATTGTGTACTTACATAGACCTTCACTTTTGTGTGCAATTTGCCCCAATATTCTTTGTAGGAAAAAAGCATGGCCATCCTTAGTTACCCCTCAGATGACCACTACAGATACCTCTCAATCCTGCAGTTCTCACTGTTGTGAATCACATGATACCGGCTTTGTGGTTGCCTTAATTTCTCCTTTGACAATGGTAAAGCAGTTTGTCATCTACTGGACTCGTCATTGGGGCAATATTTTTTCTGACACATGTAGAAAGCCCTCCATGTCTAGCACTGTGCCTTGATCATCTATGAAGATTTATTGAATGGGTTTGATTATTGCAAGCTGCTAAAGATTTTCAAGACACAAAATGTGTAAAACTCCTAAGGAAAGTATTTGGTAAACACCATGTCTGTAGAGGGCTTTTAAACATCAAAATGGTGATTACGAATGAATTCAGACCTTCTGATCAACTATTCTCAGTAATTACTTAAAGTTAAAATTCTAGCAAACTGCCTTTCTGAAACATCTTCATTACATCATTCAAGACTGCATAGTACTAGTGATTTTCATGTCTTGATAAACAAGAAAGTAGGTATGGTTAAAACAATCACACACTCCCCCATATATTCCAGTTTTAAAAGATGAGATTGACAATATAGTGAAGAAGAAAACATAATGGAGAAATAGATTCCTTCCCATGAGACAGAGCCACGGGAAGCTGTGAGCCATGGCTTTTATTACTTGGTATACATTGAAGAAGTGCATTTATTTGCACTTAGCTTATTTACTTGAGCTTCCATGGGTAATACCAACCTCATAGGATTGTAGGAAAGATAAAATAATCATATATACGTAAGGAAAGTCAAATCCAATAGGACTTTGCCAATAGTATGTGCTGGCAAAATCCCATATTTCAAAATGTGAGTGCTACACATGCTGGTAGAATAGTGAGTTGTCTATGGACTTTCTCCTTCCACCAACACGTGCTAAGTATGTGAGAAGCATAGACCAGATACACTGGTAAGAGGAATGGTACCATAATCGAACAGTTTGTATTTTGGGCTAATTTAGATGAACAGTGATATCCATGAAGGTGAATCTTAAGCCTAATGGCAGCCCAACCTATCCTAGCCTGTTTGAAAATATGCAATATAGGTAATGAGGCAGCATGGAATTATGAACATAGCTCTTATAATTATATTGAAATGATCTCTTTGTTGCCAGATTGGGAGTCTAATTCAGAGAAATCAGATCATCAAACATCACTTGTGTGATCTTATGCATCTCAAAGGGGGTAGAACGGAGGGAAGAATTCAGTGTCAGGAGAGTAGGGAGAGAAGGGAAAGCAGGCGAGAAAAAGACCATTGAGTCACCGCGGGGAAAAGAGGCCTAGAGGTTAAATGTATACTTCTGTTGGAAAGGCAAAGCAATGGCCTAAGCCATGCAATATGCTCTGTGGTCAAGTTCATCTCAAACATATGCCACCAAGAATTTGGTCCTTTGGAGTCATTTGTATTGTTATTTGGAACAACATCAACACACACAGTAATATAAGGGTAATACACAAGTTGAAGGATTTTGAAGACTCTTGGCTGATGATGTTTCTGCTTGATTCCCTAAAAAAAAAAAAAAAAAAAAAAAAAAAAAAACCTCCATTTTAATTATGATGATTCTCTTCTGAAAAATTGATTATCTTCTGTGGTTCAAGCCAACCCTCTTCTTAGAAGCTATGTCATGTGAATGTTTTATAGTATTTCCTAATGTTGTCTTGCTTTTAGCTTCCAGTATAAAACTATTGGAAGAGCCAGAGATGTGTCAGATGAAATATAAGCCGTCTTTTAGACACAGGTACTCAACTATTTGGAAGTAATAGTAAACCTAGGTGGGCAAATTCATTTTGGATTTCACTTTAAAAAACATTTAATGAGGATATACATCATGGGAAATACATGCTAATCTAACATCAGTACCAATTATGATGATGGGGATGACAGGCTGCTGGAGAAAGACATTCTCTCTCTGAGGAGAGGGAGTTTTCATTCTGTCAGCCCTTGATAAAGACAGAGTGAGGATCATTTCTCATGTTGGGGACTGAGCAACACCTGCAGCATAACTAGGTATTCAAAATCTGTTTGTATTTTAAAAATGCTTTATATAACTGTTATTATGCATCAAAGAATGCCTTTGGCTCAGCTACTAACCTTTGCACGGCATTGTTCAAGAGAGCGGGACGAGGGGTCAACAGGAGATTCAGAGTGCCTGAGAAATCTGGAGGAAAGCCTGTTTACCAAGAGAAAGCAAAGCTTCGACAGAAAAAGCAGCACGACAGACCCACGAACATTTATATTTTTGTTCTTGGTGTTAAATCAATTCCCCTCTCTACACCCTGACTCAGGGAGCAGAGATCATTAAGAACACATTTAAGTGCTTAATTGGGTTTTGAAGGAGGTTTCTCCATTAACATTAATTAAAGTCTCCCTGGGCTCGAGAAAGCTCATTTGCCAGGTAGGGGTTTTCCACGTTCACTTATGTTCTCATTGCTGTCTCAGCGAAACTATTTTTCTTGCCTCGGATTCCAAACTAAGCTTCAAGTGTGTGCAAGAAAAAAGGAAAGGCAGAGGAGCCCTGTGCCATGCTGTGACAGAAGATTTGCCACGTTATAGAGAAGTCTTTTCTCCTAGGATTTTGCCCTTGAGAAGAAAGACCATTTGAATTATTACAAAATAATGTGTGTGAGTTGCTGCTGACTGAGTGCAGTTAACTTGACAAAGAGATGCCACCGTTATCTTTATCAACAGAAGCACTTCTGAATTAAAATTATTATTTCAAGTATATGTTCATCTTAGTAAGTGAAGCCAAAAGAAACTCTTAATATTCAAGCATTTTGATCTGCAAAAATGACACGTTCATATGGTTCAATCTAATAAACTCCAGATTTTGTACTTGGAGAGAAACTATACTTACAAAATGTTCTCACCTTCATCTCTATATGCCCTTGAATTTCAAAAGCATTTCCATATCTATGCACATGGACCAAAAGCACAAAATAAGGTCAGCAACTTTATCTTTGATTGTCTGTTGGGGTGGAAAAGACTTTAAGTATTTTTGTGTGTGAATATATCGGCATTATTGTATTTACTTCCATACCCCATGTCTTCTCTTTGGGTTATTTCCCCCCTTGAATATGTAAGAAACAGTAGAATTAAGTAGGAAAATTATAAACTCCAAGATAATAAATATTTATTGCCTGTCTAGTAGGTATTGTTAGGAACACAAAGAAGACAAGATGTGGAAAAGTGGAAGAAAACCCAAAAAGAGAAGGTAAAAGAGAAAGGCAGCCACCCAGCCAGCCAGGCTGGGCGGTGGAGAACAGGACCCCTGGGGGTGCCTTAGATGTCCACAAGCCAGGGATGGCTGTGGGCTGTTCTAGATTCAAGGGTTTTCAACTTACCAAATGGAAGCTCAGTAGCATGTATCTTGAAATGGAAAATTGGCAAATAGAGGTTTTTTTTTTAAGATTTTATTTATTTATTCATGAGAAAGAGAGACACACACACACACAGAGACAGAGAGACAGAGAGGCAGAAGACACAGGCAGAGGGAGAAGCAGGCTCCATGCAGGGAGCCTGACTTGGGACTCAATCTCGGGTCTCCAGGATCAGGCCCTGGGCCGAAGGCGGCACTAAACCGCTGAGCCACCCGGGCTGCCCGCAAATAGAGTTTTTATAGAAAATGTTTGCCCAGGACAAGGTAAGAAAGGGAAAAGAAGGAATATGAGATCCAAGACCATACACATACCAATGACATACAAACCTTTACACAAAAAGGTTCACATCTCCTCATTTAGTTGCATATTTTTGTCCATGTTATCTCAAATGTCTTCTACAGTAGTAATGATTTTAAATGTTACGTAAGTACAATTCATTAGACAGTAATGTCTTCCAGATGGTGGCTCTTTTAACGGTTCATATAATCCGTGTTTTCCCCCCTATGTTGAGAAGAATTTTGCATATTGGCAGTTGCCTTAATTTCAGACTAGAATTTCCTTTACACAGAAAAGTGCCACATTAAAAAAAAAAAAAATGAACCGTATTTTTCACCTTTTTTTTTTCTCAGCATTGCTATCAATCAACTACAATTTGGCCTTAATGGTAGCTCTTCATTAAAGCCTTTGGACTATAATATACAAAAAAGCAGTTTTTGAGCTGTGCAAAAATTTCTTTGCCCTCAAGAGAAAGCTGTTAATTTTTGTAATTTTGAGTCCCAAACTGATTTGTGCTTTTTTTTTTTTTTTAAGATTTTTATTTATTTATTCATGAGAGACACAGAGGAGAAAGAGAGAGGCAGAGACACAGGCAGAGGGAGGAGTAGGCTCCATGCAGGGAGCCAGACATGGGACTCGATCCCCCGTCTCCAGGATCACGCCCTGGACTGAAGGCAGCGCTAAACCGCTGGGCCACTGGGACTGCCCTGATTTGTGCATTTAAAGAACAACCCCAAACCATATGATAATGGTTTCAAGGTCAAAGAGAAGAACTGAAAATATTAGCTACCCTTCAAAAATCTTTTAAATCTTCTGCTTCACTGGTGACTACACACAGCATCCTTTGCAGCAGAGAAGTTTTGATGTTTCATCTCATGTGAAAGTAGTCCAACATTTTTAAGTAATTTTAATCTATTTCCTTTTATTTTCCAATAATAGAGTTCAAAATGGTTGGGTGTAAAGAAGTATGTCAGGACAACTATGAAAGTTAGGGCACTTAGAATGAGCAAGCTTGATCAAGCACTTTGATCTAAATTTAAACATTTACAATTAAGGCCTGGGAAGAATGGAGAGACAAGGACGTCAGTCCTACAAATCATGGTCATTTCCTTTTTCATAGTCACCATTTACGTAAGCCCTTGGAGATAAAGCCAGGGTAATTAGGTGGGGAAGGGCATGCCCTATTATTCCTGCCTGACATCCACATCAGAGATGAACAAATGAAGAGTTCCAAATAAGGGAAACAATAGAGCTCATCAAGGAGGCTGTCCAATACTGGAAAGACCATCCCCGAGTGTAGTCATCTTGATTATCTAAATCATCTTCGACATCATAGAGAGTAGAAGAGATCTCAACTATGGGAGAACAGGGAAACATAGATGGGATCTCACAGAGGCCTTCCAGCTCTAAGCTTCTATGCTCTTTCACTCAGCACAGACAACAGAGCTAGAAATCAACTGAATGCATCGCCCTAATCACAATCCTTTGAGAAGAGACACAAAGGGGCTCTTCTTCACAATACCGACCAAATTGATAAGCTCAAATTGCTAGATATGTACTTAAAATTTAGGAAATTTCATCATTTTAATAATATTTCTCACTTCACTAGTGACATCGGTGGAAATGATGAGGCTAGATGGAGCACTCAGAGAGAGAGAGTGAGAGAGAGAGAGAGAGCTAAAACCCCATGCAAAAAGACTGTGCATAGCTCCTGGAAAAACTAACAAAAGAGACAATATAAAGAGCCTACATTTTTTTGAGCACTTGCTCCTTTTAAGTTATTGTTCTAGATACTTGGTATGATGAGACTGTCATCATCCAAATAATTCCAGGCATGAGGTACTGTCACAGCTCCATCTTTACAGGTGAAAGAATTGAGACACAGAGAAGTAACCTGCTTAAGATCACATACACAGGTGATTGGAGTTGGAGTAAGACTCAGAGCTCTAACAGACTAGCTTCAGAATCTGCGTTCTTCTTTGCTCAACACACTGCTTCTCTTCTGGAGATTGTTTTAAGTTCAAAGGAAAGCTTTTTGGTTCTATGCCCCTGAGAATTGATATAAAACAATAAACATGGTTAAGCTGAAAAGGGATGTACTGTAATGCTGAAAATTGAGTAATGCAAATGTAAAGACAGAGATTCCTCTCCATGTCTTAGTTTGAAACCTCATCTCAGGAAGATCGAGTGGAGCAGGAAGAGACATAGAAGTAAGTGCCCCCCAGCAAAAGACCACAGCAAGAGGGATGAGAGTCACCTCCAACTAGCAGTAGTAGCTTTTTCTAGGGAGAAAGGATTACAAGTTAGAACAAGAAGCATCTGGAGTTCGCTATAGCAGAAAACAACTTACCACGTAGGAGAAGGCACAGGGGTACAGCATTCACAGCCTAGAGTGTGGGCCCACTAATCCTCAACCCATTTTAATCCTCAGGAGATCTTGAGTGAAAAGACCTTTTTGGGCATTGAAATAGATATCTGAGGGGAAAACATCCCCAACAGACAATCGCAGCCAAAATTTGGGAACAGTAAAAAGGACAAAAATACATGTAAGTGGTTTGCTTACAGACTTACGAAGGCGTATTTCTGTCTGGCTCTGCTGCGTATTACATAAGCAGGTCTTAGGCAGGAAGAGCAGAACAACAATCAATACCAGCTAAATTGAATTCAGTGCCTGAACAACTACATTTACCACACAAGGCCAGAAAAAGAGAGAGAGAGGAAGAGAGAGAGATTTAAATAACACACACACAAAGTGCTGTTTATTCCTAATATAAGTTATCAAATAATGAGGTGAACAATAATTTTCTCCCCTGACATTTAAAAATATTTTATTAATGAAATGTAATTATAGCAACATAGCCTTCATTTTAGAAACAACTTTTGCATCCCACCATGTGCCCAAGGAAAGCAGAATTTCTTCTGTTCCTTTTTCTTGAAAGCTTTTGTCTAAAAATTATTTGCCATTTAAAAGGCATGCTTTTTTAAAAGTCAACAGAAAATTGACTGTGAAGGTATTTCATATGCAAAAATGAGTCAAATAATCATAATTGGAGAGAGTATCATTCATAAAATATGCACAAGGCAGCTAACAAGTCACTTTTAAAAGTTATTCATTCTCAAGCTAAACAAAAAATCATACCCTGATTAAGAATATGTACAGTATATTTGTAAAATGACAAAGAATAAGAGTTTTAGATGTATTATTCTCATATCACATGAATGTATTCTGTTATACATTCCTTTTATTATATTGCTATTCAAATTCCTGCATTACTGTAAAAATTATATGAGAAATAGAACGGCAATAGAAATAAAGAAGTGTGCTGCTGAAAAATCTTTACTTTTGCAATAGTACAAACTGACTATGGTTTCCAGTAATCCGAGTGTCAAACAAGAAATTAACTATTAGGGCCAATGTTCTATTTTAAATAAATCCAGCACCATTCGGTGGAGATTTTTGAATCAACATCTTATTCCAAACACTCTCTACCTTTCTTCCTTATATCTTTAAACAAAGAAAATTTGTATCTGGTGGAACTCAACTGGCAAGGAGGACTTTCCCCAAAGCTTCGGTGAGCCCCATCTTGCTAGGGAAACCGGGTGACTGGCTGTGCCTGCATCTTCAGACATAAGACAACACCACCTGTGTGGCGGAGTCTGTGCCAACTGTGACCTGATTACCCTTTCACAAGAGGGAACGTGTCCTTGAGGTGGCAGGATTTTGTGTTCTCTGCTTTAATGAGGATGCCATTTTTATAAACATCAAAGACAGGCCGGACAGCCAGCCTGGGAGGCCTGAGAGGTTCTGTGAGCCGAACCTGTGCTCAGCAGCGTCCTGGGTCACATGGAAAAGTAGCAGAACAGGCTCCTCCAAGATCATCTGTTCTCCTTCACCGAAGGCTATTTGGCCTTGCCAAGAGCAATCTCAGGTGACTTCGCCCGAGTCTCTACTACTGTTTCCAGGTATAAGCTCAGCTTAAAAAAAAAAGCACAAAAGCTCTGCTACTGCTTTACTTTATAATTTTTAAATGCCTTCCAACATGGTTATTCTTAAAAACTGGTTTATGACTTCTCTATTTTGGGTAATTAGTTTGATTGACACCCAGTATCCCCTCCTTAGACATCAGACAGACTTGATGACATGACAACCCCAATGCTCTGCTTTCTTGAATGCTAACAAGCTATGGTGCTGCTCCCATACCCCACACCTCCTTCCTTTCTGCTTCCTTCATCCTGATGAGCCTCAGAGCCAATTAATCCCATGCAGCTTTCCTCTGAAACAGAGGCTCAAAACTCTCCATAAATAGTCACCTTTTCTTTTTCACATTCTCTTCCTGTAGGGTTTTGTGTTTAACTCCTTTAAGGGATTAACATACCACTATATCATTCATTATTTTATAACTTAGTAGAAATCTTATTACAAATCAATAAAACAGTTAATATTTACTAACAAAGTATACCACCTTCCTACTATTTGAATGATCCCTGAAAGTAGTTTATATATATATGTATATATATAAACTATATAAATATATATAGTTTATATATATATGTATATATATAAACTATATAAATATATATAGTTTATATATATATATATTTTAAAACTATATATATAGTTTTATATATATATACTATATATATATATATAGTTTTATATATATATACTATATATATATATATATAAAGATTTTATTTATTTATTCATGAGAGACACAGAGGGAGAGGCAAAAACATAGGCAGAGGGAGAAGCAGACTCCCTGCAGGGATACTGATGCAGAACTCGATCCCAGGACCCTGGGACCACAACCTGAGTGGAAGGCAGACACTCAACCACTGAGCCCTCCAGGTGCCCCTAGTTGTTACATATTGACTAATAATTCCATCTATTAACATTTTTTGGCTGCCTGAAGAGTAACATAAAAAGAATCCAAGTTTTGGAACACATACTTTTTTAAAAAGTCATTGCATCCAGTAAAATGCAATTTGTTTTTATGACCCAAAGGAACATCATTTTCTTTTTTTTTTTTTTAATTTTTATTTATTTATGATAGTCACACAGAGAGAGAGAGAGGCAGAGACACAGGCAGAGGGAGAAGCAGGCTCCATGCACCAGGAGCCTGACGTGGGATTCGATCCCGGGTCTCCAGGATCGCGCCCTGGGCCAAAGGCAGGCGCCAAACCGCTGCGCCACCCAGGGATCCCAGGAACATCATTTTCAAGAACACTTCTAATCCAATGGTTTTCAAAGAATTATGATAGAATCATATAAACTATAGAGATTGATATTATTCTACTCTGTTCAATTACTGCTTAGTGTGGGTCTACATTTCAAAAGGCATTGGTTATTATTACTGTCTCCCACATTTTGAAGACACGTGAAGGAGTTTTCTGCACTTGTAAATATTATCATGGAGAATGATGTCATTTTACAAAGAGAAAATATTCCAAAAGAGAAAGCATATGACTCATACATGAATTCCTTCAATCACTATCTGCAAACAGTGCTTGGGAGCACTGTGCGGCGGGTACCCATGTCTGCTACCTCCTTTCTCCTCCTCCGAGCTCTGCCCCCATCCCATCTGCTTGGGATAATGGAGAAGACTGGGGATGACGAGGACTGGAGTCCCCAGGGCTTGTTATTGTTCAGTGTTCTCGGTTTCGGGCTGCAGTTTGTACCAGGTCACAGCATTTTGGTCTAGTGTCAGACATGCCATCTGCAAAAGGACACAGAGAAAGGAACGAGACAGGGATAAAGTCCAGTGAAGTATCACCATCTCTCAGGTTGGCAAGGCAGAAAGCCTCCACTTTTTCTGTGGAGAAGTCCGTTTCAAATGTTCCAGGGGAGCTGCATTTGACCAGAGGTCAGTCTCTTTCAATAACGTGCAAGGCTCTTGTCAGGATACAAAAGAAAATGTGGCACAGCCCAGAGATACCAGAACTGCAAACACCAGGGCTAGGCGAATAATATTTTCACTTTGAACACCGGAACACAAACATGAAGCCATGTGTTTCTCAATGTTACCCATCAAATTAGTGAACATACATTGCAAATCTCCTGTCCAATGGTTTAATTAAATTTGACCAATATAATTGGCCAATTACATTCCCGGGACATATTATATAATACTTCTCCCTCTGTTATTTTTCTGTCCTTGATTATTTTATGAGAAATTATTATAAACCCACACAAAATATAGAATTTGTGCATTATAAGTAATTTCAACTAGCAACCGAATTTGAAATCACAGAACTAGAAATATTTAATAATAAGAGGTGGAAATAGGTATAGGGAAAGTTAAACTCTGTAGATTGTGAGTTCTAGAACACACATTTAGACCATAAGTATGCAGAATGTTGAAGTTTTAAGTATGAAGAAAAGTATAAAAATATTTAGAAATATTCCGTGTCCTAACTTTGCTGCAGTCGTCTCAAGTAGATTCCCGGAAGACATACATATGATTAAGAAATAATGACATGCATGATACACACAGACACACACACTCAAACACACACACGTGACAGTAAAATCTCCCATAGGAGACGCACAGGATGAGCAAGTATATTATCTCCAATCGGGAGGATTATAAAACGTCGAGTAATAGTGTAAATAAGTGTACTAATAGTGTAAAATAAGATTTCTTTTCCAGGATAGAGTTGAACTTTGTATAAGAGGAATACTGTCTATTAAGTAAATGTAATTTGTTGCAAGCGTCAAGATTATAAAATAGAGAGCCGGCGTGGTACAATGTGACCTGTCTATGCTTTGAAATCACCACTTACTAACTGTGTGGCCTTAGACGAGTCATTTAGATCCTAAAAACTTATCTTCCTACCAGAATTAAGTGATGGGCACTTTCCATCATGTCCACTCAGTAAATGCCGTTTGAAGGATGAGAAGGACATGGGAGTCATGGCTTTTCTCTAAAATGGACAGCTGGTCGATGTGCCAGTGAGCAGACTGTCCAGGTTGAACACGATGGCCCTGTAGGCACCCTCTTGGTAGGGAATGGCTCCTGCCCCCAAGAAGCGCCAATAACTACCTACTTAGAACTGTAGGAACACATAAGGCCAGATGTGGGCAAGGGCAAGGTGCCTTCATGCCAGGAACTGATTCTGAGCTGAATCTGGGATGATGAGTAGATCTTAGCTCAGGGAATCAAGAAGGAAAGGGCTCTCCAGACAGATGGCACAGGAGCAACAATAAAGAGTCCTAGAACGATGTGCTTTTGCGTGGACAGAATATCAGCAATTTGCTGTCCTTGTAAATTGCAGGGCAGGCAGTGGCAGTGCAACCCAACAATCAGACGGAGAGGCTGAGCTTCTAAGTCCTTGTGAGAAACTTGGACTTGATCATATACCGGAAGATCGGATTTTAAGAAAGGGGGAGCTTTATGAAGAGATGTTTTACTTAGATTATGGCAGCAGCAGTATGGAGGATAGATTTAAGTGGGGCAAGATGCTAGCAAGAGAAACAAGTGACATGCAATATTCACAAGAAGTGATAAAAACCTGAGCTAGGGCAGTGGCATTGCAACGGAAAGGAGGAGATGCATTTGAGAATTTGTGGGATAAATAACACAGGACAAAGTGACTGATAGAACATAGAAGGCAAAAGGAACAACACAACTATTTAAAATTGAGCATTGTGTCAGTTCCCTGGGGTGACTGTAACAAAGGACCACAATCTGGGGGGCTTAACACAACAGAAATTCATTCTTTCACACCTCAGGAGACCGAAGCCCAAGACTCTGTGGAGGTGTTGGCAGAGTCATGGTTTCTGGAAGGCTCTATGGAGACTTCTCCATGTCTCTCTCCCAGCAGCTGGTGTCACTGGCAGCTGTACCCTCCACATTCTGCCTGTCATCACATGGCTTCCAGGGTATGTCTGTGTCCTCCCAAGGCAGCTTCCTCTTCTTCCAAGGCTGCTGGCCATATTGGATTAGGGCCCACCCGAATGACCTTGTCTTAGCTTGAGTATATCTACGAAGACCCAGTTTCCACATACAGCTGCATTCACAAGTGCTTAGGACTTCAACATATATTTTGGGGAGAGGGGACACAGTTCAACCTATAACAAGTACCAAATTCCTAGTTTAGCTAAGTTAGTGCCATTTATTCTAGGAGAGTATTAAAAGCTGGTTTGGGGAGGAAGACTATGAGTTTACACTATTCTAGAACTCAGGAGAGAGACTGGGGTTTAAGATACAAATCTAGGAGCTGTTGACACATGCAGTTATACACATTTTCCCAGGAAGAATGAAGGGAAAGAAGAATAGTAGCACAGGTCTTTGGGAGCAAATTCGTTGTGAAACAAGAGGAAAGCACCCTGGGGGGAATGGTTGGTGGTGAGCAGACAGCCTGGAGGGAGGCATTGTGGAGGCCAAAGGAGTCAGGTGATTTCTAAGTTTCTGAATTCAAGAGCTCTGTTAAGGTAGATCTGGTGAGGAGGTTAATTTTTTTTTCTTTTTTTTTCTTTTTTCTTTTTTTTTGAGGAGGTTAATTTTTGTTACTAGAAATGGAACTTAGGAGTCACTCTAAATCGAAATGGTTTCACAGGCTGAACTGTGTCTCCCCCAAATCCATATGCTGAAGCCATAACTCCCAGCACCTCAGAATGTGACTACGTTTGAAGAGCTCCCTTTAAAGTGGTAATGAAGTTAAAATGAGGTCAACAGGGTAGACCCTAATCCATTAGACAGCTGTCCTTATGAGACAAGGAAATGAGGACACAGAAACACACAGAGGGGAGACCATGTGAAGACATAGGCTAAAGATGGTCAACTAGCATTTGAGAGGAGAGGCCTGACCTTGAGGCCTCACTAACCCTGCCAATACCTTGATCTTGTACTTCAAGTTCTCAGAATTGTGAGAAAATAATTTCTGTTGTTTCAGCCACCGAGTCTGTGGTACGTTGTTATGGCAGCCTTAGCCATACAACCAATACAAATGCTTTCTACAAAAACATTTAATAGAAATAGTGCCTGCAGTAGGTGGAAATTAAGTAATATACTAAAATATCAACCTCAAGATAATGAGATTTCCATTCATTCACACAGTAATTGTTTCTGGGGTTCCAACTGTGCTACATAGTAGGAGAATTGTGCTCTACCTTGATGAAGTCAACAGTATCATAGGAAAACAGGCATTTAACAAGTTATTGACAAGTGTCACACTTATTTTTCAATATTGGGATGAACAATATGGAAACAGGAACGTGGCTGGGTGTTTTCATGCAGTTTCAGTTCTTCCTCCCAACCTTTAGGGGCTGATGGGTTGTGCTTCTGAGCACCTGACCTCCCGGGTTCCCAGGTCAGTGGTGCCATTTACTGTGTCCATGACTTTGGACAGGCTACTTTATTTCTCTCTCAGTCTGCTAAACTATGAAACAGAGATAACAATAATAATGGTGGGACTGTTATTAGATGAAAGGACTTCACCCCTACAGAGAATGTATTTAGTAAGTGCTCATCTATTACCATCTGTGTTAGGACAGGAGAAGGCTGAAATCCACAAAGATGAGGGCTCTTTCCTGAGACACCACGGGGTCTTAACAATCCCAGGTTCTTTCGAAAATACATGACAAGAACAACCTTAGCTGAGGTGGGAATCTGTACTCCATTTCTGTGTCAGAGCACATTTTTAAGAATTCGTGAGGCTATAAATCAGATTTTTTGGGTTAGGGCACAGTTTCAGAATTTAAGGTGTTTATGCTTTATCCAAAGAAGAAATTATTTGTCTAAAGATATCCTTTGCTTCACCTATTTTTTTAGGCTGAATTCAAAAGGAAAGGGAGTGTCAGAAGGCATCATAACATAGGAAATATGTTTCAGAATGGTTAATAGAAAATTGTCTTTCCCAAATCTTCTTCTGCTGGTGAACCACCAGGAGACCATGCCCACCCATGAGGGCAATTCCTGCTCCTCCGGGTGCCGTGGCCAGGGTGCATGGGGCTCCCCGCTGACCCCATCTTGCTTGAATTCATCTCCTTACGCACCATGACTTGTGCTCAACACAGAAATTCTTCATAGACGGCCCTTTATTTCACTAGCTATAAAAACATCAATCTCAATTGATTCAATTAGTGATGAATACATAATCTATGACTCATTAAGTGTGAAACTATAGGTTTTGATCCTCTCAGTAAGAGAGAAAATTTGTTTGTATACATAAACTGAATATTTATTCACAAACAATGGCAGCTTTGTTATGAACCCTTGCAGGGAAGGCACAAACTACAAAAATGCGTGCTTATGATGGCAATAAAGGAGAGCTGATCTACCTTTTACCTTGAAGCTTAAAAATCAACAGAAATGGGGGGCCCTGGGTGGCTCAGTGGTTGAGTGTTTGCCTTTGGCTCAGGTCGTGATCCTGGGGTCCTGGGATCAAGTGCCGCATCAGGCTCTCTGCAGGGATCCTGCTTCTTCCTCTGCCATTGTCTCTGCCTCTCTCTGTGTGTCTCATGAATAAATAAAGTCTTTTAAAATATATATCAACAGAAATGGTAGGAAAAGAAATTTTCAGAGTAACTTTCTGGGGCCAACCTGATTCCCTCAGAGTTTAATTAGAGTATAATGTTGCTCCAATACCATTCCTCCTCTATAGGATCATGTTATATTACCAAACACTCCTGATTTCACTTTTGTTTTTTCCTACTATAGCACAGGAGTAGAGCGCTGTCAGCACAACCAGAAACATAGGCATCATAACCTAACACCCCATGTGAAGACCACCCTCCCAGAAAAGCACCATTGGCGTCCTGGCTGATCATCATCCAGCGACAGTGTCTCCCACACATTGGGATGCGATCATAGAGAACCCCGGAACACTTTAATATTGGTTAGAAATAAACACCTGCCATTTTAGTAAGTGTAGTGAAGCCTACTTGATAAGAACATGAATTCTCTTCATGTAAGCTAGTAAGTAGCTAGTAAGTAGCTCTGCATCCAAGAGCACATTACTGAGCCTGTGCATGCCTCAGTTTCTCCCCAAGCAGTACGTTATGAATGAGACTGAGCTCATTGATTGGCCTTTGGGAGGATTTAATGATTAACATAAGAAAAGTCCTTCACACTGTTTGGCATCCAGTAGGCAACTTATTGTCATGTGGAAAGCCGACACATGTCCCTACTATTACTGAATGTCAGGCCCTATAAAAGTCATGCAATTATTCCAACACTCTGGTTTCTTTGCCTGTAAAATGGGACCATCTACGTCACAGGCATTACTGCCATCAGCAATGTGGAATCCCTAAAAGTGAAGTGCTGTGGAGCCAAGGTGAGCAGGGTTGGCCGGGAGCGGATCCCTCCTTTGTCACTTCTCTGCACACGACTTTCCCTGAGGCCACTGCAGTGAATCCAAACAGGTCCCTTGGCGGGCACACATGGGAGAGCCTGCTGACTCCGGTGGGTCTTGGGGCAACTCTCATCTTCCAATTAGCACTGCTCTTGAAAACCCTCTGAATTCTTAAACCCTTGGACAAACCAGACCATGGAGCCACTCATCCCTTTTTTAAAATTAGTTCAAATTGGCCTTGAGAGTCCATTTCCTGGCTGACACTCCCAGCTCAGAAAAGTAGATAAACACATCTTCAAAGAGGGTCTGGTAGGACCAGTGAATAATCCTCTCGATCAAAGACTTGCCGGCTCTGAGTGAGGAGCTGGCCTTCCTCTGCCCTGCCTCCTCTGCGCACTCCAGCCTGCAGCCCACTGTCCTCACTGTGTCCGCCTTGGAAGCTGCAGAGGACGAGAAGGACCCTTGCTGGGAACGTCCTTCGGTCTCCCTCCTCCCTGCCCTGCTCCAGGGGAGCACGCGGCAGGAGCTGTCAGCCTCTGACGGCCAGATGGAACGGAAAGGAAACATAGACCAATGGTGAGATGTGTTTGGTACTATGACTTCTCTTCTACTTATTCTACAGAATACAGTGGCATCGTGGTTTTGTGGGTTTTTTTTGTTTTTGCCAGTGGCACGTTCCTTTTCTTTCATAATATTTGAACAAGCTATGAATGATATGTTTTGAATTCATTTACATTTATTTTAATTAATGGATTAACGCAGAACTCATAGATGATTCAAAGTTATGGCCACGTGCATGTGATTGGTGTCTCTGTTTACCTGAAGGTCCATTTTGCAGAGTGGCGTTGTTGGAAAAAGACCACAGCAAGAAGATTTGGTTTATAGACTCTGTCACTCTCTAGATGCGAGAGGTAAGCATGTTATAGAGACTCCCTGAATCATCTCCTAAATAAATTGAATGTGTTGGACAGACCACTCTCAGCCATATTCCAGCTTCGGCTCTGTTAGCAAACAGACTGATAATCGCACCTGCCATCAATCACACCTGCAAGGAGCATCTGGAATACCTCCAAGCTGTCCCTTCACTCCATCACCACTGCCAGCCTCAAACAAGCCAGCCTCCCCTTGGCCACCACTTATGTGCTGGCCCCAGGGCAATCCATCCTCACACAGCGGGCAAGGCACCTGACCCAAACCTCATCACTCCCTGCTTTCAAGCCTTTGCTGACCTCTCCCTTCTCACTGCCCTAGCAATCGCTGCTGAGGTCTCGCCTCCAAGACCGCGCTGTGATCTGACCACTGTGTAGCTCTGTGCCATGCTCTTGGTTCCCTCCCTTGAGTCTGCCACTTAGCTCTGTCTCTTCAAGCAAGCTAAGCTCTTTCCGCATTTTCTGTGTTTTTTGTGCTGGAATGCCACCTGCCTTACCCTCCACCTCTCCTTTCTCCCTCTTCAGATCTCTGCTTAAACTCCATTTCCTTAGAGAGACTCCCCCAGACCACTTGACTAGCTTCAGCCCAGCCCCACTCCTCACTCCTATCAGTCCTGGTCACAGCCCGGGTGGTTTCCTGCAGGGCCCTTGTGACAATATGTGCTGGTATGTCTTCCTGTACTTGACTACATTTCCTCATCCAAATCCTGACCCTATATGACTTAGGTATAAGTCTAGGACCACTATCTGTCTTCGTTTATTGCCTGGCATCAAACATAATGCTTAGAACATGCTAGACACTCATTAAATATTTTTTAAAGAAATGAAAATAAATGAATGCGCACATCTGTATGGATAGAGCTAGAGAAAGGCCTTCAGATGTTAAATGCTACCTTCCCTTCCACTCTCTTTATTTCTTATAAAGCTGAATTTTTATTTCTTTTTCCTACAGCATGAGATGAACAGCCAGTGCTGTACGTATAAACAGGGCTGACCGTCAGGGATCAGTAAGCTGAAGGGTATTCTCTGCTGAGGATCCGGAAGGCAGCTGGAAGGGAGAGAAAGAGATGTGATATCTCCATTCGATTCCCACACTGTGGGTTCTGTGAGTCATTCAATTCTGCCAAAGAAAAGCTGTGCGGTTGAAGGTACTTCTCATTTATCCTCTCTTCTCCTCTCCCTCACTATTCCAATCACTGAGGAAAAATACTGGACAGAGCAGTGCCAAAAGCTTCTGAAGTCACAGAAATCAGTCTAGCCTTGTGGACTACAAGAAAGCTGCCCCATGTACTGAACTCATCAATAAAAGGCATATCGAGGACTTCACAACAGTCTGTGTCATCATTCTGTGTCAGGATTTGCAATAGAATTTTCCCTCAACAGGATGCCATTTCAAATCCTGCAATAAATTCCTCCATTGTTCGTCTTGACTCTAGATAATGACATGGCAAAAAGTTGAGCCAGAACAATGTTATGATGTTGATAAAATAAATACCAATTGCTATAGTGATCTTGCTTGGGAAAATATGCTTCTTGTAATTTTCTGATGACCATATATTCAAAGAAACACACCATCTATAGAGTGTGGACTGTCACTCTCAAGAGGTATGTATTGATGCCAAATCCACAATTTATTTATTTAAGTGCTGCACAAGCTTTATGATAATGACCTCACATCTTACCAGAATAGACTCATTTTTCGTCTGAAAGACAAAAAAAAAAAATGTGAAATAAATTTTAGCCTTACTATGACTAATTTGCTTTTCTTCATGGGTGGGTGTGTTCTTTCCTTTGACATAGATTCTCCTTGTCAATGATTAAATGCTGCCAGTGTTTGGGAAGCTTGCCTGATCTAGTTCTTGTATATATTTTGAAGCTTGTCTCTCATTTCTCCCTTCCTTGAATCTGAATGGTCCTGTTTGCACAGCTGACCCAAAGTCCTCAGGGAGGAACTGTTTGTGCCTCATACTGTTCTTATAATGAAAATACTAAAGACAGAAAGACAGTACTTGGGTAGTAGATGGGAAACCAATTACTGAATTATAAAACTATTTCCAAATATAAGCTATTGTAGAAAGTCAAAGAAAGATATATTCAATCTTTGCTCACCAAGGAATAACTGGCTTTCAAATCAGTATTGTTTAATAATAATTTTCTCTAGGAATATATCCTTCCTGTAAAATAAATCCAAAGAGGATCATTTTAGTCATTTTACACACTGATCTACTCATTTTGCTGATTTTCTTCTTCACATCTTTTCTCCTAGAAACGTTTTCAGAAAGAGACTGAAATCATATCAAATAGAAAAAACATTCTGTTTGCCTAACAACCATGCAGACAAAAGTCATATTTTCAATTTTTCCCAAAATAATCCCTTCTCAAACATTTTATTTTTATTTTTAAGGATTTTATTTATTTATTCATGAGAGACACACACACAGAGGCAGAGACACAGAAGGAGAAGCAGGCTCCCTTCAGGGAGCCCGACGTGGGACTCAGTCCCAGGACCCTGGGATCATGATTTGCGCCAAAGGCAAACGCTCAACCACTGAGCCACCCAGGCACCCCTCAACATTTTAAAATAAAGGAATTCTTTCTTGGACATTCAACCTGAATTAAGTCCCTCCCCCAACCTGGATTTCTCTTTTTTAAGTGTGGCTGGTTCCTAAAACCAAATGTCTACACCACTGCTCCTTTTCTCCTGAGGCTTGACTCCACATCCTGAATGGAGCTCCAGCATTTCCTTCTGGAGGAACAAGTATCATGGACATTGCTGCTATAAACATCAGGGTGCAGGTGTCCCGGCGTTTCACTGCATCTGTATCTTTGGGGTAAATCCCCAGCAGTGCAATAGCTGGGTGGGGGTGACTGGGTGATGGGCACTGAGGGAGGCACTTGATGGAATGGGCACTGGGTGTTATTCTATATGTTGGCAAATTGAACACCCAATAAAAAATAAATTAAAAAAAGAAAAATTAATACAAAAAATTTTAAATACAGCAATCTTATATGAAAAAAAAATAAACTGTTAAGAATGTTGTTGTCCCATGTACTTGAATAAGACCCTAGGAAATGCATTACAATAAAATGAACTGTTGACATCTTGCTGTCAGAACCATAAAAAAACAAACAAAAAAACAAACAAACAAACAAAAAAACAAGTATCACCTCACACTCGAACTCAGCTCATATGAATCAGAAGCCATCACCTTCCCCTCACGCTGGCATCTCCTCCCTCTTGCTGCTCCTGAGAATATCCCTCCCTCCACCACGGACTTGTATCTCATTCTGCTCCAAGATCATCTTACTGCTCTGAAACCCTCAGCATTTGCACACTCTACATCTGTGCATTTTTAAAAATTCATGTGAAGACATGCTTCAAATAGTATGGGATATTTTTCTCGCAGATTTTCAGGTATAAGAAGTCCTTATACAAAAACAAAGATAAAAATCATTGTCTTCACTTTTTGAGATCTAGCTTCCCCTGGCTTATCTTCAGTCCCTATCAGAGGGCTACTTTTTTTTTTTTTTTTGTACAGTATACAGTAAATTCTAGTTTATGATATTTAACAACCTATTTTTTAAAAGAAGCAAAACTGGGAGAGTTATAATCCTGCTTGAATATCAAATACTAATGCTTGAAATCCTGTTAGAGGATGTAGAATTTTTTTATTCTTTCATCTTCTTTGCTCTCTTTCAGAGATCAAGTTTGTTGTTTTTTTTTTTAATACCTGTTTTGTTTTTCAGAGCAGGGCGAGATGTCACACAAAATTCTCATGAGGTAAAGGTATATCTTTCAAAAAGACGGTTCAACCATATTTACATATTTTGATGTCTCATGAGTATCTGTTGAAGATTGTAAAATCTGTTAAAAAAACATTTCCCTATTCAGATGGTTTTGCTGGAGTCTTTGACACTAAAAATATGAAAACCAAAGGCTATTTAAACATAAGAAAATTATGGTTTACATTTGCTCTGGGAGAAAACACTACTTTGGAGATTATTCTTTACGATAAATTACCAAACATCATACTTATGTTAGGATGTAGGAAAGAAAAAAGGAGAGCATCTCATCTTTCAAAAGTATTTCCCCAAATCATGATAAACAACTAATTAAATGGTAATTTTCTGGATGACAAAGTACATTTCCAGTACAGTCATTGCACACATTTATGACAATTTCCACTGGAGTCCTTTTTATTGGAGAATTCTAGTTTTCCCATTATGAGACCTATTCATAAGGATTTACTTCTCATCTGTAAAAATTTACTCAGAGTTGCAACTGAACATTTCTTAGCCAGGAAATAAATTCTTCTCATCCAATTTAATTTTTAATTAGTTTGGCCTTTTTATCTCCTTGGATTAACGTGAAGGAGGAAAAGGAAACAGTTGGAAGTGCTAAAGTGAATCCAGATTAATGCCACCCATAATCTACTGGTTGAGACACATAATGGCAAAATATTATGTAAGTCACTCCTAAGCATATGACTCCTTTTTCTTCCTTGATATTGACAGGGGAAATTTTTAAGAGTTAAGAATGAGCAGTCCATTTATCTTGCACTTTTATCTAATGTTATCCATTGAAATAAAGCTCTTGAGAAGATGGTGGCAGACATAATCTGTTGACTTGCATTATCTTGACAGACATGGATAGTCAGTGTTCTTCATGATACGTATACCCCAGAATGAATTTGATTTGCATAAGCCATCAAAGCAATTGAGGAAAAGACAATACCATTTGATTATTTTAAAATAAATTATAATATAAAAGCAACTTTTAAAAATCCTTGGTGAAAAGATGTTTAATATTAAGGCAGGAACAAAAGAGCTGCCTCATATAGTAGGAAAGAAAAGAATATCATTCGCCAAGACCATAAGATACGTGTCCATTAAATCGCACGTACTTGAAAGAACTCTCTACTTCTCCAGGGAGACATGGGGATATTTGTTATTTTGACTGAAAGGAATTTACTAAATTCAATGTAGCAAACAAAAGGTAACGATGATGGAATGAGATCAGAATAGAGGAAGTACAGGGATCTCAAATAACTGAGGGATTTTGAAATCACAGAGGAGGAAACAGATAACAAAGTCCCTCCCTGGGCTCATTCTGGCTGACTTCCAAAACAGAAATGTGCTGAATATCAATCAGTGTATTATTATGCAGCATCTGAAGAGGTCACACCTGGACATTTTGCTCAAGTCTAACACAAGACTGGCTCAGTGAGGAGGTGGGGAAGGATGGAGAAATCGCTAGCCATTATCAAGCATCACGGAGGATACTCGCATTGACAGGAGAACCTTAAGCATCTCAGATGAAAAGGTACCCTGCCAAGTATCTTAACATTATTATTAATATTCCCACCACTTTGCTGAAACAATGAATGGGTGAGGAAAATTATTTAGAAAGTTAAAGGTAAAAAGAGAGCAAGAAAGCAGAAAAATATGGCCCTTCACAAGGGAAGGGGAAAGGCGATTGTCACAAAACAAAAGAACATGCATTAAAAGGAAGAAAGACCCAAGTATTCTGCAGAATCTGGAAAGAAATTCTATGCAGAACTTTTACTGTACAATACCCAGGTGCTCTCTCTTCCAAGAATGTCACACTTAACATTCAGGCTACAACCTATCATTTCCTGCTGAGATCTTGAGAGTTTGGTTATCCAACTGATTATGGCCTACTCTCAGGTATTATGGACAACCACTGAAAGTAATCTATTCAGAAGCTTAAATTCTCACAAAACTTACCCATTCAAAACATTCAAAATCCTCTGTAGCCTAAGGAAAAGCTAACAGTGAAACTTAATAAAGTCTAACTTTTCTAATTTTTTTTCTGTATGTTAATCATCCACTTTGGTAGCCACATACAGCATTTTAAATTTAAATTAATTACAATTAAATAAAATTTAAAATATAGTTGTTGGTGGTGGTGGTTTTTCAGTTGCACTAGCCACATTTCAAGTTCCTGTGATGTGTGGTCATATTGGACGGCAGAGACATAAACATTTTCATCTTTGCAGAACGTTCTAATGGACAAGAATTGTTCTACTAGAGTTCAGTGGGACACTTTGACAAATGGAAACTTTGAATGTACGGGGTGATGGATAGACTTTGATACACAGAATGCCAAAACGATTTCTAAGTGAATGGTGTTCACATGAAGGAATGTGGATGGAGACATTGCAACAAATACAAAGATTAAAAATAAAATTCTGGAAGGTTGATCTAAGATGATAAATAGAAAACACAGATGTGTACCTTGTTTACATGAATGTGCAAACATATTTTTAAAGCAAAATGTGTATCTTTAAAATGGCAGTGACATGTCATGAGTTGGAGCATCTTACTCCCAGAAAAATTTCCTGATTCCAGAATTTGTATCCTTCTCCTTAGCCTGCAGTCTATTCAGAGTAAGAGCACTACTATTATTTAATATCACCTGTACGAAATGACAGAAAATGACCCAGATTGCTATCAAAGCAAAATTTATCTTCTGGGATTTTATTGACAAAGATATAATAGGAAGATAATTGTATTTTCAGTTACAAGCTTACATTTCTGTTTTGTGATGATTTATGGCAAGGAAATTTAGATTAAATACAGTTTGTTGGGAAACTTATCTTCTCACTGGGGAATAAATATAGAGGAATAAAAAAAAAAAAGATTCTGAAAAAAAAAATCACATCCCAAAAGGTCTTTACAATTCAGACAAGTAAAACTGCACAGGAGAATGCTAGGGATGGAGTCTATTCTGATTAATGCTCTTTGTTGAAAGATTTTATTTAGTTATTTGAGAGTTAGTGAGTGAGCGAGTGAGCAAGTGAGAGAGAATGCCTGCACACAAGGGGAGAAGAGGCAGGGGGAGAGGGAGAAGCAGACTATCTGCTGAGCAGGGAGCCCAATGAGGGACTTGATCCCAGAACCCTGGGATCATGACCTGAGCTGAAGACAGACACTTCGCTGGCTGAGCCCCTCAGGAGCCTGACACATCCTGAAGGGTAGTGACTCCTTCGTATGTACTTGTACATACTTGTCATGCACAAATGTTTGCTTTCACTTTTAGATTCAAAAGAGGCAAACAATTTAAGTTTTGAATACAGATGTAAGGATATGGCTGAAACGGTCATTTTTATTAAGCCAGGGATGCACGACACTCTCACTGTATCCCAAGTATCTTCTTGCTCTCCCTTCCTTTTCTGTCCTTTTGTCCTCTCCTTCCCTCCTTCTTAGGATCTATCTTTAAAACAAAACAAAACAAAAAAACATATTGTTGGGATGCCTGGGTAGCTGAGTGGTTGAGCATCTGCCTTCAGCTCAGGTTGTGATCCTGGGGTCCTGGGATCTAGTCCCGCATTGGGCTCCCCACAGGGAGCCTGCTTCTCCCTCTGCCTGTGTCTCTGCCTCTCTCTCTGTGTCTCCTGTGAATAAATAAATAAAATCTTAAAAAAAATAAAATAAATAAAAAACCATATTGTTAATAAGTCATGTTGTCTTGAGCTTCTGTCTAAAAGTTTTTGTTTCATAAAAGTTTTGGTTTGTAAATTATATTTGTTGATTTAATTATAACACTTGATTTTCCTATGGACCCACTACATGTGTGTCAGGTGATCACTTTATAAGTATGCACCTGCTGTAAGGGGCATTCTGGCAGTTATAAATTACTGGTTCTCAACTCCAGATGCTAACTAGTATCCCTTGGGGGAGTTCCAAAATAGAATAATGCTTTGTCCCCTAATCAGAACAACTATAACAGATTCTCTGGGGGTTAGCTGCGGTGCTGGCATTCTCTTCCAAGCTCCCAAGTTAATTCGACTGTGCAGCCAGGGTTCAGAAGTAAGGATGAGACCAATTCTTTACTACCACTGGGAATCTAAATTTGAGTCACGTGTAATGCTGGTTCTACATCAGAAAAAGAAATCATCTATTTATTTAAGGACATATTACCAAGAGAAAATACCACAGAGAAAGTATATGTACATCATTGAAATTAGCTAAAAACTGTTTTCTGATGTTAACCAAATAAAAAGGTATTTGTGTATTCATATCAGAAAAAAAGAGTTCAAAATATGACCCTCTGCAATAGTAACGGGAATTTTCAAATACTTTATTTTTAAAAAAGATTTTATTTATTCATTTGAGATTGAGAGAGAGAGAACATGAGTGTGGGGGGGGGGGAAGAGGGAGAAGCAGATTCCCCACATAGCAACATAGCAGGAAGTCAAATGAGGGGCTTGATCCCAGGACCCTGAGATCATGACCTGAGCTGAAGACAGACGCTTAACTGACTGAGCCACACAGGATCTCCAAGATTTTTCAAATATTTTAAAAACAAAAACAAACAAGGGAGCAGGATAAGAGAATGTCAGAAGGAGGAGGATGTTCAAATCTTCTCTCCCCTGTAACTGCAAGGGCACTGTGGACAGTAGTAACATTCGATGTGGGAGACATGAGATTGGAATGCTACCCATGTTTATTTTCAATAACATCTTGGACTACAGTTTCCGGAGGAGAGAAACAGGCAAAATGCTGCCATTCATTAGTCTGGGCCCATCATCCAGCTGAATTTGTTCTCCAATAAATGCCTCCATTTCGACCTCATTGGAAGGAGCATGTTCAGAAAGCAGCAAACCCAGGAAGTCCTAGAAAGTTCTATTTCTGGCCGATCAAAAAAAAAAAAAAAAAGAAGAAGTCATGGAATTAGAAAGTAATGTAAGACACAGGGCTCATCTTATCTCAATTAAAAAGACACGAATCTGGTAAAAGTGGAAGAGCAAATTGTGCTCCACAGACAGGCCGATGGGACATGCAGCCGGCCCCAATGCAGACTAAGTGTCGCCAGCGACAAGGTGAGTAACTACTGGCAGCCACAGCCAATGGGCGGCGGCCTGGGGATCCGCTGCATCAGAAGAGGTAACAGTACTCTGCTTCAAAGAGATCAGTGATGCTGAGTGAAATGAGTCGATCGGAGAAGGACAAACATTATATGTTCTCATTCATTTGGGGAATATAAATAATAGTGAAAGGGAATAGAAGGGAAGGGAGAAGAAATGGGTAGGAAATATCAGAAAGGGAGACAGGACATGAAGACTCCTAACTCTGGGAAACGAACTAGGGGTGGTGGAAGGGGAGGAGGGCGGGGGGGGGGGGTGAATGGGTGATGGGAACTGAGGGGGGCACTTGATGGGATGAGCACTGGGTGTTATTCTGTATGTTGGCAAATTGAACACCAATAAAAAATGTATTATTAAAAAATAAATAAATAAAAAATAAAATAATTTAAAATGCAAAACGAAAAAAAAAAAAAAAAAACAGATCAGTGACTTGCAGGTAGGAGAGCCCTGGAATTTAATTATGGAAAAGCCAAAGAAGGCAGGGTGTTAACACAATATAAGCTAAAGTGTGTTGGGAGGCTATGTTGACTTATCTGTGGTCCGCTACCAAGAGGGACTTTTTCTTGTCAAGTTTAATTGGGAGTTACATGGTTGGATTTTGAGAGAAAAATGAGACTGTGAATGTCTCTTCAAGAATGGTGTTTAGAATGCGTCGGTTTTCATTTCCTTGAAATCTCTTAATTCTACTATTGTATGGCTTTTCAGAGCCACTACATAGAATTTTTAAAGGCCAGTTTGAACCCATTCATATTTGCTAAGACTTTGAAATGATGTCTTCTATTTTCTTGTTGTACCATTCCCTTCTCCGCTGCTTTTTTCTGTCTCAGATGCTTTCCAAATTATTACCTCCATTTATCAAGTGACCACTTTGTTTTTGGAGCAGTGAAGCACATCTTTTTAGCAACAACGTAGACACCTAGCAGGTTCTTCCTAAATTCATTGGCCCATAAATCAAGAGAGACACCAAGTGATTGATAGCTAGAGCTTCTCCAGATGCAGACCCACTTGGGACTGGCTTGCAGATGTTCCCATCCTCTCTGCAGGAGACCACCCACAACAGCAAACAGACACAAGTTAGTCTCTTTGTGGGGTTCCTAAATTCCACACTGGGGTGGGGGAAGCTGCCTCATCCTACCCCTTTGCAACTCAGAGCTTGTGTTCCCAACATCTCTGATGCTTGTTTGCATGCTGCAATCAGATTGTATCATTCTAACATATGAATTCCACAGCATGGTTTATAAAACGACTTATGGAACACTTCCTCCTTAGCATGGCTCCTGCCAATTTGTATAACCGAATTAGTCACTATCGGGATTATTTCTCTCCAGCCACCCAAGGCTTTGTGCATCTTTCTGAGCATATCTGCGCATTCTTGACTGGGTACCTTTGTGCATGCAATCCTCACTCCTCATCATTGCCTCTCCAGGACCTTCAAATGTCATCCAGTATTCTATTCAAATGACATGTCTCCAGAGGAGCCTTCCCTCTCAATGCCCCACATTGTCTCTGTATTCTTCATCGCTTCTCTCATGCATCATCTTATCGTGTATTCATGTCTTCACTTGTTTACTGTATGGATCTCCCACCAGAATATAAACTTTATGATGGCAAGGGCTCCATCTTGCACAAACCACTGTCTCTATGCCCCAGTGCATCCAGTACTATCTGCAAATGACGGATGTTTAGTCCAGAAGCATTAAATGTGCTTATCTAAACCATAACCACATAGGAGCTTGGCAAGAGTAAGATGAGTAATAATCATTAAATGCCAAGCTCACACAGGCAAAGTGTGGAGCACTTGACATGTTCCAACAATTTGAATAACACATGGTCCTGTGAGGGAGATGTTCTCATTCTTACTTTGTAGAACAGAGAGCAGGAGAATTAACCTGTCAAGGTGACATGGTGACAGAGGAAGAGCCAGGAATTTGAAGTCAGATTTTTCCATCAGAAGCTCACACCATTAACCTTACATGACCCTGAAAAGCATCCTGTGAGAAAAAAAGACTTACACTGGGTATTGGATAGTAAGGAGAAATTACACTGATGAGCTGGAGGGGAGCCATCCACATTACAAGATGGAGATGGGCAAAGTCGTAGAAAAGCCTTAGTAGAAGTTTCTAACACTGCAACCAAAAGGTTGTCAGTGGAGTGAGGGACTGTGATCTCTATAGCCACTACTCCCATTTGTCAGTCACTTGACTTACACTAAGTATGCCACCTCCGGTAAGCAATATGACGCAGCCTACATCACAAGACCTGTCCTTTTACCTCTTAGTTGTCACTGACAGAAATTTTAAAAATTCTTATTGCTGATGTCACCTCCCTAATATGCCTAGAGTTTCTGAAAAATTACACTTCAATCCTGTACAATTCAATCAAGCAAACACTTTCTGGTTGTTATTAACCTATTGGCTTATAGCCCTAAAATATCCAACCCAACAAAAACACACAATAGGAGTTAATACATATCATCTGACCTATGGTAATCTATATTTACTTAATCTTTTCTTTTCCAAATTAGTTTTCTAGTTTATCTGTATTAGCGTATTGCTTTAGAAGTCTAAGATTGCTCAACTGAGGACACATTCAGTTTCTCTTCAGTTTCTCATTTATAGGCATTTCACAAATACTCTGCAATCTTCTACCCCTCAAGGAAGAGGATTATAGGCACCCGGAAAACATCTATTTCACTCATAGACATACAATTCCTATTTTAAAGCAGAAAAAATTGACGATTTTTTAAAAGATTGCTCATCCTCTCCCTGAATGGTGGCATATTGGCAGAAAACACAGTGAACTCTTTTAGCCTTTCCTTCTTGTATTGGCAGAAAGCTTTTGTCTATATTCATTCTTATCAAGAAAGATCTTTCTTTTTCTGTTCATCCCTTTATGTTTTAGTATCCCCTAATAGTGAAATAAGTCCTATCACATTAGAGGATAGGTCAGAATTCAACTTCTCTGCATCAGCAGTGGGTACTGGGCAAGGGAAGACTCACTGGTGGATGAGCCCTTCACTCTCTGAGCGACAGAGTGCTACTCAGCCTTACTGGGTCATTGGCTGACACCTTTGCAAGGTTTGAGAAAGGCAAAGATGACCAACTCTGGATTACAGACATAGAAATCCAACTGCTAAATTAACATTTGGAAGGACAAATCCAAAATTGACAAGAATTCACATTTTCCAAGTTTTTGCCATGTGCCAAGCTCATATAGGATAAATAGCCTCTGATTTAATGCTTACGACAACCTGTAAAGTGGTTCTTACTATTATCACCACGTTATAATGTGAAGCATCCTGAGTCAGTTCCTTAGTTATGCCCATCCAGTAGGTGGCAGAACCAAGATTTATACTCAATATGTCTGCCTTTTAGTCACTTTTCTTTTGTGCCTTCAAATAAAAAGTGGAATCTTACCAACTGATCAACATGTTTGTTGGCCTCTTAATACAGGCAGATATCATCAATATGTTAAGAAATTTGAGAAATAAGTTATTGGCACAGGCAATGTTAACAACATTATTTGACACTGTATGTTCAGTATGAAAATATGCTTATCGGACAAGAATGATATTCCATGGTTTGTGAATCCAGTTCATACTGACTTGGGAAATCCTATTGTTAAATTTCTAAGGATTTTGCAAACTAGTTGTCAAGAACAGACATTATTAAAAGTGAAATTATATAAATTTACAGTTAAATAAATCATATTAGGAAGAGACAAAATATACTCAAAATGTATCACTTCTTACTGTACTGCATTTTACTGTGATCTGTGCTTGAGATTGCTTACATCTAGTCTGTTTGGGTGGTGGAGACACTGCATACTGCATAGTGGTGTGCTACAGTAAATCTTTTTTCAGCTCTGCCTTCAGTGATGTCACATTGTACCTTGAGACCAGCCCTGATGGAAGTTTATAGCACAGAAATAGGTAAACCATGTAAACCCAGCTTGATTTATTGTTGTATTGATTGTCGAATCCTAAGAAATTGATGAAGAAAATGTTTTAATCAAATTAAATTTAAAAGTGCTTCATGGAAGTAGTTGTCACATTTTAAGAGTTGAGGAAATATTCTTCCAGGGTTCAAAAGATATCCACTCAGAAAGGAAATTGCTTTCTTCATAAGATTGACAAATAAGGGAGTTTTAATATACTTTTTGCCCGATCACTTTCTTCTCGTGGTTAATGTAAATAACTAAAAATATCAACCATCATTCAATCTGGGATTACACACTCTTGTCAGTTGCAACCATAGTTTGGCTACTTAGAGAAGAGTTTGCAAAAATAAGCAAAAACATTCTGTGAGAATCAATTGGCTACAAAGAATTTACAAGAGTATTGCATATTTGTGTTTATATAAACTGTGTGCTATGCATCCTTTATATCAGCAAAATGTATAATAAACTTAGATGCATATACTCATGCATATCCTTTGACTCAGTTGTTGACCATTTACCAGTCTGCCCCTAGGGTATGGCAGTAAATAAGACAGTCAAGATCTCACCTCTCATGGAGCACAGAATTGTTTCACTAATGATAGGAAATTCAGAATACTTGATGCATCTAACATATGCTTAATGTCTGGAGAAAATGCCTGTGTGTAAAGAGCTACCATGAATACTCATGAGACTTCAAAATCATCCTTCCCACATTTTTTTTTTTTTTTTTTGGATTTAGATTTAATCGCATATGCTCTGGTAAAAACCACTGGAATGGTTATAAAGAACCTCAGAGCATTACTGAGATGGGTTTTTCTCTTTTGATCTTGAGAAACTGCTCCAGGGAGCTCTCCCATCTGTGAAGAGGCCAGTGACCTATTTCCCACCACTTGATGCCCTGTGGTGGCCAGAGGCGCAGGCAGCCATCTCTGCAGACAAACGTAGCTGAGTGACATGACTATGCAGAAAGCCTGCCCTTGGGGTGATGGCAAGGGTGGGTGATGAAACATTGTAAAGACCCTTCCCTATCGGCTCTGAAAGTCTTTCTTCTATCAGGATTGGAGTAAGAGAAAATTTTAGCTCTAAACAACTTGGGCTTTGCTGGATGCATTTAGCAAGTTACAGAGCTCCTTTTCAGAAGGAAATGTAATTTAGTAGTAATCAGTGGTAAAGGCCACAGCTTCTATACGATATGTATATAATATATACACACATATGCAGTAATATTTAAGTGAATCTAATCTAGTGCATATTGAACTGGAGAAGTTTTTAAGTAAGATGATTTGCTTCCTGCTAGAATATACTTTTGTGAAACAACCTGGCATATCATTTTGGGCAATGGCAAATGACTGCAAAGATGATCTGGTTCGGATCTTAGGCAAAATATATTAAATGATATTAATTATCTATTAAATGATAATAGTTTCTAATGAATTAAAATTGAGTATTACTTTTTATTCTAGGTTTGTATTTTTTAACTTGAGGACACTAAATCAGTGTGTCAGGCAAGATAGACATTGTTTCTGTTTGTTTTGGTTTTACATTGCAAAATCCCACTCCCAATGCCTCCTCAAGCATTTGAAATTCAAGGTAAAACAAAACGTTTCATGTTTCCGTGTGTCATTCTTCCAGCTAAAGAGAGAGCTAATAGCCTCTGAGTTGAAGATCATTATTAGCTTGAAAGACTGGTAAAATCTACCATGGTGAAATTTAATTAGGATACATACAAAGTCCTTTCATAAGTCTAAAACCCAGCTGTGTAAGTACCTGAGGTGTGATTTATCTGCAGCTAATTATGTAAGCTTGACGTGATGTTAGGATGATATGGACACCAAGATGCCAGCTGATTTTGGAGTTCTTGGAGAAGAGGATGTTACCAGGATGAGATATAATACTATAGATTTATTCTTCACTGATGACACCACACAAAGAGTATTGTGTTAAATTCTTGCCCTATATTGACAAAGTGAAAAGCATCCAAAAACAAGGGAACCAGAATAATGAATGACCTATAAAAGGAAATATATTTATGAATAGTTTATGGAATCAAGGCACAGACAGTGAAAGATCTCTAAGTTGCTTTTCAATATTGAAGGATGTTCAAGTTGAAACAGGATTGTGGTTGTCTAATACTAAATTAAAATTTCCAGGTTGCTACTTTCAGGGAGTTAACTTTCAGTTTAAAGGTGAAAGAAGGTGCTCACAGGAAAGCTCTCAGACAGAAAGTACCCTGAGCTCCCTATCTTTAAAAGGATTTAGGCAGAAACTACATGATCATTTCTTTTTATTAGTTTCATCGGTAGAATTCAGTGATTCATCAGTTGCATACAACACCGAGTGCTCATCACATCAAGTGCCTTTCTTAGCAGTCAGGAAAACTAAAAGGCAACCTGTGGAATGGGAGGAGATATTTATACATGTCTTATTATATAAATGGCTAGTATTCAAAATCTATAGAAGATCATTTAATAGAGAAACTTAGGGCCTCAAGATTTGTGATAGAAATAATTTAGTCCCTATCCAAATACCAAGCCTGTAATTCTGTAAAACCCCACTCTCCTGTCAAGACCCAGAGATCATCAGAGCAAGAGAATTGGGTTCTAACCCACATTATGCTAAAAGTTTCCATCAGGAAGCCACAAAAGGAAGTTTGCAAAACAAACACCCATAGAGACTGGGAGAAAGGAACAAAGCAACAGTGAAGCATATGCGGTCAGGTAGTAAAAGTCAATGTTGAGAACCAGGGCTAAAAGGTCGAAGGGAATAAAAAAAAAGGGAACCCAGAATTAAGGGAAAGCAACGAGACGTCCCTGAGTCAACACATACAGAGGTCACAGCTGAGAAAATGACAAAATACAGAGAATAGGGCAGGAACCACTGGATTAAGTTGAGCTCAGAGACTGAACTGTTTCTAGATATACAATTACTTGAGCAAATAAATCCCTTATCATTTAACAAAAAGTAATAAATATACCAGAGGACAAATAGCTTGACCATTGCAGCTTCAAAGTGGAAATTTCAGGGCATAGCTTTATAGGCATAGGGCTTTCCTATTTTTCTCTCCATTTCAACAAAGTATCTGGGCATGAAAATCTATCTAGGTCATATGTATCTTTGCAAAGCATTTCTGGGATCATTTGTCGATAGCTAGATCATTAACTTCTGAAACCCAGATTAATGCTCCCCAGTGTTCAACGTTACATTGCACTTAACTCATTTTGTACTCGCTGTGTCAGATCTAACTTTACATTTTATAAATGAATTTTAAAATGAAACAAAAATGGTGCTTATTTCAATGCACTAATAATGTGACCTAACAATAAATCGCATTTATTAATTTATTTCCTTGTTTACTTACATGCTTAGCACATTAAGGAATAAATAAGATTGAGCAAGCTTCTGCTTATTATAACAAATAAAGCAAGAACATGTGAAAACTGCATATTTCTTTTCAGATAATGCTTATTCTGTACATCAAACCAAAACAGCAGTCCCTTCCATGGGATCTATTTCCCCAGATGAATACATTCATTTCTTTTTTTTTTAATTAAGATTGTATTTATTTATTTGACAGAAAGAGAGAGAGAGAGAGAGAGCGAAATAGAGAGAGAGAGAGAGAGCACAAGCAGGGGGAGCAGCAGGGAGAGGGGGAGGGAGAAGCAGACTCCCTGCTGAGCAGGGAGCTGGATGTAGGGCTCCATCCCAGGACCCTGGGATCACAATCTGAGCCGAAGGCAGATGCTTAGCCAGCTGAGCCACCCAGGTGCCCATATACATTCACTTCTAAAAGTCATTTGATATAGGCACAGAAAACAACTGTTTACCCCAGCAAACCAGAAATTTTAAGTTACGCTAAAATTTTACATTGTGATAGGAATAAGTACTGTTTATAAAACTATATCACTTAGGCTACCTGACTGGGTTGATGCTCTTGACTCACATATATTTCTGATATTATCAGGGCAAAAATACATGACTGTACTGTACTGAGTGGCATAGCCCTGGGCTTACTCCCTCATTCTTGGGCAAGATCATGACATTGTACATAAGTGACTTCAGTATATCACGAAACTCAAAGTGACAAATCACTTTACAATATCTATTACAATTGTACCATTTGCATGTGGTGCTCAGTGTAGAAGTATTGGGCAAAATGAAGAGCATTACAGAGTTGATGCTCATAATGAGATGACACAAAGGTCTTCTGCCAAATGTTTAAGAGCAGGAAAAATGACCTTAAGTGGGTAGCAAAGGAAAAAAAAAAGCCAGGAAGGGCTAGGGTGTCTACCAGGGATTTTAGGAAAGTCCCACATCCTAGAAATCATTATTGGCAGATCAGGATGGCTAGTCACCCTTGGAGGGTTCTTAGTCTAGCAGCTAAACTATATTCTATGCATAAATGTATAGTCTCCCAACAGCCCATAAAAAGACAATAAGGGCACACACACACACACATATACCTACACATATGCAAGTGTATATGTGTGCGTGTGTGTGTGTATATATATATATATATATATATACTTACACACTATACACATATACCAATGTATATATGTTTGTGTACTTACACTTATACACACACCTGCTTCAGTGGACTCACAGCAACCATTCTGTGAATCTTTGCTGGGTTTTTATAGAAAACACATTGGGTCACTCAAGTTCCTGAACATGAAGACTACCACATATTTTTATGGCCTCTATACTCCATTTATTCCCTAATGGTCCATAGGTACCATCCTATTATATCACTTTACTATAAAAATTATTCTAGGTCTTTCCATAGATTGGAACCATGTGGGCAAGGTTTAAGGCCTCCCTTCATGCCTAACTGGTACTCACAGACACCTCACAGCAATAACCAATGTAAATCCATTGAATTAGAAACATAGATGACCATTCCTTATGAAATTCTGGCCAGATTTAACTTGATAATGAAGAGTACATTTGGCAGATTCAGATGCAAAATAAGTTGAAAATAAAATGTGTTTAATTTTTTTCTCCATTCATGATATTGGAACCCCCCAAATGTGAGAAACATACCATTGCTTTTAATGTATTTTAATCCTTATTTTACATAATAACTTAAAAGACTTTTTCAGTTGTGGTGAATTACTGATTTTTTTCATTAACTCTGTTGTCAATTTCTTAATAATTGTTGAGGTCATTTCAGATAAATAATTTAAATGTTGGTTTATAATCATTAGTTTATATACACAAATAATTTGCTTCTCATCACATTTTATTTTTTTAAAGATTGATTTATTTACTCATGAGAGACACACACAGAGAGAGAGAGAGCAAATCAGAATAATAGAGGGAGAAGTAGGCTCCCTACAGAGAGCGCGATGCGGGACTCTATCCCAGGATCTGTGACCACACCCTGAGCGGAAGGCAGATGCTCAACCACTGAGCCATCCAGGCGTCCCTCATTTTAAAGATTAAATTCGTTTAACTGGTTTCTATTAGAAACTCATTGGGGAAGCATATGTTTCTTTGACTAAATTGAAGCAACTACCCCAATTCTGTTTCTAAACCAGTAAGCAAATTCAGATGCAACTAAGGCCTGATCTCACACAAGGGAGGCAACTTACCAGATCGAGTGATGGGAAATATTTGCTTGGTTTGTTTTGCTTTATATCATCACTACTGCTATTGCAAACTTTATACACTCTATCATCAACTAGACTAATGCCGCTTTCTTTTTATTGTTGTTGTTAACACATTAGTCCACGATGCCACTTGCATTTAAAAATATTTTTTACAAAAAAATTTTTTTTTTACAAATACAATTGTAATGTGATTTTAAAAAGGACAAACATGCTGTTTGCAACCACATCTACCTTGACCCAATGTCATGTCCCACTTCCTTCTCTAGAAGGAGCAGCGGTGACTAGTTTGGTGTTCCGGTGACCAGTTATTCAAACTGTTTCTCGATGCATTTGCATTTATATGCACCTGTGTGGCCACTCAGGTGATGTTTGTGCAATAGTCATTTTTAATACATAACTAGAATCACATTGTGTGTTACAATTCTATTGTTGAATTCCATTTTTTGGTTAATGCTGACTTAGAGATTAATGTGATCCTACAATACTCATCTTAATGCCATACGTATATGTCATAATCTAATCTATCATTTCCTCTTTGCTGGGCATTTGGGTAATTTCTGATCTTTCACTCCTTCAAACCCTGTTGCACTTCATAGACTTGCACTTAGGTTTGTGTGCAGTTCACGAAGTATCTTTACAGGAGAAATTCCTTAAAGATTACCTACCAGGTTGGAAAGCATTTTATCTTTAGAGAAATGCTACCAGCATGCCTTTATGAAAACTAGTGTCATCCAGCTTTTTTTTTCTTTCTTTTTTTTTTTTTTTTTTGCCAACTGCTTGATTAAAAAAGTGATTTAATTTTGGTTATATTACCTATTTCTTTGATTATGATGAGATTAAATATATTTTCTGGTGTTGTCCAGTTATTTTTCTTTCATGAACTGCCTGTGCTTTTTCTAACATGCTGTTGAGTTGTTTATCTTTTCCTCAATGATTTGTTGAATTTCTTTATTATTCTCCATCTAGCATTACTGAATTTGGTTATTACTTAACATATCCCTTGATACTCTGTAGTTCACTGCATTTTATTTTAATTCAACTGTTAAATGTCAAAATTCACTTTAAACATCAATCTGAAGGCATGCCATAGACCTGACATTTTCTAAAATGAAACATATTTAGAAAAATTATAACAATTCCTTTGGTCTCTGAATACAAAGTTATTTTTCCCATGATATCTTGGAACTCTTGTCATTTTTTTCCACAAGGGAGAGGTTTAAATATAAGCTAAATAATTTAAGAATTTCTGAAGTATTATTTAAGAAAGAAATCAGCAATTTAGTTTCACTGTAGGGAATTACAAAAATATGAGATGGATAGTATTTGGATTTTCTTTAAAGTGTTGAAAGATCAGTATTTCAGATTCTTTCTGATTTATCCTCTCATACTTCCCGGAAGTAGTGTCAAATGCTATCAACTCTAATCCTAAAAATAGCAAATGAGACAAAGAAAGGTTAAATGTTCTTGCAAAACAATCCAGCAAAAGAGAGAGTGCCAGTGACCCAGGCAAGATAACATACACATCCTATAAGCAAGCTGAAGATACCATATAAATCTACTCTCTTCCCGTGCAAAGTTCTTTTTTGCATGACTCATAGATTTTAAGCAACCTCATGATTTTGTCATGGGTACAAAATACTCATACATATTTTGTGTTTATATTTTATTTAAAATTTAAAAAATTCCCTATTTATCCTCGTGAAATTAAAGAAATCACATTTTTAGTGTGCAAAAGGATACAAGGTTCTTCATTATAAGTTAACATGGCACTTTGCCCACACCAATCCTGGCAAATAGATGCCTACCAAGACAGCTGATAAAAAGGAGTTCACACTGCTGTCCAAACACCTGCTTTCCCTATTGGCATTGATTCCTTCTTACTCAGTTTTTTCCCGTTGCTCTAAGTTTTCCACCCTCTTATGTTTGGACTTCACCTGTTGAAGAGTTTCATAATATGACTCTATAGATCATCTATTTTTGAACTATGAACACAGAAGTGTAGTGTCATGGGAAAAACACATGCCAGAAGTTGACCAACCTCACAGCACACCACACTGCAATTTCTAACTATCCAAAAGGGGGAGAAAAAAGACAGAACATGAGCCATAATTATGCACAAAATCAGCTATATGAATTGTTAACAAAATTCCCCTCTATTGCTCAATGAGAAGCCAGTTTTTCTTCAGGCTAGATTCTAGCACCACGTTAAAGTCTGAACACGGTCCCCTCAGAGAGAGGCATGGCCACGGCATCAGGCTTCTTCCCTTCTGACACGGTGGCTACAGCCTGAGAGCCCAACCGGTTCAACTTTATACACACCTCATTACCTGAACAAGCACTGCTTCAAGGTCTGTTCTGCCTTATTTTATACAAGGGTTATCTGAGCTCCACAAATCAATCATTTCACTGCAGGGCTAATCACTTGTCTCCTCGGCAAGGCTCCATCCACGACACCTTGTTTCTTTCATTTTCCCTCAGAATCCATCAGTGAGTCAATAAATGCTAATTGACCACCTACTTTGCCTCATGCCACATGGAAGGTGCTGGAAATACAGGGTCAACATGGAATTTACAGTCTAGCTGGGACCGCAGATAAATAAGGATTGACAATGAAGGTACAGTTGCGCAAAGCGATGACAAAAGTACAGACGAATAAAGGAGGGAATCAAAGGGATCTGCTTGAATGCTTGCTATGGATTAAAGGGGGGTGGGGCTGGCTTATAAATAGGCCTGTGATGGAACTGTGCTTCTGTGCTTTTTCTAGGGTGGTGGATACACAAACCCACACATACAATGAAATTGTATACAAATAAACACACACACACACACACACACCAATGAGCACAAGTAAACTAGAGAAACATCATAGGATGGATAGATAGCATTATCATCATATTCTTGTTGCGATGTTTTAACTTGGCAAGATAATACCACTGGGGAAGCGAATAAGGGGCACATGGGATCTCTTTGTATTATTTTTACACATAAACAATTACATATTTTTACACGGGAATAGATCAGCATGAAATATTTAGAAAGGGAACACTGTTACTGAGAATGGCATTGAGCATCCCCTCTGCCAGCAGGACTTCTACCCAGAAATTTAAAAATGGTACTAGATTTTTACAACACAACACACAACACAGAATTGTTCTAAGCTGTCCCAATTCCTACAGGTGGCAGTCTTGGAGGGCTAACTCTACAAACACACAACAGTGCTTTTAAAACAACCACCCATGCACATTGCGATGTCCAAGAATGAGTGAGCCACAAGGAGAGCCATGATTTAGTAAGGATGAGACTTTTCACAGAGGTTCTTCATGTCTTCTGTTCATTCACCTATCGGCAGATAACAAGAATGGAACTTTCTACCTCATCAGGCTTTAAAAATCATAGTCATCTTTTAATTCTTCTAAACAAGTTACATGCAGAGTTTTGACCAAATTTTCAATGTGCTGCATACTAAGGATCAAACCAAAGATTAGAAAGGACTGGCTTATTTGGCTGGTGATTATTTTTCTCAAAAACAGGAAATATATCTTGATTTTACATTGATTTAGAATTAAATTTCATTATGATCAATTCAGCATTGGGTTCAAACATTGCCTAGTCACTTGCAGCCAGAGAGATTTTATTTCTGAGTAAGCTCCTGAGTGCACTGTGTCACTTTTATTTTACCAAATCATTTATTGGCTAGGTTGTGTTTCTAAACTTTTCCTTCTGCAAAATATTTACAAAATTGTCAAATACATGCACATACATCCACACAAACACCCATACAGACACACACACACAAACACACATATTCAGACACAGACACAATTATACACACACACACACACACGTATCAGGAATATCTCTTTTAGCAGCTCATTGCTTCAGCTGCATTCCTTTTCCTCAGTCATAAAATATTTTTAAAAGTCTATACTGAGATTGACTTTAAGATAAAGACATTAAAATAAACCATCATTACTCTCATACACATATGTGCATGATATCATCAAATTTTAACTGGGTGAATTCTCTTCCATCTAAAGGGTCACATTCCCTGTCTTTCCTTGTAACTAGATATATATCATGGGATCTAAGTTTTTTCCTCATGAGAAACCAGGCAGGAAATTTGAAATGTCCCTACAGAAACAAGTATGCCTTCTTTGCCTTCATCTTCTTCCAGCTGCTTCGCAGGTGGATGTAATAGCTGGAACCACTAGAGCATCTTTGAACATGAACATCCTGGCAATCATGTGTGGCACAACCACAGGGGCAGCTGAGGTCCCTGCCACCATAAAGCTACCTTCCAGTTCTAATTGCCTATGCCCACTTAATCTGAGAGAGTGATAAATTCCTATTTTGCTTACAGCACTAAGATTAAGGTCTTTGAAACTTGCAGCCCAGCCTAATTGCAAAATGAAACATAAGGACCTGCTAACACCAATGACAGGGGAAAAAAACATTAATTAATGAGTGAAAATAACTTTGTAAATAAATATAATATTTTTCTTTTCAATAGATATAAAGTGCCTTTTTATTTATGCAACTCTGGTTACTAAATTTACTGTAAAGTTTCCACCATTGGACCAGTAAACCAGTCCTACCATACTATTTGATAATAAAAATTATATTGAACAGTTATCCTTTGCCTCTGTATTTTTACTCAATAGACAAGAAAAAAGAAGCCACTGTCACATTTATCTGCCCAAATAGAAAGTGATTATTTCCACATTATATAAAGTTTTTGTTTTCCATCTGAAGGATTGACATATCATGTCATTAAGACAAACATTCAACTTGATTACAAAGGAGAATTGCAAATGTTCAGTTGGGACACCTAACATCTTTATTGTCTTTTGGCTGCAAAGTGATAGTGCCCAGAAGAAAGAAAAATGACATAAGAAAGAAGAATTATGAAAAAGAAGAATGTAAACCAATTTCTAGGGAATTAATCTCCTTTAGCTGGAATCCATAGTGAAAAGCAGGGTCAATCACTGAGAGTGGACAAGGCACTTTCCAAACAGAGGTGCTGAACAGACATCCTGCTGAGTCCCAGGATCACAGATCTCACAGCATAAAGTGAGATTATGCTTCTTAATCCACATAGGTTGAAGTGTCCTATGAATACCTTCAACTGCTTACAAATTTCTGTGGGAGCACTTCCCTGCGTTTTGCTAGGGATAGGAATCATGCTTACTAGCTTCTCAATAGAGTCTGCAATACCAATAAAGTTAATAACTATCACTCTAGTGAGCTCTCCAAAGAAAAAGACCTGAATCTCCAGGGGTCTGACAACCTATTTTATTTTATTTTATTTTTTAATTTTAACCAATCTTTAATTTTCATACAAAATTTTGTACTGATGGAGGCACTTGGATGGCTTAGTCGGTTAAGCATCTGCCTTCCACTCAGGTCATGATCCCAGAGTCCTGGGATCGAGCCCCACATGGGGTTCCCTGCTCAGTGGAGAGCCTGCTTGTCCCTCTCCCTTTGCCTGCCACTCCTCCTTTTTTGTGCCCTCTTTCTCTCTCTCTTTCTCGCTGTCAAATAAATAAATAAAATCTTAAGAAAACAAAATTTTGTACTGGTGAATTTGCGTATTTTTTAAAATAAATATCCACAAAGCTTGTATTGGCCCTTGCTACTGCATGTCATGAATATACCACATCGGGAGTGACAGACTGCATTTCACATACTTAGATAACAACAGAGCCATTCTTTATGGAACTCCTATCACAATGGGTGTATGGTGAATGATTTGGTGACTCTTACACCAGGAAATAAGACAACCCGGCAGAACAAAACCAACAAAAGTTTAGACTAGCCATATTTTTAGGATGCATTACTTCTGGTCCAAATATTATCCTGCCCAATCTCTGGGTTGTGGAAAACAAGTATGATGACTGTGTATTTAGGAAGATGGACCCTGACATCGTAGAGAATCCCTAGGCAAGTAGAAGCATCCTGGCAGGGAGAGTCATTAGAAGGCCACAGCAGTGGATCAGGTGAATTGATAGGGTTTGCTTTATCTGGTTGGCAGGAGAAAAAGCAAGAAGAGAAAAGAGGGGAAGGGTTTGAGAAATATTACGGTGAATAGCATGACAGTGTTCAGTCAGTAGTACTTAAATGCAAGTAATGTGTCTCTCCCATTCCCACAGTAATAATTGTGTTCTATCCTACTGAGATAGGCAAAATTAAGGCATAATCATTAGTTGCCATTTGTGAGACCAATTAAAACACATGTCAATCAGTTTGGTCCACCTCGCAGGCCTGTATGACCCTTTATCTAATTATAAGATAATGCATTAGTACATTTGCTGTATAACAGATAACCCCAAAACTTCATGGCTTCAAATAGTAAATATTTCTTATCTTGCAGTATCTAGGGATCAGGAATCTGAATGGTGCCTAGTTATGCCTCCAGTTCACCACAGCTCAGGTCTAGTGCTGCCTGACAAAAAACAGATTAAATTTGAACATCAGATAAACAATAAGTATGTGTGTGTCAAACTTTGCATGGGACATTCTTATACTGAAAAATCTTATCTTTGATTATGTGAATTTCCAGTTCATCAGGCTTTCCTGTATTTTTTTTTTTGTCCTGTATTTTTATTTGCTAAACCTGAACACATTACTCATTTGGCTGTAGTTAAGATGTGGGTTAGGCCTTCAGTATATTAAGACCAGGCTGAGGCTGAAAGACTGACTTCCAAGCTCACTCATATCGTTTTTGCAGGCTTCAATTTCTAAAGGGCTGTTAATCCAAGGTCCTCAGTTCCTTGACAGCTGTTGGACTAGGGCCTCAGTTCTTTGCTACACCACAGGGACCACTCCACTGGGCTGCTCATAACATGGCATCTGGCTCCCCTTAGCACCAGAGAGTCAAGAGAGAGCCCCAAAGGAAGCTACTGTCTGTTTCTATTCCAATCTCCTAACTATCATCCCATCCTTTCCTCTATGTTCTACTTATTATAGAGAAGACATAAGTCCAGTTCACACTCAAAGGAGGGAATATACAGGGGTATGAGTATCAGGAAACAGAGGTCATGGGGTCTCCTTAGAGGTGATCTACCATGAACATATCCCAAATAAATTAAATTTTCTAAGAAACATGCTCAGAGCATCTTTTAAACATATTTCTCATTTTTTTCCCTTGGGTTATTCCTCTGTCCCCTTAGATCATGTGCAAAGTAAGAAATAATAGGCTAACATGGCCATAATGGATTTAGCACACAACCAGTTAAATGTAAAATCAATGTTGAAGAATTAGAAAAAAAAATGACCTTGAAACTCATACACATAAAATCATAAATTCTGGGTCTAATAAAAGCTATTTTAAGGTCACCTTTCTGCAAGTCTAGTTCAATAAAGAAAAATATTTATATGTCTCCTCTTTTGACAATTATAAAGAAAACCAACATATTCCATTCCAGCTTTCTATAGATTATGACATAAAATTAGGCTTTTTCCCAAACTACATCAAGAGATAAATACATCATTCATAAATTTAAGAAATCTAAATTTATGTGTTGGTGTTTAAAGTTTAAAACATTGTATAATCTGAAAGCTATCTTTAAACTTAGCTAGCCAATTCTTTTTTACTAAAAATATTGATGTCTTTTTTTGAACTTAATGAGTATATTTTAAAGAAATAAATGAAGAAAGAAATGAAGAGAAAAATATAAAAGAATATTCTTCAAGAAACATTTCAAAATTAAATTATCTTTCTTCTAAATAAGTTATAGGAGATACAGAACACTGCATTCACATTATAGGTTTTTTTTCAGTTCTACAAAATTATTTGAGCTTCCTGTAATTTAAAATAACTTTTTTTTTCTACTGTGACTTAGAAATAAGGTATGGTGGATATCAACTAGAAAATTTCCAACTAATTACTTTAAAATTACAAAGTCATTTGTAATGACTAAGAAGCATTATTGAATGCTACAGTTTAAAAAAAATGGCTTAATTATTTATGCAAGTCTCTTCTTTTCTAAACAATTATCCTAGTTATGAATAAAGTCACAATTTCTAGTGTCCACCATACAATGTTAAGAGTTAGATAATAAATATTCTTCTTAATTCTTCTCAATTGTCTTCTCTCAGAAAAGGAAGAATGACATATTCATGTCTACTTTAGGCAATTTCCTTTTAAAACTCAACTACCCAGAAGGGAAGCTTTCTATTTCTTCCCTTGGTCAAGATTTAGCGGTTTTAAGTTGTCTGTGGGCCAAGAAGAGTCATTATCAGTTTCTAAATTTGGATTTTGGCTGTCAGGTTCTCATTAGTGTTGCACTGGAAAATGGCTACTAGAAGTCACTCATTCTACTACTGAAACTGGCTTTTAGAACCAATGCCTACAGGATGTAACTAGGTTTCTTATTTCTGGCTCTCTCCATCTCCCTAACTTTTACTTTGGTCCACACCCACGTCCTATCAACTAATGCCAGGCATTTTTTCTACTGACCTGTAATTTCAAAAGTATCAATGAGAGAGCTTCTGGAAATGATATACTAAACTATATTCTAAATTATAAGCATCAAATCAAAATGACCCTAAGAGAACAAGCAAGTTGGTAAGAGTTTCACAAATGAAATAAATATGATGGTAAGTGTTTTACATAATTTGCCCTTCACCATCATCAGGTAATCCTCCCATGAATCTTTTTAAGTAAATGTTGTTTTTCCCATTTACAGTGTATAATATTTTTGCCATATCATAACTATATTTATGCCTTTAACTTTGGTGATTTAGTAATTGAAGAGAAAATTTGGTCAAAGGCATCTGATGTGTTTCCTTTTATACAATGATTAATGGTGAGTTTCTATAAGATGTTAAAAAATGTGTCACAAAATATCAGTTACCCATTTAATAATAGGTCACATCAATGATCAACTTGTCATTCACGTAAATTTGTGGTTTTGAGTGTATTTAGTAAAGGAAAGAGTCAGTTACGAGGTAGGTTGTTTTATATGTCTTTTATACACCCATTCATTCTCAAAATAGATCTGTACTCAATGTTGAATTTTGCCTTTCCTAAACTCCTGATCTAATGTTAGCCTTACCATTTATCTGCCCAAGCATAGTGCTTGGTCTGTTTGTTTTTTTAATTAGAAACACTCTTAATAAGTCCGTGTTATTTGATAGTTGTTCATGCAGCAAATACATGAAGAAGATGATATAAGACATCAGATAGTAAACTCCCTGGAATTAGGGATTGTGCAGGGCTTTTTTCCTCCTCCTTCTCTCTGACACTGCTTTCATGTTTCCTGACACTCAGTAGCTCCAATAACATGATGAATAAGTGAATGAATAAGTGAACGAGTGGGTGAGTCTATCATGTTTCTCATAATCTAAAATAGAGCAAAAAAAGAATGCCAGATATTCTGAATATATTCGTTTATTTTGGATGCCCAATAAAATAGTTTGTTTATATGAAATAAAACCACTTAACAGTTAATTACTATTGATTTGTTATTGTTCTTTTAAATCTCACAATGATAATACTTTTACCTGATCCTATTAAGCTACAAATGACTGGCTAAGAAGAAGCAGAAGAGTTAACAAAAACCATTAGCTTTTGAATATTTTGAATAATGTTTTCCAGAGCATATAGGAATTTTTTTTTATCTGCTTTACATATTTAGCTAAACTTCCCATGTTATATTAAATTCCCCTTTCAACATTGCAGCAAGGTTACCAGAAAAAGTCCGCAAAAATTGGTGACTGGATTCAAGGTAAATGAAGGTCATCTGTTCTCAAGCGTTCATCTGCCTATTTGTTTTTTTAGGACTTTTTTTTTTTTAAACAAATTATCTGCACTTTCTTAACCTCTCAATTTCTACATCAGCCTCTAACTGGACTGAGATCAAGGCCATCTTGATTTAAGCTGTCAATTTTCTTCTTTTACTCAAAACATTCATCTGCTTTCTACTTCCTACAGACACAATGGGAGAAATGGCTGCCCCATTCCTCACCCATTCCTCAACCCTTTCTTTTTTTTTTCTCAACCCTTTCTAATGTAAATTTTTCCGGAGATGCTCTTGAAATCTCCTCTTCCCAGACCTTGCACCATCAATTATCCTGTTATCACTGTCTTTATTTTTTTTTTATCCCTCTGTCTTTAATCTGTCCATCTCTACCCACTCACCTCTGCCTACAAAATGCTTCCTTGTTCTAAAAAATCCCACCCAATCTTGCTTCTTTGCAACCTGCAGTTTTATCTTTCTTCTGTTTTATCATTAATCCCCACAATCTCCATTTTGTATCTGTTTTTTGTATCACTTGTCCCTGGAAACTATGAGAACTTACATCTCAAACTGAAAAGTCTCACAGCTAGATACCATGTCCTTAGTTTTCCTAATTGGCTTTAAAAAAGCATGTGATCAGAAATAGAATATTGCAGTGTTTTGCATTGATAGTTTGCCACAGCAGAGCTATATATTTGCTTAATTTCACTTAATATTCTCTATGAACTGTTCTATGATGCATGTCCATCTTTTGTATCTCTATACACATGCAAACATAAAGGTCTATGTCTATGTTAGTGTTGTACCCTGACATATATTCATTGGCAAAAATGTTAATTTATTCCAAAAATATCTATTGAGTGCCTGCTGCATGCAAATACTGCTAGGTGCTTTGGGGATATAAGGATGTTTTAGAAAAAAAATTCTGCTCTTAAGGGATTCCCAAAATAACAGGGAACATAAGAAACATACACAAATACCTCTGGTACAAGGTTGACAGTGATATATCCCATAAGAGCTTTACAGAAGAAATGCCATGGGAGTTCTTGAAATAATGAGGTTCTTCCTGTAGCAAGAAGGAGCAGGAAAGGCATCACAGAAAATGTGGAACGTGAGTTGATCCTTTACCATTTGGCATAATTTGAACATGAGGGGAAAAGATTTTAATTACAGGAAATAAAATGAGAAGAGGCAAAGAGAATATTTTAGAGTAACCATGGTCCTGCTATAAGCCCGAGGATACAGAATGAAATAGAATAGAGTGATACAACAAGAAATGATAAAAATGACAGTAGTTAGACCCTTGAGTGATGATGAGGTATCTCTCTTGGTCCAAGTATATGAAGGCAAGGAGTCTAAAACCCTGACTTCCTTAAACCTGACACAGAAGGCTTTCACTCTGTACTGACTGAATTGTCAGCTGAACTGTTGCACCTTAGTTGAAGAAGAGGAAGGGCCCAGGGAAGGGTAGACTCTATCTAGGTGTAACTTTACATACCTAACACTGCTAATTTGACCAGCCCCATCTGAACTCCAAGTTTTCATCATTAACATAGTTTTGTTTTGTTTTGTTTTTTTTTTCTGGCAGGAAGAGGGACAGAGGGAGAGGAAAAGAGAATCTTAAGCAGACTCCATGCCGAGTGTGGAGCCCAATGCGGAGCTCGTTCTCACAATCCTGAGATCATGACTTGAGCTGAAATCAAGAGTCTCATGCTTAACTGACTGAGCCACCCAGGTGCTCCAACACCAATATTCTATCCCAGACAAGACTTTTGAGGTCAGGCTTAACTTATATGGCAAACAATGGAGTAAATAATCATAGCAGTAACTGAGTGTTTGCTACCAATATCATTGGGTTCAGCACTAAGTACTTTAAGAAAATATATAATGCTTTCATTTAAAGACTAGATTAGGGTTACAGCAGAGAGAATGGTCTGGAGAAGATAAATGATAGAGGTAAAATTGGTGAACTTGTTAGCTAATCAGATACTTGATGTGGAGCCTGTTTTCAACCTGGTCCCTAGTGATTCTGGCTTCTCAATGGGATTAATGGGATAAGAAGAGACACCAGATAGTTCTCTCTGTTTCTCTTCATGAAATCACAAAGAGGAGTTCTTATGTACCTTCAGAGAGAGAAAATGCCACCTAGAAGCCAAGAGAAGATACTGCATAATGAAACATACCTAGCTGGCATCTTCATCTTGGACTCACTAGTCTCCAGAACTGAGAAACAAATTTCTGTTGTTTAAGCCACTCAGTATATGGTATTTTGTTATGGCAGCTTGTTAACTAATACAGTAATGGAATAGAAATTTGGGAGCAGAAAGTACAAAAACTGAAATGCAAAATTCCTTAGAGAGGTTCAACAACATATTTGAGCAGACAGAAAAAATAATTGGCTCATTTGAGGATGAGACAATTGAAAGCATCCAGCCCAAGGAGTCAAAAATAAAAGGAATGAAGAAACATGATCAGAGCCTAAAGGATTTATGGGAAATTTTAAAGTTAATCAATATATGCATTATGGGAGTCCCAGAAGGCAAGAAGAGAGAAAAATGACACAGAGAATATTTGAAGACATAATGGCCAAAAATCCCCAAAGTTGTTGACATAAATCAAGCTATACTTCTAAGAAGTTCTAAAAATTCCAAGTAGAATAAACTCAAAGAGATCCACACCAACTTTATAATCAAACTGTGGAAAATCAAAGAAAAATAGAGAATCTCATTCATTGCTGGTGGGAATGTAAAATAGTTCAGCTCTTGTGGAAAAAGTTTGGCAGTTTCCTCTAAAAGTTAATCACAGAATTATCATATATCTCCTAATAAAAGAATTGGAGACAGATAACCAAATTCATGTACACACACATTCGTAGCAGTACTACTGACATTAGCCAAAAGACAGAAAGAGCTCAAATGCCCATGAATTGCTGAATAAACAAATTGGGACACACACACACACACACACACACACACACACACATACATCACACACATATACATACACAATGGAATACTATTTGGTCATAAAAAAGAATGAAATTACTGACACATGTTAAAACATGGATGAACTTTGAAAACATTATTCTAAGGAAAACAAGCCAGACATAAAAGATTACATGTTGTATGATTCATTCTATATAAAATATTCAGAACAGGTATATCTATAGAGACAACACATAGATTGGTAGTTTCCAGGGACAAGGAAAGGAGAGAAACTGATTAATGTATGCAGGGCGTTGCTTTGGAGCAATGATAAGATTTTAGAAGTAGATAGAGGTAGTAGTTGTACAACCTTGTGAATGCAGTAAAATGCTACTGAATTGCTCATTTTAAAATGGTTAATTCTATGTTATATAAATTTCACTTCAATGAATTATTTTAAAAATAGACATACATAGATGATTCATACTCTTAGGAAGGTGTGAAATGATTACCTTGCTGTAGAATTGATAAGAACTGTTAGTAACTAAAAATATATGATAACTATAGTCTTCACTCCATCTCTGCTACAATCCATCAACATATGCTGTTTGGAAAACCATTCTGGTACAAACAGATTCAGACTTTGTCAGTGGAATATTACAGCAAATATAACACTATCGAGTAATCAATCTGGCCCCTTCTATGAGTGTGCATTATAAACACTTTCTAGTTTAGACTTTTCCCTTTCTGCAATAATGTACACAAATCATACATAATACAAGCTAGTATATCATTATGCTTCTCAATTGCTGTCTTAGAAGTTTGGGTTTTTGTTTTGTTAGGGCCCCTCTGATACTCTGAATAGGTCAAACAAAGAGCAAGCAATTCAGATTTCTTCCAGAATTCACAGAGCTTTTCTCAGAGACAGGTTTGTTACATCACATGGAATTCTGATTACCTAACATGAGATTTGTATCCTAACCTAAATGACCTTCTGATGTTTGTTAAAATTGTACAGCTGATTATTAATAAATTTAAGCTTCTGTGTGTTTCTGGTTCTAATAATTTCACCGTGACATACAGACACTTCCAAAGACTTGATCCTTATCTTCTAAGTCTTTCTGTATTAATATTGAATAGTGAAATAACAAATGTAAAATTTTAACAACTAACTCTATGCTTTTATCATAAAATAATCTTATCTAATCAAAATTCATAACTGTTATTAAAAGACTTGATGTCATACCTCAATTGACCAATATAAATCATATTTAATAGCAGACTACTGTTATGTCTTGGTAGGAAAATATATGATCTGAAAATATTTTATGTGTAGATAAAAGAAAACAGTGACACAGTGATACTCTCTTACTCCTGGTATGAGTTCTCTGTTAGCTATTTTTTGAAGTTAGAAAAAATGATAAGTCCATTAGACAAAACAAGCAGTTCGCTCAAAAAGATTCAAAGTATTAAAAGACCATGTGAAATATATGTATGCCCTCATTCTCCTTACAGCAGCTCATTAACTATTAATATGTAAATTATGTTTATCTTCATTCCATCCCCCATTCTCAAGTCTTCCTACTTTCAATTCCCTCTGCTTCAAATACTATTCTTCCCTCCCTCTGCTTCTTAGAGACTTTACTCAAGTGTTCCTGATCACCCTAGCTAAAATAATACCCTCTCATCATACTCTGAAAAACACCATGTGTTTTTCAAAATACTTATCACTAGCATTATGTCATATATTTATGTATTTTTTGTTTATCTACCCATTAAAATACATGCTCCATGAAGTATCAAAGTTTGTCCTATTCACTGCTGAATCCTTACCACTTAGAATAGCATCTGGCACAAAACAGGTGCTTCTTAAATACTCAATGAAAGAGTTGATAAATTCACTGAAACATTGAATTTTCTGTTCTTTTTGTTTTATAATGTAGGTATACATTATAGAGGCGTATCATGGTATACCTTTATAACATATGAATACTATGATATGGCATGCTATGTATGAATACATACACAGACCTATTGGAGGGATGTGTTCAAAACTGTTTACTGATAGTTTAAAGACCAGTGAACTAGAAGATAATCAGATCCAAATTTACTAATCCTTTCAGGGAGTGTAGACATCTGAGTATACACACGCAAATCCATCAGTCTCCATCTGCAGTCATCCAGCTGAGAGCCATTTGGGGATAAAACAGGCTATTTCCTGGATGAATTCGTCACCAGCACTCTACCAGAATAGCTTGGAATATAGATGCTTCAATGACTAAAAGAACATTAAAGAAATATGGCCATCCCATGAGTCACAAAGTGTGAACGAATAGGTATGAAGAATAAATGCATTTAAAACTCAAGCCATTTCTTAGGACTAGCAGTCGCAATAATGAGGTTGTTCAGATGTGGGAGAGTTTGGACCATGATCTTACCCAGGGATGCTCAGAAGAAAAGGGTGGCAGGTAACAGCATATTGGCATTTCCGTGTTCTGACAAGATAATGACAGAATTGTCATATAGTCAGGATGCTTGGACTTCAATAGACTTCATCAATAGAATTCTTTTATTAAGCTTTTGAAACTGCTAAGTAGCACCTTTCTCAGAAACTTCCTCACCACCTCACTTCCTCGTAGCAACAGGAAATTGAAATACATCTGGTTACAAATTATGGTGGTTAATTTCATATCATGAAACCTGTTCTAGTGATTTAAGTAAGCAAGGTATTTCCCTCTTCTCTTAAAAAAAGGATTAATTAAGAAACAAAGTATTTCTGTATCAATATTTTATCTTAAAATGAACCTGCTATAGTTTAAGTAAAGAAATTGATATCAAGGCATGTGCTACTTAAATATATTTACGTACATATCATCTGTAGTTTTTATAGACTGGCATAGATTTCTGAGTTTATCTTCAAATTTGCGCATTATTCAATAGAAGGAAAAATAGACACACTTAACTGACACAATTGGAAGTAGTTACTAATCGAAGGTGTGAGTGTCCTGGAGTCCTCAGTTCAGACTGTGAGGCAAATTTCAGGAACAAGGCTTTTGCTTGTTCCTGGTTGGCTGAGATTTACCCTGAATCAGCTATACTATACTTCTATCATTGCATCACGGTGTCTACTGTGCCATATTTTGTAGCTTAATTATGCTTACTGACTAGTTCAAGTATATAATCAAATATGTAAAATCCTCTCCCCAAATGTATATCTTTATTCTGGAGGCTGATTATCCATTAGCTATACTGATGTGAACAACAAATGACAAACTATATCTGATTTAACATTTTCTAAAACTAAGTTGGGGCACCAGGTGGCTCACTAGTTGAGCGTCTGCCTTTAGCTCAGGTCGTGATCCCAGGCTCCTGGGATCGAGTCCCACATCGGGGCTCCCTGCAGGCAGCCTGCTTTACTCTGTGTCTCTGTCTCTCTCTCTGGATATCTCATTAATAAATAAATTAAATCTTAAAAATAAAATAAAATAAAAGCACTAAGTAATAAGAAATAAAAGTCTGATGTGATTTTTATTGATAAAGGATAACCTGAAGTTACCTTTAAAACCAAAGATTTGGGATCCCTGGGTGGCGCAGCGGTTTGGCGCCTGCCTTTGGCCCAGGGCACGATCCTGGGGACCCGGGATCGAATCCCACGTCGGGCTCCCGGTGCATGGAGCCTGCTTCTCCCTCTACCTGTGTCTCTGCCTGTCTCTCTCTCTCTCTCTGTGTGTGACTATCATAAATTAAAAATAAAAAAAATAAAACCAAAGATTTTCAGTTACTCATCTCTTGGAGATATCTAGAAATTAGGTATCTAGAAAAGTAAGGAAAATATTTTTTCAAAGAAATGCTCTGTTAATCTCAACTAAATATCTCAGATATTTTACTTTCACAATTAATACATTTTCTAAATTGATTTAATTTCCAAATAGAACACAGTCCTGAAACATTTTAACTTCTTACGCAATTCAATACAGAAGGATACTGAAATTTATCAATAAAGCAGTATCTCACTATAGCTACCTTCTCCCTATTGGAGTCTGATTCTTTGAAAAGCATGCATTGATTTTGCTATTTCATGATATTCTATCATAGACTGAAGGCAACCAAACACTTTCCTGGCAGCCTCTAATTCTTATTTTCCTGCTTCCCACTCACTGGCATTGGATTGAGCTTTATCACAATAGCCAGCAAAAAGCTTCTGGAAGAAAAAATTTGACTTATTGCAACCAGTGGCAATTAATAGAGTCATCCCCATTTCGGGCCTGTTTAGTATTCCCATATGCCCTTGTTTAAAAAAAAAAAAAAAAGTGAATTCCTGGGGCTGGCCCATGGAAATTTTGGAGTGGAGCCTGGGAATATGCATTTGTAAGAAGCTCCTGTTTAGAGAAACGTGGCTTTAGTGGGCACAAACCCAAGCAAACCAAAAAATACAAAGCATCTTGCTGGAAAAGCAATTTTGTTTAAAGACTTAGAGGAAAGACCTTTTGATTTTATATAAAAATAAACACAGATATTTTCTGGCACAGGGTGCAAGTTTAGCAGAGAAATTGAGAGGGTGTAAGCTCATCTTAGACTGCCTGACCTACTACCCAGGAAACAGGGTTTCTTCTACCTTCTTTTACTACGAGGTAAGCCAGTGTCTGCCAGGCACTGTCACCAGGTCTGCCGGTGGCTGCTCAGTTGTCCGTCTAGTTAACCCGAGGGATTTCCACTGCCAGTCTCAGCCCACTGGGGGCCTGGCCAGTCTCAGAACATGGGGATGGAGGAAGTGAAGGCGGAAGGTGACACTCCTACCATCAGAGCTCAGATACTGTTTCTTCCTTTTGACTTGCATTATTTTATTTAATCCTGATACTCTTTGTGGGCAATGTTTTCCCATTCATTATAGCTACATTGAGCCTCATGTTACATAACTTGTCCATGGTCACATGGTCATGAGATATCAGATCCAAACTTCAAACTCAGACCTATATCCCATACCAGCTGTAGAACTTTGTAGAAGCTAGGTAATGGTGGTAGCAACAAGCACAATAATAACTAAAATTTGTTGAAAATTTTCTTCATTCCACAGGTATTTATTTAGTGTGTAACATGTGCTGGGTACTCTTCTGAACATTTGCCACGTTCTAACTCATAGAATCCGCACCAATGCTATCTCCCGGACAGGACTACTGGCATCCTCATCTTAAAGATGTGGAAACAGAAACAAGAGTTCGAGAAACATGTCTGAGGTCAGAAAGTTGTCATCCCTGCCCTGTGTCTCTTCAGGCACATCTTTTCAAAGTCTCCCATCCTTGCAAGTGAGTGTCTCGGGCACTGCCCCTGGAAGAGTCCTCACTCAACAATACAACACACCATCTTTTCACCCTCAGTAAGAGACACTGGAGATCCTTCTCACTGCTGTTCTGGCTCTCTTGCTCTGTTGCTTCAAACCTCTCCCAGATTTTTGAAACAGGAGGGGTAGGAGGGAGCAGAGGAGGAGGAGGGAGCAGAGGAGGGGATGGGGAAGAGCAGGAGGGATGGATGCTCAGCAGCAAAACAGACATATGTATTGAATTACTTTGATTTTGAACTACATTATTGTTTTTTTTTTTAAATCAAATGTTATAGTTTTCTTTTAGAACCAAACCCTATGGACATGAAATTCACCCTCATCTGTCAAAATCTGATTATTTAAAGAAGCACTGTTTTAAAAGTTTCTCAAAAGTTCTTACAAAAGTACTGGTTATTTCAGTTCCACTTTGGAAGTAGGTATTTTGAACTCTCAGTGCAAATTCTGAGACAAACTTTGAATTCCTTTAAAATGCAAGAGCTTAAAGAACCAAAGAAAATAGCTTGCCAAAATATATTCTGAAAATTATTAAGCAAAATACCAGGAACACTCAAAACATTTTTTTAAAACATTGCCAATTTGGCTCTATTTCCATTTTTATGTACATTTTCTTATCTAATTTAATAAGACACGAATTAATGAAAGAAACAAAAAATTGCACAATATCATCAAATTAATAACAGTCCCCCAAAACTGTATTTTCTCTGCCAAGAAACACTGCCAATAGAGTCCTTGTAATGCATCCAACTGCATTTTCAGTTGTAATCTATTATAGTGTGGTTTTTTTTTTTTTTCATTTTCTTTGAACATGTCAGAAGAACAACTGGAAGATACCTAGACTTAATGCTATTAAAAAGGAATTACAGTTAGGGGGCACCTGGGTAGCTCAGTTGGTTGGGTACCCAACTTGGTTTCGGCTCAGGTTGTGATCTCAGGGTCATCAGGTTAGGCTCCACGCTGGGTGTGAAGACTGCTTAAAAATCTCTCTCTGCTCCTCCCCACCCTCCTTTCTCTCTTTCTCTAAAAAAAAAAAAAAAAAAAAAAAAAAAAAAAGTTACAGCTAAATTTGTTCATAGTTTAATTTTGTGAGGCTGGCTACCTTTTAGAAGGCTATCTGGTGAATATTCATCAGTGAGACCAGAACTCTGAAAGTAAAATAATATGTTCCTCGAGAGCGATTAAGAGAGGAACCAGACCTAAGATGGAGATGCTTTAGTTGCTAACTTTGTCACTAACATTGCTCCAGAAAAAATCATTTCTGTAAAGCTCTTCAAGTTGGTTTCACCTACACTGAGGAACATCTTAAGAGAAAGCATTTCACTTTAAAGTGATGAGCAAGGCTATCCACTGATACCTGGATTTCACTCTCTTAAGGAATAGGTAGTAAGGATTGGCTTGTCACACAATCTTCTGGATCACAGCATGAGTATAAATGTTAAGGTCTTTACAGGGGGAGATAGGCAATTACCAGGTAAAAAGTAAATAAAGATAGAATCTTAAAGAATGGCAGGAACTGATCAAAACAAGGTGAAGTGATTGGAAGTGTTTGCAGATTAGATTTCAAAGGAGGGTGGAGGTCCTTAGTTCAAGGGCTCTCCTCCAATGTCAAGGACAAGCCACCTCTGCAAATGAGCAGCGGCAGGTGTTAACTCCAGTTCACACTCAGGCAACAGGTGTCTGGGGGAAAGTTAGAAAATTCATGCAGCTTTATTAGCCACCCTTAGACCCACATTCAGCCAGAGTATTATTTTTTCATGGATTATTAGACCTCTAATAGAAAATACAAATGAAATTCATGTTGTGTATCCTCAACCTTCTCAGTCTGTATAATGGGGCTCTTTCCTGTGATTTTATTGTGAATCTCCTCTGGGCTTTATTATAACTGTTGGTTTTCCTTTGTCATTAAATTGGAGGCTCTGTGGGAAAAAGGATCATGTCTTTTCACTGTTCCTACCTCTAGTGTTGAGGACCTGGAAACACAAGATGAATGTTTGTTAATGAATCAATGAACAGGAATGAATGAATGAAAGAATGAATGACTTAATGGCTGCCTTGATAATGAAAAGAAACAGTGTTTTTCTCAATTTCCAGTAAAATCATTGAGGTCTTGTACAGTTCATCTACCCGAGTCTTATTGCCTTGTCCCTAAAATAAAGTATATTGCTGAAATTAATTCTGTGTCTGAAACTTACAGAGGAGGGTATCTGACCTCAGGATATTAAAAGGAGCAGGTAACTTTATCTTTACATTTTACCCAGGGACATAGCCAGAAATCCTCCAAAGGCTAGATTTTGGAAAGTGTAACTCACAAGGAGAAAGGGGGAAAGAAATCAAGGGGTCTCAGAACTTCTATAGAAAGGCAATGGCCACCAGCACAACTGAGGAACACTCTGAAAGCAGTCCAGCCTGGGAGATAAAATCCAAACTGGAATTAAACTTGTTTAGTGCATAATTTCCTACTTTAATAATCAGACTTATTTTTATATTTTGGTAATGACTTTTGAAGTTATGTAACAGATGGCAACATGGAACAGACTTAATGAATTATTGCCGAACGGATTATAGCCACATGGATATGAACTGTGCATACATTAGCAGAAAAACGAGAAACAGGGCACATTTATAAATATCTCCATGGATACACACAGGTCAGACAATGTTATCCAATTCTCTGAGGAATTATTGAACAATTAAAGGGAGCCCTTATTACAGTAAAAGCCATCTGTTATCCACCCAAACATGTCCCCAACTGTAGTCAAAACTTCTATATTTATGCACTGGAGCTTGGGCAAATCTAACAGTTCAGGTTGTGAGTCAAGAAACATATATTTATACACACACACACACACACACACACAGACATATATTTATTTTTTTTCTACTGAAAGAACCTGAAGCTTACAGAGAAATTACAAAAAGAGTATAGAGATTTTTCATATACTATTCACCCAGATTTTCCTAATGATAATGATGCACATAACTGTAGCACAATTCTCAAAAACAGGTAATTCACTTTGGAATAATATTTTTAAATAAATATAATAGCTTATTGACACCTACTAGTTCCCCACCCACCCCTCATCATCCATTTTTTTCTGCCCTAGGATCCAAGCCAGGGCCCCACCCTGGATATTGTTATTATCTGTTCATCCTCTCCTTCTATTGGGGAGGGTTCATTCTTCCCTCATCTTCCATGATCTTGACACTCTGGAGGAGGACCAAGCAGGTTTTCGTAGACTGTCTCTCATTTTGGCTTTGCCTGTTATTTTCTCATGCTGTAGCACAGAAGTGATCTTTTGCCCACCTTTGTCTCAGGCTCCGCTGGGATGTTCCCTGTCCCGCCTGAGAATCAGCTATTTCTCAACAAAACCCTGGTTCTTGTTCTTAGAGAACAGCATCAAGAAAAAGATTACAGCTAAGAACTGGAAATGGAGGAATGTGAGCTGAAAGGGATATATTTACCAAAACACTGTAAAACAAACTTTTTTTTCTCAAAGTCGATACTAACTGTGCTTTCGATTAATAGTGATTAATTCAATAGCAATGAGTACGTTATTAGCTTGTCTGCAGTTTTTACATCTGGATAATTATATAATAGTAGTCTCAGCCCGAGCCTGAAAGATTTAGACCTACAGGTCATGTCAGACAAAGGAACCTGAGCCTCAGCTTCACATGAACCCTAATTTTATTGAGACGGAAAAGATGTGAGGGGAGTATTATTTTCTTACACAGCACAGCAGTGCAGATAGAATGGGGCATGCATGGGTGAGTGCGTGTGCACCTGTGTGCCTCTGTGGTGGAGGGGCAGGGTGGGGGGCAGACCCTGGGATCTCCTATGATGGATAGGAGGCAAGATGATTTCAGCCTAATTTAAAAATATTTGTTATTGGAGGTGATCATTCTCATTCCAGAATAGAAACAGTAACATGAATGTATTCCTGCCAAGTTCTTTGTGAGAGAAAGAAGAGCTGCAAGGTTTGTTATTGTTAACTTTTAAAAAAAATTATTTATTCATGAGACAGAGAGAGGCAGAGACATAGGCAGAGGGAGAAGCAGGCTCCATGCAGGGAGCCTGATGTGAGACCTGATCCCAGGACCCCAGGATCACGATCTGAGCCAAAGGCAGATGCTCAACCACTGAGCCATTCAGGTGCCCCTGCAAGTTTTGTAAAACTAATTCTTGCATTTTTTCACTCTGGAAGTGCCAGGCAGGCCCAGTTGGGCTCAAGGACTCAGAGGATCCTCAGTCAGGCAGCATCCATGTTGCCTATAGCAAGAAAAAGGTATTTCTTAGCTTACATAAGATCCCACCCCTCACAGGAACTTCCAAAATGTTTGCAGGAACTGAAGGTCAGTATGGGGTAATGAGTTCCCCAAATCTAGACAGATACCAACTGAGTCTACTCTTACACTGCCCAGCAAGGATTGGGGATCTGAGCGTTACACTATTAAACACTAGCACTCTAAATAATTAGAAATACTGGTTACCCAAGGTTCCTGCTCTGATCATTATTCATGCCATAGCTCTGCCATGTATCTCCACTTAGTTAGAAAACCAGTAAACATTGATCTAGAAAATTCCAATCCAAGATAATGACATGATAGGAATATATTCCTTACATTTACACCCATGGGCCCAAATTTTAATCATATGTGCTTGTAGTTTCATTAAACAAGGTGAGTTATTTACACTGTTGCTTTAATTAAGTTCATTTGGACAACTAGAATGATTCATATTAATATCTGCATTATTCCTAAGTGACAGGAAATGAATGTACACATATACTTTCTTTATTTTTTACCATATTCAAAGTATTTATACTCGGTTATGATAAAAGATAGAACAATATTATTTTCATCTTAAGTTTTAACTGTAAGCTAAAACTTCATGCTGTTTGAATATTTTAGCAGTTGCCACTTCCTTATTGACACATCATGGAATAAAATATGAAAATATTGCTTCCAAATATCAATGAAAAACAATGCAATTAACTGAATAAATTGACTATTTAAGTGCCTAATATTCATGCTGGTTTACCCTCCACAGGCAGTTTTAAAACATATTAGCTAAAATACGGTTTTAGCAAGAGGAACAGATTAACTTTTTTTTTCTTTCAGATTAACTTTTCAAGTGTTTGTTTGTTTGTTTGTTTGTTTCAATATATCCCCCAAAGCTAGAAGGATAAATATCCAGAGCAGTCAAAATTCAGGTGCAGATTAAAAACCTTAATTCTTAGGCCACAACCTTTCTTACATATTCTTACATCTTTAAGATTAAACTATTACAAAACAGGATGCCAGCATTCAAGGTTTGAGATTTCCCTGAATTCTTCTCCCTTTTAAATACAGTCTGTGGTGTAAATTATTTTCCCCTTGTATACAGACTACCTATGAAATTTAGCAGAGGCTGGTGGGTTTAATGCCTCATCCTGATCCCTACACACATTTTGGTGGTTCTTGGACTTGCATTGCTGTTTCCAGCCTGCAATGTGCGACATTCATCCATGTGTCCCGTCATTTGTGTACTCACTAATTCAAACCTGAGGACCACCAAACACCATGATGTGAAGAATTAAAAAGTGAAAAGGTAAAAACCATACAAGGCGATAAAATGTAAAGCAAATATAAAAATTACTGAAACAAGACACAGCCAGTAACATGAGGCAGTACCTTTGAAATATTGCCCTCCCCCAAAAGTGCTCTAAAGGCAGAGAGCCATACTTCTGCTGTAGATTCGCCTCTGATATGACTTACTGTGTGAATGTGGAAGGGTCACTTAACCACTCGCCTGCATCTGTCCCCACCAAAAGTGAGAACATTATATGGGATTACATTTTTATGAACTTACTGATATATATATAGATATATAGATATACATATATATAAATATATATACCAAGATATATATAGATATCTTGGTACACTTACATAAATATACACAAATATATACATAGTTACTATGTGTATGTATATACATATATATATACACACTTATAGGTATGTACATATATATATACACACACATATACACACTTATATAACTACATCTTGGAATGAAATTATTCCCTACAAGTTATGGTATGACATGATTGTTCTATTGCTCATTTCTGAACTTCTTCGGACCACTATTCTTATAGTTTATACTTAACAGTAGTTATTCTCACATATTTTGTTAAAATAAAATTTACATATAATAACAACAAGCAACACCCTGAGACTGTCATCCTGCCAGTAGTGGCAGACAAGCTTCTAAGAGACCAATGCTATGGCCACAGCCAACCAGAAAAGTTAGGTGGAAAATCTACTCTTGTTTACACCACCAGAGAGTAAGCATGGATGTGAGGATGTGAGGATCCCAGAGCTTAGAAACATGAGCCGCACAGAGGTCGGCCCTTCATTTAAAACGCTTGCTTTCTTGTCTGTTTTTGCCTTGAAGCATTTGCTGAATTATAAACTATGGAATAATGAGCAGAACTGAGCAATAATTGCCAAAAATGGTGCTGCTGGCCAGGTTTGGGCCACAGGCCATGGTTTGCCTCCTTCTGGTCCAGAGCCTCAAAGGATCTTCTCTTTCTTACTGAACCTAATTTATAGAACATACTCCACATCCTCGATAACACTCATGATTTTCCTTTTTTTAAAATTGTTGTTCCTTATTTTATTGCAGGCATCATGGTAGATATGAATTGGGACTTCATGATGGTTTTGATTCACATTTCCCTAATGACTGACAATGTTTTTCATATGCATATAGACCATCTATAAATCTTCAAAGAACTATTTATGTCCCCTGTCCATTTTTGTTTGTCTTTTTGTTGTTGAGTTGTGGGAGATTTTTGTATTCTGGATATTGAATGGTTATCATAAAATTCAAACAAAAACAGCTTGACAAGTTCAAATGACCCAAACCAAGAGAGAAAATTTAACAAACTGTACATGTATGTGTTATGCACTTTTCTGTAGGTATATGATAGAGGTGTGTATATATGTATATACATATATATAAAATAAATCAACTACAGGTGTATAAGTGACAAATAAAAACATTAGGATGTTTGTACCACAAGTGGAATTACCCTGATTTCCTCTTTTCTCCTAATTTGAGACACTTGTTATTAACGATATAGAATCAACATAGCCTGACCCATTTTCAATCTATTTTCTGAAGTTCCCGAAAGCAGTGATACTGCTGGACTCAATATCATTTTCTATCTGTTATTACAAACTCCAAAGTAATGAAGTTTCCTTTTCCAACATGGCCTTTCTGCTACCCAATTACATAACACATTATCGAGCTAATCTTTTCTTGATGTTCCAGATTCATGAGGGATTAGCTGTTCTCTTCAATAAACATTTTCCCTTGTGAGCAACTGAATTTCAAAAAGAGGAACTCAAAATTATGGCAGATAGTATCTTTTAAAAGACTGAGGTTTTTTTTCTTTTTTGGGGGGTAGATCTTCAGGTAGTTAAATTGTCTAAATAGTACTGTATTTTAAGTAACCATATATTAATTTACTTTCTTATTTTATTTTTCACTATCAAGATCCTTTTGAAAATAAGTCAAAACACAGCTTGTTCTTTATAGTTCAGTTTCCCATTCAAGCTTTAGAAATAATTTAGAGATATACCCACAGTTTCTTATGGCCATACACTTTTTTCACCATGTCATTTTATCCTATATAACTCGAGAGATAGTAATAGTGATTGCAACTTTAAAAATCAAATTTGGTTACAGTAACATCTTTAATAATGCAGATATTACACACAGGGGAGCATCCCCCTTCTCTAGTTAGATGTGTTATGCTCATATCTAGCTTCCCTTTTATGTTTCAACTATAACAATTGGTTCCTCAACTTTGAATTTGAGGTACTAATGAACATTAAGATATGAATTTTGAAAATTAAAAATTGAAATTTAGGCCAGAAGTAGAAAAATATATTTTTACATTTAGGAGTCATAAATACAGATGGAGCTGTGAAAAAAAGAAAAAAGACGCATTTGCTGAGACCATGCAGAGAGCAGAGTAATTGCGGTGCCATAAATTTGCACTGCACTTTAAGGAACTTTGAGTGTTCAGAGTGTTGGACACATGTTACCTCAATTGATAGTGACAACAAACCATAGAATTAATTTTAAAAATATGAAGATGCCCATTTTATAGTGAAACAAACTACAGCTTGAGAGATTTAATGGAATCCACTATAAATGCTTAAAATGCAGATCCAAGACTAGAATTCTAATGTTCTCATTCTTGGTCTACCTCCTTAAGAACCTTGAATGATAATTACACTTAGAGGCAGGAGGAAAATCCAATTAAAGAAGACAGAGTGAAACGAGAAAGGAGATCCATAACACGTTAGTAAGCCAAGGGAACCCAGTGTCAATGAGATGGCAGTGATAAGAATGTCAATTGCCAGAGTGAAGTCAGGGCTTTGTCAACTTTGTAGCCTTATGCAAATTTCGTCTCATATTTATCACTATTGTTATTATTCCACGAACATACTAAACACCATTAGGTAATTATGAGTACAGGCTAACTCCTGGAAAATAAATGTAGAAGTCTTCCAAGGTCTTATTGGAGGTCTTTTGTGAATATAAAATGGTAAGAACTCAGATGAAGTCCTTCAGCATGCAGGTGATAACAAGCTATTAAAAGGAATGTGACCAGTGGTTTCCGAACTACAGTTGGTTGAACAAAATTAACCCTCCAATTCAACCCTATGCCACTCCTCCAAGTCATAGCCTTACACTCATCAGCTGGGTGGTCATAAGTCAGCAAACCATCTCCTATAGGTGGGTCTCTACAATGTGTCCAGCACATTGTTTAGGGACCAAACACGCTTTAAAAAAAAAAAAAAAAAAAAAGGCATTTTTTTTTTCCTTTACCATCTTTAGGTGAATTACATTAAGAAAAGCAACATAATAAATCATAAAATCTCATATTCCTCTGTTCCATATCTAGGCAGAATTTCAGAGTAACAATTGTTTGGAGATAAAAATGAAATTAAAAAGCTGGTTGCCTATAGGTTAGTGAGATTTTTAAAACAAATGGCATCATTATATCCATATCTTTCACTTATTTATCCAAATGTTAATTTTATTTATTCCAGACTAAGCTTAAAAATTTCCAGGTTTTTCTAATTTATCCCCTTCTCCTGCTTTAGATATTGATACAAAAGGATATAACTTGTATCCATGAAAATTGGCAACTCTGACACACAGAAGTTGGTAGAAAGAAGGTGCCTGTATCCTTAATGGCATCATTGAGTTGCTGACCAACCCATATTTTCTCCCTGGATACTAAATAGCAATGGAAAAGAACAAGACACTCCTACAAAGAGCAACATAGATGAATCTTACATACTTTACATTGAGCACAAGAAGCCAGGTACAAAAGAAATATATACTGCATATTTCCATACATCTGAAATTTTAGAAAATACTAAAAATAATACAATGTGAAAAATATAAACAGTAGTTGCCTCTGGAGGTTCAGGGCTGACCAGGTGTAATAAGAAAGAAACATTCTAGTAGAGAAAAGATTCAATGCTATGAAAAAGTATAGATGACATTGGTATACACATTTGTCAAAATTGCATCTCTAGGATGTATGCATTTTGAAGTTTGTAATTTTTATCTTAAAAATCATAAAAACAGTAACAAATTAACCAAACAGGAGTGTGGGAAGTGTGAAATAAAAGTGGCAAGATGTTAATAACTGTTGAAGTTGGGTGATGGATGTCTGGGGATTCATTATTCTTATTCCTTCCTATATGTTTAAGATTTTTTCAAAATTACAAATTAAAAAAATTAAAAATGATTACATATTAAATAATTGAAAATTAAATAAAATTTAAAAATTAACAACAATGATTAAAATATTATCTCAAATTAATTATTCATTATACCCAAAAAAGTTTTTGTTCTTTTTCTCAGATTAACTTCCTTGAAAATAAAGAGAAACACTGGATGGGCCAAACATTAAGAACAAACCAAAGAACCCATGCTGAGACCTCTCACATTGACATAAGACGGATATTGGAAGGTGGTTATAGAAATGAATCTCCACTTCCCATCTGTTGCAGACATACCATATAGCAACCGTGGAATCATAGTAACAGTGGAATCATACAGCAACAGTGGAATCATATAGCAACAGCAGAACCTTACAGCAACCCTGAAACTCTATAGCAACAGCAGAATCCAAGTCAAAGCTCACTACCATGGTCCACAGTTGTGTGTATGTGTGAATAATGACAATGGTTTTGGTATCATTTAGTATCAGTGGTGATTTAGTATAAAGGATGAAATCTGGTATTTCAATGATTGGTAAATGCTCAATGTTGCATGGATTATCATTTATAAGTTTTGGAGCTCAGGGAAAAGACTCTGATCATGATCTGTCAACAAGAGTAACCACCACCACCACAAAAGTGAATAACATCTTATTTTCAACCAGTAACTGATTGGAAACACCATCTTACCTGATATTTTTACCATGAGAATTAAGAATTTAAAGAATACTGTGTCTTTGCCATGTTCAACCTCACCTGAAAGCCCTGAGTTGACATTTTTTTCTTAATGACATAATATTGTGTTCATATGTGTGTGTGTTTCCTTGGAAAGCATACACTCCCACCCCTTACCGAAGCCATGCTACATCTGACCTCTTAGTCACTTTAATTATTAACGGCACACCTGGGAGGAGGGGTGGCACCACAGACCACTTGTTCTCAGCCTTTACTGCCTTAAGACTCCTCCTGGGGAGTTTAGAAATGCCAATGCCTTGGCTGAACCCCATTAAATCAGACCCTCTGGGGTGAGCCCCCCAGAGTTGTCAAAGAGCCCCAGATTATACCACCATGTAGCCAAGTTGGAGAAGCAGTAGCTTGGAGCTTTTGTCCTGTTTTGTGCCCATTTGTCCTCACTAATCAGAGAGAATGTTTTGTTTTCTCTTGTTTGCCGTGACAACGAAAATTATTACCTACATTAAGAAAAGGTGTTATTTCTGGAGACAGAGATGGGAGGACAGGACAAAGTGGAAGGCTGTGGTTTAACTGATTCCATTTGGGCACCAACCTCAGGGTAGCAGCCCTGAGGCAGGTAGAATATATTCACTTCAAGAGAGGATCATTTTTGCTAATTAGTTTGATTCATTTGGATTATATTTACATGATTCCTTTTTTTTAATTTAAAGAAAAATCTGCTGGAGTTATGATGGCAAACATTCAATCTGATGACAGAAGATAAGCAGGTAGATGGCTTCAGTCTTAGACGCTCCCACCCCCGACCTCCTCATTCTCTGCAGCACCACAGAGTCCACTCACTCTTGAACCACTGGGAGAATAGATACTCTTTAACGCAAATAGTATGGCTTTATGTCTAATGGCCAAAAAGAAATCTTCCTTCGCTTTATACTAATATTTTCAGTGGACATATAAACTTGCTGTGATTAATGACAATTACTTAGAAGTGATATATTACACTGTAACCTATGATGAAATTTCTAACTATCATTAATGATATTGTGATTGTCTTCTGAGGCACAGCTGGTATTATGAAATATGTCATCTTACATCCTTGGTATAACACTAATGTGGGGGATGTAGTAAATACGGTAATTGTGCTGCTTTAATGCCATTGTTTTTTCTACATGGTATCTTGCTCAGGGAAGCAATGGGAATATCATTAGATTTCTACAACCCACTTCCTCTATTTTTCCCCTACCTTGTATCTGTGCTCTCCTTTGCCATATTTCTTTAAGAGCCATAACCACCATAACCAAAACTGTAAAGAGGAACTGAGAAATATTTGTAACCATATGAAATATCACCACCAATTTCCCATGGATTATCAATAAAGAGACAAGAAGTTTCCAAAAATTACTGAGTGCAAGACATGAAATGATGATTCAGAACAAAGGAAATACCAGCACCCAGTCATTTGATGACTGAGAAAAAATATTCAACATTAGTTGCTTTTATTATATCTATCTATATCTATATCTATATCTATATCTATATCTATATTTTAAAGATTTTATGTATTTATTCATGAGAGACACACAGAGGCAGAGACATAGGCAGAGGGAGAAGCAGACTCCCCATGGGGAGCCCGATGCAGGACTCGATCCCAGGACCCCGGGATCACACCCTGAGCCAAAAGCAGATGCTCAACTACTAAGCCACCCAGGTGCCCCAACATTGATTGATTTTAAATCAAAACCAAAGGTTCTCCATTTTCCAATAGACAGTTACAAAAATAAATAAACAAATCCTACCACAGTTTTGGGGAAACCAGCACTCTCAGATATCATGGGTGAGCGTCAATTGGCATACCTTTTGGGAAAGTGATTTGCAATATGTATTAGGGAATTTTTAATGCTCGTACCTCCAATCTACTACCTCTACTTTTGAAAGTCTCTACTAAAAAAAAAAAATCAATCCCAAATCTGAAAAGTATTTATTAACTAATAGATTTATTGCAAAATTGTTTACAATGGCAAAAATGTGGTGTGGGTGACCCACCAACCGTTTTCCTCAAGCCAATCCTCAATCAAGCATCCCCATACATTCCTTCTCCTCTTCTCTGGAGCCACCAGCCTCTTCAGACTTGAATCCTCCTGCCTTATCTGTCCATTTTTTTAATTCCTCCCCCACCCCAATTTTTTGAGGTGAGAAACTGGATTGACTTCTAATCCAATTTAAGGCATGTAGACTACAGACCAAATGTCTTGTCTACTTATATATGTATCTTTTACAACAGCATTGTTTCAGTAGAAATGGGTCCATCACTTAAATCTCCTCTTTGCTAACCAAGGAGTTCACTATAGTGAGTCATCATCTCATTCAGTTTTGTATCTGCCTAGCCCTTACTGCTTTACCAAACTGTTGATGAGTGAATGAACAGTACAAGCCGGAGCAAAAGGAGCTCTTTGTTCAGAGAAAGGCTTTCTCTGAGTACAGAAGGGGTTAGGAATCATAGACTACAATAAGGTCTCCAGGATGACCAGTTTCCTCACATCCATTGGCTTCTGGAATTCTTGACCACTTAGATGAAAGCCAGAAATACTCCTGCTTCTAAATGCCAAAGAACATGATCACTTTCGCTGGACATTTCTCAAAACTCTGAGAGAAATCCTGAGGCAAGGAAGACTCAGACTTCTCAAGAGAAGGCAGAGTTGATCTGAGTCAGGAAAGCCTGAACTGACGTGTAATGAGATGGTGTCACCCTGATAAGAGGCTAGTACACATGTCTGTAGTAAGAACAGGAAAGACCTGGAAAGATCCTCCTTGCCTAGAAAGGCAAGGAAAGATCTAGAAAATCTATTCGGTTAGGGGGTAATGTTGCTGGAGCTTAGCATGGAGGTTGGTGCTTGGTGTGCAGAAGAATCTGTCCACTTTCTGTGACTACTCCCAGTTCTGGAGCTCAGTTAGCATGTTCTTCACCAGGGCACTGGCCAGAATACAGTCAGAACATACAGTATATTCCTCTTAAAAAGCACACTGCTTCTGTGATGGATGAGGTTATCATATGGCTCACATTCCAGCCTCGTGTTCTTTGTGTTGAAGTGGTTTGCTTTTACAATCTTATCCATTCTCTGAGTTTTACAGTCAACAAGATTCCTCTTAGGTAAGCATAAAGAGCCATTTTATTTCTTCACATTAGAAGCAGAATACCCCGAGAGATTACCTCCAAAACCCCAGATGTCAATCCCTATGGCACTCTGTGTCAGGGGCTCCCAGCTGTGGGGGGGGGGGGGGGGGGGATGTATTTGCAGGGCCAGCTGGTTTTGTGTTTCTGTGAATGTGTTGTGTTTTTGTTTTTGTCTTGCTTTTAATATCTTAATGCTTCAGGTAGTAAGATCTGATTTCCCCTATAATAGTGACAAATAACCAAAACGGATTTTCTTTTCTTCTCACCAGTGATGTTTCTTTATATCGAGGTATCATCATTCATTTCATTTCATCAAATATAAAGGAAAAAGGTAGCTCTTCTGCCAGGAAAAAAAAAATGATGATAACAAAAAAGATCTGGTTTTCTCTTTATGTGAAATATGGAAATATATCCACCCCTCATCATAAGACATGGTGGATAAAACAACACAAATGGATAAAATAACACAAAGGATTAAAAAAAAAGTCTCAATCTGATAAGAAAACTACTCAGTCAGAGCCAGCCAAATATCCTGAATGACGTTATAACACATTTTTCTTTCTACCAAATGAGATCGTTCTTCAGCTGTTCTCATCTCCACTATCCATACTGCTTGTATTATTTTTGCTTGAAGGTACTTCATCTACAATCTAAGTGAAAAAACGAGCTATAAAAGAGGCTCCACACACGCAGATAATTCCTGTTACCTCCCAGCCAGCTTCTGTAAAAGATAAACATGTTTACCACCCAAGCTTAAGCTGTGATTGAAACTGTATGTCAATTTTCAAAGAAGCCTCTGAAAAGTGAAATGGTTGATGTTGCTTCTTTAATCTGAAAACTGTCAGATCTTAAAACACATATCTCAGAACGTATAAGCTTTCTAATTAATAAAACATCTTTATGTGGGATTCCTTGGGTTTGCTGGCCTAGAAGTGAACCCTGAAGCACATTAGCCAAAGAAGAGTTTTTTCGAAATTGAACTCTATTTTATTGTTCATTAAATTAACATGATACTCTTTGAGCAAATCCACCACAATTCAGTTTCCCCAAAAGTGATCCATTAAAAAAAAAGAGTTGGGGGGGGGGGGGGGAGGGCAGGCTCCTGATGGTAAGGTGGTAAAATTCAGATTTTTTAAAAATATTTTATTTATTTATTCATGAGAGACACAGAGAGAGGCAGAGACACAGGCAGAGGGAGAGGCCGGCTCTCCCTGCAGGGAGCCCAATGCAGGACTCTCAATCCCTGGACCCCGGTCACATCTTGAGCCACAGACAGCCATCAACCACTGAGCCACCCAGGTGCCCCAATTCAAACATTTCTAAAAGTGCTCTCTGAATTTAGAAATCATTAAAATAAAATCAAGGAGAATCGGAACAGAAATAAGAACTTCAGCTTCTATGCAACTCAGAGAGAGAAGCCTAAAAGCCACAATTGTAATCCATACAAGACAAAATGCAGAAGTGACAACTGACCTGGCAGAGAAAGAACCGTCCAGGGCCCGCGCTGGAGCTTTCACACAGAGAATTCCGCAATCACGCCAATATTCCCACCCACCATTAAGAGATTACCCAGTTAGCTTTTTAAGTGTCTCACTCCTAATCATTAAAAAAGAAAGAAAGAAAGAAAAAAAAAAAGTGTCACAAGGTATTTGATAAAAACTCCTGACTTAAAAAGACTAGAACCAAAACAAATGAGAAGGGAGAACTTGGGAAAACGGCCATAATACCAACAGCAGAAGAAAATGACTCTACTACAAAAATTATGTTCTCATTGAAATGAAAGGGAAAAAAAAAACTGCATTCATGACAAATGGACTAGAGAAGAAAGACCTCTTCGAAGTTTATAATGTAAAATATAAAGAAATTTAAAATATTCAGCTGATAGTTGAAATAACAAAAAATTTTTCTGATATGTGAAGGATAAAATTAGGAAATCTCCAGGAAGTAACAAAGAAAAAAATAGGGGAGAGAGAGAGAAATGGCCAAGAGCAAGATCAAGAACAGGCATTAAGAAATTGATAAATGAAAGAAATAAAGCTCTCTCCGAAAGAGAGCATAGACAAGAAGGGAAAAGATTTTCTTTTTTCCCTTTTTAAAGATTTTTTTTTATTTATTCAAGAGAGATTCAGAGAGAGAGGCAGAGGGAGAAGCAGGCTTCCTGCGGGGAGCCTGATGCAGGACTCCATTCCAGGATGCCAGGATCACAACCTGAGCTGAAGGCTGATGCTCAGCCACTGAGCCACCCAGGTGTCCCAGGACAAGATTTTCTTAAAAAGTAATGTAAATGTATTTCTCAGCACTTTAAAGGCATGAGTTTCCAGATGGAAAAGACTAATCATAACCACAACCTAAATTAACTCTAAAACAAAATTAGAGCAATGAAAGAAGAAAGTGAAACACCTGCGAGTCACCTGCGAGTATTTATAATTTACGGAGTCTGGCCATCTTCGAAATAACTCTCAGGTCTGCTCCCCTTCTCTCGAGCCCTGCCACCATCACCCCAGTAAGGGCCCTCATCCTTGCTGTCCTAGAACACTTTGATTGCTTTCTAATTAGGCTTTTGGCCTCCAGCTGGCCTAGAATCCACTTTCCTCAGGACCGTCTGCATAATCTGGAAATGCAAATCCTTTCATCTCCTCATTGCCCCAGGTTAATGAACTAGTTCCTTAATGAGACTCTGCATGATGTGCCCGGACTTAGTGCTTTATTTCGCACCCTCTCTGAAGTCTGTCTAGTTACACCCTCTATTAATTCTATAGCAAGACTGGATTTCCACTAGGTCCTGCATGAAGTGATCTTCTTTTCCCTCCCACCTTTATTTCTTTGCACAGGATCTCCCCCTCTTCCCCTTCACCAGGATTTACCCTAATTATCTAGCTTTAATAACATTTTTTTCCTGTGCACCTCCTCCCTGCTCAGTCTAGGTTAGGTATATACTTGATCGGACATTGAGCTTACCCCCTTGGGTTCTTACCGTCTTTTCCTTTGTGTATATTTTCCAATAAACTGCCTACCCCAGAACGGAATCTCTTCATTTTCTATTAGCATCTCCAGTATATAAGCACCATGCAAAATACTTAGTAGTCTCTCAAAAGTATTTGTGGAACAAATGAGAAAAAGCTCATGCAATGGAATGGAATCAAAGCCATACAATGCCGCAAGGTGGAGTGGGGGCAGGTGCAGACCCTGAAAATACTTTTCAATGTTCCTTCATTTTTCCCCATTGCCACGTCACCGCCAATTTTCTCGATGTGGTCATTCCCCTAGATTGCCATACACTCCCCAACAATTAACCGGGCCCTCCCATGACGATTCCTTGCCCTCACCTTAAATGCAGCTTGACCAAAACTAAAAATATGACCCTTCCCTTCAGATTGGCTCCTTGCTTGATGCCCTTTTTGTGTGTCAAAATAGAAAATGTGAAAGACTTCAGGATTTCTCTGCTTTTCATTGGCAAAGTTCCTCATCATAAATCCTTCATGCATTCTGAAAAATGTCTCTTGGGTTTAACCTGCTTCATGGCTCCCCTGGAAGACAAGCTCTTGGCACTGCTTGCTACCCCTCCTGACACCTTCTTCCCATGCCTCTGAGGAACCATACAGACCAACTCTTTTCTTTAGGACACTGGTTTGCACTGAACAGTTTTTTTTTTTTTAATATTTTATTTATTTATTCATGAGAGGCACACACAGAGAGAGGCAGAGACATAGGCAGAGGAAGAAGCAGGCTTCCTGCAGGGAGCCCGATGCGGAACTCCATCCTGGGGTCCCGGGATCATGACCTGAGCCAAAGGCAGATGCTCAACCACTGAGCCACCCAGGTACCCCTGAGCGGTTTTTTACTTAGGAGTTTATGATGCTTTGTGGCATATGTGCCGCTTCCTCCCTGTGACTTGAAAAGCCTTCCATACTCTTACCTCGACTGCCTTCTCTTGGTTACTTTGTCCTGTAACATAAAGTAAAACATACACAGGCAACTTCATGCTGGCATTGAGCAAGTGCAATTTCCAATGTACTTTGTCAGATTTACTTTTGAATAAGTGTTTTCTATTTTAGACACTGAAATTCAGTTCCTCCAGGTCTTCCAAACTTATCAGAACTTAAGGATGAAAAATGTGGCAACTCTTTCCTACGTTCAGCTTAAGTCTCTATTTCTGTTCAGTGTTTTTATTTTTTTATTATTTTTTTATTTTTTTGAGTCTACAGCATCTCTCTTGGCTTAAAATTATTTTTGCTTTTGGTTTCTCCTTCCCAAAGTAGTAGAAATGAGCATAGTCTTTTCCCAATAAAAATGACAAATGAAATGGAAGTTAAAAAGTCTTAAAATCTTATGATTTAAGTTGTAGTTCTCTTTTTTAAAAAAAAATGTACTTGCTTTGCATTTTGCTGATTTATTTGCAACCCGTGACCGCATTTTACATTCTCTGTTGCCAAAGAATAGCGCCTAAATCTTTAATTAAGTCATCACTGCAATTATAACAGAAAGCAAGAAGTGGGAAGTACTGAACATTTTCTAAAGTAAACACCTAAGTTTTTATTTTATTTTTAGAAATGTAAATGAAAACTACTTTCTAGAAAGAGAAAAAAGATTGTGTGATAGATATGGAACTTACCTAACATTATACCTGAAACAGCTAGTGACTAAGACTCTAATTCTGATTTTGCAATCAGAATAATACTTTGTCTTACATTTAGTTTTTTATCACCTATGACAAAACTTTTCAGTAAAACAGAAGATTATTTGAAAGACAAGTGTGATTGTCAATAAGCTAAGAGTCAAGATGATAATGTAACTATTTTCTGGAGTTAGCCAGTCCATGCAAAAAATCCATCACTGAGACAGGAACACTTGCCTAGCTAAGTATATATCTTAATGCATTTCTAACAAATATTCAAGAATGTAGGCACTTGAATAACAGTCATTGGCTTTTAACAAAGCCATTTTTAGGTCCCAGTAAGAAAAAGATTGAGTTTTTATCCATTTTTTTCTATGACTTTGATAACAATTTTATATATTTGCAATGTCAGCAAATTAGAGATCTGAAAACAACAATTCCTGGGAATCATCATTAGGTTCAAAATCAAGATAGCTCCTAAACCCTCTACTCAAAAGCATAAACTTTAATCTTAGTTTGGATAAGATAAGTTACATCATGAACAGAATGGATGGCATTTCTAGTCTGGTTTAAATCTTATCAGTTTTAAGAGTATATTATAAAGTATTTGTTATATGAAATAGTATATAACAGATGCATATTGACAATATGCACAAAATAGCCTAAAAACAGGAAATAATGAATTTATTTTTGAACTCTTAACCAGCAATTACATTAAACCACAATCTCCATGCCTTAAAGAAGATCTGGGATAATTGAGATAAAATAAAGACACCAAAATAAAGCAGATAAATAATATTTTATTTCAGATAAAATAAAGCAGCCAAATATTAATTTTAGAATTTTTTAAATAAAAATGTCACAGAAATTATTTAAGGTAGTCATGGAAAAGAAGCAAAGACTAACAAAAGAGTTGAATAAATAAAAATAAAAGCTGAATTTCTGGAATGAAAAGGTGTTTCACAAGCATGCAAAATCCTATACCACAAGTTAAGAGAACTAACACAAGAAATAATCACTAAAGATTCTAGTACTTTCCTGCTACTGCATAAGAAGCATGCAGATATGTTGTGATAATACTGTGCATAAGAATTCCGCCAGAAAAAAAGTAAAAGAAGCAAATAACTTCTATTAACTTTCATTTCATTTGGAAAATATTTACGTACTAAAGATTTGTTTAGGAGTGACAGTTTTCCAAGGACATATGTGAACTACATCAATGTCGATTAGCACACAATAAACACATCTTTTCGAAGTTTTTCTCCCTCTTATTATCAACAGCAAAACTCATCCTTTAACGAAATAAAAGCTATAATTCACATTTGTATTCTTTTTGCATAGAATCTGTCACTGCTTTCAGAAGGTTCTCCAAGTTACTGAGCTGCTGAATGCATGCAAATTGCAAAAACCCAGATTTATTCTATAGTGAACCATAGCGGGACTATCACTTTTTTAAACCCCAAAAACCTCGGAGGAGAAAGGAAGTATTTATAAAGTATAGCTGTTGAATGGGAATTCAGATTCACATAGGCAAAAATGTCTGTATGCTCTGAGGCAGAGGACGGTAATGGGATCTCACGTGTACTGTCGTGGGAGTAAAAATCGGGCTCCTTCTTGAAGCATAACTTGGAAATATTTATAAACATTTTAAGTGTTCTCACCCTTAGACTTAACAATTCTACTTCTGGTAATTTTCTCACTCAGTGTTCTTACATTTGTAGGCAAAGACTATGTAAAAGGATGCTCATGGCCACACTGTTTATGCAAGCAAAAATATGGGGACAGAGTAAAGGTTCATTACTGGAGAATGCCTTACACAAAATTCATGAAACAGCGACTCAAAGGATTCGATCTGTACAGACTCCTTATGAAGCCATGTCCTCTAGGTACTGCTAAATTACAGAAGCAAGGTGAAGCACCTGTATGTATAGTTGCCCCCATATGTAGGCACATCTCTAAAGAAAATGAATGTATATTTCTAAGACACATTCACCCATACATCTTCATACAGAGACTTACATTTGTCTGGGAGAAGATTAAGCAGCATAGCTCAGGAGCTCAGTTTGCTAATACACCCCGAACCTAATAGCTTCACAAGATGCTAGATGCCAGAGACAGAGGACTGAACAGTGTTGGTCAGAAGATATGAAAGAGAAAGTGCCAAGATACAAGGCTGGACCAACTGTTAAGTAGGCTATTCGTGAATGGTCTCATCAAAAATACCAAAGGGTTTAGATGTTAAAATGATGAGTCACAGGATGCCTGGGTGGCTCAGTGGTTGAGCATCCGCCTTTGGCTCAGGTCGTGATCCTGGGATCCCGGGACCTAGTCCCACATCGTGTTCCCCGCAAGGAGCCTGCTTCTCCCTCTGCCTATGTCTCTGCCTCTCTCTTTGTCTCTCATGAATAAATAAGTAAAATCTTTAAAAACAAATGATGAGTCACAAAGGAATATTGAACTGATGAACATTAAACAGAATGCTATGATGATTCGATTTATATGGTGGAAGATCACTCTGCCAGGAGCATAAAGAATGGATTTAAAGTAAGACCAACATAGGGACGATGAATAAATAATCTGGCAACTGCAGTATCTCACGGAGAGGTGACAAGGACCAGAATTCAAGTACTGGCAGCCAGGATAGAAAGGATAGAACGGATGAAGAAAAAAATTAAAGGGGTAACTAGGTGAAAATCAGTGGTTGGCTACATGTGAGGAGAAAGTGTGATATGCTATGCATTGTTCTTAAAGGTGCATAAATAATATAAATATAGAATAACAAATATTAATTTTAAACCCTCAAAACATCTATGTAAGGTAGGTTCTAAGACAATCGTCCTCCTTGTACAGATGATTAAATAGTAGAATCGTGAGATTCAAATAACTTGTCCAAGGCATGCAGTCAGTGTATGGTGGTCCCAGAATTAGCAACTAAGGCAGCCTCTTGCCACTGTGCGTGCCTTTCCCACCGCACTCTGCCCTCACGCTCACCTGAGGACTCTGAGCTGCTCAGATGATGATGATTCCAGGGTGGTTGAATGGTGAGAAGAGCCACCACCAATCTGAGGCTGGAAATGGAGAAGCTGGATTGAATGGACAGCCCAGGAGGCCAATTTAAAGAGTTTAAATTTAAAGTGTCTGTGACGCATCCAAGTGGAGACATTTAACAGCAGCTCAGAGAAGAGAACAGGGCTCCAGATCTAAATTTCAAACCTCATTGGCAAACATATGGTATATGAAGACATGGGCATAGAAGCACTTTGCCAGGAAAGCAAATCCCAGGACTTTTGGCTTGTTGTGTGTAATGCTATGCAGATACTTCTCTAGGATAAGCCTCTTAAATATGCGCATATAAAATAAACAGACACTGACTGGCAGCAGGAAGACATGGCCGTTTTCAGTCCTTGAAAGTAAATCTGAAAATTCACCGTGAAGGAGAAAAACATCCCAACAGCAACCTTTCCTTTGGAAGTTTTCCCCTGAGTTCTTCTCACCCACCAAACACAAAACCACAAAGAAAACAAACTAATCAAATGAAACTACCTTTTCCTGACCCACCCTGCTGCGGTCAGTGAAACCACAACTCCAAGTGGGCATTTTCCAAATCAATCTTCCCCATTGACTTCACTGTTACTGAGAATCAAGTCCAGGGACCACTGGACCGAAACAGAATTCAATTGTTAATCACACAGGGTCTGGGATGGATAATAAATCATCAGGACTACAAAACAGATCTTGCAACAATCAAGAATTATTTCTACAAGCCTCTCATCACTAATAAATAAATGTTTAATGTTGCAAGAACCATAGGTCCTTTGAGTAAGGAGCCATGGCTTAAATGAACATTTACTAAGCTCTATGTCCTGGGCACGTTGATCTGTGACAGGACAAGCTTACCCGTGTCATCATTATTGATTGCAAAATTTCATCTTACAACGAAAAAGGTTATATCGCACGACCGCTAATGCTCCTTCTGTCTATGAACCTCTGTAAACTTTTATTGATGACATTGTCTCAAGAGAAACTATCTTTCAGAATATTATTTCCTGTGAGTATTTATAAAAAAGATTTCATGTGACTTCATAGGCTATGGATATGGATGTTTAAAACTTGGAGAAATTTACAATATTATTACACACCGGATCTTAAGATAAATAGCGAGGGTTACAGTAGATGAAGCAAGTCTACCGGACATTTATTCAAAAGGTTGGCAAATGTTTTTATTTTTGTTGGTAATGTATTCATTTTAATTTTTCCATCAATATTAAACATTCTAATTATGAGCCTTTAAATTTGAAAAGTGGAGTTTCCAAGATAAATTAATGAGTTGAAGGGAACAGGCTGCCTAAAAGAACAGAACAAGCAATTTTATTTTTCTGAATATTGAGACAAAAATATGAGAACATTGCAAGTGATTGATAATGAGTATTAATCATTTTCCCTGTAGTTTGGGCAATTTTCACTGCTAGAAGAACATCTCGAACTCCACTGGAAACATTAAATCTGCTTTGTGAGTTGAAGAAAAAGCTACACTTAGCAAGTTTGTTCCAAGTGTTTAAATGCTGATTTCAGGAATAATTAGCGAGATGACTTTCTGAGGATCAGGACGTTGGCCAACTTTTTTTCTCTCTGGAAAAGCAGCCCTTTCCATTTTCAGATAACTCTAGATGGTACAAAACTTGTCCTCATCTGGAACTGAACTCTGGTTTCCAGTAATTTCTGTGAATTGCTCCTGGTCCTACATTTGGAATGACACAGGTTTTGTCCACAATTTCTTTAAAACACACCATTTTGGGGGGTTTCCACAGACTTTCCACCTGTTAACACTTTTTAAATTGTACTTCATTGATATCCCTGTTTACAGTATGACTTCCAAAACTTAACGAAAACTCTAACATATTCAACCAATTCAGGTAGCGTGAGAGTTTTCGTCTTTTTTCTCTATTAATAGAGCCTAATGCCCTATTATTATTATTGTTGTTATTATTATAGCCATACCATCTACCCTATTGTTTTACATTGAACTCAGGGTTTTTGTTAAACCAGGTTTCCTTGTCTTGTATTTGTGGAGATTATCCAAAATGTTGTGGAACATTCGCACAATCTCTAAATTTGCTTTGTTATTTCAGTTGGTGGGTCACGCTGATCCAGTCGGTCCTTGTAAGTCCTGTAGTACACTGCACCCTTCAGACTGGTATTTTTCTTCAACAACATTCTCTAGAAGAACACTTGAAACAGCTATAAACTCACCTATGTGCAATGTGAACAAACCTACATATCTATATCTTCACCTAAAAGGTTGTCACAAGGCTTTAATTTGTTGAGTGCCTCTTTGACAACAATAAAGACGTCCCAGAAGATAAATAATCTCTGGCACCAGCTTGGATAAACTAATGGTGGATTCTTGGGATGACTCTTGTTTCTTAAGTAACCACAAACCAATCACTGAATATCAGAAACCAATCTTGGATCATTATTACACTACCTTTCCCCTTCTCTTCCTTGTGTATTTCAGAAAAATATTCCATCTGTAATTTCCTGGAAACTGCATGCTAATCCCTGGCTTCAGGGTAAATACCAAGGAAGATTTTACTAGCACTGACTTCACTTGCTCTTTTCATCTAACGCTGCAATTAGAGCTGGTTCTGTTTTTAAGACACTCATCTTTTCATGAAGAAATTTTTATCACTTCCTCAATACAGCAGATGAGAGGTGGCCAGTGAAGTCCCATCAAGCGATTGCTGGCCCATTGACCCTCACTATCCACAATTGTGGCAGGGTTCAGCTCTGCCTCCCCACAAAGCTGCAAATGCCCTTCGTGCCACACAGCTTCTGAGTCACTTTAAGAGAGCTAGCTCAGTGAGAGAGTATTATGTCCTTAAACCCCAGTGTCTAGTGAACAGCTTTAAAAGCTCTACTCTGATTTCAGGGCACTTAAATGATCTTGCTTCAATTGGGCTTTAATCTTCAGGTTGTCATTTTAGAATTTTTGAGAAAATCCATCCTGCTTCCACATTTCTAGTCTTGCACAGCTCTATTGCTTTTGGGGGATTTGGAGGAAAGGTTATATTATTAGCCTCTGAGTTAGTTTCTGATTTTGCCTTTCCAATAATTTGTTTACTTTGTCCTTGGAGAACTCTTTTAAAAATGTAAGTTTAACTATAGCTTCCTCTGCTTAAAAATCTACCAGTGGCTCCTCGTTGTTCATTGCTCTGCACATCAGATTATAAGAGATGATTACCTATTCCTCCAGTTCATGAGCCTACTAGAGTACTTGTACTATGGTAGGCCTACAGCAAATATTTGTAGAATAAAATACCTAAATTATGAATACATACTCATTATATGTTTCTTTGGTCCTTTGTTTATACTTTTTCCCTAAATTTTTGTTTTAAATTTGAATATATCAGACAGACTGTTAGAATGTATCTCTCCTTTATTTCCTGTATGGATTTTTGTTTGTTTGTTTTCCACCAGTAGGAAAGCTATAGGTGGCTTTAGACAAGATGCGTTTTTATAATTGTCTCAACACTTAGACAAATATTTTCCAGTACTTCTTATTTTTTATGTCATAGGTATCTTTATTTTTTTAAAAGATTTTATTTATTTATTCATGAGAGACACATAGAGAGAGAGAGACAGAGACACAGGCAGAGGGAGAAGCAGGCTCCATGCAGGGAGCCTGATGTGGAACTCAATTCCAGGACTCCAGGATCACGCCCTGGGCCAAAGGCAGGCACTAAACCGCTGAGCCACCCAGGGATCCCTATCTTGTATTTTTAATCAAACATTTATTTCAAAATGTTTATCATTTTAAGACATTTTGCTTTTTGTCCACGACAAGCTTTAAACCCATTCTAACTCTTCCTCCTTCTGGTCAGTATGCTTACCTAAACGCACTAGAGGCAATTTCAAATTTGCATACCTGAGGTCAAATTTGCATATTTAACCTTGTAGTTAGCTTTCTGGTTAGCAGATTAAAGTAGTACAGTTCTATAAAAAAACCAAATAAACAAACAAAAGCTGTTTTAAAACAGTATCAAGATGTCTCTACATATTCAAAAACAAGATTCTGGAAAATCTCTAAATTCGAAGAATGTATCCTTATGTCAGGTAAAACATGGCATAAAGACTTAACTGTCAGTTAATCAAAGTTTTGCATTTCTTCACCACACCATTACATTAACTCATGGTATTTTGTGTATGAGTTTGATGTGCATGTGTGGGTGCATGTACATGTGCGTGTGTGTGTGTGTGTGTGTGTGTGTAAAAGATATATCTGTAATCTCATGAAGCAATGGCCAGATTTCCCTGAAAATTATTTCCACTTTTCAGTAGTTTATGCAACTTCTAAAGAAATCATTATTCATTGCAGATGAGCTAAAACAAAATATATTGATCCAGGACAGTTATGCCAAAGTATGTCCTGTCAATAGCTCAAGGTACATTCTTCAATACCACATAGACCATTTCTACACTTGATATTAACAAAACCTGGATGAATAGAAGTTCTTACTTTAATCCTCTTAAATGATTTATGTTTATTGATGCAAAATGGATTTGCTGAAACAACAGAATCAATTATAAAGATGGCTATCGCAATCCACTCCAACCTGCCAAAGATCCTCTGTTCAATCAAATGTTGAAATTGTCAGTGGAAATGTGGAAGTACTCTGTTAACATGTGACTTATTTTTCATGTTCTCAAATTATTCATGACCCTTAACAAGTACCATATAATTTGAAAAGCATAGTGTGCATATTGTCCTAAAAATGGGATAATAGAATACACTGTAAATAAAAAATAAAAATCAAATATACAAATTACATAATGTAATATAAAGACCTGATTATTGAATGCATCCTGAGTTACCTCTTCAAAATTTTTATATTTTCCAATTTCACATCTATGTCTTAACTCAGTTTCCAGACAATCATGTGAGGCTCATGTCCTGATTTGACCAAAGAAAAGGAATAAATGAAAAATAATGACTGGTCCCAAATCTGCTGGCTAGTTTCAGAGCCGAGAGGAGAAAAAATTCCATTTCTGTCCTTTGACTTCTAATACTTTATCCTATAGTACCTGCTAGTTCTTAAGAAAATATTCTTATTTCTTATCAAATCATTTGATGAGCAGCAAGTCATCAGAAAAGGAAAATATGAAAATTTGAAACAAAGTTTTTAAAAATTTGTGGCAGTAGAGAAAATATGGAAGGCAGAAAAGCTAGGAAGCAGGAAGCAGGAGGTTGGGATTTATTTGAACCCTATCTAAGTAATCCATCATCTGGCAAAATTAGCAAACGGCATTTCTTAACGGCATGTCTGAAGTGAAGTTTAACATAGGTTGGGCTCTGCTACCCAACAAAAACACTTTTGTCCATCCTCCATCAGATAAACAAGATTGTCCAAGCATGGCTGACAGAAAAATGCATTCCTGGACTGCGAGAATATTGCCAACCATAGGCATGAGAGCCTTTACTAATTATTAACGTTTCCTATGTGCAAGGCACTGTGTTATTTACATGCATTATTTCAATTAATTCTTAGAACAGCTCTCTCTTTTGCCTATTTTATAAAAATAAAAATTGAGACTTGGCTAAGTAATTAGCTTATTCTTAGCTAGTGAAGAAGTCTGGATTAGGACTCAGGTTCTCTGTCTCAGACCATATCCAAAGGACCGAGCAATGTAATGGGTATTGTAATGATCATCCTATTACAAGGGGTGTTGAAGATTGTACACTGTCTATAAATGCTGCACAGGAGCTTCAGACCCTGCAGGACTGGGATATGGGGAAGTAGCCAGCATGGAATCTGTGCTCATTCACATGGAGCCCCCTCCTGCCTAGAGCCCTGATCCGGTCTGAATGCAGCCTTAGAGGATTCACCGGCAGGATCCCATCAGGTTAGGCAGATCTTGCCAATGGCACACCTGCTCTGTGGGAAGCCTGCACTGACAGTTTTCGCCACCAAAGAGGGCCAGTCCGGAGAGAATGGGGCTTGAGGGAGCTGGAAGCACAGATAGAATGACTGTCTTAGTGTCACATTGCTAATAAATATTTGCTTTAGAGAGAAATTTGATTCCACTGTACTAGTAGTCTACCGGACAACAAAGTTGCAGGAAAGGAGATCTACAGCTCTTGCCTGTCTCTAAACACCAGAAGCTACAAAACGATCAAGGGAGTCCAACAACTGTCTTAGGCTCATTGGCTGCAGCTCTGCTGGCCACTTGCTTCCCATACCTTATGAAGCTAACTGGAAGAGGGGAGGCAGGAAATGCTGCCTTCTCCTCATCCTGAAGCTGTCCTGCTGTACTCATTTGGAGAGAGATCATTTTATTAAACAAATGCAATATGAATGAGACTGCCATGTCCAAACTATTCTATAATGGGTAATATTCTAATAGGTTGTCATTCACATATTTTAATGCATTTTTTCCTATTATCAGGCTTTTGGTGTAATTACCACTTAATCAAATGTCACTGGGTGTCCTAGATATGGTAATATATCAGGCTTGTGAATAATTTCAGGGTGATGAAACGTGATGATGGCAATACTTTTAAAACTTTCACTGACATTAGCCACCAGACCTCAAACAGATCTCACTGTAGGTGATCATTTCAATTTCTCTTCATTTTGAGTATTTGGGATTGCAAGGCCAGCATTCAAATGGCTAATAATCTCTTCTTAAGTTCCTTGTAGTTGGCCTCAACAGCTATCAGGTTTCTAGGGTGTGGTTATCAGTTGTATGTGACTGGTGACTGTACAGGTTGGGTGGGGACACACCTAGGTCTCTGCCATTCCCTCTTGAGAGTGTGGCTCCCTCCATCCAGCACAGCTCACCCTTCAGAGGTGAGCCTAAGTGACTTTCTCTTTCCTAAATCCCTTGTCAGTCTTTCTTTCTTTCTTAAGGTTTTATTTATTTATTTGACAGAAAGAGAGAGAGCACAAGCAGAGGGAGCAGCAGGCAGAGGGAAAGGGAGAAGCAGGCTCCCCACTGAGCAGGGAGCTCGATGTGGGGCTCGATCCCAGGACCCCGGGATCATGACTTGAGCTGAAGGCAGAGGCTTAACCGACTGAGCCACCCAGGCACCTATCCCTTGTCTTTCTAAACCCCCTTCCCCTCTGACATGCACACACACATGCATCCATACACACATGCACATGCACATGCACTCAGATTTCACTGCTCTATTTTCTTGTATTTTCCTCTTTAGAGTTTCACACTCTACCTCCATTGCTTGGAACACTTCTGGTGCTTAAAACAAACTTTTCTTGAGGTTTATTCAATTGTTTTTTTTTTTTAATAATTATCTAATTTAGATCAACCTAAACTCTAAACCTGATATCAGAAGCCTTCACAGAATGCAGTTTCCTCTGTCAATTAGTTATAATGATCACTTTGACAGGATGGCTTTGCCTCAACCTTTGTTTGCTCTGCTCTCTTCTCCTGTCTCAGGGATGCACCAGTGTTTGGAAGAATAAAATACATTTCTCAATGAAATTCATTTCTAAACGAGGCATAGTGCCTCATAAATATTTTTGCCCAGGTTCTAAGAACACAATTTTCTCATCTCCTTTTTTGTAAAAGATATTACTTGTTTGAGTGAGGAGCCAATGCGGGGCTCAATTCCAGGACTGAAGATGACCTGAGCCAAAGGCAGACACTTAACCAACCAACTGAGCTACTCAGGTGTCCCTCTCAGCTCATTTTTTTAAAGGAGGAAATAGAGGGATAAACTTGTAATCCAAAGTCTAAGCCCTTACATTCACAGGAAGAAATAAATGAGACAGCACACATGGTTTCTGGGCGCATCCACACTGGTTATCTAAGCCATCAGGAATTTACTTCTTTTGCTGAATCTCAAGCAAACGCAATTCCACTGAAGATCAAAAAGAATTTCAGGACAGATACTCTGAGCTAATATGTCTACAAAAATATTGTTAATTAGGTTTTAAATCAGAGACATAACTTAGAGTTTGACACTATAACATCTATATATGAGGCAGAGCTTCTCAGTCGACCTATATTATCAGGATCATGAGATACTTAATATTCAAGACCATAAACATAAAAAGTCTACATTTCTCTAAAATATTGTTTTAAGTATAAAACTGAAAATTAGCCTTATGGAATTTACAAAAGTACATTATAAGAATAAAATCTCAGTAGACATTAAAGTTTTCTCTGGCACAAAAGATTGAATTTTCAATGCAAATAACTCTGCAACATTTTTCTGGAAATCCATGTAGAGATTTAATAGTCAAGTGGTGTGGAAATAATCACACTAGCATTGCTCCTTAGTAAATGCAATCTGATGTCGAGTATCCAGGAAACATCATGTCCTGACCTAGGTAACTGTTTTTCAACAAACCTAATTTTCATCTGCTTAGTAGCTCTCTCCTAAGAAAATCTGACTTGACTCTTTAATTCACTTTTTGAGAGAAAGAAATTGTCCCCATGGGGTTTGTTGCCTAACCCCACCTTTTGAAATTTTAGATCACTTCTTTCCTTTCCCCTTCCATTTCAGGCCTATCATGGACTGGATGTGTCTCCCCCAAATTCATATGTGGAAGACCTCACTCCTATCATAATAGTGTTAAGGGATGGGGCTTTGGAGGGGTGCATGGAGTCATGAGGGTGGGGGCCTCGTGAATGGGAGTAGTGTTTTTATAAGAAGAGACCAGGGTGCATGTCCCCCCCCACTTTCTTCCAATGTGAAGCACAGAAAAAAGGCAGCCATCTGTAAACTCCCCAGGACCTGCCCAGGTGGCACCCTAATCTTGGGCTTCTCACCTCCAGAGCTGTGGGAAATAACTGTCTGTTGTTTAATCCCCCTGGTCTAAAGTATTTTATTAAAGCAACCTCAACTGACCAAGGCAAGGTCCTAAGACTTGGATAAGTGAGGTTGAGGAATGACACATGTGACTTTTGCTTGCAAGGCCTCTTTGGTTCTGGAGAACTCAAGAGGAGCAGCTCTCTGGGAAGTGTCCCAGTACCCACTCCCAGCGCAGCCTCCAGACTCATGCTTCCCACAGGAAGGATGAAGAGAGCTGGAGGATGGGTGCATTGATTAGCTACACTGACCAGAATCAAAAGCAGTCATTTCAAGGCAGTGTGCCCTTGTCAAAATTCTAGTATCTCTGGCTGGAATATGCATTATGGCACCAACCCAGGAGATTTTCAGCCCTTAGAAGAGGAGCTGATCTCTTTATTCTCACTCCAAAGAGGACTAATTTGAGACTCTGTTTACTAGATGACAAAAGGGAAAAGACATTGACAAATATGTGGGTATTTGATATTTAGTATCTATGATATCAACATAATATTTCCATTTTTATCTACATCCTTGATATTCTGATAAAATAGATGAAATTGTAGGGAATAAAATCCTGAATCACACTAATACTCACTTGACTCTCAATTGGGGTGAAAAATACATCAAGGTAACTATGAAAGGAATTGTTTATGTATATGTAAGCCCAAATGAGAAAGTGTCAAATAAAAGGCAATGCATATTTTGGGCTTTAAGTATATTGTGTTTCCACCCTCTTCTCTTGGTTGATCCAGAATTATAGCATGAGGTCTTTTTCATAGATGCAAGTGCTATGCAATTTTTTTCAAGCTGTGGGGCTGTATCACCATGGTTACACAGGGATACTGGAATAAATGTGCTTCCAGCAATAATTGTTTCATATTTGTGTACAAACAGCTGAACTGGATCTTTCAATTTCAAATGTGATAAGTCCAAATTCAAATTCTGTCATGAAGAACATCATAGAATGGCCAAAACAAGAATAAAAATAAGCATTTATGCTCACAAAATCCTTTCAAATACATGAACATGTTTTTTACCAACTTGTCCTTTTGCACCACATCTTTTTCTACTTCCACATCTATCCTTTCTCTAAATTACATAGTGAATCGTTTTAATGGCTGACTAGGGTTGCTATCATATAAATACAGAAATGTAGCATGGCCCCAAACTTACATAAAATATGTAATAATTGCAACAATAGAGAATAGGATGGTAAGAGAACTAAAGAAGAAAATAAAACACTAGTAGTTTCAAATATTCACTTTTTCTAAAGTGTTTCAAATCAAGTTTACATAACAGCAGTAAAACTTCAGTTTTACAAAATTGAACCAGAGTGTCCTACATATTGATTTCAAGTTTTGTTATCATTTAGAGAAAATTCAAACCTAACTTATTTTTCTGATACCTTTCTTAGTAATATATTCTGAAGACTGTAGAACAATTGTTCAATTGCTTGCAGAACTGAGAAACAATTTGTTTGTAAATAACAAAAATGATACAACCATAAAGGCAAAGTTCCTTTGGCATGTGTACATTACCATATTTTCCTCTAGATGACATGAATCAGAGGTGAAACACTATGTCAGCACCTCAATTCACAATTAGAGTTACCAAGTCTCAGAAAAATCAAGTATCTTGTAGTGGTTCACATGCTGAACTAGTAACAGAATCACTACTAAACTCCTGTTCTCCTGATGGATATCCTGGGCTCTTTCTCTAAACTTACATAATTATTCATTAGAAAAAGAAGCAATTTTTTGTAATAGATACAATCTTCTTTCAACTAATTATTAGAAGAAATTATTATGCGTATTTTAAAGAATCATAAAGGGTCAGATATTTAGAAAGAAAATCCAAATGCTCACAAATGTTTTCTCAAAGTATTTCAGTTTCATTTGTCCTTGAATACTAACCCTTAGGAGGAAAAATACATTTCAAAGGACATCAAAATAGTCTATTAAAAAAAAAGGCAAAAATCAGTAAGTATCCTGTCTCTATTGTCAATTTCAAAAGAAAATTATGTGTAAAATATTTCCTTTTCAAAGAAAATTGCCAGTAAATTTAAATTAGATACTAATAAAGGAGCCATTTTAAATTGCATATTAATGGGGATCCCTGGGTGGCTCAGTGGTTTGGTGCCTGCCTTTGATCCAGGGCATGATCCTGGAGTCCTGGGATCAAGTCCCACATCGGGTTCCCTGCACGAAGCCTGCTTCTCCCTCTGTCTGTGTCTGTGTCTGTGTCTCTGTCTCTGTCTCTCTCTCTCTGTGTCTCTCATGAATAAATAAATTAATTTAAAAAATAAATTGCATATTAATGCTTAGTTCCTGGAATTGTCTCTTTGTATATAATCATATTGTGTATGTAAGATGATCTGCTTTTGAATACATAGATTTTGTTAAAATGGCAATAAACAACCTACTTTCAAAAACATTCACTTATTGGTTCCATAACAATTCTGGAATGAGTCTTTCCACCCCATACTGATTGCCCACTTTGCAGAAGAGACAAAACCACTTACATTTAACCACAGTGCCACCTGGCATATAGAGAGAGAATTTAAACATGGAAGGGGGTTAAATCAAAACTGTTTAAATAGTGACAAAAATTCCATAGAGAAGCAGAAGTGGAGAAACATAACTAGAGGGTATCCTTTTCACCTACTGTGACAGATGGCCTCCCTCAGGGCTTAACAGAGGAGCAAAGCTCTTTCATCACCAGAGCTGCAGCTCCAGATCGATGGAATATAGACAGTAACTCTTCCACTCATGGTTACACTGAAGAACAGTAAAGATGGGAGCATATTTCTGCAGAAACTCGTTGCTGAAACAGAATTCCTATCAGCATTTAAAACAATAAAAGAATAATGCAATTCTACACCTAATAACGATTTTAAATAAATTGTGGAAAATGTGAAGTAGTTTAATTACTCATGCTAATATATGTCAAGATCCCACAAATACTAAATTAACAAATACTGAACCATTGCTCCTAGGGGACATAAAGGGTTGGGTTCCTGAGAGCTCCCACTCCCAACATTTTCATCAACTAATCAGTACCCCAACCTTGTTTATGAGTGTTTTTGTTTAAAGAGACCTTATTTGATATATAACAGTGATTTGTCAACATTGAACTCTAACGAACAGCACTGTAGCTTGTGTCAGAATACAGCTTATCTGACAGATGTATTTTCTCTGTAAGGTACATCACAGCTTTCTTGCACTGAGGAACACTAGACAACACTACAGCACTACTCTCAGTGGCTGTTTAAATGGTGAAACCACCAACAAAAAGCATTAAAAAAAGCCCCAAAACATGGCACTACCCAGACTACGAAAACAGTACTTGTTTTTGGTATTAGAGTTAAAGTAAGATGCAGAGTGTTTCCTTGTGTGACCTCAGCTGGGGATGTGCCCACAGGGTAACACAAACTGCTTGCTGCTCTGTGTGTGTGTTCCTGAATAACCATGAAAACATGCAAGTATTGATTTGGGGGTTACAAATAAATTTGTAGGTAAATTCCCAAATACACAATCAATGAACAGTTGAGATTAATAGAATCTGAAAAAACACATAAAATATTCAATACCTGAGATATTTTAAAAGGTCTGCTCCATAAAATGCTTATTAATACACAATATGCTTAAATGCAGAAGAAGGGAAAGTTACAATGGGGGTGATCGGCTCTCCTCCTTTCTTTTCCTGAGAGGACAGTAAATGCTTCCAATCTGTAGGAGGGATTGCTTCTGTTGGTTGGTTTGGGCTGTATTTTCCCTGCTATTCAAGAACCTATTTTGATTTGCAAGTTTCAGAATTCCTCACTGATGAATAATTCAGGGAAAGGATGTATCTTTATTTTTGTATATTTATTTTCTTTTGAGATTCCCTTAAATAAAGGGAATGTATTCTGTTCATTCATGTCACTGTTTCATTCATGAAGTTATGTTTAGAAGTTAAGAAATGCCTCAGCAAATTTCAAAATCTTCATTGTAAAGGAAACTGAACACTATTTAAATATTCTTGTTATATTTTAATTAATGCGATGCCAGATCAAATTCAAGGAAATCAATTTTCAGCAAACCTTTAGGTAATATAGCATTAATATTCTAAGATTTGCATACAGAGATGTCATTATTACCTGGGTAATCTTCTCAAAACAGAAACTCCAGAATGTGTGTCTTTTGAAAAATGCTTCCTTGGTGAATCTGATCATCTGATTTGATCATGCAATTAAGAACATGTGGCCCATAGAACCAACGACCAAGGCTCAACTCCTCAACTGGACCTTCACTTTCCTATTCAGAATCTTTTCCAATGCCTCCTTCATAAGCATCCTGTCAAATGAGCTCTGATTTTCTAGAATGTTCCTTTACATTTCCTTTGATTTACACATTCTTCAGAAGGCTCTGTCCATTCCCTTAGGGGAAGACTTTGAGAGTTCACCAGAGGTAAGATTATGCTTTTAACCTTGAAAAGTGAAAGCAGAGATAAAATGTATTGAAACTACAATTCTTACTAGAAATGGAGTCTTCATTTAACTTTAGGGATATGTGGGGTTTTTTTGTTTGGTTGGTTTTTGTTTGTTGTTGTTTTTTTTCACTTTCTAGAATGGTTCTTTATACAAATTGAAAACAATCACCTCCTTCTTTTGGCAGGGCTGGGTGTAAATAATGAAGCCACCTGAATACACGGCCGGCCTGGGAACAAACTGCTGGGGATGTTTACTAAGTTGTTGAGGCTGTCAGTTTTGTGGTCTTTTGTTTTGCTGGGTGTAATGGAAGGGAATCTTCTTAGCTTCAGGCAGAATTCATGATGAAGAGTTATATTACTGTTTATTATTAATGGTGGTGTTTTGTGGTTTAGGTTTTGAGATGTTGAGAGCTGCTGTCAGAGATGAGGAGCTGAGGAAATCTAAAGAGGTCACTTCCCTGAGTCCTGGTATGTCTCTCCAGTGGCAGAGTCAGCACGAAGTCTGGGGACACCGATTTGGAGAGAACGTTTGCCCAAGTCAGGCGCAAAGGCAGCATCAATGTACTCTCACACAGAGACTGTCTTCTGCTAATGAGAGAGAATAAGATGAGACTCAGTAATTAATATCCATAATCTCATTGTTAATCCCTTGGAAGTTAAAATTGGTGGCTTGCCTATATGAGAATATTAAATTCCTCAAGATTGTATTAAATGACACCTGACAACTTCTGTTGGGCACTGTGACCAAAACAGAAGCTCTCTGATCTCCTGTATTATATGTACTACAGATAAAACTCATGAAGTGTTTTGAAGCTATCACCAATCTTCACCAGTCTTCAGAAAGTCTGGAGGAAGCACATATGAGATCCCTATCAAATCCCACAGAGCAATGACCTTTTCCTTACTTTCATCTACAATTGACTGTCTCCATTTAATTTTCCATCACTTGAAAAATTTAAAATCCCAGCCGTGGGGGCATGTCTGTGACTTCTTCATGGCCATCTCAAAATCTATAGCCATTTACAAATATAATTGATGGCATTTCTTTTCATCTTAAGGAAGTTATACTCATTTTTTTATTCTCCCAATCAACTGTACTACACTTGTGTTTAACCTCATTAATAAAGATGTAACTTCCAGATTTTCACTAGTTCCTTTTTTTTAGTTTTATAAATTGAGACTTTCCAAATTTTAATGAATTAATTCTTTCAGCTGTAGGAAATGCATCTTTCAAAATTAAAGAATCTTTCAAAATTAAACCGCTAAACAAGTGTCCTAGAGAACCACAGGATGGTGAAGAAAAGAATAGGGGAGGGGATGGATCTTTTTGGTAGTCTTCCTTTTTCTTGCATAATTAGTATCTTTTTAGTATCTAAAATCTAGTGGTAAATTCATGAGTGGCAAAATTATGTTCCAGAACCTTCACAGGGCAAATATTAAAATAATGGAATTCTGCATATATTTAATCTGATGGTTGCTACCAGTGTAACAGCCACCAAGGTTGTAAAGTCACTTGTTGAAACCACACAGAGCACAATATAGCTGCTATTTTCTACCTTGTCAGCAAGAAGGGCTGGGGGGTCACATGCTATCAACTAACCAGACCTTAACTTCCTCTTCTGTATTAATATGCTTGAACCTTAATTTCATGTAGCACAAAACTGGGAGGAAAGCCCATTATCAGTAGTAGAAGTAACTGGTTTTGTTTTGTTTTTTAATGAAACTACCCTGAAAGTCATTTGTTATAGAACAAGTTTACATTTTGTTTTCCAACTGCCTGCTTCAAGCAAAACTCCTGAATGGGGGAAAAATAAATTTAAATTTATGATTGGGCTTGGTTTGAAGTGTCTTCAAGTCATTTCATTTCTCGTTAATTTACAGTGACAAGGAGATAAAGATAGAAAAGTAAGAACAACTTTGAAGTGACCTTTCTAATCATTATTAATTAATATGCATAATGATCAATCAAAAGAAAAGAAACCAGCATTATTGTTCTTTTGTCCCAAGTATTAGCTTGTCCTGAAAATAAAATGCTTACTGCTGTTAACTATGAAAGCACATTAGAAGAACAGGGCTTATTCTGGGCATGACACCTATCACGGTGTGGCCTATACCTTGGAAAATGTGTTTTGTTCGATCAGAAAGCCTATATTGGGTCCTTTAGAATGCCAGGTGCTGATGTGTCTATCTCAGACCATAATGCAGTATCAAAGTCAATAATTCTATTATTTCTTTATATTTAATGATAGGGAAATTACTTTGCAGCAGAATAAAATCTACTGCATAAATACTTCGAAGAACTAGAGCCCAGTGGCCCTACCTGCATTGCTTTCAAATGTTCCACTTTCTTTTTAATTTATTGTGTGTCTAATTCTTGAGGGAGTTGAGGTGTATTTGGGGACTTCTCACTTAATTGCTAAAGTTCATTGATGTGTAATATATTTATTTCCTGAGTGCAATTAATACTAATAAAGAGCTGAACTCTTGCTTTTGAATTGGGCTGGATACACCATCCCTCAATGGTCTTGCCTTCTCTACCTTGATCTCATGAAGCCCTTTGATGCAATTGTTATGGCTCTTTCCTCTGTGAAGAGTCAGGGTCTCAGAGCTGAAAGACTTGCACAGAAGAAAGATTGAAGAAAAGTATCCAGGGATTGGGACCATTGATGCACCACAGCTTAGTACAAAGGCTGGGATCAGAGGGTCCAAATATCTATTGTGACTCTGGAGCTCACTGGTTTGATTTTGAAAGAGCTGTTTAATTTCTCTAAGTCCCAATTGTCTTAAGTCCCAATTGTCTTATCTGCGCAGTGAAATATTAAAAATACCTTAGCAGATTTCTGGGGGAAAAATAAATATATATTCCTGCCACCTGTCATGCACATAATAACAACTTAACAAACTGGCTGCAGGTATGGTTATGCTGGGACAATCCAATATTCCACACTGATTTAAAATCCAACATGTAGAGAAGGCCATATTTTATTCATTTTAATATGCATGTATTTACTCATTTTAACATCTCTGAGATGGAGATGTTTCTTAGCTAAAACAACTTCCTAAACTCTATGAAATCAGTATCATCTTTGTCTACTTAATACAGTAATGAATAATCTTTGCTAAAGTTGAGTTTTTACTATGTGCAAAGCACTAAACTCTTTGCATGGGTTATTTGGACTAATTCTTTTAACAGTCCCAATGGGACACAATCCCTTTATACAAGAGGCCAAGGCCATTTTATGTGGTTAGTATTTAGAGACAGAGCTGGAATAGGAAACAGTCAAGTTTGGAGAGAGAGGTAAAACTGGGTTGCCAAGTACCAACTGTGTCACCTTAACAAAGTGTTGAACTTTCCACTTTTCTCACTAGTGAAATAACACAAATAAAGTCACATAGTTGGTGATTAAGGTATGACATCTGGAGCTAGGCTGCATGCCATGGATTACGGGCTTTGTTACTTATTACGTGTGTGACCTTAGCCACTGACTCAACCCCTCAGAGTCTTGATTTTCCCATTTGTAAGATGGAGCTAATAACCAAACAACACATCATGGGTATGTTGTAAGGATTCAGTCAATTCATTTTTGCAAAGCTTCTAGGAAAAGGCCTGTCACTATGCACTAGGTAAGAGTGGTACTACTATTATTATCTAATACAGATGTGAGATTTATGGGAGGGTTTGTTTAGAAATAGCTATTTTATGCAATATTGGGCCTATTTGCCTGTGTCTTTCTTGAAACTTTATGTATAAAACAGACTAACAGGGTCACCTGGGTGGCTCAGCGGTTGAGCATCTGCCTTCGGCTCAGGGTGTGATCCTGGGGTCTGGGGATTGAGTCCTACAACAAGCTCCACATAGGGAGCCTACTTTTCCCTCTGCCTATGTCTCTGCCTCCCTCTCTGTATCTCTCATGGATAAATAAATAAAAATCTTTAAAAAAATAAAATAAAACAGATTAACAAATGGAGTCATATCCTAAGTTCACAAAGTATCGACAAGTGCCCATAATTTAAAATTTCATAATCTATTTCATTTAAAAAACTTCATTTAAAAAACTTATTATTTGTGGTATTGTTATTGTTGTTCTTGGCTTAGAGATTCATGTACTGGGTTTATTTAAAATGTAGCAAATTTCTATTAAGGGCACAGGAGGAAGGCAAAGATGTTAGGTTGTCAAATAATCATGTCTATGTACTTTGATGATGCTTCTCAAATTTAAATGAGCATACAAGTCACCTTGGAGGGGTGGCTGAAATAGAGATTCCTGCCCCGGCCCCATTCTAATTTAGTAAGTCTGAGGTGGGGTCTAAGAAATCTGCATTTTTAACAAGCTGCTGGTGATACTTATGCTGTTGGTCCAACAGAGCACTCTTTGAGAAGCAAAGGCCCAGGATGCCCCAAAAATGTCATTCAAAAATCATATCCCCCCCAGAAAAAATAAAGGGATATATGACTTCTTTAGTGACATCATAGAGTCACTCATGTAAATTTTGGGGAACTAGAGGGTTTAGTGGCATTGGACAAGCCATACCACTTACATTTTTTAACATGAGAAATTCCATACTTTCCTTGCTAATAATGACAGAATATTTCCCAGTTCCAATAAACATCAATTTTAAAGAAGTCATTACTTTCTCCTTCATCTCTCATCAGATCTTGACACTAGCCAGAATGTATTATGCTTTTACAAATAACATAATCAATAGAAATGCGGTTGTACAGATGTGGTTCTTTGAGTGTATGTACACAAACACGTGTATGCATGCACACAAATATGCACACATTTCCTAATTGTGTTCCACTCTTATCTTTTCTCTTAAGAAAAACACCTTCCTCTTCAATTTCTTTATTATATTTCCTATTCATGGTTAATTTTACCTGCCTCTTGAGTCTCGACAATAATAAAAACACAGTTCTTGATTTACCATGTAAAACTGCAGAGAGGAAAATCCCTCCTGCCTAATGTATTTCAAAGACGGCAGGACTTCCTCACCAATCTGTCTTCAGGTATGGCCATTACCACGCCAACATGGTACTCCCTCTTACATTTGTATGTTGTCATATGCACTCTTTTAAGTGCTTCCTGTATATTTTTTCTTTCCTTTTTATTTTATTAAGGTAGAAACTAAAGTGGGAAAGGGTGAAAGCATTTGAGGGAAAAGAGGAATTATTGTATATTTCACTGACAGCAGAATACAGATCTATCGTGTTTGAAGGGTGCCAGCGGCCACGAGGCTGCACACAACTCAGGTGTCTCCTTTATATTCCCACTGTGGCCTTTGGAAGTCTATGTTTTGTGCATTTTCAGTTTTGGTGTTTTAATATTCTCTTTACATCCTGGTTTATTTCCTCATAAATTCAATTTTCATAAAGTCCTTTTTTTAAAAAAAACAAATAGTCTCTATCTCATCACAGACTGCAAAGGGCAGCTCCTGAACCATCACGTCTGTGAGATTTGGACAAGTCACTCAATCACAGCCCTGCAGCCCAGGGAAAGAACTTTAGTGACAGATTTTGGCTCTGCAGAACTCTAGTTGATTTATAGAATGAAAGCTGAAAAGATTTAGGAAAAGTTCTGTTACTGCCCAATTTTTCTTTCTCCTAATATCTTTTTTTCCTGGAACACCCACACATATCCTCCTTTCTGCCAACATGCTAGCGATGGCAGTGATTTCTAACAGACACTTGGTGCTAAGGACAAGAAGGCCTAGACTATATCGATGGTGGAAAAAAAAATGTCTTCAGACCTGGCAAAGACACCTCCAAGGAGGTTACTTTTGCATAAATTCTGAAATATTTAGAACAGGGTTCTTATGTAGAGAGCTGCTTTTCATTTTCAGTGTACTTGAAAAGATATAATACAATAAACACAGTTTATGCCAACTGACCTAAACCCACCAAGTGTGTGTGTGTGTGTGTGTGTGTGTGTGTGTGTGTGCATACGGGGTGTGCGGGGGGAATACGCCAACTTCTTAAATGTATATAATGCATATTAGCTTTATAATCCTCACCACAAACCATGGTTACTATAATCACTATTATTTTATATAGTAAATATAAAATAATATATATATAGTAAAAATAAAATTATATATATATATATATCCTTCATATTGTAAATATACATGTATTTACACAGAGACAAAGACACACAGAGGGAAGGCACCTATACAGCTATAGAGGAAGAGATTAGAGTGATGTGGTTACAAACCATTAATTGCCCAGGATTATGGACAGCGCCCAGAATTTGGGACAGAGCCATGGAATAGGTTCTTCCTCTTAGCACCCAAGAAGGAACAACCCTGATTTCAGACTCTTGGCCTCCCACACTCTGAGAGAATAGATTTCTGTTATTTTAAGCCCCAGTTGTGGTACTTTGTCATGGCAGCCCTAAAAACTCATAGACCACCCATGAGGGAGGGACTGTTATCACCTCCCTCTACAGGGAAGAAAGTGAGGCACTAAGAGAGATAGCCAGCCCAAAGCCCATCTGGAGAGCAGATGAACTGGAATCCAATTGCTTCTGAGTACAAGCTTTTAACCACTCTACTTTACTGCCCACATGAATGATATATGGTGAAGTGTTTTTCACTAAGACTGGGAACTTAGTTGTGTTTCAAGTAAAGTTTTGCTTGCTTGTTAAGATCTGGCTGAAGGCCATCTTCAGACATTGCTATGGATCGATAGTTGTAAGATCCTATCTTCACAGTTCATTTTTTCCCCCTTTTTTGCTTAGAATGCACCATCCAGAAAAATAGTCCCTCTTACAGCAGGCTGGGTTGACAAGGCATGAATCTGCAGAAGAGTCTGTTCAAAGAAGTTAATTGCTCACTTGGGAAAGAAAGTCCATCCCCTAGCCCTGCTCTTGCTGTTTCAATTTCATGGCAGATATTGTAGCCCAATTTTTATGAAGTCTTTCTTTGGGATGCGACATGCTGTATTTTTCAAAACCTTTTTTGTGTTGTTTAACTATAATGGAATAATTTAAATTGTTCTCTTGACTATGGGTAATAGATCCTTTTCTTTAATTTTTAGTTACAACGTATATAAGGATTATATTTTATTGTGGTAAACACACACACACACACACACACGCACACACATAACATAGCCTCTTACAATAAGGACACCAGCCACACTGGACTTAGGGCCCACACTCCTCCAGGATGACTTTACCTTAATTTGATTATGTCTGCAAAGAGCTTCTTTTCGATTAAGGCCACATCCACAGATTCTGGGGGTTGAGACTTCAACACAGCTTTTGGGGTGATTCAACTTAACCCATAATGAATGGTTGTGGAGATTAAATGAGGATTGATATTTTAAAATTCTTAGAGATGTCATCACGTAAACACAGTATGTGCTTGCTAAATAAAATAAAGTATAAATGGCACAAGGTAGATATGTACTTTGGTCTTACAATTGAAAGTAGACAGGGCTATTCCCATTTTTGTAGTCATCTTTAAATGCTTGAGCACAAGCCACACAGAAAGGGAGTTGACAAAAAATTGGTATATTAGGGCATAATTAAAATGTCTAATGATGATGGTTTTTCTCTGAAATTGTTAGTTTTAAGGAGCAAATTTTACACTGTCACAAATTTAGGATTCTGACAAAATTTGAGAAACAATGAAGCCAATTCTGTATTGTAGATTATGTAATTTGGACAACTGCCTATTTTTCTTCCTCCTTGGAATTTGAGGAGGAGGCTCACAATTTTACTAATGAGGTCTTTCAAATTATACTTATATTCAGGAGTTCAGGACTAATCCTGAATTGTCTTAAATCCTTTCCAACTAGGGACCTATAAATTTTTTTTTTTTAATCAGAAAAGAAAATAAAAGGTGAATACAATCCAGCCTGAATCCCACTCACCTTTACGCTAATGAAGTGATCAAGCATAATTTTTCATATTTTTTCATGGAGGAAAGGGCTATAAAAGCCATAATGAGGTCTTGAAAGTGAGTAAATTTCTTTGGTCTTACCAGATTCCTCTCCAAGGAGCTTCTACTGATGGTTGGGCTGTGATACTGCCCGCAGATGTGGGGGCTGCTCACTGTCTTGACTTCTGGGTTCAGCCTGTTTCATTTGCCTGTGGAGTCACCTCATTATTCTATTTTTGACATCAGGGATGCCAGCTCACCCAGGGGACCACCAAACATCTGATACTCTTACCTCAGTACACTTCTTTCTACCTGTTAAATTGAGCATTCTTTGGCACTTGAAATTTCAATTGGACATATCTAAACTCTGTGCCTTCCTAGAAAAGCAAACAATGTCCTGAGTTATGAAACAAGGTGCACAAAATAGTCTGTGTAATTATGACAAGCCCTACAACACGATCTACTTTAAAATTCCATCATCTTTTTCATGGGCAGACTATCCAGCCAAGTCAACTAATGATGAGCATGAAATGCCCGACCCTGAGTCCACGGGCCTGTCCTCATTTCTGAGTTCTTGTTTAATAATACAGAGTGCAAATAGAAAAGTCTGTGTTTGCGTCAAATGAAAATAAAAAGACTTTCTAATTACTAACCATACCTCTAGGAGTGGCTGCAAATATTGTACTTATGCTAATAATAACGTATAAACTTAAACTCCAGCAATGTCTGCTGAGCGTGTTACAGTGATGAGAGCTAATTGTTGGTTGTCCATGAAATGTTCCAAGCTTTTAAGACACACAGGCTTATGACGCAAATGCTATAGCAAGAACACTCCTCACACCGGCAGCTACTCTGCACCAGGCTGGACGTGGTCTGGTCTATCCTTCTTCCTAACAGAGGAATAGCCTGAACATACCTTTTGATTCTAAGTAAGACATGTCAAACACCACTGACATTCTTCCCTAGATACCCATTTCAAAATACTCCAGTTTTTCTTTTGGCTGCATTTATTATTTTTTAAAGGTTTTCATTTATTTATTTGCAGAGAGAGAGCACAAGCAGGGGGAGTAGCAGGCAGAGGGAGAAGAAGAAGCAGGCTCCCCACTGAGCAGGGAGCCCAAAGTGGGGCTCGATCTCAGGACCCCGGGATCTTGACCTAAGCCAAAGGCAGACCCTTAACTAACTGAGCCACCCAGGTGCCCCCTTTTGGCTACATTAAATTATCTCAAAACACTTCTCAGTTGTTGTAACAATTGTGAAACTAGCTTTGAATGTTATTTGTTTTATTAGACTTCTGTAGAAAACAAAAGAGCTTCTCAATATTTGATTGGTTGATTGATTTGCCAGGGGCATTTTCAAAGGAAAATTAATAGTAATGTCATTCGTGCATATTATTGAATCAAATAATTTAATTCTTATAAGTTTGAAATATCAGACTTAAAAAAACCATTTCACTGGCATTAAAAAGGTAAGTTTACTCAAAAGTAACTTTAATACTTCAACAGATATCAATAAATGTCTGCAATCAATAGGGTGAATTTAAAATGCATATAATAAACATGCTTTTCTTAATCATTAATGAGGAATGTTCACTTATTTCATTTGGCGACAAGTCATTTATTTTCAGAAGAAGCAAAGGGAATATGTGTAGGATGATATTTTTAGGTCATTAAAATTATAAGGATAAAAATCAATGAAATCTGATACAATACATTCTTCATATGTTGCTCATTTCCATTCTGCACTTATTACGTCTCCATTTTATTTCAAATGCTAACTCTTCCCGTGTAAGGATTGGAGAGCAAAGATGTTCTGAAGGACTCCTCACCTTTGCAGATAGAAGTATGATGGCACTGGAAACAGGGAGATTGTTTTAGATGATCTGATTGGTCCCAATCTAATCACATGCATCCTTAAAAGTGGAGAACAGTTTTTCATCGGAAACAGAAAAATACAGAGGAAGGAAAAGTCAGAGGAACCCCAGGTGTGAACACAATTGGAGGTGCTATTTCTGGCTCTGAGATGTAGGGCCCACATGTAAGGATTGGAGAGAATCTTCTAGGAAGTAAGGGCAGCCCTCCGCCCACCAGCTGACAGCTAGAGAGGAAATGGGGATCTCTGTCCTACAACTCTGAGGACCTGGATTCTGCTATGCCCTGAGCATGCTTGGTGGGGTATGTGTCCCAGAGCCTCCTGGTAAGAGCCCGTACAAACCTGCATCTCAGGCTCTGAAATCCCACAGCTGAGCCAATGAGGACTTTGGACCCACAGAACCCTTAATGAGATATTTGTGTTCTTTTCTTTTTCTTTTTTAAACATATTTGGGTTTTTTTTTTTTTTAAGTTTTATTTGTGTATTTGAGAGAGAGAGCAAGAGCAAGGAAGAGAGGGAGAAGTAGGCTCCTCGCTGAGCAGGAAACCTCACTTGGGGCAAGATCCCTGGACCCTGAGACCTGAGCTGAAGGCAGACACCTAATGGGCTGAGCCACCCCGGTGCCCCACTTATTTGTATTCTTTTAAGTTGTAAACTTTATGGTGATTTGTTATGATGGCAATAGCCTATCCCGACGTTGGCATGCTCACATACACCAGTAACGGTGCAAGACATACTGATGAGTGCTTGTTGACAATCAGGGATATCATCTATCATCTGTAAACTTTATGGGCATTTATAGTTATACTTTAAACAAGGGAAACAAGTGAAAGTATCTGTTGAGCATCTAGTCTGTGTCAGGCCTCACCCTAAATGCTCAACGTGTGTTGACACTTTTACTTCTCACAACGACCTCATATTAGGGCCCCATTTCCAGCTGAGAGAACCTAGGATCTGAAAATACAAATAGCTTGTTCAAAATTACACAGAAATTGGAACCAGGCTCCCCTTGACATCCAAGCCATCATTCTTTTACTGTCACCTAAAATAAATGTTTAGAACTGTGAAAAATGCGAACTGCATTTGTATTTTATTCACTTGCTGAGCTACCTACTTGCACTCTACCTTCTCCAGATGCAGGAATGAACGGACTGGGTTGCAGGCCTGCGAGGGCTTGGGCAGGGCCGGGAGCAGAGCCGTAGACCGTCCTGCCTGACGTAAGGCAGGTGTCAGGGAGTCCGTGGACTCTGAGGGAGAAGCTGAAAAGGCTCTGTGGAGGAGGGGAAGACAAAGCTGAGAAATCTAGGAGCCACTTGTAGGTGAGGGTCTATTTCCAGAGGTGAGGTGGTTCAGAAAGATTTTGGACACTGAAAATTTGACTGTTTTTTTTTTCCCCCTTGTGGCCCCTTTCTGATGCCCTTGGCTCCTTAGTAATGTCTCCTGGATTTAGAAGTGTCTATGAGAATTGAGTATTGGCATCACATTTGCAAAGACACGGGGACACAACAGAAACTGTGCTGGAGAAAGAAGTTTCCAGAAAGAGAAGATAGGTGAACACAATCACCTACCCTGCTGAGAGCTGCAATCCCAGGATTTCATGGAGGGTTGAGAGGATGAAGGATTTCAGAAGGTTGTAGAATGGAGAACCTCAAACCCATCTTCCTAGCAGGCAAGCCCCAGCAGGCATCTGGGCAATGCTAGCCTTTGCCCTTAGTTTTCCATGCTCCTGCTTAGGGAAGGTGCCACTGTCCTTCTGGGGACAGCAGTGCACAGTGAGGTGACAGGGCTCATAGAAAACAGTGCCTGCCTAATAGGATTGTAAACTCAAGTGTACTGACATATCATCACGGGGATAAACAACTAATTGGATGCCAAAAGGCAGTTCTTGAGGCAGAAGGAGAAAAAAAAAAGAACAGGGAAAGGGGGATAAACTAAGTCACAAGGCGTTCCAAGCAAGGCTATGTATGAGGATCAGTCTCTAATTTCAGTTTGACAAATCCTGGTCTTGGCAACCATTCATTTTGGCATAGCGATGACAGGTTCTAGAATATACTTATTTTACATTTTTTTTTCTAAGGAAGACTCCTGTGCAGAAAATACTGACTAGATATTGGGAAAAGAAAAGATGAAAGATTTTTCACATTGTAGGATATCTGTTTCTCAAGCAAGGTGCATCGGTGCATTTAATCATTAAGATTCCTGGCACCTAAGAATTTCAATGAAAATCTAGGATCAGTGGTATCTCGCCTCTATCTACATAAAGGCCCTCTCTTCTGTAACAAATTACTGTCTCTCGGAAAGCCCGTTCCATGAAGTCCTGGTGGCCCCTGCTTCAGCAGACACACAGCAGATGCAACGCTTCTGAGCAGTCAGCAGGGATGAAAATCTCAGGAACTTCACAGATCTTCTGTGAGGCTGCACAGATGTGCCCACTGCCCCGAAACATGTACTACTGGTTCCTGTCTATAGTTTAGTTTTCAAAGAAAATCTATGTCAGATATTTTAGGCAGGGGGAGTTTAATGAAAATATAGACTCCACTACACCCCAGAGATGCTCAGTTAATTAAGTTTTCAAAATGTCAAGGATCTTTCACAAAATAGGAACTTAGGTCTCTAGGGAGATGAGGGCCACAGTGATTTCCTAAAACTTAGATTCTTTCATATTGCTGTTTATCTACCAAGGAATCTTAAATTGCTTGGAAAAAAATTATGGTTTGGTTAGTCTTTATTGATCCAAAATTAACCCAATAATTTTGCCCTATTCTTCTAGAATGCATCTGTTCTGTCACTGACTTCTTGACTCATCTACCTTCACTGGTTGCCTAGAACTCATGGTCAGGAGAGGTGATACAAACCCACAGATCATGCAATTTACCCCACCAGGGCAAAGATTTAGAATTAAATCACTTTGAGTAGTAACTGGCATCTGCACTTTTAAAAGTTCAAAAAGTTCATGATCACACAAAAGCTGAAAGTAAATAGAACTCTTGCTGAAATAAAATTTAGCTTATTAGCGAGGACCTAAGTCTTGTTACAATTAATTAACTCTTTTTAAAAGTTCTCTGGAGGGACGCCTGGATGGCTCAGGGGTTGAGCATCTGCCTTTGGCTCAGGTCAGGATCTTGGGGTCCTGGGATAGAGTCCTGCATTGGGCTTCCTATGCGGAGCCTGCTTCTCCCTCTGTGTGTGTCTCTGCCTCTCTCTCTGTGTCTCTCATGAATTAATAAATAAAATCTTTAAAAATAAAATAAAATTTCTCTTGTTAGCCACACTGGACAGGGATATGTTCTGTGGTCAAATTCAGCAAGGACCAAAATGAATTTCAATCAGATTGTCGAATTCATTATTATGAGAAATCTTTGTTCACATTTTGAACATCAATGTGAAAAAGAGAGGCCATCCACATAGAATTCACTGATTCTGTTCCTACTCAGGACTTTCCTATGTTACGATCCTATTGTTTAGACAAATTTTTGATGACTACCATATGTCCTACTCAGGTACGCACAGTGAGAGATAAGAAGATGAATCAAAGGTAAAGTGGCCTGAGATCTGATAAAAGAGAAAGGAGATGAATAAGAATACATATAATACAATACAGAAAGCAGAAAATGTTGCGGAATGATGTTGTGGCAGTTCTTCAGAGAGACGGCTTCTGGGATACGTCACAGAGGAAGTAGCTTTGACATGTTTGCACACAGAGATGGAGAGGAAGGGCATCGCCAGTGGATGATTCTTTTCTTTTCTCCCCTGTACTCATTCGATCCTCCAAAAAAATAAATGTTGCCACCCAATTGCTGAGACATAATCTGCAGATGATAATGGGAAGTAATTCTACATTTTTCTTGCAGAGAGCCATGAAATAACATATGGGCATGAATTAGAGCACTTAGTTTAACGGATCATTTCTTGAAGTGTTTTCAAATAAACAGCTCGGCACAGCTCCCTGCTACTTCAGGGGTCACTGTGGCCTGTTATTTGCAGGGATAGTATTAGGGTTAGATAATTGTCCCAGCAGGACATTGGCCTATGCATTTATTATGTTTGCAATAAGTAAAAAAAAAAAAAAAAAAAAAAAGCAAAGGAGGGGCACCTGGGTGGCTCAGTGGTTGAGCATCTGCCTTTGGCTCAGGTCATGATCGCAGGGTCATGGGATTGAGTCCTGCATCAGGCTCCCCGCAGTGATCCTGCTTCCCCTTCTGCCTATGTCTCTGCCTCTCTCTGTGTGTCTCTCATGAATATGAATAAATAAATACACTCTTTAAACAAACAAATAAATAACCTGTTAAGTGGATACACAGTCCCTTCATATACCTCAACTATATAATTCAATCAAATTTATTACCAACTTAATGAAATTATTATTAATTTAATATTATTAATATGATTTTTCCATGGCTTCATCATTTGCTTGCTGTGTTACCTTCAGAAAATGACCTAACTCTTCACTGAACATGAAGGATGGTAACTACCACACAAAGTACGAGAGCTTCAGTGAGGTAAAGATGAGAATTGCTTCCCAGTGCATGGCTCTTTGCAAATGCTGGGAACCAGACTCCCCCCATATGCTGAAACCCCATTATTGTCTGTGCGGTCATGCCAACCACAGTACAAGAGATATGGAAAGCTTATTAAACTACTGGAACAGTAGGCCTCCTTAGAAAGGAGGTTTGGAGAAGAAACTCCCAGAAACATGGCTTTCTAAAGTATCCAAATAATCACAGTGTTGCAAATTAAAAATACAATGTCCTCTGCCAATCCCAGAGAATGAACCATTTGTGTGGCCCCTGCATCATTGAACACACTATATTATGCAAGCAAATTTAGCCCACACCCCTGAACCGAGATCTACGCTAATGTACAAGCTGGAAAACCATGACAATATGCATAATTGAGATGTTGATCTTGATGGGTAACATGTAGGCTTTCTATTCACATACAGGTTCCTCCGGGGTCCGGTGAAAGACAGAATGGCAGAGAGAGAAAGCTTACTTTTGCAGCTTTTTACCAGCATTTCAACCACAAGAGCACGTTCTTAAAGTGTCACTTTGCGTGTTAATTCCTGGTTTTAAAAGATGCTTAAAGTCCTGGATATTCCTGGAGATCCTGAACAACTTCACTGAATTAGCCTATAATCTTACCTTCTGCACTGCTGTCGGGCTGGTCCACTAAGTTCCCCCAAAGAGGCTCTGAATGTTCCCTTCCTGGAATTGTGTGCACTGCTCTCTCATGCTTTCCTCTTCTCCCAGATCAAAGGATTCCCATTTGTCTCTTTCAGTCTCCTTCCTCTTGTGGGGATTGCTTCCTGGACACTGAAACCCACAGTGAACATCTCCCACCTTCCCAGTTGTCCCACTGTCTGGCTGTGTATTGTTCATTGATGTATTTTGCGATTATCCCGACTCTTCTCCTTGACTTCAAAGGTCTGAGTTTGAAAGGGCTTTGCCTTCCCATCCCTCTGTGTTTAGAATGGAATAAATGGGTGATCTAGTTAGATTTAGAGCTAAAAGAGTTGTTGAATAGCTGCTGTGATGTCACTTCATAAAAGACACAAACAGAATATTCCTTTACAAGTGGCCGATTTCATCAATATGGAGAAAGTACTAAGTGGCATATCATAAAAATTACGAAGTTCTACTTGCTAAGAGTTCTTTCCCCTTTTTCTTCCTTCCTCTTTCCATTCCTTCTTGTTTGGTTAATGGCAATATCTCTCCACTTTAGGAATTAAGGAAAAAATTTTGCCACTTCTAGAGTGTCACATTTTATTTATTTTTTAAATTTTGTGTCTCTCTGCCAGTGCAGCCTCCTCACTGTCACCCTGGACTCGCAGGAACCTACCTATTTATTTGACAGAGAGAAAGAGAGCACAAGCAGGGGGAAAGGGAGAAGCCGACACCCGACTGAGCAGGGAGCCTGACTTGGGGCTGGATCCTAGGACCCTGGGATCACGACCTGAGCTGAAGCAGACACTTTACGGACTGAGCCACCCAGGAGCCTCTAGAGTATAACATTTTAATCACTTTCTAAGTGAAGTTGAAATCAAAGTGCCCCTAAGAGCTTCAGAGATTCTATATCCCATCAGAAGAGAGGGTGCTCTCCTGCAACAGTGCAACTGTGGCAGAAAAAAATAAATAAATAAAACTCTGCAGACAACTTAATTTTTTGTGTACACTTTAATGACTAAATTAGTATGCCGCATCAGTTCTGCTCCACTGTCATGATAAAACTTGCTTTTATATAACCTGTAATCATTTTCACTATGGGCACAAGGGAGAAATTGATTTTTAAAGTTGATGACCACGACCATGAATGTGGTTATGCTCTTGCATAGACATGAGAATTTGCAAATGACTTGTAGCAACATGCAAGAGACAAGTTAAAATTAAATGCATGGCAATAGAAATAATTACTTTGATGAAGGCTGCTATGACACTAATAAAGAGAAAATAAAAGTAGATACTTGTATGCATTCACAAGTCAACAGATTGCATTGGAAATGAAATGAATTGGAGCAAAAGGAAGTTTGTGTAAAGTTGTTAGTTATTTGTGATTTGACAGTATATTAGAGTTTAAACTTGATTTAAATTATAATGCAAACCACTGAACTATGATCCTCAGATCCCAAAAGAATTCAGGCACCAAATTGTCTTTCCTCTGTACTTCCATATCAAAAACCCATAGGAATCATCAAATCCATTTGGAACTGAACTGCTAATGAGATATCTCACCCTTTCACATCAGGAACATTGGTGGAGACTTTGTTGTTGTTTACCAAGTTCAGCTGATCTTTTTTTAATTATGAAAAATTTTGTACATTCAGAAAGAAAAGAGAATAACATGAACCCTCAATATTATTATCCAGCTTCAACTTGCACCAAATTATACTTGATCTATATCCCCACCCACACTTTCACACTCTGGATTATTTTGAATACCAGACATTATATTAATGTATTTTATTTAAAAATACTTAAATATACTTTCAGGACATAACTAAATAACATTATCATACCTGAAAACTAAAATAATACCTTCAAAGAATCAAATTTCTCTTACTTCATAATTTTTAATGGGTTGTTCAAATCAGGATGCAACAATTGTAACAGGTTGATATGTCTTTTCTGATCTACAGCTATCTCTCGCCCCCAGCCCCCACCGCTCTTCTCTTCCTATCTCTTCCTCCTCTTTTTCTCTGTCTTTTTTCTTATATATGCTTGGCTAACAACATTTTCTCTTCTTGTAGTTTCCTATAGTCTCAGGTCATGGACTGCATAGCGGTGGTGTTGTGTAATTTTTTCCCCCATGCTTCCTCTAAGTCTATAGGCTTGATCAGTTTCAGGTTCCATTCTTTTCAGCCAAGTCTTTCTTACACACATGGAAATATTTTTGTCTTATGCCAGCAACCAAGAACTTGCTGTCCTTACTTGCCAAATCATGGCCTAGCCTCTTTTCATGAATCCATACTTAGGTAGGTACATAAAAAGTACTTAAACATTAGGTCTAAGTAGGCTGGAGGAATTCAGGCAACATCTGTGAAAGGAAATGACGTTTGGTGTATGCTTCAAAGCCTCTGGTGGAGTCTGCTGCAGAAAGTCTCTGGAAGAACAAGGAAACACGGCTAGCTCGGGAAATTGTAAATAGCAGGTAGTTGGCAATTTGGTTCTGTTGTTCGAGGAGAGTTAAAGACCAGAGATATCTACACAAAGATATGAGGTGCAGTAATAGACATGGAGACCATTGAAAGAGGAGGTGCAAATGGAAAAGATGACATTGCAGAGAGCCTAGATTTCAGAGCCTGGAGGAGGAAGAAGAGTCAAGAGAAGACATAAGGGCTGAGAATGGGAGGTGGTAGAGGGATCACTGAATGGGCCAGAGAGAAACTCTCAAGTCAGAGGAAGTGCAACAGAAGGAAAGGTTTTATAAAGATGCAGAAACAAAGTGGAAAGAGAAAGAATTAATATTTGTTGTGGTCTACACACCTTTATTGGAATCTCACAACAACCAAAGAAGGTAAGTATTGAGATTCCAATTTATAAGTGAGAAAATAAAGTGAAGCAATTAGCAAATGTAGGGGATACCTGGGTGGCTCAGTGGTTGTACATCGCCTTTGGCTCAGGGTGTGATCCCAGGGTTCTGGGATCGAGTCCCGCATCAGACTCCCACAGAAAGTCTACTTCCCCCTCTGCCTATGTCTCTGCCTCTCTCTCTCTCTGTGTCTCTCATGAATAAATAGATACAATCTTTTTTTTTTTTTTAAAGTAGCAAATGTGGTAACATGACCAGGGGTCCTCATTACGTTTTGCTCATCTCTGCTTCCCGGCACACTCTCTCATCTCCTAGGAATGAGACAAGGCCAAATAACTTACTTTGGGGCAACAAAGTGTGAGTAAAAGATGAGATGCCCCTCTGCCTTGAATCATTTAGAAGCCAGTGCAGGATTTTTCATGACCTCTTCTCCTGTCTAAGAAAATCCTGAATGCTTGTTTCAAGATGGCACAGTCATAGGCTGGGGACTGAAAAACAGTGATAAACAGAATTCCCACTGCTGAGCTGCATTACATGAGTACAGAAGGGAGAGTTAAACTCCTGTTTTCTTAAGCTGCCAAATTTTGGAGATGCTCATTACTAGAGCATCATCTATCTTATATTGGTCGATTCAACAAATGACAAAGCTACCCTGAGGGTATGAAAACACTGGGTCAGGTCATGACTTTGGCCATGATATTCGCAAAAATGGGAAAGAGTAGTCCTATTGGTTTTCTAGGGCCTCTGTAACAAAGTACCACCAACAGGGGTAGGGGTGTTAAAACAACAGATATTTATTGCCTTACAGTTCCAGAGGCTGAAAGTCTGAAATTAGGATGTCATCTGAGTCTTTCCCCATCTGAAACCTTGAGGGGAGACTCCTCCTTGGCCTCTTCCAGCTGTTGGTGGTGGAACTTCTCGTGTGCAGCTGCATCACTGTGGTCTCAGCCTCTGCGGGCATGTGATGTCACCTCTGGGAGTGCCTGTGTTCTCATAGTAGTTCCTTCTTACGGTAAGTAGGGGGCCCTACTTACCTCAGAGGAAGATCCACTCTAATGAGTTCATCTGAACTTGATTACACGTGCAAAACCTTTCCAAATAAGATCACTTTCCCAGGTGTTGAGAGTCAGAACTTCAAAATATCTGGTTTGGAGGACAGAAGTCAACCCATAAGAACAGATTTTGGAGGGCTGTGGAGCTCTGATGCACCTGCAAAGCCCCACGCATTTGTCCTGCTTTGTTTTTTTTTTTTTAATAATAAATTTATTTTTTATTGGTGTTCAATTTGCCAACATACAGAATAACACCCAGTGCTCATCCCGTCAAGTGCCCCCCTCAGTGCCCGTCACCCATTCACCCCCACCCCCGCCCTCCTCCCCTTCCACCACACCTAGTTCGTTTCCCAGAGTTAGGAGTCTTCATGTTCTGTCTCCCTTTCTGATATTTCCTACCCATTTCTTCTCCCTTCCCTTCCATTCCCTTTCACTATTATTTACATTCTCCAAATGAATGGACCATATAATGTTTGTCCTTCTCCGATTGATTTATTGCACTCAGCATAATACCTTCAAGTTCCATCCACATTGAAGCAAATGGTGGGTATTTGTCATTTCTAATGGCTGAGTAATATTCCATTGTATACATGAAGTCAGTGGCATTTCTATACACTAACAATGAGACTGAAGAAAGAGAAATTAAGGAGTCAATCCCATTTACAATTGCACCCAAAAGCATAAGATACCTAGGAATAAACCTAACCAAAGAGGTAAAGGATCTATACCCTAAAAACTATAGAACACTTCTGAAAGAAATTGAGGAAGACACAAAGAGATGGAAAAATATTCCATGCTCATGGATTGGCAGAATTAATATTGTGAAAATTTGTCCTGCTTTGAACAACTCTCAAGGGTCCTGACGTGCAATGATGTAATATCATACTGAAGTAAGGACAGAGCACTTGTCACCACTCAGCTCTATGTCTGAACTGTGTAATGCTGTTTTCTTTTCTTCATAAAAAAAAAAAAAACCCTGCTCATCAAAACATACAATGATGGATGCGGTTTTATTGTGGAAGTGATCAGACCAAGTTTGAAAAAGGAGCAGAAATATCTGTAGCTAAAAAAAAAAATTTTTTTTTTTGCTCAAAACAAAACAACCCCCACCCCCCACAACAACAACAACAACAACAACAACAACAACAAAAAACTCCATTGCAAGCCAGAAGTACTTTCCAGGTGTGAAGGCAAACACAAGTTGTTGGCCTTCTGTTTCCCTCTTGCCAAAGAACCCTAAGTATTCCCCAAACTTCAAAATTATTCACTCATAGCTCTTTTTGCTCTAAACTTTTTCTCGGCTCCCTGTACAAAGGATATTCACACCATGAATGTGTAACTCTCAGTTCAATCTTCCTCTGCTTTAGAGAGTTCTCTCGAGAGGTTTTGAGCTGAGGCAACATGGCCAAAGTGGAGAAGCAAAAAATAATAATGGAAGCATCGATACCTCCAGTAGTTCTGGCCTTTTGCTGTTCTGACGGTGCTTCCTAATGTGCTGTGCTACACTCAGGCTGCTGGAAAGGTAGACCTTCTCCTGCAGAGACTTTCTGATTCCTCAAGAGAGTGACCTCTTGTAGCTTCACTGGTGGACTGAGTCCGACAGGCAACTGGACATTTAAATCCAAGCAGAAAGATCCTCCTCTAAAAACAGCACGAACTTTAATAGAGCCTTCTAGCTACGACCTCACTGGCTGGTCAAATAACCCTCACAACCATGCACTAGCATATACTTTTCCCTATTCTCACTTGTCATTCATCATGCTGTCCCCACACACCAAGCACCTGGCTATTTGGCTACAGTGTAACAGGGTCGGAAGTTTTATGAACCCAATTGTGGATATGTTTTGTATTTCCCTGTGTGCTGAATACAACAAAATAAGTTACACAAGGAATGCAGAGGCCATCCTGAAGCACCCAGAGACACATAGAGTGATAATCACTATTTTGATAGAAACAACAAAGTCATTCTTAGCATGTGCTGTGGCTCAATACCAGGAAGCCAGTTGTTGTGAGAGCCTCATACATGAACTTTCCTCGTACTAATGGTTTCTATGAAATCTGGATTTGTAGCTACAGATGTGTGGAGCAGAAAGTGTTCACTGTGCTATGGTTCTAAGACCCCAAAATATCAGGTCATATGCAGAGATTCATTACTCCTAATGATGAGACATAGATTTCAAACATCTAAACTTAAAGGGAGAATTATAACCATTTTGATTTTTATAACATTCTCCATTCTTTCCCTTTTATTCTGTGTCTGCTACTAAGTTCTCTAATGCAAAGCCTGCTCTAAGCTTGCAACCAAAAAGAAGGGGGCATACTGAGATGAGTAAGTTCATTATGAGTAAGTATATCATCAAAAGTTCACAGGCCAGTTTATTTTGGGGGACAAGAAATTCTCATAGTGGTTATAATTTCCCCTTTATTTTATTCCTTCAATGACGCATTGTCAGTATGGCCAATTCCGACCACACACCTTGAACTCTGCCATCTGGCTTTTGCTTTGAGAGATCAAGCTATGGGATAGAAAATCCAAAATAACAGTGGTTTATGCAGTGTAGAAGTTTATAGCTCTGTCAATTAATTATAAGCCATCATGTCTGGTCTGAGGTTTCCACATCAGCTGGGATCCCACCTCTTTTTCCTCTGTTGATCCACTGCCATCAATATACTTTCCACGTCAAGGTATCACCTAAGTGTTGGACCATGCAGACAAAGAAGTAATGGAAGAAATGAAGACATCCCTTTAAGACACTTCCTGAATATTCCATGTCATTCCCATATAAATCCCACTGGCCCAAACTTTGTTATGTGGGGAATGGAGTCTTTATTCTGAGTGTCCCTGGGCATGGACAACCTCTGTGGAAGACAAGAAGGGATGCTGGGAACAACTCAAGGATGACAATGGGGTAGTATAAGTTAGGAAAAGGAAAGAAAAACTACATTTAAGTGGTACATGCTTAAATTTGGTAATTAATTTAAAGAAATCAGTGAAGGATAAGAACAGGTTTACTACATTAATTCCATACTGAGTATGCAATTCAGGAAAGAATTGCAGTGATCAAAGATTGAGTTTAAAGCAAAGCTCTTGGTGAGAGCCATGGCTCGTTCTCTGCCAGAGCACAGGCCTGTGCCTCATCAGCCAGTGCTCCTTAGGTGTGCACAGGTGGCTCAGTCCTGAATGAGACTGGCCTGAATACTGTTCCAGGATTCACATTGTCCTGACTGATTTCAGGCCAAGAAGCTAGAGGACAAAGTCTCAGCCTCAGCTCTGGTGTAGATCATGTTTCCTATTTGTTCAGCATCTCTCCTGGCTTTTGATTTACAAAAGTAAATCAAAGCTGGGGAGAATAAATTGGGAAGGTGGCCTGAATTTTGGTCCACCTAGAGGATATGCACACACAAATCCCGTGGCTTCATTAGGAGCTTCGTGGGCTCACAGGACAAGCTATCTAGGACGTTTCCATAATACCACATCATAATTACGTGCAGAAGTGTACCCAGAGTCACACATGTTCTCACATCCAGTTTTGCACCCCTTTGTGCAAAATCATATGGGATTTCATTTTGATATTCATAACTACCCTAGAGGCAAAGAGGCAAAATATCCTTTGACAAACTACCAAATGTTCGGACAGGCTAAGAAAATTGCTCAAATCAGAATGGGGCTTGGGGCACCTGGTTGGCTCAGCAGTTGAGCATCTGTCTTCTGCTCAGGGTATGATCCTGGGGTCCTGGTATCGAGTCCCACATTGGGATCCCTGTAGGGAGCCCGCTTCTTCCTCTGCCTATGTTTCTGCCTCTCTCTCTGTGTCTCTCATGAATAAATCAATAAAATCTTTTTTAAAAATCAAGATAGGGCTTAAGGAACTCAGGTAAACTATTTCATTCTGCAAAAAAAATACATTCATATCAATAATATTTATTTTAAAAGGATGTCTTTCTGAAGACACTATCTTTGATTTCAGTGCAGCCATTATACTGAGCACCTAGATTCCCTATGAAAGTGCTAATGATGGAGTATTTTCACCCTATGTATATAAAATATGTAGTTCTGTGCAATTATTTTGAGATAAACAGACCCAAATTGGCTTTTCTAACTCATTATAATTATTATAAAAACCTATGAGCTCTTGCATCTAAGCTAAAGGATTATTTTCCTCCATGGAAAGTTGTTAACACAAATATGATGGATTTATTCCCAACCGAAGCCCATGTAAAGGTCTTCATTAGATGGCATGCAATGCCCTTTGTATTAGTTTCTTATGGCAGCCACAGCCAGTCACCACAGACACAGACCTGGTGGCTTAAACCCACAGAAATATATTCTATTATGATTCTGGAGGCCACAAGTCCAAAACCTAGGTGTCAGCAGTGCTGGGCTTCCTCCAGAGGCTCTTAGAGAGATTTTGTTCCTTGCCTTTCCTAGCTTCTGGTGGCAGCAGACAATCCTTGGCATTCCTTGTAGCCACTGTACTCCGATATCTGCCTCTCTTTTTAGGGCATCTCCTCCAGGGCTTCTCTTCTAAGTGTCTCCTATAAGGTCACTTATGAATGGATTTAGGGCTCATCCAGATAATCTAGCATAATCTTTTCATCTCAAGATCTTTAGCTTAATTATATTTATAAAGGTCCTTTTCCCAATATACCCTTTGGGGAGCCCCAGTTCAGCCTAGGGTTGAACTTTTATGGTGAAGTTCCTTTGCACATTTTAATCTCATCTCCTGCCACACCCCCAATGCATTATATTTTGACCTATTTACTCATCACTATCAAATATGCCAACTGTTCACACAGTTTTGTGCATTTGTACCCTCCATTTCTTCTGCATGAAATGTAGCTCCCTTTTTGCTCTACTTGTGGTCTACTCATTATCTGCTCCCAAACTCCCAGTTTTTGCCTCTATGACCCATTGCTCTAAGGGCAGTTCAGGGCTCTTCCTCTGAATTTCCATAGCATGGAATGCATGACCACAGCAGGTCACTCAGGATGTGTTCTGACGCGTTTCCCAAATGTCCTCAACCAGGTGTGGTTCCTCCTCCAGAGAATGTCAAGAGTCATCTTTGGACTTATGTTTCACTATCTGGAATATAATAGTTTTTCCTAGGTACTCTATAATGTTTTTCAAAACCTTTTTCTTATTACAGGTAAATTTAGATTAGTTAAGTAGCATACAAGAAGAAAATTGTAATTGCCTGTTTAAAATTAAGAGGTAAAAACAGGAAATATTTAATGGATGTATATCTTTGCAATATATTTTTTAAAGATTTTATTTATTTATTCATAAGAGACACACACACACACACAGAGAGAGAGAGAGAGAGAGAGAGAGAGAGAGAGGCAGAGACACAGGCAGAGGGAAAAGCAGGCTCCATGCAGGGAGCCCGATGTGGGACTCAATCCCAAAACTCCCAGATCAGACCCTGGGCTGAAGATGGTGCTGAACTGCTGAGCCACCCGGACTGCCCTATCTTTGCAATATTTATACCTTTTGAAGATTTATTTATTCATTTTAGAGAGAGAGAGAGAGCATGCAAGGGCATGATTGTGGGGAGGGGCAGAAGGACAGAACTCCAAGCAGATTCCCCACTAAGCGCAGAGCCAGAGCAGGGCTCTATCTCAGGTTGCTGAGATCATGATCTGAGCCAAAATCAAGAATCAGATGCTTTAACTGGCTGAGCCACTCAGGTGCCCCTATATCTTTTTCATTGTGTGTGTACAAATTTGCATGTATATAAAAAGCCACAGTACATGTTTTGTCCTCCTAAAAGAGTATATTTAATAAATATATGTTGAGTAAATTAATACACTGATGTATTAAAAATTAAGAGCTACCACATACAGAAAGCTAACATAGTCATGAAATAAAAGGTTTGGAGAAATCATTACTTTGGCCCAAACATGATCCTCTGCTTGAGTTACTAAAGATTTGTTTAGAAGATCCTATCAAATGCAGTTTAATTATTATCCAAGCTGTTTATAGTTTTAAAGAATAGGAAGAGATGAAATTCTTCTGGATAGTGGATACTATAAAAGTAGTTTATTCTTAAAAATACCTCTTATTTATGATGTTCTACAATATAATAAAAGACAGGATGTTTTCTCCACGCTTTGAGTTTTAATGCCTTTTCAAAGATGGTCTTAGGGCAAATGTGAGAAGATAGTAATTAAGGCCTTATACATGTCTGGTCCATTCATTTACCAACCCAAAGGAGGAACAGAAAATAAACAAGACAAGCTATCACGAACTTTTATTTTTTATGAATTCATATTAACACGAATTGCCCTGCAGGGGGAAGAGCGATCATGGGAAGCTTGTGGATAGAATGCCATTCTTCAGAAACCTGTAAATTTTATTTTCAAAAAGTCAAATGTCTATTAGCCGGAGGCACAGAAATTTCAAGTCGATGAACTTGACAAAGAATAAAAACCCCAGATTCACTTTCTGCCTTCTAAATTATAGTTTGGGGGAAAGTTAGCTTTGCTGCAAATACTTGTCAGCAATCACCGAGTAATCCCTACCCAGGGCATCCAACCACAGTGAGATGAATGGGCAATGGCCGGGGTGGGGGGGCATCCTTCCTCTACCCCAAATGGTCTGTGTCTGACCCCACTCTGAAAGAAACCGGAGTTTCCTGATTTCTAGAGAGAATTCAAACATGCTTTTGCAAAGGTCTGTGTACTACCTACCCTACATTCTCAAAATGAGGAATCTCGAAGACTTGCGAAGGCTAAGTCAGCGGTGGTGTAAAGCCAATGTCTATCCTTGGTGGTCATAATGAACTCAGATTAATGCTGGCTTCAATGAATCAGATGAGGGCTGTTCTGCATGTAGATCTAAAAGTGACTTCATATGAAAGGGAAAAAATCAAAGCTTTATAATTTTTAATCCATTAAAAGATTTACTTCCTCCTCACTCACCATATTATTTGACTTTAACCAAAACTGTGGCAAAGCATATTGGAAGGTCAAACAGCAAACTTTGAGTTAAGAGATCCAGATTTTAGTTCTTTTTCTGTGAGCCCACATTTTTCCACTGCAGGTGTGTGTAGGGGGGTGCGGGGGGGGGGTTGGAAGCAAGAGTTTTGAGACATCATCACAGGAGAGACCCAAAATATAAACCAGCAATGGTGGTAGTTCATTAGAATAAGCATATTTCATGAGACTGTCCTTAGACCTTTGATTATGAGAAAATCCATTACCCAGAAGTGGTGATTTTGACAAAGACAGCAGTTTGAAGTTAGAAACAGCATAGGGTTGGGATTTTATGAAGGTCTTAATATCCGATTTTAAGTTCTTGTGATTGTACTGACCCTGAGGAATCACAATAAAAAAAAAAAGTAGTAATTGACCCTCCAATCCAGGACATTTTTTGATTGGGTAGAAACAGCAAAAGATAAGAACTTGCAGTGCCAGTCAAAGGAAAAGTGGTGCCTGATGCGTTACCATTTTATTAAGTTTTAGGAGTATTTAAACATATGTCATGAAATAAAAATTGAATCACTTTCCAGACTTCCCTCATCCCAAGACCCTACATGGTTTGAAAATAACCTGTCAAGATGGCCTCTAAGAGCTCGTTCAACCCAAGGATGCTGTGACTGCATCTCTGCTGTTGGATCTGAATAGGGCTCAGGGAGGTGGGGTGGACTCTTGCTCCAGAGCCCTACAAGCTCAGGGGAGCCTCATGTAGCCACAGAGGACAAGTGCTGGGAGAATAAATCCTCACAGATGAACTAAGTGTCTCCTTCTGTCATCTTTCAAATTCCTATAAGCCCTACTGATGCTAAGTTTCTAACAATGGGCTTGTGATTTCAAGGGCCCTGAAACCTCCTTTCGATCAGATCCATCTGGCCGTGTCACGATGCCTGCAATTTCTATTTTAGACACCCTTCCGGGTAAGACAGGCAATGCCTCTGTTGAAACAATAATAACTTGTCAGGGACATCTGACATGCCAGCCATGAACATCCCAGGCAAGCTTAAATATGAATTGTAATTTGCCTGAGCGCAGCCTTTTATTCTCACATTCCACAACTCTTTATTGAGTGCCTATTCCTTGAAAGGCACTATACTTAACCTCTAGACTAATGTCGGCCCTCTAGGAATTTAAAATTTAAGCAAAGAAGAAATACTTGAAATCACCACACTAAAATAAATCATATGATAAGCATTGTGAGACAGTCATAGAAAGAAACACGAATCAGGACAAATGCTTTCAGAGGTGGAGGAAATAATCAAGGAAGATCCTTGATTCTGTGAGACAATGGAAAACAATGTGTGGACATCCATCTATTGATGCTTTCCAAACGAGCCTGGAAGAGCACTAATCTGTGGTCAAAGGGCATTCACACATGGCTGTGGACATTTAATATCAGAGGCCAAGAGGAGCACTGGAGAAAATCTACCTGACATTGTTCAGCTCAGCATTTCTCAAAACTAAGCACCTACTAATGGAACTCACCCACTCTCAGTAACACTCGTGACTAGACTATGAAAGATGTCTGGATTGGACCCTAATTCCTCCACTACTAGTCTCTATTAACTCAATGAAGTCACTTAACCTTTCTGAGTCTTGATTTCCTACTTGTAAACCAGGGATAATAACGCATACTCTGTTTGATTCCTTTAGGATCATCAGTTCCTATAATTATCTGAGTGACATAATCATCGTATGAATAATGACACCTTCATATAAGGTATACAGAACACCTAGGAGAAAACAAGATTCTTGGTAGGGGTTCAAGAAGTGTGGGTTTTCCTGCTCTCTTCCTTGTATTCTTTATTATAGAAGAATAAGGCAGAGGAGGAAAGTAACTTAGTAATGACTGTAAGTGAGCAGCAAATCCAAGACCAGCACCTGGTATTCGGGACAGCCAGCCCAGGGTTCTTGGGAAGGAGAACAGAGGATAATCGGTGATGTGGATTTCCAGCAGGGAAGCAGACCCCAGACCAGGCTGAAGGTCCAGAACCGATTGGATATGAGAAAAAGAATTTGAATCCCGATGTGTAAGAGTCTCAACTTGAGAGTCTCTTTAGGGACTTAATCAAGATTCCAGTGAGAGCTGGCATCCTGACCAAACCTGAATCACTTTGCACTTTGCACTCAATGCAACTCCTACAGCTGCTGAAAGATGGGACCTCTACTGGGTCAGAACTCACTGGTCCAGTGACATTCCTAAACAGGACCAAATAAAAGAGGCTGTCCATATTTCCAGGGCTAACTCCTCTCCCTGTAACAGATATTCCTCATATCCGACCTTTCTAAGCATCAACCTGGTCTTTGAAACAGCCACAAGAGGGCAACACTATCATCTTTTTTTCCTTTCTTTTTCTTTTCTTTTCTCTCTCTCTCTCTCTCTCTTTTTTTTTTTTTTTTTTTTTGAACATGAAGATTTAGTCTGATTCACCACACAGAAGCACAGTTTCGATTCATAAAGGCCAAGGAAATCTGACTGAGCATGGTAAAAGGTTATCAGTCCAAACAACCTATTTAAGGCAGTTTCTATTCATTTAAAAATATTTATGAAAAATAGCACTCGAGGACTAAAGTTTTATTTTTATTATTTTTTAAGGTTGTATTTATTTATTCATGAGAGACACAGAGAAAGAGAGGCAGAGACACAGGCAGAGGGAAAAGCAGGCTCCCTGCAGGGAGCCCAATGTGGGATTCGATCCCGGGACTCCAGAATCATGCCCTTAGCCGCTCAACCACTGAGCCACCCAGGCGTCCCGAGGATCAAAGTTTTAAACATCATACTTATTCTTGAAGATGGAGCATTGTTTTTCCTCTTATCACCTAAAAAACACAGTTAGGATGTTTTCCTCCCAATGGAAATTATTGTTATATTAAAATACTCACTTTTCCAACCTTTCCACTGTTTCTCTAACTAGCATGTTTCCCATGTTATTTTATAACAACTCACGTTCTTTTTTTCAGATTTTATTTATTTATTCATGAGAGACACAGAGAGAGAGAGGCAGAGACACAGGCAGAGGGAGAAGCAGGCCCAATGTGGGACTTGATCCCAGGACCCCGGGATCATGACCTGAGCAGATGCTCAAGCACTGAGGCCCCAGGTGCTCCTCCACATTCTTAATAGTAAATTCTTCCCCACAGAATGTGCAGGTTCCACGGGGGGACAATCCAAGCAAAGGTGCATCCCTGGGAAGAGAACGGCTTCAGGTTGAGTGAAGCGGAAGGGTTTGCATAGGAAAACCGGAAGAACAGAGGACATTGGTGGGTTTTGTAATATATGTTCTTTACAATGATAAAATAACAGTAATTAAGCAGTTTACACTTGAGAAAAGCACTCGGTAATCATCACGGAGTGGCTCACAGAAATACTGAATGAAACGCTAAGAGTTACCCTGATCATTTGGACACAGAAGCTGCTGGGCTTTACCCTAATCTCAGAAGATCAACAAAGAGAATTTGTTGTTTGTGTTTTTTTTCTAATTTATTCTCTCAGATAATTTGACTAACAATCTATTTTGATGAAATGAAAAGGGTCGCCTGATTATTTTTACGTAGGCTTGGCAAAGAGGTACACTTTTGTAACTGAAATGGCACTGTTCACTGAAGGGTAGAATATTTTTTAAAAATCACCTCTGGTAGTCTTTAACTATATACATGATTCAGTTCTGTTTTGTTTAGTTTTACAGGAAAAAAAGTGCAAAAAATATAATTGCATTAACTGATAGAATAAATGTAGTACATTTAATGTTTTAGCAATTATGATTCAAGAAATAAAAATGAGTTAACTATATAAGTGGGATAGACTATAATATCTCATATGTGTGTGTTTAGCTTTCAAGTATGTGGTTTTAAAAATACAATCTTCTTGCCTAATCATATCCATTAAATATGCACAAGCTGCACTTGACATTTCTGTTCGACGAAGCCAATGAAGATAAATTGGAAATTCTTTTTGTATTTTTCATGTTGTCAAAGAGTAAATCTGGAACGTGCTTGGTCACATTCCACAAAAATATTATTATGTATGAAAATTTATATTAAAGAATAAAAAAAAAAAAAACAGGGGCACCTGGGTGGCTCAGTTGGTTAAGCATCTGCCTTTGGCTTAGGTCGTGATCTCAGGATCCTGGGATCAGGCTCCTTGTTCAGTGAAGAGTCTGCTTCTCCCTCTCCCACTGCGTCTCCCCCACCTGCTCATGTTCTCTCTCTCTCTCAAGTAAATAAATAAATAAATAAAATCTTTAAAAAATCTAATTTAAAAAAAGAAAAAAAAACACTCCAGAAAATACCTACCATGTAGGTAATTAGGAAATATCTCATCTTTGTGCTTTCTCCAATTTCAGGGATTGACTGCTTCATGTTGCATATTTCCCATCATCAATTGAGGAAAGGAATAGAACAATAGGAATAGAGCAAATTGATTTTGGCTTCAATTTTCAATTCTTAATAGTTTAATATTCTAATTTCTTAAATCAATATAAGAACTCTATAAAGAAAAGAAAGAACAAAAAAAGTAGCTCCAAGTTGAGGAAAGGATAAACACAAAACATGATTCCCTTATCCTGATAAACATTCACAGCACACAGAAAAGAATGTTCTAGAGACAGCTTGGAAAGGATATATCAAACTGGGATAGGGAATGGACTAGTGGAGCCTGGGAGGAGAGCCAGGCTCTAGGATGATATCAATGATCCTCCCCTAATGTTCACACACTCATGGACATCTCCACCTCTCATAGAAGAACTTTCACTTTCTCTTCTCAATATTTTCTTGTTTTTTTTAAAGACAATTAGCATATATTCATATAAGCATCACAAAAGCAGCAACTTTGCCTACCTTGTCTATCTCTGTATTTCCATGCCTAGAAAAGTAGCTGGCACATAACAGGTTCTAAATAAATGTTTGTTGAATAAACTAAATGAGTAGTTGTTTCAGTTACAGTTGGACCCGTATGAAAACCAGAAGACCTTGCAAATAAAATCAGCCACGTTCCGTCTTCAGGGAGTTGCTGAAGACTGTAATGTAACAGAGTCCACAAATTACATCCAATATTTTAAAAATACCTTAGCTCCTACCTACAATAAATACATCAAATGGTTCAAAACCCCTAGGAAAGAGAGTCCTCTTACCAATGATAGGTCTATAACCCACACCTGCCACATTAGAAAGGAGGATAAAAAGTCACCCATTTTATCATATATGTTCTAGACACAAATGGAGAGAATTGCACAACCAGGAGGATTGATTGCACTGTAAACCCATGGTCACTGACCTCAGCCAGTGTTAAACACCTGGCCATTGTTCTGTGTTTCTCTTGTCAACTCCCTCCTGTTCAGCACAGTGAGAGCCTCCTTCCTCTCCCAGACACTTAATATCAACCAGTGTCTCTGTTTCCCTCCCAGACAATTAAATCATTTTGCCTCCTATTCAGCAAAGAAGACAAAAACTGTAGAAAGCAATTCACACCTGGGCAGTAGCCCATGCATTGTCTTTCCCCAATCTGATGGGAGAGGAGCCTTGCCTTAGGGCCTCCTTAGGACCAGGGGCTTATCAGAAACCAGAGCTGGGACTTTTACCGGTGGTCAGATATGTCCCTCCTCCTGAGGAAGGCTTAGAGGAACCCAGGAGCCTTGGCGGATGCGCAAGTGACAGGTACAAGGGCGAAAAAGAAACACCTCCACGTCTGGCACTTGAAAGCTGCACAGTAACCAGGTCTCCTCCTGAGTCAAAACATCACCCAGCCCTGTGCCTGCATCCCCAAAAGGGATGGTGGAGACTGAACACATGCACTTTGCTTCTTCACTCGACAGGGATCTTCTCGGGGGTCATAGAAACAAAAGGAATTCCAGGGGTTCATGCAGACAAGGAGGAGCCAAGAAAGATGGCAGGGTCTCTCCCCTGACTCAGGGCCCTGGTATAAAATGCCCTGAGAGATAGGTTTCTGTTTATTTTCAAAATAGTCCAGCATATTGGACTAATTTTTTAACAGCAATACATAAATCACTTGTAACTCCAACTCTGAGGACTGGGGGCAGCAAATGGAGACAATGTATGCATGTTCACATTCCTTCCCCAAAACAGCTTTTCTTCTCTCTAGCTGTTCTAGTTTTTATCAGATGTGATTTCTTCACTTAAAATCTGTCTCCTCACTCTTCCTGCTTGTCTTTTGTGGCCACCTCCAAATTTAACCGGAGTGGGAATTCAGAACACAATTACGCTCTAAATTCTGGGCTGCCAGGCACAGGAGTTGCCTGCAAGATCAAAGGTACACCAGTTTTTGTTTTACCTTCTCTGTGATGCTGGAGACAATGACAAAGACAACTTTTTCCCCAAGAGTAAACCAAAAGGTTCTCACAGATTTGTATTGGATTTGTATACTTGAGATATAGAAGGATGAATGGTAATTATTATTATGTATCTGCTCCTTAGCAGGTTAAAAAGCTGCAGATACATTATGTATATATAATGTATATATGCATATATACATATATATTTATTTGTGACAGGGCCAATTTTTATATGTTCAGATTAAACATGTGTGGACACATCTCACCAAGTGCTTTTGAACACTGTGAAATAAAATCCATTTCTAAACTTATCCTGAGAATAAAATTTCTGTGAGGATTGTGACACTTTTTCTAGCCATAAGCGTTATGAGAAATTAGCACAAATTCTGGTTCAGAGTGATAAAACATTGAGTTGAGAATTTAGAAAGCTGGAAATTCACTTGAATTATTGTCAGTGCTATTGTTGAAAAATATAGGTAAGAACAGAACAAAAAATTCATAATTAACCTTATAAGAAATCTTAGGTAACAAGATTTTTCCCCCGATTTTTAATATTGCTGAAAAATAAGATAGAGAGGGATTGAGTCTTTTATTATTATTTTTTTTTAAATTCAGGTTCTTTGAAGAAAAACAAATGATATATTGATTATCTTGAAACATGGGGAAATGAAATCAGGACTTATTATTTTAAATGAAAAATGAAATTAAGATCACATTAATTTAGGATGCTTTTATTCTTTGTAGTTTTTGGCCAAAGTAATGATCACCACTGTGGGTTGATAAGTCACAGCTAATACAACTTGGTATTGTATCATGAAAGAGTAATTGCTTTGCTAGGTAACTCACAGGGCCTCTTCTAAAGAGAAATTATTTTATCTCTATAGACCACCTTGTCTGTTAAAAATTACTTTAAATAGAGTTGGAAGGTACACAGCTCAAAAAAATCACTTTATGTTCTGTTCAGTGATAACCCAGAAATAACCATAGTAGTAGGCTGTTAATTAATTATAGCTTCTCTTATCACCAAGGAAACGGACAAAAACAAATCACAATGACTTCAAAAGTCCTAGTCCCAACCCAGACCTGATTTGGTTATTGCTATAGTAACTCTCCATTAGTTGCTCAAAACAGTCTAGGATTTCTATGTTTGTACAAACCAGAAAGGATAATTTGCTGATATAATGTTTTCCCACACGGAATAGGTTTTCGGAGTGCCTGGAGCGCTCTATGAACGGCAGGTGAAGGGGAGATGCAGCAGAGGCAGTGATGCTCTGTACCCACACGGGGACCATGGGGAGTGCCCGCCTCCTTAGAGGGTGTCCCCACTGTCAGTGCAGCCTCGGCACTGTCACCCTGGACTCGCAGGAACCTCCTCCTCTGATGAACTGCGCCCCAGCCTGAGCACTTTATTTGACACCTGCTCAGAACTAATTAGACCTTCAGACCAATGATAGGCCCTAAGATAACCTATCACCCGTGAGAGAGGAATGATGGACTGAAGAGAACATATGTGCTTTATACTCAACGCTGAAATGTAGTCTTTATGTTTAATCAGTAGGACATGCAGATGCCCCAAATGCCAAGCCAGAGGTGAATAAATGCTCTATTCTAAAAACCACACTTACCTCTGCATTTAATATAGACTCCTTTTAAGTTTCAAGAAAACAAAATTACACATGTGCCAAGAATTTGTGTGTGTGTGTGTGTGTGTGTGTGTGTGCGGCAGATATGGCCCTCTCTCCCCTTTATGATACTGAGAAAGGAACAGATTATTTTATAATTACTATATCAATACATCCAGTACTAATTTGTTATTTCTTTATATGTGGCATTTCTGGGTTGTTCATTGAATATATCTACTGAAATACATGTTTTAAAAAAGCATTAGTATTTTTAATATTCCAGTTCTGCAATTTAAATCAACATAGGCTGAAAAATTCTAACTTTCCCAGCCTTTAGTAGATTTTTGCATACTGGAAAACTATGTTTCTTTTATAGTTGTATTATCTTAACTCTGTTTATTTACTTATATAATAGTGATTACAAAAACCAAAACAACATAAAGCTTCACAAACAAATCATCTTAAAAAAAGAATCTTAGGAAGTTTGACTTGATAGCCTTAACCAATGAAACTTAAAACTTGAGTGGATATTTACATGGAAGAGAGACATGTAAGTATTAATTCAAGGCAGTTCTGGAACATCAAATAGGATGTGAAGTTCCTCCCACATCCTTTTCAGTACAAGAACATGGGTTGTTATTTTGTTGAGGGAGTATTTTCCAGAAACAAAGAAAACAGAGAATATTCCATCTCTGAGGAAAATAGAAAAGTTTGTCAAAAGATGGAGATTAGAAAGTGGATACATGTTAGTAGTACTGGTTTAATCCTATTTCATTATACACATATTTTAATATTTTTTGAGAGAAAGAGAGTGTGTGAGAGAGAGAGCATGAGCAGGAGGAAAGGCAGAGGAAGAGGGAGAGAGAGTAGACTCCCCGCTGAGCAGGAATCCCTACACAGGGCAAGATCTCAGGACCCTGGGATCATAACCTGAGCCAAAGGCAGATGCTTAACTGACTGAGTCACCGAAGAGCCCCAATTATACACATATTTTAAGAAGGTTTTATTATACATGGAAATGAGGCTTGAAGAAGAAAAAGAAGAAGGAGAAAGGGAATCTCAGCCCCTTCTGCCTCTCCATGACCAAGTTCTGAGCAGAAAGGCTGGAGTGAGAGATGCTGAGGACTCCTGAATAGTTTAGGGGGATCTGAGAGTAGGAGATTTTCATAGGTTGTTTCTCAACCAAGTTCCTGCTGATGCACGGGATCCAGCAGGCACAGGACAGCAGGAGGGGTCTTGCCTCTGTTCCTAAAGCTTAGTTCTCTCTGGTCCCTATGCTTCCAGCCTGCAGGAATATCCATCAGCCATCTCTGAAGCATGAGTGCCACTTCGATCCCCATCCTTGAACTCTGCCCCAAATCCATTGCTGCTATTTGAACTGTACCCTCAACTTTACCTCCACTCCCCACCACTGGCTACCGTTCCTCCCCTAGCACTTCCTCTCTCAGAAAATGGCATCACCACTCACAGTATGACACAGGTGAGAAACCACAGGGCTCATCCATGATTTTTCCCTTCTACTTCGCACTGACTCCATTAACAAATTCTTCTGACTCCTCACAGTGGTACCAGCCTAACTCATGCCACCATCCTCCCTTGCTGAGCTTCTGCAATTGCCTCCTCATCCACTTCCTTGTATCTACCCTTCCCATCTAGAGTGTCTTCTGCCCGAAGCAGTCCCAATGACCCATCCAAAATTTTCCTTAATCAGATCATGTTACACTTCATCCCAATACCCTCTAAAGGTTTACCCTGCATTCAGAATGAGGTGCAACCTCCTTCTCAAAGATTGCAAGCCTCTAATAATCTAGACCCTGATTCCTCAACAACCAATTTATCTCTGCCTTGCTGAGTCCCCAGTAGTCACATTGGTCTTCCTGTTGGATTTCAAACATTCCAAATGATTCCATCCTTTCTCAAGGCTATTGCCCATTCTTCTTATCACCTAAAGTTATCTCTACATTTAGATCTTTAAGCAAATGCCAGTTCCTCAAAGAGCTCATCTTTGACCACTGTTCTTAGAATGGCCTCTCCCTCTTCAAATTCAACTTCTTATTTACTTACCCATTTCTTTATATCATAGTGCTCATCAATCTTGAAATTACATTGAATATTTATAGTCTACCTCTCCTATGGAGATATACCTTCTCTAAGGCAGAAATTTTCCTTTTCTTTTTTTTCCAAGTTAAATACTTAGCATTTAAAACAGTGCCTAGAACAAAGCAGAGTACCATAAATAGCTGTTGGGCAAATGAACGAAAACAAAATAATGGTATGCTGCCTCTAGGCATGTGCAGAGCCTCCAATCCTCCCCCCAACAAAGGAAACATTTTCCATCTGGCCAGTCACTGCTTATGATGGAAAAATAAATCAGAAGACTATGCAAATAGTTCATCTAATTCAGAGCCTATCTGAACTCTTATAAATTTTAAAAATGGAACTGTCAAATGAATTACACAAGTGGAATTTTATAACAATTTGAAAAAATAATTTAATGAATAGAACTATAATTTATCAATTGCATTTATATGTTTTGCTAAAAGATGAGTAAATTCATGAGAGTTATGAAGTAGTAATGCCCAATACTACTTCATGTCACTAAAAGACATGCATTTAATAATTTTAATATTGTCAATTTCTATAATTTGCAATGTATGGGTTATAATCTTGTGTTCTTGAGAAAATTAGCTAAGGACATAGGAAGTGAGATATCCATTAGATATGCTGGGTAAACTCAGAACTATTGGTCTATTCGGTTGACCGTTGCTTTAAAAGGTTTTTAGGCTATGTGTTCCTAGAAAAAGGAAGGGGACCATGAATTTGAAATATGATGTTCACTAAAAATGTTCAAATTTATAACATTTTATGTATGAAAGTATGAAACCATTATAAAATGATGACCTAGTTGATATAGACATGGTAGTATACACACGATATGTACACAGCTTATGCATGGTACATGTATATAGTGATATATAAATGATGACTTAAAAGTAAAAATCATATTTTCATAGTTGTATTAACAACCCAGCACAATAAGAGGAGTTTGGCCAAATATTCTTATTGTCTTAGTCCGTTTAGGCTATTCTAACACAATACTATAATGTTCTAAAAGCTGGAGAGTCCAAGACCAAGGCACAGGGAGATTTGGGGTCTGTTTCTCTTCCTGGTTCATAGTTCTTCCTTGTTGTCCTCACATGGTGGAAGGAGTGAGGGAGCTCTGTGGGGTCTCTTTCATGAGAACTAATCCCATTTGTGAGGTCCCCACCTTCATGACCTAAGTACCTCCCAAAGGCCCCACCTCCTGATATCATCGCTTTGGGGTTTAGATGTCAACATATAAATTTTTAGGAGTCATAATGTATGATTTGGAATCCTACAACCCTATCTTTCTTCGTGTGTTTTACTTCTTAACTTTTTATAGTTCTAATTTTGAAATAATTTTAGCCTTACAGAGAGTTGCCAAAACAGTTCCAAGAATTCCAATATAGCCTTCACCCGGCTTCTCCTAATATCATTGTCTTACATAATCATGGTTTAATTATCAGACCTAAGAAATTAACATCAGTGCAATGCTATTAACTAAACAATAACCCTTCTTCTACCACTAGCGTCTTTGTTATGTCACGAAGGGATTCAAGACCTCACAACGCTTTCATTGTTCCACCTCCCAAGTATCCTATGATCTGAGACCATTCTTCTGCCCTTCCTTGTCTTCAGGACCCTGACACTTTTGAGCATACCGGTCAGTGGTTTAGTAGAGCGTCCCTCAGTTTGCCGATGGACACTAAGCACAGTATCAGCTGATTTTGAGTTCAGTGTCTTCTCTCCGACCTGTTTTCCGACATGGTTCATCAGCTTGTGGCTACATGGCTTGTGTTAGCTCTATATTAGGGAATAAACATGGATGTGGAGCAGGTGGCACAGAGCAGGTACATGAAGAAATGATTGCCAGATTCTCAGAGGCAGCAGCCCTAGCTCTCCCAGCTTCAGCTGCCAGTGACAGATGAAAGGCGACACCAGGATTGACACATGGCACATCTCAACTCTTTGCAGGGCTTCCTCAGTCTCTAAATCATGAAGCTCCATCGCTGGGTTCATTTTGAACATTTTGTGACTTCATTAAACGATAAAGATTTCTTGCAGCACAAGTCTGCAAGATGTCTACAGCTTCAAAATAATAACAGCAATTGTTGAGGGTATTATGTGATCCCTGCTACTTAACACACAGCTTTAGGAATAAAATGGCAAAAATCATTTGGTGACCCTCTTCTCCATCTGGTGGTGTTCTACTAACCTGGTTAGGATTTGACATGCTTACTCAATTTACATAAGCCTCCATAGCTGTGTATATAGTCATTCTGCATATTGGACGTTTCAGATTCATTTACATTTGATCTCCTTTTCTCTTAATTCTAAAACTATCAAATTTTGAAGTTCAACATGTTCCAAGATCTACACTTTTCAGAAAAAACGTTTTCAATTTCTTTGTGCATAATAATCAATGTTTATCTCCTTATCATGTTTAAAAATATTTTGTGGGGATAACAATCAGATTTTGGGAATAAAATTTCTATTCCCATGCACTAAAGAAACAGTTTGCCTGACCACATTTGCTCTTTTTTTTCCTGAGGCAATAATAAATCCATGGTATTTAAGTGTAGTCAAGTTTAAGAAATGGGGAAAAAAAGCTTGTGAAAAATGAGTAACTTGTAAAATCAGGAACTAATTCTAAAAGTTACAAATACAGGGGCTGGCTGGCTAGTCAGTGGAGCATAAGACTCTTGATCTTAAAGTTGTGAGTTTGAGCCCGACTTTTGGGTGTAGAGATTTCTTAAAAAATATAAAATCTTTAAAAAATAAGTAAAATAAAAATAAAAATTACAAATAAATTATTTATCTATGTGAAAGATAATTTGGTTGGTTCATTTTTAATGCACACTCAGTGCAGTTAGGTTAGGTATTATTTGCCTTATAAATTCAAGTTAACCACAATTTAACAATTAAAAGCTCTGGGCTTTATAATTTGTTTTTAAAAGCACTGTTTTAAACCAAATGCATCTATAACTCAAATGTTGATGTGCCTCTAGAGAAGACTAGATTTGGCCTCTTGTCTTACTTTTTAGGAAATCTAGGCATTTAGTGCCAGAGCCACTAAACAATTATATTTTTTAAGAAGCAGGGTACTCTTCTGAAATTTTATTTGGAGTGGGAGCAATATGTTATTTCTTTCTCTCCCCTATAATTTATATCCCTTTATAGTGACTGATTTGGACTAATAATTCTTCCCAAATTAGAGGTAAATCCATTATAATTTAAATAAGTGAAATCAAGCAAGGCTTCTTTTTCAATCAGATGTAAGATACTATATGAACCTTTATTTATGAGTATCCTCTATTGATTATTTCCAATCAACTTCCCTCCTTATGAGTTTGATTTTATGAACAACACAACCCGCTGAATCAGAGCCATGAAATAAAAGGTTAAGAAACATGTCTTTATCTACATGATTAAAAAATGAAAATAAGCCACACAAGTACAGAATTTCATATGGAAGCTTTGTTACTGTTTCTTTGTAAGGCATGATGCAACACCTAGTTTACTTCCCAATGGTTCTGCCTTTAGGATTGGGATTCAGGCTGCCTGGGTCTGAATCTCAGCCCCACACATCCCTGTGGGACTTCAGGCAAGAAAAGTATTCCCTGTAAATCTGCTTCTCCATCTGTAGAAAGCAGATGATAATATCCATACCTACCTTATATGGTTATAAAAATTAAATTATATAATCAGAGTAAAGTGGTTAACATAGTTCTGGCACATAGTAAGAAGTAATTAAATGTTAGCTATTATTCCCAACCTTGTTATTTCAGAAATCTCTGAAGTTAACACAAAGAATCGCTCATTTTTTGTATGCTTAGTCGAAAAAAAAGATAAGTCTCTCCCCTTCCCTTGTTTTCTTTTTCTTTTCTAAATCAAGAGTTCCTTTATTTAACTCAAAATATGTCAATGATGAGGAGAGGTGAAACAAACGTTTTTAAGTTCTTGGAAATTAATTGCACTGATAGTATCTTAAAATAACAGGTTTCCTGCTACTTGGAGGACAAGATTCCATTTTGTTCAATAGTTTGCAATCTGTGTATGGCAATTCTTAGAAAACAATGTTAAAGGAGAAAATTCCATATTTCCACATTCTAGTTTCATTGACAGAAAATGCTATTTCATCAAGCAGTTTTAAATTTTGTTCTCAATCATTAATGATATGATATTTAGGTTGAACAGAAATGACCTTTCTTTTAAAAAAAAAAGATTCTATTTATTTATTCATGAGACACACACACACACAGAGAGAGAGAGAGAGAGAGAGAGAGGCAGAGACACAGGCAGAGGGAGAAGAAGGCTCCATGCAGGGAGCCCGACACAGAACTAGATCCCTGGTCTCCAGGATCACACCCTAGGCCAGAGGCAGGCACCAAACCACTGAGCCACCAGGTGTCCCCCCACTTTTTTTTCCTTTTTTTTTCTTTTTAAGATTTTATTTATTCTGAGAGACACAGAGGGAGACAGGCAGAGACTCAGGCAGAGGCAGAAGCAGGCTCTATGTAGGGAGCCCGACGTGGGACTCAATCCCAGGTCTCCAGGATCACGCCCCAGGCCAAAGGTGGCTCTAAACCACTGAGCCACCCAGGCTGCCCCAAATGACCTTTCTTAAATCAATCCAGATACGATATGAAAAAATAATACCTCTTGGAATAGGAACAGTCCATCAGCTCAAAACTGCAGATTAAAACATGGGTCCCACACATAGATACAAATGCCTTTGGTTTTGTCAAAACCAGATAGATACTTTCCTTTTTTTTTTTTTTTTTAGTTTTGAAATAGGGAAAAACTTTCACCTTTAAAGGACATAAAATCACACTTCTCATAAACACTATTGGACAAGAGATTGTTATTCCTTTGCATGTCTTCTCAGGAAGAACATGCTTAGTAAGCTTGGCATTGAGGCTGGCTGGTAAATAGCAGGTCAAAATAGGTATCTTCACTCAAAATATATTTTCTTCAAAACTGAGTTAATGTGATGTTTGGAATTTTCACAAAACAAAGTGTTTAAAAGTGCTATTTATAGACAAAGTCTCCTTGATTGGTTTTCTATAAAGTCAAATTGATACCCTGATTCATGTGGAGCCACTTCTCCATTCTGGGATATGATTGTGTGTGTGATATCTCCTCCTCAGTTTGTGAGCAATTTGCTCTCTACCATCTGGGCTTTTGCACAATTCCTTACACTACTTGAAAAGTCCTTCTGTAATCCTCTCCCGTAGTCCATCCACGCTTCTGTAACCAAGGACCACAGACTGGCTTAGGAGCAACAAAAATTATTTCTCACAGTTGTGGAGGCTGCAAGTCCTGGCTAGTCTGTGGGCACTGAGGGTCTCCTGAGAGCCCTCTTCCTGGTTGAGGATGACAACATCACAGGGTGACCCTCTGCAGGCAGAAGGGTGAGGGAGCTCTCCAAGGTACCCTTTGTGAGGTACCTAATCCTTTTCACAGGGGCTCCACCCTCAAGATCAAACCTCTTTTCCTCCTAAGGCCTTCATGTTGGGGGCTAGGGTTTCACATCTGGATATGGACGACACACACATTTGGTCCGTGGCATTCTCCGAGCTCTTCCTTTCCTACGATGCCACCGAACTGTCACCTGCTCTGAAAAGATTTTCCTGAATCTAATTTTCTCTTGATTTTAAGACCTATACTTAGTCTCTGACCTGGTTTCATGGTAGCTAACTGAGATGGGATCTTTGACAATCATGTGGATTCTGTAAAGGAAGGGAAATGGCTTGATGACCTCAGATTTTTAATATTCTCTCTTTTTTTTAAAAGATTTTATTAACTTATGAGAGAGAGAGACAGAGAGACAGAGAATGAGGGGGGAGTGGCAGAGGGAGATGCTGACTCTCCACTGAGCAGGGAGCCAGAAATGGGACTTGATCTGGGGATGGGAGATCATGAACTGAGCCAAAGGCAGACTCTTAACTGACTGAGCCACCCAGCCGCCCAGAGTTTTAATATTCTAAGGACATCCTGGTGACTCTTGCAGATAAGTGCACAAATTTTTCACAGGCTACTCCCTAGAGGAACCTGAGATTATTCTACTCAAGTGCTGTCACTTGCACCTTGGAAAGCACTTAGTTTCCACACAGCAAGCGTAGAGGTCAAAGGGAAGTAGTGTAAGGTGACAGATGTCCCAGGGAAGGGATAAGAACAAAGTTATCTTTTAAGTCAAAGTGACACATTAAACAGAGAATTGCAAATAGTCTCTTCATGTAGTAGCTGGCACCACGGACCAGTTGGTGATACGTTGATCTGCTCAGTCCATGCATTAGATAAGCCCCCTCCCCGCCCCCATGAGAAAACCACTTGGCCCCCAGCATCTGTAGCTGCTGCACACAAGGGCTACAACGACGGAGGGATGCATCCCTGGGTAGGGCAAATAAAATGCTTCTTTTATATGCCATTCTGGCCATTTCAAATGTCTTCGAGACTTGGGAGAAATATAACAGAAATTAAGTGATTTTTCTGGAAGTGATCCAAATGTAACTTTGAAAACTCAGACATTTCAGAAACCTGTATTACTCCTTGTATGAATTGATTTGTCTCGTTCTGTGACCGCAGGCAGGATGATGTTTGACACAGTTTCCCTCCCAGGTTCAGCCCCCCTCCCCCACTCCAGACACAAGTGAGCAGCAGGTTCTTCCCTGCCTCCAAGAGCTCCAGTTTCCCGAACAAGACATGATTTATCTTCACACCTTTAATGGGCTACAACCTCGACTGATTGGGGTTTGCCACTCGCCTGTCTACTGCTGCCTTGTTCCATCAAAAGCACACCACCAGATTAAAAGGGAGTTTTCTGGGACTCTACAGACAATCTGCTCAGTGTCAGGAAAATGAGCCCCACATCCCCCCTTCCCCCACTCCACGGGCGATACAATTTCCAAGATCAATTCTGATCTGAGGTGAGATTTATGTAATCATGGTGTCAGAGGAGGCCAAACCTTCCCCCCAAACTCACAGAAGTGGAGACTCAGAATGTGTGCAGGAGGGAAGGTGCCAAATTTGCAAGTCTGTGATGGTAACAATTGGTTAGGCAACAGCCCAAATTTTGCATAAAGTTGGCTGAAGTTCATAGGTATTTGCATTTTTAAGCTAAGTCATTCCTCAGCATGATTAAAACAGAAGTCTTGGTGCCCTTCACATGCCGTGGAAGTACCATCACTGACCCTCTCCCCCGGCCATTCTCTCTTTCTCTGCTTGCTTCATCGGAACCCATTTGGAAAGCATTTGGTGCACAAGAACTGAACAGCACCCCCAGCCCTGCCCCACCACACACCTCCTTTCTATATCCTCTCTCTTCTGTTAATGATGATAATACAGAAGCAGCACCAAACCCCATTCTCACCCACTGACTCTGAGAAATAAACAGGTTGCTATCTTTGGTCTAGTTATTAAAGGATCAGAGGTATAATGTAATGCTCCCTATATTCCTCTTACAGCACTTAATCATTCATAACTATAGATCATCTGAAATCCACTCAACACAGATATTTTTTAGCTATGATCTGAAGCAAGAGAAAAACTGTCATATATATTTTATTACCCTGGATGTGTCCACTGAACAGGTACCAAGATACAAAAGCTTAAATACCTTTATTTCTCAAAAATTCTCTGCTAAAAGCTCTATTCCCAAGTACTTTGCAAACTGTAAAGCTTCAGGGGGGAACAAGTAGCTATGCTCACGCATAATTCTGTTATGTTCTCATCCATATGTCTGTCCTAACATCACCTCTTTTTGAATACTTAAGAAATTGGAAAAAAATGCTGTATAATCTGAGAAAGTAAGCATCTCCTAATAAACAAGACCTCGGTACCATGCAAAACAAAGCAGGTATCATTTGACACAAGATTTTACAACCTAAGGGGGAAAGTCTTGCCCTGGATAGAGACACTGCAGGCTGGACATTTAACTCATTTTTTAAAATAAAATGCACTCCATCAAGTAAAATATATTAAGAAGGAATGGTGCCTGCTTCTCCACACCTTCATCTCAGCACACACAGAATGTGAGGAAAAGAAAGAGGCATAGCATCAGAGCCTGTGAGCTGCTGTAATCCAGGAGGCCCCCATGCAAGGGGAGCAAGGTCATTACAATCTATAAGAAAAGATCTCCAGGGGCACCTGGGTGGCTCAGTACGTTAAACATCTGCCTTCAACTCAGATCATGATCCTAGGATCTTGGGATTGAGCCCTGCATCGGGCTCCATACTCAGCAGTAAGCCTGCTTCTCTCTCTACCTCCACCCTTATGCTCTCTCTCTGTCTCTGTCTCTCTCAAATAAATAAATAAAATCCAAAAAAGAAGAAGACATCTCCAGAACAGTCATGCAACAAGAAATGAAAGAATATACCACATATTATATTAAACATTTCTTGTTAATTTTTCTTTAAACTCCTTACAACCATAAATATCTTTAAAACACTGCAGCTCTTATGACACAAGAACATGTCAGCATAATGTAATTCTCTAGCTTCAAGGGACTGATCTGGTCCTAGAGCTGTGTCTTTGCCCAATGGGCCACCCTCTCCCCTCCCGTGGCTATTCAGGCTTCCCCTGATCCTTGACTTTCAGAAGTCAATGAAGCTGCTGGGAGGTGTGACAATGTTTGTAACTTACCACATCACAAGGTTGCTCCCTCTGCAGACAGCCACACTCCAGGTCCCTGTCCAAAATATCTATCACCTTCTCATACTGTTATGGGTTGAGGTCTGTTGCTACATCAAGAAAGATAATGGTAGAGTGCCAACCCCTAGACCTCAGAACGTAACCTTATTTAAAGACAAAGTCTTTACAGAGGTAATCAAGTTAAAACGAGGTGTTTTGGTGGGTCCCAACATGATATGGTTGGTGTCCTTATTTGTTAAAACAGGGAAATTTGGACACAGGCATAGAAGGAAGACAAAGGAGAGATCTAGGGAGAAGATCGTCATGTACAAGCCTAGGAGAGAAGCCTGGAACAGATTCTCTCGTGGCCACAGACAGAACCAATCCTGCTGATACCTCGATTTCAGACTTTACCCTTCAAGACGGAGACTAAATTTCTACTCTTAGAGCCATCCTGATTGTCGTAATTTCTTGCGGTAGCACTAGAAAATGAGCACACACTATCTAATTTATATAGCTATTTATGACTTCATGATTTATGGCGTGCCTGTTCTGCAAATACGCTAACATGTAAGTTCATGACGGCAAGATTTTGCCTGATTTGTTCATTGATCATTTGATGTTTGTAGCTGCTGAGTGCAGTGCCTGGCAGTCAGCTCTGTTCAATTAACACTTACTGAATAAGTGAATTATTTCAAGGGTCAGAATTTATATTTACTTATTTATTTTAAAAGATTTTATTTATTTATTTGACAGAGAGTGCACAAGCAGTGGGAGCGGCAGAAGGAGAAGGAGAAGCAGACTCCTCCTCGCTGAGCAGGGACCCCGATGTGGGGCTGGATCCCAGAACCCTGGGATTATGACTTGAGCCCAAGGGATGTGTTTCACACACTGAGCTACCCAGGCACCTCCAAGGGTCAGAATTTATAATATTCATATGTAATTTGCTGTGACAGTTGGAGCTAGAACCTAAAGAAGGTAGATTTAATGGCCCAATTATTAGTTAATATTGTCCCTCAATGTAACTTGTCAGATGCTGAAACACGAAAATAAGACTCGTGGGTTTGAATTTTTTTTTTTTTTTATGATAGTCAGAGAGAGAGAGGCAGAGACATAGGCAGAGGGAGAAGCAGGCTCCATGCACCGGGAGCCTGACGTGGGATTCGATCCCGGGTCTCCAGGATCGCGCCCTGGGCCAAAGGCAGGCGCCAAACCGCTGCGCCACCCAGGGATCCCAAGGGTTTGAATTTTTTTAAATTATATCTCGACATCTCACAATTTCTAGGTGAAATTCATGGTTGGCTATTGGCTTTTGAACAGAAACTTAATTTGACATTGGACTCTTAAAACTTCTAAATCCTGAATGAATTCAGCATCTTGAAACATAACTAAGATGCAAAACAAACAAAAAGAAAACCACCAGAACAGAAACCAATAAGCAACAGTACTGAAAAACTGATGTTATTAGAATTAGCTTGAGACAAGGCTGACTCGTGGGCATCATTAACTCTCTGAGACCAACCCTAGACAATGCTGTCATTTTACTGACGAGAGAGGGAAAGCACGGGGAAGTTAACTCAATTGTCAGATTTCAGACAAGGCTCTCTTTTAAAGAATGGAAGGAAGGTTGAGATTGCTCACTACGACAATGTATTTTTAGAAAAATGTTAACCATCTATTATGTGCCAGGCACAATAATTAGCCCTGGGGATGAAATGCGGAGGAAGGAACATTGAAGCTGATATAAGCACTCCCTGAGCAGGTAAGATATTTGGGGAGTGTCATCCTAAAGCAACTCTTTCCTTCCCTTTACCACCCGTTGAAATCTATGTGGTAGTTTCTTCCCAGCTCTGCTGGTAGAATCCAGGACAGGTTCCAAGAAGTGTCTCCTTCCCAGATGATAAAACAGTGCTGTAAACACTTAAAGTCAAGTCATGTTCTCAGATCAGGAATTCAAGTGCCCAGTCCAGTGTAATAATAAAGAAATGTCAAATTTTATTTGAAATTCTGATTGCTCCCCTACCTTTTGTCTTGGCTTCTCTCTTTTCTGTGCTCCCTTCTTGCTTAACCCCTGACATCGCACTCTTCAGTTACAGCTGATAGAAGGTGAGTCTTTGTTTCCTGGGCTACTTCTATGGAATCTTTGGGACTCCTCCCCCTCAGTCCCCTGGAGGCCCAGCCCAGAAGAGGCCCACACCACACCCAGGCTAGAGCATCACTGCTCTAGCTGGCTGCCTGTGGTTCTTGTTCTGTCCCCAGGCATCTGCCAACACTTCTAGCTTCTTTGCACTATGTCCTTTGCCCCTTCAGCTGCTCTATTTGACAATATCTAAAGCAATCCTTTGCTTGCTGCCTCCCATACAGGCAGCATGCTAAATACTCATGCATCTTTTGCCCTGTCAAATTCTGATATTCGACAAGTATCAGATAGAGACAGCCCCCTCAAACAATAATTTTTCACGCCTCTGTTTTCAGAAGTGGCTGGCCAGGCTTTTGATGGTCAGATTTTCCAGGGGTGGGGGACACATCACTGTTTCTCTATCTCCTTAAGAATGTGTCTACCGTCTCATTTTGGAAGGTGATATCTATTGTTTTGGGCCTTGGTAGAATCTGGGTGACACAGTTCCATTTAACATCCTGTTTTATCAAGATTGCAAGAAGGATCTCACCAGCATGGAGAGATGAAGATTCCAGGGAGGAGTTATACCCCAGGAGCAGTGGGGGTGGAGAGGGCAAATCATGGCTTGTGTCAGGAGCTTAAAGGATGTCAATGTGTGGCAGAGTGTAACAAAGGCCAGAGGAGGAGAGGAAGGAAGAAATGGAGTGAAGGAGGGAGGGGGAAGGAAGCATGTTGTGAAACCTTGTTATCTGTGTTAACCTGGTAATTCTTTAAAGACATTTAAGATTTGCCCTGATGTTTTACTTACTATAAAGAGTTATATGGGAAAGAATATGCATTAACTTTGGATTTATGTCTTATTCAACTTTCGAAAACTCTAGAATTCCTTTTCAATGTGAGTAATTCTGTTAAGAAGAAGGAGGAAAAAGAAGAGGAAGGAGAAGGGGAAAATAAGTGAAGGAGGTCAACTTCTTACTATTCCACGTCACTGCATTAGTCATTTGGCTTCACGGCAATTCACCCAGATTTTATACATTTTTCAAATTTATCACTACTTGATGTAAGCAGTGATGCTGTAAAAGTCTTTGCCATGAAGCTGGAATGATTAGCTTGGGAGGTGACCCAAAGCCAATGTCTACACTCACTAGGATTGCCTTTCTTCCTGCAAGGGAGATGTTATTTAATTTTCAGTAACTCCATGGATCAATAGGCCCATGGGTTCAATCCCCATTGGGAGAGAAAGAACAGAGATGACAAAGATAAAATAGCTCAAAAAAAAAAAAAAAAACCCTAGGAATTATGTTTATGCTAACCAGCAAACGTTATTGATGATTAAATAAACCACAATATGAGAAAATAATACTGACAGTCGTCTCAGAAATGTCGATGATGGATTCAGCCAAAATGACTTGGCGAGTTTTGGGGTTTTTTGTTATTGTTTTTTTTATTATTGTAAAATCTTACCTGTACTAACGTTGTATATTTTAATTCAAAACTGATAGAAAAAATGATCTGCAAAATATATCTCTATCCAGAATTTTGGGTTTCAGAACTGACAAAGAAATGAAAAGCAGACACTTTCCAAGATACTTGACTAAACCAATAAAAAGGAAAATGCTGCATAATAAATGCCCAGATTGACAGTTGGGAAGATAGTATCAAGGTGGCTAAGATGCATGCAGCTGAAGCCTGGATCAGAGGAACCTGTGGGATAATGTAATAGAAAAATAATGTCACACCAAAGATAACAGACAAATAATGTCATACCAAATATACTTCTCAGATTTTTACTAAGTACTTTAGTAACTTGTGTTACTCCTGTCCCTTAAGCAGTGCACTTACATTATTATTTTAAGGGATGCTCACATGAAGTTATCAATTAAAAATAGTAATCTCTATTTTATTAGACATCATTGGTTCAGTAACTTATTAAAATGATACTGGGAAATATTTCTACAGGTTTCAGACTGAGTCTGGTAGTAAATAACATCTACTGGAGAAGATCTCGGCAACTTAAAATAAATGAAACCTTAAAATAATGGTTTTTGGGAGTCAAAACTGCCCTTGTAAATGTGTAGACTATGTGATATGGCCACATAATACATCATTCAAGATGGAACACTTGAGAGTGAAGTAAGAACCATTAAAGATTATTTAATTAATTTATTTAGAGAGAGAGAGCAGGGGGAGGGGCAGAGGAAGAGGGAGAGAGAGCATCTCATGCCGACTACATGCTGAGCGAGGAGCCTGACACAGGGCCTCATCTCAGAACCCTGAGATCATGACTTGAGCCAAATAAAGAGTTGGACACTTAACTGACTGAGCCACCCAAGTGCTTCAAGGAAGAGCTACTAATATTTAAGCTAAGATAAAGATATAAACTGGCATCATCTGAAGCCCAGGTATACACAAATCTGTCTGATGATCAGGTGGTAAGATTGGTGACACTGAAGAGACTAATATTATGAAAGTGTTTCTTTAAGTCTTTATTTCTGAAATAAAAAAGTTATCTGCAGAGATATTATATATTCTTAGCATTACTGAAACTTCAGGGCAAATTCTGTTATTAGAGGCTTTTATCTATGAAAATATCTAAGATAAATGAGATTTTTATAGGAGAAAAAAACAAAACCGACCGCAGATTAACTGTGGAGCTGAGGGCATCTTCCAGAAATGTGTGGGCCATACTCATGTGGATGTCAGAAAGGGGATCTGGAAGGGACAGTGGGGGCAGAAGGAAAGCAAGAATCAGGGAAGGAGGAAGGAAAGCAAAACACACTCTACCAACATCTCCACCCATTTGCTTATGGCCAGCAAAGTATCAGGGATGATACAAGTAGAGCATACTAATGGGGAGAACCAATTATGTCCTGCTTCATTAAATTGAACGACATATTTTTGAGTTCCTGTTTGTGCTAAGTGCTAAGAGAGAACACAAAAATATAGGGCATAATTTCCCTCGGCCCCAAAGAAATTAATAGACCATCAAGGAGCTACTTCAGAAATGAGAATGTTAATGTTTTCCAAGAAGACCAGCTTTTATAAGACAAGAAGAATTAATTAGTCTAGTTGGTTACCTCTGTGTTTGTGGCAGCCAGTAGTTGGAATGTTATTTTCAGAAACTAAGATAATCTTCTTGATTACACCAAGTGAGTTGATCCCACTGGTCACACTTTAACCTATGGAGGTGGTTGCTGAGTTGACTGATGACTATGCTCACTTGGTCAGCCATGGGGTGACACTAGGAAAGGTCAGGATCTTCCCCACACTGAAGTTTATAACAGCCACGCTGAAGATCTTCAACTGAAGACCACGGTAAACCTCCCGGTAACTATTCAGAGCCTCCCAGGAGATGCAGACAAATCAGAACCCACTCCTGATTCCTTTTGAGGATCCAAGAACTATAGGGCTAAGCCTTTGACATTGTCACCATGAACTCATGGGCATATCTTTCTGAGGTTTACCTCTATGTTATTCCTGCTTCTGCTAGACAGAAAATTTGTAATTTTCTCTGAAACTATACTAGTTTGTTTGCTAGGCTGTCATAACAAAATCCTATAGACAAGTGGCTTAAACCACAGAAATTTATTGTCTCACTCTTCTGGAACCTGGAAATCTGATATCAAGATATTGGCAGGTGTGGTTTCTTCTGAAGCCTCTCTTTAGAGGTGACCATCTATATGGTCTTCACGTGGTCTCTCCTCTGTCTATTTCCAAATTTACTCTTATTATAAGGATGCTTTCATACTGGATTAAGGCCCACTTTAATATCCTCATTTTCACTCAATGAAATTTACAGACCCTACCTCCAAATACAATCACATTCTGAAGTATGGGGTTAAGACTGTCTTAGTCAAATCAGATGATGTAACAAAATACCTTAGACTGAATGGTTTAAACCACAGACATTAATTTTTTCAAAGTTCTGAAGACTGGAAGTTCAAGATCAAGGTGCCAGCAGGTTTGGTGTCTGATGGGATCTCTCTCCTTAGGTTGTTGACGGCAACCTCATTCAGTATATATAGAGAGAACTGGTGCCTCTTCCTCTCCTTATAAGGACACCAGCCCTATCAGATTAGGGCTCCGTCTTTATGACTTCCCTTAACCTTTGTCACCTCCTTGGAGTCTCTATTTCCAAATAGAATCACATGGAAGATTAGGCCTTCAACATATGAATGTGGGAGGACACCATGCAATCTGCAGAACATTTCAAAGTACAAATGGGGAGGGTGGCACAATTCAACCATAATGGAAACATCCTGTTATCAAATAAACTCTCCTATGGTCTCTTCCACATTTAGTTCTGGAAGCACGTGAGGCAGGACATTCAGGGAAGCTTCTCAATATTACTTCTCCAGGAGGCACAGCTGTGCTACCAAGGAGACCATATACAAGGCTCTTTTCAATCAAAAGAACATCTCGATATCCCATTGCAATGCTGAAAGCACTCAAGGAGCTAGACTGATTGTCAGGAGAGCAATGATGGAAAATGATCATTACAGCAAGGACGGCACTGCAAGCTATCATGGAGACAGGTGTCTCAGGTGAGGCCATCGGAATAAAGACATCAGGCACACAGAAAGTATTGTGAAAAGCCCCACCGTGAGCACTGAATGAAAGAACTGAAAAAGAATGCTCCAGTGCCGTTCTTGTTAATTTAAGCTGCATCACATAAAAAAATGTAATGCAGTTATTGTAGTTCCCTCATGGTGTCCTGGGGCTGGTTTCTCAGGATTCTTCCTTGCTCACACCCTCACTTCAGGTCTTCCACAGCGTGTGTGTGTGTGTGTGTGTGTGTGTGAGAGAGAGAGAGAGAGAGAGAGAGAGAGAGAGAGAGAGAGATTACTTCTGGGTGAAAATTATAAAGTAAGAATTATCGATATTAATTGTTTGAATGATATTAATCAGACTGTGAGTTCATATAAATATATATAAAATCAGTTAAGATAAAGGCAGAGACTAAATGAATCAAGGTGGCCCTGGGAAAATATTTGGACAAAAGAACTCTACCCTTTGTGGAAAGGAACACCTGTTACTACAAGTCTGGTTTGTATTGCCCTCAATACCACAAACAGCAGTTGAGGGTATCTAAGCACCCAGCTAGCCATCAGAGTAGGGAAACCACTTAAGAACCACCATTCCTGAAGTCTGCCATTCCAGAGTCCATTCACAAGTGTCTGCTTTTCTTTCTAGCTCCATGCAGTGCCCGTAGTGATTGCCTTCTCCCTATCCTTTATATGTCCCTTCTCTTCTCTAGGCCTAGAGATGCCAAAAAGAGGAAGAATCACTTAGAGATGCTCCAGGATTCAACCTATCATCTGTGTGTTTCTGACATGAAGATAAAACTTCCATGGAATGTCAAGGAACATTGATGAGATCTTGGAGGTGATTTTCCAATTCACTGCACCCACCCAAGCACACTCACTTAGACTGGTATGTCTGCTATTAATTGCATGTATGTGTCAGCCAAAAGAGATGATTCCTAGTCACTCCTATGTAATTGGAGGCAAACCCCCCAGGATTCTACTCTCATCGTGTGCGAGCTGTTCCCCAGTCTGGCAGAGTCTCTGTATGCAAACATTACTTGATATTAACTTTGGCTTCCAACACTTTGATTTTTAGAGCTCCCCAAAGACACAACCTTGGGTTCATCCCTTTGCTCTATATTTGTCAAATAGAATAACCTATTACAGTTTCCAATTTGAGGCCCTAAGGACCTAATCCCTGGCTCTTGTCTATTTAATTAGTGGTCATAGACAGGAGGTGAATCAAAAACTTACTTTGATGTTTAATATTAATATGTCTTCCTAAATATAGAAAATTCCAACATCCTAAAAATGACCCAAGGATTGGCATATAAGGCTAATGATATAAATGATGGCCATTCTGAAAAGTGGTTAAAATTGCGGTGGCTAATATGCTACTACATAATTGATCCTCATATAGATGAACTTGACTGATATTTATTAATTCTCCCTCCACCAGCCTGACAATGTTCCAGAAGCAGAAAAATAATGGGCAATTCATTTTTCACCCTGGTTGTCCTTTTCAAAAAATGAATTTGGTATTTTTTCTCTAAACTTCATGGTAAAGGTTATAATTTCCAACTTTAGAAATCATTTTGAAATAAGTGTGGAATGCTTCTCCTTGCAAAATGATCTTTTCTGCATATTTTCTTGTTATTTTGGCTATCCACAGCAATAACTACAAAAGCTTAACACTGTTAAGATTCAGATTTTTCCCAGTTATCCCATGGATTCAGGAGAGAGAGATTTTACCCTCAACCTTCCCAAAAGAGGGATGGAATCATAAATGTTCGAAGTTGTAACTAATTCATTCATAAAGAAATAAAAAAAAAATCTCAAACAATATAGAAAAAATGGAAAATGTGAATAGTAATGTTTAAGAACATATATGCCCTCTCATGGGTACTTCTCAAAAATGAGTGGAAGTATTTTAAAATGATGGCTTTTTGGGGTAATTCTTCTTTTGTGGAATAAATTAATAGAAGAGTATATTTTGCTAAATTGTAAATTCATTTATTTTTCTTTACTTATTCCTGTCTCAAGTACAAATAATGTCCACACATTATTTATGATAAGCAGACTTGGTCTTTTGATATTGAGTAATTTAATACTCATAAGGATCTGGATGACTGGCTAATCTCTCAACACAAAAGACAATGGTCAGCATATAATTAATACTTAACATATATTTGTTATAAGAAGAAGAGAATGAATTGATAGTTAGGAACACATAAGCAATATTCTTCCAACTTGAAGAGATAAGAGAAACAAATCATTCTCTTTGAATTTTCACCAGTTAGAAAATTGATTCCCTCACTCTTAAATCTGAGCGTTTCTATAAGTGAAGAAGCCTGAATTCAGGGAATGGTAGAAAAGCTTCCATTTTAGAGCAGAATGTCTTGGTGGCAGTGAAAAATGTCTATCTTAATGAGTAGCATAGTAGTAGATTAAAGAAATATAAGTCTTGCAACCAAAATCCCCATGAAAGCCAATACAGCTACGGGTTGCACGTCTGGCATTACCATAAAAGCCTCAGACTCAGTGCCATGGCTAGACATAGGGACCTGCAACAAAAGTTTCAGAATCAGCTCTCTTACTGTCTTATTATTTGTTTAATAGAAGAAAAAATGGAGGTGGGGAGCTATACATAAAATATATATACCTAAGATAGATATGTGTTATGTCATACTCTGAGGAAAGAAATGTTATTCAACCTTTCATATAAACATACATGTATATGTAATTACATGTTACGTGTATATATGCTCTTTTTTATGGAGATACACACATATAAAATAGAAAAATGTACCTGTGTTCGAATGTGCCTGAGAGTGTGTACGTGTGTTTGTGTGCACTTTTGTGTGTATGCACACAGATGTGTGTGCGACTCCATATAAATGAACACTTACTTTGAGATACACAATAAAACACCCACAATATAGTGAGATGCTCAACATTCATGGCTCATATAACCTGCACTGTACCTTCCTAAAACTAAGCCTTCAAAACTAATAGAAAACAAGAGACACACACAAGCGCAAGCACAGACACACATACACACTGACAAAATGCCTGAGGAAGAAAACAGCTTAGGTGATGAAAAAGACAGGTCCCTTCCCCTGTCTGCTCTGTCACAGTGCTCCTCAAAACTCCATGGTCTGGCCGCATCATTACCGTGATACATCCGCCCCGAGTCCCTTGCCTGCAGAACCCTGATTAATTCAAGTTCCCTGGCTTTCCACTCCCTGGAAGAGTTCAGACCCTCCTCAGACCCCACCAACAATCTCAGAGTTTAAAGTACTAGGGAAATTCTGACACATATTACCAAGAGGAAAGGAAGTAGTAGCAGGATGCCCCAAAGCTCAGTTTTGATTTCTATTAAAATGACTTTGATTCTTCCTTTATAGACATGTCATTAAAAAGACCATACAAAAACAACCATTGAAAGCAGGAAAAAACAAGAAGGTATGCAATAATTACATAATTCTGTGTGCCCTACTGTTGCAAAATTAAGTTATTTATATAAAATGATGTTAACTAGAGTCAATGCATAATGATGCTCCTTTTAAAAGACCATAATGTTTTATTTAAACCATTTTACAAGACCATAATGTACAATAAAAATGAGACTAGACTTAAAATTTTGCTAATTGTCTCCATGACATTTGCTTAACACCATATTTATGCCTCTACCTTAGAATTGTGTACTATGTCTTACGCGTGTAATTGTTTAATAAATGATTCACAAATCATCTAATTTCTAGCTTTTCAAACATAATTAGGCATATTAACATATATGAACTTAGCCTATTATCAATTAGTTATGTAAATTGAGGCATGGATTACTCAATGGAGTAGCTAAGTTTTTTTTAATAGTAAACAATTTACTCGGTGGTTATATTTTTTTCTTTATAAGTATGCTTACCTTAGGTAAACCTTAAAAAATTGCATTCACAGAATAAATATCAAAAGGGAGAAGATGGCCTTCAACTATGCTCTTTGGCAGTAGTTCTTGAACTTCAAGCATCAAAGACATCTGGGGACTTGTAATAACATTGATTGCTAACCTCTTAGGAGGTCTGGGTTGGAGCCTGAGAAACTGTTTTTCTAATGAATTTCTGGTTAACAGTGATGCTGCTGGTTTGGGATCCACACTTTGAAAACTGCTTTAGGACAAGGTTAACTTCAAGGATTTTCCAACGCTGAGATTTCAAGGTACAGATCACCAGCAGTTAACGTTTATGAATGGAGAGTAACAATGGCAGGATCGTCAGATGTTCCAAATTAAAAATCAGTTCGTTTCAGTAAGTTTGATTTTTTCCAACCAATTCATGAAATCAAAGTAAAGCTTTAGGAAATTTGTTCTGTTCATAGTGAAACGTGTTATTCTTGTTCTTTTAGATTAAGTTCGCCCATTTTCAATTACAGTGTTTAGGTACAATGTAAAGTTAGCTATAGATCAGATTTTAGAAATGTTTGAACGATTAAAGAACTTTGCAAATTATTCCAAGCATACTATTAGATGTCATTGAACTGAAAGCCTGTAAGTTTTTGCTCTATTTGGTCAAAATAAAGTTGAAATTTGTAATCAAAATATTTGATAAAGCACCAAAACAATTAGCTTTTGATTTTTTATAGTGCTTTTTTCAGCAATTGAAAATAAAGTGTGTAAAAAGGAAAAATAAAACGATAGTTTTATAAAAGCAAGGAAGGAACAGATTAATCTGAACAAAATAATGTGATATGAGTTCAAAGGTATTCAAGATTTAATTTTGATATTCTACCTACAGCCTTGAAATACCTCAACTCATAGGAAGAATTTTTGAAGGAACTCTTAATTTTAACTGGATAAATTATGCTCTGTACCAGAATTACGTGTTATTTGGGACACCTACAGTTTTGAAGAACCAATCCATAAAGCATCTAGTATAATAATAATAAATACACATTGTTAAGTTTGTCACAAACGTATTTTCAAGCAAAGATGGAACGACTTGAAACAAAAAAATTTGATAATATTTGTGCACAAATATTTATCCAATTAAATACAAAGTTATATTGAGAATAAGCTCCAATTAGTAAAATTTCCTCTGAATTTCTCAGATAAAGACTTTTTTCCTAAATTAAAAATAGTATAGCATGATCAGAGTTAATTGGACATGTTGATATTTTCAAATATTGTGAACATAAAACAAGTAAAACAATGCAAAATTCATATTTAATGAAGATTGAAGGCAATAATATTCTTCAAAACTTAAGACCACATTTTAAAAAGCATCCCACTGGAAAATGCCAAAGATATAGTGTTTAGGAGAGATGTAGCCAATGCACCCATTAAAAGTATGTGAAAACCTATCAAGAATAATTATTGTTAGTGGTACTATTTAATGTCTAAATAATTAATATGAGGTTATTAAGGACTATTTTGTTTTAATATAATGGATTTTTTATTTTTAAAGGGAATTTCATTAAAATGATCTTTGTATCTAACTCTTTAATGTCAGCCAATGTAATAAATCAATTTGTTGGTCAATACATACATTTTTTTTAAAGTACGTATTTCAAATATCCTTTTTCACATTCAAAATTGTCTCCAAATGGGCAACAAATCATATGATTGATCTGATTTCACTATACTGCTCTTGTGTTTTTCTAAAACATGTCTTATATCTTTTCTGAATTATCCTATCTTTGAACTTTCATTAAAAAACCCACAAATTTAAATTTGCTTTTCTTAACTTGCCTTAACACAACCAGTTTTACTTTTTATCTTTAGAAGTCTCTTACTATCTTTTGTAATGGCACAGTTTATAAAACAAACCCTTATATATCACTGTGCTCAAAAGTAACTGACTGGGCCAGTTTAGATAAGACCCCACGTAGGTACTTCTTCCCCTCTGAAATTATTTAGCTACCTGATTATTGCAACCCCACGAGATGGGCTCAAGAATGTTGCAGAATAAATGAGGTCTTGATTATGTGTATATTCTGATTTGGTCAACATGTTGAACCCAAGGAACTTTGTATCAACTCTGGGATATTAAAAGGATTTCATTTTCTTGTCCAGCAGTCCACTGATGATTATGGTGTCTCTTTAAAATAAAATCTGAAATATCTTTATCACAACAAATACTGGAGATAAATTAAAGCAAATTATTATTTTGTCAACTGGTTTTTGTATGACAGGCTTTTCTCTGGAGCTGCTCATTTCCATGTCAAAGGAAAAAATATTATGCATCTCTAAAACAAACAGACCACTTTTAAATTATCCTCACCCAACTGAAAGAATTGTCACTTTAAAAGACGATGTTGAGCTTCTTTTTTTGCTGTAATAATTACCAATCAACTCCAATGCCATGTGACTGGAGATACATGATTGCATAATGCGTATAGAAGAGACTAAAGGCAACAAGGATTTTTTTACACAAGCAATTTGACTTTCAATGTAGTGCTTTCTACACTCGATAGGTCTTCTAAACACAACATCTCCAAAGAAACAAGAGCGTTAAATGATACACTGGACCAGATGGATTTCACAGATATCGACAGAACTTTACATCCAAACACAACTGAATACACATTCTTCTCAAGTGCACATGGAATTTTCTCCAGAATAGACCACATACTGGGTCACAAATCAGGTCTTGACCAATACCAAAATATTGGAATTGTCCCCTGCATATTCTCAGACCATAATGCCTTGAAATCAGAGCTAAATCACAAGAAGAAGTTTGGAAGGATTTCAAACACGTGGAGGTTAAGGGCCATCCTGCTAAAAGATGAAAGGGTCAACCAGGAAATTAAGGAAGAATTAAAAAGATTCATGGAAACTAATGAGAATGAAGATACAACCATTCAAAATCTTTGGGATACAGCAAAAGCAGTCCTGAGGGGGAAATACATTGCAATACAAGCAGCCATCCAAAAACTGGAAAGAACTCAAATACACAAGCTAACCTTACACCTAAAGGAGCTAGAGAAAAAAACAGGAAATAGATCCTACACCCAGCAGAAGAAGAGAGTTAATAAAGATTTGAGCAGAACTCAATGAAATCAAGACCAGAAGAACTGTGGAACAGATCAACAAAACCAGGAGTTGGTTCTTTGAAAGAATTAGTAAGATAGATAAACCATTAGCCAGCCTTATTTAAAAAAAAAGAGAGAGAGAGAAGACTCAAATTAATAAAATCATGAATGAGAAAGGAGAGATCACTACCAACACCAAGGAAATACAAACGATTTTAAAAACATATTATGAGCAGCTATAAGCCAATAAATTAGGCAATCTAGAAGAAATGGACTCATTTCTGGAAAACCACAAACTACCAAAACTGGAACTGAAAGAAATAGAAAACCTGAACAGGCCAATAACCAGGGAGGAAATTGAAGCAGTCATCAAAAACCTCCCAAGACACAAAAGTCCAGGGCCAGATGGCTTCCCTGGGGAATTCTATCAAACGTTTAAAGAAGAAACCATACCTATTCTACTAAAGCTGTTTGGAAAGATAGAAAGAGATGGAGTACTTCCAAACTCGTTCTATGAGGCCAGCATCACTTTAATTCCAAAACCGGACATTTTAATTATTCTTGAATTAATTAATTGATTTATTTTAGCATTAAGCTGAATTGTGAGATTACATCCTTATCATTTCTTATAAAATGGTATTTTAATCTCCATTCCTATTGAGGGCAGACATTCACATGGCCCCCAGGGATTCTTACCTTCGTGCCCATGTATACTCCCCTCCTCCTTCAGCCCTTTGCTAGGGCTGGCCTAGCAAAACTGATGGGATGCCCTTTCCATGCTAAGGCCTCATAAGGCAGATATTTCACCCTTACTGACTGACTCTCCCCTTTGCTGGCCTTGATGAAACAAGCAGCAACACTGGAGAGGCCCATGTAGTCAGGAATGGAGCAAAGCCTCCAACCAATAGTTCTTAGTTCAAAATCCCTCAGAACTGGAGTTCTAGGGTACCTGGGTGGCTCAGCAGTTGAGTGTCTGCCTTTGGCTCAAGTCGTGATTTCAGGGTCCTGGGATCGAGTCCCATGTCAGGCTCCCTACAGGGAACCTGCTTCTCCCTCTTCCTATGTCCTTGCCTCTCTCTGTGTATCTCTTGTGAATAAACAAATAAAATCTTAAAAAAAAAAAAAAAAAGAACCAGAGTTCTGCCAACAACCACATGAACTTAGAAATGGATCCTTCCACAGTCGAGGCTTCAGATGAGGCTTTGTCCCTGCCCAAGAGCTTGAATGCAGTCTGGAGGAGCAGAGGAGACAGTTAAGCTGTGCCTGGATTCCTGAGCCATAGACACTGAGATAAGCCAGTGTCGTTGTAAACTGCTATTGCCACAAACATAAAGGCAATTCACTATGCAGCCATAGGTAACTAACACAATACTTGACACTTTATCTAGGTTTTGAGTTACATAAGTCATTAGTGGCTTTTGCTGATAAATACATCAACTAGAGGTATGCTGCAACTACAAGTTCACTAAGGGACACAGAAAAGAATGGGCTTCAAAGCAGGAGCTGAATATGAAATCTGTGTGTTTATGCAAAGTATTTAAATTCCCAAGGCTTCAGTTCCTTGCCTCTAGAAGGGGTTATATCCTTCTTACCTAAGAGGGCTGGCTTGTTGAAGTATATGAGGGGACTGTGTATCAACTTAAACACGTTATTTATTTATTTAAAGATTTTATTTATTTATTCATGAGAGACACAGAGAGAGGCAGAGACACAGGCAGAGGGAGAAGCAGGCTCCCCAAGGGAGCCCAGTGTGGGACTTGATCCCAGGACCCCAGGATCACAACCTGAGCCAAAGGCAGATGCTTGACCACTGAGCCACCCAGGCATCCCCGGGTTATTTAGAATTACCACTATTAGTAGTTCTAAAGATAACACCGTAATCCATGACTTTTAGGATCTTTTCCTTGTTTCTGGCCATTCTGCCACCCCAACTCATCACCATTTCAGCACTATCTATTGCTCCAAGTATCAGACCTCAGCAAAAACTGTATAAGAATTGTCCTGCTAGAGGCCAGAGTTTTGTCAATATCAAGGTGTCTGGTATGGGTACTTCCAGGCCTGATGATTTAGACTTTGAGTTGACTAATTGCAGCTTCTTGGCAAATATAGGGCTAGCACTCCCTATCTGACCCCAACTTCTTCCCACCTTTTCTTTTTCTCTTCTGCCTTTTCCTTCTGTTTCCACAATCCCTTCTGATTTGGATGCATAGAAGGGTGATCATGGAAACAGTTCAATGTTTCTTATTCTTGTACTTAAAGATTATATCAAGCTATTTTTTTATTTTTTCAAGCTATTTTTTTAATCCTCAGTATCTTGCTTTCCCATGTAATGAATGCACTTGCTCTAACAGAGCACATATGCAACCGGTAGAAATCCCACTGAGTAAAGAGCCACTCTGCAGGTGAATCTGGTCTGGAGAAAAAAGCAGCATGTCTGAACTGATTAGACATCCAGGCTACTCAATAACTCTGTTTATTTGGTCTTTAAAATGCATAATTCAACATTTTAAATGTTCTCTGAAGATGAAAAAGAATGCATTTTTCATAGCTTATATGACATGCTGGATGTAATGCTTAAGCAAGTTGCTAAATCAGTCCTGCAAAGCAGGGGGGAAAGTGGTCAGCAGTTTTAATAAATGCTAAACACTGAAGGCAAATTCTTCCACAAGGAAATCCAATACCTTTTCTCCCCTCAAAGATCAAAGAAAAGCAATGATTCACCTCATTCAGGAACGTTATATATATGATTGAAATTATATGCCTCTTCAGTGTTTTTTCCTTTTTATATCTTAAGAGAATCTTATTTTTACTTCCTATTTCCATGATCTTACATTACTTTTTAAAAAATGGTCCTAAGATTGTTTTAGTTTGTGGAAAAGAATAAATGGGTAAAGTACTATTGGATAACATAAAAGTAAGGCTGAAGATTTATCAGTGTTAACTGATGATTTTATCATGCATCAGAGTGCAATCAGTGAAAGTTTTGAAAAGATAAAAGTTTATTTACAGATCTTCTGTAAGACACACACATGAAAATACATCATTATCATGATAAAGATGACCTTAAATCCCATCCTGAAGTATACCTTTTCGGAAGAGATATGAATCCAAAATCATCCTTCCACTCCTGCCCAGGGTGGAATATTTTTCTCCTAATGACAATGTAATTCTGAAAATTTTTCTGACTGAGATTCTGTCAGTGTGCAACTTGCAACTTGGAGGTTAAAACAATTCCTGAAACCTGCATGAACCATTACAGAATGGAGGCACTTCGAGAGTAAATGGCCTTTCAGGTGTCTCAGCAGTCCCATGACAGCTCCCCTGAATTAATGGTAGCTTCAAAAGATTTTCCCAGTGAGACAATATGGCTTAGGTTTGAAAAATAAAAATAAATATGTTTCCAATTAATGGTCATGTAGAGTTTTTTTAAAAAAATTAAGGTTAAATTGACCCAGAGAAAACATATTCTGAAGAATAAACAGTTGCTTCCTAAGAAGGCAGTCATCAAAAGAGCATGCAGTATATGCTCATGAAAACTTAGGGAACGAATTTCATTACTAAATAATACACAGGGATGTCACAGATGAAGCTAGACAGTCAACAAATATTCCAATGCTGCCATATGTACTTTAATAGGAATATAAATTTTCTATGGAACGAATCTTGTGGATTATATATAGCATAGCAAAATAATATTGAGCTGGATAATTACAAGGAGTTTAAAAAGATAATAAAGAAAACCAAAGTGAGTAGACTATCATCTTTATGTTGAAAGAAGTTATCAGGAACAGGAGGGGTGGCTACCAGCTGGGCCCCAAGTGGTAGATATCATATCTTAACTCAATTGAAGAGGTTCTTGAAAAAAGACCTACCACCTAATCACCATTGCAGTGAAATAATGATGATACTAGTCATTGAACATTCTGTCAACAAGTATTGATGGAAAAGATGAGACTCTGGGATAGATGTTGGAGACACAATGATGCTCAAAAGAGAAATGACCCTTCATTGACCTTCTTATGGTCTTAGGAAGAAATTAATCAAGTCACTATATGAATAATGCAAAAAGTGTGAGAAGGAAAGGCCAGGTAGAGGGAAACCTGGGAAAGAGTCTGGGCAATTAGGGAAAATTTTCCTAGAGAACTGCTGCCTGGGCTCCACCATGATTGATGAGCAGAGGTTAATCAGTGAAAAACAATGAGGCTTAGAAGAACAGTGTGTGCCCCATTTCAGGGTGAATGATGACTCGAACACATTCAGGAACTCAAAGAACATCAATGCTAGTGAATTAGACAATGCACGTACTCTATGAGCGTTGCATGCTATCACACATATCCATCACAACAACCAATGAAATCAGTTTTAATACGGTTCTCAGTATGCACATGTGGAAGCCAATGCTTACAGAAAGTTTACACAACTTATCTATAGTTATCCAGAAATTAAATTGCAGATCTTGATCTAATAACATCCATTAGTGTGAATTACATAAAGATACCATACAGCCAGACTGGAGATTTCTACCCACACCCTCATCTGTCCAACACATTGCCTCTTGTAGTGCCCCATTCCTACACATTCTTTCTTCAGAGCAAACCCAACCACTGCCAACAGGCCACCTTTCCCTGTCTATTGATTACCCAGAGTGTAACAGCTTTTTAATTTGGATCATCAGATGCTGGAAATGGGACACACCATAACAGCAGAGAGGAGAAGGGATTTAATAGATGTATATGTGATAATGAAACATATAGATACATTAATTCCTATAAATTCCAAAATACCGGAATTGGAAAGTATACCATCAGCTTTCAAGGGTTCAGTTTTATGAAAATCTATGAAAATACTAGTGTGTGTGTGTGTGTGTGTGTGTGTGTGTGTGTGTGTATTAATGATCTTTGGAGCTTCTTAAGAAGTGGAAAATATTTAAAATATAAGTGGGTTTGAAAGATATGTTTTTTAAGTTGGGGTAGTGGGACCATGAAGATCAACTGTCTTTGGTTCAACACATTAAAATATCTGCAGCATGTGATTCCCATCAATTAAACCCCCTTTTCACTTGGCTTCCAGGATGTCATGTGCTGCTGGTTTCCCCTTATTTCCTTGGACTTTCTGTGGGTCTCCTTTTCTTCCTGGTGATGTGTTCAATATCTCTGAAAATCTTGGGCCTTTGATTTTTCCCATCTTCACTTGCTCACGTTATGATCTCACCCAGGCCAATGGCTTTTGGCTAGAGCCCTTAAAATGTTATCTATGGTCTCATCCTCCTCCCTAATTTGTGCCTCTAGAAGTCTATTTGATATTGCTACTTGGAAGTCTAAGGGAACTTGAAACTGAACATGTCCCAAACTGGACTACTGATTCTCTGCTCCAAATATTTTCCTCCTTCAGTCCTCTGTGTCTTCTTGAACAATCCCAGCCTTTAGATTACTCGGGGGGAAAATAGAAATAAAAATTCACACACCCTTGTTTCTCTCACACTAAACATCCAGTCCACCAGCAAACCTCCACACCTTCCCATATCCACCTTAGTTAGAGCCACCACTGTCTCTCACCTAAAATTCTACTCCTACTTCCTGATAAGTATCCTTGCTCTTTATTTTTGATGTCCTAGAGTAGTACATTTCAGAACTGGGTGGGAGAATGTACTTAGTATATTGCAGTCACTTGGCAAAACAGGAGTAAAGGAATAACTGTAGTGGAATTGGCGATATAAAGTGTGTTGCACGTTGTGAAGGATTATTTCATGAAACTATTATTCATGATATAAACACACATAATATATATATGTATATTTATACTGGGACACAGTGAAAAATGGATTTATAGCAGTGGTTAATGATCTAAACATTTGAAAGATGCTACCCTATAATCTGTTACCCAGAGAATGGCCAGCCTTTCATGAAGCAAGTGTTAACACACCATGGTCCTGTTCAACTCTCCATGCATGGCTTGCACCACTGCAATTCAGAACATGTGTCCTGGTATCCCAAATCGGCACCTTACCTCTCTCCACACTTAACCACTTATATCATTGCCATTCTGCTCCAGGCACACTGACTGCTTGCAGTTCTTGTTAGTTCATGTCAAGCACTCCCCCACCTTTTCACACTTGCTCTTTCTCTTCCGGGAATGTTCTCTCCATATACCATCACGATTTGTCCTCAATCATCAGAGAGATCTCTCCTGTCCACACTACCTAATTAACAGCATACTCCCAACCTTCCTGCCTTCTATCCTTTTGGGTTTTCCTCCTTCATATTCATATCTATACCTGATATTATGATATGCATTTGTTTAGTTGTTTACATTGTGTCACACCCACTAGAATGTCAACCATTAGAGAACAGGAATTTTGTATGTTTTATTCACTGTTGCATCTCAGTGTCTAGAACAAAACATGTTCTTGGCACATAAGGAGAGGTCAACCAGTATTTATGGAATGGATGGATACATTTCAATTCAACCTACCTGACTGCATACCCTGAACTCTTAACTTATGTCAGCTTTCTCACGCATTAGGAAGATTGGAAACAAATTGAAACTGGTTCAAAGAATGATGAGAAGCAATTTATGATTAAAGGTGAAAAGTTGAATTCAAAGTTCAAAAAAAATGATACAGGAAAATGACATATTCAGTGTTGTTTTCATAAAGGAAAGGAACTGAAGTAAACCCTCAATGATGGGAAAGTCAAGATACACAGAGATTACAGTGTTCAGGGAGTGGGTAATGATAAAAATTTAATGATTACCATTTCTAACCTAGCAGCCAATACAATATTCAAAGAGTCTTATTTGTAATGACATATTTTCAGCATTGGCATTGCTAAATATGCAGATTTCCTGTCGTTATATTCTGATTTGCACTATGGGAACTCTCCTTCCCCAAAGTATAAGAATGAAGATGGAAAAGCAAATCTGTATATGATCTACTAAAAGAAATCAACTGACAAATATGATCCACATTGAGACTGAAACATAGCTCTGTCAAGCCAGGGTCACATGAACTCCATTGGGAAGATGTGGGCTCTGCCCAACGGCCCTGGACAATCATTTATGAGGACCTGGCCCTTATGAATTGGAATAGTTGCATTTGGAAAGGCTTGAAGAATCAAACAGACACATGCAAATAACAGCTAAAGCTCTTAAAACACTTGAAAGTTTTTCTGGGTATGGACTAGGGAAACTCTAAATGTCTCAGAAAAAAAAAGTAGAAATACTAAACCAGTCTACATGGCACTTAGGTGAAAACAGCCTGGGATTCTGGGATTTGTGTCAATCAGTTTCAGAATATTTACTTCAGCTGTGCCCCATATTTCTTATTCAAAATCTTAAAGGAGGAGTGGGTGGTGGTGTAAAAGACACAGGGAAAATCATGGCGATTCTGCATCTGTTCTGAAAAAGATCTATGCAGAGCTATAACTTCCACCTCTATTGAATTCATTTGTCCTGTAAGAGATTTTATGTTTTTAAAGATTTTATTTATTTATTTGACATAAAGAGAGAGAGAGCACAAACAGGGGGAGAAGCAGACAGAGAGAGAGGCAGAAGCAGGCTTCCCCCTGAGCAGGGAGCCCAATGTGAGGTTCGATACCAGGACCCTGGGATCATGACCTGAGACAAAGGCAGATGCCCAACTGACTGAGCCACCCAGGGTCCCCTGGAAGAGACTTTAAAACTCAGTTCTGAGATGTTCCAAAGTCACCCAATTTTCAATAACAGTAAGATTTGCAGGTGGGAGGTAGTATAGCAAATTGAGAGTCACAACACTGCCAATAAAAGTGTCGGAAACCAGGCATCCCATTTGTTTGGGTGACATTTTTAGAATGTGAAAGAAATATATATATATTTTTACAACAAAATTACATCTAAGCTTTTAAGACCCTCAGGGTGGTTTGAGAAGTCTCATGAACAAAAGGGGGGAATGTGAAATTCAAGGAAATGTGAGGAGATTCTGGGTTTTCCTATGTGGCAGGGCCCATGATCCATTTCTTCTGGGAATGGTTCATTGTAGTCCTGCCCACAGGGTGAAGATAAACATAAAATCTGAAGTTGACTTGAAATCACTGATTCATTCCTCATTCCTCATTCAGACATTCAGGTGTCCAAGTCTTCCTGTAGGCTACAAGCTGTGCTAGGTGCTGCAGATGAAGTGTGCCAACAGACCATGGTGTTCCCTCCATCACTGCACTTCACTGCAATGAGGACAAGTGATCATAGGATGATGGCAGTCACCAGGAAGAGCAGAGTATTAGGAGCTATAATAAAGGAAGACTAGCTATATTTACTGACCACTTACAGTGAGCTACGGGTGCCCTTCCTCACTCATCCCGCACACAGGTCTACCTTAAGCACTCACTGCTGCATTGACATGGGGTGGGCTTAGGGTTAACTTCCTAGAAGATGTCACTTTGAAATAATGAGAACAGCTAACTAGATAAACGGGACTGGAAAGAAGGGGTCTTTTCAGGCCAAAGGACACCCTGGGAGAAGTCCAGAAAGACAACCACAGAATGCCCACAGGAATTTCCTTTGAAGCACCTCTGCAGATTTGAGGGTGCAGGAGTAGTGGTGTAGAGAAGGGAGAAGCTGGAGCTGAGGCCAGTGAGGTTGGCAAAAGTCTATCTCTCTTTACTATTTTATCCTAAGAACCATGGGAAGCCACGGACACAATCTGATTTGCACTTTTAAAAACCTGACAATCCACAAATTATTAAAATCTGTCCAACGCACACTTTCACAGCTAACTGAGCTGTGACTCCAAGGGACAGAGACTGAAACGCCATAAGGTCCAGATTTCCACACTGGAATGAGTTTCCCAGATGAACCTCAGCTTTCTCTGGAATAACAGCAACAAAAATGGCTCACACTTACTGAAGATTTATTTATACCAAGCACCATGCTGAACATGTCACAAAAATCACCTCATTTAATCTTTAGCATAAGGCTATGGATCAGGTACTATTATTATTTTCATTTAGTGGATAAAAACTTGAATATTAGTGATATTTAAAGATAAGCTCACATTAAATTAAAAAATATATTAGTAAATGATCACTGTTATTGGGTATGAATTACATCTGCTGCCTGCAAGGCAATAGTTTTCCATGTCACCAGAATATCGACCTGATGCTGCCATTGCAGTATTATTAGAGTCCCAGATTGCCAGATATGCTATCTTCACCAGCACAGTAGATTTTCATAAAGGACAGTAGTAGGTTACCACCCGCTCTGTTTCTGTTTTCTGCAGCAAGTCACAATTGCAGAGTGGGTATTGCATTTAATGCACTCTGCATGTCACCATCACATAATGTGATGGCTGCAGCACAGGATAAGACAATTATTCAGTCGAATCTTGCCTCAAGAATATTTATAAAGTGTAATATCAAAAAAAGGCAGACTAGCCCATTAATACATTAATGCAGCACACTGCAAGTGCTCCAGTTCTAGCTGTACCACATGAGAGCATCTGGCCTCAGGAAATTGTCTCAGACAGGAAGGAAGTAATGGACATCATGCTATATTTGAACTTGTAGAATCTTCCTTTGTAATAATAAAAGAAATATGCTTTTGTAGCAGTGTACAGTGTCTACCTATCAAAGTCTAAATTGTCGCTTTGCTTTCCAGCAAAACACCCATTTTTCTCATTAGGGAAATATTATGAGAAGAACTTCCCATTGTGTGTGGTCTATGAAAGCCATGTGAGCTTTTAAAAAACCTAACCTGGGTTTGTTGAATACGTTAACCGCAGTTTTCTTGCCAAAAGGAGGAACATCTTTTCCAGAACCCAGTCAGAAGAGAACGCAAAGAAAAGAGAATAATCCCATTTCCATCTGCCAGAGTGAAAAGAAGTTTTTGGTTTTTATGGGAAATATTTAATGTGTGTTATTGTATAATTTATGTTTATGTATTAATATCATATTTTAGCAAGTGGTTCTGAATACATAAGCTTGAAAAAATAATTAATTACCACCTAATTCTAAGTGCATGCTATTTGCAATGATAAAAAGGTTAAATGACAATAGATTTAAGTCATATTTCCAGTATAAGAAACATAATTTCTATGTCTAAGTATCATCCATTAATAAGGCCTACTTGCATATTACAGGCAAATGAGAGAAAAATGTCAAAACCAAAGTTATCAATCTTCTTAAATTGTCTCTGTACAAATTTTAGAATATATATGTTTAAAAAACAGAAATGATATAATTATGGATACGAGTTCATTGAATTACAGGATAACTGAAAAGGTGAATATCTCATGTTTACTGACAGTTTATTTTTCTCCCTTTGTGAATCAACTCTGTGTATTTTTTAGATAATTTTATTTATTTATTCGTGAGAGACACAGAAAGAGAGGCAGAGACATAGGCAGAGGGAGAAGCAGGCTCCCTGCAGGGACCCCAATGCGGGACTCAATCACAGAACCCTAAGATCATGACCTGAGCCAAAGACAGATGCTCAACCACTGAGCCACCCAAGCATCCCAACTCTGTGTATTTTACTGTTTTTTTCTACTGTGAGGTTTTCCTCGTCATGTTGATCTTATATTAGGAATATATATTATAGATGGAAGGGGGGGATCCCTGGGTGGCCCAGTGGTTTAGTGCCTGCCTTTGGCCCAAGGCGTGATCCTGGAGACCCGGGATCCAGTCCCGCGTCGGGCTCCCGGCGTGGAGCCCGCTTCTCCCTCTGCCTGTGTCTCTGCCTCTCTCTGTCTATCATGAATAAATAAATAAAATCTTAAAAAAAAAAAAAAAGATGGAAGGACTCTCATAGATATTGAAAAAACTTTTTCTCAGGTTTTCGTTTAACTTTCATTTAAATGGGAATTTTGTTATATGGACACATTAAAATGTGTCCAATGCTTTGTTTTAAATGCTTTGTTTATGTAGTTGAAATTATATGTTAAAATAATTTCTTGTAATAATCACATGCTTTAAAAAGTTTCCCCATACTGAACGTTATTTTTAAAGAATCCTCTATGTATATTTATTGTAGTTTCATGATGTCACTTTTTAATATTCAATATTGATAATAATTTGATAAAAGTTATGAAGCCTTCTTCCTCCATGCTTCCTTCATTCCTTTTTTTCTGCCTCTGTCTTTGAATTTTTACTTCAAATGGCTACCCCACCATCCTACCTGCATTTATTAAACAATATTTCTTCATTCATTTGCATTCCATTTATATATATGGTTGTTTTTATGGGGTGTCCATTCTGTCCCTGACTTGCTGCTCATTCCCGTGCCAATTTCATTGTCACTCTAGACTACTTGCTGAAGACATCATGGTCGAAAGTCAACTCCCTGAAGGTTAAACCTGCCAAAGGACTGACTCATTTATTTTTTTTTTCTTTTTTTTTTTTAAATTTTTATTTATTTATGATAGTCACAGAGAGAGAGAGAGAGAGAGGCAGAGACACAGGCAGAGGGAGAAGCAGGCTCCATGCACCGGGAGCCCGACGTGGGATTCGATCCCGGGTCTCCAGGATCGCGCCCTGGGTCAAAGGCAGGCGCCAAACCGCTGCGCCACCCAGGGATCCCAGGACTGACTCATTTAGTACACCAATGCCCCAAACTCTGCTTTGTGGAGAGGGTCCCAGGAGGGTTCTATGGAAGCAGGCCCAGGCACTCTATCTTCAGAAGGGTCTCCACATCCTTCTTTCTCAGACCGGCCCCCTGCATCCCCCAGTCTCCTGACTTTCTAGTTTAATGCTCATTCAGTGCTATGAGTGCTTACTCTTCCATCTTTGTGGAGAGGTTTTCTGGGAGGAGAGATGGTTTTGTTTCTAATTCTATTTCCTCAACAAATGCCAGTGAACCAATTCCTTCCTCATATCTCCTTCTTCTGCCTCTTTGCTCCTGTTCATTCCTCCTTATACAAATCAGAATTATTTTCTGGAGTTGAAAACCAAAAGGGTTTGTAGGATTTAGGCTGAGCATAAATTCAATATAAGTATGAGATTTTAAATTAATCAATGTTTTGTAGCACTGAGCTTCACAGCAAGAAATGTTTCTGCATTGATTCTTTTTCTTTTGTTTGCTCCAAAAGCTATACAGCATTTCTTTTATAGATTCTGGGTATTCCTTGTTAAGTTTCTACCTATGCATTTTATGAGTAATTGTTATTTTTTCAAAATTAAATTTGTAGTCAATTTCTTCCATTATATTCAATAATATGTATATAATTTATTCTATGTATTAATTGCATAGTCTGTTGTCTCGCTGACCTCTATTTTTTTCAACCAGATTTTCATTAAATTACCTTACATTTTCCAAGGTTAAAAATCATATCATCCTTAAATAATAATTTTTTTCTCTCCACTTAAGATGGAAATGTCTTGCTCCCAGTAAACAAGGTTTTTATTATTATTTTTTTTAACATACAGATTAATTTAAATTTTACTTCTCTATCTTGATAACAGATGTTTCTATAAAATTATGTTTATATATGTAAGTGGGTTTGTTTTTGGAAGGAGGCAAGTCTTAAAGTGGAAATCATAAACAGTCAGGCTATTAAAATAATATTTTAAAAATAGACTTATTCTAAAATTTCCTTTTTATCAATAGCTACAGATGATTTTACCCTTGCTCAACATTCTAGACGCAAGTGTTTGATAACTTCAACATATATAAAGATAAAACCAAAATTGTCATTGCAAGATAAAAATTCAAGTGATGAATTAGGATGTTTCACTGCAAATAAAATCCATATGAGCAACATAACAGTCTAGTAATATTTGCATTTTCAGAACAAACTTTGTGGGACATTTTAGTAAGTATAACCCAACATAATTCTTTAAATTTACTTTTGCAAAAAAAAAAATAAATTTACTTTTGCAAACTTATTTTTAAAACATATCATAGATTGATGAACCAAGATATACAAAGTTAACTGATTGTATTACAATTTGTATATAGGAAATACATTTATGAATTTCTCTCTGCCTTGTATATATCCTGTCTTCATAAATAACAAGTGCTAACTTTCTTTTCTTTTTTATCATGAAGATGAGGGACCAGTGAGTTAAAAGTTAAATGATTAACCAAAGAATATATTAACTCTGAGATAGTAAAATTTTATTTGATTTTATTTCCACTTCCAAATGCCCAGCATCCTAAGGAAAAAAAAAATGAGGACCAAAATGAGATATTCTTTTTCTGTGCACAACAGTCTCCTCTGCTTGGAAACAACAGTACATACTGTACTACCTAGATTGAAACAGATTTAGGATTAGCGGTGGGCGAAAACTGGCAAGCTTTCCTTCCCATGAATCTTACTGACAACATAGCAGATTTCATCATTATGAAAGAAAAAAAAAGCCTCAAACTTCCAAAATCAATAGAAAAATAATATATTTGTGACATTCCACCCAAATTAATTACTGTTGCCATAAAAGGACTTCGCTCTGAAATGAGTAAAATTAAATTGTATAATCATGTATGTGGCATCATGGCTTACCTTTCCTCTCGCTGAAAATGCAACCAAATTAGGTCATCCAATTCTGCATTGTACTTCCCATTTAAAATAATCTCTAATATATTCTGAAAGTCATACCAAAATGATGTGTTCCACTAAGACCTGGCAGCTCTTTAAGATTTCCTGGTTCCTCACTACAGCATTGAGAAATGCTCGCTGCACACATGAACTTCTGTGTGGGTGACACACAGAGTCTGACATCTGAGACCCACTTGAGCTTAAAGCTGTCTTCCCAGCCTTTGCAAATACTTCCCACTGACCTCTTCCCATACTCTTCCCTTCTTCCTGCCAGTCTTTACACATTTACGTGTACTATTTCTTATGCTTTCATTGTCTCATCTCAATTTGACTTTATCAACATTCCCTTGAAAGAAGAATCAGTCCTCACTCTTTGCCATGAAGACCTGTTATTGAGCTGTCCTGCCTCTCCAGAACTCTGGTGCCCATCTCACGGTGTTCATGGCTACAGCTGGCTTCCAACATTCACCTGGCCAAGCTGGGGCCCTTTCCTCCCATCCCAGGGGCCATCTATTACAACAACTACCTCATTCACTTGCTTTCTTACGATGGACCTGTGACACAATGCTTTACTTAACTTTTTTTCAAAACACCATTCTTTCTCTCAATTATCCCCCTTCATAATGTAGAATTTATTTTCTGGGACTGGCTGGAAGACATTCCGAATAACCAGTCCCATGATTTCCTCAGTCATCCTGTGTTGGACCACTACCCATTGCCTGTGCTATGGTTCTAATTTCCCAGGGTAAGTTCTTTTCCTATCAGGTATTCCTCCCACTTACATGGAATATCCTTCCCCATCCCTTCCCTTTCAGTCTCTTATGTGTATTTTTTTTAAATTAACAGACACTGTTCTATTAGCTTTAGGTGCATAACATACTGGATTCTATAGTTCTACATGTTACTCACTGCTCACTACGATCAGTGTAGACGTTATCGGTCACCATACAACTTTATTACAACGCTATTGACTACATTCCCCATGCTGTACATTTCATCTCCATGACTTATTTACTCTATAGGTGACAAAAAAGACCACTGCTAATGGCTTAGGTTCTCCCTCTCTCCCTCTCCCTTAGATCACTTACTTCGAAGAAAACCTAGGAGGGAGCTGTATGTTAAGGCCCATGTGAACCTGGAAGCACATCTTTTCCTGGTGGCCCCTTGTGATGACCACAAATCCACAATTCCTGCCTCCAGGGACACCCCAAGCAAGAACCACTCAGCTACACTGGTCCTGAATTCCTGACCCACAGACACTGTGAGATAAAACCTGTTTCTTTTATTCAATTGTTTATTTGTATGCAGCAAGAGATAACAAACAATCTAGTTCTCATACATGTACACCCACTACCACAAAAATAAAGACCATTTATATACACTCTAAAAATGAAACATAAGTGATCTAGAATCGGAATTCTTAACTTTTCCTCAAAGAACTAAAGATTCATTGAACTGCATTATGTTCTGAGTAGATATTTTTTTCTTCACAAGAGTTTATGGTTCTTTCTAATTTTGGTTTGTAGATTTACATATGATTGGTTTAAACATAATTTTCTAATTAAAAAATAATGAAATAGAAGTAGCTACATTAGTTCTAAAAATTTCTAGAATTATAAAACTACATTTGAGAAGTTCTCTAACATAATATCAGCTATTGGGTATATCATCTGTGCCTATATCTAAAATCAGGCAGTTTTCCTGCAGATAGGACATGACTCATGTAATATTGCTATAAAGCTAATCCTGGAATGTACAGAAAAAGATATATAAGTTTTGGATAAGAAGGAATAGCATTAAATACAAACAGAACTGTCTCTTGTAGGAGGCAGCAGACTTCACATCCTAGAGAAGTTTCCAGCATAGATTGAATAACCAGTGGGCAAAGGTATAAGGCATAGGTGGAAGCCCCAAGTGGGTGGTTCACCTTTGAGATCTTCTCCTAGTGAAATAATTAAATGGTGCAAAAATTTTAAGTTCTTTGTTTAGCCCTTTTAAAGCCATTTCTTTCAAAATGTTTAATCAACATGATTTATGAACTATTTCCTTAAAAAAGAGGCAAAATTATAAAATATTGTGAAGATATCAATCATGCTGGCAACTGAAAATAAGCAAATTAATTACTAAAGTATTTCCCTGATTTTCATGTTTTTAAAAATACATAGCTTTTAGGGGCGCCTGGGTGACTTAGTTGGTTAAGTGTCTGCCTTCGGCTCAAGTCATGATCTCAGGGTCCTAGGATTGAGCCCCATGTCCAGCTCCCTGCTCAGCAAGGTGTCTGCTTCTCCCTCCCTCTGCCCCTCACCCCCACTCAGGGTCTCCTCTGCTCTCTCAAATAAATAAATAATCGTGTGTGTGTGTGTGTGTGTGTGTGTGTGTATCTTTCATTGTTATCTGAAAGTTCAATTGTTCTTCAGTGAATTGTAAAAATATTTGAAAAAATCAGACGTCAATTTGCTATGGACTGCCAGGAAGACAATTTACTTACATTTACGTGTCTGGTATTCGTGGGGACCAGCCTCAATTATACTTGCAAAATTGAAAAAATTGAAAAAAACAGTAAAGAAATGAAGTGAGTCTGAATTTATACTCTAGAAAGGCATTTGGCTTCTTACTTTCTATATCCTATTGCTCCTAGGGCACTATAGTTATAAAATTTGATTCAGACATACCACAAAGAGAATTAAAAGAAGAATCCTGGTTCAAATGGATACTGCTTTGAATTACATGCATGCTTTTATAACCAGCAAAGGTAATATTTTTTTCAATTTTAGAAAAAAGCTAAAAAATAACAAATGAATACAATCATTGGACTGTTTTAGAGGCACACTTGTTTTATTTAGCTGGATTCCTTAATATAAATTTCTCAAAAATTGTTAACTTGACACTGTTAATAATGTATTCCTTCTATCCTTGAGAAAAGTTAATTAATAAAGTAATAATGATGTACAAGCGAAAACAAAAAATACATGCTCGAGGTTATTTTTATTACGATGCCAGATACTGTCCAAGTCTAGCTGATAAAACTGAATTCCATCGATGCTCATACACCTGACATGATTCCAAGAGAAGTTATAGCTGATGCATGAGGGCACAGTGGTGATCACCTAAAAGTGATGAGAACTACATAGATGGCTTTCAGTTCAGAAATGATAATGTCTCTTGTGGATTTATAGTGGAACCCATTCCATACTTTATCTAGGGAGAGTCAGCCACATGCATGGGCCTATAGAGCCACGTTTTCATTTCTATGTGCCTTATTTATCATTGGCTAGGGAATATTTTATAACTCCCTACTTTTTGTGTTTTTGTGCATTTCTCCAGGCATGCCATCGAATATTCACCTGATGTTGCGCTATTATTTTTATTTTAGGGGCTGCCTTGACTACATTTACTGAACAATGCAAATAAAAGGTTATAAAGGAGATCTGTGATTGGTTTTTATCTCACCAACATACAGTGCTCAAGTGGCTTGACATGTGGGGGTAAATACCATTCTTTCTCCAAACTGTGCCCCTCTCAGCAGTGCATACTCTCTACTTCAAGAGTGGAAAAAGGAAACCATTTCATATAACCTCATGACAGGTGTTGAAATCTTAAACAGTAGTCTTCTCTGAGCTCTGGTGATTTATAATCTTCCCAAGACAGATTTGTTCTGCAGTTTCTTTGGTGTTTGCTCCACATTTATATCCTGATTCTCCTTGAAAAAACAGAGTTTTTAACTGCTCCAGTGTGAGTTACTTGTCAGCCAGTCATGGTTTTATTTGTTTACTGGGGGTATGTTGTGCTATATAGGTGTATAAAATAACTCCTTAGTAAAATGGCATGATAACTCTGATTCAGAAAACAGCACATTACAAATGAGAGAACAAATTGCTCCAAGAAAATTTTATATTATTCCATAAATATAAAAGAGAAGGATAGACACAATGGTTGTTATGCCCAATGCTATAACGACTCTTCCTTGTGCTCAATTACCCTGATAGATCTCGCACGTGTGGCCCTCAGGAGACTGGCAGAGAGGCTTGGGGAGCAATGTCAGTACCCTTCACTGCAAGCTTGCCCTGTTGATTGAGCAGATCTTCCCCTCTCCTGCAGACACTGGAAGAATGGTCCTGAGCGGTGTAAAAGGTCAGAGGGTTGCTGGTTTTCAGCCCAATCTTCACCAAAGCCCTGACTCACACACATCTTTGGAAAAGGCTAACTGACAATATTGGCTATATAGAAGCAAAGCAACTGGAGCTGTGTTTTCTGAAGGTGACATCAATGAGGCATGGGATTCTGCTTTGGTTTTCTTTTCCCTAAGAAGTAATGGTTCTTTCCATGTCACCATTAGATTCTTACTTGTGAAACATTCCATATTTGCTTTATGGAACTTGATCTCCTTTTAAGGGAAGGGCCACTGTTCCCATTCATCATTGTGGTTGCAATCATTCTTATGAAAATATTTACTAAATTCTTCTCTACACATGACTATGCCCAGCATCATATTAAAAAATTAAACTTGGGGCACCTGGATAGCTCAATGGTTCAGCGTCTGCCTTTAGCTCAGGTCATGATCCTGGGGTCCTGGGATCAAGTCCCACATCGGGCTCCCTACATGGAGCCTGCTTATCCCTCTGCCTCTCATTCTGTGTCTTTCATGAATAAATAAACAAAATCTTTTTAAAAAATTAAGCTAATTTTCCTCCCCATTAGGATTTTACTCTTCAGTACTGGTAACATTGATGTGAAATTATAACTGTCTCTGAGTTTTAGGATATCAACTGTTGTCATGTGTTTTACCTTAGTACATGCTGATGATGAAGAAGAGTGTTAATTAACAAACCAGTCCCCAACAAGACTTTATTTTAAATTAGCCAGAGAGATATTCTACGCACCTGAGTGTCTCATGAAAAAAAGTTTAAAAACCACTGCATGAATATTAATAATTACATTCAATACATCAATGAATGCTAGCAGTGTAGATGGTTCTCCACGTCTTTAAAATCCTGCTTTTTCAACACATCCTTACTGCATATAGATGGCAGGTTGAATATTATAGGCAGAATAATGGCCCCCAAAATGCTCACAACCTAATCCCCCAAACCTGCAAATATATTGTCTTACATGGCAAAAGGAACTTTGCCGATCCATGTAAGTACAGGCTTCTGAGACAGAGAGATGGTTCTGGACTATCTGGATGAACCCAGTGTAACCAAAAGGGTCCTCCACAAGAGAAATATGTGGCTGGGGGAGTTAAGGTCAGATTGGTGTGATAGTTGCCTAGAGACCAGGAACCAAGGAATGCAGGCAGTCCCTGGGACTGCCTACGTGGGAAGGGGAAAGAATGCAACACTTCCAAGAGCCTCCAGAAGTCATGCCATCCTATCAACATCTTGACATTGCCCTAGTGAAGCTTATTTTGGTCTTCTGACCTCCAAGACTGTAAGATAATAAAGTTGTGTTGTTTCAGACCACCATATTAGTGATGATTTGTCACAGCAGTGACAGGAAATTAACACAGTGATTATATACTGACTCTGAAGTATATCAGTTTGTTCACATACACAACACATGTAGATGTGGACACATGGACTCTTGCCTTTGGAGGCATCAACATACTGATGCATTTCTTTTCACTCTCGACTTCACAAGGAAAACCCAATCTGGTACTAGTAACATACTTATTTAAGAGTGGACTCCAACCAGCTGAGTTCAGAAAAATAAGAAAAGATGAGAAGGAACAGATAATTTGGAGCAAAAGTTTCTAAGTCTAGGAAGTCCAAGACATAGTCAGTCCAAGAGCCAGAATCAGTAAAGGAAGCTATTTTTCTGCTGTCTTCTGCAACCCAAGCTGTTGTCACTGGTAGTTAAGGAATATTCCACCTCTGCTGATGGGGGAAACCAGTGCTCCAAACGAGTAGCCTCTCTCAAACAGCAAATATTATTTCAAAAAGAGGACAGCAACTTGAAGAAAATACATTTTTCTTTATTTTATTCTCAAATGACAGAAGGGGAAAACACAAGAGAAAGAAAATGTGCAAATAAATCCTGTATTAAGCTTTCCTGGTATACTCACTATAATTGCTTTTGACGGAAAATCCTATAATATTTTCATATTAAATATTTTCAGCTCAGGTAAAAAATAAAATAAATTTTGGATCCCTAATAACATGTCTAACTTTGAAATTGCTCTGGAAAAGCAATACGTTATTATTATGAATTTAGTTAAGACATATGGATAATTCTGTATATATGCCAAAAGCTTCAGAAGAATTCCATATGCTGAATACAGATCTTCTAATTATTTATTTACAAGTTTTTTTTTTTACTGCAAAGCAAGACTGTATTATATGCTCAGGATGATTTGTTTAATGAATCTCCAGAAAATAATTATTTTTCCTTTTAGAATGTCCCTCAATTTGGGTTTGTCTAATGTTTCATAGAGATTAAATTCAGAGTATGCTTTTGGAAAACCACACTACAATAGTGGTGCTGTGTCCTGCTCTCTACATCATATTAGAGAATGTGTGATATTGACACATCTCATTACTGGTGATGTTCACTTTGATTACTTGGTTAGTGTGAGGTCTTCCAGGTTTCTCCACTGTAAAGTTATTTTTCTCCTTTGCAATTAACAAATATCTCATGGAAAGATACTTTCAGAATATGCAAATGTCTTCTTTTTCATCATACTCTAGGCTACTAGATTTAGCATCCATAGATGCCAATTGTCTGAAATCATTACTACTGGGATGTTTTATAAATAGTGCTATTTCCATCACCCCTTTTGTATGTATTAACTGCAATTCTACTATAATGAAGAAAACACAGCTATTAATACCTTTTATGATTCCTGAGTGATGTCATGGGGCAGGGCTGGAGATACTGGCATTTCTACTTCCAAACATAGTAGTCAAATGTAAAACTCCTTCCACTGCTACAAATCATGAGAGAGGTGCACAAAAGAACAAGAGAAGAGGATAATCCATGTGGAGGAGGATAAGAAAGGGAAGAAAAAGAAAAGGAGGAGTCAGAAGGGGAGTGATGTACTTCCAAGTGATGCCACTTGGAAGATGTACACATTCCAATTTCCCAGTTTAGAATCCTGGGCAGCTTCAAACAAGTCCTAGAGACACATGGGGAGTTATCATCTACTACTCAGACGCAGCTAGCATCCCTGTTCCTATACCTGCTTCTCTCCTCCAAAACATCCTATCCATCTCCTAATTTCAAACTCTTATAATACCTTCTTAATACTTAATATTAGTGTTTATGAAACCCCCTCCATCGCGCACTACAGATAAACCAAAGAAAAATTTTCCTTTAAAGGGAAAAACAAATTTGAAATCACTTCCACTGGACTGAGACCTGCACACGTGTATGCTGCTGGGTTGACAGTACTCACTCATCTCCACCCACTCGATAGGTGGCAATAGGTCTAGTGGCCTTTTCTCTTTTGTCTGGCAGATGCTTTGCCTTGCAGGTAATAGGAGCTCACCTTTACTGGGTGCCCACTACATACCACGGACACATTGTAAAAGACACACTAACCAAAAGACAAATGATGAAGCAAAACTGTTTCAGTCAACCACATGTTGAATCTCCTAGGTAGTAAGAGTCAGAGCAACCTGCCTCCAGGATCCACCACTTCCCAAGGAGAGTGTCTACCAGGGAGAGGCACTCCCTGCAGTATTGTCATCAATTATATAAGAACTCTTTACTACCTATTCACCTACCACATATCCAGAATATCCTAAAAGGGCTAAAAATATCCTTCTCCTATCTTTTTCACTCATAAGAGAGGCAAGTAACAGTTTATGGAGCAGTTATTCATAATCAGCCTGCACTGAACACTCATATCCACCCATTGAGAAGTGTCCCAAGATTATTCCCTCTTTGCAAATAGGCAGTGGCTGAAAGCACTAAAATAATTTCCCAAAGTAACTGATATATTTAGTAGTCAAGCCAGGACTCTATGCCAGACTATCTTATTCCAAAATCTGCTTATAATCATTTTGTTACACTAACTAATAATCATTTTTCCTTGAAGATTTATCAGACATAAAGGATTAATAAACTAGAGACAGAAACCTTCAATCTTCATTGACTCTAGAACCAGAGTCAGACTACCTCAGTAACCCCAATGTAAACACAAACATGTAAACTCACCATAAACTTCTGTTTGCCAGTTTCCTGGGGCTACAGCCTCAGACAAGTAAGTATATGCAGATAATTTATCAAGTTATTTTTAAAGAACACTAAATTATTAATTGAACAGAACCATTTATCTCTGTCAGCATTCATCTAGATTTTAAGAAATACTGTTTCTTTTTTTTTTAATAAATTAATTTTTATTGGTGTTCAATTTACCAACATACAGAAAAACACCCAGTGCTCATCCCGTCAAGTGTCCCCCTCAGTGCCCGTCACCCATTCCCCCCCACCCCCCGCCCTCCTCCCCTTCCACCACCCCTCATTCATTTCCCAGAGTTAGGAGTCTTATGTTCTGTCTCCCTTCCTGATATTTCCCACACATTTCTTCTCCCTTCCCTTATATTCCCTTTCAATATTATTTATATTCCCCAAATGAATGAGAACATATACTGTTTGTCCTTCTTCTTCTTCTACTGCACTCAGCATAATACCCTCCAGTTCCATCCACCTCGAAGCAAATGGTGGGTATTTGTTGTTTCTAATGGCTGAGTAATATTCCATTGTATACATAAACCACATCTTCTTTATCCAAGGAAATACTGTTTCTAACAGAATTGTTTCCCTGCTTCAGATTTCAATTTTTTAAATGCAAGCTTCTATTATAAGATCTCATAAAATAAGAGACACAACAAATGAACTGGTGTAGCTAACTCCTAGATAACTTTCCAAAGTGTATGGAGCTTGTTCAGTCTGTCTGGACAAGCTGCTTTCTCAAACACACGTAGGCAGTCTGACATACCACATGCTTGCAGATTGCTTTTGCACATGATTAACAGAATAGTATTTTAATTTAAGTGATTATTGATGACCTTACAAAGGCCAATTTATCACCTCAACCCACATAAAAAAAATAATGAAGTTGTGTAAAGTAATTGATGTCATTGTTGGAGAGAAGCAGTTAGCATTTCAGATTTTCCTTAGACGTGTGCCATCGATAATACGCCATCTTCCTGTTCAAGCCCCTATTGATCTCAACTTTTGTGATTTCTGTGAAAGCTCACTTGATTTGCAGAACTTCTCCAGGGATTTGTAAAATTTCCCATGTAGCGAGTTATTGACATGTCTCTAAAATGTTCATTTTTAGTGCTTTGTTATTCCACATGAAGAGATGACACCTTGATAGGTCTATATCTCTCTGTTCCTTAGCATTTCCCCTATAAATTGGACACACAAAATATACACCCTTTCACTTGTCAGTTGCAAAGTTCCTCAATCTCCCTGTTGGGTGAGAAAGGGGTATCTATTCTAGAACCTTGCTCTGTTAAGCAGATCAAAACTTCTATGGCAAATAAAAAGTAGTATTGTGCTCCTAATTTTTGCCTCCTGGAAACATTAAGAGAATTGGTTGGAATAAAATGCAAACTAGCCCTTTGAGACAAGAATGCTTTATATCAAAGACAGAGAACTTCAGAGCTATACTAGTGGAAGCAATATGAACAACCACAAATCAAACATGGGTAAACATGTAGATATATTCTTCCTGTTAATGGGTCATTCGTCTTAGACCTGGTGCATTTCCTAAGAGAAAAATGTCATCAGTGAATCTGGCCTAATGTACTGTAAAACCAGTGGCACAATAGCACAGAGAGCATATATTTCTATACAAAGTATAGAAGGAGAAAAAAGAGAATGACTAAGTTAGGACTAACCTATTAGGAAAAGTTTAACCTCCTACTCACTCTGATTTTTACTTACTTATTTTTTAAGAGAACATCTCAGATATCTCTGTACTGGAGACTGCAAGACATTTTCCACTCTTATCTCTTCCTCCATCCTGTCAACCACACATCCTTCTCTTCTTCCTGGAGGGAGTGTGCAAGCCCTCACTCCCAGAAATGAGTATTTCTTTCTTCTGTAGGAGATGTTCCCCCAATGGGTTCTTTCCATCTCATATCTCCTAGCTGTACTCCAATATCCCCTCATATTTCAAGATCACTCCCTCAGAGAAGGCTTCCTTGACATGTCACACCAGGTAAGGACTTCTGTTACATGCTGTTAAAGAATGGGATTTTTTTTCTTGCACCCTCCAAGGTGTCAGTGCTTGGTTACTATCTGTCACCTGTGTTCAGTGGTAAGCTCCAAAAGAACAGGAATTGTTGAATAAATGAATAAATGTGGCATGACATTTTAGAGAGTTTTAGAAACCTACAGACAGAACAGATATTGAAACTTCACCTAAGAGTCACATGAGATTCACATGAGATTTCACCACATCTGAACCTTCATGCTACTCCACCAGTTTTGAAATGCAGGAGAGTGTCTGGGAGGATTTTTTTTTCTTCATATTTTCACAAGGAGTCATTTAATATACAGAAAAAAGAGTAACTTGTAAAGGTCCAATTAGATGTGCTTTTGAGAGAGGTCAGAGTTGTGGTCTCCACACCTGCTTCTATGTAACCAGGCTCTATCCTCAAAATGGCACTGCAGCTTCAGAATTTCTAGATTTTTCCAACCAAGTAAGCACTATCTTCAAAGACACAGACTAAGGATTTTCATCAGATTGCTTCCAAGATTTATTTCTCTTCCTTTACCCCACAACAGCTTGCTTTTTGGAAACACTGGCTCAATGACATCATGCTACCTTGAGTCATAAAATAATTCAGATTTCAGGCTTCTGATATAAGAGAATGAAGTATAATACAGTTATTAAAACTGATCTTTGTAAAGCCTATAAAACTAAGATGATATAGCTAATCTTATTTATATGAAATAATTACTAAGCCCATTATATAACTTAAACAAGTTAGCTGATTACCTCACTTCTTATTATATATTCCAAACGCATACGTAGAGAAAATTAATATGCAAATCTAAAATCATGCAATGATGTATGTTAATGGATAATTTCATTATTTTTAAAATAAGTATGTTGGCTTTTCAAATAGATAAATATACACAGAGGAGGTAGTTAAAATTTCTTTTTTTACTACAAATAATTATTTTATTCCATTTAACATACATGATTATACTATTTGTCTGCTGTTTTTCAGAACAACGTAGATATTTGTGTTTTCTGTTCACTTTTTTATACTTTTACTACACTGCTTCCAAAATTTTTTTTAGTTCCAGAATGTAACATGCAGAGCATTTTGTTTTAAATTTTAAAAAGCACTATGGTATAAGTTGTTAAGAGGTTATCACAGTCATTTTGACTGGGGAATTTTATTTTATTTTTTCAAGAGGCATACTACCTGAAGTATAAACATGCACATTTCTTTGAATTTCACTTCTTAAAAGTTGAAATTCTTAAGAAACGGAAGGAATATCCAGAGAACCAGAGCAGAGTTGTCAGTCCTAGATAATATGTTCTTAAATAGTACTTCAAATCAATCAACTTTGAACAGGAAGAAAGAAAAGAGAGAGAGACAGAGATGAAGTTAGCAAAAATGGAAGAAAAAGAGATTTGAAGAAAGGTCTCTGACATCTTTGTCATCTTTAATTAATATATATATTAATTATATATATAGAGAGAGAGAGAGAGAGAAGAGAGAGATTCAGAAAGAGAGAGGGTGCACTTGTGATTTCTCTTGGGCTTGCTCAAAGCTAGGGTGATTAGGCTTAGGGAACAGGGCTTCCTTTTCAGATCCAATTATGAACTTCCTCTTTCAAGAGGCCTAACAGGAATTGTTCATAAGCTGGCTGAGAGCTCTGTTCCAGGAATAAAAATTCCCCATTAAAGACTATTAAGAATGTGGAAAAAAAAGATAAAGCTATCTCCAAAATTCAGTACACTAAAGGAAAATGTTCTTCCATTCAACAAGCATGTATTTGATTTGAAATATTCCACTGGGTCTATAGGGCAGGCCACCTTACCCAGAGAGAAAGACATTGAGTTATCTAAGGCAGAACGAACTAATTGGCAAAACAGAATTACTGAAGAAACTGGTGAAATGGCTGGAAAGATTTCCTGGAAGAGGGGTGCGTGAACTGACTCCTGAAGAAGTGGGGAGGGTAGTATTGACAAGAGTGGAATCTAACTTGTACATGGTGCCCCCTCTTCTCAGGCTTTTACATCTCTCAGCTCCAGCTGATCCAGCCAAATGAGGTCAGGAATGTGATTATTCCATTTTAGAGATGAAGAAATTGAGGTTCAGAAGTTAGGAGAGTCATTTGGCTGAGATCACACAGCTTCTGCAAATAACCTAACCAGGACCAGAATTTTGGCAATCTGGACCCAGAACCTGGGATCTTCCCCTAGATCTCTGCTTCTCTCCACACTGGAAGTCAGCAGTTGAGAGCTACTGAAGGCTGAATGTCAAAAACCATTTTCTGGATCTCATTCTAATCACTGATTATTTGAGAGGTATTGAAAACGGTATTATTGTTTGGTCTTTTCCAGCTCTGACATTCCGAGGACAGAACCTCTCAGGATGAGAAACAGCCCAAGAAAAGGCACTGAGCCACAAAATAACAGGGACGTTACAAAAGAGAGCAACATGGTGGCATAGTGTTAAATTCTGGATGCTCAAATGTCTGATTAAGTATTTTGGGAAAAAAAATTCAGTGCTTTTGAGGAGGTTCTAAGCTAAATATTTAATTGTTAACTTTTTATGGTGCCCTTTGGTCTCCTATTTTAACAAACTAGGAATATTCTGGTACAACATAACATCTATCTGGCTAATAACAAACCTACATCCTTTTCACTATTTTTAAATAGTGAAATCCTCCCATCTAAGCCCTTAAATAAAATCATCAGACATTTAAAGATCAATTATTCAGCATGAATAAAATACATGCTACAGACCAGGCACTATATTGGGTCCTAATCATATAGCCATAACTTTAAAATGCTTGCAGTATGTATTGTTCAAATCTTTTAAAGAAAGAAATCATAAAGTAGGCAAAATATTTTCCATGTATTTATTATGCTTACTTGCCAAATGTGAATTAGGGTGATTAGTAGAATACCAATTGCTAAAGCAATTGAGGGGGAGTGCAGAGGGCACCTAAAACACCTCCTGAAGATTCTGTTTAGATAATATGACAAAATCAGTGTGGGCTCATAGCACTGTTGGGTTGATTTGCTATTGACAGGAGAACTGTACTCACTAATGTTCATGAATGAAATGATGTCAATGGAGAGAAGAACCTATAGTGGAGGGCACTGTGTTCTCTCCTTCTACCCTTCTTAATGAATATTGTTATTCAATATTTTCAGCACCGCCAAACTGCTAAGAAACATGAGGATAAAGAAAGAATAAAATTTAAAGAAATCAAATGTAAGGAAAATACAGAACAAAAAACCTGAGATAAATTTAACAGAGATAAATGTAAAAACCCTAAATTCAATCTATATCACACATGCATGTACACTTTGGAGACAATTAAAGCAGTTTGATGTACAAAGACTTGGGGATCTTAATGTACCGCAGTTTCATAAGGGCAACATTTGATAAAGCTATTAAAACATATGAAATATCAGGCTGCTTACAGGACGCCTGGGTGGCTCAGCAGTTGAGTATCTGCCTTCAGTTCAGGGCAGGATCCCAGGGTCTGAGATTGAGTCCTACATTGAACACCCTGCGGGGAGCCTGCCTCTCTCTCTGCCTGTGTCTCTGCCTCTCTCTCTCTGTCTCTCTCATGAATAACTAAATAAAATCTTAAAAATATATATATTAGGCTGCTTAACTTCCCTCTAGAAGGGCTGAGAGATTAGATTTGGATTTCCGAATAATAAGACAGATCAATTTCTACAGAATACATTCACAGCAGGCCAAATCAAATGGAGAGAGATTCTGGAATATATTTATTCATTCATTTGTCCATATAGTCAAACAAACTTATTGAAAAGCTATTCCATAACAGTCAGGCAGGTGGAATACAACATTGAGCAAAAAAGCTAATCCAAATACCTAGCATTGGACATACCAAGGCCAGCAGATTTAACAGATGCTGAGTTTCGTATCTAAACCCAGTTCCATCTGACTCCAGGGCGCATACTACTTTTCTCTTCATAATGTGGCCCTCTCTGTGCTGTCCAAGTAACTTTCCCTTCTAGTAGCACTCCTTACTGTCCAGCAACAGGTCCAAGTCTGCCTCTTGGTATGCTTGAAGAGGTCCCAATTGACTCCTGATGTTTCAGTTTACCCATCAGGGTACTCCCTGAACACACAAATGCACACACTGTTCCAGTTTGCATGATGAAGAATTTGGTCACCTTGCTTAGCGCCATGATGCCAATAGTTTCAATGCACAGCATAACCTCAATTGATTAGGTGTTGGTTGATAATAGGAGCCATGTTAAGGAGGTTTGTGTGACAGAGGCTTGTCCCAACTTTGAATAGCACCACCATTCCTTAGCTATGTCCTTAATGGACACAGAAGTGACTGCCTCAAGGCTCTGAAATGCACTCCCAAATATTTATGCCGCCCTGTGTGTGGTTCTCACTCTTTGTGTAATGCCCCCTTCTTCTATCTACCAGATATCCCTAAACAGGGGTTCTGTAAGAAAATTAAGCCCTGACTGCCCCAAGGCAGCCATTGTATGTAATGAATTCACTTCCTTCACATGCATCTAGATGGCAGTGGTTGTATGAATCCTTGAAGGAACTAAGAAAAAGTAATGATTTAAAATACTTTTGGATTTTAATTAGTGGAAAATGTGATTCACTGAGGAACCTCACTTGAGAAAGTGGACCATTCCAAATTCCTTGTTTGAATGACATTTTCAGCATTATATTCCCTATTCTCACAAAGTTCAAGGCTCCTTCATCTTGGCTGCAGGTTAGAATTCTTTGGGAAGCTTTAAAATAATGGTGATGATCAGATGCCATCCCTCTCTATTCCTCTCAAAAAATCAGACTCTCTGGGTTGGGGCTCAGGCATTAGAAGGTGTTAAAAGCTAGCCAAGCATAATCCAAAATGCGTTCAAGGTTAAGGATAACTTCTGTGAATAAATGAAAGTGTGAGGAAGCCAATTGTCAGCTATACCTTAAACATTGACCTCTAGATAGGGTGACATAGATCCAAAATTGCTTGTCTATGTAAATTCACAACTCCCAACAAGACACTTCAACTTCCTTGGGGCCTTTATTCTTCAACTTCCTTGGGGCCTTTATTTTCAAACACCTCTGACCTTAAGCTGTCACTACCTACATTATCCGTTTTCATTTCTTTTTTGGGATTTTAATAATTTGCCCAGCCAAATAATTTCAGATTATGATCAATTTCATTTACTACTTTGGACAACAATAAAGGAATTTATATTCATGAAGGCAAAAATGATATAAATGAGACATTCATTTCTTGCTGTATTCTTAAGTTGCCCATCACAAAGATGCTGCACTTCCTCCCATTGAGCCCAAAAGCCTACTCCCAATCACTGACCCTTCTCTCCAGCCCCCACTCATGTCATCACAATCTTTTCTTTCATCCCCACCTCAAGGTTAGTTTTTATGTTTGATCTTACAGAGAAGTCTGACCAGCCCCTTGTGTTAGCCATGAATAGACATCCACTCCCCACTGTTCTAACTTCACTTCTCAGCAAGTTACGTGTGCATATTCTCAAAAACACTCTGAACCTAAAAATTCTGGCATTAGTAGTTACACCACGAAAAAATGCTCATTTTGTTACAGCTGCCAGGTAAACAAAAAAAGAAAACTGGATTAATTTTATTGTTGTACATTATTGTACATAATTTATAATTTTACAATGCATTTTACATATTGTAATAACTTTAGGCTAGAAAAGAGACTAGTTGCTATATAATGATGACTGATAACTTTCTGAGGTTAGACTACATTTTTCTTCTACAAATAAGATGATCTTAATTTGTCTGATCTACATCTTAACTGGTCACAGATTTGGCTTTTATGGTAATTTGCCCAGCCAATCCCAAATTAATCTGCTGCTAGATTATGGAGGGCAGATTAAGGAGATAATTCTCTTTTTTCTTGGAAGAACACTTTCCATTTATTCAGTTAAAAGATGGTTCATTTTGGGTCATGAAAGAAAGACGATGATCATGGATCACATCCTATCAAAAATTCTTGGAGAAGTGAAAGGGAAATATTTCCCTAGAGATCATTTTCCATTAAGTGTGTAAGGTTACACTCCACGATGTTCTGCTGAAATAGAGAGATACATCTTAAGAAACACAGAAGCAGCCAATTTGCCAGCTGATGTGTGGATGAGCACCAGGAGTGAGCAGATCTCTGTGCTTGGATCTCAAGGCCAACCAGTCTTGTTCACTGAAGACACTATGCCACCAGGGAATGTGAGCAAATTAGCTGTCCATTGAACAAGGAGGGGGTGTTAGAACATCAAGAAAATATCAAGTACCAACGTGTGACATCCCTGCCCTATGAAAATATTAAAATATGAAGTGAATTGGCCAATTGCATATCCAATTTTAGAATTTCAAAATTATGTTACCTTTTGAAGAAGTCTGATTTCAGTGCGGTATAATTCCACTCTCTATTGAGTTGAAAATTATTTTGCCAACATGTAAAGACATCTTGGATCAGTCAATGGACTCTACTGTTTCAATTACCATATTTACAAAATTAGGAATTTTATACCAATTTACTGTAGGTTGATTTTCACTGATACTTAAACTTAACATTCATTTTACTTCTCTCTTAGGAGGTGAAGAGACATGGGATCTTCTCTTCATCTGTGCATAAAGATCCATCATCACAAAGATAATGAAATTCACACTAGCTCTATAGTTGTAAAAGGAGTCCATACAATTCATACAAGGCTGTTTGGTTAGATTTTTCTCTCTGTTCATTTTGCCAGCCTAGCCCTTCTGCACCTTTCTTCCAGTTGGCTCTAGAATCCCAAAATGATTCATGCTTTTCCAAATATGAACAATAATAAGAGCTCACAAACACAAGACCACTTAAGTCATTGGACCTACATCATAGAAGGATAGCAGCATTCAACACTTGAGAACACAGAGCTGGGAAGTGAGACAAATCTTGCTCTGTATTCAAGCTCTGCACTTATTAGCTCTGACTTCGAGGACCTGAAATATCCTTTCCAAGATACATTTTCCCCATTTTCCAAATGAAGAGAGTATTTCATCTCACAGAATTCTTGTTTACTTTCAATAGGATGGTGAATATAAAGGGCTTAGCAGAGGGCCCCAAATATTGAGTGTTCAGTAAATGTGGTTACCATTACCAGTCTTTACAGAAAAGTGAAGACACAGAAATACAACCAACTGCCTGGCGTGCCCTTTCTTCTGGGATATCTTATCTCCATGTTGGCTTCCAGATGATGACGATCATCAAATAGTAGATTTGTGGAAGGATTGGCTGTGTTGACAAGATATTTTCCTTCATGGGGCCCTTACATCAGTTTTATTTCTGGAGGCAGATTTGACACATATCACCATTTATAATTTGTTCTCTGCAAGAAATACATGGATGGGGTGCCTGGGTGTCTCAGTCCGTTAAGCATCTAACACTTGGTTTTGGCTCAGGTCATGATCTCAGGGTTGTAAGATCAAGTACTGCATCAGGCTCATCACTGGATGTGGAGCCTGCTTAAGATTCTCTCTCTCCCTTTCCCTCTGCTCTTCCCCTGCTTGTGCACACTCTCCTTCTTTAAAAAGAAGGAAAGAAAAAGAAAAAAGAAAAAGAGAGACCGAAGAAAAGAAATATGTGGACAAAAAGCCCAAGGTGTCAGAAATTCCAGTCACTTGAAAATAACAAAGCAGACATGTTCTCCTAGTTCTGGCCCTGAAACGGATCATAGAGCTGCTTCATGGGCTTCTGAAAATCTTTCCCAGCTGTGGAGCTAAGATGACATTAAAAATAATAGCATCTGGAGGTTGATTAGAAAAAAAAAAAAATCAAAAGCCAAGTTAGCTCAAAATGATGTTAGTGGATCCATTTGAGATGTTTTCCTTCATTATATTAATAAGTGCATGCAGCAGTTTACCTGCTTTTCTGAGTGACGAATCTATTTGTTTCTTAAATGACTTTTGTGTGATTATATAGGGACATAAAGGTCTATTTCCCATTCAAGAAATGATTACATTTTGTGCTAACTTGCTGACAAATCAAGCAGTTTCAACATAGCTATTAACCTAGCCATTTGCTTCCTGAAGGAAACTGCAATAGTACTGGAGTTTTTCCCCTGCTCAAACAGGCTGATGGTATAATGTGCCCTTAAAGATGGAAAGGAAGGCCATGGTAAGGGGTAACAATCTGATGCCTGAGATGTGGAGGCCTTTACTAAATATTAACATCCTCACTATGTAACTGAAGATAGACGGTGAGATAGAGTGGGGGTGGGGGGTAACATTACATAATCGGAACAATGGTCTGACCAGAACAGCTGCTTCCTTTCTGAGAGCATTGCTTTCAGTGAGCAGGGCCCCAAGGGTCCCAGAAGACCTCCTGCAGCCTCCCCAGCCCCTGGAATCCCTGGTTCCTCCTCGCTATACTCACAGCAGTGTGCTGGTGCTGCAGAACCCCACCGATGCTGTGGAGCCAGGGAGTTTGTGTCACGTACAAACGAAACTGAGTCAGTGGTTCACCTTAAGAGAGCCACCTTTCTAAAACTGCAAGATGAAAACTTCATCTTAGAAGGCAAGAAGTCCCAACAAGAACAGGAAACAAGCAATCCTGCCCAATGAACGTTGTGCATTTATTAACATATTTGTTCTGCCTTTTAGAGTGTCTTCTGGATACATTTTTAAATACTGCTTACATATGTTCTCAGAAATAATACTTGAAGTTACAATTAGGAACTCAGTGTTTTCCAAAGAGAAAATTCGTTTTGTTGAAAAAAAATATTAGGCAAACAATTAAAAAACACCTCCCAAATCTAGAAAAGTTTAAAAAGAGGTAGAATTCACCAGCACATATAAAAGGATAATTAATAGATTGTGACCAAGTGTGGATTATCTTAAACAGTGGGACTGGTTTAGTATTTGGGAATAAATTAATGACATTTACCATATTAGCAAAATAACAAAATCAAACTTGGGATCATTTTAATCAATGCGGAAAAGGCATTTGAAAAAATTCAACACCCATCCATGATAAAAACTGCCAGCAAAGCATAAAAGGGAATTTGCTCTGTCTCCTAAAGAGCACCTATGAAAAGCTACCATCAGAGTTCATGGTGAAATGGTGGATGTCTCCCCTTAAGTGGAGGAGCAAAGAAAAGAACGTGCGCTCTCACTTCTATGCCTATGTTTGCTTTTTAAGACTCTTAACATTGTGCACAAGCAATATGATCTTATACATGCTGTGGCCATTCATTTTTAAAGCATACTGCTATGTTTTTGGTATTTAAGCTCAAAGATGTCAACTATTATTAATGGGTTGAGGAATGAAGAGTTCACATAACCCAAAAGCTAAAATTGCAAATGTCTTTTTTTTAAATTTTACAAATATCTAAACGCTTTTTTCATCTTTAATTATTTATCTATTTATCTTTAAAGATTTTAGTTATTTATTTGTGAGAGAGAGTGCTCACACAAGCAGGAGGGAGGGGCAGAGGGAGAGAGACAAGCAGACTTCCCACCGAATGAAGAACCCAACACAGGGTTCAATCCCAGGACCCTGGGATCATGACCTGAGCCAAAGTCAGACATGTAACCAACTGAGCCACTCAGGTACCCCCAAAATATCTAAATTTATATTAGTTATATTTATTTTTTTATTTTTTTTATATTAGTTATATTTAATGCTCAGTAACCACAGTGCTGGGTGGTTGCTGCCTTAATTCCAACACAGCGTTATGTATTAATTTAGTATCAAGAGCACAAAGACAGAGATCATATTTTTGCCGTATTCTGTTATTCTCATACTGAGCATTTAGAGTAATATTATGCCCATGTGGCTGCCAGAGGAGTGATAACATTTAAAGGAAAATAAATACTGACTCCTTAGACAGAGGACAGTGAGAACATTCCATGTTAACAGGACTCACACTAACAAATCCTCTCTAGTTGTTCCCCTTGTGGCTGGTTTTCATCAGGATTCTGTTCTTGGCTGCCTTCTCATTCCATTGGCCCGAGTCTTTATAGTAGGGAATGACAATATTTCTGAGATATCTAAGGGAAACTTCACTTGCCCTTGGATTGTGATTTTAGAAGAAAAGACAACTAGCATGTCTTCCTTCCCCATTGCAATGCTGCACCACATCTTCTCCAGCTTCTTTTGTTCCTGTGCTGTCTTCCCCTGATCGTCCTGTTCTCTATGTTCATTAATTTCCACATCACTCCAAGTTGGTGGGGAACTCCGCTTTTAGCTGGATGTGGTGAAACCAGTTACTCCACTTCTGGACTATCCTTCCTGGTTTCAGTATTTGTCTCTTGAATCTCTTCTTGAACTTTCATCATGAGACCAGATTTTGCAGCCAAAGTAAATGAGTTTCCCTGGAAAGAGTCTCAGATGCTACTGGGCAGGAAGGAGTGTGGGAGCAAGGGAGAGCGGGGAGAAAGAAAAACAATTTACCTTGGGCACCTGGGCAGTTCAGTGATTGAACATCTGACTTTGCCTCAGGTCATGATCCCGGGGTCCTGAGACTGAATGAATCCCTGCATCAGGCTCCCTGTGGGGAGCCTGCTTCTCCCTCTGTCTATATCTCTTCCTTTCTCTGTATCTCTCATGAATAAATAAATATAATCTAAAACAAACAAACAAACAAACAAACCAATTTACCCTTGACTGTATTATCCTTCCACTGTGCTTGAAATTGCAAAGCAAATTACAGATTGCTGACAATTTAAAAGGAAATTACATGCTCTAATTATATGTATACTTTAATATCTGAACTTTTAAAAACAAATGCTTCCATTTAATATTTCAAAATATCTACTTTATCCATTATCACTGCATTTTATGCAGGATCAGAGAATCATAGAAAGAAGAGATATAAGAGGTTTTCTAGTCCAGTATCCTTTGGTTACAAAGGAGGCTACAGAAATACATTTTGAAGCCCTGAGAGATGCTAACTTCCGTCTCTTCATATATTTGCATTAACACTCTACCTTTGATCAACAACAGTGGAGTATCCTAGCTACCCCAGTTGAGGAAAAGGTTCTGTGGAATATATACATAGGTGAGGACAGTGGACTAGTAAAACATAAATAACATATCAAAATATCAACTGAAAAGAGTTGCTTTAACTAGAGTGTGTTAAAGTTTAGTAGGAGGCATAACTAAGTGAGCTAACAGAAGCTAAAGAATGTGTCACATTACTACATTAAGTCAGCAAGTGTTTATTTAGCACCTACTACATACACCATCCCAAGTGCTGGAGAAGCAGGGGAACACATTTTTGCAAAAGTCAGTGATAGTGTTTGTACTGAGCACTGGAAGGAAGAGCAGAAGGTGGTGTGTTTGATGAGCTACTAGTAAGTCTGGTGTTGAAGTATAAAGTATAAAGGAGAAGTAAACACTCAGAAATCAAGCACTTGTTGACTGTGCATATTTATTGAAATCTATTCTTATTTGTGAGGAAGTTAACGTGGCATCTTGCTTGAAACTGGATTTTAGTCAACTAATGAAATTCCATAAATTTAAAATCTAAAAGTTTAAGCCAATTTCTGTCACCGGACTGAACTTGTTTCATAATTCTTGTACTGTGTTGTTGTTCAAGGAGCTCCTTTAGACACAGTCTTATCTCAATCTCAATCTTTGCAGTTATAATTTTCATTTGGCTGCTATTGCATAAAATTTTAAAAATGTCCCTGTCTTCAACCAAGGTGAGCAGGTCACCAATTGTGATGAGTCATCTGACCTTAGGTAATATTATCTAAAAGGTCCCTTTCCAACTCACCAATTAGTGCTTTTAAAAATTGTGTTGGGGAGTTTGTTGGGACTCTCTTCAAGTATCTGGTTCCATATAATTTGCCATATTGACCAAATTCTGGGAAATTTTGGATAATCAGAGAATCATGGAAGAAGGTCTTCCAGACCATTCTCCATTGAATACCCTTAGTACAAGAGAAGCTCAGAAATAGATCTGAAACTGTATGAAATGTTGACTAATTTCTATCTTTATATATTTTTGCATTAAAATTCTACTACCCTTAGTCAACATCAGTGGAGTGCCCTAGTTACTTCAGATTTAGCTGGAAGTAAACTGAGTGAATCTGTGTTGTAAGCTTCATTCTAAAATATTTATAGAATAAGCAAGACAGTCAAAGCTTTTCCTGGCCATGCCTTTGATCCTATTTACAAGTTACTCATTTTTCTTCAACATGTGCATATCTTTTCTTCCTAAGAGGATTCTTTGGGGGTAGTTTGGAGAAATTGATTTATTTTGCTTAGGGTAATAAAAACATATCTAATACTTGCAAATCATAAATGACTTGCAATTTTCAAAAATAAATGTTTAAGTCATTTCTTTTAGAATATAAGACTAAGACAATCCATCACTTTAAAAAATGTATAGCACTGGTATTAATAAGTTTTTTTTTTCTCTCAATGCACGAGTTAAATTTGTTATAATGTTACAGGAAGGAAGTCTAACACTGGAATGAGCAAAACCACTATCAATTTATTAGGGTCCGTAATTTAATTCTGAAATCTAAACAAACATAACGATAGAAGAGTTCCATTACGTCCAGTGTCTAGGTTCCAAAGGCTAAAAAATCTCTTCCTCTTCTCACTCTCTTACTGCATTTCTTACATGCAAACACAGTCTTACTTTACTTAAGCAGGAGCCTAGGGGCCAGGAGTCTACAAAATGGAGCAAAATAGTGGGTGTACAGTGTTAGATGGTGATGCACTTGCCTGAAGGCACCCACCCATCTAAGTCAACTACCCAGACCCTGTTAACTTTGCTGTGTCAGAATTCATGCCAGGTGCTGCCAGAGTTTCAACTTTTTCCAAAGAAGCTAGAAATTTGGAGTCTTAGATAAAATTTTTGGATTTCTAAAAATATTGTCCACCAATTCAACTTTTTAAAGCACTATGCCAGGCTGTGTGATGGCAGTTAATGTAACCTTGCCATGGTCCTGTTTTCTCATCTATGAAGTGAAATTTTTAATGAGACTTGCTTTAGAGAGGTGTTAGAAATGTTAAGTAAATTTTTAAAAGATTTTATTTATTTATTCATGAGAGGCACAGAAAAAGGCAGAGACATAGGCAAAGGGAGAAGCAGACTCCCTGTGGGCAGCCCAAAGTGGGACTCAATCCCAGGACTCCAGGATCACAACCTGAACTGAAGGCAAGGCAGATGCTCAATGTCTGAGCCACCCAGGTGTCCCTGTTAAGTGAATTTTAACTGCTTAGGATATCTGTTAATATCTAGTAACAGTCACTGTTAACTACTGAATCGGTACTCTTGTATTATTATCATTATCATTAGTATTAGTATTATTACATATGAGACAAAGAGCATGGTTGGAATTGGGCAGTGGCTCTACTTAGTTTGGGGTCAGAAAAGTGAGCAGTATCTTGGGAAGGAATAGATCGTTTTAAAAACTATTAGTCTTTAGACACATTCTATAATTTCATTATTTATTCCTCATGACATTAGTAGATGAGGTAGATATTATTTTCATTTTACCAAAGAGGAACTTGAAGCTTACATAATGCTTCTTATAATCAGGCTTGCATGAATACCGATTCCCTGCTCCACCTGGTGCACATTAATGTCTTCCTCAAAAAAGTTGGAATTTAAGTGAATAAAAGGACCTGATGAACTGGCCATAAACCAGAGATCATGTCTTGGAGATTGGAAATTACAGACTGGTTAAAAGAGCAGCGAATTGAGGCCATAGAGATTGAAGCCAGGCCAGGAGCCTCAGAACCAGGTGCTGGATCTGGACGAGGTGCCAAAAGCTCAAAGGCCACCAGTTTGACAAAATCAGATTTATTTGACTAGCTGCAAGGAGGGAGGTGACTCAAGAACCGTGGACTGCCATTCCATGAGAGTGAAACAGGAAGCATTTTATCTTTTGGTGACGGGGAAGAAGGACTCAAAGGATGATCTAAGGGAAGTGGGATCAATTTTAGATTGGTTGCTGCTTCTGAGTCAGAAAATCAGGAAGCAGTAAAGATTGGGACTGGGTGCCACCATGGAGCTAGAGTAGTTCAACATTTGTATATACCAGTATAGAGGAGAACAGCAAAGTGGGCATGGGGCATTACTGGTAAGAAAGAGGGCATCATTAGGGCAATCCTCAGCTGCTGCAGGACCTTGGGAGACATGGCATTTCCTGTTCACTTTGCAGCTGGATCTAAGTCTGCTATCAACTGGATGCCCTACAGGGCTCTTTGCTTTCCTTTCCAGTCCCTGGGCTTATTTCCATGAGCCTTAGACAGGATTTTACCTTTTCAGGGCTAATAGGAGTGCCGCTGGTGTTAATTACTCACCTGAAGGCTGGTAGAGCCAGAAAGGCCTTACATTCTAGAAGTGGTCTCATAACAGGAACAAACAGAAGCAAGAAGGCAAGTAGCAAGGTGATAGTATGGCCTTTCCACACAATGCGCCGATGATGGTGCATTGGACCATGGCTTGGGTTAGGCCTTCAGCTCTATAGGTCCACATATAGCACTTTTCAGCACATTAAGAGGGAAAGTTTTAGAGTGATTTCATTAAATAAGACAGATGATTAAAACCAAAATGCTGATTTAATATTTTACCCTTGGAAGTAAAACTATCAGATAGCATGATTTCTGCAGGTAGAACCACATGTTGAAACCTCTCATCACTAAAAGGTTGCCTTTAAAACATCAAAGAAGTCAAGTTAGCCTATGAGTACTGGACTATTTATGGTGTCAAGTGAGATCGTCTGGTCAGTTCATCTAGAGCCCAGGCAGGGCACAGACTGTAGACCAGCTTACCTGTTTTGAAGCTCTGGCTCTACTCCCCTGTGACGTTGAATAACTTATTTAAGTTCTCTGTGTCTGGGTTTTCTTATGGGAAGTAGAGATAATAATTTATTTTATAGGGTGGTCAGGGCGATTAAGGGAGTTAATATACGTCAAGTACCTCGTACAAAATCTAGCACACAGTAATAAAAGCAAGCTAGTTGTTCTCCTATTCTAATTATCTGTACTACAATTACAGATTCCTAATTCTGGTCAGCTTCTGTTTCCATCATGTTCTCGTGGATACTGCCAATGTGTTCTCTGCAATTCTCATCTTACTAAGTTTCCTGGCTGACCAAACTTCCTTCTAGTTAACACATTCATTTTTAAAATATGCTGATAATTCCATTTGGTAAAAATAAAGTCTTTTTGGCCTGGATGGCATTTTTGAGAGGCAATTTTGAGACTCTGTGCTCTAATTACATGCTGATGTTATCTGTAATTTAACTATGAATGGGGACCTATGTCTCCAGGTTTCCAGGTTGAAGTGATGATGGGCTGGCCTGAGTAATTTGGGGATGGTTCTGGGTTCAGGCCTGCTTTAAGGAAACCCACCTTCCCATCTACCTGATTTTTTTTTTTCTAGTGGAAATTACCATTGTTTGTTCTGTTTCATTTACATCGAGATGTCAGCTCAGGTCTTTGCATGTTTTTCGACTACTGGGCTTCATTTTGAAGGAAAGAATCACTTACTAAAAGAGGTCCGAAAACCACTGATCAAAAATATATTCCTATGATGTTACATGTAGGTGTATCAAAATGATCTAGTATGTGTGGTCCTGCCTAGATAAAGCTGGGTAAGTGTCCTCTTTTTCCCTAATTATTCTCCATTTCTCTGGTTAGAGAAAGCTACACATGTACAAGGCAATCCCAGAATATGCAGGACAAAAACATTGGTCATCAAATAAGTTTTTGTTTGTTTGTTTTGTTTCATTTTTAAAGATTTTATTTATTTATTCATGAGAGACACAGAGAGAGAGCGAGAGAGGCAGAGGCAGAGGGAGAAGCAGGCTCCCTGCAGGGAGCCTGATGTAGGACTTGATCCCAGTACCCTGGGATCATACCCTGAGCTGAAAGCAGACGCTCAACCACTGAGCCTCTCAGCCATCCCTCAAATATAATTTTAAGGTACGCTTGCTGCTTGGCATTCATGATGTCATTTACAAGAATGTAAAGGTGCACAGTGATGGTGACTGAGCAGATGGGGAAACCAGCATGGGGTGGGGCTCAATGCTTAGGATGGACAGACCCTTCCTCTGAGCTGCTCTAAGCCACCCCAGGCACCTCCTGCAGTCGGCAAAACCACCAGGAGCCCACTGCAGTGCCCAGCACATTGGGCTTGAAAAATCAGGAAACCAAAATGAAGAGATCAGAAACTAGATGTGAAGTCGTTTTCCCACTTGTCTCAGCACTAAAGAGCCCTCATCCACGATATGCAATTCTATTTTCTATTTTTTGGAGGACTAGAAGGAATCAGGTGGCAAATCCTATTGATACCGCAGCCCTAGAAACCTTCCCATCCACACCTCATCCCCTTCCTCCTCCTGCCCCTTGGCCATTTAACTAATCCTTGTCCTCTCTTCACCTGAAGATCTCTCAGGCCTCTTAATAAGTTTCTTTCCACTTTTTAATTTAAAAATTAAGGCATCAAGACACGATCATCTAAGTAGCAATCTCTCCCAATTCCACTGGAGCTCATGATAGTCAGCTGTGGATCGGTATGAAATAATCTCAGGCTCGTTCAGCCGTAAGTCTCTATCCCTGCCTCTTACCACTGTGGGCACTTCTAAACCTGTTTCTCACCTTTTCAGGGAGGGGGTCAGACCTGATTCTCAGGTTGTTGTGAGGACAAGATGATACAGTAAATGCATGTACCACACAGATATTTTAATAAACTCCAAAGAAACTTCATTTATTGCTATATACATTTTAGGAAGATGGCAGGGGGAAAAAAAACAATCATTTTGGTCAAGAGAATGCCAAACAACATGACATCTTGTGAAAATGTTTTAGTGGCTGTCAACTGAGAGGCTGTTCTATGGCAAAAGGCAATTTGGCGTCCTGTCATCATTCTGACTAGCAATGAAGAACCAAGAACACCAGCTAACAGGGTAGCTAACATGCACAGTAATGTAAGTGAGCTTTCCAAAAGTTTGTATATTTGAAACCAGTAAAGCCTCAGGACCAGTATCCCGTATACAAATAAAAAAGTTCAGGGATCCCTGGGTGGCGCAGCGGTTTGGTGCCTGCCTTTGGCCCAGGGCGCGATCCTGGAGACCCAGGATCGAATCCCACGTCGGGCTCCCAGTGCATGGAGCCTGCTTCTCCCTCTGCCTGTGTCTCTGCCTCTCTCTCTCTCTCTCTATCATAAATAAATAAAAATTAAAAAAAATAAAGGTAATATCTAAAAGTTTGAAAAAAAAAACAAATAAAAAAGTTCAGAAACTATAAAATGGACATGAATGAGTCATGATCCAGGGAGAGCTGTTGGTCTCTGGTATGAAGTGAAAAGAGAAGGGTAGAGCCATGACTACATAACCAACCCAAATGATTCCAACTAGGGAAAGTGTCCTCAGTCATGAAAGTAAATAATCCAGGCTTCCAGTTACGGAATTAATAAGTCATGTAAATAAAAGGCACAGCATTGGGACTATAGTCAATGGTACTGTGACAGCCTTGTCCGGTGGATGGTAGTTACCCCCGTGGTGAGCACAGCATGATGAGACATGTAGAGAGGCTGAAATGCTATGTCATACACCTGAAACTAATGTAACATTGCGCCAACTACGCTTCAATTGAAAAAAAAAAAAGTTTAAAAAAATCCTGAATTGAAGCATTCATACTTCTTTTTGAAGCACCTATAATTTTTATTTGGTTGTATTTTATTATGCATGTGCAGACAGAACTGATGAAATTAGTTTTCAGAAATGGGCATTACATTCAAGTGAGCAATATCCTTAAGCTTTTATTCCTTTCCCTTGGCAAGATGCTGCTTGAATGTTTCTTTGAGATCTTTCAAATTTTAATAGCATTATTTCTAATTACTGATAAGCTTTTAAAATCTTAAATTGGGGATGCCTGGATGGCTCAGTGTTTGAGCATCTGTCTTTGGCTCAGGGCGTGATCCCAGAGTCCTGGGATCGAGTCCTACATCAGGCTCCCACAGGGAGCCTGCTTCTCCCTCTGCCTATGTCTCTGCCTCTCTCTCTGTGTCTCTCATCAATAGATAAATAAAATCTTTTTAAAAAAAATCTTAAATTGCTCCATGTGTCAAACAGATGCTCCTTAAATGTTTTCTTTATTTTTTTCTAAAAGTTCTGTAGGGCTCTCATGTTTATCTAGGGTGTCTCCGTGCTGGATGAGCATAGGTAAGATGGCAAACCAAGGGTGTCAACAACAAAGAAAGGCTTATTTTGTAATTATGGCAAGGTAAAATCATAGAAAAATGTGACAATTTCTGTTTTAAGTTTGTTTTCTCATTGAGATGATTTTTAGTTTGGTATCTGCTCTCAGATACCTTACATTGCAGTGCAGAGTGTGTGATGGGAGGGAGCCCTAGGGCTTAAGGTGGAAACCCATTACTGTCATACAAGAGAATGAATATAAGGGTCTAAGCTATCCAGTTGATTTCCCTCACAGTGTTGGGTAGGGTAGTTAAAAGGAAGCAAAGAAATTTAACTATGTATATTAAACTTTTGAGTCATATTAAAATGCTTTAGGGTCACAATTTTTAAAATAACCCAAACATGAAAAACCAAAACAAAATGACAAATCAATGTTGAAACAGTGGCCAAAATTGAACTGAAACAGCAAGCTCACAAGTGCAGATTCCTATGATGCTAAGGACGATATTTTTAAATCCTGTGTTTAAGACTAAAGCATAGGAATGCCTGAGTGGCTCAGCGGTTGAGTGTCTGCCTTTGGCTCAGGGTGTGATCCTGGAGCCCCGGGATCAAGTCCCATGTTGGGCTCCCTGTAGGGAGCCTGCTTCCCCCTCAGCCTAAGTCTCAGCCTCTCTCTGTGTATCTCTCAAAAATGAATAAAGTCTTTTAAAAAAATAAGACTAAAGCATAAAGGCATAATTTATCTGAGTAGTCCCTAAACACAGGCAAGACAGTAAAATAAAGAAGCTTAAAAATAAATTTTTCTGATGTGTAGAATAATTTATAGAAAAAAAATTAGCCTTCCTAATGGTTAAAAGTGTGAGAGAATATGCAGTCAATTTGTTTCAAGAAAGAAAAATTCATTACAACACTGGAAATACCACATATATGAACAGAAGTATTAATGCCTATTTTTAGAAAAATTCTCAGTTATAAATATGTCCAAATATAAAGAACACCTTCTCTTTAAACTAATTTTATGTAGTTGCAATTATATTTAGCTCCCCTTAAAGGTTTTCTAGTCTCGTATTTGCAAGTGGGCATGTCTATAAAATGCCATCTCAGCATATTGTGGTTTGCACAATGGCAGTCAGGGCATAGTAGGTGCACAGAGACTATATTTTAAATAAATACTTGTTAGGAAGTTTATATTAAGTAATTCACTAAAAAAGGACCTAGAGAAATCGTTAGTGACACTTAATTTGTTTTCAAATGTGGTTATTAAAATGTGTTTTGCATAATCCAGTCCTTCTGGTAATATATTTAAATTTGCATCATCCAATTTTATTAGCAACATGAAGCATTTCATCTTTAGTATTCATATTAACCATCCTAACTAATTTTCTTTTTAGTTTTGGTTTCCCTGGAATTATCTTTTCCCATTTTTCCTTGCATATACTTGACTACTTTAATAATGTCTACGATAAAAATTGATTATAAAATCAGGATTCACTTTAGGCATAGAATATCCACCAAAATCTTTTTTTTTTTTTTTAGATCTTATTTATTTATCTGAGAGAGAGAGAGAGTGCATGAGCAAAGAAAGAGTGGCAGAGGGAGAGAGAGAGAAGCAGAGTCCCTGCTGACAGGGATACCTGATACGGGGCTCAATCCCAGGACCCTGAAATCATTCCAGGACCCTGAGATTGTGACCTGAGCAGAAGGCAGATGCTTAATTGACTGAGCCACCCAGGTGCCCCCCACCCCACCGAAATCTTTTGCTAAGAATATTACTGAAAATTTCCTGCTTATCATACTAAGATAAAGATGTTTACTTGGTGCCTTCCTTTAACTGAGCATTTTAACCTAGTCATCTTATGGTATGCAATGCTAACATGGATTTTCATCAATTTGGATTATTTAAAGAGAAAAAAAAATCTAGGTAGAACAGTCTGTGATTTGGTGTCTTCACCCTTTAGTAATTTGATGTGGCCAATTCTATTGCCCACAGATTTCTGGAGACTATTAGCTTTTTGGCGGGGGGGTGGGGGGGGGTGGGAGGGTGGAGTAGCACTATGAACCCAGCAAATCAGAAACCACCTTAACATCCTTATATCTTAGTATACCTACATTCTCCAAATGAAAGAAGAATGTTGGAATGGTGCAGAAAAAAATTACATTAATGAAAAATAAAAGGGAAAAACTAAGGCTTAGAATAAACCTTGACTAAATGCACACGATCATTAAACCTCTTATTTGTTTTCACGGGCCATCCTAGAGCTATGTCTTGATGTTAAAATATATTTATATGGATAGTTCCATTTTGCACAAGACATTGTTCTTCTTAATTATTTACTAAGAAAGAGTAACAGTTTCTATACACGTCTTTTTTTTAAATAAAAGAATTCATTTAAAAAAAAGAATTCATTTTTTAAAGATTTTGTTTATTTTAAAGAGAGAGAAAGGAGAAACAAAGGAAGAGAGACAAACAGACTCTGTGCTGAGTGTGGAGCCCAATACCGGACTAGGTATCAGGACCCTGAGATTATGACTTGAGCTGAAATCAAGAGTCAGATCCCTTGGGGAAGCCCGAGTGGCTCAGCGGTTTAGCACTGCCTTTAGCCTGGGGCGTGATTCAGGAGTCCAGGGATCGAGTCCTGCGTCAGGCTCCCTGCATGGGATCTGCTTCTCCCTCTGCCTGTGTCTCTGTCTCTCTCTGTCTCTCTTTCTGTCTCTCATGAATAAATAAATAAAATCTTAAAAAAAATAAGAGTCAGATGTCTAACCGACTGTACTACCCAGGTGCCCCACAAATATTCATTATGTTTTTCTTTACTGTTTCATTAAGGAAATTTTCAAAAATATGAAAAATAAAATAATAAGATAATTAACCTGCAGCTACCCATTAGCTTCAAAGATTATTAACACTTTGCTGATCTTATTTCATCTATTCCTACACACATGCCTTTTAAACTTTTTATCTGGAAATAATTGTAGATTCACAAGAAGGTGGCAAACAAAAACAAAAAAAAATATACAAAGAAGTTTCATGAACTGTTCATCAAGCTTCCTGCCTAGTACATCTTGCATAATTATAGTTTACTATGAAAACAGAAAACTGACCCACTGATAGGGTTGATCAGTTTTCAGATTTCAACAGTTTTACAAACACATGTGTGTGCATTTGTGTATGTGTGTGCATGCATGCGCATGCTTGTTCTGTGCAATTTTATCACTTGTGTATTTTCATGTAACCACTGCTACATTCAAGTTACAGAACTATTCCAAACTCCATTCTACTAGCTCATTATAGGCATACCAGCACCCTCTGTCTACAATCCCTAATTCCTAGAAACCACAAATCCGTTCTTTGTCTCTATAATTTTGTTATTTCAGCAAATGTTATACAAATGGAATCATACAATATGCAGCCTGTTAAGATTGGTTTTCCCAACTCACTAGACTTCCTTTGAGATCCATCCAAGTAGTTACTTGTATCTACGGTTTGTTATTTTTTATTCCACTCCATGGATAGACCACTTGTGTGTTTAACTATTTACTCACCGAAGGGCATTTGGGTTGTTTTCAGTTTGGGCTGCTTACAAATAGAGGTTTTATTACCACTCATGTAAGTTGTTTGTGTGAACATAAATTTTTCATCTCTCTGAACAATTACTGGGTTTAGTTTTGAAAGAGACCAGCAAACTATTTTCCAGAATAGCTGTGACTTTCTCCAGGTTCACTAGCAGGGTATGAATGATCCCATTTCTCTGCATCCTCACCAGCATTTGGAGTTATCTCTATGTTTTCATTTTAGTCATTCTGATAGATGCATTGGGGTATATCGTGGTGGTTTTGGCTCCATTTCCCCTGGAGCTAATGGTGCTGAGCAGAAAAACTCATCTTTAATTTGAATGACCCCATGTAATTCATCTGTGATTTATTTCTTCAATGGAATCTATCATAATGTTTTAAAAAAATATATGTCATATTTTTATTTGGGACATATTGCTTTTCGTAGCTAAGAGGAATTCCAGTATGTTCTTTTATCTAAATCCATTTAGTACTTTTTATGTTCTTATTTCCCTAAACTTTTGGTGTGTTTACACATTTCTGATTTTAAAGTAAATTCCATTCAATAGAGAAATGTGGAAAAAAAACCGAAGGGAGATAAAGGAATAAGAAAAACACATGCCTAAAATCTCATCCCTCAGAAATAATCCCATATACCCACAGACACACACACATACACACACACACACACACACACATACACAGTTAGAAAATTGGAATTGTACCCTCTATATTTTGCTTCCTACCTTTTTAAAATCTAGTGTATCATGACTTTTTCTCCATCATGGTTATTCTACATCATTATTTTTCTTGGCAGCATAGTATTTCATTTCATAGACATTATTTATGGAAGGAATTCCCATTTTCTCCATATTATAACTACTGTACGGATGGTACTTTTATTCACTTGTCTTTGTAATATTGTATACTTTTTCTAAGGCTAATTTCCCAGAAGAGATATTGTTTCCTCAAGGACTATCTATAATTTATGCTGGTTACTCCCCTCCCACACTATTTGTGTCCTGGTTTGCTTATTCTTACATTGAAATAAAGAGATGGTCAAGAGGATACGCTGACTCTATGGCAAAATCCTCTTCTACATTGTTCTGCAAGCTTATTATTTATGTCCTCCAGATGACAAAAATATAGAACGCCACTAAACAATTGCAAAGTACATTGGTTGTGCAGAGGCATTTATGCATTAAGAAGTCTGGCAATGTCTGCAGTAATCACATGGTCCATTCTGAGCCAGTAGACATATGTTTGCCTTGTGAGAGCAGAAGCAGCGACCTTTTTCCTCACCACTGTACACTTAGCACCTGACATTGCTCGACAAATAGTAGATATAAAATAAATATTTGTCTCATGAACAGAGGAGGCTCTGCATAGGTGTTTGCATTTCATAAATGTGTGTTCAGCCCTTTTGTGAGCCCTTTCATGAACAAGAATGTTTCCCGTAGTCACTTTTCCTGGTTTGCCAAGCTGGTTAAATCAGGAGTGGCCGGGAGCTAAGTCATAAAATAGCAACATTTTGCTTTCCAAGTTTTATTATTACTATTGCTATTATTAGTTACTACTACTATTATTATTATTTCCCTAGAAAGATCGCTGTAAACGCTGGCTGCCCTCTTGCTTCCTTGGTCCTTCCCCTTTAGAATTCACCCAAACTAGACCTGACCACACTTAACTCCCTCTCTCCTCTCTCCACAAAACTTAGCAGTCTCAGTCCAGTCACTCTGGAAAGCTTATTTCTACTGAGTGGCACAATCTCCTAGATATGTTCAAATCTCTGCATTACTAATAAATAGAAAAATCGAGAGCTAACTTTTATGGAGCTTTGGCAAGACACACCATACTGAGCACTTTATAGGTATTGTTTATCCATTGTCTTTCTGAGCTCTCTCAGAGGGTTGTTTCTATTAGTCCCATTTCACAGAGGAAGAAATGAGTCATGGCAGGTAGAAGTAAGTGGCTAAGGGTCACTTACCCATCAAGGCACAGATTTGCGCTGTGTGCGTGTTGAATTCAAGCCCAGGGGTAGCATCCACCATCAACACCACTGCATTTGAAGCCAGCCATCTGGTGTCAGGGCTCCCAGTGATTAAGCTCCACAATAGCCATAGACACTGGAGCACAAGACCCTACCTGACAATTGCAGCCACTGCTGAAGTACAGGGCTGTCTGCACTTGAACTTTCTGGGCTTCACTTGGGAGGGTGTTGGTATGATCTTACTGCAGTCCAGAGCATCTAAAAGGCTTCTGATCCAGCTCTGATTCCTGGGGAACTGATGGCTGTTATTTCAAATACAGGGTCATTTTAACCCTTTGTCTTCTGTTTACCTCCTGCCAACCCCCACCCCCCCGCCCCAGGCTTGAATTTGCTCCCTTTCTTTGACATATAGTGTTCATTAGCTTCTGACTAATGACCCTCAGGCAGCCTTCCTGCTCTGTCCTGAGCTCCATGTCACCCTGTGTCTTGGCCCCACACGACAGGTACCTTGCTCAAACCTGACACCAAGCCGTGTCTTTCAACCAGTGCCCAATCACTATGCGACAATGACTGAAGTGAATTTGACCAAAAAAGGGGAAAAGAAGCATGCAGATATATTAAAGCGATAATTTGATTTTTTAACATTGTTCTTCTCTTTCTGATACTTTATCCTAAGGAGAAATTCCTGTATTTGGAATTTTAGTCACATGGTGTGGTCATCGAAGAGACAATTTCTCATAGTCTGGTAACTTGGACCACTTCATCCTACCCTAGCATAGAGTTGGCTTTGTCCACTAAAGTGGGGAGATAGAGTATTTATATAATAATTACAGGGAAGAATGGGAGGGATAGTGTCCAGGATGTGTCATGGCCCAGATTGGTGGTCATATGCACATGTCCACATTTGTGTTTAGGTACTTTTGTATGCATTACTTTTTTTAAAGAATTTTATTTATTTATTTTAAAGAGAGAGAGAGAGAGAGAGCACAAGCAGGGGAGCAGCAGGGAGAGAGGGAGAAGCAGACTCCCAGAGGAGCAGGGAGCCCAATGCAAAGCTGGATCCCAGGACCCTGGGATCATGATCTGAGCTGGAGCTGTAGGCAGATGCTTAACCAACTGAGTCACCCAGGCTCCCCTTGTATGCATTACTGATTCATTCAATCATTTGAGAAACAACTAATGAGCACCTATAAGTTGCCAGGAGATTTTTTTAGGTGACAAGGGTCCAAAAAACCCCCACACTTGTGTATACAAACAACCCTGGGATTGTTTTTGAAAGTTAAACATCTAAAAGTAGCACAATACACATATACGTTAGGGATTCAAAGGAATAAGGATGCTATGCCCAAATAGGGTTCACACAGGCACTGTCTTTTTCAAGCTAATGTGATAGGAGCCGAAGGGCTCTTCCTGGCCTCTGAATGCCTGCAGAGCCCAGCTGTGCTGTCTGAACATCGCATGGGCTGTGGGCAGGCAGGACCAGAGGATGGGTTGGGTGACATGTGAAAATGGAAGAATTGGTTGGGAAACCTTCATTGTCCCAACTAGCGAAGAAAGACTGACCTAGATCATTGACAATGGAACCATAAGAATGAAATGGATAAAAAGGGAAGAGGTAACATTGCAGAGGGTATATTTGGAGGGTAAAAGAGATAAAGAAATTAAAGTGACTGAGGAGATTTAAGCAAGAATGCCGGTAGGATATAATGAGTTTTCTTTAAAAGTCTGGGAAGATAATGCTCAAGCAGGCTGGTAGAAGTAGGTAAAGAGCAATTGATCCTGTCGTCAAGAGCTTGGGGAGCATGGAGGTCAAGACACCACTCTGCCCCTAGAGCTTAGGAGAGAGATTGGTGCTAGAAATGTAGGTTAGCGAACAAAACTGTGTTTAATAATAATAGCGAACATCCACACAGCTCTTAATATGTGTCAGATGCTATTCTCAGTCTTTTAAATATAGTAACATGGGCCCCCTGGGTAGCTCAGGGGTTGAGCGTCTGCCTTTGGCTCAGCTTGTGATCCTGGGGTCCTGGGATCAAGTCCCACATCGGGCTCTCTGCAGGGAGCCTGCTTCTCCCTCGGCCTGTGTCTCTGCCTCTCTCTGTGAGGCATTATTTATCATGAATAAATAAATAAAATCTTAAAAAAATAAAAAGTAAATATAGCAACTTATTTTATCATCATAACAACCCAAGCGAGAGGTCTCATCAACATTCCACATGTTGCAAACAGGGAAACAGAGGCACACAGAGCTTGGATGCCTTGCTAGGATTCCACAACTAATAAGGGGACAGCGTGGACTGCCTCCGATGACCTCTCTCCTTCACCACCAGGCATCGGCCGATTTGGCCACCTCCCAGGTGTCTGTCCAAGGGAAGCTGGGGATTGAGACATGATGAGGAAAATGACAGGAAGAAGGCACAGGCACTGAGAGTGTGACAGAAATAGTGACACACCTTCCACCATAGGGCCCCCTGGAAGCCAATCCCAGTGCCCTGAACAGGAGACAGAACTTAGAATCGCTCTAAGAGTTACAGTTAAGGTCCAAAGGGCTAGACGACACCATAAAGGCGACCATGTAGCCAGAAGATCTTCAAAACACCGACATCTAAAGGGCTGGGGGAAGTCAACGTGGGAATGAGAACCCCAGAAGAGGAATCATCCCAAGGGAGGTGGGGAAACACGACAGTGCCCATCCCAGAATGGCAGGGACAGGCAGGCCCCAGGTGGAGAAGGTGGCTTCTGGCCAGCGTTGGGGAGGGCAGGAAGACCAAGTGGTGAGGACCAGGAAGAGAATGGGATGCAGGCATCTGAAAGACTTGATGCACCTGAGGATTTTCCCAGAGCTGTTTCTGCAGTGATTTGGGCAGCCAGCTATGAGGGGCTGGAGTACAGGAGCGAGATGACCATACAAGCATGTCACTGAGGCTGCTGCCCAGAGTGATTGGGGGTGTGGGAGCAACGAAGCACCAGACGTGTGCTTAACGTGGGGACAGAGGAACAGGAGGCAGATGGGCCATGTGGAAGGTGTCTTACGGATGCCACGGGCGGATCCCCCAGCCTCTGTGGCCTGCAGCAGCTTCAAATCTGGCATGGAGTAAGGCTCTGCCAACCTCATTAGGCCTCCCTCGTCGTTATAAAGCAATAATTTGCAAGACGACGAAAGAATCCAAATTCATGTTGCCAATACTAAATATTTAACCAATGGAAAATATAGGCTTGGAATGGGCTGTGCAAACCTCAAACGATGAGCTAAATTTTAAACACTTTGTGCCCTGGAGACGATGTTTCAATCCCTGACTGTGCCAGATGGGGCGTGAGTCACAGAACAGGAAATAACACTGGATTTCATATTATTTTGCTTACACAAAGGATGTGGACCTTTGGAAACCAGCTCCCCTGTAGATGAAATGAAAACCCAAAGGGAGGCAATTAGGATGACCGGGCTCTGCTGAGCAGACCGTGCACGGACCGCAGGCTGGCTCAGAGCTCTGACACCAGGGCTGGCAGGAGCCTGCCAGCACGTCAGCAGGCGGAAATGTCTGCTTCTCTTGTGCCAGGATGCAGATGCAGATATAAGGACTCATCCCTGAGATTTATATAACCGTGTAGACTTGTCAGTCGGGGGAGGAAGGCCTGGGATGAGTTAATTAGGTTTTCCTGATCTCCCCTCCTAGTTATTATATTGTGGGTGTCTCAAGATATCTTCTTGAAGCACATTGGCTAGATTAGATGAATTTAAAGCTTTATAATAACATACTGTGTCCAGATCACTTAGGGGTTATAATGCCCAGAACAAACAGCACTTAATAAGCCATGAGTGTGTGAAATAATAGGAGCTTCCGGAATGACAGGGCACAGTGTCTTTTTAAAAATAGGTGCAACAAGAAGCATATTTAAATAAACGCTTGAGAGATCTCGGCCTCATTTTCTCTTTTCCACCAGCACTTTTATTCACTGTCCTCCTCGCTGGTTCTCACTTCTACTTTACACTTGAACAGATCTCTTCCCTTAACCAGGAAAATTAGTCCTCTCTTGACTTCACCTACTCTCCATCGTCGCTGATCAGTTCCTTTCTTTTAACTATCAGACTTCTCAAATAAAGAAATTGTGCATGATTCTTTCCAACCTCCCACCATCTTTGACTTTTGCCAACTCCTAAATGACATTTATCCCCCCAAGGTTCAACAGTTGTACGAGTGGCAAAGGTCAAAAGTCACCTCACTGGCCCAACAGAGTGGACTGCCTTCAGCCTTATCTATTGGATGTGAATTCCAGGGACAGGGCACGGCTCTCACCTTGTCCTGCTTGCTTGCCCTCTGCTTTATCGCTCCCGTGATTTCACACTATTTTCTTCCTTCCTTGATCCCTCTCTCTGTCTGCTCCATCTCCATCCTTCTATCATGCCCTGATACACCTTTTTCCTCTGACCTTCTTGCTGCCCACACCTCGTCCTGCTTCTCCACCCCTCTTCACAGCCCAACTTCACCTTAGTGCCTTAGCTCAGCACACCTCAAGAGTCTCATTCTCAAACCAGCACTGTCGCTCTAGCAGGTGAGACAATGCTGACCCACAGGCCCCACTGGTCTTGCCAATATGCTTGTTTTCACCAGCCAAGACACGCTTAACATTGAAGCGTGGTTTTGAAATGGGGAGGTTTTTACAGTCTGGTTTCTATAGAAAATGTGAACAATCTGGAAATATTTCTGTGTCACAACCAGCTGAATGACATCATTCTGGACAGAACATAATCCCTACACTCACCCCAGAGGTCCCTCCAGGGACTGCCCACCATTCACATGATTTTCCTGGGCCCATAGATCCTTTCTCGAGATCGTGTTGTTACGGTGGTTGTTTGCTAGGAGTTAAATCTTCTTGCCATTAGGCAGATGAAAGAGACTTATGTGTTATTACCAGTATATTAGGGGCTGGCTAGTGAACAATTTTATCACGTTAAATTAAAGTGCAATGGGAGTGTTTTTAATAATCCAGTTTTTGCTTTACTTGGCAATAGAACACATTGTCTCCCAGTTAAATTAAGTACTTAAATGCTAATGTTTAATGAAATTCCAAGTTACAGTGAACACCTCAACAATTCTATGATTGAACATAAATACTACCTTATTTTAAAAAAAGACTTAAAGCACTTCGAGGTTCACAGCAAAGTTGACTAGAAGATAGAGATTTCCCATATAGCTCGTCCCCACACATGTATAGCTTCCCCCACTCTCCACATCTCCTGATCGAATGGCATATTTATTATAACTGATACACTCTGGTGTCACATCATCATCACCCACAGTCCAGAGTTTACATTAGGGCTCACTCTTAGTGTTGTATATTTTATTAGGTGTTGATAGATGTACAATGACACATATCCAATGTTTTGGTATCATGCATAGCACTTTCACTGCCCTAAAAATCCCCTGTGGTTCACCTATTCATCCCTTCTTCCTTCCTAACTCTTAGCAACCACTGATCCTTTTGCTGTCTCCATAGTTATACTTTCTTCTAAATGTCACAGAGTTTGAACCTTCCAGTAGGCAGCCTTTTCAGACTGACTTCTTTCATTTTGTGATATGTATTTAAGGTTTCTCCATGTCTTTTCATGGCTTCATTGCCTTTTTTTTTTTTTTTAGCTCTGAATAATAGTGCATTGTCTGGATATTTATTTAGCACTCACCTACCTGACATCCTGGTTGCTTTCACATTTTGGCAATTCTGAATAAAGCTCCTATAAACATCCATGTCAAGTTTTTGGGTGGACATGAGTTTTTCCAGCTCACCAGATAAATATCCTGGATTGTCTTACCTTATTTTGCAGTGCTCCTTTAAAAAAAAAAAATCTTTCGTTTTCTTTCTTTTTTCTTTCTTTCTTTCTTTCTTTCTTTCTTTCTTTCTTTCTTTCTTTCTTTCTTTCTTTCTTTCTTTCTTCTTTCTTTCACACACACACAGAGAGAGAGAGAGAGAGAGAGAGAGAGAGGCAGAGACAGGCAGAGGGAGAAGCACGCTCCCTACAAGGATCCCAAATCAGGACTCGATCTCAGGACCCCGGGGTTAATGACCTGAGTCAAAGGCAGATGCTTAACCACTGAGCCCCGCAGGTGCCCTTTGCAGTGTTCCCTTTTTTATTGTAGGATTATCAAAATACTAGGTAGTTGGGGAAGGGAGCTGTGAGGATCTTCTTCATTGCTACAGACTATTAACAATCCACATCAGAGGGTAGAAGAATAGCCTAGAATTGGAATTTGTCAAGAGTTAGGACTTTCTTTCTCCTGACACCACTGTGCCTATTTCATTCAGAACTTGAGCACAAGATACTATTTTTCGCTCAAGTGCATTGCATAAAAGTGAAAGCAATGGTCAACACCTACACCACACTATCACTGAGATTTATGTTGCCCATGTCATTTATCATTAACTTTTCAGAATTTGTTTATTATCTGAGTAATCTAACAACTTCAGAATTCTTTGGTTGAGACCAGTTGGAATCACGCAAATAAATCATACCACATCTAAATGAAACTCTCTACTTGGCCTATTCAGTTTAATAAAACATTTAAAGATTCTAAACAGTATTTCCTGTCTCTGCATCAGGCTTTTTTACTCCCTGGTGCACAAATGGGGAAACTCTTCCCACTATGAGGGTTTCCAGAAAGAGTCTTATTTTCAGCGACGGTACAGGTCCTATGACCCTCCGTGTGCACTCCTAGATTTCTTATGGCCTTTATTTCAGAAAAATGAAACAGAACTCATCTATGCTCAGGAGTGGTTTATATGGATGGCACGTGAGAAGTATACGTGAGAAGTCATGTTCATATTTTTTTTTAAAAAAACCTGGTATTTAAAATCAAACAATATCATCTCATTAAAGAAATGAGATTTGATCGATGTGAACTTTCCACAACAGTTGCCATAATATGTTCTCTGTCACCACTAAGCAGCTCTAGAAGTTACTGTCTTCATTTAGTTCAGGACTTTAAAATGATGACATTTATATGGTATCTACTGACTTGAGAGCAAAAGGCAGAAGAACATCAGGTATAAAATAACATACAAAAAGATTCAATGGTCACATCACTGGAAAGAGCCTTTCCTTAATTTTTACAAGAAAGCTGAATAGAACGCTTTAACGGTGAAGAAGTTTATATCCCAACAGTGAATGGTCTGGTTTGAAGTAAAACCTCTACACATTATTGACACAATAATGTGTCCATGGAAGATGAGCACTGGAGGAGACAGTCGAGGATTTGCTCTGAATCCCTCATGTTGCTGGTGAGGAATCTAAGACCTGCCATGGTGAGGTGGCATGCCCATGGTCACCCTGTTAACCAGCCAGAGGCCAGGAAGCATGAGCATTCTCGCTGGACCTGTGAGAAGCACAGCAGGTGAAATCAGGAGACCATAGAAGATCACTGAGATTTTCAGACATGCAGAACTAACACTGGCATTGATATAATTGATGAAATAATATGTTAAGCAAATTTGCTTCTACAAACAATGTGCTGAGGCCCCAGAATTTGTGGTAGGCAGGAGAGAAGCAGGAAGGGATTCTATTCCCTAATTTGAGTACTTACTAGCATAAAACCTCATTAGGAGGATGCTTAATATTTCATTTGCTGAACTGGTAACTCTATCTTTCTAGGCTAAGATAAAACAAAAGCAATATATGTGGTTTTGAACATACTACAATTTACTTATTGTTCAAAGCTTAATGGCCCAATTGAAGATAACATGAACAGATGTAAATAGAAATCTAAGATCATCTTTTAAACAAATGTTCTAATATTTGTTTTGGTTAAGAAAGCCCAACAACAACAACAAAAAAACACTTCCCAAGCATGTTTCCATTGATTTATTTATTTATCTTTGGCAACCTCATTCAAGGTTATTTTCTTTACTTGTGCAAGTGCAGAATCTGATAGTCTTCAGAGATATTTCCAAATGCAAATACAGACGTTGCCTCTCTCTCGCCTGCTCATTTCTGTAGGGTGAATTCTTCCTTACGTCATTCAGGCCACATGGTTTAACTGATAGGCACTCCACAGCACTATCCTTGAGTAATCTCTCATGTGCTATGCTTATCATTTTACTGCTCTCAAAAAACAAAGCGACAGGAAGAAAATAATACAGAGGGAAACATTTTGCATTTATACATTTGTTCATTTGTTTTTTGGTTCAAAAAAAACCCCCATCTACTTAATGCTGATTTCATTCTAGACACAGTATAGACAAAGGAAAGGCATATCCTATGACAGAAGAACAGTTCAGTTTGGTGAGGGAGAGGGAAGATAAATAAGCAACCAGCCCTCACATATGGCACAATGAGCAGTGGAGAATCACTGTGACAAGAGAGATAAGGGGCACTTTATTAGATGGAGGAGACCAGCAAGACCTCTGGGGGAAACAGTACCTGAGCTGGTCTTTACCTAGTAAGAATGAGCACAAAGAAGCAATATATCATTGTGGTTTTGATTTGCATTTCCCTGATGATTTGTGATGTTTATCACCTTTATATACCTGTTGGCCATTTGTAACTGTTAGGATGGCTTTGTCAAAAACAAACAGTAAAATAAAAAGCCAAGACAACAAATGTCAGAGAAGATGTGGGGAAAAAAATGGAACCCTTGTGCACTGTTGTGGTGGAAATGTAAATTAGTGCAACCACTGTGGAAAAACAGCATGCAGATTCCTCAAAAAACTAAAATGGAACTAGCATTGATCCAGAAATTCTACTTTGAGTAGAAGTTCAAAGGAACTGAAATCAGGATCTCAAAGAGATACCTGCACTCCCATATTCATTGTAGTATGATTCGCAATGGCCAAGACATAGAAGCAAACTAAATGTCCACTGACAGATGAATGGATAAAGAAAATATGGTATGGTATCGACATGCAATGGAACATTATTCAGCCTTAAAAAGGAAAGAAATCTTGCCATTTGTGACAACATAGATGAATCTGGAGGTCATTATGCTAAATAAAATAAGTCATTCACAGGACAAATACTGCATGATCCCATTTACAAGATGAATCAAAAATTACCAAAGTTGGGACATCTGGGTGGCTCAGGGGCTGAGTGTCTGCCTTTGGCTCAAGGCGTGATCCTGGGGTCCTGGGATCAATTCCCATATAGGGCTTCCCAAAGTGAGCCTGCTTCTCCCTCTGCTTATGTCTCTGCCTCTCTCTGTGTGTCTCTCATGAATAAATAATAAAATCTTTTTTAAAAAATTACCAAAGTCTTGGAAGTAGAAAGTAGAATGACTGGTACCAGGGGCTGGGGGAAGGACAATACAGAGAGGTGATGGTCAAAGGCTACAAAGTTTTGGCTATACAGGATGAATGAATCCGAGAAATCTACTGTAAAACATAGTGTCTATCATTAACAATACTGTATTGCAATCTTAACATTTTGCTAAGAGTGTAGGTCTTATGTTAGGTGTTCTTACTAGATGGATAGATGATAATTATAGATAGATAGATAGATAGATAGATAGATAGATAGATAGAGATAGATATAAAGGTAGAAGGAAACTTTTGGATGGAAAGGTGTACAGCATAGATCATTCTGATTAATTCACGAATGAACACTTACCTCCAAACTCATCAAAGTGTATATATTAATTATATACAGTTCTTGTATGTCATATATATGTGTTTATACATGTGTATGTGTGCAGACAGGCAGATGACAGCAAGAGAAGAAAAAAAGAAGTTAAAAGAAGCAGTGGGAAAGGCACTCCAGGCAGAAAGAACAGGGTGTGCAAACCCCAAGAGCCTTGGGCTGCCTCACTCTCAGGAGTTGCCAGAGGCACACAGGAAGCACCATCAGAACCTGGACTGACAGAAGGAGAGAAGAAACTATCAAAGAAGGAGCATGCTGTTCGGGGCAGGAAATGCCTGCCAGGTAAAGTCAAATGCCACTATTCCCCAGGGTTGTGATAGAAAAAGGAGCATGTGATAGATCAAGTACAAAGTGAAGTTCAACAGGGAGGCATTTAAAGTTTAAAAAGAACTTCCTTGACCTTCAACATGTTTTTGGAACTAAGGAAAACTGCTTTGATTTATGTACTCTTTTTTTTTAAATAATAAATTTATTTTGTATTGGTGTTCAATTTGCCAACATACAGAATAACACTCAGTGCTCATCCCGTCAGGTGCCCTCCTCAGTGCCCGTTGCCCATTCCCCCCATCCCCTGCCCTCCTCCTCTTCCACCACCCCTAGTTCGTTTCCCAGAGTTAGGAGTCTTCATGTTCTGTCTCCCTTTCTGATATTTCCTACCCATTTCTTCTCCCTTCCCTTCTATTCCCGTTCACTATTATTTATATTCCCCAAATGAATGAGTCCATATAATGTTTGTCCTTCTCCGATTGATTTATGTACTCTTGAAAGGTTTAAATTAAAATTTTCTGAAGAGAATACCAATGGGGCAAAATGGACATATAAAGACAAAGAATAGAAGGTCTAGGACGAAATTTTCATTTTCCACCTATGACAAGTGTTATTTCAATAAAACGAAAGGAGTTACTTAATATTTGTCACCAGCCTAATGATTTTCTTTCACTATCAGACTATTTTTAGAAGCAGTTTAGATACAGCACCAAAACCATAATCCAGGGAAAAAATTGATGTCAGACTACATTAAATTAAAAACTTGTGCTCTGTAAAGACGTGGTCAGAAAACCAGCCACAGACTGGGGAGAATGTATTTCCAAAACACAGGTCTGAAAAGGACTTGTCTCCAAAATATACAAAGAAAACTTAACAATGAAAAAAGAAAGAACCCAATTTAAAAATGGGCAGAAGACCTGAATGGACACTTCACCAGATATGCAGATGGAAAATAAGCATCGGTTACTTTTAAAATAGATCTTTTCACTTTACACCATAGAGCTAATAAATTACACATTGATAAAAACCTTTAAAGTACAATATAAACATAAATAAACAGATGCATTTTGTAAACATGCTATGAAAAAACTTCCTCAGCCATAACATGACACAATAGAGCCAAATACTGACAAATTTTCATACATAATATATTTAAAAGAGATAGTATTTTTTTTTATCAGAGACCACAGTAATATTGTAGTCTTGTACTTCTATGGTGCGTGGCACTTAGTCGCACTAACAGAGTTCAAGAAATAGCCTCATTCCAAGGGTGCAATATGTGAAAGCCATTTGGATCTGTAAGCAGAGTTTTCTTCCTGCTAAAGCAAAAGTAAGTAAAAGTCCCCTATGTAAGAAAATCCTTTCTAGGCTTAACTTTTTTTTTTTTTTTTTTTCACTTTTCTGACATCTTTTCTGTGCATGTGAACTGAAGTCTTGTATTTTGGAACCAAACCAAATGTTTAATTAAAAAGTGAAATGAATATTCCTTTATACCTCGTTTCTTTCATCTCACCCCCAAAGAGGCAAGAGTGGGAGGTGACAAGATGATAAATTAAAAAGCCAGAAGCCCAGGACATCTCCAGGGATTCACAACCTCCACATTTATCCCCAAGAGGCACTGCTATGCATCCCTCAAACCAGGCTCTTCACCTAGAGGGATTATAGATGGGAGCTCAGCAACTGGGGTTAGCAACTCTTTACATAACATCCAATTATTTTTCTAATTTAACACATATCCCCAAAATTCTCAGATTTAGCAGCTACCTCTAATATTATGAACTAACAACTGACATGCAGGGTATTATTCTGTGCTAGGAGTGGGTGTGCTCTATCCCAATATGCTTATTTGTTTCAAGGCCTTTTGTTCGATAAAAGATGTTTCTGGGCATCAAATTCAATTTCTGCAAAAGGCACACAGAATTCTGGGGTTAAGTAAAGCATTGATCTGTTTTGCACCTGGTAAATCTCATGATAGATTTCGACATGGTGCTATCTTTTGCAAGGTGGCAAAAAACTTCATAGTTATTATAGTTGTACTTAGTATATGTACCAGACTGTGTATAATGATAATAAAAAGTTACTGTAGTTTTTTTATTTAAGATTTTATTTATTTATTTATTTATTTATTTATTTATTTATTTATTTAAGACGGGGAGCGGCAGAAGGAGAGGACAAGTAGACTGTGTTGAGTACAAAGCCCAACATGAGATTAAGACCTAAAGTGAAATCAAGAGTCAGCTGCTTAACCTACTGAGCCACTCAGGTGCCCCTTTACCACAGGTTTTTTAAAAGTGATTTTACTTTCTCTCAACTCATATTTCTCAAGGGAAAGTTATTCTAAAATTACTTTTCTTCTAGAGATTCTTCTAGAGGCATCAAAGTTTAGCCTTTAAATGAAAGAACACCTCTGACTAGTGGCAGTATAATCTAATCATGGCTATTAGAAGGAAATATATGACATTAGGGTTGTTTTCAACATAATCCTATTCTCTACAAAGGAATCAATTGGCACATGAGGACACATCTTTTAATATTTAATGTGGGACTTAAAACCACCTTATAAAATATAGAGTATATAAAAATTAGATCTAGTAAAATTAACTTTGAGAAATTATAGTATCATTGAATGGAAAAAATATATTAATGATAAATGTCTTTGTATCAATGAAAACTATCATTACCATAAAGTAGGTAAAACCAGGTGAAATCACACAATGGCTTGTATAAATATTCACATGTAATGTCATTTATGAACTAAAGAGCTACAAAGAAAATTAGACCTGGCCAGCTGAAGAATGTGAGGTTTTAATAAATGCATTAAAAACATTCCTTCACCTCTGTGTCAAACTTCCAAAACCCTGTGTTCTACATGAAAGCACTCTACCTCCTGCCTGAAGGTGAGGTAGACAGAATAAAAAACATGTCATTTTCCTGCATGCATATTTTGTCTTCAACTAGGTCAGAAGCATTTTTTTTTAAATTATACCTGCTTTTTTCTTTCCTTTTATGTACCCATTGCAGTAAGGCTATGCTCCATAAGTTTTCAAAACATGGTTTTTGATGATTCTCTAAAGATGCAGTGAAATACTACATTGAACTGAATGGGAGAAGCAAAGACACGTTCTTCATCCTACTTTTTGCCCTCGGTCTCAGATCCCAGATCCTGCCAATCATCACAAAGACGGCATTTCGAAAAGGCAGCAGGCTAGTCCCATTCATATCTTTAGGAAGTCACTTATCTAACATTAGCTTTGCAAACATTAGCTTTGACTCTTCTCTTTTTAGAGTTTTCATAGAGTTCAAAGGCTTCCAAGGAAGGTGTTTCTCTGTTCACCTAAAAATCATGCATTTTGCCATCATGTGTTCTTGGAGTTAAAGATCCATGCTGAGTTCTTGTGCTTTCTACTGTAACCGTAAATTGGTAAGAATCTTTGAAAGGCTCTCGGAGAATCCAAAAAAATACAAGTACAAAGTTTGGGGGGCACCTGGGTGGCTCAGGGGTGAGCGTCTGCCTTGAGCTCAGGTCGTGATCCCAGGGTCCTGGGATCGAGTCCCACATCAGGCTGCTTGTGGGGAGAGCCTGCTTCTCCCTTTGCCTATGTCTCTGCTTTTCTCTCTGTGTCTCTCATGAATAAATAAAATCTTAAAAACAAAACCAAACAATAGTGTGCAGCAAAGGGTCACTTCAGCAGGCTCATGTGTTCCAAGCCCTGAGCATTCCAGAAAAAAAGACCTGCTTGGGGAGGGCTGGTCTTGGGTGGGCTCTTGGGGCCTAACTTCTCAGTCCTTGGAAGGTCCTGCCTGACCACGGTGACTAGGTGTGTCTGCAGCCCTGGGCCATGCTGTATCAGTTTAACCAGATAGTTTATGATGACAGACAGTGTAACTTACAGTAAAGGCCTTTTTAAATTATCCTCGAGGCCTTTGGGCCCATGATCCCAGTGGTTTGACCTATTCAGAGCTGGAGAGTGAGGAGCAGGAGTCAGTGTCACATGCCTATGAGACAGGCCCTTAATGAAACCCTGCACCCCGAGGCTTGGTGAGCATCCCCGGTTGGCACCCTTCATACATGCTGTCTCTTCACTGCAGAGGGAATGAAGACAATTGGTAAGACTTCACTGGGAGAAGACATCTGGAAACTGGCCCCTGGTTTCTCCTGGTCTTCACCTTATGTACCTTTTCCCTTTGCTGATTATAATTCTGCATCCTTTTGCTGTAAGAAACCATGATCATGAGCACAACTGCTTTTCTGAGTCCTGTGAGACCTACTAGTGAACCCCCAACATGGGTATACACACCATGACAGAAGCACAGATGGAAAGATGGTTCTCCACAGTCAGGAGTGACCTGAGATCGAAGGACATGTGGGGTCTTGAATAAGAAAAAGAAAGGGACTCTCATTTCTGAGTAACTACTCATACTAGAAACAGGGCTTCATGATGTTACATTTATTATTTCATTGGGGCTTCATGGTGCCCTCTGATGTAGAAATTATTGTCTTCATTTTACGAGTGAGGAAAATATATAGATGGAAGGAAAAGATGCAATATTTCACGGTAGGTGGTTTAGACCCCAAAGTCCATGCCTCACCATCCTCAGGGCACTGAAGCATCATCCCATATGATCTGCTAAGGAAATTGTAAATACCTGCGAGATGGTATATGATAGAGTGAGGGGAAAGGAGAGCTAGGCAGGAAAAACATGCACCTCAGAATTTGACTTCACTCTATTGGCAATATGGGTATACTGAGTAAGGTGAGAGAGAGAGAGAGAGATTTGAGGTTTTGTCTTCGAAAAGTTTATGAACTGAGAAGCGTGGACATAAATGCAAAGTACAAAATAAGACAGACATAAAGGTCCCCTAATATCATGCACCCGAAAATAAGGTTTATTTATCATACATGATAGAAATAGTGTCACAAAGGCTCAAAATGGAGGCAGGGTAGCTGTGGAGATCAGAGAGCTCTTATAGGGTAAGGAACACACCATAGAGAAAGTAAAAAGCATGGATCGTATTTTTTTTTTATTTTTTTATTTTTATCTATGATAGTCATCAGAGAGAGAGAGAGAGGCAGAGACACAGGCAGAGGGAGAAGCAGGCTCCATGCACCGGGAGCCCGACGTGGGATTCGATCCCGGGTCTCCAGGATCACGCCCTGGGCCAAAGGCAGGCGCCAAACCGCTGCGCCACCCAGGGATCCCAGCATGGATTGTATTGACACAAGACAAGGGGAAAAAAAAAATACTCCAAAGAGGCAGGAAGAGCAGTTAGTGAACCCTTGCCAAGAACCAGAAACTGTGCTTGTCGCTGGCATAATGAGAAGGAAGGCTTGCTTTCTTCCCTTCGGATGCTAGGAAGCCTGTTGTGGAGAACTTTGGGGTAAACAAATCTCTTCAGTCATAGATCAGTATAAAACAACAGCTAGGGGCAGCCTGGGAGGCTCAGTGGTTTAGTGCCTGCCTTCAGCCCAGAGCCTGATCCTGGAGACCCGGGATCCAGTCCCACGTCGGGCTCCCTGCATGGAGCCTGCTTCTCTCTCTGCCTGTATCTCTGCCTCTCTCTCTCTCTGTCTCTCTCTCTCTCTTTCTCTGTCTCTCAAGAATAAATAAATAAAATCTTAAAAAAAAAAACAAGAGCTAGGACCAAAGGGCTATAAACCTGAGAAACAGGACCACCAGTTGGGCTTAGAAAGACGCAATCCTCCAAGTCTCCAACCCACCTGTCAGACACCCATTCAGGCAGGTGGCTGACTCCGACTCCTCAACTTCCTAAACCATGCTACCTTGGACACATTACCAAATCCCATACTGGCAACTTTGCCCAATTGTAAAATTAGAGATAATTTATTCACCTACTCACATAAGAAACTGGCATATCAAAGGACAATTGCTAAGTGACCAGCTGTTACTCTTATTACTCAGGAAAAGGAAGGAAATTTAAATGTGAAGGACAGTGTATGTTGCTGGGAGGGGGAAGAGTCAAAATGACACTTTGGTGACAAAACAAGGGGGCTGAGAGAAGTATCCCACTGTGAGCTCCAAATGCTTATAAGACTTACTTTGAATCTTTACTTTATGGGAAAACATGCCACAGTTTAAATGTATGCAATATGAAATTTTAAATGAGTGAAATAACTCATTTATGAACGGATCTTCACTTTTCTATAAGGTAGGCCTGTGTTTTATTTTTCACAGAGGATTGACCCTACAGGTCACACTTTGTCCTTTTTATTAAATTTACATTTTGGCATATAAGCTTTACTTTTACCTTTTTTAATTTATGGCACAAAAATCAGAAAGTCTGATTTATTTTTACTTATTATTTTACTGATTTATTATTTACTTATTCCTTCTATCATTAAAATTATCAGGATTTTGGTAATATCATAGAAGTTTTTAACTTGGATTTTTTTAATATAAAAGGAAATGACATGTAGCATCCTGGTTTACTAAATATCTCTTGGTTTAGGGTTTATTAAATATTTGCATATTATTAATATATACCATTAATCAAATGGTATAGTTATTTAGATACCTTTCTGTTTACTCTTTTGGTTCAGCAAAAACCTTAAGGTTTTCCCTTTTTCCTTTGAATCTTTCTGCATCCCTAGCCTGCCCTGTTCAAACTCTTGTTACTCCTATCTTAGCACCTGCCTGGTCCTCTGTGCTCTGTGGAAACCTCTATCACAGAAGACTGAACAAAACAACTCCTAGGCAATCTGTTGGTTCACCAATTGCTTACACTGGCACATCTTCTGTGCTAATGCTCTCCTATATAATGAGTTTTGGCCATTTTCACTAAGTAGAACCAGGAAAGGAATCCTACTCACACCCAAAATAGTGCTGTAGCTATTGATTAGATGGAGCACTGGGGATAAGTTCAGGAATGTGATGTATCCAATAATAAGGGCAAGGTCAGTTGTGGGGAGAGCTAGGGGTAGAAGAGGTTAATGGGGGGGGGGGTGGTCACCAAGAGTCTCAGCATGGGATGAGTGAATAGAGCATGAAACTTCCTGCTTCCTGGAGCCCAACCATCACCTGCCCTTTGTGGCCTAGAGCACATGGACATCTTCTAAAATCTAATTTTGGATCATCTGATCTATTCGACTTTAGGCAGAATCAGGGATGGAGAGAGCTTATTTAATGGTTCAAACGCCTCTTCCTCAAGATAAGAGAGAGAAACAACAACAACAACAAAACAAAACAAAACAAAAAAAAAAAAACACTGAATTAAGCTGGAAATGGGTTTTGAACTGGGAAAAATCTCTTTGTATCATATGGTTTTTTGAAACTTCTTGTAAAGTTGTGTGTATGCGTGTGTTTTTCTTTTCAGGGTGTTTTCTCAGTTTTTCCTCTATTTGGGGGTTGTTTAGGCAATGTGCAGATGGGGTGATGGTGTTGCAATCTGCTCTTGCCTCTTTCAAATTGCTCCACCGACTTCATTCATTCCAAGTTTCTCATGTACTTATGTCCCTGTGATGCTGCACTCAACTGGTGGTGCCTGGCAATCACTTACAGACTTGACTCCATCTCTCACCAAACTTCACATGACAGCTTTGACCACCTTCTCTCTTTTGGCAGTTTTTATTATTCTTTTTATCTATTACTTCAATATGTCCTTTAAACACATGTGTAAGTTTTTTATATATTGTGTAGCATGTGTTCCTGGCCACTTGAATTTACAGAGCAAGCTACATCATTCCACCCTGACATGGAAGTAGATGAGTCCTGGTAACATTTCTATTATGAATAGAAATGAAAAATATCAAGTTAAAATCTGTATAATTTTGGCACCCCTGCATAGATATATACTTTCTTTAGTGAAAGGCTAAGGTCAAAAATATGCCTCTGGTTCTCTAGCAAAACTATTTCTATTCCATATTCTCCCATTTTCTCTGTAAAATAAATTTTAAAATTCCACAATCCACCTACAAAAGGATAGCAGTGTATTCAAGTCCCACTGATTCTTTAATTTCAGTAGCTTGATTTCACAACCAAAGTGAAATCCACAATAAGAATTCCATTACCTTCTTCTAACTCTTATGGTACAATTTTTTTATGGTACAATTTTTTATGATTAATGAAAATAAGAACCAGTTAAAAAGTTTGATGTTCATATTGCATTGAGCAGAGGAATAGCTACATGAGAGCAAATAAGATAATTGAAAAGTCAACTACTTTATCAGTAAAATTTTTAGACAAATTAGCAATCAATATTTTGGAACTATTAAAATCAGTAACTATCAGGCTAAGAGAAGTCATATGATTGTTCCTTATCTCTATCTTGAGTCATGGCGATGCACTGAATTAATGAAAATAAAAAACAAATTGCTGATGTGTTTTACAACTCAAAGAAGAAAAGTGCTAAACATTCTGGTGAGCTGTATAGTGATTTTTGTTTCAATTTAGTACAATCCTAACTTATTAAAATGTAATAATTTTACAGGGAAATGGAGACCACTATCTGAAAAGCTAAATTCCATTCAGCAAATGTTTGCAGGTACCAACAAGAATAGCTGTTCATGTTTCTACACTCATAAACCTTAATATCTGGAGAAGAAGGAGCCAGCAACCCTTGATGCTAGTCCACAGCAGGATGAAATCAGTGCTGAGCATGTGCTGCTCTAAGTCTTCAGAGCCACAACTGTCATGCCAGTTACCAGAGCTTCCTCCACTTGAAATTCTGTGCCTGTTTCCTCACTTTAACACGAGTCATTATAAGAAAAATATGAGAATGAAATGAAACAAGATGTGAACAGGTGTCTATTTTCAGCAGTTGGTTAACTAGATATATATTTTTAAACTGCAGATACAAAACCCCTACAACTTCTGGGGAAAATAAGCACCTAATGAACATCTTTTAATGAGTGAGTGAGCTTATGGAATAGTAAGAGAGGAATCCAATATGTAGACACATAGCTATAATAATGGCTATTATCAAAAATAGAAGAATAACAAGTGTTGACTGAAGAGGTGAAGAAAAGAGAACTCTTGTGCATTATTGGTAGGAATGTAAACTGGTGCAGCTACTGTGAAAATAGTATGGAGATTCCTCAAAAATTTTTAAATAGCCATGCTATATGATCTAGCAATTCCACTACTGAGTATTTACCCACAGAAAATAAAACTCTAATCTGAAAAGATACTTGCATCCCTATGTTCATTATAGCCTTATTTACAATAGCCAAGATATGAAAGCAACCTAAGTGCCCTTCACTAGCTGAATGGATAAGGAAGATGTAACACACACACACACACACACACACACACACACACACACACTGGAATGCCAGTCAGCCACAAAAAAAGAATGGTATTTTGCCATTTTTGACAATGTGGATGGACCAAGAGGGTATTATGCTAAGTGAAACAAGTCAGAGGAAAACAAATACCATGTGATTTCATTCTGTATATGATCTAAAGAGCAAAACTAATGCACGAACGAACAAATAGAAACAGAATCATAAATACAGAAAACAAACTGGTGGTTGCTAGAAGAGAGAGGGTTGGGGTGTGGATGAAATAGACAGGATTAAGAAGGATATGCTTCTAGTTATAAAATAAATAAGGCAAGGAGAAGAAAAGTACAGCATGGGGAATATAGTCCATATTGTAATAATGTTGTATGGTGATGAATGGCAACTATACTTACCGTGGTAGTACACAGCTTTCTGTGTAGAATTGTGGAATCACTATTGTACTCCTGAAACTAATATAGCATTGTATATTGAGGCGCCTGGGTGGCTCAGTTGGTTAAGCATCTGCCTTTTGCTCAGGTCATGATCCTGGGGTCCTGGGATGAGCCCTAGTTGGGAATTCCTGCTCAGTGGGGAGTCTTCTCCTCCCTTTGCCTCTGCCCCTTCCTCTGTTTGTTCTCTCTTTCTCTCTCTCTCTCTCTCTCTCTCTCTCTGTCAAATCAATACAGAAAATCCTTTAAAAATTTTCATGTCAACTACACTTCAGTAAAAAGAAAGAAAGCACTGAGGAATGTATAGCAGTGTTGAATAATTATATTGCACATCTGAAACCAAAATAGCACTGTATGTTTACTTAAATTTAAAAAAAAACAAGAAAGAAAGGGAGAGAGGGAAGGAAGGAGGGAAGAATGAAGGAGGGATGAGATAGGAGCAAAGCACTTTGGAAATAAAGAAGAGGGAAAATACAGAGAGAGAAAATCATTATTTTAGAGGTATATTTGCATGGCATAAGGTCAAAATGCACCTAGTAACATACACAATTAGCAACTGAAGTTAATCTTTGATGATTCTTTAATAAATACACAGAAGTATGATTATAGCTAATAGTACATAAAAGATGGTATGTTTTGTTGAATTTTGAGCACAGTTCCTCAGTACAATTTTTACCAAAAAATATGACCTTGATTTCTCCCAAAGCTCTAAGTTCTTACTTTCACAGATATACTGATTTTTTTAATGTGATTTAAAAATCTCAGTATTTGAAAAACACAGTGATAACAAAGTGTTAATAAGTTCTACTTTAGAATATATATTATCTTACAACCCAGCTACATTTAGTCTTTAAATATATCCTTGGACCGAGAGATAAAAGATTGTATTGTTTATAGATGATCAGGCTCACAGATCATGTTTCAAGCTATATATTTTAAACTTACAAAACAGGCACATGATTTCTGTAAGTCTAACCATAGTAACAAGAAATTCAAAATTACATACTACAGATGTAAAGTGCATTCTTATAGTCAAGATATATTTATGGCATATTTCTTAGAGCATATAAATCAATATCTATGGCTATTTTGGATCTCATAGTAATTATCTTGTAGTAATTATTAAAAAACAAATTATTTTAAAACATGCTGGAATGATTAATTCTTAGCTGGAAGGGTCTAATGAACCCTATCTCAACTTATTTCTATTTTTTTTGCATATACTTATTATTTTGCATATACTTTATTGTTAAGGTACTTATTAAAATACTAAGTATTTTGCATATACTTATTACAGCTATTTCTTTTTTATTGAGGTATAATTGACATAATTTAATATTAGTTTCAGGCATATTGCAAAGTGATCACTAGAGTATATATAGCTAACATTCATCACCATAGTCACAAAATTAGTTTCTTGTGATGAGAACTTTTAAGATCTACTCAGCAAATTTCATGTGTGCAATACCATATTATTAACAATAGTTAATTATTTCTTAACTTACTTCTTTACTGATTGACAGTTCAGGTAAGTAGTATAGGAAAGTTTTGAGTTTTCTTTCTTTTTTTAAAGATTTTATCTATTTATTTGAGACAGAGACAGACAGAGAGAGAGAGAGAGAGATTGAGAGAGAGAGAGAGGCAGAGACACAGGCAGAGGGAGAAGCAGGCTCCATGCAGCGGGAGCCCGACGTGGGACTGGATCCCGGGTCTCCAGGATCACTTTAGGTGAAGGTGGCGCTAAACCGCTAAGCCACTGGGGCTGCCCAAGTTTTGAGTTTTCAATGCTTTAGGTCAATTATTTAAACATACTCATTTTCAAAAGGAAAATGAAACTCTCAAGCAGATAGAAAAGCAAAAAGGCTTTACTGGGATGGAGAAGGTCATAAATATTTGTTAGTAGTAATATGCTATAATATATAATAGTAATATGCTCAGGGAAGTCAGGACATTTTCTTACACTGCTCAGTCATAACCTGTTATGAATAAAACAGAAGTTTATTATACCAAAAATTTCTTTTCTAGAAGCTATCCTTTAGTAATATTTTTATATATGCACATGTATATACATATGCTATATATTCAACTGTGTCCCCCTCAAAAATCTATATGTTGAAGCCCTAACCCCTAATGTGATGGTATACAGAGATGGGGCCTCTGGAAGGCAATTAGGTTTGGATGAGGCCATAGGGTGGTGTCCTCATGTGAGATTAGTGTCCTTAGAAGAACAGACAAGAGTGCTCCCCCTCTCTTTCTCTCTCTCTGTTTCTGCCTCTGCTCTCTCTCTCTCCCTCATCATAGGAAGACACAGCAAGAAGCAGCAGTCTGTAAGCCAGGAAGATGATCTTCAGAATCAAATCTGTCAGCACCTTTATCTCCCAGCCTCCAGAACTGTGAGAGATAAATGTCTCTTGTCTAAGTCCTCCAGTCTATGATATTTCAATATAGCAGCCTAGGCTGACTAAGACAATGTACAAAAACGTTTATTGAAGACTTAGTTCTAAAACTGAGGAAACTGGAAAAACCTAAAAGCCCCTTAACGATCCATTGTGAAATGAATTATTTTACGTACATATCACAGAATATAATGTGGCCATGAAAAATAGAAAGATGAATCTATATGAACATGAAATACTGTTTTTAAAGATTTACTTGAAAGAAAGAGAGAGAGTGAGTGGGGGGAGGAGCAGAGGGAGAGTATCTTTAAGTGAACTGCCCACTGAGCATGGAGTCCCACTTGGGGCTCAGTCATACAACACATAAGATCACGACCTGAGCCGAAACCAAGATTCGGACACTCAACTGACTGAGCCACCCAGGTGCTCCACCCTGCCCATGAAATATTTTTATTAAAAATATTTTATATAATTAGGTTACTTATAAGGCATATATATGTACACAGATATTTATACATCACAAAAGATAACATTAAATTATTAATAACAGTTATTCTGAGTAATCTGAGGGACAACTTTGACTCTATATTTTCTACGTTTTTATATCAACTGAGTGTTTGCAGAGTACATATCGCTTTTGCAATTTGAAATGAAGATGAAAATAAACAGTTTATGACTGAGAAGGAACAATGATTCACAGAGCCAGGAAATGAAGCATGGTAGATGATGGCATTTTGACATTAAGCCACTCTTATGCAAATCTTGCTGATAAAGCTATCCATCCTACCTGGAGATACTGAGAGACAAACCCATGGCTCTCTGGAACTGGTTCTATCCAGAAAGATGGAAGAAAAAATTCTCCTCAGAAAGCCAGGAGGCTCTAGATTGTTCAAGAGGAGAGCAGAAAAGCTGAAGCCCAGGAGACAGACATGGTGATGGATTGCAGCTCTGCACTCTACATACAAATGCAGCTCCTCTACTGAATACAGGAGAAAGATACCACTCTTCTGGTTTGCATACGGCATTTTGATTCCATACATATGTGTTCATTACCACAAAAAAGATCAAATGCCTGATCTTCTCGACAACGGGTTTATTGGGGATTCTTTAGATAAATAAGAATTTACTCTTCAAATCAGTGTTTTTATTTTTTTAATTTTTATTTATTTATGATAGTCACAGAGAGAGAGAGAGAGAGAGAGAGAGAGAGAGGCAGAGACATAGGCAGAGGGAGAAGCAGGCTCCATGCACCGGGAGCCTGACGTGGGATTCGATCCCGGGTCTCCAGGATCGCGCCCTGGGCCAAAGGCAGGCGCCAAACCGCTGCACCACCCAGGGATCCCCAAATCAGTGTTTTTAAAGGTGTCCTTGAAAAGGCAAGTGATAAAGTAATGAAAACAAGTATAATTACAACTTTGTTTTATTTTGGAAACTGCTAAAGAAATTCTCAGGAAATTTATTGTCTCTTTCAGTTCAATTTAGTGGACACAATAAAATTAGAAAATAACAGACTTTGAGGGAGAAATTATTTCCTCACAGGAGCTCTTTACTGAGGATGAACAATGTTCTGTAGAAGCTCACAGAGAAGCACCCATAGCCTTCATCCAGTGCAAAAATACAGTTCTCCCCTTTATTCTTTTTAATAGACAAAGAAGTAGAAATGCATGTAGGACTAACAGGGAAAGCGGCCCAAAACCCTATAAATTGCTGGTCCAGGACTCCTCTGGGGACATGCACATTGGAAAGAGGAGATTCTAGGTCTACAGGCAACCCCATTCTTTTCGGAGACAAATTAGCACTCAGCCCACACATTGATTTTGTGAAAGAAATACCTATTTCAAAAAGGAAGTCTTTTAGGATTAATACAATTACTTTTGGGAGTGGCATCCTCAAGTGACAAAGGAAGTCCTGTCCTTGTAGGCAACAAGCCTCTTGATAACTGAGTTGACATTTTATGGACACAAATGATCTATCCTGAGCTCTGAATTTTGAAATAAGGACCGCTCATCAAAGAGTGATTATAAAAGGTCAGCTATTCTGACCTATTCAGTTATGTGATAGAGAATAAAAAGCTGTAACACAAGTTGAAAATATCTGACATCCCCCACCACCTATTTGACCACATCCCTCATGCATAAAATTATGTAAGAGAAAAATAAGACAAAATAAACTAAATTAAATTTTGGCTGCAAAAGTATATTACTGTCTTTAAAAATATTGATACTAGGCATCCCTGGTGGCTCAGCAGTTTGGCACCTGCCTTTGGCCCAGGGTGCGATCCTGGAGTCCCGGGATCGAGTCCCACGTCGGGCTCCCAGCATGGAGCCTGCTTCTCCCTCCTCCTGTGTCTCTGCCTCTCTCTCTCTCTCTCTCTCTCTCTCTCTCTCTCTCTATGTCTATCATAAATAAATAAATAAATAAATAAATAAATAAATAAATAAATCTTTAAAAAATATTGATACTATTGAATTAATTTTTAGTATATTGTAAGAAAATTGATGATCATTCTGAGTAAGAACTTGAAATTATTTCTTTGATATTTGGACAGAATAATCCCATCCAAAACATTTAATCCTTCATATGGCAGTGACTAAAGTTATCTATAAACTTTTGGTCATTTGGTTAATTCGGTTTAAAACTACATTTCACTTCAGGCACATGGAGTTGGGATTTTTGCATCCAGTCTCATCCGGGTATGATCACAGATTTATGTTAGAATCCCTAAATGGACTCACCTGGTAAAAATTATCTGGCAGCAGAGACAACCACAGAGATCCTCTGCTGAGTCAATTAATACAAGTGTTCCTGTAATGAGCCAAGAGGTATTTAGAAACTCAGGGATCAATTAATTTGTAAGTCAACAAACAATTTAGGAGAGTAACTAGAGTGTTTAAATGGACATTAATTCCTTTAAAAACACAAATCATATTGATGTGACCTTATAAAGTGTTTTCATGTGATACCTGAAGCTCTCAGGAATGGCATTTGTAGTTAGGGAAACTGAGTTAATAAGCAAATCCAAGTCAAATGAAAACCATCTGTGTCTTCTATTTCAATTTCTAACACACACACACGCACGCACACACACATACACACATGAATGCACACGCACAGTTAAATCTTCAATTAACTACCAAGAATTGAGACCTCAAGTCATCCCATAGTTTAATGACCAGGACCAAGATGAAGGCCTTCTACATCAACTGCCTTTATTATTTGTTCCAGCAAATTCTTTCTCAAGGAGATAAAGCTATATATATATAAACCTGTAAATAACTTCATTGTATGCTTCAAGAACTTTCCCCAAACCACCAAACTGCCCAAATAGAATCCTTCTCTATTTAAACCACTGTTCATTTGTAAATCCTGGCTTCAAGACACTTGCCTTTTTGGGTCTACCAGTCCTAAATTACAGTATCATGGCCTTGACTCAATCTCAATCAGATCCCTGCAATGAAAGACTCATTTTAAATCCTTTGAGTCCAGATCTCAAAAGCTCATCAATACCTGTCCATGGGTCTCTCTTCTGAAGCCACTAAAAGACTCTGTCATGCCTTGTCCTACAGTGAAGGTAATGAAAGAAACTTGGCTTGGTCAACATGTTAGTCCAGTGGTTAACCATGATGGTCCCAATGTTCTCCTCCATGAGATGAAGACACAAACACAAGCTTCCTCCTGGTTCTAGGCCTCTGAACTTCTGTTTCCTAGAGCACTCTTTTTTTAAACTTGTAAATATTACAAGTTTTATCCTTTTGAGCTGTAAATCATTGTAAAGCCTCTTGCCACTTCTACAAACCAGGAGTGTCTTCCTGAGAACCTGGGAGCCATCCCCTTGAAATGTAGACTTCAGAGGAGATAGTGTGCCATCTCCTGGTCTCTGTGGTGGGAGAGGGACCTCTCTTCTGCAGGTGCATAACTAGAAGTGGTAACAGTACCTCCTATCATGAAAAATTGACTTTTTTAGGGAAAAGGAGTAAAAACAATCAGCACACTCAGACAGTCAACAATCCCATTCCATACTTAGTTTTGACATAGTGGATTTAGATGGGATGCTGGCTTCTCTTCTTATTACAGCAGCCTTGAATAAATTCATGCTGGCTTTTTTAACCTTAACAGGTACGATTTTTGTTTTGGCATAGTCTTTCAAGTATTTGGTGGTCAAAGCTAATTTTCTCACATGAAAATATACATTTTTAATGCACGACTCAAACATGGTTGGGTTTAATGCAAATGCTTTTTATTTCTAGTTGGACCTCATTTTCTTTTCTTCAGGGAATTCAACAAAATCTAATCAATTCTGCAATTTCATAAATGCATACTTAGAACTTATATAAAACACACATACTTCCAATGAAATTATTTTACAAATGTAATATAAAGCATCACAGTAAAGCACACATATGTGGGCTTATAGGTAATAATATATGCCATTATTTGTTGAATATTTAATAAGTAATGGGCATCACAAAAATCTCCCTGTTATATAAGTATCCTATACAGCTGCATTAAATAGTAAAAATATGCATTTGATTAATCTATAGGATCTTTAGAAACAAATGTGCTTGTTCCAAATGCTAAGATGAAATAATTTCTAACTTTTCATAAAAGTTGCATTTCAAACTTTTCTCTAGAGTTTCATCATGCAGAGTACTTGGCAAACCAGGAGAATTAAAAATTCTTCACATCAAAGTTACTTTTTTATTCAAATGGGTTTCTGAGTGCCAAAGGAATTGTTCACACTGTCAGTTCCAGCCTTCCTTCCATAGAAGATGCTATTCATGTGGGTCCCTTAAACCAAGTAAGGACCAGCCACCCCACTTTGGGTCCATTTCTTCCTTCCCTGCCCAGGCATCTTAAACATTTGACTGTGAAAAGTGGCAATGCAAAATCCTCGAGATGCCCAATGTATAATCAGGATCTGCCTTTGGGAATTTCAAAACTCCTGACATCAGAACAACTGGCTTCTTATGAATAATTTTTCATCCTAATATCCCTGCCTTGTTTTAGTTTTATACTCACATTAAAGAAATACGAAGAGTATATTCATCTCCTGTATCACAAAGAACTTTGATTATTTTAACATATCTGTCAAAGGAGACTCATCCTAATTCTGCCCTCCTCCACACCAGCTTCTTAAATAGTTACATTTGTCCCTGACATATATTCTACACGTATCCATTTTCACCATTGTGGCGTTTTGCTCTTTGGTGACTAGAATTATTAAATAATTAATTTCTAAACTGAATTTGAGTGCTAGATGAGGTTTTTTTGTGAGATCTGCTCTAGGGGAAAGAATTGGAAAGAGGGGTAGAGAACACTTACTAATTAAATAATATCAAGGAGGATATGATGCTCATACCAGTGTCAATCTGTTGTAAAATGATTATTTCAGACATGTGAAGTGAGACCATCATGTATTTGAAAATTGCCAGTAACTTTATTTAAATCAAAGTGGATTTTTTAAGAAAATAAATATTGTGGAAGAACTTAAATCATTTCTGGAAAGTTATACACAATTATTTCCACTCAATTTCTGCCCCCTCCCAGCCTCCTGACCCACCTTTTGTCACTCTGTTTTACTTTCCTGAGAAGTGCTGTGACACCGAGTATGAGATTAAAGCTCTAGAAGATGAGCCATTTACAGAATTTCTGGCTTGAAGGACAGCAGGAAGAGTGTGTGTGTGTGTGTGTGTGTGTGTGTGTGTGTGTGTGTGTGTGCGTGTATGTGTATGTGTTTCAAAAAGTCAATTTTCAGGATCCCTGGGTGGCTCAGCGGTTTGGCGCCTGCCTTCAGCCCAAGGCGTGATCCTGGAGTCCCAGGATCGAGTCCCACATCGGGCTCCCTGCGGGGAGCCTGCCTCTGTCTCTGCCTCTCTCTCTCTCTCTCTCTCTGTATCTCTCATGAATAAATAAATAAAAAATTTTTAAAAAGGATCAATTTTCATAAAGAACCCAAAACAGTAGTGGATGGAGGGGATTACTTTACTCATAATGTAGAGGTGAAAAAGACAAATCAGGTCATTGAGAGCTAACTTCTTTTACCACTCTTAATGTTGGTATCATTTCACTTCACAGCAAGGCTGGCAAAGCTTGGGGCGTGGGGGTTGAGGTGGTAGGGGGGTGCAGTGGAGGGGTCAAGGACAAGGGGCTAGTGAGGCGGAGCTGGAGTTCAAACTGTCAGCTAGGGATGGATACCCGGGTGGCTTAGCGGTTGAGCATGTGCCTTCGGCTCAGATCGTGATCCGGGGACCGGGATCAAGGCCCGCATCGGGCTCCCTGCATGCACCCTGCTTCTCCCTCTGCCTGTGTCTCTGTCTCTTTCTCTCTCTCTGTCTCTCATGAATAAATAAATAAAATATATTTTTTAAAAAATTGGCTGCTGACCTCAGAGACACTCTCTTCGTAACACTAAGTTTGCCTCTCTAGAGGTTAAGCTTACTTATTTACTAGGTAATTCATTAGCTAAGTTGTTCATTAGCTAAATCATCCTAGCATATCTGCCTTGCAGATATTCTGACTCAAATCTGTTCTTCAGAAAGATTCTAAATTGTGCCATGTCGTGGTTCTTTGGGGAGTCTGTAAAACAGTAACACCTGTTTATACTGCAGCCCTACTGTATTTTTTTTGTTCTGGCCTGAAATGAAGTATGTTAGAAGCTGATCAGCAGCAGTTATACAAGTTAAGGTAAACCCCAGGGCAGCCGGGGTGGTTCAGGGGTTTAACGCCGCCTTCAGCCCAGGGGATGATCCCGGAGATCCAGGATCGAGTCCCACATCGGGCCCCCTGCATGGAGCCTACTTCTGTCTTTGCCTCTGTCTTTGCCTGTGTCTCTGCCTCTCTCTCTCTGTGTCTCTCATGAATAAATAAATAAAATTAAAAAAAAAAAAAGAGGTGAACTCCAGAGCTGTAAGTATTCACTAAATATAGGATTGCCATTGAACCTCTAATTTTATTTTTTTTAAAAGATTTTATTTATTTATTCATGAGAGACACAGAGACAGGCAGAGACACAGGCAGAGAGAGAAGCAGGCCCCATGTCGGGAGCCCGATGCGGGACTCGGTCCTGGGACTCCAGGCTCATGCCCTGGGCCGAAGGGAGGTGCTCAACCGCTGAGCCACCCAGGCATCCCAAATCTCTAATTTTAAACAAAATGTACTGATGAAGGTCTTCCAATATCCTTTGGTTAATATATCTACTAATTGTTCTGTTTTATTCAAAATATTCTAAACAGAGAGTGAAAACATTTTGATCCTTTGGTACTGAAGTAACCCTTTTGATGTTCCTTTGACCAAGACCTGAACATGTCGATTCTTCTGAGCAACCAAGGAGGTTCTGCGGCAGCATTTGCTTCTTTGAGCCTGAAGATCTTCTCCTCTATTAACTACATTTAAGCTGATCTGACAAACATATAACCGCTGGATTGATTGCTAAGAGTTTGATTAGCACAATTAGACAGCAATTGCATTATAATGCTTAGGGATTACGAGAAAGTCACTGAAGGAAAGTGTTCATTTCACACAGTTAAATGGATTTCCTATCATGACATTTCTCTCCAGGAGTGGAAATTGCCCATACATAAAATTTCTAATAAATAAAATGCTATCTTTGTCACAATGGTATATCTGAAATGATTTCACAGCACATAAATCTTTCTCGCTTTCCTTTCAAACACTCGTGGAAAAAGAAAACCTAGTGATATTTTCTTTTCTATTAGAAAGAGCTTATTATGTGAAAGCAATCATACTGAACTAACAATTGTTTATTTTACTTCTCCTGGAAGCATGTAAACAGATACACTAAGCTTGACTTTTTTGTTTGTAGTTCACCTAAAAACTGTCTGTTAAGGGCCTGTTATGAAAGATACTGCTTGGGTGGGCAATGCATGAAAAAGAATCCTGTCTCCAGTGGAAGGGTTGTGGGTGAGGAAATGCTAGTGAATACCTGAGGGGGAGAATGTGCAAGGTTCTATGGGACTCAGTGGAAGGATTGTGTGGGTCTAATTAGCAGCATAAGCAATGCTTGTCAAAGATGACGTTTGACGGTGCCAAGAGGATCAGAAGTGTTGACAGGAGTCCTCTGCTCTGTGACACTAATTTTTAAGTGGTGCTAGCTGATCAATAATAGAAATACCAGGAGCTTTAGTGAAAAAAAAAGACCGTTGACTTAGGCCATATAGAAAGTGTTCTATTAGTGTTCTATTATCTGTATTTCTACCATCTGCCTGAAACTGATGATTTCAGCATGGTGGTTAATTTTATATGTCAGTTTGGCTAGGTTCAGGTGTCCAGATAGTTGAGTTCAACACAAGCCTACATGTTGCTGTGAACGTATTTCTTATATGACATTAACACTGGAACCCACAGATATTAGAAAAAGCAGGTGACCCTCCATAATATGGGTGGGCCTTGTTCAATCAATTGAAGGTCTTAAGAAAAAAAAGACTGGGGTACCCCAAAGGAGAGGGAATTATGCTAGCAGAATTTTACCCACAGAGTCAAGATGGCAATATCAACTCTTCCTTGGTTTCCAGCCTGCCTCCTGCCCTGCAGATTTTGGACTTGCAGGGCAAACAATTTTGTGAGCCAATTCCATATATACATAGTGACAGACACACATACTTTACTGGTTCTTCCTCTAGAGAACCCTAAAACAGTCAGGGACTCCAATGAAGACATCACTTTTCAACAAAAGAAGGCCTGTAATATCCTTCTACATCTACAGCAGAGCACAGAACTTAAGAATAGGACAGACAGCATCCAAATAAGGAGAAGGGGATGGAAAAAAAGGGGAGAGACTGCAGCAAGTTTCACTTTAAGTGGGGGGGGGCACATTTTTGCAGCACATAGGAGAAATAAACAGAGCTTTTAAGCAGAATAATTAAGAAAACTTTACACAAGATCAATTTGCAGCAAGAGTGTAGGAATCGGCCTGGAATAATTGTCTTGGGAAAGCAAAGATGCATTGGAACCGCTCCACACGGCAGATGGAGAGTGGTCTACCTGGGAGAGAAACTTCCGGCCTCAGACAGGCAGGGAGAAAACAGACATGAACAAGACCAACCCCACAGCAGTTCCCTGGCCATGGTGCCAAAGTTCAGTACTGAGAGTAATTGAAAAATAGAAGTCACCATGTCCTGCTGCTCCCTCCCCCGACAATTAATACCCTGCCATCCTCCTGGCTGCAGCTTCATGCAACTCTCTGCCCTGCCAGGACCACATGACCCAGCAGTGCTTAGTGTGGGGGTTTTACATCTATTGGTGGGATATTCGGTTTAGTGTCTGCCTCCCAAACGGCACGTGGGCTCCATACAGAAATATGCCACACTGATTCCGTGTTTTTGTTCACCAAGTGTCATGGCAGCACAAGCAAACATTCTCAGGACCTACCAGTGAATGAGGGCATGAATGCACATGTTTCTGTATATGTTATGTATATTACTGAATGCTTTGGCTAACAGATAAAATATAAATCCCATCCCATGTCCCAAATTACTTTGATTCTGAGACAACTTTACCCATTTCTAGAATCTGGTTGTGTAATAAAGTCAATAGCTTATCATATTTTAATTGCCTGTTTTTTTTCATGGTCAGCTACTGGACAGCATATTTGATTTGATGATATGCAGTGTACATTTAAGTCTTCTTCTAATCAGATTTCCACCTGTGACATAGAGAAATCTGATTTATTAAAGCAACTAAGGCAGCAATAAGTAAAGGATATTTTTTTAAAGATTTTATTTATTTATTCATGAGAGACAGAGAGAGAGAGGCAGAGACACAGGCAAGGGAGAAGCAGGCTCCATGCAGGGAGCCCAACATGGGACTCGATCCCAGGTCCCCAGGATCACACCCTGGGCTGAAGGTGGTGCTAAACCGCTGAGCCACCTGGGGCTGCCCTGTAAAGGATATTTCTTACCCAGACACAAATATAGGCCTTTCCAAGGAGAAAACCATAAGACAAAGTAGACTTCAGATTACTTCAGGACTTGCATGATTTTTTAAACCATGCAAATTTTATTCAGAGAGCTTTGAACCAATCATTATTATGATATTAGATAAGAATTAGATTACACGGAAAGGGATTAGAGCATCAACTTGGAACCCAATTTTTTAGAAGATTTTATTTATTTGAGAAAGAGAGAGAGCAGGAGTGAGGGGAGGGGCAGAGGAAAAGAGAGGGGACCGAGAAGCAGACTCTGTACTAAGTGAGGAGCCCAATTCGGGGCTTGATCTCATGACCCTGAGATCATGACCTGAGCCAAAATCAAGAGCCTGACACTTAACCTCCTCAGCCACCAAGGCACCCCTGGAACCTAATTTTTAAACTCTTAAGCTAGTTACATCACAACACTGTAGCACTCACAAGGACTGCAGTTTTATAAATATAAATATATTACACAAACATACAGTTAAAACATCTTTGGAGTTTAGAAAAATATTTTTAAATTATATATATGTATATATAATATATGTTTAAAGTACATATATAAAATCTTGTAAGAGTCTCAAAAAAATCAAAGGAATAGCTATTGGTTTATTATTATTATTATTACTAGTCCCTCTGTTCACAATTTTAAAGGTTAAATGTTTTACCCATAGTCCCCTAGCAAGTAAATGGAAAAGCCAATATTCAATGCAAATTTCCTAAGTCCAAAAATCTCATTTTTTCCCTCAAATCACTATAACACAATGCAGAAAGCCAAAAAAAGAATGAGAAATTCATCATTCATTACAGCTCGCTGACAGTAAAAAGGTAATTGAAATAAAGAAATATGTGTCCAATATCCCTATATATTACAGTACTTCTAGAAAAAGAGAATTATTCATTTTTCCTGAATATTATATATTCAAAATCGAATTGAACTAGTTTTGTGTCCAATTATGACTCTCTTGCTTTATAAACACTTTCTGGAAAATTACTTTGGGGAATGGTCATATTTTCAATCACAAGAACACATTAGATGTCTGAACTTTAAATTATTCTTCAGTATTTTGAAATCCCCACAAGACCTTGGCAAGGAGAACTAGGTTAGCAGGGGCAGAGCGTTCAGTCTGGACTTGGAGGGACCTTCTTCTTGCTCCTTCTCTTTCCTTCTCCCTCATCGAGGTTAAATGAAGAACAAGCAAGGCTCTAACAGGGCTTCTTACTACTCATCTATGGATTCTCTGTGCCAGCCAATCAATACTTGTGAAATGAATGCCCAAAGGAATAAATGTTTCCAGTCTATTCGCAGCTGTGGTTAACGTCCTGCATGCAGGCAATGCGGCCTGCCTAGGAGGCGTTGGGCAAAGGTGAGTAGAGAAGAAATACATGAGGCATTCTGATATCTGCACATGTTTATATATATGATATGTATATAATCAGCATACTGAATGCTTTGGCTAACAGATAATATAAATAATATATAATATAACATAAATATAAATATAAATAATATAAATAATATAATATAAATCCCATCCCATGTCCCAAATTTCTTTGATTCTGAAACAACTTTACAGAATGTGTGAGGCATTCTGGTATCTGCACTGACTTCTAAACAGAAGAAGGTACCATGAGTCCTGCTCTCCTAGGAGCAGCAGGCAGTCCTTATTTTTTGAATCAGAACTCTGCGGATGTGTAAGCAGAGACAGTCCGCAAAGAACCTGGAGTTCATAGCCATGATGATACATTTCTCCTTTGAAGCTTCTTGGAGGGATCACGGTTGTGGAGTGTTTGTCTCTAGAGTTTTCCCAGCGATCAAAGTACTTGACCAGTGGAACGTGATAGTATATCAATTTCTGCTCCAGTTTCTACCCACCCAGGACTCACCAGCCTCATAAATGCTAGTTAACATGCACAGGACTTGAAATGGATCTTCCTTCTCAGCACATCTCAATGGGCAGCTATGATAGTCACAATAAGGAAGTAGGGCTTCAAGGGTAATAATGACATATTATGAAGACTTCACAAGTTGTGTCTGTGCTCCTCTTGGAGATGACGGCGGTGCCTTTCAACGTTGCCTCTCTCAGTGATTGCTAATTAGTAAAAATTAATTAGACCCTTTACTGGCACTTGTGTTAGAGCTGCGGCAGGCTTAGTACTTGGACCCCATTAGTCCCTTCCACATTTCCCAACATTCTAAAGCTCCAGACATCTGCAGTGACAGCAGTCCTCAGGTTCCGTAAACTCAATCCACCAGCGCGAAGCAGCTCATTGCAGGGCAGACTTCTGAGTGAATATCATTACCTTGTAAACAAGTGCTCTACCTTCCTCCCTATTAAGGCAGTGCATTTCCCACATCTCATTTCCTTCACACATTCAGTGATGACGCTGTGAATACTTCAGGGACCGAGCTGCTAGGGGGGCAGGCAGAGGTTGGTTCTCAGTGGCTTCTAAACGGCGGGTATGCAGCAGAGAGTCAAGTCTGAGAGAATTTCCAGTAACTATTTACTGAATGCACAAACGAACAATTGCTTGGAGAGAAAAATAGATGCATCCTCTCACAGCTCCTGGAAACTGTCTTGTGTGATGTTTACCTAAAATTTGATGGAAGTCCAAAACCTTTACTGTACTTTCAGGGTCTTTGGTTGTGGCTCCTCTTCTCAGATCCCAAAACAGTGTGCTCCTCTCCAGGGTAGGATGGGGGGATCCTTGCATGTGCACATGGCCTAACCCAGCCCCCCATCACCTCTTATTGTTCCCTCCAATATACCTACATCCTTGAGGACACACTCCTGAATCCCTAGACCACAACAGGTTTCCCTGTTATCTATGCTCAAAGCACTGAAGATGGTTATGATTCTCTATGAATCTGTGAAATCACTTGTCTAACCTATGTATACCCTCTTTTACCTCCCACACTGCCAAATGCTGCAGCTCCCATGGTTTCATTCCCCAGTGTGTCTCTAGAAGGTCACTCAGTGTCAGGCAAAGGTTTCAATATCCAGAACATGTATTCATTGTTTATCTTGACCAAAATTGCACATGTGCAGGATGACTCTCTCTCTGCTCCATGGGTATTAAGGGGAGCTGAGCTCAGTGGACAGGTGGACCTTTCCACTAGGCCTTGATCTTATACGCACCAGTTAACTAGATGCATCTCGTGATGAGAAACTGCTGAAGAGAAAAAAAGCAAAGCTGGGTCTGGAGTTGTTAAGCCACAGATGAAAGGTAATAGGAGCAGACAGCAATTATGAGGTGAAAGATTATGAGAGGAATTTCCAGTAGATGTACAGTCTCCCTCCATCCTCATGTCTCTAAGAGCAGAGGACAGGCCCAAGGGAGAGAAAAGTTGTTCCTATGTTTGAGATGCTTCCCAGTCTTGTGTGGGCAAGTGGCCTCACTAGCTGGTGACCCACGGAGAGCTGCCCAAAGGTGGCAGGGAAGGTATGCACAGAGGAGTGTTCCTTTCAAATCTCTCATGCCCTCTTTCCAATTTGAATTTTCCTAGGGAGGGAACAAGAAAATGAATGTAGTATTTCCTTCTTCCCTCTCATTCCCTCCTTTTCTCATAAAATATTTCCACTAGTCTTTGGAGACCCCAAGGGGTCAGCTTTTTTTGATCATGTTTTCATAGAGGTAATACTTTTGAGAAATACTATAACTGTCTGAAGAGTAAAATCGACACTAAGGGTGTAAAAAAATATATATCCATAAAGATACTAAATCCTCATTTTATAAAGCCATTTAGCAATGTACAAGGAGAGCTAGCTCTTCTTATATATAAAACAGAAAGTGATGTGGATGCAGAACAGTAACTCCTTGGATGTAGTTAAGCCTGTTGTGTCTGGAAAATGGTCTGAGGTAACAGGTGTTGACGGACCACTGGTTATTTTCACACACAATGTCATAGGAAGTGAGTTAGGACTTAGGAAGTGAGTTTCCAAGTATGTGGATACGTCTTATCCTTTCGGACACTGACTTTATTGTTGATGAGGTGCTTAAAAATAAACAGGGGGCCTTTGTGAAAACATCAGTTGTTTATGATCAGCAGTATGAAACCTTCAGCATGCGCTGATTCGGCACACATTTACACCATGTGGCAGATCCACAGGGTTGGAAATGTATATCCATTTGCTGGTAAGCTCCATGTAACATTTTATGATTTTTCCACAAACTGTCACATTTTTAAAAAGAGTACCATTATTTATATGGGCATCACTCTCTTGGGGTTTACTTTTCAGGTTTATTATGTAAGAACTCATTGCAGCCTGTCAAAATGGTAAATGGTAATATAATGTACCTGAGACACTAATAAAAAAGCTAATTAATCCAAATCATCTCCTGCATATTCTGCAGAGAAACCTTGCAGAATTGCCTACACCCCTAATTTTCCAGGAATAAGGACACCTGTGCACCTACCCCTACTTACTGTTTTACCTCAATAAAATTAAACCACGCATCTTAACATACTCAACTTAAAAAGGCATAAGAGTGAAGGCCTTATGAGTCTAGCAAGACAGTGGATTATAGTTGAAGACATTTGTTTTAAAAATAAAGGCAAAAAGAAATTGTGGCAGAGACCATGTCCTGATTCACTTCATAGCAAAGTGGAACGCCTAACAAATACAGAACCAAATGACAGGATATTTTGTACAGTGCAGGTGGTAAACCAGGACTTGGGACTGCAAGCACTTACAAAGCCTTGAAGAACCCCTTTAGGGTCACATGCGAGTGATTTTGTTGGTCATAAACGATGACAGACATGGCACTAGGTGATTGATTCCAGGTCTGAAACAGAAAGGGAAAAGTGAATGATACCTACAAGAAGACAAGGTTTCCAGAAGAGTCTAGAATCTGCATTTGTAGTTGAATAGATAGCTTTGGAGGGTCAGGGTGCCCTGCCATGTGAGTAAGGGGGAGTGGAAGACCAGCCACCTGGACTGTGCCCACCAGAAGCGCATCCTCGATCCACAGTCCAAAAGGTGCCATGGGAACTAGGGCAGCCCTAGCTTTCTACCCTTGCAAAGACTAAATTAAGGATGCAAGAGGAGAAGGCAGAAATGATCACTGGAATGTGAAAGCCATAAAAATAACCACATCAGAAATGCTGCTAACAAAACTTGCCTGGCTCCCATTCACCCCGTATGTGATTCCTGGTTACCTGATACACACTCCCACTCACTCCTGCCCCCCCAAACACACGTGCTCTCCTTATAACACCCCACAAGTTTGGAGTAAACATGAATGGAGACTTACAGAGCACATTTAATTCATTCTTACAAAGATTGCATAGAAAGGGGAAAAAAAAGAGGAAAAAACCTGAAGATAACAGATAAAATGAGCCAAAGTGAAAACATGGTAGGATCCGTCATTGTAAATGATAAAATAATTATAATATGGAATATGTAATTATTTTATAATCATAATTCTATTATCGCCAGTGTTATCATCCTGATAAACGATGTCTGCGTGCATGTACCCATCAGGGCACTCTGCCCGGCTCCAAATGTATTTTGGCCTCATTTCTACAGGCCTGGCTTAAACGTACCCTGACTTGGAGGATTGATGCATCAGAAATAGTCCCAGATTGATGGTCTAAAAACTGAAATACCTACTCTTGCTTTCACAGGTCTTCTTGTGCTCTTCTCTGAGCCATGGCCTCCCTATATTTCTCATTCTGTAAAACCTCATTTTGTGAAGTGTCCGTCACAGAAGCCTCTGCTGCCTTCCTCCAGGCTGGCTACAATCTCACCACCCCCCACCCTTCCCATATTTCTAGGCCTACAATTCCACAGTATTTTTATAACTGGCTGTTTCTTTGTCCTCTCTCCTGGTTTCCTATCACTCCCTGCTGTCTACCAGGAGGATGTTTTCTTAGATACCAAAGGAAGAAAGCATGACGGAAAAGATTAACTTTGAGGTTCTGCTAATAGATGCACTTCATGGATAGGCAACAATAGATCTTTTGTAGTTTGTTGAGATTCCAAGCTGGTTCAGTCAAAACTCCAGAAAAATCAAGTACACAATTCCATTTTCTTTGAGGGTAAACATCTGCAGCCAAAAGAGACAGCTGTTGATATGACTTCACAGTGATATTAATATGTAGAATAATTATGACAAATGGAGCAATTTGTTATTAAGAACAAGTCTGGCTGAATTAGAATTTATTGCTGGTATTTTAAAAAAAGATGATCCACTATTTTATAATTTTTAGCATTGTTCCAAGGGTTTTCGTGATCAGGATTTTGTTTATGGTTTTATCCTCTCATGATAGCCCTGAGATGCAGGAAAAGATATTATCATTTCCATTTTATGTACAAGGAAAATAGCATTCACAGTGGTAAAGAGATTTCCCTGAGCCGAGGCTCAGGACTGTCACACAAACCAAAAATGGTGATGAATGGACAAACAGGCATTCCCTGGGAACATCTGCACCCAGAAAATGAGCGCAAAAAGAAGTGATGCAAAAGAGTACTTACACTGAGCCTTTTATTTATATTGTGTAAAATTTAAGAAATGGGCAAGTTAGGCTCTCAGGTTGGCCGCCATGTTGTAACCTTTGATTTGGTGTCCCAATGGGTAAATGTAAGAGGTATTGGTGCCTTTAGTCACCCTGCACAAATAATGACTTCAGTGAAATGTAGGGTCAGGAACATTAACAAATAAAGTCATGTAAGTGTTCTGAGGGCTTAGGGGAAGCAAGCAGAGAAAAATAAGACAAAAAACTGTAGAAGAAACTATGGATGAGGCAAAAGACTTATCAGTTGGTTTCATCAGCACTAAACTATTTTGCTTGCTTATAAATAGGTCTAACGATTCATTCTGAAAATGGATATGATTTGAGATCAGTAATAGAAATACTGATAAAAAAGAAGTGTATGTGTTGCCAGGTCAAAAGCATATTCATAGCAGGCCAGCATTTACCCCTTGCCATAGTTGAACTGATGGGGGAAGATAGTGACCACAAGAATCTGGATAGACAGAGTATCTATCTGCTTTGGACAGTTAGAAAGGACAGGTTGTTATCATGCCTAGGGCAGCTAGCATCCACAGGCAGGTAGACAGAATGGTTAGTGGGGGTTATTACTCACTCAGCTCCAAACAGAAATGGCTGGATGTAAAAAGATACTTTCTTAAAAAAAAGGAAACAAGAAACAGAAGAAAAGACATACCCACGATTTCAACTCAGCACCTTGCCTCTGTTTGCATCGTGCTCCACTTCCTCTATCACTAAAAAAGACACTGGTCTTCTTTCAGTTCCTCAAAATCAATATACTGCTTTTCACCACAGGGCCTTTGCACATGCTGTTCTCCTGACCTATTCTGCAGCCTTTGGCCATAGGGACTCCTAACCTTTCCTCAGATATCAGCTCAATACTCCTTCTTCCCAGATAAGTCTTCTCTTAATCAGTGCAATTGCCCTTTATCACACATTCACAAAACCATGCGCTTCCCCTCTGTAACACTTACTGTGGCTGAAATTTTAAATGGTCTGTGAGGACAAAAGCTGAATCTTAATTTTGGATTTTGTCTGTACTAATCATCCCTGACTGGTACAGTAGCTGCAATTTATGTTCTAGTAGAGATGACTTTAAACAACTTCATCCACATTCCCAAGGCCAATTGCTCTTTTGCTGGAGATTCCATATTCCCTTCTTTACACTAAAATTCCCCTCAAAAAGAAAGAAAGAACCTGAATGCATCAGGGTTCCTTAGAAGAGAAGGAACCGTAAGCAACATTTTGAGGTGGGGAGGTTTGTCTATTACACTCCCAGATCCCCCTTCTATAGTTACAGATGATTTGCTCAATCTATCCCATAAAACAGTCCACTTCAAGGGGTTCTGCTAGTTCATGCTTCATTCTCTGGCAAACTGATTCACAATAAGTATAGATAAATCATCATCTTCATCTCTCCTATCTCTTTGCAATATTGGTATTTTAGCACAGACCAAAGACTTAAGCTAAAAGAATGTTTATTCGTGGGATTAGAAACCATTGGTGCACCTTTCCGTACCAAGCAATCAAGATGCATAAACTGCTGGGCTGACCAAGCATTCTGCTCTGACTGAGGGGTCCCCTATCCCAGGAAATGCCTCCTGAGAAGTACACACCTCCAATGTCAGCCCAAAAATCAGCGCTGAGAACAGCACTGTTTTCAACTTTGAGTGGCTATGGTGTAGATGGTTTGCCTTCTGCGGTCACCTCTGCTGGTTTTCCCTGACCATGGATGTTGACGACCGTGACTTGGCTCATGGATTGACCCACCTGCTGCCGTATGAGTCACAGTATTGCAGCTTATGGGCATTGATCATGCATTTTAACAGTCTGTCTGTTTGCCTGTTGCTTAACTATCATACTCCATATCAAGATACTCTGTATCATGTTCTGGATCAAGAACTATCATACTCTAGTTTAATTGTTCAAGGTAATGGATATTGTGGACATGTTTCCTAAGAGTTCACATGAGGTAAAAAATGATTATACAAGCCAGCCTGACCCAGACATCACAGAAAAATAAGGTAAAATGAAGGTGTTATTTTAATGGCAGATGGAAGGACACATGTGACCAGATCAGGGTGGCAAACAATCAGAAGAAAGCATATTTCACAGAATGAGGAAAAGAATTTGGGTTTAGGCATGTGAAAGGGATGTGAAAGTGCATCGGGGGACTGACTCTCCTCATCAGCATGTTTCTAAATCAATCAATCAATCAATATGGGCCAGTTTCTAAATCAATCAAAATATTTTACCGCCCCCAAAGACACTGATACTCAGTCAAACATAGCAGCCACTGCACAAATAGGCACACATATCATATCATTCTCTTGTTGGCCTAATGAGACTAGTGAAGTTACATTTCCTAAATCAGAAGCTACAATCTGCTTTATGGGTGAACAAAAAGAATTTTGACAACACAAATGTTGGCCTTTAGGCTGTAGAGCTGATCTTCCCAGATCCTACTAACAATCATGTTTTGTGTAATGTATCAAATGATATATCCAATGACAGCAATGAAAACGTCAAAAATGGTCTTCCCTAGCTCATGGGTACTTTGATCTGAAAAATGGAGTTTGAAGATGTCATCTTGATTTCTATGAAGATTTAATGAAAGTAAACATAAAACAGACATTGCTGACTATTGCTATATTGTCCCAATGCAAACTAGACATTGCTCACATTGCTCACCTATCTGCACATGTGCAGAAAGCACAAATATAAATTCTGACACACTGCACTCAGCCTATAATCTGTATACTCACTTCCACCCCAAAATTACTTCCGAATGTGATGTATACCTCATATACAACACCGCTAAATGGGGGTGTGGTTTACTACCCTGTGGCATTAAGGCTTTCACATTGAAAGTTCTGGCCACTGTTCAGTTGCCTCAAAATATGTGGAAACACTTAATGAGATTTTTTTGAATTCACAGCTGTGGAAGGAGATCGCACCCATAGACCAGATGGTTATTCATGTTGTCAGCCACAGAAGATGTTAAAATGTCGACCTGCTTGAAAGGTTATACTTTCAAAGTGTGACAATGAAGGATGCCTTTCACTAATTTGAAAGTTCACTGAGAATGAGAAGAGAGAACAAGATGATAGTTCTACAGAAATGTCTATACTGCTCCTCCAAAACAACCTTTGAAGAGTCCAGAGGAAGACTCAAAAGGAATAAACTGACCACACCTGAGTTGTGCAGAGGTCTGCGTAGGCCATGTCAAAAACTCACCAAGACTGCATAAGAATTTTTAAAAAAAAAGGGCAGCCCCGGTGGTGCAGCGGTTTGGCACTGCCTGCAGGCTGGGGTGTGATCCTGGGGACCTGGATCGAGTCCCACGTCGGGCTCCCTGCATGGAGCCTGCTTCTCCCTCTGCCTCTCTCGTCTATGAATAAATAAATAAAATTTTTTAAAAAGTTATCATAAAAGGGAAAACGAATTAAATAGTCCTTTCTCAATTTCTTCACTAAAATTATAACTTATTTGGAAACCAACTTTGATTTCACAAGCTCAAATTATGTTTGTGCTTTGACAGCATGTTTCCTGAGAAAGAGGATGTTTAACTTATGATGACAACCAGTGTGCTTTAGAGTGTTGAAAAATGTCAACCCTTTGGGGACACAGAGAGCCAGTGTGATGAATTTTTAGATGCAGAGGACCTAACTGACAAACAGCTGGATTCCCAAAACAAGCCCATAGGTACAGTGTGGAGGGCCATTTTTGCAAAACTGGAAATGAATTCCTAAAAGTCTAAAACCTGCTGTTGCTAATAGGGAAAACCCTAAGTTGCTCCTGCTCTGAACCCTTTGTTGAGAGGATCGTTAGGTTGAAGTCATCACATGGGATGGACACCAGAAATCAGCCTCATGTGGGTCTGACAAGAACAGAGCTACAACTCAAAGTGAAATTCATGTTTGACTGTATTCAGTTTTACTACCATGCACAAGGAAAGAGGGCTTCAGACACTCCAGAGAAGTATTACTGCACATGGAAACAAACGGTAAAGATACCCTACTGTGCCAGAGAGCAGACAGCAACAGTCAGCATTTTTTATTAAATATAGGTAATATGTGGTTAATTAGTCCTGTTTTTATGTATTTCCTTTCTAAAATGATCACATTTATGAATGTTAGGAATATATAATAATACAGCCTATGAATTTTAAACATCCACTAGGGGGTTTAAGAAAAGTCAGAATAAGTTGCTATACCCAAGAACAAAAATAAATGTTATAAAAATATTGATAATTTCTATTATATATATTTGACTTATCGGTCCTATTTAATTACTATTAATTGACACTGTTAATTCATTCTATTTTATTTATTTATTTATTTGAGAGACGGAGAGAAAGAAGGAGTGCAAGTGGGGAGGGGCAGGGAGAAAGAAGAATTCAAAGCAAACTCCACACTGAGTGCAGAGCCCTTTGAGGGGCTTGATCCCACGACCAGGAGATCATGATCTGAGTCGGACATTTAATACACCGAGCCACCCAGGCACTCTCCCAACCTATTATTTAAATAGCATTTATCTAATAGAAAAGTAAATAACAGAATGTCATTTCAAATAAACACCAATATTTCATAATTTTGTAAAGCAATAACACACAGGCATACCATTGCTGATCATATATAATGTTGTGGTGTTTCTGTATTACCTGCTATGGCTGTATCCTGAGTTGTCTCCCTAGAAAGGTGGGCATTCTGATCACCAAGGTTATATCAGGAAAGTCAGTCTCTCCTCGTAACGTATTTTCCTTCAGTTATATTTTTCCAGATGATTTCATATCCACATCCAATGCTACTCCATCAATAATGGCTTTTATAATCAAAGCACTGAAAATTAATAACCCTCAGCATTCCCCACAGAGCTTTGGATATAACTTCCCTGTAATTTGATTGGTATCATAGACATCTATGGCATGAAAATCTTCTTCATCAAATACAGACAGTCCAGAGTCAGAAGCCAGGTCTCAGGTACCTTCACATGCTTCTAGGGCTTCTCGGTATAGGCCATTAATGATAATGACTGAATTTGTCTCTGTTGCATCTGACAATTGAATAGAACAAAACAACTGGAACTCAATTCAGCAGATCTACCACATGCACGCAGGTAAAGTCAGCAGTTGTAAACCTTACCTGTTCCCTGTTTATCAGAATCTTTGTCCCTGTAAGATCAGATACTGGTTTATAAAATACAACCATGTGGTTTGACTGCTTCCCCCAGGCTCCAACTGCTGTCCAAAAGAACTAAGATGAAGCCAAGCAGATTTAATCTTTTATTTTATTAATTTAGTATTATAGTAGATGGGATATTGATGATCCAAATAAAGGGATGCCACATAAAACCAATCCTGTACACAGAATATGTGTGTAAACAGCCAGAAAGAATGAAAAAGTTGTATTTGGTGATGGTCTTATTCCCACATCAAAACAAAGAAAGCTGGGAAAATATTAGTCACATAGCAAAGAAGTCATGCCGATAAAATGTGTCCGACAGGAGAAAGCCCAAGGAAAGGCTCCTATTGTTGGATGCATGACAGAATAAGTACAGGAGATGAATTCAAGGGCTTGGGAAAGAATTCTGGGAGAATAGGAACAATTGATGTTGGGGAAAATAAGAAAGCCCTGGAGATGTCTCTTTCTGATCATCATTAAAAATGGTTTCAGGTTTCTAAAAGTCAATTGAATTGGGGCAGTGATTTCAGAGGGTAAGCAGATTTTGTGCAGAAAGGGATATGGGAAGATGATGACTAATGATCAAAGGGTAAGATTTATCACTGCAATTTCAAGGAGAGAAAATGTGGGGAAGGAGACCCTAGGAAAACGGTGTGGAGCTGGGTAGTAATTGCAGACCGAAGAGACGCCTTGCAAATGAGACTCTCTCAATCACCAGGGGAAGGAAAATGAAAGGAAATGTACAGATTCTGAGAAAATTAAACAGGAGTTTGATTTTTTATTCATGTTGCTGTCATTATTTTAGCAAGGAAGTCCAAGTTTCTTCAACAAGAGAAATAAAAACTGCAATCCCTGACAATTGCCTACATTAAGATTTAGAAAGGATTTTTTTCAGGTTAAGAAAAAAAATCTTCAGTAGAACACTTAGAAGCAGTTTTCGTGCAGAAACTGAACGAGAATGGACATGTGTAGGAAGAATAATAGTAATGAATTTTTAAATGTTTTTAGGGTTTTGTCATCTATGTCTGTCTGCAGGTACCTATCTATCACGCACACATGTGTACACACACTCCTTCATGGTGCAGTCCTAAGGATGCCTATACTTCAGCAAAGAAAACAGATCAACACACTGACAGGTAAAATGAGATGATGCCTGATTTCTTACTGTCTCAGTTATTTTAGTAAGTAAATTAATGCCAGAAGGGGAAAAAAACTCATATATGGTCACTTTATAAAATTTTATTAATATAGTTCACTTCAAAGACACTTCTTCAAACACTGAAATTATTGTTTCTCAAACATTTTGAGATTTAGAGATCCATAGTATTCACAAACAATTAGACTTAAATCACTGTCTTATAACCAGAGGTCATAATTCAGGTGGAAATTTCTAGGTTACGTGCCTCATGCATAATCTTGATTAAGTCACTGTTTCACACTATTGTAATAATGTGTGATTTTTACAGTATCATTCTAATACTTGAGAACGCTGTAAAAAAAAAAGACCAATATTTACAGACCAAAGGAAAAATATAATCAATTATTTCCTTGTGCCTTGGTTTATTTTTCTTGCTATTCTTAATTTGACATATTCTTCTCTAATTATTCTAAATTTCTTTATGTGTGTGTATTTTCCCTTTTCCTGGAATATAAGTGACTTTGGGACTTTTCTTTCCCTTCATTCTACATATAGTACAATTTTTATTCATTATTTCCAAGTAATATGCTGATAGACAACTCTATTGTTTCTCTGAAGCAACTCATTATCTTTAAAACTCATCCTAACATTTCGTTTAAAAGGTCAGATATAAAAGTAGCATCAAAATTATCTATACCATCAAAACAGATCACACACAGTTTATAGGTCAACCGTATCAATTATTATGTATGAGGTTCGAAGATTATAATGGAGCCTGTCAGCAAGAATATGAGAAGGCTTAACAGTCCAACATACATTAATTCTAAAGTGGACAGAGATAAAAAAAACTGCCCTACTATTTTGTTACTAGTGATTGTAAAAACTTACATCTTAAAACATAATTGTATGTCTAACATCACTTTGCTGCAACTCTCACTTTTCTCATGTGTTCATATATCTATCTATCTATCTATCTATCTATCTATCTATCTATATGTTTATTTATTTATATTTATTTATATATAAATATGTATACTTATATATATTTACATATATATTTTTGTGTATATATATTTACACATTACATATATTTATACATATTTACACATTACATATATACATGTATATACACATGTATATTTTGTCATTTCCATTGTGTCCTCTGCCTTGATGTGAAGATGTCCACTGGGAAGCTGCTGAAATAACAAATATTTTGCACAGTGACTTAATAAACTGAAGTACTTAAGGAGAAACTCCATTTTCAGAATGTCAAACATATCACGTGAACGTGACTGCATGCATTTACCAAGTCAATTTCCTCAGACAATGTTAAGTGTGGGCGTGTGAATTATTTACACTGCACAAGGATGGGAGGAGAGTTCTACTTTTTGTTGAATGTGGTGATTTAAGGAGGATAAATGATATAATGATTTGCCAGAAAATAAGAAAAGGGAATTACTTTTCTTTGCATTCTTCCATCTTATGAAATATATACATTCAGGCATTCCTTTTAATGTGAGTAACTCTGTTTGATGTATAATAGGAACAACTAACAATTTATCTCCAACTGGAAAAAATGGAACTTCTGGAAGGGCATTTCACTGCTCTTCTCATGAACAAATGCAAAAGGATTACGATTTGAGGCTCTCTTCTGAGGAAGCAGTGAGAATCCCTCAAATTTAAAAGGACTGGATAAATTTTTTTGTCATTTGCAGACTGTTAAACCTAGAACAAGATAGATTCTTTCTGGGCCCAAACTATGGGCAAAGCAATCCATTTCTATGATGGAGTCCCTGCCTGATAAGGTCAAGAGTGCAAAGGACACATAATTTTGGATGATGGGTATATTAAGGCTTCCTTCTTATTTAATGTTTTGGAGAGTCTGATGAAGATATGAACATGATAAAAACACTTTGAGAATGTTTTATGTTGATGGTGTGACAATGGGAAAAATACAGTTAATACCACTCTTTGGTTTTCAAGAAAGGCCTTTAAGAGATATTTGAGCACACCAGGCTCCCTTTCATCCCTCCAACACCCACCCCCTTATAGTACATAGTCTAAATCATCCTTATACTTCTCTGAGTTATACCCCTTGGTAGATTTTTATTTAAAGATATATGTTATGGTACAGGTCAGTGGTTATTCATCTAGACAAGTGAGATGCATCAAAGGTATCATCTGAGATCATAAAACAGATGAGAAAAGTGATGACCTTGATGAGATCCCTCCCTTGAGAGACCCCCACCTGCACCATCTGATCACCATCTCTGCAGGTCACCACCCGTGGCTCCAGAGCACCTGATCATAAGCCCATGGCACTCTGGATGCATCTTTACTTAAAAATAAACAAACAAGAACAACTACAAAAAACCCTCCATAAGGTACTACCTGCTTCTTATAACCAAACAATAAATTCTAGAATGTCAGATGATGTCAGATGTTTTTCTAGACAATGAGATGAAAGTGTGAAAGCAGCCACAGGATTACATTGAGATTTCTCTCCTGCATTGGCATTTTTTGTGAAATTTGACTTCCTAAATGCTTTGGGAAAACATAGCTGGACGAATAATGATATTGTCATTTGATGAGTATTTTTTTCCTTTCAAAGAAAGACCTATAAACACGGGATGCAGCTTGCTCGTTTCTCTATTTGTGGAAATAACCACTTCAGGGCCGGCGGGGAGCATGGCCCAGTACATAGCTCGTTCTGAGCCGAGTCTGGCTCCAACTGCGGCTGGCACTTCAGCTGATTGGAGCCTGCAGAAAACTCTAGCAGGGTCAGAGTCCTCGGCTGACTCCTAGCAGCACACTAGTGCTCTCTGACTCCCAAATGCAAACAAGTAAAACCGAACACGGATGCCTCAGGTGGACGCCAACCCGCCAGCTCATCCGTTCAGGTTCCCTGCTGCCCCATCAACCCCGGGAGACATTCACACCTGTGGCCTTAACACTGGCTTTTAACAGAAGACAGATGGGATAAGACAGGACAGGCCTATTTTTTAGCAGACCCTCCAGTGGCTATTCTTGCTCTTTGTAAGTTTTAAAGACAACTGATGTCTTATCAATAAGGCCTAATTAAAAAAAAAAGTCTAATCACATCATTATTCAGTTATGCATTCTCTAATATAAATGTATATATTGCAAAAAAAAATGTATATATTGCTTATAACCTGAAGGTCAAAGTTCTTGATACTGACATTGAAGATTTTTCCAAACACTACCTTTTTTTTTTTTTTTTTCAATTTTATGCTAGGCACTAACCTAACCACAAAACTAATATTTTTATTGTGGACAAATATCTTTTCACTCAGGCCTTTCTCTCTATTTTGCCTTCAAGTCCCATCATAGCATTTGGTGTCATTCTAACTGTCCCTTTCCTGTCATTCCTCTTGTCATCCTGGGCAAAGTTGCTTTGAGCCCTGGAGTCTAGATACCATACCCTCCACATGCGTTTATCCAACAAATAGCAATGCCCACCTACGCCAGGCCCTGCTTTTAGCCCAGGGATCCAGTGTTGAACAAAACAGACAAAAGTCCCTGCCTGTGGAGAGGTTATGCTCCAGCCGGGGAAGCAGACGATCATAGGTACACCACTACGTCTGAGGCAAAACTGCCAGCAGCTGTAAGGACTAAGGAGAATTACCTGCAGAGGGAACAGAGAGGGATTGCAACTCAGAAGAAGCTCAGAGCAGGTGACAGTGAGGGAGCAGAGGCATGCAGGTGAGGGAAGAATGTTCCAGAGAGACAGCACAGCAAGTTGGAAGGCAGTGCAGGGAGAACAGGGTACTTGTGAGGAATGTCGAGGCCGTGGGAGAGGTTAATGTGCAATAAGTGAAGGCAGGAGGCCCCCTCCGAGTATGGCTCGAGGAGTGGATTTCCTCCTCAGTGTGTGCAGAGCTGAATGATATGATTTGATGTCCTGCTGGAAAGGCAGGAGGCTCGCAGTGTAGGCAGGGAGCCGGGGGAGGTGACCCTGGCAGGGGTCCAGAGGGTTCACTAGTACCAGGAAGAAGGTCAAAGCTGGTTAAGGTCTGATTTACAGGGAAGTAGGACAGCAGGTGCACGGATGTTGGACTGGATGTGGGAGTGAAAGAGAAAGCCAGGCATGACTTCCATGTGTGAGACCTGACAACGGGGGCGTGGGGAAGAATCAGAGAATGGTGATAGAAGAGCCAGCTTGTGGGCAGCAGAGGCTAAGAGGTCCTCTGGATCCATATGGAACTTGAGGTGTCTCTGATGTGTCCAGATGGTGACTGCCAAGAGAGATTTTTAGTATGCCTTTGCACGAGTGAGTCTTGGATTTCCAGAGCTAGGCATATAAATTTGGAAAGTTTGACATATCCATGGTATTGGGAGGTTTTTTTTTTTTCAAGTTTAACATCTCACTTGTATATGGAAAACAAATCCCTCACAACATAATGCCTACAGTTAACATACTGCATACTTCATACTTAAAATTCGCTAAGAGGGTAGATATTAATGCTAAGTGTACTTTGGAAGATGATGACTATAACCTATGACGTTGATGGTGGAGATGGTTTCACAGGTGTATATTCACCCCTAACTAATTGAATTGTGTATGTTAAATACGTACAGCTTCTTACATATCAATCATATCTCAATGAAGTGTTTCATAAATATACTAAAATTAAAAATAAAATAGTATATTTTTAAAACTGAGTAGCTTTATGGAGATATAATTCACATAAAATAGAGTTCACCCATTTAAAGTGTACAATTCAACGATTTTTAGTAGGGAGGAAAAGAATACTTAGTTTCTGGGATATTGCTAATTTCTAATTGAATTGGGAGCTCTTTGACAGAGCTACCATGTCCAAAATATATGGCACATTAAGAGGATGCATATGAGAATTCTAAGCTATTTCTCAGGGAAGGAATCATTACTTATATTGTAAATAGAACTTCATAAATAGAATTTTATGTTAAGCTGATACAGTTTAAGCATTTTGTTAGGGATTTCCCAGTTAGCGAGTTTGGGGTATTTGCAGATTTTTAAGCTATAAAAATGGCAGCAAAATGTAGGAGGAAGGTAGACTTTCCTTCAAACTTACTTGCCTTTATTGACTTAGAATGCAGAGCATTTGTTTATAATGGCCACAGAACAGATGCATGCATTTCATGTGCTGGAATTTTTTTTTTTTTTAATGGCTGATGAAAGAAAGTTACATGAGAAACAAGCAATTGAGGTAACCAGAGGTTAACAAAGCTGCTCATACATGTTTAAAAGTACAAGTCACGTCCTTTGGGGGGAAAAATGTCTCCTCAGTATGTATTCATTTTCCAGCCTCTACACAGACAGCTAAGGCAGAAATATTCAAGATAGCGAAGTTTACAGTAGCTGTAAAGTACCCACTTTTTCTGGTGTGGTGAACTGGCTTTGAAATCAGGACTTTGGGTTTGAGGTATCTTAAATTATCTTAGCTTCTTGCTGCTGGGATTCCTTCAAACCATACCTGCTATGTTTATGAAAATATTAGAGAGTATTAGGGAATAATTAGCACTTGTTGCATAGATGATTGCAAAGCCAAATGAAAAGCCTAAGGAAAAGGAAAAAAAAAAAGTGACCTGAGCCGAAATCAAGAGTCCGATGCTCAATTGACCACAGCCACCCAGGCGCCCCTTGGATTTGGGAAACTTTTACATGTCTCTTGTTAGAGCTTGCTATAAACATTTGTCATGAAAATAAGTCTAACATCAGAATAAATCATTATTTGCAAATTACATTTTAACAAAGCTCCAGTAGTTAGCAAACACAGTTAAATATTTGAGATACACGTTTTATTTTTTAATCAGTTTCTCTGTGTCAAACAGAAATTAGTTGAGAATATGCAAAATAAACAAATTCAGCCTACTATTTATGCAGAACTGATTTCTCCTATTTACCATTAGTGTCTGTATTTTGTGGTATTATATCTACATATTACATACTGCATTGTAACCTTGTACACAGATGCATACATACCCACACATAAACATACCAGTCATTCTTGGGGCTCTTATTTCATATTTATCTGACGCAATTGACAACTTTTCACTATTTTAGTGGTTTAACTCCAAGAAATTTAAATAACAATTGAAAGGTAAATTAATAATTAGGGAACCGTTGATTAAATTTACTGGAACCAAATCTTCACTACAAAGATTTTAGGAAAGGACTTTGTGAGAAACAATTTGAAATTGATATACTCGGATTACAACGTGGGGTATTCCTTCAGTTTTGAAATATTCACGCTTCCAAGACCCAATACTGGTGAGGCTTCCTTAAGCCTGGGGCACTTTTCCACAATCACTATTACAAGGTCTGTTCCATTTTTTTTTTTTTCAAAATTTCAACATCTCTTATTAGATGCAGATTCATCTAATCATTTTAGCCACACACACAAAAACAACAACAAAAAAACAGCAGGATAGTAAATACATTAATAAGGAAATTGGAAACAAGTAATCACTAACCAGTTCAAAACATTTCCTTATGACGATCATGAGAAAATAACTTTGAAATAACTTTCCTTTGAAATTCTTAAAAGAACAATTAGTTTAACTAAAACTTAAGCTGGCTATTGCTTTTCCTGGACAAAGTGTGTATCCTTGCATGCTACCTACCCAAAGTTCAAATGCTCTCCCATGTAAGCTGACAACAGAGGGTTTAATCTCATTGCTTTCAGTGGAAAACCAAGATCAGAATCACCACAGAGGTGGATGTGGCTTGGGATCCTGGTATTTTCTAAGCTAACAAAGAAATAATACTAAATTTTATCAAGCACTTAATATTTTTCAGATGCTATGTTACATACTTTCATACCTATTTAATGCAGTTCTTGGGACACCTAGAAGTCTCGGCGGTTGAGCATGTCTGCCTTCGGCTCAGGGAGTGGTCCTGGAGGCCTGGGATCCAGTCCCACATCGGGGTCCCTGCATGGAACCTGCTTCTACCTCTGCCTATGTCTCTGTCTCTCTCTTTCTGTGTCTCTCATGAATAAATAAATAATAAAATATTTTTTAAAAATGTAGTTCTTAACTACCATCCTGTGACATCAATATTGTCATACCCAATTTATAGATGACAAAATGGTTGAGAAAGGGCAGAGTTGCTTCTGGCATCTAGAGACTGTGGTCACTCACAGCCATGCCTTGGCATTCTGCTATTGAACACAAACTATTCCACAGAACCTCAACATGAGCCAAGGCCACTCTGTGACCATGACAGGTCAACAGCACTCTGTAATCACATCTGAACACAGACAAAATGTGGATATTGTTCAGATCAGAGACAGCCTCACACCCCTCCATCTGGGCTCATGAGTAACTCCTACTTTCATACACAGTCCAGTGGAGTTGTCACTCCCGTCTTCCCTTCTAGATAATATTGATTGAGATCTTCTATTATGGAATCCCCACCCTGTCCTGCTTCTGGACAGCCTCCAGAGCAAAGCCCCACTTAAGCCCTTCCGGAATCACCTACCACAAACCTCAATGCCATATGATCGGTCCTTTCTAACATCCACCTGCCAAGATACCCTTGATTCTCCATGGTGCACTCTCCCTTGCTATGCAACAGGTGAGAACCCCCTTCACATTCCCAGCAACAACTTTGACTCTCTTTGATCAATCTCCTGAAAATCAAATGCCAGACCACAAAAAGCATCTGGATAAAGCCAGTGTTTGTGGTTGTTTTCATTTCCTTGTGGAGTTATAGATATCTAAAGGTCATTGCCACTGTAGGCTCCTAACCCCGAGGAGTAAATTTACCTGTAGTAAATTTCTATGACTTAAATATCATTAAGGGAGCTCTTATAAGAGGTATCAAAACAGCACTACTTGAATATACTTCAAACTGGTATGCCTTCCCAAAACAGTATTTGCAAAATCAGCATTTAAAAGAATGCATCACAGTTGGAAGGACTTTGTGAGGACTCAAATGTAAGACAATGCCATCTTGTTTGAAGGATAACTTTAGGGGAAAAAAAATACTCTCCTTGATATTTGGACATTTGAGGTGGTTACTGATTACTGCATGCTTAACATGTATCATTCTTCTATGTGCTCTGTGGCAAAATAACTCCCTTAGCTATTAATCTAGAAAGAAAAAAATATTTTTCAACCTTTTTTATTTTTTATTTTTATTTTATTAAAGATTTTATTTATTCATGAGAGACACACAAACACACACACAGAGAGGCAGAGACACAGGGAGAAGGAGAAGCAGGCTCCATGCAGGGAGCTCGATGTGGGACTTGATCCCAGGTCTCCAGGATCACACCCTGGGCTGCAGGCGGCGCTAAACCGCTGCTCCACCGGGGCTGCCCTGAACCCTTTAAAAAAAAAATCGAACCTACAGAAAAGTTGCCAGAACAATATGTTGTGTGCTACTGTCATGCCATGAATTGTTCTCACTCTCCATCTCCAAGCCCTTTCTGAGACTTCTGTATTTCCCTGCCTCAGAGGAGGTTTGTATTGTAGGGAAAAGCAGTTGTTTAAGACCAGAGCATCCTGGCTCTTTTCCTGTCTGAAATCCGAACTAATTAAGGGTGTATTGCTATTGTAAGGGAGAAGAGAAGTGCCTTTGAAGTATGGTGGTAGAAGTAAGAATAGAAAGCAAAATGATTGCCTCGAGCCTAGGGAAATGGTGAAGATGCACAAGCAGATAAGATCCCAGGTTCTCTTCCTCACACTGGACCCCTGTTCCCGATAGGTAGCAGGTCATCTGGAGGAATGGTCAAAGGTCCAACAAGGCATGCTAAACCAGAAAAAGAATTAGACCAAGCCATTTGGAAGACCCAGGTCATCAGACATAATGAGATGCACTTCAATGGACAGTGGGTGTCTTGCTGGCTCATAGTTTATGATTTGAGGAGCCTCTTCTAATTTTTCCTTCGGCATAAGAATCCTGAGACATGTGAGTGACCACTGGGCCAGTTATAAATGTGGACATCAAACTAACTTCTCTGACTGGATTTAGATAAATGTAAGATGTGTTTTCTTGCATATGTGAATTGATTGAGAGAGATTTACACGTTTCACATGGCAGTGTGAAACCAAGTCATACACATTGTGTTTGTTTGCCAAAGCCTGCCTTTCTTTTCTTGGAGACTTTAAGGAATTTGCTGAAGTTCAAGGAGCAAATAGTTGAGCCCATATTCAAACTCTGGTCTGTCTGATCTAAAGCCTAGAATGTGCCCACTTAATTGTTCACTCCTGTTGTTGAATCACTGGACAGACAACAGGATATAGAGGTTAAAAAAAAAAATAGCAGGCTAAGGAATTACAGAGGTAATTGGTAGGCACTGGACAATGTGATCAGATCTGATCTTTGCTTACCTAACAGGTATTAATCCTGTGCTTCCCATGATAAATAAGAATACAACCTGTCCTCAAATAGCTCCAAGAAGATTCAATAGGCTATGTGACCCACCAGCTATGTGGTTGTAAGCAGGTCACTTAACTCCTCTGAGCAACTCACTCTGAGTTAACTCACTCACAGAATATGAGAAATCATGGACACTCCAAATGGAAGCTTTGTGGACAAAACACACTGCTTCTGTAAAAGTGCACTATTGTTACAAAACCACGCCCAAATGAGAAAATATGACCTGTGCCAACAGTTGAGTGGTGCCTGGTGCCAAAACCTCTGCCCTGACAGCAAAGATGGAAAGGTCAGGCATGGGGCATTGTTTGACAGAAAAGTTAAAGATTCCTGGAATTTTTTTTCTTTGGAGATTCATGCTTAGATAATACTGAGTATCAAATATCAGTATACTGAGCACTTACCATGTGTCATTCACCACGTGAAGCCCTTTACATCAATAAACCCACTTCATCCTTATAGCCAGCTCCACTGGTAGGTACTACCATGATCCCCATGGGCCAGGAGAGGAAACAGAAAAGATTTATGATGAAATCAGTGACATTTGCCCCAAATTAGAGTTTTATAACAACAGATGTTGGGTTTGAAACAACTCTCAGTCACAAAACAATTATGCTCATCTGTTACTATTATTGCTAACAATAAGCAGGTACTATTACACAGAGTGCTGTAACACACCATGGTAACCATGAGTTAGAGATATTTATTCCACTTTTCCCTCAATACCTTCTTCACAGACAGTGAGCCATGCCTCTCGCGTCCCAGGCACTGGGATAGCTGCCCTACCAGGCTCATTTCTGGAGTTGGACTGGAGTGGAAATGGTCTTACTGTACCCATGGCATGAAAACAGATTTCAGGGGAAAAAGAAATAATTCAAAGTGATGGGACAAAGATGGGAGAAAAGGTAACATCACTGTAGAAGGAAACTATCTCAGGCGTTGAGTTGGGTGTGAAAGGGACCAAGGAACCCTCCCAAAGAAGTGAACTGGCTCCTTCAGGCTATGCCCTGTGCGGGAGAGCCACCTTTCCAGGAGGGCCTCCCTCGGCCATTCTGGAAACAAAATGAAAACATTCATTCTGCAGCTAAGTGACTGACATGACCTGCAGTGTTTTCAGGAGAGAAAGGCTGATGTTTGATCCACAAGCAATAAAGAGTTCCCATCCAGCTTTCTAAAATGACAGAAGACAAAGACAACCATGAACAGAGTCTGGGTCTGAGGACACAGAAGGGAAGAAAGAAAGGGCAGACCCCAGAATAAAGACAAGGTGAACCAGCCCACTAACATGGCAGACAAAAGGGTCAAAAAACTGTGCATCCTGTTTGCTGGCTGTTCTATCCACATAAAACATACTGTAGTGAAAAGTAACTGCTATTATGTCAAGAACAGAGGAACTGTCTTTATACAAGCACTGGCCATTGTGTTTTGGGAGCCTGCTTCTCTCTCTGCCTGTGTCTCTGCCTCTCTGTGTGTGTCTCTCATGAATAAATAAATTTTTAAGAATATTAAAAAAAAGCTGTGCTATTTAGTACATACTTTTCAATGCATTGAAAGTAGAATTGAAGAGCTCAGAATGTTTAATAACATAGAGAAAATATAATTAAAAAATCAAAAGAAAAGAAATAAAAAGCAGTAAAACACTGGCAATGTTGGCAAAAGCAACCCTGAATTAACTTCTTCCTCCATAACAATGGGAAATTCTTTCTTAAAGTAGAAAACGAAAGGAAATTACAAGTTAATGTAAGAGAAGTAGTTTGCAGTAAGGCCAGATCATAGCACACACAGAAACAACCCACGAAGCCTGCACGGAATGCAGCTGAGAAGATGAGTTGCCTTGGATCACAAGTCTTAAAAGTTGTGAAGAACTGAGGTATAAAATGACTCTGTCATCTATGAGAAAAAACAGTTGTTTTATTTTGTGTCTCCTGCATAGCCCTGTTATTTTTTATTGTTTAATTTCAATTTCAAGAATTAAATGCTGGCAAAGAAAGGACAGAAGAGAAACAGATTAGATGAGGTCAAAAGTTGCTCCCAAATGATTAAATATAAAGTAGATCATTTTTATGGGGGCCACACATGGATTTGGTTTATTTAGTCGTTTATGCACACTCTATGAGTAAATTCAAACATGGGGATTTGGGGTACCAGGGAGTTGGAGGAGTAAGTGTAGTTTTTGTGGAATTGATGAAATGCAATTTGAGGTGCTCATATATGTATCTGGAAAGAAAGGTGCTCTCTACATTTCTAGGAAATGACGTTAAGGTCTGTGAATCTATCGCAGCTGACAGGTAACAGGAGAATGACAAGCCCCAGGAAGGCCTAAGTGAAATGAATGGTGAATTTAAAATATATATCCTATATTTCAGCAACGCAGAGATACACTTCAGTGGGACATGTCTATGAAAACAGAACAGTAATTCTGTTTCCCAATTAGAGAAAATACTAGACCATTTTCTCAATTTTAAGTTTCTTTCTTCTCCACGTATATATTTTGTTTCACTCACTTATTCATTTAACAGATATTTACTGGTTGCACTGTGTGTCACTTTGCTCATTACTCAGGATACTTCTGGTTACAAAACAAGGTTACCTGTTCTCCTGGAGCTTCCATCCTAGTGGGGATAGACAGAAGATCAATGAAAACATGATAAACGAGGAAATGTATGACATCTGAGAAGTGGTAACTGTTTTAGGGGAAAAAATAAGAAGCAGACCCAGGTAAGGAGCTGGTGAGTGCTGGGGCAGGGGGGCCAGAGAGCAAGTTTCCATAAGTGAATCACAGCCTTGACAGGCTTCAGCTATTACTTTATCCTGAAGGTGAGTGAAAGAGGGTATCTGAGTCAGCCTGAAATTGCACATTTGCTTCTGGGTGCTTTTCAACAGGCATGATGATTTTCAGGTGGAGCATCCTAAATAATAAAGGAGACCATTTCAACATCATGATGATTTATTCAGGAAAGTGAATTTGAAATGGAATTATACCAGACTACAAGGCCAGAGTGATTCATGGGAAACACATAAGTAAAATGGGACTACCACGTGAAGATAAGACCACACTGACCCTTGTGGGGAAACCAAGTGAGATGAGATTGAAAGTCAGACAACAAAGCAAACATACAAATAGACCAGCACCCAGATGATGTGCACTCAAAGCACGGCTTCTGCTGGAAACTGTAATGTGCAGAGCTTACAAAGCATCTCCCAGGGAGCTTTGGTTAATATCGGGTAAAAATCATTAGGCAATGGCTTGTGAACTGTGTTTATAATCAGTCACAGGTACAAATAAAACTTAATTATTGTTCACATGATCTCCAACCAGAATGATAGTATATTTCAGATTCTCAAAAAGAGATGCAAACGTCTTTAGGGCACTGAATTCCAGTTGTGGTGGGTTATTCAACAAATGAAGTCATAGTATGTGGATGATAAAAGAGGACTTTTATATAACACCGTATTAGAGGATGTAGGGAAAGAAAAGAGAACTCCTCATAGAACCCTCATTAAAGTGTGTAACTGTAAGTTATAACTTACAAACACTTTGTGCTATAAGAATTAAGTGGAGTGATGGTTTAGAGGATCATTTTAGGAGGAAACAACATCCAGTGCATGGCTTACCAAGGGATGGCCATTTGCCCATTATTAGAAGGTGATTTAAGTCATTAAAGAGCTGCTGCTTTTTGCTGGAACACAGAAAGTCGCTGAAGGATCCTATTTTAACTCTTTCTTAGTCACAGAAACTGAAGTGTCAAAATATGAATATCTAACACCAAAATATTAAATGAAACTGAATCTACATGAATTAATAAAATGAACTATACTTTCCAGCCCAAGTAATGTTTTCTTCCACTGCAGTTGTCTCCTGACATTACCAAGAGACAGAAGTAGAGAGGAAAGAATTAGCTTGGGGCACGATGTCCAGGCATTATTCAGTTAAAATTAACCACCAGCTAATTCTGGAGATAGCAATCATCTCTAACTAAAGTTAGAGAATGGACATTTTTATAAACGAAGCACTCTGGTTAGATTAAAGTTGCCAATAATATCATGCATTAATTCATATGGAAAGCAGTTTAAAAATTAGAATTCAATGGCCAACAGATATATGAAAAGATGCTCAACATCACTCATCATCAGGGAAATGCAAATTGAACCTACAATGAGATGTCATCTTACACCTGTCAGAATGGTTAAAATCAACAACTCAGGAAGTAACAAGTGTTGGTGAAAATGGAGAAAGGGAACCCTTGTGCACTGTTGCTGGGAATGTAAATTAGCGTAGGTACCATGGAAAACAGTATGGAGGCGTCTCAAAAGATTAAAAATAGAACTATTATGTGATCCAGCAATTCCACTTCTGGGCATTTATCCCCCTCCCCCCCGAATGAAAACACAAATTCAAAAAGATATATGCACCCCTGTGTTCATTACAGCATTATTTACAACAGCTAAGCTATGGAAGCAAATAAAGTGTTTACCAGTAAATGAATGGATAAAGAAGATATATGCACACCACAAAGCGGAATATTACTCAGCCATAAACAGAATGAAATCTTGCCATTTGTGACAACATGGATAAGCCTAGAGAGTAGTAGCTGAGTGAAATGAGTCAGACAGAGGAAGACAAATACCATGTGATGTCACTCATATATAGAATCTAAAAAACAAACAAATAAGACACTCAGGTACAGAGGACAAACTTACGGTTGCCAGACAGGAAGGGAGTGGAGGAATGGGTAAAATAAGTGAGGGGGATTATAAGGTACCAACTTCCAGTTGTAAAATAAATAAGTCATAAGGATGTAAAGTACGGCATGAGGAAAATAGACAAGCATATGGTAATCACTTTGTATGGTGACAGGTGGCAATTAGAACCATTGTGATGACTGTGTGATGTATATATGTGTCAAACCACTACGTTGTACACCAAAACTAATATAATATTGTTTGCCAACTGTGCTTCGATGAGAAAAATAAAATTCAAGAAGTAGAATGAATACTCCAATGATTAGACTTTATTTTTTGATGACTCAGGAAGGTCTTTGGTATAGTCACTAGGAACAGCATCATAAAGGTTTGTACAGGAAGAAAATTATAGGTAATTGAAGTTTATTTGTACCAGCCCAAGTCATACCTTTGAAATTGCTTTTGCAGATCCAGTGAATATAACTGTTTTCAGGCATGTACAGAAGGAAATGTGCATGAAAATAAAAACAATCTGTTGTTAAAGCTGTCAGCTTCATCAGTTTTCACTTAGATAAGGATTCTGTACTCTAAAACCACAATTAAAAGAATGTAAATGAGTTTCAGAACTCCCATGTAATTTACATTTCTTCATTCAACATATTTTCTTCACATTGAATATCCAGAAATAAAATGTTGAAGAGCAAAGATTGTTGCAATAAGAAAGAGGCAGAGATCTGAGACATACCTGGAGAAAACGAGCTCCAAGACTGGGAAAGGTCTTTTGACCTAAATCTGAAATCAGAGAAACAGCTCCCCAAACTGTGTCTTTAGTAACTGCAATAGCTAATAAGCTCCAACATTTATTAGAGCTACCCAGTGCTTGGCACCTGAGTAAGCATTTTACATTCAGTTCATCGTGAATGAACTTTATTCCCTCAATCCTTAATAACTTATCAAACCTTTATTATATGCAAGCCACTGTACACTGTGATTCTCAACAGGGCTACTTCTGTCATTTGCTGAAGCAGCTCTTCACTGTGTGTGACTGCCCCGTGCACTGCAGAGCAATTGGCATCCGTAGCCATAGCTACTGGTAGGGTTCCCCAGTCCTGCCTGACAACCAAATGTGCCTCCCTACACATTTCTAAACACATAGGGTGGGGCAGTACCAACATCCACTGTAAACTCTCACCTGCTGGAGCTAGATGGACAGATCCCTGCCCTCTAGGAGCTGGGCTTGTGACTGCCTGGCCTTGCATATTTAGAAATATGGAGAGGTGTATTAATTCAGCCGGCAATAAGCCCTCCTTATTCCTCCTCCTAGCTAACGCTGGTATGTTGTCCAAGCCACTAATATAAGGACCTTAGATATATTACTCTCTCCCCAAACCCATAGGAGAGTTCCTACTCTAAGCCCCATTTAGGGGGGAGGGCACTGAAGCATAAAGAGGTTGAGTAACTGCTATGAATCTCACAAAAGTCCTATAGGAGGTTCCAAGAGGCAAGCAGTTGCAGAGTCCACTTGTAAGCCATACGGAGCTGATGTTTGAAAAATCTCTCCCAGGACGGCATTTCCCAACACACTAGATCATTTTAATTTACAAGAATTTAAATGCATGTGTGATATTGTGATTCAAAATAAGAAATATATCTTTGGCCTTTGCCCCTGTTTCTGGGACAGAGTTCCTAAAACCCTTGGGATTTCCAAAGTGATGAGAGGGACAAAGGTGTTTTTTGTTATATAATGAAGTGACTTTGGCTCACACATACGGATGGTTATTCATAAAATTAGGAATGGAATTCAGAGCTGTGGTCCTCACCATGGTGTTTGCCCTGGATCACCCACGATGGGATGACTCTGTTGTCGGTGATAGACTTCAATGAAAAGAATGATTCTCAAAGTGGTACAGGTGAGCAGTTCACAGGAGTCTCCATTGCAAAAGCACCCCTGCACACCATTCCACAATAGCAATTTTTATCTATACCACCCCATACCCAGACTCTCTGGAAGAACAGAGTTCTTGCAGAGTTCCAAGGGCCAAGACTGTCTGAGATATGAAAGCTGGAGAAGGAGAGATTGCCTTCTTATGCTTCACATGTGTGTGTTAGGAGGACTAGGGGTTCCTACCAGTGGAAATACGGCAAATCAGAATGATAAATACATTTAAGATGAGAGCAAAATTATTTTTTGTTTAAATTGTATCCCCAGCTTGTTTACAATTTTATCCATTTTTTTCCTGATGATAAAAATAATATCTGATGAAGCCAAGGAAAATCAAAATTAGAAGCAATTATATACTATGCTATGTTATATAGTATAATGTAGGTATATTTTATATTAATAAATGTAAACCTGCAATGGCTATACAGAAGTGCATTCCACAGAATTATCTTCATTTTGACAATTACCAAGCTACAGATGTTGAAGGTTTTTTTTTTTTTCAAATTTTCAGCTATAAAATGAGGCCTTGATTATACATTTTGTTTTGCATTGCTTTTTATTCCAAAAGGTGATACTCCTGGCTCAAAGGGCATGCCATGGAAACCCTGGGTACCATTTGATAACTTGAATTCCATAATTGCATCTAGCTTTAATTTCTATCAATAATGCAAGAGAATTTCTATTCCAACTCTGGGCAGCACTGGGATTTTTTCAAATACAGAAAGTGCCAGGTGTTGTCAGAAAAGTCAGGTACAGAACAACCAACTGACTGGAAACGGATGTCTGTAGTTCATTGAAGAGGCCACAGCAGATTTGCTAAGAAGTCAGAACAGTTAATGCCATTTTTCAAAGAAAAAACTGAGTAAGGGAAGAGAACCAATAGATCCAACTTTCTAGCTCAACAAAATGTCAACATTTGGAGGGTGAGAGAAAGTAGACCTACAGAAAAAAGTCAGACTAAAATAATCAGTAAGTGGTGGAAAATAGGAAGGAAGCAGTAGAACAGTAGGCAAGATAGGTGAGATTTCTTTTTTAGGATACCACATAATAATAATTAGCATTCTATATCCCAAAGCCTCAAAGCACACTGCAGTGTAATGATCAAAATTTTAGAATACCCTTGGTACAGAGAGAGTAAGTCAATAGGAAAACTTGAATAAAAAGGGGTTAGGTCAATGGATGACTCAAAAGTTTACTCAACCTCAGGGATGTCAGGGACTCCAAACCTGAGTTAAGAAAGGGAACGTAGACTCCCTTCCAGGTTACTGTATATGTAATATTTACACATTCCCAGTTTCACATGATTTCCAAAGCCACAGTTCAACAGCTGCAGATTAAAAGCTGTGAATTGAAACATTTCGGTAGCAGACTTAATTTCTGGCAGAAAACAAAGATCTCAGAGACGGAGTGAACTTCTAAGCTTTTAACTTCACCCCACATCTCTGACTTTGTTTTGCGCATGGGGCTTGGGGGAGATTAACCTACAGATGAGTCAGTGAATCCTGAACATTTGAAGAGCCTATGTGAACCCTCTTTTTAAAAGTTTCCACTTAAGTTAGCATATAGCTAAACAGATCTTTTTGTGTGTAAAGTTCCATGAATTTTGACTCGTGTCCATTCATGTAATAACCACCACAATCAGGAGACAGGACGGTCCTTCTACCCCTTAAACTTCCTTCATACTGTTCCTTGAAAGTCACACAGTCCCCTCACCCGTGGCCCCTAGCAAAACACTACTATATTTTCCATCTCTACAGAGCTTTGGCTTTTCCAAAATATAAACAAAACAGAACTGAAATCTTACAGTTTGCAACCTTTCAGGACTAACTTCTCTCTTTCAGCTATGCACCAGAGATGCATCTATGTTGTTGTATCAATATTTCATTGTTTTTAATTGCTGAGTACCATTCCATGGCATGGAAGTACCACAGTTTATTTATTCATCCACTGGAAGGTATTTGAGTCGATTCCAGTTTTTGGTCATTATGAATAGTCTTTATAAACTTATATACAAACTTGTATAAACATATATTTATATTTTTGCCTGGGTAAAATATACATTTGCAGGATGCCTGGTTGGCTCGGTGATTGAGCAACTGCTCTCAGCACAGGGCGTGATCCCGGGGTCCTGGGATGGAGTCCCACACTGGGCTTCCTATGAGGAGACCACTTCTCCCTCTGCCTATGTCTCTGCCTCTCTGTGTGTGTGTCTCATGAATAAATAAATAAAAATATTTAATATATATGTATATATATATTTGCCTGGGTAAAAAAATCAAAGGGTTCCTTTTTTTAAAAAGATTATTTATTTACTTATTTATTTATTTGTTTGAGAGAGAGAGCATAAGACAGACAGAGATCATGAGCAGGGGCGAGGGGTAGAGGAAGCAGCAGATTCTCCGCTGAGTAGTGAGCCTGAAGTGGGACTTGACCTAGGACACTGGGATCATGACCTGAGATGAAAGCAGATGCTTAACCAACTGAGCCACCCAGTCATCCAGATTCTTTTATTTTTATTTTTTTAAGATTTATTTATTGGAGAGAGAGCATTGCGTGCATGTGCATGCAAGGGCACAAGTGGAGGAGCAGCAGAGGGAGAGGGAGAGGATCTTGAGCAGACTCCCTGCCAAGCATAGAGCCAGACTTGAGGTTCGATCCCAGATCCCTAAGATTATGACCTGAGCTGACATCAAGAGTCAGATACTTAACCAACTGAGCCACCCAGGTGCTTTCTTTTGAAAGCATTAGGGTTTCTAGGGCATATGATAAGTGCATAATTAATTTTAAAAGAAACTGACAAGCTTTTCCTGGATGCATCTACTATTTTGTACTTTTTTTTGCTCTATTTTACTTCAACAATATAGGAGAGATCCAGCTGTCTGCATATGCACCAGCACGTGATATTGTGTGTGTGCGTGCATACATACATATGTGCATGCAAGTACATATATACTTAATATTAGTCATTCTGATATGTTGTGCTATCTTATAGTGGGCTTTAATTTGCAATTCCATACGGCTAATAATGTGGAACATCTTGTCATGTGCTATCCATAGATCCTCCTTGCTAGAGTGCCCATACACGTTTTCTTCCCATGTTTTGATGGGGTTTTTGCTTTTCTTACTACTGGTTTTCAGTGTTGTCTACTCTTAATGCAAGATCAGCTTTGCAAATATCGCTCCCCTACCCATTTTTAGTTTCCTTTTACTCTTTAACTGTCATTCATAGGGCAAAAGTTTCAAATGTCTTTTCTTTTTACCTTGTTGCTTTCATTTAGCTTTCTTTCTAGAGATACTTACCCTCTGCCTATACTTTTTTCTTGAGCGTCTGTGTGCTGAGACAAAGTACGTTATTAGCATAATTTGACTGTTTAGCTATACCTAAAACAGTGACTTAGAGCTCATCTCTACTGAGAGTATGACTGAAAGCTTTTGCTGGCAGCAGCTGATGTACCACTTTCTGATGACTTTATCTCTTAACTTTGTTTCAATTGATTGTTTGATGCCATCCATGTATCCCCTAGCAGAGAAAACCAGAGTCCTTGTACAGTGTGGTTATTTGTGCAAATAATTTAATATTCATTATTCATCTCATGCAAGATTTTCCAAGGCAGTACGGTAAGCCTGACAATTTTTGAGGATTGAGTTACATTGCAACTACAAATAAGATTACCGTAGTAGGATAAACAGTGAGAAATTGTTTAGCAAGGGGATCCTAAGAGAGTGATATGAATTGCTATGTTATGGATGTAACTGATATGATTTAGAAGTCAAAACAAAAGAAGACAATCTAAAATTACAGGCCTGGGATTAGTCCTACCAAGAAGTACAGCTCATACCTCTTTTTTAGAGAACATTCAGTGTAAGACCTTCCAAATCAATGGAAATCTATTCAATTTTAGAGATCCTTAATGATTAAGAAATAGCATCTGCTGCTCAGATAAAAATTAGTCAAACACGAGACAGCTTTGAAAGTGTTTGTCTATCAAATGACAATAGGAAATGAAACTGAGGAGTATAGTCTAACCTAGTTATGATCCACCCAATTGATCTGCTGAAGATCCACTGAGGCTCTCAGATACGAGAAAATGAGGACGTTCATGATTCTTCTGAGCCACGTTACTTGCAATGCGCCTTTTGGAGCTTTCTAATTAACCCCAGAGAAATTTCAAACATGATTTTCTGTTGCCATGAGTGTTAAGGAAAAGAAAGTGTCCAGTAGGGCTATGATGTGTTGACGCTTACTTGGAAAATCACAGCTCTTGACCTGCTGTCATGGGGGATCATTTTGATGTGGAGAAGGATGAACAGATTTGTGCTTGATACACTTCCATGTTTAACTTGGCTCCTCTGTGATAAATTGTTAACATTTGCAAGAGGTTCAGAGGACATCTGTGGGAACATGAACAGAGGAACTCTGATGGTCCAGAAAAAAAAATGTTTTGAGAGCTTGCATAGATATGATCCATTTGGGAAGCATAAACCTTTCATTTTTGAACACAAGTATTATTTTTATTTTTATTTTTTATTTTTTATTTATTTTTTTAAATTTATGATAGTCACAGAGAGAGAGAGGCAGAGACACAGGCAGAGGGAGAAGCAGGCTCCATGTACTGGGAGCCCAATGTGGGATTCGATCCCGGGTCTCCAGGATCGCACCCTGGGCCAAAGGCAGGCGCTGAACCGCTGCGCCACCCAGGGATCCCCAAGTATTATTTTTAATAACATTAATGTATGAGCATGAGTGTGCACATGTGTGCATGCATATACACACACGTGTGTTTTACATGGTTGAACATTAACTACCTAAGTTTTGGCCTCAATTGAAAAAATTCTGCACAGCCTAAGCCGGCCTGGATTTTTCCTCTTTAAAAAATAGTATTTCTTATATTTCAGAAGTATTTTGTTTATTACAAATGAATATAAACATAATATACTTTAAAATGAATGAGGTTATTACTAATATAATTGAAAGAACATTGACTAATTAAAAAATGTAAGTGTATATAAAGATAAATATTCTTAAATTACCAGCAAATTATGTGATAAAGATAGCTCAAAATTATTCTCTGCAATTAATCTAGACAATAATACAATAATTTGCATGTTGGTAATAGCAATTAAAAAACATCAACATGTTTTACTGATTAGAAAAGAAGTGTTCACAATGGGCCTAATTTGTTCATTGACATAATGAGGTAAATAGAAACTACATTTATGCTGTAATAAAAATGAGTTTAAGCCACATATTCTGGTTAAGAAAAAGTATAAAAATATATCCTAACAATGTGGCATATCAGTTACTTACAATCTGTATGAAAGCATATGCGTTTTTAATTAAAATCTGTCCAATTAATCAGGGATTCACTACCTGAGTCCCTGGAACATTTGTTTCTTTTTTATCCTATGAAATTATCTGAGGCTTCAAAATCTGCTTTTGACAAACCTCCAGCCTAAGTGTCCAGTTTCAAAGATGCCAGCATCCTGGAGGCATCTGAGGGCATTGTCCTGCTTTCAGGTGTGTGAGCATGAGCTGAGGATGAGCTGGGGTGAAAACGAGAATCCATTCAGCCCTGAGGTATTATTACCCCATAGGATAAGGACAACAGATGACATTCCTTAATGACAAAAGCTGCTGTCAGCAGTTGTTGATGCATCTAGGAAAATCATTTATAGCACTCCTAAAATACAGATTGGATTTTTCAGGGTGTACAGAAAAGAACCCGGCGTTGATCACTTGCAATCAAACTTCTACTTCTGTGTTGTTCAAAATTTGAGGATATAGCGTATTCAAGAAACCAGAGAACAGCTTAATATTTTAATGAATAAAAATGGCATAATACCTTGTATTGTGAACTTCTGTAGACCGGTTGTGTGTGGCCCTTGCCTATACTAACCTTTTCCTCTTCCTGGCTAAGCACTAATTATTTTTCAGATAGACAGTGAATTCTACAGTCCTTTCATCCTAGGTTACCCAGCTCCACCTCTGTTACCCCACAGCGCCCCATCCATTCATTTACATCCCATCATCCCATTCCACTTGTTCAACCAGGGCTACCCAAGAGAGATGGTGGGCAGCCTAAAGTCAGGGACATGGTCTGAATCACGTTCCTCTTCTCAGTGCTTACAGCTCAGCAAGCAGACCACTCCCAATGCTCACATTTGAAAACAGAAATGAATAACAGAAGATGAGACTATAGTTCTGTCATTAACAAGTTGCGTCGCTTTGAGAAGTCACTTAACTCCTTGGCCTTAAAAAGGGTGAGGAGAGGAACACCTCACCTAGGGCTCAGTATGTGAGCATCTGCTTTGGCTCAGTTCGTGATCCGAGAGTCCTGGAATCAAGTACCGCATCAGTCTCCTGCAAGCCTGATGTCTCTGCATCTCTCTCTTTGTCTCTCATGAATAAATAAATAAAATATTTTTTTTAAAAGGTGAGTAGGAATTGAGGAGAGAGTCAGGAAAAGAGAACATTCCAGATAGGGAAAAGGGGATTTGGAAATAGAGAGATAGAAGGGAGTGAGGGATTTCCATGGAATAGTTAAAGATCTAGCAAGTTTGGATGGCCCTCAAGTTTCATGATTTTGACTCTTCATACAATCCCATATTCTCATAGTATAAACACTGAAATCCCTAAAGTAGTGTTCTGTTGCTCTTAATTTGGACTCTCAGATAAAAGGTGCAGAGTGCTGGCTTCCAGATCTTCCAGGATGGCCCCAGGTACTACCAGCCAAACACCTACTAGCTCTGCCCACATTGCATTGATTGCAAGATTCATTTTGTTCAGATCTAGAATCCAGCGCACACAGCCACACGAGAGATGACCAGGCACCACCTGATGGAGAGGATGGGCTCTCACTAGATTCTGACAGTGACAGAACTTGAGAAACCATCTATGGTGCGAGTGTAACAGGCTGGTCTCGGCTTGATATCCCTTCATCTAGTGGCCATGGATTTCAAGGTAGCTTTCATAAAGAAGAAAGAAGCCAAAATCACAAGTGGCCTAACCCAGAAGTCTCACCTATCAAAGAGAAGGAATGACCAATAGCCACGGGTAAAAAGCAAGGGTTCTATTGCCACCCTACAGGCACTTTCCCCCACGGTTCACTCTCCTTCAGCTGCATGGGCACCCTTAGAGCCAGTCCTCCGACATCTGTGACTCCCAGGCTCAGGCCTTTGCCCTGTTCTCTCTAGAGAGCTAGCTCAGTCCCATAGGTACATTCCAGTCACTTGCTCAGAGTGCCTGCTGAGTCTGTGCACAGCAAATTCTCTGCCACTGTAAGACATTCTCCCTTTGTTCTATTCATAGTATATATTCCAATCATTAATTATCCCTGCATGTTTTCCTATGTTCTGCCTGCTGCCCCCACCAGCACAGGAACCATGTAGAACCTGGTGCATAGTGGTGGGTAAGGAATGTTTTTGTGAATGACATAGATGCACATGGGAAGAAGCAGAATCTGACAAATTTCTCTTTTTCAATATTTCTAAAGTTGAAAGAATTGGCTTAAGCTTAAGTGTACTCAACGTGATTATTTTAATATGTCCATAGCATGCACATGTGCATAATATATGCACATGCACACATTAAACACTCCTTCCATTCAAAAATGCCAGGCAGAAATTCTCCCTGTTGGGACAACCGAACAGCTCTGACATGACAAACAGGAGGCAAAACAATATTGCAAATCGCCAAAGCTATTGGGAAAACATAATACCAATTACATTATAATTATATGAACTGGAATCCATCCAGAACACTGAGGCTAATCGTCTATGAAAAGCAGCTGACACCATACAAAGAAAAACAAGCTTTACTAAGTAACAGATGAACTATGAACTGTTTTCCCCCATTCTGTCAGGAAAATTTCAGAAATAATATAGAAGTAGTGTAAATGTCAGGGATGTATCTGGGCCCTGTGCAAAGAATACTCCCTATGTTTATTGCAATTTTTAGTGGCAAAATTCTAATTGTGTGAAAACTCTTAAAGAGACAGAACTCTGTCCCCTGCAGTCTTATGTAAATACCCCCTGCTGAACACTTAAAAATATTTATCCCTTGGCACCTGAGATGTTATCTTAAGGGACATTCCTATGAGAGGAAGTACTGAACCAGAAAGTATGGAGTTTCATATATAGTTTTTATATATTTTTAATGTGCTCCTCTAAAAAGAGGAGCATCAATTTTATCATCAATGTTCCTCATTTATTCTAATTCCAAATTTAGAATGGTACTTTTTAGTTAAATTTACATTGAACATTTGGGGGTTTTATGGTTTGTCTGTTCATATGTATTTTTTTCCATTTTTCTGTCAGTATGCTCATCTTGGTTTGACTTTGACAGCCAGATATTTTGCAAATAATTTTTCCAGTTCTCACTTGCATTTTAATTTAAAGGGGCTTATCTAAAAATAACATTTTAGGAACTGGATTGATTTGCCTAGATGCAGTTGTGCCTGTCCTTTGAATTAAAAAGACATGCCGAACTTTTGGATTTTCTAAAGACTGTTTGTGGACATTTTCCTTTGAGTTTTTCATTCCTTTTATGCTCATGAAGTTCTTCATCATTTTGTCAATGGATATTCTTGTATTTGTTTTCCATGTGATTACGGCATCGTATTTTATAAGTCAACCTTTAATATAGCTGATTTAGTGCACTGATTTAACTTAAAATTTTTTACCTCACATAGTTAGCTAGTAACCCAAAAAGCATTAGCTGAAAAATGTTTTATTTCTTAACTGATTTACAAGTAACTTTATTGTGCACTAAATCATTTTTAAGTGTGCAGGTCTGAATACAGTAGTCAACCAAGAATAAAATGAAAGAGAAACAGGAGAAATTGAACAGAAGTAGAATCTCAAAAACTATAGATGTTCAAGGGCAAATTTTTAAAGTAAAACTGCATCAGAGCCTTTGAAATATTGTGAATTCTCCCAATGTGTAATGTGTTCCTATGCAAGAGTTAGTCTTGAAGAATTCATTAAGAATGTTCAGTGATTTTTATTTTCTTTGAATGAACTGTCATCATGGATTACTTTGCTACTTACCTTTTTAAAAGATTTTATTTATTTGACAGAGAATGAGAGAGACAGTACAAGCAGGGGACCAGCAGAGGGAGAGGAAGAAGCCGACTCCCCGCTGAGCAAGGAGCCTGATGTGGAGCTGGGTCCCAGGACCCTGAGATCATGACCTGAGCTGAAAGCAGATGCTTAACCCCTTGAGCCACCCAGACACTCCACTACTTACTTTCTTAATGAGTCACAAACATTGATAGTATTTCTTTTTTATTACCATGTTTTTCAAAGAAGTGTTTTATCTAGTGGCCTGAATGTGTACATCCTCATCAATAAATTTGGAACTTCTCTTATTAAATATTAAGAGTTCAGTTTCCGTGAAACATCAGATTTTTGGTCTAATCTAGTCGAAACTCACATTTCATAAACTACTGGAAAATTAATCAAAATGCACTTCATGAAGTTACTATATACCTGTATATTCTGACATGAGTTATTCAAAATGTCTGATTATTTCTCATAGATACCATTCGACTTTGATTATTCCCATGTCATATGCCTAGTCCATTTATATGATGAGCCTTGGATGTTAATGAAACTCTCAAGAATTTCAATTTAAAGAAAACATAAATCCCTAAAAAGATAGCAATTTAGAAATTAATTTAGGAATATAATCATATTTTCATGCTGGTTTTTAAGATAAAATTGCAATTATGTTGACCAAAGACAAGAGGTTTGCCCCCTAGATAGGCTCCAAAAATTACATTAATGTTAGAAGAGCTACTAGAAAAACTACATAAAAATGATAGCTACACCATATTTTAAATGATAAGAAAACAAATTAAGTATAAATACTAAGCTGAAACTTAAAATAACATTTAAGAAACTGGATTGCTTTGCCTTGATCCGACTGCTATCTGTCCTTTCAATTAAAACTTTCAATAAAAAAATAATAAAATAAAATAAAACTTTCAGTCATTTTATACATTTGAACTGCATAATGGTAAATTTATGGTTCTAGCACCATTTTTTTTCTTTTTCTTTTTTTAAGGATTTTTTTTTACTTATTTGAAAGCGAGAGAGAGCACAAGCAGGATGAGAAGCAAATGGAGAAACAGACTCCCCATTGGGCAGGGAGCCTGATGCAGGAATCAATCCCAGGACTCTGGGATCACGACCTGGGCCCAAGACAGACACTACACCAACTGAGCCACTTAGATGCTCCTAGCATCGTTTCTTTAATGTGTGTCCAGGAATCTTTTGAACTGGAATTTAGGGAGTATTAGAAAGGTTTTCCTTTGGAAAACAAAACAAAACAAAACAAAACAAGCTCACTGAATACAACGACCTCCCCACTCCTGTGTTGCACGCAGGGGGCTGTAAGGGCATCATCAAAGATCATGGCTTTGGTTAAGGACTTCTTAAAAGTTTAATACCTGTAAAGGAGTGTCTTCATCTGTCACAAGATGGCATGAGGTGAAAGCAGTTCTTCAGATTGTTTGATGACATAAGGATCTGATTTATTGGACAGTAGTGAGGAGAAGGGATAGAGGGATCTACTGTTGCCTGGGGAGAACCAGGGAAGTAAGTATCTGGGAGGCAAAAGGATACAGGAAAAAATTCACAGGAAGGATGGTGGAGATGATGGAATGTGAGAGGGAAGCTAGAGTCGTGGTTTCCAAAGTATGGTCCTTGGACCGGCAATATCAGCATTACTTGGAAACTTGTGATAAACACAAGTGCTCACCTTCCACCAGTCTTACAGACTCAAAAACTCTGTAGTGGGTCCCACCAGGGGATCTTCATGCACTCTTAAGTTGGAAAACCACTGATATGTTTTCCCTCCTCTTCTGATTACTTACCTCGGGGCATTTAGACCTCCAAATGAGCCTTTTTATAGGAGGGCTTTGTATGTAATAGTCACCACAATTTGGAAACTAACTTGAACATGTATTCCCTCTAACATGTGCTCTGTTTTATAACTGAGATGTAACATTTTATTATTCTTTGGCTTCATTATTCTAGCTTGTTTACTTAGGGATTGGGGTACATTTTCAACATTCCACTTGAGAATTTTAGTAGAACTAGAATTCCCTTAACATCTGATTTCTATAATCCAAGGGATGGTTTTACACTTTGCCATCTCAACAGTAGTTTATAGACACATGTCAAAGGTGATATTATTGGGATCCAACATGGAGAGAACCAGCTCAAAAGCTGCAGGACCATCTGTTTTCTACACTGATTGACTTACATTCTAATTAAGTCATTTAATAAATATATCCTTCACTTTTTCTTTTATAGACTATTCCTTTATTTGGCCTTTGAAATGGTCCAAGTCACATGAATATGTGTTTATTACTACAGCTGTTATGACTTTGTGTCTACATTAAAACTGTTGAAGTTGAGATTCAAACCCAGTTCTTCTTCCTGACTCCAAAGCAGGTATTCTTAACTAGCATGATGTATGGGTCTTACTCTACATTACTGAGATGTATACATTTACAAAGTCTTTTTTTTCAAGTTCTTAATGATGGCAATTTTAAGAGTTGTTCTAGTTAATAAGTAGTTTCTTAAAATATCATTAAAAACTAAGAAAACACAAAGAAACAGATAGCGACTAGGTATTGTTAGCCTAATCAGAATTTAAAGTGTTCCTAAGCTATATAATAATTACTGGAGGACAATTTCTAAAAGAATTATTATTCTGTTAGAAATTCCCAGCAGAATGTCACTAAGTCATTCTCTGTCGTGGTTGAGGAATACCCCTTAGACCATTATGCCATTCTCCTTGGGTACAGAATAGACTGGGCTTTACATTGACTCCTGCTCCTTACAGTATGGCTCTAAGATACTGGAAAGGAGTGTAACTCCATGTTCTTCAGCCTCTGTTAAGGCTGGAAATACCCAATATATAAAAAGTATTGTTAAATTTGAAGAAACTGCCTCTCAGTTTTGATTTAAACACTTATCAGTCTACTGCTACATAAGTAACATTTGAAATTCTAATTTCCCTATCATGATCAAAAGATAGTATCCTATAACCTAAAGTTGCATTCTTGATTTTCTAAAATGGATATTTTATTTGTGTAAATATATGCTGACTGGGAGGTAGAAAACACAGATCTTCTAGAGAGGTGAACAATTTGCTTTTGTAAAGAGTAATTGATTGAATGTTCTGGTGTCAATTTCCACAGTGACTGCTGGTCACTGAATTTTAAGAGACTGAATTCATTACAAATAAAAATCATTTAATCTTCTTTCATACTCAGAACACTTTATATAATCTAGTTATCTAGTTTCCAAATTCCTGACAACATAGCAAACATTCATTTCTGGGAGATAGACCTACTCCATGCATATACAATATACACTAAAAATGTTTTGAGATATGCTCAAACTAAAAATCTGAAAATGTACAAGTTTGCACACATGAACTAATTTAGATGATAGGGGATTCTGATTAAGAATCCATGAAAGCCCGTGGCATTCTTTTTATAAAGACAATTCCAATAACACTCCATTAGGATTTCCCCCTGTTAAATTAACTTTACAGACTTCTAATGGATTTCTTAATTAGACTTGTTATTAACAAGAATATTAAATGAATTAAAAACAGTCCTGACAGCCACTTGTAATAAACAAAAAATGAAAAGCAAGATTTATGCTCTTTACTTCCCCCACCCAATCCAAAGCTTTTAATAATCTTACAAATTTATTGCAATTAATTATTCAACTGTCAAGAATATAAAGCTAGTATCATTATATGCATGTTTGAAGAAGGCCTTCTTGTTATTTCAAAATGGAAGCTGATTACTGGAGCTGCTATTCTAGCCTTGCTCTTAAAGGAGCTGCTTACAGTTTGAATGGTCCATTGTCCTGTTATAGCTTCAATATATTAATTTGGTATGTCTATACCTGCAAAAGTATCTTTTCTCCTTCATTTTCTAGATCAAAAGGAGCTTGTAAGCAGAAGAAAGGTATAACTTTTATTCCAGACTCAAGACACCTGAGTGACCAATCTCTTGACATTTAGAGAAAGAGAAAGAGAAATTTATGCCCCCTATTGACCACAATCAAGTCCTGAGCTTCCATTATATATAGCTTTAAACCTCCACTCTGCACTTCATATATATAATTTGAAGCAATAGATGTGTTACAGACAAAAACTAGGTAGAACAAAGATGATCTTATTAAAATGAATGACTCTCCAGCAGAGTCCTTTAGATGGAAAGTATCTTAAAATTTCCACCAATAGCCTATAATAGCAATGACATGACAGCTTTCTGATACAAACATAGAACCGCAGATAAAGGGGAAAATGTTAAGTATTTTCCCAGGATGAAGAAAACCAGTAGACTCTACTTATTTATCAAATCTCTATCCTTGGATGATGGCTTAGCCTCAGTGAGATTTTAAGGCATTGTAGCTGAAAGAACTGTGGTCCACCACTGCACTGTTCCTTTTACCTTAGTACGAAATCAGAAGGATCCCTTGATAACTAAGAATAGGGACAAAACAAAACAAAATAAAATATGATGGCAGAGTTCAGGGATGGCCTTGTATTACCAAGCCTATGTCATTCATCAAGCTTTTAGAGCCAGGCAGCATACATGACCATGAACTCAGTTTCTCTTCCCAGAAGAAGGAAGCCTTACCTGTTCTTTTTATGGCTGCAGTATATAGAATTTTGCTGCCAAAGAAATGAATTAGGAACCCTGCTGCATTAGCAACTAGTATATTATTCAAGACCCAAAGAGCCTGATTTTTCAGTTAATATTTTACATTGGTTTATTAATTCTACACAGCTAAATTACAAATATTTACTTGAATGCAATTACAGATATTAGTGGATACACAGCCATGACTGAGATAGATACAGTGCAGACAAGTCTATGCAACGATTCAACAAACATTCTGTGGGATATACTATGGGTACAATGAGTTTACTCCTCTCTCTGCTCCCAAGAAACTCATAGTTTACTGGGAGAGTCAGAAAAAACAAGAGTTAAAATATAGCATGATAAATGCTCTGCTTTAGGAAAGCACATGTGCTTTCTTCAATACTCACTTGGAGGGTCCGCTTCTAGAAATGATTGGATCTGATCTGTGTTTTGAAAGATGAACAAGGGTTAGCAGAGCAAAGACAGCAGAGGCTGCAGGGAATTCTGCAGCTGAGAGAGAAGGCATAAGCAGCATTTCCTGTAATGAGTGTTGGGGATCCTGTGGTGAGTAGATATCCGGTGTCAGCCTTGGAAATCACCCGGGTCAAGGGCTACAGTAAGCCAATTACTTACCAGAACTAAATATGGTAAAAATGAGCAAAATGAACCAATGTAGATTAAGAAGATGAGCTCTGGAATCAGGTATCAAGGCTTGAATCCCAGGTCATCCACGTTATAGATCTGAGTTCTTGGGTAAGTTACTTAAGCCCTCAGTCATGTAAAGGTTAGTAAGAAAGGCATGCAGAGGGGCGCCTAGGTGGCTCAGTGGGTTGGGCATCTGCCTTTGGCTCAGGTCATGATCCTAGGATCCTGGAGTTGAGCCCCACATTGGGCTCCCCGCTCGGGGAGAGCCTGCTACTGCCTCTCCCTCCGTCTTTCCCCCTGCTTGTGTATTCTCTCTGTCATGTAAACAAATTAAATCTTAAAAAGAGAGAGAGAGAGAGAGATAAATGCAAGCAGAGACTTTGGAGTCATGTTCACCATACTCTGTTGAATAAATGTCATCAACTCAAATGTCTCCATCATCTGCAGAGCCAAACACAGCCTTCCATGGAGGCATTCATAGGGCCACCCCCCACCCCACCCTACCCCCAAACCAGTCCAGAGGAATCAGGGAAAGTTTCTCTGTGCGGGTGACCTAGGAACCTAAATGTGATAGATGTGAATGAGATGCATGCATGTGGAGGCTGCACAGGGCAAGAGAGAATGCAAGACAAAGGAGAGCCTGCTTAGCTTTCTTTGATAGAAACAGCCTTACTATGGAGATGCAAAGTTATGGGAAAGAATTAAAATCACCAAAATTACAAAGCAGGTTGGATTAACCCAATTAATAAATGTGGAAAGGAGATGAAGAGATATTTCTCCAAGGAATATATACACATGGGCAAAGAGCACATACAAAGATGCTTTCCCTTGTTAGTCATCAGGAAAATGCAACCGGAACCCACTGTGAGACACCACCTCGAGTCTGTGAGATGCTAGTATTGAAAAGTCAGATGAAAACCAGCTAAGGACCAGAATGCAGAGAAACCAGGCCCCCAGGTGATGCTGGCAGATGGGAAAATGGCACAGCTTCTTTGAAAAACAGGTCTGCAGTTTTTAGTTGTCCAAACACAGAGTCACCATAGAAGCTGGCAAGTCATCCCCTAGGTATATATGCCAAGGAATTTAGAACAGGTGTGCTAACAAAACTTCATTTATGAATGTTCACAGCCACAGTATTGGCAACTGCCGAGGGGTGAGAGCCACCCAAATAAATGCCCATGGAAAGACGAATGGGAAAACAAGTTACCCTCTATCCATGTGGTAGAATACTATTCATGCATGAAAATGAAGTGCTGACCACTTGTACCAACCATATGGGTGGATCCTGAAATGCCAGCCACAGGAGACTATATGGTTTAGGATTCCTTGTACATAAAATGTCTAGAATAGGATCAATCTATAGACCCAGAAAATAACCCAGTCACAATTACAGCTGACGGGGTGGGTGTGGAAACTGAGGGATAAAGGGGTAAAAACTAAAGGCTACAGGTTTCTCTGTGGTGATGAAACGTTCTAAAGCTAACTGTGCCAAAGCTTGCATACATCTGTGAGTACATTCTAGCCCATTCAACTGTACACTTTAAACAGCTAAATTGTATTGAACTGTCTCTATAAAGCTGAGGTTTTTTTTTTAATAGTTTAATTAGATTTGGTCCAAATGTGTTTTTATCACTTACAAGACCATCAATATCAATATTTCTACCCAAACAAAATCTACTGATTTGTTTGTTTAATGTGTTGGTTTGGTATGAAGCCATAGATATTCATCAGTATACACATGGACTGGAAATAAAATTAAAGCAAAACTGAAGTTATTCCACACGTTTTTGCTAGAATAGGTACTGATGGTTCTACGTTTTTCAAATTTATTAAGAACAAAAGTTGAATTAGGAACTTTAAGCTCTTGTTAGAAAATATACTAAAATATTATAAATTCAGACTTTTAAAATTATGCTATAATTTATCATTCTAATTCAGGTTTTGAAAACATGGGACACCTGGGTGGCTCAGCGGTTAAGTGCCTGCCTTCAGCTCAGGGTGTGATCTTGGAGTCCTGGGATCGAGTCCCACATTGGGTTCCCTGCATGGAGCCTGTTTCTCCCTCTGCCTATGTCTCTGCCTCTCTCTCTCCCTCTGTGTCTCTCATGAATAAACAAATAAACTTAAAAAAAAAAAAAAAGGAAGAAAACATTGGAAGCCATGGCATTCAGATAGCCTATAGTCCCTGATGATTTACATAAGTTGTCTTAATGCCTTTATCTGTCATAGCCAATAATAACCTTGGCAACATCATTGTTATTAAGTTTCTAATCTTTGTGTTCTGGAAATCCCTGGTAATTTACTCAGTTATAGAGATCATTTAAATCATCCACATTCATTCTGATCAAAAACTATTTAACAGACTTCCTGAATATTAGAAGTCAAATTGTCTTTTGAAAAAGCAAAATGCACATTAGAAATATATTTAATTATTGTAAAGCTATAAGATCTATATGGAACAGGGCTATCACTAAGTTCGTATCCTCTGAAATGAGTAACAAACACTATTATTTCTCAGGGTAAATTCTGTTCTTAGATTCAGAATAAATAGTTCCCATACCAGATACCAAACCTGAATAAATATAGCTCAAGGTATGTGTAGCATTGAAACCTGAAATTAATGCTACATCATATGTTATGATTCAATTGCAGCTCACTTTATTTAAAATAGTAACAACCATCAAACAACAACCTCATATTATGAATTCAAGTGCCATAACTCTGCAACGTTATGCAAGCCTACCCCTGGGGAAAATGATCCAAGTAGGCACTGAAACTGGGTATCTGAAAAAGCAGGTATCATTAGATACCATTCAATCATTAGAGAATTTCTGCCTACTAGATATCTTCCTAAAGAAAAATAAAAGTTTCATCGATAAGAAAAGTTTTAGAGCTCTGAACATTTCAGAGGTGCAGAGAAAACTAGAAGTGAAATAGTAAAATATAGAAAAGTTTACAGTGTTAAAATATCTATAGCTGATAAAATATTTTTATTATCTATATATATAGCTGAAATTTTTTTAATCAAGCAGTGAGTGATGTTTCTGGTCTGCGAACAGCAATTAAAAACAATCCAAAAGGCAAAATAAAAAAAAAAGTATCTTGATACTCAAATGTAATACATGCACCCTTTCTGCTAGAATTAGATAGATAATCCAAGTGTGCACACCTGATAACAAGCCACACGCAGAGCAAGTTAAATTATGAAAAATTCTAAACAAACTGTGTAATAGCAATTTGCAAGCATAAAGGAGGTGGGCTGACACATGCTTTCAGATAAGTGGCCTTGAATCTTCAAACACACTCTCTGGGGCATCCAAATAGAATAACATTTTTATTTTCCCAAATCCTTAGTTAGAAAGGCTTGGCATTTAGGATGTTATTTTAATATGCTTTATATTCCCAGTTCAGAGACTTCTTTACTTCAAATGGGCCTACCATAATTGAGAATAGATGCCTTAACTATCCAAAATGAAGAAAAACAGCAATTTTCCTCAAAATTTTCCACTACAATAAACAAAAATGTCTCAAAGGCAAAATAGAAGCATGAGCAATTTCCAAAGTCAGAAATCCACTTTCTTTTAAGCCGTCTTGCTGCTAAACTTAGATTAGCCTAGAGTCTGACAATACATATTTCGACCGAACAGGCCAGAATGACAACATGGGCATTCACCGGCACCAACCACTACACTATCTCTGCTTCTGTCATTGTCCCTGTCTATGTCCCTTTTTCAAGCTCAGATCTAAGGAGGTCACCATTATTAACATCTGCCTTTGGAAGGAGAAGGGGATGGGGAATAGTTCACACAGGAGGGAAGGAAAAGTAAGACATCCATTCATAAACATTTTTGAGCCACTGTGTGCCGTGCCCTGTGTAGGGATCTGGCATAGCTGGAGGTGGACACATGTGGCTCACAATCCACCAGAGGGGACCGGCTTGACACAATTCACTACCACACAGCAAACATGCAATGGCAGACTGTCCTGGGTACTCTGGAGGACAAATACAGTTTGCTATATGTTAGGGGTTAATTGTATCTCCCCAAAAGATAGGTCAAGGTCCTATTCAGTATTTATAAATGTAGCCTTATTTGGAAATAAGATCTTTGCAGACATAGTCAAGTTCAGATGAGGCCATTAGGGTAGAGACACTGCTGGTCTCTGTAAGAAGAGAAAGACACAGAGAGAGGTTCTCAGGAAGGGAAGAAGATACGAAGAAACACAGGGAGAATGTCCTGTGATGACAGACTGGAGTGGTGCATCTAGAAGCCAAGGAATGCCAGGGACCACCAGCAGCACCAGAAGCCAAGAGCAAGGCAAGGAACAGATTCTCCTCTGGAGGCTCCAGAGAGAACTGGGCCCTGCCGAAACCATGATGTCAAGCTTCAGGCCTCCCAGACTGAGAGAAATTTCTGCTGTTTTAAGTGACCCGGCTTGTGGGATTTTGTTCCTGCAGTCTCAGGAAACTAACGGGCTATGGGAGTGTATGGCAGGAAAGCCTGAGCTTACTGCCAGATGGAAGGGGGCCGGGTGTGGGGTCTGGGAAAACATCCCTCCCAAACCAAACTTAAAGCTTGAAGTAGGGTCAGAGTAGCTAATGGGGTGGGGTGGGGTGTAAGGGTGTTTGCAGGCAGCGGCCAGTGTGTCCAGAGGGCTGAGAAGGCAGGATGTCTGATGCATTCTAGTTGAGAGGGGGTGGGTGTGAAGATGCCCCAGACACCCAGGCAGTGTGGGTCGTGGGGCAGGCAGGCAGGGCAAGGTCCTGAAGGCCCTTTGAACTGAGAAAGGAATCTCTGCTCCTTTCAGCTCTAACACCCAGGAATAGATCTAAGGAGGGGCCACAGGTCTTCCCCACTGTCCCAAAGTAGAGTAGAGTTCCTATGAAGCCTTCCCAAGCCGAAATGGTGTAAAGCAAAGAAGCAATCGTCACTAATTTATATGTAAAATATTTTTTTAGAATTCCTAGGCCCCAAAAAGCACCTCCTTTAGGCTTTTCTGATATCTTCGGATACATTTTGCTTAGGGATACACAAAATACACAGTGGTAAAGCCCAGATGCTCAGGGACACGGTGCGGAGTGCCGGCCCTTGCTGCGGGGATGCTGCGCGCTGTGGCCAGGGAAGGCGCTGGAGGGCGCTGCGGTCCCCGCGTGGGCTCTCTGCAAAACTAACCTCAAACACGCTCTGCGTGCACTGAGAATCCTATCTGGGTTTCTTCCCATTAGGGAAAAGAGACTCCTGTAGATCTTGCCTAAAGGTAAAGCGTGGCAAAGAGAACTTCCCGAAAGCAGGAGGTACTTGTATGTCTCATAACTAGTTTGCCTCTGTAGTGTAACTTCTCCCCAGTAGCAAATACCTTTCCAGAAAGAATGATGCTGCATTTTTGTAGGCTTCTGTTCAGCAAATACAAACAAGAGCTTCCTTAACATTGAAGTGATCACGGTCTCTAGGTCAGGCATCTGAGGACACTTTGCTAGCTTTCAGGTGCCTGCCCACAAACAGCCTGAAGCCTCTGGGGCTTCCTTCTTCCAGGGATGCTTGCAAACTCCCACTTGGCCTCTGGCATCCCAGGCGCTGCTGTGCTGGGGAAGGCGGTTCAGATTCACCCTGTCCTACTGCTCCCTTCAGGCCTCAGGTCAGAGGGAAAGTTGCCACTTGAACTTCATGCTCTTAACAGACACCTACTGTGTTTGCCCTGCAGGCAAGAGAAATCAATAGGAAGCACACGCAAGGTGCTGAGTTTTTCAGCCTTCTTCAGAGAGCAGGTTTGCCTACAAAATCTCTTACGTGTTTCCCCTTAGTTGACCTCATGGGTGTTCAGTGTCCAGTATAATGGTCTGAGCTATTTCATTTTAAATTAGGATCAATCCCCCTAAATACGACATTCATTTGTAGATTCATGTTCTATATTGACCTTTTTATCTGCACTTCCAGGGGGCAGAGAGCTCTAGCTGCAACCTCAAGCACTGCAAATACAAATCAAAAATACTTCACTATGAGGCCAGTTTCATTATTTGGTTTCTTTCTTTCTTTCTCTTGGCTAGCTTTCTTCAACCTAACCGTCCAGCCTCTCTATGCCTACAAAAAAAAAAAACCCAAAGTCCATTACCAAATTTTAAAAAATAGACCAACAAAATCCTACTGATAAAGCATATAAATGACCTTCTGTTTTTGTAAAGAATAGAAATGGTGTCATCTATATTAATACAGCTGTAAACAAAGAATAGAAATGTTGTGATAGATGATACCCAAGATGTATGTATATATTTATAAACATATATAAAATATGTCTACAAAAAGGACAGATATATATGTATATCTAGCTACAAGATGTGTGTGTGTACAAACACACACACACACATATATTGCTCTCTTGATATGTGTATGTGCATTGTTTGATGTATCCAAGTAACACTTCCCACAGCACTCAGTATAATCGAGTCCCTAATATATTTGCCCTTTTATTGAATAGTGAAGAACCATGATAGAGGATTTGCAGAAAGACATCCACAGGCCTGATATTCTAAATCCAAGTCAAATGTGAGCTGTGTGATAGTCACTAAGTCACCTCTTCTTTCTTATCATCTTAAGCTCCTCTAATTTGTAAGTCAGGACAATAAATACTTGCTTCATAGTTTTGTTAAGAGAAGTAAATGCAAGTATTTGTGAAGCTCTTTGCTCAGTGCCCAATACTTGGAGAGTATCCAATAAATGGTCATTAATAATAATCATACCTCATAAATAGAATGTATATCATTTATTGCACTTTTGTGGCATTAGAGAGTAATTCACATGTAGAATCATATAGCTTATGTTCATGTGACTGGGAGGGGTGAGGTGGTGAAGTGAGTGTTCCAGTGTTTTCCTCAAAGAGAAATGCTCCACTGAATTGAAATCCAGAAAAGCTGAATTCTGTTATGGAATCCCAGATCCTTTCATTTTATAATATTTATTAAAATAATATAGGGATCCCTGGGTGGCGAAGCGGTTTGGCGCCTGCCTTTGGCCCAGGGCGCGATCCTGGAGACCCGGGATCGAATCCCACGTCGAGCTCCCGGTGCATGGAGCCTGCTTCTCCCTCTGCCTGTGTCTCTGCCTCTCTCTCTATCTCTCTGTGACTATCATAAATAAATAAAAATTTAAAAAAAATTTTTTTAAAAAATAAAATAATATAAATTTCAATTATTTGAAATTTAAGAGAGTCTACAGTAGATACCACCCATGGATTACCAAATTAATTTTTAACAGTAGTTGAGTAATAACACAACTAATGACTCTTCTGTGTTTCCTATTGGTTAGGTACTATGCAAAGTACTTTATGTGCATTTGCTTAATTAATCCTCACTATAACTCTGTGAGGTAGCCTGCTATCATTATCCCTGATTTACAGATGAGGTCATCAAGGCATGATTTGCCAGTGCGACACAAGGTAGCAAATGGCGGGGCCAGTTTTAAATGCAGGCCAGCAGCTCCAGAGCCCCTGCTCCTGACACCTACACCTATGGCCCCTCCCCATAAACGATTCTCAGCATTCAATACTAGGGCCATGTTAGAGCAATTTCATGTAAGGCTAACACAGATTTTAACAAAGTGGTGAATACACACTTGTATTAAATTGGAATGTATTGATCTAGCCTAAAATCCATGAGACCACTAGTAAAACAACAATTGTTTTTAAAAATTGAGATAGAAGAGCTATGTCTGCACGACCACCTACAGTAGGACAAGTGATTACAGAAAAGAAAAGCTCCATTAGGAAAGAAGAAATGAGGCTCCTGTCCTTGCCACTGTTACCATTGTCTAGAAATCCTTGCCCCATCTTGGTGCCAACCTAGTCCTTCCTCCTCCTACACCATCCATCAAGTACTGCACTCCCTTCGAGATATCTCCTAATATCCCTCCGGAAAGTTCTGCAACCCTTCCCTGTCTCTCTTTTAATTCCATGACACACTACATGTAGCACTAATTGTGCTGTGTTGAAACCACTGATGCTCTTCTTGACCATCTGCCTGCAACCTACGAACTAGGTTATTTTCTTATTTTGCATATATTTATAACATATATATTATGTGTTATACATAATATATATAACAAATAATGCATATACTATGCATATATGTGTGTAAATTATGACGTGCAATATGTAATAAATATATCATATGCTTGTTTTCAAGACTCAAAATATGCCTATAGAGTTATTTAATTAAATTAATGCATTGAGCAAATTATGCATTAGCAAATTAAATTATATCAGGAAAACAGATCATTTAATCGAGATACAGATCATTTAATAGAATTTCCTTCTTTACAGAGGAGAATTTAGTGATTTTAAATGCTTCTCTGAAAGATAAGTGAACCATGAGGCTGCAGGCTTATTAACTGGGCTCATGTGTGCATACTGCCTTCTCATAAACAGAGTATCTAGGAAGTGCCTTAGTTCAAAGATAATTTTCTACTCTTGCAGGTACCACAAAAACACTCCTGACATCAGTCTTTCTGAGTTTCAGCCTTACTGCATTGTAGAACATTCTGGGAACTATAGCATATTTATTCATAATGAGTAGTTGTCTCACAAAAGGAAAGAACATATGAAAATGATGGATAATTATCTTATGGTTCTGCATTAGGCATTTCTAGTCTTCAGACGATACTTTAATCTTATAGTTTTTAAAATATGTTTATGGAGATACAGCACATTTTTTGGAATTAAAAAATGTATGTTTTACCAGTGATTTATATATATTCATATATCCAAATATGGTGTGTATTCATATTAAATAAAGTATAAAGGGTATATAACACATTACATCAATTTCCACTCTGAACTTTTCTCTAGCAAACCAGTGAATTAAAACTAGATATTCAATGACCCTCATTTAATTTTGTAAGGTTTAGAAGCTCTATCTCATAAATACATATAGATGAGTTGTCCATAGCATCTATATTCAGTAAGTGAAAATCAACACAGGCAAAGTGAAAGGACGGAAATTTTCTGAGAGAAAAATTCTACCTAGCGGTTAAAAATAAGGTGTGCTTGCTGACCTGCAAAAGCTAGGAACACACTACACAATTTTTTCATAAAACTATTTTATATCATGTAAGAAATCCCACTGTACCTAATGCACTTCATTAAAAAAAAGAAACATTTTTTGTTATCATGCTTTGGGCAATCATCAATAAACATATCCCATGCCAGCCCATAGCTCCATACCCCCTACCTATTACCCATCACTCTTGACAACAGATATGTGGGGAGTTGCAGTATATTAAAAATGTAACTACATTTTTAAGCTAATATTTATAGAGTTTTTATTATTGTAAGTAATTGTAAGAAACCTTTTACAAACATCATCTAATCTTTCAATGAACCTAGCAATTACTTCTGAAGTTAACATTACGGTTTACTACACATTATTTTAATTTTATTTTTACAATGTATGGATAAATTATGATAATTTTCTATTTGTAAGGTCTTAGCTGAACTTTCCTGTCAATAAAACCTCACCACTCAAAATATCCATCAATTTACCTGATGTTTAATAGAAATAGGAGTTAATTAAGCCTCATTAATTTTTTTAAGATTTTATTTATTTATTCATGAGAGACACAGAGAGAGAGGCAGAGACACAGGCAGAGGGAGAAGCAGGCTTCATGCAGGAAGCCCAATGTGGGACTCGATCCCAGGACTCCAGGATCACATCCTGAGCCAAAGGCAGACGCTAAACCACCAAGCCATCCAGGTGTCCCCCTAAGCCTCATTAATTCATGGAAACTTACTGATACACTTAGAACAATAGTAAGTTATGCCAAATAGAGGGTCTTTTGACTCAGATTTAATTATAAGAAGGCCAGCCCTGAATGTCCCAGCCTTGAAGAGTCAACACACTTCCCCCAACCCTGCTCTGTTACTCAAGGTCACATGAATCTTTATCCTAGACTTGATTCGGCCTCAGGTAAAGCAGGTGCACAGAGGAGCCCATGCCTACTTAAAAAGCAGGTTCATGAAGCAACAGAGCCAGGAAGTCACCTGTTCCAGTCTCAGCATCCCCACTCACTTCAGAAGGTCTGCCAAGTACAATGCCTGTTGATCGGCCCCTGCGGGCCTCAGTTTCCCCCTCTGCAGTTGATGATACTCCTGTGGCCTTATGCAGTTGGGCAGATGGGTGCTCCCACTGTGGAAAGCCCCAGGTTCCCTGTAGGGTCTCCTGATGTAAGACGGACAGTCTGCGCTGAGCCCAGAACAAAGTTCAGAGCCAGAGCCAGGCTGTGACATGGTGTAGCTGGAGGTGCCTGAGCTGCTCTTTGCACAAAACTTTGTTTTTAGCTTTCTGTAGATTAACAGTGTCTGTCCTTCTGTCCAGTTGCAGGATGTACGCCAGAAATCTCCGAGAAAAGGCAACAAGGACAAGTTAAAAATACAGATACGTTAAGGTCTGAGTCAGAGGGTCCATTGCTTCAGAGAGTGGGCAAGGAAGGTTCCAGCAGAGCCACCATGTCCTGCACTTAACACAGAGCATCTCTTGCCAAGGGAGGGCTGAGGGAAAGCAGTGCAATTAGTCACTGTGAGACTTTGCAGCTTGGGTACATGGGACAGCCGCCTGCATGGCATGCCCTCATGCCTTGCCTGGGTGGCAGCAGCAGGCCTAAAGATGCTGAGAGAATAAGTTAACATATGGGAGCTGGAGACGAGTTGTCACAGCGAGCCATGGTGCCCGTCAAATTGGATACATTATTTTCACAGGTTTGACTTCAGAATTTGAAATGCACTCTTCCTTTCTAATAGGCTCTGAGCGTGGCTCGCCATCCACATTTGCTGCCCACACTTTCATATTGTCTCTCTCGCTCTCCAGCTGCCACTAAGGCATGATAATAAATATTGCTATTTCTTCGGTGGAGGGAAGGTCTTCCCCTCTGCAGAATGCACAATCAGGCTGGCTCGCAGGGCTGGAGCTCGGCATGTTTGCTGAGAGCATAGAGAATGCTTAGGCAGGGAGAGGGCAGTGCAGGCAGGCAGGAGAACCTGCAAGCTACCTGTGGCCCTCTACTCTGCAGGGAGCATCACAAGGACCCGCCTACCCGGGGCCCTAAAAACAGCGCAGGAGAGCCCGTGAGCCCCGGCTGCCCAGGCAGGCTGGCACTGGAAGCAATTCTCTTTTTCCTAAATATTACAGGTAAAGAAGACAAGGTGAAGTGTAAAACAATCTCTTTAATTTGAGTGATTATTGCAAATCTCTAATTATTCCAGTCAGCAGCAACCAAAATAACGGAATCGATCATTCAGCAGGCTGTTTAATTATATTGTGGTTCACAACCCCTAACCATTAGAATAGGGCTCTGGAACAGGATAATACAAATTTCTTCATGCAAATTATCACTCAAAGTTTATTTTGTGAGTGGAGAAAATGTTTGATTGTAGTAAAACAAATTTGGGAAGCTCTCTAGAAACCCAAATTCACTCTAGATAACAGTCATTAACTTTTCTCTGCTTATTCAAATTGCCTTTATTGTTAATTAGTGTATCATTCACCAGGTAGCCTCCTTAAGAATAATAAAAAAATAATTGTGAATAATTGGGGAGGGTTCTATTTAAATTAGGAAAGAATAGGTTTTATCAAATAATTTTAGAAGAAATTTAGTTCTACCGTCTGTAAGCCGATATGGTTAGATAAAAAATTAGCTAGCAAAATATAACACTAGTCCATCCATGTGGACCTTTTGGATTGTTTTTCTTGTGGCAAAAACCACCTAGTGCAAGATCCAACCTCTTTTTTTTTTTTTTTTTTTTTTTTTTTTTTTTTTTTTTTTTTTTAAGATCCAACCTCTTAACAAAGTTTTAAGTGTATTGTCACTCCAGGCATTATTCAGTACAGCAGATGTCTAGAACCTTTTCATCATGCAGGGCTGAAACTTTATATCTCTTTAACAACAACTCATCTTCCCCAACCACCATTACTCCTCATCCTCCCCCAACCACCATTCTACTTTAGATCTAACTCATGGAAATGGCAGAACCATGCAGTGTTTGTCTTCTTGTGACTGGTTTATTTCCCTTCAATTATCCTTAAACTCTACTCATGTTGTAGCATGTGGTAGGATTTCCTTCTTTTTTAAGGCTAATATTCTATTGTATGGATACACTAATTTTCTATCTCCAGTCACCTCTTGGCAGAGATTCGGGTTGTTTCCAAATCTTGGCTATTGTGAATAATACAGACTTGGCACGGGGGTGCAGATATCCCTTCACAATCCTGATTTTAATCCCTTTGAAAATATATCCACAAGTGGGATTGCTAGATCATATGATAGAGTTAGTTTTGATATTTTTGAGGAATTTACATGTTGTTTTCCACTGTCTACAGCAGCTTACATTCACACCAACAGTTATGAAGGTCTATTTTAATGACTGGGCATGAAAATATGTGTTTAGAATATTGTTTAAATCAAAACAAGTGCCCCAATGTCACCTAAAATAATGTGGTTTAGGAATACTGTTAAATGACCTCTTTACTCAAATTATTACTGAATATTCTCAAACCCTAAATCAATAAAATTCTATCTAAGTCTAGTCTAAGATTGTATTCGATTTTCAAAAAAACAGTAGGATATATTCTTCTCTTGAAAGTTATTCTGGTTTTATAGTTAAACTAAACTTATTTTAGCTGAAGAAAATTCAGTCAAATTCTTACACAAATGAGGTCCTTGGAGACATAAAATAAAAGAGAAAGGGATAGCGGAAGGGAGGTTTGCACTGGCCACAGATGTGGACCGATAATAGTTCTTTTTGCTTATCTTAGAAAATATGCCAAAAATATATTTCTTGTATGTATGTGGAGAAGCCTTAGGAAATATTTGGGTTAAAACATTTTTCTCATTTTTTTTCTTTAACATTAGGACTCAGAGACCTTATAGATACATACTGAATTCTTACCTGTTTTATTGTTCAACCCTTCCTTCTTATTAAGCTCTACTTATCTGCCAGGATTTGACAGAGGGAGGAAGGAGAGCTGGAGGAGGTGAGGAAGGAACTGAGGAGGGGAGGGGAGAAAGAGGAGCAGGGAAGGGCCAGAGGATGTGGGAGGGAGGAGGGGGAAAGAATACTTCAGTAATACACATAAGAGAAGCAAGTACACCCGTGCTACATTATTTGCATAATGCAAATTTCCAGCCTTGGACCTGCACGTATGTGTTGGGTTATGGATTAGTGTACAGCAGTTTATCTTCCCAAAATAGTGATATGGTTTAATTAGATTTTTAAATATTAAAAAAAAAAAAAAAGAAACACCTAAAAAGTTCTTAGATCAAATCTTATGGTCAGGGCCTTGCTTCCTAGTAAGAATAGGTTGGTTTAGTTAGTTGTTTTTTTTGTTTTTGTTTTTTGTTTTTGTTTTTTTCAGATTCTATTTATTTGAGAGAGAGAGAGAGAGAGAGCATGATTTGGGGAGGAGCAGAAGAAGAGGACCCTGAGATCAACAACCTGAGCCAAAATCAAGACGGTTTAGCAACTGAGCCACCCAGGAGCCCTTTGTTAGTATTTTTAAAAGATTGTTCATTTATCCATTTTTTCATTCACCTAAACTGAGTATTGACCACACCAAATTCTTGTAAGCTTGAGGACTACTACCACAAACACAACAAACATGTGAACAAGCACGGTCTGTACAGAGTTCTTATTTAGCTCTTCTAGAAGCATATGGGAGGGTGTAGTGATAATTCCACATACATTCAGCAAAACATGGAAACTTTGGGAAGGCTTGTGGGGGAAGGGTGTTAAATGTCTCCATGCAGCTGGCAGAAGAGGACCAGCCTGGTCTTTACTAGTTATATCTTGTCCTAACTAGTCCTAACCTTCCTGGGGTGTGCAATAAATAAAGCCCCAATTCACACCTCCTCCCCACTTCAAGTTCAACTTGGAATATTTTATTTTTCTTTGCCCCTGTATTCTTTAATTCAGAAAAAGGAACTTGATAGGTTGTTAGTACTTATTTTGATAAAAGTTTTATTTGACTTATGTCTTTGAGTACTTTCATATACATTATTTTTACTGGTTTTCCTAATTTATTAAAAGCAAGCTATTTTTTGTTTAACACCAAGAGAACTTGCTGAAATTGTGCTGGTTATCCAACTACTCTGTACCAAACAGTGACCACGGATGCCTTTCCTCCCTGTGGGGAAGCCCACAAAAATCACACCGGTGTGTTTTGGCTGAGGTACCATACCTGTTCAAATGGTCCTTTCAGCCTAAACATCAACCCAATGGTAGATATTAACAGCTTCACAAATAAATTCATTAGGATTCTAAAACTGAATGCTTACCACTAAGTTGAGGCTAATTCCAGGAGATGTAGAGGTTATCACTATAAGCAATAGTTGCATAAGTCTTATCTTTCCTTCTGAGCATGAAGGTGATTTATCAGAGTTGGGGTCCATTAGAGCCTGGGACTTGAGACACTTCAAACAAGCTCTGTTATATAGGCGGTTGACCCTAACTGTGATTCTCCACATTCCAGATGTTGTCATCATCATCATTGTCAACATCACTGTCATCATCATAATCATCATTATTGTCATTGTCATCATCATTGTCATTGCCATCATTATCATCATTACCAACATCATTGTCATCATAATCTTCATCATTGTCATCGTCATCATCCTCCTCCTCCTCCACTAGATTATAGGCCATGTTTTTTCATCTGGCTTATTTTCATCAGATTTGAGTTCCTATATCTTCCTTGAATTACAGGAAATAATGCATATAAAGGCTTTTTTTTTCATATAAAGGCTTAATACAGATCATGACATACAGTAGTTTCTCAATAAAGCTATCTTTTATTAGCAGTAGTAACATTAATATTATTGTCTAAAAAAACTCCAAGATTTTCTGCAGTTTGAAACATGAATGTTCAATCAATCTTGGTCTAATTTTACTCTAAATTTTTGCTATAGATGATTGCTTACCATGTAAGTTGACTAGATCACTTCTAAGTTCCAGAGCAAAAGAAATGGGTTTGGGCTGATTATAGCAGAAAATAAATACAAAATTGCCTAAAAACTTGGAGGACCAGACTTGGAGAATGAGAAGTAATATGGCCCAAATCATTGCTAAACACTGTGCAAAATGCCCTTCAGAACCAACTGAGGACACTGCTGCCACCATAAGGGACTCTAGATGCTTTGTTCGTGCTGTTGACACGAAATGATGGGGCTGCTCCTGCTCCACTGTTGCCACTATCCCAGGAAATGGATGATGGTGATTCTTCCTTTAATTATTTTGGTTTCTCAGAAGGATGGCCTTTTCAAGATGAAAGAAATCACATTTTGTAGAACAGAACACTCAGGCACAGAAAATTTAAGGCTTTTCCTAAGGCACAAAATCTGTGGTTCCCAAATCCCATTTCAATATACTTTCTACCATACCACACTGTGTAAGAAAATACAAACAACTGAAACATGTGTCTGATGAAGAGAAAAGAGGTTCCACAGTGACTCCAATTTTCTTTATTGTTAAACAGAAACATTTATAATTTCATCAAAAGTGCCTATTCTCAGTGTTACGTTTATGCACTATAGTTGTGGGTTTGTGTATTTGTGGGATGGGTTGTAGTCACAGTGGTTGCTCATATTGGAGAGGTTTGGTATTCAGAAAGAGGAAACACAGCTCAAACCCAAAACACATCCCTACAGAGACACAGAGGTTACTGGCTCCATATCATTGAGAGCCTCCCCTGAGAATCTTCTAAGAAAAAAAAAAAGTTATTTAAGTGTTGATGATGAGTTCAGAGGTAGAAATTAATGGCCCCCAAATACTGCAGAGAATAAGTGGTAAATCTGTGAATAAACAGATGTCCCTTCTTTCCTTTATAGAATTCCAATAAGCTAAATTTGTGTCCAAATACAATATCCCAGATTTCTTAAAAGACATACCAGGGCAGCCCCGGTGGTGCAGCGGTTTAGTGCCGCCTGCAGCCCAGGGTGTGGTCCTGGCGACCCAGCGTCGAGTCCCGCGTCGGGCTCCCTGCACAGAGCCTTCTTCTGCCTGTGCCTCTGCCTCTCTCTCTCTCTGTGTGTCTCTCATGAATAAATAAATAAATCTTTAAGACATACCAATGTGACCACATAAATAAAATAGCAAGAACAACTGTGGTTGCTTATAATTATTTTCATGAGGAGAGCATAACTAAATCACTCCCTATGCTTGCTGCTGGCCTCAACGGTGGTCTGAACTGAAATTTGGTTTGGAGAGGTGGATGTGGTAAGTCAAGCTGCATGCATGGATAGATCTCATGGGGAAGAAGCAAATGCAGGCAACCAGAGAGGATGAATTGTGTCCAAAGTACAGCCTGTGTGTTCAAAAACAAGAAGTAGAGAAGACTTTAGTCAGTGATCCCCAACACCTTGCATAGTATGGATGTGACTGGACAGAGAAAATAGCCCAGGTAAGGAATAATTATTTAATTGCTTAAGGATTGTGATTCATAAAGAGAAAACAAGTTAAAAGTAGCTGACAAAGATACAAAGAGTATCATAAAATGTAAGAATAATTGAAAACAAACCTTTGTGAACAAGAAAAATACATTCAAGAGAAATAAGATGAAATCAAAAGAAAAGTAAATATCCAATACTATATTAATGGTTGTTATCTGAGCTTCCTAGATCCAAAGTAAGGGAACAAACACGTTCAGCTTAGGCAGTCATCATATCCGAAGAGGTGATACACATGGTCCACATGCATTATTAGATAAGTTGCTCGGGCGAGGAAAGCTACTCATCAAAATGGAGATTCTCCTCCTTCTCAGGGACACGAAGGTCATGCAATGCACTATACACTCAGCATAAGATCTATGCAAAAACAAGTAATAAAATCTGTGGGGCTGTAACTTGTATCACTTTTCAGTGTTCACTCATGATAAATTTTAAATTAAAACTAAAATATTGTATAAAAGGGAAAGGACAATAATGATTTAAAATAGAACAATACTAGTGTGAGAAAAGCAGGGGAAGACGAACAATATTGCAGAGAGATAGAATCTGTGGTGATGAGGCTGAAACTGGCTGAGGAGAGCAGGAAGTCACAGTGCTCCAGGGTCTCGTCCAATCACAATAGAGAGTGAAAGCCCATTAAGCAAGGTAAGGAGCATCAGGGAAATGACCACATTACTTGGGATCAGGGGCAGGTAGAGAATGCAGAAACGTAGGTTTGCACGTGTTGTGTTTGAAAGCCAGTAAAAGCTTAGAGCAGTGTTGATCGAATCCACAGGCTTCCTGGAACATGCATTTGGAAGCTCCAAGGGAAAGCTTGAATGAGATAAGGTCAAAAGCGGACGTGGTTATTCAACCCTATGAGAGGAATGAGATTGTGCCATTTATGGCAACATGAATGGACCTCAATGGTGTTATGCCAAGTGAAATAATTCAGACAGAGAAAGATAAATATCATAGGATCTCTCTTGTATGTGGAATCTAAAGCAAAGCAAAACAGAACAAAACATAAGCTCATACATGCAGAGAATAAATTGGTGGCAGGATATGGGGAGAAATGCATGAAGGGGGTTTTGAAGTAAAAGGAAAGAAACAGTAGACTCCAGACATGACAGGAAAGGAGAAAGGTCCTTTGAGGAGACACAGGGTGGGGCTGGGAATGGGAGATGTGGGGATCCAGAGAGCCAGGACAGAGAAATCTCTGAAGAGAAGAAATATTTAAGAATTTGTCTGTTGATTTTCTTTCAAGGATCCTGCAAATAAAAAAGCAAAATAGCTACTGGCATTACAATCTGTATTACTCAGAAGTCCCTCTGCAGCCCAAGATTTAAAATATTTTATGTTTCTTTTAGTACTTTTTTTACTCATTATGTTTTAGTCTTTTAAAGGGTCTGGAGTATAACTGTAATATGGTATGAAGTAGGGTTAGACTTTATATTATTTTAAATGGAGAGCAATTGCCCATGACTATGTGTTTATTAGTGCATTCTTTCTAGTCATGTCTTCATAATAATAAATCCACACACATATACCCCTCTCACACACAGAGATGTCTGCACTCTATGCTCCCCAGTGATAGCGATCTACTGGTGCTCTGCCAAGACCAGTATATTTTTAAATGTTCATATGTTTATATTTGCTAAGGCACAGAAACAACTTTTTAAAAAACATACCGTGAAAGTCCTCACTGGGAACATTTTAAACCCAGGATAAACTCCTCAACATGGTTGAGAAGAAAGTTAATTACTTGTTCTCAACATACCTTTCCCTAACCTGATTTCCTGCCACCTGCTACCAATCCCATGTTTCTATGAGACTATTTCTATTTTTAAAAATACTTCATGCCAATTCCTTATTCTGTGTCATTACATGTGTGTTCTGAATGTTGTACGACTTTGCCAGTTGTTTTGTTTTGTTTTTGCTGAACCACGTGGCAGAAGGTTATTTTTTGATTCAGGTCCATTTACCCCTTAATACACATTTAGGTTCCTATTTCTCAAGAACAAAGATATCCTCTTATGTAACAGTTCAGGTATCACAGTTAGCAGGTACAGCACAGATATCACAGTTTCATCGAATATACATTCCATATTGCAATTGTGACAAACCCAGTGATGACCTAGATGTCCTCTGTGATGTTTCCCCTGCTCTGATAGAAATTCAGTTTGAGATCACATAGTATACTTAGCTGCCATGTCTCTTCAGTCTCCTTTTAACCTGGAACATCTCAATTTTACTCAGTCCTTCATGACATTGATATTTTGAAGACCAAAAGCCAGTTATATGGTGGTGTTTCTCACTTTGGGCAGACGTGAGGCACCCCTCTGAAAAACATGTATCTGTTTCTCAGGGCACTGTATTTGAGGGCAGCCAGTGTCTCTCCGCTCTCTCTGGTGATGCTAATTTTGTATTCCTGGTCAAGGGGTGTGCAGTTGCCATTTTATCCTTTACCCAACATGCCATATGGAGGGAGAAACTCTGAGCACAAGCAAATTCTCTACTCCTTGTCAGATTTTTGGTTTGTGGATTCCTACCTATGATTTTTGAAGATTGCCATCTCTTTGTATGAAACTTTCACAGGTCCCAAAGCACAGCTGATGCTATGCCCTGTGCGTGCCCCTGCTGAAGGACACAGCGCAAGTGTGCACTTACATAATGGTCTCCTCCCTCTACTGACTTTTCAAAGGCAGAGACAACATATTGCCAGCACTTACTTCTCAGGCTTGCAAATTAGTTACATTAGTATTAAGAGACTTGATTTTATTGAAAGAAATCATCCAACGTTTGCCATTTTAATATCTCTAACAGGATACAAAAGGGAGGAGCCCATCTTGTAATCCCTTGGATTTAGACATCTTTAATGAAACCTTATTTGTAGAATCTAACAGTAACTGTTTAATAGACTATCAGAAAATTCAAAACATAGGTTTTGCTATTTGACTTTGCTTTGAGATCTTAGAAATTAAAAAATATTGCCTTTTATTCCTGGGCCCACTGTACCATACAGCTTGAAGACATGTGTGCACTTTCTCAGAATGGTAGAAAACCTATGGAATTAGCGTATTCTGGTATAGACTTAACTTCCATTTCATTCTGTAACACATGCTACTTTGAAGGAGTCTTTAAGCTAGCATCTGTGCAGTTTCATTTCTCGCAGAAATAACGGTCAGAGACGTGTTTGTAATGCGTGTATTCTATCCTTATCTGCCACTCAATTTCTAGCCGCATGACTGTTCTAGAAGATAGGAGGTTGTAAACTTTGCAGTCACTGTACTTGCACAGATTCCTCCCCTGCTGTGCCTCTTCTGCTCTGTATGCATCCGCCACAGCTGCAGCACCCGGCTTGCTGCAGATATCTGATATCACTACAAAAGTTTCCATTTTATTTTCCTCTGAAAAATCAGTTGATAAATGCTAAGGAACTAGTGGGTCTTTCAAACCATAATCTTCTTTGTACAGTCTCCGGGTTTCAGCCTCCAGATGTAAACTTCAGAACCATAATGCCCTTTGTTTCCCAGGCCGTATGAACTCACTCTTCAGATGTTTTTTGACTGCCCTCCGAGCTCCAGGCTGAGGAGGCTACAAGGATAAATTAAATCGGTCCCTGACCTAAAGGATTGCGCAATAATCTGATGGAGCAGCACTGGGTGCTATGAGTTCTTTCTTTTTAAAGAAAATGTTACCTCCCAGCCAACTAGAGTCTTCCTAGTTTCAACATCCAATTCCCGCTCTCTTCCACCTCAGAATTGCCAATGCTGACTTCTGGAATTCTGGAGCTGGGGCCCTACTAAGAGGTCTGATGGGAAGGCTTTCTCAACTCACAATTCAGAGGACTTTTTCTACCGCATACGTTAATGTGAGTGAAAATATGTCTAATGAAGTTTTAACAACATTTATTCAAATTTGATTTTTTTTTAATTTATTGAGCACAAAGTTAGTTTAAGGTCATCACTTGAAGGAGTGAAACCATGAAAGGTGACATGGTCCTTGCCTCAAGGTGACTCTCATGTAAGTATGGAGATGGCAACTTTATGTGAATGCCAGCTGCTGATTAAAATCACAAGCTGTCATCCCAAAATACTCAGTCCTCGCAGATCTGTGCTCTTAAGAGTCAGGCCAGACCATTGCCATCAGTGTTGACAAACATGATCAGTAGTATAGACTTCTGCCCCTGAGAATTCAAGGTTCAAGGACCATAGTCATTTGAAATCTCCATAGAAAAGCAGAATCTCTGGCTCCAGCCAGAACTTGGAAATAAAACCTGCATGATGACAAACTTCTGAGATGTCTCGGATGCACATGAAGATCTGAGAAGCACTAGTGTGGAGGTGTTATTCTTTTATTTACATTTGAAATGGTGACATAAGTTTGCAAAGTCGATTTCATATGAGGAGAGGAGACTGCAGTGGATATTGCAACATATAACTTACCTAGTCCTGTAAAGCCCTCGTGTCCCTTAGCTCGGCCTCTCTTTTCCAAAAGTCTTTGAAGATAGTGCAGTTGCAAGGGAATCAAAAGAAAACACTACCATTCTGGTCACTGGTGACAGCGCCAGCTGTTATGTAATTTTGTTATAAAGCTATTTCCTGCTACTGGAGGGTTTGAAATAACATTTACTTGTGTAATTCTAATTCTATTTGGTTTATCCATCTAGGGCCAAATAAAAAGCATAAATTAATCCACTATGAACATGTCAGGCAGATAACCATTTTAGAATATGAGAGAGAATTAAATGCTATTTACAAATCCTTTATAACCTTATCAAAAAACCCTTCCAAAGATCTCTCAACATCTGTCAGATGGCTCACATTTGACCTGCTGTTGTTCACCAGAGCAGGATTTTGGGACTCTTGCTATCCTGAGCTCACTCTAGAACATGTGGGCCATATTGGGAAAAACGTCCTGCCTGGAAAGCAGCTGTGGTAGGGAAGGAGATGCTGTCCATTCTGACAGAGCTCAGGGTAATGAGACTTCCTCTATTCCTACAACTCAGAGGCTCATCTCTCAAATGTAGAGCTGTAACTAACCAATGGTAAGGTCTTGTCAGCTCTAGAGTCTCATGATTCTAATTTGTTTTTTGTTCAATTTCAAAGGTTTTAGAAATGCACAATGTAACATAAAGTGGTTATGAATGGGGGGAAGACAGGCAGAGAGAGAGACTGATTCTTCAAAACAGTCTTACTTCCTTAATTTGGGAATCTCCATGGAAGAGAAGGCATTGCCAATCACCCTTCAAGTGTGTCCTGGAGGGAATAAGCCATATCCTCTCATCAGTGAGGTTGTTGTACCTGGCCAGGCCTTTCCGAGCTCACCCTGGCTGCTCTTTCTCATCCCCAGGGAAATAGAGTCTAATCCTAGGGTCCAAGCCCCTAGATCTTGGACCTTGATTCTTAGGGAGGCAGAATTCTGTTTCTCTTCAGACTAGCTCAGACAAATATCCCACATGAGAAGCCACCTGAACACCACAAGTTGCTCCTAACAGAGCCTCTAACATCTAACAGAGCCTAACAGAGCCTCTGCACATCTTTCCTCCCTCTCTTCTAGAAAGAATCACTGGCTCTGAATCAGCCTCTACCTTATTGGGCTCTAGGTTTGAAGGGGTGAGCAAAAGGGAACAAGGATTCTCTTTTGGTCAGTTTTTCTCATCCACAGTCCAGCTAGTGGCAGCAGAGTCCCTTTATCCTTCAGATCTAAGACAGTCATTACAATTCTTAGCCCAAACCCCCATACAGGTAAAACTGTTGCAGGGTGTGAAAGAAAAGGATTTGATTTGCTTTTATTGGGAACATTCATGACGACTCACCACAAGAATTTCCACATGTTCCCAAATCTGAGAGAACATTGTAGATATATTTTGGGAACAGGATTATATATAAAAGCATATATATATATATATATATATATATATATATATATATGATTTTAATTTTTATATTGACCAATGCAATGAAACATCAATGCCTACCAAAAAAGATATTTTCCTTGGTTTTCACCTTACATACACAATCATGTTTACATCAGAGAAGAACAGGAAGGTGAAACTGGTTATAGTGAGAGAAAAAAAAAATATCAGGGAATGTGTCATTTAATGAAGTAAGAAAGCAAATGGAAGAGGAAGAGGCAGAAATAAAAAGAAACAGAATAAAGACAACGATACAGATGAATGGTAACTCAAAATACAGGTAGGAAGTAGAGAAAGGTGGGAACAAAGGAAGGTGCAAGAATGTGGGAATGTAGGAAAAGCAGGCATAAAAGTAGTCTATGTCAGAGGGAAAGACAAAAGAGCAGAATCAAAGACAAGCAACCAACATAAAATGAAAATAAATAGTGTCACACTAGAAGAAACAGAAGTCTTAGAGTTTGCCAGAGGAAACCAAAAAAAAAAAAAAAAGGCCCAAAAGAAGAAATTATTGAAATGAAGAGGAATAATACAATAGGAACTCTAGGAATGTGATAAAGAAAATCTGCCAAGAAGGAAGCCATGTTCAAATCAAACAAAAACCGAAACACAAAACAGAATCCCCATTTACAATGCACTAGAGAAGATGTACAAAGATATTTTGGAAAGAAAGCAATCCTGAGAGTTGGCAAATCTCCTCTCTAGGCCTGAAACTGCCACAAATGCATTCTTGAGCACGCTATTATTCTCAGTAGGCATGATATCCTCATCCGTAGCGGGAGACAGTTGTCATGGTGCTACATGATGTGCATGCCTGTGGGTCTCTATCATATCAGGGTGTGGCCTGTGTTTGCTCTCTCTCCTTTCTGTTTTTGTTTTCTGTATTTACATTTTCTTGGGCCTCTGTTTCTTCCAGCCTGAGAGGAGTTGGACTTTTCTCCTTAATCTGATTGTTCTCAAAATTCTCGAGCCTACAGTATCTGTCTAGGTACAATTTTGAATCTCCCTATGAAACTTTGCAGTGTTTTCACTTGTGACCTCCAGCAGCTTCTAACATTTAAATTTTTCTTTAAAACAGAAACAAATGTTTCTCAATCTTAAAAGTCACCTATCATGACTAGTAGGGCTTAACTTTTCAGGTAAAAGATAGTCTCTGTTTCCAAATAGAATCAAAGAATATGCCGGTATGCTAACATATATGAATGGCAACTTACTTCGAAGTAAGCCAAAAGACTCTTTCCTAGCGAGAAACAGTTGTTAAAAGAAAACTTCCAACTGATAGGGAAATTTTTCTCGGCAACATTAAGCTGAGAAATTATTCATTTCCCACCTGAAGTCAAGAATTTCTATAAAAACATTCATCCTATTCATGGCAATGGGGAGGATTTCATGAGAGGCACTTCACAGAAGATATTCGCAATTTTCCTGGCCAGGAGGGATTTTACAGAAGGGTGGAGCAGAGCACATTCTATTGGAAATGAGGCCCACCGGCAGTGTGTCACACACTGCGTATTTGTGCACTAATAAATATGAACCTAAATTGCCTCTATCCCAAAAATAGAGGCGAGGAAGTCTCTGTAGTCACAGCCATGCCTCTCTGCATTTCAATGACAATACGAGGCACAATTGCAGAGGAGCAAGAATGTTTGGAGTTTGAGCTGAGATCACCAGAGGTAATCCAGAGCTGCCTGGTCCAGGGGCAGGGTACCCATCAGCCCACCACAGGTGCTGGGGGAGCCCACCCTCAGAGGCCTCCTGTTTCCTCCCAAGTGGGTGGCTGCCAACGGCAGCCCATAAGGAGTGGATCTCTGGAAGCCTCCAGAGCTTGCTTCCTGCAGAAGTTGTTTCCTTCATTTGTATACACTTGTAACATCTCACAGTCTCATTTGTATATGGTTTCTTCCATTCTTATTTCATGATTGCTCTTGGTCCCTTTTATAACAAATTATTTTGTCATATTTTTTATGATGTCCAATTTTATAGGTCACCATTAGGGAATCTAAAAGAGAGCTGTGTGAACCGAGGGAATTTGACATTTGCCATCAAGATCCATTTACTAAGGGCTGGGAGCCTCAGAGGCTGTGCCCCTGAACGGCTGAGGGCTGGGCAGCTGACCTCAGTGCCGTTATAGTAGTGCATCTTGAATCTTTTTATTTAATGAAATGCAGCAATGTTTTGGTGTATAGCCAGATGCCAAACTTCATTTTCTTTTCTCCTGATTTTTACTTTTTTTTCAACTAAAAGAAAATGACTAAGATATACAAATGTCAAATATTAATGAAATATGTGATGGAGAAAGTAAAAAAGAAAAAAACTCTATACCTCCAAATTAACTATCTTCTACAGTATAATGTAAGTCTCCCAATTTTGTCCATACGTATTTTTAGAATTATTTTTTATAAAACTAGATTATTCGTATATCTATATGTACATATATAAATGTTTGCTTTAAAAATTAAAATGGTCTATGTATTTTGTACATGTATATGCCCACGACAAGTACAGGTTTTCTAATACTTACCAAGATACCTTAGATATTTGATAATAAACTTTAAATTCTGTCAAATTTAGCATGAAAATCCCAGCTAACATTAATATTAAATTCAGCCTTTAAAAAAATAATAGTTATTTGGGGTGCCTGGTTGGCCCAATCAGTTAAGCAGCTTGCCTTTGGCTCAGGTCATGACCTCAGGGTCCTGGAATTAAGCCCTGGGTAGGGTTCCCTGTTCAGCAGAGAGTCTGCTTCTCCCTCTTTTTCTGTCCCTTCCCTCACCCCACTAGTCCTCCCACCCCTACTTATGCTCTCTTGCTCTCTCTCAGATGAATAAACAAAATCTTTAAAAGAATAGTTATAAGGACTCAAAGTCAGAAAATAATTAGAATTTAGTCAAATACACTTTTTTTTTTTTTTTTAAATTAGGCTCCATGCCAAGCATGAAGCCCAATGCAGGGCTTGAACTCACAACCCTGAGATCAAGACCTGAACTGAGATCAAGAGTCTAATGCTTAACCGACTGAGCCCCTTGGTTGCCTCAAGTGTAACACACTTGATTGACTTGACAGTCTACTTGAAATGACACCCACTTTTTCAAAGTTTTCATTCTGAAATAATTACAGATATGCATTAGATTATACAGAACTATGCAGAGAAACTCTTAATATCCTTCTCCCAGCTAACCCCAACTTTAACATCTTACACAAGTAGGGTAAAAACATCAAAAACAAAAAATTGACATTGCTACAATCCATAAACTTACCAAGATTTCACCATTATAGATGCACTTATCTGTGTGTGTGTTTGTGTGTCTATGTGTGTGGTTCTATACAATGTTATTACATATGTAGCTTTGTGTAACCACCACTGCAATCAACATATTCAACTGAAGCATCACCATACACCTCCCTGAAGCTACCACTTCATATCTACATCCACCCCATCCCCTAGTCCTAACTCCTGGTGACCACTAACATATTCTCCATCCCTGCAGCTATGTCAGTTCAGGAACATTGTGTACATGGAATCAGGCAATAACCTGATGGGAGACTGGCTTTTTAACCCACAAAATCTCCTTGAGGTTCATCCAAATTGTGTGTTATCAGTACTTTATTCTTTTTTATTGCTGAGTAATATTTCATTCCATAGGTATATAGCAGGCTGCTTAACCATATACCTATTGAAGGACATTTGGGTAGTCTCCAGTTTTTGGCAGCAGTGAACATTCATGTACAAATTCTTGGCTGAAAATAAATGTTCATTATGTGGGATAAGTGCCCAAGAGTACAATTATTAGATCCTTTGTAAGTCCATTTGTAGCTTTGAGAGGAAGTAGCAAACCACTTCTAGAGTGGCTGTGCCACTTTATACACCTATGAGCAAGGGATGAGCAATGCAGTTCTCCACCCCCTCACCAGCATCTGACGTTGTCAACTGCTTGCTGTTTGGGTGATTCTGAGAAGTACGTAGTGACCTCTCACTGTAACACTAATGCACACATCTCCAGTGGATAATGATGTTGAACATCTTCTCATGGGCTTGTTTACCATCTGTATGTCCTCTTCAGTGAAATAACTGGGAATGTATTTTGCACATTTTTTTAAAAGATTTTATTTATTTATTCATGAGAGACACAGAGAGAGAGGCAGAGACATATGCAGAGAGAGAAGCTGGGTCCTGTGGGCAGCTTGATGTGGGAACCAATTCCAGGACCCCGGGGTCACGACCTGAGCCAAAGGCAGACACTCAATCACTGAGCTGCCCAGGTGCCCTATGTTGCACATTTTTAATTGTTTTCTAATTCTGAGTTTTGAGAGTTCTTTCTATATTCTTAACACAATGCTAATGCACTAAGCATTTTTATCACAAACAGATACGGTATTTTGTCAAATGCCTTTTCTGTGTAAATTAATTGATCATTAGATTTTCCTTCTTAACCTGTTGATATGGAGGATTTACATAGATTGTGTTTCAACTACTGAACTGAACATCATATGTTAATTATACTTCGATAATTTAAAAAATTAAAAGAGAAAAATAAAATTATCTTTATGTATAAAACATGAGAATATCATTGTGGAACCTATTTGACACATTACAAAAAATTCTCAATGCTTCTAAGTAACTTCACATTCCAGCTGTCAATATAAATAGCATTTCAGATTTACCCTAAGATGCTGTGTGAAAATTTATAATTCACTAAAATGATCATTCATATATAATGGGATTTTATATCTTGCACAAATACTTTCAAATGATACTACTAGAATTGTATTTCAAGAAATAATTCTCTAAGTGTCTCCTGCATGTCTGCATATCCTATAAAAAGGTACTGATTCCCTTTTGTCTGGTCTACTTCTCCAAGGAACTTTGTATAGAGAACGGCCTTGGGCGATAGAGATCTGTCTCTATCATGTATCACATTATCTTTCTTGGTCTTTCCAGAGAGCAAAGGGAAGGGATACCTACAACCCATTATAAATGACGTGGTGTCTCTAAGCTCAGGGTTCCCCTCCTGTAATGCAACCCACCAAGTGGGTCAGTGGTACTGGACTCTGTGTTGCCCTATGGGGACAGGGGCTCAGTAACAGGTATAAAGTGACAACAGTCTGCATGTTGCTATTTGGTAATAAATTGCCCTTTGTTCTGACTCAGTATTCCTATGATTTCCAACATATCCATGAAACTGTCAGGCTTTTATAAGCTTGTAGGTAGGGTAAAGTCTTAGGCCCTTCATAGTTCTTGAGCGACATATATCATTAGCTTTACACTGAGTAAACTAATTAGCAAGTAAACATTTTATTCATGAAAGACAGAAGTTATTTTTTAAATCTCTAGGAAAAGATAACTTACAAAATGGCACATTTCTGTCCAGGAATAAAATTCATCATTCATTTTGGTTTTAATGTTATCTTTTTAAAAAAAAAAAATGTTTCCTCTAAAACATGTCAAATTTATCACTCTCCTCAAAGCATATCAGTGATCTCTCCAACCCACTTAAAGAAAAATCCAAAGTGCTACCCATAGCCTAAAAGAGCCTATAGAATCTGGTGTCCTGTTACTTCTCTGAAATCGTCATGAGCTCGCTATGCTTCCCTTTGCTAATTCTGCAGCCACACAATATACATTTCCTTTAGAAAGCCCTTTTCATTTTTCTGCTTGTGCCTCTAGAATTATTCTTGACCTGACAACCACATCAAGAAATAGCCCATGGACCTCCTGTTGAAACAGAATTGTGTCGTGATAATTAGACCAAATAGTTTTACTGTCTTCTCAATGTGGTTCTGCTCAGTTATCTAATTTTTCTTATTTTACTTTTTTTGTGTAGATGTCTCTTTTGCTGTGACCCAAATTTGGCTTTCTTTAGAACTCTTAGCTCGCCAGGGTACAGGGTAGGAGAAATAATTGACTTGGGTAATCAGAACACCCACAGTACTTAGCACATAATTGGTGTCTGAGAAAGGAACTTTCTGCCCCAAATATACCTCTTCTTTTTTTGTCAATGTCTTCTGCTAAAAACTGCAGTTCCCAGTCACTCTTGCATCCAGGTGTGGAAACTAAATTCTGGTCCATGAGGTGTAAATAGAACTTGTAGGTGATGTCCAAGAATGCTGCTTAGAGAGCATTTAGACACACTTCCTTCCTGTTGCCTAGAATGTGGACAGGATGCTTGAGCTTCCACATCAATAAAATGACTTTGAGAACAAAAGTCACTTGTCAGGATGATAGGCCAGATAGATAGAAGACCATAAATGTATGTCACTCAGGTCTTTGATATAACAGCTCTAGATCACTTGCCTCTGAACTTCTATCACATGAGAAACAAATTTCAGTCCTGGTTAAACTAGTGTTATTGTGGAGTTTCCATTTTATGCATCAAGACATGATCCTAAAAGATACAGTGCTCAGAGATTTGACCAAATAGACTAACTCAAATGGCAAACTGGTTACTTTCCATTTTGTCCCCTCATCCTGCACCATTTTCTTCTATCACTTATCATCACGTGACATGGCGAATATGTCATTTGTCATATGTCATATGTCTGTGCCTGGTCTGTTGCTTCCTTCTTCATCCCAACTAGAATGAGAAACTCCAGGAGAACAGAGGCTCTTTCTTGACCTCGGGTCTATTCCTAGTACCAACAAAAACAAGCACTCAAGAAGTTATTTGTTGAATGTATCACTGAATGAATCAATCATTGAATTTTTATACCTGGCCTGGTACTATGGACAAACCAAGAAAAGACGCATTTGATGCTAAAACCATACTTATGTTTTAGAATCACTTACTGGAGATCATGCTTTGCTTTTTCATGTTATAAAGCATACAGATGAAACTTGGTTTACTCCTTGGTAGTAGATCAGTTTCACCAAGTAAAAGGCTCTGTGGCCCTATTATTCTGCAGGCCAGTGGTTGATTCCGCAGCTTGAAACTCCTAAAAGACACACCCAATGCTTCAATCTGCCTATCAATGAACAGCTCCTCTTTAGCCTCTTTAGCTGAGACATTATCTTTGAATTACAAACAGAAGCTTGCCCTCCTAGTACAACAGGGCTGGCAAAGAAAGTGAAACCATCTAGGGCAGGCAGAGAAGTTCTTGCTAACTTGGAAATAGTACAATGACCAATAAATATTCTTACATTAAAGTATCTTGCACTTATATATGTTATATTATAATGCTCTCAGCTACTAAAATTCCTTGATATATGCTATAAAGTTCTTGAGATTTATAAAGGAAGGTTTAACCCTTTTTACTGTACTAAAAGTAAAGAAAATTTGAAACTTACACAGATAAGGCCTACTGTGAAATTCTATGTTCTACTAGCAAAAAAAAAAATTATTTGGATATAGAATAAAAAATTATATATAATAGATTGGAGCCGTAGGGCTTTAATGAGTCTTTGACATCAACAAAATTAGTAAGCAGAGTCCAGGGGTAAAAAGAAAAACATCTTAAACTCAGAGGGACTCCAAGGCCAACACCAGTTGGAATGCACTCATTTTGCATTTGAGAAGATCTAGGAGGAAGAGATGGAGGGAGTAGCCCCAGGCCAATGAAGTCAGGGCAGAGTCAGAACCAGCAAGCCAACCAGGACTCCTACCTGTACATGGCTCCACCCTAGGAACTCCATTAAACAATGTAAATTAGTTCACCAAACACTCTAATGCTCTACCTGGTTCTTTTATACATGCAGGAGAGCAAAATTACATCAAAGCACTAAGGCCAACAGCATAGTGGGAGTCCATAAGGACAGATAATAGTGTTGGGAAATGGCAAGCCATGTTTGTTTCTCCACAGAAATGACTTGTGGCTGTCACCCACAATATGACATTTTCTCTCATGAATGTGGTCTATTTCCTTCACCCTCTCTGCATGCCTCATGGTCCCTTTTCTCTTTCCTTTGGTTAAAGATGGACACCTGACTGCCACTTTCTGCCACCAGCTTGTGTTTGGGGAGAGTTTGTGAAAATGTCAGATTTTTTGTAGTATGAACCAAATCATTGCATATTAAGGTGATAATTTTTTCTCTATCTATAACACAAGCCTTGGACTCTGAATTCTAGTCTGAAAATATGAAGTCACATTTGGAAAGTGGTTACTGACTCCTGATCATTTGATACATTTGATTTCTGACTCCTGATCAAGAGCAAAGGCATAAAACAGCAACAAGCTCAGATGCGATTAGTTCTCTGTCCTGCTCAAATCAGGAAAGTAGAATACAATCTACCGTCTTCATCAACTTTTCATGTAAGAGTGAAAGGTCCACAGGTCTTATCATTGCAGATAATGATTCAGCTCTTGCTGGACCAAAGTTAAATGTACTATGTAGCCACTGAATTAGTAATCTGTACCAATTCACTGACAACCTTCCTTCCTGGTCTAAAATTCCTGATAGTGAAACAGTAATTACCTCAAAGGAGAGAACATTTTTCTTTCTCTATTCTCCTGAGAATTCTTTGCTTCAAAGTTTTAAAGACTTCTACGTATCAGAAACTCTAAAGGGTGAACCAGGTGGGAAAACAATGATGAAAAAATTCATCCTATCTACTCAACCAGGAGACCATAGCCTGGTAGAGGAGGCTAATGTAAAAAGATGATTACCACACAATGTGATACTCTAGGGTAAGACTATGTAAGAAGTCCTGCATGTGGGTCACCTCTATATAGGTCAAAGAAGGGAATGACTCATTGCCCAGTTAATTCAGGGAAGGTTTCACGATCTAGGTCTCACAAAATGGGGTAGGATAAACCAGGCAAAGAATGTGAAAGACCGTTCTAGGAAGAGAAGACAACTGCACGAAAGCAAGGACGGGTGAAATGGCATGCAGTGTGTGACAAATGGCAAAAGATCAGGAGTCTAGAAGGACAGAAGTATAGGAACAAAATATTTTCTAGTTTCAGATGGAGATGGACTTAACAATTGCTCAAAATCTTCAGAATCTTCTGTGGAAAAGAGTTCTCATAAGGGGGGTAAATCATAGCCAACCTTACAGAGACTAGAGGTACACGAACTCTAGCCTGTATCCCTTCTTTATAAGTTTTTATTTAAAATCCTGCATAGTTGACATATAGTGTTATATTAGTTTCAGGTATACAATATAATGATTCACTCTTCCATACATCACCTGGTGCTAATCACGACAGGTGCACTCCTTCATCCCTGTTACCTATGTAACCCAATCCCCCATCCACCTCCCCTCTGGAAACCATCAGTGTGTTCTCTGGTAAGAGTCTTTTCTTGGCTTGTCTCTCTTCCATTTCCCCCCTTTGCTCATTTGTTTTGTCTCTTAAATTCCACATATGAGTGAGATCATAGGGTATTTGTCTTCCTGGACTGATTTATTTCCCTTAACATCATATTCCCTAGCTCTATTCATGTTGTTGCAAATGGTAAGATGTAATTCTTTTTCATAGCTAGATAATATTCCAGGACTGTATCCCTTTTATAAATTACAAGTTAGGCAAAGCTTTCAGAAGAAAAAAGTGCTTAGTATTCTATGTCCTAAGTAATATAAAAGTTTGTTTCTCCCTCACGTGAGAGGCAGGGAGTGGGCAAATCAGGCTGGCATGATGGCTTTGCTTTATGAAGATATTTTAGATTCCAATTTATTTCCATCTTCTAACTCTGTCCTCATCTTGGACATTCTCGTCATTCTCATCTACATTATAGAAGTTGGTCTACCAGCAAACCTAGGTTCCATTTGGGAATGGGAGAGAGTGAACAAGGAGCAATTTAATGAACATATGCAAATCCCACATATCTCTTTTTCACCTCCCATTGGCTAGAACTTGGTCATGTGGCCACACCTAGCTGCAAGGAGAGTGGTATGTGTGTGCTCGTTAACCTCTACTGGCCCAGGATGAAAGGATCAATGAATCTGGGGGGAAAAGCTAACAGTCTGCAATACCCCAAGCTAGTAAAGTGATAATACTTCCAAACAAAGTAATCTGTAATCTGGGAAATATATGTTCATAATTACTTTGCAAAGTCAAGGGGTGTACCATATTGCTTCTCACTCAATTTATTACCTCTCTGATTTAAAGGATTTACTTAAATCTTCTTGCCTCTGTTGTGAAGATCTCCTTATTAGATGATTGGGTGGATTTGTTTGTTTGTTTGTTTGTTTGTTTTTGGCATATTTTCTCTCCCTCAAATTTTTTGTAGCCTCCAATGCTGTATGAACCACAGTGTTCTTAAGACTCTCCCAATTCCATCCCACCAACTTCTTGTTATTCCAGATCTCTTCAAGATCCCCTTCTACTCTCTGCCTTTTCTGGTTCTTCCTCTTCCTTCCTGCCTTGAGCTCAGCTTTTGTCTTTGTCCATTTTGTGAGAAGATATTTGCCTTTTCATCAGTAACATCCCTCTTTTCACTCTCAAGTTTCACTTCTACTACTCTGTCTTTAGATCTAAAATCCCAGACTAAAACTCTCTGATTCTCCATTCATTTAAAATATCTCCTGATAGATTTCACTTTCAGACCTAAATTCCATGGGTCCAAGGCTGATACTATATCTCCTTTCATCCTCCAATTATTGTCTCCTCTTTTACTCCTTTGAGAGTCCATTGTGAGTGGCTAGAACTTAAAATCTGAATCCTTGACCCCTCCACTTATTTGTTTTTATGATCCAATTTGTTCCAATTTGTTAACTGTCTGTTAACAGCCCCTGATTCTTAGCTGAATTTTACTTTCTTAAATAGTCTCTGATCTTTGTACACATTAGAGCCTCAAGCCAAAAACTGGTCTCATCTGGGAGTTTTCCTTTCCCCCATATTCTACATTAATCTATCAGCAAGTCCTGTTCTTTCTACAAGTCCCATACCCCTTTCTTAACTATTATCCCTTTGATACAAGCCATCTTTATATCCTGTCTGAATGACTATAATAACTTACTAATTGGGCATCAAGCTTCCTTGCTGAGACCCCTAGAATCCATATCTTGTCTCCTTTCTATTTCAAAATCAGTATTCATTCAGTATTTACTTTTCTTTTCAAGTACTATGTTCCAGTCTGTCTTCCCTTTGCTCCCTAACACTTTTGCCTGGTTCCTATCCAAGAGTTTTGGACCTGTTTTTCCTCTCCCTTGGAATGCCCTGCCTCCATTCTGGATACAATGGGTCCAGTTTTCATCATTCATGTCCCAACTTCAATGGCACCCCGAGAGGTCTGTCTTGGCTGATGGCTCAAAAGTAGCGTTTCCCCACCCCACATGTTCTTCATGACATGACCCTCTTTCCTTTTCACTCTCTGAAATTATACTATTGTGTATTTGTTCAGTTTTTCTGTGTCTTCTCTTAAAAATATGATTCATGAAAGACGGGGCTTTTTCTTGTTTGTTGCTCTATTTGTTTGGCCTGGAAGCGTGCCTAGCACATAGAAGACAGTCAATTGATATATTTGCCTAATAAATAAAGCTATTTATTAAAACAAACAAGTATTCTTTCTGAGTTTGGAGGTAGAAGCTGAAAACTTTGGGGGATAATGTTTAATGCATAGATTTTTTTCTCCTCTTTCTGAATCATAACTGAACAGTTTAAGAACTGGAGGAAGGAATGCCAGGTTTTGACCAGCAAGGTCTAGCAGCTTGATGGCAACTTAAGAATCAAAGAAAAAGGAGCTGAAGAATAAAAGGAAAGAGAGAGCCACTGTAACAATAGAAGAAAAACTGTCCTTCACTGTGGCTGTCTGAACAGGAGCCAAGAGAGGCTTTTAATGAGCTGGAGACCAGAGAAAAAATGCCCACAACACGGTAAACCCAGATAAGAGCTAAGTAAAAGGCTCTGGCAGGGAAAACCAAGACCTGGAAACGATTTTTTGAAGAAAAATAGAGTTGTTTCTCCTGTTTCGTTTGCACTGTTTGTTCCTTGGAGGCATTTTGATTAGGCCACGGTAAGCTAACCACTGATTCAGGACATTTGTCAGAGGCTGGGTAATGGCTGTGTTATTGTTTCTTTATGATATTACTTGAATGTGAACATGTGGTATTTTTCCATATAGGAAAAAAGTAACCCCATTAAAGGCCAAAAAAAAAGGGGAGCAGGACGAACAGAGCAAAGCTCTGTAACCTGTACCATAACTCATTTCTTATTCAAACCTTTTGAGTTCCCTACTTAGCACTCACCTTAGTTGTTATATACGCCTCAGAAGTTTAATGTAGTATGTGTTTATTGTTTAGAGAGAAGCAATACCAAGATATCAATGAGTTTTCAAACTCAGCTGTCTTGATGATTTAAATAAAAACTAACACCAAAAGCTTGTTTAGTACAAGAAAATTGTGTAATGAGAGAGGGAACTGAACTCTGAGAAAAGTAAGTAGATCATTGTAGTACTAATTAATAAAGCAAAATGAACATATATTCTATGAAGTGTCCAGATAATAGGTGTAACCTTGCAAATAAGTGCTTGAGTCCTGTGGCCTGTTCCCTCATGAGTGATGTGTCACTCTATGTCCAGTCCATACCCATTCAGACCCTCATCAGTTCACATCAAACACATTCCCACTCTGTGTGACTCTCTTCTCACCCATCGTCTTATGTTCGTGATATTGGCCACTGGTCTGGTTCCCACAGATTCCATCTTATGATGATCATTCTCTCATAAGATCTCTTTGGGCACTTACTTCTCCTATGCTATAGGCTTATGGGCTTTCTCCTAGCAGTATTTGTATTTTGGTCTACACTGTCAATAAAGTCTCCTATGCCATACGTTGCTCAGTGCAAAGCCCATCTATGCTACTTACAGATTTTTTTTTAAAGAAATAAGAAAGGTAATTTTGTTGACTGGACAGTGTCCCAAAATTAATATAATGACATGAACACCAAGACATAGGTTTGTTTTTCTTTTTTTTTTTTTAATTTTTATTTATTTATGATGGTCACAGAGAGAGAGAGAGAGAGGCAGAGGAAGAAGCAGGCTCCATACACCGGGAGCCCGACGTGGGATTCGATCTCGGGTCTCCAAGATTGCGCCCTGGGCCAAAGGCAGGCGCCAAACCGCTGCGCCACCCAGGGATCCCCATAGGTTTGTTTTTCAAAGAGTGATTAAGAACAAACTCTGAATAAGCACTAAGAAAGAAACTTAGCACATAAGCGTGGAGAACACGGATTCTGCTCTGCTGATGGGAAAAGAGTGACGCGGAAACACTCAAATTCTGTCCAGAATGGCAAACACAATAATGATGGAAATACAATTGTTCCAGAAGCACTGATAAAGAAGTTCCTCTGTATTTTCAGAGAAGCAGGAAAGGTGTCACAGGCAGCTAACTATTGAATCTGTCCTTAAACTCTGAAAACAAAAAGAGAGGCCTTGTCAAACAGTTCCGGACCAAGAAAAAAATAGAGAAATGTCAGATGTTCAGTATGGTGACCTGTAAGTTGAATAAGCAGGAAGCATAACTGGTTATTGGGTCAAAATGTATAGATTGTTTTAAACATAAACTATAGTTATAAATTATTTCTTAAATTTTAATTTAGGGAAGGATTTAAGGTAAATTTGAAGTTAAACGTATAAAGTTTTTTTGGGGGGTAACCAAACCTATATACCTGTAAACATGGAAAAGTTTATGCTTAAGAACAAATAATTCTAAGAACAATAATTTAATAATGATTTTTCTCCTCTAATGAAAAATCAAAGTTTATGTATGATCCAGACAGTTTCAAATCTTTTATTTGCAATATATATGCAGCCTGACATCTGTCTGCACCTGTTCTCTCACTTTGGTTTTGCTATTGAGAAATCCAGAGCTGTTCTGATTCCTTTTTTTTTTTTTTAAGGTTTATTTTATTTATTTATGATAGACATAGAGAGAGAGAAAGAGAGAGGCAGAGAAGCAGGCTCCATGCCAGGAGCCTGACGCAGGACTCGATCCCCGGACTCCAAGATTGCGCCCTGGGACAAAGGCAGGCGCCAAACCGCTGAGCCACCCAGGGATCCCCCCTGTTCTGATTCCTGATTCTTCATATGTCCCTTCATTTCTCACTCTGGAAGATTTCAGAGCTTTCCTTTCTTCACAATGATCTGAAATTTCCCCATAATACACCTAGGGTGGGAGTATTGCCACCACTTCTTAAACTATTTCATTATGATTTCCTTCTTCTTTCTTTGTCTCTTTTTCTGAGTCATACAGTATTTTGATAAAGAAAGAAATACAGATTCTGATTTTGACAGGTAAAACATTTATATATAGATAGATACATATATATATAATATTTATAAAATATAATATATAGTTCTAAAATATACAACTTATAAAATATAATATTTATAATATAGATGTATTTTTGCAAAACCATTTTAGTGATGTGCATCTTAAATTTTAGGATCTATGGATACATTTTATCAGATGAAAAAGTTTTCAGATAATTTATCAGTATGTTTTATAATACCACAAATGTTTTATTTCAGATCAATTATAAACCATGAAGTATGATTGGTAAGACATACACGATCTCAGTTTCTGAATAATCAATACTTGCTGCCTATTTTTATGTGGCTGGTGATGGTAAAATGCAGTGAGTATCCACTCCTATGATCAGTCTGAGAAGACTACTGCGGCTCTAAGTCTAGCTTCCTATAACAAATACCTCTGAAATCACAAGCTCTTTGCACCCTCAGTTTCTTTGATATTGGAAGTACACTAGGTTAGCACATATGATTTCCAGTCTCTGACCTAAAGGGACTAAGGCTTCTTAATCTAACATCACTAATGAATATTTTAGGGGTAATTAAACTTTCAGAAACTATACACAGAATTTTGTGTGTATATACGTTCTGCAGGGATGCAACTACCTGGCTTTCCTCGAAATTTTGAAGAGTGTGTCCCTAGGTGTTCCTACCCACTGAAATACACCTGATCACTCATGTGGCCCTTTCTCTGCCCATTTCTCTCCTCTCCTCATCACCTTTTCCTTTGACTTCCAGTAAAGAAGATTCCCAGCACATTCCAGCACATTCCAAGCACATTCCTAACTTTCCCTTATTTGTTCAATATCTGTCATAAGGAAGTGTACAGCAACGAGGCCTAAGGGCATATAGGATTTAGGTTATGTTTTCTAAGAGGTCGCTGGTACCTGGCCATCTAGAACCTCTGGTTTTAACTCACAAGATGTTTTTAATTTTTTTTTTAAATTTATTTATGATAGTCACAGAGAAAGAGAGAGAGAGAGAGAGAGAGGCAGAGACATAGGCAGAGGAAGAAGCAGGCTCCATGCACTGGGAGCCTGATGTGGAATTTGATCCCGGGTCTCCAGGATCACGCCCTGGGCCAAAGGCAGGCGCCAAACCGCTGCGCCACCCAGGGACCCCCATCACGAGATGTTTTTAAAGATGAGTAACAACCTATGTCTCTCCAATAAACAATTTTCCTTTTTTGTTCCTGAAAGGAATACTGTATTTGCTTGAATGAATCACACCTAAGGACAAGGGAGTCAGCAAACGAACACAAGATTAATATCACAAACATAAGAAAATTAGACATAAACCAGAGTGATTTAAGAGATTTAACAGAAATTGTGCTTTGGAATGTCAGAGAGTCTATAAAGCTACCACTCATAAGCAAGACACTTACAAAGTACACTCACTTAGCATATTTTAATGCATGGCTGTTTAACGAAATGAGCTATTTGCTTTCAAATCTTGGATTTGAAGAGCTCATTTTTTTGCATTCATTTATCAGTTCATACCTGTATTTAACATCATAAATTAAACCCCAGAGAATCAGTGATCAGTGTGTCAAATACAGGCAATAGTTGGAAGAGGCTTTTAAATTATTGCTTCTTGTGTGAATGTCAAATATCAAAACGGTTCTCATTCTTTATCACTGCAATAAATAATATTAAACCAAATATCAATGAACCACCACATGTTTTCAGCTTGTTTTTACTCCTAACTTGGGATAAAGGGAAAGATTCATTTCTGATAGTAGGTAGGTCTCTCTATTACTTTTTAGCTGCTCAGATGTAACTTCTCTGTATCATGCACCATTTCATCTGAAGCCCACAGGCTGGGTGGCTTTCACATTTCTCCTGACTCCATGCCTGTTTCTTCCACTACACTGTATTCTTGAGATTACTACTACTACTACTACTACTACTACTACTACTACTACTAACTATTACTGCTACTAATACTAGAGCTGTCACTACCATGGCATGTCAGGCTACCATAGTAGCCCATGAGCTACTTACTACGTAGTATAGCAGCTGGCTTCCTTAAATAATTAAAAATAATTTATCCTTACATTTGCCTTGGGAGAGATTTTTTTTCCCATTTTTCAGATGATTAAGAGAGGCTCAGAAAGATAAAGTGAGTGACTATGGACACACAGGTAGAATGTGATAAAATTGCAATTCGGACTTATTCTGGTTTCGGAGACTTAACTTTTCTATTAAGTTAGGCATCAATCTCCTTTCAAAATGGATCCTTCATAATCAGTTGTTGAAACAAATCAAATAAGGCATTTCTTATGTTCCTTCATCTGAAAATGGATACAAATAAATCTGGGAATTGAATTACGAGATCAAACCTTTAACCAAAGGGCAAAACCCATCAGGACCGGCATGGCCAAGGTGAGCAAACAAGATGTCTTTGGTAAAGCCAAGTGCTTACAGACAGAAAGAAATATGCAACTCATCTTGCAAGAAACCTGCAGTTTTACCTTTCAGATAAGGCTGATATTTTTTTTCCCCAGGGGCAAATAAATTGTCAGTTTTCTGAAGAAAATTTCACAAAGGCAAAGGAGAAGACTTCTGCATTTTCTTTTCTTGGAGGAAAAAATGAACTATTGGACAAGATCCTGTGGATGATGTCTTAGCCCAGCATGTAGTTATTTCAGCAGAGCCTTCTGCATATTTGCTCCACTATGGGAAATTACCCATCATTTATCATCACCTACTTCCTGCTTGCTGGGGCCTCACCACCCAGCTGACAGCCTCTGCCATCTGTTCTTGGATCACAGTCAAGGACACTAAATACCTCAGAACAACAAAGCAACGCTCTTTGTGTTTATTTTCTGCCATTGCCACATACCAACCTCATAAACACACTGTATGGGATTTCATTGATTTGATCACTCCTTTCACAAAATCCTTTCTGTTGGGGACAAATATCAATTCTCTGAAATCTCAAGCAAAGTACGTATTTAATTACTTTTGACCATATGTTTGGCACTGGAACATTCACATATGATAGGATTTAAAGGTAATACTCCAAAACATCTAACTTGGAAGCTTAAGCTCTGGAAGAATGCCTGTCACCTCGGCAGGTAACAAAATGTAGTCAAGCAATAGCATTCATCTTACACTTGCTGAGTATAGAAGACTGTGTGTGAAGGAAAGGGAGAAGGGACAGGTAACAAAATGTAGTCAAGCAATAGCATTCATCTTACACTTGCTGAGTATAGAAGACTGTGTGTGAAGGAAAGGGAGAAGGGACAAGGCTCCTGGTGATGATATGGTGTTCTGGAAAGGCGCTAAAGGGAAGAGTAGGTCTGAATTTGCAATCCCAAGGAATCTTAACCTCACTTCCCCCATTTATAAAGTGAGGTGGATAACTATCCAACCAACTTGGAGTTGTTATTAGGAAAGTAAAGCACTAAAACTGTAGTCCTGCCATCCTTTATCCTAATGAGCATCCCAGCAGTCAACGTGGCTTATAGACATGCATTGAGGGGCGTGTGGGTGGCTCAGTGGGTTGAGCATCAGACTCTTCATTTCAGCTCAGGTCATGATCACAGGGTCTTGAGATTCAACTCTGTGTCAGGCTTCACACTCGGTGGGGAATCTGCTTGAGGTTCTCTCTCTCCCTCTCCCTCTGCCTGTCCCCCTGCTTGTACGTGTGCTCTCTCCCTCTCTCTCTCTCTCTCAAATCAATCAGGTCAATCAATCTTTAAAAAAAGACATATGCACCAAAAGTTTGAGTGTCACAGGGACTTTCGGTTCCACACAGCTCTAGTGCTGAATGCAATGGCCCCAACATGCTGCTGGAACATTAATATGTGGGGTCTGTTTCTAACTATTTTGTTAGTTATTTAAATAAATAACTGTATTTAGTTATTTATGGGGGTAGGTTATATAACTGCATTTTAGAAATATAGTTTCAGAGAGCTATCACTCAGAGATGATGCTGTTACTCAGAGCTCTCCTAAGTAGATTTATGCGACAAACAGGTTTACAAAATGTGTTAGAGCAAAGAACATGGACACAGGTAAGGAATATTGTCTGGGGGACCACTCCCAAATCACCAAAACCCTACCATGTTTACCTTCTCCTATTGTCAACATTATGCTTTGGTACCCTTTGGATAAGATCTATGGACAGAGAAGAGAAATGGATGAGATTCAGAGAGAAAGAACAAAAGGCATCACAGTAGAAGGTGAAACAGTAAGGGCCTCACTTTTCCTGTGATTCTTCCGTCATCCTCAGATACTTCCGTGAAGCCATAAATGGGCACAGTTATGGGGGTGTGCATGATAAAAGCTGCTGATGGTTCAAATGCGTCCCCATGGCTCTGAGTTTCAAGAGGGTGGGAGAGGTGTGAAGGAGACCCAGAAATTCCACAGGACTGATGAACCTTTCTACCTGAACTACGACAGAAAAGCATGTTTTTCTCAGCCAGGCATGGATCCTTGAGAAGCAAAAGACTTAAAAACTATGTGGTGCAAAAGCCCAAACTGACCTTTTAGGAAGGTCAGTTACCAACCTACAAGAATCTACAAAATAGACATACTTCTGAGCTATATTTTTCAGCATAATCCTTCCCTATTTCAATGATGCTTTGCTTTTAAATCCCAGGTTCTCTATAAAGAAAGTAAGTTTTCAAATATAAATGTTGCTTTTTCTGATGGCAATTGTTGCCAAAAGCTCAATTCAATCTGCTGCTCCTGGGCAGAGTGGGGTGAGAAGAAAGGAGAGAGGAAGAATGGATAAGGAATAGACATATTATTATAAGGGGATCTGAGACTGTGATGCACATGCACCTGACGTGAGGAGAAGAAGCCAGCCAACAGGCCAGGAAGTTAATGAAACACACCTTGTCTCAGGATGAATGAGGCAAGTGTATGGCTCCTGATCAACCTTCAAGTCGTTAACTTTTATCATTATTGTTTTTTGCATGATTGCTGTCTGTCTTTTTACTTTTACCTGGATTTAGGGGGTGAGTCATGTAGACATGAGTGCAGCCCTGCTAGACCACAAAGCACACAAGTATTCAGACAATCTTTATCCCTTTCTTCCACATCCTCAGACCACACCACCATGCAGTGTGGTAAAGGAATGAATGAACAGGGGTGCCTGAGTGGTGCAGTCTGTTAAGCCTCCAATTCTTGGTGTCGGCTCAGGTTGTGATCTCAGATTTGTAATCTCACGGTCCTGAGACGGAGCCCCACATCCGGCTAGACACTCAGGGCGGAGTCTGCTTCTCTCTCCCTTTCCCTCTGCCCTTCCCCCTACTCTAAAATAGATAAATAAATCTTTTTTTTTTTTTTTTAGAAATAAATGAATGAATGGATGAATGATTGAATGACTTGTAAAAATTTTCCTGCTGACTTTAATAAGACTTTATTCCCAGCAACTTATTTAATTACGCTACAAGGGCTATTTCCACAGTGCCCACATCAAGTGGGCATGTCTTAAATATCCTTCTTTGTTCTCTCACAATGATACTGTCCAAGAGCCTCCAAATGTAGAGTCACAGTGGTAGGCCACTATCAACATACACACATTTAGGCTGAGGTTTAAAGTACAGAGAACCTTAGGAGAAGTGAGCGTCTCAGCTAAGTTCATGGTCCATATCACTTTAGACAATTTTTGTCTCTTGCTTGATACAGTATGACAATGTACAAGGGTATGTTGTAGGTCCTGGGAAGGGTGAGTTGACAAACATGACCATAAGAGCCTAAGATGTCTGGAGACTGTGAGGAAAGTCCTTGATAGCTGGGCCTTGATGCGGGGAAAAAAAGAAAAAAGACAACCCCAAAATAAGTAGGAGTGAAAAAGGAATCTGAGATATGATGGTTTGAGCATAATTGGAGGAGAGAAAGTAGTCATCACAGAACCACTCTGCCTATTACGCTGTTTTGGTATTGATGAATCTTGTTATTTGGGATTGGAAAAGGAATAACATAAATTTCCCTTGAACAATTTCTGTTGTGTACTCTGAGGATTTTTAATTTCTACATCTGCATAATTTTGGCTGCTGCAGAAAAAGTAATGTCTTTTTAATTTTTGTTTTTTTCTGAATGGGGTATACTTGGCACCATGTTGATGGCATTCTGCATGTGTATAAAACTGAATCAATCATATTTTCCAGGAGTCATGAAAAAAGAGAAAGAGAGCCAAATCTTTAAATGCACCAAGAGCAAGTGAACTTCCATAAGTGGCAATATCACAACGTGATGTTATTTTAACAGATTAAGCATTTAAAACTGCTGAAATGATCAACTTAATCAAAGGCTAGGGCACATTTCTGCCCAAAATAATTTAATTATAATCCATTTTAATTGAAAATTTGCTTAAAATATTCAGGACAGAAAATAGCAACCGGTTGGTTACTGCCAAGATATGCTGGACCACAAATTTTTGTTCATGGTTTCTCTGTCTCTTTCTCTCTGTCTCTCTCTTTCTTTTTTTGTGGTAGTGTGTATGATGAATTGCTAAGTCAAGAATCAAATGTCAGTCAGTGAATTACCCAAATTGTTGTTTATCTTGTTGTCTTACCTTTTTCTGCCTTTTAACATTTTAAGAATACTGGCTCCCTAGGAGTAGTTGGAAAATCAAGGTGAGGATAAATTTACACATACTAGCCTTACCACCATTTAATTTTTGGTTACTTTTTCAGGTTGTAAGAGAAGCCAAAAGCAGATTCCAACTGTCTAAATTCTGGTAGCTTTTTACTAAATAGTAGCTGAAATGTTTTTTACTATAAAAAATTCATTTAGAAAAATAATTCCTGATATCTTTTGTGATTTTACAAGTGCACTGAAGCTGGCCGATTTAACTAAGTTTTTGGAAATTTCAAAATTTTATTTTATGAGTTTGCTGTCATATACAAAAATTATCAATGGCCTGAGGATAGATGATCTCTTCAACATTTTCTTTTCCAGGATAGTGAGAGCTAGGGGTTTTGCGCCTAAACATTAAGGTTATTAGAGTACATCTGCTATTACTTAGTTTTTGTGATGTTTAACAAAATACCTCTAAATTCTGTGTAATTAAACTGCAATTGTGAAATGAAACATTAAAGTAAAATATTTATAAAACACAACAATTCATGTATAATTAGATACTGATTAAGGAGGTAGATTATCTAGTAAACTAGTTTCTTCATTGATTGTCTGATTTTGGGCAATTCCCTTGAGGCAGTGATTATCTTACTGTGATTGAACATGCAATATTTGCTTAAATTTATAACATCTAGCAGGATGACCAAACAGATCACATATTTAGAGCAGCTGGATTACCGACACCTCTGCTAAAAGAAGGTCGAGGTCAGCTCTTAGCCACTTCTATTTTTATCAGTTAACAGGCTAATATTCTTTATCTTTTACTTGAACAGAATTAGATCTTTCTACTCCTGTGCTTTGCTGGCAAAAAAGACACTAGAGATACATCAAGATAATAATTATAATAGTCACAAATACTGTATTGACAAATATTCTTATCATGAAAAATACCACCATCATATATTTAGAAAATATTTAATCTTATTTGTCATGTAAAGGTAAATAAAAGGATTTAATATCTTTAATGAACAGTAATAATTTCATGAAAATTACAACATTCGACATCTACTTTATAAAGTGAGAATTTTATTTGCATGATTTTTTTCTTATAGGAAACAGAAATGAGTTTGTTAACCTCTGGATTTCTAAAATATCTTAGACTTGTTTAGGAAAAAAACAGTGGAACATATATTCACAATTAAGACTGTACTGTGTGGTATTTTATTGTCTTAAATATCATGTACTGAACAAATCTGTTCATTGTTTCAAAGAAAATAAAGTTGCTTATATTATAGATTAGTAATTATATAATCTTCATAACTATTATTCATAAGTCTACAAAATCTTTCTGAGGTACAACAGCATACAGTAAAATGGAACCACTTTGTATATTTGGCAATGCCAAGAAATATTTTGAACACAGAAAAAATTGTTATTTAAACTAGGTAGAGTCCTTCTCGGAAGTTAGGAACAAGCTTCAAGCATTGCCAACTAACCTCTTTATCTCTTGATCTGGCTCTCACTTGTGAATTTCTCTAAGCTGTCCTTTGGTAGCAGTAAATGGGTATCATTTTAATTGTCTTATTAAGTAAGAAGTTCAGGCTATGTTTGTCTCGTCATAGCAAGAACTCCCATTGGCCCAGTTACTTTCTTCATGTGTGGTTTTGATAACTCCCTTGCTCATCAGCTACCAATTTTCCACTGCCTCTATCTGCAATATGGCCTTATCTTACAGACACCTGGAAACCCCTGTAGGTTACCTATAGTTGATTGATAACTCTGAAGTCATGCGGTTTGTGTGACTTTTTACAAAGCCTACAATTATAAACTCTGTAACAGAGTTTATAAGAACTGTTATAAAACTTGTTGATAGAGAGAACTTGTAAATGTGAAATGGATAGGTAGGAAAGAAAGAGACCAATCAGTGGACCAAATACCTAATAGGGTGAATAATAATGAGAAATGTAACAGAATTCACATCAGGGGAATTCTATATTTCAAAAGTTCTCAAGTATTTTTTATATAACCAAAATATCTTTCCATAGGCATTCTGGTAGTTATGCTTACCATTGAAAACAGAAAGAAAACTGTCAAGTGAGTGCAAGGAGGGCATGAGTGAGACACAGAGTATAGAAGGAATATTCCAGAAACCTCTTCCTTCCCAAGGCTTAGGTAAATGCAGTGACAAACAAATAAGGATTCTCATTTGAGTGACAAAGTTTAACATCTACTCTGCGATATAATAGGCTTAGGACAGTCAGCATTGTTTCAGACTTTTTCAAAGACTGACAGAAATATTTGAGTACATTGAGAAACTACCTCCCAGACGAATGACTGTATACAAATGTAAAAATTAATTAGAACATTTTTACTTACTTCCACCACATATGTCAGTTAAATGCCAGATGCAACATAAGAAGGAATTCATATTCATTTTATTTTACCTTTTATTACAAGGGAGACTTTACTTCCAAATGACTAAAGTGTAACTAGATTAAGGTTTGATTGATTTTATATCTCTTCCTATTGAGGAAAGAAGAAAGCCACTTTCTTTTCTTCAACCATTTGTGGTTTTAGAATTGCAAATTAACACTTCATTCTGAGAGAAATAAAATAAAATTGTAATAATAAAGCTTCTTGATTGACTCTCGGTATCATTTCAAATATGTAAATTAAACAAATTAAAATATTTGATAAAATAGTTTCTAAAAATTAAACTTAGTCTGTACATTTTCCCCCAACAACGAACCTATATGAAAGAACTATTATTTCTGATGTATTAAAGATAGAGAGGATTCTATAGCTTGTGGAATGGGCAAGTAGAAAATTGACATTTGCCCTATCCTATAATTTCAAGTATTTGCCTAACCAAATGCAGAGATGTCACTTTCTAGTTCTTCTAATCAATGTCTCTTGCAAATCTGCTATACTGTGACCCCATTGTTTTTTGTGCCTCCCCAAAAAGAATATTTTGTATTTGTATGGATATATCCAAACAACAAAAACTTTTTTATTTTTTAGAAAAGGCCAAATGAAAGCATTTTAGCTATTTCTAACCTTTTTAATCTCTCTCTCTCTCTATATATATATAGCTAAAAATAGCTAGAATCTTCCTTAAAGAAGGAATTTAAATTACATTTTGTCTACTCAAACTGTTACATTTACTATCATGCCTATGAATGAAAAGATGCAAGAATGGGAACACTAGTTATCTACAGATATATAAAAATTTCTACTAATAAGCTTGTAATTATCATCATGAAGCTTATATTTTTTCTAGCAAGAAGAATCCATTTAAAAATACTTTAATATATTATCCTATTTTTAATATGTTGTACCACAGTTTCATAAAAAGTATGACTTGTCCTTTGACATTATTTACATCACTACTATTTAAAAATTATTAACATTTAATTCTAAGAAGAAATGGAATAAAATTACCATGACATCTAAAACCAGTAAGATCTACTAACAGAGGAACAACTATAGAGGTGACTGTATTTCATGGCAGAGATAATAGGATGCCTTGCTTTGGTTTGACCAAGGTTTGTCTTGATGTATTTGAAATAAAATTCTATTTAAAAATATATGCAAATGTTTAAGTTAGCATCCTCAGGCTCTGAAAATCAGTAGGTATACAGGCCTAGACAGATATTTCACATATTTCTAAAGAATCTTCTCTGCATAACTTTTGACAGTGTTTGTAGTTACTAGTAAATTCGAAAAAATGTACATAAGAAATGAAAACCTCCAGGATGAAAGCCATCTGTCCTTACATGACATTCATATGTTTTTTTGTGTACTTTTGCCCAAAGCAAAATTTTTAATATTGGCATTTAGAAATACAAGCCCAAAGAAATACAAGCAAGCATTTGTCATTTATAGATATGTAAAAATAGTATTTAGTTAACACTATTGAGGTCTACAGCAAATGTGATTTTTTAATATGCATATAATTCTAAATGTATGAGGCTCACATTAAGAACTAAGCATTAATACCTCCCTAAAAGAATATATATTTGGCTATTTTTCATTAATTATCTAAATAATAGGTTTCAAATAGATACTCTTATCACAGTTAGGATCATTAATTTAATCTAGAAAGTTAAATTTTAAGAACATGTAAAGTTATATACCATATTCTAAAACATCTTATCTTGTGTTTCTTGGCATTTATTATGTTTATGTTACTTTTTAATCCTGAAATTTGTTATAATGCTTAGGACAATATGTATTGAAAACTGTTTACTGATTTCACATAGAATTGGGTCATTATCCTACTATCACTACAACTTCCCATAGACATAAAACAGCTTTTAATAAATTCAACTAGTACATGATGACCCTAAGTGAGAGGTTACAAATGCATAACAACTTTAGAGCTCTGAGGGACCTAAGGCCAAGTTGTCCTTTACAACACTCAATGCCAACTCTGAGATCCAGTGAGAATAAGTGATAGGTTTGGGGAACACACTTCATTTGCTTGAGATCACACATGACACGAATACCCTGAATGACAGTAAAATAACTGTTTAATGTCATCACTATAGATCACAGAAAAAAATCATTTTTGACCAAGGACCAATTTGGATTGTCGCTGGTACATTTCTACCAAAGAAAAAGCAGAAATGAAGAGAAATGGGAAATTGCTTTTGTTTAGAACCTATCATGGCCCAGGTACTCTATCAGGTCTTTTAAAATATATTTAAACTCTACAACAATATATAGGAGGAGTGTGCTGCCAGCTATAGAAGCTCAAGAATACGGAGCTTCAGGCCCCCAGATAGAAAGACAAATTTACATCTAAATAAAACTTTCTTATTCTACAAAATGATGAATGGGGTCTGAATGTTTATGTGTACCCCAAATCCATATATTGAAATCTTAGCCCCCAAAGGTGATGGTATTTGGAGGTAGGAACTTTGGAAGGTTTTAAATCATGAGAGGGGAACCTTCATGAATGAGATTAGTGCCTTCCACCAGATAAGACACAACAAGAAATCTATGAAAGACACCTCTCAACCAACCATGCTGGGACCTTGATCCTGGACTTCCAACCTCCAAGACTGTGAGAAATATATCTGTTTCTAAGCCACCCAGTCTGGGGTATATTGTCACAGCAGCCTGACCAGACCAAAACACTGCATCTCAATCTTGTAGATGATGATCCATTTATCCATCTGTCTTCATAACCAATTTTCTCAAAACTTCCCACCTAACCTTGAAATTGGGCTGAAAATGTGAGTGCAGGCTCTTGGGCCCACTAGCCTACTGAAACAGAAACACTGAATGGATACTCCAGTTTTGATTTTAAGTAATCTCCCTTCTATTTTCCATACTGTTGACCTTGAAACTCACTATGTGGCTTTCCTGACAACACAAAATTTCACTAATTATATTATGCTTTCTTTCCCCCTCCATAGTTCATTCTTTTACCCTTACAAATCCAAGTCCCCTTTTTTGATTCTTCCCTGGTTAGAAGCATGCCAGAAGTAAGATAGGTCTGGCCTTTGCTCACCATCGACTTTTCTCCCTGGAGTGCCAGTGCTGACTCTTCCTCTGAATTCCTCCTAAATGCTGGTTTTCTGTAGGGTTCCATTCTTCCCTTACTCTGCTTTCTCTCTCCTTTCATCTGTGACCCCATACACTCTCTTTATTTTAACTCTCACCTGCACATTGATACTCCCCATGTCACGATCTTCAGACCAGCCCTCTGAGGCTCTGAAATTTGATGTCATATCTATCTGCAAAGCACACACCACATGCGCAATATGTCAATCAGGGATGCAGTAGCCATTCTTTTTTAACTTTCCTTGGGATCATTACAAAGTCAACTGTTCTAGAAATATGAGTCAACTTTGACTCTTTTCCAATCTACCCCTAGTATCCAACTAATTGTCAATTTCTAAATATTTCTACAAGCCAACCCTCCCTTACCATCAAACCCCCGAATCTGGTTCTGTGCTGCCTTCCAGAGAATGTCAGTTCTCCTCTAAACACTCTATCCCCTACTTTACTGCTTGGGAATTAGACATTTAGTAAATATTTGATGGGATAATTTATGACTAGTGAATAAATGAATTATCTGTATGAATTTGAGCAATGAAATACATAGTCATTTTGTGACTTTAAGATTACCAATCTCTATCTTTTTCCTTCTCCTCATTTTTCATACTCTGTAGAAATTGATCAATTGGCATGTTACCTAAATATCCTACATTTATTGCTGTTAAGATGATCTTAAAAATATTTTTTATCCACTAGAGTTTAATTTATGAGAGCCAGAAATAGTGAGAACTACAACAGCCAAAATAATTTCGTATAGCAAATTTTAAAGCAAATTTTTCTATGTAAAAACACGATAGTATTTTAATTACCCAAAATTCAACTATGACAATTATCCTTAAAGTTGGAAAATAAAAGCAAACTAATGTTATTGTTTTTCCTTAAAAAAAATAAGTATTAAAATGGTGCTTCCCCAATGACAACTCTGTTAAAAGTTAGAAAATCTTGGCACAAAATTAGAATGCACTGAATCTTCTGTAAACTCTCAGGCTGGGGGGTTTATTATCTCTTAAAATGCTATGATTTCCAGTGTAAGATGTTCCAGAAGCTTACGAGCCTGGTATCATTTTTACACACATCTGCATGCATGCATGTGCACACACAAACACACATATATACACACACCCACATGCAGGCACATGCATGCACACAGATGCACATATATGCACTCATGCTCACACATACATGCATGTGCCTGTATATATACATATAAACATATATATACAGGCATGTGCACACACATATAGAGGCACACACATGTACACACACATACATACACATTCACACATTCTGTTAGCAAACATTCCAGAACATGAGCTACTCAGGCAGGTACCCGGGTACCTGAAGTGTTCTAGTGTCAACGTAAAGCGAAATGGAAATCTTTCAGCCTTTTTAAAATTAAAACTGCAACTTCATTGTTTTAAAATTGTCATATTGCTCGTAACCAGGGAAAATTTTTCCTTTTAATTAGAGTCCATCAAATCTAGGACAGAATGAGAACATAATATGCCTCTAAGAAAGATTATTCTTATACAGAACATTCTAAACAATGAGAACAAATTCAGGGATCTCCTCCTTGCTTGTCCAGAAATTTTAGTAGATTAAAATTGTTAGAAGGAGGTTTCTCATATTTCCTATTGATCATACTAAAAATAGCCATGGGTGTAGATCACTGCGGGAAGCTTTTCTATTACTGCCTAGCTATTTATGCTTTCCATGGCACACCAATATTACAGACTCTACTTTCCTGACAATCCAAAATAGTTGATACTGAGTTAAGTGCAGTACCACGGCTGATTATATTTCTCTATAAGAAATCACGGATATGTTTCTAATGCATGCTTTCTAATTGCCATTATTTCCAGATAAACACTTTTAAAAGGATAAATGCAAAGCTCTGATTAACATGTCTAGTCTGAGGTGGTCATCAGTTGCATCATCTGTGACCATTAGAAGTGAGTGAGAGAAAATGCAGAACAATTCCACATAACTGGAAAATTAAGACTCAAAGTACTAGACACATTTTCACACAAGGAGGAGGGAAGTCCTACCTTACAGACGCTTGTAGGATCTGCCACCATTGTCTAAAAGTCTGCCCTGAAGGGGCAGTGTACCATTTGGCTTTCTCACTTATTTTTTAGATATTTCTGTGGGCTTCGTTTAGATAGTCAGCCATCAGCCACTGGGGCATCTGGGTGGCTCAGTGGTTGAGCATCTACCTTTGGCTCAGGGCATGATCCTGGGGTCCTGGGATGGAGTTCCGCATCAGGCTCCCCTCAGAGAGCCTGTTTCTCCCTCTGCCTATGTCTCTACCTCTCTCTCTCTGTCTCTCATGAATAAGTAAATAAAATCTTGAAAAAAAATTAAATAAAATAAAACAATAAAATAAAATAAAATAAAATAAAATAAAATAAAATAGTTCAGATAGTCACCACTAGCTACTGAGATGCTAAACAAAATGAATAACATTAAAGACTTTTTGGATGGAGCCTGCTAAATTTCAGCCTGCAAGTGAAAGCCTGTGTTGCTGTGTGTATGTGTGTGTGTGTGTCTGCATGTGTGAGTGTGAGTACACATTTATGTGTGTAAGGAATCAGGCTCTGAGAGCAACAAGAGGAGGAATCTTCATGGAAGAGCTGTAATCGAAGGGAGGGAGCATCTCTGTGAATACAGGGTTGCAGCTGTCCCATGACATTAAGATCTCCCCGAATCTCACCAGGAAAATAACCACGCTATGTCAGATGCTCTAAAGAAGTTTAAGTGCCTTCTCATACAAAAAAGCAATTTTCTTTCCTGTTTCTTGTTTTTTCTCTTTTCCAAATTGGCAGTGGACTCAGTGTTATACTCATCTTAGGAAGGACACCGTGCCTGTTCTTTTAAAAAGCTGAACTTCTGGAAATTATGTCACATCACTTAAAGTAACAGCGATCATTTGCTCTTCTAGGCATGTGACTCTATCGGTCCTGCTTTAATTTGGTATTCATTTGAGATATTTTGATCTATTTCAAAATTGAGATAAACCTTGCACAATATTTTGCACATTTGAAAGGGTTAATTTTCATATTTGCCCTCCTAGAATATGAGACGTGTTCTTGCAGATAAACTGTCCAAGTCAATCTTTGAAAAAACACTACTTATTATTGAAGATACTAGCAGAAAGCAGCATGTTGCTGCCTTAATGCCTCGTGATCTGTGTAACCAACGCACCCTCCGTGTGTGCGCGTGCGCACACACACACACACAGTCGCATGCACACATGGCACTCCTGCAGGTATAGTACAAGGTGAATTAAGGTAAAACTGGTTTAAGTTGGGATGCCTGGGTGGCTCAGTGGTTGAGCATCTGCCTTTGGCTCAGGGTCATGATCCCGGGGTCCTGGGATCGAGTCCTACATTAGGCTCCCCACAGAGAGCCTGCTTCTCCCTCTACCTATGTCTCTGCCTCTCTCTGTGTGTCTCCCCTAAATAGATGAACAAAGTCTTAAAAAAAAAAAGGCAAAACAAAACAAAAACTGGCTTAAGTTATGCTTTTGAGGCAAGATTTAGATAATGTCTACAGAAGATTCTCATCTTCCACATCATTCGTTCCAAAGCCTTTTTTCATATAATAAAGATAGTAAAAATGAATGAATTTTAGTGTGGACATTAAAGTCCAGGGGAGACTATCAATCTCATGCTCATGAAAATTCTTTCTTCCCAGGGCTTTTGTTCTTATAAATAATAGAGGTAACATAAAGGGTATTGAACTGTGCAAATGACTGGCTTCTAGGGGAAAAACATAAAAGCTACAAAGAAAAATAATCAATGTTAGATAGTTCGATAGAATGGTAAAGGGAAGGAGAAACTTATCCTGAGACTAAGCTTATGCACAGTCTGCCTGTGTTTTTTGTTTTTGTTTTGTTTTGTTTTGTTTTTTGATGCAAAAAGCTTTTGCTGCTAATTGGAAAAATAATATATAATTACTTTAAAAAAGCCAATCAGTACAGTAATGAATAAAAGTCAACATAATACATATCCTAATCCCTATTCCTATCACTTAGAATGATAGCTGCCAGTAACATTGTGCTGTCTGTCCACATTATGCTTTATGGACACCTGCGCACACCCCTAATTTTTCATAGATACATAATTTCTATTTTATTTAATTTTTATATCATGGAACCAAGCACTCCTGGTTCTGTGCCTTCATCTTTGGAACAGTTTTGTGTTCTCTTTTCACTGGATTCTCTTATTTTCCAATCTCTAGATATTTAAATAACCCAAGGCTCAGTCTTTAATGTCTATACTCAGCTGTTAGATGATCACAGCCAATCTCCGAGGTTTAAATCAATTTATAGATGGAAGTTGCCAATATATACCTCCAGTCCTGAACTTTCTCCTTGAACACCAGTTTCATTTATTCAGTTGCCAAGACAACATCATTGAATGGAAGCCTGATGTGCATAACAAATTTAATATTTCCAAAACCAAATGTTTTATTCTTCCCCTCCTCAGAATGCTCCCTCCTTAATCTTGTCCATAGGAACAAAAAGGAAAGTCCATTATTCCACTTTCGCTAGCCAGAAATTACAATCTAGGACTCCTCTGACGTCCATGCTTAGGTATTCACTGGCCCTTTCTGCATAAGAACTTCTTCCTCCGCATAATGACAGGGTTTGCTCCCTGACTTAAATCAGGTTCCTGGCCAAATATCACCTTATAAGTGAGCACCCTATCTGACATAGCAGCTTTTTTGCTTCCTACATCACTACTTAGTTACATAGCATATTTTTCTTATTTATCATGATCTGACATAATCTGTCTTCCCTGTTTGCAAAGCCGAATGGTATTTGGGACTTTTTGTTGTTATTACTGTTGACTTGTTTGCTGATTTTTCCTCAAAGACTAGGAGAGTACATGATGTACAATAAATATTTTCTGAATTAAGGAATCAAATAATTTGATTTGTTTTATGGAATCCCATGGTAGAAGTTTGTCACAAATTATCTTATTGATGACCATTTGGATTTTTATAGATTTTCATGATGAAACAACACAAATAGATTGTTAGACATTATTCTCAGAATTTGTGAGAGTATCTCTGAGATATATCTAGAAATAACATTAAGTTGTAGCATATCTAGTATCATCTTTCAAAAATATTGCCAAATTGCTTCTCAAAATAGATATTTCATTTTCACCCCTTCTGGAAGTCTGGTTTCTCATTTTTTTCCATATTCCAGCCAATACTTGTCATTGACATATATTGAAAGTTTTGTAAATCCAATGAAAATGCCATTTTATTATTTTTTACTTTAAATTCATTTCAAAATTATTGTTGAGATTGAACATCATTTTATGTACTCTTGTTTGTTTGTTTTTTGCCACTCCAGTCTTACTTTCATGTCAATTTTAACTAGTATAGTGGAATCAGGAGCTGACAAATTCTAATTATTATAGAGAAATCCAATGAAGAAATATTACTTAGTTTCTTTATTTAAATAAGTTGTGGGCAGCCTGGGTGGCTCAGCAGTTTAGCACTGACTTCAGCCCAGGGCCTGATCCTGGAGACCTGGGATCGAGTCCCATGTCGGGCACCCGGCATGGAGCCTGCTTCTCCCTCTGCCTGTGTCTCTGCTTCTCTCTCTCTCTCTGTGTCTCTCATGAATAAATAAATAAATAAAATATTTATAAATAGATAGATAGATAAATAAATAAATAAATTTTTAAAATGGGGCAGATTAGAGGAATTATACCTGAATACCTACAGGCAGTTGGTTAAGTCCCTGGCTAATTAAATAGATCATAAATATAAATAAATATATATATATATATATATATATACACACACATATATACACATATACCTATATATTTATATATATAATTCTGTACAAATAAGCAAATTTTAAAAACTTTAAACACTTTCCCATTATACAGCCTAACTCCATATGATGTTATTACAGAAGCAAAATTATCACATTGTATAAAATAAAATCACAAAAACTCGAGACCAGTGTTTCAGTAGCTTATCACCTGGTGGTTAATTACAGCAATCAGATTCTTACCTCCAGTTAAGAAGCTGTAGGAAATGCATCTCTCTAGGAAATATTATAGATAAGAGAATCACTATGATATTTGAAGTTGAAGTTTGAAGATTATATGTTACAATGACAATTAAGACAGGCATCCAACAACCAACTTAATTAAGTTTTTTTAGCTAATGTGATAGTCTCTCTTATAATACTTATGAATATGCAACCAGTAGTAAGCAAAGACAGAATAATGTTAACTTGTCAATGCCTCTGTCACATTATTAATTATTTTAGAGGTAGAATGACTTTTTTAAAAAACATTATTTTATTTTTTGAGAGAGAGAGTGCATACACATGGGCAGAGGGAGAGGGAGAGAGAATCCTCAAGCAGCTTCCCCACTGAGCCCAGAGTCCGACATGCGGCTTGATCCCCATGTACTGGTTGCATCTGTGAGGAATTGACAGGGCCAAGAAAATGCAACTTTGGGAGCTTAATTGGTAAGGAATTCTAAACAGAGTTTGGGCTGGGGTAGGGAAAGAGTAAAAAGTAACAAGCGTTGTTTGTATAGTCTTCTTGGTGATACCTCTAGAGATTAGGATGACTCCTTACCTCCTGGGAGAAGGAGGGAATATTTCACCTAGAAGGTTCATTTCCTCCTTTCAGGAGAACAGAAGAGGGCCTTAGTGTCCTTCCACAGTCTGTCTCTTAAGTATTTTTTTATTTAAAATAATCAATATGCTAAAGTAGCACATTTTGGGCAGTCTTTCCTTGGCCTCTAAAATCGATCACCAGTACTTTGAAGAATTCCTGACTGTGAACTCAGTATTTCTTGAATAAAAGGGCAACAGTATGTGTATGCAGGGACTTGAGACATGATTGGAAGTGATGTTAGCTGAGTGCAGAGTGAGAGAAATGTCTGTGCCATTGGGAAATGCTCTGGGCAAAGGCCTTGGAAGACACACTGTGGATGAAAAAACACATATTAAAGATTTTATTTATTTATTCATAGACACAGAGAGAAAGGCAGAGACACAGACAGAGGGAGAAGCAGGCTCCATGCAGGGAGCCTGACATGGGACTCGATCCCAGGTCTCCAGGATCACACCCAGAGCTGCAGGCAGCGCTAAACCGCTGCGCCACAGGGCTGCCCTCCAATATACCTTCTAACACTGTGTCCTTGTGCCTTTCTGGAAAGAATTATTTTAGATCCCCTTGGGCTCTCTTCCTTGATTAACTCCAGTTCAGTTAGCATTCACTTTTTTTACTAATAGGGTTTGAGGGCTGTTAACTAAATTATTATACTGCCTCCTGACTATAATCTCACAAGGTTGTATGAATACCCTAAAAAAAGGCAATGTCTTCATTACACTTTCAAAAGGACTAATGCAGTCCTTCACAACTTCACAACTAGTTTATAGCATTTTCTTTTCCTTAGGCACTATTTTGAAGCTATCAATGAAAAAATAAGACAAAACACACGCGCACACATATATCTACACACAAAAAAATACAACAAAGACAAAGGATAGTCTTTGCCTAGGAAAGGTAGAACCAAAGTTGTTTCTTCACATAGACAGCTCCTTAGCTATGAATCAATCATGCTGTGACTTAAAACCAATGGCCACTTCACCCTATTAGAGTGAAAATACTGAAGCTTTCTTTTCTCTCTTTCTCCCTCCTTTTTTTGATAGCATAAGTTTCTCCTTGTTTCCTTAAACATTTTTTCCTTATAGATCAATAGTATGATCTGGACAATCGCATCAAAGAAAGGTTCAGATGGTTTGATTATTTATTGTAGAAAGGCTTCGGACCTGAATGAGATACACCTGGTTGTGATTCCCAGCTCTGTGACGCAGAAGCTCGAGCAAATCATTTAAACTCCTTTGGTCTTAATGAGCATATGTATTCAATAACAAGATTGGACAAAAAGATCCACAGATCACTCAGTATAATATTCTACAAAACCGTGAGATTTGAATCTGCCACACATTCAAGTCATAAGAGAGAAGGCTTCTTACGAATTATAATTGGAAAAGGTTTGAGAAAGGATTAACTTTTTGGAGAGAGGGTTGAGAAAGGATTTACTTTTTGGAGAGAAAGTATAGCCTGTTACAATGTAAGGTGCATCAGAATAGAGTCATATCAGAGATCTATCTAGATGTGCCTCTGCCATTACTAGCTTAGGGTCTGTGGCCCGGTTACTCAACCTCCCTGAAGTGAAATGGTATTTTCTTAAAAGAATAATGATAAACCTGTTTGTTTATCTCAAATATTTTTTAGGTCGATCAGTTGAGAAATTATAACAACCTAGAATGCAAGTATTTCTATCATTGGTGACACGGCTTATTAATACTTTCTTACTTTCCTTAAATATTATACAACAGATTTCCAATTGTATTCTAGTTTACGTCTAAACATTTGAGAAATATTTAAAGGCTTAACTTAATATTTAGTTTGATTCTGTAAAAGATTGAATTCATTAAATTTTTCCTTGGTATCTGGACTTGCAATTCATATGCTCATATCTGCAAGTTTTCACATCGATCCAGGCATCTCACCCATACCATTCATAGGCTGGCTGGACCAAAAAGGATAAACACACAAAAACACATGATTTCCTATATTTATATTTCATTATAGATTTAACAATATATGCTTATTTCACAACTTGTCTAGGAATTGCACAGCGAATCTTTTCATTCTATAGAATGAGTTAGACCAGAGGTTTTTTCAGAGATATAAAGGGTAGGATAGTATAAGCTGTTGTCCCAATACAGATTCTCTGGTCACAGAACTGTCAGTGAGGAGAAATTTTGGTAAATTCAAAATTCTTCTTGAGATTAAAAAAAAATTACTCCTTAATTGTTTCAAAAAGCAATGTTAAGATTAATCCAAATGATCATTTTTCTTTTTTCTTGAACATGTCTGCAATTTAATAATTAGTTGTGAAATTTCAATGCTATTGAAATGGTATTCTCAAAGCTTTTCTAATTAAAATGCACTTTCTATTCACATTTTCCAGGTGACTTATGGACTCAGGACTCCATTTCCTGTTTGTTCAAAAATCCGTAGAGGCATAAGCTCATATCTCAAGAAGAAAGATTGCCATGTTCTACCCAAAACTGCTCAAATGTAAGAACTTACTCTCAGGTTAATCAGAAACATTAGCCAAATATGAGGGGCTCTTTTTATAATTTTGAAGCAGTAATGAATCACTACTGCTGTTTTTAAAAGACTGAAGTCATAAACCATGTAAATAACACAGTCTGAAATCAATGATAAGGGGTTATTTTTTTCAACATGCCAATGTGTATAGAATATGAAAGAGGAAAATAAATTAAAGAATATCATATAAAAAGTGCACTCCTCTCCTTTTAATAACAGATCCATAATGGCACGTGAACAAAGAGCCAATTTAAAATCTGATCATATGAACTAAATTGAAGAAGAAAGCAATGATTAAAATGAGAATCCTTTGACTATCATGGGGCTGCCCAGTGAACCATGGTCCCTGCATATAGCTGTGCCATATTCCATGTTTCTATCTGCTACTCCAAATGCCAACAGGATTTTGGTGAATACAGTTACCTATTTTGAAAATGTCATGTTTTTTGTACCTTTTGACACTCCGATGACTTACATGTAATTCACTGAACACTGGGACATTTTTCCCTTATGCTGCCCTGGAGCTGGAGGGCTGTCTCACAGGGACACACAGGAGTCACATGCAGGAGACCATGTATTACCTCAAATATTTTATTTTTAATTGAGGAATAAGTCATTTTCAATCTAAATCTTCCAGAAGTAATTTGTCCTCTAATCATACTTGAAGACAAAAATGAACCATGTAGCTTAATGTCTAAGTCATCACAAAAGCATCCAAGCAGAAGTTAAAATACAAATGTCACTCCTCCTCCAAACAGTTTTTAAACTGTGACCTTTAGGTCAGAAATGATCATACTCCTGATAATTGCATTCTTGCCAATCATCATCATTGTCACCACCATCATCACCATCCCCCAAATGCAAGCCTGCAAAAATTGCTTTTTTGCTGTTTAGGGGAATTGAGAAGTGGCTTTCAAAATTGCTAGTCCTTTATCTAAACAATTATTTGCTCATTTTTTTCCACCTACATTTAGATTTCAGTAGTTTTTTTTCTTATTTCTAAGGAACTGAGAAACAATTTTTCTTATTCGTATAATTAGGCATTTCAGAAGAGTCAGAATCAAAATGAAAATACTCAAGGCAATGTAATTCTAACCTGAATTAGTGGATTTTTCATTTCTGAGGAAATGTATCTGGAAAAAAACATTGCTTATTTCAGAAAAGTCTAGAATGCATGCTAGTTTACATGTTTGATATTCTTTTGGAAGACTTTAGTGAAAACACAAATAGAAAAATTATCCTAACTAAGGCTAGGGGGTAAAACATAGGTTGAGAAACACAAGCAGAATATGGCAGTTTGCCTCATTAATATTCCATATTTTGATTTGAAAAATTTAAGTCCTCTGGATACCTGGGTGGCTTAGTTGGTAAAGTGTCCTACTCTTGATTTTGGCTCAAGTCATTATTTTAGGGTAGTGAGATCCAGCCCTGTGTCCAGGGCTCTGTGCTCAGCTCAGAGTCCACTTGATACTCTCTCCTTCTTCCTCTGCCTCTCCCCCCACTCACGCACATGCTCTGTCCTTCTAAAATAAATAAATAAATAGATAGATAGATAGATAAATAAATAAATAAATAAATAAATAAATAAATAAATAAATAAATCTGTTTAAAAAATTTAAGTCCTCAGGATGAAATTTATCTAAGGAAAATTTTTGTGCTACTTCCAAGTTACCTGATGACAATGAACATTTCGTCTTGAACCTCTGCTTTGTGCTTAAAACATGGCTGAACTCTGTTATGAAGCAGATATTGGTGTTTTCCTTTTCAATCACCCTGTTAGCCACAAAATAGTAATAATGCTATGCATAATACTGATAACTTTCACTCTCTGAGTGCTTTCCATGTGACAAATCTCATGCTAAATACTTTATATGTATATTTTTATTTTTAAAATATACTCTAAAGTAGATGCAATATAGTTTCTTTTTTACAGATGAGACAAAACCAAGAATTAGAAATTTCATAATCTGCCCAAGGTCATGGGACAACTAACTTGGTTGCACACATTAGCTCCAGAGACGGGCTCTAAACTGTTTTGCCCTACAACTTCAAAAAGATGATTTATACAAAGTGTTGGGCAAAGCATGACTCCCATTTGTGACAAGGACATCGTTTCATATAATCACATCTAATAATATCCTGTGTTGCTCTTAAATCAAAATTCTGAGAACTTGATGTGCTTCTCTTCCGTGAAATAGTTTAAGCTATTACTGTTCATGGTATCAAATGTGTAACACATCCTCCTGCTCTCTTTCCAGCTTAACAGGCGTCATAGCCAACTGTTCCTGAAACTAGTAAAGACATTTTTTGACCACCCCATTAACTGATTCAGGATTTGGCTGTGCAGATTGATAACAGACTCAATGATAAATTCACTATTAGGCCTATTTACTTGATTTTATGTTATCATAATTTTGTTTTTAATATTTCTACCTGTTTGCTTTTTCTATGGGTATTACTTATGAGTCTCATTTAAAAAAATAAGACTTGATAAAGAAAATAAGGCTGTACCCCTAGGAAGGGAAAACTCCTAACTTGAGTCTTCTAAATTTCCATCCGTCTGCATATGACTCCACAAATGTTCTATAGGCTGAAAATATGGTGTATTTTCCCATATGGTGTGTCTCTAGAGAGCTAGACGAGGGTGTCTCCCATTAAGCAGAGCAGAATGGAGGTATTGCTTCGGGGAAACATCCCCTCCACACAGTGAAACACATTAGTTGAAAAAAAAAAAACATTTGTTGAAACATTTTCTAGCAGACAACCTGTTCCCATGCTGAGAAGCTAATGCCTTACCTCTTATGCACCAGTTAATTCCTTCCAAAAACACATGTAGACTCAGCCAGGGTATGTCATTCAAATCATAATCCATCATGGGACACAAACCTAGAGATGTTTGAATTTTAGTATTCAGTAGTTAAATATCCAGCAGATTTCCTGACATACCCTAAAGAACATAATTCTTCACTCATATCTACATTGCAGGCAAAATGTACAATTTGAGACAAATGTGTTTTCTACTAGTTAAACTCACATGTACATTAAAAGCCCCCAAATGAGCACTTTTCAAGCCTTGCTATGACTGTGTGACAGTGGCACTAGTGTTTACAATGACCAAATTAAACACTAGGCTGTGGACTGACTACTCCCTGAGGAAACATTCTTGTATCTTCCTATTGGTTTTCTATTTCTTAACGCCTTTCGAGAAGAAACATTTGAAGTATATTTAGAGATAAATAAAAACAAAATCCAACTTAAAACTTAATTTCTCAACACAAATCTTGTTTCCAAGTTGAATATTTAGTCAGTTGGTGGGCTGGTTCCATACTTTCTCTGCTCTAATGTTTCTCTGAGGCACTCGTGATTTGGATTTCTTTAAAATAAATTTTAACCGTCCTGAAAACTGAAACAATTTATTAGGCTTAATTTGTTTTCATTTCTAAGCAATCAAATTTCCTCAATTAACAAGAGCACTATTTGAACTTTACCCCAGCCCTTTTGTAACTGGAGGTAATTCCCTCTGTGGTACTATGAAGGCTAATTGTTACTGTAGTTAGTTTACAGTTCCTGGGGAGTGTCTAGAAAATACTCTCAGAGGGGCTATATTGTGTAAGTCCTCATTCCAATGTGGCTAGAGATTTTCAAGGTGTAGCAACAAAAAAAGTGAACAAAGAGGAAACAGTAATGAACTTGTAAAGTATTTAGACCTTAACAGCAAAAAGAGGACTGCATACAGAAATATTAGAAAGTCAACTACACTGGTCTTGCACATGTGTAAACTTGAATGAATTTTTAGTATAAATATAAAGAAAGGTTATAAATAAATAACCTAAGAATTACATTCTAAATGCTGTAAAATAAGCTTATGGAAAACCCAAAGAAGGAAGTGAATAATGAAAAGAAAGTAGAATTAAATAATTAGCAAAAGCAGATGAGATTTTCAATAAATGAGACTCTAGTTCTTTGAAGCTAGTAGTAAAATGGAAAAATTTCGGGCCAGCATAATTTGTATCTTTTTAAAGAAATAAGTATAAAATAAAAATAAACAGAGGTAGTTCATTTCATTCCATTGGCTCACTTAAGGACAACCACTTCGCCCCTGTGTCCCCTCCCTGCCTCTCATGTGCCCCAACCTGTCTCTACTGCAGAGAAGAAATCAGGATGTAATAAAACCTAGGTTCTGGAAATACACCATATGGGTCTGAGCCCTGCTTCTCTGCTACTACCTGTGCAACCCTGAACAGCTTACTTAACCAACTCTGACTCATTCTCTGCATCTTGAAAATGGGATAATCAGAGAACCTAACACATAGGGTTTTATAAGGACTTGATGAACAAAATTTGTAAAGAAATTAGAACCATACCTGGACAAAGAAAATATATTTACCTAATAAATAAAATCCCCTGATTTTTCTTTACAGGAGGATGGGACTTTTTCCTTGGACCACACTGAAATATTGGATGCTGCTCTTTGAGAAAATTTGTCCCTTTCTTGATATCCATTTCATCTTGTGTTAAAACATGTTTTCAAATTCTTTGACAGTTCTACCAAGCAAAAGTGATATAACTTCTCCCTCTTTAAATATGGACCAAACTTAGTGTCTTTTTTGAAGAACAGAGTGTGTTGGAAGTGAGGCTACATGGCTTCTGAGATTAAGTCATTAAATTTCCCATAGCTTCCATGGGCTCTTTCTTAGGATTGTTGCACTTAGGACCCAGCCACCATATTGTGAGGACACATAATAGTCTTCTGGCCAGCAGCTCTAGCTAAGAGTTTTACCAACAGCCAGTATCAATCACCGGATATTCTAGTGAGACAATATCCAGATGATTCTAGGCCTCCTTCAAGCCACTTAAGCTGGAGCCAAGTGGAGCCCATCCAGTTTGTAGATTTAAGATAAAATAATTATTGCTGTAAATTAAGCTCTGGGTGGCTTGGTACACAGCAATACATTTACACTACAGATTGTGTTGCTAAAAGCGGGGTGGTACCATATCAAAAAACCTGACACATGTGAGTAGCCTTGTGACTGGCTGGGAGTTGGAAGCTGTACTTGGTGATATACAACTAATTCTAGAAATGCAAGCATGGATTATACTGTGTTTGATATATATCAAATATAATTAACCACATTTTAAAATTATAGCATAAAATCACATGACCATATCATTTAATTCAGAAAAAAAGGCATTCAATAAAATTCCCATCCCTGTAAAAGAATCTTAACAATTATTGCCATGGATTACCACAGATTTAAAAGACAAGCAACACACTTGGAGAAAACAATTTCATTTGCATAACAGACAATTATCCCAAACATATCTGTATTTATCTAATATATGTGTATGTATGTGTCTCAACTTGGATGAATATATCTATGTAATGTGTGTGTGTGTTTGTAAGCATTCTTAAAAATCAATTTTTGAGAAAGGGAAAAATTTTTTTTTAATTTTTTGTTTATGATAGTCAGAGAGAGAGAGAGAGAGAGAGAGAGAGGCAGAGACACAGGCAGAAGGAGAAGCAGGCTCCATGCACCGGGAGCCCGATGTGGGATTCGATCCTGGGTCTCCAGGACCACGCCCTGGGCCAAAGGCAGACGCCAAACTGCTGTGCCACCCAGGGATCGAAGGGGAAAAAAATTAAAAATTAGAGAACAGCAGAAGAAAAAGAATAGCCAATTTATAGGTTTAAGATAAAATAATTATTGTTGTACATTAAACTCTGGGTGTCCTGGCACACAGCATACAACAGCAAAGAAAAAGCAAATAACAAAACGAAGATGGATACATAATGGTACTGATAGAGAGGACACAGAAATTATCCACTTACTTCATAAGTAATGAAGAACACACAAATTAAAGCTACAATGAAATTCCCTTTCTGCTCTCAGATTCGCACAAACGTAAGTTCAGAAACATCAAACATTTGTGAAGCTATGTGGAAAAGGAACTCGCAGTCTGTGTTAGGGGACAGCAAATTGGGACAGCTACTTTGACGAGCAACTTGGCAGTACCTAGCATAACTGGATATATGTGTTCTCACTTACAGCCTATTGGTTCTCCTTGCAAGAGTATATACTAGAGAAGCACTCATATTTTACAATAAAGTAGAGGATTTATGGAAGAGTGTCCAATGTGTCACTATTTATAAAAAGAAAGAATTCAAAAACAGATTAAATATCCATTTGTCTATGTAGATGAACAAGATTTTTTATTTATTTATTGGACAGTGAGTGAGAGAGAGAGAGAGAGAGAGAGAAAGAGAGTGTGTACAAGAAGGGGTAGGGGCAGAGGGAGAGGGAAAAGTAGGCACCCTGCTGAACAGGGAAACCAATGCGGGTCTCCATACAAAGACCCTGGAATCAGGACCTGAGCTGAAGGCAGATGCTTAATCAACTGATCCACCCAGGTGCCCAGATGAGATGACACATAAAAGGAATATTGTCTGTATCAACAAAAAGCTCTCATACACATAATTTTAAGGGCAAAAACACAGAGCAATGCATACAGTATTTTGTCATTTATAAACTTTAAATAGGCATGAAACAATGACATACTTTTTTTTCTGAATATAATACATGTTCAAATTTTTAAAAATTGTACTGGATGATAACGTGTCAAATCCGTAACAGTGATTGTCTCTGAGTTGTCAATGGTGGTTTAAGAGGTTATGAAGTGTATTTGTACTAAAAAAGTTAGGTTATATTAAGATGCTTGGAAACAAATACTTTTCTAAGTAGAAATGGAAAGTAAGAAAGGTGTAAGTGAGCTTATGTGTGGGTGATGTCAACCTGATGTCCAGCCATCAGTGTCCCCTAAGTCTATTTCCAGTATTTGAAGAAGAAAGGAATCACCATGGAGAATGGTTTTCATCGGTCCAGGAGCAGGCACACAGCAAGATGACACCAGGGAGCCTCAAGAATGAAGTTGGCACTGTCTGCGAAGGAGTGAGGTGTCAGGGAAAGCTCTCCCTTCTGTCTGCAGCACAGGGCTGCCTGCCATGTGTAGATGTTACAGGAAGGTGGAGTGAGAGAAACAGAGCAGAGTGCAAGAAACACTCCTCCCTCTTTGGGCCTGGAATGTGGGTATCTTCAGAGTAGCAACTGCCCTTTTAGATTTAACTGTTTTTATGTTGCACCTTGTGTGATTTTTTTCATTTTTTCTTCTCCCACAGTACTCGATAGATTTTTGTGTCTGTCTGTCTCGGCTGTGCTAAGAGAAAACAAGAAAAGGTGTTTTAGTTGGAGTTTTAAGAAGAGTAGAGCTTCTGTTAGGGTTTGTAAATGGTGCTGTCACAATGGAAAACACTATAGAGTTTCCTCAGAAAGGTTTAAAAATAGAACTGCCATAGAATCTAGCAATCCGACTTCTGGGGGTATATCCACAAGAACTGAAAACGAGATGCTAAAGACCCATGGTTGTTACAGGATCATTTATAGGAGTAAGATACGGAAACAACCTAAGTGTCCATGAATGCATAAATTTTTAAAATGTGGTGCATACATACAATGGAATATATTCAGCCTTAGAAAAGAAGGAAATTCTATGTGACAACATGGATGAACCTCAAAGACATTATGCTCAGTGAAATAAGCCAGTAAGAAAAAGACAAAGACTACCTATTTCCCCGTTTATGAGATACAGTCAAACTCATAGAAACAGAATATACAATGGTGGATGGCAGAGGCCGGGCCTGGGGCAGAGGCAGAAAGATAGGGAGTTCCTGTTCAATGCATACAGATTTAGCAAGACGGAAAAGCTGCAGAGATCCATGGCACAGCAAAGAGCATATGGTTAACAATACCGTAATGTACACTTAATAACTGTTAAGAGTCTGTAATAGTAAATCTTATGTGTCAATCTGACTGGGCCACAGGATGCCCAGAGATTTGGCAAGCATGAGTCTGGATGTGTCTGTGAGAGTGTATGGATGGCATTAACATTTGAATCAGTAAAGGGAGTAAAGCACTTTGGCCTCCCTTAATGGTGGGCTTTCATCCAATCCACTGGAAACCTGGATAGAACAAAAAACCTGATTAAGAGGAAACTCCTATTGATGGAGCTGGGGAACTGGTCTTTTCTGTCCTTTGTCTGGCTGAAATATCAGTTCTCCCTCGGTCTCTGGCCAGCTTTTGGACTGGATCTTATCCCATTGGCTTTCCAGGCTCTGAGGTCTTCGACCTCCATCCATTGCTTCTCCTAGGTCTCCACCTAGCCAGCTGCAGATCTTGTGATATGACAGCCTCCATTTGTGTGAGCCAATTCCTTATATTGACTCTATTAGATCTATAGATACATAGATGATATAAATATAGATATAGATATACAGATATTCCAAATGACCTATTGGTTCTGCATCTCTGGAGACCCCAACTAATACAAAGAGTGAATTTACGTCTTTTTTACCACAATAAATGAAAAGAAAGAAGTGCAGTCTCTCCTGAAGGAAGTTAAGAGGATTTGATGAATGGATATTGATAAAGCACTTAAAAACACACCACAAAAATAGAAAGCTAGTATTTAAATGTTCATTAAATAAGCAAATTTACTCTGTGTTCTCTGGAGAAAGATGGGAGTTCGTCCATCAACCACATACATTCTTTTTCTACTCTGACAATGAAGAACAAGTTCCTTAATTTCAATCCTATATATCTTTTTGTTTCTAACCACCAATATCTAAATATGAAGCCATGATTTTAAAATTCAATCTGTGTAAGTTTGACCTCCACTCTTCCTCCTTCGATTCAACCAATACTCTGTACATTTATTTTTTTTCCTATCAAGGAAAAATCATGTCTGTCAATGTAAGTATTCTCTCTGTGATAGCACAGTGCTTTGTCTATAGTAAATATTCAGTGAAGCCTACCCTGCCTTTCCTGGTCTTTACACCCGGGTTCCGCTGTTTTCAGGTTTACCTACTGATGCTTGCTCTTACTATTCCCCCAGCCTAATTCTTCTCCCACAACTGCCCTCTTGTCAAAATCCCAGGATTATTTCATAACCCCTCCATCTGTACCATAAAAAGACCTGCTCCTTGCAGCCTTCCTTCTCCAATTTCTAAGCACTGATGGTCTATAAAGTTGCCAGCCATTAGTCAGGAAATAGCTCAGAATGGTACTAATTTATCAATCCACTCCACCTCCAGGGCAATGGGACATAGCCAGGAGGTGCTAGAGCCCATGGACCAGTTACCTCCTTGCGAACCAGCCTCATCAATCTGTGTGCACCTAATATGAAAAGGCTGACTAGCACTGGTCCATCTAAACTTAGTAGCCATTGGGACACCTGGGTGGCTCAGCGGTTAAGCGTCTGCCTTCAGCTCAGGGCATGATCCTGGGGGTCCCGAGATTAAGTCCCACACTGGGCTTCCTGCATGGAGCCTGCTTGTCCCTCTGCCTATGTCTCTGCCTCTCTCTCTCTCTCTCTCTCTGTATCTCTCATGAATAAATAAATAAAATCTTAAAAAAATAAACTTAGTAGTCATCTAAACTTAGCAATGATTATCTTGAATTGTTTTTTCTTTTAATGCAGATGTGCATTCTGCTCAGTTAAATTATAAGCCCTTCCAAGACTGATGAACACTATCACATCTCAGTCTAACAGAAAGCCAAACATATGGTAACTGCTCAGAAGAATGTACTCCTCAAAGCAAGTCTCCCACGCCTGGGTTTATAATGCCAGCCTTGCCATTTTAAAGTTCCAGGGTCCCTTGGAATTTCATAATGCCCAGTCTGTGAAGTCCTAATCAGTAAATTGGCTGTACTGATATAATTTACACAGGGCTGTAGTGAGGACCAAATGAGCAAATGCATCAGAAGTGCCATGCCTGTCACACCGCTGATGCTCATTAAGTGACCGTTGCTTTCTTACATGATATTAACACGGCTGATGAGGGTAAAGGAGCAGATGTGAAAGGTCATGCCTGCATCAACAAGATAGGAACTTCCTGGAAAAGAAATATCTATTTTTAAGATAAAAGTTTATAAGAAGAGAAAATGCAAATTTGAATATTAAGATTAAAATTCCAGAACACAGACACACACGTGTGCTCAGGTTTAAAGTGAGCACCTGATCTCCAGTGACTGATTCTGTCAACCTGCCTGATGAACACCCTGTTCTTTGTGAGATGCCTCCTGGTCATGCTGAGGCCATCATACTTAGCAATAATCCAAGAGCTTTGGCCAGTTTTAGTTCAATATAATCTAAGCATTTTGTCACCATATATGTTGTGACCAGATTTTTTAAGTGTCTCTTTCCAAGCCATTGATCACCACTTTTTTGATGGAAAAATGTCAAAACTGAAAACAAAATACAAATTTGGTTTTGCAAGAGAATTCAGGGAAGCCTTCTGAAATACAGGGAAGCCTACCTGTGACTCAGATAACAAGATGTTTACTCTCCCTTCCTTTAGTCCAAAGCAGATGTCAGCAGCTGCCAGTTCATCATCCTCCAGAGAACAAATGCAAGACAAGCTGACACAGGAGGAGACATATAGTACTCTGGGGTCACCAGTAATAGTGAGAGAAGGAAAGGACAAGCCAGTGGCCATGCTGCCGAGTCCTCTCCCACTACAGTGAGGGAACATGACCAACAGACACAGTTCCAAAAGTGCTGTCCCAGACTGCAACCAAACAGGATTGGCAGCCACATGCCACTGAAGCATAAAAATACACAAGTGAAACATCTAGGAATGGCAAAGGAAAAGCTGTTACAGAACAATTACTGTTGTTTTTTTCTATATAGAGCATCACATGTAATCATTCTGAAGAATTATTTCTAATATAAAGATGTTAGGGTATATTAGTATATACCCTATACAAATCTGGGATCTCTCCAGTATATATAAATAGGTTTATAGAAAAGAAGCTAAATTCATGGTAGATATATTCAGTTTGTCATGGGATTTAATAATCCAAATACGAGAAATTAGGCATTTTACATTTCAAACTTTGTTTTCTTAAATTTGAACACATTTATGTCCTTCTAAATTTAACCATGAAAAATTTTTGAAAACCTGAATTCATTTGAGGAAGCAATCCAAGTGTACTTCAGGATATGGAAGCCCCTTTTTAAAATGACAAAAAGAGGGATCCCTGGGTGGCGCAGCGGTTTGGTGCCTGCCTTTGGCCCAGGGGGCGATCCTGGAGACCCGGGATCGAGTCCCACATCGGGCTCCCGGTGCATGGAGCCTGCTTCTCCCTCTGCCTGTGTCTCTGCCTCTCTCTCTCTCTGTGACTATCATAAATAAATAAAAATTTAAAAAAAATTAAAATGACAAAAAGAATCACTTAATCACTTATTGATTACACTGAACTGTCTTACCAGAATACCTTCAGTTACTATCATTCTGTGAAAGGATGTAATAAGTTTCTATTTCACATCTCTGAGGAGGAACATAATGCCCCCCATATAACAAGTTGTTTGAATATCAACTTATCAGAGGCTGAATGAATATTTTGGTTTTATTACCTGTATATGAGGTGAGACAAAACAATTCTTAAGAACAATAGTCTATCACCACAGAGGGTGGTCAATGGCTAGTCAAAAAAAAAGCTCCAGTAAGGATGAGTCACAAAGAAGGCACCTGGCGATATCACTGGGTTAGAGAAGGCAAAAAGTAAGGAAAAGGCCACAAAATGAATGCCAAAGTAAGTCAAGGCAGGCAAATCTGGCAGACAAAGCAGCACAGGAATGACAAATTGGAAGAAGGAGCTCCCTGGAAAAGCAAGTCCAAAGAGGAGGGGTACTGGTTTTAGGTGTCCTGATATGGTCTCCATCTTCCCCTTTGATTTTCTCTTTAACATCCCACAGCACCTTGCCTGGCAGAGTTCCCATGCTGTTCCAGATTGCCCTTGACTTGCCATTCTGAGTAACTTCCGAGCTTCTGAATTTTTATGATCCCCTTTTCTTCCTGAAATTTTCCTGTATCTCATTCTTAGAACTGATTAATGCAGGTAACTGGACTGATAAATGCATTTTGTTCATTTATTTATTCATTCATTCAACACATGTTTATTAGAATATTTCACAATGAATAAGACAAGCATGATCCTTGCTCTCACCAAGCAGATCATAAAAAAAAAAACACAAACACATAAAAAGCTACTCAGTTTGTGGTAAGTGCTCTGGAACACATAAATATGGTGCTGAGATAGAAAATACAGGAGGGACCAAAGTAAGACAATCAGGAAAAGCCTCTTCAGAGAAAGATTTCAGCTGAGATGGGAAGAAACCAGCTATTTGCAGTGTGGGCATAACTTTCTTAGAGATGGCAAAGGAAAGTAGGGGTTCGAGCACTGTGAGCCCTCAGGTCATAGGGCCATAGCATCATGTAGTGTCTTAAGTGTAAAGGAAAAACCCTTGAGTTTTATTTTTTTAATTTTTTTAAAGATTTATTTATTTATTTGAGAGAGAGAGAGAGAGAGAGAATGAGCAGAAGAAGCAGAGGGAGAAAGAGAGAGAGAATCCCAAGCAGACTCACCATTGAGTATGGAGCCTGACAAAGGGCTGGATCCCACCACCCTGAGATCATGACCTAAGCCAAAAACCAGAGTCAGATGCTGCGCTGTGTCACCCAGGCACCCCAACCATTGAGTTTTAAATTGAAGTGTGACATATTCCAACTTATGCTTTTATTTTTTAAATATTTTAAATATTTTATTTTTATTTATTTGAGAGAGAGAGAGAGAGAGCAGGGAGAGGAGCAGATGGAGTGGGATAGAGAGTATCTCCAGCAGACTCCTTGCTAAGCATGGAGCCCGACATGCAAATTGATCCCATAACCCTGAGATCATGAGACCATAATCTAAGAGCAGATACCCAACTGACTGAGCTACCCAGGTGCCCCTCTACCTTATAAAAGAGCTCTTGGCCACTGGGTGAAAAATGGGGTGGAGTGAGGACAAGAGCTGAAAACAGGAGATTTCTCTGAATGGTTCTGCAGCCATGCAGGCAGGAGAGCTGGTGCTGGCTATGGAGATGAGGAGAGTTGATTCGACTGGCTGGTGGATTTCACTTGTGTCAGGGTCTTGGGGGAGAAGTTTGAAGATCAGGGTATACAGAGTGGGATGGGAACAGGACTGCCAGTCTGAGGATGGGCTAAGATGTGGCAACAATGACCAAAGCTTGCTGATGTATTTCTAAGTATTTCTGGTATCTATCCCTTGCTCCATAGTCCTAGTCATGCTTCTCTGAAAGATCCTCCTCTTCTGATGCCTGGAACAACGCTGGGAGCAGTACTCTGTCATAAAGTACCTTATCGCCTCACAGCAATGCCAACATCCTCCTGAGCCTTCCTAATTAAGTGGGATTTTGGAAGGAATGCAGCTCAATGACAAAAAATTCAGAGGGGGTCACCTCAGAACATAAAATGACTCTTTTATGCACTGTCCTTTTCTTTCTTAGATCATGGCCAAACATACAATCTTTTCTTACAGCCAAATTTGTAAAGATTAGAAAAAATATTAGTCATGTAATGAATTCCAATTTTAGAGAAAATTGCAGACTTTGAACTTGAAGGTACTCAGAGATCATGGAGTCCTGCCACCTGGCTTATATGATGAATGGCTTGCTGGGTGACATACGTCAAAGTCCACAACTAGCTAATGGCAGGACTGGGACAAGAAGGCAAGTCTCCTTATCCATAGTCTATCATTTAGACTTCTAATGTAACCATGTTGTATGACAAGATTTAACCAAAACAACAGCAGCCAAAGCTTTCCCCCAACCCCCATCCCCTACCAGAGGAGGCCAATATAGAAATTTCCAAGGCTCTAGTGCCTGGACATTCTGTTTTCTTGTAAAATTTCCCATATCATTAATAGATTAGGGGGGTTGGAAAGAAACAGGTGTCCTTTTTGTGTGTGCATTATTAAGTAATCTGGCACACATCAATTGAACATTTTTTTCTTGGCATTTTCCAATTGGCTTTTATAGGGCCTTTAAAACTGAATAATCCTTAATTGTGATGTTTGAAACCTATTCCAGAAAAGCCTCCTCTAGGACAGAGAAAGAGAGAGAGAGACAGAGAGAGAGAGAGTAAAGCTGCCAATCCTTAGCCAGGAAGCTTATCATTGAAGTCCAAAGTATACATTGGAACCACAATTTGATAATGAGCCAGAGAAAGGATTTCAAAACAATGGTGGTGATTTGGTCAAGTGGGAAATGCCCTTGGTATTTAAACCTATCAATACCTGAGCCACAAAGAGCCATAATACACTAATAGAGATAATCTCTGTGAGGAATGATGTGCTAATGTTTGAATGAGACAGGGTAATCTCTAATTGTATGTGTCATCTGGAAATTCTAGGAGGAACTGAAAAGTCTCCAGCCTTGCAATTCTAAAACTGAATGTTCACAAATCTCTAACAAGATTCTTTACCAGCTAGACCCTTTATTTACCACATTTCTCACCTCATCATCTCACCAAAGGATGTTTTTTTTCATCCATGCGTTTCCTGGTGGATGGGCAATGGTTTTTGATACCATTGCACAAAATCACTTTGTCACAGCATTAACAACCTGGTGCATATGTGTTGTTTTCCACCGTATCTCTTTTCTTCTGCCCACTCTTGGGACATTTAGGGTATAAAAGACAATCAATGTATGCACTTAGTACACAGTGACATCCAACCAACAAATCATGCCAGATATAGGCTCCTAAATATGAAGTATATTTCCAACTCAACCATTTTTCCTTTGATATTCCACTCCCATAAACCATGTGGTAGAGGAATCTAGAACTATCTTTGCAGGGAAGGAATGATGGAAATGTGCCCATCACATGAATTTAAAGCTTTCCCTCATCTAAATTAATAACCCTTCCTGTGTGTTTCTAAGTTTTCCAAAATGTATTTGATTTTTTTTGAAAAGAAACTTTAGTTCCCAGTGCCAGAAGCAATCCTTTCTCATACTCCAGGTCATGCTTTCTCTCTCTCCCTTTCTCTCTCTTTTCACTAAGTTCATTAGGAAGGACTCATGCCATTCCCCTCTTGGTAGCTTTCATGACACTTAGCTAAGTAGAGGCTCAAACATAGGGTACACTTGACTCATAGTCTCAGGGAGCATCCATCTGCCAAGCAGAACATATGATTAAGACCAGACCAATGCACGATCTTGTAAATTTTGCTGCTGACCCATCCCATCACGGAAGGTATGTGATGCTCTGATTGATCGAGTCAGTAATTACATCTGACTGCCTTAACTCTCCTTGCAATTTCACCAAATTCTTCCTGTCCTAAATTACTGTGTTAACACATCAGTCCACTATGAGGTAGCTTGCATATTTCCTGGTCAGTAAGACTATATTCTTAATATATTTTGATGTAATCAATATTTCCTGATATTATTAAGGTTGCTTGAGGTTAAAAGAATTATAGAAACATGATGGCACATATCTTTTATTAATGACAATGTTAAGCTTTCTAATCTCTATGAAGAAAATCAAGAAACTTTGAACTTTGAGAAACAGGACAGTAAGAGTCATGTTTGGTGAACTTTTAAGCTAAATTAGACAGATGTAAAAATATAGAGGGGTGGTCTTTGAGTCATCGAAAGCCTTTTGTCCTAGCAAAAGGCAACCATGTTTTTCATGCCCACTGTCCCCATTCTAGTATTGTGCTGCTTACTACTAACAAGCTCTCACTTTCAGATGGTTGTATTGTATTTTTCCTCTATTATGGTTGTTAGGATATTACCTTTTTTTTAAGATTTTATTTATTTATTCATAGAGACATACAGAGAGAGAGAGAGAGAGAGAGGCAGAGACACAGGCAGAGGGAGAAGCAGGCTCCATGGAGGGAGCCTGACGTGGGACTCGATCCAGGGTCTCCAGGATCACACCCTGGGCTGCAGGCGGCGCTAAACCGCTGCACCACCGGGGCTGCCCAGGATATTACCTTTTGTATCTAGGTATTCTCCTTCCTCTGGGACAATACACATTTACTTCAGATGTGCCTGAAGGCCATGTTTTGGCTATCTGACCTACCATCTCTACTCAAATACTGAACACTCGAAACCCATGACAAAAATTGAGACACACTCCACTCCACTGAGACTATAATGAAGGCTTAGACCAAGCTCTGACCTCCTGAGCAGAAATCATATTGGAGTCAAATTTCTGGGGTTCTGATCCAAGTGTCATCATGAATAACTGGATAATCGAGACTTCATCTCCCTCTTTGCTCTAAGACTCAGTTCTGCCACATGTAACCAGGAATGAAATTGTTGCTGCTGTGATTCATGGAATAATATTGAAAAACGCCCATGACAGAGTTTTTCCAAGAATGAATATTCTATCGAGCCTGTCACTGATGAATTTTACCTGCTTACCTCAAAAGTAAGCTACCGAAAAGAGAAAAATACAGTGTACAAAATCTCGGAGTTGCTTTCACCCCAAGGATTTACAAATCAATCTGCCCAGGTGGAATGCCAATGATTAGTCAGTGAAAAAAATCACTGGTCACCAGCCAAACTCACTCCATTTCAGATCTAATTTACGTGAAGGGCTGATATTGTTAAATATTTATTTATTTATCTCTCTATTTATTTATTCATTTATTTATTTAAACAGTGTTCCCATAGGAAATGATCTTCAGAAACTATTATAGAAATTTATCATAGAAGTGGAATCGGGAGTGATTGACAGCATCTTCATTGGTTTTCTGTCAAAGTGAGAAAAATACATTAATATGAAACCATGTATATCTGGGAAACAGATTCACTGCACCTTGCAAACTTGGTGAGATCATTGAACAAACCTGATCTGACCAACAAAATCTACAATATGCCAGTATATGAAAGGTCATATCACTTAAGGTCAAATCACTTAAATGTGGAACATAAAAAAAAAAATTGAACTCATAGAAACAGAGTAGTTTGGTGGTTGTCAGCATGAGGGAAAAGTGAAGATGTTGGTCCAGGGCTGCAGACTTCCAATAATAAGATGAATACAGTCTGGGGATCTAATGAACATCATGGTGATTAAGTTATTAATATTTTATTATATACTTGAAAGTTGCTAGGAGAGTAGATCTTAAATATTCTCAGTACAAAAAAGAAATGGTGATTCTGTGATGTGATGAAAGCATTAGCTAGCACTACAGTGGTAATCATTTTGCAATATTTAAGCATATCAAATCAACATGTTGTATACTTTAAACTTCCACAATATGTCAATTATATCTCAATAATGCTGGAAAGATAAAAAATAAATTACTTTTATTTATTTATTTTTAAGATTTTATTTATTTATTTGGCAGACAGAGCACAAGCAAGTAGAGAGAGAGGGGAAAGCAGGCTTCCCACTGAGCAGGGAGCCCAATGCAGGGCTTGATTCCAGGACTCTGAGATCATGACCTGAGTCTGGCAGACACTTAACTGACTGAGCCACCCAGGAGCCCCTAAAAATAAATTATTAAAAAAAACCTTCTGTAATAGGTTGCCACTATTGCCAAAGACATGCTCTTAAGAATGCAGTGGGTCCTGCCCCAAGCTTGATCACAAGAGAGGGCTGGCATCACCTGGGCCTATGACTGCCTCATAAGAATGCTCGGATAACATTAATATAAAACATACTTTGTCAACTCTGTATTATTTATGATTAGTCTTTCTTTCAAGTTCCCATTAATATAATTTAGAAGGTATATAAATCTTCCACTGCTTCAATATCTCTTATCATGACTTATTTATTTAATCTATATTCAAAAAAGCAAACCATATAGCAATTTTTCTCTATATGCATTTTTTTCCAAGAAAATAATGTTTTTCAAGCAAGATCACATTGTTTAGGTTGAAAGTGTACATCATTCAGAAAGGAAATATTTCTGAGCTTCAGAACAGGCTAATTATATTAGAAAATAATTTAACTGCCGTTGAGCCATATATCTAAAGTTATTCTGCGATAAGTTCTGAATGTTTAAGAATTTTAAATTCAAAAATATTCCAATGTCTGGCGTGAAATATAGGCAAATGTACTATCTGCACCATTGTTTCTTCCTGTTGTATTGCCCTCCTACATATACAATATGGCAAATTTTGCTCTCCTACATAAATTTGCCACTCCAAAATGTATCTCTTTGTCCTATGTATTATTTTAGGCTGATTATTTTTAAGAAACAGAAGGCTCAGGAAAAACCTCGGACCTTCACCCAACTGCCCAAAAGAATATGGCTAGAGGACCTCCTCCAGGAAGGAAGCAATCATGATAGATAACTATAGTATAATATGAGCTAGGTGGGTTAGACGTCTAGCAAAGCCTCTTCCTTAAAATTCCTCTCTATGTTCTATTGTTTCTGTAGGGCCCAGCACCCAACAAACACAGATTTACCAAACATTTACTTTTTTTCATATTCCTGTGAGTTGCTTTCCTTCTTTTTGAAGTCTCAGACCACTACAGGCTTCTCCTTAGCTCTAGCTGGCATGTAAGCCTTAATTGCCTGACTGCCAGTGGGTCTCCTATTCTTATAGAGACTCTCTGTATGTATGTAATTAAATTTGATTTTCTTTTGTTAATCTGTTTCATGTCAATTTAATTCTTAGAAGAGCCAAAATAATCTTGAAAGGCAGAGAAAATTTCTCCTCTCCCCAACATATGTGCAGTTTGAGTCAACTGCACAAAATTCCCGCAGAAATGCACAGAAATTTGCAAGCATGCTTGCTGTGAAGTAAGGCAGATGAGGTGAGGTTGATTCCTTGTGCTCCCCACATCTCTTGAGAATTCTAGAACATAGGAAATAGTCATAAATGTCTATTCATTAATTAAGCAAATTAAAGGGTCCCATATAGAAGACAATATTAATTAGGAAAGACTTTAGGGATTAGATGATATTTAATCAGGGGATAGAAGGTGTTGGGCTGGCGAGACTGGGGACCTGAAAACGGCCGACTCCAGGCCAGCATCTTCCCGCCAAGGGCGCCCTAACTTCTTCCCGCCGAAAACTCTTTACACCCCCCACCCACCCACCCACAGGTTTCCCTGGGCGCGACTTCCCCCACAAGAGTCACGAACCTCGCCCACCCGGGAGCCTCCCCATTAAAGCACGCTCGGACCTACCTCCTGGCTCTGCTGTCTTTAATTTTCTCCGCCCATCATTAAAGGAAAACCTAACATTTGGTGCCGAAACCCGGGAGGAGAGGGAGGCCCCACGCTGGCGGGGAGCCCCTCTCCTCTCACCACCAGGACCTTAACTGAACCCAGCGCTGGAAACGCCGGGCAGGTTCCCCATCCCGGAGCCTCCCTCTGGGGGGTCCTGCCTGAGGCCGAGGCCACCAGCAGGTGGCTCCGCGGTCCCAACCCCTACACTATTCTTTCCAATGTCCCACCCAACACCACTCATTTTTCCATCCTCGTGACATCAAGGACGCCTTCTTCACTGTCCCCTTACACCCCGATTCCTACTTTGCCTTTACCTGGGAGGACCCAGACACACACATCTCAGGGCAGTTTATGTGGATGGTCCTCCCTCTGGGTTTTCGAGATAGCCCCCACCTCTTCGGGCAGGCCCTGGCCAAGGACCTCCAACAATGTTCTCTGAAAACTAGTACCCTCCTTCAGTATGCAGACGGCCTCCTTCTCTGCAGCCCTTCCCTCTCTTCTTCAGAGGACGATACCACCACTCTACTGAACTTTTGGGGGTCCAGGAGATACAGGGTCATGCCAGCCAAGGCTCAACTTTGCACTCCATCTGTCACTTACTTGGATATTCCCTAACTCCCACCTCCAAGTCCTTAACAGAGGACCGCATCCAGCTGCTCTGGGACCTCCAACCCCCTCAAAGCGCCGCCAAAATCCTTTCCTTCCTGTGATTGGTGGGTTTTTTCCAACATTGGATACCTAACTTCACCCTTCTGGCTCAACCCATATATCAAGCAGCCAAGGAAACCCCCCACGGCCCCCTGACTGACACCACTGCAGTGCAAAACCTGTTTTCCAAACTTAGGGACTGACGAATCTCAGGACCCACTTTAACCCTCCCAGACCCTTCTAGACCATTTCATCTTTTTACCGACAAATGATCTGGGTCTGCTACTGGCCTCCTTGCCCAACCAGCTGGGCCAACGTACCAGGCGGTAGCCTTTCTATCCAAACAGCTGGACCCCACAACTAAAGGCTGGCAACCCTGTCTCAGAGCCCTGGCGGCAGCTGCCTCCCTCACTAAGGAGGCTCTAAAACTCACTTCGGGCAGCTCCTCACTGTTTTTTCCCCACACCGATTAATAGACCTGGTTGGCCATAGATCCCTGGCCCATTTGACCCCCTCACGCCTCCAACTCTATTATCTACTGTTTATTGAAAATCCTCAAGTCTCTTTATCTACTTCTCCACATCTCAACTCCGCTACTCTTCTACCCACACCTTCTCTTGTTTCTGAACCAACCCACTCTTGCCCACAACTCCTGGATGATCTTACCCCTTCTCATTCAGATCTCTCTGATCAGCCTCTTCCAGATCCCGAAGGAGTACTGTTTGTAGATGGGAGTTCCGTCATGGCTCCAGATGGCCTGTGGCATACTGGATACGCAGTGGTCATTCTGGAGACCATTATTGAGGCAGCTCCCCTTCCTCTGGGAACTACCTCCCAGAAGGCTGAGTTAGCTGCCCCCAAAAAACGCCTTTTTTTTTTTTTTTTTTTTTTTAGGCCGCTAACAGGCCGACCCTGGGGCCTCAGGACGAGCTATTTCTTCCACCTGGAGTGCCCCTCCCCCCCTCATCTTTGTCCTTTCGGCTCAGGTCTCAGAGCTTAGATGCACCTCCCCAGAGGTCCTCCTTGACCACGGGATCTAACGTAACTGATTATCACTTTCCGTGGCAGCAGCTTGTCTTAATCCCCTACGCGGCACTTCTTAGAGCCTCGTGGTGCTCTGTTACCCGCCCTCTCCTCCTCCCTACAGAGTGCAACGCGGCCCCAGGGGGCAGTGACCTCCGCGGGCGCGCCCTGCCGTGCCCCCCGGTGGCCTGGAGCCAAGCTGGTGTAGAGAAGGTGCCGGGGCCGCGGTCGTCCAGCGAGGGGTTGAGTGGCTGCAAATGGGGACCTCAGCGGCTGCGGGGCCCTCATCAGGGCACTCCATCTCTCCAAGAATTTACAGGTTAATATCTATACAGATTCTAAATACGCCTACCTAATTACACACACACATTCTGTACTTTGGCAGGAATGGGGGGGTTCCTGACCACCAAGGGTATGCCCATAGTTAATGGACCCCTTATTACCAAGTTGTTGGAGGCCCTCAACCTCCCCACCAAAATGGCCATTATACATTGCTGAGGCCATTAGACATCCCAGGACCTCGTTTCTCGAGGGAACAACAAAGCCGACACTGTGGCCAAACAAATGGCTAAAAAGGCTTCCCCAGCCACTCTTCTGTTTCTGAACACATCCCATACCCCGTCTTACTCAGATGAGGAGCTCAACAAACAAATGGAGGGCAAACCTGGTGATAAGGGATGGATTTTTCTCCAAGAGAAAATCACCCTCCCAAACAAACTCCTCCACACCCTGCTTACTGAAATCCATCAGTCTCTACACATAGGACCTAAGGCGTTGTATCACTTTCTGTCGCCCCTTTTTATCACCCTCATCTGCATAGGGCTATCAAAACTGTCCACCACGCCTGTAAAACATGCTCCTCCATTAACTCACAAGGAAGGATCTGTCGACTGGGGTCCAACCACCAACTGAGGGGACACCAACTGGGCGAGGACTGGCAACTTGACTTTACCCATATACCCCGTCATAAAGCTTTCTGATATATCTTAACTTTAGTGGATACCTTTACTGGTTGGATCAAACCTTTTCCCACCGCCTGAGAGACTGCTGATGTTGTTGCTGAAATACTTATCGAGCACATCATCCCCAGATTCGGCCTCCTTCAAACCTTACAGTCAGATAACGGGCCAGCTTTCACATCCAGCATCACCTAGCAGGTCTCTGAAAGTCTCAACATCGCCTGGAAACTGCATGTACCCTACCATCCCCAGTCGTCGGGTAAGGTAGAGAGGGCCAACAGCCTTCTCAAGGAACAGCTTATCAAATTAACCCTTGAAACATGCTTGTCATGGCCTTTCCTCCTCCCCCATGCCCTAACCATGCCTAGTGCAGCCCCAAGGGGACCCTCGGGACTTAGCTCTTTCGAATTACTGTACGGGCAACCCTTTCTACTTATTCATAACCTTCCTTCATCACCCCCTCTTCTCCCCTATCTACCTTACCTGACTCTCTTGAGAGCCCTTCTCCGGGCCCACGCTGATTCTGTCATTCCTGCCCCAGGGCCACTGACTCCTGACATGTTGCGAGATCTGTCACCTGGAGATAGTATTTTACTAAAAGAATTACACCCTAAGACTCTACAATCTAAGTGGACAGGCCCTATACTGTTTTCCTAACCACTCCTACAGCCGCAAAACTCCTAGGTCACCCCCCGTGGGTACATATATCCAAACTAAAAAGACCCCCTTACAAAATGATTGGACTATCCAAAACTCGGGGCCCACCAAACTTCGGCTGGTCCGTGTCCCTTCTCCTGGTTCTGACACTCCCTCAGGGAACCATGACTAACTCCTGTGATCCATGCATGCAGAGCTCAGGACGCAATCAATATTTCCAGTCCTTCACCTTCATGCCTTCCCAAGGCTATGCAGGAAAAACCCCCCAGACCAATATCACTACTCAAGCCCAGGGCAAGATATTTTGGATTTCTGAACTAACCCAAACCAGTTGCTCCCCCTGTACTGCTTACCCCAAATCCAGATGAGTATGTTGGTCCTACCTGGCCCAAATAGGGGTCTTGGACAGAGGCGGGGTACAGGACCAGGCCTTAAAATATCAGTCTAAAACAATACTGCAGAATCTGACCAAACTCTCAACCCCACCTCAATATAGGAGAATCAACCTAATGGCACTCCAACAACTAACCAAAATCCCTAACACCCAACACATCACAAGGGAAATCATTAACACTAGCTATCAACTGTGACTTAATACTTCTACCACTAACACCTGCTGGGTTTGTCTTCCCCTGGTCCGATCTGCTATTGTTGGGGTACCTGTCCCACCCTCCTGGAACCTGCCCATTACAGCCACTAACCTAACGGATCATACCCTTCACTCTGGACTTATTGGGTGACCCATTTCCCTCACCAGCGCCCCAAACTTCACATGCCTCCTGCCCTCTAATAGTACAGCCTCACCCGATCCACGCTGCATAAATATAACCATATCCTCTCCTTACTGCACTGTACCTGGAGTCGTTCTTTCCTGCGAGGGTGGGTTACTCTTCAGGTGCCGTGACAGCAACGACTCATCCACATTTGGGTGTATTCTGGTATTCCTCTCCCCCTCTGTGTCCCTGTACTCAGATGCTGAATTTGAGTCTGCCTTACTCCCCTCCCACTGGAAAAAAAAAAGAGCGGTCTTTCTCCCCTTCCTGGTAGGTACTGGAGTGTTGACAGGGGTGGCGGCTGGGGCTGGAGGCATTGGGGCCTCAGTCATCTTTTATTATAAGCTTTCCCAGGAGCTTAACGATGACATGGAAGGGGATCGCGGACTTCCTAACGGCCCTACAGACCCAACTCTCTAGCCTGGCAGCAGTGGCCCTCCAAAACAGGTGGGCTTTAGACCTCCTCACAGCTGAAAAAGGAGGAACATGCCTATTCCTCAATGAAGAGTGCTGCTACTATATCAATCAATCGGGTATCATCACCACCAAAATCCAGGAACTCCGGAAGCACATCCAGTCACAACGGCAGGGTGCCGCTGTTTGGGACCTCTTCCTCCATACATGGATGACTTGGTTTCTCCCGTTGGCTGGCCCCCTGTGTGCCATAATCATCCTAATTTCTTTTGCCCCTTGTGTCATCCGATTTTTGTAGGGAAAGCTCCAAGAAATCGCCCAGGTGTCGGTCAACCAACTCCTCTTACACCCCTACACTCGCCTGCCCACCTCCAATAAGCCCCACGACGCCCCTATTATCGGCAGGAAGCAGCCAGATCTGAATCATTGCCCCATTATAACAAAACAAAAAGATCAGAATGGTGGGCTGGCGAGACTGGGGACCTGAAAATGGCCAACCCCAAGCCAGCATCTTCCCGCCAGCGCAGATTGCCACCCCATCCCCATCTTCCCCCAAAAAACTCTTTATAAAACCCCCCTGAGGTTTGCCTGGGTGTGACTTCTCTGACTCGAACCTCTCCAAGTCAGGGAACCTTGCCCAGGAGCGCTCCCCATCAAAGCACGTTCGAACTTACCTCCTGGCTCTGCTGTCTTTAATTTTCTCTGCCGATCATTAAAAGAAAACCTAACAGAAGGAAAGAAATTGATTTGGCCCAAAGGATGAGGAAATAATTTCCAGAAGTAGGGAAAATAACATGCAGAAGTATTTTAAAGCAAGACAATGGATGAGAACATTTACCGGGGATGTGGATAGTATGTCAACATGTAGACTTTGTTTAATGAAGCGTAAATGCCATTCAATAGTATCACAAAATAACCATAATACCATCAATGCCATTTGCATCGTACTTTAATATTTGTAAAAGGTTTCTGAATATTATACCATTAAGTCTTTGATGGAGAATAACTCTGTGATGGAGGAATAATCATCTTCATTTTGCAAACAAAGGAATGAAGGCTCAGATACGTTAGTCAATTATCTAAAGATACAAAAAAGGGATCCCTGGGTGGCGCAGTGGTTTGGCGCCTGCCTTTGGCCCAGGGCGCGATCCTGGAGATCCGGGATCGAATCCCACATCAGGCTCCCGGTGCATGGAGCCTGCTTCTCCCTCTGCCTGTGTCTCTGCCTCTCTCTCTCTCTGTATGACTATCATAAATAAATAATAAAAAAAAATTTAAAAAAAGATACAAAAAAAAAGGAAGAGGTTATATGCAGATTACTTCTGATTTACTATCTAATGCTCCTCTACTAAGCTACTGTGTGGTTTATATCCATATAAGTACAAATTATATGTGACCAGTGGGAAGGAAGGATGGGGAAATACATAGTAGACAATTACTGAAGCTCTTTAAATTCAAATTATTTATTATACCTCATACCCTCCATAGTATACTGGAATTTTCTGGTAAAAATTCTTCAGAAATCAGAGATTCCTCCACCTGTAGTTCTGGGGAAAACCACAGGATGTCATCTTGTGTAATACTTTTTTTCAAGCAAGTTATTTGTTTTGAGGTGGAAAATAAATTTTTTTAAATGGTATAAAGTTTTTCTTTTTCAAAGTGAACTTTATCATTTAGAATAGTCATTCATTCATATGGCTTGGAAATCAAAATGATTTAATAAATTACAGATTAAAAGTCTTGCTCTTACTCTGATTTCTATTGTCCTCAATCTTCACCTCCACCAGCTCATTCTAATCTCATAGTGTGTACCCCCTGGACTGTATATACACACAGACACATAAGCACACATGCATCCATACATACACACATGCATCCAAACTCACTTTTCCCTACGTATTGCATTAATTGTAGTATGAGAGGCACCTTACTCTGCACTGTTTTAAAATTTAACCTATCCTGAGATACTTTATAGTTAATACCATAGAATCAGTTTCCTTTTTTTTCCCCTAATATTTATGGATGAGCGCTTGGCTTCTTTCCAATTTTTGGTGTAAAACTTCTGAATAGTGAATCCTAGATCAGACATAGTTAAGTTGTAAGTTTGGATTTACCCATAACTATGGACTTTGACTTTTTTTTAAAAAAGATTTTATTTATTTATTCATGACAGACACAGAGAAAGAGAGAGAGGCAGAGACACAGGCAGATGGAGAAGCAGGGTCCATGAAGGGAGCCTGATGTGGGACTCGATCTGGGGTCTCCAGGATCACACCCTGGGCCAAAGGTGGCGCCAAACCGCTGGGCCATCAGGGCTGCCTGACTTTGACTTTATGTCTTCCCAGAATCCCTTTTCTGATCCTCTAGCTCTTCAGCTGCCTGACTACCCTCACCAATTCTACCCTCACCAGTCTTCTCAGTAAAGGAGGTGAGACCACAGCAGGATGAGAGTAAGATGCTCAAGCTCCAAATTTTCAAGGTAAATGCTAAGTTGCATTTCAGGCCAAAGTTAAAAGTAACACATTCAAATGTGCTAAACCTTGGACATTTACAAATCTCTATTTTTAACATATGAATTTCTTCTGCATAACCTCTGCTTTTATATGCACATGGCTCCTTCCAGCCATTTATGGTAAGGAATTACCAAAGATGATGGCACAACACACAACTCCCACATAGACTGAACACTTTTTCTTGCTTTTAGAGATTAAATTTCCACAAGCACCTGATAATTTGATCCTAATCTACTCTACTTGCAGCTTTATGTAGATGCAGAATTAGATTCATCTCCACCCAGAGGCAATGTAACTTGAAAAATAAAAAATAAAAAAATAGAAAAACATATATGGTTCAATGTTTTTGATAAAAAGAACTAACTGGAGAACATCCAAAAGACTCAGGAAAGATGTTGACTCTTGCATCTAGCAGATAATGGCACATATAAATGAATCATCAGCTTCAAATAATCAGCTATATCGTAAGCAATTAAGCAACATCAGAACAAATTTCAGAGTACCTTGGGTATATTGTAAAAAAACTTAATTTCCCATCTTTCATTTCTACTATGTTAGTGCTACATTTAATGTGAGGCATTGCTTATCTTACAAAATGCTTCTGGAAAATGAAAGTTTATAAATGACACTCTGAAAAAAAAATAACCCGGTCTCTTTTGCTCCATTTAATCCCAATGTTCAGTTCCTCTTCATCATTTCCTAATATGGCCTTTCCATCTGTCTTCCAAGCCATGGGAATGTGATTGTTTCCCAGGAAGGACAATGTTTCTGGAATAAATGTGCTTTCTAAGTCTGAGCTACACGAATCCAGCAAAACCCGTTATAAAGAGAAAATTCATTCCTACCTGACACCAAATAACTGTTTTGACTGATTATTTTCTCTGAACTGACAGGTTGTTTTGGCAATGTCGACACCAGCTTAGTCAATTTAGTGTATGAATGATACATGAGGGGTTCCATATTCAAAGCAGAGGAATTGTACAGTTGTTCACTCAACACTCGGAGTGTTTATTTGGTTCCCTAACACCTATTTTAAAAGTATTGACTATACAGATTACAAAGGGCTTTTTTTTTTTGACTTGTTGATCTTATGCACAACATAAAATAATGGCATGGATGTTTAATAGATTCTGTTAATAACCGATCAGGTGATTGATGTTTTGAAATCTTCTAAAAGTATATGGAGCTCCCGCTTTTATAAATCTATCACAATCACAGATGCTGTGAAAGAGTTATATGCAAAAGTGATCCTTGCATTATTATTTTAACTAGACAGTGGAAACAAGCCAGAAGATCTATAGTAAGAACGTGGTTGAATAAATGAAGGCATCGTCTGGTTCTCGTTGCTCTCTGCCACACCCTGCCAGCGTGAACACCAAAAGTGGAGTCCACCTCAAGGTGCCATCACACATTGGACCTGGAATCGAAACGTACAGAAGGTGATTTCTTTTCCCAAAAAATATTTCTAATTGGGGTACCCGTGTGGCTTAGTTGGTTGGGCATCTGCCTTGGGCTCAGGTCATGATCCAAGGGTCCTCGGATCAAGCCTCACACCTCAGGCTCCCTGCTCAGCAGGGAGTCTGCTTCTCCCACTGCCCCTTCCCCTGCTTGTGCTCTCTCTCTCTCAAGTAAATAAATAAAATTTTTTAAAAAATATTTCTATTTTAACTGCCTTAGCCAGTGCTCTATACACCAGTAACCTCAGAAAAGTTTTAACTACCTAGAGAAATATTATTATTTCTCCTGAGATGTGGGAATTGGATAGTGATTTTCAAACAACTTAGGAAAGGAAATGGGTACCTTGTGTGGTTAAGTGCTGCACCAGCTTGGTTTCATGATACTAATTTATCAGCCCCTGTATTATTAAAATGACCAGGCTTCATGAAGTTTTCTCCTCCTTATGATTATTATCGGAAAAGCCCATAATGGAGTCCATGTTTTAGCAGAAAGTCATATTCCTTTCAGTGTTCTTTACCACGGGGGGACAGGGAGGCTGTCTTTTAACATGTGCCAGGGGAACTGTAATGCAAGAGTCTCTTTGCACCTATATTTTCTCTACATGAAAGCTGCCTGAATGTCAGTAACCAAGGAACATTCTTCCCTGTAAGCCCAGGAGTGCAATTTCTTCTAAAACTTATATTTTAAAGCCTACACATAATGCCACTCAGAAAGCAATTTGGAACAAAGAATCAAATGAAATATACCATTATGCAGAAAGAACTGTAACTGTGGATTCTATGTTTTCTCCCCCTGCCTCCATTATTATTGATTCTCAGCTTAGTTCTGAAAACATCCCACTTTTCATAGAGAAAGTACAAATTTGCTATATTCAATATGAATACCATCCATAAGTTTGGCTTCATTTGCCTTAAATGGGAGGGTGGTTACCCCCTTGGAGTTATTCTGAAACTAAGCTCATTTGAAAAATAGGAATGCAATTTGAAAGGTTTTTTTTTCTTTTTCCTGCCTTGAATCTAGAAAAATAAAATATATAGAACAATGAAAGTAATTACTTTCATTTCTCAGTAATGTCTATATGGAATCTATAAATGTCATGAAGAAGAAGTTCTATCTCTAATTTCATCTTCACAACATTTATAGATTCCATATAAAATCTGAAAATGTGCAAGTTATCACACAAAGCTATCTTCAGTGGCATGGACAGCCTCCTTGTCCATGTGATTGATCTCTTATGTCTGTTTGTTGGTTTGCTTTTTAATAAACCATCATGAAGGCCTACTACCCTTGTAACAGACACTTGACATCTTCCCAAAGCAAGGCATTTCATTTAAAAAGACAGCCAAGGGGATCCCTGGGTGGCGCAGCGGTTTGGCGCCTGCCTTTGGCCCAGGGCGCAATCCTGGAGCCTCGGGATCGAATCCCACGTCGGGCTCCTGGTGCATGGAGCCTGCTTCTCCCTCTGCCTATGTCTCTGCCTCTCTCTCTCTCTCTCTCGCTCTCTGTGTGTGTGTGACTAACATAAATAAATAAAAATTAAAAAATAAATAAATAAATAAAAAGACAGCCAAGATTCATGCTCTGGTCATTTGCTGTTAGGAATCAACAGACAGTTCTGACTGTTCCACTTTGCATTTTTTACAGTGCATTTGAGCTGCTTTAAGGCAAAATCCAAAGCCCTTTCCGTGTGATGAACATTATACATCCCCAATCTCCACTTTCCTTTCATTAGGCTATCCCTTTATGTCACTGTTTTTTTCAAGAAGAATGTCAAGTGAGTATACTAATTGATCTCTTGCTGTTTTGTGAGCCTCAGTCAGAAACTGAGGCCACTGGCAAAACTGTTAGAGTTAACATGCTTTCACTCAAAAGCTTACCCTTTGCTTCATCTGCTTTTGTGTCACAGAAATGTCTGAAAAGCACTTTACCTCTTTTACTTTTCATAAGATGTGTTTCACATTATTAAGCGGTGTATTGATTTAATGTGCTCACAACTATACAGCAAATGGGAAAAGTAATTAGCTAAAATAAATTTGCTAAAGAATTTTGCATATCAAAAGGTAACATGGATTTTCAGTTGCTTGAGGTGATTCTCAATGCTCTTTTAAAATGAGATGATCAGAGTTTTAAGGAATAGCTTGAACATTCTCCCAGTCACACATTTTTTCCCCTTATTCAGGGAAGAAGCCATTGTCTTTTATCTTTTTCCTAAGATTAAAAAAAAATTAAGTAATATCTACACCCAACCTGGGCTTGAACTTTGAGATCTAGAGTCATATGTTCCTCTGACTGAGCCAGCCAGGAACCCCAAGAAGCCATTGTCTAATGTTGTCCAGCCAACCTGTAAATGTTACCTAAAACCATCTAAACAAACAAAACCCTGATTAGCTTGCACATGGAATGCCAAATGTGATACATATTTTTTAGTAATTATTGATGTTTTTACTTCAAAATAATTCATTAAAAACTTGGGCAATTTTTAATAACTGGGGCACTGCAACATCAAATGCTTCTTAGACAAACATTTAACCTTGGATTAAGAAGTGATGTTACTTGGTCGCCTGGGCAGCTCAGTCATTTGAGCATCACTCTTGATTTCTGCTCTCGTCATGGTCTCAGGGTTGTGAGATGGAGCCCCTCATTGTGCTCTGCGCTGGACATGGAGGAGACTGCTTGGGGTTCTCTGTCCCCCTTCCTCTGCCCCTCCTCTTTCTCTCTCTCTCTCTTAAAAAAAAACTGATGTTACTATGTTCTTTCTCTGTGAATTTTTTTTTTCTCCTTTACCTGTTTCCCAATTAAATTTCCTATTCTAGGACATTTGTTTTACTTTTGTCTGATATTGCAAGTACGAGTATTTATAGACTGCACTCTATTTCAAGAAGATTTAATTGAGACAAATTGTATTTTCCACTGTCTTATCCCTCTCTCATACACCAAGAACCAGGCAGAGGGAGAAGCAGGCTCCACACAGGGAGCCCAGGTGTGGGACTCCATCCCGGGACTCCAGGATCACACCCTGGGCTGCAGGTGGTGCTAAACCGCTGCACCACCAGGGCTGCAGGACTCCTAAAAGTTGCTTGGCTGGTGGATTCTAAGGTCTTTAGTCATGCAGACCTGCCAGGACCTTAGGTAGCAGATGATTTGTTTTCTTTATGATAAGCTCCCACAAATCCTTGCTGACATCAAACTGAGGGACAACTCAGCTTGTCTGATACAGATTATATACAGCTGGATATAGTAATATTTACCATGAGCTCTTTTTTATTTTTCAAAGGCAATTCAGCCACATTATAATATTCTTTCCTCTCTCTCTCTCACCAATCCCCCCACCTCTCCCTCTCTCTCTCTCTTTCTCTCTTTTTCTTTCTCCTCTTGGATTTCTTCATCAAAGTTTTGGCATATGGGCCTCAGAAATGACAAAATCCCAATATCTTAGTCCTCCACATTTCATATTTGGGGTATAAAATTTTAAATTTATATATTAATATATTAATATATTAATAACAATACAGAGAGCTATCACACGACATATGTAATTGACAGAAATCTTTGCATATGGTATTTAATTTACACTGATGCATTACATCCAAGTATTTTAAGTGTCTGTAATAGGATATACCTATTTTCAATGCTCTGGTGGCAACTGCTATGTCTACCTCTCTATCTCTGTATCTATGTATCTTTCTCTATGTATGTATGTATTTCTCTACCTCCATCTAGTCATTCACCATCCCTCACCCCCCCCCCCCCAACACACACACACTCACACATCCCTTTGATTGCTTTATCTGTCTTTCTCTCCTTGGGTTATTCACACCTCTGTGTGGCCCTTCTGGATTCCCATCCCTGGGGAAGGAAGCACACGGGGGTGAGCTTGGTAAGCCTAACCTTGGCTGACACTGACACCTCTTTATGTGTCTCCTTGGCTTTCCCTTAACTGCTCTTCCCTTCCCTTCTCTAGGGACTCACCTTCCGAATAATATTTGCAACTTTTGTGATTTCCACACATGGGCATGTTCCAAGGTCACTGATCCTCTCTTAATTTCTCTCCCGTCTTTTTTCAAAGTAAGTTCTATGCCCAACACAGGGCTCAAACTCATGACCCCAAGATCAAGAGTTACATGCTCTACTGATTGAGCCATCCAAGTGGCCTTCTCTTCCATCTCTTAATGACTTCTTCTTCACCATGTTTTCAACTGCCTCCCCAGGATGATGCCATGTGCCCTTAATTCCCTCACCAAACCCAATAATTGAAGGTGAAAAAATAAATTCCACTTTTAGCTGCTTCTATCCAGAAGTATTGAAGGTTAAATTTGATAGCAGTTTATATTTAAATAGATTATAATGCAAGTATATTTGCATCAATGACTTTATGACAAAATGAGCATAAATGCTATATTCAAAATGAATGAGGACCCTACGACCCAGCAATTGCACTACTGGCTATTTACCCCAAATATACAAACGTAGTGATCTGAAGGGGCACTTGCACCCCAATGTTTATAGCAGCAATGTTCACAACAGCCAAACTATGGAAAGAGCCCAGATGTCTCTTGACAGATAAATGGATAAAGAAGATGTGGTATATATATTCAATGAATACTGCTCAGCATCAAAAAAAAAAAAAAAAATGAAATCTTGCCACTTGAAATGATGTGGATGGAACTAGAGCATATTATGCTAAGTGAAATAAGTCAATCAGAGAAAGACAATTGTCACATGATCTCACTTGTAGTGGAATTTAAGAAACAAAACAGAGAATCTTAGGGAAGAGAGAGAAAAATAAAACAAGACAAAATCAGTGAGGAAGATAAACTTAAGAGACTCTTAATCATAGGAAACAAACTGAGGGTGAGTGAGGGATAGGGTAATGAGGTGATGAATATTAAAGAGGGCAAGTGATGTAATGAACACTGGGTATTATATAAGACTCATGAATCACTGACCTCTACCTCTGAAACTATGCACTGTATGTTAATCAACTGAATTTAATTAAAAACGTATAATCAAATTATTTAAAAAATGAATGAGAGAATAAACTGAATACGATTATTGTATTATGTGTTTTCTAGAGAAAGAAAGCCCAGAAAAACAAAAATAGAAGCAGAAACTTTTATGACAGGTCTCACAAAAAACCATGGAAGTGCAGGTGTGTAGATTCACTGATGAATTTCAATTAATGCAGCTCTTTTTTAAAAAATTAGCACCTGTCTTCAGTGAGAATTGACATGCTAAATAAGGCATGCATGTATTTTTAGAAGAGGGGAATAATCAATCTGTTGATTTTACAATTATACTCTATTTTGAAATTTTTTGGGGGGGAGGAAATAAGCTTTGCTTACAAGCAAAAGAATGGCTGAGCAGCACATTCAGATACACAAGAGTATATAGTTTGATATAAAGGCAGACAATTGCTGAAGTTAGTGACATTTCAAAAATAATTGTTTAAAGCTCTCCATGTATATAAAGCACACATACAAAATACAGATATAAGAAATTCTCAAAACAATGATGTAGAATGTAAAGAAAGTCAGGTCAGGACACAAAGGCACTTGTAAGAGCTATGCTGCCACGGAGCAAATCATATATCCCTTTGCTTTTCAGACATCACACCTGGAATGTAAGTAGCTGGGAAAATGTAGTTACTCTACCTGGAAAAATGTAGTTAATATATGTGAGCAAATTAGAGAACAAATTAGTGTCTAAAACATGTGGTGTTGCTGCAGAAGTTTAGAGAAAGGAGAAAACTCCACAGCTTGGAGCAAAGGAAAAGACAGATTTCTGGAGGTGGGATTTCGGTTAATGTGGGGAAGATGTAGATAAGCAGAGAGAAGGAACACAGAGGTGGGAAAAGGATATGAAAAGAGACCCAGAGGCAGTTATTTCCTCTCTCCTTTCCTTGCTCCCTCCCTCCCTCCCTCTTACCTTCCCTCCCTCCTTTTCCTCCTGGCTCCCCAACCCCTCTTTCTCTCTCTGCCTCTCTTTTTTTTTCCAGGGAGGGAAGAACAGTAGAGGCAGAATCAATGGCAAGAATGTTGAGATAATCAAAAAAGTCGATGATTCTCATGATGGCCGAAGAGAGCCAGATGAAAGGCAGAACCTACAGTATCAGCATGGAATGCTACAGCATGTGGCTGAGGGAGAAGTTAAGGATGGGTGTGAAGTTGAGCCAGAGTTCCAGTTAACTCTGAAGAGAGCCCTTTCTGGAAAGTGCTGGGAACAAGCCCAGGAATGGGTATGATATTATGGTTAGACCAAAAAAGGAGTTTCTGGTATATTTGTACATTATCTTCTGTTTTCCACTTCATAGTTATCCAAATCACAAATTAGTAGTACATATAAACTATAATCGGCAATAATTAAAATATTTAGACCAAATATGAATATCTGAACATCTTAACAACAAGAGTTCCTTCTACAAACATTGGGGCTGTTGCCACACACTCAAGTTCCTTCATGTCTTGAAGACTACCATTGAAGGCTACTGCATGTTCCCAACATGATCTCTGTCTGAAGTTCATTACTTACCAGCTACTTCTTCTTGGAGCATGCACTTAGCCTTCCAAAATTTCAATCTCCCATCCATAAAATGGTGGTGGAATGATGGTAAGGACCTTGTAATTTTGAGGAATTTATCAGTGTATGGAGAACACCTAACCCCATGAACAGCACATAGCTGCTGTTTAATGCTCACAGTTGATTATGAACAGCAGCACCCCAAAAGCAAAACTATTAGTTGCACAGTTAAATGATTGGCTTGAATAGGAAGCAAAAGCCTTTTTCAAATTTATAATATAATTTGGTCTCTCCACTCTAGTTTACTCAGTTATTAAATGTGTAGCCCCAAATCAGATTGAGAGATATTGGAAGAAAGCCATCTACATGAGATGTAAACAAAAACATTTTTTGAAGGTATGGAAGGAAAGATAAGTAGGAAACTCTACTAATTCAAAGAATGAGTGCTCTAATTAGTGCAGTTTGAATCTGTACCAAAGGAAGCATAAAGCAGAAGGTCAGTTGAGTTCCTCCTAAATGGCTGAGAAGCACAAACTGTCACTATACCAGTTGAATTATTGAATCCATTAACCAGCATAATTTGATCCAAAAATCGAAGTTGCCAAACAAGAAGTAAACTAGAATGAAATATTGATAGGTTTGCTCATGCATCCATCCATTGAAAGCTTTTAAACAAACATAATTGTTTGGAATTGTCTTGTGCCAATTCCGTAGAACTTGCAAGATGAACCAAAATATTTCTTCTTTGCATATTATTTAAAAGATTGACTTGCGATTGCTGAAAATAGAGATTGATTGAGAAGACTATACAATTATTTATTTTCAGACGAAAATGCTAAAGGACAAACCCTTTTCTTTATTTCTCACTGTAACAGAATCAGATGCCTTTAGAGATACATTTATTTTTATTTTTCTATTTATTTTTACTGAGCTTTCTTTTGTTTTGCTTTTTGATTGCTCCTGGAAGCAATGGTGGCCTTTTTTTTTTTTTTAACTCTTCTTACACAAATTTGCATGGAAAGGAGAGATATGCTTCAAAATATGAAATTATAGTAGGCTTTAAGTCGGTCTTAATCCTATAATTTACTTAATTATTAGTCTTTCTGTGTGTTTTCTTCAGTATACCAAACTCATTTTCTTTTTTTTTCTTAATACTTGCTAGTCTTCATAAGTCTCACTTGCTCACATACTAATAAATACATAATATATGAAATAAGCCTGATCCATAGATTTGATTTTGTTGTGCTCTCAAGAGAATTTTCTCATTGTCATTCATTCAACAAATATTTATTGAAAGCTTGATGTGTGCCAGCCTCTGCTCAAAGTGCTGGGGGGTGGGGGTGCTGGGTAGCGGTGAATAAGGCAGGAGAAGTCCCTGCTTTAATGAGTTTTCTAACTGGGACAAGGCATAGGGAAAAGAGATAACCAGGTAACAACAAACTTAGGTCATTGTTGAATAAAGCAATTTCAGAGAGCGAGGTACCCTTTAAAGGAGAAAACAGACAGGAGAGTAATGAAATAAGGGGGCAGCTGAGGGCATTTTTATGGTATAATCAGGAAAGACCTCTGCAGAGTTGGAACCTGTATGAGTCAGAAGGCAGCCATTTGAAGATTTTGGAGAAAAGCTCCCTGGGTGGAGGGAGGGAGCAGTGGCCCTGGGCCAGATGGAGAGAGTGTACTGGAAGCACTGAGAGGGATGGGGAGTCTGAAGCGAAAGCTGCAGGGAGGGGGGTGGGTAATGAACTCACAGGTTGTGGTGGGGGGGTCAGGCTTCCTCCTAAAGACTGCAGAACCAGGGGCATTCATGTGGCTTCCATGTACACACATACCATGTAAAATGCTTTTCATTAACTGAGGCTCAATAAGCAGTTGCTGATTGATTATTGTTGGAACAGCCGATTGATTACAGTACACTCCCAGTAAAAGCAAATTGTTCTCCTGAGAGAAATAATGAAAAAGATAGCTGTCCCATGGAAGAGATAATTTACCTAATATAGCCATTTATTTTGCCGGAGGACAAATGGATTACTCCTAATCCATCCTCTATGGCAGCCAGACTGACTTGCAAGGCAAACTCTTATGCCACCCCCCTCTGCTTTCCACAGAATACAGGCCTTAACCTGGAATGCAAGACCTTCCATGATCTGACACTTCCCTGCTTTTTCAAAAGTATCTGTCAACAAAGTCACCTTCTCTTCTCTCCCAGCTGTCCAGCCAAACAATGTTACAGTTCTGCAGACACACCACGTCATCTCTGCATTTGCCCATACTTATTTACACTACTTGGAGTGTCCTTACCCTATGCCTCCAACTAGGTGACATTTCAGCTAAGTGACCTCCCTTACTGCCCTTCCTGTACTGACTGTCCTCTTCCCTTCATCCTCCCCAACATGTCTTCACTGTAGCCCTCACATATTTTTTATACCATCGTTTGTTTAGGAATGCACGTTATCTTCACCAGGGCACAGGCTTCCTTGGGACACAGGGTTTGAGCATATAAATCTTGGTATCCTTAATACCTAGGAGCAATCTTGATATAAATAGATATTCAATAAATAGTGAAAGGTAAATGGATTTTCTTGACCCCTGTCAAAAGTATCTATGCTTCGGTGTCATGCCTCATACCCTAAGTGGAAATGAGCATGCTTGGCTTCATGTCCTCATAATACTCATGTATTGTTTCATTTTTATATTTGTAGCGACCTATAAATATTTATTATGAGTGGGACTGTGTTCTACTTATGTTGGTATTCCCAGTACCTGAGAAAGACAGTGGGCATGTAATAAGTATTTGTTGAATTTATAAATACTTGAGAAGTATCACTGAACTTACTTTATATTATGATTATTTTAAGCCAATATTTAAAATCAAACATCATCCAAGAAAATGCATGAGAAGATCATAGAAAATCTTATATTCAGAAAGATTAGAATCATTTAACTCTTTAAATATGTATAGTTTACCTTGCCTTCTTATGATGGAATTGCTTTGGTGAGTGCAAAGGAAATCATTTAAAATTATAATTAGAAGAGTCTTCTGCCAAAGAAGAAGAAAACAAGTTTACACAGTGTTGAAGGTTATAAACAAATTCCATGTCTCAACTGCGAAGTACCAAGGCATTAGGGGAACAAAATAAAAATTATGACCTGCCCTAGATGATCTAGCCTACAGCCAAACTGATGAGAATGTGCCTTGTTACACAGCAGTGCAAGTATTTTTAGGATTTAAAAAGACAAGGAATTTTAGAATATGAGTTAAAATGAAATACTCCTGGATGTATCAGCTTTAGTTGGTTTTATTTCATTGTAATATAATGCTTTTGTGATAAAGTAGGAATGTGTTCAAACTATTTGAGTAACATTCTTATAATCTCTCATTAATCCCAAATCAGTTTGAATTCCTGAAATTTGACATTAATAAATATGAGGCTGAAACAATAATCCATAGATAAAGGATTATTCAGAGTGGACTTTGATCCATCACTTTATGGAAATATTTATAAGCAAAGGAACAGTATTTGTGAAAATACTCCTCTAAGAATTTTTTTCCCAAAGACTTCATTTGCATGAATATTTTTCTAAAAATAATGCTTCAGTGAAAGAAAGAAATTTGAACTGCGTGTCGCATCATTCCCGAGAGCAGAAATAATAAGAGTCCCAAATGCAAAGGAGTTAACATTCACTGCATTATCCCTGGACCTTCCTACTCAGTAAGTACAATAAATAGGCCCCAGGACCAGATGTGAAAGGTTCAAAGGCATAAGAGGTCAGCATTTCTAGTTGGAGAAGAGAAATACAAATTTGAGGATAAAAATCATCATGAGAGCAAGAATAGAATAGTAATAATGTCTAGAAAACAAAACCACCACTGGCATGGACCATCCTCTTCCAAGCCCTTGATCAGAAATAATTTAATCATGTCAATATCCACCAGAGGTGGACACCTTCATCACTCCATCTCACAGATGAAGAAATGGAAGTCCAGGGTTACACAACAGAAAGTGGCAGAGCTGTAATTTGAATGTGCATGACGAGGTTCTAAATCCTGAATGTCTGTCTCTCATATCAGCACCTATAAAACGATGTACAAATAAAAGAAACTGTATAGGAGACTCCTCAAAAGTAGGGACCATGAATATAAAACACTTTTGCCTCTGCAAATTATGTACCAAAGTGCTAAGAAATAAGATCAGAGCACCAAATCTCATGCATCAGTTTTAATTTTCCAGGTATCTCCAGCAACTTTGGCATGAACATACTTCCTTAGGGAAATCTGTTCATGCATTTCCACCCCCACCCCACCCCCGCCGCAGGAGAACAAAGCAAAGAGGACCAAATGAAGAGGACCAAACCCGTTAAGATACAGGTTTATTAACTCCAATATGGAGCAGAGTTTTATGCACCCTATATAACTTTTACCTACACTTTCAATCTCTCTTTGGTGAGGTGTTCACAAAAGCTGAGAATATAAATGGTCCAATGTCATCAGGAAAGAATGGTTGCCCCTGTTCTTGGCATCCTTCCTCTCTCTTGCATTCACCTTCCTATTTTTTTTCACCAAAGCCCATTTGCCATTTTGACAATATATTTCTATGCAGATTATGTCAGCATAGGTAGTCATTTATAATTTAATAATCAGTAGGACTTTCAAACCTTGTTGCTTAAACTGATCACTTATTATCATGGCAAGAATCATTTGCTAGTAGCTAGCTACCCTCCAGAGGGCTGTTTCTTTCAAAGATGTAGAAATATTTTGTAAAGGCTAAAGCATTTAAGTGTAGTTGGACCTCAAAAGAGAGGAATGAACACCCGGGCCCCAAGATCTCCATTCTTATTTGTTTGTTTCATTCTTCAATCACCACACAGACCACTGCTTCTACTTCTCAAGTGGCAGATAGCAGCCAGCTACCCAGATTTACCTCACCTTTCAGTCTGCATTAGGCAATGCCAGGTTCACACAGCCTCAGCTTATGAGCTCATGAACTACATCAGCCTCACATATTGGACTTGGGTGGCAGCGGCGACTCAGCAGGGTTGAGAACAGTCTAGGAGAGGTTTAAGAGCTGTTTCTCTATACACAGTGCTCTCAAATTCCTGTATATTGGAAGTACATAAAAAGCTAAAAGGGCTTCGGTGTTAAACTCAGGGGAACTTCAACAACCTCAATACCCAGTTCTGACACCACACCAATTAAATCCCAATATCTCAGGAGTCAGATTCAGCATCAGCAGCTTTTCTAGCTCCCTATGGGATTCCAATTGCAGTCAAGCATGACAAACAGTGCTGAGACCAAGTGAGGTCCTTGGACCAAAACTACCAAACTCTCTGGGAACTTGTTAGAAATATAGAATCCCCCAGAACTACTGGATGACAATCCCCTGGAGATTTCTATGCACAGTAAAAGCTGAGAGGCATTGCTCTAGATGCATACCAGAGCCAGTAGGAAGTGACTGCCATAACTCATGGAGTTGTATTTTACTAAAAGGAAAGGCTGAGTTTCACTTTTTCTTTGTCTATGATTCAGTTAGCCAAACTAAAAATATTGGCTTATGTTTGCACAATAAGCAAATATCTGAAGTGAAATAAACATTTCTGCATTTATCCATTGAGTATTTATTAAGTATGTCTGGTACTGTATCAAACACTGTAGAGTTTCAGTTTCCAAGAAATGAAAAAAAAAATAGACGTTTTATCTGCCTAGGGTGTAAGATGGTAATCATCATGCACCTTGCATGTTGTGGAGCCGAAATTCATCTACTTTGATCTTTCTGAAGAATAAATTCCTAACATGTCCCCACAACTATCAACAAAAATTCTTGAAAATATGAATGAAATTTGTCCCAGATGAATCCCCTATTTACTTTTTTATTTATTTCTGAAATGTGTACAGTTTCTGGGAAAGGACAGACCAGCACATTGATGTGTAGGCAGTCAGTGAAAAGGCAAAAGTCAGCAGAAGCTGCTGCAAAAGGGACGTGAGCAAGTGGAGGGAGAACCGGGAGTCAGTGTGTGGCCCCTAACACAGCCACACCATGCAGTTCGTCATTAACTGACACCTTGTTTCATCCTTCTCGTTGTGTTTCCTTAACTCAGAAGCCTGTTCAGCTGTACTTAAATAGAGCTGCTGTGCTCTCTCTTGTGTCATGGGTATCTGAGGAAAAGAAGCTCAATCAGAGACCTCGTGTTGGAGTATCTGCCTTGTCATAACGTTGCATGCATGAATGAGAGTCACAGCCTGTGGAGGCAAAAAGCAAATCTCAGCATTAGTCAGCAGATGGCATATATCACAGCAGACTGTTGGTTCAGTAGCCCTGTTATGCCATTAAGTTTTGCAGTTCATTCTCTGCTCAGTGCATCTAACCCAAGGGACGGAAGGGGCTGCATTCACCAATTCAACCATGGAGCCCTGGCATGGGGTGTGGCCTGATGGAAGGAGGGGGTCATTTGTTCCAATTCCCATTAAGATGATCTATGAGCTGGTGATGCTCTTCCTCAAAACCTGGTCCCTTAAATATGTTACAAAATCCAAATAAATGATTTGTGCTATAAATGAATAAATAAATGATTTGTGGGTATTTCCATGGGTGGTATGGGATATACTAGTTATAATATAATATAGTTTCAAAGAATATGTAAGTTATTTAGAAAAAAAACTCCCAGTAGAATGAGATTTAGAAAAATTCAGGATATAGAAACCCCTACATATAGTGAAGGGGTGGGAAAGGATGAAGGAAGTGAAGACAATTTAAAATACACTGACTATAGTTAGTAATAATATATAATATACTTGAAATTTGCTAAGAGAATAGATCTTAAGTGTTCTCAACACACACACAGAAAAGGTATCTACATCAGGTGATGGATGTGTCAGTTTAATCATGGTGTTCATTTCACAATATATACCTACATCAAAATATCATATTGCACACATGAAATATATATAATTTTATGTGTCAGTTATCCCTCAATAAATCTGGGAAGAAATAAAATATGGTTATTTGGAGAAAGGGAATAAAAAAAGGGGATGGTCAATTAGGACAATGAGTAATTTTATTTTCTCCCCATAATTTTATTTCCAGTTTTTAAATTTTAATACATTAACTTTTTATGAGAAAAAATACATTTTCAATTTCAAAAGAGGAGAGGGTTTTTTTGAACCACAAAGAAAGTTGTACAGTGCCTAATGCCACAAAACATTTGAATCATTTTTTAAAAATGTATTTATTTATTTATTCATGAGAGACAGAGAGAGAGAGAGGCAGAGACACAGGCAGAGGGAGAAGCAGGCTCCCTGCAGGGAGCCCAATGCTGGACTTGATCCCAGGACCACGGGATAGCGACCTGAGCTAAAGGCAGATGCTCAACCACTGAGCTACACAGGTGCCCCAAAACATTTGAATCTTACAACTAAATCTTTTTGTTGCGTTTCCTGCTCACTCAACAACCCTGGACCTTATGATAACTAACTTCTTCTAAAGTCCAGGGAGAGCAGGTATCAAAGCAGCAGGGACTGCCTGCCCTGCTTGGCAGCTGGATGTCATAATGAGAAAGAAGTTCATAGTCAGGAATCCGAAACTCCTTCTGCCACTGAAGTCCAATGAGTGCTTAATGACAGGTTTCCACAGCTGGGTGACAGCTTCTGCTAATTCCGGAACAGAACTAGGTGTTCAGAACCATGCTTCCACTGTTCCAATTTTCATACTAGCCTATCAGGTTTGGTGGTACTTCCCTCTGTTTACACAGAAACTGAGGTCAAGAACCATCCAGTGCTAAGTGGCCAATACATGTCAGAGATTGGATTGGAACCAAATTGTAATTAATTTTACAGCACGTGCCTCTTCTATTCCAACGCCCCTCCCTGAGCTTACTGAAAGAATTCTCCCTAACTCCAGCATTATGGACTGGGAAGAACAGTGTTTGGAAAGATACTTAGATGCTTTTACCTAAGTTACAAATGATGAAATGTCTCAGTAGTCTGAGGGCACAGTTCATAAGCCAACAGGTTGTCTTAAAAGTATTTTCATTTTTAAGTGTTTGTTTTTAAAGTAAACCTTTTTGAAAAATTTTGAACTTTATCATACATAAAATAAATATACTTCTGGAAACATTACACAGATCAGTACTACCTATCCCTAACCTATCCTGTTTTTCCAGAAAAAGTAACCACTATTCTGAGATTCTATTTTTTTTTTTTTTTATTCTGAGACTTTAACATCACACATCAGTTTTGCTTGATTTTGAACTTTATAGAACTGGAATCGTATATCCTGTGTTGTATTGTGTCTTTTGTCAAGAGATCACTCAATCTCATTGCTTTATTTGACTATATATCAATGACCACAATTTATTTGTCCTTTATGTCATTGATGAATATTTGAAGTTTCCAGTTTGGGGCTACCATGGATAGTGCTGCTATAAATATATATAAGCATTTCCATGTGTGTATATCTAGAAGTGAAATTGCTACTTATACATACACACATGTGCATATGTACATATTACATGTGTGTGTGTATATATATACACACACATGTATATATATATATATACACACATATATACATCTATACATATATATATATATATAGCTGTAATAGATACTACCAAACAAGTTTTCATTGATTATTCTAGTTTGCAATCCCATCAGCAAGTATGGCTAGTCCACATTCTCCCCAACTCTTGCTTTTGTGATTTTCAACTGAGCCAACCTGGCACATGGAGAGGTGCCAACTTATAGATTCAGTTTGAATTTCTTTGATGACTGTGGTGAACAGAATAACGGTCCCTCCAAAGATGTTCACTTCTTCATCCCCAAAACTTGGGAAGATGTTGTGTTACAAGGCAATTAAGTTTGCTAATCAGCCGATTTTGAGTAATTAAGTAACTTTCTAGAAATTTTCCAGTTTACTTATATTTTCAAACTTATTGCCATAGCTATTTTTGATAACTTCCTAGGAACTTTTAAATATCTGTAAAATTTGTCATGATGCTCCATTTTTTTCTTCCTCATATCGATAATTTGTTTTTTTTTTTCTATTCTAGATCTTGACCAGATTTTCCAAGCATCTGTTAATATCTTTAAGATTTTATTTATTTAGAGAGAGCAAGCGAGAGTGGGGAAAGGGGCAGAGGGAGAGACAGAATCTCAAGCAGACTCCATGCTGAATGCGGGGCTTGATCTCAACCCCAAGATCACAACTTGAGCTAAAATCAAGAGTTGAACTTTCAACCAACTGAGCCACCTGGGTGCCCCAAGCATCTGTCAATTTTATTAATCTATTCAAAAATCCAATTTAGAGAGACTTTGTTTACATTTAGTCACTTGATATTTATATTCAATTTAAGTAATATCAACTCATTTTTATTATTATCTACCTACTTTCTTTGAATGCAAAGTGCTCATGTTTTTCTGACTTTGGTGATGGTTATTCAGTTCACTGCCCTTTTATCTCTCTTTTTTAGTAATGTATCTATGGATAAAAATGCCCTTCTAAGTACAGGTTTAGCTACATTCTGTAACTTTTCATATATTATCTTTCCATTATCATTCAGTTTAAAATGTTTGTGCCCTGAAAGATATAAATCCTTTGCCTGTAGTTGAGACTTGCTTCATTTTGTGTACTGAGATTGCCTATGGTTAATTTTTGTACATGTTTCATATGAACTTGAAAAGAACAGGTACCCACAACTTATTGGTGGTAGTGGAAATTAGGTCAAGATTGCTAATTATGCTGTTCAAATTCCCAAATCCTACTTTTTTTTCAGCTTGTTCCAACAGTTTCTGAGGGTGGTAGGTTAAATTTTCTTCTAGATTGTGAAATTGGCTATTTTCCATTTTACTTCTATGATTATTTTAAAACTAGAATATTAGTTACCTACACATTATTACATCTTTCCATGAAATAATTTATCTGTATGAAATGTTATGATTTATTTACATAATATATCTTGATTGAGTTAGTATAGCTAAGCCAGTTTTCTGTTTAAAGTCATATGATAGGGCAGCCAGAAGAGGCTCAGTGGTTTAGTGCTGCCGTCAGCCCAGGGTGTGATCCTGGAGACCCAAGATCGAGTCCCACGTCAGGCTCCCTGCATGGAGTCTGCTTCTCCCTCTGCCTGTGTCTCTGCCTCTCTGTGTGTGTGTGTCTCATGAATAAATAAATAAATCTTTAAAATGAAATTTAAAAAAAATAAAGATAAAGTTGTATATTTTCTCCATTTCTCTATTTTCCATTGTTACCTTTAGGTAGAATCTTTTTGAATGTCCTACAGTCATATATTGTATCCAATTCACTATTGTCAAGGGGCATATTTTGACTGTTTATACATTTTGCTGATTTTACTTTGTTTTGCTGATATGTTTTGATTTATGTCTACCATATTACTATTTATAACCTACTTGACTTACCACTTAGTATTATTGTTTTTCTGTTCCCTTGCTTTCTTTTGACAATGGACAGCCTGGGTTTTCTACAGCTTGTCCTCTTTTGCAGCCTCCAAACTCTAGATTCTCTTTCCTTAGCATTATGAAAACAGTAGAAGAAAAAAAAAAAGCCTTACTTTTCAGCTGTATTATGCTTGGCTTCTTAGATTCTTGCCCTGAGTGGCTAAATCAGTAAATAACTCAAAATGAAATTGGTACTGAGTGCTGGGCTTATTTCTTTGTGCTTCTCTTCTCTCTGTGTTCCTTACTCCTGGGTCTCAGGACAAAGGTCATCTCCAACTTTTTTTTTTTCTTTCAAGCTCAAAGGGGATGCAAAGAGCCTGAGTGCTTTCTCTGCCTCCCATTGGCTGCTCTTAGCCTGAGGTCCTGATCTGCTGGCCCTCAGCAGTCCCCAGACACCACTATGAGAAGAGGGATGCAGCACAGCAAGTTCGGTTCATACCAGTGTCTTCCCTTCACTCTCAATCATGGTCTTTCCAGTTCTGACAGCTTCAGCAGCTGATACTTCTCAGAAACTTTTTTCACAAATTTTATAAAACTATTCTAGTTATTATCAGAAGGAGCACTGTCAACCACAGACTATTCCATCACAACTGAAGAGTAAGTGGTTTTATGTTATACACGGAAAACACTAACATTCCCTACCTTGTTCTTCACACATACTCCCTGGATTACTGGCGGCTATGTAGAGAGGGGAAAAAGTAACAAAAAAGGTATAGACAGGTGAGAACCTTTCCAAATTCTAAATAGTAGCACGAGTATTTTCTAATGACGTGGTGAAATAAAATGTCATGACATGGGATTCTAATTTTCCCAACTATTGCAAAGCTGTTCTCTCTCTTTTTTTTTTTAACATTTTTTAAATTTAAATTCAGTTTGCCAACATATAGTATAACACTCAGTGCTCATCTCATCGAGTGCCCTCCTCAGTGCCCATCACCCAGTCACCCCATCCACCATCCACCTCCCCTTCTGCAACTCTTCCTTTGTTTCTCAGAGTTAGGACTCTCTCATGGTTTGTCTCCCTCTCTAATTTTCCCCACTCAGTTCCCCTCCTTTTCCTTACAATCCCTTTCACTATTTCTTACATTCCACATATGAATGAAACCATATGATGATTGTCCTTTTCTGATCGACTTATATACTGGACTCTGTATGATCTACTCAGGTTTTCAGAAATCAAATACATTATTGTAAACATGACACAGAGTGTAATAATTCACCTAAAAAGAAGATATCACTCACTATTTAAGTATAGGGTAGTAATCTAAGTCATCAGGCATTTTAAATGTGGAGAATATAGTACAAGATGATAAGCAATAAAAAGGAAAGAATAAAGATCTCTCCTAATACTTCCTTTTTTTTTAAGAGAACAGCTTTGATTATGCTCAGTGAAATAAGGTGTGCAGAGGTATTTCACTATTATTCAAATTTGCAATGCCCAAATTACTTATGTTTTTGAGCATCTTGACATATGCTTATTTTCCATCTGAGTATCTTCTTTGCTAATGAATCTGTTCAGATCTTTTGCCCATTTTTTTAGTTGGGCTGTTTGTTTTCCTAGAGTTGAGTTTTTTGTATATTTTAGACATTAAGCTATTTATCTGATATGTGTTTTATAAACATTTTTCCAAGTCTATGCCTTGTTTTCATTCTCTTTAATATCATTGTTTTACTTTTACTTTTTAAAAAAGATTTTATTTATTCATGAGAAACACACAGAGAAAGGCAGAGACATAGGCAGAGGGAGAAACAGGCTCCCAGCGGGGACCCCAGGATCATGACCTGAGCCTAAGGCAGACACTCAACTACTGAGCCAACCAGGTACCCCAATGTCATTGTTTTAAAATGTTAAAAATGATATTACCAGCTATACTATGCATCAACATTGTTACTTTCTCTTTCACCTTACTGTGGGAACTTTCAATTTTATTTGTTTCCATAGATATTTAGATCCTCCTCTAGGGACTTTGATTTCTTGAATCTGGAGATTAAAATGTCAAGATATATACGAAGATACAGAGTTATGTTCTGTTTACACCAAACACATTCTTAAAGATTACTCTTTGGTTTTATATCTTGCACAATATAATTTACATATAGTTTTTTAAAAATGTACTGACTGTGTAGTTATTATTTTTCCCAAGTTATATTTTTGTATAAAATTATTAAATCAGATGTTTCCTTTGTCAAATATTTACATTTGAGTCATGGGATATAAAGTTAATTATCTCATTTCATTCCTTTTCCATGAGGCATATTTACCAGATACTGCATATGTTTACCTATATCTAATTTTTGTTAAGTAGTAATAAAACTTTTCACAAAAGTAAGAAATTGATCAGTCACAGGAGAAAGGTAACAATGAACATATCCTAAAGAATTATTTTAGAAAAGTCATGCTATGTTATAGAGTAGTTAGGAGAGATGTGATAATTGACTGTTTGAGATAGTACAGAAGATTTAACTTTTTTTTAGGAGATTTAACTTTATACAAAACAAACATTCTTTTGAGAAACCTTGTATTTTGTGATATGCTGAGTCTTGGAGTCCATACTACAAAGATAATCCTAAACACAATTTTATAGGCACAGGACAGGCTCTGGCTTCTAAAAGTCAGCTTGTCATTTAGAAATACAATTCTGCATAGACTGTTGCTGATAGTTATGAGTTACTTCAGCCTATAAACTGTGGAACTTAAAAGGAGAACTATAGGTTGAAAAGAACACTTGATGATACGCTCTAAATGTTTAAGAGATTAAATTTACTCTGCCCATATCTCCATTCTTAACATGAGTATTTTAAAGCTGCTGGTTATGGCCAGAATTGGAGGAGTTCGTGCCAATTAGGGCATATCCTACATGGTTATTAATAATCTACTGTTGATCTGCCTCATAAATAAAATGCAACAGACACAGATGCTTCCCAAGTTAATAACAGGGTTTGCAAAGGAAGGTCACTTTAGCTTCAGTGGAGCTGAAGTGTCCCCATCCAAAGTGACCAAGTGTTTGGCAGTCCAGCCCTGGTCAAGTGGAGAGTGCAAGCAGGCTGCAGCACCTAGTGGTAGTAATTTGGTCTCCTATAACAAAACCAAATAACTCATTCCTGGCAAACATTTGAACAGTAGTATCTGCTTATGGAAATAGTACAAATCCATTACTGCATTCAATCTTAAAAACTTATGAGAGAAGGGAAAAATGAGTTATTTTCCCTATTTTATATATGGAAAGAGGGGAGTAAAGGACTTGCCCAGGGTCATACCATCCACTAGCATTGACTTGAGGCATTTGGTTGAGCATCCTCTCATCCTCACTCTTCATTTGTGCAGAGCAATAATCAGGAATCATAGAGATAGGTCATGTCGGGGCTTCTTTAAAACATTTCACCATTCTAACTAGACAATGCCAAAATATTGAGTCACCCAGCTCTATTTTGTAGTCTATCATTTAAATGAACATCTGAGGGGCAGCCTGGGTGGCTCAGCAGTTTAGCGCAGCCTTCAGCCCAGGGCCTGATCCTGGAGACCTGGGATCGAGTTCCACGTCGGGCTCCCTGCATGGAGCCTGCTTCTCCTTCTGCCTGTGTCTCTGTATCTCTCATGAATAAATAATTAAAATCTTTAAAACAAACAAACAAATAAATAGCTGAGGCTTTCATCAGTATTTGGAATCTCAGAGACTTGATTTCTTTCGGGATGAGGTGGGGGGTGAGGGAGTGAGAGTAATTCCTGAAACAAACAAAACTTGCACATGAAAGTATGGAGACTGTCCATGCAGCTACCAGAATGAAAAATTTGATAGATCCAAGTATTAAACAGTGATTTCAAAACTAGCCTGCTCAATGGCATAGCCTATTATTTATCTCTGAAATGGACGGATGGTTCAGGTTGCTTATCTCTTTTCGGAAATGAAACAAAGCCCCACCCACACCCCCATCTTCCAGCACTTGCAACTGTCTCACAACACAGCTGAAGCTTCAGTCGATTACACGAGGTTCCTAATGAACTATTCCACAGTGCTGGGTTTTCAGTAATACACACTTGAAGATTATTAAATCTCAAGTACAAAGATCTAGTCTAATCAAAATAAGATTCAGAGTTGAGCAAGGAGAGAGGATGCATCTTTCCATCCTGATGTTCAAATGTTTAACTAGGGCTATGGAGAGCGCCCTCTGTGAATACATCAAAGCTAATTTCAAACATGGAAGTTTTCCATTTTAATGAATGGGAGATCATAAACAAGAAGAAATAATATGTGACTTTAAAAAATCTCTATGGATGTAGGTATGATCATCTCTATACATAGCTTTATCATGCTTTGCTGAAAAAAAAATAAACTTTCAATTATGATGAAGAATATTGCATTATTGGGCAGCCCGGGTGGCTCAGCAGTTTGGCGCCACCTTCAGCCCAGGGAGTGATCCTGGAGACCCGGGATGGAGTCCCACGTCGGGCTCCCTGCATGGAGCCTGCTTCTCCCTCTGCCTGTGTCTCTGCCTCTCTCTCTCTCTGTGTATCTCTCATGAATAAATAAATTTTAAAGATCTTAAAAAAAAAAAAGAAAGCATGAGCTGCTTATTAAAAAAAAAGAATATTGTATTATTTTTTACTTACTTCCTCTTCATATTGGGGAATCTACTGGTCAAGAAAGCTGTTAACTTTGATTCAAAGTATTTTGCAACCTAATGCCACACAGCAAGTAAGAGGAGGAAATATAAAAATAAATAAGACACAGGTATCAAATAGGAAAATAATGGTTACATGTGTTCATATCAAATTACTTAATGCACTTGGAATTTCTAAACTTTCTCTGAGAAAGTATGTGTGGGCACAGGGAACACAGTATTTAAAAAGACATTTTTTTCTCTTTTGTTGTTTTTTTAAATTGAAATGTTGAGCCATAGTGCTTTGAACATTCTAGGTGCATTAGTCCATTTTTATTTTTCTGCCTGCTTCTATCTTGATAAATTTTTCACCCTTACATTGTCAATACAGGACTTTATCCTTGGAAACACTATCAATTAATCCCTTTTCACAATATGGAAGCACCTATAATTAGAAGCACCATATCACTGGATGCTTCAGATTGTAGCATCCTGAATTTGTTCACAATTTGCTGTATGTCCACTGCATTCACTTTTTTCCTCCTTCATACATGTGCCAACTATGTGTAAACAGAGGCAAATGAAGGTCAAAGTAAACCTCATTGTCCAAGGATTCCAGATTGGGAATAACTATGACATCCCCTCTACTTGTCAGGAAATAAAAAATTTCAACACAAAAGCATTTTTTGGCCATGTGAACGTTCCAGAAACACTAGCAAAGTGTTCTTGGTTTGTTTCTTAGTAGCATTTTTAGCTTTGACCATTAACTTCACATTTACTGTGGGCTTCCATGAGACTATTTAATAGAATTGTGGTATTGTATTTCTTTGCTGCTATAGAAACTAAAAAAATAAATGAATAAGCAACTGAAAGAGGTAAAAAAAAACTTCTTAAGCCATGATTATGATTCTATCTTCCCATCTAAATCTTAGATACCACTGCTGTGGTTGAAATAATTAAATAAAAAGGAAGAAAAATGTTTCCAGTTAAGAGTATATTGGAGTGCCTGAGTGGCTCAGTTGGTTAAGCGTCTTGATTTTGGCTCAGGTCATGATCTTGTCAAGGTCATGAGATCAAGCCCCACATCAGGCTCCAAGCTCACTGAGGAGTCTGTTTGAGACTTTTGACTCTCCCTCCCCCTCAGCCCCTACCCTCCATCCTTGGGCATGAGCTCATGCATGCACATGCATTCTCTCTCTCTCCCAAGTAAATAAATAATTTTTTTAAAGACTATCTCATAGTGGGGAAGGGAATATTAAACTACAGCTATCAAGCCTGGTAACCTTCTAGTTTATTCTAAAAAATCCAATAAAAACTACACACTGACTAATAAAAACATTAAATTTTGCCAGGAAATCCCTAAAACCCAGTTTTTTATGCTGATGGAAACTTTTCCACAATATTTTTTTCTTCACACTCAAAGATTCTGGTATGGTGATTTGTCTGTATTGTTAATGATTATTTTGTGTAATTTCAAGAAGCAGATATGCTGGATGAAATCCAATCTCTTCAGAAAACAAAGCCCTTTCCTTGTGAAAGAATGGCATCAGAAAATTTCATTTATCTTTACTAATAATAAAAGGTTCTCTGTTATTGAGGAAAAAAAATAGATTGACATAAAACAATTCAGAGCTACTTGCATGGTAAATGTAGGCTTCACTGGCCTTAATTTCATTATTACCACCTAATCATCTGACACTCTCGCCCAATCTGATCATCTTCACCAGCCTACCAATCACAACAAACTGTACAAAATCAGGAGAAATCAGAATAATCTGTGATTTCTTAAATACTTTACCAGTTTTGCTTTTTGATTTTTTTTCCTGAAGCTAATATGAGACATTATAAAATGTTGTCTAGGCTCCTGACTTTGCAGAATAAGAAAAATAAAGAAAAAACAGTACTTTCTTGAGTTCAATACTAACACCACATAATCTTGGTCACCTTGTCTCCCTAAGTGTCAGTTGCCTTCTCTCTGAAAACTTGACTGATGAAATCAGTACGCTTTAGAATGTACAGAAAACTCTGCATATATTTCCAAGCCTTCTTGGCAGAGGCTAGGTATTCATTTATTCTGCCATTATTATGTATACATGTATGGGAGTCTGATACATGGTAGGGATCAGAGTAGCAAGAGAAAGGTGTAGGTTATGAAAATAAATACAATATTCATCTCTGTAAATATGTCAACATAAAGATGACATGTCAAATTACTGAGAGGGACTCTCTAACCTCAGATGCTATCAGAAGATATGCTGCCACAGAAGTTAAGTCAGAGGTAACAAAGTAGAAATAGGAATGAAGAAGACTGGTGAGAAATCAAATGGGCAACTTTTGGTGTGATTAAAATGTTGCTGTTTGGTCAAGACTAATTTTGTTGGGGCACCGGGGTGGCTCAGTGGTTGAGCGTCTGCCTTCGGCTCAGGTCATGATCTCAGAGTCCTGGGGTCGAATCCCACATCGAGCACCTTGTAGGGAGCCTGCTTCTCCCTCTGCCTATATCTCTGCCTCTTTTTGTGTCTCTCATGAATAAATAAATAAAATATTTTTAAAAAAGAATAATTCTAATTTTAATGCTAAAATGAAAAATAAGATTTTGATTCTGATTCCAACATAATTTGCAGAAAATATAGCATGAATTAAATATATAGGCATACTTAATAACGTCCAACTAAAGGATCCCTGAAACATTAGGTACAATATGTTCTTATTTCACTTAATTTGTTAAATTCCTCCACCAGAATGTCTTAATGCCAGTAACTAATTATTTTGAAACATAATCATTTGAAAAATCCAGGTAATTTTAAATGACACTCTTAAACAAATGAAGTTTATTTAGATATATTGTGCAATTTGAGTATCTACTCAGAAGACCCATGTTATTCCAAAATAGTATTTCATTTGCACAGTATCTCTTAGATTACACCAGCTAAATTCATCTAAATTGCAAAATTATTGCATATATATGGCAACATTATAGCTTTATATTTTCCTTTCCACTTTTACCACAAACATAAGAAGGAGCTAGTGGCAATGTAATATTTGAAGACACACAGATGTTGGAGTCAATACATTTTAAAAGCAATAAACATTGCTATTTATAAACAATTTTGATGATTATTTTATAAGTTTGTTCTATATATGTACACTGCTTTAAAGAAAATATTAAAAATTAAACAGGTAGACTTCAGCTAACAGAAATTAAGCTCTCCAAAGCTTCCTTTTTGGATTTTCTAATGTACCTAGCTTGCATTGTGCCACTTAAAATTTTTCAAACACTGTCACATTAAGGACAGGGATGCACACACATATACCCTCAGCATAGAGGAAAAGTAGATACTCAACAATGCTATAAGTTCTTCTATCATAATATATATTATTCTTTTATATTACTGCTTACTTAATGATTTACTTTGCCTGTAGACTAATCCTTGGCGAGGGGAAAACTATAACCACCTATTTGCTATTGTCTCCCCAACTCACAGAACATCAATTGCACACAGTCAAACCTCAATCAGATCCATTGAAATGATGCATAAATGGATAAAATAAATCAGGTACATGGGGGAAAATAATTTAAGGATCTTGCATTACAGAAAATTAGTTTTTGATTTGCAAACAAATTCACCATGGATTTCTTTAAGGAGCAAATGTCCTTTGTAAGGTTAAAATAGAACACTATAAACAAATACAGACATTTTGAAACATTTGTAAACACACTGTATTTCAAGAAAAATGATCTATTTTGTTTTATTTTACCACATTTGAGTTAAATGTATAAATTGTATATATTGAGTTGGTTTTACTGTTAGCCCAATAATTGATTAATAATACACTCTTATTTTTCATATATTTTTGTAGGGAGGATAAGGTAATTGTGAACCTTTCTCTGAAAGGTTCCTGACTGCTAAAAGAGAAAATGAAGTGTACTTGGTGATGAGAAGAACTACCTACTAATTATCCCTGCTATTTATATGTTGGGGCATTATTTATTTTAGTTGCTAGTCATCAAACGCTGATAAATATAATCAAGTCATTGTTATTCTTAGCATTAGCTAAATTTCTCTCCTTTTAAAAATTTTTAATTCCAGTATGGATAACACACAATGTTATCTTGGTTTCAATTGCATATAATAGTGATTCAACAGTTCTATACATTAATTACTCAGTGCTCATCATGAAAGAATACTCTTAATCCACATCACCTATTTCACCAATCCCTCAACCACCTCCCCTCTGGTAAACATCAGTTTGTTCTTTATAGGTAGGAATCATCCTTTGGGTTGTCTTTTTTTCTTTGTTCAATTGTTCTGTTTCTTAATTTCTACAAATCATAAGGCATTTGGCTTTCTCTGAGTGACTTACTTCACTATTATACTCTATATCCATTCTTGTTGCTGTAAATGGCAAGATTTCATTTATGACTGAATAATATTCCATTTTATATACATATATACCATGTCTTCTTTATCCACTAATTCACCAGTGGACACTTAGGCTGCTCCATAATTTGGCTAGAGTAGATAATGCTGCAATATACATAGGGGTACATATACTCATTTGAATTAGTATTTTGAGTTCCTCAGATAAATACTTAGTAGTGAAATCACTGGATCATAGGGTAGTTCTATTTTTAACCTTTTGAGTACACTCCATACAGTTTTCTGCAGTGGCTGTACCAGTTTCCATTCCCACCAACAGTGCGCAAGGCCTTCTTTCTTTCCGTATCCTCGCCAACACTTGTTTGTGTTTTTTATTTTAGTCATTCTGACAAGTGTGAGATGATAGCTCATTGTGGTTTTCATTTGCTTTTCCCTGATGATTAGTGACATTGAGCATTTTTTCATGAGTCTGTTGACCATCTGCATGTCACTGGAGAAATGTCTATTCATGTCTTCTGCTAATTTTTAATTGGATTGTTTGTTCTTTTGTATTCAGTTTACAAGGTCTTTATATGTTTTGGATACTAGCCCTTTATCAATATGTCACTTGCAAATGTCTTCTTCCATTCAGTAGGTTATCGCTTAGTTTTATTGATTGTTTCCTTTGCTATGCAGAAGCTTTTTTATATTGATGTTGTTCCAATAGTTTATCTTTGCCTTTGTTTCTCCTGCAACAAGAGACATATCTAGAAAAATGTTCATGCCGTCAATGTCAGAGAAATTACACCCTGTGCTCTCTTGTAGGATTTCAGTTTCAGATCTTACATTTAGATCTTTAATCAGTTTTGAATTTATTTTTGTGTATGTTGTAAGAAAATGGTCCAGTTTCATTCTTTTGCATGTAGCTGTCCAATTTTTCGAACACCATTTGTTGAAGAGATTGTCTTTTTTCTATTCCATATTTTTGCCTCCTTTGTGGAAGATCAATTGACCATATAATTGTCAATTTATTTCTGGGATCTCCATTCTGTTTCATTGACCTATGTGTCTATTTTTGTGCCATTACCATACTGTTTTGATAAATACAGCTTTTTAATACTCCTGAAAATCTGGAATTGTGATACCTTCAGCTTTGCTCAAGATTGATTTAGCTATTTGGGATCTTTTGCAGTTCTATACAGATTTTAGCATGGTTTATTCTAGTTCTGTAAAGAATGCTATCAGTATTTTGATAGGGATTGCATTAAATATAGATTGCTTGGGTAGTATGGACATTTTAACAATATCCCTTCTTCCAATGCATGGGTATGGAATATTTTTCCATTTGTTTCTGTCATCTTCAATTTCTTTCATCCATGTTTTATAGTCTTCAGAGTACAGGTCTTTCACCTTCTTAGTTAAGTTTATTCCTAGGTATTTTATTCCTTTGGTGCATTTGTAAATAGGATAGTTTTCTTAATTTCTCTTTCTGCTACTTCATTATTAATGTCTAGAAAATCCTGGGGTCCCTAGGTGGCTCAGTCAGTTAAGGGTCTGCTTTCAGCTCAGGTCATGATCTTTGGGTCCTGGGATCAAGCCTTGCATTGGGCTCCCTGCTCAGTCAGGAGTCTGCTTCTCCCTTTCCCTCTGCCCCTCACTCCACCACTGCTTGTGCTCTTTCAAATGAATAAATAAAATCTTTATAAAAATATATAGAAATTCATTTATCACTTCTAGTAGTTTTTTTGGGGGGGGTCCTTAGGGTTTTTTATATACAGTATCATGTCATCTGCAAATACTGAAAGTTATACTCTTCCTTAACAATTTAGGTGCCTTTCATTTCTTTTTTCTTATCTGACTGTTGTAGCTAGCGCTTCTGGTATTATGTTAAATAAAAGGAGTGAGAGTGAACATCCTTGCCTTGCTCTTGAGCTTAGGCAAAAGCTCTCATTTTTTCACCATTGACTGTGATGTATGTATGAGGTATATTCTAAGCTGACTTTGTTGGGAATTTTATCATGAACGGATGTTGTACTTTGTCAAATGCTTTTTTCGGCATCTATTGAAATGATCACATGGGTTTTATCCTTTCTCTTGTTGATGTAATGTATCATGTTGATTGATTTCTGAATATTGAACCACACTTGCACCTCAGGAATAAATCTCATTTGATTATGGTGAATGGTTTCTTTAATATATCATTGCATTTGGTTTGCTAATATTTTGTTAAGGATTTTTGCACTTATGTTCATCAGGGATGTTGGCCTGTAGTTCACTTTTTTTGTAGTGTCTTTATCTGGTTTTGATATCAAGGTATTGCTGGCCTCATAGAATGAATTTGGAAGACTTCCTTCCTGTTCTATTTCTTTTTTAATAGTTTGAGAAGAATAGGTGTTAACACTTCTTTAAATGTTTGGTAGAATTGTGTCCTGGACTTTGTTGGGAATTTCATTGTTGTTGTTGTTGTTGTTTTTACTGTCAAGTGTATTACTGGTAATCAGTCTGTTTAAATTTTCTTTCCTCTTGATTTAGTTTTGGGATGCTATATGTTTCTAGAAATTTATTCATTTCCACATTGTCCACTTTATTGGCATATAATTTCTCATAAAGTTCTCTTATAACTCTTTGTATTTTTGTGGTGTTCATTGTTGTTTCTCCTCTTTGATTTCTGATTCTGCTTGAGTCCTCTTTTTGTATTATTTTTTAAATGAGTCTTGCTAGAGGTTTATCAATTTTGCTGATCTTCTGAAGTAATCAGATCCTGGTTTCATTGATCTGTTGTATTGTGGGGTTTTTTTTGTTTGTTTGTTTATTTAAGTTTCTATTTCGCTCATTTCTGATCTTGTCCTTATTATTCCCTCTTCTATTGGTTTTGAGTTTTGTTTGTTCTTGTTTTTCTAGATACTTTAAGTGTAAGGTTAAATGTTTATTTGAGATGTTTCTTGCTTCTTGATGTAGGCCCGTATTGCTATAAACTTTCCTCTTAGAAGAGCTTTTGTTGCATCCCAAGATTTTGGATTATTGTGTGTGTATATGATGTCATACTTTACATTCTTTTATTTTGTCAATCTCTTGAATGATCTTTATAGATATGCTGAATTTTACTGCTTTTGTGTTTCCTACTTTTCTCCTACTTATGGTCTTACTTTTCCCCTCAAAGAGTCTCCTTTAATATTTCTTGTACAGCCAGTTTAGTGGCCATGAGTTTCTTTAACTTTTGTTCTTCTGGGAAACTCTTTATCTCTCCTTCTTGCTCTGAATGAGCATTTCTGGGTAGAATACTCTTGGCTGAAGGATTTTTTCCTTCAGCACTTTGAATATATTATGCCATTCTCTTCCGGCCTGCAAAGTTTCTGCTAAAAACTCAGCTGATAGCTTTACGGGGTTTCCCTAGTATGCAACTGTTTTCTGTTCTCTTGCTTCCTGTAAAATTCTCTCCTTATCACCAATTTTTGCCATTTAATTACTATGTGTCTTGGTGTGGACTTCCTTTGGTTGATTTTGCTGGGGGTTCTTCATGTCTTCTGGATCTAGATTTTAATTTCCTTCCTCAGCTCTTATTTCTTCAAATAAGTTTTCTGCCCTCTTTTCCCCCTCTTTTCTTCTGGGGCCCCTATACTGAAAATGTTATTATGCTTGATCATGTCACTGAGATTCCTAAGTTTGTTTTCACTTTTTATTATTTTTTTCTCTTTCTTGTCCAGCCTGACTGCTTTCCATTACTCTGCCCTCCAAATTGCCGATCTGTTCTTCTGCTTCCTCTAGTCTACTGTATGTTCCATCTAGCGTATTTTTAGTTTCTTCATCTCTGGTCATTTTTTAAAAATATTTTCTATTTCTTTGTTAAAGGTCTCACTGAAGTCTCCCACTCTTCTCTCATGTCCAGTGAGTATCCTTATGACCACTACTTCAAATCCTCTATGAGGTGTATTGCTTATCTCTGTTTTGTTTAGGTGTCTTGCTGTGATTTTGTCTTGTTCTTTCATTTTTCTCTGTCTCCTCGTTTTGTGTAACTCTCTGTGCCTGTTTCTATGTGTTAAGAAAGTCAGCTATGTCTCCTGCTGTTGAAATAGTGTTCTTATGAAAAAGAGGTCCTGCAGTGCCCTGCAGGGAAATATCTCTTATTTATCAGAACCTGGTGCTTCAGGGGCATCTCCTAGGTGTGTTGTGTGTGTCCTACTGTTATGGATGGGCCACTTCTTCCTTCAGTCCAGTTGCCTGCAATGGCTCCCTTGGCCTGTTGTAGGCAAAGTTTGGCCCCTGTGTTGCTAGTCTAGGGCTGCCTCGGGTGTAAGCTAAGTCAGACCAGGCATTTGCCAGAGGTGCAGTACAACTGAACTGCAGGGAAACATAGAGGTGGGGCAGATGGTGTCAGCAAGGCCTGTGCTGGTGAGAGGGGGACTGAAGCTGCCAGATCAAGGCAGGCCAGGTTAGAGATGTGGATCTGCAGAAAAGAGATGTAGGTGGGACACAAGGTGTTAGTGAGGTTTGCCCATATCTACTGTGGGAGGGATTCTGGGTGGGAAGTTTGGCTGGAGGGGGCATTCCCTCAGGAGAATATTTGGGTGGGGCATGCTGTAAGCAAGTTAAGTAGTGAGTGGTTAACACAGTACTGCTTCCTGCAGGTGATCCTGTGTATGTGCTGAGAGGTGGGATAAGGAAATGGTTTCCAGCAGCTCCTTTGTTCCTGGAGAAGTCTCCCAAGGATTCCTAGCCCTCCAGCACACACCTGAGATTAGTAAACAAATCTTCCTCCTTTTTATGCCAGGCAATTTTCAAACTGTTGCTTCTATGCTGTATCTCCCCAGAACTATTTGTCTCTTAAAGGGCAAGGACTTAGTTTCCTCTTGCCCTCTTGACTCTTCCAGAAGCCTGTTGATTTTTAAAGTTTCAGGTTTTAAACCTCACTGATTGTAAGAACTTGTGAAATTTGGCCCCCTCTGGTTTTCAAAGCCAAATATTATGGGGATTCACCTTTCCTGAGCAGGCTCCCTAGGGTGTGAGTCTGTTTCTCTCCTCTCTCTGCCACAACATCGCTCCCCCCCACTGATAGTTCTGTAGTCTATTTAGCCACTGACTGCATTTTTGCCCTTCCTATCCTCTTCAATGTGGCCTGTCCTCTACGTTCAGCTGTGGAGAGTCCGTTCTGCCAGTCTTAACGTTGTTTTCTGGGTTATTTACACTGATGTGGTTGTTATCTACTTGTTTCTGTGGGACAGAGTGAGCTTAGAGATCCTCCTACTACATCATCTTCCCAGGAAATCTCTTCTGCCTCCTCCTCCTCTCCTCCTCCTTCTCCTTCCTCTCCTCTCCTTCTCCTTTTTTATTACAAAGTAAAGTATAGAAATAGGGGTGCCTGGGTGGCTCAGTCCATTAAGTGTCTTCCTTCAGCTTAGGTCACGATCTTGTGGGATCAAACCCTGCATTGGGTTCTCTGTTCAGTGAGGAGTCTGCTTCTCCCTTTCCCTCTGTGCTCACTCTCTCTCTCTCTCAAATGAATAAATAAAATATTCAAAAAAATAAAGTGTAGAAATGTTGGAATCTGTCCACTAAGTCATTATCTCCATTTTTACTTTCAGTAAAAGCATCTGGAGTTTTTTGTATAGATAAATCATCCTTAAATAGAATATGTTCCTTCCACTTCTATCCTCAGGTCACAAAGAACGGGAGTCTGAGGAATGACCTCCACAGCTGAAGTTTCCAGGGAACACCACAACTGCTCCACTGGAAACAATCCTGGGAGTATTTTCAAGGTCAAGCTTACTTGCTTTTGACTATTTGCCCTTCACACATATGCACACATACATTGAGGGTGGGAAATTATAAATAAAAATTTAAAAATCAAGCAAGTGAAAATATAAATGCTCATTTTAAACACAGTGAGCCCATTTTGTCCTTGCTGTAGCATCTGAAAGTGAAGAAGACCTAAAAGGGAGAGTATCTTTCCACTTCAAACCATGGAGTACTGTGACTGGCTGCCTAGTTAGTCACCTGTCTGTGGCAGGTGGAGAGGGCAGTCTCTGCACAAAACATCAGGGAAAATAAGGTAATTCCACCTGCCAGGGGTTCCATAGCTCACACCATATGGGCATTGTGTGCCTTGACCCAGATCCTGTGCATACTGCATTTCAAAGTGTGCAAAGGGAATGAAAATCATTGGCTGGCAGCGACCAGGTTCTGTGATGTGAGCAGTTAATAGGTCTTTCAGACAAGGAGGATGTATTTTAAGATTCCAGATGAAAAAGAAAACTTTCTATGTAACAAAGATGAGAAAGGAAGAATATAGGAGCAAGATCCTCAAAAGTCTGCCTTTATTTGCAACTCAAAAGACTGCATTTTTATTGCTCCTGACTGCGAAGTAAAAGATTAAACTAAACATAAAACATTAGTCTGAAGACTAAATTGCACCCTTCTTTTCTCTTTCTCTCTAGATGTTTTGTAGAACTTGCATAGAACAACCATGGTGCTTGAAGGCTATGCAGCCCTTTCCTTAGAATGGGCTCAAACTCCAGATGCAGGGGTTACTTATTTCTGTGTTTGGCAAACTCCTATGAGGTAGAAGACGTCATCTTGTTGGGTGTTATTAAATGGCTGTGTCTACATGCTGCCTATACACAAATAAAAAGTTGAATGACCTCTCAGATTCTGTGTTTACATAACATTAACATTCTGATTTAGTGAAATATTTTTGTGATCTACATATTATAAACACAAAAAATATTGATCAAATCCTTTCATGAAATCTCTATAGTCAAAGCTTTCTTGCTCCCAACAGAGCAGCTCTTCAGATGCTCCTTTTTGTTGATAGTTCACTTTGTGCATATGTTGACAAAATATAGAGCAACCAGACCATTGTACTCATCTGTTAGAGTATATTTTTCCAACCAAATTCCCAGTTTTACAGAGATGGCATGGTTTATTTATAAAAGCAGTGTAAATTGAATACAATATATATTTTTTTCTATTTATGTTACCTCTTGAGGAGGAACTAGAATTGCTTGCTCAGCATTCTGTCCATCATAGCCTCCAGGAGCATGCCTTGCATGCGGCCGTAATCATAGACTACGTAGCAATTAAAAAACAGTTCATAGGCAAATTGAATTTAAATAAAATATTTAAAAATAAAAAGAAAACAGTTTATAATTAAAGAGGTGGAAAACAACTTTGGAAAGGGTACCAGTGAAATTTCACAGGTTGAGGGAGCACAGTAATTATTAATGGGATAGCAGGTAACTGAAAATCAACTGGCATTTTGCTTTGACATATGATATATTTCCAAAGACTAAAAAGAAGAAAAGAAGGATAAGGAGGAGCAAAAGAAGGAGGCAGAAGAAAGGCTGAACTTAATTATCCACACTTTGGGCCTTTGTAAATGTCAGAACACATGCTTATTTTTATTCTTAAACTTCAACCTATTCTTTTATTGTTTAATATTACAAGTGAATTTAGAAAATACCAAATAGTTGCCCACAAACTCAGTCCACTACTTCCTCTCAATCAGAAGCAAGTAGCATTGATTATTAGTTGGTTAATTATATATAGGATTCTATTGATGCATCATATTAATTTTTCTTGTGTTTAAATATCATAAATTAAGAAAAATGTCTTTATACATTTATATTTATATATCTTCAGTTTCAAACTTTGCCCTGAGCCTCAGACAAATGTAACCAATTCTTGTTTTTTTTTAAGAGTTTATTTATTTACTCATGAGAGATAGAGAGAGAGGCAGAGACATAGGCAGAGAGAGAAGCAAGCTCCCTGTGGGGAGCCTGATTCAAGACTCTATCCCAGGACCTCGGGATCATGCCCTGAGTTGAAGGCAGCCGCTTAACCACTGAGCCATGCCGATATCCCTGTATCCAATTCTTTTATGTGAGTATATATTGTGAAATTCTACAAGTACTACAAATATTCCTTCATTCTCCCAAACCAATCACTCCTTCCCCTCCTAATATAACCAGCAATACAATACACAGCAGCTCTTAAGAAGGTACTTCGGTTGACTATTTTTGGGGATGGTATTTTGTGTGAGTGTATGTGTTGTGTGAATGTGTCTCTGTGTGTGTGCACGTGTGTGTATGTGTGTGTGTGTGTTTGGGAGGCTAATGGACTGATCAATGACCTCAGTGAGAAGAGAAAGTTTGCCAAGAGAGTTGTGGAGAGAAGGCTCCATTTTATTGGCTACAATTTTAATGCTGTGGGTTCATGTTCCAAAGCTGTTTAGCTGTATTTTTCCTTCACTGCTGCCCAGTGACTATGACCAAATACTCTGTGTATCTGCTTTTAAAGAAGAACCTACCCCCCACTCCATGCTATCTAAGGATGGCTCACCATTTTATTGTTCTAAAGTAAGTGCTTAAACCTCATTCTCTGCCAATACCTGAAATATCGCCACCACACATAATTTTGCATAGATTTCCCGCCTGTAAACCAATTTCCTGGCTCACAATGCCATCTGACACTTCAGACCTGTAATCACCTCCTTACTAATATATACAATTTTTAGGTCATTTTGTATGTTCTGGAATTTTGTTCCTTTAGTGAGGGTTGTGGTGGTAAACTCTTTCCTTTATTTTGGACTGGAACTATCTTTATTGTGTCTACCCTCCTGAGAGAATTTGAGTCGGTACAGACTTTTAGGATGTGAATGATTTTTCCTGAGCACTTTATCTCCTGGTTTCCACAGATGCTTTAAGATGCCGGTTGCTAGTCTGACAGTGGTTCCCTTATATGTTACTCTCACCATCTTTCTCTTTGTTTTGCACTTTTGGTATGTTGTCACTAGGTATAAGTATTTTTATTTATCTTTGTTAAAATTTGGCAAGCCTCCTGAATATGAGGATTGGTGAGTTTTTCTGATTCTGCAAAACTCTCTTCTATCTTTGAACTTTGCCTCCTGCAAATTATTTCTCTCTCTAGCAACTTTCCTTAGCTTACACAAGGGCTTTCTGTGCCCATCATCTGTGCTTTTTGAACTGTTTTCATATTTTTCATCTCTTTGGTCTGCTTTTAAATATGCGTGGCCCTCTATCACTTCCTTACTAATATATACAATTTTTAGGTCATTTTATATCATGTATCCAAACTTTGTTCCTTAAACTATACTTCATGTTGAATATTGAATTTATACTTTAATTACAAAATGGACTCAGTCACTATGACTTTTGAAAAACGTAGCATCATTTTCAAACTCTGCTTCTTGTCATAATTCAGAATTGTTTTATTTCTGAAAAATCACACTCCAAATTCTTATTCTGCCCACAGCTTTATATTATTCTAAACTCAGATCCTTTACTTTGTACACATCCTTCAGCCTCACAGAAGCTGTCTTACCTTTGTCCACATTTAGCATTTCTCACCAGTATAATTAAAACAAGCCCCCGTCATGATTCACTCAATTCTGATCCTTCTCCCTTACTATAGCTAGAATATTTCTATAACAAAAATGTGATTGTCATTCCCTACTCAATTTTTTTATTTAATAGGTCCCCATTACTTCTTCATGAAATGCAAGAAAGCCCATAAGAATCTAAAACTGGACTGCATATCCAGCTAATCTTGTCCATGTGCTCCATAATGCTCCAAGTCTATACACACTGAATGATTTGTCATTACCCATATCCACCACTATTTTTCCATGTTGTTATGTCCTTTCATGTTAAATATTCTATGAAATACCCTCCCCAAATAGTCACAGCTCACCATACACATGCATACACATGTACACACATACTTTCCTTTCTTAATTCCTAGTTATCATTTTAAGAATCCACTGAAGTGTCTCTTCCAACTGGGAAGTCAACCACACCTCCCAGGGTGAATCAAGAGTCATTTCTTTGTGCTACACACCATTCCATTTATACTTCTAGCCTATAATTTGTACATAATCTTCTGTACTTATTTTTCTCCCACTAGATTGCTGGTGTCTTATCAGTACAGTGTCTTTTGATCTTCATATCTTTGGTACTGAGTGGAGTGTCTTCCATGTTGTTGGCATTAAAAGGAAAAAGTCAGATAGATATATAAAAAGGCTGTCCTTCTTACCCCTCAAACTGCCAACACCGTGCTTATTCCCGAGACCCTATCTCCCTCCTCTCCTCTATAGCATGTGGTTGGTATCTTTATTAACTAACTCTAGTTTGTCAGAAGGGAAAATGAAGCAAGTATATCTCAAATAAAGGTACTTGTTCAGTACCCTGAGCTTCTTAAGTCTAGGAACTTTTCAAAAAAGTTTGTGTCATTATCAGGAGATATATACTGAACATCTCTGTGTAAATTTGACTCTAGGATTCCTCATCCACTTGCAGTCCACCATACTCATTCTACACTCCAAAGCTTATCAGCATGTAAGCAGATTCCATTCCATTATCAGCAGTAGGTGTTAGCAAGTATATTCAATCAAGCTCCATCAGATACTTTTAATTTAACTGTAAAATATATGCTCTTCCTTAGCTTAAGAAAGCAGTTTGATTAGCTTGATTTTACTTTTGCATCTTCTGTTCATGACATGTTCAAGGAAGAAAGAATACTGACCCAATGATGCCAAACAAGTAACTGTAGCCATGTCTTTTGCAAGTGGCCATTTGAACTACAGACAACTAAATACGAAATGCATGACAGAAAAGCATCTTTCCAAATAAAAGCACTAGGCGTGTAATACCTTGAACAAGAAATGCCACAAGCCCAAGGATTAATTCAATTAGCATTACATAAATGTTCTGTGAAAACTGAATTACCTCCCATCTCACAGTTTGAGATAACATCCTGTCATCCATCATCGTGGGGAAAATCATGGGTTCCCCAGCCCAATTCACATTGAGGTAATTATGCTAGCTAATAAGAAATGTCAAGGAGTAAATATATTCCACAACACTAATTTTATACATATTTTAAGCCTGATACTTAAACCTGTTACAGCCTCATCCAGAAGGAAAGAAAAAAGACAATGAAGAAAAGACAAGCAAAAAATCTATGCAGATTCTTAAATTTTCTCAATTCTTAATCTATAATTTTATGATTCTGTGGATTTCTCCTATAGCTACAATCTTTGGGAAAATTGCAAGAAGGAGCTACTAGCATTCACTTGTTCTTTAGGAAAGATTAAATTCGAAAATCCCCATTAGCTGTAAAAGGGATGGTGATGGAGTCAAGGAACAAAAATCTTCTCTCATTCCATTAAAATTAAATTTCTTCTTTTGCTACTTTTGGTCATGGAAGTCTTTGACTTGTTTCTCTCCACTCCCACACTGGCTATCTCTCTTCTCATTCACTCTATGTCCCATGGCCTGATCATCATAGCCCAGCTAGCAAAGAGCACAATGGAGGTACCACCCACTGGTATACCAGAAAACACCTATGTGATGTCCTGGGCACTAGAGTCAGCCAAGTACCAGTGAAACGTATTATTTTCAAGATACGTCTCTGTGATGAGACAGAGCAGCAAATAAAGTATATTATCTACTAACCTTCTACATTTTATTTATTAGACTTTAAAAATTATTGAGAGCATTAACAGTATTTCCTTAAGAAAACTCTTGATAACAATCAGGAAAAAAAAAACAGTGAAAAAATACAGGAATAATCACAATTGGGATTGTTTTCAGCCACCATAGTATCATTTTCAGTGTGTTTCATGTTGTTCTCAAGTACCATGTCCATTAAAAATAATCTGAAAACAGAATTAATGTCACATAATTCACCTTTTCATGATGTTTTATAATTTCAAAGATTCTAAAAATTGAAATTAGCAAATCAGCAAAAAGCTTTTATGTAAGATGTTATTATGTAAGCTCTTATTTTTAAGAAATGAAAGAAATGGAAATCTGCATCCATGAACATATTCTAATTAAATGATAATAAATACTGTTATTAGTTGTAAAAATATACTTTCAGTTTTCAGGGGCTCGGTGAACAGGTACAAAATTGAAAGCATATTTAGCCCAACTAAAACAAGACTATGCTTTTCCAAGATAAGTATGTTTTACAGATTTTAGAAACTAAAATGAACTTAAATTAGTTATTTTTAATTAATTTAAATTCTGCACATTACTCGAATGGATATGTCTACTATGCAAGTTTAAATAAATTGATCTAAACAAAATAGATATCCCCCTCCCACTTACTATGACACTAAATACTGAGTTTGAATGATTCTTTTTAACTGAAAGAGAAATTACACTGGTGTCACATAGGTACTCAGAGTAATAAGCCCTGACATTAAAATGTACTGTGATTTTTCATACTGGAAGAAGGATGTTCTGTGTTTATAGGTGGCAAATTCTAGTGATTCTTCTCATAACTTAGCACACAAAATTCATTCATCAGTTCTTTAGGGAACAAATTTTCTCCTCTGTGTCCAAATGTAATAGCCCTGAATAGAAAACTGATGAAATAAAACTGTTTTATCCTACAGCCAATAGAGACTTCCAGTAGGTATGTAGCTGGTTCTGCTACTGTAGGAAAAAACACACAATTGAGGTATTTTCAGTAATTGGGAACCTAGTTCATTTTTAATGATCTTCAAAGTAGAAAACTCCAATGAAAACTACCAAGATATTAGTCCTTTTTTAAAATGTAGAACTTACTATGTCATTCCACAGTTTAACTACAGCCACACACGTTAAGTTCTCAGTATTACTAGCTCAAGAAGTACATTAAAATGTGTTTCAGGCATTTAGAAAACAATGCAATATTTTATTACAAAAAATCTAAAAGGTTTCATCATCACCATCATTATTTCACCTCCCATGAGACATTCCAGTCAGCTTTTTGTCCTCATCCTTCTATAAAGACTCCTCTCAATAAGGTCGCCAGTAGCTTCCTGGGCCCCCACGGTAATTAATGGTGGGCTCTCACCTGCCTGCCACACTCAACAGCATGAGTACACAGTATCCATCCTTCCTTTAATCACTTTCCAACTTGGCCTCCCATTATCCCAGATGCCACACTGTCCAGCTCTCCTGCTCATTCTCCATTTATGGTTTCTCTTCAACTCTTGTTTTTCTCATATTACTTCCAGGTGTACAACATAATGATTTAATATTTGTATATATGTGAAATGATCACCACAAGTCTACCTAACACTCATCACCCTACATAGTTACAGAGTAATTTTCCTTATGATGAGGACTTCTAAGCTTTACTCTCTTAGCAACTTTTAATATATAATATGGTATTATTATTATTAACTATAGTTGTCATGCTATACTTCACATTCCCATGGCTTATTTATTTTATAACTGGAAGTTTGTACCTTTTGACCCCCTCTCCTCCATTTTCCCACCCCTACATCCTGCCTCTGGCAAGCATCAATCTGTCCTATCTTTAAGCTTGTTTTCTTTATCATTGTTCTTGTTTTTTAATGTTCCACATATAAGTGAGATCATACCGTATTTATCTTTCTCTGTCTATTTCACTTAGCATAGCACCCTCAAGATTCATCCATGTTGCTGCAAATGCAAGATTTCATTCTTATTTATGGCTGAATAATATTCCATTTGTGTACATATATATATATGTTTGTTTGTGTGTGTGTGTGTGTGTTTAAAACATTTTCTTTATGTACTCATCTGTCAGTGGATGAAGCTTTTTCCAGTCTTGGCTACTGTAAGTAATGCTGCAAAGAACATGGGGGTGCATATATCTTTTCAAGTTAGTGTTTTTGTATTCTTTGGATGAATACCCAGGTGTAGAACTGCTGGATCATATGGTAGTTCTATTTTTATTATTTTGAGGAACCCCCATACTGTTTTTCATAATGGCTGTGCCAATTTACATTCCCACCAACAGCACAACATTTCCTTTTCTCCACATCCTTGCCAACACTTGTTTTTTATATAATAGCCATTCTAACAGGTATGAGGTAGTATCTCACTGTGGCTTTTTCTTTGATTTCCTTGATGACTACTGATGTTGAGCATCTTTTCATGTACCTGTTGACCATCTGTAAGTGTTCTTTGGAAAAATGTCTATTTGGATCTGCTGCCCATCGTTTTAAATGTGTTGTTTATTTTCTGCTATTGCGTTGTACAAGTTCTTTATAAATTATGGACATTAGCTCTTTATCAAATACATGATTTGCAAATATTTCCTTCAATTCAGTAGGTTACTTTTTCATTTTGTTGATGGTTTCCTTTGCTATGCAGATTTTTTTTGTTTGATGTAGTCCCACTTGATTTTTTTTATTTTTTTTTAAATATTTTATTTATTTATTCATGAGAAACACAGAGAGAGAGAGGCAGAGACAGAGGCAGAGGGAGAAGCAGGCTCCATGCAGGGAGCCCGATAAGGGACTCGATCCTGGGTCTCCAGGATCATGTCCTGAGCTGAAGGTGGCACTAAACCACTGAGCTACCCAGGCTGCCCACCACTTGTTTATTTTTGCTATTATTGCCTTTGTTTTTGGTGTTGAATCTAATATATATATATATTAGATTAGATTATATCTATATATACTATATAGATATATAATATATAATTATATTATATAATATATATATTGCCAATATTGCCTTTGTTTTTGGTATTGAATCTAATATATATATATTAGATTAGATTATATATATAATATATATAATATATAATTATTATATTATATAATATATATATATATTGCCAACACCAATACCAAGGAGCTTACCACCTATGTTTTCTTCCTACATTCAAGTCTTTAATCCATTTTGAGTTAATTTTTGTGTATGGTGTAAAGAAGTGGTCCAGTTTCATTCTTTTGCATGTGGCTGTCCAGTTTTCCAAACACCATTTATTGAAGAGGTCTCCTGAACTCTTTAACTTTTTGGTGTTGTAGTAGCTCATAGCTCTCTACTTGGACCTCTTTTTTCTCAACATTCACTCTTTTGTGATCCCACCTAATGCAATGGTTTTAAATGTCCTCTCTACGTTGAGAACTCCTAAATGTATATCTCTAGCTCAAAAATCTTTACTGAAGACTAAGCCCATGCCTGCACTACCTTCTTCATGTCTAACAGACATCTCAGAAAAGAGTGTCCTGAGACTGAGTCCTGACCCTCAGTCTTTTCTATTGCAGTTAGTGAGGATTCTATTCTTCTAGTTTTTAGGAGACACGTCCATTTTTCTTCTTCTCACTCACCTATCCCATCTGTCCACACATTTACTCTGTTGGTTCTACCTTCCAATTATACTCACAACCCAACTTCTTTTCACCCCCTTCTCCATCTTGTCCAAGTTCTCTCATGGTTCACTCAAGTCATCAGGTTAATTTCCAAACTGATGTCCACTTGTATTCTTGCCACCCTCTCTTAGCTCTGCTTTCAACACCACAGTCAACATACATTGGATCATGTCCCCTTTCCAAGCAAAACCTTCCATTTTTTCTCACTTCATTCACAGGAAAAGCCAACATCATTATGATGATCTGCAAATCATATCTGATCTGCATTTCTCACCACACCTCAACCCAAGTTATAAACATCTTTTCTATTACTTATCTCTGAACAGACTTCTATCCTACTCCAATCATCTCCAATCCACGGCTGATTTTAATATACTTTTGCTACAAGTACAAACACAAGAAAATGGTTCTTCTGAATGCATCTGATGGAGGAGAGGTACCCAAAGGTTCTTTAATTTTGCACAATGTTCTTTTAATCTGGAGTGATATTCTGTATTCGTCTTTACCTAATTTTACCCCAGCATGGTTTTCTGTAAGCACTGTGACAACTTCCCAAGGGCACCTTGAATTTGAGGTCTATCCACTCAGGTGATATCGTCTCCCTTTGGGGACTTCGGTACTTTGTTTTTACCAGCTGACCACACCAATAACTGAGGCCAAAGTACATCAAGAGCGGATGAGTGAAACAGAAAGTGAAAGGAGATGACAAAACCCCCAATGAACAACTGGGTGCTTAGAACCTGACATATGATATTTGTTGTATGAGATAATAAATTTAGCTCTGAACTCCTTGATATTTGTAAATTTGACTAAACAGTTCTCATTATTTGACTGTAGAAGACACATGCATACTTCAGCCCCCTTTTCTGATACTTAGCAACTGTTTTACATACAATATAAAATAACAATTATCGTAACAAGGATTGATGAGATTTATCGTTGTGTTTATTCCAAGACTATGGAGCATATTGCTAAACACAACTGGAGACAAATATCATTAGTATCACGACAGTACTTTTTCTTGAGCAAGAGTATTTTTTACAACATGGACTCTGTAAATATGATAACTGACAGGTTCTTGTATCAGCTTTGGTTGTAGTAAACCTTAAATACAAATGTGTGGATCATTTCCAATAAATATAATGTCACTCAGGCATGCTAACTCTTCAGAAAGTATTTTCTCTTCTCTGCCCTAGTGCAAAGTTCTAAGCATAACCTTCAGTTGAATGCCTTACTCACTGGTGGAAATCCTTGCTCTCCTACATTATTTTTTTTTAAGATTTTATTTAAAATCTTTTTATTTATCTCTATTTTATTTATCCATGAGAGACACACAGAGAGAGGCAGAGATATAGGAAGAGAGAGAAGCAGGATCCCTGCAGGGAAACCAGTGTGGGACTTGATCCCAGGACCCCGGGATCACGACCTGAGCCAAAGGCAGACACTCAACCACTGAGCCACCCAGGTACCACTCTCCTACATTATTTTTTATACTTACTTGTATTTACTTCGTCTTGTCATGTTGCTTATATTTTGTGAATTCCCTTAAAAGTTTTTGTAAAATATTAAAAACAAAGAAATATGTAGAGTCATGGGATAAGAGAAATGATTAAAACATTTTAAACAGGTATCAATTATACATAAGACCTTTTTTTTTCAGATTTCTATAGTATCATCTTGATCTCAACTCTTCCTTCATCAATGTTAATCACTCAATAAATGCAGTTTCAGCTAATAAAGAGATACCTAGCAATCTAATTTTATTTAATGTCACATTTAGTTGCTATAAAAGTTATTTTTCAAGATTATTTATTTATGTATTTATTTAGAGAGTTCATGAACATGTGAGGTGGGGTGGGCAGCAGAAGGCAAGAGAATTTCAAGCAGAGTCTGTTCTGGGCCAGGAGGCCTATGTGGGGCTCAATCCCACGATCCCAAGATCAAGACCTGAGCCAAAATCAAGAGGTGGATGCTTAACTGACTGAGCTGCCCAGGCTCCCCACCATAAAAGATATTTTAAATTTGAGAGTCAAAATAAGTTTTATGGGATACTGCTCCCCACACACTAAAAATTAAGTTTGGATAAGCCATATCCGTCTTCTTTAATTCACAAAATCATGCCACAGAATAGATCCTATCATCAAGGAAGTTTTATTTTGGGGGCACCTGGATGGCTCAGTCAGTTAAGTGTCTGCCTTCAGCTCAGATCATGACCTCAGAGTTCTGGGATCAAGCTCCATGTTGGGCTCCCTGCTCAGTGAGGAGTCTGCTTCTCCCTCTCCTTCCACTCCTGGCCACTGCTTGTGCTCCCACTCACTCTATCAAATAAATAAAATCTTTTTTTGTTTAAAAAAAAAGTTTTACTTCATCTAATTGAAAGGTTTTACCTCTCCAATTTTAAATGTGAGTCAAAGGGAAAAGAAGCTCCAATATCAATGCTAGTTATTGGTTATTAAGATGAGAGAAATCTGCTTTCCATTTCATTATTTATGTCAATTAACAATCTGGGCCTCAGTTTCCTTATTAATTATGCAAAGTTTTAAACTAGAAGATGTCTAAGATTTTTAAATCCTATCTGAAGTTAGAGAACCAATGCAAAGGAGAACAAAATATTAATATTCTTGCTTCAACATACGTTTTCAAGGAAATTTTAGTTTTCAAAGTCAATTATTAAAAGTTCCATTCTTAAATTTTCCTGTTAGAAAAAAGCCAAGTGTCTATTCATCAGGTATAAAATTAATTTGCATAACTTCTATGGATGTCAGAAATCAGTTCTTTACAGAAAAGGTGGGGTACTATAATTATTTATTTCATGTTTTAAGAGTCATCTCATTAAACCATTACAAAGTCATAGAAGAGACTTTGAATTTTTGAAAACTCTCCTCCCTCTATAATGGAAAACATTTTCTTATTTTTTGTGATGGCAGGATGAACAATTTTTATTACATATTTATTTTTATATCATGTATCTATACATCCAATTTAAATAACATCTTTAAAATTATAAAAATACATGGCTATGTGGAAGTCTGTATCATTGGTTATTTCTCACATAGAAATGATATTTATTTATCATATTTAACTGAAATACTTAACATATTTAAATTTAAATATTTAACATATTTAACTGAAAACCTATACTGGTAATTTAAGTAGTTTGCAATTTATTTTGAAATCGCCCTTTCTCCTGTTAACTGAAGGATGGTACAGCATATATCATTGAAACATCCACCAAATAGAACCAGATATTTCATTTCACCTCCCCAAATAAGAAGCATACTAGATTTAAAGAAAGGAGAATAGTATCTAGTCCTCTGTGCAGTCAGGCTTTCCATCTCAACGTACTAAGTCATCTCCTTTCTGGAATCTACGAAGTCCCTGAACCTTTTCTTCCTCTTGGACTTCTGTGAAGCCTGCCCCACAGACAGTTTCAGGGCTGCCATGGCACCTTGCGGCAGTGGCAGGTGGTGCTGCCAGGAGCCAGGGCTGCTGGGGTGGGGTCCCAACCTCCCTAGAGTAGCCCCCATTGGAAGCTAGTTGGGTCTGTGTATCTGATAACCTCATAACTCCATCTGCCTTTGTTGGTTTGTCTCCACTTGCATAGCAGAGTTGTGACAATCACGAGGTAGGAGTCCTGAGCAAATACTGGCCATTGAACTTCTGATCCCCCCACCCCAGGACCTACACAACTGAGGACACCAGAATCAGGAGTAGGTCAGCCCTGTGATTTCTAAGTTGTGCTCATGGAGAGTCCAGGCCTCTCTGCCCTTTGAGACTCCATGCATGAAATACTTTGTCATAAATCTAACAGCTTTTCATTTATAATTTAGCCATGGCTCATCATCTACCTCAGAGGAATGGTATGGATGTTAATGAGATTGGGTCCCAAGGATGCCGCAATCTTCTTGAGAGACAGTCCTTAACAGTGCACTAAATATTGGAATGGTCCCCTGAGTTTTCACTTTCAGATAACACACACACACACACAAAGTTCTAATAGCTTAAAAATTGGAAGGCACTAAACCATACTCTAAAAGTCTTTTATCCTTCTCTTTTCAAGTTAATACTCTACAGATACTTTTTGGAAAATTTAATTATGTGGCATTGATATTAACTTTGTATTTTTCTTATGTTTTTAGTTACATACTCATTTACACAATCTATAAATGCTTTGTGAGCCCCCACTCTATGTTAGCACCATCCTCCACCTGATATCCAGAAAGAAGGGGAGCGATCCAACTCTAGTATTTGGGAGATACTGTGTAAACGGTACATGCTAATGATACCTTTTCTCACGCATAACTCTTGCATTTTTATTTGCATTTGCTCATTACTTCCTTGAGCAAAATCAGTAATTCAGTCACTGTTTTAAAGGTTGTGCCGAAAAGGTTCTATCACAGAAAATGCTTGAAAGATGATGAAATGTCCAACTTTGAATGTTACTTTAAAACTGCTTTGTACACATTTACCCAAGTCCCAACTTTATTCCAAATAAATATAAACAGGAACATGTGAAGCAAACTCAGAGCATTAATGGAGCAAACAAACTCAATACCATAGAAATGAGTGGCTGAGGCCTGCTGGAAGTATTGGATTTCCTGAAGGAGCACAGAGCTGCTGCATGAACAATGGAACATCTGTTATTTACAACAGGTTTGCAAGCAGAGCTTATGTGAGCTCATCACATAGGTTTACCAACACAACCACGTTGTTCAGAGAGGAGCCACATAACAGCGTATTTGTCTCCCTCATTTCAAGTGTCTTCTGTTGGTGTGCGCGAGCTCAGGGTAGGAATCAAACACTAATAAAGCAACTGTTGGTTCTTTTTTTTTTTTTCTTTTCTCCTTTCTTTCTTTCTTTCTTTTTTTTTTTTTTTTTTTTTTTTTGAGAAAAGCTAGCAAGGAAAAGTGAAAGTGCTTTGGGATATAATGCAAGTCAGAACAAATGCAAGGACAGTTCCAATGTCCCATTTCCACATCCACCCTCCCACTCGCTGGTACCGCCAGTTTAATGATTCTGTCTAGGTCGGGAAATTGTACAGATAATGATGCTGCAAATTCTCAGTGATGAAAGCTTGACTCAACTTAAATGATGTTTGGAATTATTTGGTCTCACCCTATGATTTTTAATGATTCACAGAAAACGCAAAATAGCTGCTGTTAAATCCTCTTTTAGGAAATTAAGCCTTTGAACTTCACCAGATGTTCATGTATGGTGAAAAGTTTATGCCTCCAGTGTAGACTTACTTATGAAAATGGCTCATAAAGTTTGGTAAATCTAACACCATCTGAAGATAATTAGCTCATTTGCAAACAAGTAGGTCCATTATATAGAAGGATGGACTGAGACAGGCATTGGCAAGGTAAATTTAAATAACATTCTGAAAGGCTAGGAAAAAAAAAAAAACACAGACAACAATCTCTTTGACATGGGCCATGGAAACATTTTTCTAGATACATCTCCTTAGGCAAAGGAAACAAAAGCAAAAATAAAGTCTTGAGACTACACCAAAATAAAAAGCTTTTTGCACGTGAAGGAAATCATCAATGAAACGAAAAGGCAACCTACTGAATGGGAGAAGATATTTGTAAATGATGTGTCTAATAAGGGGTTAATTTCTAAATGTATAGATGTATGCACCTTAACACCAAAAAACCCCAAATTATCCAATTAAAATGGGGAGAGAACCTGAACAGACATTTTTAAAAGAAGACAAACAGATGGCCAGCAAGAACATGAAAAGATGGTCAACATCACTGATCATCAGGGAAGTGCAAATCAAAACCATAATGAGAGATCACCTCACCCCAGTCAGAATGGCTAAGATCCAGAAGACAAATGTTGGCAAGGAGGTGGAGAAAGGGGAACCCTTGTGCACTGCTGGTGGGAATGAAAACAGGTACAGTCATTATGGAAAACAGTAGGGAGGGTCCTCCAAGAATTAAAAGTAGAAAAGGGTATTTGCCAAATATAATGAAAATACTAATTGAGAAAGACACAGGTACTCCTACCTTTATTGCAGCATTATTCACAATAGCCAAGATTTGGAGGCAGCGTAAGTGTCCATCAACAGATAAATGGATAAAGAAGATGAATCATATATATGTAATATTCCATTATATAAGACAAAGACAAATACCAAATGGTTTCACTTATAAGTGGAATCTAAAAAACAAGACAAGAGACAAAGCAGAAACAGACCCATAAACACAGGGAACAAACTGGAATTTGCCAGATAGGGTGGGAAGATGAACAAAATGGGAGAAGGGGAGTGGGAACTTCAGGCTTCTGGTTCTGGAATTAGTCACAGGGATAAAAGGTACAGCACAGGGAATAGAGTCAGTGGTATTATAATAGCTTGTCTGGTGACTGGTGGTAGCTACACTTGTGGTGAGCAGAGCATAACATAGAGACTTGTTGAGTCACTAAGTTGTACACCTGAAACTACTAATATACCATTGTGCGTCAACGATACTTTGATTTAAAAACATCTGATTTAAAAAAATAAAAATAAAAAAAATAAAAACATCTGATTTGTTTCTTAATTTCCACAAATGCATGAGATCATATGATAACTGTCTTTCTCTGACTGACTTATTTCGCTTAGCATTATACCCTCTAGTTCCATCCACATCATTGCAAATGGCAAGATTTCACTTTGCCTCTGAAACTAATAACACATTATGTAAATTAATTGAATTTAAATTTTAAAAAATCTGAAATGCACCTAAAGAGAATGGTCACAGTGACTGGAAAAATAACCATACCCTTAGCAATATTCTCTGACACATACATTCATACATGCACTCATGCTCAAAGGAACATAGGAAGGATCAGAATCCCATTTTTTCTGTCATTCTCCAATCAGTGTGAGTGAACATGAGGTAAGGGATTTGAGTTCTCTAACAAAGACATCTCTTTGGATCTGCTTTCCCATGTAAAATAAGAGTGGTGATATCTTTCTTGTGAGGCTGTTACACGTGTTAAATGAGCTACTGTGTAAAAAATGCCCACCATCATTCTTGGCCCAGAGCAGGTACTTGCAACGGTGACGCTAACTTTCCCATTCTGCTGTTGTTGGGGGTAGTCCCTAAGACCATGCTCTCTAGGTACGTTTTAGAATCTTATGTACATTCATCTTTTGATGCTTGTCTCAGGCCATCCTTCTATACAATGAATTCACCTTTAGCAAACCTTCTGACTATCTTCAGATAGTCTTAGATTTACAAAGAAAAAAATCCATAAATGTCAAACAACTAATGACCAATAATTATATGAAAAATGTGCACAAACTCTTCAATAATCTAAAAAGAGAAGTTAGCAGGATATAATAGTTCCTGTCCAAGAGACAATCATATGCCTAAAAGGATATACACCAAAATATTAATGGTGTTCATTACGGTGTGCTGGGAAATATTTTGGATTGCTTTCCTATACTTTTCTGTGCTTTATCTTCTCAAAAGATATAAATGATTTTTATAATAAAAGGAAAAAAATACCCTATGTCTCCTTTTAGAGTAAAACTACACTGAAAATATTGACCTCCTAAGTTTGTAAAAGAATGAAAATCAAGACTGTGAAGCCCCAAACACAGGGCCCAGTGGACATTTGGACAACGTAAGCTCTCCCGCTTCTCATTCTTAAGACTCCAGGATCCCTGGCCATGCATTTATCATTGAACATGCTTGAGTCTCCTAACCAGCTGTGAGTCATCATTAAATAAGTCATCCAGTTCTTTCTCCAATATGTCCAGTGTCCTGAGACCTTCCCAAATAACTTGCTAACACCTAAGGTTTATTAATATATCTATTATACTTTCAATCTAATAATATCTTTCACATATTTGCACAGCCCTTTACCTTTCAGAAATAACATGACATGCATTTTCTTAGAAGGTAAGCTCTGGTTTAGGACTTACCCACAACATCTAGTGTAGGACACAGAATGGAGCAAAGGCTCAGTACAGAGACAGGGCGTGAAAACATCATTCTCATTCAACTACAGTTAGGTCGGCCTTACTCCTACTACAATTTTGTAGAAAAGTAAACAGATGGCCAGAGAGGACACTGGGACACTCGCTTATATTTCATGTAACCCTTAAGTGAAATGGAAATTATTGCCTTTTTAAAAACTATGGTTCTCTTATATTATTCTTTGTCTCATTACTTGAATAAGCTCTACTTTCTTATGTCCACTGGCAGTGAAATCAGAGCAGTAGCCCCACCAGTATATTCCCTCCGCCATGAGCTCACTGAAGTCTAGCAGTGGACGTTGTCATAACATTTTCTATGGAAAACCCTCTCCAACGTCACTGCTGACCTGCTCATCACGGACTGTCATCCCCACACTCCCTGACCAGTGTCTGACACCTTTCGCCCCACCCCACTCCCATCGGCCCCTTCCTGCCCCTGCCTTTCATACCTCCCTTCTCTTCCACTGGCACACCTTCCCATGGAGAGGCATCTGTCCCACAATGTCTAGACAGTCACTTCTAGCCCAGCAATGCTGACAGTAGCCACGCATCCACGTCTGACCTCAAAGACACCTAAAACCCTAGCCTCAAATGTTCCCTCCCCTTTTACTGTCATTGCTGCTGCCGCAAGGGCTATCCTGTCTGCGGGAGATGCCCACGGCCCATTAGGAGGCTTCCCTCTCCTGCTCCTCCTGTTTCTTCTTCTCCTGCTTCTCACTTGTTAGCTTAGTATAGTTCTCAGAGCAAATGTTTTAACAGATTTAGGGGAAAATATATGCAGAGAGCCCACACCATCCCCCATCTGGTAGCCCGCGGTGTGGCTTGCCCCCAGGACCCCAGCCTCCTCCACCCTGGGCAGGTGGAGACCACACAGGATGAGTGTGGTGACTCTGCCACTCCTCACCAGAGGTGCTGCTCCTGTTCTCTTAGGGTGGGGACTTAGAGTCCTTTGGCCACGCTGGGGAAAGGGACCTGTGAGCACAAGATCGCTGTGTTTGTTAACTAAACACCACCACTGAAGGAGAGCACGGGGCGGAACCTGGTCATGCAGGTGCACCTGTTGGGGCATCACGAAGGGTGTCAGAGGCAAGGACGCAGCACATGTCCCACATTGGTGCCAGCCCCTCAAGCTCTGAGCAGAGGCTAGTAACCATCATCCCAAGAGGGCCTATGTCCTCGTGATGGGAGATGATACCAACCTGCCATTTTATTTTCACTTCCAGTTTCGGCACATAGCTCAGGATCTAACCGGGCTTCCTGCCGCTGCTGGCTCCTTAGACCTGGCATGCACAGTGGGAAGATTCAGATGCAAAGAACAAAAGCCAAGAGCCTGAGAAGAGTCCTTGTCTCCATTCTCTGCCATCCCACTCCCCTGCCCTGCAGTCTGAATGTGACCCACAAAACAAGAGGGAGTGTCACTTTCCTTTTCTAAAATCTGCATTATAGCAAATTCTCTTCTCAGCAGCAGGAGTGTGCTATCGATCATCTCACGCATGTAATCATCCCACCTTCATTTTCTATCTCATCCCTGGGCACATCTGATTCTTCACAGTGTGCTTTCCTAACCAGAAGGAAAGGTTTTTCCATGCTGTGTCCTCTGAACTGTATGCCCTTCTTTCCACTTCATTTCTATTGAAATCGTCAGCATTTATGCACACATTTTTTTGTTTTGTTTTGTTTTTTCAAAGAGCCTTTACACAGTCCATTCTGCACATCATACAACATGACAGGCCCTGTGCCTGCCCTCAAGGGGCTCAACCCCAGATGGGGAGAGACTGCCAGTGAGAATGATCACATTCCTACAACTTGTGCTATAATGTACGCATGCATGAATAACACAGAGAACAAGCAAAAACTGCTTCCAATATGACTATAAAACAAGATGTTGAGAAATATGGAGAGTGAAGGGCTTTCCTGACTCAGACAGAGACCATGGATGAATTCAGGATGGCAAGACTGGAAGGCCAAGCAAGCAGTGGGAGAAAATGCTGTCAAAGTAGTTTCATCTTGCTGCCTCTTCTACCCCTCCAGCTACTTGGAAATAAGGTTCTGGTGGAAGCTTGGAGCTCAGCAGTGACTACCTCTCATGGGTGGAGAAGGAGGAAGACAACAGGGAACCAGGAGGTGTGATGGATTTTGCTACCAAGTGTGGAGGCCAGCCCGAGGGAGGCTGGTTAGAGGTCCTCTGCTGCGTGCATGCAAAGGAGCCTCCAAGGGCTAGGCAGCTGGGATGGAGAGACATTTCTACAGTTTGTTTTAAAGGTCCAATCCAAATATTACATTTCACATTAAACTTTTCCTTCCAGAAGAAAAATGGCATTCCGTGCACCATTTCCAAGGCAATGTGCTTCTGTGCTGTGGCGTGCCCAGCACACCACCAATAAACTGGTGTGAGCTCTCTGCACTGGTGTACAGACTCCTGCGTCTCCACAGCACTCATGGCACCTGCTCACAAACAGCACTATCACCCAGCAGACGCCTGCTGAATAAATGTGATTAGAGTTGTTCTAATGGCTTTTGGAGCAGGGGGATAAATCTTTAGGTATCTGCTAGAAATGCTAAAAGTGTCTTCATCATATTGCATTATAACTTCTTCATCCTTTGTCTCTATCTCAGGAATCTCTAGAAATGTGGAAATGCATCATTAATCACACTGAAGTCCTAAAATAAGTGTTGACCACAGCATTCTGCCCAAGCTGAAAAGGATTTTCAAAGTTAAAATACTACTAAGGGGACATTTCTCAAACTGAACAAAGGCTCCAACAATTTGAACAATCACATTGTATATGTACACAGAGTCCTTACCGTCCTTCTCCCTCAAGCGCTAACCTTCTATGACCTGTGGTCTAACCCAAACAATCTGTCTAGAGTGTCATATGTTTAACAAAAGCATCGTCCTAAACAGACGGTTCATGTACAAGCTGGAGACAGCCACATGGTCACTGAGAGATGATACACAGGTGCAGCAGCAGTGGCCAGCAAGAAAGTTCCATGTCCTAACTGGTTACATAAGCCAGAGACCACTGAAAAGACAAATCTCTGAAAGCAAGCAATGCCTCTGCCCTGGAAAATGACACTGACAGCTGCCAAGAGGGAGGCCAGACACCCTGAGGGAAGCAAACACGAGGAGCACAGGAGCAAGTACACATCTTTGAGGCTTCTTGTCTGGATGTGTATTCATAAATCCTTAAATATACTTTCCAAGAGGGCCCTGGTTGGCTTTTTGTCCACTATCACAATTTTTGCTGGTGAAAATATAACCACTCACTGTGCACTACACAGAAGGGGGCATTTCGGTCACCCCTCTGTCTTTAGCATCAATCTTTCTAGGCAAACCCCCCATAGTTTGGAAGGTAAAGTAGCATAATGTTGAATTTCACATTAGGAAATGTTCGTGAATGGAAAGCACGTGTACCAAGGAAATGCCCTTGTGGCCCTGGAATAAACAGTTGATTTTAGAAAAAATAAAGCACATGAACTGTTATTCTTTAGGCATTAATTGCTTTACCAAACTCATTTGGCCTCGTCTGAACAACACAAATATTTCTTAATTAACATTTTTGTCTCATGAAATAGTTTATCTAATACCAGGTGGGCATGAGATATGCTGAGTGCTCTGTGTCAGGAAAGAAATGATTTTACTGCCCTTTGTCTGATTTCTTGATCTTCTTGGCCACTGCCACTTAGTCTCCATCTCCAGCCTTTTAAAAAGGTGTATTTTCACAGGATCTCCCAGTTTCTATTTCCACTCATGTCATCCTTCCACTCCCCAACCCCACCTCCCAGATCATCACATCCATTTGCGTGGCTTTGAATGTCCTGTCATGTTGTCCTCTCCATGTTACTCACCCATGGGCTCTGCCTGTCCAGCCCCATCCCACCTGTCACCTGCCCTCCTGTGTCTCACCTGGCCTCACCTAACGCTGCTCTGGCTCCACATCCCAGGAGATGGAGATTCCCACACTCTCTGCCTTCTCCACCTGGATGTGCCCATACACCTTACTCCCCACACCAAATGACTCTTATTGATTAACAGGATGATGTACAACAGAGCCTCTGAGCCCTAGTTTTGGGACAAATGCAGTCACGATCTCATTTCATCCTCACCAATACCAAGAAGTAGTTTCCATTCCCTTCTTACAAAGAATATGAGGTTCGCGGAGACAAGTGGTTTCCAAGGTCACACAATAGTGAGTAGGGAGCAAGGACTGCACCTACCCCTGGGCCAGGCTCTGCACTGCCTACCTTCATGAACACCTCACTGACTCCAGCCGGGGTACTGCCCCAGAAAAGCCCTTCCTGGCCCCACTGGGAATGTCAGGGAAGGGCCCATTCTGTGCACTTCCATTCCACATCAGTTGTGAATTTCTGTCTGCCACCCTTGCATGCACCCGACTGCAGACAAATAGAATAAATAGCCCTTGTCTTTGATTGTCAAAAATTAACTAATTGTGCTGATATATCCTGGAAGTTGTTGCTATACATTTATTGTCAGAAGACTTGAATCTGGAGAATACCTCAGGCAATGTGGTCAGGACAAAGGACCTAACAGCTATTGCCAATGTTGCCCTAGGATGTGTGCCATAGTTCATGCCAACCTTCATCCTTGCAAGGTTTTGTGTTATGATTCCAAGGAAGCAAATAAGGCCAAAGGTCACTGTCATGGAGCAAATTCAGGTGAGGCCCAAGAATGTCAATCATATACAGGTATTTAAAAACAGATTCACACACACACACACACACACACACACACACACACACACACACTCACACATGGATTCTCTTCCTCCACCCTCTTCTTGCCACTAATGGCAGGGGGTCTGGTACATGAGAATGTCAAGACTTCCCTTCCAAGAATGTGGAGCCATCCACTATCAGATTTCTAAAAGGTTTAATTAGTAACTGCCAGCCTCGGGTAGAATGTCAGAGCCTCTGAAGGAACAAACGCACCACCCTCATCTTGTGACCCTACCTTCCCCCAAAGTCACTAAGTACTTCCTCAACTGTCACTTCCTTTCATGGAAGCACACCCACGCCTGATAAGAGGATACTAGGTTATTCATTCCTTCCATCCCTTGAAAGTATGAAATCAAATTAAACAAATCCACATGAAGATCAAATGACCATTCCAGACCTCATGGACTTGCCAGTATACATGCATTAAAACACTACTTTTTTGGAGCACCTGTGGTTCAGTTGGTTAAGTGTCTGACTCCTGATTTGGGCTCAGGTCATGGTCTCATGGACCTAGGATCAAGTCTCATATTGGGCTCTGCACTGAGCATGGAGCCTGTTTGAGATTCTCTCTCTGCCATTCCCCTCTCTCTCCCTTTCTATCAAAATAAATAAATAAATAAATAAATAAATAAATAAATAAATAAACAAACAAACTACTACTTTTTCAACCAACAGAGTCACAAAGACTGAGTAGGATCCTGTGTCTAAAGATGAGGTGGGCAGTCAGCATTCTCCTCATTTTTGCTTGAGGATTCGGCTTTTGGAGAGCCTCAGATATTCAAGTGTAGAAGAGTGGAAAGAAAAATCCAGTGCACACCTACTTTGGACATAGTGGGCAATACAAAAATATGTGGGTTATTTGTGAAATACAAAAGGATTCAAGGCTGACCAGATGGGATGAGGCTCACTCAGAGGGCTGCCCTGCCCTCTGAGTCACGTCACGTCAGCAAGACGTTGTTATGACAGAATTTTTACATGAGCAGATTTATATGATGTTTATCTTTTAGAAGCATAATTCTAGGTACAGTTTGGAGGAAGGATTCTAGGGAAAAATATTTATATTCAGAATATATACATATACCAAATATAAATAATATAAATATTATATAAATAAATATACATGCCATTTTAATATATGTGTCAAATATTTATATGTACACACATATATGTATATATTTCACATTCAAATGCACACATATATGCACATAAAATTTTTAAAAAACATAAAATCATGCTTATGTTTATTTTTGGTTATAAGACTATAAAACGATCTGATTAAAAATGTAAAATATTTTAATAAAGCAAAAGGAGGGGATACTAAAATATCAAAATGATTTTAAAAATTCCTATAGAGGAATGCCTGGGTCGGCTCAGCAGTTGAGCATCTGCCTTTGGCCCAGGGCGTGATTCTGGAGTCTCGGGATGAGTCCCGCATCGGGCCCCCTGCATGGAGCCTGCTTCTCCCTATGCCTGTGTCTCTACCTCTCTCTCTCTCTCTCTCTCTCTCTCTTTCTCATGAATAAATAAAGTCTTTAAAAAATACTTTTAAAAATTCGTATAGAATATGAACTATCTACCTGTTCAAACACCCTTCAGATGATGAGACACTGCCTCTAATTTGGGCAGATGTCTAGAGAGAGTAAATTGGACTCTGAACTCAGGCCCGTATAAATTGGTATAAACCAAACAGAGAAAATACAGCAATATTTATCAAAATTCTTTAAAAGGCCAAGCATTCTATTTTATTTTTTTAAAGATTTTATTTATTTATTCATGAGAAACAGAGAGGCAGAGACATAGGCAGAGGGAGAAGCAGGCTCCATGCAAAGCATTCTATTTTATAGTTCCTTTCCCTAAAATTGTATCATAGGCAGTAATCAGACTTGGGTCAGAATTGTGTCAACAATCATGATAGCAACATTATTATTTATAGAGTTTAAAAACCAAAAGTAAAATTAATTTTCAACAGGGGAACAGTAAAATACTTCATGGCAAATCTGATAATAGAATATTATATAGACAGTAAAACTATTTCATACAAGAATACATGAAGATATAATAATAAAATATTAAGTGAAAAAATCCGAAACAACATAAAATATCAAAATATTGCTTAAAAGGCTTTTAACCATGTTACTCACCTACCGCTTTTAATCATGTTGTTCAGTCAACCCAAGTCTGTGATTACAGGGTAAAGGAATAACCATGAAATCTAAGATAATGAAAGCAAAAACAATCAAGTAAACAAGACCTTTGCTTCAGATGCCTTAAGAAAGTTTGAACTTTCTAGAACACTTCCCACTTCCCATGTGGGTTTAGGGTGACCTCTTCTTATTTCATGACCTTTTATGTGTGTTTCTGCCACAGTAAATTGTGAAAAATGCCCATACACAGCTGCAGCCTATTTTCTCAGTGGAATCATGAATTTTTGAATTTCTTACTAACCAGGCCATGAACAATTACAGAAGCCACAAAGCCCATTTGTGTGTGTGTGTGTGTCAAAATGAAAAATAATCCTGGCTAGACTATTTTTGAAGCCAGTGACCTTCTTTGAAGCATTTACAGAGCCGTAGGGTTTACACATTCAGCTTGTGCTTCAAACAGCTTTCTCCTCCCCCAAGGAACCTGATACACTAGAGGATGTTTTTAACGTGGGGGGATTAATGATGCACCAGCATATCACTGCTGGGAAGGTGGGAAGGTGCAGAGTCCAAGGGACACAAGGTACAGGTGGGCAGCAAATCTCCAGGTTTCAAGTGCAAAAAGCATTCTAGAATAACCTATTCACTTCATCTAAATGTTTCCATAGCTCCTGAGTTGTGGGCAGAGAGATTTCCTACAACAGTGCCCTGTCCCACATGGTCGTGGGGTAAAAGCCAAATCTCACTCGGTAACTTCAAGCAGGTGACCAACCCCTCTGAACATCTGTTTCATTTATCATACCTCATGAGGCAATCCAAAAGCATTTGGCCAAGAACTGGAGTTTGATATGTATTTTCTTCTCCTTTCTGGGAGAAACTTAAGGCAGCTTAAATGATGATTTATCTGACTTTCATCTCTGGCTCTCTGGTCTGCACGTTTTATATATTCTGAGATCATTCAGCTTCCTAGAGATTTTTTAAAAACTCAAAATGATATTTTATTAGATCAAGAATTTAATATTTCATTTTTCACAAGCCTGTCAATCTTTTCACATAAATAAATTAATAGCAAAGACCTCCCAGCAGCCATAAGGGATGATGATGTTGCTAGGTTCTTCCAACAGTACCGGAGCTCCCAGGAGCTATGCAGCCTCAGCTCCTCCCACTCCAAGCTCAGCAGCAAGGCCAAGTGGAGCCACTGACACCAAGCTAACCTCTTCCTATAATTTGTTGTTGTACTTTCACAGAGAGGAAAACTTCTCTCTACAAAAGCTGACGACCGTGGTGGCAAGCAGCCAAGAAGTTTCAGCACTGAAGGCACAGGACAGCAACCTCCGAGTTTCTGGGAGTGGGGGGTGGGGCTTCAGGGCTCCTCCTCTGACCCCATCCCCTATGCTTGTGTGTGTGTGTTGGTCAGTTCTTTATGGTTTTGGCTTTTCTTTCTTCTTTCTTTCTTTCTTTCTTTCTTTCTTTCTTTTTTGGAAGTACATATTTTATTTTTTTTTTAATTTTATTTATTTATTTATGATAGTCACACACAGAGAGAGAGAGAGAGAGAGAGAGAGGCAGAGACACAGGCAGAGGGAGAAGCAGGCTCCATGCACCGGGAGCCCGACGTGGGATTCAATCCCGGGTCTCCAGGGTCGCGCCCTGGGCCAAAGGCAGGCGCTAAACCGCTGCGCCACCCAGGGATCCCGGAAGTACATATTTTAAATTTAGTTACAAATGAGTAAACATTTAAAGAATTGAGCTTTTAAACAGTCACTATCAATAATATTATTATCTTTGAATGATCTTTTCCTTAATATCAGCACATGACCCTATGTTACTTAGCAATATACCTGGAAGTACATGCACAGTATTCAAGAGATTAGCCTTTCTAATGCAGGCAATGTGCCTTTCTACTAGTAAAACAAAGAAGCTGACTGGGCTAGGGGCCCAAAACCTTATTTATTTATTTATTTATTTACTTATTTACTTTTCATTCATTCATTTGTTCATTCATTCACTCATTCAATTTATTCACATATGTGCATATACATGTGTATGTAAGACTGCTCATACTGACTTCAAATGACACATGTGAGCAATCTGTAATTAATGTGACTGAACAGGCTGCTGGTTCTAACCCCTCACTCCCTAAATGGCCCTGGGGTACATTCAGGAACCCATGGTTCCAAGGAGAAAATTTGGGGGAAAACATCACCATTTTACACAATCTCAATGTCTTATTCATCTCTAAACCTAAGTATCAAATAGGACCCTGTAGACATGAGGGAGAGCCAGGACAGCTCCTGGGGTGAGCAGGGTAGACCAAGCCAGAGGAAAAGCAGGAATAATTTGTCCCTACACCACAGGCGCTCCATCTTCTGACGCTTGATGTTGCCACCTGGATCCTGCACTATTCTGACCACTGTGGTGCCCAATGGGAGGCCATACTCTCCAGGGAGCCCAAAGTGCTGTAGAGCACACCCTCTTCTGTGTCTCCTATCATCAGCCTTGATGCTGCTTGTCCCAGAAGCATCACCTATTTATAGATGCAGAAGCCCAGGAAGCAGCAAAGGAGAGGAATGGAAATAATGCAGTGGCCTAATTGACTCACTCCTCTCCGGAACCACTGGAACCATCCTGAGGCTGCTTCTATGATAGTCTGTCCTGAGCCATGCAAACCCTAGACTCCCACTGGAACCTGAAATCAGAGCATCCAAAGGATCCCTAGCCACTTCACTGACAGACGTGACTAACTAGATAATGCACCCAAATCACAGAAAAACTATTCCGGATATGATATGTAGTTTGTAAATGTCAATCCCAACCTCTCATAAACTCCAAATAGACTCAGATTCAACTAACATCAAATGAGCTCCATCATGTCCTAACCTCACATAAATCCCTCTACATGGCATTAATTCTTCTAAACCCTAACAATTCCAGTTACACGGTAGAGACAGTGTATTAGTGTATCCGTTTTGAAGATAAAAGAAAAACAAAATGTAAAATGTGTTGTAAGAAGCCAAACAACAGCATGGCTAGCTCAGTCATGAAACTCTTGATCTCAAGAGTTGTCAGTTCGAGAATCTATGGCAACATGTGCTATTCCAAACTCCAAAATTAACTTAGTGCTGAACCTTCCCATTTCCCACACTCTGCCTGCAGAAGGGAAAGAGAACACAGCAGTGCTTTCACTCTACAGGACTGCGTGGTCTTACCCTCTCACAGTGCTGGGGTGTGCAGGTTGGGTGCCCAGAGAGGCATGAGTGTGAAGCTACCTCTTTTTACTGAGGATACTGCTGGCAAATCCTCTTTAGAGATTTCCTGCTGGCTCCTCTCTCTTTGGCTGTGTCTATCATCCCAGACAGGTGCAGTTCTATTCTAGGTGCTCACATGTGATTCTCCCTCAGTCTCTGGACTCCCAAAGATGTCCTTTGGCAGTCTGCTGGACTCCTGGGTGATGGGACCCACATCAACCCAACACAAGCCCTTGCCTCTATGGCCCACATCATTAAGCATGTAAAGTGCTCATGGATGCTTGCTCCAAAGACCTTGGCCAGGGGCTACCCTTGGTGCCACTCCAAGAGTATCCTCTCAGCCATCTGCTCTCCATCTGGGATACCCAGGGCACCTGAGTCCCAGGCCATAACCCCTTCAACACTCTCAGGAATGGGAGACCAACGGTTCTCTGAGCCTCCCAAGTGCAGGGAACATACCTCACAGCTCTCTGTGTGTTTTACCAAGTCCGCTACCCCAACCCCAATGTGTTTGTGATCAGAAGTAGTAATTCCCCATGCACAACTTCATTTCATATGGTGGGGGACACCTTGCACTTTTTTGAACTTTGTTTCTTATCCTTGACCATGCTGAGCATCTGAGTCTCAGAACCCATTTTCTGTGTGAATGTGCAGAGGGGAGGACAGGACGAGTCTTTATCACCTTCACTTTGGTGTGCAGTGCCTGTACGTGAATCTGGAATCTGGAGTTGGAAGACCCTTACTCCAAACTTTGTTACAATCCTTGAAGACAGGATGTAACACTAACAGTGTAGTCCTCAACAATTCTAAATACATAGTATTTGTCAGAGCAGGGGATAGTCCCAATTGGTAGCAGAGAAGATTTCAGAAGAAAGGAGTCAGTGTGGGGAAGTGTAGGGTGGGTCAGGAAATGACATCTCTCTGCCGGATATTCCTTCCATCCTAATTGTAATTTCAAGACACAGGTTTCTAAGATAGAACACTGTCAACAACATCTTAGATCTGTGTGATGCTTTCAGTTGGCAAGGCATGAAAACACATGTAATTTCAGCTCAGTTGTGTCTCCTGGATTCTTCTGTTACCAAGGAGGAGAGATTTCATGATACTCAATCAACAAGCACAAATGTGGGCAGATATCTCCAATCTGGTGCAAAGCTTCTAAATAAAATAACATCTCTGCCTCTTTTGGATTAGCTAGCATTAGTGGACCTTAATCTCAAAGATCTTTAAAGGCCCATGGATGCCTTTGCTGCCTCACTGAGCTCTTTCCTTCTCATCACTCAGCAGACATTCCCCGAGCTCATGGGGCCTGGGGTATATCGTGCCCTCTCCTATAGGTCCTTGTGTGCACATTTCATCTTCCTTCCTGGTGAAACAAAACAAAACAAAACCTCCTTAGAAACCCAAACTCTCACTTTATCATTTTTATTACTTCAATATTACTAAAGGTAGGGAAAGAGCACAATGAGTACATTGAATATTAAAGTATTTTAAAATGTATGAAAATTGATTACATAGAATAACAAGTTAAAAATTCAAGTGTAGAATGACAACAGCTTGAAATAAAGAATGACCTAATTTTTTTTATAAAGAACAACTTTGTTTATTAGCTTGGATTCTTGATGGATGTGTCTGAATGCAAACTTTAGGAGGAGGAAGAAGGAAAAGACATGACACTATATTATTTTCCGAAGGCACATTCATATTATAAGTGAGGATTAATGAAAAATTGTAGCAACTACTCTAGCCTTGTCTCTATTCCTTTATGATACAGAATATATTATATTTTAAAGGCAAAACTTAACTGAAACTAAATTTTATTCCAGCAACATCCCTCTAAATCTTTAATGGGTCAGTGGATTTCTCTACTCATACCATATTCAAAATAAATAAAAGACAACAGCACAGAGGAAAATGAGATGATACATGAATGCAAAGTGCAGAAACACAAGTGATTATATCATCCTGTTGATTCATGTAACCAGTCTAACTGGAGTACCTAGTCTTTGCCAGCTCTAGCTGTGTTCTGAGGTACTGGTATTCAATAGTGACTGTGAGAAAGAGTTCCTCTCTCACAGATTTACATTCTAGTTGAGGGAGCATTTAACAAACACATAAGCCACAAATATTATTACTAGAGGTGCTTGTAAAGACCATACAGCAGGTTGATTTGTAAAAATGTGATGGGGCAGGGGCACCTGTATGGCTTAGTCAGTTAAGTGTCCAACTCTTGATTTCATCTCAGGTCATGATCTCAGGGTCCTGGGATCAAGCCCTGCATTGGGTTCCAGGCTGGGTGTGCAGCCTGCTGGGAATCCTTTCTCTCCCTCTCCTCTGCCCTTCTTCTTCCTGCTGTCTGAAAGAAAAAGAAAGAAAGAAAGAAAGAAGAAGAAAGAAAGAAAGAAAGAAAGAAAGAAAGAAAGAGAAAGAAAGAAAGAAAGAAAGAAAGAAAGAAAGAAAGAAAGAAAGAAAGAAAGAAAAAGAAAGAAAGAAAGAAAGAAAGAGAAAAAAAAGAAAAAGAAAAAGAAAACCATGACTAGGCAAAGGTGACAAAGCTGGGCATGATGCAGTTGGTGGTGAGGGCTAGCCCCTTGGAAGGAATGGTGTTTGATCTAAAAATTTTATGTAAGGTTGTGGGAATATCTGGGGGTAGGACATTCCAGAACAGTCTGTTCTGAGGTTGCAGGGTAAGAGCAAGCCTGTTACATAGGAGAGAGAGCAAGAGGGCCAATGGGAGGGACTATGGGGTGGGGAGACGAGAGTAGATGGGGTGGGAGGGCTGGAAGGGCCCTCTGTGGAGGCCAGGTGAGTATTTTATCTTACTCATGATATGGCCACAGGAGTGGATCTAAGAAGGAATGTGTTTACAGAGTGTGCTGGGACTGTTGCATGTAAGATAGTAACAATGAAAACAGGGAATACACTGTGGCCTTGCATGTTATGTCCAATGGGTTACAGAGAAGGCTGGGACAAAAGTACAGGCAGAAAAAGGACAAGCCGCCTTGAGCTATGGTGGCTTGACTCCAAGTGAGGGACAAGGAACATGCCCTAGTTTCACAGATATGCATACTACACGTCATGAACACATCTTAAACTGTGTGAGGTCTGAACGTCTATAAAGTACATTCACTCCATCCCCATGCTCATCCCACCAGAAAAGTCTTGTTACTCCTATTTCTCTACCATTCCCTACATTTTGTCTGGTGATTATGCAAACATCCTCATCTTAACAATAGTTCTAATAATTTAATAAGAAAAAAAACATGTAACCAATTTTGAAGTCTCAGAATATGAAATACATCAGACTTCAAATAATTATGAATTTGACAATGATAAGGACAATCATTTGATAATTTCTCTTTAAAGTTTGAGAAATTATGAAAGATAGTTTACAGAGATGGGGGATCAAATAGTACCTCATTTGCTCCTAGTACCTCTCTTGAGAGCAGATGATGGCTGGTATTTCCTTATGCTCGGGACTTACATGTGCAGATAACTAAGGAACTAACGTTACTTATTTAAATCTGTAACCCTTGCCCATTTGGCATCTAACCCACGTTCCGGCGCTTCCCTGAGTCTTGTCTTCTACATTACCTGTGCACCACTTACCACCTGTACATTCTACTTGGCTCAAAGAAAGTAATTTCCTGAAGTTAGCCACTATTTCATTTATGTGGCTTCTCTTTCACAACAGATTACAAATTAGGTTTGGTTTAACATTATTTAAATCTCAGACTCTTCCCAGAATATCACCAAGAAACTATGCCTTTTGGTTTTAGATAATAAGCCATAAAATGAGATGGAGGAATTAAATATAGTGGTAAGTCTTCCATGTTCTTGTTAAATGAGTATGGCAATTTCATCTCCTTAAAAAAACGAGTAGCCTAGAGCCATGCTGCCCAATACTGTAAACACTAGTGACATGAGCTATTTTATATTTGCAGATAAAATACTTAGTAAAAGTATGTCTCAGGCAATTGTTGGTATACTTATACTAAAAATGTATTTGTTGTTTGTCTAAAGTTAAAGTTGAACTGGATAGCTGTATTTGTATTTGCTAAATATGGCTACCCTAGGCTATGAAAATAAAACTTGAAATTAAATAAAATTAGAGATTCAGACAGTCAATTGCACGAGGCATATGTCAAGTGTTGAACAGCCACATGGAGCATGTGGTTCTGCACACCTGGGCCAGCTCGATCACCACAGAGAGGGCTACTGGACAGCCCTCGGAAGAACACGTGGAATCTCCAAACCAAACATTAAGCAAGAAATAAATATAGTTCTAAAAAATAACAATCTTTATCTAAAGACCTCTTATGCAGCATTTTAACATTTTTGAAATAAAATATAATAGACTAATGTGATAATTCTCAACACTATAATAATGGCTGACAGTTTTGGATTGCTTTGTGGCCAACTCGGTGTTAAACAACTTTTTAAAAAAAGATTTTATTTATTTATTCATGAGAGACACAGGGGGGGAGAGAGAGAGAGAGAGAGAGAGAAAGAGATTGGCAGAGACCCAGGCAAAGGCAGCAGCAGGTTCCACCCAGGGAGCCCGATGTGGGACTCAATCCTGGACCCCGGGATCACACCCTGAGCTGAAGGCAAATGCTCAACCGCTGAGCCTTCCAGGCGTCCTGGTGCTAAACAACTTAACCACATTCTCAAATCACTGTCATTACTATCTGATGCTACAGGCTCTCTTATGCAAACCATGATCTTATGGCCATGAAAACAAAGGCCCTGGGGCCAGTCATTCACTCCCTCAGGGCTGTTGCAATGTGGAGCAGAGGCACCAAACATCACAGGTCAAACACTTTTTCTACAACCACTCCTCTCGGGTGACATTGCTGAGAATTTGAAAAACTTTTGCAAGAGGGTAAGATAGGATTTTACTTCAAGTACTGACAAGCTCAACATTAGTACATTTCAATTATGTGCCATCTCTGTTCACTTCGGTGAGCTGGAAAATAATCACAGAGAGACCAGCAACTGGAAAATATGTAACTATATCTTGAACAATATAAAATGTTTTACATATGCATGGCAAAGCTCCAGGAAATTGTTTTTAGAACTTAACGGGGGAAAAAATGAAAAAAAAAAAAAAAAGATGACAGTTCTAAGGTGTCTATTCAAATGAATGCAACCAGACCTCTTTTTTCCGCAAAAGAAGGATTTTTCGGGGGGAAAAAAAACAAGGACAGTGTCAAAGGCAGCATTCCTCAGTGTCATCCTACAGCTCCTCTGCAGGGTATGCTGGCCCCAAAGGCCAAGGACCCACTGGCTGAGAACTGAAGGAATCTTCTCAGGAAATTCAGAGGTCAGAGGCAGAGGCTAGCAGAACGTCTGGTGGCCTAACTGCATTATCTAATGAAAATGTCACCAAAGCCCCGCAAACAAGAATCTCCAAGTGGAGGTCGCTGGTGAGGGTGATGGTAATGAGGAGAAGCAGGAAGGCACTTTTAAATGGAGTGGAAGGACAAAATGACACAGAACAAAAAGATCCAGTCCGAAAAGCCCCAAATTGTGTTCTGTCATTGGACGGGGCAGGAAGGCTGATCAGACAGCTTGCTTCCCTGGGGATCCTGTCTCTCTAGTCCCCTTGAAACATCCAGAGAGAAGTGGCCCTGCCAACAATCACAGCCATGCCGGGTGTCTGCAAGTGCTCCCAGGGGGTCAGATCTTCAATTCCCCCTCCTCCATCCCAGCCAGTGCTGTCTCACCTTTTCTTCCACCTCTTACCCTTGGCCTGCCCTCCCCTGTCCACGTGTCTGGACTTCTCTTTCGCTTTTCTCTTTTTTCCTCTTACTAGGTCTTACTGCTTAATTCTTATAATGACAATTTCTTATAACTTATATAATTCATAATCTTTGTCTATTCTTTGTTTTAGGATCCCAGTAAATAAAGAATCACACCGGAGTTGAATTTTTGTGGCAGCATTCTGATGCATGCAATTAAAACTATCCTGGTGACAGTTTGGCAATTAAAAGAAATATACATACCTCAGTCCTATGGATGCTTGTAAAAAGGAATTCCAAGCGATGGTCATTTAAGCCTAGACTGGAACTCTAACAATAATAATGTTGAAAGATTTAATTAAAAAAAATACAGACACCAAAGAGTCAAGACAGATATTCTTTTTAATGACTTTATTTGGGGGATTCTTAAATTCCTCATGCAAATCTGGGAATATAATAGCAATGGAAAGAGACATATCATGTTATGGAAAGTCTTCAGATTCTTGTAATGGGTAACTGAGTAAGTTATGGTAAGTGTGAAAACATTCCATTCCTGTCTCTTAACTCAATTTGATCTATTTACCTCCATTCCCTCTTTCAAATTGAAGACATGGTCAAAGGTCACATCTTGAATGGCATATATGCTATCATTTAAGTAATTAAACAATATAGCTCCTTGTAGATAAAACTAATTTTAACTTGCAATCTTTTTGAAGAAATTATTTAATAAAGCATTTGAGTATGTAAAAGTAAGTGAAAAAAATACACAAAGGCAAGTTCAAGAAAGGAGCTGAACATTTTGCCGTGAAGTGTTAGAGATAATTAGTACTCCTAACAAACCTCAGAAGGTAATCTTCCTGTCTGGATTTTATAGATGAAGCATGTGAGCATAGGAGAGTTGAAGGAAGTGCTCCAGAGGTAAGAAGATGCTGAACTGAGAATCCAATTCAGTTCTTCTGTGCTCCCAAGTCCTTGCTTGGTGTACTCTATTATACTTTGAGGATTGATGTAATCAAAGCTTCCAGTGAGACTGCGTTCAGTGCAAGAAGAAGCAATACAGTGCTTCACCAAGAGGGAAAAGATGTAAATTGGGGAACAGCATATTCTTAATAAGCAGTTCACAGATTCAACAGCATCAAATAGTTTCCAGGGCTTGACTCCTCCTGGGAGAATTCAATGTAGGACATTCAGAATGACAGCTTTTAGGGGTATGTGTCCTGAGAAGCTAAAGTGGTTTTTGCATTATCTCCTGGGAGTTAGTGAGTGAATGATTTGAACTAAAGAAAGCATTCAAAATTAAAGATATTTTGATTAAGTGGAACAGATCAATTGTTTATGTTGAGAGTGCTCATGTTAAAATTTAGGAAATAAAAATTAAGCAGCATGCAATGGGACAGCTTCAAAAAAAAGTAGTAGTTGGGAAAACACCTTCTGGTCTAGTTTACCAAATCTGGTCAGAAAAATACTTGGAAGGCAACAGTGGAGGACAAGTAATGTATGGCACTCAGAGTGGCATCTTAACCGAAGGGCCAAAGCTAGAGTTGAAAGGATAAGGAAACAATGATAGGTAGAAATGTAATTATTCATATTATAAACACTTGTGGAGAATTTCTAACAGTCATGAAGAAGGTACACGACCAAACAAGAGGATGATAAGGATATAGGTCATGGGTGCCTTTTTGTAGAGTTTTGGAAAATCCATTTAGTTTTATGTAAATCCGAGCCAAGAATTCACGATCTGTTATGGGTTGAATGATATTCCCCCAGAATTCATATGCTGAAGTCCTAACGCCCAAAACCTTAGAATATACCCTAGATAGACAGAGGATCATTGTAAAAGCAATTAATCAAGGTAAGATGAGATCATTAGGATGGGCTCCTAATCCAATGTGACTGGCATCCTTATTATAAAAAGGGGAGATCTGATCACAGACACACACAGGAAGATGAAGACAGAGATTAGGGTGATGCTGGGGAAGCCAAGGAATGCCAAAGATTGCCAGCAAGCACTAAAAGCTGAGGGAGAGGCTTGGAACAGATTCTCCCTTTACCCATCTCAGAAGGAATCCACATCTTGATCTTGGACTCCTAGGCTCCAGACAGTTTGTATTATGTGAGTCTGTAGTATTTTGCCATGGCCACCCCAGCTGGCCAATAAAGTGTCCAAGGATGTCTTCCTCACCTGGTTTTCTATACGGACTGCATTGGATCATGAGAAGTCAACTCACACTCACTTTGCAGGTGACATTAGAGTCAAAGTAAAACAAAAAGCTTATTATCTGTCTCACATAAACCAGACTTTTGTTGTTCTTAATAAAATAATCTTTACAGAGGCATCTGGATGGCCAAGGTGGTTAAATGACCAACTCTTCATTTCAGCTCAGGTCACTATCGCAGAGTCGTGAGACTGAGCCCCAAGCCAGGCTCCACACTCAGCGTGGAGTCTGCTTGAGATTCTCTCTCCCTCTGTGTTTTCCCTTTTGCGCTCACGTGCTCTCTCTCTCTCCCTCTAAAATAAATAAATAAATAAACTTTTAAAAAGTCTTTTTTTAGGGATGCCTGAGTGGTTCAGCAGTTTGGTGCCTGCCTTTGGCTCAGGGCATGATCCTGGAGACCCAGGATCAAGTCGCACATCCGGCTCCCTGCATGGAGCCTGCTTCTCTCTCTCTGCATCTCTCTCTGCCTGTGTCTCTGCCTCTCTCCCTGTGTGTCTCATGAATAAATAAATAAAAATCTTAAAAAAAGGTATTTTTTTAAAAAATACAATTTTTACAAACTAAAATCTGCTCAGAACAAAATAAACAATTGAATATTGAAAAAGGCAAGCATCTGAAATCAATTTATATCATACAGCATATTCTTAAATATAACATTTGAATGTTATGCTTTGTTGGATGGTTTGTGATCTATTCCATAAATTGAAAATAACAAAAAAAGGTATATGAATAAAACAAACATATGCAGAATCTGAACAAGATTTGGTAAAAATGTTTGTTTCTTTTAAAAAAAGTTAAATCTCAATACTTCAAACCCTCCATTACAACGTAGATATAATGAGAACAAGCTGATGGCATATCTATCTTTTTTACCTTCACTTATAGCACAATTTTTAGCACACTGTACATGTTTAATAAGTATTTATCATGTCTGGAACAGAATAAATGAAGCAGAATAAAACCTTACGGACACATGAGCATACCACGATTTTAACCACAATTATTTATATAAAAAAGAGATAAGAAGAGATGTACTGAGACTCATAGATACTTAATACCACTCACCTGATGATTCTGACCTATGAGAAGGCCAAAAATAGATAAAAACTTTAATCATCTCTCCTTGAATTAGACTTTAGTGAGAATGAGTTGTCATCAATGCCAATTTTCTGCTATCTCCCTGTGATCCACATCCATATGGGATTCCTATATATTACATATAAGATATAATGATAAATTTTTCCAAATATTGATATTTTGTAAAAAAACAAGTTTGAAAATGTACTGGGCACTATACTTTGATATAAATATGAAATGTAGCCAAAAACAAACTTTTTTTTTCATTTAAAATCTCAATTTTCTTGAGAAATCAAATCTAAATTGGTTTGATATTATGCAAATCAGGCCCAGTTTGAAGTAATCTAGGAATTACTTTAATTTTGGCTATTTATGGATTTAAAGTGTTATACTTGCTGCTAAAGAAACCCAGACTAAGGGATTCTTAGTCCTTTTTCAGGGATCTCCAACAAATTCAAATAAAAAAGTGACAAGTCTAAAGACAAACTACCCATTATGAGTAAAAATTTTCTCACAAACCTCAACAAAAAGCCATGCAGATAACATATTTGAAAATAATCTTAATTTGACATATATTGACAGCTATGTCAAACTAGCGAGGTCTACTTCATATAGATGTATGGCTAGAAATCTACCAATTCACTATATACCCAAATAATTAAAAACAACAGCAGTCCTTACATGAACATTGATACAATTTCTGGATTTATATAGGAAAAAAAAACAGTACATATCTAAAATAAATAAGAGAAACGTTTTTCAGTGAGAGTTGCATGGGAAGCACCATTATTTTATATGTGAGCCAAATTTCTTTTAGAAACTCATTTTTCTTCCTTTTCTTTATAATAAGGGTTAAAGGGAGAACTTGCTGCACCCAGGCCCTCAGCTAAATAATTATTGATTACTGAGGACTTCCTGCCATATTGCCATTTTTAGTGCCACTGACTCTGACCAGAGGAAGGTAATAGAATGTGTTTCCCAGGGGAAAAAGAAAGATATCATAAATGTACACATTGCATATAAAATAATTTGATTTTGAAATGCTAAAGTGTGACTCTCAGACTTAAGACCCACAGTCTCTTCTAAGTGCTGGACTAGTTGTGTCATACACTTAACTTCATGGATCCTTACAAGACCTTATGTGGTACACACTGTCACCCTCATTTACAGGTAAGGAAACTAAGGAAGAGAATGAATGATCAAATCCCACACTTAAGGTCATGAAAGTAGAGGTGACATCGCAAACCATGTTATCACATCACCTGATTTCTCTGTGTTTCAGCATTACAAGACAGAACTAGACAGAGAAAAGCTTGTGCTGCAGGTAGAATTAATCTGTGCAACAGCCTGTAGCCAGGAGCAGTGCTTGTTACAAACACTGATGGGATTTTCAAACAGATGTTGAAGCAAGAAAGGATTGGGACATGCTGGAGATAATGTCTCAAATCCTAGGCACTCAGGAGTCAAACTTTTCAGCCTCAATCTTGATGGTAAAACCCATTGTCAATTGATGCTTCACTTCTGCTTCCTCCAATGCTCCTTACTCTTTCAACCTAATTTATGAATTCACTTTTTCCTGGCCCTCCATTTCATTTTTAATCTGATGATTTGATAAATTAAAGCAAAGCATACTGCATTTAATTCTAATCTCTCTCTCTCTCTCTCTCTCTCTCTCACACACACACACACACACACACACACACACTCTCATCTATCATCTATTTCACTGAAAAGTCAAAATTGACTGTGAAGCCCTGACTAGTTTGCCTGAGAATGCATTCCTAAGAATTCTGATACATTGGATTTTGTTTTAAGGGCCAGGAGAGGGGAGATCTACATGTAACAAACACTGAAACTCACCAACAAGCCAGGTAGGTACTACCCCAAATGACCAGCAATTTATCTGTTTGTGACCCATTTTATTCATTCTTGCAATTTTCTTGCTCACTCTTATTACATCAAAATATTCCTATACCATCAAATTTTATTTTAAAAATAGAGTCATTTTTCCTCTTCTGGAAATTCTCTGCTTCTGTGACATTAGTTTTCTGGAGTTGGTTCTGGTTACAGACCACAGCTCCCCAACTAACTTGAACTTAAAGCAACTCTTTACCTTCCAAGCCTGTGTCGTCATATCTCACATAGCACCAATAATATCTACCCTTTAGGATGAAGGGAAATAAAATACAAAAGCAACTCCCAGTGGCCAGTAAATCAGAGAAAAATAAGTATGTTCTTATAGAACTGGCAAGGGGGAGTCCGCATGAATCTGGATGTGTGAGTAAGGTTAGGACACTTTTTTACCATAACTTCAGTTACTTTGTAGACACCATAGGCAGCTACCTAGAACAAACAGATAAGGAAATCATAACTGGCCATGTACTATAATAATAAAGGCACACGCCGACCAATTCAACTGGCCAAATGTCTCTTTGAAAGCAAATCACACTGGTCTATTTACCAAAGCAGAGAGAGAGTAAGGGTATCCATACATATATGGAATTATTGGTTACACTCTGTTAATGAGGAAGTATGGAATTTTGGAATCGGACAGATTTGATTTAAATTATACTTCTTTCACTTACTATCTGAATGAGATTAGCAAACTTACTAAATTTTCTTGACTTTCAGTTCTGTTCTTTAAAAGCAATGGAGTAGCAACTACTATAATTAATACAGGCAACAGAAAGTTTAAAATATCAATTTCTATTACAAAGCTTATTATGACAAGTGTCTCCTATCCACCCTTCTGACTCACTAGTCTTCTCAGAAGCAATCGTTATTACCCATTTCAGCTGTTTCTTTTAGCATTTAAAGTAACATTTCTTTTAAAAAGGCCTCTTAAAAATTGATTCTTGAATTATATATTTTAGAAATGTTCTACTTGTTTTCGATTATGGTGGATGGATACTGTGTCCTCTAAAGCAATATCCTAGTTAAATTAATAATTAGCTTATGTATTTTATGAATATTTAATTGTCCCCTGCTGGACCCAAACATTGTGTTATGTACTTATTCTTTCCACAAATGTTTTCTTAAGGCTAAGAAATAATGTTATCTCTTTGCTCGTTTTTAACATATCTGTTGTAAAAATTTCTCAAGATCCCTCTAAAAACCCTACCAATTCAATCCACTTATTTTTAAATGTACCTGAAAGCCTAAACTTTTCATTTTCTTAATATTTTTTCTGGAGCCTTTCACAATAGAACTTGCCCCTACCTGCACCATAGAGAAGCCCTCTTTCCACTCTTCTCCATTAAATACCCTGTTTCTTGGAGCTCATGCTTTCTCTTTCATGGTTTACTCCATTGTTTTGGTGAAGCACAGCCTCCAAAGCTTCATGATAAATAACAAAAGGGAGTTAAAAATTTTGTTGAGAATTTTAAGTGTCCAAAACTGTCTTGATTTTTCTCTCACTCTTACTGATAATTGGCTGGTTGTATAATTCCAGTACAAAATAAATTGAAAAACATTGTTCTCTGTCTTCTAGTTTCTAGTGTTGCTCTTAAGACATTTAATTAAATCTGATGCATGTGCATGAAATGTTTTTCTTTTTTAGACATTGTTGGCTCTCAATAGTATGTGTGGCAGTTTTAAATTGTATGGTTGTGTACCTTACAGAGAGTTTTCCCCCACCCACTGTTCTGGTTGCATAGGGGTCTTTTTCATTGGAGGACTTGTATTTCACGATTCTGGATTATTGAATTCTTTCTTTCTTTGATACTATTCCATTCTTTTTCCTTTGTTTCCCCTTGCTGAAATTCCAAAGAGTTAGATCTAAGATTTCCTGGATTGTTTTATCTCATTTGCTAATCTCTTCTGTGCTACTATGTCTTTCCTTTTCATTGTACTTTTTGGGAAATCCCTTCATCTTTAGATAAAAATTCTTTATTTTTTTTCAGTGAATATATATTCCTAGTTTATAAGAGCTGTTCTCAGTTCTGACAATTATTTTACATACTATCCATTCTTATCCCATAATGTAGCAGCATTTAATTTTGATCCAGTTATATATATTTGTTGGGGGTTCCCAAACCCCAAACTTTCATGTCACCAGAGCTTTGGTTTGGGGTTACTGGTTTATCAGAAGAAACCATTTAAAACCTACAACTATGGGAAATATATGGATGGCCACAGGCATTTTCGAGTGAAAGGATGTTAGGACACAAAACCCCATCTTTCAGTATGTAGAATTCAATGCATTCATTGTGTTTTATTTCTAAACTGTAGTCTACAATTGAGGTGCCCTGAGTATCAATCTCTGTGGCTCACTTACTCCAGAGAACAAGCTGGGGAGGGGTCAGAGAAGGAGGGGAAGAGGAGGCATGCCCCTAGATGTCTAGGTCCCCACTTGTGTGTCTATTTAATGTGCAAATGGACTTGCCACCAGTCTTCCTATGATCAGTCTCACGCCTGGCCAATAAAAGTCATGAAAGTTGGTTCTCCCATGTTCAGACATTCTCTCATTTCAACTTTATATCAGCCATGTGAAAGAGATGCACATGTTAATCTCTTTTATAGATAAGAAAAGAGGTATTTCCAAGGTCAAGACTCTATAAAATGAGGGTGACAAGACCGAACCAAATTTCATCCCACTAGAAAGTTTATGCTATCATATGTGTACATAGTGTGTGTGTGTGTGTGTGTGTGTGTGTGTATTATAGTATACAGCATGTGGGGTTAATGTGTGTGTGTGTGTGTATATATATATATATTATATATATATATAATATATATATATATATTTACAGTCATAATCCAAATTGTGCTTGCACAGTGACATATTAAGTATAAAACAACATAGATATTGGCATTGGTCATAATAAGAGTCTTATCAAACACAACAAAACATCAGCTTAGAAAGAAATTGAGAAGACGCCTGGGTGGCTCAGCAGATGACTGTCTGCCTTCAGCTCAGGGTGTCATCCCAGGGTCCTGGGACAGAGTCCCATCTCCACCAGGAGCATGCTTCTCACTCAGCCTGTGTTTCTGCCTCTCTCTCTGTGTCTCTCATGAATAAACAAATAAAATCTTAAAAAAAAAAGGAAATTGAGAAAGTAATATAATTGTCTTTAAATTTTATTCCAAAACCAAGGCTCTAACATTAAAAAAAAATCTTGAATTAGCTACCTCCCTCTGCTGAGGACAAATGAAAACAATGATACCTTTCAGTATAAGAAAATATAAACAGATGCTTTAATGAAAAAGCTTACATAAAACTTGGGAGGTTTGCTTTCATTACTATTTTTTTCCACTGAGAACTTATATTTGGGAATAGATTTGCAGCAGTGAGCAAGGGGTTGGCTAGTGATTCTTCCCGCTGTACAGACTGCGGGTATGGAAGGGGTTGGTGGGGGGGGGGGGTGTTGTTCAGTGCTGCAGTGGCTCCAGCTCTGGAGGAGCCGCAGAAAGCTTAACTTAACAGGGAGCCTGAGGTTTAACTCCAGCGACACCAGGGACTATGTAACACAGGCATCTGGAATAATGACAAGTCGTTCAGTTTAAGGACACATTCCCAGCATCGCATTAAACAGCAGAGAAAGAGAAAGCTGGAGGTCGGGGTGTTCTGAAACATTAAGATTCAATCTTCAGTGGCAATAAAATGCCTAAAAAATGCTTCCTCTGGACTCTCTATGTGGGAAGGGAAGTCAAATTATTAATCAGAAATGTAGCCAGAACTCTGCTTCCTTCCAGACATTATGAATTTCTTCTTTCATCCTGTATCTCTTTTTGCTGGGAATACGTGATGTGTGGAGGGTAAGGACAAGCAGCTCTGCAAGACAGATCATATTGGCAGTGACTTCATTAAATCTGATAAGGATTCATGTTATACTGAGATTTCTCACATGCATTCCTTTAAGTAGATGAATTTTATCCTGAGGAGATTTCATTTATGCCTATTTGCCCCTTCCCTCAAGATCTTTTCTCCATGCTAATTTAAATTTAGCATTTGATGTAATCTATTTCATTTGGTTACCTAAAAGAAGGATTACTCCTGGGCAACAGTGTCATCCAAAAGAAAAAAAAAATGATTTTTATAAATAGAAAGACTATTATAATCCCAGCCCCCACTCACACAAGGCTGTGCTAGAAGGAGTAGGATGTGTGTTTGTCCTCAAGCTGCTTCAATGATTGCATATACAGAGGGTCTCCAATTCTTTGACCTTACACTTCCTATCTTCCAACCCAAAATATCAGCAGGAAAATGTTTCTCTCTTAATAGTTTCAATCTCATTAGTAGTTTAATGCAATTGCTTGGCTGTCTCACGTACATGTAGAGAGAATTTTGTCCTCCAGCTTTTAGAATCAGTACATTCATACAAATGTTGTTTCCCTTGGCCATTCAGGTAGGCCAAAGTAAATCTAATAATCTGGCAAAATTTAATTTCCTTGCTTTCTTGAGTCATAAAAATGATGCATCTGATGTCAGTGATAAAGAGATTTAACCAGATTTTATGTAGAATAGTCTTTTTCATTACTTGTAGTTGCTTCATTTCAGAATCCCCTTCTAACATTTAAGAAATCCCCTACCTCATTTAGCAGAATCCAATTTTCATAAACAAATTGAAAATTTCAGACACTCCCTTTCCCCTCCAGCGTTCTGGCTAAAGCAGGTCAACCCAGCACTCATTTCCCCTACTTTGAAGAGGAAGCTAGGAAAGCCGAAAAATTAGAGCAAAGAGAAAACAGAATATCAGTTAGAGTTCTTATTTGCAAGATAAGATTCTTATTTTAGGAACTTCCTACTTTGCAAAGTAGGAAGGAATTGCAGAGAACAGGTTCTGGGAGGGTTTGCAGTGTGGCAGCACTGTCCACTGTCCCACAGATGGTTGTGGTGACATCCTCATATGACTAGGTGTTTATTTTATTTTTTTATTTTTATTTTATTTATTTTTATTTTATTTTATGACTAGGTGCTTAGAGGACAAATTGCATGGTCCCTAGCTGCATAGATCTCAAGCTGGGTTAGCTGGCTTTCCTAGAGTTTCCGTTAGCTACTTAATAGCCTTAAATGCAATTTACTTTTAGGCTTAAATTAGTCACCCAAGTGGCCAATGTCCATTGCTTGCAAATAAGAACTCTAACTGATATTCTGTTTTCTCTTCGCTCTAATTTTTCGGCTTTAGGACTTCTATCTAGGCCTAGAAGATATACAATAATCCTTGACTTGGAAACACATGTTATTCTAATACAATAATTACAATTTCCCTCAAATTGTTTGCATAGATAGGTGTGTTTTCTGGATGATGGCAAAGAAAAGATGAATGAAGTCAATTTGCAGCCACCTAGAAAATGCTTTTATAAATTTTTTATATCAAGATAATGATGGGACCATTGAAAGCCATGATAAAGTTTGCTTCCAGGGAATAGCCTACCCTAGGGTAAAATATATATTGCTTTCATTTTTTTTTTCTATTACATCGAGAATCAGGGTAATCTTGCTGTGGAAAAAGAGCAATTTTTATTTGAGACTACCACTATACAACAACTCCTTAACATTGCCGTCTTTTTGGCTGAAAGTCTATTTTGTGGATACTCCTTCGATTACTTTTATCTGATCTCCTGAAATAGTCTCACCCCTAACATACATACAGTCAAGGACAGACACTGGCTATAGCAGGCACCATATAAGTTTTTGAAGAGAAGAAAGAACAACTAAGTCAAACTCTTCATCCTCAAGAATCTTACAGTATAATCTTAAGATTAGTATGAAATAACAATAATTTAAAAAACAAGCTTTTATTATCTTAAGAGAGATATATGCCTAGTATCACTGTGGTTTAATGACCAAAGAAGTCCTCACTTTTTTGGGCACTCACAGAAGGAATCATGAAGTAATCCATCAAGAATTTGATACTTTTGGTACAATTTCAACCACAAACATAACCCAACAAGTTAACCACCAACCAATGATTTTAAAACCTTTTTTTGCCTTCCTTGTTTTAGAAGTTTTCATTTTAGAAATAAAATGTGTTTATTAATAACTAACATTTATATTTATCAGAGGTACATAATAAGCAGAGCTTTATGTGGGGCAACATAAAATCAACTGTATACAAAAATGAAAGAACAACATGATACTACTATCAATGACACTTTAGAAGGAAAAATGGCTAAACCAAAGTTCAAAAAGCCCTGTAATACTTGACATGATCTGTTTCAGCTTTACTGAATGACAGGTCTCCCAACATTTGTATTATGGAATATTAAAAATAAAGTAATGCGGAGTCTAAAAATACTACTTCCAAAGACTCAGTTTCTTATATTTGGATAAGGATGACAATAAATTCCATTAAGACATATACATACGTATATTACAATATAAAACAGGTTAGTGTGAGTGATGTTTATTTGGCAGGAGAAATGAAGCATGGGAATTCATTCATGTGTATCCAACACTGCCCCAGGAGCTGGGCAGATCTTCTGGTTACCAGGTGAGGTGTGCTCTGCAGTGAGTATGGGGATAATTCATTACATTCTCTCAGGCCTCTAGATCAAATGAGTCTGAAAGGCTTCAGCTCTGACTGCGTGTTAACCAAGCAGCTATCTGACCAAAAGTGTGCTTCATGGGGTAACTTACTCTGGAAAGGAGATAATTTAGATGGCAAATGTATCACTGTCATCCCTGAGAAGATGTCTCCTCTAAAGTAAAATCCTTGGAAAAACTCTGGTTGATCCATCAGTTCCTTGTGAAGTTGGTTTCCATTAGTAAGTAGCTAGAATTGGGTCAGAAGCCTTGGCATGTGAATGGTTCATAGAAACTCTTCTAAACCGTTTCACATTGTAAGACGCTTAGACTAAATATTCAACAACACCCTATCTACATCATTTAAAATAATTGCAGCATATGATAATCACAACCAGGCATTGACAGTAGACCATAGTGCCCCACCATAAATTCAAGGTCTATTCTACAGTTCTCAGCCGAAAATATAGAACATTTCTAATGGACGTTTTCACCAACCCTCACATCTGATGAAAAAGACTCTGTATACATAAATGGGCCTGTACACACATCACAGATGTAACAAACCACCCAATCGGAAGAGTTGGCAACAGTCGCTCATTAGATAACACATAAAAATTCAACTCCCTCAGGTTGACTCACTATTCATTCTTCTTTTTACTATCATTACCAAGAGCCCCATCATCATTATCTGTCCATCACCCTCAACATCACCACCATAATTACCCATAGTTATCATAGCTTAGTATTTATATTGAACCAAAGACAGGAATTTTCAAAGTCCAGAAAGAAACCCCAGGAGATCAAAAGCTCTAGATGAGTGCTATATTTCAATGAATTATTAAAAATATACAATTTTGTTTAATCTCCTAAGCAGCCAATCCTGAAAGGAACTTAAGTGCACTGCTGTTACACAGAACTTTCTACAAAAATGGAAATGCTCAGGGCACCTGGGTGGCTCAGATGGTTAAGTGTCTGCCTTTCAGCTCATGTCATGATCTCCAGGTGCTGGGATAGCACCTTTTTTGTAAAAAGAAGAAAGAGTCCCATTTCGGTCTTCTGCTCAGCAGGGAGTCTGCTTCCCTGTCTCTCTCTGCCTCTCCCACTGCTCATGTGCTCTCTCTCTCTCTCTCTCTCTCTCTCGATAATAATAATTTAAAAACCTTAAAAAAATGGAAATGTTCTGTATCTCTACTTTCCATTCGGAAGCCACTAGCCACATGTGGCATTTGAGCACCTGAACCATGGCTAGTTCAAGTGAGAAAATGAATTTTTCATTTAATTTAATTCTAATGAATTGAAATTGAAGTAGTCAAACATGCCCAGTAGCTGCTGTGAGGGACAGTACAGCTTTAGTGGACAATGCTAAGGAAGTAACTTTGGAGAGGCTCGCAAAATATTTCTCATTTTATTACTTTCCAGCCTTTCAACATTTGCTATTTAGGGTATAGACAATATGGCTATTTGATAAATTTCCTTTTCATGATGAAACAATTAAAATGTTAGAAAATGAACAAAGAGTAAGTTTTTCCCATTAATTAATTCTATTTGGTTTTATATATTAAAAAGCAGATGAACATTTATGAATGTATATGAAATCTTCCTTATTAATTTGATGTCTGTTCATGTGATGATAGTTTCATTGAGACTTGATAAATCGGTCAAATTTGCAGGTACAGGCATCCAATGTTAAGGAGATAGGTTGGATATCCTCAATCCCAAGATGCTTTATAGAAAAGTCTATGCTTGATGTTTTTGAGAGAAAGCTAAACTTCATGGCATTAATGTGGTTCTATAAAAATCAACATGACATCTTCCCTCTGGCATCTACCTTATGTGGAACAGCAAACTTTTCCTAGTTTTCTTTTTTTAACTTTTCCTAGTTTTTATATCTTAGTAGGTCTTATCTGGTTGGGAATGATTGAATCTAGGTGTTAGTAATTATTTTATGAAAAACCAGCTCAAATCCTATTACTTTATACTTTCTGTATCATCCAAATAATGTGACTCTTCCTTCTTCTGAAATGCTTGGAAACTGACTGCTCCCAGACATATGTTTTAGCAGTTGTATATCGACCTTATCTCCCGACAACATTGTAAGCAACTTGAAAGAAGAGGCTGTATCTTGCACATCATACTGTTATCCGCATGAACTAAATGATTACCATTTCTTTGTAGATATTCCAGAAATGTCTATGGACTTGTAGTGTGTGTTGTAGTGCGATACTGTATCACACTCATAATCTTTCTTTTATTGTTCCCTAAAGAACCTAGTGTGAAATATATACATTTAAAAGGAAAAGCAAACTGTTATATAGGTACTAGAGAAAGTATCCATGATTATGATATCATGTGCTTTCTTTATCATCATGGGTATATCTACATTCCACGAGGGTTTCTATGGCACCGTTTGTAAAAAGAAGAAATATCAAAAAAAAAAAAGAAGAAGAAGAAGAAATATCTTCTTAAAATATGACAAATCTCAAGGTGTTCAATGGGAATTTCAAACCGCATTCTCAAGAGTTCTTCTAAATACTACCTCCTAAAGAAACAGACTGGGAGACTGGCTAAGAAAGCATGTTTTTGCTGTAACTATTGATCTTACTTTTTAATTTCCAGTTAATAGGAAACATGTGGTTGCAATAGTAGAATATTGCTAATGAAAACAATATTTTAGCTCTGCTGCTTGAAATAAAAATGTATTGATAGTAAACAATTTTCATTTATTTTCAGAGAAGAGAAATAGGTTTTTATATGGATTACCTAAAATCACACACAAAATAATCTCCAGCCACTATACATAAATAAGGCCTTAATTACATTAATCCTTTCCATACCAAAAGTATAAGCCCTCTGAATTTTTACCTTAATTAAATTACCGTAATGCATACAAACTTCAATTAGGTTATCTTTTAATCCTATAATAAACACACAAGCTATAAATTCTACCTTGATTTGATAACAAGGATCTAAATAAAAAATATCCAAGTGGGCCAGTGACTCCACTAAACTGAGATGTGAACATTTGGATTTGGAGAATTTTCAATGCCTGTATTCCATCTTTTCCTGTTCTCCCCTGGAAGAGGTACTAATCAGCAGTGACATCCCCAAACAGGATTCAAAAACCAGAAGGAACCCTAAACAAACACACAGATGGTAAACAGCAACAAGGAAGGGACCAGGGCAATACACAGCCTAAAACATGTGACATGTGCGCCATCAACACAAACTAAGTTCTGAGGTCCTGAATAAAGCCAAGATCCAGGAGGATGTACTGACGCCTTGAGAGCCACAGAAATTAATTTTGAAGGTTCTTTTTCAAAATTTAATTAGCCAATACAAGAAACAACACAGAGCGATGCAGATGTAGGAGAACAGGAACGTAACATGGAGAGCATCCTCCACAGCCCCACCTTCGTTTCAGGGAGAATGAGTCTCACCAGATGGTGGACTGCTATACTTGTAATTTTACTGTGGCATGTGCTAGAAGGATAAAAAAAAATGAAAGCAGTGAAAATGTCACACAGTGTGAAAGGCTTGTATGAAAAGGTACAGAGCTGTCTTTCAGCAGACAGTCTACAAAAGCTTTTCAAACTGTTGCCTCATAACAGCTGCAGTGGTTTGATTCCTTAAATTCAAAAGACTTTCTCTTGTATGCTATCAAAGACAGAAGCTGACTCGTTAACCCACAAACCAAACAGACCCTGGACCAGGCTTCATTTCCATGTGGGCCGTGCACCACGTCCAGCCTGATAACCTGGCGCTGAGATGGAAACCCCTGCCCTCTGCTTCCGAGCAGGGCATTAAGAGCTGCAGCATCCCTGCGGTGGTGGGGATGCTTTCCTGACCCAAATCTGCAGGTCAGATCACTGCCACTGCAAGGCAGCATCTAATGTTCCCTAGAAATGGCACTCTTAAATGTATTTTTAATTTAATTATATTCTTCTAATTTGCTTGCTCCTTCAGAAAGCAGAGCATTTCAAATATTGATTATCCTTTGAGGGAAATAAAAGCAGACAAATGGTTTTACTCTCTCAGAGCACAACAATATAATTGGTCATTGTTCCTTTCTTAATTCATCACATAGTATTTCCCTTCTCTGTTCTCTTTTAAGGACTCGGATTTTTTTTTTCCTCTGTAGAACAGAATGATAAAAACTTATAATGACAAGGGTGCCATTTATTGCTTGTGTACTGCAAGGTAGGCACTGTGCCACGTGCCTCAGTGAATGATCCCGTATCATCCCCGCAGTGGGACTGCACGATGGATGCCTGTCCACATTCTACAGATGAGGCAACTGAAGATTACAGAAATTAAATATGCCATCTGAGATTCAACTCCCAGATTTAAGAGCAGATTGTATGAGATGGGGTTCTTACTTCACTATTACAACCTTAGCTCAATCGGTCAGCTGGGCCCCTGTTCACTTCGTGATCAGCACAGCGTGGACATGAGAGCCTGATCAAATGGAGAGTTCGAGTTCAGCAGCAGATCCAGTATACGTATGATACACTTATCATTTTTCTGTGTCTGTGTTTTTAAAGGGGGGGGGGGAGGTGAATGACAGCCCTTATTGCATCATCAGAGAAAAGATCGTTGACACTGAAAAAGAATTGCATAATGGACAGTGCTCTGCAGAGATTAAAGGAGAGAAGTTTTTTTAAACAACTAAGAGAAAAAGAATAAAAATCAAGGTGGAGAGAGAGAGAGACAGAAGAGGACATAGGGAAAGATATCAAAGATGGAGTCAGAAGCTCTGGGTAAGGGTCCAAATTTAGCGTTTACTACCAGTGGGGTCTTCACTCTAGACTTAAGTTAATTTCACAAAACAATGAACAAAGAATCATCAAAGCCTCTTGCAGGTTTCAACACTATGATTTAAAAAATTTTATTAAAGATTTTATTTATTTATTCATGAGAGACATACAGAGAGAGAGAGAGGCAGAGACACAGGCAGAGGGAGAAGCAGGCTCCATGAAGGGAGCCCAATGTGGGACTCGATCCTGGGACTCCAAGATCACAACCTGAGTCGAAGGCAGACGCTTAACGGCTGAGCCACCCAGGAGTCCCTGATTAAAAATTTTTATATCAGAAATCCATTTTGTGGCCAACATTCCATCCATCATTGATCATGAGATAGGGTAATGAGTCCATTTGTGAAACATTTTGAGCCAACATGCCCAAAGCTGTCCTTCAGCGCTTTCTGGATGCCTCTTTCCTAGCTTCTTCCCACCATGAAGGGCAGGGATCTCTCCAAAGAAAAGGAAACAAATGCAAGTAAAGGATATGGCATGCCAGCCATTTTTTCTAACTTCACTCGATCTAAGTTTGCTAAGTTCAATGCAATGAAAGACAGTTAACTTTGGGAAGCTAAAAGATGGATGCTACCTATAAAAACGAGGGTGTCCATCCCAGATGGTAATTCAAACCCATTCATGTCACTCTTCAAGGCAACATTAATATCCAGGCTCGCCCTTATCAATGCTTCCATCAAGACCATTCAAGACTTGTCAAAGGCATCAGACTTCATTTGCACTTCTTAGCAGCGGTTATTACCGTAAGAGAGTGCTGAAAGGTTCAAGATTCATCAGAGTCTGTGCATTTGGAAAAGAGAACTTTCAATCACTCCAGAACACCGCTCCATGATTTAAGCCAGGTGTGAAACTCACCAGGGGAAAGAGTGAGTGTGTTACATTTCACTGCACACCTTTCTCCTCAGTCCTCACTGAGGACTTATCAGCATTCAGGAGAGGACAGTTTGATTAGCTTTCCCTCCTGATCTCGCTCTCAGTCCACCCAGGGTCGTGGCTTGATTGAGAGAAACTCTACACTTGTCACAGACAAGTTGTTTGGGCAACTCACTTTCTCTTCACTTCCCATACAGGCTGGCGGCACATTTTAAAATCTTTACTGGACATCATGCTGAAAACACCTCCTTCCCCAAAGTGGATAATGCAGTGGCAGCTTAACTAGAGGTGGGAGACACATGTATATTTCAACACAGACTTATTTCAGAGGAAATTTCTGGAATGTCTGGTTCCAAGGGCCACATGCCTGATCCGAGGGTCTGGTGAGAGCAGCAATTGGTATAAGTTGTTTAGATGGCAGCTCCATGACCAAGAGTGGTGAGAGGAAGGCTGGTGTTATGAAGAGGAACTCATTTATACACATTTTTTATTGTTTTAATGTTGGGACGCATTTCTGGGAAGAAAAGGGTGGCCCAGGCCACTTGATAAAAATGCTGAACATGACAGAATCAAAATCACTACATGGCAGAGTCTGGAGGCAGTTTAAAGATTCCCTGCTCCACTGGCCCCATCCACTCTGGAATCTTCGATGGCACCTGGCAGTGTCCTCCTGGCTCCCCAACGTTGTCTACAGCTGTCTACATCAACGCATCCTTAGAATTCAGTTCTTTCTTTCCTGTACACTCTGCACATGGGTTCTTTTCCATCCACTGGGACCAAACATCAGCAAAATCCCTCTTCTTTCTGACAACCACATAGATCCTGAAGTTGTCTCCATCCTCCCAAAAGTCCATCAATATTCTTAAACTGCAAAACTCCCCATGTGTGGTGCCCTGACCAGCACAATAAACATCATCTCAGAACTTACTAGAAACGCAGAAGCTCAGGTCTCATCATAAATCTGAGTCAGAAGCACTGGTGCTGGAGTCCAGCGAGTGCTGGTTCGACAAACCCTCCAGGTTACTGGAAAATTCTTGAAGGGGAGGAAAGGAAGCACCAGGGAACAGTGAACGGCAGAGCTGGGAGGGAGCAGACAGTATTCACCAGGGCAGCTAGGGGATGCTGATTAAGAAGCGAGGTCCGGTAGGCATGGCACCGCATTGGGAACCAGGATGGGTCAAGGCTGGGTGGGGCTCCATCCAGATAGGAATGGGCTGATTCTCAGAATTGAAACAAAGTCCTAAACTCTGCTTCAATCATCTTTTCTACTGAAGAAGGCAGTATGGTGACGTGTGGTCCTCCATGCCTTCATCTCCTTCCATCCACCTGAATCCTAGTTATGACTATGCGTTCAAATTAAATGAGGCAAGTTATCTGCAGTGCCTGGTCTCTAGCAGACACTAGTGAAAGGTATCATCATAAACACTTTTCAGGGTACCAAGCTTGCTTTTTTCTTGCATTTTTTTCTTTTTAGCAAACCACTATCATTTTGAAAGAGTGATCTCTTCCTATTTCGTCAAACCTAAGCTCTGCAGCTACCTGAAATCTAGTAGCTGTCTGCGGACCTTACCAAGAACCTCTCGGTTTGCAAGTTCACAGACAGAGTTCCTCGAAGTCTGTATTGTGTGATGGTTTGAGTTCTTGCATTTCTGAGATGTTCCAAAAGGGCCTGTCCTGTCTGCCCACAGCTCCTATGACTGTCTCTGGATCTCTGGATCATCTGGATCTCTTTCGTCCTTCTCCCTGAGTGCAAGCATGCATTTTCCTTCCCATTCACCTTCTCTTTTGGTAATATGATCATGCTTTCTAAGTGGACCATGCCTTCTTAAAGAGATTACCAAAGTCTATTTATCCCATCCTGGTCTTTTTCTCAGCTCCAGATCCACATTTCTACCTGCCTGTCAGAAGTCTGTTCTAGATGCTCCAGCAACACAAACTAACATAAGTCCAATCCAGTCCCTGATCTTCTCCTTTCACCTCCAACTACATTCCCTCTTTCAGACAGTTTTTGCTGCTGGTAATAGAATGTTTGCAGGGATCTGGCTTCTGATGCCCACTGCTGGGGCACCTGGGTTAGACAATTGGTTAAGTGTCCGACTCTTGATTTCGGCTCAGGGTCATGAGATTGAGATGCATGTTGGCTCTGAGCTCAGTGGGGAGTCTGCTTGAGAGTCTCTCTTTTTTTCTGCCTCTGCCCCCACCTCCTCTCTAAAATAAATAAATAAATAAATAAATAAATAAATAAATAAATAAATAAATAAATAAGCAAATAAATAAATAAATATTTTTTAAAGAAAAGAAAGCCCACTGTCATAGTATACTCTTTTTTTCTTCCTTTCCGAACCTATACTCATGTGCTTCTGCCCGCCCCCCCACCAGCCCTTCATCATTTCTAATTCAGACTCCACTAAAATGCCTTTTCATGGGCATGTTCTCAGGCATCCCACACCCATATTCATTGCAAATGTGGCTGCATGACTGATTTCTCTAAATATAATGGCATCGTGTTGCTCTCCTGCTTCCCTCCAATGATCATTATCTACTCTCTCCCTTCTTTGCTCATGTCTCTCTCTTTGTTTGGAACACCCTCCCCATCTCCACCTACTATGCCTCCACCCCCAAATAATCCCACATTTGTCATTTGTCACCACCTCCTTGGAGCCCCTCCAGTTCCCCTCTAACTAGGGACATAATTTTTACCCTATGACACTGTGGTGCCCTCCACCCTGTTAGCTTGCCCCTCATTAGATCTGTACATGTCTTTTGTGCAATATTACATCTCCTTGAAGACAATCATATGCTCTGTTCAATTTCATAGCAGCCACAGCTCCAAGTATCATACCTGAGTACTGAGCTCAGTGATGCCTGTTGGATGTGAATTTTTAGGTTATCCATTTGACCACCTATAAGATTGCAGCAGCAAATTAGCCAAATCAAATGATGGAAGGAACTTGGCTGGGGATGCAGACAGAGTTTGTTATTTGCCAAGCATTACCCATCTGTCTGCACTGCAGTTCTAACCCATGTCCTTTTAATGACTGATCACGCTGGAGCAAAATCCTGCTGGGCTGAGGGTAGTGATTCCTCCCACCTTCCAGGTAAACACAGGTTGAAACACATCTGTCGACACCAAAGGTTGCATACATGCTTTTGTCTTCCATACTGGGAGAATAACCCAGCACAATTTCATCCGTGCAGTCAGATAGGAACTGAACCCCGAGATAACAGGAGAAATTGTTTCCTGAATCCATTTGGATCCAGGAGAACATCAGTGCTGCTTGTAGGCACTTCATTGTGTCTATCATGGGAATGGCACTTTGGGATTTGAGAATTGCATTATTTACTCAGAAGCAGATGAGTTTAAGCCTAGTTTGACACTGGATCTCAACAGATATAAAGCAACATAGCATAAAATAACCATAACTTTCATTTCTAGAATAGATACCAAGGGCAGGATTGTGAATGCTCTGGATAACACCCACCCAAAATGCATGAAATAAAGTTAATATGTGAAAATGGTGTCGTTTTTTAGGGGATAATACTGCATATGAGGAAAGTGGCTTCACTGCCACTTGTCTCTGCTTGCCCTTTCCACAAGTGAGCTGGTCCCTCATCATCTTCCACCAGCACCCAGGATTAAGTATCAGGAAAATACAGTCCCATCCAGTCCAGCTCAGAGCCCTGACAGGCCTCCAGGAGGGAAGCGAAAACAAACTGCTCGCATATAGAGAAGCAAGCAGTGCATGCAGCCTGAGTCCATATAGACGTCTTCATTTTCCATGCTAGACTGCATTTCAAATATAGCAGGTTTAATACTTCAAGTCTTAAGTGTTCCTGAAAAAATATGCAGAATACAGCTCTGAGCCTGGTCCGTGCGTGGCCCCGTGCTGCAGGAAATTGCAGGCAGTCTCATCCAGCCCTTGAGAAGGGATTTCCCATTTCTGGGCTCTGCCCACAATGTCTTCAGACTGCTTCTTTGGCAGAACCCAAACACCTGACTCCTGGGGAGTGATGGATGCCTGGGATAGCCTCGATCTACATTTCAGCTTCTCGTTATAGTGATCTTACTGCTAAGCTGTGGCAAGCAAAATATTTAAAATGTTTCCTGCTCTCTCCTGTGAGACAGAGGAACCGCAGTGTGCAGAGAAGCATGCTGGTGACTGTGAATATCTCAGATACATTCCTACTCTCTTTTCATGATTATTTTTAAACTTTCTTGAATGACCTATGCATTCATAAGGCTTTCTGGCATTCTCTGGTTATCCATACATTCTGGCCAATGATAAATTGAAGAAGTCATCTTTGAGGGTTTTATTCAACCTTTGAGATTTAATGCCATTATAAATTCAAAATGAAACATTTAGTAAGTTAAGAAATGGAGACATTCCAGTAGAATTATATGTAGACCATGACCTAAGTAGAGAGACAGAGAGGAAGGGAAAGAACATTTAGGAATTCATTATGTGATCCTATTATAAAGAAAAGTGGGATGTCCATAGCCTTTTTCTATTCAGAGAACCCAAACTGAAGGAAACAGGAGAAACAGTCTATGAAACTCAATGATTTGATGGTTCATGTAACAGGAATTTGAGAAGAAGCTCAGTCACATGCTTTCTTGCTCTGGCTGCCTTCACTTCGTTATTCCAGAACCAGGGGGTATAAGTAGTGCCATCTGACTCAGGCGTGAAGCTGTGAGTCTGTTCCTCAATGGAGTGTTTTCTGTGAAGCCTTCCTGCCATCCTCTTACAACACCAATATTTCCCTCCTTAAAATGTCTGCCTATGGCTCTAGCAGCTGAGTATTGGAGAAAGGCTTTGCATTCAGACAGACTTGCAATCAAATCTGGTATATCTAGCACATGCACCAGGCAGCTCACTAAACGTCCCTAACCCTAACCTTGATTTTCATCTATAATATGGAAGCAATAAAATGCTACTTCAAGGGTTGCTGTAATGATCCCAAATACTGCGTTTAAAGCATTCAGCCCTAGTCCGGTCAGATCATTACAATAGGGGATGGAAGTCAGTGGACACACACCTGAGTTGTGATTAAACAGCACTACGATATATGTTGGCATTGAGTAGACCTTAAAGGGTGGTTGTTACAATGATTACACAATTTAGGATTTTCAATGCATGTGTTTGTCATAGATGTTCAATATTTAAGAAAACCTTACTAGCCATCGTTAAAATTTACATCCAAAGCTAGAATTCCTTGTGCAATGAATTCTAATTAATTATTGCATCCATTTATAATATTGAATCAGTTACACTGGATAGTCAAGAAGATGATAAATGTGAAATAAAGCATGTGATTCCTAGGGTGTACCATTATGGATGCATCCATACCAGAAGGCCTGACTGCTCTGTGGTCCCTGGTGGATTCTTTGTATCTTTTGTACTGCAATTCCCATCCCAACATGTGTAGGTATCCTCCAGACCCTGGAAACTCATAGTCTAGCACACTAGTTCGAAAAAATCCATTTGGCAAGCCCTTAAAATATGCTAAAAATTAAATTCTTTGAACAAAGCTGAAAAGAATGCAGCTGAGAAATTCTGAAAGACTGAAACAAGAAACTTAAGAGACTTTGTGTGTCTCCAGTGTGCAAGGCATTTTGCTGGCAGTTGTGGGGGCATACAGACAAGAAGAACATCCTCCCTGCTTACATAACTAAGACCCAATGACCTGCTTTGAAACTTTCCTGAATGTGAAGCATGTATAAATCAAAACAAGTCACATACGACTGGAAGCAAGATAAATGTTAAAAGATAAACTTTTTTTTTTAAGATTTTACTTATTTACTTAAGAGAGAGAGAGAGCGCGTGCACAAGCCAGAGGAGGAGCAGAGTGAGAGGCAGGCCCCCACACAACAGAGAGCCTGATGTGGGACTCAGTCCTAGGACCAGGGCATCATGATCTGAGCCAAAGGCAGATGCTTAACCGACTGAGCCACCAGGTGCTCCAAGAAAAATTTTTTAAGATTAACATGAGATAACTTATTCCTGTATCATATCCTTTATTATCCTTAGCGACTTCCACTACTTGTTCATCGTATACTATGTTCATTGTAGGCTCTGCCCTACCATGATGCTCTCTCTTCATGCGTTTCCTCCTTGCTTTCTTTTCCTTCCTCTTTAGCCCCCAATTTCAGTCTGGCAATTTCTAACACTTGGTTTTAAACACTCTTTAAATATCATATGCATGCATTCATTCATTCAACCAGTTATTGAATCTCTATCCTCATTGAATTACACATACATACAAATGTGTACATACATATGAATATACACATAAACTCTGTCATAAGAATAAGAGGTTTAATAAAAAAATTATGAGTACAAGTTAGACTGGGTTAGTCAACATTCAAATCTGCTGGATCTAAACTGCATGATAAAAAACAGACCATGGGGCACCTGAGTGGCTCAGTGGTTGAGTGCCTGCCTTTGGCTCAGGTCGTGATCCCAGGGTCCTGGGATCGAGTCCCACATCGGGCTCCCTGATGGAGCCTGCTTCTCCCTCTGCCTGTGTCTCTGTCTCTCTCTCTCTGTGTCCCTCATGAATAAATAAATAAAATCTTAAAAAGAAAAGAACAGACCAAATATGTAAACCTCCAAGACAGGAAATGCATTTCCTTGAGTGAATGAACAAAGGAAACAGCAGACTTTTGAGGTTTTCCAAATGGAAAAGTCCAGAATATATATTATTTAAATAGGGATTATATATAACAGCATTACATATTGTCCATTAAACACAGAAAGAGACTGGCAATGATGTGAAAGTTACGTTGCATCTCTCTTCCAACCACACCTATCCCCACATCCTAAAAATTTATTTTGAATTATGTGATATCAATATATTTCTGGTATGTTTCTGTTTCTTGGTCATTACAGAAAGGAACAGCTAGTTCAAGATTTTTAACATACACATGTATTAAATTTTGATGTTAGGTATCCAAAAGGAGCAAAATCTCTCTCCCAATGCCAGTCAGACCAGTATGTACATAGTCAAGATGTAGTTAACTTTACACTTAATACATTGATTCAATTCCCATAGCTACATGCTACCAGCAACCTGTGTGAATATTTTATTTGGTTTCATTTTACTTTTATAGAAACAGAATGGCATGCACACAGTTATGTATATATTTTTTAAATTAAGTCATGGAAAAATTATGTCTAATTTGCATTGTATCAAATTAAACTCACCTCCATAAAATTGACTTATATTAACAAGTTTCTTTGTTATTAAGACATATGAAGTTAACTGAGCTCAATTAATTAGAGTCTTACTTCCTGTACAAATAAGATGAAAATACATCTCTTGAAGTCCTCTATCTCTGATTGTAAGGACATGTAAGCTGGAGTCAAGAACTACATCAATCTAAGCATAACATGTTGGAGAACTGGACAGGTCTGTCTGCCCAGAAGAGCCACAGTCTTACTATACTATCTGTTTGATTAGTATGGATGTCAAGAGTTCTCCAATGGTGTAGAAATACTCTAGATTTAACCCTTTCCAGCTAATGCTTAGAAAATAACATTTGGTTAATAGTAAAAAAAAAAAAAAAAAAATTGGATGAGACAGTAGACAAGCAAGAAAAGGAAACCACCAAAGATATACAATGCTGACTTTACAGGATTCTCTCTTTTTTTTCTTTAAGATTTTATTTATTTATTCATGAGACACACACACACACACACACATACACACAGGCACAGACACAGGCAGAGGGAGAAACAGGCTCCATGCAGGGAGCCTGACGTGGGACTCGATCCCTGGTCTCCAGGATCATACCTGGGCTGAAGGTGGCACTAAAACGCTGAGCCACCCGGGCTGCACCCAGAATTCTCTTTTGTAAGTCTAGAAATACACATTGACTTTTGCATTTATCAACTTTGAAGCTGCAGAGACACACTGGGCCACTGGAGTTAAGTGTATATTTTTTAATTTAAATTAAATAATCAGTACCTAACAAGTTATTTTAATTTAATGTACTATAGTTAAATATATGTTACATATAGTATATGTATAAAATAATGTATAAACATATGATATATACTATGTGATACATAGATGTAGTTTATATACACTAAATAATATACTATATGAATACATATTATCTGTATACAGATATATACAGATTATAATACAAAATAGTATTAATATTTATCATAAAAATACACATGCTATAATAAAGTTTCTCATTAATTTCTTTTGTATTTTCTGATGTTCAGTTTCACTACCTACCTGAAATGCATGTTTTTATTTTACATTGTCTACAAATGCAGAGAGGGTAAATTCAAAATCAATAGGGTCCAGTAATTTTTTTAATAAAATGGCCCCTTGCAGCTCACATGCAAACAGAATGGACTTGCAGAGAAGGAAAGAGAAAACTGGTCCAACATAAGTACAAGGCTGATTAATTAATGTGGGTTAAAATGACAAAAATGCCAGTCATGTAACTTAGAGTTAAAAATTCCACTTAAAGCAATCAGGCAAGCATTAATTTAGTGACTTGACTTATTGAATTGCCCATAAAACAATTCTAAATGTCCAACTGGGCTTCATAGTAGGTGCATCAAAATAAAGCAGACCTACACCTGGGCTGTGATTTTTTCCGTTGTTTCCCTCAGCACACTCCCATTTTTATTTGACTTTTTTCCAAAGCCTTTTTTTTATATTCCACCTTTGATACACGTTTCCTACTCACCACTTTTCCTCTTTATCTAAGAGGAAAAACGATCTAAAGAGTCAAAATGCTCTTATGTATAATTGCATTTATCAAAATTCCTTACCTATCTGTTAGAATTTTATATTGATAGATTCACAGTCAATTTTTAAGCTGAATAATTTAAGTTGAAAAATAAGGCATTCTTTTTTCATATGGGAACAGATGGTTGCAAATTAATTTGCAAAAACACACTATTGCTTACAAAGAAAACACAGAAAATTAAAGATGAGAATATGAGGTTTGTTTCATGTATATTTTTAAGGAGAAATTCAAGACTATTTTGCATCCCCCATTTCCAAAGAGTTCTTCCTCAGTTGGTTTTCTTTTCTAAGAGATGATATTTTCAAGGTTTGGCAGTTCTTCATTTTTATTTCTCCAAGTTTGGGATTCATGCTTCCTTTATGGTGTAAACTATATGACCCTAGGATTTCAACTTGGCAGAGCAGAAAATAGACCAAGAAAAAAAAAAATGTTTAAATGACATAAGGGGCTGAATGATGGCAAAGGAAGCACAGACTCGAGAGTAGTGTGTCTTTTGCACAAAGAAAGGACAGAAGCACAGCTTGCCATGAGGGAAAAGGTGACAATATATATAAAGAAACAAACTAAAATAATCTTGTAAAAATTCCATCTGAAAAGATTTAAATGGATAGATGCATTACTTCCTTATCTATATTTGACTTCCTATGGGTTGTTCCAAAAACTCTCCATGAAGAATATTCGGGGTCTTATGGCACTTCTCACGAGAGTTACACAGGCTGAGGTTTTCAGAACTTAGGAAGTGTTATCCTTTCCTTTAAAATCTGCACACTGTCACACCCTGGGACTCTATGGTCTCAGGAGCATCCCTGAGGAAAACAGGGAAAGAAAAAGCTTCCATAAGTCCAGCAGGAGGCATCTATTAGAATCCCTGCTCCTGGCACAAGTTCCTATAATTTCTTCAGTTTCTGATTCTGGAGAGGAAGAAGAATCTGGCTATGAGGAAATGGCAGACATGCTGTTAGTCTTTAAGATGCACAACCTGGGCAGAGAGTGTGAAACCAGCTTCCCTCAGAAGCAGGCATAGCAGTGACATTGGTTCCAAGGGCAAGGGAAAGGTTTAGAACCAACAGGCCAAAAGACATGCACTGAATAAGCTCCAAGAAGGGAAAAATTAGAGCATGCAGTAGTTGAAAGACATTCTGATTAACTTCTTGACATTAATAAATGGTGTATATATATATATATATATATATAGTCTACAATATATATATACAAATGTATATATATACATATATATATTGTCTACAATATATATATACAAATGTGTGTATATATATATATATATATATATATATATATATATATATATACACATTTTTCATCATGTCAGAGAGGGCCAATTGAAATGACTCCCCTTAAGGGATGCACCAGACAGACCTTGAAAAGAAGACACTTATTCTTTGGGCCACCAACTATGTACTGAATTTGGTTGAGCAGGCCAACTGCAGCGCCAGATCCAAATGCATCTGTTTTGTATTGCAATGGTCTAAGAATAATTTTACATTTTTAAATGGTTGTTTCAAAAATAAAACAAAGAAAAATATGTGACAGAAACTATACATTGACTGCAAAGCCTAAAGCCAAAAACATTTAGTATCTTGCCCTTTACAGAAAAGTTTACCCATCCCTAACCTAAGTCTTTATTTGGCCATCATAAATTCTTTTTCTGCCTCATCCCCATGGGATGCTATTTGTGATGCATTGCATTGCTCCTGAGAAAACATAAATGTGGAATCTAATGTATAAAGATGCTCTTTAAGATGTTAGGCATTAATGTATTTTTTATTTTGCAAACTGGTTTAAAATAAATCCAACTAACTAGAAACTGTGCAGCTCCCCTTGGCCATGTATAATTGAAAAGCAGATGGGTTTGGGGGGACACCCCAAGCATATACTGGATGTCTAATCTAGGCAATGTAGTCAAAACACATTAAATATCCTATATCTGTACAACTCTTTGTCTGTTAAACAAAAGCCATTCCTACTGATTATCAATAACATAATCTCTATGGCATGTTTTCTGAGTCTGCTATTAAAGCTTCTACAGGAAGGTCAAAGACCTGTTTCAGAAGAAAAGATAGAACACATTCATAAAATAGACCTGTACGTAATAGACCTATTATCAAAAAGCTTCTCATTATTATTATCATTTTAAGTAAAATGATTTCTCTTCACAGAAGTCAGCACAAATAAGTTATTGAAAATAAAAATATTGCTGATACCTGAATGCTTTTCACAGTTGACTTATCACTGTGGATTCCGGCTCCATCAACATTCTCCTATCTAATGACTGAGCCACATTCTTTATAACATGAATATTAAATAGACCATGGTTCCTGAATTTTTGTTTTTGTTGTGATTGACATTAGCTGCTGAGTTGTTTTTTGTTGTTGGTTTCATTCAGTTTTGGGTTTTGTGATTTATGTTGCAGTTGTTGTTGTTTTACCTTTAGCCATGACATAAATTCAATTTGGGACTTCACTTTGATCTAATGTTTCCCAGTTTTGCTGTGTTTGTTAATTTAGTTCATTGGCTGGAGTTGGAAATGAGTCTCTAAGAATCCCTGGTGTTCCAAACCAATACTTACTTTCCTTAAAAGACATTCAGCATTGTCTTGTATTAACCTATGATATCTCAGAAACAATTTTTTAAATGTCATACAGAAATCATACTCAATGTGTTTATCAATAAAAATGTCATATCTCTTTAATGTTTTGGAGTATCTGTTATTATTGCATAAAATCACGTAAGCATCTTGGAATGACTTGTCAACATGCATTTAACTTTTATTATGTCAGTAAATGAGTAATATAATCTAAAATAGTGATACTGCAGGAACCAAGCAACACTCCTCTCTGTAGGCTAACGTGCACTGAAATGCTTGATTTCAAACTCTGTGCACAATTATGGGCATCTAACATAGAAACCCTGCAAATTACCTCTGGGTTTTCAGCCTCAGAACGGTGATGAAGTGCTTAGCACCACATGCCATCTGTATGCTAATGAACAGAGTGGGATGGCACACCAAAAATGTCGGAAGAGCATAAGAGTTATTCCTACAGTATAAAGTACAGGAATCTGTGTTATTAGGATATTATGTGATGTTTAAAAAAAAAAGAATTTATTTATCTGAGAGAGAGTGAGAGTGCACCTGAATAGGGGGAGGGGAAGAAGGAGGAGATCGAGAATCTCAAGCAGACTGCACTGAGCACAGAACCCAACATGGGGCTCGATCCCAGGACCCTGAGATCGTAACCTGAGCCAAAATCAAGAGTTGGACACTTAACCAACTGAGCCACCCAGGCGCCCCTCATAATGTGATGTTTTTTGCCGTGGTCTTCCTTAGGAAGTCAGCATGCTGACTAACTTCCCAGAAAACAAACCGTGGAAGGAATCCTGTGCCATTACAAGGAAACAATTTAGATCATATTTCTGTATACTGTAAGGAAATGGTAATCGCTAAATTGATATAACAATGTCATGGTTCCCTGCCAGTAACTGCCTGTATATTATATGTAAATTATCAACAAAATGTTATGCCCTGGGGATAACAGTTGAGGAAAGTGTACTTGAGAATCCATGTATTAATTTATGCTATAGTAAATTTTAAAATCCCAAAAAACCTTTTTGCTCCTGCTGCCTATGCCCTATGGAATTCTCCATTAAGCGCCTAGATTTGGAACCAAAGGAATCATATGACAAGGAAAACCAGACAAATGAAAATTGGAATTAGGAATTACTGTTGCTGCAAACTGACTTATTTCTCATAGGTTAACTCCTCACATATTGTCTCCCTCATTTCTAGCAATTCTTGGCTCTTTATGAGCTCCCTGATGAGCAGCATCATTCATCCTTCTTCATGAAGAATTTCTGGATTCTTTCCACTTGATTTTGAACACTGTACAACATATACTATACTACATATCCCATAAATATGAGTATATACCTATATGTAACGTATATACACGCTATATATGTATAATAGCATACATAAGCCAAATATATACAAATACAAAGGTGATTTGAAACTGATATGGATTCATGTGATTGAATGTATTGTGCCCGGTAAACACAGTGACTTGTTCATTTGCCAGGGTGCTTTGAACACCACAGGCTCTTGAAAAAATGGATTAGCTACCTATGAGCCAAACCACTGTTCAGCAGCAGGGGCAGCCTCCCAGGAAGTCATGCTGCCTGGCTTTAGGGTTGGCCTTCCTCTCCTACTCACTGTGTGAGAGCAAGGGTAGTGTTCCAACTGCTATCAGAGAGGACGTCAAGCCCCTTTCCATGAAAGACTGCCATGTGATCATCTACCTGGTGTCTGGGACACATCCTCTCATTCCTCTCATTATGCCACAGAGGATGCATTTGGAACGCATCCTCTGTGGCATAAATGTCATAGATGACTAGAGGAGAGGGAGAATCTGTGTCTCCTGGAATTTATTCTCACTAACCTTTCTTTAAAATAAATAAATAACCCCAGCTTTATTGAGATATAATTCACATACTATAAAATTCGCCCATTTAAAGTGTACAACTCGGGGCACCTGGGTGGCTCAGTGGGTTAAGCATCTGCCTTTGGCTCAGGTCATGATCCCGGGGTCCTAGGATCAAACCCCACATGGGGCTCCCTGCTCAGCGGTGGGTCTGCTTTTCTGTCTCCCTATGTTTCTCCCCCACTCATGCTCTCTCTCTCTCTCTCTCTCTCTCTCTCTAATAAATAAATAAAATCTTAAAAAATAAAAATAAAGTGTAGAATTCAATGTCGTGTGTATTCACATAATTGTGCACCTACCACCACAATTTTAGAATGCTTTCATTACTAATGAAAGAGAAACCCTGCACTTCTTGGCCATCCTCTTTCTCAAACTCCTCCATTTCCCACAGCCCTCAACAACCACTCATCTGCTCTCTATTTTGACAGATGTCCAGAATGTAAATGGGACCATGCAATATGTGACCTTTGCATATGGCTTCTTTCACTTGGCATGTTTTCAAGGTTCGCCATGTTGTGCATGTACTGATATTTCATTTCTTCCTACAATGGCATGCTATTCATTCTATGGATATATCACATTTTATTCGCCCATCCATCAGCTGATGGGACTTCTGGGTTGTTTCCACTTTTTCATTGTGATGACTGAATAATTTCCATCCTTCTGTTAGTTTTTTTCTGCTGTCTCCTCTGCACTCCCTGCAGTTGGGATGTTGACTTTCCTGAATGGATCCTCCATTTGAGCAAGAGGATGTAAAAGATAGATAGCAGGCAGAAAGAAGGGGCAGCCTGCCCTCCTCCACTTGGAAAAGATGTGTGTTTACCAAGAGTGGACACAGGAGCCTTACCAAGCCTTCTATAGGCAAAGGGACCCCAATAACATGGAGGCATGGGTTTGGAAGGAGCCATACAAGAAAGAACCCCCCATCAGGAGCCAGACAGCAGGGACACCTGCAGCAACACCATGAAGAAAATTCATCTTCCCCAGGACACAGTAATGTCCACTGGGTCATCAGAGTCTTGGTGTACCATAACTGCACCCTTTGTGAGAAAAGACTTGTCCCTTCCCACTCATTCCCCCTTCCCAGATGTCCCATCCAAGTGATTTGGGGGAAGGTCACTTGCTGACCATTGAGCTGCCCCCTCCAGGGAATGGGACACCTGCTAGCTAACCTACTTTTCTTAACAGCAAGATCTGAGGCTTTGCCTTGTCTTCCGCCTACTTTTGGTGTCATGATAAATAAGTATACAAAGCAATATAAATATATTACATAGAACATGTAAGTACACAGAGTAACATAAGTGACAGGTTTTAACCACTGAATCTTTCCTCCAAGCCTCCTTCTTCATCCATAAAGATATGGATATGCAATTTCATATCTAGCTCACCTATTTGGTAGAAACTTGGTTTTCTCTGACTTATTTTTCGAGTTCAGAGAAACCTAAGGGGCCAGGAGGGAGGATACCACCGCTTGAAAAAAAAAGTGTTAAATCAATGAATTAAAATGAAAATTCTTGAATTAAATAAAGGCAGCTCCCTGGGGAAGAGAAAGAACTCTTGTATCAAAGCCCCTTCATTCACATTCTCTAGAAATAGTGGGCATTTCTTAGGGTTAATACATTCTTCTATTAGAATAAAAAAATGCCTAGAGCACTAATACATTAGTCACTCATTCCTTATGTCAGTTTCTTAAATTAGACAAATGTCTAGTCTCTCTCAGCCTAAGCAACCCTGGGGTTCTGGGCTGCAGAAGTTAAAGCAACTTGAGAACCACTTTCCTACAATCAGCTTCCAGAACGTCCCCACGGTTTACTAGAACGTCCCCATGATTTACTGCAGATGCTCCTAGATCCCTATGCTCAAGAGTGTAAACTCATACAATAACAATTTTGAGGGCTTCTATTTATTCTGAGTGGCTCAAATCTTAGTTATTTGTCTTCTTGTTGAGTTTTGACAGCAGTGATAGAATTTTGGTCACATGGGAGATTTCAACACCTTACAATTTTCGTTTATCTGGATGTGCCTTTACAAAGCAAAATAACATCAATACTAATACATCTTAAATCTATTACTTTTTTGAAAAGCAAAGGCATATGTTATAATTAGTCTAATAGAGAGATACATTTGTATTACCTTGAAACTAAGGAAAGATGTTTTACTTGTTACTAATCTTCACAGTGAAGATAAATCAATGACTTTTTTTAAAACCTGGTAGAAAAATTATGACATTAAAAGCCACTAGGGTCATCAGTAAAGCTTAATTTATATAGTTACCTTGAGATGCCACGTGGCATCAAAGTTGCTCCTAGGATATAATTCATTTGTACTTTCCAGAATAAGGAGACAAAATGACAGAAGACATGAAGAAGAACCTAGTCTTGCTACCACGTCACCTCCTTATGCTCGTATATAGAATAGCGTCAGCCACTGATGACTCCTAGAACTGAACGTTGGGGATTGTCATCACTAGGGAGCATCTGGGGCAAGAGAAAACCCAAGGATTTTTTTCATGCCTTAAACAACATCAACATAATGAACTTAAAGAAAGAGCCAAGAGCTGGCTGCAGAATAATGAAAATATATTTACTTTGTGGCTGCAACACCAGCCATCTTATAAAAAAAAAATCCTTATAAATTTTGGATCCAGAAAGAGGCAGTTTAGCTCTTCCTGCCAGTACATGGGTGACTTGGATAAGACGCTGATCTTTTTGAGCCTAGTTTTCTCTGATATATAATGTGGATAACAATGTTTATCTTATAGAAAAAAAAAATGTTTGGGGCAGCCCAGGTGGCTCAACGGTTTAGTGCCGCCTTCAGCCTGGGGCAGGATCCTAGAGACCCGGGATCGAGTCCCACGTTGGGCTCCCTGCGTGGAGCCTGCTTCTCCCTCTGCCTGTGTCTCTGCCTCTTTCTCTCTCTCTCTCTCTCTCTCTCTATGTCTATCATGAATAAATATATAAATAAATAAATAAACAAATAAATAAATAAATCTTTAAAAAAAGAAAAAAGAGAAATGTTTGGATGAAATTAAAAAGGTATGGAATGTACTCACAAATAATGATGACGAGAACTACTACTGGCAGTACTCTCTGTATGTTAGCAATTTGTATACATAGTATTACCTTAGATCCTCCAAATGATGGTTTATTTCTGCTTCCACTGCCCCAGGATGCTCCAGGCACCATTATAGGACAAAGTGCAGACACTGCTCTAAATCCCTCTCTAGGAAAAGAAGTAAAACAGTAGCTAACTGGTGTCCATGGGATCAAAGGCCATGGGTCCTGGGAGTAGAAACTACAGGTGTGAACTGGAAAGCCTGTCTGCCTGCCCATGGCAAAAATGATTTTCCACCAGCCAACCTGGTTCAGGAAGACCAATGGCTCAGAAGCACCAAACAAGACTTCATCCAGTTGCATGGACCCTTGGTGGGAACAGCAACCTCAACCACTTACTCCTATCAGAGTCCCAGAGACAGAGGATTTTCATAACACAGTTTGGTTTTCATCAGCTTTTAACTCCACATATGAGAACTAGATCTATGTAGTAACGGCACACGGAAGCCAATATGCCTTTGTGGCTGATTAAGTAACGGGCATCTTGAGATTCCAAATGATCAGGAATATAACATGGTTGGATAAATTAAATAATTAATTTGCAGAGAGTGGCCAAATGTTTTCAGCCAATATTTGAGTTCTGGCAGCTTGCCTTTTTCTCCTGGCTTTAGAATGCTGACAAGCCCATTTTATCCAGGAAGATGCTATGAAACCACAGAAGCTCACTTCTCCAAATTCCCCCATCTGAAGGCACATATGTTTAATTTTTCTTTACCCTTAGATGGAGCTGGGAGGAGGATAAGTGGCAAAAGAGGAAAGAGCAAGAGGATTATCCTCACTGCCTCAAAGAGACTCCTGTGGAAACCATCAGCATAGAATCATATTTTTACTAAAATATCTTACCACGTTAGAAAAAAACAATAGCTTTTATACAGATAGCTGTACCTTGTAGGTCTGAATTCGCATTGTTAACAGATTATTATCAAAAGAAGACAGGCTTCTTCTTCAACATCCCCTCACCCACAAACTGTCCGTGCCATGAGGATAATGTGGATGCTCAACAAGCTGTGGAATCTGGAAGTCGCATCAACATAGCTAATCGATGAGTTACTGAACACAGTCTTACCTAAGAATGATAGCCGGACGCTTTTGAACTTCTAAGCTTTTGTCAGCAGTTTTTCTCTATTTTGACTTGTTTGCCTCTCTCTTGGCATTTTCTCATTTTACCTTGTATTGAAGTGATTTTTATGTTAATTTTTGGTTCCCTAGGAGACTATGAAGATCCTGAGGACAGGGACAGTCCCAGCATATTGACAATAACCATAAAATCAATAATTGATTGATTATATAATCTGATTTATATTCCAGTGGAAAGTAAGAGAATAAAGGTGGTGTCTTATGGCTTCTTTCCCAATTGCACTAAGACGTACATGCACACACACCTAATAAGCTGTACCCCACAGTTGCGCCCTTGTGTGTGAGAAATTTGGATGCCCTCTTGAGAGCGGTGGCAGTGGTGGCACCCACATGTCTCAGGCTGTACAATGTTTCCCTGCTGGAGTTTGCTTGTTGGATTGTTCCCACAGGGTGATTACACCCTTGCTACTGCTTCTGTCAGTAGGTTTCCCTGAAAATAAGATGCTGCAATTCACAGGCAGGAATAAATCCACACAACTAAGCAGCAAACCTACTCATTCCTTTGTGCTTAGTTATGAATCTCTTTAAAATGTACCTACTGTTAGTTCTTTCAGGAACCTGCAAGTATAAAGCACGGCCCCAAGTGACATTTTACATTCACATTGTTTAATTTGCATATTAGAGCACTGTTCAAATGTTAGGGGTTTTAAATGGTCCCTTTTGTCTGCTCAACCCTGCTGTCTAGAAATTCTGGTCATTTAAGTTAGTGCTTTTAGGTAACAAGTTATGAAAAAAGCCAGAGTGAATATCAAAGACTCAAAAACTAATTGTGAGTTTGAAGAGGCACTGATGGATCAATGACAAAATAAAGGCTAACAAAGAAGTGTCAGAGTAGAGGCAGGCAACACCCTTCTCTGAAATTTAAACAAGAAAAAACAAAATGAAAGCCACCCCACCATATTAACCTCATTTTTGTAGACTAACTTGGTGAGGGAGATCCAGAAAGTGAAGAGACCCTAATGGCCTGCCAACCACTGGAGCAGGTCTGCATTGTTAATTATGTGTATACCCATGAACTACGACTTCCAGGTTTGTTTGCCTGATTCAACCAGTTTGGAAGCCAGCTGAGGACCACCTCAACCTTTCCATGATATTCTTTTATTCTAAATATTAAAGTAGCATTATTAAATCTTTATAAACAGTTCCACAATAGCTGCATGACCATAGATCATACACAAGCACCAGTTACCTCCTTATCAGCCATTATATAGTTTCCAGTTGCCGTAATTATTATTAATAATTTCATGAGACCATTTCTTAACAGTCTGTTGTTGCTTCTATTCTATATCTAACAATAAATGTTCTTAGGTCAAAAGCGATGCATATTTATAAGCTTACTGAGCCAAATGACTTTTGAAATAAGTTTTATCAACATTTCAGGGCAATGCATAATTCCCATTCACTGAATCCTAAATAATATCCGATATGCTTATTTTAAAACTAATTGATTTTTAAACTATGGGAAAAGTGGAAGACCATTATTACTACAATCTGTAAACTCTGATAATGATATGTGATCCATGTTTGTTAACCACTTACATTTCCTATATTATAATCATTTTTTCCTTAACCCTAAAAGATTTGCTGGTTTCTGGAAAAAAGGAGAAATATAAAATGCTAAATTTTATTTAGTCTCACCATATTCTCTTGTATAAATAACTTCCAGAGGAACTAAAGAAACCAGGGTAGAAACACATTTCCTAATTACTTGTAAATTTCTTTTTCAAAAAAATTTTTATTTAAATTCAATTTGCCAACATATAGTATAACATCCAGTGGTTATACACCCATCACCCAGTCACCCCATCCCTCCCTCTCCTCCCCTTCTGCAACACTTTGTTTCCCAGAGTTAGGAGTATCTCATGGTTTGTCTTCCTCTCTAACATTTCCCCACTCAGTTTCTCTCTTTTCCCTTATATCCCCTTGTAGATTTCTTTTCACATTTTTGTATGAGGTATCAGTTAACTATAAAGCACTGCAAGTGGTCCATCATATCGTTTGTGTGCCTAGCAGAAACAATTTCTTTCTTCTTCTTTTAATGCAGAGGTCAGAATATTCTTTCTGAAGAATGCAAAATACATCTATGTGTGATTTGAGAGGACAGAGATTTAAAACACATGAAGTCACTTGGACAGCACAAAATTTCTACAGAGTCATAAATATGAGCACATAAGAATCAGTGAAAATGGTACTAGTTCAGTCAGTGTGCTATTAAAGTACAACATTAAAACATTTAAGAATATAAATCTCTGCACTCAGCACTATTGCACTGTGGAAAGTCAACAAAATAAAAAGTAAGTTAATATCACCTATTTATCGGGCTCATTCAAGTGTTTCTAGGAGAAACTTGGTGATATCTTTAAGAATTCTTTTTTATTGAGAATTCTTATTAAAATTGTTAATAGTGGGGCACCTGGGTGGTTCAGTCAAATAAATGTCCGACTCTTGATTTTGGCTCAGGTCATAATCTCAGAGTCCTGAGATCAAGTTCTGCATCAAGCTCCATGCTTAGTGTGGAGTCTGCTTGAGATTCTCTCTCTCTCTCTCTCTCTCTCTCTCTCTCCCTCTGCACCTCCTCCTTCTCATGCTCTCTAAATAAATAAAATCTTTTAAAAAATTGTTAATAGCATATACATTTTTTATGTCTAGTCACAAAAGAAAAGAATACTGTAATGCTTTTTTAAAATGTTTCCAATTAATATTTATTTCTATATATGAGAAGTTTGCTTTGGATCAAAGGTCACCATTTTCTACGCTGATGGACTTGTATACATTCTGTAGCCTCATGGCCTTGGTGGAGAGCTTCCATTGAACCAATGGCATAGAAACTATGAGTCTTACATGTGCCTGTACTTTGTCAAATTTCCCTGCTTCTCCTCATTCCCTGTCCCCAAACTGTCTCATCCTCCTAATGCCCAACTTGGTTCAGATAATCAGGAACCTGGGAATACACAAGGACACAATGGCAATACCACTCTGCTCAATAACAACAGATTATTGAGAGCTTTTCTTCTACAACGTTACAATGGGTAAATAAAAAGCAGTTGGAAATGGAGTCAATACCTCTTTGAAAAAGCTGTGTATGATTTGCAAAAAGAAAAGTGAAGTTTAAATTTTATTATCAAAGAGCATGTTTGCTCAAAAATATGACCCAGAGATTTTCTGGTCATACACTGGACACTCTCTCACCTGCTGATATTGACATCACTGAATCAGGAACATATGGTAACAAATATATATCCAACATATCACTGGACTAATGCCAGACAGATTGTACAAGGTAAATTGTGTTATTTATTAGGGCCTAGGGGAACTAAACTCCACAGTGTATTCAAATCAGTATGATTTTTACATGCTTTGCACAAATTGTATTCCAAAAATAATGTTTTCATATCTCTCAGGTAAAAAAAAAACCTATATCTATGAATATAGAAAACTATACATTTTTCCCATTGGAAATCATAGAAGCAGAATGAGAATATCCCATTAGGAATAGAAACAAAGCCTTAGAATAGAATCAGGATGGACACAATCCGTGAGGGATCTGTTGATAACATTTTATCTACTCTCTTTATCTCTGGAGATTAAAGACTGGAGATTTCAAATTATTACTCTTGGTTTGAGGGGGTATTACTAAAGAAATACTTAAAAATCAATGAAATGTCATTTACAAAGAATTTCTTGAAATTACATAGCATCAGCCATTGTATTATTAATCACTATTCATCTTTCAGATTCATGTGTGCAGTATTATAAAATTATTATCTGTAATTATAAAGTTAAAAATGTTTTTGCATATTAGTTTCACCTACTTTATCATAAATCAAATGATTAGCAACCTAGACGATTCTTAGATATTAGTGAATCTACTCACTTTGTCCACATGATCATTTTATCAACAGGCAACACTTTGCATGCATCACTAGTCCAAGAATGGTTTGCCAAATCGGTGGAATACGCTGCCACTTCTCGCCAGTTTTCTTCGGGATCAGAAAAATCAAATCATAGTGGACCCTTCACAGCAAGGGATGACATATATGCTTTAATATGCAAACAAAAAAAAGTAAACTATTTCTGTGGGTTAAAGGGTGGGAGTGGGGGTGGATGGATAGGACAGTAGCAGACAACATCTTCAGATGTTGTTAAATTTAAGAGCTAGAGTCACAGTGACCATGATATTTTTTCACTCATTCAATACACATTAATGTGTTCCTACTATATGCTGGCATAACACTGATCCCCACGAGTAGTATTTTGTTAGTTATAAAACAACAAAACCAAATCCATATTAAGATAGTTCAGTCATGGCAATATGTATAGATTCATCAGTGAAATATCTGACATACAATTCCCATACCTATTATTTACATTAGGTTATGGTGCTAATTGGATGTTGGAATTCCATCAAGTATTATGACTTTCTCTGAGTGCTGGTTTCCCAAATGACAAATGTGGTTAGAATATCTCTGCCCATTTCACAGGGAAACCTTACTGAACAGTAATTCTACATCGGAAAATAATTTAACCTCTCATAGGAGAAATATTTGCAGAAACATATATTGATCAAGGACATAATTTATTTTTAATTTAATTATTGTTTTGTGGATAAAGTGTGGTTATGAAAATGGATAAATGTTTTAATTATTAATAAGAAATAGCTATTGAACACCTACTTAGCTGCTTTTCTGTAGTCTTTCTGAAAGGCAGTCTTACGGACTTCATATACCTACAACCACTATATAATAATTGAAAAAAATGCTTTAAGTAAATAAGGTAGGAATTTTTTTTTAAGTGTAAAAAGACAGCCATCTAAAATCAGGCCCACTGATATGCATCTCAATCCTGAAGCCTTACTAGCTGGATTAAAAAAAAAAATCTTTTGACATAGTTTTTCTTCTTTAACTTAGCATAGGCAAACAAAAGTTTGCTTACAGGTGTCCCTCACTTAGTTGTACAGAAGTATCCCTTTGTTTGTTTCCTTCCTTCTTTACCGACCCCTTCTCATGGTGTGTAAGCTTCACATGAACAGCACTGATATCCATCTTGTTCAATGGCTGTAGCCACAATCTCTAGAGCGCTTGGCCTGGCATCTAATGGACACCAGATAAGATAGTTTTAAATGAAGGAGCAAATGAAATGAATGGAACCATGCTAAGAATTATGGACATCACTGAGAATATAGAGGTAAATCCACAGAATTCTGCCCTGACAATGCCAGTCTTACCCACACACGTTTCCCAGGCACACACATTTCCTGACATGCACCTTTACCAGGTTCACCATGGGGGTCCATCCCTGAGTGCTTCCTCTGGCTTGACCAGCTCAGACCGCACAGGCCAGGCTGGGAGGGCTAGGGAGTTAGGTCCACCTGGGTGTCGCCCTGAGCTAGTGCCAAAGGGAACTCAGCATATGCATAACCAAGCTTCTTTCTCCCTGGCAGGCACACACAAAATGTCTCACAGATTTCCAGAGGCCTGAATCTCAGTTTCTCAGAGCATCAGCCTACTCCTTAACACACATCCTCCCCTCCCCTCTTCACACGTCCCATTCCCCCTTAAGGGGACCAACTCTAAAATAAATAGCTTGCACTCAAATCCTTGTTTTGGTCTAAGCTTCTGGGACAAGACACTTATATTCTGGTAGGAAAAGGCACACTTAAATTACTCTGGTATAATACTAAAAGTAATAGAGGCCATAATGGAAGTGCAAATCACGTGCTAAGGAGGCTCACAGGAGGGGCTCTACCTGAAGCATCTCTTGAGAGGAGATGGCATTTAAAGAAGAGAGGAACCATGGATTATGTACCAAATCCATCACTGTAAGTTAAACTTCATTGGGTTAAGTCATGAGTGATGATCAGGATATAGACATGAAAAAATTGAAGATATGCCTAATCCAGTAAAAGGAACAAGAAACAAAAAATAGGGGTCACACGGCAGATTTATAAGGAGAACACAGTTAGTGTTTCTGTTTGTCTGGCTGTAGGCTGTGCAAAGGGGGGGTAGCAGGAAGATGGTTGGAAAGGGGACTTTGAAACTAGACACAGAGCATACTGTATATCTTACCAAGAATGGTGATTATTTTGTATAGGCGATGGGAAGCCTTCATGATTTTTTTAAAAAGGTATGTGACATGATCTGCATGTGCCTTAGGAAAATTGACCATTCAGTCATGTAAAAATAGATTGCTAGTGGGAAGAAGAGTTGTGAAATCCTTGTAGAAGGCTAGCACAATAGTCTAGGTAGCAAATAATGATGCCCAGAATTAAGGCTACAGCAGAGAGAATGGAAAAGACAGGGGTGTATATATTAGTAGCAGCCTGGTTGGCTGTAAGGCGAGGACATGACTATGAAAAGGAAGCTCAGAAAGTAAGCAGACAGAGAAGGCTTTAAGTCAGACGGACTTGGGTTTAATCCAATGCGAGATCTTGCAGGCTCTTTAAATCCTCTGAGATGTGAACATTCTCATTTGCAAGAAATGGAAGAAGACATGCCCCATAGGTTTGTGAGGCTTCAAAGCGATCATGCATTTAAAGTCCAGCACACGGCCTGGAGAATATTAAGCATATGATTAATTGATGGTAGCTACTGTCACTGTTGTTAAACCACAAATAACTATTCAAAGTCTTTAAAAAAATGATATCCCCAAGGCCAAAACCTAGTCAAAGATATTAACAGCTCAAAGAAATTCCAGTCAGAAGAAAGGTACAGTTTATCAGCCTGGAACTAATTATCAAAGCAAGGAGGACAGACATCAGGTGCGCGCCTCTAGCACCACCCAGGATATTAGTCCAGGTGAATCATGCAATTCACGCCTCTTCCTCTCCTTTCATGATCTCAGAACAACCTTGAGATTAGACTTCGGTTCCACTACTTGGTCTGCCTACAAGAACACAAAATGCTGGTCATGACAACCTGAGAAATCTGCTTTTTGTGAAACTGTTATTTTTATTGAAGTTCGAGAAATTTCCATTTGAGGTTCATGCATATTCTCCTATGGCATGGTTTAGCAATGATTATACTCTCAATTATCAAGACAAATTCAAGTTTCTAAGAGTCCAAACCTCAGGATGAAATCCTAAGCCAATAAGAACTTAGCAGAAAGGATCCATTTGTACATTTCATCTCTCTCACAGTGCTTGGCACTTGAAGACTCTCGACACTCCTGAATGAATGATTCAACTGTACAGCTTTTTCATTCTCCTTCATTAATATTTGTAATCACCTCACTGGCAACAAGTAAGTTGGAACCATTATGAACTTCAATAGAAATCTATTAATAGGGGTGCCTGGGTGACTCAGTTGGTTAAGAATCTGCCCTCAGCTCAGGTCATGATCTCAGGGTCTTGGGATTGGGCTCCCTGCTCAGCTGGTACTCTGCTTCTCCCTCTCCTTCTACTCTTCCTCCTGTTTGTGCTCTCTCTCTCGCTCTCGCTCTCTCTTCCTCAAATAAATAATTAAAATCTTAAAAAAAAATTCTTAACAAACATGACACTGGGTATTATTTTTTTTTAATTTTTTTTAAATTTTTTATTTATTTATGATAGTCACAGAGAGAGAGTGAGAGAGAGGCAGAGACACAGGCAGAGGGAGAAGCAGGCTCCATGCACCGGGAGCCCGACGTGGGATTCGATCCCGGGTCTCCAGGATCACGCCCTGGGCCAAAGGCAGGCGCTAAACCGCTGCGCCACCCAGGGATCCCGACACTGGGTATTATAATCTATCATGGGAAGTTCTGCAGTAGAAAGAGACAAAGCTGGCTTTTCACTGCAACCAGTACACAAGTAAAAACAAAACCAAGGTAACACTTGGTTTTGTTATTTTTTTATAACTACTGAAGCAAGGTTTTCTTTCTACCTATAGAAAGTTAGGCAGAGAAAGACTAAAGGCAAGGAGTATCCCAACACAGTGGGAAGAAGAAGCAAGGAGAGAAGTTGGCTCATACTTCTGTCATGGCGGAGCAGGGGAGTCAAACTGCAGATGCTCGCCAGCACCCACCTTCCATAAATGTTCATGAGACAGTTGCATGAGATTATGGAAGCCTCTTAAAGTTCTAACATCCGGGATCCCTGGGTGGCGCAGCGGTTTAGCGCCTGCCTTTGGCCCAGGGCGTGATCCTGGAGACCCAGGATCGAATCCCATGTTGGGCTCCTGGTGCATGGAGCCTGCTTCTCCTTCTGCCTATGTCTCTGCCTCTCTCTCTCTCTCTCTCTCTCTCTCTCTCTCTGTAACTATCATAAATAAATTAAAATTTAAAAAAAAAAAGTTCTAACATCCTCCCTGAAGCCCCCATTGCTCTTTAGCCAACAAAGGTCTGACCATATTTCTCATTCCTTACTTCATGATGGGGTTCACATAAACAAAAAAAAATTTTGTAAAATATTTATCATGACCTATGTTATTTTTCTGATTAAAAAACCCCTCAAATCAGAGTATTCTTATTCTTGAACGCAGTGCCAATATTTATTATTTATTGTAGCCAGTGAGGCAGTGCAGTAACTCAGATCCTAGGTTCACCTCAAGGTGTTTAATAAATATTGATGACTCAATCTATATGTAAAGGAAATAGATATTCTGTTGAGGGGAAAAATTAGGTTCCCTCTGAAGACATCATATGAAAACATTCCATTACAGCACTCAATTTTTCCCTGTTTAACACTTTGTTTTAGCATAGACTTTTGAGATCGATTGTACTTTAATTCATCCACAACGGCACTTAGAGTGGTTACTCTCTATTTACCTTGGGATGTTGCTGTCAGAAAATTTTGTGTCCTTACATAGTTATTTTCTACATCTTTGCTAGAGATGCATTAAAATCTTGGGGTTTCTTCTCAAGATTTAATTGGAAAGAGGCACGACGTAATAACTCTTTAAACAGGGCCTTCCTAGCAAGCATTCACATATTTTCCAAAAATCAGACTGAATGAAGAGTAAATGTTCTGTTCATGCAAGCATTTCTCTCATTCTAAGATAGATCAGGTTCCTACTGTCATCAATGCGTCCAAAAGACTACCCTGGCTTTTACTTTCTATCAGAACACTTGTGAACATGTATACCAAGATCAGAACTCAAAGGCACAGTATTTGGTCTTCAAAGAAAATTGGCAGTGAAATTATAAAATTGCCTAAAACCATATGACAGCAGGTTGCGATTGCTGACACAGCACAGAAGCTCCATGACTGGTACTCTGTCCCAGGTCCATGAGAACATCTAAAACTACAGAGTCAAGCCGGAACTCCCAACCTGTGACGTGCCTAAGATGATAAGGGGGGGGGGGGGTGCTATTGACACACCTGTGTCATTATTCCCCAAGGCACCACCACCCAGGATGTATAGAGACATTTCCACAGCTGCCAGGGACAGAACCAGGGCCAAAAATATGGTGTAGCCAGTTTTCCAATGCCATCACTGCCACCCAACACACTCAACAAAAAACAGACAGGATTTTGCTTTATTTCCATCCCCATTTTACTGATCCCCTCTCTGCCTCCCAGTTACTGGGCCCCCTTCTGCCCTTTTTCTTCCATGTACTCTTCTACCCCTATCCCCATTCTGGGTATCTATCCAAACGAAATCTTGCTTCACTCAATAAGTCTACTTTATTCCCTATTGCTCCCATCCTGCACAATAATAATAATAATAATAATTGATAATAGCAAGTTCTTAGATCATTTTACTATGATCCAGGCACTTTACCAAGTACTTCCCATATATAAAGTTATGGAATACTCCCAATAACTCTATAAAATCAGTACTATTATTAACTATTTGCAGTTGGGAAAAATAAGTAGCAAAAGGATATTCATCTTCCTGAAGTTTTCAGTAAGTGAAGAACATGGGATTTGAGGTCAGGCAGAGGGACTTAAGAGTCCATACTTCACTAAACACTATAACCTCACCATGTCTTTGTGTAATATGAATTCTTCAAAATGTATTAAGATTTGTTGAGATCTACTTTATGCATGGCTTAATAGATGATTTTTAAAAATAAAGACACAACATATAATTAAAAAGTGTTTATAATATAGGGGTACCTGGTGCCACAGTCTGATAGGCTTCCAACTCTTGGTTTTGGCTCAGGTCATGATCTCTGGGTCATGAGATGGAGTCCCTAAGTCAGGGCTCAGCAAGGAGTCTGCTTGAGATTCTCTCCTCCCTTTCCTTCTCCTTCTGCTCCTCCCACTCTCTCCCTCTCTAAAATAAATCTTTTTAAAAAATGCTTATATATAAACACTGTAGTCTGATGTAGTTTTTATTAAATCACATTTGTTGTTCAAATCTTTATTTTTGCTGATTTTTCATTTTCTTGATCTATCAGTAATTGAGAGACGTATCCTGAGATCTACCATTATGACAGTAAGGTTCTATATATAGTTCTATCAGTTTTGTTCTGTCACTACTTCAGGCATTTTTTTCTTGTTAATTGTACCCGATTCTACATTATTATATCTCTCTGGGGAATTATAGTGAACTCAACTGGGAAGGAAATCGATTATACTGATTTGTACTTGAGTGTGAGGGAATCCCCACTCAAATTTTCCAAAGCCCTTTACATTTGAATCAAATGATTAAATAAATAATCTTTTTAATTGAAACATCTAAATAAGCCTTTCACTTGTGAATGTTTCTAAAAGTTATCAGTGGAAATATTTTTACACAGACTAGTTTCCTGAACTGCTTGAATCTCATCAGGATTTTGATCTCAAAGAAAGCCAGCTTTAGTGTTCTCAAAACTTATCTCCATCCAAACCAATATTTCTCCGAATTCTATCGACTCTAATCCATTCTACTGACAGATCAACATTCCTACAGTTGAGTCATTAATTTTATTTTTTCATTGTCCATTGAATAAAACAGGTGTCATGATAGTCAAAACCTTTACAACTGGACTTCAGTTTCCATCTTGAGCCCTCATTGCTTACACTTTATGCCATAATCAAGCATTATTTTCTGCACTCTGATAATGATTTACACATGATTCTTACATATGATCCACATGGTTTTCTGTTTGTAAGACATTCTATTCCATCTCTACCTGTTAAAAATCTGCCATTGCTGTGCAACTAATTTCAAATGTTTATTTTGTGAAGATCAAGCCTTTCACCAGATGGGATCTTTCTCCTACTCTACTGAAACCAGGATTCTCTTCCAGCTGTTAGGAAATTAACATCTATCTTTTGGTTTTGTTAATTGTATGTTTGTTTTATCTCACTCTGTCCTTTTATACTCTAATTTTTTATTTTTATTACTAATGAGGAGCATCTTAAGTGAACCAGTTATCAACTGAAAGAGCCCAGGTTATTTCTGCAAGTGATACTTTCAATTCTAACAATTAAACATCTAGCAAATAAAGATCTAACATCTAATGACAAAGTTGGATCTCAGCTACAGTATTTTTTTAAAGGTTTTATTTATTTATTCATGAGACACACACACACACACAGAGGGGGGTGGGCAGAGACATGTGCAGAGGGAGAAGCAGGCTCCATGCAGGAAGTCTGATGTGGACTTGATCCCAGGACTCCTGAATCATGCCCTGAGCCAAAGGCAGACACTCAATTGCTGAGCCACCCAGGCATCCCTCAACCACAGTATTTTTTTTAAAGATTTATGTTTTTTCTTTTAGAGAGAGAAAGAAAGAGAGAGAGCACGTGTGCTCATGGGGGTTGAGGAAGAAGGGGAAGAGTGAGAAGGAGAGTCCCAAGCAGACTGTGCTGAGCATAGAGTCCAACACGGGGCTAGATCCCAGGAGTCTGAGATCATGACCTAAGCCAAGAGTTGGACATCCAACTGACTGAGTCACCCAGTCACCTCTCAACTATAGTAATTTAAGCATTCTTTCCCATGGCATGGTGAAACACATTCCCAGATTCCCCACTTCTTATCAGGGAGAATATGAGATGTTCTATGCTAATTCACTCTGAAAAGAGTAAAAGTACAAATAAATGAAAAGTAGGTAAATTCTATCAAGTAATAGGCCATCTATTTTCTCAGCAGGTAATTATATTCTTTACTAATTTAAAGTATGCAAAAATATTTCAATTGTAGTTTGTAGTTCATAAGACACAGTACTCAGCCTTATTTTACATGCAATATGTACAAATGGTTGCTTTGCAGTTGGACATAAGATATTTTGTTTAACATAAGCAGCAGAATGGAAATCTCAAAACAATAAAATGAACAAGTCTATACGCTATACCAGCATGGGCTATTTTTGCTAATTATACTGCATTCATTCACTAATTATTCTCCGTGAGTTCAGATTATTAAATTCCACGTATTTCTATTTCTGCTGAATCTCTAATGTTGACAACACAGTTCCTTGAAAACTGTAAACTCAATAAATATTTGTTAACTGACCTGAGGATTAATTAATACTCATTAGTCAGGAATAATTTTAGAATCAGAAGCATTGAATGCCCTCTGGTATTTAACTTAATGTCTTGAATATTTAACTGAAGCTAGTAATAAGAATTCGAAATGCCTAAAATGAAAATCTATGTGCTAAATACTGGGGTAGGGAATCTCACACACAGTCTTTGATTTACTTATGTTATATTTGTTCTTTTACCTGCCTAGTGCGAATCTGAAGATGAGGGAAAGAATGAGAGAAGTAAAGTGAGGAATCTAAAGTCAACCAGCTGGAATAGGCCATTTAGCTGCAAGGGAACGTGTCAATATAAAATATACATGCCACATCCATAGGCACTGTCATTTGTGACATTAGAAGATGAGTAACCAAATGAGGCATCACCATAACTATACTCCCCAATATATGATCATCTTTTTGTCTGTTTATTAAAGATTTACTTATTTGAGAGAAAGAGAGAGAGAGCGGGGGAAGGAACAGATGGAGAGGGAGAGAATCTCAAGCAGACTCTCTGCTGAGCAAGGAGCCTGATGTGGGGCTTGATTTCATGACCCTGAGATCATGACCCGAGTGGAAATCAAGAGTCGGATGGTTAACCAACTGAGCCACTCAGGCACCCCTGATCAGCTGATGCAGAGACTGTTATAGGTGGTGATTCTCCCTGGAAATCAACTGGGGAACTGCCTCTGGGTAGTTCAGTCGTTTAGGTATCTGCCTTTGGCTCAGGTCATAATCCTGAAGGTCTAGAATCAAGTTCTGCATCAGGCTCCTTGCTCAGCAGGAGTCTGCCTCTCCCTCTCTTCCCTACTCATGCTCTCTCTCTCTCACTCTCTCTGTCTCTCAAATAAAATCTTAAAAAAAAAAAACAAAGAAAAACAATAAGTGAATAAACAAAAACTCACAAATAGTGATGTTATAGTGATAAGGAATAATAGTTTGAAGCAGATATTAGATTTCCACTAAAATAATAATTATACTATAATACTTAGTTGGGTAATTCTAGTAGAGAATCATAGCTCTTAAATGGTATTTTCTTAAATGTTATCATGAAAGTCCTTTACGCTAAAATGCCATAAAATAAGATATTTAGGGCAGCCCAGGTGGCTCAGCAATTTAGCACCGCCTTCAGCCAAAGGCCTGATCCTGGAGACCCGGGATCAGTCCCACATCAGGCTCCCTGCATGGAGCCTGCTTCTCCCTCTGCCTGTGTCTGCCTTTCTCTCTCTCTCTCTCTCTCTCTCTCTCTCTGTGTCTCTCATGAATAAATAAATAAAATATTTTTTTAAATAAGATATTTAAAATTAGAAAATAAACTTCCTCAAAGAGTATTTATTTTGTTCAGAGGGCTAAAAAGTGCTAAATTTGAAATAACTGATCTTAAAATCTGTTCTATAAATAATGTAGGACAACCAAAAATAAAAACAAAAATAAAATAAAAAGACAGAGAAAGCCTACATTAAAGGCTGCATCCTAGAGTGCACAGGTGCAAGTCTGACGGGTGGCAACCTTAATTTGGAAGCCTCTTGACTGAGTGATAAAACAGAGCAAAAACTGATTAATCTCTGTGAGTTACGATGCTGAGTGGAAGGTGTTCTTGAGCGTTCTAAAGTGGCAACTTCATTTCCTCTAGGGCAAAGCACGCTTAGAAAGGAAAGCTGCTTTACCATAAAATAATCTATTTCGTAGGCTTAGGAGGTTTTAACTGGATGACATGCCTTAACCTTTCTGGAGTGGGTAAATTATTTTAAGACTCATAGCAAAACAGTAGAGTATGTTGCAATAATATTTCATATTGCTTTGCCCAAGGTAGAGGTAAAAGAGAAGTCACATTTGTATTCTTATGGAAGCCTTCTTTCAGGTTAAAGATAATGAGAAACTGACCTTGAAGAATATCCCTGTTTTGTAAAGAGTTGGAGAACATTACTTAGATTTAAAAATAGCTATACAGTGCCAAACAACTGATCTTTGGAGTAACCACAAAGAACTACCTGGCTTGCTTATTTTATTTTAAAAACATTTACTTATTTATCAATTGCAAGATTAGACCAGGTTATCTAATGTGTGCACAGTTTATTGATAAATAAATAATTGTGGGATGCCTGAGTGGCTCAGGGGTTAAGCGTCTGCCTTTGGCTCAGGGCGTGATCCTGGGGTCCTGGGGATCGAGTCCCATGTCGGGCTCCCTGATGGAGCCTGCTTCTCCCTCTCCCTGTGTCTCTGTCTCTCTCTCTCTCTGTGTCTCTCATGAATAAATAAATAAAATATTTTTTAAAATAAGTAAATAAATAATAGTTCTTTAAAATAGACCTATGTAATTTTAATAGAACTTTCTACTGTATATATCGCCTGCTCAGTGGTATTGAACATGCACAAACGCAAGTCCTATTAAGGCACTACCTTGTAAAATAGTTATGTCTCAAATGCTGAATTATGATGAGAAACATACAGCAGGAATTCACAGATATTATACCCTGTGAGAGGTTGCCCACCTTAAAATAATTTAAAAGAAACTCAAACTTAGTGCTTCATTATTACTTATAAACACATAAAACATATAAATATTTATATATATTTAAATTTATAATTTAAATTAATGTCAAGTGAAATTAATATAATCAAGGCACATAGAACTTGGATATATAATAAAATGTAAATTTTAAATTTTGTAAAATATATTCACTTCTATCATTTTATCAGTGTCAGTTTTTGAAAAACAGTATTTTATGTAAGAAAATGTAATGTAATCATAATACACAATGAAACAAAAATATTAAATGACTTAAATTTGGTAACTAATGGCATGTCAAATGTTCTAGCTATGTATCCAATGTTATATTCGTTACAAAAATTATACAACACTTTTCTTTCTTCTACATTAGACTGTCAATCTATTAATCTTCTGATTATATTTCACTGTTGTATTAGCCAACACTTAGACTTTGGCTGTAACATAAGTCTGTGTTACATTATATATGTAACATTAAACTATGGTTTAATAAGATGAAAGCAGATTTTTATGAGATTCATAGTTGCTTTTTAAAGTCAATTCATTTATGTTCTAAATCTTTCCAAAGAGATTCAGACTCTTAAAAAATTTGTTCATAGTCAACTTATCACCTTTTAGACAAATGGTCCTCACAAGGACAAAACTGTTTTCTTCTGAAATCCTCTCTCTAGCCCTGAGTCTCTGTTTGGCCATCTGCCCTTTGGATGTTTGTCTTCTTATCTAAGGCCTTTCCTAGGATCCTGACACATTTCTAACTTCTTGAAGTCATTACTTTTCTAAGTGTTTATAGCCATTTTTCCTATTTATAACTGGCTTCTGCTTACGGGTTACCAATGAACTTCTGCCCTGATTCTTCCTGACCCCAAATTAGTTGTTGAGTTTCTTGGCAGCAAAATAATAAATCTTCTTTGTTATTGTTTTAATTTAAACATGTTTGATCATCACAAAAACAACGGAGACATTTCTTGAAAATGTAGAACAGATGATGAAGAAATACAAAGCTATGTTTGCCAAAACTTAAAAAATTCATGCATAAATGGTCAGTGGAACTTCAACGAAAGTGCCAAGAACACACAAAGGGGAAAGGATAGTCTCTTCAAGAGGTGGTGCTGAGAAAACTAGTTTCCCATATGCAGAGGAACAAGATTGGACCTTGAACTCACCCAAATCAACTCACGGTGGATTAAAGTCTTAAATATAAGACCTGAAACCATAAAACTTTTAGAAGAAAATATAGGGGGAAAGCCTCTGGAGATTGGTCAGGGCAATGAGTTTTTGGATGTGATCCCAAAAGCACAGTCAACAAAACAAAAACAGACAAATGTTATTACACCCAACTTAAAACCTTCTGCACAATAAAGGAAAAAACAGAATGAAGAGAAAATCTACAAAATGAGATAAAATACTTGCAAATCATATATCCGATAAGGGGTTAATATCCAAAATATGTAAGGAGTTCAAACAACTCAATAGTAAGAAAACAAATAACCTGATTAAGAAATGGTCAAAGAATCTGAATAGACATCTCTCAAAAGAAGACATACAAGTGGCCCCTAGATATGTGAAAAGGTGCTCAATATCAATGATTATCAGAAAAATGCAAATCAAAAACAAAATGAGATATTATCTCATATATCTTAGGATAGCTGTTATGAAAAAGACAAAAAATAACAACTGTTGGAGAGGAAGTGGTGCACTCTTGATGGGAACACAAACTGATATAGCCATTATGGAAAGTGTTATGGAGATTCCTCAAAAACTTAAAAATAGAACTAACATATGATACAAATTTTCCACTTCTGTGTATATATCCAAAGGAAACAAAATTAGTATCTCAAAGAAATATCTGCACTCCCATGTTCATTGCAGAATTATTCATAATAACCAGGATATGGAAACAATCTAAATGTCCATCCATAGATGAATGGATAAGAAAGATACAACACACACAATGTAATATTATTCATTCCTGAGAAAGAAGTAAATCTTGCCATTTGTGACATCATGATGAACCTGGAAGACACTATGCTAAGTGAAAGAAGTCAGAGAAAGACAAATACTGTATGATCTTACTTATATGTAGAATTAAAAAAAAAAAGTTGAACTCATAGAAGCAGAGTAGAATCGTGGTTACAAGGGGCTGGGGTTGGGGGAGAAGTGGGGAAATGTTGGTCAAAGGTTGCAAATTTTCAGCTATGTAGGATAAATAAGATACTTAAAGTATGGGTATGATGACTATACTTAATAATACTGTACACATTTTAGCACACCAAAATATGCTAACTATGAAGAAATGTTAGTTAGCTTAATGGTAGTAATCATTTTACCATGTATATTTATATCAAGTCATCACATTGTACACCTTAAATATACAGAATTTTTATTTTTAAAAACCTCCTTATAAAAAATGTTCAACAGATGATGGAGAGATATAAAGCTGTGTTTGCCAAAACTTCAAACTGGCAGAATTTTTTTTAATTACATAAAACTTATTTAATTTTTATTTATGCCAAGCAAAATTTTAAAAATCACATACTATTGATACACAGAATATGTTCTTTGAGGAATTTTATATAATTTTTCTGCTCATATTTTTTTGAAAGTCTGAAGACATTGTAAATAAACTTTATAGAGATATATCACCATTATTTATCAAAGTTCTCAACAGAATGAAACACTGGGGCAAACTAATAGGATATAGCTCAATAAAAATAAATACACAGTGTTGCCTTTAGGTTCAGAAACTTTCCTGCACAAATAAAGATGGGGGAGTAACAGCTCTGAGAGTCTAAGTGCAAGGTGAGCAAACAAGACTGCTGATGCCAAGGAGAGCTAAAGCTGTATGTGGCTGCACTTACACAGAGGTATATCCAAATAGGATGCTGCTGGAGAATATACTGTTCAATTCCTTTAAAAAAATAATATATATATATATTTATTTAAGAGAGAGAGAGAGAGAAAGAATGCTCATGAGCTGAGGCAGGGGCAGATGGGGAGGGAGAGAGAATCCACAAGCAGACTCCCCACTGAGCATGGACACAGGACTTAATCCCAGGACCCTGAGAGCAAGACTTGAGCTGAAATCAAGAGTCAGCTGCTTAACCGAACGAATCATCCAGGCACTGCAGGTGTTCCGTTCTGATAGGACATTTTACCCAGAGATAATTACAAAATAGAGGTCACATAGAAGCGTGCTTTTGAAATGTCTGTCTGCTGACGATAAAGCATTTTCCCATAATCCATGGAAAAATGTGAGAAAAAAAACTATATTGTGCATAGTTTTACTACATATGATAAAATTAAGTTATCAAATAGGGGATGTTTCATTCTGAGATTATTTTCTTCCTACTTCTCAAGTGAAATTTGTATTTTTATTTATGCAATAGAAAGTGAAATTAGATACACAATAGTGATTTTTTTTAATGCAATCCCTTGACAAACTTTTGATCTGATTTGAATTTGCTGGTCCATTATATTCAATCCAAAAATGAGATTCTAGAGTATTCAGAAATTTTATACACATGCATACACACACAATTCCCAATTTCTTAATTTGGGACTTAGGGATAGACAGATAAGTAGATCCCTGGATGGTTTTCCTCTGATTTCAAATCAACTTAAGAAAACAAGGACTTTCCCAAAGCTGTCCTAAAAATTTCAGTGAAGAAACCTGTCATTAAATGAACCTAAGCAAAACAGAAATGGAAACCAGGAAGGAGATATACAGGATTTCCATCCTTTGTATTAAAGTAGAAGATGCCTCTCAATGATGTTTTCATTCTGAGACTATGTGGTTTTGTAGCTAACTATTTTGAGAAATATCTTTACACATTTGTCTTCTAAATTCCTGGGATCCCTGGGTGGCGCAGCGGTTTGGCGCCTGCCTTTGGCCCAGGGTGTGATCCTGGAGACCCGGGATTGAATCCACGTCGGGCTCCCGGGGCATGGAGCCTGCTTCTCCCCCTGCCTGTGTCTCTGCCTCTCTCTCTCTCTGTGACTATCATAAATAAATAAAAATTTTTTAAAAATAATAAATAAATAAATAAATAAATAAATAAATAAATTCTTTGCAGTATTTAGGGGCATCAGGTGGCTCAGTCAGTCAAGTGTTGGCCTTCAGCCCAGGTCATGATCCCAGGATCCTGGGATAGAGCCCCATGTTGGTCTCCCTGCTCAGTGGGGATCCTGCTTCTCTACCCTCTGCCACTTCCCCTGGCCCCCTGCTTGTGCTCTCTTATTCACTCTCTCTCTATCATATACGGTTTTTTTTTTTTAATTATTTAAAAAACTAAAACGTTTTTTAAAAATAGTTTTTTTTTTGAAAAGTTTTTTAAAAATAAATTCACTGAGTATTTTCATCTGCCAGGATTAACAAGAATGCCTTCATATACCAGAGCTATGAGAAAGGCTAGAAGATGTACATATTATGGAATAGTGGCAAGCAGAGCACTCCGACTTCAATTTTTGGTATTTTTTAAAAACATCTTTCACTTTATTTTTCTGGGAATTTGTCATTTTCTCTCCGTGGCTCATCATTTTTGGTTTTCTTGTCTTGTCCATACTGTTGCTTCCAGTTAAAATGCTCTTGCTTTTTTCTACCTGTTGGAGTGCTACGTATCTTTCAAAGTTCAATTAAATACCAGTTTCTCAAAGAATGTCTTTTTGATTACCCTGCCCAAAAGTCATCAGGAGCTCTTTTGTTGCATTTCATACCAAAGTGATTTCTGTTCAATTTATTTTGCATACTAGATTATAAATGCCCAAAAAAGCAGGAACTGTTCTCTACTTATCTCTATAAATGCCACAGCTCCTATAATGAATTTAGGTTGATAGACACAACTATCAGAGCTGCTCAAAATTAACTCCAAATATGAGTTTGCACACATATGTATATACATGTAGGAAAAAAGTTACAGTCTACTGCAGACTTAGGACTAACTTAATATTGTAGCTGGTAGCATTCATCAGAATATAAAATTAGGCACAGTACAACCAGGAGCTCGGTTACTTAAGGAGCAATAAAAGTCAGATCCAGCAAATAAATTTGGCCACAATTTTTATTTATATACAATTCTATAGACTTCTACATAAAATATAGACAAGTGAAAATAGGTCACTATGGAGGAAAAAACCTACTTTCAATAATATTTAGTCCTCTTGAACACAGAGTATCTAATGAAATCGGGCTTTCCAGGTAACCAAAGACACTGTGTCTAAGGCTTCTTTATAATATTTCACCTGTGTGACCCCAAAGTAAAATCTCCTTCTGCCAGATGGACACTAGAAGATAGTTTTTGTGTATGAAAACTGTTAAATTATTTTTCTGGGGGGTCTAAACTCCCCAAAACAAGGGCATGTTTCAAAACCAAACACTAATCCACATCTGGGAAGAGTACACTTTATAGAGATGTAGAAGAGTGCTCAAACCTTAGTGTGCCCAGAAAACATTAAGATAGAGCTTCTTATGAATTGTAATTTTGATGTAGTAGTTCAAATCATCACTTGAGCTCTGCTTTTTAAATTTTTTATTTTTATTTTCTGAAGTAAAAATGTCCTAGACCAAAAAAAAAAAAAAATTCAACCAGTAAACCAAGAATTCTCACATGTCACCTGGAAACAGATAGAATTTCCCAAATCATATTTGTTACTTTAATAACATTAGAAATGCTTTTTAAACAAGTGTATCATGGCACTGCTCTTTTTAGGAGTTTCTGCTTAATGCCAAGTTTGAGGAGGAGAGAGTTAAAAGAAAAAAAGAAGAAGAAGATAAAGAGCTGATGAGAAAACATTGTTCAGTGAAAAGGAACTCTTAGAAAATACGAAACCAGTGTTTAAGATAAACCTTTAAGGTCCTGTGATTCACATGCCTTCAGCACTGAAATCCAAAGCAGATGATGCTCTTGACTTACACCAGTGGCATTGTGATGATTAATGTAGCGTTCTCTTTGATAAATTTTGCTGTAGTCATTTCAGTATGCACAGATTCTGGAAGATTCAGATGTAATCTGTACTTCTCAAAGACCTCAATCAATAAATCATCCTCAGAAACACTAAGGTCACGGAGACATACTGAATTATTACCAGGTGATTTAACTTCCATTTCAATTTTCAGAGGTTTCTCATTCTGATCAGCCACAATTTTTAATCATAGGCTGCTCTCTCTCTTTATCTCCACCTGGATCTCTGTACTGGAAAGCTCTTCCATCCGAACCTTGTTTTACTTGAAACCTGGTTTCTTGGCAATAAAAGTTGAGGAAAGTGACCTGGATTGCTCACAGTACTGCTTCTGATCTGTTCAAGGGTCAGTTTTTCTCTCATTTTCTCTCTTAAACCCATGGGGTCAGTTTGGATTCCAGTCAGATTTTCTTTCATCCTTTGAATGTTTCCTTTTATTCTAAATTCAGTAATACCGTCAGAATATGAGAGAGTAAATTGGAGTTGTCCTCAATGCACTTCATGGCCATCCATATTAATTGATGTTTTCTCGCAAGATGGTTTCCTCTGCCTAGAGAACACGAGGATGGCAGGCTACATCAGCAACTATGCTCACATCTGATGTCTCAGACATATCTTCTGGCTATCACCACTTACAGGTACTGGATGAGTGGCTGACTGCAGAGCTGGATGAGTAGTCAACTGTCCTATTCTGCTGACAAAGGTTGATAAAAAGTTTTTGGGGTTTTTTTCTTTCATTTGCAGGATCCTGGTGTGTAGACAGAGCTGTGGTTCTGGAACAACCCTGAGCTGTCTCTGTTCTTCCAGCTGCTGTTGAAGGAATGCCATACAGCTCTCAGGGCTGCTTTCAGCTAGAACATCTCAAAGGCTCCAGGACAGAGTAACCTGAGTGAGCAGCCCCTTTCAGGATCATGCCATAATTGAGGTAAAGATTCCTCTGAAGTCCCTTCTCTTGGTCTCTTGACCTGAATTCTGCATGTTTAACAAGCTTTTGCTATGATGCAATGTTGCTGGTCCAGAGACTGCCCTTCAAGGAGCAAAGATGCAGAGTGTGGACTTGCACTTGAATTGATCATAACCAAGTATTTTATTTGTTTAATGCCAATGCATAGAAATCATAAATACAAAAATGCATATAAAACAGAAGTATATAAACATGATGGAGATGCCACATTTTAACATGAAACAATGTTAGCCCAGAAAAGCCTGACATGGCTCTTGTAGCTTCACAACTGTCATCTTCAAACATGCATACTTAACTATACTAAACACCTCCAGGGATCTGTCATCATTTGAATTATTTCTTGGGGCCCATTAACCATGGATGTCAATTTTCACAGGAACGTCATAGGTCAGAGACAATCATACAGCGCACAAGGGAAGAAGGTGAGTGAGCCGTGAAAGCAACAATTAACCTCAGAGAGAAGACCTGCACTATCTCTTTGCATAGTAAACAAGGACAGAAGCCTAGGTGCACCGCAAAACTAATTGTTTGGTCACAATCAAAGGTTTATGGATCTGATTTTGCTGTAACAACATTAGATACGGTGGTCACACAAATCTTCACAATCAGTCTCATGAATTCTTTGTCACATTATTATTGTAAGTTTCACTTAGTAAGTTCATAGCAAAGGCTACAAACCGACAAATGTGTCTTCACTTCCAGCTGTCCCTCATTAGAAGTGTTCACTCAAAGTTATTTTGTAAAGGAAAACATTATTTGCAGACATGACTCTTGACTGGAGACTTCCGTGAACACAAAAGCCTTGCCCTACACAAGCTTTGAAGGAGATGCAGGAAGCGGTCCGTGCCTTTATGCCAGGGGCAGTGCCATCACGAGGCAGCCTGTGCTGGTGTGCAGCCCTTCCAGATAAACGCAGGAAGATAGGAAAGCAGCACAGGAATTAGCAGTAGGGAAGGAAGACGTTCCATGGATGTTGTCGCGGTGGGAGAAGGGGCCAGAGGTTTGCAGAGACAATGGACATCACTGTCAGGGAGGCTTCATTCGGGAGAAATAATAATTCAGAAGAGATGAAGGGCAACAGTGTATGGACAGCTTCACGTTCCGGCTAACAACGTGGATCACATTCCCTCAACAGATACTACTGTGGTCTATTTGAACAGGAAAAGGAGGAAGAGATCTGTAAAGATGCAGGCCCTAACTCTGAAAGACTCTGAATTTTGTCTGATACATAGTAAGGAGTTCTTGTAGATATAACACTTTATATCATTACTTCCAAAGCACCTCTTTCAATAATTTTGAAAACCTTAGGTCGATATGTGTTTAAGCATACATACACACTCTCTAGTCAGAGAGGATGGTGATGACAGGTAGGAATGAAGTCAGTTGCCTGGTGGAGAACCATGGAGGTCTCAGAGCAGAGGCATGAAAGATGCTTGTGGATTTTGAAACAGACTCTGTCTTATGCTGAAGAGTCAATAGGTTCAGAGGAAATAGCAAGACACAAGGGACACTTCTCTGTGACAGTCTTTTAAGGATACTCCTTTATCTTGGCAGAAGTGGGTAGAGGAAACAGGTACCTGCGTGCTTCTGCCGTCTTGCACGTGAATCTGGTTCTCGTGAGTCCAGACCCATATTCCAACTCATCCAGGGAACTGCTTGCCAGACTAGACGCTAATCCTAGCCCTTCCACTTTCACAGAAGCCATCAGCCAACACTCTACCTGCACTTTCTCTGCAACCATCCGTCCCCTCTGTTGGGTGTCTCAGCGAGCTACCTTCAATGGCATTTACTTTTGCCCCTTTCTTTGAGACTTCATTGCTTGAGATTGCTCATCTCTTCCCAGAGGATCTGTCACTCAGCCCAGTGTCTTTTGCTCAGCCACATTGCCACTTTTCCCTGGCTGTGTCCTGCATGGAACGTGGAAGCTATCCAGATACCACCATGCTCTTTAGTTTATGTAAAGCTAGAGCATGTTACAATAATAACTTCTTTGTCATTTTCAACATCTGGAGTGTGAACAATCTATAATTCTACTAAATATCAAATCCCATTCCAATCAGCAACTATTCATGACTAAGAAATATGGAATAAATAGTTATCAATAAAACATGAATATCATTGTTTAACTTTAAAAGGAAAATAATTTTCCTATCTTTTAAGCACAGCAGGTGAACACAATAATTTAAGCAAAACATTAATTTTGTAGTAACTGTTTGTAATTCCTGTTGATGAAATTGCAGCCTGTCACCATTTTCCAGTTAATGCATGGTGAGGGTCGCTAGGAGGTTATATCTTCAGTAGACACAATTAGTTCTTACATTTGCTTGCTTTCCTAAAACACAGATTATCACCAAAGAGAGATGGATACAGACTGTGCAACATTAGCAAATTCCTCCATAAACGACTGGGTTTGGTTGATCTTACTAATTGTTATGAGCTGAATTGTTCCCTGCCAAGAAAAACAACAACAACAACAACAAAAAGCATTGAATTTCTAACCCTGAGTACTTTAGAATGTGACCTGATTTGGAAGTAAGACCATTGCATACATAATGTCCAGATGAGGTCATGCTGGAGTACGGTGGGTCCCTAATTCAATCGGACTGTAGATGACCGTTGTAAAGACACAGACACACAGGAGATGACATGTGAAGATGAGGGGCTGCAGTGATGTCTCTTATCTGCAAGGCAAGGTAAACATGGGGGGCGACCAGAAGCTGGGACAGAGATTGAGCAGATTCTCCCTCAAAAGCCCGTGAAAGTACAAACCCCACAAACAACTTGATTTTGGACTTCTAGCTTTCAGAACTGTAAGACAATAAATGTCTGTGCTTTTAAGACACCTAGTTTATGGCACTTTGTGACAGCCATATAAGGAAACTAATTCATGATTAAATATAGCTGATAAAAGAAGTTTTAATAGGTCAAAAAGAAAGTTCAGTCATAGAAGCTAACCACTTCAGATAGGCTGACCCGTCAGCCTTTATCTCAAATACAAACACACATCCACACTTACACATGTGTGTATATAGTCATTGCATCAAGGTAAATTTCTCATTCTTTCCAAATAGATACGTTTGATTCCATAATGTGGAATGTTGTGCATATAGCAAATGGAAGGATGGACACCCTGATAAGGAGGACTCATTCTCTGCAGTTCAAGGATGAAGAATATTTTAAGTCAGTGTGATGCTCCCAACAAGAGAAAAGGTGAACAAGAGAAGGAAGAATCTGAGCAGAAGAAAGGGACCCCATACTTCCTCAGGTCCTCGACAGACTCAGGTTATGTCCAGTCTACTAACTTAATTATTATGTTTTCACCTCTGCTCTCAAAAATGTTCTAGTTTGAGGATGAATTTCATTTGTACATAACAATCTAGAAATACAATTTCGAGTTCCTCTCTGTACCCTAGCTTCTCTGTCTTCAGTAAGTTGCTGAAGATCTTTGTACAGTGGGAACTGTCATATTACGTCTCTTCTCCCAAGGTCAGCCATGAAACGAAAATGACATGAGAAATGTGAACATACTTTCAAAGTCAGGAATCTTATTCAAATGCCAGATGTTTGTATCACAATCCCAGCAAAGTATTAGCACTCAATTACAGGATGCTGTTTTCTTAAATATATGCTCTTCTTCTACAGCTTGTACCTATTATTTTCTTGGTGGCCACTGCAATATGCTCCAACCCAATTCCTTTGCATTAGTAGTCACCTCTGACTTTGTCTACGGAGAAAGAGAAGGGAGCTAACATTTATTGAAAGCCTACAGCCTTATAAGCATTGAGCAAGGCACTTGACATATATTATGGCCATAAATGCAGTTATTTATTAAACTCCCATTACAAATAGACACTGTGGGGATCCCTGGGTGGTGCAGGGGTTTGGCGCCTGCCTTTGGCCCAGGGCACGATCCTGGAGACACGGGATTGAATCCCACGTCAGGCTCCTGGTGCATGGAGCCTGCTTCTCCCTCTGCCTGTGTCTCTGCCTCTCTCTCTCAATCTCTCTGTGACTATCATAAATAAATAAAAATTAAAAAAAAAAACAAAACAAACAAACAAACAAAAAACAAATAGGCACTGTGCTAAGTGGCTTGCATAGATCAGAACATTTAATGCTCATTACCCATACTTGAAATAGTTACAATAACCCATACTATAAATAAAGAAATGGAGGTACGACATATAAAGCAGTGATATTTCTGAACATGAGTTCAGATTCAAAGTGTCTGATTTCAGGAACAGTTCTGTTCTTTTGAGCTAAGTGACCTTGAATAAATCACTCTGCATCCCTGTCCTCTTTACTCATCCAACAACAGGCACATTCATAGTACCTCATGACTAGGATTATTATGAAGAATAAATGAGTTAATACATGTAAAAGTTTAAAAAGTACTTTGTACATAGCAATTGCTCTGTAAGTGACAGCGATGGCTGCTTGCTACTACTGTCACTAACGTTGTAATTAATATTATCATCATCATCTTTATGTACCCAAGGGCATACAGCCAGTAGGTGACAAAATAAGATTCAAATTAGGTATTTTGAGCTTTCACTGTTAATCCAGTCAACAATTATTTATGTAGGGTGTGCTTCGGGGCCAAGAATAAAATGATAGGCTAAATTAGATGTTCTTATTTATATAGCCATTGGTTTTACTTTTGAAGGGCTCACATTCTACCAAGAAAAATTTTAAGCTAATTGTGATAGTTGGAAATGAAGGGTGCATACAGGAGCACACGGTAGGTGTACATCCCCCATTCTAAGAGAGTCTTGTAAGTCTGTAACTGAAAGTTGAGTCAGAAGTTAACTATACAATGACTGGGGAAAGAATGTGGATGAGAGTCTTGAAATTGGAACCTGAATGGGGTATGGACAGTTTGGTGTGCCTAAACAGTAGGTTTTAAGATGAGCTGGAGAAAAACCAAACAGTGCAGACAGGAGTCAGAGGAAGAAAGTCTCACAAAGTGGTGGCTGTCAGGGGCTGGAGAAAAAAGAAGTGGGGAGGTGTCTACTGGCTTCAGAGTTATGGTTTTGTAAGAGACTTTTGAAGAAGTTTTAGAGATAGGTTACTCAACAATGTGAATATACTTGTCGCTACAGAACTGTACACTTAAAATGGCTAGGAAGGTAAATTTTAGGTTATGTGTTTTTTTTTTACCACAATTAAAAATAAAATAATAAATTAAAAAGTCATATCGTTTCTTAAGGAATTAGATTTTATCTGTGTGGCAACAAGAACTGATTGATTATGAGATTTTCAGAGAGAGAACAAGCGAAATAATTGCAGGATTTCCAACCTCCCGATATCAGCCTCAGAGAATGCCACAAAGAATAGCAAGCAGCACATCTGTTTTGATAATTTTTTTTAAATTAAGAGGTGTCAATATTTAATCTAAACAAAGAAAAATGAATTAATCATTTTCTGGCATCCAACAAATCATTTGAAAGCATTTTATATATTTCATAAATCTCCTAAACATAATACAACAGAAAATTATTAAAATGAGAAAATCAACATCTACACAAATAAGAACTATCCAATTAAAGTGCTCTTAAACCTCCTCCTCCTCCTCCCCCCAGAATTAGTCACCACTCAGATTTCAGAGGGGTAAAAATAGCAACTCCAGTAAATTAAGTATCACTAGATGCCATCCTCCATATAATGTCCACTTCTAGCCTTAAAATAGTTATTTAGTCGTCCTATTATTATTTTCTTCAGACTAAATCACTGGCTCTCAAATTATGTACTTTCAGAACATCTGGGATCCTAAAATTTTCCGTATCGAAATTAAAAAAAAAAAATGAAAGGCCATCCTGGTTCACTGGGTAGAAAAATAGTCGATGAGATTGTTCCCATTTTAAGTTTGCTTCAAAACGATTTCTTAAGTTTATGGGGCCTATTTCTGCATTATGAAATAGACGTATATAAAGGAAAGCAGCAAATAGGTATTACTAGAAAACTTAGAGATACAGAATGATTTCTATCATTGACTTGTGTACTTAAATGCAGATATATACACATATTCCACTAGTACAATTCCTACTGTTTTGTGTCACTGTATTATTACTCTGAAATTACTTAAATCATATAAATACAGGACCAGCAGGTATCTAGCCAGCTGGATGAGTTTCCCAGCAGAGGCCAACAGGTCTACCTTACTTGATCACAAGCAGCCCCCCTCCACAGGCACCCTATCCTAAGTGTGTTACCTATGGCTTGCTTCCTCCTACCTTGCCTTGCACCTTTACATTGGTGTAATAGTCTCGGCAATTCTGTCTTCTTAGTTTGGTCTTTGAACCCTTCTGCTCCATGACCTCTGAGAAAGCTTGTCAGGCAACATACAGTCAGGTACCATAATATTAAAGAAGTGTCCCCACTGTGGTGACCTCTTTGTTTTCTGTTCCCACTTCTTTCAGCCAGGATAGAAATATTGTGAGCATATTAAGAGAGGAAATAGATGGCTAGATACTGCAACATCATTACATCAAACTTTATTGTATGTGTATATACACACAGAGAGACAATATCTATAAACATCTATAGTTGTTTATGTCTGTATCTATGTCTATATTGTATCTATGCACATAGAGCTAGAAAGAGAGACAGAGACATTGAGATCAATATATGGTAAAGTACCCTAATGAAGGGACTGTCTCATCTAAATGATAGTAATATAAGAAAAATCAAGAAAGGGAAGACCAAGTATATTTGACTTCTTAAAACCAGCACCTAAAAATTACTGTGATTATGTCAAAATGGCCATGCTGTGTTGTCAAACATAGGAAGCTTAACAGCTAATACTGAGAAGTCTCTTCAATCACAAAAATACTCATCAGATGACCAATATCGTAAAATCTGTGGAAATAGTGCAAAACAACCAGGGACAGGCTGGGATATATTCTAGTGGAGTTTACAATTTTTCCAGGAAAAATATTCTCTGTACTAAGGTAAACTATAGGTTATTAAGGCAAGCCCTTTGAAGAGCTATGATTGATTAGTAATTTCCCAGGTATTGGACTGAAAGAACTGGTACAAATTATGAAGGGTGGTAGCTCACAACTTGGGAGTAGCTTATACATGGAAGACATCTAGTCCCTGCTTCTCAAGACAATGCAAATTACTGGGTGTCCTTAGTAAGTGCTATCTGAAGCAAGCGCCGTTCCTCACCCACTGAAAGAGATGTGTAGCAGATATATCTGCCACTTCACTGAATGAGACTTACCACTGCATAGAAAGAAAATATGCAGCTAGGATTAGAATGCCACAGACACCCCACCACCACCACCACACGTGCAAGCAGCTCAGCAGAAGGATAGTAAAATGACAACTTTCTGCATTTTCCAGCTTTGTTGTGTTAATTGCAATGTATGGATTTTTCACTGCACCGCAAATGTTCAACAAGCCATAAATACCCATTTCCAAAATGCTGGGTATCATTAGAATGTGTGCTGAATAAATGCAGTCCAACAGGGTTTCTAAATTTCTCCCTAAAATATTTATTTATCTAACAACAAAAATCCAAGGTGAGTATCTGGTTGATGTGGATGGAACAGTATAGCTTGGTCATGTAAGTAATGGCATAGTGAAGTGCCATCTTTGTGTGTGTGTGTGTGTGTGTGTGTGTGTGAAGTGCCATCTTATCTTCATTAGTTACTAGAGCTTAGCACAGAAGCTTACAACCCTACTTACCTAATATTTACCTATTTATTTCCAATTATGTGTGTATGTATATAAATGTGTGTGTTTCTGCCTATATATACACATACAAATAGTTACACTACTTAAGAACAGATTTTAAAATGAGAATAGGCTTAAAAAATGAGGACAGATATAAAAATGAAATTGAATGGTCTCTCATGAGATCATTTGGTAGGTGGAATTCCTAACTATTTATATTCATAATAAATGAAAATAGATGCTCTGCTTGCATCATTTATAAAACCTGGTCTCACTGAGTAGTCCTGAAATATCACCTGAGTTTATTTAAGCCTACTAAATTAATAAATATTTAAACTAATAAATATTACCTAGATGGGGGGGGGTGAAAGGAATGAAATATTTAGAGCATATCTATTATTAAGCCTTAATAAATATTTGAGGAACATATTATGTCTATGACTAATCACATCCTTTAGGGTCCAATCAACTAGCTGTTTTAAATTCTTCTTTATCTAGGTCACATTAGCCTCTTTTTAAAAATAGCTATATATTAGCTGGGTTTTTTTCTTTGTTCATTGTAAAACTAAAAAAAAAAACTAAAAAAAGAACAATCATCCATAATAGCTCTACTAGAGGCTACCAGTAGTTACATATGATAATTATCCTTCATCTTCAGTTACGAAGTGAAGTGGATGTAATTGCATATAAGGTGTAGGTACAAGGAGTCTTTTTGCAGTCCCACCCTTTTTATGTAGGAGGGGATTGTGGCTAATGAGCACCTGAGATCCTTAGTCAGTGTCACTGAGGACAGTGTTAGTAAGTAAGATGAACCCATATCATCCCCAGCAATCAAGTAAAATAAAATGGACACCTTTCATAGTCGACAGCAAACTAATGAAAGCAATGGCTTAGCAGCTGTGTTAGGAATGCTGCTTTGAAAAAGATGAAGTTGTAGGCAACAATGTACTCACTCAAACATTATCTTTTTAAATCAAGTGAAAATCAGACATAAAGAAAATGTATGATCAGGTCACTAAAATAAATTTTCTTCCAAGTGAAATTGTATTACACAACAGACCAAAATGCAGATCTATTAGCTTTAACAATGACAGGAGAAGTACATATTGAAACCTGTAATCAATTCATTGTCTCAAGTATTGGCTGGGTAAATGTTATGTATAAGAATTAAGTAGATGGATTAAGTGTCAAGTAGAATATTTTAGAATTGTGATCAGCCTATGAAAAGATTTATATCTGTATATGTAAAACGTAAGAAAAATTTCCTATTACAAACTTATTGATACTTGGAGCAACAAAGAATGCTGATTCAATTTAAAACACAAGACAAACTCCATTAAAATAAACTGATGTAATCGAACTTCTAAACTGCTGATTGCCCTATATTGATTTCGTGGATTCAGTTCAAAACAGTCACTGTAAGGCACAGAATGTGCACTTCTGCCCCAGTCTTTGTTTTAATGAGCATCTGATCCATAAAAAGAATCAACGAAAAGCTACAGAAATAAAAGAAAATTAATTTTTGCTGTCATATCACAGGAAGAGCTCAAAAGCAATTCAGAGTTATTTTTTTACAATTTTATTTTATATTTTGGCTAAAGGAAGCACATGGCTAACAACAGCAAGAATTAGAAATTAGGGTGGTGGGGGCAAAAGCATAAAAGAGTCAGAGGGAAAATGCAACAGGAGAGGGAGAATCATAAAGAGAAATTCAGGTGCAGAAAATGATGCAGAAATACGCATGGTGTGCTCCTCTCATATGGAAACAAAATAAATGTCATGTGCCCAAACACAGAGAAAAAATTTAACACATGGAAATGCACACCACATGACCTTCTATGGTAGATTTTCATAAGTTAAAGTCACACTGTGCTTTGTACCCAGAGGTATAAATGGCTTGTGGCTTCCTGTTACTTACCTCCAAATGAAATGAATGAATTCAAGGGCCAGGACTCCCTGTCCCTGATTTATATCCAAGTGTGGTTGGGCAGCAGAGGCAGATTCTAGCCCTGCATTAGTGTTTTGTGGCAATAACTGGTTATTAAATTCTATTCTAGCATCCTAAAATGCTCTACAATGGTTTATAAGAGTTAGCTTCATAGTATACATCAGAATATTCTATGATCACATATCTATATATCAATTAGGGGACAAGGGCATTCCTTCTGAGAAGAAACCTAGAATCACATTAATACCTTAAAGTTAGGGAGAATTTATGAACTATCATATGCATTCTTGTAATAATGTAAGCATTATGTGGACGCCACTACATATATGTGTGAACAACATGGGATCCACTTATATGTGGATGTTTTGACACTACAACACTATAAAAGTATTTTCTCTTCTTTATGATTTTCTCAATAACACTGTTTTCCCTATCTTAGTTTATTGTAAGAATACAGTATATAATGCATATAACATACAAAATATGTGTTAATCAACTGTTCATGTTATGGATTAGACTTCCAGCCAACAGTAGGCTGCTAGTAGTTAAGTTTATAGGGTGGCAACAGTTATATGCAGATTTTTAACCACATGGGAGGTTGGCACTCCTAACCCCCTGTTGTCTGAGGGCCAACTGTAAATATATACATCCTTATAATGCCATTTACAATAGACATTTTCTGTACATTTGTTATCAGACCCTGCTCTAGATCATACTTTAAGACATTGCTAAATCTTTACAGAGTGTTTGTCTCTTTCCATGTTTCTATGTAAGAAGAGATCTGTTTAAAGAATGGGGAGACATTTATAAAGAAAGAGACATGGAGAAAGCAAGGACCCCCAGGAATCATCACTAGGAGGTCATTATAGGAAATACTCCTAGACACCTAGAGAGAGAGCAGGAGCAACAGAGAGGAAGACTGACCTGAATGCAAATCTCAGCACATCACCTGAGTCCCCAGTCTTTGAACAAGTCATTGCACTGTTTGAACCTCAGTTTCCATAACTGGAAATGAAGTCCATGAAGCTGCCTTCTGGGATTCATTTCCAGAATAAAATTAGACATTATAACTACCGTGCTTTGAACAGTATCTGGCTTATCTAGTAAGCACTCAATACGTGGATAATTAATTTCTAAAATTATGGCCCAGATATGCTAAATATTGCATGCTTGTGGCAAGTTATTCTACTACTCTGATTCTTAGCTTTTCTTCTGCAAAGTGAAAATAAACATACTTATCTATAACTGGCACTCCTCTGCAGGAGTAGGGATATTCTATGAAAATACCCTAGTTTAAAAAAAAGAAAGAAAAAGAAAGAAAGAAAGAAAGAAAGAAAGAAAGAAAGAAAGAAAGAAAGAAAGAAAGAAAGAAAATACCCTAGTGAAAGAGCACAACAAGTAATATTACATAGTAGTTTCAAAAACACTTAGGATATGAACAAAATCATTGAGACTTATTTTTTTTTCTACTAATTGAGATCTCCAGAAAACACTTATTAAGAACAGGGTTGGACAATTTAAACCATCCTCTGAGTAAGTAGTACTCTATCGTTAACACCTAATAAGCAAATAGAAGAAAATGAAATAAAATCTTCTTTGGATGTAGGAGCATCAATTCTTAAAATTCACACTACCAATTGAGAAATGAGTAGTTGATTGATAGATACAGCAAATTTTTCAGAATTCAGAAATAGAGTGCTTAATTGAAGAACTGTTCTATTAAGCTTAAGTAAACCAGCCAGTGCCCCTTAGATCCGTGGCTGCGTGTGGACACAGCTATGTTCTGCTTGTGAGCCTGAGCTGTAGTGGGCTATGGCCACTACTTTGAAAATTTGATCCGTGTAGCTCCTCCAAATATCTAAACTTCAAAATCTACTTCAGTTTGTCCTATAATTATGATAGTCTCCAACAGCAGCCAGTTACCTAAGACATCTTGATTATTTCTGTTGTTGGGACCTACCTAAAATTCAGGGGCCATTGTGTGAGGCCTGACATTATAAGTGTAGATGAGAGCCAAGTTCGACTGTGTATGTGGTAGTGCTGTTGTATGTTAAAGTTTTAAAGGTCAAAGAGTTATTTAACATTATTTATGCATAGTAAATTATTCACAGATAACACAGGATAGCAACTCTAGTTCACCAATCAAAAAAAAGCTCCACAGCTTCAGGAAAGATATTTTTCACAATTATTTATAACTGGGCTTTAACTTCTGAAATAGACTTCAAAGTACCATCTTCTTACAGGTAAATAATACAGAATCTCTTCCCCAATGATTCTTCTAATTGCTTTCAAGCCATTATCCAATTATTTTTCTCAAAAATGCAGGGTTTACCAGTAGCCTGTCTGAGAGTTGACTAGTGTAATTAGGAAGATATGTTAATGGCTGGGGTGAAGTCTCAATAGGACCATTGTAAAAGGTCTTCAGACTGCTTTGTTCTCTCTGACTTTGAGGAGTCAATTAAATCTCCAATGACCTAAACTGTCATCTTTTTCCTTCCCTATTTAAAGAATTTCCTTTTCTTTGTGTCTTCTTTGCTTCTGGCAATTCTTTTGTTGCATTCTTGGTTTTGGTTTAAATTTTCCTTGACCTTTCAAGGTCCTTCGAGACATTTGTCTTCCTTCTGAGGAAGAGTCTGAATTTAACACCTTATGTAAAATCACTTGACATGCATTTTTTTTCCCCAATGAGGCATAAAGTAACTTCATTTGAAAATGTCCTTAGAGGAGTGCATGGGCAGTGCAGTCTACTGAGAGTCCAACTCTTGGTTTCATCTCAGGTCCTGATTTCAGGGTCATGAAATTAAGTCAGGCTCCATGATCAGCAGGGACTCTGGTTGAGATTCTCCCTTTCTCTCTGCCCCCGTTGCTCATGCTTGCTATCTCTCTCTCTCAAATAAATAAATATTTTTTTAAAAAAAGAAAGAAAATGTACTTGTAATTCATATAATATTTTATCTTACAGTTTAGAATTGCATTGTTAGTGATTAAAGCTCAAAAAATCTAGGCAAATTACAAATATTATGCAACTTTTACCTTTATTTCTTGGATGTTTCCAAATCCCAAATTTCTAGACTGGTTTGATTATATTTTAATATAAAGTTTTTATTAGTATATGATAAGTATTTGAATTCTGATTTCTAAAATGTTTTGCAATTGAACATATAAACAGATTTTAGGTCTATAAATTATTATTGTAATTCATATATAACATTTAATGGCTATCAAATAGACTGGAGACCACCATATCTACCTATTTATCTATCTCCCTAAATACGTATTTATGTAAAATATGTATGTGTATATACATATTCAACCTAAAATATAAGTTCACTGAGGCATTTGAAGAGTTGTATGAAATGTTACATGAGGGATCCCTGGGTGGCGCAGCGGTTTGGCGCCTGCCTTTGGCCCAGGGCGCGATCCTGGAGACCCGGGATCGAATCCCACGTCGGGCTCCCGGTGCATGGAGCCTGCTTCTCCTTCTGCCTATGTCTCTGCCTCTGTGTGTGTGTGTGTGTGTGTGTGACTATCATAAAAAAAAAAAAGAAAGAAAGAAAAAAAAAGAAAAGAAAGAAATGTTACATGAAAAAAAGTCTCTTCCTTAAAAATAAAAAAGTCTCTTATTAACAAAATAGGAAACATATCAGCAAAGGATAAATTAACTAATTTGAAATTTGCAGCATCATTCACAGTGGCCTTTCCTAAAATTTACTCAATAAAAAGAGAAACTCTGCAGTGAAATGATGGTAGGAAACACAGTACTTAGATCTCTCCTTGGGTCATGGTCTTGTGTATTAGCCTATTATAATAAAACCTCCAAAAAGCTTGGACCCTATATAAGAGAAACATCTGTTAACAACCCTTGGAAGCAGCGTTCTATGGAACACAGTATTAAAAATGCAGTATTTGAAAATTACATGCAAACTCTCTACCATTTGTGATTGTTCCTAGTTAAAAATTAATGTTTAGATTTTATGGAATGGAAAATTTCAGGATGGATCTTTATTATCTCTTACATTAAAAAGAGGTTTCTTACATCTTATATTTGCTTTATTTAATGAACATTAAATGAGTATATAGAATATACTTTACTAAGTACAAGTAATTTAGGATGAATAATTCACAGTTCTCACTTTTAAATAGCTCAATTTCAGCAAAGAATAAGGCAAAAGTACTGGTTCTTAATTAAGGTAAACAGTACATTGACTATGTGTCTACAGAAGCTATTGACTTGTGATATGTATCTTATTTAGATCTTTGACACAGTCCACCTTGATAAATTATTTTCAATTTTCTTATCAAAAATATGAAGTGAAAACAAAAACAGCACTAGAATATGTGAACCTATCTTACGATATAAGATAAATCGATATACGATAAATCACAGTTCCAGATTATTGATCATATGCATGGAATAAGACAGGTTAAAAAATAATGTTGAGGGGTGCGTGAGCTCAGTTGGTTGAATGTTTGACTCTTGGTTTTGGCTCAGGTCGTGATCTCGGGTCATGAGATTCAGCCCCAATTCAGGCTCTACACAGCAGGGAGTCGATTAAGAGTCCCTCTCTCTCCTGGGATGCCTGGGTGGCTCAGTGGTTGAAAGTCTGCCTTTGGCTCAGGTCATGATCTCAGAGTCCCAGGATCCAGGATCGAGTCCCACATCGGGCTCCCTACGTGGAGCCTGTTTCTCCCTCTGCTATGTCTCTGCCTTTTTCTGTGTCTCTCATGAATAAATAAATAAAATATTTAAAAAAAAAAGATTCTCTCTCTCCCTCTCCTTCTGCTCCTCCCCACTCCCCTCTAAAAATAATATTAAATAATAATAATAAATAATAATGTTGAATACAGACTTCTATTTTTGTTTAAAGCTACTATATGTTTATACTTTGAAGTTATTAATAGATTATTTTGCCATGGAGTAAACAAAATAACAATTTTATAATCCCAGGGGATTGATATTTTCTTCTTATTCTAACCATATATCTTCGTTTCTGCATAAATTTTCTAAAACAAAACAAGACCAAAAATTATCTTACAAAAATCTTCTGTTGTATTTAATAAAGTCATATTTGTGTTTTAAGTTTGCTTTCCTTATTTAAAAATAACAATAAATATCACTATTTTGTATGGGTTTAAGATCAACTAGGTTATACAGGTCATTTTGTTTCAGTCCTGCTAAAGACAGTTTTTTCCCCTTAAATGACCAACTTTAAGTATTTTTAAGAGTTCATTATTAAATTAATTACTTAATTAAGTCAGCCTGTTATGCTTCTATTCATCAAACATTAATTGAGTGTCTACTATGCTACAGATACCAAGCTAGAATATTTACCCCTTAATGAATGCAAGAAGAGCAGCCACTTATTTCTATCACTTCTCTTGACATTTCCAATATATTGAAGAAGGTTCGTTGCAGTAGCGGTAATTCTGAGTCAGTCTAAATGCGTCTATTTTTCTTCACGTGCATACATGTGCTGCAGAGCTCCAATTTTATATGTCATGGTATACCTTTTGCAAATGATTTGCAAATCTTAGTGGCAGCTCTTTATTAGCAAGCTCTCAACAGATTCAGTGGACTTTTAAATCAGGTAGGAAAATCAAGACTGGATCCCAAGGCAGTTCAAAAGTTTGATTTTATTCTGGAATTTCTTCTGAAATTAGGGTGATAAAACCCTTAAAAAAAAGTAACAGATTTTACAGAAATTCTATGTTCAGCTCACTATTCCTGACTAAATAAACTATTTTGAACAAATTATGACCTTTCTGAGTCTAAATTTTTCAGCAGTAAAATAGAGTTAAAAATACCTCTGACCTAAAAACCGGTATATCCCATTGGTTGTGGCATCCCCTATCATTTATTAATTCATCCAACAGATATTTACTGAGTATCTGTTGTGTGTAAGGCTTTGCTGCTGGGCAGTGAGGATGGGAATGTTGGGAAAACAGTCCTGTCTCTGCACCCAGTCAGTTGAGGGAAACAGACTGCTATTAAATTAACCATGCTCCGAAGAAGCCAAAAATTTCTCCAAGGACCAGGCAGAAATCCTAATTTTTATGAACCCTCCTCCCTCTTTTCAGAGTGAGGAGGGATCTTTCCTCCCTGGTATCTCCATATTCTGCATGTGTCTAATACATGAAGTCTCAGAGACTACAGCATACTAGAGTTATCAATGTGAATTCCTAGTCTCCCCATTGGGTTATCAATGTCATTTGGGCAAGAAAATCAAGTTTTACTCTAAGCTAGACAACATTTTAGACGCTGGGATGTGTTATGTCACTTACTCTTTGTAACAACATGAGAAAATACGTCCACCATTTCAAAGACAAAGGAAGATGATTTGGGGAGGCTGAGTCTATCTCAGGTTAGTTAGGAAACGACTGGGCAGATTGGTGGTGATGTACCTGGCCTGGAACAGCCCAGTGGTGATATCTTAGGAACACTGACACAGTAAAACTGTCCTAAAGTGACAGCTAACCTTCTTTTTCTCACATGCACAACTCACTGGGCTTTACAGCCAGAGGGAAGAAGGAAGTGCCGGGGGCCCATCAACTGTAGCTTCTGAAAGCAGTCAGGAGAGAACAATACAAATGTACAAATCTACCTAAATCTGGGGCAAAGTCTTTTTTTTTTTATTTAAATCATTATTTTCAGGGCACCTGGGTGACTCAGTGGGTTGAACATCTGCCTTCAGGTCAGGTCATGACCCCGGGGTCCTGGAATCGAGTCCTGCAACAAGTTCCCCAGAGGGAGCCTGCTTCTCCTTCTGCCTATGTCTCTACCTCTCTCTGTGTGTCTCTCATGAATAAATAAATCAAATATTTAAAATATTATTATTATCAGTAGAAACCTAGAGCATGGGCAAATCAGCAGGGTGAGAGGCAATAAAGGGCCATGAGGAGTTCTCTCAGCTCAGAGCCTGATATGGTGGGTTCTTCTGTCACCCTCCCCTCCCCAGCTGAGCGAGTCTCTGTTCCTCCACTCCTCTTCTGTAAGAGGAGACTAGTGATCAAACCTATGTCAGAGGGTGGTAGTGAGCATTAATGAGAAAGTGCACATAAACTGTCCTGGCACATGGTAAGCTTTTAGAAATGATAGTAACATAGTGATTAACAGGTAAAGAACAGGTCACAGGTTTACAGGAGTATTACATCCTGATTAGCGCCATCACCAAGCAGTAGTCAAGTCAATACGTGTGCTCTTAGATTGCATCACATCTTCCTTTATTAATCCATTTATTACATGAACTTCACGAGCATTTTTTGAGGACCCACTATGTACCAGGAACCATGACAGATCTTAAGAATACAAAGTTGAGTAGGAAACAGTTTCTTTCAGATGTAGCAGATTTTAGAACAGACAAAAATGTGAATGCATACTTGCAAAATGCTTGAGATGTGCTTGGATGTAAGTGCTGAAATATAAAAAAAAAAATCTGAATTTTTTTTCAGTGGTAGTCCAATAAAAATAGCTAATATTTACTGATGCCTTTCTGTTTGAGGCAATTTATCTAATGCTTCATATCTTCATAAAGTATCTTGGATGATTGCCACAGCATCCTGACAAGAACAACATTATTATTGTGCCCATTTCCAAGGTAAGAAAAGCAAGGTTAAAAGACAATTTCAAATTTGCCCTAGCCACACAGCTAGTAACTGGTGCAGCTGCAAGTCTGCCTCTTCAGCTCTGGAGAAGAGCAGTGAAGAAAGGGAGACCAAGCCCCTGGTGCCTTTCAAGGACAGAACTTTAATTTTATGTGTGTTATAGGAAGGGAGGCAAAAGACACATTAAAGAAACTGGAGAAAATAAACCTCAAAAAAAAAAACTCATCACATTTCATACAGACTTTATATCACAGACTGCTAAAAACTGATAAACATATTTTCACATTTTCCCCAAAATGGTCTTCATGCCTATGAAGTGACATTGTCCTTATCTTTTGTCCAGTTCAAATTCTCTGCCAATTTTGCTGGTGAATTAAGAATGTAATTTTATAAAACAGATTTAAAAGGGCACATTTTAAGTTTTAAAGAACTGACTCCAGGGCAGCCCCGGTGGCTCAGCGGTTTAGCGCTGCCTTCAGCCCAGGGTGTGATCCTGGAGACCAGGGATCAAGTCCCACGTTGGGCTCCCTGCATGGAGCCTGCTTCTCTTCCTCTACCTGTGTCTCTGCCTCTCTGTCTCTCTCTCTGTGTGTCTCTCATGAATAAATAAATAAAATCTTTAAAAAGAAAGAAAGAACTGACTCCAGATCTCAAAATGAAGGAGACCTAAATAAATGAAAGAACTTGTTACCAACACCCAGAGCTTTGGGGTGGCTGCATATTTAACATTAAGTGGAGTGAATGGTACACCTGGCTGCCAAAGCCCCCCTGCAGACCTAGGCTGCAGGAACAGAAACCCAGGACTCAGAACAAAGAAAAACATCAGTCTCCCTCTATTCCTTGGTGTGTGGAATGTGTTTGGAGCATCATGTTTAAATCTGGCCACCACATTTTAGGAAGGAACTTACTTAGTGTGTGCCCAGAGGAAAAGAATCAGGGAAGTAGAAAGTGAAAACGATACCACGTGAGGAGCACTTGGAGGAAACAAGAACATAGGACTCGAGAGCCCCAACACCCAGAGGGGTTGTGACCACCCAGTGCACATCTCAGACCTAAAGGAAGCCATTGCCACCAATGGGATGACTTCTGAATGCAAGCCAAAGTCAACAGTTGGACGTTTGATAAAGGCAGACTTCAAGCCAGGACGGGGACAGGAGTGGGGCATCTTAGTGAGGGAGTGAACTCCCTATTTTTAGAAGGGACTAAGCACAAATGTTCTGTAGGGACATGAGATGAAGGCTATAAACCCAAAACTCCCCACCCAGCTGTTGCTCAATGCTCTTCTTCCTCCTGCCTCTCATTGTTCAGTATGTGCAACTCTGTGTGCAGCATCCTATTCTCAGAGACTCTTTTCCAACAGCCAATGGCTTTCAGCAGCTTCAGCTCTCACCCCTAACCCTCATCTCCTAAATCTGCATCTTTTAGCCACAAACTCTGATTTTTCCTCCAGTACCATTTTTTTTTTACTAAAAAGACTAAAAGTATTTCTATTTAACTGCTCCTAATCTTTCATTCCCTACAGTCATATGTCATCAAGTTCTTCTTTCCTTTTTAAGACAATAAGATTTGTATGAACATCATTATTTCATGTTTAGAATATTTTGATTGAATTATTATAAAGAGATGCAATATTTTCACAGCTCTATGCTTTTTCATACATAAATTTCACTGACCTTCTTACATGTCTCTGCTGTATATTCATTTCATTGTCTCACCATATTGATCTAAATGAGGATAAACATCTTCACACCACCATTGTTATAAAATTAATTCAAATATCTGAGTTTGGGAAGCCTGGGTGGCACAGCAGTTTAGCACTGCCTTCAGCCCAGGGTGTGATCCTGGAGACCCAGGATCAAGTCCCACGTCAAGCTCCCTGCATGGAGCCTGCTTCTCCCTCTGCCTGTCTCTGTCTGTCTCTCTCTCTCTCTATTCTCTGTGTCTCTCATGAATAAATAAAATCTTAAAAAAAAAAACACAAATATTTGAGTTTGTTCATGAGAGACTCCTAACTCTGGGAAATTAACAAAGGGTTGCAGAAGGGAAAGACGGTGGGTGACTGAGTGACAGGCACTAAGGAGGGCACTTGATGGGATGAGCACTGGGTATTATACCATATGTTGGCAAATTGAATTTAAATAAAAATTTAGAAAAACACACACACACAAATTAAAAAAAAAAAAAAAACCTGAGTTTGTGATTTCTTCTTAGGCTATTTCAATCCTGCCCATTGTTGCTCTGAAATAGAAAAGTCTATCTCTGATACCATTTTTGTAACTACATGAGAATGGCATATCTTCAATTAATTTTCTTTCTTTTAATTTTTTTAAAGATTTATTTATTTTAGGGAGAGAGAGAAAGAGAGAGAGAGACAGCACAAGCTGAAGGAGCAGAGGGAGAGGGAGAGAGATTCCCAAACAGACTCCGTGCTGAGCGGGAAACCCAGCGCAGGACTCGATCTCATGAACTAGAGATCATGATCTGAGCTGAAATCAAGAGCTGAGTGCTTAACCGACTGAACCAGCCAGGCAGCCCTCTTCAAGTAATTTTCATTTCCATATTTTATTGAGGGAATATACAGTTACAGACCAGAGTTCATAATCTCTGATTCACACATATAATAATGTTTCTAAATCAGATATAGTAGCTTTCATACACTGATATGTTTCCACATGCCTTTCTGATTATAATGAGCAGAGGGAAAGAGTCACAGACTCATTCTTCCCTTGACATGCTAGTCCCTTCTCACATTCTCTCAGCCAAACCATTCATAGCTGTGAAAGAACACCGCGTCTACACATGTCAAAAGCTAACTCTCTACTACTCTTAGACTAGGTTCTACATTGGCATTTTCACACAGCAAGCTGAGATCTCTGGTGATTTAATTAGTACTCTTAAGCTGTCTTTTAAATTTCTTCTTTTACTCTCTTTCCACCTTCTCCTAAGACCACAAGGAACTTCCTTTTACTAAGGAAGCAAATGCTAACAATTCAATTATTTCCTTTCCATGGCATGCTGAGACCTTGACGTTGGACACCCTCTGCTATAAAATGTAAAGATGATTCATGGCTGTAAGCCCTCTGGAAAACAATGTTGTATTTATTAAAAATGAATAGAGAATATTTTCTTAAATTTTCATACAAAATGTGCTAGTATTACTTTGGTCTCTGTATCCAAAAGATATATTTTTCCCCTAAATTCACAATTGTTGTTGCTGTTGTAGTTATTGGAGCAACATTCTCTCCTTTACACAAATTATTGTTCTTAAATTTGAAAATCTTCTGGAAGTTAGCCGATCTCAGGCTTTGTATACTACTCACAATCTTCTAGCTATTTGCACATTTCTTTCTTTCTTTCTTTCTTCATTTATTTCCTCTTACTTTCCATATCTTCTATCCCCCACCCACCTAAATACTTAAACTTTTTTTGAAGTGTTTTTTTTTTTATTATGCAAACTTTTGGTTTACTCCCACACTGCCATCTAGCACAAGTTTTCCCTGCCTTAGAGGAAAGTCCTAATCCCAGTTGCAACTTCCTGATCTACAATATGAGAGTGATAACTGATAGTCATTTCTCAGAAGTGTCCAAACTATCAAACGAGTTAACATATTTGAAAAGTGTATTAATTTTTGAAAAGCACTATGCAAGGGTGGCTCTTACTATGCAACCATTTCACAGGGGCCCCAAACTGAGATTAAAAACCTCCTGTGGAGGGGCACCTGAGTGCCCACTCAGAGGTTGAGTATCTGCCTTTGGCTCAGGTCATGATCCCAGGGTTCTGGAATCAAGTCCCACATCAGGCTCCCCGTAGGGAGTCTGCTTCTCCACTTATGCCTCTGCCTCTCTCTGTGTCTATCATAAGTAAATAAATAAAGTCTTAAAAAAAATAAAACCCTCATGTGGAAAGACATCCTTCCTCATGGATTGGAAGGGTTAATATTATTAAAATATCCACACTATTTCAAGCCATCTATAGATTCAAAGCAATCCCTATTAAAACTCCAATGGCATTCTACACAGAAATAGAACAATCTATTTTGTATGGAACTGCAAAAGACGTCAAATAGCTAAAGTACAAGCATATTTGGGAAAAAACAAGTTGATAACCCCATACGTCTTGATTTCAAACTATATTTACAAAGCCATGGTAATCAGAACTGTATGGCACTGCCATAAAAAATAAACTCATAGGTTAATAGAATAGAACTGAGAGCTCAGAAATAAACTCATGCATATACAGTCAACTAACATCTGAACAAAGAGCCAGGAACAATAATTGAAGAAAGGAAAGTCTCTTCAATATATGGTGTTGGGAAAACCAGATAGAAACATGCAAAAGAATGAAATTGGAGCCCTATCTTACATTAATCACAAAATGAGCTGAAATTGATTTAAGGATTCAAACATTAAGACATAAAACCATAAAACTTCTTTAACAAAACACAGAAAAAAATCTCCTTGACACTGGGTTTGGCAATGATTGGATATGGCACCAAAAGCATGAGTAACAAAAGCAAAAATCACTAAGTAGGACTACATCAAACTAAAAAGTTTCTGGACAGCAAAGAACAAAACAAAACAAAATAACAGACTAAAAGAATAAAAAGTTAACCTTGAAATGGAAGAAGTTATCTGCAGATCAGGTATCTGATAAGGGCTGATATCTAAATATATAAAGAATTCATACAACAAACAGCACAAAACAAAAACAAAAACAAAAACAAAAACAAAACAAAAACAAATCATCCAGTTGAAAAAAATAGGCAAAGGACATGAATAGACATTTTTCCAAAGAAGTCACAGAAATAGTGAACAAATACATGAAAAGGTGCTCAACATGACTCATCATTAAAGAAATGCAAATCAATACCATGAGGAGCTGTCACTTTGCATCTGTTAGGATGCCCATGTTCAAAAAAACAAGAGATAAATCCTGGTAATGATATGGGGAAAAGAGAACATCAGGCACCATCAGCAAGAACATAAACTGATACGATCACTAGGCTGAACAGTATGGAGGTTCCTCAAAAAATTAAAATAGAACTACCATATGATCCAGCAATCCCATCTCTGTGCATTTATCCAAAGGAAATAAAATTATCTCATTTAGATAGCTCCTGGTGTTCACTACAGCATTATTCACAATAGCCAAGACATGAAAACAATGTAAGTATCTACTGAAAGATAAATGGATACAGAAAAAAAATGTGGTATATATACATGATGGAATATTATTCAGTCACAAGAAAGAAGGAAATCCTACCATTGGCAGCTACATTGATGAACCTTGAGAGCACTCAAGGTGTTAGGTAAAATATATCAGACAAAGAAAGACAAATACTGTATGACCTCCCTTTAAGTGGAATCTGTAAAAGCCAAACTCGTAGACACAGATAGTAGGCTGGTGATTGCCAGGGGATGGAGGGAAGAGGAAATGAGAAGATGTTGGTCAAAGGATACAAGCTTCTAGTTGTAAGATGACTACATTCTGGAGATGTAATGTATAGCATGGTGACTACAGTTAGTACTTTATTGCATAATTGAAAATTATGAAGAGAACAGCTCTTATATATTCTCACCATAACAACAAAAAAAAAGTTGATTAAATGAAGTGAAGGATGTTAAATGACCTCATTGTGGTAATCACTTTGCAGTATATAAGTGTATCAAATCATCACAGTGTATACCTTAAACTTACACAATATTATATGCCAATTATATCTTGATAAAGCTGGGGTGGAAAACCTCAATGCCTTCAATGATAGGATGTAAGTTCCTGGATTATGAGGAACAAGTTTTTAACTCATCTTTATATTCCTACCATTCAGTATATTGCCCATCACAATTCAGATGTTCATTTACTGAATTACTCAATCAATACCTGCTATGTATTTTATCAGTTGCATATACTAGAGCTAGCAAAAATGTTAAATATTTATCAAATTTATGGTGGATTTGCAGCTTACATTTTACTTGTGCTAATCTTACAAATTTCTTCTTGTGCAAGGGGGAAAATAACCAGTATTGTCCATGCCAATATTATTATACAGAAGATCTAAACTTGTATACTTTTGGAACTAGAGATGTCTCTACAAAAAAACTCATTTTTAAGCCCATGAATCTTTCCCACATTAATCATTCTGATCTAGGTGCTTGCTATATGAGAGTATATCTACCTGAAGTGGAGGCTGTATGACCCCAGCCTTAAGAAATTTAAAAATCAACCTCCAGGTGAAGAAACAGCCAGGGAAATTATTTTTAATCTGATCTACATGTTGGATCTGCACAAAACTTTATTTCACTTTGCCCCTAGCCCCCACATGTAAACTCTGTCCCTTTCCAGGTGCTGCATGAGTCTGTCCATGTCTGTTCCCATCACTAATAAAATTACATGTTTGAATTGTGTTTTAAGAGTGTGATATTTGGCCTGATCACTTAAAATTTATCAACAACTTCTGCTAATTGACAGAGGCAGAAATTTTCCAGTTGACCAGACCGTGTCTGAAACCTACCCTACCCTTCAGCTCTTCCTTACAGCACTTCATCTGGAGTCTAATTTTTAGTTAGGTGCTTCTAAAAGCTCTGTCCTCTGATTTTAATTATTATTGAATTGAACACTGCTTGCATTAACTGTAACCATTATATGGACAATAAGAATATATGTTTTAACCGTTATAATAGTCTCACCATCTGGCTCAGTATAATTTGTTGAATGAATAAATAAACCAAGCAACTCATTAATCTATAGTCCTTTTTATGATTATTTTTCTGCATGATACTGACTCCTATGAACCAAACACTGGGATTTTTATTTGTTTGTTTACTTCCTAGCAGATGATGAAAATTATAGAGAAGGCCAAGTTACATTTCTGTGTACCAATTTTATGTGAAAATCTTATGACAACCCCTTAGCTGTTAGAAGTGTTCTGACTCCCTCCTCTCTAGGGCTCAATGACAGAGCTGCACTCTTAGGAGGCCAGCGGATCACAGAGAACCAATTCCATGCTACCGCTCCTCTCCATTAGGGTAAGGTATTAAGAGAACTCTCCCCCTGAGAGCCTAAAGCTGATCACAGCTGCAGATGGTATATGAGATGACAAACTACACACAACATCAGGAAAATCTGCACACATTAGGCTCTACACATTTCATCTGTTTTAGAAAAGAAGATTTTTCATGAAGACCTAGCATACACAACTATTACCCTGTTTTACTTAAGTGATGTATCTCAGACAAAAAGTGATTTTGGACAAACAGGAGGAGCAGATATGGAAACTGCATGCTTCTAGTGACCACTAAAACAGTAATTGTCTTACACTGCTATGCAAAAGCAGCACGAATGCCTGAAGACCAGTTTCTAGTGTCAGTTTATGAAGATTTTCCTCAGGAAATCATTGACTCTTGTTTTTATGTAGAATAGAAAATTCAGGTTGTATAAAAGTGTCACAGGTGAACCAGTTGAAGAGTTACTCTGATCAATATTGAAAATGAAATTGGTAAGAAGTGTTGCTCCATTGAGATGCAAAGAAGTGCTTAGAGTAACTGTTCTCCTGAACAAACTTACTAATGGTTTTATTCTGATGATGGTGGTTCTCAAAACCTACAGAAGCAAAGAATAACTTTCCTGGATGGAACTCTAGAAACTCTAGGATGTGATAGGATACAGATGGTACTCAAATTGGCCTATGTGGGGAGACTTACTGTACAAAGGGACAGTCATGGATAGGATGGAGGGACAGCATAAAGGGTAGTGTAGAAGCCAGGGGCTAGTGGATCCTAACTTTTCCCACAACCAATACCCAAAAAGACGGGGGTGGGGTGAGAAGGAAAGAAAGTTTCAGAGGGGTCTCCTTCGGAAGATCAAAGGTGAGTTCAGGACCCAGCCAGGACAAGGCAACATCCAGGAAGAGAATTAAAGGATGACCCCAAACACAGGCTCCTCCCTCTCTGTCATCTTCTCCTGAAGCAACTATTTTCCTGGACCAAATGGTGAAGGACCTCACTAAGATACAGCTTAGAATAGATGTGATGGGCCCATCCATCTCCCATAGCAGCAGGCAATGGCGGAGAGTAGATCTGGTTGGACAAATTAATGTCTGGTGAATCTGTCATCTTCCTTTTAAGAAAAAGAATACTGACTCCAGGAAGGCTAATAAAGCTACTGAGTAAAGAAATACCCTAGAGCCTTAATATAATCACTTCACACAATTAATCTGTCTCCTACTCTATGCTTACTACTGACCTACAATGAAAATCTCCCAGGCCTTAAACAATTACATACACCTACTATTATTTCTTTATTATATTAAGCTCTCATCACTATTTGTTATTGAGGAGTAAAATTTCTCTGAAGTGATCTTCTCATACAGCCATGACAAAAAATATTCTTATACTGAGCAATCCATACATATTCATACACAGCAATTATTTTGGCCAATCTGAAACTCTAGCCTTAAATTTTTCCAGGAATAGCCGCATATGGCAGAAAATCTTATCATCACAATTATATGAATGAGAATATCTAAGTAAGTGGGCTTATTCAAAGATACATACTTCATTAGATACTCAAAGGCTTTGCAAATTCACATGAGCTGTGTCCTGATTATGCTCTTTGTTTCCTCTCTGATTCACAGTTAATGTGTCTTTAATTTTACAAAAAAACAATACGAGACCTAATGTTATGTGGTCATGGTAAAGGATTTAAAGCTATTGTCAATGTTTGTATGTCTTCTTATGGGGTTTGGGAAATGGGATTCAGAGCTACTTGTGTGGCTACCTTCCCATAACTGGTCTATCATTTGTTATAATAAGTCTATATGTAAAATAATAGATTTTCAAAGTCGTTTCTTTAGACAAATATTCCTACCAGGGTGAACCTCTTGAAAACTAACATTTATAGATTATGGAGTAAGGAATAAAACCACTCTTCTCTGAACACTTATCGTATGTGCTTCAATTAATCAAATATTCCTAGGTAATAGGATTCATTTGTTTCATCAATGGCCATGATTCATGAAACCTTAATTCATACTTATATTCCTAATTTCCAGATTAGGTGTACATCTGCCAGAGCTGTGGTCACTAACTATGCCATAGCCCTCCTAAAGCCAGTATACCCATGACTCTAAATTTACATATTTAGTTTACCCAGTGGAACCACCATTGAAACATCTTGGTCCATCTGAACTTTGAGTACTACCCATAGTATTTAAATCACTTCCACCTTCCACATTGGAATCCTGCCGTTTCTGCCTCCTTATTTTTCTGTTTTCCACCACGCTGTCACCACCATTCCAGCTGATCCTCGTTGTTTCTCAACTGCAACAGTCTCCTAATTATTATCTCAGCTTCTACATTTGCCCCTATGGATATATTCTCCATAGGGGGGCCCAAATGCCCGTTCTTAAACGTCAGCCTGATCATGATGTTTCTCATTTTTAATCCTTTTATTTGAACCATTTATGTTTTGGCCTCGGCTCTCTCTGCTCTCCCTGCACTGGTAACTATAGGGTGAGTCTTGTGGAAAGGATGCTCTCTCTCCATGTGTAAACAATCGCTACCTTCCTGCCTGAAATATCCTCTTTCTTCACATGGCAACCCCTCCTTGAACTTCCACATCCACTCCCATCATTTCTATTGTTCCTCCCATGTGATTCCACAGCTCGACATGATACATTACTACTCAGTGCTGGTCCTCTTGTAATATCAACCACTACAAGGTGAGATCCAGAGGCCAAGGGCTTCTCTTGAGAGCATCGGCATCTAATGTGATGACTGGGACATATCTGCCCATCAATGATTACATGGTTTTATTCTGGTTTGTTTTTGTCCTCTAAGAGAAGCATTTGGTCAAGTTCTTGAAGGAAAGAGATAGTCAGAAAGTTGTTGAAGAAAAATTTGGAAATTTACGATAGTTATTAAAAATGCTGTCCTGCTGGGGGATCCCTGGGTGGCTCAGTGGTTTGGCGCCTGCCTTTGGCCCAGGGCGTGATCCTGGAGTCCCGGGGATCAGGTCCCACATCAGGCTTCCTGCATGGAGCCTGCTTCTCCTCTGTCTGTGTCACTGCCTCTCTCTCTCTCTCTCTCTCTCTCTCTCTTTCTCTCTCTCTCTCCCTCTCTCTGTGTATCTCATGAATAAATAAATAAAATCTTATAAAAAGAAAAAAAAATGCTGTCCTGCACATAGATGAATGTAACAGAATAGACAACCCAGAAGTGGACCCTCAACTTTATGGTCAACTAATATTCGACAAAGGAGGAAAGAATATCCACTGGAAAAAAGACAGTCTCTTCAATAAATGGTGCTGGGAAAATTGGACATCCAAGTGCAGAAGAATGAAACTAGACCACTCTCTTGCACCATACACAAAGATAAACTCAAAATGGATGAAAGATCTTAATGTGAGACAAGATTCCATCAAAATCCTAGAGAACACAGGCAACACCCTTTTTGAACTTGGCCACAGCAACTTCTTGCAAGATACATCCATGAAGGCAAGAGAAACAAAAGCAAAAATGAATTATTGGGACTTCATCAAGATAAAAAGCTTCTGCACAGCAAAATAAACAGTCAACAGAACTAAAAGACAACCACAGAATGGGAGAAGATATTTGCAAATGACGTATCAGATAAAGGGCTAGTATCCAAGATCTATAAAGAACTTATTAAACTCAACAGCAAAGAAACAAACAATCCAATCATGAAATGGGCAAAAGACATGAACAGAAATCTCACAGAAGAAGACATAGACATGGCAAACATGCACATGAGAAAATGCTCAGCATCACTGGCCATCAGGGAAATACAAATCAAAACCACCATGAGATACCACCTCACACCAGTGAGAATGGTGAAAATTAATAAGACAGGAAACAACAAATGTTGGAAAGGATGCGGAGAAAGGGGAACCCTCCTGCACTGTTGGTGGGAATGTGAACTGGTGCAGCCACTCTGGAAAAGTGTGTGGAGGTTCCTGAAAGAGTTAAAAATAGACCTGCCCTATGACCCAGCAACTGCACTGCTGGGGAATTACCCCAAAGATACAGATGCAGTGAAATGCCGGAACCCCTGCATCCCAATGTTTATAGCAGCAATGTCCTCAATAGCCAAACTGTGGAAGGAGCATCAGTGTCCATCGAAAGATGAATGGATAAAGAAGATGTGGTCTATGTATACAATGGAATATTACTCGGCCATTAGAAACGACAAATAACCACCATTTGCTTCGACGTGAATGGAACTGGAGGGTATTATGCTGAGTGAAATAATCAGAGAAGGACAAACATTATATGGTCTCATTCATTTGGGGAATATAAAGATTAATGAAAGAATAAAGGGAAAGGAGTGAAAGTATCAGTGAGGATGACAAAACATGAGAGACACCTAACTCTGGGAAACGAACAAGGGGTAGCGGAAAGGGAGGTGGGCGGGGGGTGGGGTGACTGGGTGATGGGCACCGAGGGGGGCACTTGGCGGGACGAGCACTGGGTGTTATGCTATATGTTGGCAAATTGAACTCCAATTAAAAAAAAAAAAGTAAAAAAAAAAAAATGCTGTCCTGGAGGTTGATTAGAACAGAAAACAAATGTGTTTAGCCTATTAAGTTGATGAGACCTTGATTGGATTGAAGAGAAACCCAAATGTCTGTCACAAATGGTAATGGGACTAGAGTGAAGAAATGGGAGTGGCCAAGGGGCTCTGATCCAACAGCACCAATCCCCCAGGTTCCAGGGGAGAGAATCAGAGCCTCACATGAATCAGACTAAGAGCAGAAGTTAGTAAATGTTGTGACACAAAAGGAAGAAATTGTATGTGTGAATTTAGAGTCAGTCAATGCCATCACAATATATTTATCAAATAAAATGCTCTACCCAGTACCATGCAAAATGCTATCAGGAATGTTTTACTTAGCCTATCTTTAGCATTTTCCCAAACTACATTGGTTGACGCCAAGCACAGAGCAAGCAATAACTTGATTCTGCTTCTATTAAGCAGTAGGTTTATGTCAAGATTTTAGTACTAGCACTTTTTAAATCTCATCGTTAAAAGTTTCTGCCCATTAAGAAGTCACAAGTTTGAATCAGACTTAGTTATTCTGAATCAATTTCTACAGTAATTTTAGGTTATAAAGTCTCTCCCACCTACATAGCCTATTATAAATTCTGGTATCCAGACATAAATAAACCCACCTCAGCTTATCTACTTTCTTTAGTCTCTAAATCGACAGTGAATCATTCCTTTTTTTTTTTTTTTTTTTAATTTTAGTCTTTAAAAGTTGCTTGAAATTTTCTGGAAAAAAATATGAGCCTGAATATGAATTTCATTAACTCATCCTCATTCCTCTTATTTCCAGGCATGGGAATTAAGACCTAAACCATTCCCAAAAGGAGAGAGACGCTTCACTAGTTTCAAATAATACCCAGAAAAAAAGAGTTAAATATCTTCTTTAAGTAAGTTATTCCCACAGTTGATATTTAACTTATGGCCAATATGTCTGAAGGAAACACATTGTAGAGCAGCATACCCCTTATTTCTTTGTGTGTGCCCATGGAAGTGAGGAAGAGCTGCCTGTCACCCTTTCACTGGGTCTGAAAGCTCTTGGTTATGTCACTTTTTGGGTTTTTTCTTTTAACCCAATCTAAACTGTGGTTGTTTTCCTGTGAGCTTTTCTCCCCTCTTGAATAGTTGCTACATCCTTCTTTCCCTCAAACTGTTTTAATTGTTATACTCCGGAACTGGACAGAGACACACAGATTATAATAGAAAAATTCTTTTGTTCTCTATTCAGAGTGCAATGCAATTTCTTTGGTCAATACTTAACACGAAATATACCAATATACTATAAGACCATTTTTTCAAAACTCCCCTCATGCACCAAAAACAAAAACAAAACAGAAAACCTACTAAAATCTGACACATATTGCCAGTTTCAACAAGTATTCTTGGAACCTACATCATTGGATTTAAAAAAATCATACTGTCCCTATTTTCTACCTATGGGATATTAAGAACCATGGCAAGTCCATCACAGGGTCATTGTAAGAATTTAATGTCCTGTAAGACAAACTCCTATCACAAGGAAGCACTGAATAATTACTGCACTTATACTTTTTGAGTTATATTTTGAATGCTTACACAATATATTCATGCCTAAAGCTATTATTTCAATTGATCCAAATAATTGGTGTAAGTTCTTAAACAGTAGGGAAAAAATCTGTCCAAACAGGTTCTTCTAACAGTGGAGAGACAATAATATCTCTGGATCCATCTATTCCGTCATCTCAACTCTGGAGAGGTTTAATAATGAAAGCAAAAAGAAAAATAAATAAATAAAATAAAAGAGGTGCGTGAATACTCACATTCACTTCACACAGTATTTATTTGCATACACAAATAATTGCAAGAACAGAGTGCATGCTAAGCAAAACAGGCAAAAATTAGCTAAGGTAATGTTAGAACCATACATCTGCAATTTTTACTCAGAATACAAGGGTAATTAGAAACCGTGCCTGTGTTTCTGATAAAATAAAATACAGTCTAGCAATATTTAGGTCAATCTAATTTGCTCATTCTCAGTCCCAAAAATAAACAAGTAATTCAGTAAATGTCTTGTGAAAGCAGGAAAAAAGCCATCCATCTAGGGAAGGAGTGATAAGGTGTCAGCAGGGCTCATCTTTCAAATGCAGTTTGTCCAGTTAGGCATCCTTCTGTAGAAGTCACACATCAGCAAAAAAAACAAAACAAAACAAAACAAAACAAAACAAAAAAACGGAAAGTCTCCCTGAACTGACCAGCCAGTCCCTCTCTGGGTTAGCTCTCTCTGCTTCTGTGGGGCTGCACATCCCTAGCCTTTTACCAAGTGGAGGTATACAAAGATGGAAGAAAGAGCCTTTCCGTTTTTCTGTACAGTCATTCTCCTCCAACAAACTCCACACTCAGAAGGCAGAAGGCTCTGTTTTTTTATAACTTCCACATATCCTTTTATCTTAGCATAATGCCAAACACACAGTGATTATCATGGTCATTATCCCTAAAAACCCCATAGTGCATTGAGCACTTTACATTTTGCAATTCATAAACCCCAATTACCACCAGCTAATAATGAGTGATGGCTTAACATACATTTATAGGATTCCACTAACTATATAACATTCTGGGGAAAAAAAAAAAAATTCTTCTCCAACTGTCTTCCTCAGGGTAGTCCTGTGCTGAGTCAGTACAAGTGAGGAAATTTCCCCATACTGTAAAACAGTCTTTGTTCTTTCTTTCCTCCTCCCTCTTCTGTAATCTTAAAATCAATCTTGGTTCTTACCAGATAGATTGCTGCCTAGAGTGACAAGTGTATCAGCATAGTATATTTGTGTCTTACTATATTTCTATGCAATCCTTTCTTAAAACATCAAATATTGAGAGTTAAATCTTTTTTTTTTTTTCATCAAATCATGTTCTGATGCTAAAGTAAGGTAATCTTTGTGTGTGGTAATTATAGACTAATAGTTCTCCTTCAATAGATTTCTCTTTGCAGATTAAAGTCATGATTATTGGATTTCCTTTTATTTGTCTCATGTTCTTTGTTTCTTTAAACTTTTTGAGTCCTATAATAAATCGAGTGTGGTTTTTAGTCACATCAAATAAGCATCCAGCTTGCTAACATTCATCTCTCTCCTTTATAGAACTGCTCAGCTATATGTCTTAAGTTGAATTTTTTCTAGCCTAATATAATATTTTGTGTAGTGTTTTGCTTGTATTTAATTTAAAAAAATATCTTTGACCTGGCTATTATCCAAATTTTCTCCTCCTATTTGATAATGAACAAGTGACTGAGATGTGTTTAATCTTAATTTCTGCTGGCCAAGATACATTACAATTCCAATGCCATTTAAATATTTTCCAAGGACTTGTATTTCTCCCAATAATTATAAATAATCTCTGAATGCATGAATCTCTATTTTTATTGATCTTTATTATTCCTTCACTTTCTCCAAATGCCAGTGTTGTTTTATGCTTTCAGCATGGTCCTTCCCCCTATACCAAACATAAACTATCCTCCCTGTTTCTACCTGATGGTCCCAAACTCAATTCATTCTCCAAGACGCTATTAGAGTTACCTTTTTAAAGTACCATTCTAACTTGACACTTACTTGAATAAAACTTCTCAAAGGCATCCCTCTAATGTCTGGCAGGAATGAAAACAGCCTAACCCATGCATACTCCTCCAGCATTAAAAAGTGCACCATACTTCTTATGTTACTTTCGTATTCTGCATATGAATGGATTTTCAACAGACTTCACAAAATGCGTTTGAAGAGAAATGGTTCAAGATGACTATTGTATTTTTTTCTGTATTTAAAAGTTTCGGGGATCCCTGGGTGGCTCAGCGGTTTAGCCGTTTAGCGTCTGCCTTCCGCCCAGGGCACGATCCTGGAGTCCTGGGATCGAGTCCCCCGTCAGGCTCCCGGCATGGGCCTGCTTCTCCCTCCTCCTGTGTCTCTGCCTCTCTCTCTCTCTATGTCTATCATAAATAATCTTTAAAAAAATTTTTTTTAAATGACTTAAAAAAAAGTTTGAAGGCGATTATTAGCACCAATTTATTTCTTTTTTAAGATTTTATTTTTATTTATTTATGAGAGACACAAAGAAGAGAGGCGGAGACACAGGCCAAGGGAGAAACAGACTCCCTGCAGGGAGCCTGATGCAGGACTTGATTCCAGGACCCCAGGATCACAACCTGAGTTGAAGGCAGATGATCAACCACTGAGCCACCCAGGTGGCCCCCCAATTAGCACCAATTTGAAAAGCGTCCCTGTTTTCCTCAGTTTGGGTTAAGTGGGTTCTGTGGAAGTCTTTCAAAAGCAAGGCATATTGCTAGGATTTGGAAGACAATATTCTTGGCCACAGAGATGTGTTGATATGTAAGGAAGGATACACAATTTTCCCCATAATTCATGCTTCCTGCTTTTATCCTCACGTAAACAGGACGCTTTGGCAGCTATCCACTCACTAACAATCACTACGGATCAGCTCTCCCTGATGGCAGGCAATTTTAGTTGCATGTATTTTCTTCTCCTCTGTGTGCAAAATTATTTTTCAGAGGGCACAATAAAATAAAATGCACATTAAGTCTATGTTGGCAGTTGAGTGTGCTAACTTCTTGTCTCTAGAGGTAAAGATATTTTTCATTCAGAACAAAAACACTACTATTAATTGTATTCATGTATCACTAGTAATGCAATTCTCCTCCTAGATGAGCAGAAACTCCTAAAACATAGATGCAAAGTTCCATGCTATGATAGTTCCTCATAGCATCCTTTTCATTGGATTAATCCTTTTTTCCTTCATGTGTGTTCTTTCTGTCCATTCTTCTGAATTCTGAAAGATGCTCAAAGAGCTGATTAGTCAACTGATGGTGTGATATAAATGATTAGAAATTGTACCCAGAGTGGAAATTCTTTCAGTTTGGAATAATTTTATGGTTTCATTTCAAGTATTTCTAAGTAGAGTTTGCCAGTGTGAGATAAAACAATGCCTCATTTCCAAAACTAAGTCTTTCTGGCTAGTCTGACTTTGAACGCATCCCACAGCACTTAAAGTCCTGGCAATAAGAAAAAACAATCTACCCAAAATATTGTGCAATGACATGCAATGTTTGCCAAATTAGTGAAAAGAGTAAAAACATAAATTCTGGCCTTTTGTGCATGTATAAATGCCAGGAACTTTATATTTTCTCTTTTAAGCTCACAACAACTCACTCATAATTAACCTCATCTTACAGAAAACCCAGCCTTCGAGAGAGCCTGATAAATTTCAAATCTCACAACCAGGAAATGGCAGACATTAGCATCCCCAAAGCCTGCCTGCCTGGCCACAGCACAGCCACATCCTCCACTTAGCACAGAATCCTCCCACACCACACCAGGGGAAACCTTGCAGAAATGTCTATGGCCTTAGACATTTACTGCAGTGAGTGAAACACCTTCTGTTGGGATATGAAAACATGCACGGCAAAATCAGGAACAAATTATTTCTGGAGCAGCCACCAGCCTCCTCTCATTATGCCCTATTTACAGCCTCGGCCTTGGGGCTGGAGCGGCCAGGATCTTCTGGAGCTGCTGTGGTAGGGGCCTGCCTCTGAAAGAGGTAACTTGCCATTCCCTACCCCCCACCCCCCACCCCCACTCAGTGAAGGGCCAGGGCCAGGACATGCATTTCCTAAACACTGGTTTTCCTGAACCTCCTTTTCACCTCCCTCCCCTTGGATATGTAAGCATGAGAATGATGAAAGCAGAAGAACTTTCATTTCATCAGTTTTCTCCAGCCCCCTCAGCCCCCACCCTGCCCCCAAGACCACAGGTTAGAGGCTAGAAATGTGGACTCATTACTTACTTACACAAGCAATGCTTACAATTGACAGGGCTTGTTTTGCTTATAATAAACTGTAGGAGGGAAGGAGACTCATAGACTGATTCTTAAGTGCTTTTAAAAATAGAATGAACATAGAAAACTGTTTTATGCAAAAAATCATCCAAAGGATGCTGAAAGTCTGCAAACTGTATGATGATTAGGTTTGTGGTTGAAAGCAAAAGGGCAAGGGTGAGGATCCCCATGTTGCTCAGCTGCCCTTTACTTTATGGAGGAAGAAGAAACACTGCAGGTAAAGAATCTCTGGGATTTTGGTTCATTACATCATTTTTGACTAATTATTAGAGACAGGAAAAAAAATCAATGTCAGCTGAAGAAAAACAGAAGGAGAGAGAGGGAATGAAAGAGAGAGGAAGAAAGGAAAAAGGGGGGAGAGAGGAGAGGGAGGTAAGAAGAAAGAGGGGGGCAGGAGGAGAGGGAGAAGATAAGGAGGGGAGAAGGGGACTGAGGAGAGGAAGGGAGGGGGGAGGAGGAGAAGAGGGACAGGGAAAGAGGAGGAGGGGAAGGAGAGAAAGAGAGAAAGCAAGAGGGAGGGAGGTGGGGAGGGAGGGGGAGAGGAAAAGGAGGTAGGGGGAGGATGGGGCTTAATAAATGTTAAGAACCAAACTATGTCTTAACACTTCCTTTGCAATCCTCATACTTAAAGGACATACCTTTGTTTGTTATTTGACTGAAATTTAGGACCAAGAAGGAGAGAAAGAAGAGAAGAAAAAGGCAGTAGAGTACTGCTAAAGCTTGGAGTTAGAAATTGCCTAACTCTTGTGAGTAAGATAACCAATGCTCAAGTGAAGTAGGAAGTTCAAGGCACTTTAACGTTCAGTTTCGATATTTTATAGAAAATCTTCTTTAATTAGCTTACTGTGCTATTCTTATTGTGATTCCTATGATTTTTCTAGAAGCTCCATCCTGGCTTGCATTCATGCAAGTAAACAAAATGTTTAAACTATTTAGAAACAGCCAAAGTAATTTCTAGTTTGCAAATGAAATAACACCCAAGTCCCCCTCTCAGTATCACTTGGACTGAGTTAGAGTATTGTGCTCTTCCTCCAAAATAATAACCTATAGATCTTTGGGGCAAAGCCTTGACGGTTGCTCTAGAATTATCTTTAATCCAACAGAAGAACATCAGCAAAATGAACAACCGATTCTATACTAACTAGCTCCTCAACACATTTGAAGGGAATTGGCTTGCACAAATTATTTTGCTACAGGTTCTACACAATTCATCAGTTCAACTGTTTAAATGCCCTTAAATACCACTGGCCCTCACTTACTTTGTCCTGTAGTCTTATTTACACATTAATAAAAAAATTAAAGGTACACTAAATAGCATAATATTAAGATATTTGTTAGAGAAGCATTTAAAACTACAAAGTCATTTGCTGTCACAGCAATCTGGAGATTTCAGATCACTGAATATAATTATTTCATTAAAATATTCTCCACTGCCTCCATACCTAATTTTCTTTCCTAGGTATCCATGCATAGAAAGCACAGTAGTAAGACATCTCCCAGATATCTCAGAAGAGCAGTTTAATTGTACCAAGATGATGTCAATTTGTTTTAAAATATTTGCATGGAAGATTCTGAATAGATGAGCAAACACTAAGGAAGGTACCCTCACAATGCAGTCATAGGTAACACTCAGGTACTGTTCTCTCATGTACAAGGAATTCCAAGAAAATCCAATGACAAGTAGTAAAAATAAGACAGATGGTTTCGGCAGGACCTTGGCAGCTGTCGATAGAAATTATAGATCAGTACATTCCCTTCCTTACAAATTTTTCTAGAAACTGACTGCAGAAATTAAAATCCTCTCAGGGCCAACTAAATATGTGCCCTATGTTGCTAACATAATATTCAGTTGGACGTGAACAGATTTTAATTTCATATCCTAATTAACACCGATAGAGAGCCATTCCAGAAATGTTTCACAAGGATGAACCGAATCTTCTCAGCTCTCTCAAATTGGCCGTGAATACACACATACACACCCAGCTCCTCGGCTGCCTTTCCCAACACACACCCTTTGCTGCGCTGGCTGAATGAAATCATTGTGAATTACTCTCTGTCTTTTGCACATTTCATTGCCTGAATTCTATAACTATCTGTGCATCGGTGGCTTAAGGAGCCATCTCGTTGGTTATGTGCTTAGGTGGGAATGTGTTTTAGAAATTTCCCAAAAAAAAAAAGGAAATTTGCATGAAGTGCATCTTACGCCATCGCCTCAATTATGAAAGCTCTTCAATGGAAATATCTTTAGCTCTATTATTAAGGAATTGTTTGCGAGATGGCTCCTCTCAGGGGTAAAAGATATTTTATCACAGATCAATATAGGCTACCAGTCTTTCCTGTCATAATTTTTATAAGTGTTTTGTTTCAATTTGTCAGACATTCCTTTTATTCCCCATTTGAGAAAATGTATTATTCACTTAGCATGTTATCCACTAGTATGCTGTGGAGATATCCCCAGAAAAATATTTTATTATCACAGGTGGAAGTGACAAAATTAGCCTTCCCAACACATGCCTTTGGGATATTTTTATTTTGAATTATATTAGCTGCATCTATTTTATCTGTATATAATACAGATTAAAATAAAAACTTTGACAAACAATACCGAAATCATACTATTTATAAAATATATCCTTACAAACGTCTTGCACATAGGTTTTCTAATAATTTGTAAATGATTCTATAAATTTTAGAATCAGTAAAAAATGGAACATCTTATATTTGTTTTTTCTTTAACCCTTTCCTCGTCTTCTTTTTTCTGTCATCACCCAAAATTTACTCAAGCACAGAACATATATAGATATACATTTCCTAGAACGGGGAAGAGTTGCCCAAAACATGGGCTCCTTGAGGCAAAGGACCATGTTTTCTGTTATATCAGTTGTAGTATGTAACACAATGCTTAACAGAAGGATATACACTTAATAAATTTTAGAATGTGGATCAATGAACGAATAAGACAAAGGCTCCTGGGTGGACTACCCGAATAAAAAGAGAAAAGTCAATTTTATACCATCTTCATTGCTAGAAGTGTTATCAGTTCAAATGCTTGGGTCTAAGATTGAGAGTGATCACCTGAGAGAGCCAGAGAAAAAATTCTTAGTGGGAAGTTGGGATCAAATGAACTAATCAACTCAATTGCTCTAGATATTTAAGGCTCCATCTGCACTCTTCAGGTAGAAATGAAAAGATCTCTTATGTGAGGTAAAAGGAAAAACTTTCAGGGAAATCTCAGTTTGGTGTCATTGAATCACGCATATAGTTATTCAAAAATATTTGCTAAGCCTTTTCTTAATAAGTGCTAGCATTGTGCTGCACGAGGGGTAACCCTCCCGGGACTGGAAGAAATGGGCCTCAACCTCTTGGGTTAGGATGTCTATGAGTTGTTCCTATTACTGAGATAAGCAAATGAACAGCCCAGAAAACCAGAGGAGATTGGATTCAATGTGTGAACTATGTTGGCATGAATTCAAGAGGAAATGACAATAATTTAATGACATCAATATTCTAAATTAAGCATTTCTAAAATTCACATAATTTGGTCAATATTTCTCTCAGAATCCCAGGTAATAATAATGAAAACTGTTCAGTCACAGGTAACCCACTTTATAAAATCAGATTATTATTCTAGAGCCTAGTCTGGATAAGAATTTTTTTAATAATGGTTTGTATTACTTAGCACAAAAACCATGCAGAAAGACTTGGATGAAACTTCCCATTGTCTGAATATATATTCTCGATATACTACATTTACACTTCACTGGGCTTTATCTGCACTTATCAGTGTAATGATCACCTGCTTGGAATGATGATCCTATGCAGACAAGTTTCTAAATTCTTTGAATGAAAAGTCCCCTTAGAAAAGTTTTATCAAAATATGGAGGCTTTATTTGTTTATTGTTTTGATTTCCTAAACTAATTAGAAATAAAATGACCCCAAAACAACAAATTTAGCATGCCTTTAATGAGCACCACTATACATTAGGCAAGTCAGCTCTTCAATTACCCTTGCAAATAACACAGGATGGACTCCAGGGGGCAGCACCCTACCCAAGGACAGATGAAGGTGGCTGCGCCTCATCCAAATCCTGGTTTCTGATGACCATCAAGGCTTCTTCCATACACAGCAGAGGGGCTGCTTCCGTGATTCATCTCAACTAATGGCTTCTGGGACATACAAGTAACTTCCTAAATCAAAAGTGAGAATGAGGCCCCTGGCTGGCTCAAAAGACCGTGTGACTCTTGATCTCGGGATTTTGAGTTTGAGCCCTATGTTGGGTATAGAGATTACTTTTTTAAAAATCTTAAAAATAATAATAATAAACTTCGAAGTGTTCACCCTATAATCAGTGCACTCTGATCATTCTGCTTTGGTCTTTGTCATCAAAGAGGCCTTCCTAGAAGTTGACGATTCTGATCCTAACAGCTGAGGCTTTCCAATGGCTGGTTGAGTGAGGGATGTTTTTGTATTTTTTGTATATTCCCTAAGGTATATAATTTTTTGCATATTCCCTAAGGAACATATAGTGTTGGGATTAATTTTGGCATGGAATCGACCACTTTAGATTTGTGTAGTATGCCGTGTAATAAGGATCTGAACCAAGGCTGAGGTAGTCTGGAGTACAGAAGAAGAGGATTTCACAGAAATAGCCAGGGAGGAGTGAACACTAGAAGTCTCTAGCATTGCTGATGTGGGAACGATGGTGAAGGATGGCATTAGTTCTGCTTCAGCTAAAAGTAAAAATTCACCAGAGAAAGACATTTCCAATACATGATGGCCATACCTCACTCTCAGAAAGTGCCTCTGAGCATTATGCCTTTGGTCCTGGCAGAGAGCAAGAGTGAGCTAGGGACGTAGATGAGTACCTGGAACGTGGTGGTCCGTGACAGTAGTGTAGACAAATGTTTGCTCAGTCTTTTCTTCACTGCCCCTAAATGTTCCTTCACCTTGTCACCCATTCTTTGAGTCCTGCAGGAGAACATCTTTTCTTTACTTCTCTCCTCATGCGTGCTATCAACCACACCACACTGCCACAAGCATCGACTAAACAGATCCAGTGGCCCTGTTTGTTTTCTTTAAAAAAAAAAAAAAAAAGATTTCATTTATTTATTCATGAGAGACACAGAGGCAGATACATGGGCAGAAGAAGAAGCAGGCTCCTCAGGGGGAGCCCGATGGGACTCGACCCCAGGACCCTAGGATCACGCCCTGAGCCAAAGGCAGACCCTAAACACTGAACCACCCAGGTGTTCCTCTGTTTCTGTTTTCTGAGTGGGAGTAGACACCCATGGACAATAAGGACATCGGCAGGAAGTTAAATGCTTTTCTTGAAGGAGGGTTCATCTCATTATCGGCCAACAGCTTACTATTAATGCGTAATGGTCTCTCTTGGCTTTCAGAGCTCACGTTTGAGGCTGTTTAGACTTTCTAGACCCAGATGCACTAAGTTTTCTAAGTTGATTGCATTTTGTACCCATACCTTAGTCCTTTGGTCTCCTTTACCAAAAAGAAGGTACTCTAAGTGCATGGCTAGAGCTGCAGATGCCAAGGAAAACCTCAAACTAAGACTTTGAGAGCCACCAACCTGAGCAAAGACATCTAAGGAATGGAATCTGCTTCAGTTTTCCACACCTGCTTTTCTGGACAAACTTAGCATGTCCTGCATGGTAAACATCTTCCTCCTGAAATCATTGATTCAGATTGAGGGTAAAATCTAACATTTTCTTTTTTTAAAGATTTTATTTATTCATGAGAGACACTGAGAGAAAGGAGAGACACAGGCAGAGGGAGAAGCAGGCTCCCTCTGGGGAACTTGATGCAGGACTCGATTCCAGGACCCCGGGATCACAACCTGAGTGGAAGGCAGATGCTCAACCACTGAGCCACCCAGGAGCCCCATATTTTCTTCTTCTTCCATTATTCTCAAGATGAGCTGGTCCCCATGCTTCTGATCTCAAAACATTGCCTAAATCACAAAACTGGTAGTTTCACTGAGTTTTCCCTTGTCGTGATGAATTGCCAAGTCCTGTCCACTCTCCACTCTACTTGTCACAGTTATTCTCTTCTGTAGTTTCCCAAGATTATCTTTCCTAAGCAGAGATGCAATCATGCAAATCCTCCTCTATAAGCCCTCTCACTAATATTAAACAGTACAGACTAAAGTCCAGCGCTGCCTTCCTGTCCCCCTCGCATGGCTCTTCATTGTCTTCACGACCTTGCACATAGCCACCTTTTGCCGGGCAAGCTCATCCATCATTCATTGATGAAATGTCCAAGGCTCTGCTCCAGTGCAGGAAGGCAGGAGCAAAAAGACTCACAGGCTCTATCCTCACTCCTTGCACTTCCTCCTTCTTTAATGGAGCCTAAGGGAGAAGCTGAGAAGCTTTCCCCAATCTTTGCACAGTATAAACTCATCTTTTGTAGTCCCTATGCAGACAGCCTTAGGCATCTACAATGGAATGATCAGCCACTAGCATGTGAGCATTTCCTTCCCAAATAAAGAGATGGGAAACCCCTCACAAATCCCTCACAAACCAGCCAGGCAGGGAGCACCAGTACACACGTGCTGATCTGAACAGATTCCTTTCTCACCATGGAGGAATATTTCTGCACTCTGATGTTCCGTGTATTACTCTTATATATGATATGCAATTTTCTTAAATGTGCACGTGTTACCATCGATTTCTGCCAAAATCTATCAGTGTCACTAGCACTAAAAATTCCAAACGAGCTTCTCTTTGTACTGTTTCACTTGCAGGCTCTTTAGCATAAGTACAGATAATATTTCAGGATGTCCCAGATACTTTTACTCCTTGATAATTTCAAAATAAACATGTTCACTGTCCTTCCTCCTAGGGGCTCTTTTATTCCTACCAAGATAAAGGACACGGGAGAAGCTATAATAGACTGCAGAGTCTATCCACCTTCTTCTGAATCTCTTCATTTCCAAGCACACACACACAAATGCATACTTTCGACATTTCTAAATTACATTCCATGAGTAAATACACATTTACTTGAGAAATGGTATACTTTATTTAATCCTATGTGCAATTAACCCTGAAGATTACAATCACAGGAGCAAATTATATGCAAATACAGCATTGTTTTATAGTTTCAGAAGTCTTGAATAAATATTTTGCAAGCATATTCTTAATGAATTGCTAACAGTTCTAACTCCTGTCAATGTTGGATTTTCAGTTTAACGGCCTGTGGCTTCTTCTGGCTCAGATCTCTCACGTGGACAGGGCTGCTGATCATAAAATCACAGGAGATGTTTCATGCACCAAATTACAATGAGCAGGCCCAACACCTTATGTTTAAAATATGGTTTAAACTGACAACAGATTGATTGCTTATAACATTTTTAATGTTATTCAATGTTCTACATAGATTTTGTAGACATATATAGAAATAAACAGAGAAACATTCAGAAAGCTCACCCTTTTGTAACAGTTTCAGATTGCGAGTATTTTGAACTGAGCATATAAACCTCAAAGTGACCTGGAGAAAAAAGGAAGGGGCATGCATCTGTGCAGGGATGACCTAGTTTCTAATACTAAATATTCTGCTGTGTTTCAGGTTCTGTTACTGACAGCTTTAAAATTCTCTATGCCTTTAGGTGTTTCCTTAATGTAGCCACTTGATGATGTGGCGTCATGCTGACCTTTTAATTTGGGAGAAGATGAAATAGAATTTATTGTGCTTTACTACTTGTAAAAATGTTAAAACACTGAAATGTTAAAACATTATGCTTGAAATTAAAGAAATTATATCAGAGGAGAACCAAAAAAAAGTAATGACTCTTGGGGCAAGCCATTTCTTTTAAAAAGTCAATTATGGATTGTGTCCATCTCTTAATATGATTCCATAAATCTTTTAAATGATAGTAATATATAATTTCATGAGGTTTATAAAGCAATGGATTGTTCATTTATCGTTAAAGTATGATGTCAAAATATGACATCTTGTAGGAAAAGCAAAAATGCTTTTACATGGGGTTGATTCAGTATACCAAGTAGATGAGAAAATCTGAAACTTACTCTGAGAATATTTATTACAAAAGTCATTTCTTAATCTTTGACCTGCCATTAAAGTAATTTCCCAAGAAACTGAAATGGCTACATTTTACTTTCTGTATGTGTCTCCAACCAACTACAAGTAACTGAAAACAAAAAGGGGCTACTTTTAATAGTCCTTTTTTAACCCCATGAATTTAAATGCAAGAAATTAGTAACACATGCTTAAAAACTCCTGACTCATAGGTACTACGTTTTATTTATTTTCTTTGAAAATTATCCCTATAAATCATATTACTTTGCTAGTAGACACCCTATAATTCTTTTTCAAAGTTAAAACAATTTTTGGCAGTTTCCTCTTATTTCTATTTTGGTTCTTTCTAATGTATATTTAAAACTTTAAATATCGAGCCAGTAGACACTTATCAAAATACCTAATAGTGACACATACTTGCAAAAAACATAATAATGTATTTAGTTTCTTCTAGTATTAATCTCCTCATGACTTCTTTGTAAGTAAGTCCAGTTATAAAATATTCAATATATAAGTATGATTTCATTGATCTGAGAAGTTTGCTTATTCAGCTTCATAAAACACTTTGCATTATGGCAAAATGTCATTCTCAAAATCTAACACATGCTATGTGCATCCAGAATACAAATTATCACCAGGCATAAATATACATTGTGGTAAGTTATTGAATAATATTTCTGTACTTGGCTTATTCTGCAAAAATCAAATATCAAGTAAAAACAAAGGGTTTAACACTTCATTATTTAAAAAATATTTTATTTATTTATTCAGGAGAGACACAGAGAGAGAGAGAGAGGCAGAGACATAGGCAGAGGGAGAAGCAGGCTCCACGCAGGGAGCCCGATGTGGGACTCGATCCCGGACTCCAGGATCACGCCCCAGGCTGAGGGCAGGCGCTCAACCACTGAGCCACTCAGGCATCCCAAGGGTTTAACACTTCAGATAAATGATCCACAAACATCTAAAAATGCCAACAAAGAAATGAACATTTTCAAAACAGATGAGCATTAATTTTCACCAAAAAGACAAATCAGAGCTAATAGATGGTAGCCACCAAAGCAGCACTAGTAGATGTTATATTATACTTCCCACACTGCATTACCTACCAACATAGAGTGATAAAATAGCAAATGCATCGCTGATACATGAACGCAGAGATTTTAATGTGTCTCCTTCTACAAACAGCAATATATGTAGTAAGCAAACGTTATCTGCTGAGTTCTAGGCTTTCCTCACCAAGGCTGATTTAGGAAAATTGCTTTTTTTTCTTTTCAGTCCTCACATAGTTTACTTATCTACAGGTCCATAATGATAACCTAATCTGTGAAGGTACTGGGGGACTCCAGAGCTTTTGCAGCCAAGATACATACCCCACAGGGAATACTTTGTAAGACTATCATGTCCATGATTGTAGCAAACAATGTTTACAATGAAATGCTTATGATACCTATTTAGTTTTTTCAATACTGAAGGAATCTCTCCCTATCTTTCCTTTTTTTCCCCAAAAACTATAAATTTCACTTAGGTTTTTGAACATTTCCTCCAAGCTCATCCCTTCCTTTGTCTTGTTCCAATCTCTCTGTTTCTCCTGACTTCTAGACAATGACATTGTTTTAGCTTCAAAGGAGCCTCTTGCTACGCACATCAACCGTGAACAGAGGCTCTCAGAGAAACACAGGACTCATAAGAAAGCTTAGCTGATAGAGTGGTCTTGCCTATTTCCATGTTCACTTCTAGTTTTGTCAGAATCCTCATTATAGGGATAAAAGTACTCCTTGGAAAGATCAGAACAATGTAGTAAGAGAAGAGGCATATGGCAGATAACACCTTCAAATCTCTTAAAATTTATCTCCCTGCTTCTGCTCACAACATTAGACAGAGTTGGGAATAGGGTCAAGCCACCTCCAAAAGCAGGTCCAAATCAAAGTGCTTTGTGACCAGACTGTCCCATTCAGGACCCACTCTTGGGGCAGGAAACCTGTGACTTTTATTTACTAATATCAAGACCAGGGCTAAGAACCTTGTTTTCTGACATCAAAGACCATGCAATGTCTGCACTGAAAATCATACCAGTGAGAAAGAAACAATTTACTCTGGGAATCTGAGCCCACACAACAGCAAGCAGCCTCAATGTCAACATATGGTACAGAGCTTCAGATTGGGAGATTTTGGATTCAATATTCCACATTTCTCTTAATTGTGTAGTTTGCAAAGAAATAAAACCTCAAATCCACTTCTTTTTTTTTATTATTATTTACATTCAATTAATTGGGGCATCTGGGTGGCTAAGTGGTTGAGCATCTGCCTTCGGCTCAGGTCATGATCCCGAAGTCCTGGAATCAAGTCCTACATCGGGCTTCCCGCAGGGAGCCTGCTTCTCCCTCTGCCTATGTCTCTGCCTCTCTCTCTGTATCTCTCACGAATAAATAAATAAAAATCTTTAAAAAATAAAAATAAATTCAATTCAATTTATTAACATATAATGTAGTATTAATTTCAGAGGTAGAGTTCAGTGATTCTTTATCATTCTTCTGTAACACCCGGTGCTCATCCCATCATGTGTCCTCCTTCATGCCCATCACCCAGTTATCCTCTCCTCTCTCCCCTCCAGCAACCCTCAGTTTGTTTCCTATGATCAACAGTCTCTAATAATCTGTCTCCCTCTTTGATTTCATCTTGTTTTACTTTTCCCTCTCTTTTTCTCTCCCCAAATCCACTTCTTAACACCACTGTGAATCAGACCATGAATTTCCTAACTAAACCCAAAGGCTGTCAACTAGACAAGGACTGTGTACACAAGTTTTCTTCCCAAGCCACATGAGCCCTCTGCCAATCACCACTTCCTTTCCAAAGACATGCCTCTCAGGGCCCCAACACCTCCTGCAGTTATTGAGATAAGCCACCTCATGACTATGTGCCATTCGAAGTCATTCTCCAATACCGTGGATCTGCTTACAACATTCTTACAGTCACTCAGCAAAACTCCAAACCCTGAAAGGTCCTTCTCCACTGCCTCTGCCCATGTGAACAATGGCCATGCTCCCCTTTCTGCAGCAGATGGAAAGAGCTAACAGGACCACTGGAAAATTAATCACCATTGAAACGTGGGGTACAAGTGCATATTTGCTTTACTCATGCTGTTTCCACGGGAGGAATGCTAGTCTCTTTTTGTCCACTTAAGAAATTATACCAACCCATCACACTCCAACTTATTTGTTCTAAAGATTTTATTTATTTATTCATGAGACACAGAAAAAGAGGCAGAGACATAGGCAGAGGGAGAAACAGGCTCCCTTGTGGGGAGCCTGATGCAGTACTTGATCCCAGGACCTCGAGATCATGCCCTGAGCCAAAGGCATTCAACCACTGAGCCACCCAGGTGCCCTCAAACCGCAAACTTAAAGGCCACAGTTCTGTAACTGTCCCTGATTCCTCAATCAGAAATAATTGTTGCTTTCATTTTGATTATGTGCCTTTTAGTGTCTATGTTACACTTTTTACATTTTATGTTGATTGACATCATTTCCATAAGACATATGCATCCACTCTAATGAGTTCACAGAAGACAGAAAATGCATTTTATTGATGTTTACAGGCCCCCCTACGGTCTAAAATTTGCTTTTTGGTTAGGTGAAACTTAAATCTCTTTACCTCTTTGCACATTTACACCTTGTGTTGCTTCCACTGGCATCTAGAAAAATTAATTATAGCAGTCGAAATTTTCTCAATATTTTTACAAAGCGTGAGAAATGAAATCTAAGAAATAGAAATTAGTTCAATGTTGGATATCATAGAGAGTCAAACACTTCAACATGATTACTAATAAGCAATGAAATATTAAGTCCCACAAAAAATAAATCTTCACGAGTTTTATTGAAATAAATGCTACATTAACGAAATATATGGATATAGAATAAATGCTATAATACCAAGTATAAATGCAGTTTTACTTGCATTAAGTAGACATAACTCCTGACCACATTTTGCCAGCATAAACACTGCGGGCCTGCTTTAATGAATTGTTTTATTACAATACTATCTCTTGACTGTTCACCTCTAAGATATTTGAAGATCATTTTTTCACTTACATTAGTGAAAAAAAAAAAAACACTCGAAATGGGTTCATTTAATTCAGGTGTGGAGACTATGCAACCCTGACATCTCAGTCTAGCTCTACCAAGCATTATGATGTTTTTGACACATTGACGAAATAATATTCCTGATAATGACTAGAAAGTTTTTGTTAAAATATTAAAGCTCAAACTCCTCCTTACTGATATATATGCATATTACCCATGGATCCATCTAGAACTTTATACAGCTTATTTAATATTTGGCATGTAAAACTTCTCATAGCTATAACTAGTATTTATTTTTATTTTTCTTAAGCCAAAGCTTCTGTTTCCAAGGAGTATAATATGGTAATTTCTAAGTAATGCTACATTATTTCCATCCACAATATTATGAGATTTTAGAAAGCTTATTCTACTTTGGCCTCATAAGGATATGATGAACCACTTTCTTAATATATAATCATTGTGGCACAGGCTTGGTCAAATTTTCATAAATTGTGAGTTGCAAGCTTTGAATAAATATGTTTATTTGTATGTGTCATTTGCCCACAGCAAGTTTTCACAATGAACAGAGAAACCAAAACTATAATTAAGTTCATAAAAATGACTATTATATTCTGCAGCAGCATTACAGGTCTTGGAGGTGGCTGATTTAGAAACAGATTATCACCTAAATAAACAACACATGAATCACAGAAATCTACCTGGAGAAGACCAAAGTATTTCATTCCTCCTATAACATTTCCATTTTGGAAAGCTCAAACTTGTTTTACTATTTGCTTCTTTCTGTAATTTTACATCTTCCTCTAAGATTGGCTATATATTAGGCATTGCTTATTATATTTTATTATTACATATGATACGTATTACATATTTTTTTTAATTCCCCCCCCCCGTATTACATATTTTTTTAATTTTTGTTGTTGTGCAAATGGCCCATATGTCTATCAGGTGGAGAATGGATAAAAATACATGGCAGAGCCAGTCTGTGGAATATTATTCGGCAATAAAAATGAATGCAGTGCTAATACAAACATGTTAGTGTTCTACCCATCTAAAATCTATTTTATAAACTGTGGCCAAACCAATCTCTCTAAAGTGCACATCCATTTATGTTCCTTTACTACTTATACATATTAATCATTTCCCACTGACCACTTAGTAATATCAAGACATAAATCCCTTTGGAAGTGTATCCCTAGGGCAGTCCAGGTGGCTCAGCAGCTTAGCGCTGCCTTCAGCCCAGGGCGTGATCCTGGAGACCCGGGATCAAGTCCCGCGTCGGGCTCCCTGCATGGAGCCTGCTTGTTCCTCTGCCTGTGTCTCTGCCTCTCTCCCTCTCTCTCTCTCTATGTCTCAAACAAATAAATAAATAAAATCTTAAAAAAAAAAAAAAGAAGTGTATCACTAGTTCTGGAACTCTAAAGTCCATGAAATGAAGCCAAAGCCTCCACATGGAAACTCTCTCTCTCCCTCCCTGTGTCCTTTCCTTTCTCTCCCTTTACGTCCTTTCCTTCTTTCTTCTATCCTTCCCTGATGTCTCTCAAACAGATTTCATTAGCTATACCTTCCTGTGGCCCTTGCCATTTGCTATTTTGCAGGGTCTCTGATTTGCAGTTATTTATATACTAGTTGAAACTGGTTCAATCCTACTCTGAACAACAGATTTATTCACAGGGAACCCAGAAGCTAAATCCTTGACATACACATTACGGATTTCCTGCCCAGATCTCAAAGTCATGCTTTTCCTTCTGCCACCTACCCCTGTTTCATGTAACCCAGCTTGGCCAAACTCTATGCCCCATTCTTGGTCCAAAAAGTCATTCAGACACCTATGCTCTTACACACTTCTTCAGAGTAGACTTGTTCTCTCATAGAGACATCTTATGTCGTCTGCAGTGCCATACACAGTGTTTTGAGGAAGACAAGGTCTCAATAAATCCATGTTTCATGATGATGCACTGTGTGATGTTTTGTGAATGCAAGGTTTTCTTATTCTTCCAAAGAAATGTTAAAGTCACTAGACTTGTTGATAACCATATATTTTCATGAGTATGACTGACTCCAATGTCCTGAATCACATTCATAGTTTTTAAAAATTGAATGTGCATACCATCTGACATTTACTTTGAATGGGTTATTCGAGACTTTCCCTAATGCATCACACAAGCTGGCTAAAATTGCCCTCAGTCTAGTTACCTGAAGCTCGCTATCTACCTTGTAAAGGTGCTGACATGCAAACTTCTTCTTTCAAAACCTGTGAGGCAGAAGCTTATAGTATTTAGGGAGTGCAAAATTCTAAATGACAATTTCCAAATGAATATTGGGAGAGTTAATCTGTTTCTCTTTATCTCCTATATAAATCTTTCTCTTTGTGCTCAAGGGCTTCACATTATAATAGGAAATACATGTTTCCCAGTCCTCACTACATTGATATTTCTGTCACAGTGCCTGCTGCTTACAGAGATTTTCCAATTCCTACTCTGTAGCTTAATAACCACAGGAGACACTGATTTAGCAAAATATGATATTATTTCATGATGTTGTTCATAATCAATGTTAGAAATCCGGCAGCAACCATCCCCACACTACTGCTCCTGTGGGTTGCTCTAAGGCGGGCACAGTGACCACACTGGGGCACAGAGGGCGGGGGACATGCCACAACCCCACATGGGAGCCCTTGACTATCTAGCAAATGTTTATTTGTACCTCAAGAGAGGGATCATCAACACTGTGTGGGCACGCTGGCTGAACTGACACAGTGATTTCATCAAGGATCCTGTAAAGAACCATCAAGGATGCTTTTTATCATTCCAACCATTGGTTTAACATCACTGCGGTGACATGACATAATGTGAAGGGTGCAGACAAGTCAGAACTCCACCTCAGTCAGGAATATGTCCTACATTCCCTTAGAAGGCCTGTGCTGGGCGACGGAGCCTCGCACAAGGAACCTGAGAACTGTTGGGAAGAGCAGACTTTGAATTGACTCAAGGCTCCTGATGCACAGAGGGACCATTTATCCATGGAGATGGCAATAAGGCAGATCACCTAGCAGATCATCAGGGTGTTTCTCTCGTCTTTACCTTTCACTCAGTTTCCCCACAACTCCTCCAAAGGAACAGAACTTTGGGTATTGCTTTATCAAAAACGTATAACTGCAGTGCAAAAACCATTGCACTCTTTAGGGTCAGTTTACTAGAACTCATCATACCACAAAGAGTCACAGTTCAAGGCCATCTATTGTGTGTACAATGTAGTAAACAAGACCTTGCCCAGAGCTCCCCCATCCAGCCACTCCTAAGGGTGGGCTGGGAATACCTCCACACTCAGCAGACCAGAATATACAATTTCAGTAAGTCCATTCACAAGCTTTTCACCACCAGCTCCACTCCCTCCCGCGCGCCCCCCCCCCCCCCCCACCACCACCACCACAAGGACTCAATCTACAGCAAAAGGTGCTTGGAAGACAGATGTCACTGGAAATTACAAAAGGGGCAACATTTTCCATACAATTAAAAGCAAAAGGAGAAAGAAAAAGAAAAAGAAAGAAAGACAGAAAAAAAAGAAAGAAGAAAAGAAAGAAAGAAAGAAAGAAAGAAAGAAAGAAAGAAAGAAAGAAAGAAAGAAAGAAAGAAAGAAATTTGGCGTCAAAAGGCCCTGCCACAAACTGACTTCAGGTATTGGTAAAAATCACCCTGCATTCCGTGCACTCTGCAGTACATAGGTAAAATGCAAAGCTACCTATTTTGCATACTCTCTCCCTTAGCATTTTATCAAAAAATAGGAATAAGCACAAACTAGTCTTATACCTGTGCATCACTGCCTACATTCTTTACTCTAAAATGTGTCTCTAGCGCAGAAAACAAATGTTCTTTTAAAAACTAAAAAGATTTCTGTGCTTAAGTGTGATTTTTACTTATTTGTAGTTTTATCAACACATTCATCAAATTTTGGTTTATTATATCAATATTTATAAGAAAGAAAATTTTCTACCTGATTTCCTCATGGCTTATACACCCTGATACCCTTCAACCACCGAAATAGGGCTTGGCTCAGTTGTTTACTATTACATGTTTACTACCACATGGCATCAGGAATTCTATCTGTAGTTATATAAACACTGGCAGCAGTCTAAAAGTAGATGATGCTGTGATGTCCTGTGGCTGTCATGTCTCCTCTTACACGATGTGATGAGGTCATTTTTTTCTCTGTGGTATTCTTTCCAAAAACTTACAACCCCAGTCAAATCTTGAGAAAAATGTAGACAAATCTAGCTTGAAGACATTCTACAGGATGCTTAGCCAGTATACTTCAAACCGTCATAGTCATGAAAAGAAAAGAAATAACACAAACCATCACGGGCCAGAAGAGACTGGAGAGGCATGACAACAAAATGCAGTGTGGTAGCTTGGATTGGATTGGATCCTGAACAATCAGAGGACCTTCATGGGGTAACTGGTGATATCCAAATAAAGTTGAATCATGAACCATGTTAACAAAAATGGAAATTAGAGTTTAAACCAATCATCGAATTTAATTCGTTTGTGAAAAGATTGTGTCATTCTCCTTTTCCTTCCTTAAACTTTTAAACAACTTCTCTTAATTATATCGTAATTCATCTTTATTTTCAAGTATATTTTCTAAGGGCTATAGGAATCAGCTGGCCATGACACACCTTCAGAGTGATTTTGACTCTATTTAGGCTGTCTAGTGTACATACTAAATTAATTGCAAGCATGGCTCTTTTAGAAAGTGTGCATGAGGGGAACCTGGGTGGCTCAGTTGGTTAAGCGTCTGCCTTCAGCTCAGGTCATGATCTCAGGGTACTGGTATTAAGTTCTGCATCAGGATGCCTGCTCAGTTGTGAGTCTGCTTCTCCCTCCCCCTCTGCCCCTCCCCTGCCTGTGCAATCTCTCATCTCTCTCTCTCTCTCTCTCTCTCTCTCTCTCTCAAATAAATAAAGTCAATATTAATTTAAAAAATGACTTGTGTGGTTGAGCTCTGCTCTCTCTCTAAGCCTGTGGTGGCTCAGCATCATGGAAAAGTAGTTTAAGACCACCCTTCCTTCCCACCAGCCATTTTCAAAGTGTGCTTTCTACACTAGCAGCATCAGCATCAGCATCAATTAGAACTCCTTCCAGATGCAAGTATAAGACCTAGTGAACCTCTCTAGGATAGGCACAGTAATCTGTGTTCTTACTAGCCCTCCAGGTGATCCCATAACACAACTGTGAGAGCCACTGCTTCACCACTAAGATGTGGAAGCGATTTTACACCATTAACGTAGACACTGATACAAGTCTCAGCACTGCAGTTGACAAATCATGCATACTGTTAGAACTTGGGCTCCTTCTATTTACAGCCTTTTTCACTTTTTCCTTTATGCTTTAGCACTAAGGTGATTGAAAATGTTCCAAATTTCGGCACTACAGTTAAAGGGAGAGATAGCATCTGCCTTCTGGAAAGATAGTTAAGACCTAAAGAAGTGAAATGTAAAAAGAACAATGGAAAATTCTAGTGTAAAAGTATTACCCCAAAGATTGAAATGGGCAGTTTAACTGCTCTAGTTAAACCGGAAATTGATGGTGTGTGAATTTTAGTTCACCCTTCTGAGGAAGTCTGGTCTCTCTTCAAATTGGGTTTTAATAAACTGTTTGCCAGTGGCCATAACAAATAAGCAAGCACCACCGCAGTATGCTGAGGACAAGAATCTGTGTAAATGTGCTGGACACAGCTGACCAAGGGAAATGCTCCTGTTGGGAGCATTTGTTTGGTTTTACTGTGACAGTCCAATTACCCAAAGTTCTTCTGTCAGTATCTCTCTCTTTCCTCTTGTAGAACAGCTGGTCACCCTCCTTGTCAATTCGGCAAACCCCTGCCTTTCATACCCAGAATGGCTGTTACTGCTCTGTTGGGTCTTTCCTTAACAGAGACTTGAATACAATTAAAACTCCTTTCTAGGTGGTCAGTTTGTTAACCCCCCATTATCAATCTTGTGAGCAACTCTCACTGGGTAAGTCCAACAGCCACCCAGCCTACTCTCCACGAGCCCCTCCACCTTGCATCCAAACGTTCTTCATATATAATCATGCCGATGCACTGGCTTCCTCACTGTAGCCAAGAAGCCCATGCCTCTCGCCTCACCTTCCACTATGTCCTGGTCCCACGGACTTTCACAGACATTTCCTATTGCCTGCCTACCCTCTCCAAAGGCCTTCGTTCATCCCCCTGCCTGCGATCATCTCCCCTTCTCCACCAAGTGGAGTACACCAGCTTCTGTCCTACACCACCTTTCAAAGCTTACATCTTCAGAGAAGCCTCCCATGACCTTCCAGAGACCTTCTGTAATCTTCCTTTGATGCAGTTTTACATAAGTTTGTGTGATAGGCATAAGATTTTAGAGCCAGAAAGTTTGAGTTTGAATATTGTCCATGCTACTGATTAGCTGTGTGATTCTGTGTGGGTTATTTAACCTACTGGTATTCAGCCATCTTATCTCTAAGACAGAAATAGTGGTAGTGATTCCTTCATAAAGCTGCTGTGAGGAGTCAATGAGTTAGGCACGTCAAGCGTTTCTTGGACTGCTAGCATCTAGAAAATGCTCAGTGTGATTACTGTGCTTACTGCTCTGATTATCATCCCCTATCAGACTCCACATGCCTTAAAGAAAAGGATGTTTTCTTAGTCTTGTGTCACACATTAATGGTACATGGCTGGCTTTCAACATCTGTCTGTTGAACAAACAAATGGCTATTTCTACTGTCATCTTTAGCCCACTTTACAATAATTATTATAGGTATATAATTCTGTTTTTCCACGAGATAGTCTGACTGTTAATAGCAGGAGCCATATCAAAGTCTTCTGCTTTGACTCCAGTACCTAATGGTGCCAGACATAGAGTAAAGCCTTATTGAATGAGCAACCAAATCAGAAAATAAATGAAAATACAGTGTGAATAGACTGACTTAAAGCCATTTTCTTCTATAATTTCCTTAACTACCTAACTACTTAAAACCAGTTTCTTCTATGATTTCCTTTTAGCTGATGCTTCACTGAAATGAGAAGTCTATGATGGAATTCTTCTCCATTAATGTTTCCAGGGAAGCATTCCTCAGATTTGAGAACACAAGACAGAAGAATAGAAGCCAGGGATCTGATACTCCTGGGGGGAAACTCTGGCCTAAGCTGATCCAGGTTAAAGGATTATAAGAAGTGATTCCCACCAAAATTGCTTGTATTGCAACCCCACTGTGCATGTGTGGGCTCCTCCATCTTTCATACACAAATATGGGTAATCACAGAGCTCTAGGAAAAGAAGCCACCACCACAACTGTGGTCCACCTGTGTAAGTACATACATACTTTCCATCATTAAGTAGTCATGGGCCATGCCTGCTTTGCGCCACTGCTCTTATGAATTTTGTTTTTCACTTCAGTGGCTGATGCTGGCAATGTGAAAGTAAAAGATAAAGGAAGAAATTGCTTTCCACCTCTCCTGAATTCGAGGACATAATCCACAACCATGAATCTAGTGGTTACCTTGCTGCTGTTGTTTATTTTCTTATTCATTTAGATTCCAACAGTATCTTGGATGTTTAGAAAGGAAAGGCAATGTTGTGAATAGTAAACTCATCATTCACAAAAGTAAAATGCAATTGTCAGTTCCCAGGGTAAAACTGGTATATTCCCAGCCTGGGAAAGAGTTAGAATTTCTGGCCTATGCTACTAACTAGCCCTTTTATTTTGTGATAAGTAACCTAAAATCTACTTTCTAGACAACCCTTCACTGGTAAGATGAGGAAATAGGTTTACATTGGATGATCTCCAATGATTAAAAGGCTTTATAACTATAATTTCTTGTCTTTTTTCAAATATAATTTATTGTGGCTAACCAAACCTGAAAGAAACATGCTATTTAATTGGTGAAATGATATTTTTCAATATCAAATGCCTCACGATATAAAGAAAATGTTGATTCTCCTTAATTATTTTTTTAAAAAAAATTTATAATCTTTCATGAGGACCTTTATTCCTTTCTCTGAACTCTTCACTCCAATCTATTCTTAGGCCACAGTCCTACGCACCATGTTAAAAACATGGAGAGCGTGGAGTTCATGGAGAGCATTAATTAACTTCTGAAAATATTATTTAATAATCAAAGCTGGGAGATAATTAAAAATAAATAAATCCACACACTTGTAGAAAATAATCAACTTCCCTTATCATTCATATAAGCAGTACTTCCCCTCCCCCAGAAAACCATGAAAAAAAAAAGAGTCTTCATAAACCTTTTAAATAAGCAGTTACCATTCCAAACAAAGTTCAATAATGTATCTGTGTTTTTACTACAACCAGTGTAACTCATTAAAGACTAGAGGTATTCAGCCGGTAGTCTTTTAAATGCAGACACTTTGCTGGAGGCTGCAACAGACTATTTCAGGCTGAGAAAATGAGAGAGACAGACAGACAATCAAGCAGAAAGACAGAGGGGGTAGGGATGGAGAGAGCATGTGCACTCATCTGAGATCCTGGAAGTGGTCTTTCTGGACTAGTCCATTTCTATACAGGTACCAGCCAGATTCCTCCTGCATGTGTATGTGCACATGCATATGCGTGTGTATGAATATGTGTGCATGCATATGTACATATGCATGTGTGTATGCCTACGCGAGTGTACGTATGCATGTGTTATGCATATGTGTGCATGTGTGCAGCCCCCATCATAGTGCAAAGTCACTCAACCAACAACACAACCTGAGAGAGTATGCCTCGGGGAATGCCAGCAGTTGAAAAGCTGTCAAACACAGCATGAGGACCATGCACAATAGAAAAAGCAGGAATAAAATCTGTATTCTTAAAACAGGTGAGCATCCCCTAGAAATAGCAGGAAAGAAGGATCATCCGTAATGGTCCAGCATGAACAGGAAGATGCCAGGGGGGCTCCAGGATGAAAGTGTGAAACAGAAAAAGAAAAATATTTCATATAAAGAGAAGAGAGCTTATAAACACTTTTCAATGAGGGTCGCATTTGTCTCTGTCAGAATCATCCCCCTGGCAATTAGCCTGCAGAAGCACCACAACTGGAAATACTGAAGTGACTGCCTGCAGAAAACATATACGAGACCATGGAAGACCATAGTCAACTCAGAGTAAAGGACACCTCCAACTGGACACCTGTTTTAACCAATCAAATCTAGTATTATTTGAGTCAACCTGTAAAATAAATTATTTTTTATATTTCATAAATTGTGCAAATAAATAGTTGTGAAGTATGCATTCAAGAAATAAGGTTTTTTCCTAATAAATAAAAGGCTACTCCAAGTAGTCTTAACTACATTTGTAAGCTCACTTTGCATTTTCTTCTTCTGTTCTCCTCTGCCTTTCAGCCAGCTGAGAGTTTGCCTTAGCTAAAGGAACAAAACGACTCCTTCTTAATGAGTTATATCTTTCCTTTAGAATGATTCCACCCAGACACCTCAGAATAATGTCTGTCAGAGTCAGAGTATGCCACAGAATCATTGAGAACAGATCTATTCTCAGGAACTAAACCCAGTGTCTTGCCACAAGGATCCCAGATCATGAAAAAGCATAACAATCTATAGCCGAAACTCACCTTCCCAGACCAGCAATATTGTGCCACCTTTTGGCCAATTCATTCCAAGTGGAGGGAGGAACTCTGGAGTCTCCTTGACAAGGGCACTAATCCTGTTCGAGGGGGCTTCACCCTTATGACCTAATTCCCTCCCATAGGCTCCACCTCCAAACACCACCACCCTAGGGCGTAGGTTTCAACATATGAATTTTGGAGAAATGCATTTAGTCTATGGCATCCTGCAAATCCATAAGTCTAGTTTTATTCAACATGTTTAAGGCAACATTCTACTTGTAAACATACTGCTTTATTTGCCACAGACATAAAAAAGGGGACAGATCACATCTTTGTTGGTATACTAGAGAGCTGGGGGGAAAACACAATATCATTATTACTGGCTACGGTTTTAAGAAAATTGAACTTGTGTAAATTTTAGAAAGGGCAGTTAAAAATATCTCAGCACAGAAAAGATCAGTTCTCCTGGGAATACCCACGCTCACATATTTCTTTGAACAAAACATCAGCAGAGCCACAAGCAAGCTTCCCACGTTTGTGTGTGTGTGCATGTTGTCGGGCATGTGGCAGCTGAGAGAGGTCTTAGAGTGTCCGAGCAAACCGAAGCCATCTGTGAATTAGACTTCACATTATTTTGCATTTGGGCAATTTTTCTCCCTAGTCTTAAAATGCTTGTAGCACCTTTATTAAACTGCATAATCTGTTTCTTTCTGCAAAGGTTTTCATGAGTAATTACCATGGAGATCCCCCTTATTAGACCTGCATTCCCAACTTTGTTAGCATTATAGAGTCAGCATTCATGTCATTGTGTGTGGCTCTAATCTGCAGTCACCACAGTGAACACAGGAAGTGAGAAGGCCTCAGGTCAGGCTCTTGGTAGAATAGCACCTGCATATACTAGTGTGTGCTCACTGCTTTTCTGTAACCATCTAATTTCATTTGATTAAATCATATCACTCAGAAAGTAGTGTTTTTTGAAAGTGGAACCACAGAGATCTTTCTTTTTTCCCCAAAGAGAATACTATGAGGAAATTCAGAGTATCTAATGATGCACAACACATTCAATCAGAACACACACACACACACACACACACACACACACACACACAATCTCCCATACCAAAAAACATGATTTCCATTTCTAGTGCATCCAATTCAATATCTCTTTTCAGAGAAGATTTATTTCTGCTTAGAGAAGCAGATAAAAGAATAATAGCTTAACAATTGCTCACCTATTCAAAAACTGTACAAAACAGACGTGAATTCAAAATTTCACTTGAAAAACTAGCAACTCAATCTAGGTGAATAGGGCTGGGGTTTCGGATCAGCATGGAGGAATAGTTTGGGTTATAGATGTATCATTACCAGGACAAAGACATTTCTCTAAGCATTAGATTATGTACACTGTTGTTTTGTTTTGTTTTGCTATGTTTTGTTTTGTTTTGTTTTGTTTTGTTTTGTTTTGTTTTGTTTTCCTGGCCGGGGTTCAATACAACTTGTATTCACTGTCTCAACTTAGAACTGAGTTTTCAAAGCCAGCTGCAGCAAGAACAAGCCCACTCCTTTTCTGCAGGTAAGACTGTGGCTGGCCAAATGAACAAAAGTGAAGATGCAAATCTGGGAACATAAGGCACATACCCCATAGAGATTCTCCATTATTATGTATTCAGAGCAGAGAGAAAAAGGATCTTTGGCAGGTGTCAGAATGACAAGGAGATGGACTAAAAGTCCCTACCTCTACGTCCTGCTGCCATATTTGCCCCATGCTCTGGCCAAAGAGCACACTATTAGGCAGTGACTGATGTGTTTCTAATCGTGTTGGTCAACCGAAGCCTGACTCTGATGGAGTGTATTCCCTGTGCCATGAAAGTCCCATGCGTAGTTCAGAAATTTACTAGACAAAAATCACAAGGATAAACTCGACATTTCAATGTTGACACTCTGTGCCCACAACAGAAAGGAAAAAACTTTTAAAACCTAAGCCGTTTGTTTTCTTAGCAGTGGTTGCATAACGCCAGATCTTCAAATACTTTCAGACAAAACCATTGACACTGAAGGAATCATATTACCGACGGAACTTCTTTTTGCATTTTGGTGTTATAACAATTATAATAAAATTTAGGACAACTGTATTAATTCTGCAACAAAGTATTATCGGTGCATCAGCATAAATTATGAGAAAAAGATCCTGAGCTTCCTCACATCTGAACGTTTTCTAACATATTAGTAAGCTTACCTGTTTTTCTCCAGTAAAGTTTACATGCATATTCTTTTTGAAATCACTATTCACTAGATAAAGCTTGTATTGTAACAGAAGGCTATACTGCATTAAACATATAAATCATTTTTCTATATGCAACTCTCATCTATAAGAGAGGTGGTATATAGTTTTCAATTTATTCATAGAGTCACAGTGTTGAAGACACTGAAGTCACAGGGAGGCTTAGCAAAGAGTAACTTGGTAATTTCACAACCTATGCCGACCCTAATCTACATAAGTCTCTATTTACATGACCCCCAAAAGTGCTGCCATTACCCAATATTCTCATCAAATAAGCAAGAAACATACTTGGACACCACTTCGACCCACTTGTCTGTGGCCCTGTGCCCTTCCTACCTCCTGTTGTAATATGTTCAAAGCAGTCCTACTCAGTGTATGGTCTGCAACTTGATAAGATGGATAGTTTACATTGTGCAGACCAAAATGTATGTTTTCCCAAACTGAAACTCCATTCCCAATAAACAAGAAGTCCCCATTTCTACCTCACTCCAGCCCCTGGCAACCACCATTCTACTTTTCTATCTCTATGAATCTGAAATACTTATCCTCAGAAGACAGATATGTCTTTTGAGTACAAATATGAATGTTTTGGTATCATTTTATACCAGGTTCAAAATAACTTTTCTCTGTATTATGTGCTAGTAGGATTAACAGTCACCTCCTTTTCACCCCCTACTTAGAGAATTTTTCTTAAAAAAAAAAAAAACACTATTCTTGTTAGTTCTCTTATTACATTGGTTACTTCTATCTGCTAAAATTCATACTGTACATTTCAATCTCCTGATCATGATTTGAACTATATAGAATTTATTTAGCTTTCTTGTATGCCATGTTTAACTTTTTCACTCATGTTCAACCATCACCATTCAGCTTTAAAATTGTCTCTGATAAAAAGATGGTAAAAATAAGTTGTTTTATGTAGCAAAGCAATGGCAGCCCACAAGATTAAACAATAGGTCAAAAATTTCTCAACCAATTAATGAAAGTGGCGAAACAAAAGCCAAGATTTCTGTAACCTATGTGTCCACTGCTAGATGAGCAGATAAAGAAAATGTAGTATACATACACAATGGAATATATCCAGTCTTAAAAAAGAAGGCAGTTCTACCATATGCGACAATATGCATGCACCCAGAGGACACTACACTAAGTGAAATAAACCAGATACAAAAGGACAAATACTGCAAGACTGCACTTCCCGAGGCATCTAAAATAATCTAAATAAATAAATAATAAAATAGCCAAACTCCTACAAACAGAGTAGAAGGGCAGTTACCAGAGGCTCGGGGTGGTGGGGGGGTGGGGGTGGGAGTAGGAGAGAGGCGAAAATTGAGACTTGTTATTCAAGGGTTAGTGTAAAGGTTCAGTTATACAAGATAAATGAGTGCTGGAGACTAACTGTATAATACAGTGCTCGTATTTAACAACACGGTACTGTGCACTTTAAATTTTATTAAGAAGGTAGATTCCCCAGTTAAGTGTTCTTATCACAATACAAAAAATGAAAAAAAGAAAACTGAGGTTTCTGACCACCTCATTATCTATGTCATCATAAATGCTTTCCGTGAAAAGGTATTGCTTCCTGACACCATTTTCATTTCTTCTCATAGTAATATTTAAATTTCAATATTACATTATTAAGATAAGATGCTTCTTATTTTTAATAATGCCATTCAGTAATGTATGTATGAACTTTGGCAACTTTAAGGGAGAAATTTCAAACATAGGATAAAATGAGACCATTTAGGTCTTATATTTGAGTCAGGGAACATGAAACTGAATTGTTATATATATTTTTAATAACCATAAACCTCTAAGAATTGATGTCAAGAGAGTGGAGGAAAATGCAATGAATCATCCCCTACTTATCAGCAAAGCTTGTGAGATGGTAGTCATCTGGGTACTGGCCCAACAAGGGTGGCAATTAATGATGTAATAACTGGGTAAACAATTAATGAGTGTAATTAAAAAGATTCTGAATTTCATGTCTAAATGTTACCCCAGACAGCTGGATCATTTGCCTGGAGAAAAGCTCTACTCTCCAATTTTTGATACGAAAAACAGAATTGTTTTTCATTCTCATATCCTCTATTTGGATGATAAAGATAACTCTCTCAGGAGCATATACATTAAGATATTTCAACTCTGCTAAGGTATGATATGCAATTTAATTTTGAAAATTCTGTCAAAACATCATTCACCTATAATGTTACTTTCTTCACTGAGGGATAATAATTTCCTATATAACGAATCACTCAGGAAAGTTCCTAAGGAAACAAGACAAGAGCACCAGACTAATTTCAGCAAATGGCATGGAGGAGTAAAAGAAGATAACATAGAGGAGAACTGCTATCAGTGACAACTGGCTTTGGAACAACACAGCAGACACAGATTGCCTTAGTATCTTCCTTTTTCTTCTGCTTCCTTCTTTCATGAAAGTATAGGATCATGCATCATCCATGGAGTCTGATATAGGGTTAATGACCAGTTAATTATTGATTTTTTTCCTTTGATGTAGCACGGTGTTTATTCACAAGATGACTGTCAAGATATAGTGTCACAGGACACAGAAGCAGACAAGTGCACATGTAATGGCTCCTTAAACTATTTTTTTTTCTATTCTTACATACACAGAGAAATAAAACCCTGGGATGCCTGAATGGCTCAGTCAGTTAAGCATCTGGTTCTTGACTTCGGCCCAGGTCACGATCTGGGGGTCATGGGATGGAGCCCAGTGTTGTGTTCCTGCTCAGCAGGTGCTCTTTTCCTATTAAATATGTCAATAAGGACATCATCAAGAATGAGAAATTAATCTCTGAAAAATGGGTGAGCCCATTTACTTATGAAATGGAATTAAAAATTTTTTTTATCAAATTACAGTTTTAATTAAGAAAAGACTCAAAATATAGCATAACATAAAAAGGAAGAAAATCAGGATTGCATAATACTTGTAAATAAATACCAGTGTATGCTTGAAGACTCTGTATGTGACAGCATTTACCAGCACTGACAAGCTCTGACCCGGCTTCAGAACAACCTTCAAAAGCCACCCCAGCCAACTGACCTCAGGCAAGTGGCCCAACATCCGCTGTTGAGACAATTTATGTAAAAAAGCTTTGTAAATGGTAAAGCACTCTATGAATGTTGCTAACAGTACATGTGATTCACAACCCTTTTTGTAAGCTCACCAATCTTGAAGAGTGTCCACCATGTAGAAGAGACACATGGGCTGGTGCCCAGAGAAGAGGAGATAAAGAGCAGCAGACACTCTCACAGGTTCAAGTTCTGATCTACTAAATGAAGAACTCTGTGGGCTTATTAGAACTCTTCCTAGCAATGAAGGGCCCTCCCCTCCCACTGTCAACACACCTCCATGCATTTCCTGGGGCACTCACCTTTTAGAGGAATGTTTAGGTGAGTCTGTAAGTACAGGAGATGCTGCGTAGAATGGATCCTGAAAAAATAGAAGGAGGTTCCGGGAACACAGAAAAATAATACAGCCTGAGCCATACAAAGACCCAGCACAGTCTGGGGAGAGTCTTGGGACCCTGGATGCCCTGCCAGCTACACAGACTCTCCCAGGAACCTCATGACATCTGCTCCGCTTACTCAACAGAGCACTTCATAGCCCCAACCGGGTTTCAGAGAAGACATTTGAGGAGGAGGATGAATGGAAATGATATTTTACCAGTTTTTTCTCTTTTTTTAAGATTTTTATTTATTTATTTATGAGAGAGAGAGAGGCAGAGACACAGGCAGAGGGAGAAGCAGGCTCTTCGCAGGGAGCCTGATGTGGGACTCGATCCCATGACTGAGATTACGCCCTGAGCCAAAGGCAGATACTCAACCGCTGAGCCACCCAGGTGTCCCCAGTTTTTTCTATTAAAAAAAAAAAGCCTGAAAACCTCCAAGGTCACTTCACTGAGACATCTCTTTGAGAAAGCAGTCATAAGTGACTTACGAGAGAGCCTCCATCATTAGATGATCTAGATGTTTTGAAAACATCGGTCCTAAACTCACATTTGACTCATGTGCTATACAAATACTTGTTTGGTATTTATATCCGGTGCTCAGAATATGAGTAGCAGCACCTGAGACTTCTGTTTTCAGTTGACTTTTCAAATGCTGAAAGACCAGTAAACCAAGCTCAAGAACCACTCATGACAAAGTAGAGTTCCTTTCTCACATCTATTAGAAGGCATCTCCTTATGCCACAGATGCAGTGCAAACACTAGCACCATCAGCGTCACCTGGGATCTGTTAGAAATGCCCTCTCACACCCTGTCTCATTTATGGAATCAGAATCTGCATTTTAAGCTCCCAGCTAATGCACATGCATAATACCAGAAGCCCCACCATGGATTACCTTTTCCTTAAGCAAGAAGATGTAATGACATTGAATGTGTTTTCAGCTTCCACGTTGTTTTTCAGTAAGTGCTTACACTGCACATCCCACTTGGAAATCTGGAAATTATTTTGTTTTTCCTATTCAAAGGGGGATCAGGGACATGTTCTTAGAGGCACTTCAGACTGCATTGCATATAACAGCTAATTGGTGGGATGTGTGTTATATGAATATGCATCCAGGCTATACCATTGATTAAAGAGATCTCAGCAGAAACAATGAAGACAGCAAGAGTGTAAAAAGTGCCTTGGAGATAGATCTGTTTTATTCAAGCTATCATTTAAATTAATGTCAAACACACCACCTCCACGGTAGTCTTCCCCCCATTGTGATCTCATTTGGCTTAAAAAAAAATGCTGTTAGAGGTTCCAGTTACTCCTGAGCAGGTGGGAGAGTAAGGGAGCTCTTCAATCATTCATCTGCAAGGAGTTTGGGGATGTTTTTAGTACAGAAGTCATTATTCAAAAACAAATCTTCTATCACATTTTATTGGTGAATAATTATTATGTTCTGGCAAGAGAAGAATTAACAGTACTGCCTTTCAGAGAGACGGCATACCAAATGCTTCTCCCACACAAACCTCAGGTGCCTTATCTTTGGCTGCAAAATTCAGATTCCTATTCTGATTCTGGGTCTTGCCCCCTCAGAGAGCAAGGATTGATGATGACCTCTGCCACCATGAAATAGGTTAAAAGTGCCATCTTTGTGGGAAAAATATACCTGATTTGTAAAAAAAAAAAAAAAAATGGGGTTAAAGGTTGATATTTAGTTGGTCTAACTAGGTTAGGGCTTAAAACAATCCCTATGCCAGACGAAGGTAGGCAGGCTGGCTCCTCTGATTCTGGTCACCTGTGTAAGTGCCCAGTTCTTATTTAAACGATGTTTTAACATCTGTACTTTATCCTTGTTTTGGTCCCTCTTCCAAAGTTCAATCTTTTCAACCTACCTAAAACTCCAGTTTCCTCATCCAACATGCTTCTGTTCCCAATTTAAATTGTTTGCTATTTTAAATGTGGATCAATCAAGTCTAAACTCTATGGCTTTTCATGAAAGGATTCCCACTACAATAATTGTTCATCCTTTGATAGTGTTCATTGGTGCCAAGTGCCAAATTTTAATTCAATCTCTGGGGTAAGTTCTATTCTTCCCCATTTTACCTGTGATGAAATTAAAGGAAAGAAAATTTCAGAAACTTGCCTAAGGTTACCCAGCTAGAAAGTGGCAGAGTTGAATTACCAAGTCTGGGTCCATAGTATAAAAATCTGTGCACATTTAAGACAAAAGTATCTCTTAAATATTATTTACATATTAAATGAGGAATGTTCACAAACCATAAAAAAATTTGGAAGCCAAAGAATAAATGGAAAAAATAATGGAGATGGTGAAAGGCCATTATTTTTAGTGTCTTAGATATAACTTCAAGACTATTCTATGCATAATTTAGGATGGCAAAATGGTATTGTGTATTATACTCTTTCCATTTAAACTTGCAACCCCCTCCCCTTCATGCACAAAGACACGAACACAAGTACTCTACAGATACACACATACTATGGACTTCCTATATTCCTGTGTAGATCAACGAGATCTACAAAGTGATCCTATTAAATATCACAAGATATAAATATAAATATAAAGAAACTAAAAGAAATGAGCATGGCCCATATACCTCTTCAGCAACGTCACTGCCATATGCATATTTTCAATCACTTATTCACGCAAGCTACATGTAACAGTAAAATCCCAAAATAATAGTGGCTTCAAGAAGGTGATTTATTTCTCTGGTAAAAAAGGGAAAAATCAGGCTCAAAGTAGTCGATGTTGGGTTAGTGTCTCCAAACACTCCTCAGGTCTGCTACACCATCCGTAGAATGACAACCTTCCTTATGAGGGCTCGAGATGCCTGCTGGTGCTGGAGAACATCACACTAGCCTTCAGGTAGCCAAGTGGAGCCATTGAAGGGAAAGGAATGCCCTTCCCCCTTCAGATGACCCCACCGAGGGGCCACCCTGAATTTCTGTCTGCATTTTATTGGCCAGTACTTGGCTTGATCACATGGTCCCTTTTACCTGCAACTAACCTCAGGATATTGCGGCTCTATTAGAAAACAGGAAAGAGAGGATGACTATTTATCTGTAATGTAAGATCCCACTCATCCTGACCATTCAATTTAAAAACCACTTCCTAAATAAAATCTTTCCTAATCCTTCCTTGTTGAACTTGATACAACTTGACACAACTTGACCGTTTTCTAGTGATACACAGCATTCTGGCCTGGAATACAAATGTTTTTAAGCAACTCTGTGTCTCCCCTTAAATTATGTGCCATCGGAGGACAGGGGTCACCAGCACTTTTATTCATACGTGCATTCAACAAGCACAAATACAGTGACTATTATAGGCACCTCCCCCATGATCTGTATATAGAACATGTTCAAAACATATTTGTTAATTTATGCAATTATACCTAAGCAGATTTCAAGTAATAAAATTTTAACAGTGCTTTAGGTTTTCCAATCCGATGATGGTCAAGGCAATCTGGGAATGCTGATGCCTCCATCTGCCACTGCCAAAATTACTGCCAAAGGATCTTGCCATGGAGTGAGAGCCCTGGCTATGTAGGCTCTCAGGGTACCATACTAAAGGGAAACGGGGCTGGTCAAAGATAAAGATTACCACTTAGCAAGAGGATGACATTAGGAAGTATTCCTCGGGAGTATTTTCACTTAAAAAGGAAAATAATATTATTAATGAATTCATTATAATAAAACAATTGATATTAATAAATAATATTAAAATGCTTGAGGGTAAGACATGGGAAAATGCCAATGCTGAAATTCACTATGTTAAGTATCATCAGTTGCAAATGTTCTATTTTTTATTAGTTCTTGGTTCTTCTCTATGAAAATGACTCAGGGCTTTTATGGCCCATACAATATAGAATGCAAAAGAAAACCTGAAATCTCAATTAAAAATTTTAAAAAGCCCAAACTGGATGGGCATCTGGGTGGTTCAGTCAGTTGAGCACCTGACTCTTGATTTTGGTTCAGTCATGATCTCAGAGTCCTGAGATGGAGGATGCCTGGGGCTCCATGCTGGGCGTAGAGTCTGCTTGAGATTCTTTCTCCCTCTCCTTTTGCCCCTCCCTCTCCACTCATGTGCTCACTTGCATGCTCTTTCTCTCTCAAATAATAAATATTTTAAGAAGCCCAAACTCGGGACACCTGCGTGGCTCAGCAGTTGAGCGTCTGCCTTCAGCTCAGGGCATGATCTTGGGGTCTTGGCATCAAGTCCCAAATCGGGCTCCCTGCAGGGAGTCTGCTTCTCCCTCTGCCTATGTCTCTGCCTCTCTCTGTGTGTCTCTCATGAATAAGTAAATAAATCTTTTTTTTTAAAAAAAAAAAAAGGGGGATCCCTGGGTGGCGCAGCGGTTTGGCGCCTGCCTTTGGCCCGGGGCGCGATCCTGGAGACCCGGGATCGAATCCCACGTCGGGCTCCCGGTGCATGGAGCCTGCTTCTCCCTCTGCCTGTGTCTCTGCCTCTCTCTCTCTCTCACTGTGTGCCTATCATAAAAAAAAAAAAAAAAAAAAAAAAAAAAAAGCAGTTAAAAAAAAAATAAAAATAAAAAAATAAAAAAAAAAAAGGAAGCCCAAACTGGAAAAAATTAAAATGTCTTCAATTTTTTGTTTAACTTTGTTTTGCTTTGTTTTGTTTTTACACACCACATTTCACAAAGACTGTTTTCACACTGCCACAGGGGAAGCATACTGTTTGAGTAAGTTCTGGGAAAGACGTTGATTGCATTCCTGTTTCACTATTTGTGATAGTTACTGGATGCTTGAAGTATCACTGAAACCTCAAACATTCTTAGAAAAGAATGTGTCTCACAAATCATATGTAGAAATATACATCTATATTTAAATTTTCATCTTTTGACAGAAAATATTAGTGAACAGGGGTTTCCTGGGTGGCTCAGTCTGTTGAGCACTCAATTCCTGATTTCAGCTCAGATTATGATCTCAGAGTCATGAGACTGAGTCCCTTGTCAGGCTCCATGCTGGGTGTGGAGCCTGCTTAAGAGTCTTGCTCTCCCTCTCCCTCTGCTCCACCCCCTCCTGCTCCACACACTCTCTCTAAAATAAATAAATATATATATATATTATATATACACACACACACACACACACACACAAATGAATAGTTATATATGAAGAATCAAAACACACTGCTTTCTGCTTGTATTTATGAAATCTTTCTTATTTATAGCTTGGTGAAATATTTTCTTTTCATATATACATTGTGATTTTTTTAAATGTTTATTTTATTTTGGAACATTTTAGACAATATTACTTCTAAGTACAGCAAGGTCAGACAAGGAATTTATTTTTTCCTTAAAATACCAAATATATCATTAAAGTAAATGTGGTCCAAAATTCATGTATTCAAAGATACCAGAACTGAAACATAAAAACAGATGTTTCATCATCTACTTGTATGTAAACAAAACCTAGTTTATAGATAAGATCAAAAACCAAGAGAGATCAAATTACTTGTATTAGATCACAAAGAAATAATGTGTCTACTACAAATATTTGGTATACTGCCTTTTTAAAATTCACTAAGTGGTGGCAATCATTAGGATGCAAACTTAGAATTGCTTTCAAAATCAAATATGTAGATAAAAAGTATATCCCATATAAAGACTAACAGCAGAAGTTTGTACATTTACCAATGAATAGTAGCATGTGTTCAAATTCTCTCTACTATAGTTTGATTTATTTATTTTTTTTAAAGATTTTATTTATTTATTCATTCATGGTAGACATAGAGAGAGAGAGAGAGAGGAGGCAGAGACACAGGCAGAGGGAGAAGCAGGCTCCATCCCAGGAGCCCGATGTGGGACTCGATCCCAGGACTCCAGGATCACACCCTGGGCCAAAGGCAGGCGCTGAACGGCTGAGCCACCCAGGGATCCCCTAGTTTGATTTATTTTACAGTGACTTGAGTTATACTGGGCATGAGTTCCTCACAATGCCTTTCAAAAAGAGTCTCATGCTTAAACAAGTTTGGAGATTCACAAGGCACAGTGATACATGGAAGACTATGAGTAGACCTGCCATAAAGAAATATAATTAACTTTTCTTTTTAAAGCTACTAATTCTCAGACATTTTTGAGCATGACATATTTTGTCTTTCAGCATCTTGTAACCTCCTGTATAATTAATCATTCGCATCACATCCTTCAGGAAGACTTGACAGTGATTTAATCTAACCTTGACAAGTGTCTGGGAGGAGACATCTGCCAGTGTGATGTTTATGTCCAGCTTGTTATTTAAGTATCACTAAGACACTCCCCTGTGTACTCCCTGGTACCCCAATCAGATTTCACATGTTCTCTTCAACAAGAGTATCACCCAGATATTCTTGGACAAGGCAAAGAAGGGCCCAGGGTCCAAGAACCAAGCACATGGGGGATCCCTGGGTGGCGCAGCGGTTTGGCGCCTGCCTTTGGCCCAGGGCGCGATCCTGGAGACCAGGATCGAATCCCACGTTGGGCTCCCAGTGCATTGAGCCTGCTTCTCCCTCTGCCTATGTCTCTGCTTCTCTCTCTCTCTGTGTGACTATCATTAAAAAAAAAGAACCAAGTACATGTTATCCATGCAGCAGAAGTACATGTAACATTCAATTAATGACATTTAGCAGATCATCAATAGTGAATGATGGCTGACAGCTATGTTTTATATGCCAAGTATATTCTTTTATTTAACAAATACTTCTGTGGCACTAACAATGTGCCAGTCATTATTCTAAGTGCTTTAGTAATCTGGATTTATTTAATCTTTATAACAACCCTGGGAGTTAGGTGCTTTTTCTCCTCCTATTAGAGATAAAGAAACTAAGTCAGAAAAATTAAGTAAATGGCTCAAAAATGGCTCACGCCGATTTTAAACTGCAGAGATAGACATCCTGGCCCTGAAGCTCAGGTATCACTTACAGAATCATCCCTATGACACGTTCCCCCACCAAAGGAGATAACCGTCATAAGACAGCAGTTCCTCAAAGCTCACCTTACTGACAGCCAAGTCTGCCTATTCATGCCACATGGCACAATCACACAATTGTGGGTCTTATAATATTGATCTTACAACTATCGGAGCAAACTCATTTGACTTTACCAAAAAACTGACAATCACCTGAGAGCTTCTTATTAAGGGTCTTACATTCTTTCATGTGGATAAAAATGACTTATGAATAAGGATTGGTATATGGTGAATTTTAATTACACCTCACCTTATTCATCATTAACTGAGTACAGGGTGTATGCAAGTCACCCCGACACTGTCACAGAGCTACAAAAAGCCATGCAGTCAACAACATTTATGAAATCGCTGCCATTCTCTACAACTGTGCTGCTCAAGATGGTAGCCGCTAGCCACATGTGGATCTTTAAATTTTAAACTAATTAAACTTAGAAAAAAAACTAAAGATTTATAGTTTTTAAAACAGGTAGTCTCTGTTTTACTCATCACATTTCAAGTGCTCAACTGCCACAGGTGGCTAGTGACTACCATCTTGTATTGGATGGTAAAGATACAAAACATTTCTATTATTGTGAAAATTCTGTGGAGCAACACTGCTCTCCAGTACCCTCAGCTAAAATATGGTTAAGCATCTGTAACTTCCTTGCAAAATAAAGGGCAAGGGAACTTCACTGTAACTAATGAATCCTTAGTCTCTTTTATATAATTTCTGAAGGACTATTTTACATTTAAGACAAAAAAGAATAATATCACTTTGAGATTATAAAGATGGTAGTTTTGTGAAATTATTTAAATTCTGAAACTTGATCTAAAAAAAATGAAAGCTTTTACTTGGTGTTTTTTAAAGATGCCTGAATAATTGCCCATTCGTATGTAACTTTCTATTTTTTAAATGTTTTTCTGAGCCTCATTTGACTGATCTCACCCTCCTTTTCTCCCATAAGGGCTCTGAATTCTATCAGTAATCTCCGTGATATATGAAATTAATACTATATTAGCAGTAGGTTGTGGCCAGGACTGAGCATGGGAAGTCCCAAAGAGAGAGAGAGAGAAATATAGAACTAAGCCCGAGTAGGAAAGGAGGGGGATCTCCTGCTTGCATGAGATACACTTAAAAACCCAGAATGTCCTACCTATATGAGAGTTTAGACAAGTATAAATGATTTCTATGCTGATATAGCTGGAGGTAGAAAACAAACTCAGAGTGAGTAGATGTGTCTCCACACAACTTTTTCTTATCCATGAAGGTGTCTTGAACACTCCCACCCGTGTCTCCACCTTATTTATATTTTCAAATTGCTCCTTTCCTGATACCCAAGAGTAAAAGCTACCTTGATGCAAGTCCAAATCAGAAGTTCCGGGAGACATCATGGTCTGGGCCAGTACCATATCAGACCCATGATTAAGCATCTGATTCAGAGTTTGACATTGAAAGTGAAATACATTATACTGAATGAGCCTAAAATACTCCAAGCCATCATAGAAAGTCCTAAGTTAAGACCATGCGTGCCATGGTCATAACAAATGAGCAATCTCTCAGTCTAAATATGGCTGTTTTTAGGAGATTCCCCATCTAAAATGGACAGAGCTTGACAACTTTTATAAATTATGGATGACTCTTCAAACAAATTAGGCTTCTCACATTGAGATATTTCAAAGTTATGGTAATAACATTTCAGGTCACAGAGAAGGAAAGTAGAATAAGATATATTTCTTAAATAACATCAGAAGAAAGAAGAAAGAAAAATGAAAAAAAGAAAGAAAGAAAAAAGAGGAGAGAGAAAGAAGAGAAAAAAAGAAGAAAAGAGAAGAGAAAAGAGAAGAGAAAGAAGAGAAGAGAAGAGAAGAGAAGAGAAGAGAAGAGAAGAGAAGAGAAGAGAAGAGACCGATAGGAAGAGGGAGGGAGGGAGAGATGGAGGGAGGAAATGTTAACCATCACATAGGCTAAATGTATAGAACATTTTTAAAATAAAGTAATTGAAAATAAAATGCCCAGGGTGCTAAAACTGATAAGTAAAAACTCAGTTATTTTTAATTTTTTACTTATATTGCAGAGGAGGGCAGAGGGAGAGAGACAATCCTAAGCAGGCTCCACACCCAGTGTGGAGTCCAAGGTAGGGCTCGATCTCACAACCCTGAGATCATGACGTAAGCTGAAATCAAGAGTCAGATGCTGTAACCCTTTTAGCCATCCAGGTGCCCCAAACCTCAGTTCCTTTTAAAACAAATTCTTAACTATGGACCTCACAGCATATGAAATTTACTTCCTTCATTATTATGTGCAAGTTTCTATCCTCTTCATTTTATTTACTTTTATAGATCATGCATTAAATACAAACTGTCTAATGAGTCTAATGAAAAAATAATATTCTTGAATATATCAGCTGTGATCCAAGGATACTAGAAGGATGGATGGATGGATGGATGGATGGATGGATGGATGGAATATAAAGTGGATTTGTAAAAAACAACTTTTTACCAAAAGTTAACTGGACAGATTTATGAAAGTTACAATGTATATACCAATCTTTGCAGTAGGCATCCAATAAGTATGGCTGAATTTAGAAAGACTATGTCAGTTTTATGCTCTTACATTTCTGAGATCTTAGACTATTTTGTTTGAAAGCTGAAATTAAATAGGGAGCATCTGTTAGGAAGAACCAAAGCATCACCTCCGTCGCTGGAAATAAATGCCCACATGAAGTTTAACATGTTAAATATGAGTGACGGTCTATAAGAAACACGCCTTTCTTGGAGTAGATTGCCATAATCAATATTCCTCATGTCTGTCAATAATAATTAAACGTTTTTCAAACAGAGATTGTTCCCTGAATGACAATAGAGACTTTAGTCAAGTACTTGAAGCCAGAGGAGTCCACTCCTGATAACTTTAGCCCCAATTCAGACAGTGGTAGAGCTTCCAGCTAACAATGGACTTTGCACTCAGCACTTCCAGACGTTTTTAGCAGTTAATTAAAAATTAACACAAAGCATTACACTTTATGATAAACTAACAAAGAAACTCAGGAATAATCTCTGTTCACCAACTGGTCTTCAAGGAACCATTTTCAAGATACTGCTAGCAGTCTCCTCCAATGAAATAAATTTCCTAGAGTCTCCTGCACATCCCCACTCTCTCCCCTACAGTCAGTGTTCCCTTGACTGAGTTACCTGAGGATCTTGTTAAAATGCAGATTCTGATTCTGGGACGCAGGAAGCCTGGGGAGAGGCCCACAACTCTATTCCTAATAAGCCCTGCAGTCAGGTCTCTGATGTTGATCTATGGAGCGCACTCTGGGAGGCAGGACATCTGGAATGTTTCTCTATGCCGTGTCCCACATATACCCTTGCTGCCTTCAGGTTTCAGCCTGCACATGAGTTCCTCGGAGCAGGCTTTCCAAAGCCTCACATAGTACCTGGACATTCCTTAAGTAGCAATAATCACATCGTATTACCGTTATCTATTTACTTATCTGAGTCTTGTTACCCAGCACCTAAGAGAATGCCTAGCACACAGTAAGGCATCAGTACAAATTTGTTTAATTGATGAATGACTTATTCTTATAATGGGCAATTCAAAATTGAACCTCAGTGGTAGTATGAAGTAAATCTACAAGTCTGTCAAACTCTGGATGTTACATCATAAATGTCAAGGGTCTGCTAAAACAAAGGAGGGTAGGATGGAAGCATTCTCATTGGTATTATCATCTCAAATCCCACACAATGCAGCACAGAATATGGTCGATTCCATGCATGTGCATCACAGCAATGAGCAGGAAACTTGGAAATGCAGAAGCTCAGGCCCCACCTCAAGGCCACTAATCAAGCCTGACATTTTAATAAGCTCCCCAAGTGGTTCACCCGGTAAAGGTAAGTGAAATCCACAAGTGAATAAGCCTAATCAGCCCAATTTTTTGTTTCAGTTTTATTTCCCATCAGATACATCCTTAAACCTCCAAATTACATATGGAAGATGTCTGTGCTGCCTTCCTGGGGTAGAGCCTGATTGACTCAAAACTCACTAAGGACAGCTAGTAGAAACTGAAGGCATCTATGAATGGAATCAAGTGAAAAGTAAAGAAAAAGCTTAATAGCACTTTATAGATGTTTGAAGAGAAACTATTTACTGATGATCAAAATCTTATTTCATGAAACAGACACTGTTCCTTAACATCAAATACTATGGTTTCCAGAGAAACAAAGTTACTGCAAAAGTACTTCCTTATTTTCCATTCAAGTACTGAAGCTCGGTCTTTACCTTCTGCATAATTAAACCTGATGTAAATTAGTAAATAATGGATATTAATACTATCCTCTTACCAAATTTCTAAAGGAATGTCCTTTTTGAAGGGTTCTAAAAATTGTCAATTAGAATAACTTAACATTCCCTCCTCTAATATTTATTACAGGAAAAAAGTGCAGTCTGTTGAGCAAGTTGTAAGTAGCTATAAATAAAATATAGATTTTTTTTTAAATCTGGGAAATCAATAACTTTACAACATACTCTTATGAAATGACTGAAAGAAAACATAATAAAAGCATGAATTGAAACTGAAAAGCCAGGTCATTATGCCAGAGTACTTTTTTTCTTTTTTGCAGGATGCTAATAAGAATTTGAAAATTCATCATTATGTAGGTCATTCTTAAAATATACTTCAGTGGGATTTTAAGGAACAAAATGTCTTGCCTGTGGATTCAATCTTATTAAGAGAACATTCAACAATAACTATAACTAAATTCAATATTCAGCAGGTCTCACTCAGACAAGTTCTTCGTATTTCATCTTCTCTTCATTCGTCACAAACCATTAAAATACCTTCCGCCCTTTAATAAAGCGAATCATAATACAGTAATTATATGAATCATGCTTTGATTTGAAGAAATCCAACAAGTGCCGATAGTTTGACAATGAAATGAATATACTTTGAAATGAAGAGATGGTTTGTTTAATTTCTTTCTCCTTAATTCAAACAAGATTTTGACATTGTAATCCCGCATGACTTCATCTAAAAACCACACAGCAAAGGACCATAACTGAACTGTACATAATTTCCTTGAGAAGATAGCATATGGATAGGATTTCTGGGAATCACAACAGGTTTGGCTACCCAACTTTTTTATACGTTTATGGAATCAAAACTCAACTTTTCTCCAAATGAATAATATCAATTCAGTGAATATTTTGTAAACAGTACCTAGTGTAACAAGTGTGGTGCAAGGATAAATCATAGAGTTCTGGACCTGATGTTACATAGCACATATTTCTAAGTGAGCAATTATACATAGGAAAAAAAAGAACAATATACATATACTGTAACAGTCACTTCAGAATGTCCAGGAGACAGTTCCATTACAGCCAGAGAAACATTGAAACAATGAAACATTGCAGTAATCCATCTCAACTTCCTTAAATACTAGAAGATCAGTGTATGCTGTGGAACAGAGCGAGCTGATGTCATAGAATAGCTGAAGTTGAGGTGCACAGAGCAGCAGTATACTTGACTCTTACTTACCCTGTCTGCCCAATTATCCTATCTAATTTACTCTCCCTCCATACTGAAATGTACCAGTTCCTCAATGAGTATGAACCCAGAAATCAGAACATTATTTCCAAAACTGTGATTTCCATTTTCTATGTGCTAAGCAACTACTTTAATGAAGTTCAAGGTCTAAAGACAAAAATGCAGCCCCCATAAGAATATCCAGCACTCTAGAATCCATCACAAAAAGAATTCTAATACAGTCAGAAGAGTTGAAAAAGGAGTGTTTCCTGGTCTCTAGTCATAAAGGAAGTTGCCCTTATGTGCCTTCATGTTTATTTTAAATCCCACTGCCGAAACCTTTAATATGAATCTAGCATTATGGGCAGCATTCCAGAAAAATGAGATTTATATGGATGAATAAACTGGCATGTGTGATTTCTGTATTGGTCTAAATAAAGTCGATCTTTTTATGGGATTTATAAGTCATCACTTAGAAACTACAGTTGTACAGATTCATTAATTTACCCTAAAATACATTTTAGGAAACAGATTATATTCCTCTAAAGCAATTACGTGACACTTATTATTCCATAAGCATAGCAAGTTTCTTATATTTTAAGGAAATATTTCAAGGCAAATTTAGAATTTAGTTTTATACAGAAACAATTGTAGAAGAAATAAAAAGGCTTGGAAATTACTGTTTTCGATTTCTTTAGTTAGAATTCCATTTTCCCCATGCAGATCATGCCTAATAAGTTTTATTTACCTATTCCTACAGTAAAACATATATGTACTTAATAATGCTGATGGTTTCCTACAATTACTGTTAAATATTTATCAAATATTTCTTGATTTGGTAGCAACATAAAACAAAAACATTTATCTGTCTGAGATATGTGAAATTGTCTTTGAATATCTAAAGAATGATGTATTTGAGGGACCTTTAAAAGTAACATATGTGCAAATAGTCTCTTGGGTGGCCCCATGATCCCCCTTATGGTCTTTATGTTCTTGTGTAGCCTCCATTGGACTTCCTTCCAAAGAACAGAATAGAGCAAAGAAGGATGTCATTTCATGATGGCATTATGTACAATTATAACATCCATCTTGCCATGAACCCTTCCCTCTTGTGGCTTTAAAAAAGCAAGCTGCTCCACAGAGGGACACATGGCAATGAATCAAGGGCAGAATCCAGCCAACGGGCTGCAAGTATCTGAAGTCCTCAGTTCCTCGGTCAGCAAGGCACATGCTCTGCCAACAACCACAAGGGCTTTATCTGATGTTCTCAGATGAAGAGTAGAGTTGAGTCTCAGATGAGGCCCCAGCCTGGAGCACACCTTAACTGTGTGCTCGCTGAGGACATACTTAAGCCATGTCCAGACTTCTGACCCACAGATGTTGTGAGATAATAATAAATGTGCGCAGTTTTAAATCTCTATGTTTGTGGTAATTTGGTACACAGTAATAGATAACTAATACAACAGAAATCCCTCCTTTTTTTTTTTCTTTTGCAAATCAAGAAAAATAAACTCAAGCTGTTTCACTTCAACTTACACTTCAAAAAGAAATCTAATGCATGACTTCATTTTTGGAATAATCCACGGAAAACGGCAACCACTCCATTGAATAAAAAGTCTAGTAAGTCATTCTGAAAACTAGTTGGTGCTTTCATGACAATTGCTCACCACTTCATATTCTACCTCATGGTTAAATGATGCCACTTGCTACTGACTGTACCATACCTAGTTTTCTTTTGTGATTTCTATGAATATTATTAGCCTTTAATGCTTCCCAAAAATTTTCAGATAAATTGAATGTGCAAATTTGTGCAAATGCTGTTTACAATATTCCAAAGTTATGGAGAAGGTGCAAGAACAAAAAGGTGATATTATAACATGTTCATGAAACTGCAACTACTTTCTCCTACAGAATAGTAGAAACTCAGTGGATGAGAGAGTATCAGTATAATCTAACGCTTAAATGCTTTAAATGCACAGTAAATAATTCAGTTTCAAGAGGACCCATTCATTATGGTTTCTTAGCTTTAAAAAAAATTTAAAATACAAAGATTTCAACAGAATATTCCAAATAATGCAGCCTTTAAAATTGCTTCTTTCAAAAATTTCAGCAGATATATTTTGATTGAACAGTTAATTTACATTTTATTTGCCACATAAGGATGCAACAGTGAAAGATGTTAGTAAAAAGCCAGTGAAAGAAGTAAGAAGTTGGTCTATCTGAATTCCCAGAGGAGTGTGCTATATCCCTTCAGGGCACTGTTCATATATTCAGTGTCAAACTGTATCTTTTCACTTACATTGTACACAACCTGCTCACAGGTATTGTATCTTTTCATATGTCTCCTAATTCCTCAGATGATGAATTGTGCACAAGAGTCAATGCATGAGTATATACTGCTAAATGAATTTAAAAATTCAATAAAAAAATGAGGCCACATCAGTTGTTTGTTGGTTTTTTTTTTTTCACTTTCATTAGTTTTATTCAATGGAATCTCTCACACAATGGAGAATCATTCAACAATTACTGAACAACATTTAGTTCGTTGCTGCCTAACATACCACCCAAAAATGTAGTTTAAAACAACAACCCTTTTATTACAGTCTAAGATGCTGTGGATCAGGAAGTTAAACTACATAAAGGAGGTAGCTTTTCTTCCCTCTAAAGAGTCTGCTGCTTGGAGAAGATCCGAGGGGTTCTGTGTGACTTAGAGTGGCTGGCATCTGCCTCATCTGGAGGTTTCACCCAGAAGTCTGAACCTGGCCTGGGACAACACAAAGTCTGGCTTTAACTGAGGCTGTCTACAAGAAAGCCCACCCTGACCTCTCTATATGCCTTGGGCTTCCTTATAGTGGGTTGGTCTGGGGGTACTTGAACGTCTTATATGATAGCTCAAACCCTCCAGAATATGTGTCGTAGAAAACAGGACTAAGAATGCATGGCCATCTATCAGCTACCATGGAAGTTCCAGAGCATCACTTATGCCCCAGTCTTTTGTATGAAGCAGCCACAAGCATGCCTAGATCCAAAGGGAGGGCATGCCTGCACCCTCTTAGTTGGGGGAGTATCAAAAAAATACACAGAATAGACTTTCCACCAAAGCCCATGATTGGCCATTAGGGGTTGAGCCTCTTCCTTATTTTATTTCTAACACTCTAGATCATTTCATAATGTGAAGTAATAAGAACAATGTTTGGAAAGTATTATTTTAAAACATTTGCCTATGAACAATTTGAATTTTTGGAACTGTTTGAACTGTCTGGATGATTTCTCAGGTAATATAATAATTTTGCTGCTCTGAACATCCTAGTTAAATATCTGAATAAGATCTTGTAATAAAGAAAAAAATCGTCATTTTTATGGGAGGATTGATGAAAAAGTTTCCATTATGCTGTCAAATAGTCTCTCTTGCTTTTTTCTATCAAGTGGAATATTTTCTCTTTCAATCTCTTCCTGACTTTGATGCACTTCGATCAAGCTGCAGTATCCTTCCAGTTTCCTAAAATTCATAAATTCACCAGCAGAACCAAAAAGTGATATACTTTTCTGAAGTTTTCTAAATTTGGGAAGCAGCCTCGGATTTTAAAAATTGCTTCTCTGGAAAGGTTCAGAGATGAATAGCTGTTTCTTTCTTTACGTGGCCAGATTAAGGACTCACACAGCCCCACTGCGAGCTATGGAGTAATCACACTGCTGTTTCTGACTTTTCAAACCCATAATTACCCATAAAGAAGCATGTACAAATAAAATACTCTGTTTATAGTTCCCATATAAATACCTCTGTTGTTCAGTGACAAAGATATCAAACACCATATTTTATAATTATCTTACAGTCTACTGTATTTGAACAGAAAAACCATGAAGTTTTTGTAAGCGAGTTGCGGCATGGTCCAAATTTCAAGACTCTGAGGAAAATCTAATGTTCACTTATACGTTGAAAGTGGGACCATATGAAAAAGAAAATTTGTTGCCAAGGTTGTTTTCTTTCAGGAACACATTATGAGCACAACAGCTTTTGGATTAAGATATTTACATGGCTTTAATCTTGCTCTCATTCCTGTGCATGGGGGCAGGGGGAGTGGAAAGCAACTGTTGTCCTGCATTTTCTCTCGTATTCCTTCCTTCCCTTGCTTTAATAATTACCCTGTTTATATATAAATTTCTTACTTTTTTTGCATGTCCACTTATGAGTCACACATGATGAAATGTCTGATTATTTATTCTTTTTTTAACTAGGTGCACTGTGGGATATCTTTTATCTCGGTGTCTAAATTACTGTTGCCATATAATAATAGTGCTCAGACTATCCAACAACAGTCTCCACTAAAGATCCACTTTTAGAAAGTAATATTCATTTGTCTCTATACAGTTTTTTTCCTATATAGTACATAAAATTTGTATAACAAAATGCAGTCACAGAGACAATGATTACAAATTAAATTATTAAAATGTTCTTTATGCAATATCCTTTAATGCATCTGGATGACAATTATCATATCCACTGCAAATAATTGTTGTGATCATTCTGAGAAAATGCACGCGTTCTCTTCAGTGCCGATGCTTCTTTGGCCCCACTGATTCACCTGCTTATTCCACAACAAGGAACAGCAACCCTAGAGGACAACCCTTAATCATTTATTGGAGAAGTCAGAGGAACTTGGCTGGACAGCTGCTTGGGAAACTACCCTTAATAACTTATCATATTAAATGCATTATATATTATCATGGTATTTTTTAAAATGTAGGATGGGAATTGATTAAAATAGCCCAGAATGGAGACAGCGCTACACAGACAAGAGTAAACTGTAGTAACTGGTCAAAGGTAGAAAATGGGAACTCTCAAATATAATTGCATGTTTTCCTTGGTCTGTTGGTAGCATGAATTTAGCTACTTCATCTGAACCCATGTATTTCAAAGATCAGGCCATTAAGACAAATAAATATATTTGGATGATGATACGATTTTTTCCCCTGAACTGTATGTATCATAAGTTAACTCTTCTACAATTCCTCATCTACCCTAGTCTTGACTTGGAAAAAAGGAAATTGTTGAGTGCCGTATAATGCCTTTAGCTGTACTGTTTTAGTATTATTAATATAATCAAGTCATTAAAGAAACACACATTTGCACTGCTTAGCTTTTGCACTTTTCTGTTTAAAGCAGATGCCATGAGAAAATTAAACATCCGTCCAATTAATGTGCAACACTGGAGAAGTAAGCATCATTTCCTCAGTAGGGATGCATCATATTTTTGACAAAGATGATTAGCCCAAAAAGTTGAGTAACAAAACAGCATTTCAAATCTTTGGGAATCTGTATTTGTCTTAATTGTAGTTATTTATTGATCTTATTTTCCTTTTCCTGTGTGGACACAGCCAAGTGGAAGCAAGGAAAAGCTGACAGCCCCAATACTCAAGCAGTGGAACGAAAGGACAGTGAACTCTCCAGCTAACACATCTGCAGTGCTGCCCATCTGGACCACGCAACAGCGACAAAGACAGATGGCCTCGTCAGTGTTAAAACTTGCTCTTGTGACTAAGACCTTTAAAAAAAAATCTCTGCCTTTATGAAATTGAGAAACATCAAAAAATTTTTAATTCTCAAAGCTTTAAGGAAACATTTTAGATTTCTATTATGAAAAAGTTCAAGTTCTTAATATGAATGTAAGATTAGGGCAGCCCAGGTAGCTCAGTGGTTTAGCGCTGCCTTCAGTCCAGGTGTGATCGCAGAGACCCAGGATCGAGTCCCACATCGGGCTCCCTCGCTGTGTGGAGCCTGCTTCTCCCTCTGCCTGTGTCTCTGCCTCTCTCTCTCTCTCTCTGTGTCTCTCATGAAAAATAAATAAATAAATAAATAAATAAATAAATAAATAAATAATCTTTAAAGAAAAAAAAAAGAAATGTAAGATTAAAGACGGGACTATAAATACCAAGAGATTTTGTTAACTTCCCTCAGATTTTGAAGTATTTGAATTTAAGAAAATTATTTGTCAAAGACCAAATCAACAAACAAGAAAGTTCATGTACTCTTATAGTAAGTATGCTTGTTTTTGAAAAAAAAAATGATAGATAGATAGATAGACAGATAGATAGCCTCCTTTGACTCTTGGGAGGTAAAATAGTGTATCATACATGATTGACCTATTTCATCCATTAAGTTATAAGAACAAAAAATGTCAAAATACCTAAAGAGTGGATTTATTATCTTAATAATCTTAACCAATAAACTGAAGAAGGCAATCAAGTCCATGGTTAAGCAGGTGAAAACACAATGTATATTTATCATTGAAATCAAACTATGCCCACAAGGATTTTGTTTACTCAGATTTGAATTCCTTCCTCTTCATTGGAATTTTTCAGACACATTGAATAAAAATGAAAAGTTAAAAAATTCTAAACCAAAGTGAAATGGAAGGATTCATTTTTCCAAAGTGAATTTTAAAATTCCAATATATAGTGAGACACTTCATGAGACAAACAGAACGTATCTGAAACTTGTCATAATTGGCCAACCCTCCACAAAGCAGATTGGTTGCAGAGACTCAGAGCTCCAGTGACCAGCAAGATCATTCACATTTGCATGTGGTCTCTTTCCCCACGACTTCCCTTGGACTTGGGCTGAGGCCATGGTGTCAGGAAAGCACAGGTGCCCCACACTGTCTTGCCCAATGGCTCCTGGCTGTCAGCCCAGTTTTCACTACGGGGAAGGAGAAATCCTGTTTCTAAGTGGTTTAAGATTCAGATCGCCCTTCTTAAAAACATTTGTTTCTCTTCATACAGACGATCACAGGTTTTATCTAAGTAGGGTCTCTATGATTCCCAAGGTTAAACATAAAACAGTGCTTTTAAAAATGCCCCTATGGAAACTAAATTCAAGATCTCTATCAGGCAGCTGATCTGAACTAGAAGGACAGTTTTGATTAGAAGCTAATTACTAGATTAGAAGGACAAACTTGTCAATGTTTTCTACGAGCTCAGTGTCTAAATAGTAGGACAAGTGGCGCTGCTGTGCGGTAAGAAGCAATCATCTCCTTTCAGAGTGGCTTCAGCTGAGAAGACGACTGGCCAGCTACATTTTACTATCCTGTAAAATGCTCTGCTCCTCCTCTCAGTGTTCCCTCAAATTAGATAGAAGTGCCCCTATCTCAAAGGATCCGAGGGAACAGCAATTTGTATCTTGGCCATTCTAACTTTTAGGCCCCTGTTTATTCCCCACACAAAGCTGCTGCAGCAACAAGAAATCTGGATGAAGTGTGTTGTGTTTCTTTTTATGTGCCAAAGAACTTTACATTCCATCTATTCCCGCTACTTCCCACCCATAATCCCAACCCTTAAAAAAAAAACAAAAACAAAAAAACAACTAGACATGAACAACAATTTATGGCAGAGTGGACAACGTAATATAATAACTAAATTAAACCTCTGAGATTAAGCTACTAGGTGTAAACTCTGGCTACACCACATCTACTGTGAGAACTTCAGCATCATATTCTTTAACCTCTCTAACTCTTAGTCACTGTCACCCTATTTGCTGAGAATGCTAGTTTTGTCCATGATGTTGGACTGTTGTGGGAAATAAGATGCTTGCATCACCAGAATAGGGCTTATTTAAGGTAAAAACCTAATAAATATTGAGTACCATTCTACAAGAGTGGGGAATTTTATACAGCGATTTTGCTTCTGGTAATAATGTCCCCAAAGAACCAGATACGGGGTGAGTTAATGCATGAAAAGAAGCACTGCAAAACCAATAGAGAAAGCAACTTTTAAATTTTCAATATATATGGAGACACTTCATGGGACAAACAGAACGTATCTGAAACCTTTTAATTGGCCAACCCTCCACAGAGCAGATTGGTTGCAGAGACTCACAGCTCCAGTGGCCAGCAAGACCATTCACATTTGCATGTGGTCTCTTTCCCCACGACTTCCCTTGGACTTGGGCTGAGGCCATGGTGTGAGAAAGCACAGGTGCCCCACACTGTCTTGCCCAATGTCTTGCCCACCTTCTTCTACCCAGTCTGACCATGTGCTGAGTCATGTGTGACAGTCTATTACAGGGAAGGATATGCTTGTAATCAGAAGATAACGAGTGTTTCTGCAAATCAGCAAAAACAACAAAAAAATTCCTCTATCGTCTAACTCCATTCCTATACATCTTCAGGGTAAGCATATGTAGTTGATTCATTCTTTTTTAAAGTTATTCAGACCAATAACAATATAAACAGGAACCAGAGAAATAATTTAACATTGATATTGTCAGGACTTTCATTTTTTTTAAAGCAAAGTATTACTATGAGTGAGGTGCTAGGCTAGGAAAACAGTTATATTTTCTGTGTAAGAAATTTTTTCTTTGACAGAGATTAGCAATAAGCACAAGCTCACTGTGTAAACCTATCACTTCTGGGTGCCTCATCTTATGCCAAAGGCTGTTGGATGGGATATTTACAATCATCTGGTCAACCTGCAACACACAGGCAGGATGTCCTGTAGGGTCATGGCAGATAACTCCCATCCCATTTGTACATCTTCTGTAGCAATGTGCTCTGATTTCCTCAGGCAAGTTCTTCCATTGTACCCTTTAATAGAACACTCTTCCCTATAGGGAGTAGAGATATTCCTGCATAAAACACCTATGTATAGAGCCTCATTCTCACCCTAGAGCCACATAAAGTACTGGATAATAAGAGCCCCCTCTCCCACACGCTGATTTTTATCTAGTTAAAGAATCTTGCTGTGTCACCCCGTGTCTTCTCTTTCTCAGGGTAATCATGTTCCCACATACGGAGCATAGCCTAGTCTTCTCCTCATTCAGTCTTCTATGTCGTGGCACCTGCCATGTTTGCCTTGTCTACTAGCTCTGGTTCAATATCAAAAAAATCTTTTACCTAAACTTCCTCTCACTCCCCAATCAATAAAAATATTAAGTGTGGCTGAGTGGGTAAATGTGGGTCAGAGCAGAAAATAACAGGGACACAAAAAACAAAAACAGAGCCAAATATTTAGAGGGCAGGGCAAAGGGCCTTATCTTTTAAAATAGATTTTGAAGGCATGACTTTGCAATGCCTTACAAACTACCTAACACAGAACCTTCCCCAAGATTTATCTTTTTAACCAAGAGACGGAAGATCATTATAATGGTTTCTCCAAATGTCCTCTCAAAAAATTGCATAAGATGGCTCAAATCCTTCTGGGGTAACCTAAGGGAATCCACATAGTCCAAAACCCAGCACATTAATTAAATTAATTTTTAATCTAAAATAGAGAAAAACTTCAAGCTTTAAGAATGGAATGTTTTCACTCCAGCTGAACTTATGTTTTCCGATAGCATTGTTCAATAATTTATTCACCTTTCTAGAGAAGCATGTAGAAGTAATAAAACTGAGAATTTTATCAACCAAGATGCAAAGTCTGCTTATAAAACTCTTGTAAATGGGTATTGTTTCCCAGACAATTTCGATGCGATCTCAAGTGAAGACTATGTTAATTTTATAGATTTTTTCATGTTTTTCCCCCTGTGGTTTTTAATGAATTGTTACCCATTTATTGGGCATCATCAAGCCTTAGGTTGGATATAATAATATGTATGGAGTCTCCTGATTTCTTCCTTGTAACCATGTTATAGAAGAGATACTAAAATCCCAATTTTAAGTAACTAGGGTGATGTCACTAACTAATAAATGGTGAATCTGAGGGCTGAATCCAGGCTATCTTCAATTGTCCTTTTAATAATTTTATGACATTCTCTATTAGGTTTAAAATTACTTTTTATTTCTATTTCAATATTTTTAAAAGAAATTCTATAAAGAGATAGCTATATTTAATTTGGTGGGTTAATACACGATTAAATATACAATTAAACCTCAGCCCAACACATTCCTAAAGAAAGTATTTATAGTAACATGTATTATATAATTGTTGCTATTTACAGTCATTATTTTGTATTATTTGAAAATGAATTTCCTACTTCATTTAAGCATATTCAAGGCACTTGACGGGATGAGCACTGGGTGTTATACTTTATGTTGGCAAATCGAACTCCAATAAAAAAAAAATACCAAAAAAAAAGCATATTCAAGATGACAAATTCTTTTTATTTTCTGAAATCCTGAAATTAAAGCATTTATCCTGTTTAAGATATAACAAAATAAAGGATCTGAGTTGTATAGCAGAATGCACAGATACAACCTCTCTTCCTCCCCAAGGCTAAGAATAGATGGGAGCCCATCACCTTTTCTTTGGGATCTGGTGCCTCCACTAATTTTTTTCTGAATCTGGTACTTTCTATCTCATATTCCCATCGGGGTCCTAGATCATAATCTACAAATATCCTCAAGTTTACTTCAACATAAAATATTTCTTTAAATTCACATCTCCCTTGGGTAGCCTGGGCGGCTCTGCAGTTTAGCACCACCTTCTGCCCAGGGCATGATCCTGGAGACCCAGGATCAAGTCCCACATCAGGCTCCCTGCATGGAGCCTGCCTCTCCCTCTGCCTGTGTCTCTCCGTCTCTCTGTCTCCTCTCTGTTTCTTCATGAATAAATAAATAAAATCATTTTATAAATAAATAAATAAATAAATTCACATCTCTCCACCTGTTCCTTTCTCTTTCTCTTTTCTCTCCTAAGGAAGAGTCATTAAGACTAGTCTTTATCTCAGCTCCAACTCATTCCTTAATCCATCACAATTTGACATCTCTCCCTGACAATCTATTGAAACTACTCTTGTAAGGTCGACAACAACTAATGGCCAAATCCAGTGACCTACGCCTAGGCTTCATCCCGCATGTCCTTTCTGCAAGATAAGACACTCCTGACTGATTCTGCATCTTTCTTAAACTCCTTCCCTTTACCCTTCAGATTATCACATTCCCATGATTCATTCTCCCTTCCCTCTGCCTATTCTTCTCCCTCTCCTTCTCTCTTGTATATTCATCTCCCACTCCCATTCTCATTCTCCCTCATATCTTCACTCTCATTCCTTGTGCTTCTCGGTCTCCTTTCCTGGTCCCTTTTCTGCCCAAAACTTTAGATGTTGTTCTTCTTTAGGATTCACCTTTAACCTTCTTTCTATATAATTTGTTTTTGTTAGGTCATCTAATCTCTGTCCACAGCTTCCCACATCAAACCTCCATGTGGAGAGTGAGCTTCACAACCAAACTTCCTCAACCAACTCACATGGCATGCTATCTGCTGGATATCTTCTGCTATCATTATCTACAAAAATGAACTCCTTGTTTCTTTCAATGATGTCAATCCCAACTTGTTCTTTCCTCTGTATTTCTTTCAATGGTATCAACATCTGTAATCTCACCCTTTATAAATCTTGAATCATATCCTTCCTCTACAGTTGGTAAGATTGGACTGAGAAAAGTCTCTGGAATTGGCCTTTCTTCTCCACTTCCATGGCCCCTGTCGTCATTTAGAATTTTCTGCCCAACATGGTAGCCACTAGATCCTGGGCTATTTAAATTTAGGATAATTAAATTTAAATAAAATTTAAAATTCAGATCTTCATTCATCCTAGCCACATTTCAGCTGCTCAGTAGCACGCATAGCTTGGGGCTACCATATTGGACAGGGTGGAGAATAAAAAACATTTCCTTTATCATAGAAAGTTCTGTTGGAGAGTACTGATTTGGAGCCATCCTATTACCCCTACAGAAGACAGCATATTCTGAATCGGTCTCTCTGGCATTACTTCACCCTCTCCCAACCTATTGTCACATTGCTGCCAGAGCTAATTTTTGAAAAAAAAAAAAAAAAGCTTCCCAAATGAATCCCATTTGATTAAAATTCCTCTCTGATATTTCTTCACACAGAAAATAAAATTCCTAGGCCTTAGCAGGGGATATACAGTCCTTCACAATGGAGCACAGACACCTCCCCAGAGCTATCTCCCACAGCAAGATCTTTAACAGTCGTTAAATTATGTGAAAGTATGTGCGGGCTAATCATACTAATCTTCCCATTCTTTGGTATGTTGATAAAGCTCATACTAAAAGAAAAAGAGAAAATGCATTAAAGTAACAAAGTGAACATGATCTTTTTTTTTTTTTTTTTTGTGAACTTGATCTTTAACACTCTGCTCAGCTGTTTGACCTTGGAATAGTTAACTTTCTGTCCTCGCTTTACTCATCGATAAAATCTGTGATAATATTACCTCATATAGAAATGATGTAAAGATTAAACGAATTAGACAAGTTTCTGACTTCTAATAAGCTCTAAAGGTTATTAAACTGCTACTGCTGAAGCTTGTTCCAAGCACTTAAATCTATGAGTGATTCAAATCATTTTCTGTGAGAGCTAATACATTGTCACGATCAACGATTTACATCTTAGTTCAATCTTCTTTTCAAATAAAGTCAGTGATGGTTTAGTAAGAAAGAGACTGATCATTTTTGATGACAGTAGAGATGCAAAGAGTCCTGAACTTTGGGCTTCCCATGAGACACAGGCCTTGGAAATGCCACTTCTAGATGCCAGGAGACTCTGCCAGGTAATAAGAAGAAGGTACACTGAGAGAAAAGTAAGAAAACCAAGGAATCTTTATACACAGTTTTGACTAGAGCCCATTTTCCCTCCTGTGCAGGATGGAGGAGCTGACATACAGAATCCCCATGCATTTCCATAGAACTAATTGTTGCATTCACCTATCACATATTATGTGTGAATATGCTACTGTCACTGCTAAACTCAGTAACAGTGTTTAAACAGATATTAAATTTATATTTTTGCAAGACTTTTTTTTTTTTACCATCTGTGGTAACTTATACATCATTTTGTTTATAAATGATTTAATGTAGAAACCGACTCCTGAGAGGTGATTGGAGGTGGGGGAGGGATCAACTATTACCTTTTAACACTTTCAACAGCCAAGAAGGAAATATTTTCATGTATTCCAATACAGTACATACTATAAATCAGTAACCAATTATTACAATAAAGGCAAATGTTAATCATCTTTTGTTTTCAGTTTTAAGGAAGCAGAGTAAATTTACATTTCATTAAAGAAATTCCATTATTTCATTGTAATATCATCTAATTTTTTCTTAGATTAAAACTTAGATTTAATGTTTCACAGTAACTTATTATCTAAAATGTTATAAAATAAAATATTATTGGTATTATAATCACTTCCAAACAAAATAATAAGATCCTCTTAAAACTAATTCCTAAACTAAGCTTTGTCATAATCTGTGACTACTTAGCTTTTGTACTTTAAAAAAAAAACTGTATGAATTTCATGTAGTTATCATACTAATATAGAAATAAGTTTTAAAAATATGTCTCATCATTACAATTAAAGGAAAGTAAAAAAAAAACAATTAGTGACTTCCTAGGATTAATAAAGTGAACAGATGAAGAATAGGACAAAATCATGCAAAATATTATGAAAAGCAAAAGATTTTCTCTTAAAACCAACCATGTACTTTTTAAAAAGTCTAAATTTTGGCCATTTATATAGACTAAAATTAGAGACAAAAATAAGGCTGGAGCTCCTCTAATCTAATACTTTATCAGTCAGGCTCAGAAAGACGATCATTCAGTTTCTGCAGTCATATTATCAGCCCGTTACCAAACAGAAGTATGATGACTCAGTTCTACCTAAAATAAAGAATAGTCACAGCCAAAGCGCCCTCCTTAAACATTCAAGACTCTGGTCTTCTGAATCCACCTCCTTCTCTCCGCGTTCTCTTTGGTCATATCCCTTAAAACTTTCATCCAGTTGGTTCACTTTTCATCTACTTCCTCATCCTAGTTACTATATATTTGCTCCCTGCCCTCTGGCTATGTTCTGTTGCTTCTACAACTTTTCAAAAATATCTGAGTTCCATTCTCATCAGTTGAGCAAATGAGATTATTATGTATTATAGAAGCACAGGAACTAGAAGGTCCTTGCATTGGAGCTGTCACTGTCAAATAGAACAGTGGTTCTCAACCTTTGCCACACACGAGAGTCACCAGGGAAACTGGAGATCCCAAGCCAATAACACAAGCCAAACCAATGAAATTCCTTAGAATCTCTTTTGGGACTAAGAGTTTCTTCAAAGAGTCGCCCAGGATATGCCAATGTGACCCCATGGACCATTGATCTAGACTAAATGTTTACTGATATTGAAGAAACATCTTGCAGTATAAATCAATATAAAATAAATGACAAAAAATGTTTGGGGCTGAATTAATGTGTTTTTGATATAGAAGATGAGATGAAGATTTAAACAGGCAACTAAGAATTGAAATTAAGCAATAGGTCAGATAATTCAAACCAAAATGTTTTCTTCTTTGAAATAGCTATCTGTATATTTGTTCTTGCATATTCAATCTAGCAAGAAAATATATCTTAATGTATTATGATCTATATATGGGGGAGCCTGAGAGTCAAAGTGTTGTTTGATCTCCTTTCCTTCATATTTTAATTCACCTTGCATATGCAGACATCATCTTCATCTAATTAAAGTGATTAAACGAGTGTAAAACAGCAATTATTGAAACTTTGTGGTTATGCCCTATATAGCTGTCAATTTGACCCAGTTATCAGTTCAAAGTAAAAATATTCATTCTTTAGTCTATAAAACAACATTAAGATAAAATTTGGGTTGTTTCCTTATAAAAATAAAACACACACACAAAAAAAAAAACACAGATCATAAATCAGTAGTTGTATGTGGAGCAAAAATATAATAAAAAATCTGGGTCATAAAAATGATTATGGTAGTGGCTTTGACCTTATAAATGGCCTTATTAATGGTTAAAGTGATCATCTGCATGGTTAGGCTATTTGATTTTACAGATTTGAAAATAATAAAGTGGTTAAATATAAAAGAGTTGTATTTGTAGATGTATTCTACACTTTTGAACAGTGTCATAATACATACAATAGCACTTAACAGCAAAATAATATTTTAGTGGAAAGAATTGTTAAATATTTGATTTTCTTTTTAAAAAACTATTTTTTAAGAATCTATAGTGCATGACACCAAAATAAATAAGAACTTAAGAAATGCCTTTTTTCCAAACTGCACATTATGTAACCTAAATTCCGTTACCAAACTGGTTACTGTTTGTGAGTGGTTCTTGCAAACAATGCAGAAAGCTTCAGGTATCACAACTGTCATATATGCTTAACCCTGGCAGGGTTACCTTTTTGGTCAGTGATTGTTAAATAAAAATAGGCAATAAAATCTGCTTTAATATGAGATTATAGAAATAAAAATATGAGAATGCTTATATTCGTGAGAGTATAAAGATTAGACTAAGTGCTGACAGAACTAAAATACAGAGGATTTAATGATTTATGTTAGAATCTAATCTCAAACCTGTTTTCACTGACCATCTGTATTAAGGTATACTAAGTAAATAAAGTTAGCAGTAACAAAAGTTCACCTGTTCACCCAAGAAACTTATATTTCCTAAGTATCACAAGTTTTTATAATATACATCTTCAAGAACACTTAGGGGCTAAAGAATGGCATATTTAACAGAAGATTTTTATTTAGATAAAAAATTTCAGCAAATTAAAAACATGCATATGTAATTTTGTAACTTAGAATATTGTATTTTTTAATACCACCACCCAACTTGAAGGTTTTTACAGATTTGTTAGGTTCTTCTTAAAGAAGAATATCAAAAACATTATTTTGAACAACACTACAAACTACAGAGAAAAATTACTGTCATAATTTTTGCTACCTGATTTATTTAGTACAGCAGTTTGAATGCTATAATATAAATGATATATGCAATGGGTTTTGTTCTTTATTTTTTTATAAATTACTTCCTAGACAAATGTGTGTATTTCCTTCAAAAAAAATAAACCAGTTATTTTTTAGAATATTAGGAAATATTCTTGGATACCAATTTTTTCTATTATATGCTGCAATACAAACGCTTGCTAATGTAAATGTAAGCTGTATTTTATCTTTAATTACTTTGGACTCAATCAAGACATTATGATTGTATTAGATCAACATTAAGGGTTTGTTTTTGTTTGGTTTTTTTGTTGTTGTTGTTTTGTTTTGTTTTGTTTTGTTTTTTGCATAATGGGCCAAAAAGCTTTTCAAGAAAGTTAAATAAAAATTAAATTTGATCTATTCTAATTTTATACATATACGCCATGTGTCATTTATCTTAATGAAGTGAAGATTATAAAACTATAAGGTAATAATACATGCCCTAAGTTTTAAAACTTAGAAATCACTGCTTTAGTCATTTGATTATATATGGGTATGATAAAGTTAATATATTTCTCCTAGAATATGAATTATAACAATTTGTATAGCTAATATGACTAAATATATTCTACCTTTAGTTCTAAAATATGTTTATAGAGTATCAAAATTGCATCTTTTTCATGAATATATTACCAATGCAAGAAATATAATGCATTTACTTTTAATGTAACCTAGGACTTTGCAGCTACCATAAAACATGGAAGATTTTGCGTAGAATGTATATTTTGACAAGGTCCCTGATGATAATCTTCTTTTAATAAATGTAAGTATGTTTGAAATAACTGTATTTAGAAAGAACTCAGACACATCCTTAAAATGTGTACAAGTAGCATTTTTAGCCATGTAGTATAATTTGTATGTGGATATGTTTGTGACTTTTGGAGAATCATAAAGACATCATACATTAAACTAAGGAACCAAATTCTCAACTTATGAGTTATTAGCCAAAAACACTGACACCTTAAATTTGAAACTGTAATTTTTGAAAACAGTTATTATGGAATAAATGTCAAATTGACAAATCAGCCAAAATCACACAACCAAGAAATGGCTTACAAGACATCATGGGTAATAAATTCTGTGTTATGGCAATGAAAAATTCAAATGTCTGTATTTATTTTTTTTAATGTCTGTATTTAATTTTCTATGTGAGGAAGAAATCTTGCTAAAAAGGATTTAATATTTTTATAATATGCCTTTGTGTGTACAGGTGATGATGATTCTTTTATAAAGAAACACAATACAGAAGTAGCTTATAATATGATAAATTAGTTTAACCTACACTCTACCTTACAGCTATGATAATATAAATATCAAGTTGAGATTTATTTCAGGTCAAGGTGAAAAGAAACATTAATATATATTTAAAATCTGGGCATTTGAACAAAGATATATTAGACATGTTTATTTGAAAATATGGTGCAGTCTATTGGCAATGGAGACTATCTTTTAAATACTGAATCTATACAAATTGGAATTACTAGAAATTTCTATAAAAGTTTGCATTCAGAGAAGCAAGCAAATTCATATTATTACAAGGTGCCATTTTTAAACATAACTATACTGAAGCCCTTGTATCCTTTTTTATTAGTAGTGGAATTAATGTCCTTATCTTTACAATTCTGATGCAACATATCTTGTCAACATAAACAACTATGCAATAAACATTAGTCATTAACTTCTGCCATTAAGAATAACTTTGATCTCCAGGCATGAGTTACTGTGGTATGGTTAAGAAAAATAGGTAGAAAGTTTAAGATCCATTTATCTAGTGAAGTAGCATTCCAAATTAATGTTGTAAACTCAATATTACTATGCGCAAAGAAGATATGTTTCTGGTCTTTTAAAGGATGTTGACAAAGCAAGTTTAGTTTGAGTTTAGCTTAATTGTCAAAAGCACAAGTGATCAAACCAAAGTAAAATACAGCTCTTGAACTATGTTCATTTTAAACAGGTATCTTTTAGCACAGTTCTCTCATCAAAGTATCTCAAACCTTTGATCCATATTGCCCTTCATTACATTTCCCCAATACAAAGTGAGGCAGAAGAGAGACAGTTGTCCTGTTCCTGTGTGGGGGAGTAGTGAAGAGAAAGGAAGAGAATGTGGTGTATTATTTCTTTTGAAAAGCAATACTATTTTATTGTGTTGTTTAAGAAATTACTCTTGGAATGAAACATAAAGGCTTACTGAGTCCCTGTCATCATTTCTTTCCTACTAAAAGGTCACTGCAGTATCTTCATCTTCAACAGATCTCAGGCAAATCTCATTTCAGCACCATGGACAGGAACACTCCTATTAGCACATGCACCCAGGATTACATTGACGTTTCTTGAGAAACTTGGATTCTCTTTTCCTTTGTCAATCAGCAAGGATTATACCCTTTATTGTATTCAGCAGGAAGAGGTTGAATATAATACACATTATTAAAGAGTTCGGTATATTTCATTCACAGCATCTAGCGCTTGCCATTCAGCCTTTCTGAAGAGCATCCTGAAAACTAAAGCTAATTACATAAGATGTCTGATAAATAAGCTAACACTCATCTTCGATCACCAGATACTTCATTAAAACTTTCTACTTGTAGTGAGTCTCCGATCAATTATTACACAAATGTCTAAGAGAACACCAGGAACTTCTGGTGAATAAATATGCTTAGGTAGGCCTCCACACTTTGCAAACAACCAGAACTGCCCCTGTAAAAACAGGTAAAACGCTTTTTCATCTTCCTGCATAAACAACTACAAACACTTTCTATTGTCCTTCTGGTCAACCAATTTAATAATGTCACTATCAGAGAAATCATGTGTACAGGTCCATAAGCCAAACCATACACGCCTGTCGCTGGGTCTGGTTTTATCTGGGGTCATCAGTATGCAGTCCCATGTCTGTCTTCCTAGCAAGCTGCATCCAAATTCCATTTTTTTTTTTTAAAGGGAACAGAGTTTGAACCAATTGCATAGCTGTAAGAGATAGTTAAGCAACAGCTTTATGAGCTCAGAACACCAGGGTCTTCCCTGAGCTTCCAAGGATTCCCAGAAGAAGGCACCAGTCCACAAGCGATCCTCGAGGCATTCCCAACTCAAGCAGCAAGTCAGGCCCTTATAACCACAAAAACAACTGAAGTAACAAAACCAGCGTCAAAAAAAAAAAAAAAAAAAAAAAAATTTTTTTTTTTTTTAAACTCCAGAAGACATCTTGGCCAAAACGCACACAAGACAGCAAGACAGAAAAACGCAAGATGGGAGAGGGGAGAGAATCCACTGTTCCTACCTTACAGTCCTCAGGACACGATTTCACCGAGTACTCCTCCGACTGTAAATATTTATGGAGCACACTCTCAAACTCTTCGTATTTCTCCTGAGCGTGGTGGTCGTAGTCTTGGTAAGCCTCGACGCACTGCCTGCAAGTGGTCATCTCGCCGCCCTCCTTGAGCACCACATCCAGACTACAGTTCAAAGTGTTGGGACTGGACAACCCCGAGAACAACTCCCAAAGTGTGTAGGAATTACAAAACGAAAGGTAAAAATCCGACAAGTTCCAGAGCGGAGTTGGATGCGTCCCCCTCACCTGCTGCTCCTCCCCCGCGGCCGCCACCCCCCGACTCCAGTTCCTGGCGCACACAGCGTCCGCGCTCTCCACCGTGAAGCACTGGCCGGAGGAGGCGCCCTGGGGGTAACAAGTCTCCAGGCGCCACACGGGCTTGGCAGAGTTTCCTAGAAAAAGAGCCTTGCTCCGGTTGTTTTTGCCTCGGTTGCCCTTGCCGCCGCCGCCGTCTCCCGGGGAGGGGGGCAGGGTGGGGGACGAGGAGGCGGAGAGGAGTCTGTGTGCCTGGGCGGCGGGCGAGGACTCCCCCATGCTCGCCAGGAGCGCGGGCCAGGAGGGCTCCTGCTGCCGCTGCCGCCGCTGCTGCTGTCGCTGCTGCTGTCGCTGCTGCTGCTGCTGCTGCTGCTGCTGCTGCTCCTTGTCCCGGGTCCGGGTCAGCTTGGCCTCGGCGCAGAACCACAAGTGATCAGAGAGCAGGACTGTGAAAAACAAGAGAGATGCCAGAGACAGTCGCCATTTCTGAGCCCTCTCTGAATCGATGAACGGTTTCTCGTTCTCCCGGGGTGCTGCCAACCAGATTTTTAAGCCGTCGTCATACTGCCGACACATCCAAGCACCCCTGGTCATATTTTGGGAACGCACAGCCCTGGCCGACTCCACCGTGAGGGCTCCTGTGCCGCTGTCACCACAATATGCATTGACTTAAAGGGTTTAATTTCCTTATCCCCTCCTCCCGGTTCGTGTTCTCTCTCTCTCTCTCTCTCTCTCTCTCTCTCTCTCTCTCTCCCTCTGGTCTCTCTCTTTTTGCCTACATAAATATTACCAGCTTTGGAGGAAGATCTGACTTGCTCCCGACCTAGTCATAAGCCGACCCCATCCTCTGTAGAGTAGAAAACAATAATGGAGAGAGAGAGAGAGAGAGAGAGAGAGAGAGAGGAGGAGGAGAGGCAGCCGGAGGAGGCTGGGGCTGGTGGCCGGTGGTGAGCTGAGTGCAGGAGGTGATGCTGGTGGAGGTGGCGGGGTGGCTGGCGCTGCTCCTCTCACCCAGGCATGGTCACAGCGCGGGTCCCCATGGCCCTGCTGAGCACAGCCCGCTCTCCCCTGCCAGGGGCATGCCGCGTCTCCGCTGCCCACTGACGGCGACCGGAGCGCCTCCCCAGCTCCTCTCCTCCTCCTCCTCCTCCTCTTCCTCCTCCTTCCTTTCCTTCTCCTTGCTCTCTCCTCCGCCTGCTCCTACTTCTCGCTTGCGCTCCCCGAGTCCGGAGCCTGGGCAGCCGCCGCCGGCAGGGCTCTCCCTCCCCCCCACCCCCCACCCCGCGCTCCAGCCGCCGCCGCCGCCGCCGCCGCCGCCGCCGCCGCTGCCGCAGGTCTGCCCGCGGGCGCCGCCGCCGCCGGGCTCCGACTGCTGACGCCGCCTCCCCCGGACCTCGGGGCCGAATCGCCTGGGCTGGGCCTCCCGAGAGCCACAGTCATCTTCAGTCCCCGGCTAAGTTGCCGCCATCTTCGTCCTGGAGAAACACTTTTTTGGGGGGAGCACTGGCTTTTGCGTCATCTCCTCCCGCGCCGAAACCTCTCCATCCTGGCGCAGTGGCACCGGGCTGGGCCCCGGCGCAGCGGGCGAGGACGCACGCGGGCCGCCGCGGAGGGGGCGGCTGTGCCCGCGGGCCCCGCCTGGGCTTCTGCGCGCCCGGCGCCCGCCCCACCTTTCGGTTTTCCTCTTTTCTGTTGCCACTGGTCAAAGTCAGCGTGCGGCCCGCACGGCCGAGGATGCTGGCTAATGCCTACAGCATCTCCGGCTCCCACTCTGCCTCCGGAGAAAGTCCGAGCTGCGGGAGGGCGGTTCGAGGTTTCCAGCGGGGCGAGGGGCTGTGCTGCCTTCTGGCAACTAGGCAATGATGGACTTCGCGGGAAAGGACGGGGGAGGGGGAGTAGACGCGAACTGGCTAGGGAGGTCCCTGCGTGTGCCTAGGGACCCCCAGAGAACTGCAGATCGACAGCTCCCAGTGTGTCCAATTATTTTGTCAAATGATTTCGGCGTTTGGAAGAGAGGGTGTGCGCGCAGTGTGCATCTCCATCTACAGTTGTGGCTGTATGTATTACAGCGACACAGTTCACATCCCAAAGTAATAGGAGATTGGGAGCAACCTCACATTCTTAGGGGAAAACCGTTAAGAAGACCTCGGCCGTGGGGCGGGGGGCAGGGGGGTGTCACAGCCTTGCTCTCTGCTCCGGGCTCGACGTCTTGACCGCGGAGTATTCTTCCTCCCATCTGGAGCATCCCAACCTCCCGTGACCCCCACTCCGACGGCCTGCACCCCAGCCCCCACTGAGTGGGGCTGTGCTGCCGCTAGGACTTCCGCAGAGCGGGCTACCGGGGTGCCCAGGAGGCAGCCGCTGCAGTCCGAGCCTCTGGTGCCCCTTAGCGTCGGCTCTCGGAGTTCCGAGAACGGAAAGCAGCAGACGCGCTGGGGAAATCGGGGGTCCCCTCGATCTCCTCGCGCAGAGCGATGCTGTGGGCAAAGGTCTCGTTTTACCCGAGGACCCTGCCCGCTGCCCCCCTCACTCCCACCCGAGCTGCGGGAGCAGGAGGCTGCGCCGAAGCCAGCTCCCCGGTGCGCGCACCCCGAGCACAGCGCTGTCGGGCTCTCTCTAGCTGTCGCTTTGGGCAGCGGTTTGCTCCACCCCGGCCACTCACTCTGTCAGTCTCCCTCCTCTGCTTTCTAATGACCCAAATACTCTGTCCGGTGCACATTCACGTGGGCAATACTAGGGTGCCATTGTTCTAAGTAAATATCCTAGGGAACCAAAAGGATGGATCATCATCATGCGTCTTCACTTTCCTTCCAGAGGCGCTGTGAGCGTTGAGACACGAGAACAGGGTAGGGTATCTCTTAAAATGGCAAGGCGAAAAACATAATGGGCAGGATTATAGACATAAAGGGCAGCCAGCCCTTCCCGCAGCATCATAAGGTATATACTAAATTTTACTCATATAAATACTAAGTTCCTAAAAACTGTATGCAGTGACCATCAAAGCTTGGTGAAGTTTGAAGGCTGGTTGATCCTTAGGTGTCATGTAATGTCTTTAAAAGACCATTCGTGTGAGTATATCATTCTGGCACTTGGATCTCAACATGCTAATTTTTTTAACTACATATAAGATCTAGAAACTGATATATGTCCTATGGCAAGTTTATCCTTACCTCAGAAGATCTTTTAATACGCAAAAATTGAAGTTCTGTTGAACATTAAACGTGAAATAAAACTTCTTTTTTTTTTTTTTTTCCTGAGCTCTGTATCTGAACCCAGCTTAAGCTGAGGGGATAGTCTTTTAATTCTTCTCTTTCAATAGTTTAAATATCTTGACATTGAATAAAATATTCTTTTGTCAACCAGTTATGTAGATAAGGATATCCTTTGGAAAAAATCCTTTAAAATTTTAGAGAGCATTCTTCTACCCTCTTATCATGATTACTCTTTTCTTAAATGTAAAGCTTCAACCCTTTTAAGCCCAATCAGATTTAAGTACAACATAAAGTCTGCTTTTGGACATGAGTTTAGGGTCTGGCATTTTCTACTGTATAAATAATATATGTGGAGATAATATCAGAGGTCTGCATTTCTGTTATTCAATAAAAGATTTTGCAGAACATGAAAGTGAACATATCTAAATCCTGAGATGATTCCCTCTCCTTTTTGTTTTGAACCAGTTGGCCCTTTGTGACAAAATACAGATGAAATGCAATCTGAGGCCTTTCTTTTTTTTTTTTTTTTTTTTATTTATGATAGTCACAGAGAGAGAGAGAGAGGCAGAGACACAGGCGGAGGGAGATGCAGGCTCCATGCACCGGGAGCCCGATGTGGGATTCGATCCCGGGTCTCCAGGATCGCGCCCTGGGCCAAAGGCAGGCGCCAAACCGCTGCGCCACCCAGGGATCCCAGGCCTTTCTTTTTGTAGACTCCAAGTGAGGAGTTTTTAAAAATTGTAGATAATGTTAAAAGGAATTTTTCTTGATTATCTCTGTTATCTATCTTTATCTCTAGCTCTACATTTAGCAATTTAAAACCTGGGTGGCAGGATTTAATTTCATTGCTGCCTCATATCTACCCTTTCATTTTTCTTCACTTTGTTTCTTCCTAATTTGACCGGTTTATATTTCTCTTGATCTCTCCTGTACAAGATAGAAAGCTCAGAAAATGCTTAGCTAGGGAAGCGCACAGGGTCCCTGAGCTAAAAAGCTCACACAGAAAGCTCACAGACAGACCAGACCGAGTTTCAAAACACAAATAGGATCTGAGGGCAACTGGCTTTTTCACATAAAAATGGAAAAATCTATCAGAGCCTTTCTGCTACCCTACAAAAAAAGGTGAGCAAAGTGGCTGTTGTAAGGGATCCAAGGCTGAAATTCCTAAACAGACAGCAACTCCCCAGCTGTGCAGCACCCCACCACTGCCCAACCCAGTGTCCTGCACACCCCATGTGCCTCCAATCCTGGCACTTTCAACTCAGGTCACACATACTCTTATTCACAGTGATTAAAAGCATGTTGGTTGACTATGAAAAGACCTTCTTAAGTTCCTCTTCCAAGAAAAAAAGGGCAAAAGTTGTGCTAAAATGAACTATCCTATTTATTCTTAAAATACATATTTTGTCTTTCTTCTCCCAAGTCCAGTAGGCTATAATTTTGTACTAACTTCCTTTCCCAACCCAACCACTCCATATTTATTTTCAGCTTCAAATTTCATGTATAAGCCTGGAGCTGGGCTCTGGTGAGTGCTCCTGTTATTGACAGACAGACTCATAACAACTCCTAAGGGAGGTATTTTAAAGCTAAGGACCAACACAGCTACTGAGATCAAACTATTTACAATTATTCCACACAGTGTGCCTCAGCCTCATTTCTACGGACATTTAGGGCAAAAATTCTTTGTTGGGGAGGGGGGGAACCTGTCCTATATTTTGTACAAGGTTCACCAGGCTCCATGGCCTCTACTCATGAAACACCAGTAGCACACCCATCTCTCCCCAGTTCTGGCAACTAAAAATGTCTGCAAGCATTGCCAAATGCTTGGGAGCAAAATCGCCCCTATCGAGAACCACTGCTCTAGAAACACACCAAAGTCATAGTTACTTAATTCATATCTATATGGGTGAAGCTCTGGCATCAGAGATAAAGCTGTAACTTTTACTTTATATTTAAGGAATTTATAATCTCAAAACTCCTCACCTAGAACCATCACCTCATCATACATCTCATTACAGAATTTTTTCAAGAGACTAGAAAACTCTCTAGAAACTCCCTTAACCTCGCTGCTCAATACAAAGTTAAGGGGTAATTGACAATTATCACTTAAATCTGATTAGTGTCAGAATTTCTCTTCATAATTCAGATGAAAATATTGTTTGTTAATCATATTATTTATTAATCAGGCAACTGTCTGTTCTTTATATGTGGATTCTCAGCCACAATATATCATAAACTAAATATATGTGTATTCATAGATATAGTTATTATTGTGCAGCTACTGTGTGCACATTATAAATAATTACAACAAACAACCAATTTTAGAGGTCATAAGTAATTCCAACACTCATATACAGTCATTATTTCTATTTTGTAGTATCTAACATTTACTTTATATTATAAATCCCATTTTAGGATATTTACTAAACCAGATTTTTGAAGAATGAAGTAGGAAGCATCATAGCATACATATCCACATTTATTAGATAATAACACAAATTTCCCTTCAGTATTGCATTGTTCATTTTAATCAGAGACACACAAATTCTAATGGTCTCAGAATATTAGCCTCACTCTCTTTTCTCTAAGTGTGTGATTGAATCAGAAAGAGGACTAAGAATGAGAAAATTCTAAAAATGTACAATATATAAAATTAAAGGACCATTACTCTCAAACAAGGGGAAGAAGCAAAACCAGGCACTGTTGTTTTTAGCTTGTTGTTATTCATATCTAGTCAAATTATGTCTCACAAAATATTTCAATGATGCTTAGTAAAAGTCTGATATATTGCATTAAAATAACAGAGGCTATGAAGCCTGCTCTTTTATCTGATTTTTTTTTTTATAATTCAGACAGTAATACTCTCTTTCTACAACAGATTATAGTCAATTCTTTGTAAGAACAAACAATTCTTTGTAATCTCGACCTTGCCTTCTTGTAATAGTTCCCACGAATTAAGATGCTTTAAAATAAGACAGCTTCAAGGGTGTATGCCCTCTGAAAGTAAAACATTCACAACCAATCCCACCTCTGTTTGCTGTACGTTGGTTCTCTGTGGGGGAACAAAGAGGATAGACCCTGTCTGACCCCATGAAGCTTAGTCAGGGAGTAGAGAAAATGACTAGTCCAGCAACCATAATACAATGGGGAACGCTCAAGGATTACCAACTAGGCAGACTTCACAGGAGGGGTGAACTCCAATCTGATTTCGAGAAGGATCAGGATAGGAAAGTATCAAGGGGGTTAAATGACATTAGGAAGGATACTTGAAGAAGATCCCCAATGTTCAAGAACTCTGGTGCTCGAAGGAGCGCAGGGGAGAATTTATGGGTGAGTGGGCTCTGCTAGAGTATGGAAGTATGTGGGGAAGTGGAAAGGAAGATATTAGAGAGAAGGGATGGAGCTCCATCATGAATGACACTGTACAATAAGCAAAGGAAATTGGCCTTTCTGAATGTGGTTGGAACTCATTGAGGAAAAGTAGATAATGATTTGAAAGTTTGCTATCATTAACATCACTGTTCACTAAAATCAAAATGAGAAATATGTTCGGAGAAGGTGTTAACCAGATTAGTAAATGTTGGTTCTTGTTACTTATCAGCCCAAATGTAGCACAGTAAAAAGGAAGAGCAAATAGCTTGGCTGGAATGTAGGCTTCATTTATCAGAAAAAGCAGGCTGTGGAGTCTAGAAACTCCTACGTGGGTTTCACCTAAGAGTGTGACTAATGGCACAGAGTAGTTTAATAGCACAGGCACATTTCAGAAGGTTGCTGAATAGTACACAGTTGCAAATACATTATATTGAGGGATCTGGCAACAGGATGTGCCTTTTACAAAAGAGCACTGCAGAAATGATCTACATATATATCACAGCTCCTTTTGCTCTGTTTAGAGTATCATCTATGCTTCTGTCTTTCGAAGAGTTCAGAGTTGTTACAATATTTGATTAGACTTATTTTCATGGAAATTTGTATTTTATTCCTATTTAAATGGCTAGATTTGTTATGCATTGGAAGGGAGACAGTTTTCTTACTCTGTTTTTATATTATAAAACATATAAAATAATACATTTGTCATCTTCTCAAACATTTGCCCCAATTCCTTAGAGTTAACATCTGCCAAATAATTTTATCATAGAGAGTAAAATCTAACATCTTCTTTTCTAGTGAGAACCACTACTTGAATATTCCCACTCCAAAAACCAAATATATAACAACCCTGAGATGCTTTCTCTTTTCATTTTGAATGTCTTCTGGATGCGCAGAAATAGGCTCATCCTCTTTGATTTTATTATACATTATTTATGTTCCACATATAAGTGAAAATAAATTACATCCTTAAATACCTATTGATCTAGAAAGGAATGTTGTGCTTTTGGAATTCATAGATAATGTGCAAATTCTTGACCAGCATATCTTTTTTTTTTAAAGCAAATTAAACTTAAACAACTAATAAAGAGTAGCCTGTTCATTTATAAAGAAAATATGATTAAACCTTAAACTTTTAGGCCAACTATAATTTACTAATACAACCTCTCTTTAAAGAAAAAGGCCGGTTCTGGTACCATCAGGTGTCTGAGGACTCTGGTTAATTAGCAACAATGGTAAATGTGCCAGAATCTTTTGATAACCTCAGATGACCTTGACTCGATTAGGTTGATTGCACAAAACTAGGACTTGCTCTCCATGTGTACACTTCAATGGGCTGCAGCTCAGTGGTTTCCAAATGCTAGTGGGCACAGCATCAAGTGAAGCCTTAGCAAACTTGGGCCCCTCCCCAGAGACCTGCTTCAGTAGCACCAGGATGAGGTCCAGGGAAACTGCATTTTTAAAAGGGTCCCTCTTGGTAACTTGGTACAGCCAATGAACTTTTCAGTCCAAGGTAAAGACCCCGTGAGATAGAGTGGCCAGTATTGGTCAAATTAGAATGCATACTCTAAACCAATATCAATATCCATCTGTTGGAGAATGTAGTGTTAAATAATATTATCTGTGATTAAGAATTAGCACATATAGAGTTACAGGCTTGCATGAGCACTTTCCATAGAATGCAAATACAGTACCTCACACTTAACATTAAAAATCTATATCATCATCATCATAGAAATTAAGCTTTTCCCAAATTCTATGCTGAGTATGTGTGTAATAAACACACACACACAGCTTTGCAAGTAAAAAAGTAACAAAGATAAAACATTTCAAGATTCACAGAGCAAGGTCCACACGGAGAAATAAACAGAAGTTACTGAGGAATATAAGATATTTGAACAGTAGGAAAAATCTGCCAGTGTCTAAATAGGAAGATGATCATTATAAAGATGGAAACTCTCTCCAAGTTAATTTACATATACCTTAAAACAAAGTAACATTATTTTTCCTGAAAGAAATCATCCCTCATAAAAGTAAAAGAAGGGGGATCCCTGGGTGGCTCAGCGGTTTAGCGCCTGTCTTTGGCCCAGGGCACAATCCTGAGGCCCCGGGATTGAGTCCCACATCGGGCTCCCAACATGGAGCCTGTCTCTCCCTCTGCCTGTGCCTCTGCCTCTCTCTCTCTATGCCTATCATAAATAAATAAAATATTTTTTAAAAAGTAAAAGAAAGAGCTACTTTATATCTGAATCCTTACAAAATCTCATATTATGGGGGACTCTCTTTTATTTCATACTTCTTTTTGGGAAGATACATTTCCCTAAAATAATATCCAGTAATGTTGGTTTTAGATGCTTATAAGATTACCCAATGAAGCTGTTAATGAAACAAAGGACATTTTTTTAAGGAAGGTAAATTTAATGATTATTTCTGGGGTAATGATTCCACAATAGCAAGTATGAGATGTCATTCTAAGTAATGATTTTTAAGATCATGGTAGAGAACAATATGATAAATGTTCATGTGGCAGCAGTTAAGAATACATTTTCAGGGATTTTTTTTTTTCTTTTAAAAGAAAAGAACAGTCTCACCATTACACAAATGGATTCTCTGGTTGGTACAAGATTTCCCAGTGACATTCCATAGAACCACCCAAGAGCTGCTTGACCATACCAGAGCTTGTTGTTCATAATCCATTTAACCAGTATATATTACGAGTCGTATCCTATTTACTTTTCTAGGAATATAAATGTGAACATGTCCTCAAGATGTCATAAATATAACTTATTGATTACTTTCCTTTTGGGTGTTTCCACAATAATGTACACAACAGTGACTCTTAACCATGTGGGAGGTGAAGGATCTCTTTGATACTCTAAGCTCTGCAGAGTCTCCCCAAAAGAGATTCTATATCCTCATGCACTAATAATCTGCCTGCAATTTTGCAGGGTTCGTATACCTCCTAAAATTCTATCATGAGTCATTCACATCAAGTGGGCAATATCTGTTGAAGACCCTCCCATCTTGATATGTACCTGTAAGCATTGCCTGTGTTTGCTTATACAATCGCACCTTCTAAAAACAAAACAACACAACAAAACCACTTTGTTGTAAGCTGCTCATGGACAGAATGTCTTTTTGCATTTACTGCAGCCCATAGAGTAGCAGCGCATACCAGTATTTTTTGAGTAAAAGTAGCTATGTGGAAAGAGTAATTCAACAGGATCTCACATATCTTCTCCTCTAAAACATGCTGCATGAAAGATGCTTATGCCTATGTGATACAACTGTACCAGAGACAGTGAGCCACATGCAGCATCAGTTAAGATTCCTTCTATAGAAAGTGATAGGGAAAAAAAAATTCCTAAACAGGCCCAAATAGAAATCACTTTATTGGCTCATGTAACTGAATAGTCCAGGGGTAAACCCTTTCTCAGGCATAGCTGTATTTTTGGGGTGAAAACTGACTTCTTTGCCAGTTTTATGGTCTAACACTCTGCTCTGACTTCTAATTTGTTGGCTCTTCTCACATGCATGGGGAAGGAGTGTGTCAGCATCTACCATCTCATTGCTTCAAAGTTCAAGACCATCAGGAATGACTGATCTTCTTCCAGTAGCTTCCACAAAAAGTCCTGACATTCCCTGTGATTGAAGAGGCTAAAGTGGTGTGATCATTCTTGATCCAATCACTGTGGCCTCACATGATCCACATCTAGAGCTGGGTGAGCTTCCACCCCAGCCATACACACTGAAGGGAAGAGTGGTTGACCTATAAGTGAACATCCAAGGCTGTTATCAGGACTAGGGTGAGTAGATGCACAAAACTCCAGGAAGGCCAAAAAGCCTGTAGTTTTGTTCCCTAACATCCACATACTCTTCTTCTCATCTATACTCCTTCAAAATACACAAATATACATAAGTTCCTCTTTCCCTTCTCCAAAAAGAGACAGCCTCCATCACTGAGGTCTGTTTTATTTGCATGTCATAAAAAGTCTACTTAGAACAAAAAGGAATATATTGGTTTGTATTACCAAAATGACCAGGGACAGAGCTGACTTCATACACATCTGTAGTCAGTCAACCATTATCAGTAAACCCAGACTCTGTTTTCTGGGCTCATCATTCCTTAGGGTCCACATTGTAACCTCTAGCTGCCCCACAGCTAAATAAAGTCCCTTTAAATTTCAAGTTTGAGATGTCTTGCTCCTGCTCATTGTGTCTTAGTCCTTGGCTCATTTTTGAGCCAATCACTGTGGTCAAGAGGATGGAATGTGTTGAAGGACTTACTACGAACCATGTGCCATATTCAGTGACTTATGGGGTGAAGTTCATTTTCAGAAATCATGTGGATCCCCCAAATAAAGTCAGAGTACATTGATGGAGAGAAAAAGTGGATACTGAGCAGAAAAAAATTATTCAAATAATATAACCTACACTCCCATCTACTTCTAATATCTGACTCTAAGCCCTGGATCTCTGACTGATATGCCATAATCTCAGGTACAGATGTGGTTTCTCAAGACCTGACAACTGCAGATGTATCAATAAATATGCCTGACCACTCACATGTAAGCAGTATTCTTGCTCACTCTCAAATATGCCCAATCAGTATGGTGGGAAGTGAACTATTTCTTGTAGTAAATGAAGATATATTTCCACTTCCATTTTTGGAAAACAAGTTCATTACAGGTAGTAAGGCTGAATATCTGTGTGGAGGCTATGATGAACGACAGTAAGTCCAACAGTCTATGTTTTTCTTTGGGAATATGTTGATTTAAAGCAAGAGTGGAGAGGCTTTAAAACTAAAATGAAAGGAGCAGCTGAGAGGCTGGAGAAGCTTTCAGGTCTCTTGTGGCTGGAAGTGAGGGTAGGGCAATGTCCACTAAAGAAGAGAGAACCTATAGGGTATCTCAAGATATCTATCAAGACAGATGGGGGCCTCAACCATCTACACACTGTATATAAAAAAAAAGACCAGTCCTCATAGGATATGAAGCCCAAATCTGAAGCAGCTCAATTCCTGATTAGACTGAGGGGCTCTGTGTCCTTTCTAATGAGCTAACATGGCACAAGAACAAATCTACTGTGAGGATCTAACATTACCCAGAGTCTCAAATTATGTCTATAATGGCTAATACCAATATTTGAAGTGTAATAAAAATAACCAATATCAGAAAATACCATGACAGAATTTCAGGAGAAAAAGCAAATTAATAAGATTAATATTAATAGTATCTAATGAAAAAGATCTGCAAGAGATACAGAAATTGGAGTACTGAGCACTGAATTTAAAGTTTGAATTTAAAGTTGTTGAAGAGATTAGGTAACATGATGAAAAATTTTATCAGAGAACTAGAAACTATGAAGTTGAATCAAACAAAAATTTTGTAACTATAATTATAAAAGTAGAAGTAATTGATGTAGATTGTAACATCTGGAACAACTACTAAATAAAAGTAAATGAATGTATTAAAAACGAGCTGGTGTTTTTTTGATCATCATGAAAATGATGGGATACTGACCATGGGATATAGACCAAAGCCAGAAATCTTGTTCAATTTATAATATTTGAATTTAGAATCTGACCCATGAATGTCCATTTCTTTACTCACAAGCATCCATGCTCAGATCTTTGAATTTCAGGTCTCTAATTTAGTCTATGCCTCAAGACAATTTGGATCACTGGCTTGAGGTCAGAAGGTGCAGATCTTCCTCTGGCCCCTGAGCTGCATTCCAGCACCATCTTGACAGGGAGGATAATGAGCTCCTTGTCTGGCAGAAATGAACAAGAGGTGCTGAGGCCAGGCCTTGGGAATCAGGATTCTCTCAGGTTCCAGGATACTTCTAAATGTCTGTCTTCTTTGCCTGTGTTTTCTCTAAATTAGCTTAGGACTGGGGATTGGCTTTTCTAACCGGGCAAGATCCCAACTATTAGACATCTATATCTTCAAGGCTAGATCCACAGGCTGAACGTAGAGTTGTCATTGTTGTCAGGCCAGTGTCAATGCTAGAGGTAATGTACAAAGAGAAGTCATTCTTAGTAAATTCGTTGTTAGTGAGAATATCAATTAAAACAACTGTTTTACAAAGCAACTTAATAGTATTGATTAAAAGTAAAAATCCTGGAGCAGCCCCAGTGGCTTAGTGGTTTAGCGCCGCCTTCAGCCCAGGGTGTGATCCTGGAGACCCTGGATCAAGTCCCATGTCAGGCTCCTTGCATGGAGCCTGCTTCTCCCTCTGCCTGTGTCTCTGCCTCTCTCTCTCTGTGTTTCTTATGAATAAGTAAATAAAAATTTTAAAAAGATAAATAAAAATAAAAATCCTCAAATTATCTAGTAATCTCTAAAATTCTATATTTAAAACTAGATTATTTCGTAAAAACAACAAAACATGTATGAGACTGAATAAAGTAAAAGTATAAATACACTGGTATATTTGTCAGCTTGGGCTATTGTAGCAAAATGCCATGGACTGGGGTCTTAAACAACAGAAATTTATTTCTCACGGTCTGGAAGTCCTAGACCAAGGTGTTGATTTGGTTTTCAGGTGAGGGCTCTCTTCTTGGCTTGCAAACAGTGGCTTTCTACTTTGTCCTCACTTGGGGAGACAGACAGGAAGCAAGTTTTCTAGTGTCTCTTGTAATCTCATCATGAGGATCCTGCCCTCAGGCCTCAATCGATCTTTAATTACTTTTCAAAGGCCCCATCTCCCAATAACTTCACATTCGGTGGTTGGGGCTTCAACATGCAAATGTTGGCATGACACATTTCAACCTATAGGAAACAATATATTGCTTTTAAGTTTATATAAAATATTTTTAAAATCACCTCAAAAAACCTTAAGAGTGGCTCTTTATGAGGCAAATGATTGATGATGGCATATTCCACAAAACTTGATGAGTAAGAATCTCAAGAGACCCCAGGAAATGTATGGATGAAATAAAACCAGCACAAATCAGTATCTGCAGGGTGGGAATAAAAGGACATGAAAGGGGGCAACCTTTGCTTGCCCCCAAAGAGGGAGTCAAGCCCTGAGTTTGGAAGCCTGGGAGGACAAAGAGCTATAGGTACAATGGGGAGCCCACCTGGCTTGCTGGCAAGTTGCTGGCAAGCACAAAAATCCAGGAGTCAGGGCTTTAAATACCGTCATGGCAGAAGGTAGCCCAAGAGCCTCAGAAGCACATGAAAGGCTCTAGATGAAAGGCTCCTCCTGGGGGATAAGTAGAAAGCTAAAGTCCAAACTGAGCAGAGAAAGAAGGCTGGGGAGAGAAGGTTCAGATGGCCCAAAGGGGAGATGTCCAGGAAAAGTAGGTCCCATAAGTACTGGGAAGCAAAATGAGAGTCTGTCCAGAGGCAGCAAAGCCCATGAGCCCTGGGGCTAGAGCATGGGGCAGGAGAGAAAAAACCATCCTGAAAAAGACCTCATTTGAGACACCAAAGTACAGCTACCTGAGACAGGTGAGGCCATATTGTGAACCCCTCAGGAAAGCAATAGAGCAGGGTGCCCACAAGCCAGCCAGGAAATGGAGAAAGTCTCCCTAGTCCAACACAGTCCCTTCATCTCTTGCAACAGAAGAACAAAAAGGAAATAGATTCTAATCCATATATAAGTTAAAAGAAGAATTACAAGGAGAGAGGTAAAAATAATCCTATTAACATTTGACAGCGAAAACACACTGAAAACATGTAGCCACAAAGTGGATGGAACTGTAGTCTAATAGTTCATAGTGATCTAGAAGAATTAATAAAACAATTAAAGCCTTGACATAACCAATCAGAAGTGGCAAGTCGCAAAGTTCAGAGATGGTGTGGCCAAATCAAACCAGTAATATATTACTGAATTATTTTGTAAACGAATTCTAAAAACGTGGTCCCCTTCTGTTCAAAATTGGCTAGAAATCTTTAATCCAAATATTCAGTGAATGGAATGCTAAGAAACTTCAACTTCTGAATAACTGGTGAACTTCAATTATTGAAAATAGACCTTGCAAGCAAGAAGACATTGAAAATCACACTGACAAAAGCAAGAGAGGAAGTGAGCATTTCAAAGAGTGAGCACTCAGATGGTGTACAGAATTTAATTCTGAACTTCTATAAGAGCGATTTGGAAGATTTTGGATTGTGAGAAGAATTTTTGATGAAATTCCTATTTTAATTAGGTAAATTTATGTTCTGACTGGGACAGAATGAAATAGAGAAGTCCTATGATTTCCGAGCATATAAATTTGGTAAAACACTCAAAAGAATCATAAATAGAATCAACTGATTTAAAGTGATTTTTTTTCCTAAAATTTTTTTTTTCAAAGAAAGATGATTTGCATAGAGACTAAAAAACAGTACCTGGAAAACATTGTGGTAAAATAATTACATATTCAATGCTTTTTAAAGACATAAGAAAATTATCCAGTTAACAGAATTTGCTGTGATCCTACCAATTAACTCAACACCTGAAAGGAGTATTTTCTCAAAAATATCTGGGTTTACACAGAAAAGTCAATCAAAGGTCTCAACAAACAAAATTATTAACCATAAATTAAAAGTTCCAAAATTTCAGCAAAATTTCCAACAAATTATACATAAGATCATGTTGGAAAAAAAACTCATTTCTGAAAAATACCAGTACAGGTTATTACAGATATAGGTAAGAAATGATTTTGTGAATATTAATCAATGCTGACAGTCAAACAAAGATTTTAAAGGTCTGTTTAATATGTATAATATTGCTGTAGACTGAAAGTTTGTGTTTTCCTCACCCCCAAATTCATATGTTGTAACCTAATCCCCGATGTGATAATACTTGGAAGTTGGGGCTCTGAAAAGGGATGAGATCAGGAGCACAGAGCCCACAGGAATGGTATGAGTGCCCTTACAAAGAGCTCAAGGGAGCTCCCTTGCCCCTCCAGTATTGGAGGACACAGTAAGAAAACAGTGGCCCATGAATCAGAAAGCCAACTCTCACCAGACTGCTGGTGCCCTGATCTTGGACAACCCAGACTTCAAAACTGTGAGAAATAAATTTCTGTTGTTTAAAAGCCAGTGAATGGTATTTCGTTATAGCAGCTGGAACAGACAAAGCGATATATACATATATATATATATATATATATATATATATATATATATATATAACATTATTTTATTTTTCAGAAATAATTTTATTTTTTAGATTTTTTAAATTTTATTTTTCATCATAAAAATTATTATTAACAATTTCCAACGCTTATTAGATCCATTCCCCACCCACAGAAATATTTTTATTTTAAAAAATCATTTTGAATAGAACTTTCTATAAGTTCACCAATATAATAAAATTGAGTTATACATAAACACTTTTAAAATTCACATAATTTTATTTTTTCATGCCTTATTTTATTCTCACAACTGTCCAGTTTGGAAAATAAATTATATCACTATCTTCATTATTAAGCTTTAATAAATAACACACTATAGTATTAGATGAATGATATCCATATAGACTAAAGGACAAAATGGAAGGTACAGAAGCAGAAAGATATCCTACATGGAAGCTTGGTGTATAAAATACTTCACCATGCAAGGCAGTGGGAAATTTTTCAATGACCATTTTGATAAATGATATCAATACACAGTTACAGGATAACTGTATTAACATGTGGTAAAAACAAAGGTTGACACTAAACTTAGCAAAATAATCAACTCCAAGTTGATTAGAATCAACTGTAAAAGGGAAAATGATAAAACTAAGAACACAGGGAAATAACTTCCTTACTTAATTAAAGACAGGAAGTAATCATTTAAGCAAGACACAAGAAATGCTATCCATAATTTATATCATTTAGGCATCAATGAATTAGTACCATAATACATAAAAACTACCTAGATCTGTTGAAAGAGAGAAACTGGCACATATACATGAAGACATAAAATCTAACACAATTGTGCAAAAGAATAAAGAAGAACTTCAGAAAAAAAGGACATTCACATGGTTAATAAACATATGATGACGTTGCTTAACTTCATCAATCAGAGAGCTACCAAGGACAATAACAATTTGAAACAATTATATATCAACAGATTGACAAATCTGTTAAAAAAAATCAATTTTTTTTTTAATCTGACAATACTGAGTCGTGAAGATTTAAAGCAACAAGAACTCTCATACATTTCTGGTAGCAGGTGTACACTGATGCACATATTTTGGATAACAGTTTGACCCCATTTTCTAAGTGTAAAAACATGCACACCCTGTGACCCAGAAGCTCTGTTCTAGGTATATGTTCTAGCGAAATGTACGCTCTTCATTTGAATATATGTATGTGATCGCCACATTGCTTTTGTAGTCTCCTCAGGCTGGAAACAACCCAGAAAAGGTTCCATCAACACTATAGTATGGGTAAGTAAAGTGTTATCTATTCATAAATTGGAATATAGGGCGGTCCGCGTGGCTCAGCGGTGTAGCGCCACCTTCAACCCAGGGCCTGATCCTGGAGACCCTGGATCGAGTCCCACGTCGGGCTCCCTGCATGGAGCCTGCTTCTCCCTCTGCCTGTGTGTCTGCCTCTCTCTCTCTCTCTCTCTCTCTCTCTCTGTGTGTATCTCTCATTAATAAATAAATAAAATCTTTTAAAATAAATAATTTGGAATATAATACATTAATGACGATGAATAAAACACAACTGCAGTCAATACTTTGCACAGGCAAAACCACAGTCCCAAGTATGTGTTCAGGGATGCACATAGGCAGTAAAACTCTTAAAAAATATATAACTAGATAGAGGTTATCTCCAATGGGGAAGGAAGAAGGAGGCTATTCATCTTTCATTTTCTGTCCAATATAAACTCTCTCACTTCCACGAAAGGTGAGCCTGGAATCCAGATCTGCTGCATCAATAATCACATCTGATTAAAGGGAGAGACTGTTTAACAGACAGGCCTGAATTCCAAAGAACCAAAGGAGGTTTAATGCTAGGATTTTTACATTTCCTGGGAAAACAGAACAGTACTCAAACATGGATCTGCCAGTAGCTGAACTGCCATAGCAAGAAGACAAGACTATACCATAGGAGACCAAGGACGGTGAAGCAGGACTAAACATGAAATATGCGAGACTGTGTGCTCAGGACATCCTCGCAATTTTTTCATCTAAACTGAACAAAATAAAACCTGTATCTGGAACTGACTGCTATTTGGGCCAACATGTTGACTCTTTGTTTAGGACAGTTTGATTTCACTGCCCCTCGCAGCTAAGAGATCTGAAGTCCCATATGTCATCAAAATGTGAGGCCCCACAATTTCACCTTCCAGTGTTCACATATGACTGCCTCTGGCACTGATATGTGGTACACAAGTAATTAAACAAAATCCAAATACATTATACTTGAAATGCAGGAAGCAAAGTGGGTCTTGGGCCCCTATGCCTTTGGTACTGGTTTCCAGTACAGTTAGCAACCATGCTAGTCCCATGGTACACTACCACCACCCTCTCTCACTTTACTGTCTTGAAGCAAAATGAACATAAGCCTTGCATGCTTACTAAAGTCTTTGATGTCACATTTAGGTTTAAATCTATCTTCACAGATTACTATGTTTGTGACTTGTTGCAAGTTAATTAACCCAACTTAATTAACTCAAGTTAATTGGAACACAATGCCCTCATCTGTAAAACTGGTATTGATAATAGTATCTGCTCATAAAGTTGTTGTGAGAATTAAATAAATTACATGCAGAACTTTGTAGTGAAGTGCTTCAAAATGCCTGTACTGGGCCAGAGTAGCAGCCATGAGACCTCCAGCAGACAGATGCTTCACTGTTCATATCTGGAAGGTCAGGATGATAATAGCAACAAATTCACAGTATTGCTGCAAGATTTAGAAAATAAGAGTGCCTACAACAGTGCTTAAGAGTTAATAATTGTCCAATAATTATTTACTTTAATATTAGAGAATAATACTATGAAAGTGCCTGGCACATAATAAATGTTTAACTACTAATATTAAACATTATTAATATCAAGAATGAAAGATTAGATGTTACCATGCTATAATCACTAGAGAATAATAAGACATATTACAAGCAATGCTATGACAATAAACCTGACAATTTAGATAAAACTAGAAAATTTCCTGGAACACAAAAGTTATCCAAACTAACACAATAAGAAAAGGAAAGTCTGAATAGCCTCATACCTGTAAAGGCATTTTAATTCACAATCAGAACATTTTCTACAAAGAAAATTCTGGCCCCAGGTGGTTTCACTGTTGAATTCTACCAAATATTTAAGGAAGGAATAATACTAATATACAAAATGTTTTTCAGATAATAAAGGAGGAACTCTGTGCCTTCATTTTATAAGGCTAGCATAACTGTTACCAAAACCTAACAAATGACAATACAAGTAAAACAAAGTAGAACTGCAGACCAAGAGCCTTCATGAACATTAACAAAATACTAGAAAATCAATTCAAGCAATATAACCAAAGTACAATCCATGACGACCATGTAGTTTTGACCCTGAAATGCAAGGTTCATTTAACAACGGAAAATCAAAAAAATATAATTCAACATATTAACAAAATGAAGGCTATAAAGAATAGAAATATCTCAATAAATTCAGAAAAAGCATTTGACAAAATTCAACAGTGATTCATGGTAAAAATTATCAACAGATTAAGACATAAGGGAACTTCCTCCATCTGATTCAGAGTATGTAGTAGATGAAAGATATAAAATTAAAAATATAAAGTTCAGAAAATAAAATTCAAAAACTCCATTTACAGTAGCATAAACATATAAACTATTCAGGAATAAATTTAACAAGCATAAAACTTTTGAACACTGAAAAAATACATTTAACATTGTTGAGAGAAATCAAAGAAGACTCAAAATTGTTAAGATGTCAAACGCCTTCAAATGTATCTATAGATTTGATGCAATCCCAGTTGAAAATTCTCTACAGGCTTTTAAGAAGATATTGACTATTTAATTCTAAACTAAAAAAGAAAAAGGATTTAGAATAGCCAATAATACAATGTAAATCTGAGGAATCTGCATGCCTTGCTATAAAGCTAATCAGAGAGAGCAGTATCAGGAAAAGGATAAAGTGGTGCATGGTCAGACAGCACAGAGATTTCAAAGTAGAAAAGAGACTCTTTTCAACAAATGGCACTGAAGCAACAAAACGGAGAATGCATAGATGGAAGGATGAATGGACAAAGGGTACCATATTCACACAACGAATGGGTTCTTGCCAATAGGAGGAAACCGCTGGCATGAGCACTGACCCAGATGAGTCTGAGAAAATGCTGTATTGACTCACACACAAAAGATTACATGCTAAATGATTCCATTTATGTGAAATTCAAGAAGAACAAAAACAATGAAGCTATACGATAGAAGAGGGGTTATCTACAGAGGGTGAAGGTTTACTAAAGGGACTTCCTACCATGATAGAAATGATTCATATCATGAATGGAGATACAAAGGCATATTATATATCAAAACTCATCATATTTTACATTTTAAAAAAACTTACATGGAAATAGTGAAATGGGAAAAACATGAAACAATAGTTAAACACTCAAGTGGAGCAGAAAGAAAATGAACCCATAAAATAACAGGACTGAGAAACTGGGCTTCCCACAATAATGAGGTAGATTTGGGATGCCTGGGTTGCTCAGTCAGTTAAGCATCTGCTTTCAGCTCAAGTCCATGGTATCAAGGTCCTAGGATCTGTCCCTGAGTAGGGATCCCTGCTCCATGGAGCCTGCTTCTCCCTCCCCCACTGCCGCTCCCTCTGCTTGTGCGCGTGCTCTCTCTCCCCCTCTCTCTCTCTAATAATTAAATAAAATCTTAAAAAAAAATAATGATTGGTAACCAATGGTAGATTGTAGATTGGTTTAGAATAGTCCTCTCGGATATATCCAAAAATATTTTTTTAAAAAAAGGAAAATCCAGAAAAGTGAGCTTGATGTTTGGTGTCATTTTCCCCATCAGCAAACTGCTAATTTAAATTCTGAAACCATGAGGCTTAACCCAAAATGACAGCTGAGAGGCTAAGAAATTGAGTAGAGCTATATAGGTCTTTGCACAGGATTGAAAAGATAAAAATTAGACACAGTATAGAACGAGGATCTCATAGGACCCCCTAGGGAGTTCTTTCTTTATTTCTAGGATGAATCCCACTGCTACTAAGTGTTTTAGGAGACTCAGGCAGTAAATTCAAATGAGCTCAAGCCTGCCCTTTTGTGACCAGCTCCTGCATCAGAAAGAAGTCACTGGGATGGGAAAGAAAAATAAAATATGAAGAAAATAGAGAGGGAGGCAAAGTATGAGAGATTCTTAACTCTAGGAAACAAACTAAGAGTTGCTGGAGGGGAGGTGGGGGGATGCAGTAATGGGGTGATGGGCATTAAGGAGGACATTTGAAGTAATGAGCACTGGGTGTTAAATGCAACTGATGAATCGCTAAATTCTACCCCTGAAACTAATAATGCAGTGTATGATAACTAAATTGAATTTAAATTTTAGAAGAAGAAGAAGAAGAAGAAGAAGAAGAAGAAGAAGAAGAAGAAGAAGAAGAAGAAGAAAGAAAGAAAGAAAGAAAGAAAGAAAAAGAAAGAAAGAAAGAAAGAAAGAAAGAAAGAAAGAAAGAAAGAAAGAAAACAAACGCTGGTCACCAGAGTCCTAAGCAGGGTGAACAGCAGTCTGGAGCCTTCCCTCACCCCAAGGATTTCCACTGGGGCTAAGTCACACCTGTACCAACCCCAGCTTCTGAATCCCAGGCTGACATCACTGCTGAATCTGCTTTCTGCCTATCATTCTACCTTCCTCTCTTCTCCTGATTTAGCTTCGATAATTACAAGGATCCAGCATATTCTTTAATCTCTCACAGATGTCTCTTCTGGTTTTGTTTTGTTTTGTTTTGTTTTGTTTAAATACTTTATCCAATATAGAGAGAGCTTGCTTTCACAGTAGGTGTATCGATAGGGCTGATTTTCTAAACTGTATTACAGCCGAAATTTTTGCTGTGTGAGAAAATGAACATCAAAATTCTGGGAACTCTGCACATCACTTCATACTAGTTCACATACTCTGTGCATCAGTTTAGAAATGGAGGAATTTGAGGGTATGCGACTAGATACAATTCTTAATGCCAGGCCCTGCAAACTTTCCATTTATATCTGTCACTTCCTGGATAGGCCTGTCATTCCTCTAAAATTTTAGTGACATATTGTAACGTCAACTCACAACTCTTCACTCCTGTTTCTGGCACTATCGTTCCTGTAAATGTTTCTAGGTTCTGGTGACACCAGTTCAGAACTAAACTTGAGAGATAATCCCACCACCGCTAACCAGCCTCGAGGGTCTCTTGAGTCAGGGAATGGGGCTTTGGTCACACCACATGTGCACAGTGTCCACAGACATCTTTCCCATGGCAAGACAAGTCCAATCTGATACAAGCTCTCACTCTCCAAGCCTGTTTACACTGCACTGTCTACATTTTTCTATCACCACATACTTTCTCAGACTTCCTCTCGTAAACCCATACACAGGGCTCCAGGGACTGTCTCTTCACCTTGAAACAACAAATCTTCAAATGTACAAATCAAGAACATTCCAATTAAGATCTCTGAGTTTTCACAACACTTAGCTTAGAGGTGGTATATGAAGGGTCATCACAGGCCAGGCTTATGTGTCTCACCTTCTGATCACCTCACATGCAAGTATGAAAGAGGCATGGTCAGAGTCCATTTTCAATTTGATCCTATGGGATGGTTTCACCTAGAGCATACCTAGTATTTCACTATAGTACCAAAATACTATGTGAAACGATACCTGCCACAGAAGACTCCTTAGATATTTCAGGAATGGAAAAATTTAGCTCCTCCATAGCTTTGAAAATTCAAGTTGTCTCTAGAGATCTTCTGAAAACCTTATTAATCTTGTTCATTTTGTTATGGTAAGAATATTTAATCTTAGGATGCCTGGGTGGCTCAGCAGTTGAGTGTCTGCCTTTGGCTCAGGGTGTGATCCCAGGATACGGCATCAAGTCCCGTATCAGGCTCCCCATGGGGAGCCTACTTCTCCCTCTGCCTATGTCTCTGCCTCTCTCTCTCTCTCTCTCTCTCTCTGTGTCTTTCATGAATAAATAAATAAATCTTTAAAAAAAGAAAATTTAATCTTATTTTTTATCTGTTCTGCTTCCATGTCTATGTCATGGTTCCATTTCTGCTCAGCTTACCAAGGTCTCTACAACTGTTGTGGAACCCTTTCCACAACCGTTCCTGGGGATATTGGACAAATTTCTGAATAAGTAAAAGTTTATGGAGATGGGCTCAATTAATGAAGCAGTGGCCAGCCTTCCACCTGACTCTTTGCTTCTGCTGCATCTTCATATGGAAATCTCCCACCTATACTTTGTTTGGGGTTAAAAACCCTGAGAAGTGAATGTGTCTCATTCAGGTGCCCGCCCCACCTCATTAGTCATCTTTCTAGATATCTTTAAAGGAAATACCGTTCACTGACAATTATGAAGCACTAAATAAATATGCAAGGCTGTCTTGGTGGGCATTATGTGGGGTTCAGGTAGGAATTTTCATTCTAGTAAGGAATGTATGCTCAATTCTTCACATTTCCCCAATGTCCCTCGCCCAATGGATACATCATTGACTGCCCTGGTGGCTCTCATAGATGCTGTGACCAATTATTTCAACGGTAACTTCTCTAGGATCCTAGGTGCCAAAATCTCCCCTAACCAGTTTTTTCCATGAGCTCAGAATACAGTGACCAACTCGAGACCTCACATTATTCTGCCACCTGCAATTCATTTCTCCTTGGTGTTTGTATTTCGTAAGGAAGAAGCATAATTGCGTTGGCTTGCTCTATTACAGATTTGTGCTTTTGAAATTTGTTTGCTTTTCTACCGTTTTGTAATCATTTTATTCATCCCGATTCACTTCCAATCACAATTCTCAAAGCAGTCATTTTATATTTTAATTTTTCTAATTAATCTTCTATTCTTTCAACTCCAACTTTTAATTGAGGGACCACACTTTATAGAGAACCCTAAAATAAACAGCCATAGTCCAAGCCACATACCACTTTCCCTTCTTGAATTTTCACTACTCTCATACCATCTTTGAATATTACCCTCTCTCGCCAGAGTGCTATTAACAGAGAGTACAAATGGTTTCTCTCAAGCACTATGGATGGTTATATAAACTTAACGAAACTTTCTGGAGACCAGTTTGGCAATGTATGTCAAAATGTAAAATGAGTACAACATGTGATTCAAAAATGGTCTTTTCCATGAAACAGTCTGAAAAAAAATTCTACAAAACAAAATTCTGTGTTTCTGGTCTCCAACCTGTTAACACCCTGGATACTTCTGGGAAATAATGGCTGCCTTCCTCTACAGAAACCAAAGGCATTTGATCCTCACCTTCCCAAAGACATAATCAAGAGGCACACATGAGAAGTCTTGGCCAGTTGAGTGCTGTCACACAGATTTTGGAATTTAAGCTAATAACAATGGATGGTTAGTGAGCACACTCATAATGGTTTAATGCAGACCATAACACTGTCCTTCACCTGACCATATATCCTGTTCCCTGATGTTCAACAGAATCCTTGTGTTCTATGCCTGGACATCTAGTTCCCATTAAACACATATTTTTAATAAATGCACAATGTGGATAATGAAATGTGTATATTTAATTAAAGAGAAACAATACGTCTGTTTTACTTCTGTCCATTTATTTCCTGTAAACTTTTTCTAGATGAGTCTAGTTAAATGTATTCTTCCTAACTCATTTGTTTATTGAAAACTGGGACCTGTCATCAATCATGCCCCATTACAATTTTCTCTATAAAATAGTAGTTTCTACACATTTTTTTTCCTGCTGCAGGCATAAATGAAGATTTTTCCCATGCGTGACACACTTCCATGATACATCCAGATTTTCTATTTCCAACCTGCTAATTTTGTTGGAAAAAAATCAATCTATTTTTTTTTTTTGCTACAAATCGTGAAGGAGCAGCAATATTTATCTAAAGTAACTGACTACATATTTCAATTATTTTTGGTTTGCACATATTTCTGTATCTTGTGTAGATGACTTCTTTCTCTTCAATTCAAAAAAGGCAATTCTGAAATGCTATATCCTAATGCGAGAGGTGAAAATTTTTTAAATATTTTATTTATTTATAAGAGACAGAGAGAGATAGGCAGAGGGAGAAGCAGGCTCAAGGAGCCTGATGCAGGACTCAATCCCTGGTCTACGGATCATGTCCTGAGCCAAAGGCAGATGTTCAACTGCTGAACCACCCAGGCATCCTGAGAGGTGGATATTTTAAGGGTACTGTGTTTTACAGAATAAAAGCTTTGAATTAAATGTTAAGTTGAACAATAGGAAATAGTTACACTTTTTGCACACATGAAATTATACACTGAGGTTTTCATCTTCTCCACACATTCCATAACTGATCATGAAATTGGCCCCCATCAATTTGGCAAAATTTAAAAGAATGAGATACAATAGTGGTGACAAGTTAGGAGTCTTGAGCAAGTAGCAGTCATAAAATTTTGAACCATTTATTAATAATATTTATCTGTAAATAGAATAAGGAAATATTTATAACCAGTTAAAATTCATGTTTTTTTAATAAATTTATTTTTTATTGGTGTTCAATTTACCAACATACAGAATAACACCCAGTGATCATCACATCAAGTGCCCCCCTCAGTGCCCATCACCATGTTGTTTTTGAGTCAACAATTCCAATCCTGGAAATTTACCAAAATGAAATAACCACACAAAGGTATGAGATAACCATATCACTGATATATGTCAAGGTTGCTCATCTCATGATTTTTTGAAATAGGAATGGCCATCAATAGGAGATTATTTGGATATATTTTGGTATTGCCGTAATATGATACATCATTCAGCCATTGGAGATAATGAATCAGAGTTATACGAACTAATTTAGAGATCTGTCCATTTCAGGAAGATAAGGGGAAACATATACTGTTAAAGATAAAAAAGCAAACTATGAAATAAAAGTTGTAACTGAGTTCAGGTGAAAGTCTCTTGCTCCCATTGAAACAAAAAACACACTAGGTAAAATAAAAGCATGCTTCTCTTTAATACCATTAAGAGCAATGTATGCAAACAAATCTAAATTAAATAAATTCTGGAGAGGATAAGCCCTTCTTTGGGTAGCAAAGAGACACAGTTGCCTAAACTAAATATGGTTAGGTAGAAGCACATGACTGCTGGAACTAGAGAGACATTTCTAGGAAAAGCAAAAAGCAGCCAAACTTTTATTAACACTGTGCTTGGAAAATCTTGTTAGTAACTGGAAAAATGTCAACCCCCCCCCCCGCCCCCCAAAAAAAGGTTATCTTGACTTGACAATTCTCCTTCACTGGAATTTGCTAAGTTAACTGAGGTAGAGCAAAACTAAAAGACAGGGTACCTCTGGCATTGAATTCAGAGCTAAGCTGATTTTTTAAAAATTTATTTATTCATGAGAGATACACAGAGAGAGGCAGAGACATAAGCAGAAGGAGAAGCAGGCTCCCTACAGGGAGCCTGAGCCACCCAGGTGCCCCAGAGCTAAGCTGAATATAACTAAAGCTACAGACAGACTCTGTCCCAGGTAACATAAGAGATTAAATACAACACTCCCTTTATCAACTCAAGAAGTTTAGAATTGGGAAGAAAAGCAAAGATACTTCCTCTTATCTCATTTAAAACCAGAGGTAAAGTGAACCTTATAAATTTGCAATTGCCCAAAAACTGCAAAGGAATTATAGGGCTCCTAACAAGGGGAAGTGTGTTTTTCAGAGAAGAAAAATAAATCAAAATAAAATGACCTCTTTTAGTGTCTGTTGAATCCTTATATAAAATGTCCATCATACCATAACAATTGGAGACATACAGATACACAGGAAAATGGCACCCACAATTTAAAAAATATTAGTCAATACGGCAAGAATAAAGGATGTCCTAGATGTTGGAATTAGGAAGTAAGAATTAAAAGCTAAGATAAAATTAACAACAATTAAATAACTAGGGGTGGCTGGGTGGCTCAGTCATTTAAGCATTTGCCTTCAGCTCAGGTCATGATCCTAGGGTCCTTGAGATTGAGCCCTGCTTAGGGCTCCCTGCTGAGCAGGGAGTCTGCTTCTCCCTCTCCTCCTCCTTTGTGCTCTCTCCTGCTATCTCTGTCACTATCTCTGTCTCTCTCTCAAATAGATAAATAAAATCTTTTAAAAAACATTCAACTCATAAAACATTAAAACGAAAAATAAATCTAATATAGTATCAGGGACCTGTAGAAAATCAAATAAACATAGCATATTTGAAGCTGGATTTCCAGAGAGGAAAGAGAATGAAGTAGAAAAGGAACAGAAGATAAACTGAGGTACCTTTATTAAAACCAATAAAAAGATCAACTCATAAATCTCAGAAGTTTTGCAAATCCCAAGAACGATAACCACTGAAAATCACATTCATGTATATCATAGTCCAAGGATAAGCACTAAAAATGAAGAATAAATCTTAAAAGCACGAGAGAAAAAAGACTTTTCACATTCATGGGACGTGTACTAAGAATGACAGCTGACATTTCATCAGAAACAATGGGAACACAAACTTAATGGATGACATCTTTAAAGTGTTGAAACTAAAAAGTACCAATGTGAAATCATATTTTCAGCAAAATAACTTTAAAATCAAAGACTATAAATTTTTTAGAGAGATCTGAGTTTTTTTCTGGCAGTTTTTCTTTTCATCCTGAAGAACCTCATTTAGCATTTCTTAAGATGTCTCAGGTATCCACAAATTTTCTCAGTATTAATTTATCTGAAAAGTTCTTTATTTCACCGTATCAGTTAATATTAACTTTATAGGGGCACCTGGGTGGCTCAGATGGTTAAGCGTCTGCCTTCAGTTCAGGTCATGATCTCAGGATCCTCGGATCACTCTGAGTCGGGGTCTCTGCCAGCGGAGAGTCTGCTTCTCCCTCTCCCTCTGCCACCTCTCCCCACTTCTGCTGCTCATGCTCATACTCTCTCTCTCAAATAAATAAACAAAATATTTTAAAAAATAAATAAAATTAACTTTATAAATTACACTTTACATAAAATGGGCAAATTCTTTTTTCTTTTTTTTAAATGGGCAAATTCTAAGTGCATAATCAGATGAATACTGGCAAAGACATATACCTATGTAGGTACCACATCATTCAAGGTATATAACATTTCCATCACTTCAGAAAGTGTCCTGCCTACTTTGAATGCAATCCCAGCCCACTTGTCACCCAAACAAATTATCTGGTTTGCATCACCATATACCATATTCTCTGTTTTGGTACCTCACAGAAATAGAATCACAAAGTACATATTCTTTTGTTTCTAGCCTGTTTCACATAGAATGATGTTTCTGAGTTTCATTGATGTGTAAATCAGCATTTCATTACTATTTATTGATGAGTAGTATTATATTTTATAAATATAAATTATGTATTCATTCACTTATGGATCAATATTTAGATTATTTCCATTTGAAGCTATTATGAATGAAGAGGTAGTTGTGTGTGATAGTCTTCCTAAACACATCTTTATTTCCTTTGGAAAAATATCTTGTGGGCCCCTGCATAACTCCGTGGTTGAGCATCTGTCTTTGGCTTGGGTCATGATTCCAGGGTCCTGGGATTGAGTCCCACATTAGGCTCCCCATGGGGAACCTGCTTCTCCCTCTGCCTATGTCTCTGCCTCTCTCTCTGTGTCTCTCATGAATAAATAAAATCTTTTTTTAAAAATCTTGTGTATATTTAAAGAAAATGCAATGAAATTTGCCAAAATACCGTTTTACTCTATTAACAAAATACGAGGGTTCTAGTTGTCTCATATTCTGGCCAATATTCTTTTTAATTGTATTCACTCTAGTAGTTGTGAAGTAACATGTCATTTTGGTTTTAATTTGCATTCCCCTAATCACCAATGCATTTGAGCACCTATTCTTCTGTTTATTGGCCATTCCTATGGGTTTTTTTTGTATAGTGTCTAAACTCAACTTATATCCAGAATATATAACCAATTCTTACAATTAATAGGAAGATAAAACCTCCACAAAAACAATGGGCAAAAGACTTGTTTGGCCTCCTGAATATAGTTATAGCTATAGAAGTCCACAAAGAACCATGCCATCTCACTAACTGTATAAAGAAAGGCAAGGAATAGGTTATCTGAAATAGTGAGAGAATTTTACTGACCAGCTAGAACTCTGTATTTATTGTATCAGGTGTTGTGATCAATATTACATGTTTCTGTGTGTGGTATTGCCATGCAATAACAGCAAAAATAAATGTTTATCTGGTTCTTAGCAATTTACTAGTCTTTTAGAAAACATTATATTATCTACTATCAAAATATTTCTATAAGGAACAAAGACTATACGTTTTCATTTTCTTTTCTTTTCTTTTTTTTTCTCTTTATAGGTGAACATACTGAGCTCTCGAAAATTTATGAAATTCCCTGGACCAAACAGAAGATGATAATTTTAAAAATTTTCTGTAGGACTGACTGAAACTAGTTCCTCTGTCCCTATAAAAATTATCTTCTCACTACAACCAAATTTTAAGTGTATTCTTGAAATAAAGTAAAATTCATAACTTAAGAATATACAAAACTGAATTTGCAAAGAGGAGAAAATAGGCAACCCCTACCCCCATCTTCACGAACCATTACATGTTTCCCGAGTGTCTGAGAGGAGGTGCTGACTCTCACACTTAACTTGACTGCATTAAAGAATGACGGCTGTTGGTTTACTTCATATTAGCATTCATTTTCTAGATTCTCCTTTCTGACTAGAAATATCGCTTCCACTCCACTCACCATGGCAACAAAACAGCTGAAGATTCTTACAGCTTGCCTAGTGAAGAAAAATACTTGAAAATATCTTTTGATGCTAAAATTGGTTTTGTTTTCACAGTACCACATGAAGCAACCGAGGATGAGGGATATCACCATATATTTCAGATGGATTTACCCAGCAGGAGCACTGAGGGGATACAGGAAAGGAGAGGAGAAGAAAGGAGAGGGAGAGGAGAGGGGAGGAGGCAATATCATGTTTATATACTTGAAGACACAATTATCTACACATGTGCTTCCACAAACCACCCTTCATTTATATCACTGCATTTACTTTGTTATTGGGTACTTCCTGTTTATCAGGTTGTCTCCACCAATTAGACTATGATATCCTTAAGGGCAGGGAACACTCCTTATTCATCCTTGAACCTCCATCATTATCTTAAATATGTGTTGGATAAAAGAATAAATTAAAGACTTTTATATAAGAATAAAAAAACACAGAAACTAAAGAATAGTTCATTTCAAACAACTTTAGGAACGTTGGCATGAAAGGAATTACAAGAATACTATTTTTCTTGAATGTATTATTTGTGACAAAACATGCTAATCAGACTATTTTCTTTTTTTCCAAGATAGGATGCAGAGCCCTTCAATGAAAGATATTTGCTCAGATGCTTAACACCTGATTGAGTTAAACTAAACACATCTGGAAAGGTAAATACGTTGCCAAATAAGGTAGATAATGAATTACAAAGCCACACTGAAACGATTATTTTTCTTCTCATAGTTCTTGCTGGTGTATATAACTGAGCTTTGATTATGTATCTTCAAGAATGGCTACACTGCAGTTCAGTATTGAACTGTGCTTCCTATGCAGGAGAAAGAGCTTCAAGAAGGCAAGCTGTGAGTCTGACAGCCATGTTGATAGCTCTCTGTTCTGGCTCCTAGCCAGGAACAAACAATGGTCTCCATTTGGCGAGAGGTTGATCAGTGATACGTTATCCAATGTTTAGCTCCAAGACAAAAAAACAAAAAAACAAAGCCTATGTTTGTAGTGTTTGCCTTTTTCTATAGGCTAAGTATTCCTATAATGACCAATTTCAAGGAGACAACACAATGCCACTGAATGCAGACTTGGGAAGTAATGTGAAGTAGTACATTGTGATGTAGTAGTTCCACCATAGAGATAAAATAAATGTCAATAATCCAAAGAGGACAGATGGTAATAAAATAGTTAAGTGATGCATCTTGAGTATATATTCTGTCTTGATATAATTCATTTAATTTTATATCATTTAACTTGCAACAAAGGCTATGTTGAAACTTTAACAGTCTTCTATCATAAGTGGGCAGGGGCAGCTCCAGCATACCACTGGATATTTGCTCTGTGTTTTGCCTTAGATTACAGTGAGCCAAGGGTATGTTGGTTGTGATCCCCTATGATGTGTTCCCCATGATTCCCTAAAATAGCTCCTCTTGGCCTGAGTACTGAGGTGTGCAATCTTCCTCACATTTTACAGGTATGGCACAGGCACATAGCAACAGGCATAACTGTGTTCTTTATCTATAAAACCAGGGATTTTTCAGAAAATCAGAGACAGTTAAGTAGTACAAGGACATGTTGCCATATTCTCTTGCCATTCTTACCCTCAGGTTGGGCAGGGCTGACCACACTAAGGAAGTGCACAATAAAAAGTTCCAATCCGGGATCCCTGGGTGGCGCAGCGGTTTAGCGCCTGCCTTTGGACCGGGGCGCAATCCTGGAGACCTGGGATCGAATCCCACGTCGGGCTCCCAGTGCATGGAGCCTGCTTCTCCCTCTGTCTATGTCTCTGCCTCTCTCTCTCTCTCACTGTGTGCCTATCATAAAAAAAAAAAAAAGTTCCAATCCTCCACATCAGCCTGTGTATTATGGAGAAAGGAGGGCAGAGAACATGAAGTCTACTGCATAACAATGGGATCTTCCTGCTAAGGAAGTAACATTGTTTGAGATTAAGAATTTCTAGGGCTGCCTCTGAATCAACTTATACATGCTGAGTCAGATTCTGGTGGACTCCTGGAAGGGAGAAGGAAATGAGCCTCTAGAGCATTTAGGGTGTGCTTTTTTTTATCCAACATCAACTTAGGAGAGTCTCAAAATAGAGTAACTTTGGCTAGATGATGTAATTATTTCTTCTCTCAGGCTAGTTATTAGCTTTCCCATTTTTCCCAAATGGTTTAGACAGATCCCAGAAATTCCTGGATCTCTTTATGAGGTAGGTAGTCAAGTTCAAGTCTACTTGTGAAGTCTGAACTGTTGAAGGGAGTGGAGACTTCACAGTCAATTCTGTGCCACTGATAGCCTGGCCAGAGGCAAAAAGCAGCAGTGGAGGTAACTAAGAGAGGGTCAGTAGAACCAGCAAGCATCTAAGGGTGTACAGTCAGCATGGCAAGATATCCAGGCTTTAATTAAACTAAAAGGAAATGGGCTACATGCTTTACCAGCTACCATTTTTAGCAAAATTCCAGCCAAAATGACCAGAGAGTAAACTTAACTACTCTATAGAGATGATTAGTAAGAAACCACAGAACAAAGGAGAATGGAAGACCCCCTACTCTGCTGCCATGTGATTCAGCAAGCCCCCCTTATATACACGGACATCATCTTGGGTGGAGGAATGAGGATGGAGTAATATTAGAGACTGAATATGTTTTTCTAAAAGCACTGAGTGATTCCTCAAAGGACTATTTGAATTATCCCATGGACTGAGTTTAATATATTGGAGTTAAATTTTATTTTCCCATTTACCAGTGGGAAGAGCGCTGTAAGAGAAAGAAATGCTTCAAAAAAGAGAGAAGAAAAAGACCTAAGTTTACTTTGCACATTTGAGTATGATAATGATAAACCCATACTTTTCCATAACATATTCTCAGCAATCAAGGCAAGTCTCCCATAGGGAGTGGTACCAATTTTACTCCATCTACTTAGGTAAGACATAAAATGTTCCTATTATTTTAATATTTCAACTTACTATTATTTAAGCATCCTTCAAAAAACTGGTGAGAAACCAATCTATACACAGTATTTTAAAAAGACAAGTATCAGGATGCCTGAGTGGCTCAGTGGTTGGGAGCCTGCCTCTGGCTCAGGGCATGATCCTGGAATCCCAGGACTGAGTACCGCATCGGGCTCCCTGTGTGGAGCCTGCTTCTCCCTCTGCCTGTGTCTCTGCCTCTCTCTCTGTGTCTCTCATGGATAATTTTTTTTTTAATGCAAGGATCTTCCATTTGTGCAAAGAAAATAAAATTCACAAAAACAGTTAAGGGACTTGCTCAAGGTCAGTCATTGGGTGATGGAACTAGTATGGAGCCCAACTCACCTGATGCCTACAGTGATGCTATATGCATTTAAATGTGTAATTCCATTTACTACAAACATTTACTGTGCTGTTATTCATTTGTTCCAGGCCCAGGAATCCTGTTCTTTTAAAGAATTCACAGGAGACTTCCTGCCTCTCACCAGCAACTCATTTATTTAATTGGTACTTTTTATAAGGCGCATTCTTTTCTTTTCTCTTTTCTTTTTTTTTTCTTATAGTTCAAGAAAAGTTATTTTCTTTGAGTTCAAGATTTAGAAGGACCAAAATCAGATGTCAGGGAAAAAAAAAAAAACGCTTTTTAAGCAAAGTCTCTTTCATTTCCACACAAGAAAATGTTAATAAGTAATCCAAACATTTTATCTGCATCAACTTCACAATTCTCTGTTCAGGAAAGCACCCAGACTAAAACATCCTTCAGGTTTTTTTTCTGTTTGACAATTTTCCCTAATTCTCTCAAACTAACAGGTCTGTTTAGGATTTCTATATCTTCACTGATTAGTTTTGATCATTTCTAGTTTTCTAGAAAATAATGCATTTCACCCATGTTTTCAAAATTATTTGCCTAGCACTGAACAAAAAAAAACCTCATGAGTTTAAATTCTGTCTGGTTAGCTCTCCTTATCATATCTGGCTTTCAATAGTTGCACTTTGCCTCTCCTCCCTTTTATTTTTTCCTTGGAAAGAGTTAGCTAACAATTTGTATCCTTTATTGTGTTTTTTTTCCCCCTTCAAAGATCAAACTATAATATTCTATTATAATTATTTTGGGGATGATCTGCAGTAACACTTTTTCCTTCCCCACCACCCTTAAGCTCCCAGTCTTAACCAAAAGCCTTTAAAGAAAGTGTTCAATTGCTGGTAATATAGCTTATTTCCTGGTTTTTCTTTATTTGTTGTTGTATTTTGATAATATCTTTATTTTTTCTTTTGAGGATGGATTGAGGTTTTCTTTGTCAATTTTTGTGACTATTTAAGGACAAATGGTCACTTGGTTAATAATCAATAGTAGGTAATGTACTAGTATATCAATCAATGTTTAATTATTTAAAGGATACAGATATATCAGCATACTACTGGCAGGTAGCAAAGAGATCGGCAAAGTTTTTACAGACAAGATGAACGTTCAGTCCTAAAGTTCCTCACTGGAGAAAAGAAGGCTGCAGACTACTAACAATTCGTGAGTGAATAAAAGTCACTCCAGAATTCCTCAAAGCTTGAGTGTCTCCTAGATCCAATTTAGTATGTTAGGCTTTAGAAATCCTAATAGTATTCAAATCTGAATCTATGCCAGGGAACATCTCACCTGGGCCAGGTGTGCTTCATCAATCTCTGAGATATCCTGTATAATTCATCACTGCGGGATAATAGTGCCCTCAGACATAAAGAAGTCCTCATCCATCACTCACGGACTGGGTTGTACAATCTGGCCCAAGTCAATTCATAATTTTAGTGTCTGAGAACCAGGACAGGGGACTATTTTCCGCACAGCTACAAGAATTAAAATGCTTAGTTGACTTATAGTTTCCGTGGGCTTGTGGCTGAGCATACGGTCACTTTCAAAAAAGGCATATTCTCGGTTTTCAAGGTACAGAATTCATTATATCAAGTACATCTTTTTATTCATCAAATTACCTGGGTCACCTTTATCATTATTTTTACACATACTGTGTCACAAGACAAGTACCCATGAAATCACCTCCTGCATTGTTTCTATTTCTCCTTGAATTGCCTGTTATTTTGTTTCATGAATGTTTATGATAGTTTATTACATGCATAATAACTATTGGCTTTTTGTTGTGGATTTCACACTTAATTGATACAAATTGCCCTTCTTTGTGTCCTATAGTATTTAATAACTCTAAATTTAACACTACCTGATATCAAGACTACTGCTTTCAATTTGTGCTCATGCGTTTTAAACATCTGATTATTATCAGTGTTTCTGAGGCACTTTGTCTTAGTGATTTACATACAATACACAGTCGCATTTTATTCTGTGATGCTATTTGGGAGTGTTTTTATTTTAATAGATTGGTTGGAACAAAGTTTTTTGATATGAAAAATATTATTGCTCTTGGTTTTGCACTAATATTTCATGAAATGCTTTGTTTTTATTGTTTCTTTTTTTTAACATATTGCCTGTATGCCTGTGTTGTGTGCATTAGTATTTTTCTTCTGACTGACTGGAAGTTTTGTAATTTTATTCTATTAGTCAACTTTGCAACTAAAACATTATCCATATGTACCTATTCTAGTTTACTTTTCTGACTTATATCAATTAAGTACAAAATGAGTATCAGAAATGTCCTATTAATAATGTAGAGTTAATAAATGACAATTAATAGTAGTGATGTAGAGATATTATTTTAGTTACAAGTATTTCTTCCTACATTCTCTATATTACAAATTTTGCTGGTATCCCCACACAATTGTGTTATCTGTAATCAGTTCTCAAGTTAGATAAAACTGGATCAGACTGAGAGACCTGGAAGTCATGAGTGATGCTCCACTGAATTTTGATACCATGAAACATGGTAAGTCTGCATGAAAATAACTTCTATGATGAGCATAATTTGGTTTTGTTTATTTGCTGCCTGCAGTCTTCTATCCACACTCATTTTTCCTTCTATTCCTCATTCCTCACTTTCTTCTCCCTCACATTCTTTACATGAGATAAATGTGGGGTTCATGTAGCCTGTTTTTGTCTCCGCTCCCTCACACTCTGTGTGAATTTATTGGGTCATGATGTCCATCACCCTACTGACTCCACCTTATAAAGATAACGAAATAAAAATTGTAGTAACTGAAGAGGAACTAGAGCATCATAAATAGCATCAAACAACCAATTAATGCTGCTCAGGCTTTCAAATCTGATGAACTACTAGAGGACCATCAGATTTTTTTAGAAGATTTTATTTATTTATTCATGAGAGATACGAAGAGAGAGGCAGAGACACAGGCAGAGGGAGAAGCAGGCTCCATGCAGGGAGCCCAATGTAGGACTCGATCCCAGAACTCCAGGATCATGTCCTGGTGGCATCCCTTAGCGTAGTCTTTACTTCGCAGAAAGTTCTGCTCTTCCACAACACATGACCACAGAGATTTTGGCTAAAGGCCTCAATGAACCATTGAGAATTCTCCAATTGATCCAGTACCTTGTGTGAGTTCTGGGGAGCTTTCAGCTTACCATCCCCCAGCAATTTTCATCTGGCATTTTGAAGGTCCACCCTTTGCAGGACATTTTGCATACATGGCCTTGTACTGAGGGAGCACTTTTTTTCTTGCACAATTTTTCTGTTTTTATCTTTAAATCTTGCTTAGATGCCATTTGCTTTTGTTTAGAAAAATTACCTGGTCAATTTCTTCAGAATGATACCAAAGATGGTACACCTACTGCCTTCTAGTTTCCAGGAATATACATGAGAATTCTGATGATGTGGGTCATGATAAATTTTTGAAGCACAGTCAATATTAAATACCTCAATGTAACTGCAGGATAGGTACGTGGCATGAGAGCTCTTGGGCAAAGTGGTCCTGACAATTCTGCTTAGTACTGAGTGATCTTGGGTGAAGGCCATAATACTTTTGTGCTATATTTTCCTATGCTGTAAAACAAAGGTGCGTGGTATTACCAACCAGGGGGTTATAGTGAAGATTAAATAAGTTTTTACCTATAAAGGGCTTAGGATGTTGCCTGTCACACACTCAATGTTAAGTGATCGCATTATGTGAAACACCATTGCAAAGTCTCTTTGCAATAACCTAGACCAACTTGCTACACCCTTCATCAATGATTTCCTTTACCTACTAACCACACTGAAAATAAGCATCAGCCACAGTCTGCTTCCCTCTGATAACTGAGATCTTTATAACGGAGCTTGATCTTGTTTTCTGTTATTTAAAAAAGCCACTTTTGGAGGTGCCTGGGTGGCTCAATTAGTTAAGTAGTCTGCTTTCAGCTCAGGTCATAATCCCAGGGTCCTGGGATCCACTCCCGAATCTGGCTCCCTCCTCAGCGGGGAGTCTGCTGCTCCCTCTCTCTCTCCCTCTGCCTCTCCCTCTGCTTGTGCGCGCGCGCTCTCTCTCTCTCTCTCTCAAATAAAATCTTGTTTTCTAAAAAAAAAGCAGCCACTTTTGGTAACTTAGTACATTCACTTAAAAATTTGATTAAAAACATTATATGAAGTATTGTATATAATAGATAAAATTAGGATGTGATTCTAAGGTCTAATTACTGGAAAATAGTTGAGATGATCTCTTAGAATAGCCTGAAGCCACTATAAAACATTTTTTCATTACAGAAAATATATGCTTGTGCTGGCAATATAATTTTAAATCATAAAGGTAGAATTATATGACTTATGTGCTAGTATCTTATGAATCCATACACGTATTAAAGAAAATCAACACACAATACATTATTGCTCAGTGACCATTCTAGGGTATCTTGTTGTTTTTTTTTCTAATTTTTAAAAATTAGACATGCATGCATGTTCTCTCTCTCTTTAAAATAAACAAATCTTTTTAAAAAAACACATTTTAAAATCAGACAAAAAATTGTTTGGACCAATAATTCTAGGAAGTTATTTCTTATTGTTTTCTGCCTTTGGCACTACTGGTCCTGTGAGTCCTCTAGTCATTTTGATATATCCTCTGTTCTATGTATGGACTCAAAGAATATTTTTGCAGTATTTTACACAATCATGTACATATGCACACATAGATAAATATTAAGGTAAAAGCACATTTTATATACATATATGCATTTACATTGTTTTTCATTCTTTATACATAATTCTATCACATTGCTTCTACATTACCCTGCTCTTTGTACTGCTTTCTTCTCCTGTTGTAAGGCTTAATAAACATCTTAATAAAGAAGTGGTAGAGATAATTTGTTTTTTTATTGTGTGAAAACACTGACAAATGAAACAAGACAGCTCAAAAACAATCTTGTCTCTCTGAAAAGTTTAAATTTGGTACATTTCATAACCAAGACCAATCTTATTTGCAAAGAAAGGACAGAATTCCCATGGTAATGACTCCTTGAATTCTGATTATCCACTTGATGCATGGCCAAAATGTCTTCACAATGTTTCTTCTTGTCAGAATCACCAAATTGCCCCATGATTCTCAATATTCACTTTGAGCCCTAAGTTTAGCATCAAGTCAGACCATCAAATCCCATATCCAGAATTTTTTGGCCACGAATTTTCCATGATGAAGAAAAGACAAGGTAACATGAATGGGGTATCAAAGTTTTTAACTGATCATTTATGAAATAATCATGGCTTTTTATTCTAACAATTTTCAGTGGAAAAGAAGTCCCAGGATGATTTGCCACAATTTCATAATTGCCATTCATTTTAATGAATCATGTTCTGTTGGGGGTACAAGTGATGAAGACTATGTGAGTGTTCTTTTCCCCTGTTTATTCTCATTGCTAACACTCAATGGCACATCTTTTTTACTCCCAGAATACAGTAATAAACAAAAGCCTGTATGCTTAATAGATACAGACAGCACTAGTAATTATTGGAAATATGCACTCAAATATTTTACAAATCTCATTGTTTTTTGCTTACATGAACTTCTGTGAAATAGCTGTCCTGTTTCCCTTTTTAGTTATTAGAAAATTAAGACTGAGACTAGCTATGAAACTTGGTTGGGTCACATAATTTACAAGTTGGGGAACTACTATATTTTTCCATATTCATACTAATGCTCACTTTGCTTTACAGTTAACTCAGCCTCTTACCTTCAGACATTTAAATTTTCCCCAAACCTTGATCATAGGTTGTGCTTCTGAAGTACAATTCTGAGAACATTAGTCCCTGGCTCAAAGTTACCATGCATCCCATATTACCTGCAAAGCTTACTAAAACACAGTCAGGCTAGTCTTGCAGACATACCTGCCAACCTTTTAAAACATATACCTTATTTTCCAATAAAATCAAAGTATTATCCATGGACGTATTCTATTTTGTATTTTATAATGCATTGGCTCTAGAAGATAAAGATGTTCTACTCTCCACAAATCTCAAGATTATTTCACACCTGAACTCCATCACAAATGTCCTATCAGTGGAGTTCATTTGATTACCTTTCATGTTGTAATGAACTCTTAGAGCACATTTAATTCCAAATTATATTATGAATATTTGCATACTCTTTGGGTTTCCAAATTTATACTCTATCTTGTAACAAAAAAGTCAAAGTTGCTCTCAAAGATACAAAATTAAATAAAAATGGATTCTTAATTCAGCCAAATCTGAATCATGAGGATAGGTATTCTCTCTCCCTTGTATCTTCATCTCCTCATATTCTTAAATCTGTTTTTTTAAGATTTATTTATTTGAGAGAGAGAGGGAGAGCATGAGTGGAGGAGAGATAATCTCCAGCAGACTCTCCACTAAGCACAGAGCCCACTGTGGGGCACAGGGTGCAATCCCACAATCCTGAAATCACAACCTAAGCTAACACCAAGAGTTGGATGCTCAACCCACTGAGCCACTCAGGCATCCCATCTCCTCATATTCCTAAACAGTTTTTTTTAAGATTTTATTTATTTATTCATGAGAAACAGAGAGAGGGGGCAGGGCAGAGATACAGGCAGAGGGCGAAGCAGGCTCCATGCATGGAGCCCGATGTGGGACTCAATCCTGGGTCTCCAGGATCAGGTCATGGGCCGAAGGCGGCGCTAAACCGCTGAGCCACCCAGGCTGCCCCTAAACAGTTTCTTATTAGATATATGAATTCAGGAAATGTCTGTTAATTTCATTGCAGCTATTTTTTTTAAAAATAAGCATACCCTTAAAAATTAAAATAGACCAAGTACACAGTTAACTGTATTTTTAATATTCATGTTTCTCTCTTTTACTCCATTTTTTTTCTTCTAGTCATAATGCTGTCCTCTGAAGTCCTATTTCAAAATAGTGAAGAATTTGACACTTACCTTGGCATTATTTGCTCAGATTCATTTTTACTCCTATGTGAAATTTCTACTTTAATGATTGTACTTTCATCTTTAATTGCATAATGGAAGAAATAAAATGTTCACTGCGTGGAGATGGGCATGATCATTTGGGGAGGAATAGAAGTCCATTCATTCCTGAAGTCATATGAGTAAGCATGTTTGTAAATCATTTTCTGATGGGGTCAGTATAGTCATTATGAGGTTTGGATACACCCTTCCATTACTTCTTTCCTTGCCTCCATGTTCATAACCCAGAGGCTTTCCTGGTTCCGGAGATATCCATGGGGTGTTCTTTCACCACACCTTTGTGCCCATCTTGCTATGGATCCAAATGCCTCCCTCCTGCAGCAACCTCACTGACTAGAGCCTCAACCCTATACCCACTGATCTCCCTGGAAGGAGGGAGGGGAAAGAGGGGGTAGCCTCTGGTCCAGGATGCCTGAGTTAGTCAGGACTCAGGATGGAAAAGTCCACTGGCTACAGCTAGCATACACCTTGCCTGAAGCCAGGCCTCTTCCACAGAGGCTCTTATCCAAAGACAGGCTGGCAAGAATACAAAGGTCTGGCTATCTTGGTCCTACTCAAGATGGTTATGAAAGACTATTCTGTTTCCAGAGCCTAATTTCCTATGTATTGTAGTTTTGGTTTCCTGAGAAGCACAATCTGTGAGAGAGTTTAGCATGAAGGATGGTTGTTAAGACATGCCCTAGGGCCAAAACTTGTGTAAGGAAAGAGGATAGACTCTAAGTACTTTGAGGGTCTATGTCTATCCCTGTATGTATGTGTGTGTGTGTGTGTATATATATTGTGTGTGTGTGTGTGTGTATATATATATATATATATATATATATATATATATATATATATACCTAAGTGCCTGATAATTAGTCTATCCAAAGTTACGATAAAGGAAAAAAGGGTAAAAAACAAAACAAGACTTGATTATGTAAAAGCCATAATATTTCCATTTCTACATAACATTCTGGGGTTGTTGAAAGTTTGGCTTATCTTCTCAGTCATCATGTTGTGTTTGGGGATTAGAGGTCACATCTCAGAGTGTCATTCAGTTAATTATAATCGAGTATGACTATTTGCACGCTTGCTTTCTGTCTGCCTCTGTCCCTAAGATGTGAGCTCTGTGAAGTCAGGGACATTTTCTGATGGTCCAGGAGCTAAAAGTTTATGTCACAGAAAATTATTGTTAACAATTGTTGAATGAATTACCAAATTGTTTTAATATGATGGTGTGAATAAGAGCTATATACACACAGTCTTTATTGTCTGGTGTTCGTTTTTCATGGCTGTCTGTTCACAACTTAAACAAATTAGGCAACACATTGCCCTGAGACATTTTGTTACATGATTATTGCCAGAATGGCATGGTGAATACTTAAAATTTAGGGTCACTTCTGCAGGAAAAGCTACTAAGCTGACTGTCAAAATCCAGTCTCTTGGCATTGCAGCACTGATAAAAGAAAAGATCAAAGACACGGACCATGTACAAGAAATGGCCTGGTGCGATGTTCTAATGTACCACATGGCCCTTTTACTGTGGTACACTTCCCCTCTGTCCGTCTTTCCTTTATTACAAATTAGCACAGACATTATCAATGCACTTCATTTTCAAAATTAGCCTTAATAAGAGAAAGAATATTAAATTCAGAGGAAATCATGGCAGGCTTTTTCTAGCAGCTTGTAGGAGGGCAGAAAGAATGATTATAGGCTAGTTTATATTCTACCCATTAATAATATTTTTCCAATAACAAGTGTTATAATTGCTCATTGTAAAAAACGCATAAAAGTATAAAGAAAATAACTGCTTCTTTTAATATCACTAGTACGAGAGAAGCGTTCTTTTTTTAAAAAACATCTTGGTATTTGGGGAATTTTTGCCTTATCAATTTCATGGGTTTGTGCGTGTGTCTGTCTGTGTGCATGTATACAGGATGCATATGCGTTAGGTCTGGATTTCTCTACAGCATTTAAAGAATGTGAAGTGCCACTTTTTAATTTATATAATCAAAGCAACTCTGCCAAGAGAGCTCTCTCCTCAATGTTGGAGTGTAGTTTTGGAGGTTCCTTATTAAGTTCTTTTATCAAAGGACCTTCCACGTTTCTATCAGTTCTGAAAGCCGGGAAGGCCACTGGCCACTGGTCATTGTGCTGGTCTCCCTGTCATTAGGTACCTGACCTAAGGGAGTGAAATCTGTGAGTGGGAAGGTCAACAGCTTCTCTACCAATGCAACATCCTTTGAGCCAGGTTTGGTCATCTGGGGATTTCGCCTCAGCTCTAGAATCTCTTTAATTAGTTCCTATACTTTGTCTTAATTAATTACATTTTATGTTTGTACCTAGTTTCCAAGCAAATCCACAATTTCTAAAAGGATAAATTTTGAACCATTTATATAAGCTTTTAGGACAATGTTATCTTTCTCTTCTTCAAAAATAATACATTTATAAATCTGTTGGAGTTATCTATTGATTATCCTTAGAAATAAAAATTTTCAATTACCAAATGCAAGCCAGTGGCTGTCCTGTTTTCGGCCAAATCCTCCTAGGTCTCTCACTGGATAGCACAACGTTGTGCAGCACTCCTAAATCATTTTCCTGTGTCTGGAGAGTTTTATCTAGTGCCACTTTGCTACTGGAAATGGGAGCTTCCCCTGCCTCAAGTGTCTGGGTGTCTAACATCCTGAATGAATGGCATACAGACATCTTATCACTTCTCTCATAGATAAAAATAACTACTGAAGAAGGGAGCATTTGAACATCACCAACCCAACTTCCCCTCTTCATCCATCAGTCACTGAGAAGGGAATGTCAAAGACACAAAGTCACTCATCTCAAGTTTATCAAGCAGTAGGCCTGATGTTTCTGAGTGCGACGAAGCAGCAGGGACTCCCACACCCATGCCAAATGCTGGAGGGAGATGGATGGATTTGCCAACTAACAAAAGGCCTGTTGGAGTGTATAAGGCCACAGAAACTGTCGGGGTGATAGAGGGAGGCAGGAAGTGCAGACCAGAATGAAGGAAGGCTCAGACCAGAGGGGGGGGGTACAGGGGAAGGGAGACACCACTGCTGTGGGAAGACCCCCAGCGTGCAACTCAGAGTGGAGAGAGGGGATCAATAGGTACAAATCAACCAGCTGACCTTTCAGCATCCGCTAGATCCTAAGTCTCTTTCCACACCAAAACACATGTAGGTGACTACAGCGGAGGAAGATCACCGTTGAAAAACAGCAGTGCTAGGTCAGGGGTGCAAATGGAGAATGCCAGAGAACCTCTGTCTCCAGAGACTTGCCCCTAGCCCCCTAAAATCATCGCAAGGAGCTAGAGACACGCACAGCATTTAGAAAACCCTTTGCAGCACTCACACCAGCGGAGATAACCTAGTGAGAACAGCTCTGGTGTTGAACCCAGGCCTCGAACCACGTGCTCCATGCCCCGCCCTGCGCTCTGCCCCCCCCCCCCCCCCCCCCCCCCCCGCCCCACCACGCTCTCCACCGCCTCAAGGCTCACCTGGCGCACTTGCTCTGGGTCTCCATCCTCCTCCCAGCGCCTCCATCCCTGCTCCCCTGAATGTCCACTGAGCGCAGTGTGGAGAACCTCAGTCCCAAGTCTCCTGGCCCCAGAGGGCTCCCCTGGGGGACCCAGGAAAGCGCAGGAAGCTGCTGGGCCTCATCTCCCCAGGGGCAGGCGGCGGGGCCTTGGTCAAGGTGGGCGGCACCTCCCGCGCTGAGCCCTTCGGAGGAGCATCCCGGCCTTTCCCGCCAGGTCCTTGGGCACGGAGCCGCATTGCACTGTGGGCGCCCTGTGACCCGAGGGGTGGGGGGGGCAGGGGTACGGGGCAGGGGTCTGGCTGGGGCCCGCCTTCCTCCAGGGCCCCTGGCTGAAGCTCTGTAAGACGAGTCCCGTTTCAGTAGAGGGCAGGGTGGGCCCTGCTGCCCCGGGCAGGCTCCAAACCCTGAGGCGAGTGAGCCGGGGGCGCTCCCGCCTCTGGGAGGGCGATGGAGGGACTCTTGACACCTGCAGCTAGGACAAGGCAGAGCATCTCTTTTTTTGACCTCATTTTATGGCTTTGAGACGATTCTGTAATTGTGCTGGTTGGTGCAGACCTGATGTTGATGCTGAGACGGTGGGGTTATTGGGCCCCAGGGGCCTGTGCCTCGTGGCACGGGCTCTGGGTTCTGTCACACCTCACCTCAGGGTTGCAGCGGAGAAAACCTGCAGGGTGAGACCGATGTTGCATTTGTTTCCCAGCAAGCAGGCCCAGAGATGGGAAATAAGGACTGCAAATGACCTCAAGACAAGCTCTGGAAAGACGTGGTGGTGACGGTGCCAAATATGAGGGAAAGCCCTGGCGGATCCCACCGGGGAGACCTTTTAGATGCACCTTTGTGTTGCAGACCACGGCCTTCCCAGGATACGGGTGTCAATTGGAAGGCGACTCGAGGAACCCTATCATTTTGGCCACCTGGTGAATCACACAAAGTCAGGTATAGCCAGGTGTTTTCTAACTGCAATAGCAATTTCGATGGAAGAGAAAATCGGTAGCATTTTCAAGTGTTTAAGTCAATAACTTTAAAATCGTACTTTTATATTCAACTCAATTACCACTAGATTATTTTACTTCTTAAAAGAGTTATCCTGGGGCGCCTGAGTAGCTCAGTTGGTGAAGCATCTGCCTTAGGCTGGGGTCATGATCCAAGGATCCTGGCGATCGGGGGGGGGGGGGGGGGCTCAAGCCCTACAGTGGGGTTCCCTGCTCAATGGGGAGCCTGCTTCTCCCTCTGGCACCCCCTCCTTCCGCTTTCTCACACGCTCTCGCTCTCTCAAAAATAAATAAATAAATAAAAATTAAAAAAACAGACTGGTCCAAAAAAAAAAAAAAAGACCTCCTCAAATCTAAACCTATGCCATTTATTAGAGACAACTAGAGTTCAAATAAAGAAATCTTCAGCTTTCCAAGACATCAGGTGGTTTACCATACCAACATCTACTTATAATCACTCTTGAGAAAATGCTTGAGTAAGAATATAGTATCATGGAGGCATGATAGGACCAGATGGAAGTAATGGTTTCACACAACTTAGTAAAATTTAATGTTTTCACATAAAACAAGGAGAAAAATAAAACATAAAAGCAAGCAACAGATGTATATCCTTAACAATTCAGTTGTGAAGTTCTAGATGTTTTATGCATTGGCTGAGGGGGGGGGGGTGGAGCATATGCAAAAATGGAGAAGGAAACAATGAATATGAGAACCGGCAAGCATGCCTATTTTCTTGGAGTGATGATATGGACAATGGTAGACTGCAGTTGGTGGGGGAAAATAACTTTACCATGTATTAAGGAGAGAAGAAAAAGGACTCCAGAGACCCAAAGTTTCAAGAATCACTATTTTTGAGCAGTGAAAATGTTGAAACAGGGTACACAAATAAATTTGGGTGAACCTAAAAACAATGCTGAGAAATAAAAAGCATGGTCAGAGAAGAATAAATGCAATGCAGTACCAGCCCATTTTTATAAAGCTAACAAACAAGCAAAATTAAAACATATACGTGTTTTTTAGGGATATCCAGTATTGTGGTAAATCTACAAAGAAAAAGGAAGAAAAAATATCTCCAAATTAAGAAAAACTGACACTGGTGTGGGAGAGCGATGGGAACAAGACTGGGGAGTGGCTCACAGATACTTCAGAGTACAAATATACTTACTTTAGTGAAGCATTGGTTTATTTTATCATTATTCTCTAACTTAACATACACGTTAATATGCACAATATATTTTCCAACATATTTTGAAAACCAAATATTTATTACAATTGCTGGATTTTTCTCTGCTTAATTGGTATTGACATACAAATTTTCATGAATAACAAATTACATGCTAGAGAAAAATTTTCATTATTGCCAATGACCAAAAAATTGCATGAGTGGAGGCACATTCTTATTTTATTCTGAGACATTATGCAATTCTTTAATCCATGAGGGGTTTAAAAAGTTTGCACCACACATTTTGATGTCTCAAATACAGTACCAAAATTATATAAAGCTGTCCATGCAGTGATATAATATGATGGTGCTTATTAGCTGAGGCACAAAATTATCTTGGAAACCAAAGATATAACAATGAAAAACTGTGAGTGATGGAAAAATTACAAACATTACTTGTTTGGTTTCTCTTTGAACTTATAAATGGGCCTATGCAATCTAATGTGTTCTTACCTAAAAAGATTGTTTCATATACCGAGAAAGTTGTTTTTTAACTTCAGAATAATTTTCATATTTGGTTAATGATATTCCATCCATCCATCCATTCAACAAATATGTTTCAAATACCCCACAATGTCTCATACGTTGTGCTAAGTACTTTGCATACGCTACCTTTAATATAATACTAAAAACTACTGAAAACTAAGGGACGGGATAGGTTTGGTAACATGAGATTCTAGTAGGTAAAGCCCTGGCTTACCTTAGGTTGTTTTAAATATTTATTGAATAATGATCTGTGCTTGAAAAATGAATGAATAAATTAGAAGTTGACCACAATTTATCCAATGAGTCAGCATCAAAAGTGGGATTTGAGCCCACTGTTTTGTATCTGAAGCCTTTATATCTGTGATGTCTTCATTTAGTACATACCTGAATTGTATCTTAATCTCCAGTTTGGGCTGCTATTTTCAGAACATACCACAGTTATCCAATTTTGTTTTTCTCTTATTTGCATTCAGACTGCCCTATGCCTTAAACGATTAGCTTAAATGAATCAACATATTATTGAGCTACTGTGAGTTTCCAAGTGGTAGTATATTCCTTGAGGTTAGACACATATATTCAGAGTCAGGGAAGTTTGTATCAACAAATACATGGAATATTTGGGGGTGATGGATAGGTTTCTGAGGAAAGAGGGTGTGACCAAATCTCATCATTGCATTTTAGAAATTACATTTGAGATTTAAATTTAACCAAGAGCCTAAATTTTTTACTGATGTATGAAGATTGTCTCACTAATATTCCGGCTTCCTCTACACACCACATTAGTGATTCACTGGGGAGATATTTTCATGACAAGAAATGTATTGAGGGAATATGAGGGCCTACCTTCATTTATGCCAGAGATACCAATGCTAAAAATGCAAATAGATACATTCCTTTCTCTGCATGCCTAACAATATGCAAATACAAACTTAGGGGAAGGCCCAATATAATACACAACAGAGAAGTAAATAAACAATCACACTCTCTTGACATATTTTGTGGTTCAGTAATGCAAGTCTTTCTGTTTACAAAGGAATTTCAAAATGCTAGTGTTCATGTTTATACTCAGCTGCAAGATGTCTGAGTTGGAACCTTTTTTATCTTATATGTTTTTACACAAAACTCACATGAGATTATTGATCTAAAATAAATGTAAATATTTTTATGAGAGCTTGCATGATAAGGGTAATCTTTCATTATGTAAAGAGCAGCAACCAGCACTGCCAGCTAATGTTTAATACACACTAAGGGAAGGAAAAGTAATCAAGAAATTAAATCTAATAAGTGATGTATGATATTAGCGCATATTGAGTTATAATAAATATTTACTGTAATTCTGGTTGATTTTACTATTTCCTAAACCATGTTATTTCAGGCTATTGCTTTTACTGTTCAAAATACCTTCTTTAGAATATATAATGCTTACATAAAGAGTGTGTATACCAGAATAGTACAGTTTTCATTATATATGCATAAACACATGGGTGTGTACAGGAAATAAAAATGTTCTAGAGATGTATTCAATTCAGAAGGAAGACATTAGCATTTTTCTAAAATGCAGCATCTCCAAAAGAACAAAACTAGTGTTATGTAATATTATAAACATGTAATATATATTTTATATATCATTTCACAATTGAATCATATTGGAATAGCTGACCTAAGCATGGCACATTGCCTCTAGCAGGTATCATTGCCTCAGAAGGATGTGAAAAATATTAGTAAAATGTACGGTATTCGGCAGGGGTCAGAATGTCTCAGTCACAGCCTCTTCAATGTGTCTTCCAAGTGGTTCTCAGAGTTATTTTTCAAACTTGAAAGTGTAATTTTGTCACTGTCCTTCCAATTTTATTCATTGCCTCTTTCTTTTCTAAATTTCTTCATTATAATATCATGGTCAGTTGAATGTAAAAGGATAGAAAAAGATATTCCATGGGAATAGTAACCAAAGAGAACTGAAGTAGCTTCATTCATATTATATAAAAAGACTCTAAGTCAAAAATTGATGTGAGTCAAAGAAGGACATAATGTGTTGATAAAAGTGTGAGAGCATCAAGAGAATATAACAATTGTGAATATATGTGCGCCAAACCACAGAGACCCAAAATATATGAAGCAAAAACTTGACAGAGTTGAATGTGCAAATAGACAGTTCAACAATAATAGGTGGATACGTCGTTACCCCATTTTCAATAGCAGATAGAACAGCTAGACAGGATATTAACAAGGAACTAGAGGACTTGGCCACACTATACATCAATTAGACCTAACAGATGTATGTAGAACACTCCACCTGACAGCAGCAGGGTATACATTTTCCTCTCAAGCACATAGAACATTCTCTAGGACTGAACATGTATCTTGGGCCACAAAACAAGTCTCAGTAAATGTAAAAATATCAAAGTCACACAAAGAATCTTCTCCAACCACAATGAAATGATATTAGAAATTAGTAACATAAGGAAATCTGGAAATTTCACAAATAAGTGGAAATTAAACAACTTAGTCTTAAGCAACCAATGAGCTAAAAAAGAAATCACAAGGGAAATTAGAAAATACTATGCTATTAATGAAAATGAAAACACAACATAACAAAACTTATGAGGATGGCAAAAATCAGTACTCCAATTTGAAAATGCCAATAAAATGACAATTCTTTAGGTTGATTGACCTAGAAAAAAAAGGAGAAGACTCAAGTCACTAAAATCAGGATTGAAAGTAGACATTACTATGGACTATTCAGAAATTTAAATTTTAAAATACCAGGACTCTCCAAAGGGGAATGAAGGGTCTTTTCAACAAATGATATTAGGACCACTCATAACCAAATGGGAAAGAATGAATTTGGATCCCTATTTGCATTATAATTAAAAATTCAAAATGGATCAGAGATATAAGAGTTAAAACTGTCAAGCCTTTAGAAGAAAATATAGCTGCAAATCTTTGTGACCTTTCAGTAAGTAATAATTTCTTAAATACGGCACCAAAAGCACAAGCAAGAAAAGAAAAATGAGTACATTTAATGTCATCAAGATTAAAAATTTTTGTGTTTCAGAGATTACTATCAGAGCACTCAAAAGACAAGCTGCAGAATGGGAGAAAATATTTGCAAATCATATATCTGATAAGAATCATGTATCCAGAATATATGAAGAATTTTGCAACTCAACAGCAGAAGACAAACAACCTCATTACAAAATTAACAAAAAGCTTTCATAGATATTTCTCCAAAGAATATATACACATGTCCAACAAACACATGAAAATATTCTCAACATCATTAGTCACTATGGAACACCAAATAAAAAAATAGAATAAGATAGCACTTCATACTCACTAGGATGGCTATAGTCAGAAAAATTTTCATTCAGTATTGGCAAAGATGTGGAGAAATTGGAACCCCTATACCTTGATAACACTCCTATTAGGAATGGTTTAACAGTGAACCTACCATGGAAAACAGTTTAGTGGTTCCTCAGAATGTTAAACAGAATAACCATATAACCGAGCAAATTTACTCTTTGATATATTATACCCAAAAGAGTTGAAAACAAGTACAAAAATTTGTACATAAATGTTCATAACAGCCTTATTCATAATAACTAAAGGTGAGAACAATTCATATTCATAATGTGATAGATGAATAGATACACAAAAAGTGGCATAGCCATACAACAAAATATTTGAACATAAAAATGAAATACTGATATATGCTCCAACATGAATGAATCTGGAAAACAATATGCTCAGTAAAAGAAGCTACACACATTTAGAGATTGCTAGAATAGGGAAATCCATAGAGACAGCAAACAGATTCATTGTTGCCAGGGGCTGAGGGCAAGGCAGGAAATGGGGAGTAGCTGCTTAATGAGTAAAACATTTCTTTGTATAGTGATGGAAATATTATAAAATTAGATAGTGCTGATAGTTACACAATATTTTTAATGTACAGAAGGTCATTCAGTTGTACTTCAAAATGGCTTGAGTGACAAATTTTATTATGTAAATTTCATCTCCAATTTGAAAAAAATTCAAGGTACAATGGAAGTAAACAATATAGGTTCTGACAAATTATGCTAATGATTGCTCAGTTAATTAAATAGTAATTTGAGCTGATTTCCGATATCATCTAAATCTGCATTTCCTTTCACTTAGCACAATTACTAATTTGGGGGATATTAATGTAAATGTAATGTAGATTAGTTTTAATATGTGTAATGACCTTGTCTTCTGGCTACTTAAAGTGGAGAATCACTCAAATATTGACAAATAACTTCAGTAATGAATAATATTTTTGTAATTTCAGTTGGTCATATTTTTTACCAAAATCTCTTAAACAGATACATTTTTTATAAAATTAATATATGACAAGAAGCCTACACTCTGAAAACAGTACTTTTTTTTTTCCTGTACTTTTGACAAGGGCAAAATATATAAGTGAATGGATTGATCTTAACTATTTAGATGACATTGTAGAGAGACTTTGAAAAATCACTAAGGAAGAAATGTGTGGAAGGAACACAATATGAGATTTTCCAAGGAGATTACCTAAGATGTAACCAGGATATGGCAGGATAAGTAAAATGAGAGTAAGAAAGCATTATAGGTTCTGGGTTCTGGAAGAATGTAGCATTTAGAGGAAACCAGTCATTCAAGATTTTGTTTGTCGTTTTGTTTCATTTTTAATTATATCTAGAAAGAAATGTTTGATTTTGCAATGGGAAAGTGTAATGAAGGAGATTTCTTGTGTGAAGTGAGTTCTAGAAAAATTTGGTAGTTGAGGTGCTTCTCATTTCCCATTCATCTCTCATATCTGGTAAACAGTTACAATGGAAGAAAAAAAGCAGAAAAAAACCAAAAACATGAAAGTTTTTGACATTCTGTTCCTCATATAAAACTTACTTGTAAAATCTTAGAAATAATTTGTTTTTATTTATTTTTCATAATGAGGGCAACATCACTAAAAAGCAATCATAATGTCTCTTGCAGTTGACAGTCACAGGCTGGCTGAATTTCACCACCCATGCTGCCTCACTGATCAGTCATATGCCAACATGAACACCATGAGTAGTCTTCCGCCAGTACTTAATTTCCTTAAAATAATATTCAACAATTAAACAAAGCCTGGGTGAAATATATATCATCTGGGAAAGAGAGTAGTTTGAAAATTTAGGGAAAAAAAGGATGTATTTGGGGATGCCTGGGTGGCTCAGCAGTTGAGCGCCTGCCCTTGCGGGGGGCGTGATCCTGGAGTCCCGGGATCGAGTCCCGCATCAGGCTCCCTGCATGGAGCCTGCTTCTCCCTCTGCCTGTGTCTCTGCCTCTCTCTCTCTCTCTCTCTCTCTCTGTGTGTGTCTCTCTGTGTCTCATGAATAAATAAACAAAATCTTTAAAAAAAGAATTAAAAAAAGGATCTATTTGATACAAGGCAAAATACGGATAAAATGAAATACAAATAATATTACCCTATTAATTTCCATTTCCATTGCTTAGGTAAATTTTAGAGTGCTGTCAGATCTCTTTTCAAAGTATATTAGCAGATTAAACATATGAGAGTAAACGTAGTGAGGTGTAGTCTTCTATTTAACACACAATTATCTATGAAATAATATGCACATATGTACCTTAAGATGAAGGACTTCTTCCCCTATATACAGACTTTCCTCTCTGTTTGGAAATGAGACAAATAAGACAGATTTTCTAAAACAATGTCTTACTATGAATGAACACTCTTCTTGTTTTAGCTCTTTTAAATCTGTTATTTCTATTATGTAACCTTTATCTAAAAATGGAAGGGATGATGTAGTGACAAACCAGCTAATAGTGCAGCTTTGTAACATTTAGAGGACTAATACCAACCCAAATCCTAAGTCTATTTTAGAATATGTGAAACTAGGTTTTGCACCTGGTCATCAGTTCCACAGCACGGCACTGCAGGAAAAAGATGCATCCCCACTTAACATAGTCAAGTATGATACGGAAATATTAATTATTAGAAGGACTCTTCATTGTTTATGACTGTAAATATAATATGCATTACAATCCAATCCTAATTGCATATAATGCTGCTCATGTAAGGAAAGCAAAAACATTCATTCTATAGCTAATATTAAAGCAGTTGACATCAAAATAAATCTAACGGGCAATTTAAATTAAGTGTATTGGGTTTCATTAGTGAATTAAAGCAAATCAATCCTTATGTACACTTGTGGATGCTAGGTTTTATCTTCTAAGCTACTCCTCTGGTAAGGGATATTTCTCTCTTTCTCTAAAGGTTGGCTATTTACTGGCAAGTGAACTCAGAGGGCCAGATGGCCAAAGCCATACGAGATCATTAGACAGTTCCTGTAAGGATTTTGGACAACAATTAACAGAAGCCCAGCAGGAGTTCCCCACTGTTGACCCCTAAAGGGTGGCTAATCAGCAGCATATGTGTTTATTTATACCAGCAGGCCCTTTTAATTAACAGCTCTGAGGTGTGTACTTTTTGGAATTTAGTACAGGATATTAGGAAACAGTTTTGACAAGACCCAGTTATAAAGCATAATTCATATTAAAATTGAAGACAGACAAGATAACAGAATGTCAGGAGGTCTAGTCACAGTACAGATGGATCAAATATTTATAGGATCCCCCTAAAAAAAGCCCTTTAGCCAGTTCCAAGGATTGTCAAGAGCTGGTCCTGTATTCACTCTCCTACCCCTATCTAGACAGGTTTACATCATCTATAACTATAGTACTGCCCTGATACTCCAAATGTTACTACATATACCGAGTCCCTAATATTCTCTTCCCTGCATCTTGCAAGTGAACCTTATATCAACATTAATGTAGATAACATTGCAACTATTAGTTGGGCCTCATGATACATGCACAATGTAGTCTAGGTGGTGGATCCCTGAGGATTTGACAGCAATGTTACTTCTTTATCCAAAAGACAAACTTAGTATAATTAATGCCTTTTTCCATGAGAGAGTATAGACTTTTCCCTTCTTGGTCTTAACCTAATACTTACTCTTTAAGTACATGAGATATTATGGTTGAAGACTGATATATAAAGAGCATCACCTTTACTCCTGTGTGTGTCATTGAATTATGATAATGTCAGAAACATTGTGGCCCTATGGCAAGAATTCCATCAGTCTTGCTCACATGGATTCCTGAAAAGCATTGGACTTAACTTCAAGGTCTTCAAAGATAAAATTAACCAGTAATAATGATGATACAAATATTAGTACTAATATTAATGATACTAGTGTTAATATAAGCCAATATTGGGATGCCCACTTTATTTTGGAATGATTTTCCTCAATAAAGCAATTTTTATTCTGAAAGTACCTCTGAAAATCATGTTGGTATCTTGTCTTTGTATGCCTATCTTTGATCTTTGAACATGAATTTCATTCTCACATTTTTCAAATTGGTTGGATATCTAATATTTCATTTAATTTTGGCCATAAGTGGGTAATGGCCAAAGTAGTTGTTATTCATTTTACAGGTGAGAGAGACTGAGTGCTACAAACCTCTCAGGTTGTAAAGGGATTCCAGCCCTGGATCCTGATTCTATGAGGGATGTTTTCCTCAGAGGAGAAGATGCAGTCCCTTGACAAACTCCTAGCCCCTCACCTCTTCAGGGTCCCTCACTTCTAGGATAAGTACACCTTTTCTTGAGGTACTAATTATTTCCAACTTCTTAAACATGTAGAGGTGATGCACAATAGTTGCTTTTAAAATGTTTTCACAATGTGAAGATGTTAAGATGTTAAGGTATATCCCACAGGTATATTGATGTATTGTTATTGTGTGAAATAAGAAGTTTTGCAAGACCGAGATGATATTGGCTGGATAACACCCCCTCCATATGGTAGCGCAAATGTGCCTTTTCTTACTCTTACATGAGTAAGAACCTCATGTTGGCTTTGCTTGAGATCAAACAACAGTTCATGTGTTTAGGGAATAATGCAATAGATGACTATATCACATCTGATAAATGGGACCCCTAGTATTTTTCCACAATGATAGCAAATTTTACTTGATATTACATGTGGGGGAAGGTGAAGTTTTAATTAACCATTAATATAAAACGAAGCAGTTTTGATCAATTTGAATGTTAATGGATATATGCTTTGGTGAGCTTCTTTAAAATTCATGCCAATTTTCTTTAAAAATAAAGCAGTTTTTGTTCATCTCCTTTCTAATGACCTCACCAAATCACCAAACAAGCTGTAATGATACTAATCAGTTATAAAATACTTCAGTTGAGAAAGAGTGTGGGGAAGAGAGCAGTTACACCCTAACTGTGATATATAAAGAAAAAGGCATTGTTACTTGCAATGTTAATGTAACTAATATGGATTTTAAATTGCATTTGAGCAAGGCACAATTCTCACTTAGAATGAATGCTAAGACAATGTCAAGATGTTCTGAACAGGTAACACCCTGTTCACAAGCCTGCTATAGGTACCTTGCATTCTACAGAGACTAAACAGTATTAGGTTACTCCACTTAAAGGGATAGGCATGAAAAGTGACACCATAACATGTGTATGGCAATCATGTCTCACATCACAGCAGACAGCTCTAAAATCCTACAATGTTCATTAAAATCATCCTTTCAAAGAATGATGATGAGACTTCATCTTACAATCTATGATTACAATTTAAAATCCATTGCCTTACATTTTTATATATTGGTTAATAATGGTTTTCTTTGATAATAAAGCAGTAAATCCCAGTCAAATGATAAACTAATTAAAGTGGAAATAGTATTTTATGTATTATAGTAGACCAGTTTATATCATAGAATCAGAGGCTTAAAATACTACTGGGAATTTTAGCAATAATTTATCAAAGTTGGTTAACAACATCTCTAGGACTTCAGATTCTTCATTTTAATTTAGTAACTTAACCAAACACAACTAATTTTAGTAGGGCAAAAATTGGAATCCAGGTCTTATGACTTGCTTGATACAATTTCAACCACTGTATAGTATGCTCTAAATATTGGGCGATCCATTAATTGTTTGGATCCTAGGGATTAGTAAGTCAAATAGTGTCATTTTATACTATAAACTTCATGGGAAAATGATTGGTATGCTAGTGATAGAATTCTTGAGATAATCTTATACAGAAAATACATAGCCAAAGACTATCAGTACATAAAAACAATGTATACATTTCAAAAACAAATAAAATTTTGATAAGGTATCATTTTTTAAGTGGAAGTAAAACTTTGTCAAATAGATTGTGAATAGATTATTTTCCTTATAATTAATTATGCATTTGTAATTACATTTATTTATAAATGGACATGTTCTTTTCAGAATGTAACTTTTCCAGCCATTTTTTAAAAATTTTATTACCACATTTGTTAGAACTTTTATTTTTTTATTTTTTTTTTTTGTTAGAACTTTTAAAGACAAACACTATAGCAGCAAAATAAATATAAACACAGAAAATAGAAAAGCACTTTCATGCTGGTTTCTTGCAATTCACTTCATATTCAAAAGAAATTTACTGTATCAATGTTAGTGATGGTAGTGAGATAATATAACTTCTTTAAATTGTACTATCATGTATGAATTTTAAAGATCAGAGACTTAATGAAGTGACTTCGCTGGATGGAGTCTATTTTCAAGGCAAATCAAGAATAAGTCAAGCATAAGAAACCACCTTAACAGTGGCACAGACAAGGCTCAATTGAATAGAATTGCTCTGGATGCGAAGCATATATGCCCATGATGGGGAAAGATGTCTCTCACCTCAGAAGCAATTGTCTTCTTCTTCCAGCACTAGCGCCCTGCCATAATGTTGAGCCTATTACTCTATCTGTTTTAATTAGCTCTCGTCTTCAGGCTGCTACCAAATATTTCATTTTCTCCCAACTGAAACTGTCTTTTGGGGATGAACCTTTGATTGGATCATCAGGTCTCCATCACGTATCTAGTACCTTACTGGGCACACCTCTTCTGTCTTAGCTTGTAGAACAATGATTAGCTTGTAGCTTCTGTGTTTGAGTAGGTAGTTCTCCTTTATCCAACCATCTGTGGCCAGATTCATTTGAAACAAAGCGTAGTAACATTCATTTAGGAAAAGGATTTGTTTGCATTCTGCAGCATTTGGAAAGGAAGAAAGAACACTTTCAGGTACTGGTCTTAAATTACTACCACAGAAACTCACCAAGTGTTAGCTATCATCACCATCACTGTAATTAAAATGTGACAATGATGATAGTTACAAACGTTTTCAATTCAAATCATGATGAACTCGAAGGCAGAATAACATCCTATTAATAAAAATACCTTATAAGCAAACTTTATCCACTGAATTGAAATGGATATTGATTGAAGTTTTTGAAATGGATGGCAATTCCTCTTAATTCATGCTTAAATTTGGGGCTTGGTTACACTTTCCATTCTGTTCCCTTGCTAATGAATATGGTAGCACAAGGGATGCACTCAGGTCTAAGAATGAAGTTATCAGTAGCCACATCTGCCTCCATCGTTAGAGCGGATTCTCTAGTCTTACATTGTAACTCACAGTTTTCCTACTTGAAGCTAACAGAATTCTATGGGCGCTTTAATGTATGGGATAGGTTGACGGTCATATTTTTCATTTTTGTCTTGGTCACAGAATGAATGGTACATTTTCATCACCCACTCTGCTGATTTTTATCTGAGTATCCGGGCTTCAGTGATTGCCAACATAGCTATTAATCACAGAATCACGCAATCTGAGATGACACTGCTATTTTGCTGATGACTGTTCTTTCAGTTTTAGCATTTCTTATGCTTAAAAGTCTTGCAAAAATGCAGAAATAATGCTAAAATATACCATTTTCTACTAGAATTTTGTTGGGCAAAAATGTACTATAACTATATGCAAAACATAACACAGAAAACTGAACTAATTATTTAAATAATAAAGGCAAAACAATACTATATCCAAATGATTGAAATACTACTATAGTTGCCCTTTGAATATCTCGGGGATTAGGAGTGCTGACCCTCTGCACAGTCAAAAATCAGTATAACTTCTGACTCCCCAGAAACCTAACTAATAGTCTAAAATGCTTAACTACTCATAGCCTACTGTCTACCGGAGGCCTTACCAATGACAAATGTAAACAGTCGATTAACATGTATTTTGTGTGTTATACATATCATGTACTATATTCTTACAAAAAAAATAAGCTGGAGAAAAGAAACTGATATTAAGAAAATCATAAGATAAAAGAAACTCATAAGGAAAAGAAAATACAAAAAAAAACAGTACTAAGCTCTTGAAAAAAAATCTGTGTTATCAGTGGATCCACACAGATCAAACCCATGTTGTTCAATGGTTGTCTGTATTTTAAACTATCAAAACATTCATTTTTATTTTATTAAAATTTTATGAAATATTCTTGGCATTCTTTGTCACATGATGCTTGAATGTTGCCCAAACTAAATCTGCTAGTGACATCAGCAAACCTGGGTTTATCTTATAAGGGACTTTACTCAGAAAGACTCAAAGACCATATGGTATCATTGAAAATATACACTTACTGAATTATTCTAATTTGTAAGCATGCACATTACATTTGTTAAATCTTAGTAAAGTCCAGCTATGTGTTAAAATCAAGAAGAGAGAAAAAGATAATTTCTATAATTCACTTATGATCAAGTTAGAGGCTTTAATATTTTAAAATCTTCAATTTGGAATTTAAGGCATTCTCACTCCTGCAAGCAGGAAGCATTTTAGAAATGTTATATATAGACTAAAATAAATTTAGTTATGGGCTAAATTGTGCCCCCTCCCCCCAAAAATTGTTGGAGTCCCAGACTCCACTACCTCAGAATACAACCTTGTTTGGAGATAGGGTCTTAGAAATATAATTAGTTAAACCAAGGTTTATAAGATGTGTTGCCAGCTGTGTGAAAAAGAGAATTGGAGTAATACATCTATAAGCCAAGAAATGTCAAAGAGGTCTGCAATCCTCCAGAGCAGAAGAGACAAGAAAGCATTTTCCCCTACAGATTTCAAAGGGAGCATGGCCCTGCAGACACCTTGATTTTAGACCTCCTGGGGCTGGAATTGTTAGACAATACATTTCTGTTGGGCTAAACTACTCAGTTTGTGGGACTTTGTCATACCCGTCCTAGGAAGGTAAGACAAGTTCTTTCATAAATGATTAGTAAACACTTACCAAATTGAAGACATTTTGTGATTTGGTGAAAGAGGTAAACTGAAAGAAATATCAATCTATCTTAATGTTTTGCTCAGTCTCAGCAACAGATCACTGATGATTTAACACTTTTTGCTCATGCCCTGTTATGTAAAATAAAATGCTTATATAGGCCTTTGGGATTCACATTGAGGGGGCCAAATGACAAGTCTTTCCCCAGCAAGTCTTTTGAAAAGTAAGTTTCCTTGAATCTTGCTTAGATCCTCAGTGAGGCTCTCCATTTAGAATTAGAAGCATAGAATCATTGACAGTGAAAAAAAGCAAAAATAAAAACAAAGGTAAGAATGTGGTGACTTGAGTTGGAAGAGGCAGGATAACTTACTGAGGAAGATGACTTCTGGGCTAGATTTAAGAATGAATGCATTTATTCTGTGAACAAGGGCATTCAAGAAGAAGAAAATGTGAACCAAGGTCCAGCAGCCTCAATGCTCACCCCATTGACTTGGTGCTTCCTTCAAGACCCCTGTGCTAATCAGGGTGTCTGCTAGGCTCCAGGCTGACCACATATTTTCACCCTCTATAATATCAAACATTCCCTTTGTAAATGAACATGAAATAGTGACACATTGATTAAGTCAGTGTTTCTTAAATGCAAGCTGCAAAAAAATGGAAAGGAATTGCAGATCTCAGGGCACTTGGCTGGTTGGTAGCAGTAGAACAGATCCCTCTCTAAGATCAGCAAATGTGTAATACACTTTCCTTTAACCTCCCTTCCCTGTGTGTCTCCACCATTAGCCTCCCTCCCCCAACTATGGTGAGACGTGGTGAATCCATCAACTCACTTCCTACTGCCAAGAGTGCAGTGAAGAGTCCTCAACTCAGCACCGAGGCAGCCACGGTTACTCGGGTGATGTGTGTGCGTGTGTGCATGTGTGGGTGTTAATGAAAAGGCAGTGTGGAGATCTCACAACCATAGGCCCCTGCCAAAAGAGTGGAGGACATGGAGTGGGTCAAAAAGACGAAAAAAGATAGGAAAAAAAAAAAGCATTGTTTCATATGAAGCTGAGAGAAATAAATTTTTACTTCCTAGAAAATATATGTTCTCTGGTACATGTTTTATTCATTTGTAAAAAGCTTTTGATAGCCTTCATGTAGGTCTACGGCAGCTAAACCTTCATTAGCAGATAACACCAGCTTGCTTTCACAAGTGTGTTTAACATAGCATAATTTATGGATTTTAGTTTCAGAATAAGTACCATTTATCCTGTCTGGCACCTCTTCCTCCTTCGTATTCTCTATCACCACGTGTCAACTGTGGGTGGAGTGGTCTCCAGCAATGAGATCCCTGGACAGCTGTTGTCCTCGTCTTGCTCAGCATACACACTGCTGGTGCGCAGTGGCCACAAGCCTGCTGGCAAACAAATACAGTGCTGGGTGAGCACCACAGGACAACCTTTCTAAGCTGTTCATAAGAACCGGTTACTATCTTGTGCTATCTGCCAAGAATTAAGTAAATTGAACAAAATGATGATTGTGAGTTAGAAGTTTGCACAAATTCCTTCAGCTGTTTGACTACACCCACCATAAGGCACATGTTGTCATCTCTTTACACACACAGAGAAGAAACGCTTCAATGGAGGACAATTAAAGCAGAACTACTATGGTAAAAGCCCACCTTTCTCCAGGTACTATTGTCTTCATGAAGTGCTGGCTACCTAACTCAATGAGTTACACTCAGTGCAAAATAAAACCGTGAGGGTCCTTGCTAAAAAATCATTAAGAATATCAAGATGACAGCAGCACCTGGGTGGCTCAATGGTTGATCATCTGCCTTTGGCTCAGGTCATGATACTGGGGTCCTGGGATCCAATCCCATATCGGGCTTTCCTCAGGGAACATGCTTCTCCCTCTGCCTATGTCTCTGCCTCTCTCTCTCACTCTATGTCTCTCATGAATAAATAAATAAAATCTTAGAAAAGAATATCAAAATGACAACAGCAGAGCATTAAACCCAGTGTAGACCCTTACTGTGTTGTGTGTTTATTTAATCACTGTTGGATCTAGTATTTCCATTTACAATGAGCCCTTTTCTTTTTACCTTGATTGATGAACTCTTCTTTCTTGAAAATGAGAAAATACAATTTTTAATATATTCACTATTGACAGATTATCAGCTTCTTCCTAGTACACAGGATTTCTAAAATAAATTCACAATCCCATGCTTAAAAAGTAGACATAAACTACTTGAAAATTATTATTTTTAGGTGTATTGGACATATACTAATAATATGTAAATAGTAATTCAGATGACCTCACACTGCATAATTCTTATGTTATTTTTCACTGATTTACCATTCTGATATCAGCCCTGCTGAATAGGGAAATGCTCTCCCTGATGACTAGAAATAATAAAAACAAGAGAAGTGAAATTTTATAAACCAGATGTGTTCCAATATGTCCCCTCTGGGCTGATCGATGTGTGGATATGGGCTGCTTTGTTATTTGCTCCTAAAAGTCCAATCACACTTATAATTTGTTGCATGCAGAACTTATTGAATTCTCTTTCTTCATTAAGACTGAACAATGAATATCCAAATTAGTTAATCTGGCATGCATATATTACTTTTACCAACTTCATGATAATAAGCCATCAAAAATTGGTTTTAGAATGCTTTCATCTCACTAATAGCATTCTTCATACTCCTTCATGGCAAACCCCCATTCCTACCCTCAGCCTCAGGCAGCCATTCATGCTTTTTCTGTCTTTATAAATTTATCTTTTCTGCACATTTTACATAAATCAAATCATATATATATATTATCTTGACTATGGCTTCTTTTTCTTAGCATAATGTTTTTAAGATCCATCTATGATGTGGCATATGTCAGTAGTTTATTGATGAATAATAATCTGTTGTATAAGTGTACCACATTTGTCTGTCCATTCCCAGTTGATGAACATTTAGGTTATTTCCAGTTTGGGCTATTAAAAATAATGCTGCTGTGAACATTCACATGTAAGTCTTAATGTGGACATATTTTTTTTTTCTCTTGGGTAAATATCCAACAGTGGAGATAATGGGTCATATGGTAGGTAGTCTTATGTTTATCTTCTTGAGAAATTGCTGAGGAAATTTTCCAAAGCAACTGCACCATTTTACATTCCGATAAGAAATGCATGTGGGTGTTCATTTTCTCCATATCCCTTGCCAACACTTGTTTTGGGCTGTCATTTAACATAGCCATTTTTTGTAGATGTGAAATAGTGTCTCATTGTGGTTTTAATTTACATTTCCCTAATAATTAATGACTCTGAACATCTTTTCATGTGCTTACTGGCCATTAGTATACCTTATTCTGTATATCTGCTCATATGTCTTACCTATTTCTTTTATTAGTTTGTTATCTTATTGAGTTGTGTTCTTTGTAAATTGTGGCTATAAGTCCTTTATCAGATAAATGTTCTACAAATATTCTCTCCCAATCTGTTGCTTATCTTCTCATTTTCTTAATAGTGATTTTCTTTACTGTGACTTTATTTTTTTAGAACAGTTTCAGGTTCACAGAAAAATTAAGAGGGAGGTAGAAAGATTTCCCATATACCCCCTGCTCCTGGACACTCACAGCCTCCCCATTATCAATAGTTGTTACAATGAATAAACCTATATCAACACATCATTACCACCCACAGTCCATAGTTTACATCACCGTTCACTTGGTGTTGTACATTATATAGCTTTGGACAAAGGTATAATGGGATACATTCACCAGTATAGTATGATATAGAGAGTTTTTACCGTCCAAAAAACCTTCTGTGCTCTGCTTACTCATCTCTCCCTTCCACCTAACCACCCTAGCAACCACTGATCTATTATTTACTAGCCCCATAATTTTGCCTTTTCCAGAACGGCATATGGTCAACATCACAGAGTGTATAGCCTATTCAGACTCGCTTCTTTCACTTAGTAATATGCATTTAAGATTATTCCAATGTCGGGAATCCCTGGGTGGCTCAGCGGTTTAGCACCTGCCTTTGGCCCAGGGCATGATCTTGGAGTCCCGGGATCGAGTCCCACGTCAGGCCCCCTGCATGGAGCCTGCTTCTCCCTCTGCCTGTGTCTCTGCCTCTCTCTCTCTGTGTCTCTCATGAATAAATAAATAAAATCTCTTTAAAAAATATTATTCCAATGTCTTTTCATGGTTTGATAGCCCATGTACTTTTAGGACTAAGTAATATTATCTTGTCTGTATATACCACTGTTCATCAATTCACCTACTGAAGGACATCTTGGTTGCTTCTAAATTTTTACAATTAGGAATAAAACTGCTATAAACATTCATGTACAGGTTTTTGTGTGGACCTAAGTTTTCAGATCTTTTGGGTAAATGGTAAGGAGTGTGATTCCAAGATCATATGGTAAGAGTATGTTTAGTTTTGTAAGAAATGACCAAACATCTTCCAAAATAGGTATACCATTTTCATCCCAGCAGCAGTGAATGAGAATTTCTGTTGCTCCACATCCTTTCCAGCATTTGGTGATATCGGTGTTAGGAATTTTGGGCATTCTACTGGGTGTGTACTAATAGTGATATTTGGTGAGTTCCAGTTGATCTTTTTTTTTCTTTTGTGGACTGTGTTTTTAATGTCACATCTAAGACATATTTGCCTAACTCAAGGTCTCAGTGTTTTTCTTCTATGCTTTCTCCTGCAAGTTTCATTGTTTTAGTTATTTCATTTAGCCCTGTGATCCATTTTGAATTAATTTTATGGGTGGTCTGAGGTATAGATCTAAGTTCATCTTTTTGCATATGGATATCCAATTGTCCCAGCACTCTTTGTTGAGCAAATTTTCCTTTTCCCAAATATTCTTGTCACCATTTCAGAAATAAATGAACTGTAAATACACTTATTTCTTTTCTACATTCTCAATTATGTTTCATTTGCCTATATGTCTATCTTTACTATCTTGATAAATAGGAGCCTTACACCAACTTTTGAAATTGGTAAGTGAAAGGTCCTCCAACTAAATGTTTTTTCCAAATTGTTTTGGCTATTCTATGTGTTTTGCATCTCCATGCACATTTTTTGATTTGCTTGTTATTTTACACACACACACACACAAATGCTTCAATTTTGATTGTGAGTAAATTGAAACTATACATCAATTTGGGGACAACTGCTGTCTTAACAATATGGAGGCCATCAATGTATGAGCATATGATGTATCTCCATTTATTTATATTTTCTTTAATTTCTCTTAGCAAAGTTTTGTAATTTTTAGTTTATACATCTTCACTTATTTTATTGAACTTATTCCTAAGTATTTTCAATGCTATTTTGAATGCAATTTTATTCTTAATTTTCTTTTTGGATTGATCATCATTGTAAGCACATTACTACTTACCTTTCATAATAAACCTGAGACAAGGCAGAGTGAAAGGTCTTGGCTGCATTTATAGAGGAAAGGAGGAAGAAAAATCAGAAAAATCCCAAGTTAATATCCAAATGAATTCATGTGCCATACATGTATGTTTTTAAAATAAAAGCCCTGTATTTCTTTATTCTTACTTTTTCGAGCAATAAATACTCACTGTAGAAAATATAAGACAGGAGTACATGGAAGCTGCAGTGGCAGGGAGCTTAGTTGCATTTGCCTCAGCCTGAGTTCTCTGGTCCCATCTCTCTTTATACCTATTCAGCCAAGACTATGGCCTTCACCAATTTCTAGATTCCTTGTTTGCCATTGTTTCTGCAAAGTATTTTCTTAACAAGCTGAAGAGCTCGGTGGGGAAGCATCACACACAGTTCTGAGACACTGAAGGTGCTGTTTATACTCTGAGTACCCTCATTTCCTCAGTCGTAAATGAGGATGACAGAACTCTTCCATTCCCTACCTCCCTGTCTTCCTTCTTTCCTTTTCACCGATTCCATCTCCCTCGAAAGTCCACACTAGGCTCCAACCCTCCCACGTGCCTCCCAATTCCCCTCTCCTGACCCTAGATTATGACCCAGGTGCAGTTTCAGTTTGGGACAGCCTACCCTTGTAGTGTTAAGTAAGTGCGCCATTCCTCAGCTTCCCTTTTTCCATCTGTGTGCAACATTTTATTGCAGCTCTGTGCCAACTGATATATAGATATTCACTCCTTTACTATTTTACCATGCTACAAGTCCAGCCACACTCCTGTCTTTGGGAGTTTTAAAACTTCTGTGAAGACACAGGGGCAGACATACAGGGAAAACTTGCATCATGCATGGATCACGGGTTGTCAGCAGTTTTGCTGCCCATTGAGCATTGTCATTCACCTAGAACAGCCTCTGTTCCCACATATCATCAATGCAGAGGGGGACCCCTGCTTACTCCCCACCCTGAAACTCTCTTGTGGGGAGAAGCTCTGCCAAGTACATCTGACTTCCTTAGCACCTGTGAACTTCCCAAAAATGATAGCAGGATACTTCAAAAAGACAGAAAAAGAACATAGAAGAAAAACACCTGTGTTTGTGTTACCTGGGATTCAGGATTATTATTTGTATAATTATTAACACTTTCCTTTCCCTATGGTTTTGAATTTTCAGATATAACAGAATATGTACAATGATTGAAACTCTAGTATGGTTAGAGCAATCTGATGATTAAAACATATTAGTGTAACCCCTAATACACACACACACACACACAAATAAGTCAAGTTTTTTTTTCTTTGCATTTTATCAAGGCTGCAGTATGTGATAGCACTAAATTAAAGACAGAAATCCTAATCTTTGCTGGGTCCTAACTGCATGCTCTAGAGAGGGTGCTTTACTTCAGGGGTTCCAATTTCTCTAATAAAAAGAAGTTGCTTTACTTAATCTCTAGGGTTCCACCACTCCAATAATCCACAGCTCATAAAATATACATGCGTGTACAAATTTCATACGGCCTACGCTGAAAATGTCCCCATTTTGGGAAAAAAAAAAGTTACCTCTATTATTTAGTTCAAGTGAAATTCTGTGATCATGGATAAAGATAATTTTATCATAGTGTTTTGTGATCATTATATTTTCAAAAGAGTTAAATACAATGTAATTTTAAAAGTTAGCTCAAAACCCAAACTGATACAGAAAATTAAAATATCACAGACAATTTCTACCTCAGATTACAAGAACTGTGTGGTACATGTAGTACTCTTGGTGCTTGACCAATGTGGAACATCAGTCCTTGACTTTGCATTTGGAGAGAGGATTTAATGGGTTTCTGCCACAATTTCTTCATCTTTTTCAAAGGAAGAGTAATTGCAAGTTGCTTCTTATAGTCAGCTTCATGTTTAGTGATTTAGTGATTTTTAGAACTCAAATGACAGTAACTTATCAAGGACAAAATGTCCTAACACCACTTAAAGTAAAAAAGAAGAGCTTAGTTCATTCAGAGGGCTAAAAATTGTTCAATGAAAAGGTTGAAAATAAATGGTCTTCAGTGACACAAATCTTGACTTTCAGTTCCCCGAGGTTAAACAGTGGACACTTATGCCATAGTTCTGCATAATAAACAGAAAACAGAATTTAGTTTAAAAAAAAAAAAATCCTTGCTCACTGGGACTGAACCTCTGCATTTTTTGCCTATTAGGGTCAGCCATTTTTGACGAAGCAAACAACCCAGTTTTGCCATTTTGGAGTGGCTTTCATTCTGTAGCTAATGAATTAAGACCTGTTATTAAATTTACCCTCAAAACCCTCACACCCTTTTTTTTTTTTATGTCCCCTGGCTTTAACTGTTGAGATGTGCCTGCCAAGAATTCAAAGAGGACAGAATTGGTGTTGTTATACTACATAGTTCTTAAGAACTGCTCTGTGGTCATTTTTAAAGAGATCACTAGTTCGGAAACTGAGTTCCATAAGATATGAAAACAACATAGTGACCAGTGGTATAAGCAATCCAAGTGGGAATAACAGAAACGCCTTCTAATTGAATGCAGCAGTAAGAAGTAGGTGTTGAATATTCCCCACATACAAGTTCAATCAGCGATCTGTTGCACACTGAAGAGAAGGACATATCCAACAAAATCAGAGTTAGTTATGGCAGAGTGAAACTCAGAATTTGGATCTAGTAGACTTAGGACTGCTGTCAACCATTCCTGACTCCAACCTTTCACCCCCACCTAATGCAACAAAGCAAGGCTTTTTGAAAGTATGCCTAAGACAACTGACTTATTTCAAGTTTCTATGAAATCAAAATATAATTTGCAAGTCCTTTCTGGCTTCATATCTGTAGTTTTGTGAACGAGATGTGGAGGGTCACCATTTCTAACTTATGGATGTGTGATGTGGGCAGTCAGAAGAGTCCCATGCTTAGTGTAATACTCTCTTGTGGTCATCTTAAAGTTTCTAGTAGTTTTTGAGCAAGAGGTCCACATTTTTACTTTGCATTTTGTTTTATAAATTTTGTAGCCAATATTGACATATTATTGGCATAAAAGTTTTAGATCAAATTCTATGACTGTGTGATCTGGAAAAATAACACTAACTTTCTTATGAATAAAAGAGATGAGGGTGAGCCTAAGGCAACCAAAGAATTTCAGTGAAGCATGGCTTAAAAGAGATGGACAGCACTATTCCAGATTATATAAGAGAACAAAAGCTGCTAACTTATTTAAAGAAAAATACCAAATAATAATAAATATATGAAAAGATGAGTCCAAAAAGATATTTTCAGGCCAATCCTTTTATAAATAGGAAAAAACAACCCTGTTACCACATAGAATTCGGCAAAAATTTCAAAGAATAATAGAACTTGACTAAATTCGAGTGAATCTGAACATGCAAGGTTTTTTAGAATTAAGATATGTGTTAATATTATTCATTATATTCCCAGATCTAAGGTGAAAAATAAAAGACCTTCATTAATATTGGAAGAGCATTTTAAGATTCAAAATCTGTTCTTTGGGGACTAGTGGGTGCTCAGCAGTTGAGCATCTGCCTTTGGCTCAGGGTTTGATCTCGTGGACCAAGATTAAGTCTCAAGTTGGGCTCTTGTGGGGAGCCTGCGTCTCCCTCTGCCTGTGTCTCTGCCTCTTTGTGTGTGTGTGTGTCTCTTATGAATGAAAAAAAAAAGAAGAAATGAAAAAAAATATGTTGGTAAAAATGCATATTGATAAAATAGAAGTAGACTGATGTGTTTTTAATACAATGTAAACAAAAGCAGCAGTACCAGATTCAGTTGCGAGCAGTACACAGTTCAGAAGAAGGCTCAATGTATACTTCTTTTTTTTTTTTTTTAAACTAGTATTTTTTTTTTATATTTTAATTTTTTTTTAATTTTTTTTTTATTTATGACAGTCACACAGAGAGAGAGAGAGAGGCAGAGACACAGGCAGAGGGAGAAGCAGGCTCCATGCACCGGGAGCCCGATGTGGGATTCGATCCCGAGTCTCCAGGATCGCGCCCTGGGCCAAAGGCAGGCGCCAAACCGCTGCGCCACCCAGGGATCCCTCAATGTATACTTCTTAACGTTGTGCATGGCACTACCCATGCTACATGATGCTTTGCATTGAAGTGTACAGTAAGTCTTTCTCTCATTTAGTTAATAAAAATTGGGATGTTTATATTTTTTATGATTCCTGGAATCATTATAGAAAATTATATTTCTCTAATAAAGTGTTTCACTCAGATTAAAATTTGTTAGTAACAGATTAAAATTTTTATTTTAGGAGTGCCTGGCTGGTTCAGTCAGGTAGAACCTGTAACTCTTGATCTTGGGGTTGGGAGTTTGAGTCCTATGTTGAATGCAGAGATTATTTAAAAGTAAAATCTTTAAAAAAAAAAAGTTACATAATTTTTTGTGTATGGCCCAAAATAATTTGCAGCAAATAAGGAGATCATGGGAAATAACTTTCAAAGCCATGACTCTTAGGATTCTTTTGAATTATTTTTTTCTTGCTATGTTTTTTTTACTTCATTCTCTTTCAAAATATGAGTTTTGTATTTTTTCCTCTTTTAAATTAGAAATTGATAACTTTTGTGTATTAATTTTTTTTTTTAAATCAGCTTTTGGGGGCACCTGGGTGACTCAGCCAATGAAGTGTCCGACTCTTGACTTTGGTTCAGATCATGATCTCAAGGTCATGAGATCAAGCCCCCTGTTCCCTGGCTCTGCACTGGGCATGGAACTTGCCTAAGATTTTCTCTTCCCCTCTGCCCCTCCTTGCTCCTCAGAAAAAAAACCAGCTTTTGGATTTATTAACTACTCTCCTCAATCTCTATCTTCTAACTCATTAAATTTTGTCTTTACACATTCATGTATTCTGATCTCCTTTGCTTTATTGTATTGTTCATTCTCTAATCAACATAGCAAATCAACATAGATCCTTTTGCTCTATCTTTGATGTGGAAAATACTGTTTTCTTTCTACCACTTGGCGAGAACCCTCTGGAGCTGCCATAATTTAATCTGTAAATATTTTCACTATGGAACATATCACAACACTGTTGATGATGTCATTCCAATTGAATCTAATGAGCAGGTAGTAGCAAAAAACTAAAATGTCTTACTAGCAGACATGTGAGCCAGAGTGTGTGGGATACACCCCATGAAAATTCAGAAGTCTATCCACTCTGAATGTCCAGGGATCTGGACTACGTTTATCTACCCTTACAAAGTGGAAGCTAAAATCTTGCACATTGCACCTCATATTACTCAAATGTGCCACATTATATATGTGGGTCTTTTTATCTTTATAGTCAATGTATAGTATATTTAGGGAGCTGATCCAATCTATCTGCTATGTATCCCATTCAGTAGCTGTTTTTTGCCTGAATAAGGCATAGAACAAGGGAAGGCTTTACATCAGGCCCAGGCTGGTGGAGCTTCTCTGATATTTGGGCCTTAAAACCCAGGATATCCAATGATAATTGAAGTTTCTGTGGAAGGTAAACCAGCTTCTTGCAGACTCCAGTAGGACCGTACCAACACAGACCTCTAGACATTTGGAGACAAGTTATCTCCTGTTGTACATATGCCTATGCTCCTTTAAGGAAACTGCTTCTAGCTTATCCTGAGACCTAGTATTGAATGACTGTGAGTCTCCTCAGATTTTACATAACCAATGCCCACCATGAACTGGTGATATCTGACCCCAACACCTATGACTGGATGTGCTCAACAGCAACCTATAATCATTTGGAAATGGTATTTAAGAGGGACACCTGGGTGGCCCAGTTGGTTAAGCATCTACCTTCGGCTCAGGTCATGATCTCAGGATCCTGGGATCGAGTCCTGCATTGGGCTCCCTGCTCAGCGAAAACCTGCTTCTCCCTCTCCTTCTGCCCCTCTTCCTGCTCATGCTCTCTCTCTGTCTCTGTCTCTCTGTCTCTGTCTCAAATTAATAAAAAAAAAAGATCTTTTAAAAAAGAGAAATATAAGGTATTTAATAGGTCAGGTTTGATCAGGTCTGGAGGGTCCAAATAAGTTTGCATGAACTAACAGCTTGAATACAGATCAGTGGCCTTATGAGGAAGTCCATAAGAACAATCAGCTGAGGAATAAAAACAGGGGCCTTTGCAGTCCATGCCCAATGGGAAGAAGACTGTGGTATGGTTACAGCCTTCTCAGGAATGTAGCTGAAAGGCAGCAATGAGGCAAACCTTCTTCGTGGCCAGAATGTCTGGCTGCATACACAGTTTTCTGTGTGGGTTGAGAGAGGCAAGAAGGCAGCTGCCTCATGAAATATCTGATGTGAGGTACTATAAAAGAGGTAAAGGAAGGGCGCCTGGGTGACTCAGTTGGTTGAGCATCTGACTCTTGGTTTCAGCTCAGGTCATGATCTGAGGGTCCTGGGATCAAGTTCAAGTCAGCTCCCTGCTGGGCATGGAGTCTGCTTCTCCCTCTCTCTCTGTTCCCCTTCCACTCATGCTCTCTCTAAAGTAAATAAATAAATAAAACCCTTTTTTAAAAAAGAGAAAAAGGAAAACATGAAAAGTCACAGAAATTATGAATAAAATCTATTTTATTGTAAAAGATTAGCAGTTTAGTATCCAGTGAGTCACAAAAACTTGTGTTTGTCCCACTTACATACTAATCCATGAAGAAATATTACCTCTAAATTCTGTAAACAAACAGAATCTAATTTTTAAAGTTTTGCTTTGGCAAAGGCTGTTCATCTATTGAATTTTCTTTCAAAAATTTAAAGAACAGTTTGCAGCAGACATATGCTGGAAATGTTAAAGAGTGCAGTCTTGATTTGACTTCTTGTAAGGTCTTAATTCAGGGACCAATGTAAGGCAAATTGCCCAAAACACTAAGTTTCCATCTAAGTGAAATCCCTTTCATGATAACAACAAGGCTTAAATTACTACAAAGGGGCAAGAGTTGATTACAAAGTCTTTAGGAGAACTGTTCTGGAAGTGCAGTCAGTATCTGCCTTGCAGAACCCACCTCTGACTGAGCTGTTCAGGGTTGCTCATAGAGTCCATGGCACCAGCGACCAACTGAACCCCTGCAGGACTCTTTATCTGCGCACTACCAAGTCTGGTGTTTTTCATGTTAAAAAAATTTTTTTAAGGAAACGAGAGTCTTACAAATGAAAAATGTTTCAGTTGACCATTTCCCTTTAAATTAAATATCTTTCCCATTGTAGAGAGTTGGAAAAAGTGGCTCACAGTGGTTAACAAGTGCTAAGGATCAGGGCCCCTGGGTGGCTCAGTCAGTTAAGCATCCAACTCTTGAATGTATATATATATACACACATACATCCAACTCTTGAATGTATATATATATATACACACACACACACTATTTAAAAAAAGAAAAAGCATTATGGGATGCCTAGATGGCTTAGATGGTTAAGTATCTGACGCTTGACTTCGGCTCAGGTCGTGATCTCAAGGTCCTAAAATGGAGCCCTGCATCAGGCTCCACGTTCAGCACCAAGTCTGCTTGAGCTTCTCTCTCTGCCTCTCCTTCTGCCCCTCCCATCTGCTCACTCTCTAAAATAAATAAATAAATATTTTTAAAAAATAGTGTTAGGTAATATATTTGTGCCTCCCATGTAGTTTAAGAAATTGAAAATGAGCAATGCTTTTGACGCCTCCTAATTCTTTTTTTTTTTTTGCATTACTCTTCCTTCACCCAGATGTAACCCTAAATCTCAGTTATATTTTTTAGTCATTTCTGTGTTTTCTTCTATATTTTGCTGTGTGTTTAATCCCTAAGGTGTATACTGTTCACTCTGATCTGTCTCCAAGCAATGGGAGTGCTGTGTCTGCTTTCATTGCTATACTGTACTCCATGGTCCAAGGATCTAACTTGTCCATTCTCCATCTGTGAACATTTGAGTTGTTTACCTTTTCTTTTCTTTTTTCTTTTACCATAAACCATGCTGCTGACCACATTGTAGCCCATGCTGCCTTGTATGCATGGGGCAGAGGGAGAGGGGGTGGTGGCAGAAGCAGGGTGCCTGCTTGCCCACATTGAATGCTTCAGCTTCCTTTCACACTCTGTTCCCAAGGTGGGTAGATGCTGGCCTGGGATGAAGCCACTATCTGGAACCCTAAAAGGAGGGATTTCAATGCTGCCTCAGTCAGTTGTTGAATATGTACTCCCCAATTTTGGGCATCAGGGTACTGGGCAGCCTCCACCTCCCTCCCTAATTCCTTTCCAAGTCCTGGCCACTTCCTTTTACTCCATCTTTGTATCTCCTACCTGTGCGCCTCTCAGGCAGAAGAACTTAGGTTTTCTACACTGTGGGAGAATCTCAAGGGCTCACAGCAGTGGGCATGGTTGTGGATGGATGCATAACACCCAGGAAAAGGGGAAGCAAAATGGTGTGTTTAGCCACACGGTAGATGGACTTCCACAATGAATTATTTTGCTGCAAAACTTCATTTTTCACCGCCTGGGGCAATGAGGCCTCCAGTCCCACATTAGTAAAGATGTTTTACAAAGACACACCGATGCTTCTCAGTTTTTTATTTTTCTGTTGCAAAACTTGCACTGAAAATGTGCCCTGAGTTGACGTTGGGGAAAGTTCATATTCAAGCTGAAAGGAAAATAGTAGTGGGATTTTAAAAAATAAACCCAGTTTGGGATAAAACACTAGAACACAGGTGCAGTGTCTGCACAGCTTAGGCGCTAAGATGAGTGCAACCAAAGACAGACAGCAGACCTCCCTAAAACAGATTTCATCAAAAACCAATAGAAATTATCACCTCACAGTCATGAGTTGAGCAGTATTTATTTATTTTTTAAAGATGTATTTATTTGAAAGAAAGAGAAGGAAAGCGTGAGGGGGTGATAAAGGAGTAAAGGGGCGAGCAGAGTAAGAGAAGCAGACTCCCTCTGAGCGTGGAGCCCCATCACTGGACTACATCTCAGGACCCTGAGATCATGATCTGAACCCAGACTCAGGTGGACGCTTAACTGATTGAGCCACCCAGGAACCCTGAGTTTGATTTTTTTAAAAAATCAAACCATGGACACTCAACCCACTGGGAATATCTTAAACCCACGAGTTTGGATTGGTGCAAGATTCTGCATTGTAAGAAATGACAGTTCTCCAGATGATTGGAATGAGTTGCTTAGTAAAGCAGAAAGTTCAGTCTACAAGAAGTGCACATGTGCGTGCACACACACTTCTCCCTTGCACCCGTGTCTAAAATTACCATTTGTGTGAGGGCAGTGTAGCTCTGCAGGCAAAATGGCCTCATGGATCCTCCTGAAAGAACAGTTTAACAGCATGATGACTACAGTTACCACTGTTATCTGGTGTGTTTGATGGTTGATAGAGTTAGATTTCAAGAGTTCTCATCACAAGGGAAAATTATATATTTTTAATTTTTTTTTCTTGTATCTATATGGTATGACAGAAGTTAACTAAACTCATTGTGGTCATTTCACAATATGTATTAAATTTCATCATTATTCTGTTTACCTTAAACTTACCCAGAGCTGCCTGTCAATTATATCACAGTAGAATTAGGGGGAAAAGGAAACCATTTGTGAAGCGTTGGGCAAAATTTTTAACCTGGAGACACTATTTACCACCTATATGCGGTATGCTAATGAACATAAAAAATCTGATAGTTCTAAATCACTCTATTTCATGACCGAATGTTTTATAACAGCAACTTTTTGTATTAGTACCTTCCTTTTTGTCAGCTGATAGTACAACTCTGTCTCATGCCCTGGCTACCAAGGAGGATGTGGTTGAGCAAACTACCAAGTGCTCAAAGTATAAAATCTGCATGAGGCTTCAAAGGCTTAGTAAAAAATAACAGTGTAGAATATTTCAGTAATTTGTATATTAACTGCTTATTAACATAAAGATGTTTTGGATATTTGAGGCTAAACATATTACTAAAATTATTAATTATGCAAATTATTCAAATTCACCTGTTTCCATTCACTTTTTAAATATGGCAGTCAGAAAACTTTAAATGACCCACGTGACTCTTACAACCTGTCTTGTATTAATTTCTGTTGGATGTACTGCTCTCGCATGTTAATTCTTCTGATCATGATTACTTAAATAAAATTATGCTTTTCCTTGGAAGTGTGAAATAAATCTTTATGTAAACAAGAGAAAGCATAAATTGAACCTAAATAAAGCAATTAAGCAATAACTGGCAAGAAAAATCTTATATGAGTGTTTTGAAGGAGAAATGTGCATTAAAATTCACTCTGGATAATTTAAATGTTCCCTGGCTTTAGAAAGCTTGAATCTACTTTTAAATTATTTTAATGTCTTTACACAGATACAGACATATATAATTGTATGTGAATGCATGAAAAATCAACCCTATGTCTTTTTCAGTGCCTCAATGCTTAACTGTTCCTTTTCCTAATCACATTCTCCAGCCCACTTCCACAACATATTAGCAAAGTGAATGGTCTAGCACATAGTCTTCATGTTTTTCCATGCTCACATATATGATACAAGCATATTCATATATTGATGTGTGTATATATATATGCATATATTATGTATGTATGTGCATAAATGTATTATTTATCACTTTTGCTTTGCTAAAAATGGGTTGATCTCATGTGCATTTTCCTAAATCTTTCATTTTTCACTCACAGCTCTGTGTGGGCATCATCCCAAGTCAACTTATGATGTTTTAACTTATTTTCAATGGCTGTGGAATATTCCAAGAAGTAATATGTAATACACAGCATAATATGTTCCTCTGCTTCTCTTTCATGGGCAATCTTTGTTTTTAACTTTTACTTTTGTTTGTGTCTTTTCCTTTCTTGTTTTGGGGGAGGGGACATTACAAGCAGGGGCTTTATAAACACCTGCATTTATGTGTTATGTGTACTTGAACTTTTATTTCTATGGGGCAGATCGCCAAGGTTGATAGTGCTATCAAGAGATTTATACATGGCATGTACATACACATATATATTATAAAGTATGTTATTAAATAAATATTGTTATTTTGCATTTGAAAATGATACACTGATTCATAGTTCTCTGGTAATGGTGAGAATAAATCAATATCAGGCAGAGAGAATATTCTTGTTCTTCTAAAGTTTTGCCAGTATGGTGTGTGCTCAGTAGTACTCTATGCCACTTAAATCACCATTGTGCACAGTACTTGAATATAGGCATTTTTTTGTTTGCTTGCTTGCCTTTTGTATTTGCTCTTCTGTAAACTTACAATTTAAAACACTTTTTTTTAAAGATTCTATTTATTTATTCATGAGAGACACAGAGAAAGAGAGAGGCAGAGACACAGGCAGAGGGAAAAGCAGGCTCCATGCAGGCAGCCCAACGTGGGACTTGATCCCAGGACCACGAGATCATGCCCTGAGCCAAAGGCAGATGCTCAACTGCTGAGTCACCCAGATGTCCCATAAAACAACACTTTTCAATAGGATTTTCAGACACTAGAAATATTCTTTTGAAATGTAGAATTATGACTGAGAAACTGAATTTTTAATTTTAATTAATTTAAATTTAAATGGCTACACATATCCAGTAGTTATCATAGTCGACCTTGCAAATCTTTATCCAACTTTCTTTTTTTTTTTTTTTTAATTTTTTATTTATTTATGATAGTCACAGAGAGAGAGAGAGAGAGAGGCAGAGACACAGGCGGAGGGAGAAGCAGGCTCCATGCACCGGGAGCCTGATGTGGGATTCGATCCCGGGTCTCCAGGATCGCGCCCTGGGCCAAAGGCAGGCGCCAAACCGCTGCGTCACCCAGGGATCCCTTTATCCAACTTTCTATCCATTCCTTTCTTTAATTTTTTATTATCAAAAAGCACTTTCCATATTATAGAATTTAACACTTAATCATCTACATTACATTTCATTACATTTAGCTTTTGATTATTTATTATATTTTACGTTTTGTAAAGAGTTGGAAGGATACTTCCATATTTTAAGTGTATATATGTCTTCTTTTTAAAATTTTCTCAATAAACTTTGATGTGCATAAGTTTCACAAATAAGGTAAGAAAAGAGTATCTTGAGCAGTGCTTTACTGTTCTCAGCCATATAAAGTATAGTCTAAAATGTTCTGTTTTTGTATTTTAATATTTACTGTTTAATACATGCCATGGTTTTCAGAAGATTCTTTTTATTATTATTTTTTATTATTTTTATTATTTAAAAAATCTTATATGCTCATTTTAATAACCTGTACCTGTGTCCTTTTACTAAAGATGTAAATAATGTGTTAGGATGTCAGATGAAGCAATATTACTATCATATAACTATGATATGGGTATTCAATGTTTATTAGCTCCCTCTAAAATCTTCTTGATATTAGATATTAGATATTCATTCATTAAAATATGTTGTATGTCAAAAACAACCTGTGGTTTTATTGTTCTGCAAATTAAGCCACTGCATAAGCTAGAAACACATATGAGCCAGATTGCTAAGTACTAAACTGAAGTTAAATGGTATAAAAAAAAAAAGATAATTTCAAACTTGCATCATCGACTAGAATCCTTTACTATGGGAACATGGCAAATAGCTAGGAGTATAAACAATAAAAGCACAATGGATTCTGATTTAATCTCTCTTTTTAAACATACAGTGAATTCATATGTGTCAGTCAGTTAAGGAAAAGTTATATTTTTATTGCTTCTATGCAATAAAAATAGGACAGTTGTAGTTTTTTTTTCACACCAGGAAAATTGTGAATGCTTGCACATATGTTACCAAGATTTTACTTGTGCAGAGACACAACATTGAAATTTTCTTTGAGGGGACAATGCACTGTTGATTCAACAGATATTCTACTTACACCATTTCATGAGAATAATTATTCCTTATTTATCTTGAGTTAAACGATTGACATTAAGCTCACATTTTACCGTTGTCTCAATGTTAAAACATTTTTATTTATAAAATAAATGATAATATTCTATTAATTAATAATAAAATAGTTATAATACTGCTTATTGAAGAAAGTTTAGAAAATCTGAAAAAATAACAAAGCACTAAAGACTTAAAAATATAGAAAAAACGTGAAGATACATTTTTTTATTTATTGAAAGGACACTGTGTAAACCATTTTGAAAAGGATTAACAAATAACTATGTAACATATCATTAGCAACATAGTTTTGTTTTACTACATGGTATTTCATCCTATGACAAACCAAAAATGTCAGATCTTCATTTGATGCCATCATCCACAGGTGGCAAATTAGAGGTTCTACTCCTGATAACAGGGCAGTGATTACTCGAGTTCCTTAAACCTGAATGCCAGGTATCCTAGGGCAAAATGAACTGCAAACCAATGAGGCAAAAGTGCCATTTACATAGAGAATCTGGTTGCTTCGAGGATTTTTACTACTAAATCTCCTATGAAATTTTTTAAAGTTTCCTTTTGGAATGAAACATTAATCTCTAAAATTTTTATGTGTATCTGAATCAGAGGCTAATTAATGTATTTAAGCCTCAAGTCCCCACATTTATACAAATTCCTTCTAAGTCTCTATACTTGTGTTTTTATTTTTAACTCTGTACATGAATTTTTTCCCTTCAAGTCAGCTGTCCAAATTATATAAACTCCAGGACCCATAAAAATTGGATGCATTCCTAGTATCAGTTAAATATGTTTTCATGCAACTTTTTATCTTAGAGAATAACATTATCAATCACAAGTATCTTGCAAAGTATGAATATGTCAATCTTCTCTGCTAAAAGCTGTGTAAAGCATGTCAAGTTGCTAACTTACAGTATTCTCTGTATTATATTTAATTTACTTCTCTCCTCCAGCTCACCCTGCCGTTTTTTCTCTCAATATTCTACTGATAACAAAACATTTGTCTCAGGCATCTGACTCCATGGCCTCTTTGCATATTTTTGAATTTAATAGACTTAGAGATCCATAGTTTTTAGATTTATATGTGACAGCAGTAGCAAGCAAAGATGTTTGCAAAGAAAATGGAACTTCACATTGAAAGAAAATCCTACCTTGGTTAAAAAGAGCTGCAAGTTGAGATCACTCTCTAATGCAATAGAATTGTTTCCTGACTAGCTGCAAGGCAAGGAGATTAAATCATTGCCTCCTGCAATAAAGGTTTGGGGATTGGGGCTGAGCCTGTTTCCGCACCCAGGAATGTAAACAAATGCTCTCCCACATAATGGAGGGAAGTTGTCTAAGGAATAAGTAGTTTGGCAGGCCATATTCAGCTCTGCTCATCCCAAAATGCAATATAAAGAATCTTGCAGCCCGTTTTAGTAAATTCATGCATACAATCTCAAATTCCTTTGGAAACCAGGTGGAATGTTGGTATTTCATTTGCTTCCTTGTGGAAGATCAAAATTTTCTAACCACATTTCTCTAATTACTGGTTTTATCGTTAGGGCCATCTCTAATTCTCCTGTGCAGTATTGATGGTTTCAGCAATCCTGATTCTTTGGAATTTTTTTTTAAATTTTTATTTATTTATGATAGTCACAGAGAGATAGAGAGAGAGGCAGAGGCACAGGCAGAGGGAGAAGCAGGCTCCATGCACCGGGAGCCAGACGTGGGATTCGATTCCGGGTCTCCAGGATCGCGCCCTGGGCCAAAGGCAGGCGCCAAACCGCTGCGCCACCCAGGGATCCCTGATTCTTTGGAATTTTATATTTACATTTGTTCTGTCAGATGTAATATAAATTATAAATTCTTACACAGTTACTTTCAGGGAGGAGAGGCAATAGGATGTCTATTAGTGACATAGATTTATAGTTGCCATAACCTTGGGGACTCTTAAAATGGAACTTATTAGCAAAATCGTATGCATAGAATTAATTCTTGGAGGTAGTTTGGTATGATAGGAAAAATCTACATTGTAAATAGATTAATCCTTGCTCTGCTACTTACTTCACCCTCAGCAAGTTACTTAACTTCCATAATTTCAATTTCTCATCTATAAAATGGGAATGATAATTTCAGCCTCCTTTGGCCCTTTCCTCTTTACTTCCTCCTTGACAACCAGGTAGTAAGTTACAAGATTGTTTTCAGCATCATTTCCCTGAATCTACTGCTCTATCTTCAAGGTGTTATGCCTTTGAATTATAGTGCACCACTCCCCAAAACTCTATTTTCCATGGACATTCCTACTTCCCCATGGAACTCCTACCCTCTCTAATGCACATGGAATCTCTTCCCTGTTTGTCCAGAATATTCAGGAAGACATACTCTTGATGACCTTGCTGAGTGTCTGACATTTAATAAATTGTCAAAAATAGTAACAATAATAATATTGTTTATGCTACCAATATTTCCCAGTCTCTCCATAGGTGTTTCCTCAAAATAGTTAGATTAAAAGCCACATAGTATGTCCAAATTTGAAGAGCAAATGTTTTAGAAATGTATTGAAATCACAAATTCTCTTTCCTTTCCAGAAATTATTATAGGTCTGGAAAGACATGAGAATAGTGGTTTCATCTGAAGCACTAAGACTTTGAGATGAGTCCCTCCACCCTCCACCATCCTCCCACACTTTGTTTTAGCAACTATAAAAATCAATTATACTGAGGGGAAAAAAGGCAAAAATAATTCCAACCTATCACTAATAGTCAAATATTAAGATAATTGTTCACTCTAAATGTCAGTTATTCTAAGAGAAAAATATTGATGTCTAGAAATTGCATAATAAATATAAATATGTTAAATATCCTTTTCTCAAGGGAAATTTTAAACAAAAAGGAGCAAAGTAGATGATAAAGCCAAATATTACATTTAAATGAATTTTTGGTTTTATATAATCTCCTACAAAGATTTATTTCCCCATGCCATTTGCAATAATCATAGAAGATCATAGATCACTTTTCATTCATTTATTAATTACAGTTACCTATGCTGTGTGATACACAGTGCTTGTCAGTTTATTTATTAAATTACATATCCCATTGGAGGGATCAGAATTTACAGGTTTTTAAATCTATACTGCATCTATATAGATTTACCAAATTTGTACTTGATTCTTATCTTTATTTAATTTTGCCCATATGGACTCATTTTTCCCCCAGTCCAGAGTTCATTCTCATGAGTGAAAAAATGATATTCAAGTTGCAACCACTTTTCTGTATTAATATGAGATGTGTTTGAAAAAGAATGTGAAAAGACTTCTGGGGAAGATGGCAAAATAGGAGTACCCTAAGCAGTCCTTCCACACACAGATTCACCAGATCACTATATATAACCCACTAAATGACCCAGAGGCTGATAAAACAGGCTCTCCATGTCTCACCATAGAGAGGAGGCCACACTGAAAATGTGAAGGATAAAAGAGAATGTGAAGTAAAAGTTAATTGTGGTGATGAGGAATGGCCATTTTATGGGTTCGTTCATCTATCCAACCAAAAGATAAACAAGATTCTGTGATCTTTAAGATTTGGGGCTTTAACTTTAGCTGGGGTCAAAATCCTGGTTTTCTCCATAACTTAAAATTTGACCCAGTGCAAGTTCACTTCTTTAATTTGCTTCATCTGAAGAATAACTCAGGATGTGGGTGGTGTCGTGAGAAAAGATATGGATATTTCCAACCAGTCAGGGCTTTCCGGGCAGACTTTACTACAACTTGGACCAAAACTGAAAACAAGCCTCAGAAGTGAATTTGGTGCTGTCTAGCCTGTAACAACTCCAGACACCCATCAACATTCCAAGTGGGGAGGCCCTGGACCATGGTGACATCTTTATGTCCTTCAATACTGGAGAAACCAGGCTTGTCACTTCTCCGGGGAGAATTATTTCCATCCCAAACGGTTGGAGTAAGACAGTTCAAAGCAGACTCATGTAAAGTAGAGAGAGCAGTGGTCTCCTTCTCATTCTATCTCCTTCTCATTTTATCAGGTCACGTGATTTTCCTCTGTTCCTTGCCTACAACACAGATCTTTGGAGTTGAACATTTGCCCTGGCTTTCTTTCTGATGGTCCAGGGAGAAGATCTAGGAGAAGTGACCACATTATCATATGCTCTGAGGTAAGTAATAAGAACTTTCTCTGATCCAAAACCCCTGTGGATACATTTAAGACAAATTAATAAAGAGAAATGTTAGAACTTAAGGGTTTATTGTGAATACTAAATATTTTGATACATGAAAATGCTCATCACAGTACCTGATACATACTAAGTACTCAGTTATTGTTAGCTCAATCATAACCTGCTTCTATGAGTGAAAAGCAATTTTCTAGGCACCAAATCATGTCATATCCATAGGAAATATAGAAAATGACAGAATTATTAAAAGTTATCTGCACACTTTATATAATTTTGGAACAAAACATTCATGAGAAAGCCCAGAAGAAAGTCTGGATTTCATCAGATTCTGTATGCTTGCTTTCACAAGTCTGACCACCTCTCCGGGAGGCTGTAGGATGGTTCATTTCATTGCTGATTTCAATATTTACATGTATGAGAAACTTGATACCAAATGAACTTAATTTCAAACTTTCATATTACAGTTGTTTCTATCAATAACATAACACAAAAATAATAGTACTGCCAGTTTCTTAGGATGTAGCTCAAGCCATTAAAATACAAAAGCACAATATGGCATGTTAGTGCACAGCTGTTGTTTAAACAGAGCAAGAAATCACATTAGCAATAAGAACATTTTAACATCTAAAAACGGTTCCAAGATAAATTTAAACACTTCTTTAAATACTCTATGCCTTTGAAAGTGATGAAAGATAAACAAAAGAAGAATTAAAAGAACAGGAGATCTGAATATAGACCGTCACGGGGACATACACACACACCAGCCTCCACTTTCATTTGTAAATAAAATATTCAGGGAAGTTTTAACTTAAGCATATAAAGTGCAATAAAACTCAGTCTGCAGTTCTATAACTAAACTTCCAAATGAAATCTTGGCCACTGAAAATTTAGTTTTTCCCCCCAAAAGGATGGAGTCTAAACTAGTGGTGAGGGAGTACCAAGGATGAGTACCAAAGGCAGGCAGAAGGGGGAGTGCCTTCTGAATCCTCCATGTCCTGTGAGCTATCTATTGTCCTATTCTAGTCTTTGGTCATTTATCAATCAAGATTTGTATGCAGGGTCCCTGGAGGACCTGTGGCTTTCTGCTTTTGAGGAGAGAGGGATGATTTAATACTTTCTGGCATGCTGTAACCCAGCAAATCTCGTCAGCCTGCCTTCACCCTTTACTTACTTTGTTTTAGTTTGGAACCATGGAAACTGTTGTGTTTCTCTTGTGCACTGATGGAATGAACAGGAATGCTGCAGGACTGTTTTACATCTGTCCTTCCAGCCATTCTTCTGTGTGTTTGCTGCCTTCCCTGGACTTGACCTAGAGCATAGAGTGCCCACACCCTCCACTCTCAGATCCCACAAATCCTACTGCTCATTCTTGCCTCCCCATCCCAAGGCTTCCTCTTAGCTCCACTGGGTCTACATGCTGCCCACTGGCCCCTGGTTCTTTTATTTTCATTAGCTCAGAAGACCATTAAGTGAGTTTGTGGAGGGTTGGTGAGGAAAATGTGCAATACTCTCTAAAAGCTACAGATAGGCACCTTTTTCTTGCTTTTTCCTGTTTCAAACTTTCCTCTAGGGAAAGAATATACTATTTTATTTGACTGAATGCTGAAAGGACCAAGAAGTAGAAATAAATTCCAGGGAGAATCATGACACCAGAGAAATTTGAGATGATCTAATAAACCTCAACATGCTGCTTGATGCAATGCAGCTTTCAGAATATAACATCGGAAAGATGGCTAACATATCCAGGGCTCAGTTTGTTAGACCACAGGAAAATCTCCCCTTATTTTAAAGAAGAGTTAAGTAAATATTTTAATGTGTTGGTTGTGTAAAATGCGTTTCAAAAATAACTATCTCAATCCACGTTAGTAGAATTAATAATTAATAACTAATCATTATTATGTATCATTATTGATTCATTAACCATGAAAAATATATAATACTAGTGAAAGACGTTAAAAGTGAACAAAACTGAGTATATAATACATGGGAAATCTTGGCACTCTCTTTGCAACTTTAAATTCAAAACAATTCTAATGAAAAGGATTTTTAAATAGATTTTGAACTATTTATTTCCAAGAAAAAGGTGACATTGCATTTAATGAGAATTGTTTATTTCACATTCAAAGCTTATCAATTGTGTACCAGACAGTACCCAAGCTAAAGCTCTTCCATAATTGAATCAGTAACTAGGAACAAGTCCAATAGCATTTCAGAGTTATGCTTTCAAGCACATTTAAGTGGCCATTTCAAATTAGAATTATAGATTGCTGACATGGGCAATGGGGATCCCCTTTAAAACGCAGTAGGCAGCTATCTCTATTTTATTTCTCACATATTAAAGGGAAAAGGAAAATCTCACTTGTTATTTTGTTTATATTAGTCTACACATGCTTGTTGCTCCTTTTTTCACACACATTAAAATATAAAATGCGTTGAAGTATGAACAACAGTTGAGAGAAATATCCCTCCTGTGAACACTGAGCCTCCCAAATGATGAGTCCCACATCAGATTCCTTCTATGACCCAGCACCTGTGATGTTCTTCCCTTGAAGTGTTTCTAGTTTTTTGGTGATGTCTTCCCAGAAAACATTCATTTATTTTGCTGGTCTCCTAAAATCACTAGAGATTTAGGTTTGTGAGTTACACAGACCTGATCTTTCTTTACAGAAGCCATAAAAGTATGCGAAAATATTCTATCTTGTTCTGTATGCTGGACTTGAACAGGGTGAAATCCGAGGGCAGCAAATGAATCATGAATTTGGCAAAATGTCACTTATTTCAGAGTCTCTAAGTGACTTCATCAATGGTAGATTTTCCCCCAAAATTTAAGGAACTAAAAGGAAACTAGATATTTTTAAAATTTATTTTACTTATTTATCTGAGAGTGAGCAAGAAAGAGCATGAACAGGGAGTTGTGTGGCTTTAGAGAAACTTTAAAATACAATAGATGCACTCACTTTTGGTTTTACTAAGAAAAATAAATCCAGGAAGCTGGATTCCTTTCCAGTTCTGAAAATTGTTGTTTGATTTCCCATTAATTCCCTTTATTAATAAAATAGTATGAAACTCAACTTTATTATTATCCTTAAGGATTTTCAAATATGAAGCAGAAATGTTAAAAATTTATATTACTTAAAAAGGTAGTATTGATATGACAAACAGAAAACTTGTCATCACAATTTTCCATTATTGTCAGCTTCACAGCATTTATGTTTTCCAGGTGGGTTGTTTTCAGGGAGCATTTTGTGATGAAGAATCTTTAGTTATTTAGAAATATTTGGCATGTCCAACATTAGCTGATATTAACTAAAGAAAGAAAAGCAGGAAGACAAGGGAGTGTGAATAAATAAATGGACTTTAAGAAACAGTGTGGCTGGAGATCTCCTGGTTCCTCTGCTATATACTCAAGAGTTTAAAAAAGAACTTAAGATTTCCGCTTCAGGTCAAGATAGAACAACTACCTACTATACTTTGGACAGCAGGCAAAAAAGGACATTAACCCTAAGAGACAGGAAACAAGCAAAAGGAGTCCTATGATTCCCTGAGAGCACTGTTTTGAGAGCGTTTCCAGGTTAGGTCTGGGGTTCAGGGAATACCAAATAAGAAAATGCTAAACGATAGAGAGAATTCCAGAGATTAGCAAAGGGACCCTCCAGCAGACAGCTGATCAGCAAATGCATGTGAGAAAATACATGTGGTCAGTGGAAAAACCATGAGAAAGGTTTAGCTGAAATAGAGCCCTGTTCCTGCAGAGGGCGGTGAGCAGTGCATGTTCACACCGACCTCCCTGGAGATCTCATGGTTCATGGTGCTTTGGGCAGAGGGTGCACAGGCTCCTGCCTTGGGAGTGGGCAATAATTGATCCTAGACTCATCACTTCTCTGGTCCTTCCTGACAGACTTGAAAACCAACGTCTGAAAGGATGAAATGGTTTCCAAATAATTGTGTCCTAGAACACAGAGCAGTAATACTTGGAGGGATATAATATTATTCACTACTGAGTAAGAAAGGTAAAATTAACAATGGCTGGGATCCCATGAGAAATTACCAAGGATGCAAAGAAGCAGGGACATGGGGCCCCAAATGGGGAGACAATCTTTCAATTGATCGACGTGAAAATTAACTAACACTAAAGCAATTGTTATAACTATATTTCCTAGTAACAAAAGTTAAGAAGAGACAGAAGAGATATGAAAAGAACCAAATCAAATTTCTACAAACTACAATGTCTGAGATACAAAATACATCATATTAAAGGCAGATTAGACATTGTAAATTAGAGAATTTAACAGCTAGTGATAAATACTAACCAAAATGACACATAAGGAGAAAAGAGGGTGGGTTTTATTGTGTGTGTGTTTTTTTTGTTTTTTTGTTTTTTTTTGCCATTTTCACCATTTTTTAAGTGTCAATTCAGTGGCATTTAGAACATTCACCTTGTTCATGTGGTTCGGCCATCACTACCATCCATCTGTATCACTCATAATCCCATACTGAACTCTGTACCCGCTAAATAACCCTGCATTTCCCACCCTCCCAGCCCCTGGGGCAATGACCATCCTACTTTCTTTCTCTATGCATTTGCCTGTTATATAAGTCATTGCGTACATGTAATCATGCAACATTTGCCCTGTTTGTGTTTGGCTTATTTCACTTGGTGTAGTGTCCTCAAGGTTTGCCCACACTACAGAATGTACCACAGTCTCTTCCATTTTTAAGGCTAAATAAGTTCCAGTATAGGTACATACAAACATTTTGTTTATCTACTCATCTGTTGGTGGACACTGGGATTGTTTCTACCTTCCTGGAGCTACAAATATCTGTTCTAGACCCAGTTGAAGTTCTTTTAGGCATATACCAGAAGTGGAATTGCTGGATCATGTGGTAATTCTATGTTGAATTTTTGGAGAACTATCCTATTGTTTTTTACAATGACTGCACCATTTTACGTTCCCAGTAGCAATGTGCAAGTTTTAGAATTTCTCTACATCCAAAATAAATCCTCTCCTTATCCATCCATTTGATGTCTTTTCAATAAATGATATTGGAACAATTTAGTATGCATATCTGAACAAACTTAATTATATCTATCATCTCTCTTTTCTTCAGGTGAACTTTAAAAAAAAAAACTTTTGTAATTTTCCAGGACTCTGGAAAATCTCAGAGATAGTTTCATATATGGAAGAAATATGAAAATTTTTTCCCTTCTCCTAAGTGTATGCTGTGATATTGGAAAGACATCTCACTTGGTTAAGGTAGGCTCATGTATCCCTGAGAAACAATACTTGAATACCTATTTCATCAGTGTGACAATAACATATTTTTTTAAGATTTTTTACTTTTAGAGAAAGAGAGAGAGAGAACACACAGGGGCTGGGGGCAGAGAGAGAGAGAGAGAATCCCACCAGACTCCCCACTGACCATAGAGACCTATGCAGGCTCTACTCAGACCCAAGCTGAAACCAAGAGTCCAAAGCTTAACCGAGTGAGCCATCCAGGTGCTCCATCAATAACATATGTTAAAACAAACATAGCAGGTACCTTAGCTCATTCAAAAGTGAAGGAGTTACATGATAATTTTTAAAAATTAATTATATAGTAAAGTTAGAACTGGCAGATAAATTATTCTAGTGAGATACAGAGTTTCTGCTACTTGGGAAGATTACCTGGAAGGTAATTAAGAATCTCTGTTATCCATTGTCAAGAGCTTATAGTTTTTTAACAGAGAGAAAGCTGATGTCTGGTTTTGCATTATTAAATATTTATAGTTTCACAAACATTTTATTCCTTATGAGTAAGAGTCAATTTTGGCAAAATTTTAACACATTTTATTTCTTCTTTTCAGAATCATTATTTACAGTTACTATAAATGAAAGAAAAATTAAAAAATTTCCTTCCTGCCTACCTTCTACAACATTTTCCATCCATATATTTGTGTCTATCACATTCTCTTTTATTCTGGAGAGAACACACATGACAAAGTACTCATTTTCTCTTGTGTACAACAAAAGCTCACCTTAACAGCTTGCATACACAGCTGAATGTCTGTCACTGTAACTCCCGGTATATTCTCAACAATCCATATTAATTATGACTTTTAGCCAAAGAAGCTCACTTCTATTCCACAGAGTAGAACTGGAAATTATATCTTGACAACTGTGCAGAATTTATCATCATTTTACAGATTAACAAAATGTCTGACACCTGTTGCACATTCTTCTACACCCTCAGATGTTACATTTACACTATATTTAGCAACATGACCCAAAGATAGAGCCACTCTATAGCATATCAAGATTTAAAAAGCAGCGGTATATGAATACCAAATAGCATTTAATAGTCAAAGGTTTAGTACTAACAGATACTTAGAAATTATTTAGGTATTCAAAGATTATTTATTATTATATATTATAAAACCAAGTTCATAAGTTAGCCAAGGACTTTTAAAATTACATTGAAGCTGACATACTAGGAAACATAATTATTGTTGATATAAAAAAATTTGCCACAGTAATGCTTCAATGTAGTTGAATGAAATAAATGAATGTTTATAATTGTATATATTATGTAGGGATAATGCTAGCTTATTTGATTAGTAAACACATAAGAAAGGTTTAGGAAGTTTAGATTATTAGGTGTTTTTTTTTTTTCACCAGAGCTTATTTTTAAAATCAAATGTATATGGGATGTCTGGGTTGCTCTGTTGGTTAAGCATCTGACTCTTAATCTCAGCTCAGTTTTCAATCTCAGGGTTGTGAGTTCAAGCTCTGTGTTGGGCTCCACAATGAGTGTTTAAAAAAAAAATCAAATGTATAGTTCCACTATACTTCACATGGGTAAATCAAAGAAGAGATGTTTTTATTTCTTAAACAAAAATTAAGCCAGTCTTATTTACTAAAAGATTCACCTTAATTATTTGTCTTGAATTCTTAAAATGTATCTGAACTAGCAAGGTGTTTTCCTTGAAAATCTAGCACATGTATAGAATCAGACATTTCTTATTTGGGGTGAATTTTGAAACTATTAGATTTTTAAGAGCTCTTAAAAATTTGTGTAAGTCAATCAAAGAGAACACTTTTAATTCAAAAGATGTTCCCTCATATTTATGTGTGTCCCCTGCAGTTAGGAAGAGTTCATACTCCTCTGGGAGCTATTTCCAAAACACAGACATACAGGCCCACAGACACATGGATAATGTATCATGTCAGTTCAAGCTCAGCCAACGCTGAAAAGAAAGACAGAAAGACAATTACACCAGGTCGAAAAAGCTATTTCCCTTCCCAGTGGACATAAGTATCTCAATGGACCCAAGTAAACTCACAATCAGACAAAACCCAAAAGCCTGACAAACTGAATTCTCTGCCTTCTCTCACCCAGCAGAGAATAGCTGTCCACATTTTATCCAGTAGAATTCACAGAATGCTCAGGCCATTAGGCCAAATTTACCACTAATGCTACCATCAAAGGAGAATGACTTACTGTCCATGCAGGAGGCAGAAACAAAACACAAGAAGAGAGGGAAGCGGGGAGTTTAATTGGATTGCGGCTTGGAATGCACTCCAGGTTGGGAGAAAAGGAATATAGCCCATGCTTTTCCTAAACTGCACAGTTGACTTGGCTCCTGTTGGGTTTCTTGGTTAAACTTCCAAAACTTTCAATGTGTCATTATCAAATGCACTCTTTTAAAATATCTATTTATTTGAGAGAGAGGGAGAAAGAGAGAGAGAGAGAGAGAGAGAGAGAGAGAGAAAACTGTGGCATGGGAAGCAGAGGAAGAGGGAGAAAATCCCGAGTAGACTCCCTGTTGAGCACAGAGCCCAATGCTGGGCTCGATCTCAGGACCCCAAGATCATGACCTGAGCTGAAATCAAGAGTCAAACACTTAATTGACTGAGCCACCCAAGCACCCCACAAATACACTTTTAAAACAGAGTTTATAAACGTAAGATGAATATATGCCAAATATTTGTTTAACCCATCAGTTAGAGGAGCTAGTAAGATATATGGCCAGTTCAAAAGACCCTTAAGACAGGTATAAATAAGCAGTCAGAGGGTAAGAATGTTGGGTTAAGATACAAACCTGATTAATGTCAAAAGAGCCATATACAAATAATCTTCTGGTTTATCTCTGGAAAAAATCGCTGCATCTCTACCAGACAAAAATCTACAAATTAACATGTAGCTTTACTTAGTCTAGAAGTATTAATCAACAATAAATAGTGGCTAATCTATGCATTTATCCTAGCTCTCAACTCCATGTGACATTAAAGGCATGTACCACACACATTTTTGATACATTTCCACACTAAGGATAATTCTTCTGCTCCCCAAATTCATTTTTTTGGAACCTCAAAAGAATTTCTGAATATTTAAATAGCGCAATCAACAGACTTAAATCTTTAAATTACCCCATCTCCTTCCCAGACCTCTCCACATTGTACACTCAACACAGCAAAGTCTACCCTCGGTTTCAGCTGCATGTTTCTTCTCTTCCTGGACATCATGTCCTACCACAGAGATTCATACACACTGAATTGGGAAGCAAAAGACCTGAGTTCAAGTCTTAGATTCACTACTGACTAAACTTTTGATCCTTGGCAAATTTTTTCCCTCTAAATTCCAATATCCTTCTTTAAAATATGAAGACAATAATCCCCACACATATTGGATAAGTAAAGTGGTAAAATCAACAATGTTTGTCTTTCTGGCATGGTGTGCTGCTCTCCCAGGCTCGGCATGGCCCATCTGCCATCACCATCCTCATCTCAGGTCATTTCTTGGAGAGGTGATATGTGGGTTACCCAATAGGATTTTCTGAGATCACAGGAATGCATTATATCTGCATCGTCCAGTACAATAGCCTGACCTTCAAGTGACTGTTGAGGAATGAAATGTGGGTAGTGCAACAGAGAAATTGATTTTTTTTTAAGTTATTTCATTTTAAGTGATGTAAATGTAAGTAGCATCCTGTGGTTAGTGGGTAGCATGTAGGTCAGTATGGTTAACAAGAGCAGTTTAGAGCAAGAGGTTGTGAGGTCATGGATGTCAGGCTACACAATGAATAGTTAATTCTTGCTGATCAGAGTTGAAGAACTGGCTACCTGAAATACCTGGTTTGACGATATTTTAAGCATTAGCTCAGGAAGGTTACTTTCACCTACCAAATAATTGTTTCAAAGACAATCCTTAAGGCAAGCTCTAAAGTTAGGGAGAGAGTACTGCTGGTTCCTGGAAATTTAATGAATGCAATCTCTTAAAACATGTGTTCATATTTATGATATTATCTGGGGACTTGTTTTAGCTCCGTTGCCTGATTGACTTTTTAAAAGTGTTTAGTCCTAAAATAACATATAAATTCTTCGGACGTTCTGTGTTTGGACATTCCTGCTGTGAGGCTGCCACATGCTGGATTGCCTCCGAGTGTAAATGGCATCGTATACACAGCATTACTTAGCTGCACTTCCTTGATCGCTCTGCTAAAACATCACAGCAGCATGCAGTCATAGCACAAATGCAAAAGAGAAGCCACTTACAAATATGGCAGAAAAAGCCTTGGTTTTCATAAGCAGGCTATATTTTAAATACTCTGATTCCGGGCAGCCCATCAGCCCAGGGTGTGATCCTTGAGTCCCGGGATCGAGTCCCACGTCGGGCTCCCTGCATGGAGCCTGCTTCTCCTTCTGCCTGTGTCTCTTCTACTCTCTCTGTGACTCTCATGAATAAATCAATAAAAATAAATAAATACATACATACATACATACATACTTGATTCCCCACAAAGAACATGTGAATGTCAGATCAGATATCTTAAATCTTGATTCTTGGCTTGGAAAAATAGAAACCTACTTACTTATCCATAGGTGTTAAATGTGTGTATGTTGATTTCTCCTATGAAATAGTAATTATAAGGTTTAAAAATTCACTGTACTCCTGTCATTCATCTATAAAAATGGAATATGGAAGCTCAAATGACCAAATCTGAATTCCAGGGAAACTGGTGGTCTTTTCATAAAGTTAAGAGCCTTAAAAAAAATAGAAAAGGTCAGTTTTAGATCCATCTGAGAAATTGTTGCATCATGTGGATACAGCCTAAACTGTGTTTCCTTAAAATGGTGCCGCATTCATCATCTACCTGCTGGGAGGCCACCAGGTAGCCAAGACCCCAAGCCCTCAGGATGCTGCAAAGGACACTACAATATTAATTCTTACTGCCACAGAATCCACTTTTTTATAGTATTAAAAAAAAAACATTAATACCTCGAGTTGGGTAGATGATCATGCTACGTTAGAAACCACCTACAGATCCTGTCTGTAAACTGTAGTTGATGAAACATGAGCCAGTTTGCAATCTAGAGGCAGTTAGACATTACTACATCACCACCCTCACTAACAATGCAGGCAAGAATTCAAATAATCACAAATATTTATTAAAATGTTCTCTGGGTGTATTTTTGAAACTCTGAGAGTCTATTAAACTCACAACAAAATTGTAATTTTTTCATTTTCTCAGATAATTCAAACACAAAACATTTTCAAATTTTCAAGATTTCAGTTTCTACCACTCTAAATAAAATTTGTTTCTCTCTCTCTCAAGAATTTTACTCTCTTATCTTCTGTGCAAGTAATAGGCATGTCTGCCAATCAAGTGTTTTAGCCTTTGAGGGAGCAACCAGTGACTGACTGGCTTTTTGTTTTGTATTTTACTGAAATGAAATGAGAAAAGAGACAAAAGAACTAATAAAACTTGAACAATAAAGGTTCAAAACATAGCAATCAGATAATGACTTTTCTGAAGACAAATGCTACAATCAATTTTGTGAATATACCATGTAGGAGAAAACCAAATAGCAATGAAAATGTGAGCTGCCTTTTATTTTATAAACATCACCACGTAAAACATGCACATTCATCACGCTGGTTGAATGCCAGGTGACACTAGTGATTATTTTTTCTTGGAGAATTAAAAATTATTATCTAAAACTCTAATCCAAATAATTAAAATATACACATTCTTTATTCTTCAACTAATTATATGATAAATCAGAAATCTTCATATTCTCCCCACTATTGTTAGATGTAGTCACATCCAAATCATAACTCTAAAACTCTTGGCAAAGAAGAAAGCTGGAACTTTTGTCATTAGATAAGGAGGCTGACATCCAGAAATCACTAGTATGCACCAAGGAAGCAGAAAAATGTTTCTGAGTCTATTCTAGGTTCCTGACAACTTTATAAAAATAGATTTAAATGTTTTGCTTCTGCATTAGGAATACATTCCTATTGTCTCAGTAGGGAAAACAAACATCTTTCTTATGTTACCATACTTGGGGAAATAACAAAAAGAATAAAGAAGAAATGAACATTCTGATTTCACTACCCAGAAAGAACAGCTTGTTACATTTTTCATGTCTGTCTAGGTTATGTGTGTGTGAGGTAGGGGGTGGGTGGAGGGATATGTTTGTCTTCCTAACTTATTTTTATAAACTAGAAACAGAGGTTATATACAGTTGAAAATATTAATTTTAGTTACATATTCTGGATTATTTTCCAAGTCCTTAAATATCCCTCAAAAAGATGATTAATGTCTTCGTAATATTCTATTGCATAACTGTGCATTGTTGAATTAATTAATCTCATTTTTTACAGATAGGTTGCTCATGAGGTTTTATTATTATAAACAATACTATCTTAAATATCTATTACTAAAAGTTCCTACAAATGAGCTTACTAGCTAAATAATGTGAACTTAAAACAATACCATTTCTTTGGTTAAAATTAACACTTAACATATCTCTTGTACAATATACATTAAATGCATAGAAAGCAAAATGAAAATAAGCAAAGTTATTCATAATTCTATCCTCTTCTCAGTTTTTAAGTTTATATACACTGTGCATTTTTTTTAAAGTGGCATCCACCTTTACCTACATTAGGAACCATCTTGGGAACTGGAGGGTATTATGCTGAGTGAAATAAGTCAATCGGAGAAGGACAAGCAGTGTATGTTCTCATTCATTTGGGGAATATAAATAATAGTGAAAGGGAATATAAAGGAAGGGAGAAGAAATGTTGGGAAATATCAGGAAGGGAGACAGAACATAAAGACTCCTAACTCGGGGAAACGAACTAGGGGTGGTGGAGGGGGAGGAGGGCGGGTGTTGGAGGGGAATGGGTGACGGGCACTGAGGTGGACACTTGACGGGATGAGCACTGGGTGTTTTTCTGTATGTTGGTAAATTGAACACCAATAAAAATTAATTAAAAAAAAAATGAACTAATGTAAAAAAAAAAAAAAAAAAAAAAAAAAAGGAACCATCTTGTTTTTGTTCCAGATGCTTACTGCCAAATTGTTTTTAAAAAGACTGTACCTGGGCAGTCCCGGTGGCGCAGCGGTTTAGCGCCGCCTGCAGCCCAGGGCGTGATCCTGGAGACCCTGGATGGAGTCCCACGTCCGGCTTCCAGCATGGAGCCTGCTTCTCCCTCTGCCTGTGCCTCTGCCTCTCTCTCTCTCTCTCTGTGTGTGTCTCTATGAATGAATAAATAAAATCTTTAAAAATAAATAAATAAAAAATAAATTAAAACTTTAAAAAATAAAAATAAAAAAATAAAAAGATTGTACCTATGTACAATTTTTCACAACCTATTGTTACAGTCTTAGCTAAAAATAAATGTTTGTATTACAATCTCAGAATATATTCATTTTTTGAATATATTCATTTTTTGAATATATTCAAAGGACCTAAAGGAAACCCTAGCAAATTTCTGGTGTCCCCTCTCTGTGTATCCCTCCTGTTGTGCTCCTCTTTCTCACTGACTATAGCTGCTGGGCCTCCCAAATAGTCTCCCCTCCTCAGCCCAGTGAGCCAACTGTACACTGCTTGGTTTCCAGTCTTGCACAGTTGAGAATGTTCCTTGCACCACAACATCAGGTGGGGCTACTGTGGGGTTCCCCGCATCTGTCCTGTCAGCCTCTTTTCTAATATCTGGGAAAATGTTTGTTTAACTTCTTGTCCAGTTCTGCAGGTGTTGACAGTGAGAGAGCAAATCTGCTACCACCATGGGATGAAATGGCAGTCTCACATGTGACTTTGTGTACTTAAAAAAATATCATTCGAGAATACATTATGAATAGCTTCTAACACTAATTTAAAAAAATGTTCATTGTATTATCATTTTTATGCCTAACTAATAGCCTGGTTCATGAGTGTTTAGGGTTTTATCTCTCTTGAAATACATATACAAATTTGGTAGATTAGCATAACATTAACTGTATTTATCACTGAGGCAATGTTAATTACTCCTCAAACTCAGTCATGGTCCCAACTGCATACTCTATAACTGAAAGGCTAAATTGTAGCTACCTATTATCTGCAACTCTTATGTAAGTTAATAAAGGAAAGAAAACAGGAAAATATTAGTATATAGATGACGGTTGGGTAGATAGATGGTGAGGATGATAATGATATATGATTGATAGATATATAGATAAATGATAGGTAGATGATAGATTGATAGAGAGAAGATAGATATAGATAAATAGATAATATATAGATGATAGATAGATAGATAGATAGATAGATAGATAGATAGATAGATAGTAGATAGGTAGATAGATGACAGGCACCCATACACATGCACACACACAGAGGAAGAGATATCAAGCAAGAATATGGTCCACCCACAAACACGGGTGCATCAAACACACTAGAGAGGAATGACGTCCGTAACTGCCACAGCTGCTCTTTCTCTGATACTTTCAGCTTCTCTCTTCCATTAGCCGTTCCATCTGGCCTTGCCCACTCCTGGAATCTCAGCTAGCAGGTGTCTAAGTAATGAAACTGCATCCTTCATCCTTTCCTAAGCACTCTGGGGCCCTGGTTTGCTTTGGTTGCTGTAGTCTTGCATTCACTGTCAGTCATGTACTGACTTCTCAGCAGGTGAGAGATGTCCCAGAAAATTCCTGGATCCTGGACAGACTCCCCCCGACCCACACTGTGCGGCAGCAACCAATACGTCGTGTGTCCTTCTCACATGACTGTTTGAGGGATACAGATTTCATAAAATTCTGTTTTGTTCTTTGTTCCCCTCTTGTTTTGGAGACAGGACAAGCAGTCTTCATCTGTATAAAGGACACTGGCGTCCCGTTATCACCGCCGTGCGGGGTTACACCTGTGCGTGGGGGCAGCTGCGCTTGGCCGCTGAGCATCCAGCGCGAAGGTTCGAAGGTTCGGAGGTTCATGCTGGCGACTGCGCTGTTCCTCCTCCCTCCGCCACCTCCCTCCGATGCTGGAGGGAGCTGCGCACCGCACTTCGGTGCCAGCTAGGCTTCTCTTAGCTCGCGCAGCTGGCAGGGGCTGCTCCGGGGAGAAGGGAGGGCGGGAGGAGGTAGTTCGGTTCGTTCTGCTTGTCCTGCCAGTTTCCCACCAATAATGGTCCCTCCGTTTGGCAGCGGTTGTGGGTTCCAGGAACAGCTGGTTCTATTTGCAGGCATCCTCCTCACTGCCAGAACCACTTCATCACATCTTTCAGGCAGGCACCTCCCACTCCTCAGATGTGTGGGTCCCAGTCTGGTGAGCCCTTGTCTGAGATCCTGAGGTCCCAGCAGCTGTCCACCAGCACCCTCGCCGTAGAGGTCTGCGTCCCAGCTTAGCGCGGGTTTCTCCAGGCTCATGAAGCTCTGGCACCAGGGAGGCCACCCCTGGCCAGGAGCCCAGGTCTGTGTCCACGATTGGATTACCCCCAAGTGCTGCTCCTTTTATCAGGGGCTCTTGAGATGTGCTACACTGGGCACCACATCACTGCCTCTTTGTTTTCCAGTCTTCCAATATCTATTTAACTAATATCCTGTATTAAATTATCTCAGGTAACAACAACAACAAAAACCAATAACAACAACAAGAAACTGTTAGGGTTTCTGTTTTCCCAACTTGATCCTGTCTGATATAGATGTCAAACCTCCTAATTTGAAAGCATATTAGTAAAAGCAATCTGTGAACATAAACATCACGATTATACTAAACTCTTTATTTTCACTAAAAAGGCATCATAGGTTTGAGGTTTTTTTTTTTTCCCCCTCCAGTAGTCTCTTTGGAAACAAAACTGGTCCTATGACACTCCCTGTTCACTGGGCAATTATGTTAGTAACAATTATAAAGATCAGCAGGCAGACTTTTCCTTAGATTTTAGACAGCAGATGACTAATTAACCTTTTCTTTTTCTTATACCAAATAAATTCTAACAATAATATAATCCTGATACTGGGTTTTTAAAAAGAAAAAGTAAGTGCCCTTGGGTGGCTCCATCAGTAAAGCATCTACCTTCAGCTCAGGTCATGATCCCAAGGTCCTGGAATTGAGCCCTGCATCAGGCTCCCTGCTCAGCGAGGAGTCTGCTTCTCCTTCTCCCTTTCCCTCTGTGCTCTCTTTCTCTCTCTGTCTCAGATAAATAAATAAAATCTTTAAGAAAGAATTAAAAAGAAAAAACCCTTGAGATTTACTTAAAACCAATGCCATCGGGTAATACCCTTACCTTAGGAAGAGTAAAAGCCAGTTTCTGACTCAGGACCTAGAGGAACAGTATCATGAGGTGTTTATTTTCCAGAAATAAATGAGTGTATTCTAAGGTAACAAACCATGGAAATGAGTGTTTGTGATCCCAGTGGGCAGCCCATCCATCGAAACCCCTTTCTAGGGAGACAGAACATAAAGACTCCTAACTCTGGGAAATGAACTAGGGGTGGTGGAAGGGGAGGAGGGCGGGGGGTGGGGGTGAATGGGTGACGGGCACTGATGGGAGCACTTGACAGGATGAGCACTGGGTGTTATTTTGTATGTTGGCAAATTGAACACCAATAAAAAATAAATTTATTATTTAAAAAAAAACTCCTTTCTATTAAGGAAAGACTTAGGCTTATATGAATTCATGTCCACGGTATATATGATTTTATGTTCTATCGTTCCAGTTAATTTTGGACTCCAGCTTCCATTGTCCCCTGTCTCTGTCCATAGGACTGTGAGGCAGCCTGAGGTCTTTGTCATGCCAAGACGGGTCGACCATGGGCCCTTCCTACCTCAGGTCACAGATGAACAAAGAGGTGTCCATAGGGGCTCTTGGCCAGCCAGTCATGCTGTCTGTGGTGTTCGTGGGCCACAGAGACCTTTGGTAAGGCAACACGGTCCTACCGCCACGTGGTCACTGCTTCCTGGTGTCTTGCTTCCTATCCAAGGCTCTGCGAGGATCAAGAGACCAGTTCCCTCTGCTGCGAGGATCAAGAGACCGGTTCCCTCTGCTCCTAGGGCAGGAAAAGATGCCTCTCCTGTCTCTTCTCTAGCCTGGGAGAATGCCTTTTTTGTATGTGTGGACTGTCCTCAAAATATTATTGTTTGTGTGAAAAGCCTCAAATGTATATCCATTTTCTGTGTCTTAAATTATCAGAGTTACAAGAGCCAATAAGAATTATTTAATTCCTTCATCCAGCATGCTCTGCAATCGTGTCTACTATACATACACAGACACTGAAAAAGAAACCTTTGATATGACTACCTTGGAGCATCTTTTAGGTGAATGTTTCTCTAAATGGATTCCAACAATATCAGACGTTTATGAAAATGTATTTTTTTTACTATGACTTGAGTAAACATTTAAAAATGTTCATCTGGATTTCTAATGTGTTTCTGAGAACCACATGAGATTTCAGGGCCTGAGCTTGCATTTGTTTTTATTATAGTATTTGTCATCATTGCTTCATTTTAATTTTAATAAGCAGGTGTTCGCTATTTAATGTCATTTAATTTTGAGGCACTTATAACAGAGAAAATTTATAAAGGAAGTGCATACAGGGAGAAAAATCCAGTGGTTATTTCTGATACTGAAATGAGGACAACATAGGTTAAGACAATTCACTTAACAATGCACAACTTATTCAACCAAACAATCCCCATTCCTTGTCAACTGAAACTTAGCTTTTACAGTGCTTGTGGTCTTGAAAACCCACCAGATGATTTCCCTCACACACTTCCAGAGGTTTGATTTATAAATCAGGACTCCTGTAACAAGTTGTAGCTACAAAAACAATCATTGGGAAATCCACAAGGGATCCTCAAGATTCTAAAAGACCCGTAGCCAATGGCCTTAGGGAAAGACCACCTCTGACTTCTTTGGGACTTACACATGTCTACGGGCTGTGGGTGAGCAGAAGTAAAACCAACAATTCCGTGAATTCATTCTCTATGTTTAGAACGCTTCCTGCCTCAGATTTTGTGGGAGCTGTCTGAAACCGCCTTGTGTCTCCTGGATGGATGGAGACAGCCTTAGAGCAAAGTCCCCTCCGCCAGCAGCCCAGTTGTAGAGTGCATACCCGGGAGGGTCACTAGCAGACAACCACCCCCACTCCCCACAGGAGCAGCAAATTGGGACCCATGGTGGCAAAGACTGACTCTTGGGAACTGGGATAATAGGTAAAAACATGTTTTTTGGTGAAATGCTGCTCCACTTGGAAGGAATAGATGACCTATCTTTTCACACTGGATTAAGTTCTTTGTCTTCTGTGTTGATAAAACATCTCTAATCCCACATGCAGGCTCATGTAATCTGATTTTCTTCAGCAGAAATACGTGGAGGCTTACCCGAACTTTGGTTAGTTTCTGAAGCTGGGTTGTGACATTATATTGCTAAATCTTGTACCAGAGGGCTTCTTAGGTCATCTGTCGATATGATCAATTGATCAATTTTCTCTCTTACCTTTTATTCACATTTTAATTATTTTCTCCCAACACCATGTTCAGCTTCCTCCTCCACTAATTTTTCATCTATGGCAACCAATCTCCATTTCCTCACCTGCCAGATAGAAGGGGGTTGCATTAAATACTATGGATTTTATGCCTTGGGTGATTACAGAAAACATTCAATAGGAATTTGTTTTTTAAATTACCTCTAAGATACTAGATTCAAGCTTTATAAAAACAGACCCTAGGCAAATGTTTTTATACGTTTCACTACTTGGAAAGTCCTAGAGCCTGAGTGGTTGTCGCCATGTCCTCTAGCCTAAATTCAGGGTGCAACTTTGACCCCAGAAAATATACCATTGATTTTTCTGCTCACAATACAGCTATGTACTGTCTTTCATTAGTATCTCAGTATATGCCACGTACCTTGCAGGGTGGCTGGTGCCAATGAGGTGGAAACTTTTGGGCACTCTCTAGGGTAGGAGAATAGCTAAGCAAGGTGAAGGGAAACGTATTCACCAGATGGGAAGCCGCTCTCAGATTTGCAAACTAATTTAGTTTTTCTTCTTCCGGAAGCAATCTTTTAGCATTCAGCTTTTACCATGGCAGGAATAAGTGTATCCCTGGGAAGGCCCAGGGCTGGCTTCAGCTAGTCTCCTGCCTGAAGAGGTGAGTGGAAATGACACTGTGGACAGCCCGCTTCCTCACATCTTCCTTGCACTCCACGTAGGGCCTGGCAGCCCGTGTGTTGCCTGCCATGTGTGTCCCTTTGCAAACAGGGGGGTCTCAGGTTGTCCGCGTGTGAGCAGATGGTGGGCAGGCGGACGGCCCCCAAAGTCCTCTCTCTGCTTTCTGGAATTGATACTGTTTACAGTTTTCTTTTTTCTTTAAGTCTTTCTTACCAGCTGGAGGCAAATATCTCACTCTGTCCTACAGCAGCCCTGCCAGAATCTGTCATGAGAATTTAGAGAAATGGAGAATTTCAGTGATCTGAAACCACAGCGCACTGCTGCCACTTCCTCTTCCAGAACGCTCCTGCCCGGCAATTCTACAGACCTCTGCTGACACGGTGTGAGCCTACAGGGAAAGCTTTTGCCCTCTGGAAAGCAGAGGGAGATTTTGACCCAGACAGAGCTCAGCAGTGTCAGACAAATTAAAAAACAAACATCTTCTTCCGTAGAAGCCAATATATTTCTGACTGTAAGAGCCACTTATAACAGAACATGAAAAGCACTTTACTACTTAACATGACATCTAAGCCCCAGTATTTCAGGAGAGGTACACGTGTTACTGGACAGCAGCCATCAGTGTCCGTGGGTTAAGGGTGGTGGTGCTCAGTCTTAGGGTGTAAACATTTTGAACTAATTTCAATAATGTGACCAAAATACAGACAGGGCTTTTTAATACCAACCAGATTATAAACTAATAGGCTAATTTTCAGTATCATCCAGCTAAAACACTCCCACGCTAAATGCTGCATAATGCAACATATCCCAATCATCATTCTGTAACTACTTTGTATTATGCTGAGGTGATTATTTGTGCTATTTCTATGCATGTTGCTAAATCAATCACAACACTATGTACAGTGAGAGACAAAAGCCAGAACCTCGACATGCAAAATAGAATACAATAGGTATTTTAATTTTCATAAAAATACTAGGGCACGTGCCAAGCAGTATTTCTGAATATTTTATGTCAATACAATGCCTGCTTAGATCCTCCTAAGTACCAATTCATAGTTTAAAATATTTAATTTTATGTCAGATTAATGAAATATTTCTTCACAGCATATTATATAGAAGAAAAGCATACAATAAAAATATTAGCATCAGCTTTTATTTCGGGAAATAAAAAATCATTTTTCTGAGACAGTCAAGCCAACGTCGAAGTCATTTTCATAGATTTCAATAATAATAATGATTTTATCTTGCCAAATGAATGCATTATATTGTCTATATGGAAAATGCTCAAAGGAAATTTTTCCTATTATGTCTTTATTTGAATGGACATCCAAAAAAAGCAAATGTCGTGGCCTTAATATGAGGTTTTCTAAATTTCAAAAACATATCTTTAAAAATATAAATGATGCTGGTGAAAATAGGATTTGCGTTCTTAATAACAATCACATGCTTAACGACTATCCTCGTGGCTGAGGCTTGGTGCAGCTTCTCTCTCCTCTCCTCCAAATACGTACATCAAATCACACACATCAATCAAAAGGAAATTAGAAGCATTTCTATCTTTATTCAGTTTCTTCTATAAAAGGCTACTGGGGAGAGAAAAGTATATGCTTGCTGCTGGGACGTATTTAAATCTTCTCTTATTATGGTGAGCCCAGCCCACCAACTTCCCAGGATGGCAGCTGCCCCCAGTGCTCTACTTCCACACTCAACTCTCAAGCCCCCAGAACTCTTCTACTTTCTCTAATTGCTACACAAACCTCATGTTAGCTTAACTATTCTCTCTTGTTTTGTGTGTTCTGCCTGTAGACTCGACCTTGCCTCCACACCTACACAGAGCTCTCACACTTTGTAAGCCAGATGCCAGAGGGATAGGAGAATGTACCTTCTTTGTATGTTTCCTATAATAGGAACATACTGGTAATTTTGATTACATGTCACACAAACATAAATTACTTCTTGATAGTACTTCCTTTCCCCCCCAAATAGGCCTCCCACTCCTCAGATGCTAAGGTGCACGTACACACAATTAGGGAACAGCATTTCCAACTGAACTGATTTTGATAGCATTGACCATAGGAATTCTCTACTGAGATAGAATTTATCCCAAGGGGCATTTGGAAATCTTTGTCTCTGTTTTTTGTTGTTTTTTTCTTTAATGATATCGTTGGCTCAAGAGTGAAGTTGGCATCCAGTGGCTCCACAGGTGGAATTATTATACCCAAATGCCAATCAAGCCCCAGTGAGAAACACTGAGTTAGAACAATGAACATTGCATTCTTTGGAACATTCTACCAGAAGGGCTAGAAGGGATTGGAGAGGGCATTTGGTTGTGGAATTTGAACAGGAATTAACATAATCTTACAAACTCAGGAAGAGAAAACATGGAGAGGACTGGAATTCCAGAAATCCCTTTAAGAATGTGGAACAGAAAAAAAAAAAAAAAAAAGAATGTGGAACAGGAGGAGGATCTGAGAGGACAGAAGATACTTACTGCTGCCATTCAGGGTCATGCAGTTTCCTAGGAAGAGAAAAGAAAGCATTTATACCTCACCCCCATGTTTGTCAAACCAATATCGCTTATCCTGGAGTGGGGGCTCCGCAAGCAGCTACATCTCTATCTTGCACAAGTTGCAAAATTGGATGAAAATAGTAACTTGAATACATACCTGTACCTCCATGCTCATTGTAGCATTATTCACAATAGACAAGATTTAGAAGCAACCTAATTGTTAGCAAATGAATGAACAGATAAAAATGTAGTAGATATAGACACGTAAAATTGAGTATTATTCAGCTACGAGAAAGATGGAAATTTTGCCACTTGCCAGACAGAGATACACATAGAGGATATTATGTAAAAGAAGTTAGCCAGAGAAAGTCAAACATTGTATGTTGTATGGTCTCACTTATAGGTGGAATCTAAATAAATAAATAAATAAATAAATAAATAAATATTGAACTCATAGAAACAAAGAGCAGACAATGATGATTACCAGGGCCTGGATGGGGATGTGGGGGCAGAAATGGGGAGGTGCTGGTCAAAGCCTTCAGTCATTAGATGAGTAGGTTCTGGACATCTAATGAATATCAGGGTGACTGTAATTAATAATTCTGTGTTGTGTACTGGAATTTTGCTATGAGAGTACATCTGAAGTGTTCTCACTACAGGGAGAAAAGGTAACTATGAGGTGAGGGATATTAATTAACTTGATTCACCTGATGGTGGTAATCAATTCACCACGTATACACATCAAATCATCACGTTGTACACTTTATTTTTTTTTAATTTTTATTTATTTATGATAGTCACAGAGAGAGAAAGAGAGAGAGGCAGAGACACAGGCAGAGGCAGAAGCAGGCTCCATGCACCGGGAGCCCGATGTGGGATTCGATCCCGGGTCTCCAGGATCGTGCCCTGGGCCAAAGGCAGGCGCCAAACCACTGCGCCACCCAGGGATCCCCGTTGTACACTTTAAATATGTGTGATGCTGTTATCAAATATACCTCAATACAGCTGGAAGAAAGAGAATAAACATAGGTCCAAACTCTGTTCCAATCCTCTAATCTATGTAGGAGCACTGAGCCCAGCCTCCTTCTCCCAGGGGAGGACTGAGCCCATGAAAATGCTCAGTTGCCCAGAAGAAGACCATGTTTCTGAAAACATAGTGTAGAGGGCTAGAGACTCCAATCAGCCCGCATTGAGAACCTGAATGGAAAGTGGAATTTGTCAGTTCAAAAAACTAGGTGAGCATGGGAACTCAGAGAGATAAACTGAGCACAGAAAGGAATTTTGCCTTGAGAGCAAGTTAGGGAATTTGTGATAAAGGTTGTTCTAGATTCATAGTATGCTAGGGTCAGATTAACCCAGGACTCACCAGGTAAGAAATCTAATGGGAGATTCTTCTCCTGTAAATTGGGACCCCAAAGGGCTACTTCCTCAGAGGAAGGGAAATCACTGCTCCTCACAGAATCCTCCTCACACCCAGGAGTACAAGTGAAATCACTTGCATCTAAGAACACAAAGCAACAAAGTGCTCCCCTGTGGATGTATATTTCAGATCCATACTGAAGAAAGCCTAGAATCTTCTTTGATTCATTTTGGCCTTCCTGTCTCCCAGGTGCCTGGAAGATGCAAATGAAGACCTTCCTGGAAAAATGCATTATCATTCCTGGTCCTGGAACATTCCCACAAACAAATGTCAAAGAAAACATGCAACTCAGTCATGAAATGAACACAAAGAAAGGAGAATCCATAAGCAAAGCCTTGTGATTTAACAGAGAGAACATTTTATAAATAAGACATCCGATCTAACAGAGGAAGACTATAAAATAGCTATATTTTATATGTTTAGTGAATTTTTTAAAATCCTTGAAAATATATGAACAAGGTGTGATAAAGAATTAACAAGTAGATTTGAAAATATCTGGGAATTGGGATAAGAAAAAAGAGGAAAAGAGGAGAACACATGAAGATGACCTGAATGATGACCAGGAAAAGAAAACCCGAATAGTGACAATGAGTAGCCCAGCAGAGGGAAAAATTGAATTACAGAAAGAAATAAAAGAAAATACTACAATAATGGATTCCTCTCGAATATTCTAAGACACCACGCAGAGAATTTCCAACGGGGTCACAGGGGCTCTAAAAGGTATCAGTTCACTAAGGCTGTCATAATGAACACCAACTGCTAAGTGGCTAAAAGCCAGTCTATTGTCTCAAGATCTGGAGCCCAGATGTCTGAAGTCGAGGTGCTGATGGGGCTGTGTGCCTGCTGATGGTTCTGGGAGAGAATCCTTCCTGCTGGTTCTGCTTTTTGGTGTTTGATGGCAAATCCTTGCCATTCTTGGCTTGTAGACATGTGACTCCAGGAACAAAGCTGCCCCCATCTGTACATCTTCAGGTCATCTCCCCTCTCTGTACATTGGTCCATGTCCAAAATCTCCCTTTCTGTAAAGACACCAGTCATCCCAGGTGGGGGCCTACCCTAATGATCTCACTTCCACTTTCTTATCTCTGTGAAGACCCTGTTTTCAAAGAAGGTCACATTCTGACATCCTAGGGATTAGAACTTCACCGTATCTTTTTGGGGAGACATAACTCATAACGCCAAGTCTTTGCTTTTTTTACCTCTTAATAATAATTTTAAATGAAAAACTCTTTGTATTTTAAACTTATATTTTAAACTATTTTAGCTATTATTAGAAGGTCATTTTTAAGTGATCTCAGAAGCCAAAAGTTTTGAAATATTCTTTTGTGCATTCTGATGGTGTGGAAGTTTCCTTGTAAAACAAAGCCCAAAAGTTACAAAAGCAAAGCAAACAAAATTATAGTCCAAGTATTCCGGTATTTTAGCAGATGAGGTATACCTGACAGTAGAATAAACAGTTCATCTCAAGCATGATTACATTGAGAAAAATAAAAGATTACTTTAACAAGGCCCTGGGTTTTATTTGCATGCACGAAATAATGCTTTTCAACAATAAACAGGAATTAAAACAAAACAGATTAAAAAGAGAGAGTTCTTGCACTGGAGGATGGATCTGAATAAATTACCCAGAATACAGAACAGATGGACAAAGAGATAGAAAATGTAAAGGAGAGATTAGGCCAAAATACTCTCCTAAAATAGAAAGCTAAGTAAATATTGTGACCTCAAAAAAAGAAAAGGCTAGAAGACATGGAGGAAGGAGAGAGAACACCAAAAACATATCAAACCAGAATTCCAGAAAGAGGTTAAAAAAAATAGGTCAGGGGAAATATTTAAAGACATAGAAACTAAGAATTTTCCAGAACTCTGAAAAAAAAAAAAAGTTTCCAGGGCCCAATGAATTCTAAATCATATTTTATATGCTGTCAAACTGAATATTTCTCCTTCACACACACAAAAAAAAAGATGGACGGTTGATTTTATTCTACTTCCATTTTCTAAACGTACACCTGAAATGGTATTTGTTGTCTTTATCTAAAACCATAAACTGTATAGTTTTAATAATAGCACAAATGATTTTTAGAAGATTCTTAATTTTTAACATTCAGCTTTTCCATTGTAATAGCAATTTTGATTTTTTAAATTATTTTTTAATTAATTAATTTTTTTTAGAGAGAGAGAGGGAGAGAGGGGGAGGGAAAAGGAAAGACAATCTCAAGTAGGCTCCATGCCCCTAGTGGGGCTCGATCTCACAACCTCAGATTATGCCCTGAGCTAAATTCAAGAGTTAGTTGTAGGCTTAACCAACTAAGCCACCCAGCTGCCCCAGCAATTTTGATTTTTACATGATTTCCAGATGATGGCTGGTCTTTGTCTTACTACCATATTTGCCTACCATTTCAATATATACTTACATATTTATATTTCCTAACCTTATATGACTTATTTCTTTAGTAGCTCAGACTTTAAATGATATTTTCAGGAACTGCGCATAGGAGCTTAATGTAATGAGTTAAATATTGGTAGGGGGTATGGACACATATTGGTTCAAATATTTTTCCAATCAGCATTTGTAGATATCACGCCATTATTTTTTCAGTTTGTTAAATAACTGCAAAGAAGCATGCTGTCATTTTATTTGCACTATTTGTTAATAACTTTAATTTTATTTTTAAAAATAAGAATGCCAGTTGAATGGTCACTTGATCATGACCAGATGTGTGTCTTTGCTTTCTATAGTCTCCAACCTTAGCAAGTCTTCTACAAAATCAGGTTATGTTTTACTCATCCAAAAGCTTTTCTTTCTCTCTGTATTTGCTTACTTCTTCTCCTTCAGCTGTTCCATTTTCCCCTATGTATTGTAAAGGATCTGTCATGTACATAGTACCTTTTACCCTATCCTCTCCCACTTACCTTCTTTCCTTTCTGTGACTGGTTCAGAAATGTGTTAAGTCCTAATTCAATTTCTCTTTTATAAAATCTGCTATTTAAAATATCTTGTTTGTCTTCTTGCTTCTTTAAAAATCTTTGCCAACATATTCTATTCCAACTATTCTCAATTTTGCTTTTACTGTCTCTAGAATGACCTGTAATTTTATCATAATTTTTTAATTTAGAACATGAAGATACTATAATTTTCATTTTGGTTTTGCAAAAGATTATCTCAGAAATATGGATTTTTCCTGTGTTCTTGGCATATGCTCTCTTCAAAAGAAGACAGGCAATCATTTTCTATACATCCCAACTGAATTTGTCTCTGCTAACAATACAAAAAGAAATCTGTTTTGACAGTTGACTCTCCCACCCTGCTCCCTAGAGCATCTTTCCAGGCAACAGTAGCTTGTGATAGAAAGAAAACCAAAGCCACAGTGAGGTACGATATTTAGTTTTTTTGCACTTTTCCCTCCACTTGGACCACATAGCAAGAAGAATGACCAGCATGACCAGTGCCCAACATGATCTTAAGAAATCTTCCAGTTCAATATATCCCTGTTTATCCACCACACCAACCATTTCCCCATTTTTTCAAGGATTTGCCTCTGTGTGAATTTGTCCAAACTGCACCTCAATTTCTTCCTCTTGAGGTTGTAGAAACATAAAAATTCTGCAATTCATTACAATATCATTCTTGTATCTAAAAGTATCTTGCTGAATGAGTCTTTTCACTTTTAATGGAATGACTTGTTCTGCTTTTACAAACAAAACAAAGTATGTATTCATATTTCAAACATGCAAGTGTGTTGTTGAAATAGGGAGGAAGGCGAGAATGTAAAAGCCTAGGATGTTACAGGGATAAACTGCATGGAGACTGAGAACATCGAAATGAATACAGGAGAGAACCAGGATGCGTGAATTGTTGAAATCTTTATTTATGTCACAAGAAGGAGTAAACCAGAAGTTAGTGGGTGACTGTCATTTGTCTATGTTCTACAAGAGGGGACTGAAGTACAAAGACATTAGTAGTTTGCCCTGGAAAGAAGCAGAGCCTAAACTGGAAACCACTTATCTGGCTCCAGTGCCCACACTCTTAACCCTTACCTTTCCAAGAACAAGGGGTAAAGTAGGCCACAACCCTGGGAAAAGCATCATAATGATGGATAACTCTACAATTCCGGTTTTTTTTTTTAAGGTTTTATTTATTTGAGAGAGAGAGAGAGCACAAGGGGGGAGTTAGAGGCAAAGGGAGAGGGAGAAGCAGACTCTTCGATGAGCAGGGAGCCCCATGCAGTACTCAATCCTAGGACCCTGAGATCATGACCTCAGCCGAAGGCGAGAATCCTTCACTGACTGAGCCACCCAGGTGCCCCTACAATATGGTTTTTATACCTGATTCCATGCAAACTGAATTTCTTTCAATCCATTGTTTTTCTGAAGTTGTGGTATCACCTTTACATTCTAAATATTAAATGACAGGCAAACAATCTTAGTTAACAGACTGCTCTAAATGGTGAGTAAAATGTGTCTACTCACAGCCATGGAAGATGATTGCATCATAGAGGGTGCAATTTAATTGTTCACCCACTTATATATAAATGGCTGTTTTTACATTCATAGTGTGTTCATATGCACCAAAACATGTATATCCATGTATACCCAGTGAAAAAATTTGGTTATGCCATTTCCTTCAGAGCCAACAAGAGGGCAGTTGGCCCTATGTGGGGGCCTGACTATATTCCTGATGGCCTTCAGTCCAGGTCACAAGTCTTAGACTGTCTTCCAATCCATTATGTGATTCTATTTTCTTGTCTTAAGCCAGACCCTTCTTACATTTGCTTACTTCATAGTACTGTGTAGACATACAACCATTAAAATACAAAGGCAGTAAAGTAAAACATAATTGCAAGTATAATTTGTTTTTATGTATCTGTGAATAAAGTTCAAGGAGTAGAGGTGCCTGGGTGGCTGGAGCAGTGGCCGAGCATCTGCCTTCAGCTCAGGTCGTGAGTCCGGGGTCTTGGGATCAAGCCCCACATTGGGCTCCCCACAGGGAGCCTGTTTATCCCTCTGCCTAGGTCTTTGCCTCTCTCTGTGTGTCTCTCATGAATAAATAAATAAAATCTTAAAAAAAATAAAGGTCAATAAGTATTTAGAATTAGGTTAATGCAAATAACTATGAGCCTTACAATAAACTTTCTCTAATAATAAACTTTGACAGTCTCACCCTATCTCTAATGTACATTTCTGGGAATAAGAAGTATTTGTTTGATGAATGCCACAAGAAGTAGGTCAAAGATAAACTAAATCACAGAAATGAGCTAACCCAACAGGATATTATGTTTTTTTCCCCAGGAAAACTTTATAAAAATACCAAGTCTTTTTACATGATGTTTTCAGTTACAACCAAAGATTGCAAGACTTGACTTTTGCACCCAAGTTTTAGAGCATGTCAGGTCAAGTAGATTTGATTTTACATACGACTCTAAAAATTTATGCTGTTTTTTATATTTATCTCCCTTCCTTCTAACACAATTAAAAAGCCTCTTGCTTTCTTCACAGTAATCAGAACATGAAATATTACCTGGTGTTCCAAACGTAGCCCATGGGGTTCCTTAGCATGTCTCTACAAGGCTCTCGGGAATTCTGCACAAATGTTGGAAAAACACATGCTGGCAAAGTCATTAAAAAGGAAGAAAACAGATGGTTCTTCGGCTTGAATTTATGCAGGCAATTTTATATGCTCAGGACAAGTTCAATTAAATAAAAATTTCAGTGTTATTTTTAACTAACAAATAACTGTCCAGCCATTTTCTGTTTTAAAAGAAGTAATTGGCTTTTATTACACTTCCCCTCTAGCCCTGCCCCACTGGTGAGAATATTTGGCATTCTCCATCCTAAGATATCAAACTCTGCTCTGTCATAAAGTCTTAAATTCTAATCACCTTCAATGTGGGGAGACCACAGATCATGGTGGTTAAGAGTTTGTGCCCTGGGGTGGACAGGTAGAGCTTAGGTCCTAGGACAATTACCTGTTCTGTGCCTCAGTTGTTTTGTTTTGTTTGTTCAGTACGAGGAATAATGACAGCATTGGCTTCAGAAACCTTTCATGAGAACACAGTATTTGGAAAAGAGTTCCTGGTACTCAGGAGGCATCCAATCCAGGTTCCACATCTTTATAAATCACTATGTGTTTGCATCTACATGCACAGAGCAATGCCATCCCCTCCTCACCCCTTCCCCCAAGGGTTAATTGCCTTTAATAACGTGTCTTAGAATACACAGAACACTAGTGAACCTCTTCCATGTGAGTCATTCCCTTAAATGGTTTTTCATTCTGAGACCCAGTGTCTTGTCTCTTACTCAAACCAAAGGTGTCCAACAAGAACATGAGGTGATAATAGGTCCAACTTTGCCACTAAGAATGAGGCTGCTTCAGATTTCTTCATGCTTATTTATCACACTGAGGCCTGGACATCTTCTGCCTCAGCATAGTAACATTATTTGGAGGGAGGAAATAAAAAGGCCAACCACTCATTAATTATGAATAGAGCGATGTTTGCATACAGTGAAGTTTTGTGTTACCCTCACACAGTATTCTCAGTGACAAGCTTTGTGAGTGTGAGAAAATACAATGCAGTGACCTCTCTATCAAAAGGACTTGATAAAACAAGAGATATCAACAGGAATAAGCCACTTTTCTCTGTTTTTCATACATCAAAATAATAGAGAATCATCCTGAAAAAGTAGGTCCTACCAACCAAGTGACTAAAATTGTGTCTGTCCCTGGCTAATTGGGAGGCTAAAGAGGCTGTCCCTGTTGTGATCAAAGGGGTAGCTCTTTGAAGGTCTTTCCCCACACTGGGCTTAGAGACATGCTCTTTTTAGCAGCACACTTATAAAAAAGAAAGGAAAGAAAAGAAGAAAGAAAAGAAAAGAAAGAAAGAAAGAAAGAAAGAAAGAAAGAAAGAAAGAAAGAAAGAAAGAAAGAAAAGAAAGGAAAGAAAACCAGGTCAAAAGAGTCTTTTCTATTATCTGGAGTAATTACAGTGGAAGTTTTGTGCCTCATGCTTCCATTTTGTAAAGAATGAGGAGGATTTGGAGCAGCTGATAAGTGAAAAGCATATTGATTTTATATAGCACATCAAGGGTATTAAACGTGAAGCCCATTCCCAGGGCTTGATTTCATCTTTTATACTTACTTTTTTGAGATGGAAACATCCAACCATGAATTCTAGCTTCGATGTAGCAAAATAAGAGTTACACTGGACAATTTTGCTGAAATGCTTAAGCCCCCAATACCCTTTAACCACTATCATGCCTGCCAGAATTCTAGGTAAAACAGCCAAAAACTATTGAGCATGACCCACAACTCCCTGGCAGTGTCCTGTAGACAAGGACCAGAATGATACAAAGAATTTGTTGCACAGAAACAAGAAGGGGAAAATGAGTATATATATGCCTAGGAGGTAGTCCAAAGTTGAAAGGTGTTCTTTGTTAACAATATTTCTAAAACTTAAAGTTGTTCCAAAATTCTGTTTTAGATCTCTGATTATAAAATAAGCCATAATTTTCCAACTTTCACATGCACACAAAATGGAATGGAAAGAAGACAGTAATCGTTGAATCAGACATCTCCCATGTTTGCAATGCTTTCCAGTTTTCAATATAGTCTCAATCATAATGCAATAGAACAGGACATTTCTTGAAATAGTTCATAACTGGGTACTAGAAAGGGTCATTAAATTTAACTATAAAATTTAAAAAACTGTAAAACTAATCTCTCCAGAGACATAGCTAGAAATACAGTAACAAAAACCAGTGTAATGGTATAATCATTGAAACCAAAACTTGGATTTAACTGTAATTTAAAAATCCGGGCTGGTTAATCATTTGTTCTCTTTTGAACAATTAAAAACATATCCCTGGATACAGTTGATGTGCAAATCCCATGTCCTGGACCCCCTCAAATAGATTGAGACACATCAATAGCACAACCTTCCTTCCTAAAAGGTCCTCTGTTACTTGAGATTGGCTTGCCAAGGTTATTCTGAAAACTATCTTTAAATAGTTTTCGGAAAAAAAAAAAAATAAATAAATAGTTTTCGAAAACACCTTGTTTGAATTTTATTCCATATTAAAATTTTTCTTTATATTATTTGAAAATAATGCTAGTGATTTTCCTTCAAACTTTACATATTTTTTAAATTGTTCACAAAGCAAACATTTTGCTTGGGTTTCCTGCCCCAAGTGAAAAAATCATGTTAAGGCAGATTTACATTCTCATGAATATCAAATTGAGACATTCTATACTGACTATTATCATTTATTCCAAAATCAAGAGTTACTGGCAGCTGTTCTCATTCATTAGAAGTCACTCAGTTGAAACAAAAACTTCAGTGGAATCAGGAGGTTACAGATTTCCCTCAGTATCTCACACATTTGCAATGATTTTAATCTTATATTGCAAATTTTTAATATATTATTATATTTCTTAATTAAAATATAATTCTAAATTATTTAAAGATGTCAGAGATTGAATTCAAAATATTTCTAAAATTACACTCACACCCCAAAAATAAAGCCATTGGGTTTTGTTGATGTTGCTGTCCATTTAAGTAATCAGGTTGAGTTGATTTGTGGAACACAGACCTAGTGAATCCAAGGAAAATCATAAGAGATAATCATTTTTCCTAAAAAAGAAAATAGATAAACCACATTTGTAGGTTCCAAAATATTTCCTGAGATAGCAAGTTTCACATATTTTGATATTCTTTTATTAGGTACGCACACACAAAGCATTGTTATTTCTTCTTAGAGAACAGACTCTTATCACCTGTAATGCCCCTCTCTCGATCTCTGATGATTTTATTATTTCTAAAGTATGTTTATCTGAAATTAATACAGCTACTCCAGCCTTCTTTTGATTTGTGTTAGCATGGTATCTTTCTCCAACCCTTTGCTTATAAGTGGTTTTTGTCTTTAAATTTTAACTACTCAAAAAAAATTTTTTTTAACTGGATTTCTTGTCGACAACATATTGTTAGGCCACCTTTTTTTGCTTTTAATCTATTCTGACAATCACTGCCTTTTAATTGGTGTTTTTGCACTATTAATATTTAGTTGAATAATGATACACTTGGATTGATATCTACTCTGAATATCACATACTACATATGTCTGATGGAATTTGTAGATCTAGGACCTCTGCACATGAGGAGGCTCCCCCAGAATATAGACCCCAGGTCTCTCTCATTCATGTTAGCCAACCCTCACTGCAGTATCTGGTCAAAATTATCATTTAAGGGTTCTTAGCAGTTTGTATTTCCAACCAGCTGTGCTTCAGGGAAGCTCATTTCAGCTCTGATTCTCTGCATTTACTGTCTCTCCAGATTTGGAGGCGGCTGTTCTCACTATGACCTCAGTTCTCTGAGAGGCCCATTAAAAGTCATTGTTTTTGTTTTTTTCTTTAACTTTTTTCTTGTTGTAAGGATGAGACTTCCAAGGTCTTTACATGAAGAGCTGAAACAAGAAATCCTGCAATAATGTTCAACATTCAAATATTAGTCAATGTAACTTACTGCTAAGAAATATATCACTATGTCACTATATCTGTTATCAGTAGAATAATGCATGATATTTCCTTATTCTTCAACATGTCCAATGATACTTGTCCAGCTGATCTCTTCATATGAAATTATTCTAAGCTTCTCTATTTACTTTCACTGTAATATTTCATAATCAACAACAGAATTCTTTCACCTTTAAAGCAAAAATCACTAAGTAAACTATATAGCTGGGAAAAGTTATGCTTCATAAAATCTATATTGCAATGGCAAAGACACATCAATCATATTAATCTTAGATATATTAAAGAATATATGATTTTGAATTAAATTACCCACATATTTTAGAAAGTGTTTTCCTTGAGACTGTTTCGATTTTCATTTACTAATCTCAAAGCCTGAAAACATTTCCTAACAGAATTAACGTATGTGCACTGAAATGTTCGTAGATTTGTAATTAAAGACTACTGATGTTCCCTTAAATAAAGATAATATAATAATGACTTAGACAAAGTAATTAAACATTCTTAAATTAATTAAAAATACTTCCATTTTCCTGAATTCAACATGAAAATCTGTTGTTTTTTGGATCAATATGAAAGTTTCATCATTCAAAAGTTAGAAAAATAAAACTGAAAATTTATTCAACAGGGAGTGGATAAAAATAATCCATATAATATTCCTACCAGGTCACTAGAAAAGACTATTAAATTTAGATTCTATAGAAAAAAACACATGGCAGAAAGGAGAAAAAATTGACACATAGATTTTTTAAAATAATTACACACACATATATGCTTGAAACTAGTATGTATATGTATCTCCTTGGTAAAAAGCAAAATACTATGATAAAAAATAAAAGTTTAAATACATATGAAGGTTTTCTAAATTCATAAGAAATGTTTACACAATCTCAGAAAATTAATTTGTAAAATTCATGAGATATGATTTACATAAAAGTAAAAATAATAAGTAAACATATGTATGGAAAAACACTCAACCTCATGTAAATTATAATTTAATTGAAATAAACTTGACATATTGACAAGTTTTAAATGCCTAATGTCTATAGAATGGCTGTCTCAGACTTTACTAAAATATAGTAAAATTGTATTTATATCATAAAATTGTATTATTAATTTAAAATGCTAAGACTGTACCCTGTAAGAAACATTACTATTTTCATGCTGTTTAGTAATGATATATTCTGTAATCAATTCCAAAGAACCATTATTAAATATAAAAGATGCATAAATGCAGAAAGATTTATAGCATTTTGAACATATTAAAATCAGAAATGAAATTATTTTTTAGTAGTATGCAATAGTAAAGGAAATTATTCAGTAGGATGTTATATAAAATGATTTAAAATAAGTTAAGATAGTTAAGAAGATATGATATAACAGTAGGCAAAATGTTTACATAAAACCTAATCAATAAAAAAGAACATATTTGTCCTGTAGTTAAAGACATATTAAAAAATAATCAAATTATGATTGTCTTTTTTTCCATTTTGTCTCATATCAAAATTGTGCTTAAGTCATAATAAAAATTATATATAAAAGCAAAGCAGAATTAGCTGATATTAATACATTTATGAGTTGAAATAGAGATAATTATATGTAAGAGTCCTTATTGTTACCAGAAATCTCACTATTTAAGATTACTCTAAATAAAACTATTCAGCAGTGGAACTAGATAAAATGGGAAAATTTAATTACCAGAATCTTTAGAGAAAAAAAAAAGAATCTTCCTTCTCTTCCTGTAAACTTGTGAATTTTGTTCCTAATGTTTCCATGTGAACTTATTTTTATAAATGTGCTAAATAAATTCAGAGTTAAAATAAATCATCTAAGTCTTTGCTTTAAAAAAAATAGAATTTCACATTACTGATCTCTCTCGTAGAGATGCATGCTACTAATGTATACTCAATGAACCCAGTATGAGAGAGAGAGGGAGAGAGAGGAAGAGAGAGAGAGAAGGGAGACAGGAGGGTCAAGATGGATGGAAGGGACAAAGAATATTGATTTATCAGTTTATTACATTTTTAAATGTCTTCAGTGGAGTGTCTCCAAAGTTTTCTAAATAAATATGTATTTATAAATAAATATATATATGCATATTTTACAAACTTGTTGATATATTTTATTGCATATTCATAAGTAATGGTATTTATACCATTCAAGACTAGTAATTTTTCACTATTTCCAAGCTACAGTAAAGGTTTTATTATTTAAGGATTCTTTAAATATTATTAAATAATATAGCAACTTCAAGACACAAAAATATTTTTAATGTTTTACTAAAATATTAAATTTAAATAATATTAAAATGAAGTCCTTTCCACCTAATTGGTTCATAAACCGAACAAAAGTGTAGGTGATTAAGATATCTATAGAAATACTCCTTTCTCATGTGATGGAGTATTTAAGACAATATACCAAATATTTTCTCCTAGGGTAATTCTTAAATCTATTCATGATGGGTGAAGAGAAGGTCCTTCCAAGAGAAAAGGGTAATATGTGAGTTATGAAAAGAAAGAAAAAAAAATCAAATACACAGATCTGAGTAGGGAACTCAGTGTTCTGGTGAAGGCAAGATAATGTTGGTGACCTGGGGGGGGGTCAAAGGTCATTACAGGAGAGGGTGATGATCTCCATGATTCATTGTGTATTCCAGTGAACAAAGTGCAACTATCTCTTATGTGTTTAGGTCATGTGCAGCAAGTAACAATGTTCTGTAATAATCACATTGTAATTCATCAGCAGATAATAAGAAATAGTACATATGAGGAGGTGTTCTTGGAATCCTAAAATCCTTTCTTCAAGAAACAATTCTGAAATACACAAGAATATCCCTAAACTCCCCTTTTCTTTCAATATTAAACAGACCTTGTGCTCAGCTCATTCTGAGCAAACACATGTGTAGAGTTTATGGCACATGTATTCAGGGTGGGGGGAATGTGTGTTTCTTTAGAATATAAACTCCTAAAGGATAGGCATCATGCTTTCTTTTTGCAAACTTGTTACAGTGGCTTCTTAAAATAGTTTGTGTGTAAAATTTGTCTGCAGAAGAATCCGTGATTCAAGAAGAACAACAACAACAAAAAACCCAGCAGCAGTTCCAGCTGTGCTCAGGATCGTGGAGACAAGCTGGAAGCAGCTCCCCTCCATGGTGAAAAAGAGCTAAGCAAGAATACATCCTTATCTGCATCCTGGCCCTTGTACTCCCAGGGAAGCTCTACAGCAGGCCTGCTCCTGGGGCCCCTCCTGTTAACTGCCTGGCCCTCAGAACCCTTTGGGCTCTCTTTAAGTTTTTGACCGACTGGTTGCCTGAGAGGGGACTCGGGGGCCGTACACCCTGGCCAGGCTGACTCCCCTTTTAATTCTGAGTGTTGGGCCTGGCAAGGAGTATGTTCTGAATAAATATTTGTTAAACGTTATTAACTACCTGCCTAGATGTTCCACACTTTACTCATGTTCAACAGTCTGAACTGAATTCAATTTTTCTTCCCAAAGCCTGTTTCTACACCCACTTATCCTATCTTAATCTTATTATCCTCCCAGACACAGGAGCAAGAGAGATTTCTAAGTCAAATTTATTTCTTACTTGCCTTTATTCACTCATAAATAATTCATTAATTCTACAAATATTGCTGCTAGGAACTAAAATAAGTGCTGGAGACACAGAGTCAAACAAAACACAGCCTCTGCTTTCAAAGATAATTGTGTCTGGTGAGAAAGAGAGACAAGTAAATCAAGATTTAGAGGACAACATGCAAAGCACAATGGCAACACAACGAAGGAACACTCACAGGGCAGAGGCCAAGAGGCCACGGCAGTCTTTCCAGGAAGGGAGGTGTAATGGGGAAGGATGGATGGATGCCACTGGGAGGGATGGGGATGGGGCAGAGGACACGGCTTTTACAAACCCTCAGAAGGTCAGTGCTGAGTACAGGGAGTGCAGGGTGGCCAGTGTGGACACTGAGGTCCAGGGTGTGAGGCTCAGGCCAGAGAGGCAGGGAGGCCAGCACAGTCTTCCAAATGTCCTGTGGGTGCCAGGGAGGATGAGCTGAACATGCTTCCTTTACCAGGAAGGTCATTTTGTCTTAATCCTTAAACTCTCTGGAGAGGAGTTGAGAGATTTCATGCAGGGCTTAACAATGTGTGTGCGCGTATGTGTGTTGTGTGTGTGCATCTGTGTGTGTATGTGTGTTGCATGTGTGCTTGTGTTTTATGTGTGTCTCTCTGTCTTGTATGTGTATGTATGTGTGCTATTATAGAGAATATATTTCCCATTATGCCACAGGCATCTAGCGAAATACCTTGTCAAATTTTTGGTATGGTTTCTATATGTTTGTAGCAATTCTCTCTAAGTTGTGAACTAGCTCAAAATGGAAAGACAGGGTTAGGACTTTGTTCTAAACACTGAGAAACCAGAAGCAAGCATGAACTGGTCTGTACCCTGGAGAACTCACCATCCATAAATAATAAAACTGTGTACAAGATAATGTGGGGAAAGTGGTGTACTAGTGGGGTTGGCTCTCACAGAATGTCAGGGACTGAGACAGGACAAGCAGGCTTCCTGCCTGAGCCTCTTGCCACCTGGCACTGGGCTCCAGGCCACCAGGCTTCCTTCTCCAAGTACACAAACTCCCCCTTGATAACTTACTCAGGAACCTCCTATATGACTGAGGACAGGCTCCTTTGTACATAGTGAATTCTCCTCTTCCCCAAACCCTCAGTTCAAATGAAAACTCATTTTTATGAATACGCTATACATTTTTTTAAATATCTGGAGACGTCAATGATGCAAATATATTTCAATACTTCTTGGTTCAAAAGACATATAGTGACAAAATGGGAACTTCGATTCAGTAATATTTTAAATAAGTTTTTATTACTACCATTATTATTATAATAACAATATTGCATCTGTGTCTATTAGGAAGATGTGGTCTGTGTGTGTATGTGTGCGTGTGTATGGTGGATGTGGGTGAATTAGATGTTTGAAAAAAATAGATGTTTGCAAGAATTATTTATTACAAAAGCTGAGATAGTCTCTGTGGTTGGGCAGCAAAGAGTCAACTATGGCTTCTAAACATAAAAGAGATGTCCAGTAGGATGAGAAAGTTAAAAGAAAAAAAAAAGGCAGTAAAATGGATGAGCATGTTCAGATCTCACCGCACAGCTCTGGGTAATGCCAGTTCACAGACCCCACAGAGTGGACTGGGCACCAGACAGAGGGGCTTCCTCATGTATTATTACCTTATCTTAGGGTAAAGCAGGTAGAAAAATAATACAAGAAAAATAAGTAAATATGTGAACCACGTAAATGGCCTATTATACGTTATAGGGAATTGGATTTGGGTTTCAAAAAAGAGTTATCTAACAATGTGACAGACAAAAATGATGAAACCACACACACACACAAAAAAGAGACAATATGTCTATAACTAATACAGCTATTTTCAAGAAAGCTTGTGAGTGTGACATGTGAGTTTTAAAAACTCGTAAATATACATGTTCTCATGGAAAAATCTTGATATGTAAGATGCAATACTTTTGAGATTGAATACACATAACATATGGTAGGGGCCCAGGGCAGGCTGCCCCAAAATGGACCATAGTGGCCTATTGATTATTTTGAAATGAAGCTACTTGAGAAACAACATGTGCAAGGGCACTCTGAATCTCCCCTGCCCTCCTGGAGAGCAGGAAACAAATCTCCCATGTGAAAATACCATGCCTCTGCAAAGAAGTCAAAGACATCCTTATTGAGTAAGGGACAGGAGGGGCTAGGTGAGGAGAGGTAGGTAGGAGGCTCCGTCATCAGACTCAGAAATCCAGAGATGAGGGAACACTTCAGACCACCCTCTACTGGGTGTCCAAGGGAGGGAAATCTTATTTAAAACAGTGTCCTGTGTTCAGCAGAAGATTACCAGTCCCTAAAAAGAAGTAAGTCATTAAAGATGTGATCACTAGTTGTTAATCCAGGGTGCTTGCCAGTAGAGAAGTCAAAAAGATTTAGGTTCCTTGGTTAGCTTTCAATAAAAGACCAACCCCTATGAGCCCCTAGTGGCAACCCTGTCAGGACTTCTTTTACTCCTGAGAGCTTTTTCTGTATTCTCACTTAATAAAACTCTTGCTTTACTCACTCCCTTTTGTCCACAAGATTTATTCTTCGACTCCAAATCTTTAGGACATGAATCTCGCTCTTCTGCTTCATTATCAGTAAAGACTGGGACTTTCAAGGTGAGAAAACTGTAGAAATTAACCATGTTATTATCTGTTTTTAATTTTTTTTTTTACTAATCTACTACCTCAGCCCAAATTCTGCTTAGAATTCTGTCTTAATAAAAGCTTTCAAACACCTGTTTTTCTTATCCTGTAAGTTCTTCACAAGTTCATCATCTCTCTGCCTAACGTGTGTAAAAACTGGCTGCCTTGGTCATTTCTTTGGGTCTCAGTTTCATTAGTAGGCTTTTGTGAGCATGAAATAAAACTTTTTTTTTCTCCTGTTAATCTGTCTCATGTAAATTGAATTCTTAGTCCTGATGGAAGACATTTGCAGAGGAAGAGCTCTTCCCCCCCAACCCACACACACTACAACTCAAGATATAACATGAGGAGTGCCTGGGGGGATTCAGTCTGCTAAACATCTGCCTTTGGCTCAGGTCATGATCTTGGGGTCCTGGGATCAAATCCTGCATCAGGCTCCCTGCTTAGAGGGGAGACTGCAGCTCCCCCCTGTTTGTGCTCTCTCTCTCTGTGTCAAATAAATAAATACATAAATAAAACCTTTAAAAATATATCAAAACTATCAGGAGATAGTTTGATAAAACATGATTCAGTAAGTCTGCAGAGGGTCCCACCATTGGTATTTTTATAAAACTCCATGGGTAGGTCTGAGGTGTGTCAACAATTGAGAATAGCTGGCCTAGAAGATACTAGATGTGTGTAGGCAGCAAGAGTTAAGAGTCCCCTGCAAAAGAAAGATGAGACACAGCTTTCCTGACATTAGAAAAGTCCTTCTGGGCCCCAGGACATCTTCTGAAAGAAGGTAAGAGCAAAGAGCCACTATGGGCCAGGAGATAGTTTGTCACATCAAGGACAACAGATCGGTGGTAAAAAAAAAAAAAAAAAATCCCAGGGCTGGTTCAAATGTAAAGACTGACCTGAGTGCATTCTTGAGTTATCTGCAGATAACCAAGACCAACAGAGCCAGAGAATCGATGGTGGGGACCTTTGCAGCCCTGAAGACTCTAGACTAAACTCCCGTCTTCTGCCCAGTTCCATGCTGAATTCCCAGCATGCAAGCCCCTTCACGAATATGCGTACACCCTTGGCTTAAACTTCCTTGGTTCTGTTATTCAACAAGACACTGTTTTGGGAAAGAGCCTTGGTGTTCTCCCTTCTGGTTGCCAGTAAAACACTACCTTGTCCTATTCTTTGGCTTCATCATGTCTTTGGGCTCAATGCCCACCAAGAAGCAAGCTCAGTTTTGGGTAACAGATACAAATTAAGTAAGTAATTTGTATCTTACGGCCAAGTAAGAATTTTAAATAATAGCGAAACCAATGACTGATGTCACGTAGTATCATCAGGCAAAACACCAGCAGGACTCTGATAAACAAAATCCTATGTGGACAGTGTGGGTATTGACAGATAATCTAGGAACTTCCTATAAAATACGCCATTTCTGAAATATTTACAGTAATAGCACTGCTCTCTCCGCAAGGCTCAGTCAGCATCTCTTCCGATTTGATGCATCTTCTCACGCAACTATAATAGCAACATATTAAATAAACCTAATGATTTCCAGCTCATCTCTTTTTATAGATGAGCGAACAAATCTTTGTGATTATCCAGGGCCTCTCTGGGAAACCTCAAGCTACTTTTAGGTTTAAAAGATATCCTGAAAATTATAATTTTTCTATATTTAAGATCTAATGTAGGGATGCAAAAATCACAATAGTTGTCGCAGGAAATTTGGACATTTGATTAAGACATGAATATAGGTGCCTTGAGAGGCAACACCTGGGGTAACTGTTTAATCAAACTGACAATAAAGCATTCAAAATAAACTCTGCCATTTCATCAATAACAAAAAGATGCCTCAGAGCTACACAGAGCTAAAAAAAAAAAAAAAAAGATATCACTCACATTCTAGAAGAAGAAAAGCAAGACAAACTGAAAATTGATGACTTTTTTTGAGCTCATCTGAGAATTGAAGCCACAGGGCAGAAAATGCTCCTGAATTCTGGAGAGACCTAGAAGTCTGCAGAAAGGAACAGAACCCACACATTGGCCTGGGGGCAGACATGTCTGGGTGCAATACGGATCTGCTAGCAAGATTAACTAGAAACACCTTAGAAGCTGCGAAAAACTGAACGTGGGCTCTCCTGTGAGTGCCATGGAGGACACTGACATAGAGGGCTTGTCACACTCCTATGAACCTTTACCCCAGGACACATCCACCAGGATCTCAAGTTAAATCAGAAAGAATCCACTTCTCCTCTTCACACCCCACCATGAAAATCCACCTAGACCTAACCTATCTTCCTTCACTAGAGAAAACACTGCGTGGGTCAGCAGAGAGAGGAGGGCTGGCATCCCACTGCTGTTGGAAGAGGGGACAGAGCACAGACTCATTCCTCCCTTCTTCTCTTAGTGGGAAAAGGCTAACCTGCAGGAGAGGAGGGTCAGAACTGTAGTCTTGGGGCGCTGTAGCCAGGGGAAGTGGGGCAGGGAAGAAGTGACAACCGCAGGAGGACAAGAGGTCTTGTGAAGGCCACACACCCAAGGTCCAGGCACCCAGGATTTCCCTACACCTGAAATCAAATCAGTATACAACTGAAAACCCACCTTCTGTCTGCCCCCCATCCCACAGTCACACTAATGAAACTCCAGCAAAAAATAAGGGAAGACACCAGCAAAGGGGAAACTCTCTTAAGGGACAAACACAGAGTCAAGACTTAACACCAACCAGGGAGATAGAAACAAGGTATCACTAGAGCAGTTGAAAGTCTGTGGTTTCCGTAACAACAACAAACTTCAACTCCAGTGACCAGAGCAAAAAAAACTTCAAATTCAGCCCAAATCCTGCCCAGAAGAAAACAGATCCTATACTAAAGGCATGAAGGAAGGAACAAAGTGAATACTGCCTCAGTATCTACTGTCCTACACAAAACTGTGAGGCACATGGGAAGTAAAGACAAAAACAACACCACAGTCCAGAAGGCCAAAGTCATCATCATCCAAATCTATTAGGAAATAGATGTTGAAAGTATAAGACAGAGACTATAAAATAATTCTAATTAAGATGTTAAACTCTATCTGTAGAAAAAGCAGACAATGTGCAAGATCAGAAGGCAATTTCAGTTGAGAGATGGATACCGTAAGAAATAGTCCAATGGAAATATGAGGAATAAAAAGCACCTTGATGGAAGCTGTAGAGATTGGTTGGTAGACTTGACACAACCAAAGAAATCAATGCTAGACTTGAAATGGGTCAGGAGAAGTTACCCTAACTGAATCAGAAAAGAAAAAAGATACAAAAACAGAATGGAAATGCCAACCCCTTGGGACAATAGCAAAGACTCTACCACACTTGTAGCTGGAGTGACAGAGGAACTGAGTGAGAGAACATAATGGAAGAAATACCCAAAGGAAGGGTGGCAGAGGATTTTCCAAAATTACTTGCAGATGCAAAACCAGAATCTGAGAAGTTGGAAAATACTAGATATAGTAAATCTCTCTCTCTCTCTCTCTCTCACACACACACACACACAAACACACACACACACACACACACACACACACACACGCCTGAGCATGTTGTTTTCGAACTCTGGAGCCAAAGACAAAGAATCCCAGGGGCAACCAGAGGAAAACATTTCCCCTACAAAGAAACAAAGGTTAAGACTTATGACACTTCTCATCAGAAACGAAGCAAGCCAGGAGACTGCAGGAATGCCATATCCAGAGCATGGAAAGGAAAGAACTGTCATTCCGGAGTTCTATATTCAGAAAAAGTATTTCTCAAAAATGAAAGGAAGTAACCAATTTCCCAGGCAGACAAAAACTGATGAAGTTCATTGCCAGCCACTCTACTGGATAAGAAGCGTTAAAGGAAGTCATTCATGGAGAAGAAATGATACCGGTCAGAAATCGGGGACCAAACAAAGAAATGAAGAGTGCTGGAAAGGAAATAAAATGTTACCATATTTTAATCTCTCTAAAAGAATTGTCAAAGAAATCATATTAACAATATATTGTGTGATTATAGCCTATGTAAAAGTAAAACATGTAACCAAATTGGCAGGAGAGGGGCACCTGTGTGGCTTAGTTGGTGGAACATCTGAATCTTGGTATTGGCTGAGGTCATGATCTCAAGGTCGGCTCCACATTCAGCAGGTAGTCTGCTCGAGATTTTTCCTCCTTCTCCCTCTGCCCCTCCCCCAGTTTGTGCCCCCTAAAATAAATAAATAACCTTTTTTTTACAATATTTTTAAATTTAAATTCAATTAGCCAACATAAAGTACATATTTAGCTTGCGATGTAGTGTTCAGTGATTAGTTGCATATAACACCCAGTGTTCATCACATCATGGGCCCGTCACCAAATTACTCCACCCTCCAACTCATCTCCTCTCCTTCAACCCTGTTTATTTCCTTGAGTTAAGAGTCTCTCATGGTTTTTCTCCCTCTCTGATGACTTATCAGTCACTTCTCCCTCCCTATGATCCTCTCTACTGTTTCTTATATTCCACATATGAGTGAAATCATATGATAATTGTCTTTCTCTGATTGACTCAGCATAATACCCTCCAGTTCCATCCATGTCGATGTAAATAGTAAGTACTCATCCTTTCTGATGGCTGAGTAATAAATAAATCTTTTTTTAAAAATGACACAAGGAATGAGAAGGAGGAATTCAGAATATACTGCTCTGAAATCTTCGTGCTACACCCAATGTGGTTTAATATTTGTAGGTGGACTTCAGTCATTTAAAAGTGTATTTTGGGGCAGCCTGGGTGGCTCAGCGGTTTAGCGCTGACTTCGGCTCGGGGTGTGATCCTGGAGACCCGGGATCGAGACCCACGTCGGGCTCCCTGCACAGAGCCTGCTTCTCCCTCTGCCTCTGTCTCTGCCTCTCTCTCTGTGTGTCTCTGTGTCTCTCATGAATAAATAAATAAATAAAATCTTTAAAAAAAAAGTGTATTTTGTACACTCAATGAAACAATCTTCTCATCAGTTGAAGTGAACTAGTCCATGTGCTTTTCTCTATCTTAGCTACCAGTATTTTATTTGGTTTTTTTTTCCAGTATTTTATTTGCACATGACTTTTCTCACAATAAAAATTATTGTCCCAAGGAAGGCATTCTTAGCTCGGAAATTGAGCTATAGTTATAAATGTAGCTAGAGCCTAAGATCCATCTATCTAACTCAATTATATTTTTGATTAATCATATAAGCCTATATTCACGGCCATTTCACTCATAGTATATTCAAGCTGCTATAACAAAAATACCATAGACTAGATGATTTATAAGAAATTTAAATTTATTTCTCACTGTTCTCAAAGTTGGGATGTCCAAGATCAAGATGTTGGTAGATCCAGTGTCTGGTGAGGGTTGGTTTTGATTCCTAGTGTCCATCTTCTAGGTATGTCCTCACCTAGCAGGAAGAACAAGGGACCTTGGAAGGGTTTCTTTTACAAGAATCCCATTCCTGAGGGTTTCATCATTAGGACCTACTCAGCTCTCAAAGGCCCCACATCCAAATATGGTCACACTGGGGCTTAGGTTTCAGTATACGAATTTGGGGGAGGAAACAAACATTCAGTCTGTAGCACATTCTTTTGCAAAATGTAACAGTCTACAATTTCTGCCACCTAATCTCTTACATTGCTTTACATTGCTTTATTGGCCAGTATACCTTTCCTCAAATACACAGACTTAATAGATTCTGAAATTGCTAATAATGTAAATCAACTTTTTTTCCTGAAAATCCAGCATTTTCTTTCTGATCAATGTTACCTCACAATATTTGCTATCCTTTATTGAATCTCCTTACCAAAAGTAGCCAGAGATGCTTGCTATCAGATCTCCCTGTGGGAGACAGACATCGCTGACTGTCCACTCCAGTTGTTGACCCTTTGAATTTGCACCAGGTTTATGCTGAGGCCATGCTTTCTTTGGGTTGCCACCAGTCAATGAACACACATGGCAGAGGTATTAGTGCCAGCCCATTCCTATCTGACATGAGATCCCTCGAATGGGCAGCCTTGCTTGAGACCTCATCACTGATCTGTGGAACTGTGATGTGACAGTCTCCCTACCCAGCCTGTCTTCCTCCCTTCCTGTGGTGATCTGACATGCATCATGATCTGGAGACTTCCCTGCTCATTGACTGTTCCTGATCCCTCTTTCTTTATCACAAATATCTTCCTCTGAAATTTTTACGTACCTAATCCCATTATGACATCTGCTCCTTAGGGAACTGAAAGTGACATACCATCTTGACATTTATTAAAGCTAATCTTCACAAGCAAATATTACTATCACCATTTTATGTGACAAAATTACTTCCAGGTAATTTGAATTTGGTTTTGCCTGGTTCCAAAGTTCATCCTCTTTCTACTATACAACACAACATCTATTGATAAGTACATCTCTCTCAAATGAGTCAAATGATGCTTGAAGACTAAATCTCATTTTTAGGCAAACAAATGTTATATATGAAGCCCCAATATACCAAATGAAGTCCTATATATATACCAAATCTAATTTGATCAATTATATACATATTATCTGTCTCAAGCTGGATTAATTGCATGATCATTTTGATGAAAGCTTTCAGAAGCATAGAAACATGAATAATTTTATTAAGTACAAATATGATCTATGTACACTTACAAAATACATTTAAATCCTTATTCTACTACTTCTTAGAGATTTGTCAATGTTATCTAATAGGCCACATATAAAAAATACTAAGACATTTTGCTTAGGTAGAGACTTTTAACCTAAAAACCTGAAATTCAATCTTGAATCGAAAGGGCGTTTGATCCAAAAAAAAGATGTTATTTCAGAGTCAAGGAGCAGAAGAACTCTATAAATGTAAGTTATGATTAAGAAGTGATGTTTTTATACCTAGATTCACTGTTCAGGAACAGAGCAAACTTTTCTATCCCATAAAATCTGGCAAACTTCTTTAAAAATGAACAACAGAACTCTTACTTCCAATTAGAAGTGAGTTGGTGTCAGTGAAAAGTGCCAAACCTTCTACCATTAATTACTCTTAACAAATTAGCAGACTAAGCCTCTTCAAATGCCAGGCATAGAATGTATGTTTAGCTAGTTCTTTTATAATGAGATACTGCTCTCTATTTGTCATAAAACAATTCTACAGCCATGATTAATATGAACCCTGTTAAAGAATGCTAATACTTTCCAGAAAAAAAAGAGCCATGAGCTACTATCCAAAGACAAGCATAATAAAAATTCATATATTAGTGTTTTACACAGAAGAAAATGTGCCACTGTGTCAGCAATAGTTACATAAGATTTTTGTTATGTCAAGCAAAAATTTTAAAACTCTGACTTAAATGGCAAGAAAAATCAATGTGGGATTAAAAATATGGTGGTTCAGGAAGAACGCAGAAAGTGTTGGAGGACTCAAGCCATAGAGGTAAATGGCATCTCATTTGCATTTAGAGAAAACATTGTCATTATTTTAATATAACCAAAAATAACAAGACTGTTCTATTCAAAAAGATTATTGACTCTTTATTAAGTAGTAACTAGTGCTTTTTCTTAACTAGTAATAATTTGTATGGACCTCTCCACGATCTCAGTGACCAAGTGTACGTGAGGCCATTGATCAGGACCTTAGTGTTAATACAAGGCAACACCACTTTTTCATTATAATTACCATTACCATTGTCATCATGACCATGACTGTCTTGTCTTGGTTGTTCAAATAGGCAGTTTTTGTGCCTCTGAACTTAATATTCTTATTCTTTCTTCTACTAAAAGTAATCAAACAGGACAAAATATTTGAGGTGATCCATTAGTAGGAAATATGCAATGAAATATTTAGGAATAAAAGGAACATTCTGTTTGCAACTTACTTTAGAATGGCTGAGAAAAAATATAACATGTAGTAATGTTAATATTTGGGGATTTTGTATAAAATGATTCCAAGAATTCTTTGTACTATTCTTGTAAATTTTCTCCAAGTTTTTAACTATATGTATAAAAAATTTAAATGCAGTTTGTAAATATTTTACCAGTATCAGTTGACCACTTTCATTAACTTTGTGGCCAACCATGATAAGTTTTATCTGATGACTAAGTATCTCTAATCCTTTAGGACCTATTATTGCAAATTATTGTTCAAAGATGAATGAGGTTTCTATCGGTTAAGAAATGATGTTGATAATAAGATCCATCTTTCTTACTGTTAGAGAAAGAAGTTACAACTAATCAAGGAAGAGACAGCTAGAATGAGTCCTAGAATGGATTAGAATCAGACATCATTATGAATACGAGTGTGTATATTCTAGAAAATGCAGAAATAATTTTAGATATCTGTGTATATATAGGTTATTATGTATACACAGTTTCCTAACTCTCTGCTGAGAGAGTCTGGAAGCAGTGATACCCCAGTAAGGCCAAGAGTACTCAGCACCCAATTCTTCATTTCTAAATACTATTACCCACTAAAAGGAATCAAGGTATCTTAGAGAAATATCTGATTCTGGGAGTAGGGTGGGGAAAATATAAGATGATCCTAGGTTTGTAGTCCCACCATGTAAGAAAGGGCCCCAAACTAAACAAACATATAAAATGCTAGAGATATATCACAATGACAAAGCCAAGCTAAAAGATTTCCCAGTGGATACACCTGGAACAGTTTAAGCAACAAAATAAATAATGTAAAATTGGTTTACATCCCAAGGTATAGAAAAACATGCAGGAGTTCACACTGACGTAAGTAAATGGGTGAGGAGGGAGGAGATCTTCTTACAGAAGAATTCCAAATAATATCCCTCTTCTGGGAGGTGGAACTTAATTCCTCTTCCATAAGGAGTTCATTTACCAAAAAGAAAACAAAAACAAAAAATGAAAATAAAACCCCAAATGAAGACAATTATTTGCTATTTCCTATATATTGTCAACCAAAACATTTAAACAATTTTATTGTCAATGTACAGTAATCACTCAACAATATTGCACAGAAGACTGTGGGCTACATTCTCCATTGGATCCCAATTTATATTCACCATTCAAATTGAATTCTCAAGCTACCCAGAACATTTTATTTTATTTTTTATTTTTTATTTTTTTTACCCAGAACATTTTATTTTTTTTAAATCTTTATTTTATTTTATTTTATTTTATTTTATTTTATTTTATTTTATTTTATTTATTTATCATAGTCATACAGAGAGAAAGAGAGAGAGGCAGAGACACAGGCAGAGGGAGAAGCAGGCTCCATGCACCGGGAGCCTGATGTGGGATTCGATCCCAGGTCTCCAGGATCACGCCCTGGGCCAAAGGCAGGCGCCAAACCGCTGCGCCACCCAGGGATCCCTACCCAGAACATTTTAAAGGAAATCCCAGGTACTGTGAGGAAAAGACAAGACCAAAAGGAAGATTGTGTTCCCAGCTCTGAGAAATTTATTTTAAGAACAAAACACAATTGTTCTTTCTCAAGTGGATGTAAACATAAGCAAATAAATCACACCAGAAGAAGAACCTCAATGATAAACTCTCTGAATGTGGATTAAAGTATTCATAATTTACAATAGCAACTTATGCTTGGCAGGTCTATTTTTTATTAATTGTCGCAAGAATTTAAAAAATCCCCAGGACAATGAGTTGCCAAACTAACACTGCAAATAGCTCTTTTCATGGAGCTGGTTCCTGGATATTAAGGCAATATTCAATGAAAGGTTATTTTAATGGCCCATTGTGTCACCAGGAATTTCTTGTGTGATCAGGAATGATAGGGATGATTCTTTTTTTTTTAAAAAGATTTATTTATTTATTTATGATAGACAGACAGAGAGAGAGAGAGAGAGAGAGAGAGGCAGAGACACAGAAGGGAGAAGCAGGCTCCATGCCAAGAACCTGACATGGGACTCAATCCCAGGACTCCAGGATCACGCCCTGGGCCAAAGGCAGGTGCCAAACCGCTGAGCCACCCAGGGATCCCCTGATAGGGATGATTCTTGATGGCTGAAGAGGGTGTGACAGTTTGATACCTCCAGTCAGTATTTTATTGAATTTGGAAATAAGGTTGCAACGATGCATGTTCTGCTCCTTAATCTGAGCATGTCGTAATCCTGACCATTTCCTTCTGTTAGAGTTATCAGTGAGGACTGCTCAAGTACTTTAAATCTAATACTTTTATAATTTTCCATATATAATTACATATGCCCAATGTGATTGATTACATATATATATTGTATTACATTAATCATATATAATATCAATATGTTAATCATATGTATTACATATATATTTAATTGGGGAAAAAACACATAACATAAATTTACCTTTTTAACAATTCCACGGTGATATTTTGAACTCCTATATCTTTATGGTCATTCTTTGTGTGTCTAATACTATGAAAACAAGGTAGAATAAATAAAAGCATCAATCAATCAATCAATCAATCAGACAGTCAAAGCATCAAGAAGCCTTGATAGGCTTTTGTCCCATAATATTTAATTGGAGATTCACTTAAATCTCTTAAATGATTATCATGGGCTTTTCATTCTTTTCCTAGAATTTCAGTGACGCCCGGAGGCATTAACCCTAAGGACCCTATGACCCTTGAGTGAGGGGCCTGCAACCTGAAAATTTACAATTTCTAAGCTGATAATGAACATCCCTTACCATGAGAGTTAAGAGAATTTATACTCTTATTTATAGAAAAACTCTCACAATATTGAAGTGTCGGTCCTGGGTTTTCTTTAAATAATGGGTGGAGTATATGTGCCTTGCACAATAATCATCTGCTCTAGAGTGTGTATCTGCCCTCTCAATTAAATCACAGGTGTCTCATGAGCACACGCCATCTACTCTTCACATTTCTACAATGCCGCTAATGCAGGGCTTGTGCAAGGTGCCATACATGTTCATAGGCTTGAGTTTGCCAAAGACAAAAAGAGACATCCAAAAAAATACCCTTATGCAACTTTTCCTTTGCTCTAAAATCTCTAGTTATGGCAGTCTTACTGAAGACCTGAAGGTCTCACATAGGTTCACCATAAATATTGCCCCAAATTAATGAGCTATAAAGTTGGCCCAGTGATGGCCTTGGATAGGGACAAGGGATAATTATGGCAATGGGCATCATGACTGACAAATGATTTGCTGCATATCTATGGTAGAATAAGCCAGAGGAAATTGCTGCCTTGTAACTCATCAGCCAGGCTTCGTCAATTGGCTTGGGTTAATTCAGTTTCCTGGCATCCAGTTCTTTTAAGAGGTTTATTTTTCACATTGGGTGGCTTTGTTCTGCACTATATCATATCTCTAACAAGTTTGTATCATTTTCTATATAATGTTTCTAAAATGAGAAAACACTGAATCACTTCTAAAGTGAAAAATAAGCTTGTATTCTCATTGTTTTACATTTTGTGGGTTTTTTCATTGTCTTACATTTTGATTATTACAATTATCTGTTTGAAGATATCCCTGCCTTTTTTGCTACCTTTAAATGTGTTGGAAATACGAAAGTCCATTTTTCTTGTGTCCTTATACTTACTGTATTCCTTTATTTTAAAACGTGTCTCCATTAGTTTGAAGCTGAGGAAAGTTGTTATATTCTGTTTACACTGCATTTCTAAAATTCATTGTGCTTTTTAAAAAAATGATATTAGGGAACTCCTTCGATTTCCCTTCTTAACAATGTTATAAATAATACACGTATACATTCTTGCATAGAGGGAGCTAGCAAGTATAAATGCCATGTGCATGTTATGCAGTCATGCTATGTATGATAGTGACTTCTAAGTGTAGGAGTGACCATCTGAATTTCTCTATTCAGTATGTTAATTAATATGTTAACATTAGCACGTTAATTAATTAGCATCAAAAAGTATTCACCCACTTCTCTTCATTAAGAAAACTCAAGACACAAGACACCTGGGTAGCTCAGTCAGTTAAGCATCTGACTCTTGATCTCAGGTCAGATCTCCAACTCAGGGTTGTGAGTTCAAGCCCCACATTGGGTTTCACAGTATGGATGCAGTCTACTTAAAAACAAAAACAAAACACTCAAAACACTTGATATACAGATTTAGAAAGAAAATATAAGATAGGTTCATTGCTCACATTGAATAAGGGACTGGCAGAACTAGGTAGAGAGAGAGAGAGATAGGTAGGAGGCCAAGGGATCAGGCTCACAAAAATCCCAAGAATGGGGGGGTAAAAGGAAACCAGAGATAAGGAAACAAACCAGACCATCCTGTCCTAGATGTCAGAGGTAGGGTCTTGTTATAACAACTACTTGTGACCAACAAAGAATTACTGGACCCTGACAAGTAATAAGCCATTAAAGGTGTACTCACTAGTTCTTACTCAATGGTAATATCAATAGAGATATTAAAAGGATTTAGGTTCTCTGGCTGGCTTTCAATAAAAGACCAATACTACAAGTCCCCAGTGACAACCCTGTCAGGACCCCTCTCGCTTCTGAGAGCTTTTTCTATATCCTCACTTAATAAAACTCTATAGCTTTATTCACTCTCCTTTGTCCTCAAGATTCATTCTTCTACTCCATGAACCTCGCTCTCCCACTTCAACATCATAGCCAGACAATAGGACCAAAGTAGAACCTGTCATCAAAACCTATAGCAAACTAGTTTAAAAAGAGAATGTTCCACAAAATTTTCAGGGTGAAAGTTTGGAACCACTCTCACCATAGGAATGCCACCGAACCACTGTGTTCACTGTTCTTTCTTATTTCTGTGTTCAGACTCCTTTAGGTGCAAGTGACGCAAACCCTAGACACATTAGCTTACAGAAAGTAAAAAGAATTTATTGGCGTGCAGTGGCTCAGTCCTAGAGCTCCTTTGTACCTAGAGGTTAAAATAATCTCATTCTCTGGCAGGCTGCCTTTGTGTGGTGGCCAAAGAGAGACAGGAAGCCCTGCTTCTATCATCCTCCTGGCTAACAAGCCCAGGGAAATAAAAATCACATCATTGTTCCAGCAGATGACCTCAGAGGATTCTCATGAGCCCTGCTTGGGTCAAATGCTAAGCTGTTTGATAATTACTGTACACCAGGTGGATACAGGATTTTTGTGAGCAGTTCCCGGGTATGCTGGACTCCAGCACAAGACTGGGAGAAGAATCAGAGTTACATAAGCCACATGAAGTGAGTTCTACACAAAGAAGGTTGGTTTGTTACCCCAAGGGGGATGGGGGTGGTGGAAGATAGAACCTGTGATTTACCTGCTCTGTAGCCACCACTGGCCACTATGGTCTCTGCTCTGTGGAGCCTGCTGGAGTACACAGCCTCCACATAGGCCCTGATAAAGCAGTGCCCATCAAGATGGGCAGATATTGAAGTGGAAGAGCCAGGTTCTCATCTTATGGAGTGAGGAAATGAATCTTGAGGATAAAGGAGAGTGAATAAAGCTATAGAGTTTTATTAAGCGAGGATATAGAAAAAGCTCTCAGAAGTGAGAGGGGTCCTCTGGGGGCTTGTAGTGTTGGTCTATTATTGAAAGCCAGCCAGGGAACCTAAATCCTTTTAAGATCTCTATTGATATTACCATTGAGTGAGGACTAGTGAGCACCCCTTTAATGCCATATTACTTTTTAGGGTCCAGTAATTCTTTGTTAGTCACAAGTAGCTGTTATAACAAGACCCTACCTCTGACATCTAGGACAGGATGGTCTGGTTTGTTTCTTTATCTCTGGTTTCCTTTTACCTCCACATCCTTGGGATTTTTGTGAGTCTGACCCCTTGGCCCCCTACTTATCACTCCCTACCTAGCCCCCACCTGTCCCTTACTCATGATATGTTAAGTGTTCAGGCCCTTTAGCTACTGTACCTTAACCTCCTCCGTTCTTAACTTCCTTGTATAGAAGCTCTGTTTCCTTCCACCAGCCTCTGTGATTTGGATGCCAGCCTCATAAACTGATCTTAATTACCTCCTTTCTATGGTCTTTGCAAGAATGGCCAGAGATCCTTGTATGCACGTGTTTTGACAAGTTCTTCACTTGTTTATTGTTTTTAATATTCTCCTCTGTTAATATTGCCATGTAAGAGTCTTGGAGACAGATGTACATCTGTCTTACATCGAGCTTGAATCCCCTGGGCCATCCCCTGGAGCACACTGGATTGCTGTAGGGTTCTATGCTTTTGTCTGCAAAACAGACACAACAGTTTTTAACTGAAGTTGGTGGAATGCTTCCTGGTGAGTGCCCCTAATGGACAAGATCTATTCAGCATTCGAGGTCCAGATTCCTCCTCTGATTTCCAACACCCTAACAGATTATCCTATTCAGGACTGTCTATACAGTGTATGTATACAGGACTGTGTATACTGCGTGTGTATACACAAGGCTCTCTGCTGAATGGTTTGAATCTACCCTATAGCATTGAGCATCCTCCAGGGTTTTAAAAACAATATCCTGAGAGCTTTACCATCCTGGATGCTAACTCTGGGCCCTGGCTGGCACTCTGGCAGAAGGGTTTCAGGCATGGGCTTCCATAAGCTGGCTGTAGATATCAGGTGGACTCAGGAGACACTAAGAATCTTCTCAATGGCATTTCTGCTGCTCTTGGAAGGATGAGATAACCTAGCCTAAGAGTGGCTGGTTTTAAGTTTCATAGCTTTTCTGACCCCTAATGGTATCACAAAGCACTGCTAATGTTATCCAGAGTAATGATGTGGAAATTGGGGTTCAGAGCCGATGGCCACGAAAGAATTCTTGGGACCTCTTTGGTGCAAAAAGATGTTTTTTATTAAAGCTTGGAGACAGGACTCCTGGGCAGAAAGAGCTGCACTAGAATCCAAGGAGCAATTGATTGCATACTTTGGAGCTGGGGGAGCTAAAGACAAAGAGGATTTTCCAAAAGGACTTTCATGTGCTAAAAAAGACTCTTTGGATGTAGGAGGCCTTGCTATTGTCAAGCTAAGGTTGTTTTTCCCTCCAGCAAAGCATTCACGTGAAGACAGTTGGGAGTTTCCTGGAGGAACTGTCACACTCTGCCTGCCTCAAGTATTTATCCGTGGGCTGCAAGTTATAAGGGAAGTTAATTTTATCTATATTTCCTTCTTGCCTTTGTTCTCCACATCAGTAACACTCCAATGAGATCTTCTCACTGAAATGGCATCTTGGAAATGTGCCTTTACTTCTGGGCATTGAACCGTTCAGAGCCAGGGTAGTGTAACCCAGAAGGTTTAAAGCCATCAGAATGTGTGAGTGAGCTCTCAGGGTGCTGGGCTGAAGCTAGATCCCCTTTAGAGTATTCTCTGGATATAAAATTCTATTTTGTAAAGAACATATAGTGAATCAATGTATATTTTTTCCAAGTTAGTAGTAAAGGCTTAAATTCAGTGATATGAATAATATAGCATGATTGAAGGAAGACTTCGATCATTTTTATAAAAAGACACATACAGTTGTTGTTGTTGTTTTTTTAAATCTGGGTGCCTTTAAGCCCCTTAAGGGGCAACTGAAAGAACATGTACCACAATGTCTTGAGAAGAGAATGCACCCTAGAGGAAATATCCACTCAGTTTCTTGCTTAAAATATAGCCATAATGCCCTTGAGTCAACTCTGAACTAATAATTTCTCTTCATAATAAGGACTACGTTTTCTGTGGATGTGTCATATGAGTGAATTAGCTTGGAGTATTTTGAGTTATGTATAAAAAGATTTATATAAATTATTTTATTGGCACAAATATGGAATGATTTTCTTAGAGCTAAAAAATCAGCTCTTTCAAGGGTAAAGTGAATTGTCAGAACAGAGATTCTGATGTCTCCATACTGACTTGCAAATAAAAACACAGTCTTTACTACATGAATAACTTTCACAAGCATTAAATTCACTCAAAGTCCTATTAATTGGAAATGTACAATGCCATACCAGCTACAACAATACCTTTTGCATTTATACATTCTTGCATAACTGTTTAAACACTAGAAAAGTTGCTTTATAGTCAAAGCTGACTTTACTGTGTTGTGGAGTGATGGGAGGGGGAAAGGGTGTTATTATGCTGATCCACACATACCTCTGGGGCTCCACTGACCACAATTCTTGGCACTGAAGGATATCAAGGCAGATGGAAAGGATTTGACTCCTGCAACTTTCTAAATTCCCTATCACCTTAGGGAATAAGGTGAGAATAGGAACCACTAACACCCATAGTGTTCTCCGCAGGAACCTGAATCTTTGAAGTCGAATTTAACATAACATTTCCATCGAATGCAAACAAAGTTTCAACCTTTTTGAGAAAGCCCTGTGAGATTAATTTAATCAACAGAAAGAAACTTAAAAGTCATAACTAAGGCTAGAGTCAACATTGCAAATTTTCAAAATATATTGATTGGAAGTGAGGGTTTAGCAGCAAGAGTCATTCTATTACCTAGAATATCTATTATTTGGAAGTGTGCAGGTGATGGGAGAGGATTTACTTATATATATTTTACTTATTTCCTTCTTGTTACATACAAATACATAAAAATGACTCCAATATTTTGCAGTGTTACCTGAAATTGAGTCACACTATGTATCAGCAATCAGCATGCAACTAACTTTTCTTTGGGTGATTATCAAAAGACTAGGATGATTCAGTGTCTTTACCCAAGACCAATCATTTCTCTCACATATAAAGTTGTGGGAGTTATTTTACAAGTTTGACTTTTTCCTCAACTTAAATAGATCTTATTTTCATTATTTCTTTTTTTTAAATATTTTATTTATTTATTCATAAGACACACAGAGAGAAAGAGGCAGAAACACATGCAGAGGGAGAAGCAGGGTCCATGCAGGGAACCCAATGTGGGAATCGATCCTGAGGCTCCAGGATCAAGCCCTGGGCCGAAGGCAGGTGCTAAACTGCTGAGCCACCCAGGGATCCCCTATTTTCATGATTTCTAGTTTTCTTTTCCTGTTTTAACATCTGATAGTCAGATGCATCCTATATCATTGATGAATATCATGGTACAATTGACAGTGCCTTGTCTTTCCTACTGGACATATATGACATGATAGTGTAATGTTTAATTGATGGCTTTTTAGTTTCCCTGAAATAAGGAAAGGCCTCCATGAATTCAGACAATTTAGAAGGAAACAGAAAATGAGTGAATCGAATATCACAGGGCAGACATTCTGGGTTCGATTACCAGCAGTAACACTTACATGATCTATAATGTTTGTAGATAAAACGTGTCTAAACCTTAGTTCCTGGGAATACACATGGATTAGGATGGAAATTAAATGAGACAAATGAAAGCATTTTGGCTTTAGTGGGTATTCAGAACATGGTAGTTTCTTTCTTCCATGGTTTCAGTAAAAATCCACATCATAGACAATCAAGAATAATGATAATTACTGTGATGAGAGTTGATAATTTCTCATTGCCTGGGTTGCCAAGCACAAATATTTCCTCCAGGACTTCCAGGCCTCTTGTCCCAGTGCCTCACCTTCTCCAAGGAGGTCAAGAGAGAGAGTTATCGTATGGTGGGAGATAGTTGCTATTCTTTGTTCTAGAGGTGGTGACTCCCTAGCAAAGTACTGTGGGCCTACCATATTCCTGGGCCCTCCTGTAGACCACCAGGGAAAGGATGGATATCAATGGGGGAATAGGAACCATGATGTTGGAATAGCTTTGCCAACATGGTTGCTTCTAGCAACTATTCTTTGTCTGCGTGTGTCTTCATGTGGCCCATCTCCTCAGCATCCCTGAACTCAGCTCAGTTGAGGAGAAACTTGTCTCATAGTTCTTCACATTTCAGCTTTGATTCTCAGTATTCTAAGGAAGAAACAAAGTATTTTGACTTCAGGTGAATTCTTCATCTTCAGGAAATTGTGTCTGCCTAAGCTTTCTGAGATCAGATGCCAGATATTACTGCACTCTTTCTCTCTTCTTCATCTTACATTTGCCTTGCCTGTGGCTTCTAACCAATCTTAGTTGCTTTTAGCAGCTCCTCCACATGTTTTGGAATCTGTGGTCTTGATAGAAATGGAAATATGTTTTGATGTTTGGGTTTTGTTTTTGTTTTTTTAAAACCCAATTTTTCTGTTTGTTTTTGCATTACTTTTAAGAGAAAGGGCAAAAATCTGACCTGATGTTGCCACATAGTTTCCAAAGGCAGACACTTTTTTTTTCCTACATCAGCTTGAAATTGCATGTTCATAGTGAAGCATCTAATCATCTGAGGCCATTTTCTGAGAGACACTCTGATTATTAAAAACAAAAACAAAAACAAAACAAAACAAAAAAAAACCTGCTCTTGGTCTCCATTAGCCAAGGTTCATAAAGAAACAGAACCAGCAGGATATATATATAGGAGATTTATTATGAGAAATTGGCTCAGTGATTACGGAGGCTGTGAAGTCCCACGATCTGCCATCTGCCCGCTGGAGACCTAGGAGAACTGGTGTGTAATTCAGCCTGAGTCTGAAGGCCTAAAAACCAGGTAGCTGGTGGTGAAAATCTCAGTCTGAGAGCTCGAGAAGATAAGGAACTGTAACAACCTGGATAAGCAGGCAGGAAGCAACAGGGGTGAATTCCCATGTCTGCCTTTTCCTGGATTCAGGGCTTCACTCCTGGGGGAGGGAAGTCTACTTAACGCAGTCCACCCATTCTAACACTTATCTCATCTGGACACAGCCTCACAGACATGCCCAGGAAGGATGTTCAATCTGAGGAGTTCTATTAGATTCCCACTGGGAATATATACACAAAATTTGGAGGTTTATTTTTATGAGCAACATGTTAGTAAATATTCCCCCAAACTCTTTCATATTTAAAAGCAAAATCAGGGGCACATGGGTGGCTCAGTCAGTTAAGTGTCTGCCTTTGGCTCAGGTCATGATCTCAGGGTCCTGGGATCGAGTGCCCTGTGAGGCTCCCTGCTCAGGGGGGAGTCTGCTTCTCCCTCTCCCTCTGTTGCTCCTGCTGCTTGTGCTCTCTCTCTCTCTCTCTCTCATAAATTAATAAAATCTTTTAAAAACATATAAATAAAAAGCAAAATCAGTGTGCCTAACAAAATGTTTGGATTCTGTGTTGAGGACATTGACCAGAGGTAGTATCTGCATGGGGTGGGAAGGGTTAGTTATATGTGGATTTTTGCTATGATTTCTTCTACAGTAGATATCTACTTCGCTGACCAAGATATAAAAGCCTATAGTAGCTGCCAGCCTATTGGGCAAACAACTGCCTAGATTAAGATGCAGTGCCCATCCAAAGGGAAGTTGGTATGTTCCCAAGAAGCAAGATGTTGTCATTAGTTGATCTGTTCCAGTAACCCAGTATCCTCTGATAATAGCACTTTGTTCCCAGCTCAGCCTGACCCCTAGCTTGGCTCGCTTGCTGTGGGTCTTGCTGAAACCTGTTTCCAGCCCTACTTGTACATTTAGTCAACTCTGCCAATGGGCAACTTTCCAGCTCTTCACTACCACCCCCCTCCCCTTTTCTCAGCCACTGGCCTCATGCCTTCTTTTGGCCTGGCCTTGCCCTGCAGATGAGTCACTTAGCAGCCATGCCCTGGCACCCCCAGAAGTACACAGAGATCTTCCCTGCTGGGAGCCTCTATACACAATGAAGTCTTCAGTATTTTAAATGTGAATAATTTGAAAGCCTCTAATCCAGAATTTTCATGGATCATAAGGATTTCGACCCTTAGAAAGTAAAATTAGGGGAAATTTCTTTATATCTTTATTTTCTATTTTCTGATTTTTATATAAACCTGTGTCCATATTGTATTTTCAGTAGGCAATTCTGAGACCTTTTACGGTGGTAATTCCTACTTGATATCCATGATCCTCAAAAGGGTTTTGAACAGCTTCCATATAGACCAGCCGTATCTCACTCTCTCTTTTCATCACTGTCACACACCACAAAGCCACTTATTAAAGAGTATTGAAAGAAGTAAACATGATTATATTCTTAATGTCTAACTGTGCTTTTTAAATTACAATATTCCAATTTATGACATGACAAAATTTTTAAGTGCCAGAGACCTTTGACTAATCTGGGAAGTTTCATAGATCGTTATTTTTCTGCAGATAAACTGCAGGGATCACTGATGATAACAAATCAATCAGTTCTTTGTTCACCAAAATTCACAGAAATTCATTATGACACAGAGAAAAAATGACCCCAAGTCAATTATTTTTAGTGAATTACATTTTTACAAAATGAATGCATCATATAATCAAAATTCAAATATATTGTTTTATTTTAATTTGGGGGGAAACCCCAAGATAGCCCTGGTTTACACTGGTGTATGTCAGACTGTTTCTTTTAATCTCATAGGTCACTGTAAGTGACAGGCTCATTCTGATATTCTGACTTACAATGAAGATCTGCATATTGGCAATTAGGTCTACCATCATTTCCTCATTAACTCTCTTAGTGACATTTATTTTCAGAGTTCTGTCGTATTTTGTGACATTCTTAAACTTTAATAATTCAGCCATTTGAGGGATCCCTGGGTGGCGCAGCGGTTTGGCGCCTGCCTTTGGCCCAGGGCGCGATCCTGGAGACCCGGGATCGAATCCCACATTGGGCTCCCGGTGCATGGAGCCTGCTTTTCCCTCTGCCTGTGTCTCTGCCTCTCTCTCTCTGTGACTATCATAAATAAATAAGAAAAAAAAAAAGATTAAAAAAAAAATTCAGCCATTTGAAAAAAAATCTACAAATTTTTTTAAGCATGGGTCCTTTTGTGCCATTCCTTGTATATTTTCTAATCATTATCACATCTTTCAAATATCTGCCTGATTCTCATACTGCCAATGTTAGACTTGTTTTATCAGGAAAAATGTTTTTTAAAAATCTAAAGGATTTTTTTTTAATGTTTGTACAAACGGAACAAACAGACTGCCCACTCATAGCTCCTATCAATTGATTTAATGGATGTTGACTCAGGGCATGTAGAAGAATTGTGACAGGATAGGCGTTTTAGAGCTGGTTAGAATAAATGAGTCAGTCATTATGAGTTAGACTCTCCTCAAAGGATTCTGGTTTCTTTATGCCACACATAGGTCATCTGTTAGGCGAACTTTAAGCAGGAATAATATTGCAGTGGGTGTACTGGAATATTTAAATGAAGGAAGCATATTGAGTGCTTCTTGTATGAATATCCAGAAGGGAGCACAGAGATTGTCAGGTTGGACAAAAAGTGAAAATTGTATCAATAATTTGATATCAACATACAGATCACTAAGGAAAAGTAAAATATTCTCCTGTCAGACTTGTCATAAATAGAATTTCCCTAGAATAAAGGGGAGACATTGATAGAAAATCCTAATTGGGAGGACAGTTGTTGTCTTAAAATAGACATTATAAGGTTAAATTTATAAGTGGGAAGTCTTATAAATTTTAATTTAAAAGCTTCTGTATCTGTTAGTGCATATTGGAAAATACTTTATGTATTAGGATTTGTTATAAAAGAAATTATATGAATCAATAGAACTACACAAAATATCTGATTCCTTTAAGGTAATAAGTCCGTGTTAATACAATTTTGGGGCACGTGGAAATAAGATACAAATGATAAAGAGGCAATGATTACACAATTTTGACCCCCCAGGGGGAGGAAGGGCTGACTGTTGAGATGGAGAGTCCTGTGAGTTGAGGTTAGGGACTGACCCTAACCACGGAACAGTGGGACAGCAAAAGGTATGCATGGGGCCAGTTGCTCTCCATCAGGACACCTGCCTGCTATGAGGCTTTTGGAAAGCTTCCAGGAGGAACTGACTCAAGGTTGCACCCTTCCATGGACATTTCCTGTCCTTTAGTTCATCATCCTTTCAGGGGAGGAAAATCTAGACAATGATATGGGGGATTCCAGGGATTTCACTTACTTTGCTCCCAAGTATGCTTCTTTTTTTTATTATTATTGAAGATTTGTATTCATTTATTTAAGAGAGAGAGTGAGAGATAGAGAGAGAGATAGCAGGGGTTGGGACAGGGAGAAGCAGACTCTGCTGAGCAAGAAGCCCAATGTGTGGCTCAATCCCAGGATCCCTGGACCATGACCTGAGCCAAATGAAGACAACTGACTGAGCCCCTCAGGTGCCCCACAGGTATGCTTCTGAAATTCATCTCCTAGTTTCATAAACATGAACTTAAATGACAGCAGCAGCAACAACAACAAAGCACATCTATATAAACACATGTACAGTGCTATTCCTTTGCTGGGGCTGTTTCTTTGCTGGGGGGTTTGCAGACACACAAATCATGTGTCTGCAATATTTAGGCAAACACAGACTGAGGTTTGGTGTGACTTGCTAGGAATGATACCCAACACAAAACCAATGCTTCGTTGGTTTTGTTATTGGGACTATTATTATTGACATCAGGGATAATGTGGCAAATGAGAGAAATTTGTACTTAGAAATGAAACACAATGACCCTAAACAGTGCACTATGTCGTGACACATTATGTTGTCAGAGCCCAGCCTGCTTTACGGAGGCCATGGGTAGAAATGCATTTAAAGAGAAGCAGTCTATAGAATGTTTCAAAGATGTCAACAAAATGTTTGCGTTTTTTAATTACATTTTTATTTTGCATATAATTAGATGTATAACCTAGTCTTCTTTTTAACATTTTATTTATTTATTCATGAAAAACATAGAGAGAGGGGCAGAGACATAGGCAGAGGGAGAAACAGGCTCCCTGCAGGGAGTCAGATGTGGGACTTGATCCCAGGACCCCGGGATCACAACCTGAGCCAAAGGCAGACACTCAACCACTGAGCCACCCAGGTGTCCCTAATCTAGTCTTTTTTTATTTATTTATGATAGTCACACAGAGAGAGAGAGAGAGAGGCAGAGACACAGGCAGAGGGAGAAGCAGGCTCCATGCACCGGGAGCCCAACGTGGGACTCGATTCCGGGTCTCCAGGATCGCGCCCTGGGCCAAAGGCAGGCGCCAAACCACTGCACCACCCAGGGATCCCCTAATCTAGTCTTTTTAAAAGAGAAAATGTACTTTGAGTTCAGTCTTGTCCTCATTGAGGTGAAGTGAGAATTGCTGGAATAACTACGGAGTAATCATGTACATCAGTTGTGACACTGTAAGTGGCAATACAGTGTAGCATAGTTCAGAGCATGAGATTTTGTTTCAGACAGTACTGAATTCAAACCTATTTCCACCTGTTGGTAAGTGATGAGTCTGAGCAGGTTACTTCACATCCTTCAGACTCAAATGTTTTTCATGTCAAACAGGGATGATGACAATAATATACCCGTGAAAGAAATAATGTAGCTTAACTGCTTGGCATGATGCCAGGAGTGCTAGCAAACTTCTGATAAATGATATTTATGGTGCTATTGTTGCTTCTCTTTCTTTTCCCATTCTAGCAAGCTGAGCCTGATTATTTTCTTTCTTGAGAGAATTGTTCATGAGATGAAAAATCAAAGAACCTGAGGTCTGAAGCCTCGGAGGAAGGGGCAGTGGTCCTTTTGAGATTATCCAGGGTAATCCTACTGTGAAGCCAGGGTTAAGAACTGCTTTCTGTCCTTGTCATCAGAGTGAAAATCCTCATAACCTTAACTCCTGGGCCTTTGCACAAGACTCAGTTCCTACATAGGAGAATCTTTCCACATTTCTGTGGGTGATGTCTCCATGTTGAAGTCAGGGCTCCACTGAGTGTGTGGGGGAAGTGAAGGTGGGAGGGACTTTTACCCCAGGATGCTGGACACACCACAACCCAGAAGGGTATAATGGTACCCAGCACAAATTAGAACACAGCATTTGGGGTCTTCTCAGGGACTTCATAGGGTGATAGAAATGTTTTACAACTTGATTTGAATGATGGTCTCTCTCAGGTCAAAAATCAACCATCTGAATGCTTAAGGCCTGTGCATTTTATTACATATAAATTCTAAATAGGTAAATACATAAATAAATAAACAAATAAACCACTTAATAGAAATACCTCAGTGACTCAAATAAACTGTCTGCCATAGGAGGATGAGATTTATAATCAGTCTTCCCATAGCGATCCATATTACAGTTCAATAAAATAAAAAAAGAAATTCAGAAGGAAGAGACAAATACAGTAGTTTCTTTTGATATTTTTTACTTCTGAGTTCAAGTTAATGGATAAAAGATGGAGAATTCTATACAAATGCACATTTATAAATCAAATCATGTGTCTGCAATATTAGGCAAGCACTCTTCCATTGTCCTCATTCATGATGAGTGGGCGCACTGCTGCTAGGTGCTTCATAAAAGGGGCTTTAACATTAATATGGTTAAAACATCACACAGATTCTCTTTTAAAACTCTAGTCTCGGGGATCCCTGGGTGGCGCAGCGGTTTGGCGCCTGCCTTTGGCCCAGGGTGCGATCCTGGAGACCGGGGATCGAGTCCCACGTTGGGCTCCCGGGGCATGGAGCCTGCTTCTTCCTCTGCCTGTGTCTCTGCCTCTCTCTCTCTCTGTGACTATCATAAATAAAAAATAAATAAATAAATAAAAATAAAAATAAAAATAAAACTCTAGTCTCCTAGACATCATTTAAAAAACTGTTCCTTAGATTAGCATTATCATACTCATTCCCAGTTGAGAAAACAAAGTAAGATTTTAGATGCCTTAATAAAAAAATAGATCTCAAAAGATTATGTTCTGCTATCATTTGAGGCATGAAACACATATATTTCTATAAGCACAATGGTCAGTACATCTATTCATGCCTTCGTTTCCTGTTTTGAACTAGAAAATAAAAAAAAAGTTAATGGCAGAGTGCACTGAAAAATCTATATTTGCTTGTACATCATTCTGTGATTGGCTTTATGTAAAAGTCCTAATGGTGTATTTTGTGTAACCCTTAGAAACCCAAATGTGGGGCAACCTGGGTGGCCCAGTGGTTTAGCATCTGCCTTCGGCCCAGGGTGTGATCCTGGAGTCCCGGGATCGAGTCCCACGTTGGGCTCCCTGCATGGAGCCTGCTTCTCCCTCTGCCTGTGTCTCTGCCTCTCTCTCTCTCTGTCTCTCTCCTCTCTGTGTCTCTCATGAATAAATAAATAAAATCTTTTTAAAAAAAGAAATCCAAATGTTTCCAAGTGCAGCATTATTTTTACATGTGAACAGTCATTCACATGTACACCCACCTTGCTATACCTCTACCTATGTCCACATATTTTGTAGCCTGCAAACTGAAAATAACTATGTTACTAATCGATAATCTATTTTTCATCCAAAGATGCTTATTAAGCACCAGCTATGAGCTGCATCATGTTTGAATATGTATAGGAATGATAACCCCCCAGAAATCCTGGTTTAGACACCCTATTCCCTGTTTTGAGAAACAGGTGGAAGAAGTCTCTAAGATAAGAATGTAGTAGTAATGGAAACTGTGAAAAAAAAATGATGAAAGCAACGTTGGAAAGGTAGCACAGGAGTAACGAGAATGCTGAAAGGAGGGAAAGCAGACTGAATAATACAGAGAATTAGCCATGGGTGAAAAAAGCAGTTGAATCTGTAGTTTGAAAGGCTGCCCCAAATACCAGGATCAGTTGGCCACCTCTCTGGTGTAATTCCTGAATTCCAAGAGAAAAGAAAATATAACGTGCACTTTGTGATGGGAAACATAAAATGAAAGAATAAAAATGAAATCAGATTCTTTAGGAACAAGCCTGGTAGCTGGATGGCAGTGGAGCAATATTATAAATTATGGAAAGACCAGGACCGGCACCAAGAATCCTGTGGCAAGCCAAGACAGCATCCATCTGCTCGTGCAAAATAAAGATAGTCTCGGGATTGCAAAGTTCAGGAAGTGTCTGCCTGAGCCGCTGTTGGCTTGCTGGCTGGAAGCCCACCCCACGCCCTGCCCTCCCCGGGGTCTGTGTCCCAGGCCCCCTCGCCAGCTGGCTCCTATAGAGCTGCCAGGACGAAGAGGGAAGGAGACACCAGGATCTTTCTTCCTCCTCCTCTCTGCTTCAATTTCCATCCTTTGGCTGGCACTGAGTCTCCTACGGTTCCAGCTCCCACCACGGTTCTGGCAGTACCACCTCATTCCCTGATCCCTCCAGCCTTGCTGGCACGGCTGCTTCTTGTCACTGCTCGCCCAGGGCTGCCTCTGCCACCCGCGGCCTGCGACAGGTCCTGTCAGTGAGACAAGGTCTGTGGGAGGTGGTTCAGAGGGTGTGCAAGAATTATTTAGCATTGATATGTTCTCATAAAAGAGGAAAAAGCCTTGGAAAGCACACTGGAACCTCAAACGTCACAGGGGGAAGAAAAAGAAAAGAGAAGAATTCAAGCCACGAATGATGATAAAGAAAGAGCAGAAGAGAAAAGAGTGTCAAATAATTATTAAGTATAAGTACAACTTAGAGATTGAGAGTAAGTTTATCAAAATGTCAGTGGGTTAAACAGCTGTGTCACATATAGTATCAGACTCTGTTAGAAATAAGAAAAGCTATATATTATTTATTATTATTTACAAAAACACTCAAAAAGAGGTGGCAGGAAAGAAGAGCAGACAGCCAGGTGTACCACACAAAGGGCAATGAAAAGAAAGCCCCAGATGTTACTTTCACATTAAATAACATGCAACTCAAGGCTGAGGGCATTAAATAGGGCACCGAGAGGTAGCATGTGTGATCTAAACATTTTAGCCTTTGAAGAATAAATCTTTAGGCCCACAAAGAGGAGGCAGTTAAAGCAGAGATTTTTTTTATAATATGTTTGTTGTGTGCCTCACTTTGCCAAAGATGCTGATGGAAGGGACAGAAGGGCATCGTCAGACTCACGGACCCAGATGGCAGGTGAACCCATAAAGGAGATGCTTTCTGACCGGGAGATGAGTATAATAAAGCAGGTTTCTCTCTGTCTCTCGTCTCTGCAAACTTAATAAGTGGACCTCGAATTTGCACCAAGCTCTTGAGGCTCCTGAGAGCGGCTGCTTGGTGGGGACCAGCAGCACTCGTGCTCATGTCTGGGAGCGGGGCTTCCAGGCTTGCACACTTGCCTGCATTGGTGGTGCTAACCAGCACCAATATAAGACAAGAGTTGCCCTCTGCCCACTGAGAGGTCATTCAAATGTTTTCTAGAGTTTGGGTACAAGGAATCACTAATTCACAACAATGTATCCCCCAAACACATTCACCTGCTTGGAATTTCAAAAATATCTTCTCCAAGGTCAAATAAAAGTGAGTCAAGTTTCCAGCCTAGGTCCCCAAATCAGAACGAACGCAAAATATGCAAAATATTCTCAGAGACAAGTGATCCTAAACAAAGTCATTTCCAGTGGTAGGTGCCTAGATGCCCCTCAACCCATCAGTGCTTTCTTAGGAGAAGGCTATAAACCTACTTCCATATCAGGATTGCCAAGGAAGAATCAGAAGAGTCTGGTGAATGAGTGGACATAAGAAGTAAAAGTGTAAAATGATTTAAAATGCTTTTAAATTCTTAAACTGGAATGACCAAAAGAATGCCAGATCATCAATAGAAATGAAGAAGTCAGGGCTGTTTACCTTTCAGGAAACTTAACATATTGCTGCATGCATGCTGTGTGTTGCTAGTGGAAATGCTCACTAGGATCTGGACAAATGAGACTCATGCTTGGAAAATGGGTCCAAGGGGGAGGATGGACAGGGGTCATTCATAATAGGCTGCTGGGGATGTGTTATTCTAAGAAGAATGGAGCACAGATTTGAGGATGACATGTGGAGAAGTCACAAGAGGAGGTCAGTAAGCACTCAGGGTCCTGTGTGAGACTTCAATGTGCCCTAAAGAACAATGCAATGATCAGAAAGCTGCATTCTACCCAGAGACCCTGTGCTTCTGCACACAGCACACACATATTTAGAAAAGATCAGGGAAATGTTTTCAGATGGAAGACGGTGAGGGCGAAAGCTCATAAAATGCAAAGTGAGTAAAATTGGTTGGTAAATCACGCTCTGGGTTTGAGTGAAGATGCTGGGAAGGAGAGAAGGCAGCCCCCACATGGTTGGTGAGCGCTGGCAGCCCAGTGATTTCCAGCACCTGGAAGGTATTCCTGAGAAAATATTCACCTAAATCCACCCAAACAAATAAAGTTTTCCTCAAATTTCTAAGACCTATATAAAAGAAATCCATAGCTTTTGTTATCTCATGTCCCATTCCACGTTCTCTCCTTTGATCTGTCTCTCTTTCTCCCTCTCACACACACGACGCACACACACCACACAAGTATGAGCAAACACTTCACCACCTAAGCCACATCACAGTTGGAGTTGGGGGCTGCTTTGTTTGCTCGTTTTCATAGAAATGATCTCCCCTGAGCAATACCTCCTTGAGGGCATGAGTTATATCTGTCTTCCTTCATCATGATATTTCCCATGTCTGGACTCGTGTCTTGGATGTACAAGGTTGTATACGCACATATGTCCATATAAAGCATATGTATATGTACACATAGCACATGTACACATATACGTACACATTGGACAAAAGCATTTAATGGCTCGGTAATACTATGTTACTTATGACTGAAAACATTGGAGCACTAGTACATCAAATTTTAAACAATGAAGCTGTGAAAATACAGTGACAGGGCATTTCAGGGTCATTTGTGCAGACATGAAGGTTCTGGATGTGAGTGCACCAGAAACACCTCATTCCCTGGGGAAGACAAACGTGGGAGAACCATAAGATTGTCCCTTGTCCAAGTGAAAGCTCTCCCACCTTCTAGCTATCGTGACTTAATTTCTCTGGACTTTAGTTTCTTTCTTTTATAAACACAAAGTCATAATTTAAATCGTTGCTGAGTAGATGCCAGAGGAGAGCACAGGGAACCGAGTCCCATCCGATGCTGGAAACTCAAGATCATTATTGGGAATGTTCAGAGCAAATGATGGGGGTTTTGCCTAAACATCTCACACAAGTCATTGCTTTAGGTAGTTTTTCCTAATCATTTACAAACATCTGATAATACCTGATTCTAAGACATCATGTAGCACTAATGACAGATGAAAATGCATCTAGCCTGGAATTCCTTATGGCAACATCCAAAATATGTTTGTGCTGTGCTCCCCACACTTACCATACTAGGTGCAATGATCAGAAAGCTGCATTCTAAGCTGCATACTAAGGAAGCACTCAAGATTATTCCATCATTTCTTTAAGCGAAATAAACTGAATCCTGAATGTATGGAGATTCACTGTTGATAACACTAATTAATCTCTATCATCTGGAAATCAAAGATTTTACCTTAAATATAATTTGAGAATCGAAACATCCAAACGTCTGCTCTAGTTAGTATTGGGTGCTATTGGGCCCATGTGGGGTTTGGGACTGTTCAGCATTCTTTTCTTGGGAAACAGTTCCCTTTGCTCTATAGTGCAGGTAGAGTCCAGGAACCTAGGAGTGCACATGACCCATGCTGCAGTGATCAGATTCTCCCACTAGGGAGCTGAGAACTTGTGAAGACATTTATAAGGGGTAAAACCCACTGGAAACTTTTTATTTATTCTTTTGTTAACTTCTATGTCTTGTTCAATAGTAGTTTTTACTGTACCTTGTAATCACCTAGGGAGCTCTCCAAAAATGAGAGGAGAGAGAGAGAGAGAGAGAGAGAGAGAGAGAGAGATGCGTTTTTATATTATACCCTAATGATCATCTCTTACCCTATAGAAAACTGTTCTGTTTACTGCATTCTTGAAAAAAAAATGTGTATTTTGCTTGGTGTGCATGCATTTTAAATTTTTTTAATGGTATTGAGTTAAATATATTCTATTGTTTCTTTCTTTATTAAGCAAATGCTTTTATTTTTTAAAAAATATTTATTTGAGGGAGAGTGAGAGTGAGAGAAAGAGACAGATAGAGCATGAGTGAAGGGAGGGGCAGAGGGAGAGAGAGAAGCAGACCCCCTCTCTGAGCAGGAAGTCCTAGGTGGGGCATGATCCCAGGACCCTGAGATCATGACCTGAGCCAAAGGCAGATGCTTAACTGACTGAGCCACCTAGATCCGACTATCTATCTATCTATCTATCTATCTATCTATCTATCATCTATCTACACTTTTCACCTAATACTCCTAATTATACATTTATATTTATATAAAATCCATTGCCTCTAACTGCTGCTTTTAACTGCTGCATAATACCCGTTGGTGTATTATCTATCAATTGTAACTTTCTTTTCTCCTAGGGGTGGATGGTCAACTTGAAACCAACTCACCATAACACAAATAATGCTGTGTGAGAATTTCTTCGAGGGTAGACAGCTAAGAGGAATACTGTGCTGTGTGCATAATTTGGCTAAATGACAGATGGCCAAATCGCTTACAAATGGCTGCCCTAGTCCACATTCCCAATAGCAGACATGAAGTTTTATATATGTTCACATCCTCACTAACTCTTGGCAACAACCAGTGTGTTAATTTTCTTCATTTCAAATTTCAAAGGGGATATTTTTGTTTTATGTTTCATTTCTATATTTGTCAATGATACTGAGTATGTCTTCACAAGTTGGTTAGCTTTAAGGGGTTTTTTTCCCTTTATAGAGATTATCCCTTCATAAACTTCATTCATTGTGATATCAGAGCTTAAATTTTAATTTTTTACTAAATTCTGATTAAATTTTTGCCTTTATTGTTCATTTCCAGGAATTCTTGGCACACCCTGGATATTAGTTGCTGGGTTTAGACTTGAAAATATTTCTTTGTGTTACTGTTAATTTCAGCCTCGGGGCCCTTAATTTGATGCCCCAAGTCTTTTTTTCCTCATATTTTTAACATGAGTGCTTTTTACAAGTTCTGGGGATGAGTCTACTACTGGTAGCCAGGATTCATTCTGGGTTCAAATCCAACAAACAAGGTAGATGCTCAAGAGTTTTGTTGCTGGTTCCTAAACTATTTTATCCTTGTCTTCTCCAAAGCCTACTTGACCAGCTCTTGTTTCAATTCTTTGAACTACTCACTATCCTTCCAGAAGTGCCTTTCTTAAGTTAATTAGAATTGTTTCTCTAGATTTCAATCAAAAAAGACAACTGTGGAATTTTGCATGACAGAGTGGACCCCATGGTCAGACCCTAAGGGATTACAATGAGCCATCCTGCCCCATGCTTGCAAGAAGGAGATGGGGGATATTTGGTGAAGGGTATTAGTCAACTGCAAAATGCCTTTCTCAGTGTATCCAGCCAGAAGTAGTAACTTCTCACCCAAATGCCGCACTGACTCAGAGCCCCTTGGATGAAGCAAGTATTTTTGAAAAAAAATCATGCCATAATATTACACACATGGACTTTGAACTTCCCATTTACCAGGTTCTCTACAAAATGTGGGAAAGGAAACACCCACCATTTTAAGGACTTTTGGACCCAAATCCTCAGGATTCAAGGCTATATAGGTCAAACATCAGTGGAAGTGGAGCTCAGAGAACTGATGACAAATGCAGTTTAATATTCTTATACAACATGTCACCTTGTAACTTTTTCCCAGAGACTGAGTGTAGGAATAACATGGACACTTCAATGATTTGCAAATTTTCCATATTAATTTGTCATTTGTCATCATAGCTAAAGACACCTATGGAGGGTGATGAAGCCTTGTCCTTTCATATCAAAATAATACAATGTTTCCTTCAATTAAGAAAGAGCCACAATTCATTCTGTCTGGCTAGTCTGAGGTCAGATTTTTTTAAAAAACTTATTCCCATGCTCCTCCTTCTTTATAATTAAAATTAAGTCTCAGCCCCCTCAACGAACTTCAAAATGAATTGTGTTGTTAACGGACCTAGAATCCAGAATGGAAGAGGTCCCTAGGATTTGTGGGATTTCTACATAGACATTGGGCTTCATCTCAGCTGGTATGCAGGCTTAGAAAGATTTACAGAGAGATAGAAACAGATGAGAATTGGTCATAAAAGATGTAAGTTTCAGGTAGGGCTCTGCCACTAGCCATGTGTGCACATTTTATTTTCAGCAGCAAGGAAGTAAGTGCTCAGAAACATTATGTGATTGATTAACTTGCTATATGATCTGGATGTGAGTTCTAACTACTTGAGTCTACATTTTGCCTGAACCAGGGGAGTAGAATAGATGTAAACTAAACTCTCCCCAGTTCTGTGATCCAGTATATTAAAACATTTCAGGCAGCCCCAGTGGCTCAGTGGTTTAGTGCCACCTTCAGCTCAGGGTGTGATCCTGAAGACCAGGGATGAGTCCCATGTCAGGTTCCCTGCATGGAGCCTGCTTCTCCCTCTGCCTGTGTCACTCTCTCTCTCTCTCTCTCTCTCTCTCTCTTTCTCTCTATCTCTCATGAATACATAAATTAAAAAATCTTAAAAAACAAAACAAAACAATTCTACCAGGAAGCTACCACTTGTGAAGCATATCACAGTATATTCTCAGACTTTTATAACACACTGTCTCCTTTTGTTTCATTTATTTTTTATTTTTTCTCATACTGTCTCCTTTTAAGTAAAAATTTCCTCATGTTTTCATCATACAGTGACTTAAATCTGCATGACCTGTATAAATCCTTATTCCTATAAGTCCGATGCACCTATAAAATCCAAAGAGATTGTAAAATAAATGAAAGTAAAGCTAGAAGAATAAATTTATTTCCAACCAATAATATTTATTCATCTAGATAATTTTGTTGAAATTAAACTATAGATGCTGGCTTTAACAATAAAGAATATGTATTTAATAATAAGGAAAAGTTTGCCCTATTTCTATTTTAAATTTTGTTCCACATTGACTTAAATATACAATATAGAAAATATCTATTTGCATTGGTATCTTCTATAAAATATTGATAACTTTGACTTGACTGCTTGAGCTAATCAAGCTTCTCACTTTAACGAAACTCTGTCACAAAAGCTTCTCTAATGATGATTTTAATTAGCATTCCTGTGTTATTTGAATACAAAGTTTGCAGAGCTGCATTTCTGAATTCTACATTTCGTGAGCATATATGGTAATCGCTGCCAGATTCAGGAGCAGAAAAGTCTTCGCTGAAAATAAACTGTTGCAAATTGACAAATGTGTCTGCTCACAATCTGAAGGCGGTAATATCTGTGATCACAGAGGTCTTTTTGAACTCAACTATCATCTGCCAGTGAGAGATGTGTTAGGGCCCTAATTCCTCCATCAATTTTCTCAGATTACTACAAAGCCCTCATTTCTACAGCGTACCACAAACGTTTCCATGTGGTTTTTAGCCGAGTGAAGTTAAACGCAAAAGTAATTTATTATAGCAGAAATAAACAGCTGGGATTCAGCTACCAGCATAAATCAGATGATCCAAAATACATTTGTAGTAAATGTTTAATTAAAGATAAAATCAAACACTTAATGTAAAAATATGGAAAAGCTGAAGGCCTCTGAGAAGGTCTCCTAGGCTAGGAGGGGATTTGGGGTCACCGTTTGAGAAATGGGGATTCTGAGCATACTTGCTGTTAAAAATATTAAGGTTCTTTTTATAAGTGATTTCTTAGAATGCATTTTCTTTTATATAAAAATGTAAAAGTAAGAAACTAGTGGGAGAAGCTAAATATATTATTGAGGCTCCAAACGATCCTATTATCCATTGATGCTCTCTGGTTTTCTTATAGGACATAGAATCTGTAGGAGATGAAGGTAAACATTCAACTAGTGACTTGAAAAATTCATGTAGATGAGAAATAGTGTCCCTAGGTACTCTCAAAGATCCTTGTTTTACTTACCTTGTTTATCTACTCTGCTCCTTTGAAGCAGGCAAGAGGAAAACCTCTGTAAGTCCTGTCTTTCCTGTGTGCAGTGGGGATGCTAATGAGCATAACATTTTCAAAGATAATAGAAAGTAGGAGACAGAGGAACACCAGGGCATGGAAGATGAACTCGCTGGATCATTGGCTCCCCTGCAAAGAGAGCTAGCTGACCCCCTAACATAATAAGAAGGCAGATTATTTTTTAAAGGTATACATTTCTGGTATTTTGGAAAAGATCAGTGTTTGTCAGCAGGATACTTCTACAATTTCAAAGAAAAACTTTGGTGTACCATCCTTTCAATTAAAAGTAGGTAAAAATGTTAATAGACAAGTGAGCAGAGTTCAACTTGCAGGCCTTTCCCATTAGAGCAGTCCTCGGTTCTCTGTGACAACGAAAAGCATCCGACATGTAGGAACTTCAAGATCAGTGTATTGGAGTTTGTGGTGGAAAGAGTAAGTGAAACTTTTAACACTGAATTCCTGGTAGCTTTAACGCAGGGTTAATGATCATTTTTGAGCTTGCAAACTTCCATAATTGTACCTGGAACTGAATCATTGATTATTTTCAGTAGAAAGGATCGGTAGATACTTGCTTATCTTATCTCTTCATTTTAGAGCTAAGTCTGACTGAGGGAGAATAGCTTACTTGTAGGGACATAGAGATGTTTGCTAGATGAAATTTGGGTTAGAGTGTTCGTTTCATGATTAACTGCAGTATGGCTGGGGCGGGGAGGGTTTTAACTTTCCTAAGCCTCACTGATTTTACCTATAAAATAGGAAGGAGGGGATCCCTGGATGGCTCAGTGGTTTAGCGCCTGCCTTCCGCCCAGGGTGTGATCCCCGAGTCCCGGGATCAAGTCCCACATCAGGCTTCCTACATGGAGCCTGCTTCTCCCTCTGCCTGTGTCTCTGCCTCTCTCTCTTTCTGTGTGTCTGTCATGAATAAATACATAAAATCTTTAAAAAAAAATTTAAAAAATAAAAAAATAAAATAGGAAGGAGAGTATCCATCGTATGAGGTTGTCATGAAGATTAGGCCAAATATGAGCATAAGGTACCTCATATACAAAAAATGCCTAATAAATGGCAGCTATAATTAGCAATGCTTAAAATCACATGATTGATTACTACTCTATGAGGGTGTATGCCACAGAAAGCATATGTTCTGCAGGCTATTACCCCATATAACACTAATCATCACAAACTATTGCAGAAGCAACGTTGGATTAACAAAATAAAGCTCTTGCCTTGACTTGCGTATCAGTGAAGTATGTGATTTCAGGTACTTCACTGTGCCTTCCCTCTTTCTTTCTCCTTAGTAAAACAGAGGGTAAGCCTAAATATCTTTTAAGTGCCTTTTCAGAGATAAAATGATATCATCATCTGCATTTGTTGGAGTTCCTAGTCTATGAATAATATGCAGACTGCTCACACCTTTTAGAAATGTAGGTGAAGATACTGCTCTTGAGTTGACAAAATGCTTCAACCAACAATGGAAAAATGTCTAATTCTTGACCGTGCCATTCCCAATACACTTTTATTGCTCGGTGAGAAACCAATCAATATACAAGTTATTGTGTGGCACTTATGATGAGGTGAGGTGATATGTCCTATGGAAAACTGAAGTTTGAAGAGGTAAACATACACATAAGAAGAAATCTAACCTCATTCAACCCTAAGCATAGTCTATGGTAATATCAGGTGCTAAATTTAGGCTGAGTGTATGAATGAAAGAACAGGAGATTGAACGTTAACTGTTTTAAAATTGGGTAAGACTCAGAAAATAAAGAGACATCCAGTGACAAAGAAATACTCCCTATCCTTCTGTCCAGCACTGTCTTTCACTCACAGGTATGTTATTCTTTTATTTTATAGCACTAGTCACTGTACGGATTTATGCATTCCATAACTCAGGCATAACCAAGAAAGGAAGAACTGAAAAACACAAGTAGTAGAAAATCACCTTTTCCTAAAACTTTTTGGAATCTCTAAACTTGCATTGGAACCTTCAATCACTTCATGCATTTAGAGAATTTTTCTCTACCTGAAATTCTCATCCCCCTTGTCTCTGGCAATACATGCAAAAAGAAGTGTGTATTTCAAGGTCAGGCTTTGGGGATGATTCAGGGCTCTCCCACATTCCTGCCTGACACAAACCTGTTAGAATCTTCCATCACTTTTACAATTCCTTATTTGACTTCTCACCAACTGCTTGCCAAGGATGTACTGTGGCTCAGTGAGACTTTTGCTTGCCTCTTTCATTCATGTTATAAATGTTATTGAATGCCTACTAGCTTCTAGGCCCTGTGATAGCTCTTTGTGATATAATAGTGAACACGTTCAAATCATGCTTACAGACAACATGTCTTTGGTAGCATCTAAAGAACCCAGGAAGATGTGCTGGGGTGATCTAGAGATGCCTTGTAAAATCAAGAAAATGTTCAGTCTAATTTCGCCCATGGTCTCAAAGTAAGTTTTTTTTTTTTTTTTTTTAATTCCAGTTGGCTAACATAGAGTGCTATACTAGTTTTAGGCATACAGTAAAGTCATTCAACACTTCCATACATCTCCAAATAATGCAATTTCCATTGCTGTCCATCAAACAACTACTCATTGCTGAACTTGGAATGTGGGTACTGACATGGGAGATACTCACATAAAGGTGTGGGGGGGTTAAGTGCCTTGATCACATTAACCATAGAGACTGCAATTCTCAGTACCATGTGAGTTTTGCTCGAGAACTGCTGCCATGAGTTTAGTGCTTTCCAAAAAGAGTCGTTTCAAGCCACCTGTCCTATAAAAATAAAATATTAGAATTCCCCCAAACTAATAGTAAGATTTTAAGAGAGTTTTTTCCCCTCAAGAACATAGAATTTATTATTTCTTTATTGAAGATTCTTATGTGAGTGCTTCTTATTTCCTGATGAGATTTCTACTTTGGCAGGAAAATGCCTGTTCTTCATAATCTCACTCCTACTGTCCTTTCCTTGTTAATCACTCCCCTACTATACATCATCTTCCAGCCATAGCAATAATGTCTTCTCTGTGTTCTGGACCCATAAGCTCTCTCATATAATAGGGCTTTTATGTATGCTGCCCCATTTGTCAGAAATGCTCCATCATTTTGTTCTATTAGGCAAACTCCTACTCTGCAAAATCTCTGCTGAGGGCCCTCTTCCCTCTGTGCCCGTACATTCATGCCAAGACCTTCTAGTAGAGCCCTTACCAATTTATACCATAAGGCACAGTCTTATATTGCCCATCTAATCTAACTGGGCATGTGTCTTTAAAGGCACAGTATATCACTGATTTTGTATCACCAGCAATTTCGGCTGAGTCAAATAAATTAAAAGTCTAAACTTTGAAGAGCAAATGTAGGTATGTTCCAAAAGCAAGAGACTTTAAGAGGGAAAATGGCTCAAGAATGATAGAAGGCTCTCCTGATGAAATCGTGAGGATACACTAACATATGACCTAACTAAGGGGAAAAAAATCTATTTGAAGAGGCTTATGTAGTTGTACAGTCTGTTCTCCAGTGAGTAAGATATCAGTGGGAATGTACATAAAAAGGAAATGTAGCTAGGTGCAGAGAAAGGATAGGAGTAACTCAGGAGGAAGGTGATTCATTCCAGGGCACTAAGCCATCCTTAGAACTTCATTCTACTATCGGAAAGCAGGGTCCTTTCACGGGGAAGCAGGATGGGGAAGAAAGATCACAGTGTCCACCAGACCACAAAAGATGTGCCTGGGGACAGTTTTCTATCCTATTTGGATGATTGAAGTGTGAAAGTAAATCAATCAGATGGATAAAATGTCCTAGTTTCATGACTTCATGGTGATATTAACAAGGGTCCTGACAGCATCTGCAATATAGGTTATACTTTAGCTCACACAGAGAAAAAGATTGGCAAAGAATAGACCAGTTATTAGAGCCACAACCAAATAAGTTAGTAGAAGTCCATCTCTAGTGGGATAGAAGAGTGTATATCAGTTTGGGGAGGTCAGTTATTGGGCAAGGAAATTATAGTGTGGGATATTAAGACTAGGTGGCTGTTGGGTTTTTACAGATACAGGAGAGTGGAAAATAGTAGGAAAATTATCCACTACAAACAAAAGATTCCAAGCTTGAACTGTGAGATGTATTCTCTCCCAGAAGGAAGTGGTGATTCTAATATTTATTGGTTATTTCAGCTAGGTCCTCTAGCAGAGGGATGTTAGGAGAGATGAAAATATATAGGGCCAACAGTGCAACATGGCTACTATAGGCTACTCAACTCTATCTTCATGAATAAGAACAAACAAACAGAAATGTATTATCTAGAATAAGATATATAACCAATACTCTATTTGTGAACTGTCAAGTGCACACCAAAAATGTCATGTTATGTTCTTAGCATAAACTTTAAGATAGAAAAAGACACACAAACATATCAAATGGAGATCAATAGTCAGGATTCAAGATAATCTCAAACTATGCTGTATAAATGCAGGACTATATTTAACCAGAAAAAGAAAAACACGAATGATTATAGCACTACTTAAATGTAGATGAGGGGCTAAATTTGTGAATCTGAAGAATTTGTGGAGTTGGAACTAGTACTGATAATTTGAAGTTTGAGAATTTATACTCTGTATAAATAAAGACTTTTCCCTTTTTTCCAGTAGTAGAGACACCCAAACAAAATTAGAACGCTCTGCCTATGTAACATGTACACTGTTACAAAACATGCTTATTAGGGAAACATTTGTACAATACATTAATAGGTAAGAAAGAGACTGGAATTTTCAAATCAGTGATACCTACAACTGTGTTATTACAAACAATAATGTTATGAACATTAGGATCCATGAGTGGGACTATCTCAGGGGCCATACCTAGAAGATATCCTCACCATCAGGAGCAGATATGCTCAGCAGCAGTATATAAGTTTAGTTTGTTCTTTTCCAATTCTTATAAATGCTATGTCTTTTCCTTGTCTTATTCTATTCTTCATAGTGAATGGAAGCAGTAAGCATGGCCATTTTTGTATCCTTTCTTGTCTTAAGGGGAATGCCTCTAATATTTCTTCATTAAAAATTGTGCCAGTAAGAATTCCATTACAGGAAATGAAACCACTCCAACTATTTTAAACATAAAATTAATTAATATAGAGTGTTTGATACTGAAAAATATTTTAAAATGCTGGGATAGTGGAGTCTTGACTATTCATGAAAGAAAATATATACATATACTGACTTGGCTTTCTAAAACATCCAGGAATGTACTTGCACCTTCCAGATCTCATATGTTTATCAAAGTGGAAGGACTTAATTCATTTTCAGAACCCTATCTGTGAAGGACCAGCTTTGTGCTTTCAAGTTTCTGCATAGACTCACTAGAAGGTATGCTGAGAGCCAGTGCTGTGTCCTCTCCAACCATAATTCTCTTCCATGGACACTTGTTTGCACTCTCAAACATCCTTGTTTACACTGTCTCACTCCCTTGAAAGGGAGACCTTAGTGCACCAATCACTGTACGCATCTCTGGGTAACATCTTGTCCTCTTCCAGGTCAATCATAATCCCACCTTACTGTCCTATAACCTAAGGACTTAATGGCTAAACCCCATCAACACTCCTTTTATTCATGCTGTGAAAAAGGGAGAAGGACATTGTTTCATTTTTATAAATACATGCTTAAGAAAGCAAAGCTGAAAATAAGAGTAGTTGCTAGGGTCCTAGTTTCTGCAATTAATCAAGAGAATGTGATTGAAGTTTAAAATGTGTTTTCCTCCCACCTATTTCATGGGAAGAAAAAAGATGCTCCTATTTCATGGGAGCATCTTAGCTGGATGAGTTCTTTATTTGTGTGGAGGGTTAAGGTGGAGGAGGCAAATCTTTATTTCCACAGGGCCTGAGCCCCTCATGGACTTGTCTATACGAACTTGCTGAAGTCTTCCATGAATTTTTACCACTGGATGTGACATTGGAATGAGGTACCTCACAGGATTATATCGGATTCTAATGCATTCATCCTAACTCACATTGCCAGAAGCAGCACTAGCTTCCCACACTTGTCAGGATACACAAGCCCAGCTCACAGAATATTTTGGGGCTATTGGATCAATGGCATGAGGAAAACAAAATGGCAGTCTCAATGGAAACATTATTATATCCTGTGATGAAACATCTCTCTCTGAGGCCCTAGGCTTCTGATAGAGTAGAGTCTAAATTCATGATGATGGATAACAAGTATTTTGCAAATGGGTCTTAGGTATAAGAGTGAAAGATGCTATTGCTTCTTTTACCACTGGCTCTCCAACCCAATCTTCCAGCTATGGAGGAGACAGCATTATTTCTCCACTGATCTTTCAGTGCATTCATTACACCCCACAGGATGATAGCCCACACTGTCAGGGTATTTTCTCCTAGTTGATGCTGTACCTGAATTGTCACAAGCCAACTGCATCTCATAACTGGGTACATAGCATGAGTGAATGCCATGGCATGAGTGTATTGGCTTGTGTATGTTGCCATTAAAAAAAAAAAGAAAAGAGAGAAAACTTTCATGAGAAAGAGTGTAGTATGGAATACTATAAAAGAGAACAAGGCATTTAATAAGTTTCAGTGATAGTCCTGGAAGAGATACAGCAGGCATGGAAGTCGAATCCATTTTGAAAGTAAGTATAGGGACCTCCACTGTAATGGAAACAGGCCCATGGAGTCAGGTAGCTGGTGGCCCTCAAGGCTATAATGCCTTATCTGGAGCTTGGCATCTGTCTCTGCTCTGCTACAGTGTTGGCTATCAGTTCAGCTTTGTGGATTATAAATCTGTATTATTGAGTATACGTATATTGAATATAAATTACATTCAAATTTATAAAATTATGAGATTCCTTTGGTTATCTTTTTTCCTTTTCTTCCCTTTATTTACTTCTAATAAAACTGCATTAGGTTCAGAGAATGTATGGTACCAGTTACTTTATTTGCTATCTGTTAATACCTGCTTTATGAGTCAGTCACAACTTTTATAAATGCTTTACAGTACACTTGAGAAGAGTCTATTTTAAGTAAACATGGATATATATTCTCTTAAATCAGGCTATATACACGTGTTGTTTTTAACTTTTAAAAAGTAAATACAGGGACGTTTGAGTGGCTCAGTGGTTGAGCGTCTGCCTTTGGCTCAGGTCATGATCCCAGGGTCCTAGGATCGAGGAGCCCACATTGGGCTCCCCACAGGGAACCTACTTCTCCCTCTGCCTACATATCTGCCTCTCTCTGTGTCTCTCGTGAATAAATAAATAAAATCTTAAAAATAAATAAATAAAAAGTAAATACTCCATGAACATTTACCTATACAAACTCTAACACATATTACTAAAAATAAACTTTTTAAACTTTATCTCAGAACCTGTCCACAGAAGTAGTCTAAGTCCCCAAATCCTCATGAAGACACACCGCTTAGGGACCCCTGGGTATCAAGTACCAAAAGGAGGCTTCTGTGGGCTCATGAATGCGTAAAAACTCAGGAGGCCTTGTAACTGCCCACGTAAGTTGTGTTTCTTCCTCTACCTCATTCTCCAGGGAACCTGAAAGTACAACTTTCCCAGAGAAAGATCTTTCCTTCTCACCAAAAAGCATCAGGAAGAATTGGAAGGAGAGAGGTCCATGCTACCCCAGGTATGGAGGAGGCTCAACTGCAAGAGAGAACAAACATGAGGGGCTGGCTTTTGAAGGGGGGCGACAAGGCTGTGTTCCAGAGTCTGCTGGGCAGGGGGTGGGGGTGGGGAAGAAAGGAAAAAGACGGGGATACCGTTTACAGAATGAGAAGAACTGGAGGTTCCTTCCTCTCAGGCTCTGTCTTGTGTCTGCATGGAGCCTCTCTGAGGGAGAGAAATAGATTCCAGCTCTGCTGAGAAGTCTGCACAATTTAACAACTTGACTAACACCCCGGCTAGGAACCAAGTCACTGAATTTTGTGACATTTCACCTAGACTGCATAAAAAATAAGCCCTTGGGCTCCTGCTGCCCAGCCTTCTTCTGGGAAGAAGGCCACTGTCTGATGTGGAGGACCTCGGGGCACACCCTCATTGCCTCAGAGGGCCCTGGGTCTGACAGAGGCTGATCTTTCCAAGCTTTAACGCAGCATTTCACAGCGACTTTCTCACCTTCGTCTTTGCACCAGGCTTTCCTGACAGTGCTCTGGATTGGATGTTTGCTCAGAAGCCATTTTTTAATTTTAGCCTTGTTTGGCATCTGGAGAGCTGGGAGGCTTCCAAGCCAGCCAGTCACGATTTCATTTCGTTGAAAGTCCTTCCTTGACGTATTCCCGTCCTCTTGCATTTTATAACGAGCAGCAGGAGCAGCCAGGTAACACTTGCCACACCTGGTGGGAAACCTCCTCTGCTGGATCACCCAGTATGGCAGGTGGACCTCCTGCCTTCCACGGGCCTGCAGGTGACAGCATTGCCCTCATATTTCCAAAATCACTGCCCACACCTCATCATTTCCAATCAGAGCCCCATTCGTGGTATATGGGGGGGAGGACTGAGTCTCCACATCCTCACAGTAAATCTCCAGTACTACCTCTCAGCCAGCGTGTCCATTGTGTCCATCCTTAATTAAGTACCAGCATTTCTGGTACTAATGGTAGTACAGGAAGAGGAAATGGGGGGTTGGGGCAGGAATCATGGTGGGTGATGGGGCAGCAGCGCAGGTAGACAGGTGATAAATGGAGAAAAAGAATAATTAAAACCCCTTATGCTTGGCATACTGCTTATGAGGGCCAGTGCAGAACCTAGAATAAAGACATGATTTTAATCATCAAGATCCTGTTTTCTGTCTCAGCTCCAGATCTGGCATTACCTAACTGCATGACTTCAAGAGCATCAGTTTGCTTCTTGGGATCTCCATTTCTCTTCTGAGGAATGAGGATCTACAATTTCCCTTTGGTTCTCAAATCCTGAGCTTGGGTTGCTTTTGCAAAGCATAAGCTCCTTACCCTCCACGTCTGAGGATGAGCATCAGGCAGTGTGTCCTGGGTGAGCTGTGCCATCTCTGGGTCGATGCTTGCATATCACAACTGTGCCCTCTGTGGTCCTCTTCAAGGAGACATGAAGGAGAGCTGTGCCATCTCTGGGTCGATGCTTGCATGTCACAACTGTGCCCTCTGTGGTCCTCTTCAAGGAGACATGACCTGCTGGAGCGGTCGCTGTGTTTGCCCTGTGTGTTAGTTCTTCCCTCAGTAGAGGTGTTCAAATGGAGACGTAGTGACTTTGTTCTCTGTCACCAGGATCACATCTACCTCCTCACTGTCCTCAGCTAATTGATAACAGATTGCTTAGTATTAAGCCTGGCTTCTAACACTTAGAAGACAAAAGGGAGTTGTGTCTCACACCTTGTGTCACACAGCCTGCTGGAGTCTAATATCATTGAATATTTTCTGAAGGAGTACAAAAAGACAATGGGTGTTTAAGGCCATATTATCAGTGCTATGTTTATCTATGCAGAGTAAGAAACACTGAAGTTGTTCTGAACCAATGAATGCCATCCTGGAAAACCATAACGAAAGGAGTCCAGGCAGCAAATTGTATTATCTCAGAGATGGAAAGAAGAAAAATAGAGATTTTAAATAAGTTACTTTTAAAGAAAACAATCAAGTATTAAGTAAGCATGCAAGGGATCGTCTCTGAACTCCTGAAAGCACTTCTTAGTTCTAATTCAGTTGGCATTTATGTCAAATTTATTTATATCATTGGCTTTCTCCTGAAGTATCATATTTATCCAAATACATTATACACTTCTTAAGGACATAAATTTATTGTAGGCACTCAATCTATATGTATTTCTTCAATGATTAGTAGTAATTCTAGTTTGTGAAGCACCATATGATATGTAGTGTGCAGATCAAAAATAAATGTCAAGAAGCTTACAGCCAGTTGAGGGATGGTGTCATATTAACAGATGAGGTTAGGAGTTACATTAGTTCCTCTGCTGAACGGGGTCCCTGGATGGATTACTGGCTTCTTGCTCTGTGGTTTCATCACCTGTACTCAAAAAGGCTTACAGTACCTGGCTCAGCTGGGAACAGGACACGTGGTGCCCCTTGCTTGGTGGTCAGCAAATACAGGATTCCATCTGGCCTCTCCTGAAAACACAAGAATTGCGTGTTAAACAGACATTAACTTAACATATCTGTGCCTGATAATATTATGAAAACTATGAATGTCAACTCACTGAATCCTCACAATCAACCTCTGAAGAAAGCTGTATCACCACCCTATTTTGTAGATGAGGATGTTGAGGCCCAGGGATGTAACCAACAAGCTGCAGAGCTGGGACTCTAATAGAGCCAGTCAACAATAGAGATACTGGGTTCTCATCACTCAGTTGATTTACAAAGCCAGGCATTTGAGAGAGGATGGTTTCTAGTGTTGTCTGTCTTTCAAAATGTAAGTAAAAATTGAAAACTAATGTTTTCACTTTTCAGTTCTGTTGAGATTGAACATAGTTTACTTTTACTTTTTCATTGTACTTCTTTTGAAAATATCTCATTTCTTTTCCTGTTAATTTAATCATCCATTGTTGATTTGCTGTAATATTTATTCTTCACTTATTAAAAATAATAAATTTTGGTTGTTATAATTTGCAAACATGTGCTTCCATTCAGTCAACAAGTACTTATCAAGACTTTATCATGGGTGAAGTCATGTGCTAAGCACTCAAGACATCAGGAAGAAGCATCTTTTGCCCTCTGAGAGATTAAAGTCTACCTAAAAGCACAGATATTTAAACAAATACAAATACACATGTCAAAAAAGAAAAGAAAAGAAAAGAAAAACAAATACACATGTCAAGGAGATATCAGTTTGATCCTTCGAATCTTCACTTCTTCATTTACTAGCTGTGAGACATTGGCCAAATACTTAACATCTATGTCCTTCAAATTCCTTAATTATAAAATCAAGGTAACAATCCTATGTACCTTATGGGATTATATAGTGAACTGACTGAGTAATCCATGGAAAGTACCTAGCAAAAAGTAAGTTGTAATAAGTTCTGTCTTTGGTTCAGGTCATGATCTCAGGGTCCTGGGATCAAGGTCCCACTTTGGGCTCCCTGCTCAGCTAGGACTCTGCTTCTCTCTCTCTCCCTCTGCCCCTCCCCCCACTCGTGCTACCTCTCTCTCTCAAATAAATAACTAAAATCTTTAAAAAAAAAAAAAGCACAGACAACAAGGTCCATAAATGAGGTATAAATAAATATAAGAATAAAGAGTCTAGCAGACTCATTATGATCCCAGGAGTGTTAGGGTTAATGGGTTGAGGAAGACTTTTATCCATGAGAAAGTCATGTGAAGAAGGAAATTCTTTGTTGAGCAAGAAGGGCAAGGATGAGAAATAGTAATTTCAGTAAGTTACCTGGAACATGGCCCACTTAAAAAAGAAGGAGGATAGGGCAAACCAGCAAAATGCGTTGTGATAATAGACTAAAAAATAGAAAGATATACACATTGCATATTTTTACTTATTCTGTATTTGAATTTATTCTGCAAACTGAAATACCTCTGAGAAGCAGAGTTTTCTGTTGGTGATTCTATAAATGTGGGTTCAAACCTGTCACATTTTTTAATAAGCTTTTATAATGCTGTCTATTTTAAGAGAGAGTGACAGAGGTATAGCTTCATAGAGGTCAACACCTGAAGTCATTAAGCAGATTATTAAACTGTGTCACTAGCTGTGAAAACAAGAAGACAGACAAACAGTGTCAATGTCACCACCTGGTATAACTCACACCTGCTCTAATGAGGGCTGGAGAAGGAAGAGACGAATGCTTCCAGTCAAGGCCATAAGCTCTCAAGGATTTGGTTCATTTCATTGTTACTTTGTTGGTAAAAGCAAAACTATCCTTTGAACCTCTCACAATATTGGGTGTTAGGATTTGTCTTTGATTCCATTATGCCCTTTTTCAGTAAAGACTCAGAAATATAAGTGATTCGTCCAAGGCCACACAGCTAGTAAGTGATGGAACTGGGACTCTAGTTTCATCATCTTTTCCACACACAGTGCTTGAGTGTGCACACCTGTGTGAACACACACACACACACACATACACACAGTAAGAATGGATAAACGAATACAAAAATAAAGCTTTGGAGGTCAGTAACTTCACAGGGCAATGCACTAGAAACGCTGTCAATTCTTATTCCAGAAATCAAGGCAGGGATTGTGCTAATTCCCATTCCCTACATTTCTTCCATGCCTCTCCATCTTCAACTGCTTACTCTATACACTGATTTTATTTTAACCCAATTGTCACCCTTAATATTGCCTGCAACAGAGTGACAAACACTTGAGTTTTCTAAATTTCTTCAGAACATAACTCTGAAACATAGGAAAGTTGCAATTTTCTTATGAATGATAAGAATCACAAGTTATCATGTACACAACTTGGTCATTAGATTTTATTGGATGTATTGAAGTAGAATTGACCTACAGTAAAAAGGATTGATTTTGAATGTACAATCTGATGAAGTTTCCAAATGCATGGAGTTGTTTGACCCTCAGCACAGGACACCAAACATTTCCTCCATCTCCACATCTCCTTCACTGCCCTTTGTGGCCCATCCCAGAAACCAGTTCCACTTCCTATCGATAGAATTTCGCCTCTTCTAGAATAATGTATAAATGGAACTATAGAGTCAGTAGTCTTTTGTGTCTGATCAAGCAGTAACATTTGAATATTTATCAAGGTTAGAGTCCAGATAAATGTGAAATCCGGAGGGCTTACTTGACAGAACCCATAGCTTACTTTAGCACTACCAGGAAGCAATTCAATTCCGCTTTTGTTGGAGAAATTGTAGGAAAATTATATTACATAAATACCTACAAGACTCTCTCAATTCTCTTACATACTGATGTGTTATCAATTATTATTTAAGGGATGCCTGGGTGGCTCAGTGGTTGAGTGTCTGTCTTTGGCCCAGGGCATGATCCTGGGGTCCTGGGATGGAGTCCCACATTGGGGTCCCTGCAGGGAGCCTGCTTCTCCCTCTGCCTGTGTCTCTGCCTCTCTCTGTGTGTCTCTCATGAATAAATAAATAAAATCTTTAAAAAAATGTATTATTTAAAATGTGCTTCTTTGTTTACCAGGTATTTGGTTTTATATGCTATTTGAGTTTCATTTGTGGTTCTTATTTTTTTTTAAGATTTTATTTATTTATTTAAAAAAGGGAGAAAGAGAGAGCACAAGCAGGGGAAGAGGCAGAGACAGAGGAAGAAGCAGACTCCCTGCTGAGCAGAGAGCCCGATGCAAGGCTTGATCCCAGGACCCTGGGGTCATGAGCTGAGCTGAAGGCAGACCCTTCACTCACTGAGCCACCCAGGTCCCCCTTATTCTTTATTCATAATTGAACCAACATCTATTTTGCCACATAGTGCCTTGGACTGTGATCATGACCATTAAGATACTCCTTCTGTCAGAGGATGTAGAAACCAGAGGAGGTCATCTGAAGAAAGAAATGGGGAGGGAACAGATTCAAAGAAAGGGTGGACTTTTTTTGGTGCCTAAACCCATTCCTTTTACAACTGCTGCCCCCTCCCCTGAAGTTGCTCTATCCATGAGTCCTCACCACAAGACCTGAATTTCTGATCCCAGATCTAAGGTACCCTCCCCTCAGACCTGGGGAAAGGAGGCTGAGTTTCAATGTACGATCCAAACAGCAGATCACCAAGAATCAATGAAATAAAACCATTCCACTGTGGCTCTAACTTCAAGGCCTCTTTCTGCTCAAGACCTTGACTTTCTCTCCTTATGTTTCTTAAGCCCTTACTCTATATATACACCACACTAACCCCTAGGAAGTCAAAATAACTACAAGACATCATTCCTATCCTAGCTGGCCTCATGGGAAAAGGAAATATAAGTTACTAACTCTACGATCACATTACATTATAATGACTGTAATAGATACCTGTAGACACACACAACTCAAGTTCTCCTTGGACCTGGTCAGAATGGTCCAGACACAGAACACCTTTGAACTGGGACTTAGAGACAAGGCAGGCAGAAGGCACACCTGAAGGAAAGAAGAAATAAGACAGCTCACTGTGTGTTTAGGGAAACTCATGAGTCAGTCTCTTCACCCTCACAATATTCCTAAAACATTAAGAAGTTAAAAGTTCATTATATTCCCAAGCTAACAAATAAGAGATGATTATTAAATACAATTCAGTGCATGCATGTGAACCAAAAGAAAAGAAAAAAGGTAACCTATTTAATATCATTATTAATCCCTTAATTCTCCCTGGTTCGATGTTCTTGAAGTTTCTCTGACCTCCATTTCATGAAACTGGAAGGCTGTTGAATTAATCAGTACATGTGTGAGGCAGCGGAAATCAAGGCACTTTCTTTACTCCGTTAGCCCTCGTCCTGCTGAGGGGTCTCGCCTGCTCACCTTTTCCTCAGTATTCCCTCTAGCTTTGCCTTCTGGAGCTTTCTCATCCTGCATCCCACAGTTTGCCAGTGACATCATTGCCTCTGCTTTTCTTCTCTAATGAGGTGGAGCCTATATTTGTGGTTCTGTTCCATCTCCCTAATGTTAACCTCCTGCCGAAGGCAGGGCTCTGATTAAGGACTTTCATGATTAGATTAAAATGTTCCTTCTCACTTACCCCCTAACTATCTTTCTAACACATCATGCTATTAAAATACAGCTGCACTACGCCCCACTCCCCTGTAGCGCAGACCGGAAGCCAAGTCCACATGTGTCCCAGACAGTCTTAATTTTAAGGACACGTTTGTGTTTAAAATATTCCCAAACTAGGTCTAAGATGAACAGGAAAACAACCATTAGCACTTCAAATGATAAATAAGGCAAAACAAGACTCTTAGTGATACCTCATCACCACCATCATAAAGATGTGTGGAGCATTATGAGCATCTTTACACTATGGCAAAGATATGGGTGTCACATGAGGCTCCTGGATTTGAGGAAGTTACAGCCAGGATTGGAAACTAGACATTAAAATATGAGTCCCAGTCATGAAGTATGGCAACAGTTGATGTTAATAGTATAGATATGATTAATTGCTTAATATATTTTAAGAATAAAAATGGTCACAGTCCTCTATAAAAAGAAAAAAAAATCACTTCAGGTTGACATGTAATGCACTAAATTGCTACATCCTTCCCTAAAATCTAGCTTATCAAACACACAGTTGCTAGAGCCTTGAAGTTACTGTCATTCTACTTTGTCAGCTAATAAGTTTTCTTCAGTCCTGCTTGGGGCAGGACAGGAGGGGAAACTAATCTTCATTGAGACCATCCTTCAAAACTGGCATTGTATTAATAGCAACCCAGATGCCCTTTGAAATTCAAGTTAAAGCAACTTAAAACCCACCCCTATTCCCTAAGGAATTCTACCTGCCATCATCCTGGGTAGGAGAGTGGGGTTGGTAAGGTCGGAGGAGAGTGATTTGCGGCTTTATAAGCCTTTCTCACTGCAACCACTTGTGATAGGCTCAGGAACTGGCCTCTCCCATGAGGATGGGACTCAGGAAATCTATTTTCCTTTCAAGATCCTATACTCTGGTGTCTATCCTTTGTACTGGAATGGCAGTCAGTGTGATGTTTTGCATTCTGGAACAATGCTGGTGCTTTGTATTAGTATCTAGCAGACTACCTGATCCAAAAACCAACTTGTCGTTGGTTAAGTGACCAATATTTGTAAGTTGTTATCACAATAAATCCTTGTAAAATTCAATGACCACAGGTAAGGTAATCCTCAGCTTTCCAGCCTCATCTACAACCATTTTACCTAGCTCCTACATCAAACAATGAGGGTTCTGCGTCCATACACATGCTATATGTATATTGCTCATGTGAACTGGTTCCCCAAAAGTCTTCCGAATTTTCATTGCTTACGCGGATATCGCACTGCTTGATCAGCAATGGCTTCCTGAACCCTGGGTGAGTGCCATTCCTTATCACCTGAGCAGCTCATCAATTGAAAAAAAAAAAAAAAAAGAAACACAACTATACAATATTAGAACTATCTGTTTGTGAATCTGTCTCCTCCCCTAAGTTATAAGCTCTACATGTCATTTCATATTTTTGCAATATGTGGTTATAATATTTCAGGGGGTAATCTTTGGACTACACTATATCCAGACACATTGAAAAGCTCAAAGATTGTGACATTTTGTCTTTTACATGTAATTTGTGTCCCCAAAGCACCTCAGCCAGTTCCAATGGAAAGTAGGTGCTTAATATATATTAGTAGATCTGACTTGAATAATGAGCTATGTTATAAAAGGGCTGTATTATATCAATAATTAAAGTTTTAGTCAAGTCCTATGATAAAGAACAAGGCTTAATTCCCCCTAGAAAGGGCACAAAGCTCTTGATAATGCAAGATTAAAGGCCTATTAATATTTCAGGGAAAGTGTGATGATTAACTTTTGTCCATTATGCCCTCCTATTTTTAATGCTATGTCACTTTAGGACTTAACATATTAACCACATGAAATTCAATTTTTCCATTTATTTGATGTTTTTTCTTGTGTGCTTACTGGATATAAATAACAGCAAATATGAAGCTCTGAAAGCTCTAAAATAATATAGTTCTAGGGAGAGCATAAAAGATCAGCTACAGAGCACCTATGACTCATTGGGCTCCACACTCAATATGGAGTCTGCTTGAGATTCTCTCTCCCTTTCCCCCTCCTGTTCTCTCTTTCTCTCAAATAAATAAGTAAATAAATAAAATCTTTTTTTTAAAGAGTACAGTGATAATTAAATTTTTAACCAAGCATAGGATTGTCTTCACTACTAGTATCTCCCACTCTATAATTTCTATTCATTTTCTTTCCCCAAAAGCTGCCAATTGGCAGACCCCACAATCTAATACACACTTCAAATTAGGTCTCATATCAGTTTGTTGAGGAAAATACTTATTGCTCAAAGGACAAATATATTATTAGGCATTTAATTTTACTTAAATGCCTCCTCAGTTTGATATTCTATCAACAAAAGTATTTGTTAAATTGCAAGGCCCAAAAATTTGTGGGTTTTGGGTCAAGATTTGTTCATACCTTGGTTCTCAGAAATAATTTTACATTTTACTCTATGCTTTCAGTGGAATCTCTCTCTATATAATACAGAGCATTCTTGGACAGTAGCCTGTATAAGTTCATTATGCAATTAGAAATTGCATCATTACAAAATGCATTATTTGTAATTTCTAGTGTGAGAAAGCAAATGTTATCAGAAATTGATGACTCTTCAGCAGGGTGCATCTAGGTTTTACCCTTGCACATATTATGGTGGGTTCCTTTGAAATATTACCACCATCAGGAGAAAGGAATAGTGCTCAGCCTACTGGCTAAATGCAAATTCAGAGGAAGATTGTACCATTATCTCTTGATATTTCTCTGTGTGTGGCCGAGAGCTAGGTGCTCTGCATCTATCTTCCCAACAAATTGCTTTATATGACTTCATTAATAAATAGCTCCACGTTCACGTTCCCATGCGGTTAAAGAGAATCAGCGTTAAAAAAGTCAAGTTAGCAGGGCCAAGATAGAACCACTTGTAGAAGGTACAGAAATATATATATATATATAGTATACTCCTGTATATAGATAGGAGTAGGCATATATGTGAAAAAAAATGTTAAACTCATTGAAACATTAATAAACCATTCATGTATGAACAGTGAGCTAAAGAAAATGAAAAAATAGTAGTATTTAAACTATATATTATTTCAGATGACTTATTGCTAGTTTTTTTTTTTTTTAAGATTTTATTTATTTGAAAGAGAGAGAGAGCACAAGCAGAGGGAGAGGGAGAAGCAGACTACCTGCTGAGCAGGGAGCCCAATGCAGGATCAATCCCAGGACCCTTCTAAAGGGTGATGCTAATCCGAATGGAACTTCTCTTGGTTCCCTAGTAACTGATGACATTTCTCTGTGCAAGTAGAATGCCTGCAATTGCATGGAGCTGTGGATCCACCCACCGCTGTGTGGATCATGGAGTATATATTCACATTCTCCGTGCCTCTCCTTCCTCATCTTAAATGGATGAACAATAGGATATATAGGGTCATAGAAAAGATTACATGAGATTATATGTGTAAATACACATTATGACATGTAAATGTAAAATCTGTGCCCTTCCCTGGAGCAGGCCGCTCTGCCCATCAGCCTCCACCCCCAGCCTTGCCCAGCCATTCTGTGCCCTTCCCCCTCACCCACTCAGCTAGAGTCCCCCTTCTGCTGAACCTGTAATGAACCTCCTGACACCACTAACTCAATACTTGCAGGTATGATCCTGAAACAGGAAAAACTGGATAAGTCGAGAGAAAGAGTGAAAATGAAAGTTCAACAAGAGAGAGGAGATGAAAACAAGGCATTTAAGTAAAGGAATCAGGAATGGTTTGGGAAGCAGAAAATCATTTAGGGTTCAATACATATGTACTATGGGATGCTATGTGTGTATTCACACCAAGAGTAGACACACAATGTCTATTTCCCATATATAAACATAAAAATCCCATAAAAATGAGAGGTACATGCATTTTTTAAATAGATGAATGATTTGTAATTTTTTAAATTTAATTTATTTATTTGAGAAAGACAGAGAACATGAAAGAGACAGAGAGCACAAGCCAGGGGGAAGGGGGGAGGGAGAAGCAGACTCCTGGCTGGGCAGGAAACCTGACTTGGGGCTTGATCCAGGACCCCAGCATCATGACCTGAGCTGGAGGCAGACGCTTAACCCACTGAGCCACCCAGGTGCCCCAATTTATACATTTCCTTTATCTCAGTAATTTATCAGTCTATTCAAAGATATCAACTGGCAGTTAGATTGGAGGTTTGCAAGCTTCTTTAAGATAGTTAGAAAGAACTAAATAGTATTCAAATTGTCATCCTGACAACCTTTACAGAGCAAAATGTATTATGAGGAAAGTATACTAGTTATTAAAAGACAATTCTGAACTAATATTTTTCAGAAGAACTGATTGATACCCAAAATGGCTTATGGTTATTTTGTTTTTTTATTAGAATAATTTTTCCTCACGTATATTTTCCCAATGTCCTTTTATTCAGAAGACATTAATGTAATTTTATCTGAGGAAGTGTCCTTCAGCACCAGAGTTAGTAAAGAAATGAAAAGTACTATCACAAGCATCATCTTGAATACTTAGGGAAGTTGCTGCTCAGAACTGTATTTGATTTTTTCCAGTGATATGATAATAAAAAGGTCCAAATAACAAAATTTGGTTAGTAAAATAATGTCTGGCCTATGTAGCCAAAACCTAAGTTAAAGTCGATTGGGCTTACCTTAGTAAGTGCAGTAAGATCACTGAGCAGTCTTGGAGAAGCCAGGGTGAGGAGGAGCAGGAGGAGGAAGGACATAAGAGGAACAGCCCCAGCATCATGTGGTGCAGGTGCAGCGGGAGGTGCCGAAGTCACTAATGAGACACAAGCTTCCTCGTGTGCAGGACCCCTAACAGGCCTCGGCAGGGGCCTGAGCAATGTGTCCACATGGTCCTCTGGTTTTGACAGTTTATAATCTTGATTACTTTGGGGGGTGGGGAAAAACGGTTCTCTTGGTCTGTTTAGGCTACTATAACAAAATACCATGGACTAGTGGCCTAAAAAAACCAGACATTTATTACTTGAAGTTCTGGAGGCTAGGAAGTCCCAGACCAAGGGGCAGGCAGATCTAATTCTTGGTGAAGGCCCTCTTCCCCCTTGCAACAGCAGCCTTCTCATTGTGTTCTCATAGAAAGCAGAAAGAGAGCATGCTCAAGTGTCTCTTCCTCTTTTGATTAAGGGCATTAATTCCATCATGAGAGTCTCACCTTTCTATGCTAATCAAATCCCCGTTGCCTCCCACAGGTTCCACCTTCAGATACCATCCCACTGGGGATTATGGCCACAGCATGAATTTTGACTGGTACAACATTCACTGCATGGTAAAGGGTGTCCAGATTATGTGAGCCTCGGGCCCCACAAACCTGTAATCCGCCCCCCAATCACTAGGATAGAGCTAGGTGAGGGCTTTGTTGAAAAAGTCGGGGGGGAAATGGGTGTGAAAAGAGAGTTATCCAAGTATTTTAAAATATATTTGCTCATTCTGATACTCAGTTGTTCCTGGTTTGACCCATCAAGCAAACTCTGTTTTACCCTCTAGAGACTGCAGGTATTTGGTGCAGGAAAAAAGTACAGACAGTATCTAAGAACTTAAGCAATTCTCCCAGCACAGCCTTTGATTTTTCACTCTGAGTTTATTTGTTCTCCAATCCCAAGCCTCTGGAGGATTAGCTGTGGGAGTGGGGTTGCTTCTGGGCTTTGCCCATTTTTAGTTCCAGATTAATGTTTCCTGTTCATGCAATTTTAGTTACTAGTTACATCTGCTTTCCAGCTTCCAAAATTTTACCCTCTCTGGCTTCTCTCTCTCTCTCTCTTTTGCAGATTTACGCTTTTGCAAATTCCCAACAAAAATGCTAACTGGATTTTCGGAGGGAGCTAAGCAAGCATTCAGATTCCAGAGCATGCAGGGAAAAGAGAACTGATAGAAGAGCTACAAGAAGGGCAGCCCTGGGGGCTCAGTGGTTTAGCGCCGCCTTCAGTCCAGGGCGTGATCCTGGAGACCTGGGATCGAGTCCTGCGTCAGGCTCCCTGCCTGAAGCCTGCTTCTCCCTCTGCCTGTGTCTCTGCCTTGAGTGCGCGCTCTCTCTCTCTCTCTCTCTGTGTCTCTCATTAATAAATAAATAAAAATTTTTTTAAAAAGAGCTACGAGAATTCTGAAAAGCAAGCAGTAACAGAGAGTAAGATATTAAAATGGTATAATGCATCAATACTCAAGAGACTGACATAGAGAAGCTCAAGAAAATGGAAACAAATACTGGAAGGTATAAAGAAAAATACTAAAAAACTTGAACATGTGGTGGTTTACAAACTGTGAAAAGCCCCATAACCCGAGTTGAAAGGGAAGCATATATTAAGGAAACATGTATTTTTAAGGCATAGGCTGGACCAAGGGATACTACCTAAAATGTATAAGGGATTATTCTAAATTTGTAGGAAAAGACTAACATCTCGTTTTTACATATATGTATGAAGAGATGCATTGAATGTCTCCAGAAGAAAATATAATGAATTATTAACTCTGTGGAATGAGATAAGGGTACAGAAAGGGGCTTTTATTTTATATATCCTTGATCGAAAAAATCACCATGTGGATACCTTGCATTTATATTTAAAACAAAAGCAAGTTAAAAGGAATTAATAGTTAAACAAAATCTGAGTTATGGGAAGAGAATGGTCAATAAATAAACAGAAGAAAACAGATACTTGGGAAGATATACATTTAGGGAAATAGCACAACACACTGTGAAGAGCTTTTCAATAAAGGGTAATAAGAACTTAGAACAATTTGGCCAGAAAAAAAAAAAAAAGCCTTGGAACCTCACATTATACCAAAACAAAATCCAGACAAATTCCAGGGCCAGTTAAACAAAACTCTAAGGTATTAATTAAACCATAGATAATTTGAAGGAAATATAACTGAATCTTTAATAAACCTATTGGAGGAATTCCAATGAACTTCAAAGTAATTAGAAAGGAAATCTCAAAGAAAATTGATCCATTTGGTGAAATTGTGAATTTACATTCAACCACAAAGACAGTCTATGAAATTTTACAGGGAATGTCCATTGTCTGCTTTTAGCATAGTTACCCAGCCTTTGGGGATCTCTGTGGTTGGGGCAGGACTGCACTAATCTCAGCTACAGGCATGGCGGGGGAGACGGGCCAGCTGCCTCAGATGAGTCAAAGAAGACAATTTATTCTCTGCTCACAGTGGTTGGTTCAGGGAAAATCCAGTTGCCAAAGGAAAACACTAAGATATGAGGGGAAACTCACGAAGACCTTCTGGGAAAGAGAAGTTTTCTTTTCTTTCTGCAGAAGGAACTAGGAGAGATGCTCTCTCTCCTTATGAACTACGTGATGTGAGAATGAAAGGCTGCAAGGGTTGAAGCCATTTTGCTGGCCCAGGTGGAGTGACTGGAAGGGAGAAGAATGGGGGTGCTGTGTAGCCCCTGCCGGGGGAGGCTGAAACCAACAGTGAGGCAGAGGGCACAATTAGGATGCAATGTAGTCCTGGGCAGGTAGCTTGACTTACTACATGAAGGCTCCCCAAAGGCCAGATTTCTAGCCGCAAACCCAGTTAATTAACTGTGTGTTTAGAGCAGCTTGAACTGGGTTTTGCATAACTTGCAATATAGAACATTGTGATATATATATTTAAATAGATATTTTCTCAAGGTAATGTTTTGGATATCAGGAAGGGTTTTTGAATCATCCACAGACAGCCCCCCAAAATATGAAAATCCACAATCATACCACAGGAACTAATCCCTCACTTTATAAATAATTCACAGTGGGACTCCTCTGAATATAATCTACCCTAGTGCACCTAAGATGGAAACTGATTTATAAACAATTTATATTCTTCTAATGTGAAGTAATACCCTTCATCTCTTAGGATTTCACAATCTGTGAAGCTGTGTTATGTGTATTATCTCATTCAATCTAGGAAATTTAAGGAAGCTGATGATGGCCAAGATCCTAGGAGTATTTTCTAGGAAGAGTTGACATCCATCTCAATCCATCCGACAGTGATAGTGATTCACTTTGCAATTCTCCGTAATCATGCAAGTGCCATAAATCCAGAATTACCACCATTCACACATGACCTCATATCTCCCTAAGCAAGCCCACAACATTTTCTGTTTGATGGTCATTGGTTTGGTAGCCCCACTGCCAAGTGGGAAACTCACGAGCTCGTTGGGAGACAGATGGGTGTGAAATTACTCACATTTACTAAATACGTGACATTTGGAAAAGTTACTTAAACACTTTGAGCCTTGCATTTCTCATATGAAAGTGGAAACAATAAACACCCACATCACAGTTTTGAGCACTAAGCGAGAGAATTCCTTTCACATCCCGTGACCTGTCTTACCCTCTTTAATTCTTCTTTCATACACATATGCAAATTTTCATACTTGCTTAATTTGGAAGTTTGATCGTTTCATTCCCATGCTTGAAATAGTTCAGTGATTGGGGAATGAAGCCTGAGCTCCACCTTGGTACTTCCACCATCATCTGTGTTCTGGCCCTGAGCCACCTTCTCACGTCCTGTCACTTGGCATGCCTTCCGGCCACGTGCCCAGGATGCAGAGGAAGCCCTGAACAGCCCGCATGTTCCCTCAGCCAAAGGAACCTTTACTTAGGCTTTTCCCTACTCTTTACTTAGAGCACATACTTGGGAAAATTTATGAATCCCTTTCTGCCTCTTTGTGATGTCTGCTAATCTTTTTAAAGACCTCTTGCAAGTTTTAGAACCTAGGATTCTCTATCTCAATGACCCAGAGTTGTCCCTTTGAAGTGAAAACATCCCAGGGGATGACACCCACCGCCATCTCCCAGTTCCTGTTGGAGGGTAGGAACCTAACTATGGCAGGACGCTTTGCCTTCAGTTGCAAAACTACATCCTGTCATGAGGACATGGGTTTACCTTTACTTTGGGTGCTGCCTCTTCGCAACCACAGATATTCTCCTCTCATCTACCGTTAAGGACCCCCTGCCCTTTGTGGTGTCTGAGTGAAGCTCAGACTGTGCCCTGGCCTCTCTCCTGCCTTGCAGTGACCTTGCATAAAGTCTCCCTGCCTGGCCTACCTTTGTCTGGTGCAGTTTCTGCTTTGACAACCCCCAAAGGCACCAAGTGCAGGCTGTGTTCATGCCTGCCTGAGCTCAGGTCCTCTCAGCCTCAAAAAATTTGTTCTCTTTACCCACAGCCTTCTACGTGTCTTATATCAAAGGATTTACTATGTAGTAAATTGCACTTGTTTCAACCCACAGATACCAATGCTTGGTACCTATCAAGCAGAATATACCACCTTGTGTCTCACCAAACAGACTTATAGCCACTCATTTTATTGAACCTTAGTAAGTAAGTTTGATCCAGAAAGGAAGTTGGAAGTCAGAAGGAAAATCCCATAAGTAATTCAGGAACAAAATACTAGTATCGATGCTCTGCAGAATAATGAGGATACTAAGACCATGGGCTCTTTCCTTCCAGGAGGAGTGGTGGCAAAACCAAAGACAGCTACTTCTAAACCTTCAGAAGCATAGTTTCCTCCAAAGAAAGTGAAAACATTTCATGGATATTTCTTTTTTCTTTTTTAATTTTATTTATTTATGTGACATGGAGCAGAAGAGAGCACAAGTGGGGGGAGGGATAGAGGGAGAAGTAGACTCCCCACTGAACAGGGAGCCCGAGGTGGAGCTCGATCCCAGGACCCTGAGATCCTAATCTGAGCTGAAGGCAAACACTTAACCCACTGAGCCACCCAGATGCCCCTTCATGGACATTTCCATATAGCTGAAGATTGCAGTGCTTTTCCTAAGTGTATTTTAAACACTACTAAAGTAGATGTTGAAAAATAATATATTTTTATATTATTTTATATTTATATTATTCTATATATTTATTTAAAAATATATTAACTATATTTTATATTATTTAGATTTCATATTGTAAAAACAATATGAAGAGGAAAAAAGAGAAAAAAAAGGAATACTAAACATTTGGGGCTCTTATAGTTTTCAAGGAACTGTTCTAAGCAATGTCCCATGGCCATGTGGCATGCACGTGGACACTGAGGTCCTGTGTGACAAGAGGCTGGCTAACCATCCAGGTTTGCTCAGCTCAAGAGCAGCACCACCCAGATTCAAGCCCGTCACCCCATCGCCCAAGCCTGGGATAATGCTCGCTGCATTATAATAAAGCAACATGTTCACTTATGGATAAATTCAGACATTGCAATCCAAATGGTACTGTTGGTGTCAGACACCACTCAGCTATAAATTTACATATTATAATGAGCTCTATATAAAGTAATCACTAACTTTGCTGACAACCCAACATCTTGGAGAGAGGATTGTATAAAACTCCTTTCCATCCTGGTTTGCCCACCATATCCCGCTTAAGGAGCAGAGATGCTCCAAGTAAAACAAAAGCAGAGTACACATAAGCTAAAGTTATCAGCACTTTGGTTTCATGTGCCCTAAGAATCTCTCAAAATGAATAAATATGGATGAACATTATTTTCCTATACAAACTACTTGTAATTCTTTTTAGCAGAAGTGTTTTCAGATCAGCCAAAACAATTTTCCCCTCCAATTGAGTATAAGTACCTAGAATATTAGCAGCAAAGAAACTCATATTTTCCCAAGAAAAAAGGGCAATTCCACTTGTAGAGAGTTCATTCCAGTTTGAGAATGATGAAATCCTCAAGGAAATAATTGCATTCCTGTAGGGTGCTCTGGCACCTCAAATGGCTTTGCACCTTGGTCCCAAAGGTCACTGCTTGTTAATGCACACTGAGACAGCAAGGGAATTGGCAATTGAAAGTATTTTCTGAGAATAATCAAAGATATTCGTTTGAAGTTTTAATAAGTATTTCCAGGAACGCTCAACAAGAAAAGAGCTAAATTAATTTCAGTTTTAAGATTTTTTTTTCTAGAGGTAGATAGCAAAGTAGCTTACATGAGAAATAAATTAATTTTGTATTATTTTTGAGACTTCAGGTAGATATTAGTTGTGACCTTGAGGAGGCACATTGGTTTTATCTATTTTGGAATGAGGGTAGCCACAAGTTAAACTGAATTATATCCAAAAACTAAATTCATAAAGCAAAAAAATAAACTGAATATATCCAACCACTGAAAAATGTTGAGTTGACGCGTGTACTAGTGAGTCCAAGCTCACGTAACCATGCTACCTGGTAATTACTCTTTCTGAGTGGAGAGAATTCAATTTACTTTTCAGGAAATTATCCCCTAGATAATACACTTCTGGGTAAATATATCGAACTTTCTTCATGGCGGTGTGTTACACTGCGTTTTAGAGTAATCACTGACCTCTACCTCTGAAACTAGTAATATATGTAAATTATCTGAATGTAAATAATAGTTTTTAAAAAGTAAAAATAAATGAATGAATGAATGAATGAATGAATAAATAAATAAATAAATAAATAAATAAATAAATAAGATATGCCTGACTGTGACAAGGGCCTTGTGGATCTCAGTGTACTACATTGCATTTGCTGGACTGAACCGTTAGTGTTTTATCCTTAGGCTTCCTGACTTTTCTCTGGAATCTGACGCTATCTACTTCCTTCCTTAAAAGTTATGTCTTCCAGGTTCAAATAGACAGATTATTTAAATATCTACTTAACAAATCCAAATATGTGTTCCTCAGAGTCAGTTTAACTGCCTATATGACTGAATTTTACTTCTCTTCCCAGATTGAGTGCATAGGGCTGCTACCACTGTCTGCCCCTTACATCTTTTCTCTCCTATATCTAGTCTTCCCCATATCTTGTGGATTTTGCCTTGTCCATCTCACAACTCTTCTGTCCCCTCCATTGAATGCTGCCTTGGTTCACGCTGTCCTTATATGTTGCACAAAGGCTTCCTTGACGCTATCCCTTATCATCCAACCACTCTAATACTGCTACTTGAATAAACCTAATCATGCTGCTCCCATCATGCTGCTCTTCTTTGGAAAGTATTCCGTAGCTTCCCATAACCTACATTTAAAAATCAGAGTTTTATATTGCCCAGTTTTTAATCTCTACTTTCTTTTCCATCTGCAACATATGCAGCAGTCATTCTGAACTACTTATAATTTTGCAAATTCACTGTTGTGGACTGAATATTTGCACATCCTTAAGATCTATGTTGAAGCCATCATCCCCACCTTAATGATATTATAAGAAGTGCCATTATAAGAAGACAAAGAGGCTCCAGAGCTTTCTCCATCTCTGCACATGCACGGAGGAAAGGCCATGTGAGTACATGAACAGAAAGCAGCTATTTAATCCAGAAAGGAGGTCCTCACCTCTGGTGGTGTCAGGTTTTTGAGCATTAACCATTCTAATATGCATGCAGTGAGATCTCACTGTTCTTCATCAGGTATGATTTTTGCTCTGGATTTTTGTTAGATGTTCTTTGTCAAGTGGAGGAAGTTCCCTTTATTTCTATCTGCTGAGAGTTGTTTTTATCATGAATGAGTTGGGGGATTCTACAAAAGCTTTTCTTTTTTTTCTGCTTCATTTGATAGGACCATAGGCTTTTTCTTCCCTAGCCTATTGATGTGGTGGATTATATTAACTAAACTATATTTTTTCATTGATCACATTAATGTATAGCAAAAAAAAACCCAACAACAACAAGATTCTAGCACAAAACAACTAGAATTAGTAACTTGAGAAGGCGGTCATATACAACACAGCAATAAAAATCAATCACCTCTGTATATTTCATTAAAAAGCACCAGAAACAGATTTAGCAGGAAAAAATATCATAGGTAATATTGACATAATTATAAAAAAAATCTTAGGAATATATTTAACAAGAAAAGTAAACATATAATAAATACTCTACTTTTGAAAACAAAGAATGTAATTTGCTTTAGCTTTTCTAAATCTCTAATTTTTTCATAAGAATTTTAGGATCAACCTATCAATTTCTGCAAAAAAGGGATTGGGGGATTATCTTAGGAATTAGATTGAATATTTATGCCAATGTAGGGCATATTGCCATGTTCACAATACTAAGTCTTCTTCTTCTTCTTCTTTTTTTTTTTAAAGGACTTCATTTATTTCAGAGACAGAGAGAGAGTACAAAAGCATGAACAGCAGGAGGGGCAGAGGGAGAAGCAGGTTCCCTGCTCAGCGGGGAGCCTGATGCAGGGCTGGATCCTAGGACCCCAGGATCATGACCTGAGCTGAAGATAGATGTTTAACTGATTGAGCCACCCAGGCTCCCCTTTTTTATTCTACTCTTAATGTTGTTTTATATATACCAGTAGGCCCAAGTGTTGTCAGCACAAAATATTTTTAAGTGAAAAAAGGCACTGTCAAAGACATTATACTGTACGATCAGTCCTGTAACTCACACATAATCGTGGGCTCCCTTAGGTGATATCATTGGTAGCCTCTGTTCTGTTCATTTTGCTTAGTGTACCTTACTTTCACGCGTAATTGCATTTTTATTCAATTTGAAAGCACATATAAATTCATCTTAGAATATTCATGTGCTGTTAGAAAACCAGCACCTGCTCTCAAAAACCTGTCATGAGTAGGGGAAGAGAGACACAGAGAGAGAGATAACTTCAGAGGGTGCAGTAATAGAAATATCCAGAAGAAGTCAAAACACAGCATAATGCTTTTAAAGCAGTGGCTCCCAAAGGGATGGTCCTACCGTTGGTGAGAGCTATGGACTGAATATTTGTATCCCCCCAAACTGGTGTGTAGAGCTCCTGGTCTGGTGCGCTGGTGTGACTAGGTGGTACTAGTGGACAGTTGAGCTCCCCTGAGGCTGCTCAGCATCTCCCAGCCTTCCTCCCAGAGGCTTAACCCCCACCTTGACCTTCTGCTCCAGCCCAGGACAGAGGCTGCACCGCCTACAGACAGATCTCTCACTCCAGGGGTGCTTTATTTTTTCTTGCAATCTGCGAGTGAAAGAGTACAGTTCCTGGTTTTGACAGGGGCAGCAGAGCATTCCTGAGTGTATTCTCTCCTCTGTAAACTGTGACTTGTACCACCTGGCTATTCTCTTCGTGGCCATAGTTTGTAGCTGTTTAATCTCTCCGCCAGATTTAAGAAAGCCTCTCTGGTTGATTTCAGCTTGGCCAGCTCCCCATGAGCCCATGGCCGCTCCGATTCTTGGGGAAGTGGTGCTGGTGTCCAGCTGAGGTACACGAGGTGCCATGTGAGCTGGCCTCTGCACACCCCCTCTATGACCAGCCACTGCATTCCTACTGGGGACAAAGTGCTGTGTGAGGTATTCACAGATCAGGTTGGGAGGGACTCAAAGTTCAAGAAAATGTGGCCTCGCCTCCCAGAGAGTTCACAGGGTGGCTGGGGAAGTCACTGTTGTTACACCAGAGAGCCGACAATGCCTAGAGGAGACCTTTGTCACATTGCTTTTAAAACATGGGGCAGTCCAGGTGGCTCAGCGGTTTAGTGCTGCCATCAGCCTAGGGTGTGATCCTGGAGTCACGGGATCGAGTCCCACGTCAGGCTCCCTGCATGGAGCCTGCTTCTCCCTCTGCCTGTGTGTCTGCCTCTCTCTGTGTCTCTCATGAATAAATAAATAAAATCTTAAAAAAAAATAAATAAAACACAGGCTGCTCTTTACGCCAGCCCCTCTGACATCCTCCTGCCCTCCATTTCTCCCACCTATCACTCTGCTTCTCCTTGATCTCTCATGATCTTCTCCTTGATCTCTCATGAATAAATAAATAAATCTTTAAAAAAAAAATGCTAGAGCCAGACAGCCTCGTTTAAAATCCTACCTCCTCTACTCAGCAACTTGGGTAAAGCCCTTCCTCCGTTTGTTGTCTGTAAAATGCACATGATAATAACACCAACAAAAAGATGTTATAAGTATTTGACAAATGATACACAGTGAGTGATTAGAACAGTGAGAATCACTTACCCCTCCATACGTTTCATCTATTTTTATTATTCTTGGCCTTCATAGGATATGTAATCTTCATACAGAGAAGCTTATTCATCATCAGCATATATACACATGCTACTTTCACATTTAAGGCTGGTTGGGAGGCCCACGAGGAGGATTCAGACACAGTAAAGAGAGAACAGCCTGTTGGTGCCTACGTGTTTTTAGAAGCTGTTCTGCGTTTTTTCGATATTATATGCTGCCACCTGCTGGAACTCTAGGAAATATTCCCGTTGCATGAACTGAGGAACCGGGCGGTGATGTTTGATAGAATTTCACATTAATACCAAATAAACAAGTTAGATATATTACTCAAAGCATTCATTCAACCAATATTCATGTGAGCGGTTGCTCTCACTGGGTGGCCCCATGAATAACTAAATGCAATCTTAAAATGCTCTGTAAGGTTGTGTAGTCTACAAAAAGGACACACCGATATGATTATGAGCAAGCAGCCTCATACTTATGATAATGACTATAAAGGCTCTCTTAGTTATAAGATCCATACTTCAGGGAATATTGTAATGAAAAGTAGAATGTGAGACAAATGTGACATTTAAAAGATTGTATTTTTTAAATTAAAGGGAATTTAAATTATTGATATCATAAAACCGTTTTCCTCTTGTTATTTAGAAATGCTTTAGCATAAAGTGAGGAAAATGGTTAAACAAATAGGAGACACTGAGATTAAAAAAATCAATAATCTCTTGAGAATGCTAAGGAAAATATAAAATATACTTTAAAAATCTTTCCATTATTTCCCACTAGTTATCAGATTCCCCCCCCGCCCCCACCAAGGTCTAGTGTTCTGTGATGGGAGCCATATTTTTGTTATACACTATGGCTAAGCTTTGAGCCAAAGTGAGATACAAATCCATATAGAAGCCTAAGAAATAATATAGCTAAATTTCATAAGTAAAGCTTAGAAAATGTAGCTCCTTCTGATCTAAAATTACTTAACCCCCAACAGACTCTGAGAACAATGGCATCTCTCATCACATGGCATACTCAAGACAACGAAGTACCCATCCCCCAAAGGTCACAAATCCCAAGTAGTGGAGTGTTGGGATACATTTCCAAGAGTTAATTATATTAGTGAATCAGAGCATATGCCTCAATAACCACGAAATCATTAAATATTGAATTCTCTGTCTAGAAGGAGCACAGAAGGTTAGCGCCATGAACACCAGGTCAGAAAATGTGACAGCTGTCTTCTGAGCATCTAGACACACCTCTGCCCCACTCACAACTCTGATCTATATCCCATGGTATCAGACCACATTGTGGTTAACATGCTGGGTGTCAAGAATCCGTCTGAGAGTTATATGAAGGCTATGAGTCCAACTGAAGTCCTATGGAGGCTTCCCCTTGAAATTCTCATATTCACTACAACTCACACACACATACAACACAGTCAACCCCCTGGATTCTTTTCTTGGATCCCTTAAGGGTAAAGAATCCATGACCATATCAAATGGAAGCAACTTTTCAATAGTAAACTCCAAGTAATAAATACGGCCTAATGTGTCCCAGCCAGGAGTGGGGCATTGTGACGATTAATCTTAAGTGTCATCTTGACGGGATGCCCAGACATTTGGTCACACGTGATTCTGGGTGTGTCTGTGAGAGTGTATGGATAAGATTAACATTTGAATCTGTAGACTGAGTAAAGAAGACCACCTGCCCTAATGTGAGTTGGCTTCATCCAATCCACTGAAGGTCTTAATGGAACAAAAAGGTTGGGTAGGAGGAAATTTCACTCTGTCTTCCAGCTTGAGACATTGGTCTTCAACTGCCTTTGGCTCAGGCTTGGACTGGAACTTCCACCATTGGCTCTCCTGGGTCTCCAGTATGCTCATGTCGAACTTAGAACTTCTCAGCGTCCATAATCAGATATAGATTCTTTATAATAAAACAAAAAATATATATACATATTCTGGAAGACCCTGGCTAATCCTGGTATGTAAAAGAATTCATGTTCACGCCCTGGAATCAGAAAGCTGGAAGGATGACACACCTTAAAATGGTTGTGTATATTTCCTGTTTCTTTGTTCTCCAGTGTTCCTGATGCTGGTGTGCAGTGCAGGCACCCACAGAGAAACACCTTTCCTTATACCATCAGGAAGCCCCCAAATGTCTACTTAAGGCATGGGAAGGGCATCTGTACCCATGCATAATGGTGGTGATTGCAATATTGAAGACACACATTGGTCCCTCACACATACATGCCAATTTTGTCTGAATCATCAAGCAATGGTTTGTGCTTGTTACACTTTACAGCCTTATACTAAAAGAAGTGGCCCTGTTGTACTCCTAACTCCCTGCTAATGGTCTGCTGTGAATCCACAATGATCTGTATATTTATGGCCCTTTTTTGTCTATTTCTAGACTATGAAGTGAGAGCCTGACTCTCAAATCCTACCATATAAACGCATTTTGCTTTCCTTGTATTTGACCACTCAAGTAGGCACAGACCCATGTTCATTCTCAGGTGACTTGGCTCATCATGAAGAAGCATGACTTGAGCATCATGGAATGGCAGGATGGGCAGGGGCTGCACTTCTAGGTGGGGAGTTATTCTGAGCATTCAAGAGGCAGAGCTGACAAATGAGTGCAAAATGTGGCCAAACTTATGATTTTAATAGCTGGATCACCTTCACTTTGTCAGATACTTGTGTGAGATATATATGTGTTGCATATATTTCCATTTAAAATCTGACAACAGGGAACCCTCTTACACTGTTGGTGGGAATGTGAACTGGTGCAGCCACTCTGGAAAACTGTGTGGAGGTTCCTCAAAGAGTTAAAAATAGACCTGCCCTACGACCCAGCAATTGCACTGTTGGGGATATACCCCAAAGATTCAGATGCAATGAAATGCCGGGACACCTGCACCCCGATGTTTCTAGCAGCAATGTCCACAACAGCCAAACTATGGAAGGAGCCTCGGTGTCCATCGAAAGATGAATGGATAAAGAAGATGTGGTTTATGTATACAATGGAATATTCCTCAGCCATTAGAAACGACAAATACCCACCATTTGCTTCAACGTGGATGGAACTGGAGGGTATTATGCTGAGTGCAGTAAGTCAATTGGAGAAGGACAAACATTGTATGTTCTCATTCATTTGGGGAATATAAATAATAGTGAAAGGGAATATAAGGGAAGGGAGAAGAAATGTGTGGGAAATATCAGGAAGGAAGACAGAACATAAAGACTCCTAACTCTGGGAAACGAACTAGGGGTGGTGGAAGGGGAGGAAGGCGGAGGGTGGGGGGGAATGGGTGACGGGCACTGAGGGGGACACTTGACGGGATGAGCACTGGGTGTTTTTCTGTATGTTGGTAAATTGGACACCAATAAAAATTAATTTATTTTTTAAAAAAATAAAAAATAAAAATAAAATCTGACAACAACCGGACAATATTGCAAGAGCAATACTGCAGATAGGGAATGGGGGCTTACAAGGCTTAATATCCTATTCAAAGGCCAGCCAGTGGTCTAGGTAGATGTGGTGCCAACATCCCTACACTATGTCCATCCTCACTTCTGCATGGCTGAAACCTGTGCAGTTAAGATCAGGCTCTTTTTTCCTTGTTATACATTAATATTTTAACTTCACTGAGGATGAAATCTAATATCACTAGCCAACTAACTTCAAATTGTCAGAAGAAAAGTGTTATATATAAATGCCAAATGGGGTGATTTCGTTCAATAAATTTGACTGATTTGTTCTTTTGTCAGATACTGTATCCTTGAGCTTACTTCCACTTTTTGGTACGCATTTTCAGAAAAACATCTGCTAAAACACCAAATTACTTCATTTGTTTTTCTAACTTATTCATGCTAATAATCAACGTTCTTAACAACTACAATTCATAACTAATTTTCAGGTTCATAATTCCTGAGTAATTAATGCTTTCAATGACTTTATTGGAATAAGCATTTGATAATAAGGAAGACTGTCATTTCCTGTGGTCTTCTCTACATCCATTAGCTTCCCATTACCCAGACAAAAGTGTCCATATAGGGGTCATGGTGGCCAGGTTTCTGTCTTTTGCTATTATGGCTACAAATCCAAACAGAATCATGAGTTCAAACCATAGGTTTTTTGCTTTAAAAAAATGTGATCCAAAAGATGACACAACATGAAAATTTAAGTTAATAAAGAAACTGTGAGATACCAAGTGTCATTGCACTAGCATGCCTGATGTTGTATTGTTATTTTTCTTTTTTTTTTTTTGACTGAATATAGTATACTCCATTGATGGTGCATGACAAGGTAGGGCTCCCCAAGCCCCTCCCCTTCTTAAGGATGTCTGAGTTGGAAACTGGAGGTTGGGAGATTCTCAGTGTTTAGGGGGATGAGTTGGGGCAGCTGAGGGCCTCTCTCTTCATTTTGCTCCTGATAGGGCTGGTGATCCAGGGGGCTCTTACTCCTTGGAGGCCATGTGGGCCCTAATGTCCACCACCCAGTTGCTATAGCCAAATTCATTGTCATACCAGGAAATGAGCTTGACAAAGTGGTCACTGAGAGCAGTGCTAGCTCCAGCATTGAAGGTGGAAGAGTGGGAGTTGCAAGAGATAGGCTGGTTCTCTGTAGCCCAGAGGCCCTTGAGGTGGCCTTCCAATACCTGCTTTACCACCTTCTTGATGTCATCATACTTGGCAGGTGGCAGGTCAGATCCATCACTGACACATTGAGGGTGGGGACATGGAAGACCATGCAGTGAGTTTCCCATCCAGCTCAGGGATGACCTTGCCTACACTACATACTTAGTGCCAGTAGGGGTGGGGATGATATTCTGGGCATCCCCTAGGCTGTAATGCCACAGCTTTCCCAGAGGGGCCATTCACAGTCTTCTAGGTAGCAATGATGACATGGGCTATGGCCATGAGTCTCTCTATAATGCCAAAGTTGTTGTAGATGACCTTGGCCAGTGGGGACAAGCAGTTGGTGGTGGCCTTGCTAACAATCTCAAGGGAGTTGCCATACTTCTCATGGTTCATACCCAACACAAACATAGCAGCATCAGCAGAAAGGACAGAGATGATGACCCTCTTGGCCCCACTCTTCAAGTGAGCCCCAGCTTTCTCCATGGTGCTGAAGACCCAAGCAGACACCACAACATCCTCAGCACCTGCATACCCCCATTTGATGTTGGCAGGATCTTGCTCCTGGAAGATAGAGGTAGGCTTTCCATTAATGACAAGTTTCCTGTTCTCAATCTTGACCATGTCATGGAATTTGCTGTGGGTGGAATCAAACTGAAACATGTAGACCACGTAGTTGAGGACAATGAAAGGGTCATTGATGGTTACAATATCCACTTTGCCAGAGCTAAAAGCAGCCCTGGTGACCAGGCACCCAATACAGCCAAATCAATTCATTTCTACCTTCATCATCATGTCTCAGGGACAGGACTGGCACTGCACCAGAAGATTTGGCTGTCTGTTGAATGGAGAGGAGCAGAGAGTCAACTTTATATTGTTCTGAGGCCCTCTTGCCCTTAATGTTTTAATTACAAATAATAAGTATCTACTTGTGAACAAAATCTTGCTTTGAATTGGTTACATATGCATTAATAGTGTCGCTCTGCCAAGACAGAAGACCAGAAGCAGAGCACTTGATAGGTTTCTATATCAGTCCTAAGTTTGGGTTACTGTGGAGATGTTACCCTGATCTCTCAGAAGATTCAGCAGGCTTCATTCTCTCCTTTCATTGAACCATCACTGAGAAATCACTCCTCCCTTTCTGGAGGCTCACACTCCCAGGCAGTGATAGCTTCACAATGTTACCATACGTCCTACCAGAAATCAATCCCTTTGTGAGCAAAGTCTCTAGACAAGAAATGCTTTCTCTGTGACACAATGAGTTTTCTTATTTGTGGCAACATATATAATCATGAAACTAATAACAATATGGAAACAGGTCAATATATGGAATAACAGACTTCAAAGTCCACAGATTTTGAAAAGAGAAATATATGTCCCTTAACTTCTATCATAAAATGACTCAAAAAAGAATTAAAAAGGTCCAACTTTAAGTTCTAGCCTTGATGAAAATTGCTATGTGGGCCTTGGCCAAATCACTTATCTTTTCTGGGTTTCACATTTTATTTGAAAATTTACTTTTCTTTTCTCTTCCCATCCCCTAGGTGTTAGCCTGTTTCCAGGGCTGATTCCTGAACTCTCACTTTCTTGGGAACCTCCTCTAAAGTTATCATTTTAAATACTGTCTTATGTGTATATGTTGCTGATTCCAAAATTGACATCTCCCCCTGCAGTGCCCCCCAGACTTCACATTCACACGATCACCTCTTCACTTGGCATCTTAAAAAGGTCCCCAGTAAGCATCTAAAAGTTTATATAGCCAAAGGAAAACTTTTGGTTCTCATGACTCACAGTGACTTTTCTGAATTTGAACACTGATAAATAGTTGATATTATAAGGAAATTACCGTTTATTTCTTAGGAATGATAACAGAATCGTGGTTCTTTTTAAAAAAGATTCCTTATGATATGCATAATAAATTTAATAATGAATTGATTGAAATAACTGATAAGAATACATGATGTGAGGTCTGGGATTTGCTTGTGTAGGCTAATGGTGGTGGGAGGTAGCAGGAGAAGAATCTAATTAAAGTACGGATGGAACAAGGATCTCGGTGAGCTGATGATTGCTACAGCTGGGTGATGATGTGCTGAGAAGCCAGGGCTAAACTATTAAATTCAGAACATGCAGATCATGACCTGCTATGGGAGGAGGCACAGGCCAAATGGGATGGGCAGGTAGTTCTCTCAGCATCTGAGTTTCCACTTTGGGGAAGTGAAAACTCTGGGTCATCTTGACTGAAGGCATAGTTTCAGTACACCCACATTAAAGGAAGAAAAGTCACAAGATGAATTACTTGTAGGTCTCCCAAGTGGGGGTGGGTGGCAGGGGGGGTGCATTGCAAGCCAGGGGAAGGATGGTTCTCTGTCCCAGGTCATGAGTGAGCAAGAGATAGAGAGCAGGGTGGCAGCACTTGTTACTTACAAGGTGGTTGTGGCTAGAGGTCACTAACTCTTCAGGGGCTTAACTCTGAGTGGTTATTTTAAAAGGTGTCCCAGGAAAAACAAGGTGGGGACTTGGGGTGGGAATCCTACACTCAGATCTCTCTGTAAGTGTCCAGACTCAGATGTGAGCAGGACCACCATACTGTGAAATGCCTAGGCACCAACTTGGAAGAGTTGTCTTATCACAGAGAACTATGTGGGTTTTCATATTATTGTCCTTCTAATTTGGGGTTATATTTTAAATTTTCCCTAATAAAAATCTTAAAAGAAACTATATCTTCACCATCTGAATAAAAACCATCACCAAAAACTCAGCTGCTGTGAACAAAAGTCTTTGAATCATCTCTGCTTTATCCTTTTTTTCTCCCCTTGTATCTCTTACATTTGCCAAGGACCTGGGTTTTGGAGTGTTTTTGGCATGTGTGTGAAATAGCAGAAAGGTTGAAGCATCAAGCATAAGGGATGTAAGAAGTGGAATCAAAGAGATGTCTTGGTGTTTTTTTAATATAGGACCTTAATGATCATGGTAAGAATTTGTATTTTATTGCTATTTTATGTTGCATGTGATGCAAAATCTTTGGACAATTTTGTTCAGAGGAGAGTGATCGATTTTACTTTTGACAAATGTCATCATGGATGGTATGTGAAGAATAGACATTAAGGGGTCAAGAGCGGAAGAGGGAAACCAATTAGATGCTATTTCAGTAAGTCAAGGAAATGATGGTGGCTCAAAATAGTGATCTCTACCGAGGTGTGTGTGTGTGGGGGGGGTGGTTAGGATATAATTTTAAGGTTAGGATATAATTTTAAGGTGATTTTCTAATGGATGAATAAATGTAAGGTGACACTATTAGATTAAGAAATCTCTAAATTGTCCTTCAGCTTCACAGTCCTACAAAATGTAGATATTGTGGCATGTTCCATTAATTCTATGACTTCTGGGAGTCACCTCCTTGCAATGCATGCACACAGCAGAAACAGCAAGCACTTAAGGTCAGAGAACAGGGGTTTGAGTTGGAGTGGGTAGTTCCCATCTACCCTGCAGGGCGACAGAGAGAAATAAGACTCCTGAATACTGCATACTATACAGGGACTCAGGACAAGTATTTCTTTCCTCTTGAAGTTACTTGCCTTCTGCAGGGGCATTCTTTACTCTGTCTTACCCAGCCATAGGATGTTCACCTTCCCTTCTTTTTTTTTTTTTTAAGAGTTTTACATTTATTTACTCAAGAGAGAGTGCACACATGAGAAAGAGGGAGAGAGAGAGCAAAGAGGGAGAGGGAGAAGCAGACTCCCCACTGAGCAGGGAGCCTGATGCAGGGCTTGATCTCAGGACCCTGGGATCATGACCTGAGCTGAAGGCAGACACTTAACTGACTGAGCCACCCAGGTGCCATTGGGATGTTCACCTTCCTTGTATGTTCTTGGGCTCCACACTCAAGATTTTCACCACCATGTACTTTCTCCTTGCTCTTTTTAGCTTGCATATTTGTATTTATTGGAGCTGGGCTGAAAAATCACTTTGCAGAGAGGTGATCCTTAACTGGGGGCTAAAATGAAAGTATTCTTAGTATCAGGTCTTTGTTACCTAATTCATCATACATAGAGCAAATTCATGCATGAAGTATCAGCCTTGCATTGGTTTTTTAATAAAACTATTCTAAATTCAGAATTAATAGCATAGATAAAGTTTTCATTTCCACATATGTAACTACTCTATATCTCTTTGTATTTGCCTCCCCATCTTCCTTTTTTATAAGCATTAATTGGTAGTTTACATTCTCGTGTACATGTAGATAAGGAAAGAGGGACAGAAAAAATTGAGTTAAGGGGCACCGATGTGGCTCAATTGGATAAGCATCTGACTCTTGATTTCAACTCAGGTCATGATCTCAAGGTCCTGAGATCAAGCCCCATGTCAGGCTCTGCACTCAGTGGAAAGTCTGCTTGTCCTTCTCACTCTGCTCCTCCTTGCTCTCTTTCTCTCTCTAAAATAAATAAATAAAATCTTTTAAAAAATTTAAGTTAGGATTTTTACAAAATCTTAACTGTTTTATCAGTACCTTCATTTGATTAATATTGGATACATTTAATTTGGTGGGGAGATATCCAGTTTTACATGATAGTAGCACCAAAGAATTTTAATTGTAAGTTCAATCTTTAAAAAAAAAACCTGATTATGTCATTCAATAGATATTTAGTTAGAATTTTCACTAGATAATAATTCCTTAATAAGTTGAATGTCAGAGAACTTTTAGAAATTATGCAAATTAGGTGGCTGACTTCCACTCATGCATGACACCTTGTTTGAATCTCAAAAGCTGGTGTGGAACAACATGACAAACAGATGTTTAGACAGTGTGCTAATAAAACCCATGACACTAAAGATAAAGAATTTCATTTCTGTGCATTGCTATGATCCATCTGTGGTACGTATAGTGGCAAGTAGAGGAGAGAAATCCCACAACAGGGGAGGTCCTTGGGCATCCTGCTGAAGCTTAATCATTAATCCACACACAGTGGATTGTTGTCTGCTCCTGCTATATCCATTCTCTAGTTTCCAGTTATAGCGAAGTATTCTAATTTTATCCACCTGTTGCAATTATTTTTAATTAAAAAATATTTTATGTATTTATTCAGGAGAGACACAGAGAGAGAGAGAGGCAGAGACACAGACAGAGAGAGAAGCAGGTCCCTGTGGGAAGCCCCATGTGGAACTTGATCCCTGGACCCCGGGATCACTACCTGAGCAGAAGGCTGAGCCACCCAGGTGCCCCAATTATTTTTAATTTTTATTGCTTACCAAAAATGTCCTCATTCTAAAGCTAGCTGATTTATTCATCCTAAGCACTGAAAGTTGGACATTGGTGAACCACTCCCAGTGACTTTCATGTAGAACCATGGTCTTGCCAAGGCTTTCACAATACTCTGGACATATTTCCATGAAAGCATTTGTGATATTCTGTTATAATCATGTTGTACTCCATCTCTCTTCCCTTCTTCAATCCCTTTGGCCTAAACATTGGTCATGAAGTCCTATGGCCTGGAGCTGGCACCTTGTAGGCATTCTGTCCATCCCTCAGAAACTACTGGTCCTGCATTTGGTCAGTACTCAGGAAATATTTTATTATTAAACAAATGGGTAAATAAGAAAATTCATTAATTATTACATTTGGATAGAAAGTTGGCAAAACTAAACACTACAGCACTTATAGAAAGTGAGGATCAGCCCTTGGTAAATGTGTGGATTATGGGAGTCCATCTTTGCCATCCCCATGGTGCCTTCCTTCCAGGTGGTGCCATTGGCTGGCCATACTTCCATTCCTCCCCAGGCCATTCTCTCCATTTTAACAGAGAGACTGACTGTGATAATAAATAGTCGTCAAAGGATAATGGCTCAGCACCACAGCATCTTATTTCTCAATCAGAAAAATAGTGTAAGATGGGTAATCCCAGTCATCAGGCATCTTTCTTGCCTGTATTCATTCAGGATCTGGGCTCCTTCCTTCTGCGGCTCCTCGAGAGAGAGTGGGAGGGAAGTGGGAGTGAAGATGGAGTGTCTGCTTCTAGAAACCCCTGGTTCTGCAATACTACACATGACTTGTGCTCACATTCTACTGGAGAATTAGTGACATGGCCACACCTTATGCTGAGAGGCTGGGAAGCATAGAACCGCCCAGCTACAACACCCACCTATGAATGAACAGCATGAACTGCCCCACTATGCACACTTGCCACCAAGGAAGAAGTAACCAGAGCTCGCTGTTCTTCCTAGCTAGTGGTGGTCTCATTTTTATCTGAAATCAGAACACACAGTTAAAATGGAATTAGATTCATTACTAAACAGAAGGGGTGGAGATAGAACTGTCAGAAAACCTTCTGAACTTATGGAGGCCAGGCAGCTGACGTCCAGTTGTGTACCAAATCACCTTGGTTGAAATATAACATTCTCAAAACTGTGTCTGAAGCATTTGAAACATATCCCCAGTGCAAGTTTGAGCATAAGAGACCAAACATACTAATAAAACCTAACATCATCCCCATCTCAGTAACTCCCTATGGTCGAATTGCTTTAATTTCCTACATGAATGACTAGTCTACCCACAATATGATATTAAAGCTTAGACTATTAACACAGACAGTTCAAATACCAAAGATAATGCCTCTTTCATTAAAGTTGTGGCCTCAATTCTAATGAGCATGTGATTCTCTGAGATTCGAGCATTGCAAGCACCGGTGGCCCCCAGGGAGCGCTGTCGCCCAGCCCCATGTGCAAACATTCCAGGGCAAGCAATCAAAGCATTGTGGTCTATGTTACACAAAAGGTGACAGAGTAATGGCCTCATGGTGAAATATTCAGCTTTGAAGCTAATAACAAACAGTACACATTTTATTTGCCTTTTGCATTTTTCATTTACTTTCACTTGTTGATGTGAAAAACCTCAAATGTGATGATTTAATAGAAATGGAAATTTTTAAAACACTGAGCTTCCACAATTTGAATTTAGTATCTGCATGTTATGAAACTCTGTGATTAAATGCATTAAAAAGTCAGGCACACTGTGAATTTGAATGGGCATCAGAGCTTTCCCTGATTTTTGTAGGAATAGCTACAAGTTCTGGAGACAAAGCCAATAGAAAGACAGATATTTATCACATAACAGAACCTATGCAACATGTTCCCCTGGAGAAATTTTAAAATACTCTTAAATATTTGCAAAATGTCCTGAACTTCATAACTGAATGTCAGTTTAATTACATTCACAAATAAAATGGAATCTAATTATGCAATGTTTTTGCTCCAAATAGTCTGTGAGAAGAACAATTTTGTTGGTATGCAAATAATATAGAATCTCATGTGGATATTGGAGGTTTCCCTTGTCTTATATCAGGAGTTAAAACATATCTATGCACCAGAATTATATGGGGAATTTCTTTTTTTTTTTAAGATTTATTTATTTATTTTAAGATTTTATTTATTTATTTGCTTGACAGAGAGAGAGAGAGAGAGCACAAGCAGGGGGAGAGGCAGGCAGAGGAAGAGGTACAAACAGATTCCTCACAGAGCACGGATCTCATTGTGGGGCTTGATCCCAGGACCCTAAGCTCATGACCTGAGCCAAAGGCAGACACTTTACTGACTGAGCCACCCAGGTGTCCCAAAGATTGATTGATTTACATTAGAGCAAGTGAGTGAGTGGGAGGAAGGGCAGAAGGAGAGAATCTCACTCAGACTCCCTGCCGAGCATGGAGCCTGACACAGGGCTCGATCTCACAACCCTGAGATCACCACCTGAGCTAAAACCAAGAGCTCAATGACCAACCAACTGAGCTACCCAAGGGCCCCTAATATGGGGAATTTCTAAAACTGTAGAGCCTGGGTCCCATGTCCAGAGTTTCTCATTCAATGTGGTTTTTGTGGAGCTCAAGAATTTGCATTTTACTTAACCAACACATCGGGCAGTTGGGATGTTGCTAGGTCATGGGCTTGTGTTTCACTGATAAGGGTTTTGGGTTTTGAAAGATTTAGAACAATGCTCCTCAAACCTTCTCATGGGTGCAAATCACCTGCTTTGAAGGACTGTTACAAACCCACATGAAAACGCACAGGACTTTGCACATTGCCAGCCTTAGCCAACACTAGATGAGATTGCCTTCACTAAATGCTGATGAAGAGCTAGAATAAAAGGGAAACTGTTCAACTACTGGAATAAAATGGAAAGAAAACTGGCTGCTAATGTACAGGGAAGGACGCACTGATTAAAAGTCTGTGGTGCTGTATACCAAATGCTTCATACTTCTGGGGCATGCCCATCATAATTGTGAAAGACAAATGACAAACAGGTCATCCCACTCCCCGTCCTTACTCCTTTCCAGTGTGTTCTCCACAATCAGGTCAGAGTCTTCTAGCAAGCTAGTCTGTGTGTGTCATGCCTCTGGTCACGCCCCCCCCCCCTCACCCTGAGGGTAAAAGTAAAATCCTCACCAGGGTCTGTTCATGCCACTGTCTGCCTGGGACTCTCTTTCTCCAACACACATCCCACAGCCACTAATCACCATCCCCTGAATTGGACACCACATCCTGTAGGAAGCCTTCCTTCAACCCATTTCCCCAAGCCACATTTTCATACTTTGTCCCAATTTCTCGTTTTTCCCCCTGTATTCTGCAAATCTGTAAAGACAATGAAAGCTAACATTTCATCGTCTTGATCACTGTTCAATCCCCAACAGCCACACCATGCCTGGTATACAGCTGCTGTGTAATAAATATTCCTTCTATCAATGACAGATTGATACATAAGATGTAGTATAAGTGGAATATTACTCAGCCATAAAAAGAATTTAATGTTGTCTATTGGGACAACACGGCTGGTCTTTGAGGACATTATGCTAAATGAAGTAGGTTAGAGAAAAACAAATTCTGTATGATCTCATTTACATGTGGAATCTAAAACAAAAAAAAAAACCAAGCTCACAGATAAAGAGAACATAGCAGTGGTTGCCCTATAAACTTCTAGTAATAAAATAGTCAAGGGGATGTGATGTACAGCATGGTGACTATAATTAATAATAATGTATTGCCTATTTGGAAGTTGTTCAAAGAATAAACCTTAAAAGTTCACATCATGAAAAAAGAAACTCTGTAACTCTGTGTAGTGACTAGACTTCCTGTTGTGGTCCTTTTACAATGTATACAAATAACAAATCTTTATGTTGTACACATGAAACTAAAATCAGGTTTATGCCAATTATATTTCAATTTCTAAATAAATAAATATATATACATTTGTTGAGGGATATATACTGTTTACCTCTAATTAACTTTTGTGGGAAAAAAAAAACCTTTCTTTAAATTCTTTCTGTGATGTATACTAAAGCCACTTCCTTTGTGTATTTTCTGCAAATGATAATATGGCATGATTGATACATTTATACCTCAACTTCTACAATTTATATAAGCCATACAGATTTCAGTTATCTTTCCTCTCTGAGTTCCTTTTTCCTTGCAAATGAGAACTGTTTGGGGCACCTGGGTGGCTCGGTGGTTGAGCATCTGCCTTCCGCTCAGGTTGTGATCCTGGGGTCCTGGGATCGAGTTCCGTGTAGGGCTCCCCACAGGGAGCCTGCTTCTTCCTCTGCCTATGTCTCTGCCTCTCTTTCTGTGTCTCTCATGAATAAATAAACGAAATCTTAAAAAAAAAGAAAACCAAACATATGAGAACTGATTAATGCATGGAAATGTAACAGACAAGCAGCAAATCTACTCCTTACAGTTACTGTATATGTATCAGCTTGGAGAAAGCAAAGCAACAAAACATATGGTGCACTGGATACAGGTACAGGTGTTATGAGAAACAATTTTTTATCACATGACATGGTAGAAATAGAAGTTGAACTGTAACTTGGACTTCCCTGGGCTAGACCAATCCCGAGAGAACAACAGAAATGGGCAAAGCAAATACTGCTCCTTTGTGCCCAGAGGCCTTCCCTGCCCATAGAAAACAAGCTAAGACGGCAGGTGGATTGTTGGTCTCAGGAATTTCTGAGGGCCAGTCTCTGCTCAGCTGTGACCAGCCTGCAGCCTGCCAGCAGTGGTCCTGGGGCTGCTGCCGCCCCCCTGCCAGCCTGACTCTCCCACCAGCCTGTGACCTCGCTCTGCGTTACCGTGTCCTTATCACCTGGAGAGGCCTATTGGTTTGTCAGTCACCAAATATTTGTTGAGACGCGTGCCAGTCACCAGGCTGGCTGCTGGGACAGTCTGGTGAGGGAAGTAAGCCTGCAGCCTGAACCCACGGAACCTTGGAGGGTAGCAGAGAACATGCTCTTCTCACTGGGGGCCAGGAGCGCTCCTCAGGTGTACTACGCAAGTGGCCCTAGTTCTTCCCTCTCTAGTGCCTCTTCTCATAAAGAGGTTTTTAAAAAAATATTATTTATTTATTTATTAATGAGAGACACAGAGGCAGAGACACAGGCAGAGGGAGAAGCAGGCTCCATGCAGGGAGACCGATGTGGGACTCAATCCCAGGACCTGGGGTCATGACCTGAGCTGAAGGAAGATGCACAACAACTGAGCCACCCAGGTGCCCCCCCCCCCCCCCCCCATGAAAAGCTTTGATTGGGCTGGGGCTGGGTGACCTCTCAGTGTACTGGCCAGAAGCATCCCCCCAGAGCTGCAGACCAAGCTAGGCTCCAGGGTTCACTCAGCTCTCTCCTGCTTCCCTTAGGTTGCTGTTACTGCCCCCCAGGAATCTGTTTGAGACTCTTCTGTTCAAAAGATTTCACTCTGGGACCTTGCTGTTATTTCTCATGGGTCTCATCTTTTCTCACTGAGCACCAAAAACATCAAACACTCACAAAAAAGAAAATGCAGAAGTTCTCCATTAAAATGTAAGATGCTACGTAGGTATGAACATGCAGCCATTCTTCTGAGTCAGTTTTAAAAGACTGGACATAGGACTTCAACAGAGAAAACTAACCTACAGCAGGGCTTCTAAGAATTCTCCACCTGGGGGCATCCAGGTGGCTCAGTGGGTGAAGCAGCTGCCTGGGCTCAGGGCATGATCTTAGGGTCCTGGGATAGACCCTGCTTCTCCCTCCCTCACTGCCCCTCCCCTTGCTCCTTCTCTCTCTCTTGCTCACCCTCTCTCTCTCTCTCAAATAAATAAAAGCTTTTAAAAAAATAACTCTCCACCTGGCAATTCTGACCTCACCTCCAAGTCTGAAATTGAATAGGCAGAAACACTCAAAGTTGCAATACTCTTGTTTCCAAAGGGGGAAAAAAAAAACCAAAACATCTGGCAAGCAGGAGTATTCATTCCTACTTCTTCTGGTATTTGGGGGAAAAATCAACAAAATAAAGAAAAGTTGCTCCTTTTGTCCAGTCATCTCCCGATGAATGTACAATAACTCAATAAACCAGAAGGTGGGGCCTATGCAACAGACAAATGGCTAACTTAGGTAGGTTAACAAGTACCAGATAAATGGTATTCTGTGGCCAGAGTCGTGGGTGAAATGCAGTGTGGTGAGAGAATCTGAAATATTAAAAAAATGACAATCAGTCTAGAGAATGCACAAGTTGGGAACCGGCTGAATGATAAAGCTGTTTCTGAAGTGGAAGGTCTGTAACAGGCAATGCGTAGAGATCTAATTTTTCAGTGTCATTGACTCAGGACAGTATCCAGGCAATAAGTGATCCAGGAACCAGATAACATGTCGTGGAATCAGAGTAAGTTTGGAAGAAAAGAAACAGAAATATTTAGTCTGCACACAAAGGTGAGAAAAATATGGAAAAAGACAAAACAAAACAAAATCTTGTTCTCAAAAACAAAACAAAACAAAACAAAACCCAAACCAAAAACACCACCCTGATCTAGAAGAGGAATCAGCTGGCCTGCCGGTGGTGACACAGGCACACTAGCCAGGTGAGCTGAAGCCTCCAACCCCACTAACCTGCTTATCTCAGGAAACCGCACCTGCCCACACATGCCTTCTCAGTATGGTGAAGCCAGTGGGCATATTTTTAAACTGCTGCTACTGTGTGCCCTGAGACTGGGAAGAATATGATTGAACAAGGCTAACATTTAATATTCTTGGTCACTTACTCCTGACTGGGCACATTTCTCAGCTCTTTATTTGTCCTTTATTTCTTCTTTCCCAGCAGCTCTCTGAGGCCAATTCCAGGATAAGAAAGTTGAGACAGACAGAGGCTAAGTCTTTTCCCCAGAGTAACAAGGGGGACTTCCATCCTACACGTCCTGAATCCAGAACCACAAATTAGAACCATTTCTTTGTACTTCTTTTTCAAAATCCTTCCCTGACCTCCAAGACTGAATTTGATGTCTTTCCCATGGGCTCCCTTTCATCCTGGGTCACTCCATACTCCTTGGATGTCATGGCCTGGTCCTGACATTTGATTGAACCAAACTAAAGCAAGCACACTGTCTTATTGCTGTATCACCAGAGCCCACCCTCGAAGAGGCCTTAATTTATATCTCCTGAATTAATAAAAAAACAAACATATAAACCAATTAATATTAAAACAGAAAGGCCAGGGGCACATGGGTGGCTCAGTTGGTGAAGCATCTGCCTTGGGCTCAGATCATGATCTCAGGGTCCTGGGATGGAGCCCGGCATCTGGCTCCCTGCTCAGTGGAGAGTCAGCTTCTCCCTCTCCCTCTGCTCCTCCTCCCACTCATGCTCTCTCTCTTTCTCTCTCTCCCCCAAATAAATAAATAAAATCAAGAAAGAAAGAAAGAAAGAAAGAGAAGAAGAAAAGAAAGAGAAAAGAAAGAAAGAAAGAAAAAAGAAAGAAAGAAAGAAAGAAAGAAAGAAAGAAAGAAAGAAAGAAAGAAAGAAAGAAAGAAAGAAAAAGAAAGAAAAGAAAGAGACCAAAACCAAACAAAAAACAAACAAGGCCAACAGAGGAAAATTCACTCCTGACCAGTAGGTGGCAGCAGTGGACCAATGTCAAGAAAATGCCCTGGGCGACCTGACCAGGTCCTCTTGAGCTGGGTATGCAAATGGGTTACCAGTTTTGCCAGAAGAAGTCACCTTATCGTATTAATAAATTGAGTTACTCTTCTCTAGATGCCTTCCAGATTTGCTGCATCTTCTCCCAGCACCATAAAATCAGAACGGTTTTTAATTACTCCATTTGTAATACTATTTCTGTTGGATCTGTTTCTTCACTAGCCTATCCTATAAAATATTTATTTTCAAAGAACTGATAAGAGGGTTTATATGTTTTATTCATATAATTAAGGCATAGCTTTTTTTTAAGGCATAGCTTAAGTATATATATGATACATGGCCCAATTTTAAAGTATATTTTCCTATTCTTGAATATTTGTGGTTTGAAGAAATTCTGCCTTTAAAAATAGCAACGAGATGTTAGAAGAAAAGAGTAACCCAGACCTAGAATCCATTGCCATTGAGGAAGAGCAGAGTAGATGTGAACAATTTTGCCTTTAGATTTAACCATAGTGCAAACATTCCAGAGAAAGGGGTGCTCTGCAATAAAATTAAGAATGTTCCTCCCACAATTAATTGCATAAATTCCCATTCCTTCTGGGGCACCTGGGTGGCTCAGTGGTTGAGCATCTGCCTTCAGCTCAGGTGATGATCCCAGGGTCCTGGGATCGAGTCCCACATCGGGCTCCCCACAGGAAGCCTGCTTCTCCCTCTGCCTATGTCTCTGCTTCTCTCTCATGAATAAATAAACAAAATCTTTAAAATATATAAAAATAAATTCCCATTCCTTCTAATAAAACTATTTAGACTAGTGCTTGCTTCTCAGTGTTTAGTTTAAGAGATTTACATGCAAATCACCCAGGTAATGGCTGTTAAAGCTCCCCGTTTAACAGCTAAAGCTTTTAAAATGCAGCTTCTGATGGTGGGGCAGGTCCAGAAACCCCACATTTCCAGAAAGCTCCCAGGTGAGGCTGGTGGCTCTACACTCTGGACCACAATTTTGGCAGGATCTGGAGTACAATTATTTCCACAATTTTAAAAGCAACAATGACCTGTGCCTGTACTCATTAATAGGTACACGATGGCCTCTGATCAAATTTTCCAGGCATGAGTATTTCTTAATTATGTTTCAACTTATCTTAATATACTTAGCTAAGTTATTATATTATGTATTAAAATACAATCATTTCCTGAAATTAATGTTGTAGCAGTTCCTAAATTTAAATCAAAGTGTAATATAGTTATCTCTCAGACAAACTCTCTCAGAACTTGGTGCCTTTAGATAGCAGTAATATCACTCTATTCCATGGTTTCATGGGCTGGGAGTTCAGACTGGTACTGCCTGAGGTCAGCAGTGGTCTGCACTCATGTGTCTGTAGGACTGAGTTCAGCTGAGTTCAGCTCTCCCATTCCTGGGTTTCAGGGTCCCTCTAGGTGGTCTCTTCAGCAGGGCAACTGCACATCTTACAGGCTGGTTCAGGACTCAGGAATCAGGGTAGAAGCTGCCAGCCTGCCTAAAAGAGAGCCATGGAACTAGTGTGGCATCACTTCCACCATATTCTCTTAGTCCAGACTATGAAGGGCCAGCCCAGGTTCCAAGGAAGGAGAAAGAGCCCCTTCTTTGCCACAGGAAGTGTCAAGGAATATGCATCCATCTTGAGTCTCCCGTAGAGAGTTAATATCGGTGAGTAGGGGCGCCTGGGTGGCTCAGTCAAGCATCCAACTCTTAATTTCAGCTCAGATCATGATTTCAGTGTCTTGGGATCCAGCCAGCATCCAGCTTCCTGCTCATCATGAGTCTGCTTGACCCTTTCTCTCTGCTCCTCCCCCTGCTTGTGTGCTCTCTCTCTCTCAAATAAATAAATAAATAAATAAATAAATAAATAAAATCTTTAAAAATTTTTCAGCAAGCAAAACAACATCATGGAATCAGGGCATGTCTGTATATTTGCATGGAGGGGTAGGAAGGACTGGAATATTTACATCGACTTCTTTCCTCTGTAAAATTGGTTACATTTCAACTTGACTTTCTTTGCATCTCTCTTCATTTCACTTTGAAACCCACTATAGAGATGTAAAGGTGGGTGGAAATTGAGATGGACACGTTCATGCTTCAGCAAGGCTTCACTGTGAACACATTGTTCTCTTCCTCATTCTTGACACCTCCCTCTCTCCTTCACTTGTTTTTCTGTACAATCATTTGTTGTACGAACCCAGTATCCATACTTAGTAGTAAGACTGGGATGCTGGCAGCAGCCATGGTCATGAGACCATCTTGAAGAGGTGGGGAACGCGGCTGGCAGCACTATTGAAACTGCCCAGGTCCTGCATTTTCCTATAAAACCTTCAGCCTCTTACCCCAGGTGGGCAGTTTGGAAGGCATCAGCCCGCCGCAGCCTCCTCTGCCTTGCAAGGTCATAAAACTGTCCTTCCTGTTCCTCTTTATCCCCAAGTTCTGGCTCTGCGTTATGTTTTGGCTTGGGATCACAAAGGTCGGTTTTCGACAACAACTGGTCTATTGCATTCATGAGATGGAACGCCTTTAGTTTTGTTTTTTTTTTTTAAGATTTTGTTTATTTATTCATAGAGACACACGCAGAAAGAGAGGCAGAGACACAGGCAGAGGGAGAAGCAGGCTCCATGCAGTGGCCCCGATGTGGGACTCGATCCCGGGACTCCAGGATCACGCCCTGGGCTGCAGGCGGCGCTAAACCGCTGCGCCACGAGGGCTGCCCCACCTTTAGGTTTGTACATATGTTTGTTAGTATCAAGAAATGCATACCTTCTCTCTAGGTCTCAATATTCTTATTGTTAAATTAAGAGTAAGAACTTAAATAATTGCTAAGCCTCCATAGAACCCTATGATTATAGCATATTAATCTATTTAGTCACCTCATGTGTAATATTTATAGTATTAAAAATATTTAGTATAGTCAGTGTTTCAGAAACACACCAATCCAAAACCAAAAAACATATATACATATATATAAATAATTGTACCTATATATATTTACCTATTTACACCCTAACTGCCTCGTCTTTACTTCCCGTAAATGCTTCAAGAGCTTCTGCATAATTTACTGCTTATTTAAAGATTTACTACTTTAATTATAGACATCCTCTCTCTTTGAAAATTCTTCAGATGTTTAGGGAAATCTTAAAGCTCATTCGAACCCATATAATTTATTTATATAACATAATTTAAAAGCTTAATCAAAACATTCCTGAGTCCAAATTATTATTGGCTACTTTAAATCTTTTGACCTTTTTCTACTTCCTATAAAACACTTTCAAGCAGCTATAATTTTCAAAGAGTTAGAGCAGGGAAAAAAATCCACCCATTTATTACCTCTAGATAGCTCTAAAGATGAGAGATTGTGAATCTTGAGATTGGCACTCAGACCTAGAAGAAGGAGGGAAAAGGTTATCATAAAAATGTCATGGGACTTTCTAGATATTTCTTTAAAAGTGCTGGTACATGTTGGTTTTTTCAGGGAGTTAATTTTTTTTTTTTGTTTTTGTTTTGTAATACAAGCCTCTAAGAGAAGAGGGCTCTGTCAGGAGACAAGTACATCCTCAAGTACCTTAGGGTCGGGTGAGGAGAGATGCCAGGTGAGAATAAAATACAAAGCAAGACATGACAGGCAGGCAGAATGAAGGGAGAGAAAAATTGGGGTTTGTAGATTTGGGACAAATGCTTACAAAAAGCAGGTATTTGCAGCTCCAACCTAGATTTTCACACAGTACATCTGCCCAGAGTAAATGCCCTAAATCTAAAATGGAAACATACATAAAATAGTTCTTAAATAGACATGGTTTTATCCCCCCAAATGAATAGTACCTGTATGGGCTGAATTGTGACTCACCTTCAAAATTCCTATTTTGAAGTCCTAACCTCCAGGACCTGAGAATGTGACTATATTTGAGACAGGATCTTTAAAAAGGTGATTTAGGTAAAATGAGGCTGTCAGAGCAGGCCCGAATCCAATATGACTTATGTCCTTATAGGAAGAGGAACTTTGCACAGAGAGGATGCCAGGGATGGTGTACTGAGGAAAGACCATGCAAGGACATCGCATCCGCCAGCCATGGAGAGAGGCTTCAGGAGAAACCAAACTCGTCCACACCTTGATGTTGGGCTCCTAGGCTCTAGAACTGTGAGAGAATAACTTTCTGTTGCTTAAGCCATCAAGTTTGGGGGATTTTGTGATAGCAGCCCTGGAAAGCCAATAGAGTGCCTTCGTATGATGCAAAGAGCACGAGTCTGAATCTCAGTTTCTCCATCAACTAACAATGTTCTCTAAGGCATTTTTTTGAATAAACATTTTTATTTTAGGATAGTTTTAGATTTATGAAACGATGCAAAGATAGCTCAGAGGGTTTCTCCAAAGCCCACAACCCAGTTTCCCATACTGTTAACATCTTACGTAAGTATAGCACATTTGTCACACTTAATGAATGAGTCAATGTTGATGCATTATTATCAACTAAAGTCTACAGTTTATTTGAATTTACCAAATATGCTTTTTCTGCTCCAGGGTCCCATCCAGGGCATATGACATTTAGTTACCACATCCCTTTAGGCTCCTCTGACTCTGAGTTTCTCAGACTTCTTTGTTTTTGTTGACCTGGACAGCTTTTGGGACTACCAGCTGCTATTTTGCTGAACATTTTGGAGATGTTCCTTATGTTTTTCTTGGATTAGATTTGGGTCATGGGATTTGGGGAGCAAGAGCAGAGAAGTAAAATGCTATTCTCATCACATCGTATCCAGGGTACCTGCTCTCAACACAGCTTCTCACTGATGATCGTGCTCTTCCTCACCTGACTGAGGCATTGTCTGCCAGGTTTCTCTACCATAACATTACTCTTTTCCTCTGCTCACACAGTAAGGCAAGATTTCACCCTGACCCTCCATTTCTTCCTGTGGTAGAACATAAACAAAACTACTTCAAATCTATGAAATGATGTTTTCATTCTACTTGAGGACCTGGGCTGCACCTATTCACATTAAGTCACCCATGAGCAGGACAGGGAAAGTTGCTACTCACACATATACCCCTCCCCAACTCCAAAGCTGACATGCATCCTCCAAAATTCTCTCTTCCAGCCCATTCTCCAAGAGCCTCCAGCCTTCAATTTCAGGTTCCATTGCCTTCAATATCTCTCTTCACTTTCTTAGTCAAAGAAACGTTGAATCATGACACCAATCACTTAACACAGTCTTTAAGGGTACAAAGCCTACTTTGGCTTTAACAAGTTTTGCCAGTATTCTTGTTGCTTTATGGAAGAGAGGACTTTTGAAGCACGTTACTCTGCCTTTCCTAATGATATCACTTGATGTCATGCCTAATTCTGTATTACGTTCTTAAGGGGGGCATGGCTGGCTTAGTTGAAAAAGCATGTGACTCTATCTTGGGGTTGTGAATTTAAGCCACACATTGGGTGTAGAGATTGCTTGGATAAATAAACTTTAAAAAAATCTTCTTATAGAAGAGCTGGAAAATTCTATAAGCTTTAGGCCCCCACAAAAATGTATCTGTCCCTGGTGCCAAGCAGCTGTTTTAAGTCCTTTACAGTTATTAATCTAATCTTCACCACAATCCCTTGAGAGAAGCCTGTTATCATCACAATTCTACCTAGAAATGGAGTTCAGCTCAAAGCTAGCAGAATTAGCAGCCCAGAGTCATCCTGCCGGCAATACTAGACTCAGAGTCCAGCATGCAACCACTGCACTGACACAACTTAAAACTGGTAGCAGGTGCTTCCTGCCATCAACAATTCTCAGGCCCTACTCCAATCATAAACCATCTATTTTCTATGATTAGTTTTTGAATATGTTCTAAAGTTAACTTCAGTACCTCTCTATGCCAATTCCTTGTTAGCCAAGATATATCTGTATTATATAGATAGATAGATAGATAGATAGATAGATAGATAGATAGATATAGATATATCTGCCTTTGAAATTAGACATCATTGCTCCACCAGGGGGTTAGTTTTTATTTTTCTACATCTGTACTAAAAAGTGTCAATTCCATAAATTACTCATCAGCAATCCTACAAAATATTGTTTATTTATTTGCCAAGTCTGCAGCACTATAACAGTCTATTTCTTGTTTTATTTATTTTTATTTTCTATTTATTTTACATGACTTGGATAAAGTATAAGTATAAAAGTAAAATAGTACAATAATATCTGATCAGCTAACCAGTAGGTATTTGCTATGGACCTCTATGAATTATAACTGAAGTGGGAAAAATCCCCTGAAAATGTTGGTAAGATTTTGCAATTCCCTGAATGACCTACTAAACACTACTATAACTATAGTAAAACAGAGAGAAGTATGAGTTTGTTCGGTTTGGGCTAAAAACACAGTAGGATTTCAGAGAGGGAGGGGTTAGAGGAGGCTGCAGGACAGGTGTAGGTGGGAATGGCCCACGCAAATAAGGTGAACATTCAGAGACAGAGAGGGGGGCCAGTGGTGCTCCGAGATCTCTGTGAACCCAGGTGAGGCTATAAATAACAATAAGGCATATATCTTTCCTGTCTTCTTTGTAGAAATCATTTATTAAAGACTGATGGGCCAGTGGGAAGCCTGCTGATTAGAACAAAGGCTTCAAAAAAAAAAAAAAAAGAACAAAGGTTTCATGTTGAGAAATGCAAGCATAATGAGTGATGAAGCAGTGGCGGTGGTGAAAGCTGATGGACATACTGATGAGCCCAGGGACATCTGTGACCAGGAAGTAACGTCCTATGGTTTCTCAGGACCAGACCATTATATTTTCTACTTGCTCTTTCTCTCCTTTTATTTGTGGTCCTTCTATATGCACTACTTGTGAGTTGATGTTTTATTCACATAGAAGTGCTAAACCATATCCAGTCCTTAAGCTCATCCTAAAAGTTCCCAAGACAGGCCTGAAGAAATCTAGAGTCCTGTGATTCTCTTATACTATGTTTCTTTTTTAAAATTTTATTTATTTACTTAGAGAGAGGGAGAGAGAGCATATGAGCAGGGGGGGGGGGGAGCAGAGGGAGAGAGAGAGAGAGAGAGTGTCAAGCAGACCGCATGCTAAGCATGAAGCCCATTGTGGGGCTCTAACTCACCACCCTGAGATCATGACCTGAGCTGAAACCAAGCGTCAGTCGCCTAACCGACTGTGCCACCCAGGTGTCTATAATGGCCTATGATACACATTCCTAGCTTCCTGATTTATGGTTCCTGTCATTGGCAGGAGCCTGGTGAATTTCTATTTCTTATCTTTTCTCTGATATTATTGTACTACAAAATCAGTTCATGGGATCCCTGGGTGGCTCAGTGGTTTAGTGCCTGCCTTCCGCTCAGGGCGTGATCCTGGGGTTCCAGGATCGAGTCCCACATTGGGCTCCCTGCATAGAGCCTGCTTCTCCCTCTGCCTGTGTCTCTGCCTCTCTCTCTCTCTCTCTCTCTCTCTCTGTCTCTCATAAATAAATAAATAAAATCTTTTAAGAAACCCCACAAAATCAGTTATTTGTCTAAAGAAAGTGGGAAAAAATGTGTCTGCGAGGTGCATTCTCAACATGGCTGCATCTGGTGACCGGGACTCAGAGCTGTGAGGCTGCCTGGAGGTAGGACCAGCACACCAGCTTGAGATCCTGTGGTCCCTGTGTGGTGTCAGCAACACAGCCAAGTCCATCAGAGCTGGATTGGCCCTACCAGTTTAGGATTCAAATCAAACATAACTCCTGTCTTCCCACTAAGTAAAAACTTGTGAACTACATGCAGGAGTAGATACCTGAAAAATTAAATCAGCCAAGAGGAAAAAAATGAACATGTCTTATGAATTCCAGTCAGAGAGAAAAATAAGATCTCTGATTTCAATGTTCAATTTCAGTTCTCAGGGTTTCATTTTTAATTTCATACTAATTTCATTTCACTAGAATTCTCCCCTCAGTACAAAAGTAATAGAAAACTAAGAAAAATACAAAGAAAAAAAAAGATAGTCACAACAACTACACTTACATATATTTGAGGGTCCTATTTTGATACAAGATCTATGAGTTTATATCTTATCTATGCATTTAAAATATACTTTAAAAATGTATACTGTATGTATATTTCAAACATTGCATGCCATTAAATTTCCTTCCTCAGTAATTTAATGGCTGCCTACCATAATCGCATATGAAACATTCTATTTATATAATCACTCAGATTGTTTCTAATTTTTTTCTGTTGCAAACAATATTATGATAACCATCCTTGCACATCCATCCAGCCATATATATGGGATTTCACTTTAAAGAGCAATGCTAACTGAGAACTGGATTACTCTATGTTCAAGTAAATGAATATGATTAAAATTATGCATATCATCTCCACCTCTCCCATCAGGTATTTGATGGTAACTGATAATTAGCAACTGCTCCTACAGTGATCTCATTTACACTAATTAACCAAATCAAATAGGTTGAAATTTATTGTCCTGCTCAGTGAATCATGAGGCTGGCAGCTGCTACTACCGAGGCAAGCATTATGTCTGGCTGTTAACAGATTGTCTAAAAAGTATTTTGCTGATTATCTTCTAATGAACTTATCCTTAGGAGATGATATTGTAAGAAATACATGACCAAGTTTTTCTACTGAGAAAAGTTTAAATTGATTTTGCATTGGGATTTCCGATACAAAAGGTGAAGCTCCTTCAATTAATAAATTTACATTACAGCTTGAGATGCATGGAGAACAGCCATTCTGAGATACATTGTGAAGGAGAAAACTGCATCTTCTCCAAGCCTGTCCTCCAGTTTTGTAGGGTAGAGAAAAGTAGCACTGCTGAGTGGAGCCCGGTATACTTGGCAATGACTGTGTGCTTTAATTTTCCATTTAATCTAGAGTATCTGTTTTAGATTAGCCATATCTTATCTTTCAATCTATATTTACAATAAAAGGACCAATATCCAAATGTGGTCACTGTCATTGCAATAATAACAAGGAAATAAAATGGTGGCTTGCTGTTGTAGTTAGACAGGTTTTCCTTCTTTTAAGTTTTTATTTAAATTCTGTTAGTTAACATACAGTGTAATATTAGTTTCAGGTGCACAATATAGTGATTCATCACTTTCAGATATCACCCAGTGCTCATAAAACAAGCGCCCTCCTTAATTCCCACCTCCCCTCTGATAGCCATTGGTTTGCTCTCTACAGTTGAGAGTATCTTTCTTGTTTTCTTCTCTCTCTTTTTTCCTTATGTTTGTTTATTAAATTCCACATGAGTGATCAACTGCCTTATTTCGCCTAGGATAATACTCTCTGGTTCCATCCATGTAATTGCAATTGGCAAGATTTCATTCTTTTTTGTGACCAATATTCCATTGTATATATACCACATCTTCTTTATCCATTCATCAGTGGATGGACGCTTGGGCTGGTTCCATTATTCGGCTTTTGTAGGTAATACTGCAACAAACACAGGAGTGCACGTATCCCTTTGACGTTTGGGCTGGTTCCATTATTCGGCTTTTGTAGGTAATACTGCAACAAACATAGGAATGCACGTATCCCTTTGAATAGTATTTTTGTATTCTTTGGGTCAATATCCAGTAGTGCAATTGCTGGATTGCAGGGTTGTTCTATTTTTAACTTTTGAGAGAACTATAGACCAATATCCCTGATGAACGTGGATGCAAAACTTCCCCATAAAATACTGGCAAACTGAATCCAACAGTGTATTAAAAAAATCATTCACCATGATCAAGAGGGATTTATTCCTGGGTTGCAAAGATGGTTCAATATTTGCAAATCAATCAATGTGATATATTGCATTAATAAAAGAAAGGACAAGAATCAATAATCATTTCAATAGATGCAAAAAAAGGATTTGTCCAAGTTTAAGAGCCAATTATAATAAAAACCTCAAGAAAGCAGCTTTAGATGGAACATACTTCAACATAATCAGGACCATATATGTAAAACCCATAGCTAATATCACTCTCAAAGAGGAAAAATTGAGAGCTTTCCCTCTAAGGTCAGGAGCAAGACAGGGGTGTCCACTTTCATCACTGTTACTTAACGTAGTACTAGAAGTCCTACCTATAGTAATCAAACAACAACAAGAAATAAAAGGCATCTAAATTGGCAAGGAAGAAGTTCAACCTTCACTATTTGCAGCTAACATGGTACTCTGTAGAAAACCTGAAAAACACCATCAAAGAAACTTCTAGAACTGACACATGAATTTAGTAAAGTCACAGGATACAAAATCAATGTACACAAATCTGTTGCATTTCTATATACCAATAATGAAGCAGCAGAATGAGAAATTGAATGATTAGACAAGGTTTTTAGAATTAGCGATTATTCTTAAAAAACAAACACAAAACATAGTTTGAATATAGCTTGGTTTTCAATGCCAAACATGAATGCCAGGTAAATTTAATCAGTGTAAAAATGTATCAGGAAAATAGTCAAGTCTTCTTAATCTAGCCTGTGACAATTAAATGGCATCTCTTGACTGCAACAAAATTTCTATGTAATTAAATTGGCATTTATTTTCATGGTTTTTTTTCAATAAACAAAACATTTTAAGATATTTTATTTCTATATATTGAATAACCAAATATGCTATAGTTTTTCAATACCAAAATAAACATAAAAAATGGTGTTAGTTTTCCTATCAGCAAGATGGTTACTGCACAGTCACATAGGTAAGGCAACAATATTTTTTACATCCCTGAGCAGCAACGTGGCATAAATATTGGAAAATGCTAAGGGCTGTGGTGATAATAGTTATTGTTGTGAACAGGTAGTTCACTTGTTGGCCCTTCCTTCAATAGATCAGATATAATTTTTAATAGATAATACATCAACACAGTCAACATTTGGAAGGCACAAATGAGTATAAAGAAAAGAGAAAATCTCTATCTCACTTCTGTCTATGTAGACTCTCATTTGCCTTCTGTAGGGAAGACAGTTCCTGTGTGATCTCCAAGAGATGAATAGCTTGTACAGTTATCTCCAACCTTCCAAAAGTTCGCATTATGCCACTTTGCTTTTATGAAAAACCTGTTTTTTGCCAATCATAAGAAATTCGAAGAGGATTTTCACTCTAACAAGAAAAGGTGAAAAACAGAAAGAGCAGTCAGCACTGGTTTTACAGGGTGCTATGGAGGCAGCATGTACCTGGAGCAGCTAGGCCAGCCCTGCCCACTCCTTGCCTTGCAAACATACTCAGCATCTCCTCATCCAGCCACCAGAGCTTTGAAATGTTATCTGTGAGCATCTGGGCCTTATCTTGATTTATTCTGTGCTTGTGTTAGCAAGATGTGTCCTAAGGTCTCAGAAAAGCCTAAGAAAGGTGAGCTTTTGGGGCCTGGGAATGCTCAAAAATGTTTCTGTATTAATTAATGGTAATTGTTTCTTCACTTCATGTGGAGCTTAAAGACGTTTTCATGGGAACACTCTACTTTTGGATATTGGGGGGAAACCTGTATGAGCACCCTAGTCTATATCTCCCTTAAAAAAATATGAATGGGGGATCCCTGGGTGGCGCAGCGGTTTAGCGCCTGCCTTTGGCCCAGGGCGCGATCCTGGAGACCCGGGATCGAATCCCACGTCAGGCTCCCGGTGCATGGAGCCTGCTTCTCCCTCTGCCTGTGTCTCTGCCTCTCTCTCTCTCTCTGTGACTATCATTAAAAATATATATATATATATATATGAATGGTGGGACACCTGGGTGGCTCAGTGGTTGAGCATCTGCCTTTGGCTCAGGTCATGATCCTGGGGCCCTGGAATCGAGTCTCACATCAGGCTTCCCACAAGGCATCTGCTTCTCCCTCTACCTGTGTCTCTGCCTGTCTCCATATGTCTCTCATGAATACAAAAATCAAATATTTAAAAATATATATAAATGGTAAAAGAATTCCCTCAGTGCCCTGCAACTTCCTGAGATATAGTCAGTAGAAAAACAGAGAAACTCTTAGAAAGGAAAAGGCATTTTTTAAGTAGGCTCCACACTGGTTGTGGAGCCCAACATGGGGACTGAACTCATGATCCTGGGATAAAGATCTAAGCTGAGATGAAAGTTGGATGCTTAATTGACTGAGCCACCCAGGTGACTGGAAAAGGTATTTCTATGCATATCAGAGTTTCATGTTCTCATGGGCTGATGTACCATCACTTATGAAATCAAACATCTCTTAACATTTATAACATTTATTTCTTCTCCATCATAGTGTAACTTTACAGTAACTATCCTTGTAAATATGTCTTCTGTGTATGTGTAACACCACCTGCAAAGTAAATCCCTGGAAACTGAATAACTTGGGCAGAAGATACATGAATTTTTAATTTTGACAGGTATTGCCACTTGCCCCAATAGAAGAAGATTAATATGTACATGATATAAATATTTGAATTAAAAAACCATAAGAATATGTTTTCTCACATTCTTATTGAAACAAAATATCAACGTTTTGGTTTGTAAATTTTATAGCAAAAAGAAAAATATACTTTAGTATGTCTTTGTTAGCCATGAGCAATCTATCTTTTTATAGGTTTAACATCTGTTTTGTTTAAGCTATATTTTTGTGGTTTTGAACATTTTAAAATAGTCATATTTGTTATTTCTTACATAGATGATAGTCTTTCTTGTAGAAGCTCTTCATATCATAAAGAAAAAAGTCATTTTTCTACTATTTCATTACAAATATTTCCCCTTCTTGGTCACCTCCTTCTACTGACTTATAGTACTTACTGCAGATTTTTTTAATAAATTTTGTAAATTAAATTTAGCGATCTTTTCTTCTCTGGCTTCTACTTTGTTTTTATTTTCAATATGTAAAATACTCTTCCCCTAAATTTGTATTATTTATATGGCTTTGTTTTCTTACTTTTATTTTTTAATTTTTATTTTTTAAGTGCTTGAGAGAGAGACAGTTTAATATTTTTTTTAATTTTTTATTTATTTATGATAGTCACAGAGAGAGAGAGAGAGAGAGAGAGAGAGGCAGAGACATAGGCAGAGGGAGAAGCAGGCTCCATGCACCGGGAGCCCGATGTGGGATTCGATCCCGGGTCTCCAGGATCGCGCCCTGGGCCAAAGGCAGGCGCTAAACCGCTGCGCCACCCAGGGATCCCGAGAGAGAGACAGTTTAGTAAGCGGGGGGATGGGGAGAGGGAAAGACTCTCAAGCTGACTCCCCACTAAGAGTGGAGCCTGACTTGGGTCTCCATCGTGACCTGAGCCAAATCAAGAAACACCAGGTATCCCTTTTTTTTTTTTAACTTTTAAATATCTGGTTTGTATGAAATATATTTGGTTTAAGCAGTGAGGGTTACAAATTATTTTTTTCTAGATGACTACATAGTATCTCCAAACTACTTATTAAATAATCCATGTTTCCAGGAACCTCAGTGGTTTAGTTAGTTGACTCTTGATTTTGGCTCAGATTATGATCTCAGATTCCTGGGATGGAGTGCTGCATCTGGCTCCACACTCAGCAGGGAGTCTATTGGAGATTCTCTCTCTTCCTTGGTCCTTCTGTCTCTTCCTCTCCCCCCCAAAAATAAATAAATCTAAAAAAAAATGACATTGATATGCAATGTCTCCTTTACTTTATGCTTAAGTTCACACATGGTATTCCATGGAATTTGACAAAGCTAAATCCCACAGCTCAGGTTTATGGATTAACAAGGCTAGCCACCCCAGGTTTACCCCAGTATGTCATGGACAAATATGTGATCCAGACTGATGCTGAGTTAAATATAATACTGTTATGTAAGTCTACAAGTTAGACTGCTGTAACAGGAAAACATCATATTAGGTGAGATTAAGAGCTATTTTGAAATTTAAAGACATTCCTACAGTGGAAGTATAAAACTGTATTTATGTCATAATTTATACTTCATATCTAGAGAAAAAACCATATTGTATTATGCCTTGTTTCCTGAGGTTTTTGCAAACCATTTTATTGCCTTCATTTTACTGGACAGTCTAAATTACACAGTGACTCGTGGGCCAGAGAAAAGCAGCTTATAAATAAAAATAATGTAATTTTTCCTATGCATTATTTCTGTTTCTTCATAATCATTAAAGTTATATCATGGATTCCACCCTCTCTTGCTATATACAGTTTTGCAAAGTTGGAAGAAATTTACTCCAATTTAGGAAACAGACCCCAATGCAAAACCTATAGTTTTCTTGATTTTAATGAGCTAATTTATATAGAGTCATATCCCAGCCATCCAAAAAAGGGCTTAGGTCCCAGATGCCTGTCTTTCTCATTATAAACGTTCCAAATTATCAAAACTCATTCAGTATCACTCAGGTCTTTGAGGTTTGACTGGGCTAGTAAACAAGTAGGGTCACAGCACAGGTCTTCCAGAATGGTAATTAATAATAAATAGCATTTACATAGGACTTTACATCTTCAAAGAGCTTTGCAAACACTAATTAACCCACATACTAACCCCTTTGAACGAAATAATCAGGAATGAGCATTTGTTTTATGAATGAAAAACTGACTCGCAATAAAGTTGTGGTTATGGCTAGTCTGAAGGCATCACTAACAAATAAAACAGTGTCTTCTCCCATTACATTTCACATGATTCTAGAACAGCTTTCTCCACTTCAACACTGTGAAGCTCCTTGTCTGGTTAATTGTGGGGGACTTTCCTGTTCATCATGGGATATTCAATGGCATCCTTGGCCCCATCTACCATATGGCAGTTGCACTTCCCCAGTCTTGACAATCAAATAGTCTCTAGGTGCTGCCCAGCCCCGGGGCGGGGGCGGTGAGAGGAGGGTTGTGTAAAAATCCTCCCCAGGGGTGAATCATTATGTAGAAGAAGGGGCAAAAAATGATTGACTGCCTGTTGGAAGGTTTTCCCTTACAAATAACAATTCTTTTCTCCAATTCACATTCTGTTATTACCATGTGTCACAGAACCCCTGCACCTGGTATTCCCCTTCTACATTATATACAAAATAATACCTGATATGATGCAGTGTTCCAGGCATTATGCATGTACACGTATGCACACACGCACACACACACACACACACACACACACACACACAACTAGTCCTCAAAACAACGTGATAAAGTAGGTGCTGTTATTACCCTATTTTATACAAGAGGAAATCAAGACACAGAAAAGTTGCATTGCTTGCCCAGATATGCCCAGTCTGAATTCAGACTCAGGCACCTTGTTCTGGGGTCTGTGCTCTCAACTACTGAGTTATAACTGTATGTATATTTATTCCAGCAGAGAATTTTTAAGCAATGAATACTGGTGATGTCATTAGTGTCAGTATAAAGTCTCTTAAAAATAACAGTGACGCTACGGACAAGGAAAGAACTCTCAAGAAAAAGTAGTGAAGCAATACTGTGTAGTTGTATTCTAATATATTTATGAACCTCGATAAACACAAGACACACTGAAGCATAAGAGACTCATGCAGCATTATTCGTATCCTCAAAGCACTAACTCAAAAGATAACATCAGACAAATAGATTTTGAGGCAGAAAGTTATAAGAAGCACAAAACATATAGGTTCCTAGGTTGTAGGGAGGAGATGCATCCTGACTAAGAAACTGGGGCAGATTACATGATAAAAATGGCATATCAGTTCTTCAAAGATGAATAGGATCTAAACTTGGGGGATTGTCATAGCAGGTACTCAAAGAGGACATTTCAGAAGAAGAAACAGGATGTTCATGGAGGTATAAAGGGTGAAGTATAGTCAGTCAGTTTGGCTGGAATTGGCTAAGCAGAGAAAAGACAAAATTGAGGGCAGGTTAAACGTGTTACACTCAATTTAGACTTTTTTTTCTAGTAAGCCTTACAGAGCAAATGGTGAAGAAGGAAATATTTCTTTACTGCCCCATATGCCCTGAACACTACTAGCACTTTGATATGCAGTCCTTATTTATAAATTTATTATTATTATTATTATTATTTATAAAAACTGAAGGTTTTCAGGAAGAGGAGAGCATTATGAGACATGAACTAGTTACCTATTGCTGCATTTCTAACTGAAGGCTCAATTTGGAAAGCATTTGCTTCCCTGCTCTTGTGGCTGTGGCAGCACCTGGTTTCTCACAGATATAAGATATTTGACAGCTTACTTCTGTGAAAGTCAGCAGAGAGAAAGAGGGAAAAGTGATAGAAGGAGGGAGAGAGGGAAGCGGAAGAGGGAGGGAAGAAGGGAAACAGGCTAGGGAGAGTCAGCTAGTAAGACAGACTTATACAACATAATGTAATCATGCAGTGCCATCTATCATTGTCATAGTCTACTGATAAGAAGTCAGTCACAGGTCATATCTATGATCTAGTGGAGAGGATTGTACAAGAATGTGAGCACCATTATGCAGGGATCATGGGGATGACCTTACACTATACCCACCGCAGTCCATCCTCTGACAGATATTTCATACATTTCTAAAGAAGTTTCTTTGCATGACTTTTAACAGTATTGTAGTTATTAGTGAATTCTAAAGAATATCATAAGAAATAAAAGCCTCCAGGATGCAAGCCATCTGTCCTTACATGACATTCATACATGTTTTTATATCCTTTTGCCCAATTCAGAAATTTTAATATTGTTGGCATTCAGGTAATAGTCTAAAGAAATACAAGAAAACATGTATCTTTTATAGATATGTAAAAATAGTCTTTAGTGAGGCGGCTGAGTGGCTCAGTTGGTTAAGTGTCTGCCTTCAGCTCAGGTCATGATCATCAGGCTCCCTGCTCAGAGCTTCTCCCTCTCCCTCTCCCCACCCCTACCACTCTCTCTCAAATAAAATCTTTTTAAAAAATAGTTTTTAGTTAACATTATTGAGGTCTAGTAAATGTGATCTTTTAATATATATAATTCTAAATGTATAAAAGAGTAATATTAAGAATTAATACCTCCTTAATAGAATACATATTTGGCTATTTTTCATTAATTATTCAAACAATAGGTTCCAAATAAAGAGATACCCCTAACACATTTAGGATCATTAATTTAATCTAAAAAGTTAAATTTTAAGAACTTTAAAGTTATATATAATATTCTAAAACATATTTCATGTTTCATGCTGTTTATTTTTGTTACTTTTTAATTCTCACATTTGCTATAATGCTTAAGACTTAGTATGTATTGAAAACCATTTATTGGGGACCCCTGGGTGGTGCAGGGGTTTGGCGCCTGCTTTTGGCCCAGGGTGGGATCCCGGAGACCCGGGATCTAGTCCCACGTCAGGCGCTGCCTGTGTCTCTGCCTCTCTCTCTCTCTCTGTCTCTCTCTCTCTATGTCTATCATGAATAAATAAATAAAATATTTTTTAAAAAAAGAATGAAAACTATTTATTGATTTTACATAGATCAGGATATTATCCTACTGTCACTACAACTTCCCAAAGATATAAAATGGCTTTTAATTAATTCAACTAGTACATGATAACCCTAAATGAAAGGTTACAAATGCATAATAATTTTAGAGCTGTGAGGGACCTAAGGCCATGTTGTCCTTTACAACACTCAACAAATGCCAATACCGAGATCCAGTGAGGATAAGTGCTACATTTGGGGAACACACATCATTTACTTGAGATCACACATGACATGATACCCTGAATAACAGTAAAATGACTATTTAATGTCATAACTATAGATCAGGGAAAAAATCAGTTGTTTTTTTTTTTTTTTTAAATCAGTTTTGATCAAGGACCAATTTGGATTGTCTCTGGCACATTTCTACCAGAGAAAAAGCAGAGATGAAGAGAAATGGGCAATTGCTTTTGTTTAGAGACTATTATGGCCCAGGTACTCTATCAAGTCTTTTAAAATATATTTGCTCTTTACAACAATATATAGGAAGAGTGTGCGGCCAGTTATAGAAGCTCAAGAATATGGAGCTTCAGGCCCCCAGATAGAAAGACAAATTTACATCTAAATAAAACTTTCTTATTCTACAAAATGATTGAATGTTTGTGTGTCCTCCAAATCTGTATGTTGAAATCCTAACCCCTAACAGTGATGGTATTTGGAGGTAGGAGCTTTGGAAGGTGTTTAAGTCATGAGGGGAGCCTTCATGAATGAGATTAGTGCCTTCCGCCAGGTATGATACAATAAGAAGTCTACAGAAGACACCCCTCAACCAACCATGCTGGGACCTTGATCTTGGACTTCCAGCCTCCAGCCTCCAGAACTGTGAGAAATAGATGTTTGCTGTTTAAGCCCTTCAGTTGACAGTATTTTTGCTACATGAGCTTGAACTAAAATGGGGGGAATCAAGAAGTAAGCCTTAGACAGGAACCTGAAATACCTTGCTTAAAATTCTTCAATGTATTGTCATATTCTGCAGCATGGCATTAATCTTTCAAAAATCTATCCAAATTTACCTATATCTTTCCCTCCCACCTAAATTTGAATATTTTACACATACTCTCCCCTGAATTTTTGTACTCCCCACGCCTGTATTACCTTCCCTCTGCCAGGAAACACCCTCCGTACCACTATGCCTGATGGAATTCCACTTATGGTTCCAGAATCCACTCACTTATTAACCCCCATTGGTATAATTAACCTCCTCTGGAGAGGTCCAGATAAGAGCAGCAGATAAAAGCTGAAGGGTCCTTTCTGTATGCTGGGTGCTAGAATTCTGTCCTCAAACATTCTGGGTGGGATAGATAGTTTCCATTTGAAAGTTTAGAAACTAAGGTCCAAAGAGGCTGTGATTTGCTCTGATAACACAGACAATTGGTGCAAAAACTGGAACAGAGCCCAGGATAACTAGATCCTAAAGCTTGTATTCTTTTCATTACAGCATATGGCTTTTCAGGGAATCCATCATTCCTTTATCTAGGAAAGCACTTATCTTTTGTATTCCAATTACCTATCTTTTGGTATTCTGTGAGTTCCTTGAAAGCAAAGGCTGTCATACTCATTCTTTTAAACTTACATGACTATCAAAGAAAGTACAAATGTATGTTGGCTGAAACTGAATGGTAATGGTTTATAGAATAGCTCTAGTGCTCAGGGAATTCCATATTAGATGTTTTAAAGCTGTATTCAATCTATTTTCCCGAGTGAGAATTCCAAGCTTCCAAATCAGCCCTTTTCACTTCAATGTCAAACAAAGTGCATGACTGTGAAGTAGGTAGGGTAGCTACCTGATTTTCAAGGAAGATGCCATCAGCCTAAAGATAGGAACTCTTTCAGAACGGTGCTAACCATCAGGGATGCAGAAAAAGGTGTTCCTGAACAAGAAATATCTCATCCTGCTTTCTGGCAGGAACCCCTGGCTTTGAAGAAGAGCAAAGTAGGCTTTCCCATCTGATTCAGAGGATACATTCCATGAATATTTATTGAATGACCGATTACAACAGTGAACAAACTATATCAAGTGCCTTTATTCATGGAATTTGTATTCTAGTGGTAAGAAATAAAGGTAAAGCAAAGTGAAGGGATAGTGAGTATTGGGGATGTGAGTGGAGGAAACTATAGACCTGAAGGAAGTTGTAATCAATAGCACACAGACCAGTGAGATTACAGTGTGGTGAGCAAGGGGGTACCTGGTAGGAAATCAAATCAGAGAGCTAACAAAAGACAGGTAATTGGGGCCAAGTCCAACTGGCCATTTATTTATAAGATTTTGGAAGTTATGAGTGATGGGAATTCAGTAATTCTGACCAGTGGAAGAAAAATGAATTGACTGCATCTTTAAAAGTAAAAATGTTGTTCTGGAGAGCAATGATAAAAGTGCAAAAAGAAAAGCCAGTGAGAGGTCATATTCTGGATTATTTGGAAACTCTAGCCAGTAAGACTTGCTGTGTATTGGAAATATGAGAACAGATGGAGCCAATGATTGCTCCAAGGTTTTCATCTTGAGCAGCAGGGTGAATAGATACACCATTTAGTGAGGAGGGGAATGCTAGGAAGGAGTGTAAGTGTATTTGAGAAATCCAGAGAAATCCAGAACACTTGTAAATTAAATTAGGTAATCTAAATGTTAAAAAACAATCCAGGTCTATAAATATGAAAAAGACTGATCATTGACAATTGTTCACACTGAGCAATGTGCACATGTAGGTTAATTATACTACTCTCTTTTTCATTTTAAAATTTTGATATGATATAGTTACACACATTAAGTATGAGAGTTTCATTAGACTTCATGTGATGATGTAATGTGGATAGATACATGAACTGGAGTTCAGCAAAGAAATCAGAGCTAAAAATACATGAGAGGTATTAGCAAAGTTAAAGCCAAGGGATGGGATGAGAATACCTACAGAGCGAATAAAGAAAGAGAATAGGTCCAATGCTAAGAAACTAAACTCTACAACATTTAGGGATGAGAAAGATGAGAAGAAACTAGAAAGGCACTTTGCATAAATGCACATCAATTTACTAAAAAATACATTAATTTTGAATAAGCGACTCCATTCTAAGAATGTATAAGAAACAAACAAAACTAGAATACACAGACTATGATTCAGATTTATTATGTTTAGTAGGAAAACAAAAAAGTGTGGGGGGGCAGCAGTGGGTGCAAGGTCAAATAACCTGTTAGGTGACAGTAAGGGCTAGCTGAATACATTACACTACATTCAGTAGGACAGTGTACAACAATTTAAAGTGATGTTGGTATATTTTAGTGACCTGTTGGTATATTTTAGTGACCTGTAAATGCACCCATTGAGAAAAGCTGATCATATACAGCATTATAGTTTTATATTTATCTGCTACACTGTAAATAAAGTATTTTGTGCTTTCCTTACTATCAATAACATAAAATAGGGAATGTTAATAGCTTTGGTGGTAAAATTATGTACTTTCCTCCCTTATTATTCTTACTGGTGTCTATTTTGTAGTTTTTCTCAGTAGGTATTCTAAAACTTTGAAAGTTTAAGTTTTTAATAAAGTTCATTCTAATATGAAATAGAAAGGACCTCAAATAGGAATCTGATTTGAATCTGTAAAAAATTATATTGATACCATATTTATGATTGAAATAACTATTATGAAGTGTTCTAAAATAAATACATCATACATTTTAATAGCATATTAAATATTTTATTTAAATTAAGAAATATAACAATAACATTTGTTCCACTGTTTCGATAAAATTTCAAATTACTTACAAATAAATAATAACATTTCCTCAGGTACCATATTTCAGGTATTGCAAAGGTGTCATGAAAACATATTTTTCAAAATGAATAGACTGTATTCCAAAGTTTGGTATATAAATCCAAATGTAATACATATTATACATACTGAATTTAAATAACCTAAGGATAAAAATCATTTTAAATAGTCAAAGCAGTTTACCCCTATGTAATGGAAGTCACGAGACATATGCCATTTTGACATGTACTCAATGGATTACATCTAGGAAAACCACTCTCTGTGAATACTGTTTATCCTGGTGTACAGTTCACCTAAAAACATTCTCTTTAAAACATGCTCTAGTTTTGAAAAAAAAAAAAATGTGGGTCAAGTATTTTTAAAACTGCAAGTTTCTTTTAATTAAATAGATCTACTTTTATTTCTCCTAATTTACCTAACGATGCCATTAACAAGTTTTTTTTTATGAGGTTTTATTCCCGAGGTTGTCCTTAACTTTCAAAATTTGTTTACATTTCACATTTTATATTTTCACCTTCAGTTTAAAAGACATAATATATGTCCGATTGTAACAATTCTTTTTTCTTGCAATGCTTTTATTAGATAAAAACTATTAAAATTTTACTTCAGAAAATCCACTTAGGTCAATGCTTTTAATGACTCTAAAAGCTTCTGAATGTATTTTATTAATATTTGGGTCAGAATTCTAGATTTCAGTAGGGATAAACTGTTTATTTCATCTTGGTTTTATTTATTTAAAAAAAACTTTTTTTTTTTTAAAAGATTTTATTTATTCATGAGAGACACAGAGAGAGAGAGGCAGAGACATAGGCAGAGAGAGAAGCAGGCTCCCTGTGGGGAGCGCGATGTGGAACTCGATCCCAGGACCCTGGGATAGGATCTGAGCCAAAGGCAGATGACCAACCACTAAGCCATCCAGGTGTCCCTCATCTTGGTTTTATTTTTTTTATTTTTATTTTTATTTTTTTTCTCATCTTGGTTTTAAAAGTCATTAAATACTACACTGTTAAAATGAATTTTTTTCTTGGCTTTGGTCCATTCAGTGTCCTATCTCAAAAGTTAAAATTATTGTTTTTCTATATCTAATATATTTATGCATAAATTTTAAGGGATAAAAATATAGTTTGATATTTTATTATGACCACATGTTACAATGTGGCCACCAGATCACAGGCTTTCCTCACTAGAAAAGCTAGCTTTAAACCAAATATTGATTTTCCTCCTGCAACTCACACTTGTCTATTGACTCAGTTACCCAATCTTGTTGCAGGATTTTAAACTTTCTCTTAAGAGTTCTTCGAAAAGATTTTAAAACTGCAACACGACTATGATCCTCCCCAATGATTACATGAGACACTCCCTGAGCTAAGCAAGAAACTACTTTTGCTCCATGAAATCGAAGCTCCAAAGCAGTAATTGCTAATCTTGTTCCCTCGATTTTGGTACTCAAGTCATTAATAACAGCATACAAGTCCAGATAAACAATACAATGTCGGAACAGACAGAGTGGGGAGCGGTCCCAGGAATACCGATATTCTAAATCAGCAATCAGAGAAGCCATTTCTCTTGGAGTTTGTTTGCTAGAATTTTTAATTCCTGAGAACACTTCCTTCAGTTGGTTCAAATCTGTATCAACAAAGTAACTGTCACCATAACAATCATATTCACGGGCAAAATGTTCTTTTGTCGATGGGCACATGTGAATCATAAAGCGGGGCTGCCACGGCACACAGCTTTTGGTCTTAAAACACTCTAACAGCCACTCAGGCTTGACAACATCATGTTTATTTGAAGAAATGATGTTTTTTACTCTGATGTTCTCTGATCCTGCAATCACGCAGTACGTGTCTGGGCCTGGGTTTTGTACTATATAACCACCAAATTCTGCAATTCTGTTCTCTAGGTCAGGCTTTGGATGGCTGTCTGTTCCACTCATAACACAAAACTCCACATCTTCAAATATATTAGAAACCTTATTTATATTAGTAAGGTTGGGTGCTTTCAAGTGCTCGATAATTCCAATAATTTTCTTAATCTTTGGGGCAGCTTTCCGCTTCTTTTCTTGTGGTTCATCATCACCACCTATATCAAGGTGTTTAGATGCAAGCTTTCCAGACGCTTTCCCTCGAAGTTGCTCTAAGTCATCCACGGTAGTACATTCATGCCACTCCTTGTCTTCCCTTATCTTTTCAATCCGTGGAAAACGCAATGTGCAGCCAGTTTTATACATATCACTGGAGACAATCTCTGTCGCCTTAACTTGAACAATGACAGAATTACAAGGCTCAATGTATACTTCTGGCTTCTCTGTTCCACATAAAATGCTGCTTGGTAGAGCTTTTTTATGGAAAGGCTTCCAATGTTTGGCCAATTTTAAACCCAGATCATACAGTTCTTTCATAGTATAACCTGAACCAACACGGCACAGAGTATGAAACACTGACGGTTTTTCACCAGGAGGAGGCTTCTCTGCTACAGCACACAAAAAATGAGACATCATTCCACCTCGTGAACCTTTGCCCCAATAGCCCCCAACAATTAAGATGTCCAGTTCATCCATCAGCCCATCTACGTACTCAGGCTTAATTTTTAACCATCCTTCACCTCTTTTGTCTGGCTTGTAAATAGATAGAGGATGTTTTATCATGATTCCCTCTTCTCTTTTATCTATTGCTTCATTCAAAGCATCGATTACCTCTTTCTTAGTATGAGCCTGTGTTTTTTGCACTATTTCTATTCTACCTGGTATTGGTGTAAAAACACTAGTAAGAATTTCATACCTCTTTTTCAGGGTTTCACGTCCCAGCTTTTTATTATTAACCATCAGTACATCAAAAACACAATAACAGGTTTGCAGATCAGAATCCTCCACCATTCTTTTGATATCAAACTTATTCCCCTTTTGCATAAAAGTTTGTGTATTAGGGTTGAAGGCCATCATCTCGCCATCCAGGATACAGATCTGTACATCTGTTTTGAATGCACTGTGAATGAATGGTGTAAGAGAACCTTCCCGTGGAGAATCGCCGAACTGATCCTTATAGTTATATCCGTTTCGGGAGAAATACTGATACACATCCCCGTCTTTGTGCATTTGCATACGCTCACCATCTAGCTTGGTTTCAATGTAGAAACTCTGGTGTTTCATGTCCTTCTCTATTCGCTCAATATCTGCTATAGCAGCCAGCATAGGTTTAAAGGCAGAGAATAAAGTGATAGAAATATCACTGAGTCCTATGGAAGGATCATGCAGTTGCCTACAGACTTTTTCCAGATCTGTAGTGACATTATGCAACTCGGCAGCGTCATTATGGAAAGCAGAGAATACAGATTGCTCACTAAAACCAAGTTTTAAGTCCTTTACAATCATCCGTATAAGCCACTTTTGTTCCAGTGCTGAACTCTGAGTTATTAGCTGAAGAAGACTTTTCTTTATTAGGTCCTTTCTTCTGGCAGAATTATTGCTGGCAATTGAGTCTAAAATGTCATTTACTTGCTGTATGGTTAAACTTCCTTTCTGCAAACATCTTGGTTTCAACACAAAATATGCAATTGTTGCAAAGTCCCCAGCATCTCCACGAGTTCCAGTGGGTGTTCTGTAATTTAAAAGTTTAAGGGCGTCTTTTCCTTCTTTAGGTAAATTAAGCAATTCGATATAAAGTTTAGCAAGCATAGTTTCTTTGATTCCATAGGCCATTCTCTCTCTTTCTAGCTGAGGAAGAATAAGTCTCATTGCTGGATAAAAAGAGTCTCTGACATCTTTTTGGTTCTTATGAAGGGCATCATGAAATCTTCTCCAAGAATCTAAAAATTCTCTGAAGTGTCTGGTTTTTTCTTCACGTCCTTTACTTCTCTGTATTCGTTCTAAAGTTGAACACAAATCTGCAAAAGGAACGTGAGATGCAACAGTTTGTGAAGTCTGTGTGGCAGCCATAGAAGCGATGATGAATCCTCTGGTTTAACTAATAAGGCAAAAAGAGAATAGCTTTAAATAAAAGATAAAATTCAACTAAATATTTAATGTAATGACCTTACAGAGAGTGCCTCATTTGTAATAAATGTTTATCAATGTTTGCCACATGAAAATGAATTAATTCTATAAATTATATCTCTTCTCAATCTCTACATTTAGTGAAAAATCAACTATTTTACTTCAATCTTATTTAGTATTTATTATCGAAAGTATCACCAGCTCCTTTCCCTACATTTACGATACTGAGATGGACCACTTTGTTTTTCTCCCTAAATCCAACTTTCAGTGAATTAATGATTCCATTCCTTTTTTTTTTTTTTTTTTTAAGATTTTATTCATTCATGAGAGACCCACAGAGAGAGAGGCAGAGACATAGGCAGAGGGAGAAGCAGGCTCCATGCAGGGAGCCGGATGCGGGACTCGATCCCGGGACTTCAGGATTGCAACTGGGCCGAAGGCAGGCGCTTAACCGCTGAGCCACCCAGGGATCCCAATTCCATTCCTTACTTAGCACATAATGCCAAAGAATAACAATAACAGAAAAACAAGGCTCAATTAATTTCGTTTCTGGGTTTCTGAGGGAAGGCCTTTCCTTACATTTCTCCTCTTCTCCTGTCAGACTACCACACAACATCAGAAATAGATGTTTTTAACAAATCACTGAATTGAAACTCGGCTTTGCAGGAAGAAAAAAAAATCTTCTTTCAGCCAAACAAAGCCTATGTCTACGTTTACTTTCATTTCACTACTAGCTATGCCAAATCACTCCAGTATTCAAAACCCAACTCAAAAAACCTTCTCCATGAAATCCTTACGTAATGTACTTCTTTTAGCTCTATTTTATCATAGTAATTTAAATAGCTTTATAAATTCAAATTCATTAGTACAGTTTTTTGTTCATATTCACATGCCATTTACCCTCCAACAATTCACCAGCTACATATGCACCAGGGAAACATACTATAGGCAAATAGTTTGCTTCTGCCTTAATACAGCATACATTCTGTTAAAGAAAAAGGGGATATAGTGGGAAGTAATTATAAAATGCTAAATGTTTTAACAAAAGTAAAATGTCACGAGACAGTTTTTCACTGAAGCATTGTCTAAAGTCAGAGAGGAAATAACAGGTACCTTGCTGGGTTAGGGTCTAGACTATTTCCTAAAGTGGTCACCACAAGTGTGAAATTTCTTTGAAATTTTAAATATTCATGCAAATTCTTTTTTTTTTTTTTAAGAGGTGGGGAGGGGCAGAGGGAGCGGGAGAGAGAGAATCTTAAGAAGGTTCCATGCCCAGTGCAGAGAATGACACGGGGCTCAACCTCACACCCTGAGATCATGATCTGAGCTGAAATCAGGAGTTTGATGCTTAACTGAGCCACCCAGGCATCCCAGAAAACTCTATTAAAATCTATATGATATCAGAGCTATTATATTATTTAAACTACGTAACATTAAAATCAATTCACTCTCCCAATAAGGACTTCAAGTAAAAATGTGCATCCTAAGAATATAAACTACATTCTGTCTTGTGGTTTCAGACACCTTCTGGCACATCCCCATGTTGCCTAGAGAGCAGGGAGTCAGAGCAGCCTTACAGGGAGGAAGGAGGTCTATTGTCATCTCTGGAGACCACTAGAGTCCCTGCAGCAGCAGACAAGAAGGCACACACACTGCCGGCACACCGCTGCATTGTCTGATATCTGGCACAATAGATCCAATGGCTGGATATGGGACCACTTTTACTACAGTCTCCAGAAACTCAGGAGGGGTGATCTGTGTCCGTAGCGCCTGGCACTTGGTAGGTCTGTTTGTGGAATGGATTACTGAGCCCCTAGAGTTGGGTCCTTGGAAGAGCACATTAGGAAAGGCCAGCAGCTGGTCATACCCCTGCAAACCCCCCACATATGCTGGTTAGGATTCAGTTTGGTCAAAAACATTTAGCAGCTGTGACTGCACTGGGTAAGTTTCTCAACACCCATTTGGTGGCCTTTTGGCAGAAAGGCCACACTTCTCAGTCTAATGCCTGACAAAGGAAATTCAACTTCTACGGAGTCAGTTAGACCAAGAGGTAAACCCATGAGACACCATTTACCTGAGACTTTTATCTTTGAATCAGTAACTGCTCCCTCTCTCTTCTCATCTGCATAACTGACTGAACCACCTGGTTATGTATGTTCACTGTCTACCTCTCAAAACAGGCTCCCTCAAGCCAGTATATAATCTTGTATTTATAATTCATATATTATATATAGATATAATATGAAGAATGTTAAGAAATACTTTTCTGAGCATTCAAGATGGGTATATAGTTTCTAAATATCTGAATATTCTACTTGGTCTTGGTTTCTCTCAACAATCTGCAGGCAAAGACTCAAATTACTTTATAACCACATTGAAATCTAGGTTAAACATGTATCCCAAAATTGCTCTAAATATAACAAGGGTTCCAAAATTAGTATGAGTAGGCTTAAATATTTTTACTCGTTAAAATTGTACCAAAAAAAAAAAATAAAATTGTACAAAAAAGTCAAACATTAGAATTTCCAATGCTTTTAAACATTCTTATTTTATTTTCTGGATTCTGAGGTTGCTAGCTGATGTTTTTGATTTGTGGGAAAAAAAAAAAAAGTTTGTGGTTAGGGTTCAGGCTCTAGAGACCACTAAATGTGAGTTCAACTGTGAACTCAACAACTTAATAGCTGCGTGACATGGGGCAGCCACATAATGTCTTTGTCAGTTTCTGTAGTGTAAAATGGGGATAATGACTGTAGAAGGTGAGATGAGGATGACATCAGGTATGTACACAAGGTGCTTAACACAGTACTTGGCAGTCAGCAAATCCTTAATTTTAGTTCTATAATGCTTGTTGATGCAAGTGACATTCAAAATGTAAATGTTACAAAATATTAAGGAAAAAAGGGAAGGATACGCTTACCTTTTAATAAACATAAGCAAAACATTCAAGAGAATGAGTACAATTCGTATACAATAATGACTCATCGTCCACTCAGCGGCTGCCTGTCTTGTCCTAAAGTGACACACAAAACACACTAGCAAGGTTGTACTCAGTGACTATGATGACTCAGTGTGATTTTACAGGAGAGAAAGCGACTGGTGCAAGTTAAGTGTCCTTCGTACAGCCCCTGAGCAGACGATGCTCTTCCCTAGGGGACAAAGGTTCACAGCGGCCTCCCTTCCAAGCACTTGTGACATTCGGGGGGAGTCTCAGCAGAAAGGAATCTGGGGCAGGAAAAGGCCAGAAGGCGGTGGGAGCCGAAAGGACGACAAAAGACGAGATGTGAGAAGAGCAGCAAGGCTCCAGCCTCTCTGTCCGACTCCAGGCAGCGGTGCCCGCCTGCGGAACCACGGGGGGGGGGGGGGGGGGAGGGCACACCCCTCCTCCGCCCCCCCAAAGGAAGCCCGCCACGGACCCGGGCGCGCATCCCGTTACCTTTCTGAGCCCGAGGGTCCCCACCGGCTTGGGGAAGGGGGTCCCCGCAATCAGAACGTCCACAACCACTGCAACACCGCAGCCAGCACGGCCCCGGGGGGAGACGCGGGCGAACTCCCGGCCCCGCCGCGGCGTCCGGGGATGGGGGTCCCGATTAAGGACCCCGGGCCCAAGGCCCGCCTTCTAACGCAGCGCGGTCGCCGAGGTGGCCCGGGCCCTGCACCTGTGACGCCCGGAGGGGCGGAGGGACTGCCACACTTTTTGTCCCGAAGCAAGAAAAACGAACTTTCAAGCCCACACGCCTGTGCCGGGCTGAGAAGACTCGGGGCGGCCCCCCCTCCCCTCGTCAGCCAGTCCCGGCGCCCGCCTGCCCAGGCCCTTCCCCCAGGCACTCCCCCCCCACCCCCCCCAACCCCGAGCCGCGCCGCCGCGCAAACGTCCTACCGGCCGCGGAGCCGCAGGTGAGGTCACCAGACCGGAAGCCGCAGCACCGGGAGCCGGTTCCGCCAGCTGCCCCGGGCGCAGACGCATTCGCCGCTGAGGCCGGGAGACGCCCCGACTGATCAAACCCTGCGTCGGCGCAGTCGCAGCGCGGGGCCGTGACGTCACGGGGATGCTGTGCGCAGGCGCGGGGGCGCTCGGGCTAGGCCGGGGCGCTCCTGGCCAGGCTGCGGAGGGCGCCGGTAGCTGCCGACACGACTCCTGTTAGCCTCCCAAAGGAGCAGTGCCCTTTGCCAGTGGTTGACCGATGAGGGTGGATTTCGTCTCTGAGCGAGAATCGAGCGCACGGGGCCCTGAGCCTAGTCCTCGGTCCGCGTGGCGTGTTCCCTAGCAAGTGACGGCGTCTGAGTGTCTCACTGCTTGGTTGTCACAGTGCCCAGGACTGAAAGGGGCATCTTCCCTCCCAAAACGTCTGCTGTTTCATTCAAGTGGAAAAACAGGCATTTGCAAAATTGCCTAAGGCTGCCCTCTGCTACTTGTTTCTCACGATGTTACAACTTTGATGGGAGTTCTTGTCTCTTCATGCAGAAATAATACATAATTCATAAAAATACGTAACACATAATTTTTGATACAGACATAAAGAGTTGCATGCCCAGAAATCAACTATGGACTCTTTTAGCGTCCGTTCCAGGATTAAAAATAAAATTATTTGGCAAACCTTTATTCAGCACCAATACAGTAATTGTGCTAAGTATTCAAGATTGAGATGAAAACAAACTCAGTCCTTATGTCCCAGGAGCTGTTGATTTCTACCAGTGTTTTGTTACGGCCTGTCCTCTTTTATGGAGAATTGAGAAATTATCCATGACAATGGGGGAAACAACTTTTGGAATTATTCCCTCCAGCATAAGATATTGTTGCTCTAAGATGTGGTATTATAAGAAAGTGATATTTTGCTGCAATGGATTCTGAGAACATTTTGAAGCCCTTAGGGGTCCTTAGTGTACAAAAATCGCATTTTACAAAACTGACACTTATTTAATTCACAGTATTAGTTTGTAGTAGAGCTAGACTTAGGGCTCCTTCGAGTCCAACAACAATTTCCTAGTATGTCCAACTCACCTAAGTTATCCAAAAATGTCTCTGAAATCAGCTATGAAGTTTTAAAGTCACAGGATACTCTGGTGATGGTAATTTCTCTACCTACTATTTAATTTATTTTGGAGCAGCACCCAACGGTTTTGGTAGAGGACATCCCATAGTTGCCCATCTTATGAAAGGACATTTGTCTGTGCACATCTGCACCTTGTTCAGCATCTACTGAGCTCCTACAGTATCAGAGTTTGCACTTTATGTTGCTGATCTAAGAGAAGAACCATGGATTATGAAACCAAACTCCAAATTGATTCAAATTTTAGTCTCCAATTTACCATGATATTTTAGCTTTTCTAACGGTTGGTTCAAAGATAATCAAGGGTTTCTCATTACGTATTTTCTAGAGTTGCTTTGATTATTACTTTATATAAGTAGTCTACCCTAGTGCCTGGCATTTATTAGGTGACACAGGAGGCTATCATCAAGAGCCTGGATTTGACCTGGAGCGCTCTGACTGATGGCAAGATACATTTCTATTTGTCGTTGTTTTGTTTTTAATATGAAATATTTTCTCTATATATAAAATAAGGTACAGAGAATAGAGAATGGCTGAGGGAGGGGGACAAACATCTGTAGAAAAACAATTTAGTACAACTTGGTGCCCAGGTGGGTTGACAGTGAAGCTAATGAGAGGCACCTGGATGTCTCAGTAGGTTAAGCCTCCTCCGACTCTTGATTTCAGCTCAGGTCATGATCTCCGGGTGGTGAGATGGAGGCCCCTGTTGGGCTCCACCTTCTGCAGGGAGTCTGCCTGAGATTCTCTCTGTTTCTCTCTGCTCCTCTCCCAACTTGTGTTCTCTCTCAAAATAAATAAAATCTCTTAAAAAAAAATTTTTTTAAAAAGACAGTGAATCTAATGAAATATTAGCTTCAAGGGCTCATTTGTGTGGCCACTTCCCACGCCCTGGGCTCTAGCAGTGTTCCCCTGGGCCCGTGCTTTTGTAAAATTTGCAAAAATAAGATTATTTTGCATTCTTTTCCTTCGAAAGCCCGTCTAAATCTCCCCAGGTGCAGGCCTCTGCTAGAGGTCGGAGAGGGCTGGGTTGGGAGAAAATAGGAACAAAAGGAGTTATGCATGCATTTTAAGTACGTAGGGGAATACACTTTAATGCGCTCATAACTCTATTAGGCAGACACGCTTTCTTATGTAATTAATATTTATTTGTGTGCACACTTAGAGCTGTGTCCCGAAGGGAAATCTGGAGCATTACAAACACTCACCTGGGGGCCCCGGAGGAGTGTCGGAAGGCCTCCAGAGGCCCCCTGGCGCAGAAGCCGCGGGTAGCGCGCCGCGAGCTCCACTGGGCCGGGGTCCAGGCTCCACGGTATCTTGTCCTCGCGGGCCACCGTCGCGGGGACTCCCCGCGACCGTCGCTTGTGCGCACGCCCGGGAGGGCGGGCCGGTTCGCGCTTGGGGGAGGAAGGCTGAGAGGAGAGCAGGTGATGTGGGTGCCGGCGGGGATATTTGCCGGCGACACCGAGCGTGGGCCGGAAGTGGAGGAGCCGAGAGCGGCGCCGCAAGAGCTCCGGGCTAGACCGTGGCGACGGCGGCGGCCCCTCGGCTGGCGGAGGACGATGAGGAGCGACGGAAGCGGCGCCGGGGGACGCTGCTGCGCGGCGCCGGCTTCCGTGTCCGCGGCCGACTGCGCAGCCTGCGAGCGGGTCTAAGTAAGTGCGGCGCGCGGCGGCGGCGGCGGCGGCGGCGGCGGCGGCGGCCGGGAGCGCTCCCGGCGGGGGTGGGAGGGCGGCCGGCGGGGTCTGCCGCGAGGTGGGTGCGGGGCCCGGCGGGGGCGCGGGCGCGGGCGCGGGCGCGGGGCCCCGGGCTGCCGTGCGGGGGTCGGGACCTGGTCCGCCGCGTTCCCAGGAGCGCGCACGGACCAGTACCGGGAGGCCCCCGCGCCGCCCCCCGCGCCCCCCCCCCGCGCCCCCCGCGCCCTCCCGCGCCCCCCGCGCCCCGAGGGACAGCGAGCCGGAACGTCCCTGGCTCGGGCGCGGGGACCTGGCGCCGACAGCCTTCGACCTGCGGGTTCCCGGGCGGGAAGTTTGGGGTGTCCAGGGACCAGCGCGACCGCACCCCGCATGGCCGCGGCCGGTCCCGCCGGCGTGTCTGTCCGCTGAATGCATTTCCTGCAGAACGCATCATTAGCCTTACTCCTGGGGTGTCATGACCAAACCCCATATTTTTTATTCCACAGCCGCTTCACATGGGGCTGCTAGGTGGTAACTGAGTAGGTACAGGGGCTTCGCGTGCTGATGTTTGACGTTGGGTGATCCCCTCCCGGTCTCCCTGGCACGGGTCAGTACTTCTCCGTGTGCAGGCTTAGATTAATCACGTCTTTTGCTTAAAAAGTTCAATGTTATTTCAGTAAGTAGCCGTTGGCCGTTACCCATGTAATGTCATCTCACTACCCTACCCCAAAGCAGACTGCTCCATTCAGTCCCTGTGCACGGACTTACTATGTGCCAGGCGCTGTGTACTGAAAATACAGAACCGAAGAGATGAAGTCCTCGTCGTCAAGGAAGTCCCAGCCTATGTGAAGCAGATAAATTCGTTATCCTGTGGTAGTAGGCGGCACCACGTAAATTTGTACTGACTACAGAAAGTGGAACGGTTGCTGGTAGGGAGCAGAGGTCCCTCGAAGGCTTCCTGAGGGAGCTGGGTTGTCACAGAAAAATAAGGCATTGCCCAGTTTATTTCCTGTGTGCACATACTCAGGTATTCTCCAGTGAGTCTTGTCTTATTTAACCCAAGTCCAGAAGTTCTAGTTGTACTTACTTTCCCTTACCCCGCTGTGGGTGGATAATAAACGCTTTGAATGTGGTCTTAGGGAAGTAGCTGCACTAACACACTATGTATCACGCTAGATCCCAGCAGTTTTTCAATTATGTGTTTCACCTCCCATTTACCTCGGAGGAAACCTATAGTTAGAGAAGCTAAGTGAGTTGGCAGAAGTCACCCAGGTAATTACAGACCAAGCCAGAAAACAGGTCTCTTTCCGCTGCATCACACTGCCTCCCTTTGGTAGGTGATTTGAAATGACGCGTATAAGCCAGCTCAGGACCATCTGTGCGTCCAGACCCGGGAGCCCCACCTGCCTTCTCGGGCACACCTGGCCCTTGCCCTCTGAGTGACAGGCTTCACCAGCTAAGTGAGAACTTGGTGATAGGTTCAGGAGGCTGCCAGGCCTGACGTTTTCCTGTGATCTCCCCTCTCTTGCTGCTCATTTCAGGGGAATCTATTTCTGTTTTTCACTGATTTAGAACTCAGTTATAACTCAGATTCTAAAATCTTTCTAATTCTTGCTTAAATCTCATTCAGGAATGCCTGAGACCCTTAGATAACCCTTCTTAGGTTTGGACCGAAGAAAAGGGATCCAGTTTATCTAATTTTTCTAGTTGAGATGTTTTCCCCCTCAAAGGATACACTTCATAATGAGTTATTACATATTTTGTTACTATTTCTTATAGGTCCTGACTCCTACAGCAGTACCTTCTGAAGTTGCAAAGCTGTAGTATTTTCCCAAAGTGAACTATATACATTATTGAGTTAGCCTGAGAATTTTATTTCTGCAACGTTGGTTTTATGAGAAAAATGATTTTTAAGTTTCATCCATCTAGTTTTGAGTAAAGTATCTAGAACAGTACCCCCTCCATAAGTTGGAAACTTTGTCTGAATTTCATTATCAGTTTTAATTCTAACATTACTTATTTGCATTTTTAGCTTTTGTGAATCTTTTTAAATAATTTTCTTTCTTACAGATATTTATAATCTCAGGACAAATTGTGATTGGCTTCCATAGTGATAGTGATCTGTCATCTTTGTTCTCTCAGAGTTGGCTGTATTTGCCAAGTTTTCCATGCTTCAAGTAAAGGGGGCAGCAGGAAAATGCCATTTGTGTGGCTGTCTGGTGTGTTTGAGATATCTGCTCAAGAAGGTTTAAATCCCAATGTAAAAAGCTATCTCAACTATTCAGTTACTCTCCAACATTTTCATAGGCCATTGTTGTTCATTTGTCCCAAAGGACTATTAATACACCCTTTTTCATTATTGATGACATGTGGATACCCATTAGGGAAGTAGATAATTCATTCTGTGGTGTCTCCAGCACAGAGATAGCTACTTGTGTTTCCACGTCAGCTGTGCAGCTAGCTTGATTTCTTAACTTCCCTGCGCAGAAAAGGAGATCTGTGGATGCAGGAAGGTTGAGTCTGAGTTCTGTATTACTGGGAATGGGATTGGAAACTGAATTCCTTCAGAGTGCTTGAGGAGCAGCATGGGATACTCATTGTTTGTCTGTGATCTGGCTGTTAGTGATGACACATGAATTTGCTTTCTAAGTTTTACAGCCTTTGCTTGAACGTGCACTGTTCTGTCACTTGTAGGTATGTTTTGTTTTGTTTTGTTTTGTTTTGTTTGTAGGTACGTTTTTAAATGAATGATCAGTTTTTATTTTTAAACAAGCTATTCCCCAAATTATCAATTTGAGATGGACTTAAGGGCCTTGAAAAATAATAGTATATTCATGAGTGAGGACTTTTTCCATTGTGTGTATATAGTTGGGGAACCTTCACTCACATTCATAGAGGGAATTTGTCTTTCACGTGCAGGTAAACATCTGTGGTTTTTTTTAACGATCTTGTACTGTTGGCAGAATCAGTAAATCACCATATACTGTGTAATACAGTGTAAACGTTTGCAATGAAAAAATAGTAAGGATAATGAGCATTTACTTTTTTGTGTGAAAATTCTGACCTTTATTAAAATATAATTTTAAGTGTGGTTGAAAGAATAACGTATTTGTCTGATTTACTCTCCCTAGTTATTGAGGCAATAATTAAAATGTATTCATTCCCATAATTTGGGTTTTAATCTTGATATACTTAAGTTGTTTTTAATTTGTAGATAAAATATTGCTGGATAAAGAACTGATCTGAATAGATTACCAACTTCAAAGGGGGGTGATAATATTTTTTGGCAAGGAAGAAGTTGATGGTGGTTGTTACTCTAGACTTGAAAGTAATGTTTAATGTTTGCCATCATGTACATTACTTTTCTACTGGAAACATTAACCTGAGTTCTGTTAAAGCAGAAACAAGACATTGCAGAGTTCACAGAAACTCATGATCATTCCTTGTATATTCCTAGTTTTCTTTTCTCCTCTCCTAGTAATTACACACTCCTAACTAAAACATGCTATGTCTGTAGTTTTATGTAAAGGTTGCTCAGCCAGAGTTATTTTCTACAACTTTAACTACGTGTGCTTTAAAAATGTGTTATTTGGGATCCCTGGGTGGCGCAGAGGTTTAGCGCCTGCCTTTGGCCCAGGGCGCGATCCTGGAGACCCGGGATCGAATCCCACATCGGGCTCCCGGTGCATGGAGCCTGCTTCTCCCTCTGCCTGTGTCTCTGCCTCTCTCTCTCTCTCTGTGACTATCATAAATAAATAAATTAATTTAAAAAAAAATAAAAATAAAAATGTGTTATTTGACAGTGGTCTGGGAAGGAGACTGGAAAGTGTATGATGAATAAAATACTTCACAAACTTCAACTTAAATATAAAATCACTGGATCTGTGCACATCCGAGATTGCTGGAGAATCATTTTTAATCTTGGTGAATACTTACCTCTCCCTAACTTTTCAGTTACTTGTTAAAGTCATATAACTGGGCCCGCCAACCTTCTGTGGTAGTTAGCAAAGACTGTTTATAATCTGATGCTTATTTTCCAACTCTGCCTTTGATTTTTCTCTATCACCTATAAAATAGAATTTGTGAGACCTGAGCATCCCTGGTGGCTCAGCAGTTTAGCGCTGCCTTCAGCTGAGGGCCTGATCCTGAAGACCTGTAATCGAGTCCCGTCGGGCTCCCTGCATGGAGCCTGTTTCTCCCTCTTCCTGTGTCTTTGCTCCTTTCTCTCTTTCTGTCTTTCATGAATAAATAAATAAAATCTTAAAAAAAAAAAAGAATTTGTGAGATCTTAGGGATTCTTTCTGCAAATGTGGAAACTGAAACCCAAGCTAAAAAAATGATATGCGGGAATACCCATTCAAAATAGGTTGCCGGGATCCCTGGGTGGCGCAGCAGTTTAGCGCCTGCCTTTGGCCCAGGGCGCGATCCTGGAGACCCAGGATCGAATCCCACGTCGGGCTCCCTGCATGGAGCCTGCTTCACCCTCTGCCTGTGTCTCTGCCTCTCTCTCTCTCTCTCTCTCTGTGACTATCATGAATGAATAAATAAAATCTTTAAAAAAAAAAAAAAAACAAAATAGGTTGCCATATTTAAATATCGACTTGGCTAGTGATTTGAGAATGTGGGAAGCAGCATTCACCGGGTACAAGCCTCACCCAGAGTGACACAGAACCTTTGCCTAGGCAGAAAATTTCCTCTCCACAGCTTGTCATCTGTCTTATGTTTAGGATCCTTGGGAACCTGAAAAATATTAGGTCTTTTTATTAAAGATACTTCTCTTCCAAAATCTAGCAAGCTTTAGCAACCTGCATATGTTGTAATGCACAAAATACTTAATGTAGTACTTCTTTCTTTGGGAGTGGGGGTGGGGATTTTTCTTTTTTCTTTTATTTTTTATTTTAATTCCAGTATAGTTGGCATACATTATTATACTAGTTTCGGGGACTTATTCTGGGGATCCAGTAGTGGCTCAATATTCTCAGTCAGCATGATGCCACACATTAACAAATTGAAGGATAAAAATCATAAGATCATTTTAATGGTCAGAATAAACTATTGAAAAAATCAAACATCTGGTTTTATTATAAAAACTCTCAACAGAGTGGGTATGAGAGGATATACTTCAACAAATGAAGGCCATGTAAATATAAAACACTCAAAAGTAACAGCATACTCAGTGGTGGAAGATTTAATGCTTTAGCCCTAACAAAGATCAGGAACAAGACAAGGAAGTCCACTTGCCCCGCTTTGATTCCACCTAGTACTGCAAGTCTCAGCTGTAAGAATCTTCTTAGACGTGGCCTCTTTTCTCCTTTTAGTTGTGGAATCTGTTCTGTCAGTCTTCAGGACAATTTGTGGGGTATTTAGGATGATTTGATAGTTACCTAGTTCTCTCCATAGTATATCATTCTTAATTTGAAGGAGACAAGTTTCTGGAGGAGAAAGATGGTAAGGTTATATAGTTAGGCACTATAGAACAGTGTTTTTCAAACTTTCTGGTCTCAGAACCCTTTACATTTTAAAGAATTACCAGGGATGCCAAAGTGTTCTTGTATATGTATACTCTAGAGAGAGGTATTTATTGTTAGAAACTAAAGCTGAGAATTTATGAAATATGTAAATTATCATTTTAAAGTGGCAGCAAAATATTTATTGCATATTAATATATTTTTTATCCAGAACAGCTGTCTTTGCAAAAAAATAATAATGAGGAGTATGGCATTGTTTTACATCTCTGTAAATATCTTTAATGTCTGCTTGATAGAATACAGGCTGATCATCACGTTTCTGTATCATTCTCAGAAGGTAGGCTGTTTGAGGTGAACTTTATGAGGCAGATCAGGCTTGCACAGACCCATAGTTGATAAGAGAGTAGTATTATGGTTATTATGGATACTATTCCAATACTAGACAGATAGCATCTTAAGGGTTAGTTACGTTGTGGAATCTGAAACTTGTATCAAAGAACTTTTGTAGGGATGCCTGGGTGGCTCAGTGGTTGAGCATCAGCCTTTGGCTCAGGTCATGATCCTGGGATCAAATCCTGCGTCAGGCTCCCTGCAGGGAGCCTGCTTTTCCCTCTGCCTATGTCTCTGCCTCTGTGTGTGTGTGTCTCTCATGAATAATAAAGAAAATATTTTTTTTAAAAATCCATCAGTTTATCTCACAATAAACTTTTACTCATGCTTTGTTTATGTGGTATCATTCATTGGTTGTTTGGAAAATATTTGTTTGCTGTGTTGGGCAGATAGTTCCAAATGCCGATACGTTTGAAAGGTTATCAAAAATCACATTTGCTAATAATATCATTACCACAATGCCATCAGAAAAGTCTCTGAAGTCATGGGAAGCTATTGGCAACTTCACATTCATTTTCTGTGGAATGTGTGCCAGACACCTAAGCCTGAGGAACCATAGTTTTGTTAATGGTCTTTTTTTTTTTTTTTTAAGATTTTATTTATTTCTGAGAGACACACACACAGAGAGGCAGAGACATAGAGGGAGAAGCAGGCTCCATGCAGGGAGCCTGATGTGGGACTTGATCCCGGGTCTCCAGGATCACGCCCTGGGCCGAAGGCAACACTAAACTGCTGAGCCACTGGGACTTCCCGTTTAATTGTCTTTTTAAGTAAAAATATTATCACCTGAACAAAGCACATAGTTCAGCTCACAACTCAGACTGTCAGTACACAGCACTAGTGATCTGGTGTCCTCCTCATTGTGTCACACACTTGTCACTCAGAACATGGAAGATGTGTACTCATTGGTTGAGATATAATTAATACTTTTTTAATGAGTTTTTCAGTGACATTCTTGAGTAAAACTGACATTCCCCCCCTTTCCTGGAATTCATGGGGATAAAGAATAGGACTCCTGGTTGATCTGTCTTGTTTGTTGCCAGGCAGCTGCAGTCGTATGCAGCACTGGTTTTGTACCATTAGTGCAAATAGTGTCTTAATATAATTATAATGCAGATCTCAGAGACACGTCAGAGGGTCTTGGTGTCCCTAGGCGTCTGCAGTGCAACCACCTTTTGAAAACCACTGGCAAAGGAAGGTCTCAGGCTTAATGGGAACGTTAAGCTCATCCAGTTTGGCTGCTCTGATTTCCTTGACACTGTGATGGCCAAGTATTTACTTAGATTATGCCTGCATACTTCCACTTCCTGTGAATAATTATGCTAAATGGATAAAAATATGTGGCATAGACAGCTATTTGATGGCAAGTAAGAGAAATCCTTAATCAGGGAGTTGTGCTTTGTCCTGTTTTTTAAAAGTTTGCATAGATTTCCACATGGTTTCTCTAAGTAAACAAGCATGATAAAATGTAGATATGACTAAATCATGTTGTAAAGGACACATCATTATGGCTTTATTTTTCTTTTGCTGTGTTTAAGGGCAATTGTGATCTTTGATTTTCTTTGTCTTCTCTATAATTAAGTCAACTTATATTACACGTGCATTGTTATATATGCCCCGTGTGTTTCCTGAGTAGATCACGAGCTACATGAGGACAAGGGCTATACATTTATTAAATTTAAATAGTCTGTAGTCCCTAGGCACTATCATGCGCATAATGGGATCTGTACATATTTGTGGCATGACCTTTAACCTTTAAATAGTAGGGAGGGATGCATTGGAATCTGACAAGGCTGGGAAACTGAGGGACCGCTTCACTGGCCTAGGATGGGTTTGAGAACTCCCGTGGGCGTTTGTGGTTGTGTTCTGGGGACTTGTCATTGAGGAGGGGCATGACTTTGCTACTGCTCTCTTTTTGTTGAGCATGAGGTTAGACAGTATTTAAATATTTTCCCTTAGGCATGGAGCCATTCGCATTTCTCCAGGTACGTATATATGAGGGAGCACATGAGGTGATGGAGATCAGGTGAGCATGCCTATCACTCACTTGGTTGACTTATCACTCTACTGACACTGTAGCCAACCTGATGGTTCTGACAGTACAAGATGTTGCTAATATTTCAAAACAATTTTTTTAAAAGGAAAACTTTCATATCTACTTTGCCTATACATTATAATAAAAATTAGTCATGCTTCCAATAGAATATTTCTTTTTGGGGGGGATTTTCATTTATTTATTTGAGACGGGGAGAGAGAACATGAGCAGTGGGAAGGGGGAAAGAGAGAGAGAGAGAGAGAGAGAGAGAGAGAGAAGCAGACTCCCCGTGGAGCAGGGAGCCCCATATGGGGGCTCTATCCCAGGACTATGAGATCATGACCTGAGCCAAAGGAAGATGCTAAGCCACCCGGGTGCCCCTTCTTCTTTTTTAAAGATTCATTTATTTATCTTAGAGTGAGTGTGAACACGGGAGCAGGAGGAGGGTCAGGGAGCCCAACTGCCTGGGGCTCAATCTCAAGACCCTGAGATCATGACCTGAGTCAAAATCAAGAGTTGGTGTCTCACCCGACTGAGCCACCCAGGCACCCCTCAATAGATTATTTCTTGAGAAGTGCTTACTAGTATCAATTTGAGGCCTCTAATTACTTCATCTAAATAAAAAGCACAAAATTATTTTTAATGTTGATTTTTCATTGAATCACGACCTGTGTGTGTTATAATAATGTGCTTAAGCTTTAGTTTACTTATTATTATATATTGAGCTCCAGAATTTCACCTGTTTTTTTTAAAGTGTTTACACATCATGCTTTTTTTTTTTCATAATTAACATAAAGCATTCAAAATGTAAGATGAGGAGAAGGGTATGGTTAGTTATAGATAAGTTTGAGGTGTCACTGAACATCAGGTACTCAGGAAACAGGTAAATTGAGATTGTAGATGGAGTAGACACAGAATCAGAATAATTTATACAACCAGTATGATAATTGGAGCCATGAGAGAGAATGAGATGGCTGAGGGAAAGGAGATAAATGGACAAGACCTTGGAAAATACCTGTATTAGGGGTTGGGTCAGAGGGAGGACTGCTGGAATTTGAGTATACTGGAAGCTGAGGAAGTCAGTGTTTGGTGCTGCTTAGGGGTTGTGATGTTGCAGTGTTTATTGAGAAAGAACCATTGGATTTATTAGCAAATGAGGTTTACTTTTTATGAGAGATCGTGATGAGAGCTCATGCATCAGATTCTCCTATATTAAGTAAAGATTAAGTGAGGTGGTTAAAGCCACAGCTGGATGGGTTTTAGAGACTTCAGACTGTGGGATCTGGTGTGATAGAACATAGTAAGGTAGAAGCATGGAAGATGAGAAGATACTGGTTGTCTGAGTTTCTGTTGTCTGTAGGTCTAATGTTCTTTCCCGTTATGCAACCCTTCTAGTTAGTATAAAGTTGATTGTTTAGGATACTAAGAGGCCTCAGCAAATGCATTTGATCATTCAAAAGAACCTGGCAGATAATCCATCTTATTTGGCATCACATTTCATAAATGTTTTGCCCCATAAAATGTACTCTAAGGTATAACATCTTGCCTTGTTTATTGTCCACGGCCAGCAATGGTCTTGGGTTCAGCTGGATATTCACACTCTCAAGACCTGATAGACCATACTTGGCATTCTCTCGCCTTTGTTGAAATATATGGGATAGAAAAGCCAGCATGTTAGTATCAGGTGTGTTGTTCCCAAATAATAACTCAGGCTAGTGGAAAGATGATGTGGTTGGGAGCAGGTGCCACTCTGACTTAGCTGCTTCCTGCTTATTGGGAAATAGTATCTTTTGTAATAGCTCATGGGCATTGCATCCAGGACTTAGCAGAGGACACGCCAGTTACAAGCCATATCCCTGTTGAGAAAAGGCCACCTTTATACTTCCTACTGGACATGGGTAGCCCTCCTCAGTATTTAAATCTAGATTTAGGGACACCTGGGTGGCTCAATGGTTGAGCATCTGCCTTTGGCTCAGCTCATGATCCCTGAGTCCTGGGTTCGAGTGCCACATCAGGCTCCCCATGGAAAGCCTGCTTCTCCCCCTACCTGCGTCTCTGCCTCTCTCTGTGTGTCTCTCATGAATAAATAAATAAAATCTTTAAAAATCAATCTAGATTTTGCTCACCACTCGGGGTCAAGTTTACCACACAAAACATTGTCTAGAAATAGCTAGTATCCCACCTTTATGGGTTTCCAGGGAAACTACTAGAAGGTTAACCAGAGGTCATTTTTTTCATGCCTGAGAAAAGGTTTTACTTTCTTTACTTACACTAAATTATTGACAAAATATATGGAAAACTTGCATACCACTAGCTATGGGATCTATACAGTGGACTGTATTAGAGGTGGCATTCATTCTTACTGACTTTCCTAACATCTGGGTCTGTACAAGTTTTACATGTGAGCAAATGCCTCCAGTAATTGTATTTTGCTGATCGTTTCAACAAATTTAGTAAATAAAAAAATCCTTCCTATATTAGGTTTGCTTGCTCCAGTTCCTTTAAGAGTATAGAGGTGTGACACAGACTAGGGATCAGAAATTATTAGCATAATTGGGTTAAGTAAAAATGACAGTCTGTGAGTAGAGGTCTCTTTCTAAACCACTGATATGCCAAAGCATAGTAAATAGAAGACAGCATACACACTTCAGAGCAGTTTTTATTCACCTGTCCCCCTTACAATTGATTTCTATTTGATATTCTTCCAAATGGATTGACTTTGATTCTATCTTCTACAGTTTAAGATTATAAGATTACATTTGTTTATCACAAAGTCATTTAGCTACATTTATCACAAAAGTCACAAAGACTGTTCAGGAATGCTCTGTTGAAAACTGCAAATTTAATTCCTCTATTTCTAACCAGAAATGGACTCAAATATGCCATATATATATATGCTCAGAATACAGCTATGTTTTCCAAGAAGTCTAATAATTTAGATACATTACTGGGTTGTTCATTTAAAAAGCATCTTAGTCTTGAATGTATGTCAAGTGGTGTACTACCCAGTAGGGATATGGTAGTGAAAAAGGAAGACAGTTGTTGGCCTTATAGATTTAAATTCAAAATTGTATGTTGAAATTAGAAATTAAAGAGGCTACTTTTAAAAAGATAATTTTTCAGAGTTTGAGTAATTGAAGATTATAACTATTTCCTATATATTATATATACACATATGTATGTGTGTGTATATATATTACATATATGTATGTATGTAATGTTGTAGTAGATTTTGTTTGATTTGAAAACTGAGTCAGCTCTTGATTATGCAAGATAATAGGGACCCTTATCAAATTTCTAGATTTACTTGGTACATTCTGATGTTGATGTTAATTTGAGCAGAACATGGTTAGAAACATGGTAGTACAGCTAGAAATACTAGTCACAAAAGCAGATGAAATTACCATATCTCCATAGTATTTGTAAATGCTTTTAGTTTCATTTGGTAATACTGACCATCCTTATATATAGACATTTTAAAGATTCTCATTGTACTAAAAAGGAAATTCAAAATGGAAATAAGTGACAAACACAAAATTATTCAGCAAATGTATGATAGAGCAGAATTTAGGGTGATGAAATGTTAGTGTTTTTTTCTACTAAATCACCAAATAAATGGTGTTTGAGTTACTCATCTCTCTGAAAACTGTCATAAATGATTGGCTTTAACTATGAAAAAGACCATGAAATTGTTCACTAAAGAAATATCTTTAATGGTATATATTTTCCAAATAGTGCAATGCTCTAATATACTTGTATTTTATCCCAAACTCTGCTAATCCTAATCATTACATAAATTTTAAAAAATTATGTATAAAGTTAACACTGTTGTATTTTCACATTTCTCAAGTACACCTTTTTGGTACAAATGAAAATCATTGATACCACTTATAATTAAAAAATATAAAAATAAAATTAAACATTAGATGAAAAGTTTAAGTGGGCCGGATGTGTTGTTAAGACTTATCCACTATGTTGAAGGAATATAGAGTAGCCCTATCTGATTCTAAGCTCTGTTGATACATAGCTGTCATAGGTTGTAAAAGATATTAACTGATAATTGATCTGGAACAGTTTTCAGTATTGAATGTAATTGGCTGATTTGGCTGCTAGAGTGCAGACTCTTTCAATCCGGTCTTTAACCAGTTCTTGATACCTACTGCTCAGGTATTGCCTCTGTGGTTTTTAAGCTTGAATTTTTGTTTCACCTCACATATTGGCTTTTCTCTGGCTTACCATAGTACTCATTGTAATAAAACTTGCTACAACTGGGTGGCAGTATTGATTTCAGAGAAACTTTAGAAAAATGCTATGCTGTTTATGTTCAATGAGAGTCATTTGAACAAGAACTCAAATTTGAAAGTCTGTGTTTAGTGAAATAGTAAGATGTGTTTGGTGAGATAATAGTGAAAGATCATATCTATTAAGTCATCTAACTCCTCTTTATAGCTGTCTAATTTAACTTGGTTTTATGATTTTTTTCAGTGTTTAGTTCAGTGAATGAAAATTTCACATTTATTAGCTTATAGAATACAGTAAAATTTTTAAAAGTTAGTCATTAACTGTTATTTATTAAATTTAAGAATAACTTCTTTATGGTAGTTTTATTAGTGAGTAAAAGAGAATTTAATATTTTTAAAATTAAGCAAATGTATAAATAGATGACTGCTACATAAGAAAACTTGTATCTCACCTTTTTTGCCTTTTTAAGATACCATACATGGACTTTTATTTGATAACCAAAAAGCTTTGGCTTGAATCACTTTTCTTCTGTGTTTTCTTTTATCAATTATAATTTTCAGAAATCTTTAAAGAAGTTTTTCTCTAGTAAGTCATTTTCTTCATTTATCTCTGGTTCTCAAATAGAATTGCTCTATTGTTTCACACTTATTCCCCAGGTGTTTGTGGCTTTATCAATAGCAATCATAGCAACCTGTTTTGACTCAATGATATGAAATTGCAATAAGAGCTATATGAACAGTTGTGCATTATTTCATGATGCTGACAATCTGAAATTTTAATGTGTACAATAAAGTATTCAACTTTTTCTAAAAAATAATACAATATTAGAAACCCATGGTTAATTTAAATAAATTATTGTTCTAAGTTTAACGGAAAACCTCCAGGTAGAGAAGAAAATATTTTATTCTGACTTTAGTTTGTTTACTTATAATTTATAATGTGAAAAAGAAAGTTGACAATAAATTATATCAGAGTGGCCTTGGTTGGTTAGAATATGTTAACTATCTCTTTAGTAAAATTTGCCTTCAACCTACCTAGCTCAGTAAAGTTGTAGTTTACAAAATCAATATACAAAAATCTGTTGTGTTTCTATGCACTAATAATTATCAGAAAGAGAAATTAAGAAAACAGTTTTATTTACATTTTCATAAAATACATAGGAATAAATTTAATCAAGGAGGTGGGAGACCTGTACACTGAAAACTATTAAGACATTAATGAAAGAAATTGAAAAAGACAGAAATTGATGGAAAGATACTGCCTGTTCATGGATTAGAAGAATTGTTATGTCCATATTACCCAGAATAATATACGGATACCATGCAATCACCATCAAAATTGCAGTGGCATTTTTGCAGAAAGAGAGAGAACAGTAATCCTACATTTTTGTGGAACTACAAAAGATCTCAAAGAGCCAAAGCAACCTTGAAAAAGAAAAAGCCGGAGGCATCACACTCCCTGATTCAAACTATATCACAAAGGTCTATCAAAACAATGTGGTATTGGCATTAAAAATAGATACATAGATCAGTAGAACAGAATAGACTGACCAGAAATAAACCTACACACTAATGGTCAGTTGATTTATAGCAGAGGAGCTAAGAATATGCAGTGGGGGAAGGTCAATTTCTTCAACAAATAGCACTGGGAAAACAGGATCTCCACATGCAGAAGAATAAAACTGGCCCAGTCTTAACACCATAAACAAAAATTTAACTCAAAATGGATTAAGAACTTTAAGACCCGAAACCCTAAAACTCCTAGAGGAACACTTGGCAGTAGGCCCCTGGACATCTGTCTTGGCAGTGATTTTTGGATCTATGATACCCAAGCAGGGGCAACAAAAACAAAATAAGTAAGTGGGACTATATCCGACTATGAAGCTTCTGCACAGCAAGGGAAACCGTCAACAAGTGAGTCAATAGCCTACTGAATGGCACACTATCTATGCAGATCATATATTTGATTAGGGGTTAGTATCCAAAGTATATAAAGAAATCACACAACTGAATAGCAGCAAAATACAATGTGATTGTGAAGTGAAATAGACATTTTTCCAGAGAAGACATATAGAGGGCCAGCAGGTACATGAAAAGATGTTCAGCATCACAAATTGTCAGGGAAATGCAAGTCAAAAACCACAGTGAGATATACCCTCCTACCTGTCAGGATAGCTCTTATCAACAAGACAAGAAGTGTTGGCAAAGATGTGGAGAAAAGGATATCCTCATGCACTGTTGGTAGGAGTGTAAACTGTGCAGCCACTGTGGAAAAGAGTATGGAGGTTCCTCAAGAAATTAAAACCACAACCAGCAGATGATCCAGCAATTCTGCTTCTGGCTCTTTATCCAAAGAAAACAAAACCACTGACTCAGAAAGATACGCCCCCCCCCCCCCCCCCATGTTCATTGCAACATTATTTACAACAGCCAAGATATAAAACAACCTAAGTGTCCATGGATGGATGAATGGGTAAAGAAATTGTGATATATACACATGGCAAACTATTACCACACCATAAAAAAGAATGAAACCTTGCTGTTTGCGACAAAATTTGGTGGACCTGAGAGCATTATGCTAACAAAGAAGTCAGAGAAAGACAAGAAAAATTTTTTTTAAAAAAACTCCAAAAACCAAACCCAAACCCCAAGTTTTTAGATACAGAGAACAGATTGTTGGTTGCCAGAGGCAGGGATGGATGAGATGGGTGAATGTACAAACTTGCAGTTGTAAAATAAATAGCCATGGGGATATGGTCTACTGCTTGGCAACTGTCATTAATACGTCTTGCATATTTGGAAGTTGCTAAGAGAGCGCATCTTAGAAGTTCTCATCACAGGAAAACAATTCTGCAACTATGAATGGTGACAGATGTTAACTAGACTTACTGTGGTGATTGTTTCCCAACATATATCAATATCTTTATGTGTATACCTGAAAATAATATGTTATATGTCAATTAAACCTCAGTACAGTTTTTTTTCCCCCCTCAACCTACCTAGCTCACTGGTAAGCACACCAAGAGCTTTGGGATTATCCTAGTTGGCCCCTGGGCTCTTCTGCCTGAGGAGCTTGTAGCACAGCAATTTACTTATGCCCCTGAGCCTCCATATCCCTTATATAAAAATTTGGGAACATGACATCAACTGATTGTCCTATCAAATCAAGGAGAAAGCAGTAATGAAAGTACCTGGTTGTAATTACGCACTTTAAAAAAAAAAGTGAATATAATTTGATTAATATTTATGTTTCTTAAACACAGTAGTGGAAGGAGAAAGGAGACTTGAGAACTGAAGGAACAAGGGAAATTAGAGCAACGGTGGATGGATTGATGTAGCCTTTCAAAGATTCTCGTAGGACCATGATTTCTTATATCACGGAACTAACTTTTAAAATAATGTATGTTGAATTACTGATTCTCTCTCTCTCTTTCTCTTTAGGATACTTTCGGAGAGCTACAATGGAAAAGTCCTGGATGCTGTGGAACTTTGTTGAAAGATGGCTAATAGCCTTGGCTTCATGGTCTTGGGCTCTTTGCCGTATTTCTCTTTTACCTTTAATAGTGACTTTTCACCTGTATGGAGGCGTTATTTTACTTTTGTTAATATTCGTATCAATAGCAGGTATTCTATATAAATTCCAGGATGTATTGCTTTATTTTCCAGAACAGCCATCTTCGTCACGCCTTTATGTTCCCATGCCCACTGGTATTCCACATGAAAACATTTTCATCAGAACCAAAGATGGAGTGCGTCTAAATCTTATATTGATCAGATACACTGGAGACAATTCACCTTATTCCCCAACTATAATTTATTTTCATGGGAATGCAGGCAACATAGGTCACAGGTTACCAAATGCATTGCTTATGTTGGTTAACCTCAAAGTTAATCTTTTGCTTGTTGATTATCGAGGATATGGGAAAAGCGAAGGAGAAGCAAGTGAAGAAGGACTCTACCTGGATTCTGAAGCTGTGCTAGACTATGTGATGACTAGACCTGACCTTGACAAAACAAAAATCTTCCTTTTTGGCCGTTCCTTGGGAGGAGCAGTGGCTATTCATTTGGCTTCTGAAAATTCACATAGGATTTCAGCCATTATGGTGGAGAACACATTTTTAAGCATACCGCACATGGCCAGCACTTTATTTTCATTCTTTCCGATGCGTTACCTTCCTTTATGGTGCTACAAAAATAAATTCTTGTCCTACAGAAAAATCTCTCAGTGCAGAATGCCTTCTCTTTTCATCTCTGGACTCTCTGACCAGTTGATCCCACCAGTAATGATGAAGCAACTCTATGAACTATCCCCATCTCGGACTAAGAGATTAGCTATTTTTCCTGATGGAACTCATAATGATACATGGCAGTGCCAGGGTTACTTCACTGCCCTTGAACAGTTCATCAAAGAAGTAATAAAAAGTCATTCTCCTGAAGAAATGGCAAAAACTTCATCTAATGTAACAATTATATGATGTTTTTTTTTTTTGATTAATGCACTGTATTTTAATTTGTGCAGAATGATAAAGAATGTTCCTTTCTAGAAGTGTGTTATGTCTGTACTTGTCTGAAGAGTGACATTAAACTTTGAAAGGACTTCAGTGCTCCTTTGAGATAATCCAAATAGTTTTTTACATTTGAAGAACTATAATTCTTGGGATTATTTCATACATTTTCATCGAACCTTTCAATGTGGTTATGTATCCATACCTTTAGTTTAATATGCCAGTATAATAGCATATTGTATTCAAAAGTTTCTTGTTACCTCAGTGGTGTGCCCTCTGTGACACATGGATTAATGGCTGGGTGTGGAAGGAGATTTGTAAACGAGAAACCTTTGAGTATTCTGCCTTTAGTAAATACCAGGACAATCATGGTAAGCAAACATAGTCTGTAACTGCATTCTTCCCCTTAACAGTTAAAATGAAATGCATGATGGTATTTTATTCCTTGAATTATGCAATGCAATGTTTTTAATGTAAATAGTACTGGTCATATACCTATGTATATGGTAACCTGGGTCATATCTATTTTTATGTAAACTCTATTTTGTTCTTGGCAAGAAGTGAAATTGAGGCCTGTGTGCAGGTTGCCGTTGACTTTTGCTCCGGTGAATACGAGATCCAGCTTTTTCTTACAAATAAATGGGACCCCATTTTCCAATATACATGTACCGTGTTTTGTTAGGTACAGTCTGGATCATAGCATGTAAAAATAGAAATTTAGGATTTTACTGCAGCTTTGATGTGCATATTTGAACTTTTTAACATTTGTAATTTTGGTGGCAAAGAGACTTTTAGCTTCTGTCGGTTTTGTACGTCTACAGCTGAACCACTACTAGCAGTCATAATGATAATTAGAACTTGTTTAAGAATGAAATTATCAAGTCTTACCATCATTACATGATTGTACATACGATTTTATAGAAACTCCCACATTTGATTTTTAAGTCCAGTATCTAGGTATATCTAGCCCACTAAAGTCAAGATCTCATTTATTGGACTTTCTGAAAATAAAAGTTACAAAAACAAAAGCAAAAAAGCTGTTCTTTGGTTTAATGTTTCAGTTGTTACGATAGCACTGAAAGACAGTTTCAGGAAGTCTTTATTTTTTCTTCAGTGTAGGAATGTGGGAGTGAAGGAACTCTAGAGCTTATTCTTACAGAACCTATTTCCACATTTAACAATTAAATGGCTATAAGTGAGAAGTAGCACTTAGGCACATAGAAGAGTAAGAAAAATCTTGCTTTAAAAAAAAGCCTCTTAAAACTTGCAGGATTTACTTTAAAAAAAATAAGCTATGAGGTATAATTGTGCTAGGTTGTTTCGAATCGTCTTCAAAAATTAGATGTAATTGAGCTCTGTACATTACATTACATCAGCTTTAACATATTTTGAGTATTTTAGCTATATTTATTGGCTTTGTGCAAGCAGCTAGAGTAGAGGAATAATGGGTCAATATTCTTGACTTTAATTTTAAAATCTTTCCAAGGAGATTGGGCTAGAAATACTTTTGCTGCATAACAGTCTAAATCACTCTATGTCAGTATTTAGAAAATAAATTCTAGCAAGTATGATTTTTAAGGACACTTTTTCTAAAAATTATTGTTAGTCATGCTTTAAAAAAAAGTTGGTAATGCATATCACAGAAGGTGTATTTTTTTTAGAAGGTGTATTTTTATGTATAAATTCACCATGATTAAAGGATACTTTTCATCTTGTCAATCCTTGATATGTAGAATGACTAAATAGTAATATATTAAAAAGAAAAGAGTTAATACAACAAATACAGTGTCCTTAGGCATGAGCTTACTTGGCACACCTTAGACTTGTATCAGTCTTTTAAGTTTACAGAGTACCTTTGTGTGTTTTCATGTGATTATTTGGTTTACTACTCATGGAGGGATTTATCAACTTTAGCTGTAAATATGCTGATGAAGTATAAAAGCTTTAAACCTTTTCTTCATCAGTGTTTTGTTCTTATGCTGCTTTTTTTTAAGGGTTTTTAAACAGGTTTTTGTTTTGTTTTGTTTTGTTTTGTTTTTCCCTAAGGCTAGGATTTCAAAAATTGTAAAGTACTTGTTTCCATCCTCACCTTCATTTCTCTTTGGATTAAGGAAGTGTCTTCCTGCAGCAGAAGGGGCTGTGTTTAGGGTTGTAATACATCTTTCTTTCCTCGCTTCTGTATTTGAAATTTCTTAGATGGGTAGAGAGTAGAAGACAAACTCTTGTTATTAGAGGTCCATGAAGCTCATGGCGTCATTTTTTCAAAACATCTAATTTGTGGCCAAAGCAGTCGGTCTTAATAAAATGTGAATGCTTCATAGGTCACACCTTCATTTGGACCCATGTCCTAGTGGGAATAGAACTATGTCTGCCTTGTGTATTAATTTCTGCCTCATCTGCAAGAGCAGCTCTAAGAGATTATGAATGAATTTTAAGTTATTAAGTTAATGCAAATTTGGAAATCGTATAACGATTTTAAATACAGGAAGATACAGTTCATTTAGATCAAAATCATTATTTTGAAAGGGATTATTGGAGGGGAAATGGCAAAAAGGATACTGAGAAGGATATTGCAAACTATGGGGAGAAAGAATTTGTGACAGATGAAAGGTAAAAAATATTAAATGAATAGAAATAGCTGGAAAGGGAATATGGCCTCGTTCTTGGATGTAGATCCAGGAAATGATTAACTGAGGAGATTGGCAAAAAGGATACCTAACAGAGCAAAACAATACATTTGTATGCAAGGTGTCTCTAATGGAGAAAGTGACTAGAGCACCTGAATTGCAAATACTTTGACTGTAGAATTGATACTTTTATTAAAATAGTATTTTCCTTTTTGTTACTGGGCAGCTTTCCTGATGAGCTGTAGACACTTGATAATCACCCAAGTTCCAGCTTTGGTAATGTGTCAATTATAGTCTCTTGTTGAGAATTCATAGCACGTGATGCTTTTATATTCATTTCTTATTTTTGTAAGATTTGGTTTGAGGTCTGAATAGGTTTGTTTGGTCAAATTACAGAATGAAGGTCATGTTCAATTTTATATAAATTTTCTCTCAATGTCAGTTTAAGGGCAGTTTTTTATTATTGAGTCCCTTTCTTCCTTAAGGTCGGGAAAAAAATAATGTACTTTTAAACAGGATGTCACAGAAATCACTTAAAATTAGGTCATGATTGGGATATACTGAACTCTTCCACTGACCTCCCCCCTCTCCATTTTTCCTATTATGTTTGACAACAATTAGAGAAGAAGAAAAAAAACTGTGAAAAACATTCGTTATAATGCTTTCAGATTATCCACTTAGATTTATGTATTTTCATATCACTCAGGTAAAGTTAGAAATGACAGAGCACAGACATCTATTTTTTAAATCAGTAGGGTAGAAAATGAAAAGCACTTCTGTTTATATTACCATATATGCACATCATCTTAGCTAATCAGAAATAATATATTCATTTGTATAGCAGAATAAATACATTCATCCTACTTATAGTCGACATGTTTTTGCCAAATGGCACAAATATACCTCCATTTATATTTTGTATCTTAAAAATGTAGTTTAAAAATAGGACTACATATAAGAGACACTTTTTACAAAAAGTGCCATATACTCATAATGTAACAGGGATGAGTGTGTGTTGTTTAACATAATTTATAACAGTTTCTGTCAGTACAGTGAATACTGAAAAGTCAAGTTGTTTTTGGCATATTCAAGTACATTCAGGATAAAATACATTAACCCAGTTTCATGATGTAAATCATATTTTTGTTATTTGCCATATTTTATTTGAAGGAGTAATAAAATTTTATAACTCAAATTTGAATGTTACCGTAAACGATGTGCTAGCCATGGCAAGCAAGCATTTACATTTGTTTTTTTTTTTTTACAATAAATTTCTTTTAGAATATACTTTCTATTTTTCTGTACTGACATATGCAATAAATTGATAACATTAAAAGTTTGATTAATGTCTTAAGATAGTTTGTATTCAGTCTTTTTTTTCCCCCAATTTTCTATTGAATTATATGGTAGGACATTAAGGTTTCCTTAAGGGTTAAATAAAATTTCTGAATTCATATGGAAATTAATGAATTTTTATTGTTGTAATGGTAAGGATGATAAGTGGAAGTTAGATTTATATTCTCTTCCTTCATATTATCCCTCCACAGACATTTAATTTAGGCTAATTGTAAGTATTTTCTGTAATATGAACCATTGGTGAATGACTAGGCCCCAAAGCATTTGATTAGCTAAATTAATCTAGGAATGAATAAATTTTAACTGTTCATCGTCCCTTTGCCTTCAGATTCATAAAATGCCTTCTCACAAAACTGGTCTTTTTTTTACTCCCATTACTATGGAGTTGATGGTTTAGTATGATTAAAAATGGCCTGATATACATTTAGTCTTTAAGAGTCTGTAGCTTGCTTTCCCTGATAAGAAACTCACATGTTTCAAGAGTGTCCGAACCAGTCTGATGATAGGAACTGGATGACAAACCTCAATGGCCCCCTTACAAGGGGAGGTGAAGAGTTCACTTATTGGAGACCACCATTCCGTTGATAGATGTGATGGGAGGTGAGATCTCCCATGTGCTTTACTGAAAGGTTGCCAACCTGAATCTCAAGAAAAAGTTTTTTAAACTACTACTTCTTATTTAAAAAAAAATTTTTTTTCACATTCCTATTTCACTCTCCCAACTCTTGCTTTACATTCTTTTACATGCTAAAAGCCATCAACAGTTGGATCGGTTAGAGAATATAAGGAAAAGGGAGGGAAAGACATTTTCTGAATACCTACGAGTGTGAGACCTGATGGTAGAACGTGTTAATGATCACTGGCCCCCCACAACAAACCTTTGAGTACTTTACTCATGAGCAATTTACTTGTTAGGAATGTTACCCAATAAACCACATTTTCCACAAAGCATTTAAATGCTTTTCTGTGGAAGATCTAGAAGTTAACCTTATTAAGACTGCTCATTCTCTTTTTTCAGCCCTTGATAGAAAAGTAAGACCCAAAAAAATATGAGTGTCCATCTTTCTCATGTTGTGAAACAGGTACTTTTGAAATAGATCTTACTGTTTATTTTCCCAGCCTTACCATGCTGGTCCCTGAAATTATTTTATAATAGTGAGCACTTTTATTGAATGCTTGTGACATACCGAGTATTGTTCTGACTCCTTTTTGTCGTTTTTTCTTGATCACAAAGTAGTGAACTGGTTTCTGACTTTGCTGATCTCACTCCTTGATCTTTGTCCTGTTCTAACTTGCCAAAACCACTCCACACCTTTTCCTACCAAAGGGTACTTAGTGACTGCATTTCTCATCAGATCAGAGTCAGACTTCTTGGTCCGTAGGGTCCTTCACAAAGTAAACTTAACCATATTCTCCTAAATGGTGGCGACTCCTCTTCCATGAATCAGACTCCTTTCTCATCTCTGCATTTACTTAAGCCTGGTGCTTTGACCTCTAAATTGAATGTCCTCTCACCTTGCTGAGCTCCCATACCCATAACCCAAATTCATGGTAGTTCTAGGAATAGTTGCTCCCCTTTCTGAAGATTATGGCACTCACTACCTTTTGTAGTTTGGTACTTGATTATATTCAATTTAGTTCTTCATTATACACACTGTTATTTCCTTTTTGTATGTCTTGGCTTCTATAATAAACCAAGATATGGTAGACTGCCATTTGGTTTCTTTCTGATTGATACAGCACCTAGCACAGTGCTAAGCACCTTGTAGGTTTTCTGTGTGGAATGTGCTCACTGAAGTTAGTCCACACTTTCCTTCTCTAAGAACGAAGAAGATGCACAGAGGCAATTAATAAAATACTTTTCATATTTCTTAAAGGTTTAGATCTAGAATAGCAACACCTATAAGGGAAGGTAAACACACACACACCAGCCTGTGATTAAAGTAGAAACATCGAAGGTATCCATGTGATTAAGTCACATTGCTAAGATGTGACCACTAAGCTTGGCATTAACTGGTAGAAGTACAGGGTAAGACAACAAGGGCCACAAAGTTAGCAGGCACACCAGTGGAAGGCCAAAGAACCCCTTGTCATGGGGTTTCTTCTCTGGTTGATAGTGATTATGTCCCAGTTTTGTTATCTTCCATTACATTTTTAACCATGTACCTATAATTCCCCTTTTAAAATTTTATCATGATCCCTATTATCATTTTTTAAACCAGTAAGATATGCACTTAATGAGGCATATTGGGTTTTTTTGTGTGGCCTTTATTCCCAGGGCATATACCTTGAGGTAAACACGAGTTCAAGGCTCCTCTATTGTAATCATGTAGACCTGTAAATATGGGATGGACTGGGTTAAGGGAGAGCCCAGGGGGAAGCTCAGAATCTTGGGAGATAGTTGGTAAACAATTGTAATTCTCAAATAAAAGCAGACCTGAAGATGAATGATAAGTGATGTAGTATTGCTAAAGCCTTTCCCAGTCTTTTACTATATTTCACCATTATCTGTTATTTGGACTTCTGCATTTTCATCAGTAACATTGTAAATTACAGACACACAGGCATCAAGCACACAGTGTCATCCAGTAGACTAAACTTTGTAAGGATGGACACAGTTCTCATTTCTCCTCATTGCCTTGGACACATAGCTGGGATTTAGAAAATAGTAGATGGATGAAAAATGTTCTTTAGATATAGCAAATACTCCATTATATGATGATATAGATGGAAAATATATGTAAATACCTTTGCACTCCAGAGACTTTATCTGAAGAGCAGAAAACCCTGGAACTTTGAGTAGTTTGTTCCTATCCCTGTGTCATCTCAGAAGTTCGTAAAGGCTGAAGTATTCACTGAAGTTAATCTAGGTATTGCTGTTAAGATGATTATAAAGGTTATAGCCCAGCATAAGTGATGTTATTATAATTCAAACAAGAATGGTTAGTTTACATGACATACTTCTTTACTAAGAATACCAGATAGGGTATATAGCTAATAATGTTTTATACGAAATAGAAGCTTTTCTTGAGCGATTTAAACATTTTCATATAGTCTTGGAGAATTGTAGGTTCTGGACACTTCCTATAGTTCTGAATAGAACTCTCCTGTGAAGACCAGTTTTTCTCAGTTTAACATCATATTTGGTATATGTGTTTTGCACACCTTAACTATTTGTCTTACATTTTCTATGGGGGAGCTAATCTAAAATATAAACCATTTGTGTTCTAATAGTATAACTTGTTTCCCTTATTTAATAAGAATAATCGTTGCTTAGAGCCTAAAATTTAAGAAAATATATTAACGAGTAACTCATTGCCCTTTAATTCTTATTTATTATGAGTAGAACTGGAAGAAAAGCTGAGGGCAAATCTGCCTGAGGAGTAGTTCATAAGAAGGACTTTTAGCAAAGTGTTCTTATCTCCTACTAAGCTTTTGGAAAATGCAGAGGAGGAATGATCCTGGCATGTGAGAATAGTACACATCCAGATTATAACGTGGCTCAGAAAATAGCCTTATTATTATTTTTTTTTCCTTTCCTCAAGATTAGAGAGCCCTATGGCATCTTGTTGAATTCCCCCTTCCTACTTAAATCTCTCATGTCTTCCTCTGGAGTTATTAGTCTTTCAATTCTGTATCCCCCTTTCTTTATTTTCCATCCATCCTTTCATTATATTGTTGTTAACAATCACAGACTTACAGAAAAGATGAATTTATAGTAAAAGAATCTTTAATGAAGCATTTAAAAGTAAATTCCCAAGCTAATGGCCCATCATGTATGAATATTTTAATGGGTTTAGCTAAACACATTCTCCTGCATACATACTCAATGCAACCATTAAAACCAAGAAAATAACACAAGTAGATTATTATACCTAATTCTCAGATCCCATTCATATTTTGCCAGTTATACCAATATCCTTTATGGAAGAAGGATCTCCCTCAATAAAATGCTAGCAAATTGAATCCAGCAAAATACAAAAGGACTATGGACCAAGACCAAGTGATCTTTATCGCAGGAATGCAAGTTTAGTTTACAATCTGAATTAATGCAATACACTATGCATATTAATCTGCTTGGGCCACTATAACAGAACCCAGACTTGTGGTTTAAACAACAAAGATTTACTTTGTCACCATTTTGGAGGCTAGGAATTCATGATCAAGAAGCCAGCAAATTTGGTTTCTGGTAAGAGCTCTCCTCCTGGCTTACAGATGGCCTCCTTGTTGATGTATCCTCACAAGGCCTTTCTTCTGTGAGTAGATGGAGAAAGATCTCTTCCTCTTCTTGTGAGGACACCAGTTATCAAGGTCATGATTATGATCTTGGTTTACTTTATCCCATTAAGGTGTTTGTTTGTTTTTTTTAAGGGAGGTGGAGGAGCCGAGGGAGAGGGAGAGCAAGAATGCTAAGCAGGCTCCATGCCCAGCACAGAGCCTGACATGGGGCTTGATCCCAGGACCCTGAGATCATGACGTGAGCTGAAATCAAGCATCAGACACTCAAATGACTGAGCTACCAGGTACCCCATTAACTTTATCCCTTAATGCAGTCACACCTGGGGTAGGGCTCCAACATAGAAATATTTGGAGGACATAATTCAGTTTATAACACTGTGTGAAAAGAAGAAAGCATTTGATAGTATACAACACACCTTCTTGATGGAAAACACTCAGTAAACTAGAAATAGAAGGAAACTTAGGCCCATAATGAGTATTTACAAAATACTTGCAGCTAGCATCATGTTTGAAGGTGAAAGACTGGAAACCTTCCTCCAGATCAGGAACAAGACAAGGGCGTATACTCTTGCCACTTCTATTTAACATTATTCTGGAGGTTTTATGCAGACCAATTAGGCAAGAAAATAAAAAGTAGCCAGATCAGAAAGGAAGAAGTAACTATTCCTATTTATAGATGAAATGATTTGTATATAGAAAATCCTAAAATCAGAACTAATCCCAATAAAATCAGAACTAATAAATGAGTTCAGCATGGTTTCAGGATTCAAGATCAAGGTACAAAAATCAATTTTATATCTATGCACTATTAATAAATAACCCAAACATGATAATGTAGTGGGTTGGATTGTGTATCCCCTGCCAAAATTGATTTTTGACATAAGTTCCAAGATAATTTGGTATTGAAAGGGCAATCTTTTCAACAAACAGATGTGTCACTGGATACCCACATGCAAATGAATAATTTGGATTCCTACATGACACCATATAAAAAGTAAGTCAAAATGTAACAAACACTTAGAAGAAAACATAGCCCTAATCTTTGTGAGCTTGGATTAGGTAGGCAATGGTTTCTTAGCTATGACACTGAAACACAAGTGGCAAAAGAAAAAAATAGATAAATTGAGCTTGATTTAAAAAAAAAAAAATTAAAGTCTGCCTGAACATTATAAAGAACATGAAAAAACAACCAACACAATGATAGAAAATATGTAGATATCACATGACTGATAAGGGACTTTTTTCTAGAATATGCAAACATCTACAACTCAACAATATAAAGACAACCCCATTTAAAAATGGAAAAAGGGGGATCCCTGAGTGACACAGCGGTTTAGCGCCTGCCTTTGGCCCGGGGCGCGATCCTAGAGACCCGGGATCAAGTCCCACATCGGGCTTCCGGTGCATGGAGCCTGCTTCTCCCTCTGCCTGTGTCTCTGCCTCTCTCTCTCTCTCTCTCTCTCTGTGACTATCATAAATAAATAAATAAATAAAAATACCTTTAAAAATGGACAAAGGATTTGAATACATTCTCCAGAAGAATACAGGTGGCCAATAAGCACATAAAAAGATGCTCAATGTCATTAGTGATAAGGGAAATATGAATCACAACTACAATAAGATAGTACATCACACCCACTAGGATGGACATAATCAAAGATGACAGCAAGCATCAGCAAGAATGTGGAGAAATTTTGAATGCTTACATTACTTGTGGGAATGTAAAATGGAGAAGACACTTTGGAAAATAGTCTAGCAGTTTCACAGAAGGTTAAGAATGGAGTTAGCATATGATCCAGGGGTTCTACTCCTGGGTATATAGCCAAGAGAACTGAAAATATGTATTCACAGAAAAACTTTGATTGTACATGATTGCTCATAGAAGCATTCATTGTTCATAATAACAAAAAAAGTGGAACCAATCCAAATATGTGTTAAGTGATAATTTAATAAATAAAATGTGATGTATCCATACAGTGAATATACTGTTGTTCTGCAATAAAAGGAAATGAAATACTGTTAGATGCTATAACATGAAGGAACCTTAAAAACATTATGTAAAATGAAAGAAGCTAGTCACAAAAGACTATATACAGTTGACTCCTGAATAATGCAGGTTTGAACTACAGTGACAAAGTTCCACTTACACACAAAATTTCAAAATGTAAATACAGTATAATGCTGTATATGTATTTTCTCTTATGATTTTCTTAACACCTTTCTTCTCTAGCTTTACTGTAAGAAAGAATACAGTATATAATACATATAAAGTACAAAATCTGTGTTAACTGCCATCTGTAAGGTTTTTGGTCAGCTATAGGCTATTAGTAATTAAGTTTTTGGGGAGTCCAAAGTCATACATGAATTTTTTTTAGACTTTATTTATTTATTCACGAAAGATACACAGAGAGAGAGAGAGGCAGAGACACAGGCAGAGGGAGAAGCAGGCTCCACACAGGGAGCCCGACATGGGACTTGATCCCGGGTCTCCAGGATCACACCCTGGGCCGAAGGTGACGCTAAACTGCTGAGTCACCCCGGCTGCCCCATACATGAATTTTCAGCTGCATAGTGAGTCAGCATGCCTAACCCCCATTGTTGAAGGTTTAAGTGGACTATATGATTGCATTCATTTACAGTGTCCAAAGTAGGCAGCTCTGTTGAGACAAGAAGTAGATTAATGACCGAAGGGATATGAGGAGTGACTGCTGATGGACGGAGTTTCTTTTTGGGGTGGTGAAAATGTTCTAAAATAGATTATTATCTATCTCTACCTCAACTATGTGAAAATGCTGCAAATCATTGAATTGCCCCTCTTAATGGGTGAGTAGTGTTGCATGTAAATTATATCTCAATAAGGCTGTTACAATGGGTGAGACCATTTAGGGATATTTTAATTAAAAAATCTTGGATTCAAATGATAATGTTGGATCTGGAGAGGAGTGGATGGATTCAAGATATACTTGGGATGTGGCTGATGGGGAGGAGTGCAGAAGAATACAGAATTATTAGTTCTGTGTCTCTGCCTTTAATGCCTGGATGATGGGGAGAGCACAAGAAGGTTTTGACAGAAATGCTAGTTTAGGTTAATTTTATGATGAGTTTGAAGTGCTATAGAACAAAATAATGAACATTTCTCATTCTTTTAACTCCCCAGCACCCTCCCTTGCTTTGGCAGTTCTAGCTGAACTGGGCTCCCAATGTGGGGTACTCCTCTCACAGCAAAGATACAGGTTTCTGTGTGGGATCCAGACTTTGGGTCCAGACTTCGAGGTGGAGGGTAGTGACATGGAAAAGAAAGGCCGTGGAAAACCCACACCAATGTAGGCAGTGGCAGAGAGCAGCAGCCAGATGTGGATTTCAGAGCCTCTTGCGCCTTTGGTTCTAGATATAGTTTCCCAGAGATAGGAGTGTAAATGGTGGTGCAAGCTGAAAGATCTGTACCAGTGGCAATAGCAGTGGTAGTTTCATGGGCCCAATTCTGCATCATGATTAGGAGAGATATATAGATCTAGAGCCTCCAAGCATGATTCCTTGGTTCTTTACAAAGATTCTAGAAGTTACCCCAAATCTGTTCAGTGAAATCTTTTTCTATTTAATTAGCTAGAGATGATTTTTATCACTTGTACCTAAGAGAAACCTGAAGGATATGATATCCAAGACGGCATTAGATTTTGGGAAAGAGATCTAAAGATAGGCACTGAGGTAGTCATTAGTGATACCATAAAGATGGATAGTGTGCAACAATGGGAATGTACTTAATGCACTGAACCATATATTGAAAAAACAGATAAAGTGGTAAATTTCATGTATGTTTTACAGAAGTAACAAAAAGGGAGAAAGTTGAGGAAAAGAGTCTGAAAGGAAAGGCGGAACCTAGGACCTAGTATGAGGAGCTTGAACATTTAAAGGTAGGAGGAGAGAAGATATCCCTGGAAGAGAAAGAGAAGGGTGTTTTCTTCACCTCTTGGTAGAGTAGCTGGCACTTGCTAGTTTTAGAACAAGGTTTGTTCAAAATGTGAATGAATGAATGAGCTTAATGCTCAGCTAGAGAGCTTTGGAGGTTGCTGAGTATTGATTGCTTATGCAAATACACATGGGTTATAAAAGTTGGTGTATCGTATCATGGTGAAAAAGATTAGCAAATTGGTGTCACAGCCCAGAACAGCCTTTTTTATTACAGTGCAGAGTTCGCAGGAACTGAAGACAGACAAGGGTACGCTCAGCCCAGCACCACTGACCCTGTATGTTGTGAGAGGCAGCACAGCACCTCTGAGACACTTTACTTAACAGTCATGACCCGTCGGATCCCTGGGTGGCGCAGCGGTTTAGCGCCTGCCTTTGGCCCAGGGCGCAATCCTGGAGATCCGGGATCGAATCCCATGTCGGGCTCCCGGTGCATGGAGCCTGCTTCTCCCTCTGCCTATGTCTCTGCCTCTCTCTCTCTCTCTCTCTCTGTGTGACTATCATTAAAAAACAAACAAAAAAACAGTCATGACCCGTCACACATGCTTGCATTCAATGTATTGTCAGTCTATTAAGATGTATTCATGAATTTAGGTTGTTATTAACAAACTTCATTACAGTTGGATCACCACAGCTTTATTTAATTAATAACGCCAGCTCCTTTCCGTTGACAATAAAAATGTCAGAGTTAATTTTTATGTTTCTTTTTCTCCTTTGCTGGATACTTAGGGGTGGCAGAAATGAACATATTCAGATAAAGTGTAAGAGAGACATGGTGGCATTTACATTTAGATGTTCTGTTACCTTGAAATTGTTTTATTTTGAAGTATAACCAATCCTTGAGAAAGAGCAGATCAAGGCAGTACTGGCTCTGCTGCCATCGTAGTGGGAGAGCAGGGGAGGCGGGGAGGCTGGTTGGTCCAGAAAAACTATGTCCGGCCTTGTATCTGGATCCATTCACTTCTCTATGTGTATTTCAGTACTACTCTTGTTGGATCTTTGTAAGACAGTTTGGAAATCATTTAGTGCAAATCTTTGATTTCTTTTTTAAGATTTTTTGACTGTTCTAAATCATTTGCATTTCTCTATACATTGAAATCAGCATGTTACTTTATAAAAAAAAGTCTGCAAATTGACGAGCTGTTTATTAATTTGGGTCAAATTAATATCCTAAAATATGCATCTTTAGGCCTTAAGTTCTCTCAGTATCTTTTTTAAATTTATAATTTATCTTCAAGTAACACTTTGGTTTTTCCATCTCTTGCCTTTGTGCTTTTTTTGTCAAATATTTTGCCTCTATATAGCTTACATATTTATTATTATTTTGTCATAAGTTAAAGAGAAGGATTTCTTTGTAGTAAAAATCATATAACAAAATTTACTATCTTAATAATTTTTAAGTGAACAGTACAGTAGTGATAGCTGTATGCACCTTGTGTGTCAGATCTCTAGAACATTTTTATCTTATAGAACTGGAACTCTATACTCACTGAATGACTCTTTTTCCCCCTTCCCTAGCCCCTGACAAATGTCATTCTACTTTTTGTTCCTATGAACTTAACTACTTCAAATACCTCATGTAAGTGGAAGCAGGCAATATTGATCTTTTTGGGATTGACCTGTTTCACTTAGCACAATGTCCTCAAGGTTCATCCATGCTGCAACTCATGACCGGCTCTCCTTTTATTTTAAAGCTGTATTCCATTGTATGTATATATCACATTTTCTTTATCCAGTCACCAGTCAGTGGACATTTAGTTTCCACATCTTGGCTATTATGAATAATTTTTCAGTGAACATAAGTGTGCAAATATCTTTTTGAGATCCCATTTTCAATCATACTGGATATGTAGTAGGAAGTGAGATTTGCTGGATCATATAGTACCTCTATTTTTAATTTTTTGAGGAACCTTCATACTGTTTTCCAACAGCAGCTACAGTATTTTACATTCCTACCAACAGAGTACAAGGGTACCACTTTTTCCATATCCTTGCCAACACTTTATTTTCTGCTTTTTTTTTTTTTTGTCATTATAAGTGACCATCATATTAGTTGTGAAGTGGTATCTCATTGTGGTTTTGATTTGCATCTCCCTGATGATTAGTGATGTTGAGCATCTTTTTCTTGTGCTTGCTGACCTTGTGTATATCTTCTTTGGAGAAATGTCTATTCAAGTCTTTTGCCCATTTTTAAGTCAGTTTTTTTTTGGGGGGGGGTTGCTGCTGTTGTTGCTAGTTGTAGTTCTTTATATATCCTGAATATTACTGCCTTATTTGATATATTATTTGCAGTATTTTTTCATTCTTTAGATTGCTTCTACATTTTGCTGTTTCCTTGGCTATGCAAAAGTTTTTAAGGTTGTATATTCCCAATTGTCTATTTCTGCTTTTTTATACTTATTCCTTTGGTGCCATGTCTAAGAAATCACTGTGAAATCCAACATCACGAGATTTTTTCCTGTATGCTTTTTGTTCTACAGGTTTATAGTTTCAGGTATTAAGTTTAAGTCTTTAATCTATTTCAAGCTAGTTTCTGTATATGGTATTAATGGAAAGGCCCCACTTTATTCTTTTGAAGGTGGATATCCAGTTTTCCCAGCACCATTTGTTGAAGAGAGAGTATCCTTTCCCCGTTGTGCAGCTCTGGCAACCTGGTCAAAGATCATTTAATCATCTACATGGCTATGCATTTTTTTTCTGTCTATTCTATTCCCTTGGTCTGTGTATTTAGTTTTGTTTTGTTTTTAAGACTTTATTTATTTATTCGTGAGAGACAGAGAGAGAGAAAGGCAGAGACACGGGCAGAGGGAGAAGCAAGCTCCATGCAGGGAACCTGACCTGGGACTCGATTCCAGGTCTCCAGGATCACGCCCTGGGCTGAAAGCAGTGCTAAATCGGTGAGCCACGCGGGCTGCCCTGTGTATCTAGTTTTGTATCAGAAACATGCTGTTTTAATTATCATAACATTATACTATGTTTTGAAATCAAGAAGTGTGAAGATGTTAGTTTTGTTTCGTTTTGTTTTTCTGTTAGGATTGTTATGGCTATTTGCAGTCCTTTGAAATTCTATATGAATTTTACTATGATTATTTCTATTTTTGCAAAAAAATGCCATTGACACTTTGAAAGGGATTGCATTAAATCTGTAGTTCACTTAGAGCATGTTATAGACATTTTAACAATACTAAATCTTCCAATCCATGAACACAGTGTATTTTTATTTATTTCTGTCTTGTTTGATTACTTTCAGCAATGTTTTGTAGTTTTCAGCATACAAGTCTTTTGCCTACTTGGTTAAGTTTATTCCTGATTATTTTATTCTTTTTAAATGCTATCGTAGATGGGATTGTATCTAAAATTTCCTTCAAGTTGTTCATTGTTACTAGACAGAAGCACAACTGATTTTTGTGTTGATTTATATTGTACAGCTTTGCTGAATTTATTAGTTCTAATAGTTTTTTTTTTAATTGAATCCTGTCTTCTACATATAAGATCATGTCATTTGTAAACAGAGATGGTTTTATTACTTCCTCTCCAATTTTGGTTGCCTTTTATTTCTTGCCTAATTGCTCTGGCTAGGACTTCCTATATAGTTTTAAATAAAAGTGTCAAGAATGGGCATTCTGCCCTTATTGCTAACCTTAGAAGGAAAGCTGTCAGTTTTTCACCATTGAGTATGATGTCAGATGTGGGCTTTTAATATATGGCTTTTATTATGTTGAGTTAATATTCTTCTAGTTTAGTTTGTTAAGTGTTATACCATGAAAGAGTGTGCGGTTTTGTTAAATGCCAACAAAAGCAGACCCTAGCGTGACCATTTTGATCAAAGAATCAATGAATGAAGCTTCTTTCTGGCCTGCTCTGGGGTCAGATGGACTCACATCTATGCTCTCACTTAGCAGATTGACTTCTGCTGTGCTTGGATTTAGTTCATAATTGGTGCCATCAGAGATGCCCTCAGCTCCACTACTCAGCTCTCGAACTGTCCATGGGGCAGGTTATCTGAGAGGGGAATGTAGGAAAAGGAAGGAGGACATGATGAGTATCTTCAGTACAAGTATATTTCTTTTAGAATGTATGAATTCTAGGAAGATTTGTTGGCAATTATATTTAAAAACCATAAGAATTTAATTTTCAGTAAAATTATTGAAGAATTGGGACATTTTAGTATAGAGATAGCTAGAATAGCAGTTTTATTTGGTGTCAGTGTATGAACAATGGACTGTTTCATTTTTCAAGGTTAATAGGAATGAAATTTAAGTGGTTGTTAAGATCCTGTGCTGACAAGGGTAGGAGAAAGTGTAGCTGCAGGATTAAGAATTGTTACATTTTTGGAGACCAAATTGCATCTATGTATTGAAATTGAAGATTTGTTTCATTACTTTTAACCCAGTGTTTTCACTTTGGGGAGCCTATCCCTAAAATATAAGTAGATGAAGGCATGTGTAAAAGTATAATGTAGCATTTTTGGAGTAGCCAGAATAAACAAGCAAGCAAGCAAATAAAAAACCTACAGAACAGCTTGAAACTCCATCAGTGGGAAATAATAAATTATAGAAGGAACTAACTCTTTTTTTTGATCTGCAGAAATACTCATGATATATTACTGAAACAAATAAGTTGCAGTGCAATGTGAATAGTAATAGTCTCTTAGGAGGCCTATACATATGTAAGAAGGTTCCGACAACCTTCTTTTTTTTAGATTTATTTATTTATTAGAGAGAGAGAGAGAGAGAGCAAATATATGTGAACAGGGGGGTAGGGGCAGAAGGAAAGAATCTCAAGTAGATGCCCCACTGAACATGATGCCTGACTTGGGGCTTGATCTCAGAACCCTGAGATCATGACCTGAGCCAGATTCAAGAGTCAACTGCTTAACTGACTGAGGCACACAGGCACCCCCTTTTCCAACAGTCTTTATGTTTCTTATAAAACCTAAATTGTTATACAGACAAGGTCATTCTACATAATAACCAACCTTAATTCATTAAATCTGATTAATTGGCATGCATCACATTTGCCATACTGAAGTATAATAAATTACCAGAAATCTAATGTATTGTTAATCTAAGTTATGCTGATAAGATTCCGATATAAAAATTTCCATAGGTAGACAAGTGCACATTTAGATATACACTAGCCTAAATTCTTGATTATATAGATGTGGCCAAATTAAAGACATGTGGCCTACACAATGGGTACTATTTACTGCATTCTTTCTGTGTATGGAGCGTCTATGATACATCTGTCACTGTACTATTTTGGTTCTATAAAGGCAAGCAAAACAGACTCAGCTTCTGCCTTCATGGAGTTTGGGGAGATAAACAATTAACAGGCAAATAAAGAAATATATGCACATGCAATACAAATACACAGTAAGTGTTATAATCGGAAAGAATAGAATTCCCTGAAAAAGAATTGACTGTCTTCTACTTGGAAACAGGAAACATCATATGTTGTTTTTATTTCTTTTTTGTTGTTGTTCTTTTAAGACTTTAAGTAATCTCTACACCCAATGTGGCCCTCAAACCCACCATCCCGAGGTCAAGAGTCACACACTCTGTGGACTCAGCTGCCTCTGTTTCTCTAAATCAAACTAACCTGCCTCAGCCTCCCTGACCTGTCTGGCTACATCATCACTCTAGGTGATTGAATGGAGAATGGTTCTGGTGGAATCTGGGAATGGTTGCTGGTCGAAGAGCCATCAGACTGACCTGGAGCAGTGCTTCTGATTTTCAGTATATTATGACAACTGCTGAAGTGCTTGCTGTCTAGGCCTGTGTTGGGTGATTCTAATCCTGAGTTCACTGTAAAGCAGTGTCACTCTTTCCATACCAGGCTCAGTCAGGAGATCATGTTCCATGGCTTTTAAGGACACAATTTGTCTCTGGTGCCCACACCCACACAGGCACCTGTTAGAGGCCCTACACGATGGCAGACATGGGTGTCCCTCCTTGGTGGAAGCTACCCCCTTGTCTTTCCAGTCTGTATTCTGAATGTGTATCTATTAGAAACTGACATAAATGCTATGTAGTTTGAAAATCCACATCAAAAGAGCATGTGGTGGGCACAGACCCTGAAGGATTAGAGTGGAAAACAGCTGATCTGCCTTTTGGAAGGAAGGATAGAAGCAAGAGACACATCATTAAAGCTGGCACAGTTGTTTAGCTGGATTGTTTTCATACCAAAAACTCCATTGCAATTTCAGTGCTATATACAAGAAATAATGGCTAAATGAAAAATCTGCTTTTTATATGATGATCAGCTTTGTGTCATCATTTTACTTTTGAGAAAAAGGATAATTACGCACATAGACAAAGACTGAGGTGACATCTTCAACATTTGCTTTTCCTAGAACTTGTAAATAGAAAAAAGTGCTTGATCTTTTGTTTCATTTTGGGGAGGTTACAAAATGTTCATGCCTACTGAGATGTTGAAATAACAGTAAAATGAGTAAGCATTCACTTGTCACTTAGAGTCAGAATTTTGGCATAAATTTTTTTAGAAACTTTTTTTTTTTTAAAGATTTTATTTATGTATACATGAGAGACACAGAAAGAGAGGCAGAGACACAGGCAGAGGGAGAAGCAGGCTCCATGCAGGGAGCCTGATGTGGGATTCGATCCTGGGACTCCGGGATGACGCCCTGAGTCAAAGGCAGATGCTCAACCGCTGAGCCACCCAGCATCCCAATTTGGGCATATTTTGCTTCACCTGTGTCAATCTGCTACATCCATCAAGTATCTATTCTTTTATGTTGAACTACTGTAAAGTAAGTTACAGTGTGATGACACTTTACCCATTAATACTTCAGTGTGCATCACCTAAGAATGAGGATGTCCCCCTGCATAAGCACATTATCAATATTAAACCTATAATGATGAACAATAAAGCAGCCAATTCATATTCAGCTCCCCTCATTCTCTCCCTGTATGTCTTTGAAGCTTTTTTTTGTTTTTGTTTTTTAACCGGGATCTTCATCTGGTTGTACATTGCATTTGGGGTTTATGTTTTGTATTAGAAAAGAAACTATAATAGATTAAAAATATGCAAATTCACCTTTAAAAAGTAGGATGGTCCATTGGACAAGAATAACAAATCCAAAGGAAAATAGTTCTTCAGAGTAGTGGTCAAGCACCAGGGCTGAGACAGTAGAGTTCAGATTGACAGTACATGTCCTGATTTGTCCTGACCAAGGACACAGTGACCTAGAGAGTGTGGGTATTTAGAGCAGATGTGTCCTTATAGAGGATGTGGATTTCTTTTGCTCACATGGGTAGATAACAGTTACTATGAAATAATCCAACTAATGTGTTTCTAAATTTGCTTCACTACTGTGTTTGCAAATGAATCAGCATATTTGAGGAAGTTGCAGCTCACTGAACACAGTGTGTAGTTTTATTTCACATTGTAAATAAATTAGCATTTATTTTTAAAAAAGAATTTAGAAAAAATATATATATGTGTGTCTTTGACCCTGGTTCGTAAATCCCTTGAGATATCCTAGATGATAGCAGTGTCTTCTGTTCTAATTAGGTGACTCTTGGTAGGCTCCTGCATGGAGCTGATCACCAAGAAAACCAATTCACGATTAGAAGCTTGGGATTTTCAGCACCCTATCATCTCCCTTCTCCAGAGAGGAGAGAGGGTCTGGAAATGGAGTTAATGATCCATAGTACCCAAGGAAGCTTTCATAAAAATCCTAGGAGCATTGGATTTGGAGAGCTTCTGGGTTGGTGAGAGCATAGAGGTGCTGGGAGAGTGGTGTTCTTGAGGAGGGCATGGATACTCCACACCCCCTCCCACTTACCTTGCTATGTGCACCCCCTTCATCTGGATATTTTTGTATCCTTTATCATATTCTTCTAAAACAAACTGCTAAGTAGTAAGTAGACTCTTGTCCTGAATTCTGTGAACTGCTCTAACAAATTAGTCAAACCAGAGGCGGGATGGTAAGGACCTCTGATTTAGAGTGTCTCCATCTGAAGCACATGTGACACCCTGAACTTATCATTGGCGTCTGAAGTGAGGTGGAGGCAATCTGAAGTGACTGAGCCCTTAACCTGTGGGATCTGATCCTGTCTCCAGGTAGATGGTGTCAGAACTAGGGTAAATTGTAGGACACCTGTCTGGTTTTGTGGAGAATCACTGATGGGGGAGAACACCCATATATCTGATGTTAGAAGTGTTGTGAGTATGGTAACTACGTGACAGTAAAAGAGATGCATAGGAGGATGACAGAGATTTTCTTTACGAGCATATTTGAGAAAATTTGCCAATCAGCAAGCAAGAACTATGTGTCTATCTGTAGCTTTATTTCATAGTGCAAACAAGTTAACGTGTGCTTTTTTTCTAAGGTAATTTTTTAAAGCGCTTTAACGTTGTCCATGGTTCTTCACTAATCAGGGAAATGGAAATCAAAACGACAATGACATATCAGTTCACATCCATTAGGATGGTGACTATCAAGAAATAGGAAGTAGCACTTGTTGACAGGGATGTGGGGGAATTGGAACCACTTTGCACTGTTGGTGGGAATGCAAACTGGTGCAGCCACTGTGGAAAACATTATGGAGGTTCTTCAAAAGATTAAAAATAGAAATACCATCTGATTTAGCAATTCTACTTCTGTGTATATATATCCAAAGGAATCGAAAATGGGACCTCCAAGAACTATTTGCACAAGAACATTCTAACAGTATTCAATAGTTCAAATGTGGAAGCAATCCAAGTTGATCATCATCCCTCACTGATGGATGAGTGGATAAACAAAATGTGGTATTGCATTAGACAGAGTTCTTCCCAGAAACAACAGAATAAGTGTATATATGCACGTTATAATACTAATGCATATATTCTAATGCAAATCCAAAGGCCTAAGAACCCGGAGAGCTGATGCTGACAGTTCCAGTCTGAAAGTTAGCAGACTCCAGACCCCAGAAGAGCCCATTTCAGTTCAAGTCTGAAGACAGGAAAAGACCTATATTCCAGCCCTGCAGTCAAGCAGGTGCAATTCCCTCTTATTTGGAATAAGTAGTTTTGTTCGGGCCATCAACAGAGTGAACAGGGACACACACATTAATCATAGACATATATACCCACAATGAAATGTTATCTGGCCTTGAAAAGGAAGGAGATTCTGATATAAGCCATAACATGGGTGAACCATGAGGATACTATGCTCAATGAAATAAGCTAGTCACAAAAAGACAAATACTATATGGTTCCACTTATCTGAGTATCTAGAATAGTCAACATCATAGAGACCAAATGAAGAATGATGGTTATCAGGTATGGGGCAGAGTAGTTGTTAGTTTAACGAGAATAGAGGTTCAGTTTTGCAAGATGAAAAAGTTTTGGAGATGGTTGGTGGCAGCAGTTCCACAACAGTGAGAGATGGTTTTATTTTGTAGGGTTTTTTTAACACCATAAAAAACAATCTAGGGCCAGAGGGCGTTATAGGCAAAGGACAGTTGTGGGAACCAAAATACCTTTCTCTATACTGAATGGAGTATTGCACACACTTTGCCACCTTCTGGAGCCTGAGATGATGTGTCAGTTTTCTTTGTGATGCAAAACCCAAGACATGCAGAAGTTTCCCAAAGTGAAATAGGTTTCCTTGTCTGAGTTGGGGTGAAAATGATAAATTCAAAAATCAACTATGTTAAAGAGAAATCAAAGAGTGCCTTTATAAAGGGTCAGGTGGTAAATTTTATGTTATTTGTATTTTAATGCAATTTTATAAAAAGTGAAAAACCATCTATAGTTAATGACTTAAGGTTAGTGTTCTGAAATGGTAAAGGATTTTTAAAAAACTTATTAAGTAATCTCTACCCTCAACAGGGGGCTCCAACTTACCACCCCATGATCAAGAGTCACACACTGTACCAGCTGATCCAGCCAGGCATCCGGAAATGGTGGAGGATTTTAATTTTTTTTTAATTTAATTTATTTATTCATGAGAGATACAGAGGGAGAGAGAGAGAGAGAGTCAGAGACACAGGCAGAGGGAGAAGCAGGCTCCTCACAGGGAGCCCGACGTGGGACTCGATCCCGGGTCTCCAGGATCACACCCTGGCCTGAAGGCGGCGCTAAACCGCTGAGCCACCCAGGCTGCCTGGTGGAAGATTTTAATAGTCACTAGCAGATTTACTTGTCATTCTTGGTTAAGTATCACGAGAACTGCTGGTTGATAAGTGACAATGAGAATTTTGCAGGAATTTTGAGCTGCATCATGATTGCTTCTCCTAAGTGTGGAAATACCAACATGAGTCTGGATTGTGTTTAATTTTTGAAGCTATTAGAAGCCCATTATTCAGTTTAAAATATGTAAACAGCTGAAGCCGTGAGATAACAGATTATGCTTTTGGTTAAAATTCTGGAAATCACCCTCTTTTTTTTACACTAGTGGTGGAACAAAGAAACCTGTTTTTAAGATAAATAGACAAAAGTCAGTTCATTTTAAATGCAGAAAATTCAGAAGTAATCAACAATAAGATTGATGAATTTTTACTAACATATAAGTTTTATGACTCCACACAATTATCTAACACAACTTTTACAAATTATCATATAAATTAGTTGGACCATCATTTTGGTAATGAAACAGTTTGAGAACAAGAGGGTCTTTTATTTAGCCTTATGTTTTGAGTAGTGGGAAAACACACCAAAGAAGTTGCCTGTTGTCAATAGAGGACTAAACATAACAAGATTTAATTTTCCTTGAGATAATATCTATATGTCCTTTTCTATTGTTTCCGCCTCCCATGGATAAGTTCTTAGTGGCAGAACCGTTGCATCCAACCAAGTTCGTATGTGTTTTCAGTGTTACTAGGTATTGCCAGAGTCATTTCCAAAACAACTTTTTTATTTTGCACTTTTGAAAGAGTTCTGACATTCCAACTAGAAATACACAATTAAAAACTAACCATCAATGCTGATTACCTTTATTAATTTTCACTTCCTGGATTGTTTTGGCTTATTTTATTCCTCTTATGTCCTCTTCTGATTTCTTCAGAATATTCTTGGGTTTTGACGATAGCTTCATTTTTAGAGCTCTGATCTCGTTAGCATTATTGCCATTTTAATATAAATTGTTCCCTTTTTTCATCATTTTCCAATTCTGACTTCAGTTTTGCAGACATCTTTGATTCAGATTTTATCTGTGATTGCAGTTTTACATTTTCAAGTAACTCTTTGGTGAGCTTTTTAAATGATTTTTTATTAAACTATAATCAGGGAATGTGGTATTTCAGTTTTCTATTGCTAAGTGACAAGCCACCCTGATTTTGTGGATTCTAACAATGATGATTTATCATTTTTGTGATTCTGTGGCTTTCTGGTTGATGCATCTCCTGGTCCCACCTACCTCATTATCATGGTTGCCTGTCCCTGGCAGCCACGAGATCTGCAAAGCTCAAGATGGCCTCCCTCACATGTTGGCCACTAGATGCTGGCTCTTGGCTGGGAACACTCCCGTGTCTTCCTATCCCACAGTGGATAGACTGGCTTTCTTACCCTGGGACCCTAGGGTGCTTCTCAGTGACTTTCTTACATGGTGGTCTCAGGAAAACAGCCCAAGAGAGTATAAATTGGAACTCGGTTGCATCTCCCATATTCTGCTGGTCAGAGCAGCTCACAAGCTCATCTCAGACTCAGGGGGGCAAGGAAATAGAGAACTCTTTTGATAGGAAAAGGTGCAGAGTTTCATGGCACCTTTGGACTTCCCACCAGATGGTTTATTCTCACAGTCTTCCAAAACTACCCACCATCCAGCTGCCTCTGGCCCCCCCTGCAGTTAGGCTCCCCCTGGGAGCTGGTAGGAATCACAGAAGGACAGATCCACACTGCTTCCCCAGGAACACCCCGGGATCCCCTTGGGTTGTGCGAGGTGATTCCCTTCCCATGCGGACACCCACAGTGCTGGTTTCATGTCCTCCCTGTCGAGGCAGGTGACTGAGTGGGGTCTGGTTCCTTCCAGAGAAGACCCCTCCATTATGCCCGTCTGCACATGGCAGCACTGGTCATCATGTTACTTTCTGAAGATCCCAACACCACGAAATAACTGACGTTATAAAAAAAAAAAAAAAAAAGTAAAACTGGAAAGAAGACTCTTAGTGAATGCATCCAGCTTTCCCAGCTGTGGCTACCGACCTTTTCTCTTTATATTGTGGTTTTTAAAACGTGGACGTGTGGAAAAAATCTGAACGAACATTCAAACCCATTCAGCACAAAGAGTCTGTAATTGCAGACCTATAAATATCCTCAAGCGAACAGAATTTGTTAAGGATGCCCCAGGAGCTTCCGCATTTAATCATGTAGCAAACCGGCTGAAAGAATAAGGAAAATGTATGACTTAATATAGAAAATCCCTGAATAGGGAACAGGAAGATTGATTACTTCAGCAGCTCAGCAGTGTGGTGAGAGACCCAGGTCTCTTCCTGACTCTGTGCTCCTACCCGCAGCCTAGCAGTCAGGCCAGCTAGCACACTTCCAGGTTGTCCTGTGACAGCGTGTGCCAGAGCAGGAGTTCCTTCTGTTTCTCCTGAAAGATGATGAACTCTCTCTCATGAGCCCCCCTCACACCTGGTTGTGAGGAACCTCGCCACTTGGTCCACGCTGAGCAACCAAAGACAATGTGTATGGAATCACCAGGCTTGCAGTTCAGTAATTAGGATTTAAAGTGCAATTGGTCAGCATCCCACAAAGACAGACACCTAAACAAAATCAGTTTCTACCCTACAACCCAGCAATTGCACTATTAGGTGTTTATCCAAAGGATATAAGAATGCTGATTCCACCCAAAAAATGCTGATTCAAGGGGGCACATGCACCCCAATGTTGATAGCAGCACTGTCCACAGTAGCCAGATTATGGACGACGCCCAAATGTCCATCAACTGATGAATGGATAAAGAAGATGCAGGGGGCGGAATCCCTGGGTGGCTCGGCGGTTTAGCGCCTGCCTTTGGCCCAGGGCGCGATCCTGGAGTCCTGGGATCGAGTCCCATGTCGGGCTCCCAGCATGGAGCCTGCTTCTCTCTCCTCCCGTGTCTCTGCCTCTCACTCTCTCTCTATGTCTATCATAAATAAATAAATAAATCTTTAAAAAAAAAAAAAATGCAGGGGATATATATATATATATATATATATATGTATGTATATATGTATGTATATGTATATATATATGAAGATGCAGGGGATATATATATGTGTATATATATATACACACACACATACACACATATTTATGCACATACATATATACATACATAAATGGATTACTCAGCCATGAAAAAGAATGAACTCTTGCCATTTGCAATGATGTGGATGGAACTAGAGGGTATTATGCTGGGTGAAATAAATCAGTCAGAGAAAGACAAATACCATGTGATTTCACTCATATGTGCAATTTAAGAAATAAATATGTGCAGTTTAAGAAATAAAACAGATGAACATAGGGGAAGGGGAGGAAAAATAAAATAAGATAAAAACAGAGGGAAGCAAACCATAAGACAGTCTTAACAATAGGAGACAAACTGAGGGTTGCTGAAGGGGAGGTGGGCAGGGAGATGGGGTAACTGGGTGATGGGCATTAAGGAGGACACTTGGGATGTGCGCTGGGTGTTATATGTAAGATAAGTTACTGAAATCTACTCCTGAAACCAGTACATTATATGTGAACTAACGTGCATTAGTTTATTTATGAGAGAGAGAGAGAGAGAGAAGGAGTGCACACATAGGCAGGGGCTGGGGGAGGGGCAGAGGTGGAGAGAGAGAAAGAGACTTTTAAGCAGGCTCCATGCCCAGACAGGAGTCTGATATGTGGTTTGATCTCACAACCCTGAGATCATGACCTGAGCCGAAATCAAGAATTGGACACTTAACCAATTGTGCCACCAAGTGCCCCTTGAATTTAAATTAAAAAAATAATAATAAAGTGGTGCTGAAGGTAGAAAAAAAATCAGTTTCTAGATTTTGGGCAGGAAAGAGTCTGTTTAGATGGTGAAGCAACCTTAGGCATGCAGACATGCATGTCTGACCTGGGCACTCTACTTCCATCACTTTACTTCTAACATTTATTGAACAAAATTTCAAATAAATTATTTTATTTTTTTTTTAATTTTTTATTTATTTATGACAGTCACAGAGAGAGAGAGAGGCAGAGACACAGGCAGAGGGAGAAGCAGGCTCCATGCACCGGGAGCCCGACGTGGGATTCGATCCTGGGTCTCCAGGATCACGCCCTGGGCCAAAGGCAGGCGCCAAACCGCTGTGCCACCCAGGGATCCCAAATAAATTATTTTAAATGTTTGCAAGTTCTGCCTTAATGATTTTTAGAGGCAGAGAGTAAGATTTCTTGCATGAAATCTTACAGAGATTCATTACTCTACTTCTACTCTAGAGAAACAATTACTCTATCGTTTCTCCCAGTGTTTTCGAGATGGGTTGAATATGACCAGTTTTTATTCAAGTGTACCTAGGTGTGAGTGTGTATTCTGTGGCCTTATATGTGGCATGGACAGATTCATTCATGTATATGGAATAGGTAGATGATGGCATTGACTGACACGTACCCACCTTAATACTAATTAAAATTTTATTCATGTTGGTGTTACAAGGGGAAAGAAGAGCAAACTAAACTGCACTATCATTGAAAAGTATTGAGGTCGACAGAAATTTATTGAAAGCACACACTTAAACACTGTTGTTCAAGAGCATTACGTCTGAAAGCAGCGCCCCGACAAACTAAAGACATATTTGCAAATGAAACTAAATCATTAACAAAAGTGGATGTTTTTCCCAAGAGTGACACAAATTAAGCTCCAGTAAATGCACATGCTCCTCTTTTTAGTGTAACTATTGAGAAATAGGAATCAGCATTGCCCGGATTATTTTTTTGTACACAAAATGACCAGAAAAATACATCATTACTTCACAGTTACCAGGTGATTAGCATTTAGCCTTACAAATCAGTTTCACTGACTGCATATATATTTCCAAAAGAAAACAACATGATTGTTTCTCAAATGTAATAATTATTTGTATCCAACTGTTTACCACATTTTGAGCTCTTTAGGAAGCCAGTTTTACCGAGATCCATTGTTAGCTACATCCACATATCTAGAAGAGCTCTTGTTCACGTAGTTGAGAGGTCCACATCCTCAATAAAGATAATTTATCCTCAAAGAAGAGGTATAAGAGAGGTTTCCTAAAGGTGCTAAATCTTCATAATACTATTAAGCCAGAAGTTCCTAATTAAGTTTTTTTAATATTTTATTCTCTGGTTCACACCCTTGGATAAACTCATAACTTAAATTCTTTTCACCTATACTCTCACATGTTCCTATCTGCCCAGTCCTGAGTGGATGGGACAAGCAACATGGATTCATTTATTACAAGTGGTGTAGATGTGATACACGGGAATGTTTTCTATTTCAGGTGAGAAAAAAAAGTAGGTAAGAAGTAGCTGCATCCTGGCAGAGAGCACTCTGTGGCTCAGGTATGGTAGCTTCCTTCTCTGAATAAACTTGTGGTGTGGGGTGTTATTCAATGAGTGGCAAGCTATTTGTTTAACAGAATTTCAGTTAAATTATTGTCAAGACATTTCCTCAGCAGGAAACAGATCCTTGATTTATGGAGTAGTAACTTCCTTTTGTTCCTCTAATAAGAAATTCAGGAGCACATGAATGCTGCTTGGTTTCCACTTGTCTTCAGAGAAATTCGGTCGTGTGATCACCGTGAAGGATGTGCACATGGCAGTAGCCATGAGCCTCACATCTGGGTCAGGGGAAGCCACCGGCCTGCCGCCTTCTGTGGAAGACGCACCAGCCCTCTCTATGCTTAGGGCTGCCCACCACTTGATCCAAGATTAGACACTTGTTTTAAATTGACCTACACATAGGCTGGTCTCTCTGAAGACAGTCGGCCATGAAGGTGTCTATCCAAAAGAGCAATGAAGGCAGAACTAATTCTCCAACGCAATCGAACTATTCCCCCTCTCTGGAATTTTTACAGCAGCATATGGACAAGAGTGTCCCACCAAAAGTGGAAGAAAGTCAACTCACAGAAAGAAGCAGTGACTACAAGTGTCCTGAGTGAAAGCACAGAGCAATGAATTTCTAGCACTGCCTCAAATTCTTTTATTCTATATGTCTTTGGGTAATATTAACACACACACATAAACCTGAGTGAGCTTCCCTTACTTTCAATCAGAAGGGTTTAGTATAATCCCCAAACTGATTCTTTCTTTCTTTCTTTTTTTTTTTTTCTAGTGTGTGTCCCCCTGATTGGCCTGGAAGCAAGAGCTATGACAGGAGACGTGTGTTACGTGACATCTGACACAAAGGGGTCTGCTCACACACTCACCTGAGAGATCGGAGAACAGCTGCTTTGGACGGCCAAGGTAATCTTCATTGAACTTTTTAGAGGTGTTATTTTTTTTTCAAGTTCTGTAAAAGTCATTTAACAAGGTCTTAGAATTCACAGACATAAAGGAACCTAGTAGGTAAAAATGAGTGTCTGGTGACGTCACCCCTCGTGAGCCAGGGAGGAAGCAGGAACTCCTCAGGGAGGCTGCTCTGTGACTCCTGACAGAGGTGAAGATGTGCTGACACCCTAGCAGGTGTCTCCCGGGGAAATCCCTGCAGACATTCCAAGGAGACCCGCACGAAGACGTCTGTGATGGTGCCATTTGTGATAAAGAAAAATAGTTCATTTCATAAGTGAAAATGGATGAGAAATGGAAACATATTAAATCTAGTTTGTCCTGGTTCCTATAAGCCCCGTTACAGTTCCCAAGGACCCTTACCATCCCATTTCACAGACAGAAAACTGAATCCCAGACACACCATGTGTTTTGACCAAGGAGAGTGAGGATTCACACCCTGGCTCTGGAGCTCCTACCCTCACTTACGTTATTTCTGTGACTTTCCTTTTGAAGCTGGCATAGGGACATCATGTGAGACAGAGCTAGCACTCCAGTCGTGGCACATGGAGGATTCAGGCCCAGCCAGGCCTTGGAAAGTGCTCAGTAGCATTTGTTGAAGTGTGAGCTCCTGACACAACATGCAGGTCCTAGGAGCCGAGCAGCCCAGACACCAGGAAGTACCCAGGAGCTAGCCATCAAGACGGCAGGACCGCTGTCTTGGCGGCAAGACCACATCCAGCAGCCGTGTGATTTGGAACTACCATGACTCTGGGCTGAATCAGATTGTTCGCACACACAGTAGATTGGGGCAGGGTCAGCCTAATAAGGACCAGTAGATTAGCTGCTTTAGAGAAAGAGCACTTAGTTCATGGTGGGCTGGACTGAGGCACTTGGAGCTGGAGATAAGGCCAGTTTTCCCAGATGCTGTCGGCCTGAGTGGACGCTTGGAGCTCAGTGGGAATGCTTCCCGGCTTGGCCGTCCTGTGGGTGGCTCACTGCCGGGCAGTGAGTCCCAGAAGGAACGCAGTACACATGTTTCACTTCAAAATGCATCCCCTGCATATAAAGAAGCCCTCATGTGTAATCTAAGTACATCCCCCAAATTTAGTCACATTCTTTTTATCTCATTGCTAAGATAATAATAAAGAGAATATTCCCTAGTGGATGTCTGTGCCTCCCCTGAGGAAATCTCGTTTTATTTCCTACTCTGAAACTGTTCATAAATCATTCTCCAGCTGAGTACAGTTCAGTGCTAGTACTTAGCTTATCTGACCTTCACATTAATTATTTTTATTACAGCAGCAGGAACGTCAGTGTGTTTTCCCCCTGCCCTCCGAAGCCATGTGGCCCCGAGCAGAGTGGCTCCTGTCCTGCCACCGGCGGCTCTTCCGGTACCTGTCCAGCTGCCCCAAGTGTACCAGCCCAAACCCCATGTCCTGTCATACCAATGGATGCACGAGGCCCGTTTGTGTGTGTGTCTTAGATGCGATTAAAATTCTTACAAAAACTGAAAGTGAAATGAGGAAATGATTGGGCAATCGAATAGAAGGGCCAGTGCCAGGAAGACCTATCATACCGGGGGGGGGGGGCCGCGATACGGCCAGGCAGACAGAGGGAAGCTCAGGAGAGCTCTCCTGAGGGCGACCGCGGGGCCAGGCCATGTAGTCCGTGTAGGACATGAGCAAGCACAGCTCACAGGAAATGATCCATTCCCTGCGCTCACTTACTCGAAAGGTCCAAACCTTCAAAGTTGCGGGAGTGCCATGGATGGTTGCACAGAAGGCCAGCAGTCACGCCTTTCTCCTTGCCTTGAGAGGGGAGAAGAAATGAAACTGAAGGAGTGTGTCTCCATCCTCCCCCTGAAGGAAAGCCCCTCTGTCCCATGCTCCAAAGATGGAACGCTGCTGGCCGTGACCCTGCTACTGGCCCTGACGGCCTGCTGCCTCTCCGTGGTGTCTTTCCACAGGGCGGCTGCTTTGCAAGCGGAGCTGGGGAGCCTCCGGGCGGAGCTGCGGGAACAGCACACTGAACCTGAGCGGCTGCCAGGCCCTCCGCAGGCCAGAGCCAGGGCCCCCAGGGCAGCCATGCGGGAGACCCCAGCTGTCACCTCAGCTCTGAACGTGAGTTTGCAGCAGCTGCGGCCTCAGGTTCGCCCCGCACCACTGCCCCCCACACCTCAGATATCTTTGCAATAACTTGGTGTTTTTCTCTCCTTAGGGAATCTTGGCACCATCCGCTGCAGGAGAAGGCAACTCCAGCCAAAGCAGCAGAAACAAGCGTGCCATTCAGGGTCCGGAAGAAACAGGTAAGTTTTGGGTGCAGAAGCATTTGGGAGCCAGGGAGCCTGGCATCCACAGGTGTGGAGGCTGGCTTCTGCTTTGGGGTCCCGAGAGTTGATCAGTACTCAAAGACTGTGAGAGGTGCATTTACACCAGATGTGGCTTTAGGGCACAGCCTGTGCATTGGCACATTGATGAGCCTGCACGCCACGTTTTGTCCTCCATGACCATAGTGAGGGCTGTGCTGTCCTGGCAGCATAAAGGATGAGAAAGAGCCCAGAGTCTTCCTCCAATAGATAGTGCCTGTGTTGGAAACAGTGTCCATCACTCCAGCAGGAAAGCGCTTCAGGTCAGTATAGGTTCTGTCTACCTGAGTCTTAGACAGTCAGGTAAAGGTAAACACTTCCTGAGGGCACCTTGTGTGCCATGCAGCCCAGTGAAGCTCCTGTTGGGAGCAGGTGTGTGTTTGTGATTTGTTTATTGCTGTAGTTCTAAAAAAGTTCATTTTACACACACACACATGTGCACGCACGCATGCATGCATGCATATACACACAGATTTTAAAGCTTTTCTTTAATGCTTTTCCAGGAAATCCACAAGTTTGTAATCTTCTTGTAAGAGTTCTTTCATGATTGCTGCCTTTCTTTCTGTCCCACTTATTCCACAGTCTTAGAGATTCCTGAAACCTTGAATTGGGCAGGGCTTCCCCAAATGTTTGATTCTAGTTCCTGCATTTCAACAATGAAAAAGAGCATGACATTCATTCAATAATATCACAACTTAAACAATCCCTGGTATCATTTCTTTCTTTCTTTCTTTCTTTCTTTCTTTCTTTCTTTCTTTCTTTCTTTCTTTTTTTTTTTTTTTTTGAAAGAACACGTTTTGAGCAAACAGCATGGGCCTGCTTGGCGCATGCTGGGATAGTTATTGTCACGGCTACCATTTCCTTAAGTCCTCATGTTGGCCTTGAGGTGAGCAGAACAGGTGTAGTTCTGTACATATGTATTTGTACTTGTGGAGGGAAGCACGCAACTTAGAGACTAGGTGTTCTTCCGTCAGACCACACACACACTCACACACATTAGATGCTTTGGCTGGAAATGTATTCTTTACTAACTGCCTTATTCATGGAAAGAAAATTCTTACCTCTTTCTTAAAACCATAATTTTCTACATGCTTTGTGTCAAGTATCAGAAACAGTTGGGTTTAAATATATATAAACTAGGAAATGTGAGTACTTTTACTATACTTTAATACGTGAATTATTTTCATACTTTGCAATTTTATCATATGTATTTCCTACCTAACTGAAAAAATACAGCATATATACTATGGATTTATTTTGTGTTCACTTATCATTATGCAATAAGCATTTTCCCTACTACTAAGTTATTCTCACACATCCATGTTAGTTTCCTGTCACACAGTTATTTAACATGACCATTTCCAAAACTTTTGTGCAGATTTCTTGTTTCTTTTTTCTTTTTTCTTTTTTCTTTTTTTTTTTAAAGGTTTTGCTTATTTATTCATGAGACACACACACACACACACAGAGAGAGAGAGAGAGAGAGAGAGAGGCAGAGACACAGGCAGAGGGAGAAGCAGGCTCCATGCAGGGAGCCCGACGTGGGACTCGATCCTGGAATTCCAGGATCACATCCTGAGCCGAAGGCGGCGCTAATCTGCTGTGCCACCTGGGCCACCCTCTTATTTCTGATGAATTAAATGTTCCATAGAAAGAATATCAGAGATAAAGAGGATAAACATCTTTATCACCCTTACTCCCTTTTGCCATGTTGCTTCCAAAATGAATTATAAATGTATTGCAGTCAGAAATGCAGTGTACAAGTTCTCCACATTCTTACAGTGTTTTATCTTTTAAAATTTACGTTGGCTAGCTTGGTAGTTGTAAACAGTATCTCAAATGTAATTTGTTACTTGCTTACAAATAAGAATTTCTTTCTGCATATTTACATAACTTCTAATTTTATCTTCTGCTAATTTTTATTTATAACTTCCCTCATTTGTCCTAATTCTTTGTGATTTTGAATGAACTATATTAAACATTCTGTTTATCAAAATTTTGCTGTAAATATCTTCCCAATATCTTGCTTATTTAAAACGTGTGCAGAGATTTTGCATCTGTGTATGTAATATGATAAACTTTTCCTTCTGATCTTCTGTCATACGTCAAAGCTAAAAATGTATTTCTTCATAATTTCTTATATAGCCTATTCTATTCTCTACCACTTTGACTTGTTTATAACTTTGTGTTTTAGTTTGTTGTTATTTAACTCCTTAATCCTCCTGGCATTCATTTGGTAGATCATGTCTACTAGCTTTAACTTTCCCTTTCTTCTTTAATTTTTTTCCTTCTAAATTATTCCTAATATCTCAACTAAATTTATTAGATGATTCTTTTTAACTTGTTTGCATTGGAAAGCTTACTGTATTGTATTAAGTTTCTCACATATAGTTGAATCTATTTTGAGACATTTTCATTGATTTATTATTCTTTTTATATGTATTAAATAAAATATGTTAAGTATTTTGTAATATAGTGAGCTTTAATATCTCATAGAGTCAGAATGTTTCAATCTTCTTCAACCTCCATGCTAGTATTCTCCAGCCTCTGCACATTAGGTTTATGAATAATCCTTAACTTTACCATTGCAAAAGAGCTGCAAAGGGCTCATTATAGCAGGTTTAAGAAGAAAGGACATTGAATAAGAGATTAATTAACTCCCAGAGTCCCACTTCCATAAATACCCTCTATTATATTTAAATTTTCCTCCTATGTGCAAAATTTTACAAATTTGTGATTCTATGGCATCCAAAAATCATATACTGATTAAAAATTTTCTCTAAATAAATTTGTAATTTTTAGAAAGTTTGGAAAGTAACAAAAAATTGTATCAAGTGAATAAAAATTTACCCAGTTTCCACAGTCCAGATATAACTGCTATTTTCATAATCATAATTTGCCTGAGATTTTCATAGACCTTTCATATAGTATATATGTGTGTATATATACATTATATATATATTAGTATAGGTATATATAGTATGTATATAAATATATCAAATATATGTATAGATGACATATATATGCAATAAATAGTACCCCGCTATATATATACACACTAACACTCATACCGTCCATAGATCTGAGAGGAGATCTCCTCTCCTTGAAGAGGAGGACCTCAGTTACAGGTCATATCTTCTATTCCTCATTGGTGAAACTGGCTTGAATGGCATTTTAGATGCCATACTTCTGTGCAGGGAAAATGTAATTTGCTTAGTACTACAAGAGTAATGTTTATGTAACCAAGAGGGTTGTCTGGAACTCCTTGACTCTTTCTTTCTTTCTTTCTTTCTTTCTTTCTTTCTTTCTTTCTTTCTTTCTTTGTCTGTTTGGTAATGTCCTTTCTTTGGAGTTGAGAAAATTCTGTATAATTTGAATCTATGCAACTTTCTTTGTTTTTGTTTGTTTCTAGTCTAGTTCTGATTTTTTTAAAAGATATTTGTTTATTTATTTGAGAGAGAGAGAGACTATGAGCTGAAGGCAGTGGCAGAGGCAGAGGGAAAGGCAGATACCCCACTGACCAGGAAGCCAGATGTGGAGCTCAATCCCAGGACCCCGAGGTCATGACCTGAGTCAAAACCACAAATTGGACACTTAACCGACTGAGCCACCCAGGCACCCCTTGTCCTGATTTATTTGAAGTAAGACTCAAAAACTTTAGGTTGTCCCTGTTGCTTTCAAACTGTCCATTCTTGTTCTTATTTATTAATTTTCTATATGCATTATAGAACCATTGACAGTTTCTGTTGGAATTTTATGCAAATTGTAACTCTGAAGAAGAAAATGAGTTTGTTCACTGTTTAATTTATATAACCAATAATGCTTAATATCTTTTTATTAAATAACAAATCTTAAATTTCCCAATTAGAATTTTCTTAGGTTTTACTGTTCTTTCATAGTTAATTATTAAAAAGGTTTTGTTGTGATTTTGGAGTTCTGGGATTTTCAAATAGCTTATTAAACTGTTTTAAAATACACAGAATTTTCAACAAATAATGTAGCATTCAATCTCATGGATAGTTTTGAGCTACATCAACACCCTTACTGGACTTGTACTTAACAGAATTATAATATTGTTTCAGATTTTTTTAAAGAGTAGTCTGCTTTCTACATATACTCCTCAATATTAGTGTGCCATCATTTTATAACTATGTCAAATAGGTTCAGAACTAACTGTTGCTAAATAACACCCCAGGACGTTGCCCATTTTTATTTCTCTGTAAATCCAATCTAAATTTCAGCAGCACTTCAGTTTTATTGTGTGCTTGTTCAGTTTGTAAGTAAACTCCAGGGTGTTGGGCTAGAACACACCACATCCTCAGTATGTAGCACACCTGGGATTACATAGCACCCAGGGGAGGTTTGTATGTGTCCTGTCTGTACACCCTAAGAGTAGAGGCTTCTGTGGTCCAGGTCCTCTTTCTTTGGCACATTCATTGTGATACTTCCACACAGTAGGTGTTCTATGAATATTTGCTGATTGATTTGGGGTTTACTATGAGGTAAGATGCAATGACTTGGCATCATTTGAAGAGGGAGTGATTTTCCCATATTTCTTCATTTCTCAGGTTTAGATTGGAGGCCATCTTATGCAGTTTTTTAACTTGACATTGAAAGCAGCTAATTTACCAAAGGATGAGTTTGCTTGCAAGGCTAGAGTTGCAGGGAGAGTTCAGGGGCCCCTTGTCCCAGAGCTTCTTGGTTCACCAGGTAGAGGCACAATCTGGGTTCGCTGAAGAGTCAGAGACAAACTCTCATATTCAGCAATCTTACTCTAATTTCATGAATTTCTGGTTTTCTTTAATGTTTTGGTTTTAATTGAAGTATTATTTACATGCGGAAAAGGGCACGTATCTTAAGGATACAGCTTGGTGAGTATTCACAAAATGAATAGCAGTAGATGAAGGGACGACATCAGCCTCAGCCCACGTGCCCACTTGACATTCTTCCAGTCCTCCCAAGGGTAAATGCTGCTCTTACTTAGTTATACAGTTTGGGTATTTGGCTCCGGTTTTGTTTTTCTTAATTGTGTTGTGTTTCAAATGGAAGTCTTATTAAGTTTCTGTGTTTCATAAGATAATTTCTGATTGTAATCTAACAAACAGAAATGTGGGGAAATCCAGGATCAAAGAATTGCCAAATGGCTTGCATTAGCCAAAAGTTCACTTTTCAGCCCATAAGTGTATTTGGAGATATTCCCAAATAAAATTAATAACTAAAGTGATCTGGCTTTGAAATATTACATGTTAAAATTTCTTCACAAATGGAATCATCATGATCCCTGTAGTTCAGTTCTCATCTAACTCTTCCATCCACTTAAAAAATGTAGAGATAACCATACCAAGAGCCATCAAAAGAATAGGTTCTTTCAAATGGATTTGCACTGAGCTCAGTTTATTAATAAAATTAGGTAACCTTTATATTTTTCCTCTTGTTATTCAGTAGGGAATTTAAAAGTTATTAGAAATGTATGTGTTTTAGATTATAGAAATACAAAAATTATTTTTGTTGATAATGTGTATTATACTTGTCTCAATTATAATAGTAAAACAGTGTGAAAGCATGAACAAAATATACAAACAAGAGGGGGGAAATTACTCATATTTCATCTTCTAAGTATTTGTTGTAAGATTTTGGCCAATCTACTTTATTTTTCTCCATTTTTAAATAAACTTTCTTGGTTTGTAATTATTTTAGAATTATAGGAAAGTTGCAAAGGTAGTGCAGAGAGTTGCTATCTAGCCCCCATCCAGTGTCTCCTGTTGTCTTACATTACAATACTTTGTCACAATTAAGATACCAGCATTGGTACTTAACAAATAACTGAACTCCATTTTTGAGTATTCTTTCTTAAAATCCATAATCCATCTCCTTTGCAAGGAAAGATGGGAGGTCTGATGGGTCTGTAACATCCAGTCTTTGTTTCATTGACATTTCTGGCTTGGCGGTATCTTACAAGACTGTAAAATGAGTGTTGAAAGCATATACAATGTAGAGCATATACAATGTCATCCAATTTGTACCAGAATTAGGCTGATGGAGGCTTTTACCCAGTAAGGGCGTGTTCCTTCCTAGAACAGAAACAGCTGGCTGCTGTCATGGTGATCTTTGACCAGAAGCTTCCCCGAGTGCTATTTTTTCCCCCTTGCTTCAATAATTACTTCTTTTTTTCAGTGTTGCAAGAGCTGGCTTCTGTTCAGTTTCCAAAAAAGTAATAAAATAAATTAGTGACCTCACAACCAAATCTCTGAACCCTGTTTTTGTCAAGTTTAAAGTTTTGGGAAACAGAAGAGCCAGGAAATGAGTCAATCAAAGCAGCCACAAGTGATGTTGCATCTCTTCCATGTATGCCACAGGCCTGCCAGGTCTTAAGGACTGTTCTAGGTGTTGGGTTCTGATCAGAAAACACAACAGATAAAAGTATCCTGCCCACAGGAGATTACATTACTGCAAAGGGGAAAGACACAAAGTAATCAATAAACACAATTAATGAGTAAGTTACAATACAAAATGGCAAAGAGCATGAAAAAGTGAAATATCTTGGGCAGGGGTTCACAAGATGGGCAATGTGAAGGGTGGGAGGAGGGGAGGGGCAGCGTATGTAAGGAAGGCCAGGGTAAGTCTTTCTATTTCTCCTCAAAGGCTCAATAATTCTTTATACTTTCAACTTTAAAAAAAATTGCAGAAATGGAGGGATATTTAAATTTTTTTAATGTATTTATTTGAGAAGGAGAGAGAGAGAGAGTGAGTATGAGAGAGAGTGAGCACAAGTGGGGCCGAAGGGCAGAGGGTAGAGGGAGAAACAGAATCCCCCACTAAGCCTGATGCGGAACTCGATCTCAGGACCCAATCTCAGGACCTGGGATCATGACCTGAGCTGAAGGCAGATGCTTCACCAATTGAACCATCCAGGTGCCCTGGGTTGATATTTTCAAACTAAATTCATAATATTGAAGAATGTGTTGTTCCTCTTAATAATCCTGTAGGAATGGATGAGATTCATTTTAATGTTTAATTATTATTTTTATAAGTCAAGTCCTATTTAAAAGAACTGTATTGGGCAGCTGCACTTTTCTTGTGGTCAGATTTTCTTTTAAGGGGTATTCTAGGGCAGCCCAGGTGGTTCAGCGGTTTAGTGCTGCCTTTCAGCCCAGGGTGTGATCCTGGAGACCCGGGATCAAGTCCCATGTTGGGCTCCTTGCATGGCGCCTGCTTCTCCCTCTGCCTGTGTCTCTGCCTCTCTCTCTCTCTCTCTCTCTCTCTCTCTCTCTCTCTCTGTGTCTCTCATGAATAAATAGGTAAAATATTAAAAAAAAAAAAAGAGTATTCTAATGGCTCTTGGGGCGGGAGGGGGGGTGCTCTGTGGGTTCAGTTAATTTTTGGATTCGGCTCAGGTCATGATTTCAAGGTCCTGAGATCGACCCCATGTTGGGCTCTGCGCTCCAGGGGGGCTCTGCTTGAGATTCTCTCTCTCTGTCACCCCGCTTGCACAAATCTGCTCTCTCTCTCTCTCAAATAAATACAATGTTTTAAAAAATAAAAGATGTTCTCATTTCTTAAGAGTTAGAGAAGAAAGAGATATTGCTCAAAAATAGAGGAAACATCCACTGTGCAGAGGTCTGAGGTGAGCACTCCAGAATATACAGAAACGAGGAGAGTGGAAAAGTTATTGGGTATGTTACATGCACAAGCTCTGGGTTGGGCTCTGTGCATCTGTGATACCATTTACCTTCTCGGTAATCCCTACTAGGTTGGTGTTATTGGCTTTTGCTCTCCTGAGCACAATACATGACCCCAATTTAGCGTTCAGGAAAGTTATCAAATGAGATGAATGACTACAAATTCTGAGGTTGTTTTTTTTTTCCATTATGCGAGCTGTACATGCTTGATGGTCAAGTAATGCACCAGATTTGACACAATCTGTTGGGTCCCCCAGAGGCCTAGACTGTTATCTACATGAGTACCAATAAGAGGACATTTAGCTGTGGTATCACAGGATATTGGCTCAGATCACAGGCTGAACGATGGTCGACACCATGATGGTTAAGAGCTGAGCTGAATTTTGAAGACTGAGCAGATTTGGGGAAGAAGCAACAATGTTCCAGAATATGGGAACAGTGATGCATCATGAAGTTACAACAGGCAAGAAGTGGCATTACTGTGACAGAATGCCTGCCACCGCCTTGGCATTCTTCCTTTGCTTGGATTTTTGCAAAGGAAAATTGCCTGAAGTGTTTTTACAAGTTCAGGCTTTCTCTTCCTCCTCCTATGGTCCGGCCGTTTGGGGTAGATGGGGAGATGACTGCAAATAACTACCCTGTGACAGCTCTGACACTGGCTGTGAGGTCATACTTCACAGTTTGTTCTGTTTCTCTCCCATCTGCTACACTAGAACTTCTTCTGGGAAATAGCACAAAATTTTAGAGAAATACTGCACAACCATTTGCTTCAAAAAATAGTTATAGTGTGCTACAGGTCTACAAATGAAAACTCAAAATCCTTATTCTTGAGGATTATTTGCAATGGAAAGTCTTTTCCATATAACCCTGGGCCCAAGGACTTATTGTTAGAGAGTCCAGATATCAGTGGTGGTGGTGGTTTTTATAGAACCTATTTGCCCTCAAGCATTTTAGTTTTAAGAACCATTTGGAAAAAGTTGGATATTGTTATGATGTCCATTTTTGTTTCTAAATGATTGCACATATTTTCTTTCTTTTCTTCTTTTTTTTATTCTGATGTAAACCAGACACTGCAAATTTGTAAGTGATGGTCCTTAATATCAAGTAGCTCAACCTAGGGAGTGAGACAATAATAGAAACGATTAGGATGGATAATGAAATGCTATTTCAGTAGATGTGTGCACAAAGTATAATAGGATCAAATATTTAGCTAGAAGGATGAGGGAAAGGGTTGATATTTGGTCTGAGCCCTGAGGGATGGATGGATTTCACCAGATGTCAAGGTGAGGAATATGTAGCCAGAGGGAATGGTGGATAAACAGTCACGGAGGCATGAGGCTGAGCTCCCATTCTGGGTGGGGTGGGAGGATGGAGGTGTAAAGGTAGACTTGGGTTTTGTGTGCAGGGAAAACCCACTGAAGGACTTATAAATGTTACAAGGACAAGATAAAATTTGGTTTAGGAAAGGAAATCTGGAGGGAATGCAAGCAATGGAATAGAAATTGCAGAAAAGAGAAGAGGCACAATTCAGCGGATGAGTACAATTGTCCAGAGCAGTGAGCGTAGAAATCTGAACATGGCTGCCATGCTTGTCTTGTCCTTGTGTGTTGTCCTCTCCCTGTCTCTCTTTGTCTGTCTGTCTTTCTCCCCTTTGGCCATACTTGTGTCTTTCCAACCTCAGCCTTTGTATATACTCATGATTGTTAATTTTGTCTGGAATGTTCATGCCCCCCTTCTTTCTTCTGACTTCAGTTTAAGCATCCCTTTCAGAGAAGCATTCCTGATTGGGCTAAAGTCTGGGCACTGTGTTTCTCTTGCAACTTCAATTCTGTATTCGTGATGTTGATTCATACCTGTTCCTTCCACTAGATCAGAATCTCCATGGGGGTAGGGGTTGTGTATTCTCTGTTTCTTTTCTTTTTTTGCTATCCAGAGCACAACCCATGACCCAAATTTAGTGTTCAGTGAAATTATTGAATGAGATAAATGACTGAGCAAAACTTGAAAATTCAAACCATTAAAACTGAATTATTTGCTGGGTTTCAAGATTGCAGAGGAAGGAATCTGGCATTTTTACAAAGTTTCTAGATTGGGCAGCTAAGAGGATGGTTATAGCCACTAAGAGAAAACGAGTAGGAGGTGAGTGCATGTGAGGAAGGTAAAGAGATTGATTTGGGTCATGTTAAATTTGAATTATCAGTGTGACATCTAGACAGAAATATCCAAGGGGGAGTTGAAGGTGTAAGAGTTTGTTGTGCAGCTCTCTGGTAGCTTTCTCCACGCATTCAGTTGTGTATTTCTCTCTTTGTTTTTACCTTCCTTGACTTCAAGTATGTTTGCGTGTTGTGGAATTTGCATGAAGCTAATTTTCTTCACTGGTAAGTTACTGATATCCAGGGCTTTATGAGTATACATCATTAATAATGAGAAATATTCTAAAGTGATGCAAAGAAGTCATGGCAAAATAAAAATAAAAACACATCCTGTGGAGATGATGACTTGATTATAAAATTAGTAATTTTAAATTAAAATAGTTCATCAGTTGTAAAATGAAATAACTTATGAAGATGGCATCTTGTTTTCCGGGGTTTGTTTTATTTTGTTTTGTCTGCTTTTTTACTCTTGATGTTTATGAGGCAAGGCAAAGGGCTACCATTTTGTATATCCTACAGTGCTTTAGGCATAGAAGATACACTCACATTATGAAGGGTATGTAACAATGCCCAGTTAGTGCTTAGGACTCAGCACACACACACACACACACACACACACACACACACACACAAATCTTACATTGAGATATCTTTCTTTACTCCTGTTGACCCTTGTAATTTCTATTTTATTTTACAACCTCTTTCCAAAACCTCCAAAGAACCAGCTCCCCTTTTATACTGCCTCAGAATTGTAGTACTACCATCTTTCTGAATTATCCAGAATTGAAATCTTGTTTTCATTATTAGTTTTTAATTCTCCTTCAGACACATACTCATTAGTTACAAACTTTTATTTTTTTTTCTCACAATGTACCTCGGATGCTCTATTTATATAATTGCTTCTGAGATCAAATCCTCATGTTATATTTACTACCAGTCAACAGCTGACCCTTTGCTTTCATACTCTCTGCATTTTATTCTACACAAGGATGCATTATGATCTTTCTAAAGCACAACATGTATCAGGCAGGCCCCTCTCAAGATTAAAAATTCTGAATTTTTAAAAGCTTTTCTGGTAAGTCAAATATATACAATTTAGATCTCTAGAAAGACTTTTAAAACTCTGTTAACTCGTTTTGGCAAACTGTTTATCAATGGTCAAATAAAACTCTAAAATCCATTTTTTTACCCCTAAATTCTTGTATTCCCATTCCTTAAGGAATGTTTATCCCAAAGTCATGTTTTCTTCAATTTCTTCATAAATCCATGTCCATCATTAGGTCAATATTTAGATCTTTATGGGATTTCTCCTAGTTAGACTTTTCCACTGATTATTTGTTCAAAACTAGTTCCAGGGACAGCTGGGTGGCTTGGTGGTTGAGCATCTGCCCTTGGCTCAGATTGTGACCCCAGGGTTCTGGGATCAGTCCCATGTTGGGCTCCCCACAGGGAGCCTGCTTCTCCCTCTGCCTATGTCTCCGCCTCTCTCTCTCTCATGAATAAATAAATAAAATTTAAAAAATTAGTTCCATAAAAATCAAACTACATGACTTCCATATACTGACAGGTAACGAAAGTATGCAGCAATAGGAGAGAGGCATCACCTTCAGAAACTATGGTGCAGTAAGTAAGAGGACGGGAGGAAGAAGAGATACAGGGAAATGCAGGAAGGGCCTCTCATCCAGACTGAGGAGCTTGGAAGCAGCTTGAATGAGCTGAGTAAGAAGGATGATCAGGAACAAGTAGGTGAGGTCCATATGAATGGGGCAGATGTAATGGGGGAAGCTCTGTGCTTTCTACTGGAATTACGCATAATCTGCAATAACTGCATTATTTATGGTAGTTTGTATTAGGTTGAACTTTCTTGAAATAATGTACAGTAAACCCAATTCTAGTTTGAAAACGTCTAGTTCCAATACAGAAAATAATACAGCAGATACTAGCAATCCCATAAACTGTCAAATCCCTTCTCCTAATTAAATGGTGTTTGAATGTAGCATAGGTGTCATACTTATTTTTTTTAAAGGTTTTATTTATTTGAGAGAGAGAGCATGGGGGGTGGGGAGAAGAGGGAGAGGCAGACTCCCCACTGAGCAAGGAGCCCAATGTGGGGCTGGGATCATGACCTGAGCTGAAGGCAGATGCTTAACAGACTGAGCCACTCAGGCTCTGCAAAAATGTCATACACATGGCTTTCAAACTCAAAATGTTTTCCGTATGGAAAATATTTAAATGTATTCTCACTGTGAGGTTGGTTGGATTTTATTATATCAAATATTGAGCAATAGCAAATTATTTTTGTTCTAAAAACTCTTATTTTAGGAATTCTCTTTTGTAAACTATTTTTGCCATCAATATAATATTTTTGTTTTAGAAACATTTTACACAAAATTCAATGTTATGAATCAATATTATGCTGTAAATTTGTACTTATCAATTATCCTTTTTCACACATTATTATAATATAAAATATATATATTTAGAAATATGTATATCCCCATCATACAGAAAGGTTTTAATGTATGCTGTTACCTTGTTTAGTTAAAAAGATAAATTATTCTCACACTCTTCAAGTTTCCTTCAGTTTTAGTAGAGAGAAGGATGTATGCAAGACTTGAAAACCAAACACATCGATGACCATTATAATTGTTACCAGCATTGTGTTTCTTAACCTTCGACTGTGCATTCTCAAAACTCTTGTGGTTGGCTATCTGTGCTACTGGGAGATGTGAAAAAGCAGTATTGCTATTTTGACCCACTTTTTGTGAGCAACAATACATACTTTAAGGCCAGATCTGTTGAATTGGAGAGTCTTAAAGGATTGTACTAGAGAGAAGATGATAATGGACATTAGATTTCCTAAAATGGAAGAGCTGAAAGCAAAGAGGTAAACAGCACTGATGAGGTTGACAACACATAAGCAGCAACTCATGAGGCCAAAGTGGGATGTCCTTGGCTTATTTCTGACAGCACTCGTTCAAAAGCCCATTGACTTTGTCTGGAACAAGAAAAGTCAAAGAATGTCACTGGTCTCAGTGAGTGTAATTCAAACATATTACTGAACTTTTATTGTAATATTCCACTTTCTGAAGAGTATTTTCTTGGAATACACTTTTCTTACCGCAGTGTATTTTCTATTAAAAATTATATTTCTGCTACTACATGATGGAATAGATCATTGTTTTTTAACATGTAAGTTGTAGCCAACTCTAGTTGGGCTGCAGAGATTAAAATTCAGATGTTTTCTAGGTAGACTCTTTCTCTGAATAAAACATGTAAGTATTCTATGGGATGTTAGGTAAATGGTCAAGAAGGGTTAATTGGAATCAGAATAACATATTACAATTTTTCTTGTCTCTCTGTATTGGGGTCATTTGGTTTTAATGGCCTCCTGGTGCTCTTCCTTTATGTGTCCAGTTTATTGAGTGCAATAGTGTGAAGAGCAATAATGCTAGCACTGTTCCCACTATAATAGCCAAGATTGACCTTGTAAGTATCGTGGACCAGAAATGGTACTAAATGGGCCACATACACTATCTCACTTAGTAATCTCTGTATGCATATGCACATACAGCAAGGGAAAGATGGAACATTTGGAAATTTGACCTTGACCTTTGTCAGCATCCTCTTCTCCCAAACTCTGATTGACCCTTGCATCCCTCACAGAACTTACCATGGTGCCCTATGAGTGGTAGTTCCTTAAGAAGTGTTTGCTAGAAAGATAGGAACACGTTTAAGGTAGGGTTAGTAGGGCTACTCTAGCTAGATACTGTGCCCGCTCTTCAGTCTTTCACTGCTGTGGGTGTTTTGTTTCTTCTTTCTTTCATGCCATCCTTATTCACAACAGTTCTTCCTCTTGCGATGCTTTTACTTATTTGTGGTGGCAGAAGGTCTACCATAGTAACAGCACTAATGAGTCACATTTCCCCTGTGGCACAGACATGGCCACCATTGCTTTGCAGATCAACAAAAGAATCACAAGTAGTCCAGAATGTTCTGCTCCTATTGAAATGATCAGATAAACAGAGAAATATGTTAGGAAAGTTTCAGGGTGATAAAGGAATTGCAACATTGTATTTCCACCCAAACACGGAGGGAGACTTCATAACAGATTTTCTTCTGTGATCATTCCCTGCAGCGGTGATCTTTGTAGAGCCGTATGTTTGTGCAGCTTGGGAATAGCTTGTAACTATTACATCTGTTATTAGGTGTTGTGTTGTAAATATTAGAACTTAGAACATTTTAAAATAATCCAATGAAGCAGGAATTCACTGTGCCAAGCTCTTAAAATGTGGGAAGAATGTTTTTAAAGTAATACTTCAACTCTGAATAAGATACTTGCTGGGTAATAAAAAACTCTAAATTAATGTCTTCTTGACTTAAAATAGGCAAACTTAAATTTCTGTGTCCTATTTTTCATGATATCTACGCAGTGTTCTCAATATGCTTTTACCTGGAGGCATCTGTCTTTATATAACAGAATAGTCCTCTGTTTCCTTGAATGCTGTCTGGAATATTGGACACGTGATATGTGATGCAAATTGATGTTTCCCAGAAACTTTACTGATTATGCAGTTTCAGGGAAATCTCCCATTTTATTTTGAAAGATGCTGTCTCTTCTCTCTTCTTGGTCCAAAATACTTTACCCAAAGCTTGACTTTGGCTCCAGAGTGAAACAGGCACGGGTTAAGCTCTGGCCCTGTCACTTTTCACCATGGGCCCCAAATGAGCTGTTTACACTTTTCAGGACTTAGTTTCCCGTACATAATTTTTAGGATTTTTGTGAGGTTGCCTGTATTTGTATCTACTCAGTAAATATTTTTATTCTCAGTAATGGTAATTGTATTAGCAGTAACAGTGAATTGCTATTTAACATTGGCTTTTTTTGTTTGTTTTTGTTTTTGTTTTGAAAGAGAGAGAGAGTGGGGGTGGGAGAGAGAGAATCTCAAGCAGGTCCATGCCCAGCGCAGAGCTGGATGCAGGGCTTAATCTCATGACTCTGAGATCATGACCTGAGCTAAAATCAAGAGTCGGACACTTAACTGACTGAGCCATCCAGGCACTCCTTAATGTTAGGATTTTTCTAAAACAAAAACATTACATTAGAGTATTCTGAACATTTGGCTCATATGTACGGTGGGCTTGAAAGGCACATGATAATCATCACTAAACTCACTTTCTGTCCAGGCATCATACCTTACAGCAAGTTAGGTTGAACTCTAAGGATGGTACACTTACTGTGTTTCAAACAGCACATAGAGCTTTTCTAAACCATCAATTTCATGTATGTACTATATTTTAAGTAAAATTTGTAACAAAAATCTATGTGCAGATTTCATAAAGCAGTTTTAAAACAAAGTGCAGGCTCTGTAGGAAGCATAATTGTTTCCGTGTTTCTGGAAGAACAGCTGTGTAGCCTTATGCGCTCAGACATCTTACTTCCCTTATCATTCTTATTCAAATAGCTAAAAGGATGTATTTTTGTTTTTCAGTCACTCAGGACTGCTTGCAACTGATTGCAGACAGTGACACACCTACTATACGAAAAGGTAATAAGATCATCTCCTATAACTTTTCTTATTACGGTTCCACCCAATCTAATCACTTGTAAGACTATATTCAGACTTCATCTCACATCAGCTGTCTGCCTCCAAGCTTCTCAGAATCAGATGTAAAATAAGAAGCTGAAATGTATTCAAAATGATTGGGGAGTAAATATTTAGGCTAATATAATAATCTAACAAACAGAATTAGTTTAGTAGAGGTGCTAATACTTAGAAATTTTTTAAAATTAGCATATGATAAAACAAAATCAATACTAAGCCAAATTCAGTTTTTGGTTTTTTTATTTTTTAGAAATCAATTTGGCTTCTCTAATGACTTGAGATCATCTGCACAAATATCAGTTCACCTATTTTACTAGGATTGAGAAATCATAATAGGATGAAGATGAAACTGAACATATCACAAACATTTAATATTAATTATTAATAAATATATAATGTGTGCAAATAAATATCACACTTTTATGATAATCTAATGTGAAATGACTGCTTTATATTTTACACATATTGGTTAAAGACATACAATGTTCCAATTTCTGTGTGAGCCATAGAGCTTAGCAATGAAGAAAATATGTATAGTTCCTCACTTTCATGAAATTTACCTTGTGATGAGGGGAAAACAGGAAAAAAATAACAAAAAAAAAGCAAATGAATCAGTAAAATGTAGAATGATAAAATTAAGTGCTATGGGGAAAAATAAAGCAGGCCAGGGGCTAGGGAATGTCTGGACTGCGACCCAGAACAGGGAGGTCACAAGTATCAGAGAGTCAAGCTGGAGGCCAGGATGGAAATGAGAAGGAGCCCAGAGAATGTTTTTGGATTTGCCTTTGAGTGCCAGGAGTGCTGTTTTTTTTTTGTTTTTTTTTTTTTTTTGAGTGCTGTCTTGCATCTGTATCTTTCTGAGTGACTTTAGTGATCCCAAATGTAACATGTAACACAGAGGAAACTATTTGAGATTCTGTTATTATTTATCTCTCTGCATTTTCCAAAGTCCTATGCTTGCCACTTTAATAGGCATCAGACTGTTTACTAAGAACTAAAATGAAGTCAGAAGAAGAACTTAAGGACCAAAGAAAACGTTTTAAAAATATTACCTTTGTTTTACACATTTGTACAAAATGAAAATGCTAATAGTCACACAAGAAGATGAAGTTACTCCTTGATCGTGAACATGAATTCCAAAGAATATTATGTAGTGACTGCTCTTCACTGACCAAGGGGTACTGAACTGGGTGCCTTGCCCTTTGGAACCATTGGTTAGCCTTGTGATACCAGCACCTGGTGGTGCACATGGGCATGTTGTAGCATCACTGCTTGCTTGTGTCCCATAAAGTTTGATAGATTGTGTTTCCATTTTCATTTGTCTCGGGATATTTTTAAATTTACCTTTCAATTTCATTTGACCTGTTAGTGTTCAGGAGTGTTTTGTTTAATTTCCACATATTTTGAATATCCCTATTTTTCTCCTACTACTGATTCTAGTTTCATATCATTGTGGCCGGAAAAGATACTTGGTGTGATTTCAGTCTTCCTAAATCTGTTCATATTTATTTTGTGTCCCAATATTTTATTTATCTTGGAGAATTTTCTTTGTGTCCTTAGGAAGATTGCATATTCTATGACTGTAGGACAGAATATTCTGTGCATATCTGCTAAGTCCATCGGGTCTATAGTATTGTTCAGGAACACTTTTTCCTTACTGATTTTCTTTTGCGTGATCTATCTATTACTGAAAGTAGGATATTGAAGTCTCCTACTGTTACTGAAATGCTGTCAATTTCTCCCTTCAAATCTGTTAGTATTTGCCTATTACATTTAGGGGCTCCAGTGTTGAGTGTATATGTGTATGTGTGTGTGTGTGTATGTGTGTGTATGTGTATATATACACACATACATACTTGTTATATTCTTTTGATGAATCAATCTACTTGTCATCATATAATGAATGACCTTCTTTGTCTTTTGTGACATTTTTTTTACTTGAAGTCTTTTTTGTCTAATACAAGAATAGCCACTTCTTGTCTCTTTTGTCTAACAGTTGGATGAAATATTGCTTTCCAGCCCTTCACTATATTTCCTTAAAGCTGAAGGGAGTTTCTTATAGGCGGAATATGTTTGGATTTTGTTTTTCTTTCAATTCACTCAGCCAGTCTTTGCCTTTTGATTGGATAATGTAATCCATTTACATTTAAGGTAATTACTGATAGTGAGGACTTACTATTTTCCTTTGTTAATTGTTTTCTAGCTGTTTTGTAGTTCCTTTGTTCCTCTCTTCCTCTCTTGATGTCTTCCTTTGTGGCTTGACTATTTTGTGAATTTATATGTTTTGATTCCTTTCTCTTTGTATTTTGGATATCTGCTATAGGTTTTTAAATTTGTGTTTACCATGACACTTATATCAAACAACGTAGTTACAGTAGTCTATTTTAAGCTGATAACAACTTTGATTTACAACTTTTTATATTGTGTGTCTATTAACAAATTACTGTAGTTATAATTCCTTTTAATGCTTTTTTTTGTCTTTTAACTTTTATACTAGAGTTCAGAGTAATCTACAACTTTTTATAGCTATTTCTTTCAGATTTACTAGAGATTTGTTTTATCCCTTTGATTGTGTTGGATTTTCTTGATTCTTCACATTCCTTGCAGAGTTGCTTTGTTGCTTATGCAGCTACCTCTCATGGACTGATTTTGACTGGGAGACACTTTTACTGATCAGCAGTGCCTAATATTATCCACTGTAAGGCCAGGGACAAGGTCTCCTTTGCTTCCTCCCTTCCCTCCTGGAGGAAAATAATCTGTTCTTTGCTTTTCCTCAATCATGTAAAACAAAACAAAGAAAACAAACTGGGGCTATAGAAGAATGTCTTCCCTTTTTTTGTTTCTAACTGTAGCAGGGACCAAGCTCTTTTGGATGTTCAGCACAAAGTATGGGTCAAGATGGAAACCAGCTCCACAGAAGGCACTCTGAGAGACCATGGAGCCTGGAGCACAGTCAGATCTCACCATTCCTCCACAGGGGAATCACAGGCTGAGGCCATCTTGTGGTGCTGACCTAGGCATGTTTGGGGGAGGGGCTAATGTAAATAAGTTGAAATTGCTCTTCTTACCTATATAAATGTGACTACTTCTCAGTCTGTGCTCTACTACTTAGTTTCTACTTCTTAGCTGGATTCTGAATTTCTGGTGTTTTGGCACCAATATTATTGTTTCTGTGGAGGGATGATGTGTAAGACTCCTATGCTGCCACCTTGATGATGTAATCCTTCATTTGGAACTTTAAATGTGTCATCCCACTGTTTTCGGCCTACATGGTTTCAAGAAAGAAATCAACTATTAATATTATTGAGCATCCCCCTTGTTTGTATTGGAAAAATTGCTTCTGTCCTGCTGCTTTCAAGATTTTCTCCTGGTTCTTTCTTTCAACCCCTTAATTATAACTCACTTTGGTATGGATCTCTTTGAGTTTATCCTTTTTAGAATTCATGCAGTTTCTTGGATGTGTAGATTCATTCTTTCTTCAAAATTAAGAAGAATTTGGCCCTTATTCTTCAAATACTCTTTTCTTAAGATTTTTTTTTTTTTGAGAGAGAGAGAGCAAGCATGAGAGAGAGAGAGAGAGAGAGAGCATGAGCAGGGGGGAGGGGTCTTTACTTTAGGCTTAGTGGCTGCCTGTGCAGCTGGTAGGCAGGGCCATGCTATGATTGTGGAAGCTTATCCAAAATAATGATAAAGAAGAGGTGACCTGGAGTTTTTGTGCAACACTCGCACTAGGCAATGCCATTCCAATGCATTACTAAATGACATCCATAGTTCCTAGCTCCTCTTAGGAAAACACAATTTGTGGCCTTCTGTTAAATACTTTGCAATTAAGCCTTGCTAGTCTTCTGAGCTTTCCAATAATCATGGCTTACTGCTCTTTCAGGGATTTCTTAGTCACCACAATCATACAGTGATAATGTGTAAGCAATTATTTGGGGCCTCTGTTTTCATTAAATACTAACAGTGGTTGCAATTTGGGAAAGAGGTTAGCTGAGATTTGGTATCATCTTTGTAACATTTGCAAATTATACTCTTTCCTGTTTGTGACCTAAGATAAGTGTTTTCTATAAAATACAAACCAATGTGCCTAACGAAACTTAATTATGGGAAGGCAATTCAGAATTTAAATGTCACTGAATACCTGGAGTAAATGTTTAGATGTATAAGTATCCTGTTAACCTTAATAAAGTGAGGAAGTATCAAAGAAAAAAAAAGGACCTGGGAGCCCCACGTGGGACATGATCCCAGGACCCTGAGATCATGGCCTGAGCCAAAGGCAAGGTGCTCAACTGATTGAGCCACCCAGACTGCCCTGTAGTTTTTATATTTTAAAGAAAGGTGGCTGGATGCAAAATCCCCATTTTATCTTTTCTTTACTTGAGTTGTAGGAATTTCTCTGCTCTCTTTTGGCATTAAATGCACTTTGAAGAAAACCAAGGTAAGAGAAATTTTTCTTCTCATAAGTGGCTTGACTTTCTTGCCTGATTATACAAAGAATTGTTTATTTACCTTAAAAAGTCAATGCTTGTTTTACTGTATATTTCAGAGTTGACTATTATGGTAGGTAGAATAACAGCTCCAAAAGATGTCTGCAGCCTAATCCCTGAAATTTGTGAGTATTGTAGGTCATGTGGGAAAGGGGACTTTTGCAGATGTAAGATAATAACTTTGGGGGAACTACCCTGGCTGATCTGGGGAGCTCAGGGTAATCACAAGCATCCTTACTGAGGGAGTTGGTAGGATCAGAGTCAGAGAGGCGATGTGGTGATGCAGGTGGAGATAGGCATGGTGTGATGGGTGCCTGGGAAGATGGAGGTAGCCATGAGCCAAGGAAAGCAGGCCAACTGCAGGAGCCAGAAAAGGGATAGGTTTTGCAGCTTCCAGAAAGAACCCAGACTTGCCAACACCTTGATTTCTGCCCAGTGAGACTTTTGATGTTTAGAACCACGAGCTAGTAAATGTGTGTTGTTTCAAGCCACTAAGTCTGTGGTGATTTGTTACAGCAGCACAAAACTAGTGAAGCTATTTGGAATCAACTTTCCTGGCCTGGGGTGTGTCCTCTCTGTCTGTAGCAGCCCTCTGTGGTTGCTCTGCTTGACTTTTTGTTGTTGCTGGTTTTGCCTACCAGGGGTCTGTTCACAGGTGTGTGGATAAGACTATTTTATGGGTCCTATATATTCTATAGTCCTTTTTTTTTTTCAAATTCTAAACTCTTTATTTCCATCTTCTTTTGTACAAAACCTATTTTCCACTCTGAAACTTTTATTTTCATTTAAATGATTTTTTTTTCCCCTCCTCATCTTCCAAGTTCTTTTAGGTGACACAGAAACTTCTTGGACTGTGTACTGGTCAGAGATGTCTGCATGCATACGAGGGCTTCTTCACCTTTAGGGGGGTGATTTTTGCTGGCTCTTTGTGGACTCAGCCACTTCCAGAACCTGTCACTGCTCTCCTTGCTTCGTCCCTCCCCTTCCACACCCAGTACCAGGGGGATCCCAGTGACTTTGCAGCCCTTACGACTACTCTGGAACATGCATCTGTCTGCTTCTTTCACATGATGGAACAGGAGGTAGAAAAGGATGGACATTATTTCCACACTCATGTTGGTGGCAGAAGGCTCTTGTTTATTTCTGCCTTTGCCATGTGAGTATTTTCTACAGGAAATGATGAGATTTACTTGTAGTATCCCAATAGAATTTGACATTTGATGAAACACACACTGCCCTTGTTTGTTTCTCTACCCATTTTCTGACCCTTTAGGCCACTCCTTTGTAAATTTCCTTGCAAGTTACTCTTAAATGTAACTTACTATAGATGCTCTTCAGTCCTCTGATACAGTCTCATTCTCTTTTCATTCTTCTCTCTGCTTTGGCTAAATACTCCTATGTTGTCACTTAGCATCTATGTGCAGATGGTTTAAATGTAGCACTTTGGCCCAAACCACTCAGTTCCAATCCTGTATACACCTCTGTCTCTTTAACATTTCTTCCTTTGTAACTCAGTGGCATCTCAGCCTGGGCTGTACAATTTGTCCCCAAATTCCTTCCACCAGCATTCCCATTTCAGTGAGTGTGATGACTGTGTCCTCGGTTGCCTCCTGTAGAATTTTGAGTGTCATTCTTGACTGTTCCCTCTGACTCAGTACATTAATCTCAAAACCCTATCATTTATTCCCATGAATATAACCTGAATTAATCTATTCCCCTTCATTCCCATCTCACCATCCTGCTAGACCGCCCTCATGTGTCCCCATGGCTGGTTTCCTTGGCCCCAGTTTTGTTCCTTTCCTTGACTGGTAGCCACATAGTGGTTTCTCTAAAATAGAGTAATCATCTCTGTCTGCTGCTCACAGCCCTTTGAAGAGCTCAGCCCCCATGACCAGCCTAGCTGCTTGCCTCAACTATAAAACCAAACCTGCCATAACTGTGGGTTTCTATGCCAAACAGTACTTGTTTTATACAAGAAATTACTATTTCTTGAATTAATTGACATAATCTGCCTTTTAAAAAAGTATTATCATTATCTTATCCCCTAAAACTATTTCCAGCAGCTGTATGATAATAAGATTACAAAATCAAGAGTTGTAACCCAATAGGATAGGTGTAATTGACAGCTGCTCTCTGCAACATTTATTTTCAGTTTCTGAGGGAGGTAACACCGGAAGTATGAATGCTTTCAAGGAAATCTCCTATTCATAAAGTAAAATAAAAAGCAAGTATTAATTAAATATATCAGATTTTTCTATGAAATGTTGTCAACCTAAAATTTATAGATTTTGTATAAGTCTGATCAGGAAAGAGCTCCTTTAAGAGCGGACACTTTCAAGTATATGTATAAATTATTTTCACATATTAATACTGGCATTCTGTTAATTTAAGTTCACATATTATTGTACATATTAAGTTTTCAAAAACCTTTAAATACATCAAGTATTTACAGCTAGGTGGACCTGGGAAGTTCAGCCTTTACATGCCGCAGCACATCTGTATTTTAGCTGTGGACTAACAGAGAGAGAGAGAAGCAGTAATACTCTCGGACTTTATTTACAAATTCTCAAATATCAATTGGTAGTGATACATTCTGGCTTAGAAAAGCATCCTACAGGGATCCCTGGGTGGCGCAGCGGTTTGGCGCCTGCCTTTGGCCCAGGGCGCGATCCTGGAGACCCGGGATCGAATCCCACGTCGGGCTCCCGGTGCATGGAGCCTGAGCCTGCTTCTCCCTCTGCCTGTGTCTCTGCCTCTCTCTCTCTCTCTGTGACTATCATAAATAAATAAAAATTAAAAAAAAAAAAGAAAAGAAAAGCATCCTACAGAATAGGCACTTCATGCATATTTTCTTGTTAGCATTTATCCATAGTCTAATTTAACATGCTAAATATCTAAATTAAGTTTTAAGATGTAGAAACATGTTTATAATATTTATACTTATGTTTATAATTACTTTAGCTTTTTAAAAAAATATTTTATTTATTTATTAATGAGAGACACAGGGAGAGAGAGGCAGAGACACAGGCAGAGGGAGAAGTAGGCTCCATGCAGGGAGACTGATATGGGACTCCATCCCGGGTCTTCAAGATCAGGCCCTGGGCTGAAGGCAGCACTAAACCGCTGAGCCACCTGGGCTGCCCTACGTTAGCTTTTAATGTATTGTTTCGTCTGTTTTCTTAAAGGATTTAAGATTCACTCATTAGCACATATTCATTGAATGCAGATGTCATGCAGGGCTGTGTCCTTGGCATTTGGCCTCATGCAGTGTAATTTGTGAGTGTGCATGTGTGTGCAACATGTATGTGCTGGGAGGAGAAATATAGACAGTGCATAAAAACCAGCAACCATGTACTGTCTCTTGTAAGAATATTTCCAGCAAGATAGGATGAAATGCCAAAAGAAAATGTCAAGAAAACATAAAAATTTATACCTAATAACTACTTGTTTTTCTTTCTATTCTGACAATGCAGCAGTGAAACTGGGTAAAAACCAGCTTACTGATTTTATAGATAGATGTATGGTGTAAAGAAGTAGGAAACCAACTTAAGGTGTTGAAAAAGAAATTTAGTAAATAAATATCTCTAGACAGAATATGAGCAAGAGGTTTTGGAAATGTGTATCTTTCTTTCAGCTCACAAGTGCATCTTGCCTCCGTGGTGGCGCTCCATCTCACACAACTAGCTAGTTCCAGCACCTAGCTCGTAAAATGCTTTTAAAAATAGATTTTTTTAAAATGTGGTTTTTTTTGTTTAAAGATTTTATTTATTTATTCATGAGAGACACAGAGAGAGAAAGAGAGACAGAGACACAGGCAGAGGGAGAAGCAGGCTCCATGCAGGGAGCCTGACGTGGGACTCGATCCCAGGACTCCAGGATCATGCCCTGAGCTGACGGCGGCACTAAACTGCTGAGCATCCCAGGATGCCCTAAAAAAATGTTAAAAAACAACAGGATGCTGGTGGGCAACTGCATCGTACCCCACCAATTTGAATTATTATATGTTTAAAATTGAAGTAGTTAATTCAGTGACTAGGCCCTGGGGAGGAGCCAGAAACCAGACAGCAGTGATGCCTGAACCCAGAGAGGTCAGAACCTAAGACGTGTATGGTTTTGAATGGAGGAAGTCGCTCCTTGGTCAGACCATCGGGCAGGTGTCCTCATGACCATGAGAGCAGTCCCCTTCCATCATCAGTTATTTTACAGTAAGAACAGCCATGATCATTAGTTCCTCCTCCTCTTTTGGACACACTGCATTTAGAAGTGCCTTGGGCACATGATCTCACTTAAACAAATGTAAAACTATGCTACCATAATCCTCTCCACTGAAAGGATGCTGATGCTGTGTAAACAGCAGGGGATGGTGAGTTTGCCTCTGCGACTTGTAACTGAGGAGGCTTTCTCCAGGGACTGTCACCTTTCAGCGCAGCACCAGAGGACTTTCACCCAAGCCAAGTTTCCTCACAGACCTTCTTGAGAACAGCAGAGCCTACTTGTGGGAGACAGAGGTGCATCCTAGAAGTGCAGCAGAGGAGGCACGAGAGCACCTGCGTCCACAGGCACCTGCCAGGCTCCTTCCTTGCCCTCCAATCTGGCATGCCCACTTACAGGGCTGCCTGAGGGAACTGAACTCAGATTCACCTTGTCGTTTGCTTTGTGTGAGCACCTCAGGTTCTTTACTTCTCAGAAGTGTTCAGAGAATGTGTGGTTCTTGTTTTATACTATTCCCTCAAAGATCTATTTAGAAAAAGTTCAGATATGATGGGTTTGCCTTGGTGGAATGGCTGACCCAGGCACATTCACCTAGCAGTTGTATCTATGAACATGAAAGCATCTCCAACACCACATCCTTGGGTGGTGCCACCTTCTTACAAAAATTCACAGAGAAACATTTTCTTTAAGCTCCTGCTAGGACAAATTGTTCTTGCTGAGCTTCTGGCTTATTGTCCAGTGGGCTCTGAGTTTTATTATTTCCCTTTATGCAATGAGCAAGGTGAAGCTCGGGGACGCCTGTGGTTCTACAGTACTAACTACATGGGAACATTTTTTAGACTATTTTATACTACCACAGTTTCATTTCACTATTCTCTCCTCATATTACCACTTCCCTAATCTTCTTTTCACTTATTTCACGCCATCTTATTTATAACCCCCCCTCATTTATTAAGCCAGCCTCAAAGTTCACCATTTATTCCAATATTTTTACATGGTGGTGAGAGATGTAGTGAATTTGTGGTGTGAATTCATAGGAGAGGAGTGTTTGCACATTCCACATGGGTGTTCATCCCAGAGCAGGGTGCCCTGGCGTGGGGACCAGGTCCCCTCCCGCCTGCCTGCTTCTGGAGCTGCTGGCTGCTCTGAGCTCTGGCTCCCCTGTCACTCCCCAGAGAGATCTCAGGGGTCCTGGAGGAGAATTAGTGTGCTGACCAGTAACCACTTCAACTTGAGTATCACCGACGAATATCTCCGAGTTCCTTGACTGTGTCCTATTATAGGTTTTGTCTTGGTCCCTTCCCTGCTGTCCCTAAGTGCTGTTCTGGTGCTGTACTGGGGAGAGGACCTCTTCCCCATACTAACTCCCTTCTCTGTGGAAACCAAAGCAAAACCAGAAAATCCCTATTATTAGTGTGTCATTCAGAGCCTCTCCCATCCAGACCAGGCTGTCTGGTGAGTGCTGCTGAAATACATGAGAATAAAAGCAAAGTGCTTGCCCTTGGGTTCCTGTGTCTGAGGGGTGTGGTAGTAATGTGCAGACCACTGCTGAGACAGCACGGAGCATCCTGATTTGTCTCCTTCTCCTCTTTTACCAAAAGATAAAATTCGTCTCTTAAGTTTCAGACTCGGTTTTACCATTAAGTGGAGGTGAAAAACTGCTGCTCTCACAAGTTTTCTGTCTTCATCACAGGAGCTTACACATTTGTTCCGTGGCTGCTCAGCTTTAAAAGGGGAAGAGCTCTGGAGGAGAAAGAAAATAAAATACTTGTAAAAGAAGCCGGTTACTTTTTCATATACAGTCAGGTAGGTTCCCCGCGCACCTGCTGCCAACCGCCCAGCCTCCGTCCCATGCTCACTTCTGACCAGCTTCTTTGGTTTGTTTCTCAGGTTTTATACACCGATAACACCTTTGCCATGGGACACCTAATACAGAGGAAAAAAGTCCATGTCTTTGGGGATGAACTGAGCCTGGTGACTTTGTTCCGATGTATTCAAAATATGCCTGAAACACTACCCAATAATTCCTGTTATTCAGCTGGTAAATAACGGTTCTGTATCAATAGACAGGAAGATGTTCCTTGATACACTGCATGGTTTTTATTCTCTGGAATGATAAGCTAGTTCATATGCATTGAAATGGATAAAATTGTGACCGATAGTTTTATCACTCTTCTGTAATTGAGAAAGGGCAGGCAACATGGATAGCCATTCTAAACTTCATTTGCTTCAGCATATAATATTGCATAAGAACAGCGATGAGGATAACAGGATGAATGATTACCATGTGCCAGACATCCTTGTCTTGCACCTTACCTGGGCTCCTTCATATGATCCTCCCTTTTTAAGGGAGGTGGAATCTGAGGCACAGAGAGGTAGTACACGTTGTCCAGGTGGCACAGCTTCTAATTTCCAGAACTTGGATTAAACCAACTGGTCTGACCCCAGAGAATGAGCCTCTAGCGTTTGCTTTTTTTTTTTTTTTCTCCACGTGTTGCTGAAGAAATGCCCTTGACTGAACTGAGGGTCTGGTCAAATTGCTCAGTGGCTTTCTCTCACTCTCCTACAGGTGACGTCTGGTGCACGTGGACACCAGACAGCTGATTTGGGATGGGGACATGGAGGAGCAAGGCTTCTTCAGATCAGGGGCAGTGAAAATGTAGAGAGGAAAAGAGAAAGGCAGGGCTTTGTTCAGTCAGGTCTTTGGGGCTATAATTGCCAACATACTCTTCATTTTATTTTGGGGGTAAATTTATCAAAGCTGGTATGGGGGAGGAATATTTGCCTTTTATACATTTGTTCCTTTCTGGTCATTTGACAAATCCCTTGAGAACCCGAGGAATGTCTTCAGTTCAGACAGTTACTGTCACACAGGCTGGGAGCCTGGCCGCCGAGTCTGAGGCCCTGAGATGTGAAGGTGCCTGCTAACAAGTACATAGTAACTCAATCAGGAAGGAAGGAAAATAGTTCAAAAAGTGAAGACAGTTGGCACTATGGACCCACAGCCATAAACAGCTGTAAGGGGATGATGAGGAAGTGTGTTGAACTAAAACTCCCTAATTTTCATAAAGAGATGTTCCCCTGCAGCCAGTGATGATGACCAGTATCCTGGCGTTGCAGATCCAAACCGGTACCTCAGGAGCTCCCTGGGGCCATGCCTGGTACCGTGTTCAGATGCAGCAGCCCTCAGAGCTTCCCCAGGAGCTCTTGGGGTGGTGTCTGGCTGTTGACCCCTCCCTGCTCACACTCTAAGCCACATTCCCTAGGTGCCTTGCCTTTTAAGTATAATTAACCAAACCTTAAAGTTGCGTCTCAGTGCCAGCAGCTTCGTGTTATGTATGAGAACTATTCTCCAGAGCATTTCAGGTGTGCAATTTTAATCTGTTCTAGGACAACTCTGTTCAAAACCGTTAAAAACTATATATTAATATATAAGAGAATGCAGTACTTCCACCTGGAAAAAATGTAAATGGTCCATCTGAGGAGCCCGGTGTAACATCAAGGCCCACTTTTACACAAAGCTGAGTCTTACTATTTCATTAACAAAGCGAGTGTGTGGTGAAGTTACAAATCAAAGTTATACCTGATTTCTATAACCTGGAAGAATTGAAATAGCCAATAGCCCTGTGTTGCAATTTTTAAACCGAACCTACTTTAAAATCGTTGGTTCACTCTGACTTTGTTTTGAGAGTTAGTATTACCTAATGCTGTGTGATCAATAGCCTTTGTCAAAATATTACATTATATTCAGTCTTTATAACAACTGACTTATTCAACAAATAAATTCCAGTCTATTTTTTACTATTTCATGTAGTCATCAAATGCTTTGCTAATCCTCAAAAGTGTACACGTCACCCTCCACAATACCTGAAACTGTTCTTTTGTTTATTGTCTTAATCCATTACAAAAAAACCCAAGATCCTTGGAGACAGAATTTTTGTCATTCTGATCATAGCCCTGTGCGTGTCTAGATGGATGATGGATGTTAATATACACAACATAATTCGCATAAATACGTTTTCATGGCAGATATTTGAAAATGCAACTACTTTTTAAATACTTGATTGAAAGTATTAACAGCTTTGGTATTCTTAGTTTCTTACTTTGTTAGTTTCTTTGTGTCTTCTCCTCCCTTGATTCTCCTTTCTTTTCCCTCATATTTGTCTGTTAAAGTGGGGTCCCCACTGATGTACTGAGTGTACTCCTTGTGTACACATATGCAGAACACATCATTGTAAATTAGGCACATACAGGTTTTTCAGTCAGTTTAAGTACTTTATTGCTTTTGATTATGAGGACAAATATGGTCATTTAAGGAAACATGGAAATATAGAACATTGTAAAAAATAATCCACATGACTCCTAACCCCGGTTGTCTGGACTCCAGAAAAAAACTGTTAACAGGTGCGCTTTGCTAATAGGTGGTGTTTTGTTTTTTATTTTTTATTTATTTTATTATTTTTTTAAGAATATATTTTTTAAGAATATTTTTTATTTATTCATAAGAGGCACAGAGAGAGAGAGAAAGAGAGAGAGAGAGAGAGAGAGAGAGGCAGAGACACAGGCAGAGGGAGAAGCAGGCTCCATGCAGGGAGCCCGATGTGGGACTTGATCCCCAGTCTCCAGGATCACACCCTGGGCTGAAGGCGGCGCTAAACTGCTGAGCCACCCGGGCTCCCCTTGTTTTTTATTTTTAATTATACACACATTTTATATCCACATTTAAGTGTATTTATGAGTGTCTATGCAGTATATACATACTACATGGTGTGAGTACTTTTTGTGTTTCTATTTTATATTTTTATTTAGCACCATTAATTTTTTGTATTTCTGTTTGTGTTCGTATTTAACATTATTTGTTAACATTATTATAAACAGTTTTATTTGTCAATAAAATGGAGCAAAACCACTTTTAACCATACAATATCCCATCGAGGAATGTGCATGACATACTTAACTTTTTTTCTTCAATTAAGACATGGCTTTCTGTTCAGAGTCTCCATTTTACAGATAGTAGGTGATAAATACACTTATACCCGTTGTAATTCTTTGTGCTCATTTGCTTTAGCTCTTTTTTGTCTTTAGGCTGATAGAGTAGTAACTGGTTTAGAAGTCTGCTGCTGTCATTTGAAGTGTGAATGCCCATGTTCACATTTTTCCAAAATAACATTGTTTTACTTAATGCCCCCGCCCCTGGCCTCCCGCGTTGTACAATCACTTAAAGTCCCTGTAAATCACTGTTTTCCAGGCATCGCAAAGCTGGAAGAAGGAGATGAGCTCCAGCTTGCAATACCGCGTGAGGACGCTAAAATATCACGAGACGGGGACGGCACGTTTTTTGGTGCATTGAAGCTTCTGTGACCTACTTACACCTCGTTTGTGGCTGTATCCCTTCTTTTCTCTGTACCTCCAAGGAGAAGACTCTTAACTGGAAACACCAAAAGGAAGAAAAACAGTAGTTACCGTAGCCTTCTCTGTGAGCTCTTTGTTTTGATTCGCTGAAACTAGACCAAAACAGGAAATTTAACAGACAACCACAGCCAAAGGGTGTCATGTGAATTATGAGAAATAGGGCCCATTTAAGGAAAGATAGAAATAGGCTTCTCCCTATAATGCCATGTTAAACAATTTAGTCATAGCTTCTTGACCTGGAGGAAGCACAGGCTGCAAAAGAGCAAGAATCATTTCTTCCAAAACGGCATTCCATCACTGCTGCACACCAGCTGCCGGCGTCCACAGGACCTTAGGACATGTGGGAACTCTCAGGTCCATCCTCTCTCTTCGTGTGCAATCTGCCAGTCTCTTTCAGTTAATATTGTAGAAAGTAAGAAAAACAAACAAATCTTGCACTTAACACATGAAAAAAGTAATTAAAAGCTTACATTTAAATATATTAAGCAGTTGGACTTCAAATTCAGGTACTATTTAAATTCATCTGGTTTACTTCAAGTGTGCAGTTTTTACCTGTAATATTATGTATCACCTGATGGAGCACCAGATATTTTTCACAGGAGGGAGGTAATTCTCTTGTGTATCTGCACCTGATGTATTTTTTCGTAGCTAATTTCATTCACTTCAGAAATTTTACTGTGGGGTAATTCCAATTATTACTCATATGAGCATTAGGTGGGGAAAAAAAAGCCCAGCTATAATTGTTCTTATGTAAAAATAAAATCTCCCAAGAGAAGTTAATGAATACATTTATAACAATGGAATATATTTGCCCTTTATTTCCTATTCTTCTGTTTTGAACTGCTGCTATTATCACAGCCTTTACAACATACTCCTGTGATTAGCTTTACAGAAGTGGAGGTTTCATTAAAGTTCTTGGCTTCCTTAAGGGTGAGCTGAGCTGTGTGCTCAGAATGCGCCAGGGACATCACCCTCATTTCAGTCTAATAGACAATCTATTTGCAAATGCTGTCATAACTGTCCTTAGAACATCAGTTTCCCTATTCTGCTTGTCTTTTTTTGTTGTTGTTGTTAAATGTCATCGGTTTAAGGAGTTTACTCCATTAAACAATTTCCTTCTCTAGTTTAAACAGTAGATGGAAAACAATAGACCCAGATCTACACTCATTTTCTCCAGTCTACATTAAAATGTTTTGAAGAATATGCTTTTCACAACAGAACAAAAAATGATTTGTACTTTGTGTCTAAGATTAAACTTTGTTTAAAACTCTGATTACTACAATTTTGGCTTTTTTGGTTAAAATCAAATATATTTTGCAACTTACTTTGTTTTACAATATTATAATCTGAATGCGTAGGTGGAGCAGGAGTCCTGATCTGGGGGGTGAGTCATTTTCCTAGTGTTGCTGCTAAGTTGAATCGCCAAATAAAAAACTTCAATTTCTTCTGCCTGGCTTTTTGATTGGAGTTTGGTTAACACCAACTCATCTTTTGGCTTTTCCTCACGTAACTAAATGCCATTTTAAAAATTCAGGGCAGAGGTACCCAGCTGGCACAGCTGGTTGAGTGTCCGACTCTTGGTTTCTGCTCAGGTCATGATCTTGGGGGCATGAGATGGAGCCCCGGGACAGGCTCAGTGCTCAGCATGGAGCCTGCTTGAGATTCTCTATCTCTCTCCCTCTGCCCCATCTCCCCCACACTCTCTTTCTCTCCTCTTCCCTCTCTCTCTCTAAAATAAGTAAATCTTTTTTAAAAAATAATAAATAAATAAATTAAAATTCAGTGCATACCTGTAAAACATTATAAAGTAATATATGTTAGGGTATGAAACAAAGCATTTGAAATTATGAATATTTTACATATTTCAGAAAGAATTTGTTCACATTGCTTTTATGGATAGATAGATGATAGATGATAGATAGATAGATTAGATAGATAGATAGATAGATAGATAGATAGATAGATAATAGTTAGAAAAAAAGGATAGATAGAAAATAAGTAATTCTTGGAGCACATGGGTAAAGAAGGTAGTGCTACAGATGAACAGGCTTGCATACCAGCCACCGTAGTCTACAGCTACCCTGTGCTTCAATGGCTTAGCGCAGTTATCAGCAGATGCTGCATTCCGTTGCATGAAATATTCTTAACTCTTACTTTGTTTTCAGCTTAAACCAGCATTAAACATGTGAATCCCATCCTCTTCGAGTGTAAGCTGTGAGTGGAGTCAGACTCGTTCAATAGGAGTTTATTTAGCAATGAGGAAACGGGACGAAGATGAGGTAGTGCAGGGGTTGGGGGGTGCGGGATCCCCATGGCAGCACTGGTGGTCCAGCTTCCTTCTTCCCTATCTTTCCCCCAATTTAAGAAAAATGATGCTGTACTGGGATTTTCTAGAACAGAGCATTTCTAAGGTTGGGTGTATGAGCCCAGACCTGAGGCTCTGGTCTTACATGTGAACGCAGGAACGGGGCTGACAACTGACAGCTTGAGGGTGTGGGCTTGCTCGCCCGTGTGGGACAGACGAGCCAGAGAGGGGATCTTCCTGGCCTGGGTGATTATGGGTGCAGGAGTGTATTGATAGGGGAACTTAATGAATCCTGTTGTAATTTGAGTTACAAATCAGGCTTGCCTGTCCCGGGAGAGAGGTGGTGACCCGTGAATGGGGCATCAAGGCTGCCAGCTTAATGTGTTTGCTTTGGCTTCCGTGTCACTTTATGGTTTTTGATTTGGTTGCTAATATAAAAAATCTAGATTCGTGACATGAAAACAGGACATTTAAACTTTCTATGAATATTCTCCGAAAATATTTGAGGAAACCTATGGACACCTTTCTGCTGGATTGATACGATACCTAGAAGCCGAACTATTGTGACATTGAATGTTCATACATTCAGCTTCAGTAAATACTGCCAGAAAGATATCTGAGGGGTAAAGAGTTAACAGAAAGTGGCACAGAAGCAGGCTGTAGAGGCAGCAGTGCCGTGGGCTAGTTTTATCCAGGCCGGTGCTGGGCTGCAGACCCCATGGGACTCTCTGCCCACCTGTCACCTGCGGCCCTGCATGAGGAGGCCAGCGATTATCTTTTTTTTTTTTTTTAAGATTTTATTTTTTTATTCATGAGAGACAGAGAGAGAGGCAGAGACACAGGCAGAGGGAGAAGCAGGCTCCATGCAGGGAGCCCGATGTGGGTGGGACTTGATCCTGGGTCTCCAGGATCCCGCCCTGGGCCGAAGGCGGTGCTAAACCGCTAAGCCACCTGGGGCTGCCCAAGGCTAGTGATTATCAAATGCACTTTGCTCCTGATGATCTGTGGGCACATTCATTTTCATACATCAGTTCTGTAACTTTGTATACGTTGGATTAACTTTTACAAACAAATCACCGTTAAAAGGCAGTGGCCCAAGATCCCTGGTCATGCTGATACCAGGGCAGCTTCTCCTTTGGGGTTCCTCATCTGTTGTGAGGTAATGCACGGGAGTGAGGGGCCCATGCAGGGTCAGTGATACCATACTCTGGGGACATCCCTGTCCAGCCGTGGCCTGACCAGCTTTCAGGCTTGCTTTGAGGTCCTCACATTCACCACTGTCCTTATTTAAGTCAACTAAGTCTCGCGTTGTTTAAAAATGAATGCAATGAAATTATGTTTTCCATCACTTAAAAATAAAGGTAATAAGATAAAATTATAGAAGAATATTAATAATGCAGCATGAGTATGGAATTCAAAAGAAGTAAAGAGACATGCAGTGTTTGGTTTTATTTTAGCAAAAGATCTGAAAGAACCTGGTTTTGTTTGGTCTTAAGAGATCTTGAATAAACCAAAAATTTTAAAAGAAGAAAGAATGCAGCCCCTCAGGGTTGGGAACACCACTCTTGCCTGTCTTCAGGTCCCAAAAGGACAACTGCCTCTGCCTGATGGTGCCAATGGAAACAGAAATCCTGCCCCAGAGGCTAAGCATTTCCAAGATGTAGGGACAAGAGTGTCAGTGTGGGAGCCAAGGCTGCCCTAAATTTAACCTGGTAAGTGTGAAAGGACCTGGATCCAGGGGATCAGGTGGGAGTGGCAAGAAAACAGAAAGGGGGTGGGTAGTGGTGATGAGAAAGAAAACGTCCACAGGGAAGAGCCTCCTGGGCCCTGGGGGCGCCCTACATGCCCAGCCTGCAGCCTCAGCAGACTCAGGAGGTAGATGAGGGGGACCGGCCCACAGCCCTCAGCATCGCCCCCCACATGGCTCCCTCCAAACCTTGAGAAACAGCTGATCTTTGTAAGGGGCCTCGCCAGGGAGTGAGCGTCCCGAGGGGTGCACAGTGACCCCCTGGAGTAGGAGCCACACTCGGGGATGAGCAGGACGCTGTGGGTGAAGAGTCATGTGAGAATGAAAAGAGCCACACATTGGTTTGCATTTCAGAGAAGTCCACTGCATCATACAGGGCCATCTGGCTGCCTTGGAAGTTAAGGCAAGTGATTGTTTTTTAAAGTCTAAACCTCAGAGTTGATTGGACTGCTCAGTTAGGGTCCAAAACTCAGAGCAAAAATGAACAAGATGTTTCTAAACAGCATCACCTGCTGAGGACTGCTCTCCGCCACGTCGGCAGGCCGTCTCCAGCCTCGGAGCAAACTCCCCAAGAGAAGACAGCCCACGCTCCCGGGGACCTGTCTCACCATGGGTCCCAGAGAGGAGGCTGGCAAGCCTGGCACACTGTCTCATGCTCCCACATGAGCTCAGGTGCAGCCACTGGGCGAGTCTGGGAAGTTGCAGAGATTTCCCTTCGTGCAACTTAACACTAACGGGAATCCTGGCTGCCGGCCTGTTTGTCCTGGGGAGTGGATCCCACAGCTTCTCAGGAAAGTAGAGCCCTCACCTGCGCATATGTGCCTTTCCCAACATGACACCTGACTGTGAAAAATATAGAAACTCCCAAGTAATGAAGCATAAAGATAGTAGAAATTTCTATACGAGAGGGAAAAATAAAAAAAGAAAGACACCGCCCCTCCTGCCAAAATCCAAAAAAAATAAAAAGGAGAGGAAGAGGAAGGAAGAAACATTTTCATTACTTAAAGAGCTAGAGGATAAAATTGGAATCAATGGATAGAACTTACAGAATTTTTTTCTTTTCAAAAAAATGTATTAAGGTACACATTACATGCTGTAAAATTTACTCATATAAAGTGCAAAATGCAATGTTTTTTTTAAAATGAATTTGAAGAGCTGTGCAGAAAGTTACAGAATTTAGTTGAAAACATTAGGAACTTGAGGGGTGCCTGGGTGGCTCAGTGGTTGAGCATCTGCCTTTAGTTCAGGGCGTGATCCTGGAGTCCCGGGATCGAGTCCCGCATCGGGCTCCCTGCAGGGAGCCTGCTTCTCCCTCTGCCTGTGTCTCTGCCTCTCTCTGTGTGTCTCATGAATAAATAGAATCTTTTAAAAAACAAAAACAAAAATATTAGGAACTCGAGATTATATTGCCAGGAATGGAAAGAAGGGTCTCCCAGCTACAACCACCATTACCACCTTTTAAGGAAAATATGCGAAGCACGTTTTTAAAATTTTAAAGTAGGTTTAGATTTACAAAAGGCTACAAAAGGGAGTACAGAAAGTTCTGGATATGCCTCACCCAGGTTCCCCTACATGTTTCTTGTGTTTCTTACATCGTCTACGTTTCTCACATCATCACACCTGGGAAAGGACACCCATACATTATGATTAGCTGAACTCCATGCTTGACCAGAATCTCACTGGCATTCCCACCGCTATCTTTTTTCTTCCTTGAATCCTATCCAGGGCATGTCCAGCCCCTTCACCTCCCCTGCTCTGAGCTTCTGACTTTCCTTGGTTTCGTGGCCTCTGCAGTTTTGAGGAGTACTGGGCAGCTGTTCTGCAGGATGTCGCTCAGTCTGGGTTTGCCTGATATTCTCACGGTTGGAACGGAGTTGATGTGCCTTTTGAGGGAAGAACACCATAGAGTTGGAGAACCCTTCACATCCACCCTATCAAATCACAGATACACGATCACCTGGCCAGGTAGTGTTTTCCAGGTTCCCAAAGGACTAGTTTTAAATTCACAATTTTTCTAGTCATGAAACTGTCAACTATAGATGCTACAGTTCTTTGGAAGCCCGCAAAATGCTGTTTTGGGGGCAGTCCTGCCTTTGCCTGGCTGAGATGTTATGCCCAAGTGTCACCACTAGAGGGAAGCACGAGAACAAGGAACGGAAACCACCTGCGTTCTACTCCAGGGCATTAAAGAAATCCTAGGATTGATAGAACCGGGACTGGAAGATGGTTCACAGACAAACCAGACCCTGTTTCCTCAAATCACATTCAACTTTTAATGAAAAGTTGTGGTATCACTATTTCTACTCCGTTCCTGCGTGATGGACATTGATTCCTGTCCAACTGTATGAAATGGTTCGCAAACCTGGGAAATAGGTTTCTGCTCGTCCACAGAAAGCTGTGATACAATCCTGGAAAAGATACAATCCTGGAAAGTCAGAGCAGGGGGAAAGAATAAGGGCAGGGAGAGACAGGGGATGGAGGTTGAGGGACAGGCTCTCTTGGCTAAGTAGGCTCGGGCTTTGTAGAAATCTCTTCCCATCTCTGACCCCTTACTGGGAGATGGTTAGTGATATATTCTGATGCTTACACATAGCAGACTACTTCCGTTAAATTTTTAAACTACTTATATATTCACTGCACTAGACCAATCTGCACACATTATCTAATTTTTTTGAGGATTTTATTTATTTATCAGACAGCAAGTAAGAGAGAGAGAGAGAGAGAGAGAGAGCATGAGCTGGATGAGGGGCAGACTCCCCGCTGAGCAGGGAGTCGGATGGACAGACGTGGGGCTCGACCTCAGCTGAAGGCAGACACTTAACCAACTGAGCCATCCAGGTGCCCCACATTATCTAATTTTAATTAAAAAATCAATATACTACTTTTAGAGCAGCTTTAGGTTTTCAGAAAATTCCACATAAAGCACAGAGTTCCCGGACACCCAATCACCACCACCCTAATTTCCCCTGTGATTAATTCATTGTATCAGTGTGATGAACTTGCTAGAATTAATGAGCAGACACCGATACAGGATTATTAAAGTGCACAGTTTCCATTAGGGTTCTTTCTTGGTGTTGTGCAATCCATGGGTTTCCACAAGTGCATGATGTCATGTAGCCACCACTGCAGTTTCGTAGGGAATCTTTCCCTGCCTTGTAAGTGCTCTGTGCTCCACCTATTCACCCCTTCACACCCCAAGCCACCGACAAACCACTCATCCTTGTATTGTCTGCCTAGTTTTGCTTTTTCCAGAATGCCATGGAGTTTGGACCATATCATGTGCAGCCTCTTGAGACCAGCCTCTTTCACTTAGCAATATGCATTTAAGGTTCCCCTGGCCTTTTTGGTGTTTGATGACTTGTTTCTTTTTACTGCTGAATAATATCCCCTGAGTGGAATCAAGGAGTGCTGCTGGAACATATGGGTAAGGTGTGTCTAGCTTTGTAAGTAATTGCCAAACTGTCTTCCAAAGTGGTGGCACCATCTTGCATTCCTAACAGCCACGAATGAGCGGTTGTGTTGCTCCACAACCTCACCAGGATTTGCTGTCAGGTTTTCACCATTTAATGGGTGAGTAGAGTTATCTCATTTATACTCAATTTGCAGTTCCCTCATGACGCAGGATGTGGAGCATCTATCCTATGGTTATTTGCCATCTGGGTATCTTCTTTGGTGAGGTGCCTGTTGAGATCTTTTGCCCACCATCCAATTGGTAAGTTCCTTTTCTTATAGTTGAGTTCTAAAATCTCTGTGTATATTTCTGATACAAGTCCTTTATCAGATGTGTGTTTTGCTAAGATTTTCTCCTAGGTTGCAAAAATCATCAACTCTGCGATGCCAGGTATGGTAATTACCTGAGGAAATCAGGTCCTGGGGAAGTTATGTATCCCATCCAAGCTCACAAATGCTAAAGTACAGTGGATCTGGAACGTGAACCCAGATGGAGCAGAGTCTGCTGAGCTGACCGCATCTTCACCCCATATTCAGTGCCCATTAGCTTTGCACACAGGCCATCGGTACTTGACTGAGGTTGGTTATGATGTTGAGACCCTGATACTTGTCTGTTTGCCATTCACATTTCGCCAGATAGTAATGCTTATTTAGAAACGCAGTGAGTTAGCAATAGTAGGTGCTTTAAAAGAGACTTTTAAATACTTTTAAATCATATCCAGCCTCCAAAGAGTTGCATTCAGACCAACAGTGGGGATTTTTCAATGTCAGAGAATAGAATGGTTTCTGGAAAGATCACATAAAATTCCACTGAAACTTAAACAAGGGGAGTTTAGTGGTTTTCTTAGAGGAAATGAAAGTGGATCTGCAAGGAGTGGAGGCAGGGAGTTAACCGGCCTTATTTTAAATCACCCTGGCCTGGAAATTTCCAGGGAGAGAGCTATGAAATTCACTTAATCAAACACAGAAGAAAATGTGGACGAGCAGTACTGTGAATGCATTATCAACTCTACCAATTTTCCTAAAAACAAAACAAAGAGAGAGAGAGAGAGAGAGCAGAGGACCTGGAAAGTGAGGTGGGGGTGGAGGGGGATGGTGCCACTCTCAAATATTTGAAATGCTTTCTTGAGGAAGCAGCATTAGTTCCTCTGTCCCACATAACTCGGAAGAGCACAACTAGACTCAACATGAGCCAATTTTTTCTTTCAACACAAGGACATTTTGTTTTCTGGAAATTCAGCTGCCCCTGCGTGGAATCAGCTACCTTAGGGTCAGAATGTGGCTCGATGACACTCCCTGTGGTGCAGCGCTAACCATCTAATCTGGGGGCCTCAGGGCTGGGCTGGGAGCAGAGGGGAGAGGCCCGGGGGGGGGGGGGGGGGGGGGGGAGGCCGGGCTGCCGCGGGCGCCCACAGGAGGAGCTAGTGCCCGAGAGCGCAGGCATCTGGGAGTGCCGAGTCCCAGTCACCAGGCAGCCAACAGAGTCGTGGGTGGGAGCTGGGGAAGACAGAGGGGAGGCATCACCGCAAGCAGTCCCGATGGCGAAAGAAGCTCTTCCCAGGGATCCGCTGCTGAGAGGGAACAGGGAGGGAGCATCCCGCAAGCGCCAGGCCCGAGCCCTGCATCCAGGGTCCAGAGAGCAGCAGGCTGCAGGCCAGAGGGCGGGATCCAGCGTCAGAGCAAGCAGAAAGCTTTGTGTCCCTTCACCCTTCACCCGAGGGAGGCAGCCGAGAGTAACCTAAGGGCAGGGCAGCTGGCAGGTGGCAGGCGGCAGCGCTGTGCCCCAGCCCGCCCCGCTGTCAGGTGAGGGGCTGCAGTGCTGCTGCACACGGCGCCGGCGGGCGCGGCCTCTTCCTGCAGCCCTGCTCGGGGGCTGCGTGCCCGCAGGGAGAGCTCGGGGTCCCTCGGGGACCAGCGGCCGCCCCACCTACTGGTGGCCACCTGTGGGGGCGGAGTGGAGGGCTCCCGGCCTTCCTGCCCTCCACCCTCCCCCGCACCCCTGCCTCACCCAGCGGCACAGCCCGGAGGGTTTGGATTCCTTTGCCTTCCCTGTCAATCAAATCAACCCGATCCGTGTCCCGAACTGTCCACCGCGAGCTGTAGGAACTGGGGGGGTGGGGGGGCCTCGGGTCCCTCTGTGGTCCCCGGCCCTGCCTGCAGCCGCCAAGCAGCCCCTGGGGCCCCTGCAGGTTGCGGGAGGCAATTCCGCCCAGGCCTGGGATGCCCAGGCCACTTGGCCTCCTGACCCCGCTCCGCTCCTGGAAGACGCTGCACCTACGCGCCCACTCCCTGTCACTTCTAATCAGCTTTTCAGTTTAATAATGAACTCTGGGCCTGGACGCAGCCTCAGTGCGTTTCGCTCGCTTGAGTTTGACCTGGACTGGCCACGCATCACTAGGCACGAATGGATTGAGCCCTATTGTGAACTAGATGAACAACGCACCATCCAATAAGAGAATCGCCGTGGTCGTGTTATCAATATCTTGAAATATTGTAATTTTCGTGATTGTGTTATTCATATTAATCTCGGAGTTCCGGATCATCAGTTTTCTTTTAAATGAAGGCACCAGACCCAAGCAATGAGACCATGCAGGGTGTAGCTGATATTTCAAGGGCCCTACCTATGTTACTCCTTAACTAAAGGAAGCCTTCCATAAGTCTTCACCCACGTGCTTTTCTTGGAACTTACCAGCTACGAATCAATAATCACGGAATGGCCTGTATACGTGTCGGAAGTGGCGTTGGGATGGAATGCTTCTATCTTGCTGCATTCTATTCACAACTGAGAACCAGTATGTCCATTCGACTAAGAATTCACTTTTTTTGCCACAAAGATTCCGAGTCTGTTTCTGTTTCGGATTGCTTAAGCCTTCCTCTGAAATCACACAGAACTTCATTTCTGCATTTTTCATGTATCTCATTACATGAACTCAAAAAGCGACGTGGACTGGTGACGGAACCTGGGACCTCCAGCCCGGAGGAACCGGTCTGATTTCCAACCCCAGAGGGCAGCCCTAAGGACGTGCCGAAGTTCTGTGAGCCTTCTGTGAGCCTCGGTTTCTTGATCCGTGGAACAGGGAGAGCGATCTGTGCGGAGCCCGTGCGGGAATCAGACGTGCCTTTACAGGCCCCGCAGCTCCATCCTGCCCGTGTGGCTGTGGCATCACCCATGCCCATGTGTCCTCGGTCACCAGGCATCTGATGTCATCCAGGGAGGGCAGGGGAATAGCTATCTTACCTTCTACCACCATCACTTAGCATTTTGCTTCTAAAAGCTGCCAGTTTATGTTTCTCGATTGAGGAAATTCAGTGTTAAAAGAATGACGTGTCTTAGAAACTCTAACGTAGGAAAACCCAGAAAGCCACTTTCTTGCCCTGTGTCAGTTTCTGTGTGTCAACACACAGTGTGACTGTGTATGTTATGTGTATGTTATGTTATGTGTATGTGTATGTTATGTCAGTTTGTAAAGACATATGGCACTTTCGTTGTGCATCACCTAAGGTCTTATTGGGACGAATACAACATTGTTTACATTTCAGGTTAATAGAATTAAGGGGCACCTTGGTGGCTGAGTGGTTGAGCATCTGCCTTTGGCTCAGGTCTGATCCTGGGCTCCCTGCTTCTCCCTCCACCTATATCTCTGCCTCTGTGTCTCTCATGAATGAATAAATACAATCTTAAAAAATATAGAGGGAATTGAGACGCCCACAGAGAATGTGTGCTAAGTGCATGGTTGTCTCCTGTGTCCACACATCTCCTGGCGTCAACACAGTGGTTCAACAGCGCTTGGCAGGAAGCTGCTAATAAAAATGACTCCAGACAAGTCACCACTCAGATAAGAAAGATTGAATGATCCTGTTTTTGTTCCTGATGGATAAGCTTTATGAGAGATTGTGACAATTATTTCCCTGATCTCTCTATTCTTGGACTTACATGTCCTAGAAAAGGCTAACTAGTAAAGTACTTTTAACTCTATACCTGGTTGAATTAGGAAGCTTAGGGTTTAAACACTTGGCTTTCCTCTCTTTACTCTGTATACCCTGTCCTTCTGTGGTTTCTGGTAAGGATGGGAATGAAGTCAGTAGTTGTAGTCAGAGGGCCTTCTGCTACAGGATCTCTCTAATGTCGCCATTAAAGACTAAATCTCCGGGACACCTGGGTGGCTCAACGGTTGAGCATCTGCCTTTGGCTCAGGTTGTGATCCTGGGGTCCTAGAATCGAGTCCCACATCAGACTCTCCACAGGGAGCCTGCTTCTCCCTTTGCCTATGTCTCTCCTCTCTCTCTGTGTCTCTCATGAATAAATAAATAAAGTCTTAAAAAATACAAAATAAAATAATAAAGACTAAATCTCCACTAGACAAAGCCCCAGAAAAAACAACTATGGAACCTGGATGTGATCTGACGCTGTGACAGGTGAGGAGAAGCAGACAGACTCCCACAGGGGGTGCTCATTTCCTTGGAGAGGGGGAGGTGGAACTCTATTTGGAACTTTCTCTGGGTGGTGTGGGACACATGTGGAAAGAGCCAGGCTTGTTCTCTAAGGGAAGTCAGAAAAGAGCTGGGAGGACATACCTGTTTGGGAGAGCCAGGGATGTTGAATGGAAATGATCTGAGAATGGCAGACCAAAGCCGACCTCCCCATGTCTCTGTCTGACCCCTGACACACGAGTGCAAAGGACAGACTGAAAGCACAGAGCTAAAAGGAAAATATCTGAACTGAGACCAGACCTCTGTCCAGGACATAGTTTGCGGTTCCAACTCAGCAAACATCATTTTGTGCAATTCCCAAAATTCACCAACCCATGTACCCAAAACTTTGAATGCTGTTGCATGCGAGTATTTTCTGATACAAAAGAAACGTGGGAGTAAATGAAAATCAGAGAAGCCTGATTTGACAATAACTGAGACTTTTGTCTCTTTTCTGGCTTATCTATTTTCATTCAACTAGCTTGATTTTTTTTTTAATAAGCTGTTTCAAAAGAAAAGTGCCCTACCAAATTTTCTTTTAAGATTTTCATTATAGGTTGTTGGTGGATTTGAAATTTGTAGAATCACTCTTATTCCCTTTACATAATTACTTTTTCATTTATTTATTTTTTTTAGAGAGAGAGAGAGAAAGGAGGGGGGGGGGGAAGAGGAGAGAATCTTAAGCAGACTCCACACCTAGTACAGAACCCAGAACCTCACGTGGGCTTTCATCCCACAACCCTGACATCATGACCTTAGCCGAAATCAAGAGTCAATTAACCGATGGAGCCACCTAAGCACCCCTCATTCATTTATTACTAGCGTGGTTTTCTTTTTGTTTTTGTTTGCCGGAAAACACTTAAACTTTACTTGTTCTCTTAGATTTGGGTTTCATTGCAGGGTCTTGTATTGGCACATCCAGTCACTTCTCTCATTGCTTCATGAGTTAAGCTTTTCCTGAGACAGATATCCATCTGCTAAAATCTCACACAAATCTACTTGGTGGTCATAATCTCCATATCTTTTTTGGCAGGCATTAGTAGTTTCTAACAATTGGAGATATCCCCCCACCACACCCTCCAGCAAACTGTCCATGAGGAAGTATGCTGTAGAGAGAAAGAGAGTATTGAATTTGGCTGTGCAATCAGACAACTAGTTCTGTGTCCTATCAGATACTTTCAGATACTTCAGTAAGTGGTTTGCATGAAAGTTTTACTCAATTGCATAATCAACCATGTTCTGAAGGTAGATACACCGAAGTTTTGAAGCTGTCTGTCACAGGATCCACCAGAGGTTTAGACCTTTGGCACCATCTGGAAGATTAAGCTATTCACTCACCAGGTTTGTTTGTTTTTTTTTTTCACCAGGTTTTTATACATGATCTCGTAAGGGCTGAGATGCCTAAACTACTGTCAGTAAACATACAGTGTGACCATCACATATTTCTCCCATGGACTATTACACTAATGAATAATCCTCCAGTGCAGGTGGTATTACTCATAGAGCTGGACATTCTAGCCTCTGGCGTCTGGAATCCCCATGAGGGTCTTCAGCTTCCACCCTAGGTTTTGTTTCATGCTTCATCCATTGTTGCCTCTCATCCCTCCAGCATGAATTAGAGGCACCTTGCCACACAACCCATCACACGTCTATGCTGAAGTCTATAAGGAAACTACAGATCACATAGCAGCAGTATCACGTGAAATGATGTGACAACAGCTATTTTAAAGCACTTAAAAATGTTGTAGAGTGCAGGAAGCTCGGTCCCAGAGCAGCTGAGGTAGAGGCAGTGAGATGGCTGCAGGAACCACAGAAGGAGGGGTGACATTGGAAAGCAGCTTCCTGGGGGCGAAGGTGGTGGCACAGAGCTGACCAGCTGGCAAGGCAGATGTGGGACAGCAGACGTAGCGGTGCCGCTGTGAAAATGAGTGGGAGTGGACTGTGTAGGGTAAACAAAAAGTATACCAAGAGTGTCGTTGTGCCCATTAAAGCTAAGGAAAGAGACATCTCCCCTCTTTTTCCTTCAAAAACTTGTAGGTTCTTTCTCTGTCCCTTTGAATGTATGTCAATCTTTTAAAAGCTGTTCTTGGCAGTCTTCCAACTCTAGTAAATCCTTCTTGAGGACTAGGGAGGCTTCTCTATGAGATGAAGCATCATGGAAGAGAGCCACCCCAAGTCCTGGTGCACCCAAAGTCCTGACTTTGTATAAAGCCATTTAACTAGCACAGATGGTCACTCCAGTTACCAAGTGGATGTAGGATGGACCTTGTGAGACAAGTGGTGCTGTCAAGCCTTGTCCCTTGAGGACTAGTTACTGTGCATCCTGAGAACATGGACATAGGGGGTACACTGGCTCAGACGCACAAGGGTGACATTTCATTCTCTCTTTGCAATCTCTTAGCAGATTACCCATTATGTGAACCACATTCTGATTTAACACGTATTCAGTGACAAAACTGTTTTCTTTCTGTACTGACTTCATGGAGAAGATTTCTGAGTTGGCAGATTTTAAGTTATATCCCTCCCTAAAGGCTAAAGCATAGAGCAATTAGAGTCTTTGATTTCTTTGTTTTTACTGCAGCAGGATGGTGACAAGTCATGCTCTTCAAACATTTTCTCTCTGTTTATAGAAATATGGCTTATGTTCCAGGAGGTGAGCCTCTCACCAACCACTGTGACTTTGTTGCCCTTGAAGTAACTGCTGACACCTCTGATCAATCTAACTCTTCTCCCTGGCTGAGCCCTGAGGCTTTCCATCCGTCCCTATGTATCCATTACTGATGTGATCAATATTGTTTAGCCAAGTGTAAACCCGCCCCCGGGATAATCTGGTCAGAATAATAATATTAGGCATAATAACGAACACACAAATTCTTTGAAAACTGGTATCTCTAGTACATTGCCGGAGTTTTGCCACTCTTCCTGTCTTTGAATATTTTCATCAAATTCTCAGATCTTTATCAGTATCTTCATTTTCTTTTTCATAATTTTCCAAATGATTTCACTCAGTTTTTTCATAATATGTGAGGAAAAAATAAAATCATCCCCCCCCCCCCCAGAGAACACATCCCAACATTAATGATCCAGAGATAATCAGTATAAAGATGTCACAGTTCTCAGTGAATGGGTATCTGGGGTTCTTCACACTTCTGCTATTGCAAAGAGAGCAAAGGAAAGAATATAGGTTTTTAAAAAGTAAATTAGGAAATAATAAAGTAGAAATCCCTTCCCCCCAAATTTGTCATGGCACCTAGATATTTTAAGAAGCACCATACTTAAAAGACAAACACATCACCAGAAGAATATTCCTTTTCAATTAGGCTTTTATGTTGAACATCATACTTTCCGTTCCATCACGGTAACCCAAATTGCTTTGGCTAAATTGCTTTCAGCCTCATCACATGCCATTTCTCAATGCAGTACAGTGTGTGGCTGCTACCAATTAATCGAAGTGATCTTACAGGATTCTTTTTCATTAGAGTGATTGTCTTTAGGGATAAATCAATCACTGGCTTGGAGTTTGTAGGGAAAAAATTTCAGGATTGAAAAGCAGTTTCCAAATTGCAAGTAACTCCCATTATCTGTTGCTTGTTTAATAAAGTGTAAACCTTGGACAGCACCCACGCAAACGTGGGCCGCTCTGTAGGGACACTAACAGTGCAAGGTTGCTGACCAGAAATCTAACTTCCTGTATGTGTATCGAAAATTGCATTCAATATGCCTTCTTCTGAGAAGAGAGAAGAGGCACAACAAAAGTCATGGTGATTTCTTGAAGTTCATCGTGGGTGTATCGCGACCTTTGAAAGTTATCTCATTTAATCCAAGAATGTGAAAAATACTTTTTTTCATTAAGCACCGGTCTCGAGTGTCGCTGGCCAATACTGTCATGGCTTTAAAAAATGAATCTGGGACACCTGAGTGGCTCAGTGGTTGAGCGTCTGCCTTCCGCTCAGGGCGTGATCCTGGAGTCCCAGGATCAAGTCCCACATCAGGCTCCCTGCATGGAGCCTGCATCTCCCTCTGCCTGTTTCTCTGCCTCTCTCTATATCTTTCTGTGTGTGTCTCTCACAAATAAATAAATAAAATCTTTAAAAAAATAAAAAATGAGTCTTCTTTTCCAGGTGGTTTAATTTGTAACAGGGAGCCTTTTGGCCTCGTCCTAGCCTGGTCCCCACCTGTGAGGACAAAAGGCCGCTTCCGTGTCTTGTGGCAGCCACTAGATGGGGCGCGATGACAGTTCTTCAGTGCTTCATCCCAGAACGTTTTCCTTCTTGGGAGCTGCAAAAATTGTAAACTCAAACATCCTTCTAATTTATGAATTGTATTTTTAAAATGAGGACTCGATCCCTTAATTGCTATTGGGCCGACCTGGTGCCTTACCAGTTCTGTGTTTCTAGCTAGGCCTTTGCTCTGTGCCTGCCTTTCTCGCTCCTTGCTGGAGCCATGCCTTCCAGCTCCTTCTGAGGACCGGCGGAAAATGCCCTCAGCACTAAGGGAACCCATGGGGACAGAGCAGCAGTGACTTGTACGTGTTGGCAATTTAGGGAATCAGGACCAGGAGGACGTGTAATAATAACATCCTAATATTTTCTCTAAAGGCCCAAGAAGGAAGAACTGAACCTTAAATCTTTAAAGCAATGATTCACTGTGATGTCTTGTCTTTGCTGTTGGAAATGCCAGCACATAAAGGAGCTTACATCGTTGGCTGCCATTGTGGAAGCGAGAAGTAGACACTTGGCTGTCACATGTAAGAACACCCAGTGCCGCACTGTCAGACCAAACAAACCCAAACAAAACTATGCACCTTGAGAAAAACAGAAAGTAACATGTCATCCATCCTGAGGAGTTCCAGTCCCCAAAATGATGAAACCGTGGCCATCTTACAAAAATCTAAACTTCTATGCCTGAGAAAGTGAGTCTGAAGGATGGTGGCTTTCATCTCCAGGAGGTCACGTGTGGTGACCTCGGCTAATGGCAGGGCCTGGGTGATGTGCCAGGACATCCTCGGAGGCTGGAGCTACCCTCAGCTGCTGAAGCTCTGCTACTGGCAGAGCCCTAAATGCTCCTGCTGAGCTCCTGCCTCTAGTCCTCCAGGAACACCTCTCAGCGGTAGCATCTAAATTACAATCCTTCAGGTAAGCCTGGGAAGGTAGCTGTCAGACTTCCAGCCCCTGTAGGACGAGGGGCCGTATGGATGTGGGCAGGAATATCCTTGTGATGGACACAGAATCTCCAGCACAGCCCCTATTATGAGGATACCCGAACTCAGTCCGCATACTATACTCACTCAACGTTGGGTGATCTGTCCTCACCATGAGTCCCTCGAACAATTATTTGTGAAGTGCAGCTATAGAGTCCATTTCAAAAGTATGCTGTATATTTTCCTCCTTGGAGGCCAGGCTTTGGAAGCAAGCACATTTGAGAATGCCTCCTAGGTGCTCCATTTCCAGCTGCACGACATGGGATCGCCACCTGGGCTTCCTAATGGGGCCAATCACATCCTGCACCTTCAACCATGTTGAAAATTCGCTGATATAAAATATGTGAAAATGCCCTTCTGCTTGACCCACTAAAGTGTTCAGTAAATGTTAGATATATATATATTTTTTATTATTGTGCTTACGTATTTCCATTGGAAATTAGTTATTCACATGCTGGCAGGACTGTTGAGACCTAATGGTCAAGGGTCTTATGTTTTCTGTCTTGTACCAGCGAGCAGCATAGAATCTAACATTTAGGGCTTGTTAAATATTGTCATCATTCTTCTCAAATGACAGCTCCAATTCTAAAGATTTTCAAGAGGTCTTGAATTAATTCAATCAACATTTCATGGATAATTTTGAGGTTAAGCCTGTAGATCTTCTAACAGTCATTGGAACACCTAAATTCTGGTATTTTTATATTCCTATAGGCAAAGAGATTGACAGTACAAAGTGGTGGGACCTCTCAAAGGGCATAAGTGTTGGAGTGGAGAGGGAGGTATCATGTAATAGGAGTGCTTGACTCTGTCCAGTAAGAACGAGGACACTGTTAGAGAGTAGGTCTTCAGAGGATGTGTTAAGGAGTCTAACACTCATGTTGGGTACAACAGAAGTGACATTATCATTTGTAAGATGATGTTGGCAGCTCTGCAGTAGTTGGTTTGTCACGGTGAGAAAGGAAACAAGGAAATCAGTGAAGAGGGTCTGCACCCTGGCAGTCATGCAGAGGACATGACGGAGCAGGTGGGCAGTGGGAATACTTGGGAGGTAGAGCCATCCCGATGATGGCCCTGCAGCCTCCCGGGTCAGAAAGAAATAACCAAGGAAGGCGTGTGACCCACACAGGGTCTATCCTTTGTGGATAGTCCACAAAGACTATCCTTGGTATAGTCTTGGTGGCATCCCCAGTCTCTAGTGGGAAAAGGGTGAGTCTGTAGTTCTGGGCCTCCATGGCCTGCATGGTCTGCACTGACCATGAAGTCCCACAAGTTTTGAAGAGTCCTGTGGGGTGAGAGGACCCTGTGTCCCCCATGAAGCCTTGACCCTGTTTCTATGGTTTCATGGCTTACTCACTGGTTGGGGGGGAGGGGTAGTGTTCAGCATCCATCCTGCCCTGAGCCCCAGCTAGTCTTGTGAAGGCCTCACAACAAGATGGTCCAAGATAAGACCAAACATTTCCAACGCATCTCCTAAGGAGATCTCTGCTGCCCTTGGTGAGAGCAGTTTTAATCCTGCAAGAGCATCAGGGGATAGAGAAATTGATATAGATAAGGATGTGGGGACATAGAGTGCATTTCATTTCATTCAATAGGCTTGTCTGTGAAAGGAAGGAAAGAGATAGGAGAAGCAGCCTGAAAATGTGTCTCTTCATTTGGTCAATTGAAGTGTCCTTTATATTCGGTCAGATAGATGGCACTTCATTTTAATGTTTTGCTATAAAATAAGCCTTTGATTATGTGAATAAGTATGAGAGGCCAATAAAAATGGCCTTCAATTCTGTTATTTTTCAAGTCACTGAAGTTCTCCCTGGTGGCCAATAATCATATATTCGGTACTCACCAATAACAAAACATTTGTTTAAGACATGCCCTCACATGAGGCCAGCCTTTTCAAAGAAAGCAAATACTTACATACTGTGCTCTGGGGGACCTGTTTCAAAATATGCCTCCTCCCTCATCTGCCATGGACCAAAAGAATGCCCCCCACCCTGGAAACACAAACACAAAACGCCTGAGCATTCATTGCTAGCAGCAAATCCTGAAAAAAAAAAAAACATCCTTGGAGACAGGGAAACACTACATGGGGCTCTAAATCTAACTCTTTAGCAGTTCAAATTTACTGCATTTTTTTTCTTTCTGGTAGACTTTTGAGAATAGTTCTAGATTTATAGAAAAAAATGAAAAGTTAGTACAGAGTTCTCACATATTCTGTACCATGTGTCACAGTTAATGAACCATTACTGATACAGGATTAATGACTATGTTCCACAATTTGTTTCTACTTTCTTAGTTTTTACCTGATAACCATTTCCTGTTTCTTACCTGATGGTCCCACCCAGGGTAGCATATCACATCCAGCTGCCGGGTCTCCTTTGGCTTCTCTTGTCAGTGACTGCTTTGCACACTTCCCTCGTAGAGGAGGACCCTAATAGTCCTGGGGAGTGATCCTTGGCCACTGCTTTTCTATTAGGATTTGCCTGATTTTTTTTTCATGTTGAGACTGGGGTTATGGATTCTTGGAAGGAAGATCACAGACATAAGGTGCCATTGCTGTCCTGTCTTGTTGAGTGTACATGTTTGTTTTTTAAGATTTTATTTATTTATTTGAGAGAGATAAAGTGAGAGAGCAGTGGGAGGGGCAAAGGGAGAGGGAGAAGCAGATCCCCCGCTGAGCAGGGAGCCTGAGACAGGGTTAAATCCCAGGACCCTGAGACCATGACCTTAGCCAAAGGCAGACACTCAATCTACTGAGCCCTCAGGTGCCTCACTGTTGAGTGTACATGTTATCAACATGATTTATGACTTGATGCTGGCCCTGAGCGCCCTTCCAAGGTAGTGTGTCAGATTTCTCCACTGTAATACTTCGGAAGGAAATCATATTCAGCCCACACCTAAAGGAGAATTTGCCTTCGTTTGAGGGTAGACTAGTTAAATTATGTGAAATCATTCTGCATGGCAAATCTGTTTCTTCTCCCATATCTATTAATTTATTCAATCACTTACTTATATCATATGGATTTGTGGATGTTTCTTTGATGCTTCGGGTTATAATCCAAACTACTTTTTTGTTGTTGTTGCTTCAACTATTCCAGCTTTGGCAATTCGGGGCTCTTTCAGTTGGATCCTGTATTCCTTTGAAATCCTCCCATCACTGTGGGATTTCCTTACCTCCTGCTCATTGTGGGTGTTTTTTTTTTTTAATAGGTGGAAAATGCATCTAGTTATAGAGATACTTCTCTAAATTGCACTTGGGGTCTTTCATATTCTTTTTTATTTTTTGTCCACTGGATATCTCCTGCACCAAGAGTATGTTTCTGGTTCTCCCTCACCTCCCATGGTTTTTGCCTTATGGAGGAGTAGATGTGTTATTTGGTGCATAAGTATTCATACTTTCTATATCTTAACATAAAATATTGAAAATGATGAGATGGTATTGAATTGGTTTCATGGAAGTTTTTTGATTCAAATTCTACTTTGTCTCTATCAGGATCGACATTCCAACACTCTTGTGTCTCCCCTGCTGAATCACTGCTCTGAGTGTATCTCTAGTGTGTGGCATGTAGAAATCTCTTGCTATGGATGGGACCGGGATGATTGGTCTCAGTTCTTTCCTGTTATTTTTGTTGAACAAAAATGTGTTTTCCATTACATAATTTTGCTAAACGCTTAATATTTTGGGGGTCTATTTGTTTTCTGCAGTGATGTATAGAGTTTTGGAGGATATACAAAGTGATTCAGGTTTAAGTGACTGTTATTACCTATGTTACGAAAAGTTCCCCACCAATATTTCCTTTTAACATTTATCATTCCTTGCTTGCTTTCAAGAATGCTGTAAAAAACCAAAATACCTTTGGGATGCCCCAAACTGTTACTTTGATTTGTCATGTCCTTTTTTTGTAAAATCATTAAAAAAGCCCTTTATAAAGAAATTAAAAGGTATCTGACATTTTCAAAAAGCGAGTCATAATAAAGAACATAACTTATACCACAATGTCAATTGTCAATATCAATATGTAAATTTAATTAAATATGCAATTAAAGTTACAAGACTTCATCCAATTTGAAATTGGATGACATGATCTGAAAATTCATATGAAAATGCAAATGTTTGAGAATAGCCAAGAAAACTTTTTTAAAAGCCTATTTGTCAGATGTCAGTAAATACCACAAAGACAGTAGAATCTTTTAAAAGCCTATTTGTCAGATGTCAGTAGATACTACAAAGACAGTAGAATCAACTCAATATGGTGTTGGCATAGGGATAGATAAATAGATTAGTTTAACCAAATAGCAAACCATATAATTTTGGCCATATAAAATCCAGGAATTCCACCCACTATACATGAGATAAAATATCAGACAGAAATGGCATTTTAGTTCAGTGGCACAAGGGTGGCTTATTTGACAAGATTGGCCTGACTGCCCGTCCATATGAGAGAATGTCAGGCCACAGAACCATGAGTCCCAGCAGTGGCACACACTTCCATATGCACCTGGCCAGAGGGAAGGGCGATGGCAAAGCTAGCAAGTGAAGTGGCTTTTAGACTGTGGAGGTCTTCACAAGTCACAGAAGGAGCGAGATTCAACCTTGTAGGAAAATGGGGACCATTTTTTCCATGAAGTAGAAGGGAGACAATGATAGGTATGTTTTAGGACAGAGCTGGTGGACATGTGAAGGGTCTGTTGGAGGGCAGAGACTTAATGAGGCAGGTAGCTGGACAAGAGGGCTTGGGGGAGGCAAGATGTGGGAATGTTGGGTTTCAGGGCTCCGGCGATGATCTCAGATGGCTGGGGAACAAACCAGGACGCAAACTTGCCTGCATTATCATTTTGCCAAGAGAATCATTCCTTCCTCTGCTTTCAAGTATTTCAAGCGCACTCCCCGGTCTCAAGATCTTTTCTCTCCTGTTCAATAGCTGTAGGGACCCGAAGAGTGCAGAGTGTGTGCTTGGCCACCAACAGTTTCTCTCACACTATATACAGTTCTGCCCTTTCCCAGCTCCTGGAACCAGCTTCCATTACACTGACACGCCCCACCCCCCATCCTGTTTGTTGTAACTGGATTGTAGCCATTAGCTCTCTGGTAAAGAACTCCCTCATGGGAAACCAAAGATTTTGTGGTTCAAAACCTGACCTGGAATGTTCCCAATTATAAGAGAAGGTGCATCGCCCAAATGCTGTCTTATGACGATGAGTGGTGGCACCAACTGGCAGGGCTACATTTCTTTCTGCGACTCGAATTCGGCTGCTGGTTGTCCGAAGCAGCAGGTGGGACCCAGCTGGACACAACAGACCTACAGCTGTTCTACTAGGATGGCTGAGGTGTAAATCTTTTCCAAAACAAATCCTAGATGAGGTTTGAAGTCCATTCAAACTTCATCATGCAAAAGGTCTTCGTAAAAGCATAGAACATAAAGCTGAAAAAGATCTTGAAAATAAACGTCTTTATGTCTTCATGTTATTCTGAGGATTTCTGTTTTCTGTTTTGCAAATCAAACAAAGGCAGATGCTCAACCACGGAGCCACCCAGGTGCCCCAATTCTCATTTTATTCTTCACTCTCAAATCATTTTGCTCTCAGAACCATAATTATTTATCAGCAAGATTAGTCATTTCTCTATAGTCACACAGCAAAAAGGGAAAATGTTGCCATTTAACTCAAGTGTATGCGACCCCCAGGGAACACACTCTCTCCACATTATATTTCCTCCTGGTTAGGCCAAAGCAACTAGTATGAATAGAGAAAAGCCAGAGTAATTTTGGTAATGCATTTTGCCTTTAATGCAAATTGCTTTTGTGCCTATAATCTTAATTTAACTGGATGAACCATTTAATCATGTTGATGTGAGCACTGGGTCTGAAGAGAGTGACACTGTTTTCAGGATTTTTCCTAGTACCCATACTTACTGGCCAGGTTTAGAATGTGGAAGTCATGACACGATTGTTTAGGACAAGCTACTTAAATTTTTTAAACTCCGTTTACTCATCTATACAATGGTTTCTCTAGACATTAAGTAAGAATAGATATAAACAAATCTAGAGAATAAGATTACCTAAAAAAAGCAACACTCTCCTTCCCCTCTGTTATACTTTCCCCCTCAGATCTGGAGTGTTCCTCAACCCCTAACAGATTGTACTTTACGCTTTAGATAATGCTTTTGTGGTGAGGATGGTATTCCACCCCCAAAATAAACATCTCATAGTGGAATTTCAGGACTATGGTAAACAAAGGGGGGAAGGGTAGGTTGGAAGATGCTCCTGTAACATTTTCAAATCTCAGTCACCGGGCATCTGTTTCTTTAAAACGCATTGTGGGGAGGTCTGGGGGGCTCAGTAGGTTGAACGTCTGGCTCTTGGTTTGGCTCAGGTCATGATCTCAAGGTCATGAGTTGGGGCTCCAGATCAGGCTCTGTGCTAGGCACAGAGTCTCCCTGGGATTCTACCCCCTTACTGTTCCCCCAGTCTCTCACGTGTGCACTCTCTCTAAAACAAATAAGTAAGATCTTTGAAAAAATGTGTTGTAGAAATGTAAGTTTGAGCTAGTGTTCATGATACAGTCTGGCATGGTAGAGAAGGGAAGAAGTCTTTGGAAGGGAAAGAGCAGAACAAGCATACAGAGAAGTGAAGATGAAAATTTTCTAAATGAAAACATACAAAAATCAGTGAGAAAATGGTGAAGAAAGAAACTATTTTGATGGACAGCTTTTCATGTTGTTAGTGTGTAATGTCATTTTATCTCTTGAGGTCATAGTGTTCATAATCATTTTTACATCCTGTTCATTTGGATATGAATTGAAGAATCACTATGGATTGCATCAACCAGAGAGGCAGAGGCTGGAGTGGAAATAAAGGATCCCTCAATGCTGAGGTGCAGGAGCTGCCACTTCCACTGTCACAGGACACAGAGCAAGGAGGGATCCAGACAACAGAGCATTCAGCTTCTATTTTTCTGGAAAGTGACAGTTGTGCATTACAATTGTCTGCAGGTGGAAATCGTAACATTGTTCCTCCAGAGATTTTGGTATGGTTCCTCCAGAAGACAAAGCACTGTCCCCTACCACAGTTTGTCCTCCTGCCCTTTGGGGATACAGCACCTTATTTCAGGAGACCAAGTTTCATTGGGCTGTGTTTCAAAGGTTCTGGAATTCTATGAAGACCACAGGAGAAAGAATGTCCTTGTGCCTTGGCAATTTGTAAGTAGAACTTGAAATCTCTGTCAAGTGCACCTCTTTCTTGGGTAATCCTCTCTGAGAGCCATTATACTTAAAGTCAAAACAGAGCCAGGGATGCATTTAACCTCTTCCTGGTGACTCGAAGAGGTCTCTCTGATGAGTAAGGCACTTATGTCCAAAGTATATACACAAATGTTCAGAACTACTGAATGTCAAAGAAGACAGATTGTTGGAAGCATCTGACATATTTTGAACTTTGATGTACAGGAAATAGGCTAGTCAAAAGCATCCTGTTGTCAAGCCTAGGAAATTGGAGAATCACTGAGTTGAAGCCTGAACAGAAAAACACAGGAAGATGAATTTAGCTTTCCTCTTCATCAATGTACTATTGACATGATGACTAACAATACAGCCCTTGGATGAGAAATTGTAAGTAAGGCTGCCAGATACACCGGTGAGGTCTGCTCACCTGCTTTGTCCTCATGAGCTGACCTCAGGCACATCAGCTTTTATTTAATGAATAAAGAGTTGGTATATGATCATTTATTCTGAAACCTTCCCATGTCTCCTTCCATTAACAATCATTTTTAGTACGTGCAAAATGTATGTCAGACTCACAGCATTCCATATGGAAAAGACCTGGACCCTCTTTCCAATGAGTGCTCAATCATTGGGGCACTAGATTCCCTCCCTACAGAATGGAAATTGGTAGGCATTTGTGACATTGTAATCTAGCTCTTCCCTTGTGAGTGATCGGTAACTAGGGAGGATTCCTGGGGGTTATTTGGTGACTTCCTGACACTTTTACATTAGACTTTGTTCTTCTGCTAAAGATGAAGCCAAAGAAGAATCGTGTAGAAGGGGATATTCATCCAATGAGGGTGTCATGACCTCAAGTGCAGGCGGTCAACTACTCATTGTTCGTATTTACACATCTCCCGAGCAACAGGAGGTAAGATGCTCGTAGAGTCACCAAGCCCTGTCTTCAGCCATTTGAGGAGTGATTGTAGCTTAGAGCTCTTGGCAGTGATGAACTCTGCTGTGCCATTTTATTTTGTAAGGATGCTGTGCGAGGCATAACGGCTGTCGTGACATATTCATGAGCCTGGCCAGTCTCTATCTGAGGGAAGGTGCTGTTTTTGCTTCTCTGACCAACCAAATAATTTGTAAGAAACTCTCATCAGTGAGAAGGTGGTACCATAATCACAGGAGAAAAATTCATGAAATCCTTTGCTCCAGATACATTTCATGTTTATTGTGGTAAGAACAGAGGACATGAGATTTACCCTCTTAATGAATCTCTCTGTATAATACAGTGGTGTTAACTATAAACCCAGTGTTGTAACCCAGATTTCTGGCTCTCATTTGTCATCTTGTGTAACTGGAACTCTCTGTCCCATGAACAATTACTCTTCATTTCCCCTTCCCCTCATACTCCTCATTCCCCACCCCCTGGAAAGCACCATCCCACTCTCTACTTATTAGAGGTATCTAAAATAGTCAAACTCATGGAAACTCCGGAATTTTTTGAAACACAGCCAATCATGACTCAGACCTGAAAAGGTACATCCAGTCTATGTCTCCATAGGCTATTGAGTTAACGGATCACAAGAGTGGATTCAAATATGAGTTAACTTTGCTGCTTTGTTCATTTATTTAACTGAATAAACTCCTCCAATCTGCTGTTCTTCTGCTGCCTGTGCAAAACCCCAGTCCTGTGCTTTCCTCTCTGGACACAGCTCTTGAAGGCTTATCTTTAAAGCCACTTGTGGGATAGTGAAATACATTTTAATCAGCAGCCTGTTACGGGTCACTGTGTTTTAGTTTGGGGAGATGTAGTGGCAAACAAGACAAAACTCTTTGCTCAGGGAGCTTATATTCCAGTGGGGGAGACAGACAATAAGCATGTTGAACACACAGAGCGCACAGCATAGGTAAAAGTACTATGTGCTTAGGATAAAATACAAAAGAGGGAGGAGGCATACAGAATGTTCGAGTTCAAGGCAGGTATGAGTCGTGACAGTTTAGTGATACAGAAGTGCCAAGCCTCACAGATGGAGGGACTTCTGAGTGCATACTGAATGGGAATATGGGCTGGGGCCCGTCTTGTGGTGATGGGGGCATGGTGAGCAGCAATCAAGCAGGAGCTGGCCAGGTGCTGAAAGAGGGCCTGGCACATTTGGGTAACCGAGCACGGGAGTGGAGGCAATGGTGGGAGAGGCCGGGAGGAGAGGTCAGAAAGGCCAAGGGGAGCCTGTTGGGAGAAGCCCTGTGGGGATGGAAAGGAACTTAGTTTTTTCTCTGAGATGGGACTCTCTTGTAAAGTTGTGCACAGAGCAATGCCAGGAGACGCTGTGACAGGTTTACACTGATGGTTGTGTGGAGAATATACTCTAGAGGAGCCACAGCAGAAGCAGGCAGGAGGTTAGATGTCAGGGCAATAATTAAACTGGGGGTTAGTTCTAGTTTTCCTAGGGTGTTAGCTGTGAGGATGGCAGGAAGACAACAGGACTCACAGCTGGAAGGAGAGTGGGCAGGAGGGCAAGAGACTCAAGAGCCAGGACTTGCTGGACTAGTGGCCTTTGCCTGAGTCTGGGAAAACTCCTAGGGCGAGATCCTATCTGTGGGAATAGAGAAGTCTGCTTTGGGGCAGAAGTTTTTGGTATTAGTATGATTCTAAATGGAGGGACCAATAGACAAGTGGACAAATGGTTTCAGGAATTGGGTGGAAGAAAGTCTGGAGTGTAGACAGACATTTGGGACTCATAAGCAAACAGGGACCATCTAACACTGTCCAACTGGATGATCCCAGCTAGGGCATGAGGAAAAGTTTTTTAAGCTTCCTCAGAAGAGACAAAGAGGCAGAGATTGCAGCAGAGGCTTGGCCCCCTTGGAATGTTCAGAACAGGCCTGAGGCGGCTACCAGAATGTGGGAGGAATTCCAGGCACCGCCTTGGGAGCAGTTTCCATGCCAGCCTCTCACGGTGGATCCCCTGGCTCCGTTAAAGCTGCATCTTGGGTCTGAATATGACTTACCTGCAGAATCCGGGTCTTCACTGTGTGCTGAGAGGGGTGGTTGAGGTAGCAGAAGTGTCCACTCATTAGTAGCTCTGCTGATGCAAATATGCTGTCACAAATGTAACGAATACTGTAATACTCACCTGTGAAAATACAGCCCCACAAAATTGAACACCTTATTTTGTTCTGAATTCTTTTATTCATACCACTTGGTTACAACTAGACAATAAAGTGTTGTTTTTTGGTTTTGTTTTTACAAACAAAGGATATTTTTTTTTTGCATAATTCACAGGAATGTTAGACACCTAGTAAGCAAAAATACTCCTTGTTAAGAGATAGTAATTTTATAGTCATGTTTTTTTTTTTTTCTTTCACCAGAAATGATCAAGGTCCTGATTTGAACTAGGGTTACACCGAGAGTACTGAAGGTATCTGCACAAACTTCATTTGCACAAGTGTATCTTGGTGGTAACATTGAAATAAAGTACTTTTTCAACTGTATTAGGGTTACTTATTTGCATAAAATCAAAGTAAAAAAAAAAGAAAGAAAGAAAAAGCCTAATTCCCTTCCTAGCACCTCCTAAATAATATTATCTTTTAACTATATTTTGACTTGTGCCTCCTGCATTTAGAGAGTGTCCTGCTAAAAATACCATCTGAGACAGCTGGGTAGTGGATTACAGAAACTACAGCTGTTCTGGGGTAAACTTTTGATCCTTGTCATCAGAGGACCAGTTGCTAATTACTACCATAGCAAAGGTTTTCTTTTTCTTTAAAAAAAAAACTGAAATAAAAGTGACAGAATTAGGCTTTTCATGCAGCGTGGAATACTTTAAAGAACCCTCATGGTACTATGCCACCATATAATGAAGTATAGAAATAGCATGTCTGAATAGAGAACTGCTAGAGGCATCGACAGTTAAAAGCTAAATATATGCAGCATAACTGCATAAACTGCTGGTGAGAGACACATAATCAGGGAGCCAGGACACATACCTTACATAGATTTATAAATTCATTTACAATAAGGTAAAATACATATGGCAAGCACAAATGCTGATCATCCTAAATCAGCCTTACTGAATTGATCTGGCCCCTAATTGAGTGCTTTCAAATAACATGTGTTGAGCACCTATGGCAGCCCAGGCATTTTGCTGGGAACTTTAATATCCATGAGCTCTGTGTGATAACTTTTGGACTATATATTATTTTCCACTTTTTATAGATATGGGAACTTATGCTCACATAGAATGGAGTACTGAGCCTAAATCACTCTGTAGTTCTTATAGATTCACAATATAGAATTAAGAGTTACAACTTGAGTATACAAAATTAATATACAGAAATTTGTTGCATTTCTATACACTATAATGAAGTAGCAGAAAGAGAGGTTAAGAAAGCAATTTCATTAAAAAGAATAAAATATCTAGGAATAAACTAACCAAGAAGGTGAAAGACCTGTACTCTGCAAACTATAAAACATTGATGGAGGAAATTAAAAATGAAACGAACAAATGGAAAGACATTCCATACTCATGGATTAGAAGAATTAATATTGTTAAAATTCCCATACCACCCAAAGCAATCTACAGTTTTAGTGTGACTACTATAAAAATACCAAGAAAAATTTTCAGAGAACCAGAACAAATAATCCAAAAAATTGGAATGGAGTCAAAAAAGACCCCAAATAGTCAAAGCAAACTTGAAACAGAGCAAAGCTGGAGGTTTCAGAATCTCAGATTTCAAAGCTGTAATAATTGAAACAGTATGGTACTGGTACAGAAACAGACACATAGATCAATGGAACAGAATAGAAAATTCATGCATATATATGGTCCATTAATTCATGACAAAAGAGATAATAATATACAATGGGAAGTGGACAACCTCTTCAACAAATGGTGTTAGGAAAACCAGGCAGCTACATGCAAAAGAATGACACTGGATCACTTTCTTACACCATGCACAAAAATAAACTCAAAATGGATTAAAGACCTAAAAGTGAGACCATAGGACCATAGCAACCATAAAACTCCTGGAAGGAAACACAGGCAGTAATGTTTTTGACATTGGCTATAGAAACATTTTTCTAAACACGCTTTCTCAGACAAGAGAAACAAAAGCAAAAATAAATATTGGGACTACACCAAAATAAAAACCAGCAAAGGAAAAGCCATCAACAAAAGGACAAGGCAAGCCAGTGAATGGGAAAAGATATTTGCAAATGATATATCTGATAAAGGATTAGTATCCAAAATATATTTAAAAAAAACTTCTACAACTCAACACCAAAACAAAAACAAATAATCTGATTGAAAATGGGCAGAAGACTTGAATAGACATTTTTCCAAAGAAAATTCACAATATAGAATTATTGGCCATCCAGATGGCCAACAGATATATAAAAAGATGCTCAACATCACTCATCATCAGGGAAATGCAAATCAAAATCATAATGAGATAGCACCTCACATCTGTCCGAACAGTTAAATGATAAGTGTTGATGAGGATGTAGAGAAAGGAGAACCCTCATGCACTGTTGGTGGGGATGCAAACTGGTGCAGCCACTGTGGAAAACAGTATGGAGGATCTTCAAGAAATTAAAAATTGGGATAACATATGATCCATTAATTATTTACCCAAAGGAAATGAAAACACTAATGCAAAAAGATATATGCACTTCTGTGTTTATTTGAGCCTTATTTACAATAGCCTAATTATGGAAGGAGCCCCAGTGTTCAATCGATAAATGAATGGAAAAGGAAGTTGTGTCACACACACACACACAATGGAATATTAGTCATAAAAAAGAATGAGACCTTGCCATTTGTAACAACATGGATGGACTTAGAAGGTATAATGCTAAGTGAAACAAGTCATAGAAAGTCAAATACCTTATGATTTCATTGATATGTAGAATTTTTAAAAATGGAGTTCCTGGGGGGTTCAGTGGGTTAAACATCTGACTCTGGTTTTTGCTCAGATTATGATCTCAGGGTCATGAGATTGCGCCCCAGGTCAGGCTCTGTCCTGGGCATGGAGCCTGCTAAAGGTTCTCTCTCTTCCTAGGGCACCTGGGTGGTTCAGTCAATTAAGTGTTTGCCTTCTGCTCAGGTCATGATCTCGGGGTCTTGAGATCAGGCCCACATCAGGCTTCCCCCGCCTCAGTGGGAAGTCTGCTTCTCCTTCTCTTCCTTCCCCTATTTATGCTCACTCTATCTCTCTCCTCCCCCCTCAAATAAATAGTCTTCCAAAAAAAAAGAGATTCTCTCCCTCTCCCTCTGCCCTTCCCCTCCCCCACTTGCACTCTCTTGTGTGCTTGCTCTCTCTCTGTCTTAAAACAAACAAACAAACGAACAAAAAAGAGACGAGCAAAATAGTATCTTAAATACAGAAAACCAACTAGTGGTCCCTAGAGAGGAGGCAAGTGGGGAGACGGGTGAAATAGATAAAGGTGATGAGGAGTACACTCATCATGATGAACACTGAGTGATGTATAGAATTGTTGAATCACTATATTGTACACCTGAAACTAACATAATCCTGTATGCTAATTAAACTTCAATTTTTTAAAAAAAGTTTCAATTTGAAAACAGAATTATAAGTAGTACAAAGTAAGGACAAAAGAAGCAGAAATTCACATGGTGTGTTCAGCAAACCCATGCACCCTACAGAGGAGGCTCCCAGGACAAACCCTCCAACAACAGGTCAGAAATGTCACCTGTATACCAGAGAGAGGACATATTGAAATGAACAGGTTGTGATTTTTGAATCACAAATGGGCTGGTACTACTATTTTTACCTCTAAAAGGAGGCGACAATGACATTCTGTGTGGCACATTATCAGGCAACTGTCTTATAGCAATAAAAGTATATACTTAGAAGGCATTTCAACAACAGCAAAATATCAAGAATGATGACACTCTTTGTAGAGTGCCCATATATTTGCTCTGAATTAATTTCTGCTACTGCTATTTTGCTGGAATGCTAATGTATTCGGCTAGGGCAGAGGTGTAGCAATGCATAACACCACAGCAAAGGATTTTCTCTGAGAGCTCCTCACTTCCTTTGCATTGTCCCTAACTTTAATGGACCTGTTGTTAATGATGACAAACGTGTAGAAAAATAAAAACAGAATCACAAAAATGGGCCTTACAGGGAAAAAGGAATCTCATCCTACTGTGTAGTAGATGGTAGACCTGTGCCTCTGTCTAGAGAGTGATCAGGGCTGAAGATGACACCTTCTACCTTGTCAACACTCACATCTGTGATGACCTTGAGTCCTACTCCTTGACCTCTAACCTCCACTTTGTGCCTACCCTCTGCAAAACCCAGAGTTTCAATGGCCAAGTTTCCCCACCATGTTGCAATGAAGAAAATGTGGTTTGTCTTGACTCCTTCTCAGGGATCCTATGAGCATAGAACAAGGAGGAAGTGTGGGGGGTAGAACCACATCTCCCAGGGTGGGGTGACAAGCAGGGACGGTCTTCCCCATGCCAGCTGCACATTTGAAACATCTATGGGGGCTTTAATATTCCTGAAGCCCAGGCCACACAGCAGACCAGTACAGTCAGATACTTTAGGAGTGGGGCCCTGGCATTAATGCATTAATACTTCTTTAAAGTAGCTCTGGGGATTCTCCTGTGTAGTGAAGGGATTGAGACCCATGGGGTTGGAGGATGTTCAGAGAACCTCTATCGCACAATGTGCTACTTCTTTTATTTTTAAATATTTTTATTTTTATTTATTCATGAGAGACACACAGAGAGAGGCAGACATAGGCAGAGGGAGAAACAGGCTACCTGTAGGGAGCCTGATGTGATGTGGGACTCAATCCCAGGACCCCAGGATCATGACCTGAGCCAAAGGCAGACATTCAACCACTGAGCCACCCAGGCATTCCACAATGTGCTGTCTTCTGACATGCCTCCATGGTCACTGAGGGCAGGCTACTCACCCCAGAGAACTAGGCTTAAGACATATCCTTACTCGCATCCAGAGCTGTAGCTGTGGTTTGACACAGATTACAAGATAATAGGGACCAGCTGACAACTTGAGGCCTGATGAAATGACATGCAAAGGAGGGATCACATCATGTCTTGGAGACAAACACATGTTAAACATTTTTTCCCCAAGAGCCAGTTCAAAATACAGACTGTCTAAATAATGAAGTATTTCTGACCCAGGGTAGGAATAGCCACCTCTTCAATATATGTGCCTATCTCAAAATTCAATTTTTAAAGATTTTTATTTCTTTATTAAGCTGTACTTGACATATGCATTATATTAATTTCATGTGGACAATGTTATTTATGATTTGCTGTTTGTATATATTGTAAAATGGTCACCACAATAAATCCAGTTAACATCAACACACATGGAAGATGTTTATAAGAATTCATCCCAAATTTAGGGAGTGGAGACAGTTAAAGACATCAATATAAAACTTAGAATCAAATGTGAACTTCCTGATTGTAACTGTGCTCTTAATAAAGTGAGTCAATTATTCTTTGGGATGGTTATGGTAAGCTGTCTGTATGGCATTTGGAGTTTTAAATCTTTATTCCTGAAAAAAAAAAATGTTTACCCACTCAATCCTGGAGAGTCCACGGAATCCAAGGAGGCTTTAAAAATGCACTTGAAAGAGAGCAATTCGTTTTTGTGAAGTCAGCCAGCAGCTACCTATTCATCAATGGAGCAATTAGCAGTTAGCAGTCCCATTTACAAGACGGGAGTTTTAACGATACTATTTCAGAGTCGGTCTGAAGCACTAAGAAAAGCAATTTCAGCGTGGACTTGCCTTCTCCCTGTCATGGTTCATCACGTACAGCAGTAATATTCATGGAAAGTATACATACCGCATAAATATGACCAAAGAGGGTTGTCAATTTTAGGATACCAATCTGGCAGGGGTCTATCATTAACCTTTGGATTTTATTCTTGGGAAGAGCAAACAGCACAGTATTCAGAGTAGGAAATGCTGGTACCTAAGACTTAATGCTGTTTGCACAGTTCGAATAAGAAAGGCAATGTGGGTTTATGAGCTATAATAAATCTGTCTTATATCCTATGCCTACTTGTCTTCCAAACACCTGAAAAATCCTCTTTGCCCTGAATGGATGAGACAAGCATATACCTGAAAATTATTTAGATAATCCAGGTTCCCACAGTTGAGGAAAACTCTGTGATTCCTGAGTTTTATTACCTATCATCATCACTTTGAATTCTATCTTTCATAGCATCGATCTGATAACTGTTGAGCAAGCACAGGAAATGAATATATTGGAAGTCCCAGCTTTTAGGCATCCTCTGAGGGCCTGGAGGGGACGACAGAGTGCATTGGGATTTTCTGTTGGAGGAAGGGTACTGAGTATTCTGTGTTTCTATTCTGAAAGTACACATCAAGTTCACTCAATGTTTGTTCAATACCAGTGTGGTCAGCCACCTTCTCAGGCAGAAAATAAGGCTGGGGAAATATGAGATGGGGTGAAGCAGATTCCAGGCAGGAGCAAAGCCAGTGATGATGCAGAGTAAGCGGGTGGGAAGACCAGCTGAGGACACAAGAGGGACAAGTGTTGAAGTGGCTGCATGTTGCACCTGCCAGGCTCAGTGTAGGGCGATCACACCAGTTGCTTACATTACGGGTGGGAAAGAGCAGTCAGTGAGAGAGAACACATGCAGGGCTCTCATGACAGGACCGTGACAAATGGGCGACCTGTCATTTGAGTTGCCATGGGACCTTCGAGTGTGAAATGCAGACCACAGTGAGGAACGATTTTACCCTGATTTACTTCTGCATCCCCTACACTAATATGTTTGCAGAGAATAGGTGGGTGTGTACCCATCAATGAATATTTTAGTCTACACAGTGAGTGATTCAAAACTTCATTCCCACAGAAATTCAGCAAACGTTTAACTGCGTGGCTGAGCATGCCTGAATTTAGCCCGTGGGTGTGAATCCTGGTGGTGCTGCCACTGCCCAAATGTGTGACAATTAACATAACCTTTCTGTGTCTCCATTTCTGCACGTGGGTGACTGGAATTATGATAGTAACCATCCATAGGGCTGTTGTAAAGATTAAATACATGCATCCTGAAGAAAAACACCAAACCAGAAAATAATACCAGCTACTACTTTCTCAAAAGCCATTTAACCAAGTAGACTAATAGATACCATTATCAAGCCACTGGCTCGTTGCTGTTTTCCCATCTTGGCCACTTCATCAAGTGAATTAGCTCAGGGGCAGAGCTACGGCTCTCAGAGCATGCTTCGATTCATGGATTGCATTCGTCTCATTATCAGGACTGCAGCAAAAACCTGGAAAGCTTCTTTAGAATATATAATTAAGAGAATACCCAACAAGTGATCCATACATTTAGGAAAGCAAGTAGCACAGAAGGACTTAAAATAAAAGGAAATTGCTGATCCAGGTAAAAATATGTTTCTTACTTTCAGCCCTTACTCCAAAGCAATAAATTCTTTTTTAATTTGAAGAATAACATAGACGTACAGAAAAAGCCACAAATTTTCAGCGTCCAGGTGGATTTTTGCCGAGTGGACACACCCACGTAACTAGCAGCCAGGCTGGGCTGGAGAACGGCTATGTCCCATGCAATGCCTCCAGCACACCAAGTGGCCCCTGGGCCTTTACACTGGCCCTGCTCACAAAACCTGGTAATTGCAACAACCTGAGTGTGTGAATCTACAAAATGGAAGTATAGGTCAAGAATTACTGTTGAAAAATTAGCATCTGAATTGAGGAGAGCTGTTAACATAAAAATGACTGATTGCAAAGATTTTGTAACAAAAAAATGTAAACTATCTCAATAATGGTGATGCTGTTTTCATAGTAGGCTAAATACAGTGTATAAAAATAGTTTTATCTGTTTCTTTTTACTTATTACAAAATGGCTAACAGGCATTTCCAATCAGACCTAGCTCACAGTCTTGGTTACACTGGTCAGGGCTAACTGACGATGGAGTAGTACCCTAGTCCACCTCATGCCCATGGCTGGCTAGTCTTTACTGTTCTCGAATATCCCCTTGTTTTACAACCCCACATTTTCTTTATTTATCCATTGTACTGTGAATGGTCCTCTGCATTCCTGCCTCCTCCTTTTTTTCTATTTTCCTGATAACTATGTTCTAGAAACTAGACTTCTATAGCCCTTGAAAGATCCAGGTTTTATGAAATTTCCCTATTACAATTTTTGTATGCCTGTGCTTCTCCTGTTCTTTCTGGAGCTCATTTATCAAATATACTCCACCTTTTACTTGGATCCACGGTATCACAGGCTGGGGCTGCAGTCTTACCAAATGTTTTTCCTTGGCCCAGCATGCATTTTCTGCAATCCACCTGCAAAATCGTCTCCCGACTACCGCACTCTGTTGTAATGCCCACGCCATGTATTTTATAGCCCTGACTCAAGTCAACATACCAATTTTTATTTTAGTCAGAGTGTTTGAACTGCTGAAAAAGCCCCCAGATCTCAGCTTAACATAACAACAGTTTGTTTCTCACTGCCTCACAGAGTTGGCTCAGCAGTGGGTGGTTGCCTGAAGCCTGCCTCTGAGCTCAGTGGTATGTCCCAGGAGAAGAGGAATAACATGAGTAGTAATGACCCGGACATTCTCTGCTGCAAAGTCCTATTAAATCCCCTGCGGTGTCTTCCTAGTGAATTCCTCTACCCTTCAACTTTGGAAATGATCACGTTTCACTCTTTGGTCATTTATTCCCCTCTTTTTTGGGAAATTGCTATCAATTGTAGATGGTACCTCCTGTAACAATAGCCTATGGTGCTTATCTCTTGCTTTCATTTTCTTTTTCCTCTTGCATTGCTTGAATTTGAATGCACCTCTCCATTAAAGTTTTCTTTCCTCTTCTTTTTATTTTCCGTTCCTTGAGGTGTCTTCCTGGGTATTTTGTCTTTTGTCTTAGATTTTCCCCTTCATAGTAGAGGAGCTCTTAAAATAACTGGTTCCTCTACTGTTTGCCTCAAAGAAGATACAACTGCTGAATGAGAAGTGTTATTCGTTGGTGGGCTTGTTAGCTAGACAGACCTCCCTCTCTAGTGATCAGAGAAGTGCCAGGACCCTTAAGTATGGAAAATGGATCGCCTTTATCTAGGGATTCTAAAATCATCTCCATTTCCTTGTTTTCCCCTCACAATTATCTTCAAAGAATAACTGACAGTTACCTGCTTTGTCTTTATGCTTTAGGTGTTATCCCAATGCATATGTTCTGTGTGTCGTTTCCAGAGATAGCCTGTTGACCGCATCCCCCTTCTCTGCCTCTCCCCACATCTGAAGCCTCTCGTGGGCTTTGCCCCTTCTGGCCCTGAGACCACTTCACGGGCCACTTCATCATTTGGATCTCCTTTGTCTACTTTCTGCCTTTGGTTACTGGGTCAAAAGACTTGCCCTCTGATGGCTCATCCTGTATCTCTCCGTTTTAATGCACTCAAGGACTTTTGCTCTCCCTTATTTTCACCTTTGTCAGGTTTGCAAAAAGAGAGAATACTCTTGTCACTTGAACAGAAGATCCAGGTAGTTACACTTAAATTGATCCAACAGAGGATACATCTTTCCCTAGAGGCCAATTGAGCAGTAAGATGGAGCGAAGAGTTAGACATTGTAGAACATTAGGCAGAATATTGATTTCACTGGGCTGTTCAAGTAGTCAGGTGTGCCCATGGTTCCTTACTCTATTTTGGTGTGTAGAGGGTCCATTACTGTCTATTTGAACTGAAAGCCAGGAAATGACCTTGTATTCATGGAGCTCAGGTATTAGTGTAATTTTGAAACTGTGTTTTGAACTAAATTTTATTTGGAGGCTAGTGATAAATGTGGTCTCTCTGTGTGTTCTCAAAGGATTACTAGCCATTTATTCTGGCATATTGATTATATGGGAAATTTCTCAACTTCTCCCAAAGCTCAGGACTTAAAATATGATCCACAGTTTCAACTGATGGTGATTTAGTAGGAATTGTTGCCAAGTAGTTAATAGATAGGGGTGCTTGCTTAACAAGAGATCAAATCTTGTCTTGTGTACTCTACACTAGAGAGTACATTTTGTGGTTAGCTCTGCTGGCCAGCACTTATTAGATGCCAGGAATCTGACCAAGAATTTCACATAAAAGGTCTTGTTTGGTCCTCTCAACAGTCTTATAAGGTAAAAAGCATGATTAACTCCAATTTAGAGATGGCATAGTGGAGTACTAGAGGATTTATTTGCCTAGGATTCCAGGATTGGTAAGTATGAAACACAGGATTTAAGAAGAGGGAATCTGGGCCAGGGTCCAGACACTGAATGATCATGTGAGCATTTCTCCAACATCAGTTGCTGCGAACGATCATTGTGATGTCTGCTATGCCCATTCCTTCAAGCACCATCTTCATGCTCTTTGGCTATATTTGCATACTATCAGAGCTGGTGATAAAAAAAAAAAAACACTTATTTTTTAAAGCATTCACTTTTCTATTTGACTTAAATTTGTTATTTTACAAATAAACCTTCTACCTCCAACTCAAGAGGATAACAGTCATTGTTTGCTGTGTTGTTACTAGGGTGACTGTGGTATGATTGAAAGAAAGATACAGATGATCAAAGGACTAGAATTTTATTTGGCCAATGATGGGAAATCAGAGCATGACACAAAACAAAAGTCAATTCAACACATTTACACATGGAGATATATGGCTTTGCTGGGTCTCATGAAACTTCCTGGTGCTTATGAGAATTCTCCTAGGTGTCCAAAGATTAGCTTTTCCATCCTGAAGGTGTGGGGCTTTTTTTGTATGTTTTTTAATGCCATCCTGGTTAGAACTACTGACAGCCCTGACTGCTCTGGAGACCCCAATGATATAAGTCTCTACAAATAACGTGCCAAAAACCCCCAGTGTGTTCTCAAGTTTCACTGCAAGGGAATGGCTCTCACAGCAAATGTCAGTTAATAGACTGAATCCAAGGTCAGTCCCTGGGAGCAAACCCGAGCTTCATCTCATCGCAAACCCGAGCTTTCAGGCCTGCCTGAGGTGCCTCCCTGCACACAAGATAAACAAAAGTGTTACGTAAAACACTTTTAGCTAGATGTTATCGTCATTCCATGCTAGAAGCCTAAATCTGCTCTCTCTTTTCTGGAAAGGAATTTTAGACTCCTCGGACACCCTAACATCCAATGTAGATTTATTCTTCTAAATTATATTGTGAATTTAAAGAGAAGTGAGAGTGGTAAAAAAAAAAAAAATTTCCATTTTGTGATGATATTGAACGACCTTGCACATATTGTCTCAATTAGCGGGGGCACCCTCTGTCTTTCTTGTCTTGTGCTTTGGGAAATGCCACTCAGCTCTGGCTGTCCCCAAATCAACCAAACCGTTAGTGGACACAGTGAGACATGCTAGCAAACTGTCCCATGAACCAGTTGGTTACCAAGCATTTTCATTTTTTAAAAAAAGTTGCATAAAGTAAAATGACTTTTCTGGGTATGTATATCCTATGGGTCTTAACACACACACACACACACACACACACATATATTTTAAAGATTATTTATTTATTTATTCATAGAGACACACACAGAGAGAGAGGCAGAGACACAGGCAGAGGGAGAAGCAGGCTCCATGCAGGGAGCCCGACTTGGGACTCGATCCTGAACTCCAGGATCACACCCCAGGTTGCAGGCGGCGCTAAACCGCTGCACCACGAGGGCTGCACAACACACATATATTTTTGTGTAACTACCACAATCAGGATCCAGGACAGTTCCATTGCCCCCAAAACTCACTTCTCTGGCTTCTTTGTAGACAGACTTTCTTCCCAGCCCAATGCCAGCCAACCACCAATCTGTTCTTTGTCCCTAGAGCTTTTTCCTTTACCAAAATGTTGTATAAACAAAATCATATCATATGTAACCTTTTGAGATGGACTTCTTTCACTGCATGTATGCTTTCGAAGTTCATCTACCATTTTGAATGTATTAGCAGCTCTCTTCATGTTATAAAAGTGCACAGATATACCATGTTCTGTCCATTCATGCACTGACTAGAGAACATTTGTACTGTTTTTGTTTTTTCACCCCTACAAATAGAAATGCTATAGACATTCATGTACAGGTTTTGTGTGAACATAATTTTATTCCTAGGAGCGGTATTGCTGTCCATAGGGTAGGTGTGTGTTTGATTTTATAAGAGATTGCCAAAATGTTTTCCAGAATGGTCGCTCTGTTCTGCATCCTCAAGGCTGTGAAAATTCTGGCACTGCACATCCTCACCAGAGTTTGTTGGTTATCACTCATTCCTTCACTTGCCCATTTGTGCATTTGTTTAAAATTGTAGCAATTCTAATGCGTAGTGCTATCTCATTATGATTTTAATTGGCATTTACCTAATAGCTTGATATGTTGAACATCTGTGCACGTGTTTACATATTCATTGGTCAAGTGTCTATTCAAATTTTTTGCCACTTCTTTTATTGGATTGTTTGTTTTCTTACCGTGGAGTTTAGAGAGTTCTTTAAATATTTGGAATACATCCTTTGTCACATGTGTAATTTGCAAATATTTTCTCTTAATCTGTCTTTTCATTTCTTTAACTGTGTCCCTCGCAGAGCAAACATTTTTAATTTTGATAAACTCCAATGTATTTTTCTTTTAACAATTTTGCTTTTGGTTTTATACTGAAGCATCCCTTGCCTAGAACAATGTCACAAATTTTTGTTTTCTTATAAAAAATGACAGTGTTACCTTTTGTATTAATTCTATCAACCATTTTGAATTACTTTTTACATGTGAGGTTTACTTTGTGGTTCATATTTTAAAAAAAGCAACCTTTATTTTATGTACTTATTCAGAGAGTGTGTGTGTGTGTGTGCACAGGTGCAGAGGAGAGGGTGGAGGGAGGGTGAGAGAGACAGAGAGAGAGAATCTCAAGCAGACTCCATGCTCAAAATAGAACCTGCCGCTAGGCTTGATCTCACATCCCTGAGATCATGACCTGAGCCAAAATCAAGAGTCCCGCATTTAACTGAGTAAACCACCCAGGCACCCCATGGTTAGTTTTTGTTACTTTGTTGGCATAGATACCCAAGTGTTCCATCTCACCATTTGTTGAAGAAGTTATCCTCCATTGTTTGCTTGGTCTGTTCTGTGTCTTTTCTTTTCGTTTTTTTTTTTTTTTAAGATTTTTATTTATTTATTTATTCATAGAGACAGAGAGAGAGAGAGAGGCAGAGACACAGGCAGAGGGAAAAGCAGGCATCATACAGAGAACCTGACGTGGGACTCGATCCAGGGTATCCAGGATCACGCCCTGGGCTGCAGGCGGTGCTAAACCGTTGTGCCACTGGGGCTGCCCTGTTCTGTGTCTTTTCTTCACCAGTACTATATCCTCTTGATTAAAGTTGCTTTATGATAAAAGTTAAAATTGAGTACTTTTGGGGCACCTGGGTGGCTCAGTCAGTTAAGTGTTCAACTCTTGATCTCAGCTCAGGTCTTGATCTCAGGGTCTTAAGTTCAAGTGCCATATTGGGCTCCACATTGGTCATGGAGCCTATTTTAAACATTTTTATATTTAGTACTTTTGTCTATTCCAGTTCTTTTACCTTTTGGAATAAATTTTAGAACCAGCTTGTCTGTATCTACAACCAGGCCCAAGAACTCAGATCTTCATTTTCTCTTTGATCTGTGGTGACCTTTCCTCAACACCAACTACCTCATTATCCTAAGACTCTAACTGGAGAGTCTAGCTCCAGTTACTGCTCTGCTTTGAATGGGGCTATAGGTTATATTGAAAGGTATCTAATATTTTTCTAGAAACATCTCAATGACTATTATGTAGTAAGTTCTTTCTGAGAAGGGAGACACTCTCCAATAGTTACTCAGTGTTTGACACTCAGATGCATGAGTGCAGCTCTTGATCTTTAAATTGGCCTTTGTTCTAAAAGGTTTGGAAAGGTGGGGAGTTAAAATGATGCATATATATCATGTGTGAAATTTACTCTGAGTTTTAGTTATCCCAGATACGAATATTGGTTTTAGCCATTGTTAAAGAGCAAGTGCTTAACTTAACAATTTATTAAATGAGAAAGATCAGTATTGAGTGTTTTGTTTTCTTTTTGAGGTTTTGTTTTTGTCTTTGTTATTTTTTAAAAGTACCTATTAAAGGTACACATCACAATAGGCAAATGGATATTTTGACCATAAATTCTATGTTTTCGGGTGTAAAAGATAGTAAGTCAATGAGCAATCCAGCTTTCTTTAAAGAAATGAAACATGTTTCTCAAACTTAGTTTCAATTTTCTGGTTTACATTTTTATGGAGATTGGCCGGTTGTGATTCATATCAACGAGTTAAGTCCTACTCTGTTTCAATTTTAGTACCCACTCTACATATTCAGAACATACGCATTAAGAAAAAAAAAGTATTAATAGCAAAAATTGTTAAATACGTAATATTCACACACTCTAAAGTTGGCTTGGGAATTGTCTGACCACCAATTTCCCTAAACAGATTGATGCGATGAAAGCTCTATGATATTATGCTCCAGCCCCAGGTATTTTTGAGATGCTCTACCTTCTAGAACATCCACATTACAGTTGTTCTACTATTTAAGTTTGGGTACACTGCTGTGTTTGCTTGGGAAGAAGAAAAGCCAGCACAGGAATCATCTATGAAGCACATGGGCTGTAAGACTCATGGATTTCCTCTGAAGCCAATGAGGCTGTGGGGTGTGACACCTCCTGGGTGGAGTTGTTAAGGCTAAGAACAAAAGTGTCCTTTCATATGGCTTGGCTGGATTGTGTCCACAGTCATTAATGGGACAACAATTTCACTTTCTGTGAATGCAGTGGCTAGATAATACCAGTCAGGAAATTGGATATAAAATGCATACAATTTTATTTCCCCAATTATTACATCCTCTTCTAAAATTTTCTCCCTTAAGAAGTTTATTGTCTAATTGGTAAAGTGTATTTAGAGCGTCTCTTACGTACATTATAGCCTTTTAACTGATTAAAGAATGAGTTAATAGTTGAAGAATTTAAAAGATTTTACATACTTCCATTCAGATTTGTTAACTAGTTAAATCAGGTTTTCTCATCTGTGGCACAGTTGACATTTGGGGTTGGGCTGCTCTGTGCATCATAGGATGCTCTCTACCCACTAGATGCCAGGGCACTCCCGCTCCTTCCCCCACCACTTATGACCATTTACAAATTTCCCCAGATGTCCCTAGTTGTCCCTGAAGGGTAGGCAGTGGAACTGTCCCCAGCTGAGACTGAGGTAGAGCACAGAGCTGTAATGTATATTTTCACAGAGTTTGTGACTTCAGTTTGGAAACAAGGTTTGTTAAACAAAAGACAAAAAATCATGTTTCAGAAAAATCATGTTAAAATCGGCACATTTACGATAAATGATGTATTGAAATATCTCAATGCTATATCATTTTCCAAATGTCCCAATCTCTCTTTATAAGCATGAATTACATAAAAATCACGTGTTGCTTATAAGTACCAAATTTATTTATTTATGTGATTTATTTTTGCTATAAAATGTTTACTTTTCTGCACAAACAAGCGTATTTTTCTGGCTGCTGGATATTTCTATTTTATGCTGAACTCAATGGGCCATTACAGAGCAGCTGTTTGTGGAATCGTATGAAAACACTTGAGTCATTTTATTTTAGAATCTCACATCTTCACATTCAGCGGTGCAATTTTAAGCAGTTCACTTATGAAATGATGCTATTCTGGTTATTTGGAACTCATTTACATGCCTCTAAGTACCCAGCAGGAAGTCTTTAATAATTGTGGTATGCTATCGTTCTGTTTTACTTTGTTCATCATCCTATAAGAGACTAGTGACTACTAATCTAATTCTATCTTGTTCCTTCTCTATCATGTACTGGGTGAAGTTATGCTGATTTCTGTTAGGCTTTAAATGGAGAACAGAATTGTTTGCTTGAGATAGTAACAGAAAAGCCTTTTATTCATATTAGAACTATTTACGTTCCAAGGGCATGATCAACAAACAAACAGCAAGGAAAAACAGAAACAGAATGAAAAATAGAGGGAACAAACTGCAGGTTGCCAAGGGTGGGGGGAGGGGGGAGGGGCCAAAAGGGTGAAGGGGATTAAGAAATAAAAGCTCCCACAAAATAAATAAGTCATGGAGATGGAAAGCACAGCATAAGGAATACAGTCAATATTGTAATAACGTTGTATGGTGACAGATGGTGACTGCACGTATCATGGTGAGAACTGGGTAATGTACAACTGTGGAATCATGGTTGCACACCTGAAATCAATATAACATTGTATGTTAACCATACTTAAATAATAAAAAGAAATAAATACATAAAAGTGAAAAAATAGATTCAAGGGTAGGATTAAAATGCAATGGCATTCCTTGTCTCATGATAATTTTTTTATTAGAAAGTACTTTTTTTTTAAATTTTAGAGAGAGAACATGCTCACAAGTCAGGAAGAAAAGCAGAAGGAGAGGGGGAGAGAGAATCCCAAACAGACTCCCTGCCAACTGTGGAGTCTGAGGCAGGGCTCGATCCCACGACCCTGATATCATGGCCTGAGCCATGTCAATCAAGAGTTGGACACTTAACCACCAGGCACCCCTAGATAGTAGTACATTTTAAGAAATGCCCCATAAATGATATATCTTAACATGTTTACTCTTAGAAAGCCTCAGGTAATTTAGCAGTAATAAGAAATGGTTTCATAATTTTAAAATGTATTCACCATCGTAGTACAATTTAATGATATTAAAAATATAAAATTTTAAATCCTTTTTAAAAATTCCTTATTAGAAGGACATGGGATAACTGGTGTTGAAACAGTCCATTTAGTGTACTGAAATCCCAGGTAAAGAGAGTCACTTCTTTCTTTGGAAATCAGTAAAAGAGTTGTAAATGATATGTTGACTGCACACCAGCCTATGTCATAGAAGTATGGTTCATCTTTCCCCATCTCAGTGAAGATGACTTTCACCACGGCCTTCAGACATAGTAACTTGACAGCGACTGCAAGCAATTGTACTTAAGAGCTCCAGATTTCTAAAACAAAAACAAACACAAAGCACAGGCCCAAGATAAGAATGTAATTTTAAATTCCTCATTAACTCAATAGTACTCAAGCACCAATTTCTTGCTTCTTTTTGACTACAGAGCCCAGCAAAGGAGTCTGTTGGTGGTTGGGAATGGGGTACACTCTGAAGAGATTGCCAGTGGCCCCGGGAAGGTATGAAACCACAGGTTGGTTATGGGGAGAAGGGTTTTGAGTAAGTGCTACAGGGCAGGGGAAGCAGCTTACACCGGAAACAGGAGGCTTGTGGGTGTGTGGGGTCCACTTCCAAATCCTACAATTTTTAGTGGAACATCCAAAAACATGAGCAGACCTGAACAAAACTGAACTAGCTCTCAGGGATGAAATAAAACACATTAACATTATACAATTTATTAGGGTATCAAGAAAAGCACCTGCAGATGGATCAATCTCTTGCTGGAAGTTTGGAGAACTGTGTACTGCCCTCGCATTACTCTCTCATACCTGCCCACAGCACAATGCACAAATATCCCAGGAAATAGGTGATCTGTCTTGGCAGTTACTTGGCCCTGAGCACTGCTTCTTGCCCTCTGAGCTCAAAGCTAGTCGTACCACCTCTACACTGCCTCACAGGATTTACTCAGTGAGATGCCCTGGTTGATGTGGGTCTCCAATCAGTGGAACAAATGGTGATTACATTTTCATGGTGTTTGGCAGCATGCTTGTGCAAGAGGTATGGGATATGGGCTAGTGAACAGGGACAGGCATCCTTCCTGCGCCCCTCGCACCTGCAGATGCTACCAATCCATCACTGCACTAACCTCAGTGAGGCCTGGGTTTCTTCATACAACAGTGCCCAGGGGACCCAATTCTTTGCAAATTTATTGAGTTGGGACTAGAGTTGAAACCTCTGCATCATCTCTATTTTAATTCTCTCTAGGACACTGACGAGCTTACCATGCCTCTTGGTCTTGACTTTTTTATCTGTAAAATAAAAGGAGGCACATTTTTCAAATCCATCATCATTAGTCTGACTGGAAGAAGGAAGGTGGAATATATAAATTCAGGCTTCGTCCAACTCATGGTTTAATCATAAAAACATATAATATTAGACTGCTTAGGAGAATTCAAGTATTTCTCTTGCTTAGTATGGCTTATCTATGGGAAGATTACACTATTCCAAAGTATTATTAGAGCTCTTGAAAAACATGTATAATAATTCTATTTATAAGGCAAAATTAGGTTATTACCCAGAAATTATTTCTTAGTACTGAGCAGGAATTCTGAAAGTTAAGACCAATTAACAGTAAGGCAATGTCTTTTTTAAAATAACTCATTTTTTCCAGCATTCCTTTCTAAAAATTTTCAAGTCTTAGTAATTAACTCTAGCTTCCGATTGTGCTGTTTTTAGCACTCAGTGTTCACATGAGAGCAATCTGACCAAAATTCACTTAACATATGGAGCTGCAGCTGTTCTAGAAAAATGAACCGAAGAAGACTCTGATGTTGGCCCCCTAAGTCCCAGGTATGGTGACTAAAATGTGAAATTAAGAGTTGCAATCAGGTTCCAGTTGTGCAGCACTGAAAGAACTACCATTGTTAGCAATTTGATTACATAAGAAGCATTCCCTTTAGAAATGGCTAGACCTTTGCAGAAGGGCCAGAGATGTACTTTTGAGGGATGAGGTCATGGTGCCCAAAACTAGCCTCTAGAGACAGCTGTCTTGGCACAGGCACTTCTGTAAGTATGTGTGACCTTGGAAAGCTTTGAAATATCTTTGTGTCTTATTTCACATGTACAAAAGAAAGATAGCACCTACCAGTGAGTGTTCTTGTGTGGTTCACTTGGGTAATCTATGCACAGTTCTTTGAACGCGGTCACCTGACAATGGTCCAACAAATTTTAGCTATTAATATGGGAAAACATGAAAACTATATGTTCCTTTGTGTTTCCTTTTTTTAAATATTTTATTTATTTATTTATTTATTTATTTATTTATTTATTTATTTAATCTTAGAGATAGAAAGAGCACAAGCAGGAGGAGAAGCAGAGGGAGCACAGAGCCTGATGTGGGGCTCACTCTCGTGACCCTGAGATTATGACTTGAGCCAAAATTAACAGTCGGATGCTTAATCAACTGAGCCATCCAGGCACCTCTGAGTTTCCTTTTTTTTTTTTTTAACTTGAAGATTGTCTTATAGAATGAGATACAAAGCAACATATTTGTAAGCTGTACAAGAATGGGTGGCAAAAATACTGTAAATTAAATTCAAAAATAAATAATACCTCAAGAAAGTCTACACAAATAACTTGAAATAGTATTTAAGGCATTGAAAGTATTTAGATATTTAAGTATTCAAGCTGTTCACTGTGGATGAGAAAAGATATGGCTCATGAGCATGAATATCTGGTTAATGACATAGGTGTAACACCAGAGTTGATGATGAGGTCCATAGTCATAGTATGGTGGCCAAAGCCATTCCTCATTAACCAACTGCTCTTGCTGCAATTTGGCTTCCATGATATCCCATTTATGGAGCAAGAGTGGTAATTGGGGAGTACAATATCCCATCCACTTGGAAGATATTTTTATGTAAGTTTGAGTTTCAGTGATTTCTGAATCCTGGAAGGTGATAACCTCTGGATACACTAATAATCAAATGTCAACACTTGCAGTAATGAGCACCACATGGAATTGGGTCACTGTACTTGATTAGGAGCTCTCTAAGGATGCTCCCTATCTGGGTGACCAGAAAAATTGTCACTAATAAAGCTTGATTTCTCCCCATAAAACTTTTCTTTCAAGCAGAAATAGTTTGGTGGGCAGATAACTATTGCAAAGTTTTTATTGGGCAATCAAAATAATGAAAGTGAACTTGAGCAACACAGTGGTTGGAAGCTTCGTATTCTGAAATAGATGAGAGACTTATTAAATAGGAAAAGTTTTAAAATTGCTATTCAAATTGTAAAAATAAAAAAGTAATACTTGACTACATGTAGGGTAAGTATAAAATATAAGATATATCCCTTCATATCTCTGTGGTCTTTGACTGATCTTTATCTCCCCAGAACCAGTTTCTTCACCCCTGAAGTGGAATCACCTAACTTTATCTCAAGACAAGTTTCTCTCTGAGGGCTTGGCCACTACAGACAGAGAAGGCCCTTCAGCCCATGCTCCATGTCCACAGAGTTCTGTGATTGCACTTAAAATGATGAAAGGATCTTTACCTGATCTGATACCTACCCATTCAACACTCATGGACACACACACACACACACACACACACACCACACACATGTACGCACACACACACTCATGGAATTTTAGGTGTTTTGGAGGAAAGAAAATGTTCTTATTGTATTTCCTGCATTAAACAAGGTGACTCCATATGTTTTTGATATTATTTGGAATTAACTGAAAAGTATTAGTTTCCTGGAGAAGTTAAATAAAATCCCTAATGTGAATGCAGTGAATAATGCTTCATTCAATTTAGTGTTCAGTGAAATATGGTGTTTCTTTTTTTTTAAGATTTTATTTATTTATTCATGAGATACACAGAGAGAGAGAGAGAGGCAGAGACATATAGGCAGTGGGAGAAGTAGGCTCCATGCAGGGAGCCCAATGTGGGACTCAATCCCGGGACTCCAGGATCACGCCTTTGACTGAAGGCAGGCGCTCAACTGCTGAGTCCCCCAGGCATCCCAAGTATGGTGTTTCTATTTTAGTTTCCAAGTGGTACAAAATAACCATATCCCAACTCAACAAGATTTTATGGTAAGCAACATTCGGTGAATGAATTAAAGTAGAGGCACAAAATTGCCTTCTGCGTGTTGGACTTGGGAATTAGAGTGAGGTGCTTACATACCGATCTGCTTTTCAGCAGTGGTTTTGAGAAGATTCGACCATGAGTGGTCAAAATATCAGGGCCTCATACTCATTTTTTCTCTCAGCAAGTGTCAAACATTTCTCATTCAAAGCCACTCATAGAAATCAGGATACACAGACACAGAGATAAAATAGAATGTATAAAGAAGTACTACAAAATATGTAAGAACAGACAAAATGGAAGAGTAAATTTACAATGAACATAAAAAAGTTCTGACCTTTACTCCAGAGATTACAAACTCAGATCCATCCAGGAATATATCAGCAATGACTGAGTGACACCAGCAGATGATTGTAGCAATCTGGAGTCCACATGCCCTCTCCCAAAGGGAGACTAGAAACCAGCCCCTGCTGGTTGTTGCTGATAGGAGCTCAGGTAACCCAGTGAGGGTTTTCAAATAAAATTAAATTTCCAAATTTTTTATGGGAGGTCTCTCGATGTTTTTAATATTGTGTGTGCCAAACAAAACATGTCTGTGGGCCATATGTGGCCCAGAAAAGCCAAGATATAACCCTATTCATGTAAATAAGAGTATATTAAATATTTATATCTAAAAATGTAAGAAACACTAGTTTTAATAATCATAAAGGTAATATTTTACCTTCGGACTTTGACAGAACAGGAAAGTAAAATCAAACAATGCAAACAAACAAAAGCAGATATGCATTATGTATATATAAAATTTAGGCCACAATCAATTAGGTTCATCTTAGAACTGTAAGTTCAGTTCCACATTAGGACATCTTAAGTGATATAAAATAAACCTCTGAGGGCAAAAGAGGAGGTAGCAAAATTCAACATCCATTCCAGTTACAAAATAGTACTGTGTGAGACTTAAGGATAAATGAGAGGATTGGTTATTGGAAAGTCTGGTTTCAGGTCAGTTAGCACTGTCCCTCCAACTCTCCCCAGTACCTAGATGCCTACCACTAGACAAAGCATTGCAAAGGTCTTGTTTATAGAAATTTGCCCCCAAATACTCATATTATGGTCTTTAGAGTTATTCTCCTGCCTCTTTACCTAAGATGAAGCTGCTAATTGACAAGACTTGCCCATACAAAGAGAGCTCCCAATTAGCTTTTATTGTTTCCATCTCAAATATAAGTAAAACTTTGGATTACTTAGTGAAACCCTTGTAATAAGAAAGTCTCCATAAGGATTACCTGGGTGACTCAGTTTGTTGGGCATCTGCCTTCAGCTTAGGTCATGATCCCAAGGTCCTAGGATCAAGCCCCACATTGGGTTCCCTACTCAGTGGAGAGCCTGCTTCTACCTCTCCCTCTGCCTGCAGGTCCCCCTGCTTGTGCTCTCTCTATCTCTCTGTCAAATGAATAAATAAAATCTTTTTTTTAAAAAAAGAAAGCCTCCAAGATTAACTTGATCACAAGAGCAGATGATACTGCACAAAATAGATGAGACTCAAAGAGAAAAAAAATAATGTCTATAGAATGATTCAAGAAGATAAGTTTCAAAAAGAAAGTTCATCCATAAAGTAAGAAAAAGGTGCTATACAAAACTGAAAACAAAGCAGCACCAGGAAATTAAACTATGATTTAAGAGATTTTTAAATTATATGATAACAGTGGTGGGAGTTTGAAATAAAGGAGCTATCCTAGAAAGTGGAGTAATAATCAAAAGCATGGAAAATATGAGTGAAAAGATAAACAATACAAAAAATCATTCCAAGAAATTGCACCCAATTCCAATAATTCCACTCAAGAAAAGAACAGAAATAAATAGATGGGGAAATGATAAAAAATCACAAAATAACTTCCCAGAACCAGTGATCAGGAGTGACAGGTAAAAGAAGACCAACAAATGTCCAACCAAATGAATAAGAAAATAATCTCATTGAGTGTATCACCACAATAATTGAGAACAGCAAGTTTAAAGAGAAGTTCCTAAAAGTGCTAGAATAAAAATCACCACAAAGAGATGGGAAGAAGAAAACTATCAGATTTTCCCATTACTAAGAACAGAACTTCAAGTCAAAGGATTTATGCTTCAGAACTGTACATAAGAGAAACTTCTTAGAATTTTGTTGCAGCATGACTTTCAGTGAAGTAAATTTTAAGAACAGATACACTTTCCAATTCTAAGGGTTCAAAGTCTATTCCTACTCATCTTCACTTTTGAATGTGCTTTTTGGGAATAAGCGATGGCTCCTCAAATGGAATCAATGACTGGATACAAGTAGTAGTACTCCCACTTAGAGTAGTGATGAGGGAAGATAAAACAATAGTATACAGATAGTAGACACAGAGAATCTAGAAAGCCAAGGAGGACTGAGGACTCCAAGACATAGTTACATTGAAAAGAGGGTGTATAAGACGTTTGGAATCCATTTCAGAATGTGCAACATCTAATAAAATAATAAAGTCAGATGATACAAAGAAGAAAACGTAATCATAAATGATGTAGTATTTACAGTAATTAGAGGCAGTTCTGGAGAAACAAACAAGGGCACACACACCAACAGAAGATGAAAACTATCTCCATAGTTAATAGATGATAGATTGATGACTAGATAGATAGATGACTAGTTATATGATGGATGGATAATGATGAATGGATAGATAAAGACAGATAAAGTGATATACATCATATTAAGAGAAGCTATTGGTTTATTTATTGCAGCATGATTGACAATAGCCAAGATATGGAAACTGGCCAAGTGTCCATCAACTGAAGAATGGACAAAGAAGATTTTATATATATATATATATATATATATATATATATATATATATATCTAATATATATAATTTTATTATATATCATATTCTATTTATACATGTTATATATAATTATTATTCTAACTACTATTCTATAAAATATATAGTATAAATAGTGTATATATATACTACTATATAGTGTGTGTATATACATATAGAATAGAATATTACTCAGCCATAAAAAAGATTGCAATCTTTCCATTTGCAACAATATGGGTAGAGCTAGAGAGTATTAGGCTTCAGGAAATAAGTCAGTCAGGGAAAGATAAATACCAAATTATCTCACTTGTATTGGAATTTAAGAAACAAAACAAACGAGCAGAGGGAGAAAAAGAGAAAGAGACAAAACAACAAAGAGATTCTTGATGACAGAGAACACACTGATGGTCACCAGAAGGGAGTAGATGGGTCATATGGGGATGGAGATTATGGAGTGCACTTGTCATGATGAATACCGAGTGATGTATGGAATTGTTGATGAATCACTATCTTGTATGCCTGAAACTAATACAACATCGTATGTCAACTGAGATTAAAATTGAAAAAAAAAAAACTTTTGAAAAAAGAGAAGCTATCAAAAAAGAATAAATGTAACAATTGTTCAACCATAGGAATAAGACTGTATACCTGTGAGAATAATTTTGGTTTTGCATCAGGAAAAAAAAAACCCTTATAAACTCTTGTAAAGCAATAAAGTCATAAAAGTAAGGGTAGTTTCATGGAGGGTCATAGAAAGAAATAGAAATATGTTAATTTCACCATCTTTCTACTAGGAAATCAATCAGTAGTGTCTGATATTGAAATCCATCTTTAAAAAGCCAAGAGCAGGACCCCGAACTTTTAAATATTTTTGTAATATCTTTTTGCTTATCCTTAAGAGCATATACTACAAATTCACACCTCTTGTGGTAAAGGAACATTTATCTGAATTTCAAAAATGTCTTTAGCTTCACTTTTTCCTTCTTCTGTTAAATTCAACTTATATTAAATTGTATACCATTAATTGAAATGCTGCATGTTTATTAGTGAATTTATTGGTAAAAATTCCTGACTTAATAGCTGCTATATTTGTAATTCCACAACTGAGAGATTTTTCTGCAGGGACTTCATTTCCAACTTTCCAATGTCATCAAGACATTGAAACTTTTAATTTCACACAGGGCATTATTAAAGTAAATTCAATCTGAGACTTTAGTCAAAGATAGAGAATCAAACTGCAGACTGTCAGTGATAAAGTATTTTTGAGTGAAGAGGTTGTAGTTACAGTAAATGACTTGTCTTTGAAGTCTTGTGCTCCTTGAGTGTTACTTTACTTATCTTTCAAGATGATGAAAGCTTTGGTCCATCACATTCTTGATAGATCTCCATGCCATCACCTTATTTTTTCTATACCTCCTTTCCTAAGAAGACGTATTTTTTATTTATGCAATTTTACAGTTAATTGATATTGCCATGTAAAAACTCAATGTTTGATTTTAAGGTATTCTTAAAGCTTCAGTTATATCCTGAAGGGTCTTGGTTTAAAATGTTGATTACTACCAGTTTGGTCAGTTCAATAGATCAATTGGGAGATCTGACCTTAAAAATGTTGTATAGTTAGACTACTTGGCACTATGACCAGTAACCCACTTGTAAACCAATCAACATCATGTTTTCTCATACAGAATTTTAGATCAATTTGGCCTTACATGAAGGCTGTGCCAAAACATTTGTGTATACATCTTCTATGATGAAGAGTTATAATACATCAGAGATTTCCAGCACAAGTTTAGATAGATGAGGAATTGGGTTTTCAGTAATCAAAAATGCCCAGGATGAAAATTGTTTAATTGGTAGACATTCGTTTATACTTACCAAAAACTTGGAGATACAGATTCACATGCATCAGAGCCAGTAAAATATTATAGCCAAGCGTATATTGATGCCATTTTAATAAAGTTATTTTTACAGTTTCCCACAATTCCCTCAAACTGGAAAGTTACACACACACACACACACACACACACACACACACACACACTTGGGTGTTTAGGTGTTTTCTGAGATTAAGCCAGGCACATGATTCTATAATTTTAGGTAAATGCAGAAGTCCAAAAATCCCAAAGTCATAAAGACAAAGAAGAGTTCCATATTTTCTAATTCTAGACTATAGAATTGGCCAATAGAAATGTCACCAGTTGTAACCATTACTATCAAATGGAAGATTGACAAATCTGACTGCATAAAAGTGTATAACTTAATACAGAGAGTGACATCAGATACAAAGTAAAAAGACAAGTCTTCCAGATACGACAACATGGCCAGTCATGAAAGCTAAATGACATTCCTACTACAAAATACTGAAAAAATGCAGGCTGATATTTTCAGACTTTTTAATGCATGGCTAAGTCCTGTAAATACAAAAAAGTTTTCAATTTTTGGAATTTCCAAAACCAGCACCTTGTCCCTCCCATTGCTGTGGGGCTTAAGTTCACTCCACCTGTGTGCTTTTCTTTTTCTTTTGCAGTAGTATAAACTAAGCTAACTTTATGGAAGTTGATCGGGCAAAAGGAATAAAAATTAAAGCGTATATATGTTTTGAGCCAAGAATCCTACTTTTAGATTTATCTACTCATACAGATGTACACAAAAATACCTACAAGGATTTTTTTTTAATAAAATACACAAATAGAAAACAAATACATGCCCATCAATAAGGGTGTGAAACTATAAGTTAAAGAATAGCCATTTTTCACAATAATAAATACTGGGCAGCTAATAAAAGGTGGGTCTGGGGTGCTGTCATGAAACATGGCCAGTGAGCATGAAATAAATATAGTGTGAGTTCATTAAGAAGTGTGTACATGTTCTCATGCAAATAAATTTACAATATACATATCATTGTGAAGGGTGGTTACCTCTTAGAAAGAGTAGATGTCATTTTGTAATATGATTGCAAAGATCTTTTAAACAAGTTTAAGAAAATCTAATTTTTTATTTGATTTTTTTTGGTGAGAATTTAATCAGGGTCAGTGTTGAAAAACCTGTGCCCCTTTATTTGTTGTTTTCTGCTGAGATGGTGACAGACAGAAGCACTGACTATTTAGGGCACCTGGGTAGCTCAGTGGTTGAGCATCTGCCTTTGGCTCAGGCCCTGATCCCAGGGTCATTAGATGGAGTCCCACATCAGACTCCTCGCAGGGAGCCTGCTTCTCCCTCTGCCTATGTCTCTGCATCTCTCTCTGAGTCTCTCATGAGTAAATAAATAAAATCTTTTTTTTTAAAGCACTGAATATTAAACCCCATTCAAGAAAAAAAATCTGGGGGAAACATCTCTGTAGCTGAAAAAAGTGGAAGTTTGGAGTAAAATAGTATTTATATAATAAAATGTTGAACACAGATATCAACAAAATTCTAAGCTTTATATAAGTGTAGGTGGTATGCCTCTCAATCCATACACTCAGGTCCGCAAGGTATATATAGGATTCTAAGCAGAAAATAGAAAATTCAAGTTCATTTATTTTCATGCTCTGAAGCAGGGTGCCTATCCAATGTTTTATTAAGCATCAAGCCTACTCATTGGCCTGGCTGACTCATGCCAACCACACATCTCCCTGGCCCCTATGAGGCCAGCAGGCTTGACACGGGATGCTGTGGACCTACACACCCACCTTTCAAGGTACACAGACATGATTTCCATCAGAGTCTTGCTACCTGTAGGGGCTCCTATATGCCTAGCAAGGAGGCACTGAGGCAGCAAAGCGCCTGGCCACGATACTCTGCTCTCAGGACCCATAGACTCCCTCCCCTTCCAGGTGTTCTGGAACTCCCATGTCCTGTTCTCTGTCTTTCAAGGTTTTCCTCCTGACCAGGACCCTCTGGAAATGCCATGGTAACATCTCCAATGGGTTTAGTTTTTATACTAGTTGGAGAGAGACAGATTGCCTTTGCTTTCATCCCAGCCAAAATCCCCAGAGGAGGGACATATATAAAAGAATCACAAAGCCTGGCTACTTGCTCAAAATGAGGAGAAAGAAGAAATTATAGGAAGTACCAAAACAATGTTTTATTTCAATAACTTATTTTGGACACATGAAGAAAGCAGATTTAAGCAAGGCAAATTTGAACCACAGTGAAAATGCTAATGGCAAGAAAGCATCAGAAGAAATAAAGATTTGTTTTCTAATTTAAAATCAAATTTTAAATAAAACCATAGCATCCAGTTAAAGGAGAAAGGCAAATGAGCTTTTGAAGCCAACAAAAAGCTAAGATAGATGATCTGCTGGACCTGCCTTCCAGCAGAGCTATTTCCCTGTATGTCATTGTGCTTGGCATGTGGTCCCTGTTCTGGAGGGTCAAGGAGCAGCTGGAATGGAGCCCCAGGTCCCTCTCTCTACCTGGTCCACCATGCCTGAAGCTGCCTGGAGGCAGCTAGAAAACATCCTGACCCCCAGAGAGAGCCTCCAGCCCAAACAGATCAAGTCCCCCAAGCTGCCCCTGAGGTCTGCTACACAACGGGCAGGTGTTCCCAGTTCCCACCTTCTGGGTCAAGGTAACGTCCAAGAAAAGGAATCGTGTTTATCTTTGCATTTCCTGCACACTAGATAATGTCGACTGGAAAACATAACTTACTCTCACATTTCACAACCCTGACGAAAAAATCTAAATAAACAAATAAAGGCAATTCACAAATATGCTGCAGGACAAGGGGAGGAGAAAGGTCTCTGTTTTTGCAGTGATGAGAAACCTACCGAAAACCAGGTGGGGCAGTGAGAGGTGCAAAGGCAAGGGGCTTGGGCTTGGTTTTGTCTCTCTGCCCCATCAAGAGAATTAAAAGCTGAAGTGATGCTGGTGATGAAGCAGAAAAAGGCAAGAGCTACTAGCATGGAGCCCTTGAGCAGGTGGAGGGAATGATGCCTGCCTGCTGGTGGGGAGCAGGACTGGAGACAGGGGACCTGGAGCCTGAGCACCTGTGTGGGGAGCCCTGGGGAGGTGGCTCCAGGAGGGTCTCTTCCAGGTGTTCTCACTCCCTGCCAAATGGGGCATAAGAGCATCAGCTGCAGGTGAGGAAGTCGTGGAGAGAAACCCACCAGCTATTTGACAGATGCAAGGCCTTCTGGGGATCCTCCACCTCCTGCTCTCTGCTGCTCCTCCTGCTTCTCCTGTTCCCCTTTCCTGTAGGACACGTTGCAGCAGGTCCCACTTTATTTTTTTTTAAAGATTTCATTTATTTTAGAGAGAGAGAGAGAGAGAGAGAGAGCACAGGCAGGTGGAGGGGGAGAGGGAGAAGCAGGCTCCCCGATGAGCAGGGAGCCCCATGCAGGACTCCATCCCAAGACCCTGAGATCATGACCTGAGCCGAGGGTAGACACTTCACCCACTGAGCCACCCAGATGCCCTGCAGGCCCCACTTCAACCACAAAAACAATTCTCCAGATTTTAACAACTCTGGCTACTGGTAACCTCCACACTAATAATTTGAAAATTGGACAAAATGGTGATTATCTAGGAAAAACGAAACATTTAAAATTGACTGCAGAAAATATGTGAAATCTATAGAAGAAATTACCAAAGAAAAAATTTAAGAAAATAGGCAACTATTTTCCTCTTTTGAATAAAGTAATATATTATAAAAGCAACATATGATCAAGGCTGAACATCTAACTGATAAAATCCTACATGATCCCTGATAAAATGACTTCTGCAAGTGAAGTCAGGCTATACTGCCCTTTTCTCTGTAAATTAATCCAATGGATCTCTTTTGTCCTGTAGATCATCTACAAACTCCTTGTATAAGCATACACATAAAGACCCCTTAATGAACTAACCCTTCTCTGCCATTTTACTTCCTTCCCTGTTCATTTTATTACACTTCAAGCAGGCTGAGTAATTTGTGTTTCTCTGACCTTGACATTATCTGTCCATTACATCGTAAGCAATTTCTCCTCTAGAATGTCCTTTACTTTCTCATCTTGTTAAATGCTAACTCATTCTTCAAGGCACAGGTCTAGTGTCCATATGCCCATGAGCTTAAATCCATCCTCTTACTGTTTTGTATTCACCTCTATTTTAAATTTTATGCTATCTTTGGGGATAATTATCACCATTCAGTAGATTAACTTCTTTAAAACAGTGATTTTGTTTTAATCATCCCTGTGATGCCCAGAGCAAAGCACGATCCTTGGTTCTTGAAAGCTATGTCTGAAACAGAGTCAATTAGTCCTCATGCCTGGATATATCCACTCTCAGAGCTCTCCTTTTATCCAGGGCTTTCATATGGCACTTAGCAAGAAAACATCCCATTTAAGTCTGTCTTGGCTAATTTATTTGCCTCTTAGAGACACAACATTAATATAATAATAATAATAAACCCCTAATGATTAAAATTACATTATAGCACGACATTGAAATGACATTTTGTGGTTGACAGAATCAAGCACATGACTCAAGCCACTAACTTAAGTCTGCTAGGCCTGCCTTGCCCATGTGCAGAGTTGGAGAAGGCAAAGAGAAAAGGGTGACTTGGGACAGGAAGAAGGGCTTGTTTGTTTCTGCTGCTTATTTTTATTTCTTAATATTTCTGATGGAGGCATTGACTTTGTATTCTCTCTGTTCACATCAGTAAGTCTCAAGTTGAAGAGCCAGCTTTCCTGATGGGGTGAACAAAGTTTCTAATGAGGAGGCCCCTCCATAGAGGAGGTATTTTCCCCTTCCCCTCACCCTCCATGGTTAGTGAGAGTCACTGTTGTGGGGGATTGCTTTTTACCAGCCACTTATTAAAGCCTACTGCACTTACTTTGATCACATCTGTTTCGTTCTCAGGATAAGTAGAGTAACTATACCATTTTGTAGTAACTATTCTGCTATAATCATTGCCCTCCCCATGTACTGAGGGACATGCATACTTCCCATATATAGTTTCCCCTCTGTCTCAGGCAGAAGAAATTGCTTTCTTGTAATAGTTAGTCCCAGTAAAGACAGAGTAAACATATTCTTTAATCAGAATATGTTACAACCTAATATTTATTAGTAATTTGTTTTTGCTAATTTTGATTACCTATGCAAACCCTTAAACAACCGGGCAAATGGATCAATTTGACAGGAAATATCAGTTAACCTAATTGTTTGTCCTTGATTCACTGGCATTACCATGGGATGGCTTTGAGATATTTGGTTTTAAAAGAAAGAAATGGAATAAGGTCAATCAATATCTTTTAGTTATATGAAATTTTAAAGGATTGTCATCATTACAATGTTTGCTTTTAGACGGTAGATGCAAGGATCTCCTACTTGTGCACTAACTTATAATACAACTTTCTAAAAAGAAAATAATATGACAGTGAACTAAGGTGAAGTGATATGTTTCTATTCAGGAGTAAGTCCATTCTCATTTGAGAGTATAAAGCTTGTGCCCCCATATTTCATTATTTCATTCATGTAAAATGTTCTGACTGCAAAATACAGAGAGAGAAAGGAGATTCGTGTTTGTCTGAGAGAGAAGGACATTGGGGGTTAGTGCTAACTGAGATAGTGTTTCTTTTGAGGGTGTGAGATTGTTCTCAAATTCGATGGTCGTAATGATCACACAACTCTGAATATACTAGAACCACCACATTGTATACTTTAAAAGGGTAAATCCTATGACATGCAAATTGTATCTCAATAAAATGTGGTATGGAGAGATTATATCTATGCTGTATTTCAATTGGCCTCCATAGTAAAAGCACAGTAATTCTTTTCTTGAACTATGTTCATTGTTTTAAGACCAGAAATATCATTTTAAGGCTGATATTATTCTTATACCTATTAATTATATAGCTTATTCAAAAATTCTTTTTTTTAAAGATTTTATTTATTTATTCATGAGAAACACAGAGAGGAGAGAGAGAGAGAGAGAGACAGAGAGAGAGAGAGAGAGAGAGAGGCAGAGACACAGGCAGAGGGAGAAGCAGGCTCCAGGCAGGGAGCCTAATGTGGGGCTTGATCCCAGGTCTCCAGGATCATGCCCTGGACCAAAGGCGGTGCTAAACCACTGAGCCACCTGGGCTGCCCTAACTTATTCAAATATTCTTATAACTTTTGACTACCTTCACCTATTTTGCCCACTGGGCACCACCACCACCCGCCCTGGCAACCACCAATCTGCTGTCTGTGTCTATGAATTTGAGTGTTTTAGATTCCACAGACCAGTAAGATAATACAGGATTTATCTTTCTCTGATTTATTTCACTTAGCATAATATCCCATTGGTTTTCATGGCTGGATAATATTCCATGTATACGTATCACAATCTCTTTATCCTTTCACCTGTTGACAGACACAGAGGTTGTTTCCATCACTTGGCATTATAAATAATGCTACAATGAACATGCAGTTACAAATATCTCTTTTAGAGAGTGATTTTGTTTCCTTTAGCTATGGGCTCAGAAGTGGGATTGTTGGATCATATGGTAGTTTCAATATTAATATTTTTAAGGAACCTCCATACTGTCTTCCAGGGTGGCAGCACAAGTTTGCACTTCCACCAACAGTGCACAAGGGCTCCCTTTTCTCCCCATCTTTGCCAACACCTGTTATTTCTCATATTTTTAATGACAGTCATTCTAACAGATGTGAGGTGATATCTCATTGTGGTTTTTACTTGCATTTTCCTGATTGTTAGTTATGTTGAGCACCTTTCATGTATATGCTGGCCATTTTTTAATCTTCCTTAAAACTTGTCTAATTCAGTCCTTCTGTCCATTGTTTAATTGAATTCTTTGAGTTTTTGTAATTGAATTGTATAATTTCTTTATGTATTTTGGATATTAACTCCTTATCAGATACATTATTTGCCATATTTTCTATCATCCTATCGGTTGCCTTTTCATTGTGTTGCTGGTTTCCTTTGCTGCGTGATTAAAGCTTTAAGGTAATTTGTCCTTCAATAAATTTGCTCAGACTCTAACCAACAGCTTATATGTTCTTCCTGCAGCTATCCTTTCAGCCCTGGCTGGGTCCCAGGCAGAGGAGCAGAAGTCTGAAAAGATAGCCTGCATAGGACCCCTTCCACCACTATACCACCTCACCTCTCAAATCCTTGCAAATCACATCTGATTCATTGTTCAACTCCACATTTCCTGGAAGGGTTGCTCTCTGAATCTTCCCCCCAAAAATACCTACTTTGCATCTCTGGGGGGCACTCATTAGGAAACACTGCTGCACGAGCCCATGCTCTGCTGGCATCATCTTTCTGAGGATGAGCCCCTTTGCTCTATTAGGAGAAATGGACTCATGTTTAGCCTTAATAAATAAAGAGCAAGAAGTGATGATTGTGATTCTGTTGAATATTTTTCCTTTTAATTCAGAGAAAACTGTACGGAAAGCAGAAGAGTAAATCCATATAAAAATGAAAAAAGTATTCAAATATTGACCAAGAGCATCATTTGGTATTAACACACAAGCCAGTCTAATCTATCCTTGATTAAAGAGGGAAGATGTATATTGTAGGATTTTTACTAATGCAAGAAGCTATGCCTGGGCCTTTTCTTTGAGAATTTAGCTAAAATTAGTTTCTTCTCCATGCAGAATTTGAATACATTAAAAAAATAAAAGAATAATTGTCTTTCATACAATAAATTGTATTTATATTTCTTTTCTGTTCTTTTTTTTTTCACCAGAGGATAAAATAGATGCTGGAGCCAGGTTTACAAAATACTAACAGCCAAAGCCAATAAAGATTATGATAAAATCCATTTTTTTCTGCAGCTTATAGAGAGGGCTGAAGAAAAATATACTTTACCCAAGACAGCAAGTACAGCCAATCTAGCAAAGCTTTATCAGCCTGTGTATAAAAAGAGGCTGATTATTCTGCAGTAGCTGGACTTTGATGTGTGAATGTTTTATATATATATATATATATATATATATATATATATATATATATACTTTAAAATCATGGTTTAAGTTCAAGTGAACAGGAAGCCAGAGGCATCTTATCTAGTAGTAGGAACATACTAATGTTTAAAGCGTTTCTTTTTTATCTTTTCCTTTTTATCTTGTTAAAAATAATTTTGTAATTAATATTTCAAATGCTTGGCTTGTTAAAAGTCTTAAACGTGAGAATTTAACAATTTTGAGTTCAAAACATTCTAAACAATTTATAATCAAGATACCTATCAATAAAATACACAACAAGCTTGTCAAATCTTTTATCTTGTCATCTTGGTCTCCAAAGAGAGCCAAGGTAAATATGTCATTCTTGGTCTTTTGCATGTACAAACTTGCACATCTCTGGTCAGGAGTTACATGATATCCACCACAACTTTTAATAAACTGGTTCAAAAATAGTTTACAGGTGTAGAAAAATCCCTGCTACAGAATACTTTAAAGAAAATCTCTAAGAGATAGTTCAACAGATTATTGATTTGAAAAATGCTAAAAATAAGTGAGTGGTATAATTCATTTGGATATGAAAGTCTTTTCATTGTGTAAAAATAATCATTGTTTCCAGTATATACACAGTATAAGAAGACTTGATTTAAACCAGAGGCACCTGCTTACAAAATGTGAGCAGACATATAGCTCATATAATTTACCTGGTGATAAATGATGAAAAACCAGCATAATAGAGAGGGTCCTGGGGAGATTTGTTGTTTGCCTAGTTTGCATAATATTTATTTATCTTTGTAAAGGCTGAGGGAAGTCATTCGAGAGCTGAGGTGTGGATGGAGTGGAGTTGTTTCTCTGGGAGAAAGCTCAGCATAAGCAGTGAATGGAACAGTGGGGACACCCACCCCTCTGTTTCAGCACACAAGCCTCAGATGCTCTTTTAAGATGACAAAAGATTTTGGGGGAAAGAATTTGTCTGTCTTATTCACCACAACATCCACAGAGTCTAGAAAAGTGTCAGGAGCATATTAGATGCTCAGCAAATATTTGTGAAATTAATATCTATTTTGAGCAAGTTAAATTTTTAAAAAAAATAAAATTACTTTTGTTTTTCTTGTATGTGAATACATCATAGAAGCTTTGATAGAGAATTTCTATACTCTTTCCCTCTGCTGGAAACGTTGGCCAAAGATTGACTTTCCTCTGAGCTCTCATTTCTTACTCATATAATAGCTCTTGGTGTGGTTTAGGGATTGTTGGGTCTCACGTGAGACAACAGCTGACTGGTTTACTCCCATTTTTCTGGAGCTAACATTACTAAAAATTATGTTGTTTTGAGATGTTTTCAACTTATTCTTTTAAAAGATGTTTTTATTTTCTTTCTTTCTTTCAAGGTTTTATTCATTTGAGAGAGAGAGCATGTGTGTGCACAAGCAGAGGGAGGGGCAGAGAGAGAGGGAGAGAGCCTCCCCAAGCAGCCTCCCCACTGAGTGTGGAGCCCAACAAATGACCCCATCTCATGACCCTGAGATCAGGACCTGAGCTGAAACCAAGAGCCAGATACTTAACCAACAGAGCCACCCAGGTGCCCCATCTTTCTACTTTCTTTCTTTCTTAGCACAATAGTATTTGCTCTATTTATGTCTGTGGCAAATGACTAGAGAATCAAAACTCCTTTTTTGACCATTGTATCTTTTATCCTTGCAGAAATATTAAATAAAATAGTCTTCAATTCATTTAAACATACATGGATAGTTAATCCTTTTTTTTTTTTTTTTTTTTTGATAGTTAATCCTTATAAAGATAATTCTGGTTGCAGAAGTGTTAGAGCTGTGTATAGTTTCCTAAGATTCAGTGCCAGTTGCATTTGAGGGGCCATCTCACTTTTGGATATATGTGTTTATGGGTTTTGTTTCTAATGATGCTAACTTTTAGTATTTCCTAATTCAAAGTTGCTGCAGTCACTTAAATACATCTAGTTGGTGGCTGTAAACTTTCCCATTGGACTTAGCTGCAAGGGATTCTGTAAAACATGGTTTCAGCTTTCCTACCCTTTCTGAACAGAAGAAATCTGAAATGGCTTTGTGGGGAGCCAATCCAGGCACCAAATGTATTTACCTACTGTTGACCAAAGGATGGCTGCCTCCTGCTTCAGGCATCACCTCTGTGGTCAAGGCAAGATGAAAAGGGCAAGGCCAGGCAATCCCTGTCTGTCCTTTAACCATAGAAACAAAATATTTCCTTATACTGGACACCCCTTCCCAGGTGTACTACTTACATCTCCTTGCTCAGAAAGGCTCCCAGGCCACATCGAGCTGCAAAGGCAAGCAGGGAGATTTCTGAAATACTTTGGTTAGTCCATGTATACTGTTTACCACGTGAGCTGAAGTGTCATTCAGGAATAAAAGTAATAAATGATACTTTCAAATAGTCATGCTTGTAGAGATGAGGCACTCTTCCTGAAAGGAAATCATTTGATAACAAATCAGTCCTGGTAACAAAATTCATCCAAGAGATGAATGACAGTGTTGGATTAAAGGATCAACGGTGAGCACTGAATCCATTTCAGTCCCAAAGGGAAGGCACAGAACAGGAAATACAGGGTATAAATATGACACCACATCAGTCCAACCTGGAGTTGGAAGGGGAGACCCCGGAGCAGGACAGCCGAGCTCCAGTGTTCTTATCTTTCATTATGGGGAATCAAAAGAATTACCTAAATCTCATAACTTAATTAATAGAAGCTTAAGAGCAAAAATAAATAGAAGCATAAGAAGCTTAGAAATACAAATTATAGTAATGTAGTCAATTCTATTAATGACTTTAATTACTTTAATTTTCTCATCTGGTAATTACAGGAAAGCAGAGGTGAATATATCATTATTTCTTATTATTGTTCACTGGGATCCAGTGCCCAAGATTCCTTTAAAAAACTGCACGTACATTATTAAAATTTAAAAAGGAATTTTCAGGATAAAATAAACTCAGACTTAAATCTTCCTAAACATGCAAAAGGGAGATACCCACATTCAAACACAGTAAATTGATGACACAGACCTTGGGGAACTTATGTGGTTCAGTTGGTTAAGTGGCCAACTGCTCAGATCATGATTTCTGCTCAGATCATGACCTCAGTATCCTGAGGTCGAGTCCATGTTGGGCTCTGTGCACAGCAGGGAGGCTGCTTGATTCTCTCTCCCTTTTCCTCTGCTTGGAACTGCTTTCTCTCTCTCTCTCTCTCTCTCTCTCTCTCATAAAGAAAGAAAGAAAGAAAGAAAGAAAGAAAGAAAGAAGAAAGAAAGAAATCTTTAAAAAACAAAAACAGAAACAAACAAATAAAACCTCCACAGAGACCATGGAGCAAAAATGAAAAAAAAGAATAGAAGAATCTTTCAAAAGGAAATGGGAAAGAAAATGTGAGAGAAATGATAAAACAGAGATCAGACTTTCCTGTCATATCAGTGAATGTAAATTAAAACTACACCAAGTCATTAATGGAAATGTTTCAGTTTTGATAAAAAACAGAAGCCCAACCTATATGCGCAAAGCAATTCAGTCTAGAGTATCTTTACAAAAAAATTGTCAGACATAAAGAAAAAGAGAAACATTAACTGATAAATGTATACAAAAAGAACTCCAGAGTCATGAGATTGTGTTTGAAGGCAAGGCAACAATATTGGAAGACAGAAAGAGCCACTTTATAATGATTACCATTCACTGTGGAATAAAGGTCTGGATCCACCAGGAATCCAATGGCACCAGTAAACTGTATTCCAAGCAGAGGCCTCTCCTAAGCATTGCGCCCTGGACTCTGATATATATGAGACTTATTGCAAGTCTCTGCAAGGCTGCAGAAGGTGAAGGAGACCAAAGCCAGGAGATGGAGCATAGGGCCATCCAGGGTCAGAAGTCTACTGGGAATCCCTGCATAGAGCCAACCCTAAAGGATTGCCACACATTCTGTGAAGGAAAACAAGTAAATCTGCCACACCAAAGAGGGCAGGAAGGAAACCTGACATGCATAACTTCAGCCTTGAGTGACCGTATAATAGATCTCCCACAGAGGGACACTTTTGAGGGGAAAAGACACTCTAATTATGTTCTAACAGGTTGGAATGTATACCACTTTAGGTGGAAGGGAAAGGAAACTAACAATTTGTAACCACAACCTCATTCTTCAGCCAGTTTTCAACATGTGTTCACACTACCTAAAAGTCTGTAAAAAACCTAGGCAAATAACCTAATTTCACATCATCCTAGATGGTAGTGACCCCATGAGAAGGCTGAAATAAATGTCATCCCTCTTTGGAGGAACACAGTCTCAGTCTTAAAATAGGCCCCAAAGAATTTTCACAGATGAAATGAAATATGAATTTAGGGGCAGATGTCAGAAAACACACAGGAATAAAATAAATTTTGAATGAAAATACAATGAAAAATACAACTGTAGAAAGAGATCCTTACCCAAATAATGAAAATAATTCTATAGAAGGAGAGACAGGGGCACCTGAGTGGCTCAGTTGGTTGAGCATCTGCCTTCAGCTCAGGTCATGATCTCAGGGTCCTGGGATTGAGCCCCGCATCAGGCTCTCTGCCAAGTGAAGAGTCTGCTTCTTCCTCTCCCTCTGTCCCTCCCCCACTCATGTTCACTCTCTCTTTCTCTCTCTTTCAAATAAATAAACAAAATGTTTAAAAGAGAAAGAAAGAGATAAGCATAAATGCTACAATTAATTACTAATTCAGAAGTTCTATAACCAATGTACAAATTCAAGAATTGGTCATTTACAGAGCAGCCATAAAGTAATTAGTTTAATCAAGATTAAAAAATACAAAAGAAAATAAAACAACAATAAAGAGATACAAAACAGAATCATGTGATTTCATGACATTGGAACATAGCCACATTGGAGCACACTTTGATGGTTTCTTACAAAACTGATCATACTGTTAACATATGATGCAGCAATCATGCTCCTTGATATTTACTCAAAGGAGTTGGAAACTTCTATCCACAAAAATATCTCCGCACAGAAGTTTATAGCAGTTAGTTTGTAATTTTATTCATAATCCCCAAAACTTGGAAGCAAGTAAGATGTCCTTCAATAGGTAAATGGATGGGATGCCCGGGTGGCTCAGCGGTTGAGCATCTGCCTTCCGGCTCGGGGGTGTGACCCCAGGTCCTGGGATCGAGTCCCACATTGGGCTCCCTGCATGGAGCCTGCTTCTCCCTCTGTTTGTGTCTCTGCCTCCCTCTCTGTCTCTCATTAATAAATAAATAAAATCTTTTTTTAAAAATAGGTAAATGGACATATAAATTGTGGCATATCCTGACAATGGAATATTATTCAGGGCCAAAGAGAAATAAAGTATCAAGCCATGAAAAAATATGGAGGAATCCTAAAGGCATATTACTAAGTGAAAGAAGTCAATCTGAAAAGACTAGATACTATATGATTGCAACCATATGACAGTTTTGGGAAGTATATGGAGACAACAAAAAGATGAGTGGTTGCCAGAAAGTAGCAGGGAAGGAAGGATTAACAGAAGGAACACAGAGGGTTTTTAGGGCAGTGAAACTACTCGGTCTGATCCTATGATGGTGGATACATGCCATTAGAAGGGGAAGGTGATTCAGATCTGGGGGAGGGGGTCTATGGAAAACCTCTGTACCTTCCACTCAGTTTTGCTGTGAATCTAAAAGTGCTCTTAATTAATTAATTAATTTTTTAAAAGTTTATGACCCTAAAGCAAGAAATTGCTCAAAACAAACAAATGCCATACAGACATGTCTGAAGAGCACAAGGAAGCAGCTGGAAGGGTTGCTACTGGCCAAATCTAGGAGTGGACTCTGCTAAAGGACAAAGAAATCAACACAAAACAAAAAGATTCTTCAGAGAATATTACTGGGACATTTGACAAATTTGGAATATACATGTGGAATTAAAGTATTTTAACAAGATTAAATCTTCTGAATCTGATAACTATACTGCAGTTACATAAGAGGAGAAGACAATGTTCTGTTCTTAGGAAATACACTTTGAAATAGCAAAGGATCAAGAGCATGATGTTTCCAACCTTGCTTCAAGGAGCTCTGAAAAACAACAAATTGTGGCATTTGTCAAACAATTGGTGGATCTGGTATAAGATTACTTATAAGTTCTTTCCATGGTCTCCAACTTTTCTGAAAGTATAAACCTATTTCAAAATAAAACCGAAATAAAAATAGGAGAAGATCCCCTTGTCTTCATTCCCTGTGTTATGGAAAGCACAGAGCAGAACCCTCTCAGGTGCAGCAGAGCTCACAATTGCTGTGTCAATGTGTGAGTTTCACCCACACAACATGGCAGCTCCAGCTCCCAACAGGGTTCTGGGAAGCCGGCGGTTGCTGCAGGTGCGGGCGCCAGGCATTTTGTGCTTCCTGTGCCACAGGGATGCTATTCTTCTGACGGACTCCACCTGTCCTTAGCCCTTGAGTGTCAAGTGGAATGGATCGGTGTTTAGATGAAGGGAAGGAAATAACATAGTATAGAGCCCAGCGTACAAAGTGCTTGTGAGCAAGTGTGTCTGTTTAAGGCTTTTCTTTTAAAGTAGGCTCCACACCCAGTATGGAGCCCGATGCAGGGCTGGACTCACAAGCCTGAGATCAAGACCTGAGCTGAGATCAAGAGTCAGATGCTTAACCAACTGAGCTGCCCAGGGGCCCCTGCTTTCTCTATCTTTCTTGACTTACGTGTGCTGGTTAGACATCACCTTAACCTAGTTAACAACCTGTGATTACCTGATGGCAGCTAACCAGAGATGAAGACGGAATAATAAAAAGAATGTAGTCTTTCTGTGTCTTCCAGACAAATAACCCTTCAGCTGTCACAGATACATCACAGTGATTTTTCAGAGTCTCGCATTTTCCTGGAGTCATTAGCGGATTTGAGACAGGATCCGGCAGGGTTTTGGCCGAGGCCCTTAACTCTGAGCATGATAAAAGAACAAGTTACCAGGAACATGCATGTGCTAACAGGAACGCTTATAGATTGTACAGTGTTCCTGCCAGCCCACCGTCCACCTTGTGGATAAAAGGGGCACAAAGTTGAAGATACCAGAAAGTGAGAAAATTATTGCCTTCCTGTGGCCTTTCTCTCCTTACCTGTGTGAGACGGGAGGGGGATTTCCCCTCACCCAACACCAAATGAGAGGAGATTCCCAGAGCATCTTGGGGGGTTTGACTGGTGACCTTGTGATGTTGAGAGACATGGCCTCACATCTAAAGATATGACATTTTTGGTTGACATCCATCTAAAAGGCCTAATTGCTTCCTAGCCTTTTGGCTAAGACCAAGTGTGACACCTAAAAGGCCTAAAGGCAAGAGCTAGAAGTGGAGCTGCCAACTGAATGCTTGAAAGGCAAAGCCAAGTGGCTGTGCGGACACACTAGCTAAGACATCCACAGTGCCAGGAAATGTCTGCGCTCCCAGGGCCAGCCACGAACCCTGCAGATGGGGGCTGGCTTGCACTTAACCCAAAAGGGATCCCATCCAAGAAAGGATGCCTTGGGGGAGGGAAAAGATCCGCCAGAGGAATGGGCCTCAGGAAATCCAGGTTGAAGCTACATTTTAAGCCATTTGGGAAAGAGGCTTGTGCCAAGGAAATTGAGTCTGGGTCCCCAGCTGGAGATATTCACGAAAGCCGGGAAAGCGAGCTTTGCACACATCCAGCACATTGGGGATGTGGGGCACCAGTGCCAGGGCAGAACTGGGGAATACATACAATAGTGTCATTCCCCGGATCAGCTCCACATCGTGGGCCACATCCTGGAGAAGCCAAGTACGGGAACCAGGAGATAAGGGAAGAGAGACTGAAGAAAGAGCAGATCCCTTTTCTGCTTTGCAGACTTCGTAGCCAGAAGCAGGCCAGGCCTGGGACAGGGAGAAATTCAAATGGGACGAGAGCTTAGGATTCTGATTGTATCTTGAGTAAGGACACTATGAAGCCAAAATGAAACTGCACCCATGACCCAGAGAGTGGGGAAGGCCCCCCTGGGTTCTTTCCAGGCTGGATCCATGGGCAGAAGTCTGTCTGCAGCCTTCGGAATCCAGCATGTTCAATAAAGTGGCTAAATGCTTAATATCTTCACCTGGAGATCCCACAGAAATTTCCATTTCAGGATCCGCAGGCCTGACTTCTTCATTATCCAAGTCTTATCTCCTCTTTTATCCATATGGCAGTGAACAGACCAGTATCAACAGACCAGTATCCCAGGCTTGAGGCTACACACCAGCACCCGTGTTTCTACTCCAAGCTGGCAGAGGTGAAGGAAGCTATCTTGCAACCCCAGCAAGACCTTATTTTACTAAAAAATCCATTCACACTAATTCTTGTTATGAAATCACCTGTTTTAGTCTAGAACCAGGTACCTTCCTGTGAAGGTCCTATATATCTATCTTACCTACACACTTCTCCTGCCCCCTCCCAGAGGCACCAATCACTCCAGGACCACTGTACTTTTTGGGGTCCCCAATTATATCGTGTTTCATGACTCTGTGGCATCATACATCTTGTTGACTCTTTCTTCGATTATATCTTACCCTACACAACTCAATCTATGATTTGAGTTTGTTTAACCTTTTCATAATGCTACATTGTGGTTTTGAGGCTCCACCTTGGTTCCCCCATTATGTCCTGCAATTTACTTCATTGTAACTCATATCACGCATCTTGCCAGGAGTAAGGATTTACTTCTTTTCCCTCACCACACTTCATGCTTGTGTATGCCTTGTTTGACACCGCATTTCCTCACCCAGGAAGATACTTGACACCAATTATACATTCGCCAATTGTTGAATAGATGAATGAAGGAAAGATGGATGAGGGATTTTGTTAACACAGCATATTGTCATTACTGTGATGATGATGATGTATAATAGTAACATATCAGCAATCATTGTAGTTTGCAATGTTTTCATAAGCATTATTCTATTTTTTTCCTTGTAAAAAAGAGAAGGGAGATTAAAGAATGTACACAGTATAAAAAAGTATTTCTTTTTTTCTTTTAAAACAATCATAGCTTTATAGAAAAGTTGGATTACTGTGCAGAAAAAAATTTTTTTTTCCAGAGCCACTGGAGAGTAAGGAGCCAACCCATCATTCCATCAACCCTGAATACTCTAATGTTCCAACAAGGAAAACACAAAGCAAAAGGCAACATTAAACTCAGGAAATTAATACTGTGTTAAAAACCCTCAGGCATGTCTTACAGGTTCTCCTAACTATACCCACAATGTCTTTTGTTTCAAAGATCAGAAGAAAGCACTGCAGTTGTCACATCTTCTCCAACTTCTCCAGCCTGGAAAAGTCCTCTCTCTTCCTTCAAAGTCATGCTCTTGATGCTTTTGGAGATCACATAACAGTTATTTAGTGGGACAGTCCTCCAGGTGAACCTGATACTTAGCCATGATTTAATTTAGGGCCTGGGTCTCTGGCTGGAGAATTGCAGAAGCAACACTGTGTTCTTCACAGTCCATCCTTCAAGTGGCACAAGATGTTGGTCTGTCTACACTGGTGATGTAGGAACTTTGATCATGAATTAAGGTGATGTCTTCCAGGTTTTCCACTGCTAAGCTAATCTTTTCTCCCTTATAATCAGCGCATACTTTGTGAGCACATCCTTTGGAAATACAAAAATAGTTTGTGCTTCATCATACTTTCAAGTTATTAACTTGCTTTTGGCTCTATGTCTCCAGGTCATATAGGGTAAGAGAACTCATTTTTATCCAATGGATTGCAATCTATTACTCTCAATATGTGTTTTCATGCTTCACTTGTCCTTGAGCTGACCAGTGCTGTCCCTTCAAACTGGCTTCTGTGTCCTTTAGATATTCCCAACCATACTTGGAGCACTTCTTTTTCTTCTGGCAAAACAAGATTTTGTGGGGTCATTAGGTAATGCTTTTGGTCCAGCCCTGAAGCCAACCATTTCCCCAAAGAGTCTTGGTTCTTCATATTGGAAAATGGGCACTGGGTCTGCTCATTCTCATGGGGGTGACACTGCTCTCAGTTTTCCTTAGAGGACAGAGTTGGGGGAATATACACATGTGCACATTTATATTTCTTTCTGTATCTAGATACAGGTATTGAAAACAGTGAGTTCACCTCAGCACATCCAACACAATCAGCCCTGAGAGTTTCATTCTAGTCACCTTCTTTACTGTTTTTTGTAACTCTTCCTTTGACAATAAAAACTCCAGTTCTGGGATGCCTGGGTGACTCAGCAGTTGAGCCTCTGGCATGATCCTAGAGTCCCAGGGTAAAGTCCCACATCGAGCTTCCTGCATGGAGCCTGCTTCTCCCTCTGCCTATGTCTCTGCCTCTCTCAATGTGTCTCTCATGAATAAAAATATAAATCTTTTTTGAAAAAAAAACCTAATTCTAATCACCTTAGATATTTACTTTTTGAGTCACTCATCCTATGGATGACCAGTTTTCTGTCTCCCTTGCTACTCTCTTCCCTCCTCAACCTGCTTGGGCTTCAACCTCCCGGCCTGACCACCCTTCAGGGAAGACAACTTCTTCCCACTGCTGAGACCCTGACATTCCATGGCAGACATATCCCTTCCTGAGGAGCACCACCACTATACACCAGTGGGAGCCCCACTCTGGGCCACCATGGCTGTCTATCTTCTGCTATCCAAGCAAGAAATGACCTTGCATTCAGTCCACACAGTGGCACCAGGCTTGAGCCGTTCAGCACAGAAAGGGAAGGGAGGAGGAAGAGGAAGGTCTAGTGAGTGGTTTTAGTAGCAAAGAAATAAGGAATAAGAAATACAGGGCTTTCAATTTTAATTTTCTTGCCCTTTAAACAACTCCCTGGTATTTCTATACTTATAGAGGCTAAAGGGCCTCAGTTGGCTCAATCTAGTGAAGCATGAAATAGCCATATGCCTTAACGGTATTAACGGCTAATTTCAGGAACAAAATACTATTTGGATTCTCCATAAAGGGCTGATCAAATTGAAGAGGCTCACTGAAAGTGTTAGTTACTGATTTCCATTTTTTTTCTTGATGAGTAATGCTTCAACAAATATTCTTGCAAGAAAAATCTGATAATTTCCCTAGGATGAATTCCTGGAACTGAAATAAATTATTGGTTCAAAGAATGAATATTTTTGAAGATATACATGTATATATTCATACTTTGAGGTATATAATTATATATACACATATATATACATATATATATATATATATATAATTGCCCTAAAATATACTAGTTTTACTATAAAATATGTACAAAAGCAAAACAAGTAAAGAACTGGCTTATAACACAGAGACAATTATGTATCTCTTTATATATCACAGAAATTATTTAGAACACCTAGAACTGTTCCCCATGCAGAGTAGATGCCAAACACATCTACTGAACAAATAGTGTTTTCACAAATGCCACGTGACATATGAGTGTATGTGTAGGTACCTACCTACATACACATATACACATGGAATTTTGCATATACCACTATGAAATATATGTGAATATACACAAAATATATATTTGAATATACATAAGAAACATATATATTATGTTTCACAGACTCTCAATGTTTGGCCATTTACATTTGGTTGAAACATATAGGCAAGTTCTAGACATTCTTCTGACTTTAATGACTATTGGAACTTGAACAAATTACTGATACTGTCTGAGAAGACTCCAGAGACCCCAGGCAAAAGAAATATCATAAGAGCCAACAAAGGAGCTATAGAGAGTCTGAACTTCTACTCGGGAAAACAAAAGGGCATTTAATGAGATGAGATGCATGTCAAGTCTAACAATGCAATGCTGGATCAGTTGCAATGTCTTTTCCACCTCTAGATGGAGTCTTGAGAGACTTGAGGTGAAAAGAAATTTGATTACTGGGGCACCTGGGCGGCTCAGTCATTTGAGCATCTGACTCTTGATTTTGGCTCAGGTCATGATCTCAGGGTTCTGAGAAAGTTCCAAAAAAAAGAAAATTTGATTATGATAAAATAAGCCTTAAGAACGAGATATGTTCAATAATGGAAATGGTTGCTGTCTGAACCCAAAACACCCTAAACCTTGAGCTGAGCACAGCTAAAGCCAAAGCGTCAGAGGGAATGCCACACCATGGTCACTTCCGTGAAGGAAGAAATTGAATGCGCTTCAGCCAGGAGTTAGGGCCCTGCTTCTTAAAATGTTACTACATAAAGTTCAAAACATCATTTTGTTGGGGCAGCCCTGGTGGCACAGCAGTTTGGCGGCGCCTACAGCCTGGGGTGTGATCCTGGAGACCCGGGATCGAGTCCCACATTGGGCTCCCTGCATGGAGCCTGCTTCTCCCTCTCCCTGTGTCTCTGCCTCTCTCCCTCTGTGTCTATGAATAAATAAATAAAATCTTTAAAAAATAATTTTGTTAATTTTATAAATGACAAAATGCAACCATTGTGTATATAAGAGCATAAAACACTCATCTTCAACCAATGTAACTGCCACACAGGAGGGAAACTTTGGTCCAGATGTAGACCAATATGATACTCAGTGTACCAATGAACCAACCAAAGGGCCTACTACTGAAATGTACGTTTACAATTTCACTATTCCCTCCTCCACCACAGCATTGTGTAGCTTCTCAAAATAAGGAAACTTCCACATTCGATTTATTGGTAAAACACTTGTTTCTATTTTGTTTTCATTTTTTTAAAGATTTTATTTATTTATTCATGAAAGACAGAGAGAGACAGAGACAAAGACAGAGATAGAGATACAGGCCAAGGGAGAGGCAGGCTCCATGCAGGGAGCCCGAGGTGGGACTTGATCCCAGGTCTCCAGAATCACACCCTGGGCTGAAGGTGGCGCTAAACTGCTGAGCCACCTGGGCGGCCCTCTATTTCATTTTAATTTAAAGTAGGACAGATCTATGAAATTCAAGAATATAATAGGAGGAAGAGAGTAAATAACAGTGCCAACAGATACTAGCAAGAATTTAGAGAAGCTAAGAGTGGGGGTAAAAAAAAAAACCCAACCTAATAAGCATTCATCTCAACCAGGCTGTTTTGAGATTGGGAATGGGCTATCACTCAACTTGAACTTCTGCCATTGGTAGAGAAGACTGGAATCTTTTGAGATAGAATTATGTTGGCTTGGGTCTAAATTGCCACTGAATAAATTGTGAGTGACTTCAGTTCTCATCTCCATCCTGAAGCTTCAACGGACGGCATGATTTGTCATTGATGCACTGCTGGTTCTACTTGACTTTCAAGTATATAACACATTTCTTTACATAGCTCAGAATGCTAGCAACTCTGTATTTTTTGCCTAGTTTCTGCAATTTTTTTTCTACCTAGGACATTTTATTTCGTAAACACCACAGTACTGTTGCAGATGTCATTAGTTATTAATTTTCTGTCTGTTATTTGAATCGTAGATAGAAGTAGAAGCCATGGTTCTAGAAAAAGATGTCTTTCAGCATAGACCAGCTCCTGGCTGAAATTCCCATTATTACTGAATGAGATTAAGCCTACATTGAATTTTATTTAGATAACCTTGTCACTTTCCATTACCTACTTGTAAACAGTTATGAATAAGTGAAAGCCCCGAATGTCCTTCTCAGATTATGCCAATGTCAGGGAAATAAACAGTATCGACACTATATTACGGGCATGCCTTCAGCAGTTAACAGATTCTATTGAAACAAGATTGACAAACTATTATTAGATATTTTGTGGGATCAAACATTATTCTCATATAGGTAGAGTCCACTTCTCCCTTAATTTGGACTTGGTAAATTTAAAATTTCCATTCTCCCAAACGGAACTCTGCTTTTCTTACTGCAGAGCTCAGGGGATTGTGCTTAACATTGAAGTCTCCAGGAGCCAGGGCAGTTGTGTAACAGACATGAAGGCTGAAAGAGGGAGGCTAAAGTTTATAGTGCGCTCCCAGACCTGACTACTGAACAGCAATTTCAGTAACCCATCACGGCACTGCTCAACATGCTCTGTGGGTAGGCTTTGAAACATCCCCTTTCCAGGAGCACACACAATAGATATCCTAATCACTACAATTATCTCTGGATATTGACAATGACCAGATCATATCCAAAAACCATTTTAAAGTAAGGCATTAGGTTTTTTTTAATTGTTGTCTGTTTGTTTCTTAACATACTAGATCAGGGGTCAGCATATTTTAGCCTACAAACCAAATCCCAGTTTCTTTTGCATAGTCCCTCAGCTATGAGTGGTTGATATATTTGTAAATGACTGGAAATTATCAAAAAAAAAGAGGAAGATTTCATAAAACATATAATTTATAAAAAATTCAAATTTTGATGTCCATAACTAAAGTTTTGTTGGCACATAGCCACGCTCTTTGGCTTGTATAGTCTGTGGCTGCTTTCAGGCTGCAAATACCAAGGGTTCTGGCCTTAATCAGTCTAGATACAAACAAACTCTCTGAGATGGTCCTCATCGGAGCTTTGCCAACAGGCATGTCTGATCATCATTGTTTGTGTCTTCATGATGAGTTGAACTACAGGCTCATGCCAGCTGGGTGGCTAATTAATTACAGGGGTCTCTTTGTGTTCTGACAACTCAGAAAATGTCACCAGGTGCTGCCACCCACATGACCCACATGTCCCTCCCTCAGAGCGAACTACACCAACGGCGTTACTAGTGGTTGTTGTCATCAGAAATTATATATAAGCTTCTTTTCTTATAATAAAACCACTTCTTTTTTTTTTTAAAGATTTATTTATTTATTTATTCATGAGTGACACACACAGAGAGAGGCAGAGACATAGGCAAAGAGAGAAGCAGACTCCCTGTTGGGAGTCCAATGCAGGACTTGATCCCAGTACCTCAGGATCACATCCTGAGCTGAAGGCAGACACTCAACCACTGAGCCACCCAGGTGCCCCACGCCACTTCTTTATGATTGGATGGGTAGTACATAAGGTCAAAGTACATATTTGTATCTTTGCTTTAGAAAGTATTACTTCAAACTCAATGACTGCTTCAGAGGAGCAGATACATCAGAAGCACAGATCTCTCTGTGGTGTGCAATATGCAATATGCAATATGCAATATGGTGTGCAATATGATGTACATCCTGGTGATGTGTTCATCCCACCAATGCATTCAGTTAGTTTGGGGGACATTCTCCAATTCACCTAAAACCATGGGCTGGTTTAAGGTTAGGCAGACACAAGCATAGGTCTGGGCTATGACACAATATAATATTGTGAGTTATAAGAAATATATATTTGGTCTTCATCCCCATGTCTGGCACAGAGCTCCTAAAACTCTTGGAATTTCTTAGGCCAAGAAGCAATGAAGTCTTTTGTGATGTTAATGAGGTGACTTTTGGAAAACACCTAAGAATGAGGTCTGGTTGCCAAGAGAATCGACCATGAATAGAGAACTTTCAGGTTGAATCCATCACTAATAGCCAATGCTTTAATCAACCATGCCTCTGTAATGAAGCTTCCATACAGGATGGGACTTGAAGAGTTTCCTTGCTGGTGAACACCTGGAGGCTTGGGAAGAATGTTGCTCTCTGAGAGAACATCAGAAGCTTTGTGCCCTTTTCCCATACCCAGCCCTAAGCATCTCTTCTATCTGGCTGTTCCTGAGCTATATATTTTCATAATGAACCAATGGTCTAGTCTGTAAAATGTTTGAGTTCTGTGAGCCATTCTAGTAAATGTAATGAACCCAAGGAAGGGGTCATTGGAACCTCCAATCTATAGCCAGTCTGTCAGAGCATGGATGACAGCCTGGCTAGTGATGGGCGCCTGAGGTGGAGGGCAATGTTGTGGTACTGAACCCTCAACCTGCAGAATCTGATTCTATCTCTAGGAGATGGTGTCAGGACTGAGTTGAATTGTTAACATCCTGAGCTGTTATCACTGAGAATTGCTTGGTGGTTTGGTAAACTCTCCCCACCCCCGCCACTCTCCCACGCCCTCACCCTCCCACCCGCCCCCCACCTGGTGCCAGACCCACACTGGAATTTGATGATCAGAACCACCAATAGGCACTAATCCCAGAGAAAGGGGCTCTGGGGTCTCCCCACTTGAGGTGTGGATACCAAGAATGCAACTCATAGGATTCATGGGAAATTCACCGGAAAATCTCAAGATAGAGCATTCCAATCCCAACAGGAAATTCTATTGATTATCAATTTCTTATCACTGTCAGTCTTCCTATTTTGATGGATTCCATGTGTATTTATAACTTCCTAAACTTCAGATAAGAGACAAAATAATAGAGAATCATCCCAGAGATTCCCCCCCCCCCCCACACACACACCCATCTTACCAACCTAGTACAAACACAAGCTGGGTATCATCTGCACAGCCTCTGCTCATATCTCTAGTTATTAAATATCCACCCCACTCTTTTTGCACCTTTATGAGTGTCTTCTTCTGTGCCCCGAAATAACACTGTTAAACATAATCCATTTTCCCCAGCCTGGCATTTGAACGCATACCAGGTGATTTGCTACTACACAAAAGCATGAGGCAAAGTAGTGTTCAAGGTAAAAACAAATCTCTTCAAGCTACTTCCATATGTTGTATGGAAGTAAGAAAATAGATTGAAGAACTGAAATTAACTCACAATTACTTAGCATTGAAGAGCCAAACCCTGACAAACTCAACTGAATTATGATGCGCTGCTTTCAAGACAAGTTACTATCAAAAAATCAACACTACACCAAATTTATTATACATCTTTATTTTTGGCTGGGAAAATGAGGACAAACAGCAATTGCTTTGTTCTTTCTAAACTGGTCTCAATTTTGGAGAATGTTGTAAACACCATCAAAGAAAGGAACCTAATATTTAACATGTAACAAGAAAAGTTCAGAATTCTCATGGGAAATAATAAGATAATGGTTAGCCTGGGTAATTTGAGTTAATAGATCCAGGGACCAGCAATCCAGATCCCCATTGATCAGCAGGGGATAAACTTAGAAAGTCATGAGCAACAGTGCTGAAAAAGACATGTTTATGTAAAATAGTTTGCAATTGAAGAGTAAGCAAATCCAGTGTGACTTCAGCTCTAACCAAGAAATCATCATACCCTGAGGTGTATGTAATCCTGCCGTCTGCCATACCAATGAAGCTGGAGGTTTCTAAGACAGAATTAACCCTATGACATTAGGTGAACCTCAGTGGCATAAGGATGTGACAAAATTTGTTGTATATGAGTATTAAAGGAAGAAAACAATTGGCTTAGAGAATACTTTAAAAGAATGGAGTCTGCTTGAATACACTAGCCTATTACTTTATGTGTGGTGGAAAAAAATAATGAAGATACTTTTCAGGGGATGCTTTTCCAAGAACACAGTAGTTTGTGAATCATTTAATTGCATGCAAATGATAGATTCAAGCTAAGAGCATAAGTCATTTGCATTCCCATCACTAGATGTGAGACTTCCACTTTAAAATATTAGAAAGACAGAAACAGGAAGGAGAAAATTCTGGATACAGGGAGAATCAGAGTTTCAAACACAGAAATGGCACATACTGAGAATGCATGTGTTTCAAGATAAATGGTTTAACCATCCTGCCTTATTTCAAATATATTGTAGCTCATTCTTATTTCCTCTAATACCACTAGGCGCACAGCACAAGACAGATGGCCTTAATGCCCCACTATGCCAATATTCGAAATTCCCTGCCCAACTGTAACAATAACGTCCTTTCAAATTTTAATAACACCTGTCACCCAGGGGACTCATGACCCTCTCGAGTTTCATTACATGCAACATTTCCATTAGGTTGGTTGTCTGTTTTGTTATCCTCTGCCAGGGAGGAAGCACATTGGAGTATGCAAATTGGCTGATATTATGACTCGAATTAGTTAATTTAAAAAGAAGTCTATAATAATTGGGCCCACAATCCCCTACACATTGGTTCATCATATATATAATTACTATACTAATTTTTACGGCACTGCACCTTGACGATTAATGTATTTAAAATTGAACTCTAAATGTGATTTCCTTTCAAACATAAGCGAAATCAGTATCTTCCTATGTATTCACACTGGTTATGAGACTTTTCTTGTCAGCTCTGTGTGTATTTATGGAGGACTGTGGACAGACTTTGAACTTACTCTTTCACTATTTCACAGAAACATTGTCCTTCCCCTCCATGGAATGTAATCTCCTTGGGTTTGAAAGCCAAAAGAAATGGAGCCACTTAGATGACTCATGTGGGGACAAGTTAATGGGATAGTGGATCCGTGGGTTCACAGAACACAAATATTAGTGCTGAAGGACACAGAGGACGATCTCATGTCCATGCCCACACTCCTTCTATCAGGTGTGCCCTTCCTGTCCCTGTCGCCACCTGCTGCCTATCTCCTCCAAAAACCCCAGGGCTCACTCTTTCTTATGCTCCAGACGGTCCCCACCTGGATAATGAGAATATTACTCATGGTTAGTATCTGTTTTGAGCAGAACAAACACCTATCTATATTCCACTGATGGGGCTAATTTTAAGTCCTCACAGCCTTAAATATTAATGTATGAGTCTGATTTATCTCAAAGGTATATAACCAACCAGTCACATCAATTATTTCACTGAAAGTGTAAAAAGTGACCTTGAGTCTTTGATTGATGGATTTTACACATGCAACTCGGTGAGTCGAGTACTGAATGGGTAGGGTTGTTGGCAGTCTGGACTGGATTTTTTTTTTCCTTAATACTTTCACACTAATGGCAACAAAACAATAAAAACAATGAAAGGGACAGGTAACATGTGCACTACCCATGCCAGGCATAGTGATGAGAACTTTCCATGGTAATCGAGGGGATCCTATGAAGTGGGTCCTATCCCATCCCCATTTTAGAGGTGAGCAGCCAGAGGCCAGAGAACTTAAGGATCTGACCCAAGGCATGTAGGCACCAGGTGGAGCCAGTGGCAACTCTTAATACCTTAAGAGTTGGCTACACCAACCATGGAAAAGACAGCAACCCAGGTGCCTGGGAGGATGGTATAGTTTGCAGAGCCAGTGGGAAATGAAATAAGGGTGGATTTCGATGTCCAAATCCACGAACAATTCCACAGCAGTGACAATCACAGCTGTCCTCCTAAGGGTGTGGCCCCTGTGCAACTGCATAGGTCTCAGCCCCATGAGCCAGCTCTGCTCAAAAGCCTCAGCTTCCTTGGCTAGCAAATGAAGTGCTGACTACAAATCCCCTTTCTGTTCAGTCATTCCATGATGTCTGCTTTCTTCACTCAGTCTCCATTTCTGTCAGTAGGAGAAAAGAAAGGTGTCTGTGTTTCCTGAATTAACTAGTTTCATTGACTAGTTATATATTCAGGTAAAATCTGGTTTCATGGTTGTATCATATCATGTATCCATCCCTGTGCAACCCTGAAGTTGACTTGGTTGACCTCTTCACTGTACACACATGCACACAGTCATGCACACATTTTTCCTCATATATACTGCCTGTGTCCAAATGAACCTGATGCTTCTCACCTCCCCTAAGTACGGAGAGTTTTGCACCTTTCTACAGATGATGAGACTCATGAGTCACCTATGGTGGATCATCTACAGGAGCTAACAAATCATTTTTTCAGGAGCTTCCAATGTTTTACCTTTTTCAGAAACACTAGTGATGGAGAACTGATAGTTTTATGTTCACATTTATTTTTTAATCTTTGCCGATCAAGGAACTTCAGATTTATTCCTTTCTCATTTTGTATATTTTAAGACATGCAATCTATAATTTTTCTCATAAAAAACGTTTAGTTTATTTATATTGGATGGCAGTGTTTGTGCCTGACATCCAATTCAGATCTCACATCCAAGAACTTAAAAGTGACAATCGCTCCAGATTCTTCACTTTCCACTTCATTTCACGGAATCATGAATTCTCCATCTGTCCCCTGAACTAACATCACAGGACACATCCTACCAGTATAATCCAAACACTTATTATCCAGCTCGATTGCTCTATAACATAATAAACATCACTTGCATTACAAAGACTATGATTTTGTGCTTAAATTTTTTAGATATCTTAATTTGTGTGCTAAGTAGTCCTTAAAAATGCTTTATATATTATTTTGCTAAAGTAAACAAAAAAAATCATTGACTATTTTACCAACCATTTCTTCGTGAACTGGTAAGAGTAAGCTCTTCCCCATGTACACTTTTAATCCTCACACCTATGTGAATCTATTCCTCACATTCATTCTATACCCCAAATTTTACTTATGGAATGACAAAAGCAGTTAACTTTGGCTGATACACTTCAAGATAATACAAATGCTCAACTTAGAATTAATTCCACAAAAGAAGGTATATGAACAGCAAACTAAACTCCCAAATGATTTGAACCTTTAGTTATTTTCATAATGAAAATAAACAGGTGAAAGCTTATTTCATCTTGATAACATAAAGAACACATTTTTGTGTAATATTGACAAAAGCTAATATATTTTGGAGCAATAGCACAGTCAGTTTCCAAGATGGCCTCCAATTGGTCTGCATAATGCCCTCTTCTCTTTTTCTGTCTGTCTCTCTCACTCACACACTCTCTCACATACACTCTCACATACATGCATCCTCTTCCCTCATACACTCTCACACACATTCTCATACATTCTCTTTCTCACATGCTCTCACACTCTCACTCTCACACACACTCTCTTTCATACACTCTCTCATACATACGCACATTCTCTCATACATGCACACACGCTTTTCATTTAGTATGTGCTAATTATGATTCTCTTTAATATGATGAACTTTTAAAACACGAGGATTCTACATTCAGCTAGCTCATCACAGAATATAGTTGAATCCCATAATTAAATTCTGGTGGATTAAAAAATGCATATGACCAAATGATAAACACATTCTATATAGTGCTTTACAGCTTATAGTAACTTTTGTGAATGTTATCTCATTCACCTTTGTGACAACTCATTCAACTGCGACACTGTTCTAGGCTAACTTGTGTCCCCCCGAAAAAAATTCATATGTTGAAGCCTAGTACCTCAGAATGTGACTGCATTTGAAGAGAGGGCCTTCAAAGAGGTCATTAAGGTAAAATGAGGTCATGTGGATGGGCCCAGTGCAATCTGACTGGTCTCCTTTGAAGAAAAAGAGATAGGGATCCAGGCACACAGAGGGAAAACCCTGTGAACACACAGGGAGAAGATGGCCGTCTGCATGTCAAGGAGAGAGGCCTCAAAGGGATATCCTGATTTCAGACTTCTGTCCTACAGTACACTAGAAAATTAACGTCTGTGGTTGAGGCCACCCCATCTGGGGCAGTCTGTTCCAGCAGCTTATACAAACACAGGCACTCCACTGAGGTGAAGTAATGAGGTCCATGTCTCCTTACCCAGCAGGCCTAGGACCTGAGCCCCAAACTTCTGACTCTGTACACAGGCCTTGGGGCATGTAAGCACCTTGATATCTAGAGATAGAAGCTTATGGAGTATGTTTTACCTTTATTTTATGGTCTTGATTTTATGCTAAAAGGTTCACCTTATAGGTCTTTCCAAATACAGTTTACCAAATCTGTTAGAGCCAAGCATAAAACCATACTAACTTCTTTCTTCATAATGAAATGAATAAAGATTTAAAATAAGGAGATACAGCTGGTGCTTCAGTTATTTTGATTGTAAAGGTGGAAAAAATAATCCACTGTATTCATGTTTGAGGTTTTTGGAAAAAATACGGGTAACGTGAATGTAACATCTTCCACTGTGCTCCTGACTTCTAGTCATCACTCCAATGCTGAGTTATATAAAACAATCTATTTGGAACATTAAGAAGGTGGCAAGGTTATCAGATTATGTGGCATGATGTCTGATACTTGCTTTCAGTGTAGTGAGGGAGATGAAACAAGATTGGGAAAATGTTAATAATAGTTCAAATTAGGTGATAAGAACATGGAATTCATTCTACTATTGTGAATTATTTTATGTAAGTTTGACTTTTTTTTCTAATAGAAAAATAAAGGACAAACTCTCCAGAACTTGTCCATGGACTGCTGACTTTAACATTTGGCAAGTGTAATTATCGATTTCCTGATAGACACAAACACAGAGAAAGGGTTCAGGTCTTACTGTGTTGCTGAGGCAAAAGGAGAAACTTGGGACTTTTACCCAGAGCTCAGTACTACTCTGAGTACTGAGGTAGTACTATAGTACTCAGTCGGTCAGTAGTACCTACTGAGTACTACTCAGTACTCACCTATTACCCAGTCTGTTTCATAAACTTTTCCCTCAACAATATAATTTTTTTTCTTGGAAGAATTGACAGAGAATTTACCTCTTAGCTACGGCTCAGAGTCAGACTGTGAAGTGTGCTGAGTTGACTAGAAGCAAGACAAGCCAATGAGAAAACAAACTGTGTGGTGAAAGGATTTAAGAGCCAGGGTAGCTGAGCTGGCCAGAGAACAGGGTTCTGGGTAGAAGACACAGGGAAGCTGGGCAGCAGCATCGGTCCAAGGGCAGTTGTCTTTGACCTGACCCTAGGCCCAAGTATTGCTACAGGCGTGACACAGTGGAGAGAAAACCATTCAGCTGTGGTTGTACAGCCAGGTGGCATGGGAATTGATGTGAAATCCATCTCCAGATGACAAAACCCAAGGCTGGAGTTTAAGGGAACAAGTCCAGCTTCTAAAATGGAGAGTAGACTGGAGACACAAAGATGACAGTGCCATGACTTATGCTGTGCTGTCCCTATGCCATGGTTTGTAAATCTGATCACTCTCCTCTGTAAGCCCGCCCCCTTGCCTTTTGGACTCCATATTCTTCCTGCCTGTAGCCACATTCCTGCCCTGGACATATTCCAATTTTTGCTGTCCATCCCCTCTTCTATCATGTTGCCTTGGGTAATCACCTGATGCTTCTTGCTTCCACAGAAGGTTTACTAATGTCACTAAAACAGATAGAAGTGTCTTCTATATGGAGGACGGGACTAGTAAAATCAGGGTAAAAGAAGAGTGAAACTGAGGTCAATTGGTCAGAGACAATATCCACACAGACTGCCAAAATAAAAGGGAGATATGGAGAGACACAGAGAGAGATGAACAGCAGAAACAGACATGGAGGATTCAACAGAAGCACAGGTTTTGACAGTCAGGAGTTCATTGTTAACTAGGAAAGTAGTCTTGGGACTTGAGGCAGAGACAACCTCTAACATTCATTTTGAGGTCGCTATGGAGTCTCAAGTCATAAGAAGGAAGCATCCCCTCTGCTTAGGAGGCCAGGAATGGGACAGACAACTCCATCTTACTTGACCTACAATTGAAGGAGAATGATGCCATTATTCTTCTAGCTCGGGGAAAGACAGTTCTCTTCCTATTGCCAGCTTGCCAAGAACATCTTGTCTCTCCTTCATTCGTGAATTTGTTTACCTATCACAAATATCTTACACAGCTAGTGTGTGCCAAGCACTACGGCTGCGACTGGGAATTGGATGCACTCTGCATCTTTGAGGAGTTTCCCATGGCGTGAGATGTACAAGAAAATACAATTTCTATGCAAAATAATTTATGGAGAAAGGACTGTATCCTGACTTGAGATAAACTGATAAGAAATCTGTGCACCAAAGTCATTCTCAGTTAAATTAGTGATCTATGCCATAATGGTGGTGAGTAATCAATGATACCGAAATGAAGTGAGTTCAATAATTAGCACACATTTACCTCACAAGTTTGCAGTTTGGTGATTTAGGCTAGTCCTGGCTGGGTGTTTCTTCTGGCCTCAAGTTGCCTTGCTCACATCAAGTGTCAAATGTCTGTGGCTGATGGAGGATGGCTTTGGCTGGATTGACTCCTTTCTGCTCTGCATGTTCCTTGTCTTCCAGTGGGCAGTGGGCTAGCCTGGGCACATGCTCATGGTGGTGGTGGAAGTTAGAGAGACTCAACACACTGGTGGCTAAATGCCATCAGCCAAAGCAAGTCACATGGCCAGTGGGAGAAGAAAGTGAAGGCACAGTACAGAGGGTGGGAAATCAAGCCACTGAGATAATGAAGCTAACACACTGCACTGGGGTGCAGCAAACTGTCATCTTGGTTCTGTCACCAGCATCCAGCATGAAGAAAGGTATCCAATCATGTTATCAATGAATATTTTAGGTATTTAAGATTTAGAATATTCTTGGGGCACCTGAGTGGCTCAGACAGTTTAGCATCTGCCTTCAGCTCAAGTGATGATCTCAAGGTCCTGCGATTGAGCCCTACATCAGGCTCCCTGCTCAGCGGGGAGTCTGCTTTTCTCACTTGCTCCCCACCACCACCACCACCACTCATGTTCACTCACTTTTTCTCTCAAATAAGTAAATAAATTTTTTAAAGTTAAAAAGAAGAATTAGAATATCCTTATTCTATTCTGTGTCAAAGAATTCTTATTCTTATTCTTCCTTAACGAATATTTAAGATATTTAAGAAACATTAATGGTATTTAAGAATATCTCTAAGTAGATACAGACTTGGGGAGCTGGGTGTTCATACTTTACTCAGAACAGCCTAGGATGTGTCATTTAAGCCAAAATATCTCCGTGAGAGGTTCTGATAATCTGTCTTTTTGTTGTTGTTTCTGTATGAGAGACAGACAGAGGGCTCATGCATGCACATGCATGTGCATGATGTGAGGGGGTGGGCCCTCAGAAAAGGGAGAGAGAATCTTCAGCAGGCTTCAAGGCCGACCCAGGGCTCCATCTCATGACCCTGAGATCATTTCCTGAGCTGATATCCAGAGTTGGATGCTTAACCAACTGCACCACCCAGGTGCCCCAATAATCTGTTGTTTTGTGCTGGCTTCCCCTTTGTCACACAGCCCTCCCCAACACTGGGCTCAGCCACACTCTGGATCATGGGGAACAAAGGGTTTCACTGTGCAGGGGGCACATGGAAGTGGGCATAAAGGGCCATGCCACAGCTTTCAAGACTCCAGCCTCTTCTTGTAGTGTCTTCAGATCACACAGGGGCAGCGCTAAGACACAGGTCCCTGCCAACCTGAGAGGGTTATACAAAACAACCACCACTTCTCTGTGACCCAGAAAAGAACACTGCCATGACAGCACCAACAAATGGGTGTTCTAGAATGCAAGGGGCCCTTTATTGTCTGTAGATCTCATAATTAGCTCAAAGGAGACAGAACAAGAAGGCCTTGCTAAGGGTTCTTCAAAGCACTAGGTGAGTCCTTGGCTACTTAGGGAGAGGCTAATCCAATTCATCATCTGTGAAGAGAGAGCAAAGGTGATGGCCTGATCACCCCTAGAATCAAAACCACATAAGTGAAGGGAACAAACATTTCAGAGAGTTACAACTACTCAGTAGGTGTAATTACGTGTCTAAGCATCCTGATATATTTTGGATCCTTGAAATAAATTTGGTTTATTTCAGACTTAATTATGCATTATAGATTTTGTGTGTGTATATGTGTATATAAACCTTAAAGTGTCTTACTTAATGTATATTTATATCTTATACATAAATTTCACATACATGTACATATACACATGTATATTTACATACACACAAGATATTCATATATATCCACGAAAATTCAATCAAATTAACTAAGATTCTCAAAAAATATCTTCTTTGAAAATATTTTATTTATTTATTCATGAGTAACACACAGAGAGAGGCAGAGACATAGGCAAAGGGAGAAGCAGGCTCCCCATGGGGATCCTGGTGCAGGACTTGATCTCAGGACCCTGGGATCACCACCTGAGCCGAAGGCAGATGCTCAACCACTGAGCTACCTAGGTGCCCCCCAAAATATCTTTTAATATTTGGATAAAATAAACTGAATTACCTAAAGGGAAACATACTCCCCCTCTATCTTTTTAACAGAGAAAATCCTCCCATTGCCATTATGTCACTTCCTGAGTATATAGCATAGTGGTTAGCATCATATCATTTTTCAGTGATGCACACTTTGGAGAATTATTCTATCTCTGTAATTTACAAAAGGGCAATATCAATTATAATTACACACAAGTTTGTTGTGGGAATTAAGAATGTATAAAAAGCTTAGCACGGTTCCTGAAACACTGCACTGGACCACACTGGTGTAGTCAAGACTCTATCCCTAACTTGGTGATTCTGATGTTGAAATCCCCAACATTTAATTTAAATAAAATTCATAAAGGACCGATAGTGCACAGAATCCTAGCAGACTCTGTATGGATATAACAAGGAAACCACTATGTGGCAGTTGCCTTACTACATAGAGGAAAACAATATGTTATAATGAAATGACACACACACAAAAAAAACAAAAGTCAAGGGCACTAGAAAGATCTTTGAGCAGTGATGGCTGGAGAATGAGGTGGGCATCCCAGGGGGGTTGAACTTTGGGATTCCTTGCAGGGAAAGGAGGGATTTTGAGAAGCGACAAAGGCAGGGAATGCAAACACTATTCATTTATTAAATCAATTGACATTTATGTTGTGCTACTGGGTGCCCCGCACCACAGGAGGAACTCAGAACACAATGGAAGATATACAGTTTGCTCTGGAGATGTGTTCAGTAGTAGATGGAGGGAGAGAGACATGGCAACAGGCCATTACGAGTTTGTGGGATGGTCCTAGGAAGGCAAGGTAGCTCAGATGACAGGAGGGTAGTAAGGAGGACAGAGGGGTTTCTGGAAGAGGTGACCCATGGGCTCCACCAGGCAGGATAAAGTGGAATCAGAAAGGCAGGGGAAAGGGGGCATTTGCAGCAGAGACTGGAATACGCACACGGCTGGAGGCCTGAGGATAAAAATTAGAAGTATTCCAAGCTGTGAGGACTGCTCACATGTAGAATGAGAAAAGGAGCTGATGGGACTTAAAGCTGACAAGATAAGCAAGGGACACATAATTAAGGGCCGTCTATGCTAAGGATTTAGACTTGTGTCCTGTAGGAACAGGAACTGAAGAAAGGGTTTCAGATAAGAGAGAAAGCATTTGCACTTAGAAAGGCCACTTTGGCTGCAGTGTGGAAGCTGATTGGTAGGGTCAGTTCTGAAGGTGGGTACAGCAGGGGTTCAGACCATGGGAAATGATGGCTTGACCTGGAAGCCTGCTCTGAGGATGAATGGTAGTAGAGGACCCCGCAATAATTGAATCTCACTGTCATGGGATTCCTGGGTGGCTCAGCGGTTTAGCGCCTGCCTTCAGCCCAGGGCATGATCCTGGAGTCCCGGGATCAAGTCCCACATCGGGCTCCCTGCATGGAGCCTGCTTCTCCCTCTGCCTGTGTCTCTGCCTCTCTCTCTGTGTCTCTCATGAATACATAATAAAATCTTAAAAAAAAAAAAAAAAGAATCTTCACTGTCAGGGGAGGGGAGAAGTTACAGATGTCTCTTGGGTTTTTCACATGCTGTTTGTATTAGTCAGGAGAATGAACCAAAGCTTCAGTAACAACACGTCTAACACTGCAGGGGCTCAACACAATGAAGTTTTACTTTATTTGGCACTCAGTGTGCAGTCTGAGGCCAGCAGAGTGACACTCCACCAAACTTTTGTCCTGCAGCATGTCCTGGGAGAATTCTTCCTCTGGGCCCCAGAAGAAGTATGTGAGTGATGAGGGAAACCTCAGGACTAGGAATCTAAGGAGCCACAAAGCTGCTGTCCATGGTTCTCTGCCAGAACACGGTCACACCATGCCCTCGTAGGTGCAGGGAGGCCTGGGCAACATGGTGTTTCTTTGCATCAGGCTGGAAAAGAAACCAGTGTAGCCCAGCGTTGTCTGTGCCAAAGTATCCTATTTTGAGACAGGAAACACTGGAAGAAAAACAAGTTGGGAGAATAAAGCAGAGTTCAGTGTTGAACCTACTGAGTTTGAGTGACCCATAGAACATTTTGGGTCTACAGATGGAGACATGGAACATTAATTCTAAGTGTCAGAGCTCAAAAGATGATTATGCATTGATGTTAGCCATTCCAGGAACAATCAGTTTTTGCTTGGTAGACAAAGCAGGTGCATGTGTGGGGGCACACAGGGAGAGCACCCAGTGGGAGGACCTCGGGGGAAATTAACTTCTAAGGAAAGTGTAGAAACACAGGAGGCCACAAACAGGAATGAGAAAGAGGTACCCAAGACCTATCCTATCGTCCCAGAAGCAGAACCATGGATTAGATGGCTGAAGCGGTAGCAGAATGTACTGTTCTTTAGTATTGCAGAGAAGTCAAGAAGTTAAAACAGAAAAGTCCACTGGCTACAGCAAGAGTGTCCATCAACATCCTTAGAGAGAACAGTGTTGGTTGCCTGTTGAGGCAATTTGCTAGATTTCAGTCAATGGGAGACAGGAAAATAGAGAGAGGGATAGAGCCAGTGAAAGTAGGTGTATCTTTCCAGTGCACCTGCTGTGTAGCTCGGGAAACGGGGAGGTTAAAGAGAATATTCTGTCATTTTTTCTGCATTTTTTTTTAAGGGAGAGACCTTAGTAATTTTAAATATTGATGTGCAAAGGGGGCTTGTTGAGAGAAAATGCAAAGCAGGGTGTATAGGATAACTGACGTACCTAGCACTTTGAAGGGCTCAAGGAGAACAGATTCTGAAGGTGAAAGGATCAGTTTGGAGAAAAGCGAGGCCCTCTCCCCCTTGCACAGGGAGGTGCTTGCTGGAAGCCATGGCAGGTGCAGAGGTGCACACTTCAGGGGGGTGGGGGGGAAGCGTGGCCGAGCCCTCTGGAGTCGGATACTTTTGCACAGATTGATAATCAGCTTCTCCAAGGGTTGATACCCATTCTGTATGGTTTTGCACAAGGGGAGTGCAGGATTTAAGGAGGAACAATCAGAGTCCAGACCACTCTTATCAATGACTTTCCCAAGGGCAGAAATAGGCTGTGTACCCAGCGGGAGAGGTCCACTACTGGCTGACTCACCCAAGCAAGCTGGTTGTGAGATGTTCCTGGTGAGCACCTTGCTTATCAGGCACGTTTGACATTGTTATAAAATATTTTATTTGTGAGTAATCTCTATACTCAACGTGGGGCTCAAAATCACAACCCCAAGATATCATGCATGTTGGGTATTTTTAAGGTGAAGATTGGGTCAAAGGTTGTAAGTATGTTGTATATACTTTCAAAATTTGGGAGAATTTTTTTTTTCAAGTTCTCTAAATGTTTTGCCGACTTTGGTATGGGTAGTAACAATGCCAGGAATAGTGGCAATGTGAGTTCTTGTGTCTCCATATTGTCAATCTGGGATGTGATTTTATATTAAACTTTTGTGGATTGTGACATCTCCTGTCTCATTGTTACTTTTATTTTGATTTTTTTTGTACTATTAGTAAAGGTAAGCATCTTTCCATATATTATTCAGCATTTTAATTTCTTTTTTTATGTATTATTTGGACATGTCCTGCTTATGTTTAGGGTTGTTTATAATCTTTTTGTCAATTCTTAAGTTCTTTTAAATAAAAAAAAAAATGCTATTTCCTCTCCTATGAGTGGCCTACAATTTTTAAGTATACTTTTAAAATTCTCCCCAACGCATACTGCATATTTCTTGCTAAATTTAACCTCCCTTCTGGGAGGACATTATTGTAAATTATATTTTCATTTCAATGAAAGATAAAAATATTAAACAGTGTTTTTGTCTGGGTATATTAATGAAGCCAACCACTTTCTGACCTGTGTTTAATAGTTTTTATTGTATTTATCATACTCGTATATAATAGCTGGTGTTTTTTCGTTTAATTCTGTGATGTTTAAGTATAGAGTTATACATAACACCTGTAAATGATCACTTCACCCCCTCCTTACTAGTTTCATATATTTTTAAAAGATTTTATTTATTTATTCAGAGAGAGAGAGGCAAGACATAGGGAAAAGCAGGTTCCCTGCAGGAAGCCCAAGGTGGGACTCGATCCCAAGACCCAAGGGTCACTCCCTGGGCCAAAGGCAGATGCTCAACCACCGAGCCACCCTAGTGTCCCTAGTTTCACATTTTTTCCACTCTTGTGTCTGTCTGGTTTGACTAGTAACTCCTGAGACAGGGAAGTAATGCCAGCAGATGCTTTCTTGCCCTGCCCTGATCAGCCAGGATTGCTCTCAGCTCTTCTCCATTAAGCAGGAGGCAGGTTTTGACTTCATGTGTGTTCTCACCCAGTAAGGAGTGTTTACTTCTTCCTATTTGATAAAAATGGTTTTCTTTAATCAGGCATGGTGTTGGAATTTTTCTTATGTCACTTTTGCATCAACAGAAATGACAAACCAGTGTTTTCATTGTGATGTATATTAATTTCTTACCAAGGACTTCACTACAATTGCATTCCTGAATAAACCTCTTTGTGTGGGGTCATTCTTTTCATATGTGTTGGAGTCTATTTACTCTGCGAGGTATTCACACGTTGCTGTGTTTTCTTCTCTATGAGCTGAAGCTTCCTTCTGACTCACTCATCCCTTCCGATGCCAGCAACTTCCTGGAGGGAATCATAATGGCCTCTCTCTGTGTTTTTCCCTGGCCTTTCAAATCTACAATGAGACACTCTTACTGGTGGGCTCAAAACTCTGAACTCTTACGGGAAAGGGCGTACTGAGAACTGTGCCTCCCTGATTCTCCTGGACATAAGACGAGAATGTATGGGTGGTTTGGCTGGAGTAGTTAAGAGACATCATTACAGTTATTGCCAAAGAATCGACTTTCAGGTCTCTTCTGTTTTACTTCTTTTTTAATTTTAAATTCCCAACTCATTGCTTTTTTTGAAAAATATATCAGTTCTTTTCTTCTCCTTTGCTTTGTTTTGACATGCAAATCCCAGGAAATGCCTTATTTGTTTTAATCTATTCCTTTATTTTTTAAAATTTCTTTTATTGTTGTGTTCATGTAATTACTTAATTTTTTAGAAAGTAGACTCCACACCCAACGTGGGGCTTTAACTCAGGACCCTGAGATCAAGAGTCTCTGTGCTCTACCAACAGGTGCCCCTTTAATCCATTCCCATTGATTTTTTTTCATTCCTATTGATTTAATCCATTATTTAATGACATCAATGAATTTTATCTGAGTCAGTGAATTTTATCTGAGGACTGCTATATCTACATCTTAAATTTCTGTTACTTAGTGAAATACATATGTCTTCTCCTGAAAAGACCATGCGTCCTTCAAATTTCAGTGAAGTCAAGCCAGAGTCTCTAAAAGGGATGAACGTAAACATTTCCAGCCTGTGCCAGGAGTGTGTGTTGACACTTTTTTTTTTTTAATTTGGGCACACATACAAAATACAGTGTAAACTTTATGTCTTTTCATTTGATAATGACACTCCTAATTTATCCTAAGGAGACATTTAGAAATACACAGACAGCTTTATATAAGAAGTATGTTGGGGTCTCTGGGTGACTCAGTCGGGTTAAACATCGACTCTTGGTTTTGACTCAGGTCATGAGCTCAGGGTTGCAAGATCAAGCCCTGTGTTAGGCTCCATGCACAGTCTGGAATCTGCTTGAGATTCTCTCTCTCTCTCTCTCTCTCTCTCTTTTTTCTTTTTCTCCCTCTGCCCCTCTCTCCCTCAATAGATGAAGTAAAATTTATTCATTTAAAAAAATAAATATATTTTTAAAATAAGAAGACTATCAATCTCAGTTCTATTTACAAAATTTAAAAGCAGCAAAAAAATGTCAAACATTGGAACCATGCTTAAATATAAGCTGTGATACATCCATATAATGGAACATTCTGCAGATGTTTTTTTTTTAATTTAAAAAAATTCTAAGGCACTAAAAGTTATCTTCTTGAAAATAAAGATTCAGGAAAATTATTAGATTTTAAAGTGGAAAAAGAGTTTAAATCTCTTAAGAATAGTATGTCTCCAATTTTGTAAGACAACTATTTCAAAAATACATGTCAACATGTTTATAACAATCATTTATGGATGTCAGAGATATAAATACATTATATTTTAAATATTTTTCTCAATTTCTTCATGTTATTCATTCACTGTTTTTATAGTAGTAGAAAAAAATAAACATTTTTCAAAACAGGTAGGAAATTAATAAATCCAGTTTAGTAAGCAGCCTGGACATATAACTCACCAAATAAAAATGTTTGGAAAGCAGCCTGGTGCTGCTTTTTTTCTAGAACATGCTATCTGTAAATCTTCTGGGTCTCCTGCAGTGATCAAATCTTTCACTTTCAAAATTATTCCTCAGCATGTACATTTAATTGTTAGTTGAAGTGATATACCAAGTAAATAGATTTTAACTGAAGTACTCTCAACTAAACAGGAGATATCTGGTCTTGTGTTTTATAAGATGGAAAGCAGATGTGTATGTTTGGGAGCAGGAGAGAAGAATCTCCCATTTCTTCCTTTTATTAATGGGAAAAGTCTATAAAATAGTTTTGGATATTATTTCCAGACCTGAATGACTGATAGGCAAGGTTAGAACCGTGGGCCACATTTCATAGGAGATATTCATCAGGTACAAAACCGTAAGACAACTGCATGGTAGCATTCTTGATTTTTCCAGGCTCAGTCTTAAGTTTTTAAACATTTTATTGTGGAAATTAAAAAAAAAATAGAAAAGGAGTTAATGTTGTATAAAACTGTTCTCATGAATACTATTCACAACTTACATGGAAGAATTCAGAGTTTCTATAGGACATGAGTCAGAGAGTGGATGAGCTTTCTTAGATCTATTGTAGCAAGTCATTCTAAGTAGAAAGAGCAAGACAAAAAAAAAGGTGTGTGAGTGTGTTTGAATTCCCCTGGAAATTATTGACATTTGAAAACTATTTCTGTAAATTAAAATAGACCTCATGAGGCAAGATGGTGGAGGAGTAGGGTCCCCAAGTCACCTGTCCCCATCAACTTCCCTAAATAACTTTCAAATCATCCTGAAAACCTACGAATTTGGCCTGAGATTTAAAGAGAAAACAGCTGGAATGCTACAGAGAGGAGTTTGTGCTTCTAACAAGGTAAGAAGATGGAAAAATAAATAAATAAATAAATAAATAAATAAATAAATAAATAAATAAATAAAAGAATCCAGTGCGGGAGGGGCCCCGCAAGGAGCCAGGCTAAGGTCGGGCAGCAAGATCCCCCAGGACAGGAAAGCTCAGTCCTGGAGAAGCAGGACTTTAACAATCTTCCCAATGGAAAGGCCCTCGCAGGGAACTCGGGCAAAACTGCTGGAGGGGCAGTGGAGCCTCCAGGTTCTCGGCGTCACTAACAGAGGAGGGGCCTCCAGGGGAGAGCCCACCACACACCGCAGGCCCAGTGCGGTTAAGGACTGGAGCGCGACCCGCAGGGCCTCGGGACTGGCTGTGGTGGAGGCTCCAGGCAGAGGGGGCTGCGCAGCCCCGGGAGTGCGATTCCAGTGGTGCAGGCCCGGGATCCCAGGGCGCTGGGGGACACAGCCCAGGACTCCCCCCAGGACAGGTGGAGGTGGGAAGGACACAGGACAGTGAGGATGCTCCTGCCGCCAGGCTCCCCAGAGCTGTGCATATCAATGCCCCCGGCCCCTGGAGCATCCAGGCCAGTGCGGACTGGGAGCTGTGGTAGTTACTGCAGGAGCTGACTCCAGGGCTGGGGACCTGGCCGCTGCCCCTGATGCTGTTCCTCCTGGTGTCACCTTGTGCCTGGGAGGATCAGGGCTGCCAGGAAACAGGGGCCTCACAGGATAAACAGCTCCCACTGAGCCGTGCACCTGGCAGGGGATGGGGCAGCTCCCCCAGGTGCACACACCTGGGAATCAGCACAGCAGGCCCCTCTCCCGGAAGACCAGCTGGAAGAACAGGGGAAGAGCAAGTTCTTGACCGAGCAGTGCTGGAAAGCTCCAGGGGAAGTCGAGGGATTTACATTATATAGAACCAGAGGATAACCCTCTTTGCTTTTGTTGTTATTGTTGTTCTTTGTGTTTTTGCTAGTTTTCCCTTTTCTTTTCTCTTTTTTTCCTTCCTTTTTCCAATACAACTTGTTTTTAGCCACTCTGCACTGAGCAAAATAACTAGAAAGAAGAACTCACCACAAAAGAAAGAATCAGAACCAGTACTCTCTCCCACAGAGTTACAGAATTTCGATGTCAGAAAGCAAATTCAGAAGCACAAGCTACTGGTGGCTCTGGAAAAAAAGCATAAAGGATTCAAGAGACTTCATGACTGCAGAATTTAGATCTAATCAGGCCAAAATTAAAAATCAATTAAATGAGATGCAATCCAAACTGGAGGCCCTAACAACGAGGGTTAATGAGGTAGAAGAACGAGTGAGTGACATAGAAGACAAGTTGACAGCAAGGAAGGAAGTTGAGGAAAAAAGAGAAAAACAATTAAAAGACCATGAGGATAGGTTAAGGGAAATAAATGACAGCCTCAGAAGGAAAAATTTACATTTAAGTGGGATTCTAGAATGCGCCGAAAGGGACAGAGGACCAGAAAGTGTATTTGAACAAATCATACCTGAGAACTTCCCTAACTTGGGGAGGGAAACAGGCATTCGGATCCAGGAGATAGAGAGACCCCCCCACCCCCCGCGTAAAATCAATAAAAACTGTTCAACACCTCAACATTTAATAGTGAAACTTGCAAATTCCAAAGATAAAGACAAAATCCTTAAAGGAGCAAGAGACAAGAGATCCCTAACTTATATGGGGAGAAGTATTAGATTAATAGCAGACCTCTCCACAGAGACCTGGCAGGCCAGAAAGGGTCGGCAGGATATATTCAGGGTCCTAAATGAGAAGAGCATGCAGCTAAGGATACTGTATCCAGCAAGGCTCTCATTCAGATTAGAAAGAGAGATAAAGAGCTTCCAAGATAGGCAGAAACTGAAAGAATATGTGGCCACCAAACCAGCTCTGCAAGAAATATTAAGGGGGACTCTGTAAGTCCAAAGAAATGATCCACAAAAACAGGGACTGAATAGGTATTATGATAACACTAAATTCATATCTTTCATAGTAACTCTGAATGTGAAGGGGCTTAATGATCCCATCATTAGATGCAGGGTTTCAGACTGGATAAAAAAGCCAGACCCAACTATTTGCTGTCTACAAGAGACTCATTTACCATCCAAATGGTCCTCAAAAAAAAGCAAGGGTAGCAGTCCTCATATCAGATAAATTAAAGTTTACCTCAAAGACTGTAGTAAGAGATGAAGATGGGCACTATATCATACTTAGAGGATCTATCCAACAAGAGGACCTGACAATCATGAATATTTATGCCCCTAATGTGGGAGCTGCCAAGTACATCAATCAATTAATAACCAAAGTTAAGACATACTTAGATAATAATACACTTATACTGGCAAGACTTCAACATGGTGTTTTCTGTAAATGACAGATCTTCTAAGCACAAAATCTCCAAAGATACAAGAGCTTTAAATGATACACTGGACCAGATGGATTTCACAGATATTTACAGAACTTTACATCCAAATGCAACTTTTCCCAAATAGACCACATACTGGGTCATAAATTAGGTCTTAACTGATACCAAAAGACTGGGATTGTCCCCTGCATATTTTCAGACCATAATGCTTTGAAACTAGAACTCGATCACAGGAAGAAATTTGGAAGAAATTCAAACATGTGGAGGTTAAAGACCATCCTGCTAAAAGATGAAAGGGTCAACCTGGAAATTAGAGAAGAATTAAAAAGATTCATGGAAACAAATGAGAATGAAGATACAACCATTCAAAATTGTTGGGATACAGCAAAAGCAGTCCTGAGAGGGAAATACATCACAATACAAGCATCCCTCAAAAAACTGATAAAAACTAAAATACAAAAGCTAACCTTACACCTAAAGAAACAGGAGAAAGAACAGCAAATAAAATCTACACCCAGTAGAAGAAGAGAATTAATAAAGTTTTGAGCAGAACTCAATGAAATCGAGACCAGAAGAACTGTGGAACAGACCAACAAAACCAGGAGTTGGTTCTTAGAAAGAATTAATAAGATAGATAAACCATTAGCCAGCCTTATTAAAAAGAAAAGAGAAAAGACTCAAATTAATAAAATCATGAATGAAAAAGGAGAGATCACCACCAAGACCAAGGAAATACAAACGATTTTAAAAACATATTATGAACAGCTATGCGCCAATAAATTAGGCAATCTTAGAAGAAATGGTCGCATTTCTGGAAAACCACAAACTACCAAAACTGGAACAGGAAGAAATAGAAAACCTGAACAGGCCAATAACCAGGGAGGAAATTGAAGCAGTCCTCAAAAACCTAAGACACAAAAGTCTGGGGCCAGATAGCTTCCCAAGGGAATTCTATCAAACGTTTAAAGAAGAAACAATACCTATTCTACTAAAGCTATTCTGTAAGAAAGAAAGGGATGGAATACTTCCAAACTCACTCTATGAGGCCAGCATCACCTTAATTCCAAAACCAGACAAAGACCCCTCCAAAAAGGAGAATTATAGACCAATATCCCTGATAAACACAGATGCAAAAATTCTCAACAAGATACTAGCCAATAAGATCCAATAGTACATTAAGAAGATTATTCACCATGACCAAGTGGGATTTATCCCCGGGATGCAAGGCTGGTTCAACACCCATAAAGCAATCAACGTGATAGATCATATCAACAAGAGACAAACAAGAACCATATGATCCTCTCAATAGATGCAGAGAAAGCATCTGACAAAATTCAGCATCCATTCCTGATCAAAACTCTTCAGAGTGTAGGGATAGAGGGAAAATTCCTCAGCATCTTAAAAGCCATCTATGAAAAGCCCACAGCAAATATTCTCAATGGGGAAAACACTGGGAGCCTTTCTCCTAAGATCAGGAACACGACAGGGATGTCCATTGTCACCACTGCTATTCAACATAGTACTAGAAGTCCTAGCCTCAGCAATCAGGCATCAAAAAAGGGGAAAAAAAGCATTCAAATTGTCAAAGAAGAAGTCAAACTCTCCCTCTTTGCAGATAACATGATACTGTACATAGAAAACCCAAAAGACTACACCCCAAGATTGCTAGAACTCATACAGCAATTCGGCAGTGTGGCAGGATACAAAATCAATGCCCAGAAGTCAGTGGCATTTCTATACACTAACAATGAGACTGAAGAAAGAGAAATTAAGGAGTCAATCCCATTTACAATTGCACTCAAAAGCATTAGGTACCTAGGAATAAACCTAACCAAAGAGGTAAAGGATCTATGCCTTAAAAACCACAGAACACTTCTGAAAGAAATTAAGGAAGACACAAAGAGATGGAAAAATAGTCCATGCTCATGGATTGGAAGAATTAACATTGTGAAAATGTCAATGTTACCCAGGGCAATTTACATATTTAATGCAATCCCTATCAAAATACCATGGACTTTCTTCAGAGAGTTGTAACAAATAATCTTAAGGTTTGTGTGGAATCAGAAAAGACCCTGAATGGCCAGGGGAATATTTAAAAAGAAAACCATAGCTGGGGGCGTCACAATGCCAGATTTCAGGCTGTACTACAAAGCTGTGATCATCAAGACAGTGTGGTACTGGCACAAAAACAGACACCTAGATCAATGGAACATAATAGAGAATCCAGAAATGGGCCCTCAACTCTATGTCAATATTCGACAAAGCAGGAAAGACTATCCACTGGAAAAAGGACAGTCTCTTCAATAAATGGTGCTGGGAAAATTGGGCAGCCACGTGCAGAAGAATGAAACTAGACCACTCTCTTGCACCATACACAAAGACAAACTCAAAATGGATGAAAGATCTAAATGTGAGACAAGATTCCATCAAAATCCTAGAGGAGAACACAGCCAACACCCTTTTTGAACTTGGCCACAGCAACTTCTTGGAAGATACATCTATGAAGGCAGGAGAATCAAAAGCAAAAATGAATTATTGGGACTTCATCAAGATAAAAAGCTTCTCACAGCAAAAGGAACAGTCAAAAAAACTACAAGACAACCTACAGAATGGGAGAAGATATTTGCAAATGACGTATCAGATAAAGGGCTAGTTTCCAAGATCTATAAGGAACTTATTAAACTCAACACCAAAGAAACAAACAATCCAATCATGAAATGGGCAAAAGACATGAAGAGAAATCTCACAGAGGAAGACATGGACATGGCCAACATGCACATGTGAAAATGCTCCGCATCACTGGCCATCAGGGAAATACAAATCAAAACCACAATGAGATACCACCTCACACCAGTGAGAATGGGGAATATTAACAAGGCAGGAAACCACAAATGTTGGAGAGGATGCGGAGAAAAGGGAACCCTCTTACACTGTTGGTGGGAATGTGAGCTGGTACAGCCACTCTGGAAAACTGTGTGGAGGTTCCTCAAAGAGTTTAAAATAGACCTGCCCTACGACCCAGCAATTGCACTTCTGGGGATTTACCCCAAAGATACAGATGCAGTGAAATGCCGGGACACCTGCACCCCAATGTTTATAGCAGCAATGTCCTCGATAGCCAAACTGGAAGGAGGGAGCTTCGGTGTCCATTGAAAAATGAATGGATAAAGAAGCTGTGGTCTATGTATACAGTGGAGTATTACTCAGCCATCAGAAATGACAAATACCCACCATTTGCTTCAATGTGGATGGAACTGGAGGGTATTATGCTGAGTGAAGTAAGTCAATCGGAGAAGGACAAACATTATATGGTCTCATTCATTTGGGGAATATAAAAAATAGTGAAAGGGAATAAAGGGGAAAGGAGAAAAAATGAGTGGGAAATATCGGTGAGGGAGACAGGACATAAGAGACACCTAACTCTGGGAAACAAACAAGGGGTAATGGAAGGGGAGGTGGGCAGGGGGTTGAGATGACTGGGTGATGGGCACTGAGCGGGGCACTTGATGGGATGAGCACTGGATGATATGCTAGATGTTGGCAAATTGAACTCCAATAAAAAAAACCAACTAGAATACATGAAAGAAATTTATCTTTCTCATCACTGAGAAAAGTAGGTGTGTGCCTATAACCCCCATGAGAATGGATGCCTTCTTTTTGTCCTGGTTATAACACAAATTTTAACATTCTTCTTTCTGTCTTTATTAGTCCTTTCCTCCACTGAGATGTTTATTCCATGAAGGCAGCTGGTCTGCTTCTTATGAGAACTTGTGTACTCATTACATATCTTACATTTCTATTTGATGAAAGAATAAATGAATGATCATGCCTCAGAGTCAGTGACATTTAAAATCTGTTCAGATGATCACATGTGTAACTGGGTTATTTTAATCTTTTCAATGGAAAAGTAATTTCAATAACAAGGAAAAGAAAACTGGGTTTCAAGTATACAATTGGGACAAAATAAACTTCGTTTCTGCCACAACAAAAACAGACAATGTAAGGCAAAAGAGCTTGTATCTATCTGTAAATGGAAATATAAAGTCCTAGGGGAGAAAGACTTCTGATCCAGAAACAGCTTATTAGACCACTGTGAGCTTTCCGAATGTGTTTTAAGAGCGATGATGATGGAGACAGAGGAAATGGGCCATTATATTTATTATTCCTATTTTGAAACATAGAGTCTAAACTTCTCTAATAGTGACTTTTGTTTCTTTTTATGAAACAAGCCCTAGAGCATAACAGTGAAATCATTGCTTCTAAATAAGTCTAAAGGCATTTTCAAAACTACCTGGTTAGAAGGCTAAGCCACACATCCTCAGAAGCACTCCATCTTGAGATTTGTTTCATCAATGACTCTTGGATTTCTAATAAAATTCCTGCAGTGTCTTTCAATTTCAAGTAATTATTGGGAGTCAGTTTGGAGCATTATTTAAGAATGCAGTCTTGGTGCTGGACAACCCAATCAGAAGCTGTGTGACTTGGGGCAAGTTACCATCATCAGGTTCTATTTTAAAGTGTGAATTAATAACCATGGCACCAACGTGAGGATTAAATGTTGGAAATTCGTAGGTACAACTGGAACAGTCTACATAACAAGGTTGCTGTTTCTTCACTGCTCTTATGATATTACCATGATTATTATCTGATTCTCTAGGAAGCCACCACTCACCTTGAGAGCTGCCTAGATGATCAAGGAGCACATGTGCTGAGTGACATCCATGGCCTTTCTTTTGCATTTATTTTCAGTTTCTCTTGTCATTTCTGGTTCCCTCTCTTTAACCCCAGGAAGTTCCCAGACGGGCACCTGCTCACTGACCTTGCCTGTTCCACCAGGAAGGATCATGGCAGCAGGACACACAGTGAGGGAATTCAGTAAGTCCTTTCCACCCAACATGTATTTCAAGAAGGAAGAGCTAAGAAAAGCAGGGCTATTACAGTGAAAATCAAAGTTTTCAATAGTGGGTAGATAGATGGCAATGTAATCCAACCTGATTTTATCTAGGTTAAAGATCATTTTGTAGAATCCTGCATTAATCATAATACTAGTTTACATAGTTGCACCAGGCATGGTCTAATTATTGCATCTATTAATTTATTTGTTCTCTTCACAAACTTACAAGGCAGTTGCTATCATTATGCCTATTTTATGGATAAGCAAACTGAGGTTCAGTGTAAGCTCCTTGCACCAGAACACTCTGATTTTAAGTGGCAGAGCTGTGGAACCATAGTGCATGCCTGTGGTCAATGCACTGCAACTCAAGCCATGCATTCACACACATGTGCATTACACATGTTAACCCAGGAGACTCATCTGCTTGAGGGACCTCAGATGTATCATGACACTTACTGAACTCTTGTGCTACCTTCCTTTTCTTCTGAAAGTAGGAAATCTTAGGCAGTGGCTTTCCTATATACCCTATGGTTTATTCTGAATAGTGTCCATTGTTTGATATATCCTGACACCTTCATGACTAGTAGTTTAACCTATTTCCCAGTTTAAACATTAATAGTCTGAAGTATTTCTCAGCGTATCATGCTTAGGGCAGGCTGCGTCTAGACCTTTTCTCTGACAAGGAAAGCAGGCCTGAGGATGCAGTAGGAACTGAAATATGGAAGTATCTGGGTTGTAGAAATGCATCACGGAATATCCATGGAGTGCTGCTGGGCCTTCTGTCACCTTGCCCCATAACTTCAGCTGTGGCTGTTGAAAAGGCATCAAATCTTGCAAATCTCAGGTCACCCTGGCATGATTTTTTAGGTTATAAAGAACAAGGGGACTCCCCCTGTCTGTGGCCTCCAGGTTCTACCTTGCATCAAGTAAGAATTCATGAGGGGAGAAAGTGAGACAGGATGCTCACACACAGCCGCATGTGTCCAGGTTTGCACCATGTGGTAACCAGTCTGATAATCACTAAGTGCAAGTAACCAGAGCCACGTTAGAAGTTTTTACTGTTCTTGAAATCAGAGGCAGTTTGATGGTCATTTCTACTTATTTCTGCTCTTAATAGAATATAATTAAGTGTTCTGAAACCAAAAACACACGATTATACATTATTGGTGATCTCTTTAAAATATTACTCTACATTTGTTTTCATCTTCAAGTGAAACAGATTGCAAATTCCTAGAATGCTTTTTATATATTAAGGTACAATAAGGGGCTTTATCATTGTGAAATGAACATCAGAGTGATTGGGTCACCAAAGGTTTCTACATTATTCCACATTAAACATGAAATGATCAGTAAAAGTAAGACTAAGGTGACTATGAGTGCATTTATCAGAGAGAAGAAGCCCGGCTACTCCAGCAAGTTAATTATTTCTCTGAAGAGTCGTTACATTTTGGGGAAAAAAAATGGGTAAGTCCAAGCACGTAACTGTATGAATTCTTTTTTGAAACTTATTTTTTGTGGCTGATGACTAAAGCCTATGGCCCTTCCTTGTTCCTCACAAAACTGTTTCAATTGCTTGATTGCACACTTAGCAAATTCCTAAAGAAAAAAGTCACCGAAGGTCCCCTCTCTATAGCAATCGCCATCTCCACAGGCGTCGGTCCAAGGCTGCTCAGAAACATTCATTGCTGATTTTCTGGGTCCATTTCTTTCACTAAACCATTAGCTAGTGTGTGGCAGGGAAACAGACTCGGCAGACTCCTGGTTTTGAATAATCACAAGTCCAGAGCAGAGAAATGATCTGTCAATAGAGTGACTCCCAGCAGATGGCAGTTCTGCTGTGCAGACCTGCCCATTGGATGCCACTGGCACTTGTCACCAGGTATTATGGTCGGCATTGATGGAATTATCAACTTTCTGATCCTCTTCCTGAAGACCCAGTATGTGACCTGCACTCTGCAAAATTTGGCTTCAACCTGCTGCATATGTCACAGAGCTGGACATTCCTACCAGAACTGGGATTTGGGAAGTTTTATGCATGGAAATGATATGGGAGCTTGTTGGCTTGTTGAATGTGCTGCTAACACCACAACACTCGACAAAGTTCTGGTGTGCACTGTCAGTATAATAACATTGTCGAGAGAAGAAATAGATTAGTTTGGCAGACTTCAGTTTTAGAAAACTAGAGAGAATGGCAGTGTGATAAAACGTTGTGCTGGAAAAGACCATTATAATTAATGACAAGAGAAGTAATTTCTAAAGGACTAGAAGGGGAAGAAACTGCTTATTTTACAGGGACAGGGGAGTCCAGTCCTAGAAGAGGATTTTCATTTTGGTATTTGGTTTCCAAACCCTGTGAACCTGTCGAAAATATGGGTTCCAAGAAATAAAGACAGAAAAAAAAAACAAAACCCCAAAAACTGGGCTCTGAAAATGAGGGCTAACACTTTTGTAAATCTGCCAAGATTCTCAATACAACTGCCAAAGTTTTGATGTTCAGAAAAACACAGAGGAACTGCTAACATGCATGCCGCATAAATGACCATTCAGCGAATGAATGCTGTAGCTTATATGTGCCTGCTTTCCCTGGCTGACTAATATATCAAGCATGGTACTTGTTTTGTGCTCTGAAAAACTTTCCCCATTACCATAGTAACCTCTACATGTTGGCGGAAGCTGATGTCATTCAAGGTATTATTCATTCTTAGTGAATTGATACTCAGCGTGCTAATAAGTCTCAGGAAGATAAAAAGCTCTGAGTATACATACTGGTTAAACATTACTTAACCCTTTTACCTCACACAGTCCTCAAATGCCCGCTGAGGGGATTACTGAGGGAAATTAAAATGTGGCCTGGACTTGGGATGATTTTATAGCAAGGGTCACTGTCAAATAACAGCTTACTCTGCTCAGTGGGTTATATTATTGTGTTAGTCTGCTCAGGTTGCCACCAGTAAATGCCACACATAGGGTGGTTTAAACACTAGAAATCTATTTTTGCACAGTCCTGGTGCTGGAAATTTTTATTTCTGGGATACCCTTAACAGTTAGCTGCCTTCTGGCTGTGTTCTTACGTGATGAGGAGAGAGGTTCTTGTGTCTCTACCTCTTCTTATAAGGACACCAGTCCTATTGGATTAGATTCCCACCCTTATAACATCATTTATCCTTAATTATCTCCCTGAAAGCCCTATTTCCAAATACCATCACATTGGGTATTAGGGCTAGAATATATGAATTGGGGGGTGGGGAGGACACAACTTAGTCCCTAGCAATCATCCTACCTCTCTTGTATTCAAGAACAAAAACCTAGTTAGTACATTTTTAGTGTACTAATTTTATTTGAATAGGAAGCCAAGACCGAGTTAATGGATAATAAAGACCAAGATAATCTTGACCTGAACCTGAGCACCAGCCTGGTATCGCTGTAAACCTACCCCTGCGTCTGTATGTTGTAATTGTATGTATACATAAGCGTACATTAAAAATACTAAAAGTTCATTGGCATTTAAGTATAAGAACAAAAGGAAAGAATTGTGACGTTATATTTTTTTACCGATTAATATAAATTCAAACATTCTCCTGCATGTCTCAACTTAGTTTAGTTTTTTTTTTTTTTTAAGGTTTTATTTACTTATTCATGAGAGGCACAGGGAGAGATAGAGGCAGAGACACAGGCAGAGGGAGAAGCAGGCTCCATGCAGGGAGCCCGACGTAAGCCTGGATCCCGGGTCTCCAGGATCAGGCCCTGGGCTGCAGGCGGCGCTAAACCGCTGAGCCACCAGGCTGCCCTTAGTTTAGTTTTATATTTGGATTTGTCTTCTGTTGGAAATATTTATTGTAGTGTTGACAGGAACTCTAGGAGTCAAAAGCTGGATTAACTTTCCACTGAGAATGTGCATAGAACCAATCACCAGGGCCTCCTGGGTGGCTCAGTGGCTGAGCGTCTGCCTTGGTCTCAGGGCATGATTCCAGGGTCCTGGATCGAGTCTCACATTGGGCTCCTTGCAAGAAGCCTGCTTCTCCTTCTGCCTATATCTCTACCTCTCTCTCTCTGTGCCTCTCATGAATAAATAAATAAAATCTTAAAAAAAAAAAAAAAAGACCCATCACCAGTATATTCCAGGTAATGAAGACCCGATTTAAAGTATGCTGTGGGCAGAGCACAGAAAAACTGGTAATACACAATAGTAGTGACTTCCACTTCACTGAGTCATTCAGTAAGTGTGTATACATTTGGTAGGTAGGCAATAACCTTCTAGAAAGCCTTAATTTCAGGAACAGCAAGCAATGCCTAGGTCTGAAACAGAGAAGAAGCATTAGTAACTGCTATGGTCTGAGTGTGTGTGTGTCCCCCCCACCCCCCACCAAGTTCACCAGTTGAAAACCAATTGACCAACCTGATGGTATTAGGAGGTGGGGTCTTTGAGAGATGATTATGTGAGGGCAGAGCTTTCAGGGATGAGATTAATGTCCTTAGAAAAGGAATCCCACAGAGCTATGTGAGGACACAGTGAGAAGTGTGGCCTCCTTACCCTTATCCTTGCATCCTGATCTCTGACTTCCAGCCTCAGGAAATATGAGAAATACATTTCTATCGTCTGCAAGCTCCTCAGCCTGTGGTGTTTTGTTCTAGCAGCAGGAACTAAGATTGGAACTAATGAGGCCAGAGAGGCTAAAGGAGCCATGTCTCTAGGGCCTATGCTCAAATCAGAGGTTGACTTGGACTCTACCAGAGGCCAAAAAAGGAAGAGGTTTGTGTTGAGGGATGTGGCATGCCAAAATTTCATTTGGGAAAAATAACTCTGATGAGATGTTAAAGGTCCCTGGCTTTCCCTTGTCCATTCTTCATGACTGGGCCCTTCCTGCCATTTAGATCTTATCTTAGATACCATCTCCTTAGAGAGGCTTTCCCTCTCCATACAATCTAAATTCTTTGAATAGAACTTGTCTCCAACTGATATTTGACTCATGGGTTGTTAGTTTCTTTGTTTTGTTTGTTTATTTGGTTGGTTGTCTGTCTCTCCCATCTAAAACAAAAGCTTGACAAGAGATGACCCATGTCTGCATGACCATTGTTGGAAAGGAGGTGGTCACATAGGGGTGGTCAATAAGTACCTATTGAATGAAGGAATGAATAAATCTGGGCAGGGCTGGTGACAGGAAAGCCAGTAAAAACCTTATGGCAGTAATGTAAGCAAAGAGTAAGAAAACCCTAATTAAGTTAGTAGTATGGAGGATGATTTGGAATATAGATATTTGAGAAACATTTAAGATGCAGACTCAACTGTATTTATTGCCTAATTGAATATAAACAATGGCTATGAATACTGACACAGAGATCGTGCCCTAATGGGCATAAAGGACCACTTGGGGTCAATGGGACAGGAATGGCAGAAGTTGATGATATGATTTCTGATTGGGGCAATCTGCTTTTTTAGAGGGATAGTATTTAAGTGAGAATGACTTATCAGAGTTGAATATACTGATCTGACTTTAGAAGAAGTGCGATAACACAAGGAATAGATTCAACAGAAGACTAGGAGTGAAATCTGCCAACTTTGGCATGAAAGGATGAACAGGAAGAGAGGAGTCCATAAATAGGAGAGCGGGCAGGGAAATAGAAGGGAAACAAAGTGTGGGATGATTATCAAGGCCCAGAAAGAAGAGACTTCCAGAAAAGTGGAAAGGATTACCATCATAGGGGCAATAGGGAGTCACATAAAATAAATGGAAAAGTGCCTCTGGGATTTGACAATATACAGTTTATTGCTGATTATGGAAACTATGGTTTTAATGAAGTGGTGGAGACAAGCACCGTATTTTGATGGCTTGAGGAGTGAAGAGAAAATGAGTCAGGAGATCCACAGAATTAAGTTATAAAGAGTGAAAATGGCAGAGTGATAACTCAGTAGTGATGGCCAGTGACTGGAGCACAATTTCCTGGGACATATTTGAGTGTATTTATAACCAATAGAGAAAAGAAGTAAAAGCAGGAGACAGACTGTCATGAAGTTAGTTCCCAAAGAAGAGAGGAAGTCTTAGTGGAGAAGCAGGTACTAGTCTTGGAAGGACCCTGGAGGAAACACAGGAGCACACATGAGAGGCATGTGTGCGACTTCATCCCCTGGACTTCTGCTTCATTGCAGATGGGCCAAAATTAGTTGTAGAGGCTCAAATTCTGGTTTGGTTAAGAAAGAGTGACAGAGATGGGATCTATCTACTTACATGAAGCAACTAGAAAATGGGACAGAATATATGAAACAATAGTTGTCAAGAAATGGAGCATCAGACAATGAAGGAGAGCAATTCCTAAGAGATGAGAAGAAGGAGAGCCCCAGGGGTGCTGTGGTGCAGGGGATGATGAGGCATGAGGTGGAACCTGGTGGACTCCTTGACTTGACAAGATGGAGTAGAGAGTCAGGGTTGACAAGAAGGGCTAGGTTCCTATGGGAGACTTCTAGAGAAGACAACGCATGAAAAGATCTCCAAACATGCAGAGGGTCCCCACTTGTGTCCTGAAGAGCACCGAAGGGCCACATTGTCACTGAGAGGGAATTATCAGGTGGGAGAAAGCACCAACTACAGGAATTAGAATGAACACTTCTCGAAGTTTATGTGTCTGTGTCTACAGGTCAGAGTGGAAAGCCTCACTCTAGCCATCCTGCGTTGGGTAGAATACTCAGAAGATTTGGGTCTCTCTCTACTTTCTCTCTCAAATAAATAAATAAGATCTTTTTTAAAAAATTATCAGGCTTGCAAAGAAGCAGGGAAATTCTATCCATAATGAGGAGAAAAGTCAATCACTTGAAACCAGAACTGACAGGGATGTCAAAATCAGAAAGCAGGGCCACTAAACAGGTATTCTAGCTGCATTCCATGCATTCTAGAGCTTCAGGGAAGACAGGTGGGTGAAGTAGAGACAGGGACTATATTAAACCATCTGAATTTAACTCCCAGGAATAAAACTGACAGTGTCTGATGTAGAAAATATATTGGGTGGCTTTATTAACAAATTAAAAAACACAGAAGAAGAGATCATTGAACTTGTAGACATAACAATGGAAATAACTCAAAACAAAATGTGGGGATAGAATCTAGAAGGCCCCAGATACTGTGGGCATCAGTGAACTGTGAGGAGTCCTAACACAGCCTGATAATATGCAAGTTACTAGGATCGTCACAAGGAGTATCCTCCTGTAACTCCTACTCAGTATCTTCTTGGAGGTTCCAGCCAGTTCAATAAGGCAAAAAAGAGAAACGTACAGTATCCAGGCTCAAAAGAAGTAAAACTGTGTAATCTGCAGATGAGATGTTCATCTACACAAAATCATATAGGAGTACCCAATAAACATTTACATATTTGTGGATCGCCATAATCAATTATACTGCAATAAGGCCGTTAAACGTGTCAATTGTTGGAATATTTTCCCCTCCAATAAGGCTTAGGTTTTGATCTTTACTTCTATTCCTTCGAAAAAAATGACTAAGAGAATAGGTCTTTCTGGTGTTTCCAGGGACCAGCGAGGCAGTTCTAGCACTGTAGTGAATGTTACTGAAGTTTTAGGCAAGAAGGAGAGGAGTCATTCATTTTCAAGGCCAGGAGTTGCTTCAGGAAAGTGGAATAAATGGGAACGAATGTCTGTGGGTTATTAACACATTTGCTCTTTTGAAAAATAACTGACTCACAACAATGAGTACTAGACACAGAGGGTACAGAAATGAACAAGAGACCACGTTTCCACTTCTAGGGAGTTCACTTCCTGTTTTAGGGGACAGAAATCCAGCAAGCAAGTGAGGAAACACATCTTAAGAAAATAAAGCAAAGAAGAGAAGACAAGTTTGAGTATGGGGGACAGGAAGTCCTCTCTAGCGAGGTGGCATTTGGGAAGAGACCCATAGAAGTGAACAGATGCACCACTTGCCTGCACCTACAGTGGGAGATGGAAGAGCACCAGGGACTGTGAGCCCAGAGAAGGCAGGGAAGGAGTGGGAGGTGATGACAAGCACAAAGGCCATTAAGACTTTGAAATGGATGGGAAGCCCTGAAAGGGTTTTGGTAAAGGGGAAATGAGACCCCATTTGGATTTTAGAAGGATTGCTCTAGCTACTATGTGCACATGGACTGTAATGTAGGTAAGAGTCACACAGATTGTGATCTAGAGGCCATTCAACAACCCACATCATGGACAACAACGGCTTGGACCAGGTGATGATACAACAGGGTGTGATGAGAAGCTGGGAGACTCTGCCAGGGATCTGAAGGGGAAGCCAACAGAATTTGCCCCTGGACTACATGTGCAAGATAGAGAAGGCTCCAGGCTGACTCCAAGGGGTTTGGCCCAAGCACATGGAAAAACAGCATTGCTCTGTCCTTTGAGGGGTAAGAGTGGAGGGTGCTATGGAACAGCCTTGAACAAATGGGTAATGAGGAGTAGTTCTGTGACACAACCAAACAAAATTGTTTTCATCTTTATGGGGGAAAATATTAGTCTGATTAAACCCAATATCTGATTACTAAGGTCCTTGCTCCACAGTGGTAGAAAACAGGCCACATTGAACAGACCAAAGTCTTGAAGGAACAGCACTCTACATATGACCAATTCAGTCTTTGAATTACCATTCACAGAAAAAAAAAAAATAACAACAACTCCCAAAAATGCGATTTTGAGACCAAACATGAGCATGTATTCATTCTGTAAATTAAATCCTCTAGGTTTGGGGTTTACTGGCCATGTTAAGAATTCGTTTTAAAGGGAGAATGGGATTCTGGTTGCATGCCTGAGATCCCTAAACCCTCTTGCTTAGTTTTCTCACCTTCCCTCCTAAGAGCTGTGAGTCACTTAGACAAGGATCCCTCGTTCAGGCTCTGCTTCTTGGGAGCTTGACCTGAGACATGTAAACACACAGACAGCCTTACCAGGGATTTAGAGATCTGATCACCTAAGAAAGCAAGGACTGCTTTTCATGGTATGACATAGAGATGAACAAGGAAGATAAAAATCACTTGAGCCCCACCATCCACAGACAGGTGCTCCAAGCATGTTTTACGCATCCTATGTCTTTTGCATGTGTAGTAGTTGGCATAGGATTAATCGACAACACCAGCTAGGCTATTTATTCCACACTTGCTTCTTCACTAAACAAGAAAGCTTAGACCCCCTCATCTGCCGTCAACTTTCCTCTAAGGCTTCATTTATAAGGGCTGCATAGAATTCTATGATTTGGGAGATTGAAATAGCAATTGGGGTCACCCGACTTTCTCAGCTGTAGATAAGATTGGCTCAAAATCCCCAAATAATAGACAGTAGAAAGTCCACTGCCCTCAGCAGGATTTCTGTAAATTACTAGGGGTGTTATTTTCTTACCATCAATCCTGACTCTATGTTCAGGCTTCTATTCCATTATTTCTATCTTACCGTCTTCTCACTGTCTCATACAAGTTCTCCTTGTCTGCACTACATTGACCTATATATGAATTCTAGATATTTTCCTTAATAGAAATATCACAGAAGGCATTTGTTTGCACAACTGAAGATTTGGGGAGACGAGGGGCTCCTTTTGCTGCATGCAGACCTCCTAATGCTAACATTAGACATCACTGTTTCTAAGACATTTCTCGGTGGAGGAAATTTCAACTGATCCTTTATTTCTCAGCATTGATTGCTCTTCCTTCCACTCTCTTCCATTTCTTCTCCTTTTCTCCCCAGAGCAAAATGGAGATTTTTTTTTTCTTTTATTTCCAGACACATTTTCAACATTTGGCCGTGCCCTGCCCCCCTAGCTGGGCTGGGCCCCTTTCCTTGAACATTCTCAGACTTAAAAGAGAATCCTTCCTATTTTCCCTCTTATTAGGTGAGGGGGTTGATTTTTTCATGTACATAATTGCTATAATGTCGAATATTTAAAATGCTTCCACATTTTTGCCAATACAAGTAACTCTATGATAAATATGTTTGTGGCTAACTCTGCATCTACATTTCATATCTTCTTATTCTAGACACCTGGGATAAGAATTTCTATATAAAATGTGTGAATGCTGTCATATTTGTTGGAAACCTGCTTTGTAGAAAAGCTATACCACATTGTACCACCACTGGTATTGTAGGTAAAGACCCCTGTCTTCTCTGGATGTTCTCATCCTATTTAATTTTTACCTCTCTAGTAGAGCATAATCTCACTTTTTAATTGGTGTTTCTTTAGTTGCTACTATGCTTGAATATTTTTTCCCATATTTGGTGGAAATATGAGCTTCTTTTCTGAACTGCCATTCAATCTCCTGGGAGCTCTACTGTTGAGTTTAATTATTTTCTTATTAATTTTTAAGAGTTCTTTGCATATTTAGGCCACTAGCAAGCTCTTTGTCAACTATTTTATTTTTCAGCCTGGTACATGTCCTGTGGTTTTCAAGCCTGCAGATGTGGAACGATTTTAGGTGGTACTGTGAGGAGTCATCTTTTCCTTCATGCTTTCTGACTGTGGTGTGATCTGCGGTCTCTGAGGTTGCCGATGATCCCTGCTCCCCACCCCCCATGTAGAGCCTTCCTTTTGAGTGTGGGTTCAACATACTGACTTGCCTCTGATAAACAGAGCACCCAAGAGTGATGCAATGTCATCTCTGACATTCCATGACAAAACAACTACAACTGTGGCTTCTCTCCTGAGCTCAATCTCTCTCCCTCTCCCTCTCTCAGGGGAACCCAGGAAAAAGCTCTGGGGAGAGGTCCACATGAATGAATTGGAAGTGATCCTCTCCAAAAGATCCTGGAGATGCTCAGAAGTGTGCCTGACACGCTGATGGCAGCCTCTAAAATGAACTTGAGTCAAAACCACCAGACTAAGCCGCTCCAGCCCCCCACCACAGAAACTGAGACAATCCATGTTTATTGTTTCAAGCTGCTAAATTTTGGGAGGAAATTTTACCTATCAATAGATAACTAAAATAATGGTTACCTTGCAAATCTGTAAGCTCAACATTTTTTGAAACCCACTTATCTTCATCCTAGTTCTCTTATACCACAGAGCACATGAGCATTATTCACACCAGCCATTCTTATTGGTGTAATAATCCACAGGCATCATTCACACCTGCCTATTCTGCTCCTTCCTGAAGAAACCACAAAACACGCTCTTGCCCGTGTTTTCCCCTCACTCCCTCTGCCTTCTAATGGACCCCAGTGCTTTCCCATGGGGTCCTATGTGCATGGCATGGCATGCTCCCTCCTCCTGGGGTCTGTGAATATAATAAGCTATCTTTTCAATGAGGCCTCTCTTGATCTATTGGCCAAACAATGCCTGAATAATAACAACACTTGTATTTCACTTTATTTTTATTTTTTTAAAAAAGATTTTATTTATTTATTCATAAGAGACACACAGAGGGAGGCAGAGATACAGGCAGAGGGAGAAGCAGGTTCCCTGCAGAGGAGCCTGATGCGGGACCAGATCCCAGGACCCCGAGATCACGACCTGAGCTGAAGGCAGACGCACAACTGCTGAGCCACCCAGGTGCCCCAACAATACCTATATTTTAAAACATACTTATATGTGTGTAACTGTGTATGTATATAGTTACTCTATTACATATATGTGCCCATACACACATGTGTATATATGTATACATGTATGCATATATATATGTATATGCAGTCACATACATACAATACATATATAAAATATATATAGTTGCCCTTGCTTTTAATATAATTACTATATTAAGGTTATTTTGGACAAGGAATTATACTATCTTTTTTTGTATCCCAATGCCTGTTATGCTAACTAACTGGGTGAACTGAGAAAAAGAAGACAGTTTTGTAGTATGCAGTAAAACTTCCTAAATCTTCTTTGGTGACGACAGACCTCGTTTGCAAGCTGCATTTCTATAATTACATTACTTACGGACATCACGAGACACCCACCAGATTCATCGTGTGGGTGTCGGAGAAGAGCCTTGCCGCTCTGGACTGGGATGTCACCTTGCTATTCCGTATATCACTGCAGGTTTTTTCATGGGAATTTATAGTGTTTCTCTTATGGGCAGTAGCCAGTCACACCTTTTGAGCTTACCATGAAATGATACTGCAAGCATCATTACCATCATTCAACATTTATGGGCCATGCAGTGTGAGGATGGGACCCTGAGGTACAGCACTCGGCTGAGATCAATCAACCCAATGCAATATATCCTTCTGACCGTGATGAAGACAATCTTCTAAGAAAATCAGATAGGCGGTAAAACTTAATAGAGGAGATTAAAAAGCAAAAGCACTAAAAAAAAATAACCCTGATATACTGCATTTCCCTCCCAAGAAAAAATAAATACCTAACAATGTATTTTCGACCACATCGCTAATCATATGGGAAACTCTCCTCTTTGTAGAGCTTTAATAGAGACAAAGGAGGCAAAACCAAAAAACTCCTTATCATTATGGAGCAGGGAGGAAGTGACAGGGTTGAGTAAAGCTAGAGGAAGGGTCAGAGAAAGCAGAGGCCTGGGTTGAAACAATCTTGGCTCAGAAGATGAAATGGATGGACTCAGAACAGGTTGAAAGGGTCTCAGAATCCTAGAGAGGAGCATCACCAGAAAGCCACACCTGCCTCAGGGGGCTTAGGCAGGGCTGTCTCCAAAGAGGCTGAGCAGGAGCTCGTGTAGGGAGGCACTGGGTGGTCCCTGCCAGCCTGGCTCAGCCCCACCGCACTGCCTCCTGCACCTGCTGACCCACAGCTGACAGCCGAAGGTCCCAGCACTCTCTGTGGCAGTGGCAACAGGCTATAGAGAGCTTTGGAATCAGAAAACCGGACCTTTATAACTGCCTCACCAGCCAGCTGAATGGTTTTGAGCTCCCCTGGACCTTCTTGAAAGATTCATTTTATTAGAAAAATAAAATCAATGATAGGAATTCAAAGCTTACACCTGAAAGAAGGTGGCTGTGAAATTCTCAAAGGAGATACTCTAACCTAAAATTTATGAATGGGAAAGAGCTCCAGAGAGCCATGGAGCATGCTGAAAACGTCACAATGTCAGCCAGGCCCCGCTGTGTCTCCCGAATAGGAATCTTCGGGTTTTACCAAGACTTCCAGATGATTCACATGCACACTGGGAATTGAGAAACAGTCTTTTAAATCACCTCAGTAGACAGGAGACACTCACCTTACTTCCCAGGCTCCAGAACTCCTGGAGCTCCTGTGCTTATGAAACTCTTCTCAATGCATTGAGATACATTTACCTCTGGCCAATATTCAGGAGAAAAACTTCTTCATGTAAACAAAAAATATAAGTGGTAAAGTTAGAATAGAAGTATACCTCTGTGCCTCCAGTTCAGGAGGGGTAAATGTAAAGAGCATACACTGTGGAATCGTGGGATGGGAGTCGGAGTCCTGAATCTTTCCATCATCCAATCAGGCCACTGGTTCAAGGGCTGCAAGTCCAGGGAACTCACACATCAAATGGGATGGATAATAATCCTAGTTTTCTAAGAAGGATGACATTAAAAGATCTGTCATATATAAAAGTGATTTGTAAGCTATCTAGCCATGGGCACACATTGTTAGTTTTGTTTTTCCTATCTTGAAATGCTCAACATTTTCTATACCTGTGTATTGTTACAGGTAAAATTAGCTACTATCATTCTTGAAACACTGCCTCCTAGATGACTAAGTTATGTATGTCTCTAAATAAAATGCCCATGGAAGATTTTTTCCTAGACCAAAATGACAAGAAAGGAAAGAGTGCCTTCTCCACAGCAAATAGTACACATTTATCTTCTGAAAAGTGCAAATGTTGAAATAGATTATATTTACATTTATTTTTATTGCTTAGATTGAATCAACTGTGAGGTCCATTTCTAGCCACTCATGCTCACAATATTCCTAATCTCTTATTTATGATAGATGCCATTCTGTATGACTTTATAACACACAGGGTTGTGCACCAATTATTTCTCTCATTTTATGGCTTTGCCTCTGTTTTGCTTTTGCCTTTAAGTCTATTCATCTCTTTCTATTTTATAATACTTCTGCTTATAAGCTTCCTTATGCCTTTTCAGAAAGAGAAGAATAAAAAAAACTATATAAATATATCAGATAAGCAAGTTATGTTCGAGATAAGTGTACATTATATATCTACATTACATCCACACACACACACACATATATATATATATACACTATAGAGATTTTTAAAGGCATTTTATGATGGAAGCCAACTGAGAATCTTGAGTCACATAATAATCATGTATCACAATTGTATTGGTATTGTTAATAACACAATATTTAATTGTTAAAAGTCAAGTTTTTGAATATTGCGCTTTCAGAGATCAATAGTGTTTTTCTTTTTATTGTTAGCAATTTTCTAATAAAATGGGAATAAAGAACAACCACAGGAAATTCTAGTGGCTAAAACAAACCCCTTGGGTCTCTAGAGATTTATTTGAAACGATGCCTCATTTTCTCTGGCAAATGTAGTCTACTACAAAGAAATTTCTAAAATGCCCAGAGGTAATGGCATGTACACAATAGATCTGAAACAAAGCAAAATGATTGATTACAGGGATTTCGACATGAGAACAAATGGGGTCTCAGCTGCAAACTGGCATCCGCAGTTCAGGTTTAAGCACAGTTAAGAGAGGCCTGACCTTGGTTCAGAATCCAGCCAGCCCCCAGGCAGGACATGGTTTTCCGAGAGTCATGTGGATGTGAAATGCTTTAAGAAGAACTTCTATCTGCCCTTGCCTCCTGATGATGAGTGAACAGAACTATAGAATCAGAAAAAGTGGCTTTAGGAGTTTCCAGTCTTTGCTTGGCTGCCTCCCATTCTTCAGTGGTATCTTTTTTTCCCCACTTTGTAAAAGTAAAAGTATCCCAGGACTTTGTAACAAATGGAAAAGACATCGTATCTTCATTCACACTGATTAGGAGGGAATTCTCTCTGGTATGTTAGCTCTGATTCTCTCAAACGTTTCTGTTGTTAAATGTGTTCTTTTTATTTTTGGAAGAATTTGTTGCTAAGAAATTTCAGCTAACATGAAAGTAAGAGTTTGTTTTTTTAGTAGGAGGATGATATTCTTCCTTAAGATAGTATCCTACTTACAAGCAGCCTGACACTGAACCAGCTTACTTTCTTTTTTTAATGATTTTATTTATTTATTCATGAGAGACACAGAGAGAGGCAGAGACTTAGGCAGGGGGAGAAGCAGGCTCCATGCAGAGAGCCAAGTGTGGGACTTGATCCCAGATCCCAGGATCCCAGGATTACACCATGAGCCAAAAGTTCAATCACTGAACCATCCAAGTGCCTGTGAACCTGCTTTATTACTTATTTTCATGGCTGCATAAGAAAGAGGAAGCAGAATCCAGAAGATGAGCAGATCGCTGAGACAGCTCTGTGGTGTCCCTTTACTTTCCCTTCTGTGGCACCTTTCCTAAAATGACCCCCCCAAGCTGCTCCTCTGATCCCCCCGAGAACCACTGCTTAGGATGGCCTCTCTTCTGCCTGGCACTTTTGCTTCCCTTTAGTGCTCCTGAGCAAGCATGCGGTCACTTGTGGAATTCCAATCCTACCATCTCCGTTTTGGCACTTTCTTGGATTTCTGACCCAACCAGAGAGGACAGAAAGAGTAATTTTAAGTGCCTGTCTGATATGTGTTTGCAGGATCTGGAAAAAGATTTGATAGACCCTCATGGATGAGCTTCTAAGGTTGTCTAAGGTTCTAAGATCATGGGGGAGGCAGATTAGGGACAGGAGAACTCAAGATATTTAAGAATAAATATTTAAAAATGCTTGCCTTTTAAATTCTAGAAAAGAAATAGTTTTTAAAAGATTTTATTTATTTATTTGACAGAGAGCAAAAGCACAAGCAGGGGGAACAGCAGAGGGAGAGACAGAAGCAGGCTCCTCGCTGAGCTGGTTGCCCCATGTGGGGCTTAATCCAAGGACTCTGGGATCATGACCTGAGCCAAAGGCAGATGCTCAACTGACTGAGCCACCCAGGCTCCCCAGAAGAGAAATTTTAAATATAAGATGGTAATGATCATAAACAATATATCTTCTTGAGCTCAGTATAAATGCTATAAGCCTTTTTTAAAAAATACTTTATTTATTTATCAGAGAGAGAGAGAGAGAGGGGCAGAGACATGAGCAGAGGAGAAGCAGGCCCCATTCAGGGAGCCCGACAAGGGACTCCATCTCGAGTCTCCAGGATCACACCCTGGGCTGAAGGCGATGCTAAACTGCTGACCCACCTGGGCTGCCCAGGTCTTTTAAAAAACCTATAGGGAGAAACTAAAAGCTGTTTTGGCTACGAGAAAATACTGTTCATCACAACAGTTTAAATGAATATCTTACCTTGTCTAATTAGCTTCAAGTACCATAATAGTTATATAAATATATATATATTTTATATATATATAGTTACATAAATATATATATATTTTAAATATATTTTATATATATTTTTTATATATATATATATTATATATATATATACACACACACACACACACACACATACTATTTAAGGACTATTGGAATTGTAATAAGGTTTCATGATCACTTATCCCTGTCACTTAATCATACCTTTAAAAATATGTAGATAACACTCATAAGAAATGACAAAGAACATGGTGCCCTGTGTAGATTAGCAATATAATAACGAATAAAATACCAACCTCAGAGCAGAAGGAGCTACTCCCGATTTCATGACTTTGGAGATAGAATCAGTTTCAGCATGATGGTGCTGACGTGGGAAGAAAGTTTTACTAGAAATGAAAACAAGGCTCAGAGTCTTGGTTCAGGAAATGCATTTCATTTTAGGTCAGCATATAAAAAGTCTATATGAAAAGAGAGGGGTAACTGAGGGAGTAATTAAACTGGCATCAGAGTCTGTGTGGCCACAGGACTAGGCCAAGGGCAGTAGACCCGTGAGACCAGTGTGTAGGGCAGAGTGAAGACCCCGGGGAGGAATGGAGCTGGCGTAACGTTATGAGTCATATCTGGATTGCAGAGCTCATGCGATAAACACGTCCATAGGGTCACAGCTCAAAGAGCGGGATACTCACACTAGGAAAGCAATCTGTCCTTTGTTTGATTAAGTGAACACATTTTAGCCTTAGACCCTTTGTTGTAACTGAAATAGTTTTAATGTAAACTGCACTCTATGTAGCAGTGCTAAACATGCTTTTAGTAAGAGAATGGAGCAGAAACGCGTTGTTAGCTTCTTTGCCTCTGGGTGTTTCAGCAGCACTGATCCTTGTCCTGTCCAGACAGCTCAAATCCAAAAGCAGTGAGAAGAAAAAATAATGGGTAATTATGAGTTATAATGGTGAAATATATTTAAGTTTTAAAAATCACGCTCTAAAGTAAGAATATTTTCAAATTAAAAATGTTTCCAGACAGATGGTAGCTATACTTGTGGTGAATTGTAGCATATCAACTTGTCAAATCACTCAGTGTTTCACCTGAACTAATGTAATATGGTGTGTCAATTACACTCGAATTAAAAAAAAGAAAAGAAAGTTTCCAGATCATTCTTATATTTAGAAGATTGTAAATACTTTCATGAACTCATAGATTTATGTTTTATTTTTTTTTTAAGATTTTATTTATTTTAGCGAGAGAGAGAGAGCAGGGGGAGGGGCAGAGGGAGAAGGAGAAGCAGACTCCCGGGTGAGCAGGGAGTCTGATGCGAGGCTCGATCCCCAGGACATGAGATCATGACCTGAGCCAAAGGCAGATTCTCAACCCACTGAGCCATCCAGGGTCCCAACTCATAGATTTATAAATAGATTTCACACCACATATGTGGGTCTCAATGGCCACTATATCTTGTATGAAGGTTTCTAAACCTCATCGCATTGTCAATAAGCTGTACATATACAAATGACAATAGTGTTTCCATGGTAACTCATGTACGTTAATATTGGCTTGCAACCTCAGGAGTTGGGGGTGGGGGACAAAACTGGCAACTGGCCTCCCATCCACAGAAGGCAACGGGTATCAAAGAAAGAAGGAGACCACTGCAGATTGGTGGGTGGTGGGTATAATAAGCAAGGGAACTTACAAAGCGGGGGCTTGTCTTGGGTTGCTGCAAGGCAAGCAGATCTCTGCATCAGCCTGCCAGAACCTTAAAAGTTTATATAGAGGCCTTAACAATGTGGTTCAGTCACGTAGTCTCCAAGTGATCTCAGGAACATATTACTCTCTCAAGTCTTTGTCCTGGAAAACAGCTCCTGGTGTGGGAATGGTGGGTGGAATGTACATTCAAAGGACAGGAGAGGGAGTTGGAATTTCCAGCTGCCCAGCACCAGCTCACAAGGCCACTTGTGCTCACCTCCTCTGGATGACCACCCTCAGCAGAGAATAGGTACATTTAAGAGGCAAATAGCTTAAAATGAGAGTGAAACTGACATAGCAAAAAAAAAAAAAAAATGTGTACTTGGCTGTAAAGCCTGAGAAGTAGTGCCCAGTATTATTTGGAGAAACCAAATTCTTGCAATCTAGAGGAAAATAGGAACTTCACAAATGATATAGCTCAGGTAACCTATAGTTCAGGGAATCCAAATGTGTTACTTACTCACGTATGGCACAGTATCATCTTTGCAGAGACTTATGAAAGATCATCTACTCTTAAGAAGAAATATTAATTATTAGATGAATTTGAATTAAAATCTGGGAGGCCTCAACTGATTATGTTTATAAGATAATTGCTGGAAATCGTATCATTTGCTCCTGGTATTTTGCTATGCACTACACTTGAGGTAATTTATTTTTAAACTGATTCATTCAAAATGGATGATACACAGACAAGTGGGGTTTTGGGGCGTCATTCTGCATTTTAGAAATTTTGACATTTCAATTGATTTTCCTCATTTCCTTTCATCACAGCCAGTGATTATTCAAGGAAATTCTTACAAGTGGCCTGATGGCAGCCTTAAAGAACACGTAAGTAAAGATTTCTACTCCTGACCAAGAAGGAGTTGTAAAAACCAAATGTACCCTCCTGCCCAAAACAACCAAAAAGTGATACAAAATGCACAGAAGAATATTTTTTAAGGTGCTGTACACTAGTAGTGAAGGGCAATGGTCCCTGAGCCTAGTGCCCGGAGCAGATGGTCAGATGCTGAGCAGGGAGAGTAACCCAGGGGGAGACACAGGCTGAGAACCTGAGGACACCACGAGGACACCAGGCTGACCAGAGTCTGCAGACAGGGTACCAGAGGTGAGAGAGATGAACTAGGAGAAAACCCCAGAAATCTGTAGGCAATCCTCCTCAATTCTTTACGTGAGTATTGATCTGTTCACACATGAAGAAAACACCCAAGGCTGGGAAGTAACTACTCAAAGAATCAGAGAGCAATCGATGGGGTTCACACTGAGCTGTTCTACTTCCAACAGTCATGATGCTAAACCTCATAATTTGGGGAGCATTAGATAGAGAACTTCACATGGATACTTATGTAGCTCAAATGCAGGGGACAATCAGACCTAGATGGAGCATGGCTTTTGTCTACCCATCAGTTTCAAAGTAACATCCAAAAGGATCAGACAATTTCTAAGTAACTTAACTGTGTCACAGAACAAAGCTTAATAATATTTATAAGAATGCAAAATATCTAGCAACCAGAAAGGAAAATTGCAGTGTTTATGCAATCGAAAATAACCAGTCATGCAAAGAAATACAAAAATGTGTCTCATAACAAGAAAAAATAATCAGTGGAAACCAAACCAGATGACAGAAGTAGTAGATAAGGACTTTAAGATGGTGAACTAGAGGCCAGTCCTCCATGCTTGGCGTGAACACAGGGCTGTGGTACCCTGGGAGCTGATAATCATCTTTAGAATGGTGGAATGGGCATCGTGGAAGAGCTTGGATTTTCTGCAACACTGTTATAAATCAAGGATTTCCACCAGTTATTGGAGGAAATGTCACCCAGGTTGTGCTCCATATGGATTTGTGTGTGTGTGTGTGTGTGTGTGTGTGTGTATGTGATTTTACCAGAATATTTGTATTTGACAGAAGAGTTAACAATGGATGATACAGCATTGAGTTATGTTAGTTACAACCAAGTTGTTGGTTATGGAAGAAAAGGGAACTCAGCCCCATCTTCTTGTTTATTGTCTTGTCCTTAGCTTGGACATAGCTTTTCTTTAAAATATTACAAGGGCTATTTGTTTCACATCCTGGCAAGTTAAAGTGAAGATTTGAACAATAAGGTTCTCAAATATTTAAATGATTTCTATGAATGGAGCCATAGGATGGTTTTGTGGTTGTGGATTACATTATTCCCATGGCCCAAGGGAGTGTGCCTTCTCTGAAAGCCATGCAGCCATCAAATATTACAAGAAAGAGGGACGCCTTGTGGCTTGGTGGTTGAGCATCTGCCTTCGGCTCAGGGTGTAATCCCGGGATTCCGGGATCGAGTCCTATATTGGGCTCCCCGCATGGAGCCTGCTTCTCCGTCTGCCTATGTCTCTGCCTCTCTCTGTGAGTCTCTCATGAATAAATAAATAAAATCTTAAAAAATATATTACAAGAAAGAGTCTGGAAGTTCTGAAACATATGCTTTTGGGGAAATATATGGTGCTCTCCTGGATGACCTCTGGTGGTTTGACATTAAAACTATGTCATGGTCAAAAGCAGAAGTGAAGAAACAGCAGTTGGTGCCACTGAAGTTTTTATTTAGCCTCGTTATAAGGAGAGAATGTATACATCTTTGGTTGGATGGGTTCTGCACACAGAGGACAATATTAAGACCTTGCCTCGTGATTGTGGATGACAACGTACCAGTTCATCTTCTCATCCGGATATAGAAAGGTGGACTATACTTTAGTGCCAGATTCTTGGGAAGATTGAAAAATCCCATTAAGTCTAAGAACAAAAGCTAAAAACACATGCTGTTTTAATCAGTGGGCAGTTGTATTTGGGGGATGGAAGAACTGGCCATGAAAAAGCACAGAGCAGTCAGGTACGCAGCAAAGATCTTTGCTGTCTTGATACTGAGGAACCACTGGCACTATGCCGAGTTCAGCAGCTTACAGCGACTGCTATCGTGTGCCGAGCAGGTGTCATGAAGTGCCTGCAGGTGAGGACGGCTTTCGCGGTGAGATGCCAGCGCGCTGCAGAGATCAGTCCATAGCTAGATCCTGCATCGCTGCATAGCTAGATCCCTGGGCAGCACCAGACACGAGAGGATTCAGAGTGGGTGCTCACAGACAAGGCACTAGTAATGCTGTTCCCAATCGTACTCACGTTTTCCTGTCTAAATAACTGCTTGCAGCCTTTGATAGAGTACACAGTGGAAAATCTGGACGTATACAGGGAAAGGGACTCCAGGGGAAAGAAAAGAAAGCAGATTCCCACGTACCGACTGCCGCAGTGCCACTTCATGGTTATTCTGGCAGCTAACGTTTCCTGGGTGGATATGCTAAAGGAAAAATGAAAATCCTCACACTTCAACCAAGGTGGATGGGCTGAGGAGTTGCCTGGGCTTGAGAAACTTCTGCGTGTAGCAACAGCTGGGAGCACACTGGCTGTAGTGCACTCTTGCGTCTGACATGGTTAGTAACCATCCTCCTTGGAGGTACTTCTTCCAGCCTTTCTTTGTAAAAGCACTGGGCTCTGTCAACTTTTATGGGTTCATCTGTGATGCCAACATTACTAAATATGTGATTTGATTCCTCTTAACTGCTTATAAGTAGCATAGGGCTTAAGGAATTACTACAGAGATGCAAATTCAGAAATTGTGTCTTTGGTGTTTTATGATTTTTCTGAAGATCATGGTTAAGATTCAAACTGAGTAAGGGATTTTCTGGATTCTTTTCAGATCGATATATTTGACTATATTTGGGGCTGATTCATTTACCTAATTGTAGCCTTCAGTCCCTTCATCAATGAAATAATTGACCTTTAAGATCTTTTTTCAAACCATCATTCTGTCTTTTCATGAAATATCAAAATTTTCTTGAGGCATAGAACTGAAACTGTCATCTTTTAAAATTCCAAATTAAAGTACCTGTCCCTCTATTGCAGAAAGGATGAAGAATCTTCAGAAGCTTCAGTTCTACCTTAAAGATGTGGGGAAGCATCAGGAGCCTGCTGTGGCAGGTAACTTTTAAATCCTTTAGGAATGGCCCGGGGCCTCTGGGTGGCTCAGTTGGTGAAGCGTCTGCCTTTGGCTCAGGTCATGATCTCATGTCCTGGGATTGAGCACAAGGTCAGGCTCCCTGCTTAGTGGGGAGTCTGCTTCTCCTTCTCCCTCTGCCCCTCCCTCTTTATTAAAAGATTAATAATTTTTTAAATATTTATTTATTTATTCATGAGAGACACACACACAGAGAGAGAGAGAGAAGCAGAGACATAGGCAGAGGGAGAAGCAAGCTCCATGCAGGGAGCCCGATGCGGGACTTGATCCTGGGCCTTCACGATCACACCCTGGGCTAAAGGCAGGCACTAAACCACTGAGCCACCCAGGCATCCCAAAAGATAAATAAAATCTTAAAAAAAAAATCCTTTAGGAGTGTCCTGGGCCTCCTGCTTGTTCAAATCTGGACTATAATTGCAGCATAGACATTTCAAGCCACCAGCTGCAAACATTGCAGAAGCCTGTGTTTTTTTCACACCTATGTCTATTTAGTTTGACTGAGTAGCCCTGTACCCCAAATTCACATACAAAACTGAGGCAAAGGTGGGTTCATTTTTCAGGATTGATTTGTATGGGTCCTGTTGCTATTAATTTATAATATATGGAATATTTAACATAGAGTTTTTGTAAAGAACTGGGATTTGCTGTACTTCAGTATGTACATACATATGTATGTATTTTTAAAGGTGTATTTATTTATTTTAGATAGAAAGAGAGTGAGTTACAGGAGGGGCAGTGGGAAAGAATCTCAAGCAGATCCCTTGCCAAGTGGGGAGCCTGACGTGGGGCTCAGTCTCATGACCCATGAGATAATGACCTGAGCAGGAAAACAGGGAGTTTGACACTTAACCAACTGAGCCACCCAGGCATCTCTCTTATACTACAGTATTTATAATTAATGTGTCTCATTCTTTTGCAAAAATTATGCAAGCTGTTAGATGCATAATAAGAGCTTTCTGAACTTTAAAGATAAAATAAATGTACTGCCCTAATTCAGTTAGACTTTCTTTTTTGTGGCTGCACGAATCTTTGATCACGTAACGCGTGCTGACAGAAGCACCCCTGGCTTCTTACGCTACGCCCTCCTCCGTGAAAGCTTTGCCTTAGATTTATTGAACTCATATGCTTTGCCTTTGGCTCATGTCTGCTTTTTTAACTAGTAAAACTACCTTGCCTCATTATTGTGTTTTTAATCATTTGGGCACATTTAATCAATTGTGTCTGAAACAGGCTAAAACAAATACTTAACCAAAGTTATATTTTAAATAAATAGCAAATAATTGTGTACACATTGAATGTTGGTAATTGTTGAATGTCTATGTGTGTGTAGATAAAAAAAAAATATGAATGAGGGCAGCCCTGGTGGCCCATCAGTTTGGTGCCGCCTTCGGCCCAGGACATGATCCTGGAGACCCGGGATCAAGTCCCGGGGGGCTCCCTGCGTGGAACCTGCTTCTCCCTCTGCCTGTGTCTCTGCCTTTCTTTCTCTTTCTCTCTCCCTCTCTCTCTCTCATGAATAAATAAATAAGATCTTTTAAAAAATATATGAATAAAAAGTCATAGTAAGTGTGTGTTTCAAGGAAAATTGTTTAACAAACTATTTTCATTGTAAAGAAAAACTGGATTTTTAACCCCTTTTTTCTGAACAGTAATTAGTGATTTGTATCTTGAAGAACTTCTCTCAGTGGCAAGGCATTACTGATTTTAAGCAAAGCAGAGAATATTTGATTAGGCGGTGGATATGAACCTGTGGCTTTAACAAATGAATTCACTTGTCCGAGAGGAAGGTGGCATTTCTATACCAACAGATTTACTAAACTAAATAAATGTTCCCAGTTTGAGAATTAACCAACTGCTGTTATTCTCTGGCATTTGTGCATTAATCACTAAATACATTCATCTCTGAAAGAAGTGACTGGTAACCTAGAGATATCACTGAGATATCTCTGTGGCTTTAATATTATTTGATAGATGGTCAGAAGTAAAAAAGAAATCGATGTCAATTTGTCTCTTACAATTTGCATATTTTTCTAAATCAAGATCATTTTGTACAGCAATAAGCATGGTATACAGATAGACTTTTCCATAAGAGATTTACACTGAGTGAAATTACTATCTTTACACCTAATAATTGGATGCGCAAATTAGACATAGTCAACTTCTAAGCCATAGCCCTATTCCTATGTTCTGTGGCTTTAGTCCATATATGGAATATATGAAAGAATATTGCTTTAAAATTCTTTTCTTTTGATGTAAAATTCTTCTACTTTATGTAGACTTGAGATAAATGTAAATTGTACAAATACTCTAAATAAAATGTAGAGATTGTAACATTGGATAAAAAAAAATGACCTGAATATATGGTTTTCATAAGAATCTGTTGGTTTGCAAACTTGGAAGCTTCCTTGGTAAAATCTGGAACCTGCTCCCTCCCATACCCAGAAGGCAAAGAGAGACAGAAGAGAAGCCTGCCAGCCACTCCAGATGGGTCGGTGGAAGTTTAATAAGTGAAGCTTTACACATGAGGCTTGTCTTGGGCTGTGGCAAAAGAGGTAGATCTCTGCATCTGTCCACCAGAATCTTCTAGTTTATAACGAGATTACCTGCATGCAGTCATGTGGACCCTTCCGATGATCTTTTTTTTTTTTTAATATTTATTTATTCATAAGAGACACAGAGAGAGGCAGAGACATAGGCAGAGGGAGTAGGCTCCTTGCTGGGAGCCCAATGTGGGACTCGATCCCAGATCCTGGGATCAGGACCTGAGCCAAAGGCAGACGTTCAACCGCTGAGCCACCCAGGCATCCCTGCCCTTCTGATGATCTTAACAGCACCTTGCTCGCTCAGGGCTGTGCCCCTGAAAATGGCTCCCACTGTGGAAAGAGTGGGCAGAAGGTAAATTCCAAGACCAGGGGAGAGTGAGGTGAGGAGCCTCTGATCGCCCTGGGCCAGCTCACTAGTCACCTGGTGGTCATGTCCTCTTGATGCCCATCTCCAACAGAATCACACTTTAAATATAAAGATACAAAGAATTTTTAAAAGTGAAAAGATGAAAAGAGATACTACGGTAACAACAAAAAGAAGATTGCAAGTGATAAAGGAATCATTTCCTTAGGAGTACATAACAGTTATAAGCATCATGTGCCAAAACCAGAAATTCTAAATATGTGAAATGAAAACTGAGCGAATTGCAAGAAGAAATATAAAAGGTCACGGTTAGAGTCGGGGATCTCCCCCCCTGAGTAATTGAGAGGATAGTGCCTTAGTCAGTTAGGGTTGCTATGATCAATGACCAGAGGCTGGGTGGCTAATCAAAAACACACACTTATTTCTCAGTTCTGCAAGGTGGTGTCTGACATAGGGTCTGGCATGAGGGGTTCTGGGCTACCGGAGACTGTCTTCTCATTGTGTCCTCAAATGGCAGAGAGAAGATAAGCAAGCTCTTTGTCTCTTCTCATAAGGGCACCAGTCCCCTTGGTGAGAGCTCTGCCCTCGTGACTGAATCACCTCCCAAATGTCCTTCCTTCTATCACCATCACACTGGGGGTTAGGATTTCAACATTCTGATTTTGGGGGTACAACAAACATTCAGTTCATAGCAAAGAGATAAACTGGACTTTTATACAAATTGTCAACCATGGGTTAAAACTGTGTGGTGATTTAGAAAACTATACTGTGTTTCTCAGTAATATGTATGAAATACTCCATTTGCTGGCTCCTAAGGACACTTGTAGAGACATGACCAAACTGGATGTGTTGCTTTATGGGGAATGAGTGTCTCCATTCCCGAAACCAATAAGAATTAGCAAATTACTTTATTTCTGTGTTTAAATTGCTGGTTCACCTGAGAAAGATGTATTAGCGGGACAGTAGATTATGAGTGTAGGAAAGCACAAAGAATTCACTGCACACACTTTTCCATAAGATCATTTATGTTCTGAAAAGTGACAAAAACTTTAATTTAGGATGTGCACATAGCCAGGTTCAGTGGGGTTTCTATTTAAGACATTCTTTTACTAGCATGTAACTCATAGGGTTGCTGAGCTGGGTAATGACTGCTTCTGTGCAAGCAAAATAATTACTATTCCAGCATCAGATGTCTCCATGTAAACAGAGCACTCGCCAACAGCAGACCAGCATTTATATCTGAATTTAAAGAGAAAAGTCATCTTCAGGAACTGAACCAATATTGACATTCTTAATAATATATTACCTGTATGCTTAGATAGAATTATTTTTTAAAATCTTATCGAAGTCAGTTGTGTATTTGAAGCCACTGTGGTGACTGATGACGCAGACTGTAATGGGAATTGCTGGAATGCAAACATGATGCTTTTCATGATTTATGGGTTTTTCTTTACACATTTCTCTCTTACTTTCTTCTTCTAAGGTACTAATGTAGACCTTAGATATATAATAGATACATATATCAAATACATAATCTATATTTCAGAAATATAAGCACTTTAGGGACACCAAACATAAACTCTCCTGCTGAATCCATATTAGTATTTTAACTGACACCTCTTGTTTGATGTCTATCAGTTTTCAGTGCTGGTTACCACTGGCATGATCTTGGTTTGGCTCAGGTTGTGATCTCATGGTGCTGGGATTGAGCCCTGCATCTGGCTCCAGGCTCAGTGTGGAGTCTGCTTGAGATTCTCTCTCTCTCTCTCTCTCTTTTCTCTCTCTCTCTCAAATAAATAAGTACAATCTTTTTTTTTTTTTTTTTTTTAAAGTGCTGTTTACTGGAGCTAACTTTTGGTAGAGTAAATTTGTGCAAGTTTCTTCTATTATAGAAATCTTATAATATAGAGAGAAATGGGATGGTTTCACGTAAATTGCAACACAGTAAATATAGAAATGGGCAACAGTCCTCACAGCACATTGCTATTTCTTGGTGCCAGTGTATAAAACGTCAAGATAACAATTAGGTGTTGAAATATTTATTTTATTTTTAATTCAGAATCATTCTTAGTAGTCACTACTTAGTACTATTGTTGAATTGCTTCGATAAAGTCAATGATCCTGTAAATTCATTTTGTAAGAATTGAATCTGACTTGAGACAACATTTTTGTCACATTATGAATGGAAACATCTCCATATCATCTCATAGTATATAAGGTAAGTTAATTCACTTAACTGATCCCATCTTAGCATTCACAAAGTGTATCTCAAGTCACAGGAAAACATGAAATCTAAATGAAAATTAATATGGTATCTCAAAGTCTCAAAGTCACCATTGAATCCACTCGTGAACATGCAGTGTATAAGGTTATTTAAGTATGAAATTTCGTATTCCATCAGAGAACTCCAAATTCTATATTTTTATATGCTCATGTATTATGTTTTATTTAGATGAGAACAATCTGAATAATATGATTATAAAGTCTTTTGAATAAAGTTATTGCATATGTGTTTTACATAAGGCCCTTTGCTATTATGTACTATAAAGTGTGTGTGTGTGTGTGTGTGCGCGCGTGTGTGTGTGTGTGTGTGTGTGTGTGTGCGCGCATCACACTAACCCTGGGATTAATACCGCCTATAGCTCTCATGGCAAAATGCGGACTGTGAAACGTGTTTCCAGGGCCACGCAGAAACACAATTTTGGGGGGTGGGTGTGGAAATCATCTCTTCTGTCGTGAAAACTGCTACAGAAAGCAGATCCCTAGAGAGAGGCTTGACCTTGCCCAGGCTCATCTTCTCGTCCCACGCGGAAATTCATGTTTTGGAGAGTCCAGGAGCGTCTCAGAGGCCCAAGCGCCGGAGCGGGAAGGACGGTAAGGCCCCTGCGTCTCTAGAAGGGTCCCTCGTGTCGCCTGCTGACAACTGCCACCGTCCCCGCGACGGCCTTTGTTCTGGTCGGACTGTCCAGGAAGCGGGGTGCCAGCGCCGGTCACAAGTCCGGGCCCAGCGCGGGGCACCGCGTCGCCGCCCCCGCTCCCCTCCAGCTCCCCGCCGCCCGCCGCCCGCCGCCCGCTCCCCGCCGCCCGCTCCCCTCCAGCTGCCCCGCGTCCCGCACGAGTCAGGAAGGAAAAGTTGGACGAGGGAGCCCATTCTTAGACTGTCGGCAAAGCGAGGGGCGGGGGCCGGGGGAGGACCCGCGGCGCGGGGAGCGGGGCCAGAGGCGCGGTCTCCGCGCGTGAGAGCGTGGGAAGGAGGGAGGCGGGGGCGCGGCGCGAGCGAGCGGGAGCGGCGGGCCGGGGCCGGGGCCGGGGCCGGGGCGGGGGCCGGGGCGGGGGGCCGGGGCGGGGGCCGGGGCCGGGGCGGGGGGCCGGGGGCGGGCGGGGTCGGGGGCCGGGGCCGGGGCGGGGGCCGGGGGCGGGCGGGGGCGGGGGCCGGGGGCCGGGGCCGGGGGCGGGGGCGGGGGCGGGGTCGGGGGCCGGGGCGGGGGCCGGGGCCGGGGCCGGGGGCGGGCGGGGTCGGGGGCCGGGGCCGGGGCCGGGGCGGGGGCGGGGGCGGGGGCCGGGGCCGGGCGGGGGCGGGCGGCGGGCGGCGGGCGGCGCCCCCGACACCCGGAGCCGAGCCGGCGGCCGGGCCGGCGGGGCGCGCGGGGAGGGGCGAGCGCGGCCGCGGGTCCGGGGGGCGGGCCGAGCCAGCGCAGCCCCGCGGGCTCCGAGCGGCGGGCGCCCGCCTGGCTCCGGCCCCGCAGCGCGCCCCGCGCCCTTCCCGAGCGCGCCCCGGCCCCGCCCGCGCCCCGGGAGCCGTCGCCCCGCGCCCCTCCGCGGCGCACCCCGAGCAGATCCCCGCGTGGGCGCCGCCGGCTGCGCGCGTCTCCCGCGGACCCTCCTCCGGCAGGTAGGGCGGCGGCGGCGGCGGCGGCGGCGGCGGCGGGGCGCGGGGCGCGGGGCGGGTCTGGGGGAGCCCCGCGGCGCCCGGGGCTCGGGCAGGGTCCGGGTGCTCCCCCTCGGTCGCGGGGCTCCCCGCCCGGGTCCAGCGCGGAGGGGGGCGCGGGGAGGACGCCGCGGTCCTTGCCCGGGAGGGGGCGGCGAGGAGGGGCGCGCACCGGCCCGGCCGGGAGCAGGAGCCCCCGAGTCCGGACCTCGCCGGGACGCAGCGGCACCGGCCGGATGGGGCCCGGGGAGCCCGCGTCGCTGCGGGAGACGGGGGCGGCGCGGCCCCCCACGGGGCCGTGTCCTCCTCTTTTCTCTGGGCACGGAACCGAGCGACTACTTGGGAGAACAAAGGTGTGGGCCGAAGGAGCGCTCCCGGCGTGGCCTCCGCCGCGCACCGCGCCGACCCCGACCCCGACCGCGACCCCCGCCCGAGGTCCCCATTGTCTCGGCGGCCGGGCCGCCCCCTGGCCGGGTCGCGGGGCAGCGAGGGACCCATCCGGGGCTCGGGGCTCGGGGCTCGGGGCTCCCGCGCCCCTCGGCCCCCGCCCACCGTCCCTGGCTGGGCGAGACCCACCGGCCGGGGGGGGGGGTGGGGGTGGGCTCGGCGGCACCTTGCACGCCCCGAGGGGTAAGGGAGACGGTTTGGTCAAGTTCTCCCGGTGCATCTGCCCTTACCCCGGAGCTGCAGCGCCCCGCTCGCGGCTCGGATCTCCTGTCCTGGGCGTGAGCCACCACGTTTGAATTGTGTGTGCATCGTTTGCCACCTGGTGATTATTTTGCCATTGGAAGAGGATGGACGGTGTTTGGCCGAGCGGGGCCCGGTAACACTGAGCTGTTGGAATGGGCCGAGGGCTGTGCTGAGGGGCGGCGCCAGGGCGGGCCGTGTCCTGCCGGACGGCCCCGCAGCAGCCCGGAGCGCGAGCGCGGGTCCTGCGCCGCCTTCCAGGACCGCGGAGACGTTTGCGGTCTCTGTTGGGGGGAACGTTAAAATGCCCCGCGCACGTTAGCCGTGGGTTCCTGGGGTACTGATGAAGCCCCCACAGTCTGCCTGTGTGTCTCCCAGTGGTTTTCACTTACAATGAGGAGTAAGAACAGGAGACCCCAAGATCAGCCCTGAGCTCCTGAAGTCAGAGCCACGCATGACCCACCTGGACCACCAAGTTTCCTTTGACCGAATAAATTAAATTTTGCTCTCGATGCTTTAAGAGGCTTGGGAGATGATTTGTCAACCATGAGTTAAGAGTCCCTTCAAAGCATGTCAGATTGTGTGTTTGAAGTTTAGTTTATTAATATTATGCAAGCATATTTAACATGTACTTAACATTAACCAGCTACGGTCCCTCCCAACATGTAACCGACCTGTGTGAGCCGCCGAGGTGTACATCTGAAGGACTTTCTGGAAACCAGAATATATGGCCATTGTTTTAGAGATAATGCCCAGGGATATAGTCCTTGCTACAACAATCATCCAGAGTGTGATAGTTACTCACTAGTGGAAAAATAAGTTTAATCAGTAAAATTTCACCTAGAGGGCAAAATGTTAGGGTTCAGTTTATCCCTGTCCTTTGAGAATTGGGGGAGTGGAATTTGTTCAGCACGTACTAAAATAGCCAAAGTGTTTTATTTTGCGTGTGAAATAATACTGTAAAGATTTTCCCTCCCTCTGATCTGAGAAGGCTCCTGTAACTGCTGTGGCAGGCCATGAATGTGGTCTGTGGGTAAGTCAGTACTCCTACAGATAAAGAATGTCCAGCAAATGTGAGCCCACTGCAGGACATGAATGTTCTTTAGGAATAGAAGCATTTCCTTCTCCTTAAGTAATCAGAAGATAAAATGTGTTGAATAAAAACACAATACATAAAATGCACACAGGATCCTAATATATATGCCTACGTGTAGGTGTGTGTGTAACTTGTGGGTCATTTAACGTGTTAAAACATTTGCATAAGGGAGAAAATATATTTCACTGGAACTGGGATATTTAAAAACGGCAGTTTTTTATATTTGACCTCTGGCAAGCTGAGCACCTCAAAATATGTATCTGCCCTTTTGGGATCTTCTCGCCATGGCAGAGGACCCAGAAGACCTACGTCTTGTTTTCAAGGTCAGAGAGTTAGATCTTGGCAAGGTCCCTGGGCCTTGGTCTTTCTACCAAACAGGAGCATCAGACCGGCCAGAAGGTTTGACTCTTACCCCCTAAGAGGGAGACACATGGGGTGGACCTTGCAGAGATGGTATGTTTTTAACAGCAGTGATCAAACTCCTTATATCTCTTCACCCCTTTCTCCTATGGTTCTCCTTCCCCCAACTCTTGTGGCCACTCCTCTGTCCTGGGTCCTTCTCTGTTCTCAGATTAAAACGTCATTCTATACAAGTTTCAGAGAGCAAAGGGTGAGCGTGTCAAGAGAGCAGAAAACCTTTAATTGAAAATTACTTATTTAGTTTCAAAATGCATATAACTTACCTATATGGATGAAAGAAAAAAAAGGCCAGGCAGTTAAAAAAAAAAAAAGGTGATTTTCATCCCAGGTGCATTGAGATGAGGAAGCAGTCCTAGAAGTCTAGTGTCTACACCCTCAGAAATTGAGAAGCTCACAAAAGCAACACTGGGTCACTTGGAAGCTGTTTTCTCACCTGAGTTCTCTCCCCAGATCCTCTCAACTGCCCCTGGAAGGTGAGTGTAGGCAGGGCCACTCACTCCACATTCTCAATTTCCCTTCACTGAATTCTGTTCCAGCTACATGTGTAGATGGCCCCAGACAAAATTCAGCGTCCTTCCGGAGCTCGCCTGCTGGGGGGTGATTATCACACTGTGTTCTGTTTTCATGTGCTCTTGCAATCTCCTGCCTGGGGTGAGACCCTCTGTGTGGACTCAGTCTATATGCCTTTTGAATATTGAACTGGTTCATTAGATGAAATCAAGCCCTTCCACTCACTGGCCTCTTTAAGCAGGGACATTTTTCAGAGACGTGCTAAAGATTTTTGACCATGAAAAGTGATAAAAATGGATTAACAATTCTGTCGTGAATTTCCTGAGAATGAGCAGTCATACAAGTGCATAGAGATTTGACTTTTGGAAAGAAGGTCACCCTCCTTCAAAGACTAGGCTTGTGCTCCCTGGTCTGATGAACTAGATGCCTCCAGAGGAGTCTGGTCAGAGTGGATTTCCTGAGCCCTCCAGAGACGGGTAGAATCAGAGCCTGGGATGGGGCACAGGCAGTCCCTCTGGCTAGCCCTGAGCGGTTTCCACGAGCATTTCATTTCAGAGCCACTGTGACAAGGCCACTCAAGAGTTCATATTTTGCCTCCTCCAGCCACCTACAAGTGCCTGTCTTTCCCAACACAGAGAGCAGTCTGCAGAGATTTTCCAACTTGGTTATTTTCATATTTGATTACAGTAACTCAGAAGACCCACAGCAAATCAGGCCACTGGTTCTAAGGAAGGGTAGGTTCCCAGTATCTAACTGTAACAACAAAGATACATAGACAGAGTGTTGATATTTTCTAATAGGTGGTAATTTTCTAATAGATGGTAAATTTCAAGTGACAGGATCCTATCAACTGGTCTATTTTATATTCCATGCTGGATTACTATACCTTCTATATAATTGTGTTAAAAAGGACATGGTTTTCAGAATTGCAGTGTGCTTGCTTCTGTGGAAATGGAGAAGCTGGGCTCCCTGGATCACTCCCGTTCATTAGAGTTAGCCCAATGCTGTCCAGCTTCTATTCAGACGGAGCCACGGAAGCCCACCTCCACTCATATCCCCTGCCAGAGTAGTGTATGACAACAGACCCTCACCCCTTAGCGGCTCCTGATTCCTCAGTCTCCTGCTCTGTGTTTCTTCCCTCCAGTGGCCCTAGTGTGGCTCTTTGTGCAATCCCTTTGGGCCCTGCTTCTCCCCCATCCTTGTTCCATGAGGGTTCCTCTCCCACTGCATGCAGCTTCGCACCTGCATCTCCTGCACTGCCCCTCTGGGTACTTTCAGGCCTGCATCTGCCTGTGGGACCATTTACCTGGACGACCCGGGCTGGCCTTCAGTGCCCCAAGTGGACTTTAGAATATCTGTTCCTGTCTCCAGGTCTCGTGCATGTGTCCCCTGACCCAGGGGTGGAATGCCACAGCAGCCTTCCCTCCCCACGACTGTCTCATCTGCCACTGTCCCTTTCCCTGGCTCCCCAGGTCAACCTGGTCTATCTGAGAGACACTGCTGAGAGTAGTCTTCTTCATTCTGACCCTTTATGGCTGTGCTTGGGCACGTCTTCATCTCCTTCCATGGCTGAGGGATCCGTTTGTCATTGCTGTTCTAGGCTGTCCCCTCAGATCCTGTCACAGAAGCCAGAGTGATTCGTCTTAAATGCCAGTTTGGCCATGAGGCCTTTTGCTGATAATACTTCAGTGATTTCCTGTTAGCCACAGTATCCAGTACCTGGTCCTCTGCACAACCTGTGCTGTCCTTCTTGAGCCCCTCCTGCCGACCCTCCAGCCTCCTTGCATCAGTCCTTATATCTGCTACCTTGGGACAACACTGAGTTGCATGCAGTTCCCTACTCAGAATTTAGCCTTCCTTCCTTCCTTCCTTCCTTCCTTCCTTCCTTCCTTCCTTCCATTCTTCCTTCCTTTTGTTCTATTTATTTAAAGATTTTATTTATTTGAGAGAGAGAGAGAGAGTGCACGCAAGCACAAGCAGGGGGAACACCAGAGCAGTGGGAGAGGCAGGCCCCCTGCTTAGCAAAGAGCCCAATGTGGGGCTTAATCCCAGAACCCTAGGATCATGACCTGAGCAGAAGGCAGGCACTTAACAGACTGAGCCACCCAGGCGCCCTTCTTTCTTTATTTTTAAAGATTGATTGATTGATTTGACAGAGAGAGAAAGAGAAAGAGAGAGCACACAAGTAGGCAGAGTGGCAGGCAGCGCAAGAGGGAGAAGCAGACTCCCCAGTGAGCAGGGAGCCCGACATGGGGCTTGTTCCCAGGACCCCAGGACCATGACCTGAGCTGAAGGCAGACACTTAACCCACTGAGCCACCTAGGATCCCCGTATTTCGCATTTCTTAATGTGGAGACTTTATTAATTATCGTGTGTGCCAGGAATGTGCTTCTCACTCTGCTTAGCCCGAGTCAGATCCACATCTTTCTCCAATCACCCACAGCCCGGGGATGTCCCTCTTCTGACATCTCCTTACTGCATGCACATCTTGTGCTCGTCCTTAGCGCTACTTGCTCTGCTTGAACATCTGACTTCCTGCTACGCGTCCTTGTGCACCTGTGTGTATGCACGTATGCATGTGTGCGTAGCTTGGTAGATGTTGTATGAATGGTGTCAGCCCTGCAAAAGCAAAGCTGCTTGGCGCCCTGCGAATGCCCTTTCAGATTCCAGAACTGACTGCTCCCTGTGCTCCGACCACGTGGAGTCCTGTCTCACATTTTACTGGGCCTTGCCTCTCTGCCACCACCCCAGACCCTGCCCCACGGATCCCTCTGATTGTGTCCTTCTCCCTCCCATGGAAGTCATCCGCTCATTTTACTGATAAGGAAAAGAAACCTAGAGAGACGGAGTAATTTATTCAGAGTTACACTGCTAGCTCAGGATGGATTGGGACTTGCATAAAGGTCTGGTTATTAATACTGTGCTCTTATCACTAAGCAAAAATCCAGGTTCCTTCTTTTTAAGAGAGAAACAGTTTTCTTTTTGTAATGCTTCTTTAACAAGTACCATATAAAAAACCATCTACAGCCAGGGGCAGCAAATTGTAGCCAAATATAACCTGTGGCTTGCATGCATTGTAGCCTGTAAAGCTATGCCTTGCCTTTCATTTGTAAAGGAGAGCAGAAACAGACAATAGGACACAAGACAACAAAGAAGGTGTGACCAGGTGAGACCTTCTCCTAACCTAAAGCACTTGCTGTCTTGCCTTTTGCAGAAGATGACTGCTGAGCTTAATCCAGACCAACACTGGGGCCCGAAGGTCATGTTCAGTGTAGTTAATACGGAAGTTGACTTTGGTGAATAATCATCATCCCTCCAATAACTGGACATATAAAAAATAAGTTGCAGATTTGCTGCATTTTAAGGAGACAAAAATGAAAGAAGAACCCACATTTCATTCTTTGAATGAATTGTATCCATTGCTTGTTTGGTATTCTTCTCCTTACCCCCCCCCCCCCACGATTGTCATGTAGATATTATCACTATTAAGTAATGTGAGTAAAAAAGTCAGTTATGTCCCACCAAAAAATCGCTGAGAGCACCTTTTGGTTAAAAAATATGATTAAAAGTATGGATGAAGGTGAGTTTGATATTCAGATTCTGAAACTAAATTGAATTATGCGTAAAAATAGGCATTTGAACATACTCTTTTTCTAGAACTGAAATGTTGAATGCCTTCTATTTCACTTCTATCACTAGAATTAGTGTTTTAAAAATAAACTTGGTAGGTTAACGCCTTTAGCATGTGGCACTGTATGCCTTTAATGAACACATTTGAAATATTAAATAATTCCTTTAAGAATGATAAAGTCTTATTCAGGCATGCTCATTTTCTTTTTAATTTAGATTATTGGTTATAAGCAGCTCAGTTATATGTGGTTGAGAGTCCCTGGGTAGAAATAATTCTGTGAGCTCTCAAATCTTCTTTTAAAAAGTCTATTAATATGCCTTTTATCTTTATGATTTGGGACAGCGAGTCATTAACTTTACATTTATTTCCAGTGATTTAAAACTAAATGCAAGAGCAAGACAAAGGAACTTTGGCGTAAGAAATAAAGAAATTTAGCAGAAGAGAATACCAGGAGGGTATTTCTTATGGACCGAAGCTTGCTGTTTTATTTTATAGCTTATAGAAAGAAACAAGTAACAGTTTTCTGGAGTGAAACAAAGACATTTCTCAGGAAGGGGTTCGCTGAAGCTACGCAGACATGAGAATTCAAAGGCGGATGATAGAGTTTTCCTAATATAGATGATAAAAGAGGCACTGAGGCAGGAAATTGCAGTCTGGATAAGACACAGTATGAATGTATAGTATAGTGTAAGTGGCCAAAAGGAGGTGAGCTTGAAACAGACAAGCATATGTTGGAATTCTGGCCCCATGAATACGAGGAAAAACCTTCCTAGACCTCATCTGTGAAATGGGGTGAACAGAGTGGCTGCTTTGTAGGGTAAAATGCGGGATTAAATGAGATTCGGCTTTCTGTACCTGCTTAGCTCAGGGCTTATCCTGGGCAGGAGCTCTGTAAATCCAGGTCCTGGTGTCCTGCCTGGAGAAGAGGGTAGTGTGCTAGGACTTTGGCTGGAGTTTCATTCTTGGAAAGTCTAGGTTACTTAAACAAATTGGAGCACTGTCTAAAAGCTTATTATTCAGAAGCAACGAGAGCGAGTTCTTTGATGGACTTGAATCTACTTACGAAATAACAACTTGGTGGCAGAAATGTGGTGAAACCTTGGGAGAAAAGGATCCCACTAGCTTGTTTTGTACGAAGTTGAAATGGTCTTATGCCTCGCAGATCAGAGTGGATTTTGAAATGCCTAGAGGAAGGAGCCCAGGGGACAGAGGCTATACAATCAGACAGCAACATCATGGCTCTGCAGTCACATATTGTCCTCATGAGGAAGCAAAGGAAGTCACATAGGAAGGGCACATCACTCCCTAGGGTCTGTGAGGTGACATGTAGCGGGGGTGGAGCAGGAGCAGGTGTCCAAGTAAAGTGAAAAAGAGTAACATGAAACCCATAAGAAGAATGTTAGGACTGCATCTCATCATGAGGGCAGGTTTGGAAATGCAAAGACAATAAACAGGCTATTTTTGCAGTGTTTAGAATAAGAAGAGCAAGGCCATGATGAGCCTCTGCTTGGGTCTAATGATGTAAAAAGCAAAGATCACATAAAGATGGATCTCATCATTGTAATTTTGTTCTCCCTCCTCTAAACTAGAGAATGAGCTTAAACAAGGAAAACAAATCAGAATCTTGTATTAAAGCCCTAGATGAGGAAATTAAAACAACAATTCACTTATTTCTTTTAAGTGAATTCAGGTGAGACCCAGGTGAATCGAATGCCAGGGTACAGAAAGAACTACAGGTGTGATTGGGGGTGTCCTCAGCAATTCTGGGACATGATGTAGAATGATGAAACCTTAGAGAACTGGGCAGGTCAGATGTCCTGAGCTTCATAGGACTTCCTAGTGGCTATAGATTGGTGTGTAGATTCCTATAAAAAATAGTACATTATATACATTACATATACATTATATAATATATGTGTGTGTGTGTGTGTGTGTGTGTGTGTATATATATATACACACACACACACACACACACTCATCACAAATAATTTTTAAGCCATTACAAAAACAAGGAACCAGGATAGTTCACAAAAGTTAGTCATTACAAACTCACCTGACAACATATTTGAAAAGCCAGTTACAATTAATGCTTCACTCTGCTCATCTACAAAATCAGGTGAATTAATTTCTAAGGTTCTTATTTATAAGAATTTATATTGGAGTTTAGTTTGATTTTTTTTTTTTTTTTGCTTTATGTCGTGTCAGTTTTTTTTTTTAATTGTGGCAAAACACACAGAACAGAAAGTTTACCACCATAACCATTTTTTTTAAAAAAGACTTTTTGTTTCATGAGAGACACAAAAAAAGAGGCAGAGACATAGGCAGAGGGAGAAGGACCCAGGGATCACGACCTGAGCTGAAGGCAGACTCCCAATCACTGAGCCACCAAGATGCCCCCATTTTTAAGTATACAGTAATGTTAATTGTGCAACAGATCTCTAGAAGTTTCCCCTGTCACACAACTGAAGTCCTGTACGCACTGAAAAACAGCTTCTAATCTCCCTACCTGCCTGCAACCCTTGCACTCACATCCCACTTTCTGCCTGCAAGTTTGACTATTTTGGGTGCCTCCTATAAAGAGAAATCATGCCCTATTTATCTTTTTGCGACTGGTTTATTTCACTTAGCATAGTGTCCTCAAGGTTCATCTGTTTTGTAGCATTTGACAAGGTTTTCTTTTTTTCTTAAGGCTGAATAATTTTCTGTTGTTTGTATGCACCACATTTTGCTTATCCATTCATGTGTCAGTGGGCAGTTAGGTTTCTTCCGCTTTTTTGGCAACTGTGAATAAATAATGCTGCAGTGAATATGGGTGTGCAGATTTCTTTTTGAGATCTTTTTTTCGATATATATCTTGAAGTGGGATTACTGAGTCATATGATAATGCTATTTTAAATTTTTTCCAGTTTTATTGAGATATAATTGACATATACTGTGTAAATTTAAGGTACACAGGGAAATGATTTTATATGTGTACATATTGCAAAATGATCACTGCAATATAGTTAACACATCCATCACCTTACATAGTTACGATTTTACATGTGTGTGAGCACTTTAAAAATCTACCTCTTACATACAAATTATAGTACATACTTATTACTTATGTATAATATAGTATTGTTAACTATGGTCACCATAGTGTACATTACATCCATAGAACTCATTCATTTTATAATTGGAAGTTGACCTTTGACCATCATCACTCATATCTCCCACCTTCCACTGCCTGCCCCTAACAACCACTAATTTATCATCTCTTTTTATGAGGTTTTTGATTTGTTTTAGATTTTGACCTGTAAATGAGATCATATAGTATTTATCTTTCTGTGTCTGACTCATCTCATTTGGCTTAATGGCCTCAAGGTTCATCCATTTGTCGCAAGTGTTAGGATTTCTTTTTATGGCCGAATAGTATTCCATTTTAGTGGCTGAATGGTATCCGTCTATCTGTCTATATCTATCTATCTATCTATCTATCTATCTATCTATCTATCCACACATACTGGAGAACTCTGGTGAAGAATTGAGCAGGACAGGACAGAGCACATGTCTGCGTGGCAATACCCCACTGGAGGAAGGTGCAAAAACATGGCATATATATATGCTTTTTTTCAAAAGATTTTACTTATTTATTCATGAAGACACACAGAGAGAGGCAGAGATATAGGCAGAGGGAGAAGCAGGCTCCCTGTGGGGAGCTCAGTGCAGGACTCCATCCCAGGACCCCAGGGTCACTCCATGAGCTGAAGGTGGATGCTCAACCACTGAGCCACCCAGGCGTCACTATATATGGTTTTTGAGAATTTCCACACAGTTGTCCATAGTGGCTGCACCAGTTTACATTCCCACCAACAGTTCACTAGGGCACCAATTTTTCCACATCCTTGCCAAAGCTTGTTATTTTTTGTTTTCTTGATAGTGGCCATCATAAGAGATGGGAGGTGATATCTTGTGGTTTTGATTTGCATTAGTGATATTGAGCATCTTTCCATACGCATGTTGGTCATTTGCATATCATCTTTTTGTGCGTGCGCGTGGTTTTTTTGTGTTTTTTTTTTTTGTGTGTGTGTGTGTATCATCTTTGGAGAAATGTGCATTTAAGTCCTATGTTCATCTTAAATAGGGTTATTTTATTTCTTATTGAGTGGTAGGACTTATTTAAATATTTTGGGTATTGGGCAGCCCTGGTGGCCCAGAGGTTTAGTGTAGCCTTCAGCCCAGGGTGTGATCCTGGAGACCCGGAATCGAGTTCCGCATCGGGCTCCCTGCATGGAGCCTGCTTCTCCCTCTGCCTGTGTATCTGCTTCTCTCTCTCTCTGTGTCCGTCATGAATAAGTAAATAAAATTTTAAAAAAACATATTTTGGGTATTAACTCCTTCCTGTATATATGGTTTGCAAATATTTTCTCCTATTCTATAGATTGCCTTTTCACTCTGATGACTGGTTCCTTTGCTGTGCAGAAATCTTTAAGCTTACTTTAGTCTCATTTGTTTATGTTTGCTTTTTGTTGTCTATGCTTTTTGTGTTATATCCAAGATATCACTGCCAAATCTAATGTCATGAAGTTTATTTCTTGTTTTCTTCTAGGAGCTTTATAGTTCCAAAGGCTGTTTGTTCTTTAATCTATTTTGAGTTGGTTTTTGTGTATGGTGTAAAGTAAGGATTCAACTTTATTCTTTTGCATGTAGACATTTGGTTTTTCTAGACATTTGGATTTTCCTTCCCCTGTATGTGGCCTTGGCACCCTCGCTGAAGATCATTTGACCACGTACAGAAGGATTTATTCCTGAGCTCTGTATTCTGCTCTCTTGGCCTCCACATCTGCCTTAATGCCAATACTATTCTGTTTTGATTGTTATAGCTATGTAATGTGTTCTGAAATCAGAAGAATGAGATTTCCAGTTTTATCTTTGTCAGGATTGTTTTTGCTATATAGGGCCTTTTGGGATTCTAGGAATTTTAGGATAGTCTTTTTATTTATGCAAAAAATGCCATTGAGATTTTATTTTTTTTATTTTTATTTTTTTTAAATGTTTGTTTATTTATTTATTCATGAGAGACAGAGAGAGAGAGAGAGGCAGAGACACAGGCAGAGGGAGATGCAGGCTCCATGTAGGGAGCCCGATGTGGGACTCGATCCCGGATCCTGGGATCACGCCCTGAGCTGAAGGCAGATGCTCAACCGCTGAGCCACCCAGGTGTCCCCCATTGAGATTTTAATAGAGATTGCATTCAATCTATATAGATCACCTTGGGTAACATGGGTATTTTATAATATTAAGTCTTGCAATCCATCAACATGCATTGTCTTTCCATTTATTTATATCTTCTTTAATTTTTTCAACAGTATTTTATAGTTTTCAGAGTATAGGTCTTTCATCCCCTTAGTTAAGTTTATTCCTAAATATTTCATTCTTTTTGGTGCTATTGTAAATGGGAATGTTTCCTTACTTTTCTTTTAAAATTCTTCATTCCTAATGTATAGAAAACACAACTGATTTTTGTTTGTTTATTTTGTATTCTGAAAATTTGCTGAATTTGTTTATTCTAATAGTTTTTGGTGGAATCTTTAGGGTTTTCTACATATGAGAACATGTTGTCTGTGAACAGAGATAATTTAACTTCTTCTTTTCCAATTTGGATGTTTTTGATTTTTTTATCTTGTCTAGTTGCTCTAGCTAGGACTTCCAGTACCATGTTGAATTGCAATGGTAAGAATGGGCATCCTGACCTTTTTCCTGGTCTTAGAGGAAAAGCTTTCAGCACATGATGTTAGCTGTAGGCTTTTTGTGTATGGGTTTTAAAAACATATTGTGGTAATTTCCTCTTAGTCCTAGTTTGTTGAGCATTTCTGTGGTTAAAGGGGGTGGAATGTTGTCAGATGCTTTTTCTTTGTCCTTGAGATGATCATGTAAATTGTGTCCTTTGTTCTCTTAATGGGGTGTATTATATTAATAGATTTTCAAAGACTGAAATGTTCTTGCATCCCCGGAGCAAATCCCACTTGGTCATTTTGTATATTGATTTTAATGTGCTGCTGAATTTGGTTTGCTAGTATTTACTTGAGGATTTTTCATCAATATTTACCATGGATATTGGTATGTCATTTTCTTTTCATGTGGCATCTTTGGCTTGGTATCAGGGTGATACTAGCCTCATAAAATGAGATTGGAAATGTTTCTTCCTCTTCTACTTTTTGGAAGAATTTGAGAAGGATTGGCATTGATTCATTGTTAAATGCTGGATGGAATTCTCCAGTGAAGCCATCTGGTCCTGGGCTTTTCTTTGTTGGGAGGTTATGATTACTAATTTGATCTGATAACTTGGTATAGTTCAGCTCAGATTTTTTAATTTCTTCTAGATTTAGCATTGGGGTATTTTATATTTTAGGAATTTATCCATTTCTACTAGGTTATCCACTGTTGGCTTGCAATTGTCTCTTATAATCCTTTTTATTCGTATGGCATTAGTGTCCTATCTCCTCTTCATTTCTGACTTATTTGAGTCTTCTCATTTTTCCCTTATTCTAGTGAAAGATATCTCCATTTTGTTGATCTTTTCAAAACCCAACTCTTAATTTCATTCATTTTGTTTTTTCTATTCTCCATTTCATTTATTTGTTTTAATCTTTATTATTTCCTTCCTTCTGCTAATTTTTGGCTCAGTTTCTCTTCTGGTTCTTTGATATGTAAAGTTAGGTTATTGATTCCTGATCTTTCTTCTTTTTGAGTGTAGGTGTGTACTGCGATTAACTTCTATCTTGATACTGATTTACTATATCCTGTAGGCTTGCTGCATTGTGTTTTTATTTTTATTTGTCTCAAGATATTTTCTAATTTCCTTTGTGAAGTTTTCTTAGGCTCATTATTTTTCAGGAGTTTACTGCTTAATTTACACATATTTATGAATCCTCTAGTTATTCTTTTGTTATTGATATTGTTAGTTTAAAAATTCTGTTGTGGTCAGAAAAGATACTTGGTATGATTACATATCTATCTTCTTAATTTTTTCAATATTCTTAAAATTTTAAGACTTGTTTGTGGCCTAATATGTCCTAATATATGACGTGTCCTGGAGAATGTTTCATGTATACTTGAGAATAGTGTGTATTCTCCCTTCGTTGGGTGGAATGTTCTGCATATGTTGGCTAGGATAAATTGGTCTATAGTGTTCAAGTCCTTGCTTTTCTTATTGGTATTCTGTCTGGTTGCTCTAGTCATTATTGAAAGTAGGGAGTGTTAGTCTGGGTTAAAGAAAGAAAAGGAAATTTTTTGTCAAGAATTGGATTGTGTGATTATGGAGGCAGAGAAGTCCCATGATATGATCTCTGCATATTAAAGGCCTAGGAAAGCTGGTGATGTAATTCATCCTGAGTCCTATAGCCTGAGAACCAGGGGAGCAGGTTCCTACTTGAAGGGCAGAAGATGAAATGAGATGTTCCATTTAAGTGAGACAGGACGAAAAAAGGGACAGATTCCTCTTACTTTTGCCTTTTGTTTTCTTCAGGACTTTAATGGGCTGGATAATGCCCAACCTATACTGGAGAGGGCAATAATCTACTGTCTGAGTCCACCAATTAAAATTTTAATCTTATCTGGAAACACTTTCATAGACATAACCAGAAACAGTGTTTCATCTGGGAACCCTATGGTTCACTCACATTAACACATAAAATGAACCATCACATGAGGTATTGAAATCTTCTGCTGCTGTTATGTTATATTCTATTTTTGCCACAAATTATGTCAATTTTTTCTAGTATTTGCGTACTCTGATATTAGGTGTACTTATAATTGCTATATATTCCTGGTAAATTGACCCTTTGTCATTATATCATGTCTTGTCTTTGTTTGAGAGTTTAAACCATTTACTTATAAAGTAATTATTGACAAGTGAGGACTTACTATTGACATTTTGTTGTTTCCTGTATATATTAGTTACTTTGTTCTTTTCTTCCTTTCTTGCTGCCTTTCTTTATGTTTTTTCAGTCTTTTGTAGTGACATACTTAGTTTCCTTTCTTAGTGTATCTTCTAATGTTTTTTCCTTTGTGGTTTCCATGGGGATTACATAAATTATAGTTATATAAAAAAGAACCAATCTCAGATGAAGAACACAATAAATGAAATTAAAAACACACTTGATGGGGCAGCTCCGGTGGCTTAGCACTTTAGTGCCATCTTCAGTCCAGGGTGTGATCCTGGAGACCCAGGATCAAGTCCCACATCAGGCTCCCTGCATGGAGCCTGCTTCTCCCTCTGCCTGTGTCTCTGCATCTCTCTCTCTCTCTCTCTCTCTCTCTCTGTGTGTGCGTGTCTCTCTCATGAATAAATAAATAAAATCTTTAAAAAAAACCACACACACTTGATGGAATAAATAAGCTGGAAGAAGCAGAGGAACAAATTAATGAACTAGAAGACAGAGTAATGAAAAGTGGGCAAGCTGAACAAATGAGAGAAAAAAGAATTATGCAAAGTGAGAATAGACTTAGGGAACTCAGTGAATGATCCCATCAAGTGTAATAACATTTGTTTAATAAGAGTCCCAGAAGGAGAAAAGAGAGAAAATGGAGCAGAAAATGTATTTGAAGACATAATAACTGAAAAATTCTCTAATTTAGGAAAGAAAACATACCCAGATCCAGAAGGCACAGAGATCCCCCCAAAATCAACCCAAGGAGGTTCACATCAAGTAATAAAAATAGGAAAAAAGTAATGGTAAAAAAAATTAAAAGCAGCAAGAAAAAAGAAGTCAGTTACATACAAGGGAATCCCCATAAAGCTATCAGTGGATTTTTCAGCAGAAACTTTGTATGATAGAAGGGAGATACATTCAAGGTGCTAAAAGGGAAGAAATGTACAGCCAAGAGTAATCTATTTAGCAAAGCTGTCATTCAGAATAGAAGGAGAGATAGGGGGCACGTGTCTGGTTCAGTCAGTAGAGCACACCACTCTTGATCTCAGGGTTGTAAGTTTGAGCCCCACACTGGATGTAGCAACTATTTAAAAATAAAATCTAAAACAAATGAAGGAGAGATAAGGAGGTTCTCAGGCAAACACAAACTAAAGGAGTTCATGACCACTAAACTAGCCCCATAAGAAATATTAAAGAGGATTCTTTAAAAAAAAATAAATAAATAAAATAAAGAGGATTCTTTGAGTGGAAAGGAAAAACTGTGAGAGTATGAAAAAGTAGAAAACTCAAAAGCAGTAAAAACAAGTATTTCTATAAAACATCAGTCAAGAGATTCATAAAATAAAAAGAAGTAAAGTATAACACTATATACCTAAAATGTTGGGGGAAGAGGAGTAAAGAATGGTTTCAAACTTAACCAACTATCAACTTAATATAGACTGCTATATGCACAATATGTCACTTATAAACTTAATGGTAACCGCAAATCAAAAACCACTGACATTCAATGAATAAAGAGAAAGAAATCCAGGTATAGCACTTAAGAAAACCAGCAAACCATGAAAGAGAACAAGAGAAGAAAGGATCAGAGAAAAACTACAAAATAACCACAGCACAAGTAACAAAATGGCAATTCATATCTATATCTATGAATAGTTACTTTTAATGTAAATGGACTGGGCACTCCAGTCAAAAGACATGGGGTGACAGAGTGGAAAAACAAAAACAAAACAAAACAACAACAACAACAAAAACAAGACCCATCCATATGCTGCCTACAAGAGACTAATTTCAGACCTAAACACATCTTCAGATTGAAAGTGGTGGGATGAGAAACATTTATCAACTGGATATCAAAAGAAAGCAGAATTAGCAATACTTCCCTCAGACAAAAGAGACTTTAAAACAAACACTGTAATAAGAGACAAGGAAGGACAGAATTACTCTGATACCAAAACCAGATAAAGATATCACAAAAAAGAGAACCACAGGCCTGTATCCCTAATGAACACAGATACAGAAATCCTCTACAGAATACTAGCAACTCATATCAAACAATACATTAAAAACAACATTCACCACAATCAAGTGGGATTTATGCCTGGTTCAATATTTGCAAATCAGTTAATGTGATCCATCACATCAGTAACAGAAAGGATAAAAACCATATTATTATTATTGCACCAGACACAGAAAAAGCCCTTGACAAAGTGCAACATTAATTCATGAAAAAAGCCCTCAACAAAGTAGGTTTAGAGGGAACATACCTCAAGATAACAAAGGCCATATATGGAAAACCCATAGCTAACATCACCCTCAATGGGGGAAAAATTGAAAGCTTTCTCCCTAAGGTCAGGAACAAGATAAGGATGCCCACTCTCACCACTTTTATTTAATAAAAAAGTACTGGAAGTATTGGAAGTCCTACCCATAGCAATCAGACAACAAAAATAAAAGGCATTAAAATTGGTACGGAAGAAGTAATATTTTCACTATTTTCAGATGATGTGATGCTATATATAGAAAACCTGAAAGATTTCACCAAAAAAACCTAGTAAAGCTGATAATTCAATAAAGCTCAGGATACAAAAAATCAATGTGCAAAAATCTGTTGTGTTTCTATACACTAATAATGAAGCAGCAGAAAGAAAAAATAATAAAACAATCCCATCTAAAATTGCACCCAAAATAATAAGATATCACGGAATAAATTTAACCAATGAGATGAAACACATGTACTCTGAAAACTGTAAAACATTGGACAAACAAGTTGAAGATGACACAAAGAAATGGAAGGACATTCCATGCTCATGGATTGGAAGAAAAGATTTGTTAAAATGTGTATACTACTTAAAGCAATCTACAGATTTAATGCCATCCTTATCAAAATACCAGTAGCATTATTCACAGAAATAGAACGAAACATCCTAAAATTTATATGGAACAACAGAAGACCCAAATAGCCAAAGCAATCTTGAAAAAAAAAAAAAAAAAAAAGCAAAGCTAGAGGTATCACAATTCCAGATTTCAAGTTATATTATAAAGCTGTACTAATCAAAACAGTATAGTAATAGCATAGAAATAGATAGCATTATTTACAATAGCTAAATTATGAAAGCAGCCAGAGTGTCCACTGGTAGATGAATGGGATAAAGAAAAGGTTATATAAATGATAGAATAAAATATATAAAATGGAATATTGTTCAGCCATAAAACAATAAAATCTTGACCTTTGCAATGACTTGAATGGAGCTAGAGAGTATAATACTAAGTGAAATATCATATGATTTCACTCATATATGAAATTTAAGAAACAAAACAGCAGATGCCTGAGTGGTTCATTTGGTTAAGTGTCTGCCTTTGGCTCATGTCATGATCCCAGGGTCCTGGGACTGAGCCCTGTGTAAGGGCTCCTTGCCCAGTGGGAGTCTGCTTCTCCCTCTCCCTCTGCCCCTCCCCCCTGCTTGTGTTTTCTTGCTGACTCTCCCTCTCTCTCTCTCAAATAAATAAATAAAATCTTAAAAAAGGAAAACACATGAACAAAGGAGGAGAGTTCCTGTTTTAAGATGATAATAACTTTATAAGAAAACCTCTACTCCTTTATATCTCCCCCCTCATTTTATGTTCTTGATGTCACAAATTACATTTTTATGCTGTGTGTCCATTAACAAAATTTTATAGTTCTTTTTTATGCTATGATCTTTTGGGTTTTATATTATAATTAAGAGTAATTTATGCACCAATACAGTGTTTATAGGATTCTGTGTTTGAGTACATCCTTCTTATCAGAGTTTTATGTTTTCATATGCTTTCCTTTTTATGTCAGCATTTTTCATTTTAATTTGAAGGAGTCCCGTTATCATTTCTTGTAATGAAGTTCTAGTTGTAGTGTATCTCTCATCTTTTGTTTATGTGGGAAAGTCTACTTCTCTGTCTATTTCTGTTTCATATTTGTAGGATAGTTTGGCTGGGTATATTCTTTTTTTTTAATTTTTATTTATTTATGATAGTCACAGAGAGAGAGAAAGAGGCAGAGACACAGGCAGAGGGAGAAGCAGGCTCCATGCACCGGGAGCCCGATGTGGGATTCGATCCCGGGTCTCCAGGATCGCGCCCTGGGCCAAAGGCAGGCGCCAAACCGCTGTGCCACCCAGGGATCCCTGGCTGGGTATATTTTTAATTGTCAAGTTCCCCCCCCCTTTACTACTTTGAATATATTATCCTATTTCTTCCAGACCTTTAAGATTTATCCTAGGAAATCTGCTGATAATGTGAGAGCTCCTTAGTGCATGATGAGTCATTTTTCTCTCGCTATTTTGAGGATTCTCTTTTCATCTTTGACTTTTGACAGTTTATTGCATGTTTCAGTGTGTGTCTTTTGGGTTCATCCTAATAGGGAACTATTGAGCTTCGTGGATTTGGTGTCCCTTTTCTTCCTTAGCTGTGGGAAATTTTTAGCCAGTATTTCTTCTGATAGGCTTTCTCTCTCTTTCTTTGTCTTTCTTCTAGGAAACCCATATGGATATATTGCCTTATAATGTCCCATATATCCCTTAGGCTTTTTCATTTTTCTTCATTTTTTTTCCCTCTCAGATACCAAATTATCAGTTTCTGAGTTTTCTGGTTCTTCTGCTTACCCAAGTCAGATGTTGAACCTTTTTAGTGAATTTTCAGTTATTATATTCTTCAGCTTCAGGATTTCTGTTTTGTTTGTTTGTTTGTTTGTTTCTGTCTTTCGATGATATTCTCATTCCTCATTTTCCGGGTTTTGTTTAGTTTTCTCTTTTTGTTCTCATCAAGCTCATTGAACTTCTTTTGTTGTTGTTGTTGTTGTTGTTTTTTTCATTGAACTTCTTTAATGGGGTTATTTTGAATTTGATATCAGATATTTCATTGATTTTCATTTCTTTAAGATCAATTTCTGGAGATTTATTTTTTTCCTTTCTGTCATCTTTTTCTTTCTTTCTCTTTTTTTTCCTGAGGCTTGGGATTATGAAAAAAACAGCCACCTCTCCCAGTCTTCTTAGTCTGGCTATGTACAGGGAGATTCCTTCACCAGTCAACCTAGTTGAAGACTCTGGGACACATCTTCTCTGTGTGATCTTCCAGTTAGATTTACCTTTTTTTTTCAGGAACTTGTAACCTCTTCCTTCATCTGGTGTCTGTTTGTGGTGCTGCAGGCTCTCTGGTGCTGCACATGTTACTCAGCTCTCCACCATTCTCAGTGGTTCCCAGGCATCCAGAGTATGCTGATTCTGTCTGCACCCCACATCAGGCTAGACAGAAATCAATCCTCCAGTATCCTCCAAAAGCTGGAACACTGCATTCATGTTCCTTTCTTTTTTTTTTTTTAATTCCCGAGATAGAAGTTAGGTACTTTCTCTCAGTCATAAGAGGCTGTGCCAGCTTAGGGGCAGGGCAGCTGTGGGTAGAGAGCAAAGGCTTTCCTTACTCATTTCAATGCAGCTCCTCTCAATGTTGTGCTTGCCTGGCCTACTGTAACTACTTTGAGGTATTTTGATCTCTTTATTATTTTTATAAAGTCAGTATATCTGTGGGAACAAGGGATGAGCTTCTTATTCAATCCCCTTGCTGATGTCACTCCATAGGCTCGAGTTCAGTTTGATTTTAACAAGGCATTATGCATATTTTTTGGGGATTTGACAGAAGGCATCATTACCTTGATCAGCTGTGACCCATATCTGTGTGAAGAAGACCCTGGGTAAGGTGAGATAGTTTAATTGAGCCCAATTGCCTTTAGGGCAAAGTGTTTAATTGACTAGTGTCAGTCTTGAACAATCAAAGATCAACTTTAATGAGACATAATTGAAAGAACAGACAGAGAGGTGTGACTATTATAAGACGAAATATAAGTAGAAGATTGATCAAGGTCAAATCATTGGGGAACAAAATCTCATAGAAGTGGGATCCCAGGTAACCATCAAGACCAGTAAGATATGTATACAACATGAAAGCACTTTGTGAGTAGAAGTTGAACTCATGCACAAACTAGATACAGTGTATTGATTGGTATAGAAACATTACAAAATACATGCAAACTGAAAGAAAAAGTGTACCGATTCATGTTGCCCCTACTCTGTGGAAATGTACTCTTTACACCTTGGTGTATATTCCTCTGTAACAGTGTCTCTATGTATGTGTGTGTATGATTTTGTATACATGTATGTGTGCGTATGAATGTATATCGATCACCATTCATTTTACTCTTTCCCCCATTGCTTAGTATTCAAGTGGTTTGGGTGAAATTGAACCAAATCAAACTTTAGATGTGGACTGTGATTTGGCTGAGGTTTATCAGCACAATAGTATTCTGCTTGCTCTGGTGATTTTTCAGGGGTAAGAATGTGATCCTGGTGAATGTGGTAAGAATTTTCTTCTATTGTTGAGTCAATATCCATCTATCCATCCATCCATTCCTCCATCCATCCATCCATCCATCCATCCATCCATCCCATCCCTTCTCCCTCTTTACATTGTCCTACTACAGCCATGTTTCTGTCATGACAGGAACTGGCCTCTGAAGACCACCAGGAGATACAGTGGACGTTGGATGAGAAGAGAAAGGGGCTAACACTGTCATCAGACAACACCTGACACACTCCCCTGGCACAAACTACCTCTGATTTAGGATTTCTGTGGGTTGTAGAAGGATAGTCAATCTAATTAATTCTTTTAATTTAATCTTAGTCTTTTTTTTATTGACAACTATAACACAAGAGAAAAAATGCATATAACATAGTCAGTTAAATAAATTATTATAAGGTAAGCACATGTATCCAGAAATAAACTATTGTAAGCAACTCCACCACTCACTGTCTTTACTTTTACAGTATTTCTTTCTTTGCTTTTTTTTTTTTTTTTTGGTGTAGTGTTATTATCTTTGCCTTCCTGAACACTGGTTTTGTCCAGACTGTGAATTTTGTGTGAATGTAATCATTGACTATTTGTTGCATGAGTTGTATGTTAGTCAGTTTCACTGATGGATGTATCTCTTCTTCTGAGTATACCAGAATGTATTTATCCATTCTACCATTTCTGGCTTTGGAGGTTTGGGTTTGCAGTTGGGTGTATTGCAAATAATGCTACTCTGTCAAGTCTTAGCATGCTTCTAGATGCATACATGCACATGTGTATGTATGGTGTATACCTGGAAGAGAAGGGCTGGGATAATGAAAATGAATATTTTAGATGATTTAGATCAACATTTTATTTTATTTTATTTTATTTTTAAATTTATTTATTTATTTATGATAGTCACAGAGAGAGAGAGAGAGGCAGAGACACAGGCAGAGGGAGAAGCAAGCTCCATGCACCGGGAGCCCGATGTGGGATTCGATCCCGGGTTTCCAGGATCGCACCCTGGGCCAAAGGCAGGCGCTAAACCTCTGCGCCACCCAGGGATCCCTAGATCAACATTTTAAAGACCTTGGTAGGCTGATATCTGGGTTTAAGAATAAAAGAATTTATAGGGAGAATTTTAAATCTTACTGGCTGTTTCAAAATATTAATGGCATAAGTTCAGAGTGTCAAAGACATACCTTGACCTCAGAATATTTGGAATAAATTGGTGAGTGTTAGTTGACTGGTGCTTAGCATAATGAACCCAATGTTGCTATCATAAATGCACATGTGCTATCAATATTGAAATCTAGTGCCTAATATCCTAAATAAGTGAGTTCACATGTAGAGTAGTGTATTCCTTTTGGGGAATCATATGTAATGAAGGATTTGACAAACTGGAGTATGTATAGAGAAAATAAACTACGATAGTTAAAGCCTGGAAGAAGCAATGTGAAAAGCTTCTCCCAAAAAGGTTTATCCTGGAAGAGGGTAGAGAGAATGTTGTACCTTTCATGTAGAAAATTGGTTACACCAATTTTGTTTTCTCTCTATGGTTGACCTTGGACCAATGGGTGGGGTGGGAGAAGATTGTATGAAAGAATGCTTTATTTGCCTCATATTTTAATATAAATGTGAGCTTTGATAATTCCAAGGAAAGGAGAGGATGATTTTAAAATGTAGAGAGCTCAATACCAAAGAAGTTTCAAATAGAAATGGGAAAAATATATTCCTGAGATGTCTAGATGTCTTGGGTCTAGGATTGTGACTTTTTTGTCTTCTCAGTATGTCTTTCTTGCAAATGAGGCAGAAAAAATTCACAGCCTCAACCAGGGAAATCCTGGATAACCTTAAATATCCTGTGTAGAGCATTTCTCTACATTTTGAACAGAGAAACATTTCTTAGTTCTAAATTATAGCTTCTACTCACCATGTATAACATGACAACTGCACCTGTTTTCCATATGAATAATTACCACTTGAAAAAGGAATGAAGTCAAAACACAGGGACAACTAACCCCTAAGGGTAGGTATGTGTCAAGATGTACAAAATCACATTCCATAGTGATTAACCTTACATGCGGTCTTCTTTAAAGTTCTGGCTTACTTATTACAGAGCAATCTTAATTTATAGAAGTGAGAATTTTGATGGATGGATTTCTCATTGAGAAAAAAAGAATGTCAGAATTGAAGATGTTTTAGAAAGTCAATGATTATTTTAATTTTCTAAAATGATTTAATAAAATTAAAACTGTCAGGCCAAAGGATAGACATAGAGTCAGTGATGTGACCTCAAATTGATACACTTAAAAAAGAAACCATATTCCTGAGCATCTTGGAATAGATGCTGTTTTTAAAGTATTGAAGAAAATAGAAAAAAAGAAATCCTAGTGCTTAGATGACTTTGTACTCTCAAGAGATCAGTAGCATAATAAGTTTCTTAAATCTGCATCAAGATCATCTTACCAGAGGCAAGAAGTCCAGATTTCACACAGGTGAGCACAGAATAGTTTAATCTTGCCTACCAGATGGCTCCAGGTCAGTGGCCAATAACAATTTGTAACACACCAATGATAATATAAGGCAGCCAGCTCTCTCCTTGGAGTGCAACCTGCTTTATAAAAATAAAACAGGCTGGTGACTTTTTCTGTAGCGTAGAAATCTATCCTCTCCCTCTTTCCCTCTTTTCCTTTCTCTCTTTCTTCCAAACTATGGATTTAACTGTACTTAGTTGTTCCTTTATTTGCATAAAAATACTACATATATAAGCAAATTAGATACTTAAATATATATCATATATGGGTTCAAACTATGTAAATAAAAATAAGATTCACATGACCAAAATCAGCCATAGGAACAATATCACACACACACACACACACACACACACACACACACACACCAGGAAAAATTTCCAACTTTGATCCAAAATCCAAATGTTTTCTTAAGAGTTTACAAAAGCTATCTCATAAATAGGCATCATGTAAAAATAAAGTGGGAAGACCATTTGTGGGATTCAAAATAAATGTGCTGGGGAATGAATGGCTCTCCTGCCACATCTTGCCCTGAAAAGAAGGAACTGAAGTGACTGGCATTATATAAATAAACTGAAGATATGAGTTTTGAAAAGTTAAGCATGTGTGCATTTTGTATTGTATCTGTTTTTTAAAATATTTTATTTATTTATTTCACAGAGAGAGGGAGGGAGAGGGAGAAACAGGCTCCCCACTGAGCAGGGAGCCAAATGTGGAACTCAGTCCCAGGACCCTGAGATCATGACCTGAGCTGAAGGCAGATGCTTAACCAACTGAGCCACCCAGGTTCTCCTGTATCTGTTTTAATAAGGGATTTGACTTAATGCAGTCCCATTGAAAGGAAGCCTACCTTCCATCCTTGACACTGTGACTCTGGGACCATCAATTTACAGGGTAGCAGCTTACTAGAACTTTAAGTACATTATCATTGAGGAAATTAGAATGATGATGATCTATTCATTTTCTCTGGCTTCCCATGGCTCTCTCTTTCCCTCTCTTCTTTCTCTCCTGTCCTGCCTTAAGTCATGAAGGACCATCGTGTGACAGTGTCTGAAGTATTATAGCATGTGTCATGAGGTCTTTCAGGTCTGCTCCAGTTTTAGTGAGAATCAAACGAAGTGATGCACATGAAAGTCCTTTTCAAAACTGTAATATGCAGTCTGCACACACTATCATCTATCTATCAATCAATCAGCCAATCTGTGCTACATCTGTAGGGAAAAATAGGAAATTACAACCATAATGAAACCACAGGTCATTTTACATGGAAAAATCCCCCTCAGTATGTATGTGTGAATAGATATTGCCAGACTGTATCTGTTACTTGGATATTAGAAATTAGTTCTTATGTCAGCATTGTGGGTTTGAGTTTCTCATTTTTAAGAAAAACTTTGCAAATAACTACTTATTTGAAGGAGTTACCGATCTCAATACCTTGGGTCAGTAAAATTCGACACATTGAATAAAATTGGTGTCAAGAGGAAAATTGGCTGGTAAAGATCTAGTGACAATTGTATCTATTTTTAGCATTGTACTAAATTATAATATATGTTGAAATTCCCCTTACTCTCGGATGCATGTAAGGCCAGAAGCTTTTCCCATTCTCTGTAGTGTGAATACAGACAACTTAAAAGCTTTCAAAACTTTTGCAGGGCCCTAAGCCCCCAGCCCCCCAGCAATGTCTCCAGCAGGTGCCTTGACACCCCTTTTCTGGGAGCAGAGGACCACCATTCATGAGGGTCGAGGACCCAGGTTACTCCACATCATGGGCACATCCCATCTTGTGTGTGTCTTCTCCCTTGTCCCTCCTCTTCCTCCTCTCTTCTCTCCCATCCTCTCTCCCCTCTCTCCTCTCCATTCCTTTCTTCCAGTTTCTCTCTTCCCTTCTCTTGCTCCTCCAGCATGGCACCTGTAGCCCTCTTGTGCTACATGCAAGACAGAAATAGCACAAGACCTATCCTCTGAGCTTGCATGTTCTGCTGTCCAGGGAGAGAGAGGCAAGTGAGCACAAGGACTGGGAGGGCAGAGGAAGAGCCAGTGTCTGTCCTTGCAAGAGGGGAGCAGACCAACAGGAAGAGGGTGGGTTAGTGAAAGCTGAATGCATAGAAAGACTTCGTGGACACGTCGTGGGGCTTGTGGGGTGCCTGCAGGACACACACTATGATGGTCTGTGGACAATTAGTAAGGGTTATATGATAAGATTTTGTCATTTATTAATGCTATTTTGTCATTCAGTGTTAGTTGACGAGTAGGGCAAACAATAATATTTTAGAATGCAATCCAACTTAGTTTAATTATCAACAAAGCCTGTGTTTAACACAGATGTCTGTTAGAGGAGGAGAGTCTTGCTTTTTGGTTCTTTTTTTCTCAAACGTAATTGGCTGCAATGTAAATGTAGTAGGGGCGGCATGCTGCTTACCCCACTCACCTCTGTGCAGCTGTGTGGTAAATAGCACTGTTCAAACTGATAACTGTTCTCTTTATGTCTAATAATCTGCCTCTGAGCCTGGCATTTGGGACCGTAAGTAGTTTTGTTTGTAAATGTAATTATATTTAATGATCTGTTTTGTAAATACAATGGTTTTTCCTTTTCTGTGGTCAGTCAAGTGAATCTGAATGTAGAAAAAAGAAATGCAAGCTTTATACATTTCAGAAAATACAACCATTACTGTGTATATTTGATACTTTGTTCTAGATTTACATTAAGCACAATTTCATTACCATTAATCTCCAACAACGTAAATATCACGCAGATTTATATAAATGTTGCTTTGCAATTTTCACAAGAGTTCTTCTCCGTATGATATATCTGAAGAGTGCTAAATAGTTATCAATTATTTTCCAAATGTAAAAGCAAAATCAAAGTCATGAAGAGAAGGAGAAAAGAGACCCAAGAACAGGGACTATTTTGCTTAGGTACTGATGATATGCTAGGAAAGATCATCTGTTTAATGTGCTCTGGTACAGCCCAGAACTGGGCCAGAAGTTTGGAAATACACAAATTCTTCCCTGTTTGGAACGTAAAGGCTTCTATGAATTATGTGATCTAAATAACATGCTGGAAAGCAAATCTCTGGCAAGTGTATTCCTGTTTGACTACCGAATGAATAAACAAATGAACATATACATAAATCACATTTAGTATCTGTTACTTGTCTTCCTCATGGATTTAAAATTGTATTTCAGGAGAATCTAGTTCTTGAATCCCATAATGCCTATTTACATACCAGTATCTAATTTTACATGAGTGTATTGGTTTGCTAGGGCTAACGTAACAGAGTACTGCAGACTAGCTGGCTGCAACAGCAGGCATTCATTGTTTCACAGTTCTGGAGCTGGGAGTTCAAGGTCAAGGTACTGAGAGGGTGGTGAGAGCCACACTTCTCCCCTACCTGCTGGTGGTTAGCCTGAGGTCTTTGGCATGCTAACTAATTATGTCTGCAATGACCTGATTCCCAAATAAGGTCAAATTCAGAGATGCTGGGAGTTAGGACTTCAACATATGTATTTGTGGGGTGGGGTGAAGTGGTACAGAATTCAGCCTATTACAGGATATCAAAGAAAGGCCCCAATCCTTTCTACATAGGAGTTATCTGGATGGAGAATAAGATTAAATACAGATTGGGGGATGGAACAGACTCTGTAAGAGGAATACCAGAGTGAGAAGAGCTCTCAGGTACAGCAGTGGGAGCGATGACACAGCTGCCAAGTCTGGTTGCACTAAGTCAGGGAAGTCTTCACAGAGGAGATGGAGTTTGAGAGTTGAAGGATGTGTAGACATTTGTCTAGTGAACATGAACCTCAAATTTAGTTTGCCTTAAAGCAAACTCAATTTTCTAACTATACTTGTTCCGTCTCTTGAATTGGTTGAACTGGATTAGTTCTATTAGTGGAGCCAGTGGAATCTGAGTCTTCTCTTTCCTCCATCACACCTGTTTATCATGAATGTCATCTCTTCTCTCCTCACAAAATCACTGTGTTCTTTCCCTCTCTTACCTTCTGACTGCTGCTGCCCAGCATCAGAGCTTCCTTCCGGAATGCCAAGGATGTGGCTGATAGTTTTCAGTGATATCCCTGAATTTTCATCTTTTCTTCATCATTCATCTTGGACATCACCACCCAATTGACCTCCTTAGTACCAATTTGGTCATTACTCTGCAGGCCCCAGACCTTTAATATCTTCTGCCTGCCTGCCAATCTTAATCAGGCTATCCCACGTCTTCTTACAGCCTACAGTTTCAACCTGAATTTTTTTTTAAAGATTTTATTGATTTATTCATGAGAGACACACAGAGAGTCAGAGACACAGGTGAGGGAGATGTAGGCTCCTTGCTGGGAGCCCAATATGGGACTCGATCCCAGGACCCTGGAGTCATGTGGTGAGCCAAAGGCAGACACTCAAGCACTGAGCCATCCAGGTGTCCCTCAACCTGAATTTCTCAGGTCAACATTAAGTAGAGTTAAAGAATCCCATCTTGAGAATGGAATTTAAAAGTCATGTGGTTGATGTGTCTGCCATATGCATGAATCCCTCAGCACATCCTAGCTAAATGGTCACATCTTATGTCTGTCTGCCCCCAGTTCCAGGAACCTTGCCTATCACCCTGCTTACTTGTGATCATAACTATTTTGAGCTCGTTGGTATGCTTCTCATTTCTGCATCTTTGTTTGTGCTGCTATTATATCATCTTCTTCTTAGACATCTTTGCCCTTGCCTATTTCCTGCCCCCCATCATTCAAGACCTGGCTCTCATGCAGTCTCTGCTATGAAAAATGACTGTGGCATGCAGATTATAACACCTGAACCAAGGATTGTGTTGTAATGACAGGGGATAAATGACAAATAGGATGAAGTGTTGAAATAAAGATTGAAGTGGGGGATCCCTGGGTGGCTCAGCAGTTTAGTGCCTGCCTTCGGCCCGGGGCATGATCCTGGAGTCCTGGGATCAAGTCCCACATCAGTTTCCCTGCATAGAGCTTGCTTCTCCCTCTGCCTGTATCTCTGCCTCTCTCTCTCTCTCTCTCTCTCTCTCTCTGTGTCTCATGAATAAATAAATACATTTTTTAAAAAAATAAAAAAATAAAGATCGAAGTGGTAGTAGAGCATAGGAGAGAAAGAGACGTAAGTGGAATTTGGGTGTAAAGGTTTTTTTTTTTTGTTTTTTGTTTTTGTTTTTTTTTGGGGGTGTAAAGGTTTTTGTAAAAGGTTTTGATGAAGATAGATACTTCATATAAAATTTGCTTTTGAAAATACGAAGATGACTTTTAACATCAACTTGCCTAGTTAACATTATTTCTGATTTTGAGGTAAAATGATTGCCCAGTGGTTTATATTTTTAAAACTTAAGAAAAGGGGATTCCCGGGTGGCTCAGTGGTTTAGCTCCTGCCTTTGGCCCGGGGTGTGATCCTGGAGTCCTGGAATCAAGTCCCACATCAGGCTCCCTGCATGGCACCTGCTTCTCCCTATGCCTCTCTCTCTCTATCTCTCATGACAAAATAAATAAGATTAAAAAAAAACTTAAGAAAAAATAAGACTCCAGTGATGTGGCTAGCCCATGTCCAGAGTATGAGGACCAAGGGTCCACACATAACAGGCATGGAGATTACCCCTGGGTCCCAGTGAGAGCAGTAGTCAAAATCACCTTAGCACATCACTATACAAGATGTGACTGAACACAGATGGTGCAAGGGAAGCTGCCTCATTTCACCTGTTTCTCTCGTGGGTATGTTTTACAGAGGAGCTCTACTGCCGCAGAAAGAACATCTTAATATATGTATTAGGAAGCAAAACGTAACTAAATTATTTGGATCTGCCAACTTTGAAAAATGGTGTTAGGCACTTTTAATTTATAATGGAAATAATTACATTAATGAAATAACAGGTACCATTTACCAATACTTGTGAAAGTTATGCTCTGTTCACAGTCCTGGGACCATGGGGGGATATTGCCTCATTTTATAATTTTATTTAAATCTGTGTGTGGATGTCCTTGTATTGCAGCAGCCTTTTATGGTCCGTACTTCCCATCTAAAGAGGTTGGCACAATATGAGAAGTGAGTCCTGGCTCCCCAGCCTCTGATACTGGCCATCAACTGGCTGGCTATGTAACATTTACACACATCTTGATCTAAGTGGTGTGTTCTGATTCTTCAGAAGCATCACTAGGGGATTTAAAGTGGTAGCTTCATTAGCACATAGATATCTACATCAGGGAAGATACCTACTATTGACATTTTGGACCAGATCATTCTTTGTTTTGGGGACTGTCCTGTGTATCGTGAGATGTTTAGCAGCATCCCAGGACTCAATCCTCTGTGCCAGAAGCACACCCCTCCCACACACAGTGTTGACAACTAAAAACATCTCTAGACATTGTCAAAGTGTTTAGAGAGCAGAATCACCTCCAGTTGAAAACCACAGAACTAGATATTAGCACCAATGCCATAATTTTATTTTTCATTACATCGAGGGGCCATATATTTAGTGGAGAACACCTACTCCCTGAGTCACTACTTGATTGCTTAGCATGACAGGTAGGCTTATTATCTTATTAAAGGGGCTTTAACGAAAATCCCAGAAACTGAAACCCATACATTTATGATTCCTTCAATGGGTAGATTGCATGTAACTGAAATGATATGAAATTACTTACTTTTTACTCATTTTACACATTTTTCATGTGTATTGCTTAAGCAAATGATGCCAGTTTTTAATTTTCTTCTTTCAAGTCTGGCAACAGACGCTGCTCTTCATCTCCCTATGTCTGTTTTTTTTTTTTTTTTTTTTTGGTGGGGGGAGAGGGAGCAGGAGTGATACCAGCTGGTGAATACAGAGCTAATTACAGATTGTTTCCCTCAAAAAAGACACACGTGGGTGACTAACCTCTAATGATTTTGGCAGCTGTTTTGGTCCTATTAAGATAACTAGTAACTGGACAGATACTTCTTTTCTTGGAAGTGTGTGTTGCAATTTTGGGGGATTTGGACACTAGGAGCTTTGTTACAGATGCCACATCTGATGAGAATTTAAGACTATACAAACCACTGCCTCAGAAATCCATTATGTAGCTTATTAATTCACAACCTTTTTGGTAATACTTGACTTTCTGTTAAATACAAATGTACAAATAAATACATTTCAGAAAACTACAGACTCAGAATTAAAACATATATGCTTTAATGTTTAATGTTTAATTTATTTTTAATTAAAAAAATTTTTTAAAGCATATATGTCTTAAAAGTGGAAAATTTTCAGATAGGTGAAGAACGATCTCCTTATACTGGATTGGAAAAAGAATTATTTCAGCATTTAAGTGGTTCTTAAAATGTGTCACATTCATGGTAGCAGTTTGTGTGGAGTCGTTTCCCTGTTCCAAACCCTGATAAGTTAATGGTTTAATTGTATTGAAATAGGCCCTTTAAAAAAATTTAGGGTTGTTACCAAACTAGTATTTCTGTATTAATAAATATTATAATTGAAATCACTTTAATTTAAATTATATAGTTGAAAGGAAGGCTCTTAGTCTCAAAAATAGTCTATACACTGTTTCCAATATCTTGCTTCCCATTTACTCCTCAATCCACTAAGTTTGAACTTAGGTCAAAGTGTTTCCTTAACTCGTCTGTTGGATATTCTATCTCCTTTCTGCCTTTCTTCCCTAGACATCAGATGCACCTGATGGCAATGGTAGTATTTGTCTCCATCATTTCCTTTTGTGGAGAAGCAGTATAATGTCAAGGTTAAAAGCACAAACTTGTTTTCCACCTGCCTGGGTTCAAATCTTTGTTCTGCTATCGGCTGACTCGGACAAAGCCATTACAAGGTGCCATCTTGTTACTTCTCTGTCAATTAAGGTCAAGTTATTAAATTTGATGAAGTTAAAAAATACTGAGATCACAGATGGTGGGTTAATTATCATGAGGTTGGTGGATAAAATCAACCTTCTATGACAAAATGGCTTGTACCATCAGGTGAGTGAGCACAGTTTTCAAAGACAAATGTTTAATGTTGCGGCTTCTTAAAACATGCGATCATAAATATTGCCCTTGGAACATTTAAATTATTTAAATATACCTTTGAGTATTCGTAGAAATTTTTTTTCACAATACAAAGACACTGAATTTCTGTAGGAATTCTAGTTTACAGTAAGTTACAGATTAAGTATACAGCTCACTTGAATTTGATGGTAGCTGGTAAATGAATTTTGACATACATTTTTTTTTAAGATTTATTTATTTATTTATTCAGAGAGAGAGCGAAAGAGAGGCAGAGACACAGGCAGAGAGAGAAGCAGGCTCCATGCAGGGAGCCCGACGTGGGACTCGATCCTGGGTCTCCAGGATCACACCTCAGGCTGCAGGCAGTGCTAAACCACTGCGCCACCGGGGCTGCCCCGACATACATTTTTTTTGTTTGGAAATAAAATATGATAGGTAAATGCATGCTTTCATTCATCAAATGCCTTATATTAATAGTCTCTTAAATTTTTTCATGCTTCCTTATTAGACTGTTAATTAAAGCTTATAGCCTGTGGCTTCAGTTACAGTTTTGAGTAAAGACTGAATCAAAGAATATGGGGCATATAATTTTCCATTTCTATACACTCTCATTAAAGAAATCATTTAGCACAGATTCCTGTAGGTGCTCAAAATTGTGTGGCAATGTGAATTGTATCTGAGCTGTCTTTCTGTGTAGAGTGGCTGTTCTTGCATCTCTGAGGTAACAATGTATGCCAGTAAAAGATTCTTTAATGTGAGAGGGTGGTTTCACAACTTGCTCCTTTCTCTTCTTTTCTTTCTTTCTTTCTTTCTTTCTTTCTTTCTTTCTTTCTTTCTTTCTTTCTTTTTCTTTCTCTTCTTTCTTTCTTTCTTTCTTTCTTTCTTTCTTTCTTTCTTCTTTCTTTCTTTCTTTCTTTCTTTCTTTCTTTCTTTCTGATTTAATTTATTTCAGAGAGAGAGAGAGAGAGACTGTGAGGGGTGGGGGAGTGAGCAGAGAGAGAAGAAAAGAAGCAGATTCCTTGCTGAGCTCAGAGCCCCATATGGGGCTCCATCCCATGACCCTGAGATCACCACCTGACCTGAAATCAGAGATGGGCTCTTAACTGACTGAGCCCCCCAGGCACCCCACAAGTCACTTATTTCTTCTGTAAGTATTATTAACATAGGACTATTAACTCAGTAATAATCCTGTTTGTTTTGCCTACTTAGTTTTTTTTTTAAAGTTCTTTTTAAATTGGCCTTTCTGACATCTCTGTGTTAACAGGTATGCTAATGAGGGAATTCTTTGAAACTGAGGGTGTTACAATCCACCCTACATGAATTTTCCTTTGATATTCCTGTAGTAGTTTCTTGCAATAGTTATTCCTGGACTTCCCAAATATGCTCCTTGTTTTAGGCTTCCCCCATATTTCCTCTGTCGGGGGAGTAAACGCTTCATCACAGTGTCAGTTCACTGCTTGGAACCTGATCCCATTAAGTTGAACACTTGGGAAATTGGGAACTGTAGGATCCCAGAGCATCCACGGAGACTCGAGGAAGTAAGATTACAGTCAACAAGACAAGTGAAAAAAAGTGGTGAGCATACAGAGCTTTAAACATTCACGGGCAACTAATGCTGCATAGAACCAAGCTAGTGTGTTTACCACATTGGACTTTTTTCCTTACATGTTATTTTATTTTAAGTGAAAGTATTGTGAATGAGATGAAGGGTGGAATCCCATAAAGAGACAGATCGCGCAAATAGTTAACCTCTTGGCCAGATGGCACAATTTGAGGCAATTTATCAAGATCTGAGGGTAGAATCTGGGACAAGAAACATTAGGTCCAATGCCAAGAAGTCAGGAAACTAACAGTGAGAAGACCTGGCTTTATCCTGCTTGAATAAATACAGCAATCTTTAAAGTGCAGCTCCTTGTATTAACTAGGAAATCAACCTCGTTCCATAAATTATATTCCAGGTCAGGAGGAGGTGGGATTTAGGATGAGAATTGGGTGAGAGAGAAGATACATTTTGGAGACAGTGTGAGGTCTTTTTCATTTAGTTTCTTTTCCTCCTATTTCCTCTTCTTTCCCTTTCTTTCCCTCCCCTTTCTTCCCTCCCTTCCTTCCTTCCTTCTCTTCTAGACTTTTTTCTAAAAAAGATGTGCTATGGAAAGAAATGATGGTACCTTAACCAACGGGCAAGTTGGGAAGAGGACAGATCATGGATTTAAACTAGTTTAGGGTGCCAGGTCAGGAGAGAGAGTTCAATAGCCATGTCTCAAGTCCCAGAAAACTCTGAGACCAAAGAGAAAATTAGCAAAGCAAAAGTAGAGAATTGCACTTTAGGCATTGGCTGGGCCAGCTCTTTCTCTGGAGCATGATGGTAGAATGGATAAAGCCTTGGTCTAGGCTTGAATTCCAGGTGTGTACAAATGAGCTATGCAAGGAATGCACTTAACTAGTCTCAGTCTGCATTTCTTTAATTTAAAACACAAGGGATTGGATTTGCTTCACAGAAATTGTTGTTTCTTTGTCCCTAAGGAAGCCACCATAGTTTTAAAAATCTCTCTCTATTTTTCTCTTTACCTTTTCATATCCTTAAAAATTTAAATACATCAATCCTTCGTAACTTAAATACTGTTCCCCCAGAAAGCCTTTCTTACTAATGCACCCCAATTTAAAACGATCCCTTCACTTCCAAACCCCATTATCAACCACCAATGATACCTACAGTTTAAGTGTCAAATAATTAAGTATTGCATTATTTTTATTTCATGGTTATATTTTCTTATATATTTTGTTCTGGTCTTTGTATTTTGGACAGTGAGTGTTTCGTGCACTTTTTTTTTTTTTTTTAAATCAGCACTACCATGATCCTTGGAGAGAGTATGTTCTTCATTAAATACCTTACTTTTTCATGGGTTGAACTGTCAATCTGGACATCTTACATATTTCCACATTAAACTCCTTTTCATAACTTAATAAAGTGGACTCTTTTGGAAACTCCCAGATGTTCTACTGGGGAAGAAAAATCATCTCTATATTTAGTTTGGATTTGTCTTTTTCCTCTATTAAAACCCCATCAGGGTTAGCCCCTTGCCCTACTAGAGCGAGCGATGTTTCCTATGCACATGGACCCCAAATGTTGAGGAAAATACCAAATGGATCATTGAGGACAGACTATATCACAGTAAAGTCATCTGCAAGGCACTTTTTTGTTCTTGAACCTCATACCCGTTGTGGAGTGCATTACTGAATTGGCAGGGTAAGTTAAAACTGATGTTGAAAAAGGAGGGGGATCCCTCGGTGGCTTAGGGGTTTAGCACCTGACTTCGGCCCAGGGTATGATCCTGGAGTCCTGGGATTGATTCCCACATCCGGCTCCCTGAATGGAGCCTGCTTCTCCCTCTGCCTGTGTCTCTGCCTCTCTCTCCCTCCCTCCCTCTCTCATGAATAAATAAATAGAATCCTTTAAAAAAAAAAAAGAAAGAAAAAGGAAATTCAACTCCATCCTAAGTCATGTTTATTTAATCAGTGCTGATTTAATTAACCACCAGGATTCTCACTTATAAGTCGGTGGGAATACCAAACACCTCTTTTGATGATCCTTAATTCACCAGAACCCGTCTTCTGATGGTTTCAGCTAGGCAGAGGTGCTCACAGCCTACCTGCGGTGCCTTGTGAGAGAGAGCAGTGACTTCATACAAGACTGTTCCTTTGCTTTCTCTCTCACTAGGATTTTCTGAATCTCCAAATCTCCCCCAACACTTTTCTGCTGTCCTACAGTGAACTCCCATGTTCCCAGGAACTAGTTCCCAGTGCAAGTTTGGTGCTACACAGATCTCCTGCTGCAAACTCTGCCTCTGCTGATTCCAAGTCACTTCCAAGATTTATGGAGGGATATATATGAGAGAAAGACTAGCAGGGATGTGAGAACCCACTCTCCAGCGATAACCACATATAGGGAGTCAGTAGGAGGAGAGATGTCTCCGGGGGGAAAAGAAAAATAGATGTGCTGGAAAAACAGATTAAAAGGGAAGGTGGGTAGTTTAAAAAATGCAGAGCAGAACAGGAGAATGATTATTTAATTGTACGGTGTGATGGGATTATATGGCCAGTTCTTTTGCCGTAGCATTGTTTCTGTTGGAGAAATGAGATTTACGTAGGTCAGATAGCCAGCTGTTACTTAATTCAATCGCGGGACCCTGATTTTCAAAAATAGAGTTTTAGTTTTAGTATGTCACAAGTACATTAATTATATATGATTATTGGCTTAATAAATCTCCACTTGGCTGGAGTATAGGCTCTCTGGCAGCAGAGAATATATTTGACTACCACCATGTCCTTAATATGAGCTAGGTGCCTAGCTGAAGGCAGAAAGTTAGCTTTTAAGGTTTATCTTCAAATTGCAATAGAAAATTGTATCACCTGCTTATTCTGCTGCAGTTCCAATTACTAGGAAGCTTTGACATTTTTAATGCTTCCTTTTTGGAAAATTGTCTTTACCCAGCTATCATTTGGGTCTTAAATTTATTTATTTATTTATTTATTTATTTATTTATTTATTTATTTATTTATTTATTTATTTGCATGCTATTGACTTTTTCTGCAAGTGTTGTCAGTATTTTCTAGATTTTTCTTTCACTTTTGTGTATGATGTCTTTTTGAAATGGAGATATTTTAATTTGGTGACCTTCATAGGTATGGATTTTCTTTAGTGGTCTCTTCCATGGCTTTAGGCGTAGAGAGTGCTCAGCCACACAAACACCCACGTTGCTGGCAGAGGGCAGAGCACGTGTGCAGAGTCTGAGGTGGTTTCAGGGAAGTGAAAAATAAAAGCCAGTGAGCCTGGAATTCTGAGCTAGAGAGGATGTGTGACCAGGTCAGAGGATGTATGACCTTGAGGCTGGATTAAGGACTGTATCTTCGTTCTGAGGGATCTATGTAGCCATTGAAGGGCCAAAAACAGGACAAGAATATGACCAGATGAAAGGCCAGTCTGGTGGTGATGTGGCCAGCAGTGGGAGGGGCCAGGGAGCAGGTAGCCTGTGACCAGGGGCACCCTTACTGTCCATACAGAAGTGGGGGTCTGGTGTGGCACCATGGGGCAGAAGTGGAGGGAAGGGAGTTTGTTTTAAAGAAACATTTTAGAGCTAGAAGAACACACAGGATGTGGGGACAGACCCAAGGTGGGGGGTTTGGAGAAGAGGTAAGGAAACTGTGATGTCTGGAGGGCGGAGGTGCATCGTTGGGACGGGTAGCAGGAAGGAAGCAGAAGCTCACTGTGGTGCATGTCTGTGCTTCACGAAGTTCACTTAAGTGTGGCCTGGAACTCATATATTCTCATATGGCTGAGAATTAGTAAGGGTTGGGACAAGCTGACAGGGTCAGAGAAGAGAAGGAAGGCTGGTTCTGTACTTGGAGGAGCTCTTACCATTAGGGAGCAGACTGAGAGGAATTTGGGGATGGAAAGGAAAGAGGAAAGTTTGAAAGAATATGCTTCTGTGAAAATCAGAAGAAGCATTTATTTCAAGAAGCGGAATAATGACCTGTGTAAAATCTCACTAAGTAGACTGGTCAGGTGAGAACCAGCACCCTGGAATCTTACTGGTGATCTTAAAAGAGCTGTTGGTCAGGATGCCAGGGTGGTATAGTCCATTAAGTGTCCAACTCTTGGTTTTGGCTCAGGCTGTGATCTCAGAGTTGTGAGATCGAGCCCCCTGTAGGCTCTGTACTCAGTGTAGAATCTGTTTGAGATTCTCTCACCCCTCTACTCCTCCTGCTTGTGCTTACTGTCTCTCAAATAAATAAATAAATCTAAGAAAGAAAGAAAGAAAGAAAGAAAGAAAGAAAAGAAGGAAGGAAGGAAGGAAGGAAGGAAGGAAGGAAGGAAGGAAGGAAGGAAGGAAGGGCACCTGGATGGCTCAGTGGCTGAGCATCTGCCTTTGGCTCAGGGCATGATCCCAGGGTCCAGAGATTGAGTCCCTCATCAGGCTCCCCGCAGGGAAGCCTTTGTCTCTGCCTCTCTCTCTGTGACTCTCATGAATAAATAAATAAAATCTTTAAAAAAGAGCTGTTGACCAGAGTGGTGCTATCAGGACAAAAGCTAGCATGGATTGCAGAGGGTGCTAGCCAAGGCAGTAGGCACCTCCTCCTGTTCATGAGGAGAGCAGGGGGGTCTTCAAAGAGATGAGGGAAAACATTCTAATGAGTGTTTGGATGTGAAAGGATGGGTCCAATGAGAGGGAATAGATTGAAGATGCAAGAGAAAGACAATCTGATCCAGAAAGTGAGATTTTCCCTGGAAAAGTGGAAACGAGGATCCAGAGGAGCACAGTGGAACGAGAGAAAAGATACTTGCTTCACTATAAATGGAGGGAGAAAGAAGAAAAAGAAGAAAAAAAAGAAAAAGAAAAGAGGCAGGCTGGTTTGCAGATTTGTTGGTGGAAGGATGAGGGGATTCTAGGAGATTCTATCTAATGACTTCAGTTTTTCTTTTAAATGATGCAGCATGGTTAGCTGGTGACCTCCATTGAGAGTGATGGTGAGGGGTAATCAGGCTGTAGATGGGAGAGGGCCCTTCAAATCAGGTTAAGGGGGCTTACGTAGAATTAGCAGCTTGGATAGTAAGAAATTTGGCCTCAACCAAAGAAAGATCTGGGCTTTTCCCTGGATACTGGGAGATAACTATTAAAGTATTAGAATTTCCCAGGTGATATGTGGGGTACCATTGTCTTTGGTGGGCTTTTAGAAACACACCTGATAGGTTATGCTAATGAATGAACCAGGATGGGGCTTTCCACACCAGGTAGATTTAGGGTAGGGGCTGCCCATGCCAGAAAAACCACCATATAGTTTGTGGTGGTAGCTTTGCTTACCGGTACACCTAGAAACTGACTTTGATCATATGGGCAATAAATCGTCAATCATGCCTTAAATAACGAAGCCTCTGTGAAACTCTAAACACCAAAGCGTGGGTGAAGTCCTGGGGCTGGCTCTGTACTGTGTTTGCTCCACATTGATTCTGGGAGTATAAGGTGTTCATGAGCACAATGCAAGTTTGCATTAGAACCCTCCCAGACTCTGCTCTGTGCATCTCTTCCTGTGGTTGGTTCTGATTTGTATGTTTTCCTAAAAATAAATATAACCGTGATTATAAAACATTTCAGTGAGTTCTGTGAGTTCTTTTAGTGAATTTTCTTTTTTTTTTCTTTTAGTGAATATTCTAATGTGAGAGCAGTTTTGGGAAAAGCCTGTGGACCTGCAGTCAGCATCACAAGTGAGGATGGTTTCGTGTGCACCCTTTGCTCAGACTCTGTAGTTGGTACTTGCCTCCTTACAGTAGGAGTCAGAAGCCTTGGGCAGACTTAGATGTCTCTAGGAAATGTGCTCCTAGCCTCAGAGTTTGGCTACTTCTGTGTACAACCCATTTAATATTTGGGGAAAATTAGTTTTGACGTGACCAGAACTATTCCTTGAGAAGTTGTGACTCAGTCATGTGTCAGGTGAGTGGTAGGATCTAGACTGTTGGAGTCAAAGGACAATGACTATTAAAGCTGTCCCCCATTGTGCCATTGGGGTGGTTCAAGCGGCAGAAAAGAAGAGGGGTCCAGATACAGAGAGATTTCAGACACAGAGCTGACAGCTGTTTTTTCTCCCGTACCACATTTGGAAGCCTTGGTTCTTTTCTCTCTTAAGCACACCTGAGGCAAAAAACAAGCCCTATTTGTAACAGCAGTTCACCTCTGAAACGATCATAGTACATCAGTCACTGTCATGAGTGGGTTGGAAGTGGTGGTGGGGCTCGGGTCATCATAGAGTAGATCAGAATATCTGGGTGGGGAGTACCCTTAGAAAATATCTAGCAGTAGTTTCTGGTTTATCAATCTAGGGAAATGTGCCCTTTTCTCAAGATTGAAAATAAGTGGTTTAAGAAACAATTTGAATAAACAGTTTTTTTAAAAATATTTTATTTATTCATGAAAGACACAGAGGCAGAGACATAGGCAGAGGGAGAAGCAGGCTCCATGCGGGGAGCCCCATGTGGGACTCCATCCCAGGACTCCGGGATCATGCCCTGAGCCAAAGGCAGATGCTCAACCGCTGAGCCACTCAGGTGTCCTGAATAAACGGAATTTATGTAAAAGAAAAACTTTCTGGAGCGGAGGACATGACAAGTGAAGCGGCCATATAATCAGATTCTCTTGGGCAGGCACAGAGCCCCTGGAATTCGATCCCGGGCAAACCCTCTTACCCTTGGGGTTTTTGCCATGGTTGATAGCTGTGCAGATTTGCATACATAGTCTGTGTCCAGAACATTTTCTGGTGAATAACAATTAATCAGAGAAAACAAAGGTTTCCATTTGGGGTGGCATCCTGTTTCCCATAGAAATGAATCCATATTTCCTTGAATTAAAATTTGCCTCAGATAAAAAGATGCAAGAATTTTGGGGTGGTGAGCTCAACTGCATGTATTCAGTTGAATATACATATCCATTGCAAAATGATTCTCTGATTTTAGTACTGGGACTTTTATTTTACCGGAGATTTCACCTGGCTTTCTTCCATCTCCTTATTTTTGTATGGCGATAAAAGCATGTTTTATTTATGTTTCCTCAGATAGGCTGGATATTACTGAAAGTGTTGGAACACAGGCTAATTACCATAATCATTGTGCAATAACTGAAATATTGCCTCTTCTGAATTTAAGGGGTTCTTCTTCTTCTTTTTTTCTTTTTGCATTTCTGCTCTGGCTTTACATTGCATACATCTGTGCATTGTGCATGTGTTCATTCATGGTAGTTACTGCTTCAGCTGTACTACTGGGGAATTTGGGACAGGACCTCCAAACTAGGATGCTGTTTTAGTGATACCTTGTTGGGATGTAATTGGATACCATTTCCCTCCCCTGGGTCACCCTTTGTACATATTGCTGAAAGCGGGCAGTTTCATCCTGACTGTCCTATGGCTTCTGGAGAAAGAGTTCTATAGCACTGATGTAATATTCATCATTTCTAGAAGTGCAGTGCTCAGAACATCCTATACTCACTTGATTGTTCTTGGAGCTGTTTGGTGTCTGGTGATGATTTGTAATGGTGGCAGAACACAGCAAGGAAGATGGGTCATGTGGCTGGCCAAGTAGCTGATATCTGGTACCTCCCTTGATTGTCCACATGTGAGGTTCTTAGCCCTTTGTGTAGGAAATGCTCAGTTTTCCAGTTTTACTCAGGGAGAGTGAGGGTGGAAAAGTGGAATCTCGACTTGCTCTGCTTCTGGGTGAGAACTTTTGGAAGGAGAAGCCTCTACTCTCCACTGGCTCATGAATGGCAGCCAACAAATCTCTGCAGTTGACATAAGCGACAATACACTTGGCTGTTCTGAACTTTTTCTTATTTCTTTAGCAAAGAGGGGAAAGGAAGCGGGTAAAAGCCACCCCCTCCCAAGTGTCAGCAGATCTCAGTTACCATCACTGGTATAGACTTAAATGAAGTAGTGACAACAGCCAAAGTCACAATGGCCTAAATAATAGAGACATTTATTTTTCTCTCTAATCTGTTAGCATGTACAATGTGGGTCTGGCATGGTGCCCCCAAAGATATCAGGGATTGGGTGAAAAGCCAATGTTAAAATTGACAAGTCATCCTTGGTGAGAAGTGAGCAGGATCCTTTATTTTGGCCATAAGTGGGTTACTGGTGACTTTGATATGACAACTTTCACCAGGGACATGTATCTGTGGGCTGGGGTGGTGGAAGCTCAGAAGCACTGGTTGGAAGAGTGAATGTCTGTGATGAAGTGGAGACAGCAGACAGAAATCATGGCTCATGGAAGCTCCACCCTGAATGGAAGAAGCTGGAGAGCTTAAGCTGCTGTTTTCCAGGGAAGCCTATCACTGTGGGTCTAAGGATGGGAGAGGTCCTGCTAAGGCTGATCCTTATGGGCATATTTGGCTCTGCCCAACCCCAGTCTAAAGGTGTTAAGGGAGAGGTTCTTTCTTTTATTCATCTCTTTGTACCTAGTGGTTGGCACTATAACTAGAACACTCAGAATCTCTTTGTGGAATGAATAAAGAAGTCTCACAGGGCACCCCACCATCAAGCTGGTTTCCATACAGGCCCCAGTACTATTCCCAAGCTTGGATCTGCTCTCTGCTTTCTGTAAGAATATCCCATCTAGATTCCAAATAGGATGGACATAAGTTTTTATGTTTTTCTCATTTTCTCAATCAAAAAGGGAATGCCATTAAGTCATATCTCCTCACCCCTGGTTGCCTTTTGTGCCCTCGGTCCTTCCCCCACCCCCTGGCCTCTTTCCAGCCTAGATGCATCACCCCAGCTTTCTTGCTATAGTACCTGATTTAAAAACACACTACACTTAGTTGTTATTTATCAGAATGATTGTTTGCCAGTGTTTCACGTTCTGTGCTGAGTTAAGAGAAATGGATTTGATTAATGTTTGCCAAAATTTTCTAAAAAAAGTCTTTCTTTTAAAAAAAAATATTTATTTATTTATTTATTTATTTATTTATTTATTTATTTATTTATGAGAGATGGAAAGACAGGCAGAGACAGAGAGGGAGAAGCAGGCTCCATGCAGAAGCCTGATGTGGGACTGGATCCCGGGTCTTCAGGATGACTGAACTCTGGGCTAAAGGTGGCGCTAAACTGCTGAGCCATCTGGGCTGCCCAGAAAACATCTTTCTTAACATCAGCAACTTATATGATGCACAAATAATGTTCAGTATCTATTTTTTAGATGCACAAGATGTTTTATGAGTCTATGACCTTGTGAGTGTGTGCAGCAAAGCAGAACAGGCCTGTGTTTCTGGGATTGGTCCGATAGCACTCTGCATGGACCCCTCCTCTTTCAGTTTTCAGTTTTGAGAGAGCTGGCATTTTATCATTTGAGCAAATGAATGATGAATGACCTAAAACATGTATTAAACTTCATGGTTTGTCCAGGAAACCAGGGCAAGGAACTATAAATCGATGATCTGCCTCCCCGCGGGTCAAATAACTTATGATCTGTCATACAGTGAATGAAATGCTGTGGTTAGGAGGAATATTATGGTGGTTATGTGCAGATGTTTCTTACATTGAAAAATGGGTTTATTAATGGCATACTTATGAAGAAAGTTCTAATCAGGAATTCTGTTACCGTATTTAATTAACTAGTCAGCTGTTGAAGATCCATGAAACTCAGATCCAGAAGTGAATGACAATCAATTATTGGTTTTGCTTTGCCCATAGCTAAGAAGAGGATGGTGGCAGACCTCAAAAAGCTCAATCAAAAGAATAGATAAATATTTTATTTTGTTTTTGGTCATTGGTAATCTAATGAGAGGAAACACACGTCTGCCTTCATTTCTGTTTGGCTCTACAACTTGTTTGAGTTTCAAGAGGGTGCAGACTATGTGTGAGATGGAAAAAGAGTATTAGATCATTTGCAAGATAATAGTCACATGTCAAGACGATGCAACCAGTGTCTACCGCTAAATTTCATATTAATAGCTCTGTAATGGGACATATGCATCATCAACAGAACCTTCAGAAAAAGATTTGAAGCTTTAAGGACAATGATCAACTTATTTCTGTAATTATGGGACTAACTTCATCCCTTTTCTGATACAATTCTTGAATTAGATTCTGCATACACTGGACTGTAATGAAGGATACAGATGGGAAAATATTTGAAATCATTAACATATGCATGAATATGCAGTGGTTAGCATATGGTAGGTATACCAAAGGGTATGTAGTATGAATTTTAGATGCCTTATTTTTAAGGATTTTACTTTGTGGCAAAGCCAGTATTTTTTTTTTTTTGTTAGTTTGGAAAAAGCCTTTATTTTTATTAATGATGGCTTTTGAAGATGTCATCCAAAAGAAATGAGCCTGGCATGACCAGGGAACACCTTTAAGGACCCTGGATGTTATAAGAGACAGTTGCTCTCTACAGGAAATTATTCAGAACTTGTGTGATTCTAACCTGTTATGTACTCATTTCTTTTAGAAGCTGGAAAATTGAGGATTTTTTTGCTACTCACAGAAAAGAAACCTACATTAACTTTGATGCTGCAGGATAAATTCTTAGGAGTACACCATCCCTGTTTCTGCACCCATTTCCATATTCAGGGTCAGCTTCCAAAGAGCTACTCTTAGAAATCAAAGTGGAATGGCTTATTTAGATCACATGTATAAATCTTTGTATTTTTCCAGAAGCAGAACTATTCTAAGACCAGGGTCTCTAAGTCAATTAGCCAAGAAAGAGAACTGTACTCACAAAGTTATAGCAAAATTTTAGTTTAACACATGTTAAAAATGAGAACATTGTATTACTCAGAACACATAAAAAGTGGACATTTGAAGATTAGGAACAATTTTAGGTGAGATAAGTGTTGAGATTGAATGGGTATTGTTTTCACTTGACATGGCCTGAGATGAGACTTGCTAAGAAGATTCCAAAGGACAGTTGACACGATTGAATGCTCTTCACTGGTGATTGGGTGATCCCTTACTCTCGGCTGTTTGCCATGGTATTATTCAAACCAAAGTAAGGGAAGTAAAATAAACATTTATATGTTTCTTACCAGTGACTTTAAAGACCTGGGCTATGTGTATCCATTCATTACACATCTTTACATATACCTGTATGAATACTGAAATGAAGATAGGTGTATGTACACTATTCCATAAAGAATGCATCTTTTGATGCACTGTAATATTCAGTAGACAGTTGATTTAACCACAAGGCTGTTGTATTCCATACTTTTTATTTTGTGCTTTCAAGGTCAAGGGTTCAACATGTTCTTTCCTCTTCCTTTTGAACATGTCACCTGAAACATTTCCAGAATCCTTCAAAATAGAGGTCATAGCATAGTAAGCCTTCAGATACTCTATGTTCAACAATTAACGTCTATTTCTTAACCAGAGTTATTGGGTTTTTTGGTCCTGTGCCTTTCTTCAGTGTCTCGAATCCTGTAGTATTTCTTGAAATGGGTTAAATATGCACATTTAGCTGTGGATGTCTTTATTTTGATATCTTATTTACAAATTCCTAGAATGTAGCAACATACTCAAGTTGATATAAATATTACTAATGGTAGTTTGGCTAGTTATTGGCACATTTTTCCTAATAAGAGTAAAGAGAAAATTGATTATTCCTATATTTTAAAATAATATTCTTGAGAAACAATTTTCTATAACTGGAGAAAAGGTGTGAATCAGGGAAAATTATGATGAAGTTTATCTGCATTTTATGCCATTGTTCATTTTTAAATATGCAATTAATTGTTACATTAAGATTGTATTGTCATATAACAGATGTCATGTTTATAAGTACCTCAACATCAGCCTGGGGATGGAGAACAGATCAAACATTGTTTTGTATTCTGCAGAAGCAGATGTTTGATTTCATCCTAAATGATCATGCTTGCTTGTTTTAAGACAAAGCATTCTTCAGTATCAAATATTACAAGCTGCTCTTTGTGGAAAGTATCAAATGAATATTTGGAAAGGATAAGAAAATTTATTATAGAGTGAATAAAGATGATTCCTCTCGAAGCTTGACTTGAAGAAAGAAATTTTAGTGTTTAATTAAAGTTTAATTGCAATCATCTATGTTTATTGTGATTGTAAAATGCACAATAGTAAGTAATTCCACCATATTTTAAAGTTTAATTTGCATTAATGAACTAAGAGCAAAATTGAATCCCTAATTTTCTTACTTGACCAAAGTAAATGTACCAGGTAAACTGATGGCTTTTATTTAAAACTTTTGATCATACACTTTGTTAAAAAAGAGTAATGCTTTCCTTAGTTTATTTTTTCCCATACTATATGCAGTGGTAGATTTTAATGGTTTTCAAGCACTATGTATTCATATGTTTAATATTCTAATTCATGATCTAACTTATTATAGGTAGAATGTGGAGATTAGTCCTCCGTGTGGGGGACAAATCTCCACAGGCTTCCCAATCATGAAACCTTAAATATTAGACAATAAATAAAAGGACACATTAAGTCACATTTTAAAGGTAAAAAGAGCAGTGGCAGAAGGCAGAGTTTGGTTTACACTCTGGGGTAATGCGTGGTGATGACCAAGACCTGGACCCTGCCACCTTGTGGGTGTCTGGATTACCTTCCTAGCTTCCATGAAATGGAGATATTTACCTCCAAGTTCCTATGAGGACCAAACATAAAAACGTGGGGGTAATGTATGCATTTAATAAACTCCTAATATACACTAGTAGTTGGTGGTAAAGGTTGCCATGATGCTGAGATTGTGACCCTTGGCCATGATGGTCCAACTTCTTTCTGTCCACGCTATGCTGTTGTTTTTCTACGTGAATGCAGACTCTCAGGGTTATAAACTACCAGGGTCTGAGTGTGTTCTGACTATGTGTGAAAATGGGGCTACAGACAGCAGTGAGGCCAGGGGCTGCCTGCATGTGGCCTGGAGTAATGACTTTGGATGACAGAGAGTTCTGGAGGCAGCAGTGGTCATTTCGGCCAGAAGCCCAGAGGCTCCATCCTGAGCATGCTCAGGTTTCTTGTTATAAATAAGAAAACTGAAACTGCCCTCTTTGGGGGACTCTTCTGAAAATAGACTTTTCTAGGGCAGTTAGTTTTAGGGCCTTGAAATGTATCAAGAGGACCTTGAAGGTGCTTCTTAGAACTTTCAAGTTTAGGATTTGGCAGCATAATGTGTCTGGGGGACAGATTTATCTCGAAGAAATCTCTCTCCCTCTCTCTCTTTTCCTCTCTCTCTCTCTCTCTCTCTCTGTGTGTGTCACACACACACACACACACACACAGCCCCAAATGTAGCTTATTATAAAACTTGGCTGGCACTTTACCAGTGCTAAATGTTTATTTTCCTCATTTGCTTTCCGAAAGTTTAGCTGAGAAAATATTCACTGTGATAGCATTGGACTGATAACTAAGCCCCAGAAAGCATAATTGTACAAAATGTCATGGTTTCTGTTCCTCCCATTTACAACATTGATGCAACAGAGACTCCCTAATGGAGGTGGGGCTGATGTTTCCACTTCTCACCTCATATTAGTTTCTCAGTATAATCAAAATAATGGGATTTTGTATTTGTAGAACACACTTCAGAACTGACTTTCAAATCACTCAAGGAAGAACATCACATAGGCTGGTAAGTGGTAACTGTTATCCCTCCTCCAGGATAAAGTTAGGGCAGTGAAATCAGAGCTGGCTCAGAATCACTTAGGAAGCTCATATCAGGGCTCAGAACAAAATGCAGGACTGATGAATACTGAGCCATTGTCAACTCACCTGTGTCTGCCAGTAGTAGTATGCCTGATGCTTAACAGTTGGCTCTTTTCAGGGGAAAGGGAACTCTGATAGTAGCATTTCCTGGTTTCTAAAGTGTGAATACTTCCACCATGACTAGTTTCAAGCTCTTGATGTGATGTTCCTGAACACAAAGTTGGGAAGAGGTGGGTATCACTGATTGTCGAGGCTGTTGCAAGGTGGCTGCCGCATACTACTCCTTACACCCACGAGTAAACCTTTCTGGTTTACGGGATCCCTTACAGGATCTTTATTAGGTCAATTCTAAGAGCAACATGGTGTACTGCCACGGTTATAAAGAAGTAGGATATACAATGTCTGTCGTCCCAGAGCTTGATGATAAGATCAGTAAGTGGTGTGTGCGTAGGAGTGCACCATACTATAGGTAGGCTTTGGTTGTCTAGCAGTGGCTGTACAAATGCCAGGTGGCTCAGATCTCTTAAGGCTGGACGAGTAGGGCTGGAACTAATAGATAAAATTTAAATAAGTGGAAATCTGCAGGGTGCAGAACGAGCCATGAGGGCACTTCCTATCCTCCTTTTCTAGTTTGGATAATTCTTTTGACCTTGTCACCACCTAATTCAGGTACTACTGTATTTATACTTTACAAAAGACCGTGTGGTTTTGAGGGAAGACCACTGAGTCATCAGAAGGTCTAGGTTAAACAGCTGATTTGCTACCTTCAGATAGGAGGTGTTGGGCAAATCCCTAGATGTTATTACTTATCTGAGTCTAAGCTTTCTTCATATATGGAATATATGTAGCCCTTTAGAAAAATGGTGGTCTACTTTACAAGCTTGTTTTGAGGACACACCATGTATTCCAATGATAAAAATCAGTTTGCCGGATGCCTGGGTGGCTCAGTGGTTGGGCATCTGCCTTCGGCTCAGGGCGTGATCCTGGAGTTCTGAGGTTGAGTCCCACATCGGGCTCCCTGCAAGGAGTCTGTTTCTCCTTCTGCCTATGTCTCTGCCTCTCTCTATGTCTGTCATGAATAAATAAATAAAATCTTTTTAAAAAATCAGTTTGCAAGCATACCATGCTGTAATGATGCTGATGATATAGTGATATTGGTGGGGGGAATGGTGTGGATGATGGTGATGGTGGTGGAGATGGTGATTATGTGGATGGTGATGTTATGGTGGTGTTGATGATACAGACAGTGGTGTTGATGGTAGCGGTGGTGATGATGGCAATCATCGTGTAGTTACTCTCACTCTACCTGCCCACTGCTATCTTTCAGGTTCAACATAAGAAAACAGAGTTTCTTGGAAGTTCATTAATTATTATAACTAGTTGCACTAATACGAGTTAATAAAACAGCATGGGCAAAAGATCCTAACACGTGTGTCCCTCCTTGCACAAAGTTTCCAAGGTCCTGCTCCCACCATGAGGAGGAGGCTCTGATGGCAGTGGGCCAACTGCAGTGGCATTTCATACAGAAATCAGAGATTTACTAACACAGTCTACCAGTCTGTCTTCCCCTTGGCTATCTTTTGTGTGTTATAACACTTTCACAAGGTGAAAAAAAGAGAAAGGGAACTTATCAGAGAAGAGATTTCTGTTCAGAAAAATGCGGCTTTGCAGGAAAGAAAAGTTACCTAATATCAACATATATCTCACTTCCACCATCTCTAATGTGGATCCATACCTGACATAAGGAATATTAAATAAACAGAACCTGGGTGAGAGTCTAAGGTGTGGAAGGATGGAATTTAACATCTGTAGCCTGGCCTTTCTTACCACATAGAACTTTGTTTACACTTGTTTATACTATAACTGACTTTATTTTCATACCCTGTCATGGTCTCACTTAAAAATGGGAAAAATTAAGCAAATCTGTCTTTTCTCATTAAACATTTTATAAATACTAAATTGTATAGTTGTTATTTCCACAAGTTACAACCGGGTTTGTTGGAGATGTGTGAATATGGTGTTTGTGTGTATGTGTGCACACACGCTCACACACACACACTTTATCAACAATGACTCATTTCATTTAGGGAGAAAATGGTAAAGAGGATAATCAATCAGAGTAACTGTTACATCATGGCAGTATGTACCAATGCTGGGTACACACTATAATAGAAATCAGGGTTTTAAATGGTTGTTTTGTTGGCTAGGAACTGTCTGGAATATCTGTCTTTTTTCTCACAAAGATTAAATGATAAGGTATGATGATTACTTATTGGCTCCAATTTGTTTGCTGTCACTGGTTTTTGTTTGGTCAGATTTTTACATTCCCCTCACATGGATTTTCAGTTTTGCTGAAAACTGAAAATTTTCAGAGATTAATGTTGCCTAACATATTGCTTGAAAAGTTTCTTTATTTATCGTTTAAAGCATAAGATAATTCATGGCGAATTATATTTCAGAAAATATCTTAATATAATAATACTTTATCTTTTCATTTGATATAATTTATGGTATGTAAGCCTATACTTTTATGCTTTTTTAAAAAAATGTTATTTTAATGCTAGAGAGTATTTATAATACTAAAATTCTTGAAACATGGCATGTATCCCCATCTGTATCCGTCACTATTATGGCTCCTGGGAGTGTGTGACGATTTTCTCATACAGATTTTGAAAATTTGTTAGATAGATAGATAGATAGGTACACATTCACACCTTTGTGAAACACGTTTTTCTCCATAATATGGAAACAATACATTTCTTTGTTTATTATATGTTTCTCTCCATAAAAATTATATTCTGAGGAGAGAATTTGTTTTGTTCAGTGTTGGATCCTCAGTGCAGTTCATAGCACGTGGCACATAATAAATACTGAAAATGTACTTGTTGAGAAAATAAGATACACGTCAGCTTCTTTCTTCTCTACCCTTCCCTTCCTTTCCTTTCCAAGCACATCTCTGTGACCTTCAGGCAAAGTCTTGGGTCTCTTCATGATTGGTTTTTACTTATATTTAAGTGAAGTTTATTATAGGTAACATTGAGTAGATAAGTTCTAGAGCAGAAATCGCAAACTGGTAATTTATGGCAAATTTTGGCAGGCATCATTATTCCTTCCCCGAACAATAAATTCTTCTCTAGTAGAGAAGAATAATGTATAATAAACTTCTTCTCTAGTTGGGCGGCACCTGTGAGAACTCTGTGATTTTGCTGGCTTTACTGGGTAGACTGGCAGAGCTGGTGGTCTCAAGCCTCTGCTGGCCTGGGTGCAGCAGGTGCTCCCTGCAGATTACCCAGGTATATCACAGCCACAAAGTCTTCTCCCATTTGACCCTTCCCCTGGATTCTTGAACTAATCATTCATCTTCCTGGCCTCAGAAACCATCTGCATTTTCTGTCTGAATCCAGTGAGTTTGGTGTTGGCACCAAAGGGAAACTGCCTTAAATAGAGAGCTTACTGGGCGTCAGATGATTTTCATAATGTTACCTCTTTTGATTCTCCCAGTGATCCAAGAGGGCGGTGCCTTGTCTGTGTTTCTGATAAAACAACAACAGGACAGAACACAATACAACAAACCTAGATGCTTCCAGGGCATATTTCCATAAAACCTCTTTATGCTTAGTAGTAACTTTAATAATGTAAGGGAGGGCAACTAATTTTATTACTTATTTGATATTAGTGGGTGTTTTGGCTTCTGAAAATCTTATAAATTAATTCTCGAATATCATTAATCAACTCAAAAACATTAATTTCTCATGCCTCTTTATTCTCATATTCCCTCTACACTGTATATACCCAGTAAAGTCTTGTTGGTGCTTATTCTGTGTTAAAAGATATGTGAAGTATTAATTCTGAAAAGGCAATAAGTTATGATAAATATATGGGTCACATCATGGGTTATTTTGTCCATCAGATGGACGTTTCAGACAAGAGTTGTCTGGATGAATTGAAGATGCAGTGACTGCTGAGGTGAGAGGGCATGGAGAGAGCCAGGTTTGAGTTTAACCTCAAACAAATGGGCCTTGCAAGCTTTCTATGGGACTATAGACTTACCTGGGCATCGGGGGAGAGGGATCATAGTTTGTGTGCATGACCCCACATGGGGACCCAGCGGAGGGGCCAGTGTGGCCTGTGTGCTTAGCCCTCCTGAACGGAAGGCAGGGAACCTCCACGAAATGTCCTGTAAATCAGTGATCAGTGTCTTTAATCTCTGTTGCCGCCTCTGTCCTCATCGTCCTGGACTTCAGACTGACGCGGGTCATGCAGCAGTCCACAAGGAGTCCAAAGTCCTCTCAGCAGCCTCTGCCAGGGGCTATTTCCCTTCTTGGATTTGCTTGCTTAGTGCTGGCAACTCCACAGCACATGTGTGCTCACATGTGTCTCTTGACTCGGGTACCACTGCTGGCCCCTAGGTGGGGCCTCTCTCTTGTACCTAGACACAGCCATGGCTGCCACCTCATTCTTTTGTCTTGGTTTCCCAGTCACCTGCCCCTTAGCTGTTTCATTAATCTATTCTTGAAGTAGAGGAGCCTTGAGCCTGTGGTTGCCCTTTACCTTCTTCACTTCCTCCTCTCTTAATCTGCAACCCAGCAGTCGGCCATGGCCCAGTCTTCTGACTGGCTTCTCTGTCCTCACACTTTGCCTGTCATCACTCTTCTACTCATTCTTTATCCCAATTCTTTATGCAGTTGATTTTTGTTCATCCACTGACAATAAGTTTGTTTACTCCATTATCCAGAAAAATCTAGCTACCCTCCATGCTTCTTTCCAACTTAAATTGTGTACTGCACTCTCATGATTCTGAAAAAAAATCCTATACATACACACACACACACACACACACACATATATATCACAGTAGTATCTTCCAACTGGACTGCCATATTCTTGAACTTGAGTAGTGCCTTATTGATAGCTAGATTCCCATATATGGTGAGCAGAAAAATGCTGCCCTAGAGATATCCATGTCTTAACCCCAGATCCTGTGAATATGTCATATGGCCAAAGAAACTTTGCAGATGTGATTAAATTAAGGGTCTTGAGCTAGAAGACTATCTTGGATTATCTGGATGGTTCCAGTATGATCCAAAGGTCCTTATAAAAGGAAGCAGAAGTGTCAGAGTGAGGGACGGATAAGAAGATGCTGCCCTGCTGGCTTTGAAAATGGGAAAGAGGCCAGAAATCAAGAAATGCAGAGAGCCTCTAGAAGCTGGGAAAGCAGATTTTCCTCTGGGCCCCATAGAATGAACACAGTACTACTGACAGTTGGATTTTTTCCCTTAGTAAAACCCATTTTGGACTTCTCAATACCCAAACTATAAGATAAGAAATTTTTATCTGTAATAATTTGTTATAGTGGTAATAAGAAACCAACACACAGGCTCTGTCGGGGGAGAGTAAATATTTGAGGTATAAGAGTGGCTAATAGAATGGAGCATATGATGGGGCATATTAAATTTTATATCAACTCTCTGAGGGGACATCAGTCTTAAGAAGAGAAAGAATATTATATTGGCACATGGGGGGTTTGGGGAGAGCGGTGACACTAGTGTTGGTATGTATCTGGGATCAAGAACTTTCAGAATATTGAATTAATGGATATAATGTAAAAAATGTGGGAAAAAACCTAATACAGCTCCCAGTATGCTAGCAGACATTAGAAAGTGATTAAAGGGGGTGCCTGGGTGGCTCAGCTGGTTAAGCATCTGTCTTTGGCTCAGGTCATGATCCCAGGGTCTTGGGATCGAGTCCTGTGCTGGGCTCAGTGGGGAGTCTGCTTCTCTCTCTCCCTCTGCTGCTCCCCCTGCCTGTGCACACTATCTCTCTGTCAAATAAATAAATAATATCTTTTTTAAAAATAATTAATATCTTTAACAAAAAGTGATAAAAGGTTAACAAATACCTTAGCAACAGGAATTCTCAGTTACTGTGGGTGGGTGAGAATTCAAAATGGTGCAGCCTCCTCAGAAGACAGTTAAGTTGTTTGTTACAAAACCAAACATTCTCTTGCCTTATGATCCAGCTGATGTGCTCCTTGCTATTTACTGAAAGGTGTTAAAATTTTATGTCCACACAAAATCCTGCACATAGATTTGTATAGTAGCTCTATTCATAATTGCCAAAACTTGGAAACATCCAAGATGTCCTTCAGTAGGAAAGTGAAGAAAGAAACTGTGGTCCATCCAGACAATAGACAATTATTCAGCACTAAAAAGAAATGAGCTATGAATTCATGAAAAGATGTAGGGGAATCTTAAGTGCTTAGTCATAGGACCAAGTGAAAGAAGCTAATCAGAAAAGGCCACATACTGTATGGTTCCAACTATATGACATTCTGGAAAAGGTAAAACTATGGGGACAGCGAAAAGCTAGGTGGTTGCTAAGGGCTGGGGGGTGAGGTGGGGAGGGATGAATAGGTGGATCATGGAAGATTTTTAGGGCAGTGAAATGACAGTGTGTGATACCATAATTGTGGATACTGGTCATTATACCCTTGTCCAAACCCACAGGATGTGCAACACCGATAGTGAACCTTAATGTACACTGTGGACTCTGGTGTGTCAGCGCAGAGTCATCAGCTGCAAGGAGTGTACCACTCTATTGGGGAAGGTTGATAATGGGGGAGCCTATGCATTGTGGGGGAAATCTCTGTGCCTTCCCCTCAATTTTACTATGAACCTAAAACTGCTGCAAAAAATGTCTTCTTTAAAAAAAAACCAAAAAACACTTAGGGGCACCCTGGTGGCTCAGGGCTTGAGCATCTCCCTTTGGCTCAGGTCCTGATCCTGGGGTCCTGGGATCGAGTCCCTCATCGGGCTCCCTGCAGGGAGCCTGCTTCTCCCTCTGCCTATGTCTCGTGCCTCTGTCTCTCTGTGTCTCTCATGAATAAATACATGAAAAATTAAAAAAAGATAAGTTAACAAATTTGAATAGAAGCTAATTTTGGTAATACTGCAAAGGAGAAGGAATAACCATGAGCCCAAATTCCCTGCAGTGAACTTTGGTGCAGGCTCTCTGGCCCCTCCTGGGGCAGGATACTCTGGGCCTCTGCCTTCAGTGATCTGCCTGCACTTGGAACTGAACCCAGCTCTTTTCCATGCCCATGGTGTCGATGGGCCAGTTGGCTGGCAGACCATCTCCCTGTCTTTATATCCCCACAGCCGAGATGGCTGATGGGCCAGGAGAAGTGGAGCCTGTGAGCCATGAGCAGTGACAGCAGGCCCTGGGGGCAGTTAGCCACTGGTGGCGCCAGCCCTCCCCCATCTGCTGTGTGACAGAGCTGCTGGGCTGCTCCTTCCAGTGGCGTCAGCCCTTTGGCAGCTGTGCACAGGGTTCTTGGAAAGAACAAAGTCTTTGCAGTTGCCTGGGTAGTCTGGCCCCACTGAACTCTTGGGCTTTTAACTCAAATATCCCTTGTGGGTAAAGACACAGAGCATGTATGCTCAGTGTCAGAACATTATCCCTCAGGTGATGTTGACGCTTAGACTTACCACTTGGGACCTAAATATGGGCTCTTTTGTTCCTTAAAGAAAGTATAAAAATAGTCTTCCACTCACCTGCTAGAGTACAAATGGAGTTTAAAATAGAAAAAGCAAGCTGGCAATGTTAGATTTTGCGGTTTGTGTTTTGTCCTGACTTTTAACTAAGGCAAATGATATTGAATCCTTGATAGCGCTTGGAGATTATGCAAGTTAAAATGTCTGTGGATCCGTAATAGAAATGGACTAAATTGAAAGAGGAAAGCAACGATTCTTGTTTGTCTCTATTTTATTACACTTACCAGAGCTATCCCTCTCTTCTAACTTGCTTTTTCAATTAAAACACATTCACCGAGTCCCTGCTGATGCTTTGGAAATGAACCACTATTTTTCTCTTTTCGTCTTTGTCAGCAATGTTCACTTGCTCTTTGAGAAGGCAGCTCTGAGAGAAATACTACATCCACAGGAACAATGCATGACTGAGAATGCACCAAATATCTTTATGCACCGGATAAAAACCAATTATGCTTCATACTACTGGGCATTGTGCCCATGTCTTTTTATGGAAGCTTCTTCGTTGCCTTTTGTAATTCCAAAATGGCAACGTCGCCATGATGAGCAGTTTTTCCTTTCGTTCCTTCACACACTCATTTTTATCCATTCTTTTCTAGAATATCAGGGTTCCAAAGAATCCATCTCTTCCACCTTTATCTGTTTTCACACTACAGGATCCCCTGGAGTAATTTTATCTTTTCCCTGGTTTCAATGTGCAGTTATACCTGGAATCTTCCTTCCCTAGGTCTTTAGCCAGATTGGTCTCATCTTCTAGACCCTGCTCCCCAACCGTGTAGTAGATAGACCCCTTTCTGTGGCTGGCTCCCTAGGTCTGAGATTGCACTCATTGCCTGCCCCTTCTCCTCTGTCCCACACGGGTGAGGGGCTGGCCTCACCTGCCTATGACTCCGATGCCTCCCTCTCAATTGTCTCATCTCCTGGCCTTGCCCAATTGGCCATCTCTTGCCCATGGTTCCCCCTCTCAGTCCTAGAGTTAAGATTCTCCTCGTGGTTCATTCAGTTAAGCATCTGCCTGTACAGCTCAGGTCATGATCCCAGGGTCCTGGGCTCAAGTCCCACCTCAAGCTCTCTGCTTAGCAGGGAGTCTGCTTCTCCTTCTCCCTCTATGCTTGCTTTCTCTCAAATAAATAGCACCTTAAAAAAAAGAAAAAGAAGACTCTCCTCAATTAATGTTCCTTATTTCCCACTGCAATTGTGCAGTACCATCTAACCTCCAGTCTGGTCCCCATACTCCCATGCTTTCTCCACATTAGAATTTTCCCACACGTCACCCAGTTTTTGCTCCGTAAAATCTTTCCAAGGTTCTGCATGGCCTAAGGGATGAATTCTTCACCCTTAAACTTTGTAGGGAAGGCCTTTTATGATTTCATCCCTGACAATTTTTCTCGGGTTCTCTCTCATCACTCCACAGCTAAAGTTTGTCATTCTTTAATAAGCTCACTGCATTTCCCGGGCTTTCCTTATGGTTACTGTCATGTGGGGCATAAACCTGGTGCAAGGGTTGCTTCTGAAGGTACTCCCAGCAAGCTGTCCCAGAGGTTGTGGAACGGAAAAGTTCACGCACCAAATTAAAATGCCTCAATCATTCTGTGTGCTAACTTAATTTGAAGCACACGGGAAGAGCTAGGGAGGAGATGGGAGAGTTGATGTCTCTAGGATAGAGTGCAAGCAGGTAGAGAAGCCTCTACTGAGTCCCAGGACACTGATGCTGATGGGGTTATGAGGATCCACACTGAGGCTGCCTCCAGGGGCCCATGGAGAGATGGTGCCCTGGGCCAGTGCAACGTGCTTCCCGTACTGGAGAGCAGGTTCACTTGGCCACAGCTGTCCTGTGTTCATGGGCCAGCTGTCATGCATGGGCTCTTTCTGCTTTCCTTGGGCCAAGCACATGTGGGGCAAGTACTGTGTGTCATCAGCGGGTGACCGACTGTCATTCCAGAAGTGACAGGTTAATGCCTTGGTCCTGCCATGGTTACCGTCTGTACACACACTCTTGTTTGTGGAAGCATATTTTACTTTTATTTATTCCATCTGCTTTGGCCTGTCTCCCAGCTCCCCCACTGGCTTCCCAGTTCTTCCTGGGTTCATCTTAACCCAGGCCCTGTGCTTACATCTGAAGCATGTGGCTTCTGTGTCACCAACTGCCAGTATACGTACAGTTTACATTGAACACTCAGCTGGTGTCCAGCCAGCCTGTTTGTGAGTCTCGTCCTTCTAGCAAATGAAATGCCATGAAGCATGCCGTCACGACGTGTGTATCATCTACTGCACGCGCATGTGGCAGCTGTGTGCTACGTGTGCCCCACAGCCCCTCCCTCTTGCCAAGCTGCTTTCCATTCCCCCTTCAGGGACTAGCTTTGCATCTCCTCCCCAGGAGACTTCCGTGAGCCCAGCAGGCTGGACCCGAAGCCCTGGAGGGATGCTGCCTCTGTCTACACTGCTCACAGCACTTAATCATCGTGTACCATAAGCTCCCACTTACTGTTCCATTGGCCCTCGTTACACCAGGAACCACTTGGGGCAGGAGTTGTGTGTTGTTTCTGTGGGCTCCCTGGGTTACCCCCGGCTGTGTTATTCCCACAGTGGGACTATCAGGTGATGGTGTTGACAACAAGTGGCACTGCTGTAGTTTTGCTTCCACCCCCCGTTACAGATAGTCGGGTTTAATCCAAGGCCAGCCTCCCCCTCGGTGTTTAAGGGATCCCCGGTAGGGCTTGAGGGTGCTCATCACGAGGTCCTCTCAGCTGCCCCCCCCCCGGGGCATCCCTTGGCCTTTCTATCCTCCCCTCCTTCCTCGCATCTCTGCTGCTGGCGAATGAGAAGGAGATGTGCTTTCACAGTGTCCCTGGGCTGAAGGCCGCCTCTCCAATGCTGGTTCTGTTGCATCACCCCCAATACCTGCTGTGTCCCAGAGCTGCTGTGCGCCACCCCAAGTCACTGCTGTTCCTCAGTGGCCCATCTGGAGCCCCTCAGAGGTCTCTGCATTTGGGTGCCAATTATCTCCCTTGATTTTTATACTCTGTTCATGGACCCAACATGTCAGTGCTGTGTTGACTTGCCAAAAAATGACAAATTGTACATTACGGCGATACTTGTCCTTTTTGCAATTTGTCTAGTCTGACACTGTGATATTGCCTTGTCATGTAACTCTGACCATCTTTACTTTTATTGGCTTCTTTTCCTGAATCTTTTCTTTTGCTCTTCTTCAACTAAAGGCAGAAGTCTGAGGGCGGCGCTCACTTCACAAACTTTTCTATAAATAGCTGTCTCAGAGTGTTCATCCTTTTGAGTTGCTACCTTCATAGTGTTGGTTCACAGTTCTCAGTTACTCTTCCTGCCATCTTAACTCAGTACTTGTTGTGTTCTTATTGTTGTCTACTTGGTGCTGGTTGTGGGCTGGGGCATTAATGTTTTCCAGATTGTACTAGCTTCTCAAATCAAATCTATATTTACTATCTTTTATTCCAAACCTAGGTGCTTCCACTCTTTGGGTGATGGTCTCTCATAAATGTAGAATAGAGCTGGATATTATCTAATAAGTGCAAACTTCTCAGATCATACAGAACTCTAACTTGTGTATTTATTTTTATCGGCTAGCATTTGAACACCTAACAGGTATTTAATAGTAGTTGTTAGTTAATTAGCTCTTCTCAAAAGAGGTTCATTAAATGTTTGGACCTGTGTGTGTTCTTTAAGCCATCATTTTACCAATTCTTCAAGTTTTCATCAAGTGCTCGTGAACTATAACTCTGTAAGAAGACAAAATGAATCATGGGCACACGCATAAATTGAACTTAGATGATGTCTGCCATTGTATAAGCAGAACGGGAGAGATCCCTGAAGGGAAGTAGCTTTCAGAATTTTTATCATGATGCACATTAACTATTACATTTAACACTGTGCCAAACATATTTGTATGCCATACACACATACATAGACACTTATAACTGAAATGTAAGTATAAATTATAACTGAGGCAAAAGTTTCACAAATAATGTTTGTTACCATATGAGATAGCAATTGTCTCACAATTGAGTCTGTGAGTCTGATTTTCAAGTCTAGAAATAATGCTGGTTGCTACCCACCCAATTGGTTTCAAAACCACAGTTTGAACAAAAACACTATGGTTCATTTGAAGTTGGGGACAATTTCCATGGATTTCTAGCTCAAAGTGGGAAATGGTATGTGTAGTCTAAAAGATCAGAAGAGAAGAAAATTTTCAATTGTATGAATAGAATGGATGAAAATAAGTAAATATATTATTGAAAGGAAAGCATTGAAATGCTTACTCAGCACTTATTTTTTAAAAAAGATTATTTATTTATTTATTCATGAAAGAGAGAGAGAGAGAGAGGCAGAGACACAGGCAGAGGGAGAAGCAGGCTCCATGCAGGGAGCCCGATGTGGGACTCGATCCCGGGTCTCCAGGATCAGACCCCAGGCCAAAGGCAGGCGCTAAACTGCTGAGCCACCCAGGATACCCCTTACTTGGCACCTATAAAGGCAAAGCGGATTATGCAGAGAGAAACTGAAGGACTGCACATGGATTTCCTCTCTTGAATTTTATTGCTATGTAGTAATAAAAAGCATTTACACAATATATATGAATTGGTACACCAGTAGATGGATAGATGATAGATGTACATGAATATACACACATTATTGTACAGTGGGGCTACACATTAAATTGGATTAAGGAACCAATGGTAAGCATCCTCTAAGAGTAATTCAAGTGATCTTTTATTCAAATCTCATTTTCAATTTTATTAAAGAAGGATTCCAAATATGGGAGCTTTGCAGTGAAAAAAAAATACTGTGATTTCAGTTTTCCATAAAGAGCTTGAATTGTCTCCTGCTCTTCTGGCCTCTCCCATTTGGAAGAAGCCTTAGCATGAGTGGAGGCTTCCTTTGTGATGTCTACTTAGGCCTCACTTTGAATCCAAGGTAAAGCTGCTGTGGGCTGCCTGAGTACCCTGAGGGGATGCCCCTCCATGGGGTCTTCTCACACCAGATTTGGGGCTGTGGAGAGGAACACACAGTGGGGGCTCTTGTAAGGTGTTTGCAGATGTCTGGGTAGAATGATGAACAGCCTGAGGTTGTGAGGAAGCTAGGGAGGCATTCATTGTCATACAGACAAAACTACTCCACTCACCCAGTTTCCTCTAAGGCCCCCCCTTGCAGGTATGGGGGTGGGGTTTCTTAGCACCGTGGCAGAGCGGGCTCCTCCCCCTTGCTCCTGCTGCCCCCCAACAGTGATGGGGGACCTACTGGAGGCCCATGAGGTACCCTGGAGTGCAGGGGTAAACCAGCCCTAACTCAGAGAATCTCCCCTACAGCCTGACCCTTAGCACATGCCAAGCACCCCTCTTTTGAGCACGCTGTACTACCTGTGGTAGTCTGTCCTCACAAATGAAGGCAGCAGTGCACTCATGAGGCCTTTCATTTTTCCTCATTTTGTATAAACATTCCCTCAAAAGCACTGGTGTGAATTGAATTGTGCCCCCCCCCCCCAAATCTGTGTTGAAGTCCTAACCCCCACCAACCTCTGAAACTGACCTTATTTAGAAATAGGGCCTTTGCAGAGATAATTAGTTAAGATCAGTTCTTAGAGCAGCCAGACTGCGGTGGGACCAGTGTCCTCATGGGAACACAGACAAGGACACGGACACAGAGAGAAGATAGCTTTGTGAAGGCAGAGATAGAGTCGGAGGAAGTGCATCTACACAACGAAGGATCACCAGTGATTGGTGGCAGCCCCCAGAAGCTGAGAGATTCTCCCCTAGAATGGGACCCTGCCCACACCTTGATTCTGGCCTCCTGGCCTCCAGAACTGGAACAGAATAGTTTTGTACTGTTTTAGACCACTCATTTGTGGTACTTTGTTCCGGCAACCCTAAGAACCTAATGCAGAGACATGTCACTCTTCCAGGAAGATTCTGTAAGAAAAACCAAGGTGGAGTCCCACCAGACTTTTCATGATTAACAGTCAAAAATAAATGTTAGGTTTGCAAAAAAAAAAAAAAAAAAAAAAGTTAGGTTTGCTTCGTGGTGTTGAATGATCATGAATTGGAATTAAAATATCAATGTTAAAATATCAGGGTAAGAATGAGTGGAAAGGCCCATCTGTAAAGGGGTGGTGTTCTATTTGCATGAGGCTGTTCAGCATATACTGAGACTTCAAGGCAGTGGTTGGCTGGCATGTTACCATGTTGCACGGTTGCTATGGCAATATCAAAGCAATGAATGGACCACCTCCCAGAGATGGGGAGGTGAGTAAGTGTGAAATGGATTCAGTTGTACACAGGAATATGCTCAAGCCCAATTTGTCAGGATAACATTTCTGGTAGGAAACTGCATTTTTAATTACATAGACATGATGAATATGATATTAAATATTTACTCTGGGTATTTCAGTAAAACGGTATTTGAAAACTAAGTGTGCTGCAACAATTTTATGCTTTTTATGTATGCTTTGCACTTAATTTCAGGATAACACTGATTTTTGCTTCCATTCATTGAAATTGGAGTATCTAAAGCATAATTTTACATTGACATGGATATTTTACTTTATATGCTCCTGATGTGAAACTGCTTTTATTTGCTCATTTTACATGAACATATTTAGCACATGACTTTTTAGGAACTACAAATGAAATACAAATGAAAGTTGTTATGTATATGTTTTTATTTTTAGATAACATTTGTAAATTGCTTTTTGCATTGAGTAGTGCAAAATATCATAAGGAGTCCAAATCAGTCAAATGTAATAAGTTTTAATACTTTAATACTTAAGCAGCCTATGGTCAAGCCTTATAAAAATAATTTATTCACATGACATATTATTTAACTGTGTTCAGAACTCATTTTTAGCATGCAGTTATTACACAGTGTTACCGTAGGTATGAAATCTTAATTGACGTAATGCTTTATGATAAATGGTTTACTTAGAGTAATCTGATAAAATGGATAGATTTGCTTCCTTTCTTGTCTTACTTATAATGCATACAGTAGGCTTTGTCTATCTCATGAGGTTGCAGAAAACACCATAGAGAGAAAGATCTTTCTGTGAGGTGGTAATTACTGCACTGTGCCTCTGTCTGATATGAAATGCAGTTACTGTTAACAAAATCTGTTAATCAGGCATCATGAGTCTGAAGTGAGACAATGTCTCATATCGGGGACCCGCACATGCTAAGAGCTATCTACCTTCCCATTAATTCAACTTGTAGCATAGAAGAGCATGACTTGTTTACATAACAGAAACCAATATTTGCTCTCTCTTATTCTCTTGGCATAGACTTCCAAGGGCAATGTTCGCCAAATCCTGGCAAAATGCTTGCTGACGATGCATTTCTTCTTGGGAAATGAATTGGAGCTCTCTAAACCAGAGCAATGCCTGCCTGAATGCTTTTATGACTTTGATAGTTGCATGTGGATACATTGATGTTTCTTATGAAAAGGTACACCCATTTTGAATTGAAACTGGGCTTAGTTATTATAAAATGTGTTTCCTTTTGTTTCGTGACCTGAAACTGTGATTGTGCCCTGATAGTTATTTGGAGGCACTAGCTCACCAACATGATGCTGGCCATCAGATGGTCCTTTGAACAGGTGCATCCATTCCAATGCAGGACTTGTTACTGTTATGTGTAAACACACACTTAGGGAAAATTGTGTATTTGAAATATTAAATAAGACAAGCTACTGCAGCAAGTAAGTCAAGCTGATTTTCTGGCACAGAGTCACTTCTGGAATAATGGTACATTGTCTGGTATGAGGGAAGTAAGCCTATTCAAAATGGGATCTTGGGAGACAAGGGAAATATTTCTAAATAAAACCTGACTCCTTTTGCGTGTTCCTAGCTGTCCCTATTCTGGACTCTGTCATCATCTAGACCTTCAAGTTTTACCTGCCCGAGGAAACTCTTCTACAGAAGGCACTCAGTTGTCAAAGGACATTAAAAAAAGGCAGGAAGAGGAGAAAAAGAGCTTATAAATTTTGAAATGACTGCCACAGTGCACACTAAGGCATCCTTTGATGTTGATTTTAAGGGTGTGACAATTTATTGATGAATTCCAGTTCTAGGAAACTTACTACATAAGGTGCTAATGGTACTTGTGTTTAAAATTGGCTTCATAGACAATTGTGATGTGATTTTGACATACTTGTATGGGCCAGTGCTGGTCTATGAATTTTTGTGTGTGACTGGTCTACAATAAGCAGAGGCATTGACAACGTACTTAGACATATTTAGACCTATGTGGCATTGCTGCGGCATCCGCTTGCCTGATTAGGGGATTCATGTAATTAGCATAGAGCAGGTGGGGTACGGTTGAACCTATGTGGTGTGTTGCTGGTCGTGTATCCTTCATACCTGAGCAGAACCACACATTTTTTTTTACCACGTTTTTAAAATGACATGTAAAAAGCTGTAGATATTTAATATATATAACTCAGTAAGTTTGGGGAGAACTGTACCCCTGTGAAATTATCACCAAATTCAAGGCCACAGATATATGCATCTCTCCCCAAAGTTTCCTCCTGCTCCCTTTATTATTATTGTTATTATTCGTGTGTGTGTATGTGTGTGTGTGTGTGTGTGTAGTAAAAACACTTAATATAAGATTTCTCTGAGCAAAACTTAAATACACAATATTGTCAACTATATGTGCTGTGCAGTAGATCTCCAGAACTTATTTTGTGGAACTGAAACTTTGTACCTTTTGACCTTCTCCTCCCTGCCCCTCCTTCATCCCAGCCCCTGGCAGCCACTATTCTGCTCTCTATTCTATGAGTTTGAAGATTTTAGATTCTACACATAAGTGAGATCAGTATTTCTCTTTCTGTGTCTGGCTTATTTCATTTAGCGTAATGTCCTCTAGATCCATCCTTCCATATTCTTGCTAATGGCAGGACTTCCTTCTTTTTTAACATTGAATAATAATGCATTGTGTTTTCCTTATTCATTCATCTATTGATGGACACTTAAGCTCTCTCCATACTTGGCTGCAACCCACATGGGAGTGCACCTATCTCTTCAAGATCCTGATTTCTATTGCAGTACCACATATTTGTCTATAATTAATTTTTTTAAAAAGTTTATTTACACAGAGAATGTAAGAAACATTGGTGTAGGTCAATGGCTTATTTATTTCAAAAGACCCTATGCCATAATTTGGTAAAAGTGAACTGTAAGATATTTATTCCAGAATTAATATATATATATTTATATATATATATGTAAAATCTTATATATTTCTTTTTTCTAAGATTTTTTTCCCTTTATTTGAGAGAGGGGGAGAGAGAGAGAGAGAGAGTGCACAAACAGGGAGAGGAGCAGAGGGAAGGAGAGAAACAGGCTCCCCACTGAGCAAGGAGCCTCACATGGGGCTCGATCTCAGGACTTTAGGATTATAACTTAATCAAAGACAGACGCTGAAGCAGACTCCTAAACCAAGCATAAAGCCTGACATGGGGCTCAATCTCACAACCCTGAGATCATGAACTGAACTGATATCAAGAGTCAGACATTCGATCAACTGAGCCACCCAGGCACCCCTAGAATATTTTTATGTAGAAGAGAAAGTAATTCTGACTCTGATGATGAACAATAAGAATAATTACAACAAAAAACTGCCAGTTTCTGAGTACTGAACATATTTTGGGCTTCATGCAGGGATTTTCATCTCTATTATATTGCTCAATTCTTAGGCCCTAAAGTAGGTGATGTTATTTTCATTTTAGAGATGAGAAAATAAAAATACAGAGTGCTTTTGTTGCTTGTCTGAACCTTATTACCTGTGGTAGATCTGGGATTCAAGCATTTTTCTAAGTCTTGGGTTGTCCTCACTGCAATGATGAGAAAGAAAAGGTTTTATTTATTTATTCATAAGAGACACACAGAGAGAGGGGCAGAGACATAGGTAGAGAGAGAAGCAGTCTCCATGCAGGGAGCCTGATGCAAGACTTGATCCCCAGGACTCCAGGACCACACCCTGAGCCGAAGGCAGACGTTTAACTGCTGAGCCACCCAGGCATCCTGAGAAAGAAATATTTAACTGAATGGACATTTAACTCGATATAAAATAGGTGAGTGGGGACGGGGAAGGAGAAATGTCAAAGTAGAAACAAAATGTTATCTACAGATATGGGGATTGAATGCTGTCGGGCTTGTTTCAGGGTGGTAAATAGAGCAACTTGACTGGGGTCGAAGACTAGTTAATGCAGAATACTAGAAATAACATTAGGGAAATGGGTTGTGGGCAGTATACAGAGGCATTTTAATGCTGAAAGATTGCCTTTAACCTCATAGGAAATGTGGAAATATTTGAACCAAATAAATTCCACAGAGAAAGATATTTTAGTAATTCATTTTAATATGAGTTAGGCGAGGAGAAACAATAGTCAGGAAAAAAGGTAGGGAGAGGATATGGAATAGTCTGGCTTTGAGATTATAAGGCAGAGTCAGGATGGAGCAGCAGTAGAAGGGGAAGGACATTTAGGAGAGGGATCAGGAGAACTGACCTAATGTGATGAGTGAGTGTGAAGGGAGAGGGAAACTGTAGATATCAACTCCAGTGCTTGGAGCCAGGACCCCTGGAGAAAAGACTCCTTGACTGCTTATGGGCAGTTGATAAAGGAGAGTAGCTTAATCAGCCCAGGTAACAAAATTGATTTGCTACCTGCATTGAGATACAGCAAAACCTGCAAAATAAAAATGGCCAATAGACATTTCAAAAGGTGAAGACAGAACCTCGGCATGGAAAAGAGGTCTTATAATTACCTGAAGACTATTAAAATAACTGCAAAGGAGGATAGTTACGGTGCCTACAAGCCTTACCTAAAAATATGAAAAGCTCTGGGTGAATGAAACAAGGTTTATAAATTGGTGTTTTTTTTTTTTTGTTTTTTTGTTTGTTTGTTTTTTTTTTTTAGAAAGAAAGAGGAAGAGGGAGCAAGACAGGCAGAGAGAGAGGGAGAGGGAGAGAAAGAATCTTAAGCAGACTCCAACCCCAGCATGGAGCCTGACTCAGGGCTGGATCTTAAGACCCTGAGATCCGTGACCTGAACTGAAACAGAGTTGGTCGCATTACCAACCAAGCTACCCACATGACCCATGAATTTTGGGTGACAGTAAAACATGAACATGACCAAATCAACTCTTAACATCTTCATTAAGATATATAATTCACAAACCATAAGACTTACCCCTTCAGGGTGTACAATTCAACACTTTTCAGTATAGTCACAGCTCTGCAATCATCATCACAATTAGTTTTAGAGAAGTTTCATCAGCTCCCCACCAAATATTCCCATACCCATTAGTAATTATTTCTCATTCCAACCCACCTAACTCAGTGAACCAGTGATACACTTTTCTGTCTTTATAAATTTCTTGTTTATGCTGGACATTTCATATAAGTAAATTGTATATGTGTGGCCTTCTGTGACTGGCTTCATTCACTTAGCATAATGTTACAATGTAGCACTATTATAATGTAGCCTGTATCAAAACTTCATTTTCCACACTGGCTAGTATTCCTTTGTGTGGATATGCCACATTTGATTTTCCCATTTATCAGTTAATAGGCATTTCTGTTGTTTCCACTTCTTGCCTATTATGAATAATGTCGCTGTAAGCGATCACAGAAGAGTTTTTTGAGGATGCAGATTTTCATTTCCTTTGGGTGTACATCTAGGGGTGTAAATGCTATGTCATAATGGTTATCTCCGATTTTAATATTGGAGGAGCTGCCAAATGGTTTTCCAAAGTGACAGCAGCATTTTAATATCCCACCATGAGTGTATAATAATTCCAATATTTTCATACCTTGCCAACACCCACTGTCTTCTGACTTTTGATTATAGCCATCCAAGTGGGTATGATGTTGTATCTCATGGCAGTTGTAATTTGAATTTCCCTAATGATTAATTATGTTCAGCATATTTTTCATGTGCTATTGGCTATTTGTATATCTTTTTTGGAGACATGTTTACTCACATCCTTTGCCCATTATGTACTTGGATTTTTTTTTTTATTGAGTTGTAAATGTTCTTCATTTTCTGAATACCAGTCCCTTAAAGCATATGTGTTTCAAATACTTCCCTCTTTATATACTATAGTCTTTTACTTTGGTGATGGTACCAATTGTATGACAAAAGTTTAAAAGTTTGCTAGACTAAATAATCAATCTTTTTTCCCCCACTTGTGCTTTTGGTTTCATATCTAAAAATACATTGTCTAATCCACAGCTACAAAGTATATTCTTGCATTTACTCCTAAGACTTTTATAGTTTTGTATCTTACACTAGAATGATTTTTGTGTTTGGTATAAAGAAGGGTCCAACCTTATTTTTTTTGCATCTGTATACCAGGTTCCAGCATCCTTTGTTCAAAAGCTGTTCCCTTCCTCATTTGCACCTTTGTCAAAATCCAATTGACCATAAACATAAGGGTTTATTTATGGACTCTGAATTCTACTCCATTGATCTGTGTGTGTATCTGTGTGCCTGTACTGCATTGTCTAGAGTACTGTAGCTGTTTTGTTTTTAAGTATTGAAATTGGCAAATGTGAGTCCTCCAGTATTGTTCTTGTTTTCAGAATTGTTTTGGCTACTCTGGGTCCCTTGTCTTTTCATGTAAATTTTATGATCAGCTTCCAGTTTCTTCACAATTCCAGTTAGAATGTTGATAGAGTTTATATTGAATTTGTATATCATTCTAGAGAATATTCCTATCCTAACAATATGATGGGTTCTTACCCATGAATGTGAAATGTCCTTCCATTTATTTCAACCTTTAATTTTTTAACAATGTTTTGTAGGTTTCAGTGTACAAATATTGGACTTTTATTAATTTATTCCTAAATATTTTCATTAGTTTTGTTTCTATTGTAAATAGAATTTTATTATTCTTAAATTTATTTGTTTATTTGTTTGTTTGTTTATTTATTTATTTATTTATTTATGAGAGTGTGTGCATGGGCACACTTGCCAGCAAGTGGCAGGGAGGGGCAGATGGGGAGGGAGAGGAAGAGGGAAAGAATCCCAAGTAGACTCCATGCTCAGTTGGTTGCCTGGCATGATCCATGATCCTAGGACCCTGAGATCATGATCTGAGCTGAAATCAAGAGCTGGATGCTTAACAGACCAAACCACTCAGGCACCCTGGTAAATAGAATTTTTAAATTTTATTTTATTTTTTTTCATAACTAGTACAAAGATATAATTGATTTTTACATGTTGACCTTGGATTCTGCAAATTTGTCAAACTCATTTGCTAGTTCTAATAGATTTTTGTGTATGAATTCTTTAGGCTTTCTACATGCAAGATCATGTCTTGTCGATAGAGATAATTTTGCTTCTTCCTTTCTAATATGGATGGCTTTTGTTTCTGTTCACTGTCTCATTGTCCAAGCCAGAACCTCCACTACAGCATTGAGTCAAAGTGGTGAGAGCAAGCATCCTTGTCTTGTTCGGATCTTTGAGGGAAAACTCTCTGGTGTCACCATTAAGTGTGATGCTAGCTGAGGGGTTTTGTAGATGCTCTGAATCAGGTTGAGGAAGTTCCCTTGTCTTCTTATGTTGCTGAGTGTTTCTGGCAAAAAAAGCTGTTGGATTTTATCAGATGTTTTCCTGTGTCTGTTGAAGTGATCATGTGGTTTGTTGTCCCTTCTGCTATTACTATGGTGTGTTGCATGGGTTGCTTCTCATATGTTAAACCAGTTTGCATTTCTGATATAACTTCTGCTTAGTCATGGCATATAATCCCTTTTGTAAGTTTCTGGATTTCATTTGCTTATGTTTTATTGGGGATTTTTTGCATCTATATTCATACAATACCTGTGTATGTGTCTACCCGGTTTTGGTAATGCTAGTTTCATATAATGAGGTGGGAAGTGTTTGTGAAGAATTGATATTAATTCCATCTAAAATGTTTTCTGTAACTTCCAGTAAAGCCAAGTGGGCCTGGGAAGTTAATGTTGAAAACTGATTTTTCTACTTGTTGTCTACTCTGGGACAAAAGTCTGAAATACTTTGTAGGTTCTACCAAGTCCATGTGTCTAGCTGACGTAATCCTAAAGGGAAAGTTTATTTAATTCAAGACTTCATGAAAATTAAAAATAATATATTGAGAATGACTAAATCTGCTCATGATTAAAATGGCACAGTTGTGACTAAGAGCCTTGCCTCTTTGCTGCTCTAGATTTCGATTATTCTGTTTTCCAGTACACTCTTCAGTAATTCTCTACTGAGAATAGGGCTTTCATTTGATATGGTCATTATTTTGGATTAAAACGTCTCTTGGGTCTGTTATCCACTTGCTTAACATTAGCTTTATGGGCAAAACACTTCCCAAAAACATTCTAGGGAGGGCCAAGGTGACATCGACAAGCTATTGTAATTTTGGGTTTGGGTATAATTAAGTATGAGTAAGCCCAGATCTGATTATGCTATTTTTTTGTATTACTAAGGCAAAAGGGAAGAAAAGATCCCCAAAGGCAAATGGTTTGTGGTGCATTTCCCATTCTTTCTTTCTTCAGGCTCGAAGAAAATACTTCATTGATGACTGAATCTCTCTGAACTGTGTAAGTCTAGGAGCTGGCTCACCGATTAAGGATAAGAGAATCCAGTGAGGATGAAAGCAGGGGATCAGAGGATGGCTCGGAACTGAGAATTAGCCCCTGGAGGAAGAAAAGACAAAACTGTCAATGTTGGGGAACTGTTGAGAGTGCTGAAGCTAGAAGGAGTGCAGATGTTTGCATCAGGACAATGAAACTGATTTGAGAAATTACTAAAATAACGAGAGGCTAATCATAGCTCTTGTAGGGAATTAGAATGTTCAATTTGCATTAGTTGTATCATGAGAGTAAGAAATTTCAAGAAAAATTTCAAGTGTGCAAGAGATGGAAGAAGTGAGAAGGCACGTGGTGGTCAGTTTGTGGTCTTGCTTCTGGGTGTGCTTGGGTGGGGTATACTTCACAACAAAGCCAAGCAGTGAATCTAGTGGTTTTACATTTCTGAAAACAAAGTTGGCTACTTGCAAATTCCTGGATATTTATTTTTAAGTGTTTTCATTATGTTTGTTGCTACTATAAATATAATTTTTTTCTTAATCTTATTTTGATTTGCTCATTATGAGTGTATAAAAATACAGATGATTTTGTATATTGATCTTGAATTCTACAAACTTGCCAAACTTGGTTGCCAGTTCTAATAGATTTTTGTGTATGAATTCTTTAAGTTTTCTTTTTTTTCTTTAAAGATTTTATTTATTTACTCATGAGAGACACAGAGAGAGAGGCAGAGACACAGGCAGAGGGAGAAGCAGGCTCCATGCAGGGAGCCTGATACAGAACTCGATCCCGGGTCTCTAGGATCTTGCTGGGCTGAAGGTAGGCTCTAAACTGCTGAGCCACCCAGGCTGCCCGAATTCTTTATGTTTTCTACATGCAAGATCGTGTCTTTGTCGATAGAGATAGTTTTATTTCTTCCTTTCCAATATGGATGGCTTTTGTTTCTGTTCACTGTCTCATTGTCCAAGCCAGAACTTCCACTCCAGCATTGAGTGGTGAGAGCAAGCATCCTTGTCTTGTACGGATCTTTGAGGGAAAACTCTCTGGTGTCACCATTAAGTGTGATGCTAGCTGAGGGGTTTTGTAGATGCTCTGAATCAGGTTGAGGAAGTTCCCTTGTCTTCCTATGTTGCTGAGTGTTTCTGGCAAAAAAAGCTGTTGGATTTTATCAGATGTTTTTCTGTGTCTGTTGAAGTGATCATGTGGTTTGTTGTCCCTTCTGCTATTACTATGGAGTGTTGCATTGATTGCTTTTCACATGTAAAACCGTTTGCATTCCTGGGATAAATCCTACTTGGTCAAGGTGTATAAACCCTTTATATGTTTCTGGATGTTATCTGCTCCTAGTTCTTCCCTCCAGCAAGCTAGAGAAGGTTGTCGCTGCAAGTACCAAGTACCCCTTTGGTACCAGTATTCCACTGAACATGCACATTCCTTAATGGGGAATAATGAAATAAAGTTTAAGATAAACTTTACCTTCCATGAACCATCAAACCTGCTCAGTGATGACTGTTTCTTCAGCTACTTGATGAAAATGCAGACAGGTCTGATGACTCCTCTACTAAACTCTTAGGTAACAAAAAGGCCCATAGCATAAAGTTTTAGTTCAAGAACTTAAAATGTCCAGTGCCAGAGATGCAGCACAATTTTCAAGCTGACCTGAAGTTAATTTTTTCTCTCTTTCTGCAGTTGGGGCCTTGATAAGTATTACTGAGAGAAAAAGAAAGACAGAAGGTGAGATTAGTTCTCTCCTGAGAAATCCTTTCTCCCCAACTTGTTCCATGCAGTCTTTAATCCCAACAGTTGCTATGTCTATGACAAGAGAAGTTTAATTCAAGAATGAAAAAACAAAAAATGCCACCTGTAACTGTCAGTTGACGAGTGAAAACTAGATCCTGAGAAACTTGTTTATATAACAGACTTTCTAATTGCAATCCATCCCATGTCCTAGACTTCAAATGGGAATTATCACACAAAGTAAAGTAGCAAGGTAGCTACCAGGACTGGACATGCACTTGACAACTCTAAAACTAGAAATGGCCACATGGAAAAGAGATGCTATCAAAGAAGCACACCGCACATGATTCCACGTCTCTCTTTCTTGGGTCAGTTCTGTGTGCTTGTAAAGCATCTTTCTTCTGAAAGAGCTGCCGGTGTTCCCCCTAGGGATCATGCCCACCCATCTGTGCTCCCACCAAGATGTTTGGTTGTAATGAAACCTCTGGCATCTTGCTGCCCACTCAGTTCTTCACCTCCAGCCTGATAGTGCTGGTTGAGATATACATCACCGAGAGCACCGTAACCTTTTTTATGTAGTGTTTTCATGTCCTGGCTCCTTTGCTTTCTTTCTCAGTCCTGTGTCGTGATCAGAATTACGACTGTAAGGTGTGCTGAGTATACCTTTCTAGCTTACGTGTATATCTTGTTACTCCAACATCAGAATATTGGAAACATAGTTGCTGAGGAATCGTCTTTAAAGTCTTATTGAGTATTACAGACTGGCTTCTCTTCCAGGCGCCAACCGATGGCCTTTTGGGATTATCCTTCTAGATATTAAATGTCTAATGGCTTCTAATTTTAGTTACTGAGTTTGTCCCAAAGGCAGTGGTGATTTGATAAAAAGGCTCCAAGAGACCTAGGCAAAAGATAAAAGCTAAAAACACATCCATAAAGATATGCAATCCTAAGTATGAATGAAAAACTTTGTGGGGTGTGGGCCATCTCTGTGATCTCAGGTCTCCACAATATGCCCAGAAGCCAGTGATGATCCCATAGCCTCTTCCCCTTTACCTCACTAATGGGTGGTGGTATATTCACCCGTGCTTTTTCCCTGGCTCTTCAACTCCCATTACTAACTATTCTGTGTATCATGAGTCTGTACTCAGTGCTTCCCAAATACAAGTTCCTGGGGCAAGAACAACCTTCAGCAAGTTCCTGAATATTTCCTAATATTTGAGAACATCAATCCTCAATTTCCTAGCTATTGCAGCTCTTGACACATGGCAAGGGCTTTCTTTCTTTTTTTTTTTAAAAAAGATTTTATTTATTTATTTTAGGGAGAGGGAAAGTGAGAGAGAGAGAGAGAGAACATAAGCAGGAGGAGCAGCAGAGGGAGAAGGAGGAGCAGACTCCTGGGATCATGACCTGAGTTGAAGGCAGACGCTTGACTGAGCCACCCAGGCGCCCCAGCACAGAGTTTTCTGAGATGCATCCCAACCCTTGACATTGTTTGACTCAAACCTTGGTTTTGATGACTTTCTTGTATGTGATTCCCTTTACTCATTAGCACATCTCTTCTGATATAATCCTGGTATTAATCTTCCCGGTTTTTATTAACTCAGCTCCTGTTGAAACATCCTGACCTTTCTCTTCTGCCCCAGCCCAGAGATAAGGGCAGGAGAATTTGTCGTCAAGCACCCCTCCAACCTCATGATATAAATGGAGGAGACTGGAGGGAAGGGTGTGTCAGAGCCTGCTGGGAGACAGAGTTATACCACTCGGTATATCAAAAGATATTAAGAAGTGATAATTAGATGTCTAAGTAATGAAAAGATGCAAAGGAAATACTAAGCTATAAAAGAGAAGTAGCAAATGCAAGATGCAGCTGTGACTCCCAGATTTTGGGTAGAAACTTGGTAAAGCTTGAATTTCTGCAGGTGGGAATGGAACTCTCCAGACTAACTGGAGACCAGGCTTGTGGGCAGTGCATGCCCAGGGGGTCACCAACATTGATTAGGATGGAGAACATCCAGAGAAGGAAAATCAATTAAAAACTTCTAGAGGAGCCACTTGTTTTGAACAATTTAGCAATCCAGAAAATAGCATATAAATGTATTTAATACTTAGGCTGCACAGATAGTCTAAGAATATTGAGGAAAATAATGTATATGAATGGACTTATAAGACTTTAACACAAAAGTTTCTTTCTAAAATAAAATATTAGATTCCTTTTTTCTTATGGTAACTGTGAGTGATATTTTAATTAAATTAATTATATTGAATGAACTTACAATGCCATATGGATGCATGTAATTAATACAATAAATATAAACATTTTAGGGCATCATTTTTTCAGTAAATAAGATAAGTGAAAAGAGATACAGGAACTTACTATGATTCACTAAAAACATATAGCAAAAGGGTGAAGTGTATGTGTTATACAAATTTCTAAATGTAGAATCACATCCTAGTAATGTGAATATCATTAGAGATTCTAGCTTGAAACTCTCTTTGTCAGAATCCTAAATCTTATACATATGATACATACAATATGTTAGCTAAACTGAACAAAATCTTCAAACTCTATTACTATCAAATTCTTGTTTGGAGATGATTTCAGTAATTGAGGTGCCTTTTTTCCCTACCTATAAACCTCCACTCTTCTTCTGGCCTATTTAGATACACTACCCGTGTTTCTTGTCATCATGGTCCCATTGGGGTTTACTGCCTGCTGTTTCCCAAAGGGCAGCTCTAGGCAGTGTTATCAGGTAGGCAAAGTATGTCAACAGTGTTTAATTGAGTGAAGCTGTTTGGATTCTTCCAGCATTTCCAGTGAGTTTATTGAACTAATGCATGTTCATTGTTTGCATTTGAGAGAGTACAAATTATTTCAATTCATTCAATAATGAATTTTCTACATACCACTAAAGCCTTTATTTAAAGAATTATAAAAAAAAAGATTTTATGTACATATTCATGAGAGACCCAGAGAGAGAGGCAGAGACTATAGGTAGAGGGAGAAGCAGGCTCTCTCTGTAGGGAGCCCGATATGGGAATTGATCCCAGGACCCCTTGATAACGACCTGAGCCAAAGGCAGATGCTCAACCACTGAGCCACCCAGATGCCCCCATTAAAGCCATTTTAAGGTAAGGTATAAGACCTACATTTTTTTCTGAACTTGGAAACATTTCTTATGTAAATTCGTTCAGATTCCCCAGTACTTTTCATCAGAATAAGCTGATTTTCAAGACCTTCTCTTAGTGGTGACTATTTTTGATTCCAAGAGATGATAGGATGCAGAGAAACTTTATTAAACTCAGTGATAAAGCACCACAGAGTATTTACTCCTTACCCTTGACCTCACATCTCAGTCTACACTGTCCAGTTCTACATGTCTATATTCAGTCTGTGTCATGGATATTAGAAGCACAAAATGGAATAGACATATTTCTAAACTTGTGGATCTTTGAGGAGGAGGATATTCTGGCCAGGGGAGACAGGTGACATCCTCCTACCCAGCATTCAACACACCCTAACCCAGGCAGGGGAAACCAGGAAGATATACAGCAGAACTTTTCAATTCGTAGTTGTAAATATTAGAAAATAGTGTTATGGGAACATATAGCAGGGACGATTGGCAAGCCAATTTGGAGATGGTTTCTATGTCATGTGAAGACTGAGTTGAATCTTGAAGGGATAAATAGATATTGGCCAAATAAAGGATGTGAATGTGTAGGGGGAGGTTGGGGCTAAGGGTTTAGAGTGGAAATGAAGATCCTTCCATACAAAAGGAAAATAAGCTTGCATTAAGCAATATTATGGTACATGGAGTCATTGCCTAAGAGTTTATGATGATTTTGGCATGTGAGGAGTGACCTCCTGGTATTATACCCACTTCAAATAGGATCATGTATGTTAAAGCATTAAAATAATACAAATTGCAAAAAGTTTTATAATGCTAAACTTTAACATTGGTATTTTATATTCAGAAGATGTTGTACAGCAAATTTATGAATAAATATTGTAATATTGATGAAAACATTTAAAGAGCAATAATATTTGGGGATTTGTGAAATTGCATATTGTGTGTTTTGGCTGTTGCCAAACAAAATGATAGGAGCGCCAGTGTTTTCTTGTTTTCATATCTGTTTTTTAAAAAAATATATGTAGGATTTGTCTTTTGTACACATTTATTATCTTCATATTTTCAATCAGAGAAGTTACACAGGATGTAATATAAGAACTACTTTTAGGACTGCATCTGTAAATCATCTTGGGATGTAGAAAGGACCCATACATCAAGCTGACAGGGTTGATGGCATTATTCACTTGCAACTCCTATATTCAGATGCAAAGGATCCTAGAAGAGTGTCTACTTAGAAAAGCTTTCCTGATACATGAATCTAATATTCTTTTGGGTTACCAAAACTTAAAATGTTAGTGCCCTATAGATTTCAACCTCAGATTTCAGTGTGAGCACCACAGGTAAACATAGTGGACTTGAAATATTACATTGGGATGACTTCCCATAGCACCTGACTCGATTTCTAAAACACCAGTTTATTATAACCATACATCTAAACAATGTTCTAAAAATAATTTGAAGCCATAACATGCCTGTAAGCAGAGATTAATATCTGGGCCATAAATCAACCTTCTCAGAGAACGACAAATATATCTGAACACAACCGGGACCTGAAGCAAAAAAATTTATTTTTTCTAAAACAATTTAAATAAATGCAAGGGTACTGCAGAGTATTTAGTAAACAAAGAAACCATCTAAAGAAAGAAATATTTTTTTAATGGCTTGCAATACCATTACCAAGGAATAGCAACTTTCAAAATCCCTTTTCAGAGCTACTGTTTTATATACACATATTAGGTTTACATGGTAGCGATCATCATGTATATGGGATTTTGTGTGTATTCTCAGCTTCTCGGAGCACTAAATGCAATCTACTCAAATTTCCATGTCTTGAAAGGAACACTACCTGTGTGTTTTAATTGCTGCTGTGCCTATTTGGGAAAGGAGGTTTGCCTAATTTGCGCTTTGATAAATGTGACTATTTTCCAGAATGTACCAGTCATAGAGATTGTGCAAAGACATGCATCACTGCTTGGTAAGTGTTAAGGAGAGGAGTTAGTACAGAAAGCAGCATATGTCAAATGTGGCATTGTTGTAGCAGGAGCAGCCATTACACTTTCTAGAAAGTTATCAAAACAAGACAGAAATCAGGCAGAGGGATGCTGGGGTAGCTCAACAGTTGAACTGCCGGGTCATGCTCAGGGTGTGATCCTGAGTCCGAGGATCGAGTTCCACATCTGGCTCCCTGCAGGGAGCCTGCTTCTCCCTCTGACTTTATCTCTGCCTCTCTCTTTGTGTCTCTCATGAATAAATAAATAAAATCTTAAAAAAAAAAAAAAAGACAAATCAGACAGAAAAGCAGACTGAAGAAACAAGAGTAACAATAGGCCACCTCCCTTCCAAAACCACAGCATGCCCAAGGGAACTAGAAAGGTCCTTATGACAAAAGCAAGCAAGGGTTGAGAAGATACTGAGTTATGAAGGTATTTTTCAGGCAGTTATATTTGCAAACTGTTCTACTTCACCTCTTTCAGATACAAGATAGGATTGCACTTTCGAGGCCTGTTGTGGTTGGATTGCACCATAGGATGAGTTTCGCCAAATGAGGTGTGAAAAGGTGCTCTGTATCCTTTCCACACACGCCACTCACTTGTCTGTGTGAGGCCTCAGACCTCTTCCTCCTTCAGAGTGACTGGCAGTGTTCAAGTTTATGCTCAGTAGACACCCCCTGTGCCCCTCTGATGAGCATGTAACATGAAAGACAAAGAAACTTTCCTGTTTTCAGCCACAGAAATTTGGGGTTGATTTCACCACTGCCTAACTTAACTCGTTCTTACTCATAAAATGGTTTGGCCTTTGTGGATTTTATGTACAATGTTTTGGAGTAGCTATTGACTAAATGTGCACTTTTCATATTTGATCGTGGAAAAGACATCAAAAGATATTTTATAGGCTAAAGCAGTCGCAGGTGAAGGAAGCCAAGAACGAACTGCAGTTACTGCAGGTCTGAGGCTTTGGGGATGGTGCCTAATTACACCAGTCATCCTTGTATAACTATTGATAATAATTTCTTTCCCTCCCCTAAGGTCCTTTGGATGACAAGTTATATTGTAGCTCTACAAAAACAACATGTTGACCTCTTTATTCTTACCTTTTCCCACTGAATAGGTTGTATGACTTGTATGTTATTATTAATCTGATTAATATATTTAATGGTCCACTTCCATATCAGTATTTTACTTCTCATGTATCATAGTATTGGAGCTCTTGATAGACTAGCTCCCGGTGTTTTCATTAGTGTACTATGTATTTTCCTCTGCTTTATAATATACCAGTATTTCTTTAGCTCTTTCCTTTTCACTATCTTTTAATAAACACAAGAAAGGTTATTATTTCATAAACATGTAACTATTTAGCCAATAATCACTGTAACAGCAAAACAAATGCCAATATAGAATTGCTGTCAACCCAAAAGGAAAGTGACACCCAGTATGACTCATTTAAGATTTTTCAAATTATTTTCTAGGGTTCCAGGCTGACTATATGTATTGAACACCCATTCTTTTCTTTTCTTTTTTCTTTTTGACCCAGAAATTACATCTCTCTATTTAAAATATTTAGAAACCATTCAAAGTGTTTTCAGAAATCTTGACTCTGAAATATTTGGCAAGAATAGTCCAAATATAGTCCTGTAGTGTAGTCCTTTGGAGCAAAATTAGATGACACAGTGAGAAAGACTAGAAAATAGTGTTGAAATCATGAAACTTGTTCAAATTAACTTCCCAAGTTCAAGTTTCTTGGGTTTAATTCTCTCACATGCACTTTCTTTCTTGACCTTGACATTGTTTCTAAACATCTGTAATGGCTATATATAAGAGTAACTATTCCATGATCCGTGTTATACCCACCTTGAAGAAACAATCAAACATCTATGGTCAGACTGATAAGAAACCTTTGGGTTCTTGACAAGTATTGTCAAAAAGCCTCTGTTTCTAAACAGCATATTTTTAGCATAGACTAAATTACTGGTATATTTTTCTCTAATTCATGCTAGGGAAAAAAAAAAGACCCTGCAAGCATTCCATTTTAAAATATTACACATTTTTTACAAAGAGCTGTAAAATCTGAGTTTTCACAGTGGTTCCCAACCCTTGCAGTACACTATAACTATGTGAATTGTTAAAGAAGAGTAATGCCTAGCTTCACCTCTGTGGGGTCCCATTTAATTGGTTGGAACCTAGCATTGCTGTGATTCTTTTTTTTTTCAATGATTTTGAAAGTTCTGCAAGAATTCTAGTGAATAATCAATGTGGAGAAACACAGTTTTAGTGGATCCTAAACTTTGGTGGGCACACATTTTGGGTTGAATTGTGTCTCCAAGAAGATATGTGGAAGTCATAACCCCAGGAGCTGTGAATGTGACCTTATTTGGAAATAGGATATTTGCATATGTGATTGGTTAAAATGAGGTCATGCTGCAGTAGGACCCTAATCCAATGATTGGAGTCCTTATGAGAAGAGGGAAATTTGGACACGGGATACAGGGAAAGGGAAATGCCATGTGACAACTTGAAGACAGAGGAGATGCAAAAGAGAGAAGGCCATGTGGGGATGGAGGTGGAGATGAAGTAGTGCATCTACCATCCAGGGACCACAAGGACTGTCGGCCACACAAAAAGCAGAAGAGGTGAGGGAACATTGTTCTCTGGAGCTTTCACAGGCAGCATAACCCTGGCAACACCAGGGTTGGATTTCTAGCCTCCAGCCTGGGAGAATGTCTTTCTGTGGTTGTAGAACACCTACCTATGGTCCCTAATTATGGCAACCCTAGGATATTGACAGAGTGTGTTAGGGTCATTTGTTGAATTCATTAAAAATAAAGAGTTTCAGCTCCTGCTATGTAACGACTTAAACCAGATCTCTTGATATGGGTCACAGGTTGCTGAATTTTTACTTCGTTCTCTAGGCCCTTGTGGTCTAGGTGGGCCAGCCCTGTAGACATCACCTGGAGCTTGTTGGAAGAGCAGTCACAGGTCCTGAACCAGATTTCCTGAATCCAGCCTGCATTTGAAACAGACCTCAGGTGATGCATGTGCACGGTTCAGTTTGAGAAGCCTTGCCTCCAGGGAAAAATGAGGCATCCCAAGGCATGAGCTTGGTTGCTGTAGCTAAGAAATAGTTTTTCAGATGAAGAAGAGTTGCAGTCTTTAATGAAATTTGGTTAGTTGTGAAGAACAGAAGCTATTTCCTAAACACAAAGGAACAACACCCAGTATTTGAAAACATAGCTGAAAATTGAGCTCAACAGAAAATATTGATTCTTTTGTTTTTTAAAAGAAAAAAAGCTGGCTCTCAGGTTCATAAATGGTTAATGTCTGCAACCTTTCATTTTGAGGCTGAGCTGCTTTTTTTTCCTTTTTCATTTTTAGCTTACAGTTAGTGGCCTTTCATAATGATTGGAAGGAAATACTACGACAAAAGCCAATTTCCTGGCTTATTTTTCCTGACAATACTAGATGATGTGCTTTAGAAGAAAAAGTATTTGGATTTGAGTTTTAGTGTTGGTGAGCCTTCATTTGTTTGTTAAATGCTTTCTCTTTCTTCTTCTTTGTCCTTTCCACTGTGTAATGACCTACTTTGAAGTTTCAAATAAAGAGAAGTTAAATAGGCTTTTATTTGGCTCTTGATTCTGTCTTTTTCTAGCAAATTTGGAAAAGGTCCTGACTTTGAGTATAACATGGCTGAGTGTAGAGAGAAAAGAAAGAGCTTATCCTGTCTTCCCTCTTTCTGCTGGTTCCCTTACAGGACGTTTCCAGCTCTGCGGGAGAGCAGACTCACCAATATTTGTAGTCCATGGGTAGAAACATTTGGGTTAAAAAAAAAAAAAGTAAGATGTAAAAGATGTTCACCCACTTTTTGAGACATAACAGCTTTGTAAGGGAGCACATCGTGTGTGTGTGTGTGGGGGGGGTGTTGTAGTTAGCTACTGTAGGGATGAAAAATAATTTTCATTCTACCTTTCTGAATTGTTAGGTGAGACTTCTGTAACAGGCAGATTAACAAGAGAAAAGCAGGAAGTTTATGAACATGTATACCTTGTGCATACACAGAGGAAAATGAGTAACTCCAGGAGGTGGCTTAGAATTCAGGATTAAAGGACATCTTAATAGGGAAATGGGAGGAGGATATGGGAGGGAGAGGAAATGATCTTGGGAAATATGAATGGGCCTTTAGAAGAACAAATGGAAGGTATGACAACTTGTGGCAGAGTTTCTCTGGGTATGGGGTCAACTTCTAGTGTCCTGACCTGTGATGAGTCCATCTGACCTGGTTGATAAAACTCTTGGTGATGGGATTTATCACCACTGAGTTCTTTTGTCTTTGAGCAGGAAGAGATGCTCAAGGAAGGGCTCTCTCTGCAGGTGTCTACAGCTCAAAACAACATATTTTGGGCTGGCACATTCTGCCAAAAAAACAACAACAGTGTGCTGCTGTTGAAACGGAAGACTTTTATAATTTTTAATTTATTTGAATTTGTAAGCCATTGTACTCTTTCTAAGGAGAATAGTAATATAGGGGCACCTGAGTGGGTCAGCCAGTAAGGTGTCCGATTTTTGTTTTGGCTCAGGTCATGATCTTGGGGTTATGAGATCGAGCCCTGTGCCAGGCTCCATGCTAGGCATGGAGCCTGCTTAAAACTCCCTCCTTCTCCCTCTGCCCCTACTCACCCAGTCTCTCTCTTTCTCTTTCAAAGAAAAATAAAAATAAAAAAAAATAGTATCTATAGTTCTCTCAAAATAAAATAGCCCTCTGACTATAGAGTTATACTTAAACTGAGCTCTCTTCATGGTGCCTCTGTTGTTAGTTCTGGTGAACATGGATGAAATGCAACATCTGCTACCTTGTAGCATAAGGAGGTTCATACATTATCATTTCAATGTCACCTAGGAGGATAATATTTTGTCTCTTGAAATGTATGAATACACGAAGAATTGTTAAGTGGGGTGAATAAAATGCTTAAAAAATGGAATGACAGCTTTTTCAGGATGGGGGGAAATTTGTTAGCCATTCTTAGTATCAACACAACTCATAAGGGGATTGACATAAACTAAAATGTTCAAGGACATGTTCCAGAGTAGTTTAAGAGGAAAACAGAAGATTCAATGCTGGTATGATTTCAGCTGTGTAAAAGGAATGCTAGAAGTGGATTAATCCAGAAGACTGGAGAATTCCAGTAATGGATTTGGGGAATAAGTTGCCTGGGGGCAGAACCGCAGGGACAGGTGTGAGCTACCAAGAATGTGGAGCTTCCTTGATCTGGACCCACCTGAGATACCATTAGTGACAGAATGATGCTGTCTACTTTATAATTTGCAGCCTTATGGCTAAAAAGCTTCCTTGTATATTTTAACACTGAGGAATACAGACTGTGGTTTTCATATTACCTTTGGTGCGGAGCAGAGATCAACTGGAAAACTGGACAAGGGTGTGCTGGACTAGCTAGTGAGGGTGCTGGCAGATCTAGCCCTAGCCCCTGCCTTCCTCAGAGCCTGCTGTGAATCCTCAAAACCCCCTTCCCCTTAAGACAGGTGTCACCACCCCCTCAAACAGCTACGATGATGTGGCACTTAGAATTTTACCGCATGGGGATTTTGCTATGCTCCCATATGGTTACCAAGTACTGCACAGCAACCCATGCCTCCTGTCTGGTAGAAGAATCCCTTCACTTACCCTCTGAGGAGACTACAGTGGCCCTTCCATGCAGGAGCTGCTCCATACACAGTGGGGTCATGGTGTGTTTCTGCTGAACACAGACAATTTCATCAAACACTGTGTCTGTGAAAGATCAAGCTAATAGGAGATCCCTCAGTTACCCTGTCTGAACACAGACAAAAACATGAACCTTATTCAACCCTGCTAAGAGATAAAATTTACTGAACCCCACCCTTAGAAGTGACCTAATGTCCTAATGTCATCTGCTCCAGAGAAAAGCCCTGGATCCTTGAACCCTCTCTCAAATCACCTCACACCACCTCAATCCTGTTAAGTTTCTCTGTGATGCCGCACAATCCCTAGGAGTGTGCGCTCCCTCACTGCAGTGAGCATTCACCCAAGCTCGCCCCACTTCAAGAGTGCTCTTGCGGGTCTCTGTGGAGGGAATGAATGCACTTTCCCTACCTTCATGCATGCTTATGTCTTCCTACTCTGACAAATTAAGCCACTTCTTGAATCCCAACTGGTTTATTCTCCTCTTGCCACACTCCTCCCTAGCCAGGTGATTAGCACCCTGCCATCCTTTTAACAAATCTGTTGGAATCCGTCATGGGATGATTCGCTCTAAATTTACCTGTGCTAGAATTCCCCATTGCCTGTCTCCCTACGGGATACTTGGATGCTGAAAACACCCAAGTATCCCATAGGGTCCTCTGGAACTTAACATGCAGACACGTGCTTTGACACAATCTCCACCGCTGGGGTAGTTTTCTTAGGCACCCCCAGCCCAGTTGCTGAGCAAATGATAGGTTTTGTACCAACACCTCCCTGATGTATATGACACTTGTGAGCTCCCTAGAAATACTCACACACAGGCTGCACAGGATCCTTGTATGGGAGGGAGATTGAACGAGTAATTAGTGAGCACCCTTCTAAATCAAAATTTCTGTGATGTTATGATGCTCGGAAGTTAGGGAAGAGGAGTATTTTCTTGCTTCTTTATGATCAGTTATGGATTGCTTTTGCTGAAAGATAAGCCACAGTGACTTCTGGTTCATATATATCAAAATGTAATTTATTCCTTTCCAGACTTTGAACTCTTTAAAATATATTCAATCTATATATTTCATGGGTATTTTGGCTGCCTGAATAATTCTGAAATATAAATGTCCAAATCTTGACTTCTCTTGAGAATTTGTCCTTCCTGCACATTTCATCTCTCCCTTTTATAATTAACTTTGTTTTATGCATAGATCTTTTATTTCTTCAAATGACCAGTTGCAGGAGCCTGGACTGTCATATCAGAAAACCACCATTCACATTTCCTATATTAGTTTTCCATAGGAGTATTAGGCTTATTTAATTCATTCCACAAAATTGAACAGAGTAATGAAATCAGGTCAAAACTACCCACCCCAATTTAACTAGAAGAAAGTCTGGATCTGATAAGTGGTATAAGGGGCCTGACTCAAAGCTCATACTTGAGCTGTTTTCCTTCCTTCCTTCCTTCCTTCCTTCCTTCCTTCCCTCCTTCCCTCCTTCCTTCCTTTCCTCTTCTTTCTTTCTTTCTTTCTTTCTTTCTTTCTTTCTTTCTTCCTTCCCTCCTTCCTTCCTTTCCTCTTCTTTCTTTCTTTCTTTCTTTCTTTCTTTCTTTCTTTCTTTCTTTCTTTCTTTCTTTCTTTCTTTCTTCCTTCCTTCCTTCCTTCCTTCCTTCCTTCCTTCCTTCCTTCCTTCCTTCCTTCTTTCTTTCTTTCTTTCTTTCTTTCTTTCTTTCTTCTTTCTTTCTTTCTTTTCTTTCTTTTTCTTTCTTTTCTTTCTTTCATCTTTTGTGAGTTCCCTCAAACACAGGTTTCAATATCCCACAAGATTATGTTCCCAAGTGATTCAACAAGCCTGCAGTTAAGGCGGTGACGTGCTTGTAGCGGAAGGCTAATCTGCCTCTGGTTATCCCAGCCACTGCTCACTGGACTCTGTTGCTGGGCTCTGGTCTCTCTAATCACTATGCGATCAAAGCCATGCTCCACCTGCTGGGGTGTTTTGACACAAAATGAGGACTTGGCCTTACACAGCCTCCCATCCCTCCAATAAATAAAACTGCCAATTGTCACACCTCCTCTTTCCTCCCCCGACTCCCTCCACTTCATTCTGGCTGGTACATTATACTGGTAAACCTTTAACTTTATTAATTGTATTGACTTTGGTGTCATCTGGCTGGCTTCTTGGAGTGTTTCTAGAGACAAAAAGTAGTACACAAGTCAGAGTTTGTTACAAATTCAAGTCTTTAGAGAGTTTTTTTTTTCCCCCTTACCTTGAGCAGACTTAAGACTTCCCTTCTTGTTAATTAAAGATCTGTGCTGGAGTCACCAAAGAATAGTTGCCAAATGCTGTGGGGCTGAATGTGGGGCTGCCCTTAGGTCAACCTGAGTTTTTTTGTTTTCTAGGATGACTTTTTTAAAAAGTCAGGTTTTGACTTACTGGAATCCGCATCATTTGCCTGGGGGGTGGTGGGGGCAGAGGAGGGATGTGTGGACCAGAGCTGCAGGCAGAGACTAGAAATGCAGGGAAGGGATTTCCAAAGGTTGTATTTTTCCTTCTGGTTGGAGCCTCTCATCCACTCTGTGGTAAGTGGGTCAGCTCCAGTTCACTCTTCCTTTTGGGAGGAGGGAATACCCCATGCAGAATTAACCCTGCATTTCCCACCAGCTAATTTTAATTTTCTTATTTTAACCTTAGAATGTGTATGTTTCACTACGAGACTTTTTTCTTTGTTTTTGTTTTTGTTTTTGGTTCTGTTTCTGCTTTTGCTCTTTGAGAGATTCAACTCAGTTTAATGTAGTCATTCTCTTTCAATTCATAGTTCTAATTAAATCTAAAAATAAAATAAATTAAATTCTGAAAGTCTTCCTGAGGAAATCATAAATTAAACAAAGGAAATACTGGCAAAGTTCTGAAATATAAAAAAGGAAATAAGGTGATATTCTCAGTTCTATATGCATTAGAAAATTCTTATGTGTAACTTAAAATTGAAGCTTGTAGTAGAAGAAAAGATACTTTTCTTCGAGAGCACATAAACATTTTAAATGCCTCTATAATGTATATAATACATTTAAACTGCACACATTTTCCTTTGTTTTCACAAAACAGGATTTTTTTTTTGTAGGATCATAGTATTTGATTATCTGAATTTCTCAACCTTGACAATGGCTTTTAAAAGAAGTAATAGCCACCATTTATTAATGCTTCTTGTATGCCAGGCACTATGAATCCTTTGTGTGCATTATCTCATTATATACTTACAGCAACTTATCAGTTAGACATTTTGTTACTCCCTTAAAATGTATTTAGATCAAAGTGGAACCTACCATAGTTAAAATAAACTAAATGATACTGCGGGCTTATGAGAAAAACCTGTCATCTCTCACCCATAATGGGTTTACCTACTATTGCACAACAGAAGTGCATTTATTTCTGTTATTAGTTCTTTGGGGAGATACCTCCAGATTCCTAACAATATGCCAGTTTAGACATAGTCCATAGTCTCCTGATGTCCTTCTCTAATGGGTGAAGAGTTAGCTCATCCTGAACCTTCATTTTTGTCATCCTCCATCAATCTGCTTCCCACCCACTCAGCTAAAAATACATGTCCGATTATTTTTAGTTTCCTTCCTGGTCAGTCACCTTTGTAACCTCAAACAACGTACTTAAACCTGTGTTTATTAGTCTATCCATACATATGCTATCTCTTAACTCCCCATTTTGCAAGAGGCAGTTATTGCTCTTGCATCTCTTCCTGCACTTCTTTCTTTCCTGTGTTTTCCAGTCTCTATCAGCTGTGCCTAGATTTCGATCAGCTTGAAGTATATGAAGTGGCCAATATGCAATTGCTTTTAATCTACAAAAATGGCAGCTCCATATGTCATGTCCAAGGCGGATAAAATTACAGAACATTGCATTCCATAACCATTGTTAAGTCCTCCATATCTGGGATGGTTTTAAAATGGAAAATGGTTTAAAATGGAAAACTGTTAGAAACAGGAGTATACAATGAGGAAGATGAACTCTTCCTTCTTAATTGGCTGTTTCTGTGCTTTGCTTTAGTGTTGATTTTCCTTTTGAACAGCCACCATTTCCTTATTCAGAGACCCAGTTGCTCTACCTCAAAACATACTGGACATGTATTTGTACTGGCAAGGTTAGTCATTAACATTTTGAACATAGCTGCGTTAGGGAGATAAATGAGAAAGGTGGGCAGTGATCAGTATCAATGTTACTTTCATTTATTGATTCTGCAGATATTTTTTGAGCACCCACTGTGTGCCAGTCACTGCGTGATAGGGTGAAGAGTATATGAGACACTGGGGCCTGACTTAAAGGAGATGATAGTCTAGTGTTAGTATTTTATGGCACTCTACACAATAAATTGGAGTGTCTGGAAATATGTGTGTGTGTGTGTGTGTGCACCCGCACGTGCCGCTCATATTAAATCTAGGCTAGGATTCTTCCCAAATTCACTGAGGTTTTAGAGCGTTTTAGATTTTCCTGTGAGTTATGACAGCTTTGTCTTTTTTTTTTTTTACCGAATGCTGATAAAGTGCAGTCATTTTTTTACTCCAGTTTACACATAACTAGTTTTCTCATCTCTAACAAGGGTAGTAAAATTCTCATTTGTGTCAATTGTCCTGAAAAGATTCTGTTTCTATAATTTTTAAAATCAAATTCCAAATTTACATAACAAGTGGATTGTCTTTCTGTGGCTGAAAAAATAATTCTTGAAGGGGTGCAATTAAAGTGATAGTTTGAGGCTTTTTACATTTTATTAGTTTTTTTCTTTAAGTGTTCTGTCTTAGAAAGCATCAACTGTGTTGAAAGTATTCATTTCTTGTTGCTGTTTCATTAAATGGTTTTGATGGCAAAATAGAGAGGAATGGACCAGTAAATATTGATTTCTTATGTGATTACTCATTGGAATCTACAGCAGTATTGCTGGCCTGACATGGCCTCTGCCTTGAGAACAAAACCAGTGTGTATGAACAATGGGAATATTGAACAGTTACCTAAGGTTTAACTGCTCCTCCTGTAGGCATTTCCTTTTTACGGATATCATGGGAAAAAAAGCAAAGTTTGTGCTCACCGAGGCAGTGAATTTGTAACCCCGATGCCATCCTAGGCCACAAGGCACTTCTGTCTACGACAGAGATTCTTCACATGTATGGTCAGTACCCCATAATCACGTTTGGAATCAATGAGTGAAGTTAACTGACACCCCACTCAATGAGCTAAAGACTCAAAGGCCTTCCTTGAGATTTCTGTGAATTCCAGGGCGGGGGGGGGGGCGGGGGGGGGAGGTTTCCAATGTTATGGCTTCTTTTGGCTTGTGACTGCACTTTATGCCAGTTAGGAGAATGTTTGGATTGTCTCACAAAACTGTCTGTGCTCTCCTGGCTTTGTGCTGAGTGAGTTCAGAAATGAAATGAGGGGGATCCCTAGGTGGCTCAGTGGCTTAGCGCCTGCCTTTGGCCTGGGGCACGATCCTGGAGTCCCGGGATCGAGTCCCACATCGGGCTCCCGGCATGGAGCCTGTTTCTCCCTCCTCCTGTGTCTCTGCCTCTCTCTCTCTCTCTGTGTCTATCATAAATAATAAATAAATAAATAAATAAATAAATAAATCTTAAAAAAAAAAAAGAAATGAAATGAGGCTCTATCTTTGATTTTTCTCCCTCACAATTGATGGAAGGACGAGTCAACAGAACATCCATTTGTGATCATATCAGACTTTATTCAACATTTGGGAAATGTTCTCAGTCTTTATGTGCAATGACTTGGCCATCCATCTGCAGAGTCTCCTCTATCTAGATGTACCCCCAAGACCTATTTCCAGAAACAAAATTATTCAGCTGAGCAAAGCCAGCACTTCTCTAATGACTGCTGTTCACCCTAAGTCTTGACTTTTTAAAGCTATGTTTTCTAGTTCTTTGATTCTAATGCAAAACATTTGGCAGCATTGCCCAGAGAGTGTGGAGAGTGTGAGGTGCCGGGGGGGGGGGGGGGGGGGGGGGGTGTCGATGATGTCAGACAGAACTGTCTGCATTTCAGCTCTGATACCTACCAATCTCGGTTATCAGCTTATTTGCCAAACTACTCTAAGCTTCCATCTCCTCCCCTGCAGTGTGCGTGAGCGTAACATTTTACTGCTTCAGAGAGTTATAAGCATGATATGAGCAAGGTGCATAGAGCAGTACCCAGCATCTGGTAGGCAGCCAGGGGCACTCTTGTGTTGCTACTGTGTGGGTAACACCTCTACTGTGGACCCTTCCACACCCAAAGGGCTTCATGTTGGTGGAAGCTCTGCCAATCATCATTAGAAATTTTTGCTACTATACAACTTAGTACATTTAGGGGCTCTGGGGTGGCTCAGTTAGTTAAACATCTGCATTTGGCCCAGGTCATGATCCCAGGGTCCTGGGATCAAGCCCTGTGCATTGGCTCCTTGCTCAGCAGGGTGTCTGCTTTCCCTCTCCCTCTGCCCCTAACCCACGCTCTCTCTGTCTTTCAAATAAATAAATAAAACATAAAAAAAACCCACCTTAGTACATTTAAAAATAGTTTGCTACAAGGGAATCAAGCAGGAAAACTGCAAAACCACAAGAGAGGGTGGGGGAAAAAAATGGGACATTAGACTTGCTGTCATGAAGGGATCATTTGACTTTCTGTTAGAAAATTCTAGTACTTTGAAGTGAAAATACTTTGAAACTTAGCAACCGCTATATCAACTGGAGCACCTTTCCTTCTTTCATTTTACTGTTGCTTTGGGGCATTTAGTACAGGTAGCCCATGACAGGTCTCTGATGGTGAAATAAGTCCTGCCTCAGCTCGTGTCACTGTGGTTTTTATAAATAAATTAGTTTTCTCAACTTTATATTTTCCAGCAGCTCTTATTAAAAAGCAGGTATTTTTGACTACTGGGGAAATATCAGAGACACGTTTTTCACCATGAGGATTTTTTTTTTTGCTTTAGATAAAGAAATATGGAGAGAGGGGAAAAATGTAATTCGAGGTCCCTTTTACTTGAGCGGTTCTTAGATGACTTTGAACTCAGTGTGTAGAGTGTTTTGACCCATATAAAAACCTTACAAAAAAAAAAAGGACCGCTTTTCTGAGAGGTAGGTCAGAGATGATAGTGACTGTGTGCCTCCATTCAGCACACCTGTGTCCTTGGAGATGTGCATCCCGCGGAGCACTGAAATACAGCCTTTGAAACTAGTATTTGATGGACTTTGGTCTGTGTGGTGGACAAGTGGAAAATTAGAAAGCCTCCTAAAACCCACGTTAGAGAATTTTCTGCTATTTATTGTAGCTACACCCCATCATAAGAGTAAATCATTGAAACTTTCAATAGGTTCCATCCCAATAAACTGTTGTTGTTTGTTTTTTAAATGAGAAGGAACACATTTTTGGTCACATATATAGGAGACAAAAGGGGAAAAAGTAATTCTTCCCTGTTTAGAGAACTGGATACATACAGCCACCTAAAACTCCATTTGCAAACTAGTTGTATTGGTTTGTTAATAATGATAATAGAAGTAATTTTTTCAAGTTTCTTTTTTTTAAAGATTTTATTTATTTGACGGAGAGAGAGAGCGCGAGAGAGCAGAGGGAGAGAGCACAAACAGAAGGTGGGGCAGAGGCAGAGGCAGACTGCCTGCTGAGCAGGGAGCCCTACATGGGGCTCAATCCCAGTACCCTAGGATCATGACCTGAGCCGAAGACAGACACCTATCCAACTGAGCCACCCAGGTGCCCTTTTTCAAGTTTCAAGATGATTCTAAGCTCTCTTGTATAGTGTGTAATTGGAGATTGTGTATGGGGGAAATTATGAGATTATCCCAAAGATCCCACAGGCCTAGAGCACACCCTCCTGTACTGTGGACTGTAGCCTCACTCCCCTGGGCTTCCAGAATTTACCCTCTGTATTTCACACAACATTTAGAATAACCCAGTAAGGGGGCACCTGGGTGGCTTAGTCCGTTGAGTATCTTGAGTCTTGATTTCAGCTCAGGTCATGATCTCAGGGTCATGATCTCAGGGTCAGACTCTGCACTAGGCACAAAATCTGCTGGAGATTCTCTGCCTCCTTCTGCCTGCCCTTCTGCCTTCACACATTCTCTCTTTCCCTCAAATAAATAAATAAATAAATCTTTAAAAAACAGAAAAAGGAAGAAAGAAAGAAGAAAGAAAGAAAGAAAGAAGGAAAGAAAGAAAGAAAGAAGGAAGAAACCCAAGCAGGAACTAGGTTTACAGTGCTAAGTATTTGGTTACTTGACCTTTAAGTAATTTTGAGAAAGTGTGATCTTTTCATTCGCGGTCTTGACTTTTCCTAACCACACGGGCACACAACACTTTATTCGTGACTTTCTACTTGTTTGCACTTTTTGATCTTTCCAGTCTATATGTATGTGTTTAGACTCTCATCTCTTGGATATACTTTTTGGTAGTCATTTTATATATAATTGCAATCCTGAAACACCACATTTAGATTTTAAGGTATTGGTAGGAGTTTTTGTGAATATCATGAAACATATTGCCTAAAAACTAGCTGAGGCACTTAGATGTGGTGTGTGTCATGACTCTGTGGAGAATAAGGGGATCAGTGAAACAGCAAGTTTTACTAATTGCAGAAAACCTTGGACATGTTTACATCATCCAAAAATGTTGTAATCAATCTCTGAAGCTTTAAATTGGCAACTTTTCCTAATAGGGATAGTGCATGTGTTCTGAATTGCTAATCAGCACTGAGATTAGTTATATCTTGCTCCTAAACTGAGCCAAAGGTGGCAAAAATTTATGGACTTAATCTAAAAATATCATTCTTTTATTCAATATAAAACTTTGTGGTTATTTGGTGATTTGAGATGTTGAACCTTTGATACGGATTATTTGAATTATTGACAGTAACTTCTAATGTTTAAATTGGTCAGTGTTTTTAAATTTAAATTTAAGTTAAAATTGTTTATTCTTTGCTTTTAAATTATGCTATTAATGTCTTCAGATTAATTTGTTAATTTTCTGCTACTAAATTCATTTTAATGGCTTATTTTTCACAGTACTGAACTATATTTAGCTATATTTCTCTGTTCTGTGGCTATGATTGTACCAGATAAAAGGGACAAAAGCAATTAATCAACTAAATTCAGCATATGTTCTTATGCTATTTTCTTGATTTTTTTTTTAAGAGAAAGAGAGCATGAGGGTGGTGAGGGGCAGAGGAAGATGGAGAGAGAGAATTTTAAACAGGCTCCAGGGAGCCGACGCAGGGCTGGATCTCATGACCCTGAGATCATGACCTGAGCCAAAATCAAGAGTTGGGCACTCAACCAACTGAGCCACCCAGAAGCTGCTGTTAACTTCATTTTTGAAGAACTTACTCATTGGCACAGTCTCGACTCCTGTGAAAGAATTATACCTGGAGCTAAATATGGCCATGAGTGCCAAGAATGGATGTTTCTAAGGAACTTGTCTTAGCAATGTGTCTAGGAATGTTTCCTTTTGTTTATCTAAGAGGAATACCCTTCATCTGGCTTACTCTATATGAAGAAAAAACATCCTTTCAAATGTTCTGATACCCCACAGTTTTCCAACACCTCACAATGTTCTAGTTTTCTATGATATCTGAATGCCCCACAAAATTCTAATACCCACACAGTGTTCCCATGCCCCATGGTATTCCCATGCCCCATCTGCTCTCAGGCCCCACCATGCTCTAATGCCTCACTATGTTTGTATGCTCCATCATGTTCTCCTGTTTCACCCTCTTTCCATGCCCCACCTGCTCTCATGCCCCACCCTGTTCTCATGCTTCATCTGCTCCCATGTCCTACCATGTTCTAATGCCCCACCATGTTCTAATGCCCCACCATGCTCTAATGCCTCATGTTCTCATGCCCCACTATGTCCCAACATCTCTCTGATGAAAGACTTGTCCCACACTCCCAGATGGATGGTGTTGGTATGCAAAGAAGGAATCTGCTTGTCCTTACTGTCCTTAGTGTGGGACCTTTGGGACTGAAGCCAGCACGCTGGAGTATCTCCAGCCCTGGTCAGTAATGCCGTGCTATTGTACACCTTGCTATGAGCTTGTTCCCATAGCTTGACAAACTTGAAGTCCTGGCCCTTTGCATGTGGATTTCACCTCCTCTCTCCACCGTTTCCCACAGTTCCTGATCCTACAGTGCTCTTCACACAGCTCAACTCCAGCTTGTCTAAAAATGGCCCATTTTAAATAGGCCATGTAAACATCATTAAGCTTTCCTAGATTTTTGTAGTTAGTCAGGACCACTTTCCCACAGCACTTTGTGAATCTAACGATCAATAATTACCACTTTCAGCTGTGCAGATTTCTGGAAATTCTGATGTTAGCTTCCATTCCTGTTTCAGAAAGTTCACATTAATGTTTCCATCCTACAGAGCAGCCCAAGGCAGTGTTTAACTGTGACCTGTGTTTACTGAGATGCGTTAGATGCCCCTCATCATGTATTTACTGTTCTTCTTGTAACTCCCACACCCTCTCCCACTGCAGCCACGGTGCTTTTCTGGCTCATCGATTAATAATTTGCCGTTATGTTTCTTGCACCAGGGACGTGAGTAGCCTGGGCCTCACACACTGGCCAGGAACTCCTCACAAACACCTATTCATCACGCATGAACCACCTTAAATCCACCTGTCATCTGAACCCCCTAACGATGTCACACTTCTGTTTTTTTTTTCTTTCATGCTACCCTATTCCTGACCTTCATCATATTCTTCACAAATTTTATCTACTTACATATGTATCTGTGCATAACCTGAATAAATTTTGAACCCATTTGTCCACTCTGTGCAAGGACTGACATTTAGAAACTTACATCCTCATACCCAAAATCAATGTGAGGGATGTGATCAGTGTAAGGAAGTCTTTATCTTCCTTTACTGAAGGACAGTGAAAGGGACCCGGGGCGTGATTCACAGTGACATTCCTTACCAGCTCTTTTCTTCATTGCTTGCTTTTTTCTGATTTTTGCATAAAGCAGGTTTGGGCCTTCTCACCTGCCAGACAGCTTGGCCCTGGCCCTGAGCTCGGCCTGTCCTCTTGCACATCTGCACCATTCAGGTGGACTCTGCTTCTCAGATTCTTAACTGTTTCTTCTTTGCAGAGTGTTGTGGAGCCACTCGGAAGATTCTTCCTCCCTGCCTATGTGTCCTTCAGGTGCTCTGTCCCCCCAGGGGCTGGCCATTTTTCTGATTCTGTGGCATAGACACAGAGGCCCTAGGGGTTTCACGGTGGGGGAGTGGGGGGGTGGGCGGGTAGGAGGGGGAATGCTGGAGGTGATGCCAAGTCAGAGGGAGCTGCAGAGTTAGGAAAGAGGGTGAGAATGCTCTTGGGCCGTGGGGTGACCCTCATGCCTGTCATGGTGTGAGAGCACGTCCCCAGGGCACGGGCCCCTTCTGTGTGGCTGGCATCCCGGATCGTGGCGCCGAGCCCACAGGAGGTGCTACAGTGGCAGTGCCCACTGAACACAGAAGCAAAGGAGCAATCCAGAAGAGTGTCATTGGGCTGCCCAGAATGTGCAGTAATAAGCCAGGGACACTAGAGGGAGAAGGACTGTAACACAACCGGTAGAACAGAAGTCGGTTCAGCTGTGTTTGCTAGGTTGGAAACTTCACTTCTCCCTCCTTGCCTTAAATTAAAAAAAAAAAATATGGTGTGAAATCCTAACTGAATCGGATACAAATGCTTTCTCTTTTTAGTACAGGCCATGATGGCCCCTGCCATCTGTAGAAAAAAAATGTAGGGATGCTGATAGACATTCAGAGATACTCATCTGAGTAGAAGGCTCTTGAGATCACACTGTATCGTTAAACAGATGGGCTAGAATTAACACCGCTAAGAGAAATCTGAAACAATACATACTGGACACAAGAAGGAGTGCTGCGGGGGCAAAACGTGCTTGAGCAGGAACTGCAGCTCCCCAGAAAGTTGTGTATGTTATGTGGAAGGATTCACTTGCATTCTCACAAACATTAGTAATGTAATTCGTCAAATATATGGATAAGCAGGAAATGACTTCTTCTGAGCATGGTCATGTGACCTTCTAGGGCCGACCGCTCTGCTGAAACCCAAGGCTTCCTCTCTGTTTGACCTTGAACAATAACCCCTGCAAGCATCATCTCTTCATCTATATAATGGAGGTAACGATAGTCTGGGATTCGCAGGGATTCAGTGATGTTTAAAGGAAAGAATGCACATAAGGTGACAGGGAGAATGTGATGCACATGCTAACTCTTGAGCGGTACCCCATAGAGACCTTTATGTTCATGTGCCAAATTTCTTAACATTTGCCTGCTTCATTTATCCTCTCCTTGGACTCTCTTTTACTTATTTATTTTTAAGATTTTATTTATTTATTTGAGAGAGAAAGTGCACAAGCAGAGTGGAGGAGCAGAGGCAGAGGAAGAAGCGGACTCCCCATTGAGCAGGGAGCCCAATACAGGGCTCAATTCCAGGACTCTGGGATTATGACCTGAGCGGAAGGCAGACACTTCACTGACTGAGCCACCGGGTGCCCCTTGTTGGACTCCCTTTTAATGATTTTGCTGTGCTAGAATTTTTTTCTTCGACCGCACCTCAAAACGTTTGGGACCGTGAGTGTTTTGTGGAGAAGAGCACTCTTCTGTGATGTTTGAGATCCCTTTGCAAGTTGGTGCATCCAGTGCAATAGACAGATGAGGCCCTGGCAGTGGCTTAGGAGCAGTGGTGCTCTAAGCAAGATGTCTGACATGCTTGGGGAGATGCTGATGGAAGTGCTCTATGATGAAATTGTGTGAGTGTTTCCCCTTCTGCATTCACACTGCAGTTCTAGTAAATCCTCCTCTTTGTATTTGCTTCCCTCTTGGCTTCTGTATTGTTGGCTCTGGCTGAAGCTCTGATAAACAAATGGCTGAGCACTACCTGCAGGGGACAGGTGACTTTGAGGATGAGGAGGGAGGAAAGCTGACCTGGTGAAGGTTAACAAAGGAGCATTTGCCTTTTCTTTCACCTTGGGTATGTGAGAGTATTTTTTCCCCCTGGATAAATAAAAATCTGCTAGAAGTTCATTTCTAGATGCTCAGTAAAAAAAAATTAAGTTTAATAAAAGTATGATAGGAAAGCCCTCAGTGGCACAAAAGCCGTATGTTGGAGTGATGAATTCTTACATGAACTTTAAAAATTAAAGATACCATTAGGTAGCACATATATCATTTTGAAAATAATGTCATATCTTCTGTCTAAATGGGAAAGAAGTATCACTTCAATGATCTAAAAGTCCATATCATTTAACCATCCATAAGGAAGAGAAAGTCAGCATAAAATGGAAGGAGATGCTGCCCTAGGAATATCTTAGAGTCTTTTAGTTTCAAAGACTGGCTGTTGAACCATGTCTTTTGTCTTTACCTGCGTTAAATCACAGAAAAGAGAGCAAAAAAGAAAAAAAAGACCTTGAAAAAGCATCTATTCAATGAATCAAATTAATCATTTAAAAATTCCAAGTTAGAAGTCACATGGAAACAAATGAGAGAGGAATTAATTTGGAACCACCAGAAAAATGACATGGAGCCAGTATTGGATTCTGTTCAATTTAAAAGCAGAACAACTTTTATGTTTTACCATCTGCCTCACCAAAAGCCTGATAAAATTTGAATACTACAAACTTTAGAGATTCCCATATGAGGACAGCTTTTTTATGGCCTTTTAAAGAACACAAAATCAGAATAAATAATGTTGGTGTTTGTCCAGGGATCAAGTTAGTAATTAGTGATTACTAAAAAGATAAATTGCATCTGTGATTTAGAGATTCAGATATTGCATTAGAATGTCTGTCCTCTACAAAACCTCTCAGAAGCCCATCAAAGGGTCTTTTGTTCCATGTAATGAGTAAATGGAGTCCCAGGGAAGGCAAGCCCTTAGGTCATACTCACTTCACCTGCAAATGGCGCAGAGCTGGAATGGAGACCCTTGATTCTAAACTTTTGGTTTTAGGCATAACAATTACTAAACAAAATAAGCAAAAGGCATGACAGAGAAATTATGTCTGCCTGCGAAATTTTCATGTTCCAGTTGTATGTTAAAGTGAGCTAGATAGAAAGAAAGCAGGTAATACAATATGCTTTACATACACACATGCATGTGTGTGCATCTTTGCAGAGATTTTGATCAATTGTAAGCTTTAGTTTATGGATAAGATATGAACATTATAATGTTTAAATTGCCCATGTAGTTGATTCTGGTGAAGCTACCCGTAGATACGGACTGCAGCTTACTTATCTTACAGTCCCATGTCTTAGACATTGCCTGTTAATGAGTGAATGAGCCCAAGGAGAGAGGAATCTTTAATCTGTTAAAAGAAAACAGAGCTAAGATGCTGATGCCAGGAAAAGAAGTGGTGATATGCTTGAATCAAGGTTTTACTGAGTATTATGAGAAAAGATTCTACACGAGTTGGCATATTTGGGCAGTAGACACGAATGAGAAAGATCTGGTTAATATCTGCACACTCTTGACAGATGAATACCTTTACTTTTAAGAAGTCAGATTCACTATTTACTGATTTAACATTTAACATATGCCATGTGACTGAGTTAGAATGTCAAATAAGACATGGTCCTTGCTCATAAGGAGTGCACAGGAGACATCTGAGCAAATGGATAAGTGTGATACCAAGTAATAGATGCTAAGATCACACCTACATCATATACAGGGGAGCTCAGAGGAAGGAGCACTGTTGGGTGTGAGGCAGTGAGCATGAGTGAGGAGAACAGAGGTGGTGGGAATTGAGCAGAGATAGCTCTTTGTCTAATTGCACACTCACCTCCTCCTTTCAGACTCTGGGCAATGTAATGCAGGTTATCAGAACTGATACCTGTTTTATGTTCTTGCTTCTCTGTTTTGTAGACCATGCCTCTCCTGTCGAATGAGAATAGAAACCAAGAAAGGTTAACTCTTAAGTGAACTAGGACTTGAAATTAAACCAGGATGTAATGTGTGGAGAAGTAGCCCGGATGAGGATGGGGGATTATCCCAAGACAGATTTTGAAGCAAGAAATAGCACTGCCTGTCTGAAGGTGAGAAAGAATATAGGTCATGGAGCCCCATATGAGACACACAGGAGTGACCTTGCCTGAAGTTCTAAAGTCATAGCTCCAGGTTGGGAAGGTGGGATTGATTGTGGTCAGCTGTAAAAGTAAGAAAGCAATTTGGACACATTGTCTGAGGATGGCTAAATTCAATTAAATATGATGAAAATATGAAAATACTTCTTTTCAGATTTTTCTAGGTATAGCAGGACGCATTTCAATGTCTGGGAAAATCTGTGATCTTTCTGGATTTGACATTCTGTCTGTAAAAACATTGAGAATGTGTGAATGAGGGATAGAATCCAAATGTGCACTCATTTCTGATGTTCTTGAGACATTCTAAAATTCATCTTCACTCCTTCTCTCTCTTTAATTCCTGACACCCAATTAGCACCCCTATTGATTATGCTCATGTAAGTTAGCTTGACTGTGTAACTAAACATGCTCAAAATTTAGTGTCATGACAGAAGAGGAAGGAACATTTCCCAAATCATTCTATGCAGCCAGTGTTTTCCTGATAATAAAATTAGACAAAAGCATTCCAAGAAAAGATAAGCAAGTGTCATTTGTGAATATGAAAAGAAAAGGTTTCAATAAAATATTAACAAACCAAATCCAAGTCCTTATAAAAGGACTATATAAGGGGATCCCTGGGTGGCGCAGCAGTTTGGCGCCTGCCTTTGGCCTAGGGCGCGATCCTGGAGACCCGGGATCGAATCCCACGTCGGGCTCCTGGTGCATGGAGCCTGCTTCTCCCTCTGCCTATGTCTCTGCCTCTCTCTCTCTCTGTGACTATCATAAATAAATAAAATTAAAAAAAAAAAAAAAGGACTATATAATATGACCAAGTGTAATTTATCCCAGGAATGCAAGGTTGGTTTAACATGTGAAAATCAATTGATGTAACACATTGTATTAATAGAACAGAAGACAAAAACTGAATGATCCTCTCAATAGGTCCAGAAAAAACATCTGACAAAATCCAAAAACGTCTCAGGATAAGAGACATAATAAGCTAGGAATAGAAGGAATGTTCCTCAACCTGATAAACCTCATCTATGAAAAACTCACACCTAAAATGATGTATAATATTGAAAGAATGAAAGATTTATCCCTAGGTCAGGAACAAGGCAAGGATGTCTGCTTTTATCGGTTCAATTCAGTAACATACTGGAGATTCTAGCCAGGGCAATCAGGCAAGAAAATGAAAGAAAAAGGATTGAGATTGCAAAGGAAGAAATAATATCATCAGTTTGCAGATAATGTGATCTTGCATATGGAAAGTCTTAAGGAAACCCCCCCCTCACCACACAAATGTAAATAATAAATGAGTTCTTCAGTTTACAATATACAAGATCAGTAAAAAAAAATAATTGTATTTCTATTAAGTAGTAATAAGCAATGTAATACTTTAAGAAAACAGTTCCATTTACAGATAGCATCAAAACCAGTAAAATACGTAGGAATAAATTTAACAAAAGAAATAAGATTCATACATTTAAAACTACAAAGTACTGTTAAGAGAAGTGAAGGAAGTCCAAGGTAAATTGAAATACATCATGTTTTTATGGATTGAAGGCTTTTTTGGAAATATGACAGTGCTCCCCAAACTGGTATACAGGTTAAATGTAATTCTTATTAAAATTACAACTGGTCTTTTTGAATAAATTGACAATCTGAGCTTAAAATCAATGTATAAGTGTAAAGAACCCATACTAGCTTACACAGTCTTGATGAAGAACCAAATTATAGGATTGATGTTCCACAATTTCAAAATTATTACAAAACTACAGCAGTCAAGACAGTGTGATACTGGCATAAGGCTAGATTAGATATATAGACTAATGTAAGAGAATTAAGAGTCTAGATAAAAACTCTTATATTTGTGATCAATCAGTTTTTGACAAAGTTGTCAAGACCACCCAAGTGAGAATTAGTAGTCTTTTCAGCAAATGGTGCTAGGACAACTGATTATCTGAATATTCATTCAAAAGAATCAAGTAGGGCTCATACTTCATACCATATACAAAAATGAACTTGAACTGGATTATAGACCTAAATGGAAGTGCTAAAACTAAAATGTTAATTTTTAGCAGGAAGCACAGGGGTAAATCTTTTTTTTAAGGTACAGGAAAAGGAAAGTTTAATTTCTTAAACTTTATGTTTTCCCCTTCAAGCTTTATTGAGGTGTAATTAACTGATAAAATTGTGTATATTTAAGGTGTACAATGGGATGACTTGACATATGCATGTTATAGTGAGATGACTAACACAGTAAGCTCATTATTATATCCATCACCTCACTTAGGTACCTTATTTATTTATTTATTTTGGTGAGAATGGTGAGGACTTACTCTTAGGAAACTTCAGGTATACAATATAGTATTATTAACTACTGTAGTTGCTACACTGTGTATTAGATTCCCAGATCCTCTTCATCTTACAATTTTAAGTGTGTACCCATTGACCAATATCTCCTCATTTCCTCCTCCCGTCTGGCAACCACCAATGTACTGTTTGCTTCTGTGAGTTGTACTTTTTAGATTCACATAGGAATGAGATTGTACAGTACTTAAATTTCTGTGCCTGGCTTTTATAGGAGTAAATATTTATGACCTTGGATTAGGCAATGAGTTTTAGATAGGACACCAACATCGCTAGTGAAAACAAAGGGTAAACTACATCAAAATTTAGTGAAAACAAAGGGTAAACTACATCAAAATTAATATTTATATGGTAGAAGGGATACCATCAAGACAATGAAAATACAACCCATGGAATTCAAGACAGTATTTGGAAATTATATATCTAATGAAAGCTTTTTTTCCCCAGAGTATATAAAGTAATTAATTGACAACTCAATTAGATCTACAGATGAAAAGATATTTGGCATCATTAATAATTAAGGCAATACAAATCAAAATGATGAGCTACACCTCATATCCACTAGGATAGTTAAAATAAAAATGTCAGACAGTCAGATGATATCCTGTTGTGCGAGTGTTAAGAATTAGAACTCTAATATGCTGCTGATAGGATTATAAAATGGTGCACGCACTCTGGAAAACAGTTTGGTGGCTATGCAAAATTGTAAATATAGAGTTCTCCTATGGTCCAGCAATTCCACTTCTAGGTACATAACAGAGAATTTAAGACATTTCCACACGAAAACCTATACATAAATATTCTTAGCAGCATAGTTTATAATAGCAAAAAAGTGACAACAACCCAAATATCCATCAATTGAAATAGGAAACAAAAGGTGGTATATCCATTCAATGTAATGTTATCCTACCATAAAAAAGAATGAAGTATTGACCTGTGCTACAAAATGCATGAACCTTGAAAACATTATGCTAAGGGACAGAAGCCGGAAACAAAAGGCCACATATGGTTTGATTTCATTTATGAAATGTCTAGAATTGGAAAATCCAGAGACAGGAAGTAGATGAGTGGTTGCCAGAGGCATTCTTATTATTGTAGGTTTAGTTTTCAAACAACCTAACTTATGATGATCTATCTTCATACTGAACAGTCTATTCTTATACAAATAGAGCACACACTTGCCCTTTCCTGAGCCGACTATACCGTTCTGCAATCTGAACTTCCTTATCCATCTTCCTTGCTCAGCTCAAATGCAGCCCCTTATATCCCAAGCTAGAATGGGTCACTCTCTTTTCAGAGACCCCATAGCACTGCGTAAAGCCCCTGATTTGGCATAAAAAATTTGGCCAAATTTAGCTAATGACTTTCATGTGCATCCTCCCTTCCCCACCAAACCGATGTCCCTCGAGGGCAGGACCCATGCATTTTTGTCAGTCATCTTGTCCACATTAGCCTTTAGATAAAGGCTTTTGCACATAGTAGTCTTTCAATAACTTATTAAATTGAACATTTGAAGAGGTTCAAATGAAAATTGAACATGTAATAGACATTAAGGAGAAAATCTGTTCCCTTGCTCAGTATTTTATGCCCAAATAAATAGAACCAGTTAGCAGGCATCCAGAACAAAAGGAAATCTTTTCAACTAACTGCAATCTCAATTTGTTCTGGGGATTCTTATATCTTCCCTGTTACAGTACGTGCTTCTGATATTTGAGAAAATAGTGGATAGCACCTCTGCCACTTTCTCCTGTAGTTCAGTCTTAGCCATTTGGTGATGAGTCACAGGATGGTAATGACTCGAATCTGTCCATGGGCAGCTGGTTTGTTTTGCCTTCGTGTGTAAACCAATCTCTGAGTGAGTTAAAGGAGGATCTTCTGTCTGGCCCCGAAGCCATGTTCAATCCTAGGAACTAGGAAGGTCTTTGTGCACCATCCAGATTCCTTACTTAGTGCTCTATGTAGATTGCATGCCATATATTACTTTAGGAACTTTTTTTGGAGAAATCTGTCAGAATCTATCAGTAACTAGGTGCAAGAGACCAGATGTAGAGGAGAAAGTGCTATTAGAACCTGATCAGGTCTCTTCCTACAGTTGAATGTGGAAACCCAGGAAAGCATCAGAGCAAAGATAAAGAATTGCTTAAATAAACTTTTATTATTAATAAACGCACCGCTATTATTGTATCCCAACTGTATACCGTGTGGAGGCTTTTCTTATTAATGTGTTGATTGAACAACTGTGTCCTGGGCATTGGGGATTCAAAGATAGATAAGGCTAGGTTTGTGTTCATTGTTTAGTGGAGGAAAAATAAGGAATATAAATCTTATAAGGCACAAAAGGTACTATCTAATAATATAAGTAAGCCAAACTAATCAAGCACAAGGGAGATATTTCTTTCTCTCTACATCTTTCTTGCTTGTATGTTATTTTCCTCCTGTTCATGTACATGTGGTATATCCAATTCTGGGATCAATGCTAGAGGATTTTTTTTCTCAGATTTTTCTCTCCCTGGTGATCTTCCCACACCCAGGGCTTCCATTTCTGTGATTTATAAGAAATACAGTTGACCCTTGTATGACCTGGGTGTGAAGGGAACCAATCCCCTACCCCTACAGGATTGAAATTCTGCATATAACTTTTGACTTCTCCAAACTTAATTACTAAGCCTACTGTTGACTGGAAGCCTTAATGATAATATAGTCGATTAGCACATATTTTGTATGTTGTATGTATTATATTCTGTATTTTTGCAATAAAGTAAGCGAGAGAAAAGAAAATGGTATTAAGAAAATAGTAAAGAAGAGAAAATATACTTTTAGAGCTGAGTTTTAAAAGTTTCACATGGACCAGCAGAGAGCAAGCCCACATTGTTCAGGGTCAACTCTATGTATTTGGTTTCTTTCTCTGTTTCTGGGACAGAGCTCCTAAAACCCTTGGAATTTCCTAAGTAGTGAGAGCTTTTAGAGGATGGGGCCTGGTTGCCAGGAGAACCAACCATAGGATTGGAAGGTTGTAACTCTGAGTCTCACCCCTGACCTTAGGGGAGGGGAGAGGGCCTGGAGGTTGAATTAGTCACCAATGGCCAGTGATTTAATTAATCATGCATAAAGAATGAAGCCTCCATAAAACCCCAAAAGGATAGATTCATAGAGTTTTTGAGTTGGTGAACATGTGAAGATTCGGGGACAGTGGTGTGCTCCATGGGAAAGGGCTTGGAAGCTCCTCTCCCCTTTCTTATGCCTTGTCCTACACATCTCTTCCATCCAGCTGCTTCTGAGTTCTATCCTTTCATGGATGAATTGGTGATCTAGTACATACAGTGTTTCTCTGAGCTCTCTGAGCCGCTCTAAAAAACTAAGGAGGGAGTCACTGGAAGCTCTGATTCTGTGTCAGTGGCTCAGAAGTACAGGCAACAGCCTGGACTTGGGACTGGCATCTGAAGTGGGGCAGGGGTGGGAGGGTGGGAGGAAGCAGTCCTGTGGGACTGAACCTTTAACCGTGGACTCTGCACTGTCTCCCAGTGGAGAATTTCAGAATTGAGCTGGCCTGAGTCAAATGGTACGACATCAGCTGGTGTCCAGAGAGTTGCTCGGTGTTGTATGAGATGCATGCTCCCCACCATGTTGAAATGGTTCCAGGAACCTAAAGAATAGCTATTTAACTATGGATTTCAAATCTCATTGACAACCCAATCCCTTCCTAAGAGCTATGTAGATCCCAATAATTCATTCTCTGCTGGAACATCTCCCTAAATTTCAAGAAGCAACCCTGACTCACTGTGTCTGAAACTGAGCTCATCTGGACCCCTAGTGTCCCCACGTTACTCCTTAGTGTGGTCGGCAGGCATGGTGATCTGGTCCTCTGCGGTCTCTCAAGCCCTGTCAATGAATTTACCCCCAAATTACTTAAAATCTACCTCATCAATAGATTTGAGACTGATTTCCTCTTTTTTATTTTATTTTTTGCAAATGAATTTCAAAAATCCAGAAAAGCATGTAGTTTAGTTTCCTCTGTCTGAGAGCTAGTCACAGGCAGAGGCTTTATCTGTGCCATGGTTTTACTTCAGGATCTGGTACCCAGCCTTGTAGTATAGATCCCATAAATACGGTTACGAAGGGATAAATAAAAGAAGAGATTAAAAGAGACTAGAGCCCATGTTTACTGCACCCTGTGTTCTCTCCAGCACCAGCTCAGGGCCTGTGTGCAGCAGAAGCACTGTAAATATTTGGTGAATTGACAAATTATGGTTTTATAGGGATTGAAGGTTGAGACATTTTGAACAGGTCCTACATGTACTTTTCATCCTATTGTGGACATTACTTTGGCTTTTCGTCTGCAAAAAATCTTGCCTTTTCCCAAACTACCCCTTCCTCCCCCTCCTCCTCCACCCCACCAAGGACCTCAGCAAACCCACAAGCCCTGAGCGTTTGCTGAGGGGCCAGTCTTCTTTCCCTCCCACCTCTAGCACTGCATTTCACTTCCCATCCTGGCAGACTTAGAGTCCTTACTTCCTAAGAATTTATCCGGTCTTCTCTGTCCCCACCACCATGGCTCTGTTTCAAGGCCTCATTATGTCTGGTTTGGACCTCTAATTGACAATTCCTGCTGCCCATCTTACCTTCCTGTGATCTTTCCTTCCCAGAGTCTCACAATTTAACTCCTGTGCTTACAATCTGCCAACCACTCTCCCTCAACTTCAAGAAAGGTCTTAATTGAGTCAGGGATCCCTTTGAAAAGCTGTGGATGCTCTCACAAGAGTCTATGGAAGTCTGTGGAATCCAGATTAAATAAAGCTGGCTGAGATGATGAAGCTCTTTGTGCCACATGCAATGTTCTTAGTGATTTGGTCCTGTCTTTCTCTTTAGGTTCGACTCCAACCACCTCTTAAAAAAAAAATCACTTATTTATTTGAAAGAGAGAGAGCAAGAGAGCACAAGTAGGGGGAGGGTCAAGAAGAGGGAGAAGCAGTCTCCCCACTGAGCAGGGAGGCCACACGGGACTCCATCCCTATGAGATCATGACCTGAGCCCAAGGCAGATGCTTAACTGACTGAGCCACCCAGGCCCCCTGCACCCACTCCTTAATCCTCTCCGTGCCCGTGTCCCTGAAATCCAGCTGGCCTATAGCAGTTGTAACACACTCTGCCTTTGCTTGGTGCCCTTTCCTGGAAAGTCTTTTCTTACTTCTCATGAGCACCCTTCCTCCTGAAGGACACAGAGCGCTGTGCTTGCATGAGTGCCCTGTTTATAGTTGATCTCTGCATTGACCGTATTATATTATAATTGCCAGTTCACCGTGCTAGGAAATCATTCTAAGGGCAGTGACTCTTCAGTGTTGATAACTCTGCATCTGCATCATCTATGTAGCCTGTCAGCTAGTGGTTGTTGAAACAATAAATGTAAGATGAACTACCTTTGTTTTATATCCCTTGGAAATCTTTCTTTTGCTAGACCTCCTGCTGCTGTGTTTGGAACTGTGTTACTTTTTGTGACACTTAAAATTTTTTTTAGATATAATGTGGGTACAATAAAATGAAGGAATCTTACAGCTCAATAAAGCATTGTATGCCTTTATATCTGTATATATTTATATTTGTGTCAAAATATGCCCCAAATATGAAACATTTCTGTCCTTCTAGGATGTTTGCTATTGTTCCTTTCCCATCAATAGTCCACTTTTAAAACTTCTGTCATCATAAATTAGTTATTCCTGCTCTTGAACTTCATGTAAATGAAGAGTTATATATTCGACACCCTCAAAATATACCATCAGGTTCATGTGAGACTTTTATTTTGGTGAAACTTCTTCGCACCCATCACATTACATCCTACCTTAAACCACTTAATTAACACCTCCATATTGGGGTCTAGAGATGTATATCAACATCCTCTGTGCTCTGAAAATAATCCTATAATATTAACAGCCTACTTATGATTGCTAGCAGCTATAATATGTTAAATTGAAAGAAGAGTCTATTAAAGTTGTTACAGCTTACCTACCTCATAAGAATCCAAAATTCCATTCCTCTCTACCTCTTAAATCCTGTGTATATAAAAATGTATCTTCCTTCTCTCAAATAAGTCCTACTTCTTATCTGTAGATCTTTTCTTAATACTTCCCTTCTCTTTGCATTTATGGTTGAGTGACCCTGTACATTGCAGTGCTGCCATGATGGATTTTCTAGGGTGTAAGAGTAAACATCATTGTATTAGCATCATATTAGCATTTTGAGAGAAAGCCCACATAGGACATAAATAATCCATAATAGGATGCAGAATCAGAAGGCATGGCAGCAATAAATAACTGTAGCTCACCTAGTGAAAGAACAATGGGCTGGGGGACAGAGAAAAGAAGCGACTCCCCAACTTTGGATCCTTCATTGCTCATTTTCTACCTTAATTTACCCACCTTCTTACCTTTCGTCTTTTCCTCTCTGTAGATCTATTCCATGTGCCACTTCCCCTTCTCTCTCCTCTCCATCTATATATACATAGTATGTAGGGTTGAGTTAATCAGACAAAAGAAGTTGGGGTTAAGAAAGGCAGTAAGGAATGTTCCAGATGGAAGGAGAAGTATGTGCTTAGGGTTGAGAGTCCCTCGCATGTTCTAGAATCTAAAAGAAAGGCTTGATCCCCAGTCAAGGAAATGGTATGCAGTGAATCAGGATATGGTGAATGCTGTGGCCTGATTGTCTTGGTGAGCCAGTATGTGCTTCATTGTCATGGGATTTTTGACATCTTCTTTAGGCTTTGTGACTCAGTTTCCTCTTCTGTTAAAAATAAAGATGATAGCTCCTACTCTGGAGGTCTGTTATGAGAATTAGATGAGTCAGGACACATATAGTGATTAGAACAGTGTCTGATAAATGATAAGCACTTATCAATTGTTTGCTATACAAAATTAAGCCTTAAGAAGAATTTGAAGTCAGTTCCTAAAACTGTTCCCTGAAAAGCTTATTCATGATTTACTTGTTCTGTACAACTGGTTTGAATATTTATTGTGGGAGTGTCAAAGGGAATGATACTACATGTATTTATTTATTTATTTATTTTTTGATTACCTGAGTTTCAGGATGGTTCTGATATTCGAGACCTGAGCCACCCTAAAGATGAAAAAGGAGGGATCAAACACAGGGGGAGGATTAATACCAGTAGCTTTTGCCAGCATCGCAGACTCTCTTCTGAAGCCAGTTCTGTGAGCGGAACTTGCAGAGTTTGGGTTTCTAGAGAAGAGATGTTTGCAGGATTGGTGACACGACATGAGTAGAAACAGCATAGAAGGTCAAATTAAGTCTGTCCTTCTGAGGTTAGGGAGAAGGGCTGGATGGCAGGTCAGGAAAGAGGCACTTATAGAGAAGAAAGCGGACACAGGGAGGAGATTTTGATGTAGGTGGTGGAGGGTCTTACAGTTTGATTGGAGAAGGATGCACGCTCTGCTTTTTCCACTCACACGTCTTTTTTTTTTTTTTTTTAATTTTTACTTATTTATGATAGTCACAGAGAGAGAGAGAGAGAGAGAGGCAGAGACACAGGCAGAGGGAGAAGCAGGCCCCATGCACCGGGAGCCCGATGTGGGATTCGATCCCGGGTCTCCAGGATCGCGCCCTGGGCCAAAGGCAGGCGCTAAACCGCTGCGCCACCCAGGGATCCCCACTCACACGTCTTACCTCCACTCTGGCTTCCAGCATTTCTGCCTTGCTTTCCCAGCATGGCTACCTATGGAGACAACCCTCCTGTGCTCCCCTGTGCATTCCCTCCCTGTAGTCGGAGTGATGGTCATGAATCCCACCTCTACTCATGCCCTTTCAGCATTCAAATCTCCTGCCTCTTTATGTTTCACGAAAAGGAATAGAATCACCTCACCACTTGTCCCCACCTTGGCCTCTGATGATTTCTCTGGGCTCTCCTCTCACCTGGCCATTCCACAAACTTCTCCTTTAGTCATACCTAAATGTTTGTTTTTTCACATATTTTATTTATTCATGAGAGACACACAGAGAGAGGCAGAGACACAGGCAGAGGGAGAAACAGGCTTCCTGTGGGGAGCCTGAGGCAGGACTCAATCCCACTATCCAAGCCAAAGGTGGTTGCTTAACTGCTGAGCCACCTAGGTGATCCTCCCTTTTTAAATCTGAGCAGGTGTTGAACATCCCCCATGTCACCCCCTCTGCTCACTTCTTTTACCAGATATTTTTCCTCTTATACTCAGGTGTTTACTCAGGTAGACAGGTTTCTTCAAGAATATCTCCAGACCCTCAAGCTTTGGTAGGCTGCTTCATAATGCATTCAAGGTATTGTGCAGAGTCCTTCAATAATTCCTACTTCCTGGTCTATAATTTTTGTAAAGCTTCAAAGGGCAGCAGCTAGGTCTGATCTCTAACTGTCATGTGCACCATGCACACAGGTATTTCCAGGACTGACGGAATTCTATGAAGTAGTGGAGTATGTGTTTAATGCCTGGCTCATAACAAGCACGGAGTAAATGTTTACTGAGATTTGGTGTTACTAGTCACGGATGTCTGCAAGTCTGTCCCAAAGGGTATTGATGTGTTCAGGACAAATCACATACATAGTTTCACTAATATAAAGATAGAACTAGGTCAGTGGAACATCAGGGGTGTACAAATTATTTTGACAATAATTATTGGGAATGCACTTGCCAAGTGCCTAACCTACCCGTGAGAATTATGTGTAGTATGTATCATTACCTCCATTTTTCATCTGAGGAACTGAAATCTCAAAGAAGTGGTCTGACCTTTAAGGAGTGGCAGAAACAGGGTCCATATGTAAGCATGATCACTGATGTGGAAGGACAGGTCACCCACCAGAGGAGCCATGGTGATGGAAAGGATGTGCCATCCTCCTGGGGCTTCATTAGTTTTATCCAGTGCCTATAGAGCTTACTTGTGTTTATAGCTTCACTCTGAGGAGTTCCTCCACTTATCCCTGTGGTACCCCCTTAGGCATATTAATCCTTAAACCAAGGTTTCTGGTGCTCTTTGCCCTGACAGCCCAGACTCTAGGCATGTGAAGATCATTATGGAGAGCTGCCCCAACAATGAATGCTATTTCAACTTTTCCAAAAAGCTTTAGCTTTTGAGTTTGTGAAAGAATTTGATGCCATTTATGAATTTGGGTATTTCACTGTACAATTTTTTTCCAAATCACTTTAATATGCTGTTAAATTTTGTCCATCAAATACAGAGGCCACACTTTAGCTTTTGTAGTCCAAAGGGGAATCTGCAATCAGGGAGTTCATTTATTTTTTTAACTTTGGGGGGATTTCGTTTAGAGAAAGGAAGTCATCAGTGTTTAAACTTGACCCCTTATCTTCCTGTGTTCCATTTTAAATTCACAGGGAACATTGAAAAGGCAAATAAATGAAAGGCAAAGTTGACTTGTGCTTATATGCTCACTTATAGTAGGGCATGTCTTCCACCTCTCTTCTGTGCTCCTCTCTCAGGTCTAGTAAATTATGTTTTCCTGAGTGCTCAGTGATCCTGAATTTAATAAAATATTGCCCCAGACATTACGTGTCATGATCCAGAAGATGCTTTGTAGCAGTTCTAATTCTCGGGTTCTTTGGTGACCCTCGAATGTTCACTGATGTTTTGGACTTTGCAGGAAGCAAGCAAAAGTAGAAGGTCTGTACCTCAGATAACTAATTATAAAAGTAATTAAAGAAAAATACAGAGCATTGTATTACCACGTGCCGGATTGACTGGCACATAGAAAAGTGAATAGAGGGTCAGTTAAGGCTAGGACTAGCTTAGGCCAAGATACATCAAGAAGAGTTTGTAGGTTAAATGGGCTCAAAGTGAATTTCAGTGGATGCTGAGAAATTGACCAAGTAACTTAGTGTGTGTGGGGGGGTGGGCAAGGAGAAGATTCAATTTAAGAGTCTTTTGTTTTTTAAAAGATTTCATTTGTTAATTTGACAGAGAGAGAGAGAGACAGAGATTGAGAGATCTCATGCATGAGTAGGGGAAAGGGCAGAGGCAGAGAGAGAATCCCAAACAGACTCCCCACTGAGTATGGAGCCCCAATGTTGGGCTCAATCTCACGACCCTGAGATCATGACCTGAGCTGAAACCAAGAGTCAGACCCTTAACCAACTGAGCCACCCAGGCACTCTGAGACTATTTTTTTTTTTTCTTTTAAAAGGAATACATATCAATTGGGGAACTAGGAGGGAGAGTTCCAGATTTAATTACCTCCAAATTCTTTCTTTTTCAGGAAAATTAAGATGATCTTTTACATCATCAAAATACTTCACTGAACTATCTCCTTAGTGACAGTTGTTTAGAGATATGCCCACCTAGTTGAGCTTTGTTAGCCAGGCCATCACTAATCTCTACAGTTACCTTTGTCATCATTGAAAGTCCATTTGTATGGGACACCTGGGTGGCTCAGTTGTTTAGGTGTCTGCCTTCAGCTCAGGTCATGATCTCAGGGTCCTGGGATGGAGCCCCATATCGGGCTCCCTGCTCAGCAGGATGTCTGTTTCTCCTTCTCCATCTGTCCCTCCCCCTGCCTGTGCTCTCTCTTTTTCTCTCTCTCAAATAAATAAATAATCTTTAAAAAAGAAAAAAGTCCGTTTGCCCCCCACTTACAGAAAGCCATGCACCCCCACAAATGGATTGAAGAACAAGGCAGAGAATACTTACTCTTTTGTTTACACGTACCTATGTACACACACATTCACACAAACCTAGGTGCAGCCGTACAGACACTAGCACTGTCCATGTCTCATTTACAGTTAAGATATGCAAACTTGTGTTCATTGTCAAATTTTGGTGAATTGGAGCAATATCTGAAAGTGGGGAGGTCATCTTAAATAGTTGTAATACGTATGCTAGAGAGATTTTAAAGTGGTGTTAACATTCAAGTAAATACATTTGCAAAAGTTTACAGATTTCCTTTCCTAGATAGCTACTTTAATTGATACTCATTAGAATTCAAAGCATTTCATTTTGATTAGGGAGAAAAAAATTGCAAAGGGAATATGGGCAACCAGATGCCTTTGTGGGACAGCTAGAGCCTCCCATATAGCCTGTGTGTATGTGCATATATAAATAGATATATATATATATATATCCATATCAACACATGTATATGTATATGTTATATTGCTCTATATTGCATTACATAAAGAGCATCTTCAGCCTTCCATGGAGCAACTTTAAAATTGTATTCTTTTTTACTTTACATTGCTATTCTATGAAAATGTTAGTGCTGATGCTAATGAGTATTTTCAAGCCCATACATCACATGTTTCTATTTAGGCACTAAATGGTGCTCAGCTGGGTCAGCCTCCTCACTGGTCTGCTGCCACAGAAAGGTTGGTCCACGTTAACTTCTCCTTTCCTTCCAGCCATACAGATCTATGGTGTAAATTTCTTCCTCTGTTTGCCCCATAATTACCTACATCTATGTTAAATGGCCATTTATTCTGGAAGGAGATCTGTGTGGCTGCTTGAGGGTGGGGAAGCCTGAATCTGATGTAACACAGACTGACTGGAATTCAGATCAGTCCCAACAGATGGCAGACTGTGGAAGGGGAGCTGGTTAGAGATGCAGGGGCTCTGATGAGTCATGCAAGGCAGACTTGATCCTGGTCCTGAGGCAGCTGTGGGATGACCAGTGAGACTGATTTTCTAGCAAGTACTGACTTCAGTGATGCCAATTTCTTTTGGACGACTGACATCTTTCCTTCTCTGCAGCCAAGAAAAGGGCCCCTGAAGTCTTATAGGGTGCCACAAACTAGAGTATTATTCTCAGGAGAGAAAATGGTAGCTCCATCTATGTAGAAGCATCCGTATTTGTGACAGGTGGTTCTGTAAATTTAATTCACAGCCATTTTGTGTGGATTATGTGTAGATCAAAAACCTGTGTGTGATTTGTTTCATCAAAGTCTTCTATAAACCCCAGCCCATTCCCAGAGCAGAGGCAAAGGTGCCTATGTCATAGAGCTTGAATTTGAATTACGAACACTTTGTGCATGTGATTTATAGCTCACTTGGAATTTTTATAGTAACCTCCTCTATATGAACCCTACCTAAACTGACAGTGTTGGTACACTTGAATTCTAATCTCATGATTTAGTAAAGTGTGAAAAAATGCAGAATTATTAGATTTAGAAATTATATCTGAAAAGGCTGGCATAATATATCACTCCAAAACGAAGTATAAGGGAAGTAGTATCTCACCTGTGAGCTTTCACTGGAAAACCTATTTTGAAGCTATATATCACACATATCCCATTTAAAAAGATATTTAATAATAAGCAAGAGCATAATTTTAAAATGCTCGTCTGTCACTAGAATCATTCCAGTTTCTTTTTCTTTCTTTCTTTTTTTTTTTTTTTTTTGGCCAGGAAATCATTTGAAACAAAACCTAGTGTATAATGATACTAACATTTGAAAGGAAGAAATTATGTGTTTTTTTTAATCAGAAATAGTGTGAATAGTGAGCAGCTGTTTGACATATAAAAGAGAGGAAGGAATTTCTTTATTGTTCCAAATTGCTTTTGAAATGCTGTGGGTGACATTCAAAGATAGCAGTTGGTCATTGTAATAATTATGAAAGGTAATAATAATAAGATACTTGTGCTTTATGAGTAAGTTTTGTTGTAGTGAAAAACAACTTCTTTTAAAGCATGATTGCATTTTAAAAAGATTTATTTATTGAGAGAGAGAGAGAAGAGATGAGCAGAAGGGACAGAGGGAGCGGGAGAGAGAATCCCAAGCTGACTCCACACTGAGCGCAGAGCCTGACTCGGGACTTGATCTCACAACTCTGATATCACAACTGGGGTCGAAACCAAGAGTCTGATGCCCAACCGACTGTGCCACCTGGGCAACCCTGAATGATTACATTTTGTACTTAATGATTACAGTCTGCAAAACAGATAGGTTACTAAGAATGTAGCTAATATAATCTAAATCTTCGCTACCTACTACCATAGCCAACTCTGATGTTATATTTACTATATCAGATTCACAGAATTCTGAAATGATCGATCTGATATCCTGACACTGAGCTTAGTTTCTTAGGGGTGGGTAGAGATCAAGAAATTTTAACCATTTGTAAATTACCATTGTTTTTCTACTTTATAAAGGGAGTAAAGTTATAAAGCCAAAATTATTTTCCCTTTGTAATAATGCCTGCATAAATTTTTGGTTTGATAATGAAGAAAAACGTAAAGCTGTATTTCTTTGTAGTTAAACATAGTCCTATTAGTGTTTTGAGCACAAGTATGTGGTTGCCAGAGGGAAAAAAAGGATGAGAGAACTTTTTAATCTGGAAGAATTCTATGTATATACAGCTCATGCATAAAGGCAGACCCTGAGTATTATAATAAAGGTAGAATACATCTCTTCAGATAGCCTCCTTCAACTCTAAAGTGGGTTGGAGATTGCTCCTTTAGGTTGCTTCAGAGATCCACAGTTCCCATCCTATAATGTCTCCCACACTCCCCTGTGTGACTATCAGTATTTCACCAAACAGTAAGCACTTTGAGGGCAGGGACGACACTAGCCTTCCTTCCCATGTGCTTAGGGTTTGCCAAATATCTATGGAATAAGTGAACCAGAGAATAATAAATGCATTTCCAAATATGGGAGAGGTGTTACAGTTTGTGGGGGGAGAATAATAAATGCATCTCCAAATATGGGAGAGGTGTTACAGTTTGTGGGGGACATTGTTCAGAATGCTTATATAGGGGAGTTTTGAGTTAATAACAGATTGTTTTGAGCCCAACTCAATCTTATTTTCAATAATGTATTTTGTTTGCCAAGAGGATACCATGCTTTATCTGAATCTCATACTTTAATTTTTTTCCCTTCAAAGAGTAAATAGTGTCGTAGAGCTCAATTGTCTTAGATGTTTGTTGAGTATTATGTGGCAGCATGCAATTTTCAGAAAACTAAGAAATTTTCATATTTAAGGAAGGTATGGAGGTGTTAAGAGGAGGGCAAGGGATATCCAGATGGGTAGTGCTTTCTCCAAAGAGACACTGAACAACATTCTCATAAACTCATGATATTGTATGTGCCTACAAAGACTTGTCATGCAGTGAGAAAGAGCCTTGCTCTCTGTCAGATAACAGACATACAGAGTTGTGTCTCACAGTTTTATTAGGAGACATTTGACACACACATAAGGAAATCTTTAAATAGTGGATTGTATATTCCTTGTATATAAAGGCAATTTTTTATTCCTGAAAAGCTCTTAAATGGTGATTGCATACCATAGGTGCTGAATAATTAATTGAGGAATGAATGAATTAATGAAGAATATTACTGATAACAGCTAACAATCCTCATTCTGGTTCTTGGGAAAACAAGTGGAAGTGTGCATTGCAGTTATTCAGCTTATAGCTAACTATTGTTTCCATATGAAGCTGATGACAACTTTTAGTGCATCCCAACAGTATAAACTAGAATGTGGATGGGTGTTTTTCTGTCCTTCTAAACTAGTCCAAGTTGATACTCTGATAAGTGGTAGAATCTGGATTTGAACTCAGGCCATCCCGATCAAACCTTGAACTTGTTCTACTACATCATACTACTAAAATGGTAGAAAACTTGAAAACTTAAGCCATGAGTCTTTGATGCACAGGTTTGAATTCCATAATCTTTGTGCTTAATAAAGGGGCTGCTTTTTAAGTTTGGCTCAGTAGGGGAACCTAGATGTGGGTTTCTACTGTAGAATGATGTACCTGTTCAATGTACTGTGCATATTTGTCTTTCTGAGGCCCCAGAATCTAAAACACAAATTCTAGACTGTGCCAACTCACTTGCAGAGATCATGATAAAAAAAAAAGTATCAGTTTGCAAAAACAATTGGCTTGCATTTGTGAGAGACTTAAATGTGACCCTTTTCTTTGGCTAACATGGCTATTGCCTTATGAGCATGATATTTTTGATTGCAATAATCCTTGAAGACCATATATTTCTTTCTTTCCATTCAGACTTATTTCATTTGGTTGTACAGTGAAATCCATTTCAGTCTGCAGAGGTAGCAGAATCCTAAATTTGTAAAGCTATGCAAATCAGAAGCTTTTTGTGGATAATTTAAGTTTTTCATTTTGCATAGAAAACCAAAAAGATGTGTCGTGAAATGTAATTTCTTCATGACTAGAGGCAGATCAAACGACCTCTCGTCCTAAGAGCTGGTATTTTGAGGTCCTGCTCTGCATTTCCTCTTCACACACAGCAACTGGTGGCCGCTAAAAATAATCAGCTCCGCCACCGGCTAAGAATCTGGTCACATTTGGCTCCTGGACAACGTGAACAAATAAGATTTAGGATCCCTCCTTCAGTTTCTTCCCTCCAGCCCACTCATCAGCTAGTTTGCTGCCATTTGAAAGCTATTGAAAAGCCATTAACAGGCAGGACCGGGAGAGCCGCACTGCAGCACACCTCTATGTGGGCAGAATGTGGCTGCATGTGAGCACCAATTAGAGGACGATTCCCGGGCCTGTGGTACTAGGAGCTCTGTCAATCAACCGTGCTACGCTAGCACGTGCAGCGTGGTGACTCCAGATCCACCAAGAGGCTTAGCTGAACTCCAGCTGCTGAATGAGAATGAGTTTGAAGCTTTTTGCGTGATCATGGAACAGAGCCTCCGTTTAATAATGCGTCCTGAGGCAAACTGTTACCTGAGTCAGGGCTCTAAATAATGCATTTCCTGGGAACGACAGTTGTAGCAGAAGAGGATGCTGGAGCCCATAGCAAGATTGCTGTCTGAGATGGAAAGATGTCTCACTATCATTTCATCAAGTGCTGTAAGTAAGCTGGATATTTTGCTCATACAGTTGTCTTCTTGAAATATTGTATGCAGATGCCACCATTCAGGTGGGTCTTCTGGCCACCTCCAGATGAGTGACAGAGGATGGTGACTTTGAAAGACGTTTTACATGCTGAAATGTATTTCCTCTTCATTTCAGGTTCTGAAATTATTCCAGGGCGGTCCAAATGCAGATAGTGTTAGAAATCTTTAAAATTTGACCTTTTCAAGAAAAAGATACATACACGCAGTAATTAAAAAAAATAGTAATGTGTAGAAAGGAATGTGAGAAGTGTATTTCTGGGTATCAGCATATATTAATTAATACAGGGCTTGCATAAAAACTTAGCTTATGATTGTATGGCTGAGACTATTTAGTTACTGTTTTACTCTCAAGTTTGCCTGCTTCTCCTTGCATCCAGTCGTCAACTTAGAAGCTTGAGCTCTCTGATTATCCTTGACTATAAACTTTTGTCCTTGCATCATTTCACCTTGAAGTGCTCAGGGACTCGAGTGACATCTGTACCAAATGCTCTACACTGATGCTCATAAGGTGAAAAATAGTTTGTCACTGGCTTTTCCCATGAGTCCATAAAGGCTTCCTTCAATGCCTGACTTTTTAAACATTTTTCTAAGCTAGGTAAAATCTGCCTCTGAACCTTCTCTGGATGCTAATCATGAGGAAGGAGACATTTATAGCAAAAATGGCTTGCTAGATATACATGTGGCACTTCTGAAAACTTCTGTACATGTATGTCATGGTCTTAAAGTGGCAGATGACATTAATAGCAAATGCCTGTAATGCAAAGGACATTACAATGTTCCATTTAAAGGAACATTATTAAGGAACATGTTTGAATAGATTTTGAGTTTTGCACTAAAGGGGAGTGAAAAATAATGATAAATGAGAAGGAGAAAAATCTTTACCTTTCTTTTGTCTTTTGTGGAGGATGTATATAGGAATGAAAAATCTATGATGAATGAAAGTAAGAATGCCTTGCTTACTCTTCACCATACCCGCGAGAGGCATGCATGGGGCTTGCAGAACAATTTTAATTCCAAAGGAAATTCACTGATCAGCTTGTAAGTTGGAAAATTAACTCTTTAATTAACAAAAATTGGGAATGTGCAGTATATTTAGGAATTATGAGAATGTTTTTTTTTTGTTGTTGTTTTGTTTGTTTTAATCCTTGAAATCTTGGGATTATGATCTTGGTGAAATGTCTGTAGAAGAGCACTGTTGGCAGGCTTTCATGCTGCCCCTCCTCTTTGACTGCACTAGCAGAATGTCATTATTTCTCCTTCTCGTGCCTCTGCAGAGGAGATTCCCAAAGTCCTCTGCACCATTTCTGCAAGGAACCTGGGTGCTCATTAGGTGGAGTGAACACACCTGCTGGAAGGAAGCCATGGAACCTGAGCGCACACACACACAGAGGGACAGAGTGACATGAACCAGGGACTCAGGGGACAAGTTGGTCACCAAAGAGAACACGAGGCTGCCCTTTCCTGCCTCATATTACTTTTGTTCCAGCTGAATGATTTCAGTTTAGAATTTCAGAAAATTAGAAGTAAGATGTCTGGTCAGTGGAAGCATTTGAGTTAATTCATGCAATCTGGCTGAAATATAAAATTAATGAATAGTGAAATATTTCAAATGCCTGGAAACAATGTTCCTGATGAATTTATCCAAGTAGTTGTATACTGCTTACGAAAGATCCAACTATGTTCTTGGCTTTGTGTTTGATAGTATCTATAAAATGGAAAAAAGCATGGAAAGGTCAAAAACCATCTTCCATGGTGGAATGGTACAATGTGCTAAAGGAGTTCAGAAATTATATTTTTTGTGTGCCACCAGTCAAGGGATGTTTCATAGTCCAGCTGGATCCTGGAGGATCCTTCTGTATTGTTGCAAACAATACAGAAGGAAGAGTGGGGGCATTTACAGAACCAGAGGGTTTGTTGAGAAGGATCATAATCCACAGCCTACTCATTCTTCATGCATCAGGTGTTTCCATATTGTGTTCCCTTGCCCCTCCTATTGGGGTGATCTATTGGCAAGGCTAGTTGGCTCATCTTCTTCACACTATTTCTTCCTCACTTGAGCTTCTACATGCCTGTCTTCTCATTCTAGCCCTGCTCTATCCCCGCACCATGTCCACTTCTGAGCAAAAGCAGCAAAGCAGGAAGTGTTTGGATTCTAGGGTAGGGGCAAGAGCTCCTGAAAATCTGCAACAACAGAATCCTATAGTATCCTAAGGGAGCCTGATGACTGGATCTGGGGACACCAATAAAGAATGCTTACAAGGAACTTTAAGTATCACCTAGGGAAATTCTCATTATTGACTCTGACTCTGGTTTGTGGAATAATTTGTTTTTGTGGTTCTACGTAGCATATATAATTCTGTTAGTTATAATTGTGATTAATTATTCATATACAAATATAAAATCTAAGTATTCATGTATTAAATTTGACTAAATTCAGAATATAATGATATAATTAATTTTAACTATGGGATTATCTGTTACTTTCATAAATTAGCCTATAGTTTCAAATTTGCCTGCAGTGGGCATGTTTTTCCTTTTACAGTCAGAAAAACAAAATTTTAAGACCATGTAAGAGAGAATATAAGGAGGAAGAAAATGCCTGAGACCCACATCTCCACCCACATTCCTTTCCGACTCCATGGGCTCTGGCCTAATTCTTATGTTCTATATATCTTATATAGAAAAGTTAAAAACCAGAATCTAAAAATGTATCATGGAAGCAAGATGTATTAGGAAAGCTTAGAAATGTCACAGCAAAAAATGCTGACGTTTCCTGGACCTCTGTGGCCAAGAAGTGTCTTTGGTTGGATCTGTGGTGCGGTTCTGTCCAAGCTGCATGTGGCAGGTGGCAATGGGTGAAGCCGGCCAATGCCTGTGCTGAGGTGTGAGCAGGATCAGGAGGGAGGAGGGGCTCACAGAGCTTTAGGGCCATGTGAAACCATGGAACAATACATCTGGCTTCCTGCTAACAAGGGGCAGAAGCGTGAGGCCTGGCCTGCATTACATCCTCTTAGGTGCTTCGGGAATGGACCTCTGCCTGGCCCATATCTCTCTCAGTTTCCTTCTCTGAGTTTATGGGGTTGGACAGTACTGTTTGCAGTAGGAAGTGAGTTAGAGTTATTTAAAATAAATATACTCCAGGCCTGTTAGTTCATCCAGGGCAACCAGGGATGAATCATACCATAAAGACTGCTATTTTGCATGCTAAAAAAAATCTCACAGTGCCAAGGTCACCTTATTTTTCCTTTTATCACAGGTTTTCTTTTTTTTTTTTTTTAAAGGATCCAAGGCCTCTTTTTTAAATTTTTATTTATTTATGATAGTCACAGAGAGAGAGAGAGAGGCAGAGACACAGGCAGAGGGAGAAGCAGGCTCCATGCACCGGGAGCCCGATGTGGGATTCGATCCCGGGTCTCCGGGATCGTGCCCTGGGCCAAAGGCAGGCGCCAAACCACTGCGCCACCCAGGGATCCCATATCACAGGTTTTCATAAATGCTACTTGCACTAACATGCCCTCCCTGGTCTTTCACTGATAGTACATGCTTTTCACTTGTTTAGAACCTCGTGATGCTGTGAGCTCAATGAAACGCCAGCAGGCTGGTCCCAGGATCCCCTCCCAAACCAGCATCACAGGTCAGGCCTGTGGTCTTTCACTGAGGCCATCCCACCCCCTCGTCCTGATCTCTGTCTTGTGTTCAATAAGAGGTGCCTAACCCAGCTTGAGCCCGACTTTGCAACCCGTCTGTCCTTACTATACCAGGGCAGCTAGACGGTCATTGAAGGCAAGGTTGGAGCAAAAGTGGACTAGTTCCATTTCCGTTTCAGGCAGCAACCCTCTCCTCACTCCTGCCTTGCTTCCCCAGGAGGCGTGTCTGCTCATCCTTAGAGAATCCTTTTACGTTTCCTGCCCAGAGAGGATAGATGCCATCAGATGTAAACGGTGCATCTTCCTGCTTCCTACCGTTAAATGTGCGGAGGCGCTGGCATGTGATTTTCTCTGTGCCCACTCTGTTCTGTGATGATGAATTGTTCCTCCTTGTTTCCATAGCCAGTGTGCTCTAGACTCTGTCTCCTCTTGCCTCCCTTCTTCATGACCCCTGCCTTCCAGCACCCACAAACTCTTCTCCCCTGAACCGTGTCTGCTAGCATACATACTTGGTCCAACATGGTCATCTTTAGATGATCAAACAAGGCCCCCTTGACTTTCTGTTCCTTTCTGGCCACCAACCTATGTCTTTGTTTTCATGGCCACTCTTGGAAAAATTGCCTATACACACGGTCCCTGACCCTCGTCCCTTGTTCTCCTCTGCAGATGATGCCACTGACCACTGCACGGAATCCACCTTAGACCACCATTATGGGGAAAAATCCAATGGGCATTCATCCTTCCGCTTTTAGTTCATTTTTCACGTGATTTCCACCTCTTCTTTTACAATTTTTGGATTTTTCTATGTTACTGGCAGCTCTTCCTTTGTGTCCTTGCTGGCTTTCCCGATTAGAGGTTGGCCATGAAACTTGGCAGCATCCCTGCTTGACCTCATCCCTTGTGGCTTTAAACCTCATCTATATTTTCCCAAATATGTACCTTTAACTCCAGTGTATCCTTTTCTCTCTTAACAATGTGGGCATCTTTTCTGGCCAATAAACATATATCTTCTGAGTATTCTTGTTTTGACTGCCAAGTAATATTTCATAGAATTTGTTAAATCATTTATTTATTAATAAACTTCCCTTTTTGTTTTTGTTTTTTTTTGTTTTTTATAAACTTCCCTTTTTGGTAGGCATTAAAGTATTCTATTTTGGCATTTTGTCTTCTATTCCTAAAGTATTGATTCACAAAGTCAGTGTTGTTGAACCAAATGGCATGTGTAATTTTATGTGTGGTAAAAACTGCCAGATTTCTTTCTGCTAGGCTATATCACTTTGGTTCCCACCATCAGCAGAGCATGCCCATGCTTGCATTTCTGCCAGCCTGGGATGCTGTCCTTCAGATGTTGTCAGTGCCTTGGTTGAAATAAAGTTTCTCACAGAGGTCTAATTTTATTCTACTAATAATTAAGGAGATTCTCTCATTTCTTATTAGCCCCATCTCTTCATATCTGTTCTCATTTTTATATTGGACTGTTTTTTTTTTATCAAATTTATGTAACCTTTTATATTAAGAAATATCCATATTTCCCTAAATATGTGCTGAAGATAGCTCTCCTGTTTTGCTCTTTTGTTTTTGTTTTGAGTATTTGTTGGCATTTAAGTTTCTAATAATTAATGAAAAAAAATGTCTTATGGACTTTGGTTTTATTTATTGCTTTGGGCTGTCTATTTTAGAATTGTTAGGTTTTATCTTATATAAGCTTTTATTATTTCATTTCATTTTATTTTATTTTATTTATTTTATTTTTATTATATTTTAAATTCTGATCCTTATAAAATTAAGTGTATGTGTGTGATGTGAAATTAAGGTCACCCCCATGTCTATTTCTACATGCACTGAATTATAATTCCATGTTTTTCACATTTTAATTTCAAAATGTACTTGTATTTATTGCTGGCTTCTCTTCAGTCACATGGATTGATTTGCCTTGTTCACAGCCATATTGTTTTAGATACTGTGGTTTTATAGTACCTTTAATAAATTATAAGGCAAGTCTCTTCTGATTTCCAAAATATTTTTATTAGATAGTCTCAAATATTCATGTTTCCATTTAATACTAAGTTTTTCAATTAGTCTTAAAAGAAAAAATTCTCAACCAGGTTTAGAATAAATTTACCTTGCAATTTAAATTTAATAATATTGGAATAAGATCTATGGATCAATAGTACCTATAATTCTACTAAAAATTAGTTTCAATACATCACAAACTATTCCAAACTGCTACTTATCTTTATAACAGCACATTGGTAATTATATTAATATTTTATCTGTTTATAAGAATTTTAAGAAAAAAGGAATGTAAGAATAACTTAATGTCTTATGAACACTGTTTTATTGAATATTATTAAAACAAAAGAAAAAATAATAAAACTCTCATACTGGTGATGAATCTAGGACTCATAAACCTAACCCAATTATGAAAAAGAAATCATTAAATGTGCTGCTGAAGAAAAATAAATCTTTAATGTCAGACTCCAAATCTAATCTGTATCTCCCCATATAAAATTGCATGTTGTGCTCGCTTCGGCAGCACATATACTAAAATTGCATGTTATGTGTATTTATATACATATATATTTTTATATGTATGTGTTTTCTGTGGCCTCAGCCCTGAAATGAAAAAACAGTTGAAGAATATATATAAAATGATAGAATTATTATAGTATAGTCTGTTAACATTTGACTGCATTGTTCGTACATTTCGCTTTTATACAGACTCTTAGGAATGTCATGGCTACTTGTGTCCCAGTGGTCCATCCAATGATAGTATCTTTGTGTATCTCGACAGTGTCGACACTGCATTATTAAAGGCTTGTCATTATATATCCTGCATCCATGGCCTCACTTAACACCTGTTACTCTAATGTGATACGCTCTCTTTCTATAAGTTGTTTGGTGAATGAAATGGGGCTCTTTATGTTTCTAGTGGTTGGCTCACACTTAGTGTCACTTTAGAGATGGAGACATGCCATGGTAACTCAACTGAGCTGGCTATCCCATTCATTCATTTCTTCACTCATATATTCATTAATTCAGCAAATATTATCGAGTTCCTATTCTTTTCCAAGTACTGGTCTAAGGGCTAAGAGTACAAGGCTAGTCAGGCCAGCTCACATCACTCCCATCTTGAAATTCTGATAACCGTGGTGAGACAAGTAAACTAGTAAACAAACAGATGTAGATTAAAGTTTTTGGTAGCAGCAACTGATGTGAAGAAAATAAAGAAATTTAAAGTTTTAATAAATGACCTGGCAGCAGAATGCAGTGAAGGTCAATTCTGAATAGGCTGTGAAGAGATAACCTCGAAGTGATTGAATGAAGTGAGAGAACCAGGAGGTGGTTATCTGATGGTGGGGTGAGCTTGGCAAAGTGGAGAGCAAGTGCAAAGGCTGTGAGGCAGGGATGGGCATGTTTCCTATGGCTAATTCAGAAAATCTAGACTGTCAGAAGTTAACTTCTTTTAAATAATTAATACTTCTTGAACTCATAAATAAATACCACTTTTTATTTCAGTGCTCTTAGCTGCTCAAGCTAATAGCCTATAGCTCCATTTACCTTTACTTCCAAACTTCTTGAAAGAGTTACTTATATATGCCCCTCAAATGCCTTGCTACCCAGTGACTACATTTTAGCCCTTGCTTCATTATTGCACTGAAACATCACATTCTCTTTTTGTTCCTCATTTACTTCAGTATATTTACCTGCTTTGACTCAGTGATCATCTCTAATTTCTTAACCTTTTGCTTTCCTGAAAAAGTCTATGTGTAACTCGTTGACTTACTCTGCTCTCCCAGGTCCCTTGGTCTCTCCACTTATATCCACTCTTCTCAGATGTTTCCATCATTCTCTCATGATCAACATTATACAGTGCACTCAGCTTCTATGTATGGGTATGCTTCTTTTCTGTAAGAAATTCAGTCTACAGAGGAGCCTGGGAAGTGAACAGTGTCAACACATTTCTGTAAATGGGTGTTAGGAGAGAAGCGGAGCAGGGCACCTGGTTCTGCTACGGGGAAGATGTAAGCGAGCAGGCATTGAAAGGTGAGTAGGCATTTCCTGTTGATGGATGGGTGAGGGACCTTGGTGGATGGGAAACCCTGTATAAAAGCCAGTGTTGTGAGCCATGGCATATTCAAAGAACAAACAAAAGGAGTCCCACATGGTGGAGGAAGAAGAACAAATGTGCAATGTTTGGACAAGTATGATGCATTTTCATGGTATTCATTGTGTAAGAGAGTTTGTGGGATAGTTTTGAGAGGAAGGGATATGGTAGGATTTGTCTTTAGAAATGTCATTCTGACCACAATATAGTGGATGAATTAAAGGACATGGGAAAGAGGAACAGACAAGAAAACAGAACAGATGGCAGCTTACATCAGAGTGGGGGCAACAACAGTGATGAGGCATGGTCTGATTTGAGAGGTATTTATAGTAAAGATTTAACAATTTACTGCTTGATTAGTGAAAATTTCTGTGCTTCGCTCTGCTCTTTCTTTTTCTTTATGTGTGTCCTGTTTAGGTCATAAGATCTCCAGCATTTCCATGGATAGCTTCCAGGGAACTCTCTTTGGCTGTGCTTTTGTCAGGCTATCTAGGCCCATGTGGTCAGAACTCAAGCATACCACTCTATTCTATCAGCTCTCCAAACAGGAAATGTCCAAATTGAATCCATGCTCTTCCTTCCTGAACCTGAATGTCAAGATGGCAAAGGCCCTGTGTGCTGTGTAAACATATTTAGACTTTTCCTAAGAGTAATTGGAATCTATTAAAATCTTCTACCCATTAGAGTGAAGGACAACATTTGTGTTAGAGGGATCAAATATGGAGATCCATTGAAGGGAGCAGCAGTGGAGTCAGGTAGGCCAGTTGGGAGGCTTTTGTGGCAATCCGCACCTGGGTGGAGGGAAGTCCATCTTTGTGGGTGACTTGAGAATGGAAAAGAGTGGATGAATTTGAAAGACACTTGAGTACTAGGGAGTCTTAGGCTATTGGACTGATTTAGGAGTTGTAGAGGTTGAAAGAAAGGGAATATTCAACACTGGCACTTGAATGTATTTGCTTGAATTACTGTGTGTATAGTGTTTCTATTAAGCTTCAGATGTACACCAGGGAGAGAGAGACAGGCCAGAGCACATTGGGTCCCATGATGTGCAAAGGAGAGCGCCCAGTAGGCGGTGCATATACAAATCTGACGTCAGGCAAGAGATGTCTACTTAGAGACACGGGGTCATTACCATACTGGTTCCATTCAAGCCATGGTACAGGAGGAATTAGCCAATGGAGAAATAGATGGCCTGGGTCAAACACTTCTGAGAAGCAGATAGAAGAAAAGACGTTCACAAAGAAGGGAGGAAGTCTTCTGTCAAGAACACAAGCGTCACATTTCCAGGAGGCAGGGTCTGTGAAACAACCTGGAATGGTGAGACAGACTTAGGGCACATGTTTGAGGAGGATCTGCTGGGACAACAGACAAGGAGCAGTGTCAGTGGAGAAGAATGAGTGGAATTCAAACTGTAATATCCTGGAGAGAAGTTGAAGAGCACTGTGTACTTTGGCCTTCTAAAATAAAGAGATAAAGGCCAGTGGGTGGGCAGAAATGTGGTTCTCAAAACAGTTTTTCTATTTTTAAGATAGAAAATACTTGAATTAAAAAAAAATATTTTATTTATTTATTCATGAGAGACACAGAGAGAGGCAGAGACCCAGGCAGAGGGAGAAGCAGGCTCCCTGCGAGGAGCCCGATGTGGGACTTGATCCCAGGACCCTGGGATCATGACCTGAGTCAAAGGCAGATGCTCAACCACTGAGCCACTAAGGTGCCCCAATACTTGAGTTTTTAATTCACTGTGTCTACTTCCTCATCTTTGAAAGCTCCATCCCACCTATGCCTCCACACGTGCTGCCATGAAAGGCTAGGTGTTGGGACTTAAAAAAAAAAATCTTTGAGCATTGTCTAATCACTTGAGAAATTAAAATAATGATAAGACAAGGACAACAACAGTGATGCCAATGGAGATTCAGGAGAGCCTAGGCATAAAGGAAACTTTGGTTTTCACCAGTTGTCACAAATAAATTCATGTTAGTGTCATGTTTTAAGAGTTATCATTATATGGGAATGACCCTTTTGTGCCATGCATTGAAAGCTTCTGTTCCACCCACAGCAGAATTATCTTTTCCTTTCCAAGGAGAAAGTATCCTACACCTGCAAAGTCTGTTTGGATAATTCTTTCACTGTTTGGTTTTAAATTAGAATGCAATCTTCAGAAAACTATGTAGAGGTCGTTGTGGACAGTTCAGTAAACATGTCATCTCCACGGATAGTTGTCCCTAAAAAAGCTGACTGGGAGCCCTTCTCCACTTATCGACAGAATGATGAGATGCAGGATGAAAACTGCGACATTGCATGAGTCAGTAGTGCATTCTAAATATCGCTTCCAGTTTTGTTTGGCTCAGCATAACTAGGTTTTCAGTTCATGGGAAGTGGTCAAGGGAGGAGTAACTAAAAGGCAAAACTCTTCAGGGTCTTGTGAGGAAGGAAAGAGAGAAGAGGCTTGAATTATTTATTATCTGGAGAGGAGGAGGGACAGCAGAGACACACATAAATGAATGGATGGTTTTGTGGAAATCAATTGGCCATTCTTTTTTCATTCTGGCTTTTAGCAGAGAAAGAGGAGACACTTGTCTCTGTGGCTGAAAACATGTATGAGGTAGATGAGGGCTATGCCTCTCGCTGCCTCCTATTTAATCACAGAAAAGCCAATTCTGTGGAGTATCATTGAGAGAAGAAAACCATTTGAAGGTTGAATTGTTTCCTCAATTTCTGGTTCATTATGCTTTTCTCAGAGCAACGTTACCTATGAGGTTCAGCCCTAAGGACTGACCCAAACCCTTTCTGCTGGGCCTTCAGTGCAGGGCCACATGTTGCTTCACATTTTCTATTCTTGTAGGATCCTGGATACGTCTTTTTTTTTTTAATATTAAAAAAAAAATTCCAATATAATGATCATAGAGTGTTATACTGATCCTAGTCAAGTGTTGATCCATAGAGTACATCACCTATGGTGGGCCCAGTATGGTGTGTCATGACATTTGTTCTCTGTCAGGTGAACTGTCATCACAGGTGGGGCCGACATGGGTGATGGAGGCAGCACATGTCATCCACAACCACCTGCTACATATGGGAACGCTTGGGCTAGTCCTAGGCTGTTTCAACTACTGTCTAATTTTTTCACTTAATTTTTAGTATCACTTAATTTCTTTAGGGCTTGGTTCTCGATGTCATCATTTGAAAAGTGTAGCTGGTAATATCATCCTTATTCACTTCATAAGCATCTGTGAAAGTCAACCAGTTCATTACTCATCCCTTCCCTCTTTCCCTCCCTTGACCTACCAGGCATTCATCCAACTCTGCAGTCAGCCCTGGGTCTTCCATGAATACCCTGCTTATGGTGGGGCTCACCTGTGCCAGATCTGGGCAGGTTCTGCAGGCCCTCAGGGAAAGAAAGATCATGCAATGAAGCTGGTTTGGTGTAAAACCAAACTTAATGTTAATAATATCGGACACGTGTTAACAATATTGGATAATATTTGATAAATGAAAATGAGCCAACAACAGTAATTAGTTCACGTAATCATGGTCATTAATATTCTTTAATGAAGCCATCTTTTAATGGTGTTTCTATTTCCATGGTCTCTACAACAATTTCTGGGTTGAAAATGACCTCTAAATCTTATAGGGCTTAGTACAGACACTGTTTTTCTTTGTATCTTTATAAAGCCCCAGCATGTTTCTGTACATCCAGAGACATCACTCTTGTCTGGACCCCCTCACCTCACCATCCTCATCAGACATCCCACAGAGTAAGCAGCACTGTGTCACTTGCTTACACGGACTCTGGGGTCAAAGTCCCTGGAGCAGTTATTACCAGTGGTAAGAACTATGGCACACACACTCAGCTGCAAAAGACAAGACAGACCTGCGTGGATGAGCTGCATGGGGACCAGATCAGGAGGCTAGGGTTAAATGGCTGTGGGGACCACCACCCCATCTCACCCTTTATCCTCTGAGCTTCCTTGCATGTCCCCACATGGACCTAGGCCAAGGACATGCAGCTTGGGCCATGGGAAGAGTAGAACTAGTGACTCCAGGTCGCTTTGCTCAGACTGATCAAGAAACCCTTGACAGGGCAGGAGGTGAGGATTCAAGAATTGGGCAGGAAGCCCTTTTCCAGAGTGTTCTCAAGGTCAAGCACTTACTCTCAGCCATGCCTCAGCTCTGCCCGAGATTCAAGCCGACTGTATGTGACATGTCTACCTGGGCTTCTGCATGAGGAGCCAGTGGTGGTTCTGTGAAAGGAAAGAACGAAGTCAGAAAGAAGAGGGACTTCTTCCATTTGTTTTTGGTAGCACATGATTCCTTAATGTATGTGCACTATATCATCTATGCTTAGCAGAGCGTTTAGTACTCTTGTCTTTCTGTGTGATGCAGTTAATTTCACACACGTGTCCAAAGCCTTCAGAGGCATGTGGACAAGTCATATAACTAACTCCATTTCACATTTGCAAGAGATTTTTTTCATTATGATTCAAAACCAGCCATGAAAGTGTTGTATTAAAGGATGACATTAGAGGCACCTGGGTAGCTCAGTGGTTGAGCATCTGCCTTTGGCTCAGGTCATGATCCCGGGGTCCTGGGATCAAGTCCCGAATCAGACTCCTCACAGGGAGCTTGCTTCTCCCTCTGCCTATGTCTCTGTCATTCTTTCTGTGTCTGTCATGAATAAATAAATTTTAAAAATCTTTAAAAAACATTAAAAGTAATGGAAATAAAATCTACTGTACATTAGGACAAGTCCTTATTCTTCCCCTAAATTATAGCATTTATAAACTTGCATGAAGATGTGATGGGCCATTGTTTTGTTAAAAAGTTCTGAGGTTGATATAATCTGTGAAAGAGACAATATTGGTAATTTTAATATTTAGAAATAACCAAATGTATGCCTTTCAAAATCATTTACATTTTTCACTCATTTTTATAAAGTTTAAAAATATATAGTAATTAAAGTGTGACTAGGGCAGCCCAGGTGGCTCAGCGGTTTAGCGCCTGCCTTTGGCCCAGGGCATAATCCTGAGGACCCGGGATCGAGTCCCGCGTCAGGCTCCCAGCATGGAGCCTGCTCCTCCCTCTGCCTGTGTCTCTGCCTCTCTCTCTCTCTCTCTCTCTCTGTCTCCTGTCTCTCAAGAATAAATAAATAAAATCTTAAAAAAAAAAAAAAAAACATAAAGTGTGACTTGATGCTTACTCAGCATCTCAAGTCTTGTATATTCTATGAGTCATTTGGTTGCCATTGACAGAGAATCAACTCATAAGGGTTTAAGCAGAGAATGGAATTTATTGGCTTTCATGTATGCAAAATGGCCCTTATACTGTGGAAGTCCAATTCAGTTGGCTTCAGATAATGCTGAATTTGGGATCTGGGGATTTAACTGATATTATTTTTTTCTGCCTGTTTCTCTCTTTTTCCTCTCTCTCTGCTCCTCTATTTCTCTCTTTCTCTGAGTCAGGAGATATAAGCCATGATAGACATACCTACATCCTACTGGATTGATAATAAAAAAAATAAGACAGGGTTTTTGTTGTTGTGGTTGTTGTTGTTTAGCTCCTCATGTCCACCTATCAAATCTCATGGAAGGGTCTTGAATTGTCCCCACTAGGATCATATCTCTACACTACGATGAGTCATTGATCTTCAATGTGATGGGTTAACCTAAGTCATGTTTCCAGCTCTGCAAGAAGTTGAGTTGAGAAGCCTTTGTAATAACCACATTAGGACCACATGAAAGTCAGAGGAGTGGTGATTCCCAGAAGGACAATGCTCCTAGAAGAAACAATGGGGCTCACTAAGTAGGTAATGATAGTTTCAGATTCCAAATGATGGAGTAGCAAGAAGATAGGAATGAAGATAGAATGTATGTAAAAGGCTGGATGGTTTGTATGGTGTGCTAGTTAGTAATAATCGTCAGTGGCCCAGGTGGAGCCATGGATGATGGACTTGAAGGCTTTGACTAGTTTTCTTTCTTATACCATTATTTTAGGTTAGTATTAAGGCAAACTTTCTCTCTTTTTGAAAAGTCTTCCCAGCAGAGCAGAGTAGTAAGAGACTGAAGCCAAAGGTGTTCAATGTAATAAATAAAACGTGAGTGGTGCCTGCATGGCACAGTCAGTTGAACATGCAACTCTTGGTTTCAGCTCGGGACATGATCTCAGGGTCATGAGACCAAGCCCCGAGTCAGCCTTTGTGCTGAGCATGGAGTCTTCTTGAGATTCTCTCTCCCTCTCCCCTTGCCCCTTCTGCTTGTACTCTCTCTTTATTTTTTTTATTTTTTTTTTTGTACTCTCTCTTTAAAATAAATAAATAAATTTAAAAAACAGACTCGAGAGAAAGAGGGTCCTATTGTTGGATATGGGGATGTTTGTGAATCATACTCTATGTTTTGACATTGCATTTTAAATTGACCTTGAAGAATTTCTTTTATCTGAATGTATTTTATAAATTGATGCAAAGGACAATGGAAATCATTTAAAAAGACAAACTGAGCTTTACGCAGTGGCAATATTGTAGTCAATGAGGTTTAACTGAGGCGCGATTATAGCTAATTAAAAAGACAAACTGTAACCTAGAAATTATCTTAACTTAGAAGAGAAAATAGAAATTTTAGCATATGATTTTTCCCTAATTTTTTCCCCTCTTTCAAAGAAAGAGGGAAAAAAACAGACTGTATAAAGCCAAAATTAAATATTAAATGTGAAATTCGGTTTTGCTTCAGCTCATTACAGGACTGAAAATATTTTATATCAAAAAACTGTCAAATATCAAATATTTTATATCAAAGTAACTGTTAAATAAAAAAAAATCTTTGCAAGACTTAGGGAAATGATGGAATAAAAAGCATTATTTATAGCCATGAAATTACAGTTGTATCGACACATACAAGCTTTCAAGTAGAAAAAAGATATTTAGAGAGGAGCTGTTAATGTACAGCACGTGCTCATTGGTCTTGTACTTGCCATTTGCAGTGTTCATTTTATAATGTTGCTTCAGGACTCAGACTAAAGGCATGCAGGATGCTGTGATTGACTGGTGGGGTCATGGAGGGAGTCAGGGCTCTGTTTCCTAAAAAGGAACCAGTGTGTTGAAACTGGCAGGTATCCCATTCTGAGACAGCCTGGAACACCAGGGAATTTGTCTATTAAAAACACTGTCTGGCAGGAACAGAGTGAGCTGAGTCTCTCCCGCCCTGAATCGAAGATGTCGACTACAGGTGAATTGTACAGATGTGGATTACGAACAGAAGATTGCTTAACATTTGGGAGGCCCAAATGTGTGTATTTAGGGTAGAGGTTCTAAATCTGTTTTATTCTGAATGACCCAAAAGAGAGATTCCCTTTTGAGCTACCTGAGAATTAGAGTTTGTCTGAGACTATTGAATTCCAGAGCATTGCCCTCTGTTGGAGTGGACTGGACAGCAATTACAGCAGTCTTGGAGACAGCCCCTAGTGGGACCATGGTGTTTAGAAAGGCAGGGCATTGGGGAAAAGTCTGGATTTGATTTTAGCGAGATGGCATGCCTGAGGAAGTGTCTGAGAACAGCCATTAGTAGGCAGTTCTGATCTTAAGGGTCTGGACTTCCCCAGACAATCCCTCATTAAGTGTGTATCTTATAAGATAATAGCTAGTTGATATTTAGGGGTGCGGCTCCAAATAACCAGACTCTGTGGATCCTAAATGAAGTGGATTGTCTTCTGAAAAGGAGCCTGGTCATTCAGTACTCTCCATATCACGGTAAATCTTTGTGCTGGGCATTAGCACAAGGCATGATTCGTGTCATAACACAGGGCAGAGCATTGATAGCATGGTACCCTCCATCAACCATGGATTTGGTAAAACATGTGGGTTCACTTGAATAATGAGCCAGGGACATTGCCTCAGGGTGACAATCTTCAGTTTTATTGTTACCCTGAAACAAATTCCACAAAGAATTATGACTATAAATCTATATCCAGTGAAAAACAATTTATCATAATCAAAACACTTGTTTTTAAGGAAATATGAAGGAAATATTAAATGTAGTAAACTGTAGGTTGGTGTGTAAAAACATAAATATGCTCCAGAATATGCCGTAATTTTTATGTCCTGTGTGTTTTGCTTTATTTGTTTTATTTTTTTTAAAAGATTGTATATATTTATTCCTGAGAGACAGAGAAAGAGAGGCAGAGACACAGGCAGAGAGAGAAGCAGGCCCCATGCAGGGAGCCCGATGTAGGACTAGATCCCAGGTCTCCAGGATCACTCCCTGAGCCAAAGGCAGACATGATTAACCACTGAGCCACCCAGGCATCCCCGTTTTATTCCTATTTTAACTTAGAGAGAGAACATTCTTCACATTCTCTCATTAGACAAGCATGCCATAATAATTAGATAGAAAACGAAGACATGATCACTTGATATATATATTTATAAATTTAAAGACAGTAAGTAGTGAGATGAAAAATATTGTTGACTTTCTTGAGCAGAATTTAAATTATTCAGGTTTATCCCCCCCTCATTAAGAGAAGTGTTTCAGGGCAAGATTTCATCAAACAGGCATGGTGGACCTACATCCTGAGATACTTTAGGGAATAACATCTGTATCTTCTTCCCCAATGCAATTTCTTTTTGCTGTTTTGTAAAGAGGGATATGAACCTGCAGCTTGATTACAAAGATGTTAAAAATCTAGCACTTTTTAAAGACTCCAGTGCTTCAGAAGAGGTTTTTTTTTTTTTTTTTTTTTTTTTTTTTTTAAGGCTCTGGGGGAGTATGTTGAAATTGATTATACTCTTGTCTTTGAAAATCCTCACTGTTCTTTTGTTTCATTGTCATTGTATATGCAGTAAAAATAACCCTGGAAGCATGTTATAACAATAGATTCTGAGAATAAAGCTTCTGCTAGGGCAGTTGTTGGGTGCGTAGATACGAGCGCGTGTGTGCGTGCACACACATGGGCGTGCTCAACACCTGTGTGTATACCCAGAAGTGGGATTGCTGAATCCTAGGGCATGTTAATTACCTTCCTGGACAACTGCCTTCTGCCTCTCAGACTTTGTAGCAAACATTTTTATAAAGTGGGATAAGCAATAAAGTTTGAAAATACATTTTTATGAAGCCCTTAAACTGTGTATATATATTTTAAAAACTCTTGTGATCTAGCTGCTTGTGTCTTACTCTCTTTTTTCCTCACTTTTTTTTATGGTGGTAAAACACGTAAAATAACATTTAGCAGCTTAGCCATTTTTAAGTGTATAGTTCAGCGGTCAAATATATTCACCTTGTTGGGACACAGCGCTCTACAAGTTTTTCATCTTTAAAATCTGATACTATCATTAAATAGCAACTCTTGCTTTCTCTCTCTTTCCATCCTTGGTACCCAACATTCTAATTTGTTTCTATTGAGTGGGATCATATAGTATTTGTCGTTTTGTGACTGGCTTATTTCATTCAGCCTGTCCTCAAGGTTCATCCATTGCATAGCATATGATAGGACTCCCTTCCTTTTTAAGGCTGAATAACATGCCGTTGTATGGATAGACCACATTTTGTTTATCCACTCATCATTGATGACATTAGCCTGCCTTTACCTCTTGGCCACTGTGAACTATGCTGCAGTGAATATAGGTGTGCAAATATCTTTTGAGATCTTTTTTTCAGGCTTTTGCATGTATACCCAGAAGTGGGATTGCTGAATCCTAGGGCAATTCTATTTTTAATTTACTATGGAAACTCCATACAATTTTCCAGAGTGGAAACCATTTTTCAGTCCCACCCACAGTGTACAGGGATTTCAATTTCTCCACATCCTTGCCAATTCTTCTTATTTTCTGGAGTTTTTTGGGGGGTGAGTAAAAGCCACCCCCTAATGGGTATGAGGTGATGGCTTATTGTGGTTTAATTTGCATTTCACTGAGAATTTTGAGCTTTTTAAAATGTGCCTATTGGGCATTTATATATCACCTTTGGAGAAATGTCAGATTCCTTTGCCTGTTTTTAAATTTGGTTATTTTTTTAATTGTTGAGTTGCAAGAATTTTTAAAATATTTAAATATTAATTCCTTATGATATATATATATATATCATATATATATATTTGCAGATACTTCCTTCTGTTTCTTAGGTTGCCTTTTTACTGTGTTGATTGTGTCCTTTGATGCACAGAAGTCTGTAGGTTAGTACAGATTGTCAGTGTTTGCTTCTATTGCCTGTGCTTGTGGTGTCTGATCCAAAAAATCATTGTTAGGTCCAGTGTCCTGAAACTTTTGTGTCCTTCTATGAGTTTTATACTTTCAGGTCTTATGTTGAAGGCTTTAATAAGTTTTCATTAATTTTTGTATATGGTAGAAGATAAGGGCCCAGCTTCCTTCTTTTGCATGTGTGCCTTATTATTTCTTGTGATGTTATTACTTTGTTTTTGAAAACCTATATCATTAGGTATGTGCAATCTGTGTAAATTTTGCATCTACAAAAAAAAAATCTTCCCTTTGGTGCAAATCATGAAAATTAACAGAAAATTAAAGTAAATATACATAATCTTACATGAATTTGACTGTGCTTCCTAGAAGCAGAGTCTTGAGAGAGGGCTTCTGAAGCATGTGACAATATATAGATATATAGAGGAAATGTCCATTAGGGAAATGCTGTTGGTGAGGGAAGCAAGGCTTTGAACAGAAAGAAGTGAAACAAAGTAGTCTTGGGTAAAGTCTAAACTTTCCAATTCACTTTGCTCTGCGGTGTAAATCACGCCAGAGAGTCGTCTCTTCTTAAGGGTACATGCTTTTGTACTTCTGTGGGTAGAGACTTCCACTCCCTGGGGTACTGAGTCTGGCAGAGAATTCTTCAGGGGAGAGAACAGCTCTGAATCCTTACCAGCCAATACTCAGAGCAGCTGGAAGGGTGTGGCAGCCAGTAGGGGGATCTGAACAGGGGATTAAGATCACCTACCCTAATACAAAGACTATTTGAGGTCTTTGATATGAAGCATCCCCAAAATTGCAAATATAAGCTGATGCATTTTTTTAAGATTTTATTTATTTATTCATGAGACACACACACACACACACACACACACACACACAGAGAGAGAGAGAGAGAGAGAGAGAGAGGCAGAGACACAGGCAGAGGGAGAAGCAGGCTCCATGCAGGGAGCCTGATGTGGGACTCGATCCCAGGACTTCAGGATCGCACCCTGGACCGAAGGCAGGTGCTAAACTGCTGAGCCATCCAGGGATCCCCAAGCTGATGGAATTGAAATATAATTCTTAGTTGTAAATTCAGTTAAATACACATTATTGCTTATAAATGATAAAATATGCTTTCTTTTCACAGGAAAAACTATGACACTATTTTTAAAAGATTTTATTTATTAGAGCGAGTGTGTGTGCACATGAGTGGGGGGAGGAGTAGAGGGAAATAGAGAAGCAGACGCCTCACTGAGCAGGGAGCCCGACACAGTCCTCGATCTCATGACCCTGAGATCATGACCTGAGTCAAAACCAAGAGTTTGAGGCTTAACTGACTATGCCACACACTCACCCCACTAATGTTATTTTTATTTTAGCTCTTCTGATATGTGTGTAGTGATAAGTCATAGTGCTTTTAATGAGCATTTCCCTAATGGCTGGTGCTGTTTGTCATCCATCTGTGTCAGTGAAAAAAGTCTTTCACGTCTTCTCCCATTTTCCAGTTGGAACATTTGCCTTTTTGCTGTTGGATGTTAAGTTTTTTACATGTTCTCGATGTGATTCTGTGTCAGACAGGTGGTTATCAGTACTTTCCCCCATTCTGTAACATTTTTCTTTACCCTTTCAACATGGCTTTCACATAGCAATGTTTTCGGTTTTGGTGAAATCCAGTTCATTGGTTTGTTTTTCAATTATGGACTGTGTTTTGGTGTCAAGACTAGGAAAGCAAGGTCTCAGTGATTTCCTCCTACGATCTTCCAAATGGTTATAGTCTTATGTTTTACATTCAGCTGTTTGATTCCTTTTAGATTCATTTTTGTAGAAGGTGTGAGGTTTGGATAGAGGCTCGTTTATTCCCTACTAATTCCCACCCTCGCTTGTTGGGAAGACTCCCCACTAACTTGATTTGCATTTTGTCACAAGTGGTGGGCCTCCTGTATGTGGTAATCCTCCCAGGTTCTCTCTCTCCTTTTTTAAAGATTTTATTTATTTATTCATGAGAGACACAGAGACGGAGGCAGAGACATGGGCAGAGGGAGAAGCAGGGAGCCTGCTACAGGACTCCATCCCAGGACCCCGGGATCACATCCTGAGCCAAAGGCCAATGCTCAACCACTGAGCCACCCAGGCGTCCTTCCAGGTTTTCTTTTTCAGGTTGTGTTGATCTAGCTGTCTTTTCAACCAGTATCAATAACAGAAAATATTGAAAGGTACAGGTGGCAAAATAGAGTTCTTTCCTCCAAAACTCAGGGAGGGGATTGTTTACAAAGTTGACTTTTGTTACTCCTAATCTTGTTCATTGCATACTAGATTATTTTGTGTTTATTTTTATCTGCAATGTATTTCAAAGGTTTCTAGAGTACTTATCATGGTTCTGGGAGAGATACATGCTCAGTTAGAGACATAACATCAGTTTTCTCTTTAATAGCAAGGGGACCACCTTGTCAATCACACGAGTGTGAAATGACATGTTTTAAAATTTTTCTAGACATTAGTAAGGCTGCACATCTATTATTAGGTTTGAAAATGTAACTTTCTTCTTGTGTGTGTATATATTGACTTGTACAAAATTCTGGCTAATGGCTGAGTCATAGAATGTGTTTGGCTCCCTATGAGGATAACAGTGTTTATAACGATAATTGGTTTTTCCTCCTTTTACTCATGTTAGGGTCCTTGTTTTTTTCCTTTTATTTTCTATGCTGATGGAAACCTTCATTTTGAGATGTAATAAAAGCAATGATAGAGGGCCTTCCTTTTCTACATTTGCAACAGAATGGAAAGTTTGAATAGAACATTTATAGATATTCTAAAGTTAGCCGTCTTTTTATTCCACTGACAAACATATGCACTGAGACTGTTTACATGTGTATGTGTACATAAAATTAATCTGTAACTCCTTTTTTTGTGATGTTTTCAGTTGGTTTTGGTATCAAGCTTATACTAGTCTCAGATAATGAGTTGAGGCAATTTTCATTTTTTCCTAATCTCTAGGAAAATTTTAGGAAAACAGGTTATCCATTTCTTCAAAGCCCGTGAAATCACTTGGGCCATGCTTTTGACGGTTTTATTTTTTTGTAATTAGATTTTTAACAATTAATTAATGTAATGATTGTAAGTCCATTCAAGTTTTCTCTTTCTTCTTGCATCATTTTTGGTAAGATATATTTTTTCTGGATATTGTCCATTTACCATGTCTTTCTTCATCTTTACTCATCCTTTACTTCCTTTCTACCCATTCGGACCCTCACTTTGTTAATTATCTTCTTTCCTTTTTGTTGGACTTCGCTTTATTCTTTCCTATGAGGATGCTGTGGTCACTGATTCTAAGACGAGATTCTTTTCTAACATGTATATTTAAAGCTGTAGATTTATTTCTATGCACTGTTTTAATTTCATCCATGAAATTTTGAGGTAGACTTTCCTCAGTGATTGGCTATAAAAGAGTATGGTTTCCATTATGTTTTCTTCCTTAGACCTGCTGTATTTAGGATCAGCGTTGTGAGTTTCTGAACATACTGGGAGATACGGCTATGCCTCTAGAGTTGATGTCCTGTTCTCAAGTGTGTTAAGAAAGTTCCTGTATAATTTTAGTTCTTCAGCATTTTTTGAAATTTGTTTTGTGGCCTAAGACATAGTCAGCTTCATAAATCATCCATGAATGTCTGTTCCCCTGAAAACTGGGTACAAGTGTCTGTAAATGTCCTTAGGATCACATTACCTGTACTTTTACCGTTTTTTATTTCCCCTTTGATCTAGCAGTCATGGAGAGATATGCAAAAAACTTCCCACAGTGAGTGTGCCACAGCCTCCATGAAGAGTTTGGATCTCATTGAGGTGAAGGTATTTCTGATAGTTGTACAGCAGAATAATTTCAGGATTCATTTTCCCAGTTCCCTTTTCCTTAACTTTATTCTTTATATTTCTGCTTTGCTACTACACAACATCCTGAGATTTTGGTATCATGTATAGGCCAAAAGAGGAAAGCATGGGGCTCCTAAATTTTACCTAGATGTTCTATAATTACTTCTGAATATAGATCTTTGCTTTTTCTTTGATGTATTTTATTTCCTGGCTCTCACATTTTGTTATATAGAGATGCATATTTGTTGAGCAAGGATTTCTGGCTATAATAAATGTCTCTAATTTTTTATCTAGAATTGCAGCATAGACATATATATAGCCTCCCCCCACCAAGAAAAGCGAATGATACGGTAGATCAAGAAATCCAATACTATCATAAACTTAGCTACACTGTGTCAGTCCAGATAATTTTGTGAGGAAGAGCGATTAGGTTCAACTATGGCATTATTATGCATTTCTATAAGAGCAGAAGTAATAAGCATGTGTTATCTACTATATGTTGAGTGCTGGGTCAAGTGTTAGTAATATATACGATATGTCTGCCAGCAATTTAATTAAATAATTTCATTAACAACAAGAAGAAAAATATTTAACATCTACTATCCTAGATACTGAGAATACTCAGTGGGTAAATTAGTCCAAGTTCCTGCTTTTGGGAGGCTTCTAGATAGATAAGAAAATATATAGTGTAAGCATTTTAGTAAACAGCATTAGCATGAGTATAATATACATTCTAAGTATAATGCTTGATATTGTAGAAATATAATTCTGGGTGATAAATACGAAGGATAAAAATAAAGCAAGAAATAGGAATTGGAAGTATTGTCAGGAAACATTTGTAAATAGAGATAAAGAGGCCCATGAAAGCCTCATGAAGAAGGAGATTTTGACAGAAGACCCTGAAGAATGGAGGATGCTAGCCGTATAGTCTCCTGCCATCAGAGGGATGAGTGTTCCAGGCAGTGGAAACAGCAGGTGCAAACACATTGTGCCTGGGGCATCTGTGGTGCATGGTAGAACCAGAAAGAACATGAAAGGGAGATTCTGGTTCTCTTACCATATCCCATCTATACAATAGTTGGGACACACAGATCCTCATAATATATTCCTAATAAAAAGAATTACCATTCATTGAGCACTTACTTTGTGTAAGACATGTTTTGCAAACTCTGTCCTAGTTTTTGAATATCCCAGCAAATTTGAAATATTGGCTCCTTTTGACAGATTTCAAAAATCTTAGAAGTGTTGAATATTTCACCCCAGGTCATAAATAGAAAATATGATATCTAAGATTGGAACTCAGTTTTAATTTTTTCTATTTTTTTCTGTTAGTTAGCATTGCCTTCTGCAAGTGAATGATTTTGATGATTAAGAATTTTTTTATGATTAAGAAATTTAAAGTGAATGGAATCTTGTCTTCCTGTAATGACTCAGACTACAAATTGGTTAAATTTGTAGTCTGAGTCCAGTTAAACCTTCTGGACAAAGACTGTGACATATATGTATATATTTATATATATATACATTTGTATATGTATATGTATGGGGATACATATATATATATCATATATATGGATAAATAGATATATTAGATATATATATATATATATAGTTATGGTTATAGTTATTTTCTCTTGAGAAGTGGGTAATTCTTGATGCTATCTGCTTCACTCACACTTTGGAGATCTTACTGGAATATCTTTTCCTGTATATTTGTTGTTTCTGATGCAAATAAAGCCATGATTCTCCATGGTGGACTTGATGTAGTGATCGCTTTGAAGCCATCCTGTACTGTCTTTGGGAGAGTACCTCTTCCTATCTCTTTGTTCAGTGATGTGACATTGGTAGTTTGAAACTGACTATGAAATTTGCACTGTGGAAGTACGCAGACCCGACAAATCAAAGATTCCATTCCCACTGTATCAGGGCTGAGTGTTAAATATTTGCTAGAGCCTCACTTGGTAGGTAGTAATGATGTAGTCTTATCATCCAAATTTCTACAAAAATTTGAATGTTCCCTTGGTCACCATTCAACACTGGGGAAAAAAAAATTCTGAATGACAGCATACCTCTAGTTAGATGATGCTAATTATTTTTTAAGAATTAAAACCCAAAACATCAGTGCCTAAACACAGTAGAAGTTCATTTCTTCCTCAGATACAAAATTAAGGGAAGGGCTGATTGGTGGGGGGTGCTCCAAACAGCAGTGGGGAGACTGAGGCTCTCTGACAAGTGGCCATCTTTGCTGTACGGCTTCATGGCCACCATGGTCAGAGGCAGCAAGCTGTAGGGGGGATAGAGTATGATAAAATGCATGTGAGCATTTTTTTTTTTTTTTGTGAGCCAACCCTGGGAAGCTCAAAAATGACATCTACTCAGGTGTCAAAGGAGAAAAGAAAGCTGGTCTTTCCTAGTCAGTCTCTGCCACAATAATGCAAATATGTTCATTTACTATAAATGCATCCTGTGTACTAATGAACTCATATATTATTGTGAGAATGAGGTTCATATAATGTTGAAGTTCTGTTATTTAATGTATGGCTTTTTCTAGGCAAAGACAGCCAAAGCAGCAGGAAAGAATTACAGTTGTTACCAGGGAAGAGCCCTCAGTTCAGGAGCTGGGCAGGCAGGACCCTGTCAGCTCTACTATAAGACAGTTGAAAATGAGTGCCTGCCCAGGACTCCTGTCCCAGGAGTACAAACCAGCTGTGCCCAGCCCAGACTCATGTACTTCTTCTTCAGCCTTACCCACCTGCCTGCCTGGCCCGTCCATATTGTTACCTGAGGTTATTAGTACACTGGTGACAAAGTTCCATAGGTTTTGGGTAGACTGCCTCAAAACTACGTTTCCCAGAACTACATTATTTTTAGTGTGGTATCTTACAGATTGACAGCAGCACATAGACATGACATAGCTGGTCGACCTCTAATTACACAAAAAGAAATTCACAATGCCCATTGCATTTTTAGAATATAAACTAAATGAAAGTTTAAAGCATTTAGAATCAAAGCACGGGGAATTATTTAACAAGGAAATATGTTAAAAATTAATATTTTATACATGTGTAGATTGAATTTCAACAGCCTTGGCGTCTGATTTTCCAAATCATAAAGGAATTAATTTATGAACATCCCTCAGTGCTCCTTTTTGACAAACCGAGAGGATTGCTTGATGAATCATGAGCTGTCACTGCAGACTCCTTAAAAGTTAATTGAAAATTTCACAATAAGGGAGTGCCTGGGTGGCTCCGTGGTTGAGCATCTGCCTTTCGTTCAGGTTGTGATCTTGGGTTCTGCTATGGAGTCCTACATTGGGCTCCCTGCGGGGAGCCTGCTTCTCCCTCTGCCTGTTGTCTCTGCCTCTCTCTGTGTGTCTCTCATGAACAAATAAATAAAATATTTAGAAAAATAAAGATTTCACAATAAGGCTTTGCTTACAAGCTCAACACTAGAGGACTGTTGTGTTTATCAGGTTATCCTCCACCTTTGATCGCACGCTGCTCATCAGCATGTGACACCCTGTGATGTCATTGGTTTTACCTGCTCAGGTTTTCCAACAATTCTGCTGATTCCCTGGGCACCTGCTGATAAGCTAGGAAACTCATGAAAGTCACAGTGTCTTGGGAATGGGAACCCAAGTGCAGTTTTCTGAACAGATTGGAAAGCAGAGGATATGGGCTGCCATTATTAATGAGTTCTCACAGATGATCTGCTTGTGATCATGGCTTTTATCACACAGACAGACTTCAGAGTGATTTGTTTATTTCACAACTGCTGCTGTGTCTTTGTGTTTAGGCCACTGGAGAGCAAATGTGTTATTAGTAGTTATTTGATGCTTCTCACATCACTCTTAGAAATATTTTTATGAACATATATGATTCTAAAATATTGTCAAATGCTAACAAACAATAAGAACAAAATTTCCCAGCTCTGCTTCCCTTCCTGCCACCCCCCCTCATATAGAAATATTAAATATCTGGCTGTAGAAAGTCACTGTCTCTTATTCTGAGTTTCTTTTGAGCCTCTATGGAACATTCATGATTGTCATATAATCATCTCTTTGGTCTTAGACAAGTCATAGCCTCTCTCAACTTCACTTTTTTTATTTGCAAAAGAGAAATGGTCTTGCCTGGTGATTGTGAGAATAACACTTTGCAGAGCATCAAGTGATACAGAAATGGAAACTGCCTTGTCACAACTTGGTGTCCTTTCAAAGGAGTTGGGCAGGGCACCTCTCCAGAGATGAAGCAGTGTGCCCTTTCTGAGTGATCTTTCCAGATATGACATATGATCAACCACATTTTGGAGCTTGTATAGTTACTTTTGCTTGCTTGAGACTTACATCATAAATATATGAAGAGAAGAATCTATAAACACTTCTCTGAATCTGTGTTAGATTCTAGAATTTTCAGTGTTTTAATGTTAATTTTCTGCTAATAGTAAAATTTTAATCCAGTGGTAAATATATGAATTTGTATAATACCATTAGGGTGTTTTGGGTAGTGTTTATAAGGAATATTATCTTGAAAGAAAGTGAAGATTTTCACCTTCAGGAGAGAGAACTCAGTTTGTTAATCACTATGTTAATAAGACAGAGACCACAAGAGCAGTACTATTATTCTATCCATGATTTTGAATTGCCGAAAGAAAAATCTGTTTCATTGTTCAACCATTATGGTCTCTTAGAAATGGATATTACCAATCCCTAGGGAAAGTATTTAGCAATATATTGGTGGAAATAATCACTGTGTCACACAAACAGTTGATAGCCTACATAGCTTCTATTAACATTAAATAAGCAGAGTCATTGGGATACACAAAACCGATTTTATTTGGGTGTGCCGAAAGACTCGGAATGGCTTTCTGCCAAAATTTAACATGCAAAGTTTAGTTGGCATTATTCAATGAAGAAACTTTAATGCATTGGTAGAACTTTTAGGCTTTTGCCTCAGATCTAAAAAAAAAAAATAAGAAAGGATGATTTGCTAATAATTAAGTTGCGTAAAACCACACATCTAGCTCTAATTTTATTAGTTTTTATCATGCGATCTTGAGTAAGACATCAGCTAACTTCGCTTCTGTGAGCTGGGCTCTGCCATTTGCATGTCAAGCAACAAAGACCAGTGAGTGAGTCTCTCACTTCTTCTGTGCTGGGCAGTAGGCAATCAACTACACTCTGTAATGCTCCTGTATTGATGTAATAGGTCTAGTGACATTCTCACTGTGTCTTTTGCAGGTTGCTTTCAGCTATGTAATGTTTTTCGAACCCATGAGATGGAAATTGACCAGTGTTTGCTGGAGTCCCTTCCCCTGGGCCAGAGGCAGCGGCTGGTGAAGCGCATGCGCTGTGAGCAGATCAAAGCCTACTATGAAAGAGAGAAGGCTTTTCAGAAGCAGGAAGGATTCCTGAAAAAGCTGAAGCATGGGAAGAATCAGAAAGTTCACTTTAACCTTGCTGACATGATACAGGATGCAATTATCCACCACGATGACAAAGAAGGTACATGACACAAAAGTTTTCTGATGCGGATTTTCATGGTTTTTGTTTGTTGTTTCCTGGTGGGGAGATGAAGGATAGTATTTCTTTTATTTTTATTTTTTTATATATTTATTTTTTATTGGTGTTCAATTTGCCAACATATAGAATAACACCCAGTGCTCATCCCATCAAGTGCCCCCCCAGTGCCTGTCACTCAGTCACCCCCACCCCCCTGCCCACCTCCCTTTCTACCACCCCTAGTTTGTTTCCTAGAGTTAGGAGTCTCTCAAAGGGGAAAGGAGAAAAAATGAGTAGGAAATATCAGAAAGGGAGACGGAACATGAGGATAGTATTTCTTTTAAATGTTAGGGGTTTTTAAAAAAAGATCTGAAATTGTCAGGGAAAAATCTTCTTTCTAATGAACGTAGTTAAAACTTCCAAGTCTCCTTGTAAAGATAAACGAAATGCAAAATTTTGGTAAAGTTGTTATATATTTTTGAAAGAATCACCTACCTGGAAAGCATGTGATTTCCTTGTGAATTGCTCATTTAAATTTTTAATGAAACTTGTTCTCCTAATGAAATTGTTTCCTTTGATGATGAGATTGTATTGAAAAATTCATTATCTCATTCATGGATAGGAATACCATAGGAATAGGAATTAGTTCTCATTTTATTATTCTTGTCCTACTTGGAGCTCTTCTTTTAATGGTCATCCCCTCTGTGGAGCTGTAAGCACCTCCAGGCACTCTCAGCCAGGTTCACTGTACCCTCCTGCTCATCCCGGGACATCCCAGTGGTGTTGAGTGAAAGAGGGAAGCAATTTGTCCAAGTTCACCAGGGAGTAGTTGTAAGAGCAGGTCTAAATTAGAATGCAGGCAGATATATGCCCTATACTGATTTAAAAGTCATGCAACAACAAAGAGATTAATTTGCAAAGTTATAAAATCTCTTATGTAAAATATCTGCAGGACAAATAAGGCCCAAGTTAGTGTTAAGAAAAATTAATAGTAGTAAAATTACAAACCCAGAGACCAAGAGGAACTATTTAAAATATGTAACATATAATATATTTAATAATATATATTCTCTATTGTAATATTTTGGGAAAACATTGAAGTCATAAAACCTGAATTAATAATGAGGTAGCCATGTCACTTGGGTGATGGACAGGAAGAGATAGGAGTCCTGTTTTCAGAAAACCTCTAAATTAAGTAGAGAAGAAAAAATCCTCATAATAAAGTAGAAAATAATTAGTAAAAATGAAGTCTGGTAGAATGGGAAGGGTTGGGCAGTAGAAGGTGATCATTGAGGGACTCTGAAGGAAGGAAAGAAGAAACCACATGTAGGCTGTGTGGTGAATAGCCACCCAGCCTGGGTGCCCAACATGGAGATCTGTCTGAAAGGAGCAGGGGTGAGGAGGGTGGCTACTAAGGTGATTTGAGGGAGATAGGATGATTGTGGATACTTCAAGGCCTGCTCTTGAGGCAGAACACAATGGGAGCCATTGCATGTTCCTAAGAAGAAACTTTTACATGCTGCAAATAGTATTTAGCAAAGATTAATCATGGATGTAGATCTGTAGGATACAAGAACTGACCCAGCAGCTGTACTCCATTGGAAAATTGACTTAATTTATCAAATATTTAGTTAGTTTTTATTATGAGCTAGGCGGCTATGAATGGGAAGGAGACAAAAATATCTATTTCTGTGATGCCCCATTGTCTGGTCTGTGACAATAAACAATAAGATAAAGTTAGATGCATAGTAACGATAAATGGGGATGAAGACCTCTGGAGGGGGTGAGGAGGGAAGCATACAGGTATCTGAGGAGAAGCATTTCAGGTGAGTGCAGAGCAACCAGGGGGAGCATCCCAGCCTGTGGGAGGAGCCAGTGTGAATAAATGGGGAGCACAGAAGGCAAGAAGCCAACATGGCAGGCTAAAAAGGTCATGGGAAGGATTCCGGCTTTTGTGCTCCCTGAGTTCTGAAGCTCTTGCAGGGTCTTGAGCAGAAGAGAGACCTGGTATCACTTATGGGTTAACAGGACCAGCCTGGCTGATGCATTGTGACTTGAATGAAGAATTTTGAGGGCAGAAGCAGGGAAACCTTTGGGGAGCCTCTGTCAGTAAGCTGGGCATGAAATGATGGTAACTTGGACCAAAGCAGAGTGACAGCACAGTGAAAAACCATCAGTTTGGGCATATACTTCCAAGTTAGAGCTGACGGGAAATGCTGGTGAATGGGTGATAGGGAGTATTTCAGTTTATACTGCTGCTGTAATGAATTACTACTCCTTTAGTGTGTAATTGTAAAGGGCATGAATGTGTCCTCTTATAGTTCTGGTCAGAATTCCAGGGTGGGTCTCACTGGGCTGAAATCCAGGTATCATCAGGCTGTGATGCTTTTTGGAGGTTCCAGAGGAGGATTGCTTTCCTTGACTTGTCCAGTTTTGGCCATCACATTCCCTCAATCCTAGCATCTCCTCCATCTTCAGAGTCAGCAAGGGCAGATGGAATGTCCCTCTCATGCTTCCAGTTCCTCCAGATTCTTTTTCTGTCTTTGCATCTCTCTGACCAAATTTTTTGCCTTCTTCCGTCTCAAAGGCTCACGTGGATCATGTTGGATAATCTCTCTATTTTAAGGTCAGATCATCAATTAGCCACCTTAATTCTTTTTCCCAGACACTGTGACATATTCACTGGCATGACACTAAGGGGAAAATTATGGAACTCGGATCCTACCTGCCACAGGGAGTAACAGACTTAAAGATACCACCAACTTTGTTTTGGCCCAAACAACTAGGAGGATGAGATGTTATTAACAGAGTTAGGAATGCAGCTAGGAGGTCAGAATAGGAGGGGGTGTCATGCTGGCTAGAGATGCAAATTGGAGAGAGATGAGCATATGGCATATGGGCATCAAAAGCCCAACTTGAAAAACAAAAAAAAAGCCCAACTTAATTTTGGCTCAGGTCATGATCTCGGTGTAGTGAGATTGAGCCTCATATTGGGCTCCACAGTCAGTGGGGTGTCTGCTTGAGATTCTTTCTCTCTCCACACCCCCAACTTGTGCAGTGCTCTCTCTCTCTCTCACTCTCTCTCTCAAATAAATAAATAAAGTCTTAAAAAAAAAAAGCCCAAAGACTATATTTCACTTAGGAAATGAGTATAGATAAAAATGTAAGCAGCTCAAGAATTCCCAAATGAGGTAGAACCACCAGGAGCAACAAAAAAAGGAAGGAGGAACATGAGGTGAGGGAGCTGTCCTGGGAGCTAAGCGATGTGAAATTTTCAAAGAAAGTGATTAGCTGCCAAAGATTGCTGCTCAGTGTTGGAGGGTGGGGACAGAATCGACGATTGCATTTAGAAATACAGAGTTTATCAGTTTTGGTGAATTGTTGGTAGCAAAAATTGAGTGGACAGCAATGGAGACAGAGTGGGCAAACAAAAATGGATGCAAAGAATAAGGAGACCTATTGATCGGAGTTTTATGTAGAGGGGAGAAATGATAAGGTAGCTACAGAAGGAAAAGAAATGAACAGAGCTTTTTAATGATGGGAGAAACAATAGCATGTGTATATGTGGAAACAAATCATGTTTTTGGGAGGGAAAAACTGGTGACATGGAAGTAAGGGAAGAACATCTCTGGAGCAAGGGCTTTGTGCATGCATGCGCTGATGAGCTCTGGTCCTCTACTAGAGGGTTTGGTCTCGCTGATTTTATTTTTAATTCTAGTATGTCAGCTCTGACCATAGAGATTCTGATTCAACCAGGGTACTATTCCAGTGTGCCTCCAATACTGTACTGTGCAGAGAGGGTCAAGGACTTCCCAACAAGGGCAATGGGAGAAGAGATGGAGCCAAATAGTGGATGTGGTGATGGGAACTTCATGGTGGCTCTCTTACTGCCTCCAACACTTACTGATGATGGAATCTTGATTGTCAGAGAAGAGGGAGGTTGGGGGGTAGGGCTGGCAGCTCCAGGAAAGAGGAGAACATGTACCTGTGGGAGGATCCATGGACCACGGATGTCTGGGATGAAAACAAAGGACTTACAGGTAGAATGATATATAAAAAACAAAAACAGAAGGATCACATGTGACTCAAAGTTTTCAGAAGTGAGTTGGCCTCTCCATTCCTGAGTTCTTATTCTTAGCTGTTTACTTTTCTACCTTAAAAATTACCTCTAGTTTTTAGAGTACAGTTTGTCCCCACTTTGCCTTCACACATTCTACGTGTATAGACAGATACTATTTTTTAAGGAATATAACATAACCTCATCAATAGGCACTCAGATGTCCTCCCTACTTGAAATCGTTTGTTAACTGTCAAGGCCTGGCCAGGACACATTAACACCTATTTTTAAGTGGAGTACATGACTGTGCAGTATGTATAGCATGTTGTTTGTATATGATCATTGATATAAAAGATGCCAAAATCTAAGCAAGCAGTCAGATTTGATTTTTCCACTCAGAAGAAGCAAGGAATAATTTTTGGTTTGAATGATCCATGATCAACTTTGAGTTGGGTTTTATTTTTTTAATTTTTTATATTTTTAAAGATCTATTTATTTTTATTTAGGGAGAGTATGTGAGTGGACGGGGAGGGGCAGAGAAAGAGAGAGAGACAGAGAATCTTGAACAGACTTTACACTGAGCACAGAGTCCAAAGAGGGGCTCTATCTCACAACCCTGAGATTGTGACCTGAGCTGAAAAGTGAGAGTTGGACATTTAACCAACTGAGCCATCCAAGTGCCCTTTGTGTTGCATTTTATTGAAGAAATTGCTTTTGGAATTGCAAGGGGGATAATGAACTGGTCAGTAAAGTTCCCCATATTGCTTGGTATAATGACCAATAGAAGGCATTTAAAGTGACAGGGATAATAGAAAGCAGGAGAAAAAAATTGCACACACACACACACCCCTGCACAAAATGTTCTTTATACTGTTGCTATGCACAACAAACTCTAATAAACCCTTCCTATATACTATCTTGTTTATTCTTTATGACATAAATTACACAAAAAAATATTTCAAAAGATTCTAGAGAAGAATGTCTTCAGGAAGACAACTTCTATCACTTTTTTTACTTGTAGGAAATAGTTTCTATTACTAATGGAAACAAAGATGATGTTCAGTAACTAAGGTCAGCATTAACATCAAATGATGAAGAATAGTTCAATGACTTTTAGAACTCAACATGAAAGTTTGGCTTTCTAATCAATTGTTAAAATTTTAAGTACATTATTAAGTACATTATGATGTTAAATTAAGATATTTATCCACTTAGGGTTTTAGCTCGAGTAGCCTTACCAAAAACGACAGACATTGGGATGCCTGGGTGGCTTAGTGGTTGAGCATCTGCCTTCAGGTCAGGGCATGATCCTGGAGTCCTGGGATCTAGTCCCACATTGAGCCCCCTGCATGGAGCCTGCTTCTCCCTCTGCCTGTGTCTCTGCCTCTCTCTCTCTCTCTCTCTCTCTCTCTCTGTTCCTCTGTCTCTCTGTCTGTCTCTGTCTCTTATGAATAAATAAATAAAATCTTTAAAATAAATAAAATCTTAAAAAAATAGACATGTATTTCTCAGGGTTCTGGAATTTTTATCCAAGGTCAAGATGTCACCAGATTTGGTTCTCAGTGTGAGCACTCTTCCCCGCCACCTCCTGGTAGATGACCACCTTCTCCTTGTATCCTCACATGGTAGAGAGAGGAAGTACTGGTCTCTTCCTCTTCTTTTAAAGGTACTAATCCCATAATGGAGGCTACACTTTTGTGATTTCATCTAGCTTTCATTTCCTCCCAAAGCTCCTAACTCCTAATATCATCACCCTGAGGTTTAGAGCTTCAATACATGGATTTGGGAGGGGCACAAAAATTCAGTCCATAGTAGATGACATACTACTTCTCTATTTGGAGCTGACCTAAGTATGAATAAATGAAATGTGACTTTTTGGGTTTTTCATCTTCTTTGGGAACTCCCACATGAGTACCAATAGACCTCACTGTCTCCAAGGAAATGTTTTAATCTCTTGCAAATTTAAAGCATTTAATTGCGTTGAAAAGGTAAACATTATCCCCTCTTTAGCATATGTTTTATTTCTGGAAAAGTATCCAGAAAAAAATGTTTATTTCATTATGCTAATCCTATTTTCACTGATCTTTAAACTATTCAAATAGTGAAATGTACATGTTTGTAAAATTGAGACACTGAGGGGGGCACTTGACAGGATAAGCACTGGGTGATATGCTTTACGCTGGCAAATTGAACTCCAATAAAGAAAAATAATAAAAAAAATTTAGACAGTAAAACATATTGCCATAAGAACAACCTTTTTTCCATTTAAATTATTATTTCAAACTTTGTAGATTCTATCTTTGTGTAAATAATTTCATTTTCTCTCTTATTTCCAAGTGCCTTCTTTGGCTGAGTATAAAGAATCAAGTATACTTTTTCAAAGGACAATATATTATTCATGCTAAGGTTTGGATTATATTATTGAGAAGCCATTCAGAATTTTTGTTTAATTTTATGAATGTTGTATTTTTGTAATTGCAAATTTAGTGTTTTTGGTGCTTTGTTGTTCTCTTATGGGAGTTGGTGATATTTTAGTGTTAATGTGCCTTTCGAATATACTACATCTATCAAAAATGTGCTCAACGTTTTTTTTCACCTAAAAAAAAACTTGTTCTAAATTTTATTTTAGGGTTTTTAATTCATTTATTTAGCACCTCCCCAGATTTCTTCCACTCCTTTAATTAAAATAATAATAATAATAATAAATTGTTTTTTTTTCATTTGTGGTAAAAGCATTTAACACATCCCCTCCCAGCTTGGCCTTTGATGGTAAATGAGCTACACAACCAACCCCACAAGCTGTTTTGCCTCCCCTGCCATTTGTAATCCTTTCTTTCTCTTGTCTGGGTGAGTTCTGCTCACCAGGGTGTGGCTAGAGGTGGGGACAGATATTCTTTATGCTCTGAAGTTTGCCCAGTCTCTCTGCTCAGTCTCTCCCTCCCCTTTTTTGGTTACAGTTTAAGAGGACTTATTTATTAACCTATAGGCCTAATATTTTCTAGGAGTCTGTTTTATTCCAGCCACACAAAGAACATCTATCTAAGTGTAGTCACAAGACCTTGCAATGTCCAACTTCACTTATATCAGAAGTTAATGCTAAGGAAAAAAAGGAAAAAAAATCAGGTGATAGTAGTGGGAGACTTGATTTCCTTCTCTTGCCTCTTGGACTGCTGGCCCCAGTTTCCTGGGCTAGCAGGTTGGAGGGCTAAGGTTGAGGGCCAAGGCCTAAGGCTCTGACCTTAACCCTTTCCCTTTCCACTTGTCCTCCCCAGAAGGCTTACCTTTTCCTCTTGCATTCCCTGTACCCCTGCTCTGGTGATTCCCAAATCTGTGTTCAGACTGCTCTCCTGAGCTCCAGACCCTACCTTTCTCCTTTCTGATGGCCTTACATTCCTAACTTGACATTCACAGTTGAATGCCCATCCACCTTTCTTTCCAAACCAAAATTTCTCCTTCTATACTCTACTTCTGAAAGGGTCCTTCCCATTGACTTGGCATTTGGGGGTACTTGGCCAAGCCTTTTCCTTGCCTTTACTGAACTGGCATAGAGGTTAAAATGGTGAAGTAGGTGGTTACAACATAAATACATTTATTTTTAAAATTTATTGTTTTATGTTCTAGTATCTAGAGTATAGATGTAAAAAAGGAGCCAATTATGATATGTTCCTGCTCCAATCTTATCTTTATGAAGATGACGTGTGTGCCATGGCACTGTTTCCTAGGGGTGGCTATGGATTTCTACTGAGTGTAGCTTCATCCTGTCTCCCTAGCCTCCCCGTAACCAGGTGCATAAGTAAGCAGTTTGAAGACTTGACAGCCAATAAACAGATTTAATTTGACCCCTAGAGAAATTGAACCAAGACTCTGACACCTTTAGAATGGTGGTCAGAACCACCAAGCAATTACCACCCAGTCCTGGTTCCCTACACACATTTATTATGAATGTAATGGAGTGTGACGTGTGTTAACTACTCTACAAGGATACATATTTCTAGGTCTCAAAATTAGGCATACATACTTGACATAGAATGTAGATAGACCCTTTCCAAAAGAGTTGGATTCAACCAATATGAATGTCTTATGTATTGTATACTTGGGGTTGGAAAGGAAATATAAAGCATCATCCTGTCGTTAAGAAAGAAATTAGAGAAAAGAACATTCCCAGTGAAAAAAACAAGCATATATATATATTACTGTCTCCATGTTCCATGTTCTAGAATGGTACCAGACCTGGGCAGAGTGAGGGAAATGACCGCTTTATTAGAACCATTCCTATCTTGTTGGGTTTTCAACGACATGGGAATAGAAACTGAGTGAATCTGTTCTTGTTTGGCAGAGGGCGGTGAAGATTTGGGAAGCAGTAGCTCAGGTGAAATGCTATCTGGGGCAGACACAGATGAAAAGATTTTTCTAGATTTTTTAGAGAAAAATATGAGCTTTTGGGTGCCAGGCACAAGTTCATATCAGAAATCTGGAAGGCACAGCGACTGGGTAGCTCAGTCTGTTAAGCGTCTGCCTTTGGCTCAGGTCATGATCACGGAGTCCTGGGATTGAGCCCCACATAGGGTTCCCTGCTCCGTGGGGAGTCTGCTTCTCCCTCTCCCTGCCTCCCCACTTGTGCTGTCTCTCACTATCTCTTTCTCTTTCTCAAATGTATAAATAAAATCTTAAAAAAAAAGAAATCTGGAAGGTTAAGTGAATATTGCTTATAGACATGCTGAATCCAGCAGCCCAGGGGATTTTTGAATTTCACAGAGAATTTTACAGAGCTATCTTCACTGGACTATGGTGCTTTCAATTAGCAAGTAACAGTTGCTAGGTAATTAAAGGTGCCCATTTCAAAACCAGTTATAGAATCATAAAGAATTGGAAATTAAGTGCATTTAGGTTTTGAGGGATTCTGTATGAATTTAATGAGTAACTTACTATTTCACCAACACCAAATTCATATTTCTGACAAGTTGTAATTATTTTAACTGCCTGCTATGTAGTCACGACTTTACCAGGTACTGTGAAAATAATAATAATTAAAAAAAGACAGAAAAAAGTATACTTTGTAAGGCATTAATAATCTCAAAGAAACACTGTTCTTTAACAAAAGCAAACAGAGTAGAAATTGATCCATTTAAAAGGAATCACACACACAAAAATAAAATAAAAAAAATAAAAGGAATCACAGTGGGCATTGACTGGGGTGAGGTCGGGATGAGATGAATCTGAAACTGTGCTCTGTGGGAAATTTTCCCTGCGGTAGGAGGGGAGAGAGGGACTTTTTGGCTGTGAAAAACACTTTGAATGCAGGGAGAGAGGCAGAGACAAGCAGGTTTCTTTTTTTTTTTTTTTTTTTTAGCAGGTTTCTGATGGGACAGCAGTGTTGCTGGGAGTCAGCAGCAATGGTCCTAATCCTGCAGTTGGGAGGACAGGTCAGTTCTTTCCCTGATACATTCTGAGCTGTGCCAGCCTGGCCAGGATGCCTTCTGTGCCTTACCTTCCTCTCCTGCAGATAAGACTGGGAGGCAGAGAGAACCTCTCTCAGAAGTGGCTGCGAGGATTAGGTCGGTAACACATGCAGAGAACTTCAGATGACATCTGTCATGTCTTACCACAAGCACCGTCAGTAGTCAGAAGGGAATCAGGAGATGGTGTTGGAACAGCCAAGAGTGGCTAGTAATGACCCTGACTGGTGTGGGGTCCACAGATAATGGCAGTGGGTGAGAATGTGTAGGAATGAAAGTGAAGTGTTAAGAATGTTGTGGGCAATTATATTATGAACTATGATGAAATAGAAAAAAAGACAAGATAGACAGGTAAGCTCAAAGCATGGACATGAACATGAGATCCTGAGAAATAGCAATTGGATCATACCTTTGGAAATGGATTAAAAGGAGAAAATTTACATTATTAAGCAGAGTGAACATTTTTTCACTCATTCTTCTCTGCTAAGGCAAAGCATGTTTTATATATATTAAATGTGTATAATGTGTGTGTTCATATATACACACACATATATATATATATATATGTATGTATATGTATATAGTTTGGTATACTTACCATAACATGTGACCATCAGCTCCCTAAACACTTCATATTCACTGTTTCAATTGACCCCCAAAATACCCCTGTGAGGTACTGTGCAGAGTAAAATAGTGTCCTCTTTAATTCCTAGCCACCTGGTACCTGCAAATGTGACCTCATCTGAAAATAGTCTTTACAGATGCACTCAAGTGAAGATGGTGTCCTTCCTGATGAGGGTGGGTCTTTTTTTTTTTTTTTTTTTAAGATTTTGTTTATTTATTCATGAGAGACACACACAGAGAGAGGCAGAGACATAGGCAGATGGAGAAGCCGGCTCTCCTCAGGGAGCCTGATGTGGGACTTGATCCCAGGACTCAGGGATCATGCTGAAGGCAGATGCTGAACCAAGGAGCCACCCAGGTGTCCTAAGGGTGGGTCTTAACCAAAGACTGGAGTCCCTAGAGAAGGAGGGAGTTTGGACACAGAGCACACACAGGGAAGGTGGCCACGAGAACATGAAGACAGATCAGACTCCAGAGATTGCTTTCAGCCTTGAGAAGCTGGGAGATGAGACAAGTGTGGAGGGCTTTCCTCTCAGGGTCTCAGAGGAAGGTGGGCTATCCTGAGCCCTGGACTTCAGACTTCAGCGTCCAGGGCTGCAAGAGAGTAAAACCCTGTTTTCTGGGACGTTGTATGGTGGTGTTTGGGAACTAATACAGGTACATACAAATACTGCCCAATTTTATGGATTAGATACTAGGGTTTAAGGACGTTGAACAAAGTGCTCGGGAGGAGAGCTGCTCATCAGGGACAAAGTGAGTTCCGGACCCAGCTCCATGGGAGCCAAGATCCATGCTGCCCACCACTGCCTTCTGCTGCCTCTGGTGTCACACTGTACCAGCCCCCAGGGGGACTCTGGGCTCATCCTGCGTCCCGGTGATAAGCCCTTCCACACTCGAGGTCCTGTGTCTCTGACCTGTTGGACCAGGTGCTCTAACCTGACTATCAGCGGCGTGGGGAGGAGGCCATTCCTGGAGCAGCGTGAGAATCTAGGCGCTCAGGCTCAGAACCTGCAGTGAGCCACAGAAAGTTCAGGGTGACCAGATAGCCTTTCCCTGCATCCATCTGACCCCCATTCTTGTGGGTGGGACTCCTGACACCCTGTGGGTGTCCTTTGGGACACACATTGCCACTCAGCAATGGTTTCTGAGGCCATTGGCACTCTGCTCATGCTGCCAGGCTGCCCAGGGCGCACCATTGAGACCCCTGGCACCTTGTGCTGCCCGTCCCCAGGCCCCCAGAACACAGCTCCCCTCCTGCCACTCCCCCCACAACTCCCTTGACCTCTTCTGCAGCCCTAGGGTCCTCTATCCAGGCCTCAGGAGAAGGAGAGGACTGGATCATGTTGTGAGAAGACATCGGGTAAGCAACTCGCCCCACATCTGGAGTTTGGAACCTCTCTTTCAGAATTTTTTAAGTGTTTTGAGAAGAATCAATTTCTTCTTTATCTATGCGGAGACTGTGTTCCTTCTCCAGTGACTGGGAGGAAAGTTGACTCCTTATTAATTCTGCCTTCCTGCTCCCTTTCCACCTCAGGCCATCTGCTTTCCATTGATCCCAGGAGGTGCTCAGAGGAGACAAAGAATTGATAGAAATGCATCTGGACTCTGCCTGGTTCGTGCTCTGCAGTTCTAAGGATGGGAAACACTCTTACTGCTGCGTCCTTGGAGTCTTTGTTTAAGCTTTGTCCTCTGCCTAGACTGTTCTCCACCCTTTCTCTTTCAAATGAACCTCTCTTCTCCCCTGTAGAACTTCCTCTGACATCCTGAGGCAACACCAATCTCTTCCTCCTCTGTGCTGCCAGGCCTGATTCCTTGAGGTTATAGTCACTTGTTTACATGTTGGTATCTCCCACTGGAACAGGTATCTTGCAAGAAAAGGATCATTCCTTGTTCACCATCCATTCCATTTTTGGTAGACATTCATTGAACCCCTGCCATCTGCCTTGCACCGTTCTAGGCGCCGGAAAGATACAGCAAGGAAAAAGGAGGTTCTGGGCAGAAGAGATGGAGCAAAGGCATGATAAGAAAGCATGTTTTCTTTTCCCGTCTTAATAAACATCATGATATTTCTATCCCTGATCCTAGCACAGACACTGTGTGTTAGTCAAGGTTCTTGAGAGAAATAGGACCAATAGGACATACACACATGCACACACACGCACACACACACACACACACAGAGGGTTGGGGATATTTATTTTAAAGAATTGGCCCTCTTGCATGTGGTGGCTGGCGAGTCTGAAATCTGTAGGCTGAAAATGCAAATAGGAGTCATGGTTGCAGTCTCATGTCTGAAATCTGCAGGCTGGAGACTCATGCAGGGCTTCTGTGCTGCAGTCTTGAGTCAGAATTCCTTTTTCTCTTGGAAGCCTTGGACTTTGTTCTTAAGGTCTTCAAGTGATGGGGTGAGGCCCACCCATGTTGTGGAGAGCAATCTGCTTTCATCAGACTCAACGGAAGAATTAGTCATATCTTTAAAATACGTTCATAGAAACATACAGACTGGTGTTTGACCAAATAGCTGGGCACTGTAGCTTAGCTACATTAAGACATAAAATTAAGCAGTGCAGAGTTTCATGGGGCTAATAAAAGGTAGATCGATTATTTATGAAGGTCCAGGCACTGTTCTCAATGCTTCAGATGTCTTAGCTCCTTGACTCCTCATTTTGGCCCTGTGATCTCAGAATAGGCCTAAACCAGGCTTCGACTCATAAAGCAACTCATCACAGCCTGACAGCTAGTTATGGGAGACTCGGAGACTCAGACTGAAGCCCAGGTGGTGTCCTCCAAAGCTTCCTGGCAAATAAAAGCATATCTGGATTTAAGTAAGGAGTCTTTATTTGAAAAGGCTGTTGTGATAGGGGGAACACAGACCTTAGGATCTGCAGACATCTCAGAGTCAAGTAGAAAGAAGCTTTGCTTTTCTCGGGAGGATTGGCAGAGCCAACAGGAGCTTTGGAGAGATGGGCTGGGAGGTGGGGGAGCCCACAGCATGATTGGGTGAGTTACCAGGGCATTTTTTTCTCTGCGGATGGCTTATTTTTGGAGTGAGCTCTTAAAAGGAAGATCTTCATCCCTTTAGCTTGTGCTTCAACCTGAAGCTGGCCAAGTCCTGGGGCCTGTGGGCCAGAGCTTGGTCAAGCCAAGTCAGCACCAGCAGCTACCTGCCGGGCCGCTGTGAGTTCTCAGTCACAATGGTGCTCCTAAAATCTAAACTATCTGGGACGTCGGTACAGTGTTGGGAATTAATTAGCAGAAGAGCAAAATATTCTTCGTGATGATATTGTATGATAGTATATGTGAAAAGTCAGGACATTTTTCATATTGCTGAAACTAGTATTTATTTACTTCAGCCTCTTCCTCTTCAGTGAATGCCATTCTACTTCTCTTAGTGTTTACAAATAGCTTCTGATAGTGAGTGGCAATGTCAGCAGACCAATGTTGAACGCATTCATTCATTCATTCATTCAGAATTAAGGGCTCATGTTTTCACATGTGCCCAACAGTGGGCTAGGTATTGAGAATACCAAGAGAAATAAAGCTTGCTCTCTGGAATTTGGCAGAAGGAGAGACAGCTACAACAAACAAAAGCCAGCAGTATTTAACTTCTGTAGAAGAAGGTAGATGGGCAGTGGGGACAGTGAGTAAGAGCAGACTGGGAGGTGATGGTGACTACAAATGGTGTCTCTCAGCTCTTCTGAGTTAGGAAACTAAGCCAAAGCTAACACTGGTTAAAGGCCCAAGGTCCCTGAAGGATGTAATGTTCCAGAACTGCAGGTTCTGGGATGTGATTGGGATTGGGGGAGGTTGGCATCAGTCTCTGGAGACCTTGTGTGCTATGCCAGGAGCGTGGGGGTTGGAACATAGGAGAGAAGGGTGTTGGTTTTGCCCAAATGTTTTCACTTGCAGGTGAGCATTCTAGACGGTTATGAATCTTTGCTTTCTCAACGTGGATGTTCCCACCCCTGACCTACCCAGGAGAGAGAATTAAGGCTTTTCTGGTTTTCTAAAGGAGTGATAACATGACAGCAAGAACTCAAAGGCAGAAACTCGTTCCTTTCTTGCTCTCCGTTGTCTTACATGAATGTAAGAAAAAGTGTGGGAGGGAACGATTGGGTTTAACAAGTACTTTAAAAACTTGTAACCTACTAGTTTCCATATTTTAGGGAGGAGGAGGGCAGATGGTGGATTCTGGCACGTACAATAACATATTGTCTCATGGTTTTGTAGTCACACTCTGCTGTGTCGATTTCTTGCTCCAGATGATGTTACTTCTTAGACCTGCTCTCTTCAAATATAAATGTCGAACGAGAATTCATGGCAGAACATGAAATCTATATGTTCTAACTCTCTCCACTCAGGTTTAACTAAGTTGAAACGGAAAAAAACCCAAGCATTTTAGTTCATTGAAATAATACTACAACGAAGGTCTCTGATCAAATTTTAGACAGTGTTGCTGCGGGTATAAACCAAGAATTTTCTGATTCATTGTGCTCAGAACAGCCTCTGAGGAAAAAAAAAAGGACTCGTAATTTTCATAGGAAAGAGGCACAATCTGTCTGAGACCCAGACTGCTGCTTGGTCCACCAGTGCAGCCACACGACGATCTGCAGATTGTGTTTGCCTTTGACAATATGACTGCAGTACACTCCAACGGAAAGTGTTCTACAGGTAGAGTGTAGCTTTGCCACTTATAAAATCAAACAAGTCATTTGGTACGTGCAAGAATGGACAGAGCAGGAGATATATTATCAGAGTTTTTCTGAGGTTTTTCAATACACACACACACACACACACACACAATTTCTAGGAAATGGAAATTTATAAGGGCTGTTTTGTAAAGGAGCCTACTGGTACCAAGGTCAGACTCGCCCACTGGACCCCCTCCCCTCTGGCCTCCCCATAGACCACCACCCTTCCAGTTGCCCCATCATCATGCACCACGCAGGGTCATTCCGAGGAAGAAAAAAACCTAACGTTGTCCAAAGTGGAAAGGAAAAAAAGCTAAACCAAATGAAATCACTGCCCCTTCATTTTACTGATCCTTTATGACAAGAAACCCTCAGAAGAGCTTGTACCCATGGTCCCCCATCTGTTGTCTCCTGCTTGGTGGCTTCTGGACCTGTCCTCTCTCCTTGGTCCCCTGTCTACCCCGTCTTCTAGCCAAGGTACTTCTCAGCCTTCCAACTTTGAACACCATAGTATATCAAAATTTTAGAGCTCTTCCCTATCTACCCTCCATCCTTTAGGAAATCACATTCCATGCCATGTGGATGCCATGGATCCCAGTTTTTACTCCCAGCCAAGACCTTTCCCTGGATGTCAGGCTCCCCTGCAGCATCACATGCAGACCTGCCCACTGTGTACTCTGGGCTTTCTCTGAGGAGCCCTGGCTCTTCCTCCATCTTTCCCACTCAGTGAACTCCTCCCTGCTACTAGTTGTTCATGCCAAATATCTTGGAGGCTTTCTTGACTCCCCAGTCTCTCTCCCACTGCTCTGATCTAGGAGCCCATTCTGTTCACTCTGTCTCTAAAGGGCATTCATAATCTGACCACCTCCAACCACTTTTGTGACCACTGCCTTGTACGCCATCTTGCTTGTACCATGTCTTGCTTGGATTATTTCAGCAGCCTCTTATAGTACCACCCTGCGTCACTTCTCATGCCCCTCTCTGCTTACACATTTTCAGTGGCTTCTAGGCTCACCAAGAGTGGCATCTGAGTCCTTGCCAGGGGTAAGAAGATTCCACAATGTCTGTCCTCTGTCCTGCCCATTCAAGCCAATTTACTGATCTCATGTTCTCCTTTTTTCCCTCACACACACTCTTCTTCAGCTACTCTGGCCTTATTACCTCTCCTCAAATATGCCACAGCTTCTCCTGCCTCAGGGCCTTTGCACTTTTGGATCGAGATGCCACAGGGATATTCATTCACCAACTTGAGCTCTCTGCTGGAATGTCACCTGATCAGAGAGGCTTTCTCTGACTCTTAGGTGAGCCAGCTTCTCCTCAGCCCTATCCCCTCTCTATGCACCTTGCTTTCTTATTTTCATTGCACTCTCACCATGCAGCTGGTTCCTTGCTCCTGTGGGCATATGCCGCAAGATCTCCCAGGAGAATGCAGGTCTACAAGACCAAGAACTTTCTTTGTTTCATTCACTGCTCTTCCCTCAGCTTCTACAACAATGGCTTGCAGGACCTAGGTAATGTAACGTAGGTAATGTTTGCTTACTGAATACGTGAGTGAGTGGAAGCAAGTGAGTGGATGTCTTCCTAAACACCTTTGGAATGTACCGCTCTTGTCAGTCCTCACTTGCCATAGCCTGCTTGTGGCCACCTTCACCTGCAGTCTGGGTTAGCTCCCATGTCCCTGAAGTGATCACCTACCTTTTGTTTTGTCCTCCCCCAGCTCATTCTCTACATGCTAAACATTACAATCTATCCAAAGCACAAATAGAAACTTTTTCTCCTTTACTCAGAACTCCTACTCATAATGATACTAGTTTCCAAACTCCTTTTCCAGTTACTCACCATGTTGATCAGTCCAGAGTGATTCTTTGACACCCCCCACACAGCCTGTCTCCCCCTCCTGTGCCCCCAGCATCTTGTACCATCTTGTCCCTAGAACCTCATCCACATAGTCCTGCACCCCCAGCCCTTTTTGCCTGGATGGTCCCCTTCACTGTTACATCTCCATCTAGCTCAATGCTGCCTGGGACACCTGTACAGAGAATCCAGTCCTGTATCCCCAGGTTGGCTCCCAGAGTGCCATGAGATGTCCCTGTTACCATATGTGTCACCATATGGATAATGGCATGGCCTGTTTGCTTCTCTGCATCTGGAACTAACAGAGGGCTCCATGGGAGCAGGGCTTGCTCTCATTTCTTGCCACTGGATCCTAGCACCTAACACAGTGTAGGTGCTCAGACATTGCCTATTATGTTTTGCATGTTTATCTTGCAGATTAACATAAAATAACTCCACGCAGCTATAAGTTGTTTCCACAATGCAAAGAGGTCGACAGCTCTTCACTTAATTATTACCTTGCCCTATGTCTAGTATTTATCCAAGTATCCAAGTATCCATGGTTAATGTATGGTGTCTGGGTTAATCTCTCCAATGCTCTGGAATGCAGGCTTTGCATAAACTTGCTCTTTTTTTTCTTTTTTTAAGATTTTGTTTATTTATTCACGAGAGACACAGAGAGAGGCAGAGACATAGGCAGAGGGAGAAGCAGGCTCCATGCAGGGAGCCCGATGCAGGACTTGATCCTGGGACTCCAGGATCACGCTGTGGGCCGAAGGCAGGCGCCAAACCACTGAGCCACCCAGGGATCCCAACTTGCTCTTTTTTTGCTGGTTTCTTCATGCAAGTAGAGAGAGCATAATTACTACTGTGAGTACAGTCAAAAAAATTTTTTTTATGCCTAGAAGTGCTTCTTAATCCAACTCTTAGGTTTCTAGTTATTACATACATATTTGGAATTGGACTTACTATGAGGACATGGGAGGGGAAGGCATAGTTTTGGGAAACCCTAAATCCTTTCATTATGTACACCTCCCACCATTGTGGACTGGATTTCACACTGTGCAGCGGGTTTGCCCAGCACATGGTAACCTGATTGATTGCTTGGGAGAAATTCATGTCTTCATTAAGGTCCTAGATTATGTATGAATGATGGTATTGTTGTTTATATTATACATTTGTCAGTGATTTTTTTTAATTTCATTTGTTTTGAACTTCTGTTTTTTTTTTAATTAAAGATTTTATTTATTTATTAATGAGAGACATACAGAGAGAGGCAGAGACACAGGCAGAGGGAGAAGTAGGCTCGATGCAGGGAGCCCGATGTGGGTCTCCATCCCAGGACTTGGGGGTCATGCCCTAAGCCAAAGGCAGGCGCTAAACCACTGAGCCACCCAGGGATCCCTTGTCAGTGATTTCTTATACATTCCATAATAACAGTGATTTTTTTAAAATCTCCATGGTCTTATAGGAAGACTATTTGTCAATGTGAGTTTTGAGTCAGAAATGTTCAGTGTCCTTTTCATGTCCTTGGTCTCATCCATAGGGTCATTTCCAAATTTGACTTTCCAAAGTCCAAGCACTACCCTGATTTTTCCTCTTGTACTTTTAGTCAGAAATCACACAGGCATCTGGAACTATGCCTGAAGCTGCTCTGTTTTTCTATACCCCTACTCACCTTTCTTCACAGGAATGTCCTTTCCCACTACATGCTCATTTGTCAATATATGGCGATTTCTTTTCCCTCAGAAACTCTAGTTTGAAACTTAAGAGTTACTTTTGGTATTTTCTGTCTAAACTGAACATGGGCCTTTATCTTCTATATCACAGATCCCACTGGTGAGTCTTGGGAACAGGTCTGACTTCCACCCTGAATTATGCTCATTTTTGTTGCTGGGAAGGCTGTTTGATCCTTCTACATGGCTTGCCTCTTGTCTGTTGCATCCTCTTCTTCTTTTTCTTCTTCTGCTTCTTCTTAAGATTTATTCATTTGAGAGAGAATGAGAGAAAGAGATGAGTGGGAGGGGCAGGGGGAGAGAGAAAAATTCAAGCAAACTCTGCGCTGAGTTCAGAGCCAGTTGTGAGACATCATCTCATGACCCTGAGATCACGATCTGAGACAAAACCAAGAGTCGTCTCCTCTTCTGATGTTGTCCCAGCCCTCAGGCATTCCCTCCAGAACTCCCCAAATGTAGTTTCCAGGGCATATTTGTGTTATGTTCTAGGGAGGTGAATAGGGAGCAGAAGCAACTGCAGCCCCTGGCTGATACACCTTACTGCCCAGAATGAGGAGCCACCCCCTTGGTCTGGTTTGCTTGCTCCTCCTCAGCTCTCTCCTCTTGTCAGGGATGAGCTTCCTGGTGTGGCTCGGCTGGCACATGGAATGCTGCTCCAGAGGGATAAGAGATACACACATGTTTTGTTTTCTCATAAGACAGTCTCTAAAGCCATCCAGCTGCTTCCTCTCTCTCTCTCTTAGGTTCTGAATGGAATAGTAGGAATGTGATTATGCATTTGTCTTCAGAGACTCTTTCTTCCTGTAACGTAGTTGCCATTCATAGCCCTCCATACTTTTATCCCAGTATTACTTCCTGTGTCTCTGTTCTGTGCACCAGAGACTTACCACCTTAAGGAGCAGCATCACCCTCACCTGGGAGCTTCTTATAAATGTAGAGAGTGGGCTCCATCTGGGACCTGCTGAGTTGGAAATCGGGAATGTAGCAGGGATCTGTGTTTCAACAAGCCCTCCAGATGATTTGGAAGCTTCAGTTCGATTTTAGAGGTTCTCAAATAACCGTGTTTTATCATACTTACTCTTGGGATCTACTGAAATTCTCTGTCCAGGGGACAGAGATGCTGAATGTTGCATAATGTATGGGACAATGACAGACAAAAATAGCTGTCCTGTCTTGAATGGTCCAGTCATCCTTACGGGCAACATGACAAATCTGGTCTCGCAGAGTTGTTGCCTTGCTTTGCATGTAGGGGCTAATTTCCTGCCCTTGTGTGTTTCCTTATTCTGTTTCTTCCACTGATTTCTATCTCAAAGTGTCTGTGTTCCCTTCATTTGTCAAGGCCTGACTAAATAATACCTCCTTCAGGAATCTTTCCTGACTTTCTTAGCTGAAAGAATAAAACTTCTCCGTGCACCCACAGGCATTTTATCCCTGGATCTAGAATTTGCTTATTGGTATCTGCCTTCTAATAGGTTCTTGATAGAAATGTCTTCTCCTCCCTACTCTGCACAGCTCAGGACAGGACTGTGGCTTCTCTTTGATGTCAGCAGAGCTGCTGGTTTATGAGAGGCTCATAGCAGGAACCACTTTTTCCTTCTGTCCTCCTGGCGCTATCGTGGTTCCGAGGGCCGGAAACATAGAGCACTACTGATAGACTTTGTAATGTGCAGAAATATGGAAAAAAAAACAAACAAACAAAGGAACTACTCGCCCGTTACAGTCCATGACCACACACTCACAGGAAGCTCTACACACAAGAATCTGTGTCTGATAAATGAGCTGCTTCCTGCAGAATTGGTGTATGATATAAGAAGCTGTAATTCCAGCTCACTCCAGCTGTGTGATTCTAGAAGCCATTTTTTAATACCCTGGGGCAACATAGAATTGACAGTTGCCTCCATTTCCTTCCCAATTGAAAATGATTCTGTAACAAAACAAGATTACTTTCTTGTTCTAATAAAATGAAGATCACAAACAGTTTCCTGTCCAATTTGAATTCTAGGAAGATAAGGCTTGAGATAAAACCTGACAACACAGAGCCTCAGTGTTCTTCGTCTGAATTCCCTTTCCATGGGACACATGTTAGGGAGTAGCATGCTCATGTCTGGAACTCCAGAGGAAGTCAGCTTGGACTGTGTTCTTGAGAAACAGGTGTATGAACTGGAAGGGCTGCTGGGCATGACTTGCAGGGTACCCTGCTCTTTGTCTGCCTGTGGGATTACCTCAGGTAGGAAAGGTGTTGTATTTGGCCATTTGGACTGCCATAAAATAGCACCCCAGCCTAGGTGGCTTGGACACCAGAAATTAATGTTCTCACTGTTCTCAGGGCCAGAAGGCTCCCATCAAGGTATGGCAAGGAACTCTCTTGCTGGTTTGTCGGGGTCTGACTTCTCATGGCTTCACATGGCTTTTCCTCAGTAGGAGCAGACAAAGTGAATTCTCTGGAGACTCTTCTTATAAGAACATCAGTCCTGTTGGATCAGGACACCCTTAGTATGGCCTCACTTAACCTTAATTACAGCCTTAGAGGCCTCATCTCCAAGTATAGGCACTGGGATGTTCAGGTTTCAACATGGACACGATTCAGTATGTAACAGGTGTGTCTTGGTTGATTTTTTGATTTCAAGAAGACTGTGTTAGTTTGAGCCATTGAAAAGCAGACACCAAGATGGGATTAGATGTGCAGGAGATTTGGGGGAGAATGCTAGCAAAGGGGAGCAAAGGGAAGAGACTTCAGAACTCAATGCAGGTGTGACCCTGGTTGTGTTAGTTTGCTAGGGTTGCCGTCACAAAGCACCACAGGCTTGGTGGCCTAAACAACACACATTTACTTTCTCACAGTTGTGGCAGCTAGGAGACCAGGATCAAGGTGTTAGCAGGTTGGGTTGGGTTTCTTCTGATGCCTCTCTCCTTGGCCTGCAGATGGCCACCTCACTGTGTCTTCACATGGTCATCCCTTGGTCCAATGTGTGCCTGTGACCTAATCTCCTCTTCTCTTAAAGACACCAGTAAGATTGGATCAGAGCCCCCCGTAAGGACCCCATTTAATCTTAATTAGATCTTTCAAGACCCTTTATTCAAATACAGTGATAATCTGTGGTGCTGGGGGGTCAGGACTTCAACATATGAACTTTGGGAGACACCATACAGCCCATAATATCAGTGAATAGAGAAGGAAGCAGAGGAGTGGGGAGGAGAAGTTTCAGTAGGCAGCACAGTTCTGAGAAGTTCTCTACTAGGCTGACAAGCAGTTCTCCAGAGTTGTCTCTTTCTCTGGAGATCCCACATCTCTCAGGAATGGACCTGTCATTAGTGCCCTTACTGTGCCATCATTTTTATTGGGTACAGCTTGTCAAAAGCAAGGCCATGGCAGGATTTGGGTACAGCATGTGGGGCCACCAGCCTGTCCTGCTTTTTGCTACAGGAGTTCTGAGTAGGCATTTTCATGGACACTGGATAGCCTTTTTGTCACATGGTCAAGAAAACAGAGATTTTACAGATAAGAGCCTGTAAAACTGGTATTGAGAATAGACATTCAGGTCGGACTATACAGATAGAAACTATAATCAATATATAATGCGAAGTGAAGTGAGATAGTATACACTGTCCCAAATATATGTCCCAACATGTAGACAGGGTCTGAATCAGAAGGTCTTAGATTCTGAATCTTATAATTTAGATTCAGAAAGAAAGGATGGCAGCCATCATCAAAACTAGTGGGAGGTCTAAATCAAACAGAGACCAAGGTGAAGATACTATGAGATCTCCACATCAGAATAATTCCCTTTTTTTTTCACTTATGTAAAATTCTAACTTCCTGAAATAATATAAAGTCAATCTAGAAGTTATTAAGAAAACAATGGACAATTTGCCTTGGATGATTTGGATATTCATATGTCTGGCAACAGTGGTGTTAAAAGGTACAGTCATAACTGGGGCCAGGAATTGCTTCCAAGACTGGAGTTGATCTGCTCAGAAGGAAATGGAGCCATATGTAGTGGGTGGTAGAATGGATGGGGCATCCAAGGCCACATGCTGTCCTGTCAAAGTGGCTCCTTCCCCCATCTGCCCATCCCACCCCAGTTTTCATGTTCTTCCTTATGGATCTCATGGCTGGCCACTGCTCTAGGTTGACCCTGTGACAGTCCAATACTCAGCCATTTTTGACCAAGAATAGTCACCAAGTTTATATGGTCCAATTTTGGTTGAGTTGTTTATTCTCAAATTTTATTGTATTTTTCTAATATTGTATTTAAATATAGTTGGCATACATTATTATATTAGTTTCATGCATACATCATGGTGATTCAGCATCTCTATATGTTATGCTATGCTCACCACCGTGTGACTTCCATTTGTTACCATACATCACTATTACAGTATCATTGACTATATTCCCTATGCTGTGCATTTTATTCCCTTCATTTATTAATTCCATAACTGGAAGCCCATATCTCCTACCCCACTTTACCCATTTTGTTAATCCCTCCATTGGGCTCTTCCCTCTGGCAACCATCAGTTTGTTCTCTGTATTTATAGGTTGATTCTGCTTTTTTGTCTGTTTTTTCTTTTTTTACTTTTTAAGGACTTTATTTATTTATTCATGAGAGACACACAGAGAGAGGCAGAGACGTAGGCAAAGGGAGAAGCAGGCTCCATATGGGGAGCCCGATGTGGGACTCGATCCCTGGGATCATGTCCTGAGCCAAAGGCAGACACACAAGCACTAAGCCACCTAGGTGTCCCTTTGTCTGTTTTTTTTTTTCATTTTTTTTTATTACACATATGAGCAAAATATATGGTCTTTATCTTTCTCAGTCCAACCTACTTCACTTAGCATAATACCCTCTAGGTCCATCCATGTTGTCGCAAATGGCAAGATCTCATCCTTTATTATGGCTGAGTAATCTTCCATTATATACATATCTATCACATCTTTATCTGTTCATCTGTTAATGGACATGAGTTGCTTCCACATCTTGGTTATTGTAGGTAACACTGCAATAAACACAGGGGTGCATATATCTTTTCAAATTAGTATTTTCATTTCTTTGAATATCCAGTAGTGGAATTACTGGATTATATGATATTTCTATCTTTAATTTTTTGAGGAACCTCCATCCTGCTGTCCACAGTGGCTGCACCAGTTTGCATCCCACCAACAGTGCATGAGGATTCCTTTTTCTTCACATCCTCTCCAACAGTTGTTGTTTCTTGTGTTGTTGATTTTAGCCATTCTGACAGATTTAAGGTGATAAGTCATTGTGATTTTGATTTGCATTTCCCTGATGGTTAGTGAGATTGAGCATCTTTGCATGTGTCTTTTGGCTATCTGTATGTCTTCTTTGGAGAAATGTCTTTTCAGATCCTCTGCCCATTTTATAATTGGATTGGTTAATTAATCAATCAATTAATTATTTTTGGTGGTGAGTTGTGTAAGTTCTTTATGTATTTTGGATATTAAACTTTTATTGTCTATATCATTTGCAAATATCTTCTCCCAATCTTGGAGTTGCCTTGTAATTTTGTTGATAGTTTCTTCACTGTGCAAAAGCTTTTTATTTTGGGGTAGTGCCAGTCGTTTATTTTTTACTTTTATTTCCTTTGTCCGAGGAGACATATCTAAGAGAATGTTTCTTTGGCCAGTGTCAAAGAAATTACTGTTTCTGTTTACTTCTAAGAGTTTTATGGTTTCAGGTCTCATCTTTAGAACTTTAATCCATTTGAGTTTATTTCTGTTGTGACATGAAAGTGGGCCAGTTTCATTCTTTTCCATGTGGCTGCCCAGTTTTCCCAACGTTGTTTGTTGAAGAAGAAATGATCTTTTCCCCCATTGTATATTCTTGCCCTTTTTGTCATAAATTGACCATGTAGGCATGGGCTTTTTTCTGGGTTTTCTGTTCTGTTCCATTGATCTGTGTCTCTGTTTTCATGCCAGTACCATACTGTTTTGATTGCTGCAACTTGGAACTATATCTTGAAACCTAAGACTGTGGTACCTCCAGCTTTGTTCTTTCTCAGTTCCTTTGGCCATTTAGGGTCTTCTGTGGTTCCATATGAATTTTAGGATTATTTTTCCTAGTTCTGTGAAAATTGCTGTTGGGGCTTGGATAGGAATTGCATTAAATTTGCAGATTGCTTTGGGTGGTATGGGCATTTTAGCAATTTAACAATATTTGTTCTTCTAGTCCATGAGCATGGAACGTCTTTCCATTCTTTTGTGTCATTTTCCATTTCTTCATAAATATTTTATATTTTTTCAGACTACAGGTCCTTTACTTCCTTGGTTAAGTTTATTCCTAGGTATTTTATTCTTTTTTTGGTGCAATTGTAAATGGAATTGTAAAAGGAGATATATCACTTTGGACTTTACCCCGTAATACAGATTCAATTTATAATGACCGATTCTACACTATGGCAGAACCCTAAGTAGTTAAGTAAGGAGTTACCTTGAGTGTAGATATATATACACAGCAAAGAGGAAGTAGAACATAAACCCACCTCCTCTGTGGATTAGTAGACTATCTGCAGTGTCCTATTCCTAGGAGTTTGGTAACAGTTATGGCAAAAGTAGTTATGGGCCTGGCTGCAGCGCCAGGTGTTTGGTGCCCTGAATAATTATAATCACACAGATTCTTCTGCGTGTTCCATGCTAACGTTTTCTTTACATTGAACCACACTAGATTGGCCCCTTCCCCCATAGCTGATCTCCCAAATGCAGAAACCAGCAGTCCTTAGGTTCAGAATTCCTGTAGCCTCTGGGATTTTGCTTTTCATCTATTTGAAAAACCAATTATGTGTGGGTGCACGTATTTCCTTAACTTGTAGCTTGGGGTGAGTTGAAAATACATTGAATGTGGAAAGAGAATCTAAAAAGAATGTTATGGATTCACATAGTGGGAGTAATCCACTGATAGAAAAATGAATAGGGGAAATGTAAATTTCAAAATATCAGTGACTTACTTTGGGAGATGTGGTTTGTTGTGGTGTTAGTGCTCTTTCTTCCCCAGTTAATTAAATCAAAGATTGCATTAATAGAAGTACAGCTTCTAAACCAAGAAAGGCAGAAGTCCGGAGGTAATATAAATTAATTTGGGGACCTTGGTACATTTAAATGTAGAGACTCTCATCAGGATCCTGAGAACAGTGAGAAGCCAAAAACCGTTTTATGGAGGAAGAGACAAAGGACCAAGGGTGTTTGGCTCAGAGAAGAGAAAACTCAAATGGGGAAGAACAGCTCTGAGCATGTTGTGTAGAACTTATTCCTGTAGATTGTTAATTTTTTTTCTTGGGACTTAAACTTGTTCTTGATGAGATCTAGTGGGTTAGAGAAAGCCAGGGCTTTGAAGTTGTGGGAAAACAGAAGGTAACTTTGTGTAAGGAAGCCATTTCATGTATTCAGAACAGTTGGCCTTGGGAAGTGGTGAAGAAGTTAGGCAGGTTAATAATGAAACTTTCAGTGCCCGGTTTACTCATCTAAAATAATAGTGTCCACTCCATAAATATATGAATATGAATTTGCAGTGTTGCCAGTATATGTTACGATTCCCACTATTATTATTTTCTTATTATTTTGTACAGACTTGGATTGCTTGATTTTTATAATTTCTCTCCATGTTATCATAGTTCTTGATACCAAAATAATTGCATGCTCAAAACACAACTGTAGGCTGCCATAGAATTGCTCTAGAATTCTTGAAAATCTCAGGATCAGATTTCTCATGAGATTTAACCTCTAGTATAAATTATTTTCAATGCAGAAGGAGAAATTGATGTAGGCAGAGAACAGCCTCCTAACAAATTCTTCTCCTGTTTCCCAAATGTTCTGCACGGATTGGCACTTGAAGGGCCTGGGGGCAGGGGATATAAAATTGTATAACTTTATTACAGCACTTCATGAAAATATATTTTAGCAAAGATGGTAAGATTTGGAATCAGCGGCATGTGAGTTGGTAGTTTGATTTTTAAAATTTTATGTTATACCACAATTTTTTCACAAAGTACTTTTAAAATATATTGTGGATAATTGTAAATTTAGGTATCTTAATGTATATAAATATACATATATACATATATAAGTGTCACAATCAGACACTTAAAAAAAGTCACAGTAGCTAATTCAATTGATAATTTCAAAGAGCTAAAAATTTTATCACGAGATAGTATTATAGTGGTCAAAATGACTTGTTTTACTTGAATGACCCATGAAGATCTCTCCATGAGCAGCAGACATTACAAGTATCCTTGTAATGATCATATTTGGTAGGAATTGACTACACTTTCATTGTCAAAACTTATCTAACTTAAATCCAGACAGATAACCTATTTTTTTGCCCATTTTGTTTATTAACTATTTCTTACAGTGAATGAATGTACAAGTATAGGGAGCCATTTGTTAAAATTTAAATTCAATTTGCCGGCATATAGTACATCATTATTTTCCGATGTAGTTTTCAATAATTTGTCAGTTTCATACAACACCCAGGGCTCATCCCATCATGTGCCCTCTTTAATGCCCATCACCCAGTTACCCGCCCCCCCACCTCCCCTTCTGGGACCCTCAGAGAGTTTTTCAGATGCAAAAGATAAAGCCATAATAGCAGCAAAGGAGCCAAAGCAGAACAGCTCATCCAATACCAAACTGGACTTTGAAACCACCGCAGCCAACATACTTCTAGTTACTTCATTTCTAGTGGAAAAGAACCAATTAACTGAGGAGCAGAGAGAATAGTATAATAAAGAAACACTCTTCAAATTGAGATTCTGTGTTTAACACCCTGCAGTGGGATCTGAGGATGGCCCCTGTGTTCTGGGAGAATGTAGTGAATTATGTACCCCCTTCCGTCGTTTACCTGCTCTGTATATGAACCAGCTCTCAGCTTACCACCCACTTCTCTCTGCACGAATTGTTTACAACACTCACTTTTCAGCCTAGTAAGTCCAGTGCATTCAATAAGATACACTCAAATCCTTTTATTTTTTATTTTTAAAAGATTTTATTTATTTATTCATGAGAGACGCAGAGAGAAGGTAGAGACATAGGCAGAGGGAGAAGCAGGCTCCCTGTGGGGATCCTGATGTGAGACTCCATGCCAGGACCCTGGGATCACGCCCTGAGCCAAAGGCAGATGCTCAACCACTGAGCCACCCAGGCATCCCCCACTCAAATCCTTTTAATGTAAAGGTAAACCTTGGCGCCACCTAAAGTGGAGACAAAGCAAAACAAAAGGAAAATACCCTTGGGGAGCCTCTGTGAGTACTTTGGGCTCCTGGGAAGACTTGGGAGATGGAGAGTGTCAGTTACCTCGCCCTCACTTCTTTTCTCTTCTTTCTGCTCTATTGCACAATGATTAAAATAAAAGCCCTGCTATTTCATTTTACAATGGAGTTATAAAAGAACATGAACACCAGAAAGTGAAGATTATGGGGGTCACCCTAGAGTCTGCCCACCGCCCATTCTGCTGTGCCTTTTTCATGATTAGGACCTGGTAATAAATCCTTATGTTCAGATTTCTCTCTCCATTTCTGGAATGTGCACGCACACACCCTTAGGCACACTGACCACTGTTGATCATTTGGATTCCATATCCTTAGGGAGATGAATTAATTCAGAATTATTTTTGTTGATCTCAACTTTCTATTTAACATAAAGTTTTAAAAATTTGTTGTGTAATAAATGGTCTTAACCATGAAATACTTGTCAAGGACTTTGCAGAAGTAAGTGAATGAGATAAGATTCAGAGCACTTAAACTCTTTTTATAAAATGTTTACAGTGTCAACCTTGAAGGAAAGTTCTTCTGCCTATATATACCACCCCCAAAGTGCAAAATCATGCTCTTCACTGCATAATTTTTTTCTTATTTTAGTAGTGTATGTAATTTGAAAAATTAAAATTAGACAACTTAGCTCATCACAAAGGATTTACAAATATGCTTTTTTATTCATGCTTTGAGTTATATTCTTATTTCACAAATATAGTTTAGGTAAATAATTCTTTCAGTGTGGGTTCTCAATCACCTTTTTACTTTTTTACATCTTTATTACAAAACCAGAGGAAAAAGGTCTATTGAAAGTCACAAGAAGAAGATTCTGTTTGTATAACCTAGATTAAACAAAAGCTCCTTTGGGAGAAAAAAAGAAAACTCAAAAAAAAATATTTTAAAGGTTAAGCAAGTTAGACGAGACTAGAATATTACACATGTATGCCAAGTATCACCATAACATGAACAATACTGAGCCAATTAGTAAATCTCTATAATGGAAGATAGTCACCTTTTGTTGTACTGATCTACATATGTTGTTGTACTGATTTTCTACATATGTTCTATAAACTTTGTTCTACATAATTGCACTGATTTCTTAATTAAACTGCTTGAACTGATTGCTCTGATAATCAGGAGTGATTGTAATCAGTGAAATTAAGATAATCACATTAGCACAAAATACTGGATTTTTTGCACATGCACACTCACACTCACTCTATTTCCAGAGTGTTCCTTCATTTCTGCCTATGGCCACCTGTGTTTGCTGATGGGATGTCTGATTCTTCAACTTCCCTGCACTGTCATCAGGTGGTTCTCTGCCTGGCTCAACTGCTGTAACATTTTATATCCCTTCTATCTCTGTATCTCATTGCTTCCCTGATGTTGTCTGAGTCATTTATTTCTGTAGGGATGTCACTTGTTTGTCCTCTTTCAACTGCTTCTCTCATCCCTTAATCTTCTGGCTAGCTGCCTATCTTCACTGTCAGCCGTACCTTGGACTATGGCTCCCAGTGCATTAACGACTTCAAAGGAGCTAAGTCTTTTTGATCCAATGAAAATAAAAATCTATCTTTTTCTTAGTTTGAGGCTTCAGTGTTTTTTATTATTATACATAGCAGAATCTTACAGAAATGTTTATTATAAATCCTTTTTTTTCATAACCTTAAGTATGTGATAGTCATCTAATTTTTTTTTTTTTGATGATTAGAAAATACAAGATTCTAGCCTAGTACACAAATGAAACTTGTCAAAGCTTCAGCAGCTAACGTCTGAATGCAGCCGATAAACTTGGACGCCGTGATGAGCATTATGTGGGCCAGGCTGAAAGTATGAACATTGTTTGAATAATTATTATAAAATGGTGTTAGTTACAACTGACCATATGATAAAGAACTTACAATCTGACAAAAATGAGATAGGATTATCTAACAGATGGGCTAGATAATGTGTTAATTTGGAATCAATAAATCAATCTGTAGCATTATTTTTTGGATAACTTGAGGTAGGGAAGGGGGGACAGGTTTTATCAGACTTTCTCACAGGTCTTTTTCAAAGTGTGCATTTCCTCCAGCTGTGGGTTTTTGTGTGTGTTGTTATGCAAGGCATGGCACCAGTGGTACTAGTCCTCTGTAGTAGGAAAAGCAGGAGGCCACAGGGCTTTCCTTTCATGCCGTGGGCTCAATCAAGTGCCTGCCAGTTTTATAAGCTTAATGTAAAAACATACATTTGAATACAGTTAGGTGTGCAACTGATTTCCAGAAGGCCAAAGTCTTCCTAAGATAGATGAAGTACTTATGGTACGTAAGTTCCTATCTTAAAGTTGGCCGTGACCAGCCCTATGTTGGTGAACACAACAACATCACAGTGACCAGAGGTGAACTCACTGTACTTTTGTGTTAATAACAAATTAATGTTTGTAATATATAGCATTTATGAAAAGATTGAAAATATCTCTTAGAATTCTGTTGTTATTATTGTTGTTATTAAAGGAAATGCTATATAAGAAATAACCTAGCCCCCAAAGACACATTCTTAGAAAGGTGTGACAGTGGCAGGCGGCAGGGGAGGGGGAGCATGGGAGGAGTTTCTGTTCTAGTATCTGCTCTTCACATTGCTAAGGATCAAAGCCCTGGTCACTGCTCATCTCTAACATAAATAAACATTTTTCCTTTTTCTTTTTTTTAAAGATTTTATTTATTTATTCGTAGGAGACATAGAGAGAGAGGCAGAGACATAGGCAGGGGGAGAAGCAGGCTCCCTGCAAGGAGCCTGGTGGAGGACTTGATCCCAGGACCCCAGGATCACCACCTGAGATGAGGGCAGGTACTCAACTACTGAGCCACCCAGGTGCCCCTATAATTAAACATTTTTCTCTGTCCTCAGTCCCCATTCTTTTGTTTGTAAAATTATGATCCTTACTGTAATTGCAGGTTTTTACTAGTTTTAACGTGCCAAGGCATTTACAAATTACTATTTACATAAGCTTTTCAATGTGTTTTTTTTTTATGTGTCCAAATCAGAGTCAAGCTCTAATGTTGACAACGTCTAACTTGCAAAGTGTTGGCATAATTTTGTTTCCCACATGTTTTCAGGTAACTGATGAGCAGTGTAGGTTTTTGTCACATAAATGACTGTGTGGCATGGGGAAGTGTTTGACTCTACTTCATTTATTCCTTTCAGAAAGGGTCCATTTTGGATGTGGTCTGCCAAATTTTTGCCTCTTGGGGTATGGTGTGAATAACAGAAGGAAAACCAGATAACAAGCATGATCTGGTTGGGTAGTGCAGAAAAGTACTGGGAGACAGAGAGAAAGAGAGGAAGAGGGAGAGAGAGAGAGGGAGAGAGAGAGGAAGAGAGATCATTTGGATTTTGCGGTTTGTTTTTTATAAGCATCATTTTTCATCTTGAGTCCTGAGTGATGGAGGATGTCTTTTTTGGTAATCCCTGTCATTTACATCATCATCATCATCCCAATTTCCTAGATAAACCGAAGTTTTGTTGTTATTTTGGGAAGGTTTGGATTGAAGACAGGTGACTTTTGTGGTCTACCCTAATAGTTGGTTTTATTTATTTTTTTTAAATTATTTATTTATTTATTTATTTATGATAGTCACACAGAGAGAGAGAGAGAGAGAGAGAGAGAGAGAGAGGCAGAGACACAGGCAGAGGGAGAAGCAGGCTCCATGCACCAGGAGCCCGACGTGGGATTCGATCCCGGGTCTCCAAGATCGCGCCCCGGGCCAAAGGCAGGCGCCAAACCGCTGCGCCACCCAGGGATCCCAATAGTTGGTTTTATATTTGATAAATATCAACTGGCTGGAAAGACCCAAGCCTAGCACCCCTGTCACATATGTGAACTTTCAGGAAAGCATGGCACAAGACCTCAGTTTAGAGGCTGACCAGGTGACACCTCAGTAAGTGCTACTCTCAGGACAGAAACAGATTTATTTTTAGTGTCCCTCAGCTGATTGAAAGGCACCGCTTCCCACGACAATATTTTGAAATATCCCTGAAGCTTAACTCATTTTATCCTTGATTCTGACTTTTTGGGTCTTCTCTTCACATTTAATAATGACTTTTTAAAATGATTGATTGATTGATTTGGGAGAGAGAGAGGTAGATATTAAGGGCAGGGAGGAGGACAGAGAGAGAGGAAGAAACAGACTCCTTGCTGAGTGTGAAACCCAACTCTGGGCTTGATTTCATGATCCTGAGCTCAGGACCTGAGCCAAAATCAAGAGTTGGATGCTCAACCGGCCTGAGCCACCTAGTCACCCTGACATGTAATCATGAATTTTTGAACAAAGAACATCATGAATCAGGTATAAATTTTCAATGTAGGATTAAGCTGAGTCAGACATGGACACCAGGAAAAGTTTCCTCTTTAGTGCCTGCTCTTTGAAGAATGATTTCCATCACGCATGCCTTCTATTTCGTTGCTTTTCCATGAGACAGAAATGTCCTCGGCACCTCTGAGACTAACTGAGGTACTTGCTATTCATCAATGTAACTTAGCCAGTGGGCATAATATTGGATTTCTAAAAATGTTTAAGACACAAACTGAAAATTGGTTAATCAAAAATAAAGTATTCCCCACACAGGGACATTAAATACTGATTTAGTGCGGGTCGGGCAATTCTTCCGTGTGAAAACCTAGCACCAACAGATAGATTTGTCTGGCGGCTTTTGTGGTCATGAGCATTCTGGAAAGGGGTGGGCTTGCTCGATTTTGCTGAATGCTGAAGCGTCTGGCAAGTACTGAAATTGGAATTGATAATTTCCTAAGGGGCAGCATTAATCTCTCTTCCTTAATGTGTCACACGGTACATATTTTTCTACATGAGCTCCTCTGGGGACAACAGTTATAAATGCTTAATGGGGCATATGTCTGAGTATAAAAAAGAAAAAAAAATGTAGTGATTAATGAGACTCAAAAGGAAAGTAAGTGGTTGAAGTAGGACCAGGAAATCGTAGGGTTGGTCTAGGCACAAAAGGCTGTGGTGTATTTGAGGCCCCTTGAAAACAATGAGAACTAGTGTCCATGTTCTCATTGGACTTGGACTAGCTCTATGGGACCAGAAACTAAATCTATGAATTCTAGCTCTATGGGACCAGAAACTAAATCTATGAATTCAAAACTATTCTCCCCCGATTGTTATTGGTGCGAAATGTGCATAAGTTTAGTGCATTGGTGAAAAAAAAATCTAAATAAACATTATGCAGGTAAGAAGGCTTAACTAATCCCCTAAAGTTGTTCCCTTTCTATCTCAGATTTACTGAACAACACAAACAGGATTTATATAAATAAAATTCCTTGACATTAGATTCTCTGTAAATATAGTTTTATAAAACATAATTATAAGAAAATGTGTGGGGTGGTCTCCCAGTGGCTCAATAGGTTATGTGTGAGACTCTGGACATTGTTTCAGTTCATATTGTGATCTCAGGGTTGTGAGATCGAGCTCCGTTGGGGGCTCCATGCTCAGCACAGAGTCTGCTTGGGATTCTCTGCCTCTGCCCCTCAGCTCTGCTCCTGTACACTCACTTAGTCTTTTGCTGTTTCTTACTCAAATAAATTAAATCTTTAAAAAAATGTATGTGGCTTAAGTTTATAACATTTAAGACACCACAATAGGGGGGTTATGGCTTTTTTTTAAAAAAATTTTTATTTATTTATTTATGATAGTCACACACACACAGAGAGAGAGAGAGAGAGAGGCAGAGACACAGGCAGAGGGAGAGAGAGAAGCAGGCTCCATGCACCGGGAGCCCGACGTGGGATTCGATCCCGGGTCTCCAGGATTGCGCCCTGGGACAAAGGCAGGCGCCAAACCGCTGCGCCACCCAGGGATCCCTGGCTAATTATAGTAAAATACATCCAAAATGAAACTTACCATTTTAATTATTTTAAAGTATGTAATTCAGTGGCAGTTAACACATTCATAACACTGTGCATCCATTACTACCATCTAGTTCAGGATATTTTCTTTCTTTTCTTTTCCTTTTTTTTCTTTTTGTTTAAGGTTTCATTTATTTATGAGAGAGAGGGAGAGAGAAAGAGAGCAAGTGCACAAGCAAGGGGAAAGGCAGAGGGAGAAGGAGAAGCAGAGTCCCTGCTAAGCCGGGGGCACCATGGGGGAGCCCAACCCAAGGCTCAGTCCCACAACCCTGGGATCATGACCTGAGCCGAAGTCAGCTGCTTAACCAACTGAACCACCCAGGCACCCCTTGTTCCAGGACGTTTTCATCCCCCAGATGGAAACCATACCCATTAACAGCCACTCACCCATAACCCCTTCTCCACTCTGACAACCACTGTCTGCTCTCTGTCTCCGTTTCTACCCCTGATATTTCAATTAAGTGAAATCACACAATATACGGGCTGTTATCTGGTTTCTTTCACTTAACATAATGTTTTTAATGTTCATTCATATTGTAGCATATAGTACTTCATTCCTTTTAATGACTGAATAATATTCCATTGTATAAATATAACATGCATGGTTTATCTGTCAGTCCATTTAGGAACACTTGAGTTGTTTTCATCTTTTGGCTGTTGTGAATAACTCTGCTATGAACCTCATGAACAAGTATTTGAGTACCTCCTTTCAATTCTTTTGGATTTATATTAGGAGCAGGATTGTTAGCGTGGTAGACTGTGTGTCACATTTTAAAGAACCATTAAACTGTTTCCAGAGTCACTGAACCATTTTACTTTTCCACTTGCAATATAAGTGGGTTCCAATTTCTCTACCTCCTTGCCAGTACTTATTTTGATTTGTAAAATTTATTGTAGTCATATTAGTGAGCATGAAGTAGTACCATTGTGGTTTTATTTGATTTGTATTTCCCTAATGATTATGATAGTTAGCATTTTTCATGTGCTTGGTGGTCATTTGTATATCTTCTTTGGAGAAATGTCTATTCCAGTCTTTTAAAGTTTGTCCTCTGTATTTATGGGCCTGTTGGATTAATGTTTTTTATGTGTTATGAAGTTCAACTGTATTCTTTCGCATGTGGATAACCAGTTGTCCCAGTGAACATATTTGCTGAAGAGACTATTCCTTCCCCCATTGAATGATCAGGAACTCTCACTGAAAATCTGTTGAACAGGGGTGACTTGGTGGCTCAGTCGGCTTCTCTCTTCTCTGTCTCCCGAAGAAGCCCTACTTGTATGCTCTCTCTCTCAAATAAAAAAATAAAATAAATAGATAAAGTAAATCTGTTGAACATAGATGTGGGGGTTACAGGTTCTGGATTCTCAATTCCATTTCACTGGTCCATACATTTGTGCCAGGACCGCACCTTTTTTTTTTTAAATCTATTTATTTGAGAGAGAGAAAAAGAGCACAAGCACAGGAGCTGGGGCAGAGAGAGAGAGAGAGAGAAGCATACTCCCTGCTGTGCAGGAGCCAGACACAGGCCTCTGTCCCAGGACCCTGAGATCATGACCTGAACCAAAGTCAGAGGTTTATCTGACTGAGCCACCCGGATGCCCCTGTTTTGATTACTGTAGCTTTGCAATAAGAAAAACAAATTAAAAAAAAAAAAAAAAAAGAAAGAAAAAGAAAAACAAACAAACAAACAACTTTGCAATAAGATTTTAAGTCAGAAAGTGTGAGGCATCCAACTTTCTTTTCTTTTTTTCTGTTTCAGTTTGTTTTGGCTACTCAGAATCTCCTGTAATTCCATGCAAATTTTAGGATCAGCTTTTCCATTTTTGCAAAAAAGGGCATTGGGGTTCTGATAGGGATATATTACAGCTTTTTGATATACAAAATGTCCTGTCTCTTGTCTCCTTTGCTCCCTTGGACAAGCATTTTTATTCTTTCTGCCAGAGTCATTATTACTTAATAACCAGCGTTTCAAAATGTTAGTACTCATTTTTTACAATAATATAGCACATTTTTTATTTTATAATATTTCAGAATGAAATAAAACACATAATAAAATTGGCAATAAATGTGCAACTATGATTTATTGAAAGTGAACGTCATGTAATCACCACTTAACAAAGTAGACCATTGTCTGTACCCCAAGAAAGCATGGTTGTTTTATCATTTGAAAAGTACAGTGATTTTCTGCATTGACCAAAGGGGCAGTAACCATGTCCAATAGATACAGAACTTCTATAGACCAATAAGAACAAAATACTGAAATATACCATAAAATATTGGGTAAAAGAGTGAGATTAGGACCCACAGAAGAGAATATCCCAATGACTAATAAATTTACCTAAAAATTCTCAACATTGTAACTCATCAGCATGCTGCAAATTAAAACCTGTTGCCAAAATAAATAAATAAATAAATAAAATAAAATAAAATAAAATAAAATAAAATAAAACCTGTTGCCCATAAGTATGGCTCCATTAAATAGCCAATATTGATGAGAATGTGGAATAATGTGAAGACTAGTTATATTGCTGGTGGGAGTATAAAATGGTACAACTGCTTTTGAAAACTCTGACAATTTCTAAGAAATTCACATTTATACATACTCTGTGTCCCAGCAATTCCATGTCTAGGTATGTGCCTTATAAAAATGAATGCATTATTTTATAAAAAGACTTGTGCAAGAATTTTGTTAATAGCTGTATTGATGATTGACAATAACTGGAAACAAATCCCGTGGTAGATATTTTGTTCTTACATCTATTATCTATTCTTGGACCAATGCTCAAGAGTTTTAATTGTGATCGATTTAATGTATGTGATACCTCTCCGTGTAATAATTTACTCTATTTTTAGCTCACTGAAGAATTAAAGCATTAAAAAAAATTGTTCAACCTTTCTGGTTGTCTCCAGGGAATCAGTTGCTCCAAAATGTCTAGTCTGGCACAGAAAACTTTATTTCTATGAAATTTCACTCCCCCGCCCCAGTTTTTTAAAGTAGGACATGGAGCCCAACATGGGGCTTGAACTTACAACCCTGAGATCCAAGACCTGAGCTCAGATCAAGAGTTTGATGCTTAACTGACTGAAGCCATCCAGGTGCCTCTGAAATTTCACTTTTAAAATGAGTTAAAAATAATGAATATCTGTGATACAGTTGGAATTCACAAAATATCCTGCACTCAGTGTTTTGTCTGTCAGTTTACCTGGCAAAGAAGGCTGGAGGGGAAATAATGAAAGAATAAAAGACTACATCTACACAACCACCAATACATCAATGAATATTCTACGATGCTGCTACATCTGTCTTCTGAGTTTATCTTTAGGTAGTGGTCAATGACAGATATACTCAGCTAGTTCTCTCCCCTTTGCTTTACTTTTTTTTTTTTTTAAAGATGAAATTGAAAAAAAACTGGCTTGTGAAGATTTATTATTATTATTAAAGTAAAATTAACATAACAATTCTATTCTTTGCTCATTGCTCATCGTGGTAAGGGAATATTGATCCCCTTCACCTGTTTCGCTCATGTCTCCATCCCCCTTTGCCTTACTTTTAAAAGAGGGTAAATATTTGTTTTACCTTTTATTTCAAGTACACTGCATTTTATTAACTTTGAGAAATATTTGTATTATTCTGTTTCTGTTTTTACCATCCTCACACATAAACAGTATTCTAGATTAGCAGTAATATCAATGCTGTACCTCATTTTATTTATCACTTTTTGAAAATGAATCAATTTTTTTTGAAAATGAATCAATTTTTGAAGCTAAGGCTACTTCTAAAATTTGAAATATAAGAAAAAAAACATTTTAAAGTTATGTAAGATAAATTGACAGTGGATTAGAGAGAGAGAGTAAAAAATGAAGCATGTGTTTATATTGTGTGCATTCTGGATTTACTGTTCCTACATCTAGGTGTGAAGAAATACGATGCAGTTAAATATGTGTTGTTTAAAACTGTCACTTTGGGTCTGTTGTGGACTATTTAGAGAGTTAATGATTTAGGATTGGTTTAGGAACACTGGCCACACCTGATCCCTCTGGGGCATATATATCACAATAATACATGTTAAAAATTCTGTAGAACAGGTGAGTTTGTAGAAGCCCTTTTTTGAATATCTTTTCAGCTCTGGGCCAATGATGGCCTTGAAGTGGGGAGGGAGGGAATGAGTTACAAGCAACATTTAAAGAGAGAAACAGCAAATAATTTTCTGAGAGATTCAGGATATCCAGGCAGTGATTCAAGAAGAACTATAGATCCCTCTACTGTGTAATACCTTCTTGTCTGTGTTCTGTCTTCACCTATGGGTACCTGTGAGATTGTAAACTGTACGAAGGCAGGATTTTTTTCTATTTTTTTCTCTGCTACAGCTCCAACTCCTAAAGCAGTGCGTAGCACAGAAAAGGCACTCACTGGATATTGCATTTGCAGCTGCTCCAGTGGGCGGGGTGGGGATCCGCATCAACCTGGCCATGGGAGTCCTGGAGCTCAGTCTCACAACTTCCAGGTTTTAGGTAGATCCAGTTTTAACCAAGCTGAGTAGGAAAGCCAAACTCTTTAGCTAATTGCAAACTAAAAAAGGCAAAAAAAAAAAAAAACAAAAACAACAACAACAAAAAAACTCATTGCAAAGTGATATGATATTGGCCTTCGCTCCCTGAAGCCTAGTAGGTCAGCGGGACTTGGGTGGGTCTCAGCACACATGATGACATGGTACCCCTAGTTGATGGGTCTGTAGTTCTCTTACGAAGTATGGAACCCTGATGGGGCCTTGACCCTGGGGCTCTCCTGTTCTAGGAGGGTGGCTGATAGCATCCCTGAATGGCCTGTTGATGCATATGGACCTGATCTAAATCTGAAAGCATCCATTTAAAGTGTTGACTGAGCAGCCCCCATGAATACAGATCCCAGGCAGATCCTCACTGCAAGCTCCAACGCCAGCAGGGATGGAAACAAGCTAACCAGTTCTTTGGATACTGATGTCCACTGCTTCTCACCCTTCCCAGTATTATAATCATCTAGGTGCTTTGACCTTAGAAACATATGGACATGTTCTTGACTGACTCATTTTAAGACCAGTGACAGGACAGGGTAGGTATATATTTCTAAGTTATAGTAGCTGTTCTAAGCATCCTGAACCAAGATTCACCTTGGGTGGGCTTGGCTAAATATGTATTTTTTGAGAATAAGTTGTGTGTTCCGAGTGATACAGCATTAGAGGCCAAATTCTCAATGCCAAATTAATGGGAAAGGATCTGACATGAGTTCTTAACTTTGCCACTAATTCTCTTGCTCAAAGCGAGATGTTTGAAGGTAATTTTCTGAGATGGTAAAATCCTAGCAGCTTTTCTCAAAATGAATTTTGGTGGCCATCTGCCCCAGAATTTCCTTTAGTGTTTGTTTCAAATGCATGGTTTCTGATCCCATACCAGAGCGCTTGCATTGGAGTATCCGGAGGTGGCTGGGGCTTGATTCTTAAAGGAGGAGAAATAGCCCTCAAGGGTGCAAAGTTTTTCTTGGGGAAGACAAACATTAGCTTTACCATGGTTTGTTGCCCTTCATAGGGCCACTGCATCTGAGGAGATGGACAGAATGTCTGTGGTATTACAGGTTTATGGTGGAGGTTGACGGGGAAGGGGTGATAATGAAAAGAAGTTTGAGAATCACTGAACTAGAAAAACCTATTTTAGGGGCACCTGGGTGGCTCAGCTGGTGAAGCATCTGCCTTTGGCTCAGGTCATGGTCTCAGAGTCCTGGGACTGAGTTCTGTGTTGGGTTCCCTGCCCAGCTGGGAGTCTGCTTCTCTCTCTGCTGCTCCCCCTGCTTGTGCTCACACTCTCTCACGTAAATAAATATTATCTTTAGAAAAGAAACCAAGGAAAATCTGTTTTTAAAAAATCTTCATGTTGTTCTTAGACATCCTAAAATTTGGGTGCTACTTAGGGCAGGAAATCTGTATAGTAAGTGGCACTGCAGTGCAGATAGACATTTCTGTGGTGTTAATAACATAATCTGTCTGTTCCTTCTTGCTGCTTCCCTTCTTTATTGCCATAATGATAAGATAAGCCTTTTAAAGCATCTCTTAGAAGATCATCAATTGTTATGGAAATTATCCCATCTACATTTTTAGAAGTCTTTGCATTGAGGTTTCTGTTATCTTTTCAGGGAGAAAGGAGCCCACCTTGAGTTTTTTGTTGTTATTTGTTGTAACTTTTTTTTTGAAATTAAATCAAATTTACAGGAAAGGTGAGCAAACAAAACAAAGTACTCCCATACACCCTTCAACCAGGTGTACCACTTGCTGACATTTTGCCACCTATCCTTTTATCCTTTCCTCTCTCTGGAAAATGCCTTTGCAGGGCTTAAAACAGGGCCAAGATTTAGAACCCCTGGTTATGCTGTGTTTCGCTTGTCCTTCCCTGTATTGATCTTAACTGAAATCTTTCTGAATATAGACCCACAATCATCATGAGAAACACATGAGCATCATCAGTGGCTGTGTAGCCAGATATCCATGTGGGTTCCTAGGGTCCCCAAAGCAGTTACTGTCACCAAGTTGCTCAGTGTGCTGTATGATATCATCACAGACAAATCATGGTTATGTCCAGAGACTCCATATGAGGACCAATTACCTGCTGGACTCTTGGGGTTGGTTATTGTTGGTGATGGTCGGGACTTTCAGTGGAGACAGCTGCATATTCTGTGAAAGCTCTTTAGCAAGTTTTCTGGCGTATTTTCATCCATTTTCTAACCCCAATAGCTGAAGATTTAGAGACTGTTTCTTTTTAAATATCAAATCATGCCCCCTACACAGACTTCTCAGTGGAGCTCTGTGGCAGCTTGATGATGAAGCCACAAATATACAAGAAATGCTGAATCAGTTCCAAGCAGTGACACTATAAAAGGAAGCCTCAGCTTCATTACTCTGGTTTCCAGATGGCTGTTTTTCTTTTCCTGCGGATTTTATTGTCACTGAAAGACTTGGAGTAGCACTGACATTTTACTCGACTGGCAATTCACATCTTGTTATTCCAAGGTTGCTACAAACCTGGAACTTTTAGGGGAAAGTATTTTAACCTATATTTGGGCAGTTTTAATCAGAAGGCATTAAAATGGATTTTCATTCCTCTTGTGATTTTTTTTTTCCCTTTTGTGATTTTGAAGTTTCTCTACCCCGGTGCTTATCTTGAGAATCCTTGGAGTCTTGCTGACCACACTGAGTTCTACATCTACCAGCTTACCGTGGCTTGGGGGCATCACAAAAATCTATCAGTCTCAGTATCTTTCTTTTGGAAACAATGATAAGATCTGCATCATGGTGTTGGGAGAATTAAAGTAATTCTTATAAATCTAATTTACAGCCCAAGCACTTAGCAAAGTGCTCAGTGTGTGTTAGTTAGCGTTGGAAAAATGTGCCTGATACAGGAAATGTTGAGATATGGAGCCAATGGCCAAGAAAGAATTTTTGAGATGTCTTAGGTGCAAAGAGCTGGTTTTATTACAGCAGGGGGACAGGAGCCGTGGGCAAAAGAGCTGCCTTGGAGCCATGAGGGGTGACTGATTGTATACTTTCAAGTTGGGAAGAGGTTAGGGGGAGCATAAGACTCTAAGGGATTTTGGAAGCAAGGTTTCCAGGAACCTGAGGGGGCTAGCTGTTGTTAGGAAAAAGCCATTTATTACTGTCTAATAAAACCTTAGTCATGAGATCCTTCAGATGTTTATCAGTAGACCATATGGGGGATCATTGCTGACATATATCTTAGAAGATATAGGTGTAGAGATAAAAGAAATTTCCAAAGGACTTTTACATGTTAGAGTAGATTTACAGAATCCTGGAGGTTGGGATAATGTTAAGCTAAGGTTGCTGTTTGCCCTGAGCAAAGTGTCAACATGAGGCAGCCGAGCTCCTAGAGTAAGGTCACTGCCTGTAGCAAGGACCTGTCAGTGGTCTGGAAGTAGTAAGGAAGTTTAATGTTTCTTTTGACTTTACTTCCCACATCATACTGTCTTCTTTTTTCAAAATTCTCTGTTATGAATGAATTATTATGCAAATGGCATTTGCATTATGTCTTTCACAATGTCCAGTTTTAACCCTCAGTAGAGACATAGAATTTAATTTAGCTCACTCTACAGCTTGTGTGTGTGTTTATATGAAAAACATTTCTTGATTTTTGTCAAAAGCTGATTTTGTCTGCTTCTTGAGTGCCCACCATGGTGTCCAGTGGCTACCCCTTTAGCATGTAGTCTGTGGTTCTGACTTAGTTCTATCTGATAATGTAAACAGCCCTTGGGGAAAACAGCCCTTTTATCTAGGGAAAAAAAAAATATGCTCAAATTGTCACCACTTCTTTCCTCCTTGGGTTGATGGGTGGCCCAATTAAGAGGAGTAGGACTTACTTGTCTATCACTATGGTAAGTTCTGGAGTTCTTGGGGGTAGTGTCCTTCTCAGTCCTAAACATTCTTGGACATGTTCCTTATTGACCTCAGGCTACTCCCTGTAGAGTGTTGACCTTGCCCTTCCAGCCCCTGAGAGCCAATTGTTAAAATTTCAGGAATTTGTCAGTTGGTTGTGAAACAGTTAAATAAATTCTATGGTAAAAATTAAAGTACAATTCAGTAGATTGTAATAAAGAGTAATACTCGCAGTGCACCTGGGTGGCTTAGTCAGTAAAGCGTCTGCCTTGAGCTTGGGTCATGATCTCAGGGCTCTGGGATCAGGTCCCACATCAGGTTCCCTGCTCTATGGGGAGTCTGCTTCTCCCTCTCCCCTATCCCACCACTCATTCTCTGTCTTGCATGCACTCTCTCTCTCTCTCAAATAAATCAAATAAAGCATTTAAAAAAAGAATACTCAAGACTTATCACTTCCTAATTAGTTTACTGCATTTTTCTCTCATGCCCTTGAAGGTCACATGCATGTCTTCTTTTCTTAACCCTGGGTTCAGTGACATCACATTGGTAGCTTGAGATGGGAGAATCACACCATGAAAGTTGGCTTGATTTATTGTCTTATGCCTTGTCTAGAGTTAAGTTTTGGAGGACACGTTCATTCAGGCCTAAACTTAACAAACGTGTTATATTAGAACCAAAAATGTGATATAAATGTAATATGATACATTGTTCAAAAACCATTATCTTACTTCCACAGATGTCCCTCTGGTCCTTGATAAATGGGCAATATCTGACATACTTCATTGTTTCATTTTCATCTTACTCAGGAGCCAGCAAACTTTCTGTAAAGGGCCAGATGATAGCTATGTTAAGCTTCTTGGGCCACATAAAGTCCATGTTGCTCATTCTTCTTAGATTTTTGGTTGTTCTTTATTGCTTCTTTTTCTTACACACCCTTTACAAATGTAAAAATCATTTTTAGTTCAGACGCTATATAAATTCCACAGCATGATTTGGCCTGCCAGTCAGAGTTTGCTCACCTCTGGCTCTACTCATTAATGTGTGAAAATATCTACCAAAATGCCAAGGTCACATGCACTAATTGTAACCACAGATTGGCTGTGGATATAAGAGTTTAACAAAAATCATCAATAGTATTCTGTGAGAATCAGTTGGCTATATGGCATTTACAAGACTGAGTATTATATATTTATTTGTAAATTGTGGGCTATACAGCCTTTGTATCAATAAAATGTGTAATAAACTCATCAGGGCATATCTATTTATCCATCTATCCATCCCTCTGTCCATCCATCCTTCCATCCATCCATCTAAGACATCTAGATCTCCATCATCCTGGAGCATTCACCAGCATACCACTGTGGCTCCCCCTCCTCCTGTAATCACCCATCCATGTTTTGCATCTTACAGACTGGTTTCCCTAGACATGGGGCTGGTCCTCCATAGACCCCTCTCTTTGCCGTGTGGCACCCACTCTGCCCCAGCCTGCTTAGTCTGTCCTGTACCCTCAACAACAAAGCTCTGCACCTGCACTGCAGTGGTTCCTACACCCCACTGCCTGATCCTGAGACTATATTCATAATTTAAACAGGTGGTGGGAGCAAGAGACTCCTTCTAGGCTTTGTGTTGCCCCCTCCCTTGTCTTAGCTCAGCTGCTATAACAAAGATGCTACAGATTGGGGTTTAAGCAACAGACACTTATTTTCTCACTGTTCTGGAGGCTAGAAGTCTAAGATCAAGGTGCCGGTGGATTTGGTCCCTAATGAGGGTCTGCTTCCTGGTTTACAGATGGCCTCCTTCCCATGTCTTCATGGGGCAGACAGAGCTGTGGTCTCTTCATCCCCATACAAGGCAGCCAATCCCACCAGAAGGTCTCTATTCACATTACGTACCTCATTCTATCTAATTATCCCTCCAAGGATCCCACTCCTGATACCATCGCCTTGGAGATTAGGCTTCAACACAGGAATTTAGGAAGGACACAAATATTCAGTCCATAACAGTAAGGTAATGAGTCTTTTCCTCCTTTGTTGGAAACCCTGGGATCCACTTTGTTGCCCCCAACACGGTGTCCACATCCTGTAGTGTGATGTACCGTCCTCTCCATGACCCAGTCCTCTGAACCATAATCAGTGTTCCATCCTCGCACTCATCATTCTTCATTGCCTTCTGCATTGAAGGCAATGCCTTCTCCACCCCTTTTGTGTTTGATTTATTACACACTCCTCCTCCTAGTGAATTCTGCTAAATCTGTGTTGTTTATATCCTACACTTATATTCAGCTTTTAAAAATCAGAGGGTTGGAAAAAAAAAAATCAGAGGGTTGAGATGCCTGCCTGGCTCAGTACTTGAGCATCTGCCTTTGGTTCAGGGTGTGATCCTGGGGTCCTGGGACTGATTCCTGCATCAGGCTCCCCAAAAGGAGCCTGCTTCTCCTTCTGCCTATATCTCTGCCTCTCTGTGTGTCTCTCATGAATAAATAAATAAAATCTTAAAAAATCAGGATCAGTAGTTGAGCATCTGCCTTTGGCTCAGGTTGTGATCCTGGGGTCCTGGGATCGAGTACCACATTGGGCTCCTTGCCGGGAGCCTGCTTTTCCCTTCAGTTATGTCTCTGCCTCCCTCTGTGTGTGTCTCATGAGTAAAAGGGGAAAATCTTTAAAAAAAATTTAAAAATCAGAGTTTTGAGAAAATTTAGAATAAACCTTAAGTTACAGATTCTAGGATATATTATTACAGGGTTTTGTGACAGAGTAATTATACTAGTAGAAATTGTTTGGAGCACCAGGAAGCATGACCTACATCTGCACTGTTGGCTCATTCACTCCTGTGAAGTCCCCATGACAGGAGTCCAACGATTGTCTGTTATTCCACTGGCAGGAAACTGAGGTGCAGAGAAATCAGTAGCTCTTCCAGTGTAGTCAGGCCTTGTGGTCAAATCTGTGGAAGCCCAAGACAAGTGTATCATGACTCCTATTATGTATAATTCACTACACATGTGCATGGTGTATTGTACAAAAATCTGACAGCAGGGGCACCTGGTTGGTGCATTTGGTTGAATGTCTTAACTCCTTATTTCCGTTTAGGTCATGATCTCAGGGTTGTGAGATTGTGCCCCACCTTGGGCTCTGCCCCTTCCCACTGCTCTCTCTCTTTTTCAAATAAATGAATACATCTTTTTTAAAAATCTGAGCATTTTATGAATTTGTGCTAATAAAATCTGCCTCATATTCTATTTGTAGTGCAGGTGTTTTTCTATAAAAAAAACAACAACTCCAAAGCCCTGTATTGATATTAGTTAACTCAAGATGAATAATTTCACTTGCTAGTAAAATAAACATTTGGGTCAAAGTGCTATTTATCTTCTGAGGAAACCATCGGTAAATATATTTAATTAACTTTCTGTTGTTGACAATGGACTTTTCAAGATTAAGGGCGAAAAGTATATGAGGGAGCAGAAGTGGGTCCATTTATTATACGTGTGCACGGAGAGAGCCAGGAATGGGAGGGAGAAGGGGCATCTGCAAACCACACAGCAGGACAGCTCCTAGAAATACAGCAAGGTCAAGAAAGAAAGAAGGACTTACCTTCCTGGAAGTTCTCCTGATGGCCGAGGGGTGAGATGCCCAAGTAAGCAAATGGAGGCACCACAACACACCAGGTTACCCTCGATCCTGTAAGATTACTGTCTTTGAGGGGATCCCTGGGTGGCTCAGTGGTTTGGCGCCTGCCTTTGGCCCAGGGCGCGATCCTGGAGTCCCGGGATCGAGTCCCACGTTGGGCTCCCGGCATGGAGCCTGCTTCTCCCTCTGCCTGTGTCTCTGCCTTTCTCTCTCTATGTCTATCATAAATCAATCAATCAATCAATCAATCAATCTAAAAAAAAAAGATTACTGTCTTTGAGAATTTTTTTTTTTTTAAGATTTCATTTATTTATTCATAGAGACAAATTAGACTCCTTCAGTGAGGCAGGAGTCTGAGCCATTCCATACAGGTCTGTGTTTTAATGGAAAAAAGAGTCACTGTTGCTTTAATTATAGTTTTTGTGGAAAATGCATTAATGGCTTTTTATTGAGACTCTGATACTGCTATTAACTGCAGAAACCACGATGGTGCTCTGGGGAATTGATGAGCATTTCTTTGAGGCCTGTCCTGGAGCTAGTGGTGAGGAGCATAGAATATAACAATCTCTTCCTGCTGGTGGCATTCCTTGTTCTAATGAATTCACCTTTGCTGTCCAAATGGAAACATAGGTCATCTTCCAACTGTGCATTTATTCTGATAATTGGCATGTATTTTGACCTATTGGGCCTTATTAATTTAGATTGAAATGGCTTTGTCCCACTGTCTTTCTTGAGAATGGTGGACACATTGCCTAGAGGCCATTGTATAATGGGATGTTTAATGTCCAAAGAATAAACTTTGTTTTAAGTCGGTGGGTCTTAGTGAAATTTAAAAAAATGAAAGTTAAGTGAACCAATGCCTCCATGAACCTCTGAAGTATTTTTTTTTTTTTACTATTTTGCCCTACAAAGGATAGACAAACTAGACACTTTGAAACAATAAACGGTAAGAATGTGCTCCCCTTTCTGAATGCTTTGTGCAGCTGTAATAGGAAATTACATGGACAGACCGAGTTACAAGTGTGGGTATGAAGACAAACGCCACTGATCACACATACAGCAAGAAAAGTCCGAGGGTGGTTAATGTGTCCCCATTGGCTTTGACGGCAGTTTGCATTTGAGATATTAATGACAGGCTCGGGCTTGGGTTCACGGGGTGGGCGAAGCACATACTCTAATTGCTTTCCCTTTTGATCTTTCAGCACTCCGGCTCCTGAAGGAGGGCGCGGATCCGCACACCCCTGTCTCCTCAGGAGGGTCCCTGCTGCATCTGGTGAGAACCCTTGACCGGGGCCGGCCGGAGAGGAGAATCAGTTCTGGGTTCAAAACTCAAGAGCTAAATGATCATCAAAACATGATGCTTTCAAATGATCAGGCTTGGATAACGAGCTGCAGTATTTACTAGTTGCTATGCTGGAGTTTGTAATTAATCTTTAACAAATGGAGTTAGAACTTCTGCCCTAAAGAAGAATCTTTTGAAAATGAAGCAAGTGAATTAAAAAATAAATAATTGCATAAGCGAGAAAATATTGTATTAGGCTCATGTGCCAGAAATTTTTACTGGTAAAAGCCTTCTATTAAATTTTTAACTGAACCAGTAAAAGATGATCAGGAGAGAATTAGATCACATGACAGCTGCTTTTGGTCTTTTCTTCTCACATGTAACTTCATGTACACTTACTACTTTTGTGAAGTTTGAGATGTTTAAGCTCCCTGGGGTTCATTTTTCCCATCTGTGAAATGGGAATATGATCCTGGCTATTGTACTCAGAGTATTTATTGTGATGTATATACCTCACAGCATGCATTGTGATGATCAGATAGATATGAAAATAACTTCTAAGCTGTATAGTGTCTTTGGTATGTTAGATATTGATCAATATATATGTTATAGTGTATGATTTATGATGCATTTTTTTAAAAGGTGTTTTTTTTTTAAATTTTTTATTTATTTATGATAGTCACACACACACAGAGAGAGAGAGGCAGAGACATAGGCAGAGGGAGAAGCAGGCTCCATGCACCGGGAGCCTGACGTGGGATTCGATCCCGGGTTTCCAGGATCGCGCCCTGGGCCAAAGGCAGGCGCCAAACCGCTGCGCCACCCAGGGATCCCATGATGCATTTTTATATAATTTTTTATTCACCATAGCTCTGTGTGGTTAGGAATATGCCTGTGTGACTTTCCTAGTTAGAAACTGAGAAACAGAAGTATTGAAACAATTTGGCCAGGTTCACATAGTAACAGACTGTATACAGAGAGCTTTAGCTCTGGCCTCCGAGGACACATACAGTGTTCTTGCCACATATATTCCCCAGTGATACCTGCAAGGTGCTCATTGAAGTTTTCAGGGAACACACTGTCATTCTAATCTGACTAACTGGAAGACCGACCTTTTCTGTAAAAAAAAAAAAAAAAAAAATCATGTGAATTCATTGTTAATATTGCCAAAAATGTGTTAATTATTGAGCATGTGTGTGTTTGAGAAAGAGAGAGACACACACATCCCCACTGCTTTGTATATAAAATGCGTTTGCCTGTAATGAGCACATAAAAGTGCATCTTAGGAGTCGACAAGTCAGTGCTTGCTTTCTGGACCTCTGATGTAAATGCCACTGTGTCCCTTCATCTAGACCACTGCCATCCACTCCTAAAGCATCATCCCTTTCCCAGGATTAGCAGCATCCTCTCTCATCTCCTCGCCCATCCTTGCCTCCCCTGCAGGCTGTTCCCACACAGAAACCAGATCAACATCTCTTCTCCATCAGAATACCCTAGAAGCTTTCCTTCCACTCAAAGAAAGGCCCAAAGTCCTACATAGAGCCATGCCATGACCTGCCCCCACCATGGCCCCTGCCTCGGTTCCTTTGCTTTTGTTCTCACGCCTCCTTATGGTCCCACCATATTCCCACCATGTACACTCTCCCCATCTTTTCCACTTGGAAAATTGCTCTGCAGGTCTCTGCTCAAGTCATCCAGCAAAACAGGCTTTCCTGGCTTGCCTTATAGCATATTGCAGCCTATCACCACTACTCTACAATCAATTTGATTTTCATCTGGCTTCATTATACTATGTGGGTGCCACCAGATTACAGACCCATGTGATTATGTTCTGCTTATTAGACTGTCTGCTCCCTGATAGCAATAACTGGGCATATTCTCAGCAGCCTGTTGTATCTGCAATGCCTGGGGAAGTGCCCAGGACTTGGTAGATGCTCAGTAGATTGGTTGAGTAAGGAAGTTAATGCATCAACTTACTTAATTAATTAATATCTGATGCTATGATTGCCCTTAGGGGTGCAGAGGTTCAGAATGCATTCTGTGACCATATGGAGTTTAGTTTTCTAAGGGAGAAAAAAAAGAAACCACTGATTACAGCAGACCTAGAAGAGGAGTAAACTGGAGGTAGTGGCAGAGGACCGTACTGAGGCCACTCCTGCCTTGAGAAAACCGTTCTGACATCATCTCCAGCCCTCTTGATCAGACATAATTACTCTTTTTTCCAAGATTTCCTAGTACATGACCCTTGCTTCTGCTACAGATTGTGTCATGATGGGTCATAATTAATGGATAATGTGCCTTTTCTCTCTGATAGATTGAATTTTCAAAAACTGTGACTATCTTAGATACTCTTATATCTTTAGTGTGTGATGGTGTGATGTGTAGGAAATACTCGATATGTCATCCATGAATGAACGGATGAATGAATGGGATCCAAGAACATAAGGACCCCTTTGGCTAATGAGAAGTCTGTTATTTGAGGCCCAGGTCATAGAGTATAAAGACTCAGAAATGGTGGAAGCAGAAGGAAAATGAAATGAGAGGATTAAAATGATAAGGCAGAGGGAAACACTTATTAACTCTCTGTTCACTGCAGATATGTTGCATTTTCATACCATTAGGCATGGGCTGCGAGCCTCAGATAAAGGGATGGTGGAGCTCGAGTGCATGCGAGAAAGCCCGGGGATGGCCAAGAGACCCCAGGCTCAGCGCCGAGTCTCCTCCTTCCTGGTGTGCCTGAGTAAATAAAAGCAAATGAAAAATTGTGAGTTGCCAGAGAAACAAAATTACAGGGTTTCAACATGCCTTAGGTACTGAAAAAGGCAATTTCGCCATCTGAAATGTCAAGTGTGAGCATCTCTACTATTGGCCCCACTTATGGGGCACCCAGTGTTATGAAGCCTGATGTGTTATCAGCATTGAAGCTCTAATTATAGATGCTTAGATCAACGCCTTTGGGAAAAAGGCAGCGCATGTTTGTGTGGGTCATCGAGAAAAAGCTGTGGAATTTGGTGAGCTTTCCAGACTTTTGTTTATTTAACTCAATTATCCTTCATTGGGTTCCTGATTTGAAGTGTAGATTTTGGTACATTTCTCTTAGAAGTGCCAGGAGAACTTTGATATTGGAGATTAGCAATTTTCATCCTGTGCAGGTAGATATCTGAAAAGCAGGTTTTAGTATATTTTGTAATATAAAATCTTTAATTTTATCTTCTTTTAAAATTTTCAACAAATACCTCTGGATTGGCTTGTTTGCCTACCCTTCAGCAAATAATTTATGTATCAAACAGATAGCAGGTGCTAAGTCTTATGATGGATGGAAGGGAAGTAATGACAGCAGGTGACAGTATCTGCACCCCAGGAGGGCAATATAGATGAACACTCAGATTGAAATCTGTGGAAGAAGTATGATATTTGTGGATTTGGCAACAGAATCACATAGGTTTTGCTAAACCACTGCCTAGGGTTTTATATTATGATATCTAATAAATGAGCTCTCGAGAAGGAGCTCCTGAGGGTGGCCAAACCCTCTCGAATGAAACATGAAATGCAAATTCTTTTAGTCTTGTCCTGTGACAGCAGCAGACCACAGTGAAGCTTAAGTGGAATATGTTAGAAGTAGGAACTGCTCTTTCTTTGACCTGGCAAATTCTTGTTTAACATAAAGACAGGCCTTTTCCCAGTGGAGACCCATGTAGGTGTCAGAAGTATTGAACTACTGCAGATATGCAAATACATTCACGACATAGTAGTAAATATCACATGCAGGTTAGAGAATGATATATAAAGTACAGACAGGTAGATGAGATGAGAGAGAAGGGGGCGCATCTTTTTCAAAAGCGGAGAAAATCTTGGAAGCCTAGACAAATTTTTAACAATGACTCAGGTTGGGGAAAGGAGACAAAGTCCTTGTTTTTACATGTCTGCTTCTTTTTTAAAAGTTATTTATTTATTCATGAGAAGACACAGAGAAAGATTGAGGTAGAGACACAGGCAGAGGGAGAAGGAGGCTCCATGCAGGAAGCCTAATGTGGGACTCAATCTTGGACCCAAGGATCACTCCCTGAGCCAAAGGCAGACGCTGAGCCACCCAGGGGTCCCTACATGTATGTTTCATATAATAAAAGAAATTAATAAAAAGTAGTGATGAGTGCATTTTTATTAGAGGCTTAAATTCTGTTTTGATCACTTTCTGCTCTTACAAGAAAGTCTGTGTCTGAATTGGCTGCTCATTGGGCTTCACTGTACACATCTTTCAAGTTTCAGGCACTGGAGGAAGTGGAGAAAATTAGCAAATTAATGCAGTTGCAGCTGTTCCACATCTTAGTATCTTTCAGAGGGAGTCAGAATATTAGGACTGTGGAGGAAATGTTTAAAGAAAGATTTTATTTTATTTTATTTTATTTTATTTTATTTTATTTTATTATTTATTTATTTATTTATTTATTTATTTATTTATTTTTAGAAAGATTTTATTTTAAAACTGGTCTAGATGTTAAAGAGTAAAAATGGGGCAGCCCGGGTGGCTCAGCGGTTTAGCACCGCCTTCAGTCCAGGTCGAGATCCTAGAGACCTGGGATCGAGTCCCATGTCGGGCTTCCTGCATGAAGCCTGCTTCTCTCTCTTCCTGCGTCTCTGCCTCTCTCTCTCTCTCTCTGTGTCTCTCATGAATAAATAAATAAAATCTTTAAAAAAATAAAAATAAAAAAATAAAGAGCAAAAATGGTCAATAGATGTGTGGAAGTTGTCCAGAGTAGTGGTGGGTGACCATGTAACTCCACCCTCTTTTGCTCTTGAAAGCAAAGGGAAAAAGCTGTGAGTGTAAGTGTTGGTGAGAAAATGAATCATAACAGAAGAAAATATGCCCTTTCCAGGGGCCTTTCCTGGAAGTTTCTTGGGTGATGAGGAATGGGGGACATCCATACAGGATGGTGCAACAGGAAGCAGAGAGATAATTGAAGGAACAAGATGGACACAAAAGGATAATGTCAATGAGTAGGAGATCCCAACCATTGTTATGTCTGAGGATGATGCTGGAAAGTGTAGGAAAACCAGAAGCAGAGTTTCCATGGATTGGAAATAGTGACTCCTTTAGATTTTTCCAAGGATGTGATTAGGGCTCAAATTTCTGGCTGGACTTTACTTTTTAAAATCCAACGTCTCTTTGGTCTTTGGAAATCATGGCATCCATACTGTAAGGCCCAAATCCAGAATTTTGGTCATGAATACAGTACCCATCTGAATCTGGAATGAAAATGATAACCTTGTTCTGCATGATGGTTATATATATATATTTTTTTTTGGATTGCCTGTGCTCATGACTTGGGGAGTGAGAAGGCAACAAAAGTGTAAATTCTGGCATTTCTCAGAATGCCACCCGGAACTGAGGGGAGTGAATTTTCAACTTTTGAGTAAATAATAACACAAGACTAGTCATTCAGCAGCAAATTCTAAAAAATTCCCTAGCAAAGATACCAGTGAGATTTGTGTTTTGTGTTCTTTTATCTCTGCGACAGTAGAGCACTATTGAAATCAGAATCCTTCACGACAGGGTAAAGGCAGAAAGGCAAAAATTTTTTACAGATGTCTTTGAACTGGGAGCCCTTCTGAGAAAAATCCTAGTCGACCAGCATTTAGAGCACTGGTACAGAGCCTTTCCTATGGGAACCTGGAAGTTACACCCACAAAGGTTTTCCCTGAGGTCGCAGTCTGAAATTCACCCTCTCAGAAAGGCTTTCCATGCCAAATGACAAATAATTCCCCAAAGAGCTATTTTCATTCCTCCTCCAGATTGTTCATGCTGTTTCCCACTTTGGGATGCTCCTCAGAGATCACATTTATTTATTTATTTATTTATTTATTTATTTATTTATTTATGATAGTCGCAGAGAGAGAGAGAGAGAGGCAGAGACACAGGCAGAGGGAGAAGCAGGCTCCATGCACCGGGAGCCCGACGTGGGATTCGATCCCGGGTCTCCGGGATCGCGCCCTGAGCCAAAGGCAGGCGCTAAACTGCTGCGCCACCCAGGGATCCCGAGATCACTTCTCTTTTGACTGCATTGCCTTCTTGAATTTGGCTATTAACTGGGGACAATATATAGACCATATTACCAACTCTCTGGCTTGGCACAGTCTTGGGTATGTGGTAGGTCTTCAATGTATAGTTAATGGATTATGAATGTCTCAGTCCCTATGTCCCCCACCAAATCCTTCAAGACTTGTGCTGAGAGTGTCCCATACTGTAGTGTCCAATTCTCTTCAGGCTATTGGGTACCCTCCACTGTGAATCTAGAATGTTCTGAACACCCCCAATTTCATTCAACTGGATTGTCATTTTCCCCAGAGCAGTTACTATGTCATTGAACATTACATGTGCATTGCCAAGCACTGTGCCTGGAATAGACTGTTGCCTATTAAAATCTTGGTGATTCAGAGTGAGGCAAACCAATGTTGTAGCTGAAGAAGCAGAGCCTATATTCACTTAAAAGGATAAAAGATTTTTTTTTTTAGGATAAAAGTTTTATTAGGATTTTAAAATTCCTGGATGTGCATCAGTGGTACATCTGAATCTCTTTAGTAATAGCCTGTTTTATAATTAGGTTTTGGTTGAATCGGCTGGAAGATATGTATGTTTGGAATGCAGGTGGAAAACGGTAACTATGATCCAGCTCAGAGGGTTCTGCTGAGGTACTCTGGAGAGGTAATCGGTATGGCAAGGTAATCTGTAGTACAATGATTTGCCAGGGAGAAGAAATGCCATCTTCTCTGATTTATAATGGGATTATGTCTGGATGAGCCACGTAAGTTGAATTAAAAATGCATTTGCTACTGCACACTGTAGCATAGCCTAGCCTACCTTCAATGTGCTCAGAATACTGACATTAGCCTACAGTTGGGCAAAATCATTGAGCACAAACCCAATTTTCTAATCAAGTGTTGAATATCTCATGTAATTTTATTGAATTCTCTACTGAAAGTGACACCACAGAAGGGTCGCATGGATGCAGAATGATTGTCAGTGTATGAGTTGTCTTCGCTCACGACGACATGGCTGCCTGGGAGCTGCGGCTGCTGCCCAGCATCGTGAAAGGGGCTTGAACTGCATGTCGCCAGCCCCGGACATGATCCAAATTCAGAATGCTTTCACACCTTCGTAACGTCAAAAACTCATAAGTCGAGCCATTGTAAGTCTGAGACCATCTGTACATGAAAAGCGAAAATGAGAAGTATGTTCAAGATGACTTTATAATGAGCACGCGCCTTCAGTGTGAGATGATGGCAGAGAAGTAGAAGTGATTTTGTACAGATCTAGGCACTGGCTGAAAGGAGTGGCCAGTGGGATTGATGTTCAGTACAAGGGGCCATATGGAAGTTCTAGAGAGATTTCAAAAATTTTAAAAATTGAAACAAATTCAAATTCATGTTCCTACTGATACAGATCTGTGTGTGTGTGTGTGTGTGTGTGTGTCTTATCTTCTCTGTTTCTGGTTGTAAAAAAGTTTTTGAACTACTGAGAACCCATAAATACAGGTCAAGAAAAATGGACAATGATTAATACAAATTGATTGTATAAGGCATATTGCTTCCCCTTCCCTCACAGCTTCCAGAGAGTTCAGAGATAATTTCTGTTTGTTTAATAGTAGAACTGTGCTTAGCATCTGATATCCACCCAATAACTGATATCTAGATCAAATTAGATGTCCTGGTAACACTTTGCTAGTCTCTTCTACCCTAGTGGTTTTGAAATCAACATAGAGGAATAAAAAGGGAAGTGTGCCCTGAAAATGTATAGACATTGGGAAAACTAATGTGAAGAGGTCTGACCCATGTTTCAAAAAGAAAACCAAAAACTTGCAAAAGATAAAGTTCATGTATGAACCAGGGAATTTACTGTGTGAATTCAGTGTTCATATAAAGCTTTTGGTTTTCTGAGTGATAAATTTCAAAATTATTCAGGACATGCTCGTTAGACAACCAGAACTAAAATACAGGGGCACCTGGGTGACTGAGTAGGTTAAGTGTCTGCCTTTGGCTCAGGTCATGATCCCAGGGTCCTGGGCTCCCTGCTCAGTGGGAAGTCTGCTTCTCCCTCTCCGTCTGCCCCTCCCCGTACTCCTGCTCTCTCTTGCTATCTTTCTCTGTCAAATAAATAAATAAAAATCTAAGAAAAAAGGAACTAAAATACATAAAATATCCTTTATGACAAGATGTAGGGAAAAGACAGAACATTTTAAATTTAAGATTGTCTGTATTTGTTATTTGGTTTCTATGGTTTTTATGGTCTTTTCAGCTGAATTAGTAACACATACTGTGTTTGGGTTTGTGCACTGAGGCACGTTACCTTTGTTTTTGTTTTTTGTTTGTTTTTTTCAAGAATTTTTTTTAATAATAAATTTATTTTTTATTGGTGTTAAATTTGCCAACATACAGAATAACACCCAGTGCTCATCCCGTCAAGTGGTCCCGTCAAGTGCCCCCCTCAGTGCCCATCACCCATTCACCCCGACCCACCGCCCTCCTCCCCTTCCACCACCCCTAGTTCGTTTCCCAGAGTTAGGAGTCTTTATGTTCTGTCTCCTTTTCTGATATTTCCTACCCATTTCTTCTCCCTTCCCTTCTATTCCCTTTCACTATTATTGTGAAAATGTCAATGTTACCCAGGGCAATTTACACGTTTAATGCAATCCCTATCAAAATACCATGGACTTTCTTCAGAGAGTTAGGACAAATTATTTTAAGATTTGTGTGGAATCAGAAAAGACCCCAAATAGCCAGGGGAATTTTAAAAAAGAAAACCATAGCTGGGGGGATCACAATGCCAGATTTCAGGTTGTACTACAAAGCTGTGGTCATCAAGACAGTGTGGTCCTGGCACAAAAACAGACACATAGATAAATGGAACAGAATAGAGAATTCAGAAGTGGGCCCTCAACTTTATGGTCAACTAATATTCGATAAAGGAGGAAAGACTATCCACTGGAAAAAAGACAGCCTCTTTAATAAATGGTGCTGGGAAAATTGGACATCCACATGCAGAAGAATGAAATTAGACCACTCTCTTGTACCATACACAAAGATTAACTCAAAATGGATGAAAGATCTAAATGTGAGACAAGATTCCATCAAAATCCTAGAGGAGAACACAGGCAACACCCTTTTTGAACTCAGCCACAGTAACTTCTTGCAAGATACATCCACGAAGGCAAAAGAAACAAAAGCAAAAATGAATTATTGGGACTTAATGAAGATAAAAAGCTTCTGCACAGCAAAAGAAACAGTCAACAAAACGAAAAGACAACCTACAGAATGGGAGAAGATATTTGCAAATGACCTATCAGATAAAGGGCTAGTTTCCAAGATCTATAAAGAACTTATTGAACTCAACAGCAAAGAAACAAACAATCCCATCATGAAATGGGCAAAGGACATGAACAGAAATCTCACAGATGAGGCACGTTACCTTTGTTTAGAAACAATTCCAGTGGAAGAATGCACTCCCTGAGAAGGTGTGGACGGCCGAGTTAGTGCGAAGAGTGTCCTTGTCACTAATCCTTGGCAACTCAATAAACAATCTTGGAGGAAGGCGCTATCTGTGGTGTTGCTCTCTAAGCATGCTTTAGGAGGCAGAATGCAATGTTTTGATAATGGACTGGGATATTGGGATTTAGTACTTTAGCTATCTTGGTGGCAGCAAGCCCAAGGGGAGCGGTAATTAAAGTAAAATGTAGTGGGGGTTTCTGGAGTCCTGGAGAGAAGACACTTTACACTTTCAGAGAAAGTGAGTAACCACTGTTGCTGATGCACTTGGACTGTGGGGATGACTGTGATTGTAGTCTCTAACTTTGATAAAAGAGGAGAGTGACCCTTTCGGGAGAAGAAGGGTAGTATGCAAGGATAGAATGATTCTTAGAAAGAAGCAGAGTAAGGTGAGTGGGTGGTGACTCTAAAAGAATCAGTAAGTAAGAATCAGTAATCAGGAGCCTGGCTGGCTCAGTTGATGGAGCACGGGACACTTGATCTTGCAGTCATGAGTTCAAGCCCTACATTGACTGTAAAGCTTACTTAAAAAAAAAAAAATAATAATTTCAGAAAATGGCCAAGCTTTTTCAGGGCCCAATGGGAGAAGAATTGTGTCTAGCATGGAGAAGGCTGCAGGAGAGCCTGTTTTTCCAGAGAGATAGATTTAGGTTCTATAGACATTTCTAGGTGAGGAGAATTTCTTCGAAATGGACTAGGTTCCAGAGGTTCACTAGAAGGAAATGCAGTGTGTGGACTTGAGGGCCCTGGGAACAGGGCAGGTTAAGAGGCTCAATAATTCATGGTGGGCTTCATGGGCACGTGGTCCACATGGTCACTCTGGCTTTGTGCTCTGCAGAGCCCATGCTTGGTTTCATGCTCTGCTGTCACCATCTTGAAATTCTTAGTCATTTTTAAAAAAGATGTATTTATTTATCAGAGAGAGAGAGAGAGAGAGAGAGACCATAGAGGAAGGACAGAGGGAGAATCTTAAGCATACTGTGCACTCAGCACAGAGCCTGACATGGGGATTGATCTCATGACCCTAAGATCATGGCTTGAGCTAAAATCAGGAGTTGGATGCTTAACCAACTGAGCCAGATGTCCCAACATTCTTAATCATTTTAAAAATTTTTTATATTTTTTAATTTAAAAAAAAATATTTATTTATTTATGAGAGAGAGAGGCAGAGAAACAGGTAGAGGGAGAAGCAGGGAGCCTGATGTGGGACTTGATCCCAGAACCACAGGACCATGACCCAAGCCAAAGGTATACACTCAACTGCTGAGCCACCCAGGCGTCCCCCTAGTAATTTTTTAAAAATGTTTTATTTATTTATTCATGAGAGACACACAGAGAGAGAGAGAGGCAGAGACATAGGTAGAGGGAGTAGGAGGCTTCCCCATGGTGGGAACCTGATGCAGGACTCGATCCCAAGACCCCGGGATCATGCCCTGAGCTGAAGGCAGACGCTCAACCGCTGAGCTACCCAGGGCCCCTCTTTGTCATGTTTGAATAAGAGGCTCCACTTTTTCATTTTGCACTGGGCCCCACAGATTATGTAGCTTGTCCTGACTGGACCATAGAGGCAGAGGAAGGTGATGGGGGGAGCCGGGAGCCTTGGCCCCAGGAGGCCAGGGGAGACAACTGGTAGAGTCAGAGCTTTCTGAAGGGGACTTAGTGGTGGTTCAACCACCTTCTTGGTGCTCTGAACTGTTGCCAGAAGTTGGTTGAAATGATGAAGAACAACCTGAATCAGGAGGAAGATTTGCTAGCTGGAAGAAAATTCTTTCTAGTGAGAATGAGGTTTACTATCTAACAATAATGTTGTAAGAACATTGTAACAGGAATGTTCAACCATCATAATCTTTTCAGACAAGTGTGATTAGAAGGTATTTATTGCTGTCAAATTATTATTCATGATCCTCTGAAATGTGAATCTCAAAATTACATTACTTGAGAGAAGCTCATATCATTTTCCACACTGTATCTAATTAACTCTTTTGGTAAAAGACACCAAAAAGCCAAACTGTAGGTATCTTTGAATTGTAAATGTGGATTCCTGAGGTGCAGGTTGAGAGTATCTTGACAGGTCACATCACTGTTGATTTTGCAGTGAGTTATCAAAAAGATAAAGAGAGCAGAATAGGAATTGTCTGCACGTGAATTGCCTGAAAGAAATTGGATCCAGGCCCCAATTCTAAAACCTATTTATTCATCCTTTATACTCTGATCCTCATCTTATTAGTCATTTTACCCAAACCTGCAGCTACTGTGGATGGGGCCATGGGTCATAGTGTCCTCATTACTGTTACACATGATGCAGTACATCACATATGCAAAGATCTTAGTTCAAAACTGAAACTAATCCCTCAGAGTTCATGTGTGTCATTGCCCTGGTGCTTCGTGTATCCCAAACCTGATGCCTGTGTATATCTTCCTTCATGTGGAACCTGCACGGTGATTTTGCACTGCACTGACTGTATGTGCTTGAGACTGCCAGGTACTGAAGGAAGATAGGAATGTTCTTTCATGACTGTATTATGATTGTGAACCACAACTCATAGGTCTGTTTTTTTTTTCTTTTTTTCGTGAAATGTCAGTTCAAATATACTTTTTAAGGATTTTATTTATTTATTCATGAGAGACACACAGAGAGAAGCAGAGATATAGGCAGAGGGAGAAGCAGGCTCCTCACAGGGAGCCCAATGTGGGACTTAATCCCAGGACCCCGGGATCACGCCCTGAGCCACAAGCAGACCTTCAACTGCTGAGCCACCCAGACGTCCCTATCAGTTCAAATCTTGTCCCTAATTTTAAAAATTGGACTCTCTTCTAGTTACTAATTTTAGTGCAAATTAAAGAATAAGAAAAATATAAATCAATCCATGTAGTCCCCATTTCCAGTGCTATCAGTCTGTTGGGTTATTATCTGGAGATTGCCCATGGCTCATCAATGCTCTGGTCACTTAAACTCATTTTGTGCTCTGTCTCACTTTGTGTAATCCACATTACTGTCTTCAGGTTCACCAGTCTTGTCTTCTGTGACATCCAGTCCATTGTTGATCCCATCCGTTGGTACGTTTTTTATCTCAGCCATGGTAGTTCTCATCTCCAGGCATTAAATTTGAGTCTTTTGGCTGTCTTCCATGTCTCTGCTTACCATGTTCAACAGTTTCCCAGTTTTTTGAACATGTGGAATGTGGTTATCATAACAGTTTTAACACACAGATTCTAACACCTCATTCTAACAGGTGTGTCACTTCTAGGTTGATTCCCATTGATCACTCTCTCTCCTCCTTGTGGGTCCTATTTGTTTGGTTTCTTGTATATCTGGTCATTTTTTCTTGGATGCTAAATGTAGTGGATTTTGCCTTGTTGGGTACTGAATATTTTTAGACTTTTTTTTTGACAATTTTATTTATTTACTTGAGAGAGAGAGAGAGAACACAGAGAGGGAGAAGCAGGCTCCCCGTTGAGCAGGGAGCCTGACGAGGGGCTGGACCCTAGGACCCTGAGATCATGACCTGAGCCAAAGTCAGATGCTTAACTGACTGAACCACCCAGGTGCCCCTGAATATTTTTATATTTCTGTAAATACTTTTGAGCTCTGTTTGGGGGGCATTGAAGTTATTTGGAAGCAGTTTGATTTTGAGTTTAATGTTTCTAGGTGGGAGTAAAGCAACATTCAGCTCAGGGCTCATATCCCCCTCTGGGCCCCTGCACAGTACCACATTGATTAGGGGAAGGGAACTTATTTTATGCATCTAAATCCTATAAAAAGCATATATGTTTCAACCCAGAAATTTTACTAATAAATATTTAGCTTATTTAGCTTAGATCCTTTAAACAAACTAGTTTAGCAAATATGCATTTGACACTAATGTATGCCTATAGATATAAATATTTAAAAATTAGACTTACACTGGGACTGGATAATTAATAAGATCCAGGGCAAAATGAATATGTGGGATTCTTCAATAATTATTAAAAATTCATGATGGTGACAGTAGAGCATTCAACCACATGCAGGATCCATTTAAGCATGACTACAGAGATCATGCACCCTCGGAATCAGCTCTGAGTTATAATATTTGTATGAGTTTTACCTAGAAATAGTAAATCAAAAAATAAAAGTAAAACAATTTCCTGGAGAGTTTGATTTAGTAGACCATGAAATTTCTATAAAATATAATGATTCAAATTTATGTTAGAAGATTTTTGAATTATAGTAGGTAACTGTTACAAGCTAGCACTGTGGAGTTTTTAGTTGTCGTATGCAACCACGCTGAAGGTAGCATTTATAGGATGGGAGATGAGTTTGGTAGGACCATGAAGGCTCTTCTCTATCTTGGATGCAATAAAGTGATAAAAGTTTATTCTTTGACAAAATTCAATGACAAATCATGTCTGTTTTAAAGCAGAAGTATCATGTGATCAAATCTGTATTTCAGAGAGATAATTGTGGTAAATGATTGAAGATTTTCTAGTAATCCTGTCTACAAATGAGGAAGACCGAAATAGTGAAATTTTTCCCTGTTCTTAATGTCTGTCCTTAGTTTTATTTCCACTGTCTGTGGACACCACTTCCCTTGAGTCATCCATCCTTTATATGTTCCTTACTTATAGGTTAGTTGGAGAACATTTAGCCCCATTTAGCCTCATTTCTCAGCCTCTAAATTGGCATTGAAGTTTTTATCCATGGATTTGCAGTAAACCTTATGATAGTTCAAAATATTTTCTTTTTTTTCCCCCTTTCTTTCAGTGTGCTCGGTATGATAATGCCTTCGTCGCAGAGATCCTGATTGACAGAGGGGTCAATGTCAACCACCAGGATGAAGACTTTTGGACACCAATGCACATTGCCTGTGCTTGTGACAACCCTGATATTGTCTTGCTGCTTGTATTAGTAAGTAAAGCAACTCAGTTTATTACCATCTGAATGTTTGATGGTGTATAAAATGCTTTATACTTTATTAATATTTCACAGTATGTAATACTTTGGTTGATAATATATATATATATATGCATATATATATATGTCATCCTTAATTTTATTGGAGTTACAAGATAATTAGATACTAATGTTGTGGGTCAGAGTTCATCAAACAGATTGTGTGGATGTCATATGAAGCTCTACTCCTCTGACTTTTTTTCTGGGGAATTATATGCCTTAATACTGTGCAAGTGAGTCCTAACTAAAATGGTTTCATAAGTGTTATTTCTTTCAATCCATTCTCTTAATTTTGAGCCAGTTAGGCATACAGTAATGAGATATGGCATCTTTTGAATCTTATTCTCTTGCTTACATCTAGTAAGTCCCTGTCTACAACATTTCTTTACAAGAAAGTGAAAACATGGGGCACCTGGGTGGCTCAGTGGTTGAGTGTGTGCCTTTGGCTCAGGTCATGATCTTGGGGTCCTGGAATTGAGTCCTGCATTGGGCTCCCCCTCTGCCTGTGTCTCTGCCTCTCTGTGTGTCTCTCATGAATAAATAAATAAAAGCTTAAAAAAAAAGAAAATGAAAACACTAGAGCTATTTGATGCTATTGCTTTCGATTATAGCTTAGACCTTGACATTGATCCTCACAACATATCTTAATTATTTTGGAACTGAGATTTGGGATTTTTTTTCCAGAGGGTTTATCTCTAACAAAGATTTTGAGAAATTTTTTTTTAAAACATGCGCATCTCAGTGTCTGGTGATGGGGCTTTTCTTTGCCAGACAGGGTTGAGAAATAGAAACTGGTTTTATTTGAATGATCATGGAGTTAAATCTTTAGTTTTCAAATTAGCATATTCATGATTCTGTAGTGCCTCTTTTCTCACATCATGTACAAAGTTGTATTTCTGATAGTTATGTTCTGTAATTACCTTCATTTACTAATCATTTAATTAATATTTGTTGATTACTATTTTTTATTACTATTTTTGACATAATTCCTGCCCTTGAGGAAATTAAAACTTATTCATTCATTCAAATATTTGTTGAATAACCACTCTGTTCTAGGTGCTATGCAGTGCAAAAAGACATTTATATTATAGAATATGGCAAAAACAAACAGGAGCAAGCCAAGTAAGGATACCACTGAGGCATTTGATTAGTGGATTAAGCAAGTCTGACTAGTCTCCTTGCCAATGTGTAATAGCCAGTCCAGCCATCTATCCACAGAATATCTTACTTTTAAATAAATATAGATGAAACACATTGTTATAAAAATTGTAATTCCTATAGGAATGTGTTCCTGTCAATAATATCAAAAGAAATACTTGTCTTATTTCCAGAATTAAATACCATTGTATTTGATTCAGTGCTGCATGCCCAATATTCTTTCCATTTTCCAAAGATTATTGATGAATGAGAAACTGGGTAGATACTTGAGTGCCTTCTTTCCTCTACTAAGAGAATCTGAGTGAACAAAAATAGCAAAAATCCCTGCCTCTTGGAGCTTACATTCTACTGGGGAGAAGCAGGAGAAAACAAATATGTAAATGAGTGAAATATACAGTATGTATATAGAGAGAACTATTAGAAGGACAGGAAGAGAGCAGTAGAGACTATTAAGGGGTGGCCACAAGTAGAAGGGGACACGTGAATCATAAACCACATGAAAATGTGGTCAAAACTGGAACAGGGCAGAGGGAAGAGCAGGGACAAGCTCTGTGGAGGCGTCTTGTGTTTGTGGGACAGCAAGGAGATCAGAGCAGCTGGAGGGTGACGAGAGGCAGGCAGTGGTGCTGAGCTAATCCCACCCTGGGGCAGGGTGTCAGAATTTTCTTTCACCCCAGGTGAATCAGGGATCCTTTGGAGGGTTTCGGGTGGAGAAGTGACATGATCTGACTTGTGTTTGAGAAGATCACTCTGACTGCTCTGTTGAGACCAGACAAAAGGAGGGAGGGGCGGCATGAGGGAGCATGTAGCAGTCTGTTTTCACCCCTCAGGTTAGACATGGTGGAGGTGTGGGAGGTGACTGGCATTTGGATACTTTGAAGGTCAAGTTGTCTGTGTTTGGCATAGAATTGGATTTAGGGCTTGGCAGAAAGGACATGAATCACAGATAACTTCCACTTTTTGGTCTGAGGACCAGAGGGTTGGAATTTGTGTTAAAAGCATTTGAATCATCTTTTTCAAGTTTCTCAGGAAATCATTTTCTATAAGAACAATTTTCAGTGAGTTGAGAGATAATGATGTGTTTTAGCTTTCATTAAGTAGAGATGTGTGTGCATGTGTGTGTTGCCATTATAGAATGCACAGCGTTAGAACACTGCTATTGTAATTGTATCACAAATGGTTTGTGTTTATGGAGTAGGCTTAGGCACTGTGAATGTTGTCAGTACTCTTTCCAAATGATCTCCAAACTCTAGGAGATACTAATAATTGACTTTTGTACAGCTTTTTCTATGTGTCTGATATCTTTCTACACGCTTTATAGAGATTAATTTACTTAGTCTTTATGAAGCCCTATTACGTATATGCTAGCTTTCTCTGCCTTGTGTAGGTGAGGGACAGATGCTCAGAGATGCCAGCTTATGTGCTGAGGACCAGAGAGTATTGGCAGAGACAGATTTAGTGTCATAACCTGAACTGCCAACCCCTCTGATCTGCTGTCATATTACTAATGATAGAATTTATATGAGCTAGAAGTCTCTAGAGCAGACTAGTAAAATCGTGATTCCCATGCAATATCTTACATTCCCCTTTAAAAGCACAGCTTGCAAACTGATTATTTAGAATTTGCAAGGAAAGTCAAGAAATATTACACATGCACTTGATTCTTGCTATTCACAGGAGGTAGGTTCTGTTACGTCACCGCAGACACTGAGTTAGTGAATGTTGAACCACGGCTCCTGGGGAAGTTCAGCATTCACTTCCTGCAAGGCCTCTGGTCACAACATATTTGTCAACAGATCTGTACGAACCTTGTTTTATATGTCTTTCTCTTTATTTATTTTTTTTATTTTTTTATTTTTTTTTAATTTATGATAGTCACACACACACACACAGAGAGAGAGAGAGAGAGAGAGAGGCAGAGACACAGGCAGAGGGAGAAGCAGGCTCCATGCACCGGGAGCCCAACGTGGGATTCGATCCCGGGTCTCCAGGATCGCGCCCTGTGCCAAAGGCAGGCGCCAAACCGCTGCGCCACCCAGGGATCCCTGTCTTTCTCTTTAAAGAGACCTTTAGAAACATATGCTGTTGATTCATAAACATTGACCTTGTGGCCAATAACCCTGTAACTCATGCCTGCAGAAAGCCTCACCACACACGGGTTTTTCTCCATAAAGTGCATCAATAGCCTTCTTGTACTTAGAAGCGGTAGGAAGCACTTCAGCATCATGCTTGGGGCTCATTTTAAACAACCAAATAGCCAACAAAAGGAAAAAAATGTGAAAAATGTGACACTAAATAGACCATGATGAAGTCTTTATTTTCACTATGAAGGTGAAATAAGAAGGCATGGCATTGTCTTGTGGGACCTCCCTTGCAAACGTGTGCGCTGGATGGCCAGAATTTTCACCACCCTGTGCACGTGCATGAATGATCCTGGAATTGTAGCCCTAGTATTCATTTTGGTATTACAAAAAAATTCAGCAAACAGACAAATTCGCAAGTATGGAATCTGTGAATAATGAGGATCCATTGTTTTTATTACTAAGGATCCATTGCATTTACTACTAAGCAAAACAATTGATACTTTTTAGAATTTTAAGTGCAAAATAGAAATCATCTAAATCCAGTATATTTTAGGAGTTGAGTGTATCAAAAAATGATGAATTTCTGAGATAAATTTTCAAAATTTCAAACTTATTTTTTTCAAAAAAAGTCTCATTATTTTTAGTTTCCAGCACATAGTTGGATAGGGTTTTAGTGTTTCCTAGAAGTTTTACAGATATCTCACTGGACATGTAGAGCATTTTTATGATGTGAGCAATACACTTAGTATATAGTACTTATTTTTATATAAAGAAATCTGTTATCAGAGAAGTTACATAAAAGAATAACATCTCAAATCTAAATGTTTGGGTTCTCCCCAAAATAAAATTTCAAGATGCTATTTTTTATATTTATATATAATTATGCGTGTATTTAATTATATATAATATACAGTATAATTATACACTTTGTCCCCTGAGAATTTTCTTCTACTTACTTTATTGTTGAGCATCTCACATATATACATTTTTAGTTTTCATTCTACATTATCTAGTCTTTAAAATAATTTCTAATTTGCTCCACATTCAAACACGGATGTTCTATAACTCAAAATTATATCTAGTTTTTAAAAAAATAATTTCAAGGTAATTTGCGTTTCTCAGATTTTAAGAAACTTTTCTATTACTCAAGAATAAATCACAAAGGCTGATAAATGATTAACTCAAATTATGTCAGGTTTTATTCTCTCTAAAATCTTGATCTCATATTTATCCTGACATGTTTATGTATGTTTATTTCTAGCCTGTTGTATCAGTGCATATATACCATGACTAAGTGCTTGCAAGATGTGCTCCAAATCTGCTCAATGCCTTGCTTGTGGAAGGGGGGAGTGTAGGCTTGTCTTTGCTATATCTCTGCCATGGGACTGCTTAGGGAACGGTCTCTGAGTACGCTTGCTCAGTTCTCCCATCTTTTCTTATTAGACTTTGGATAAAAGATTTGCATTTATTTCGGTTTTCTGATTTTCCACATCTGATTTTGCAATGTGGCCACAGTTTCTACATTACTCTGCCCTGTGAGTGATTTCAAACCCGGGGCACATCTGCATGTTTTAACAGTCCATTGCATTTGGAACCATAGGAAACACATCCCTTTAATTTGATATTAATTATTTTGAAAGGAAAATAATCTGATTGAGTAAAACACTGTAGGATGCTTCTACTTGAGAAAATAATTTACCTGTCTTAGTGATAAATCAATCCTCTTAGACAGAATTTCTCTTTCTTACTGAAAAACTTTGGGAGGATATAATTTGATATTCCACATGTCCTGGAATTATTTAATAAGCCTCACTCCATAAAGAGTATCTATTCAATGTGGTTACAAGAGATGAGTAATGGATAACAGAAGGATAAAATGTCATTTTAATTAGTTTTATTTTTCAAATGGTGAATTAATTCTGTTCCATAGTACCAGGAGACCTTTCACGGTATTTTTACTCCTTGAAATCAGAAGGTGTAGGGGAAATTTTAGCAGATGGATAGTCATTTACCAAGTGAGGCTCAGCAATATCTTTATCATTGTTTCACTCCAGTAACAATGGAATGATTACTGGAAATTGCTCTGAATGTTTTCTCAATCCTTGGCCTTTTGCAAATGAACATCTGATGTTCATAATTTTTGTGCCTATTGGATGAAGTGCGTCATGGACTGTGTCTAATGGGCAGCATGGAACCAGATCATTTTAATGGGTGCTGCAGGTAACTGCCAGAAGTGAATAATTCTGTCATAACCGAGATAGTAAATGATATTTCAAAAACATACGTACTGCTTACTTTGTGTTAGGTAGCTTAGATTGATAGATCAAAACGAACTCCTTGCCAAACATTACTCATTAGTTGCTTAGACTATTCTTGGGTTAAACACTAGTATAAAAATTTCATATTGTTCAGTTATAATTTATCCTTTTTATCGCTTTGATTTGTTAAATACTAGGACATGAGATATGCCCTGCTATACACAACTGATGAATTTTTGAACCCTACATCTGAAACTAATGATATGTTTACTAACTGAATTTAAATAAAAAAAATAAATAAAAGTTAAATGACAAACCACAAAGAAAAGAAAAGGTGATATCCCTCCCTAGCAAATGAGCTATAAATCCAGATGGTTTAAGCCAAGTCTGATTTTCTAATAGGAGCTGTGGCAGAGGACGTGGCGTCATTATCAACATTTTATGTAAATGACCCCACGTGCAGAATTTAATCTCTTTCTTAGCAGATTCTCTTGCCTTCAGCTTCACTAACAAAGTAAGTTTTCAGGCTTGAATGCCTTCAGCTTCTACCTAACAAACTAACTGTTGATTTTTTTTTTTCCTATTTATTCACAGCCTTTGTTCTATTCTGAAAACTCATTTGTTTGCGTGCCTAAACTGAATTCTCCTTCATTCCCTCCAGACTCTACTAACTGCCACCTGTTGAAGGATTTCTCCATCACTTTTCCATCTTCCATTTCCATGGTTTTTCTATTGGACTTCTATAAATTCATAGTTATGTCGCAGGATCTTCCATCAATTAAAGAGCTAGGGAAAAACCCAATTAAATGTCTTTCCTAAAAATAAATAAATAAATAAATAAATAAATAAATGTCTTTCCTGTAATGGCCAGGATATGTAAGTGCCCCACCCCATCATTTTTATAGTCAAGCTTCTCTGAAGAGCAGTATGCTTTTGCGGACCTACTTACCACCCCCCGGGCCACACTTCAGTGTGATCAGGCTGCCTGCTGCCCATGCAAGGATCCCATCGTGGTCCTTGCCAAGAACATTTTTGACATCGCTGTGATAGATATCATTGTTTATTCTACTTAAACTGTCTCACTAGATCTAAAGGCAAATGGGTCAAAGAAGAAAATTGGGCAAATATCTGTTTTTTTACTCAAGGTTATATTTTGGGGGCTGATCAAAGTAAGAAGTTCAAAGAAGCTACTCTGGCTTCTAAGCCCTGTTCATGGCCATTAAACTTAAGAGCCTCTTTGCTTTTTTGAGGTATACTTGAAAAATTAGATTGCATATATCTTAAGTGTACAACATGATGCTTTGATAGAAGCATACTTTATGAAATGATGACAACAGTCAGGCTATTTACACATCCAGCACTTCACGTGGTGACTGGTACTATTCTATTGTGATAAGAATGCTGAAGATCTACTGTCTTAGTGAAACTCAAGTGTACAGAACAATAGTATTGCTTACAGTCACCATGCTGGCCCTGGGCTCCTCAGAGCCTAATTATCTGTGACTGGAGGCTGGTACTCTGACCAGCAGCTCCCATCTCTGCCACCCCAGACCTGGGTAGCCACCTTTCTCCTGTCTGTTTCTATGAGTTTGACTTTTGTTGTTGTTCTTATATTGTGTTTTTGTAAACCTATCATTTCCTAAACCTTCCCATCACTAAAATCTATGGTAAAAATTCATCCTCACCTATGGTGGAAATTCTCACTCAATGGTCACAGTGATTAAGACCATAAAAGTATTTCAGAAAAGAGGCAATAATGGGTGCTTCATGATAAGTCTATAACTTGGCATAAAATTTGAAGAGTGGAGAACTAAATTACATAACTTTCATAGACATCTGGCAGAAATGAACCTTGAGTTTTCTCTCAGGCTTGGTAAGTTTGAGAAACACGAATTTCCACATCCAACATCTAAGGAAAACTTCCCTAGGCTTCCCTATTCATTTGTTTAAGCTCCCATTTTTAGTAAACTATATTGGCTCTTCAAAAGTTCTTTTCATGATAAATAACATTTTTATCTATATTTAAGACAATTGAAAAGATTTAACAATTTACATTAATATTGTAAAGCATTTAGATTTACTTACTTTCTGAATATTCTTTTAGTAAGATGTTTTATTTTTCTAGTTACAGAAGCAAATACGGAAAAACCAAAAGATGTAAAAGTCATCCACAATCCTGCTGGTTAGATAAAGTCAGTGTTTCTGTTTTAGTACATGTCCTCCTATGTGGGTGAGCGTAGCACACATGTAATACTTGGATTTGTGTTATATGTATATATTGTCTTTTTTTTTTACTTTTAAAGATATTTATTTATTTGAGAGAGAGAGTGTGAGCAGGGGCAGGGACAGAGGGAGAGAGTCCCTATTTAGCCAGGATCCAGCCATGGGGCTCAATCCCAGGACCCTGAGATCATGACCTGAGCAGAAATCAAGAATCAGGCACCTAACTGACTGAGCCACCCAGGCATCCCACATACTGTCTCTTTTAAATGTCACAAAATTATTGCATGCTTTTAAATATTTTGTCCAAACATATATTTAGCAGCTGCATAGTGTTCCAGAGTTCAGATGCTGTAATACTTCTGGATAACTTTAGCTGTTTCCAGTTTCTCACACTTAGAAACGATGAGTAGTTCGTAACTTAAGAGAGCTGTTATTTTCAGTGGAACGTAGTTATCAGTTGTATTTCCTCCAGGAGTGAAGTGGAATGTGTTGAACTAAGAGACCTCTGAGGATGTATATGGATTTCTGTATGTCTGGCTCTTTCTAAACTAGGTGCACTCAGCTGAAGGATTTTTCTAGCTACTACCAGCTGGAGTTCAGCAAATGAATTACACCATGATGCTCTGCTCTAGGATGCTCCTCTATGAGATAATGGGCCAATACTTCTGGAATGTTCCTAATAATGCAGAAGTTGGAAGACTGACAAAACAGAGCCCTAGCTGAGAAATGTTGTGCCATCATGGCCCTACTGTGATCTCACATGGGGCCTGGGCTACTGCTGTCTGGTCAGAGACACCTGGTAGGGTTTACTTAGTGAGAAGCACCACATAGCATTTCTGCTATGCTCCATTTCCTCCTCTGACCTTGTGTTCACTGCCACAGCTCAAGAGAGGCTTTGCCATGATGCAGTAGTGCCCCTTTGTGTACTGTAGCATGGGAGTCATTATACAACATGATTGACTTTCAATTTGAAATGCACCTGCCATGTAGATGGAAAAGGAAAAGAAAGGAAAAACCAGAAGCAGGGCCTCTGTGTTAGTGGGTGCAGATGGAGGTGAAGGACATGTAAGAGAGATACATGGGGCTGGATGAAAAAGATGTAATGATAAAATAGTAAAAGATGGACTGAGTCTCATTTTCAGGTAGGTAGAGTTAACAATTTTAATGCAAAAAATAAGTCAGTCTATCAAATGTTGTGGAATTCAGAGGAAAGGATTCTGATTGGAACCTGGCACAGTCCATTTTGGACAAGGGGGCAGGTAGAAAGTCAACTTCATGATATTGATGAGGGGACCCATATATTCTTTATTTGGTGACAACATGAATAAGGCTCAGAGTTCAGGAAGGTGAGTTGTTGACAGTTTTGGGTTTTTCTTGGCTAAATGACTGTGATACATGGAGTCCCAGCAAAAGAGCTATCAGTCTCTAAATCAGTAGTATCTTGAGTGGCGGGAAATACCATGAAATTGCTATCTGTGAAATTGTCTCTTTCGAATATACGCTAAAGTGGAAGAAGAGTTACAAGCATTAGCCAGCCCTTGGTGTGGAGAAACAAGGGCATGTGTTAAACAGGAGGGTTAAAACGACTTCCCCCAGGAGCTGATCACCAAGGTGAGATCTGAAGGAGGAGCCAGGTGTGTTAATCAGATGCAAGGGGAAGACAGAACATCCCAGACTGTTGAACAGCCTGTGTACAGACTCCTTGATGAGATGAGAAAGGGCAGGTCTAGAGGAGGCAAGGGCTCAACTGGAGAGAGTAGAAGGAGCATGACAAGGAGGAAGAGGTGGTTGGGACCCAGTCAGACACAAGGGGAACCTGGACTGGAACCAGCGATGAGCTATACATGAGGATGGGTAGGTATGTGATCAGATTGTCATGTGGAAATTATCTCCCTTAGCATAGTGATGTTAGCATTGCAGCTTCAGTGAGGGGAGATGAAAGTTTGGACCAGGGTGGTAAAGGGCATGAGCAAGTATGGCAGATGGTTATAGAACAGTATAGATAATATAGTTCTGTTTTATAAGACATAACAATATATTCATATGATCATATATATATAGTTATATATATATATATATATAGATATATATAGTTGTATATAAGTACAATGTAGATATTTTTGTAAAACTGATCTCATGGGACACCTGGATGGCTCAGTAGTTGAGCGTCTGCCTTTGGCTCATATTATGATCCCGGGGTCCTGGGATCTAATCCCATGTTGGGCTCCCCACAGGGAACCTACTTCTTCTGCCTATGTCTCTGCCTCTCTGTGTGTTTGTCTCATGAATAAATAAATAAAATCTTAAAAAAAAACTGATCTCATAATATCCATTCCACTGTACAACCCATAATATTTATGTATTAACATGACAACTTACAAGGGTATATTAAAATTTATCTACTAGATGGTTGCTAATTTATCCTTTATATTACAATGAGAAAATTGAATACAGTGCCATAACAATTGCCTTAGAGATTTTTGTAAAATCTCTAAAATATTGGTTCCCATGAATATAATAAATTTAACCTTTAAAAGTAACTTCAAATGCTTTTAGAAACTTGTAATTTAAAATGGAAATTCTACCTATTGGAAAAAATAGCACATTTTAGTATGGCCCATAATATAAAAGCATTTTAATGGGCTATTTATTACACTACAAGAAAATTCTGGAGGAAATATAGTGCATTAAAACAATATCAATTAAGTATTTACCCACTTTTAAGCACATTACATCTGTGATAAATTTAGTATGAGAGCAGTGTTTTGAAATTTTTATCTTTGTCTTTAGAATATTCCATTTCTAATGCTGGAAAATAGTTTATAATAGAAGTTTCCAACTATTTATTTATTTATTTATTTATTTATTTATTTATTTATTTATTATTTTTTTCCAACACATCTTTTATGATTGGAAGATATGGATAGATAAGAAATATCTGTCATCCAAGTTCCTACAGTCACACTTAGAGACGATTTCATGATAACGTTGGTGTTAGAGTATGATTATTTCAATAGTAACTTAGTGCTGCTACATCTAGGCACTGCCCCATCAGACCACATACAGCCACTTACTGGAAGGGAGATACCTTGATTTTTGGTTCAAATTGTATTTTTCTCAGTTTTTATTCCCTGTAGATTGATGACTGGTGCCCGATGCAGATTTGTCCCATCTATGTGTCCTCTAGGTAGAGCTTGCTTAGGAGTTTATATTTTACTAGTGATGACTTGCATTGAACTCCTTCTGTAAAAGATCACTGTTATGACGACCTCTTAGTTCTGAGGCGCTTAGATTTCCCTACAGTCTTTTCAGCTAAAGAGAAGAGAAAATGTTGAAGTCATTTCCATGAGCATGAGCGGATGGAGAAATGTGGTCTTTTGAATCTAGTCATTAGGGCTCCCTGGAAGAACAGACCTGGCTGTCACACTAGCTGCTAGATGTGGGTGATAGAGTATTTTTTTTTTTTACTTAATTCAGAACTCATCCCAGGGACTTGGGTGCAGTGTTTATTAATAAATCAAGCTCCACAAAGTCAGAAATTCCTTCACAGTCAAATATAAAGAAATATTCAATCTTTAAACCATGTTTGAAAAGCACGTTATCATACCAGGATGGTGCAAACTACTCATTTATTTTGAGGAGGTTCATAAACATCAGACCCTGAACAGTGAATATTTCTGACCAATGCTTTAATGTAATATCTTTGCTGTCATTCATGATTCTTGACACCCCTATTTCTTTAAATGTTATCTCTTTTACAGCAACCAGATCTGGGTATTTTAATATTACTAAATATATGATGTCAGGTAATTTATACTTTGGATTTTTTCATATTCAATGAAGATATTATGAGATCTACACTTTTATGTATATATGTAATTTAATTCAGAAAGCATGAGCGAGGACATGCCAAATGAAAATCACTCTGACAGATTTTGTAGGCTATGTTCTCTTCAGGATGAGTCCATTAAAAAAAATATCTAAACTTTCTGAAGATTTTTACTTTAAGAACTGTATAACTTACAGATAATATAACAGCATTTAAAGCTTCTCTGTTGAAGTGTGAATAGCCATCAGTTGTTTTTGTGCAGATGGGGCAGGAAGGACTGTTTCATAAAACGCACACATTATTCCCCTGTATCTACAATCATTCATATATTTTTGACATTTTGTCTGGTGGGCACATGTTCTGTTCTGCTGTTTATTAAGTCACTGGCCTGTTGAGACTCAGAATTTCAGCGACTTATACTACTAGAGAAACTGAGGAGAGAAGATGAGGGAGTGTCATACAGTAGATGTGATGTAGGAAAAGTGCAGTCAAACTAAGATGCATGTGAATTTAGCTCCATCTGACCGTCCCCCCCCCCCCCCCCCCGCCCCAGCGCATGTAGCATATGCAGGAAAACAGCATGGGAACCAGGTGGCAGACAAAAGTGGTTTTACTCTTTTCTGTAGTAATTGAAGACTTTTAGTAAAATCATTGGGTTAAAAGTTTGAAAACTAGAAATCGGGTAGGAGTTACATAGGAGTCAAGAATATATCTAGTAAAAGATGACATAACATTTTTGGCTTGAAAAAGTAAATTAAAAAAAAAAAAAGGCCCCACCAAAGTGATGCCATAGGAAACCTAGTTACCATTCAGTATTTTCTGTTGGCCTGGAAGTAAAAGTAGGATAAATCTGAAAGTTAATTTCTATATTAATAGAAGCAAGAGAGTCATTTGATGGTGGCATCTGCATGACTGTAAGGCTGGGGATAGAACGATAACTCTGCCAGGAAGCACAAGACTGCACAGCTGTGACAGCTGGGAGGTTGTGCAGCCGAGCCTCCTCTTAGGGGCTGTGAGAAGAGGTCCAGCTTAAAATGCTGCTTATCACACCAACTGATTTTCATATTCAGCAAGTATCGATTCTAGAATCACATTATTGGATCTAACTCTTGCTTGTCCCGCTGCCCTCAGCCATGGGGACACAGTTACCACCTGCCTCCATTCTCAAATAAATGAAAGTGATAAATAAAAGAAGGACCATAGAAAAGGGTCTGTGCATCCCCCATCCAGGCACATCCTGATGAGGTCTTTACAGACCATGCCTGGAATGCAGGTGTCTAGCTCAGCATTGCCCAGAGCCCTTGGACCAGGAGGCCCCAGCCCACTTTGGCCAATCCAGCATATGGAGGCTTTACAGTGCCATGAGACAGGGTGGGATTCTAAGAGGGATAGTCTACAGGGACCCCAAACACCTTAGAAAAACGGTCTTACAACCATGCTTGCCTTGAAATGCAGGTAAAAGTTGAGGAAACTTTTCAGTGGAGTCGGAGAGAAGAAAGGACACCCTGCTGCATGGGCATTTGGCTCTACCACAATCCAGTGTCCCCATCTCTGTTACTCCTCTGTGTAGAGGTTAGTTGGCAGTGTAAATCCTTGAGGGCAGAATGTTTGAGCTCGGGGAGAGTTCATTGGAAGGTCACTGATAATGAGAAAATCTCAACAATGGAATATTTAAGAGAACTCACTTCTGTTTCATCTCCAGATGAGATGACACCTGATCTTAATGATGATGTTGCCCAGGTTTATACAGTCAGTGACATAGCCAGGTGGGGATTCACCTGGGGTTGGTTTGTTTCTAGAGTTCACGTCCATCCCCATCTCTGCCACCCTTCTGTACCTACTGTCTTTCTTGTGCTTTAATGCCAATGGGGATTATTTTGTAAATTTAATTGGACTCTTTAAGTAAACTGTAAACATCTTGAAGGTAGCTTATTTGTCTCATGGTTTTTATACCACTTCTGTATCCTCATCTGAGAACTGCAGATACTAAAATGCAAAAGGAGACCTCAAAACCTGGAATAGAATTATGGGATTTCAGAGTTTGGCAGGGACCATGTCCCATCACCTTATTGAAAGAGGTACTTGAATGGTCCCAGGTGTAAGGATGGTCCGGGGCTGGGTTTAGAGAGGAAACCACCTCTCCACCCTGCAGAACATCATTGATAGATCTGCTTAGCAGTCCTTGAATCCTGATGGATGTAACCTTTTCCTGTTGAAGTCAGATTTATCTGCTTCTCACAAGTACTATTCCCTGAGTTAGTATAAATTCTAATGACTATTTTAGAATAAGAAAGCCATCTTCAGTAAGCTATAAGCTGTCAATCTTCCTCTCAAACTCAGAATAAAAATAGAAACACTATTTTCAAAAGTATCTCTGGTTAACTTATAATGTGAATTAATTAATTAATTCATTCATTCATCAAGTCCATTTTTTATTGAGAATCTGCTGTGTGCCTGGTGCTATACTTGTTCCCAAGAATGTATGAGTAACAAGAAAAACAGGGTCTTTGGCCTTAAACAGTGATACTCTTGTGTAGTACAGAAAGTAAAAAGTGAATATAAACACTAATTTGTTTATCAGTATATGATCACTAATATATTTATATCAATGATTTTATGTATGCTGTGTATCAAATCTCAGCTTTGGGTAGGGCTGTGATGGGGTAAGTATGTGGACCAGGTCCTTGAGTCCTGGGCACACATGAACTAAGATAGAAGGGGCTTCTCATAAGAGGCAGTGCCTTTGAAGAATATCACCTGAAATACTCATAAGTCACTGTGGATTTAGGGTGTAGTGATAAGAGTGAAGGAAATATTGTTGATATATTATGAAAGTGAAGTTAATAGTAATGCAGGTTTTTCTTTTCTTTTAATGTTAAAGTGAGGGAATTTAAAAATGACTCCAAGCCTTCCATGTTTTGGAAATTTTAAGGGATGGTGCAAACACCAGTGGAGGAATGCTCTTCAGTGGGAGGGCCATGTGGCCTTGTTGAATGTGTCAAGTTCAGGATCCATGAAAAATGCACCTAGAGAAGTCCAGGAGGCAGGTGATCTGGGAGAAGAGAGAGATTGAGAGAGATTGGAAATCTTTGCACACACATCAAAACAGAGACCCTGGAGTAAGTCAGGTCAACCTGTCAAATATCAAGTCCATAAAAATAAGCATTTAATTAAAAGAGGGTCTGAAGCAAACCAGTTAAAGGACTGTTAGAGAAACACAAATTGCAGAGAAGACTGGAAATGAGAAGCCGGATTTGGAAGGCCAGCCAGAAGCAGGGACTGTTGTCAAATCCAGGGAAAGCATGCCTCGAGAATTTCTTTGTGGATGGGGGAGCTAGAATTAACAGGAGAATATAGCCATTCGAACATAGTAAAGCAAACGCTAAGGAAGTTGCAAACTGCATCCACAGCTGAAATGTAAGGACATATAAACTCTGCATGGTTTCCCCTTATGTATATGGATATTGCAGTGTGGAGCATTAAAACTGTAATAGAATATGCTAGACTAAAGGAAAAAAGAGAAAGAGAGAGAGAGAGAGAGAGAGAGAGATATTTAGGGATGGAACTGTTAACTGCCCATATTCACAATTTGCTGGTAAACAGATTGAAAAAGGCCATATTTTCTCAGAGTAAAGAACGGAGTTTTCAGATTACCAAAATATGATTTTGTTGAAGATGTATTTATTTATTTGAGAGCAAGCGAGAGCCTGTGCACAAGTGGGGGAAGAGATGGAAGGAAAAAATTTTCAAGCCCATGCCCTGTTGACCTTGGAGCCCACCTCAGCTCAGGGCTGGGTCCCAAGACCCTGAGATTGTGACCTGACCTGAAACCAAGAGCTCGACACTTAACAGGGTGAGCCACTCAGGCGCCCTCAAAATATGCTTTTGAGAAAGTAGAGTACACTGGCTGGTATTGGAGAATAATTACATGAATAATCAATGAAGTGGGAAGACACTGGCTCATTTCATGCAAGGTCTTAGTAAATAAATATTGTGTGGTTCACACAAAACCATGATATGAAGGGAAATGAGAGGCTTAGTAGGTCACGTAATGTAAGCGACTTGCACAAAACCTTAAAATTATGTTCAATTTACCCTAACCATAGAGGACTCTACTAACGTGGAACCCATGATTTCTTTCTTAGCTTTTTCTCAGAATCACTTACTCAATATACTTGCTTACAAAATTGTATCTTTTAATTGGATGGTTGGCCTTTAATTATATCATGGCCATTCATTGATTCAAATGTTACTCAGGCTCCCTCACCAGATAATCTTCGACTTGTCTAAAAGTTTTACTCCTCACTTTGACTTTAGTAGATTTGAAACTTGCCATGGACCCAAGGGAATGGTCATATGTTTTCATCTCCTTTCATAGTTTTGTTCATTGCTTATTCTGAAGAATATTATTCTCAATATAAATATCACATTTATTGTAGAAAAAAGAAATCCATAAATGTAAAGAAAAAAATTAAGTCACCGATAATTCTATCACATAAAGATAGTCGCCAAACATGTTTTGATGTGTTCTGTAACCCGTCTTTCCTCTTCCCCACATAATTAGAATTTATACATTTATCTGATATTGTGTGTACATATTGGTAGCCTGTCTTCTTATTATACACACTTTCTGGACATCTCCAGGTCTTAGAGTTTTCTTCTACAACGTGGTTTAGTGATATGCCATTGGATCATACAAATGTCCTTAGTTAAATAGTCTGTTATTTTAGGCATCTTATACAAATTGTCATTACTTTTTTTTTAATTTTTACGACACTGTTATTACATAATTTCATGATTATGGCAATAAATGTTTCATGACATAAATAATTTTATGTGCGCCATTGCTTTCACTTTAGGTTTGTATTTGTTATATAAACTGATATTTAGAAAGCCAGAGAGTTCTACAGGAAACTTGTCAGATTAGCCAGGTCTTTCCCATCAGCTCTTCCCTTCACATTTTCCGTTCCAGATACAATCACTTTGAACTCCTTTAGATGGTTCCTTTGGTTTTTATATCTATTTCATATTAAATAACTATGTTTCTCGCTGCACTTTGACTTTCATCTTTAGTCTGGGAGATGAGGATTAAACTCTTAGGTCCCCCAATCCCAGGCCCCATCAGGTCCATCTACTGCTATGTGCCCATCTTCTCCTTGTGTCCCAACAAACTTCTGTTATATGAAGAAATATGTACCAGCTTTGTCAGTAGGGCTGTAAATGCTATCCACAGCAATTCACCTGGAATTCATTAATTACCCTTTCTTTCTTACATATTTTGTAAACACACGTGGAATCATTCTGCAGTCGTCCTTTCTCTCCTACCACATGGCCATCAGGAAATCCCAGTGGATCTTCTTTTCATGCAGACAGAAGTTAGCCACTTCCCACTTTCCCAAAGAACTGCAGCAGTGCTACCCATAAATATTTACATGCTCCCAAAGTAATAATTATTGACATCAGGATGTTTATAGAGGGAGCTATAAAAATGTTTTCCAATATAATTTCGACTCATAAAATTTTAAATGGTTGTAATACAGATTTAAACATTTTTATTACCATCAGAATTTACAATCATTAAAATCTCAAAGTACATTTTAATTATAATGGCTTAATACATAGTTCTTAATGAATGAACAGATTCCCCAATAGTATCGCCTACTACATTATCTGCCAACATTATAGAATCAGGAGGAAAGTTGTGTGCTTTTAGTTTTCTGTGCTTAAACAATGGAAACCCATGGGGAAGTCTCTGCCTGAGACCAGAGATGAATGAACACTCTGCCTCAGTTTCTTAAGTTTTCGTGATAGTGGACAGGTAGAAGGCCATTGGTCTTCTGGTTGGTCTGACTCGAGTCCGTGAGAGACAGCCTGCTGAGAAAATGGGTTCTTCCTTCTTAGCCCCATTCACTGGTGGTCATCAGGGGTAGTTCACTCTGTTTCTGCGGGCGCACACCCTACCTGACCCCCTTTCTCCCTAACTGCTGCAGGACTTTCAACTGAGATGTTCAGCTGAGCCTTGGGGAAAGAGGTGGCGATTCAGTGTCTTGGGTTTTGAGGTCTAACAGTTTGTTTCTTCACCTGTTCTTTTGGGTGGCATGATACTTCAGAATGAGAGGGCTTGCTTTCTGAATGTACCTTATAAAGTAGCATTTCTGCCAATTGCCTAATTCAACAGTCATAACAAGTGTAAAATGATGCAGGGAACAGAGAGTACGTACTTTCTAAGAACACGAGCCCCTGTTTTTCCTGATTGCATTTGGTGGCCCTTTGGGTCTTTTGTTCAGTGATTTTAGGTTTCATTTTTGGGAGAGTCTTATGGTTTTGCTTGTCTTTTTATAAAAACAATTTGCTGTCTTTGTTCTGATTTGTTTGAAGCTTTGGCAGTTCTTTGGAGTTTGTTCTTGAAGATGAGCAGAATTGTGAGAAAGTTTTCTTTTCATTCTCAAATAAAGTGAAGGGTCTGTAGTGTTTTCTTTGGTCAATGGCTGGAAGACAGACTTTCAAAAAACTAAGTAGTAAGTTACCTACAAATAAATGAATTGGACAATTTTTTTGAGATCTCTTTCAGAAAGACTTGTAAATTTCTACTTCATCTTTCATTAAAGTGTTTTGTTAGGGACACCTGGGTGGCTCAGTGGTTGAGCATCTGCCTTTGGCTCAGGTCATGATCTCAGGGTCTTGGGATCAAATCCCGCATCAGGTTCCCCGCAGGGAGCCTGCTTCTCCCTCTGCCTATGTCTCTGCATCTGTCTGTATCTCTCATGAATAAATAAAATCTTAAAAAAATAAAGTATTTTATTACACTTGGATTCTTTTTAAGGAACAGATTTACAAAGAGTTCCCTTATACATCTCAGAGCACATTGCACTTTTTTTAATAACAGTGATAATAGAAGACATTCTGGTATTTTTTCTGGTTTGCATTAGATGCTGCCCTTGGAGCTTTTAACCTTGTTGGACCTGCATATTCTGGGCATGACATTTTATAAGTATTCCTTGCCATTGACTGAAATTATTTTTACTTCCTCATTGCTGGTTTTGTTAAATATATGGTATAGTAAGAGTGAGGGGATGAAGAGAGGTAATCAAACCAAATCTACCATCCTCAGCGTTTTGAGGAGCTGGGGCTGAACTTCCCTCCCTCTCTCTTCCCAGCTGTTTCATTCTGCCCATGCTATTTGGAACTTGAATTCAGGACCCAGCCAAAAACTGTGTGCAGAGAAGGATGGTTGATTTAATAGAGTATAGCTTATGGTTATCTTTACAAATAACATATTTAACAAGCTACTCTTTCTTTTTCCAATTAATTTTATTAGTAGAGCTATAATTTCTTGAATGGCCTACTGCATGTCAACACTGTGCAGTGTAGGCTTACACTGAGGTGAATTGGCATCTTCATCAACTGGTAATAATTGGCTCCACTTTGCAAACTGAGGGGCAGAATTGGGTGTGTTGCCCTTGGTCATGAACACCCCAACACTCAGAGCATGCTCTGATGCCAAGCCTCATTTTGTTGTACCAAGAAAAATTCTCTCCTCTCCTCTTTTCAAACACTCCTTAACTATCATGTGCCTGTTTTTCAGCTCCTTGAGTTCTTTTTTTTTTTTTTAAAGACTTTTAAAATTTCTTTGACAAAGAGAGAGAGCACATAGGCAGGGGGTAGGCAGAGGGAGAGAGAAGCAGGCTTCCCACTGAGCAAGGAGCCTGATGTGGGGCTTGATCCCAGGACCCTGGAATCATGACCTGAGCCAAAGGCAGATGCTTAACTGACTGAGCCACCCAGGCGCCCTGCTCTTTAAGTTTTTATGTTCCGTCTTCCATTTCTGAATAGTGTCACCAAACTTACCACCTCAGTGAATGCAAGATACTGGAAATACACCCTTAAATTTTTATGGACTTCAGAAACTCCATTTAGACTTCTTGTTCTTATCTCAATACGTGTTTCTTTCTTTTGAATATGCATTTCTTGTAGGATCGCAAATTTTATTGTTTATTTAATACGAGACTCCATGAATAGTGAATGTTGTTGCACTTCCCAAAACAGTATTTTTGGTCAAATGAATTAAAAAAAAATTGGAGACAATCTTTAACTGATGGGAATCTGGATGACACAGGCACTTGTCAGGTGATCCCTCTAATCTCATGGTACAATTCCTGATATCTTAAAACAAAAAGCTTGCAGAATGCTATTAGAATGGGCTCTGATCTAAAATAATTGCTCGTGCATTATACATTCGTTTGGGACAACCTTCATTTTTTTCCTGCTAGCACATAATGCAAAATTTTCTACAGAAAGAAGTGAAACCATCTGCAATTCAAAAGCACAAAACATCCGCTTCCAGAATTTTCTATTTTTCCTATCATGTTGGATGCCAACATTTTTATATTTAAGTAGAATATTTTGTGGCAGGATATTTGAGGACTGTGTAAATATTCTATTCCTCATCAAAGTTTCGCTCAAACTTCCGCCTTTCCAGCAGCACTCAGGAAACAGAGCATTAGCATCCCATGACTGTCCTCTGAATCAATTATTATGAGAGCGAATGCCAGGTTCTAACCTTGCCATGCCTCCTGCATGCATTTGTCAGTATTCTGTTGTAAGGAAGAGCTTTTTCTTCTCCCCTGTATTCAGGTAGTTCTGTGTTGCTTAGTATCACCGTGGACTGCTGGCTTCCTAGCTATAGTTCTATCCTGCAAAAACCTGGCAAACCTCACCTCTGCCAGTGATCAAGGTTAACTTCATCAGTGGTTGGGACCAAGAGACATCGTGTGCCATCTGATAGGGTACGATGTGACGCACGTGCCATCCCCTCTGTGATTTGTCTGCTGAAAACATTCCTGTAAGGACAAATGAAAGAAGATCTTGAAAAGACAGAGGGATGGTTCCACATTGGAGGGAATTAAAGAGAAAGCACGACTACACACATTGGGGTGGTGGATTACTCCCTGAGTCAAGAGAAATAGCTATCAACAACACAAATGGAAAAATTAATGAAATTTGAGTATGCATGGTGGCTAATAGTATTTAATAATGCTGAATTTTCTGTGTGAGAATTACCCTTATTCTTGTGAAATACATACTAAAATATTAGAGATAAAGGGACATGGTACCAGTACCTGGGTGGCTCAGTCAGTTAAACATCTAACTCTTGATTTCAGTTCAGGTTATGATCTCAGGGTGGTGGGATCGAGCCCCACGTTGGGCTCTATGCTCAGCACCGAGTCTACTTGGGGTTCTCTCTCTCCCTCTCTCTCTGCCCCTCCCCCTGCTCTTGCATGTGCATGTGCATGCTTTCTCTCTCTCTCTCAAATAAATAAATCTTTTTTAAAAAAGAGAGATTCAGGAGAAATAAAGAGAGAGTGCAAAAATAGAGGGCAAGTATAAATTGGCAAATTTGGATAAAGGGCAGAGTATAAGTTTCTTAGAGTAGCTATAATAAAGTACCACAAGCTAAGTGGCTTAAGGCAACAGAAATTTATTGTCTCATAGTTCTGGCAGCCAGGAGTCTGAACAAGAAGTCAGCAGTACTGCACCCTACTGCGACCTCTGGGAGAGGCTCTTTCTTTGTCTCATCCAGCTCCTAGCGGGACCCGGTGTTCCTGGCTGGTGGTGGCAAGGCCCCCAGCTCTGCCTCTTTGTTCATGTGGCCGCCTTCACCGTGTGTGTGTGTGTGTGTGTGTGTGTGTGTTTGCGCGTGTCCCTGGGGCCCCTCATCTGGACCCACCTAATTGCATCTGCACCCACCCTGTTTCCCAAGATGTCCATATTCACAGCTACTAGGGATTAGGACTTCATTGTTTCCTTTTGAGAGAGGAGATGCAATTCAAGTCATAACAGGTACACAGGAGCTCTTTGGGCTACCCTTACGACATTAACTGAACTTGCACTTATATCAAAATAGAGTTACCAGTAAATGTTAGCATGTGGAAAGTGGTAAAATTCCAGTATTAATGTGTTAAGAGAATTATTACTAAATGACAAGATTGGCAAGGATATTCACTGACATTAAATTGTTACATAAAGCAGCCAGAAAAAAAAAAAGCAGCCAGTAAAATGTTTATTTATAAGATTGTGAGTTCATATGTCATCTGATAGGCAGTAGATACGAATCCCATCTGGGGGCTGGGAGGTGATATATTTGAGTTCCATTTCCAACACCAAGGGACATAAGTTAGGACAAGCTGGTGTTTGGGTGGTGTGCCTTAGGGAAAATGTGTGCAGGGTTCCCCATAGGAACCATCCAACCCTCAGCTGAAGAAAATATTTGAGGAGTGGGATTTTGCATAGATAACAATGATTATTTTCATTTCCCTGATGAAAACCAGTCACAATGTGATTGATTGACTTGAAGCCAAACTGAAGAACTTGCCTCACAGGCTATATGGTACAAAGATAACATTTTGGTTGAGCTCTTCTCACTAATGCAAGTTTGTCCTAATTAGAAATTTCTTCTTTCGGGATCCCTGGGTGGCGCAGCGGTTTGGCGCCTGCCTTTGGCCCAGGGCGCGATCCTGGAAACCCGGGATCGAATCCCACGTCGGGCTCCCGGTGCATGGAGCCTGCTTCTCCCTCTGCCTGTGTCTCTGCCTCTCTCTCTCTCTCTCTCTGTGTGACTATCATAAATAAATAAAAAATAAAAAAAAAGAAATTTCTTCTTTCAATAAGACAAAGGATAATGAGTATTGTCAGTGTAAGAAATTTGACATCTGGTGATTATGTGTGGGATATAGATGTAGGAAGACGTTTTGCACAAACACATGCATGTGTGCACGTGCACACACACCTCCCAGGGCTAGAGTACTCACAGGCACCAAATATAAATGAAAAAGTATGTGTGTCCACACTCTATTTTCACTCTTGCTATCCTTTTCACACAGCCAGTTCCTAAGCCATCTGTTTTTCTAAAGTATAGTGTTCAGCTATTTTAAAATAATATTTGAGCTTTAGAAAATGTATAGTGATTGCTTAGACAGTTTTCCTTGTACCATAGAGTAAGTGCAACCTTGGACATGCTTTGTCCTGTGTTTGAAAATCTCATCTAAAGCCCTCACCTCATCCACCTTCTCATACTCTGAAACAGCAAAGGGGAGTAGACACCCGAGCTGGCCAGGCACAGTGAAATGTACCCACCAGCACATGGGGGAAATGAAAGTTTATGGTTACTATTGGCACCCACATTCTGCACTGAAAATAGGGAGTCCTGTATCCACGAAAACACTGTAATTAATATGTGTACCAGCTCAGGAGCACTTTTTGCCAGCTTTTATACTCCGTGCTTTAGAAAACCATTTAGTTGATTCAGCATTAGTGGAATGAAATTTGAAATGTAAAAAGAATGTTGTTTTTTTTTTTTTTTTAAGTATTTAAGAATATCATGTTTGGAAGAGAAACAATATTTTTGAATACATATTCTTTTTCAAATTTCCATATTAAAAATGGAAAATGTCAAGGTGAGATTTTTATTGAATGATTTATTGGCTCTCACTTTGCAAAATTTAGAAAATCATTTTGTACTACTGAGTAGCTCAAAGTATTAAAAAAAAGTAAGTACCAGCACAATGCATTATAAATGTTACTAATTCCCAACCCCACGGGCCATTTCCTTTCCCTATGCTAGAAATTAGACTCTCCTGATGATATTAAGGCAGGTCTCTGACATTTTGAAGAGAAATCTTACTTTGCACATCCTCAGCCCTCAGTTCCAGTGGGATCCATTAACAACCAAAATTGCACATTAATACTTGAGCTAGTCACGTGGAGAATGGTAATCAGTCATGATTCTTATCAATGGTGATTTTTCCCATTTTTGTATTCTTAATAGATGTACAATTTCAGAAGTGTATACAGCTTCTCAGGGGATCTTTGAAGACGAATGTTCTTATTGCACGTGGCTCCATCTGTCTAGGGACCTTTCCCAAGACCAGATGGTCAGGCACCGGAACCGCTGTAGGTGGGGTACTCCTACCCTGTCCAGTGGTGGAAGAAAGAAGAGATGGAGAGGGAGGAGAGGGTGAGAGGAGAAAGGAGAGAGAGGGGAAGGAAGGCAGGAAGGAAAGAAGGAAGGAAGGAAAATGGAAGGAAGGAAAGGTGAGTCACAGATGTCTACTTGAAAAAACAAAGGCAGGAAACATAAGTATGCATATAGTGATTTTGTAATTTTATTCATGCACCTTTGAAAATAAAGGTCAGGCAATTTAGTTAAAAGTTATGAAACTTATAGTTCTCTGCCTTAATTTTTAATAATTAGCCTAAGTTTAGTTTTTGGCTCCTATTTTTTTTTTTTTCGGTAAATCTTTTTTAGTGCCTAACATGTGCCAGGCACTGTAACAGGTGGGGGTGGGGGAGAGTGTCACAGGGAGTAGGAATAAGCTGTGTCTTTGATGAGGGAAGTTTCAACCCCCAGGGAAGACTGGCTTCTGTACAGGGGAGAATGCCTGGTAATTGAGTAGCACAGACTGGTGAGTGATGTATGCGTTGGAATTACAATGAACGAGCCCAGCTAAAATACTGAGCATCAAGTATCAGCTTCAGACTTACTTTGAAAGAGCCTCATTGCTTCTTCTACAATAGAAAGTGTTCTCTCCAAGTATCCCATCTCCATCAGCACCAAGTTGTTCTCCTGTTTATTTTTGTTGTTATTGACAAAACATGTTTCTCGGTGATTTTCACTGTTGCCTTATCTCCAGATGTTTGGCATAGATGAGATTCCAGCTGAAGCATTTATGCACTGGGGAGAAGGAGAACACCTTGATTTACTTCTACTTATTGGTATTGAAATCAGTAATGACACCCTGTGGTTCTCTCTCTTAATTGGTCCTTTAACAATTGATACATAAATAGGTATGCAAAATCTTACCTTCGTGGTTGGACCCCAAAGGATAGGACTCCTTAGTCAAGTCTACTTAACAATATTGCCTGGAGTGCTTTCTTTTCAAACTTGGAATAAGTAAAAAAAAAAATTAAATGTACTAAGAAGACAGTTTAAAGTCTTAAGGACCTTAAATTTATGTGCTTCCATAGCTAAGTGAAAATCTGAAATATAAGAACCTAATTTGTTCAAATACAGGAGTATCTCGATATGATTATAGAAAATAAAAATGTGGTGCACTCTGAGTGGTGAGGTGAGCAATATAGTTCTCTGCAGGGCACAGAGTAAGATATGGACTAGTTTGCCACCTTGATGTACTTTTAGTTCTGTCTTCACAGAATACCCAGAGCAGTCCTTTGGAAACCCTGTGTGGAATCGGTAAGGTATAGGAAAGCTGCTTAATACAGATATAGAATAACAGAAGCAAAACCCCATATATTAGTATGTCAGATTATGAATGTTACACACTGTTTTATGTAACGATAGGAATTCAGCAAGGATATGAACTTCAGTAACGTTGCAGCCCAGAATTGTATTCAGTAAAAGGAATGGTGTAAGACTTGCATTTCTCTGGCCTGAGATCAGTGACTTGTCATTGGGAGGTGAACCTTGAAGAATATCAGTCAGTGGGGAGATGTTCACACCATGTCCTTGGAGAAAAGATGCAAACCATGCCTGATAAATTTTATGGATAAATATGGAGCTCATTGAAGATTTATGTGATCAAATTTTTCTCAAAAGGAAAGGATATCTGTCATTGTATTTCAGCTGGGATGAGCGGTGGCGGGTGGGGGGACATGCATCATCAAAGGTGCTTGATTAAGGGTGCTCTGAAGCTAAAAGATGTGTAATGGCCATACTTAATATACTTCATCTACTAATATCTACAGATTGTGCTTTTTTCAGAAAATCGTTACTGGAAAGAGGAAAACACACACACACACACACACACACACACACACAACTGGAAGCCGTTAGCCCAAGCCTTTATTAGAACATGGTAGTGTGAAAATAACTTTCAGATGACCTTCTGAAGAGAGCAGGATGCTTGAAGAGCTTATAAGGTAGTTTGGGGAAGATTGGTCAAAGTTCATAGAAAAGTTCTCCACAGAGACTCTCCGAAGATGTGGAGAACTTCTGCTGCATTGGAAACAAAGCAGCCAACACAGAGATGTAGTTGGCTCTGCAGCCATGGTTTGGATGTTTGGGGTTTAGCAAGAGGGATGGGGAGAAAGATTTGGGGATGAGGCCTAGCAAAGGTCAGTTGAACGTTTTTAACCATTGGAATTTCTGGGACCCCTGAGTAGCTCAGTGGTTGAGCGTCTGCCTTTGGCTCAGGGCGTGATCCTGGGACCCTGGGATCGAGTCCCACATCGGGCTCCCCGTAGGGAACCTGCTTCTCCCTCTGCCTGTGTCTCTGCCTCTGTCTCTGTGTCTCTCATAAATAGATGAATAAATAAAATTCTTTAAATAACCCATTGGAGTTTCTCAGAAAGTATTGACTGCATTGTATTTGTCTTAAAAAAAAAAAAGTAATTAGTTTCCTACATGATTCTACAGGGTTGTATCTAATACAGACTTTTCCAGACCTGTTTTCTGACCAACATAGAATGGAGAGTTTTGATCTGCTTTCTTTGTTAACAGTATCTATGTTATAACTGCTCTTTTTTTCTTACAGGCTGGAGCCAACGTCCTCCTGCAGGATGTTAATGGAAATATCCCATTGGATTATGCCTTAGAAGGGACAGAATCCAGCTCTATCCTGTTGACCTATCTCGACGAAAATGGTACGTGGATGCTCTGAAAACTGTAGCGAGAGAGATTTAAAGACAGCACGGTAGTTACAGGATCTCAGGTTACAAGATCTCAGACTGATGTGCTTTACCAGATTATGTAACAGGAAGTATTTTTTCCTGTATAGCCTTTCATTGTTCCCACCACGATGCATTGTTGATTTAGCCCATGCAGTCTTGCAAGGCAGCAGAAATCTCGAGGCCAGCAGGGAAGGAACATTTCAACAAGCATGTGAAGTCCATAATTAGTGGCCCTGAGTTTGTGATTATAATCTGCTCTCCACTGGGAGGGCATGGGAATTGAACCAGGACAACTGAATTTTGAGTTAATGAGAGCAAGGTCATCCGAAGTGTGTTCTCCTGGGAGTGGGTGGTCCTTGCAAGAATGACATGCCAGTAAGTGAGGGTTTCAGCCAAGGGCAGCGTGCACGGCATCCCAGCACCCACCGTTGGTGATGCTTGGAAACCCAAATGTTGGGAGAAAGCGCCTTGGTCACGGTGCTGGCCTGAAAGGACGAGCCTGAGCTCCCAGATATATTCCCTGACAAAGAATGTTTAATTGCACAGACTAAACGTATAATTTCATGAGTAAGTTCGGCATTGACAAAGTGGGAGGTATTTGAGATCCTGAGCCCAACAGAGTATTAAGCCGAAGAAGTCTGCCACTGTTTTTTCCTCTTTCTGTTTAGGTATAAATAACAACGAAGAAATTCTCATCCCTTCAAGCATGTTCTTTTGTCAGAGAAAAGGCTTAAAAATTTTAAGAGCCACACAGTGCTTCTGACTCTGTCTTTGCTTCTAAGAAAAGCCCTCACATCTGCCTCTTTGTTCTCTCTGCTCTTTGCCTCCTCCAGATTGCTTGTATCCAAAGGTTTATTCTGAGGATGGTGTAGAATAATAATAATAGTACTTAGCAGCCACAAGTTCTTTAAAAAATTATCTCATTAATTCTAAAAGTGGGGTAAGTACCATTGTCTTCGTTAGGGACCGTGGGAGCCAGGCTGTCCCGCTGAAGGTCACTGGGTGGCAGAGATGGCGGGGGGTGTGCGATGTGACTCCCTCCCCTCCCCGCTCATGTCTCGGGCCTGCTCCTTACTTGAGGGTCACACTCAGATCTCTTAACTTCTTGTCAGTGGTGACTTGTTGGGGACAGATTTGATCACTTCTAAAGGGAGCGAAGCTTGAAGTGATGCACATCCCACTGCTGTGAAGTGTATTATTTGGACCTTTGCAAAATGTGGACATGCAGGGCCCAGTTCTGAATTCGCATGAAGAACTCAGTCGTGTATTATTAGATGAGCCAGTTCTATTTTACAGTTTGCTGCTCTTCTTATTGTGGGTTTCTGATAGCCACCATGGTGAGTATTTCTTTTGGAAAATTGAAATTAAGTATCTTGATTTGCAAAAGACCTAACTTGACTTATAAGCCTTTCCAATTCATCCAAGGATTTTGTTTGATAAGAAATTTTAGTATTTGCAAAAGCAGTACTATCTATTCTCTATAAAGAAAAATAAGTGTATTCCTTTGAGAGGTTGTTTTTATTGTTTATTTTTCCTTTTCTTGGAGTGTGAGAGAGGGCATGAGCAGGGGTTAGGGGAGAAGAGGGAGAGGGAGAGAGAGAGTCTCAAGCAGGCTCTACAACCAGCACAGAGCCTGATTCAAGGCTCGATCCCACAGCCCCGAGATCATGACCTGAGCTGAAACCAAAAGCCAGATGCCCAACAGACTGAATCACTCAGGCTCCCCAAGACGTTGACTTTAACAACGATTAAGGGGAAAAAAAGAGGAGGAGGCATTGACTCTGAATGGTTCGAAGAAAATCTGTCACGATGGTGGCTATCACAATGAGTTTGTAAAATACATGTTTGCTGAAACAAATTCAATTTAATGTCTCTTCATTTTTTAATTCTGTTTTCGTTTGTCACTGCTGTTGCCCTGGCCTGTGCCTCCCACCCATCTGCCCCTCCCTCATGTCATTCATTCTTCTCCCCTTCCTGCCAAGGTCCCTCCTTGCCTATCTGTATCAGCTGCCGGTGCTTGCAGGGAATACTGTCTCATTCAATTTATTTTCTGGCCTCTTTGTTGATGCACATTTTAGAATTATCTGCAATGACAGCGTGGGCTGATAACCACAGAAATTTCTAATACTCCACGACAAGATTTTCATTATTATTTGGCGCTCGGTGTTTTTGGACTGCATTCTTAATAACTCGGTGGTTGCAAATCCTTGAATTTCACGGTGCGGCCCACAGGTTCCAGGCGGAGTAGTTATCACGCCCTCACATCAGGACGCATGTGGCAGGAGGCAGGGCGAGGTCGCGTGCAAGTTGATTACATGGAAATTCGCTGGTCACAAGTTCTAATTGTACTGTCACCACCGACATACACAGTACACCCAAGCACAACAATTAACCTCGGCTCAACGCCTGAGCTTCCCAGGCTGGAAAACGAGACAGCCGCAGAGGGCTGATGGAGTGCTTGAGGCATATTGCATCTGCAGTACGGGGCAAACCAACTGGCTCCTGCAGAAGACAATTGATTATAAAATTATCCAGCAGGCAGCCTGGGTGGCACAGTGGTTTAGCGCCACCTTCGGCCCTCGGGGTGTGATCCTGGAGACCTGGGATTGAGTCCCGCGTCGGGCTCTCTGCGTGGAGCCTGCTTCTCTCTCTTCCTCTCTCTCTCTCTCTGAATAAATAAATAAATAATCTTAAAAAAAAAATTATCCAGCAAGGAAAGGAAACACCGTGGGGGTAGCCCAGGGTGGTCCAAGACACATGCATGGCTTGGGGAAGGAAATTTCCTTTTCACTCCACTCCACATGGGTCATCAACCTCCCCCCTCCTGGGAAAGCCATCCTTTTAGAAAAAGTAGCTCCCATTTGTTCCCTGGAGCTCCTGATCTCCCCTGGTTAGTCCACTGATGTTCAGCTTCTGCCTCTGCTGGAAATGTCCCTACAAAGAGTGCCACTGCATCCTTGGCCCTCTGTTGGCTGGTCACCTGTTCTCCTCCTCTTGCATCTCACTGTGACATTCAGTGACCTCCATCACACTGTTCAGTGAAACGTTGCTCCCCTGCCATTGCTCCCATGCCATGTCCATACCCTTCTCCATTCTCTCTCTCTCTCTCTCTCTCTCTTTTTTTTTTGGATGTGCCCTTTGCACATGCAGATGCCAAAATGTTTGTGGTTGCCAGAGCTTTGTCTTTGAGTCTCTTCTTCCGTCACTCCATATGCTGTTTCTGGCTTATCTCACCCCCCATTCCTTGTGTTGTGACCACCTGCCTGCTCCCAGGAATACTCCTGCAGCTCAGATATCTTTGAGGACCTTCTGCTGGGCAATGAGCAATTTTATCAAGTATCAGACAATTGGAAGTAACATGCCCAAAATAGAAGTTACTGGTCTCCAAGCATGTCTTATCAATATTCCATTTTACCCTTATAGGCAGGAATCCAGGTATCCTAGTGTCACTTTTCTTTTCCTAAATCTCTCACATCGAATTGTAACCAAATTTTATAGATTCTACTTCCCTGACATCCCTCTAATACGTCTGCATCCCTCACCAATCATGCTATTGCTGCTTTAGTTAAAAAAAAACCCTGGGCTTTCTATTTTGGAACAGCCTCAGAAACTGGTTTAGCTCTCCCTGATTATTCTTCAGAAGACTCCCAGATTAATCAGTTCACAGTGACCTTGTATGTTTCTTCTGCCTAATAAGCTTCATTCCAAATGCTGTCCCTGCACCACCCTCTTGAGCATCACCAAGTGTTATGGTGGCAGTGCGTTCCAGTTTGCCGGGGACAGTCTCTCATTAATGCCTCTGGTTAGAATTGAGGGGTAGGGATCGGGTGGAGGGTTATAACACGCTTTGGGCTTGAACATGTTTACTTTTTTTTGCTAGAAGCATCTGCCTTTACCTGCCTGTTCAGAGTGTCCTTAACTTTTGGATTTCTCAGGAAGCTTACTATGGAGACAAAACTTAGAGTGAAGAATTCTAGGAGGTGAGGGAAGGCCATGCTACCATCACAGGGTGGCGGATCGTATCTTAGCACAGTGGTACAGTTAGCCATATACCCCTGGCACAGAAGGGATAAGAGAAAAGGAAAGTGGAACTGTTACAAAGACAGTGTCATCTTAGGAGGGACAGTTAAGGAGAGTTAAGGTAGGGTTTGGGCTGACTTGAGGTGTTGGTGTGATTTCAGCACAAGCACCTCTCAATGGTATCTAATGGAATCAGGCAATAGTAATTAGTGTCACATGTAACAACTTGCAGATTTCAGGCAGATTGTTTCTTATTTCCTAGAAGAAAATATTTCTTAATTCCTGTCAAAGTAATAAATCTAACCAGGACTTGTATTAAGGTGTTTCAGAAAACAGGATGGAAATAAAGCTTAATGTTTTTTTAAAAACACACATTTGGCTGGTTGCCCATTACAAAATAGACTTATGATGTCCAAAGTAAGCGTTGGTTGTTTATTTCCTGGAGCCACTTAAGAACCTTGCTTGGCTAAGAAAAGAAGGCATTTCTGTTCTTTTGTCTAACTGAAAATAGACTTCTGCTTTTTGCCTGAACATAAAACGAACATCTGACTTACTTGACATCATATTTGATTTGAAATTAAGTTTCAAAATAATAAGACAGAATATCATACTATTCCCCTTCTGATATCTTCACTATGGCTGAAGTAGATCCCTTTCTCATGACAGGTCATAAGTGAGCTGAAATGAGTGATCTCTAATCTGTTTTTAATTTGTCTTTTATCTTTGAGTCCTATTCTTCTATCAGTCGTTCAGCTTTAACGATGTGTTTAAATAATTCTCTAAAAGATACATACCACTCCAGAAAACCTGGCCACATTATAAAGTTAGAATAACGTAACCATCAGACTCTTCTGCTATTTCCAACTGTGCAAAATTGAACACTGACATTTGAGAAATAATATTTTCCAAAATTAACTCACATGTCACATTGCATCATCCTAAAAAGAACAGAGTGATAGTTTCATTAGTTGGTTCTTAGCAAACCTCAAAGCAACTCCTAAGAAAAATCTGTTAGATCTTCCAAAATGGCATATGGAGATTCCAGAGCAGGTCATCAGTGCCCCCTTTGTGTCTCTTACTAACATACGTTTGCTTTGGACAGAGTACTTGAAACAAACTACATTAGCCAAATAGTGTATTTTGCTTTATTTTGTTTGATTCTTGCCTCCTTTTTATTTTTTAATTATTTTTTTTAGTAATGTATTATTTTTTAATTTTTTTTATTTATTCAAATTAGTGTTTTCATTTTCTTTTTTTAAATAATAAATTTATTTTTTATTGGTGTTCAATTTACCAACATACAGAATAACACCCAGTGCTCATCCCATCAAGTGCCCCCCTCAGTGCCCGTCACCCATTGACCCCCACCGCCCGCCCTCCTCCCCTTCCATCACCCCTAGTACGTTTCCCAGAGTTAGGAGTCTTTATGTTCTCTCTCCCTTTCTGATATTTCCCACACATTTCTTCTCCCTTCTCTTATATTCCCTTTCACTATTATTTATATTCCCCAAATGAATGAGAACATAAAATGTTTGTCCTTCTCCGATTGACTTACTTCACTCAGCATAATACCTTCCAGTTCCATCCACGTTGAAGCAAATGGTGGGTATTTGTCGTTTCTAATGGCTGAGGAATATTCCATTGTATACATAGACCACATCTTCTTTATCCATTCATCTTTCGATGGACACCGAGGCTCCTTCCACAGTTTGGCTATTGTGGACATTGCTGCTATAAACATCGGGGTGCAGGTGTCCCGGCGTTTCACTGCATCTGAATCTTTGGGGTAAATCCCCAACAGTGCAATTGCTGGGTCATAGGGAAGGTCTATTTTTAACTCTTTGAGGAACCTCCACACAGTTTTCCAGAGTGGCTGCACCAGTTCACATTCCCACCAACAGTGTAAGAGGCTTCCCTTTTCTCCGCATCCTCTCCAACATTTGTGGTTTCCTGCCTTGTTAAGGTTCCCCATTCTCACTAGTGTGAGGTGGGATCTCATTGTGGTTTTGATTTGTATTTCCTTGATTTGCCTCCTTTTTATTACAAAGAAAAACACTCCTAAATGAATGGCATGGAATCCAGGTAGCAGGAAGCTGAGTAAAAATGACAGCTCATGTCCATTGAGTGCTGGCCGCAAGCTGGATACTGTGCTCGGTGCTTTCTGTGTTGTAACTCATCCTCATAATAACTAGTGAAACAAAAATTATCAGCTCCATTTTGGAGATGGAGAAACTGAGGCAGGGGATAGGTTACCTTCTCCCATTGGCCCTAGAAGTGAGTACAAGACACAGCACTAAAACCCAGGCAACCTGACCCCTGAGGCCGGTGCTCTGATGTTTATCTGGGCTCTAAGAGAGACAAATTTGCCACGAGGCAGAGGTGCTGGGCTCTGAGGGGAAGATGGCAGCAGATGTAAACAGACTGAGTGCTCTCTGGCTATTATTGGTCAGATCCTATAAGTAGTGCCTATAGCTTCACTCCTTTGGGATATATATTATTTTCTGAGTGACTGTGTATGCAGAAGACCAGACAGGTTAAGTTCCTTTCCTAGAGTTGCCCCAGGGAGGTCAGCCACAGACCTGCATGGCCAGGGGATCCACCCCCGTGTTGGAGCTCTGGTCCCCTGCACCCTGCCCTCCTCCTCGTTTGTGGCACAGACCCAGTCAGATGAGACAGGGAGAGAGAGTATGTGCTCAGAAGAGAAGCTGGTTCATAGCAGCCACTGGCTGAGAGACAGATGTTGATCATCATCACCATCATCATCGTGATTACTTTCGCTGAGAATAAGGTGGATTGTTTCCCCTTAGTCAACACCTGTGATGTCTAGGAACCAATACGGGGAATGGGATGTATAAATGTGAAGATATGAGCTACTGTGGAGATTCATGATCACGAAAGCTCAGGTTAAAATAAATTCTGAACAGGGGTGAGCAGACCTGAGCTTCCCGTGGCCACACCTTCCTCGGTCAAGTCAGATGGCCAGTTCTTCACTCCGCTTTAGTTTACTTCTCTTTATTAACATGAATAGTCATGAAATGCTTTATTGGAGTATCTCTTTAAATGTATTTTGAAAGCTTTTGAGGTCTATGGGAGAGTTGTGAGAATAACATACACTTCATCCAGTTCCCCCACATCAACAATTTACACGGCTGTGCTAGGTTTCTCCAAACTACGGAGTCAGCGTGGCTACAATACTATTTACTAAACTATAGGTTTATTCGGATCTTTCCAATTTTCTCACCATAGGTAGTTTTCTGCTCCAGGATACTACATTGCTTTTAGAAGCAACTATTTTGGCCAGGAAATTAAAGAGAACAAAAACTGTATTTTATCACTCAATTCAGTTCAGTTCAAATACTTCGAGCAGTGCACCTTGATGATTTCTACTGAACCAGATATGCAGTGAGAGTCTGCCAGGTATAAGGCATCACATCACATCTTTGGGATATAATAAGAGGAAAATTATTCAAGACTATATTCTAGCTGAAAATAGAATGCATGCCGAGAAAAACAATTAAACAGACTTTGAGAATTCAAAATAGAAGAGGGACTTCAAAGAAGAACGTGTTGAAAGAACAGTAAGATAAAACTAAGGGTTGACCCCCAGCAGCTGAGAAGCATCTCTGCCTTCTGTTTGAAAGGCTGTTTTTCCCCTAGGAGTGGATCTGACCTCACTGCGCCAGATGAAGCTTCAGAGACCAATGAGCATGCTAACGGATGTCAAACACTTCTTATCTGGTGGCGGAAATGTTGATGAGAAAAATGATGAAGGGGTAACGCTGGTAAGTCTATGTAACTGACTCTGAAATATTGCTTACGTAGAGAATTTCAGTTGATTTCTACTACATAGAATTAGATACCATTAACTTGTAAAACTATCTCTTTTTCTGATTTAAAAGTACTACATATTTATTGTAAAAATCTTGAAAACACCTGAGTACCCAAAGAGCAAAACAGAAATCATGTATGTCACTGCTCAGAGAAATCCAGGGTTTCCAGGTTGGTGTATTTTCTTCAAGCCTTCCTTCAATGTATGTTTAAAATTTTAGAATAATTTTTGTGCATTACTTAGTGTGATTTTTGAAATAGAGCTTATAGGAGAATGTTTTCATTTTAATTTTAAAAGAAAAAATTATGGGTTACTCCAGTGAATGAATTTCTGAATCCAAGCAAAATCATGTCATTACTTTTTTTAAATATATAGCTGAAAGGCACAGTTGTGGTAATGTAAAAGAGAGTACAATTAAATTTGGATTAATTCTAATATAAGCATAATGTCTAATCATGAAAATAAAAATAATCATTTGGACTATAGACCCATAAAATGTACTGGAGCTGGGCATGCTGGTGTTAAAGTTAATTGTGGTGTATATAATGTATTGTGGCTCAGGGAAAAGATTGAGAAAAATTAAACTAGCAGATGGGAGTATGACCCTTGAAGCATGGGATATGTAGAAGTGTCTGGAACCAGAGATACTATTTTTACCATGGAAAAAATAAGATGTGAGGTTGAACACAGTAATGAGAGAAGTGACTAGTCTAAATGGGTAAAAGTGGTGTGAGACCTAGTACAATTTTAGATTTGTTAAATGCAAATCAATCACCTTGAGACATCCAATAGAATAATCTTCCTAGATATTGATTTTGGACTTTGAAATATAAATTTCAAAAGTCTATCAAAAACATAATGCAAAGTTATAATCAAAGAAAACAAAGCATGTTTAGAATTTATTGAAAAATCACACATTCAAATGGAAAAATATTGTAATTAACCTATTAAAGAGATATTTATTAATCACATCCTGTGAACAAAATAATAATGAACACCACAAAAGTCCTGTGTGGGCTCACATTTTGTTGTGGAGATACATAATATACAATATAAATGAGCTAAATATATAACAAAGGAGAAATAGTAAAGACAAAGACAATGACATGCTGAGTGTATTGTTGACATTTTAGAGACATACAGTTAAGATGTCACTGACAAAGAAATTCAAGTAATGACCTGAAAGAGGTCTGCACTCATTGCAGGTGTGCATGGGAGCATCCTAGGCTGAACATTGGTAGGTGCAAAGGCCCTGAGGCAGGTGTGTTGTGACTTGGAAATAGTACAGAGCTAAGCAGAATAAAGGAAAGGAGGGAGGTAGCTGGCCCAGATTGCACAGGGTCTGTGTACCTGTGTGAGGACTCTGTAGTTACTCTGTGATGGGAACACATCAGAGGGCTCTCAAGAGAGCCAGATATGGTCCTACTTCAGTTCTAAAAGCATCACTTTCTCTGACTGCTTTGTTAAGGATGGACTATCAAGGGGCAGGGCTGAAGCTGAGAGTTCAGTTAAGAGACTTTTCCGGTAATCCAGTGGTTGGTGGTGTGGACCAGACAAAGCTGCAGGAAGCTGAGAAAGTGAGAAGTGGTTAACTTCTGTCTGCATGAAAAGAAGATCCACTGGGATTTCCTGATGGCCATGTGGTAGGAGAGAAAGGACGACTGCAGAATGATTCCACGTGTGTTTAAGCTTGAACAACTGGAGTGATAGAGTTGACATTCAATGAGGAGAAGGCAGAGGACAAGGACAAAACGAGGTTAGAGCAGGAACAGCTTTGGAAACATAGAGCTACAGGTGCCCCTGAACCATCTTCTTGGAGATGTTGAGTTTGTGGTTGGATCCTGGAGTCTGGAACTCAGGAGCTGTCTGGACGGCAGAATCAATTTCGCAAACACTGACATCTATGTGACATTGAAAGCCTTGACCCTGGATGAAATCACAGATTTGATACAGAAGGAAGAAGAATTTTGGACCAAGCCATAGAGCTTAGGAAGAAGAGAACGATCCAGAAATGAGACTGGAGGGAGGAACTCCCAAGATGGGAGGAAAAGCAGAAGAATGAGATGTTTCAGGAGCCAAGGAACGCAAGTATGATGAGGAGGAAGATGAGGATAAGGAGGAAGTGGTTGACGATCAGATACCACTGAGGGGTCAAGTGATTGGAGATGGCGAATTGGCCATTGGATTTCATAATGTGGAGGTCACTGGTCTTCTCATCAGTGAGAAGAGAGAGGTGGGAGGCTCAAAATCTAGACTAGAGTGGGTAACGGTTCTTTTAACACTAATGTCTAACACAGAGCAGAAACCCAGTAGAACTTTGTTTCTCTGTTTGCCATCAAATATTACAACTTTATATTTCTTTTAAAAATACACTGCCAAATAAAAATAGTATGTTTCAAATACCACTAAACAAAAGGATCCACCTACTTCATTTGTCAAACTGTTGAATCAATAGAGAGTGATAAATTGCTATTGTGTTCAATCATCTTCAATTTTGACATTCTTTGTGACCTTTTTTTTTTATTGAGCAGAGAGCATAAACGTTGCAAATAATTGTTTTGTAATAACTAAATGATCATCTTTGAACTTTTTATAAGGAAAGTAACAGTGATCGGAAGGCAAGGAAGCTGTCCCTGGAAGATCACAGCATGTAGCAAGTGGCAGTTTAGATCAATTCTTGTGTCTGAATTGGTTAGACTATCATGTTAAGGACTGCCAACCCAGAGGTGTCCTCTGGATTGTGTGTTTCTGTCTCTTGTTGGTGGGAACAGTTGAGAAGACATTTGTTCACAAATTTCTGATCCTCAGTTGGAATATCATTGTGGTTCAAATTTAGGCATAATTTCCCACAAATTTAGGTTGTACAAAAAAGATAAAGCTACAATTAAAAAAAAAAAAAGGCCTGTTACAGAGCATATGAAAATGGGTTCCTGAATTCCAGCCCATATATGCTCTTCGAAAATCCTGCTGTAATGACTTTCAGATACATTATTAAGGTGCTAGTTCTTTACTCTTTTGTCACAGAATTTGATATATAATATCTGGCCTTGGGACACATTTACTTGGTTTGTTAGAAAAGAATTATTCATGATGTGCAAACATTAAGCAATTTTATTTTGTCTCCATTTGTTATTTCGGTGGTGCCAATTCATTCCTTACTTCTGGATTAAGGCTTAGCCAATGCCATCAGCTTTCTAGCCATTTTTAGGGAATAGACCCTTTATGGTTACTTTATGTCACAACACATAGCCTCAGTTTAGAGATCAGAGTGCCTGGTCCTATATAACCATGAAAAGTCCCAGCTTGTATGAAGTCAGGGTTCACTGATCTTTTTTATGCCTTATTACCTTCTAAACCTCTGGTGTAGCCATGGATTCCATGTCAGAATTGTGTTTTTAATGTGACAAAGATGGTGCCTCGAATTACAAAGAAAGCCAGTTATATGGAAACATCATAATCCTAATATTAAAATTAAATTTGTGATATGTAATGCATGTGCTTCTTTATTAAGGCACTAAGTAACAGATATAACATTACCATGATTTTAAGAGTAGATTTGAAGGTGGGTGATATTTGGAGGTGTATGCTATGACAGCAATGTTATAGGAGCATATTTCTTTTGATGATAGCAACATAGGTGTGTAGCCTAGGTTCACTATTGAAGAATTTGCTAAATTTCAGTTGGAGCTAGAAAAAAAACTAATCATTTTTTAGTTAAAACCCAACCAAGCTTGCAAATCCCCTGAATCTCTCCATAGATCCTGCAGGGGCTGGTGGGCTCAGGTGTTGAGGACCCTGATTTCAGTGAAATCTTGAACCTGCTGTGGCAGAGTGTTGCATCAGACTAGGGAGTCCATGGAAGGGAGGGCAGCCATGGACATCTGTTCCCCTCCAGCTGCTGCCTCTTCAGTGTCACCGAAGTTGAGAGAGAGGAGGGGAGGAGACAGATGGACAGGCAGAGACACAATGAGAGCTGGAAGGTTTTGACTTGACCTTCCTTGGGAGAGTGTCCTGCTCTCTGGGCAAGAAGCTGACCCCTTCGCTTGTGAGGATGTGGATGTTCTTCAGATGTCACCTCTCCACCGCCCATCGCTGGGAACCTCCAGATGGTCCTTGACACCTGCCTCAGCTCTGGGGAGTCAGGGGCACCCCAGCCTGTCTCTGCTGAGCCAAGCTTGCTCTTCAGGCATCCACCTGAAATAGAACTGAAAATGAACATGGCTTGTCCCTGGAAAAACCTCCCTGTGTTTGCTTTTTGCCCATGCAAACTCATGAGTGCAGATGGATGCCAGTGTACCAGTGACTCCCCATCCCTGCACACTGAAGCAGAGAACCAGACTACTTCTTGCCCTATGCTCTTTCTAATCAGGAATCAAAACCGGTAACAGTGTCTCTGCCAAACTCCCAGGGAGACCACTTCTGTCAGTGGTCACCAAAGCCAAGCTCTCTTGACTTGGATTAGGGAGAAATCCAGCCCCCCCCCCCCCACACACAAAAATTTCCCACATGTTCAGTCAGTCAGTCTTATCTCTCATTATGCCCTCAGTTTAGAGGTAGAGCTCGCAAGAAATCTAGGCAGGGGTGCCTGGCTGGCTCAGTAGGTAGAGCATGCAACTCTTGATTCTAGGGTTGTAAGTTCCAGCCCCATGTTGGGCGTGGGTGTAGACTCCTTAAAAAAATAAAACATTTTAAAAAAGTAAGTCAGCTTTTGGACAGCTGTTTTCAAATGTCCATATGTGGTCTCACTTTTAGATATGTACTATCTTCATAGTGAAAACTGTGGTGAGAAAAATCCTCTGTTAATCTATTATAAGACTAGAATTGGAGAAAATTTGAAGTTATTGGTTCAAAATTGGGACTAATTCCTATAGGCATTTGAAGAGCTATTCCTCAAGATTGATTTTCATTTACTCCCCACATAATTTTCATCAGTATTTGACATGAACCTCAGAGTGACCTTCCAGCGGTAGAGTGGCAGGGGTCACACATCGTAAATAAGACCACATTCAATGGAAATATATTTTAAATTTTACACATAGATTCTTTGTAAAAATTAGATTCACAAGAATAAGACTGAGTGAGTGACTTAACAATGAAGACCCAGGTTCCATGTTACACAATCAAAAGGGGTTAAATCTGGGTGGTGAAAGCTCTTCCAACATACAAATGGGGGAAAAAACAGAAAGGGAAATACTGAGATCATTGACTACAACAAAAATTAAAATGAACATTTATGCATCAAATAATGAGCCCAATGAAGAGGCAGATAATAAACCAGGAATAATACTTGCAACAGGTCTTTCAAAGTGTTAATAGTTTTAAAATATTACGTAGATTCATATGAACGAAAAAGATCATCTGTCAATAGGAAACTAATACAATCAATTCACCAAAGAAAATACAACTACCCTATAAATACATCAAGGAGACCCACTGGTAGGACTTAAGCACATTGAAATTATTTGCAGTCATTTTAAAAATACGCAGTGCTGAAGACCAGAGCTTAGTGTCTGTGAGGGAGAGTCCCTCCACACACTGCTGGATGGGGTGTGAATTGGCACCAACATCCTGGAACTCGGTGCGGCAGGGTATGTAAATATGTTGAAAGAATGTTCATTATTTTAGAATAACTGTTCTATTTCTGGGAATTTATTAGAAGGAAAATACCAGAGAAGCAGATATAGGGATTATCCACACAAAAATACAGCAAATACATAAAAGCCCAATAATTAGGAACTGGTCAGGTAGGATGATCCTCAGTCTGAGCTCCATCACTTCACAGATGTGACTTCTGCTGGTTGATCATTCTCTCTGTCTTGACCCCAGCCTCTCCCACCACCTATATGAGGAAAAGGCTGTTTCCATGAGGATTGCACTACCGCAGACTTCTAACTGGGGTCTGGGACTCTTGTGTGTTTTCACATCTGAAAGGTTCTGGGACCTGAGGATGGTTTTGATGAGTAGAAGGAGGCTACACGCCATGCTTAATACACACCACTGTGCCTTCACAGCTAGTGTGCCCGGGGAACGCTGAAGCAAGTGTGTAAATGGTGTGCATCTTCCAGAGTCGGATGTTCTAATACAAGATAAGGAAACTGTTGGGGAGGGGGTGGTTTACGGGAAGAAGAAAGATGCTGTATTTAAACCAATAAATTATGGGACAAACCAAGGTTTGTTAGAAGCACTAGTATTGTGCTCTTACCCTGGTGGCCTGGTCAGCTCGGGTGTCCACTGCCCTTTGCTGTTTCAGAGTATCAGTGCTGGAGAATGCAGAAGAACGTAGCTTCAGCCCATGGGGCCAGGCTCCCCTGGGCCAGTTGCCTACATTAACTCATCCCAGCTTTTGCAGCTGCAAAACCAGGACAGTGATAACTGATCACAGGCTGTACAGGCTAGGGGGAATAATGATAACTTTTAGGGGCGGTGTTTGCGAAGCTGCTCTGAAACCTTGTCCTGCCTTGTAACTAGATAGGTGATTTCCAACTTGCCGTAATTTTCCAGAACTGTCCTTTTGCAATTGTCCTTCCAAGAAGCTGCTAATTGTCTACAGAAACAACAGCTGCCTCTGTGTTTCTCATAAGACCCCATAAAATAGCAGGAGAGGAGTAATCTAAGACACCACAGTGATAAGCACTTTCACGCTTTGGTGCCTAACATCTTCCAGCAAATGTCAGGACAGGGCAGGGATATAACTTCATTTCAGAAAACAGACATTTTTTAAGCTCTAACTTAGTGATGAGAAATGTCCCCTGGGGTGTCTGGAGGCTTGTTTATGGATTCAGAAGTTGAATGCCTGTAGAATCAAGGTAAAGGCTCTAAGCTCTTAATATTTTACTCTGATGAATTTTTAAAATTCTGTTATCTCTTGTAAAGAAGTAGAAAGACTCAAAGTCAGGGGTTTTTGCTGTCCTTTTGAGATTACCTAGGATTGAATTTGTCTGCCTCCAGAGGTGTCACTGGGAGCTCATGCTTTGGATTGCTTTTCTACCCAGTGAGCCAAGACTTTCCTTCTAGTCTTTTCCTTGAAAACAGTGCCTGAGATGGCGGGACCCGGAGTTAGGCTGAATTTGAAATGGTAGAACCCAATTTTTGCCCCGTGGAAAGCAAGTCTTCTCATTGAGGAATTTATCCTTAATGACAAGTGAACTTGCCTTTGTGACTATCAGGTGCTAAGCAACAAATGGACAGCTCTTGGTGCAGTTTTGTATTAAAAGTGGAAACCTTCCCAGATACAGATGTTACTGCACACAGATCAGAGTAACCTTTGAATCATTATCTGATCATTCAAGTAATGTAGACTAAATTTAGGAGCAAGTGAAAGATTGGTTTTCTAGGAGAACAAATGTATAAAGTTATATTTTTCTAAGAAACTTGTGGGTATTTTATCTTGGGACTGTTGGCGAGACTATTAACAAGGTAAATTCTTTGTTTAACGAGGTATGAGAAGATTGATATGAAACAATCTCTTAATGTTTATGCCTTAAATTAGACAAATATATTTGTTCTTTCGGTGCAATGAAGTATCAGAAATAAGCATGGAAGTACACGCTATATATTTAAAGAGCATGATTAAGTCCAAAGGTGGAAAAGCAAATGTTTTTGCTGAATGTTATTAATATATATGTACACGTATTTAATAAGTCCTTTGACTTTATTGTAATTTTATCTTTGTAATAAAAACAGACAGAAAGCTACAAAAATCCAATGCTACAAAACCAAGAAGAAATCATTGGTTTTACTACTTTTGTATTCTTTTTTCTTTTTCCTTCTTCATAGCTTCATATTAAGATGTTCATGAAATCAATTAAGTAGTTACTAAATAACATAATTAAATTGGGTATGATGATCATTTACTTACAAATCAAGGCTGCTGTGTTAGAAACAGGAATTATCTCATCTGAAAGCCCAAATCATTCTCCAAACCCAGATCTCCTCATTACAATGAGCATGCTCCTAGGGCTTCATGCTTGAACCTCAGGTTGCATTTGCAAACTAAACTGGGAGCGTGTTCAAGTGACAGGTGCATGATCATTTTAGGTCCAGCAGGATTAACTTATCCGGTGTGCCTGCCCCATTACCTGTTCCAGAGCATCAAAATGTTCACATTTCCTGCTGTCATTTATGTCCTCGAATCTCCTCCAGTCACATCAAATACAGGGCTAGAATTTCAGAGCCACTCACTACATGTTTGACTTTTGGGCAAGAAATGGTAAAGCGATCGATTATTGTATTTTGTATTTAAAAGTATTCAGATTATAGTAGAAAGGATGCCACAGAGGGAAATTGAAATTATATGAAAAAGTGTTCAAAGTCAGAAGGAAAATAATAATGAAGCCATAAACTTTTGTTTAAAGAACAATGATGTCCACTTATATTAAAAAATAAAATGCATGTATGTTCTTTTTTAAAAGTTATTTTTAGATTTAATATTTTATTAGCTCTCTTTAAACCACCGAATAAATTGTTTCGATGTTCCTGATTTTTTAAAGTTACATAAGAAAATATTTCTTTATTGCAGTTACATATGGCATGTGCAAGTGGCTACAAGGAGGTGGTGTCTCTTCTCCTCGAACATGGCGGAGACCTCAATATAGCAGATAATCAATACTGGACACCACTCCATTTGGCAGCAAAGTATGGCCAGGTAAAGTGATCTCCTAAATTATTTTTAAAAAATAATTATACAATTAATGCATCATTTCATATTTAATTTTTTTATTTCAAATTTATGTACTGGTCAGTATGAAATTTAACTTTTTTTTTTTTTGAAATTTAACTTTTAATGGCATTCTATTAGTCAACAAATATTTTTTATGGTTGAAAGAAAACATGTTTTAGAAGAATACATAAAACATACATTCCTTGGGAATCTGCATATTATAGTCAAAATTGTTGGAGAAATAATACAAATTCATAAATATTTTTCAAATAATGGACTTATTATTTCTTAACGTTCTATAGTCCTCATTTAGTTTATAATTTAATGATTTGTTAACAATTCTATTTGTTCTCTATAGTTAGTAGAAGTAAAGCAAAATTACATTTTATGTTTTAGTCTTTCATTCTAAATTATATTTCATCTTAATGAATGAGGAATTAATAGCAGATTTTTTTCCCTCTGAATTGATTTTTGGCCATAGCTAATACAACTTGAGTTAGTATCGTGCAAATTACTCTCTCACCAGGTATCATTATATTATAAGGAGGAAGCAAACTGACTTTTAAACAATTTTATGTGGCTGAATGTGACAGCAGTGTTTATAATAACTGATTAATATTGAAATCTATTTATGCAACACACAGTATTCTGTGCTGGAGAAAGCCTGAGTAATTCTATTTTAGAAGAGAATTCATTGTTACATAAATATGGAGTCTTGGGTTAAACTTGTTGATTCTCAAACCTTGGCCTGGGGATAACAATCACACCCGTTAAGTTCATAGTAAGTTAAGTCTCTTAAGTACTAACTGGTATGCAAAATACCGATCATAAAATCTGAGTACTGTAGTTGAAATAATTGAAACCATTTGCATTTCACACTACTTTTTAAGACTTTTAAAATTTATTTATTTGGGAGAGAGAGAGAAAGAGAGAGAGTGTGAGCATGAGCAGGGAGGGAGGGCCAGAGGAAGAGAGAGAAGCAGGCTTTCTGCTGAGTAGGGACCCCGATTCCAGGGCTTGATCCCACAACCCTAGGATCACGACCTGAGCTGAAGGCAGCTGCTTTACAAATTGAGCCACCTAAGTGCCCTGCATTTCATGCATTTTAGAAAAAAACCATTGTTTAGGAAAAGTCTTTTAAAATAATAAAAGCATTATTTGCTTTGACAACATTTGCTGTGTGAAAAGGTTCATTCCTTCAATCAGTGTTTCTAACAAGCTCTTTATTAAGTTCCCCAAACTGTGTTTTAATCAAGTGAATGTGTGAGTAAATGGATAGGTTAAGGGCACGAGGCTGCAGGTGGCTGAAGTTGTTGGTCCCAGGAGTCCAGGAGCCCCAGTTCCTCCCAGTAGATCATAGGAGTATTGGGGAATCAGTAACCTTGGTACACACATTGGTGCTGCATTTCTAGCCCCCTACTGCATTGGAGGATGCTGGGTGTGAGGTTTTGTCTTTAGTAAAAAGTAGAGAAGCACACATAGAAGCAAGTATGTTTTTCTAGAACACAACCTGTTGGTCTGTGCTGAAGAAATGGTAATCAGTGAATTATTAGAACATGCTCATCATAGTCAGGGCTCCCTCTGGAAGGAGCTAAATCTGCAAGGGAGCAAGAGCTTGGTAAATGCAACAGAATGCTACTTATTACAACTCAATTAAGGGTTTCATTTTACCCAATTTTTCTGACTGGATTTTTAGATTTGGGATCAAGAATCCTTTCAAAGAATACAAATTGGTTCCATTTAACCACTTTCATAAGATAATTAGGGATCCCTGGGTGGCGCAGCGGTTTAGCGCCTGCCTTTGGCCCAGGGCGCGATCCTGGAGACCCGGGATCGAATCCCATGTCGGGCTCTCGGTGCATGGAGCCTGCTTCTCCCTCTGCCTGTGTCTCTGCCTCTCTCTCTCTCTCTGTGACTATCATAAATAAATAAAAATTAAAAAAAAAAAAAAAGATAATGTTCTCTGGGGGAATTGGGCTAGATTTAACAGGTTTTATTTAAAGACATGCCTTGGACAAAATATATCACTATTTCTGTTATTAGACATTTAAATAATTTTTATCAGAAGCTGGTGTGTGGTTTTTGTTTTATTTGATTGCATGACAAATGAAATATTTGGTATGAGGTGGTGTATTTTATTTGTTGCTGTATTTTTTGGTTCTGTGGTTTCCATTTTTTTTAAATTGAAACTTCTGTATCTTTGATGGAATTTCCTATTTTTTCATTTGTTTTGGAAGGATTTGTAGTTGTTTGTTGAAGCATTCTTATGAGAGCTGCTTTACCATCATCATCAGATGATTCTGGCATGATTTATCTTGTTGTTGTCATCATCCTTTCTCAATCAAGCTGTGACTTCTTGATCTTGGTGTGACAAGTGATTTTTTAATTGCATTTTGGAAACTTCAGCTATTGTGTTAGGAGAATCTTGGTCTTCTATAAATCTATTTTAGTCAGCCTGTGTAAGTTTGGCAAGCAGGACCTGGTCTACTCCAATGGGTTGTGGTTCCAATGAAAGGTTAATTTTCAGACACTTTAAGGTGCCATTTTGGTCCACTTGGCTTATCTTGTGTCCCTGGGGTTCTCACTGCTTTCTTCTAGTGCCCCCAAAGGGGTGGAAGAGGTTTTCTCATGTGAGACTACTTCTTGTCTCGGGGTGAGGTGAGGGATTTCCACAGGGGCAAAAGAGTTTTATGGCTGGGGGCCTGTTGTGGTCGTATGCTCCCTCTTGTACCTGCCTCCTCCCAGCTACTTTTGCCTCTCATCGGGGAGAGGAGTCTCAGCTCCATGGAAGAAGAGTGCTTGCCATGGCACTTCATATTAGCAGATCCTGGTGCTAGACTCACCTGAAGTTGTCTGAGGAACACAGTTGGAATGTGGGAGGGATGCATCAACCAAGCCCTCTTCTGCCACTAAGTTGGGCTGGGAAATACCAGTCTGGGCCAAACTTTGATTGGGTGAGGTTCCTGTCTGTGGTTCCTCCCTTTTGCAGGTCCTAAGCCAGTTTACCTTACTCCTTCCCTCTTCAGAGTCCTTGGGTTTACTGTAATTAGCAGGGAAGATCAAGAAAGAGCCACTCTAAGTTGGAATGTTTTAAAACAGCTGCTGTGTTCCAAAAGAACTCCTTACTTCTGAAAGCATCCTGAAGCTTAATAAAGAGTGACAAAAGAAAGTTAATTTATGATTATTTTCACATGAAACCCATCTGTGGGCAGAAGAGAAATGGAGATGCATTTATGCAACTTCTATTCTAAAATGTCTACTGGGATTTTTGATTCTGTGTGTTGAACATGTCTCAATGTGACTGAATATTACTGACTCATATTTTGAAAGAATATCTAGATGTTTCTGTTCCACTTCCTGGAAGCTATATTGCTAAGGCAGCAAGAATTAGCACTGTCAGAAATTACATCCATTAGGCAATAGGATGGAGCTCCAGATCCTTTTTCCAGTAGTGTGCCTGTGATGTTAGAGGACAGGAATTCTGTGTGAAAATAAGGAATTGACTTTTCAGGGGTACACAGGAAACTCTACAGAAATGGGAAGTTTTACCCAAGAACCTACATTTTTAAAATAAGATTTTATTTATTTATTCATGAGAGACACACAGAGAGAGGCAGAGACAGAGGCAGAGGGAGAAGCTGACTCCTTGTGGGGAGCCTGATGTGGGACTCGATCCTAGGACCCCAGGATGACATTCTGAGCCGAAGGCAGATGCTCAACCACTGAGCCACCCAAGTACCCCAAGAAACTACATTTTTAAAGTGCCTACCATTGAGCTTTATTATAGGATCCTGTTAAAAAACAGGATCAGAGTCTGATAAAATTTGTATCATGGAAAGAGACATTTTATATAACCATGACACAAGACTAATGAATATATTAAACTAATAAGATGGGTTAGCTATATGGTTTAAAAATATGGCATTTGGTTTTAGTAATGAAAGTAGATTTTTTAAAAGGATTTTATTTATTTATTTATTTGAGAGAGAGACAATAAGAGAGCACAAGTGGAGGGAGGGACACAGGGAGAAGGATAAGCAGACTCCCTGCTGAGTGGGGAACCTGACGTGGAGCTTGATCCCAGGCAGACTCTTAACCAAATGAGCCACCCAGGCACCACATGAAAGTAGATTTTTAACGTGTTTCATTTACACAGTTATATTTAACAAAAAAAAATGTTTCGATATATACCAAGCATGATACCTGCCATGCCTTGATAATGTATGACTATATGGACTATAAGCCCAATATAATGGCCACTTCGTTCCTAAGGCTTCCTGGAGATTCCCATCTCACACAAGTTGTAAGATAGAGGAATGATTAATGAATAACGCAGGGAGAATTCATGGATAGCAGTGCTCTCACCCCATTACTTGCCATTTTTGAACAATTTTTCAAACTTTGGGTTTTCTAAATCTATGTGTTCAGTCTAGAGAAAGAGTTACAGACTTATATGGGAAATGTGACCCAGAGCTATGTTTACTTTGCAAGATGCAGACTGATCAAGATTGATGTTTTTATTACCACTTCTTCAGTGCACCAGTTATATTTCTAACGCTGATCATTTATTAATGATAAGTGAATTAAGAAACACTTTACAATTGCTCCATTTATTTTTTCAAAACCAGCTGAAAACCATTTGACCCCAACTTTTTAAAAAGTGACTTTTTAAAAAATTATTTCTTGTATCTCCCAGACACTTCCCTACACAAACACTGTATTTCATTCTGCCTATCCAAGTGATTAAGCCAGCTTTGTTCTGAGGAACATGGCCTTCTCACTGGCTCTGAGCATAGCTCTACCACTGGCTGGCTGTGTGAACCTAACAAGCCTCACTGATTCTTCTTCCATACAGTCTGGCCCCAGGGTCTTCAATCAATGAGAACTATCAACCTCTGGTAAAAGGGGGATTTTTACACAGCTCAGGAGATTCTGGGGAATGATGAAGGCAGATGCATTAGACGTGTGTTAACAACAGTTGGTGTGTGTCCTGGTTAATTGATCCAGTTGTTACATTTGTACAGACAAATGTCTGACACAAAGGTTTCCAGAAATGGCCATTTATCATGTTCAAATGAGGCAGATTTAAAAGCTAATGTCACCTTTATCCTCTGCTTCTCTATGAAATGACTAGCCATTAGTTCCGTATTTTCTAAATCCTTACACATTTTAGTACCAAGAATAGATCTGAAGATCACATGTGTCTATTCCATTTTGCTCCACTAGGCCTGTTCAGGTGGAGTCTCCATCAAAATGTAAGCTTTGAGCAGTGAGGGCTGTTTGCTTGCCCTCTGTGCTCAGTGTCCAGCCAAGTAACCAAAGGAATTGAAAGTATCAACCAAAGTATCAGAGGCAGAGGGTTTTTTTTTCTGTTAGAATATATGATACCAAACCCAAAATAGTATTCTTCAATTCAAACTAAAAAGACAACTATATTAATAGATTATCTATATTAATAGATTTTGAGTAAATTGTATCTCAATTATTTTGTCAGGAAAATCCCATCTGATATATAGAATTATATTTAAAAACTATTAACTGTGAAGATGCCATTTAATATTCAATTTGGAAATAACTAAGAAATAGGTTTCATCTGAATATCAATTTATATGGATGGAAGATTTATAACTCTCTAAAGAAATTTACTGTAAATAAAAATATCTCAGTTTAGAAAAAAAGCTTTAGAAATGCTAACATTTTAAAAGATTAATGGCATTTTTGAAAAAGCTTTAGAAATGCTAACATTTTAAAAGATTAATGACATAGCAATTTCACTTTCTTACAAATACCTTACAATTATAAATACCTTTATGGAGAAGGTAGTTCGTAATTTATAGCAGTTTTTCTTACTGACATTTATACTGGGATGGCATATATTTTTTAACACTTCCTTTTATAAATATGTTAACTTTCCAGTGAGAAAAAGGAGATTCTTGTTCTTGTCTACAACTGGGACCTGAATAATTTATGTGACCAGTGTCTTTGGTTCCACAGTTCTTTCATGAGTCGTATGTACAATAAAATTTGATTCTAGCCTTGGACATATTTTTGGTGTTTCTAATAGGATTGGTCAACACTACAACAAAAGACAAGAAAGTAACTTCACTGATGCTAAAACCAAAGTATCCTTCCCTTCAAAAGTATTTTGTATCACACAACCTGCATCTCCTGATGTTCAAAAGAATCTTTTGTATTCTCAAAAAATATTTTTACCCAAGTTCATAAGTATTGAGAGATACTGAGAGGGTTTATTAATTATTATTAATATTATTTATTTATTTATTTATTTATTTATTTATTTATTTACTTTGGGCAAACATAAAGTCACTCCCTGGTTTTCCTCCCATTGCTCTGAGCACTCAGCATTGACAGCTCTGTGCTCTGTGCAGGGTCCCTCTCTCAGTGTTTACACATCTTTAGGGAATCTCCAACCCTGCAGCTTTGAGACTTCCATGCCCATGTCTCCCAGAGCTGCCTCTGTTTCCCTCTCACTTTGCAGACCCCTGAGGACCACTGCCCAGTGGGTGATCTCTACCAGCCTTCCCTCCAACTGGACTCCTGTACAAAGGGAATGATCAGTTCCTTTCTCGACCCCAGCTGTTGTCCTTTCTAGGTGTCATCATTTACTCACCACAAAACTGGGTATCATCCTTCCTCCTACCTCTCCATCTTCCAGTATCTAATAACTGCCCCCTACCTAGGAATGGCTTGGGGCTAAGGTGAGGTGTAATTACAGCTCCTACCCTATCCAGGGCAACACCATCCCTACCTGGGGATTGACCCACCACCAGCCTGTTGCATCACAACTCCTTTTGCACATGTAAGCTTTGTCAACACAGGTGTCCTCACAGTGTCTCCCCACAACATCTTCTGCACTCCTGGGGATAGGAAACACACACTCCATAACACAGTTTGGGAGTCTGTGTGCCTGGGCTTCATTCCCTAACCTCTCCCCCACCAGATTGGAGCATGTAGCCACACTCGACCACTTCCAATTTCTGGACTGTGCCATTGTGTACCTCCTTTCATGCTCTTCCTGAAATTGTCAAGTGGCTCAATCTTACATGGGGGACCACACGGAGATGCCACTTCAGTGACTGCCTCTCCCAGTTACCCGAATTCCAGTGAGGAGGCTCCCTCATATATCCAGTGTGGCCCCTGTGTCTCTTGAACACATCAGTCATCACAGAGCCTGCAATTGCCCCTTCATTTGTCCCCACTGCCCTCCAGTCTTGTGACAAATGAGTGTGTGGACAGAGCCCTTTCTTATCAGCACAGGGACCGACCTAGGACTGGCAGTTCTGTTCATTCACGAATGAGGGAGCCCGAATCTACCCTGGAGTGGCAGGTGCCTGTCTGTCCAGCCGACAGTGACTGCATCTACGCAGTGGGGTCTCGAGCCCATGAGCCTACATGCATACTGGCTGGCCAATGGGAGGGATGGTCCCTAGATGCACGTGTCTGTCACCAGTGCCCCAGAAGAATGGCATGCAGGCAGAGAGAGTCCAGCCAAGGGTGGGCAGCATGGACAACATCTGTTGGGTAGCATAAGAGGTCATCAAGGAGTCTGACCGGGAGGAGATGCAGGAGAAGGAGGCTGCCACGTAGGAGGGAAGAGGGATCATCCCTGGAAGGATAATCAGATACAGGCAGGATTGGAGAGCCTGTGTTCTCAGGGATGGAGGCAGAACTCGTGTGTCTAATGTGAAATCACAGTTGGATCACAAACTGGGTAACAATTTATTAAATGGTTTTGTATTTTATGCCTGAAATCCTTCAGGGGTTTCTGAGTTGGAGGCATTTACCCATTATAATGTAGAGCTTGCACCAGTGAGGTAGGAGATGCATGCTGGGAGTTCTGGGACCTTTAACACTCCAGTTTCTTATTATTTCATTAAGTGAAATAGCGTCTCAACTGGAAACCAGCTATGTCCAAACACTCATTGCTTATTGTTCAACTTTTTAAAGAGGTCATTTAAATGACCATCATGGAATTAATTTTGCTAAATTCATCCAAACTGAAGGACAGCTCTCTAAAGAATGAAGTCCATATGCAGCGAAACTTGCATGGATTTAAATTTCAGCTTAAGTACATTTTCTATTAGCCACACAGGGTCTCCTTTTACACACTCATCACCCCCCTACACACACACACATACACACACACACACAGTCACCATATCCTCTGGAGCCTTCGGTGATTATAAACGTTCTTGTCCTACTGGTGACAGATTCTTACTGGATTACACACTCGACTTAGTCACATTTGAAGCAGTTTACCTGAAGGTGTTTTGCGAGGGTAAAGCAAATGTTCCAGAGGAGAGAAATTGCAATTAGCACAGGCCTGTTTAATTTAGTTCTATGCCATGCCTCCCTGATTTCTGATGGGAGGCACATGGGAAATACTCTAAAAAAAGAAAGGAATTCTCCAAATGAGAGAAGTTTCCTTCTTCCACACATGAGTGCTTTATTTTTATGGGCCTGAAATAATATGAAGTGGCTTTTATTGCTAAAGATTCTTCTGTAGGAAACATTTTGCTTTTATTCCTTCGGTGCTGTCTGTCTGCACTTTTGGTTGAGAGAAGTGTTTTGCTAAGAGATTGCACAGGTTTCTCTTTGGAGTCTGGACGCACTGAATTGAATTTGGAAATGCAAAGCAATTGTTAGACGCTGATACCTGACATTTTTTGCAGAGATATGAAAGCGTTTAGGTTTATGACTAGTCTTTCAATCTGTGAAAACTGAAGGCAGTCTTAGCTAATTTGGGGCGTTTTCCCCTTTTCTTCTTCCTTTACTTCCTTTGTCCTTCTCTCTCTCCTGCTTTTCATCTCTCTTCTTCTTCTCTTTTGTGTGGTTTCAATGCAAGCACATCACTCTCATCTTTAATATAAAACGAAACTCCTTCCTATGCCAATTTTAATGTCCTAGGAATATGCCCTCTATATTTTATCTTTCATACTTCAAGAGTATCTCTTTCTTTAGTAAACTATTTGGAAATAAAAATAAACTACGTATAAGCACTCTGCTGTAACATAATTTAAATGTTATTGATATAATTTGTGTTCTATGAAACCAACACTCTGGGAAAGCTAACAATGAGCAGACTATTTAAAATCTAATTAAATTTTTAATGAGAATACTAATAAGAACAGTCATTGGTGGGTGGGGAGATGCCTCTGTGTGCAGGATGCAAAGCTTCGTGTGTGGGGAGAATACCATAGCACATGTTACAAGAGCAAAACCCAAGATTGGAAAAACCAGTCTCGTTCTCATTACTATAATAAAGCAAAAAATGGAAACAAAGACAAAATTGAGAAAGGAGACAGAAGGTTAAGAATAACAAAGGAGGGCAGCCTGGTGGCTCAGCGGTTTAGCGCTGCCTTCAGCTCAGGGTGTGATCCTAGAGACCCGGGATCAAGTTCCCTGTCAGGCACCCTGCATAAGAACAATTCCAATTAAAAGCCTAAACACTTTCTTTTAGAAATTGAAAAGTTCATTCTAAAACTTTTTTAAAGATTTTATTTATTTGTTGATGAAAGACAGAGAGGCAGAGACACAGCTGGTGTCTATCCAACTCGATTTAAGAATTTGAATGAGAATATTCAGTTTCTTTACTCAGCAGAACATTAGTAGAGTGCTACTCAGGTTCTGTAGAAAAACAAACAGTAATTAAATAATAAGATGTTATTTTAATGTCCTTCTTTCAATAATATTGGCTTCTTTTTTTAAAAAAAAAAGATTTTATTTATTCATCATGAGAGACACAGAGGAGAGGCAAAGACTTAGGCAAAGGGAGAAGCAGGCTCCCTGTGGGAGCCCAATGCAGGCCTCAATCCTGGACCCCGAGATCATGCACTGAGCCTAAGTAAGGGAGACACTCAACCACTGAGCCACCCAGGTGCCCCCACTCTAAAATTTGTATGGAGATACAAACTACCTATATAGACAAAATTATCTTAAAAAATAAGAAAATTACAGGCTTTTTTCAAGACTTACTATAAGTGTTTTACTTAAAAGATTTCAATATTGGCTATAAAGCTACACTAATCAAGATAGTTGGGGAATGCAATAAGGATAGACAAATACATCAATGAAACATAGAATAGTCTAGAGACAGGCAGGGACATATAAAGTCAATTAATATTCTACAAAAGTACCAAAGCAATTCAGTAAGAGAAAAAAGTCTTCAAGAAATATTGATAAAAAACGGGTGGGTACTGGACCAAAATAAATTTGAGCCTTTTTATGCCATTTGCAAAAACTCGCTTGAGAGAGACTGCAAGTATAAAAGTTAAAATTATAAAGCATTTGGGAGAAAATATAGTATGATATTGTCATGAGCTTTGAGCTGACAGAGTTATTTGAACATAAAGAGGCTAACTGCTAGTAGAAAAAAATACAGATGTTGTACTCTAACAAAAGCAAAAGTTAAAGTATTCTTCTGTTCTTAGAAAAACATTTTAAAGAATATGAGTAGGCAAGCCATAGAACAGGAGGAAATATTTGTAATACACATATCTATCTGACAAATATCTCTGGAACACATAAAGAGCACAGATCACTTATACAAAGATAAACACTCCAGTGATAAATGGGTGAAGAAGTCTTGAATAGACAGTTCACCAAAGAACATTTAGGAGGGGCTGCTAAACAGAGGGAAAGGTGTTCAGTATCCTTTGTCATCTCAGAAATAAGTTAAACTAGACTGAGCTATTACTTCATGTCCAGTATGATAGCTAAATTTTTAAAAATGTCAATATCAAATGTTGGAGAGAATGTGAATCTAGGCATATGTAAAAGCACAATAACAATTTTTTTTAAAGATTTGATTTATTCATGACAGACAGAGAGAGAGAGAGAGGCAGAGACACAGGCAGAGGGAGAGGTAGAGAAGCAGGTTCCATGCAGGGAGCCCAATGCGGACTCGATCCTGGGTCTCCAGGATCACACCCCAGGCCGAAGTTGGCGCCACCCCTCCCCAGGCCACCGGGGCTGCCCACAAAATTATTCAATAGGACGTGGAGCAACAGGAACTCTTGTTGGGAATAGGAGTGTGGATCTGAGCTTTCTGTAAAAACAATTGGAGCTATCTAAGCCATTTTGATGATGTCCTAATCTTTATCCTGGCAATTTCAGTCCTATATGCATGTGTCCTGAAGAGACCCTTGCACATGTGCACCAAGAAAGCCAGATGAGAGAGAATATCTGTAGCAATGTTATTTGTAAAAATAAGTGCCTGAAAATGGCTTGAATGTCCACTGAAGAGGGCAGGTAAATTGTGATATACTTGTACGGTACAGTTATGTGCAGCCAGGAAAATGAATAAATCTTATTTATATCCATCACCTCTGATGATTCTGGAAAATGCAGTGTCAAGTCATGAAAGCAAGGCATCAACGAATATATACCCTGGGATTTCACTTCTATAAATGTTATAAACAGATAAAACTGAGCAATATGTTGTTTGGGAAGTACTTCTGTACAGAAGGCTTAAACAGATCAGGAAATCATAGCGATAGCTCCAAATTCATGAGAGTGGTCAACTCTGGGAAATTTGGGGAAAGGAATAATGTTGGGAAGAAACATAGAAAAATACCATGAATGGCCTATTTTTTTTTTTTATTTTTATTTATGATAGTCACAGAGAGAGAGAGAGAGAGAGAGAGAGGCAGAGACATAGGCAGAGGGAGAAGTAGGCTCCATGCACCGGGAGCCAGACGTGGGATTCGATCCCGGGTCTCCAGGATCTTGCCCTGGGCCAAAGGCAGGCGCCAAACCGCTACACCACCCAGGGATCCCGAACGGCCTATTTTTTTTTAAAGTTGGGTGGCCGAGTCCATTGAGTGTCCGACTCTTGATTTCTGCTCAGGTCATGATCTCAGGGTCCTGGAATCGAGCCTCAGATTGAGCTCTGCGCTCAGCAGGGAATCTGCTTGGGTCTCTCCCTCTTCTGCTCCTCCCCTCCTTGCTCTCCATCTCTAAAATAAATAAATCTTTAAAAAACTAGGTTGGACACACCGGAAATTATTTCATTATTGTTCTTTCACCGGTTCATGTACATTATATGTACTCTTTGAATTTATATTTTATAATAAGGTTTAAGGAATATATCAACCTCTCATCAAGTGGCTTTCTTCTTATAGCTCAAGATTTAAGTTTTTCTGACTTCCACGTGACTTTAGTTCATATCGCCTGTGTGGCTGTGGAGACTGTGGACGGTACCAGTGAGACTTGAATGAGTCGCTAAATTAAAACAAAAAACATATAGCATGTAATTCCTCCCACAAGATGCCCTAAAATAAAGCTGAAAAGTGTTAAGTGAGCCTTTTCAAATCCTCAGCAATTTATTCCTCATCTGATAAGTAATTTTTGGTTTGAATGTCTGTCTATTTTGTTAAAAGGAATTGGAAAGAGTGGAAGCAGAGAGAGTAAGAAACATTTAGGGTGGGATATACTAATGCTCACTGCAGCAGGGCTCTAAGTGCCCTGGAGACCACCCCTGTGTGCTACTCGCTGATGAATCTTCAGTCTCCAGTGCACTGGTTCTTATTTCAGCAAATGTTTGTTTCAGACAAACCTGGTGAAGCTGCTTCTGATGCATCAGGCAAATCCAAACCTTCTGAACTGCAATGAAGAGAAGCCTTCAGGTAGGTTATGAGCATCCTGGGAGGCTGTGCACTCACTGATTCCTTCCTGTCCTTCCAAACTTGTTCATCCATCATAGACATAGCTACAGAACAGTCAGCCTCCCCTGAGAAACTCTGTGCAGATGCTCCAGTTCAAGCACTGTTCTTGAGCTCACCTGCCGTACAAGAGGGTGTTACACAGTGGTTCCTTCCATTCATTGGATGCCCTTGTATTTCACTGCAATTTGCTTTTGGGACTTTAAACTTCCCGGGCCGTGATTCTTTCAATGTCCATTACTTTAAAATATATTTTTGCTGTTACTTATCTAGTTTCTTCTCATATCAAATACATACTTGTTCATCAGGGTAATTTTAGATAATGATAATTTTTTTTCTGCACCAGTCGGTATACTGCAAGAAATCGAGACTGATATTCTCAAGCTAATTTAAAACTTTCAAAATCTAAATTTAATGAGACTTTTTAATAAGTATCTTTTGAAAATTTCTAGAGTTCTTTTTCCCACTGTTCTTTCATATATTCATATTCTAATTTTAAAAAAGAGTGCTTTATCCATTTTCTAGCTTTTAAAATTTGAAAACAAATTTATTGTAAGTTTTTATTAAAAATAAAAATTCTAAATAACAAAGAGAAAGGTGTAGTCTAAGTAATAAAATGATATAAAATCCTGAAGGTAATGATTGAGCTAAATAACTTAATTCTACTTATTCTTGTTAATATACCTCTAATAACCTAAAAGCACTTTATGCCTAAGATTTCTCATAGGAGTATGATTACATGATAAGCCTCTAACTTAAGACAGGATGAGTGATTTGCTCTCTTATTTTATTGGAGTTAAATGTTGTTTCATGTTTATTCATCTTATCTGTGAAAATAAACTGAATATTTATTAACAAACAAAACTCTGTGATGGCATTATAGTTTCAAACTTTAGAATCAGGCTAATGTTAATGATAGTGTAGTACTCTCGGTATTAATGACAAAAGTATGTCTAATGGTAAATATTAAAAGAGCAAATAGAAATGTGTGGATTTTAAAATATTTTTAATGTATTTATTGTGGAATATGTCACATCCTCTGCTTGTTGTAGTTCTTACAGATCACATTTGTCAAGTTCATATCCCCAGCTTCTTTTCCAGAGAAGGGAATATATGATCGACTCTTGGCTGCATGGACTCCCATGTGTCACACTTCTACCTTTTAGGTCTAGTGTGCTAGACTTAAATGTGCCCAAATGGACACCCTAGGTGGCCCACAGTCCTAGAGCCCCGGGTATGACTAAATGTCTAGTCTAGCCTCAGCCCTGGCCACCTCAGGATAGGATGGCTGTCTTAGACAGTTTGCCCATGATGGTCATGCCAACTCTACCATCAATGTAATCCATTCTCCATGCCTTGTTGGTCAAGAGAGACACAGTGATGGGCTGGTAGAGGACTCTCAATAATCATTTGTTGATTGATGGAAAATACTTTCACACACGAGACAAAGACCAATAATGTGGTGAGAATTTTGAGTAAATGCAGGATGTAAAAACATCTAATCGAACAGCAAGAAGAATGAACCAGATAAAATAATAACACAGGGAACAGGAAAGTACACACCCATATTATGACTGAGTAAATGAAAATCATCATCAGTATTATATTATATTCTTGCTATTTTATGTTCCTTGAATTTGGAGTGTATACATAATATTATCTTCAGGACAAGAGCAGTTTGAGGTGAGGTGTGGTTATTAGGTGGGATAGAAATAATCACCCAAGGGGAGGAAGTTGAGCTGCTCCTACTCCTTACATAGATATGATTTAACCTAGACCAAATGCTGATAAATTCTTGGCATAAACATCTTATCGTGGTGGCTGAATTAACTCATCCAGCCCATCAAGCAACACAATTTAAATTTGTAGACACAGGAGGTCATGAGCTTTAATCACAAGGATTGAAAAGGATCAGTTGTGTCCATTAGGTTCCCAGTTGTTATTAATGTGAATTTTTCTTCAGGGTTTTTGACTTCCAGTTTCAGTTGTTAGTAAGTGTTAATTTGATTAATACACATCTATATTGTGCCCAAATATATTCAGATGTCAATGTTAACATATAATTCATAAGGAAATATAATTATATTTTAGATAGAAAAAACAGATCACAGAGGCTGCACTCACCATTTTCATAATGCAACTATTTATTTGTAAATCTGCCCATTTAGTAGAATATTTGTAGAATGCCTACAAAACAAGTTTTACAGTAACCAAGTCTTTGGGAATGTGCAACTGTTTTCATCATTTTGACTCTTATTCATCAAGATGAAGGAAGAGTTACACTGACAATAAAATGACATCAAGCTCAAGCTTAGCTTCTCTGTGATTTTACATTTTACACATCACCACTCAATGAATTTTTTAAATATTTTTTCATTTGTAATTAAATATGCCATGGATAGAAAACAAGATTGTCTTTTAAAATGGCAGTACTGTGATTTTATTCCTACTATAAACTTTTAATGCTTTTGGTTTTGCTCTAGGTGTTGATCAATTTTAGCATTTTAAGCACATCAGAATTATTGAAAATGAACAGTTTTCTGTGGACTCATCACCCACTTTTGCTGATTTTTGCATTGTTTCTTATAGATATTGCTGCATCTGAGTTTATTGAAGAAATGCTGCTGAAAGCCGAAGTTGCCTGGGAAGAAAGGGTAAAAGAGCATTTATCTGTCCCTGCCTTGGCCTCTGAGGAGCCATATGAAGAGATCCTCCATGACCTTCCAACTGTCTCCAGCAAGCTGTGAGTGCTCACGTCATAGATCATGCTCACTGAGCAGTTGATTATTTTATTTACCATCCCTGCTAACCACCATTTTACAGTCAGTATTAAGACAGACTTGTAACTAAATTGAAGCTGGATGTCAACATACTTACCAAAAAATACTTGTTGACAATGATGAGTTTAGCATAATTTTATGAAAATCCTCTTATTCTTTAAAACATTATTATTTTAGTTATTAGATCAGGTTTGTCACCAGGAGACCAAACATGATATTTTAAACATACTTCCTGTTTTGGCTAAACAGAATGGTAAGATTTCCAGTGATGATGATGGTGACTACATTCCTAAAGTAGAAAATACAAATATTCACTTTTTTTCCTCTGTGAAGTACAAATCTCAATGATTTCTGGTTGTCTAAAATATCTCTTAAATACTGATACATACTGCAACAAAGATGAATGTCAAAACGTCATGCTAAGTGAGTGAAGGCAGATACCAGAGGCCACATGTCGTATGACCCAATTTGCATGAGATCTCCAGAATTGGCAAATCCATAGAAATAGAAAGTATATTAGTGGTTGCTAGGAGTGGAGACAGAGGGCAATGGAAATGACTCTTATTCAGTAAGAGTCTTTTGGGGATAATGGAAATGTTCTAGAAGTAAATGTGCTGCTTACACAAATTTGTGAATATGCAGAAAAACACTGAATTGTACACTTTAAAAGTGTGGATTTTGTGCTGTGTGAATCCTATCTCAACAAAAGAAGGAAATACATAAGCAAAAAATATTTCGGGGTGAAAACAAAATCTGCTCTAAACAAGCAGTGGAAGCTTGGTGAAGTTACTTTCTATGAAAAGGTTTCTTTTCTGGCAATGGAGAGTCCTTCTAATACTGAAACATTTGAGGGTCCCCTGAATAAATAACAGCATCTAGGTTCAGACAATTTGAAAAATAATCAAATAGTAGTGATAGAGGTTATATTGGAGGGACATAACTCAATATGAGAGAACCAGATCAGGTCTCCCAGTGAGGAACCCAGACAAAGCTCACAACAGGAGGAGCAAGCAGGCTCGCTCCAGGAATGAGGAGCAAGAAGCTAAGGAGATGCTCTTGGGATTCATCCATCAGAGAATCAGTTCCACTGGCCGGATTTAGCGTGACCTGATTTCCTTTGCCAGGAAGTAGAAAAGATGCTTCCAACGGACACCTCAGAAGGCGGTCGTGCAGAGTACAGGAGCTCAGAGGGAAACTTGTTTCAGTGCTGGTGCCATCACTCACATTCAAACATACTTTTAATTACAAATTACTCTTGATAATTCAAGAGGCTGAAGCTGTGTGTAAATGCATACATTTACTCTACTTATTACTCTACTTACTACTGACACACATTCATTACTGGATTGAACTTTTCAGCTGTGTTGGAAAGAAGCTTGGTTTTTAACATGTAACACATTATGCTAAGTATTTCATGGATTATCATCTGCTATCCTCAAAGCCCTATTAAGCTTCTTTTATTTTCTCAAGATCACAGAGCAGGGTAATGACAGATCAAGATTCATAGCCCAGCAATCTTACCCAGATCGCCTGCTCCTGCAACACATTCGCTCTCCTGTTTTCACAGGTGGAAGAAAAATACTGTCACATTGTTGTGGGAGATAGAGGAAAAAAGCCATAGAAATAAAAGCTAGAGTCCAGTCAGGAATGGTTAACAAAATAAATACCAAATGACCCCAAACCAATGGTTAAAATAGGTTGATATTCTGTTTATATTATTATATTGACTGAACTGATATCCCCAGAATGAAAGGAGTAATGCACACATTTGCTGTGGAAAAGTTTTATTTTTCAAGTGTTGATATTAAAGTCAATACCCAGTATGTTCCATTTTAGTTTCCAAATTACCTGTGGACTTTCCAGGTAAAGAGTTGTTAAAATATAGACAGATTTCAAGTTTGAGTTAAAGCCAAATTCTTTCCTAATAAGTTATTTTGGATAAATACTAACTTATCCATGTATCTATAGTTTTGTCTATGTCTTCTGCTTTTAAAAATGTAAAAAAAAAAACTACCAATTTTCTCAAAAAAGTATTTTTATGTGTATTTTTTATATTGTTGATTCAACAATATGTTTTGAACAGATTAATCAGCGGCCTATTTGTTCTACATGATTAAATATAATTGGTTTGATTACATTCTCTTTTATTGACTTTGAGCAAAGCTTAGAAACTTTGCAGTGAGTTTTTGTTGAATTTCGACCTGCTTTTTCATTGTAGTCCACTGTTATCTTTCTTCAGAGATAGAATTGAAAATTAAATCAGGGCACCTGGGTGGCTGTCAGTTAAGCATCTGCCTTTGGCTCAGGTCATGATCCCAGGGTCCTGGGATCGAGTCCCAAATCAAGCTCCCTGCTCTGTGGGGAGTTGGCTTCTCCCTCTGTTCCTTCCATCTACTTGTGCTCTCTCTCTCTAATAACTAAATAAAATCTTTTTTAAAAAAGGAAATTTAATCAAAGAACAACCGAATCATATTTTTAACTATTTTTTAACTCTGAAAAAAATTGCACGTAGACCTGGCTAGTTCAAAGTTAACAACTAAGTACATTTGTCAAATGTGTTTTATAATTTATAATTTTGATAGACTTTCTGTTTTTCATTGTCCTTAGAGTGTTATAAAGTAAATATGAAGGAGGGCACAAGATAAAATAACAAGAAATTATACTCTGTATAATTGCTCTTCTGAACTGTGCTTTTGTACCAGGAGGACAAATATGGACACTCAATTTTCTCCATAAACAAACTCATAAACATTGTAACGGTCAAAATTTTTTTCTAAAGCTGGTAAATGTGTGTATTGCTAAGAAAAAAAAAAAGAGCACTACTTCCTTTGAGTGTATCTGATACCACAATATGATTGGTTTGGACGACAAACTTATGGAAACATGTAGGAGATTTTTCACATGCCGCTTTTTTTAAAAAAAATATTTATTTATCTGTTTGAGAGAAGGTGGAGAGAGCACAAGAGAGCGGGGAGGGGGTGGGGGAGGGAGAGGGGGGATAATCTCAAGCAGATTCCTTGATGAGCAGAGAGCCTGAGGCAGGACTCGATCTCAGGACCCTGAGATCAGGACTTGAACTAAAACCAAGAATCAAATAATAAATAAATAAACAGACGCTCAGCTGACTGAGACACCCTGGCACTCCTAACATGCTATTCTTTTGATAGAGAACATAGATGAAATGAATCTGAGCACTGGCTTGACTAACAGAAAACATAAATGTATTTCTTCCTCAGATCTCTTGTGCATGATTTACAAACAGGATTTCTTCACACACCAGTTGTTGCAGCCAGTGGTTCAGCCCTGGTGTTCCGGAGGGTTTGGTCCTGTCTCTCTCGTCACCTCAGTAGGGCTGAGTTTCCCCCAAACTGTTTCTATTTGTTCCCTCCATTAAAATAAATGCTATTCTGTGAAAATCCAGGTTGCCCTCATTTAAACCCAGTGCCTTCTTGAATGCTTTGATAATCTGAATTTTTGAATGTGAAGCCTGCTCTTCAGCTGTTTCTAGAAGTTCCTCAGCTTTAGGGGGGTGAAGAAGGAATTAGAACAAAATAAAACTCCAGGAAGAAGGGGAAAGAGCAAGCAGGAGTTGCCACATTGGTTGGTTTTTCTTCAGGTGGGAGAAGCGTTAACAAGAAGCTCACTGCTCCTTTCAGCTCATTACTTTGCCCAAGAAAGAATAGTGCAAACTATTATAAGAGATGTGGGATTGGAAAAAACTTAATGGCCTTCCCTTCTTCTCCATATAGTCTGATGTTTTTCTTCAGAAAGGCTCTTTTCCCACCGTTTATAGGCAGCCCTCATTCTGAGGACTTAACTCGCATTACCACATCGGAATTATCATTGCCAATATCAGTGTTAAATCCAACTTCCTCTTTCTTGCTAGAATAACTCATTCCTTTTACATTATCCTAAGATATATTTTACTGAAATTTTAAGAAATAATTGAATAGTTTCTGATACCTCAGCATACAAGTCAAATTCCCTTTCCAATATCAACTCCTACGAATTGTCCTGTAAGGATTTGTGTGCTAGATTACACACTAGTTAGTTAGAATAAGCACGTCACTCATGCTATGGCCCACTGTGAGCAGCAACCCTTTCTTTAATCAAGAGGAAATTCCTATATTATTGAATTGTTCCATATTCCATGTTTCTTTTCTTTTTTTTTATATTCCATGTTTCTTAAAAAAATATTTTATTTATGTATTTGACAGAGAGAGAGAGAGCCCAAGTGGGAAGGGGTGGGGGAGAGGAGAGAGAAAATCCAAAGCAGACCAAGTGCTGAGTGCAAAGCTGGACACGGGTCTCAATCCCAAAACCTCAATATCACAACCTCAGCTGAAACCAGTAGTCAAATGCTTAATGGACTGAGCCACCCAGGCACCCCATATTCCATGTTCCTAAGATATCTTCTATTACATGAGCATTATTAAGGTGTCTGTTGCCTCACTTTCAAGTTTGTGTCTCAAAATGAGCAGATTAGATTTAACCAGAGTCCTCTCAGCTCCTACCTTCCCTGTCTGTAAAGCTTTGAGGCTTCCCCTCTCTGCTTTAAATTTGCAGCAACTCTTGTCATACTTGACCGCTGTCCCCCCATCTGTTCTTTCTTGCCTTCTTGCCTCCTCTCTATGCAGTTTTTTGTGTCCTGACGTAGATCTCAGGGTCGAGTGTACGGTGACTACCACTGATGAGACAGCTTTGACAGAATGTTCCCTGTGGTGTTTCAACATGGACATGCACTCCTAGGGTCTGTCATCACTGAAAAGTCTGATATGTCCCAACGTTTTCTTTGAATACTCTTTTTCACGGGGTCCTCGAGTTGAATCTACAGCAATTCTGCATAGTACCTGGTGGGGAGGAGTTGCTCACTGAACAGTTGTGGGGGTTCACTGATTCATGGGTCCTGTGTCGTGACCGGACATTAAGACTTGTGCAGAGTGTTTACATGGATCATCACATTTAATCTGCAGAACAACACAAGTACGCTCTTTCTTTCATTTTGTGGTTGTTGTTGTGAATTTTTAAAATATGGGTATCATTGACATACAATGTTACATTAGTTCCTGGTATACAACACAGTGATTCAACATCCTATATGCTGTGCTCACCCCAAGTGTGTAGTTTTCATGCGTCGCCGTACAACACAATTATGGTATCATCCACCATATTCTGTGTGCTGAATCTTTTATTCCCATAACATTTTTTATCTTTGTATGTTTTTCAGTTTAAACATATTGACACATACAACACAAATGCTTTTTAAAAAATATTTATTTAAATCTAATTTAGTTAACATACAGTATGAGTTCCAGAGGTAACACAAATACTTTGGATTCTATCCCTATGTTATACATCCCTGTCTGAGAGTCAGAACTTAAGTAACTTGACTCATGTCACACGTACCCACTCTCATATTGTTTCAGTGAGGTGGTCATTTTTATTTGCAATTTGAGAACTTCTAATTTGGCTTGAAAGAGGAGATTGCTGATTTGAGTTTCCCTGTTATAGCCAGTCAGCTTTAGGTGCAGAATAGTGTCAGTTTAGCATAAGTGTATAACAACCTAAGAAGACAGTCTGTTATTAGGAAAACATTTCCTTTCTACAGAAATGAGAACCATGAAGGCTCCTTGCAATATAGTTGACCGCTGTTCTGCTTTTAAGCTAAAAGCTCAAGTCAAATGGAACAACATGGAGCCATTATTTCCCATCTTTCCATCATATTATTTATCAAACCCTTGGTCTTGTTCTGAATGTCTACATGACTCCCAGAAGTGACCTGTGAGGCCACATACTGTAGTCACTATGGACAGGGACCCCAGAGCCACACATCCTGGTTTGGCTGGCTCTGCACCTGCTGGCTCTGTGACTTAGGCAATTTAGCAACGTCTTTGCCACATGTCCCCTCAAGTGTAAAATGTGGGTGCTGTAAAGCATTTATTTGGTCCTTTCTCCTTGCTTCCTGGGAAGGGAGATGCTCAGTCCTTGCCATAGGACTGCCTCTGTTGTGGGGGATCCCAAGATCCCTGGGATCACACTTGAATTTATGCTAACAAGGTGCCCCAGGGTGGGGGCTGGTCATGGCAGAAAATCCAATGTTGTGATTAAATGACTGAGCTGTGAGCAGCCCGGCCTCTAGGAGGGGAGGAAGACAGGAAGCCAAGTTCAGTGATGGAGTCCATCATACTTAGAAACCAAACCTCAAGGAAGACTGTGCCAACAGAGGTTGGTGAACACCTCTGTATACCTGGAGGGTGATGTGCCCTGATTCCCACACCTCACCTTGAGTGTCTGTGTGTATGGTTGACCCCGATTCGGACCCTCCCTAGGAAAGCTGTCATAGTAAGTATAGTGCATTCCTGAGCTCTGTGAGTTGTTCTAGAGAATTATCAAATCTGAGGGAGATGTGGGAGCCCCAGAACTGATAGCTAGTTGGTCAGAAGTGTGAGTGAGCTTGGAGACTCCCAAACTTGTGGCTGTGTCTGAAGTGGGTGGGAGGTGGCAACCCTGCCCTTAACTTGCGGGGTCCGCGCTATAGGTAGTCAGGGTCAGAACTGTGCTGTGGTACACCACAGGGTGACAATGATGGTGGTAAGATGTGGTTATTCTTGATGACTCAGTGACTTAATATTTCTGAAACACTTAGAGCAGTATCTGGCTCACTGTGATACTACATAAGTGCTTGAGAAATGACAAAAAGAAAAGCAGATGTTTTTCATTAATCTGTGAACTGTCAGCATAATAACCTAAAGAATAAAAACCTTCTAGCTATAAGCTAAGACAATAGAATTAAGCTTTCATTTGGTGTTTTCAAACTGAATGTGACCATACAGAGAAAACCTTATTTTCTAAGCAACTGGAAAGAAAAATCCAATCCCAGAGAAGACCAGCTTTGAGGGGGAGCATCCTTTGATTAGGTTGCCTGGGGCTGGCTCTCCAGGGCTTGAGTCATGTGGCATTGGGGATGGAGACAAGATGTGACTGGGAAAAGTCTAGAATGAGGCAGAACTGAGCAGGGCTGGGGATACAAGGACAGGTGCTGGAGGTAGGTGGGTCCCAAGGCACATAGGCCAAGTGGCCATCAATAAGGAGAAATAACCTGTGGGGCTTTGTAAGAGGCAAAGTATGAGTTTGCAATGTGTTCTTGATCTCAGTAAAACCTGAGACTCATGACAGTCTGGGAATAGACGATATGGAAAGCCTTACATTTTTTGAAACAAGCCCAATGTGCATTTATTTAGAAGCAAAGCAGCTGTGGCTACACAAAGATTTCTACTATGGCCTTTGTTGCTCAATGAGAATAAACACGATTTGCATATTAGTGAAATTTCAGTAATCATTTCCATTGATCTTCATTTAAATTCCATGACTTAGGGTGAAATGACGTAATTATCTATCTTCATTTTATGGAAAAACAGAAACTGAGAGATGTGACAGACTTATGGGGATAGTGGGTTAGTAGCTGCAATTAGAACCACAGTCTTTGCATTCTTTGTTCATGCTCCCCAACCTAAGGTGGGAACAGGCTCCGGAAGATTGTCTTGAGTGTCTTCCTAGACTCATGGTGTGCACAGTCTTGGCATATAAATCTATATAAAAAAATGGAGTTGCAAATGAGGGACATAGCCTTTGACCCATGCCTCAACATCGTACCTGGGGGCTTTCTTTATAGAAATGCCTCCTAGTAATTTCTGCCAGGACGCTTGGATAAGCAATATTGAAAAGTGCATTTTTGCTCTTAGACCTGAAGGGACAATTGTGCTATAGGCATTAATTTCCTTGCTCCTGATGGTTGAACACCACATCTCTGGTTATTCCTGTGAGGCAACTGTTCTCATACATTTACTACTGACCTTGAATGACCTGAACATTTTCAAAATCAGCACAAGCTTCAGTGACCATTTTCAGTAAAATAACATCACCCAAGATAAAGTCAGACCAGACTCCCAGCCCTTGATTCTTCAGAATCTTTAGAAGCTTTGTATTACAAAGTCTTGATAAAGCCATCAATCACTTCCATGTGAATTTGCAGGTAAAAATGGATTCTGTGGTCCAGAGAAGGACAGAGAGAAATGTCACACAATACAGGGACATAATGAGACCTTGAGAATTATTTAATCTGATTTCCAATTTTAAACCATTTATGCTATCCCTCAAACATGGTTGGATAACTAGTTGGTCTTCCCAAGTTGGTTGAAAATTAAACTTGGGTTAAGGTGAAGGTAGAGGGAGGGTGAAGGTAGAGGGAGATGTTTCCATTTCTATTCATATTCTTTTCCTACAGTTGAAGCTGCTCCAGAGATGGGAACTCACTACCTTTCAAAGCAGCATATTCCACTTACCACCATTTTCTTCTCTTTTTATATTATATGCTGAGAGTGTACACATACACTTTGCACACACTGTGTACACACATGTGCATATGTTCTGCTGCTTGCTCTGATAAATGAAGTAAGTTTTACCAAATCCCATCAAATTGACTTAATAAAAATGTCTGAAATGCAGATTATTATTTACTCAAATGAATGATGATAATGTTTCACATAAATTCATCAGATACCTATTCAGAAAAATAAATTATGCTAGACACTTTTCACAGTATAACATGACATATTCACAGAGTTGCTATATTCAACTCATTTTAAGTTAGATTTTTAAAATTTCTTTGCAAATACCTGTTGAGAACTACTAGATAAATATAGAATGTCTTAAAATAGTGTCATTTCCCGCTTAACCATAAGAGAGACACATTGACTTTTTTTTTTTAAAGTAGGCTTTGTGCCTAAGATGGAGCCCAGTGTGGGGCTTGAACTCATGACCCTGAGATCAAGACCTGAGTAGAAATCAAGAGTCAAAAAAAAAAAAAAAAAGAAATCAAGAGTCAGAGGCTTAACCTACTGAGCTACCCAGGCACCTGACATTTTGTTTTTTAAACACAAGTAATATTTTACCAAAGTTTTTTTTAATGTTTTTTTTTTTTTTTTACTTTAAAAAATAAAGTCATTTTTTGAGGGGGGGGGAAAGATATTCATTAACTCAAAGCTCTCCAAGAACTATTTCATTCAAAATTAAACTTTGGATCATTATTTTTTAGATTCAGAAAAGCCCAAATTCCCTATAGTAAATAATTTATGTAGCTGTGTTCTTAGGATTAAAATTGAGAACTATCTATTCAGTACATTACTTTACCACCAAAATAACTGGGTCACATATGCCATTCTTCACATTTGAGTTTTTTCTTTGTTGGCTTAATATATCCCTATATAGTCAATTTGCTTGTTTTCTATAGTTTTCTAAAATTGCCATAGTCATACTGGGCAATAATTGTCGCTTTTGATAGTTATATTTTATTACATTCCTGTTTCCATTTTCAGAAATAAAATCTCAGTTCCTACAGGAATATTTTCTCTGCATGAAATGCCTTTTATGTTTATAGAAAAAGTACATCTTGAATAAATCCAGTAGAGTTCACAAATTGATTGCCTGCTGGTATAGTCCCATGCAGTTTTATCCACAGTCAGGTTAAAGCAGTCTATCCCCAGTTTTACCTAAACTGTCCTTGGATGGTTGCTTTTCATTTTCTTTATGATTGTGGAATTTGCTTTACCAAAGCCTTTTTTTTTTAGAAAATATACTTTTTCAATCCTATTTTTTATTCTTTTTCATTGATGAATTTTTATTCCTAATACTTTTTTTATAAAATCAAAATAAAATTTTCTCATGGAGGAAAATTTGGAAAATGCAGAAAAACATATAGAAGCATGAGAAACCTCACTCATGTCCAAGAAAAGTTATACCAGAGAAATTAAAGATGAAACGAAGACTTTATTCAAGACTATTGCCATGGGGGAGAAAGAGCAAACTTAACTCTGGATACAAAAGGCCAGGGAGCTGTTAAATGCTGGGATGAGCTTGTGGAAAAGCCTGGGGAGATGTTAGCAGGAAGGCTGATCCTAGTGAGGAGGCCATCCATAGTTTGCTAGCTGGTGCTTAAGGAAGTGAGGCTCCTTTCTTCCCACAGAGACCAGGAGACTGGGGCTCCTTCTGTCAATCTTGATGGTTACATTCCAACAGAATGGTTCTCAGGTCCTTGAGAAGGACATTGCAGGATTGTAGAATATTGGGCAGCCCAGATGGCTTAGCGGTTTAGTGCCGCCTTCAGCCCAGAGCCTGATCCTGGAGATCCGGGATCCAGTCCCACGTCAGGCTCCCTGCTTGGAGCCTGCTTCTCCCTCTGCCTGTGTCTCTGCCTCTCTCTCTCTCTCTCTCTCTCTCTCTCTCTGTGTGTGTGTGTCTCATCAATCAATAAATAAAATCTTAAAAAAAAAAAAAGGATTGTAGACTATTTACATCTCAGAAGGATAAAGAAAGAATTTACAATGGAAAGTTCTCTAAAATAAGCACTCTAGCTCTAACATTCTAGAGTTAGGGAGGAGCCTGTCCAAAGTTGAGCTAAGGTGAGGGTCTGTGAAATCCATCTTCATCAGTAGTCCATGTTTTTTATGAAACTACTCAATTTGGTTTATTTCTTCTTATCCTTTATGTGTTTCTTTTTCTTTATTGAATTCTCTCTTTTTTTAAGTTTTTTTTTTATTCGTGAGAGACACAAAGAGAGAGGCAGAGACATAGGCAGAGGGAGAAGCAGGCTCCCTGAGGGGAGCCCAATGTGGGAATCGATCCAAGGACTCTGGAATCACGCCCTTAGAGGAATGAAGGCAGACGCTCAACCACTGAGCCACCCAGTCATCCCTCTTTATTGAGTTCTTATTCTCTCTATATAACTGCATCTTATTTTTTAAAAAATCTCATATAATAAGTATTTTGTTATGGTTGATAAACACTTAATGAGTATTGAAATAAAGAGCAATGGTTACTTAAAAAGTATTGCCTTTTGTAGAAAAAATAGCATTTTAATACATATTAAAATGTTCATATTCATAGGATACAAGTGGATAATTGGTGAAAAAATAGCATTTTAATACATATTAAAATGTTCATATTCATAGGATACAAGTGGATAATTGGTGAAAATTTACATAGAAGTTATCTTATATGAATGCTGTTAACCGCAGTGATTATGGATGCAATGTATTTCATTTCAAAAGTGGGAAAGAAATCTAAAGAACAGTTGTCCCATAGACCTTTAAAACATTATCACATGCCATCAGCCAAGGTATCTGTTTTGTATTTTCTTATAGAAAGTATGTGTAGGACAAATATGTTGCCATTTGATTCAGTTACATTACTTAAAATCATTTTTCTTATATGAATAAGAGTATTTTTAACTAGTTACAATTATTGTTAGTAATAGATTTATGGTATTATATATTATCTTACTGAGTGTGTAAGTGATTTTTAAAGATGTAGGTGAGAAAGTGTGTGAACTTCTTCTGTGTAGTAGCATCATAGATCTGTAGGGTTTGGTATACGCTTAGATACTGTCTCCCCTAACCCCTGCATTTCCAAAGGTGAAATGTGGCCCAGAGATGTCGAAGGTTTATAAGGTCGAGTGGTTGCCAACTTGAGGTAAAAATTGACTTAGGGGTGCCTAAGTGGCTTAGTCAGTTAAGTATCTGACTCTTGATTTTGGCTTAGGTCATGGTCTCAGAGTCTTGAGATCAAGCCCCACATTGGGCTTCATGCTGGGTGTTCTCGCTCCCTCTCCCTCTGCCCCTCCTCACCCTCTCTGTCTCCCCACTCTTAAAATAAAACAAAACCTGATTTAGGATGAGGTCGCTGTTTTCCTGGATCAATCTTCTTTCCAAGTGCACCTCTGGGTTGGAAATAAAATAGAACCTGCTATTAACCCTGTGATTAGATTTGAGATAGGAAAGGAGTATTTTAGCTATTTTAGTAAACTCACTGTTTTTTTCCTTTTAGAAACCCTTTATAATTGGTGATTTTATGTAATTTCTACCTGAGTAGTCACGTCACTGCTTTCTTCATGGCTTTACACTCAAAACACCTGATATAGTATATGCAGAACCTCTCTTTAGTTTTTCTTTAAGGCTTCCTGACAAAGCAGAAAAAAAAAAAAAAAAACTGGTGATTGATATACAAGGATAGATAAGTAAAGAAATATTTCAGTAGGCATGAGGGTGGATTCTGGAGGCAGGCAGTGTGACCCATGGTTAAGAACACAAGCTCTGCATCTCAAGGGGCACCTCCACTCCTGCCTCACTGTGTGTCCACAGCCAGTTCTTCTAGTCTTTGTCTCCCCAGTGTGCTCATCTATAAAACAGGCAAAAAAGTACATATTCCTTATAGTGCTGGTAATATAAGTTAATATGTATAGAATCAATATATATAGAGTACTTAGAATGGAGATTATCATGCCTTAAATTCTATATAATAATTACAATGTTTTATAGGTGGTCCACTCAGATTATAGAAAATATAGGGCAACTGCAATAGTATTCAAATATTTGAAGGGTTCTCATGTCAGAGAAGCATAGGACACACCTTGGGAGCTCCAAGGAATGGTGAATACAAGTTGGAGCAGCAGGCATTATTTCACAGTTGCTCATAGAAGAAATAAGGCCTCTTTGAAGTTATGAATGCCTTATCACTCAGTGGTATTCAAGCCCTGGATACGAAATTTTTATAAGCATTAAAGCATTCTCATTTTATAGTGAATTTTTAAAATTAATAACTATGTTATTGGGAAAGACAGTCTGCCATGGGCCTTGGGCGCCCTCTGAATTGTTGCTCAGTGTGTTAGACCACAAGGCATATGTAGTTAGTCACACAGGCCATCAGGTAGCTCAAGGAGACCACCAAACAAACTCCAGGAGAGGAGCACTGGCTTATCTGCTGCTAGCTCCCCAAAATAATTGACTCCTGACCAGGTCTCTCTCCTCCAACACAATACAACTGCATGTGTAGATGTCCATGTAGGTCTGCCCATGTTGGCCCGTCCTACCCACCATGGAACACAGTCAAACATGAACCCTTGGATACTGTGTGTGGCATGAGTAATGAGGTGCTCCATCTCAGATCCAGGAATCCCTTGTCTTCTGTACCTATCCATGAAATAGTAACAGGCTAACTTGTTAGTTTGTAAATAGAGCAAAATTCTTGATGCTTCGCAGTGTGGGGCACAAACATTACAACTACTTAAATTGCCTGCTTATTACTGTGGTCACTGTGCTATGCCTTTTATGCACATCATGGTAGAAATCCCTCACTGTGGGCCTTTTTTACAGATTAGTTGTAGAGAGTGCTTCTCTCACTTAGCCAAGGTGGCAAAGCTGGAAGCTCTTTATCTCTCCTTCTATTCTGAATGAGAGCCTTACTGGATAAAGTATTCTTGGCTGCATGTTCTTCTCATTTAGGACCCTGAATATATCCTGCCGGCCCTTTCTGGCCTGCCAGGTCTCTGTGAAGAGGTCTGCTGTTAATCTAATATTTCTCCCCATAAAAGTTAGAGATTTTTTGTCTCTTGCTGCTTTAAGGATCTTCTCTTTATCTTTGGAATTTGCAAGTTTCACTATTAAATGTCGAGGTGTTGAGCATTTTTTATTGATTTTGGGGGGGGGGGGATCTCTCTATTTCCTGGACCTGAATGCCTGTTTCCCTTCCCAGGTTAGGAAAGTTCTCAGCTATGATTTACTCAAATACATATTCTGCACCTCTGTCCTTTTCGGCGCCCTTGGGAACCCCAATTAAACATAGATTTTTCCTTCTGAGGCTGTCATTTATTTCCCTTATCCTATCCTCATGATCTTTTAATTGTTTTTCTCTTTTTTCCTCAGTTTCCCTCTTTGCCATCAACTTGTCTTCTATGTCATTCACTCGTTCTTCTACCTTGCTAACCCTCATCATTAGGGCCTCTAGTTTGGATTGCATCTCATTTAATTGATTTTTAATTTTGGCCTGATTAGATCTAAATTCTGCAGTCATGAAGTCTCTTGAGTCCTTTATGCTTTTTTCAAGAGCCACCAGTAGCTTTATAATTGTGCTTCTGAATTGGCTCTCTGACATCGAATTGTAATCCAAATTTTGTAACTCTGTGGGAGAGAGGACTGTTTCTGATTCTTTCTTTTGAGATGAGCTTTTCCTTCTAGTCATTTTGCTCAGTGCAGAGTGGCCGAAAGCAAGTTGTACTGGAAAAAGGAGAAAAAGAGAGAAGAGAAAAAAGAAAAAGAAAAAAAAGAAAGAAAAAAAAAGGTGGGGGGAAAGCAAAAAGAAAACAAAAAACAAGGGGGAGTATCCTCTGATTCTATATACTGTAAATCCCTCGACTTCCCCTGGAACTTTCCAGTGCTGTTTAGTCAATAACTTGCTCTTCCCCTGTTCTTCCAGCTGGTCTTCTGGGGGAGGGACCTGCTGTACTGATTCTCAGGTGTGTGCACCTGGGGGAGCTGCCCAGCCCCCTGCCTGGTGCAGGGCTCAGTGAAAGTTGTTTATCCTGTTTATCCAGTGAGGCCACTGTGAGGCTCAGTGGGGGCTATTTATCTTGTGAAGCTCCAGGAGGAACAACAACAGTGGCAGTGGCCAGCTCCCCAGCCCTGGAGTTAGCTCCGGCAGTAACTCCTGCAGCTCCCAGTCCGCAGGGGCCTGGATGCTCCGGGGAGGGTGGGGGGGCGCCGATCTGCACAGCTCGGGGCGCCGGGAGGCAGGAGCGTCCTTGCTGTCCTGTGCGCTACCGGCCTCTGCCTGTCCCGGGGGGTGGCTGGATCCTGGGCTGTGTCCCCGGCGCCCTGGGCTCTGGGGCCTGTGCTGTTGGATTGGCGCAGCCCCCCCGAGCTGCTCCCGGCCCCGCGGGCGCGCGCTGCAGCCCTTTAGGGAGCTCGGGGCACTGTCCCCGGGGCGCAGGTGTCTGTTAGTGTCCCAGGGAGCCCGAGGGCATCCCTGCCCTCCTGGATGCTGCTCTAACTCCCTGCGAGCCCCTTTCCGCCCGGGAAGGTTGGTGCAGCTCCTGCTTCTCCAGACGGGGCTCTCCTGTCCTGGGGACCCTCGCCCCGGCCTCAGCCCGGCTCCTTGCGGGGCCCCTCCCCCTTGGAGGCCTTTTGTTTCTTTATTTCTTTTTCCCCGTCTTCCTCCCTTGATAGAAGCATGAACTCCTCTGCTTGTAGCATTCCAGCTGTTCTCTCTTTAAATCTCAGGCCGAATTTGTAGGCTTTCAAGATGATTTGAAAGTTATCCAGGTAAATTTGGTGGGGACAGGTGTCTTGGGGACCCTACTCTTCCGCCATCTTGCCCCCTCCCTTCCCAAGGTGGCAAAGCTGGCATCAAAGTGTGGTTTTTTGACTCGGACATGTGTGCTCATTGCAGTCTCCTTCACCATGCTGCCTCTCGACACCCTGTACCCCTGTACCCCTGCCTCTTCACGTACTTCAGTGTCTCCTCATTGAGTAAAACATCATCATCCAGAGCTCAAGGGAAGTAAAACTGACCTCACATTTCTATAAATATGTTCTTTAGCTATTCTTCAGGCCTTTCCTGGCACCAGTGTAGCCCATTCACTAGTTTTATTTTATCCACACTTTCCTAGACTCTGTGGTACAGTGGGAAGATAAGACCCAGAGACAGGCTGTAAAGCAGTGAAACCTTGTGGTTACTGAGGGAAGTCCTTCAGATTACTCCCTTCCTCCCCTATCAATGTTAGTCTACCAAATCATTCTATATACAGCGGCGGGAGGTTGAAATAAAAAATTAATTTATAATGGCATACAACATCAGAATAAATCTAACACATTATTTGCAATATCTTAATGCCAAAAGTTACAAAAATATGGACAGAAATAAATGATCAAAATAAATGGGGAGATATATTGTGCATACAGATGACAACATTCAACATTGTTAATATGTAAATTCTCCCCAAATTGATTTATCAGTTGAGCAGAAAGCTAATCAAAGTCCCAACAGGCATGTTTATAAAAATTCACAAATAGATTTTACGAACTATTTGAAAGTGCCAATGATCTCGAGTAGCTAAAGCAAAACAACAACAACAACAACAACAACAACAACAAAACAAAGCTGGATGAGTCAAAATATTAAAAAAAAAAAGCTGGATGAGTCAAAGTATTTGATTTCAAGTCTTACTGTGCAGGTACATTAATCAGACAATGTAATATTGGTATAAGACTAGACTGTTTTATCAATAGAACACAAAGGAACATCTGAACTCTGACACACACATATTTGGTCAATTGAGTCTTAACAAAGGTATCCTAGATAATTGGCTGGAGAAAGATGTTCCTTTCAAAAATGATGCTGGAACATTTGGACAGCCATATGAAAACAATATACCCCGACTTGTAGAGAGGACCATACAGAAAAACCACTCACAACTCATTATAGACCCAAATATAAAATATTAAACTATAAAATTTCTGAAACCTAGGAGAAAACATTTTTGACCTTGGGTTAGGAAAAGAATTCTTAGATAAGATACAAGAAGCCCAAGGCATAGGAGTAAAAAAAAAAAAAAAAAAAAATTCTTTGAAATGCACTGTAAAGAAAGTGAAAAAATAAGACACAGACTGGGACAAAATATTTGCCACATATATACCTGACGAAGGACTTGAAACCAGAATATATAAAGACAATATTCTGGCAACAGGGATGTGAACTCACATCTTACCAGAGTAGAGATTTTCATGTTGAATAAGCACATTAAAATGCAAATAGAAACCACAGTGAGAAGCCACTAACATACCTACTGAGAATGGATTTAAGAAGAGAGAGAGAGAGGTATTGGCAAGAACACAAAGCAAGTGAAATGCCCACACGAGGCTGATGGGAACACCGCTTTGGCAACAGTTTGAAGTTTCCTCTAGGTTTTTAACCAAGATAAATGAAAGCATGTGTCTGCCCAAACACCTGCACACAAATGTGTACAGAAACTTTATTCACACTTGACAACAACCCAAACCCAAATGTTCAGTGAATGGAGAGCCCAAGAATAGTACATTCTACAGTAAGCTACCACTCAGCAGTAAAAAAATCAAACCATTGGTGTAGATAGCAGCATGAATGAACTAAAAAACATTATACTAATTAAATGAAGTCAGATACAAACAGCTCCATGCTCTGTGATCCCTTTCATATGACGTTTAAGAACAGGCAAAACTGTACTGAAAGCAATAGTTATCAGTGGTTGCAAGGGGCAGGAGGCTAGTGGAGGGAGACAACAGGTTCCACAGAGCAGGCACAAGGACATGGTTGGGAGTGATAAAAATCCTGTATATCACTGGTGAAGTGGGTTACACACACACACATATATCTATTCAACCATTTATAACTAAATATATATATTTGACATATACAAGTACATGAACATCTCCAGAAAGTGAATCTTACAGCATGTAAATAGTACCTCAATAAACCTGAATTTTTTTAAAACCAAGAAGTTCATTTAAGCATTAGTTAGAATCACAAGTTCTATTGTAGAATACATGAAATGGTTATGTTTCTATGTATTGCCCTTGATTAAATATGTATTCCTGCTCATCTGGTAACATTTAGGGAAATGCATTTTTAAATCTTACTAATAAAGTGTTAAAGTGCAAATTAAACATTTAGACTGTGCTTATTTTTTATGGACATTACGCATTAATGGTTTTCTTTTGGCAATGATGTCTATGGAACAACAAAAAAAATGAAGTAGCTTTTATTTTTTTGCCTAGTTTGAGCTATAGTGAAGTGTAATGAGTTATTGTTTGCAATCTTGCAATCCTTGAGCACATCATTCCTCTCTAATTCCCTATTATTTCATTAGAAACTCTATCGCCCATGATCCTATAACATATTTTAAGTTGTATATGAACAATATTTTAATTAATTATATAATCTGTGCCTTCACTTGTTTGCAGTTCACTTTCACGTGTAAATATCTTGCTTAATTCGGTCATGGTTCTGCCTTAGCTTGTAAATTGCATATTGACTTGTCTATTATAGTCATAAATACATTTATAAGTATTTTCTTCTCGGGTTGGAGTATGTTTTTCTTTTAACGTTGAAATTGAATGAAATGTAAAACTAATAGAAAAGTCCACAGATTCCCCATTGATTGTTTTTTTTTTTCCCCCTACTGTGTCAAGAAATGGTTTCTTATCTGAATAAAACAACTTTCTATAACTGAGCTGTCCTATTGTGGTCATGTGTGATTAATATGGCGATGTTAGCAGAAGGCTAATTATAGTATTGATTATTTTCTGTAGCAGTCCCCTGGTGTTGCCAATTGCCAAGCAAGACAGTATGTTGGAAAAAGACATTATGTTCAAAGATGCCACAAAAGGTCTATGCAAGCGACAGTCTCAAGACAGCATCCTTGAAAATGCTACTGTGAATGGCTCCACCAAACCTGAGCAGGTGAGGACACCTTTACTGCATGTTTACTTATTCTGTCATGCTTTAAAATCCAACATTTCAAAACCAAACACTCACAAATGCCCTTTTAAAGAAAAATTAATGAATGCAAAGGTTAATTTTTTTTTAAATTCCCATACTATAAACTGTTATGATCTTACACTGACCATTAACAAACATAGCTGCTCTGGTGTTGTACAAGGATTTGACTATTTATGTCTTGACTTATACATCAGGAATGTAAACTTACACAGAATGCTAATTTTTGAGTATTTCCAGTTATGTCTTTAGTCATCATTTTGATTATTATGTAGAGTATGCTTTGTGTTTCCTTCAAAGATCCAAACATTCTACATAACCAGAGGAAAGGAAAATCAATCACTAGGAGTCATTTATGAAAAGTATCTGTGGTGGTATACTGTGTGTGTGTGTTCCTGTATATCTGTACGTGCCACAGTGCCTAGGTTATGGGAGATCACTCTGATGAGCTTGGGCTTATAGAAATTAGTGTATTCCTCTAGAGAAATAAATGATATTTATATGCTTCATGTTTTATCAATGGCAGACTAATTTTATAAAAGTCAGAGTAATTCTTGAAAATGTTTGGTTTCACTGTATCTCATTTTGAATATTTTAAAGACATTTTACCTAGATTTTCTAAGACCATCTTTTCAGGATTTAATGTTAGTTTCATTGATTTTTGTTATTTCAAAATAACTATTTTGTTATTTAAAAAAAACTATAATTTTTGTCATCTTGAGATACTTTTAAATTTCAGTAGATGTATTTGCCAGCTTATGCTGCCATAACAAAATACTACAATCTGAGTGGCTTAGGCAACAGAAGTTTCTTATTCACAGTTCTGGAGATTTGAAATATGAGATCAAGATGCCAGCTGGTCATATTTCTGATGAAGGTCCTCTTCCTGGCTGCTTTCTCCCCATGTCCTTACATGGGGGGTGGAGTGTAGGTAAACAGGGAGAGAGACAGAGAGAAGAACGGACTTTCTGGTGTTTCTTATAAGCACGCCAATCCTATGGGATCATGGCCCCACCCCTATGACCTCCTTTAACCTTTATTACCTCCTTAAGGCCCCATCTCCGGAGTCACATTGAGAGCCTCCACGTAAGGATTTGGAGGAATGCAGTTCTGTTTGCAGTAGGCAAATTGAGTGTTAGGTAGGATTTAAGGCAGTTCTTTCTTAATTTTCTTAAGAGTCTCATGAGTTTCCTCTAACTTTAAATGCATAGTACTGAGTGGAAGATGCCAATCTGAAAAGGATATATACAGTATGATTCTAGTATTTGACATTCTGGTAAAGGCAAAACTACGGAGACAGTAAAAAGATCACTGGTTGCCTGTAGCTGTTGGGGGGAAGGATGAATAGGTGAAGCACAGAGGATTTTTAGGGCATTGAACAGGCTTTGTCTGATTTTATAGTGATGCATACATGTCATTACACATGTGTCTAAACCCACAGAATGTACCAGAGTGAGCCCTCATGTAGACCATGGACTTGAGGTGATGGCAATATGTCCATGTAGGCTCAACTGTAATGAATGTCATCCTTCTGGTGGGGAGTATGAGTAGTGGGGAAGGCTGTGCATGAGTGGGGACAGGGGTGTGTGGGAAATCCCTGCACCTTCCTCTCAATTTTTCTGTGAGTCTGAAACTGCTCTAAAAAAATTAAGATCTTAGGGGCACCTGGGTGGATCAGTCGGTTAAGCATCCAACTCTTGGTTTTGGCTTAGGTCATGATCTCCGAGTCCTGAGATAGAGCTCATCATCTGGCTCTGTGCTCAGCAGGGCATCTGCTACCCTTCTTCCTTTGCTCCTCTCCCTGTTCATACATATATACTCTCTCTCTAAAATGAATAAAATCTTAAAAAAATAAAAATTGAAGAGAGGACACTCACAACATGATGTCAAGTACAACCCTTACAGAATAGCCTTTCTGATGTTAATGTAAGCTCTTTATAATTATATAATTTATAAGTATATCCTAGTCATTCAAAGCAGTTGGAATCACGTTCTGTTTGGTCCTGAAGAGGGAGTGGCTATTTCAGGATTGTGTTCTGATATTATGGATGGAACATTCACTCGCATCACCCACTGTGGGCACTGTTCTTGGTGGTGAGGTGGGTAGGTGATTCTCTCTAGAGGAAGATTGGCATTATCCACTGACTGGATTATACCTTCATGTTTCATAGGAGAGCTTTAGAAAAGGCTTGTCAAAGCAAGAACATTTTGATTAACATCTTAAAGAGAAATATGTCATGTAGAATTTTTTTAAAAATTGAAACGAAAACCACAGTATCGCTCCTTCCAGATTTTTATAAAATGTGGATTTTATCAAATGCTAACTGTGTGAATGAATATTCAAGACTTAAGCATTTTTGATTTTGATAATCCCTAAAATGAGCACATAATATCCCCAAGAAGGTACAGTTTTTCTTCAGTTGCTTAAAAGTGTGCAAGACATTCTTCCTTTAATTTCCTTTCCATTTGGCCTTGCCCTCCCTTCCGCCTACCCTCTTCTTTCATTCTCTCTCTAATTGCCTGACTTCTTTTCCTCCTTTCCCTTCCTCCATTTCCTTCCTTTGTAAATGTATTTATTTAAATTTAGTTCACACTTGAAACTGAGGTCCAGTTTTTATTGCACTGAATGCAAGCATGTTAGTATGGGTGTGCAGAAAAAGGCTGATGCTCTGGTTCAGGTTTACTGCTGAGCGTCTGACTCAGAGGTTCCTTGACCTCAGAAGCCTCATCTATGAAATGGGTACATGGTATAGGTCTCACAGGGTTGCTATGAAGCTGACAGAAATGAGGGCTATAAAGTTATAACACATTTACCAAGAATAGAGTAAAAATGCAGTAAGATGCATTTAATGTTTTTATTGTAATTATTTAAATGGACAATACATTAGGTTTTGCCAGAATGGTTGAATTTATCTGCTCTTGATGTAATTCTGGTCAACACATGCACTGTGCTTTATTTTTATCAATGGAAATGTAGATGACTTTAGACAATAATGATGCAAAATTATGCTTTATATTAACATTTCAGCACTTCAACATTCATCTGCCTGCATTGTCTTAATCCTCAACATATCACTATGGGCAAATTATTATGCCTTTTCATTACTTAAGCTCAATTTACAAATTAAGCTTTTTTTAAGGTTTATTTATTCATTTGAGAGAGAACACGTGCATGTGTGTGAGTGGGGGAGGGGTCTGGGGAAGGGGTGAACCGACTCCCCACTGAGCGTAGAGCCCAGTGCAGGGCTCTATCTCCAGACTCTGAGATCATGACCTGAGCTGAAACCAAGAGTCAGACACCCAACCGCCTGAGCCACCCAGGCAACACAAATTAAGTTTTAAAATGACTGAGCTCCAGAACTGTCAGTGCATTGCTGAGAATCACAGGTGTATCTTTTACTCTGTGTGTCCGGGGTACTGCAAGGAGCATCCTTCCAGAGCCCTGCTGACCTGTGGTGGTCCTATAGATGGGAGGCAGGTTGGCATCTCCTGGCTGCATGTGCGGTCGTGGACTCTTGAAGACTGGCAAGAATTCTCTTTCTGAGGTCCACAGACACGCCCAGACCCATGTACCCAAAAGTGTAACTCCTCAGCCAAGCAAACGCAATAGTCAGTGAAAGGACCTGACAGGTGTTACCATCTGTTGTAGAAACTTCTAACAGAATAACAAAAGTAGGGGAAAATAATTAAATTGCTATATGGGCATGGTGATGAGTTTAAGCTTTAGAAAATTTAGTATTTCTCAGAATATCACCCTTTTCCCTGATAGGACCATCCCAGTCACCTCACTTATTTTTTCCTGACTTCCTCTTTCTTCTTTATTCATGAATATTTGTTTTTTTCCTCAAGATACTGTCATTTTTCTCCCACTTGTGAGACCACCTCTTGTGTCCACTGGACTTTTTTTTTAAAAGATTTTTTTTATTTATTCATGAGAGACAGAGAGAGAGGCAAAGACATAGACAGAGGGAGGCGAGCCTGATGCAGGACTTGACCCCAGGACCCTGGGATCATGACCTGAGCCAAAGGCAGACGCTCAGCCACTGAGCCACTCAGTGGATGTACAGTTTCTGCACATATACTGCTAATCTTCCAGAGGGAAAAGTCACAAACAAAATGGTAAAGGTTATGGTGTTCCAAGTGGTGTTGAGAAGTGGAGACCAGGAATCCAGGAAGTCAGAATATTTCCAAAACTTTAGTTTCCTTTGGGTCTCAAAATGTTTCTCCAAGTGTTTCTCTGAAGTTCTTCCTGACTTTCTATCCTAAACTATATCTAGTTTATATTCTAGATATTTCCTTTAACCTAGATATATAGGAATATATAACTTCATAGAAATCATAGTGGTCAATCTTAGAGAGGATGTTAATCTTTTTTGTGTACTTGTCCATCTCTGTTTTGCCTTGTGGTATAATCACTTGGTGGACTTTGGCTGTAGACATTATCGAACCTACAGCTAGAACATAAAATATTCAGAGGTGTATTTTTCTTTTTCTTTCCATTTGCTAGCAGGTGACCCAGGGCTTTTGAAATCTTTATAAAGAATGTGTCTGTTTGGGGGTGCCTGGGTGGCTCAGTCAAGTTAGCATTCACCTTTGGCTCAGGTCATGATCTATCTCAGGGTCCTGGAATCGAGTCCCATGTCAGGCTCCCTGCTCAGTGGGGAGCCTGCTTCTCCCTCTCCTCCTTCCTCATTCTCTCTTTCACTATCTCTCTCTCTCTCTCTCTCTCTCTCTCATATAAATAAAACTTTAAAAAAAAAGTGAGAGTGTGTGCCTTTGGTAGCCTTGCTTAAGATTATGAAAGCTTCCTTCCTGATCATTTTGGGATCCTGATGTGATAAATGCCAGGAATGCCTCCCCTGACTGGCTCCCACACTGTATTTGTCACATTGCATTACTGCAGACAGGCTAGGGCGTCTTCACATTTTTACTGTCAGCCTAGTATTTTCCCTAACCCGAGAAACAGCTGTGCCACTGTAGATGGAAATCCTCAAGAATACCAATGACATGTCTGCAATAACTCTTTCGGGCTTGTCGGAACAAATGTGGGACTTCTGTTAGTACTCTTCATGCTTTTTCTAAACATACACCCAGAAATTTGCATGGAGCTTGTTAGAGCTGTGGTTATAAGAGGAAGTTTATTATCTTAGAAATGTAAACCATTTCTTCCAAAGAAAAAAATCGTATTTTTGATTTGTCTCCTTTTTTGATGCTTTGGGAGTTAAATATGTATGCTAACTCGATGGAGACTTTTGTCTTATTTTTGCATTGTTCAAAGTTATTGCTATCCATTATTGGCTTGTAGCATCTCATGTAAATGCATGAGTATGTAGATATGCGTGTATTAATGCGTGCATGTATAATGTGTATAGATATAGATACACACAACCATATCAGCTTTCCGGGGTGCATATCTGCATGTATGTCTCCGTGTACATTTTTGTACTTTCAGGAAGTGCTTGCAGAGACTCTGGAAAGAAAAGATATTTACATCCGTCCCTAAACTGATCATGAAAGTTTCCTTTTATGTCTGTCTCTATATAAAGACTTTTTGCCAGTAGGGTTTTATTTCTTGGAAATACATGCTTACCATTCGTACTTATTTTCTAAACTACTTTTCGTATCTAAGGGCCAAACACTTGCGTCTGTAATCCTGGGATACAGAGCAGTTATCTATATGTAAACCTTCTATCTCATCTCTGCTGATCGCAAGCAATAAATCTGGTGCAGTTGCAGGCACAATGGGCTGCAGTACTTCCTTCCTCTTGCCCCAGTGCCCTGTTGGAGCACATCCCATCCCTTTTCCCCTCTGCTGCCAACCATGCCCTGCTTCTTCCTGCTGTGCTGCTCACCAGCAACTTTCTGGCTCTTTGTGACTTCAGGGCCCCCTCCCTGGCCCTCTTCTCCCACACAGGGAGGCTGTGTGACCGCAGGGAAACCATGTGGCCTCTTTGGGCATTAAGCTTTGCACCTAATAATTAAGGGATGTTGGATGGTATCAATGAATTTCAAACTTTTTATTTTTTTATTTTTTAAAGACTTTTATTTATTTATTCATGAGAGACACAGAAACAGAAAGGCAGAGATATAGGCAGAGAGAGACAGGCTCCATGCAGGGAGCCCCAAGTGGGACTAGATCCCAGAACTCCAGGATCACGCCCTGGGCCAAAGGTAGGCACTTAACCGCTGAGCCACCCAGGCGTCCCAATTTCAAACTTTTTAAAATGATTATTTCACAGCAGATCCTTTCTTTAAAAAAGGGATGTGTGAAAGAAAGCTCCAGTTTTTAAAGCAGAGGAAAGCTGATGGCTTCTGCTGAGAGCCACAGAGATTGGCCTAGAGCCCTTCACAGATGCCTGCCTCACCCCTTCCTCCAAAGACAGTCCTCATGGAAGTTGGCAGGAAGTTTACCTTTGGTGCTTGCAATCCTCTCCAGATGTTTCCCGAGGTAACGCTGCACCCCATTACTGCACACTTGTCTGCAGAGCAGGTGCCTTGTTGGGCCTCCGTGGAAACTAAACCTCACAGCCTCTGTGCGGGACTCCCAGTTGTCTTTCATATTCTAAGAGACAATTGAAAGTGTCTCAGTAATGTGAGGAAGAAAAACATTCAATGTCCCCCAGCCGGGAAGATACTGAGATTTAACACACTTACCCCCATGAATGTAAAAATAATCAATGCCTTACAGGTGCTTCAGTTTCCCTGCATTTTTAGGGTAGGGAAGCTCAAATCAGCATGTAAGATTTTTACCAAATTAGTGCAACTGATGAAAAATGCAGAGGGGAACCCTGCATGGGTCAGACAGACTGCTGGTTGCTTCCCTGGCAGCATTTTGGGCCTATGAGACTCTTTAATGTAGAACTAAGGGTATAATGTTTAAAAAAATAATAAAACAAAAAACAGACATCACACAATCCCAAAACTGGGTTGTCAAAACCGGTTGAAGACTATCAGGAGAGGCAGAGCATTATGACTTTTATTTTTATCCACAAGTACCGACTCTTGGATTCCACTCCTGATGATTTAAGTAAATATTTCTGACAGAGTGTTCAAGCTATGCCTCTAATTAAAATTAACTAATTAATTTTAATTAGACTATGTGATATGCTCTTTACAGGTTAATTCTGGAAGATATTTTCAGGCATATTTCTTTTAAATGCTGCAAAAACAGAGAGAAATGAACTCAGGTGTTGGTTGAATATGTGCATGTGCAGTGAGGAAAGGCTTGTTCTTGACCTTTATGAGGTCTGGAGTATTTTACAAATCAATTTTTAATGCATAAACAACTTTCTTTTGGAAGATAGTGTTTGCCACTTACACAAGTGGTGGTATGTCTAATACCAGAGATCCCACTGCAGGACACCCTTCTGAGAGGAAGAAATAAAACCACTCCTCTGACCATTTGAGATTCCCAGTAAAGAATTTGAGTTTCCATTGTGAATACTGAAGGATTAGAAGCTGTCTGGGCAAGCACTGACTTGAATTTGTGAACTCTTGCAAAAGAGTGCATTTTGCGAACTAGTCACTCATATCAGAGAAATAATCCTACATTTAATTTCTTTAATGTGCAATATTTGTCAATGCCATAAACATTTAGCTGATAAACAGTAATATTTAAGTTCAAATTATTTAACAGTGATACATAGAATAGTAAGATGTATAATGCCAATGTAAATACAAAGGCAAATGCAAATATAGAATACAAACACGAATAAAAATAAAGCAAATAAGCTTACTGTTATTAAAATTTCACTATGTGCACCAATGAACTCACTGAGGCATTGATAAGAATATTCTTGGTCTTTGGCTCCTCTCTGTTTATCAAATGTCTGCTTTGCACAGCATATCTTGTATGTAAAATTAGACATTGCCCATTCCGAACTTGTAAGTAAGGAATTTTTCGTCCAACTAAATCACCCAAATCTATCTTTTTTACTTGAAATATTTCCCAGTTTTTTAACTCTTGTCACTTTCTATTAAATTGAATAGGGAAGCATGTTTTCCTTTATGACAGAATTGTCTTACTTTCATTGTAAGAGTCACATAGAAATGAATAAGAATCCCAACCCAGAATTCTAGTCTTCCTTTAAAAATCTGGCCTCCTCCTACATGTATGTGGAAATTAAATTCCAGGCTTCCTGGGTCCTTCACCATGCCAACAACAGTAATAGAAGAAGTTTTGCTTTAGCTTTGGAAACTCTGTAGATACATGAGCTTTTCAGCTGCTGGTCTTCAAGGACTCAGAACAGCTCAGAGCTGCCTACATTTTAAGCGAGGACTGGGAAAATCAATGTGCTGAAATGATTTTGGCCATCAAATACCTTTGCAGAACAGCAGGTTAACGCTGGGAGTGCTTGTGTCAGCGAGTGTGGGAGCATGCATGCACGCTCGTGGGCATAGAACAGAAATTCTCATCTGAATACATGTCTCTGTGGCTATTGAATTTTTTTTGTCCCTTATGAGTGAACCATTTCATCGTTTAATAACAGTTTCAAACTCACATGGTCTTTAAACTTTTGACATGTAATTGAAAATGGAACATCCAGCTGTGAAGAAAGTTGATTGGAAAGCAATTAGAATAGCTCTTATTTATTTTTTTCCCCCCCGAGGTCAAGCTGATGCCTCCTGCTCCCAGTGATGACCTGGCTACGCTCAGCGAGCTGAACGATGGCACCCTGCTTTATGAAATTCAGAAGCGCTTTGGGAACAATCAGATATACGTAAGTGCCTTTGAGATTGCCTTGTGCACTGCTTTGCCTCGCTGCCAATTTTCACGAGGAAAGGACTTGTTGTTTCTGGTCATCGGCATACCTTAAGGTCAATTTCTTAGAGTTTGGGTTCATTCTGATTTAGTTCTAAGGCAAGTTCAGCAAAGATCTAAATTGCAGAGTTGTTAAGTGAAAGTTAATACCCTGTGGGCAGGGGCGCCTGGGGGGCTCAGTCAGGTAAGCATTCACCTTTGGCTCAGATTATGATCTCAGGCTCCTGGAATCTAGTCCCATGTCAGGCTCCCTGCTCAGTGGGAGTCTGCTTCTCCCTCTCTCTCTCTACCTGCTCCCCCTGCTTGTGCTTTCTTTCTATCTCCTTCTCTCTCAGATAAATGAAATCTTAAAAACAAAAACAAAAACAAAAAAAAAATCCTGCAGAAAGACAACAGTCTTGTTGTTGAGTTTGGTATGGAAGAAGATCTTGCTAGAAACAGCAGGATCTGCAGGTCCCTTCTAAAGATACTGTTTGCTTCTAGTACTTCGCGTGCTAGACCTGGAAATGGAAGCTAAAGGGAATAAGTTCACTGTGCTTGAAGGGTGTCCTCTCTATTTGCATGAAAAGAGATACTACTGTCTCCTTAAGTTATCAGGAAATGTTTTATCTGTAAAGTAAATAATTTATACACCAATCTCTGATAACAAGATACAAATATATGCCTCAGATGACAGCATGGAGAATTAATTTGCTGTGGTTCGGCCCTGGTTATATGTGTTTTGTCTTCCAATATGCAGAACAATTTAGACACTGTGTCATCTCAGTCCCTGTCTAGTCCGTCTGTCTGTCTCTGTCTCCTTGATTTTGTTATATTCCACTCAGAGCAATTCAATCAGAATGTCTTTAGAGAAATCTGATTATGCCCCTAGGTGCTGTCCCTTTTTGATAACACCCTTTCCCCACTACTCTACTAAGAAATTGATTAAGTAATTTTCATGTAAATGTGAAGTCTGCGATTTCCTTTGGAGTAACAAATCATCAGGTGCTGATTAGCCTACAAAATTCAGTGCAGCATCTTAATGTTTGGATGTATTGCCTGACACTGTAAATAGACTAAAAGTTACATCCTTCTATCAAAATGAATGGGATTGAGTCCTTGGCATAAAGTCGTGAAAGGTGATAACTTTGCTCTCTGGGACTGCCCTGTTAACTTGCATATTAGTATTCCATTTTCTCACCTTTCCAACACTGTGCTGATTCTTCTTCCTAACTTTGTAATTATTTTACCAGAAGACCACTGCTTAAATTGTTTTGGATTTCTTCATGTCCTTCATGCTTCTCGAATGCCTCTGTCTCCCAAACATCCACTTGGTCTGCCTTCCACCTTAGTGGTCACCATCCTCATCAAAGTCACTGCCATCTCTTCTCCAACAACCTTCTAACTGTCCCAAGGAAACCTCGTTCCCTTTCAATCCCATCTCACCAGGAGCTAGAGTCATTCTTTTTTTTTTTTATGATTTTATTTATTTATTCATGAGAGACACAGAGAGAGGCAGAGACATCGACATCGGCAGAGGGAGAAGCAGGCTCCCTGTGGGGAGCCCAATGTGAGACTTGATCCTAGGACTCCGGGATCACGACCTGAGCCAAAGCAGATGCTCAACCACTGAGCCACCCAAGTGCCCCTGGAGTCATTCTTATAATGAACAAATGTAACCTTGACACTCCCAGTCTTAAAGCTTCTCTGTGGCTTATCACTTTTCATGAGAGGATAGCCACAATCTTCATTCATGATCCGGCTCCCGGTGGGACTTGATGCTCTCTTAGCCACCAGTGATTGCCCTCTTGCCTGTGTCAGGATTTTCCTTGGGCTAGTTTTCTTCCCTCTAAGTTTTTCTTTCTAGCCCATGAAATAAACAGTTAGCTCTGTAAACTCCCACTTGGAAGTTCTTCAGTCTTTCAGTAAACCTCACCAGACCTTTCTGATTAAGTCACAATGGATCTTTTTTCTCACTGCTTGGGGTTAGATATCTTAGTGGTGATTTGGTGAGTGCCTAGCTGCTGTGCTAGATTCTGGCATTGTGACAATAGGATCCATGCTGGGTTTGCTCACTGCAAGGCCTGGTCAAGCACTTTCCAATCTCAAGTGACGAGGACATCCTATCTGTTTATCAGAGTCAGGACTCCAACTGCTCCACACACTGGACCATCTTCTTAGATACTCTCCGCCCACTGGGTTTCTCCTTCTATCTGGATCATGCAGAATTAATATTCCCTGCTTTACTAAAGCTCACATAAAATATAAATTTGCCACTGCGTGAGACATGAGTTTTCTTTTTTCCATGCCTGAAATATTGAAGGGCTAAATCATTTGGGATCAATTTTGTGATGAGTGTTCCAAGTTATGTTATTTGAACTCGCCTTTAATAGATAGACAAACCATTTAAACATTATTGATTGAATAATAACAAGTGCTTCTCAGAGTTTATCCTGTGGACCATTGGATGTGCAAACTTTTTATTCCCATTATGTAGTGAGAGTAGGCATTTAGAACCTCTTATGACAATTTGATGAATTGGAATTTGACTCTAATAAGAATCCAGGCTTGCATTTTATGTCTTTGTCTGTTTTCAATGCCATGTTTACAGGAATTCATTTTTATTACATTTTAAGAAAGTATCCATCCACGATGAATTGGAAACAGAAGTGTTCCTTCCCACAAATACAAAAGCTCTGGTTTCAGATGTTGTGTTCAGAGTTGGTCATTTGACCTCCACACCCACTCTGTCTACACGTTCCTCCCTGCCCCAGTTTACTCTTCTCCCAGTTTCAGACCTAAGTGCCTAGGTAGAGTATTGATACTGGTCTTTCATCTATGTCCCACATTTGATGTTCCTGCAAATCTCAGCAGCCCTCCTTTCAAAATATGCACAGAATGGACTTTCACTACTGCCACAGGCCCATCGGAGCCAACATAACACATGTTGGCTGAATTAATTGTCCAACCAGGATTTTCATTACTTTTTGCTGTGATCTGACTGGTTATATAAGATGATATTTCAAAACAGTCTGTAAGTTACTCTTTGTTTTTCTTTCTTTTTTTCTTTCCCTCTCTCTTTTTTTCCTTTTGGTGCCAAAATTCAGGAGCAAACATAACTTGCCCTTTTAATTAAGTGTATATCATTTCAGTTGGATATCAGATTGGGAAAGTTCCAAACATCCCACAGCAGTAGGACATGCTCAAACTGTCAAACAAAATGAATTGTAAGAGATGAAGTGTTGGCTTGCTAAATAATGCAAAGAATAAAGGCATTTCTTTCTCTGAATCATTACTGTCAACTGGAACAGCAAAAATTGAGTATGTAATCAAATTTCTTAGTGGATGGCAGATAAATATGGAGGATGAGAGGCTCATAAAGAAAGAAACCCCCAAATAAACACAGGCTCCTGTTGCACCTGGTTTAGCCAAGTAGTCAGCCTGGCTCACTTGACCACTTACTAATTGAACATTCTCCTCCAGGTGACCCCATGGGATGTAGTGGGTCTTCTCTGTAAGAACAGTTCAAGAGGCTAAAGTTGGCAAGCTTGTATCAGAAGTTGAAGTCTCCGTCACTTCAAGGATATGTGAAATTATGTAGACAGATGCATTTCCCCCCAGCTGCCACTGCCCCCCAGCCTGGAATCTAAAGCCTCACCTACCATTTTCGATACCTGGCATGTCATTCCCCTGTCATTCCACTCCACCTCATAGACCCTCGTGAGCCATCTAAAAACAAAACAAAAGATGAGGTAAAGGAAATCTGTAGGTGTCTAAATTAAAAAAAGAAAATTCTTTCTCTGCAAAACATTTACAAGTTACCTTTCTTCAAAGCGACTTCCTGAGAATGTGGCAAAAGCCTATATAAACTCATCCCTTAGGAGTCTCTTGTTAACATTCAGATAGCATTTTTCTAGACTGTTTTTTCATTTATCACAAAATTCACTTGCAAAGACAGTCTCAAGCTCCTTCAATAATTAGATCGACATGGAAAAGATATCTCAGTATGAAAGTGCAATTTAGAAGTATTTTTATTTTATTTGAAAGTTCCTCAGTTTTCCTTCCAGAGCAGATCTCTCCTTTCTCTCTCAGTCTACCTTTTTCCTTCATTTTTCTGAGTAATCTTTGGATGCTTTACTACAAAAGCCTTCTTTTGATTCAGTCATTTTACTTCTTTTTTCTCCTCTCCTTGGCCATAAAGTCCTTCTTTTAAGTCAATGTTGTCTTGAATCACAACATCTAAAGTCGTACACCACTCATGGGTGTATATTTCATTTTCATTTGGGGAACATGCCCAGGTGAACAGCAGCTTCATAAAGAAGGGGAATATAAGAAACCCCTTCTCTGGTTTACCTTAAGCATTACAGAATAGTTTGGCAAACATAGCTATGGATTCATTTTGTATTTTTTTCTGTACTTTATATAAAAGAACTCACCCTGGTGTGTTCTCTTCTGCGTGTGCCAACTTTCATTCATTGTAGTTTTTCTGATAACCATCTAATCTCTTGCTTTTGGCAGCAGCTACCCATTTTTACTTCTGTAAAATTAGCTGCTGTGTGAATATATCCTCTTTATTTGCTCTACAGTGGGGGAGCACTTGAGTTGTCTCCGTTGTTTGGTTATTGAATTATGCTGTTACAACTATGTAAATTATATGCATAATACTGTTATAAACCATCTTGTGCCTTTTTTGGTGACGTGTGCCCAAGGATTTCCTTGGGGGCAGTGTAGAGCCGTTTTCTGGGGGCATGCACCGAGCCCTGGAATGCCACAGCATCACAGGTACCTTCAGCCTGAGTGGATACAGTCGAACACTTTTTCAGAGTGGTTACACTCCTGCCAGGACTTTGGGTTTCCTCAACCTCACCAACACTCAGTATAATCAGTGTTGGCTGTGGTATTAGTGGTCTTAACAGATGCTAGCCATTCTGGTGGTTGTGGTATCCTATTGTGATTTTGGTGACTACAGTGGTAATGGTGACCAGTACATGTGTGTCACTCACTTGGCCATCTCATCTCATGAGGTCTCCATTCAGTTATATTGACATTTAAAAATAACTGGATTGTTTTACTTTTCTTCTTGATATGTGGGGATTTTTATACATTCAGGATATTCTTTGTCAGATATACATATGTCCAAACATTTGTTCCCAATTTGTGGCTTGCATTTTCATCTTCTAGGAGGTCTGTAGATGGATAGAAGCTTGCAGTTTTTGCAAAATTCTTTATGTTTAGCTTTTTTTGTGTCCCATGTAAGAAAATTTGGCCTAGGCCATTTTCCTATATTTTCTTCTTTCAGTTTGGTCGTTTTAACTTTAACATTTAAGGTGTATTACCAGTGTGAAAGTGATTCCACTATGGTACAAGAGGAGGATCCAGAATAATGTTTCCCCAGATATATTCCCCCGCTGAGTTGCGCTGGCACCTTTGTGGTGAGCAGATGACCATGGAGAGTAAGTCTGTCTCTAGAACCCCTTTTCCGTTGTATGGATCCATTTTTGCCTAAACTGGTACTGAGATATCTTAATCACTATAGCAGTATAATAAATTTTGATTTATAGAAGTTGTCAGTGTATCATGGAAGGTTAATATCTTTCCTTTGTCCATGTTTAACTTCTCTGGAACATTTAAATTTTTTTAAACATAACAGATTTTATTTTTATATATTTTATTTATTCATTCATGAGAAACTCAGAGAGAGGGGCAGAGACATAGGCAGAGGGAGAAGCAGGCTCTCTGATGCGGGACTTGATCCCAGGACCCCGGGATCACACCCTGAGCCGAAGGCAGATGCTCAATCACTGAGCCACCCAGGTGCCTCACATTTTTAAATTTTTGATGTAGAAGTCTTGACCATTTGTATTATATCTGTTTCTAGGCATTTTTCAACTTTTGATGCTGTAACACAATGGTATTTTCTTATTGAAAATTACAAGCAAATTTCATTTTTGTATTGTGTATTAGAAATATAGAAATACAATTTGATTGTGAAATTCATATTTCATCTGCCAGACTTGCTAAATTCATTTGTAAATATTGATTTATATGGAGATTCTTTTGGATTTTCTCCATATACTACTGTATAGTATGTAATGACTTTTATTTTTATTTTCTAAATCTTAATATATTGTTTCCTTACTTTCTTTTCATGTTTTTTTTTTTTTCCCCCATGGGATTGCACTCTTAATAAAAAGATGATGAGAGGTGACAGTCCCTATTTCATTTTGGATCTCAGGAAAAAAATCATTAAGCAAGTTGTTTGCAGTAGCACTGTCATAGGTATGGCTAAATTTTATTAGATTAAGGAAGTTATTTATATTAATTTTTAAAGTCATTTTAAATCAAGAGTGGGCATTGAATGTTCTTAAATGCTTTTTGGCGTTTATTGAGATCATCATATGGCTTTTAGTCTTTACTCTTTAGTTTTAAAAATTATGAGAGTTGATTTACTAATATGAAGCCAAACTTACATTACTACAATAAAGCCAACTTAGTTGAAACAGATTATCTGTTGAATGTATTACTGGATTTAATTTGTCAATACTTTGCTCAGGATTTTTGCATATATTTAATGAAGGAGAACAATCTGTAATCTTCCTTTCTTTCAATATACTACTTAGGTTTATAATACGAAATTTATGCAGGCATCTTAAAATGAAATGGTGTTCCAATTCCCCAGTGAAGCTTAAATTTCTTTGTGGAAATGTTTTTAGACATAGATTCAAATTTCTTTTACAGAAAAAAACTGTCAGATGTTCTAAATCTTAACTATGTTCGTTTTGGTAAGATGGTGGGTTATTGTCTACATTTTCTAACTATCCAAACTTAGTGACTAAAAAATGATTCCGAATGTCTCTTTATCTGTTTTCGTGTCATACTGTCTTTAGTTAATGTAATACTTAGGATACTGGTAGTTTGTGCATTTTCTCTCATTTTCTCAGTTGTACTCTAAAGTACTCACCTTTTTATTACATTGTTCAAAACACCACCTTTTGACTTTTGTTTACTATTACATTAATTTCTGCTGTTCTACTGATTATATTTCTATATAATTCGATGTAATTTAATGAGCTCCTTGAAAAGTATACTTAGATAATAATTACCAGCCCTTCTTCTTTTTAACATTATAAATAGCACCTCATGCAATAATTTCCATACTAAGTATATCTTTAGTTGTGTCTCACAAATATGTTATAATCAAAATATTTTCTCATTTGCATCATGGCTCCTTTTTTGACTACTAGATTATTTGCAGATGCATTATATAATTCCCAAACAGTGGGTGGTTTTCTAGATATACAGTATTAATTTGTCTTAATTCTACATGACCAGACTATATGCTCTATGATTCAAGCCCTTTAAATGTAATGAAACTAGTCTTTGTTCAATTTCAATGAATTGTTAGATAACAGTGTTGTATATAAGTCAATCAATCACTTGGTAATTCTCTATTTCAAAATTTTGTCTCCTCATTCCATGAGTTACTGAGAAAAAGATTGTTTAAAATATTGACTATCATTGTGAATTTATTCTTCTCCTTACAGTTGTTTTTGCTTTGTGTATTTTGTGCTAGATTTTAGTTTCATAGATATCTTAAATGCTGTATCTTTCCAACTGGTTTAACACTTTATCATTATGAAATGTTCCTTTTCATCACTTTTATTTTTGTGTATGTGTGAATTGAGTGTTACTAAACCACATTTTTGTTGTTATTATAGTTTGCAGGTATATCTTTCTTTATCTTTTTACTTCTAAATTGTCTTTATATATTTAATACTTTAATCTGGTCTATAATCTTTATTCTTCGATTAGAGTATTTAGTATCTTTATATTTGATGTAATTCCTGATTTGGGGGGGTTAAATCTGTCATTTTATTATTTGACTTCTATTTATTCCTTGTGTTCTTTGTGCCTTTATATCTCATTACTTGTCCCTTTTTTATTACAAAAATATTTTTATTTGCTTTTAGTGCTTTATTAATTTTTCAGTTGTGCATTTTATTATTATTATTATTATTATTATTATTATTATTATTATTTAGCAGCATAGGACTCATTACCACATTTATTTCCTTCAGTGCATTTTGTCATGTGTTTTAATTTTATATTTTTTATCCAGTCTGATTCTCACAAAACCCCTTTAAAAAAGAAATTTTTAGAATGCAGTCATTTCATGTGTTATGTGTTTGCTGAAACAAACCTGTTGGTTTTATCTTATTTGAATTTGACTTTTCTATTTCTTTATTTACAAACTTACAAAACAGTTCACAAAATATTAAAGTATGGATTTTATTTATTTTCTGTATTTTGTGCAATGATTTTAAAATTATGCCATTTTTAATTTTAAATGTTCTATTTATAAAGTCCACAAACTATTTATATCTTTTTCTTTTAACAGACTTTTATTGGAGACATCCTCTTGCTTGTTAACCCATTCAAGGAGCTTCCAATATATTCCACCATGGTATGTATAACATTTCAAATTTCATTTAAAAATGTAGGGGTAGCACCAGAGACATACTTATTCACATCAAGAATGATGTGATAGATTAAGAAGATACTCCAAAACAGTAAGTAAAGTAAAACTTCTCAGAAAATTCTAAATTGAATATTTGCATAATAGCGACTTTAATTTGTTCTGAGATAAAAATGGAAAAGAATGTCATCTTATCAAAAGATTCCTTTACACTTATAATGTGTAATTTTCTTATAATTGTAGTCACTAGACAGACTTGTAAAATTAAATAGTATATTCCTCTACTTTCCATACCTTCTTGACTAATTCAAGATCGTTGGTTTATAGTCCTTATTTCAACATCATAACCTCTTTCAGAAAAGTTCTATGATGTTAAAACAATGAGAATAAGAAAGGATAATATTGAATCTTACACATTTTTCCAAATGACTTTCCATTTTTAATTATGAGACTCTCAAAATTCAAAGAGAAATTGCTTTTGGAAAATTATTCCGGGCAACTGAAAACACAGGATGATTTTCAAGTGGTAAAGAGTAAAAATATCATCATCATGCGAGTGCTCTATTTTTTTGTAAGCACAAGGCTGGTTCCAGTTGAAGCAGAATCCCTCCAAGGGAGCAGGAGCATGAAAAACAGGAAAGGGGAGCAGACACGTATTCCTGAAGCAGAGATTTGCTCATAGATATTGGGTGGGGTGGTAGTAAGAGGGAGACTGGAGGAGAAAAGGGAGGAAGAGAGAACACCTTCTTTGAGCTTCCAAGGAATCAATGAAGAATTCTTATAGAAATACTGCCTGAGATAAAGAGTGCCCCTTCACTACCACAACCCCCACCCTTCTTACCAAAGTCCCTTCTACTCTTGCTTTAAAACTGCTGCACCTTGCCCACTGTCCTCATTGCACTCAGGCTGATCCCAGCCTTAGCTTTGGGCAACCTGAGTGTGTGGGCATGTGACAGACCAGAGCAGGAGCAATCACCTGCAGTGATCTCTGGAGTTCTATTGGAGGAGAAAGTTAACCTCATCTCTGATGATTAAACAGACATATGGACCGTTCGTATTTTTATTTCTTTTTATGTCAGTTGTTAATAATTTTGCTTTTCAAGGATTTTTTTCATTATATTTTATGTCCCAAAGTTTTGCATTTAATTATTCATGAGTCCTATTTATTTTTTAAATGTTTGTAGACTTTTGAATGATTTATTTTCCTTCCCAGTGTTTGTCATGCATGCCTTCTGTGGCTTTTTAAAATCAATTTGCTAGGAATTTCTTGATTGTATTAATCTTTTCTAAGAAAAACATTTCCTGACTTAAATTTTTTTCTACTGTATATTTATTCTTTATACAATTGATTTCTACTTTTTATTTTTATGGTCTCCTTCTTTCTAAGTTCTTGGAGTTTCACTTGATAGTCATTGAAATTATACAGTTATGAGGTTACTTTTCTGCCTTTCATAAATAAGTATTTAGGGCTTTTTATTTTGCTTTAAAGACAACTTTCTGAATCTTTGGTACTTCACAAGTTCTTTATTATTTAATTTAAGAGAGAGAGAGAACCCCTGCTATTTAAAGCTGACTATTAATGTGCTATTATGGTATTATATTGGATTATAGGGTCGACAAGAAGCTTATGGTGAGAGAAAAGGTAGTTTTAAATAATTGCATAAAATATATACATACATAGATATTATGTAAATGCTTCTATAGATCTAGAGGTCAAATACTAACTATTAGGAAAAATATAACATAATAAATTGTTTTAGCATGGCATTACTTGTCATGTTATATTGTATCTCAAATGGAACAGACTTATGATTTTGTGGCTTGTTTGTTTTTAGGGTGTTAACAGGGTGGTAGTTTTATGGCTTCAAATAACATGTTGCATTTGCAGGTCTTTCAGAAATACATGTTAATAGAGAAAAGGAGAGACATTTAGAGACATACTTCTTTATTAATGTAGGAATAAAACATGATACATTGAGATTTTTGCATGAATAGTTCATTAAAACTTAAAATGGTGAGTGCAGCATGTAACTTCTATGTATCATCCTTTATATCCATCATTTCCAATGGACCCTGGTATAGAATGTAAGGGGAAAATAAATATATTTAGGAGAAATAAGCACTGATAAAAAGCTTACAATAAAATTGCCCACTTTTTATAGGCCATAGTGAGATTTTACTGTGTCTGGTACTTTTGAAATTCACTTCCACTATGTAGAATCAAATAGTGTGTACTTTCCTGGTCTATAAGTAATAACTCATAATATAGTTATAGATATTAGGTAGATATAAGGACTTAATTTTTATGTTGAATTAGTGGGCATCCTCTGTAGCAATATTAGTACCTTGCAATTTTAAATCAGTTACTTGTGTACTGAACCACATCAAGTTATCTCATTGTCTTATGGACTTGCAAGAGAAAGTTTCATTTATTTTTATGTCTATTGATTATGTAATTATATGTTTGCTTATTATCTTTATTTTTTATTTTTTATTTTTTTAATATGCTTATTCTTTAATAAATTTTGTTCAGATAGTTTAGTTTCTTCCCTCATTATTTTAATAAAAGAAGAAACTAAGACACTGAATATGATTGTATCTGTAAAGATTATGTAGGCCAAGAGGATAACACTGTGTTTCATATTGAAAAGAACTCCACATGCATCATCTGCAGCTCACTTTAATTTTGTTACCATTAACTATGTTATATTAGGCTTTGTATAACATTCATTTGTTATTTCTAGGAGGCCATTAATCACGGATGTAGAGCACTCTGTGTTGAAATGCATTGTGAGACTAATATAAAACATGGCAGCAGGCAGCCCTGTCCATGAGGTGGCTTCTGGCCATAAGCAGTGTTGATGTGATGTGAACAGTCACTAGGGAGGAGTGGCGCTTAGTGGGCCAGTAGGCAGACAGTTGTAAATGAAGTATCACCAACAGAAAGGGCCTCATTATTGTGCTGCTTATTTATGCTGAAGGCAAGTGACATTTTAAACCTGTAAGAGGTAGGGGAGGAGTAAATGGAAAAGTGGCCAGATCTTTCTGAACAGACTTTGCAAAAAGAAGCATGTATTGAGTCGATTAAACACAATATGCTATACTAGATATTTGGGGATGCTAAGAGTCTCCTCATCCTTAAGAACTGCATTGACATTCTAAAGATAATTCATAAATAATGATAAAAAATAATCACAGATTTCTCTTGTGGCTGAGGACAGTAAGATAGCTCTATTGAGACTGCATATTGTTAACTGATAAGTCAGGAGGCTGGAGGGAAATAAATCTTATCAAATTAAAAAAGGAATGTGGAAAAGCAATGTGATTGGTACAAATCTTAGGGAATTATTAAGAATAAGATTCTGGTAAGATAAGAGGTATACTTGGGAGAATTATCTAGAACTACATTATGGGGACAAAAAAAAATAGGATCATTGAGAAGAAGGCACAGACCAATCTTATAAGAGCAAGAAGTTCAAAAAGCTACAGAATTGAAAAAATCTGATTTAGATCTAGAGTATAAAACTGAGTTAGAGAGTTTGGGTTTTAATTTTGAAAAATAAAGACCCATAGAAAACAAACAAGTCTGATACAAATAATGTTTACAAGTCTGTCATCATCAGTTTGAGAAAAAAAAAATTTGAGCAAGAAGACTAATTAGTAGCTACTGAAATAATCCAAGAGCAAGCCTATTTGGGCCTGTGTGGGGGCTCTAGTGGTAATGGGCAGAAGTTGAGCGAATCTGTGAAAAGACAATAAGAATCTGCAGAGAATTTCACCTGAGGAACAAACAAGAAAAAAGCATCCCTTGAAGATACAGGTTTTGAATTTGTGGGTTGAAGAGAATCTGTAATGAAAAAAAAAAATGGAAGAAAAGAGAAATTGATGAGGAAAACCAGGGTCAGGTGAATATATGAAGTTTTTGGTGATTACACTGAAATAATGTTGAGGTTCTACATTGGATGCAAGATTAGGAATAATTCACATAGATATTTCATTTTGTAAGATTTCTAGGATTCACACCAAGCTTAAGAATGAGGTAGAAAAATAATAGAAAGCACAAAAAAAAAACAAAAACAAACAAACAAAAAAAGAAAAATAATAGAAAGCAATGAAGGAGGAGGAGGATAGGGAAAGGGAGTAGGGAGAGAAAGGAGGAGGGATGGGGAGACCACAATGACAGGGCAGTTGGCGGCTACTACAGAACCAGGTCTAGAGGCTCCTCTCCTCGGTGGCTCAACTGGTTAAGCATCTGCTTTTGGCTCAGGTCATGATCTCAGTGTCCTGGGATAAGCTCTGTTTCAGGCTCCCTGTTCAGTAGGGAGTCTGCTTCTCTCCCTGCCTCTACCCCTCCCCTATTGTGCACTCTCCCCGCACCCTCTCAAATAAATAAATATTTATTTTTTTAAAAAAGAAAAGAACCAGGTCTAATGCATTGTTGAGGTAGTAATCAGAAAGGATGAACATCTTGGTGTTTGTATCATTGTGGAAACCAGTTAACATGTGAATGTCATGAGAGTGGACCCTTCAGCAGTAGATACTCATTGGCCCCTCAAACATTGACGTCAGACTTGTCTCAGGTATTTCTCACTGTTTCTTTTACTATGAACTTCACAAACCAAAGTTATATCACCTTGAAATCTCAATGTGCAAAATGAGATACCATTCCAGATAAAATACCTGGAGATAATTTCTCAAGATTGTATTTTCAAGTACACAAGGGTATAGAAATGATCAACACCCATATTCTTTTTGTCTGTTACTGGCAGTGAGATTAAGGTCTCCCACTGTGTAAAATAGCATCTGGTATGGGATGCCAGTCTTAGGGCTTAATTTAATTTCAGATTCCACTTGGTGCTGGTCTAATATCTCCATTGCCATGTTTGAGTTTGGCGAGTCACTGGTTTGAACAGTTTATCACTTCTGGACGAGTGGGGCTGGAAAGAGGATGCGGCATTGTCTAGGGCTTGTCATGTGGCAGGTCTGCTGCAAAGGGCTCTACATATATCATCATCACAGTAATCACAAAAGGCAATGCAATCAATATAAGAATTATTATTTCCACTCTGGAATTTAAAAACCCAAGCCTATAGTAGATTTGAGAAATTTTCTAAAGTCTTCCATGAATGAGAGGAAGATAATTTAAATCCAGGTCATGTAACCACAGAGCAAATGCATGACAGACTGTTTTCAGTGGCACAAATGCTGAGTCCAGAGGCAATTTTGTTCATTATTATGTGTGAACCTTTGTAAAAAAAAAAAAAAACAGATATTTTTTTTCCAGAATATGTCATCTAGATAAGGCTATATAGATAATGGGTAGGTAATCCAATCAGGCAAGTAGAGTGAAATATTCCTACCATAGTGTGAAGCCAAGAGCCTATGCACATCAAGCTGTTGACATGAGGGAGGTTCCACCAGGTTAGGGGTCCTGGACAGCTGGGGAGCCTCTGTATGGCCTTCTCACCAGTTGTGGAACTGCATGATTGGTTTCAGAAATCAGAACAAGGCAGGACTCTTCAATCTCCCCCCAGTTTATTGGGAAGTGCCATGGGAAGTGGAAAGTAGGAGGGGGGTGATCCATTAAAAAAAAAAGACCTTATTCATTAGAAATAGAGAGTCCAGCAAAGGAAGTTACCCATGACTGAGGCTGATATGATGCCCTCTCACCCATGAGATCCAATAGTGCACTAAAAATTTTCCCTACCCAGAATCCTTGTGTTCCCAGATGATGCAGATGTGGACAGAATAAGGTGGAGAGAGAAGGCATATGGGAAGGGAGTGGCTGTTGCTGGTGGTAGTGGCTGGACCTGATGAGAACATGCAATAATATTGGTAATAAAAATGGTAGTGGCAATGATAACCAGTCTAAAAGTTACATGGCTTGTCAGAACACTGAAACATAAGTGAAAATCTTCAAGCTTCAATAGAAATAATTAAGTAGAATTGATTATTATCTTAATTAAATGCACTATTCTATTAGCATTATTATTTTGTATTTACATTACTTATAAAGCATAGGATCAGCATCGAGCTAAGTATTACCAGGTGGTAGCAATGGAATATTCTACTATATAAAGTCTAACACTGTATGGAAAGGAGAGGATTTTTAATAGAAGGGATCTGAGAAACATTATTAGTTTGGTTATCATGAAAAAACTTAGATACCCAAGATCCCTTACATGTCTAATGTCTAGTGAAACTTGGCCTTAAGAGAAGATGTGAGATTTGAAGCAATGGAGTAGGAGTCGTATATGCTCCTGACTCTCTTCTGTCTTGCCTTGTTTGTAATGTCTAAGGAAATTCTCAATAAGATTTTACAAATGGAGTTTAAAAAGATTCTGTTAAAATTTGACTAGGCCCATGTTAGACTTGGGACATGAAATGGTGTTAGTACAAGTTTGCAAAAGGAACAGAAATTTATCCTGCAAAGTAATAGAGCTGGACTAGAACAGCCTGGTTGGTTTATGAGTTATAATGTATACATCACTATAAACAATTATTTTGTTATCCATTTTATTTTTTTTTTAATTTTTTAATTTTTTTATGGCCATAGACTTGTTATCCATTTTAAAGGAATAATTATAAGTACAAAAATCTGAGAATTATTTCAAATAAAGAAGTGCTTGGTCACATACACTCCTGAGCTTGGGATATAGCTATAGAGATGTGCTAAGAACACACAGTGCCCTACTTCAACTGTGACATTTGTTTTCTGTCTAGAACAGAAAATAAAGCTATGTTATAATTATATGATGTCTCAGATTAGATGGTTTTGTGTGCTATCAACACAGACAAATGCCTTTTCATAAGCAATGACAACCACTCTCCCAAAACTATTATCCTTTCGTGCAGTCTTTTTTAAAAGATTATTTATTTATTTATTTATTTATTTATTTATTTGAGAGAGAGAGAGAGCAGAGCAGGGAGCCTGATATGGGGCTCAATCCCAGGACCCCGGGATTATGACCTGAGACAAAGGCACAGACACTTCACTGACTGAGCCACCCAGGTGCCCCTCATCCAGTCTTGTATATGTTCACATATATGGTTGTCCCACTTACCTGTGGTTTCACTTTCCATGGTCTCAGTTACCCGTGGTCAAGGTCAACTGGGGTCAAGGTCAACTGGGGACCTCCTTCTTCTGATGTAGCATCCGAAGGTCAATAGTAGCCTGACCCCAAGTCACATGCCTGTGTCACTCACTGCACTTCATCTCATCATGTAGACAGCTGATCATCTTTCATCATCACCACTGACCTGACTTCCAACAGCGTAGATTAGCTTTACCTGGTTTTATACTTTATCTTATAGAATGTTCTCTCATATGTCTGATAGATTCCACTTCAATGTTATGCTTGCGAGAATCATTCAATTATTTCTTTTTTTTCTTTTTTTTTTCAATTATTTCTTATAAATGTAGATCATTTATTCAGTTTTATTTTTTTAAAGGTTTTATTTATTTAGTGAGAGAGTGTGTGTGAAAGCAGGGAAATGGGCAGAAGGAGAGGGAGAGAGAGAATCTCAGGCAGACCCTGCACTGACCACGGAGCTCCATGCAGGGCTCAGTGTCATGACTCTGAGATCATGACCTGATCCAAAATCGAGAGTCAGATGCTTAACTGACTGAGTCACCTAGGCATCACAATCCATGTATCCTATTTTTTTAAAAAAGTATTTTCCCTATGATTTTAAATAACTTCAGACATATTATGAATTTGCAGATAAATAGCACAAACAACTTTTTTCTCCAGCCATTTTCAAATGATTTACTGGTATGCTATCCGATCAACCTTGAATACATGCATTGTGCGTTTCCTACAAACAAAGGCATTCATTCACCTGTGTAACCTCCATTCCACCCCTAGAATCAGGAAAGTGCTCCTGATGCGCTGTGACCATCCAGTCAAAATGCCTCATCCAGGTCTTTCCCATCAGCCCCCTAATGCCCATAGAGCCAAAGACCCAGGCCGCCATGACAGGATGGATGCACTTTGATCTTGTCTGAACACATCCCTCCATCTTCTGATGAACTTCCCAACCCTGGCATCGTAAGGCTACCAGTTATTTTGTAAAAGAAAAATTAATTTTGTCTGATATTTCTTCATGACTCAGACATCTCCCCATCATCTAGTGTGTATTCTAATGTAACAGAATTTACTAGAAACTCAAAAGAACTACTCAGGCTGGCCCCATGGCAATCCTCATAAATCACTATGTCACTGTAACTAAGTTAATTTTTGTTTCTCTGAGAAGTTTGTAAATTCTTCTGTGTTTCAGCTGCAATTGGTTTCTACTTGGATTAGAAATCCTTTCTGTCTCACATTACTGAAATGGAATGTTTCTGAGAGTTGTTGCATGTGATGCAATTACCGCAGGTGCCCCTTACTTTGTGGCTTTCTATTAAACTGGATTTGTGTGAATTGCTCTGCTTAAGGACAGCAGAATAATTTCAAGCTTGTGAACCAAGTAATGAAGGATCAAATATCTGCCTCTGTTTTATCATTGTGAACATTTAAAACATGCTGAAAAGGGCATAATTTCCTGAACGTTTCATAATTACAAATGAGTCTCAGAAATAGAGCTTCCTTGGCAGTTTGAATATTGGAAATAAGTCAACTGTGTCCTGACGAGGAAGAGCCTGAACCTTCTCATGGTTGTCTGTTTCCTGCACTGCTTGGCAGGTGTCTCAGCTGTATCTCAGCAGCACCGGGCAGCCCTGCTCGTCCCTGCCACCGCACATCTTCTCCTGCGCTGAGAGAGCCTTTCACCAGCTTTTCCAGGAGCAGCGCCCACAGTGCTTCATCCTTAGGTGAGCCGCCCCTTGCCCGCCCCTCGCCCCCCAGTGCTCAGTGCTGCACTGAGAGCTTGGGCGTGAGGTGGTCCCATGTCTTTGCAATAAATACATTTGACTCATTACAAGGAGGAGCATCTCTCTTCTTAGAAATAGCCCCAAGTGTGGCTAAATCAATATCCACGCACTTAACCTGAAGCTCAATTCATTTTGAAGATTTATTGCTTAGAACCAGTGTTTTTGCTTTCAAACCTCAGAAATCATGGGGAAAGAAAGGTACCCACTATTAGCACCCACTATGTGGTACTGTCCAAAATACAGGGTACAAATTATTACCTTGCGATTGTCGGTTTTCCCACCTGCTTCTAGGTATATACCTTTGCTTGTATTTTACCAAAGTATTGCCCAAAAGTATTTTATACTGAAATATAATGGCAACATTAGCTAATAAATAGCCAGATGCTCAGGGCAATCACTGAAACAAAGCTTCACACTTACCACGCACACACACACACACACAGGAACTTAAGAAGCAGAGGTGAAATGTGATTATGTATTGATAAAGGATTAAAGAATTATTTAGATATTCAAATAAGATCTGCATGAGAATTATGTTTCATATTAGGAGCAACGTCTACCAGAGGGGACTTCTGTAAATCCTCAAGGCTTTGCCCGAGGTATAATCAGTTAAAGTTTTGCATAACTCATCAAAGTGCAATGAAAGAGAGTAAACATGGACACCTGGACAGAACCCAGAAGACATTTGAGTACTTAAATAAGCATTTATTTATACACTTTTACATTATCAATTTGATCAGAAGTTCCATAGTGGGTCAGATGGATGGCTTGCAAACTTCAGTGTTCTGATTTTCAAAATAGCATGCAAAGAGTTGCTTTTACACTTGTTCTAAAGTGTCCCCAGGGTAAGAGAGGCATAGGGGCAGTGGTGGCCATAGCTATTCTTCAGTCAGGTGACTGTATTCTTACCTGCTTTACCTGGTGGATTCTCTAGTTTAACTTTGACCAAAAAGGGGAACATTTTTAAAATAATGAGATGGTGGGACATATACACTAGTATGGGCAGTAATAACAACTGATGTTTATTGAGAACTTAATAAGTGCCAGACCCTCCAGAAGGTGCTTTCAATGTATTCCCTTATCCGTTGCTTAACAATTTATAAGATGGGTATTATTATCAGCATCATGATTTTATGTGTCAGATAACTGCTTATTAGGAGGAGTAACCCCTTGTCTTGGGTCTCCAATTAGTAAATAGTGAATCTGGGATGTGAGCCCAAGAGTACGAATTAGCAAATGGTGATGCATTAGTCTAGGGCCCAGTGGATGCTGTATGTGGGATGTGAGCCCACAGTCTGGCTTCTGGGCCTGAATGAGGCTCCCCCACTCTCACACCCAGACACCAGTACATGGCTGGCTCCTCAGGTACATGGTTGGCTCCTGGGGTTTCCAGCAGCCCATCCCAGGCTTCCCAAAATGATGGCCACGAATCCATGGGTTTTCCTAAATTTTTATTGAATCCACTGAATTCTCTTGAAAGACATTGGTCCATAGCAAAGTTCTGAGTTGCCAATGAATTGTCCTTTGGGAATCTGCCTGTTATAGATTTCACAGTATCTAGCGAGTTCTTCCAGTAAATAAACCCGTTTATCTTTAACCCAATGCTTTTTCACATGGATTTGCTCATGGAATTGTTTTTCCAGTAGGACTTGTTAATATCCTGCAGAAGCAGTATTTCTTTGGGACATTTTTAAAGGCTAATAATGCCATGTATATATCAATTTTTCTAAAAAAAAGAAAAAAGGATTTCCCCATTCAAGTTTCAAGAAATGAAGAAAAAATCTGTGATCCCAAGGACTTATTATTTCTGTCATTCTCTTCTTTCAGAATTGATGTTTTTATGTGGCTTCTTTGTCTCCTTGATTGTCTTGACTAAGATAAAGGCTTTCTGCACGTATTATACTAATTTATTAAAATTTGTAAATTTAGAATTTAGCTAAATACATTGTTAAAGATCATTTTTGAGGGTCTAGTTTGTCTTTAAAGGATTTATTTATTTGAGAAAGAGAGAGATCAGGAGGGAAGGGCATGGGGAGAGGGAAAGAGTCTTTCCCCATGTAGGGCTCTGCTAAGACTATCTGGAGAGTGTAGAGCCCTACACGGGGCTCAACTTCAAGACCCTGACTGAGATCATGACCTGAGCCCAAACCAAGAGTTGGATGCTTAACTGACTGAGCCACCCAGACACCCCAAGAAAGTCTATTGTGTTTTATAAGCAGCATTTATGAAGGATAATTTAAAATTTGGAGATCAACATACAAATATTTCTGGAATAGATGTACTATATAACTTAGGATGAGGGCAGGAATTTTAAATTTTTATTTAAAAATTTTAATTTTATTTTTCACTTTGTTGATAATTATAGGCCCCACCAGCACACTAGGCTTCATCTTGAGGAATAGTTTTTTAATGATTTTCAGATTTTTTAAAAAAGATTTTATTTAATTATTCACGAGAGAGACAGAGAAAGACAGAGAGAGAGGCAGAGACACAGGCAGAGGGAGAAGCAGGCTCCATGCAGGGAACCTGATGTGGGACTCGAACTGGGGTCTCCAGGATCACGCCCTGGGTTGAAGGCGGCGCTAAACCGATGAGCCACCCAGGCTACCCTAATTTTCAGATTTTTGTCCTGGGTTGTAACTGAGAATTTGGTGTTCACCATAATCTATCTTATCTTTAATTTTCTGAAGTCCTTGATGGATGATTTTAATTAATTGTTAGAGCACATGTGACAAAAATCCATTATCCTAACAGTGTGGGGAGCAAATCTAAATTAATGTTATATGCTGAACATACAAGTAACTTGTGAAATAGGCAGTATAGGGTCTGTCTCTATCATGTGCAGATTTAGCAGACCAGGCTGTTCAGATAAGCTTTACAATTCTTATGGGTCCATGTTTGGCACCACCCAAAAACTTTGGTCAATTTCTAGTTGAATTATTGATGGTTTTTCAGATCAAGGAATGTTTCTTGAATACACTGAACTAGGATTTTTAGTTTTAATATGATATCCTAAAGAGTCAACTCTGTCATAAAATATCCCATATCATTTTTTAGTTTTATTCCCTTGCCTTTTACTCAGAGTTTGCATGGAATATGGATGGCCATTCTGAGATGTTATGGGATGGTTAAAATGCATGTGATCTTAGCTAGCTAAGAGAACTGGTGATCATCTTCTCTGCACCTACATGTCGTGATAGAGTGCACACAGTAGTGGGGTGGAAGGGGGTCATTCTCACAACCTCCAGTGCAGCCTCACACTTTCACAGGTGCCTGGGTCTTCATGTGGACCTCTAGCCTCATCTACCATGATAGACTCACCACCTGGTTCAGCTTCCACAGTACATGCTCAGGAAGTACTGATTGAGATTTTTTTGTTAAATGAATGCTGCCTCCCATGCTACCCCTTCTCCAAGAATCAGCTCACCTCTCATCTCATGTCAGAAATGTTATTCTGTTATTCTGTTATTCTGACTCTTGGTTTCGGCTCAGCTCATGATCTCAAGATCATGAAATCAAACCCTGTGGCAGGTTCTGCACTCAGCATGGAGTCTGCTTGAGATTCTCTCCCTCTCCCTCTACCCCCCCACAACTTGTGCTCTTTCTTTCTCTAAAATAAATAAATAAATCTTTAAATAATGAATTGGATGAGTTATGAAGTATGCCTGAGAAATATCAAAGGTATTGTCACTATGAATAACATGTTTGGTTAGTGCTTATTCCTAGATTGAAGGAAAACAGAACACATGGAAGGTTAGACCAACAGCTGCCTCACGAGGCAACTCAGCTGTTTTAAGACCCGCTGCATGCCAGGGACCTTACTCACCTGGTTACATCTGACCATTTTATAACTTAGTTTTAGGAGCTGTTTTCTCTGTGTTCATTTTGAAGAAAAGACAAGGAAAGCTTAGAAAAATTTCATGAATCTCCCGAGGAAGATGTAATGTCTTTCCTGGAAGGCTCAGAAAGATTTAACAAGGTCATGTGGTGAGGCTCTAGGACACATGCATCCCACTGTAGAGGCTGCCTCTTGGGGTCCACCTCACTTACCTTTATTGATGAAGCTGAGGACAAGTGGACGGTGACTTTCTTTTCAGCCTGACACCTGTCTGCTGTGATACACCTATATGTGTGGTTCTACCCTGTGAAACATTGGATGGCAGGCTTGCATCACATTGATATGATGTCCCAGCATCTAGGGACATTGCATGAAATCTGTATGTTGCCTCAGCATCTAGTACACCATAGGACGTGTGACACAATACATATGTACTAAATATTTCAGATGAACAAATCAAAGGAAAGAGTTAGATGATACCATGCACTCATTAGAGGTTGTGCTGTCATTCCCTCACCATTTTAATATCTAAGAATGATCTCTGCTAGTTGAATTGTTTATTACATTCTCCAAAATGGTAAACTTAGGATTTCTCTCTCTGTTTTCTTTTAGTGGAGAAAGAGGATCAGGCAAGTCTGAAGCCAGCAAACAAATAATGAGACACCTAACCTGCAGATCTGGCTACAGCAGACCTATGTTTGAGTCCAAATTTAAGCATGTAAGTTTCTTGTTTGGGTTGGAGAATCTGTTAGGCCAAGAAACCTGTAGTTTATAAATAAAAGGAGACATCATAATAGGACCATAGTTTGACCATAAATTGGTCAAAATTTGTGGAAATAAAAAAAGATTGGTGAAAATCCATGCTGTTAGAGAGAAGGTTTATTTTCTTGTACATATTTTAAAATATTTTGAACATAGTCTCTTTTTATATTTGCTCAGAACACTTGAAAATACATAATATACATAGAAATTGTTGTTCACACAGAAAGTTCCACTTTGGTGTGTAGATACCTTTGGGAGATGGGCCTGATAAGCACCTATAATGGTGAATTACTGAGAGCTGATAATAAAGTTTCAATGTATATCAAAGAATTGATAACAGGAAATATTAATGACATTGATGAGCAGGTAATACACCTTCATCCCCAATATTGAATTTTTTTTGATGTACAACATTGTGTTTGTTAGTTTTGGGTATGCAACATAGTGATCTGATATGTGTATGGATTGCAAAATGATCACCACAGTAAGTTTAATGAACATACGTCACTACACATAGTTAATTTTTTTTCCTGTGATGAGAACTTTTAAGTTTTACTTGCTTAGCATCTTTCAAATACACAGAGCAGTTTTGCTAAATGTGTTCACCATGCTGTGCATTGTATCTACAGGATTTATTTCTCTTATAACTGGGAATTTGTACCTTTTGATTCCCTTCACCCAATGTAGAACTGATTTTCAGTTATAGTCAGTAACACTTGCCATTATTTGAAGACACCTAATTGGGATCCTTCATCCACCTAAAATATTCAAGGAAGAGCCAGAGAGGCCTATGAGCAAGCAACTAAGATAAAGGTCAGAAATACAGGCCACACAATAAAACACAGAAATTTTACCCAAAGACACACCTTGCATGTGCTTGTTCGTTGGCTGGGTCTAATTTTTACACAGTTCTGGTAAGTTTTGTTAGCAGCTTTTACTGGCCACAGTAGACTGGAAGAACCCACTCTGGAACTGCCAGAAGGATCCTGCAATGAGTACGCATGCGAGCAGGAGCTCTAGAGGGTGGGAAAAGACAATTGAATAATAACCTACCAAGAAAAGGTTCAGAACTTGAAGTGTGCTGCTCTGGGAGTCTCCACCTACAGGGCTAACCTTCCAACTTCATCATTTCGTAGGAAATAACTCTAGAATAATCCAAGTTCATGAGAATTGAGACAAAATGAAACTCTCATGTGTGTCCTCATTCTTTTTGGGGCCTCGGGTTCCTACACTCTGTGCTTGCTCCTGCTCATTGGTCCTAGGACTCAGACCCTGCCGTGTGCTGTCACACCCCATCCAAACCCTACTTGCTCCCCTTTTTACTGTGTAGATCCTGGCCCAACAGCTTTCCTGGACATTCCACAGTATGCCCCTAAGACATGGCTGGAGCTGAATGCAGGGCTCCCACATTTCCCCACATTCTCCCCGGCTCACCCATCAAATAAACGTAACAATCACTTTCTCATTTCTCAGTGGGAAACCTGGCTTTCACTTTGATACCAGCCTCTCCCTGCTTTCCCTATGATCACAGTATCTCATCAGTCATACCTGGTGCTGTTTTCTTCTCCAGCTCATAAAGGATCCTGTTCTCTTATCCTTGCTGAAGCCACCTTTGTTTTTTAGGGGTTTTTTGTTGTTGTTGGGTTTTTTTGTTGTTGTTGTTGTTTATAAAGATTTTATTTATTCATGAGAGACACACAGAGTGAGGCAGAGACATAGGCAGAGGGAGAAGCAGGCTCCCTGTGGGGAACCTGATGTGGGGCTCGATCCCAGGACCCCAGAATCACGACCTGAGCCAAAGGCAGACACTCAACCATTGAGCCACCCCGGGCATTCCCTGAAGGCACCTTCAAACACATGTCCTCCCACACTGGGCCATGGTGCCTCTGTCATTTATTTATTCACTCAACAATATCTTTTTATTTTAAAGATTTTATTTGAGAGAGAGAGAGCACATGAGCAGGAGGAATGGAGAGAGGGAGAAGCAGACTTCCCACTGAGCAGGGAGCCCAACATGGGGCTTGATACCAGGACCCTGAGATCAAGACCTGAGCTGAAGGCAGACACTTAACCCACTGAGCCCCCCAGGTACCCCTGGACAGTATCTTAAGTGGCTGTCATGTTCATGTCCCTTGAATTCTGAAACACCATCTTAGAGCCTGCCACATGGTAGGAACTCAAATTTCTATGTGGCAAATGAATGAATACACGAGTAAGATATCTGTAAGTATTTTTGGCACACCTAGATACGGTTAATTATCTCAAGCTACCTAAATTAATTTCTTTTAATAATACCAAATAAATTTAACGTGAATAAACCATCTGTATGTCATGAGGACCCTGTCCACTTTGCTGCGAGTGTGTGAGGCCATACATCATTGGCGTGTCACACCCGTACCCTCTCTCTCGGTGTGTGTTTCACAGTGAAGTCTGGCAGGTGCACACCCTGCCCCTCTAGAATCTCTCTTTGGGACACCCGCATGTCATTCAGCAATTTGATATTTAAAAGTGTCTGAAGACATTGGAATACAAACCGCTGCTGTTATCTTAGATTATTCCCTAGAATGGTGACCTCAGAAAGCTCAAATGTTTAAGATCTAGAAACCCATTGCCCCGAGAGAATTGTGCTATTTGTGTTTGGTTTTCTGTCACTGCCCTCATGATCTGTAGCTGCAGACCAGTTATTTCTGCCATGTCAGTGTTCATGTGGGAAAATTCTGGGCATTTTAGTATGTGATTCTTCATTTAGAGATGAGAGGGAGTTACATTTAATCAATAGATCAATGTAATTTCCTCATATTTTCTACTTTTGAAAAAGAAGTCCTTATAAAGTCAAATCTGTTCTTCTGGATTCCCATACATATGCTGATTCTGGAGATTTTTCTCTTTGTGGCAAATGTACAATAAGTCAGTCCCGCTGCGTATCTGTGGTGACATATATATTCATTAATGACTCCAATTCATGACCATTTATTAAGCTCAAACTATATACTGAGAACCTACATAATTCTACCACACAGCTCAAAATAATTTAACATCTTAGGTTGACTTGGGCAGAAGGCATAAATTATCTCTGTTCAGATATTATAAGATACTGACTACTGACATGAAAGAATTAGAGAACTTACAGAACAACATAGTTACAAAATAGACTTAGGATAACTAATAGAATGATGGGATCCTTTGGCTTAATCATACTGACAAGGAACAGTAACCTCCACTGTAAATTATAGACTAAAGCAGTTATTTATTAAAATGATCCCTTGTGAAAGCACAGGTTGTGTAATTTCTAAACTGCATTCTAGATTACTTTATGTAAATTGGCTTTGCATTTTAGCTTAAGTGAACACATTCATTGTAAGTTGCATTTCTTTAGATAGACATAGCTCTTCCAAATCAGCATCTGGGAATCCATACTATGATATCCATAGAAATTTCAAGTAAAACTATTTCTAATTCACATTTGTTTCATCCATAAATCATAAAATAAATTATTTCTAGCCTCATGAAATAATATTGTGCAGGGTTGAGTATGGCTTAAACTTCATGTCAATTATGCTTTTTTTCTTTCCCCCTAAATTATGATCCTCATGAAGATCATTTAGTGTCCAAAGTGTTCTTGAAAATTACCCAGCCTGTTTTTGCACAGCATCCAAGGGTACATGGGGGAATTAAATACAAGTATTGGGTAAACTTCTGAATTGACTGTAAGTCTTTGTAACATCATAGGGGTTCAGTGAAACTTTGTAGATTCCAGAGACAGGCCAGTACTTCCTGCGTGAAAGAAAAGGCTGATTAAAGAGATGAGTGCATAGAGCATCCTTCATTATGGAGCCTTCAGTAGAAGGCTTGAAGTTCACTGTCAGGTAGGGCAAAAGGAAGTTTCCTTAGGTGGCTCCAAAAGGAGAGAAGTGGGTGAGCTGAATAGGAAAGCCTGTCAGCCAGACTCGATGGTGCAGTATGGCTCGGAGGCCCCAGGCCAGCAGCCATGGTGCGCGATGCTGCCACACGGGGCAACGTGCACAACAGACACACACAGGGCATCTCCACTAGGGATGCGACCTGAGTCTAGCCCACACGGTTTTGCCCTGGATCATAGGTTACTGGGAGAGAAAAGCAGTCCTTGGAGGTTATTCTGGTCAGCAGTTTCTGAAGAATAGTGAAGGAAAGGCAGGAGCATAGGAGGAAGGGCAGATGTGATGGGGTGTCCATCAGCAGAGAACCGTGTAAAGCCGAGGAGTCGAGAGCGTTTTCCTTGTGGTTTCCATCGATGGCATAATGACAGATTATTACCTGGAGTGTAAGGAGCAAAAGAACAAAGTGAAGGGGTTTGGGAGAAGCTGGCTGTTGACAGTCCCTGCTGACCCGTAAGCAGCGCGCTCCATGAGGGCACAGAGGGTGGTGCCTGGAAGACTAGGGAAAGCCTGCACCAAGCCCCAGAGTGACTTCAGGTACCTTCCTGCAGGCTACACACTTATTTTTAAGGTTCACTCAGCTGTCACATTTCTGAATTTTAACTTTACACTTCAGTTGTCCTGCCTTAAAAGTCCACATAGGTCTGCATTCTGCCCTTGCAATGGGCTTCGGAGTGTATTTTACACAATGGGTTTGAACTCCTTCACTGTGGAGATTGCTTTTGCTCCTCTGTACAGTTTCCAGGTAGCTAAGATCAGTTAAGAAGGCTGTTGTTTTTAATCCCTGTATTTGAATTCCAAGCTATAGAAGCAGGGGATTTTCCACAACAATAGGTTTATTGGAACATAAAAATCATGTTTTTGGGGAAAAACCAACTGCCTGGGACTCCTCACTAACTCTGGCCCACATAGCTTTCAACTTTAAGAAACATTCAATTCCATTTAAATTGCTTAAATAAACATTTATTCAGTAACTGCTTTTACAGAGGGGAGTGATGGGATCCACTCAATGATCAAGCGATTGTTTTTTATTGAGGAAGCCACAGATTTTTACTCTTAGAAAATACATGGTTGACCTATGGTAGGTTAACTACAACCGTAATAAGAGTGCATAACTTTTAATGGCACAGCTATTGAAATTTTAGAGGAAAAAAAAAAAACCATACAATTGAAAAAAAAATCTTATCAATAAAATTTGAATCAGGAACTACTGAGGAAATATTTACTTACTTCCCTTTGCTATATTTTTATTTAAAGTTTTGTTATTGTACAACATTCTCATTATTAATTTCTTCCAAAGTTAAGGTGAGCAGTGGAACAATATCAATTTTGCAATATATAGTTGTATATTTCTCTTAACATATTTGTTTAGCGCCACCTATTGGCCAAGTGGATAATTAAAGATAAAAAATGTTACTTTGGTGTAACCCAAATTTCAAGTTTGAATTATGGACCAACAGAGCACAAAAGTATGAAAGATTGTCATATGAGCGCTTTTATTTTGTTCAATGGCTTTAGTTTTCTATAGTTTCATGTCTTCTATGTTATTATTGCAGTTGTAGCAGTCATGGCCGGTGACAAGGTGATTAAGCACACCCTCTTTGGCAGAGAGATCGCCTGGGTTCAAATCCCAGCTCCACTATTACAAGCTCTGAACCTTGAGGAAGTTCCTTAATCTCTCAGTTTCCTTTTCTACAAAATGGAAACATAGTTGTGAGCATTAAAATAAATATATGTATAAATATACATACACATATATACGTACAAGTGTAGGTCATATACATAATTTTATATATACCTTAATTTATATTATATATGTTATATATTTTTAAAAATCTTTAGAATAGTGCTTGGCACAAAAATAAATGTTTACTACTGTTATTAACAAAAATAAAATTAATCATTGATATTTGTTGGGTGCTTACCAGGTGCTCAAGCTGATAGCTTTGTACACCTGACATAATAAGCACTGAAGGAGTTATTTTTGTGTTAAAATAAAGAATAATGTGGTTCAAGGAATTCATGAATTTGTTATTAGCAGAGCCCGAATGTGGGGCCAGCGACTTCTCACTCCAAATCACATGTATTGAACCATTACCCTATATTTCCTGTTTGGGCATATGCTATCAATTATCTTTTATGTCTCTTTTCAATAATAATAACAAGCTGGTTTATTTTTAGTTATAGCACCAAAATAACTAAAAGCCAGAATACATTAAAAAATTCATTCTAATTCTTCTTATGAATTTTTAAATGACTTAAACATAATATACATGATGAAAATATCATTTACTTATGCTATTTATTCCATGACACATTTATTTAATCTTGAATTACTAGAAAAGAAGCAAAAGCAGGGCCTTTAAGAGTACTATTTCAAATTATTTTTCTGAATGTATTTTTGCCATCAGTGTTATCAATTCACTGTTACTATCTTTAAAATGAGGTTATTACAGAGACCTAAATCCTGGGCTTTCTATAAAGATTCAACATGTTTCCTCTAAAAGTTCAAAAGTTTGGGGCACCTGAGTGGCTCATTGGGCTCAAGTCATGATCTCAGGTCGTGGGATCGAGCCCCACATCAGGCTCACTGCTCAGCAGAGAGCCTGCTTCTCCTTCTCCTTCTGCCTCTTTTCCTGCTTCTGTGTTCACTCTCTCAGTCACTCTCTCTCTCAAATAAATATATAAATAAAATCTTAAAATATAAAAGCTGAGAAGTTCAAAAACAAATCTTTTGATATATTTTACGATTACCACAACTTTTAGCACTTTGGATTTGCGATTAGAATCAAAGTATTGCTTTGTAATCTTTCAAAATATAAAATACTTCCAGGTGAACTGAATGCCTTAGTAGATCAGTATCTAGAAAGTTAAAAAGTAGCAGCAACTTTATGTGTTTTTTTTAATTAGAATAAAATTCTCTAAAACTATCACCAAGATTCTAAAGAACTCTCTGTACCAATAAGGTAAAATGTATTAGTGCGCTCCTTCTGGTGGCTGATGCAGAAATTGCATTTAACATCCATGACTTGAAAGATACGGAAAAATACCTTTGGACCTCCAGAGTTTCATACTTTCTGGAGAATTGCTTGGTCATCATTGTTATCACAAACACAATCAATTGTGAGAAGAAATGGTGATTTTTCTATGGTCAGGGATTAAGGAAACATGCCAAGAAGTTCAGATGCTGCGGTTGATCTGAAGGTCTGTAAATACCATCTTGTAGCCCCAAATCCCCACCTCTGAAAGAAAGAGAACACTGGAAATGAGACACACCAAGTAAAACGGCTTCCTCCATAACTCTTATTCCTGTCTCTGTGGGAGAGAACGAGAGAGAACATAATGTAGGGGCTCAGGTTTGAAAAGAGTATGTGTGTCAATACCTGTTCAAAAGAAGGTTATAAGCAAATGTTTAAGTTCATTCGTTCGTTTCAAAAGAAATTCTCACTATTGCTCCTATTAAATCTAACTCCTTTCTTCCAAAACAACAAAAGCATTTCTACTGTTCTATTAAGTGTAAAAGCTCAAATAACCTGTGTTGAGTTGTTTATATTTGGGTGAAGAGCAAGCAAAGCCAAGTGAAACCCTCTGTGCATCATTCTTATTAAGTTTGAGGCAGAGGATGCACATAGTTTACCGTTGAAGAAAGTAAGAAAGTCTACCGTTGAAGAAAATGTAAGACCCCAATACGGTATCGTAAAAGCAACAGAGAACCTTTTAGATAATGGGATAGCTCTGTATCCTGGCTATAATGCCCCAGTTTTATTTTTTAAATGAGTAGTTCAACAAATGTTTCCATTTTGATACAGGTCATGTGCATCTTGGAAGCCTTTGGACATGCCAAGACGACACTTAATGATCTGTCCAGTTGCTTCATAAAGTATTTTGAACTACAGTTCTGCGAGAGGAAAAAACACTTAACTGGAGGTAGGTGTAAAATTAGCAAAGGCAGGAGCTACCACGAGAGGGCAGCAGAACATCAAGCATGGGACCAACGAAGACCCTGGGAAATCAGTGGTGTGGTGTGTGTGTGTGTGTGTGTCTGAAGGTGCACACCTGAGATGTCAGGTTATGACTTCTACAATTACCGTGAATTGAAAAATATTCAGAAATGTGAGGTGAACCTTTAAAAAAAGATTATTGTATAAACTACATACTATGGAACCAACCAAAAATAACTGAAATGAATGATGATGGTTGAACATAGAGATGACTCACATACTCGGTTATGATAAATTATAACTTGAGTATATATTTCCTTCATACAACACACATGATATATTTTAAATAAAACAATCTATGTTTTTGAAACAATTGCATTAAAACAAATCAAAACATCAAAATAACCACCCAACTAAAGCCAAACAGAACTATTTCTTTTCTGGTTTAAATTTTTAATGTGTATTTTATGAAAAGCCGTTATTTAAAATTCAGTTAATTTAGGGGCATCTGGATGTTTGGTTAAGTGTCTGACTCAGGTCATGATCTCAGGGTCCTGAGATTGAGCTGTGAGGTGGGCTCTGTGTTTAGCAGGGGATCTCCTGGAGACCCTCTCGCCTTCTCCCTCTGTGCCTCCCCTCACTCATGCTCATTCTATCTTTCTCATTCTAAAATAAGTTTAAAAAAAACAATTAGTTTTTTTAAAAAACTAATTTAGAATTCACCTGGGATTTTACATCTTTCTCATCAAAACAGATTATCCATGCAAATTAATAGTCTGAATATAATTGTAGATGGGGTGCCTAATGCACTTGGAGGAATCAAGTATTGTAGAAACTGTAATGACAGCTGTTAGGACACAATCACTAAGTGTAATGATTTTAGAAAGAGATCAATCTCATTTGATGCTTTCCAGTACCCTTCAGGAAACAAAAGTTACGTTTGACCATAATTTAGGAACAAAAAGCTTGTATTTTGCAGTAAATGTTTGTCAAAATCCATTATTACTAAATGAAATTGGCCAAGAAAAATGGATAGGAGGAGTCAGAGAAGATAATTTTTAGATGTTGAAGTTAGCAGCTTAAATTCTGCAATAGGAAAGTTATATTTTTAAAATCCATGACTAAGAGCTTTATTTGAGGGTCCAGTGTGTTAGGAAGACTTCAGAAGGAGGGACGCCTGGGTGGCTCAGGGTTTGAGTGTCTGCCTTCAGCTCAGGTCATGATCCTGGGGTCCTGGGATCGAGTCCCACATTGGGCTCCCTGCAGGGAGCCTGCTTCTCCCTCTGCCTGTGTCTCTGCCTCTCTCTGTGTGTCTCTCATGAATAAATAAATAAAATCTTAAAAAAAAAAAAAGAAAAAAAAAGAAAGACATCAGAGGAGAATGGTCTTGAGCCTCCAAGTCTGGTTTCCAGGTCTTGGTCAGTGAGAATGTCCCTCCAAGTGAAGGACATAGCCTGACCTCTTCAACTCAGAGCACTTGACCAGAGGTGGCTGACCATGGAGGCTGGAGGTGGAGGAGGTCCTCACTGCGGGGTACTGTGGCCCCTGCCCCTCCAGGGTGGGGGTCCCAGACAAGCCCTCTCAGCACATTGGGTGACCTGTTAAAAACATAGGCCTGCTGAATGGGACTCTGTGTTGAATGAGATACCCAGTGACTCATGTGATTGCCAAAGTTTGAGAAGCCCTGTTCCAGTTTGAGTAGAGCCGGCCACTGTTTCCTGCATGCGTGGCTTAGAGGACAAACTGCTTGTTCAGACATCACTTGCATGACTGTTTCCTGGATTCGATGTTCCCGTTTCCAAGACGAAGACACAACAACGGGCTTCTGCAGGTCTTATCCAGGACTGATTTAGTTCCCTTTTCTTCTGGTTGGAATTTAGCATGTCCTCTTCAAGAATGTTCATTTAGAAAGTCATCGTGTATAAAAAAAAAAAAAGAAAGAAAGAAAGTCATCGTGTACGTGTCTGCGGCAGAACGGGGTCACACTGCTGTTAAGGGGACATCCCAGGTAGCGAGCGCGCATCCCCGGGAGGCCCCAGCAGCATCACATCCAGGGCCGCTGCCAGAGTACCGTCCCCCACCCCCTGCCACGGTCCGGTGTAGATCCTCAGGGGGACCCCGGGACCCTCCCCAACCCAAAGGACCCCTGGCCAGTGCAGGAGCCTTGTGTGGAAACGCCCCTGGGTAGCAGTGGTGACTGGATGTGCTCTCCCCTGGCAAAGCAGCAGGCTGGAAGTCCAGGGAGGTGGGTGCCCCGCTTCTCTCCACCCCCTCCCCACTTTGTTTTTCCACTCATCCTCTCCTCCTCATTAGCATCCTGGATTCCTTTCCTATCACTCAATCTTATTGGTTTGCTCTGTTCTTTTAAAAATCTGGCAAAGTGATTTTTGTGGTGGTTCTATATTCTTTTTCTAATTTTAAGAGCAAAACACACATTACTACACACACAGGGCCAGTTGAGACTACACTCCTAGGGACTGGGAAGCCTGAAGGGTCCGCCGGGAGTTCAGCTCTCTTTCCTGTGGGGAAGGGGAGAGGTGAGCGGTGTGTGCAGAGAATGTGGATCAGGAGACAGAACATTCTAGCGCCATGCCTTTGGGAGTGCCTGTGGAAGACATGCAAGACCCAGAAAAGCAGAAATGTCAAGGGAAATATGGCAAGTGCCTTCAGATATTCGCTACCACGTGGAAAGGGGCCCGAGAACAAAGCTCTGAGTGCCAGCTCTGCAGTTGGTGGATGTTCCAGAGAGGAAATATATTCCTGACACAAGGCCTTCCCACTGACCTACTGGTGAGGCCCTGTGCCCCTCTCCCCAGGCCGGGTGCGCTCCTGCAGGGGGAAGGCGCAGACCCCTTGGACAATGCAGACAGCCTCCACAGGGCCTTTTGCAAGGTTGATGTAGAGAAGCTACTTAATGCTCCACATTCTCCAGCTCCGCACATGAAGCACCTGCTGCCTGATGACCAGTATTTCGATGCCCAGTGGAGTAATGGGTGGCACGTATTGTCCCCTGGTGCCTGCCAGCCTAGAGGGAAGATTCCATATGGGAAATCTATAGAGTGTATAAGCATGCAAGACCCCCTCTAAGAAAACAGTACAAACTCGGTGGCTTGGAACAGAAGTCTGGGGTCAGCAGGACGGGGCTGTCTTGGTTGTCTCTGGGAGAGTCCTCCCGGACCCCTTCCAGCCTCTAGCAGGTGCTGCCTGTCCTTGGTGGTTGTTGGCTTGTAGCTTTAGCATTTGGGTCTCTGTCTCCTTATCACAGGTGCTCTCCCTGTGACTCCCTCCTCTTCTTATAAACACCAGTCACATTGGAGTAGGACCTATCCTGCTCCAGTATGACTTCATCTTTTCTAAAACAAAACAAAACAAAACAAAACAAAACTATGCTATGTTTTATCTGACACTTGTATGTTCATACTGTTGTGTTAAGAGTTAGCTCAAAAGTACATTGGACAAGGTCCTGCCCTGCCAGGCTTGCAAGATAGTCAAGGAGCTAAGACTTGTCCGGTTCTCTTCCCCACTAGAATGTGAATCACAGTCTGGCATAACGTCTGGCAGAGTCGACATTCAGTAAACAGCAAGTGAATAAAGGAACAAAGGGCCAGTTGAGCCCATGGAAGTCACTCTAACCGAGGGTAAGAAATAGTGAGAACTGTAAAGGAAGAGCGGAATCCAGAGCCCATGCAACTGATGTCACCACACTGAGCTTAGGCTCAGCTCTGACCTTGATCAAACCACGTGGACTCTCAAAAGTTTATTTGTAGAATACAAAGCTCAGACCACAGAGAGCAGGGAGGACGGGTAAATGAATGAAGAAGGATGTGCAGGTAGTGGGGGGACTATGCCAATCTAGAAGTATTCACCCTATGGCATGACCACATCTTAATGTGAGGACATCTGCAGGTACCTTGCTTTCAAGCACAGTCACATCCCCAGGTCCTGGGATCAGGACTCAGGCATACCGTTTGTGGGACGCAGTAGAATAAGGGGGGTCTGTTGTATTGTCTTAACTTCTCAAACTAATTTTTAGTTTTAGAACCTCATCGTGACCCCCCAAACAAAACACGCCAAGCACTTGAAGAGGCTACAAGCCGGTATGACACCTTTGAATAATCTCATCTGTTATCCAGGTTCCTTTTCTGAAAGAAAAACAGAAGAGGTATATTAATTTAAACTACTTCACACAAATTTTAAAGAGAGCTGAGTTATTCAAATGGGTCCCCTGGAAAAAGGCTTCTGAATTTTAAATGTTCACTAAAATAGTAAACCAAACTTGAGAAAGATTATTACACCTCAAACTAGGTCAAATAAATGTAGGTTGCAGGTTGATTTTGTACTTCGTGGTAATCTAGTTTCCCTTAAATCATCAACATTTCTAAAATAGTGGTGATGGGTTTTCTTGGACAGGGAGTATTCCCTTACTCATTTTAAGGTTGATAGATGTTACATGTTTCCTTTTTGGATACTATTGCTCAAACTTTTATAACTTAATGGCAGCTCTCTAATCACGGATGTGGCCACAAATTATAAGAGAAAATTTGAGGCCCAGTTTTACAAAACACCGGCTGTAATAAAGTAGAGAGGGTTTGTTATTTTGAAGAAAATGTAATTAGTAAGTGACATTCTAGCTAACTTTCAGCCCAATATTTCCCCCCAATTACTTATTTAATAATATAATTATTTTGGATTCCCTGGTATATATGCCAGCACTCTCAGGACAGAGTGACGTCTAAGACATCTTAGCATCGCCCCATAGGTAAGTTTATAGTGTAAAAATAGGAAAACTGTGCCAGTGATGATGTTTTCACTTGTCCAGTACCTTTCCCTTGGGACTTTGGGGTAATTTGCAGGTATCAGTAGCTGAATCCCTAATGATTCATATTTTCATCTAAGAGTGTAGAGAGGTTTTCAGGGTATGAAGTTCAAGTGCACTAATGGAATTAATGGCTGGGAGTCATACTGAATGTCATATTCCCAGTTCTTTCCTTTGATCAAGATCACATCTGGTCTTTTTAAGGTCCTTTAAAGTATAAAGTTGCCCTTCATTTTAGAGTATGTGCAACGTTTTGACATACAATTGAGTGTCCTTTTGGTCTTTTCCCCAGTGGACCATTTTATTGTTTCTAAATCTTCAAAAATATGCAATACAGACCTCCACAGTCCTTGGAACTACAGATCACCATATCACAAAGCATTCTTCAGCAAGCCCGCTTGGTGCAGCGCAAAGGGGCTCCCAGGCTGGACCCTGTGTGGGCACTGGGCCAATGTCCCTTACCTGCTTTTCCCAACTAGAAAATTAGACACCAGACCATGCTCTCTTGTATGTACCTTTCAACATTGTTCCATTTAGTTGGAGAGAAGCTACTTTTGTGGTTGAACCTGTCTCCAGTTTACAGTGGAGGCTATGAATGGTTTCCTGTAGCTCCCCCTTGCCCTGGAAAGGGCAGGCAGAGCTGAGAGGGTGGTTGGGAACCAGTGGTATGCGCACCGCCACCCACCCCTGCCCTCAGCTCAGCCAGCGGGCTGGGCACATACTCCCACTGCAGGCGTCCCAGTGAAGCGCAGGTCGCAGTCCCAGACCTCACTGGGCAAGTAGACATTCACAATTGAGCGTTCCACCTACCCAGCGTCAACCTACCTGCCTACCAGATACTTTGTCAGGTGATGATATTGTCTCCTCTTCTGGGATGTTGACGATTGAAGAGGATGCTGATCAGTAAACAGTGATTGAAAGACTTTTAGAAGTTCACCACATCCCAGGAAACACATCCCAAGGTTTTAATGCTTTTCCTGCTTGATTGTGGGATTGTCCCACTCATAATAATAACAAAATGAGCTGTGGTTTTGGAAAGTATCAGACTAATATGAGGACTATTAACTAGCTAAAATAAAAAAAAAGAGGTTGCTCTCTTGAAGTCTTCGCAAACTAAAGGCTACTTCTTTTTTCAGAAATTTTTGACATTTATTATATTCAAAGGAAGTCAAAATCTTTTTCTGTTATGATTCATTTGACATAAGCTTTAACATATTTCTAATGCTTACTTGTGCAAGGCTCACATAAATTAACATTTTCTTTACAATATATTGTTTGGTTTCACTTTGATGTACTTTAGCTCCCCTTAAAGTCTATTTCTTCCCATTTTTGCCGATCGTTCCAACTCATGTCCCCTGTCCTGTCCTTGATAATTTATATCTCAGCGTAAACCAATATGACTCTTTGCATATTGTGATGCATCCTGTCTCTCCCAGGACTCACCAGTCTGTGGGCTCACATGAGTCACTGCAAGAGAAGCCAGATATGCTGCCTTATTCCTTCCTCACCCCATTTCTGACACCTGCCTCAGTATTCCTGGACATCTCTCTGGACCTGATGCTATCTCCCAGTGGTCTTACTTCCCAGAGTCCTTGGGTGGTTCAACAGTCAGAACTTCCTCTGGTTCAATGAGCTGTGGAAAGCCCTTGTGCTCTGGCTCCCAGGGCACTGGAGGCCCCCTTTGAGGTTCTGTGTTCTCATGTTTTCTGAATTTCGCCTTGTTTGGAACACCCTTCCCTCCAAAAGACATAAACTGAGCCCACTTTGTGGTCTTCAGACTAGTTTTTCTTTTCTAAGTCATTGCCTCATTTATATGCATAAATGTTAATTAAGAAGAGAGCACACCTTGTAGCTCAGTAGAAGTGGGAATCAGCCATTGCTGTCAGGCTATGATTATACCTCAATTATTCCCCTCTTAATCCACATAGTCCTTCACCGGCCACATCAAACTGTCAAGCCCAGGACCAGCTCCCTGTTCCTTCAGACTGCAGCCCACAAAGCCACTGTACCCATATCCTCCCCAACCTCCATGCACCCGACCCCACCTGGTCCAAGTTCCCCAGCCTCATTGGACATTTTAAGCTCCTTGGTTGCCTGAGGCCACAGCTTAGTTTTTCCTCTTGGCTGCCTGAGGGAGGCTTGTCTTTTCTCCTGGAATGGGCAGGCTGCTCTCACTCTACTGGTTTCATTTCAAATCACTTCTTCAAAGAAACCCCCTTTTCTTCCCCAACCCGCTCTTTCTAATGTGATCCCTGGATCTCAGCTCTGTTCACTCCAGATCTGTCTCCTTCCTTATTTTTTTTTCCACAGCACTTATCAAAATCTGAAAGTGTCCTTTTCATGATTTGTCTGGTCAGTTGCTGTTTGTGTCTCCTATTAGGATATAAAACTGTTGGTAGTGCAGATCCGGTCTGCCTGGTGTAGAGTGGGCACTCATTAAGTATTCGTTGGATTGAGTCATCTAAGGAATGGATGTAAAGCATTAATAAAATGAGGCAGCCATTCTTCATTTCAGGGAGGAAATTATGACATGAATTCATGCATATCAACAAAGAGTACATATTAGTGGGAGTTTAAATAGATAAGGAAAGCTATCAACATTTAACTCTGTATATATATATATAGATATATATATATCTATATATATATATATATATATTTTTTTTTTTTTAACTAGAGCCAATTCCTCTTCATAATGACAATTTCTGTGTGGTAAGAATAGACCAGTTTGATGCCTCCTTAGTGGCCACTCTGTCCCGTGAGACTTGGTAGAATGGCAATGTGTGGAAGTGTCTGGAAAGGGAGGCGGGTGCAGAACCCACATGTGGGAGGTGAAGAATACTTGGCTCCTGCATTACCTGTGCCCTGAAGACACTCACATGTATTTTAAGCAGAAACTGAAATCTACTCACAATCAGAAATGTCTCCCAAGGCTTCGTTATCTACTTGGGCAACTTAACCTCACAGTTAAAGCAAATGGGGTGAAAAATCTGTGAGGGCCTTTGCTTGTGACTTCTTAAAGACAAACCAGAAGACCGTCTTCATCTTCATTGTTAACATCATCAATTATCCTTAGTATTGTACTTTGTACTCCCAATTGGCCATTCTTTTAGAAGTTTCAGAGTGCTATAATTGATCTTATTTCCTTTAAGGAGCAGCATCTTTTATTGCCCAAAAGCCAGATGAATTTCAACATGAAAAGGCCTACAGTAGAATTTAAATGAGGCAAACATCTGAAAAGCTCCAGCACAGAGCCTGGTACACTGCAGGTGCCTTCAAAACAGTCCCTTCCCCTTGGAGGCCACAGGAAGCCTGGGACCTTTATATCTCTTCATCCTCATGTTAGTATGGGGACAGCGAAGTTAGGAGGAATGTGGAAATTGACAGTGTCAGATTCAGGACCAGGAGCCATACGTAGGCTCCTAGTTGAGGCACCCATCCTCATACCATCCCTTGAGTTAATTTGGAATAATGAAGTCAAAAGAAATGCATAAGGGTGAAAGAGAGAATATTTGGATATATAAATTAATTTGGCAATGTGTGCTTTTGGTGACTGCTAATTGAAGACATGATGGGGCTCTTTGGGAAGAGATCCTAACTGGTCATGATTTATAACTAGAAGCGGGGTGGGGCATGGTGATAGTGAGTGCTAGAAAGTTTCTGGAAATCAATGGGAAGGGCAGTGAGGGCAGGTATTTGTCTATCTTGAAGATAAAGAAATTCATTTCCCTCATTTTTAATAACTGAATAAAAATTAATATAGCTCTATAAAATACTTACATGCATATTATGTCATATATAAACTGCGAGCTTGTATGTTTTTACGGTGCCAAAACTTTCTGAGAAACGTATTTGTATGTAGATTTCTGGAAAGATAGAGGATCACGGGTATATTTCTAGTCAGGAATATTGTTGAAATAAAACATCTTTTAAAACATATAGGTCTTGAGAAGTCAAAAAATCAGTTAGCAAGAAGTTTCTTTCTCCATGTGGACATTTAAATGAATGAGTCAAAACTCCTTAACTCCATACCTATCATTTTCTTTCCTTTATTTCAATGTCATTTCAGATGCAACAAAATGGCTGGCATTTTCTCTATTTGGAAGAATATTAAAGTCTCACAGAAATTTGAATTTTTGGTTGTTTTGTGTTTACTTCTAGCTAAAAGCTCCTTTAAGATTTTTTTTTTTTTTTCAAAATCCTACTGATCAGAATCCTGCTAACCCACAGCAATTTTATTCACTGCGGGAGATGAGCTAACTGGGATGATTACTAATTACACTGTTTTTGAATTTAGATTAAAGGTATTGAAGTCACTCTATGATGTGGAATTTGATTAGTTTTGAATGCTGCTCTAAATGAAGCTAGTATATTGGCTGGGACAAATAGGTCTCAGGTCAGCCTTTTCTCTGAGTACAGAAGCATGATGGTCAAGAGACAGTTGTTCAGCTCTCTGTTCCCTCTCAGTATTTCTGTAGTTGATGACTAAAAAATAATGGGAAGGAACAACTATGGCAGTTTATTTCTTATGCAATTTTAGAAACATCCTCTTGAGCATGGGTAATATTATTAATACTACATGGAAAATGTTTTCAGCAAATAATTTGCTTAAGAAAAAAAAAAGAGAGGAAAGAAAGTGTAGTAATTAAGATTTCTTCTTGAAATTATCACCTGATTTAATACTCAAGGAGAGATGGGAAAAAAACTACACTACCCCATTCTAATTTTAGCATCACCTTTGGGCAACTAATTAAAGGGATATTTTGAAAGAGCCTATCTTTATGCACATAGAACAACTTTTCTAAAAAGTTTCTAATAAGACAACTTTCCTTAATAGGGAGTATTAATTTTGAGGGTTTTGGTTTTTTTGTTTTTTGTTTTTCACTGATAATCATTATGACAGGCTGAATTGACCACTTAATGAATTTTGCCAGAGGGAAAGCATGTATTAGTGGTTCCATTTGTTCAAGTAGATTTGCTATATAAAACCAAAACTAGGGGACCTCACATTTTTGCTTTTGGAGGCAGGACTCTAGAATAATTATCAGCAGACTCATTACACAAGATGATGTTCCTAGTTCAGATATAGGATATAATTACATCCATTTGACTTCTTAAGAATGGCTGCCTTTTAATTAAAAAAGAAATCACTGACCATAGATCCTTACTTTAGAGGGGGAAACTACAGTAATTCACAGTTACATTTGAAACTAAATTCCTTAATTGTTGACTGGCTATTCATAATGATAAGAATAAACTCAAGGACATGTTTTATGTCAGATTATATTTGTGCACAAAAGATCCATGTTGGGTCATGAACAAGGTAAGAATGTCCCCTCTCACCACTTATTTTCAATATTGTACTGGAAGTCCTAGCTAATGCAGTAGGCAAGAAAAAAATATATATATATACATACAGATTGAGATGAAAGAAATAAAACTATCTTTGTTCATAGATGACATGATTATCTCTGTAGAAATTTGGAAAGAATCAAGAACAAAAATCTCCTGAACTAGTAAGCCAACAAGGTTGCAGGATATATGGTTAATATACAAAAGTCAATTGCCTTCCTATATGTCAACAATGAACTATTGGGATTTGACATTAAAAACACAATATTATTTCTACTACCACCAAAAAATTAAGTACTTAGGTATAAATCTAACAAAATATTTACAATATCTTTATGAGGAAAACTACAAAACCCTGATTAAAAATCAAAGAAGGTCTGGGACGCTTGGGTGGCTCAGCAGTTGAACTTTTGCCTTCAGTTCAGGGCATTATCCTGGTCCAGGGATCGAGTCCCACATCAGGCTCCCTGTGAGGAGCCTGCTTCTCCCTCCTCTGTCTATGTCTCTGCCTCTCTTTGTGTATCTCATGAATAAATAAATAAACAAATCTTTTAAAAAATCAAAGAAGATATAAATAGATGGAGAGATATTCAATGTTCATGGATAGGAAGGCTTAATATCGTTAAGATACCAGTTTTTCCCAATTTGATCTATAAATTCAACACAATCGTAATAGAAATCCCAGCAGGCTATTTTGTATATTGACATAAAATTTATAGAGAGAGTTAAAAGATCCAGAATAGCCAATGCAACATTTAAAATGAAAAACAAAGCTGGAAGACTGGTGCTACCCAACTTCAAGAAGTACTCTAAAGCTTCAGTAATCAAGACAGTGTGGTATTGGTGAAAGAAGAGACAAATAGATCAAAGGAACAGAATGGGGAGCCCAGAAAGAGAACCACAAAAATGTACTTAACTGATCTTTAACAAACGAATAAGGCAATTTAGTAGAGAAATTAATAGTCATTTCAACAAATTATGCTAAAACAGCAGGGCATCCACATACAAAAAAAAAAAAAAAAACAAAACCTCAAAATGGATTGTAAATGTAAAAACAAAACTGTAAAACTCTTTAAGAGATACTATAAGATAAATTGTTACATGACCTTGTATTTGGCAATGACTCTTTGATATAACACTAAAAACACAATTCATGAAAGAAATAATTGATAAGCTGAACTTCATTAAAGTTAAAAAATGACCATTCTGTGAAAGGCACTGTTGAGAGAATGAAATGATGAGCCACAGATAAGCAAAAAATATTGGCAAAAAACACATCTGATAAAGGACTGATGCAACGAACTCTTAGTACTCAACAATAGGAAAACAATCTAATGACAAGCAGTGTATGTTCTCATTCATTTGGGGAATATAAATAATAGTGAAAGGGAATATAAAGGAAGGGAGAAGAAATGTTGGGAAATATCAGGAAGGGAGACAGAACATAAAGACTCCTAACTCGGGGAAACGAACTAGGGGTGGTGGAAGGGGGGAGGAGGGCGGGTGTTGGAGGGGAATGGGTGACGGGCACTGAGGTGGACACTTGACGGGATGAGCACTGGGTGTTTTTCTGTATGTTGGTAAATTGAACACCAATAAAAATTAATTTAAAAAAAAATGGTCAAAATATCTAGACACTTCACCAAGGAAGATACATGAATGGAAAATAAGCATATGAAAAGACGCTCTACATTATAGGTCATCTAGGAAACATGAACTAAAACAAAAATGAAATACCCCTGCAAACTTATTGGAATGTCTAAAATTCAAAACACTGACAATACTAACTACTGGCAAGGATGTGGACCAACAGGAACTCTGATTAATTGCTTTGTGGGGATGCAAAATGGTATAGCCACTTCGGAAGACAGTTTGGTGGTATTTCACAAAGCTAAACATAGTCTTACCATACGATCCAGGAATCACAGTCCGTGGTATTTACCCAACTGAGTTGAAAACTTATGTCCACACATAATGTGGATACAAATGTTTATAGCAGCTTTATTCATAATTGCAGAAACTGTAAGCAACCACAATGTCCTTGATTAGGTGAAGGGTAAATAAGCTGTAGTCCACTCATATGATGGATTATTATTCACTCATATAGGAAATGAGCTATCAAGCCATGAAAAGAAAAAGAAGTACCTTAAATATGTATTCTTGAATTAAAGAAACTGAAATGATTACAATCTGAACAGTTTAAATACTGTATGATTCTAACTATAAAACATCTGGGAAAGGTAAATCTATAGAAACAGTAAAAAGAACAGTAGGTGTCAGGGGTTAGAGAAGGAGGAAGGTATGGAGCATGGGTTTTTTAGAGCAGTGAAACAATTTTGTATGTCACTACACTGGCAGATACATGGTATTATGAATTTCTTAAAATCCAAAAAGTATACCACACAAAGAGCAAATACCAACATAAATTTGTAGACTTTGTTTTGGTTAATAATGAAGTATCTATATTGGCTCATCAATTTTAGCAAATTTACGACACTAATGCAGGATGTTAATGAAGGGGAAGCCATGTGTTGGGAGGAGGGAGGGTATGGTGAAACCCTCAAGATTTTCTGCTTAGTTTTTCTGGAAAGCTAAAAACTGCTCTCAAAAAAAAAAATCTACGGATGTTTTTCAAAAGCTCTGTATTTGAAAATAGCTTCATTATCATCTCTTGCAATTAATGAGTTTGTGTAAATTTATGGGAACAAAATTAGTAATGCCATTTAACAAGATCACTTTTTTTTTTCTTAACCAGCCAGAATTTATACATATATGCTCGAGAAATCCAGACTTATTTCACAACCTCTTGGCCAGAGCAATTTTCTCATTTTCTACTTGCTGATGGATGGGTTATCTGCTGAAGAAAAATATGGACTTCACCTTAGTAATTTATATGCCCACCGGTAAGTGACTGCATATTTTCTATATAGTAATTCTGTCTTCGAGTTGTGATGGCATTTTAGCAGTCTTAAATTTTCTTATTTTTCGGAGAAGTGGTAAGTCAAGGAGAGTAATTGGGTGCTGTTAGGTTACAGCCTTCTGTGTAACAGGATTGTAACAGTTTATTGAATGTGTATGGATCTGTGTGTCTGTTTTAACATGTTTCTATTTTCCTACTTTTCAGATCAGATTTTAAAAATTAGTGTGCATATAAACTTTTATATTCCTTTGGGTGTTTTGGATATAACATTAGTAATGCATTCCTAATCTGTGGTAGTCTTTTGAAATAATGGGAGATGTTATTTGGCAATCATTATTCATTAGTAACAGATGAAATTGCATGATGGCTGAAGAAGACAAACAGTACACATAAACTAAAGAGCTGGTTTTCTGCACGGGGGCCAGAAAGCATCTGTTAAAATGCAGGTGCATTGGTCATAGGATGGGATGGAGGTGAGAGAGTCATAAAGGCAACAAGCTGAGAAATGTCTTCACGTTGTGTGCATTTCCGACAACTATCTGATGTGTCTCCCCATCCCCATGAAGACTGGTCCAGATTTGGGTCAGGGTGAAAAGGAAACAGTGAGGGGAGGAAGCCCCATTCAGGAGAGAAGAAGATGAAAGGAGGGAGCAAGAGGGTGCTGGGCATGCTGAGCCAAGCTCACTAGTAAATCCCTGGCAGGGCAGAGGCACTGATCTCAGGAAGACACGGATTTATTTCAGATACCTGTTAACACCTGATTTGTAGTTTATTGAGTGTTTGTGGTTGGATCCAAGAAGAAAGGTGTGTGTTTTCATAATTTTTGAGAAATCTTGTGAGAAGAGTTAAACAGCACTTGGAGAGGAAGGGTGCGTCCTGAAGTCTTGCTGGTTGAGGCAAGTCTATGGGTAGAGGAGTCTATGGGGCATCTCTCTTCATTTAGATGCCAATGTGAGAGATGAGGGGTTTTGGCGGGGGCGATGGGGTCTCGAGGACGCCGAGCTCCTGAAATGGGTTGAAAAGGCATTGAGACAACCTCCATGGTGGCCATTGCTGAGAAGTGTTACTGACAGTGGGACATGGGGCCAGATGAAGAGAATGAAATGATCAAATCCTGATTTACCTGGACATTATTAACCCCGCATTCAATTTACCTGAAGATACCCGGAAGTACAGGGACAATGTGTCTTATTGAGTGGGAGGAAACTAGTCAAGCAGTTAAGAAAGGCCTTCTCAAAATTGTGTTTTATTTGAAGTGAAAGGCTTTGGGGTTTACTGTGCTCCCAAACAACAGGGATTCCAAAAAGAAAGAAAACACTAGTCCTGGAGCATGGGAGCTCAGGTAAAAGTGATAAAAAAAACTAGGGCACTAGAAAAGTTTTTTAAACCAAATTCCCTCGTTTCATAAAGGAGGAACTCAAACCCAGAACTATAAAGAGGCTGAAGTCATTTAACAGCAGTGCCAAAAACTCATTCCCAGGTTTTAGCCTTTGTTTTGCCACGATGAACATGTCCAGTGGGAGACATTGTCCCTGGGAAGAAAAGCATCACATTGGAAAGCAGGGGTCAGGTGTTAGGAGTAGGTGCGAGGGAGGAAAGTCTTAACAGGCTTCTGTGTTTAGAATCTTGCTTACAAATAAAAACTCAACATTTATAGCAGATAATTGGTTCGGGTAGGTGGGGGTTGCCTGTGTATATTTGCATGCGTGCACTTGGCATTTCAGACATACAGCCACTGATGAGTAAAGGACCATAATCTCATCTACTGTTCAAAGAAACAATTTAACTTCTGGGTCTGAGGTTTGGACTGTCTCTCCAAATGTGTGAGCGTGGGAGCAGAAAACAAGCTTTTCTTTATTGAGGTCCAGTTCCAGCATTCATCCCTCTTTGCTAAAGAGAGTTTGGAATCACTCAGGCTATTTAGAAAGTCACAGTCAGGGGTTGCTTTGTGAGAAGCTCCAACAGGAAAGAACTCAGCAAAATCATGAATCATTCAATTCCCTTGAACAAAGAGGTTATTTTATTAAAATGTATTATAAATATCTAATGGGAACAAAACAACATTCCTCAATAAAAATACACACCACAACCCCAGATTCATAAAAATATCAGTTGGAACATTTGTACAATGAGAATTCTGCAGACATAATGTTCTTTAATAATAAAATAAGCTGTTTTGCAAGTTACAGTGCATGATATATCACACTATTTTTGTGGTTTGTTCTGTGTGGGTCTTCTCACTTTTGCAGCTCTGGCAGGACTTGAGGAGTTCATATTTGTCTGATGTATGATTTGGGGTTAGGGTGTAATCTTTATTTGTCTTAACGACCATAATTTTTGAAATTGGCTTGTTTGCAGTCGGCAGTATAAATCTTAACTTGCTAACTTTCTGACTTTCACAACTCTGTGTCCCTTCCAAAATTCCTCCTGAAAATCAGCACTTGATTCACGTGGGAAAAGTCACTGTAGTATGTGAAGAGTACTGTTACTACCCTCACGTCTACTCATCTGATCTTCTTTAAAAAGGTGTCAATGTACCTATTAAATAGACAATCTGAATATGCCTTTGCTTTTGCAGTCAATGCTCATTCCACAGTGCAGCTCCTATTGAAATGTTGATGAAGTATGTTGAATCTTAAGGTAAATACTATAAAGAATTGCAAGTCTGCTTCCTCCAAATGCACCTTGTCTCCTCTTCATTAATAACAACTCATTACCTGCATGAAACAGGAAATACGCCTGTAACAGTAACTGGGAGTTGGAGACATATTCAATATCTGTTCTTATGTAATTGAACTCCAAAGAGAAGGAAACATTGTCGGAGCTGATACTTTATAATTAAAGCTACAAAAGTGTTTTTTTTTAAACTTTGACTCTGTTTTTGGAACTCAAAGTTTTCAAAGCCTCACATGAAAATTTATGGAGGTTTATTTCAGTGTTAAATGCACCTAAAAATACTTTCCTGCTTACAAAATTGGAAGGATACCTAGAACAAGCAGATAGCACTCTTGCTTAACTATGGGAATATAAATGGTACAGATGTGAGTTCCTATAGCTGAACTGCATGGAAATAATATTTGTAACACTTTGCATAAGGGTCTTTCTGTACAGACTGTTAAAACAACAACAATGATGACAAGGAAAAGTCTAATATTTTAAGCAATGGAAATAAAGATTGCATTTATCAAGAATTCCCACTAGATGGCGAACTCTCCACAGAGTCAGGACAAAAAAACCTCAAGGTTTCTTTTTTATTTATGGTTCTTCCTATGATTTATTTCTTCTTTTTCCTGGCTGTTTGTTTTTCAAGTTCTATTTCAGATTCCTTTGTACGGAATAAATATAGGTCTGTGTTCGTGAGAATTGAGCTTTAATGAAAGTTAGAAATAGTCATTAATTGCTGATCTTCAACCCCTTTTTATGGGTTTAATCCCAAAACAGATGGGCTCTGAAATGCAAAGAAGTTATTCCTAATCTTCCTCCTTACTGATGAGCCAGGGAAATGATTGTGATGCCGCATAGTAACATTTTCAGAAAAGGTCAGATTTTGAATTATAAGCTGAAAGCAAGCAATCGTTGACTCAGAGCGCGTGACCTGCTTCTAACCTTGTGTGTTAGTGGAAGGAAACTCTGACTCATCAAGTATTTGAACTTGTGATTGCTGCCTGGGAGTACACCTGTCACAGTAGACGCTGTGGCAATTAACTCTCAGTACAAGTCCTTTTTTTTTTTTTTTTTTTTTTGCTTAGGATTTATTATGCACATTTACCTTTGAGAAAGTCTCACATAATTAAAAAATAGCTGAGGGTAAATGTAAATATTATTTGAGGATGACTCTTGTTGGTTTTGTGATATAATAAAAGATTTATGTGGCCACATAGTTTAGGAAGCAAATTTTGAAAGTGCTTCCCAAAGTTTCAAGATAAGAGGAGTCAAAATTGATTTCTACTGGACTCTATTATTAGTTATCTAAATAATCATCACAATTATAGTGTGTACACCGTAAGGAGCAGCACCCGTCATATTCTAGACCTTGTCCTACTGTCATCCCCCGTGCGTCTCTGAATCCTCAGCTATAAGTGAGCAGAGGGTACATGACCACATCTATGCTGAATGGACCAGGGCCTGAAGACAGAGAGGTTGACCAGGAGCCAGATAGGAACCCAAGTCTTACTCACTCTTGGCTTTAACTCTGTACTGTGTCCTCTGCAAAGCTACCTATAAACTGGCAACCACTGCCTTCGCAACTTTGTGTCAAGGACATTTTTAAGGAAAATGAAAGTGAAAGCACAGTGTTTGTGTACATTTTTAAAATTTGAAACTAGTTAAGCAAAACTAACTTAGGACATTGTGGAGGTTGTCACCTCTGCCATAAAAAGCAATTCTGGGTTACTTCTTTATCAAGTAGCATAATTAAAATTTTAAGCCACAAGAGATTGTATTAACCTAGCTGAAGGTTAATAGAAAGGGTGGGGTCACTTCTGTAAATGGGCAGGTAGGTTTCACTTGTGGAAGCCAACAGCAAGGAGTCAACATCAGGGCTTTCTTACTTCTTTTTGCTCTTGAGTGATGTGTCCCCAGAAGAGGGAGAGGGAGAAAAAAACCCACTCGGACACCAGGCACTTTAGTCTGCAGAACCCTGTAGGAGAATTAAGAGTATTCTAAATTGTTTTTATAATAAGTCTGAAGCACAGAGAGATATGTAGCTTAATCAATGATATTTAGCGAGTAAGTCTAGTAAATGAAAAAGTCAAATTCCAAACCCAGGTATGTGTGGCCTCAAATTTTCTGTTCATTAGAACTCTTTGATTGCAAATGTCAGATACCTAACACTAACACATTTAAGAAAGAAAAGAAAGAAGGAAGGAAGGAAAGAAGGAAGGAAGGAAGGAAGGAAGGAAAGAAAGAAAGAAAGAAAGAAAGAAAGAAAGAAAGAAAGAAAAAGAAAGAAAGAAAGAAAAAAGGTAAGAATAGAGAAAAAAGAAAAATAAAGAGGTTTGTGGGGATCATATAACTAACTGGAAAAGAAAGAAGTGGTGCTGGTTACAGGCATCACTAGATCCTAGAACTCACATCTGCCTCTGTCACTCTGCCTCTCTCATTCTCTCTCTTTCTCTCTCTCATCTGTCTGACTTCACATGTTTTTGAACATGTTGAGGAATGTGACACACACAGCCCTAATCTTCCACATTTTAGGAGCCCTGGAGTGGAAGTAGAAGTTCTCTTTCCTCTCTCCAAGAGGCCACCTTGGCAGGCTGACCCAGGTCCCTGAGTCCAGGGGAAGGGTGGAGGATAGGAGATGTTTAGCCACAGAAGCAGACAGGGGAGTTGGGCATGAGCAAACACATAGCCACATGGAGCCTGTTCCTTCCACTCCATCACGCTCTGGTTGCCAGGCTGATCCCCCACCACCCACAAGAGGGTCAGCCCCTGCGTCAGGACACAGCTGTCAGGAATCCTGGGCAGCAGGTGCAGCTCTGCTCCTGCTGAGTGACTGTGGTGCAGCTTACCCTGTGGACTTTCTAACCGACTGGGCCAAATAGCTACCCATCTACAGGACCATTAATAATGTAGACATATCTCAGGAGGCCTGCAAATAAAAGTTGTAAGGGCTTTCCAGATAATTTCCGTTTGATGTATGTTTACCCCAAAAATATTTTTGGGGATTAAAGGTTAAAACAACACTATGATGAGCACCTTGATGGCTCAGGTGATTGAACATCTTACTCTTGGTTTCCACTCAGTTCACGATCTCAGGGTCTTGGGATCAAGCCTCATGTTGGGCTCTGGGCTCAGTGTGAAGTCTGCTTGAGATTCTCTCTCTCCCTCCCGCTCTGCCCCTCCCCTCTCTCATGCGTGCACACACACACTCTCTCTCAAATAAAATAATTAAAATATTTAAAAATACATTATGATCCATCCAATCTGCAATATTATTAGCTTGTATGTAAGAATTTTGACTTCTGAATATACCTCAAAAATTCAGAGTCCTACTTTAAGTCATTGATGTTTGTTATATGGGGACATCTATTGTTTTTGTTGGTGGTAGTCTTTTGATACTTCCAAAACTAATCAAAGCCATCATGATTGAACACTCTTCATGGATTTTCCTATTTGTCTATTCATGGTGCTAATTATGGAAAGTTGTTTTTGATTTTTCCGTGTTGCAGAAAGGGTACCTGAGAGCTGTGGTTACTTGGTTAACCAGCATGGAGTAGATGTGATATTTGGACTCTAATCTCAATTCTCAATTACTTGTATAAATAGTTTTGAAATTACTCGATAGTGTGAATCAGTTTGCATACAGATAACTTTTAGTGCCTCAACTACTACTTCAGAAAATCATTTGCTGAATTCAACTTTGTAATTCTTTTTAATTCTTCAAAAAATTTTTTAAAGATTTTACTTATTCATGAGAGACACAGAGAAAGACAGGCAGAGAGACATAGACAGAGGGGGAAGCAGACCCCTTGCAGGCAGCCTGATGTGGGACTCAATCCCTGGACCTGGGAGTCACTCTCTGAGCCAAAGGTAGATGCTCCACTGCTGAACCACCCAGGCATCCCTTTATCAACTTTTTGACAATAATAGCATTGTCAAAATTTTGAGGGTACATTAACACATACAAATAAACATGTGTACATATATGTATAGGCACATAAAGATCAACAGGAAACTACCTTTAAGACTATATTAAATGAAAAAAAAAAGACTATATTAAATGTTTCACTGACAATGAGTGCCAGGCACTGTGCTCAGTAATTACTTTTATTATTTAATTCTTTTAGCAATTCTATGGTATAGATACTAATATTGCTCCTGTTTAATAGATGAGCACCCTGAGATCTACAGGATATGTAACCTCCCAGGGTTGTGCAGGAAGGAAATAAACGAACAGTGATTTCAAATCCGGCAGGCTGTCTCCAGAACCCAAGTGCTCAGCCACTTTCCACTGATCACTATTTGTCCTTTTAGGGAAGTGTGATACAGCCAACCTTAGAGCTTAGAAACTGACATGCTGTTCTGAGACATAACATTAATACCATTGTCTGTACCCTCACTATTTGAAGAAGACAGATGAAAATATATTACACTCTTTAGAGTTTTGTTTTTGTTCCTTGAAATTCCAGTTTGGTTGTGTTCACTTTCCCAGTTGCCAATGCAAAAAGAAGATATCCTGATCCCCAAATATTCTCACATTTTTGTTCTTTATTTGATTTTATTTATTTAATTTTGAGACACATAGAGATAGATAGATAGAGGGAGCACCTGGGAGTGGGGAGAAGGCAGAGGGAGAGGGAGAGAGAGAATCCCAAGCAGGCACCATGCCTAGTGCAGAGCCTGATGCAGGACTTGATCTCATGACCCTTGAGATCATGACCTGAGCTGAAATCAAGAGTTGGGGGCTTAACTGAATGAGCCACCCAGGCGCCCAACATCCTTGTTCTTTAAATGCAACACCCAGTGCTGACCATTTTGGTATCCTCTCTCTCCCTCTCTCTCTCTCTCTCTCTCTCTCTCTCTCTTCCCTGGCCAGGTCTGGCCTACTCCCATCCTTTCTGCACAGATTCTTATTTGCCTGCCTCTTCAATCTCCCTCTTTACATTCATGTCAGATTAATACTTGGTAAATTCCAATTTAACTATGAAACCTCCTAGCTCAGAAATATTTCATAAATATTGCTTTTCTGTCATATCAAATAAAGTCTTTTTGATGATACAAGGAAACAGAGCTGGTGAGGCCGTAGGGAATTTGAAGGAAGAACATTGTTAACATGTTCTTTGAGATTCTCTCTATTCTTGTCTCAGACTGCCGCAGAGTGGAGTTGAGTATCAGTCCAGAAAATGTAGTTTTATGCTGAGTGAAGAAATAAGCTCAGTTGACATTAGATGATTAGTCACCATGTTTATCTTTCAGTTATGAAAAAGGAAATCCACTCTTGTATTATGAGAGTTAAATGCTCTGAGTCTTACTTTCCTAGTCAGTAAAATAGATGTAAAAATTTGTAGTATAGACCTTCAATTGACTCTTCACAGTTCTCAAATACAAACTGTTCTGAAAACCAAAAATCTATTTATGACTCATGTGCTGATGAAGAGACTAACATGACCTGAACTCATCTGAAGCAAAATCTAAATGTGAATTGATAGGAATGTATTTATGATCCTTATATATTTCTCACTTATTGAGAAGGTTCGTATGGTTTTTCCCAGAATTAAAATAGTTGATGAAAACATATCGTCAACCTCACTGGGAATATAAACAATCTATTGACTTACAAAAGAACAAATAATCTGGATAACAGAACATGTTTGTCTCCAAAAGTTCAGGATAAAGTGTTTGGGCTTATGTCCATCGAGTTTGTGTAGGTATGAAACCATGGCGGTATTATGTTTCTCACCAAGGTGAAGACTCAAACTTACCTCAGGACTGCAAGGCAAGAGCTCACTGAAGATCACATCCACATCTGTCTCTGTGTCTGACAGCAGGGTCCCTTCCACTTTCAAGATTCTCCTTCCTTCTCCATCTCTCTCATCTCTGTCTCTCCATTTACGATTATTTCCCCCTCATACATAAAAATTATTTTGTTGCATTCTAAATTATGAAGAACTCTATCAAGATGGTAGATGGGCACGGCTTTAGAGGACCATCACTCCACCAGTGGTGGCAATGTCATCTGTCAATGGAGGTGTGACTCTGCACACTCAAGGAGCTTGTGGAGAAAGAGCCACAGGGCATGCTCAAAGGTTAGCTTGGTGACTCCTCATTATTTTAGAGGGACTCATTCACAGTTTCATATGAGGGAGAGTTTATCTCCTTCTTTTCAAAACCTACTCATGTGACGGTAGCAAACAGCATCCCGTGCTCAGGTGTGACCTGAATCCCATCCACCCTATATGTCAGGCTACTGTAATAGAGGTCATTTCTTTTGCCCCCAGCCCTACTTGTCAGTCTCATCCACTGTTGACACCTGGCAGTGCCATATTGGCCTTCCTCTGGGTCAGAGAGAGGTGGAGTGACCATCTCCTGTGACAGGTGAGCCATCCCTACCATCCCAGCCCATGGTTGCTCCAGCCTGGCTTTATCCCCTTCCTGAGTCAGTGACCACACTACATGAAAATATCTCTTGTCCACGCTTTCCATGTGCTCTCTCTCCCATGGGCTTCCAATTTCCTTTGGTAGTTTGCAGGAAGCACTGGGCAGTCACAGCACGGGGGAAGACGCGATGCTGTTTCTCGTCTGGTGCGGAGAACCACGCTGCCGCAATCAGTGCACACGAACAGCTGTTAGCAAAATCACATGCCTCTGAAGTCCAGTCCTGTTCTTGCTGACATTTAGGGTGATTGTGGCCTCGGAGTGGGGTGACTGAGTTTTGTACTTTGTAAATATTCAGTGGTAAAGGCGTGTGAGCTGCTGAAAGCAGGACACTTCTCAGCTGAAAGCACCCAGTTTCTATCGGACCCACCTCTCCCTGCCTAGGTGCTTTGGGAAAATCGTACAACCTGCCTGTGCTTCCCCTCGCTCTTCTGTGCAGCGGGGCCAGCATCCAGCTGTCGTGTGTGTGGTCCATAGAGGCTGCCACTGGACCCATAGAGAAGGGCCAGCCCTCCCAAATGGGGTGCAAGGATCAGTTGCATTGTTACTGTTATGATTGAAGGTTCTTTTCCACTGAAGCCGGGTATGAATAACTGCTGTGATCATTGTGATGCAAGAGATTATGAGTTTGCCTTAGAGCTTTAGCTCACGTGGAAGAACTGGACTCTTGGGGAGTCTTCTCCCCGTGTGTGTGTGTGTGTGTGTGTGTGTGTGTGTATGTGTGTTATCCGATGCAGCTTCACCCAAGGATGTTCCTGAATTTCTGTCATGTGACAAGTCTGGACTTTGATTGTCATATAGCTAAGAGTTCATTTGGGGAAATTTAGTGGGATCTTTTGATGATAATCGGCACAGTCTTTTGAAGAAGCGAAGGTGACAGAGAGCAGGTGTGGAGAGGAGGGGGGCTGGTGTTCCAGCCAGTGACAAGCGGCGTGGAGTGGGGGTTGGCTCCAGTGGCTGGCGGCTCCGCTGTCCTCCCCCCCTTAGAGCAGGGGAACAGAGTGTGTCATGTTACAACCTAAGGCAGAACCTGAACACTTCTGGAAAACTTCCTGTTTCACATTTTCCCTGGGGCAAAAAATCCATTTGAGTGCTTCAAATGCTTTGTCATTCTGCATCAGCTAGAGTAGAAAAAAAAGATTTTCTTTAAATCTAAAAACCTGCCTTTATTTAATCACCAGAGATGGTGACCTCGGTAAGATTTTGGGATGCTTTGTTACCGAACAGGTGTCTCTTGGGGCAGTTTGCATGAGGGTCAGAGCAGACATGCACCTTGTCTGTTATGGGGTAGGTCTGGAACTCATAGCATGATGTGGGTATTTATGTGCACCCCTAGGATAGAGCGTGTGTTTAGGTGTGTGCACACAGACCTAAAATTACAATCCATGCAGTGACAGCTATTGCTGTTTGTTCCTGCAAATCCACAGCCCAATCAGGAGGCACATGGGCAGCATAGTTAAAGCCGTACTGACCAACGTTTGGGTGTGCTAAGTACCCAACAGATTTCATCTCACGCATCCCACGGCTTGGTCTGACCCAAGGCTGGGTGAACGGAATCACCCAATGTCCCGGGCTGTGCTGGAACCTGGGGAGCCATGGCTTTGTCCAGGTCTCTCTTAAATATATCACATTTCTGCCTTTCAAACCCTGATCTCCAAGTAACAGGTGAAAGATTTCTGGCAAGTGTTTGAAAAAGAGCCCCAGAATGATGGCAGCCCCAGAAGAATGTCCCCTGACACATAAGGAGAGGCCGGAGCCCCCAGTGGCATGGATTATAGCTGCTCACCTCAAGTCCTGGGCCAAGGGAGGGTCGGGGAGGTTGGACAGGAGACAGGAGCCTCACCTCTGGCCTCCTCGGAGGGCAAAGGCCCCTCTCCTTCCCACTCGTCCCCCTCCCCTCACTGCCTCCACCCCTTCTGTAGCCCCTGCCCCCAACGTGACCCCAAGCCCCCTCACTTTCACTTCCCCTTCTTGCCTGGAGCCTTCTGCTCCCACACTTTCCTTGCTCACACACTTTCCTTCACCCGCTGCCCTCTTCATCCCTGCTTTCTTGCAGAGTCAGAGCTTTCGGAATTCAGGCCAAGCACCTCGGGCTTCGTGCTGTTTTGCTGGTTTGGGATTTTGCCACGGCGGCGCGCTCTGCTAACCTTATCAGGGAAGGACGTGCAGAGGCCTGATATTTTACAGAATGGCCCCGAGCCAGACCTTGGCCAGCCCGCATTCGTACCCTGATTTTGGACCCTCGGTGTGGGCATCGATGGGTGAGGTGCTACGTGGCGTTTTGTCAGCTGTGTTCCGACGGGGGTATGCTTTCTGAATGAGCTCTCGGCCACCAGAGGCTTCCCGCAGACCCTCCAGGAAAGCGCCGGGGCTCCCCCTGCTTCTGCCAGCAGCGTAGGCCTCGGTTCCTTACGCGGAATCAGGCTGCCCGAACACGCGCGTGCTGGCACTCGGAGCACATGCGTATAAGAAGGTACAGCTGAGTGGCGCCCTGAGCACCCAGATACCTACCAGGCACCTCTAACGCCTGGGAAGCCCACCCCACCCAAACCTGCTGTTTCGCGCCCGGCAACCCCAGCCTTCCGCTCGCCCTGACCAGAGCTCCCGGAGCCTCCTGGATGCCTTTTTTCCCCACCCTCGGGTGAACCATCGGGCTGGCTCTGCTCCTCTTGCTCTGCCCTGCTGCCACCCCAGGCCGTCACCCACGCGTCTTGCTGAGGCAAGGACACACACATCCTCCCAGAGCTCCCTCTGTCCACATAAGTGACCAATCCTCAGTGCAATCGTCAGAGCGATTCTTTGAGGCTCTCTTCTGCTGACCCTAAAGATTTTCCTCACTTCTCTAAGGGTAGCAACCCCCTGACAGGTGTCATGGCTCTGTATGGTCTGGTCCCTGGGGGTGCTGACCTCCCCCGGGACCCCCTGTGGCGCCCAGCTCAGCTCCAAGCCGCTCCTTGAGCCTTCAGCAGACTCCCATCCTCTCCTTGCTCTAGCTGTTCCCTCTTGCCAGAACATTCTTCCTCTGATTCCTTGGCTAACTTCCTTACCTTGTTATGAGTTGGCTCACATCTGCCCTTCTAGTGGGCTCCCACTAGAACTTCCACTTGATCCCAAACCCTACGTTCCCAGTCTCCCTTTACACACTCTGCTTGCTGCTTTCCACAGCACTTAGCACTTTGGCGTGCTCTAGAATTTGCTCGATCATGCACCGCTGCCTTATGTGTCGCTGCTGTGGGATGTAAGCTCCATGAGGGTGCAGATGCTCTTCTGAATCACTGGTAAATTAAAAATGACTGGAATAGCTCTTGGCCCAGAATAAGTTCTGAGGAAATACATGTGCACTATGGCCTATGTGTGTTCTTATCCCCAAAGACATTGCTTGTGTTTAACATAAAAAAGATTTTCAGAATGACGTCATGACTTTCCTTGTTTGGGTTATTTACCACAACCTGGGGCTTTCCAGCACTGGTCTTGGGGTGTTTATTTTCAGACTTGGCTGGATTTCTCTGTTCTGACACTGAGGTCTCTTTGTTACTGAACTCAGCTAGAAACTTCTTACAGAATCCTGGAGGAAGCCAGGTTTCTGCTGCCTGCCACTGTTGCCATCGAGTCAAAACATATGTTAGAATACATCCTGTGACCTCTGTGTTTATATACTTTAAAACTTGGTCTGGCTGGGATGTTGGCTGTATCCATCTCCCCAGCTGGATACCACAGATCAGACTGTGAAGTGTCATGGGAATTTATGGTCAGGTGCATCGGACTTGAGACATTGTGAACTCCTGGAATTGTCTCCCTTGTCGTGAGGCTCTTTCCAGCAACACGGGTCTGAACAGAGCTCCAGAAGCACAGCAGACCCCTCCTGTGCTTTCCTGAGTCCTGGGGAAGGTGGTTCATCGGGCTCTCACCCCCACCCCACAAATGTCTTCTTTGCAAATTCAAACCACTGAGTGAAGCTTACCACGACCTCCTTCACAGACTTGTTCATCCTCTTGTCTGAGGGCTGCTGGTGCTGAGCCTCAGAGGAGGAAATTCTCATTGTTCAAGTCGGCTGTGTCTTATCAGAATCTCTTAGAATCCCATTTTGGGGAGTGATGTTCCAAACTATCTGCACTTACTGGTTTGTAACTGCTGCATCTCTCCCATGTAGAGCTCTGCCTTGCAGAACTAGGGGGGTTTGTCACACAAAAGAAGCCAGTGGGCGCTGCCTCCGTGTGTCAGGAGGCTGTCTTCAGCAACGCGGCTGGGTGTGCGGGCGCACCTCTGATTTCACACCTTCTGCCGAGCCTGCAGGTTGATGGGCTTTGTTCAGCTCCTCCAGTCTATTTTAATCCATTTGTCACACCCTGACGTGTTGGGCTGAACTTTTTCCTGTTCCCTCCTATTAGCAAATAAATGATTTCTGGATTCTGTTGCTCTAAATGTGACATCTCTTTTTCCTGACTCTTGGCGTCGGAGAAAGCGTGTTTCCAGCAAGGGGGGTTTGGGGCCCTGGGATCTCCAGACATCACATTGTACAGAATTAAGTGCACAGTGTCCTTTGGAAGAGTTAGCTGAGCCTCAGCAAGAGGTTCCCCCATGTGCAAGGGAGTTTAACGTGTGACACATGGGGTGCAGGGCTTCATTCTGGAACGGCAGTGCTCCCACTAGTTCAGCTTTTCTGTGTTACCTTCTAAGGGGTTTGACTCATCTTTAAAACAATGAAGTTCTGGGTGCCTGGGTGGCTCATTCGGTCATGTGTCTGCCTTCGGCTCAGGTCATGATCCCAGGGTCCTGGGATGGAGCCCCGCGTTGGGATCCCTGCTCAGTGGAGAGCCTGTTTCTCCCTCCTCCCTTCACTCATGCTCTTTCAAATAAATAAATAAAACCTTAAGCAAACAAACAAACAATGAAGTTCTTATGGGCATCTATTTTCAGGAATAACAATGCAGCAAAGGAAGAGAGGGTGGAGAGATCACGGGGAGGGGGTGGGGGGGGTAAGCCATTCACCAGCCAAGGGGGATAGGCACTCCACAGGTGGTAGGGCCTTTCTCCCAAGCCTGCTTTTTGCTCACTTGCAGAGGTGGTGTTAATCTTCTTCAGCGGTGGCTGGTGGGAACAGGCATTGGGTGTATATAAGGTGACTTACAAGCCGGAAAAATAAAAATAGTAGTATAATCGTAATTGTGAGTTTCTAATAGCTTTGGGGTGATCATTTTGCTCCCCTCCCTGACACATCTAGCTCCCCTTCAAGCCTCCCCTAAATCTGTAAGCGGCTTCCCACTCGTACCACAACCTGAGATGTTGTCCTTAACTCTCCTCCCTCCCACACCCGTCTGTGGGCAAGTCCTGGCTGTGCCTCCTACCTACACAGCATCTTCCTACCACAGTCCTGGGCTGGGAGCCCATCCTCGCCTACCTGACTTCCCCGAACCTTCCTTTTGAGCTTCCTAACACTGATTGGCCCCATGACCAGCCGCACTCTGCTGAGTAGTCAGGTGCTCTTTCTAAAGTAGGAGTCAGACCCTCACTGGCCATCCTGCTTAACCACCACTACCCCGCCCCCAACAAACAGATCAGACATCCTTCTCTTGGCTTTGCCCATGGTCCAGTCCCTGCTGCCTTGGCTCGAAAGCCCCCACGCAGCCGCCCGCTCAGAGGGTTCATCCCCAGGTGCTCCTGAAATGCACTGAAGGGTCCCAAGGGCATTCTGCACAAAGGAGGGGGAGCCCAGAAGACCCATCACACAAAGACGATGGGCAGCTAGTCCCAGGAGACTCCAGTCTCCCTTTGTCTTTCTCTCCCTCATCCAAAAGGAAACATTACCTTCTGGGCCCCAGGCACACTGCTCTTTGTGAGGATGCAGAAAGGGCATGGTCACTATTCAGAAGCTGCTCACAGTGCTAAAACCTGCACGATCAGCAGGTAGCCTTTTCAGTTATAGGTGAGAAGTATCCCGAACATCTGACAGAGGGCTCCAGAGGCAAGTGAGGAGGAGGCTTTGGGATGGCTGCCGGGGAAGGGAAAGAGGGGCAAGATAGGCGGGAGCCCACAGGTGAAGGCGATGAACCTGTGAAGGAAAGGCATCGGGAGCAGAGAAGCAGAATACTGGCTGAGTGTAAAGGCCCTTGGGGACATGCAGGTACCCGTGGCACAAGTATCTGGAGACCCAGACCATGTAGAAGAGAAATAGGAGTTGTATTCGCTAATGTACTTCCTGGAGACAGATAGACAAATAGGAACAATTCCATATGAATGCTGATGGCAGGCTCATTCAGTCAGACTCCTTCCTTCCCTGAACATTGCATGCTGTACAGGGACCAGCGCTAATGGGCTGTGTCTGACTCGTACTCAGTACACCTTCTGCGCTGCTTGTGCTAAGCAAGATCTGCACATAGCATACTACAGAAATCACTCCTTCACACTGTAGTTCTGTTCAGATGAGAGACTCTGTGTTGGGAACAAGGAATACGAACATGTAGAATAACCCAGGGGTTATTTGAGTTTCCAGAGGCCTGGTGTGAGAAATATCCTCAATAGGTGAGAACTGAGAGGGTGGTAAGGCAGATGAGATCGACCCCCAAAACTGCAGAAGGTATTCACCAAGGATAGAGAATGTCCCTGATGGAGAGTAAACACAGCAACCGAACACTTGGTGAAAATGAGTGTTGTGTCCAAATACCAGTGGTGTTCTTAGAGGAGGATGGAGCTGTCATGAGTTATATTTGCATTTTAGGGTCTTTTCCCTCTTGTGTCTCCCTCCAGAGAGGAGCAAGAGAACTCTCTTTGAGTGATTTCTCACATCTCTTGGGGACTGCTAAGCCCATAGGTGCCTCCCACTTCCCAAATGTTCTGGGATAATGGGACCAGGGCACACCCTGGGCACTGGGACTGAGTGCCGTGGGATTCTGACATGCTCTAATGAGAACCACTGTCTCCAGCAGATCAGCTGCTGCGCCAACCTTCAGAAGTTCCCTGAGACTCCTAAAGAAAACTCCAGCTTGTTGAATTGATTCTCAGATAAGACCTTCTGACCTGAAAATGTATTTACATTTTACAAGATTTTTGAGAGTTTGCAAATTTTCCTCCAGAACAAGGTAAAGTCAGGCAGGGCACATATTTTGCTGTGTGGAAACAACCCTAGAGGATGGATGTAACATTTCTCTAGGGCCATGGTCAAAAGTGTTTGGCACATCACAGAAATTCAAACCAATCTGAGTCCTCAGAGCTACCACACAAGGTTGCCTTTCCTGCCATCTCTATCAAGAAGGAAATGAACAGAATGCAGAGACTGCTAAATTCTGGAATGTCCTAACATGAGACATCAGGAAGACTCAGAACCCAGCGAGCTCTCAATGCTATACCATCTTTCTCCATCAAGTTGCTTTCCACTGGGCACGTTTTCAGTGCAGTGGCCAGGACTTGCTCAGGAGGGGCTCTGTCTGAAACATCTCTGTGAGATTTCTAGAACTTTCAATCCTCCCACATCTAACATTTTACAAATCCCACTGTAGTGTCCAGCAGCTCTTCCAGAGAGGCATCTTGAGCTTGCCTTCCAGGCTTTCTCCTCTCCCTAGTCTTGGAGGAAAGGAATTCCAAAGAGAAGGGGGCAGAGAAGCTGGCGAAAGAGGAAATGAAGACATATTCCTGAGGCTTTTGGGAAAAGAAGTGAGGACACCATGGGACCAACTTGGAGGAGATGAAAGACTCTTGAGGGCAAAGGACCGAAGGGCCCATGCAAGTGCCAGATACTTTCTCATATGTCACATCAATAAGTGTAGTGATGTTGGGATGCCTGGGTGGCTCAGGGGTTGAGCATCTGCCTTTGGCTCAGGGCGTGATCCCGGGGTCTAGGGATTGAGTCCCACATTGGGCTCCCTGTGATGAGTCTGCTTCACCCTTTGCCTATGTCTCTGCCTCTCTCTCTGTGTCTCTCATGAATAAATAAATAAAATCTTTAAAAAATATATTTAAAAATAAGTGTAGTTATTAATAGCAACCTAGATCATTATATGACTATATCATATACTATATTATATGTGATTTTCTATATAAATGTTATGTAAAGTGCTATATATTATTTCATATGCTATATAATTAAATTACCTAATCCTACATCTTTTATATCTGAGTGGCCATGTTGGCACTCATCTAGAAACAGGGAAAGTCTTATGTTTAGATAGGTCACCTTGAGTGTATATTAACATTTAAGTTTTTTGTATAAAAGAAAAGTTTTTGTTATAAAAAACTTACAAGTTTTCCATATAAAGACCTGAACATATGAATAATTGAAAGAAAATGAAGTAGTTTGTCAGGTAAAAGGAGTATATGTGGGCAGATGCGTAGATTTAAGTTAATTTGAAGAACCTCATGCCATAAAATAAAATTCATAGAAAGTGAATGGCCCTAAAGCTGTATTTGCTTTTGAGCTTAAATTGCCAAAAAGTAAAATACAGGGCAAAGATATATCAGGCAAGCAAATGATAGCTTTTCATATCAACACTGTATTTGAGACACTTAGTAAAAAATTGATCATATCTAAAAATATACTCAAAATGGATTAAAAGACCTAAATGTGAGACCTGAAACCATAAAAATCCTAGAGGAGAGTACAGCCAGTATCTTCTCTGACATCCACTATAGTAACATTTTTCTAGACATGTCTCTTGAGGCAAGGGAGATAAAAGCAAAACTAAACGATCGGTACTTCATCGAAATAAAAAGTTTCTGCACAGCTAAGGAAACAATCAACAACACTAAAAAGGCTATCTAGTGAATGGGAGAAGATATTTGCAAATGATATATCCAGTAAAGGCCTGTATCCAAAATACATGAAGAACTGATACAACTCAACACCAAAAACCAGATAGCCCATTTAAAAATGGGCAGAAGACATGAACTTACACCATTATTTATCAAAGAAGACATCCAGATGGCCAACAGATGCATGAAAAGATGCTCACCGTCACTCATGATTGGGGAAATGAACATGAAAAGTACATGAGGTATCACCTCAGACCTGTAAGAATGGCTAAAATCAAAAAACACCAGGAACAAGTGTTGGCGAGGATGTGGAGAAAAAGGAACCCTCTTACATTGTTGGGGGGTATGCAAATTTGTGCAGCCACTGTGAAAGATAGTATGGAAGTTGCTTAAAAAGTTAAAAATAGAATTACCCTATAACCCAAGAAATGCACTACTGGGTATTTACCCTACAAATACAAAACACTAATTCAAAGGAATGCATGTACCACTTTTTATTGCAGCATTATTTACGATTGCTAAACTATGAAAGCAGCTCTGCTGTTCATCGATAAATGAATGGATAAAGAAGTGGTAGGTAAATAGATGATAGATTAATAGATAGATAGATAGATAGATAGATAGATAGATAGATAGATAATTACCCAGCCATAAAAAAAAGAACTAAATCTTGCCATTTGCAACAACATGGATAGAGCTAGAGAATGTAATGCTAAGTGAAATAAATCAGTCAAATACTGTATAACTTCACTCAGATGTGGAATTTAAGAAATATAACAAATGAGCGAGAGGAAAAATGAGAGACAAATCAAGAAATAGACTCTTAACTATAGAGAACATACTGATGGTCATCAGAAGGGAGGTGGGTGGTTTGTGTGTGGGGGGGTGTGAAATAGGGGATGGGGATTAAGGAATGCACTTATCATGATGAAATAAATAAATAACATGATAAAAATTTGATCATATCTTAGCCCATAAGGTTGAATAAGTTTCAAAATTAAGAAAATGTACAGGGTATATTCTTTAACACAATGTAATAAAATTAGAAACTAAATCCAGAAATGAAGGCAAACAGAAACATCACTAGAAAACTATGTATTGATCCTTGATGATAGAAACCCAGAGGTATATATAACCAGAAAGGTAGTAACCCCAAATGAATACGAATCCATCGTACAAATATGAAATTGACTGTAGAAGAAATGAAAAATCAAATGAGATGAGTAACCATAGAAGAACCAAGGCAGTTTCTAAACATGAAAGGGGCCACACCCAGGAAATTCCCAAGCATGTACTTTTCAAGCCTTCAAAGAACAGAAAATTGTTTAAATCATTGCAAAAATTAAAGAATGAAGAAAACCCTCTGTTCCTTTTACAGAAGGCAGCAAATACAGAAAAGAAACTCCAGATTTCCAGGAAACATACGAAAAGATACATAGCCTCACAAGTAATTAAGGAAATGCAAATGGAAAGAATAGATACCATTTCAAAATTAAAACATTTGCAACAATAAGAAAAATCAGATAATGCAAAGAGCTAGCTAGCCGTTCACACACTCCTGATGAGTGGGGTTTTAAAAAAATTATTTATTTATTTATTTATTTATTTATTTATTTATTTATTCATTCATGAAAGACACACTAGCCATTCACACACTCCTGATGAGGGGGGTTTTAAAAAAATTATTTATTTATTTATTTATTTATTTATTTATTTATTCATGAAAGACACACAGAGAGAGGCATAGGCAGAAGGAGAAGCAGGCTCCTCACAGGGAGCCTGATGTGGGACTCGAACTCTGTACCCGAGATCACGCCCTGAGCCAAAGGCAGATGCTCAACCGCTGAGCCACCCAGGCACCCCCCAATGAATGTTTAAACTTGTAAAAACCAATTTAATGAACAATTTGGTAATAGATGGTAAAGTTTGACATGTATATAACATATCGTCACAGGTTGATGCAACTCTACAGAAGCTTTTGGCAATATCTGGACACACTTTTGGTTTTCACATCTTGGGGAGCTCTACCAGCATCTCCTGAGCAGAGGCAGAGGGTTCAACAAAACACCCTATGTTCCACAGGATAGTTCCAAACAAAGAATTATCAGACCCGACCCAAAATGTCAGCAGTCCCAAGGTCAAGAAACTGTGGCATAGGGAAACCTACATATATGTGCATTAAAAACAAATAAACAAACAGAAAACATGTGCGTGGTCTTCACTGACACATTTTCAAAACTGTCAAGTGATTAAAAAAGAAAGTTAATTACTGCATTTAAGGAAATGAATTAATAAGTCAGGTATGGTCATGGTGGAGTATTTTAAGACAATTTAGAAACGTGAACCTAAACTACATGTAAGAATAGATCTTATAAATCTACAGTTGAGGGAACAGAACAATTTGGTAAATGATACAATGTAAGTAATATTTATATAATTTTAAATACTAACGTTATCTATTTTATAGATGTATACATTTATAATTTTAAAAAATTAAAATAGACTGAAAAGATAGACACAAAATGATTGTGCTTTATTTCATCTAATAAGGAAGTAAAATAATGCATAGATGTGGGGTTGTTACTTTATCTTTGAAATTTGTTAAAAACAGTGATCAGAAGTAGATATGTTGCTTTTTCACATTGTTGGAGAATGACGCATTGGCTGTCTTTATGTTCTTCTATAAAACTTTTCTCATTGTCAAAAATTTATAGAAAAATTAGTAACACATCAAAAGATATGCCAACACAAGAAAAGTGTAGACAGTTATCTGATTTGTCAATATAGAGGCATAAATAAAACAGTAGCAAATAGAATCTAGCAGTCCATTAAAAGATACTCACTGATCAATATTAGGAACTTTAATTATTAGTATACATCACATCAATAAGAAAAAAGCAAAAAATCAATTGGCCATTTTAGAAGGTACCAAAATACAAGAATAATCAACTCCTAAATCTGTTTTTTGTTTGTTTTTGTTTTTATTAAAGATTTCATTTATGTATTTGAGAGAGTGAGTGTATGAGTGGGAAGGAGGGGCAGAAGGAGACAGATAAGCAGGGTCCCCACTGAGCATGGAACCCGATGTGGGGTTCAAGCCTAGGACCCCAAGATCGTGATCTGAGCATGGAAGACACTTAACCGAATGAGCCACCAGGCACCCCTTGTTTGCTTTTAAAGGAATTACTGGGATAAACACCTTGTTGGTATTAACCTGTGCAATATGAGGCTTTTTTTTTTTTTTTTTAAGATTTTACTTGTTTATTCCAGAAAGAGGGAGAAAAACTGGGAGTTGGAGTAGAGGGAGAGGGACAAACAGACTCCAAGCTGAGCGCAGGGCCCAACTCAGGGCTCCATCTCACAACCCAAGGTCATGGCCTGAGCCAAAACTAAGAGCCAGGTGCTCAACTGACTGAGCCACCCAGGCATCCCCCAAATCTATTTTTTAAAGTAGGATGAAAGAGTCTTCCACATGAACATGCATACAAACTTATCTTAAGTCTTAAGTGAACATCACGTTTAGTTGTGAGATAAATTCAGACATTTTTTAGCATTGATCCTAAAGTTGGAATCATTGTGATATAGGAAAAAAATAGAAAGGAATAAACATTATCAAGAAGGATTAGACAAAATCACCATTATTTATAAAGCAGATGATTGTCCACCTAGAAAATCCAGTAAATCAATGGCAAAGCATTTTTTTATAATGGTATATTTCAGTAAAGTTTTGAATTACAAAACAAATTATGTGACAGTAGAAAGATGGCATGTATACGAGCCATCACCCCTGAGCCTGGACAAGCGGAGACACTGCAGGTCTTTGAACAGTGCTGCTGAGGTATGAAATACCTGTGCGTGCGATGGACCTAACGGAGATATTCACAAACAGAAAGCAGTCATGAGAGCAGGGATTTCTGACTCCCAGGGCTCCAGCCATAACCGACTCACACTGACACACATCTCCTCTTTCATCTGAGTATCTCTGTTTTAGCTGTTTTATGTACTAAAATTACTGAAGATTCGAAGTTTTCATGGTGGAAGCAATTTTAAAACCATTGCTCTCAGGCATTCCAGCCTGCCTAAAAATTATTGATCCATATGTCTGGCTTCTCCTGTCCACACTAACCTCCTACTGGTTCCCACCTAGTCCACTATCCTCCAGTGAGATCACGCATCATGAATCTGGTCCAACACGTTCAATAAGTAGAATGAATTAATACCTCTCCACACCCTTCCTTTTGCGTGGATTCCTCTCCACTTAGAAAACATTTTCATTCTAGAGGTTCATCTTGGAGTACCTCTGTCCTTTGAAGCTTTACCTGACTCCCTCCTCTGTCCTTTGTAGTCACAGGTGGCCTGTCCATCTTCCTGTGTCCAGCGTGCTCTGGGCACAGCTCTAATGTGGAATCCACCATGGTCTATATGTGGTGTTTCTATGCATTGCTGTCTTCATGTAGAAAGCCAGTATCCTAGGATTTGAGGCCATGACTTAATCAACTTAATGCCCTAGACCCTGGCACCATCATTAGCACATAGGAGTTGTGGGATAACGTGGATAAATACATAAGCCTTGTTATATGTATGAGCCCACATGTGCGTGTGTAAAGACTTCTAGTTTTGCTTCGATGAGTCTACAGATGAATTTCATTTTATTTATTCTGTTTGAGACTTTGTCAAGCATCAGATGCCTTTATTTTACCGAACTTGAAAAACTGTTCAAAATTTGAAAAGTTATTGGCCTTACCCCTGCAAATGTTCTCTTTTCCTCCTTTTTTCCCTCTTCTTTTTTTTTCTAGAACTCATTGAGGTACCTGCTATTCCTTCTTTGTTTCCACCCCAACTTCTCTTATATATTTTCCATCTCCATCTCTCTGTGGTTCATTCTGGATGATTTCTCTACCCCTTTCTTAGAGTTTACTAACCCGTTTTGAGCAGTGATTAATGTAATATTTAACGCATGCATTGCATTTTAATTTCAATGACCTTTTTTCCATTTCTAAGAGTTCTTTGTTCTTTTTCACATCTGCTTTTTCTTAAATATTATTTCTTGTTCTCATATTATATTTCCAGTTCTTTTAGTTGTTTTAATCATGCTCATTATACCATACATAACCAATCATTACATTATCTGCAGATCTCAAGATTCTACTAGTGCTATTTATTATGTCTGCCCAGAGAGGATTATTTCTCTGTGTCTTTGTCCTTTGGGGTGTGATTTGGTGTCCTGCCGTGGCCAAGCTGGGAGAATCTTGAGTAGCCTGAATGGAGGGTGAGCCCAGTAGGGACATTTGATGTCCTTTTGCTTTGGTGAAATGCTCCAGGAGGGGTACAAGCCTGGGACCATTTTTATGTTAATTCTTTAGTTAAAATATACTAAGGGCACATGGAGTCTAAATTTAAACCTCTAAAACCAAGGGAAGGCTGGCTGTAATTATGATTTCTCTGAGGGGAGACATTTGCCCACCCAGAATCCACCCAGATAAATTTCCCTGGGGCCTATCTGTAGGCAGATATTTTATGGTGTCCCTCCCACCGAGGTAGGAGCCTTGTGATTGTCTGGCTTTATATAATTTCTAAGGCCAACAAAGTCTTCTCCTTCCCCATGTGGACCTTAACCCCCTGATTGATAGAATAAGTCAGAGTTGCCCCTAATCCAGAGATTAAGATCACAGTCCCCTTTGGATGGCCCAGGGATGGTTCCTTACTCAGTAGGATTCAGCTCTCCCTTCAAGAGACAAGGTCCGCACGGTCCCAGAAGTTTACTAAGCAAGCTTTGCTAATGATATATTTCCTGCTTAAAGAAGTGAAGAGATTATGTTTATCTTCACTATAAATCCAGAGTAAATGGTGGTCTTAGGCTATTTTAAGATAGATCAGCTACCTGTATTTGTAGATTAGGTCACATTGGTAAGTGTGTGTCCATGTGCGTGCATGTGTGGGTAATTAAGCATCTTTACATCCACACACAGGACATGGATGTCACTATATTTGATTACAGCTAGATATTTTGACAAGTTCTAAACACTTCTGTGCTTATTTGGGGAATATTATTTTAAAAAGAGCTAATCCAGAGCCTTAGCTTTTAGATAGGTTAGATTAATCTAACCTTTTATCTGAAATAATATACTCAAAACACCAATGTTAGTGGGAAGTACTAGGTGGTATTACACATAATGATGCCATCTACTGTTGATGACTTGTTGGGTCATACATAGTGTAGTGTGTGTGTGTGTGTGTGTGTGTGAGGGGGGGGGGGCAGAGAGAGGAGAGATATCCAGGCACAAAATCGTTTGTCCTAGGCATGCTTGCAATATCTCACCTGTTTAAATATTTCATGGTAAACAGAACATCATACAATGATGACTGATTTTATTTCTCAATTGTCTCTTACACCACATGCATTAGCTTGTTAAAATAGTCTACATGCTGTACCCATAAACCTTCACCATGAAATTGCTGCTGACTAATAACCTCTGTAAAATAAATTAATAATCAAAAGATACCCTAAACACAGTGAACAGGGGACACCTGCAAGTGATTGAGGAGTTAGGGTAACAAAGTTCTGATACCACACTGAGTAGCTCTTCACAGAGAACCCCTTAAGAATAAAATAAACCTGAGTGTTTTGGCTGGTGTTGCACAGTAGACCACTTTGACTTATATTTCAGATGAAGGATTACTTGCAATATGTTTTGGTAAACTTGGGCCACCTTCCTGGCATGTTTCTGTAATAGGGACAGTGGGCTGGGAAGCACTGAGCTTCCCCGGAGATCAGGTCCTGGACAAGCCTGCTGATGGTACCTGGTGAATGGTTCTGGTGGGATTTACAGGAGGGAGCCCATTTCAAGAAGCAGCCAGGAAGAGAAGTCATTGGGAGTCAGTGCAGGAAATCAGACCCAGGGATGGATTGAAATCCTGCCCTCCACTTGAGTCCCTGCTTCCTGTCTCTCCCTGTTCAGAAAGAGTCCTGGAGAGGAGTCTTATGAGATGTCATAAAATCACCTTGAAAAGGAGCTATGAAAATGCATAAAGGAGCCAAAAAATAGACATTCACCACCATTTGTTCTTTTGTTTTCTTAAAGAATGTTCCCCCAACATTGCTTAATGGTGAGAAATGTCCTTTTTTTTTTTTTTTTTGTTATCAATAGGAAAAACTCACCTCAGCAATGGAAGTTTAAATTAATTCAGAATTAACATTGTCATGTTTACTGCATTGGGTACTACAAACACGTTCTCCTCCTTGTTGCAAAGAAAATTAATTTTGTTTAATTACTTTGACTATTTGGAAATATCTATAAGCCAGTTTTATTATGCATACTTATAACAATCTATTTTGTGGCTTAATTGGCACAAATACACCATGTTTTGAGTCTGCGGCATACCCAGTTCTGCACTCCTTCAGAATACCAGAGAGGCCAACAGGCCTACATTTCATGGAAGATTCTTTGGTTTACCTCTTCTTTGATTAGCAATTGGGTTTCTATATTCTAATTTGTTGTTTAAATAGTAACTCTGTTATTTGATTATTGTTTCTCTGTCTTGCACACTGTAATTATTATTGCAGGCACATTTCCTCTAAGTATCTGCGTTACTTCTAAGTTCACCTCCCTTAGACAGGGATTTGTGTGATGTTTGAAGAATCCCCAAGATCATAAAGCCTTTTAGACAATATGCTGATGAGAGTGAGTGCATTTACAGAATTGTTAACATTTTATTCTGTTACTCATTGAAATGCATACCTAGAGTTTCTGATCAAGCCAGTTGATTGAAGCAGGCACCGGCATTTTAGTATTTTTAAAAAATTGACCTTTTTAAATATCAGTGTGCTTTCTCAGAATTAATAATTAGATATTCATTGCTATAAGATATATTACTATTCTATGTAATATATAACACATTATCATATTATCATAATTTTGTCTTAACATGTCTGTCTCCCCTGCTGACTTGTGTGATGTCTCTGGCTAAATACTGCATCATGTTCATCTTTCAACTCTCAAGAATCACAATTCTTGGCACATGTAGAAACTCAGTATTTCATTTATTTGACTGAAGCCTTACTATCTTTTATTAGCAATTTATAATAACAAAAAAATGACATGTTGTCTATCACGAGCATATAGTTTGTTGTTCAAACTGTCTCTATAAAGCTCCTCTGATTCACTCAAGCAGCATGGACCTCATGTGACATGATCACCTCTATTGGAATAATTTTCATAGTCTATATTTTTGTTTAAAATCTTCCCTATTAGGGAGGTATGAGAAGGTGGGAACCTTGTTTAATGAGGCCTGGGGCCAGTGTGGGGAAGCATGGTTGGCATTAAATTAAACATTTTGAGATACAGTGAATGAAATGATCAATGAAGGACACTTGGCTTATTTGCTGTGAGAATAAGAATGTCCATCCAATGAAAGAAATGAATATTCTGGCCCCAAAGAGGAAAAACATGCAAACATGTTTATGAATACCCATGGTTCAGACATAAACTCCATATTCTTAGCACCCTACACCAAGGCAAATCCAATGCTGGTTGGTACAATGTTCCCTTTCAAAATCTGCTTTACCGACAAGAATATTATTTAGTAGGACCACATCATAATATGCAGTGGTCGCTGAAGTGCAAAATAACTAACCTATGAAACCCCACGGTGATTTCCTGATCTAGGTCATTATACAGATGAGGTACAGTTGTTTAAATGTAATATCATGAACCTTTTAAATGCCATGCATAATCTGACATTTTGAAGTGGATCTTGTAAAAAAAAAATTACTAAAATGGATCCTGTGTTTTTCTTTAGCTAAAACATGTGATTGGTTTTGTTTAGTAAATATTTTCAGTTTCAGAAGGAAGAGATTTCCTATTGAAAATGGAAATCAGAGGAAATTGAAAAGGATGTTTGGAATAGTTGGTGTTAGGAAATCAGCTGCGTCAAGTTCTGAGCCTGGGCAACAGACATAAAACACAACCAATGATGCAGTGTGATTCTTTGTGCTCTGCCTGCTATGGATTTCTGTTTGCTACCCTGTGACCACACAGAGAGCTCCTGCATGCACTGGTGCTCCTGGTAAAAGCACCATTGCCGCAGAAGATGTGGAGAAAGAGAATGCAAGGGTCAACACCCCTCTCTCTATTCTGAAACAAAACTTTCCTGAGATCATCATTTGTTTAAGCTGGAAAGGAAAAAGCAATAGGGCATGAGCAGTCATTTTTTTTTTATAATGACAACTGTGGTTTTTAACTTTACCAGTCTATTTGTATAATTTAGTTCTAAGCTTCAGATTCCCTAACAAATCAGAATATCTCCTGGTTTTAACCTTTGTAATTTGAGGAGCTATTATTTTCATCAAAACTGAGATTCAGGCTTAATTCTTTGAAGTGTTTCATACCTCATAAGGGCTGAAGAAAGCTGCCAGAGGGATTTCTATAAAGTTTAAAGAATCCACGGCACTGAAGAAAAAATTTTTTTAGATTTAAATTTATTTATTATTTATTTATTTGAGCATCTGCCTTTGGCTCAGGGCATGATCCCAAGGTCCTGGGATCAAGTCCCGCATCAGGCTTCCCACAGGGAGCCTGCTTCTTACTCTGCCTATGTCTCTGCCTCTCTCTCTCTGTATCTCTCATGAACAAATAAATAAAATCTTTTACAAAATTAAAAATAAATAAAATCTTTTTAAAAATCTTTAGAAAAGGCCATCAAACTAATTAAGTGAACTCTGTATATTTCTTTTTTAAAGCTGTTGTATTATTTCCTCACTCCCATCTCCCTTCCATAGTCATACTTCTTTCCTATTACTTCTATAAGGACTTAGGGCAGTTTTTTTTTACCTCTGATACTTTACTACATTTTGTTGCTTATACTATTTCTTTACTGAAACATCTCCCAAATAAACTCTTCACTTTCATATTTATGGATCATCATTTAATTTGGCAAAAGAATGATTGATTTTTATGACATTGATTTTTCATTGACTTTTGCCAGTTTTTGGCCAAAAGGAAACATGTAGAGCTATGCTCACTACTTATGTATCAGCCAGCTACATATACCACCTTCTAGTTACATTGAGAACCTACATGGAACTGGTATACATGGAACTGACCAGGTATATATGGAAACCTTGAGATACATGTGGAAGCTTTCAGGTTTTCTAAAACCTACTGTATAATCAGGAATGACCTAGGGATGCCTGGGTGGCTCAGTGGTTGAGTGTCTGCTCAGGGCATGATCCTGGAGTTCTGGGATCGAGTCCCACATCAGGTTCCCTGCATGGAGACTGCTTCTCTCTCTGCCTGTGTTTCTGTCTCTCTTGCGTTGTGTGTCTCTCATGAATAAATAAATAAATAAAATCTTTTTAAAAAATCAGAAAAAAAATTAAAATAAATTTTAAAAAATCAGGGATGACCTAGAATTTATGAGAATCCATGAAAAGCCTTAAGACATGCTCTTTATCCAGAAAGAATCACATGGGTGACATTTAATTTCTATTTATTAAATAAGAACTATTCAATATTTAAATATGTGAATAAATAAGGTAGAGAAAGGAGAGTGTATTAGGATTCTCTAGAGAAAACCAATAGGAGGGATATAGATATACATAGGCAGATACAGATATATATATATATATATATATATATATATCCATATATATGTAGAAAGAGAGAGAGAATATATGTACATATAGAGAATTGGCTCACACAGTTACAGAGGCTGGGAAGTCCCAAGATTTGCAGTCCACAAGCTCGAGACCCAGGAAAGCTTATTCTGGCCTGGTGCCTGGGTCTAGCTGGTCAGAAAGAGAATCCTGGTGAGAAACTGGCAAAAGGGCAGAGTAGGTCAATATTAAGTCACATGGTGGCCAGCTACAGAGGGGGAGATAATGTGTGCAAACTATAACAAAATAAGAATAGTCTGATGGGGAAGAGCCACGTTGTGAGGAGTCTTGGAATACACGTAGGAGAGTTTATTATTTACATGAAATGTTTATGAATTGAACATTGACATGATAACAGTACGACTTGGGAAATTTAATCTGATAGAGGCTTGGGCACACACTCTTTTCCTTAATCCAGAATGACAACTACTTGTTAAGGATGGCCTTGCTTTTTCATGGGGATGCATGTCCAAGCAATTTTCATAGAGTCTGATAAAGCACGACTGTGCGGGATATACACCATTTTGGGAAGTTCATACAAAGGACATCCAAACCTACAAGACTTCCCAGAGAAAGTGGGCCACCAAGAGTGATGGAAATTATCCAGAATGTTTTGTGGGGCTTGGGTATGTGTGGATTATGTTCCCAGCGGAGAAAGCAGGGTGAGTTGGGGGCCCAGAGGTGGACGGAGTGAGGTCTGTATGAGGGACCAAAGGACATTCCGTGTAGCACAAGCTCAGAGGACATGAAGAGGCTCGAAGAACAGAAGGTCTGGCACCTGATCCTGTGACCTTTGGTGAGCCACATCGGGGAGTTAGGATTTAAGGGTTTGGGCTCAAGAAGTGAGTTCACTAAATTTATGTTCCAAAAAGAGAACTTTGCCTTTAGTGCAGAAACTAGATTGGAGGTGAGCAGGAATGGTGAGGGGGGTGGATTTGAACCGCTGGAGACCAGATACCACAGTTCCCTGGGTGTCTGCTGGGGTGCTGCAGGCTTCAGGGAACGTGGAGGAAGGGCCACCTCTTGGATACATAGTGCTCGAAGAATCTACCCAGCCAAGGGAAGCTCTGCACAGTTGTAGGAGGAGAAAGAAGTTTGGGTGTAGGGAATGTCCAAATCGGTCAGAGGGAAAGAATGAAGTAGAATGGGTAATAGAAATAATTTGTTTGAGATGAAAGTAGGATTCTCTTTGGAGGCTAGCAAGTTGAAAGGAGTTGTGGAGGGTGTTTGTGGGTTAGTCAGCATGGTGCTTTTTGCAGAATTAGCACTGCAGAAATGCTTGGTGTGAGGACCTGAGCAGGTCCCAGCAGAGAGCAGGATACCATGTGCTCACCAGCAGTGGACATTGGTAGAGGGTCATGTGTCTGCATTGCATTTTCTGTCATATTTTCATGTGGCAAGAGTTTTGGGGCAGGTGCCTACCTCGGTATGTAAAACACAGGATTGTGATGAAGTTTATCCTTTGCAGCAGTGTTCTGGGCATGACCTTGCACACTGCTTTTCCATAACCATCTTCCCCGAGGAGGATTTCAGCACCTATTCAACCTAGCAATTTAAATATTTATATATTTATGTATATATGTATCTATATATCTATGTCCTGCCTCTCCCCATGCAGTGCACTGGGGCCAGCCTGTGGGGGACTTGGTGTGAACTACAGAGAGCTCCTTCTCCACCTCTGCAGGTGCGACCCCTCTGGCCTTGGCTCCTTAAGCAGGTTCAGGAAGGCCAGACCAAGCCACAGTTTCTGAGCAAAAATTTCTCTCTCTCCCCATTTCACTCATTTAAATATTGATAGTTCTCTGTAAGTGCCTCTGTAAACCGGAAAGGAAAAGTGCCCTTTCCCCTGGGCACCAGGCTCGGGGACTGGTTGCAGACTGGGATTCGAGTCCCCCGACAACTTCCCTCGGTCTCTGTGCAAGATATGGTCACTCCATCCTTTTTTTTTTTTTTTTTTTTTGGCCACTCCAACCTTGGGCTTCCACCCCCTTCTCTTCAAATTAGACATCAACAATCAAGTTAGTGGGCTGTAAGCATTCACTATTTGAAAGATGGTGAGAGTTTAGTTGTTTCACCAGATGTTTTGAAGAAGTATTTTGGCTGATTAGAAAAATATGGACAAACTATTCTGGGAATGTCACAAGACCCAAAGTCTTTCTGAATGCATAAATTATTAAATGGATTCTGTTTTGTTCTGTTTTTCCTGAAGACCACTGGCAGGGTCTCCTTTTTCCAAACAAAATAGTTTGCGGTTAATATATTAATATTTTCATTGGTGGAGATTTATGTATCCGAACCTGTGGTTAATAAAAACCTTATTCATATCCCGTTGGGGAGGGGGATTTAAAATCCGTTAATACTTTCCAGATAGTTGAAAAACAATAGAGAAAAGAATTTCCTTTTCAGGAGCAAGGTGGGGGTGGGTGGACAAGAAGGGGCAGTGTACCGCCTTCACCAGTGAACCAGTAAACAGCGCTGTCTGTGTTGATGCCAGCTGTTTGCTTTTGCCTTATCTGGTTTCTGTTTACATATTAAACATCCCCAAGTAGAAGGCAGCTCTGCCTACAATAGAGAAGACATTGTTCTTTTGTATTTATAAGGGGCAGATAAACCCCTGAGCGAATCATCATGTTTACAGTCTGTGAGCTCTGACTTGGTGAATGGGCCATGCAAGAGGTTTTAAGTAGTAGTATCTTTTATTTGTGTTCAAATCTTCATTCCCAGTGTGTCCTGGGCATGGGCAGGGGCTTGGGCAGTGAGCTGGTTTGTGTCTGGTGAATGGTGATGCCCAGCAAGCACAGGCAGGGAAGCTGTGGGTTTTTTTGTTTGTTCATTAATTAATTTTATGTTGAGATATAATTGACATAGAACATTGTGTTAAATTTAAGGTATATAACGTGTTGGCTTGATATATATATATATGTGTATACACACACACACACACACATACACACACCTCTATCCTGTCGCATAATTATTATTTCTTTTTTATGGTGAGAACAATTAAAATCTAGTATCTTAGCAATTGTGAAGTTTTTAAGTTATAGAGACTATAATCCCTGTGCTGTGCCTTGCATCTCCCAGAATGTATTCATTTACTAGTTGCACTTTTGCTATTTTAATGTCCCTGACACCCAGAAGGAGGACACAGGACCTTGAAATTCCACTGTGGAGTTTTTCCGCAAACAAGTCATTGTTTGTATTTGCTATTCAGATCCTATCACCACTACCTTGAATTCCTGGTCCTCATATCAGAGTGATGCCATTGACAGTTTTTTATATAAATCTAAAGACAAAACTGCCATATGCCTGAACTCTTGCACTCCTTGGCATTTATCCTAGAAAAACAAAGACTTAACATTTGTCCAAAAACCTGCATGTGAATGCTTGTAGTAGCTTTACTCTTAATAGTCCCAAACTAGAACCAACCTAGAAGTTCCTCAGATGACTAAACGGTTTGACAAACTTGTACATACGTTTATGCTATGGCATTCTACTCAGAGATAAAATGAAGCAAATCAGCGATACACACAACACACTGGATAAATTTCTGGAGAATTATGCTCTTATTTTTTGAAATTCATATTTTTAAAGATTTTTAAAATTCATTTATCCATGATAAACAGAGAGAGGCAGAGACATAGACAGAGGGAGAAGCAGGCCCCCCGCGGGAGCCCCAGGGCCCTGGGATTATGACCTGAGCCAAAGGCAGACACTCAACCACTGAGCCACCCAGGTGCCCCAAAACTCATAATTTTATAGAGATTTTTTTTCTAGTTATACATAATTGTCATTGACTCTTGGAAAATAGGGGAATATGGGACAAAAAAGAAAAAGAAGAAATAGACCTTCAGTCTGCCATCTATCCCTCCGTCTTTCTACTTTGTTTTCCTGAGACTTTTTAAACTCACTCATGGAGAGAGAAAAAAAAAAAATAGAACAGCTTCATGATTTAAAGTTATCCAAGGGAAAGTAAAATCACACATCAAGCATGGAAGTTACAGAGCATGTGACGATGCCGGGGTCTGGACGCTGAGCTTTGTGAAGACTGAAGACTGGTGGTTGGTTGATTCTCTATCCTGAGTCTGTGTCTTTGCCCCTGCTTTTAAATACCAGTTTAATGGGAAAATGTTTAAGTAACACATTTCACATCTATTATTTTGCTCTGATTTTGCTGTGATTCATCAATTTGGGAACCTAGAAGTTACTTTTCCTAGACTTTGCCTCAAGAAGGATTGACCGTGCTTAATTAATTGCTAACATTTGGGGAGAAGAAGTGAACAGGAACACTGGTAGAGACAAGGTCTGCTGAGAAGCAATTTTTAATAAGTCTCCTTGAGGTTACCAATTCAGCCAACACTTCCAGTCAAGAATGTTTACTCTTTAAAAATATAACTATATAGTTGATAGCAGTGTTATCGAAATTTCTAGAGAATTGGACTCCCTAATTTCTACAATGTGTTTGTCTTTTCTTTGTTAATGAAACCTAAGAGCATTTAGTCAAGACTGACTTTTCTTAGCAGAAGAATACCACACTCTTCACTGAGTCTTCCGAGAAACATGGGGTCTTAGATCTGTTCCTTGGTAGAATATTTCCACTATTTTTAGCAATCAGGGTGGATGTAACTTGCCTGTCATAGAACTTAGTTTTCTGCTTTTTTGATATAATTTACCTATTAAATCAGCTTGTCCTTACCTGTTTCACAGACAATGGAGTTATATAACAAATAATCCACCTTTAAATACATGATAAAGATAAAGGTAGACTCACTTTCCTCATTGAATATCTCATTTCACATTTTTCCTCCACCACTGAACAGAGAAACCATCATACAATTTTATTCAGTTGAGATTTGTGATGAAATAAATCTCTGACTTTGCATCATTTAATTTACTTCAGTGCAAATTATTTGCTTATTGATAGAACTGTAAATAGAATTACCCGAAGTCCTATTGAGAGCTAAATGTGTTGTTATGACTACAGAGTTTTCATACGTACTAATGACGTTTCATAAGTGAAGGTTAAATATTGCTTAGGCACATGCACATGTGTGTCAAGTGTATGTGAGCATCTGTATGTCATGCCTGGAGTATAAGCATAAAAGAGTTGAATCATACACTTTGAAATTTCTTGGTGTGAAGTGACACAATATTTCACTACAATGTTGTAGCTCAGCGCCTGAATATCACCATCCAGCAGCAATAAAGGTCATCTAATACAACCTAATTTCTGACCCTTGAATCTCTTTTTCAGCAAATCTGTTTAAATGGCTATGTAGCCTCAACTTATCTACTAATGACAGGGAGCTTACTATCTTAAAAGCAGTGCATAGCTATCTAGAAAGTTTGTTTATTAGAAAATATTTTCTTATGCTGCCTTGAAACCTACCCCCTTCTGGGTTTTTATAGCATATTTGGACATATGTAAAAACGCTATTATATAGCAAATTCTCAATAAAAAGTAATATTGATGATGATGATGATGGGATGATGATAATGACAGTATCTACAGATTTACCATTAATGTAGCCTAAATTTACGTATTGCCTCTGGTCAGATTAATGTTTGCAACAGTTAAATGCTTAGATTTTACTCACTTATGCTAAGCCTGTCTTAGTAGTGTGGTGTGAATTTTGGGTTAAGATGTAGGTTTGTGTCTCTTTGACGTAGACTGTGGAATTCTTTACCTTGCCTCACCACCCAAGGCAGTGGCTTTCCCTTTAATCTTCACCACCACTGAATTCCATTATAATGTCAAAGATGCTTCAACCCTGTGTCTGGGAGTTCCCTGGAGGCCCCCACCACAGTGGCAGAGACCCCTGCACAGAGACAGCATTCACTCTGCAGCATTTCCCGGATGCTTCGCTGAGCTGGGAACTACTGTGCTTCTAGCCCACCATGCAAGCCTAGGACTGATCTTCCTCCTGGAAGCTTGTAACTGAGCTAGGGGAGCCCCGGACGCACTGGACTGAGTGTGCACTGGTTGCCACTCATAGCTGGGAAGCATTCCAGAAGCTTCGGCTCCCTTATGCCTTAAATGGGTGCAATGATAGGTCCCCTCTTCAAGGTCAATGTGAAAATTAACTGAAGTAGTCCTTCTAAAACATCCAGTCAAGAATGATTATCTCCTACTGCCTTTCTCTTTGAGTAGAATTAGCCAAACAGTGTTCCCCAATATACAGTTTTTAACATTATATAACCAACGTGTTCCTCTTCTGCTCCAAGGTAGAAGCTCCGTCTGGAGCATTCCCTCAATTTGTCAAGCTTGTCGGAACAAAATAGCAAAGATTCTTGGTTCAACAAGTGACCATATCTGATGCTTCTGACACTGGACTCTGAGATATCTCAGAGTCATCTATATGTTGCCAAACATTACTGTTCCAAGTTAAGTAGGAGTTAGAAGGAGATGAGTAAAAAAAGATTATTTGAGTAGTAAGTGTATTATTTTGAGTCATAAAAGAGATGATATAAAACACATTGAGTTCTAAGATTTCAGTACTGGGAATTGCAGGACCATTAATTATTAGGTGACAAGTTGGAAACGGATTCATCTAGGGTGGTTTTCAACCACTGTGTTGAGATTATGAGAAACCAGAGGAGTATCACTTCCACAGGGGAGTCTATAACCCATAACCTGCAATCATTGTTAGCTATTTCCAAGTGTTAGAAACATCTGGAAATGCGGTCATGCTGCAGATATGGTCGTTAACCTTGCATTCTATTTAATTTATCATGAAAACATAGTCAAGAAGTGAGAACCAAAATCTATTCCTTTCTTCTATTTATTTTAGCTGGAGAAGAACAGAAAAACATATTTTAGAGTTTAAAATATTCTGTGTTGTTAATAGCATTTGTTACAATTTCTCAAAATGTTCCTTTATTTGAATTAGTTATTTATTTGATGAAATGCTTTATTAATGTTAGAACACTCTGGCTAAAATCTACCCAGATGAGCAAGATGTACTATTTCCAGGAAAACAATGCACTCATATTCTACATGTGCATTGCAGTCTGAGTGCAGAAACCATACCACACACAATATCTTATTGGATTCTCGTAAAATCATCATGAACTGGAAATGGAGAATATTTAAGTCAATTTTTAATCTATTTGTACTCCATTTTACAAATGAGAAAATAAAGGTTTAAGATGTTGTCAGAAAAGGTCAAATCAGACTTGATTCTAAGTCTTCAGATGTTTGGTTATAATATTTTCTGGGCATATTTTTCAAGTATTTCTCTGTCCTTGTGTGCCATTTCATTAACAAATGGCATCAAAGGGAAAGTGAATTATTTTAATCTCCAAAAAAATAAACTTTTAATTTTTTTTTCTGATACTAACCTTTCCATTTTAAGATGCAATTTTGCAGGTAGCAAAGAACTATACTTCTAGTGATCATTCTAGACATTACTGAATAGTGGGAGAAATTTTAAATTTATATAGAGGACATTGAGTTCTATTTTGTGGGGTACAGGATGTCATTTTCATGCCAACAAGTTTTCTGGCCACAGAGCAAAATACAACCAATCTTCAAGCATCATTCCTCCGTCCGGCAAACTGCCTTCTAAAATCCTCGATTTTGATTGGGTTTCTCTTGGCCCATTTCATATGTAACAGCCCAGTCTGCAACCATCAAGATTAATTTCACATGGCTTTCTCCATCCAGAATTTAACAGTAGTGTAAATGCCAGTTCTTGCTGCTCCATCCAGCAGGCCATAGCTGCTGGAAATTCTCTACCACAAGGACACATAGATGGGGGATGGGGAAACTTAAATATTGGAAATGACCATAGATAGTGCTTCTCTATTGATGACTTCTTAAGAATTTTAAAAGAAACCATGGCATTTTGCCTATCTGACTCTCTGATGTTAACAAGAGCCACTTGTTCTTTGCAAGAGGTTCAGTGGCCTCTCTTGATGGAATACTTAACGCTATGCAACGATCAACAAATGCTTGGGGGAAAAAAAGATGGCATCGAGGATATGAGAATCAGAAGAATTGAGAATGGTTGTGATTTCCTATCTTTAAGACTTTTTAGTCACTAAAATTTTGTAAATTTTAGGCAAAATGCCTCTGACCATCATAGCCCAGTTCCTCGCTGAAATTGTTGCCCTAGACTTCTTCCTTTTGTTCTGCTGCCCCAACCCCCAACTCAGCCATCCTAGTCAGACAGTGGAAGGCATCTGGAGAAAGAGCGAGAGCCATGGGAGCTGGGCTTCAGCTCCACCCGGACCCTCCACAGGGAACACTAGTCTTCCGACACCCCCCCCAGCTTGGCAGTCCTCAGATATCTCAGATATCTCAGATTCTTACAGCCTCCGCAAGCCAACATTGCCTGGACATCTCATCCAGCTTCTGTCTCCCCTAGAAACACTGAAGCCAGAAGAGGGGCTGCTTTGAGAGGCTACAGCCTTGAGACCAGATCTGTCACCTTGCCTGGCAGATGGGAGAGGCTGGGTCCCTTCTGCAGTGCGAGGCACATGCTCCACTGTACCCAGTCCCAAACTCTCTCCCCTTGTACGGACACTGCTCTTTACTTGTGTGCTTCCAACTCAGCAAGTGACTATTTCTTTTTTTTTTTAATTTTTTTTTTATTATTTATTTATGATAGTCACAGAGAGAGAGTGAGAGGCAGAGACACAGGCAGAGGGAGAAGCAGGCTCCATGCACCGGGAGCCCGACGTGGGATTCTATCCCGGGTCTCCAGGATCGCGCCCTGGGCCAAAGGCAGGCGCCAAACCGCTGCGCCACCCAGGGATCCCGAGCAAGTGACTATTTCAAAGGCTCTGCCGGCCCCCACCCCGGAAGCTGGACTATCTCAGTTCTTCACTCCAGAGCTGGGGCAGATGCTAGAGAGGGCTCACAGCAACCCCCACCATGCACATCCCCAGTTGCCCACTGTGCTCTTCTGGCACCACCACCCATTTCCTTGTCGCTGGCCTTTCTTTATGTCACCATCAATCCATCTTAAATATGGTACCCTTTTGTTTTGTTGACTCGGGCTTATTGCAGTTTTCCTTTTCCCTTCCAGAACATTCAATTCTTTTGTCATCCCTAGAACATTAGCATCTTCTTTGGGGTGAGCTCACCCGGTCACATGGTTGAACTCATATGCATGTTGATGACTTCCAGATCTTCTTTTCTCATCTTTTCTGAATTTCAGGTCCTTAGAGCCAATTACTTTTTTTTGGAATCCTACTCGAACGTCAACCAGTAGTTCAAAGTCAACATGACTAATAGAAAATAGAAGACTTTCTCTCTCAAAAACATAACCTCCCCTTTTGAAAACGTTCTGGTTGAATGGGCCCACTCTCCACCCTGTTTCCCCGGACATCATCTTGAAAAGCATCATTAATACCTCTGTCTCTCTTTCCTCTCTCTCTGATCTGTCCCCTCATCCAGCCAGGTCTGCCCCCAGGACACGTCTGTCCTCTCCCCTTTCCCTCACCACTGCTGGTCTCACTGGATCACCCAGCACCCTTAGTTGCCCTGTCTGTTCCAGGTAATCGTCCACTTGGGGAGAATACTCTTTTTCAAACACCAATCTGATCATGCCCTTTGTTTCAAGACCTTTGGGACTGCCCATCATTTCTAAGATATAATGGAAACTCTTGCAAGAGAGACAAAACTCTAGCTACATCTCCAGCCTCATCAGAAGGCTCCAATTTTGCCAATATACCTGAGTTTCTGTGTACATCATGCACGGTAAAGGCTGTGTGCCTTTGTATGTGTGGCTAAGTATTCCAGGGGCACCCTTACATCCTGGATGTGCTTGGAAAATTCTTATTCAAGTGTCAGCCCTTGGAAGGAAAGCCTCTTTCTCTCCCACAGACTTTCTTATCATCCTCTCTGGGTTTGGTCGCCTTCCTGAATACCTACAAACTCCTCTTGTCCATCTCTATTTTTCTGCCTCCGTACTATACTATACTATACTATACATTGTATATTATATTCTCTCCTTCCTGAGCTCAACAGTATACTGCTTTTTTGTTGTTGAGCTTCCAAGGATGAGCTCTTTATCGTTATATCCTCAGCTGCTGGTATGGTATACTTGGGAAGTGATTGCTGTGTGATTGTTGCATAAAAGGAATAAATCAACAAATTAATCAGCCACCACATAATTACAGGATATTAACAAGAAGAAATTATAAATGACTCTAAATTAAAAATCTTTAATAAAAATGTTAATTACAAAGCCTACGCTAGGACCCACTAAATTTCTAAATGAAATTCATAAAACTCTTGTGACCTTCCTTAGCTAGGAAGGGTACAGCTCAGGTGAGAACCAAGTAAAACACTGTAAATAGGTTCTGGTACAACAAGAACTTTTTTTTTTCTTCCTGAAACATCATGTGCTATTATGTATCAAAGCCTTGTAAACACAGGGTACTCAATGTTCAGGTGACTTCTATTATTCTGGAGACCAAATATGGCGGAAGTGACTTTTAACCACTGGAGTTTGACCACAAGCCAAGCCATAAGACTGTGTGTTTTCTATCCTAACAGGTATTTGAACCAGACCCTACCAGAAGATATATCAACAGCAGAGCATTCTCTGAACAGGGAGAAATTCACTATTTTGAAACAAGCCCTGAATGTAGTTGGCTTCAGTAACTTGGTGAGTCATATCATAAATATTTCACTGAGAAAACCAACATTCTACTAATTTACAAAAGTTATTCATTCAAAAACATTGACTGAGTCCCTATTATATTCCGGATATTGTTGGGAGTACTCACAATTTAGCAGAGAATAAGCCTCAATCTATGCCTCCTAGAGTTCATATTCTCATGGGGGAGATAGACATCAGTGCTGTTCCCTGGGGTCATAGATCCTATGAAGACAAATAGAGAGTGACAAGAGGAAGGGCATCGACTTTCAAGAGGGTGGTCAAGGAGACCTTCTCCCACATGAACTCACAGAGCAAACAGATCAAAGGACTGTGCACGGACCAACTCCAGAGAAAACTGGCAAATCTGAAGGAACTAATTGCTGCTAAGAATCACTTTGAAAAGTGACCTTATGACTTACAACAGTGTGTTTCTGTGCCATAGAAAGTTTTTTTTGTTTATTCTTAAAATACCCACAAAGCATTATGAAGTGGGGAAATACAATTTAAAATGTTCAGATCAGTGCTCTATGATACAAATTTCTGTGATCATGGAAATGTTCTGGATCTGTGCTTCACGACACGGTAGGTCCATGTGTGGCTAGCAGGCACATGAAATGTGGCTAATGCGAATAAGGAAATGAATTTTTAGTTTTGCTTAGTTTTAATTAATTTAAATTTAAGCAGCCTCATGTGGTCAGTGATTACCGAATCAGACAGCATAGGTCTAGTGGACAAGAGATCTGAAATGAGCTAAGCCTGGAAACCCTTCACACTCCCGTCAAATTCTCTTTCCCTTACACATAAGCTGTTCCCTCCTCATTCAGTTTGATGCAATTTTCAATTATGGCCAATTCCTCATTAGCGGTTAGCACAAGATTGCACGGGTGACTTTGGAATGCCAATAGGTTAGCAACCCAGATTTAGCCATAGATTTATATATCTTCTTCTTCTTATAGTAAGTTGATGGTAGTAAGTTCATTTTGTTTTTACCCCTAACCCACATAGACAGGGCTCAAAGGGCAGGGACCTGTGGGAAGGGGTGGGGAGATGGGGATTCGCCCTAAATGAAACAGCTCTGGACACTTCACCCCCGTCCCATTCAGAACTTGGGAATCTAGGAACATACAATCATATGGTATCTGTGTTTTTCTTTTTCTCTCTCTCCAGTTATCCAATCTCTATATCTCTGTCTTTTAGTAACTCCTACCCATTTGCACTTTTCTGCCCTGGCATTCACTACTGTTGTACTTTTTTTAAAAAAAATTTTTTCCCTTCTTCTGTGCCTAAAATTTCTGCTTCCTTATAGGAAACTGGGATATAGAAGTGGGTATGGAACCATTCTACCAAAGTACTCGTTGCTTGGAAACAGGGTTTTAAAAATCCATGATTGATTCTCAGAAGGAAGGGCAACCAGAATATACTTTTTCACCTAAGGTACCCACTAGAGAATCTGACAACCTTTTTGGTAAAAGACATATGTGCATTTTAACAAAAGACACGAAGGACACCATTTCACTGTGATCCTTTAGGGTGATCAGAATGGTGACATTTTAGTGCACTTCGGAGGGATAGATCATGTCCGGTAGGACCAGAAGGGAGATATTTCTGGGCTGGCAAGAAAATTGAACAAGACTTGTTCATAAAGATGCCTTCACCTGCGTCCTCCATGAGCACCATGTCATGGGCAGGGAAATGCCACCCACTGTCTGCGGACACAGGACGTCAGCCCTGTCCTCTGCTCACAGTGCTTCCTAGTGTGGCTAGTTGTCATGCTCTGTCTCCACCGCTAAACTCCAAGACCCTTGAGGTCAGAACAAAGCCTTCCTGACCGTGTATCTCTAGAGTGCCTACTTCACGGGGAACCATGAAAATATACTGAGGAGTTACTGGATTTATTAAAAATATTAAAAAGGGGGAAAGCAGTTGTCAGGTAGTGTGAGGAGTAAAATGTTATTCAAGCCAGCATGATTGAATGAAGTTTGAAACCATAGCCTGTGATTTGCAAGTCACCGAAACCACTTTTAAGTAATGCCACAGTCCTAGGGTATTATACCTGAAAATTACTTACAGACCATCCTTGTCAGTATTCTCATCTTAAAGATGATAGAGTTATATTCTGTGGTGAAAACTAGAAGTTCTGGAAGAAATTCTTGGAGGTCTTAAGGGCTACATTATTCTACTTGTATACTTATAAAGCAAATGCAAGTTGTTCTTAGTAAATTTTCACAGATGACAGCTTTTAATTTTAAAACTGCATATTAGGAAAATGAGAATTTAAAAGATATGTCCCTTGCCCAACATGGAACTTAACCAGTGTACTATTGATATCATTATACTAAGTATTTGTTCCAGAGAGGTTTATTTTTCAGCCTACAGCTTTTCCTTGATTTTTCACTGTCACCACAAAATGACTGCCCATAAACCAAATTTAAGGTCTAATTTCTTTCTTTATGCAGAGCTCCAGATTCTCAGATCTTTTCTTTCAGCAGACACTCTTACTTCCTTCTCCCTTCTGCTCAAAGATAGCTCTTGCCAACATCCATTTCTTTCTCTTTTCCTTAAAATACCTTAAAAAACAATTAGCATTTTTTTAATTCAGGCATAGACGTTTGTATCATGCCTTTCTGAATTTCCCAGCAGAAGTGAAAAGTCCTATAATCTTAACATCAGTTTATCTCAGAGGGGACATAACGAGAAGATGGCCAACACAGAGTATGTCCTCTCAGGAAGCAGCCTCCACCTGTCGCCCTGTGTCAGCCCCATGAGCATGCACCATGGCCCACCAGTCCAACCATCAGGACACAGTGGTTCATGTTTCAGTATGAGATTTATCTAGAAACTGTCAATTTACATCAGAACATCACTTCCTTACCCTCTTTTAAGGAGCAGAGACACTGACTTAAGGGAAATGTACATTGAAGCGATTGTGGTTTCAAGCTGGAGATGGGTGGTTTCTCTTACCAGACACTTGGGATCTGAAAAATTCCAACCCCACCAACAGGGTCCTCATCAGTTTTGTTTTGTTTTGTTTTGTTTTAAGCTATTAGGTTTTTAAAGAATTTGTCTTTTAATCTTTCTCCTAAGCCATTCTATTTTCTGTCTTTGTAAAACGTGTAGGAGGTAGAGAATCTGTTTGTGATCCTGGCAGCAATATTACACATTGGAGACATTCGATTCACTGCTCTGACCGAGGCCAACTCCGCATTTGTCTCTGACCTCCAGCTTCTAGAACAAGGTCAGTGGAACAGAGCTCACCCTCGTGGGTGCGTAGCTTTGCAAACGTGCCAGTAGAGGGAGACACAGTACGGAAAACTCTGGCAGAAGACCCCCCCCCCCCCTTTTCTGCAGGAGTAGAATGCAGAGTGGGAAAATATATACATTAATAATAATTAAAAAATAATAAAAAAGCGGTATCCACTTCTTATAAATGGTTTGGGGAATGAAGAACAACATGTACATAATGTTCTCCTGCTTCCCACATTTACAGAGTTGATTCTTAGGCACATACTTGGGTTTATTTATGTTGTTCTCAATATTCTCTCCCCCCCACCCACCCACCTTTGCTGCCCAGTGCATTTTGGGAGCATGTTATTAGCTGAACATTTTTTTTAAAGCTACTTGTTTTTTTTTAATTTTTTAAAATTTTTTATTTATTTATAATAGTCACAGAGAGAGAGAGAGAGGCAGAGACACAGGAAGAGGGAGAAGCAAGCCCCATGCACCGGGAGCCCGACGTGGGATTCGATCCCGGGTCTCCAGGATCGCGCCCTGGGCCAAAGGCAGGCGCCAAACCGCTGCGCCACTCAGGGATCCCCCTTAGCTGAACATTTTAAACAATACATTACTTCCTTCAAAGGTCTCGCCAAAAACCTCTCTCTCCCCTTTGAAGTTGCTTTGTTAGTCTCTCCCAGATTTTTTTCAAGATACCTTCAAACCACAGATTGTCAGTGAGCATCATGTCTTCATCTTGTATCAAAGTAATTTAACCACGGACTGGGAGAAACATTCAGGGCCACCTGTGAGGGCAAGGAGGGAAGAGACCTGTAATGATTTTCTACAGGAGCCCGACCAGCTCATTAGCATTATGATTACTAGAAGATATTTCTCTAGTGTACTTTGATACTTCAAGCACTTGTTCAGTGTTTTGTAATCCACACAGTTCCTAATGGGGCTATATAATAAACTCATAAATAGTAACTGTAAAGTATCAGGTTCGCCCTCAAAAAACATATACTAACTTTATGCTTCCAATGCTGCTTTAATTTTAGTGGCTGGATTGTTACAAGTATCAACTGAGGAGCTGGTATCTGCTTTAACATCCGATATCCAGTATTTTAAAGGTAAGTTCTGCTAGACTCTGATGTTTACCTTTGTGCAATCTGTGGTCTTCTCCCAGATACAGAAAGTCAATACAACCTTCCTCTCCCCACCTCGTGTACCTCTTTCCATGCACTGAATGCCGAAAGAGAAATGCATGATGAACCCATTTGGTCACCTGACATGGCTCTGTGTTGTGAACCTTGTTAAGCTCTCGAGAGACCATTTCGGTGAATTAGTCACCTTTTCTAGCTAATCGGTCCTTTTAGACAAATTGAGTCATCAATCCAACAGGACATATTCAGGTAAATGATTGGAACTGTTTGTGTATGCCATGTCGCCACCCTAGTCAGTGAAGACTTCTTCCTTCCTCTGTATTGTAAGTTGTAAGAAAAGCTGCGGTGTATTGGGCACTTGTAAACTGACAGGAGAGGTGCCAAGTGCTATAAATGCTGGTATTTTAACATTTCCACACGTTGCTCTGAAGGAGGCATAACTTTTTCTTTAGAACAGATGAGAAAACTAAGGTTCAAAGAGAGTCAATAACTCTGCACATCAGATCACTAGTAAAGGCATGTTTGGAATTCGAATCTAATGCTGCCGGAGTGCTGCAATGACTCTCATTACGCCACACACATCTCTCTCTATTCAGTGGTTTCCCACGTGCACTTCAGGTGTTCCCAGGAGATATTGCCTTACCAGCCTTCCTTTTACTGAGAGTTTGAGGACTCACCCTCCCCCTGATCTTTCTTTCCCGAAATCACCCGTGTCCTTACCTGGTGCTCCTCTTGAACATACTTGCAGATATTTAGTATGTGACTTACCACTCCTGCCTCATAGCTCCATAGGGTTCCTATCCAGCTCTGGAACTTAATGCATCTTCCCATTATCCAGGCGGTTGTGCAAAAGTCATTTTGGTGCCTCTTCCTCCTACACCTCGACTGATGCCTATCAGCTCTACTTCACACATCTCCCTTGGTCTCACTACCTTTCCTTCATTTCTGACACCACTACCTTAATATGTCATTCCTTTCCTAGATCACGGAACAATATCCTCTTTAATTTTTTATCTGGCCTTCTCATACTGTCTACCTTCCCCAATGGCTCAGGAATGGTCTTTCTGAATCATATTCTGCAAATATGATTTTCATCCATGGACAAGAGCCTTTCAGAGATGCTCTCAGATCATCCATTTGGGATAGCCCAGCATGCCCTTTATAATTCAGGTTTACCTCACATTGATGCTTTATTCTGACCCATCTTCCCACCAGCCCTGGCATCTAATTATATCATTTCTTGAACTTCTCCAAAATCATCATGTCTCATGATGTTTTGAGAAAATTTGAACTCACCATTAATACCTAGAATTTACTGTTTGTAAGTTTTTCTCCTTACACCATCCTCGCATCCTTACTAAGCTACCATGTTGCTGACCCATCAACACCCTCAATCATGTTTAGTCTAGAGACCATAATTCCATAATGTCATAAATACCACACCTGCTTTCACAGCCACCTTATTTGTTGATCTCGATGGCCTTTAACTGACAGGTCTCTGAATCTTCCTCACCTGCTGTGTTTTTTTTTTCTTTTATCTCTGCCTATCTGGTTCTCCTGCATCTCTACCTCCATTGACCAACAGCTCTTTCAGCCATTATTTCACACAGTAATCATCTTATTACTTAACCCCCTGCTCAGCCACGTAGCACCGGTTAGCCAGGCTAGCCACAGCCACACAGTATGAGTGCTAGATGCTTCTCTGCTCTCTAGCATCAAAGCTATCACAGGCTCAGCTCCAAATCATCCTCACCTGTTCCCCGCCCCCCTTGGTTTCTTCTGAAAACCTTATCACTCAAGATTTCAATTACCGTCTCTTAGAGAATGACTTGAACAGTTCTATCTGAAGGCTCTAACTTCTTCCCAAACTCCACACACACATTTTGGTTAGCTGGACTGTGTCTCCGAAAATATTTAAAATATGACAAATTTTCCAGATGGCCAGGTTTCCAAAGGCCTTGAGGATGATTCATATTCAAACCAGAGAGCTGTTTTCAGAAACCCTGTTAAGGGGGGCCCACCAACAGTTGGTTCCCTAATAGAAAGGAAATTACAGAGCCTGCATCGAGATCCAAAGCTATGCTCAGGGTCAGTAGCAAATAATACTGCAGTGTACATGGGCCTCACTTTGGGAAACATTTTCAGTGGCAGACACCTCATTTGTTTAGAGCTGTCACATGTTTTTAACATCTTTTGGCATATGAGATTGTGTAAGGAATAAAATAGGTGTGCATGGCCTTGTTTGCCTTAAATGAGTGAAGCCTCGTTCTACCTCTTAGCCTTTCTGCCCTTCCAGGAGATACCATCATACGGCGACACACTGTGGAGATGGCGGAATTTTACCGGGATCTCTTGGCCAAGTCCATGTTCAGTCGTTTGTTTAGCTTTTTGGTGAATACCATGAATAGTTGCCTCCACAGTCAAGATGAGCACAGCAGGTAGGATTGGCAGATACGGGTCTGCTCTGTTATTCTTGTTGTAGCCGACTTAAAAGCACCTCTTACAGGTGCTCTATAATCCAACGCGACACTATAATGAAAACATTTCATTTTAACAAGTGATTTTACCTAAAGGGTTTCATTGACTCTTTCTTAGAGATTTAAACCCCGTCCTCCCACCCACACACATTGGCGAATTAATCAAATCATATCTCATGCATGGGGATGCACATGCATTCTCTCTGGTACCAAGAAATTTTAAGAATTAATAGATCTGGGAAGAAGACTAAGAATATCTAAAGCACTTACCTTTTTTGAGGAGCCCATTTCTCACTTAGAACCAATCGAATGTTATGTTTCCGATTAGTAAGTCTTCCTATTTTGTTCACTTATTTGCAGATTATTTGACAGGAGGTCTCTATGGTAATCATTTTGAGTCATAGCCTTAACCACCTTTAAAGCAGGAGCTTTTCAGGACTATTTGATAATCTAAAAATCATAGACCTACAATGTCATCTCGTTAATGGAAAACTTTGTTAATATTCTTGTCAGTAACAATGACTTTGAGCAGGCCGTTGAGAGCAGAATTGCATCCAGAAGTCTTCACACGTATGCATATCTTTGAATGAAGCCTTTTGAGAATTTGTTGTTCACATAGAGTTCTTCACCAAATTCCTAAAAGTTGCTGCCTTTAGAGGTTTCAAGGAAAACACAAGAAGTAGCATGTATTAATGGGACAGTTTTTAAAGAAAAGTAGACATCTCAGAAGACTTTAAGGACAAAGGGATATGGAAGTCCTCATTAACATGTGTATATATAAATCCCACAGCTTGCGGATCAGCATATTGCAATACAGTCTGGGATTTGCGATACTCGGTATAGTATTATCAGTATTTTAGCAGTTGTACCTTAGAGTTTGGTGTGGTGAGGATTCTTGGATTTATAATTATTTATTGTCAGTTAATTTATAATTTTCCTTTAAATATGAAGATGATTCACAGAATGATACTAATATGCTGTCTTGCAAATTAATCTGGTGTAAAATTATTGGCTGTTCTACTGAAATTGACATTGAAAAAAATTAATATCATAAATCCAGCTACACATGGCAACTTTTAGAAAATTTCTATTTGACATTCAGTTTTTTTAAAAGATTTATTTATTTATTCTAGAGACAGTGAGAAAGAGAGCATGCAAGAGGGGTAGAGGACTGAGTGAGAGAGCAAATCGTAAGAAGACTCCATGCTAAGCATGGAGGAGCCCAATGCAGGGCTTGATCTCACAACCCTGAGATCATGACCGGAGCCAAAATCAAGAGTCAGATCAAGTGACTCAACTGGCTGAGTCACCCAGGTGCCTCTGCATTTGGTATTTAAATCTTACAGAACCATAAATTTATGTAATTGGGAAAATTTAGACATAGTCTCAATATTTGACTACACACACAGGAAAATAGACAAACATAAACCTTGGAAAGCATATTATTTCTCTTTCAGTGGGAATATTGCCACTGTGTCAATATGCAAATTTATGGTGTTAGTGCTGTCTTTTAAAATTCTTGACTAAGCAAATGAATGAGGACAGGGATTAGTAGGAAATTAGTAATGATTTAATGTTTTAGAAGTTTAACTTAAGAAGACACACTATTCTCAGATGAGTCATAATTCCCATGTTTTTCTCTCATTTCTCCCCGGGGTCACCCAAACCTAAATTTAAATCTCAAAATACTCCAAAGAAAGGTTATGTTTGCAGTATTTCTAACTCATTGAAATTCATGGAAAGCTGAAGGATTTGTAGATTTACAGACCTAGTTCCTAAGTCTCAGAGAGGTCTCAAAATTTGGATGAACTTAGGCTTTGACTGTTTATGAATCTCTCAATTTTTTGAAATGTGTAATCATGTCAAAAACATTATATAAAAAATGTGTATCCCCATGGTTCAAGTTGGCGAGGACTCTTGATGTTGATGGGGAGTATTTTTCACACTACATTTTTTTGGTAAATTTTGCAAGAAAAGAACAACTATAAATAAGATGTACTGTAACAAGTTATTAAAAGAAAACAAGTGAAATTGAATCCGATGAAATGTTCTTGGAATGCTGGACTCATTTCCTGGATTACAGCAAAATAGGTACAATATTAATAGTATTATACACTTCAAAAGATTTTACTCTCTCTACCTAGATTCTTTTTTTTCTTTTTAAGATTTTATTTATTTATTTATGAGAGACACACACACAGAGAGGCAGAGACACAGGCAGAGGGAGAAGCAGGCTCCCTGTGGGGAGCCTGATGCGGGATTCCATAAATGACCCCTGGATCATGACCTAAGTCAAAGGCAGATGCTCAATCACTGACCCACCCAAGGGCCCCTCTCTACCTAGATTCTAAATACGGTTGCTTCTAAGTTAAAATCCTGAGGTATAAGGTGGGAGATGCTGATGATTAGTTAATTATGATGAACCAAAGCATTGGCCGTATTTACTTGGCCAGAATCAAGCCAGTAAGATTGCAGTGTGGATATCTGTCAGTCTGTGGCATGTCATGGTCTTGATGTCTGTGCTGGCCGCTGGCACTGGCCACAACAGGCTGGGGATTGACCAGGCTGGAATAGCTCTCATTCAGGCAGGCACACTTTGTGGTCAGGGCACCCCAGAAACTGAAACACACTAAACTTTATTTATTAGGCTCAGTTGACAATAATTTGGTCTAAGTAGGCAAAAAGGAATAATGATAAAAGAGCAATAAAACCAATATATATAGTGTGTTGTATTATACACATTATTATATATAATGTATGTTTAATGTATATTATTATATCACATATCATATACATTATATATGCTCTATACAATATAATAATATACTATTATATATTACATATTATATAATATACTGCATATAGTGTACTATGTATTATATATTTATAATAATATACTACATTTATTTGTTTAAAACTTTAGTTTTAAATGCATGCATATAAACTGCCCTCAGAAGAAATCCCATTAGACAGCCAAGAACAGCACAGTTACTGTGTGAGCAGTGGCAGCTCAAGGAAATTGTGAAGTGTGGATGTCCTGCTTCTTCATTACCCCTCCCGGTGCAGCTCCCTTCAAGAATTCCTACATGAATCAGAATTGTGGCATTTTAACCATTTTCTGAGGTGTTTCTTTCTCCAAGCTATAACTTTGACCTCTAAAGTAAAGGGTACGTAGGGTTAATACAGCCTTACATGAAGCCAGCATGCTCCTGCTCCGTGGTCTTGGCCCTGTGGCTGCTCCCCCTTGTGTCTGCCCAGCCCCCACTGGGCTTGCTGTTGCCTCCCATCCTGTGTCCAAGGGCACGCAGTGCTTTTGTGGTCTTTGGGGGGCATTAAACTACTGGTGCTCACCTTCCTGTCTGATTCTTTTTTTTTTTTTTTAAGACTTTGCTTATTTATTCATAAGAGACACAAAGAGAGGCAGAATAGTCAGAGGGAGAAACAGACTCCCTGCAGGGATCCCAATGCGGGACTTAATCCAATGACTCCAGGATCAGGACCTGAGCCAAAGGCAGATGCTCAACCACTGAGCCACCCAGGCATCCTCCCCCCACCCTTTTTTTTTAAAGCTTCCTGTCTGATTCTTAATCAATTGATAAATTAGACAATGGAGTCACGTATTAGGAGCCAAGACACAGATTCTGTGGATTCTGTGAGGGAGGCAGAAGAACCCAGAGCTGCTGCCTGAGTGCAAGCAAGCTGTTTCTGACCTCTGCTGTCAGGCAGGCTGGCTTGCCAGTGGGCCCGTCAGCTCCAAGCCTCCCACCAGGGCCTCCTCCTGCATGCTCCAGTGAAGGAAGGCCCTCCATGAAGAGGCCAGGAGAGTTAATACAGCCAGTGGAGTTTCTCTCCATGAAAGAAAATCCCAGGACCAGGGACAGCATCTCCACTTAAGGAGATGTGAGTGTTAAGAGTTGATTGGCTCGAAAGACCAAAGGCCCATCTGATGCAAGAAAGTGTGTAGGCTCTGAGACTCCTGTGTTAAGTGGTTTGGGTCTTTTTTTCTTTTTTTTCAAAAGGATAAATTGAACCCATCTGCCTTATGTGTGACAGTCCTCCCCTCCCAGTAGCCAAGATGTGGCCACTAGATAGGTAGGAGGCCCTTGTAACTTACATGTAACTTGCTACTTGTTCACATTTGGTAGATACTATTCAACAATGAAAACATAATTTTAAATGGTAGGGAATAATTTCTTTAAAAAACCCTGATAAGAAGGTAGTTACATTTTATCTGACTTTTCTAGTAGTATTTGGTTTCAGCACCCAATGACCCGTGTAGGCATAAACAAAGTCCATGTTTAAACAACATGGAGGCCTATATGTAGAGTCTTATAACCTCATATGGAGAAAATTGGCAACCACTGAGAACACTGGAAACACCACCTTCTATTCCACTCTTCACTGGCCAGTTTTCTTCCCTGTGAATCCAAAGCTGTGTTATTAGGTCCCTTCCTGGGGATACAGCTCTTCTCCCCGAGGAGAAGTCTTTCCTTGGATTCTTCATTAATTGCAGTCAGACCAACATGGTGGTCTGCTTCTCAGGAGTCCTTAAGATGATTCCCAGGGTCCCTTTTTCCCAGGGAGTCAACTTCCCTGATCAGGAAACCACAGTACCCTTCAGCTTTACGCTTCTCCTACCTCCTGAGTGGGCACAGTCACCTGTCTGCTCTGTGATTGCAGACATGATGTGCAAACAACTATACTTCTGACAGTGAGTCTTCCTGCAGCTCTAAGCAGGTTCTTTTCCAGGGTCTACTGGCTGTGTTCCAGAACATCATCTCAAGCACAAACTTTGTGGCATAGAGAGGATTCTGGATAAATTTCCTTACTACTTCCCTACTCCCGTGAATTATTCTTGCCTCATCATCGTAGAAATCTTTCTCCATTTTGTGATATTGGTTGGACATTTTTAGCAGAGCATTCAAAATGGAAATGCTTACCTGTAAATACCTGTTGTTCCTTTACTTAATAACATTACAAGCCTTTTGAAAAAGATAGTAGGGAGACACATTAAATGTATCTTTCATCTGAAAAAGCAACATTGTGGACAATATTACATTTGCCCACAAGAAAGTATTTCTTTTATTGTGTCAACATAAGTAAAATTGTCCAACTTTTCAGATCTGTGGTGTTATTACTTATATTGGTGTAACCACCATATTAAAAAGTGATTTGTGATGTACTGAAAACACATGTTTTTCTCATGCCTCACCTTTCCTTAGAGAGTGTCATATGAGGAGAATATGTTTATGGCCCTGGGAAAAAACAGAGGTAGGTCCTAAGCCTGTTCTGCTCACAAATTACAGTGCTGTGAATCCTTTAAGTCACCAAATATCCTGTTGGAACAGAAATTAGAAATGTCTCAAGGGGCAGCTGGGTGGCTCAGTGGTTGGGTGTCTGCCTTCTGCTCAGGTTGTAATCCCAGGGTCCTGAGATTGAGTCCCACGTAGGGCTCCCCGCAGGAAGCCTGCTTCTCCCTCTGCCTATGTCTCTGTCTCTCTCTCCCTGTGTCTCTCATGAATAAATAAGTAAAATCTTTAGAAAAAAATCTTTAAAAAAAAGTGTCTCAAAATCAGAGTCCTCTCTCCTGCTACTGGGCTCATGGTGGTGGCTCAGTACCTTCCAGGAAGGGAGCAAAGTGGGCTTCGATGCCTATAGCTACTGTGGGAGGTGAGGGGAGGGACAAGGAAGTGAGGGATGTCTTGATAGCCGGAGGACGGTCATCCCTGACCCTTTCGGGCTCCGCACAGATTCCCACACTATACCTCTCCTTCTGCAGTCCTCAAGGTGTGAGAAGGACGATCATTCATCCATTACCCATGTGTCACCTCTGCCTGGGGCAGTCCATTCAGCAGAGGCTCATAGCACAGCGGGCTGGTCCCCACACCTTCCCAGGATTCTAAAACAAGATGACTACTGGTGATTCTAACTAAAGCAGAATGAGTAATAAACACCTTGATTTAAAAAAATGATAAAATAATTTTGGCAGCTCAGAAACTTGGACCTGTTTCATACTGCAACACTTAACGTCCCCACGATTGAAATGGCAATGCTAGATTTAAAATCACTACTTTCTTCTAAAGTGAAACTTTCATCAGAGTTTTGGTGCAGACTTGGCTGCTCACAGAGGTGACTACAAGCTAGGAGGTTCTCGAGCAGCAGAGGGGTTGTAGGGACCTTGGGACAGTTGCGCAAGTGTCTCAGACACCAACACCTATAGTTTATTTCACTCATTTTTAGCAAATGTTCTGAATACAGTGGTTTACGTTCATGTGGCCAGCTGAGAAGCAAAACCTGTGAAGCGTATTCCTTTTTAGCATTGGACACACCCTAAGAATAAATAGATGGAGTGTTATAGATGGTTAGTGGGTGGAGATGAGGAGGCCAGACAGTGGAGTGGTATTGATGGTACATTTTACTTACTTACCTACTTATGTGTTTGGTCATTCCTTCATTCGTTTGCTCATTCCCTCATTTATATATGTTTGTTCTGAAATCCACATTTTTGGGCAGCACAACTTAGCATGCAAATATATGCGATAAATAAACTGAGTTTCAAGCATACATATGGAGATTTGGGGGTTTGCACTGAGCCTTCAGTTTCTTAAATATGCTTATACTGTATTACGCTCTTACAATATTTTAGTTGAGCTAAACATAAATATTTAGAAACTTTATGATTAATTACACTCCGCTTCAGTGACTTATAGAAACTTTGGAAGAATTCCCCAGAAATGTCTTCAGACACCAAAACCGATGGTTCATTTTATTCATCTTCATCCTGAGTCCTCATGTATGTAAGCTGGTGCCTCCTGGCTCCTCCGAGAACTTTGGTTGGTGTCCAGGGTTATCTGAGGATGAAGAGAGGAAACCAAGTTGTCAGCACTGCACCTGACACAGTGGGAATGGCTGCTTCGGTAAAATCCTCGTGGGTATGGCTGCAAAGGCTTCTGGTTTATGGAAATTTGTCTGTGGAGATGGAGGGTTCTGAAGAGATGCCAGTGGACATTGTGTTGGAAAGCCGGGTTATGGTCTAGTGTCTTTTGTTGACTTTTGGTTCAGTGACCTTCTTTTGGAGAGTGGCAACTAGAAGAAATACATTGTTCTTTAGAAATAGCAATGTCACCGTTCACATACTGAACTGAACTCTGAGAGATGTTTTATGTTTGCTTAGTCTCTTTACAAAAAGCAGAGACAGTGGATTTGCATCAATCAGTTTCTATACTCTATGCCTTTCTGTGCTGACACATCCATGACTTGCTTGCCGACAGCCTGGCTAATTCAAAGAGTGGTGTGTGCTCCTCTATTATTGCAGAAACGAGGTCCATGTGGATTAGAAATCATATTTCCCAGACAGTAGGAGTTCTTTGAGGAAAAATTCACATGACAGGACACCAGCTCCTGCTTGTGGATGGGTGAGTGTGCAGTGCCTGGACTAGGTTCCAGCTGTGGGGCAGAGGAAGCATTGTGGAACAGAGAGCTGATGCTCTGGGCACCTGGGGGCAGGTGGGGGAATAAGGTCCAATTGGAAGGAAGGCTCCAGGCTTTAAGTATGAAGATAATCCTGTCTTTTCCTGGGAGGTAGGGGGTCACCACCCCAGGAAATGTCCAGAGTCTTTGTCCTTCCATCCTTAGATTGATTATGGAGAGAGAGAGAAAAAAAGGAGGCTATTGAAAAGAAATCACTTGTGAGATTTCTCACACTATTAAATACCCCCACTCCTGCCCAGGATAAGTGTAGTGTGGGTTTGAATAACAACCAAAGTGTTGCACAGATATACCAGTAAGAAAGAAAGCCAGGCTGTTTTAGAGAGAAGTTGAAGTTTTCTTCAGTTCTTTTCTTTTCTTTTCTTTTCTTTTCTTTTCTTTTCTTTTCTTTTTTTCTTTGAATTCACATATCAATTCAACGATTTGATTCCTAAAATCATCAGTAGGATGTTTTCTGCATCTTACCCTGCTTCTCAATTCTCATATTTTAATAGAAAGGAAAAATCATTTTGTAAGTTAGCATGGAACTACCAGCCCAAGCGCCAAATGGTCCATGTGCTCCTCAGCAGTCTGGTTGGGGTCATTGCAGAGGATGGTGGTGACAGCAGTGGGGGCAGCTCCCCTGAGGGTCACAGATGATGACACACTCACTGAAATAAGAAAAGAAGAGCACATCCAGTGGGACGTAAATTTTAAGTGCTGTCGTGATGCCAGGTGAGTCCATTCCTCTCCAGCACTGACAACGCTGGAGAGGATGTGAGCATCTAAATGAACATAGAGAAACTGCACTAAGATTGTAACGAGCAAGTTAATGTTCATCTTCAGAAAAATTGCACTCCTTCAAGAGATGAAACGTGCTATTCTTTCTTAATTAGAGAGAACAAATATTTCATGTAGGGAAAATGTAATTATAGCTTTGGAGAGTTCTGCAGGCTGGTTTAAAAAAGAAACCCATGTCAGCATTTTGGATAATCTGTATTTGGTCTGAAGACTGTCTAACTGAATGGCAGAGAGCCAGTCTCTACCTTGGTGCTCTGAAATGAAAATACAGTGGATTTAAAGAAAAGAAAAGAAGATACAGTGGATTAACTGGGTCAGCTAGATATATGGCTTAAGTTTATTTGGGAATTTTGTTTTGTTCTGCTAAGAATTTGGTTAATGGTATATACTATTAATTTTGAATATTTATTGGCGCATATGCACATGTTTGTTGGATTTCCAAGGATTTTAAGTGGAAAGTAATATTTTTCCTGTTTATTAGAATTTGTAGGCAAATTTGTTGTGATTACCCATTTATCTCTCTTTGATGTAATCAGATAGCACTTAATGTACTTAGGAAATGTTACAGTGTCTTTCCTTGGGTCAGAATCTAATTTGAGAATCTGGTGAATGGCATAAACACTCACACAGGCACAGAGTCCCTCACATAATTTCTGGGAATTAATAGACCTCACCCACCAAAACAAAATCCATGTGCCCAGACTGTAATAATTTCTTAATTTGTTGATCAAAGAAATTTAAAAATTCTGAATTAATACCTTAAGTGAAGTTCCTAGTCTCCTGTTAGCTCTTGAGGATGTTTAATTCAAATTTCTTTGGTAATGATTTTGTTGTTGAGATTTATTTTAATTAAAAATTATCTCTTAAAATCTTAGATAAAATCTGTGATTTAAAAAAAAATACCCTGAAATACCTTCTAATAGAGTGACAATTTTTAAAACACTAGTATAACAGTAAGCAGGTTCATGTATTCTGTAAGATTATATTGCATAGATTAGACTTTTAGCTGTAATCAAGTCTTTGTCAAGGATCTTGTCCATCAGTGACAGAAAGTCAGAAAGTCAGTTTGCAATGTGATAGGAGGCCTGAATGCAGCTAAGGCAGAGCATCTTTCTGCTGTGCTGCAGGCAAGCCATTAAAAATATCTTTTGGATTACGATTCATACCTGCCCTGTTTGCACAGATCATCTATACTTTACCTACTGTCTTATAAAAGTTTCAAATCCTGTCTCTAGGTTGTTTGTTTGCTTGCCATGAGGGGGATTTGTCATTACTTCTGCACCTGCTCCTTGTGTTTCACTGGATGCATAAACATAGATTCCAATCAAGGGTGTGTGTGTGTGTGTGTGTGTGTGTGTGTGTGAAAGAGAGAGTGTTTATATTATTCTGTATCGTTCTTAAATTATTTAGCCAGAAGACTTTTTTTTTTCTTTTAAATGTCAGGCGCAACCTATGGCTTCTTAAAAGGACTTTTAAAAGACTATGTAGAACGTAGCCATAATGTTTACAAATGGTTCTTAGGAAGGTATAATTTGTTTTATCTTTTGCAAAGAAACAAGGTCATACTGGGCAGGGTAACTCTTTGTGCTACAAGTTTGGAGATAAATCTTCTCCAAAGTGGCAGCCATTGTGAGCATCCTGGGTGATGAGAATTGTCCATCACTTTAACTCAAGATTCTCAAAAGGGCACAACAGTGTCATTACCCTGCCATGCTACCCACAGATAGGTCGCCTCTGCTTTAGCTGTGGGCTTGCCATCATTCCCTGCAACTGGAGGCTTTTTTATTTTATTTTATTTTATTTTACTTTATTTTTTACCTTTTGTTTTATTTTTTATTTTTTTAAATTTATTTTTTATTGGTGTTCAATTTGCCAACATACAGAATAACACCCAGTGCTCATCCCATCAAGTGCCTCCCTCAGTGCCCGTCACCCAGTCACCCGCACCCCCCGCCCACCTCCCCTTCCACCACCCCTGGTTCGTTTCCCAGAGTTAGGAGTCTCTCATGTTCTGTCTCCCTTTCTGATATTCCCACTCATTTTTTCTCCTTTCCCCTTTATTCCCTTTCACTATTTTTTATATTCCCCAAATGAATGAGACCATATAATGGTCTTCTCCGATTGACTTATTTCACTCAGCATAATACCCTCCAGTTCCATCCACGTTGAAGCAAATGGTGGGTATTTGTCGTTTCTAATGGCTGAGGAATATTCCATTGTATACATAAACCACATCTTCTTTATCCATTCATCTTTCGAAGGACACCGAGGCTCCTTCCATAGTTTGGCTATTGTGGACATTGCTGCTAGAAACATCGGGGTGCAGGTGTCCCGGCATTTCACTGCATCTGTATCTTTGGGGTAAATCCCCAGCAGTGCAATTGCTGGGTCGTAGGGCAGTTCTATTTTTAACTCTTTGAGGAACCTCCACACAGTTTTCCAGAGTGGCTGCACCAGTTCACATTCCCACCAACAGTGCAAGAGGGTTCCCCTTTCTCCACATCCTCTCCAACATTTGTGGTTTCCTGCCTTGTTAATTTTCCCCATTCTCACTGGTGTGAGGTGGTATCTCATTGGGGTTTTGATTTGTATTTCCCTGATAGCCAGTGAGGCGGAGCATTTTCGCATGTGCATGTTGGCCATGTCCATGTCTTCCTCTGTGAGATTTCTGTTCATGTCTTTTGCCCATTTCATGATTGGATTGTTTGTTTCTTTGCTGTAGAGTTTAATAAATTCTTGGTAGATCTTGGATACTAGCCCTTTATCTGATACGTCATTTGCAGATATCTTCTCCCATTCTGTAGGTTGTCTTTTAGTTTTGTTGACTGTTTCTTTTGCTGTGCAAAAGCTTCTTATCTTGATGAAGTCCCAATAGTTCATTTTTGCTTTTGTTTCTCCTGCCTTCATGGATGTATCTTGCAAGAAGTTGCTGTGGCCAAGTTCAAAAAGGGAGTTGCCTGTGTTCTCCTCTAGGATTTTGATGGAATCTTGTCTCACATTTAGATCTCTCATCCATTTTGAGTTTATCTTTGTGTATGGTGCAAGAGAGTGGTCTAGTTATATTCTTCTGCACTTGGATGTCCAATTTTCCCAGCACCATTTATTGAAGAGACTGTCTTTTTTCCAGTGGATATTCTTTCCTCCTTTGTCGAGTATTAGTTGACCATAAAGTTGAGGGTCCACTTCTGGATTCTTTATTCTGTTCCATTGATCTATGTGTCTGTTTTTGTGCCAGTACCACACTGTCTTGATGACCACAGCTTTGTAGTATAACCTGAAATCTGGCATTGTGATGCCCCCAGCTATGGTTTTCTTTTTTAAAATTCCCCTGGCTATTTGGGGTCCTTTCTGATTCCACACAAACCTTAAAATAATTTGTTCTAACTCTCTGACGAAAGTCCATGGTATTTTGATAGGGATTGCATTAAGTGTGTAAATTACCCTGGGTAGCATTGACATTTTCACAATATTAATTCTTCCAATCCATGAGCATGGACTATTTTTCCATCTCTTTGTGTCTTCCTCAATTTCTTACAGAAGTGTTCTGTAGTTTTTAGGGTATAGATCCTTTACCTCTTTGGTTAGGTTTATTCCTAGGTATCTTATGCTTTTGGGTGCAATTGTAAATGGGATTGACTCCTTAATTTCTCTTTCTTCAGTCTCATTGTTAGTGTATAGAAATGCCACTGACTTCTGGGCATTGATTTTGTATCCTGCCACACTGCCAAATTGCTGTATGAGTTCTAGCAATCTTGGGGTGGAGGCTTTTGGGTTTTCTAGGTAGAGTATCATGTCATCGGCGAATAAGGAGAGTTTGACTTCTTCTTTGCCAATTTGAATGCCTTTTATTTCTTTTTGTTGTCTGATCAACTGGAGACTTTAAATAGGTTGTGCTTCCCTCCTTCCTGAGTCAGATGAAAAGGAAGGACTTTACTGAAAACAAGGGACATGATTTTTCAGAATATCCGCACTCCTCCATCACTTCAAGTATGGAAGAGAACTTGTACAGTTAACACCTGACTATGGATTTAAGTGTTTTCTGCTCTTTGGGACTACCACATCACCAAATAGGTGATCTGTAGTGACTCTCAACGGTGTGGGGTGGTGCAGGGCTCAGTGAGCATTGCAAAGTAAAGGAATATTAAAAATAATTTAAATCTCTTTGCCAAACCACACACATCTTCCCTATAACACTCAAGGAAGCATAGGGAGAATTTGAAATGCCCCTCCATTTTTTTTTGAGTATTAAATAAGTGAAGAAACTATCTACATGGTGATAGAAAAATAGAGTAAGAAGAAAATTTCTAGAAAGTAAATTTTTTCACTGTTATTTTGATAAATTGGTAATTAATTTTTCCAAGAAAACATCTGACCAGATAATATATTGAAACTCACTTAATAATCCTAAGTAAAATCTCATTCTTTCTCTCACTCTCATTTGTTAGGTATTTTATAAAATCCTCTTAAAAGTTCAGAAAAGGGGGTCGCCTGGGTGGCTCAGTTGGTTAAGTGTCTGCCTTCTGTTCAGGTCACAATCTCAGGGTCCTGGGATTGAGTTCCACATCTGGCTTTCTGTTCAGCGGGCAGTCTGCTTCTCCCACTCCTTCTGCCTCTGTGCTCTCTCTCTCTCAAATAAATAAATAAAGTCTTTTTTTTTTTAAAGTTCAGAAAAGGTCATAGAGATTATCTGTCCTCCTTTACAGATACAAACCTGGGACAAAAAGAAACTTGCTTCTGAAGTTAGGATTGAAGGTGTAAATGAATCTGATTAAAAGCCAGATGTTTACTTATTAGTTTCACTTTTCTCCCTTAACAATTTAGTTAAATGACCATGAAGATTTAGGCTCTTTGATGGATATTACAAGTCAACAAGATTTGCAAGAAAAATAATCTAAACGTCTAGACTATCGGTTCATCAGTAATTAGGAGTTGGTCCTTGATATTTTGTACATTACCTTATCAATTATAATGTAAAGTACTTATGTCTTAAAAAATTATTGTTTTGAACTTGTGTTATTAATTCCCAAATGTCTCAGAGAAATACTCAAACACCTGCTGTGCATTTGTGGGAAAATGAAAATAGACTTATCCAGGGTTCCCCCTACTATTTAACATATGATATCTTTCTTCATTAACAGTCTGTTTTTGGAGGCGGGGGGAGATGTACTGATCAAGAAGAGTACAGAGAAGTATAGCCAAGTCTCTCACTTACCTACTGTCTAGAATTAACACTGCTAGCATCTGCCCCTTCTGCTTCAGATTTTTATTAACATAGAAGAAAGAGGAAATTGCAGCTAAAACCTCAGTGTCCTTTTGTTTACCAACACAGATTCATTCTTCCCCTTCCACCCCAGAGACAATAATGTTATCAATTCCGTGTAAATTTCCCAGTTTTTTTTAAATTTGTTTAGATGCTGTTTTTTTTTTATTACAAATCTATAATATTGTGAGCCATTAAGTACTGCAGAAATGCTATCCACAGTACATTTATGCTGCACTTCCCTTTTTAAATCCACATGGCTTTTGTGAGTTATCTGTATTGATACATAAAAAGCTAATTCAGTCTTTTTAACTGCTGCATTAATTCACTCTGATGAAAATAACACAATATTTTCATCTATCTCCCTTTCAAGGGACACTTAAGTATCTTTTCTTTTTTATCAATTATAAATAGCGTTGCATCCTTGCACATGTCTCCTGAAATATACGTTTAGAATTTTCCCTGGGGTATATATTTAGTGGCAGGATTGTAGGGAGAACATTAGTTTGCATTTCCCTAATTATGAGTGAGGCTGAACCTGGCACTGTGGGTTCTCCGCCGTCCCATGGTACTGGTAGAGATGCACAGCGAGATTTGCTAAATGATGCTCAGTAGTCTGACGTTAGAGGCCTGTCGTAAATGTCCTTCTCCTATGCTCAAGGTCATCTTACATTTTTTCCTAAAACCCTTATAGACTTTCAATACATCAGGAACTTCTGTTCATATGAAGCATTGATATAATTTTATATTTTTGTAGTCACATAGTCCATTATCCCTACCCCAGCTATCCCCAATTATTAGAAATGTTTTTTTCACTCGTTCTCGTTCTTAATCTATTTTACTAAAACTGTATCAATAATATATTGTTTTAATAAGTAAGTTCTCATAATAACTTTTTATTTTCATATTGGTTTCGGTTATCTCTGGGTCTCTATTTTTGCACATGGATTTTATAATCACTTTGACTCAGTTAATAAAAAAGTTCTTTGGGGATTTTGAATAGAAATGTACTTATAGATTAGTATGAGAATTGGCGTCTTTAGATTATTGATTCTTCCATAAATATGATCTATAGTTCTATTTATTCAAATACTTTTTCCTTAAATAACGTTTGTACTTTTTATCAGTTTCTTGAACATTTTTATTTGATTTTTTTCTAAGTACTTCATACTTTTTGTTATTTTTCAATTACTTTTAAATTTGTTTATTGGAACTCTCAATCTTGCATTTCATATGTTGCCCTTCTATCTAGAAACCCTGCTGACTTTTCTTATTAGTTCTAATAATTTTCCCATGGAGTACCTATTTTCTAGTGTAAATGATCATAATTACTTTTTTTCTCTTGTCTCTTATTTCTTCTTCTTCTTGTATTGCATTGGCTACCACTGTCAGTACAATGTTGATAATTTGTGGTGAAGTGAATATTCTTTTCTTTCCAAATTAATGTAATATCCTTAAATACTTGCCATTGGGTAAGCTGTTTACTTAGGGTTCCAGTATGTAATTTTTCCTGAGTGTTTTCAATCAAGGATGATCAAGGATGATCAGTTTTGTATAATGTTTTTCCTCTTTGTATTAAGATTACTATAACTCTCTCCTTTTTTTGCTCATGTGGCAAATTATATTGATGTGTATTTTTTATGTTGAATAATTCATTTATAATGTGAACTCTATTTGGGCATGATGTCCTAGATTCAGTTTTCTAGTCTTTATTAAGGATGTTTACATTTATTTTCATTGGTGGTAGGAGATTCCATTTTTTTTTCCTTCTTATACAATCCTTCGCTAAAAGGTTTATGTGAAAGAGTAAATTGGGTAGCTTTCTCAGTTTCTCTCCTCTCTAAAATAGTTTGTGCTAAATGAGGATGATATGTGCCTTGAATGTCTGGTGCAAGTCTTTCTAAAATCTTTTAGGGGGACTCCTGGGTGGCTCAGGAGTTGAGCATCTGCCTTTGGCTCAGGGCGTGATCTTGGGGTTCTGGGATCAAATTCCATATGAGGCTCCTCCTGGGGAGCCTACTTCTCTCTCTGCCTATGTCTTTGCCTTTCTCTGTGTGTCTCTCATGAATAAATAAATAAAATATTTTTTAAAAATCTTTTAGGGAGGAGGAGGGTAGATTGCCTTTTGAATACTAATTATTTTAAAGTTTATAGGTCTAATCAGATTGTTTTGTTTCTTTTGTTGGGTCATTTAAATTTTCTAGAAAATTTTCCACTTTAATATTTTGAATGTATTCATCAACTAAATCACAGCTTTGTTTTATAATCCTTCAACCTCTCCTGTAGCTGTAGTTTGACAACTTTGACATTCCTGGTATTTATATCTTTGCCCCAATATCACTGATGAATCCTGCTTGGAACTTGCCTATAAGAATTATTTATCTTAAAAAAATCATTTTTTCACTTCTTACATTAATGTTATTTGTTTTACTAGGTCCTGAGGTTTCATTATATCTCTGTTTCAACTTTCTTTGAATTTTGCTCCCCTTTTTTCCGACTCCCTGAGTGAAATGTTTATCTCCTATTTTTCAATGATTTTGCTGAGCCTAAGTCTATAAAGCACCTCTCAAGGACCTAACACCTTCCAGACGCTTCTCATGAAATGTTCCCTTTGTTGTTTAGTTCTAAATATTTTGTCTTTATGCTGTTTCATGGATAAAATAACAAAACAGTTTGTCAGAAAAATAAATTTGACACACCATGTTGTTCCCTCCTTCATCCAAACTGGGAAGTTTTTTTCCCATTAAATAATGAGATTTCTTTGATTCTTATGAATATAGTATGAGTGACTTCTATTTCTGTATAGACTTATTTAAATCATGGTGCTATTGCCATGACAACGAAAACTACACAATTTAGCAAAATATCTGAGACAAACCTGCTTTCTAAATAATTCTCCTTCTGCTCCATTTCCTTACCAAAACACCCATATGTATAATGATTTCCTGAAGAGCTAAGAACCTTTTCTCTGTAATTGTACATTTGTTTTTCATTATTTTGTGAGATCCATTTTTTTCAAATAGAAGGATCAAGAGGCATGAAAGATATTAGAGTTTTGCCAAAGCATCATGTATGTTAAAATGCTCAGAAATAATTTTAAATTACCATATAATAAATACAAAATAATGGTTAAAATTTTACCACCCTTGTTATAAAAATTACCATATACTGTGGACACAATAATGGTTAAATTTAAATATTAATCATGATAATGTGATAAATTGTTTCAAGAACAGTACAGCTTATTGAACCAATAAATAATTATGTACTTTCTCCTTAAGTACATGTTTTCAGGAGATGGAAGAAAAAGATTTGTCATAACTATGAGAGTATGACATTTTTAGTATCAAACAGGCGTTGTTTTTCCTTTTTGATAATGACTATCATATGATTTGCAAATATTATTGGAGGCCCAAATAGATTCAACAAAATGTGAAGAAATCCAGTGATTTATAAGGCTAATAAAAAAACCTTCTAGCGTTCTACTTCTCTAGCTCTTTCTCGAGCCAAGATTGCAGAGGCTAAGGCTTGTATATTTTATACAAAGGATAAAATTCATTGCATCGCTAGCCATGCCCGCTCTCTTGCTTCATTTCTAACTGGGGAAATGCATTTGGCCTCTTTTCAACCCTCTGATAACCTGTCCTGCTCAATAGAGTTCACCAAATCTGTATTTATTATGCTCCCCTGTGCCTGTCATTTGAGCACAGTGGCAGTTCTGCCAGAATAAATAATGCTGCAGTGCCACACAGAAACGAGAGCAGAATGTCCCATTCTGGCGCTTGGTGACCCTGCCTCTCCCCACGGAAAACACCAGGGAGGAAGTGGCAGGACCACTATTTAAATATCATTTGCCTTTTTCCATTGCAATTTTCTAAATGAGGAAGATGTGCTTTTCGACATTTTTAGTTTTTGTCGGCTCCGTGCTTTTAACTTTCCTCACTTCACATATATACCATCTTATTAAAAATACATTTCCAAGCCTGACTTCCGCGTGGATGTGATATGTTATAAAGTGGTGCTTATAGGGGATCCCTGGGTGGCTCAGCGGTTTAGCGCCTGCCTTTGGCCCAGGGTGTGATCCTGGAGTCCCAGGATTGAGTCCCACATCGGGCTCCCTGCATGGAGCCTGCTTCTCCCTCTGCCTGTGTCTCTGCCTCTCTCTCTCCCTGTGTCTCTCATGAATAAATAAATAAAATTTAAAAAAGGGGGGGGTGCTTATAAAAAAAATGGGCACAATTAGCATGGTTATCATGTATTGGATATTGCCTATAAATGAGCTGGGCTTTGAACTGAGGATTATTGCAGTTAATATTGACATTAGCCATAAGGTAAGTATTGCGGTCTCCCTGTTTTGGGTACAGAAATTGGAATTCAGAGAGGTTTAGTAAGTGACTTTAGTCACACAGCCTGGAAATGATGGACTTGATGTATAAACTCCAAAATGTTGGGATCAAACCCTGAGTATTCCCCAAAATGCTTTCCACATTGATGACAGTCAGAAGAGTGATAAGGCAGCATAATTTTAAAACTAAAGTTTTAAATTCCCTTTTGAAATATAGGTGATTTATTTTTTTCCAGTAAAATTATTTAAAGTTTAAAATATTTGTGTATGGACATGTACCCAAGAGTAAGGTTGTTCTCTGCTTTTTTTTGTATCTGGGCTTTCAGCAGCCTGCACGGTGCTTTGCAAAAGCAGGTGTTCTGCATATATTCATTGAAAAGGTGAATGAACTAATAAATTAGTTAGTCAGAAGCCACTCTCAGGAGAAGCGGCTTTGGTAGATTGCAAAAACGGTCCCAGTTGTTTATTCTCTGGCCATGACTTTCAGCACTTTTATTATCAAGACTTAAGTCTACTTCCCCTCGCTTTGAATTTGAGCTACCTTTGTGACTTGCTGTAGCCAAGAGAATACAGAAAAATGTTGATATACCAATTCTGAGCCCTTATGTGAGTCTATGTTTTTAGATCCCCGTTCACTCCCATGTGCTTAAGTCTGGGCTCACTTTCAGTGAGAGACACTCTGTAAACCAGCCAGTAGCCAGCCAACCCCAGGCACTTGGGTGAGGTCATCCCACACCTGCCAGAGGACTCAGGGATCATAATAAATATGTATTGTTTATAGTCACTGAGTTTTGGGATGGTCAGTTATCCAGCAGCATCCGCTTGCCACAAATTACAGTCTAATTAATTTAATTTTTATAGCTCCTACTTTGAACCACAAACTGTGAGTATGCAAATTGGAGAAAAGCCAGCTCTCCAGCTCTGGGCTCATTTGAGAGATGCTGAGATTCCCCCCGCACACACACTTCCCAAATTCTCGGTTGCCTCATCTTCTCGGCCCACAAATCCCTAACCTTTGGGAAAGGAAGACTTAGGTTTCTCAAAACTTCCTATTAAATTGCAAACACACCCTGAAGTGCTCTTCAAAACCCTACATAGCGAGAACCTCATAAGAGGGAGGGTATGGGTGCAAAGAGAATCACTAGAATGGAGAAAAGGAAGTCTATTAGAGAAGCAGGATCTTTTGCACACATGTATCAACTCAGCATGTGGGACACATGGTACACACAGTACTGTGTGTCTGTTACATCTCGGTGAAACCCAGGAAAACAGAAGAGCATGGTAAGAAGATGGAGCAGCACTGTATCCTGTGGTCTCTAGCTAGTGGGTTGAAATGCTATGTTGATTATAATAATTTTATCATTTATCTGAGTTTTACCTTTTTAAAAGTGTAATAGGAAGTGAGAGATCTGGATTCCTATTTTGAGACTGACACTTAACACTGAAGAAATCTTCAGCAAAACTGTGATGTCTTGTGAAACTTAATTGTACCAATCCCTAATATTGTAATGACCTCATTTCATGTGCCTGCAAATGGAAGCTTGACCTTCATGGGTCTCTGGCTTGTTTTTGGTTTCAAGACCTAGGAGTCTGTGATTCCCAGTCGGGGTAAGTTGGAAAATAGCAGTTATACTTAAATATTTGGTAGCTCTTAAAATATATTTTGCTGGATAAATTGGGCCTATTCATAAGTTGCAGGACCCCAGGATACACTTTTCTGATTGGGGTGGCTAACATTGGATTGGTTTTATGTCACATGGTATTTGATTTTTGTTTTGACAATTTAAAAAAAGACACCTTTTTTACTGATACTCTCAGTAGAGAGTTGCATTTTAAAATAAAAAGTAGTTGCATTTTTAAATCAAATAGTTGCAAATAGTTGCATTTTTAAATCAAAACTACGTGTATCTCAGGGCCAAAGACTAAATCAGAACAATTATAATTACCTAAATTATTATGACCTAAACTGGTTTGAAGTAGAGAAGCAAACACGAAATATACAACTGACTTTTTTTTCTCCATTCTTCCGTTTCTCCTCCTCCTTTTCACTTCATCTTCTGTCCCCACCTGAGCCTTAGATCAGAACCACAGAAAGAATCGGGAAATTCACACTAGGATGGTATTTTCTAGAGAATGAGTTCTATGGAATATTAGTCCAAGAAGCTCATCAAACAAAACGTTTTCAAGAAAGGGTTTATATACGGCCAAGAAAGAGTTGTGCATTCTCTTGGAGACGCATAGAGCACAATGTGCTGAGGAGCTTTGAACCGGAGCGAAGAGCATTAGGTTTAGTTGACCAGAGGACAGAAGACATATTTGAGAAACTCGTTGATAGCCAATTTAAAAAAAAACTGAAGGATCCCTGGAACCCAAAGCTACTTGCCTTCCAAGACTCAGGTCTTCTACAAGTGTTGGTATGCAAAGAACTCACTGTTAGGAGAGTAGCGGCTGACCTCTCCCAGCTCACCACTCCCCAGATCCACTGCAAGCTGCTTGGGAATAGGCACCAAGTCCTAGATTCCTAACTGTTGGCAGGCTGAAGCACATGGTGAGGCCTCACCACACCATTCAGTTATAAGATGAAATAGTGAGGAGCTAGCCACAGACTTCTCCTTCGACTCGCCAAGCGATTGTTGCGAGTCCTTCATCACCTCTCATTGCCAAGAGTTAACACGACTTTCTAGAGCATTCTTATTGCGCTGATCTAACATCAAGGGAAAGGAAAATAGTATTAGTTAGCCAGAAGGTCTAGTTGTCCTAGGAATTTTCCTAAATACCCATGGAGTTGAATGGCCTGCTCTTAAGGCTTCATTGGCAGCTCCATAGTGTCTCCTGTGACATGTTATCGAAGAAATCATCCTTCTGCATTTGTGCTCTAACTACTTTGCACCATGATGGGCCACCTCTGAATTGGCTTTCCCCTTCACAAATTAGGCTAACATGCATCAAATTCAGTGAATCCCTGAGTCTTACTAGAACTGGTAGTACCATCATTGACAGATAAATTTTAAAAGCTGCAGATCAGCTGGCACCTATAAATACTTATACTCATGACCTTCGTTGACTCATCTCTTCTGGTGGCTCTACCCTAACAAATCCAAGCTCCACAGAAGGGCTAGGTCCCCACTGAGAGTCTAGACTCTGCCTGTGTTGGGATCACCACCACAAGCATTGCTTCTGTTCACACACAGGGGGCCCCTTTCCCAAAATTAGTCATCATCCCTCTTCTTTGAAGATCACAGAACATTGCAGATGAAGGCGTTTGATGGTGTCCAGGGAATGACTCCCACCCAAAGTGCCTGGATTACCCACCCCTGCTGGGAATCCTGGCTTTACTCTGCTTTGCAGACCAGTCTCACCTGGTGGGGTCTGACATCTTTTGAGTTTCCCTACATTTTGTCCTGAGCACTCTCTGACTGACCTTGGGCATGTATCTGACCCACCATCGCCCCTGTGAACTCAGGCTCGGCAAAAGCCAAAACATATGTTTCAAATGTGCATTCAGAGCTCGCTCTCCTTTTAAGCCTGCCCTCTCTTTGCTGTGCAGGGATCTGTTTGTGATGTGCATTTCCTCGGTCTCACAGCCTCCTACCAACCAACACAGACTATAAGCAAAGGAGAGGAATCTGTCTTCTTGATGTAAGGTTGGAAGAAACATTTCCTTGGAAAGACAAATGAGCTACAGAATTTCTGTATCACCAAGGATGTTTTTATTTTGACAGATGCCAATTTACAAAAGATAGTCCAAATGCAAAGATACAGGAGCCCAGTTTAGAGGCCTATAGCTACAACACTTCTCACTGCATGCCATATATAATGATCCAGTTGCTCGCTGACTTTGAGAGAGCAGGGATACACCCAAGTAACCTACAGCTGTGTTGATTTCATTTCAGTGTTTTGTTTTGCTTTTTCAAAAAGCTTTCAGGCATGGTGGGCTCCCTTGGCTGATGTGTGCCCTGAAGGAATTCCATCACCTCTCCTTATACCAACATAAGTCAAACATGAGGAGCTTTCCTGGAGATTCTCTCTGACTTAGTTATTCAGATAATTGGTATTTTTGTTGGAGGGGCTTAAGTCTGGTCTGAGAGCATCCCCCAGAAGTGCAATTCTACTTTCAAAGAGCAGTAGGTAGTGGCCAAGAGTCAGCAGACATGGGAAGAGGATAGATATAAATTTCAAAAGTAAATGAGAATAATCATGGGATAAATGCCATTAATTACATTCACCTGCTTGAGGAATATATTTCCGTCTCTTCCTTAACCTCTGGGCCACTCAAGCCTCTTGTTTTTAATTGTCTTCCCTACAGATGTCTTTATACTAATGTTTAAACTTGGGGCTTGAGCCTCCTGTAGCGGCCAGAGTCTACCAGGAGAAGGGCCACTGTACTAACATCTAACATTAGACTTGGCAGCATCAAAGAAAACCTACTTTTGTACGTAGCTCATTTGACAAACATTCACCTAGCAGTCTCTCCATCCTCACCATAACTATGATCCTAGTGTACACATTTTTTCCCCTGTTCTACTGAGATGTAACATGGCCAAAGTGTGTTTAGTTCAGTAGATTTTACACAAGCAATGTGCCTGTGTGGCCTTCACAAAGTCTGGAAGATAGAATGTCTGCAGTGCTTTGGTAGGCATCCTTCATGCACTTTTTCTGTCCATTTTCCCCCCCTCAATGTTAGGTAGGGGAGGGGCATCCACAATGTTGAATATAGCAGTAGTTCCTTCTTATTCTGTCCCTAGGGAATATTCCATTGTAAAGACATGTCTGGACACACACCCCTAGTGAGCTATTTCTTCTCCTGTTTGTGGACACTTGGGGTGACCCCAATTTTTGACTAGATGAATAAAGCATTCATGAATACTCTTGTGTGTATCTTTAAGTGGACGCATGCCTTCATTGCCCCTGATACGTGACCATGAGGTGAACTTCTGGGTCATTCCATGGGCTTGTGTTTAGCTTTAATAGAGGAAGCCAAACCACATTCCAGATTTCAAATCTAAGGCACCCCCAGCAATGTCTGAGGGTTCTAGGTGCTCCACATCCAGTAAATATAGTTTTTATTTGGCTCTTCATTATGATGACTATTTATCTGTATTTCTATCTATTTTCCTAACCATCTCTTTTAATAAGTGTTGAGTACTTGGAAAAGCGATGCCATAATTTGCTTAAATTGCTGTTGTTCTGATGCGAGGGTTATTTGAGACCAGAAGTGTAAAAGTTCATATAAGCTGAATATTATTTAAGATTTAAAAGAAGTAAATTATAGGTAGGTTGATTTTTTTTCCTAATGATGCTTCTGGTAACAAAACATAGGTCTATGTCACTGTTACAAAGGTAGCTTATAAGGAAGAGGGACATATGTTCACTAATAGTAGTTGAGTGTTGATGGTTTTCAGCTGTGAGTGGCAGCTTTCGTTGATAAAGGGGATTTAAGTAATCTTTTATTATTTCCACTTTTATTGCACTTGAGGAGGGTTCCTTTCCTGGATCCCATAGGCCGGAATTAGATTTGGTTCCGCAGCTGGCAGTGGATTTAGGCTGTGATTCACAGGGTTTGCAGATGCAGGGCTAGTGTTTGACCACGGGCATTTGAGTCCTGGGTCCACCTAATGTTGGTGAGCGCTCGTGAGTGACTTAACCTTCACTGCCCTGGCTCAGTACTCTCTGTAAGATGGGGTGATCATTGTACTTACCTCATCAGGTATTTGTTAAGGCTAAATGAAATAAAGCATTGTATTTATTTAAGTTCTAATGGTGCTTGGCACACACTACTCCCTAAGACGGTAGATCTGAGTTCGACCCTCACCCCAAGAGTTTCTGGTATATCCAGGCTAATTAAATGCAACGTTCACCTCAAGAGGTTTCAGCTTTTTACTTCCTATCTTCTCTTTTCAGTGGGAAGGAGCACAAAGGACTGCATTTCAGAGCCATGTTGACGTGTGTGGGGTTTCACTAGGGCTAGAAGGAGGCAGACAGCTGCTTTGGTGACACCATCCCCACCTGTCCCCCAGTTTCTAGTTCTGCTTGTTGGCAGCTGTAAACTCTTTCCCTAATTTCAGACGTGTTTGCAGAAAATGATAAGCCTCATGTACTTACCTTCAGTCAGACATGAAAAGGGAGGAACTTCCCAAAGTGTGCCCCCAGCAGCCCCACCTCTACATCGTCTCACAGACTCAGAAGGCTCCACAGGATTCAGATAAGCTGTGGCATTGGCAGGATTCGCCTCTGCGATGAGGCACCTTGCCAGTTATTCTTCAGCGTGATGGTGGCAGATTTGGTGAAGGCCATCGCATGGCCGACATCCCCAGGAACGTTGTGCCAAAAAGCTCCACAAAAGTGCATCTGACCTGGGCAGGGTGTCTGGATAGCCAGATTGTTCCAGTCTGATGTGCTTTTGTATTTCAGTCTTATCCCGTCCGGGGTCCTCCAGGTCAGGATCAACCAGAGAAGCTGATTCACCTCTGGCTCACTCGAAGCATTTTATACTGGGCAGGGTTCAGCTACTTCCTAAACTGACTAAATCTTTGGGTAACTCTCTAGTTCATCTCCTTGCCGAGGGATGAGCCAGGATAAAAGCTGACCTGTGCATTCCCACCAGACCTCTTGGCCCCAATACAATTAGCACATCCATGTTTCAACCTACGCATTCTCTTTAAATTGGACTTTCCTCCCTTCCCTTTCTAACATACATCAAAACAAAACCAATTTTGATGGCATTTCATATTTTGTCTGATATAAAAGGTGTTGCATTTTACTAATAAGTAAATGCAAGTGAGACAGTTGTGTTGTTAACCATCGGGAAAGCCTTCAGTAGAATTTTAAGGCAGAACCATCTCATTAATACGTTAATTTTGCCTGTGGGATTGACTCTCAGTGGATCCAATGACCTCTGTCTGCTGCCCCTCCTTGCTAGAAATTGGATGTTGGGTTAAATGCCTGTGTAATGCAAGTCAAGATATCAATAAGAGAAATGACAGCAATGCTGATTGCTGCACAGCATGGGCATTCTGCTGGCTACAAGTCCTTGTGACCTTTCTGCCAAGATTGCTGTTGTAATAACAGACACATACTTCATTCAATCGTAGATGATGAAAGAAATTTTGTAAAGAGATGAACACATTAGGTCTGTCAGTAGTTGCAAAATTAATCCTAAAAATGCATTCGTTTTCCCTCTGACATTGGTTTTTCCTTCCTCCGCTTTTTCTTTCATAGTATTTTTATTTTGTGACCGAATATAGTTTGGTACCAGTATCTATGAAATATGGGGAAAAGTCATTTAAACGGAGTGCTCATTCAACCACATTTATGCTCCTTTAAATTGCCAGCTAATAATCTACCTGGCCTGATCTGAGCTGGAATCTTTAACATGTGCTGCTCACCCAAACACACCCGGGTGGCTTCAGCATCTTTCTCCACTTGTCTATGTGATGTCACCATCCTCGTGAGAAGGGGAAGGACACAGGTAGTGTGATATCTTGCCCTTTCTCCTCCTAACTTCCTTCAACATTATGGGCAGTAAGTATGAGGCTGCTGTTGCCAAGGCCACCTGGGAATCGAGCAAGGAGTCAAGGTCTGAGTGGGAGGTTCTGGTGTAAGTGCACAGAAAACATCCATACTTGCAACCGACCCCAGGGCCCACATTGTTCCTCCTGTTTCTGGAAAACCAGACATCCTTCTCTGCCCTCCCTCTGCTGGGCTTCACTTCCTCTCTCTGCCCTGAGGTTATTGCTATCTCTTTCCGCACCAACTCAGAAAAATCCCCAAAAGTGGTGTGTGTATATATATATATATATATATATATATATATATATATATATTTAAGGTTAAGGATAAAGAGTATTATAAGATCCATACAGAACATTAGAAAATTAAGAGATCACCTCTAAGATGACCATTCAAGACATCTCCTGCTAACATGTGCTTTACTTTCTCTATAAAAAAAAATGGATTTACTTTTTAACATGGGTGAAATTACATGATGCTCCTATAAGTGTACAAATGGTATACATTTTGTTTCCAGCTTAGCGTTTTAGCTTTTGTTGTTCAAGAACATTTCCCATGCTTTCATAGTGTCATTATAAACATCAATTAAATACTTACTGGTTATAAAAATATAGATACCTTGGAAAATGCAGAATAGAAAAAGTAAACAAAATCGTTTTCTATTTCTTCTTCTTGGGCTGACTATACTTCTTTCAAGGTCTTCTGAATATATAATTCGGGCTATTCTTTATATGGAACTTATATATTGGTTTCTATTAACTTGATAGATTCACTAAGTTAATCTATCATAGGATGCATGCTGTTTAATTAATCATGTCTTTAGTGTGGGTTATTTGCTATTTCTTTTGTTGTTGTTACTATAATTAAGGTAATGATGAACATCTTTGTTTGTAAGTGTTTGATTGCATTTCTGATCATCGTTTTAGTATAGTTTCCCGTATATGGAAATATCATTCAAATGATATGAACATTTCAAAGCTTTATGCCTCATAACCAAATTGTTTTTTAAGAAGACTCTACCAATTTTATTTATTTATTATTTTTTTAATTAACTACACTCTACCTCCCAACATGGAGCTCAAACTCATGACCTGAGATTAAAAGTCATGTGATCTATTGGGCAGCCTGGGTGGCTCAGTGGTTTAGCGCCACCTTCAGCCCAGGGCATGATCCTGGAGACCCGGATCGAGTCCCACGTCAGGCTCCCTGCATGGAGCCTGCTTCTCCCTCTGCCTGTGTCTCTGCTTCTCTTTCTCTGTGTCTCTCATGAATAAATAAATAAAATCTTAAAAAAAAAAAGTCATATGATCTACTGACAGAGCCAGCCAGGCACCCCAAGACTCTACCAATCTCAACTCCCAACAAAAGTGTATAGAATGTTTCTCATCTTAATTTTTTAAATTTTATTTCTTTAGTAATTATAATTAGATTGACATTTGTAATCTGCCCATAGCCATTTATATTTCTTCTATTAGCTTCATTTCTATAGCAAGTTGAAACAACAATTTTTTTTTATAGCAACTTGCAGGGTCACCTGAGTGGCTCAGTCTGTTGAGCGTCTGACTCTTCATTTCAACTCAGGTCATGATCTCAGGGTGGTGGGATCGAGCCCCATGTCAGGCTCAGTGCTCTGTGAGGAGTCAGCTGGAGATTATCTCTCTCCCTCCCTCTTCTTCTCTCCCCTGAAAATAAATAAATACAATCTTAAGAAAAAGAAAACTGGCAGTGAGTAGAGACACACTGTCTACGAGCAATTGGTCTAGCACTGTATTTACATTGCTTCTAATTGCTGTCTCGGTTTTATAGATGAGGAACCTGCAACACAGTAAACAAAAGTAACTTGCCAAAAGTTGTCCAACTAAAAAGTGTCTGAACCAGGATACCTGCCCAAGACTGAACAAGTCTAAAACCTGACTAGCTTTGTCACCAAGCTCCTACAAGGGAAACAAAGCAGCTTATTACATGGAAAACGCACACACACGCACACAGCCTAAACAAAACAATGACTCACCTTACACCCTCAATGCTGTTACCACTGAGTGAGCATCATCCCGACATCGCCTGGTGTGCATAAGTCACCACGGAGGATGGAGGCACACATGGGTCAACAGATTGGAAAAAAAAAATCTATGAAAATGAATAAGCATACATGTTTTAAAACAATACCCACCTCCAATGGTTTTTAATTTTATTTATGCAATTTATCCTGAAGAGAATTTGGTGTTTGTGTAATCATATTTTTTAAATTTGCTTTTGATTTTTCTCAGAACTGAAAGCAGAACAAATGATCACATTTGTTTTCTTGTGCATTTTTATAGCTTCTTGCTCTAACAGTCTCTCTCTCTAATCCATGTAGAGTTTATTTGGGTACACAGGGTGAGGTACAAAGCTGTTTTTTCCTTCTAAAAAATTAAATCAATTACCTAGTGGCATCCATTCGATTCGATGACTCTGCTTTTCCCTCACTGCTTTGTATTCCCTGCCATGTGAAATTTATATTAAGGGCTTCTAAAATGCTCTCCTTTCTGTTTAGGAAGCTCATATTCGTACCATCTACAAGAACTAATCTTAGAGACAGGATATCATAGAATCATTATGCTATCTTTTTTAAAAAGAAACTGGTCATTTAAATGACTTATTACATATCACCCTAAAGTATTATGATTCTGCACTGATAGTGAACACAACATGCAGGCACAGAGAGTTGGTTGTCATTTGTGCCGTTTGGACCAATCGAGCAGAGAACAAAAGTGTCTGCAATCACCAGGACAGTGAAATAGAAAACAATCCATGATGACGATGGACCATCACACCCATGAGCAGAAAATTCGGACAGCAGTCGTCCTGCTGAGGCTCTAGAGCTGCCATGTAGGAGTACTGGGTGTGTGCCCTCCAGGTGACCAGTGTTCCAGAATCATCCAGGTCTTTCTTTGTGAGAAGCTTCCTCGTGCCCTCTTCCCGTGCTGCCCCCATTCCCGGCAAAATCCAGGCTTTCGGGGCTCCTGCCACCCTCTCCTCTGCCCCGTGTCCTCACTCCCCATGAGGTCCCACATCTACGCTTGCCCTCCCAGTGGACCACAGGAGAGAGAGTTTACATCCAAAGCAAAAGGGTCACGAGGTACTCCCATTACTACATCCAAGTATTATGTTCTTCATTCTTCTCTATAAGAATTTCTTTAGGAAGGTCATAATATAATTTTTGTGGGGGCATGATTGGGTCTATCAAAACACATATCTGCAGCTTCATTGTGACTTGCCTCATACTATTCTTACGTATGATGAAGTTGATGAAGAAGTCGTGTGAGACCACATCAGCTTGTGTATTAACTGGCAAGAGCCACTTGACAGGTAGGCACAGACCTCCTCTCCTTTGGTGGAAGGAGAGACAGAGGACTGTTTCAGAGAAACAAATATTCAATCACCCATGGACCGTGACACTGTAAACTTCAAAATCAGTGCTTTAATAATGTATCTTGTGTTTGAATGAAGCATTAAAGAACATTTATTTTCCCCTGATTTTCAGAGCCTTTGTATTAGACTTTAAGATAACTATTTGCCTGTTTTCAGTTCAAATTGGCAGTGACATGCTGAGTGGCCAGATTTCTGTGACCTGAAGTAGCAATGGGGGGTTTCATGTAAGAGACCTAAGTATGCTTGCTCACTGATCGTTTCCTTTCAGCACACAGACTTTGGATATTGGAATACTGGACATCTTCGGTTTTGAAGAATTTCAAAAGAATGAATTTGAACAAGTAAGTGGGTTTCTTTTGAAACTTTATGAGCTTTGATGTGTTTTTTTTAATTAATAAGTTAACTCTTTAATTCAATAGGGACTATTTGCAAAACTACTTGCAAATACAGAATTAAAATAAGTATTTTACTATCCTATTTTAAAATTTATATCCCTGGTTTATGGATATATTCATCCTTTTTGTGTGATCTGTAAACAACTGGCGTGATCTTTTTTAAAAAAAAAAAAAAAAAGAAAAAAGAAAAACAGAAGCACTCATTTTAAAAGATAGGATGACCTGCTATTTCAACCAGGTCAGAGAGACAGAGGGCATTGCTATGTGAAATTAGGGCAAAGGTCTTCAGAAACTGTGGCCAAAAATCAGAATGGAAACAATCCATTATGCCAAGTACTGTTATTCGTAGGATCATCTCTATGTGACACTCATTCATATGACTATCGGAAACTCATAAAAATAGATTCAAGAGGCACTGATTATTTTTAATCCATTTACAGTTTAGGGTACTTTGAAAAGCACTTGTTCTTTTTTTAAGGATCTCCATAGTAATGTATGAATCATTTAATCAAAGTAAGTGTATCTAAAGATTAAGTGTTAAAGAAGAGAGTAGAAATAGAACTGGCCCCAGCCAGCAGAGAAAGGGAGGTGAACCTATGAAGAGGTGTAGGTGGGAAGAGAGAAAACCAGGCTGTACCACAGCATGGGAAGAGTTACATCAGTGCTGTGGTTTGGGAACGCTTTGAATAGTTACATCACTTGTTCAGCTTTATTTATTTTATTTTTTAAGGTAGATCATGTAGCAGTGAATGACACTAGATGGGACTTTGAAACCCAGTTCTATGACTTTTACAAGAACTGTCCTGATCAAGAGGAAAAACCTGTAAAGAACCTGGATTTCCTTATCTGTAAAATCAGGACAGTAAGAGACTTACAGAGCTGTGGGGTTGAACAAGATGACTGTTCTAGAGGTTCTGGTGTCATTTTCTAGCTCATGTCCCTGTGTAAGAAATAATGGAGAGCCACCACTACTGTTATAAATGAGGACACTTGAAAATCTTTTAAAATTCAGCCTTTTTTTTTTTTGTCATAAAAAGTGGTGCAGCATCTTGTGAGTAGATCCTAAATCATGTTGACTCACCTAATCCAGGGTGAGTCATCATGAATCATATTCTTTACAAAACTTTTAGAAAGTCTGGTATGAAATACGACTAGGAAGACCACAGATTTCTTCTCCTTTCAGACTTCTGTATCCAGGGGTGAGTGGGAGGAGGAGGAGGACTGTGGTTTTGTTTATTCGTCCCTTACTATAAGAAACTAGCAGTGCACAGAGGAACAGGGTGGTTAAAAGACTGATCAGTAAAATGGCACAACAGATGTGAGTCTGCCAGCCTTGACCTTGATGCAGCTCTCAACCCAGGTATTTGAAGGTCATCTGGCCAGCAGTATTGATTCCGGACATTTTTTCCTTAGGAAACATACAGGCTCTCAAGTCTCTAATGAGACTCCCTGGTTTCTCCATCTCCTGCTATGCAACATGCAGAAGCCACAGGTGGAGTCCATGCGTGCCCAACACCCTGCCTCACAAGCCACACAGTGATCTGTCCAGCCTGTGCTGATGACTGGGATGTACAAAACATGAGTGTTGTTTTCTAATGAAAACTTACTACTTTTACTACAATTTTACATACATCCCTTGTTCTTTCATTCTGCTAAATATTTTAATTATATACTTTAGAATATATTCACAAGCTGCGATTTTCATATAACAAGGAATGGCATGTTTTCAAATCTAAAGAGTGGGTCTCTATTAAATACCAAAAGGTATGGGGCACCTGAGTGGCTCAGTCGGTTAAGTGACTGCCTTTGGTTCAGGTCATGATCCCCTGCATTGAGATCCTTGCTCAGCTGGTAGCCTGCTTCTCCTCCCTGCCATTCCCCCCAGCTTGTGCTCTCTCTCTCCTCTTGTCAAATAAATAAAATCTTTCAAATAAATAAAAAGATAGATAGGCAGATAAATAAATAAAAAATACATACATACATACCATAATGTAGTTTTAGACACTTCTGGGTAAATCTCAAGATAAATTCTTTGGTTTAAATTATGAAAAAATATCAAAAAAAAAAAAAAGAACTGTACCCTTTTCCTAGATTTGGTTGGCTCTTGTATACAATAGTAACTAGGAGCCATTTAGAAGAATAAAATTATTTTTTTTGTGATGAATCCAAATCTCAGCTTACAGTGGATTTAGCACATTTCTAAATTTGCATGTGAACTTATCACAAAGGCTTTGGTTTGAATGCTCCATTCTAGATTCTTGAGTTGCTGATAGTATGTGAACTTCTTCATTTTATATTCTTCTTTTTTTTTCATTTTATATTCTATTGCAAACTTTCAACAAAATGTTTAACAAATCAATACTGTGTTCTGAATCAAACCCAGAAGAATATTAGTACCTTTCTAAGTATTTATTTTATTCTTTTTTGAGCTTTTGTGACCCATCTATCGGCTCTTTGCTAGAATGTCAATTCCTATGGTGCTGAATTGTGTCAGGTACAGCATTTTGTATATAATAGAAGCTTAACAAATACAGTTGCAATTGAAATCTTAAGAATGAATTCATAAGAAAATATCTTCATAATGGATCTCCTAGTGGTTTCCTTGCTCAGGAATAAATGTATATATTTCAACTGTTCTTCCATAAGAAGGCTGACAAAGGTTTAGAACAGGGACAGTTTGAGGAGATAGCTAAGAAGCACTTCAAAACCTCAGCATCCCCAAGTACCTCTAAAAGATTTGATAGGCCTTTGCAGTTCTTTAGATGAGAATTTATTTCAGCTAATAGGAAATGCTAATCCTGTTTTCTTTGACTTTTAATGATTTGTTTCTATTTAGAGCTATTTTACATATTATAAGATCATATTTAGAATAAAATATATAACATTATATATGTATATTGAATCTACCGTCCTCATTATTTAAATAATTACCTTATTACCAGCTCACTCTCTGTTATGTAATACTTGATTTTTTGAACCCTACTTCCTTTATCACATAAAGTTTATCTCTAGCTCTGTAAAAGTATCTCCTAAGGCATTGAGGGAGAAGCCCCTCCAGCTGACCCTCTGGCATCACGCAGTCAATGATTTCCAAGATTGTAGTGCCCAAGAGACAGAAAGATAGTGAACGAGACAAGGGTATCCCTTACACAGTGATGCTAGAAAGGAGAAAGCACTTCTCACTTTCTTCTTCCTTTCGAGGCATTAGAAAGTGAGAGAAAGAAGTAAAAATATTTCTACTTCCAGATGTGACTATGTATTTGGAAAAGGGAGAAGACTGAAGGAGACATCACTGTAAACAACACAAGGACTTGATAGAGAAGCTAGTTTCGGCATGAACATGCAAAACCAGAAATTCTTTCTTTTCTTTTTTTTTTTTTTTTTAGATTTTGTTTATTTATTCATGAGAGACACACAGAGAGAGGCAGAGACACATAGGCAGAGGGAGAAGCAGGGTTCCTGCAGGGAACCTAATGCAGGACTCCATCCCAGGACCCCGGGGTCATGACCTGAGCCGAAGGCAGACACTCAACCACTGAGCCACCCAGGCACCCCTAAAAAAACAGTAATTCTTATGTAGCTTAAAAATAGCATGTTAGAGGCACAATGGAAAGTAAAGAGAGACTGACCTTGTCAAAATGAAGTAAGTAGCCTAAGTGAGGGGCTGTGTAGAAGGCTCCTGAAAGTCTCCACTTGCACACAAACAAGTGGAGAGATGAACTGATTTCTCAGATGGAAGGACCTGCTGTCTAGAGATGCCAGTCCTCCCCAACCCATGGCACATGTAGCCCAGGGCAGTCCCACAACAGATAACTGAAGAATGGGTGGCATAATCAGACCAGCTCAGTCCTGCCACTCCCAATAAATATGGAATCAGGTAGTGAGTATCAGTGACTGCTACCCTTGGAACAACAGACACACCCAAAATGCCTGTCAGGTGTTCTTGCTGAGAAAGAAGGCAGAGAAAACCTGAATATAATGAAGTTTCCTGAGCTAATTACTAGTCACCAGGAACTGGGAACAGAGGAACATAATAAAATAAACCATGAGGATACACTCACAAATCCAGCATGTGGGAAGCCATACAGGACAAATGATTTCTTCAACAACATATAAATTGCAAGGGTAAAAATATAGAAGAAGGTGGGTAGCCTATAGATTCAAAGGGATTTAAGAGATATAGAGGTCAGTTAAATATATGGACGTTATGTCGATCCTTGTTTACATATAAAACTAATGCAAAATCTGGATATTTGATGAAATGAAGAAATTATTGTTGATAGAAATTATGTGTGTTAAAGGTACTGTGGATGTGTTCTCTAAGTCCTAGTGTCTTAAAGAATTATACTAAAATACTTAACAATTAAAGAGAATTCCTTGAGATGAGTCTAGTTTTGAGGGTAATAGAAAAATAGGTAAAGCAGAATTGGCCACGAGTTGATAATTCTTTAGGCTTGCTGCTGGCAGATGGGGGTTCATTACATTGTTCAGTATTGAATATGCTTAAAACTGTCCATAATATACAATTTTAAATAAATGATAATATTTTGAGATTACATGAATATTATTTTAATAAATGATAGAATAGTTATGCACCCAATAAGTGGGATTGCAAAGCCTTACATGCTACAAATCTTTACCAAAGACACAAAGAACAAAGTCATGAAAAGTAACGATTTAACATTCAATAATTTTCCTAAATTTCTCACTACATACTTAAAATGCAGCTATGTATAATGAAATACTTAAAGCTACAGAGTTTAGTAAAATTGCATATCAGCAACCTACTGTAAGAATATAGAGAATTTGGGCAGCCCGGGTGGCTCAGTGGTTTAGTGCTGCCTTCAGCCCAGGGCCTGATCCTGGAGACCCGGGATTGAGTCCCATGTCGGGCTCCCTGCATGGAGCCTGCTTCTCCCTCTGCCTGTGTCTCTGCGTCTCTCTCTCTCTCTCTCTTTCTCTCTCTCTCTCTGTATCTCTGTCTCTCATGAATAAATAAATAAAATCTTAAAAAAAAGAATATAGAGAATTTGAAGAGAGAATACATTTGTTCAAACTTAAAGGTTCCATTGCAGAAGATAAAATTGTGATATATGACCTATCTTTATGCCAGGCTTCATCTAAGCTGATTTCAGAAGAGTTGTCAAGGATTTGAAACATTTCCCTGCTTACAAACCCTTTTCTAAAAAGTAAGATTTACTGGAAAGTCCAGATGAACAGTAATTCAATCAGACTTATGATAAGTGTTCAAACACTAAAAAAGCCAGATACCTTGACTTCTAAAATTTTATGAAATGATATTATATACTTTGGCAACCTCAACCTCAAAAAAAAAACATAAAATTTTCAGTTGTGAAATTACTATCCTAGAAATGATACAAAGGTAAATCACACCCTTAACAGGGAGTATCCCATTTTACAGATGGTAAAACTGTTAAGTGCTACAGTCTCTACTGTGTGATAGAGTATTAGCAGCAGCAGAAAGGATCTGTTTTCCTGGCTCTTTGGCATCAGGACAGTGTATGGTTAATTCATTCAACAAACATTTGCATAAGTAAGAAATTCCAGACTCTGTTCCAGGTACTAAGAAATGTGCAGGCCGGGGCACCTGGGTGGCTCAGTGATTGAGTGTCTGCCCTTGGCTTAGGGTGTGATCTGGGGGTCCTGGGATTGAGTCCCGCATCAGGGTCCCTGCAGGGAGCCTGCTTCTCTCTCTGCCTATGTTTCTGCCCCTCTCTCTGAGTCTCATGAATAATAAGAAGAATGAGAAGAAGAAGAAGAAGAAGAAGAAGAAGAGGAAGAGGAAGAGGAAGAAGAAGAAGAAGAAGAAGAAGAAGAAGAAGAAGAAGAAGAAGAAAAGAAGAAGAAGAAGAAGAAGAAGAAGAAGAAGAAGAAGAAGGAGAAGAAATAATGCACAGGCATTGTGGTGTGGTCTGTAAGATGCAAATGGAAGAAGGACCAGTTCTAATCTAATACCATGGGAGAAGGACTGAGAAGCCTTCATGAGGAAAATGTTGATATTTTAGCACCAAATATGGCAGAAATCCAGTACAGTTGTCATCATAATTAATGTCCTGACAACTATTAGGTTTCAGTATAGATCCTGGGCACCTGGATGGCTCAGTTGGTGAACCGTCCAACTTTTGATCTCAGGGTTATGAGTCCAAGCCCTGCATTGGGCTCCACACCAGGTGTGGAGCCTACTTAAAAAGAAAAAAAAAAAAAAGTAGCTTTCAATATTGATCCACTTACCACTCTATTGATTGACCTATGAAAACAAAAAATATTTTATTGTTAAGTCTCATCACATTTAGATCTCAAAATTATACATACATTAAATATCCAACTCAGTTTAAGAAGAATTTGAATGAGAATATTTAGTTTCTTTACTTAGCAGAACTAGTAGAGTGCTATTCAGGTTCTATAGAAAACAGTAATTAAATAATGAGATGCTATTTTAATGTACTTCTTACAATAATATTGGTTTTTTACAGATTTTATTTATTCATGAGACACACACACACACACACACACACAGAGGCAGAGACATAGGCAGAGGGACATAGGCAGAGGGAGAAGCAGGCTCCCTGCGGGAACCCTGATATAGGGACTCAATCTGAGGATCTGGGCATCACTACCCAAGCCAAAGGCAGACACTCAACCACTGAGCCACCCAGGCACCCCTAATATTAGATTCTATTTCTTAAAGACAGTATGGTTAGAAGTCTTGAGTGAGGGTGCCTGGTATGACCAGTAGAGCATACAACTTGGTTTCAAGACCATGAGTTCAAGCCTCATGTTGGGTGTGGAGCCTACTGAAAAAATGCATACATACCTACATATATACATAAATATAAGATAAAACTAAGAAAAGGAAACAAAATAAATGAGACAGGGAATAACAATTTTAAGTATGTAAACTACATTTAATGACATTTTCCCCTCCAGACACTACAACATTAAAAAACATCACCATTTTGGTGTTAAGGAAAGCAGAGCTCAGATAATTTAAGTAACTCACAGAAGTACACAGCATGAAGCTCTGAATTCAGAACTGTCCCCAGAGCCACAGGTTCTCTGAAGCTAGACTTGATTGTGTATTTTCATCCTACATCTTCTAAACTGCTGCCCATCCATGAGTATATTTGCTTGCATTTCTCTTAGGGCACAACATTATTTATTCTGTTAAATATAATATAAATATGTTAAATTTATTTGGCATCATTTTTTCCTATAGCGGAATATTTCACCAAATCCTTTTACTATGTATAAATAAATTAGAGAATGCAAGTGTATCTTCTGTATTGCAGAGCAATTAAGAGGAAATGTTTCAGGACGTCGGAAGAAGAATGAATGGGTTTGAAAATATCCATCAGGTCACCTTAGACAAGAGTGAACTGAGTTCTTTCAGGGATGACCAACCAAGGAAAAGCTTACATTTACAGTGACGGCTGTTTGGATAGAAAGCCCAAATGTGCTGACCAGGAGTATAGATTCATTTAGTTTTCTGCTAATAAATAATCAACAATGGCTATAAGTTCTCTAGCCCCCACCATGAGCTGGGCCCTCTTTCTGGATGATCTCTGACTCTCACGGCAACCCCCTGGGGAAGGCTTTGCTGGCCAAGTGGGCAGTGTGGATGTGCGTCCATCTGGCCCCAAGGCCAGTGCTCCTTGTACTAGCTTATCCCTCTGCCACCTTGTGACCACTATCCTGAAGAGCTCGTTATTTATGGAGTACCTCTTAGCTTTGCATTTAATCCTGAGTAATGACAACTACTTTAAAAAGAATGAATATTTTAGTAGAAATTATGTATTGATTATTGTTTTCAGACCTACATTAACAAGTTAATGTGAAATGAGAAGGCATATTGATTAAGATGAGATTTGTTGCTAAATACACACACACACACACACACACACACACACACTTATCTTTTGTTGAAAAGTGATGAAGAGTATAGTGCCCGACACTTTAAAATATGAGAATTTTGACCAGAAGTTACATTCCCAACAACTGAGTATGGCTTTTATGTAAATGGAAGGATATATTTTATGGACAAGGTAGCATACAAAATATATAAAAATATAGTTTTTCTTTTCATTTGTAGTTTCCAATTCTGACGTTAGTAGATTATAATGTAGAATATAGCAATCCATTTAGCCAATGGGTTTATTGTTGGCCACCCCTCCTGTCAACCCCTCAAATCCCAGAGTAGTAATTACTCCTATTAAAGGAGAATACAAGTATGAATTAAGCCCATTAGAATTTGAACTTATTTTGTGAGCCTGTGTGGCTCTAAGTAAGAGAATCACTAAAAGAAATGTTGAGACAGAGCTTGCCTGGATAAAAACAATACATTTCTTAAAGATCTATTTATTTATTTATTTATTGAGAGCGTGAGCATGGGGAGGGGCAGAGGGAGACAGAGTGTCTCAAACAGACTCTGTGCTAAGTGTGGAGCCCCACGTGGGACTCGATCCCACGACCGCGGGATCATGAGCTGAGCTGAAACCAGGAGTTGACCGCTTGGCTGATGGAGCCACCCAGGCACGCCTGAATAGAAACGATGTTTTTACGCCTGTGACGTAACTTCCACCTAGCTTTGCTTAAAACCTGTTCTGCAGTTTGATTTTGAAGTTTCAAAGGGCAACCAAAAGGGCCAAGGACATTTGGTTTGTTTAGAAAAGAGTAATCCACCAAAGAGAAGTGGAGGGGCAGGGAGAAAGGATGAAACCCAAGCCCACCCAGGGAAGACACCACAGCAGCAGTAGGGCCTGGCATGGGTGGGCACTCAGCTCCTTCCTGCTGACTAGGCTCCTGGAGGGAAGGAGCCCAGCATGCGGCGTCTACACAGCTCCCTGGGCCTCTCGTACATGACATTAGTAGAGGCACTGTTGTCTGTCTATCAGTTTGAGACAGATGGTGCTAAGGGAAAGTAAACAGGCCCTCCCAAACAAGGACAGAGAGAAGAAAGGCCTCTACCATAATAGGATATTCAAAGAAGGCAAAATAAATTACAGATTTTAAAAGCTGAAACAAATCAGAGAAGTACCATTCCCTCACCAGCCTCTGCACCTGCTGTTTTATAGACAATGTGTCAAAATCAGGAATGATTGATTTGTTGGGTGAAGAACACAGAGCAATCTAACAGGCCCTGAGGCATGCTTTGAAAAAGTAAGGTAGAGATTCACAGTATACTTGGTATAAGGAAAGGCCCTGAGAAGTCCTGCAGAGAAGACCATTAACTTAGGTTGGCTCAGTGTTTCTCCAGTGGGGTTCTGATATAGTGTTTTTTAGACAGTATCAATTGACATTTCATTCAATTAGTGTTCTGCTGAACACGTGCTGAAAACACAGAATATCTAAAATCTGACATCATTCCTGCACAATCTGACATCCCATTACTGTAGTCTACAGACATATCTGTATTAATTGAGAAACAAATCAGTGAATGGATTGTGTGTGTTCTGTGCTATCATCTCTTCCAGTATGTTCACCATATCTACATATTAAAATCCCCTGGAAAGCTTTTGAAATACATCAATGTCTAGGCCTCACTCTGACTAGATTGGTTTGGGGTCAGGCTGAGACATCAGCTTTTTCGAAGAGCTCGAGGGCATTTCCAGTGTGCAGTAAGAATGTGAATTGCTGTCTAATGTCTAGGGCTCTGCCTTCAACTGGAGTCAGCTTTAATTAACCTCCTGCTTTAATTTTGTGATGTAAATGTCATGCTCTATTATATTTTTGCTTCAGAGATATTTCACTGAGTAATAAAAGTAAAGGGAGAACAGTTGGCGAAAATTTACTCAAGAAATTAAGTTTGTCATTAATACAAATGATAGGCCATCTGGATAAGCAATAATGTTCTGTTACTAAAGAGTGTTTCCAAGGGGTGCATAATTTTTATTATTAAACCAGTTAGCAACGGCACTTAATGTACAAAGCATGTATTTTAATCAGAGAAGGGTGCATGCTAATTAAACAGTACTTAACAATTGCTCATTTTCATCTATGAATACTTACCTTCGCTTACATTCAGGCTGCTCGGAGGAATACCCAGAAATTTAGTGGAACCCAATTATGATTCTGATGGATGACGTCAAAAAGTAAAAATGATTGCTTTGCATTGAAGTCGATCATATTCTCAGTTATCAATGCATTGATGCTTCTAGATATGAAAACTAATTTTCCTGTAAACGTATTTCACTGTATCTTTCTCTGGTTCTGTCTAATACACACCCACATAGGCACACACCACACAGCAGTTCAGTGAAGCTGAAGGAGGGGTAGGCAGGCTCTGGCCATGAGTGGGGCCACCTATTTTGTGGATGGGATACATTTTTTTTTCCATTTTCAACTAGATATCTGACATAGGCTGTTATATTCATATTAGCACCCTTAGCTACATTTCCTGGCAGTGTTGACGTTCATGCTACACTGCTTCTTTTACATTTTTTTCTGTTTTTTTTTTCCTTCTTTCTCTTCTTTTTCTTTTCTTTTTTTTTTTTTTCTTTCTTTTACATTTTAACTTGGGTTCAAGCAGTGGGTGCTTTGAACAGTATAGGATTAGGGAAAGGCAAACTGTTTTGGTAGAAAAGTGTAATGTACGCATTACTGCAAAATGTTTGAAAACTATTCCACTTTGAACTGTGTATACTCCTCGTGATTTCCTTTACTGCTCAGCATTGCTCTTCTCTTAGAAACACAAAAACATTTCCTTTACGGAGAGCATTCATTGTAATGAAGGCTGCAAGTCAAAAATCCCTCCACAGCCTACTGAGCTTTATACATCCAGCTGGCATTTTCCCTATGGGATTTTAATAAATTACTTCTTCTTTTCCCCCTCCAAATACAAAGAACATGATGTACAATAGAAGATTCAGGTGTATTTTTCTGATCGCTCCATGTCACAAAATACTCTCCGATGCCTCAGCTTAAAAAATTTGAGGCTCGGTAGAGAAGCTGGATGTTTTATGAGTCATCATGACCAGGAGAGTAAGAAATTGAGTTATTGTAACCAAAACCACAGGCCAAATCCTTTTTATGTTAGCCAAAGTTTGGCAGATTACTTTAGGCCTTCCTGGGGGGGAGGGGAGGGAAGAAAAAAGATGTACTCTGACCCCCTCCAGCTCCTTCTAATTTTTCTGTGACTTTCACTACACTCCCACTTGGTATCACCATTTTCACTGAAACAGCAGATCAATTCAGCAAAGCCAAGACTCAACTCAATAAAATATTAGTCAAATAATAGCAATTGAAAGCTCTGTATAATTTTACAAAAAGCCTTAGTCAGTCAGAACAGCCAGGTATATCGGGAGATGCGCAGCTATGAAGCAGTCAAGGGTGAGAGGATTCAGGCAAGTTGTCATGGAAAGTAGTTTTTGCAACTACAGGCCTGCTATCTATTGTGAATGCAGAGTGATAAGAGAATCCTGTTCAGCATGTTTGAGACATCCACATCTAAGTATTTTCAGTTACTGAAAATAGAGATACATGTCCTGTAATTTGGGTGTTTCTTATACAATAGAGAATCATCCAGGGATGTTCTTGTTTTGGAATACTTCATCAGACAGTAATATATCAGACAACACACAGTAACAGGCATCTCCTTATTTTTCATGGCTTCGACCTTTATCTCCTGAGCAATTCATTTCTTAAAATATATCACATGTGGCATATTCTCCAGAACCACTTATAAACCACTTCTTTGGTAGAAGATCGGACTGCTGAGATACAGAATCGACTTATGTCTTCTTAAATGATTTCGTATATTTTTTAATATCAAAAATTTGGAAAAATGACAATTGTATTTATCATATAATTAAGGAGAGTATTTTCCGGCAGTTTCATTCCATAATGGAGTCATTTATTTTCTGTTCATTTACTGAAAATATTTCATCCCGAGTTTTTAACAACCTTTGATAGCTTTCCTTCATCTTTAGTAACAAAATTTCTTCATTATTAGAGGAGCATAACATCTGATTAGATTGGGGAAACATCTCAAAGTATTATTTTTAAAACAAAGCGAAATAAGCTTTTAAAGTCTCCATTTTTCTTGTCTACCAACAGTTTTCAGAAATTTCTGTTTTTCATTTATGACAAAATGAGAGTAATGAGTAAATGTATTGCTTTCCTGGTGGGGCTGCTACAGTGAACAGATGCTACACAAGTTTTATGGAAAGGGCTTGTCTTTCCAGAATCACTGCTGGAGATTTATACTCTGGCGAGTAAGCACAGATCTGGGTCGGCTGGTCTCACTTAGTTTCAATGGAACAAAGCAAGGGGATGAATGTGCTAGGCTGTATCAGTTACAAGGAAGGAAGTATTTTCCATATGATATTTAAATAATGAGTTCTGTCTCTCTCTTTGCCAGCTGTAATGTGCAGACTTATTGGTCTGTGTCCATATTCAAACTGTTTTTGCCTTAACAACCAAGCATGTCAAGTTCAATGTCTTATGTGACATGTTGTCACCGGAGGTGGTTGTAATATTTTTATATCCCGAGAATTGATGGGTGAAAGTGAGGGTTTGTCAAAGAAAGTTTTAACATAAATATGAAGCACTTCCAATTTTACCTGTATCTCAGGGACTCTAGTTGTCAAGGGACGGAGAGGAGAAGTTCTAACAACCACTGGCCAAATCAGACAGAAGGAAGAAACCCAACTTTTATCCTCAATTGTTGACGAGAGCCCAGATATAATTTCCTTTTGGAAAATTTTTAAATACTCAGCTGTATTTTAAACCCCAACTTTGTAAGTTAGTGTTAAAATTATATTTCTTGTTTTTAAATTGAATAATGAGACCGTAAGAAGTCAACAATATCAGGTGAAACTCTTTTCTTTGACTTCTCAAGCGGCACTGTAACAATTAATCTGAATAGACTAATGAATGGGTGTGGAACGTTCTTGAGTCAATATGTCACTGACCTGAAGTCGTCACAGAACGAGTGGATTTGCATGGCCATAATTGTTTTCTTTCTCCCCTCCAATAGCTTTGTGTCAACATGACCAATGAGAAGATGCACCACTACATCAATGAAGTACTTTTTCTACATGAGCAAACAGAATGTGTACAAGAGGGAGTTGCCATGGAAACAGCTTATTCTCCTGGTAACCAGGCTGGAGTTTTGGATTTTTTTTTCCAGGTATTCATATAATATAATTAGATACTTTGCAGGATTTAAATATATTGGAGACAAAAAATTTTCTTTCAAGGGGCCTTTATTTTGAGATATCTTTATATATGAGACTTTGCTGGGTTTTTTTTTTTTCAGAAATTTATTTTTTTCAGAGCTGATTTAGGAGGACAAGTTACCCTTTTCTGAAGGGACATTTGAGGGATTATCAGTTCATTGAAAGGACTAGAAATACCAGATAATTTTGTTATAAAAATAGTCAGCATTGTTTTTGTCAATAAAACTCTCCTTTGGCACAGTTCCAAATCTCCAGTGTACAAAATTAATATTTTATAAGACAATAGTAAGACTAACAAGATCATAGAACAGATTCAATGGAATCTTTTAAATTTTTCTTCAATTTGTAATTTGAAATATGGAAAACCATTGATAGATCTGTATATGGACATATAATCTTAGGACATCTGCCAGTGATGACTCTTAACCTTTATTATCTCTACCTTATAATGCAAGAATCTTTGCCTCTATATCTTTATCATAAAAACAAAAATCTCCTACACAAACAGAAATCCCTCTGTACTAATGTAGAAAGACATGATATACATCTATCAATAATATCTCTACAATGCTTGAACATTGTTTAAGCCTGCTACCTTTCAGCCACTGGAGAGCATAGGATGTAATTTCCTACCCTTTATTTCTATAAATGTAGATTTATATGTTTATTTTATACATTTGCCTAATATGTAAAATATTCTTCTCCTGTTGTCTGCTCATCAACATTCTTTATTTTAATGACAGAAGAAGCCCTCTTCCTCCAGGAAGCCCTCCTTCATCATGACACACATGGTATATAACTTCTCTATGTAAGGTTTAAAAATGTCTTCACAGTGATGGCAGTATATAGTGAGCTGTGTATCTAAAGTCTCAGACACCTGCCGCCCTCATTCTCGCTTGTGGTTATATCCTTGAATGCTAACCAGTGGCCAGCAGCATGACCTTCTTTCTATCTCTTCAATGGCTATCCTTGAGATCTTGCCATGGAGTGATTATTTCCATAGGAGGACACTCGTCAGTTGGAAATGAGAATGGGCATTTTTGTGACTACTCTTTGATACCCATAAGAATGAAGAGCTATACCAAGTATAGGGTGAAGCTTGGATGTACCTGCAAATATGCATACCAGGCAGGTGTACCCCACAATATAAAGGAAGCTTCTTGTTTCCTTCTTGATTACAGTAACTGCAATCTTCTCCTGCTCACAGACATCTGGATTTTTGCTTAAGCCACATTCATGTTTCAACAAACATGCATTTGTCTTATGTCCATGGAGGAAGGGATCAGATTCTCACCTGACTCTCCACATGTATAGTGCATTTTGGAACTGTCGATCTTCATTGATTTCTGTTGTTGAGGTGAAATGGCATATACTTTGCACAACAATTCCATCTCGCTTAAGCCTTTACTTCTGAAGGAATTGAAAGCCATTTTTTATGACTTCTTTTCCATGTTCCGTTTTCTTCTTCAGACGCATCAGCAAGTTTCCAAGTCATAGTTTGACTATCACCATTTTTCATGGCTTGATATCAGACATCCAGAAAACATAATACATATGAATTGTAAAACTTTTGGAGACAATACAAATTGTAATCCTTTAAAAAATATCTCATTGGTATCTGACTACTCTATCCTTGGAAAATATCCTCTTGCTTTTGGAGTAGAGCAGTTTGGCTATGTTGGAAGCAATCACTTCCTTTATACTATGTGGGGCCTTGACTTTGAGTTACTGAAACATGCACTAAATCTCTAAATTCTAGCCTCCAAAGAGAAAGTCTGTCACTGCCCCTGAAACATGAATGCCCATGCAACACCCTTAACTAGTCCATTTACCCCTCCATGCACAGAGCGTGTCTGTGCATACTCGAGTGTGTGTGAGAGGAGTGTAAGTGTAATAGCACATGAAGGAGTATTGTGGCACAATACTCAAATGCACAGGTGAAGAAGCAACTTACGCTCTTAAGTATCACCATCTTACTCTTCAGCAAATAGGTTTTACAAATTGAAATGAAGAACCTGATCTTTCGAAACATCCCAAGAATGACCGGTACTTGCCAACTCCTCATTGACTTTTCTTTTCGGGCTTCTCTCCATCCATTTTGTGTACCTATATTTTATTTTTGCACCTCTGGGCTCTTTATAGGGTCCCAGGTTATCTGAGTATGTGCCATACAGTGGACTTCCTTCTCCACACCCCCTGACCAATCCACCTCTGTGTTGGTACCACAAGTCTCTGGAGGTGTTAGTGACCTAGGTCTTTTGCTGAGGTGTGTCAGCTTGCTTTTTGTAGGCCTATCCAATTCCTTCCTGGTGCTCCTTTCACCCTTTGCCAGTCCTTCTTCTCCTTCCTTCCCAAGGAGGCTGTCTGTCTGCTCACTCCAGAGATAACCTTCAGTTGCCAAATGTCTTGCAAAGGGCACCCCTTGGTAGGTGAATGCCCACCAGGTATAGAGCCTTCCCATGGCTGCCACTTTCAACCTTTCTTCTCTATGGGTGGCACTAGAAGTATTCCAACTCTTGCATACCTGAGACAACTGTCTCTGCATTTTCCTTACCATGAGGAAACTCTAAAGGGCTTGAAACAACTAAAATAGTTCAGCCACAAGGAAACAACTTTCTATTGGCCAAATAAATAACATCATGAAAGGCCTGTAATGTCATGGTTTGGTGACCTCGGGTGAAAATATAAACTGAATCACTGTAGGAGTCAGTATAGATCCCTTCACTTCCTGAGAAGAATTATTTTATAGTATTCACATCTCCATAAGCATGCTGACTTGATGTGAAGAATTAAGATATATGACAGAATAAGGTAAAAATAAATAATATAAATTACCTTATTTTTAAAGGTCGATTTGACATGTCAACAGAAGAACTTTCCTAGGGAAGGAAAGATAAACAGCACGACAGTGGGTAAAAGTTATTCATCCGATGTGTAAACCGCGTGGGCACAATGGTGTCCTCTGTGTGCGGGAAGTGAACTGTCAGTGGTTGAGAAGTTCTTTCAAGCAGCGTTTTCCTTCACGTGAGATTAATTTTAAGTGGTTGCTTATGTATGACTTTAGCTTCCGTGTTTGACAGCTATAAACTGTCAGACTTCTAATTTGAATTTTTACAAGTTATGGCTTCCAACTTTATATGTTCCCGGTCTTAATACTGAAATATTATAGTCACTTCTACTTCCTGCTGAATAGGATTTTTTCTAGAATTTTTATGACTCAACAGGATTGTAGTTTCGGTTTTTGGATAAGTTACTTGCCCACTGTTAACTATGAAGAGGTCGATACAGGCTAGAGGTCAAGAAAAATTATACTTCTCCTTTTTTTGGCAATTTTATTTTTCTTACTGAAATAAGAATATACTTTTTAATATCTCCAGTGTTTTAATGACCTTAAAGCACACTCTTTAATCCATGTATTCATTATCAATCAATTATTAATCAACCAATACTGTTACAGCCTACATTATCTCAGAGTTTGGCCAGGTATTAGGGATATGATAGTGAGCAAACACAAATGTGTGTATTAAAAGTAGATGAATTCATTTTTTTCAGTGCTTATAGGAACATAATGAAAATACAAATGAGCATACCTGCATGATGACAGAACCATCCATTTGAGTGATGGAAGAAACATATTCTCTCTTCTTGATTTTCAGAAGCCATCTGGATTTCTCTCTTTATTGGATGAAGAAAGTCAGATGATTTGGTCAATGGAACCGAATCTTCCCAAAAAGCTACAAAGTCTCCTAGAATCTTCAAACACAAATGCCGTGTATTCCCCCATGAAGGATGGGAACGGGAATGTTGCACTCAGAGATCAGGGTGCGGCGTTCACCACCATGCACTATGCAGGAAGGGTGAGTTGAAAGAGTGGCACAATGTCGCATGCGTCACGATGTTGTCAGGATGAACTTGCAAGTTTTAGATATTTTAGAGTTTCTTATTTTCATGAGTTAAAGTTGGCTGAACAACCAGCACAGTTTTACTTTCCTCAGCTCTTTTATTTTAACCTGAGAAGGACTTCGCATCTTCAGAATGTGGGTGATGAAGCAGGTGGTCAGGGCCTTCCATCATGTTCCCCAGATTCTAATATAACATGAGCAAGAGGGCCGTGGCTTTAATACACACAGCTCTGCTCTGAACTCTGGGATCCCTTCATTATCTAAACAAATATTGGTCTTTTGAGTTTGCTTGCCCTCAATGCAGTTTTTAGTATTAAATTATTTTTCTTAAAGCATATCAACCTGAGTAAAGAAAGCTACTCTCAATTCTCTCTCAGCTACTTAACCAGTTTAGTAAAATATGCTTTCTTTCTTAGGTACCTTCAAGTAGCTCCTCTTACCTGCTTAAAAAATCCTCACACTCTGTAGGCCAAGCTGATATCCCAGGCTCTGAGGTGATGCTGGTCTTTTTAGCCATGGCTTACATGTCACAATCCCCCTACCCCCGCTCCCCCCACCACCACCATCAGGTGATACCTCTGTTCAGGGGACTTTTTCTAATCCACTCACTGTTTCTGCATTCCATGCTTCTCTGGGCATCCACTCCTCCTGCTCAAGCTTGAAATACCCTCCTTGCCTTCTTCCCAAGGTCACACTGTACTGTATACATCTTTAGATACTCCAATCCAAGTCCCACTTACCTTCAATCCAGGCCCATCTATGTTAACTGTCTTCCACTTTTGAATTCGTGGCCCCTGGTTTTCTCCCATTTGGCACTTAGCGGAAGTCACATACCGGAAGGTGAAACCTCCAATCAGCGTGTTTCAGATCATTCCAGCCAATGTCCACTGAGACTCTACTAGGTGCCAAACCTAGAGTATTAGAGAAACAGATGAATAAACTGCATTGTTTGCCCTCACATATCTCACTGTCAGCAAATCAGGAAAAGGCAAATTAACATAGTTATGATAGAATTTGCTTATAATAACATTGGTAATATTAACGAAGCTCTATATTACCCTGAAGAAGGAAGCAATCATTTGGCTCCCAACCTAAGTGTGGAAATATATTCTAGTGGAGGTCAAATGTGGGGATGAGATAGAGTTCAGTGAGGATAAAAGGAAGGAGCATTCTGGGGTAGATGTGGAATTTTGAATAGCATGTGCATCCCCCAGGATGCAGTTGCATCGAGCAGAATCCACTATAGCTATTCAAGTGGAAAATAATCTGGTATGGGAAAATAATCCTCACGAGACTCCAAGCTGAACATTCAGAAATAACTCAAAACTACACCACAGGATGGAGTTTCCAACCTAACCATGGCCTCATCTTTGATCCAGAAGCTTCCAGCCAAATCGAGAAGCTGCTGCTCTAGGTTCTGACTCTCTGTGGCCACCACCCACTGCTGATACCTTTAAAGGGCCTATACCCCGGCACTCAGCATGGAGGAGTCAGGGACACAGTGACAGGGCCTGGGGTTCTCCACTGTGAGAGAAGACGAAGCATCTTCATGATGTGCGTATGAGCCAAAACAGGAGAAGCAGCAGAAGCATGGCCTCCATCACGCCTACCTTTGAATCTTGTGCAATAGTTCCAGATTGGTGGAAGCTAAAGAACAATCAGATGCTAGCTGCAAAGAAGTCTGAGAATCCTCCTGCCTTCGAACGTGTGCAGTGCAGGAAGGCGGCTCTTCCTGAGAGTGCTGTAGGCCTTTCTGCCATGTCCACCCACTCTAGATATGGGAAATGGTACAAGAAGTACAGTTAAGTCTACAGAGATTGGCTGGAAATAAATCTCAAGAAAGGCTCCTTGGGGCCAAATCATGAATAAATATACATGGACTACTGAGGACCTACTCCTCTTGGTTGTGTTAACTCCTCAAATATTTTCAGACAGTGAGGCACAGAGGACATGACATGAAGTGAGACACAGGACACGACATAGGGTGGACTCGGGGAGAGGCACAAAGGACACGACATAGGATAGACTCGGGGAGAGAAGAAGGAGGTTCTGGAAACACTCAAGCAAGCACTGGGTTTGGACCGAAGGAGAAGATCGCAGAGCTGGTGTCCTCAAGAGGAGGCTGCAATGCCAATGATGCAATGCCAATGACACAATCTCCAAAGCCAGTGGGAACTGTAGCTTGAAATGACAGGCGAATCTCTCCGATGGTCAGATGGTTCTAGTGCCAACCACAAGAGGAAATCCGGGAAAAGAGGCAGTCTGGGAGGAAAGATATTCAGTATAGATGTTTTGAATTTGAGGTTTTTAATAGAAACTTCAATAGGATGTGACAAATAAAAGAGGTTGGTTGTTTTTAGAAACATAGGCATATTTGTGGAAATGTGTATCTTGATGATTTCACTTAGGAAGAGCATGGAGAAGATGAAGAAAAGGAATAGGAAAGAGAATCATGAAAACCAAGGGAAAAGAAGGAGGAATGTGGTCAGCAGGAGATACACCTGAGTGGAACAGGTAGGCAAGGAGAAGTTATGGTAGCTTGGAGCAGTAGGATGAACCGAGCAGTGAATGGCCATGGAGAGGGACTCGGTGCAAGATTTGTCACAAACACACACACACACACTCCTAGAGTGTTGTTAACCCATTAACTGCCTTTACGTATGAGAGATTTAACCTTTAAAATTTTTTCTAACAGTACCTAATCTTCTAGTCCTGTATTCGAATTTTTAATATTTTCTTCATATTGAGCATTTATTAATTCTTAGGATTTAGTTGAAGTATTGCAATGAGACATAAGTAGTGATTCTAAGTTTTAAGCAAGTTATCTTAAGTCCGTCTCTACCTGACCTGCCTCCTAAGTCTGTTTGTATTGAATCTTGGAGATTTGTTAGATTGTTCAATAAATGCTAATTGCATGAAACTGAATGGGACCAAGCTTTGGGATAATACTTTGTTAATTATTTTATGTTTGCTTCTAAAAATTGTTCTGTAACCACTTAATATAATTTCAATTGTTTTTTGTTTTTTTTTTAAACTTGGGGAAACAAAAACAATCAGTTTGAATAAATACAGTTATTTTATTGAGCTCTGATAGTGATAAAGCAAAGCAGAGCCAGTCAATTGATTAGCTGCCTCAGAGCCAAACCCCATGGAATTATGAATTTTTCTGTAAAAGTGCCTTTATGTTTTAAGCAGGATTTTCCATAATTGGAGTCAATTTTGTGGTTTTATAAAAATCTTTCATTTAACTGAGATCTACTAATGAGTCTTACCCCAAGGACTCCCTAAGGACTCATTCACATGTTACAGTATAGATTATATGTAATTTGTGGCAATATGTCAAGCCATATGCCTTTCTAATCATCAGATGTAGCTACATATATTTAATTTTGAGCTTTTACATTTTCAAGAAAAGCAGCATATTCTGCATTTTATAAATCCAGAGACAGAGCAAAGAGCTAATTGGTTTAGAAACAGCATGCACGATCTATTTTGGACAGTAGTATGAGCATTCCTGAAGGGCCCTTTGGTGATAAAGCTGATCCCAGGGAAGAGCTCAGTGGCTCTAGGGTTCTTGGGTTTCTTTGTGGCCTCTTTTTTGGCCAGATGGATGGGCTAGAGTGTCGCTCGGATCACCATTTGCTCTTCTGTGACTGGTTTACCTGGTTTGGCGAGTGAAAACTTACCTCACACGGGCAGGATGATCATTGTGGCTGGTAACAATATTGACATCCAGCCTACCAGGAAAGACTTGCCCATCTAACAGTTCTGCTCTGGCTATGAGACCCCGCCATGCTTCTGAATCTTGTTTGGAGCAGAGGCCCCTAGGTCCTTTTAGAGATGTTTAAGTAACATTATTTGAATTATAGCTGAAGATCTTTCCTAAACACATTTGAATTTTTCATTACTCATAGGAGCCTGGTGTATTTTCCAATCTCCATTACAGAAATATTCTAAAGTAAATGGGAAGAGGCTGTGCATGAAATATTAACAGAGTCTCATTAATGAGCATGGATCTGAATTAAAGAAGGCTGAGGGTTTTTTGTTGTTGTTGTTATTTGTTTTAGCAAATTTTAAATCATATATGGATTAGCTGTTTTAGGAATTGCTCTTGAACCTCTAGTGGTGATTTAAATGATGGATAAGCATTAAATCCAGAAGAGTGTCTAATTTTATTGGCTTTTAAAATTAAGAATCTTGAAAGAAAGAAGAATTATGATTTGGAAAAAGACATTGGCTCCGAGGAAATTTGAATTTCCATTAAGGTGATTCTGAACTAACTCTAATAGGAAATAGTATTTTGAAGGTCCTAAATTTTAATGTGAGAAAAGTGAATGGATTAGGAGATACTAAAGCAATCTGAAGTAATAAAAATTAAATCAATGAAAATACAGGTCAAAGTAATAGTTATAAAATATGATACTTGCCTATCTGACCTTTGTAGTCTGCTAATAAGGTCTTTGAAAATTGTTTATTGCAATAATTTTCTTAAACACAAAGTGATTCTCTTTGGAGCCCAGATGAGTGTCCTGTATGAGTGGCCTGGTTTATACAAATCAAGTTGGTGACATTGTTCTTGCCTGAGATGATGTGTCTGTGTTTCTCTCTCCAAACCCTTAAATATTGCAGTGGGCTGAATGGTAGCCCCCCAGAAAGATATGGCCATGTGCTCACCCCTAGGTCCTGGGAATGGAATCTTATTTGGAAAAAGTGTCTTTGCTTATGTAGTTAAATTCAGGATCTCGAGGTGAGGAGAATACCCTGGATTATCTGGGGGACTCTAAATCCAAGGTTATGGGAAGGAAGCAGAGAGAGATTTAGGAGAGAAAAGGAGGCCATGCAAGCATGGAGGCAGGGACGGGAGAGATGCAGCCATGGGGCAAGGAGCTTTAGGGCCCCCACAGGCTAGAAAAGGCAGGAATGCATGTCCCCTCAAGCCTCCAGGAGGGTAAAGATGCTTGATGTCAGAGTTCTGGCCTCCAGAAGAGAATGGAGTGGTTTTAACTCATAAGATTATGTAATTTCTTTACATTTTATTCATTTGAAAGAGCCCCCTACATTTCTCCACCTCTATTTTTGCTCATGTGGTTCTCTTCACCTGGAATACCTCTTTCCTGTCCTTCCAAACTTTACCCATCTTAGGAGCAAGGTCTTGGCCTGATCCAAATTTCATTGATCTCTTCCTTCCCTAATCAATAGCGATGTCTGATGCTGGCATGGCATTTTTTGATTTACAAAGTTCTTCTGAGACCTTTTGTATGAATGTTGCTATGTCAGTTTTTCAGTTAAGTAAGCCTTGGTGAAGTTCAATGACTCGCCAAAGATTGAACAGCTATGCGTGAATCTCCTGGGGGTGCCTTAACAAAGTTCTACAAGCTGTGTAATTGAAACAGCAGAAATTTACCCCACATTTCCAGAGACTAGAATCCAAAATCCAGTGTCAGTAAGTTTGGTCCCTTCAGCAGAGTCTGAGGGAACTCTGTTCCAAGCTTCTCTTCTGGCTTCTGGTGGGTGCCAGTGTCAACATTGCTTGACTTGTAGATACAGCTCCCGGTCTCTGCCTCTGTCTTCCCATGGCCTCCCCTCATCTTCTTTAAAGGCATCAGGCATTGGATTTAGGGCCCACCCTATCCACTGTGACCTCGTCTTATATAATTACATCTTTGAAAGATCTTATTTCCAAATAAGGTCACATTCTGTGGTTCTGGGTGGACATGAATTTTGAGGGTACACTCTTCAACCCACCACAGGGTGGTAGGTCACACTACCCTATTTTGCTTCTCATTTCCAGTACCATGTAGGCCCCCATCTCCATTACAGTGTGTGTGAAATTCTTAAAGTGTTTGTTGTCTATAGTCCTAAAATCCGTGTGATACTGTAGAGGAGATCTGCAGGACACAGGGGGATTTCATCACCGGAGCTTTGAGCAGGACACTGACCCACAGTTGCTACATCCATAGAGTTTGTAATTCAGGAGGATATAATTGTCAACCTCATAAACTTGTTCTGAGGTCACATATTAGGCAAGAAATCAATGCCCCGAAGATTATTTTGAGGTGTCACATCAAATATGAGTCATGGTTCCCCAATAATATCCGAAGGTCTTTGCATGTAGATGCACCACTGTATTTAGCAATATTTTGAACTCATCAATAACAAGTATTGAAGGCTAGAAAATATTTCAGGGATCGTCTAATCCACTGGCTATATTTTCAGATGAGAATATTAGGGCCCAGTTAACTTGTGTAAATTAAGTCAGTAATAAAATGTCCTTCATTAGTCAAAAAATATACTTGTTAATTTTTGTATCTTATTAATGTGCTTAGTGCCTGAAGCAGTACTTTGTAAGTCACATTAGAATATTTATTTTTGTTTATCCTAGTGTAATTAATATCATCACTTCAACAGGGGATAGGGAAAAATGTAACCACCAAAGTTATAATATGATATTTTTTCTCTCTTCCTATCATGCTTGAAAAACTTCAGTGGAAAGTGTAGAAATGGAGATATTTTTCTGTGAAAATTATAATACTAGAAGAGAAAATATTTAGATAATTTTTTAACTGATGATAACATGACATCCTGTTTTCCACTGAATAAACAGGTTGTTTTCATGTTAAGTACCTCTTCCTAGATCTTCGAGAATTTGTGTAAAAAATTATGTTCTTTATCATTTAGCTTCATGACTAATATTTTAATGGGGCAAAGAGGCATGTGAAATTTTATTGCAGATTTTAGAAGATCCTTTCCATTGTTGTTTGCCTGAAGGAAATGAAAGCATTCTCTGCGATTTATATTTTCTGCGATTTTCTGAGATGTAATTTTACAACAGATTAAGAATGTATAGCCCTTTTATATAATGTGCTTGTAGATGTGTCTTTCCGTGGGTGGACTTTGATTATTTTCATCAGGATCCCTTTTTCTGTCCCCTAAACTGCATCCCCACAGATCACGTGGTAATCCCAAACACATAGGCCTTGATCATTAGTGTTCACGTCACTGATTTCCACAGGCCTTTATGAGAACCATGTTACTAAAACATCGCTGATCAAAGTCATGTGGGGGAAGAATGGTATTACTGATTTGTGGCCAGTCTGGAACACATCTGATTTTTTTCCTTCTCCTTGAATAAGATCTACCCCTATCATGGGATAAACTAAGTTTGAAATTTTTTGGTTGAGATTGATGCTGTTACTCAGACCTGAGAGGTAAAGCTACTGCAGGAGATTCTAGGTCAGTACCGATGACAGCACACCTCTTGCCTCTTGTCCTTTCAGACATATTTACACGTATGCAGAGGAAATAGTGGCCTGTTCAATTTCTCAATTCTTTCTGTCACTTGTCAACCAATCTTCACCCCAGAGATCTGTGAGGGACACGATGAGCCCAAGAAGACTTGGAGAGTGAACCTTTAAATCAAAAGAAAAAAGGAGATGAACTAATCAATAGGGAGCCTTCCATTTATTTGTCTCTCTTTTCTCCAGGCAGGATCCCCAGACTTAACAATGAAAGCTTTCTGGCTGTCTGGTCTAAGCCAAACAGATACTATTAAAGGGTATTTGACCAAGATAACTTTTTTCTTTTCTTTTTTTTTTTTTTTTTTCTTGGCTCAAGATATCTTGACCCACACAGAATGAGCTTCATTTACATCTGTATGTGCTCACCTCTTGGGCAGACTTCTGGAAAAATAAAAATGAACTCAGCAAGGCCCCTGGTCCTCTGTTGCTCATATCAGTTTTGCCTCTGGCGTAAATTTCTGTAGGAGACCTGATAAATGTTTCCTTATCCAGGGGTTTGTCTGGAATAGAAAATGCAGGCTCTCATTCAGGGCATCTCACTGTTTCTTCGGGGATTTAATAGGTTCTGTTATCTTCATGGATCCACAGAAAATTGTAAATAAGGAATTGTAGGTTTCTTGAAATATTGATATCTTATTGTTAGTTGATTGGGTTGTTGTTGTTGTTGTTTTTTCCCCCTAAAAGGAACGAATGAGGCCTATTCATAAGTTTCAGGTATGGCAATTTCAAGGCAATGTCTATATTCAGATGCTAGATAAGAACCCTTAACAATAATGCTGTGTGCTCCTAACTTTCTTTGTTTATTAGTATTTATTACATAAAGCGAATCAGAATGAAAGCAAGCAGTACTGTTAGAATCACTTCATGGAAAAGTAAAAAAGTAGAAGTCTCTACTTATAAATATTGATGGCTATAGAGAGATCAATTCACCACTACACACAAAATTGAGACTCTTGTCAGCAAACCTCAGATAGAAAGCTGAAACCACTCGTGAAAAGTTATCAGACCCATTTATATTTGCTTGAAGATGATCTTTCATTTCTTTTCCTATAATCCATTCTTTATATACATTCTGATGTGATGTATTATATTCAAGAATATATTCCAAAGTTTGGAGTTTTTATCACCCGGTAATCCCAACCATCTCTTTTCCAGAAATTATATTTTGCATCACATGAATAACATGGTAGAGAAAGGGATTATAAATTTGGCTGATAAGTGAATTTACTTCCATTCCATAAATATCGATGCTTCCCAGGAGAGTATTTTATATCTCCTGCGAGGGCTTTATATACCCTCAAAATTCAGTTTCCAACATGACATGACTCCTGAAACTCCAGTCTATTTGTTCTGTGGGCTTCACGCCTGCATATATGCTTGTTAAGATCTCTCCTTGGCTGGCATCTTCAGCTCAGCAGATCCAGAAGCCAACTGCACTCAATTCCCAAACCACCTCCCACGCTCTCCTCTCCCTCTCAACCCACTTCAAAAAAGTAAAGCAGTAAAACTGATTTCCCATATTTGTCCCACTTTTCAATTCATGGTAAAATCAGAAACCCAGTTAATTGCCAAAATCAGAACCCAGAACCCTAGTTAATAGCCAAATACCAGTCGATTGCCAGATACCAAACAGCCATCCAAACTTAATCCAAGTGCTTCCTTCTTGTTCACGGCCCCTGGCTCACGCAGGAGCCGCTGGATGGCACCTGGCAGGAGAGGCTCTGGTTACCAATAAAGGGATGAATGGATGGTTTTACTTAAAAGTGTATGAACTTCCTCTGCTCCATTTATCTTTTTGTTTCTCCAGCAACACAGTTCAAAGGTAGAGGTAGTTATTCTCTTTCTACTTGGTAATAACAGACGCGCTCGTGGCCGTGACGGCTGCTTTCCTCATTGGCTGTTCACAAACCCACTCTTTGAAGCAGGGTTGCCACTAACTGTAGGTCTCCCTGGTGGAAGAATGCACTTCCCTTTCCCTTTTAAAGACCGGATCTTCCAGACCATTTTAACACGCTTGTTCTTCGTGGACCTGGTAGTTGAACAAGCACAACTCGGGGGATGTAATCAGATTCAGTTTTATTTTTGGCTCACACTGCTTTTTCAAATATGTTCAGCAGAGACAGTCCTTTCCTTGGAACCAAATAAAAACCCAGGCAGCTCCAGTGATATTTCTGGTCTCCGTCCAGTAATAGGACGTCCTTCACTTGCTTTCATTGGCATGCAGGGACTCGGTTCAGTGGTGAAGAACTAGTCCTTTTAAATAATCATAATTACAAATGTACCTGGAAGGTGAGGTCCCTCCTGCCTCCACTGCAGAGGAGGCCCTGTTCCGTGACCTTAGGAGTTCTGTTTTCTCTCTTTTCTTGAGCTGTGTGGTCTTATGTCCTCGCAGCAGCTGCCCAAGAAGGATGCCTTTTGGCATTCAGGGCTCACCCTGCTTGGGTGCTTCCGTGCATCCCTGTGATGCACCACCCGCTCCTGCCGGCGGGGGGTGTGCTGATGCTTTGGGCTGGCTGCTCCCCCCAGCCCTGGTCTCTGGACTTCATCCACACAGAGTCTCCACACTGGGCTCTGTGACCACCAGCCCCAGCTCACATCCTCTTGGCCAGGATGTAGCCTCACTTGGGTTTGTGGAGCACATCAGGGAAACTTTGCCATGTCCTTTGTAGTTCATCACAAACATTGTGTTCTGTGCTCTCCACTTTGAAGAGCAGACAAGGAGAGTTCATCCCACTACAGCAGGGACTGTTCCTCCCCACCTCCCCCCATAACCTGCCCACTTCTGTTTTTGTGCTGCTTGGTGGAGTCAAACACCAGCTTGCAATGTATTCCTAAGTGGTGGAGCAATGTCAATGTTGGATCCTAAGAGGGGTCCCATGAAACCTCCTCCCACTTGACCTAGGGGACGAGAGGGAGAAGCTGTGTAAAAGCATTTATGGCCATATATTCATGCTCTATAAAGCAACTGCTATTGTGTACTCACACTAGGTATGAGAGCAATAGATCCATAGAGGTAGACATTGAAATATAAATCAATTACAATAGATAGAAGGATAGACAGATGATAGGTAGATAACAGATAGATGATAGATAGATAGATGGATAGATAGATAGATAGATAGAGATAATAGATAAGTAGATAGAGATAACAGATAAGTAGATAGATAGATGATAGATAGATAGATAGATAGATAGATAGATAGATAGATAGATGATAGATATAATAGATAAGTAGATAGATAGAAAGATGATAAATAGAGTAAACACACAGAGAGATAAACACACACAGGCAAATCAAATACCCATGCTGCCAGAAACCCATGAAAGCTATCTCCACCGTGATCTGGGGTATCCTAAAATGCCTGAACTGTCATTGAACATGGCTCCATTACAGAAACTTTAGCTTTGAGCACTTCAACTGTGTGGAAATATGGATTCCCATATCAGAAACACATTGTTTATGTGATAATATAACCAACAGTTTGGTTTGTCCTTAACTTACTGCCGGGTGAGGTAGCATGAGGGCGCTGCTGAAAACACCCTCATCCTACTGGGGTATTTTATATGTAGACATGGATAGTCTCTAGATAAGTTGGATGAGCATGAGAGCAAAGGGTGATTAAGGTATTTGCAGTGTGAGTCGTGAATCTCTGAGTGAGGCCATAAAAGGCTCCCTGGGGAATATTGCACTGGGGTTTGGCACTTGGGTGTTTCTCTGTTCCCTTCTTGATTCTGCCCCAAATAAGGATGGAGAGTCGTCAATCATATTTATGTTTCCAGCCTTCAGTGCAGTGCTCTGCTGGCTGTCATCTCTTCCCCTTCTAGCTTGTGAGGCTGCGCATCCAGGCCTGAGTGATGAGATCCATTCTGCTCCCTCCACAGGAATCATTTTCTGGGCACAGATGAGATCTCCGATCACACTCACTCTTTCTAGAATGACTGGCTCCTGTTGCTTTGTCTGCCGTCCCCATTAGCTCCTTCTGGCCCTGCATCATTGTGTTTGTTTTCCTCTTTACCTTCAAGAGCTTCCTTTTCTGGCTTCAGGTGTATTGAACAGTGGTGAGTGTGGTCTCTCTCCCTGCCCTTTACTGAGACTGGAATAGATAAAGCAAGCAACTGGGAATGGTTGAGGTCAGGCAGGGTGCAGTCTGCAAAGGAGGCCGTGCCAAATTTTCGGGAGGAGGAAAGGAGTACAGAGAATAGGTTCCACAGGGAAAGTTGAGACAGACGAGAGACATTGAGGTGACCCAGAGATGTGGCCCCGTGGAACACCCACCTCCTCTGAGGCTGGAGAAAGGAAGGGAAGTGGAGGTGGCCCTGGACCCTGTGGCCAAAGGCAGTGCCCCACCCCACCAGGGCTCTGGGGTGAGGATGGAACCCATGTGTGGGGAGAGAAGAAGAGTCTCCAAGGGTCCTACCCTATGGTCTTCTGCCTCTGGCCCCCGCTGCAGCCCCGCTGGACAGCTGGAACTGAGCACCGCCAGGCAGACAAGGGCAGGGACCCTCCACGAGTAGATAGTGCATGTAAACAGGACAAGGCATCGCTAAGCACGATGTGTGGCCAGTCTTTTTTTTTTTTTTTTTAAGATGTGCATAGACAAGGATAGATTTGATAGATGATACATAAATGAATATTGGCTGTCTCTGAGAAAAGGAATTACAAGTAATTTTTACTTCATTATTTTTATGGTTTTCCCAATTTTATGAATATACGTGTATTATATTTTATAAGGTGTCTATAAAATATAAAGGACTATAAAAAGACTTACCCTAGCTATTTTACCTGATTATTTTTTTCGAGATGTAGTCTTTGAACCCTGTCAATGTCCTCAATCTGATGAAGATTCTATGTAGTAACCTTGGCTATTAGCCACATCAGAGGCAATTTGAAAGTCTAAGTAGGTGATATCCACTTGTGCCCGTTTACTGTGTTCATATGTATCCTGTTCCTGTTACCTTAAAATAATTGTCTGTGTTGTGGGCTATGCTGGCAAAATCACCAAACTTGAGTATGAACTGGCCCTGGTGAACTTGACATGAAATAAATAAGAAACCGACTTTCAGAGAAACCAGTGATGTCATGCCTGTAGCTGATGATCACTGTCTACATCCCATAACTGTGTTTTCAGTTGATGGGTGGAAATGAGAATAAGAACTCTTCTTTATAACCCTGAGTCCATTTCCCCTTCTACTGCAGCACATTTTTACTTGTTTTTTATTTCCCCAAACTGCCAGCACTGTTTATGGCTTACCTAGGGTACCATGGCAATCAGGGTTGCTTGAAAAATACTGGGTTCTATTGCTACTGTCTCAGACAAAAATATTTGAAAATCCTTTCTGAAGAGCTTTTTAGAAATACTATCCTAAGAAAAAAAGGCTGGCCATAAGTATGATTATAGTGTTGTCTCATTTTTAACTTCTCAGCCATTTTTAGATATGCCAATATCTACTTTAGTCATTGTGCTATATCTAAAATGCCCGGGACACAGTTCTCTGCAAACTTATGCCCTGGGCTTCCTTATGCTTGCTGCCTGCGCCCCATGGGAGGACAGAGTTCGAAGAGCAGCTTATGCCACTGGTCCCTGGAGCCAGGATTCTCATCCTTGCATAAACACCAGGATCAACTGGGGAGAAGGTTAAAAATGCAGATTCTTTGGTTCTGCTCTCATCAGTGATGATTCAAGAGGGCTGGGGGAGTCTAAAGTGTGTGCATGTTTATTAAGCCCCAGAGAATGCTCTCCTGTAGGTAACTTATGACACCTGTTTCTAGAAACACTGGAGGTATTAGTACACAATAGGTGCTCAGTTGAGCACAACCATGCATTGCCTCCTGCAATGTGCCAGGCCCCCGCGGGGAGAACACAAAACAGGTGCTGGAGCACACAGAGCCCAGCTCCAGCCGATCTTCCTTGCCAAGGGGCAGTAAACCAACTGATCTTGCCTTCCACTCAGAGACTGGAAAGCCAGTGACGACCAGGGAGTGCTCCCACCTCTGGCTTCCGTTTCCTTAGGGATCAGCCAAGCCTGAGCTCAAGGAGGAGAATACCTGTGGTTGGCATTTCGTAGCTTTTCTTTGTGGACCCCAGAAATGAGGCAGCTTGATAAAGTATGATTCATAGTACCGGTGAGAGCTTGACTCTCCCTTTTACATACAGAGCTAACATAATTTATCTTTTGATCATGTGTATGACGGTCCCAGAGTGTTACAGCAAGGACTTTCCGGAAAGCAGCACATGGCACCTGCTCCCTGGTTCACACCATACTCCTCCACGGGCCCCCAATGCCTGAGCATTGCTAACGGCTCAAACACAAGCTAAATGCTAAGTTTCCTTTGGAGTCCTTTCATTGAACAGTCTCATTCAGAAGGAATCTCTGAATGTGGAGACAGCTTCCTTAAACATTGGTATTGGGCTGGATGCATATAAATGTCTCCATTACATGCATGAGGGACGCTGCCACTTAACACATGAATCCTGTCTTCTAGACCTTAAGAGGAAAAGAAAATAAAGTCTGAGGTCCAGTTATGTAAAGACAGAGGGGAGAAAGTAAAGAAGTATTTAAAAGCCCAGACTGGCCTCTATCTTTTGCTGCTTTCATGTTTTTCTCCTTTCATCCCTGAATAATAAACCAGCAAGGACAGGCAAGGCAGGGCAGCAAGAGAGCCGACCCAAGTGACCTAGAAAGGCCTCTGCCTCCCACCTTCTCTTTGCAACTTTCACAACGCCTATCCACCGGTCTGTGGGTTGGTCCCTCCTCCTCAGGGGCACAGCTGAGAGGACAGACCTTGCTCTGTCGTGACAGCACAGACTCTCAAAGTCATGTGGAGATCCTTAGAGATGTCCTATCAAGAGGGCACTCTAGTAGAAATCATGCGTGATTTCTAGGGTAGATGGAGTCTGTCCTTGGGTGTTTGCCTTGCATAGCAATTTCTCTGTCCATTCCACCATGATTTGAGGCTCACCTCCCTTCGGATACATGGGAACCAGGGCCATTTGTCTCACGGTTTTGTGACTTCTGTGGTTTCTTTTCTCTGCTGTTGTTGCCTCTTTGGCCTCCTAGAGGCCGTTGCTATCGGCAAGGTCCCGAGCCACGGTGGAGATGGTGGCAACCTTCGTGTGCTGACTCCCCCCAGAAGACTTGCTTTGTTTGGAAGCAATTCCTTTGTAGAGTGACACATAACTTCTGACTGATGATACTACAGGATGGGCAGCCCTATTAGCAGCCTCAAAACATAGGACATAGAAGACTCCATGAATCCCTCTCAGGTCAGTGGTGTAAACAAGTTCTGGAGCAGGTCAGAGAAGAGGGTAGAGGTGAGCCTGAGAAGTAGGTATAGGGGCGTTAACTAGAAAACCAGGTGCTGGGCAGAGCTAAGTGTTAACCATCTTGTTTTTGACCTTCAAAATCACCTCGAGAGAAGCAGACAGACAGAGGTAGAGAGAGAAAGCAAGGTTGGCGCTGTCTTCTATGTTCTGTAGACAAGAAGGCACAGCATGTTGACCTGGTTGACCAGCAGGTGCCATGCCTAGTGGGAGCTGGAACTCAGAAGGCATGCTGCCCTGCCAGGCTGGTGCTTTCTCCACCAGCAGCTGGAGACCTTCCCCCACCCCCTACCCCACCTCATGCTGGGCCTGAAAACCAGACTGGGCCTTGGCAGCTGGAGCCATGAGATTTGCCAAAAGGAAAGGCAGGATGGATGTCAAGGGAGGGATTGGTCTGCCGAGTGGACAAATAAAGTGAGGAGGAAGGTTGAGTGGAAAGGTGCCCCATGTGTGACAATCCTGTTGGGCGAAGTGGACATATTTGTATAGGTGGTGAAGGTTTATTGGGGGATCTGATGGGAGTGCTCATTGACTTTAGTGCTTTTCCATTCCATCTTTTTCTCATAATTAACTTTGTGCTCTTGCATTCTTTTAGGATAAAAAAGCACATGTGTGCTACTGTAGTCTCCATTATGTTTTTTTTGTTTTGTTTTGTTTTGTTTTTTGCTGTAGCCACCTCATTTTCTGTATTTTTTTTAAAGCAAAAACAAAACAACCCTTTAGTTACATGTATTAAAATACAGTTTTTCTTTTAGGGCATGCAATTTTGAAATAGATAGGTGTATTTCATATTTTTGTGCTGAGTTTCTGAATTTGTATTATACCCCTAGCTCTCTGCTGCAGCAGGAGGTGTCAGAGGAGGCTGAGTAGGGGGCCAGGACTTTCACCATCACCCAGAGGTAACCAGGCCACAGCTTCCTTCTCCCCAAACCCCCTCAGTGGGGGCCATGTAGGAAGCAGTGAAGAAGCATGCCAGCCCCTTCCACCTGTTCACCCCACAGCCAGGGAGATAGGACGAGGGATGCAGGAGACCAGAACACTTCTCTGCCCAGCAGTGACTAGAGCACCTTCCTGATAGGACATCTCTAAGGATCTCCGCAAGGATATAGAAAAACTCCACAGCACTGCTGACCAACAGGACCCACTCATTTACAGAACACTTAAACCAATGAAAGCAGAGTATGTAAGCTTCTTAAGTACCAACAGAACATGTATTAAGAAAGGCCATGTGCTGTGCTGTAAATCAAAACAAAAGAAGTGAAGGAGCACCTGGGTGGCTCAGTGGTTGAGCATCTACCTTTGGCTCAGGGCATGATCCTGGGGCGCTGGGATCGAGTGCTACATCAAGATCCCCACGGGGAGCCTATTCTCCCTCTGCCTATGTCTCTGCCTCTCTCTGTGTGTCTCTCATGAATGAATAATTAAATCTTAAAAAAAAAAAAAACTGAGAAAGTTCAGAAAGTTTAGAATTCTATAGAGTGGGCTTACGGCCCCCAATGCAACTAAACTTAAAAATCAATACTAGAAAAATAGCAGGAGGATTTCCACAATTATTTTGGAACTAAATAATGCCCTTCTATATAATTCATGGATCAAAAAGGAAGTCCCAAGGTAATTAAAAAGATATGTTGAACTGAATGAAAATGAAAATGCAACATACTGAATTTATCAGACATAGCTAAAACAGTGCAGAGAAGAAAATTTATATCACTAAATGCATGTGATAGAAAAGAGAAAAGTCTCAGCTGATGACCTGAGCTCCTATCTGAAGAACCTAGAAAAATGAGAGCAAAATAAAGCCAAAGCAAGCAAACAGAAGGCAATAAAAAAACAGGAATCAGTGAAGTTGAAAGAAGTAGAGAAAATCAATGAAACAAGGAACTGGTTGTTTGAAGATAACCAAGAAATGACAAACACGTAGAAAAAATGATGAAGAAAAAAGAGAAAAGACACAAACTGCAATATATTTGGAATAAAACAGTATCATCACAACCCCTGGGGACATTGGAGGCAATACTACACTCAACTGTCACAGACAACAGCTTCAATGAAATGGACCAATTCCTCAAAAAACACAAACAGCCTCAATTCACCCAGTGAAATACATCACTGAATATCTCTATAACCATCAAGGAAATGAATTTATAGTTTAAATGTCCCCAACAAGAATGTCCTAGTCCCCAATGGTTTCAATGGAGAATTCTATCAAATGTCTAAAGGAAAATTAACATTAAATTTACAAAGTCTTATCTAGAAAATAGAAAAGAGAACACTTCTCAATTCATTTCATGAAGCTAGTATTACCCAGTACGAAAACCACAGTGCACACATAAACACACACACACACACACACACACACACACACACACAGAGCTGAACATCACTATCCTTCCTGAATGAAGATGCAAAAAGACTTTTACAATAAGCAACTATAATTTCACAATATGTAAAAGGAATTATTCACCATGAATAATTTTTCTGGAGATGCAAAGCTGATATGAAGTTTTAAAATCAGTCAAGATAATCAACCATGTTAACAGACTAAACAGAAAAAAACAGAAAAGTCACATGATGCAGAAAAAGCATTTGATAATTCAACATTCATTCATGATACAACACTGAGAGAAATAAGGTTAGAGGTACATTCTCAATTTGATAAAGAACATCTACAAGAATCCTACAATTAATATAAAATTTAATAGTGAGGGGAGCCCGGGTGGTTCAGCGGTTTAGCGCTGCCTTCAGCCCGGGGCGTGATCCTGGAGACCCAGGATCAAGTCCCACGTCAGGCTCCCCGCGAGGAGCCTTCTTTTCCCTCTGCCTATGTCTCTGCCTCTCCCTCTCTCCTTGTGTCTCTCATGAATAAATAAATAAAATCTATTTTAAAAATTTAATAGTGAAAGACTGAGTTTTTCCTCATAAGATCAGAAAGAAGGCGAGGATGTCTTTCCTCACCATTGTTATTAAACATAATTCTAGAAGTTCTAGGAAGTGCAATAAGGTAAGACATGAAATTAAAGGCAGATATATTGGAAAGGAAGAAATAAATCGATCCTTTTGTAGATGATGTGATTGTCTATGTGTAAAATCCTGAGGAATCTACTAAAAAAAATGTAAAGGGAAAAAGCCTCATAGGACTAATAAGTGAGTTCAGCAAGGTCACAGGATACAACAAATGTAAAATAATCAACTGTACTTCTATATACTAGTAAGTGGCACCAAAATTAAAAATACGATAACATTTACAATCACTCATAAGAAATGCAAGTAGATGTAAATCTAAGAAAACATGTTAAGGATCTATATGCTGAAACCCGCAAAACCATGATGAAAGAAACCAGAGAGCTGCATAGGAGACATGTGATGTTCATGGGTTAGAACACAGCATGGTCAATAGTCTTACTGGCAATCAGCGTAGTAATACTTATCTGCAATTGCTACACAGGTTTAATCCAATTCCTATCAAAATCATAGCAAAAAATTTGTTTAGATATAGATTTATAGATAGATAACATTGCTCTAAAATTTAGATGAGTTGTGAATAAATTGGAATAGTTAAAACAATGTTTTAAAGATTTAGTGAGAGAGAGCAGGGGAAGGGCAGAAGGAGAGAGAGAATCTTAAGCAGACCTCCAGCTGAGTGCGGAGCCCAAAGTAAGGCTCAGTCTCACGACTCTGAGAGCATGACCTGAGCCAAAACCAGGAGTCAGATGCTGACCTGACTGAGCCTCTCAGGCGCCCCAAAATAATTTTTATAAAGAAGAATAATGTGGGAAGAATTCATCAATTTAATTTAATGTCTTATTATAAAGCTTCAGTAATCAAGACATAGGTAAGGGGTAGACATCTAGATCCATGGAACAGAGTAAAGAGCCCAGAAGCAGACTCATGCCAATATGTTCAGCTGATCTCGGGGAGGTGAGTGTGTCCAGAAACTGGCAGCATGTGGGATCTGTGCACTCAGGTGAATGTCCTGCATCTCCACTGCATTGATGTTAATTCTCTGGTTGTGGTTGTTCTGCAGGATGTTACCATTGGAGGGACCTGGGTAAAGGGTCTACAGGATTTATTGGTATTATTTCTTACAACTGCAACTGAATCTGCAATTATCTCAAAATCAAAAGCTTAATTCAGAAATAGTTTAAGGTGATGGTGGCAGGTTATATGTAGACATAACAAATGGGCATGAGTGGATATCATTTACGTAGATTTTGAAATTGCCTTTGACAAGGCCAATATTAACTTCGTTGGCTTGAAGAAATTGTCATGGTTAAAAGACAAAATTTGGAATCAGATTTATTTTATCTAAAAAATGAAAGAAAATTAAAAATCCACACCTATGTGTTTGGTATATGTGTGTATTTCTTGGCTCCATCTACTGAAAACTATAAACATCGATAAGCCCATCTATAATGTGCCATTGTGTACCTTTTAGGGTCCGGGGGGGAGTGTCTCTCATTTTGATTTTCCCCTCAAGTATGCAAGGACATCTTGAGGAAATACTTCATTCCAGATTTGGGACCAGGAAAAAATATTCTTTAGAACCGTGTGTTAAGATTCCGCTAATGCCAATTTTCTGTAACATGTTCTCAGTCATTTGCATTATTATATCATGATGATACAATACCTAACTATTATGAGCAGTGTCTGAAACTTGGGTTAAGCTGTGAACTCAAATCCTGCCTTATCTTACAAGTAGGGTCAGAGGCTCTCAGACTTGGAGCACCATTCAGAATATTATTTAACACATGACATAGATCTCTAGCGGTTTTCCCATTTTGACAAAAATAATTAAGCTCGCATGCTTCAAGATTTGTTAATTTTATACAAGTAGAAACTTATGCTAAACTCTATGCTTCCTACAAGCATCAAACTGCCTGAGTTGAGCATTTGCACTTGTATGTGTCTGCTAGATATTGTTTTCTAGGTCACCTGACCAACTAGAGGCTCCCACTGGGAAGTTCTGAACTTTCGTTGTAATGGGAAACCTTTAACTCTTTCTCCGTATAGCCTGATGCAGGTGCCATTCATGAGACCTTTCCAAAGCAGGATATAAAAAGCACAATATCCAAAACATGATTTTGTGATAATGAAAGACTCATCAGCTCAGTCTTCAATGACATGATAGCACAACATTTTGCTGTATTTGGTAGTAATGTAACAAAACGTTTTTGTTCATTTCATCAAATTTATTAAATGGGCCTAATGGACAGGCTTTCTGCTAGTTGTTGAGGGGAGATGGAGCTGAATGGTTTGTAGTTGCTGCACTCAAGGTGCGGCAGGAATTTTACTGCAGCATTTAGCAATGACCAGTACAAAATGAGGCTGTAACAGGAGCAAAGGCGGATGTGGAATGTTTTTAGAGAAAATCAGAGTCCAATTTGTGTGTGTGTGTGTGTGTGTGTGTGTGTGTTTAATTCAGAACCATGTTTTCATGCTTTCTTCATTGTTTTTAAAGATATATTTTTAAGTAGTCTCTGCACACAGTAAGGGGCTCGAATTCAACAGCCACAACATCGAGTCTCATGCCCTGCCCACTGAGCAAACCCTGTGTTTTCTTCATTTTAAAGACTTCAGGTTACTGTTTAAATGATCCAAAAGGACTCTTTTAATAGAAAGACCACTGAATTTCTCAAATTGAAATCATGCCTTCCTCCCCAGACCTGGCAGAGTCCTCCTGACTGGTTTAGTGAGTTTTCTGTGTGGGCTAGGGTCCTTGAGAATAAAAGGAAGCTGCATGAGTGTGAGTCACCACCATTTTCTCTTAAACTCACAGTCAGAGGTGGACTTGGAAAATTAGAACAAGAGAGGTGTCCCTGTTTGATGTGCAGAAAGGGAGCACCCAGATGGGAGCTTTGAACTCTTGGGTGACGTGAACTCTGAAACGCCTCCCTAGTGAATCATTGAAAATGTCCTTTGAGTCAAATTATTATTTAAAGGAAATTATTTTTGTGGCCATGTTTAAACATTGGTAACCATGCTGTTTTCCCTCATTATAGGTAATGTACGAAATTGTTGGAGCAATTGAGAAAAATAAAGACTCCCTCTCACAAAATCTTCTATTTGTCATGAAAAGTAAGTTTTTCCCCTATCCTTAAAATGCCACGCATTCCTTTTTTTCTCCATCTCTGAACATTGTCCTCTGTAATATGCCACTAGCTACAGGGTAATTGAAATATCTTTTACATTCTAAAGCCCAGAATAATAAAGAATGGATCTTTCCACACTGTACATTGGCTACAATTTAATTTGAAGTCTAGTAGAAACCATAATTTAACTAAGCTTTTAGCAGATCGAAATATAAAATACCTTTACCATTCTAGTGGTATGAATATAAAAGAGCTCTTTTGTGAAAACTAATGAAGATTAATACAGCTTCCAAAATTATTTAGGCCAGAGCAGAGTGAATTTCATTACTGAAGATCAAGTCTGGAGCACACCTAAGGGTGGTATTTTATTCTTATGTACTTTCAGTTATAAAGAATTAATGCCCACGAAGTAGAGGGAGTACACAAATTTAATATGTACAGGCACACATGCATATATGTATCAATACAAATTTATAGGCTCCATCTACTTAGTGAATCTTAGCCCTTTATATACCTGCATCTGTTTCTATGCAAGGCTTATATATGGTGCATTTATATGTATCAATATGTATACTTTTTATCTACTCTAGTCATTATTTTCTTGATAGTTTTCCACAGCCCTTGGTTCTAATTTTCCTGACAACCTTTTTAATGAATTAAAATGTATCTTTTGTGCTTTAAGTTGCTCTACTTGAGCTGAGTCATCTGTCTTTCCTGGAGGAAAGAAAGCCTATGCTAGTCTTTCGTGAGATAGCTGGACTCCTCTGAGCTAGGAATAAGACATACATATCACTGCTGGCTTGAGGACTGTATTTACCTTTAATCAAGCAGCACAGATGAAATAGATTGTTTTTCACAGGGAATTACTCAGCTTGTTTCCCAGAACTTCCAGTGATTGAGTTCTGTTAAAACTGAGACTGGGGGGAGGAGCATGGGATGGGGAATAATATCGTGTAGAAGAAAAGAACTGAAATAATTGACACTGTTCATTATCATTGGAAATATACTCCTTCTCCTTTTTCATTATTTGACCTTCCAATTATAATGTACTGCCATCTAAGTCATATCTTTTTTGAAGATCTAACATATAGCATATTTTTGAAGTTGGTGCAATGCCTTTTTCTTTATTTTTGTATTTCAGGTGATAGAATATATATTCAGAAAGAGAATGTGATGGCGAGTGATATTGTGATTCTCCATATCTTAACTGAGTCCTTATATTTTAAAGTCATTATTTTGTGTACACTTGTTATTAAGTTCCAAGAGAACACAAATTAGTCCCCTGTTTTATTCTAAATAGTTTTGGCATCTGGGATGCCTGGGTGACTCAGCGATTGAGCATCTGCCTTTGGCTCAGGGGATGATCCTGGGGTTCCAGAATCCTGCCCCACATCAGGCTCCCTGCAGGGATCCTGCTTCTCCCTCTGCCTGTGTCTCCACCTCTCAGTCTCTTGTGAATAAATAAATAAAAATCTTTAAAAAATAAATAAATACTTTTGGCATCTGAACAAGTGGACCAAATTTACAATGCATTTGTATATGTTTATACAGGAAGTGGCAGGTGTTTTCCATAAAGGACCAGGGAATAAACACTTCAGGCTTTGCAAGCCATAAGGTATCTGTTGCAACTTCCCTAGTCTGCTGTTATAATGAGAGAGCAGCTGTAGACAGTACAAATGGACATGCCTGTATTCCAATAAAATTTTATTTACAGAACAAGCAGTAGGATGGATTTGATCCACAGGCCATAGTCGCTCACCCATTCTATCATTGGAAAAAGATGCGTGGTTGCGGTAGTGAATCTGTGCGGTAGTGAATCTGTGGTAGTGCGGTTATGAATCTGTGAAATGTTTTGATGCTGTAAACAGTTGTTAAAAGTGAGAATGATTTATAGATAATAATAAATTTTTATTTTTGAGTACCTTGCTAGGTACTTTGTTTATAGTATCCAATTCAATCTTCACATTATCAAAAAGCTCCCAGTTGAGGAAGGTGGTAGGGTCTATTGTGGGATCTGAACAGATATCCCTTAGTCTGTGGGACACCAGGCCAAGTGGAGGCAGGTAGCGTGGAGACACAGCTAATGCAGAAATGCAATGAGTGCTCTCATCTATGCCTGAAACGGGAAATAAAGTCTACTTGACTCAGAAAGGCAAAAGAGTAAAATCCAGAGTATTAAGTCTTTTTATAAAAATAAGCATATTTAAGATTTACTGTCAATAATGTTAACAGCTCTTGAGTCTTGTCTCCGAGTACCTCTACTTATCTGCTCGTAAACTGTGCACCTAAGTTAATCTCCCAATTTACTGGCAGGGAGATACTTGATGCAATGTTTATAGACCCCCCGCAGGGGATGCTTTCCATTTCCACATAAACATAACTGTTTATGTTGAAATGATTTCAGGTTTAAAGTTATGAAATTAGTAGCAAGAACTCCCATATGCCCTTTCCCAGATTGATTTCTTCCTTTTTCTTACTCAGTCTTCTCCCTCCCATCCTGTCTTCCACTCCCCACCATCCTTCCCTCTATGTGCATGTGTGCACATGCATGAGTTCGCGAGTATATGCATGCGCACCATGCATATATGCATGAGTGTGCATGTGCACATACATGCAGGTGTGCATATATGTGTGCATCTTCATGTGTGCAGGCATGTGCATATATGTGTGTATGCATGTATGCACATGTGTTTGTGTGCATATATGCACATGCACTCTTGTGCATGCATGTGTGTTCATGAACATATATTTTCTGAACACTTTGAGAACAAGTTACAGGCATCATTGTGCCAAAACACTTTGGTATACATCCTGAGGTGAAGGACATTATCTTACAAAACATGAGTCAACTGTTAGAGCATTGAACATTAACTCGGCACGCACATCTAGACCTGCGTTCTGTCCCTTAGTCACTCACCCCAGCCATGTCTTTCATCATGATTTCCCCCCAATTCAGGGCCAGTCACTGCATTTAGTTGTCATTTCTCTTCAGTCTTCTTTAATCTGGGACATTTTCTCTGCTTATCTTTTCCTTTCATGACTGACATTTTAAAGCCTAAAGGCCAGTTATTTTGAAGGCTGTCCCTCAATCTGGGTTTATTTGTCCTTTTCTCACAATGGCATCAGCATGCCGCTTCTTGGCGGGAATCTCGGAGAGGAACTGCAGGGTCCTCACCCATTATGTTCAGGGGGCACAGTGACCATTGGAAACACCATTGGTGACAGCCTCATTAAGGTGACAGCCTTCAGGTTTCTGTAATCGAGAGCTGCTATTTTACTCTGTAATTGACAAGTAGTCTGTAAGGAAGTTTCTTCCACATCAGATTTCACCCACTGACCCGTGTCCATGAATGGTTCTTGCCTGAATCAATGATTTCTCTGGTGGTGCCCAAATCATGATTTTATACCCTGTCTTTCCATCAACTGTGATGTGCAATTGTAAAAACTCCCCTTCCTTATTAATCAACTAATTAAATTGTTATCAGTAAGGACTCCTAGATTCTTACTTTATCCGATGAATCACAATCTATTACTATCATTATTTAGGCGCTAACGTTGCTCATGGCCAGTGAGAACCCCTTCAAGCCAGCTCCTACATTCTTTTTCATGTTCTCCTCATCTTGTTTAGCACTTCCTTATATTTCAGCCTTCCAAAATGTTCTGGGATATTATCTGCTATGCTTTCAAATTGGCCATGTGCCCAAGAAGCCTAGCTTTATTTTAGAGAAGAAGGGTATTTAGAAACAGTGAGGTCTGAGAGCTTGGCGAGCCCATTTCCACTAGGTTGTCCTTGCTTTGAGGCCCCTTCAGAACTAGACAGTTAAAATCATATAGATAATATAGAGGTATGTAGCACTATATTAAAAATCATGAATTTATTCTGATAGCTCTACATTGAATCCAACACCACAGGGTTCCTTCTTGCCTTCCTGCATTCTGTAAGTGTTCTTCCCTTCTCTGACACTTATTCTCAGTTTGTTTATTATGTAGTGACTTTCTTCTGCAATCATTGCTCCTAAATATATTAGTCTAAGCAAGCAAAATAATCTGGGTGTGCAAAAGGTAGAAAAACTGCTTTGCTGCTCAGCAGTGCTAACTAGCTGATGGGTCAGCATGATCCTAAATGATAGGTACATTGCTTCACATTTTAATCCTGTATAATCATAGTAGAGAGGTCAAGGTCATTTTGTAAAAAAGGAAACTGAAGTGTGACAATGGTATACATACAAATGTAGGTAACATGAGAAAGGTGCCTTAGAGATCTCTAAGAGCCGTATACAGTTTTCACTACACTAATCCAATTTGTAACCAAATTTAATAGAATTTGTATAGCCTAACATCTATAATATATTGGCTTTTTACCTTTGTAGCTTAAGTGTTTCCCCTAACAACTGGTACAAACAAGTGAGATAGAGTCTCCCATAGGTTTAAATAATTTATATACCTCCCAGAGATGGGTTAGATCCTGGGAAATGTTGTTTCTAGGGTGAGAGGGGTTGCTGGCAGAAACCACAAGTCTTCATGACTTAGCCAAAGCATTGGAGACTCATAGACCCAAGCAGGTGAGACTCGGTTCCCACCCTAGAAGAGTGGAGGTGCCACTCAGAGAGCCAAGGGCCAGTTCTCAGGTGGTGGACAGGGGACATGGGATTAGGACCCCTGGCCAAGGTCAGGGAAGGTCAGAATTCATCAAGTGGTGTAATTAATGGTGGGGAAAACAAAATAGGGGTAAAGGGAAAGATCAACCTCTCCTTTACATCTTACACTGGAAATGTTGTAGTGTAGTGGCCCTGGAAGGAAGAGTGTGTTTAATGTTCATGTACATAACATTTTGAACACCAGTCACAATATTCCCTTTATTTCTTTCCTAGCTAGTGAAAATGTCGTGATCCATCATTTGTTCCAGTCGAAACTGTCCCAGACAGGATCCCTCGTGTCTTCCTATCCTTCTTTCAAGTTCAGAGGACACAAATCTGCCCTGCTCAGTAAGAAAACGGGAGCTTCTTCAATTATTGGAGAAAACAGGAATTATCTAGAACTCAGTAAGGTAGGAGTTTCTATGATCCTTATTTGGTTATTCTTAAGTCCGCATAGTACATTTACTTCTTTTTTAAAAAGTGCAATTCTGAAACCGTCGGAAATAAATTGATATTTTAATTTAAGAAGTTAAGGGAAAGGGTGCTGCCTGGAGTATAACCATCAGAGAGAGGAAACAGTATAGGAGAGTCCCATAGTATGAAATTTGATAGCAGGTAGGGCATTAGTAATTTCATTAGTTGTCTCTGCAGCATCCTATCTGTGACTCGTCTCTGTGACTGTCCTTTTGATGAATGGGAAGTAACTGCAGAGACAGTAGCCTTCCAGGGAATACACTTAGCTACCTTATTCTGTTGACATTAATCACTTCAGAGGTTTTTAGTCTCTAAACAATAAATTGTAGTTTCTCTTACACATTATGTATTTTTCTGGTGCTGGAATTATTTTTTACTGTATAGTTTGTATATTTTAAACTTACTTTTGTATAATACTAGTTTTCAATGTGTACTTGTCCTACAGAAGTGAGGTTATACTTATAAAAGTTCTATTTGTAAAAATAGAATTGAAAATTCAGAGCGGTTGTCTCAAACTGATAGGAAATAGGTACTAAATGTGTTAACTTAGGGATCCCTGGGTGGCGCAGTGGTTTGGCGCCTGCCTTTGGCCCAGGGCGCGATCCTGGAGACCCGGGATCGAATCCCATATCAGGCTCCCGGTGCATGGAGCCTGCTTCTCCCTCCGCCTGTGTCTCTGCCTCTCTCTCTCTCTCTGTGACTATCATAAATAAATAAAAAATTTAAAAAAAAATTAAAAAAAAAAAAAAAAAAAGAAATGTGTTAACTTGGAGGATTCAGTGCCTGACTGTAGCCTGGTTTGCTGTGCTTGCCTCTACTGAAACTATAGAGATGAGAAATATGTTTGGGAAGGTGTCCAGAACAATCAATTTTAGAAATTCAGTTGTTGTAGCTTGTTGGAATGCATTTTAGCTTACCAATTAAAATAAAAGCATAATTAAAATCAGCTCTATTTTGGAAGAATGGCAAGACGTATATAACATATTAGAAATGAGTGAGCACACTTGTGTGTGTGTGTGTGTGTGTTTAGCCAGTGGACTGTACAGCTAGGGATCCTTCGACACAGTCATTCCTGTACCGTATGAGCACAGGTATTCAATCTCACTGCATACAAAATGCTATTTTTTACATTAAAAAGACAAAAGGTCACCCTTTGTAAAGAAGATCTCTACTCCTGAGGGTTTCACTGAACCCTGTGGCCCTTCCTTTCTCAATCATCCTGGAAATCAAGAGCAAGAAATCACCACACACCTCTAACTGTAATTTTTAGCCTTAATTATTAAACATTACCAGGCATAGATGCCATTAGTCTTTTCCCTAAAGGACTGCAAAAGGAAGATAATTCATAGTGGTTCCTCCTCCCAGAAAGGGAAATTGAGTGTTCAATTTCAAGGGTTGGAGATTTATTTATTACGATTATTCCTTAAGTGTTTCATTCCTCACTTCCCTTTGCACTGCCCACATCCCTGCGTGTGACCAGCAGGATGGGACTCTACCCGCTCTAACTGAGCATCACACTTGACTTTGTGTTTGTAGAAAACCAGTTGATCTTGGACCAAGTGCTTCATTTTACATTCCCTTGTCAGTTACAATTGATCATTCAGCTTGACAGTTCATGTTAATGGAAGGAAATGAGCTACTGCCACAGTAGCAATAGCACCACATTGACAAGAATGTTTCACCAGGTTTTTTTTTTTTCCCTATCAAGACCTCTTTATTGTAACATAAATGATTTGGGATCAATAGATTTGTTGGTCTAAGTCTGGATGATTTTGTGAAATGCAATCGTACATTAGTGGCTGGGGTACCTTTTAACCCCTGGTGGAATTTAATTAATTACCTTCTGCCCTTTATTTCTTTCCCCATTGGCTTCATTTCCACTGACTTCCTTTACCTCCATTATCATTTAATCTTTGCTACATATGATTTTTTAAAGAGCTGTATATCATTACTTATGGAAGAAAACACAGACTGTTGCCATTTTTCAGACAGATAATTTACTAACTCCTTTTAGTAGTTAAAAAAAAGAAGAAGAAGAAGAAGAAGAGGAAGGGAAAGAAAAAAAATGGTAAGAAATTGATTGCGGTTAAAACTTAAGGGAATAAACCAGTGATTGTTAGAGCATCAGCTTTTTTTTTTTTTTTTTTTAAACATAAGATTGTATCCTTTTCCCTGGCAGTAAGCTACAACTTCCTGACAAACATGCACTGTGGCTATGCAGCCGGGGCACCTGCCTCAGCTTGTTGTTCCGCAAGCAAGTCAGGTCTGTGTTTATTCTCAAAATTAAAATAGATACAGGATGGCAACTTCTGTGGACTTGAAAGGTTGGCAAGTAATGGTGTTAATTTACATGTAGTTGTCCATTTCCCTAATTTATAGTACCAGCGCAGAAAAATCCTTTGGTACGGATTTTTTATAGTCTGCTCTGAATCTGTGTCATCCTCTGAGTGAATTTACATGGATGGGAGGGTAATTTCTTTTCTTCTAAATGGAATTTAGTCAAATACTACTAAAATCACTATGCTGCACACCTAAAACTAATATCAATGATACTTCAATTAAAAATAAATGAATGCATACTGACAGAACTCAATCTGCTCACCCTTTATTTTCATTTTTATTACAGCTATTAAAAAAGAAAGGAACTTCTACATTTCTTCAAAGACTAGAACGGGGAGGTCCAGTCACCATTGCATCGCAACTCAGGGTTAGTAGATTTTTTTGGTTTTCTAAAACTTAGATTTTGATTTTATCAACTGTAGAGGGCTTATGTGTCATTTTTTTCCCCATTTTGACCACTCGAGTATCTTCAGAAAAAGTAAGCACTCGCATGCACACAAACACACACAGAGACACAGCACAGAGAATTCATAATAAATAAAAGAGTTATAGATTAAAGATAAACATTTCTATTGAAAAACTCTTTATATTTTTGATCGGTGTCTTCTTAGGAGAATAAGCTGTGTTTTGCTTTTCTCCTTAGAAATCTCTAACGGATATTATTGGCAAACTCCAGAAGCGTACTCCACACTTCGTCCATTGCATCAAGCCCAATAACTCAAGGCTGCCAGATACTTTCGATAATTTTTACGTGTCTGCTCAGCTACAATATATTGGGGTCCTGGACATGGTGAAGATCATCCGATACGGATACCCTGTTCGCCTTTCCTTCCCAGATTTCCTGTTAAGGTAAATTCTGCTCTTGAAACATTATGTGCGCTGCTTAGTGTGGCATTCTGACGATATGGTAGCAAGGATCTTCTGTTTTGTTGATTTCTTCAGGTTTTATTCTGTATATGCTTGACTCTTTGAACAATGCGGGGAGGGGAGAGGCCATGGAAATCCACATTTAACTTTTGATTCCTTCACAACTTAACAACTACTAGCCTACTATGGACCAGAAGCCTTACTAATAACAAAAAAGGTGGATTAAGACATATCTTGTATGTTATACATATCATATACCGTATCCTTACAATAAAGTAAACCAGAGAAAATAAAATGTTTTTGAGAAAATCATAAGGGAGAGAAAATACATTCACATTACTCTACTGTATTTATCTAAAATAATCAGCATGTAAGTGGACCTGCACAGTTCAAACCTGTCTTGTTGAGTAAACAAAATACTCTCAGAAGCAGTGAAATGCACTGACCAAGCTTTTTGTAAAAGTTACTAAACTTTGATACCTTGGACACCATTTTCATGTTACTTTATATGGGTAGGTTTCCTTGGATTTAATTTCTAAAATTGTTGCATATAACATTTACATTAATTTTTTTATTTAAAAGACCATGGGGGTGCCTGGCTGACTCTGGTGGTAGAGCATCTGACTTTTGATTTCATCTCCGGTCATGATCTCAGGGTTGTGAGATCAAGCACCACAATGGGCTCCAGCTAGGCATGGAGCCTGCTTAAGATTCTGTCTCACTCCCACTCCCCAAAAACAAGATTCTCTCTCCCTCTCCCTCTGCCCCTTCCCCCTCAAAAAAATAAATTAAAAAAGAACATATATATGTGATTATTTTCTCCCTTATGTCTATGAACAAAATATTTTTTTTAGATCAGGGTAAAACTACACTCATTTTCCAAATCCAGCCTACTACTTATTTTTGTAAATAAAGTTTTATTGCCGTATAGGCCCTGGTGAAAATAATGACAATGTTTGTTCTTAGGCAATTGAAAAATAATAGGGAAATAAGCAAAAAAATGAAAGGAAGAATTTAGTATTCCTGTATAAAAGAAGATAAAGTTCTGAAATAATATTAATATAAAATATTATCAATATTACAAGAATAAAGCCTAGCATTTGTGGTTAAAATTAATTGTACAAATAGCATGGAAAATCTGTTTGACAAACCATTCATTTAAGAAAAGAGATTTAACACTTTGTTGACCAGATGTTCAACACTAGTGGCTCAACTAGTGCTGCTGAAGGCAGCACTAAACTGCTGAGCCACCGGGACTGCCCAAGATGAATGTCTTTTAAAATTAAGTACAACATTACATCTATAAAAAAGATGGGGGGGTCGCCTGGGTGGCTCAGTCGGTTAAGTGTCTGCCATCAGCTCAGGTCATGATCTCTGGGTCCTGGGATGGAGCCCTACATCAGGCTTTCTGCTCAGTCTGCTTTTCTCTCTCTCTCTCCTTCTGCCCTTCCCCACTGCTTGTTCTCTCTCTCTCTCTAATAAATAAATAAAATATTTTTAAAACTAAAATTAAGTATAGCATTTCACATATATGTATCCCTTGCTCTACCATGACCTTTAGGCAGGGACCATGTCTTCCTCACTAATGGTGTTTAATCGGTGCTTTCAGGATGAACTTGGCATTGCAGATTATCGTTGTTCAATTTAAAGCAATATTTCTACATAACAGAGACCATAGCCATGGTTTGTTTAAAAGAGTAGCAGGAAAAAAAATTAAAAATAAAATAAATAAATAAAAGAGTAGCAAGGATGGGAAATGATACTTTTTGGTAAATCTTTGTATTTCTTTCACCAGCCCTTTACTTAAAAAAATTGAGATGTGAATTCTACTTATCCTTACTTGCGCTGGCATATCAATAGAAATTGAATTATTAATTTATTTCGGTGGAAATTTGCCACCATCTTTTTTTTTTTTTAAGTAGGATCCATGCCCAGCGTGGAATCCCATGTGGGGCTTGAACTCACCACCTGAGCTGAAATCAAGAGCCGAATGCTTCACCAACTAAGCCACCCAGGCATCTTGCCACCGTCTTTTTTAAATGAAAGACACTGCCACTCTGGGTTCTTGTCACAAAAAAGACCATTGACCCATAGAGAAATGATCAGTTTCTGTAGAACTTGAATAAAATATAGTTCGCCTACTGTCACATCAGGAAATAACATAATTTTTGTATTTAAGTATAGTTAACACACAGTATTACCTTAGCTTCAGGTGTGTAACATAGTGATGCCACTATAATTTAATATTTATTTAGAAAGCTCGTTGGAACTTTGGCATTCCCTCAGGCAATCAAGTATCATTATATAAATAAAGATCAGAGGTGCAATTTAATAGAAAGTTTTGCTTGCCAGAATCAGATAACAGAATGTATTGTTCCTCTGTAAAATATTGATTTTTCTCTTCACATCACCTTGTCTTAATTGCTAGAAATAAAACAAATTACTTTGTTTAGTATACAAAAAGGCATATGATTGCCACAAGAATATTGGACAGAGAAGAAAAGGATGCCCTGTTTTGAAGCAAGCACCTACTTAATTAGAACAGTGTTTATTGTTCTTAAAATCCAACATGACATTAAATGTGGGTAATGGATATTTCCTGTGGAATCTGTTGGTGGATGCGATGATATTGCAAATTGGCTTTGGGGTATTTTGGCTTTAATAACTGTCAGTCATTCTGAATCTTCCTAACTGAAACTGGAGAATTGCATGAGTCTAGAGGATCCAATTTTGATTAAATTTAGAGGTGTGCTTGCTGAGTGTTTGCCGAATAACATCCATAGCATTCAAGTGGGATGATGAAGATGTAAGGTCCTGTTTCCCATGATGAGAGACTCCCCAAGTTTGGAGAAAGGAGGAAAAGAAAAGGAGCATTCTGATATGTAACTGGAATTCCTATTGCTATGAACTAAATGTGTGTGTGCGTCCCCCAAAACTCATAAATGCCCACAGGGACTGTACTTGGTGATGGAATCTACAGGAGGTATTCGGCGCGGAATGAGCTCATAAGGGTGGAGCCTGATCTGATAGGATAGGTGTCCTTCTAAAAAGAATCAACAGAGAGCATCCTCTCTCTGTGTGTGCTCTACGAGGATATAGTAAGAAGGCGACTGTTGGCAAGGCAGGAGGAAAACTGCGTAGAAATTAAATTGGCAGGTGCTTTGATCTTGAAACCCCCAGACTCCAGAACTGTGAGAAAAAAAGAAACTTCTGTTGTTAAGCTGCCCAGTCTGTGGTATTTTGTGATGGCAGTCGAGGCTGTCTAGGATACCTGTGTCTGCAGGGTGTGTTTCTGTGGTGTCAGTGGGTAGCAAAGCTGCACAGGTTATGTTGGGAAGTTTTGGGTGCTTGTTCTTGTCCGAAATGCTCTTGTAATGGAAGAAAATAGAGTTTAGGTGCACATATCCCATGCTTTCCAAACCTCTCTTATCCTATCTTTTTATCCATTTACTTGGTAGTATTTACTTGACGTTGTAAGTTCACTGTAAAATATTGATTTTTCTCTTCATCACTCAGGCATCTTGCCACCATCTTTTTTAAATGAAAGACATTTAAATTCTTCAGAATTTAAATTCACTCAGGCATTCTTTCCTTCAGAAACTCTTTCATAAAATCCCAAATTGATCTGTGCCTTTTCTCTACACTTCAGAAGGGCTTGCGTAAGACACTTGTTATTTGTTCCCTGGAAACAGCCCTTTAAGCTGTGCCAATCTCCACCACTGGACCAGAGGTTAGGAGACTATAGCCCATGGGCCAGATCTGGCTGTCACATGCTTTCATATGGCCAGAGAGCTAAAAATGTCTTTTGCATTTTTAGATTGTTATATTTTAAATGGTTATGTACATACCAGCATCATGGTCTCAGTCTTATCCCTTGGCATACAAAAGCCTAGAGTTTACTCTCTGACCCCTTCTGAGGGTCAGGCATTACCACAGGCATGCCTGGACTGTAGCAGAATGCCAATCACTCTTCATGCTTTTCAAGCCAACTCAGTGAAACTGAATGGAAAAGATCTCATATGCTCTTCTGTTTCAATACCTTTCCCTAATGTTGGTCTGGTTCTTCAGTTTGTGAGGCTTTTCAGGTGCCATTGCAGATGACAACTCTCAGCAATAGGTTCTGTGGAAGATAAAACCCCACATCAGTGGCTTGCAACAGCAAAGCTTTATTTCTCTCTTGCTGACCATGATTTAGAAATAGTACACCTAGGCTCAAGCCACCTCTGATCTGAGCCTCCTTTTCATGACGAGCCCCAGAAAGAGCCAACATGCCCTGTGTCAAAGGGAGAAGAAATGGCCGAAATGCCTGTGACTACTTCTGCCCAGCTGTGGCCTTTGTCACTTGCTTATATTACATTGGTTAAAGACAGACCCTTGGCCAAGGCCAACAGGAATAGGGTAGAGAAGTCTCCTACTCATAGGAGATACTATACAACACATAACAACCAATGGGAATGTGTGCACCCCTGGCTCCATTTACCTGTCGCTGTGTATCAGACCACCCCAAAATTTCATGGCATAAAACAACAGTGTATTTTTTCTCCTAGTTCTGTGGGTTAACTGGGCTCAGCTGGGCAATTCTTGCTTGGAGTCTTTCCAAAAGTTACAGCCATGGAGCAGAAGATGTTGGTGTTAGCTTGGCTGGATGTACCAGATTGCTTCTTCGCTGATGCATCCAATGTCACAGTGTTCATCCAGCGGAACAGTCTGGACCTCTTACCTGGCAGCTCCCAGCTCTGAGAGCAAGAAAGGAAACTTGCAGTCCTCCTAGAAGCTGGGCCTGGAACTAGTGCAGCATCACTGCTCTTGTATTTTATTGGTCAAACAGTTGGATACCAAATCAGATCTTTCCTCTGGAAGAAGCAGTGGGTAGTAGCCAATGCCAGAACCAGCTACCATATCCTCTTAAAGGGAGAACATGCAAGTAATTGGGAACAATAAGAAAAATCTTCCATAGTCATGCCTGTGCAGAAGAATTGCTATTAATTCATTGCCCCACAGTAGGCACATGTGAATTCAATGTGTTGAATAATGTAATACCATCATGTTTTTTTTTTCCAATTCTAGAATTACATGAAGAATAATATGAGGAAATGCTAGGGAAATTGTTCATTTTTTTTTTTTAAGATTTTATTTGAGAGAGAGAGAGAATGAGCAAAGGGGAGGGGCAGAGGGAGAGAAAGAAGCAGATCTCTGCTGAGCAGGAAGCCTGATATGGGGCTGGATCCGAGGACTTGGTCCCAAGACCTGGAGATCATGATATCCTGAGCTGAAGGCAAACTCTTAACCAACTGAGCCACCCGGGCGCTCCCTAGGGAAATTGTTTTGAGGAATCCTTCGTGGTATGTACCATGCCTTTTACCTTGTAAGGTGCAGTGCCGTCATTCTCCAGAGCCCTGTGTGCTTGTGACATTGTGATGAACACCACTACTCAGTGATAAGCCAGCGGTTACCAGCTCTCACTCCTTCTGGTCTCCTCGGAGCACGAGCCTCTGAACTTTTATCTTCTTCCAGATATGGCATGGAAATCTTTTGGAAACTACCTCTGGATGCTGGGTGGCAAGCTTTTGGGTGTCATGCCCACCGTGCATCTATGGATTTATTGATGGTTGGTGGGGAGGGTAGGACAGCATCACTCCAGGATTGGCCCTTTGGGGAGGTGACCTTATTTGGAAAAGACAGACGGACTTGTCTGAGAAAAGTACCCCTGGCACTGGTATTATGCTTGGCATGGTGAGGGAGCATGATCTGTCCTCTGAGATTGTCACTGGATGAGATCCCTCTTAGAAATAGTCTGAATCGTTTAGCTTGTTTAAATGACACAGTTGTTGCTGAAAGGTCAGGCTGTGAAAGAACACAGCCGTGATATTAAATCGGGTGTGGGGAGACAGATGAAAAAAGCCACACTTCGGTTTCTTGGACTCAGTTCACGGATAGCGGCTGCCCGGTGAAGCAGCATCGCCAGAGCCACAGGTCTGAGCTGGAATCTTCTACAAGTTTTCCTTATTACATGGACAGGCTCCCAGTAGCTGTCAATGTGTCTTTAATAGAAACATGAATTAATAAGTTCAGAAGCTATTAAATGCTCTAAAAGCTTCAATTGGCAAAAAAGTATATTTTTTTCAGGGTGAATTTGCCAAGGTTGACTGTGTTCTTCCTGCTAAAACCGATCTGCAGGTTGGCTTAATGAAGTTTGAGAGGAGAGGACCTGTTAGTTTCCAGTGAAATGTGACATAGGAAAGACAAGCATAAGGCATAGGTTCTAGGAGTCATCTCAATCTAAACATAATTCTGTATTTCTTTATTGGGGATCTGTTGTGGTGTTCAGTGGATCGTGAGTCGTAATTTCCCCCATAATGTACTCAGGGCATGTGCAAACTTTTTCTATAAAGGGCTAAATAACCACTGTCGCAGGCTTGGATGTCTAGAGGTCACTGCTGCAGGTGCTCAGCTTTAAGTGGGGTCCAGCACAGCCAGAGACTGTTGGTGGAGGAACAGGTGAGTGACTGGACCAGAGAACCATACCGGGGAGAACAGAGGGCCAGAGGGCAGGTGTTTTGGGCCCCAGAGCCCCTAACCCTTTATCCAGTCCCATCCCCTTGTTTCTGGTGGAATTGGGGGAAAGTGTCTACAGAAAGGGGGCAGAGGGACACCTGGGTGGCTCAGTGGTTGAGCATCTGCCTTCAGCTCAGGTCGTGATCTGGGGTCCTGGGATCAAGTCCTGCGTCAGGTTCCTCACAGGGAGCCTGCTTCTCCCTCTGCCTGTGTCTCTGTCTCTCTTGAATAAATAAATAAAATATTCTTTTTAAAAGAAAGGGGGTAGATAAGGAAAGGTCCCTGATGTAGCTTTTGTGCTTTCATAATCTGGCTCAGATCCTAAATTGTGCCCCAACCGGCTGTATGTGCTCTGAGGACAGCATTCGTCGTCCATTTCTGCCTTGTGTTCTCACCCACTCTTATTTAGTCAAGCATTTTACCAAATCAGATGTCATTATGATGGAAAGGCACCTATAGCCGCAGCTGATGAGTATCCCCCGCTGTGTTACAGATGCCCATGGTGGGTCACGCTCCAGATCTGCGCTTAAGGCTCATTATTCTGTTCCTCATCATAACCTTTGCAGACAGCTACTCTCATCATACAGATATGAGTTATTATATTGTGACGATTGCCAGCTTTGATTTAAATGTGCCTTGAGAGACACCTGGGTGACTCGTGGTTGAACGTCTGCTTTCGGCCCAGGGCATGATCCCCGGGTCCTGGGATCGAGTCTCACATCAGGCTCCCTGCATGAAGTCGGCTTCTTTCTCTGCCTGTGTCTCTGCCTATTTTATATATATATATATATATATATATATATATATATATATATATATAAAATAAAATAAAATAAAAAATAAATGTGCTTTGAGTGCACTCATCAGCACCGAGTGGGCCCGGGCGCTGTGCTGAACGTTCCACGACTCATTCATTCATTCGATCCTCAGCACACCTCCGGGACTTGAGTTCTTAGTAGCATTCCTCTTTGGTAGCTGAGAAAACTCCAGTCCCCAGGACTTAGGTACGGGCGCACACTTCTGGTCTCTGAGGGTGTCTTTAACCACCCCACGATAGTGGTGGTGTACTGACATTGGCCATGTTTCCACCTTCGTGCACTTTGCACTTCCTCTTTTGGCCTGATTGTTGCTAGCAGCCACGGGCAAACAAGCACGAGTGCCAGAACAGCACCATGACCTCACCATAAATCCCTGGGGATTTCTCAAATTCTGGACTTCCTTTGTTCTGCTTCCTGAAAAACAATCCAGTTAGTTCCATTCACTTTCAGGCCAGCAGTATCACCATCCTCACCAGCAACCTTGCATGGTCATGCAGTGACAACAGGGCAGCTGGCTGATGGAGTATGGACGAATCAATCATGACTTCTGAAAAATGACCTCCAAGAGACTAAGGAAAGTGATCCTTGCAGACGGAGAACCATGCAATTTCATTTAAAATAGCAAAAAAGTAAAAACAAAAGTGTTACAGCTTTCTAACGATAACTTGGAAACAATACCCGAAACTGACCAGTCTAAAATAATGTACTAAATAATTCTACTTGAGTAAGCATCCATATGAAACAAATAAAAGCAGGGTGATTATTGAAATTCTGGGAAAATAGACAAGAAGCTACATGTGTTAAATATTTTGAAAATTCTATTGTATTTCCAATACAATTTGGGAAGTACATTAAAAAATGCAGTCCCAGAATTCTGAATCTTATTATTTATTACTTGAGTTATCTGGGTTTCCCCACTTCTCTCCGCTGATATATCTTAATGTTTTTAATTATACATTATATCTGGCAAACCATAATCACAAAACGATCTTGCTTTCGGGGCCAAACCAGTTTTAAATAATCACCCATAAGTTTCTTGTTTCATTACTTAAAAACTATTTAATTTTGTTTATAGAACAATAGTGGTTTTTAATGTGACCATCAGTATGTGATAGTTTTCAGTGATTATATCTGAATGATCTCAGTAACTCAGGAGTCTATAAAGACCTGGGTCATCGTTGGGATCTTTTAAGGGACCTAATCAATAGCATTGTTTTTCCTTAGTCAATTTTTGACCAAAGTGAGGAGACAAATGATCACAATGTCACCTTTCAAAGATACTGCTTGGCATAAGAGCCTTAGTGCCTGCCAATAGAGCCAAACCTAGGGTGGTCAGACTGACTCCTCAGTTACAGATAGCAAGGACCCAGGTAGACTTACTTGGGTCTATGGGAATGAGGGAGGCTGTTCAGGGAAGGCTTGGAGCCCGGGCTAGCTGAGGAAAACAGCTGTGAACACCTAGCAGGTTCATTAGAAGCTGAGAATGTTCTGTTTTTCCTACCAAAATTGCCAGTTAGATTAGTCTACCACTGCCCTTCCCTTTGGAAGTGTGCAGGACTAGAGTGGCCAGAATGTCATCCCACCTTTATCTGTAAGGAAACAGCTGCAAACAAGATGCTGCCTCGGTGAATCGCTGTGGTGTTGTGTGTTCTGGAACGTTGGACTCCTCCAATAAGCCTGTCAACAACCTTGGGGGATGGCTGGTCCCCTGAGGGGACACCCTGTCCTTCAGCATGTCCTCTCTCCATCCTCATGAGTACCTCACTGCTTTTTTTTGTGCCCTTCTGGGACCACTCACGAGGAATATAGATTTTGCACCCAAAGATTCTGAAGTGGGCCAACAGAGCATTTCTTTAATTGATTTCAAGGCCACTCTGTATTCATGGCTGAAAGTGCATTTTATTTCCAATTGCAAACGCTGTCTAGACATAGTGTCCAACTGAGTCTATCATAGATTCTGCAACGAGAATAAATGAAAATATTAAAACAAAAGAGAAGCTCCAATAATAAAATACCAGTAGCCTAGATATTCCCCAAATCTGACTATAAATTTTCTTCCATTATTAAGTTCCCTGTGAGAAATGAAAGTTCAAAAATTAATATGTCTTGTAAATGGAAGTCCAGAGATACTCAATTCCAATGGAATTGAAATCCCAAATCTGATTAACTTGCCTTGCTGAGTTAAATGTCTAGAATTCCATATGCATAAGTTAAATTTCTATTTCTGATTCATTCTTTCCAGTTTCTTACTCGGCTCAGATGAGCTAAAGGGGTTCCAGATATCCTGGCTGAGCTGGGCCCCTTCAACAGGATGGGGTGAGAGATCAGAGCTGCCATCTCAACACAACAAATACTTATTTGCTCACAGTTCTGGAGATTGGAAGCCCGAGAGCAAGATGCCAACAGGGTTGGTGTCTGGTGAGGGCTCTGCCCTTAGATTGCAGACAGCTGCCTTCTTGCCGTGAGCTCCTGTTGCCTTTCTTTTTTTTTTTTTTAATTGTTTTTTTTTAAATTAATTTTTATTGGTGTTCAATTTACCAACATACAGAAAAACACCCAGTGCTCATCCCGTCAAGTGCCCACCTCAGTGCCCGTCACCCATTCCCCTCCAACACCCGCCCTCCTCCCCTTCCACCACCCTTAGTTCGTTTCCCCGAGTTAGGAGTCTTTATGTTCTGTCTCCCTTCCTGATATTTCCCACACATTTCTTTTCCCTTCCTTTATATTCCCTTTCACTATTATTTATATTCCCCAAATGAATGAGAACATACACTGTTTGTCCTTCTCCGATTGACTTACTTCACTCAGCATAATACCCTCCAGTTCCATCCACGTTGAAGCAAATGGTGGGTATTTGTCGTTTCTAATTGCTGAGTAATATTCCATTGTATACATAAACCACATCTTCTTTATCCATTCATCTTTCGATGGACACCGGGGCTCCTTCCACAGTTTGGCTATTGCGGCCATTGCTGATAGAAACATTGGGGTGCAGGTGTCCCGACGTTTCATTGCATCTGAATCTTTGGGGTAAATCCCCAACAGTGCAATTGCTGGGTCGTAGAGCAGGTCTATTTTTAACTCTTTGAGGAACCTCCACACAGTTTTCCAGAGTGGCTGCACCAGTTCACATTCCCACCAACAGTGTAAGAGGGTTCCCTTTTCTCCGCATCCTCTCCAACATTTGTGGTTTCCTGCCTTGTTAATTTTCCCCATTCTCACTGGTGTGAGGTGGTATCTCATTGTCGTTTTGATTTGTATTTCCCTGATGGCAAGTGATGCAGAGCATTTTCTCATGTGCATGTTGGCCATGTCCATGTCTTCCTCTGTGAGATTTCTCTTCATGTCTTTTGCCCATTTCATGATTGGATTGTTTGTTTCTTTGGTGTTGAGTTTAATAAGTTCTTTATAGATTTTGTCCTGTCGCCTTTCCAGGAAGAGTGCACACAAAGGGAATGAGAGGGTGAGAATCAGAGACAGAGAAACAGGCAGAGAGAAAGAGGAAGAATGCTTGCTGGTGATGAGGACACAAATCTTACTGAATTGGGACTCCACCCTTATGACCTCTTGTAACCTTAATTATCTCCCAAAGGAAGACCCTATTGACAAATAGTCACCAAATCCTGGGCAACAGGGCTTCAGAATAGGAATTTTGGGGGATGGAGCAATAAAATTCAGTGCATAGGAGTCCTCCTTCTGGGCATGACTAATTCACCCTCGCTTGTTGTGTTGTTGACTCACAGCTCACCTCTGATCACCTTCACATTGAGAGTGAGTAAAGAGTAGATGTGAGGTTATTCGGGCACTAATTTCATCCTACATACTAAATGTAGAAATCTGTCCCTTGTCTCTAGAGCAGGATACCACAGGGAAAATTATTCTAGAATATAATATTTCTTGTTTCCCATGACAAAGGTGACTGTATAGTATATTGACCAAACCAGGAATGTTTTATAGGGAAATGGGGAACCATTAGTATTTTTTATAGGAATCCAGGTATAAACTGGGACTGTCCCTGGCAAACCAGGACAGTGGCCACCCTAGATACCCTGCACCCACCTGCTCATGAGTTTTGGTGCATTGTCAGGAATCTTTTATCTCTGCCATCCCCAGTAGATACAGGCTCTCCTGAGGAAAACCTTCTGCTGTGTGCACATAATAGGTGGCCAGCCAGTATTTGTTGAATGAACTAAGACATGAATTAGTAATATTTTCTCTTTTGTATAGTTGACCTCTAAATTTGGTGTCCAAGATGTGGTGTTCATTGATATCCTGAATAAGATTCATTAGTAAGCCAAAAGAGTTTTAAGTATCTAACCAGCCTAAAAGGTTTGCCTTAATTATGCCAAGATATTTCCATTTTAGGGCAGCCCTTTAGACTTTAGTATGAGTCAATGATCCCAGGCTTGCCTTTGCCATGGTTTAATAATATTCTCACTCTCCCCCAAACTACTGTGAGTCATTCTCTGAAATTTCTAGTCATATGATAACTGTACAACAATGCCTAGATGCATACTCCCATAATGGTTTAAGAAATAGCTTCATTTTATGTTTTTTTTTCCTCTGTTCTTTGAAATGCTTTGTTAACTAAAGGCAGTTTCTATGATACCACAGGGATGGGGAACCAATTTTTGCAGTAGAAATGTATTTAGGAATAAAAACATCGAATCACAGTAGACTCTACTGATGATCTATGTTTAGAGGAGACGCTATTTTTAACTAAGTAATTTACAGTTAGAGCTGACCCACTTTGTGGTCTTCCTACAATATACTCACTTGAACCCTCTAGTATAACTATATTAAGACCCTATTACAAAACTTGAAAACTTACTTTTTGTGGCAGTTCAATAAGTAAAAACTTATATTGCGTGAAATAAATACTTCTACATTTAACAATATATTCAATTTCAGAATAAAAGCAATTTGTCTTATTGTTAGGAAACTCATATTTGTAAAAAAAATCATAGTTTTAAAAACATGGTGATGATAAAATATTTTTAAACTTCAATAGTCTTACAAATCTCTTCATTTATGACAAAAAAAAAATCCCAACATATTTCTGTATAGGACCTCAGCTACTTTCTCCACAGCTGGAGAAATGGGATAACTGATATTAAGAAGGGACTTATAATATGTTCAAAACAATGAAATCTGCAGAAAAAAAATGAGTCCTATAGAATAACCTGAAAATTATCAATGCATATAGTGAGGGACTCCAGAGTAAAATACTTTAAAAGGAATAACTTGAACTATCTCAACTGACAGATGATTAGAGATAGGGGCAATGTGACTTTTTTTGAGTTCTGATCATCATGACACAAAAAACCAGAGTCCCATTCAGGAAGTAGAATACCAAGTGTGGCATTCATCGTATTGGTGCCCTCCCTTTTGTAAAGAAACTTCTTTTAGGGCTCTACAAAGCTAAGAAATGGAAGTCATGGTTTATGCATTAGATTTAGTAAAGCAATAATTATTTAACAACACAGGAAAACAAAAAATTGTATCTATACATTTTTCATTAGATGTCCTACACATCATTTCAAGATTGACCGTTAGAGAATTATCACATAAAAAAACTTTTTACTTGTTTTTTTAGAGAGAGAGCAGGCATGAACAGTGGGGGACAGGCACACAGGGTGGGAGATAGAGAGAGATTCTCAAGCAGATTTCATGCTGAGCAGGGATCCCCACACAGGACTTGATCTGAAGACCCTGTGGTCATGACCTGAGCTGAAACCAAGAGTCAGATGCTTAACAGACTGAGCAACCCAGGCTCCCAGGGAGGGGGGGCGGGGATTTTAAAAAGGAGTCATTACAGGGGCTATTACAAATCTACTGGTCATGTCCCAGTGAAAGGTATATTTGGAGCCAGTATCCATGAGGATAATCTGTTTTCTGTGCCCAGTACACCCCAACGTGAAGATCAACGTTGATACCATAATCATCTTCCCACACCAGAATTAAGCAGTTTGGCACTCCTTAATTAGATACTTTTATATGTTGACTTCCAATTAATTATTATGCTTTGATCATTACTTCAAATGCACATTCTGATTCAAAATATGCATCCTCCCCCAGCCCCAATCCAGTGCCCTTATATGGCAGTTGATTGAAGGTCTATGTTCCATTCAGGTTGCCTGCTTCACAGGCACCCTAGCTTCATAGTACAGGTTGGATCCTCTTAGTGAATACTCTTTTGCTGCACATCCACTGACAATGATTAATTTCAGCATGCTATGATGTACCTTAGAAATACAATGTTAAAGGCACTTTTTTCCCATTCTAGCTCTTTATTATTAGAATAGAAAGATTTGGAATAAAGTTTTCTCTTCCCATTATACTATAATATCTTCTTAAAGTCTTATCTAGATACAACCTTAGTGATACATACTAGTCTCCTATTTTATTTTTTTTTAAGATTTTATTTATTTATTCAGGAGAGATAGAGAGAGAGAAAGAGAGACAGAGACACAGGCGGAGGGAGAAGCAAGCTCCATGCAAGGAGCCCGATGTAGGGACTCGATCCTGGGTCTCCAGGATCACGCCCTGAGCTGAAGGCAGTGCTAAACCGCTGAGCCACCCGGGCTGCCCCTAGTCTCCTATTTTAGATGGTGTTCCTGGCACCTAACACAGGGCCTGATACAAGGTTGGTGCCTAAAAATTGTGTTGCTATTCTTAAAATGATTGACAAAATATTTAGGCTATCACTGGCAATTTTCTAGGAAATACTCTTAGTCCTTCCACCTCTGCTAATGTTTTTAAAACCTGTTATTAAATACTCAGCGCATGTATGTGCACATGTGCACGCACATACACACACACACAAGAGCACACACACACATAAGCACACAACCCAAGCATTCTTTAGAGCAAATTCTTTAAATCAATGACTCTCAATCATGCTGGCTCAGTAGACTCACTAAGTTTTTTTCTGAAAATCATGGATAGCTGGGTTGGGGCCAGGGCAGCAGGGAAGGTTGCCAGGTAAGGTACAGGATACCGAGTAAAATTAAAGTTTCAGAAAAACAACAAATATTGAAAATGGACAAAAATGATGACCTCTGAAGGGTACTATGACATTGCTGGGATCACAGGTTTAAACACTGCCCTCTCTCCCCTCCCCTCTCCTTCTTTCTCTCTGCTCTGACACGCTTTCCTTCCAGATAGTTCCAGATCAACTCCTATGTGTCAAGGATTCTGTAGCACTAGCTAATTGAGGGTTTTTGCCATTCTTATAGAGTAGGATATTCAAACCCATTATTTGTATAAGATAGCCTTCCACGTTCTATTTGTTTTACATTAATGATTGCTAAATATTGAGTAAGAATACTGGGTAAAAGAATGGAGCATCTTTATATCATACTATGGTGTCTAAATTTGGTGATCTCTACTGAAATTATTCAAAAATACTAAGAAAAAATTAAATTATTTCATTCAGTGTATATTTTGACCTATGTCCTAGCTTGCCAAGATAAGGACTATCTACTTTAGCCTAAAGAAAAATACAGATGAGTATTTTCTTATACAGATGTATATTTCCATATACTGTTAACACAACTGCAAGCATATATAGAAATGTGGCCATTTAGGATGTGAATAGGTCTTGAAGACTCTCACTAGCTGCCTAAACTGTTATGACCAAATTACACTGGAAAAGCTACACACACATGAAAAAATAACATGTTTTTTCTATCCTTCAGTATATCCTATTGAAAATAATCTTTGTCTGTTTATACACTTATGACATCAAAAATGCAAAATACCAGTGACTAACATTTGATAGTTTTGCTGTTGACCATACACTCTCAGAACATGTGTTATGTGAGCTACATATACTTTTCATCAACATTTCAGATTCCTTACTGTGAATCCATTTTCCTTTGGTGTTTACTGAGCATACAAGCTGGACATCAGAAGGAACGAGTACTTTGGTTTCCAAAACAGATTTTTTTTTTAAGTTTCTCTGAATTCTTTTCATGAATGTTCATTTGATTTACTTCTAAAATTTTTACCAGTTTTAATAAAACATAATTGACATGCAATACCTGCATCTGTTTTTTGGTTTTAAAAAATGACAAGTTTTGATGGAAACCTACATCCTAGGAACCATTCCACAAATCATGTTGGTGAACATACCTGTCATCCCACTAAAGATTCCTCGTACTCCCTTGGTATTCCCAGCTTCTCACCCACCCCTGTTTCTCCATCCCCAAACAAGCATTGGTTTGCTTTTGTTCATGATAAATTAGTTTCATTTTTTGAAATATCAGACAAATTAAATCATTAAATATGTACTTTCTTGGTCTGTTTTTTTTTTTTTCACTCAGCACGGTAATGTTGACATTCAGACATGTAGCTGCGTGTATCAGGAATTCACTAAGAAGTGTCTTTTTGTATGTCACTCATGTGTTGACAGATCATTAGGTTGTCCCCAGGTTTGGTGAGTACAAGTAGGACCACCATGACCACTCATAGACAAGTCTTCATATGGACATGGTTTCATTTTGGGGATGGAGTTAAGCATAAAAATATGGGAGTGAAATGGCTGAGACTGATGGTTAGTATAAATTTAACTTTTCAAAAATACTGCTAAACTGCCTTCCAAAATGGGCATACTACTCTGTATTCCCACCAGTAGGGCATGAGAAGTCAGTTATTCACAAAATCTTCAACATTTGGTTTGATCAGTCATCTTGTTCTAATGGATGTGTGCTAGTATTTCATTGTGATTTTACTTTGCTTTTTCTAATGGCTGATGATGTTAAGCATCTTTCCATGGACTCATCCATGTCTTCCTTGGTGAATTGCCTGTTCACATACCTTGCCTAACTTTTCATTGGGTTATTATTTTTTAGAGTTCTTTGCAGATTCTGAAGACACATATGAATTAAACATTTAACTGGCAAACATTTTTCCCCAAGAGTATGGCCTATCCCCTAGGTTTTGAAAAGATTTTGTAGAATTAGTGTTAATTTTTCTTTCAATATTTGGTAGAATTTACTTAGTGACACCATTTAGGTGTGGAGATTTCTTATTTGGAGGCATTTTAAGTATGAATCCAATTTCTTTAATAGTACTAGAGATATTCATGTTATCTATTTTATCTCATTTGGGTTTTAGTAATTTTTAGTTTTTGAGAATTGGTCTATTTCATCCAAACTGACAAATTTGTCTATGTGAGGTTGTTTATATCATTCCTTTATTATACTTTTAATATCTACAGTGTCGGTGACAACATCCTTTCTTTGCTTCTGATACCAATAATTGTGTCTTCTGGGTTTTTTGGTTTGTTTTCTTTACCAGTCTAGGGTTTTTATCAATTTTATGAGAGTTTTTAAAATTTTGTTTATTTATTCAAAGAACCAGCTTCTGATTTTGATTATCTCTCTTGTTTTATGTTCAAATAATTTCATTGATTTCAGTTCTTATATTTATTATGTCTGTCCTTCCACTTGCTTTAGATTTACTTCATTCTTCTTTTTCAAGTCCTAATGTGGAAGTTTAGATTAATAATAGGAAGCCTTTCTTTCCTTTTTTTAGATTATTTATTTATTTATTTATTTATTTATTTATTTATTTAACAGAGGGAAAGCAGGAGAGCATTAGCAGGGGGAGCAGCAGGGGGAGAGTGACAAGCTGACTCCTCACTGAGCAGGCAGCTTGACATGGGACTCAATCCCAGGACCCTGATATTGTGACCTGAGCTGTAGGCAGACACTTAACTGAATGAGCCATTCAGGCACCCCAGGAAACCTTTATTTCTTTTCTAATATGGGAAATTAATATAAAATCACCTTTATTTATTTAAACAACACCTTTGGGCTGATGGTGAGTTTACTTTTTTTTCCCCCCGACCTCCTGGCCTGGAATCCAGGCATCTGTAAACCCAGAAGTCAGTACTGGTGCAAACAAAAACAGCTCCCAAAGAAGTCCTTCTTCAGGCTCAAGGGACAGGATAGGAAACTCCTAAATCTCCAAGTGTGTGCAAATACACTGTTTTTCATTTCTTCCCTCCTCTCACGGCCCACTCAGGGCAGTCCTGTGGCAGATGACACTGACTCCTCTGAGGAAGGGGAACCTTCCAACCCAGTCAGAGGAATAGTGGTCCCAAGAGGGTAGCTTGAACCTCTAGTGAGATAGGCACTCCCAGGAGTGCACAGAGAAGAGGGGTAAAAAAGGCCCAGACTTCAGGCCAGAGAACAGGAAAGGAGAGATCCAGGCAACGTGAAAGTTCACACGTCGTCCGTAGTTTACAGTACAGTTCATTGCTGCTGTTATTTGTTCAGACTTTCATTTCTGAAAGATATTTATATGAGGTAAAATACGGTAGGTTGGCATTGTTTTTTCTGCTAGTATTTTAAAGGTACTACTTCTCTGGGTTGTACTCTTTCCAAGAAGAAGTTGGCTATCATTCTTTGCTCTCTGTGCAAGATTTGTCTTTTTTCTTCCTGTGTGCTTTTACAATGTTCTCTTTTTCACTGCTTTTGAATAATTTGAGTATACACTTTGATGTGGTTTTCTTCTTGTTTCTCGTGCTTAGGGCTCATTGAGGTGCTTTGCTCTATGGGTTTCTTGGATCTGTGAGTTTATAGTTTTCATAAAATCTGGAAATTTTCGCCCAAAATTTCATTGTTTTTTTGTCTATCTCCCCGATTAGCTCCTCTAATTTAGATGCTACAATTCCATGTATATTCAGTATATGAGGTTGTCCCACAGACTCTCATCACTGATTAGTGCAAATCACGGATGCTCATCATTTTTTGGTGGTGTTTCTCTGTTTCATTTTGGATAGTTTCTATTGCTATGTATTTGGATGCACTAATCTTTTCCTCTGTGATGTCTTTTTTTTTTTTCCTCTGTGATGTCTAATCCACACTTAATCCAATCCAGTGCATCTTTTGCTTCAGATATTATAGTTTTTATCTCTAGTTCAGTTTGGATTATTCAAAAATCTTTCACATCTTTCACATTTTATCTTTCTTTAGTATCTGTTTGTCTCCTAATTCCATTATTTGCCATTTCTGGGTCATTAATTTTTCTCTTTCTTATAGGTCAGATTGTTCTGCTTCTTCACATGCTTAGTAATTTTTCATTGACTACCAGACATTACGAGTTTTACTTTTTCAGGTGGCTCATGTTTTTTATATTTCTGTAAATAGTTTTGAATTTTGTCTAGAAAACAATTAAGCCACTTGGAAACACTTTGTTGTTTTGAGATTTTGTTCTCATGTTTTTCTAGATGAAATCAGACTAGCATGTAGTCTAGGGCTCATTATGTCCTACTAATTCTGCAAAATAATTGACTTCTTTATCCAGTGCCCCATAAATTGTGGGATTTTTCACTCTGGCTGGTGGGAACAGCCTTACTTGTTTCTTAACTTTGCCTGGGATCTTATTCTCTCCTCCACTTGGGCAATTCTTTTCCAGGCTGTAGGTAGTTTATTCACGTGCACTTGCTGACAGTATTCTGCTAGAGACTTGAGTGGGCTCTGGAGGTCTCTGGAATCTTCTCTTGGTGCAGCTTTCTCTTCTCAGACTGCTCTGTGAACTGAAGCTGCCTTGGCATCCTTCATCTTCCAGAGCCACCTCCTCAATTTAGGGAAATCTTTGGGCTTTATTTGGGAAGTCTGGAATCTCCCCTCATGAAGGAGCTGGGAGGTCTTAGGGCTTATCTCATTGTGTCCTATCTCTCAGGGATCATTACCTTCCCTGTCTGATGTTCAGTGAATGCCCTGAGAATCATTGCCTTACATATGTTGATTGGTTTTAAGTTGTTTGAGGATGGAGGGTAAGACCAGTCACTCTTCCCCCATCTTGACTTGAAAGCAGGAATTTATGAATTTATTTTTTTATGTTGGTTTCCTACTAGATGGGTACTTTATCTAATAGATTGTTTCTGGGCTATCTTGCGAACACTTATAATCTGTTCTTAAAACAGAGAACTTTCTAAAATGATGATGTTATTTGAAAATGTGTATTTTTTTGAAGATTTTATTTATGAGAGACAGAGAGAGAGAGAGAGAGAGGCAGAGACACAGGCAGAGGGAGAAGCAGGCTCAATGCAGAGAGCCTGACGTGCAACTCAATCCCAGGTCTCCAGGATCATGCCCTGGGCCCAAAGCGGCGCTAAACCGCTAAGCCCCCGGGCTGCCCGAAAATGTGTATATTTTAAAGATAACTCTGATAGTTCAGATAATGGTACACTTTTCTCCTTTGATTATTCAGATTATGTGTACTAATTTTTCCTAAACAGACTTGTATCTCTGTATAAAAATTAACAGAGAGCAGCTGGTATTTTATAAAATGATGATGCTAGACAAGAGTTTTGGATAGGAAGTGGAGGCGAATACTATATTTGTTTGAATGTGCATGGGATTTTAATTAAGCTAAAATTAAGCACGTTAGAAATTGTCCAGGAAGCTGATGACTTTCATTCTTATTCTTAGGGAATACATGGGTTGGATGTCTCTATGACCAAAATGGTCAGAAATGCATATTTATGTACAGAATTCTGAACAGGCTTATGAACATTCTGCCCCTTATCCCATGCCAAAAAATACTTTGGCTCAAGAAAAAAGTGCCACCTGCTTTGCCCACAGTAGAATTTCAAGACTTAGCAGGAAATCTCCTAATCTCTTATTATCAACCAGTACTTTAACACAAGTAAACCCTGAAACATCAACAAATTCTTAAGACATTCCAAAAATTAATAAATAATGAGAATAGGAGGTTATGCTTTTTAAAAAGTACCTTTATCCCAGAAATCTTTATATCAGCCATTTCTTGCAAATACTGCTATAACTATTTATCAGACATGTATAGGAATAAGGCTCAAAAAATTAAGATTTAAGCACATACTTCTGGCCTTTACTATATTTTATTGCCATTCCATTTCAGTGGTCAGGGAAATTATAGATATGGCTATAGATGTAGCTATATAGGTATGTTTCAATAATTTGTCTGTTTCAAAAAGCAAAAGTTCTGATGAAGACAGGCCTTGAAAGATATGAACTTTATATATGATTCTTATACATTCTCTCCTCAGAATTCTCACACATTATTTATTTATTGGAATATTTAAAATTAACAAAAGTAGCAATCGTAAATAAGATCTAACAAAGTAAAATGTTATATTATGTGTGTATTTTATTTCCCTCAAAATGTTATTTTACTTCTTGCCCTAAATCTTACCGAAGTGTTTTCTAAAGACCTAGAAGCTTGAAAGCTCAAAGACATGGCTATAAAAGTTATTCATTAGATTTAATCCTAAAATCCTGCAGACTACCTGCGGCCGTTCTGAGTGTTGGGGATACAAAGATGAGAAAGCCTTGCCCAAGTCCAGGGCATCTCCCAGTGGAGTTGAGGGCATAGACTCATTGGAGTACTTCTGCAAGTCATCAAATCCTGGAAACAAAGCCTGTTTTCTCACCAGGTGGAAGTGATCAGAAGAAATTCCTAGAGGAGTCTTGAATAATGCTAAGAAATAAACTTATTGAAGGACATGATAGGAGAAGCCTCAGTCTTAGAAGGAGACCTAATGATGAGGTTGGGTAAGATTAATATCAAGAAAGGGAAGAGATGAGAAGCATCATAAGGTATACAGGGAAAGACATTCATACTACAGTAACATGAGGACAAGCAAAGAAGGAAAAAAGAAGCAAAAAAGTGGTAGCAGAGAGAAAGGCAAGGCCTATGTATTTTAGGATACGAAACACAGAATTTATCATGTAGCTAATAAGCATTAAGTGTTTAAAAGCAGGAAAATAATGTAGTTTTATTTTCCTTTAAGCAAGATCAGGGGACAGCAAGCTATGACTCATGGACCAAACCCAGTTAGCAGCCTGTTTATTAAATATAGTTTCTCTGGCACCGAGCACATCTATTTGTTTGCACATTGTCCTTGGCCACTTTCATGTTACAAAGGCAGGGCTGAGTAGCTGTAATGCAGAATTGATGGCTCACAAAGCATAAACATTTGCAGTCTGGCTCTTTATAGAGAAAAGTTGCTAACCTCTGGGCTGGATCTCCCTAGCATAGACTTTCTTAACCTTGACACTTGACATTTTGGGCCAGATCATTTCTTGTTGTGGAGGGCTGACCTGTGCATTATAAAATATGTGGCAGCATACGTGGGCTCTACCCACCAGAGCCCAGGAGCACTCTCCCCGACCCCACCCCCATCATGACATCCAAAAATGTCTCCAGATCCTGACAAATGTTCCCCAGGAGGGAAAACTCACTTCTGGTTGAGAACTACTTCTAGCAGCTAAGTAGAGTTTGGTTTTAAGTGAACATGACCACAGCTAAAGTTAAAACACTGGAAAATCAAGTGGAGCGAAAACACCGATGTGAAAACCAAAGTATTTTGAACATGAAAGTAATATCACTTGGTGACTGTGAACACAGGGCTTCAGACAGATGAGGATTGAGGATGGCTTCCTGAGGTCATGCCCGCATTATAGCCTGGGTAATGGTGCCCCTAACTGAGATAAGTAATAGCAGAGAGGAAGCAGGTGTCGAGGGAAAAGAAGGAACTGGGTTTGGATGCAGGTATCAATGGCTAATGGCTATTGAATATGTATATTTGAAGTCCGTAGATTATAGCTAGGGTTGTTGATGAAAACCAAAGAGCATCGTGTCAGAAAAGCCACAGGAATATGAAGCCTATGGGAACCGTGACCAGAAGAGTTTGTGCAGTAGAGAGAACCAGACATAAGGCGTACAGATTGTCCATTGCATCTCTAAATTAGGGAATGATTCACCAAGGGTGCTGGGAAGAAGAAAAACTGTGTAGATCGAGGCATGCGTGATAGTGAAGAAGTTTCAAAAGATATAATGAGACGAGGGAAAAGGGAAGAGAAGAGATTGTGGTCAAGCAGTCCGTGCCCTCTAAGAAATGCTGTAAGGAGAGTCACCATTTCATACTGGCCACAACCATTTCCAAGAAGAGCGTAGGTGAGAAAGACACTCAGCTTACATGTTTCACAAGGGTGGGTTTCTTATAAACCTTGCACGCGTATGTACGTCGCACTTGGTAGGTGGTGATTATGGCAGCAGGAGAATGGGTTTCCAAGACCACCAGCATCACAGCAAATAGTTGCATGGATCTGTGGGCGAAGTGGAGGGTCTGGGATTGAGTCCATGGAGCTGTAGCCCGCATCTTTTCCTCCCCTAATAGAGATCTGTGCTCACACGCAGGATATACCGTTCTGAGCAGCACACATTTTGTGCATCACATATCAACGTAGGCTTGAAGTTGGTCTGTTCTGTCAGTTTCACTGAAGTTCATCTACTCAGCAGTCCTGTTTTTAGACAGTTTAAAATGGTTTTAAATAAATTGGCCACAGACTTCTTTTAATATCATTCAATCTGAACGTGTAGAAGAAGCATCTGAGGAAACAGGAGTACTTGAAAAACTTTTAAGCAGTGAGAACGAGGAAAAGGAGGACTGTTAGGGAAAAGCTGGCAGGGCAAAGCAGCCCCAGGAAGGACAGTCTGCAGAGCAGATTCCTCCTCCTGACCACATCTGCTGCTCCCCCGAACTGCTGGTACCAACCCAGCCGCACCTCCTCACCACCTCCAGGAGGGAAGGTGAGAAGCCCAACAGTCACCCCCAGCTGAAGAGGGGGTGACCAGGTACCAGGTAGACAAAAATGGTCTAATCCCTTAATATGTTAGAAATAAAAATAGGGAAATGATTGGCTCTGGAACTGTGTACTTCAACTTGGTCAGTAATAAAATATGCTCTGTGATAGTATAGTCGCTAGTTTTTATATATTGGCATAAGGGGATGGTCACCAGGAAAACAATATCCTTTAGTTATTATTAAAATAATATTAAATACTTTTAAAATTATTCTGTATTTGCCTTATACTTATTTATACATGAATATTATAGATTTAATTATACTTATATGTAAAATAATATTTAAAAAATCATTAAAATTTTATCTTCTCCCACTTCCTCATTTTTCTTTTCTTCTCCTCCTTCCTTTGCCTACTCACTCAACAATAGCTTGTTGGGTGTTTTCAACATGCCAGCTATTGCGGGGTACTTTAGGGATGAAAATATGGAATGCATAGAACATTCTGTCTCAGAAGCCAGGGAAATCAAAAAGGACAATGTGGAGTGATGTGGTCAAAAGGATGGCAGTCAGCATATAGACCAGGCAGTGTAGCTGTCCAGGGAAGGGATTCCTAAGATTTCCTGGAGTATATGACATTGAGGTGAGATTTGAAGACCACTTAGAATTATCCATAAGAAATAGAAGAATGGTTGTCTGTACAAGCATGTAGGTGATGAATGGTAAGTTCACAATGAGGTGAGTTCACAACTCACCCGAATGGTGAGTTTAGTACATTTTAGTGTGGGAGGAGTGTGAGGTCCTAATGGCTGGGAGGTGTTTAACCAGGAAAAGAACAAAGTAAGGACTGCATCCTGAAGGACCCATAGTGCATATGCTGATGATGGGGAGTCCCTGAAGGATGTTGAGCAAAAACAGTGTGAAAAATTGAGTAGACCGGGCAAGGCAGGTATATCCTGGGCACTGTTGATTGCAGTCATTGAAAAAGAAGTAGTTGAGGCTTTCTGGAGATAATTGAAGTGAGATGAAAAAGAGGTCACACATATCAGATCCAGACGTTGATGAACAGGTGTCAGCAGACTCCAAGTTGCAGATGGGGAGGTGGACACATGGTGGATCCAGTGAAGCAGGACCAATGGGGAGTATGTGAGGGAAGTGGGGTGTGGAACTTCCAGTGTGCTTGGGAGAGCCATATTGTGCCATCTGGCAGGCAACTCAATATACTGAGGTGCGCTTCAGGAAGATGATGATTATGTTCAACAGACACACACAGTTAAAATCATTAGCTCATAAAGGCTAGCTACAGCCTTGGGTGTGTCTGAGGTTACTCAGGGAAGATTGTCTGTTCTCAGGAGAGCGGGAAGCAAGTGCGGAAAAGCACACACACTTAGTAGCAGGAATGAAGGGGTTGGCTGTGAAGGGAGACTGGGGTGTAGTGGGTTCAGAGTGGCAGGGCTACTGGGGAAGCCATTTCAAGGAGGGAGATGTGGGTGGTAACAAATGCTACAGAGCAATCAGGTTGTATGGAAACAGAAAAGTGTACCGGGAGGGAAAAGCCCTGAAATACAGTTACTAGATTTGACACATAAAATGTTAACTATCTCGACACATGATGTCCCCATAAAGTGATGCGTATGGAAGCAGAGTCATAGTTGCAAAGGTCAGAGATCATCTTGGGAGGAAGACATGACCTGAGTCTGACTGTTACTGGAACGCAAACCCATCCCTGCCCATTCTTAAGCTCCACACCATATGGTGCATAAGTATCATTTTATAAAAAGGTAAAATCATGACTCGCATACAAGGTAAAGCATCTCAAAGATTTTATTCAGCTCCTTATGAAAAGAGGAAACTAATAAGATGTTAAAACCAGTTCAAATGAAATTCTGACTCACAGAAATTTATCTTCTCTACTGACAAAATTTATTTGCACTGCCAAGGCAAACTTCATTTGCGTCACTTTGGACAGGAATTATCTACATTGTTATCAGTTTCCCATAGCTTATGTTCTAGTCCTGCAGAGCTATAAAATCGCTTAGTCAAAAGCAATGAATTATCACACCTCCATAAAATTAATTTCCAGAGGTTCACTTGACAATGGTCTGCATTCTATAGAGAGGATACCCAAAGGCAAGACAATCTTATTCACCAATATTATGCTTCCACTACCAAACAAAATGCCATACAATGTGTTAATTTATAATGCTCATAGGAAGTAATATGTGGTAAGAATTGTATAAAACAGAACTTTTAAGTGTGTGCTATGTCAAAGGTGTATGATATTTTAATGGACATGAAGAGACAGAGCATTAGTTAATGCCACTGATTTTAAGCATGTCTTTTTCTGAAGATTTTATGTATTTAATTTGAGAGAGGAGAGAGAGAGTGTAGTGTGCGTGTGCATGTGTGCAAGCAGGGGAGAGGCAGACGGAGAGAGAGAACCCCAAGCAGGCTCCACACCCAGCGCAGAGCCAGATGTGGGGCTCACAACTCTGAGATCATGACCTGAGCCAAAATCAAGAGTCTAACGCTCAATTGACTGAGCCACCCGAGCCCCCCAATCATGTCTTTTTTTAAATTAAAACTTTAATTAGAGATATTATTACTTATCGGTGATAGATAAATTAAGATTTCCAAGCAGTATTTACACACAATGGAATACTATTCAGCCTTAAAAGCGAAGGAAATTCTGCCATTTGCAACACGGATGAAGCTGGAGGTTCACATAAAACACAAAAAGACAAGCACAGAAAGACAAATACCGTATGAGCTCACTTACATGTGGAATCCAAAATAGTCCAACTCATAGAAGCAGGCAGTGGCCTGGTAGCTGCTGGGGAAGGGGTACTGGGGGAGAGGCCACGGGGGAGGCCACGAGGAGGGGAAGGTCAAAGGGCACAAAGTTCAGTTCTGCAAAACGAATAGTTCCGGGGATCTACTGCACATCATCGTGCCTACAGCTGACGATACTATGTCATATCATTAAATAACTTTCTAAAAGGGTAGATCTTATATTACATACTCCATTCACAGATAAATAAGCAAACAGATAGGGCACTTGGGTGGCCCAGTGGTTGAGCATCTGCCTTTGGCTCAGGTCATGATCCCAGGACCCTGGGATCCAGTCCTGCATTGGATCTGAAGGGAGCCTACTTCTCCCTCTGCCTATGTCTCTGCCTCTCTCTCATAAATAAGTAAATAAAACCTTTAAAAAAAAATAAGCAAACAAATAAAACTAATGAGAGTTGGAGGAACTTTCAGAGGGGACGGGTATGTTTATGGCATAGATTGTGGTGATGAGTTCACAGATTTATCGTAATTTCCAAACTCATCCAGTTAAACACAGTAAATATGTACAGCTTTTGTCAACCATACCTCAGCAAAGTGGCTCTAAAAAATGTAATTAGAGTTGATCCTATTACGTGTTCAAAGTGGGGGTTAAGGTTGCTGAACCTCCATGCAGTTGAAAACCTGAGTATGATTTTTTTTACTCCCCCAAACTTAACTACTAATATCCTACTGTTGACTGTAAGCCTTATCAGTACCATGAACAGTCAATTAACACATATTTTGTGAATGTATTATATACGGTATTCGAATGAAGCAAACTAGAGAAAAAAATGTTAAGAAAATCAGAAAGGAGAGAAAACATGGTTATAGTGGCGTTCTATAAAAAACCCACTTGTCAGTGGACCCACTCAATTCAAACTCGTGTTGTTCAGAGGTCACTGTGATACTTTCCCAAATTAACAAACATAATTAGGTTCAGATACTGATCTCCAAGTCATCGTTCAAGCCTGTCTCACACTCTCAAAGTAAATGTCCAGAAGACAGTTTCATTGCTATTGAAATAGTATGATCTAGGTGTGGGCCAGACTGTTCCTTGAAGATCATAGTCCTTCTTCTTTGTGATCCGCTGACCAGTCATAATGACAATGACATTCTGAAGAATAGGTTCACATGGTAGTAAGCAACTCAGTTCAAAGTCTGAGAAAAACTTACTGAAATAATAAAACTGCCATTAGCTACCAATCTCCATAAGATGTTTTAGCCATTCCCAAGGAAAAGAATTGCCCTCTGATCGGGAGAGAAAGCACTGGAATAAAAAACATTCCCAATAAATAAATTGACCTGCCTTGGCTTCCCATTCCTACTCGAAAGATAGGTGGTCAAACTGACCCTGGTGGCTCTTTGCTTCGGGAGCAAATTGCTTTAGAAATGGGATAATTTTACTTAAACTGCTTAGCTTAAAGAGGTCTCTTGTTTAAAGGCTTGAACAACCAATGAACATCTGTTCTTTTCAGTTGAACTAAACAAGCTGTTCTTGTACCTGATAAATACAAGCTATGGCTCAGCCAGTAAATTCTGCAAAGCACAGAGGAGGAAGGACGCAGGCCCATCAGTTTCAATGTGTAGGCACTGGCAGTGCTCAGCATCCTCCTGGGCTGTGTCATCAGGCCAAGAGCAGCAGGACTGCAGTTGCAGGAGCAGCCTGCGACCATCATTTCAGCCTGATTACAACTTCGGTACACCAGAAGGGCACGGTCTCCAATGTCCCCTCTGGTAGATGGCTCTGGGGTGCCGCACAGGCACGGGTGGGGTTTCTGTGGAGGGTAATACTCCAGGGCTGATCAGAAGCCAGTCCAAACCTGGCTGAGATAAATGGTAGGGCTGCAAAGGCTGCTCTGGTATGGGACTCAGCGTACATTTCGCACACCCGGACATTTCTTATTCAGTGTTTCTCTTTCATCCATTTATTGACTACATAGAACGTTGTTACATTGCGCAATTAAAATGAAATGGAGGGACTGGCTTAAAGGGAGAGAACTTGGGGGCATTGTCATGTAAATCCTTAGCAGATGTTCGGAATTCATTTGTTATCTGCAGAGCTGTCCTGGCTAATCCCAGGAGCTGAGGTCTAGTCTAGCATTCTTTTTTATTATTCACCTCCCCTATTGTCTGGGGTAGGAACCCCCTGGCTTGACTGCGTGGAGTTCCTGATTGAGTGTCCTGGGGAAGGCTGCATCCCAGGCGGGGGGTCCACTTCGCCACAGGCTGAGGCTCCAGATGCTTTGGGGAAGAGGTTGCAGTGGAAGCAGACGAATCTGGAATCTTGGCCCTAGTTGTTCACACCCACCACCCCCACCCTGTGCGTCCCACTGGCTGGCCCAGCAGCAGCTGAAGCGAAAGCAAACAGCGCACCTTCCCGGAGAGCTTGCAGCAGTCAGCCTGGGGACTTTGGGCGACTGGGGAGCCTCCCGGCCTCTCCAGGAAACGCTCGGGAACTCCAGGATTCCCTTGCCCCTCCGTGCCACCTCCTGCCTCTTCCCGGGTCCCTCCCAGCAGTGGTGTGCAAGCCTGACTTGGAGTGTGAACTTTGAATGCTGTGTTTTAGTGTCTTGACAGATAAATGCCTAACCATTATGGCTGTGATGACAGTAAAGTCATACCATGATAGTGTTCTTACAATAATAGTAACAGAAGCAACACCCACCACCACAGTGAGATTGAGCAAGAAAGAGGGTTAGAGAGAGGGAGAAGGATGGAGGGACGGAGGCAGGGAGAGGGAGAGGGACAGAGGCGACAGAGGGAGAGAGAGGGAATAACCCCAGGTCAGAAGATCTGGAATATAATGGACTACCATAGAGTCTGGCTTTTCCATGTTTTATCTTCGTAATATTCCTCATTTATATATTATTCTGCATCATGGTCACCTTTATCCTTTCAAACCCAGTAACAAAAGGGGCAAGTGTCTGGTTTTATCTCATCTCCCCCATGACTTAGAGAAGCCAGATTAACCCCTAGCTCAGCTATAAACTAACTCTGAAGGTGTCACACACCTTCGGCAAATGTTGTCCTGGGGTTGTGAGAATTCCATGTTGGTGTGCGATAGCCTATCATCGCACCTGGAATTTATAGGCACTTTGTGAGTTTCCCTCCCTCCCTCCATCTCTCCCACTCCCCTGCTCCATTTCCAACCCCGGAGACCTGCACACAGGCCGGTGACACTAACCCTGCCAGCAGAGGGCCTGGCTGCACCAGGGGGCAGCTCCTCCCAGCCCCTCCCGGCTCTTCCCAAGGACTATCCTCCTTGGGGCTCTTTAACCAGGAGGCACATGGAGACGTGAAATACCACCATGCCTTTGAATTGTGTGTCCATGCTTCTAAAGATGACAGTAGCCACTTTGCCATAATTTGGAAAGAGATGGGAATCAGTCTTGATCAGTGGCATAACCAGGAGGCGTGGGACTGTCATGGTGTCTTTTTCCCTTAATCAAGTCATATGCAAATCCTATGAGCAATGATAAGTTTAATGTTGATCTCAATAGATGCGAAAATAAACTCGAGTCCAAATTCGAGGAGACCCAAAAGCTGTGGCAACATACAGCTAATGTCCCTTCCCATCCTTCCAGTAAATATACAGGAGGAGTCGTGGGTGTGTGGACACAGGTGAGGTGCTGGGGCATGGATCAGGCTGACAAGCCCCAGGCAGAGGGCACGGCAGTTGCAAAGAAACCTGGGAAGGCCAGAAGTGGTTTGATTAGCCTTGAGGCGAAGGAGCCATGTGAAGCTGGGAGCAGACCAAGCAGAGCGACGGGCAGGTGCACATGATAAGGGCTCCGTACGGGAGGCTGAGCCATGTACCTGTACAGCTGTGAGGGAACAGAGCCGGCCCCCTACAGGTTGGAGAGTTCAGGCGATGAGCCCTGGACACACCTGCGGGGTCTTTGAACACTAAGTCATGAGGAGAAGAGAAAGAATGTGCCCACTTTGGGAACACAATATGTGTGTGTGAATGATGATTTTTAACAACTTTATCTCTTTGCTTTCAGGTCTTTTTCTTTAAAAGAAAAAAAAAAGTGCTCCTCTTTAGTTGAAAAGCACTTCTGCAAATCCTGTCTGTCTCTGCCTCATCTCTCTTTCTTCTCCACTACCCCCTAAGGTTGAAATAGATTTTATTTCTCCCCCAAGCCCTCTATGCTCCTTTTTCTTCCTACTTCTCCCTATTTTCATGATGTATGTCAGTCCCGTTGCTAGGCAGCTGTTACACTCAACCCACCACTCAGCATTCTGAATGCTGGAAATTAGCCCCAAATAGCTAGAAAATCACCCCTCCGCACCTGCACTGTGTTTGCTGTGAGAGCATGCATATGAGGAGCAAAATGAGCAGTCCCGGCAAGTTCGTAGAACAAGTGAAATGCGTCCCTATTTAACTACAGATAGAGAGCTACGTTTCTGGGGAACATGCGAGGTAGAGAAGCCCTGTAGTGAGTGCCCTGTGGGAAAGTAGCAAGGAAATGGTTATAGAACAAACCACATCCTTGTCCTATCAGAGCTAGAAATGAAAGAACAAAATAATCTGGAGCAAAACAGCAGTACCCCCAAAATAAGCATGAATAGAACGTAGGCTGTGTGTATTTCTATAAATGTTGCGACAAGCTCTGTTTTTCTTCCTTGACCCTGAAAAACAAAACGCTTTGCTTGGTTCTATTTCCCCTTCGGGCTGTGGACCTTTTCATTTATTTATGCAGAGAGTCAGCAGCGCCCGGTGCTTGTGCCCCCCCCCCCCACCTGCTGCTGTCTTGCTGGCATCCCGGTCCGGCTCTTCTGTTCCCTGGCAGGGCTCGGCATTCCCCCGTCACCCACCAACTCCCTTTCTCAGTGTTGACGGGCTCTCACATGTAGACTCTGGCCATATTCAAATCTGCCTTCCTTCAGCTGCTCTGCCGTTGCTCAGCCGAGTCCTGCCGTCCAGCCTTCCCCTCTCTCCTCTGCACCCCCCCCCCCCCCGCTGCCCCTTCCTCTGGCCTCCACTCTAGAGCTCCAAGGACATCCCCTTCCCGACATCCGGTTTCTCTTCCTGTGGATGCTCCAGTCCAATTCCTGATGGATGAGCTCCATGGTGCTTCGCCAACATTGTTTTTTTGTTCCTAAGTCAGGTATGTCCGTGATAAGAAAATTTCATGAGGTCTTGAAAGATGAAAACCACATCTTTTGTGAGATATCGTTCTGGTCAGAAACATCACACGTGAGCATATGCAGTCAAATGAGAGTGTAGCTTGACCTGTTTTGGTAACCTGTGCATTTCCTGGCAGGGTATCTTGCTCGTGATAGGTACTCAATAAATATTTGCTGAAGAGAATTAAATTTTAAGAGGTCTGGAGACCAGAATTTTCACAACAGAATTGTGCTTGAGCATGAAGAGATGAAATCCATATTCAGCAAACAAACCATTCCAGAAATTGCATCTGAAGTTGTTGTTGTTTTGTGAGCATTAACTTGTATTTTTCTAGGGAAGTGACCCTACAGTTTCATGGTAGGCTTCTCAAAGGAGTTAATGAAGAGACACTACTTTCTTTCACCTGACTCTGTGGCCACTCCATAAGCACTATCTTATCTCCAGATTCACAAGAAATAGGACATCAGTGTTCTTAAGATTAGAAGGAACGATCACTTTGGAAAACACAAATATGCATCTCATCACATGCCTTAGATTCTCCTGGACACTTCTCAGTTGTTTGTCCTTCTCTGTCTCTTCACCTTCATTCTGTCCCTCTTCAAATATAGAGATTTCTGAACGAACACAGCCTATGATCTACGATATGGTCCTTCTCTCTACTGTGATACCTGTTAGGAGCTCAGTCATCCTGTGCCTGGTGGTGTGTGTTGTACTCCAACCTTTGATGTAGAGAAGGAACTTAATGACTAGCATGCAAGTTAGAGAATTTTTTGGTAACTGTGCTAGAACTTGCCATGAAACCCCACACTTCAATATTGGCCGTTTGGGTTGTGGGCTAGCTAGAAGAAGGGAAGTTGAAAGTCGGCAGACACATTCCCGAGAGAAGCAAGACAGACCTTTTGGTTTCAGTCTCAGGGACCCATGAGGACCCAGGACGAGGATGTCTCCTGGGTGGTCCGCCCCATCCCACCCATCAGGCAGAGGGTCGGTGACAGGTGAAATTGACCACAGCTGGGCAGCTGGCAGCCAGCGGGCAGTGACTCTGTTTCGGGGTGCTGGCCAGCGCCTGGTCCGCACATCCTTCTGGGGCTCCATCAGAGTCTTCCTGTGGTCCTTCCTGATCCTTCTGTCTGTGCAGCATTAGTCCAGGAAGCAGTTCCTCCCCCCAGTGCACTCCATCTCCAGGGATGGATGTCAACTTTGTCCTCCAGTCTCTTGGGTGGTGCTGGACTCCCTCAGCATCCACATCCGTCCATCTGGAAGCCCTTCTGTGTTGGCTGCCAACATTGCACGGGACTCCTCCAGCCCCTCCCACTTCAGTGCCTCTATCCTGGGCTGTAGGAAGGGCCTCTGGATACTCTCTCCCTGGCTCTCCACCTCACGATGCCCGCTCCCAGGAGACAGCTTCAGTGAGACTCTGCCAGGGTCAGATAGTAAGACCCATCTGTACACACTGGGGCTCCCCAGGGCTCCTGGAGTCAAAGCCCGAGTGCTTAGAGTCTCCTGCCTAGTCACATCCTTACCTGTGACTCTGGGTCCCTCACCTTTCCTCTGCGTTCTCTGTTCCAGCCACATTCACTGTCTGGCCCTGCTCAGGGCTTCTGGATTTGCTGCTCCCTCAGCTTGGACTCCTGTTCCCTGAAAGGCACCGCAACATCCTTCCTCACCGTCACATACTTGCTCCCAGTAAAACCTTGCCTGCCCCATTTTTCCCACCTCTTTCCTTGTATCCGACATCCTTCCTCATGTGTGTTGCTATCCTTTCTGTCTCTATCATATTTAATGTAAGAATTTTCATTTGATTTGTCCCTGCTGCATTCCATGTACCTTTTTTTGTGCTCAGTCAATAATGCTATTGGTATTGGCCAATTGACTGAATGAGCCCAAATGAATGAGCCCTGGCACTCGGATTCTGGACGTAGAATTAGATCCCAATCATGTCCTTCAACCCAAACCAGGACAAGACAAGAGCGGGTTGTTGAGGAGACTTGACATTGACATAGTCAGTTGACGTGTCTCAGACACAGCCAGGTGCCAGTCTAAAATACAGGGATCTTCCTCATCTCGGACTAGAGAAGCTGAGCAGGTGTAGGGAATGGAAGCTGTGAAGTCCTATGTCCGATGACACCTGTGCTCACCCCCATGTGCTGCTCCAGGCTCATTATTACCCCTCGCACCTGGGTTGGAGTTTCTGTGAGATCATGTTTTAGCTCCGTGATCGACCTGGGACACCACCTATAGATGACACTCACATTCCAAAAGGCAAGATGTTTTTAATGACACTAAAATAGCATACCTCATGCTGTCTGAGATGATGTGTTTGTCTTTTCAGCTGAAATGTCAGAATTATACCACTTTTAGGTGTCACTAGAACAATACGAAATGAGAAAAAAAGCACCAAGTGTAAGATCTTTGTTCTGACTTGTTAATACTGTATTCAGATACTTGAATTATGTCAATTCAGTTCTCAGGGATAATTAGCAAAGCTCCAGAATGAGACAATTGTAAGAGAATAAAAAGATAATTTGAGTGATTTCATTTCATTGTGTAGCTCTGGCTAAATGGTGGGAATGTGCTGGCTTTCCTGAGTGCTTGAATGAGTCTGGGTTTCATTCTGAGCTCTAGCTTATTGTTGGGGTACCAGTCACCCCAAGGTCAGAGGACCTAGAATTCTTACCTGTGCACATCCCGTGTGCTGCTGAAGATGCTGAGTGTTAGCCTTTTCTGTCTCTCATGCTCTGGCCCTCCCATTTCTGCTCTTAAGCTATCTAGGGCTGGGAGCCTGTTTCTTCCTGCCTAAACTGTGTCAACGATGGCCGAGAGACTGTCTCTGCCGTCGCACTGCCCTGGTTTCAAATCCTCGCTCAGCCACCATCTCTTTCAATGTCCTAACAGAGTGCCACAAACTGAGTGGCTTAAAAAAACAGAAATGTACTCTCTGACACTTCTTGAGATCCCTCCAACCTCTGCCTTCCTCATCACATGGCTTCCCTTGTGCATCCTCGTCTGGTCAAGGCATTCTTCTCTTCCTAGAGGGACACCACCCTATTGGACCAGGGCCCACCTTAATGCGCTCATCTTAACTGCATGACATCTGCAAAGACTCTATTTCCAAAGAAAGTCACATCCACTTATCTTTTGGAGGGGCGCAGTGCAACCCATAAAATCATCTGTGTGAACTTGGGCAAGTGCCTTGATGTCTGTAACCGTCAGCTTTTTCACTGTCAAAAGAAGATTACCATGCAGGCCTCCTGCAACTCTGAGGAGTATGAAATGCACCCCCTCCATCCCCCAGCCCGGTTTCTTGGCCTCTCATCCCTTATTCATACTTACTGCGTGCAAAGGCAAACCAGCAGACCACAGAATGCACAAAGATGGCCCATCCCCTGGGAAGCTCACACACTTTGAGGATGACTAGTGCTTTTAATACCATACAGAATTCGTGTCTCATCCTGAAAAACACACGCAGACATAACTGGGAAGGGGGAATGACTTGTGAGGTGGCCGGCCACGGGCCCCGAACCAATGCTCTGCAATGTTAGAACCTGAGGCTGTCTTTACTTCCCCACCCAGTTTCTGCCCTGTTCAGACACACTGGGCAAGTACATCATCTGTCTCCTTGGAACCATTCAGATGTCATAAAACCTAATCTGTGTTTGCTCACTGGTGTGTGTATGTCATACACCAGCATTTCTGTAGATGCCCATACGTTTTAGAGGTCAGCCCCACTGCCCTCTGCACACGTTATTCCCAGTCCCGGCCCTGCACACACACATTCCTGTTCTATCCACTTTCTCTGTTCTGCTCTACTCTAGAGACACCCTTGTCTCTTCTGCAGCAACAACACACTACGACCAGTAAAAAAGATAAATACCAACTCCAGGGCTTCCTGGGTAGGAGATCTCATTCTTGCCTCTTATAAAAAACACATCACTAAATACTTCCGTGTGCCACAGATCCTTGCAGTCCATTGGGTGGAATCAAACTGATGAGCGAGATTTTTCATACCGTTGCCTCTGGCGCTTCAGTTTTCATGTGCAGGCTCTGCTACCTGCTATTTTTACACCCTCCTGTACCCTGAGCTTGATTCATGAGCAAAAATCTGTGTATGAGAAGGAAGGGTTGTGGCCGACACTGATGGATTGAGTTTGTCTGACACATGGCTACCAAGATTAGGATCACTCTCAACCCAGGACAACTCATATACTGAGTGCTCAGGGGGTAACGCTAAGGATATAAAGAAGGAAATAAATGCCTGCTCCTGAAAAGTTCAAAATGTGTTTTTCTCAGCATGCATCCTACAGCCACACAGTTCCCACAGCATTGCCCCACGGTGCCATACCTCACTTCCCTGTGACACTCACAGAAACAAAGAGGGGTGGCTTGGTCTGCTGTGGCTGGTGGGATGGGGGGGGGAGGGCATGCCCTGTCCTCTCCCAGCTGCTCAGAGGAACCCCAGAAGATAAATACCTGTGGGCAATGCACTTCCTTCCTCCCTGCTATATGAAAACAAAGAACTCTTTAGAAGTTGCCAGATTTGCTACAACAAACTTGAGATGGAAAGCTATTTTACAGAAAGTCACAGAGCACTTAGGTGATTGACCTTTTTAGCATTAAATTCCCTGAGCAGCCCTGCAACCCCCTGCAACATAGGAATCATAAAGTCAGTGCTGCCCAATGCAGTTACTAAATCCTTGCCTGTTTCTTCTGTCTCTGTGCTGCCTCTTGCTCTTCCTCTTCCTCCTCCTGCTCCTCCTCTTCTTCCTTCTCCTTCTTCTAATGCAGTTTTACTTATATGTCACGTAAAATACCCTGCATGCAAGAGAAATTTTATATAGATCCTTTAAGTGGCTGATAGAATTTTGAAAGACATTTTTTTTTAAACCCATAGAAAACCATTATACTGCCATGGATTTCAGCTAGGGAATGACAGTCAATTATTCCGAAGAACTTTCAAAAAATAAATTAATTAAATGTCCTTCTAGAAGATTTAAAATACTCAATATGTAACATAATGGGAAGAAGCTACTATACCTCTCACTTAAATAAAACTTCTGGATATTTTGATACTCATTTATTATAGATTCTAACTATATATAGGTCCACTTTCACATGTCAATAAAGAATTATAAGATTTCTTAAAAGATATATATATATATATATTTTAAAAGATTTTATTTATTTATTCATGAGAGACACAGAGACAGAGAGAGGCAGAGAGGCAGAGAGAGAAGCAAGCTCCATGCAGGGAGCCCGATGTGGGTCTTGATCCCAGGTCTCCAGGATCACGCCCTGGGCCGAAGGTGGTGCTAAACCGCTGACCTACCCAGGCTGCCCAAAAGATATATTTTTAAAAGCATTCTAAATATTTCTAAATATTTACATTAAAGCTATGAGTTTTCTTTCTCTTCAGTTTTCTTTCATTAAATGGTTTCCATTATTCTGTGATAATAGTGTCAAACATACATGAAAGGATTGAAATGTATATTTGGCTCATTTTAAAACTCATTTTCCACCTAACAGAAGAGGGTTATTTCCTGGGTGGACAATGTGAAGTGTACAACTGATGGAGATGTGGAGGTTTGTAGGATCATGTAGGGATTGGGGAGGATTGATTGATTGATTGATTGATTGATTTTTACTGGCAATACTATTCTTTATTTTTTTTTTTTTTTTGAGGGAGAAGCATGCTTTCTTTACAGCACCTGTAAACAAGTCAGTGAAGTATACTATTTTGAGTTTCCCCACATATATATTATTATTATTTTGGAATGTTAGAATACCACAACACCAACTGCATTACATAATAGTTACTGAAGGCAAGTCAGGCTAAAACAAAGGTAGAGTTTTATGGCTAAAAATATTCATAGCAGCAACTTTTAAAAGATGATTTTATTAAATCAAGTCATTGCACTTGGTCATTTTATTGCTATAGCAAAACAAGGCCATTATATTTTTAATGTTTTCATTTCTGATTTTAACTGATTGTCTTATTCTCTTCATTTCAAGTTTAAATGCAAGCATAAAATGTTTACCAACAAATCAAGAGAGCACTTGGTTTTTGTTTTTTTTTTCCTGTGATCACAGTAAGAAGCATAAAAAAGAGAACCCACATTCTCTTCCTATCTTCAGGCTTAAATTTTGTAAAGAGGTAACAGCTTTATAGTAAGACCAAACCACTAAATCTCAGTGGTCACACACAAGCACACACACAAATACTCCCAATATTGAAAAACAAGTAGGAAAATTAGTAATATTATGTGTTTCAAAGAATAGCAAACCTGAAAAATACATTCACTAATAATTTGGCAATAACAGAATCCATGCTGTTCATCTCTAGTCTGTCATTTATACTCACTTATAGAAAAAAAAGAAAAAAAACAATGATTTATCTCCCAGTAAAGGCTATTATCATTATGTACCTTTTTGTGATATGAACTTTATGAATAAAAACAAAATTTCCGTATCAAGAGCAAATACCAGTAAATTGCTAGATTGAAGTAATCATTTTTTCACTTTGAGTTTGGCTTTAAGAACTTTACTTTTTGGTCAAGGACAGAAAATAGAGCCACAAAACTTTAATTTTCCATTCTGACTGAGGAACATACAAAGCAGATACTTTAAATGTATGTCGGCATTCGTGACCACCTTCATTTTATGCACTGGTGAGAAAAATGACCAAGAAAAACTTTAAGAACACCCTGAAATCTGCTAGAAACTTCCCTCACCCCATTAACAGGGTGAGGAGGGGTCACTCCAGCCAGAAAGCTAGAGAATGACTTCTAGGATACAATGTTTTTATTTCTAAGGACTTTCATTAAAAGAAAGTAAAACATAACTTTTTTAGCAAGAAGGAAATCATTCAACAAGTCATTTAAAAATATTAAAACAGGAATTAACAATTTTGTTGAGTAGTGACCTCATCAGAAAATCCCAGACTTTAAAGAGTTAAAATGTACACGCTCAATGCACAGTCAGGTTTCGGGATTGGGGAGGATTTAAAAAGCAGGGTGACAAAGACAGCTCTGTTGAACAGAAGCATTTGCTGGACAAACTCAGTCATGGCTCTTATATTCCTGCTGCTTTTCACAGGTACAAGCCATTGGCCGATACACTCCCGGGCGAGAAGAAGCAGCTGTCTGCCGAGGAGAAGTGTCGCCTTGTTCTCCAACAGTGCAAACTGCAAGGTTGGCAGGTTAGTGACCAGCAAGTTGCTCACATAGTGGCTCAGGGTTGAAATAAGTGAGCTGAGTCATTGGGGGAGCCACCAGGCTCACCGGCAAGAACTTTGATGTTTGGCAAGAAGAGACAGTCCGCGTATTCCCTGGAAACGCGGGTCTCTCTGACTTACCGGTGCGGCAGCACGGTGGCCAGCACGTGAGGGAAACCAGCAAGCTCCCTTGGGAGCGTGGATGAGGACTTCGTGAAGCCGCCTTGTTTGCCCAGCTGTCAGAGTCACCTGTCACTCAGGCTTTCCGAGGGATCCGAAAGAGAGCAGAGATCAGAGACGGCTGCATGAACACCTTGGTTTCTTGGCTCCTAGCTGGTAGGTGGTCAGCGTGCTTCAGACCCACTTCCCGATTCCTCAAGGGCCATATCTCCCCTTTTTGTGGTTTCTCTTTGCTGCCTCTCAGCCACCCCACACTGACAATGTCCCTGTCCCTTCAACCTCACTCTGTGGCATAATTTTCCTAACTGGAAACATTTCACTCTCTTCTGTGATGCCCCCCTTGGTTGGCAGCGTCCAGGGGCCCACTGGAGAGATAGATCCTCCTTCCAGAAGGAAGAACTAATGTGATACAGAGTAGCATGGGGGGCCCCAGAAACAGTGGGGTATGGTTCTGATTTTATTCAGTACCTGAAACAACATCGGAATGCCATCAGTGACTAGTGTGCAGAACAGAAGGTTTGAAACCTCAGAGAACTGAGGTCATAGTGATGTGAGAATGGGAAACAGAATTAAGCCCCAGACACCCCTGGACGTTTTTCCCTATAAAAGAACAGAACGTGCTTAGGTGATGGCAAAGAGCGTGGCAGCTAATGGCTTTGGCAAAATATAACCATTACCAAAAAGCTGACATAAATGTCATATTAAAGAGCAGTAGGCAACTCCAAGAGACAGTGTAAGATAACGGATGAGGCTAAAGATGAGGGCTTTCCTTCAGATGGTTCAGAAGTGCCCGACGTGCGTGGCGGCGCCCACTCCAGGCGACACAGGCAGAGATTGCTGGCTGACATTGCCACACTCATCTGCCTGCAACGAAGGACAAGGAACCTAGAATGTCAGCACTGATGACTGATGGCTTAATTGTCTGTGCCACCCGATCTCTCTTTCTATTATCTTCTTTACCTCGCCTTTGTTTTAAACTAATAATGGAGCTGAGCTTTAAATAGTCTGAAGGAGGAAGCGCACACATCTGTAGTCGTCATGGATGCACATCCTTGCCGGGAGGTTGCAGTGGGAAGAGAGCACGGGGGAGTCACTAACACACAATGGTGTCCGCTCACCACTCTGGAACCGGGGACAGGAGATGTGGGTGGGTTCACATAGGAACTGTTCCACAGACTCGTAGGTAGCTGAAGTCATTTAGACTGAATCTTTGCCAGAGTTTTTAAGTATTTGAGTAGTAGTGGTTCATGAATACGTAACTCTCAGATTCTTGTGTTGTATTTTTTCCCTTTAAAGAATACTCTCCGAGGGTCACCTGGGTGGCTCAGTTGGTTAAGTGTCTGCCTCTTGGTTTTGGCTCAGGTTGTGATCTCAGGGTCCTGAGATCGATCCCAGTGTCAGGCTCCACTCAGTTCAGAGTCTGCTTGAGATTCTTTCTCCTTCTCCCTCTGCCCCTCCCACTCATACTCTTGGTCTCGCTCTATCTCTCCAGTTAAAAAACAAATAATACAGATAAGGATAATATGTTTACTAATACTGAAAAGAAACTCAAGTTGTAGGAAAAGGTGAGGGAACTTGGAACAGTTTCTCCAAAAGCAGGGAGTAACCAGGGTGCGTGAGGAGCATCAATCCTCTGATACCTGTGCGTAGAGCATGGGTCACACATGGTGACTACTGGGAGGCAGTTGGTACACCTGCAATACTTGAGATTGCAGCTGGGGATGGTATTAAATTGGAACGTGCATTGGGACTTTGAACAAGGTCATCAAAATAAAAAACAGAAATGGGTCCCCGTTTCATTACACTCGTCTACTTTCTTCACTCCTTAATGCCCCACGGGAGACTAAAAATATGGGACAAAAAACAATAAATAAATCCATCTATTCACTGCACGTTTGCTTGTTTGTTCCATATTCAATAGTTAAGAAAGACTAATTTCTTCTCCAAAATGTAACTTTTCATATACTTTATAAAGAAAAATCATTGACTTCATAGAAATAAAGCCTATCTCTATTATACTTTCACACTTTTATGCTAGAATTTTTAATTAATTAATTTAGAAAGAGGGAAGGGCAGAGGAGAAGGAGAGAGAAAATCTTAAGCAGACTCTGTGGCCAACCCAGACCCCCCAGCTGGGCTCAATCTCACAACCATGAAATCATGACCTGAGCCCAAATCCAGAGTCAGGTGTTCAACCTACTGAAGCCAGCCAGGTGTCCCAGCAAAAGAGCTTTTAACATATCATTTATTCCTGACCTGGAAAGTCAGACTCTTCAGTTTCAAAAGCAAAGCATTTGTTTGAAATGCGTTGGTCATTGTGGGAAGAATTGTTATTATTTTCCTCTGGGTGGTCAATCAGGGCAAATTGAATGAGGAGCCGTTGAAGCAATGTAAGGTCCTAAGGGGCGGCTGTTGTTTCTGTAGCATGATTCCCAAATTGCCAAGAGTCACACTGTATGTTTCCATTAAGCAGTCTGTGTTCATCCTTTGGCTCTGAGGGGTTACCAGGAATTGATAGTCATTCTTTTCCATATTTTTAAAAGCAGCACCAGAAGACAGCAGGCATCAGAGCCATCCTTTGCTGTGTGAAACTGCATAGAGTGTTAGCTAGAAATTCTATTCTCTTAACTAAAAATATGATGATCCGCTCACTGTCGCTCTGATAGATCTCGGAGGTGTTGTGAGATTGCTTCCGCTCCCCTTTTCATTAATCGGGCTTTGTGCAGGGAAGCCTTTGAGGCGTCAGTAGGGGGTTCTAGCTCCATGTTCTCCCACTTCCGTGCATTGTAGTGACTCCATGGCATCTCCTGTTTCAGCTGCGAATAGAGACATCTTCCCCTCAGTGCCATGGGGTTTGTTTACCAATCCATGCGTGCTGTTTATTCTCTGTGTGGTCTGGCGTCCGTGTGTGAGGCACTGGAAATTTTAATATTTTATACATGATGATTCCTCTCATCTCCAGAATGTGTTACAACCATTCAGAGCTTTGGTTTTATTTGATTTAAACCTAATAACAACTGTACGCTGATAAAGGAAAGTCTGCAGGGTGAGCGGTAATGACCTCATTTGAGACATGAGGAAATGGAGTCTTGCAGATCAGCATACTGATCAAGGTATTAGGTGCGGTTAATGTTTAGTTTCAGTGGAAAGGCCCCTTTGCTGAGACCGCATCTATGTCTTGCTATGCTGTGTTCTTTCCACTGCATTTAACTCGATCTATATCTTTTAATGTAACCATCCGAAGCCCTTTTATTCAGATTACAGAACTTGAAAGGCATAGATTATGTATCATAGTGTGAGCTTTGATCAAAGGCATTTATAGATCCCTTTATTATTCTGAGCAGATTGCTTCTTGTAGTTAGTATCTTTTTATGTTGATAATTCACCTGGTAGACAAGGAGAGTCACGCTGACTCCATCCCGTTGCAGGCCGAGTCTGATCCCAATCTTTCTTACCCAAACCATCAGCCAGTGACCCTTACGTAGCTCAGTGCTTTTGGACTCTCCTTCCTTACTGCATCTTGAAACACAAAGGAGGAGAAGGAGAAAGCGGAGAGAAAGAAAAGAAAGATAAGATGGACACCAAGACCTGGAATCAAATGAGGATTCTCAGGAAGGGTTTGATCTCAGTTTTAGACCAAGCTGCTACTCTGGTCGTCCCCAGGCAGCCCCAGGAATGGGAGACAATGACGCTCCTGGAAATGGAGTCAGGGTCACACTCGCTTCCAGCTCACAACTTGAGTGAAGTTGGTCTGAGAATGGTTGTAGTGAGCCGTTTGAGTAAATCCCCAGTTTGCAGTGTGTCAGGCTTCACTCCCTGCCATATTCTAACTATCCAGTATTCTGCACCTCTCCAACATTTGTCCTCTCCTCTCTGCTTTCTTCTTACCCCTCACATTGTCCATCTTCTGTAAGATTACAGGCAGTCTCTCCATCACCGAGGATTTGTGTGTGTCGAGTTTGCTCTGTGTCCCCAGCACAGGGGGCAGAGGAGGAGGCATGGGATACAGTCGCAGATGAGTCTTGGTCTCTAAGAAGCTGCCAAACCATACTCTATATTTTATGTGGATACGTGGACATTTAAGAATGCATCTAGGGAGTTGTTTTGAGATGATAGTCAAGTAGAAGTTTAGCCCGCATCTATGATTAGAAGGTAAATGTGTTAATAAATTACCTATGGAATTAAGAATTATTTTTAAAGTTTGTTACCACCCCATAAATACAATTTAAAGAGAATATTGTATAGGGCCAAATTAATTATGAAAAACCTGTTAATCACACTGCTTGTGTTTTGCTCTAAAGCATTTTCGCCTTCAGATAATAAGTAACCTGTTGTGTATTTTACACCAGGAGCCTTCACTTCTAGAAGGAGCCTTCAGCCTTCTGTCACATGATTCCAAATGGTCACCACAAGTTTTAGAGAACTTGCTCATGATGCTGTTCTCTTAACATTCTCAACATCGCAGATTTCACATCAGATGCTTTTATTTTGAACAAAAGTGAAAAATGATCAGGAGGTAGTGGTGGTTGCCAAGGAGCCCTACTTGCTGGTGGTTTCTTGTTCATGTTTACAAGTAAATGATAGGTCTTTAAAAATATGGCAGCCTAGTCAGAGCCTCATCCTTATTTCAGGTGGAATTTAAGCTAGTTGTTGTAGGAGGGATGGAAGGTTCCGGAGGTAATCTGAGTAGACTGACTCAATATGATTGACTTGCAGAACTTTGGTGAGAGCCCCTTGTGATTTCTTCCAGGATCTCAGTTTTCTGTGTCTCACCGGATATAGTTTTCTTTATGAAACAGATTCTTCAGATTACTTCATATGTGGAAAACATACAAAGAATTTGAATTAAGTCACAGTCTGAAAACAAGTTGCATGGAGCTGCTTGTTATTCACCTTCTGTTGTTGGTTTTTAAAAGTTATTCAGGTATTTGCTCCATCTAAACAGACATTTTCAGTTCAGTCCTCCTTTAAGGGTGTTTTGAAATAATCCCTCCAAATCCAGGCACATTTAATCAACCACTTTCTGCCCTGATTTCCCCATGCCACAGAAAAGTGACTGGCAGGCATTTAGGCCCATGTGGAACATGCTTGTTTTGCTATGTTATGTCATTTATGTAAAGTGAAAACTTTTGAAACTACTAATTCTAAGTGGAAAAATAAATGGTATAATCTGATTTTCACACATTTTATATGAATCAACTGGTTATAGGATGATTTTTTCTGTGTAGTTATTTGAATGCTATATTCATTTGAAAGCCATCTGGTGGGATGACGAAGGGAGAAACAAATCTGTCAGAGTCAGCCCCTGCGCTGCCAGGGGCGCTGCTTCCCCACACAGGCACTCGGAGCACAGGGAAAGTCAGTGCAGGGAACGGTGGCCCTCGCTTGGGGAAGCTTTCACTGGTGAAATGTCACTGTCCTTTCAAACAGATTGTGACAGCTTTGGGGCGGAGGAGGCTTTGTGGAAAGGTAGAGAAGAGAGTCCTGTGAGGTGAGGCTCCTTTGAAGCAGGGAAGATTACTGGAAGCTGGAAGAAGAAATGGAGAGCATGTGACATGGTCTCAGGGTGAGAAGGCAGATCCAGCAAGACTTCCGGTGACTTTCCTCAAGATTATACAAGCAGAAAGTGAGAGACAGAGCTAGAACTTCAGCTTTGTCCCAACAACCCATGTGACATGATAGCTACTCACTCACATGTGAGCACATGCTTGTGTGTGTATGTGTGTGTGTGACATAGAGCAGGATCGCTATCATGTCAGACATAATAACAAGGGGCTCTCACAAAAGACAAACCCTAAATCTGAATGAAATACACTTTTCCTATTTTGTTCACTAACAAAAAAATTACAAGACTTATTTTCTTTACCACCAACTTCTAGTGTGAGTTTCAGGGGATGGCCTAGATTTCATGGTGTGTCTCCATAAAATATATGATCTTTGAAGGAGCCACTCTTACAGTGTTGAGAATCATGAGATTAACATTTTACCATAACATTAAATAAAATCCATTGGATGAAGGATTTATTATTTCATTAATCTAAAATAGTACAGTAGAGAAAAGATAATAAAAGTAAGAGCAAGAAACTGTTAAAGTTTTAAGCACCTTCCACTTTTTTTACATCTTCTAAGACAAGACAATGGTATTAGAGCCCTTGACTCTTATTAGCACAATAAATTAATGGTTTATAACCTTTGTTTTATTACTCAAGGAGCACTTCATAAATCAGCTGTAAGTACAAGCTAGAAAATAGCCTATAAAATTATTCTTTCTCTCACATTCCTTCCCTTTCTCTAGAATTATTAATGTTGAAAGTAATAAACGTTAGTGATCTTAGCATATCTCTTGGTACTGTGTGCATTATAAACTGAGAATTACTATATAGATGCGTGTATAAGGGCTTTCCTTTTTTCTCTTACATTAGACAGACATGTGCATACATATGAGCACATTTTTGTATGAAAGTATTTATTCTTGATAAGAAATTTGAAAAATAGAGAAAATTAAAGAAGAAAATATAAATCACCCATAAATGAAGTACCCAGAGATAGGTATTCCAAATGTGGGGTGTGTATCCACTGACCAAGCTTTTAAAAATGATGCTTACAATGTCTGATTCCTGGTCTGTGTGTCTCTCTCCTCTTTCACTCTGAACTTCATTGAGTAAAAATAGTATGTTTTCATATACATATATGTATGTGTGTGTATGTGTGTGTGTGTTTCATCATTACATTCCCTTACATCCCTGTAGAGTCTGGCACATAATAGATACTGAATCAGTATTTGTTGAATCAATGAATGAACCTACTTATTACCAGATTTTCTACTTGGAAGTGAAGGTATCCACCATCAAGCCTTACGGACATTTATGATACCTTCTCCTTTAAAGTAATTTCACATCGTTCCTCTCAGCTTCCTTGCACAAAAGACTTAGTATAATATCTGTGACATAATAGTAAGTGAAATCTAGCTGTGCCTGGTCCTAATCCAGCTCTTATCTCTTAGAATGCTACTTCATTTCCCCCGGCTCCAGGCTTATGTTTGATTAAGGCAACAAGCATTTATTGAGCACCATTGATGTTCCTGAAGTCACACAGGAGCGATATGGTACAATGAGAAGGCATAATGCTATGTCCCTCATACGTGGCATATAGGCTCACAGGATTGGGACCGGGAGGGAGATCAACAATAATAAAGAAGCACAGAGTGGTTGGGATCCACTTCAGGAGGGAGCCCACAAGGACCCTGGTTTAGAGAGGGCAGGTGTCATGAAGGACATCTCTCCAATGAACACGTGTGGGCTGAGATCTGAAGACTGAAGAGCAGGAGGTGCGGTCTGGGACAGGAGCAGAGTGTGCCAGCCCTGAGATGAAGTCAGCTGAGGGCTGGTGGTGGCCGGAGCACTGGGAGAATGGTCCATAGGGCAATGTTTCTCAACCTGGTGTTTTCTTTAGCCACACAAGGGAGGAAAATTAGCAAGAGAATTACTCCTGAATTCATTCCTGGAAAGGGTGAAACAGTCCTCACTATGACACTGGCTTGCGGCCCCCCAAAGCTCAGTTCTCCTGGACAGTAGCTAACAACAGCTCAACAGCTCCTAAAAAGTGGTGGAGCTGTCCATGTGTCATCCAGTGTTCCATCTTGTATGCATCCATCTCATTGTCCCCAGTTCCAGGTTTATTTAGTCCTAAAGCAAGCCTTTATTAAGCACCTATTGTATACTACAAACTTGTAATAGCAAAGGAGTTTTTTGCAGATCAGGAACCAGTTTTACTCCTTGGGAACATCAAGTCACCACCTTTAGTACTGGGCTTAGTGGTAAGCAGGGGTCAAGTCTGTGGGATCTTGGTTGCATCAGAACACCATGTTATGCTTTAACTTCATTTTGAAGCTATCGATAAGCTTCAGAGAGGATGGTGACATGACCTGATTTATGCTTTAAACATGAAAAAATGCATTGCTGGACAGCAAGAACAGAGCTGGGAGGCCGGTTAACAGGTGAATGTAGATGGAACAAAGGACAGCCAAGGCAGTAAAGGGACAGAACACGACTCACAGTGATCTTCAATAGATAGGCCTATTCCATCACTTGAAGAGCTAAGCCTCTTTTCAAACCGACATTATTAACAAGGGCAAATTTGCTGCACAAAATATGTATGGATCTCCAAATGATGGAAGCACCTGGCCCTCTAGGAGTTCAAAGCAGAAGATGGTTCACAAAAATAAATGTAGATGAATCTTAGGGAAAATGTGAACACACCACAGAACAAATATTTGGGAAATTACAAAAGCTCTGTAAGTATTTTTTTTAATACCTAAAAATGCTCTTCAGGATGAACAATATAAGAGCCGGTGCCCAAGATGAAGCGCCAGTAGTATTCCTTGTTTTAGAAGTAGAGCGAACCTCAGAAGGCACAGATGGCAATGACTTGGCAGATGATGGTGCTGGAGAGCCCTCTGTGTTTCTCTGTGTGCAGGCCACGGGCAGGATGACGGGCTGTGATCATGCGGCCACTGCTGTTAATCATTTATAGCATACACATTCCATGAGACAGGTAATTCTTATTCATATTCTCAAGGCCATTTTGTTGAAAACAGAGACCAGACGGTGTCCCTTCGATGACTACATCAACTTCTCCGAGGCACTGTCTCCTCTCCAATTCTGAAGCTGATCAGCATTGTTTGGGTTTGGCCTTGGTTCACTTTGCCCACTGTGTGACTGAGCTGAAGAGGTTTACTTTCCCAAGTGCTCTTGACCACAGCAGTGTGATTTCTGTAATGACGTACTATGTAGGCTCAAACAGTGAGTTATTCACACTAGTCAGCTCAAAGTAGGAGTTTTTGTTCATCTCTGCTTGCTGTACAGGTCATACTGTTCTAGGTGAGAATAATTAATTTTCTTAACCTGTAATTATATGTAATTTGAGCCGAACCACCTTCCTCAAATACCGGAAGATGTGGTACTCCATTCGATGTGTGTGGCTGTAATTATCTTCTCTGTGTTGAACTGAAACTTCAAGAATAGTCTATTTATAACAAAGAGAACTTGTATTTTAGCATAAATGTATCCTCTGAGGATGTTTAAAAATATATCTAGAGCCAGGCTGAACATTAGAATATTTCCAGTTGGTAGTTTCTCAAAGCTACCATGAAAATGTACAGTACTGAAATATCAATAATAAAACATACACACATAGAATAGTGCCCATCCTTAGAAATGTAATGAATCAAAGAAGCAAATAGGGGAAATATGTGAATTCAGCCTGAAGAAGATGAATTTTGGTTAAAGGGTTGTCTTACTGAGCTTCTTGGAAGGATAGATCATGTTCTATTCTTCCTTGTAGTTCTAGAGCCTAGCAAGATGCCTGGTATCAGGAAAGCCCCTGGTCATCGTTGGGATGGATGGATAGATAGATAGATAGATAGATAGATGAGTGGATGAATAGAGGGATGGGTGGGCAGGTGGTGATTGGATACAGGGAAGGATGTATGTGTGCATGGACGGATAGAGGGATGGATAGAGGAGTGGATGAGTGGATGAAACGATGGATGAATGATTAAATAGATGGAGAGGACAGACACTTGGTAGGATAGATGGGTGAATAAATATGAGAAAAGAAAATCAGGAAAGCTATAATGATACAATGTGCCCATAGTATGTGAAAATGACACACAATAAGGCATAAGTGTAGGGCTTTTCTTGGGTGCATGTGGAAGTGTTGGGGTTTGGAGCTGTTTCTGTCCGGAAGAGATTACCTGGTAGGTACAGAAAGTGCTTTGCATGGTGAAAGTAGAAAGAAGAGTGCTTTAAAAGAACACAATGATATCCTCAGATCAGCAGGAAGGAAAACAAGGCTGATGAGAGACTGATGCAGACATCAAAACACGTAAAAGAAAGACTGGTGCTCAGAATGTTGTCAAGAAAGCTGTTTTAAAACTGGGAAAAGACCTTCTTTGGTAGGGAGTTTTTGGGAGTGCTAATATCATGGTGAATAATGACCACCTTTGATGCAACTATATAACATGATATATCTTGTCTTTTAAATAAGAAGTGCTTATAAGAATAATGCTACTGTTTTTAAAGTAAGGAATATTAAAATTTTCAAGGATTAATTCTTTGTCAGTAATAATGAAAAGAAAGCATTTTTGCAGCAAAAAATAAGCATTCACCATAAACTATTACTAAATGTATGGTAATTATTAATAAAGATATGTCAATAATTATAGACCTAGTATCTAACATAACACTTAGAGCAGTAGTGACCTTATTATTATTTTTTTCAGTAGTGACATTATTCAATGCAAACTCCATGCATGAGAATGCTGCAGGCCCTTGATGGTGTCTTAAGTCTCTAAGAGAGAGTTTTCTGCTCTCACAGAGTGTGTGGGAAGCTAAAGTAACAGTAAATAACACTCATTTTAAAAGAGTAAGAAGTGTGAGCTCTTCAGAGATTAACAAAAAGGATATTATGGAAGGATCCCTGGGTGGCTCAGCAGTTTAGAGAGGTTTAGAGCCTGCCTTCGGCCCAGGGCATGATCCTGGAGTCCCGGAATCAAGTCCCACATCGGGCTCCCTGGACAGAGCCTGCTTCTCTCTCTGCTTGTGTCTCTGCCTCTCTCTCTCTGTGTGTGTGCTTCTTGTGAATAAATAAATAAAATCTTTTTTTTAAAGGATATTATGGAGGGCTTTGAATGCTGAACCCAAAGGTTTACATTTTAGCTTCTCGGCAATATGGAATCATTGAATATTTCTGGATTATTAGTAATTTGGAGGCAATGTGCAAGATGAGTCAAAAGCAGGTAAAGAATTAGAGGGCCAGATAAATTCTAGATTTCAGTTTGCGATAATCTTATAGGAGAAATTTGTTGGCACCAGAAATATGCAAGGTTAACATTTTTGTTTCTCACTCTTTTCATTGGATGCATTTTTACAAAATGAATGAGTTCAAATAGTTTAAGCAATTTTTTTAAAATGTATTTAAAATGAACTGCTTTTTAAGATCTGAGTTCTTGTTATCGCTAGTGTCCATTATAATCACCCTTGAAATTCTGCTGTCTTCCTTTTAGCATTCCATTTACTTTTATATCCTTCACCTTAACAGATGTAACTTACGATCTTTATTTTCCAACATCAGCCTAGCGCACATGATCTCACAGTCAAGTTAAGTATTTGGACAGGTACACAAATAATGACAAAAACAGGAACTCAGTGGTATTACAGAGGTACAGACTAGGTGCATTAGGGATGTGGATGTGCTATTATAATGAAATCATTATTTTAAGATACACGCTAAACTCAGAGTTCACCAAGCTGTCTATGTTGTAAAGGGTGAATAGGAGCTTATCCAGTAGAGGATTGAAAGAAAGGCATATAAGTGTATGTTAAGCCAGAAGAGAAAACCAAGCTCCCATTTTGGAATAGTGAGCAATAGATATGGCTTGAGAATAGATAAACCTCGATGCATTGAATAAAGCCATACTATAAAAAGACAAACAAACATTTCAGAAGAGTTTGAATATTTTTCTGAAAATCGTGACCTGCTATTAGATCACTTCAGGCATGAAAGTAACATGAGCTCGATGTTTAGAAAGACCGCTCTGAACATAGTTTTGCCCCAGTCTCCCAGTCTGTGAATGGGGGACATTCCTAAAAGGGCGAGGCCAGTATTAGGCTCCTCCTGCTGGAATCCCAGGATTGCCATGGAAACCGTGAGTGTCTGTACCCCTCACAGGAGGGCCACCTTTACCAGCAAGCTTGCCCCACCTTCTGTTTGTCCTCACCTCTGTGATTGGAGGCAGCCTTCAGTGATGATGGGGAGAAAAGGGAGAACATATTCATAGGTCCCTTTGATCTCTCTCCAGTGTGTCATCCAGGCCACCTACATGCCATCCAACAGCTGCCTATGATCCCCCAGCCTCCACCTCTAAAAAATCCCTGAGAACTGTAGCAGTAATTGAAGCTTTCGAAGTCGTCAATGACAATTTTGTTTAATCTCTTAAAATCTGTCACTTCAAAAAAAAAAAAAAACCTAATGGTTTTCTAATAAAAATAGCGATGACTATAATTCACAGATGGTTTACTTTTACAGGAGTCAGAATGACATTAACATTTTAATCTCAGATCAGAACACTCTGCATCTAGGGAGTACACAAGCAGAGGGCTCAGAGGCTCAGTAGGAGAATGTTTTAACCTCTCCTTCTCTTTGATTATGAGAAACATCTTTTTCTAAGAGAATGCAACCAAAATAAAAACTGTAGGTGATCGGAACATTTGGTTGCATTTGAATGAATCCTAATGCATCAGATTTGGTATAGCACACTAAGGCACAGATTACAGAGTAACTTTACAGGAATTCATTCCCATAGGAAAAATTAAAGTGGCCAGGATTTTTCTCCTGATCAACATCATTAGTAGACAATGGAAATACAGAATCTGGGTTTTTTTTTTTTTTTTTGGCTAAAAAAGATTCCTAGATTTATGTCCCAGTAATACTTAGCCCGAGTGATAGCAGAGGACTTAAGACTACAATGTGTTACTCAAAACAGTTTCTGACAAAGAAATCCAAAATACTACTAAAAGATGAATTTCATTCTTTAAGGAAAGAAGAAGCATTTATTATAAACATGACATCTCTAAAAGACCAGCAAAGTCAAACAAATGTTAAAATTTCCAGTGAGTCTCTCCAAATATTGCCAAACCACAAATAAATTACATGGTAAAAATATAAGTATAAAGAAAGAAAGAAAGAAAGATAGATAGATAGAAAGAAAGAAAGAAAGAAAGAAAGAAAGAAAGAAAGAAAAGAAAGAAAGAGTCTGCCCATTGGATAAGTATGAAGTATACTCAAATAGCTGAATAGAATTTTTTAACCCATCTGAATGTGATGGTAGAACAAAACCCCCGCCATGCAAGCAAAGTCTCTGGCTTCCTTAGGGGGACACTTGTAATGTAAATTCAGGCTTCTGTCCCTTCCCCCTCCCAATGAACCAAAAGCCCAGAAGCCTCCTTCATTTGCAAAGTCTTTGGATTTACCTCTGGAGAATTTTCAAGGGCATAACTATACCAAACCTCACCAGGAGCTTTGGAAGCTGCCCTATCCTCTGGCTCCCAGAGGAGCGTCTGCCTGTCTAGCGCCACACCTTCTCACATGCCCTGTGCCTCACATTCCTGCCCAGCTCCTCCCTTGCCAGGGATCCCAATCCATGGATCCCAGGAAGGAGTCCTTTTTTTTCCTGCCTGCAAGACATTCAGATCTGCCTTGTGAAGCACTCAGACCACTCACTCCTTAACTACCCACCTTCCACCTTCAGGTCCTGTGATGTCTCTAATACACTGTGAGAAAAACCTACTGCTTCCATATTTACCCCTCTTCTAATTTAGCTCCCATATGTGAACTGAAAACTGGACATTCCTGAAAATACTCTGTTATGAGGTTTCACTTTTTCTCACTTCCTGTGTCTCAGTGGAGGAGCAAGGCCAGCTGACTCATTGCTCCCCAGCCTTCTGTGTTACATCTATACCATATGTAGAACACTTTCACCCCACTTTTCTTTTATCGCCCCCGTCATTTGTTCTATCACCTACTGGCTTCCATAACTTATCTTCAGTTTGCTGAATGACTTAGGGTCTGGCTTATGTTTTCATTGTCCATCATATCTTATTTTCATCCTTGAAGACAGTATCATCCACCGCTATGACTCATCTTATACCAGGATTTCACAATTCCTTATGTTCTGTTTCTAATCTGAATCCACCCTCCCCACATCCCTACCACTTGTGAAGTTCAAGAATATATCTTCATATTCTTAAGGAGATGTAAATATATGTGCATAATGGCAAATATACAATGCAATATAATAAGAGAAATAAAGAATCATTCATAGGGTGTTCTGGGAACACAAATGAAAGTCATCAAAGCCCTACTAGGTGTAGATAAATGAGTACCAGAAATCTAGTAATGGAGGTAGGGTTTGATTTCAGTCATGAAGGATAAATAAGAGTTGGCCAACAGACAAGCAACAGTGGGTTTTCCAAATCTGAAATGTCAATGACATTATATTGTCCCACTTCACCAAGTGCCTCCCAGAGCCAAGCCCAACAACCCATTCTTCCAGACGGTTTTAAGAAGGAACTTTATAAATTTCATATAAAACTTCAAAAAGTATTTTTATGAAGTTTAGCCAAGATCCTCTTTAAATCTTTCAGTGCATCTACATTGTTCATAGAAAAATGTCTAGGTTTTCCTGGAATACTTTTCAAAATGTGGCTACCAATTATGTGTGTTGCTTCTTCCCTCATCACTGTTCATGCAGCTATGCCTGAGGATAGACTCCCTGCCCCTTGGTGTTCACAGGCTGGCTTTTCTATCCCATATTCATCTTCTCCCTCTATCCTTAGACACCGTGGAGAATTCCTACCCATCCTTCAAGACTACATGGCTTAGATAACTTGCTTCTCAGTGAATCCTGCCTGACCCGTCTTAATCACCTCTTCTCTTTGGTGTCCCTTAGACATGACTCATTTTTGCTCACTGTTGGTCATCCCCAGAAGCTTCTCTTTGAGGACAGTATCCTCCTTTGTATCCCCAGGATCTAGCACAGTTCTCAAGATAAACCTTCTTCGGTGTTTTAAATGGCTGTTAGATATATCACTGTAAAAGATCTTTGTCATCCAATCCAACACCCTTCAGCGTCTCCATTTAATTAAGAGAGTGGAACTAGAATCCAGTTGTCTTAATTCCATCACGTAGGTCTTTTCCCATGTCGAGCTCCTGCCATAAATTAGTTCCCCTAGCTATCATTACTGACTCCCACCCATTGTGTAGAATTGCTAGCTCTCACTCTTCTAGACTTGCAGGTTGGGACACAGGTTTGCATGAATTTTGCCTCTGGGATTAAGCTTCCCACCATGAGTTGCATGCACACCACAGTCAACGATGAATAGAAAGATGCCATGCTCCCTCCTTCCCAGTGCCTGTCTCACAGATTTGTTCCGCAGCGCTCACAGACAGTACCAACTGTTCTTCCTGTTGACTGCCAAAATAAGTCAGCAGTTGGGAAGGGGGAAAAAAAGAGACTATGAATTATGGAAAATAACTAGGGAGAGGGAGTGGCAATACAATGGGAAAAAGTAGCAACTCTCTGTACTTTCCCACCCAGGTGACTGTCTCAAATTTCAACAAACTAAAAGAAAACTAAATGAAGACCAGGATCCAAGCCACTGAAACAGGACAGTATTTGAGAACTTTCCCCATTAATCGGACTCACCAGCCTGGCCACCATAATGCAAGACTCAGGCCCCAATCGCTTGCACAACCGTGTGTTTCATTAAGACAGCAGATCATGGCGAAGGGGGCAGTTAGGTGGAAGGATGAGGAGTGAAGTGACAACATATGTTTGGAATAAACCCAGTTTCCATATGAAAAGGTTCGTAAACCACCTCTGGCCAAGCCTTCTGGAGACAAGTCTGACCTATAAACCCTTCAGTGCCTAATGGTGTGTGCCTACCTGCAAGCTTTGGGTGTCATTGTGATGTATGCCAGGGCTGTGGAGTGTTAGCATCTTAACATCCCCAGCTCATGCTTGGGATCACACGTGTTAGTCTTCTTATTTTGGTGGCGTTTATCTCAAGTGCTAAGAATATTATCACAAGGTTTGCCTGAGCAGTTTTTTTCTTAATCTCACAGAGTATCACCTCAGAGCTCCCACAGCACCTCATGTTAGTATTTACCAGGCCCTTCTGTAATTATTTATGTTTGCTTCTCCTCAGAGCCTGCATGAGTTTACATCGTGAGGGGCATTCCTCACACCTACCACACTTCTGTGAATTCTTAGAAGATATGCACAACACACAAGGAAATTATTTTGAAGATGCATGGATGTGGTTTATTGTTTTGTGGCTTTAAGACTTTCCTTTGGCAGCTGTCATCCTCAGTAGCAGCACGTCTGGACTAGCTCGCATACCACTATAGCTTTTGTAGAAGCTGATTTGGTGACTAGCTTTTTAAAAATTCCGGAGAGAAATGCTCATTGTATTACTGTTTACACAATCATCTAGAAGATTATTGCTCATAGATGACTTTGTTAAGACCTTTTACTTTTGTGCTGTAGCTCTATAATTGTGGTTGTATAAACATTCAATTTATCATAATACACAGTGTAGTGGGGAAAAAATAATTGAAACAATTTTGTGTGTCAGCTTTATGGTTTTTTTTTTTTTTTTTTTTTTATCTTTCTGTTTTATTGTTTTCCTTTTCAGAGACTCAACCCCCCTGCTTTGAGTTGAGGAAAGAAAAGAATCACAAAGGGAGGATGAGGGTCTAGAATGTGAGCGTTGTTGATGGGGATGGTCTTACCTTCTGATGGAGTCATGGCCACTGTTCCTCATTGGCCCTGCAGGGTGCAACCACCACAAGTCTAGTATGAGGGCATTTGCAAATATTAATGACCATATGTGCACACAGCAAACACACTTATTCGAATAGAACCTTTGGGATTGTGAGTAAATGTAATAGTGTTGTTAAGAATTAAAGAAGATGTACCGGAATTAATTTTGTTAGCTTTGTTTCTTCTAATCCTCTTCTGGAAAAACCTCTTGCCTGACTGTTTTCCCATCATCATTTTTGGCACCTTCATGCTATTTAATGTCTCCCTGCTGTTTGTGTTTTAGATGGGAGTCCGAAAAGTGTTTCTAAAATACTGGCACGCCAACCAGCTCAATGATATGTGCCTGCAGCTGCAGAGAAAAATTATAACCTGCCAAAAAGGTAACAATTACACCCTAATCTTTCTGAACCTCTTTGAGCTGAAATACAAAATCATTTAATGCACCCCTGAGTTGAAACATTAGTGGGATCTATGCTGTAGGGGGTCCCCTCTGTCCTTATGATGACACTGTATGTGGGCAGCTTTCAGGCACTGAGCCAGCACGGTGGCTCTGTTTGCTCTTTACCTGTCTCTCAACCAGCCTATGCACATGCTGCTCTCATAGTTTATCTGGTACACATTCCATCTGAAATTTTATATCAAATTTTCACCTAAATCACAATTTGGAAGAGGGAATATTCATATCTTATGTACTCAGCCATCACCTCGCAAATATTCATGCTTGTTGATTTGCTCAGAAGCACAGGCCAGAGAAGTACCTTTGAATCCTCAGTGGGAACCCCTCCACATGGTATGTAGGTACAGATATGAGCCAGATAGAGGCCACTTCAGTCAGCGCCACTGGTGTGCTGGGATTTGGAGGACTGGCACAGGCAGGTTAGCCAGAATATGTTTTATGTAATTCGACATGTGCCTTGGGAAAAACCCTTGACTTTTGTTTTTCCTTTATGAAGTGACAGTAATATTGGAGTATAATCTTCAATAGCAGACAGCTTCACTTTAGTGTTGGGGGAGATTTCCATGTAGAATTTTTTTCCCTATTAAAAACCCAAGTGACCACTGAAAATGGGTACATTCAAAAAATTCTTAACTCACATAAAATATGCATATAATGAATAGACACTAATTTTCTAATTTTCTTAAAGATTTAATTATATTATATATCATAAATAAAATATTTAAAGCTTTCCTAAAGAAGGAGAAATTATAGGCTAGTTTTGGGGAACCTGCTGTAATGGGCTTAGCTCTCTGATATCTCTAACAAGGTTAAACACAAGCATGACTCGCAGGATGCAGAAATCAGTTTCATTCTGTTCAAGCCTCTGTCCATGGAGCCCCTGCTCCTCCAAGGGGGTCCCATCATTTTCTAAGGATAAAAAGCCCTGCTACATGCTGGTGACTCAGCCTATCTCCAACAGAATTTTACATTTCCAGTCCAAGTAATGCTCAAATTTCAGAATTACTTTGCAAGTTAAACCATCTTTCTTGGCCACCTCAGGCCCCGCAGGTGGGGCATGGGCACGGCTCTCACCCTGTCTGTGCAGGTGCGTGTAGACCCTTGGGGCTGACAACACAGGGAAGGGTAGGGGCCCGGGCAGTGCCTCTGTGTAATCTGGCATTGGGTTTCTCTGGTGGGGCTGCAGGTGTTCAGAGGCTCTTGGCATCCTCGGGAGCACAGAAGCAGCCCTCTGTACTGCCCACCGCAGAAGTGGCACAACCCCTCCTCAGGACAGTCACTTTTAATTCTCCCTCGGCCTCTAGGCATCCACAGACGGTCTGGGCCTGAGTGCTCTCATAAAGCCTCTTTATTTTTTTTTTTATTTTGTTTTTAAAGATTTTATTTATTTATTCATGAGAGACACGGGACAGAGTGGGGAGAGAGATAGGCAGAGAGAAGTAGGCTCCATGCAGAAGCCCGACGTGGGACTCGATCCTGGGACTCCAGGATCACACCCTGGACCGAAGGCAGGGGCTAAACCGCTGAGCCATCCAGGGATCTCCCCCATAAAGCCTCTTTAAAGGACTCCAAGCAGGCAGCTCTTTCTTGACAAGTACATCTAGTGTCCAAGAAACACAGTGTGGGACCCTGACAGGTATAGTGCCTTCCAGCAGAGCTGCCAGGCAGTCAGCACTTGCCAGCACCTGCTTCAGGTCCCATGGTCCACCTTGTCCTCTGAACTCTGTGGTCCTGTGGCTGTTTTTCCACATGGTCTCCTGAAGCCGGTGTCACCAGGCTGGAGGTCAGCGTGGTATGGGGAGCCCCGTCTGATGGAGGTAGTCCACCGTAGCTCTGGGCAACTCTTGCTTCCCTCTGGGTTATGACAATCTGGCCTCCTTCACTTCATCCTTCCTCTCTGTAGGAAGAGGGTCCCAGGTCAGTCTGCACCACCGCCTTTGCAATTCCTTCTGTGGGATCAGCCGCATCAATGGCTGTGCCATGTGGGCACCTGCGGCAGCAGCATTACCTGGAAGCTGGCTGGAAATGCAGAATCTCAGGCCCTCACCACCTCCAAAATCAGAATCTGCACTTGCAGCCTCAGCTGACGCATATGGGGAACCCCCTCGCCAAGACCAGCGCCTAACCCCTGAGCTAGGGAGCCAATGGAGAATCCCATTTACTGTCATGTTATCCGTACATAGAACAGGATCTCAAATTCTCCTGGAAGTCTTCCTTCAATCAGTTAGAAGAATCTGCACCCCTTCTTCCATCGGGGATGCTCCACTAGAGACGTCTCCTCTCTTTAACGACAAAGATTAAGCTGGCCCTACTGACCTGAAATGGAAGAAACAACCAGAATTCTAGTTATTCCTTCACCTTTAAAGATAAAAATTGAGATAGGCCTTAAAACAAATGGCATCACAATAAAAACCCAAATTTCAGATTGCATGAATGAAATAATGGATATAAAAGCATCTTTAAAATTACAGGCTCTTCAATGCAAAGCACTAATTATTGATCTTTATTTTTACATCTCTTGGAATGGTCCCTTCCATACTTTTTGCTACTGGGAAATTTACTCAAAATTTATACAAGCTGGAGTGACTTCCAATTTTACAAGGGTTCTCATTTTTCCTTCGTATGTGTCGTGGGGAAACAAGCTATAACTAAGCATTTCAATATTAAATGGAACTACTCCTAACAGAAGTCTCTTCCTGATCCTAGCTGTTCGTTTTGTCCTGGAGGAAAACTGTCTTTAAAATCTCAGTGCTGCCAGTGTCACAAAAGCCATCTTTAACTTGTCTGAAAAGAGAGCATGTATCAGTTCTCGATTATGGCAGATTTGTTTTTACTGCTTGCCTCTTATTTAAAGATACCAACTTTTAAGAGCTGGGATATCATTTTTAAAGAATTTTTAAAGGCTGCCACAGGAAGTGTGAGAAAATGGAGTCCCCCGGATGCAGGACAATAGGTCCCCGGTGAATAGGCTTGTGGTGAATAGCTCTGCTGTGGCGGGGTCAAAAGAAGTCTGGCAGAGCCACATTAATCTTCCCTTAATTCCAAAAGATTAAACATCTTGAATATACCCTCACCTTCACCCTTCCAAAAGTCAATGTCTCAATTTTTTTAATGTAACAGGAATGAGCAAGCAAACAGATCTGTTGGAGGTTTTCTGTTCCCCCCCCCCCCCGCCCCCCCCGTCCATCTCATGGCTAACACGTCTGCATTTTAATGCCACATTTTATATTCTGGGTAGTCTGATTGTACCTTTCACTGTTTAATTGTTTTCCCCTTTAGATTAGTTCAGCATGACTGTTTTACAGTTGACTTGATACAACCGCATTCCAAAGTAATCAAACATTTAGTATTGCCATTTGAAGAAAGGAAAAAAAAAAAGCCTTAATCATTTTAGATGTCTGTATATTATTTGCCTCTGGAGCCGTGATGGTGGAAAGTTTGTGTTCAGCTTTCCATCTTCTAATCAAGTAAAATCATCAAAATAAATATCCTAGATAACCCGCACATTTATTCTTCTAGAGCCAGGGAATATTTGAAAGCACTTAATGTTTTACAGGCCTTCCCCCTCCCACCACCACTACAAATACAAAGTATCTTTGCGACGTACATTGGTTTTTCCCTGAAATTCTAGATCTTCTTATAATTCCAGCAACTCCCTCTGACCTTAGACACTTAGACTTGGAAAGAGCAGCGTCCTAAGGTTGAAAGGTCCACGTAGGAACTCCCTCACCTACACCTGTTCGCAGCATCCAGCAGAAGGGGCCCTTTACTGACTCCCTCTCAGGAGACAGTCTGAGCTGTTCACATCTTGGCTCATTGCTAGAAAGCTCTTCCCCACATTGATCGAAAATATGCTTCCCTCTGACTTCTCTGTCGGTGCCTTGCTCTCTGGAAAGCTTCTCTGGTGGTCCGAGGTGAGGAAATGAGCTTGGCACATTCACGCACAGAGATTTGAAACTTGGCTCTACCACTCATTGCTCATCGCTTGTGTTTACCTGGAGAAGTTTTCTCAGCCTCACTCAGCTGCTCCACCGTCGGGTACAAAGTGGAGATAATGGTTTATTAATTATCCCTGGGTTTCGGTATGAAATGATAGAGTGCCTAACACATGGAAGAGACTCTCAGTGATGGGCATTGTTATTTCTATTTTCAGGTCTTACCATTTGCTACTGACATGTTAGCGATTTCAGAGTGTGTTCACTCCCTTATTTCTCCCTATTCTTACACATCTTTCTAGCTAGTGCCACTTTGCTGGAGAGCAGAAGGCATGTCCTAAATTCACACACACATTCTCTTTGCAGAGTCTTAAATGCAGTGTTCATTTCTCTAGGAGTTAACTCATAGGCTTATTAACAATATGTGCATGATTTTTTTGAAGACTACTTCCCCAAACCTCAGACATTTCTGTTGTACTCTGTTATAATGAGAGATGAGCCGTGTATCCCAAAATGGTCCAGTTGGAGCCACCCTGCAGAATTCCCTGGGGTTTGGACCTGAGTCCTTCGCCCTGATTTTCATCCAGTCACGTCCAGCCTGTGTTATGAAAAGAAGTGGGGATATCTCATTCCTTAGTTTAAGGATTTTGCCTCTCAGTGTTATCATTGCTGAATTTAGATACCTTTTCAGATATGAGATGAGAAGATTTTGTAAATTCTTATTCTGGGTTAAATGTGTCTTATGTTATAGCTGCTAAGATATAAATGTGTTGTGACCTGTTTGTGGGTGTCTGGGGTTTTGCTTTTACTCCTCTAACTGACCCATGATTGTATTCTTTTATGGAAGTTGTAAGAGGATTCCTGGCACGCCAGCACTTGCTTCAGAAAAGGAGCATCAGACAGCAAGAGGTCACGTCCATCAACAGCTTCCTGCAGATTACAGAGGACATGGGGTTGAAGACCTATGATGCCCTGGTCATTCAGAACGCTTCAGACATTGCACGTGAAAATGATCGGCTGCGCAACGAAATGAATGCTATTTACCATAAAGAGAAAGTGGAGACCAGAAACAAGCCAGAGGAAGGAATCAAAAGGTAAAGGCAGATAGTATGCAACTTTAATTACCTTTGTCATTGATCCAGTGGAGTCAGGAAAATACTGATAGCCCTTAATGCAGAGTTCAGTCAAATATGACAGTGGTTACGGGAACAGGCATGGATGCGTGCATGGCTTGCTATTTGAAACCTCTGAGCAAAAAAAAAAAAAAAAAGAAAGAAAAAGAAAAAAATGAAACCTCTGAGCAATCTAAAAGGGTCCCTATTCGTGCTTTCTTTTCATGCAATAGATACAACGTGATCGTTTCGCCATATGAAACAGTTATCGGTTCCCCTAGATGCCGCATCACTTACCATCTCAAGGCCAAAGTTTTAAGGCAGCTCATATTTCCATCTTAGCAAAAATACGTAGCCGGGTTCTTGACATCTGTATACAAGTATTATATATGTAAAGGTGACTCAGAGAAACTTCTGGAAATCTGACCCAAACAATGGAGAAGCTACTCTGAAACAGAGAAGTAGTGAAATCAATGCTTTGTATGAATTATACTTCCCTTAGTAATTTGTCACAGTTCTTCACCAATTGGGAAAGTTTTAGGGGAAAGCTTTTTATTTTAAAGTCCGCTTAGGATGCTGAGCTTGAGATAGAAATGTGGAGGCGACCTGGTGCATCTCCATCTTATCACTCCTACCTCTCCATGAGGGATGGGGATACCCTTGATCCTCAGCTCTCCTCCTAGGAGGACGGGGACCTGGGCCAGGCAGGTGTTTGGTTTTCCATAGGAACTTGGCATTCGCTGGTGGTTTCTCACTGAAAATGACTCCCCTTCGCCTCAACTGCCTGTGTCAAATGATTTTTTATTAAAGATGAAATGGTGATGTGTCTCTCACTAATTAGCTTCAAATATCTCCATGATTAAATACTGAAAAAATTCCCTTTGTACGGAAAACTGTAATTAAACATTACAGGGAAAACAAATTGTTCACTGAATGCCATACTTTCATCTCCGGCTAGTTCATTTTCTACATGGGTGTCTGGCTGTGCCTCGTGGTAGATCCCAGCCCGGCTGGTACTCTGCCACACAAAGATATAATTACAAAAACAAATGCTCAGAGACTCCTTGTAAAACGAACGCATTGGCATCTCACTAGTACATGATTACATTGACATGTGAAGCCAGAAGGGATTTTTTTAAACCAGATAACTATTAATTTTATCTGACTTCCAGAATAATATTTATTATTTTCGCTGCTGGAACTAAACAGCCACCCCAATTTCCCAATTTGATTATGTATTCATTTGCCTGATAGAAAATTAAGTGAAGAAGTATCTTTCTATTTATTTATTGAATACCAGCAGTTCGCTTGGCATTGCACGACCAGATGGAATAACAGAACAAAAATAATAATTCTGCACATCATTAAATAATTGCTTGTGGAGTTTAAATGGTAAGGAAAAAAGGAAAGAGAAAAAGAGAGAGAGAGAAATGTAAATCTTTGATAGTTTTAAGTCAAGTACATACTCTTTGGCAATGGGAGACGATGATGAACTCCCAGCATTTGATGCATCAATAACTCTCTATTAAGATGGATTTTCAGAAATTATCATTCAGATTGAAATTCTAGTTTTTTGATTTGCTTAATAATCAGACTGTGAAAAATTCATTCAGTGAATGCCTGATAGAAAACGTGGTACTCCTTAAGAAATGTTGCATTTGTGTGAGATTCTTCAAAGGTCACCGTGATGAATCCCCACGGTGCTCGTTTATCAGAATGCAGGGGTCGGAAGGATGGGCAGCTCGCTCTGGATGCCTGGGTTTCCAGAGCGCTCCGCACGCATCCTCCAGCAGTGGCGGGGAAGGCTGTTTACCCCAAAGCCGTGATTATGTCTGCTTGAACGGGTTCATTGTTGCCATCTGAATAATGCATCTGGGCCCCTCTCTCGTGGGGTGCTGTTTGTGTTTTGTTCCCCCAAGAGCTGAAGATAAGGGCGGACCCAAGCATTTCCACTACAGCTCCATCCCGGTTCCCATGGCGGTGGATGGCCTGATCCAGTCGCTGGCAGGCCCATCCACCCGGTCTCCTTCTCTACACTCGGTGTCCAGCCTGGATGACAGCAGCGGCCTCCCGTCACCACGGAAACAGCCTCCACCCAAGCCAAAGAGGGACCCCACCACGCGGCTGAGCGCCTCCTACGAGGCTGTGAGCGCCTGCCTGTGGGCAGCGGCCAGGGAGTCTGCAGGTGAAGGTCAGCGGAGGGAAGGTGGGGAGCGCCTGGTCGAGGCCCTGATGCTCTGCCTTCGGATCTCAGTTCCCACAGCAGTATTGTTGCCCTAATCTATTTTTAATAGAAATAAGTCCACTTGTTGGCTTGCCAGCAGCTCTTTAATCATTAAATATAAATAATATGTATTCAGTTCTCCAAGCATCTTAGGGAAAAGCTACTTATATATCATCTCCTTGCTGCCCATCCTGACATCAGCATTGTCAGTGCGGGTGAGGGGCCGCAGACCAGAGCCCTTCAGAGTGTCTTTCCTCGACCGGGTAAATGTTCACTGATGAAAAACCAAAAAAATTCATCAGGCTTCCCAATGATCACAATCTAATTAAAAATCAACACTGCTTTATCACGTGTGAAGTGAAACGTTCAGGCAGAGAGGAATCACACCACAGCAAAACCCTGTCCGTGGAACTTTGGGGTCTAGCTAAGGGAAGTTTTCTGCGTTGGTGGCCTAGAAATATATATGCAAAAAAAGAGGGAAACTACAGTCTTCTCTCCATGAAATCTCTCACTGATTAGTTCATGTGACTGTTATTGCTTAATTATTAATTTTTCAAAGAGTGAGCAACAAAGGCAGGACATCTTGGCGGAACAGGTACTGATTCCACAGGGGTTAGGTGTCCCCTACCAACAGTTAGGCCACATTGTAGGCCCATGGGGATACATAATAAAACCAACAGGATCATCTTTCCTGGTGGTGTATCAGTTCTAGTGTGGGAAGTCAGATGCTCCACACAGTGAACAGGTAAATACATAAAGTATTTTAGCAGATCACAGCTGCAGAGAAAAGTGAACAGGGTAAGAGGTGGTAGTGGGGGAGGGGGGGCAGGGGGCATGAAACATGATGGAATCGTGTGTAGATTTCTCCAGAAAGTACCAGCTGAACATGGATCACAATTCCTTCTGTAAGCAGATGAGCCAAGAATACAAACGTGAGGCAAAGCCATGCACTTGCTTATCTGTGGGAGAAGATGGGTGACCCCATGGAGACACTGCAAAGACCGTGGCTCAGAGACCACGAGCAATGAGAAGGCCCCAGCTACCTTCAAAGATGCTTTTGATAGGTCACTTTAAGAAAGTGGATCTTTAAGAGAGTATTTAGTAGGAAGAAAGAAAAGCCCATTACTATTATAATGTAGGAGTCATGTCATGACAATATGGAGATGTGGGAGAAATTCCTAAGTTTGGGGAGAGGAGTGCAGTGTGTTTCTCATGTCATGGCAATAAGAACAGCCATGAAATGTGAAAATGGAGTTAGGGCAAGTTTGGAAAGACAGGCTTCAGTGGACATAGATGTAAGCACAGATATGGTGTTAGGGCAGGATCTCCAGAGACAAGGAGTCTCCTCTGATGCACCCCCACAAATTATAAGAGGCTGTCATCTAAATAAATCATAAATGGAAGTGCATCCCATTTCCAGCCCTACTTTTGGACCTCTGCCCAGGATATACGGTGTGGAGCTCAGAAAGGTGTATTGAAATCAGAAGGAAGACCCCTTTGGCTTATTGGAAGAGGATGAATGACATCCAACAGGCTAACCCTGATGAGACGAGGAGAATGTGGACTAGACACAGGGTAGCATGAGGAGCTGAAAAACCAGGAAACAAGATTGAACATTACAGTGTGTGTAAGATGGCTCGTGTCTGGATTTGAACACTGCACACATCCCCTATAGATTAGAGTCAGTTGGCCCCAGAATATCTAAACATCTAAAAACTCCTTCTGTCTGTGCCCTTTCCAAAATCATCTGCCCTGGACTTGAGACTCTGGAGTAGTCAGGTGGTACCAACTAGTCATGTCATTGGGAAGGGAGTGAAAGTATTGGGGATCACGTCAAAACACGTCAGTGAAAACAAAGTGACTTAAGAACCATAGGAGTAGAAGGATGGTGGCCATGGAAATTGGAATCTGCCAAGGAGTGTGCAACAACTCACCTGCCAAATCAACTAGCCCTAAAAATGGATGGCGCTAGAACGTCAGGTCCATATCTGTCCGTCGCTGGCAGTTGGTGACCTGCACGAGAGGGACGGGAGCGGGATGGGGTGAGGGGGTGGTTTCCCTTCCTGGGGGGCCGCCAGGGTTCCCCCCCCCAAACGCCACCCCGCAGATGCTATGCTGCGTGGAGTAGGAGGGCCGCTGCGGTGAGCCTTGAAGCCTAGGGCGCGGGCCAGGTGGAGCCGCGGCAGGTGCAGATCTTGGTGGTAGCAGCAAATATTCAAAAAAGAACTTTGAAGGCCAAAGTGGAGAAGGGTTCCATGTGAACAGAGGTTGAACATGAGTCAGTCGGTCCTGAGAGGTGGGCGAGCGCTGTTCTGAAGGGGCAGGCGATGGCCTCCGTTGCCCTCAGCTGATGGAAAGGGAGTCGGATTCAGATCTCTGAATCCGGAGTGGCGAGCTGGGCTCCGCGAGGTGTCCAGTGCGGTAGCGCAACTGATCCCCAAGAAGCCGGTGGGAGCCCCAGGGAGAGTTCTCTTTTCTTTGTGAAGAGCAGGGCACCCTGGAGTGGGTTCACCCCGAGAGAGGGGCCCGAGAAGAAGAAAAAAAATACCCATAGGAGATAAAACATGTATATAGAAATAGATGTCAGGAAATAGCCACTCCTGCAGGGAATCACCAGGCTCTTAAGTCTCACTGTTTAAAATACACGATGTGATACCATTAGAGTTGCAAGACTTTTATGAAAAACCTAAGTTCTTAGAACCTAATTTCAGCCAGCATGTGACTGAGGTGCTTGTCGGGGTCTCCCCGACACCCCCATGAACTCAGATTTGGAGGCTAGCCCTGAAGGCAGAGTATTGATTGCTGTCTACATTATCTGTTCCTTCTTACAAGATCCCTCATGTGGACTTTAGGACTGCCACTGAACTTCCTGCCGTTAGAGATGAACTCTTCCATTGAACCTGCTGATCCGATGGAGCAGGTGTGCTAAGCCAGTTTTTTTTAAAAACATTTATTTGTTTATTCATGAGAGACAGAGAGAGAGAGACAGACAGAGAAACAGAGAGAGAGGCAAAGACACAGGCAGAGGGAGAAGCAGGCTCCATGCACGGAACCTGACGTGGGACTCGATCCTGGGTCTCCAGAATCACACCCTGGGCCAAAGGCAGGTGCTACACAGCTGAGCCACCGGGACTGCCCTAAGCCAGTTTTTGTAGCATCAATGAGTCACGGGCTAGCGTGGGGCCTGGTCACCTGTATTTCCAATCCATAACTGCAAGGTGGCTATGCCCTCCTGAGATAAACCCACCATGCACAGGTGTGCTGGCCTCGTTTATGCTTTTGTGGCAGGGGCTGAGGTGTCCAGTACAGAGGCCACCAGCCCTGTGTGACTATTTACGTTTAAATTGAAATTAAGTAAAATTTACGATTCAGTTCCTGAGTCATTAGTCACAAGGCAAGGGTATGAAATCTCCCAACATTGCAGAAAATTCTGTCAGACAGCCTTTATTCTACATGCCTCATGTTTGTACCCCGAGGACAACGCTAGATATTTTGCACCTCTCAATATTTCACAAAACTCTCTTCCTTCTATGGAAGGTAGGAAGAAACTTGGATTGCTATTTAAAATGCTCTGGTTTCATAAGAACCAGGACCATAACCCAGTCCACTTCTTACCTGAGCCATTCCTCTTGGCATCTTAAAAAATCGAGTTCAAACTCTCTTTTACAGGGAAAGCTGCTGAGTCAACTCCAAAGGTTATGTAGTGGAAGAAGGTCGGATTAGAGAATGAGAGCCAAGGATCTTAGAGAAACCAATGATTAGGTCACATTAAACCTTGTGCCCAGGTCTGTTCATATCAACACATGCCTTTCCTATAGGTTTTTATCCAGTAAACACGATCATAATAAAGACAGGCAATGGAGAGAGCTCATTTTTTTCCATTGCCTTCATGCCTGAAAAGCATGAAGCAATTTTATGAGCCAGTAAATTTTGATACTTGTGTGCAAACTATTAGCAAGCTGGGGCCAACTATTTGAAAGTACTGCTGACCCTTGAACAACACAGGCTGGAAATGAGTGGGTCCATTTATATGTGGATTGTTTTCTGATACATACGATACAATACTGTAAAAATATCTTCTCTTTCCTCCTGATTTTCTTAATATTTTCTTTTCCCTAGCTCCCTTTATTGTAAAAATACAGTATATAATACATGTGCAAAATACGTGTTAATGGACTGTTTTTGCTATCTGTTGAGTTAAGTCTTCTACAGCAGTAAGCTGTAGGAAGCAACGTTTGTGGAGAGGCAAAAGTTACGGGCAGATTTTCAACTGCAAGAGGAGCTGGCACCCTTCACCCCTGCACTATTTAAGGGTCAACTGTGCTCTTTGCTAACAGTGACCAGAAGAGAAAGAACAAATCTTCCCCTTTTCTTTGTTTGGGGGTTTCCAGCTCATGCACACTCTGGAGACTTGATTCTCTCAGCCCATGGTGCAGACTTGCTCCCAAACATGGTGTAACTAGATGGGGAGATTGCAAGAGACAGGTTTTCCTCCAGGAGCTCTAGCCTCCACCATTTACCTTCTGTCATGTGACCTCCACACCCACCACCCCTTCAGACTCCAGCATCCCATTCCTTAGAAATAATACCTTGAGGAATCCATAGTTTTTAAGAGAGAGTTGCTATATAACTCCATTCTCAACAAGACCATTTATATGCATGGATAAAAGAACAGTTCATCTCTGTGGCTCAATTTGGAAAGAACATTCCATATCATTTCTTTTTTCACTGTCTGGTTTATATCTTTACTCTAGAATTGCCCTTGGCACACAGTAGGCACTCAATAAATATTTATTGAACAAATGCATGTTATAGAGATATATTTCTTTATACTACTTCCATTAAAGCAGAATTCAATTCTTATCAATAAATCAAAATGAGCACAATTTGGCTGGGTTCAAAATGTACCTTTAAGATTTGCTGGATTTGGCCTGTCAGTGTATTTTTCACAGAAGCCCCTGATTATATTTTTCTACTAGCTGAAATTTGATAGAAATTAGGTGTTCTGTGAACACCATCCTGAGAATATGTTACTGGATATAGGAGAACAGGATTGCATGTTTCATAACTTATGACACATGACTCCATTCAACATATAGTAATGAAGTGTATTCCATGAGGCTGGCTCCCCTCAGAGGGCCCTGGAGACCAGTGGGGGAGATAAATGGGCAAACAAATTATGAGATAAGCAGAGTACCAGCAAAGAGAACAGATGGTGTGGAACACAGAGCAAGGGGGATGACCCTTTTTGGAAACTGGGGATAGGTCAGGAAGGACATTTCAGTGACATTATGCATGTCGAGTGAAGTCCTATGGGTAAAGATGGGATAACAGCAAGCGTTATGGACTCTTCTCACCAAAAAAAAAAAAAAAAAAAAAATGTTATAAGGTCACAAAATATCGCTGCCCAGCAGTGGAAGCTCTTTTTTTTTTTCCAATTTGTAGCTGGTTGTAAGTCGATTCTACATTCACTCATGTATGCAGCTAGCCCACTGGCCAGCTACTCAACATTTATTTCAGCATCCTTTATGTCCATGCCTCTGTGCTAAGCATGAAGTTTGCTCTGAAACTAGGCAAAACCACACTGTAAGGATTGGAATTACATACACACACAGATACAAATATTTTCTTGATAAACAAGCTTCTCCTTCATTTTTTCTCATAAACATGTAGGTACCTGGTTTTCAGTGATAATTAGGCCAAATAACTTGTGTCTTGCTCAAAATGGTGACTTAAAAGCCACCTGGCATGCCTTAGCAAACCTTCACAGGGCAAGTATTCTGTACAAGAACATTTTTATTTCCTAACACAACCTCAAAATGACTTAAGTCCCTAGATCATTGCTTGGTATCTCAGAGAAGAGTCAAGTTTGAGAATGTGAGGTTTAACACTTAAGCTACTGTTATAACACAGGCCTTGCCCTCAAGGCGTCCTGTGACCTGAAATGTCTACATGACCCCATCTGGATGGAGTCACAGATGTTTTACCCATAAATCTTAGAACTCAAAAAATTGTTAAGAAAATTCTTTTTTTAAAGAAAATTCTTAATAAAAGTTCATTTTCAATAGCCCTTACATCCATATTTGCAAATGAACTATTAGTATTTGTGTGAACACACACACACAGAAACAGCCGTAAAACCAAATGAGACTTTAATACTCTGTGGTTTTCTGGTTGTATTTTATGAAGACTGAAGCTTTCTAGTTCTCACCCTCAAAGATTCAAAGTCAGTAGTTATGGGGTAGGGCAGGAAACTGTACCGTCTGCAGCCTCAGTAAAGCACTCTCGATGATCTGATATTGCCACACTCCACACCGCACTCACTCCACAGAAACCACCCCATCACTCATGATTAATTTCTGGTTGTGTGATAATAACAAGACCCTGATGATGGCAGCGGGCACTAACTCCATGTTAATCAGGTGCCAGGCATTATTCTAAGTATCTTTAATAGAACCACCCACAGGAGCGGGACCATCATCATGACCCTTCTGTGGATGAGGACACTGAGTCAGGGAGCAGTGGTATAACCTGTCTTATGTCACACATCCAAACTTCCGACCCAGGCAGTAGGATGTTAGAGGCCAGTCTCTTGTCTGCCTCCAAAGAAGCCATGCTACTTCTATATATAATAGTTTAACACAAAAATTTTTTTATCTGCATCAAAAGCAAACTTTGAGGGAATATATCCATTATCTCTTGTTGCTTAACAGCCCATCCAAAACTTAGTAATGTAAATACAACAGTCATTTTATTATTAGTGATCAGGTTCTGGGTATCGGCTGCACTTCTCTGGGTGGTTCTCAGTCAAGGTCCTTCATGAAGCTGCAAGTGGTGGCTGGAATCATCTGAAGGCTGGGCACTTGCACTTCTGCTGCCTTGGCCATGTAGGGAATGGAACTACATGGGTGTCTCTATCTCGAGATGTTTTCTCCTCGTGGTTAGTGCAGTGGGACAGCTTCAGGGGAGCTGGACTTCATACATAGAGAATCAGTGTGGCAAAGGCACATGCTCCAGGAAAGAGGATGCTGGGCAGCCTTGGAAGTCACGCAGCCTCACATTCATGACCTCCCATCTGTCAGGCAGTCCCAAGCACATCCAGGGTTAAGAAGGAGAAACAGACTCTACCTCTTAATAGGACTAGAAACACTATTGTGGCCAATTTTTGGAGAATACAATTCCAATCCACCCACTAGAAAAAAAACAATTCCCACCCTTCCCACATATGAAATACAGTCACTCCTCTTCCAAACTGTCCACAGCCTTCTCTTCTCACCCCACCAGGCCCAGACCAAAAGTCCCCATCTCTCATGGTCTTGGTCAGACCCAGGCTTCCTGGACAGCTCTTCCAAGATGCCCCACTCTGTCTGAGGACAGGCTCTCTACTCCTTGCAGTGAGCATACCCAGGAGGGATGGGTGTGGATGCTCTTGACTGGAGAGCAGGAGTTTGGGAGGCACACAGCAGTTCTGAACGACACCTGGGCATGGTGTGTGGCCTGGTGCCTGGAAATGATTTTCCATGACTCTTAGGGCCATGCCCTGCAATCTTGGCTCTCCTTTGAATTATAATTCCTAATCCATCAGAGCACCTTGTTTGGGGCAGATAGTTCTCTTGGCCTCCTTTCCGCTCATGAAATCTTGAGGTGCCAGATCCCTCTCCATTTCGTAATGACTCTGCCCCTTTCTGTGCATGCTGATACAATTCCTTTATAAGCTTTGTGGGTTTCTTGTGAGTCAATCTGTAATCCACTCCAGTGGTGAAAAGCCACAGACACTAGCTTTTTTGAGACAACCTCTTCTCTACTCCGGGGTCTCTACAGGAGCTCTGTGGAGCAATACTCTTGATATTCCTAGAAGTCCTGTGGTTTTGCTGCTTTGGAAGTGTGCACGAGACACTACTTCAGATCTTTCTGAGGTCTTAATAAAGGCTTTCAAAGTCATGATCTTGGCTTTGTCTTTAGATATGTTTTCCTGGAAATGCCCCAGATTTTATCTCTGCCTGGAAGTCACATCTTCACTTCAAAATTATTTGCCATCTGGACAGCCTGGCAGTGAGGAGCCATGTTATTTTCAAACCCAGAAAGTCCTGGCTCTTTATAGTTACTAGCTCTTTCTTTAGCTTATGTCTTTACTCTCACATTTTACTAGAGGCAGCTAGAATAATCCAGAAGGCAGCTTTTACACTCTGCCTGTAGCCCTCCTTCGCTAGATCCTCCAGCTCCTTGAACATGGGTTTCTATTTTCCACATTACTGCAGGTGACAGTACTCCTAACCCTTCTGTGGCGGCAGAAAAAGGTCCGTGTTTCCTCCAGCTTCCAGCATCTTCCTCACTTTCCTTGAAGCCTCCCCAGTAGCATTTCTTGAGTATCACCATACCTTCACTAGCATTGTCTTCAAGGCTCCTCCAATTTTTCAAAACCACTGCCATCTTTTTTCAGGTTATTTTATAGTAGCACTCCACAGGTACCAATATCTGCATTAGTCCTCTTTTTCTGTGTAACAAACCTTTCCAAAATTTCGTGGCTTAAAAGAACGGTGATGATAATCCCCTCTCTCTCTCTCACAGTTCCAGCAGCTGGCCAGGGTCAGCTAAACCGTTCTACTGGCTCTGCCACAGCTGTGGTCAGACAGTGGCTGGTGCTGGAATCATTGAAGACTCAGTTGACTATATATTTCTGGCATCTGGTCTGGGGAAGCCCAGACAGCTGAGAGCTGGAGCAGATGGAGTCCCCTGGCATCTTTTACTTCTGTGGCCTTTCTACATGTTCTCCACAGCAGGGCTGCTTCAGGATAGAGAGACTTCATGCATAGAGATCAGGGCCCCCAAGACGTGTCCCAGAAGAGCAAGAGCCAGACAGAAGCTTTACTGCCTGTGGTCCAGCCTGAGAAGGCAGGTGGCTTCCCCTTTGTCCTAGTTTATTCATCAGGGGCAGCCACATAGGCCCTGCCAGTTTCAAGGTTCTGGGAGAGCATGTGGGATTGAAAATATTGTTGAAGCCAGTTTTGGAAAATACAATCTGCCACAAATCCTTTAAGTTATTCAAATCTTCAGAACAATTCTGTAATACTAATGTTAAAAATTTGTTTGGTTCATTAAGTTTCGAGAAGCTTATGAGCTGCTTGTGTTTTTAGCACATTGAAAGGCTTTGGAATAATGCTTATGAACTGCAGAGTTGTGCATTTTTTGGGTATTTTCTGCTTTTAAAAGTTGGCTGCTTTGGGGAACCCTGTATAATACTGGCTTACAAAGATGTCCAGTGGGTTAGAAAATTAGCTTTGTTCTTTTCTTTTCTCTTTTGGATATCTCCCATTTGATTCCTGTTCACAGTGTGCCAGAGTAGGAGCAGAGCACTTTACATACTGTATCTCCTCCTCCTTTTATTCTTCTGAGATGATTACTGATATCACTATACTGGAGCTTAGGGAGATTTCCCCAAGACCTCTTGTAAGTTATAGGTTGGACCCTGCCACCCCCACCAAACACACAAACACAGCTCTACGACCCCTTATTGTGTCGTGTTGTTCCTGGTCCTCACAGCAGGTGTTCCATTCCAACCTGTGAGAGAATTGACTTGTCTGTTTTATTTACTTTATTTACTGTTTTTATCATCTGACACCTCCCATGAGGGCAGAAGAAGGTAGGGAACATTCTGTCTGTGTTCACGAATGCGTCTCAGTTAAATGCTGCTTGAATGCACAACTAAGTGAATAACTGCATGAGTGAATGGCCACTTTGAGATTTGAATCCAGATCTATCTGACTTCAAAGACTTACTTTTAGCCATGACACCTCACTGACGCCCCACAACTGGAGACAGAGACAGCTCTCATACATGCTTAGTGACTGGCTGTCTCAAACGACTCAGGACCTCAGCAAAATTAGCTGCACTTCTATTACAAATTCCTACAGATTAATAAAATACTAAATTAATAAAATAATTCAGGATTTTTTGAGAAGTTTTGCTACTTCAGCAGAGCTTTATGCAATTTTCTGAAATGAACAGCTCAGTTTCTGGAGAAATTATAGTTAATAAGAACATGATTACAATTTATAGTAAGAATATTTTAGGAAAAGGAGTCTTTTGGAATTTGTTTTTTTTTTGGAATTTTTAAACATAACCTTTAGAGTCAGATTTAACTAATTCTCCCTTTTTCATTATTTTTTAAATATCTCCCCTGTTTCCACTTAAACGTTTCCGCCTTAGAAGATTTTTTTTTTTTTTTTTTGATGAGCACTGGGTGTTATTCTGTATGTTGGCAAATTGAACACCAATAAAAAATAAATTTTTTTTTTTTAAAAAAGAAGATTTTTTTTTTTAAAGTAATCTCTATGCCCAAGGTGGGGCCCAAATTCTCCACCCTGAGATCCAGAGTCACATGCCATGTGCATCGCGCCAGCAGGGCACCCCTCCACCTCCGAAATTCTTAGTGAAAAATGTCGCACTCTTGATTTACCTATGTTTCTGTGTGATGTGTTTCTGATAAGGAGTCGTATATACTGTAAAACTCACCCCGGGCTCGTTTTTCATGAGGTTCTTTTCTAAGAAAATAATCTCTCCCTGCACATTGGTGTTTTTGTTTTGTACACTCTGCCGTTTACAAGGAGCTGAGGCATTTCCTACCAGAGGTATCCATAGGCCACTAACTGGCCAACGTGCTGTGGGCCCTAGGCTTTGTCTTCTGGTCCCTGAAATGCTGAGGATCCCTCAGCCAACAGTTACTCGCGGCTGGGTCAGGCCCTCAGCGTGCAGGTGTAGTAGGTTCCAGCAGCAGATCTGACAGGCCCTTCCTTCCCAGGCCTTCGCCAGGCACATCCCTTGGCAGGTGCTGGCAACCCTGGGCCCCTTGCTGCCCGCGGGACGCGCCCCTCCACGGGTAGCTTAGGCCCCCGACTCCAGGAGCTGGGTCGGAAGGTGGAGGGAGGCCGGCGGGGTGCTGGCGGCGGGCCCGGGGTCGGGCTAATACCTGCTGTGCCTCCCCTGTTCCCTCCGCAGTTCTCACCAGGCCCCGGCCGCACAGCGACGACTACAGCACCATGAAGAAGATTCCTCCCCGCAAGCCCAAGCGCAGCCCCCACACGAAGCTCAGCGGCTCCTCCGAGGAGATCGCGGGCGCCCGGCGCAGAAGCGGCCCGCAGCGCGCAGCGGGGGTGGGGGTGGGGGTGGGGGTGGGGGTCCCCGCGCCCCCCGCGCCCCCCGCGCCCCCCGCGCCCCCCGCGCCCCCCGCGCCCCGCGCGCCCCCCGCGCGCGCCCTGCAGGAGCCCGAGCCCGCGCCCGAGCCCGAGCCCGTCTACATCGAGATGCTGGGCCGCGCCGGCAGCCCCGAGCAGGCGGAGGCGGTGTACGAGGAGATGAAGTACTCGGCGCCCCCCGAGGCGGCCGCGTCGCCCCCTCTCCCGGGCGGCTGTCGGAGCCCGGGCACCTGGGCGGGCGGCGACGGGGCGGGCCAGGCCGCCGGGCCCTGCAGGGACGCGTGCGACATCCCGGCGCCCTTCCCCAACCTGCTCCCGCACCGGCCCCCGCTCCTGGTGTTCCCCCCGACGCCCGTCACCTGCTCCCCGGCGTCCGACGAGTCGCCCCTGACGCCCCTGGAGGTGAAGAAGCTGCCGGTGCTGGAGACCAACCTCAAGTACCCCGTGCCCGCCGAGGGCCCCAGCCCGCCGTCGCCACAGCACGCCAGGAGCCAAGAAGGCGCCGGGGACCCGCCCGCGCCCCCCGGCTCGCCCCCCGCGCCGCCGCCCCCCGCGCCCCCCGCGCCCCCCGCGCCCCCCGCCGCGCGGCCGCCCGCGCACTTCGCCTTCCCCCCGGAGCCCGCGGGGAGCGCGGCGGCCCGAGCAGCGCTGGTGGCCGGCCCCGACGTGCCCAAGGCGCCGCAGCCCGGCTCCGCGCCCGCGGGAGGCCCGGGCGGCCCCCTCCCCAAGGCCCCCTACTCCCCCGGGAGGGTGGCCAGGGCCGAGCCCTGGAAGGCCAGCGCCGGGCCCCCCTCCCCGGTGCCCTACAGCCCCCCGAACTGCAGGGCGCTCGGCAGTCCTCTGGACGAGCTCACCAGCCTGTTCAGCTCGGGAAGGAGCGTGCTCCGCAAGTCGGCGGCGGGGAGGAGGATCCGGGACCCCGAAGGTAGGGGACGGCGGACCCCCCACCCCCACCCCCGCACCCGCACCCTGAGCTGGATGCACATCTGCGCCTCGCGGGTGCATGCGTGCGCGGGCCTACACCTGTCTACACCCCCCCCCCCATACTGCTGGACCCGCGGGGGCCCCTCAGGGCAGGTGATAGCCTAAGGGGTCCCATGCAGTCGCTGTGCACGAGTAGGGAAGCGTTGCTATTTCCGTCCTGCAGGGAAAGGCTCGAGATAGAAGTCCCCGTGGTACTAAAACCGGGCTCAGTCAAGGTTTATGACTTGTGAGTATTAGAGCGAGATTGGAGAGGAGCCGTTGTTCTCTTCAATAATGCTTCCTTCCAACACCGAAGTGGTATTTCGGTCGCATTGTGCTGCCGATTCCCGTGTGTCCCAGGGTTCACTCATTCATGCCCGAGAGAGAGTCCTTCTGTTGGGCTGTCCATCTCACTTCCACTCCCGGTGTCTGGGGTGAAGACCTGTCCATCACTACCTTACACTTAATACTGCTCACCTTTTTATTGCTTTGAATGAATGTTTTTCTTCTGTTCATGTACCACCCAAAAAGCATTTTAACTTGGTTCTGTGAATTCTTGTATCTTCTCATTGAGCAGCTCAGCCTCAGGTGTGGTTTACACTGGCATTCCACTCACATGAGTGAACATGACACTCAGCTGTTGTGGCCAGAGGCTGTTGCCGTGAAAAAAAAAAAAAAAAAAAAAGTCTGTATTTTGTGTCCCTATAGAAACAGGATGCAACTAGCAAAAAGATCCTCATAAAGAGTTCTTGTTAGCCACACACTGCTACATCCAGATAAGGTGTTGTTTGGCAAAGCTTCTTTTAATCATCACAATAATGTAAATTATCTTCCAAAAAAACATTCTAAGGTTTTTATACAAACCCAAAATATTTCCTGGTGTTCTGTGTTTTGAGGAAGAATCACATTAACATAAAGCATCCTCTCTTTAAGAAAGTTGGAACAGGTCCCCATCGTCATGATGCCATTAGTACCCACCCCTCCAGGTAAAAGGCAAAGATGAACAGCCTCGCTTTACAGAGATGGGGAACTTCAAGGTGAATAGGTTAAATGCCTTCCTAAGGTCAAGTGGTAGGTTGGAAATAAAAGGTTCGCTGATGACGTAACTTTTTCTGTGCATGTCAACCTGCTGTCTCCCCCGCAAAGAAAATATATAAACATGTTCACCTTTGTCATTTGATTAGGAACATTACTTTTCTAATAGTTAGGAAAATTATAAAAACTCCAGGAAATCCAGACAGCAATCTGAATAAGTGAAAAGTAGATCAAGGCAAGAACGCTTCACAAATGAATGAATAACCTACTCCCTATTTATTCAGACAAATACGCTGTCTGTTTTGCTAACAATTTCTTAAGTACAGGTCCATTAATAAATGAAATTGTCCTTACAAGTAGAAGAATGAATTTCACAAGTCATATATTATATTTGAAGGAGCAAAATGGAATCTATGAGAAAAGCTTAAATGAACAAATTAATATTTGCTTTTATAACTAAGAGTAAATTAAAACCTCATAAAGCTCATTTTACTGTGGCTAGGAACCAGGTGAATTCTTCTTGACTCTGTTCGGGAAAGTGAAGTGAACGGATTTCTAGACACACCTTGTCATCTGGAAATCTCTGAGCTGAGGACTCCACTCGGTGTAGTGGGAAGTATCATGGGGCCTCCAGATATAGTGTAGTGCATGAATTTGCTAATTATATTTCCCTGAGGTGGCATTAGCCAGTATTTGAGAATATGCCTCAAAACCTCAAGATGACACTGTGAGTTCAAATCAAAAATGATAAAATATTTGGTATTTTCTACCATGGGCTTTTAACAAAACAGTCCTCGTTTGAAAAAAAAAATTGGCTTGAGCCACTCATAAATACATGAATTGTATTCATAAATACATGAATTGGCAACTTCTGCCCCAGCAGAGTCATTGTAATAAATGAAAATTTAACAATATGAGACCAGGTCAACCCACACACCAGATTGCAGGAGTTCCAACTCCACCTTTGAGAAGTAGGTAATTCTTGATAGTCTGTGGTGTGGGAATTAAGTTTGCACATTTGCACGGTACGTTCTCATGGGATCTTGCAGGTTATTCTTTTAAAATAAAGGGGCTATAGATAAGATGTGAAATAAAAAAAAATCTTCACACTGGAGCTAATCATGGGAGTTGCTATGTGATGATTAAGGTTTACCTAGTTTGATCCTGCAGTCAGTAATCCATTTTATTCTGAATGAATTGAATGACTCCTATTAATGATTTACTATAGTCTTGGGACTTCTTCACTCTAAGGATTTAAATCTTCTACTTTAGCCTCTTTATATTTAAAGATATTCTTATTGTCACCTGAAATGGCTTTCTCACCAAATAATCCAGTGGGTGGCTAATTCACCCTCAAGGCACCTAAATTAATTACAGCTCATTTCTTGCATTTGTGGTCTGGGGAAATTGTTCGGCAAATTTTGCAGAAGCGTTCAAGATATTTCCATCGCTTCTCTGGAAAGTGACCTTGAGGAGGAGATTACACTGCTTACTATTACCCTGCCATGGGCATTAAAATATGAAGTTAACATCTGAAGGACCATGAGTTGTGTGTAGTGATGTAGTAGTGAAGTCCTTTGGTATGTAATTCTGCTCCATCACTACTCTGCAGACTTCAATATAGGATTTCACAAATATTATCTTCCCCCAAACAGTTCATTTTCTTTTGACTTGTGGGCATGCGATCTGAGGCATACGGAGTCACTCAGATTCAAAGAGTCCAGGATGCATGTCATACAGATGGAAGGATGCGGGTGGCGATGTGCCTGCAGCCCGAGAGGAATCGTGTTGGTGGCCAGTGGCCATAGTGCTTACTGGGCAGTTACTGTTTTAATGACCCATTTAATTTTCTCAAGACAAAAAGTTACCTGTTGCTACTAACCCCATTTCACAGATGGGAAAAATAAGGCACAGAAAGAACCCACCCCTCTTCTCTTAGCGCCCTCCAGCTGTGAGAGACAGCCCGTGACTTGAGTGCAGTGATTCGGCCACCAGAGGCAGTTTTTCTAACCTGAGTGGTGGTGCCTAGGACAGCAGGAAACAGAAGATAAGGGTTTAAAGTTTGCATTTGTTTACATGATGTGCAACAGGTCGGAGTGCAACAGTTGGGGTGGAGAAAACTGTTTCATAAATTTGAAAATGCCAAACATGTACTTGACAGCTTGGAAGTGTGTATATATATATATATATATTTTAAAAATAAAAAATATATATATTTTAGGGCTACCCTTTGTGTGCCCCCCAGCCCTTACCATTAAGAATGACTAAATGTTTAATTATCTATGCCTTTCTAGATGCAATGATTCATTAATTCACAGAATGTTTTTCTTCTGATACTATAATATGACTCATATTATTATGCCAATTATTTCTAGTTGCTTAGTTTCAAAAATTATAAGACCTAATTCGAATGCAAGGAGAGAATCATTGGCTTGTGTAGGCCACTAGGGTGCTCCATTGCTCCAAATGGCATCCCAGAGTCCGGTTGAGTTTGTCTAGAACATGCAATAAAATGAGCATGTTATTTCTCCACTCATTGAAAAGACCAGGATGAAAGGACTTAGAAATGCAGCACACCTTAGAAATCTAGAGAAGGCAGGAGGAGAGCCAGGCTGGATTAAGAGTAAGTCTGATTTGCAGAGTATTTTCACAAAAATTGTCATTACTTTTGATGTTATGCATCCATAGTTTGTAAGATATAAATAGGTAGTTAAAAATGATGTAAAGAACAACAAAAAATGTACAGCATTTCTTTACATATAGTAGGTGTTTTTAAAGTTGACCTTATGGAAGATTTCAAACATACACAAAAGTAGAGGGAATAGATTAATGAACTCTCTCCATGGCCAATCCTGCTTCGTCACCAGTCTTGCTCAGTCACCTCCTTCCCCACTGGATTATTTTGAAGTACATTCCAATATCAAATCAACCTGTTAATAAATATTTATAGAAACATTTTTATACGAGTACTTTAGAAAAAAATAAAAGATTTATTCCTAAATCACTTTAATTAGTGTAGACCAGTGAATCCATTTCAGCCTTCACTGACATGAGCCTGATGCTTCTAAGAGAACCTGCTTCTGCAAACCAGGGCATCATTTTTCATGATGGAAACAAAACGATTCTCAGGGGGTTAGCTTTCCAGTGAAGGAACACTGGCCTGGGAGATCTTCCACATGGGCTTCCAGGGCAGCCCCTGAGGTGGGCAGCTAGTTCAGGCGGCCCCTTCTACTACCATGAAAGATAAAATACATTTAAAAAGCTGGATCTCTAAATATTCCACCCAAACAGAACCAAGAGTAAAAGACCAGCATTCCAAAAGGCATACGTTTGCTTCTGAAATCAATATTTTATGAGGTTTAGATTCTTCTATGCCAAATTAAGCAGTTACTTATTCATTGTTTAGCAACAAGAAGAATGCTCTAAAATCACTGAAATGTCATGAAATTACTGGCAGAAGTCTGACTTGCTCAAGGGCTATGCCTGTAAACTGCCATTCTCTTCCTGTGCTTGAAGCACAAGTTTGGACACCATCTTCATTCAATCCCTGACGCATTCTAATGAGATCACAGCATAAGAAACAGCCCTGCCTCGTGCAAATCTCAGCCTCCCAGAATGGGATGCCATGCTCTGCATCCCATAGGCTTCCAGCCTCTACGCCGGCTCTCCTAGCACTTTGTCCTGTGCAGGGCTGCTCGTTTTCCTCCAAGCACGGTTTCTCTCTGTGGTAATTTATTTGGAGAGGGGTGGGGGGTGGCCTGAGGCATTTTGAAAATCATGAAGGGTGTGGATGGACAAGCACATAGTTTACTGATGTGTTACTGTCTGCGTTTCTGTCTCACATAAGAGTCTGCCTCCCATGAAAGCAAGGCATTCCTCTGCATTCTGTAGTGATTTTGAGTCAACACTAAATGTTCCTGATTTTCCAAATGAGTAAGTCCTTTGGAAAGATGAGCTTGACATCCCAGAGAAGCAAGTTCTCCATTTCTCACTAAGTGGCTAGGAGGTGAGGGTGAGCTGCAGAGGACTTCCCCATGCCAGTGAGCCCAACCTTTGACAGGAGGAGACAATACCTCTTGGTGAGAATAGGATTTTTTTCACCAAGTTCTTGGCCACACTGCAGTAACAGGGAGCCTCTCTGCTTGGGACATGTTTACCATCTTTCTAATTTCCCAAATCATACTTGGCTCATCTCCCTTTACAAATAAGCTTTCAGAGGCGCCTGACTGGCTCGGTCAGTTGGGAATCTGCCTTCAGCTCAGGTCATGATCCTGGGGTCCTGGGATCAAGCTCCATGTCGGTCTTTCATCGAAGAGCCTGCTTCTCCCTCTCCCTCTGCTCCTCTTCCTGCTTATGCATTCTCTCTCTCTCTCTCAAATAAATAAATATCTTTAAAAAAAATAAGCTTTCAATTTTAATAAATTCATCAGTAGCCAGACTTTCCTCTGTTAGAGCACAAAGCTCTTTGTCTTCTATAGGAATTGGACACTTTTTTAAAATGTCTTAATATTTGTTGTGAATGTTTGTGACATTCTTCTCCCAATTTAAAGCGCCTTACCTTTATAAATGCCCAAGAATTTGCACGGGGCAGTTGTGCAACCAGGGGCCCATAATGGACTTGCATTAACTTGTAGAGCTCATTCCCTAACCCATTTACTTAGTGTGAGCACAGGGCTTGCTACTAGGAATCAAGAAGTGGAGAAATCCCAGGTTGCTCCTGCCCTCTCATAGACCGTAGGAAGCAGATGGGTCCATCGGATTCCAATGAGTGAAATTCTAGTGGAGGAGAGAGGCTTTAGCCTGAAGGTCATAAACCATTGATGGACCCGTGATTGAGCTCCAAGTGGCCCATGCTCCGGGTATTATGCTTGTTTCCTGTTTGGTGGGGAGACATCATGGACTTCACTAGCTGTCGCAAAGTGTCAGTGGCCAGGGAGAAGCAAAGGTCCACTGCGGTGGCTGTGCCCATCACACTGCTTGGTGAGTGCCTGCCAGGGAGAGTGGGAGAGCCTCACGCCAGGGCTGTCCGGTGAGCAGGGAGAGTGGTAGCCAATGAGGCGAGGATGGCATTCTCCAAGTGTGGAAGCAGGACAGTAGGCTTGGCAGCCAGAGGAATCAGGGCGCATGGAGACATGTGAGCTCGGGGTACCTGGTCCCGTTAGAGCACAGCTGTAAAGGCTGTAGAACAGGCAGAGAGGGAACAGAGGGTACTACCTGTCTTGCTTGGAATCAGGGCAGGATGAACTTTCTACCTGGAAGTTCCATGACTCAGCTCTGAATGCTCACCATTGTTTCTCTTCATCACGTGGGAATGCAGCAGGAACTCTTAGGATCTTCCCTACAAAGAGTGAAAAGAGCCGGAGGAGGGACATGAACCAGAGGGATAATAGCAGTTCTAGGTATGCACATGTGATCTCCTGTACTGGTAAATACTCAGAAATGCTATGGAACGTTTGTTAATGCTATTCTGCTAATAATATTAATAGCCGATGTTTGTGAATGGTTCTTTGCTGTTGGCCAAGATCACAGATGTCTCCTTGGCCCTGCATGAGGTGAGTGAAGCAGATGTTAGCGTCCCTATTTGCTAACAAGCAATCTGAGAGTTGAGGGGTTAAGTGATTCTCCCGTAATCACAGGAACTAACCAGTCCCAGAGTCAGGAATCAAACACGGCTCCTTTCTCCAAAACTTGGGAGAAATTTCTGTTTCTATTATACTAGGCCATTCTCAGTCTCCAAAAACATTTAAAAATCTTAAGTGATATAGAGTCCCTATCTGAGAGAACAATCCCTTTCTGAAGTTAAATGTAAACTCATGACGAGGAAAAGATAAGGGAAGAGGGCATACTTTTTCTTTTCATTGACTTTCAACGGCCCCCATAATTGGGATAGGAGAAAGACATTGGAAAAAGCCTCCATCTTCACCACTGGGTGATGTTCTAGACAAAACAAAATAAAAACAAAAACAAACCATAGCAGTTCATTAGTTTCTGAATTATGTCAATCTGGAAGCAAAGATGCAGGTAATGGCGAAGTTAGAAACATGTCTGGACAAAAAAAAAAAAAAAAAAAAACCGAGTGTCGGGTGTCCAGTCAATCAGTATTTGTTGGGAAAATATTAAATGCACGGGTCTGATGACCATGGATGTCTACTAGACCTTGTACTAGACCTTGCAGCTCCCTTATCCTTTGAAACCTAGGCAAAAACCAAGCAGAGGGTGGTGACAATTGATAACGTAGATCAACCTGATCAAACATATTGACTGTATATCTATAGCCACTAGCATGCCAGTCTTACTAGAGACATATATCTTGCATAAATAGCTCATCATTTCCAAAATGAGCCAAATGTAGCCGAGAAGCCATCATGACTGGGATGTTCTGTGATGCACTGTCAACCGGAGAAGAATCTATTGTACCTGGAATTCCGAAGGAAAAAAAAAAGAGGCAGTCTTTTCAGAAGTGGATTATCTTTCATAACCCGTAAATATTTTTCATGCTATCAACCCGATAAAGCAAGCAGCTATTGTGTATTGTGGGTCTCTATACGGGATTGTGAATTAAACTCCCACAGGGGGCTCCAAAGAGAAGCCCGGTGCTTTATCTTGTGAGGCACTCAGCAGCTCTTCTTAAGCAAGTTAATAAAGACCTTCCTGACAATCTGCATCTCATTATTGCCACATAATACAACATCCTGGGGTTTTCTTCCTTTTGTGAAGAAATGCTTAAAAGCGACATGGTGCGTGGAATGTTTTCCTAAAGACGGGCTGGATTGGTGCCATGTTCTCTTTCTCCTTAAGAGTATTGGCAGAGGAAAACCTATTTCTTAATTACCTACCAGTGTTCAGGTCCTTTATGCCGACTTGAATCATTTTTATGATTAATCCTCAGATTAGCCTAGAAAATCTCACACTACCTGTGAGTTAGCTCTATCCAGTATCACTTTTTATCCAGAGCTCCATTCCGTGAGTCCACAACAGTCACGTAGCATCCACTGTGTGCAATGCTTCGCATACTTTTTTTCTACTCTGGCTTTTACTTCCATCTTTTTCTAATTTCTCCTTGAAATCTGCAATGTTTGTATCCACATACTGTATGTTTGCAATGACTGGCCTGTTGCAATCATACTTGTTACTTGTAGTAAGACAGTAAACAACAACCTTGTTCCTTTTGCTCCTCACTTGGGTGACCAGGTCCTAAAATGTGCAGGGTCCAGACAATGGCAGGCATGAGCTAGATCTGACATTACACAGGTTTACATTGGAACACTCACTGTACCGCGATGCCCGAGAATTTGTGCATTACCTAAACTGCTGGAAAACCTACAGAAGAGCTTTTCCACACCCAAAGCTCTGGCCCATAATCAAATCTAATTTTTCAAAGGAAAATTACTTTTAAAGAATAAAAGAACTGATATATACACACTGAGTTGTGCATATATCAGTTTATCAGTATATGGGGATATTTCCCAGGCAAATGTGCATATTTGGGATTTGGGTTTAATTATTCTTTGATGTGGAAATATGGACAATTCATGAAAAAGTAATTTTGAGAAAGAAGACACGGCCAAAGCAGTGGAGAAAGCTGTGATCCCTACAGAAGCATTTCCATGTTACTGAAAAGTGAACCAATCTCCCAGCTATTAAATTATCTTCTGACATCACCTCCTTTTGCTGGAACTACATTTGCTTAACCTGTTCTCAGGTGAGGTCACCAGCTCATGGAGCCAGGCTGGTTTTCACAGCAGGGTGGAGGGGATTTATCAAAGTACAAACAACTAATTTAAAGTGGGAGCCCCCAGGTACTTCTAACAGCTCATATGTCCTTTCCTTGGTATATGGCCATTGCCCAGATCCTATAGAGTGAAGAATATTTATTTATGTATTTTCATGAGAATTGTGTTGACTCTATTTCACTTCCCGGTATTTAACTACCGTTATATATAGCTAGTAATAGAGTCCTTCTTGGAGTCTTAATAGATAAATTGCTTTAAAAATAACTCCTGAAAAACACAATCTACATTGCTCCAGTTCGAGGACGTTAGCTTTCATTCCACTCTTACCATGTTGTTCTAATGCCTCCTTGGCCACCCCTGATCTCCACACAGACCTTAGCACAACTAGAGGTTTCTCTTATGTGTCATACAAGACAGGCAAACTCTAATTGTGAACATTAATTTCACTGGTGGAGGTGCCGTGTGCAGGATGTCTCCTTCATCCACTTATGGAGTCTTGAAATTGTGTCTAATTTACAGAGGCTGAGGAGAAACAGAGGACAGAGCCACTGAACTCATGTATGGTGATGAGGGATCATAAAAACGTCTTTCTAATCTGATGATTATTAGAAAACCCAGTAATATGGTTCAGCTGCTAATCAGAGAGCATACTTATTGCTGTGAGGATTGAATCCATCCTAGGAACACTTTGTGATGATTTTAGGAGGAATGTTCCATTTTTTTTCAGATAATAAAATCATTCTATGACATGGTCCCAAAACATGCAGTTCTTCTCAGGACTTAAGAATAATTAGAGGGGGGACAGCCCCGGTGGCGCAGCGGTTTAGCGCCGCCTGCAGCCTGGGGTGTGATCCTGGAGACCCAGGATCGAGTCCCACGTCAGGCTTCCTGCATGGAGCCTGCTTTTCCCTCTGCCTGTGTCTCTGCCTCTCTCTCTCTCTCTGTGTGTGTCTCTATGAATAAATAAACAAAATCTTAAAAAAAAAAAAAGAATAATTAGAGGGTTAACTCCAGGCAAGATAGTTCAGCTAGTAACCGTATTTTCTATTACTGTTTGCCTGAAGTTTTCAAAGAGGTTTGGAAAAGTCATCAAGTAAGAAGGACACACTTCACTCATTTTTTTTTTTTATTCAAAATACCCACCAAGGATCTATTTTGTACCAGGCATTGTACTGGATTTTCAAAATAAAATGTGGGGTCTGTTCAGAAGCAGCTCATAGCAGGGAAACATAAAAAATCCAATGTATCCATGCGGTAAGAGATGATTTGCGTGAAGACACTCTTTGGGCATCACAAAACACTACTTACCCTCAAAGCTTGTGAAATGCTGCTTTTTTAAAAATTCAATTGGTTCTATTCTCCTTCATCTTTAAATGCTTGTCATGACCCACTAAATTGATTTCTCAGACTGTAAATATGTCTTTTGCAACACTGATCTAGAAGGTAGGATTTTTATGGAGGCACAAGACAGATTTGAGACCAAACACAAGGACAGAAGGTGCCAGGACAGGAGGACCCCGGCCCTCATGCTACAGACCAGTTTGTGCTTTGTGCTCTATCCTGCACTGATTATAGGCTTTTTAAGATTTTATTTATTCACAAGAGACACAGAGAGTGGCAGAGAGAGAAGCAGGTTCTCCATGGGGAGCTCAATTCAGACTAGACCCCAGGACCCCAGGACCACAACCTGGGCCAAAGGCAGATGCTCAACCACTGAGCCACCAAGGCATCCCAGATTATAGGATTTTGTACAAGGACATGGTGACATAATCAAGTTGTGCTTTGGAGTAACTACATTAGGGTATGTGGAAAGGATAGGTGTCTCTCTTTGATTTTTCTATATTAATTTAAATGTAAACATATACACTTTAATAATGATTAATGAGAGATGCTTAGTGGTGGGGCATATGGGAAAGAGAATCCTACCTTCTAACTGGCCATTTGGTAGTGGGGAACCCCATCTTCCTTCCTGGATGAAATGAGAGTCCATTGGAGACACAGGTTCAGCCTTGCCCTACAGGGTCCCAATTGCTCCTCCCTTCTGAGTATCTGACATCAACACTATGATATGTCACTGCAGCGGCTGAAGGGAAATTTGCTCACATGCACATGTGATTTGGAGACAAGGAATTAGTAGCGCCAAGCAGCCTATCTTTGGTAAAAGATGCTATTGCAGAAGCTACCAAAAACACAGTGCCCATGGCTCATCAGGAATTTCAACAAAAATTTAAATCTATCTAGATATTTTTTATTTTATGTTTTAAAGATTTTATTTATTTATTTTTGAAAGGAAAGAGACAGTTTGAGTTGGGGGAGGAGCAGAGGGAGAGGAGAAGCAGACTCCACCCTGAGCAGGGAGCCTGACACGGGGCTCAATCCCAGAACCCCGGGATCGTGACCTGAGCCAAACCAAGAGTCAGATGGTCAACCAACTGAACCACCCAGGCACTCCATACAGATATTTTTAGTTCATTACTGAAGGCCTCAGAGCTACTGGCTTATTGTCAGCCAATGTGGGCAGATGGGGTTGCTCCCTAAGAGATGAGCAGGGTACCATTCTTTTGTTGTTAAAATATTGAAGCAGTTGGATATGACTGCTGTCCGAGGGCCTGCGGGGCTCCCAAGTGCACCCCCACACCCTGGGTGTCCTTGCCCCAGGCCTGTCCAGTTCCTTCTTGGTTAGATGTTGACACGACAGGCTTAAGGTATGTATATGGTTTGTGCCTATTCTGTGGGCCCCAGCCTGTGCCCTTTTGGTTATTAAATATCTGAGGTGGGTAAATTTTGTGATTACTCCTGAACAAGGATTTTGAAAAGACTCAGCATACACCACTGCTATTTTTTTAACTTTTGCTGATTTTACTGATTCTTCCTCACCTGTCACACCATACCAGTGAAATTAGTGTTCACAGCTAGAGTTTTCCTATCCTGTGTGACACGTGTGTGAATCAGCCAACTCTAGTTGTGCTAAGGTGTATGTATACAGAGAGGATCAGGGGTGGCCATCAGGCACTAGAACATCGTGGTTAAGGCCGAATGCAAGCTAATATCCCTGAAATGGAGCAACATAGAGTATATTTTTTTAAGGACCAAAGTAGTTCTTCTTAAAGCAAATTGTCTATTAAAACAAAATCCAAGAGGTACTCAATTACTAGCTACATATAAAAGTGAACAAATACCAAGAAACAAAATAGACTCAACATAGTTCTCGTGAAAAATAAATAAATAAATGCTCTTTTGGGCTCTCTAAGATCTGAGGGAGGGGGCACTGGTCATTTACAGAAGAAAGGACGCACAAGCTGGTGGAGGTGCATGCGACTCCTCTGTGTTGCTTTTTAATGATGCTGAGCATCATTAGCTCACCATCTGTGACGCCATGCGGGTGTCACAGATACTGCATGTTTCCAATAAAAGAGCAGAAGATTATCCTCCTCACCTTTGCTTTCTGGAGAAAGCGAGGAGGACCCATTCACCTAACTAAAGCTGCCCAGGCTGACAGAGCTGCTTTGCAGGCACTGCGTTCCACGACTCCTGGATTTACATTACCACCTGGCACTTAGGAAATGTAAAAATAACAGCAATATAAATAACCACATGACCTATGAAATTATACGTGAGGAATGGGTCTCCGGGCCAGGCCAGTGTGGTGTTTAGATGTTGCATGTTCAGCTAATTATAGGAGAGGCGAGCTACCCAAGTACACGGAGAGGGAAGGAATTGGCGTGATTTGTTTCCCATTATGGCAGGGACAGAATAGATGGGCACAAAGGGATCCAGTTAGTTAAATTTAAAAGAAAATTGGCACAACATAATTTTCTGTGCATTTTTGGGTTCTAAAAACCTTATTTATACTGACAGTCATTTTTTAGCTTTACTATCAATACATTCTTCCCCTGCTCAGCACATATGTTGTTGAAGATATCACTCTATTTCCTGATTCAGTTGGCGTTTCTAGCACAAACCCTCTCCTTCCACTTGGCAGGGGAGTGGGTGGCAGGAGTGAGGAGTAGGGGACACAGAAGCATTTCCATTCTACCCCACTTAACCCAGAAGATAGCGTTTGTGGCACTTTCTGCCACAGGAGAATGCCTAAAACACAAGTCCAAGAGGAATTTTGATCTACTCGAGGGTGGCGATTTCTTAAGGATTGTTTAAAAGTAGGAAGGTGTGCTGGGGGGCTGGTGCTAGCCTTTTAAGGTTGGTAACCCTGGGCAATTACTTTTTCTCACCCCATCCATCCTTTGTGATTGCTATGGTGCTCTATTTTTTCTGTTTCTTAAGTAATCATTTCTATAGAAATACAACCGAATTGTGGGACGTGGGACGTGGCTGTGTCATAAGGATAATCACATAGAAGTCTCAGGGTACTGTCTCCAGGTCCCCCTTCCTGTTAGATTCTAAACGCCACTCTTGATACCATTCTGCAACTATTAGCAGATGGATGATAAAGTCAGATTCACATGGCTTAGGGTCGGTCAGTTGGATGTGCACTGTACAAAACATACGCAGACTCAGCCTGCACCCCTCTTTGTCAGCAGCCACACCTCCCATAGTAAGACCCACCCACCCTGTCACACCTCCTGCCTTGTGACACAAACCCATGTGGGAGGTCTGTCTGCTTATTTGAGGTTGGGATCAGACATGGTCTGCGTGTGGCCTTATAGTTGACATTTGTCTTTCTCTGAGGCAATATGCCATATGTTTGGGCTATGCACTCATGTATTTTTTTAAAAGTTTAATTCCCTTCCTAGAGACCCTTGTTATAGCAGAATGCAGGGGAGTTTGGGGTGCTGAATCCTAATTTGTATTTCTTCCTTACATGCAATAATATCAGATTTTTAGAAAAATCAGAGATGTAAAAGACAGTGCTCCTTGTAACACACACTGGATGCCGATTTGGGATCTAAGCGATCCCATCCAAATTTCATTACGCACCATCTATGTGTATCTGTAAGCACAGTCTAGCTGTAACTCCTAAATTTTAGGAACAAGAACTTGAGAAGTAGCAGGACTATGCCAGCCACGTCTCTCAGTGTTTGTACCTTTCCTTAATGCCAAAGAGGAAAAAACAAGCACATTCCCTCCACGCGGTAGCCTTTCCGAAGAGAAATTTTCCTATAGAGTTGCAGAAGGAATTAGAGCCAGCATGAGTAATGAGTTTAAAATGTATTTTCACATTTTTTCTGCCTTACATAGCACTCTCAGTATTTAATCAGTCAAAGAGCAATAGTTTGTTTTTCTCCTGCATTACTGAAACCTGGATCCTGTCTCCTGTGTTTCCAAAATACACTCTAAAATTATCTCAAGTTAAGGTAACCAAGAAAGAAGTGATGTGTTTAAGTGTTATTAAAGAAACATTCCGTTGCTCATTCCTTACTCATTCTCCTCAACCTTTCTGCAGCTTGCCTTGAGGTCGGCCTCCCTCTGCCCTGCCCTCCCCTCCGCCCCGCCTCCCAGCCCACACCTGCCTGTTGGTGTCTGTTCCTGTCCACTATCTCTGTGCCTCGCCTGCCTGCTGTGGCCGGGCTCCCGGGAACACTGCTTCCTTGCTGAGAGATCCTCCCTACTAAAAGACGCTTGAGTCTCCCCTACACATGTTCTTTTCAGTCCTAATAAATGCTCTGGCTCATTCAAATAATTGCCACTCCATTTAACCCTTGAGCATAGGGCTGTCACTTGAAGAGCAACATGCACAGCCCCAAACTTGTCCTATGTCCTGGCACCTCGCTGGCGCTGACTTGGTCCAGTCCCCCAGCTCCAAGGGACCTGTAACTTGGACCCCCCGACCCCTAGTTCTCCCCTCTGCCCGACTCTAAATGCTCCCTGCTCTTGTCTCTGATCTCTCCTCCAGCCTCATCTAGCTGGCCCCCTTTTTTGCTAGACTAATCCCATTTTAAAAATGCAGTCTTTATGTTATGCCCTTACCTGAGTACTTCCTGGACCCACTCTGGTGATGTTGCATAAGCTGCAAACATGCCCGCTTCCAAGGCAGAGTGTAAAGAACCAGATCCCCTCTCCCGTCTTCTCCCCTCCTATCCTATCACCTCCTCTCCTCCCTTCTCCAAGCAAAAAGGCTTTCCAGACCATCCTTTTCTGCAAACATTGGAGCTTATACCATGAGGAGCAGGTGTGGGGTGTCTTTAAGAAAAAGAATAAAAATGACAAAAATTTAGGGAGTGAATGGAGCATTTATTGAAAATGAAGAAATAAAGCAAAGCACCCATTTATCAAAGCTGTCTTATGGAAGTGTTAATAGTGCATGCACTGATTGACTGGCTCTTGGACCTTGGATGTGACCTTTGCAAGTGAGGGTGGGGTCTGCAGCCATCACTCCATAGACTCCTGGTCAACCCACCCATCTGCCCATCTCTAGGCACCAAGATTCCAGAGCCAATACCTGCCAAACTGATTGCAATTTTCTGACATTAGAGATCGCAAAGCCAGGTAAAGTAAGATTTTTTTAAAAAACTGAACAATATGCATGAACTTGGCATATTGGTGAGACAAGGATGGAATATTTATCAGTGATAATTGGTAGCACAACAGCAAAAACCTAAATACACACTGTGGGTCAGGAAGAGATTTCAAATATCCCAAAGTCCTTTCTTCCCCTCACATTAATACGGCAGGTGGAAAGCAAACAGCTCTGGCCCTTTGAATACATAGAAAATTTTCACCTCGCACAATGTGAAATTTTCCTTAGGTTGTAACTTTAAACAAATAGAGATTAGAACTCAAAGGTGTGTTAACAGTGGAAGTCCTTTCATGTTTCCAGGAATCTTGTGTGAACAAGGAGAAATGGTGATTGAGATTTGTCCATAATCATTCACATGGAATCTTCAGTAAATTTGTCAACTATTTTAATTGCAAAACATGTACTTTCCTTCTAGAAAAGAAAATTTTCTACAGCAATTTTGTTGTGACAATTGGCTTATTATTTATTCTGTTGTTTCTCTTTTTCAACAAATGTTTTATTGAGCACCTACTCTGTGCAGGCACTGTTCCAGGCTCCCATGGAGCACTTGTTTTCATGCTGCCAGCACTCCGGAAGGCGTCAAGCAGAAAACAAATGCTTGAGACGTATATGTCCTCGGTGAGAAGGATGACATAGGAAATTAGAGCAAGGAGTAGGGACAGAAAATGACCTGCACCAGAGAGAGGAGTTATCCTCTGGAAGGTGGTCTGGAAAGCCTGTCTGCTCAGGACAGATTTGAGCAGAGCCTGAGCAACATGCAGGGCTCCTAGCTCTCTCTGGGGAGTGAGCTGGGTTAGTAGAAGAATATCAGGCACACCTGGCAAGGGGGTAGCTGGAAATGAGGTCCAGGGTGCTCAGAGTATCAGGTGGTGGACGGTCTCTGCCACGGGAAGCCTTTGGGTCTCGATCTAAATGAAATAAGAAACCAGAGGAGAGACTTGAGTGGGCTAATGGCATGAACTGACTTAGGTTTTAAGGCAAAGTTTCTCAGCCTCAGCCCTACGGGCATCCTGGGTAGAAATTCCTCATCATGGGGGCTGGCTGCGCATTGCTCGCGCTTCATAGCACCTCTGACCTCCACCCACGAGATACCAGTAGCAGCCCCCTCCTCCTGGGTGAGGACTAGAAACATTTCCAGACATGGCCAAATGTCCCCTGGTGGGCAATATCACCTTCTATTGAAAACCAGTTTTCAAAGGATCACACCCCTCTCCCCAGTGTGATATTTTAGTTATATAAAAAACGAACACAGCAAAGCTGAATTTTTCCCGTATTCACATTTAGAGATTTGCTAGAACTCTCCCATGAGATTGAGATTCAACTTAACTGTGTCCACATTGTATCTAGTGTCAAGGCCAAGGCTTTCTCTTTGAGTCAGATCCCAGGGTGATTCATTTCTCCCGGACCTGTACAAACAGCACCAGGCAGGGGTCACAGAGAAATCCTGTTTACAGGCTGGGAGAAACAGCACAGGTATTCAGATCACCTCGTGTTGTGGAGCACCCAACCAAAGGATGCCACTGAGTTACACAAACCACTGATCAGACGAGATGCTGAGATACTAAAGTGACTCAGACATACCTTCAGTCTTTATACGGGATTTTACAGCACACACTCCCGTGCTTGTTTGCTTAGATTTACTGAGAGTCTGAAATATTTTCTTTTGCTGTGACTGTGACCGACTTTTCTTCACCCTCAAAATCCCAATGGCCCCTGCTTGGAGGCATGAACAGGCTTTGCCACTTTGTGTGCTCTGGATCATTCCTTTTAGGACTCTCCATAAAGTGTGCATTTTGTATATGTGCTATTATAGCTAAGACTTCCTCAGACTCGGTGTCCTCTTGCTTTTTCACTGCTGTTAATTCCTTTACTTTGTGAGTCTGAGTCAGGGTCACACACACACACTCTCAACAAGCAATGTGGCAAATGCTCCTATGCTAAACTGACCCTTTATGGCAAGGTCAAACTGGAGGGTTTCTGCATTTGCCCCTCACTGTGGTTGAGTCCAGGCATTAACATGTTGGGGCACAGATGCTTTTGCATGTTTGGATTTAGTTTGGAGCAAGGGTGTTTATGAGCAGAGGCTGACACAGAATTTAGTAAACTGAGAACCATCCCCACAATTAATATTGATGAATAAGGATAACCCAAAAGTGGAGACCTCTATATTGATGTTGCAACTCCAGGTCAGTGGCCAGAGTACAACGCTCAATCTATGGTTCCCAGTTCATTACCGCTGAGGCATGGCGATCCAGGAGAGCCACAGAAAAGCAGTTGCCTTATCCTTTAGATCAGCAAATGAAATGAAGGAAGACTTTAAACAGAGGGCCAAGCGTAGGAATGAGTGTGAGTGGGTGGTGGAGGCTGCGTGCCTCAGTCTGAACCCAGCTGCAACCAACGGCTGGTTATGAAATGTTTGCATGTAGCTTAACCTCCTCAAGCCTCAGTGACCTCATCTCGAAAATGGGTGTGAAAGCGACAGCTCTTCAGAAGTAGGAAAAGCAGAACAAACCTCGATGTTGCATCTAGCGGAGGGTTGGCTCATCATAGACGCTCAGGAGATACTATAATTATCATCAGAACAAGGTGAACTATTATCATCAGATTGGCCATCAATTCTTACGTTTTACTTGAAGAAGGACTTCTTCTCTTATGCCAACCCACAGCTATCCTGAGTAGACCTATGCTTTTAAGATAAAAATATAAAGAGACCACATTAAATGCATTTTGATCTCAAAATATATATATATATATATAAAGAAATTTTTAGTAGATAATGTAAGAATCACAGCCTAACTTGTATGACAGGTTTAAAAACAGTCCTTGGCTACGGTATACCCTGCTGATTGGAAATATTTTTAAGGCTTTAATAGCAACATTGGAGGTTTTGACTGTAAATATGTGAACTGTTTATGGGCTGGACATTGGTTAGGAGGGAAGCTAGCATCTTGTTTGTACTGGGAGCCTACACAGTGTCTCAGAGGGTAGAGTTTTGTCCCACTAGAGGTGAGGGGACTGTCCCCATTGACCCAGTGAGGGACTCCCTGGCTCATAGCTTTCAGTAAGCCCCCTTTGCTCTGAGAACAGAACCTCTGTTCATTCCTGCCATGGCCTCCCATGGCCCTGGGCCATGTGCCCGGGGCCCCCGCCCCACCTGCCCTCTGCTTCTGCATGCTTAACTCATTAGGATCCTACTTCCAAGTTCCCTCAAAAAGATGAGCTTTCCTGCTTCTTCAAGGCTTCACACATGTGGGTGATTATCTTTCTAGGCAGCCAGTCTTCTCCCTCCTTCTCTGAGCCTCAAGGCAGCCCTTAGGGGGATGCTTCCCTGGCCACACTGCCAGGCGGGGCGACCACTCACCCCTGCTGCCCGCTGCCCGCGGTTAGGTTTTCTGCCCCGCCTGCAGGTCTCTGCCTGTTTGTTTACTGGCTTGGCTGTGGTCAAACCGGGAGGTGAGCTCCAAGCCCCGTCGGTGTCATGGTCATTACTGCATGACCATGTGGAGCCCCTGAAGGGTGTCGAACACATAGTAGGCATTCAAGAAACAACTCCCTTAGCTTGAAGAGAGGCGGACGAGTCTGTGTCCTGGGACAGCTTTACTGCCAAACCTGTTTTACTAACTCTCAGGATTTCGTGAAAGGGCAAACTAGAGTGGACCCAATGAAAGAGGGAGTCTCCCAGCACCAGCCTACGCAGTGACTGCTCGTTGGCGAGAACTCAGTTGGCTCCTTCCATCACCTGCTCTCAGGTTCCTCACTGCTCTTACGTGCACTGGCTGGGCCAGGCCTTTCCACTTCTGTTTAAATGCAGGGAGCCAGGGGCTACAGTGGATCCCTGGTCACTGAAATCTCCACGCCCCCAGCTGGTTTTCAAAGACCCTGTTGCCTTCATCCTATCTATCCAGCATTTCCTGCTCTAGACAGCAACAGCCCTTCCCCCGGAGCAGACCTGGCTCCTCTCTAGGCTGCACACTCCGCTTGTAAATGACAGGCCCGGTGGCTCATCCGACCAAGGGCCCTACTGGTGAGGACAGGGGCACCCTGGGTTGAGGGAGTGTGTCTAGAGAAGCAGGGAAACACGGGTCAGTATGGAGCCTCTAAATAAATGCTTGTCACCTGCTTGTAGCGCTGTTGGAATGTAAAGCTCGGGGCACCGGGAAATCATGTCTAGAGGCAAGAGTTAGGATCATGTTAAGACAAGCCTACAGAGATAAGTTCTGGGGGGCTGGCCTTTTCCCTATTTTCCTTCCCTTCCTCTCTTCCTCCGTCCTCCTCCTCCCTCCTTCCTCCCTCTATCCTCCCTCCATTCATCCTGCCTTCCTCCCTCCCTCTATCCATCCATCTTTCTTTCCTCCCTCCTCCCTCCTCTTCCATCCATCCATCCATGCCTCTCCCTACTTCCTCCCCCTCCCTCCTCCTTCCATCTATCCTTCCTTCCTTTCCTCCCTCCATCCTTCTTCTCTTACTCCTTCTTTCTATCCGTCCCTCCATCCATCCTCCCTCCTTCCATCCATCCATCCTTCCCCCTCCTTCCTCCCTCCCTTTCTCATTTCAGATCATTGAAGATAAACAGTTTTGCTGCACATAAAGTATAGTAAAACAAATTATGCTTTTTATCCCTTTCAAATAATCTGGTAGCCTAAAACTTTAGAAAGGCCTAACCTAAAGGCAGTCAGTATCTACTGGGTACCAACAAAGAGCAGAAACAGTGTGCACATCCTCAATACTGAGCAAAACCTTCCAGATGTTGGAGATTTTTGAGGTCCCTGGGGAAGCAAGAGCCAATCCCAGGCACACCTGGCCAGCCTGAGAGAGAGACCATGACACCAAAAGAGGAGAGGGGAGGGGTGGCGAGGGCCGCATCTGATGCCATGGTGCACAATTGCGCTTGATTTGCACACTCGGTTCATGCGTAGGCCCTGCCTGAGGATAGTACAGTAGATTTTGCTCCATTGCTCCAACTCCTGGCATTTGTTATATTTTACTTTACTATTACTACATAGTATTTTTACAAAAAAGTCTTCATTGGCTCTTCAGCATAATTTGGACAATGGCTTCTGTGTTCATTGATCTCTGAACACTCAACATGGGACATTCAGTGAACAATTGGGTGATGTTAGTGTATAGAATGCAGAAGTAGGGTTTTGAAGTTAATACTCTTAAATGGATACTAACAAATTTTGTAATGATACTGAAAGTCTATTTCTTATTTTTTAAGTCTATAGGATTGTCTCAGCTCTACTTAGTTTAATAATTAAGAAAAATACTGAAACATGAATTTATTGCCATGCTTCTTTTAGGTAGTAGTGTTTTCAAGACAGACAGTGCTCTAGTGACAAGTTGCTAGACTCTGACATCAAAAGCTCTGTATAGATATGCTTGAAAATAATACATTATGAAACACATTATCACCACTTAATAATTCCCATTATGTTTAATAGTGTTGTGGCAAAATTTGGTGAGTATTTTGTAGGCCGTAAATTTAATTAAGGATGATTATTAATTTACTATTTCAAATGTAATTAATATTTATTTTTATGAGTTTTATTAGTTTCATCTACTATTTTATTAAACTAATCGGTACATTTTACTCAAAAAGAATAATCCTTTCTAAAATTTATTTTAGGTTTTGAAACTAACATGAACTTAAGTGGCCGAGATGATCCTGGTAGATCAGAAATTGCATCTGAAACTCAAGATAGAAATGCAAATAACCATGGAATTCAATTACCTAATTCACTATCGAGTGCTATCACTGCTGAAAATGGGAATTCCATCTCAAATGGTAAGTGCTTTTTAAACTCAGAATTAAATAGATGAAAGTATTAAGTTCTGTCAACTTTCTAGGGAGAATGGATTTGAAAGATAAAAATGAAGTAAGCTTAAAAACTGTAACATAGATCATAAATGTCACTGTGGGGTATATTGTAGCATTATATTGGTTAGGTTAAAGAATTACAGTTTTTTTCCTTGTTAGTTGACTTTTCAGAGATTGCTGTGGAGTATATGATATCTGGGAACCAATATAAAATGAGATTATACAGAATGGAAGGAGGAGATGGAGTTGCTCTAATGATATTTTTAATTTGAAAAATACCTTTTTCTTCTCATACCTGAGTAGTATGAGGGAAAATAATATTGAAGGCATGATAACCACCAGACTGGCCATAAGCATTTAATTGGAATGTATCAATGAATGTGTCATCTAGAAATTGGTTATACTACATGTATCAAAAAATTGTCTACTAGTGTCTAAACAACTTATTTCTCTCATACGTAAAAGTAACCCATGGCTTCTAGAAATGGCTATTGGGAAGAGTCAGACCAATGTTTTCTTGAGAACATCCAGAGAAGCTGGCCAAAACTATTGTTTTTTAATCTGATTTTTCTTCTGATTAAGAATCTTTAATTCTTAAACTATTATGACAATGAGATCCAGGGAGGAGGCTGAGGAGGAGGTATGGAATGCCACAGGGACCAAGCAAGTAAACCCACATTCTAGGTTTTTCTCCAAGGGCCATTCAGAGCACTGTCTTAGTCCCCAGAAGGCAGCTCAGGATTCCAACTGGATTCCTGATGGCCTCCTGGATTGTAGGGACAGACTAAGTCCAGGACCTAGAAACCACAGCTCAGTTATGAATCATCTCAACCCCTGAGGTTAATGGTGGGCCTTCAGGATTGACAGGGACCACAGGTGTCTGGGAGGAAATGTGTGTTTGTGTATGTGTGTATGTGTGTGTATGTGTGTGTGGTGTCCCAAAGGACAGTTACAACATCGGAGGCTTCAAAATGATCGAAACCATGTTTCAAATACAATATTCAACATGCAGTCAAAAAACCAGGCACATGACAACACAAAACAAGATAAAAAATTAACAAGCAGAAGCAGCAGTCCCAATGCATCCATGGGAGCCATTGGAGTTCAGAAGCATGTCCTTTAAGACGAGTATGTTTACTATACCCAAGGAGATGAAAGAATGAGAATCAGCAAAAATGGGGAACTATAAAAACATGCCAAATGGAAATTCTGAAATTGAGAAATAGTCATAAAATTAAATACAATAGAAGATGAGTTTAAAGTTAATTAGACACAGTCATTTAAAAAGGGAAAGAAAAAAAAGAAACCTGAGGAAGTGGAAGATAAATGAGAAACTGTGAGAAATGAAACACAGAAGAAGCAAGAGAAGATTGGGGATTCCAGAACACAGTTTAGAGACATGAACGGTGTGGTGAGAGAGGCACTGGAATTCTGGAGAAAGGAGAGATGAGACAGGCAGTGGGGAAGACTGTGCCAATGCCAATACTTGTGTGCAAATGCTAATTGTGTCCTCATTCATAATCATCCAAAATGGACACCCATCAACAGGTGACTGGATCCTGTGGCTCTGTAAATTTACCACCACCTGACCACTGCCTCCAGAACTTAGAGGCTTAATTCAGCAGAATGCTATTATTTCATACATTCTGTGGGTCAGGAATCTGGCCGTGGCTGAGTTAAGTGCCTTTGTTTCAAGGTCCTTTGTGAGGCAACTATCAACTAACAGTTGGCCAAAATTCTAGTCATCTTGAAGCTTGATAGAGAGATGGTCCATCTTCAAGATCATTTACATGGCTACAGGTAGGTTTCATCTGCTTCCTAGCTCACTCATACAGGCTTCTCCATAAGGGTGGCCTCACACCAGGGCAGCTGGCTCCTGCCAGGGCACGCAGTCCATGAGAGAGTGAGAAAGAGCATCTGAATGGAAGCCATGGTCCTTACATAGCCCATCCTGGAGAGAACATCCAGCACCTCTGCCACATTCTGTTCATTGCAAGCAGGTCACACATCCAGATCCCTTGGTGGGAGGGGGTTATATGAGGTGTGAGTGCCTAATCGTGGGCTCACTGGGGGCCATTTTACAGGCTGACTAGCACATGGATAAACTATGCAAAAAAAAGCAGAGGGGGGTGGTACACTACTCTCACATGCAACAAAATGGGTGACTCTCAAGCACATTGCTCTAAATGAGAAAAGAATCAAAGACTACGAGTATGATTCCATTCACATGGTGTTTTGCAAAATGCAAAACTATAGGCAAAAAAAAAAAAAAAAAAAAACAACAACAACAGATGGTTGGTTGCCTGAGGCTGGGTGTGTGGCAGGAGATGGACTGCTGTCTTGCTCCATTCTTGCTGCTGTAACAAAATACCTAGACTGGGTGGCTTATAAATGGCCGAAACATAGCTCCAAGTCCGGCTCTCCTCCAGCTGGCAGATTGCCAGTCTCCCACTGTGTCCTTACTTGGTTGGAAGAAAGGAGCCAGTTCTTTGGGGTCTCTCTCATAAGGACACTAATGCCAATCATGCGGGTGCCACTCTCGTGACCTAATGTCCTTCCTGAGGCACCACTTCCTACAACCATCACCTTAGGGGTTAGGATTCCAACATATGAACAGGAGTAGGAGGGTACAAACATTCAGACTACAGCAGACTGTGGAAGGGTATGAATTGCTATCCACAAACAGGAACGCATGTGTTCCTAGAAATTTATACGTGTGGACATCTGTCTGTCTGTAAATGTGACTTTTGTTAAAATGAAACAAGCCTAATTAGAATAAATAAGAAGAAAACTGCCCCTAGGCATCTCATAGTGAAACACTGGTAACTGAGAGTGAATATTAAAAGCAGCCAGAAGTAAAAAAAAAAAAAAAAAAAAAGACAAACTCTAAGGAGCAGCAATTCAAAAGACGATTCAAAAACAATAAAGTAACATATTTAACGCGCTCAAATAACTGCCAATCTAGGTTTTCATAAATAGTAAAAAACTTCTGTATCAATGCACAGGACTTAGGGTAGTTTTAGAAAAAAAATAAAAACTAGAAGAACTAAATACCGGCAAACCCAGAAGGCTCAGAGATACAAGCAGGAAAAACGAATAGTAAATAAAACCGGTGTAATCAGGAGAGTGTAAAGCAGAGTTTACTATCACACTTGGATAACTCAAACTCGCAGGCTATAATTTCGAAGGCAACCACTGAAGGAATAATAGTGGAGTATATAATTTCCAAACTAATAAACAGTAAAATAGAATAATAAAAGTCAGTCCACCCAAAAGATGGCAAAAAAGGGTAAACAGGAGCTCTCTGACAAACAAGACAAATAGAAAGGTCATAGATGGTAGGCATAAAAACACCTCTGAAAATAACTAAGCTTGAATGCCATGAAACCATAAGAGACTCATTTAGTGTGAATTTGCATTAAAGATAAATTCATTAATAAAATATTTTAAAGCCTAAGATCTCTGAAAAGCGTATAAAATATGAGAATGCTACAAATTTAAATGTGAAGGAACAGAACAGGGAATGGTATGCTATGCACATATTAACAACAACCATTCTCATTTGTCTGGGAGTTCTAAATTACAACTCTAAGGGATCAGTAGATTTCGGAAGAAATCACAAAAATCCAGAACTTTGTAACTAGTGTCAATGAAAACATAACAGAACTTGTGAGACACTGCTAATGTCTTCATCAGTGGAAATGTATGTCTTTAAACATATGTATTACAAAAGAAGAAAGGGCAAAAATTGATTTTTCAAATACAAGTTAGAAACAGAGCAACCATTAAACACCAAGGAAGTCGAAGGAAAGATATAATAAAGGTAAGAGCTAAGTTATTGCAATTTGTAACAAATAACAAAACCAGAAGTCAGTTTTTTGAAAAAAATTTCTTTTTGAAACATGAATAAAACGGACAACTCTCTTGTAAGGAAAGTAGACAAATAAAGAAGGTGGCACAGATGGCTACTCTAGGGTTGAAGAGGAGACCTGCCACTGACCTTCCAGAGCTTGAGTATGTTATGAACACTTTATGCCAAAATAAATTTGTGAATTTAGATGAACACATTTCTAAAAATAAATAAATAACTACAACAATCAAAATGGACCAAAAAAATAGGAAAGCTAAATAACAATGTAAATATTAAATCAATTGAAGTTGTAATTGAATACTTTTCTGTGGGGAAAAAACAAATGACTTTCCTGGTAAATTGTCTCCAAATCTTAAGGATGAAAGAATACCAGTGTTACATAAACTCTTCCAGAGACTAGGAATACAGAAAAAGAGGAAAGACAGAAAACCTTCCCAGCTTGCATAAATAACGACCTAATTTATAACAAACTTGGCATTGCAGGGCACTGGGGGAAGGATATTCATTTGCTATCTATGTGAGGGAAAAAATGAACTTCATCCGTACTTTGTGCTATACACACAAAAGATTTCTAGCAGATTATAGACCTAAGTGTCAAATGGAAAATAATAAAATTTGTAGAAGAAAATATAGGCTTATTTTTTAACCTCAGAAGTAAGAAAAAAAAAGACTTCTTAAACAGGCCACAAAAGAGTGGTAACCACAAAGGAAAAATAAAATTATATATATAGAGAGAGTGGGGGCGAGGAAGTATTTTCTTTTTTTAAAAGATTTTATTTATTTATTCATGAGAGACACAGAAAGAGACAGAGACGTAGGCAGAGGGAGAAGTAGGCTCCCTACGGGGAGCCCAATGCGGGACTTGATCCCGGGATCCTGGGATCACAACATGAGCCAAAGACAGATGCTCAACCATTCAGCCACCCAGGTGCCCCAAGAGGAAGTATTTTCAAAAACTTAACCAACAAAGGGTCATATTCGGTGTTTACTTAGAAACAAAAGACTATCAAATAGGAAATTGGATGGAGGACATGTATAGGCACTTAAGGATTCTTTAGAATCCACCTTCACTGGTAATTAGAGAAATGCCCATGAAAAGCACAGGAGATACTACTGCACACCTTGCAGAACGGCAGCACTGACCAACAAAGAGGGGAGGGGCTCTGGCAAAAAAAATCCTTGCTGCCCAAGGGAGGACAGCGATTTTGCTGGAGAAAAAGCAGCCCATGGTGATTGGGAGAGAGTGTGATGGGGGCTTCTGAGTCCCTGACACAGTCCTGTTTCTTGACTCATGTGCCAATTACAGTTCCACAATTTAAAAAGGTAAAACAGAAGAGAGAGGAGGGAGACAGGATGAGAAGGGAACAGAGAGGGAAACAGAGAGTCCATGTTATGCATCCAGGACAGTGGGTGGTCCCAATCCCATTTCAGGTTTCTTCTAGGTCCCAGGGAACATAGGGAAGCTGAGGATCATTGCTTCTCAGCTGAGCATATTGCTCATCCACAGATGCTTACTGCTGAGATCAGAAGCAGGAGGAGGGGAGAGGGAATAGGATGAAAACCAAGCCGGGCCATTCCTATCACAAGTCACACATTATTTCGGGGCTGGTGGATGGGGGTAGTCTGGGGATAGGTAATTGGTCGAGGCAGGGTTTATTCGAGTTTAGCATGAAAGTCTCCAGGGCAACGTGGAAATTCCCTGTTGGCACTCAGAAAATAAGATTGTTTGAATCACACACACACAGAAAAATTCAAATGGTTTTACGAACCATACCCCACCGTAATAAACAAGGATGATGAATAATGATCAGAAATATGCAGGTCATAGGGAGCCTGGGTAGCTCAGTCAGTCAAGCATCAGACTCTTGATTTTGGCTCAGGTCATGATCTCAGGGTCCTGAGATTGAGCCCTGAGAGAGTCTCCATGCTCAGCGGGGAGTCTGCTTAGGATTCTCTCTCTCTCTGCCTCTACCCCTCCACAACATGTGTGTGCACACACGCACCTTCTCTCTCTCTCAAATAAATAAATCTTAAAGAAAAAAATAAGTACAGGGTTCATGAGACAGAGGCTTTTTGGTGCAATGGGGGTGGGAGAGTGACATCAGTTAGACACAGGAGAATTTTTCTACCAGCAGCAAAGACTTGTAGAAAAAAAAAGTGCCCTACCAAATTGTATTACCACCACAAACGGACAAAAGTTCAGGCAAGAATGATACGGGCTCCCAGAACCCCCAAGTATCAGCTTTCCTTAACATTTTTCTCTTGGCCGAATTTCGCAGCTTTTAAAATTAAGATATTATTATTCATATGGCATTTTTCATTTCATGCATGTTATACAAATTATACATGTTTTGGAAAATAGAGGGAAGAGTAAAGAAAGAATAAAAACTATCAATTTTTTACCTAGAAATACTCTAAACGTTCTAATATTCCACTGTGTCGAACTTTGTTTTCATAAGATTATTATGTGTATAGTTACGTCATATATTTGGCTTTACTTTCATAAAGTTTGAATTATACATACGTGTAGTTTTACTATTCTGCTCTACTCCCTTAGAAGTATCATGTGGTTTATCTCCGTGTCAGCAAGTACAGCTCTGCTTAGCTTACAGCTAGCCGTTAAGTGTGCTCAGTGATGGCACCTCATCGTATAAGACTGCCATGGTTTACAATAACCAAACCCTATCGGTTGGAAAGCAAAATCATCTCCTGATTACCCACCCTTAAAGTAATACTGTAATGTATTATTCTAACTTGATTAAAATAGGTATTTTGTAAAGCTTCTCAGGTTAATGTTTGATATTCAGATTTATGCATATCTGTTTAGCTAGAAATATAGAGATCTTTTAAGATCGTTTCTTTTAATATGGTTACTTTCTGAAATCTCTGATGCTAACTCTTAGGGAGTAGGTAAAGATAACAACAAAATTATGTGCCCTTATATTGAAATTAAGTATTTCTAGAATAATAAAAATGGAATTTGAGTGACAGCAATAGCAAACAAGTATGTGATAGAAGTATATTTCACAAGGGCTACATATATCTAGTAAGAAAATAATTAATTCCTGTTTTACTTGCAATTTTGGAGTATTTAAAGATCAACACCATGAAAAAAAAGGAATTTAAAATATGTTCAAATGATGAAAACTGAATACACAAATAAATATTTAAGAAAGATGACCATAGACTCATTCATTTGTGCTAAAGTTTCAGCCCATGCTTCTCCCTAGCTCACCTTGGATGACGTTTATCCTATCATAAAGAAAAAGAAAAGAAAAACTTCTTGTCACCAAATTATTAAATTTGTCTTTGTCTTGAGTCAAAAGCCAAAAGCTTTGGCTTGAGCAACAGTCCTGGAAAACCTAACAACAAAAAACTCGGAGTTTTACTCTAAAAGTCAAAGTAAAACCAAAAACCAATGGAGCAAACAAACAAAAAAATCCTCCATACCAAAATGGAAATTTTTGTGGAATACATTGCCTGAAATTAACAATATCAAATTAAATATTTAGGACTCTCGGGCTTCTAAACTTCAGCATGTAAAAAATTTTCGAGCCCTAGAACACAGGTATATACATTGCCCCTTAAATCTTCTAGGGACCAGGTTTTACAATAAAGCTAGTTCTGTGTTGTCATTAATTGATGATCACTTTGAAACCTCAGGAGATAACATGCACAGAAGAAAAATTATTGCAATTGGGGTTTCAGTCTTTAAAAGCTACCTGCAACTTCCCCATAATGACGACAGTACTGAGCACAATGCCCTGGATACTTAGCACTGGGTAGGCAGACACTGATTGGAACGATGTTGCAGGTTACATGGGAGCCACTGAGTTCTGGGCAGGGTGCAGAGTCAGAAAATTTCTCCTTGTCCGTATGATACAAACTGAACAAATATTACACATGTGCAGTACATGATATATATGTGATCATTATAATTCTGAAAGCGGTTACTGCTCATGATTCCTAATTCACAACGTAGAGTCAGTGTGCTTTCTAAATAAAGGCACGAGATGGAAATAAATGTTTAAAATAACTTGAAATTCTAATTGAATCAGAAATAGTGTTATTTTCTAGGAAATTATTTCTCTTGAATGCCAGTATCTGCATGCTACCTCTGCTTCCCAGAAATAATTATCTGTTTGTTCATTTGCTGAAATATAGTTATGTGTGGGTAATTATAGCTATCACTTACTTTAATTGCCATCCTTTTACTAATGTGAACACAGACTTAGATCTTTTTTGGTATACTTAATTATTCCCCGGACTTGTGGTTATTTATCATTAGATTAAGGAACAGTTTTTAGCGTTAGGACATTTTAGTTGTATCACACAAAATATTGTGAGCATAAAGATGTTTATTTTGCGGAGAAATAAAGATATAAAAAATCCTAGCTAGGCCATTTTATGTTCAGTATGACTTTCTTCCTTGCTGCTCAATGAATATACATTTTATTGCTGGGCATCAGGAAACAAATGGCAATTAAAGAATACAGCCATTACATTTGGTTTTCCATTTATCATTCTTGAAGATTGTTTCTTTTTTTTACTCGAGTTATGTTTATCCTCGCTGCACAGTAAGGATTATCTGTGGTGTAAAGGGCTTTCCACAGGGAAGGACTGGGGGTGGAGGGTGGGGACCATCTGCAGGACCAGGAGCTCTGCATTCTTTACATCGGCTCCAGCACCATATTGAAACTAGCACCACCAGAGCACCAAACCACAGTGATTCTGGAAACATCTAAAAATGCCTTTTGTCAGCCCTGCTCGAGATAGATCCAGAATGCTGGCAAAGGATCCTTTCTTTGAGCCCATGAAAAACATTCAAATATACATTTTGCAACATCACTTTGTTTATGGGAATTGTATAGATTCTTTGGAACTCATATTGTTGTCTGATTCAAAGGCCAACTGCCAGAGGAAGCAAGCCTTCACATGACAATCTGGAATATTGTGCAAATATCTATTTTCAGCAGCAGAAGGTAGCTTTGCAAAGAAAGCTAGCTCCTCAGGCATTTAGAAGGCCCTGCCCCACTGCATCTGGCTAAAAATATTTTGAAGTCATATCAAATAATGGCTAATTTGGATTTCATTTAATTAACTTTTCCCCACTGTAGTTGAAAAGTCGGGATTCAAAATGGCTGGGTTGAAATGCCCACTCACCTCTTTCCTGGCACTGCTGCATGGTCCCTGTGTGCCTCCATTCAGACCCCAGCTCTCATGCTTACGAACTCCATGCCTTGGAGCAAATTACTTAATCTGTATGGGTCTCAGTTTTCTCATCTTAAAAATGGGGATAATTAAAGGGCCTGCCTTATGAGATTGTTATGAGGGTTTAGTACAATGATGTTAGGACAAATTGGTGTTCAATAAACGTTACCTATACATAGGTATCATAAAAGCTTAGATACTAGAGAGCTAGAAAATCACTGAAAATGTGTCTAATAAAAACAAAAATGCATGATGTAGTTGAAGTATAAGGCAGTGAGTTAATTTGCCCAAGACCATACAGATTATAATGATAGAATCGATGACTAATGACTTACTTACACATAGACCCCAGTGCCCCGTGTGTGTAGTCAAACATGCTTATCATTTTGGTGGCCTACACTGGTATTCAGTGTGATGACAGACATTACAAATTTGGAGCCTCAGAAATGAATGGAAATCGAGATATATGGCTGGAGTTCCAGGGAAGGCTCTGTTTTTTCCCTTAGAGGGTTAGAAGATTCAAAATAATATAAAGGACAGGTTGGCATGAAGAAGCCTAGTGAAAGGCAAGTGCACATCAGTCAACCAAAGCATTTATGAGGCACCAGTTGCATGCAGCCCTTATGCAATGCATGCAGAACCATAGGAAATCTAACCGACTCAGGAGGTGCTCTGTTTGGAAAGGGGATCATATGTAGTGTTAACAATACATTTCAAGAGAAATCACAAAACAGAACAGCCAGTAACAAGTGTCAGATCAATGACATAAATAATGAGTGCTCTGTTGCCTCCAGATGGAAAAGATTCCTGTGGGCTGAGATTTTTTTTTTTGAAATATTTTATTTATTTATTCATGAGAGACACTGAAAGAGAGAGAGAGGAAGAGACACAGGCAGAGGGAGAAGCAGGCTCCCTGCGGGGATCCCGATGCAGGACTCGATCCTAGGACCCTGGGATCATGGCCTGAGCCAAAGGCAGATGCTCAACCACTGAGCCATCCAGGTGTCCCGAGGATTGGGATTTTCAGAATGGATCAGATTCAGAGTAGAAGGGCACACTTTCCAGTGAAGAAATGATGTTGAGCTTCTGGACAAGAGAACAGGGCACTCTAACAGAAGTTAGAAACAGTTTGAAGAGGAGGTTTATTCTGTGGGTTGGATTTGAAGTTCAAGAGTCAAGGGACTCATAGCTGTCCACGGTGATTACATAAATGATGCTAATAGCTGGGGAGTTTCAGAGGAGTTCCAGGATGGAAAGATAGAAAAGGCAGAGTTTTCAAGGAAGCTGGAGAAATGGGATCATTTTTAGCCTCAGAGGAAAACATTTAAGGAGAAATGAGGGGAAATCTGACCACAGAACCATGTAGAGTGCCAAGCTTTTAGAAATCTCCCTTGAGAAGGGCAGACCTGGAGATACAGAATAAATGATCAGAGATAGAGGAGCACAGATGTCCAATTTCACAAAAACTGAGAGAGGCATGACTTAAAGATAAGGGGGTACTGGATAGGCTGGGAGGACACGAAAGGAGGATCAAACCTCATTGCTATTAGCTCAACAAACTTAATTTCAGGGATTGTGACCAGCAGGTACTAACTGGTTCATTACACAAGATTCAGAGACACACCACCTTCTACAGCCCGCCCCATGCTTCTGTTCTTAGAAGACTTTCCATAAACCCGTGGGGTTTTACATGGAAGCTTTACCACCACAGAGGCTATTCCTTTTCAACATCCCCCTTACAAATCTCAAGGGAGTCCTGGATCAGGATCCACACCACACATGATGGGGAGAATGTCCTGAACCCCACTGCCCCTGAGCATCCTGGGGAAAGATTCCTTGCAAAGCTCTGAGCAGGACCCCACTCACAAGGAGAGGATGTACAGAGTCTCCTCCCTCTACCTGGACCCTTGATCAAAACTCAAGGCTGATGACTTCCTGACTCCCCATCTGCCAACCCCCAGTGCAGACCGGCATGTTCTATAGTGTTACTATTACATCAGCGGGTGGGGAATGCCTCCCCCAAGCCTCTGCCTGCCTTCTTTGAACAGAAGAGTGGGGAATCTGGGGGGCAGGATGTGGATGGCTGCAGAAGACCTGAGCCCTTGCTATAATTTGGAAAAACATGGCTCCTGAAAATGATGGCTTCATATCAAGTGGGCTTGTTTAGCATTTTGAGGCCCCCCGTTGGGGCCGTGGAAAGGACATGTTGAGGGCAGAGAACTGTATCCATCGGGAATGTCACTTCAGAATGTGGTCTGAGGAGAAGGCTGTGGCCACAAATAACGTAGAACATGTTTGTGAATGTGCAGACAATCTTCTGGGATACAAGCCTTCAATGGAACTCAACAAATAAATGTTCAGATTAACCTGAACAGGATGGGACATCCCCTCCACACACATCACAAAACTTCAGCTCTGTAGGAACACAGTAGAATTCTCTACCCCAAGACTTGGGGGCTTTTCTGGGGCCTTTGCATAGCACACGGTAGCTGCAGAGGAAACCCCTTGCCAGCAGGAGAGATACATGTTAAGAATTGACAGGTGAGATGACATGATTTCTAGGTCTTTTTTTTTTTTTTTTTAAAGATATTGAGAAGTAAGTGAAACAAGATTAAAATAATGACTATCCCAAATCTTGGTGATGCGCAACTAGAGTTTCACTACATCTTCTCTTTACTTTTATATGTGTGTGAGGTTTCTGTAATAAAATGTTTTAAACACTTGTTATCTTAATAAGTAAAGTGGGTATGTTAATGTACTTCTACGTGCATTTTTTGAACATTTATTGCTTATTTTTATTATTTAGTGCTTACTTACTTTCTTTCCTCTCACTACATATTCTTTGCCATGTTTTAAAATCTGACAGCAGGTTCTTTATTTTGATCTGTAGGGTGCTTTAAGAATAGGAAAGCCTTTTATTTAGTATATTTAAATGTTCTGTATTGTTCTTTTTTAGTTGGCATTTTATTTTTATGATATTTTAGCATATATTTATTTTTAAATGTTCAAATAGAGATACTAATCCATTTTTTCCTTCATGGGTTTTCTTTTTTTTCCCTTTGGTGTCATTTTTAGATTATTTGCCTTTAAAATGTGCTGCTTCTCATATGGCAACAAGATAAAATATTGTATTGTTCAAAAACAAAACAAAATTAAACTCTGCCTTCTAACGTCCTCAGTGCTTCCCAGTTATAACTCTATCTTCTGGCTCCCACTCCCTTTGGCACATTGGCCTGAGTGAGCCTCTCCCACCTGTTTGCTTCAACCATCAAAGGTTTTCTGCACCCCAGGCTAGTCGGTCTCCTTTACTCCCTCCACCTGCACTTTCATGATGGGGAGGAGACACCACACACACCAAGGCTCACAGCACCCCTCCTCCCTCAACCGCCCCTCTGCACCCGGCTCTCCATCCCCATGCCTTCACCTGCCCTACCCTGACACCATCTGTCCCTCACTTGTTGACCCTGCCACAGGCTCTGGGATCCGTGATTCCTTTATTCAACAGGTAAGAAAGGCCTCTTAACTCACCACTCAGGTAAAATGGCATCATATCCCTTCCCCATCTCAGAAACCCATGGTGCTGTCCATTGCCTACAAAATATTATCAAATGTCTGTGGAATGGCATGTCAAGTGCTTCCCCTTGACCTTCCCTACCTTCCAGTACATCTTGCAGGGTCCCCCCCTCCCCCAGCCACACCCTCTCAGGGGCCCTTCCACTGGGTGTGGAGCCATCTGGAAATTTGATGTCTTTACCTAGAGTTCTCCCAAGCACGTGCACCTTGACTTGTTCACCTTTCAGCGCATTCTCCTCCCAGAAGACTCAGATCCTTTGATGTCTCCACCACCACGTGCCTCCAGTCCCTTCATCAGAATCCATCCCTGCTCTCTCTAGGACCCTGCTCAATGTCACCTGTCCCCACTGCCTGACCCGTATCTCACTCCACTGTATGTTCTGGCTAAGGGTCACTCCTTTCTGTTTCATTGCATTTCCCAATGCCTTATTCAGAGGGTGACCATAAATCTTAACTTTATTTAATTGACACTATATAAAGCACATCACGCTACTAATTTGGCTCTGAGTGTGTATCCTCCACGAGCTGACTTTGTTTTTATTCAGGGAGTAAACTTCTAATTTATAATTCAGTTTTGAAAAATGGACCCCAACGTTCTTCCCCTTCCTCAGATTCCTGGTCTTAGTAAGATGTCCCTGAAGTAGATTTTCTAGATGTGGATGTTTGTCTTGCTTGTGGGTCATCACTCTGTTCCCCTCACGGACAACCACACTTTTGGCACTCTTCTTTCACGTGAAGCCCAGACTCTTTGCTGTGCTGGGCTGTGTGGACACACAGTTTATTGCTGACTATCTGCTTATCTGGTTACCTGGAATTCCAGCTTGTAACTGATCTCAGATTTCCATCGTCCCATAGGTTTACCTGAAGAAGATGGATTCTCCAGGTTGTCTGTGAGCAGCTCTACACCCTCATCATTTCAGAGACAGAGAGAGAGCCACACCACCACCTGGTTTACACACCAGACCACTCTACCCGTGTTTGATTGGCCCCTTCCCCACATCTGTTACACCAGTCCTGAATACAGTATTCCCCCAGCTAACCTCAGACATTACTGTTGCTTCTGGCCAGGACCCATCTTCCCCCATGACCCCCATTTGCAGGCCTGTCGTTTTCCAAGTGCCGGCCCCAGTCTGCCCAGTCTGGACAAAGCTAACCTTTCCATGCCAAGGCATTTATATATATAACAGGAAGATTGACTGGGGGCCTTGTTATGTGTCGGTGGGGTCTTGTGGACTTCCCTGAGAAACTCGCTGACTCCTGTAATTGCAGAAGTGTGCCATCATTTGCTAATGATCTTTAATTTAGGAAGTCTGTATATGTTTAATCAATTACACCATCCTGGTTAATGATGATTTTAGGTAAGAGTAGCAATCACTTCATAATTTTAAGTCTCTGGATTGAGCTCATTCCATCAAGTGGCTTTTCTTTTTTTTTTTTTTTTTTTTTTCATGTATTTATTTTTCTTAGCGAGTCACCTGTGATGATATTCCATCCCTCTCTCCCAGGGATGATCTTGCCTCCCAGCGGGCATCTTTGGCTATCACACTGGTGAGGTGCTACTCCCATCTGGGGTAGAGACCAGGAATGCTGCCAAACCTCGTACAGTGCACCGGGCAGCCCCACGGCAGAGATACATAGCCCAAAGTGTCAACTGTGCTGAGGTTGAGAAACCCTGCTTCTATCCTAAGGAATCGTTATTTAACCCTCTGGTGCTCTAGAGGTCCTTTTGTATTATTTTGGTGGAGGACATACATTTTCTCACAGCTGCTCTTTATCCTACATGGTTGGTTAGGAATTGATCGCAGTGAAAGGACAGCTACCCTGACCTCTTCTGCCTAAAACTCTACCCAGTCTCTTCCTTGCCTTTGCATATGAAGGACCACGAGTCAACAGAGTTCATGTGACGCGTAGATTTGATAATGTCTTGTCTGTCTTGAATCCCCGCTTTGCCTCCCTGCAACTCCACAGATGAAACACCAACTTCCCTCTGTAGCCAGTCAAGGAAACCACTCACTCTGTGTTCTACACGTGCTCTTCCTTCTGCCATCGCTACTTCACCAGGCAGCCCTCAGTCTCCAGGAGAGTTTCCCTCCTCCTTTCCAGCACTTCTTTACTCAACTTGTGCCTCTATGGAACATTTCTTGATTCCCACCGCACTGCTTTTTTCCAGCATATTTCCTCTTCTCTTAAATGGATCTGCAGCAGTACTTGTGTCCCCATGTTCCCTTGGGAAATTTATTATTCAGGGAATATTTACTGACCATTTCAGTCCATGAACTTGAACAATTTGAGTTTATTGCAGTAAGTACACGGCTTGTCTTATTTGGGGGAAGGATACACAACTTAACGACTTCTTGGCATTGACCTCCATAGGTTTACCTGAAGAAGATGGATTCTCCAGGTTGTCTGTGAGCAGCTCCACGCCCTCATCATTTCAGAGACAGAGAGAGAGCCACACCACTCAGGTAATGACCCCGACATAGTCACGGTTGTCGTAATAGCTGGAATTAAGTGACGAGCAGACTCCCATGAAAGTGTGACCAAGAATGTATGTCCTTCCCACACTAGAGAACACAGTTGTCCTCACTTAGGCCCTAAGTGTCTTCAGCTCAATGTCCTTCTTTCTCCTCTTCTATCTCAGAGGCTCCAGCTTCTGTCTCTAGCTCCAGCTAGAAAGAGAAGAAGAATGTCCAAAACAAACAAAAATTAACAAATACTTTTAAGTTGAATATTGTAGACATAATTTATGTTGTGGTATTTAAAAATCACTGTCAGGTGAAGATGACATTACATCCCTGCAGTGATGCTAACACGTTCTATGCATTTGACCTCAGCCAAAGTAGGAGGACTTCAGGGGCCAGAGGTGTGGAAATAAAATGCTTGAGGCACCTGTGGGTTTATGCCATTATCTCTCAGTTTCTACCCCTAAATTCCACATAACACATATTCATTTATAATGTGGTAGTATATGGGGCACCTGGTAGAAGATATAACACTTGATCTTGGGGGCTGAGTTCAAACCCCACTGTTGGGTGAAGAGCTTACTTTAAAACAATAAGTAAATAAAGGAAAAGAAAATAGAGCATATGGTCAGAACACTATAAAATCAACATGAGATTATAGTCCACAAAGCTCTTTGATGCGTTTCAGGGATTTTGTGTGTATGCTTGATGTGTTCAGCCTTAAAAAGTTCACCAAAATAAAGATTATCACTTCAAGAAAAAAAATCACGAGGGTTTTTAGAAAGAAAAAGGATTTATATATGATCTAGTGTTCTTTTTATGCTGAATTTTAAAATATGGTTTTAGTCATTATCTTCAGAAAGATGAGTTTGCATTCAAGATGACACAACCAACAATGTATAAAGAGCCTGTTACCAATATTGTCAACATTATTGCTTTAATAACAGGATTATTTCACATGAAGCTACAGTACAACTTTTATGATGTCAAATATCTACATAAAAATCTTTAAAAGGGGGCCCTGGGTGGTTCAGTTGGTTAAGCATCTGCCTTCTGCTCAGATCATGATCTCAGGGTCCTGGGGTTGAGCCCTGTGTTGGGCTCCCAGCTCAGTGGGGAGCCTGCTTCTCCCTCTGCATCTGCCATTTCCCCTGCTTGTGCTCTCTCACTATCTGTCAAATAAACAAATAAATTCTTTAAGGAAAAATCTGTAAAAATAAGTCAGTCATGTATCCCGATGTTTCCATAAAATCAACAAGCCAGCCCATGATGCACTTTCATCTGAATATTTGGCGTTATATAGACAGGTCCATTGTCATCAGCTGAGATTTTTCTAAATAACACTGATGAGGGAGTGAGAAAAATCAATAACTGTAATCTTAAAAATAAATCTTACAGTAGGCAGTCTGCTGAAATCACTTACACCTTTATATAGGTACTGAAATAGAAAGAAAATATGGAATGGTTACAGTAACAGATCGTCCTAATCTCCCCCTCCGTTCCTTGGAGATGCATTCACTTTGCTTTGTAAGCCTTACAGATGCTTTATCTAAGGTAATTCCCGGGGGGGATCCTACTTACAATGAACTTGTAAGACTGATTCCGGTACCTTAGAGCCCAGAGGCAGGCCAGGTGACACCCTTTCCAGGGCACCCACTGCAATATAGTTCATAGAAAAAGGGCAGCCCGGGTGGCTCAGTGGTTTAGCGCTGCCTTCAGCCCAGGGCCTGATCCTGGAGACCTGGGATCGAGTCCCACTTCAGGCTCCCTGCATGGAGCCTGCTTCTCCCTCTGCCTGTGTCTCTGCCCCTCTCTCTGTGTCTCTCATGAATAAATAAATAAAATCTTAAAAAAAAAGAGAGAGAGAAAGGGTTGATTTTGAAAGAAGGCACATAAGGTAGGCAGCTTTGTAGCTCTTCCCCTGATTTTTCTTAGATTTGGCTAAGAAGCACAGAGAGATGGGAAATAACACCAGGAATACGTTTGTATCCCTAGTTTTCAATGCAGGTGTTCTGTTCAGGTGCACAGTGTCTCTTTTCCAGGAAGCAGGAAACTGGGCTCATTTTATTCCTTGCAAAAGTGCAGGCATCCTGTCATGGTAGGACACATTTCTCACTGTTGACAAGCTTTAAGACTTACGTGAAATTACACATGAAATGGCCACATGCCTTTCAGCATAAATGTGTCTTGTGTGACATTTATACATGAAATGTGGACACCTACAGACATACTGCCTTTTAGATTTTCTACTGATGCAATTAGATAAGAATTCTATAAAATCAGTCCTGGGCTGATTAGATATATAGCAGTAAAATTAAATGTTGACTACAGATTGAATTTCTCGTTACAGAGATCTATAGTCTAATTAGCATCATCCGTGATTTTAGTGAAATCTCTAAGATAAAATGTATGTGCATTATTGTATATAGAGAAAACAGGAAATAGATTCAGTAATTTCCCAAAGATCATAGGGAAAATTCAGGATGCCTGGTTTGAATGGATGCCAAGATCATAAGTCCTGTTTCTGAGAATGAACTTACCAAAAACCCTTTAAAAAGAATGGGGGAGGGCGCCTGGGTGGCTGAGCCAGTGAAGTGTCTGCCTTTGGCTCAGGTCATGATCTCAGGGTCCTGGGATTGAGCCCCACATCGGGCTCCCTGCTCACTGGGGAATCTCTTTCTCCCTCTCTCTCTGCCCTTCTGCCCTCCCATGCCCACTCATGCTTGCTCGCTCACTCTCTCTCTGCCTCAAATTAATTAATTCTGAAAAAAAAGAATGGAGGAATCATCCAAATTTTCATAAAATATGAAGAATTGTTAGTCAAGACAAAATTCACAGTGGCCATGGTGGACATTTGTAATTTGGCTTTATAGTTGCCAGTCACATGTTAAGGTTTCTCATGATGAAACTGTAAGGGGAGAGACCCCCCCACCCTTTCCCTCCGTCCTTTGAGAGCTAGACAAACACACAGTCAGTCTATCAACCGTGGATAATGGAGTGAGAGACATATAATGGAAGGATGAGAAAAGCAGATGTCACCAAGGGGGTGACAGGTGACTTGATGGCTCCTTTCCATGGCAACTGTTAGGCAGCATGTGACCACTGCCAGCCACTGAACCCACCTTGATTTCTGTCCCCTTGCCACATGCCTTTGTCTCACCTTCCAGTAAGGGCTCCACCTGCTCAGATGTGTAGAGTTTTTGTTGCTTGGATAAATAAGAACTTGGATACTGATAGAGATGTAGAACATTTTCTTATGAAGGTGGCGCCACAATGAGTAGTCGTGGTTTCTTTCCTCCAGGTGCAAGCATAGAGACAATGCAGGTTACGTCCTCTTCCATCTCACATTATTTACAAATTTGCAGCACATAGTGACTTTTCATAAAAGTAGTAAAAATAAATTTCACTTGAAACATTTGTAAATTGTGAAAGCTGGGACATTCGCGCATCTTGACTGTGGCTGGGTTCGTGTGTGCTCCTCCTAGGGAAGGCTCGGTAGGTCCTTGCTGTGCGGCAGGCCTTGCACGGCCCTCAGCACAGGTACAACTGGCAGTGAGTGTGATACCATGAAGTCTCACACGCTGGCCCCGATGGGGTGGGCGGCTCTGTGGCACTTCCCACTGCTGAGCTCTGGAATCTCAGAGGTCATAGAAGCCACTTTAGGTTGGTTTTGAAATTAGATAGCACTTATAAAAATCATATGCCATTTATCTACTTAAAAAAGTAGCTTTTTAAAAAGAAAAGTGAGTGCTATTCAGCATGATGAGATCCCTCCAAAGTAACCCCATGGTAGGAGACTCAGCGAGGAGTGAAATTCTGAGAACACCTTCCAACTCAGAGTGACTTAGCGTTTTTTTGCTGTGCTTGCCATCCTCTGCTGACTCAGAAGGCCGGGTAACCTGACACAGGATCCCCATGGATTATAAATAGAGCAAAATCTTGAACCGTGTGGCAGGTGGGGGCCCAAAGGCAGGAAGAATACAAGGACAGAGTGAATAAAATAAAATGTTTAGTTCTTGCCCTTGGCCTGAAATTGCTAATTACATATCTGCTCAGGGCTCTCTGCTTGATATTAAAGAATGAGCTGTTTCCTTTTTTCGCTTGAGCATACCTTGTTTGTATTTACATCTTCCTTTTTATTTTTCCAACTTCCACTTCACGCTCTCTTATTCCTCTCAGATGTCTGTTCTCCACAGCGATATCGTGTGGCTTATGAGCTTTGATTTTCACTGTGGCCATTTATCATTATTACTTACCTTTTTGTTATATAACTTTTTAAAAGAAGTTAAGAAGTTATTATTAATATCTGTCATTTTCAAATATTCATTGTCAGAAATCATCGATGGTCACTGATAAAATAGTGCCAATCCAGCACCCGAGAGCTTAATAAATATCCAACCTACTCCCGACACAGCCACCAAAGATTAGGTGCCCTAATCAATGTATGATTGATCCACAATCAAGAGACAAACTGTTATGTGGTTTTTTTACTGAACCATCAAAGAAACCTTTCTGTAATGTCACATATCAACAAAAAGAAGTATTGCTGGGCTCTAAATAAAGCCAGTGCCTTCCTAGAGTATTCATTGTTTTGTCACTGTGGACTGCCTGAAATATATCCTGGCAGGAAAAAGAAACAGTGTGCTAGATAAAATAACAAAATGTAGACACATTTAGTTCAACCATTAAGGGATCATTCTAAAGCACATGGGAGGAAATAGAAATTAGATAACCACTTCAAAAGGACATATATGTGTGACTCATTGATAAGGTACAAACAGAAGCAGATCTAGCATAGAAAGATCTTTCACGCAGCTGAGGTTTCAGGGAATCAGTATGCACCCCTTGTGATTTCCATATTATGTGCAAGAATGAAGGCAGTAAATTAATTTGATGGTATGAGTTGAATGGCAGTGTTTTCAACAGAAAAGAGACCAATCCCGTAGAGATATATTTCCAGAAACTTGGAAAATAAGAAAACAAAATAAAATCTTATATTTTGTAATTTTCCTTCATAAAATTGTACCATATGTATATCCAAAATATATTGAAATGCATAGTGTTTTTCTGGTGAGCACATTGACTATTATCAATGAAGAGATAATGCAATTTTAAGAACTATTAGAAGAATAAGAAGTAAAAAGGTTTTGTGCTGTCTCTACATGCTTACCTTCTGCAGTGAGCCAATACCATTGCACAGGGGAGTGAGTGACATCGCAGCAGAGATAATGTGGTTGACTACAAATACTAGCTAACTTCAGAATTTCAATATTCATTTAATTAACTAAATTTAATTTTTAAAATTAAAGAAAGGAAAAAACCAGAAGAACTGGCTATGAATACAGTAATTCATACAGTATTTAACATGGGGGTAGAGAAAGTAGCAATTAGTTTTCAGATAGAATAAAGAAAATATATATAACATGACAAGTCTGCCCCACAATATAACAAGTGTTTACAAACAGGGCTTGCTGTATTATCTTGTTTTGTTTTGTTTTTTTCAGGGTCAGTATTCTGACCATCAATTTGGATTCTAACATAGTAGATGCTATCTAAAATATGCAGGTTAGACAGATTCGGGAGGACCCAGCACTTACCAGGGATTTGGATAAAATGTGGCATATATGTGATTTTGAAACATATTTTGTTGTGCTATATAAATGTAAGGGAAAGAAGCACAGTGAGCAGTAAAACACTCGACTCAATCTTAACACTTTTGCATATTTGCTCTGGCACCATATATATATTTTAGAGAAATCTATACTCCAGGTCCTGATCCCATCCCTGCCTGCCACGCTGGGGTGTATCCTATTCTGAAATGACTGCAGAACCCTTGTGCATATTTACACTTTCACTGGTACGGATGTAGACATAAACTAAATCACATCCACAGGTCATAATGGATGCTTGGCATGCTTTTAAAATCATGTATCAAAATAAATAAAATTAAATAAAATAAAATTAAAAAATAATAAAATAAAATAAGTATCACTCTGAGCAGATTATTCTGAAGATTGTTTTGCTGTTATACTTGTTGAGGTGATGTTCCCCCATTTTGATACATGTTGCCCTCATTTGCTGTTTTATTCTGCGTATTAGCTCAAGGTTAAAGGTAAAGGCCTGCAGGTGGAGCTGTCCAGGGGAGGCAGCAGGAAGGGAGATTACAGTGGACACACTCAGAGGCATGGAGCACAATGCTGCATTCAAGTTCCCTCAAAAAACGCAGCAGGGAACAAGTCCATGGGAAGAGAAAAGCTGAGGGAACACCAGCCCATCTGGAAGGGTTGGTCTCACCCTGCTGCCATCTTGGGCCCCAGTGGATACCAGACTCTGGCAGCCACATTGTCTTCCTCCAGATTTTCACAAGGTGGTTGGAGGTGCCTCTCGGGTCCTGAGAACCCTAATCCAGCAGGCTCCTTGAAAGATGCAGAGAAATGATGCTGAACACCCAGTGACAATATGGTAGCATGGACTTTTATGCCCAAACATTTATCAGAGGGCTATAAGCAGGAACAGCATTAGCACAGATTCTTACTGGTGCCTCTAGAAGCTCTCTTTCAACACCTTAAAAAAAAATATATATATATATATATATATGTATATATATATGTATATATATATATAATAAATATTTTATATTTTATATATATTATGTTTTAGGTGTAAACATGCCTCTTCCACTTTGAACTTTTCTCAGAAACAAGTTTTACATAAATATATTCATGACATTTCTTAAGAACAAAGGTTTACAATTGGACAAAGTGGAGTGGAAAACGTTATCAAAAACAAGTTTGCAAATTATTACTGCTACAAATAATGCTACAGTGAAAATGATAGAATATGCCCCTAACTCATAATTAGAGAAAAAAATATATCCAAAGGTTTCCCCTAGAAATGGAAGTGCTGCATTTCTGGGTATGCACATTTTCAACATAGGAGTTATTGCTAATTATTCCCCAACATAGTGGAACCAATTTATACACCTCTAAAAGGGAATGCTTTGCATTTCTGTTCTGGTAATCACTTGGTTTCATGAGTAATTTTTTTAAACCATTGTGATTAAGTGCAAAAAAGATCTTCTTATGGTTTCATTTTGCATTTCCCTGGTTGCTATGATGTGTTTTTTCATATGTTCTCAGACCTAGTAGTCCAAAGGCATCATTTTCCTATTTCTGAACAAGTTTGCATGAGTTTCTTGATGATTTTCAGGAATTCTTTACATATTCTGGGTCATATTCCTTGCTAGTTGCATGCATGACAAACATGTGGCTTATAGTATTTTCTTAATCTAACCAGAAGCTTGTCAACTTTGGGGCACCTGGGTGGCTCAGTAGGTTAAGAATCTGCCTTCAGCTCAGGTCATGATCCCAGGACCCATATCGGGTTCCCTCTTAACAGGGAAGCTGCTTCTCCCTCTCCCTCTGCCCCATCTCCTGCTCTTCTCTCTCATGTTCTCTCCCTCAAATAAAATCTAAAAAAAAAAAAAAAAGTGTATCAAATTTATTGATCTTTTAAAAATAGCTTTTGATTGTATTGATATACTCTATTATTTTTTTCATTGATTTCTGTGCTCTTTATTATTTCCTTCCTTCTGCTTGCTTTGAGTTTAATTTGTTCTTTTTTTTTAGAAGTTTATTTTTTATTTATTTTTTTTATTCATATTTTTTTTATTAATTTTTATTGGTGTTCAATTTACCAACATACAGAATAACACCCAGTGCTCATCCCGTCAAGTGCCCCCCTGAGTTTAATTTGTTCTATTTCTAGTTACTTAAATAGCAAGCATAGATAATTGATTTGATGCCTTTTTTCCTAATAGTATTTAATGCAATAAATTTCCAACTCTAGTTATGTTAGCTGCATTCTGAATATTCTGATACATTTTGCTTTTATTTTCATTCAATTAAAAATGTTTTCTATTTTCCCATAGGATTTCCTCTTTGACTAATGTTTACCTTCCAAATATTTAGGGACATTTCAGATATAGTTCTCTTTTTTATCTCTAGTTTAATTGCCTTATGATCTGGGAACATGCTTTGTATAATTTTATTTCTCTTCAATTTATCAGGAATTCTTTATGGCCCAGGATATGGTCTATCTTGTGAAATTTCCATGCGCATTTGAAAAGGAGTATTCTGCTATTGTCAGGTAGTGATCTGGAAATGTCTATTGGGTCAGTTGGCTGTCAGTGTTGTTGAGTGCTTCTGTATCTTGGCTGGTTTTCTGTCTACTTATTTTATTGAATACTGGGAGAAGAGCATCCAAGTCTCCAACTATAATTGAGATTTTTGCCTACTCTTTCTTTCAGTTTAATTAGTTTTTGCCTCATATATTTGGAAGTTCTGTTATTAGATGCATAGACCTTTAAGATTATTGCATCTTCTTGATGAATAGATTTACTTATCCTTATGCATCTTTTCTTTTTTATTTCTAATCATACTCCTTCTTCTATGGTCTGCTTTGTCTGAAATTAATATACCCACTTCATCATTCTTTAGATCATGGTCAGCAAGGTTTTTTTTTTTTTCCACCCACTTAATTATTTTTAATCAGCTGTATTAAGATATAATTCACATACCATACAATTATACCTTTAAACTATACAATTCAGAGTTTTTTAGTAATTCCTTAGGGCTGTGCAACTATTACCACAATCTAATTTTAGAGCATTTTCATCCCCTCCCCATCCCAAAGAAAATCCATCTCTTTACTTTGAACCTACTTATGTCTCTGTAGTTAACTTGAGATTTTTATAGACAATACATAGATGAGTCATGTTTATTTTTATCCAATCTGATAACCTTTGTATTTTAACTAGTGTGTTCAGACCATTTACATTTAATGTAATTATTAATGTGATTGACTATAGGTCTCTCCATTTTATTTTATTCTGTTTCTCACCACCATTTTTTGTTCATCTATTTCCCAATGATGCTTTATTTGGATCATTTGAACATTTCTTAATATTCTATTTTAATTTATCTGTTGGTATTTCAACTCTATGTCTTTGTATTTTTTTTCATAGCTGATTTAGCAATTGGAATATATACACACCCAACTTTCAGTCTGTTTGCATCAACCGTAATGTTCCTTTTAGCCTTTACTTTCTAGTCACCACATACATCTACGTACATCTACAGTGACAAATATATTACATCTACATTCTTTACAGTTGTCCCATATTTTACATCTATTTTATAGTTGTTACATACTTTACATCTACATACATTGAATGTATTCTCCTAGGCAATGTTATAACTTTTGCCTTCAAATGTCATGCATGCTTTAAACAATTTCTGTGGAGAAAACTCTTTATATTGTCCCAGTACTTATCACTTCTGCAACTTTCCTTCACTCCTAAGTTCTGAGTTTTCTTCTACTACCATTCCCTTTAGCAGGCCATTCAGAGCAGATGGAAGAATGGTCCTAATTTGCCTAAATCTGGGTGTGTCTTTCTTCTCTTATTCTCCAAGTTTTGAATTCCTCCCACAATTCACTTGTTTTGGTTTATTTTTCTGGTCCTCATATAGATGTGTATTTTGTTCAAGATTTAGTTATAATTACTGAGATAAATAGGCTTCAGTGGACTTACTTCATGGTGGCCCAGCTAGTGTATTTATCACACATAAAGTGAAGAAGGTTAATATAGTGAAATTGATTAACCCTCATCTTTATAAGTTATGCTTTTGTTGTACTGTTCAAAAAATCTTTCTTATCAAAAAGTCCAAAAACAAATCTCTTAACTTGCTGCCATGAAGATCTCTCTCTCTCTTCTCTCATCTATATGTTTAGGGTTTGGGGGTTTTTGGTTGGTTGTTGTTTTTTTGTTTTGTTTTACATTTAGGAGTTTAAGCTACCTGGACTTTATTTTTGAGAATAGTGTACATTGACAATGTAGTTTGACATTTTCTTGTACCAATAACAATTGTCCTGTGCCTCTTGCAACATAGGACCAAGCTTCTGACTTCCTCTCAATGCTGAGCATTGCCTGAAATGGACTATTTTCTGCATTTATCTCTGACCTTTTAGACCCTTGAATATGACTTTCCTCTTGATGGCCTTCCTTGAGCATTGCTTCTAAGCAAAGTAGTTAGTTGCCTCCATAAATTTGTTCCTCTAATTCTATAATGTACATCTCCTTTATATAATCTATTTTCTGTATTTTAATTATATGTGTGTGTGTAGACCCTATATACTTTTGAGCATATAGATAATGCATTGGATGCGTCTTAATCATTTTGTACTCCAAACACCAAGCACTCAAAAAATTGCCGACTCAGTGTAATTGTCATCTGGTAGCAGCTTCAGATGCATTAAGAGAAGCAAACTGGTAGGATATTTCCTAATTTTCTTCAAATATTTAAATTCAATCTCATGTTAAAAATGTACCAATAAACTCAGTAATGGAATCACAGGCAGTTACATTACCGGTTAGAGGATATAAAAGTCACATTTTATATGGTGATTAGGTTCTAAAGTTGGCATGTTATGTGAAACTCACCTACAACAAAAAAGACTCTAGAATATCCCTTATTTTGCCTGTAAAAAAACAATATGTTTTCTATATGTAAACAGTATGTTTTCAATGTATACCACTTTGTACAATTATATGCATATATTTTTGCACAATGTGTAAAACAACTTAAAGCATTAAGAACATAATATTTTTAATCTAAGGAAGTGAATTGCACAGAATTGAATTTTCAGAGGTTTGTTCATTCATTCATTCATTCATTCAACAAATATTTCCCGAGGACCAAGTTGTGCAAGACACAGATCTAGGCACCTCTGGTCTACAAAACAAATATCCTTCCCTTCATGGGAGTTAAAATCTTGCACTGGGAAGCAACCAATAAGTAATATATACATACGTGTATAATATACTAAAAGGAAATAAAACATATTAAGAAAAGTAATCAGGCTAAGCAAACCTGAGAGTGACAAGAGTGGGTATGGAGGGAGGTTGGGTTGAGTAGTGAGTTTAAGAAAGTAGATCAACAAAAGCTTCATTGAGCAAAGGCAGAGGAAGAAGTCAGAGAACCAGTGATGCTGATGTCAGGAGAGCGCATTCCAGTTGGGGGAACAGCAAAATTCCTCAGACAGGAGCACACCTGAGTTGCAGGGTGGCCAAGGGGGCCATTGTGGCCAGTGGGACATTAACTCCATGTGTTAGTAGATGTTTAAATGAGAGAAGTTGGAATTAGCATTAGCTGTGTTAATTCTAGAAATGGGAGACTTTTACATTATCAACTATAGCAAGAGGCTAACTGTGAAATACCAATTATGCCTGTATGACTTTGTTTTTCTTCAAAACCCTTGGCCAGGTTTGGAAACTCTGGTCTGCTCAGAATATAAGTGAAGGACAATTGTTTGCCTTTTCTGTAAATGGAAAATATAGACAAATATGGCTTTATTCTTGCTCAAGATACAAAGAACGGGAAAAGAGGTGCCAGGGAGCCAGGCTGCATATTCCCTGACTTGTTAGGTGTGATGCTCTGGGCATGGATGTGGCCTGACATTTTTGAATACAAAATTCTAGCTGAAGAAAAACGTAATTTTCTGTTGCACTGAAATTGTAATCATTTAGTTATGGTGAGAAGGTTTATTTTATGAAAAATAAAAGAAGAATTTATTTTACAACCTTAGTACACTTGGAAGACAGGATTATTCTCTAATTTCTCTGATTACATTATTATTTGAAACTGTCACTTTGTATTTCTGACTCTGTCAGAAATAGGTTCCAGAACAGCTGAACTGTGATATTGGGAAGAAATGTCATGAAGTCAATGATATAAAAAGCCTAGATTTTGAAGCCCAAGTGGATTTAAATTAATTTTATACGCTTCCAGGTGATTTTTATTATCTATTTCTGGAGAGAAGTCTTGATTAAAAAAGATTTGCTCCCCTCTCTTGCCTCCTTTGGCAAAATCTTCTCTCTTCTCCTTCTAATCCTTCCTGGTATCTGTTTTCCCTTTCTCTATTTGTTCTAGCATCTGTAGCTGCATGATTTTCCATGACTATGTCTTAAAGACACTGTAATGGGCCTCAGTGTCACAGTGACTGCCACCGTGCCCATCAAGTCCATTTCCAGCTTCCCTCACCATGCAGAGTAATCCTGTAATTGACATCCACTCAGTGGAATCGGAGCCATAGTGAGAGGAACCACTTCCAAGTTTGATCTATGCAAACCTTCCTTTGCCTGGTGTGCCATGTCCCTTCCCACTTAAAAGTTGGATATAAGGGGCACCTGGATGGCTCAGTCAGCCATCTGCCTTTGGCTCAGGTCACAATCCCAGGGTCCTGGGATAGAGCCCTGCATAAGGCTCCTTGCTCAGCGGGGTGTCTGCTTCTCCCTCTCCCTCTGCCTGCTGCCCCCCCTGCTTGTGTGTTTGTGCTCTCTCTCTTTCTCTCTGTCAAATAAATAAAATCTTTTAAAGAATAAAATAAAATAAACAAGTAAATAAATAAAAGCTGGATAAAGATGCCAGAAGGTGCAGAGAACACTCATGACAACACAGAAGGCCATCCACTGATCAGAAACACCCATTTGGGTGTCAATAAGAACAATGTACTTCTTTTGTCCTGAGCCAGTGGTGTTTGTGTCTTGTCTCTTATCTAAGATCTAACTAATACCACTTCATCACTTATTTAATGTTGTATGTGTAATGCTAAGCATTATTATTTATGGTACTTAGTTATCTAAGTTTAGCTTCCATTTTGTAGTAAAAAATTTTTAAGATATCAAAAATTGTATCTTCTAATGACAGGATCATTAGAATGTTGCTTTTTAGACATTTGAATACCAAATAATGATCAGTGGTACTCCCACCAAACCATTTATAAAAATCCAAAGCTTAGAACTCTTAACAAATGGTCTCTCAGAAATTCCTCAAAACCAACAGACTTAATTTTTCTCAGGGACAAAGTTGATCCCCTCTAACAAACTGAAAATCCTGAGAAAATTTCATACTTTTAGGACCTTTTTGATGCATTTAATGATTGTGAAGGAGTGCCTTGTTTCCTTCCAGTTTTCCAAGTGGATGTCCCTAACTGGTAACTAAATTTTGGAGGGAAAAAATCAAGGTTGATGACAGTGAATATGTTGTCCCAAGCACAGTAAATTCCATGGCCAATGGAGTTGTTAAACTATGTCCTCTCCTAATTACAGCTGATTGTTTAAAAAATATACTCGGATTACATTATTTTATTAACATCTACTTTCCTAAAGTATTTTTTCTCACTCTAATTATATTTAATGCCACAATACACACATTATGGTTGTTTCCAGGAAAAAGTATTATGAGATATTAATAAATTAACAGATAAACTGTGCCTTACAAAGCAATGCAAATCCTGGCTAATTGAACAAGTGGGGGAAATCCTTGTTCATCCTTCTACATGGCTCCTCCATCCTCCAAAGGCTGCTTACTACCATGGTTTGACTCTTGCTTCCCTCACTTCACACCCATGACTTACCTTCTTCCTGAGTATGCATAATACTATTTATTGCTCCTTCAAAGCCAACTCTCATGCCCAGTACCACATCACGTGGTGCTTTTCTCTCTTATGGTTGTGCTTTTTTGTTTTTGTTTTTGTTTTGTCATTGTGAGTGTGAAAGTGAAAAAAATATGAATACAATCCCACTCAACCCAAATGTCCTTCCTTCCTTTTTGTATCCTCTGCATCCTTTTACTCCAAAACCACAGCCCAATATGAATTTCTTGGCCAATGTATCACCTTGAAATTAGTTTTGTCTCTGTCTCTGCTGTATTCCAACAACAATAATTATGCATACTATGCTTTAGTCAGTTAATGCTGTGTTCCCTCATGACATGTTTATGGTTGTGTGATGTTTAAGCATCTTTCTTCACCTAAGTCTTGATGCTTTTATGTCTTGTTGCTCAATTTGCACGGAAGCCCTTTGAGGGAGTAGGTCACACGGTGAGGTTCTGAGTCCTGTAGAAGGCATCACACTACCTTCTGCTTCACTGAAAGAACACGTATTCACGATCTGCACCCAAGGAAGACTTCCGGAAGGTCAAGTGATTTATTAGCACTCTGAAGGTCAGCTGAACTCAGCAAACTTGAATTTGTGTTCTGACTGTACCGCTTACTAGCCAAATGAGTTTGGGCTTTAAAGATGAATTTCAGCACCTTTGAAATGAGTCTAAGACAGAGCCTGCTTATTTCACATATTATGAGAAACTACTAGGATAGTAACATGCCAAAAGCTTTAAGAATATAAGATGCCTGGGTGGCTCAGTGGTTGAGTGTCTGCCTTGAGATTAGGTCATGATCCTGGGGTTCTAGGATGGAGACCAGCATTGGGCTCCCCACAGGGAGTCTGCTTCTCCCTTGCCTATGCCTCTGTCTCTCATGAATAAATAAATATTTTTTTAAAAAAGAGAATATAAGACAATATCATGAAGATGATGTTAAAATAGGCCCTCAGAAACCTCAGACGATTCTATATTTGGGCATACAAACTGGGGCTGCTATGGAGAGAAATAAAATTCTAGGTGTGGTTACATCTGATTGGACTGACAAAGTCTGTGTGAGAACGGATGGTAACAAAGCAGGAATAATCAATGTGGCTGAAAAATACAGGACTTTCTGTAACCTGCTAAAGTGTGTAGACTTGATTATTCAGACCAAGGCAAATTGGTAGCATTGAAGATTTTTGAACACACAAATTATATGAATATATCTTTTCTTTGGAGTGATAAAATCTAGTAGATTAATTGTCCTCAAAAGTACCTCCTGGTGTTTGCAGTAAGTCTCCTATAAAATCCCAAGAAAAATGTTTTAAAAGAAATTGTAATGCTATTACTTTCTGTATTTCCAATATAAGAGATTTATGTTTTTCTATATATTCCATGGATTTGAACCCCATTACTATAATATCTCATTACTATAAACATACCCTAAATATATGTTATCAATTTTTGTTACAGTCTATAGTTGCTTACACTGATACTGCCATGTTGTCTTAAATGAATTGAGGTAAAAGAACAGAGCTCATACAAAATCCATATCCCGAAGTGTCACAAATTAATTACATTGAGTGATGTATAGTACAAGCATAAATTTCTATTTTATAACTTTCCATTAATAGGAAGAAATATACATTCACTCATCAGAGTCCATTTTTATTCATAGCTATTACCTAAAAGCAAATCCAAATACATGTCCACTTAAATGATATTAAATGTGTTGTAATATAATATTACTTATGAAAGTTAAGAACAATACTAAATTTTTTAAGAAATCAAAATGTACAGATAAGGTACAACCCTAAAAAAGCTAAACCTTCCCTGCCCTCTTCATTGTCTCTGTCTAGATATAGCTACTCTTGTTTACAATAGAATTTGTAAAGTGCCTTTAAAGAGATATTTTTCCTTTTATTTAACCTTTTGTCAATAAAGGAAACAACAGCAACAAGAGAAACAAAATAGTAAGAATGAACTTAATTGAGTCACTACATAAATAACTATTTCCAAATTAGAAAGAATCAACTTTTATTGCATAAGCCAGAGATGCTGTTAGCACATTCAGATCATTTTCTTAAAATTTTTTAGAAGTATAAAGATATATAACCCTTTAATCAAATATTTTTTTTCTTTTGAATCACATATTACTTTATGCCACATCTTTACGACCTATTTAGGTAGACTTTGGCTTTACCAACTGTGCTTTTTGAATTTTACTTTTTAATGTTTTTTTCCTCCAATGTCTTGTTAGCATCAAGTAGAAATGGGATTTGCATTTGAAACACTAATGTTCACTCTTCAGTCAGCCAGGATGCTTCTTTCTTTTAATTTCCAAATGTCAGTAAATACGTCTTTTCACCTTTGGGTGAATAGTCAATAGAAAAATCAACTCTGTGGCAAATGAACAGCAACATGATTTTACATATGAATTATTTAACAAAGTCTATTTTTATCCTGAAAGGGAAATACTTAAGGTAAAAATCAGCAGCAAATTATTAATTTACATTTATTAATATTATTCACAGAAACGCATATCCACAAGATGTAAAGAAATTTATATCTCATTTTTTAATTAGTTCGTCCCATAGAACTCTATTAATGACACCATAGAAAACTACTGAAAATTAATAAAAAGATAGCTAAGTAATAAACCTCATGAAGCGCCTTACATCGCATTTTGTTTCCCTCTGGATTGTGAGAGATTCTGTGGATTTTGACCCTGGAAAGTGAGCAAACTAATGATCAGTGTCCCACTGAGATGAAGAACTTTCATGAACTTTACAACCCTTTATCAAATTCTGTCTTCAAGTCTGCCTGATACCTCTAGACATTAGAAGGCACAAAATACTTTACAATTCTGGGTGGGGAAATGGAAACTAGAGTCATGTCTCAAGCATGAATAAATATCTAAATACCAAAACAGCAAGATCTCTCAAATACAGAATAACCCCCCCTTTTAAAGATTTTATTTATTTATTTATTTATTTATTTATTTATTTATTTATTTATTTTTTGAGAGAGAGATAGCACAGAGAGAGAGGGAAAAGCAGCGCCCCCCCCCCCTCCCCCCAGAGCAGGGAGTCCGACGCGGTACTTGATCCCAGGACCCAGTATTATGACCTGAGCTGAAGGCAGACACTTCACTGAGTGAGCCCCCTGGGTGCCCCTAAAACCCATTTTTTAAAAATCCCCAAAGTGATTTGCTGAAGTATTAATAGCCAGTGTTATAAGTGGCACTATTTTCTCAGAATTACTGTATCGATGAAGTAATCGAAAGGAGAGAATTTTAACTGCGGATGAGTATTCCAGTCCAGAGGGAGATGCCTGGACCATGGTCATTCAAGTATCTGCTCACATCTGCTGGGAGCTTGAAACAGGGCATTCAGAGGCACCTGCTTATTGAGTGTGGATAGCATTGCTTCCCCTTCCATCATCTTTCTTTGAGAGCAGAAAGGAGAATTTGAGGCCATAGATTTGGGGTGGTCTAGCAAGACAGGGGGTTGTAGCTTACACACACCCCCTGCCCCCATCCCATGCAGCTCACGTGCAGGTGACTCCCATGATGATGCCTGGGCTCCGGGAGCTGAGCAGTGGCTCCATCTGTCAGTGCCTTTGAGGGGCCAATTGTTCCAGCTCCCAGTGAAACTGTGACTTTTTGCTATCTCAAACCAAATCACCGGTGGCTCCTAAGCTTTGAAGCTTTCGTATTTCTTTCAAATGTCAAATTTAAAAATAAAAATCACAATATTTTCCATCTAATAATATAATTAGATTTCCACTGATTTTGCTTTCAAAGGCATTTAAGCTGACAGATGGTCTGCATCCTTTCCTAGAAGCTTGAGGTTTGTACCTGTTAGTATCATTTTCCCTCCATGACACCCAAATGTAATAATTCTGGGCATGGGATGCCTTAGTCTGTTTGGGCTGCTATAATAAAGTTATGTGGACTGGGTGGCTTGTCAACAAGAGAAATGTATTTCTCATGGTTCTAGAAGCTAGAAGTCCAAGATCCAGGTGCCAGTGTGGTCAAGATAGGGGTTTTTTCCAGGTTGTAGGCTTCTTTCTGGGTCCTCACAGGCAGAAGGGGTGAGAGAGCTCTAATCCCATTCTTGGGGACTCCACCCTCATGACCTCATCACTTCCCAAAGGCCCCAACCACAAATACCACCACACTGCGGGGTAGGATTCCAACATGTGAATTTTGGGGGTACACAAACGTTCAGACCACTGCATAGAATAAGCTTGTTGGATCATCTGAGGTGTTGCAGTCTTTGGCCACCCCAAAGACTGGGGTGACTGTCCCACTGTCTTTCAATGGCTCCACCCACGAGCCATTCAAAGCCATCTAGGCATGTCTGAATTCAGAGTAACTAATGGGTCTGGGACCACCCACACCTGATGTGATTTCAGGGCAACAGAGCATTTTTAATAAGTTTCCAGGGTTTTATGGTGTTTGGAGGAGCTGTATCTGAATCCGTGACATGTGAACTACCTCTCAAGTGCAAGAATTTGCTCAGGATTAGTCTGGCATTACTTGAAGACAGTCTCTTATTTCCTTTTCCTGTCTTTGACAGGAGTGAGGTGCCCAATGCCCCCAAGTTGATGCAAAAAAAGTGAAAACATAAATCTAATATACTGTGTAAGAAGAGATTTCAATACAGAGCAAGCAAAACCAATGAAAAGAGTCTCCTTTAAAATAGTCAGGAGACCATCTGGGAGGACAAATTTATGCACATCCTCCTGAGAGGAAAAGTGCACTTTCTGCCCCTGTAAGACCTCTGCCTGGACTTGAGTCCTTCCTCGCCAGGACACCTGAGTCCTTGGCCTTCTTCACTTGGAAAGGAACCAACTTTCAAACGTTTTGATCCCTGATCTACATGTTAACCTTATCAACCCCAGTTCAGCTAGCCTCAATCCTGCCCTGTCTTCCTCTGAATGCGAGTCAGGTTTCTACCTGAATCCATCTCCCAAGTGGCAATTTGGATTGCCCAAATCAATGTCTGTTTGCTTAAATTTTCAGCCAATTCTTTCTAGGTTGATGATTGTGATCAACTTTCTCCCTTCTCTCAAGCATCATCCCCCCCCCCCACACACACACACACATTAGGGTTCCACAATAGGAACTCTATTTAAGCTCTCCACATACACTGGGTGCGTTGTGCTGAGTAGAGATTAATTTACTCACTTTGGACTTGAAAGGACACCCCTGGTCTGAGCAAGCAACACATTCTACTTCCAAGGATTTCTACCCACTTAGATCAACATTTTCCCACTTACACATCTTATGTGACCCTTTTTATTTTTTTTATTTTTTTTTATTATTTTTTTATGTGACCCTTTTTAAATGGAAACAAAATTCCTCTTAACCTTTAACATTTAAGTTAATTTATTATAATGGTAATTAAATGTAGACACACATTGTTGCATAAGGTCTCTTGTATCCTTTTGCCTCTCCTTACAGCTATGAAACCAAAGCAAATTTAGAAATGCAGTGTGACAAAAGCCAGAAGAGCAAAAAATTAAAGTTTATAACATTTGTGCTAGGTATGATTTTGTTTAGCTGGAAGGAAATTACTGATGACAAAGTGAATTTGGTCCTGACTCAGATTCCATGAACTTGGTCCATTTCTACCATCCTTGGCTGTTGATGAACCTAAGACCCTACCACTTCTCTCAGCTTGAACTGCTAGGCAACTGTTCATCTCACCCATGCTGTCATATCCCTTAGCTCTTTCTCAGGGGAGAGGCCTGATTTGCATATTAAACCCATTTACTCTTTTCTCATTGGTCTGCAATGATATCAGTAATATTATGTGTGTCATCTTGCTTGTAAATTACATACGAAGTGATAGAATAAAGCCTTGCTGAGCACTAACTTAAAAAGTAGGTATTCAGAGGATCCAAAGCATGCTTGTAGTACTTTTGATAAAATATCATGAGAAGAAAAATGCAAAAAACATTAGATTCTCCAAAGAACTTGAGGACCCCTGAAAATACATATACAAATCCCTGTTTCAGAAACATTACATTTAACAGTTGTTTAAATTATTCACTAAAATCTGTTTATATTATTCCTGAAATTCAAAGATTCTCTGGACCTTTCATTTCTTCCTGTGTAACTTTCTTTAGTATACACACATATAAATATATACATATTTAAACACATATATACATACATATATAAATATGTATAAATGTATATAATAGGTATGTTATAAATCCAGTGTGTTGCCCAGTATTTTGAGAGCTTCTTATTGATAAGGAAGAGACTATGTTATATTTCTGTAGGGCCCTAAATTGTGAGCAGTGCTTTCATTTTATGTTATCTGTTTGACTCATCAGGATAATCATAAATCAGCAGTGTTTAGGGATTTTCTCAAATCCAAGAGTTCACAATGACAGAAGCATAGTACCCCACAATTGCAGGGCACCAGCTAGTGTTTTAAGGCCATCTTTTAAGAGCCCACATATGTAATTCAGGTAACTCCTCATCTGTTTTGTTGAGCTGGATTGTAACTGTGATCCCACTTTACAGATGAGGAAGCTGGTGGGCTTGGTCACCGGACTGTCACTAAGTGACAGATGTAGGATTCAAGCCCAGAATTTCACTTCTAAGGTCTGGGCTGTCAGTCATGCTGCCTCTGCTCAAATGAGGACCAAAGTGTTCATAGACTAGTGACTTTCTGTGAAAGAATTAAGTCCAGTGTCACTGCTGGCACTTGTCTACATCAAAGCCTATGAAAACACCTCTTCTCACTTATTCTTTCCCCCTTCCCAAGTGGTGGCAACTTCATTTTTTTTTTTTTTGCAAACTCATTTTTAATCATTCAGACCAAATGATATCTTCTCTGTGAAGTTTCTCCAGACCTTCCTCCATAAGCGGTATGTCCCAGGTAAATGGGGAAAATGTTTTAAAAATCTCTTTCTTTTTGAGCTACTCCATCTCTATGCCATGTGCAACAAAGTTAAGATGGCTGTGTGTTTTGCATCCTTCAAAGTTCCTCTAAAGGCAGGGTATTTGTGATATTTGTGGAGCACAGGGATGGGACAGTGTGGACACCCAAGGGTTCATGGATATGGGACCATCCTTATGTTCCCAGTCAAACACTTGCTTTTTGGTTCTGAAAGATAATGATTTTGTGTCCAACAACTATAATATAAAACATGCCCCAAAAGAAAATAAATAAGTGAGTAGCTGTCTGAAGTGACGTGGGGTGAAGATAAATCGTTGAAGCAGTGGTAAACGAGCTTCAAGTTAGAAGACACCAATATGGCACCCTCTAGTCAACAAAGAAATCAGGATAAATGAGACGGGGCAGGGGGTGAAGTCAGCAGACTCTAGGCACTCATTTCCAGCTGCATCCCTGATCCCCAGTGTCAGTTCCTCTCTTTCTGAAAAGAAATGGTTCCCTTTCACCACTACAACTAAATTTTTAAAAATTGTTTTTTCATCACAAGTAACCCCCTTAGCCTCTACCTCCTATATCATCCCTCTGGTAACTGACAGTGTGTTCTCTGTAGTTATAAGTTTCCAAAACCAAAATTTTTGTTTAAAAAGCATTATTGCCTTTTTAGTAATAATGTATCATGAAACAGGAAATAATGGTAGAGGAAGCTGTGAGAGTTTTTGTTATTACCAATAGGACATGAAATTTAAAGAATGGCGAAACACTGATTCACACGTTTTTTACAGCACTGAGTAACACTGTGAATACTTTGTAGTGTTTATGTATTACTTGACCGTCATCTAAATAATATCCATACTTGCATCCATTTGCTATTCTAAAATATTAAAGCTCTTTTAGTATCTGTGATAAGTGTTATTTTTGTGCCTCATAGTCTAATAAATTCAATAAATCTAAATAATGCAGATGAAGCATCATTAGTCGGGGCACACTGTTCTTATCTCCTGATTTTCTGTTTATCATCTCACAGATCATAGTTTTTAAAAGCCCTCTGAACTTCATTCATTATGTTGCAAGTAGTGAGCTACCATGTATCCTTACACAGAATTTTAACTTTCATTTAAGGAATAACCTGTGAGAATTCTTTGTTTTTCTTTTTTAAAGGAAGATCAATAATGCTAGTATGTTACCATCTTATATATACCATTCTGGCAACTATCTTTGTTCCTATTAGATTTTACTCAATACCTATTAATCTCCATAATAGACAATAAAGTTCCATGGGATCTCTCAGTGAAGGGGTTTATTCTGAGCATTAGTTGATTATTGCAAACATCAGTCAAATTTTTGCTTATCAAGGAAGCATAGAAAGTTCCTGGTTGTTGATGCAAAAATGGTGTTCTTCTTTACTTACTACATTATTCAAGACATCAATATCCTCATTATGAAAATGCTTTCTAATGGTTTCGGTATATAAGTTTCACCTTTCATAATATACTTGGGAATTAAGATATTTTTAGTAAACACTGAGAAGCTTGGAAAGGGTAGAGAGTCCCCCTTTTTACCCACACAGCAAAGCAATAGCTTAGGGAATTTGGGACATTTTGTGTCAAAATCTCTCCCCACCAGCCTCTGTCAGATGAGCAGCCATAGGAAGTCACTTGTCAGCAGACTGATGCTGCCACGTGCAGTGGCCCCAACTGAAAATGTGGTCCTGTTATGAAGGCCTCCATTTTTATATCATTTTTGTACCTTTCTTGCTTTCTTTTATATTAATTGAGTATTTATGATTTCACATTTTCTTTATATAACTTCCAATTACACATTCTCTCCCTGTGTTTTCTGTAGTTGTACTAGAGAAGAAAGCATGCATTTTTTGATTTACTGAATATTAGGGAATTTTGTTACTTTGGTCATTTTACCAATACTTTTAGAACCTTGGAACATCTAAACTCCACATAACCACTCCTGGCTTTTGCAGATTGTCACTAGCATGCCTTCTTCTTCTACAGCTAATGTATGGTCTGTAAGACATCCCAAGCATATAACTTTGGTTGACCCATGGATTTAATTCTGGTGTCCTTAATTCTCTCTTAAATTTCCATTTTTCTATCTGGGATCATTTTCCTTCACCCTCACAAGTACCTTCACCTGAAAAAAAGTGGGAGACTTCTGATGGAAAATTTCCTCTTTTTTGTTGTCTAAAAATATCTTTAGGGCAGCCCGGGTGGCTCAGCGGTTTAGCACCTGCCTTTAGCCCAGGGCCTGATCCTGGAGACCCGGAATCGAGCCCCACATTGGGCTCCCTGGATGGAGCCTGCTTCTCCCTCTGCCTGTGTCTCTGCCTCGTTCTCTCTCTGTCTTTCATGAATAAATAAATAAAATATTTAAAAATAAATAAATAAATTAATTAATTAATTAATTAAATATCTTTATTTCACTTTTTGGGGAATACTTTTACTGAGAATAGTTTTAGGTTGAATTGCTTCCAGTACTTGAATCTGCTATTCGCTGTGTCCTGGCTTCTGCTTAGAAGTCCACTTTCAAAAGATGAATGGATAAAGAATCTGTGGTCTATGTATGCAGTGGAATATTACTCAGCCATTAGAAACAACAAATACCCACCATTTGCTTCGACGTGGATGGAACTGGAGGGTATTATGCTGAGTGAAGTAAGTCAATTGGAGAAGGACAAACATTATATGGTCTCATTCATTTGGGGAATATAAAAAATAGTGAAAGGGAATAAAGGGGAAAGGAGAGAAAATGAGTGGGAAATATCAATGAGGGTGACAGAGCATGAAAGACTCCTAACTCTGGGAAATGAACAAAGGGTAGTGGAAGGGAGGTGGGTGGGGGGATGGGGTGAGTGGGTGACGGGCACTGAGGGGGGCACTTGCCGGGATGAGCACTGGGTGATATGCTATATGTTGGCAAATTGAACTCCAATAAAAAAAATTTTAAAATAAATAAATAAATAAACCAAAAGCAGAGGGTTCAGAGAGCTTCCAGGTTGGAAGACACAGGGAGATTTGGGGAGAGTGGTGCTTTCAGAAAGGATGTGGAAGTTCCTTGTTCTTTCTCCATCCCTGTGCATTTCTTCCATCTGGCTGTTCCTGAGTTACATCCTTTAATAATAAACCAGTGATCTAGTAAAAAAAAAAAAAAAAAAAAAAAGTCAACTTTCCCTCTCATTGTTGTTCCACTGAATGGAATGTGTCTTTTCTGTTTGGATTTTAAAGTTTTTTCCTCTGTCTTTGTTTTACTATGATCCGCCTTATATCTTCTTGCTGTTGGCAGTGGCGTGTGTGTGTGTGTGTGTGTGTGTGTGTGTGTGTCTTTTGTGCTGTTTGCTGAGCTTCTTAACTGTGTGTATACTGATGCCCTTTGCGGGCTCTGGAGACTTATCTCCTTGAGTATTGCCTTGTCACATTCTTTGTCTATCTTTTCTTTCTGGAATTCCTTTCATGTGTGTCTGTTGGGCTATCTCTTCTGTTTGTCCATCATTTCCTCTCTCCCAAGCATTTCATCATAGGTATTTTAAAGTCTTTATCAACTCACCCTAAATCTGGATCATCTGCAAATCTGTTCTGTCCTTCGATTTTTGGAATTTCAAATTTTGGAATTTCCTGGTCTCTCCACGTGTAATTTCTGATCACACAGTCAGCGTTGTGGGTAAACAAACTGTAGATGCTGCAGACAATGTACTCTATCTGAGACATTCTACCAATCCCGTTAGGGGTCAGAGGCAAGAGAGGACGTCCTCAGTCCAGTCAGGGACTGAGCTGTGGTGCAGAACCAGCCTGCCTCTGCTCTGCCTCTGATTCCCAGGCAGCACCTGCTGTGCTTTGGCCCAAAGAACTTGTCAGGTCTCTTTGTTCCTCAGCTCTGGGAGAGCAGAGACCAGATGCACAGATGCGCTCCAGCTGTGCATTTCAGAGTCCCCGGGCTGCTCTCCAATGTGTGTCCCACTCCAGGCAAAATCTGCAAGTCTTGAAGATGAGACTAGTCAGGTGCTTGAGGGTTTTACCTCCCCCCCTTCGCTGCCCCCAACCCCAGATTCTTGCTTCTGTAGCACCTCGGACATTGTAGCAGATTTCACTCTGCTTTTTATAAGCTTTTGGCCTAAGGCAGCACTCCTGCATACATCTGAACAACTTAACAAATGTCTCTTGGGGAAAATGCTCATCATTTGAGGGTCCTCCAATTCCTGATTTGTGCCTCTAATCTCCTACAACTGCAAGATATTGTATGGTCTCTCTTTCTTCTAGAAAGGGCTCTCTAGACCCACAGAAGAACTCAGGGTTGGCAAAGTCCCAGGAAGGGGTGGGGGGATGGGGGGGTGGGGGGTGGGGGGGTGGGGGGAGCAGCTGGTAATTATCTGTTGAGAAAGATTCTCCCTGTCCATAATTTTAGTTTCGCTGGTTCTCCATTTGCCAGAGCTATCCGATGCTTACGATTTTGGTAATTTATCTCTTTCTTTGTTCATCTTTACAATGGGAACAATAACCTGCCATGACCTGCAAAATCCTATGCAGATGTGAAGGTTTCTTGTTTTGTTTCTAATTAGATCAATGTGAAGTTATGTTACTTAACACAAATGATACCTCAAGGAAGTTGGGAGGAAAAATCAGCTGAGATGGTAGAAATATTCTTCCATCAACTACATACTTTCTCATAAGAACGAATCCCACGGCAGTATCTTTTGCAGATCACTACTATGAGCTGACCATGTGCCAAGGAACATATATACAGGTGCTCAGTATCCATACAGTGACTGAGATTGCAGCTAAATGTAATCGCCAAGCGTACACAAGTGGAGAGTAGAGGAGCTAACATACAGAAGTGAAGGAAGCGTATAGATTCCACTGGATCCGAAGTCAGGAAAGGAGAAAGAGAGCATGGCCTTTAGCCTAGATAGGGTCCTGGAAAAACAGTTGTTCAATCAGTGATAAGCAGGGCAGAGTAAGACTTCAGAAGACGCTCTGGAGCTGACCGGATGCGACTTTGGGCAAATTACCTCACCTCTTTGTGTCGCAATATCCTCATCTATGAAAGGCTGGGTGCTGTACAGGAGCAATCCTCTCAGGAGGATTGCTGAGTTAATGCTTCTAAGGTGCTTAGAAAAGTACTTGATACATATTTAGCACTCTAAAGTGTTTATTAAAAAATATTTTTATACTCTCCCTTTCTTGGCTCACTTCCCTGAGCATAGAGTCAGTCTGGCTTCCTCAGGAGCCTTCCCAGCAGGAGGATCTCATTTCCAGGTCCTTCAGGTGCAGTCCTGGACACTGGAGAAAAGACCCTTTCCAGAGGGCATGCTGCTTCAGTATGGAATCCTGGAGGTCCCTTCAGGGTCAGGACAGTCGCAGTCGTATCTTTCACACTTACACGATTTTTCTCTGGTTTTCTGCACAATTTGGGGGACCTCCTTTTGCTAGTAACTCACTCTAGAAATCTCGTTATGCGCTGCAGATTTGGGTTTGACTGCCCAGCTTCTGTGGTTTATCACCTTGTCTTGACATTCTGCCCATCTCCTTGATTCTAGCTTTAAATTCTTCTTCCATGACAGGTAGTAGGCTCGGGAGTCCAGGTGTAGGTGTTGGTTCTAGAATAGAGCACCGATTGCCCTTGCTGCCAAGTGATTGCTTTCACATAGGAGCCAACCGCTAGGTCCTGCTTTCATTTACTCTTTGGCTTTGATGGAGAGGCTGAGAAGGGCACCAGCACAAAATAACTTACTTTGGCAGTGGGTTGAGATATCCTGTGTCTCCAGAATTCTCCCCAGTATTCCCATAGTGATGTCTAGCACACTCACTTTAGAATGGCCAGAAAAATGGTAGGCTCAGAAGCGAAAGGAAGAAGCCCATACAACTGCAGTCATGATGCTCTCCTGCAATGGCTCCTAAAGATCTGTCTCTGTGGACACAGAGGGCTCACAGCTGCTAGTTGAGATCACTGCTTTGATTTGTGGTCACAAACTAGAGCACTCTGACGCCACAGTCAGGTTGCAGTGTTTTCAAGTGCAGATAACCCTGCCTGTCCTGAGCTCCTTTGATTTGGCCTGGGCTGTCCTTGGCCACGCCCACCCCCTTGGAAACCATTTCTGTATTCGTGTGATTCTCTGTAGACGCTGACGGTGAATGGGCCCTCTTGAGTAGCCCCATCTCTGGGTTAAGCCATTGTAGCCAGCAGTAGGGTCATGCTCGCTTCAAGGCGGTTGAGCGGTACTGCACAGATGGGAGGACCCTGGAATCCTGGTGAACCTTTAGAGACCCAAAAACTTCTATTACAAGTAGCCTCGCAGCTGTGATGAATGAGGAAAAAGCATGAGATGTCCTAAGAATGTATATGCTAATAGAGGGCAAAGGGCAAACAGAGGAGACTGCCTCTGGAATCACCTGGAGGGTTATGTCCTTAGCCAGTGTCCCGTGTCGTGTCCGTCCTACAGGTTTTGTTGTTTGCCATCATGGGGGGTGGGGGGTGGAGGGAAGGGAGGGCTTCCCGTGCAGCAGTGCCCTGGGGAGTGCTCTGCCCCCGCCGGCCCGGCCCGAGGCAGCCCGCGTGGCTCACCTCCCCTATGCTCACAGCAGCCGCTGCTCCCTGTCCCCCTTACCTCCCGCAGGTAATCCACCAGCTGAGGCTCTCCGAGAATGAAAGCGTGGCCCTGCAGGAACTCCTGGACTGGAGGCGGAAGCTGTGCGAGGGGAGAGAAGACTGGCAGCATCTCCTGCACCCCTCGGAGCCCAGGGCGCCTCCCCCGCCGCCCTGCAAGAAGCCGAGCCTGGTGAAGAAGCCCGAGGGGGCCTCGTGCGGCCGGCTGCCCTCGGAGCTGTGGGACTCCAGCCTGTGAGGGCCGCGCTGCAGGCGCCCAGAGCAGAGCCGCGCGGGGCTCCAGGGCCGGCGGGGCTGCGCCACCCGGACCGGTGCTTCGTGCGCGCAGTCAGCCCGGCGGAGGCCCGCAGTCCGCGTGCGTGCACCTGCGCGTGTGCTTTCTCGCCGGCTGGGTGGCGTGCACTCTGGGTCTTAGGCTCCGCGGGCCTCGGGCGCTTGCTACCCCCACGGAGCAAGAGAGGGGCCTGGAGAACCCGGGGGCAGCGCCGGGGGAGGAGGCGGAGAGGAGGGGCGCGCACGCCGGGGGCCGGGGCCGGGCCGGGGCCAAGCCGAGCCCGTGCCCTGTTGAGCCCCACAGCGCGCCTCTGTCCGCTGCCCTCCTGGAACACACTCTACAGGACCTACGTTTGATTTCTTTGCAGTTGTGTTTTATTGGAATTACAAACCTGATCATTATTTACATGTTTAGGACCTTGTTTTATAACCTGATACAATTGGTGGTGCTCCCTTCAACACACACATTTTTTTAAAAATGCATTTCTAGAATTTTCTTTCCTCCACACGCCTTTTTTTTTTTTTTTTTTTTTTAATTAAGCCTGAAGGACCTGAAATCCTCGAGACTATGTCACTGCTTTAGCTTGGCCAGAGTGGAGCCCGCGCGCGCCCACACGGAGCCCCAGGTTCTCGGCTCTCCTGGCCTCAGGGCACAGCCTTTCTGTGCAATGTCTCTGCTCAAGTGCACTGCGAGCTCTTTACCCACATGTCACCTCCTGGCGTCACCCTAGGTTCCGGGAGCTCAGTTACACACGTGTGGCTTCACATTCATAGCCAGTGGTGTGACCGGGTCGGTTCCACTTGCAGTCTGCACAGTACAGAGGAGCCGGTGGAGATGTGCTGCTGGTGCCCCACATCCCAAGGTTTCTGTCCCCTCCGAGCTGCGCTGCATGGCTCACCTGCTGTATCTCCTCCACCCTCCCAGTAACACAACCGCCCTGTTTACCCGTGTGCTTCTGTGGCTGTCCGGAAGTCCTCGGCAGTGCCATCAGGCAGTGCCATCAGGCAGTGCTACTTGGAACTTTGTATTCATACCAGCCTTTGGAAAGTCACCGTACCAATAAAAGGTGCAGCTGTGTTCTTGGATGGTTTTATTTATTCGTGGTTGCTACTGTCTCCCTGGAGCGATGAGCAGGGGTTGTGAAGCCATCCTGTCCCAGCGGCCTTCCTTCTGTTCTTACAGCATTCTGCAAGCTTCAGACATTCGGGGTTTATTGTAAAAGAAAGGTTTTATGATCATTCAGGTGTAACTGCTATGCAGGCAGATGTCAGTTTTAAGAGTAGTATGTTTGTCATTTAGGAATAGTAATAGGCCCACCAGATCCAGAGATGATTTCCATGAAAAAGACAGTTTCTTCCCATGCTAAGGGAGAAGGCCTGGGTTAATCAGGGGGCAGAGAGGCCAGGGAACCTGAAGACCAAAGCCTATATTATGAAGCCCCCTGGGAAGGACTATGTGAGGCACAGTTTACAGGTGTAGAATTGGCAAGTTTGAATGATTTCAGATGCTCCAGGTCAGAGGCTGTCCCTGGTTGTCTGGTACCTGGCCCTGGGCAGGGGGCAGGGGACAGTGGCTGGAGAGGGAGCCACCAACAAAGGAGATGTCTGGGTGTGAGCTCCAGAGTGGTTGGAGTGGTTTACTATCTGTAGGACTTGACTAGCTCAGGAGGGACAACTCCTCCAGGATCATCAGGGACCCGGGGGTTAAAGCATCAGAATACAGAAAATGAAAAGGCACCATTAATACATGGTTAACTTCCTGATGCTAATAGGGAGGCATCCTGCTTAACAACCTCAGAGCCCCACCCGCTGCCTCACTCCACCTTCTCCCTGACTCCCTAACCTCAGCCACCAAGCAATGGAAGAAGCCCAACACACACAGTATATTTATTTGGACCAGGGTGAAAGGTAAACCATTCAGGCGTTGCACCTTTTGAGAACTTGTTTCAAATGTGCACTGAGAACTTGCTATGACAATTCTGGGTGCTTTGCACACATTATTTCTAACATAGTCGTAGACCTCCATGGTAATTACCATCTAAATACTCATCCTGGAATTAAAACTTTAAGTAGGCTATCAGAACGTAAAACCTCGTCCTAACAGTTCCAAAGTCCGTGCCATTTTCAACTTGATATGCAGAAATTTTCTGCGTATCAGAAAATTTATATATATCAGATATATATCAAAACATATCTTTAAAAATTTCAAACTAAATGACTTGTTAGAGATACGGTGGTATGTGAAACTGTGAGTTAAGACTTACAGGGAAAGCTTACATGAAGTAGGCTGTCCCCAGCACGTGTGGGTCCAACCGACACCACCCTCTGTTCTATTAACCTAGTCACAGTTTAGGGCTCATGTAGGTGTAAGCTGACCTGTTGCCTGCTAGAGGTACCTAGGGCATCCGGGGTAGTTTATGTGTACTGAGTCTCAGAATCCCTTTGTCTCATTTAAGGTTTGTTGTCCTTCTAGAGACAGAGACCAAACCCTTTGAAGACTTTCTAGAACACCTTCAGGTGCGTATTAACCTTACTTCAGAACATGTCCGTGTACCTGTTCTGACATGATGGGATAGTCAGCAGACTCAAAAGATAACCGTTGATAGTAGAAACGGTATGAAGAGTGATAATAATAGGAGATAAAGTCCGAGTCTGTGTGTGTACTTAAAGTACTCTCGGAATGGTTCTTTAACGATCACAACATTATCAACAAAATAAACAGAGGTACTATTCTGGTTGATAAAGCACTGAATGTTATTCCACATAAGGAGGATTTAAAAAATATGTATGTTTGCAGTATACTTAATGATGGCATTTTAATTGCTATCAGACCATAAGGTATGAATTATGATATATTATTGGGCCTAAGACCTTATGTTTAGCAATATAATTGGTATGAATTATTACCCTGTGTTCAAACACTGCCCAGTCTTATTGCTTTTTTAAAAAATGCTTTATGAGTGGTCTCTAAAAACTAGTATCAAAATGTTTATAGTGGGTTAAAATGATTTAAAAAGTATTTTCTAAAGTGGAAAAATATATCATTACTATTCTTAAATTGTGGTTCCTAATTTAGCAGAATTATGCTTACATAAATCAACCCAATAAAAGCAACAACCAATTAAAATCGTAGATTTGTAAATGAACATCACATATGAACATTACATAAGTGAACAAAAAGTGTGTTATGAATTCCACAGTCCAGGAGGACAGACAAGTCTCTGTCAAAATTCTATTGCTATCAATTTCCAGCAAGGTGTCTAACTCAGCTCCTATCACAATTAAGGGCATAAGGTTATTATATAATAACAATCTGGGGATGCCTGGATGGCTCAGCGGTTAAGCGTCTGCCTTCGACTCAGGGCGTGATCCTAGTCCAGGGATCGAGTCCCACATCAGGCTCCCTGGGAAGAACCTGCTTCTCCCTCTGCCTATATCTCTGACTCTCTCTGTGTCTCTCATGAAAATAAATAAATAAAATCTTTTAAAAATAATAATAATGACATTCTGCAGTGGGACACATTTCACCCCTGGCTATGACTCTGCACTGCTAATTTTTTCCAACTTTTAAATGTATATCTTTAGCTAAAAGTTAATAGGACTTATTTTTATGTTTATTCTCATCAGGAAATTTTCAACAAAAAAAACATTAAATTAGCTGAAAGAAAAACAACTGTGTTCTGAGTAAAAGTTCAGCATAATTTCACTACATTTTTCAAATTGTTTTTAGCTGCACATAAAAATCCATGTAATGCAGATGAAAGCAATTATATTTCTATTTATGGTGCAATGGTAAATTCTCTGCAATGCTCATGGTTTCCCAAAACAGTAGCACTGCTTTCAAAAAACTAAAAATACATTCTCTCTCCCCATTCTACTTCCTTTACATCTTATTCATAAGCAATGACTTTATCAAACAGATTCTACTACAATGTTCTACCCATGTGAGTTACAAAGATACCCATATAGCACAGCGTTGTAGCATGCTGAGTGACAGACTGGAAAGAAGTACCTTTGTAGTCTGTTCACTTTCTCTGAGTACTGCAGACCCCTGGGCAGCTCCATTATTGTGGTTCCAGTAAGTTTCTCTAAAATCCGGCATGCTTTGTAAAACTTTAAAGATGACTTTTTCAAAGGCAAAAGTCTTATTAGGTGCCTAGAATGCATCTCTATTACCTGTTCTAATTTCTCAGATCGGTTTCAGATTTTGAAAAAAAAAAAAAAAAAGCTATTTATGCCTAAAATTTTTTTTGTGTGCTTTGACATTGGCACAATGCAATCCGTGTTTTATGTAGTTTACCTGATTGCTACAATGGCAGAAGACGACCTTGGTGTCTTCTCATAGGAAATATTAAAGGTGAATAAATCTATGCATTCATTTCCATTGTTACTGCACAAAAGGAATGCATCGAGTGTGTCTTTGCTTTGCTTTGAATTAGTCATGGGCAGACAGCCGGGGGATCTGCTAGCTCGCCTTTCCCAATAGCCCCGGGGAACGCGTGCGGCTTCAAAGAATGGTGCGTGAGCTTGCCCACATGACATTTTCCTGATGTCACCACTTAGTTTCTAAAGTCTAAAGAGAATGAAAGAGGATGAAACTATTGATAAATCCCAAGAGGGGGATCAAAGCTCTATAGAAAAATGAAATAAAACCAAATTCAATTTGAGGTTTTGATCTTTTAAGATTTCAGCAAACAAAAGGGCCAGAGATCCATGATCTCAAACAATTGGTTGAAAAGTGTATGAATTCTGTTACATTCTGAAGAAAGATTTTCTTTACTGAACCTGTTTTTGGGAATCTGTTGAACTGAATTTAATCAAATTGGGTCTTGAGTGATAACAAGAGGAGCAGATTTGCCCAACTGAGTCCCTATTAGGGTCCATCAGCATTACTATTGAATAAAATAACCAACCTTAATATTACAAAAGTCACTTTTTGGATCCCTTTCTGTATAAGTCACCTGTACATACATGTGGTTGTGGGGGAAATAGGTCTCCAGAAAACTTTGCAATTGGTGAACTGTTGTTATTCCCTTGGGCATAGAGGCTGTTATAAAAAGATAACATTCTCTATTTTAAAAAGCAAGAAAAGTTCCCTGGCAGAAGAGAAGAGAAGCCACAGGAAATCCACATAGTAATGGCCTCAGCTCCTGAAGACTGAAGGGTCAGGGTTGGGGGAATTTGAGGCGACATTCTCTCGTTACTGATCACCAGGAACTTACCTCTCAGCCCCATATGGAAAAACAAACCCTGCAAAGACAGAGAGTCGGTGCCAGGAGCATTCACAACCCAAAAGTTTGCCCACAGTGACTAAGAAAAAATTCATTAAAGATACAAGTTACTATGTCTCCCAGTTTTACTCCTAGTAGTTGGTGTTAGACCCTAGTCAGTATCCAACCCTGTGTTTCTTCTCAGGTAGGCTAACTAGTTGAACCAACAACCACAGAAGCTAGTGCCTCTACACAATAAAACTGTGTCCCTATTCTAGTTTACTCCCTGAAGTCACAGTCTTACACGTTGACCCCAAGCAGTCATCCAGACACCAAGGGTCCTTCTTGCCTCCCATGTCTACAACCTCCTAGAGGCCTGTGGAGGGCTCCTTGTTCAGCCAGCAGGTGGATTGGAGCACAGAGGGCTGGACATGGGGGAGTCAGCCTGCCTTCTGCTCATATTCCATTGGCAAGAAGTCATCTGCATGGTGACTCAACTGGAAAGCAAGATGGGAAATGGCCCTGACCTATGACCCAGAGGAAGGGGAAATCATTTGGTGAACAATTAGCCAACGTCTGTCACACCGTGTGAGGTAGAGCACTCCTAGCACAAATATCTAAAATCTATTTTCTATTTCCTTTTGTGTTCAGAAGTTGCCTAGGGCAATTTCCCTTCCACCAATCCCGAGTGCAGGAACTCCCTACATCCAGCCACCCACCTTTCCCAATGTCCCACGGTAAACTGTCCTTGGCCACCCTGGAAATTCATATGATGAGGATGGGTAGGAGATGAGAGGAGAGATGCGAGCATTCTCCTTTGCCTAGTGGCTCCCACTCTGGGTCTGGCAGTAGAACAAAGCTGCCTTTCTCTTGTGGGAGATTCCCTACATGTCTTCTCTCTCACCAAGCCCTGGGCATATCAATGTAGTTCTGTATCCAGGGGTGCCAGCAACATCTGAGCCCATGGTCATCGGGAGAAATGCCTCTCTTCCCTGAGGTCTTCCTACTCTCCATAGGAGACTTCATCAGATGGTGCTCTTGGCCTCTCAAAGTGTTTGTCTAAGGACCAGCAGCAATGACATCATCGGGAGCCCTGCCCCCAGACCTGCTGAATCAGAGTCTGCATTTTAACAAGACCCGCAGGTGATTTGTGTGCTCCAGAAAGACTGAGCAACATGCCCCGGACTCGTTCGTGCTGGCTCCCTCTGTGGGACCATCTCCATCTTTATCATTCTGAAGCTAAGGAAATCATGACTCACGCATGTCAAACCATCTTCTATACCCATTGGCAGAGTGATGTCACCAAAGGTTTCCTCCAGGTAAAATCAAGTGCTGAGAATTATAATTTTCCCAGACGAGGAACCCCATCACTCACTCCCTCTGCTGTCCTGGGAAGCCTGCCCATTTTTAACTCGATGCCTTCGGAAGTAAAAGTCCCCACCAAAACTCTCTATGAATGTGCTCGCTCAGTCTGGCTTCAGAGAGTGTCAATGATGAGAAGACAGGTTCTAAATTGCTTGTTTGTTGCATTTCTAACAGTCCTTGTCTTCTGTCTCTTGTGCTTGTACTTTCACTCTGCTCTGAACTGCTGTGACACCCTCACAAGTGATTCTTAATATGTCACTAGTCTTTGGTTTTCAGCACAACTTCAATATTTAAAGAGTACAGCTGATGCTTGAACAATGAGAGGTGCTCACCCCCTGTACATAGATAGCTGAAAACCCATGTATAATTTTGACTCCCCCAAAAACCTACTGATAGCCCACTAATGACAAGAAACCTTACTGATAAGAGTCAATTAACATATTTTGTATGTTACATGTATTGTATACTGTATTCTGACAATAAAGTAAGTAGAGAAGATGTTATTAAGAACATGGTAAGAGAAAATGCATTTATAATACTGCACTTTGTTTATCAAAAAACACCTGGGGGCACCTGGGTGGCTCAGACAATTAAACATCTGACTCTTGATCTCAGGTCAGGTCTTGATCTCAAGGTCTTGAGTTCAAGCACCGAGTTGGGCTCCATGTTGGGTGTGGATTCTGCTTATGACAAGCAAAGAAAAAACATCCGCACACAAGGGGACCTGCACCATTCAAACCTGTGTTGTTCAAGGGTCACCTAGAGTTTGCTTTATACTTTAAGTCACAGTGATATTTTCATTTATAGCTATTCCTGGTTCAAAGTTTCCATCTTCAATTTGTTTACAGGTTTTACATTATACTTAACACTGAATTGGTTTGGATTTCCATCTCTTAAATCAAGAATAAGCCTTCCCATTGCTCATGCCAACCCATTAATGCCGGGTGAAATGAAGCGAAAACCAATTTGCTCTCAATGAATTCAATTGACATGTGGTCTGTGCTTTCAGTATCATCTCCAAATAAGAAAACATAATGGGATCTTTTATCCTGAGAAGCACACCACTGGAAAATAAGTCAATGTGAGAAATGCTCCAAAATTTAAAACTGCCTTTCCAAAAAGCAGACTCTTCCAAATTTTACTTCTTGCTTGCTTTCTCATAGCCTGTGTTTCCTAGTTTACCTCCATCTATGACCCCTTTTGCAGCCTCTTCACTTTGCTGTCTTTATGAGAGTACAGGTCACATGTTCAAACTGTGGAGTGGGTAATTCATCTGACAGCAGTGGTGGTGGCGTGTGGCAGCAGCGTCCCCATCCCCTACCACTGGGCTGTGCCTGACCTGACTAGGACCTGCTTGGGTTGTGGGGGGGATGAGCAAGAGCCAGGGTTCCTTGTTCCCCTCTTCAGCAGGTGAGGTGAGGGAGAGGGAGCCATGGAAAGGAGTGTCATGGGATCCCTGGGTGGCGCAGTGGTTTGGCGCCTGCCTTTGGCCCAGGGCGCAATCCTGGAGACCCAGGATCAAATCCCACGTCGGGCTCCCGGTGCATGGAGCCTGCTTCTCCCTCTGCCTGTGTCTCTGCCTCTCTCTCTCTCTCTCTCTGTGACTATCATAAATAAATAAAGAAAAAAATATTTAAAAAAAAAAAAAAAAGGAAAGGAGTGTCATTACACTCTTGTCTTGGATTAGTCTTGAGCATGAGAAAGACACAGGATATATAATGTGCCCTACCAACATTTTCGACTGAGAAGCAGGACTTATATTTTGAGGGACACCTGGGAGGCTCAGTGGTTGAGCATCTGCCTTTGGCTCGGGGCATGGTCCCGGGATCTTGGGATTGAGTCCCACATTGGGCTCCCTGCGGGGAGACTCCTTCTCCCTCTGTCTGTGTCTCTGCCTCTCTCTGTGTGTCTCTCATGAATAAATAAATAAATCTTCAAAAAAAAGAAAAAAGGAACTTATATTTTGGTACCAAATTCATAGAGAAGCCCACTGAAATTTTCTCCATAAACATGCTTTATTTTGATGTATGCTACACCTGAAGCAAGTACATTTATTGAAAATTAAACATTTTTCTAAAGCTTCTCCACTCCATATTTGGCCTTGAATGTGTGATCCTGTTCAAACAGACACAATTCCTGCTCCTAGGAGGTTAGAGTTTGGGGAAGAAAAGCAGTTAGACAAATAACTCCATGTTTGACTATTTAAAATCATGTCATCAAGTGCTGTGAAGGCAAACTACAGAGTATTACAAAAATCTGAAGGAAAATCTAATTTACTAGAGGAGTGATGGAAGCATTTTCTAAAATAGTATTTAGATTGGAACATACATCTATGTTTCTATAGGATGAGAAGAAGAATCTATCACTCAGAGGCCCTGTGGAGAGTAGAAAGCCTTAGGAGTGGGAGAGAAAGCAGATGCAGGCATTCTTTTAAATGACTCCTCCTGTCCACGTGCTCAGTCCTCCACATACACCTCCACTACAGCACTTGTCAGTTGGTATCATAATTTCCAACCTTCCCACTAAATCATGAGGACTTAAAAGACCTTGGTATTCCTCAGACTCCAGCCTTTGGCACAGCAGATGAAGCAACCCACAACTCATGGATGAATAAATGCAATGATGCACAAATGAATGGACACCAGTGAAACTGTTTTCGTGGTATCAGACTGTAACTCCTAACATCCTTCTGCTCCTTTTCAAATCCCGAAAAATAATATAAAAACATTTTAATACTTAAATCATGATATAGGACTTTTGATGGGCTAGGAAATGGGAGAAAGTCTTGAGTGACAACAGAATTTGGAAAGGAAACCACAGCCTAAAATGACTGAAATAAGATTTGGTGTCAGAATATATTGCCTTCCTATGTATAAGTGTTTGAGCATGAAAAATTCTTTCGCCTGTCATGAGCCTAATATGCTTAACAGTAAACGATGTGTAATGTTTATATCTACCACGTACAGTCAGTATTAAAAGAAATGGTACATATGGAGGAAGTTTGAAAACTGCAAGCGTTGGTTATCTGGAGTTACTGCCTTGTTACGTAATTTGCCGTGGCTCTTTAAATAGCAAAGGAATACTTAACTTTTACTTTTCTTAGATGATCTCAGACAGCCCTGAGGTAAGAAAGAAAAAGAAGAAATATGTCTCCTATTTGTTATTCTATTTTATCTCAGGAAAGCTAGAACTAATGGCCAGTCCCTCTGATGTGCAGAGCGTAGGAATCCAGTATCCACTCATTCACAATGAGCCCTGAACAGGGCTATAGAAATCTAGGTTCTGTCCTGGCTGCCTTTTTTTTTTTTTTTTGTAATGTGGGATGTGTGTGTATGTGTGTATGTGTGTGTGTGTGTGTGTGTGTGTGTGTGTGTGTTTTGGGGACAGAGAAGGGAGAGGATGTCTAGGTGATTTTTCTAAAATGCTATGATTCTTACCATAAGATAATTGACATTTTTTTTGGAAAAAAAGAGAAGAGCTTCAAGATTGTTTTCCCAAGCAGGAAGTATAAAAGTAATGGTAGACCCCAAAGGAGGAGAAGGCATGTCTCTAGTCAAACAGAAGAATAAAGCTCATTCAAGGCAACAAAGTTAATTTTAAGAATATATATATATATATATATATATATATATATATATATATATATATGTTAAAAAAAAAACAACAGGAAAATGTCTTCAAGGATTAACTGTGCTAGAAGCAGGAGCCCACTGTCTTCAAAGTGGCCGCCAACACTTATCACCCAGACGTGGCGTTTCTTTCTGAGTGATGAAAATAAAAATGATTTAGAATTGGAAATCAAGCCCCTCCCTGCTGGTGTGACAGTGTTAGACCTTGCTTCAGGCAAGCCCAAGGAAAAAGACAAAGAAACACAAGGAATTCATGGTGCCAAAGCTTATCAAAGTCAAAATGATATCTTTTTAAAATGGCAAGTAAGGTTGAAAAGATGATTTAATGGGAAGGAACACCTAACCTGACCAAATGGGGGACTTAGGAGAAAGGGGGAAGCTCCAAAGCGCACACTTCTTTCACATTTCTGATGGTGGGTACTTGGAAACCTAAAATTGTGGCAAGAACTGAAAGTGGGATTTAAAGAATTACTCTGTGAGTGTGCATAAAATGTAGGAGGATCCCAAACCTGAAGCAGTTGAGGAGGCCCAAGGCCACTGTCCCATTGCATGTGTTATATACATGGAATATTATTAAAACTGACACTGAACCAGACAGCCCTTAAAAAAACACCTTGTTTTTTTTATTTATTATGTGTTTGTTTTGTCCATAGTAATCTTTCCACCCTGATTATCCTGAGGAGGTAAAAAACCAGAATGAATGAGTTCCTAAGTGAGATTTCCAAAGGGAATAGATGAGCTCATTGATACAACCAGTCAATATTGTTGAGCACTTATGGTCCCAGGGCTTACAGAAAAAATACAAGAAGTTGGAACTCCAGGTCTTGAGTGTATAAAAATCAGGACCATTGAGTAGAATAAGAGTAGCAGTAATTCTTAAAACAAAATCCAGCCTTATGAGAACAGGTTGATTGGAGAGGATAGTTAATTATCAAACATGGATGAGGGTGCCTCCCCAATTCACCAAAGGCCACCACCAAAAATGGGAAAGAGCAAGGAATAAATGAAGACTGATGAGACTGGTCCCTGTAAAGAGCCTTGTAGAATACCCACAAAAATTCTTCAATCTTGTACAGCAGACGTAAAATGTCCCTGTGCATAAACAACCGAAGACACTCATCAACAAGAACAGAGGAGCATAGGATTTGATGTCATCTCAGGGTTTTTGTGTTTTGCTGTGACCTTTGGTAATTCCCATTCACTCCTTCATTCTGCCCCACCATGGCACCAACCATGTCTCTCTGTGCTCCCTCATAGCAATGAAACTACTCCTTCTGACCAGATGGGAGTCTGAGGCCAAGGTAGGACAGGACAAGCATCTCAACCCAATGGCCCCGAATACAGAGATGCAGCTTTGTTCTCCACAGTGGATCAGACCACATGAGGGAAACCCAGCTGCCCTTTGTCCTGCTGTGTACATCGGAGGGTGGGCCCAGTGCATGCACCTTACTTTGAATCACTTGTGGGTCACCGCCAGGCTGTTTCCATGATGTCATTTCTTGTTCATCATCCACGAAGATGTTTGCCCACAAGCAGTGGTAAAAGCACAAAGGACAGAAAGGCCTCAAAAGGAGAAAATAAAACACAACAGAGCCAGCCCACATACTTTCCATGTCACAATCCCCACAGCCTGACATTCCGTTCTCGTCGATGAGGAAACAATATAATGTACAATCCTGTCACCATAGCTATGAATAACTTGGATGACTTCCAGAACCACACGGGTACAAGGGAATATTCTGTCCTTAGTAATCACATCAGTGTTTGGATGTTTTCTTTCTGAGACCATGCCTCTCTGTCTCCTGCCTGCCACGTGTGAAAGTTCTAATTTTCCAGTCACACGTAAGCCCTGATTAGTGGTGATAAGGCAGTAAGTGGGACCAAATTTTTTTTAAGCGACTTAGAAAACCACAAATAACTCTGAGTTCCAAAACACTCTATTAGCACTTTCCAGTCCTAGTTTAGAAAACCAATGGGAAAAAATGTAAAATGAGGTGGGTTGGGAAGGTTTTTCATCAACATGTAGCTGTAATTTTGAGTAGGAGTTTTGTATTTAAACCCCCTAATGGCAAGCATGATTAAGAGAAGCTTGGCTTTACTGTTTACAGCAAACCTTGATTAAATACAAACAAGCTAATGGAACAAAGGAGAGAGAGAAATCTCTTCTAGAACGTCCTGGGGTCCTTCCCCAGAAGAATGATCCTGGAGGAAAAGCAGACAGGAAGTGCAGAGTTGACCATCTGGTGTCTGTCCCTTTCCCTACTATTTTCTTCCATCCTTTGTCCATCTGTAGAATTTGCCTACTCTAACCTATCTTTTGAGTTTCAGCTTTTCAAAAAGTAGATATTACACCAACCTGTTTTATATTCAGCATCCATCACTGTAGGCTTTATTAATGTTAAGGAATAAGACCTATTATTGTGCTGTGACTTCCTGAGATGCTTTTCTGAGGTGAGAAAAGCTGAGACATCTGTGTGTGCATTTTCCTTTGGACCTTAGATACCAGAAGCTGGGAGCATGAAGATGGGGCAGCGTGGAGCAGGGACAGGTGATCATATGCTCTTGGGGGCCTCTTTCCTCCCACTGTGTCCCCATTCCCTTCTGTTCCTGCTTCTATAAAAGGAGTGAACACATAGCAAGCATCACATAAACCAGTATCAGAAAAACAAAAAAAATTCATCTGTCGAGGGGAAAGAAAAAATCCGTTATGGTGACAGAACAGTTACAGCCAAGCGCGTAAGGAGTAGAATGTTGGCAGTAAATGGAAACTTGTTTCAGAGGGTCCGATTTTGAGCTCAGGGAAGATGTGCAGAGTCTTTGAGAGGCAGAGCAAGATGGGGAGAATAAATAACGCTCCTGACGGCAACCCAGGTGGAATGTGAGGATAAGCCAGCAGGTAGTTGAGGCTAAGGGAAACAAACTCTGTGTTTTCACAACTCGGAGAAGACTTGTGGAAAAGCTAGTTCTTACAGAAAACAACTATATTTAAGAAGGAGGTTCATAAGTGTGCTCTAGATTAGGCAGCAGTTTTATCTCCTCTCTTCCTTGTCCTCCTGCATCATTTTCCTCCTACTCTCCTCCTTTTCCTTCTTCTTCATACTGCATGAGATAAGAGTTAAGTGTCATCACCTGCTACATAACATTAATTCAAAATGAACCTTCTGAGGCATCTGTATAGCTCAGTTGGTTCAACATCCACCTCCTGGTTTCAGCTCAAGTCATGATCTCAGGGTCATAGAACCAAGCTCTACATTGAGCCCCACATTGGGCTCCACACTCAGCACAGAGTCTGCTTGGGATTCTTTCCCTCTCCATCTGCCCCTGCTCCCATTCTCTCTCTCTCTCTCTCTCCCCTCAAATAAATACATAAAATATTTTTAAAAAGAACTTTCTAATCTCAAGAATTTGAATTAAATGAATGAATTACATACATAATAAGTAATAACATATACTACAATGAGATACTAATAGTTTGACTAGTATAATTAACATACTGTATATAATGTATAATAATAAAATAATTATTAATTACTTGAGTTAATTCATATCAATTTAAAGTTAACTGTCTCCTCTATCCTTCCTTTTTACCTGACAAAGATGCCGACCCATACGTGACTGTTTATTTGGAAGTGCAACATTGTGAGATCCTGTAGTATTGTGAGGTGGCATAACACCATGGACATTTTGCTCTAAGTTTCAAATGTATGCTGTACACCCTAAAGAAACCACTGAAATAACAAAATAGATATAAATGTTATATCCTGTAAGCCAACATAAGAAATGAAGTAGAATTATAAAAAATACTCAATTCACAAGAAGGCAGGAGAAAAGGAGAAATAGGAGAAAAAAAGAATTGATGAGACAAACAAAACAAATCAAGGGATGGTTAGCTTAAACCTTACCATGCCAATAATCATACTACATGTAAATGCTCTAAACACTTCAATTAAAAGATAGAGGTTGTCACAGTAGACAAAAAAACCTGAGAACCAACCCTATACTGCATTTTAAAAATGCACTTTAAAAATAGACACACAGGGGTGTCTGGCTGGTGCAAATCAATTGAGCACCCAACTCTTGATTTCAGTTCAGGTATTGATCTCAGGGTTGTGAGTTCAGGCCTCATGTTGGTCTCTGTGCCGGGTATGTAGCCTACTTAAAAAAAAAAAAAAAAAAAAAAAAAGATACACAAAGAAGTTAAAAGTAAAACTATGGAAGTACATTATGCTAAAACTGATAGACATAAAACTAGAGTAACTGCGTTAATATCACACAAAATAGATTTCAGAGCAAAGATTACCAAAGATAAAGTCAGTTCATGAAAGACTCAATTCATTAAGAATATAAGTAATTCTTGGAGTGCCCAGTTGTCTCAGTCAGTAGGACATTTGACTCTTGATCTCAGGATTGTAAATTCAAGCCCCATGCTGGGTATAGAAATTACTTAAAAATAAAATCTTTAAAAAATAGTATATGATATTTCTAAAAGTTTATGCACATTACAATAGAGATCATAAATATGTAAGAGTTACAAATCACATATTGATAAAGGATAAGTGTCCCGAGTATCTAAGAAATTTTATGCTCAGTAATCAAAACGAAAAAACTCAATACAAAACAAACAAACAAACAAAAAAACAGGCGAAACTATTTAAACAGACACCATACCAAAGAAAGCATATGAATGACCAATAAGCACATGACAAGATGCTCACATCATTAGCCACTTGGAAAAGTAAAAGCACATTATGATGCCACTACATACCAATTTCAATAGCTAAAATGATGAAGAGTGATACTATGAAGTGTTGGTGAGGATGTGAAGGGACTTGAACTTTCATACATTGCTGTTGGTGATATAAAACAATATAACCAGTTTGAAAAACAATTTGGAAGTTTCTGAAAAATGTAGATTTCTCATGGGATCCAACCATTCCACTTCTCTATACTTACCGAAGAGGAATGAAAATGGATGTCCATACAGAGACTTACAGAAGACTTTCATGGAAGCTTTATTTGTGATAGACCCAAACTGGAAACCATCCAAATGTCCATCGGCAGGAGAAGAGATAAACAGCAGTGCATCTGTACAAAGACATACTGCCCAGCAACCAGAAAGGGTGAACCAGGCACACACTACCACATGGGTGACTCTCAAAGTAATTATGCTGGGAAGGAAGATGGACAAAAATAGTACAAAATGTATGATCCTTTTTATATACGTTTTCAGAAAGTCCAAACTAATATATAGTGACAAAGTCATGCATTGGAACATGAGGATACATTGAGGGTTGATGGATGTCATTATTATGATGGTCTCATTATTATGATGGTTTTAATCATTTCACAGGCATCTACACACGTCAGAACTTATCAGATTATGAACTGAATAGATGCAGTTTAGTACGTGTCAGTTATACCCAAGGAAAACTTTCAAAAAGAAATTTTTAAATTTTTAAAGAAACGTTAATTATGGGGCTTTGGAAGAGATTCTTTTAAATGAAGACTCACACGCTCCATCTTTAGTGGTTTCACAGCAAATATTCCTCTTCATATCTGTCTCTCTTACTGGAGCTCCTTAAAGATTCAAGCTTGTGTCTCTGTACCTAGCAGAGTGACTGTCACATGACAGTTGCTCAGTTAATTCTTTTAACTAACTGATTGGCCAAACAAATCAAAGCTTAGTCCCCAAGGTCATGAGACAATGCCAGGTGGAGGACAAATGCAAGGTTGTGAACAGACTGATGAATTCAATGAGTCTACCTTTGGTCAAGGAAGCAGTCACTAGGATGTGATAAACCATCATATGTAACAAAGGATTTGTTTTAGATATTTAACTTCAGGCAACTCTAGGAGCTGGGGAACCACTTGATGGGAAGCTGTTTCCCTGACTTCTGGTGCTATAGCTTGAAGTCAGCAGAGCAAACAGGAAAGGAAATGAAGTGAGGATGACAGGACCTACTGAACCAGCCAGGGGGGACCCCATAGGATAGAAATTTTTCCTTTTCTCAAGACCTCCAATCCTCCACCTTTAGTGATGGAGATGTCCTTCAGGAGAAACTCACCCCTTTGTCATATAGAAGAAAAAAGAAAATGGGGCACAAGGGTGGCTCAGTCGGTTAAGTGTCCAACTTGGTTTCAGTTCAGGTCATGACCTCAGGGTTGTAAGATCAAACCTCACATTGGGCTCCATGCTCAATGCAGAGTCTGAGATTCTCTTCCCCTCTCCCTCTGCTCATGCTTTCTTTATAAATAAATAAATAAATAAATAAATAAATAAATAAATAAATCCTTTTAAAAAAGGTGATAAAGATAATCTTAATCACACATTCACCTTGGTTTAACTTGCAAAGTCGTAAAAAAATGCTCTCATCAATCAAAATGTCTATCTCATTACTGCCCAGCATATGTCTTATACCCCACTCCTTTTCTCATCACGGATTCTTCTCAAGTCTTCCAAAGGAAAACCCTAATGCTCCCTGAGCATGCAAGGAGCCAAGCACAGTGCAATGATTTTGCAAGTTTTTATGTGCTACAAAGTGATGTTTATAGTCCTGTGGGGCCAGAACTCCTTGTTTTTATTTCCAATCTTTATTTAGAAGATGAAAGCTCAGTAGATAATTTCTGTCTGACTGATTGGTTAAAGGTTCTGAAGTCTAGTTTGGTTTATAGAGCAACCTTCTTTCCTATTGTCATTTGAGCAAATGCCAAATTTAGTTTGACTTCCCTATCTACAGAGCCAATGGGATTTATTTAAAGTAATGTAGGGAGTTTTCTAGATCAATATTGCTAAGTGTTCATTATCAAGAATCCCCTGAACACCACCTGCAAGTCTGAATTGTTGATTTGAGGAAGCTAATTGGTTTCTTCTAAGTTCCTTGAATTAATGCTGACATTTTCCAAGTGATACTCCAACCTTAATAGTTCACAAAGGCATTTTATGAGCTCATTATACAACATCGAATAGGTGTACCACATAGAGGTCATTTAAATGTAAGGGTGTGACAAGGAAAGCCAGGATGTTCAGAATGACAGGATCATGGGGGCTTTTCTTTCTCTGACAACAAGTTTGTTTTCTTTTTTTAAATGATATGGAAGATATCATGGAAAACCAATTGGAGAGGAATGAAGAATACTGAAAGACATATTCTCTATACAGAAATGTCATCAAAATAGTTTTCATCATATTAAAAGTATAATTTGCAGTTCAGTTAAAGGGCCTGAAATATGATACAATGGTTAGGTGCTCTCTCTCAGGAGCCTGATTTAAGAGGAATCCACTTCTTCAGCTTGGAAAGGAAGATCGTGGCATTTGGTCTGATTTAAACTATGAACTGTAGCTTTATAAACATTTTTCCTCATTCACTCCAAGTACTACAAATAAAGCTTTATCCCTTTGATAAAGCATGCTGATGACGAAAGAAGAAAGAAAGAAAGAAAAAGAAGGAAGGAAAAAGGAAAAGAAAAGAAAGGAAGGAAGAAAGGAAGGAAGGAAGGAAGGAAGGAAGGAAGGAAGGAAGGAAGGAAGAAAGAAAGAAAGAAAGAAAGAAAGAAAGAAAGAAAGAAAGAAAGAGAAAGAAAGAAAGAAAGAAGAAAGAAAGAAAGAAAGAAAGAAAGAAAGAAAGAAAGAAAGAAAGAAAGAAAGAAAAAGATGGAGGAAGGAAGGAAGGAAGGAAGGAAGGAAGGAAGGAAGGAAGGAAGGAAGGAAGGAAGGAAAGCAGGAAGAGAAACCAAGCAAGCGATGTCGTTTCTGTAGAAAGTCGATAATTGGCTTTAACTGTAACCACAGAGCTTACTCTAGAGATCCCTGGATTCTGCACTGAGAATGTTCCAAGTAATAGTAGCTAAATCTCAAGAGCTTTGGGACTAGAAGCAAGACCCAAAATACCTGGAGAAGAATATTTCTCATGATGACTGAACTAGCACAATTTGTTAGGTTAGGAATAAAAGGGGTTTTCATTTGTTTATTTTTTGGTGCAGAGGTTCTGTCAAATTTGCTAGGCTAAAAAATTTAGTCCTCTTTCCAGAAAATGATCCTTTCTTCTTAAGGGACTTAATCTTTTTCAAGAAATTGTGAAAATTTAAGGGAGATGCTCAGGAAGTGATGAAAGATAATCTCACCAGCCACTTGTATGAATATATCATAGCCATCGATGCACACGCCACTTTCATGGCCCAAGGCACCCAGGACAGCATCCACTCCATCCCGGGGACATTCTGCTGCATACACCTGCATCTTCATTCTCTACCCAGATTATTCAAGATGACTCTCATAGAACCATAATCAATGTGAAATCAGTGAACTTTTTTTTTCCCAAAAAGTAAACAGGAAGAGAAATCCAAATATTAAAAAAAAAAAAAAAAGAGGCGAATCAAGAGTAAAAAAATTAATCCCTTAAATAAAATATTCAGAATAAAATATTCTGGAAGACAACTGCTGGACCCAAGTGAGGCTTAGACATAAGTGAGACAAAGAACTTTGTGTCACACCAACTGAGCTTTGGGGGTCTGTCACCACAGAATAGTCTAGCTCCGTCTATCTTAACCAAAGTTTGGGGACCCAAATTTAATGCAGGCATACCTTGTTTTATTGCACTCTGCTTTTGCTTTATCGTACTTCACAGATACTGTGTTTTTTTGTTGTTGTTGTTTGTTTTGTTTTGTTTTCACAAATGGAAGGTTTGTGGCAACCTTGAGTCAAACAAGTTTACCAATCCTATTTTTCCTAAAATTTTTGCTCATTTTGTGTCTCTGTCACACTTAAGTAATTCCCACAATATTTCAAAATTTTTCATCCTTGTATTTGTTGTAGTGATCTTTGATCTGTGATTATGACTCTCTGAAAGCTCAAGTGATGGTTAGCATTTTTTAGCAGTAAAGTATTTTTCAGTTAAGGTAGGTACATTGCCTTTGTTGACATAATGCTATTGCACACTTAGTAAACTACAGTATAGTGTAAATGTAACTTTTATATGCCCTGGGAACCCAAAAAAATAATTTGACTTGCTTTATTGTGATATTCACTTTACTGCAGTGGTTGGAAAGAAACCCACAATGTCTCTAAGGTGTGCCTGTACAGCGTTTGCAGTCTAGGTGAGAAGATTACAAAACCCCTATTGAAGTAAGATTCCTGCTTTCATAATAAATTTACTTATTTATCAATATATATATCAAATCAATTACACAAAACAGATTTTGAAATTGAACAATAAGCTGTAGGATTACATAGTTTTTAAAGAGAAGAGTAAAATGCTTAAACATTTTGAACCATATTTACTTTAAATTCTACGTATTTATTAGACATCACTATATTGAAAGCAAATAAAATGGGTACTGGAAAGAGGGGCCAGCACTCCTTTCATTGATAGCAAATCAGCATAGAAGAAAACAGGTTAGCTAAATGTCTGATTTGAATGCAAATATTTTTCAGCATTGAGAATTTTCAGCCAAATAATCTATTCTAATCTGACACGCTAAAACTAACTTTCCATTATACAAGTTCTTCCTCAAATCAGAGAGAACTTATATAATCCATGTTGGTGAAGCTTTAGAGGTGACAGGGCGACACCCATGTGACCCGGGGCCATCTGTCGTCTCTGAAGGGGTGCTCCGGGACACGTGGCAGTCTCTCTGGGGACTCTGTTGAAGGCCAGTCCTCATGTCTGCCAGGGGCCAATCCCCACAGGCCATACTATATCATTTAATCAAAACCTGTTTCTATTTAATCTTGCTGATTATGAAGTAGACAAGCCATAGAGATTGAAGGACAGAAATTGAGCAATAAGAGAGCATAAAGATTATTAGCTAAGTCCTTTATTGCACAGATGAAGGAAATCATGTCACAAAAAAAATCCAAGAGGCTTATAGAAACCCAGCACATAGGCAGCGATGGCCACTACAGCTCTATACCCAATTTTCTGACTCCTGGTTCTGCGCCCTTTTTATCTGCCTTTGAACGGAACATCATCTTAACACAATTTGCGAATTCTAAAGAAACTGACTTAGTACAAATCTGATTTAAATATTTATGGGACTGAGAATAAGCATTCTTGTCACTAACGAACATGGGAAACCATCTTTTTTTAAAATATAGAATAACCTAATAAGAGGCAGATTATTAAAATATAGAATGGGTTTTAAAGGTTTTGTTCAAATCTCATCTCTCCTGCTATCTATCTTTCTGACTTTGGATAAATTACTGACATGATATGAACCTCAGTTTCCTTGCTTATCAGGTGGGATGATAAGAAACCCCTGCAGAGTTCCTAGGGCAGCTCTACTCACTGGTACCAACAGTATGGCCCTTAATGTGTGACAGAATCAAGTTTCCATGCATGCTGGTGCTGCTGAAGGTCTTGCAAAATCCCAATTTTAGATTTTAGATTTGGGGGCTCGCATAGTGTATTTTGATCACCAGTTTCAATTTCGGATTTTGTGTATCCTGGCAAACAGTCTCACAGTACTCTTTTATTAAACCACTGATGTAAATATTTTCCAGTGAAATCAACACTGTATACTTTCTAGAAACACAAGTCAACAAAACCCTATCTTGCTTTCATGCCAATTTAATCGCCACAGCCAGCAATATGATTCCATTTTAAAACTAATTACTTCAAGGTGGCAAGAAACATATAGAACTGTATTTGTTTAGGTTATTTGCAAGAGGAAATATAGCCTGTCACCAAGCACATTCTACTGATGTGGTATGTGGTTACACATTAGGAAAATAGAAACACTAAAAATTGTGTAGCAGTAAGCATTGCCCTGGTATGATGAAGTGTGAGAAAAATAGAACACAGAACTCGAAAACCAGTAGAGACCCACACTTCCACTGCAGTGAGATGTTTGTGCAACACAGGCACACTGGGCCGAAGGGATTCAGAGATGACACTCTCAACTCTGTCTCCCACCCTTACTCACTTCATCCTCACTTTCACTTTCCAGCAGCAAGCATGCATCTTTCATCTTGAAAGAAAAACAGAGAGTTACAAAATACTATTTTATCCCCCATAAAAATAAACACTATATGCACAGGGCACTAGTGTGTAAACTGTATAGCATTTAAAAATGCTAATTCCTATAAATATGAAATTTGTTTCTTCTTTGAAAACAACACAAGTTTAACTGTGTTCCTACCCAGAGTTTAGCTGTACAATCAGGTGTGCAGCACAGAGGGACATAAAAGATATGTGTTGGAGTCAGACCTGTGACAGAGGCACTAATTTACAATACTGCTCTTAGGTTACTTTAGAATAAGTGTTGCTTTAATACTTTTACATTTTGAATTGTACAATTGAAAAGGACTTCAGTGAAAATTTAGTTTTGTCAGAGTTTTTTTTGTTTATTTGTGTGCTTGTGTTTCAGTGTTTGTTGTTGTTCTTGGTGGTGGTGTGTGCGTGTGTGCACGCGCATGTGTGTGTGTGTGTGTGTGTGTGTGTGTGTGTGTGTGTAACATGGGGAAAGGGACAGTCCTCTTCTGAGGACCTCTGAGTCTGACCCAGACTTGAATGTGCTAAAGCAAACAGAAAAGTCAAAATGGGTCCAACCACTTGACTTCCCAGGTCAGCTATCAAACCAGACACTATGGGATTACATCAAAGAGCATATTAGAGATGCCTGGGTTAAGGGAGGAAAATGCGTGTAGCATTCCTGACTGCCATGATAGGGCATGAACTGCATAAGAAAGCTGTCATCACCATAGACAGATGCTTGTTATGTAAGCCACTGGACTCCCTATAAAGAAAGTGAATACTGATTTAAATAAAAATGTAAGCAACTCAAGCAAGGCCTGATATTGGAGTTACCCTGGACTTTCCTGCCTGTTTCCACACAGATAAGAATCCTAGTCTCTAATGAAACCGACAACTGCATTGGCACATAATTCCATGACAGGACATGTGAGCACAAATAGTTGAAATTGCTCAGAGGGAGAAAGTCAAAAGTGCATTGTGCAATCCGACTCTTTGGAATGTCAATGTGATTCATGAATCACCTGAGAGGCTTTGCCTCAGTCCATTTAAAGACATTATTCAAAGGAACTCTGTACACATCACTGCCCAAAAAGGAGACTTTTCTTTTTCAAAATGAAATGAAATCTTCAGCTAATTTCTCAGCAGCAGGTGTCATGACTACTGAATATGAGATAATCTACTATGTATTTAGCCTTTGTGGGATCTGAAACTTATACTCTAGGAAACTTGGATTTGTAAAGAGCATGGTACAAAAAGCAGAAATCCTAGATTCTAGATTGTGCCAAACCACTTCCCAGACAGGTGACCTTGAGCAAGTACCTTAATCTCACTGAGCTTTCATTTCCTTCTATATTAAGGAGTGCCCAAACCTTTCATCACGCTGGAGTTATGTGACCACACAGGACAAGAGTGTAAGGTTCGATGAAGTCTAATGCAGATGGACATTATAATAATTACTATAACATTTTATTATAATATAAACAGAAGCTTCTGAAATTTATTCTGAATAAATTTTTAGTTGAAGATAAAGGAGTAAATGAAACTATCCAAGAAAACTCATCGTGATAGTCAGAAAGAGGCAAAAGAAATAAAGCCATGAGGAAGACTAATACTTAGGAAGAAGGCCTGCCCAAGAACAGGTGAAGAAGAGCAAAGTAGGGATGCTGGAAGTGGTGCTAACAGGCATATCTCATGAATAGAAGACACTGATCTGGAGAAATGGTCTCAGGCATCATGCAACACAAGGGCAAGTAGGAAGATCACAACTAAACTGAAATCTTTAGGTTTGAGGGGCACCTGGGTCACTCAGTGGTTGAGCATCTGCCTTTGACTCAGGTTGTGATCCCGGGGTCCTGGGATCCTGTCTTGCATCTGGCTCCCCACAGGGAGCCTGCTTCTCCCTCTGCCTGTGTCTCTGTGTCTCTGTGTCTCTGTGTCTCTGTGTCTCTGTGTCTCTCATGAATAAAGAAAGAAAATCTTTTAAAAAAATTAGGTTTGATAATTAGGAAGACACAGCTAGCTCTGTTTCTATTAACTGACTTTTCTCCTGGTTATGGGCCACATGTCCTGCTTTGACATCATGCATATTGTTCAGTGTCTGAATACCTGCCTTCCTTCCAGAGCAGTGGGCTATGTTTTGGAAGGCCGTTAATTTCTTTGAGCATCAGCTTGACCCTCATGAGTCTTTGATGGGTTGTTTTTATGCTTTGTTAGAATGGATTTTTGGGAAGGCTAGTTTAGCCTTACTCCTGTGATATGACCTTTCTAGGGGCTCTGCTGCATGCCCTGGTATTCAGCGAGGTCTTTCCACTCAAGTTAGATGGAAGGGAAATATCTCCCAGCAATATGTGAACCTCAGTAGTTTTTTTTTTTAGCTCAGAGTCCCCTGATAGTTATCTTTCCATATTAGTTGTTCTGTACTCTACCATTAGTTCAGAAGAATGTTCTAACAGAGACCCAAGGGAAACTCACAGTAGACTGGAGTTCGTTCTCTGCGTGGTCCCTGGTTGTCAGGGAATTTGTGTTTGCCCCACAAATTCCAGGTATGCATTCTCTGTGAAGTTACCTTTGAACCAGCAGTCTCAGTGTCCCTGAATTCTGATCTCTATCACCTCACCTCCATGAGGCCCTGTGCTCTGCTTAGGCTCCTTCTTCCCGGGCCATAATGTAGAAGAATCATTCAGGCAGAAAGCCAAGACATCAAGGGACCACCTCATTCGTGTCTTTCCTGTCATGGATTATGTTCCCATACTTTCTTTTGTCTTTTATCTGCAAAACACATATTTTATACCACTTTTCTAGCTGTTTGTGGCTTGAGGGCTAGTTTAGTACCAACCACTATATTTTGGCCTGAGTCAGAAGTCCCATGAGGGCTCTTACAAAAAGTATGTTCAGTAATATCAGAGGAAGCAGAAATGAGTTTTCAGAGGATTGGGGCATAAATGGAAGAAAGAAATGAGTTGGTACATCTAAGAGACTAACAAAGAAGAGGGAAATGGGAGCATGACTTGAAAAGATGTATTAATCTTCCTTACTGCTTGTTTGGTTATCTATAATTTAATTCAGACAATACTGCTTACAGTTAATGCTTGTAAGTACTTAGAGTAGTGCTGGACTCATCTACTAATATAGGTTTCTGAGTACAGAGCACTAGAAGATTCAAGGTCAGCAATACTTATCACAATTGTAAAAAAATTATTGTGTATTTTCTCTTTAATGACTCTCTTCCCACACAGATCATAAGCTCTCTGTGGGCTATATGGGTAGGACCAGTGTCCACTTTGTTAACTCCTGTCTCTCTACCAATTACCACAATGCCCAGAACTCTGGTTGGTAACAGGGACTCAAAACTCACTGGTTGGATAAATGAATGAGTTAATGAACCTTGTAGGATTGAGTCCCTTACCTGTGGGATCTGAGTCTGTCTCCTGGTAGCATCAGAATTGAGCTGATAGAGCTGATAGAATGCCCAGTCAATGCCTGCTGTGGAGCTGGAGAACTGATGGGTACGGGGAAAAGCTGATTCACATATGCTCACAGAAGTGGTCGGTATGAGCACTCGAGAAGACAGAAAAACATAGGAGTGTTTTCCACACAATGACCTTCAAAAATAGTGTGTGTCGAGGGGTGGAGGGAATATGAAGGAGAGATGACCTCAATGAAAGCCAGTCTTCCCTGTCTGAAGCTAGTGTTTCCGTTTGTACATTTGACAAAAAGCCCACGGAAATACCTGATGTAATCTTAAATAAAATTAATATAAGTTGGCAATTTTTTAAAAAGCAAAAGCCAAATCAAAGCAATGAACCTAACTTTTAACAGGTTCGTGGCATATCCACATAGAGAGGAAAACTTGCAAGTAACTTTAGGGAATATTAATGAACTGAACTTCCCTAGTGGTTTGGATGCTAAAACGGAACTGGAGAACAACATTATCCTCTTTTCAATAATCGTACTGTTGGTGATAATATTGAGGTAGTCATCCTGAGACATTATCACGCCATGTGTAAAATGAGTAATTGGTGTGAGATAAATCAAATGAGCAATCATGTTGTCATTGAAAATGGGAATTTACAACACGGAAAAGGATATACATGTAAAGTGGTTGAAATGAATAATACTCTGTAGTCCTGAATTTAATTTGCAATTATCAATCAATATGAACTCACATTGTATCTCATCTTTGTGGATATGTGTGTGCGTGTGTGTGTGTGTGTGTGTGTGTGTGTGTGTGTAGCTCTGTCCTCTGAAAATGTCTAGAAACAGTGACTAATCCAGGAACAATTAGCACTCCTACTACCAAAACAGTGGTCTCTAATACTGTTTCCCACTAAATGGAATCAAGACTCCTTGGTGAAGTGACTGCTTCCAGCTTGAGGAAGAAAATGTTCAAGATAAGTCTGTAATATCTAGTCATTTAAGAAAGCAAGAAGCTACCAAAGATTCCTGGACTTATGACCAAAGAATTCAGGAGCCATTTTCAAGAGACTTTCACTAGCCAACAATGGATAAATTTAAGATAAATAAGTGGAAGTACCTCAAAGATGTTAATTTATGTGTTTATAATAATACTCTAATTTCATACGTCATATTTAGAGTGTACTAGGAAACAATGCATTGTTTTGAAAACTAGTAAATAAGAAGACATAACCAAGCATTTATAATGGTTTCTGTAGATTTTCTAGTAGAATTTACCTCAGGGTAATTGGATAGTATGTGAGGGAAAGATATTCTTTATAGACACATTTTAGACAGTAAATTAAAAAGGAATGATCACATTAATATATCACCATTTTACAACTCTTAAATTATTTTTAATCTACTCTAGGCAGATTATTAATGAAAGCTATCTTTACAAAAGGAGGGATGGCCAGACATCACACACTTCCTGATTGAAACCCTTATACTGCCTATAAGGAATTCTTGCCTAAAAAGTAAAATAAAATAAAATCATAACTCAAATCTCATTGAATCTCTAGGTCTAAGGACCAATTTGCAGAAAATACAGGACACAAAGGAATTACACAGGGACATGGCAAAATGTGGACAAACAACCAGGTTCCTTCAACTAATAAACTGCAATGGGATATACAGTGGGTTTAGTCAGAAGCGCGTGTGACCTTTGATCTCGGAGTTACAAGTTCAAGCCCCACATCGGGGGTAGAGATTCCTCAAAAAATAAGATCTTAAAAAAATAATAAACTACAAGGAAGACAGCAGAAGCCACATTGTTATTTATTAAAAGCGATTTAAGAGACAAGTCAAGCAATTGCAGTGTTTGGACCTTTACCAAATTCCTGAATCAAGCAAACCATAAGAAAGGAAGAGAAGATCAGGAAAATGTGACACCGAGTGGATATTTAGAAATAGTAAGGAATTATTGATAATTTTTGAGTGTGATAATGGTGTTGAGATCACATTTCCAAAGAATCCTTACCTTGCAGAAATGCATTAAAATATTCTTGGAAGAAATGATGTTGTTGTGGAAAACTGACCTACCTCCATGCTTCAGACCCAAAATGTACCAGGAGGACAGAGTTGAGATAAAGAGGAACAATTGGCTTTATTGCTTTACAGGGCAGGCTGTGGCCTTCCAACACCTGCAAGCCCACCCACAGGAAGGGGCTGTGGGGATTTACAGGGAAATACAGGATCTAGCTGGTTTGGACAGGAATTGTGTCTGTGCTGCCAGCCTGCTTCCTCAGGTTTCGTGGGTGGCACCTGGGTCCTGAGAAGGGAGGAGGGCAGGTTACTTTCAAATTGAACTTCACTGAAGCCATTTTGATCCTTTTTAAAAAAGATTTTATTTATTTATTTACAAGAGACACAGAGAGAGTTAACTTTTGAAGCTAGGTGGTCAGCACATGAACTTACTATGTTATCCTCTCTCAATACTTCCTATAGGTTTGAAATTTCCACAGTAAGAAATTTAAAATAATGTCTTTTAAAGTGCCATGCCATGGATAGTAGTTTAACTAAAAGGAGTTTTGACATCTGTAGAAATATAATAGATCTTGTGATAGTAAAAAGATAGTCAAAGTTAACATTTTCTAAATTCCAGAGGGAAGGATGGAAGGAAGGATGGAAAGAAGGAAGGAAAAACCATAGCCAATACGCAAACTTTTTCAGTATTTATATAAACTTTTAAAAAGTGATGAAAGTAATAAGTCTCTGTCACCCCCCAATTACTACAAGGTAAGGTCAATTTTAAGGCATTTTTACTTTTAAGCTCTGGTAGCATGCCTCGAGAGGCATAACCAAGAACTCCTATGTGGAAGAGCATATAACCCACTGAGCAACCTGTAGCAAGCTCTAGCACTGCACAGCCGCAGCCGCAGCTAGCAAGGGCAGGCCGGGGTTCTAGGGGCGTGTGTGGCCTCAGGGGTGGGCAGCTCCTGCCCTGACAGCTTTCCTTTGGGAGCAAGCTCAGGGCTGAGGCCCGCAGGGGTGAGTGCTGATACCCACCCCCGCCCCGGGGGGCCACATCCCTCCAGACAATACTCCAGTCTCTAAGGCAGATTGCAGTATTTATCACCACTATCTTCCCAGGATAGGGGAGTAGTCTTATTTTCTATCAAAATCCTTCAGCATGGTCCTATTCTAACAAAATCGAGCTCCCCTGCGATGATGCAGTGGGGCTAGGGATGACCACCTCTCCCAGCAGAGCATCCCCAGCACCACCCAGCAGCACCAGAGCTCTCTTAGATGCCTTTTTCACTCTTTAAACTTGCCAAATTGTGTCACCTCTGGGCTTGGCTTTGCTAGTATGTAAAACGGTGGGTTGTCTGGAATCTCTCAAAATTCTCCACCTTTGAGTCTCTTCACTGAAAATATCTGACTTTTTCTACCTTTCTTCTTACTTTTCCTTTTAAATGTCAAAAAGCACCCTCTCCTGTAACATTTAAACCTTGAGGCTCAGTCTTGGGTTTGACACACTAAACAAATTAACTGTTTTCAACCGATTAATCATCTTTCAGTTCCAGTGAAAATACAGGTTAGTTGTGCATGAGGAAGTCTGCCCATTTTGACTCGAGGACGTCTTTCAGGTAGGTGAGCCAGTGGTGATGAAAGGATCCACTGCAAGAAGCCTCTTCTCATTGCATAAATACAGGCCTGAAGCCTCTGTGCCAGCTGTCACACGCAGACCCTCTGAAGGCAACTTGGAAGAAGTGACATGCTGCCATCACTCATGTTAATGCCTATTTGTGCAATGATATTATTTGAAATAATCGACCAATTCATCAAAGGGAATGGCAGACTTGGGTTGTGGGGGGAGGAGAACGTGCTTTTTCAGTACTAATGACAAAATGACATTTCTGTTTACCATATTTGTCAGCTCTAAATAGTCAATAAATGTTTGCAAGATTTCCAAAGTTTGGGATGTGGTTCACTTATAAGGATATGCAATTTTTCAAGATTTATGGAGAGGGTGTTTTTCCATAAACAGTCAGCTTTGATAATTATCAGAAGAACGATTCATTATGTCTCAGAAGCTAAATGCATGATAAATGGGATGCCTCTTATGGGTTGCAATTTTCTAAATGTAAAGAATGCCTATTTCTTTGATAATCGCCGCAAATTCATTAATAATAATTGTAAAGCTTTTCAGTGCAGCAGGTGGGTAATAACATGTGAGTATAGAATAGTATGGTCTTTATATTAAATTTTTCTTTTCATTCTTGAAGAAGACGTAACAAAGCCCAGAATAATCTTAATGTTTGCAGTGAGCCTACCCAGAGAGTCCTGAGTGGTTAACAGCTCACAGGGTCAGTTCCTCTGTCCGTCTCCAAAGCCAGCTCCTCCCTCCGCCACCCAGAAACCCAGCTGGAACTTGGAATCCGAAGAATGTGTTTGCATTATCAAAGAACTCCGGCTTTTCCAAAAGGTCCACGCTGGGATTCCATTCTAGTGACTTTACTGAAGGCATCTAATTACTCATTAGTTAGTTCCCACAATCTGTTTGAGAACTTGTTTATGTTAACTGAGAGGGTCGGGAGCCTAGTTAGGAGTCTGGGACAATCGCACATCAAAAATAAGATAAACACGTCCGGAGTAATCAGAGCGTCCCGAACCCTTGAGCTGGAGGGAATCAAGAGATCACCAAGGCCTCTCTGATTTTCCAAAGGAGCACATGGGAAAGGTCACTCCAAAGTCACTCCGGGAAATGTGCCTGCCTGGGATCCCATTCACAGCTCCTGGCGCAGGCGCTTCCTCAGACAGTACTTAATGAATGCTTGTGGAATTGAAAGAACACAACTTGGATGTGCATCCTTCCCTGTCAGACGTCTCATTCTAGAAACACAGAGGCCCATACTTCAGCCAGGCAATGCTATTAGGATGGCTCCTCCTTTGGCGCGGAGGGAGGTGGCTCTGGCCACAGCACAACCATTACCCACAAGGAGAGAGAGAGCAAAGCACCCCCACCCCGCCTGTCCCGGGGTCAGGAGACACCCGGGAGCACCTGTTCTCTGGGAGCCGCTGGCTCCTGGGAGTGTCTCTGCTTTCGCAAAGACAGAACCGTGCCTCTTCGGTAAGATATCTCCCCGCAAACAACCATGTTCTGGTACCTGTTCCCACTGTGTTATGGCCACCAGGCCACATGGATGGGACAGTCATTCGTTCTGATGCAGAGAGGCCTGGCTGTGGTTACTAATTTTATATAGCAAGAGGATGAAACCGTGTTGTCTAGGGAACCGGATAAGAGTAGAGGGGTTTGGGAACTGGGAATTTTATTCTGGCTCAGATGCTAATTCTCCTGTGACCCCAGCCAAGCCCTATAAATTGTTACTATCTGCAAAGTGAAGATAATGGACAGGCCCTTTTCCTCCCCCAGGAGAGTCCTGGGGATTAATTAGGCAGCTCATTTGAGATTCAAAGTGCTGTGAGCCTACAGGAAAAGTGACTGGAGAACAAAGAGGCTCACACTTCATCCTAGCAGGCCGGAGACCACACCAAAGACAGTCGCAGGAATCCATTGGGTGGCACACCAGTATTTGTTAATTAACTGGTATTAGGAAGTCATTATGGCTACCAGGGGTTAATGGAAAGATTGAACTTACTCAAATCGGCCTATAGAGGTATAAATCGAGGGCTCCTTTGTTCTGAAGGAGAGGTGGGCCCTTCCTTCAGCTGCCAACCTAACTAGAGTGTGCTTCCTGGCCTTTCCAGCACCTTTTTGAAACCCAAAGTGGGTAGTTTGGACCTTGAACAGTTTCTTTTTCAATGAAAGATGCAATCTTCTAACTCTTAGTCTGTCAGAAACAAAAATTCTTCTTAAAAAAAAATAAAGAGAAGAAGTTAATTAATACTCCTTCTATAATCCTTTCACAGAAAGGTTCCATCTGGTGCTCAAGCAGCGGGACCATGTGAGCCCTGGCTGGCTGCACAAGCTCACACTCACACACACTGGTTCACACACACCCAAATATGGAGGCGAGCAAGAAACCAGAAGAACACACCAGGAGGATCCTAGAGGAGTCCTCTGCCTGGCACAGGGGGAACAAATGTGAAGGTGCAGGGCAGAACAAGACAGAGCTAGGATTTTCGAAGCCTGGTCAGCTTTGCAAGAGAAGCCCAGAGGAATACAGACCAGCAGGGAAAGTTACGGCTGGAAATGAGACTTCGGTACCTTTGCAGGGCCAAGGACAAGGGAGAGGCATCCATACAGATCCCCAGGCCAGCATTCCTAGGCTGGTTCCCACCTCCCTCCCCATGGAGCCCAAACACTAGGTTGGTTGGATGCATGGAAATGCAGACTCCTTTGACCAGTTGCCACCAAGCAGCCTGCTCAGATGGCACTCAGTATAGACAGCCAGGGTGCAACTCCTATTCCTGGGACCGTTCACCCTGACAGCCCTCGTTCTAGCTGTCCCCTTCCTCCAAAAGGCAAGAAAGCAAGGACAAGCCAACCCCGAAGCAGGACGAGAGGAATTGGGAAGAATCACTTTTCTATCTGTTCCCCTGGCTTCTCTGGTCCCAGAAGGCAGCACCTGTGTACACCGAGCCTTATACCAACATCCTCACAAGGAAGAGGCACCACGGTCTGATGATGGAGAGATCTCTGGGAACACAGACCATGGTCCTGACACTGCTCTCACCCAGGGGACATCGTCCGTCTCCGTTTTCAGGACTACTATCACGGGCAGCAAGAACACAGAGCTGGTGGTGGTTTGGCCCTCTCTCTGATCTTGGAATTCTTGAGCCCTGGGCAGCCAGAACTTGTCAGGTGTTGGGGGGCACCTTCCTGTTTAGGATAAAGGAGGCATCACCAGACCAGCTTTCGTGTCTCCACCAGGGAAGCCCCCTGGGCAGAGATTCCAGAGGGAGGGCTGACTTCGTAAGAGGATCTGAAGCCACAGTGGAGTGTTCCCTCCTGCCTTCCAGCTCAGCAAGACCGGAGAATACATATTTAAAGACTTAAAAAACACATCTTTAGAGAGCAGAGTACCCAGGGACACAGCACCCAGGGTGCAAATGTAAACACAGAAGTCATCTAACTTCAGAAGATGGCCAGGCCCTTCCCCCGGGCTCTGGATCCTGAGCCCCCAGCCTCCCCCTCCCGCTTACTCACCTTGCACCTCTCCTCCTTTGTTCTTGGCTCACTGGGGATCGGCAGGCACTGGGAAGGCAAGCAGAATCCTCCCACATCCAAGTAACAAGGCCACCCCGGTTAGGGCCCGGTTAGGGCCCGGTTAGGGCCCGGTTAGGGCCCGAGGTGCAGGGAAGGGTTTGCGGCAAGGGCAGCAGATGGCCGCCGCTCTGACCTGCCCCCACCTGAGACAGGTGCGCATCCTTCCGACAGAGGGGCCCTCACTGTTCTCAGAGGAGGGGAGAGGCGCGTCCTTACCTCCCAAGCGGGGGCTCCAGAAGAATCAGAGCAAGTGGGCTGCGCTGTTTGCTCATGCCCCTCCTGTTCTGGACCTGTCCTGATCCTCCGTGATCACCCAGGTCCCCCTTACCTCTGCTTACTCGCCTCATCCCTTCCTGGTAAGTTCTGTACTTAATACAGAACTCCTTAAAAAAAAAAAAGTGTGTATATATATATATATATATATATATATATAGGCTGTTCGATTCGCCAACATATAGTATAACACCCAGTGCTCATCCTATCAGGTGCCTCCCTCAGTGCCCATCACCCAGTCGCCTCATTTCCCTGCCCACCTCCCCTTCTACTACCCCTTGTTCGTTTCCCAGAGTTAGGAGTCTCTCATATTTTGTCTCCCTCTAACTTTTCCCCCATTCCCCCACTTAGTTTCCCTCCTTTCTTCTATAATCCTTTTCATTATTTTTTATATTCCGCATATAAGTGAAACCATATAATGATTGTCTTTTAAATAAAGGTGTGTGCTTCCCCCTGGGGGTCTGTCTTTGTCAGCCAGGGCCTCAGGACAGTGTGGGCAGCTCCCTCTCTGATCTCCTAGGCTCCAGATTTCTTACACCAGGCCCTGGCCTTCCCCACCCCGGCAGGGCCATTACAGAGCAGCACCAAGCACCCTGGAGAGTCCTGGGGGGCTTGCTATGTTTGCCTCGGCCCCACTGGGACCCTGGAGCATGCGAGGTGCCTTGGCTACCCAATTATGCAGACGCTATGTTGGATGGTGCTCTCCTCCACCTGCATGCATGCACCCAGTGGAACTCCTCACCAGCTCTCCATGCTCCCTTCTGGAAACCAAGGAAGGCTTGAGAGCCACTTTCTCAGGAAGAACTTTAAAAACAAAAATGTTGTCCATTAATAAAGATTTCTTACAACCAAAAGTGTTCAGGTAATTTAGAGCCCAAATGGCCTGGGCCAGGTGCCCAAAACTTGCTAAGTGGACCCCAAAACGCTCTGAATGTTCCATGCAGGCCAGTTGGTTCATCTGTAAGTCTACAGTGGCATCAGTACCTCCTTATTAACATTGCTTCACCTCAAACACAGTAAGTACCAACGGCCTTAACCACCATCATTGATGATCCCTGGCTCACAACAACCCAGAAAACAGGACAATGAAAGGGCAAACATTAGACAAGCAATTAGAAACAATGTTCTAGGACTTTTATCTCTAAGATTTTTAGGATTATTTTTACCTACGGTACTAAGTATACCATCAGTTATTCAGTCTGCAAACATTTACTGAGTGCTGAGGAGGAGAGTGGGTGACCAAAGTTCTGGATCTTAGTCCTATTTCCTCTTGTATTATTATTTTGGTACCAAGAAAACCCCACAGACATTGCTGGAGGCAGAAAGGGCCCCATGAGGCAGGAATGAGGCAGACAGTCAGATAGAGAGGGCACAGTGACACAGCAGAGGGCTATGTCCCCTGAAGGTAGGAATACAGGGGCAACCTGTCTGCAACCATGTCAGAAGGAATGTTGTCCTGATCTTGCAAAAGATGGAATTTGTGAACTGCCAGAGGAAAGCCTTTTAGGGCTTTGTTCCCTTGTAGTGGCTAGAGCAGACAGGATGGGCATCGAGGGGTGACAAGGAATGGGTGGCTTCGCAAGCCAGGGATGAAGTTGTGAGCTCCTCCCAGGGAGTAGAGGAGAGAGCAGGGCTTAGATAACCTGAGGAAGGAACAAACCGGCCCCTCTTATGAAGGCTGCCAGAGGAAATACAGGGTGACCGCTCCAGTGTGTCAGATACACAACCAGGAAGTGTGTAGTGTAAGTGTGTCCCAGGTATCACAGGTGGTCTACTTACACCATCCTGCAGGTTCTGTTTCTCCAGAGAATCAGCAACCCTGAGAGACTGTGAGATGGGGGGCTGGCACGCCCAACACCTGCAGGTGGACGCATGGAACTGCTCATGTTGCCATCTGAGTCCAAATGCTGTCTGCTGCCAGAATTCCCTCCTCCTCTGGAGAGGTTAAGGTTTTTTCTATTAGAGCCTTCAACTGATTAGATGAGGCCCACCCACATGATGGAGGACCCACAAGCTGTTTTATTCAAAGTCACTTGATTAAAATTCTAATCTCATCTTAAAAATACCTTCACAGAGACATCTAGAAAAAAGTTTGACTGGAGATCTGGGCACTATAGCACAGCTAAGTTGACACATGAAACTAATGATCACGTTAGGCAAGATAGCTGGCTGAGCACAGTTTTGAAAAACTAGTGAATTTGAAGCAATTCACAACACATGCACGGGAATCTAATCCCAGAGGTGCTGAGTCATACAGCAAAACAGCAAACACACAGTCCAACTATCAGAAGGGCTCCCGGCATATGTCTCGCTAATGAGGAAATCCGTTTTTTGAGACTCAGTCACCTAGAGATGCTTTGTTTTGCTTTGCTTTTTCCTTCTTTCTTTGAAAGGGCAGAGCTTTCTGGAGCCAATTGAAATGTGAAGTGTCTCCGGATGGCTACAGACAAAACAAGTCTTTACAGCCAGCTCTTACTCATTGGGCCTCAGAGGCACTTGGTGGGCCTCTCATTCCAAGGCCAAGTTTAGCTCAGCCCTCTCTCCTCTGTGAGGGTGAGAACCTTGGTCCAGGTGGACCTTTAAACGCATCTAGTGTTATTTTGTAGATTTAGAACCTGAAGAAGCTCTCTGTGTGCTGACAGGAAGCTTTCTGCAGTCAAATGTCCCCCCAGGCCAGAGCTTGCCGTGGGCGGGGTTGGGCCTCAGAGCCCCTGCCCTCACTCTCGCTCTCTGCAGCCTCCCCTCCAGCTTTCGGCCTCTGCCTGCGTGGCTCGCAGCCCCTATCTGGTGTCCTTGGGATCCCCCTATCGTACAGGAAACCCATCCTGGAGAATAAAGGCCAAACCCCAAAGTAAGGCCCTTCCCCTAAATTTAGTCCTCGAAGAGAGATGAGGAGTTTGAATACTTAGCATGGAGAACACCTGCCACACCCCAGGCTTTATTTTGTTTTCCTTCTTTGGAGACTCAGAAAAACTTTGTCCTTGGCTCCCAGAGGGCCAGATGATGGGGCCTTATGTCCCTGAGCCGCAAGGGGAACATGGGGGCGTTTGAACTCCAACCAGAGCCAGTTCTAACAGAACTTGCCTGTGGACGAGGTCTGCTCCTTCCCAGAGAACTTACTTGAGGAAATCTCCCCGGACCCATCTCAATTCTTGTCTTATGTTCCCAGAAAGGCTGTGTTCAAACGACCCCCGCTGGGTTCTCACCCTATTCCCAGCGCATACAATTCACCGTGAACCTGAGAGCAAGCGCTTTATTCCCACTTCTCAAGTGTTCACCCTGGGCCCCAGACTGCTTGAGAAATTTCACATCCTAACTTCTTTAACCAACAACCCCAATGGGGTAGGTACTCCAGATAGTACCTGGCCTCAGAGCTTGCTCTACTTCCCCTGCAAAACCATTGTTTGGAGACATTTCATAATGACCACAACTGACACACCAAACAAACTGTCCTAGAACCCTCTAAAAAGTGTTTTCACAGAGCTCCTCTCATTTCCCTTCCATCACTGCCTGTGAAATAAGGCATTCTTTTCCTTCCCACCCACACTGTCTCCAGTGGGACCATGAGGGAGAGCAGCCTGGGAGAGGTGGAGGCTCAGCCTGGCCTCCCCAGGGCTTGCAGGGAAGTGTCCAGCTGCTTGCGGGTGCTCGGCCTGCCCGGACACAGGACAGCTGACTGCGTCATCCCACATGGTGTCAGAGATCCGGTCCCCTGCTTAGCGTCAAGGTCTTCCCAAACTCAAGCAAGTCAAAAAAGAGATTCATTATCCTTCCTCCACAAACCATCCCTCCCAACTCTCTTCCCAACTTCGCAGTGATGACCGTCTGTCTTCTGGTCTCCCAGTCTCAGAACCTAACAGTCAGCCTTGGGAAGTGCTGTCCTTCTCCCTCTCACAACCAAACCAGGCTCTCTGCACGTCCTTGGGAAGGCCCGTGTACAGCGGAGACACCGTGCCCACCTGGCAGGATCACGCCTGGGGGCACAGTGATGGGAAAATCAAGATGCTCCAAAGGTAATGGTTTTATCAGCTCATGGAGGAGAGGAAACTGGGACACAGATCATGATGATGCAGGGTAAGAAATGACAGGGGCACAAGAGAGGGATGAGATCCTCACTGATGTGCTGAGGGATCTCGGAGCAGGACATGCTCACCTCCATGCTGCTGAGACAGAGAAGCAGCCTGGGAGCTGAAACTGCCACCATAACCCTTCCAGGTGCTCCCGGGGTTGGCCGGCATTAGGGAAGGAGGGTGAGTGGCTGTCAGTGTGCCCTCCGCAGTTTCAGGGCCTGCCTGGTGCAGGGGAAGGCCTGAGGTGCCACCTGTGCTCAGATGATGGGGTTTCTCTCAGATGATGGCTCTGTGCACCTGCTCACTCCTGCAGTTCATGAGCAAAAGATGCATATTTTTCCCCCTGGTCGTATGTCTAAAATCAGTCTTTCAATCCATTTTACACCGGCATCTTATATTGTTACTAGACCAAACTTTGGTTACAGTACAGAAAATCATGGTCTACCTTGCGTGCGATGCTGTCTCCGATGTGATGCACTGTGTCATGGGAGCTGGGGCAAAGCGCCTAACCCCACACTGCCCGAACTCTGTCATCTGTCTGGCCTGCTGATAGCCCAAGCTTTGGTGGTTGTGAAAAGCCCAGAAAGATGACCGCACAGGAGCACATGAACAGTGGTTTGGGGCATAGTCCATTTAATAATGTCAGCCATCCAGCAAGAATGAGCTCTATTCGCTCCCTTTGTCCCTGTTGGTAGCATGACAGCTGGGCCACCCTGGTGCCTGTCCTGTGCTTGTTCCATGTGGGCGTGGAATAGGCGGGAGGAGAAACAAGCACAGCAGGCTCATCCCGACCTGGCTGATTTTAACTTCACTCCTGATCTTTTCAACAAGGGATTTTTCTGGTCTGTGGTCCTGTTCTTCCCAACACAATGTTTCCCTGTGGTGGATCTAGAGAAACCCCAGCATCTGGAATGCTACCTATTGAAGCAGCAAATACTTAATGTGTAAAACTCATAAAATTTGAAGTAAATGTTAAGATACTTGTAATAATACTTCTAAAAGTATAAAATGTGAAAAATTTTACCCTTGCCCCTCCAATGCCACCCTCCAGAAGGAAATCGTTATGTTCAGTTGTCGATCTTTCCAGACTCTTCCAATGCAAATAGTATGAGCTGAATAAAATAGTGATTGCTTGAGAAATGATGGTGATTGTTGCTTGAAGTGAAATGAGCAACTTCACACGCAAAAATAGGACTGAATCCCCTCTGGCCGGTGGTAACATTGCTTGGATTCTCACCCCTGAGTCCCCATCCTGACTTCTCCCCTCCTGGCTTCCCTCCTGTGACTCTCTCCCTGCTCACACGTGCACACTGGGAAGCTCCGTCTATCTCTCCAACACCTCTGTATCTCTCGGTATTCTCTTCCCAATAATTATGAAATGTGGGACATTTGGGGGGATTAGAGTGGATTTCTTTCAATGGTGACAAAGCTGGTCTTGAAGGGAAATTTGTTCTAGATGTTTTTCAGAGCCAGAAGAAGGGCCACTGAGTCAGAAGAGCACACTCCCTTGGGGCAGTTTAGTTGATTAAGCATCTGCCTTCAGCTTTGGTCATGATCTCAGGGTCTGAGATTGAGCCCCATAGTGGGCTTCCTTCCCTGCCCCTGTTCATTCTCTCTTTCTTTCTCTTCCTCAAATAAATAAAAATTTTTTAAAAAAAGAAGAGCACTCCCTGCTCTTACTTATCTTTCTTTCTTTTTCTTTCTTTCTTTCTTTCTTTCTTTCTTTCTTTCTTTCTTTCTTTCTTTCTTTCTTCTTTCTTTCTTTCTTCTTTCTTTCTTTCTTTCTCTTTCTTTCTTTCTTTCTTTTTCTTTCTCTTTCTTTCTTTCTTTCTTTCTTTCTTTCTTTTCTTTCTCTTTCTTTCTTTCTTTCTTTCTTTCTTTCTTTCTTTCTTTCTTTCTTTTTTAAAGATTTTATTTATTCATGAGAGACACAGAGAGAGAGGCAGAGGCACAGAGGGAGAAGCAGGGAGCCTGATGCAGGACTCAATCCCAGGACCCCAGTATCACAACTGGAGCCAAAGGCAGGTGCTCAACCACTGAGTCACCTGCCTCCTGCTGCTGATAGATGAGCCCCTCCTGCTCATCTTTCAACTGAAGTCTATGCCCACTCCTCCCAACTGCCTGAGGGCACCACAGAGCGGACTCTCCCTGTGAGGCTGGATCTTGTCAACCTCTCTGATGGCCTTAAGGGCTTAGGAATCAACATTCAAATGCCAGCAGGTTTTGACCCAGCACCCTTATTGGCAGAAATTCATCTAAGGGAATAAAGAGACAGATGCAAAGATAATATGTGAGAGGATGCTCACAGCATTGCTCCCAATAAGATACATAAGAAATCTAACGACCACTAATAGGTGCATTGTTAAATACATTACTGCACACACAGACAGATGTGTCCGTTAAGAAGGGTGAAGCCTTATAATGTGACCTTTAAAAAATCATATGTACAAATATGCAAACACGGAGAAAATTCTGGGAATAATATAAAAACATTAGCAGGAGTTTTCCCTAAAGAATTACTAGCGATTTTTCTTTCCTTGTCATTTATAGTATTACATGTTTCTTTCCCCACCATTGTCATGTTATCATTTATATAATGAAATCAGCTCTCTTCATCTTGGAAAACTCATGGTCTATCTTTCACTGTGCCTCCCCTGTCCTGAAGTTATCACCCAGTTTTGTGAGGTCCAGAGAGATCATGTTAGACCCAGGTCCCAGAGCCGACATCCTACTATTGATTTATCCCAAAGGGAGGCAAGAGTGTCATCACTCAAAAAAGAAGGAGGGGGGACACCTGGGTGGTTCAGTGGCTGAGCATCTGCCTTCAGCTCAGGGCATGATCCTGGGGTCCTGGGATCCAGTCCTACATCGGGCTCCCTGCATGGAGCCTGCTTCTCCCTCTGCCTGTGTCTCTGCCTCCCTCTGGTCTCTGATGAGTAAATACATAAAATCTTATTTAAAAAAAAAAAAAAAAGGAAAAAAAAGGAAAAACCAAAAAGAAGGAGGGGAGACTAGAGGAAGAGAAAGTAGGTGAGCAAAGGAGGGACCTCATGTGCTGGTGAGGTTCACCATGGTCTATCTCTTAAATTGAATTTGAATTGTTACCATATATATCACCAGTAGCACCGATGGTCTAAACTCACATTGAAGCATATGATGAAACAACCTATTCGCAAACTCTGTGAAGCAAGTGCCACAGATGGCTGTGGTTTTCCTGTGAGTCGGGGTGATAGATGAATGGCTCCCTGGACCCCTGCCCTTAATACTGGGCTCATTCCGAATACAACTTTGGCTCACATTTGACATTGTCATTTCAATAAGCACAATCCTGTGTGTCACTCTTTCCTATGTAAGTGGAAGTGGGAGATTGATTTCAGGTTAGCTTTTTCATATTATTGCAAAATCTACTCTGGATGGGTTTTGGGATATGCGTGCTTTCTGAGGTTATTGCTCAGAGAAAAAACAAATAAAAAAGCCTCACAGGGCCTAACGCACAGGAGCCTTTCTCAGGTTCTGCCTCCCGCTGCTGATAGGACCTGGAGCCCTCCCACTGCCCCGCTGCATCCCAGAGAAAAGTTGTTCGCCCCCAGAGCTCTGACGGCCAAAAGAACCCACTCCCTCACTGTACTCCAGCTGTAGCAATGCTGGCCCCACTCTGAGGGGGGAGGCTGTGTTTCTAATAAAAGCCAGAAAGCTTAATATCTTGAGCTATTTTCAACCCTGCCTCTCGGACACATTTGGCTGTCTGTTTATTTTTGTTAGAAAGACAGACTTGTTTTTCTGCCAGGGGACTCTCTAACACCCTCTGCCTCCAACATCTGCACAGAATAGAATGCTTTGGAGGGTCACATGAGAAAAACGCTCCCTCTGAAGGGGGCGAGGAGGATAGTAGTGTTTCTGTGTGAAGCAACAGAGTGTGTAAGAGAAAATGCCAACCAGGCCACACCAAGGAGCCATTGTGATGGCCGTGCTTCAGCAGAAGAGGGATCTGAGGCCAGCGAACAAAGGTGAAGGGGACACTGCAGGACTCTCAGCTCCTGCGCAGTCAACATCTGCTGTACAGAACACAGCACCATTCTGCAGCGTTCAATATTCTCCTTGTGTGCCAGAGCCTAAAAGGGTACTTTACAAAGCTGTTTGCTTATTTATCATTTGTCTCTTTTCTCATTTTGCAAACTCTATGAAACAGAGCGTATGTCTAATATACCCACCAATATACACTGGGTTTGCTGCCCACAGCAGATACTAAACCAATAGCTGAAGGAAGGAGGAGAGAGAAAAGGAAGAGGGAAGGAGGGAGGGAGGGAGCACGGATCTGCGCCCTCATCCAAAGACACTTCCTGCGCCACCCACACCAGGTCACCTGCTGCATGAAGGATCGGGACACTCTCTGCAGCACCTTGCTGCCTGCTTTGCAGAAAGCAGAGCCATCAATAAACATCCACTGAATTGGGTATGTTCCTCCGTGCTTGTTGGACTAACAATAGATTTGCAGGGCTGGTTCCTGGGGCTTAGCAGAAATGATCCTACTACTCAGATGCTTTGCAAGGTAAAGATGGGTGTGTGGCCAGAAATGCAGTGGTGGTTCCCATAACACCCTCCCAGGGTGACAAGCATGGGTTATAATACTTGGAAAAAAGGAAGATAGGAAATCAATATACAATCCTACCTTTTCCCCAATGCTGCATTCGACTATTCAGTTCTACTCTAGTCTGTTTACCATCAAATACACTATGGGTTTGAACTCAGTTTTGGCCAATGGGTGATCTGGATGTGCGTTTCTCAGTTTTCTAATCTGTAGAATGGGAATTATTTTTTCTGTCTTGGCAGTAGTTATCCTCATGATTGAATAAAGGCAGTCTTCGACATGATTTTGTAAAGCATAAATTACTACACAACGTATTGCTCCTGTTAAAAATATCTGGCAGATATTTAGCCCTCATGGTGTGTAAGTATCTTGCTGAGCACTTCAGGGCTAACAACATTTATAACTCACAGCACCCCCATAAGGAAGTTATAGCAGTGACGGTCCAATGATCATTTATCAACATGGAAATGGACACAGATAATGAAGGAGGCAAGTCCATTCCCTCTATTGTGATAGGGAGGACCTTCACCAATCAGTAACACCTCAGAGCAAAGGGACAGGCTTGGGGTTCCATGGAGGCAGGTGGACAAGGACAAGTGGGGCACAGAGTTGCCCGTGGGTCTGTGGGAGGCAGACGAAGGTTTTATCTGGTGATTGAGGAAGTGTGAAGGTGAGTCTTATCCTGGAAGAGTAAGAGTGGATGGTCTCTCCCGGTTAGCGGTTTTCTGGAAGGAACAAAAGAGGATGGTGGAGGGAAAAGGTGGTTCACCATCGCTCTTTAGCAGGAACACAGGGCTGAAGAAAAATTCCACACTATCACAGGTTTAAAACCATGCCCAAGAATACACAGTGAGTAGTTCCAGTACTGGTAGTACTAGCAGCCCTAGTGGCAGGACTGGTAAACATTTAGTGATGGTTTACTAAGTGTCTCATCACACACACACACACACACACTCAGATCTTTATATGCATTCCAGTCCAATAATTTTATAAGGAAATTCTCTTCTTCTTTTCTACTTTACAGATCAGAATGCCTACAATGCTCATCCCTCAGAGATGTAAGCACCCATACAGGGTCAGAATGGTGCTGGTAGAAGGAAACATGACTTTACACTGAGCTCCGGCTCCCCAGTCATGGTCCCCCCACCATGGCATGGAAGACTTTGTGACACCAAACACCCTAGTCTGGCGATGATGATAGAAAATTAGTCTGTTGAAAGCCCGTCTTCCTTTCCTATATGGCTTTTAAATTCAAATATCACATTAGATTCCTAACTCTTACAAGATTTCTGGTAAGGGATAACATATCAGATGCTGGTGGTTTTTAAGTTTAAGATCATTGTGATATTAATTTTAAAAGGAGGCTAGGAAACAAGAGGTGGGAAATGCAGCACGAAGGACATCTTTACATTAAGTTACCGATGCTAGCCTACCATTGTGTGCTCTGACTAGCGCCCACAGGATGCACAAACGCTTGCTTTCAGGCATCATCCTCTAAAAGTGAACCAAATGAACGAGGGTAAGATCGTCTATGGAGAGTGAAATTATAAACCAACTGAATGGTTCAGGACAGAATGAATGTAGGTTACTCTAAGAAAATGGAAGGGCTTACTAGTTACCTTTACAATCAACTGACTTCATGGAAAGAATTAGATTTTCTGGGGCACATGGGTGGCTCAGTCCATTGAGTGCCTGACTCTTGATTTCAGCTCAGGTTATGATCTCAGGGTTGTGAGATCAAGTTCCACAGTGGGCTCTGCACGGGGCGTGGAGCCTACTTAAAATTCTGTCTTTCCTTCTCCCTCTAGAGCTCTCTACTCGAAAGAGAAGAAGAGGAAGAAGAAGAAGAAGAAGAAGAAGAAGAAGAAGAAGAAGAAGAAGAAGAAGAAGAAGAAAAAGAAGGAAGAAAGAAGAAAAGAAAGAAGAAAGAAGAAAGAAGAAAGAAGAAGAAGAAGAAGAAGAAGAAGAAGAAGGATTAGATTAGCTGAAGAAAGGACGCCTCTTAAAAAAAAAAAAGAACTAAGAAGTGGTTGAAGAAAAGTAAGAAGGTAGAGCTGACCTGTGCACCTGGCCCAGCCCCATCTGGGGAATGCAGGCGGTCCCTGTGAGGGAAGCTGATACCCTTCAATATCTGGAATTGTTCTTGAAGGCTTCTTTTTCTAATTACGTGCTCACTAGGCAAGTTTAAGACTACTCAACAGAAATCCTACTATCTTCTTCGACTGGGGCTATGGTTGGTTAATAGAAAAAAGAAAAGATTAATGCACAGAATTATACACACAAATCCTACACACCTTAAATATTTTGGTTGAATGTCATAAAACCATATAAATACTTATTCACTCATGTGGATGCTTTTGCTAATGGTCCCACCAATTGGACTTGTCATGGTATTTATTTATTTTTTTTAAGATGTTATTTATTTATTCATGAGAGAGAGAGAGAGAGAGAGAGAGAGAGAGAGAGAGGCAGAGAGACAGAGACACAGGCAGAGGGAGAAGCAGGCTCCACGCAGGGAACCCGATGTGGGATTTGATCCTGGGACTCCAGGATCACACCCTGGGCTAAAGGCAGGTGCCAAACCACTGAGCCACCCAGGGATCCCCCTGTCATGGTATTTCTTGCATTAACAGTTAATAAATAATAGAGTGTCTATGAATTCCTGTTTCTATTTATTGATGGCAGAGCAAGAACTTTTTAACTCCCATGCAAAAATTTAATTCAGATGACTTAGCTCTAGAGTTTTCTCCTTGGCATCTATAGCTGCCTATCTACACTAATTTGAAAAAGTTATCTAAATATAAACCAAAACAAAATTAAGGTTGCTTTCATCAAATTCTTCCAGATAAGTTCACTTCAACTTTCATAGAAACTGTCTCAGTATAATCCTATTTCACTGTATTCAATCTTACAGTAGCCTGTTAAAGTACATGGTTATCATGAAAGCACACTGTCTCTAGGTACAAACCTGATTCCTGGCAGGGGACACCGAGAAGCACTCAAGTGAACATTGGCGAGCCGACCACCAGTGCACAATGGATTGGAGAGTGGCGCTGCATAGAGTGTCTAAGAGGGAGGAGAATCCATGAGTGTCAGGTGCTATGGAGGTGTCTCTCTGTCACTTGGTCTTCCATGTAGCTGCCACTCCAGGGAGGAGGGCAGAGTGCCAGCAGTGCCTATCACTGCTTTTCCTGCTAAGACATTAACTAGGCTTTTCGCTGTACCTTGGTCTCTGCTGGGTCTGCTTTCATTTATTCACTTAGTTGTCCCATTAGTCATCTATAAACTAGGTAATTAACTCACAAGGTGCCAACATCCAGAAAGTGAGCGATTTTCATCCCTCCCCCACCTACTTTTCCAGCCAACAAGTGCCCCCTCCCCTGACAAAGCATGGCTACCAGATTTCTGAGTTTTTGTGCACTGCCAGATTCCCTTTTCAGGGGCCTCTGGAAAATAGCAGCTGTCCCCAAACCAGAATGAATCCACTGAGGTAAATGTTTCATGTGACCCCACGGTGGGGGGGCCATGGCGCCCACTTAAGGACACCCCCAAATTGTGCCACTCCCTCTGTGTCTCCCACTCATACTTATTTTATCCTTGGCAGGTGTAGTAAGTAGAAAGTATTGCATTACACATCACATTAAACTATTTTGTGTGAGACTCATTAATGACAGTATTTAGAATTCTGTTGTAAAACCAACATCAACTGGTCAGTTTTAATGATTTGAAGGAGTTTGTTAGGACAGCATTCCACCCCTGAAACAACCTGGGTTGATGTTGCCCATGAAGGTACCAGAATAGGCCACTTGAAATGTGCCTCTTTGGCTTATGGATTACTTTCAGCTAAAGGCAGACACAGGACAAGCCCTTTACCTCCTGCTAACTGCCTGAAATATAGAATAAATTTCTCCTTTTGTAAAGGAAATTTCATTGGTAAAAGTGTCTCTGTAGGAGGAAAAAAGTAACTCTAAGAAAGGAGTCTTATGACCTGAGAGGCTCTTGGCTCCAGAACAAGATGATGTTTATTTGCCACCCCTCTCCTCCTAGAAGCTCAAAACTCCTTTCCCTTTGTGGGGCCTACTGCGTATACAGGCCGCCGTCACCCGGCTGCTGTGTTGAATCTTGTCTTTGTAAAAACTCCCATGTGTGTAGTCCATTGAATTGTTTTTTTTTTCTACAGTTAATCTTTTTACCAGTTTGATTCATGGACTCCAGCCACTGCACAAAGGTGGCTCCTCCCTTCCTGGTCAGGTCACATGTGTAGGAAAATAACTGTCCTCTGTTTCCTAGGGTTCATGTAGGATAAGCTTACAACTATAAGCCAAGAAAAGAGGCAGGATGATGGGTTCAGGTTTCTTAACACTCCTAGGACAAACGAGCTCTGAGTCAGGAAAAGCTCTAAGAATCCCGGGCAGCAGTTCCCCCGTTGGATTCAAGCAAGCAGAGTTCTGCCTTGGGGCCTACACTTCAGAGCATCTCACGCATCTTTCTCTCACATACATGCATGCACACAAACACACAGGAAATTATTTAAGGGCACATGGGTCCCTTGGTCACTCATGACCCAACACCCTGTGCTGGGGTATACTTTCTATTACTTTAAGCTTTGCTCTCAGGATTAAGGCCCACAGACCCAAAGCAACACCTTACCACATCTCTTTCCCAAACATCTCTAAAACAAGAAGCTACCATGTCTAAATGCAAAGATTTGGGGTGGAGCCATTGTGATGTAAGTGAAAGGCTCTGCCAAATGGCAGAACAATTTAAATGGCCCCCAGGTAAGAGAAAAGGCAAGTTAGCACTCATCTGGCCGTCTCCTGGAGCTAGGATGGCCTGAATGTATCCAAGGACCCTTTCTCAGGAGTGCAGGCCCTCTGTTCTCTTGCTCCCTTCCCGGGCCTTTTGTGAGTCTACAACATTTCTACTCAATTGTTTTATGTGTCATATGTTACTACTCACCTAAATATTGCCCTCCATGAAAAGAACACTCCATTCACAATATTAATGAAATCACCTCCTCTTTCATAACTTGCTGACATTCTATCCTTAAACCAAAAATTTGCATAGCTTGGTTATTTTGCCATTACGTACAGTTATGAGAGAAGCAAGGATAGAACATTTTTTATTTGATGCAATTGGTGGTATAACTTGATGATATAGAGACATGGGACATGTGGGTCGGCAAGGCCCACCTGTGAGGACGGTGATGTGCATGAATGGGCCTTTCCCACCTCTGCCTCCACTGCTTGCTGCTGGAAGCTCTCAACTTGCTCTCACCATGAAGACAGCTGTTCATAATGACCTTATCACACCTCCAAATTATTTTCTTTGTTACTGAGGGAAGATCCTTTCCTCAAAGGAAGAACCAGTCCTCAAAGTGCTAAAGCAGAGGTTAAAAGTAGATGACCGTCTGACCAAATGCAGTTGACCCTTTCCTCATGGAGAGAAAACCAAGAAGTTGCTGATATTTACAAATTTGGAATTTGCACACCACCAGTTCCCCCAAATTAGATCTAAAACGCAGGGCCTGCATTTCTTCAAGGCACTATTGGTAGGGGCTGCATTCTAGCAGCTTCCATCAGACACTGGGTCTGCCATTCCTCAAGGACCCCACTGTTCCTTCTCCCAGAGACCAGTGTGGCCTTGGTCTTCATGGCCTTTCTTCCTCCATTATTCTTCCAAGGCCAGGTTATTCACACCTGCTTGAGCAGGGCATGCACGGTTGCACATGTAGGCTGTAGACACGGAACAAACTCTCTGGAGAGTGGCCTCTGGGTTGCCTGGCCTTCAAGCCTGGGATCCTTCAGCTGGAGTTCTGTGATTGCTGGGTGGTGACAATCCGCCTGTGTAGATAACATGTGCACAGGTACTCAGGCATGTGGACAGATCTCGGCAGAGTTCGTCAGGCTGAAACACAAGCAAGCCAACCACTGAATTTATTTTCCAAACCTGAACTTCATTCCCATTGGCACAGGGTCCACTCCAAAAACACAAATAAAATAATGCAGGAACGGATTGCCTGCTCTGGAGTGTTATTTTAAGAACTGGTTGATATGATCTCAGCATTGAACCAAACCACCCTTAGAAATGGGCCCCTTGTTGTCTCCTGTATCCAGCGTAGACTTTGAGGTTTTATTCATTTTCCAATTAACCTTCAAGTCATCCTTGGATTCCGTACTTCTAAAGACCGGATATCATGTATTCCTCTCACTGGCAAAATACATTCCCACTATGGAGAGTGCATGCATCTGAGATCTGGAGCAAGCAGGAATTCTGTTTGTGTGCCTGCATCTGGAAAATGAATCAGAGCTTCTATTAGGCATGATTACCCTTATTAGTGGATATGACTTTCAGCCCGGCCTCTGGGATATTTATCACCAACGGGACTGCAAAGGGATTATGAAGAATAAAAGATCCTTATTCTAGCATTCAAAATAAAGAAGAAATAATACAGAGTACTTTACTGACATTTTGATGACAAATGGGGAAGAAGTTCGAGCTGAAGCTGCCATGCAAGCTTATTGGATGTGATTTTGCAACGCATGAGATCAGCTTTGTATTAATTAAACAGTAAAAACTTACCACTTGCTGGTGGCCCACAGGAGTCCACGAACTTTAGTTTGTGTGTCAAATCCAGCCACTGTCTGCTTTTGCGAGTAAAGTCTTGTGGCAGCCAGCTCTCCCCTCTCACTGACCTACTGGGCATGCCTGCTCAGGCACACAGCAGCAGAGCTGCAAGGCTGACGCAGAGACCTTGCCCACTGCAAAGGTGACAGTGTCTGGCCCTTTACAGAAAAGTTTTGCTGACCCTGCCCTTTGAGACTCAAAATCCCAATGATTTGAAATAAATAATTGATGGGCAATATAGCTGTGCTCCCGAACACATGTGTACATCAGAGGTAGACAGACCCAAATTAAAAACCTGACTCATATATTCATTCAACAAACATCCTTGGAGTGTCCACTCTGTCAGGTTCTACCCTAGGGATAGGGATGACAGAGCAGACAAGGCAGCCCCTCCTCTCTCTAGGACCTTACATTCCAATGGGCCCATCAATTAAAGTTAGAAAATAGAAGAATGTTTTCTGAGGCAGGTCAGTTTCCTTAGCAGTAAGAGAGTTCAGGAGTACATAATTTGTAGTTAGTATGAGGATTACAACAGAAAATAGAGCGAAGTACTTACTACAGTGCCAGGCACAAAGAGATAGCTCCATAAATGTTCATTATTACAATATTAGTCTCAATAAATAGATTAATGAAACATTATTTTTACTATCTCAGTGTCAATTCGCTCCAAAAATAATTTACTTTGGGGTCCTGTTGTGCTCTAGCCAATGGTGTTGTGTAGATGAATCTTGTGAAGTGGGGTGGGCTAGACACAGGACAACTGCCCTATCACAGGAGGTTCTACTGAACAGTGATGATTGTATTTTGGAAAAAATACAATTTAATAATACCCTATATTTGGGGTCAAAGTGTCTTGCTCACTGGTTCTAAATGTTTGACAATTTCTAAGGAGGAAATTAGGGAAGCTGTTGGATGGAACAGATGGATAGAAATCCATCATCTCCATGAGACCTAAGCCTTTGGGCCAGACTACCACATGGCACAGCTGGGAGTGGATCCAGCCACGGGATCTTTTCACTGACCTGTGCACTCAGATAGGGCAGGGACCAGGGGTGGGGGCGGGGGGAGGGAATGAGTGCTAACTCTAGCTCCATGCAGGGGCTGCAAGCACTAGCTGGTACCTCTCAAGACAGCTATGTGAACTGGGCATCATCAAGGATGCTGGGATCCAGGACAAGGGTGGAGACTCCCTCCTGGCCTTGGTGGAGCATATCTGAGTTATGAATGAATTCACGCAAGCAACATGGCAATGCACATTTGTCCCCTGCAGTGGTGGGAGACACTGGTTGAGGTCCTGAGACCAGTTCCTGGCCTTGAAGGCAGGCCTAGCAGAGCAGCAGTCCCAGAGTCATCAATCCTTGATGACTCAAAGCTCTCAAAACCTTGTAAAGATAGCTGGGAAATTCTTTGAAGAGAGCTAATGTCTACCAAGTGGACGGGTGATATTGCATGGCCCAAAAGCTGGAATATAAACATCTATGCACACTCTATAGCTGAAGGCTGGTGAAGTCTGGCCTATGTAAGTTGTCATTTATTGTTTTCCACCAAAAATAGTCCATTTGAAGGCCTTTTTACATTATTAAAGTCAACAATTCATACTTCTCTTTAGAATATAATAGAAGTCGCTCAGTTGGAATAGATGACTCTTGGCAGAGCAACCTTAAATGACCCAATAGTCATTTGTAGCTCTGTCTCTGTCTCTCTGTCTGTCTCTCTGTCTCTGTCTCTATGTGTCCATCTCTCCCTCTTTCTTTTTCCTTCTCTTTCTTCCTTTTTACTCCTTTCTTATTTATTTATTTATTTATTTATTTATTTATTTATTTATTTATTTTGATTTCTTGAATCAGGAAAAGAAACTTGGTTATTCTGCCCACTTCTTTCTCATCATTTCTCTGATGGACAATTACAGGTTTTAAAAAGTTTTTTTGATTAGTGGGACTTCCTGAGTACATCATGGGGCTTCATGTTGGACAGAATGAAGTCTGTCCTGCCCAAAGCCTGGTTTCTAGGGTCCTGTCACCACCTTGTTTGGCTTTTGTGGAGCTTTTCTCTTTAGGGTGGACACATCTACTTCCCTCTACTAAGACAAGGCCCAGCCGCCAGAAATTGTGTTCTGCGGAGGAACTTCTTCCCACTTAAAGGCAGAGCACATATGCTATTTTCAGAAAATGGGATTGCTCAGAGCTGTGTGCTCTGCAACCCCCAGCACCTCCCCAGCACTCCCCTCCAGCCAGCCCTCATCCACACAAGGAAGGATGCCAACTCACTAAGACCCACTCCATTCCCACCTGGGCTGAGCCCAGCAAGTTCCAGCCTTTGGGACAACCTGCAGCGCCTATCTTCCACCACTGATGGTGTGCCCTGCCCCAGGATTTATGTAGTCTCCGGTGATTCTGGCTCAGGCTAGTGGAATCTGTCTGCTTCTGCTCTTTCCTCCACACTCCCCAGAGGATAAACCTCCAAAAGTGCATCTGAGAGGCAACCTGAGCACTTCAGCCCATCCCCATGCTACTCTCGGTGATTCCCAGCCCCGGCTGCACCCACGTCATCCGGCAAACCTCTACCAACTGCAATGACAGGGAGTCATGAAAGGCATGTTTGTGATCTGAGCCTCATATCAGGAGATGACAGTACCATCAGGTGCTAGAGTGGGAAATGATCACCTGTGCCACTGTCTTGCAGCCATCTGGGGCTGAAAGCAATAATTGTGACCACACGTGAGATCCAGACTTCTAGCTGGCTATTTGGTTTTGACCAAGTGAATCCTCCTACAACCAACAGAAGGTCAGCTGACCATGTGTGTTCCACACGTGGCCACTTCGAACCATAGATGGCACAGGTGTGCTCTGGGACTTTAGTCAAATGCCTGTGTCCCCAGGCCCCAAGAAGAGATGTGCCCGAAACCCTCTGGAGAGCCCCAGGCCTCCACGCCTGCATGGGTGTATTTTCTGTGCACATTTGCTTTGGCTTGGATCTGACAACACTCACGTCTGGCTGTGCCATGGGGAGTGTAAAGTGAGTTGGAGGTCCTGGGAGGGAGATATAGTGGTATAGAAATTCCCCTATAGAAAAACATCCCCACATTTGACAACTTACATTTATTTCTACATTAACACTTCTCTGTTCACAAAAAAATGGAGACCCATACGTTCTCTTTATGAACAACCTCCTTGGTCTAATAAAGACCTGCAGAAATCCAAATTATCTTCTGCACTATGCCCTCTTTCTTTCTATTGCCATTCTTCCCAAAACTATACACATACCCAAATATGCATTTTATTATCTTGATACAGACCATTAGACTTTCATGATATATTGAACTGTCACTGAATCATAAGATTTTTTATATGGAATTTTTTCAGCTAAGATAAAAGCAAGGTTAGATGCACCAGTGGGATTAATATTTATGAAACATAATTTTTATAATAAAGTTTTAAAAATATCTCGAATATATCTTCTCTTTCCTTTTGGTCTAGTTAGATGGGAAAAATTACTGTCCTTAGCATCTTAATTAAAATAACATTATAATGTTAGCAAAAAGAAAAAATGATTTGACATATTCATGCGGTAATTACATTAAAAAAAGATTACTCTCCATTAGTCTTCCTGATTGTACTAAGCCATCTGTGCTTGTAAAAATAATAATAAACAATGAATTACATATGCCATATGTACTTTGCTGCTTAATAGTAATTAAGCAGTAATCCCAAAGCAATCACTTGTTAACTGTGATAATTGCTCAAAGGTAATTATTTTGTAATAAATGATAATCAATTATTTATAATATTAACAATAGTTTTCTAATTTTTTTACCTTTAGAAATTGCTGGTAGCCATATCCTATCTTGGAAGCTGAGCTGGAAAATCACTAATTCTGTTGTGTTAAGAACAGATTTTCCACAAGTCAAAATTCTAGTTATGGTCTATTAGATTTGTAATATGTGTTTATAGTATTTTAAAAAATGAAATAGCTATAAATATCTCATTTACCTTTTTATTACAAATAAATGGCTTTAATAAAACTTCTAATACAATATAAAATACAGAGTGATCAATATTACAAAGAATAGCATGAACATGAAAGTAACAGAACATATGACCTAGGTAAGAATAGGTGGATAGAAAACAAACTTTGATTTGAGGGGGAGGGGAAAAACATAAAGTATAACCACTTATTCACAATTGCATACTTTTCTCAATGTATCACTCTTGATTTTAGCTTTAAGCAACCTACTGTCACTTCAAGAAATGATGTATAATACTTAAGTATGGCATTTCTTATAACAGAGAGGGAACTAAATCATACATATTTAAGCAATAAACCAGTTTAGAATATTTATGATTCACAGGAGGTGTTTAGTCTTATTTTTAATATAGCGATGAAGAATGCATTGGGCTGGAACCATTCTTTCTGAATTTCACATCCAAGGAACAACACCCATGGTTCGGTCTGTCCTCTGGATTCCTAATAGGACAAGGAAAGAATATGTCCAGCTGCCTCTGGATCAGTGGTTCTCTTGCCCCAGGGGGACATTGGACATGCCTGGGGGCATTCTGCTCTCTTAGATGGGGTTGGGGTGCTGCTGGCCACCCGTGGGTAGAAAACAGGGATGCTGCAGGTAGGCTGCCCAGCACCAGACAGCGCCCAGCAGAGAATGACCCAGCCCGACATGTCCATGGTGCCAAGGATAAGAAACCCTGGCCCCAGATGACTTTTTTCAGTTAGATCATTTACGAAGGACATCAAGCATTTCAGCTTTAAATGTTTCAAATCGAAATTGAAAAAACCAAACTACCGGGAACTTTACTCCCTGCCTCTTCCAGCAGAGCAAACAGGGAGTATCACAGAAACAAAAATTTCTCTCTCCAGATCTGGTTTTAACCTGCAAAAACCAAATCCCACTCTGGCTATTTTAAGCCCCCCAAGAAAAGAATATTAAAGAAAATTAGGCAGCTCAAGAAATCGTTAGGAGGACAGCACTGAGCTTTCTATACTCGCTGCAACCCACGTCACAGGAGCCCCTGGTACAGAAAGCCCACCTGTGTATGCTGCAGGCCATGGTGTCCAGGGATAGGGACATGGCCTCTGTCATCCCCCAGGGAAAGGAGGCCCCCTCAGGCCCTTTGCTCCTTTTGAAGGCTTCATGAGCAGGTTCTGACAGATATATCTCATGGGCGACATGGCATCCACAGGCACTCTGCGTCAAGGGTGTCTGCAGAAGGGACAGGTGTCCTTTTTGGGGATATGGGGTTCCACTAAGTCTGGGGACTGGGGATATGGGGTTCCTCCAAGACCCAGAGGGTTGTGCAGACATGACTTGTGGTCATAGATGGCACTTGTGCTTCATGCCTGATCTCGGGATTAAAACTGCTCCTTGTTCTTGGAAATAATAGGACTTGAATCATAGAAGCCCCATGTTTGAGGGCTGGAGGAGACATGAGGACTCGTTTACTCTGACTACTCCCCTTCTTGCCCCAACCCCACCTCCATCTGTGTTCAGTTCCTCTCCTACTTTGTGTCTTCCTTCTTTCCCTCCATGAGCCAACAAGTACCTATCTCATGTCTGTTCTGTGTCAGACACTGGGCTAGAAGATGCTGCATTGAGCAGAACAGGCAAATTCCATGCATTTATGTTCAGATTGGGGAGAGAAAACAACAAAATAAATAAGTAACCTTAATAAGTATCTCTGGCTACACAAACTCAGAGCTACACATACAGAGGTAAATATTTGGACTGATCTCTTGTTATCCAAATTCTCGTTACTTGCTATCTGAAATTCAGGCGTCAAATAAATTCAGATAATGCATTATCTCTTGCTATTAAAACTCAGCACCCCAACTCGGGAATCAAATAGCACCAAGGAGTGAAGGCAAATTTACACAATTGCCAGACTGTGATAAAGGCTAGGGAGAAAAACAAGGCAAGGAGAGTGACAGTGACAGCCCCGAGGGGGGAGGGATTGCAACAGACTGGTGTAGAGAGCCTCCCTGGGAAGGTGCTAATTGGGAGAATTTCCAAGCAGTGAGAGACCAGTGCAGAAGCTTCGGGAGGGAGCCTCCTGTGGGTTTGAGAAGCTACAAGAACCCTGGTGAGGTTTGACACACTCCAGGGAGACACAGAAGATCAGAGACCTTCCAGAGGCCAGACCAGGCAAGACTGGGACAACTGTTGTAGGGACTTTGGTGGCAGGAAGGAATAGAGAGCACCGGAGCGCTGTGAGCAGAGGAGTGGCCTGTGCACTGAGCACTGGGTAGGGCTGAGTGGCTGGGGGTAAAGAAGGGCCACAGAAGCCCGATCACTAATCCTGCATGATGGGCAGGTGGCTCTGGCCAGGGCACTCCCCGGGGAGACCAGGAGGTCAGATACTGGATATATTTTGAAGGTAGAGTCGAATCAATTTCTTGATAGATTAGATGAAAAAAAGGAAAGGTCAAAGGTGACCAAGTAGAGGGAAGGTGGCCTGAGATGGGAGAGGCCACAGGGAGGTGTATGTGTGCAGTGGGGTGTGTGAGGGAGGCAGAGGCTCTATGTGGGGTGTTAGGGCTCAAGGGCTCCTGGGCATCTGAGTGGAATGTGACCCGGGCTTTGGGAGAGTGTGGGCTGCACAGACATCTAGAAATCCTAGGGGTGTGTGCGGTATTCAGCAGGATGCACCTGGTTGAAGTCACTGAGGTCATTCCTATAAAGAAGAAAAGGGGACCATGCACGAGATCCTGGAACACTCCCATGGGAAGAAGGTGGCATGATGCAGGATACCCAGCAAAGGAGACTGAGAAGTAGGAGAAAGACCAGAATGTCCTCCTCCAGCATGGAGTAAAGGAGTGTGGTGGGCACTGCTGGAAGCTGAAGCACAGTGTCAGTGGTTGAGCAGCAGCAGAGCACCCTGCAAGAGCGGCGGGCTCAGTGGGGTGGTGGGCCAGGGCCCACTGGGGAGACTCAAGAGGGAACAGAGGTCCCACGAGACACAGCAGCGTGGAGTGTGCAGGAAGCAGAGGGAGTGGGGAAGCTGGAGGGAAGACTTGCGGGTCTGGATGGTGGTGAGGCTGATCCCACACAGGACATGAAATTATGACATAGGAACACGAGCTTCTAATGAGTTAGGGGAAGGTCTGAGGGAGCAGGCCCACATCTGCTCCTAATGGGTAACTTCACACCTTTGACTAAGGCCTGGGCCATCTTGGAAAGTCCCAAAGTCCCTGCCCTGCAATACGAGCATCTTTCCAGCTCTGGCCTTCTGTGCTGAGCTTGCAAGCTCTGACATGGAAGCTCTGGTTTATTCTCTGGAGTCTGAGTTGCAATTCTGCTCTACATCTACTGCCAAAAACATGACCGAACCACTTATTACACTGATTCAGGATTGTCTTAAAATTAATTCATAAAATTTCTTCACCCAACATCTGCTCTCACAGCTTCTACTCACATTATTTCTCCAAATCCTTCCCTCTCTCTGTGCCATTGACAGCCCATCATCATAAAGAGCTTTCTGGAAGCTCTGTAGAAAAGGGTGCAGGGGAGTGGGTAGGTGTTGGGAAGTTTTATCAGAAGACATGTATATCATTGCTCCTGTTCCATTTTGTAGATGGCTGAGGTTGTTAACCCTTTGATTTTCTGAATACACCTGACTTTCCAGACAAAGTCAGACAGTTTCCTCCACTTTCTGTTACATTCAGCCCACTGTGACCTTATACTTGGTAGGAGCACAAGAACCTTTCGTGGGGCTCTAGTGCTTAGATACATAGCCAGTCTAAGAAGGAGCCGACTCTCCCCAGGGCATGGGTTGGGGTAGTGCTGGTTGAAATCATGTGGTAGGAGGGAGGCAAGCAGTGCCCTACATGAGACTTCTTTCTCCTTATCCAGCTCTGTAGGATCCTATGGCAAGGTCTGAAACATGGCTTAAGGTGCCAGGGACTACCTGCCTTCCTCTGGGTGTTCTCAGAAGGTAACTGAGTTCTAGATATACTGGATGCTAAATTAGTATTATTTCATATTCCTGAGGACCAGTGTAGATGACCAAAGGTTAGAAGTTGGAGCCCAGGGAAGCTAAGGGATATGCAGAAGATGGAGGGACTCCAGTGAATAGAATCTGTGAAGGAAAAGAGATAAGCTTGGAAGGCAGGAATGGTTTAGGAATTTGCTGTCAACCAAGATACTTATGGAAAAGAGAAAAAGGTATATTAGAAAAGTTTGGGGAATCTCAATTCAAATGTGCTTTACTTACTCACTTATTCATGGCTAAGAAAGCCATAGTAATAACCAGGGTGGTACTAATATATGTTTAACAAACGGTTCTCCAGAAAGAGCAGAAGCCCTGATTTTGTAGGAGCTGCTCATTTCTTTGGTGTAACTATTCCCATCACGGCTGGTGTCAAGCTACCGACATGACCTCCCTAAATGAAGAATTGAGGTAACATGCCCATGATTAGCTCTTATAAATTGGTAGATACCAGCTCCACACGCCCCTGGAGCAAGTAATACTTATTATGAATGTATGTGTTAAGTCTAGTTCTTGCAGAATCAACCCTGAGTCCAGGATTTGGACATATGTGATTTATTAAGGGTGCGTTCCCATGAGAGCAGGACAAGGTAGGGAAGGAGCAAGCAGGGCTGCAATTGTAGACAGTCCCACAGTGGATTGTTCAGCCTGGTCCCAGGAGGGACTCTGGAGTTGACAACATGGTTCCATGTTGCCCTGGCTCTCAGACACTCAGCGCTCTGTGGGCGTCTGCTATTTTGCTTTAGTGGTGGTGGTCTATGTACCTGTTCCCTCCTTGAGGTCAAGATACAGAGGAAAGAAGGACTTTTTTCACTAGCAGTTTGGAAGATGGAAAAAGCAAGGACTTCATTGTGAAGATTAATCTTGTGAAGGGCTTTGAAGGGTCAACAGGAGTTTGCCTGCAAGACAAACTTTGACAGAGGGAATCTGACATAGAGCACAGCTTGTCTGGAACAGTGTGTTCCACAGCCAGGGTGTTCCAACCCTGGCTGAATATTGGAATCATCCCTGAAAAGGGATTCAGAAGCCCTTAGAAAATGCAGGTCCTGGACCCCACCACCAAAATCTGGGATTCGATTATTTTAGACAATGGTATTGTTAAAAACGGTGATTTGTCCATGTGGTCAAGGTTAAGGATTAGAATAATATAATTTGGGGGCAATCTGCCAGGGTTATTTTTTTGAGTACACACATAGTTTAGTGTTGTTGGAGTGTATAGTGCTGGTATGCATGTATGTAACAAAGCACCTTGCATGGCACTGTCATACTTCCTGTTATGTTTTGTTCTCAAGTAACTTTTGGTAAAGCTACACACACATACATGTTAAATATTAAAAATGTATGTAGCTTTGCCAAAAATTAATATATATGGAATAAAAGTATTTCAAATCCAACTCCACTTTTGCCTTCTCTGAAAAAGTCTCTTCTCTTATTCAGCACTTGTACAACACCTCTTCTCATAAATCTAGTTGTATTTAGAGCCAGTTAAGTGCTTGACTATCTACTTAATTGTATTATTCTCTAATTACTTCTTGCCCATAAATCTTTTCGTCAGGGATTAGATTCTTCCAGAGAAGTACAATGCTGCCACACTTTCTTGTATCCTCCATAGCTGGACCCCACTGAAAAAGGGAGACTTGTTCTTCCAGAGGGTCAGTGTAGGGGCTGACAGGTTACAGATCTACATGAGATTTCATGGTCTCTTTCATTCAAGTCTCTAGCTCAGTGTATCACAGCCAAATAAAGTATCTCAACATTCCAGAAAAAGAAGACAGCAATTTGGGACACCTGGGTGGCTGAGTGATTGAACATCTGCCTTTGGCTCAGGTCATGATCCAGGGGTCCTGGGATGGAGTCCCGCGTCGGGCTCCCCATGGGGAGTCTGCTTCTCCCTCTGCTTATGTCTCTGCCTCTCTCTGAGTGTCTCTCATGAATAAATAAATAAAGTCTTTAAAAACAAAACAAAACAAGAGGACAGCAGTTTGATGGTTGGCCTCCTCCACCTTAAGATAATTCAGAAGTTAGGTGAAAAGTTGTAGGTCTTGTTGGTTTTTCTGTAACAGATATAAAACCCAGCTGTAGAGTCAGTATTAAAGACAGAGCTGTCCCCATGGTTGTCAACCGCCCTCTCTGGGAGCTTCACCCTGACCCGGGTTATGATCTGCTGTGTGTCCCATATCCTGGGACTGTGTTTACAGTGCACTAAGTTAAGTGAAGGTTGGGCAAATACTTGGATAATATAATCAATAAAAAACAGTCAATACAGTCACATCTTGGTAATGTTTTCAGAAAATGTCACTTGTTTTTAGCAGAAGAAAATGATCAAGCCTTTAGCACAGTGCCTGGCACAATCTGGGAGAAAAACGTGTAGGTGTAGAAGCGGCATTCTGGAAACGATCAATCAGACACATATTGTAGTGAGACAAGGTCCCTGTGAATATCCAAATATCACATGAGACAACGTTGATCCCCATCATTTCCTCGCTCTGTAGAACGGCTCTCCAAACAGCTAACATTTATCTTGCCTGTTTTGAGTTTGGCTCAGTAGGAACAGGCAAACAGCACAACTCCCCCTGATAAGGTAAATATTGTGTTGAGATAATTGTTAACTTTGGAATGAGCCCCACTGTAGGGCGTGTTTAACCACTAGCCAAAATTGCACACTTCTCTCTAATTAAGCAGACCTCCTTTTTCCCAAAACACGGGCCTGTTGAGAACAAAACAAGCAGAAATGAGCCCAGATTCTAGATTAGAGAAAAGGTCTGGATCATCTTCGGGATGAAGTATGGGAAATTCTCCTATGTTAGCACTGTGTATATTCCCAGTGTTTTAAAGAATATTTCATTAGTGACTGTAACCATTAATTGAGGACTCAGGCTGTACCAAGGCTGTGCTTTACAAATGTCTTACATTTTATATCTGTCTCACAACAATAACTAAATGGAGTGGCTGCTCCTCCAAGAAGCATCCCCTGATGTTGCAGAACTGAAGTAGGTTGTCCCTCCTGGCACCGACTCTGGCCCTTTGCACCTCCCTGCCCTGAGAACGTGTCTGTCACCACACTTTCAACCCTGCACTGCAATGAGCTGTAATTGAAACTCCAGACAACAAGTGACTGTGCATTTTAGGGTGGGATGCTACTTCTTAATCTGCCTGGGGATGTTTAAGAATTGCCTTGTATACACCTAAAGATCTATATATCACACAGCTCATTATTGTGAAAATAAGACCACAGGCAAAAATTTGGAATCATGGCTTTTGATGTTTACTAATGTGAGAAGAGGAAAGGACCTGACCCCCAGCCGCAGCTCGAGGACTCTCACACCTCAGCTCCTCAATTCTTAGCACATTGGGTTTTCAAGGTCTTTTTATCCTTCGGTACAGCCCATGACCTCGTCCCACCCTTATCTTTCCAGGAATTATCACAGGATTATAGGGGAGGAAGACCCTTCCCCTCAAAAGTAAACAAAGGCGGATAATATTTATTTAATATGTGATTAGACTATACATTTTGAAACAGAGAAAAAACAAAAAAAATAAAATACATACTTGAAAAGAAGTTCATATGAAAGTTATACATTATGAAAATAAGCTTAGTACAACAAACTAAAAACTGAAGGGGAAATAGAAATACATTCTCAAAGAAAACGTATTTGTTCAGAAAAACAAACAGGAATATGAGACTGAGGGAGCAAAATAATGAGGATTTCTCATTGCTACTTGCTCGCATGTTGAAAAGTTCTACTTCTTATGGGAAGGCTGTTCTCCTCCTCAGCCCTTCCTGTAAGCAGGACAACTGAGTATTCCACATCCCTGAACACAGAGATTACTAGAGGTGAGGGAATATTTATCTTTCTGAGCAATAAAGCCATGTTAATTCTGGAATTCTCAGGACATTTTCCTTGATGTGCCGAGATAGTAAAACATGCAAAAGTAAAGCCAACACGGAAAAGGATACTCAATGACTTTGAACTTCTGGATTCAGCTATTCCTGAAGGTTTTACAATGACGTAAATGTAATATTTATTTATTTATTTATTTATTTATTTATTTATTTATTTATTTATTGCTTGAATCCATTTGAGTTGTATTTGTTGGTTAAAGTACCCAAGAAATAATGAGTGCCTGAAAAGTATGCCTATAAATCAACTAATTGACTTCAACTTACCCTCCAGAGTCAGCTACCTATATAACTCACTTTAGTTAGTTCAGTATTTCCTTGATTCAAAGAAATGAAAACTGGATAGGAAACGACACCTGGGGTTCCATTTTCCCCAGTTCTTCTCCAAATAATAATATATGAAGTATGCATTTATATTGATCTCTGCTCCAAAACAACAACAAAAATCCTTACGGATCAGAAATAGACAGTGATGAGGTGTCTGGGAGCTCAGTTAGTTAAGTGTTTGCTTCTTGATTTCAGCTCAGGCCATTATCTCAGGGTCCTGGGATAGAGCCCCACTTTGGGCTCCCAAAGCACTCAGTGGGGAATCTGCTTGAAAATTCTCTCCCTCTGCCCTCCCTCACTTGCATGAACTCCCTCTCACTCAAATAAATAATTAAATCTTTAAAAAAAAAATAAGTAGACAATGCTAAGTTGGAAAACAAAGCTGTGCTACCCATGGAAATAAGGTCTGGAAGTAAACACGGGGGCTGGAGTTTCACTGCTGTGCAAGAATCAGTGACAAGTATTGCTGAGGAGCAGAAATAAGCTGCTTGTGTGAAGCCAAGGGAAGAGAAATAAGCTCAATGAGAGTGAACTTGGGCTGACATAGCTCTACCTGTCTGTCTGATATTGCAGATAGAAACTTGATATTGTCTATGTCTCATGAAAAAATAAGAGACAACTGCATAAGGAAGGGAACTAGGTAGCATTGTACATAGATATGGGAATGTGTAATTGGCTCAGAATTCCTAAAAGAAGAAATGACTAAGAATGTACAGTAAGAAAGAAGTACATGCAGAGGGGGAAAAGGTGTAAACAGGAAAACTATGTTGTACAGGAAAAGATCTCAATCAACATTTACAAAGAACACAAAGAAACTCATTGTCATGAAAGTCATCATCAGACTTGATGATGGGAGAGTTCACACCAAAGAAAACAGAATAATGAATCAACCTAAGAAAATAAGAGAGATGAGAGGGAATAATATTGTTAAGACAGAAAAAGGAAGTTGTTAAATAAAAACGGATACATTAAAAAAAACTGAATGGAAATCTTGGAAATGAAATACAATCACCATATGTAAAGTTCAATAGAGGAGAGAAATAGTAGAGTAGAAACTGTGAAAAGAGAATGGGTAAAATGGTAGAATTAGGGAAAAAAAAATCACCTAGAACACAGAACAACAACAAAAGGTGCCGAAATTGTGGAGGGTAGATTTCAAAGTCCAGCTTAAACTACAAATGGAGACAACAGTAAAACAGTTTTCAAGCCTTGAAGAAAAATAAATCTTCACATTAAAAACCTAAAAAGTGCCAAGAAAGGTACATTTTATAAGGAAAAATTTCTAAAACTGCACATATCCAAATAGTCATAATTTAAGCCCTGGAAAATTTATTTCAATATGATGATTAGGGTCTCTTTCTCTACTACTTAGAAATGTTATATTGCATTTCTGGCACAAGTGGAAGAGATGAGTACCATGATCAAGGATTTGAAGGATGGTAATTTCTTCCAGATCTTTATTCAGCTCACCTCTTGGGCCTGTGCATATCTTTGATAATGACAACAGAATATCATAATCTTAGTCAAAGGTGACCCCATCATACCTGCCGCTCCAGATGTGGTTTCATTATTGGGTCAAACTAGCACATGCAGGGCACCTAGTATGTAGCTCTTGATAAGACAGATGCATTTTTTCTTCTCTAAACATGTAGATAAAGATCACCAAAGGTTTGCTTTCAGGTGGTAGGGGTAGCAATCTACCTTCTCTTTCATACTTCAAACTACATTCATATTCTGGTCAGCAGAGCTCTTGCCCACCTCTGCACCCCACAGGACATCATGCCAGGTATTGATGGTACTGTGCTTATTGGATCTGGTCAGCAGGAATATCAACTTCCACCAAACACTTCAGTAAGACACTATTCGTAAAATTCAGAAGGCTGACATGATGGAATTTCTTAGGTCCCAGGGGTCTGGGGCATGTTGAAGCATCCTTTCTACAATGAAGGACAGGTTGCTGTATCTGATGCCTTTTCTCTCGAAGAAAGCAAGGAAATGCCCACTGAGTGAGCCTCTTTGGATTTCTGAGGCAACATATACCTCATTTGGACATGATACTCTGACCCATGTATTAATCATCCAAAATGCAACCTATTTTAAGTAGGGCTCAGAAAATGACTCTTCAAATGATCATAGAGTATGAAGATATTTGTGTCCACGTGAATGTTCAAAGAAGAGCAATGTTAGAAGAAGAGGTCTTTAGTAAGCAGGTGGATAGGTGATGTGATCTATCCAGGTGTATCAGTCTTTCTCCCCAGCTACTCTTGCTGTGCCCAAGATTGCGAATCCGAGAAGGCACCGAGGAGCCGACACCGATGCAAGCACACGAGGGTTTATTTACAAGCTCGAGCTTGGGTCCAAGTGTACCCAACACAGAGGAGCAGGGACTTGGACCCCAAGGTGGGTTACAGCTGGGTTTTTTATAGGCTGGTCTAGGGGATTTTCAGAAGGGGTGGAGGAATTTCTCAAGTTCTGTTTACATTGTGATATGGGGCTTAAGGGCATTGAGCTCTGTTCTCATTCTAATATGGGACTTTCTACCAGGGGCGTGGGCTCTGTTGTCTTTCTGATACGGGATTCTCTGCCTAGGGCAATTCTGAGCTCTGTTGTCTTTCTGATATGGGATTCATTCTGCAGTTTTTCCTATAAAGTTCAGCTCTTATTCCCAGGGGCCTAAGATGGCTGTACTTGTGCTAGTGCTAAACTTGAGGTGGAATGGCCTTGATTTTTCTCATAAACAAAGTGACCATGACACCAAGGATGGAGGTATGCATGGACTCAGCTATATGGACTTTCATTCACTGGGATTAATCTGACTTCAGGCACTGCTGAGTGCCCACTCTGCCCACAGACCAATCCTGAGTCCCTAGTACCTGAGGGAACCATTTCCTGAGGAATAAGACATGCATTTTCTGGAAAGATGATTAAAATAAGACTCTCTCTTCATGGAAGGGAAGTCACTTTGTTCTCATTGCCTGTAATGCTTTACCAAGAACACTGTCTAGGATCTTACTTAAAATGCATTTTCCATTATCATGGTATGTCACTCAGCACTGCTTCTGATTAGGAAGCTCATTTTATCACAAAGTGCAGGGATTTTCTCTTGTTTATGGAATTCACTTGTCTTATCATGTACCTCTTCACCTTGAAGCAGCTGACCTGATAAGACAGGTCAATAGCTTGTGGAAGAGTTTGTTTTGGTGCGACTGTGTGGCCAGTCACAATGTGCTGGGCTCGTGTCTTATAGAATGTGGCATATGCTCTCTTAAGTCAGCAAGGAAGATGTGGTAATACCAGGACTCAGGGACTCAAGGGAGAGTTGGTGCCCCTATTGTTCTTTCTCTTACTAATACTTAACTTATAATATTTTACCTTTTGTCTTTGCAATTTTGGACTGTGATGATTTATAGGTTTTAGTTCCCAGAGGAATGCCTCCACTGGGCATTTTTGCACCAGTGGTTCATAAACAGATGGCAAGACTACCTCTGGCCACTTTCACTTCTCATGCCAGTGAATCAGTAGTCAAAGGAGGGGGTTACTGTACTGGCTCCAGTGATCGATCCTGATGATTAAGGGGAATTGAATTGTTTCTACAAAGGGGGGCAAGGAAGAGTGTTTCTGGGATATTTCTTACTTTTCTCATTTCCTGTGACAGAAGTTAATGAAATTTTTAATGTCTAATACAGGTAGGATTGCTAGTGTCCTGAACCCTGCAGGAATGTTGTTCAGTGCATCCCAACAGGAGATGATGAGCTGAGGGTCTTACTGAGAACTGGATACTGGAACTCAGGCTTAGGATTCCAGCACAGTTGGGTCTTGGGCCTCAAGAGCTCCTCTTATGCAGCCCCTCTCTGCATAAGGTGATGGGACACGTGGTGTGTGCCCCTCAGGGGGAAACTCAGCATCTGTTTAGGATCTGCCTGAGGAGTCATGAAAGATGTGTTTGGGATGATCCTCCTATCAGGAGATGACAAGACTGATGTTTCTAGAATCAGAAATAACCACATATGCATCTCGTCCCTGGATCTCAGCTTGCCTGCCAATCCTGTGGATTCTGGACTCGAACCTCCAGAATTGTATGAGCCAATCCCTTAAATTAATTCCTTCCCCTCATTCTTCCTCACTACATCAAGTGGCTATTTTGTTATTCTTTAAGTTTATAATGAATAATAATGGTTGGGATGCTTCTTGAGTAGTAAGAGAGCATACTGATAAATAGTAATTGCTTGATAGTTATGGTGAACAGGTAGTCTCTGTAGAATGTGAAAACCTTTGGCTAATTCAGGACAAAATTAAGTAAATTAGAGAAAATAATGAATCAAATCAGCTATTTAGAGTCATGTAGAATCAAGAGGTTATCCTAATAAAGAAATTTTTCATTTAGTGCTTTCTCTTTTTTCTACCTAGACACAGCCAGCGTCCTTACGTGTTCTTCACATCTATCACTGAGAATGGCATTTCACAGGATGACACAGAGCCAATCAAGATGGTCAAAATAAGCTATCCTGGTACTTTTCCACTAATGGTTAATAAAAGGGAATAAAAAACCAAAAATCTTTTCTATTTGGTAGAAGCCAGTGTTCTGAAAACAGGATGGAAAATAAAAGGCATGAGCATATTTCATGTCAGAACACCATGGTTTGTCTGGAAAGAAGTGCTGAAAACCTGTTTGCTGTCATGTAGGCTTAGTCCAGTGGACTGGCATGTTCCTAGAAGCACTTTATTCCTCACCAGAAAGGAGGGTGGAGTGGAGAGAAGCGTTCATCCATTCATCAGGTTCTATTTCCATGGATGAGGGGGCTATTCACAAAATGAGATGTGCTATGGCTGAAGAGGGAGGGATGTCAGAATAGATTTTAATAGATCTCAAACTACCCCTGACACCCCTGCAGGACTCTGGTTATTACCCCTGGAAATAGTTGCATGTGAGTTCTAGGGCAATGCAAGACAATGAGTTTCTTAGTGATGTCTCATCCTTTGGTGGTGTTGAAATAGAAAAAAATTATTATAGAGAACGAACTGAGGGTGGCTGGAGGAGGGGTGGGTGGGGAATGGGCTAGGTGATAGGCGGGCATGAAGGAGGGCACTTGGGATGAGCCCTGGGTGTTACATGTAAGTGATGAATCACTCAATTTTACTCCTGAAACCACTATTAACCTATATGTTAACTCACCAGAATTTAAATAAAAATTTGGGGAGGGGATGCCTGGGTGGCTCAGTGGTTGAGCATCTGCCTTTGGCTCAGGTCGTGATCCTGGGGTCCTGGAATCGAGTCCCACATCAGGCTCCCAGTGGGGAGCCTACTTTTCCCTCTGCTTATGTCTCTGCCTCCCTCTGTGTGTCTCTCATGAATAAATAAATAAAATATTTTTAAAAAACAGGGAAGAAAAGAAAAAAACTAAATTGGAAATATTTACAAATTAAAGGAAATTGTGTGTACCTAGCCATCTGTAATTTGTTGATTTATGTGTGTGTGTGTGTGTGTGTGTGTGAGAGAGAGAGAGAGAGAGAGAGAAGGAGGGAGAGAGAGGTTAAAATTGGGGTACGTCTGTGCTGCATATTGTTAGTAAAAGGTAGAGAAGTCAAGTTTCTATATATTTTGAAACCATTATCTCTTTAAATAATAGAGCAAAAAGTGGTTGCCGGGTGGAAGCTGGTTCCAGTCTATACAGATAGCTGCAGTGACCTAAATTATCAGCCCACAAACGATCAAACCCCCACTGAGCATGGTGCAAGGAAAGCTTAGTTTCTGCCACTCTGCTTGCATGAGCGAGTCAGTCCAGGGGAACACATTTAGCAGTCGGCCACCTGCAGAACAGCCTCTGGAAAAGCGCACAGCCCTGTGTTCTCCCATCAGCCGCCTGGTGCCTGCTTCTTTGGGCTGTGCTTCTGCATCACTAAACGTAATTTTATTTTATTTTTTAAAAAGATTTTATTCATTTATTCATCAGAGACACACACAAAGAGAGAGGCAGAGACACAGGCAGAGGGAGAAGCAGGCTCCATGCAGGGAGCCCAATGCGGGACTCGATCCCAGGTCTTCAGGACCAGGCCCTGGGTTGAAGGCAGTGCTAAACCGTTGAACCACCTGGGCTGCCCTAAACATAATTTTAAATAGTAACATATTCAAGTGAGGAAGGGTGGCATAGTCTCAACCTTACCTCCAATTAACCCGCTGGAAATCTCAGTAAAGAGATCACTTCTCTTCCTATCAGAGAATTGATGGCTGGTTGTGGTGCTGCACACAAATGAAAGTCACCCTCTCCCTAACGGTTGTATCCTTATTTCCAAACGGTAGCAGAAGCTTGAACAGTGACTCCCCTCCCCAAATAACCCAAAACGGTTCCATACAGTTCACCTATTCAGAGACAAGAACTCAAAACAATTTTTATTGTCCACTTTTGTCGAGGACAAAAGAATGGATTTCTTCTCCTTTCTCCAAACCCCAACACCAATCATCATTTGGCGGTATTTTTTCGAAGGTCTTCAGTTCAGCTGTATTTATTTCTGTTTTCTAGGAATTTGGTTTTTTTTTTATTTTTTTATTTTTATTTTTATTTTTTTAGGAATTTGGTTTTGACGAGCAAGTCCTCTTAGAGCATCACAAAGCTGCCTCTTGAATTTCATAAGCATTAATTTTTTTTCTCTAATGAATTGGTCAAATGGAAGCTGATAATTAGCTGGATGTCTCCACCTTGAGTGGGAAACACTGAAGAGTGTTTGGGCTTCTTTGTCTCATTTGTGGGATCTGGGGGCTCAGAATAGCACAGCCTCACGGAGCCTGCCCCCCATATGTGAATCCGCAGTACACAGCAGGGCCCTTCATCCTTCATAGTAGAATCTTCCTCCAGTGTAAAAGCTTTGTCTTATGGGATTATCTCAGGATAAAATGAAAATAGACATATGCCCCTGCAAATTAGACTGGGATCAGGAGTGTATTAAGATAATTGTACTTTCACCAACCTGCTCTGAGTGGTTCCCGCTATGGCATGGCTGAGTAGATCATCATTTCCATTTGGGCTACAGTCTGAAAGTGCCCATTACAGATCCCTAAAGTGAGTTAGACACAATGACTTCAGAGAAAATAATATGCCGCTGATGGTCACGAACAAGACTAGTCTTATGAGCTATTATTTTTGAGAACTGCTTGGGGTGAGTCTCCACCATTCCAGCCTTCAGGGAGAACATTAACTTCCCGCACCCAGGACTGTATTTTGCACTTCAGAACCCTGGCAGAAATCGGCTTATACCATTCATTAAGAATTCTCCATTTATTTGTAAATTGGTGAGAAATACTCAACACCCTTGCGGAAAGAAACCACCAAAAGAATGTGGCTTGAACGTTAGCTATCTATGTGCTCCTGCAAATTCAGAAATAGAGTAGGATGGTGTGGGTTCTACATGTTTAAAATGAAGCAATTTGGGAATTCCTGGGTGGCTCGGTGGTTGAGCATCTGTCTTGGCCCAGGGCGTCCCAGGGTCCTGGAATCAAGTGCCCCATCGGGCTCCCCACAGGAAGATTGCTTCTCCCTCTGCCTGTGTCTCTGCCTCTTTCTCTGCATATCTCATGAATAAATACATTTTTAAAAAATCTTAAAAAAATAAAAGGAAGCAATACTGTCTGCTTCACAGCAGAGGGTCACTTTGGTCCATCCTTCTCCCCATTGTCTATAATAAGCTGTTTTGAATGCAAAAGGGAAAAGATAAGCATTTCTTCTTCCCACCATCATTATCTCAGAAGGAAACATGCCTGTCCTGACAAGCAGAGGTACTAGTGTCAGGGATAGGTAACTACAAAACCCTCCCAAAGGTGAGGCCTGCAGGTAGGAACACCTTTCTCACCGCTATGGAGCATCAGGTCACCATACAGGTCCTAGGAAAAGCCCCTGGTTGTGCTGCCCTGGACCTGGATTCCAAACCTACCCCTGCTGTGCAACCTAAGGCGGCACACTTGCCCTTCTGAGGCTCGGGTTCTTGCCTAATCTGTAAAATGAAGACTAATACTCCTGTCTTAATGTGTTTTGAAGGTTCAATGACCATGTAAAGCTCTTAATTTGATGCCACGCCCTAGGAGCCACTCAGGAAGCGATTCCATCCACCTGTACATTTGGAGGAAACTCCACATAAAATATACAGGTTTTATCCTTGATGCATTGCCATAAAAACACCGAATTCTCCCTTCCAAACAAGTTCATCAGAGAACCAGCTGCAGTAAGTGAAGCAGCCTCACACAAAGAAGCTACAGAAGAATATTCCCCAGCACAAGAAGGGTTTTCAGCACGTATCAGAAAACATGAAAGGCACCAGGTCGAGGCAGAGGCTAATCTGGAATCTGACAATTCACTGGAACTCTTACAGACCTTTGAAATCAAGGTCATGTGTCTCCTTAAGGCCTCTCTGTGTGTCTCTCATGTGACATGCTCTTGAAGAAAAATTTGCTGTGGAAACGAAGAAATCAGAGCTCAAGCTGTATACTCCCTTGTCCGTTAAATAGTTTTAAAACTAAAGAGCTCCAGGTTGTAATCAACTTTTCAGAGTAGCAGATGTCAAAGGCTTTGTCAAAAAGGCAGAAATCCATACCAAAAGGAGAGATGAGAGCAGAGGTGTGGACAGTGCAGGAGATCTTTCTAGGACACAGCGTTGTTGGGACATGCTTGGCTCTGCGGCAGCAGCGGCCCGGACTCTGAGCTGGCCTCTGCCTCTGCTTGTCCATCGGGGCCGGGTGGTGGGGGGAGGGGGCTCTCTGCTCCTGCCAGCCCTGTCCTCACTCTGCAGCTGAGGCTAAGAGCAGGAACACATTGGCACTTGTGACCAGGGGAAAGGTGCGTCCTTCTGGGTGTTTCGTAACAGTGCTGGATGCTTGGCCCTTCAAGGACGAGGACACGGAGCTCATAACTCGCTGGCCAAGGATGCCATGTGGCCCTGACTCCATGACAGGGACCCTTCCAGGCGCCCAGAAGTGTGGGGCAGGGGAGATAAGGCAAACAGCTCAAGTGAGGCTGCAGCCCCTTACCTGAGCATATTTATGCTGACTTCAAAGCCAGGGCCATAAGCAGGTGCACGGACAGGTCCTGGGCGTCATGGGAAAGAAAGACCCACAGGTACTAAGATTGCGGACTCGTGACTTCTCCTTTCTGAAGATGGTGCCAGCTGAGCAGCATCGAGAGAGCCAAAATGACCCTGGTGCCTTGGAGCCATCACAGACACATTGGTTTTGGACAGACGTCATAACAGCAAAACAGAGCTGATGATGGTTTAATTAGAGCAATCACTGGGTGTGGCTCAAACCGCTCCGAGCACTGTCACTGGGCATGTTCCACAGTTATTCAGAAACCGAAGGCAGGGCAGTGAAGCTAAGGACTGCCTGCCAGAAACTTCCAGAAAGTATCCCCTCAAGAGACTGTAACACCAGCCTGTTCCTACCAGCCAGGCTATTTCACCATTGACCAGCGATGGAAATGCAGTCATTTCAGTGAGGAGGTCTGCGATGTCCTAGGTTGCAATATTGTGACACCGAACTGTCATGCATATCAGTGAAAACTGTTTCTGTGTAATATGTTAAGATGTACATTTTTGAGTAAATATGCCCTAATGCAGAAATTCTCAGGGTGTGGTCCCCAGGCAGCAGCATCAGAGCTACTTAGACACTTGATGGAAAGGCAAATTGCCAGGCCCAACCCAGGCCTACTGAACCAGAAACGAGAGGGCAACCCGAGCAACCCATGTTTGCCCTATAGATGATTCTGGCACTCACACAGTGTGAGAACCACTGCCCTAGAACACATTATTTCAGGATTAACAGAGATTTTAAGAGTTTATCTCATATAGTAGTTCTAAATCCTGGATGAAATTAGAAATATCTGGAGAGCTTATTAAAAAAATACACACGTCCTGGTCTCACTCCCAGAGACTCCAATTCAATTTGCTTGGGACAGGACTCTGGCATCGTGTCCTGAAAAAACCTCCCCAGGTGTCTGCATGGTGCGGCCAAGTCCAAAAATCACTGAAGCCCACCCCTCCTTCTACTGATGCTCTGGAGGAGGAGGCAAGAGAGGCTGAGAGGCCCACGCCACAGCCCGTCAGCCCCCACGCAAGCACAGCGAGCCTCACGCAGCATTGAGGAAAATGTGTGCCGTCTTATCGTATAAAATCAAATTGTCAGTGCATAGTTTCAAGACTCATCATCTGTTTTGGCCTGGATGAGTCATAAGCACACATCTCTGTTATTCTTCCAACTGTTCATTAACAATCCCTTTGCTTTCACAACCATCCTCGATTTTCGTTCATATCCAAAATTGTTTGTCTCGTAAGATGACAAATTGTTGACGTTGTCATGATGTAAGCAACGGACAAGGAGGTCACCATTTCCACATTTGGTTTCATCAGGAGTCTTTCCTGTTGGTGTCACATGCGTCAATAATCATGGCATCAATATTATGTTTCAAGGACAGTGTTTGTGGTCTTTGAAAAGCAAAGAGTGGATCTAGTTCAGAACCAGATGATTCAACCAGAAGTGTGATGTTCTTACATTTTCTGAGTCAATTTAATTTTACAAGAAGATTGTATCACGTTTTTCTTTGATCCAAATCTCGGTGGCAGCAGGGAAAGGCTGTGGGGACCTCTGCACCCCCAGCACCTGCACCTCCTTGTCCTGCCCCCCTCCCTGGGGTTCCCAGCCAGGTGGTCCTAGTGCCGGCAGCTAGAATGACTGGTGCCATTTAGCTGCTCCCCCCCTCCGCCCCCCTCCCCCCCACACATGCTGGACAAGGCTCTGCAGAAGGCAGATGGGAAATGAAGGCAATATTTTTCATCCACTCTGCTGATTTTTCCACCTCCAGACAAAGCCAGAATTTTCCAGACTCTCCCTCATCCGCTGCAGCCCCTTCCCCCCTGTGCTCCCCGTCCACCCCCCCCCCGCCACCCGCCACCCCCCCCACCCCCCCACCCCCCCGGCCATGTACCCTTTTCACATGATAGCTGTGAAGAAGACAGAACTGACTCAAGGCCTCAGGACATGAAAGCATAACACGGACAGGATTGTTTGATGACGTTTGCAACCAATATTTGCAAACTGGGGCTGCACTGTGGGCTGTGCTGTGGTGCATGCTTCTCCCCACAGTCCAGTCTGTGCTGGGGAATCAGGGTTCCTCACAGAGGACATTGGTTAGTGGTGGCTGGCCTTGCAACCTGATCCCTTCCCCACTGTCACCTTGGGAAACAGGCTGGAGGTTACTATAGCAACACGACCCAAAGCCCCACCACTGCCACTGCCACTGACTTGTAGGCTGGCTGGGAACCATCATTGTTTCCATACTGGCTTTCAGGGTTTGGAACAGGACTCTAAATGACAGATCAAAATATAAGAATCAGTGTTTCAGAAGGGCCTGGAACTCGATGTTCTGTTTCCAGACACGACTCTGAGGCCTCCAGTGTAAATTGGCTCTGTACAAGGGGTGCACAGGCCTCTTTCCACAGCAGTTAAAATCTGAAGAACAGGTGCTTGACGTCAGCCTCCGAAACCTCTTGGAAACACAGGCTAGAGGAACTTGGGGGGCACAGCGGAGGGCTGGTCAGGCCGAGGGGTGCCCGTGCTGTGCCAGGATCCTGTTGAGGACAGCTGGTGGGGTGACAGGCCTGTCTGTAGGTCAAAATGGCCTGGATATCCCTCCCACTCTGGCCACAGAGCCTCACTATTCTAAGGGAATGCCTGCAGCGGATCTTCTGTTCTTCTGTCTTCATGAACAACCCTGCTCCTCCTTCTCTTGTTCTCCACTCACTAATACTTTATTTATTTTCTTCAAGACTGTTACCAGAATCTTCAGCTGCAGGCTTTCACTTCTGCACCTCCCATCTCTAGGCCATCCTCACAGGGTCCCTGGTCCATGGGGTGGAGAGGAGAGCAGGGAGGAGGGCAGGCCCCACTCGGGCATGGCCGGGCCAAGGCCTTGCTCTGCACCTGCCAGCATCTGAGCTAATTCCTCCAGAGTCCCTTTCCTTGGTGGGAACAACACCCGCCTTGCAGAGCTTGTCAGGAATAAGTCAGATAATGAGTATCAGGTGTGTGGCCTGAATAGGGACTAAGGGCGGAGCTGTTCCCACAGTCAAGCCTGTAAGAGGCCAACAAAGATGACTGGCCACTAGAGTGTCACTCTTAGGCTTGGGCAAGGGATGTCCCGGTCACGGGCCTAATGCATAACATGCTCTCTCCTGGTTCTTCCCCACCCCTTTTCCTTCTAAAGGGATGAGATGCCTAATGGGCCAAGGGGACATGGCCCCCTGGAGCCACACTTCCTTGGGTATTCCACACACTGTAGTCCAGGGGATGCAATGTTCTGAGGAAATGGCCTTGAGTTCATTTCTAAGGACTGTGAGCACACCCACGTCCATCTTCCTGAAGGGTTCCACAGCCCTGGGTGACCGACAGGGGGCTGTTTGTGGGTGGAAACTGGATGGGTGCAAGCCCCAGGGTGGTGAGGAGGTTGTGGGCTGTTCCCTCCTTCTCCCGGTTCTGGCTCTGAAACAGGGGTCTGAGAATTCTGAATGCCAACCTGGCCATTCCGGATGTTATCTCAATGTGTGTGTCAAAGTAGGCACACAGAATCTATCTTATTTAAATGTTTGCTGGCTTGATCTATGACGTATATTTATACAAATGGTGTGAAGGCGTCGTTTGCTTGTTGAGTTGGCTCCCACTGACATCTGTGGCCACTTCACACACACAGAGTATGCATCATATGTGTGCACACCATGTCCATTAACACCGAGACCATCCTAGGCAGCAATCACTTTGTGTCTTTTTTCTAAAGGGCTTTTAAAAACCTGTACAGCGATTGGTCAGGTCCAACACCTTGCAATGCATGCGTTAAAAATCCAGTAAGAACATTGGTAAAGGGGCCAGGAAAGAGGGGGAAAGAGCTAAAATTCATTGCTGGGAAAAACTTTATTCCAGTTTCCTTCTTTCCTTCTTTCTAATCAGCTTTCTAGAATTTGTAATCCCCGAGAAAACATGACAGCTAGACACAGAACTAAATATCTATGGTTTAACGAGAACATCAAGGCAGTCTCATCTGGGGGTAGATGTTCCCTTTCATATTAGAACACATTTGAATTGTTTTTCTGCCCTGACCTTAGATTGTAGATTGTCTACGTGTGATACAGATCCACTGGGCAGAGATGAATCAAATCATGCCAGGGACGGATTTTACAGGAAGAGCAGGTGGTTGCCTAGGGCAGTGCAATATTTCCTTGAGTCTATAATGGGAGGGTCTGTAAGCTGTGAGGCGGTGGGTGCCTTTGTGGCTCTTTTTCCCCATCTTGCCTAGGGCAGCAAAGTCCCAGCACCACCCTAGGGCGTATGAGGCAGAGTATTTGAATATATTTACATACCTAATTGAAATGGGGGAGGCAGGGGAGAGAGGAGAGCATTTGTTTACTATTTCCTGTGCTTCTGATGAGTATTTAACTTTCTCTGTCCCCACTATGGCCCCGTGACTTCTCAGGGCCAGGAGAGATGGTGCCAGAGCCAGGCTTTTATATAGGTGACATGAAGGTCACATCAGGAGTGTGCCAAGCCAGGGAGACCAGAGGGACAGCTGGTACTCCTGCCTGCTCCCTTTCTCTTCTGTGCCCCTCTCTGGAGAATGTGTACATGGTCCTAACAATACGGTCGACTTCCTGAAACAGGTCCAAATCCGCACCTGGTTCCCACAGCTGCCAACACCATCTGTGCAGGCTGTCACACTACTTCAGGTTGTCTGATCCTGAGGGAGCCAGACCTGACTCCTTTGTAGTGCACATTCACTGTGTGATGGAAATTATTCATGTGCTCATGCTGAACCAAAGAGCCCAGGAAATGCAACCAAACTGCAATGCAATGTGATGTGCCATACAAAGGACGGAATGATCCAGGATGGACTCTGCTCAGAAGCTGATTCTGTGATATATTGACGGTGCTACGTGGGAATGGTCACTTGCAAGTCAAGTTCACCATAATGACCGCAAGCCTACGAGGGACAGGCAAACAAACTGTTCAGAGGAAGTCTGGAGGCTTGTCCATTGGCTGAGAAGTAACAAATTTTAGGAAATACTAGGGAATAGTCTCTTAAATTAGCCAAGATCCTTGGAATGGTTGCTGGAGTCAGTTGAAGGCCGAATGGAGACTCCATGGGGGTAAGTTCACAGCTCATGCACTTCATGTCAGCAAAGGGATGCTCTGTGGCCAGTGAAGCACCTCTTCTTTTTCCACCACAGGCAGTGCAGCTATAAAAAAGAGTGGATTTTACCCCAGAAGACTATGACAAGAAAGAACAGGGGAGAAAAAGGAGGCGGCTGGAATGATCAAAGGTGCAATCCTTTCTGGATGCCTTGTATAGGAAAAAGCATTCTGTAACCCTTGGGAATTACAGCTTGCAATTGAACCCTTCCCACATCAGCAGACTTTTCCTCTTTCTTTCTAAAGTAATTTTAATTTTTTCCTGATGTGTGTGATATTTGTTTGTTTAGAGTACTTCCCAATTAACAAATGTGCTCTATATGTAGAACCCGGGGGACCTGCTCTTATGCCAATATGTCCACATAACTCACTATTATTGGGAACTGAATATGTATTTCAGTGGAAGAAAAGAAACCAGCATAACCCAAATGAATAAGCTTTAGTAATGCAACATTTACAGGTGACATTTACAGTTACAGGTGACTTTTCCTGAGAAAACGCATTTAAGCCTAAAGGTTGAGGATAAAAAGGGATCTGAAAGATCATCAAGCCAGGACTGACTGGAAGACTCAGACTGAAGCCTGAGGTCTGAGGCTTCGGGGGACCCTTTGGAGTCAATTGCAAAAAGTTCTATGATGGCAGGGGAGTCTCCACACAGAGAAGGAGTGATGAGCAAACCATAGAGACCAGCAGTAGATGCTTTAAAAAACTCTGAATTTTACTGCAATAAAAAAAGAAATGAAAATGGCAAAATAGAAAATGGCAATTTATGTGCCATAACAAGATTAATACAGTGTCTTTATATCTCTGTAAAATATGCCCTTTGTGCATGGTGGTTCATAGTCATTGGTCAAGTCCAGGAGCTCTTGCAAATAGATGAAGCTCAAAGTTGGGTTTCGCTTATTTCTGTGTGCATAAAATGCAGGTTTAGTAACAGGGCAAAGAGCAAACTGTCCTATTTTGAGTGGCTTTGCCTTCATCTGAGGTTGGTCATTACTATACCCGTCTGGCACTTTTTAGTGGCATTCCCTAAGACAACTGATAAAAGGTGGGAGATGTTATCAACTGATAAGGAAACCTGGGTTTTTAGTTTTGACAGTAAAAATATCTATACGGATTTGGAGAGTAAAGGACAATATAATCAAATCCTGCCAAGAACAAACAAATCATGGTACTTGTAGCTTTGACACACCTGTTGAACTTAAGGCTATGCAAAATTGGACTTGAAGGTGAGCCAGCTCATGGGCTAGAAGCCCAGACATATTGATGCAGCCACTGGTTTCACATGCACGTCTTCTCTGTCTGTCTCTCCTTGTTTCCAATTCCAGTTGCAGTGAGTCTGTTCTTAGAATTCAAATTCATAAAAAGCCACACTCTTGACCATAGGATTTTTATCCTTCTTATTGTTTCCTTACCACTGGAAAGAGGAAAAATAAAGAAGCCAAACAATTCATGCTCTCCTATTTCTTATTTTTATGAGCCTTGGTAATTCACAAGAAATAAAGAAAACATATGCAAAATAATTTGTCAGAAGATTTTATTGCCAAAAGTCTTTCTTTCATGTGAGCCCTTATTCACAGTCAGCATCTCCATAATGACAAGCTGGCATTTGATTTTGAAGATAGGCATACCAATTGGCTGGGCTTGCTATGTGAGCTTTGTGGAGAAGATCCCATAATAAAGTCCCTGAAAACGGCTGTGAGAGGTAGCCTGCCAGGAACAGAAGGGTCTGAGGTGTCAGCTTCTATTCTAACACTATCTACTACTCTCTGTGTTCACCTCTGCAGGACCACCTTTATCCTTATACAGAATAAAGGAGGGAAGATAAGGATCAACCAAATCATTGCTCTCCAAAGAGTGCTCACTGGTACACAAGTTCTGGAAGTCCACTTTTGATAAAAGGATAGACTTTTGTTAAATTAGGAAATGCTATCTATTGTATTAGTGATTTTCAGTTATTCTTTCCCAATGAAAGGATTGGAAATGTTTTTAGTTATAAATTAATTTAACTCATATTTCTTCTCAATCTCTACAGATGTGGAAAAGTCTTTGACAAAATTCAACATCCACTCATGATAAAAAATACTCAAGAAAATAAAATGTTTTCTTAATAAGAATATGCATGCCATATGCACACACCATCCATCTATACAGATCAATCTATACATAGATAGATATGGTCTCCAATTCACCTTATTTTATTATTTTATTTTATTTTATTTTTAGTATAGTTAACACACATGCGTACAATATAGTGATCCAACATTTCCATACATCACCTGGTGCTCATAATGAAAAGTGCACTCCTTCATCCCCCCACCATGTTATTTAATAGGAGAAATTCTATAAGTACTAGAGATATTTCCCTTAGGATTAGGAGCAAAGCAAGGATGCCAGCTATGTCTGCTACTGCTCAACATTTAGTAGATGTACTGGCCAATTCAATCATACAAGATAAATCAATTAGGCATGACAATGAGTAAAAAAATAAGACTTTCTTTATTTACGGATGGCAATACAGTCTATTGTAAAACCTCAACAAAAGAATTCTGTGGTGTAATAGAATATAAACTTAACACAAACATAAATAGCTTTCACGTGCACTAAGCAGAGAAAATTCCACTTGCAATAGCAGTAGGAAATTTAATACTTAGAAATACACCTAACAAGAACTGACCGAAACCCACAGGGGGAAAATTGGAGAATATTTGAGAAAGTTTCAAAAGTCAACTTGACCAAATGGAAAATCAGTTCTGCTTTTTGGACATGATGACTCAACATCACTTGTGTTCTCTCTAGGTTGCTTTCTAAAATCAATGTCGTCTCAAAAAAAATACCAACAAGCCATGTGGTAATGTTAGACAGCTTGATAAAATTCAAAGGAAAAACTAACATGCACATATACTCATGAGAAGTCTGCAAAACTTTTTTTTTTTTTAATATCTCAACACCTTTATTTAGGTCTAATATCATATTCAGAGCACTCCTTCAAATTGCCTTTGACATAAATGGCCTAAATCCCTGTACGCATCAAACACTCTTCTACCCAACCATGGACCTCTTTCTTTCTCTTAGGCGCACATCATCTAATTTTTTTAACACTGGCCTGGACTTTTTGGAGAAGGTGGTATAGCTCTTCAGAAAGGCTTCAAACACAGTCTCAGTATTGGGGTGGGTACCGAGGAAGGCTTTCTCTAGCACATAGAGGTCAACTCCCTTATCTTCTGGAAGTGCTAAAATGAAACTCAGTCCAAAGTCTATGAGCACAATGTTCAGCTGTTCCACGGGGGGTTTCAGGAGCATGTTCGAGGTGGTGAGATCACCATGAATGAGGTCTTCATCATGCATTCGAGCCAAAACCTGCTCAACTCTCTTGGCTAGGCCAAGGAGACTTTGAGGAGTTTTTTCAGTCTCCATGGTAGACTGAATATAATCTTGAAGAGTCACTGAGCCTTCAATTTCTTCCGTGTATAAGCAGTTGGAAGTATAGAATTAGGCCCAGGTACATATGGAAATTTACACATTTACAATGACAGTCTCTTGAACCACCGGAGAAAAAAAATAGCCTTCTTAATAAATAGTGCTAGAATAGATGAGTAGCCACTTGGGAAAAGATAAAATTAGATTCATATTTCATTTTATACTTCAGAATATACTCCACTTTCATTAAGAAACGAAATGTAATGAAATCTTATAACTACTAGAGGAAAAATGGTCAAATTCTCTCTGAACTTGGTATAGAGGAAAGCTAACTATGGCTCAAAATTCAGATGCAATAAAAGAAAAGATTGACAAATTGGATAACATAAAATATATAAAAACTATATGCCAAAGACTCAGAAGCAAAAGGCAACTGAAGCTGGGAGAAATTATACAAAACAAATAACTCAAAGAGCTGATATCCTTCACATATAAACGTCTCTTAAAAATTGAGACAAAGGGTAAAATATTACAGAAAATGTAAAAAAGATATGAACAGATCTCTCTCTCTCTCTCTCTCTCTCTCTCTCTCCATTTAGCTGGAAGTCTGCCAATTGTATTTATCCTCATAAAAAGCCAGCTTTTTTTTCAGTGATCATTTTTAAAATCAAGTGTTCTTTTGGTATTTTATTCACTTCCATTCTTTCTTTTCCCTTATTTCTGTTTTGGTGTTGATTTGACCTTCTTTCTGTGTTCTTAGGGTGGAAGTTTGGATCACTGATTTTTGAGACTTTCTTCCCCTCTTTTGTATCTTTTTAAGGCTAAAAAGTCTTTCCAAGCATTGCTTTAGCTGCATCTCATAGGTTCTATATGTCACGACTTCCATTTTTCCCCATCCTCTTAATTTAACAAATATTATATATTTAACAGCTTGAGAAATACAGAAAAATTAAGAAGATGCTAGAGAGAGCTCCCATACAGTGGCACACCCAGCTTCCCTTGTTAACAATACTATGGCAGTAGGGTGCACTCGTTACAGTTAATGAACCATATCGATGCTTTATTATTAAACTATGTCCATAGCTTATTCAGATCCCCTTAGTTTCACTTAATGCCTTTTTCCATTCGGGGATCCCATCGAGGATCTCACATCACATTTTCCTGCCATGTCTTCTTAGGCTCCTCTTGGCGTTCTTGGTTTCTAAGACTATCCTTGCATTTGACAATTATGAGGGCTGGTTAGGTATTCTGCAGAAAGCCTCTGCATGACATTTCACTGATCTTCTTCTTCTGATTAGACTGGGGTTATGGGTTTTTAGGAGGACTACCCCAGAGATAAAGTGCCATTTGCATCAGACTGTATCAGGGGTACTTATCAATAAGACTCAATACTGTCCATGTTGACCTTGGTCACCTGGTTCAGACTGTGTTAGGTCTCTCCACTGTAAAGGGGGGAGTAATGTCCTCTCGGATGAAGAATCTACAAAACTTATTTGGAATTATTCTACATGGAAGATTTGTCTATTCTCCCTTATTTATTTAGTCATTTATTTATATCAATATGGACTAATGGATATTTATATAATGGTTATTTATATAATAAGACTTACATATTACAGTTTTCACATCATCTTGCCAACATTAAATATATTAGTAGAATAAACGTCTAAAAGTGGAATTGCTGAATCAAAGAGTACGTACATTCCAATTTTGATAAATGACTGAATTGCCTTTCTTAAATGTTCTCATTTTTACTCCCCCCAGTAAGGTACAAAAGCAACTATTTCAGGACACCCTTGCTAACACAGTGCACTACCAAATGTATTGAACTTTGCCTAAAACAGAATTGCGGGATGGTTTTCATGTGTTTGCTATTTATTCATTGGCTCTAACTCACCAAAATGTGTTTTCTGTGATCCCTTTCTCAACCTCCTTTCCTCAGATCCAGACACACTCTCTCAGCCTCCTTTACTCAGAGCTGGACACACTCTGGGGAAACACTTAATTCCCATCTTGTGAATGTGAGGTTAGATCTGGCCCTCTGGGTTGCCACTGACTTTCAAAAATTGGACTCCGTTGACATTTCCTGGAATCTGAGATCACAGGTGTCCACCTTCCATGTCTTCCATGTTCGATACCCAATGCTTTTAATGACAGACCATCCTCTTATTCTTTCTCCTTTCTCCCTCCCACCATTCCTACCTTCCTTCCTTCCTTCTTCTTTTTTGTTTATTTCATCAAAGGTGAGATTTATCTGTTTGCATCTTGCTTGGAGTAATCTCTAGAGGAGGAAGGCCAGCCTCACTTCATCATGGTAAAAGCACGAGTCCTTACCAACTTTGAATTGTTGGGTATCTACCTGGTTTTGAAGGATTTCTTTGGAAGAACTTGGTGATGTTTTCTTTTTAGTCTCCCATGGGCTTGTCTGGATAATTTGAATCTCAATGCAGTCGCCTGCTGGGGTAGATGCGCCCCACCCCCCATTGTTAGATGGTTCACTAATTTGAGAAGCATGTTTTCTATGGCTTCAAGTAAGTGAACGATAAAAGCATTTGACTGGACTTAATCGTATCAGAGCCTTTTGGCTTGCTGTTCATAACTTCCTTTCAGGTTCATATCGGCACATTAATCACCACTTTTTTTTTTTTTTTACAGTTATTTGCTACTTTACATTGCATTCAATTTTACTCAGTCAGCTCATGTCATCCTGTTGTTTCCATGAACATTTTTTAAAAGGTTCTGTCACAAGCTTTGATGAGACCCAGATATACAATATCCGTGACATCCCGTGAGCTGCCAGTCTTGTAAAAGCATCAGAGAGCAAATGAGGTCTGACTTGTTGGCAGTGAACCCCGCTGACTCCTCGAAACTATTACTCCTCCTTCTAAAGGGCTTATAAATCCATTGCCTAATCACTTCACAATCGGCTCCCCCACTCGTGCGAGGAACTGCCATGTCATCCAGTGAGTGCATCTGAAGTTTCTGGCACTTGTGACTTTGTACTCTCACTTTCTTTGTGATTCTCCAAGGATAGCTGAAATTGGTTTTGCCATCATACATTTATGTTCTGCACACCTTGGGATGAAATGCAGGGGTACCTGAGGACTCAATCTGTCAGGGAGCTGGCGCTCTCTTATCTGTTCAGCGATCCGGGACTCCACTTGCCACAGCTCCAGGTGTACACCCCGGGCTTCCCTTGAAAGATTGATCTTGCAAGCAGAGAAAGTTGGTGGAAAAGCAGCAGAGGAGCGGTTTTACCTTCTGTCTTCTATTAACATTGAACTCAAACTGTAGGCTCACACAGTTCTTGATAGCACTGCTTATTCTGAGCCTTCCCACAAAGTTCCCCTGGTTGTTAGTCCTGTGGCAAATAATCTTTCCTTTTAAAATGGGGATACTCAGAGCACTACCTGATAGTCTTCTTCAAGGACAGAGATTCTACATTTCACATGCTTAGAACAGTGTCTGTCACCTGCAGCACAGCATCAATATTAGCTGACTCATTGCCATCATCATTATCCGTGGCGTTCTAATGGGCAAAGTCACTCTGACATTAGCTTTCCTCTCTTTATAGCAAAGGCTGGTGGTTGCATTTCTATAAGTTCTTGATTATGTGTTTTTTTATGCCTGACTTTCAAAATCTGAGCTCTTCAAAGACATGATTTTAGGATCAGCCTTTCCAGTTTTCTTTCTCACCAAGCTCACCAGTGATATAATGAGGATTTTTTTATATTATTTATTTGTATCCCATGGTTGCTTCTTTTAGAGTCTCCGACAATGAGTTTCCTTTTCTCTGTGTACCCAGTAGAACTACCAATTCTTGCTGATTTTACCTTCACAAATCTGCTGGCTTCACCTCCTTCTCTTCATCTCTCTTCTGCTAGCTTTCACCATTATCTGGCATTTCTCCTTTTTATTACTTCAACATGTTTTGTGCCAGTTTCCCTGATGCTAGCTAGATCTGCCTTTGGTTGCCCAATGGATATTTCAAAGACATTAATTTAATAATGATACCAGCTTGCTAAAGATTTTTTAGCATATTGAAACCTCTTCTAAATCAATTATCAAGAAATGCAAACACCAAAAAAAAAAAAAATCAGCAAAGTTTGTGCTCATACATATCACTTTCACATTTGTTTCATGTATCAGCATTAAATACACTAAAAGGAAAATCTGACCAGGCCCCACTTCTAAAAGCTTTAACTATGTGTTCTCCACTAACTTGAGAGCTTTGGAGGATAATGAACCTGATCAATAATTATTATAAACCTGCACAAAGGGAACAGATTTGTTACCTCTTAACATTGCTTGGAGTTGCCTTAATCTCTGAGTATTGATCTATGTGAACATCTGCAAATGGGATTTCTTCATGATACCACAGCTTGAAAATCTCTAATAGAGCTATGTTGGTTCACCCTTAGGAGCAGCAAAGATGATACTTTATGTGAGCAATGGAATATTTAAGAGAAGAAAAATGTTAAAAAGAACTCTTGGGCATTGGCATTTACTAATTCTACCATCAAAGTTTTTAAAGTGTTTACTTTCATTGGAATCAAATCTGCTATATACATATAAAATAATAATAATTAGATGCATGCTTGTCCAAAGAAGTGCAAGTTGAAATTGAGAAAAATGACCACTCGTGACATAGTGAAAGCTCTGAATAATTCAAAGAATCACAATTGATCTTTTGCTCCAAACAAATGGGTAGGTAGTTCCATACAGATAGATATTGGTAAATACTAGATATACATGTTGTTGTATTTTCATTCACTTAAAAAAAATACTTTACAATCATTACTAACAGATTCTCATTCTCTGCTAGTGTAGAGACACTGACTAGTGCACAATAGATCCTTAGATAAATTCTTGCTAAAGTAATAATTTATGTGAATGGAAAAAAGCCAACTACCTCCTAGAATTGATGTTTTCCAAGAGAACTATCTACAAACTGATCTCATGCCTTCCCTGTCAGCACACCCGTAGTACACATTGGTTTTAGAACTCTTAAAGATTAAACTTCTAATGTAAAAAATGAACCAGGAAAAAAAACCAAAGAAGAAAAGAGAAATACCCAGATACTATACAAAAATGTCCAACTATAGAAGTACATGTCACAAAAGTGATTCTGGAATTTACCCAGGAAACTGGTTAAGTGTGTACCTCTGGCTCACTGCTGAATGTGTTTAGCAGTTCCTCCTTTGCCAGGTCTGCTTGTGTGTATCTTGATGACATTTTCTTTTTCTTTTTCTTTTTTTTTTTAAGATTTTATTTATTCATAAGATAACACACAGAGAGAGAGGCAGAGGGAGAAGCAGGCTCCCTGCAAGGGGTCTGATGCGGGGCTCCATCCAAGGACCCCAGGAACACGCCCCGAGCCAAAGGCAGATGCTCAACTGCTGAGCCACCCAGGCATCCCTCTTGATGACTTTTTCAAACAAAGGTCCCTCCTCAGTCAGAATGGCTAAGAAACAGACACAGATATCAGGAGATATTCTATAATGGGGGGAAAAAAAACAACAGAAAGATCCAATATGATGGTTTAGCACAAAAGAAGGTAGATCACATTCCTTGCAGGAGGGTTGGGGCTTCCAGAGAAGAAGAGATAGGGAAAGTGCTGAGCTCTGTCTGGAGGGATGAGCAGAATATTCCACATGCACTAAGGGTCTGGAAAGGGTCTCAGACGATGAGAACAGCAGGTGCAAAGACCAGAAGCAGCAACAGTACAGGCTGTTCAGCAAATTACAACCAATTTGGAGTGATGGATCATAGAGTTAGATAAGGATTAAAGCTAAAAGTCCCTCCGGAAAAATAAGAATGCATCATATTTGGTAAGGAAGGTTATTTCAACGAATAACTTTCTCCTGAAGTGTAATCTGAATTCTATCTCTGCCACTGATTCTTGCACACAACCAGACAAAAGCCATTGTTCCCATATTCTCTGTAGGTTGTGGAGCTCTCGGCAGAAACAAATATTAATAATGATAAACTTGGTAAAATTGGTTAAGTGCTAAGCCCATAATTACCATTTCTCTAAAGACCTTTTTTGCAAGCAAAAGCACTCAAATATTGGCAAATCTTGATGGTTCTGCCATGTCTAGTGATGAGGCATGCTCAACATCCACTTGGGGTATTGAAAGACCAGCAAAGGAATAGTCAAAACAAAGTTTAAAATATACCGCACATGATTAGCAGTCAATACTTGTTTATTCATTCAGTTACTATCGGATCATGGCTGGAGGATATACTGGTGTAGAAAGGCTTGTGATCAAAAGTAATAAGATGTAGGATCAAATGTTGTCTTCTAGAGAATAACCATAAAATGACTGCTGCTGGTTCTCTATGGTGGCTAAATGAAATCTACCATCCAGGTACAACCAGGGACTTTGGATCATGTCCAACATGCCTGAAAAATCCTTCAAGAGATCCCTGATACTCCCTGGTACCTCCATAATCAAAGCCTATAAGAGCTGACAAGAGAAATTTTAATACATTTCTACAAAATACTTGATTTGGAACAACAGTAGGAATGAATGTAGTAGGCTCAGTCCTAGCAGATCAAGAGTAGGTACTATGCTTGGACTATAGGACACCAGACATCTGTATCTAATTGAGGAAGAGTGGCCCAGGATCCAGAGGTGGGGTGTCTGTGTGCATCTGTGGGGAGTGGTAGGTGGCAGATGATGCATGATGCAAATCTGAAGTTTTGCTTCTATGATCTGAGCTAACATTTTTTCTCAGCTGATGTTCTCATGAGTGAACACACTGATGTCAATCAGCACAGTGAAGCTATTAACTATTTAGAGTCTTTAATACAACAAATATTGGTGCATGTCCATGGAAGTCAACTGTGTCTCTTCAAGACCTCTTCTAGTCATGGAATATACCCTCCCATGTGAAGCTATGACTGCCCAGAGGCAAATCACACCTTTCCTGTGACTGAAGGGACGTACAAATCCTTGATCCCAAAATATAATCCCTCTGCACCCATAGTCAACCAGAACATTAGAAACTTCAGACCTCAGAGTCATACCTTAGGGTACTATTTGCCAGAGCACATGCTCCAAAACCAGTGATGTTGGGTGCCATATGTGAAAATAAGCTCTGATAGAATGTGGTATATTAAACTATATCATATAGATTACATATCACATAAATATACATTACACATCACATCATATATATATATATATATATATATATCACTGTAACGTAAGGAAAAAATGTACCTCAAAAGATGATTTAAAAATATACTGCTATAATTAATAATATCAACAATAAATGGAAAACATTTTGAGTTGTTAATCTATGCCATGTGGTGTCTAAGCTTGTTGCATATTTTCCTTTCATCTTCAAAATAAACCTATGCACACTTTCCAAACCTATAGAATGTACAGTACCAAGAGAAATGATATAAACTATGGGCTCTGGCGTATAAAGATGTATCGGTGTATTTTCACTGATTTTTTTTAAGATTTTATTTATTTATTCATGAGAGACACACAGAGAGAAGCAGAGCCACAGGCAGAGGGAGAAGCAGGCTCCATGCAGGGAGCCTGATGTGGGACTCCATCCTGGGTCTCCAAGATCACACCCTGGGCTGAAGGCAGCACTAAACTGCTGAACCACCCGGGCTGCCTTATTTTCACTGATTGTAATGAATGTCTATTCTTTTGTAGCAGGGGAGGCCATATCATGGGGTGGCCAGGGGCATATGGGAACCCTCGGCTTAATATTGCTGTGAACCTGACACTTCTCTTAAAAATTAAAGTCTATTTGAAAAAGCCCTGAGGTAGGTACTATGATAATCCCTATTTTACAGATGAGAGAAAGAGTCTCAGGAAAGACTGGCATCTATCCTGTGTTCACAAACCAACTAAGTGGTAGAAATGAGATTCAGGGGCACCTGGGTGGCTCAGTAGTTTAAACATCTGCCCTCAGCTCAGGTCATGATCTCAGGGTCCTGGGATGGAGCCCAATATCAGGCTCTCTGTTCGGCAAGGAGTCTGCTTCTCCCTTTCCCTCTGCCTCTCCCCCTGCTCATTCTCTCTCTCTCTCTCTCTTTCTCAAATAAATAAATAAATTCTTAAAAAATAATAAAAGAGATTCAAACTCACATAGCCAGGTCCGGAGCCCACACTGATCTGTATAAAGTGAAAATACACATTTTTTTTTTTCAATTTTAGAAAAATGACATCACTAACTTTTCCTTTCTGCGTTTGCTTCAGAATAATCAGGATGTTGGAGATAAAAAATAAGTTATTGAATATTTGTCCTAAACATCTGAAGTTCACAAATAAATGCCAAGGAAAAGACCTTTGTTTTAAAGACATAAGATAAAGAAAGATTTTTTGTGGTCTTGCAATTCTTTTTTTCCCTCATCTTTGATTATTCTTTCAGTATCTGGTCATCCTAGTGAGGATTACACCCTGATTTCAGTGTAATTACTGTATTATGGCTAAAATAACTGGATGAAGATTTCCCCTGAATCTAGTTCCTTATGAGAGTACCATAGCTTTGCCTTTTCTTTTATTTAAATTGCGTGCCAACCACTGTTCATCTGCTTTTCCTCAAATATTCCTCTTGCCTGGAATGTTCTGTTGCTTTCCAAGTTGCCAAGTCCCATTCATCATTTAATCACATTTGCTCCCCCAAAGTCTTCTTTAATGAAGACTGCTCCCCCTTGGGAGTCCCCCCAGCACTGATTCTGTGTCCTGCTCAGACCTCACTGGAGATTGACTCTTCTCCGCCTTGTAGTAAAAAGGCATACTTCTTACTACGTACTCCTTACCTCTTCAGGTAGATCATACTCCTTACAACTCCAGGTAGATCACATTTTTCTTTACACACTATATATTCTCAATTCCCACAGAGCTAGGAACAAGACGTAGCATAGACAAGGTAGCCGACAATTTTACGCTGATTAAAAATGCTTCATTTGCCTGCAAAAATGGTTGGTAGACATCAACGAGAATAAGATTCAGTTAATTGTCAGGTAAACTGGCCTAAGCAATGTTTCTGATAGTCGATTGAAGTAATGCTGAAAAATTATGTTAGATTTAGATGGAAATAAAGATTGGTCAAAAAACTTTTATATTTTTTTCTGGACATATTTCAAGATATGCTTGGTGAATTAAAAGTACTATAAAAACTCCATTTTCCTGTTTTAAATTGTTTGATTTCCATATGCAATTTAAATAAATAATGAGAAAACCTTTGTCTTTGCATGTGGAAATTTTGAATTGTTTTCCACCCACTTCGGCCTTCGGCTGATGCAGGTATTTCTAACAAACCGATGCCATTTTAACTAGTTAAATTCATCCCTCGTGTATTCAGTTAAAAAACAAAAGTTTGTGTTTTAGCAATGAAACACATTCACATTTTAAGAAAGTAATTCTAACAGTTATAAGGTATTTAACCTAAAGAAGTTAAATTGCAAACATTTTTTAAAATTGTTTTTTAAATCATCGTCCTCAGGTTCTCAACTGAGAATCAGAGAAAACTGTTTTCTCAAGAGCAGTAATATTGCCCAGAGTGGACGACACCAGCTACATCAGTCTGTTGGGCTCTTCAAACATGGATCCTGATGCGCTGTGGGTACAGAATATAAAAAGAGAAAGTAAAACAGGTTATTTACTATTTTATATTGATTATGTGTTGACAATAATATTTTGGATCTATTGTCTTAAAGCATTAAGACTAATTTCACATATTCCTTTTTATTTTTTAGTAGGCGGCTACTAGACTGTTATAAACTGCTTATGTAGCTCACATTTTGTTTATATTGGGCATCATTTTCAAGAGAGTAACTTTTTAAAAAATATATTATTATTATTTTAAATAATAAATTTAATTTTTATTGGTGTTCAATTTGCCAACATACAGAATAACACCCAGTGCTCATCCTGTCAAGTGCCCCCCTCAGTGCCCGTCACCCATTCACCCCCACCCCCTGCCCTCCTCTCCTTCCACCACCCCTAGTTCGTTTCCCAGAGTTAGGAGTCTTCCATGTTCTGTCTCCCTTTCTGGTATTTCCTACCTATTTCTTCTCCCTTCCCCTCTATTCAAGAGAGTAACTTTGAGGAAGACTTTAACCTCCAATAGAGTTGGATTCATGCTTTTACAAAAAGACTTGTTTTTTTCTGAAATATGCCTGCATAGGAATTCCCTCCATCTGATAAATTACTCATGAAACAACATGAGTAATTTGTATTAATCCAAACAGGAGAAAAAAACAAACAAACAAACAGAAAAAAAGGAAGAAAAAGGCAATTAGAGTTTAATTCTTCTCAATTATTTTTAATATGTGATTTTAAAAACATGCCACACAAACGCCTCAGCTTTTCACTTTTGGTGGAAAAATTGATTTGAGGGAAGGACTGATCCCTCTTCCACCAATATGACAAGTCTAAAAATAAATAGATTATCTGTATCAGCTAATAAGAATGCAGCAACACGGCACTCTGGAGCAGATGATTTCTTCTGTGCTATGTTGATAGAAAAACTGACAGAGAATATTTAAAATTCATTGCTGGGAGACTCCATATTATAATGAATCTCATTAGTAATAATTAGGGTTTTTTTTCCTCCCAAGCTTACATGGCTGATACCCTGGCTTTTATAGGTCAAATAGCTTAAACACTGGACAGCCACCTTAACAATTGACAACATAACATCATTTGGTTCTTTAAGCATTTGTCCTATGCTTCGATCAACTTTGAAGCAGACAATTTTTGTGCTCTTGGCTGAGTGTCCACACTGGCCTGACACAGCTACATGGCAGATTTTTAAAAATCATGACTGGAAATGGAAACATGCTTGTCGCAAAATCACCAATGACTTAATCACGATTATAGGCAGGCAAGAGGTCAAAGCAGCCACTTTTGTTCCCCTGTCTAAAGAGTTCTTTTGGAATTCATTATGGAAAATCATGACCCTCGCCCCGTGGACCTCGTCTGGGAATAGTGGGGTGTATCCTGATGTAAATGGGCAGAGGAACTGTTTTCTTGCACTGGGATCAGCCTGAAAGAGTGTAATCTAATTACTCTGTGTTTCACTTACATGTGCACACAGGGAGAGCTGTTTCTTTCTCTTGGCAGGGGCTGCAAAGTGCAGTCGTGCTGTCTGCGAGGGGTGGTAACAGGACTCCTGTCCTGCGCTGTGATGGGGACAGCGGAGGCCACGCAATTAGGTAAGTGTTTCTGCCACATTACCCACATAGCCTGCCCTTCACACGTGCCCCAGCCATTGTGCCACTGAGACAGCACAGCTATCGAATGTTAATGCCAACCTAATTATATATTTTGGCTTCCGTTTTTGCAATAGGCTGTACTTAAGCAAAATTTAGTGCCGTCTTCTGTGTTCCTACAGCTGGATAATTACAAGGTCCTTCAGTTTTCGGAGCAGGAAATTAATGATACAAAGATCAGCAGCTATTTAAAGACAGTGCGCTCTGCACTTCCAGGGACGCACTCCTGGAAAGCGTGTGGAGCTCTGCGAAGGCAGTCCTGAGGCGGGAGGTGAGGAGATGCGGGTTTCATTCAACTTCAGAGTCAAAGGGTTTTTATGCTTTGGGTCAGTGTATTGTCAAAGGCAATCTCTATAAAAACATGTCTTTCTTGTAATACTTCCACCTACATCCCGCCTAATAAATGCTCCTTAGATGGGGTTTGGCCGGGGAAGGTATTGGCAAAGCTGAAAGCTAGAAAAACAGAACTTCAGTTCTTCAAAGTCCTCTGATTAGCAGAACAGAAATATAGAGCATTAAGGACTGGAAGAAGCCCTCGAAATCATCCAGTCAAGGGGTATTGAAAAGTGTACTTTTGAACTACAAATACATCTAGGCAGAGGTGAACCTGTAAACCTGATAAAGCTGGGGCTGCCCAGGGTCCCTGGACGCGCCCACTTGTCCTGAGGTGGGAAAGCTTTTGAGCACTACTCACAGCTCTGTCTCAGGGGAGAGAATTGGCATTGCTGATAGAGTTATATTTCCAATATTACATTGTATTGAAGGCTAATATATTATTAGCTAAAAACTGTTAGCTACTGCTCATGACAGAAGAAAAAAGAGCTATTTAGAGTCAAAACCTACCCATCCTCCCTACAATTCTATTCCCCAGGTTGGCCACTGCTTTGCTTTGGTGCTGTAGTCTTTAGAAAATGGGACCTGTTTGGAACATCTGGGTGGTTCAATGGTTAAACATCTGCGTTAGGCCCGGGGCATGATCCTAGGGTCCTGGGATCAAGTCCCACTCCCCTGCAGGGAGCCTGCTTCTCCCTTTGCCTGTGTCTCTGCCTCTCTCTCTGTGTCTCATGGATAAATAAATAAAATCTTTAAAAAAAATGAAACCTATTTGTCTTGTGAATGTTTTGAACATCACAGGCTGGAGGCAGGATCATGAAATATTTCACATGGAGTAGGTGAAAATATTCTGGAAGAAAGCATGTATTAGGCAAAGTCAAGTCAGTATGTTAATTAAAAAAAAAAGTTCCTTGAAGATACCAAAGCAGGAAAAGGAATTATTTTACATGAATTCATTCTTTCTTCTTCTAGGTAAAGAGGTTGTATGGCCTTTTGTCATTTGGCCTTCGGGCTGACACGTGTAGAAGCAGAAACCGTGGTCATCTTTGCAAACTCTTGAGGCAATAAAAGAATGCCTGACCCCTGGCAGATAACAGAAACCAGTGGAGGTCTGCTTGGTCTTCCTGCTGTTGGATGAGAACAGTGACAATCTTCCAAAGCTGTCCCTTCTTCTGTTTCCAAGGACTTCCTTTCTTCTCTCTCTCTCTTTTTAGAAAATTGTGTACTCAGATGTGTTTATGTGTGTGTGGTTGTATATATTTATGGGTGACTGTGTGGTTGTGTGTGAGTGTTTGGCTATGTAAGTGGCTACGTATGCACCAGATTTGTCAAGTGAGCCCAAGGGATTTGAATCCAAATCCCGCCCCCAGCCCCCCATCCCTCCCAGGATGGTCAGTGCTCACACCTGATCATGCATCAGCATCAGCTGGAGATCCTGCTCAGCTCAGAGCACTGGGCCCACCTCCAGACTTTCTGATTCCCTAGCTCTCTGGGATGCGCCTGGGATGCTGAATTTCTGGCAACTTCCCCAGTGTGGCTAACTCCACTCTCCAAGACAACCAAACATTCTGTTATCTCCACAGTAGGAGATAAGAGACCTACTGCCAGGGCAGTTAGAAGGACTCAAGTATATAAATGTCTTAGTATCAGGCCTAAAATAGTAAAAAGAACCTAACCACTAGCTATCTTAGTTTCTGGGGTCCATCATAACAAAGTACTGGGAACTGAGTGGTTTAACATGACAGAAATTGATTCTCTCACAGCTCTGGAGGTCAGAAATCTGAGATTGAGGTGTCTGCAGGGCCCTGCTTTCCCCACTACCTCTGTTCTTGCCAGAACGCTTTGTTGTTGCTTGGCTTGCAGATGCCTTGCCTCTGCTGCCATGCTATGTGGTGTTCTCCCCGTGTCTCTACCTCACACAGTATTCCCATGTCTATAAGGACAACAGTCACTGGATTAATGTCACCCTTGGGGACCTCATCCTAACTTGGTGGTATCTGAAAAGACTGATTTTCAACAAAGGCAACCTACACATGTTCCAATGGTTAGGACATGCACATGTCTGTAGTGGGGGACACACTACTACTATTCATGACATCAAGGAACATGAAGTCTGAGTGTTTCATACCTTCTCTCCCACTTCCTTCCTTCCTCACTCCCCATCAGTGTCAGGAGCTTTCTGATCTAACATGCAGCACGAGGACTAACATGCTTGCTCCTGGTGATCACTGGGGGCCCCAGTCAGGTAGTGGGAAGACAAACCTGTCCCCATGCATTCCTACATCCTGACACTAAATGTATCGCTTTATCATCAGAGGTAAAATCAGAGCAGGGAAAATTAATGCAATTTTGAAGAGTACCAAATCATGCACCATGGGAATGTCATGCCTAGAAATTTGGAATTTTATTACAAACTCAAGGGGGTTGTTTTAAAGGCAATTTTAGGGGAGCCTGGCTGGCTCAATCAGCAGAACATGTGGCTTTTCATCTCAGGATTGTGAGTTTGAACCCCACGTTGGGTGTAGAGATTGTTTATATAAACTTTAAAAATAAATAACTAAATAAAACATAAGCAAATTTAGGTCTTCTCTATGACTATGGTGATGACATTATTTCATAAGCACACATAGTTGTACTTCAGAAGATAACAGAGGTACCGTTTTCTGAAAATTCATAGGCTATTTTGTTTCTTTTTACAATACAGTTCAATAACCTGTGTACCACTTCATGTTTCAGAGTAAAAAGATGCATATAGATGCCTTTGATGCTTCATGTGATTATTTGGCTGCCAAATTAGAGTGATTCCATCTTTAATATCTCCTTGCTATAGGAATTATTAGTCTTTAACCGGCAAGTACGTTCAGTTGACTTTCCGAAAGGCAACAAAGACACAGGATATAGTGTTTCCCCAAGTCACTTGATCACACATTCTCTCTCACAATGATCAGGCCCTAAACTGGAAAAATGCTACACCGTGAACACGACACAGGGTGTTGGCAGTTTTGTCATGCTTCAGGGCCTTCTACTAATCTAGTATCACACTGATATTTTGGCTTTGAAACAATCCAGGAAAAAAATGATGACATGAAGGTAATAATTACAACCAAAATCTTTCTCTCTTTGGACTCGGCATAACATACGCACCACCCACTAGGCATCAGTTTGAAAGATGAACAAGAAAGAAGTAGGAAAAAGTAAGCAAAGGACAACTTTGTTCTTCATCCACCATTTGGAAAATGTTTCACGTTTAAGATTAAGATTTCCAATCATGTGAGTTCAATATTACAAGTTTCATCTAAGTTCTTTTAAATATTTCAATAGTATTGGTTTAAAATCCAGTGTAAGTACTGGTCTTTTCTTGTACTTAAAAAAAAAAAAACAATATTTCAAAGTAATGGCCTCACAAGCATGAAATATTGCACCCTTTGATTAAATTTTGTAGCCCCTGATTACATGAGAGCAGTGAAATATGAGTGGCTCACTAGCTGGCAACAGATAGGTTGTTAATATATCTATATCGCTACTGTATTTAGGTATATCCAGATCCCTCTGTCTACTCAGAGGTAGATTAATGAGGAATACTGCTATGATCATATAACATAGAGGTGTCAAGAAAACTAAAAAGAGAAATTCAATTACTTCTATAATCCTTCTTACATTTCTACTTTACATAATTCTTCATCATTACAAGAGGCCACTGGTTCTTTAATTCACTTTTCATTATAGACCATCTTGTCATATACTCCAACCCAAACTACTTAGCTGGTCACAAAATTCTAATATACTTGCAGTTAGGAGCTTTAGATCTTGTTCTCTCCATAATTAACATGCCCCAGATTTGTCTGAATTTTCCCCTTTATTTGTATATCTAATCTGTTGTACTGTAAGAAATAACTATAGTCATGCCCAGTAGGCAAAATATTACTTAAGGTAAAAACGTCATGGCATTCATACCTGTATATACCCAGGTGAAATGAATTATTGATGGACACAAGAAGAGTAAATGTGAGAGGCGATCCTCAGGTTTCACAATCATTCAGGACACACTGACGTATAGACATACTCCCTGCAGGCTGCATGACATATAGTTGCAGTTACAACAGAAAGAGCAGCTTTGACATCCTGTAATGACGGATGAAATTGAAGTTTAGCATTAGTTACAAAATATCCTCCATCGTGTCAGATACTTATTAAAGTGTGATTCTCCTGTGGCCTTGTCCTTGATCCCTGTTTCAGTTCTTAGCATGCTTGGCCCCAGTCTCCTATTTCTGCCTGTACCCATGAAGTCAGTATTTCACACAAAGTGGTGTAAGGACAAGGTCGATGTTACAAGGATAGCCTGGCATCCACATTCCCCTGAGCACACTAGACCCAAGGCCTGTGGTAGCAAGATTATTAATCAATCCACCCCCAGCCTAAAGTGGGAGAACATGTCTGGTACTTCCATCAAGAGCCTAAAGAAAGATGTATGGGAGACAATCCAGTAAGGTGAATGCGGGGAGGGAAAGAGCTTCAGGACAGAAAAGCTTAAATCAAAGAGAACTCAGCATGAAGGTGGATCACAGTCTCCCCATATCTTTTTAAATTTTGATTTGTGTATTCCACTGAGAAGACCCAACTGAGAACCAATATGCTATAAAATCTGTTGACTCTGTAGAAAAAGGAGGGAAGAATCTTATCACAACTTTGCAGCCTTCATCCAAGGGAAAAGTGTTGGTCACTTCCTGCACTGTCTTGATCCTCCTGTCCTTTGGGGAAGGTTTCCACAGCCCCTCTGCCACCCACATGCAAGTCCATTTTTCCCATAACAGACAAATGCATGGCTTTCTGGGGTCCTTTGTGCCGGCTCCTTTGATATGTTTCTCTAAATCCTATTGACAAAAAGATGGTCCATAGAGGTGAATTTTCAATAGGGACACTCGACAGGGTTGCTATCTGAAGGCAAGGAGCAGATAAAAGATCCCTGCTTTGTACATTTGCCCCCAGACCAATCCCAAACCTGATCACCAGGGCAAACGTGTGTGAGGTATCTGCTTGTGTTGCACATTACTTTACATCCTAAGGACAATCCAGAGACATCTACCTGCAGGCCCTGGTGTCATGAAGTAGATGAAGTCAGGGATGGACCATCCAGTTCAGCCTCTCCAGTTCTCGAAAGAGACACCTGGGAGAAGTCAGATGGGTCAGGTGATCTTCTCATTGTTGAAATGACCAACCATACATATGAAAGAAAGAAAGAAAGAAAGAAAGAAAGAAAGAAAGAAAGACAAGAAGGAAGGATGGGAGGAAGAAAGGAGGGAAAGAAGGAAGAAAGGAAGGAAGGAAGGAAGGAAGGAAGGAAGGAAGGAAGGAAAGAAGGAAGGAAAAGAAGAAAGAAAAAATAGAGAAAAGATAATTACTTTAAAATGAAGGTATTTTATAAACTATATGGTATTATGCCAATATAAACTAACATCTGGTTAAGTAGTTGAACACTGAAGTGAAAAACATGTGAAATGGTAAGTAACAATTGATTTGAACTTGACCTTGAAGGGCTTAGTAGAAAAAGCGAGGACGCCCTCTCTCCTTGTGCCAGAACTCTCAATATCAGCCTTCCCTGGTCTAGCTTAACAGAGCGGTGCTGGAGAGCCGACCCACAGCCGCAGAACTGTGCACGCCGCCGGCGTTACCAAACAGAAATTGATGTGTGACCTGCAACCAATCGATCACACAGAATACTGCCTGAAGACAGAGAAAACCCAGAGCATCTTCAAAATGCACCCACCCCCACCATTCATTACCCTATAAGTCACACACAGGGGACTACAAGATTCACAGTTTGTATTAAACCATGATCAGTTTGTCATTCCCAGAAATCGCTAGGAAAACAAAAGAACAAAATTGATGAAATAAATAAATGAAAATAACCCGAGTCACACAGTATTAGAAAGATACATCTTCATACACGAGTCACAAAAATTTATCACCCTTTCAGCATGTAGTACACCACATCACCATATATTATCATGTATTTTACTGTCTTGTCTTGGCAGGGTTGCCATGCTTGGAATGCATAAAACTTGTGTCCATGTTCTGACGGTGAGCTGCCTCCGATCCATGTTGGAAGTAGATGGGATATCAATCAGAAATCAATGAAATATGTAAGAGCCATTGCATTTGTGTGTGGTTAAAAGATCACCCTGTCCCTGTTCTAAGAGGCTAAGTGCCCAAAGTTTAATGATGAAACAGAGCATAATCTACGCATTAACTTAATGAAGGTCTTTTTACAATTTTCATCAATTGTTCTCCTTAGGTCTCACAGCCATCATTCCCATTTTGGGGATGAGGAGCTCGAGCCTTAGAGAAGTCACAAGACTTGTTGTGTGAGTGCCCCGGGGCTGCAATAAGGAAGCTCATTAAAGGGCGGCTTCATAGCAGAAAGTTCCTCTCTCTCCAGTCTGGAGACCTGAAGTCCCAAATCAAGGTGTCAGCAGGGTCATGTTCTCACTGCGACCAGGGGTGAGAGGTGGGGATCCCTTGCCTGTCGCAGCTCTAGAAGCCCCAGGCACTCCCTGGTCTGTAGCTCCCTCCTTCCTGTGTCTGGCTATGTCTCCACGTGGCTTCTGTATCTTCTTAGGTAACTTCTTACCAGTCACGTTGGATTAGGGGTCACCCTACTCCAGAGTGACTTCATTTTACCTTGACTAGTTATAACTACACCAACCTCATGTCCAGCTACAGTCACATTCCAAAGCACAGAGGGTTAGAATGTCAACTATCTTTTTGGGGGAAACAGAATTCAATCCATAACACATACTCTGCAATCATCAAGCAAATTAATGGCCTATTGGGATCAGAAATTTGATTTCTCACCTTCTCCTACACTCTTTCCACAGGATCGCAGGGTAAGCGATGGTGGGCACGTCCACGCATTTTACAGTACTGAGCAAAGACAGATCCATGCAAGCCACTCAGGCAGAGTTTGGGCGAGGGAGAGACACTATGGGCCAACGAGAGGGACAGTGGCTCCAGTATCACATAGATGACATTTTCCTGGCCATGGGGACCAACAACAAAAAATTCATCAGACAACAAAAAGAAATACAAATTAATAGAGACATGTTGGTCCATGATAAGTACTCTGCAGAGAAGTAATAGCGTCCATGAATGGGGCACATCTACTGGGCAGTCTGGACGCAGCTAACTCAGATGGTCCCTCCATCAGGTGGCTTGTACAACCTCCTCGGGGCAATTTACTGGTCTTACAAGATAAGTTTACAAGCAGATCTCAGGACTGTTCAGATAGTTCCAGATGCACCACCACCACCTCAGGATCACATTATGGTGGGCTCCATGTTGATCCCCTTCTTCACATCAGTGACTCCCACCCATGCTTGTGCCTTGTTTGGGCTGTGGTCTAGTCCCCAGTGCTACATTCTACTGCAGAAGCTGTGAAATCTGCCTCAGGACCCTTGCTGGATTCTATGTCTAGAAAATTAACTGAACTCAATGTCACCTAAATCTGTGTGTCTTTGTGGAATGGAGATGAAGCAGGACCACAACTATGACTTGCTCTGCGTCCATCGTCTCTCCCTTCCCAATGTCTCTGGTCTCTGGCTTCCTACATCCAAGGCTAATCATGCCTCGTGCTCTATTCCTTAGTCTTCTTCATCTCTTCTAAGATCTTGCCTCAGTGGTGGCTCCACACACAAATCTAATTTCTCGCTGTCTAGCAAGCTGAGTTTGTGTTTGCACATGCATATGCAACTTTCCAAAAATCATTGCCCCTGATAAGCATGACCCCCTGGGTTAGCAAGGCAAGGCAAGTTAAAAACAGAGATAATGTCAGTTTGAAGAATCTAGGAAACATTATTGCCTTCATAGGTATTCTCCATGATATGGGAATTAAGTAATATCCTGGGCCCAGACTGGCTCAGAGAGAGGATTTTACAAAAAATCAAAATTTCAAGAAACTATAAAGTCTGTCTTTTCTGATTCAGCCTTCTCTCTGGCACAAGAGTTCAGTGGCCTCACACTCACAGGCCTGGTGGGGCTGGGGGACCTTGCTGAAGAGAGCTTTCCCTCTGAGGTCTCTTCTCTACATGTGAATAGACTAGTTTGAACCCTTCTCTCTTCCCTCTTGGAACCTCAGTGCTTTCCCCATTGTGGGCGAGTTAGCAGTCCATATCTGATCACATCCTTAGCAGAGATACTCCAGATCAGTTAACAAAGAAGGCAATTCAAAGACAGCAGTATGCAGATGTCTGGACATTCAAAAACCAACTGACTTGAAGAAATTTCTAGCAATGGGAAAGGAGTCAAGTAAGAAAGGATGTGCACACCAAAATTAACCAGGGGATGAGCTAACTATTGACCTATTTTTCCCCTTTACTTCACAATCAAACTCCTTGAAGGAGACGTCATGGCCTCCGCTTCCTCATCTCCCCCACGGTAGATGAGTATCTTGTTTCTGTACTTATTAAACCATAGACACTTGTCACTTCCCAAAAACCCATAATTTGCATGATAGTTCTACGGCCTCTGGCAGGGAATATTTTTCGAACCTATAAAAACTCTGTCTTTGATTCAGGGCAGTATGAATTTTCCTCTTGTCATTCATACTGCTCTTTCTCAATTTCTCTCCTAGATTTTTTTCCTTTGTCTGACCTCTTAGAAGTTGATGTGCTCCAAGGACATCTTTCTCACCTTGCAGACCTGAGTGTGAGACTTGTCAACTGTGGGAGGAGCTGTACAGCCTCAGGCAACTTACCTAACCTCTTTCAGCCACCACATATTCCATTCCAAAGTGGAGATAATGTCAGAACCAACTTCACTGGGGTGGGCTACCACTAGGATCAAAAAGGCAAAGCCCGCCTTACACAGAGTGAGTGGGGAAGACGTGTGATATTCCTTTTTATGTCTGCACCTTCCTTCTTCAAAAACTGCCCCTCCCATCCTGTCTCTTCATACTTCATGTGTCTCCTCAGCCGCTGTTCCTCAGAGAGGTGGGTTAGGATCCCCCTCTTCCTTCTGTGTGGCAGAGTGGAGCGCCCCCCACTCAAATTTCCAATTACATTTTGCCCATCTTCCTGGTAATGTGATCATTCATTGTTCCTGGGCTCTTTTACTGGATTCTCCTGTTGGTCTCCCTTCATAGGCTATGAGATTTTTAAGGGCCAGAGATTGTATTTTGTCCTGTCTTGTTCCCAGCCCAGAGCGATGGGAACCCCACATGTGTTGACTGTTGTGTTAGTTATCTACTGACGCAGAACAAATCATGCCAGTTTATCAGCATGTATTAGCCTGCTCAGGTTTCCATAACAAAGTGCCATAGACCAGGCAACCTAAACTACAGGCATTCATTGTCTCCCAGCTTCTGGAGGCCAGAAGTCCAAGATCAAGAAGTGGGCAGGTGCACTCTCACCTGCGGCCTCTCTCCTTGGCTTGAAGGCAGCTGCCTTCTTCCCGTGTCCATGCACAGCCTTCCTCTGTGCACACGCAGCTCTGGTGTCCCTATTCTTACAAGGACACCAGTCTTCCTGGACTAGGGCCTCTCCCTTATGGCCTCATGTAACCTTGATCACCTCCTTAAGGGCTCCATCTCCAAATACAGTCACGTTGGGGTTAGAGCTTCAAATTGTGAATTTGGGGTGGAGGACAGAGCTCAGTCTCAAACACACTTGAACAGCATTCATTACTAAGGGTCCCTGTGCATCAGGAACCTGGGGCTGGTGGGCTGGTCGTCTGGCTCTCGCTCTCTCAGGCTATGACCAAGATATCATTCAGGGAGGCAGTCATTCCGAACTCCACTGAGAAGCTCCCTTCTGAGTTCACTCTCAGGGAGTGGGAGGAAGGGCCTCAGTTCCTTGCAGGCATGGCCCAGGGCCCCGCTCTGCCCCTGTCCTCTGGATCCCTCTGGCTTCATCAGAACGAGCACTTGAGGAGAGAGAGAAGAAAGATGGGCAGTGTGCAGTGTCACAGCCCTGCCACCTGACCTCAGGGGTGGCCTGTCACATCTCTGCTGCATGTGCTCTGCTCGTTAGGAGTGACCTACAGTCAGGGGTACAGGGTGGGAGCTACAGAAAGCCTGAATCCAGGGGTGGGACTGTGGGGGTCCAGGTGGGAGAGCTGCACGCAGCTGTCCACCCTCCAGCCAGGGTGGGGACAGGCTTTCCTGGGACACGAGCAGTAAGGCTTATAGTGTGAGAGGAGGTAATTACGGTGATGACCATATTGAGAATAGCATCATAGATTCCCCCCATGGCTCTGTTTAAAGTGCACGGAGTACTCTCCAAAAGATCATTTCTAGGAAATTGGACTTTTGGCAGAACGTATCACTTCAATCACAACAGCTCTGAATAAAATGAAAAGTCATGATAAGGTTTGTACGTGCAGTACTCACACCTGCCATCTGGCTGAAGAGGCGCCAGTCCCGTCCCTCCCTCCATCCAGCAGGCGGACAGGCCATGAGTAGCAGGCTCAAAGGCAGCTTTCAGGAAGGAGCTGCTCAGAGGGGCCAGGAGCTCTGGGTGCTGAGCTGCAAAGGGCCAGAGGTCAGCTTCTCCAGGTGAGAATAAAATGACAGGCACGTGAGCTCGACCAGGCCTTTATACCACTGGTACACTATGAACCCAGAATTGTGCATTCTACGGTCAGCTATGATATGTAGTTATTTTGAGTTATTAAATATCCGTTACTGAATATTTAGTATTTGCCAGGGTTGTTTTTTCATGCAAACTAATTATGTGCAAGGCCTTTTATTGCCAAGAACTAAATGCTGGTAAAACTAATTAGCATGAAAATAACTGCCCCTCATCTAAGGAGGGTTATGAAAGATCAGGATAAATATTTAATTTTAATGATGTTGTTAAGCTCTTCTTGATTATACAGGAGACTCTATCCAGGGGCCTTCGAAGCTCCTTCACAATAAACAAGTGACACAGAACATGTCACTAAGGCAAAGCGTGCCTTTGCTGAGGTTTTTACTGGTTGAATTGTGTCTCCCTCCAAAAAGACGTGACGATGTCCTCTAACTTCTCAAACTTACGAAATGATGTTATTGGACTTTTGGCAGAACATATCACTTCAATCACAAGAGCCCTGAATAAAATGAAAAGTCATGATAAGGTTTGGCCGTACCCAAACCTGCCATCTGGCTGAATGGGGTTAAGAAGAGGTCATTAGGGTGTACCCTAACCCAATAGGGCTGATATTTGAAAGGGGGACATTGGGACCCAAGTGTGTACACAGGAGGGCACCATGCTCATACTTGGTCCTCAGACTTCTCTCTTCCAGAACTGGGAAAGAGTAAACTTCTGTTGTTCTGTGGTCCTCAGGACACGGATGTGGCACCTCCACTTACTGGTCAATAGCTGAGGCTCTGGGATCAAGAGCCAAACTCATTTTAGGTTCATCCCTGTACCCTCTGCTTGCCTCTGCCTCTCGGACCCTGTCTGCCGACCCCGGACATGAACTGCCCTCTTGTTGTGCTGTTCCCATCCTAGAATTAAGGAGAGGACCTCACTTGAGATTTGGCCTCCAGATGGGCCCTTTTTAGCCCCTGCTGGCTGCATAATTTTACCTTTAGCCTCTTACTTAGATTCTGAATATATTAAATGAAATTAGAAGGGCTCTATTAAAGAGGTTTACAGCAACAGTTAAGCCTTCCTGGCCATGGCCGAGGTGACGTAAGGATCCAGGGAACACAGAAAGCCTCTAGAGATGTTGCATCAATGCCACGAGAGACAAGCTAGACTAAAAAAAGGAGGAAAGACAAGGAAACGCAATGAAATGTACTCACTTCTTTACCCACTCCCTGGAGAGGCGAGTTCTTGGCACACGGTTTTGGCCAGATATCATGCTGGGAATGGAGGGCAGGAAAAAAAAAAAGACAAATTCTCAGTTGAGGACTTCCGATCTGTTTTGCCTCCTGGATCATGATTTCCCAGTGGAAATCTTGGACGCTCCCCTGGGATGAGGAAGATTCTGGGATTCCCTTCCCCCGGCTCCGGCCACTCGGACCAGGGAGGTGACCTGGCCCTGGCTGCTCAGACCCTGGAGGTGACCTTCCTCAGCTGAAGGAAGTGCCTTCTCTGTGTCACACTGGGGCTAAGCCCTCCGAAACCAGCGCTCGTCCTCCTGACCAATCACCTCCACTCCTTATCCACCTCGGTGAAATCCACCGGATAACATCTCACTTCTCCATCCCCTTGGTCTGTTCTAAGCTTTGCTGTAAAGTGTTAATGTTTCACCTTTACATCAACTCCAGTCCACAGTAGAAGTCACCATTACGAAAGAAAAGCCCCTCCCTGTGTGTGTGTGTGTCCTTGTACATTTTTCTTGTATATTCGTCCTGTATGCAAAAACTCTACCACCAATGTGTCATGGCAAGAGGCAGGCTAATTTTTTAGAGATCACTCAAATAGCCATAAGTCTCCAGAATGCTAACTTATAGTAAATACCCCCCCATCCGCCCAACACCACCAGGGACGTCACAGAGTGCCACGGGCAGGTGGAGAAAACATAGCAGGCTGCAAACAGATGTCACCTCTTTCTTTGTTCTGATTCCACTGCTGCCTGGTTTTGAATAGCCTTGGCCCCGTGTGTTATGCTCTCCTCTCCAACCAGGCAGCGGGAGATGTACAAAAGCACAGAAAACGTTGGAATCTGCCAGCGGCAGCAGAGGCAGTGGCAAAAATAGAAAAATCCATTCAAAGCATGTGGGTCACTGGTCTCAGAATCCCCACATTGGCATCGGCGGAAGGGAGGGACGCAGGCAGATCCCCGTGGTTTTCTCCTCATGGGGCTTCCTGTCCATCCTCTGGGCCCAGGGAACCGGGGTGGCGCTGGCCATGCTACCTTACCTGAGAGGAAGGCCCCATCTCTTCTAGGCACTCGAACCCAGGCTGGGAGCCCCTTAGTGCCTGGCATGCCAGCCCCGGAAACGTCTTCTCCTTGTTCCCCTGCCCCACCTGCCATCCTGGGCACGAACAGCCCTGGTCCTGACAGCTCATCCTGCAAGTCAGAGGTCACCTCCAGGCTCAGGACCCCTTTGTCCGCTCCTTATGGAGGAACCTCCCACACTAGATGGAGAAGCAGCCGCGGTCCCTTGTGAGGCCCTTGAGGGAAGGATGGCATCCCCCAAGTCCATCCTTCCTGTCTCCCTTCCCTTGAGCCTGAGCAGCAGCCTTTCCCAGTTCCTGGGGCTGCTGTGGGGAGCCTCCACCTTCTCCCCAATGTCCTCACTCCGCTGCTTTCTTTAAAAAGTATCCCCAGCATAATGCGAGGCCAAGAGTGAAAGCAGCTTCCCCCTCTACCCACATTCAGTCTCCTGGCTCATGACCGCCACCCTCCCCATGTCCCATGTCCTCTCCATCTTATTGAAAGAGAATGGAGGAGGAAGCGCACCTGTGTGGAGCACTTGCCAGGTGCCAGGCACCTATCACGTGCCATATGCAGTATTTCCCGGTCCTCACTGATACTGTGTCACCGGCTGTGCCTCCCGCAGGTGGCTGGAGGCTGGAGAATTCTCAGTGCTAGGCCGGTAGCTGCCTTTCCTTCTTTCTCCAAGGCAGCAGGCTGTCGAGTCTCCACACCGCTGCTTCCTGTTCTCTCCCATTTCATCTTTCTGCTCCTGCTCTAAGGAGTCACAGCACTGGGAAGATGCCCGCCGGCAGGGTCCCAGCATCTGTCCTCAGCATCCATGCACAAAAGCCCAAGGACCGGTCCAGGAAAGCAAGCACCTTTGCTGGAAGGGTGAGGGTAGAGGAGACAGAGCCACTTGGAAAGGCTATTTTCTGCACTGCACTCAGTAGTTTACACATCCCCATTTTACGGAAAGTTAGTTACTCAAGCCTCATATCCAGAAGAGGGTGATCCATCTGACTTGAAAGTCCTCTAAGGGTAGGGGTCAAATCACTTTATCTTTATCTTTACTTGCAGAGCAAGTAAATGCAAGGCTATCTGTCCCCTTGGTGGGCAGCAGCCTGAACCCCCTCGGTGTTCTTTCCCAAGGCTCCTGCACACATCTACTCTCTAGAAAAGTCCCCTCTACCCCCACTGGGGAGGAGGAACTAGAATCAGGCATCCCCCAACCCCTGGGCTGGACATCAGTGGAAGGCAGAGCATATGACTATAAATTATATATGTGGCTAGTGGTAGTGTACATATTAATTTACACTCCTATTTTATTAAGAAAAATATCTTAGAACAGCTTTTTATTGGATCAGCTGTGTGTGGGGCAATACTGAACTGCTGTGCCCATATAACCATCCCAATGTTCCAGCATAGCAGAAAAAGTGTCCACCTTGATACAAAGTTTTCCATTTTTTTTGAAGATTTTATTTATTTATTCATGAGAGACACAGAGAGAGGCGGAGGGGAGAGAGAGAGAGGCAGAGACATAGGCAGAGGGAGAAGCAGGCTTCTCATGGGGACCCTGATGTAGGACACGATCCCTAAACCTTGGATCACACCCTGAGCCAAAGGCAGATGCCCAACCACTGAGCCACCCAGGTGTCCCACAGATTTCCCATTTTTAAGCAAATATTTCATATATATCTAATCATTGTTTCTGGGAAGTATTACCTTTTACACTTGGTATTGCATTTCAAGCACTGACCGTATTAGTTCAATATTATTCGACCTACAGTAACGTATTATTGTGAAGTTTTCATAATTCTTATATATATAGGATAGTATTGTGCTGAATAAATAATTGTGTTTTTAACTGTTCCTCTACTTCCCCCCCCCTTTTCATCTTATATATCATTCCATCAAATATACTTCTTCATCAAGCTTCTTTTTCCTAGTTAGATGTAGAACCTTAGGATGCGTTCCCAGAAAAGTAATTACTGGACCAGGGGATCCCTGGGTGACGCAGCGGTTTAGCGCCTGCCTTTGGCCCAGGGCGCGATCCTGGAGACCCGGGATCGAATCCCACGTCGGGCTCCCGGTGCATGGAGCCTGTTTCTCCCTCTGCCTATGTCTCTGCCTCTCTCTCTCTCTCTGACTATCATAAATAAATTTAAAAAAATTAAAAAAAATTACTGGACCAAAAGACGTCTTGACTTAATTGCTATCTAGAAGGCTGTGCCCATCTTACTCCCATGAGTGGCTGACAGGTTATTTCACAGGATTATCACCATTCAAAAATATTTTGCCATTTGATAAGTGGAAAAAAAAAAGTTGTTGGATGTTTGTTTTTATTTATTCCACACGTGAACCTGAATGTCTTCTGAGATGTTTGCTCACCTATCGTATTTTCACTTTACACACTATGTGCGCCTACATCTCCAGGAAGGAACTGAAACTCTTTTTTAAAAATTGATAAAAAGCCTTCATTTTGTAATGACTGGATGACTTCGCCTCTGCATCGCCATCCAGTCTATGGCCAGCCACTCCGGAACTGCAGAGCCCCCAGGCTGATGTATGCCCACCCACCCCCACCTCTGGGCTCCTGCACACGGATGTCTCCTCCATGGCCCCTATAAGTGAACATCAGGTCCATTGTCCCTGCCAGCACAGTGATCCCTTTGCCTTGGTGTCTTGGCACGACGAGATGCTGAACAGATGAAAACTGAATGGAAGTATCTTTGAGCAGAAACATTCTTTCTGAGGTCAAGGGTGTCTAGACTCATGGAGCTGAGTCACAAGCACAGAACACTCAAACCCCCAGGGGATCAGTGGGGACCCTGGTAAGCCGCTGGTCACTCCTACTTCTAGTCCTCAGACAGTATAGCCACTTCTCTGAATGTTCTTCCCATCTGCCATGGAAGTTCCTACATTTTGAGCTCACTCAGTGCAAGCACCGACTTTTTCCAATCATCCAAGTGTGCTCATGGCCTTCCCACCATTTCCCACAGTCCTAGCTAAGGCATTACATCTTCTGCTACGGAGTCTCCTATCAGTATGTCCGTTCCCTTCTCCCATTCAGCATCCTGCACTCCCCCGCACCCCATGACTAACATCCTTGGAATCCATCCCCACACAGTCTCCCAGTTTCTGCTGAAAATGTCAGTGAGATCCCTTGTGAAGTGCATTTCCTCCTTTGGCAGGTGCTGCCCTCCCCCAGCTGGGCGATGCTCTGATATGGAGGATGGGTGGGAACTGGTCCTGAGCGCCTGTGGAGGTCTTGTCTGTGAGGCAAAGAGCACCAGACAGTCTTCAAGCAAGGCAAGAGTGCTCCCCATTAGCAGGGACACATGGGCCACTTCTGCAGGTTCAAGGGGTGACAGGTGTCTGGGGATTCAAGATTTGCAAGTCCATTGGTCAATCTTTGGAAGGGCCGCGCTGTTCTAAAGTCAGAGTCCTAAGGACAGTATAGCAAATGTACTGGAGTTGGAAATAGTCCCATCTGGGGCCCTCAACCCTACAAACAATGGAGTGCTATCTGATTCTTGATTCTCAGCTTCTTCTGCCCTCCAGTCTCTATATTTTGCCAAAGAAGCTGTCTTAGTCAGCGCAGGCTTGATATAACAATACGCCATAGATGGGGGAGGGCTTAAACAACGGACATTGATTTCCCATGGTTCTGGAGGCTGGGAAGTTCAACATCAAGGTGCTGGTGGATTCAGTTCCTGGTAAGAACCCGCTGCCTGGCTTGCAAATGGCCACCTTCTCCCTGTGTCCCCACATGGTATCTCTTCCTGCTGTTACAAGGGCATGAATCCCATCAAGGTTCCACACTCAGGGCTTATCCTAAACCCAAACACATCCCAAAGGCCCCACCTTTTAATGCCATAACATTGGGAGTCAGGGCTTCAACATGTGAACCTGGGGAACACAGATATCCAGCCCATAAGAGAGGTCCTCTGACTTCTACTCTTGTCTTCAATTAATCACTCTTGCCTTTCATTATTTTTCTCTAAAACAGCATGCCTCAATTTGGGCACTGTTGACATTTGAGACCTGACCACTCTTTGTTTGGCGGGACTGCCTTGTGTACCATAGGGAGTTTAGGAGCCCGCCCAGACTCTACCCACCAAAGGTCAGTCAGATCAACAGTTGCCTTGCAGTCATGATAACCTGAACATCTCACATCACCACATATCCCCTAGGGAGCAGAATATACCCTTGATCATCAATGGATCAATGGATCTCAGATCCATTGTTCTAAGCTACAATAAAGAAACACTGGATTCCATAGTCCTTATCATTGCTTCTCCCTGGAACCTCTGAAACACCTAATGCATCTTCCTGTGAGCTCCCTTCTACCTCCGCCCCAACCTGGATTACCTGCAGTAGATCTTTCAGCACTTACAGCACCCCTGCACCCCAGAGGCTATCTGGGCTCGGTGTTGCACAGGTGAGGGCTTTCACGGTGGGTCAGCCTCCACATCAGGACGATCTTCATGGTGGGATGGCCTTCATGATGGGTTGAGTTTCATGGCAGGATGGCCTTCATGGTAGGGTGGCCTTCATGGCAGGCCGGGTTTCATGGTAGGATGGTGGCAGGCTGCACTTGCCCTCAGCTCTTACAGGTCAAGTTCCCAGGAAGCTGACTTAGACACACATACGTGCGTACAGAAAGTGTGCCGGGGATGGCAGTTGGGAAGGGCAGCCCTAGGGAGTCAGGAAGCAGGAGCTGAATGGCAGCATGCTACGAGACATGTCATGGAGTTCACAGGGAGCTGTGGGTCAGGATACTTCCTGACTGGTGCTGAGAAGGAAGGCAAGGAGGCTGCATTTTTCTATGTCACTGGACAGAGGAGTTATGGGCTGAATGTCTGAGTCCCCCCCACACACTCTTAACCCTCAGTGGGATCATATGAGGAGGTGGGAAGGGTATTAGTTCACAAGAGTGGAGCTCTCAGGGATGGGATCAGCGACCTTATAAAAGCAGACCTGAGAAAGATGTCATCCTCTTTCCTCCATGTGAGGACACAGAGAAGAGTTGGATGGTCCTCAACAGAAGTCCACCATGCTGGCACCCTGAACTTGGACTCACTTCCAGACGCTAGAAGTATGAGAAATAAACATTCGTTCTTTAAGCCCCCAGTCTATGGTATTTTTGTGATAGCAGCCAAAACGGACTGAGGCAGAGGCTGCCACAGAAAGGGTTAGCATGGGCCAGAGCAGCCCCTCCAGGGGAGGTGATTCCCAGAGGGAGACTCAGGCAAGGGGCAGCTCCCTGCAGCTGCCAGGATGCAGACATCTCATTATGTCAGGTCTGTTACAGTAAAAGGGCCTCTACCCAGATAACCCCCGCCCCGGGGCTGCTTTCTCGCTAGCCTCTGGCCATGTCAGGCAGGCCGCGCTTTCTCACCTCCGGCTCTCAGCCACCAGCGGACCTCCGGCCCTTGTCCAACTCCATTTATGTTTGTTCCATGAACAAGTGAATGAACCAATTAGCAGCAGGGTTTTTTTTCAAGCAAAACAAAACAACCCCTTACATATTTACCAAGGCTAATTATGAAAGATGAAAAACATGTTTTCTCCTTTTGTAAAGTCTCTCCCGAGCTTAGAGTCACGCTTGGCATCTTTCCTTTCTGGACAGCGCTCCCTCTGCACTTCTGCTGATTCCTGCAGGGAGTGTGGCCACATGGGAAGGTCTCCTCTGCGCTGCTCGGTGTGTTTCAGTACTGTCTTGGGACAGATTCCTTTGGCACCATATGCCAGACGCAAATGTGAATTGGACTTAGAGGTACAGCATGAACACATTATCTAATTAATTAACATTTAAAGGCTCTCTGAAGAAGAGATCACTGGGCAGACGATGTGACATGAGAATATGTAAATGATTAAACTCCAGATTTGAGGAATTTAAGATATTTTAATGGGCACCCAAATTTATGTCCTGGCTGTATCTGCTCACTGGAGCCTTAGGCTTTTGGGACATTATTAGCGGGTGCTGGATGCAAGCCCATTTTCCAGTTCAGGTCGGAAAACTTAAACTACTCAAAGTCAGTCCTGAAGAATATATTTTCACTACTTATTAAATAAACTGTTGGTCTGTTTTCTGTTACCAAAAATTTGTCTTGTAGGAAAATGGAAACATGATAATGAGTGCTCTGCGCTTAGTTGATGATACCAGGAGAAAGGCATTAAAAGCCATTAACACAGCACACAGAGTATTGATGGAGTTCACAATGCTTCCTGCATGGGTTTGCCCTTCTCACCAAAACAAGCCAGCAGTGTCTGTAGGTAATGAAAAGGTACCTATTAGGAACATAATGTGAGTGAGTGAAGACGTTCCAGTTGGGTCAGAAAAGCATGTGTATTTTTGGTTCTGGGGTCAGGCCACTCCCAGAGCCAGCTGTCCTCTATCTGAATCTAGCTGCACTGTGACCATGGCTTTTCGGTTCACAATGTGTGCAGGAGAGCCAGCAGCGACCAGGGACTGTCCCTGCCCTGGGATGCACTCAGTGATATCACATAATCTCCAGCTTGTAAAACGCATATATGTATACAAGTGCTTGCTACTTCCCACTTTCCAAGCATGTAGCAATAAGACCTGTTTAACCAGTAGAATGTGACATCAAAAAAAAAAAAAAAGAAAAGAAAGAAAGAAAAAAAAAAGAATGTGACATCAGAGGGATCAGGAAAGGCTCTTATGTTGTCCTGTTCCTGCTGCATGCGCCTACTGAATTCCTCATGGTCTGCTGGTAATGCACCAGGTGAAAACACAAAAGCCACAGAAGTGCTTCCTGTCAGACCATCTAACAGTGTCCACCCACTGGGTGCCAAGTGGAAAACTGGGCCAAGTGTCTTAGGAAGGCAAAGCGAAAAGCAAAACAAATCTCTCATGTTCTTTCCGAGTAGAGCACCTGGCTTCTCTGTGGACTGCCAGGAAAATTCTCTGAGCAGGAGCCCTGTCCTCTCTCCCTTCTCCCTGACATCACAGTGCTCACATTCCCTCTGTCACCTGCTGAAATGGTTCACGAGTGTCGTCAGTGTGTGGCACACAGATGGTCTAGGGGTGCTGACAAACTCACCAGCGCCAGTAACACTTGGAAGATCCGTCTTCTCTAAAGTCGGGACAGGTCGGGGGTTGGGGAAGGATTTCTACCATCAGCTCATCTACAGACAACACTCACATTAACCCACAATATAATCAGGCCAAAATGATCTCAGTGTTGCTTAGCTGAAGGGGATTGCCAGCCCTAAGGATCCGAATCACTAGCTAAACAACCCTTATGCACTCTGCTAACCCAGAAGAGGGAAAGAGACCCCAGAGGCTCCAGCAGGTTCCAACGCAGTGAAAGAGCTGTGTTGTTCTCCTTGGTTGAAAATGCCTGGTCAGATAACAATACGTCTTTGATATGGGACAGTGATACTGATCTGGGTGCATCTGTTCCTCTCTGCAGCTGAAAACGACACCACATGTGGCTTCCTGTCACTACAGTCCCTCAGACTTGGCTGGGCCCTAGGTCCATGGGTCCAGCTCTGTTCCCCTCTAGCTGTCGGGAGCCATGCTTCCTCTTGCCCTTCAGCGAGTGTGGCCACAGCTCTGCTGCACAGCACCCTAAACACCCTGTGCAGGTCCCTCCAATGGTAATTTGCTTTCATTTCCATTGGCTGCTGGAACACAAACAGAACATTTAAAAAAAAAGGTAAAATTCTTACAAAATAAGCAATCAGAAATAAAACAGCCTTCAAGAAGAAGTGGTCCTTTTAAAGCTCTGCTCCTCAGGGTAAATGATTTATACCTGTTGTTTTCATTTGTAGTCAACAGTCCTGGAGTTGTATAGAATATATTATGGTTTGAAGAAACATAAAATACTGTTGGCTCTATTAATGTCCATGCCCTGGCAGGAAAAACTAGACCATGTGGAAGACACCCTGATTTTCACAAACCCACATCTAGTACTGGGCAGATAAAAATCTGATGTTGATTTTTTATTTGATTACACCTGAAGAGCCTAACTTCAGAAACAGTGGTCCTTGAGAACACCATGCCACTGTTAATTGTTACTTTCACCCATGCTTTCAAAATATTTTATGTGTTAAATGAATATCTTAGGTTGAATTAGAATGTTAAATGCTTAAAGTTGAGAATATGATTACTTTAAGAGATATCAATTTGATTTATGCTTTATTTTTCATATATTTTAATATGCATGGGTGTGTGTATTTCTTTTTAGATGAACCATGGCTGGATTTCTACTATGGTGATAATTGGAAGTTAAGAGAATGAAGAGCAAAAGAACAATAGCAAGTAGACTCATTCTCTCTGTTGTGGGTTGAGTTGTGTCTCCAAAATGATATGTTCAAGTCCCAACCGCCTGTGTATGTAGCCTTATTTGGATAAGGTCTTTGCAGATATAATGCAGTTAAGATGAGATCATAGGGTGTGCCCTAACCCAATGATTGGTGTCCTTATAAGAAGAGAGAAAAATACATACACACACACACATACACACACACACACACACACACACGTAGTGATGGAGACAGAGACCATTGTGATGCATCTACTAGCCAGGGAATGCTGGCAGCACTGGGGACTGATTCTCCCTTAGAGCCTTCAGGAGCCTGGCTCTGCTGATATCTGCATTTCAGACTTCTGGCTTCCAGAACGATGGAAGAATACAATTCTATTGTTTTAAGTGCCCCAGTTTGCAGTGATTTGTTACAACTGCCCTAGGAAACTAACACAAGCATGGAGGAAGTAGAGTGGTGGAACGGGGGCCACATCCGCAGGACCCCTGTTGTATCTTTAACCTGGGAACTCCAAGTTCTGCAGAAATGCAAATTGTTGTACCAAGGTTCCCAGAGAAAATTATTTCTACCCTCATGTGAGTTACCATAAAAACAACCTGAATTAAGAATGTGCGTAAGAGTAGTTGATAGGAGAGGCAATCCATGGGTGGGGCACTGAGACAGGAAAGGTAGGATGGTCAGCAGTGCAGGTGAATGTTGTGAGCAACAGGGCACAATACTGCTGGGAAGCCACCTGGAATCATCCCCGGATGAAGCCGGGGGATCCGGCTGCTCTGCCTCACTTGTAGTCTGCCCTCTGTCGGATCTTGCATATTTCTTCAGACATAGAATGTCATTGGACAGAAAGACCAGGAAGCCTGGTGCATGGCACCAGGTGGTGCTTGGAGTGGCTGAGGGCGTGAGAGGCATGAGCAGTGCTTACAGCATCTGCTACAGCTTCCCTTCCCAGCAGCAAATCGGCAAGCTAACAACAAACATGCAAGCACAAACATAATCCTTAGTATGGAGGGTAATAACCGGGGGCATGGGGGTGGAGGGTGAGAATTTTTAATTCCAAAAGATCTTCTAAGAAGAGAAAGTTAAGGAAAGAAAGCTGGGAATATTCAGAATTGACCAGAATCAGTATTGGTAAAAGAATATATTAGTACAGAATATAGATGCCTTCAACATTTCTTTCAGAAGTGTGACCAATCCACCTCATTTATAGATCTGGTATTTGCAGACTCATCTATGCATCAAAATGTATTTGTGGTATTTTGTGCAGTGGCTTCCACATTTTGTGTTTTCTGTTGGCGAGTTCACTGTTCACCACCCCCACGTGTGGTGCTGCAGACCTGTGTACCAGTTCCTAAGTGCAAGAAGGTGTGATGAGCCTCTTGAAGAAAGTGTGTCAGATTAGCTTCGCTCCTGCCAGATGTCTTCCAGCAGAAACACACCTACGACAAAAGTATGAATTGACTGGTGAAAATGTTGTAACCAGAGCTTGGAGGAACCTGACCCTGTATCTACCCTAGGAACAAGGGCCCAGCATTTGTGCATTCTGCGTTCACAGTGACTTTATGGAGCATAATCCCTACTAGTGGTGAGAATCCACTGCACTGTGACAAGTTTTCAGTGCGATACTTTCAGTGAACTGCCTTTGTCCAAAACACAGCTACAATCAACCTGTCAGTAAAGACAACACTACCCCAAAAATCATTACCCTGTGTTTATTTTTGTAAGACCATTGACTTTAGGTTTAGTAAAGGGTGAGAATAATTTTTTCCCATTTTGCTTAACCTCCACATTAATGAACTGAGATTTAGAAAATAAACAAAGGCACACATGTGTAAATAATGGTATCCCTTTTGTTTTAAATATGAGGAAAAATAGGTCAAAGTCAAGTCATGTGTTAATGTATTCCAATTAAGAAAACTGGAAAAACAATCCAAAAGCACTTGATCAAGCAGTTGTTTCTGGAGATTCTTAAGAAGGCTAACCTGGTAAACAGAGGCAGAGGGATTCAGAAAGACGTTCCTGCAAAAGGTTTTTTTTTTTTTTAAGATTTTATTTATTTATTCATGAGAGACAGAGAGGGAGAAAGACAGACAGACAGACAGAGGAGAAGCAGGCTCCATGCAGGAAGCCTGATGTGGAACTCGATCCAGGACTCCAGGATCATGCCCTGGGCTCAAGGCAGGCTGAGGTACCCAGGGATCCCCCTCCTGCAAAAAGTTAATGACAAAAGGAGGATTATGGACTTTTAAGACCAAGGCTGTACTTAATTACAGATTTAAAATGTCTTATTTTAGCTTGAACCCCCAACTCCCCTCAAGGCAAAGTATTGGTGTTTACCATTCTTTTTTTTTTTTTAAGGTTTTATTTATTTATTCGTGATAGACACAGAGAGAGAGACAGACAGACAGACAGAGGCAGAGACACAGGCAGAGGGAGAAGCAGGCTCCATGCAGGGAGCCAGACATGGGACTTGACCCCGAGTCTCCAGGATCACACCACGGGCCAAAGGCGGCGCTAAACCGCTGGGCCACCACCGCTGCCCAGTGTTTACTATTCTTAATTGCTGGCTTTACCAGTTCTTCAGAGAATGAAGGAAAACGTGTCAGCACCCAGCTCTGTGGAGGCTCCCGTGTGTTCCACCGTCCTGGTTATGTTCACCCAACACCAGCTCTGGCCACATGCTTTTTAGATTTTTTTCTACTTACAGAAGTTAAAAGCAGAGAGTTTCTCTATTATTTCAGTTCCCCAAGTTAAGAGGAACAGAGTATTATTGTTTCAAAGTGTGAGTCAGGAGAATATTTGTATGGTTTAGAAGGTCTTAAAACTCATGAGTTTTGAGATGTTTGAGATCCAGGCTCTGCCAGCCGGTTTTGTTTTTGTTCTTGTTTCTGATGTTGTTGTTGTTATTGTTTCTAGAATATTCATAGACTTCCTCTCCAGAAGGCACTGCACATTTGTGTGGGATCCCAGATTGCTTGGGTGGCTGTGGGTTTTCAAGGATGTCCGTACAGCCAGAAGAAAGCGGCCTTTGTTACAGGCTCTCATCTGTACATTGAAATCTGTCCCATCTCCGGAAGAGGAGCTGGACATTAGCCACCTAATGTCCCATCTTCTGCATCCAAATGCTCCCAGCACTTGACTCAACTCTTGGCTCCTTGCATGCCCTTTCCTCACTTTGAGCCAAAGTTACCCCAACACAGTCTTGTGGTCTCCTGTTGGGATGATGCTGAGGCAGACAGCCTGGATTGAGGTGAACGCCTTTGGGATGCTGGGCAACGTTGGGGTGTCACTGTGGCCTATGGGGAAGAGCTGTGACAATGCAAATCCCTTAGTATTTCTGTGGGAAAGGAAAAAAGAGACAATAATTGTTCAGCAAAAGTTACCATGAGTGGAGATCTGATTAAGATGTCCATGAGAAAAGAGAAAGCCAAGAAAGGATGGCAAGGAACAGAAGATTTGGAAGAGATTTTAATGTGTGGCTCAGTCTCTGCTTCTCATGGCTGCTGTTAAATGAGGTACAGTGTCTCCCTCATAAGAACTCTAGGACTTCCTGGAATTGCGCTGTGAAGTATGAACACATGACCTCTTCCCTCCTTCCATCCTTCCCTCCCGTTTTTCTTCTTCTTTTTCTTCTCTCTCTCTGATTTCATGGAAATATTGTAATGAGCAACTATGGGGACTCAGCTATAACAGTATTTTTTAAAGATCCTTACAGACTAGATGAAATTTTAAAACATTTTTTAGAGATTTATGTATTTATTGGTAGGGGGAGACAGATGGAAAGGAAGAGAGAGAATCCCAAGGAGACTCTTCACTGAGAACAGAGCCCGACAAGGGGCTCATTCTCAGAACCCTAAGATCATGACTAGAGCAGAAATTGAGTCAGACACTCAACCAACTGAGCCACCCAGGCACCCCTAAAATAAAATATTTTGACAAGCATCTTATCCAACCGATATTATTTGTAGATATACAAATGTGCTTGACATTCCACTTAGTGGGAGGGGTATAAGGATGGGAAGACATGGCTCTCCCTGATGATGATGAGGCTTGGCTCAGAGAAGAGAATCAGGGATGTGTTTGACAGCCACACCTGGAGGTCATTGATGAATGAACTGGTGTCAGTATGAAAGGAAATGTGCAGCCTTCCATGTGTGCTCTTTCTGGCATTTTTATTAATGATTCAGGGCAAAGATGGAAGACATTCTATCCAATCTGCAAATCCCAAAAGCACGAGGGATGGCAACTACAATGGATGGCCAAGTAGGAACCAAAAAAAACCCTTCTAAATACCCCCATAGACAAAACCTACAGTTTAATGAGAGTGGATGTGATGCTCAGTTCCAAGCAGGAAGGCCTAGGAAGGTGCTTGGCACCTACTAGATGGGGTCGGGCACCTTTGGTTCTCTTGGTGCTTCAGCATCTCCTGGACAGGACCCATCACTCCCTGCCACTGTGTCCCCACTCCTGGGGGGCAGGACTTGGCCTTCTGAAAAAGGGAGGAGATGGAGAGGGGAGTGATGAGCATAGGGATGGGAAGCAAAACTTGGGCAAGTGACAGGTGACAATCAAAAGATTAAGGGGAAAACAGGAAGTTAGCCTAGGGATACATGACTCGGTTCTGAGGTCTAACATGGAGACTGATGTGTGGAGGCTTTAGGCACAGAGACAAAAGGAAATAAAAAAAAAAAAAAACAAGACAACAGGGAGAGCCTCAGGACCTGCTCAACCCTCCAAACACAGAAATGTCTGTTCTCATGGTTGGTGAGTTTGTGACTCAGGACTTAAGGTAAGAAGTTTGAATCATTAGCAGGAAGAGCTAGAGGGGATCTGAGCCTCAGATACTGCTTGCAGCATCACTTCCCTGGAACCAGTGCTCTCACAGGGAAGTCCTGGGAGTTTTGGGGCATGCTCCCTGACCCAGGCCATTGCTGCCGTCCATCCACCCTCTTCCTGGAGGTCATGCAATTGTCCGTGATCATTGCAAGAGCACCGAGCATGTTCCCAAAGGCAGAACAAAAGGTCACTTTTTGTCCCTGTGCTCACAAAATTGACTCTGCAAAAGACTCTTTTGTGGCCTCCTAGTAAGTCTTAAAACCTCCCACATTGGAGAGATCACCCAAATTTCTGGCCTTTGTCAGTGGCTGGAAGTGTTTGGTGACCTAATGGAGGAGGATCTGATTGCTTTTGTGGCCTTTTCTCCTTTCCTGAGCTTATGGCCTCTGGGCCAAATTTCTCCAACACTGTTCCTCTGGTTTCACTTTAATTGGACCCATCGGTGTGTTACAGGGGATTTCGTAAAACTGAACATTCTATTAGTTCATTGTTTCCAGCTCCTAGCCCTAAATGCTGTCTCTACAATACAGTTTCCTGGGGGTTTCCCCGAGAGTCTGTCCACGATGCAGCAGATAGTGCCATGATGAGGGAAAGAATCTCAACGTGACAGTGAAGGATACACAGGAGAGCCTGTAGGGAAATCCAGGGAAACCACCACACCACTGCACATCACCTGTGAGCGTAGGAGCTGACCAGAGCACTTGGTCAAGGTGAGCTGTGACTGTCCTGCTCCTGCTGCCAGTGGCACCACTGCATCCTTGAAGTTGCTGCTGCTGTGGCCAGAGGAAAGCATGATGTCATGCTATGTGAGCATCTCACCTGCACTGGGTCCCACGTTCCCCCCAGGCCCAGCAAGATGGGGAGGATGGGCAGGAGGATGAAGATGAGGAAGAGTGAGCCTCCCCTTGCACAGAGACCACAGCTTCTCTGTCATCACTGTTAAATATTACAGAGACCAGCTCTGCTTAGGGCAGGACTTAACTCTGAAAGCAACGCATGAATGGTTGCCTTTCCCATAGCCTTCCAGCAAGCAAAGAGACGTGGAGAGCTGAGCTATATTTGCCTGCAAAGCAGTTTGAGGGGAAGCCCATGGGGGCATCACAGAGGAGCACAGGACGCTTTGGGGACGATGGGTGCATGCATCACCTTTGTACTGGTGGGTTCTGGGTGTGCACAAATGTCAAACGTGGAAGATGAACACTCTGAATATGAGAACTTCTTTATTGTTAATCATCGTAAAGAAAGCCGTCAAAATAAAATCTATATGTTTTCTTCTCATAGAATAAGCTGAGTTTTGAATCGCACTGTGTATTTCACCAAATATGCAAAATATTTTACCAGATCCAAAATCTTGCCAGTATTCTCCTATCACTTAATTATCAGATTAAATCTCCCAATACTTGCTCTGATACCCTGTCAAGTTTTATAAATCACTGAACCCTTTTCTTCTGCCTTGTCATTACAGAAGCTTGATACATGGTTCAGTGATGCATTCTCAATTTTGCTTCACTAACTTAGGTGCTATTTATAAGCATGAAGTGGGATAAAATGATCCAAATGTTTTTTGTTTGTTTGTTTTTTCCTTAGGAAGACCTATCTAATTTCTTCCTGTTTAGTTTCCCACATGAGGCCTTATTTAGGCTGTGTCTATACAACGTTTACTTGTTCCTATATTAAGTCCAGCAGTCCTTACTTTCAAGGAGAGGGAAGATGATGTTGTCAGCAATTTACTAAGCCAGAGGCTCCACGTGTGCCCCAAATGGGCTCTCTTCTTGGAAGGTACTCATAAGATTTTTTTTTAAGATTTTATTTATTTATTTGTGAGAGACACATTGAGAGACATAGGCAGAGGGAGAAGCAGGCTCCCTGCAGGGTGCCCGATGTGAGACTCGATCCCAGGACACTGGGATCACGATCTGAGCCAAAGGCTCAACCATGGAACCACCCAGGCATCCCACCAGTGAAATTTCAAAGCCTAAGTAGGTCAGAGGGGGACACCAGACACTGACCAGAAGCTCCTGGTATTCATTTGCCGTGCTGGGGATGGACCTGGACACATTGTCCTTTGCATAGTGAGTACAGACAGACATTATCAGGCACTGGACACCGGCTCTGGGGCCCCTGGAGCAGGGAGCTCCTGACAAACCTCCTGCTGCCACCCACACCACCCACGTCAGCCTTGCACGGAAGACCTGGCTTGCCACTTCCCACTCAGCTCCCGAGTACACAGCATCCATGTGCTTGGATCACTGCTGGGAGTCAGGACAGGGATTTTTCCCACTTTCCACAGGAGATCTGAATAAAACCAGAATAGGATTAGAAGTTAAGGGCCCCAGTCACTCAGCTTGCCCATTTAGGAAGATGTCCAAATAATTAACTGATTTTCAGTCCTTAACTTGCACCTGAACAGGGCAAATCTGGTCAAAGTAGAATATCTTTTGCTATACAAATTCTCATTTAAAAAATACTAGGTCTAGAAAATGTTTCAAGTCTTTGACTCAGCCTTTCCCCACTGGAAGTCTGTCTTAATGCTGCAATCAGAAACAGATCTGAGGATTTAGATCAAAGGTGTAACTTATAATTTTATTATCATTAATATTTGTCATAAATCACAATACGTGAAAGTACTGACATTATTTACATTAATGAAAATTGGAAAGACCCCATTTTTGAGTTATGTAAATCTGCTATTAATACATCCATCTTATAAAATGTGCAGATGTTAAATAAAAACATATTTACTAAGAGTTTTAAGTGCTATGAAAAAGAATCTATAGTAGAATGTTTACAAAGCCACAATAGAAATTAGAGCAATTCATGCAAAATGAGATGAATGAATCAGCTGATGCCAGTACCGTGCACACTACATTGCCTGACACATGGTGTGCAATCAACATTCACCACCACCTCACCAAATACACACCCGGACATCAGATACAAAGTCATGATGCAGAGCACAGCCTCCAAAATCAAATTTTGGGTAATATCATTTTTTACATCCTTACGCATTTTCTAAATTGTGTGCAGTGATTTTCTGATATTGTTAGAACAGAATTATTTACAGAAATAGGGAAACTGCATCTCCATGGTCACACTTTTTGTAAAAACCAGCAGAGATTAAATTCTAATATTCACAATATGAGATGGAGGACCTATAATTTAACCTCCAAATCGACCTTTTTTCAAAAGTAGTTGTTACTGCTGATATTGAATGATTTCATCATTTTGATAATTTTTGAGTTATTTCAATCTGCTAATCAATAACTGGGAGCTTAATGGTTAAGAGCGTTTTGCCTTTCCAAAATGTATTTACTGGAAGTATGTGTGTGCGTTTTCTTTTCAGATCGTGTATTTTGTCGTTTCCAGGTTTTTACGATTTGCAATGGGCTGTCCACAATCCCTTGTAAGTGGCCACCAAAGTGACCTGCCTGGAAAACACTGTCCCTCTGCACCTCTCAGGAGAACTGCTCCTGTGACTTTCAGCTTGAAGTTGGCAACTCGTGCGCATCCTCGTGGCTGCTGTGCACCTGCCGCGGTCTCCCGGGCTCTTCCCACTCCTTGATGAGGGAGGCAGTGAGAACAGCACCATTCAAAATGACCCGTGAGCTCTTGCAATCAGGAATAAATTGAATTCTTTTAAGGAGCATTGTTTTCAGCGGCCCCTGGGCCGTGGTCTGCGTGCATCACTTGTCACACAGGCCCTGCTGCCGTGGGCGCCCTGTGCCGCTCTGACTGCGCTCCTGGTCCTGTCTCGCCCTGGGCTTCTGAGCGGCCCTGGAATGCTTCCCGCTGAAATGAGGGCACGGCTGGGGAAGGGCGTTGCTAAGCACAGAACATTTGCTTCTCCGCTCATCACCAATTCCCAGAATGTGTGTGTGGAGTTGCCTGTTTCTGTACTCACTTCCTGATGCTTATAAAAAGCATCGGAACAATTGATAAACCACCCATAATAAGTAACCAGACATAGTGAAATCATTTGTTACTCAAGCCTACATAATTACAAAGGAGAGAAAGCCACGGCCTCCTACAGCTATTGCTACATGATTGCAAAAGAGCAGTGGGTTAAAGTTGTATTTTATTTTTCTTCAGAAACTCTATTCGCCAGAGAACATAAGTTGCACCATTCCTGTTGCTCATACTGATAACTCCATAACATGGGCTGTTTTTATAGGCGAATGAATTTGCAAAATCAGACCCAGTCTTCCAGATTATGCTGCCTTCGTTACAAATATCAACAAAGTCAGCAAATAAAGAAGTCTCAAAGGAGCTTTCTAGCAAGTTCTGCTAGCATCACTGGACTCCTTTGGGAAGGATTATATAGCCATTGTTTATTCACTCATCTGTTAACTAAATCACTAAATACATATTGCAAACCTACTGTGAGCAAGGCTTTTTAAAGGAAACTATGCCGGGTGGGAGAGAAGACACACTGAGCCATAAATACAGCTGGGAGTGTAGTAGAGGAGGTAAGTTATACCTGCAGATATCTAAAAAATAAAGATAGGCAATTCCTATCTCAGGGAAACCCAGGCAAAGCCAGAAACCCCACCCTCTCCTTGACCGTCCATGTTCTGTCCGGTGCCACACGTTTCCTCCTCCCCATCCCCCTCTATGGAGCACATGGCACCGTGCCAGCCTCCTAGGTGAGCACCCAGCCTTGTTCCCCTCTGCAAAGTAGTCCCTACTCCAACAAGTGTGATATTTCAAAAACCCAGATCTCATGATTGAAATCCTGGCATAAAACCTTAAATAGCTTCCCGTTTCAGTTTACAATCAAGACTGAAATTTTCACCAGGGCCAGTGTTGTCATGGATGTTGACATGGGTAGTTGGCCCGTCCACCGCTCCGAGCTTCTCCTGTGTCACGGCTCCTCTTGTAGTCTGCTGAAGGCTCAGTCTTTGGATTTTTTTTAATGTGCTGCCTCATCTCCTGTATGAGAGTCCTCATAGTACTATGCCCTGGAATATTCTGGAATCCTCTCCTTCCATGGTGTATTAAACTCCAAATCTTCCTGCTGACCTCAACTCCAAGTAACCATATCTTCCTCTAGATCACTAGGCTGGATTATAGTATATGTTCGTGGAGCAGCCTACATTTTTGGGTAATTAGCCTCATTTTAATTAGATACAATTGTATGTGACAGAAGAGTGGAAACACCAATGGCTTAAAACTAGTCTATGCTTCCTTATATAAAAATTATGGCCCTGAATAGAGCCAAATGAAGCCCTGAAGGTGCCAGGGACCCAAGGTCCATCTAGGACTATATCCTAACCAAGCTCAAAAACCATGGGCAAAAGGAGGAAATAGGGAAAAAAGAGCCATGCTCCCTTACTTTAATAATACATCTCACAAACTACTTTAATTTACAAGTCGTGGGCCAGAACTTATTCAGATACCACACTTAGCTGCAAAGAAGTCTAAAAATCTAGTCAATAATGGATGGTCATCGCACAGATAATAATAAGGGTATAAAAGGGAATAAAGCTGCTGATGGTATCTTCTCTGTCATGGCATATTTTCTAGGTTGTAAACTGCAAGAAGACAAGACCAGATCAGTTTATTCACTACTGTGCTCCTGGAACCTACCTGGCATACCAGCAGCACATAAGGATGATCCATAAATATTGTTGAGTCAGGGGATGGTTGGATGGATGATCGGACAGAAGTTCTACAGTTGTCCAGAGATAGAACTCATGCCTTTCAGATTGGAGGGGGAAAGAGAGGTGATGAGGAAGTGTCATCTTGAAGGTATGATCTGAACCAGGATAAAATATTTGACCCATTTCCTTTGCAGACATAGGTTATGAATCCTCCAGCCAGAAAAGTGATGGGAATTAGGGCCCAGAAAGTATCAGTCTCAACAGATGAGGAGAGAGCAGTAAGAAAGACACAGTGGGGAAATGTGAGGAAATATTGGTAAGGTAGACTGAGCCCTGATTGCAAAGCATTGTTTAGAGCGTGTGTGAAGGTGTGGGCACAGGTCCAGTGAGCTCAGGGGCTGTTAGGGGCACCAGTGGTGTCTGAGTCACATGCAGGGCACCTGATCCAGCCAGGACTAGAGTACAGGCATTAAGTCATCTTAGAGCATGCAGGTCATAGATCACAATTGTCCCTCTTGGACCTTCACCCTGTGGCATCCTCTTACACCCCGCACTGCTGGTCTTGCCTCTCATTTCATCAAGAAGACAGAAGGGACGTCAGGAGAGGAACTCCGTCCCTACCACCAGCCTCGCCAGCCACGCAGCACTGTGCTCCCACCTCCCTACTTCCTCCTCCATTTCAAGGGATGAGGCATTCTTTTCCCCCTGGCAGTCCCGCTGGGACCTCCTGCACCATCTCCTCCCTTTCTCACACAGTTGGCTCCCACCTCCGCCTGCCAGTAGGTCACTTTCTCTGCATGGGCTCATTGCTATCTGCATACAAATGTGTTCTGGTTTCTTTTACTGAGAAATAGAGGGCTCTTTTGACTGATTTCCATCCACTAAAATCCCCATGTCTTTGCTCCCTTAGATGACAAAGCTTCCTGAAAAGATACAGGAAGCTCTTGTCTTCACTTATTGGTCTCTCACCCTGCCCGAATTGTCCTCTCCCTCCAAGGCTTCTGGTCTTTTCCCAGAGGTGGTTCTTTCTGGAGGGGGGACCACTGGTGGCCATGCTGCCAGCCCAAGGTCTCATCCCTCCTGACTCTCCAGGCTCCTGAGACAGAAATACCCTTCACCTCCATGCTCCCTGGACCCAGCTCATGTTTGCGTCAAGTCACAGTCCCCTTTGCTGGGGCCATAAGCGCCGAGTCCTGATGGGACTCTATCATCATCCTTTCTCTCCAGATTATCCCATTCTGTCTGACTTTAAATGATCTACATACCAATGGCTCTCTGGCACTGCTTTGGGATTTTACTAGTGTCAAGAAAAGGGGGATCTAAATTAAATGCCTACTAAATCAGTCTTTCCCTGGGGTAAAGATACCTAGAAGGTGGCTATAAAATCCAAGAGAAGTTAGTGACTTTATGGGTAAAGAGACTGTACTAATTTTCATTTTGATGCCTTTGCTATTCTGCATTAAAGAAGAGACTGGCAATGACCATAGCACAACAGGTGGAGAACCAGGAGGGTCCTGGGTACCGTGGAAAGTTCCAGCAGAGAAATTAAAGACAGTGTGAACAGAGAAAAGAAAGAGGAGGATATGGTGAAACATCTTAAATAGTGTTACAGTGGACAAACATTAGTATGTAGCCCAGTAAAATACATTGAGAAAAGATGCTCTAAAGACATAAATGAAACCAAGGAAAAAGCCAGCCCTGGGCACCGTAAACATCGCTGCAATTAAGAACCACGGTAGGCAAAAAAAAAAAAAAAAAAGAACCACGGTAGGCGCAGGAGAGAAGAACAAACGATTGCATGGGTTCTCGTTGTAGAAAGAATAGCAGGTTCCAAGCCATTTATTGAGACAACCCTGAGCATCAGTCTCAGGGTGAAGGCCTCACGCATCCAAAAAAAAGGGTGGTGTGGGAGACAGCTCAGCCATACCATGGAATGTTCTTTCCAAGACATTAATCATCAGTTCATCTTGAGACAATATTAAGCAGCAATTTGTTTTCTGATTATTCACTTAAGTCAACTCAGATATAAAACAACAGACAACTTACAAAGATATGGATCATAGCCAATGGGAAGGGAAGTCGCATAAATGAGGAATTGATGATTGATGATAGGAAATTGCAGAGCAGATAGAGAGGCCATACTGCCTCTTGCATATAGCTAAGGAGGGTGGCTGAGTTATAATTCCATCCTGCTGCCCTCAGCTCTATTGATTTTCCTACTCCTTATACATGAAAACTGACAAAAGGCCAAGGGAAAGACTCCAACAGATTTGTTTCTAATCTTTGGTTTGAGTGAAACCCATTAGGGCCCATTCTGCTTGATGTCCAGGTGAGCATGTGGCCCTTTCATGCCATCAAAAAGCGAAGTTATGCCCATGTCACTTCCTTTGTGCTTTGGAAAACTGCAGTCATTTGAACTCCTCTGAAATGGGATTTCTGGAGAAAGCACCAGGAGTGTGTGACAGGGAGGGTGCCCCGGGCCGTGCACTGAGTGGGAGCCCAGCAAACCTCCCAGTGCCTTCGGCTGGCTCAGGTCAGCAAGGGACAGAGCCCTTCCCAAGTGTTCCGTAGAAAAATGGCAATTTTCTCCCACAAATAACATGACATTCAATTTCACCCAGTACCCACACCTGGCCTTTGAAGGTCAAAGAAGTGGCTGTGTGTTTTATTTTATTATTTGGTGGCAAAAGAATACCAGGAAAGTGGGAGAGTGCTATTATTATGCCTGTTCTATGATGTGCACTGTGATTTAGAGAAGCATAAGGAAAAATGTCAAATGTAAGGTATTTAATGCAAAACAAAGCAAAGATAATCTCCATTTGGTAGAACTATCTTAATCATATTATATCTCCTGGCCAACCAGCAATATTTAGGTTACTATTTTACTTCCCAAATTTAATCCTGAATGAAAATTCTTGGAAATATTCTTCTGAAATGATAGGAACATGAGAATATTGGGATACTTTATGTTTCTAAATGTATTTGGTTATTTTCATCCTTATTATGTTATCTCCTAAAGGATTTCAAATTAAGAAACATAATTCTGAGAAAATAAATGTCATCAAAACATAGGCAAGTCAGAGCTCAACACGATGCATTACAAATAACAGACCATTTCCATGTGTGTGTTTTTTTCCTACCGTTTCCTAAATTTCTGCATAGCACTGTTGCTTTAGTGCCTTCTGGTGATTGCCTGGGAAGTACTTTTTCCTAGAAAAGATTCACAAATGGACAACGCATGAGTCTGGTATCTTCATATACTGAGACAAGATCAAGCCCAAGTCCATGACTAAGTTCACCAAATATGTAGTAATATTTTTGAGACCTGTAGAAAATGGATCTATACAACCTGCTTTTTTGCCTGTCATGTTGGCCTTTCTCTAAATTGTTTCCAATTTCTTGATTCAATTCTCTAAATGGATTCCAGATTCTGATTGCTGTCAGAGAACCCACAATTATACATAACAGGCGAGGAAAAGTCTCCCCAGTATTAAACAAATAAGACAAACCTTGATAGGGATAGTAAATAAAATAAGAGATCTGTAATTAATTTTTTAAAACATAACTTTGCTGGCTTGAGCAAACCTTCTTTTCCAATATCCACATCATTTTTCTTCCATAAGAATAGCAGATAATGAGCTATTTTGAATTTGTTCTCTTTACTTTTCTTCTCTAAATGAATTACCCTCAGAAACATTATTAAGTACCTTTGAAAGTATAATTTCAGTGTCAGCAATATAATTCATTAAAATTAAAAAATTCAAGTACTCGTTATTTCTGTATTTTTACTAAAAAACCTAACACTGTGACAAATATCCTTATAATAACTCTTTGCTTTAAGATTGTTGTAAGATAAGTTACTACTATTTTTTAATTCATGTTTTTAGACCCTAATCAGATGGCAAGTTCTTCAGATTAGGAATGATGTCATATATCACAACCGTATCATATAATATTTGTATTATCAAATCAGTGATAAGCTGAAGTCTATAATGAGTGCCTCTCAGGAAGGTGCCTGTCAAAACTTGGGACAATACAAATTAAGATTTATTTTAGTAAATCCAGCTATGATATAAACATAAAGCAGGGATAGAAAATCAACTTAGAGAAACAGATAGGCACTCGTGTCTATGAAACTTAACTTCAGCATAGTACAAGAAATTTTCATGGCTGAAGAAAACCATCATCAAAGGTTTGCCGGGGGAGGGATGGGGCCATGAACACACTGATAAAATTATAGCAACTGACAGGAAGGTAGACATTGCTTATCCAGTGTTTATGGAGGCAGAGTTTTATTTAAATACTTCAAAGTGTTCTTTTCCCCATGAGCAAAACCATCTCATTTAAAGAATTAATGCCAATCCTTCTCAAACTCTTCCAAAAAAATTGAAGAGGAAGGAACCCATCCAAACTCATTTTATGAAGCCTGAATCACCCTGATACCAAAGACAGATGAGGACGCTACATAAAAGGAAAACTATAGACTCATATCCCTGAGGAATATAGATGCAAAAATTCTCATCAAAATATTAGGAAACCAAATTCCAAAAAAACATGTTAAAAGAATCATACACCATGACCAAGTGGGATTCATCCCTAGGATGCAAAGATGGCTCAACATACATAATCTACCATTGTGATACATCACATTAATAGAATGAAAAATAGAAAGCACATGATCCTCTCAATAGATGCAGAGAAGACATTTGACAAAGACAACATCCTTTCATAATAAAATCCCTCAATAAACTAGGTATAGAATGAACACGTCTCAACATAACAAAGGCCATATATGACAAGGCCACATGACTGGGAACAAGACAAGGGTGCTCACTGTCCCTCTCCTACTCAACGTAGTGTGGGAAGTCCCAGCCAGAGCAATCAGGCAAAACAAAGTAATAGAAGGCAATCAGATCAGAAAGGAAGAAGCAAAGCTGTCATTATTTGCAGATGATATGACCTTACATATAGAAAATCCTAGAGACTCAACCAAAAGCTCGTTGGCACTGATCAACAAACTCATAAAGAAACAGGATACAAAATCAGCATACAGCAAGCAATTGCATTTCTGTATACCAACAATGAAATTTCAGAAAAAGGAATAAAACAATCCCATCTCTGTAGTCAGATGAGAATGTGAGAAGGCTCAGTCTGGGCCTCTAAATCCTAAGTTTTTCTAAGTTTTCTATGTCTTCCAGCCTTCTGAGATAATTTGATTTTTCATGTTGGTGCCTTGAGGAGAGAAAACTTGTTTGCTCTGACTTTCTGCCTCCTGGAACTTCTGAAGGTATTTCTCATTGAAATTAAGATGCAGGATTTAGTTACCCAATTAGCAAACACTTCCATGCACAGCAGCTATTTGCTAGATTCTGTGCTAGGCATTGGGGATAAAGGGACAAGCAAACCACGCGTTACTCTCAGGGAGCTTGCCATCTGAGAGAGACCCAGCAGGGTAAGTGGCCACTTCAGTCTGGTGATAATTCCTGTGATGTGGTTAATCCGAGGGGCCTGTAGTCAAGTCAGAGGGCAAGTGAGCATTAGAGAATATTTCTATGATGAGATAGCAAATCTGTATGAAAACATGCAGGGGAATAGAAGTTAGTAGGGTAATGGGCGAAGATTGGTAGCAGGGGGTAGGAAATGAGGCAAAGTGGCTTCCAAGTAGAGAAAAATGTGCAAGGCATTTTGTAGTCAGGGAGTTGCAAGTCCCCCTGAGCGGGTGGCACACAGGCACAAAGTAACAGCCACTGAGGGGAGGCAGAAAGCACAGCATGAAGATATCACTGCCGAAGTTTTGTAAGCAAGGAAGTGACTTGATCACTGCTTTTTTAAATGTCTCCATCATTTATTACATGCCTGCCCTGCTTGGTATTATTATAAGCGCACACATTGTGCTACAAGGTAGGAGTTACTACCCTCATTTTCCTGCTACTCTCGCTTCCTTTGTCTAGAGTTGCACAGCTGGTAGCTGCAGAGCTGGCACCCTGACCGAGGTCTCCCCGAGCCCCGAGTCTTCCTATTGCACAAGCTTGCCTAGCTGAAAGCAAGCGGCTGGACCCGGGTGCGGGCAGAAGCCACCTGCAGGGGGTGCCACTCCTTGCTGAGGAGGATGCTCCCCGGGCTTCCTAACCCAGGTGAACAATGACAATATTAAGTAACATTGGGTTCAAGGCCACCCACTGTCAAAGACTGTTGGTAAGATCCTGTTAGGTCTAAATTGATCTGTTTTTAATGATCTGGCTTTAGCTCCAGGCTCCAGCAGATGTGTAGTTTAAGCAACGCTGAGATGAAAGTGCATATGGTCAAGGCCATAGGCGAACCACAACAGCGGGCTTTGTCTGGAGAAGGGAGGCTTTTGAAGTGTCCTGAAGAGCATTTAATGGCAGAAGAGAGGGCTTTGGATACACAGTGAAATGGAAAAAGCAGGCTGAAAAACTGACATACTCTATATTGGATATTATGTTTTATAGACAACTCACATGCGTGTGTGTGCACACACACACTGTATGACTAGAAGGGAAAATGCTGGAAGAGACTATGTCAAAACACAAACAGTGTAGGCAAACAGAGTAGCAGATCGATAAAAAACTTTGATTTCTATTTTCCAAATTCTCAATAATGAACATGCATTGCTTTTTACACTTAGGAATTATTTTAGGGGTGTCCGGCTGGCTCAGTCTAGAGAGCCAATGACTCTTGATCCCGGGGTCATGAGTTCAAGCCCCACATTAGGGATGACTTTGCTTTAAAAAAAAGGAATTATTTTCTTCAAGAAGTTGTCACAAGAAACATATGAAAGTGCCTTTTTTAATGAAGTATATGCCAATAAAAATGCACAAATCATAAAGGGTAAGCTCGTTAAGTTCCCTAGGTGGACTCCTCTTTGTAGCCAGCACCCAGATCGAGAAAGAGAACATTACCAACATCTCCAGAAGTCTCTCACAGGCTCCTCCAATCATTATCTCCTTTCAAACATAAACTCTAACACCACAGAAGAGTTGTTTCTTTTTTAATTTTATGCAAACGGAGTGGAGTGCATTTGGCTTATTTAGATCAACACTCTGTTTATGAGACTCCATCGATGCTCTTGTACATAACAATGGTTTTCCACCCTCTTTGCTGCATCATACTCAGTGTGTAAATATGCTGTCTTGAGAGTGTTTCCACATTGGAGCTGTGAGAGACGGTGCTACTCTGAACCTTATATAGACTTTTTGGTAAATGTATGTGTGCGTTTCTTTGGGTCCATCTTTGGGAATGGAATTGCTGGGCCATATTTGATGCATATGCTGTACTTCATTGGGTGTTCCAGAGTCCATCCAAGTGATTATGCCTTTTACCCTCTCACCAACTGTAGGTTAGGTGTGTTATGGTTGATCCACATCTTCGCGGACACTTGGTCTTCCAGTAGGCGCGTAATGCAATTGTACCGTGGCTTCCATGCACATTTCCCTCATGAATATTGAACGTGTGCACCTTTTCAGATCTTTAACAGCCAGCTGGAGATGTGCTTTTCTTGGGTGACTCTTCTAGCTTTTTAAACCATCTTCCTCTTGCATTATTTGTCTGTGTCTTACTGATTTATGAGAGTTGTTTGCATCTTCCAGATACAAGTCTTTTGTGTAATAGATGTACCTGCAAATATCTTTCTTTACTCTGCAGCTTACATTTTCACTCCCTTAATGGTCTTTTTTGTGAACTGAATTTATTAATTTTAATGTGGTACAATTCATCATTTTTTAATGATTAGTGCGTTGGGTGTTCTATTTAAGATATGTTTTTGTATTCAAAGTCATCAAGATATTCTCTTATGTTTTATTCTAAAACGTGTGTTATTTTACCTTTCACATTTAGATGGGTTATCCAACAGGAAGTGATTTTTATGTATAATGTGAGGTCTGGGTCAAGATTTGTTTGGCTACTTTTTTTTAAAAGATTTTATTTATTTTTTCATGAGAGACACACACACACACACACACACACAGAGAGAGAGAGAGAGAGAGAGAGAGAGGCAGAGACATAGGCAGAGGGAGAAGCAGGCTTCCTGCAGGGAGCCCGATGTGGGACTTGATCCCAGGACTTCAGGATCGTGACCTGGGCCGAAAGCAGGTGCTCAACCACTGAGCCACCCAGGGATTCCAGTTTGGCCACTTTTTAAGATCCCCAAACAAATCACTGAAAAGTAATTTTAAAAACTATATTCCCACCCCTCTTCCCAAAGACAATAATTCTTTCTGACAAAACAACAGTAAGCCAAGAAGTGCCCCCACCTAGGGAGGAGGGGCAGGGACCATCATGAGTTGCATAGAGATGGAATACACTTTGCACACTTGTTACTCATAGCAACTCTATGAGCTTGGTCTATTTATTCCTACTTTATTGATTATGACAATAAGAGAAGGAAACAATTCGCCTACAGTCGCATGTTTAATAAATTCAAGAGGCAGGACTCAAACTCACATTTTATCTGACAAAAATCCTTGCTTTTTCACTGTTCCCTATTTACAACGTAAGTGAAACAGGTAGAGATTATTCACCGAAATTTAAGTTTGCAGCCTCCTTCCATCAAGACTATGAGATCCAGTCCTATGGATTGTGTCCCATCAGTTCTGTGTTTCTGACCCCCCAGATCAATAGGAGGGCAACCGATTGGATTGACTATATTCAATTTGATTTATTTTCTAAGATGACTGCAGTCGCTGGATTGATTCTGCTGTGGTCCAGTTATTTTAGACATAAAGACAGTCCCTAGGATGGAATTAGGTGGCTCACTCTGATAAATTAACACTGCATTTGTCACTAATACCATTTGCATTTGAATGAACTTTTCAGACCTCTCTCAGGAAGAAAAGAGGATCCCATACATTACTCAGCTTCTGGGACCCTTCAGTGACTCACTTCCAAGAATCATTTATTTGGAAGTGACCCTGGTGAAAAAGCTTGCCTAATTGTTGTGAAAATCAGAGCTTTATCTTGTGTTTTCCTAAGCCCTCTTTCCACAAACACATTAAGAGGCAATTGCTGCTTTATGGTCTCAATCATTTAAGAGGAAGGAAGGCTAAAGCTATTCAGCATTTGCATGAGGACATCCTGTTACCTGGACACACAGAGCAGTATTGAGATGAGTGGTTCTCTGAGCCACGTGGTAAATCAGGCTGACCCTGGTGTTTTTGATGCCTCTCTCTCCTCTTCCCTCTTCCTCCCCCCTCCTCCCCTTTCCCCCTCCCCTCACTCCCTCCTCTCCCTCTTTCTCCTCCCCCTCCTCCCCTCTCCTCTTCTTTTCCTTCTCTCTCTTCAATGCAACATGTCACATCCATCTGCTGGCATGCATTTTCTCTTCTCATGACGTTAATATTCTAAACAAACAGACGTATTACATCAGTCTAATCAATACAGTCTGAAACTCATGACCATCAAAGTTATGGAAATGTATTTTGTACATCTTCAATGTTCAGCTAAAAATCAATAAAAATCCATTATCTAATATTTCAACTGCTACACACTTGAGACACATTTAAAAATAAATCTCTCCAAAGAAAAAATTAAACAGTCTTATGCCATTACTAATTATTGATATTTACATCTTATAATACTATACTTGGTGGGCAATTATTGATAATTAAGTGTATAGCAGATCAGTCTCAGAGGAAAAGAAATGTTAAATTGTTATACTGAGATATTTCAGATACTTTTGTGCCTGTTTCAGTGAATATTAACATTTTAAGAGCTACGCCCTCCTTCAATATTATTGGTCACTGTTTCTGAACATTGATATCGATTTAAAATGTGTATCTAGGAATCACAGATACTTAATGTCAAGTTTAGGCTGTTATTGTAACAGCCTGAAACTATGCCGGATTTAAAGAAAAAGCAAGAGAGACGCAAGGATGCTTAGCTATTTGAACAGTAACACCCAACATCCTTAATGAAACAGAATCTGCAGAAACAGTTGAGATCTGATGAATTGTTTGTCGGGAATGAGACAGTCTTAAGCTGAGAGTGGCTACCATTGGATGTTAATTTCCTTATAGCACTCCCCACCCCGACCCCAAAGAGGTACATGAACTGTACAGATATGTTGTATAGACGAGGACATGAAGCCTAGAGATCTGGGACCAGGAGACCAGAGTCCCCTGCTCAGGCTGGTGAGTCCTTGAGTCCAGACTGAGTTTCTTTCAGGACCTGCATCTTTCAGCGTCACTGGGTGGCCTCTGTGTCCAGCAACTCTGAGATTTGAGGGCATTTCCACATCACTTACCTCACACCTGAGATGTTTACATACAGGACAAGTGCTTGGAAGACAAAACATCAGTAAAGATACAGCAAATCTTGTACTTCACAATGATGAATCGTATTTGGCACCTTAATGGCTCCAAAAAAGTCTATTGACATGTAGTCGTCAACATTTGCTGAGAGGGCCTCTATGCATGCGTTCACTCCACAATCATTTATTGAGATCCACCCAGTGTTGGGCACTGTGCCAAATACAGGCAACATCGCTCTGAAAAATGGCATGCCAGCTCAAGATGTAGGGCAGGAAACGAGTTGAGCAGGTAGGTACAGAGTGATAAACTCTGGGCAGAGAGGGTCCTGGCTTAGCTTTGTAGTGTCCAGAGGAGTCTTCCTGGAGGAGGTGACCATAGATCCAAGTTTGAAATAAGAGGTGGGACTTCCATCAAACAGGTGATGGGAGCAAGCCCTACTGGGAAACAAAGGCCCATGTTCACTGTCAGGCTGGGCCATCGGGTCTGAATTCATCTGAGGGCAATCTGGAGTCATTGAAGGATCCAAAGCAGCAAAAGAAGGTGATCACACTTGGTTGAAAAAGTCAAAGTCGGGGATCCCTGGGTGACTCAGCAGTTTAGCGCCTGATCCTGGAGACTCGGAATTGAGTCCCACAATGGGCTCCCCGCATCATGGAGCCTGCTTCTCCCTCTGCCTGTGTCTCTGCCTCTCTCTCTCTCTCTTTCTTTCTCTCTCTCTCTCTCTGTGTCTCTCATGAATAAACAAATAAATAAAATCTTAAAAAAAAAAAGAAAAGAAAAAAACAAAGTCGCTCTGAAAGCCATGAGAGAAGATGAATTGGTGGAGGATGAGGAGGCTCTTGTTGGCGGCGCCTGTGAGGAGGGCGAGCACTGGACACACACTCCGGAGATTGGAACTGATGGCATGACATCGGGCAGAGGCTGAGGGAAGACCAAGGAAAGCCTTAGGCCCCCGGCAGAGGCCCCCACCGGCTAGTGGCCTCACTAGGGCAAGGGCAGGCAGGGATTGCAAATGAGGACAAGGGGAGGCAGAGCTCATGAATTCAAAGGTTGGGGTGAAGGTGCTTGGGTGACATGCCTGGAAGACTGCATTGAGGTGGCAATTCAGCTGTGGAAGCAATCAGAACATAGCTAGGAACTCAAGGGGGGATAGAAAGCCCTGTGCTAGGATAAAGGGTATAACATGAAAAAGCCAAAGGATGCTCCCCAGGAACAAGCACCATTAGGCTGCAGAGAAGGTGAAGCCTGAGAAGGGATTGAAAGGAGCAGCCAGGGATGGGGAGAGGTTGCATTCTCTCTCTTTGTTTACTCAAAATAAGTACTCTGATTATTTGTAAATTATCAGAGCTTATTATTTAAAACTTGGAAAATATAAAAGCTCGTGGATATGAAAATATGATTTCCCCATAATCCCATCCCTCCAGAATAACCACATTTCACCATTTCCACACGTTTCAATTTTATGCATCAGTTAAAAGAGTACTACTTTAAAAAAAAAACACACACATATAAAGGTCCAAGTGAAGAAAGAATTTGCTTTTTGGTTTTTGCATTTGACTTCTGTAATTTAATACATAGTGATCTACGCTTTTATTTTGAGGGAAATGCATTTATTATTTTAATATCAAATAAAGAGAACCGATCAAGTTTTCCATAGAACTATGTAGAGATGGGTTGTTTCCCATCTATGGAAAATTATTCTTATGGTGGGTATTTTTCTATTAAACTATTTTTAAATCGCCTTCTTAAATACAGAAACCCCAAAAATGTAGTTTTAGATTTTGTAGACCGAAATTCAAAGAAACCAAGTTTCAGGTTTTCTGCACCAAGAAAAAGCCTTTCTATACCTTCCAGGCCGGGATGGGGAGGACGGACTTCAGGACAGTACGTTCCTCCTATGACATGTGTATCGCTGCTCTTACTGGGGCCTTCCATTGCTCTCGTCATTTGTTTGTGTATGTGTTTCTTTCCCGACTCTGGTAAACTATCCCTAGGCATCTTCTCAAAAACAATTTTAGAGTATACATCAGGCATAAAATTGTTGGCCTGCGTGTCCAGAGTCTGCAAAATTGACTTAAACCAAGCTCTGGGCTGTCTGTGGCCACCTGCAGCTCGAGAACTTTCTGTGTGTCTGCGTGCAAGTGGATTCTCAGCCTCTCCTTGGCTAGATGCTGAAGAGAGGACGCCACAGACCTGACTGGCAGGCTTGTAGCCACAGGGCACAGGAAAGCACGATGGCCACGTGGACAGGTGTGGAAGAACACCAAGGAAGGAGCAGGGTGGGGGGGAGATAACTTTCTTCAGGACTAGGGTACAGCTGAGACATCTTTGGAGGAGCTTGGTGTGGACTCTACTCACCTGTTCCAGAACATACAGAGGTCATCTTGCCACTGGGCTCAAGGTGGGGGCCCACCTGGCTCTCAAACTTCAGTGCCCTGTTTCCACAGGTGTCACCGCTCGTGACCCAGGCTCACCTGGGGATGACTCTGGGACTGCTGGCAGGGACACAACCTTCCCAGCTCCCATCCATGCCCAAGAAATCCAGAGCAGCCCCGTGTGTGGCACAATCCTGGTTGCTTCGTCTTTTGCCAACAGAATAACTCTTCTCAGCAAGGATGAGTTCTGAGAGATGTCCTCTGAGGTCTCTTTTATAAGATTCACCTACACAGGGAGTTTAAAAATTGCACCTCAACATAAGAGTGGCAGAAACGTGTGGGTTGTTGCATTTTGAAATTGTACGATGTTTCCAGTGGTGCGGTGAACATCTTTGGAACTCACACAGTGTGTCTCAGATTGGAGTCATCTCTACACAAAGGTAATGAATTGCACCAGTATGAGAGCAGAGGAAGTGATTTTCATCATTTAATAGGTACAGATTGGAATCCAGCCTGAGATTCACTGTGACTTCTTTCCTCCATGTCCAGATCAACACAGAGTACAATTTGCTCAAAGCCAAGTACATTTTGCTGTGTTCCTTGGAGCAGAAAATATTAGAAGAGGGAGTACATTGCCATTCTCGATGGTATTCAATAAGGGATGTGTCTAAGGGCAAAGTAAGATCCTTAAAAATGAAATGTACTCCAAATTCACCCAGACTTTTGTCCTGGATCTCCTAACAGCCAAGAGCCACTCGAAATGACAAATGGGTGCCTGTGTCCCATGTGAGAGACAGGCACCCCCGTGGGGGAGCCAGGTGATCACCATCTCTTGCAGCTATCAACTTAGGTGTAAAACGGAGAAGTGGTTGCCTAAATTGTGAAATTCAGCAAGACTTAAAAATATACACTTTCCCGATAACATTTCCCTGAGTCATTTTTCTTTTCAACACAGAATCCTAGGAAACCTAGCTGTCGCCTACATAATGGTTTGAATTCTGAGATTTTTAATTCTGGGTTTGAAAACTGATTTTAAAATAAAATACCGAGACAAAATTCTGTTTTCCTTTATAAGCAATCTCAGACTCAAAATAATTTACTCTCTGCAGTTATATCATTAAAAAATCCATGTGGATTGCTTTTGCATCCGGCTTCTGTCTAAATTTGTGTATAATAACATGAGCCTCTTGCAGAGATCTGCACACACTTGCGCACGCGCATGCACACACACATGCGTGCACACACACACAGCACAAGCTGCCGCCGAGCCGGGTCCTGCTAATTATCCAGCAGATCCTGTGGTTGTTTTCCTGTTTTGCCCGCTCACACTGGGGCAGCGTGGTGCGCTCAGCGCTGTGGTGGTGCATGGACTGTCTGGCCTGTGGAGACCTTTCTGTCTGGGACAGTACCATTCTGTCTAGACAGGGAGAGACGGTACGTTTTGGTCGTTAATCTCAACACCAAAAGCCCCCCAAGCAGCTCTGCGGAGAGGCTGCCTTTAAAAAGGTTTGAATTCTAAAAGCGCTTTTCTGCAAAATGCTGGAAGGTTGCACTCTGATTCAGTGGCATCATGTCTGGCCCTGAGTGTGCAAAGTGGTGTACCCTCTGCAATAGTGAGCAGCTGGCTGCGAGCAGGGCTCTTCCAGCCACAGCAGTTATCTGTGAAAGAGAGCAGTTTGCTTGCAAATGATGAGCCCGGTTTCCCTTGTCGCAAAGGAGAGACTGACTGGCCAGAAAAGACACAGCCGGCTTAAAACACTGTGGCCCTAGAACAGCTTGGGGCTTCCCGGCCCCCAATTAGGCCTCGCTATAAATGCACCAGCTTTAACCTCAAAAGTCAAACTCTTAGCCGTGCGAGGGGATTCCAAGAAACATTAAACATCAAATAGAAATATTATAATCCACGCGAAGCTTATTACTCTGCAGGTGTTAACCTGGCAGTTCAAAGTGGCTTCTCCTGTTTAATGAAGGGAATTAGCTCAATAAAAGTTTATGTGCTGCATGTTCTTCATATTGTATGTGCATTCTTTCTATTATGTGTTATTTCACTTTGCTATAATGAAATCTTCAAAGAACTCAAATGCCCTGTGGCTAACAGATTTTCCAGATCACACACCATGGGACAAATAACTTGCATTTTTTTTTTTTATTGTACCTAGTGAAAGAAGTTTTATTTTGTTTTTCATTGTACTCGGACAAAAATCCAGAATTCCGTTTCTCAGGCTTTTTAAAGCATCTCTCAGGAAAAAAGAAACTATAGCCTGTTCACTTTGAACTAATCATAAATTCCCATTTCAAAGAACTGACTAATATTCCCAGAAAGGTACTTTCTGAAGACATGTTTTGCATAAGAGATCTTATGGTAGCGAACTAAAAATAAAAGCCTGGTACTGTACATAGAACTCATTTACTTTCTCAGAAGATAAATTTTAAAAAGATGTATCTTTTTTTTTTTTTGAGAAAAGAGCTATATTCCTCTATGGGAGCAGGGTATAAAAAGCAAGGCCCAATATGACCTTAGTATATCTAATTCCTTATCTATTGCTGCAAAATGAATTTGAAAAAAATCAGACCAGTTTTGCTAGGGGTTCCTGGGGATACATTTTCATCTCCTTACCCATCCCCCAATCATGGGTCACGCATTCACTGCCGATCCTCCAATGTCATCTGTCAGCTTTCCCCTCAACTTGGGCACATCTGTCACCCTAGGTTTGACCAAGTATTCCACATTTATTAAATATTGGATCCTTGAAGACACTAAAGCGAAGTTATACGATGTTTTGGCTTCCATCTGGCTGATGACTAATAATAATAATGCAGAGACATACATGACTAGTACTCAGGATCATGCATGTTAGGAATAATGAGAGAATATTTAAGGGTTTTGTTCTGACCCTGAACTTACAAATCCCAGTTTTTATCAAATCTGAACGATAAGCATATTAAATAGTATGATTCCTACCCTGAATAATACCTTGCACTTTACTAGCAGTAAATTGTGTGTGTGTGTGTGTGTGTGTGAGAGAGAGAGAGAGAGAGAGAGAGAATGAGAGAGAGAGAGCTGGAAAGAAGAAAGGAAGGAGGGAGAGAAGGAGGGAGGGAAGAAGGGAGAATATTTAATGACAGTTGCTGGCCAGGACACTCAGTTCTTCTGAGTAGTAAATTCTTGGGTGGTTGCTATAATTCCTGTCTGATAAAATGAAAACTCAAGGATCTGCAGAGTAGTTCTTACAGAAACCCCCTTTTAATTTGGCACCTGTTATGGTATCTCAAAGAAAATATCAATTTAACTGACAGTTTTTGAAAGAAAGTGGATCTCATAATAAGTTAAAATTTCCAAATATTGGCTGCTGCTTGGCTGTCTGGAGCAGGTGCTCAACCTAATCTTACATCCTGAGAAACTGAGGCAAAAGATGAGCTCTTATTCTTTGGATAAAAGCAAGAAAACGCTAAAAAAAAAATCACCTTATCACAATTCCCTTGTTGAAGGGCATCTGATCTCTTAATCATGTCTTACCATCATAATTTTCATAGTTTATCCTTAGATTTCTTTTCTTTCTCCTGTTTTAATAATAAATTTCCCAGGAAATTGCCCTATAACTGCCACATAAGGAAGACAGATGTTCCAGAGAAAGGAGCAATTTTATTTTACAAGGTATCTTTTAACATATGCATGTGAAGTCCCATAAATTGTTAAAGAATAGCAACTTTGGGTAAAAGGTAAGGTTAAACAAAATTTGGAAAATATGATTCTGCAAAAAGCTAATGTGATATAATCATGTGTGCCTCTAAAGATCAAAATTTATCAAAGAGAAGAATCTTGAGTACCTACAGAAATAGAGGTTAGTGTGCCTCTGGCTTAGACTTTAACCTCTCCCAAACACGACTCCATTAACTCAATGTTCTATCACCCATACGACTCTGATCACTTTGAAAGAGGGTGATTTTCTTTCCCTGATTATAAAGGTAAATAATATTCCTTGTGAAATTTTTTGAAAAAAACAAAAGTAGAAAAAAAGAAAATTTCTCACCATGGTATTACCTAGGCAGAACAAATACTAATTTGTCATATTTTCTTCTAGTTTTTTTTTTCCTATGCAAAGGAGAGAGAAGGAATAACTTGAAAAACATATAAATATAAATGTGTTGGGGATCTTTCCTTTTTTATTTAGGAAATGGTGCCTGCAGTAGTCTGAATACACAATCACTTTGAAAAAAAATAGGATTTTGAGAAATGCTCAGAGAAAATTCAGCTTCTTACATTCAAGATGGAAATATTCCCCTGTAAGACACCACTGGGAAAGACCAGGATTTTGTCTGTTTCCATCTCTGGCTGGGAGGGGTCAATGGTTCACATTTCCAGGTTCATGGGACATTTTCATCTTGTTCTGCCCTGAGAAAGGGTCTTCTAAATTCTACCATTTCCTCCTTTAACATTCCAGGGGCCAGTCTTAGTGGCCCAGAGTATGGCTTTGCACTGGATGGAGCTCCAGACCATCAGGAAAGAATAGGGGAGAGTTGTCTTTTCTGGTGGGTTGGGGAGCATAAAAAATCCAAAGGTTAAGAAGTAAGTGAAGGCTTGAACTGGACACTTCCTCTCCACCTGTCCCCATCCTACCCACTGCCAGGGCAGCAGGAAAGAAGAGGGGCAAGAGGCATCACCCTTGCTCTGGGCACCCTACGCCTCAATCTCTGAGAGTTGGGGCATTCCCTCCACTGCACACCACCGCTTCCATCAGCTTTTTGGTTACCTTTTCAGATGCTGGGCACCTCCCCAACTTCTGAGCCCATCCACCTAGTGACCATAAAGGCTTTCTGCAGTTGCTAGCCCGAGAATGGTTTTTCCAACCTTGGGCTATTTCTCCAAACCAACATGTTTCATGCCTCATGTTTGAAATACTCACTTCATGAAACTCTGCTCAACTTGGTGACATTTGAGCAAGCCATTTGTCTCTTGAGGGAGATGTTGACCTACACAGAATAGACACTTGGATCCAATTTCCTTTATAAAATGTGAATTCTTCAGAGGAGGCAATGTAATAGCAAAATGGGGTACATTAAAAGTAGACAGACCCTACCTACCTTCTTGAATGAACCTCTTAGAAGAGACCTGTGTGCAGAAAACCCAATCATGGTCAACACGATCTAGATGAGAAGTCAAAGAATTGGACTTATGCCACCATAAGAATTAGTATTTACTCCTTTGCTGAATTTTCCATCCCTGCAATACAGTGTGGTGTGGCTGCCTCTATTTATCAATCAATCAATCAATCAATCAATCAATCTTTATCATCTTTCTACCCTTCTGTTTATAGATTCATGAAAAATTTGTAAGTACATTGTATATTTTAAGCTGTACTAGTATCATGTGACTTTACCATGTATAGTGGCTGTGAAGTGTTTCAATTGCTTGGACAGCATAGTCATGGACAGCAATGTATTTTGCTTAGAGGCTATTTGTACAGGTTTTTGGTTGTGTGTGTGTGTGTGTGTGTTTTACATCTGTCTTTAGTCTTTAGAACATTTGGAGAAGTTCTAGAAGCTCTGAAAGCTGGAGATAGTCACCACAAGGTCTACATAGCTTCCTCTCTTCTCTTTCAGCTGTGTTTTATTTTTTAAAGTAACTCATCTGAACGCATCAACTGAATAGCAGAGCTATTTAATAATGAAACATATCTGAATGCTTTCAACTAATTCTTATCTTTGGATGAGTGTTCTTTTGGGGCTCTTGGTGGGGTTTGGAATTTCCCTGTCTATAAAACTTCCACCAAGCTTCCAAATACCATGCCATCAGCTGATATTTAAACAAGTGTTTTGTTGCTTCTACAGCAGTCTTTATATAAATATATTGCATATGTATGAGAACTAAAATGTCATGAAATTTTTGTATTATATTTCTCTTTTTTTTTTTCTTTCTCTCTCTCTTTTTTTTTTTTTGCCTGTAATTCTGATTGTTTCTTTAGACTTGTTATCCAGATGTACAGAGGGGGGAACGGTGACATGTTGTCTTGAAGTATATCAATAAATGGCTTTCAAAAAGGGCCCAGGATCATACCCAAAATTTTCATCCTTCTCCACTTTAATTTTTTGTTTGTTTGTAACTCTCCATTTAGAAGAAAATTGTTGACTTTAAAAGTTGCAAAAATACTAAGAATACCTGCATATCCTTCACCCCAATTCTGCCCATGATCACATCTTGAGTAGCCATAGCAAGATATAAAAATTAGGAAAAAAATAACACTGGCACAGTACTGTTATCTAACTTGTACATTTCATTCAAATTTCACCAATTATCCCACTGACTTCCATTTTCCGGTCCAGGATATCCTCTCAAGATTACACATTGGTTGCACTTGCTGCCATGTTTTGTGAATTTCTTTTAATCTGAATCTACCCTCAGTCTGTGTTTTAAGACCCTGACTTTGGAGGATTACTAGCCAGTTACTTTATATAATGTCTTTCCGTTTTGAGTTGTCTGGTATTTCCTCACAACTAAATTCCACTTTTGTGTTCTTGACAGAAGAGATATTATGTTCTTGGTGTGTCACACCTAGAAACACAGGGAGATTTGCCCTATTACTGATGACGTTAACTTGGATCATTTGGTTAACGTGACTTCTCCCTGGTTTCTCCACTGATGGAAAAATCTGTCTTCACAGTAGATTCCCAATTAATATGTGTTGAAGAAAAGACAAAAATAGAAAATCACCATTTGGTAGACACCATAGGTGGTGGTGTCTGCCAGGTTTCTCCATTGGTGGAGAATTCAGTAGCATTCCAATTAATAAATATAGAAAGAATGACGAACATAGAAAAACCCCATTTGGCAAACACCTCTGTAAACATTGTTTCAGGCAAAAAATCATCACTGGATGCTAAAAGTAGTACCCAAAATATGATGAGAAACAAGGTCTTTACATAATCTCGAATTATCTCTCTATGTGATACTCATTAATTACAAAGAAAGAAAAAGATAACCTTATGATGGAAAAACATAGCTAACCACAACATAATTTCATAAGCATTCCCAAGGAAAAAAATGTCATTAATACAATATTAAAAAGTTGTTTAATTTGAAAGGAAATATAATATGTTGTAACATATGCTGGTTATAGTAAACTGGCCATTCACGTTCTCTGAAAACTTCTCTCCTCATTGTGTTACTGTCTCATCTGTTGATTTATGCCCTGTTTTCCTGCATGAAGGACATTAATCTATTGTTTGCTGTATTTGTTGAGATTCTTCCTAGGTTGTCGTTTGCTTTTTAATATTATTTATGCTGATTTATGAAACAGTGAAGTTTTTTTTTATGTAGTTGACTGTATTGATTACTTCCATCACTCGCTCTTCCATCACTTCGTGATTATGAAATTCGTCACCATCTTGAGAACAAAAAAATATTCCCCTGCATTTTCTACCATATGTGATCATAGGCCCTCATGTGTTTTTGTTGTTTTTTTTTTTCAAAGAATAATACATTGCTTCATAAAAATGTAATATGGAATCCTTCTGTTTTTCATAACTTCATGATGCTCTTATTATTATTTACTGTTCTTGCAATATGTCAGTGTGTTTCTAATTCATCTATTTAACTCATCGATCCACTCACCAGGACCAGAGTGATTTGTCTATCAAGACTTTATGTCCATAAAAAAGGCCTCTCATTACTTTTCTTTCTCAAAATTTCTACTCTTCAATTTCTTATGGATAATATTCCTGATAATTCTGAAAGACTGTGCCTATAACCTCTACCTCTAAAAATTTACCACAGGGATTTTGATTGGAATTACACTAAATCTACAACATAAGCTAATTTAGAGAGGAGGAAAAAGATTTTTATTCAGTTTCCTGAATAAAATTTATTTTTATGTACCTTTGGGGAAAATGATAGTTTTATGATTTTAAAAAGTTTAACAACAGCTATGAAAATATAAGTACCTATGAATCAGTATGTGGGCTAAACAACAAAAATATGTCCTTCTTTGGGCATTAACCAATTGAATTAAACTACAAATATTTTTAAATGTTTACCATGTGATAATGTTTAGCATAGCTTTCTCTAAAATCATCAGAGGACCTTCCAAATTATTTGCAGATCACTTAGAAATTGTTTCTGTGATATTTTTAACATTGCTTTCACCATGTAAATGAAGACCCAGCCGATGTCAGCACTGAGATAGGCAGCTGCCTCAAAGTCTTCCAGAGTCTTCCAAAGTCTTTACTCCCTACTGGAATGAGTGTCACTAGATAACTTGCAGTCCGATCAAGTAGACAATTTATATCCTCCGCCACGTTTTCAGCCTGCTCTTGAATGAACTTTTTTGTACACACAGCAAACTCCAAATCGTTTTTAACTCCTTGGTTTCTCTGTTGTCAAAGTCACAAACATCATTTATTGGCATGTCCTATTTATTTGTTGACATAATTAATTAGCTCATTTTCAATACAAGGAGATTTTCAGGAACAGGTCAGCAGCCTCACTAACTGAAGATAGTTCAAATTGTCAAGCCAAAGAGAGAAACAACTTTTTTAGAATGAGTTTCATTAAAGTCAGATGCGAAGGGACTTATTTTTCTAATGTTTACCTGTTTCTGCATTCAATTGCTATTAAAGTCCATGGACAAATTTTGACGTCATTTTCAAACTGCTTTTGCCACTCCAGCACTCCCAGGCTACAAGTGACACCCAAACAGTCTTCCAATTATCCTTAATTGAATCCCTATCTTCTCAGATACATTATATAATTTCCCTGGTGTTTATTTGGTGCACAGTACCGACATGAGATTATCTGAGCTAGCAGTGAAATGCTTACTTAATTTGTATCTTTTATAACACTCCCGGAAGTAGTTATCTTATCATGGCTTTGATGTTGCAAATTTAAATGTGTATAAATGTTTCTAAATTTTGGCTGCAACTTCAGATTTTCTCCATAGATTAATCTTGATAGCATCTGTACAAAATCCACTAAGATTTTATTGTAAATCTTTCTATTTAAAATTTTCCCATGTACCAGCAATGAGGTTTGATTTGTTTTTTTCAGATGACATTCCTCGCAGCTGCCTAACATCACCAGCAAACATCGCTAAGATCAAAAATATTGAATTTCACATGAAATTATTAAAACAGTTTTGCATGAAACCTTTTTCATCAATAATAATTGAAATGTTACTGCCTTGATATTTACATTTTTCCAAAATGGTGCTATTTTATTTGAATAGCAAAATGTGTTGTGGGTGACAGGCCTCATAATAAGAGACTCTCGTTGAAATTAATTTTTTTAAGTTCTATTTAACATTTACCATCTAAAATATTCAATAACGTCTAACTGTTAAATATTGCTTAAAATTCTGGTGGCTCATTCTAAATATTTTCATGTTTTATCAACACTTTTTTTTTTAAAGATTTTATTTATTTATCCATGAGAGACATAGAGAGAGACAGAGGCAGAGTCATAGGCAGAGGGAGAAGCAGGCTCCATGCAGGGAGCCCGATGTGGGACTTGATCCTGGGACTCCAGGATCATGCCCTGGGCTGAAGGCAGGTGCTAAACCATGGAGTCACCCAGGGATCCCCTATCGACACATTTTTGATATGAATGTTCAGCAGTTTTTATTTTCCTAATACTTGATGGTATCAAAATGATTCATGATGCTATCTTAACATTTTTTTTTTAAATTTTCATTTATTTATGATAGTCACACACAGAGAGAGAGAGGCAGAGACATAGGCAGAGGGAGAAGCAGGCTCTATGCACCAGGAGCCCAACGTGGGATTCGATCCCGGGTCTCCAGGATCACATCCTGGGCCAAAGGCAGGTGCCAAACCGCTGTGCCACCCAGGGATCCCGATCTTAACATTCTTTATTTAGATGTCTTGCTTTACTTGGAGCTTTTTGGTGGCAAATAAGGGTGAAGGGCCACTTCTGAGAGGAGTGGGGGCAGTAAGCATCTCCAATCGCAGATTTCACTCACATTTCCACAGCAGAAACAGATTAGCTTTAGATTAGCAGACACTTTCCACAATTTTAGAAATACTGTAGCCTCACATCTCGCGTGTGCACACACTGGGTGCTATTTGGATTTATTTCTGTTGAATAAATCCCACACCCACAAGGAAACCACTAATTCATTAATTATCAAACCCTGAAAGGATGCCTAGTAAAGAACCTCAGAATTCTGAACTTGGCCCTGCTTTATCTGATACCTGTTTTCTGCAAAATGTTTATTGAGATATAATTCCCATTCTCTAAACTCCACTCCCCTGAACTATACCATTTTTGGGTTTCAGTAAAGTCACAGGGTTGTGCAACCCTAACAGCTAGTCTTCCTCATCACTACAGAGGAAACCCTGTGCCCACTCCCACCCACTCCTCGCCCCATCTCTTCAGCTCCTGAACATGGGTGCTGTGAACACTCAGTTTCCTGCATGACAGGGACAGGCAGTTCTTCAGCCACCTTACAGACAAATACCTCTTCTAGAACAAGGATGATTGTTTCTTCTTTTTTTTTTTTTCTTTTTTTGCTAATCTCTTCACAAGCCCTGACATGACACTTCTCAGTGCAGGTAAATACATGATGTTGACAAATACCCCAGGTAAACAGCTCCGAGTAGACATGTGTCGTCTCCAGGGTGTTACATTAGAAATGAGTGCCACGCCAGGAGGAAATGCTCAGGCATTTAAAACAATATTCTGGAATTTATGGGTTGGTGCTTAAAAATAATAGCTCCAAAATGCCTCAAAATATGCGTGTACCAAACAGAATTTCCCTCTGTATTTATTGCAGAGTAATAAAAATGTGCAGAAAAAGGGTTTGATGGTGAATAGTCTTATTAAAACCTAGGAGCCTTGCAAACAGCTACAACATAGCATCGGGCCACATAATGTGCACCCAGCTATAATTCTGTCCAGGAGGGCGCATAAACACCCCTGACGGAATTAGAGGCTTATATGGAATGGTAAATGGGCCTTATTGTTTATAAATATAATGTCAGATTACACTGTGGAGGTGGCCATTGTGCTATTACTTCTCAAAAGCACAACAGTATATGGAATTCTGTAGCTTTTCTTAAGAAAAGTAAAAGACACATGAAACCCGGGTAAGGTATGGGATCCAGGCTGCTGGGTGGAAAGAACAAGGCAGGGAAATTCTCTTTGAGGGAAATATGCAAACAATACAAAATTGTGAGCATTAAAAAAGATTAGCTCTGACATGGGGTAGGGGATTTTTTCTTTGTCATTGTTCAAAGCTGAATAGCAATAAGATTGTAAACTGCAGTGGTTCATAATAGAACGAGGCCCCCTTGTATAATGAGGTTCATTATAAATGACATGCATAATTCCAATCCTGTTCTGTGTTGATTCCATCTTTTGTTGAGGAGATAGACTGCTTTAATAGGCCCAAGGAGCCACGCCACACTTAAAACACACTTAAAACTATTTTGCGGGAGTGTTTTGTTTTCTTTCCTTTTTCAGTAGGGTCAGGGTACACTTTAGACAGAAATGCCCATCTGGATGTAGCATCGTTGTGTAACAAAATGTATTTCATTCAGTGCACTATTTAAAAATTCTCCAGTGATGAAAGTGCGCATGTAAACATCGCCTGGTGAGTTAATTTCATCTGTTACTAACCAAAATATGCAAACGACATCGGGAAATTGTTTGATTAGCGTGCATTTTCAAGGCTGAATATTTATGTCTGCCAGCCCACTACCACCGCCACTCCCATCTTTTGAGGAAATTAAACAGGGTGAGAGCTGGTGTGAAAACAAAGACAATGCAGGTAAAGGACACACGTGGTCACTGTGGCAATGGGTCTCAAAACTCCACTACGTGAAAGCAGGACAAGGACAGGGCAGCCCTGGTGCAGAGGGACGCCCTGGCACCCTGTGCAGCCACCCCTCCGCCGGGGGCTCCGCAGGATGGGGAGAAGCACATTCCTAGGGATCCAGCAACTGCCCGACGATGTCTAGGAGCTCTGCCTCCTGCCCCAAGCTGTTTTATCTGTCTGCCAGGTGATCTCCTTTGCTGTTTGGTTGGAAAGAAGCAAAGAAAACACTCCCCAGGCTCCAGAAGTTCTCCCAGAGTGTGCTGTCGGGGGCGGAGCAGGAGCACCTTGAATTTGCAGGTGTGTTCCCCACGTGCCCGCCTAAAGCTAACAAGCCAGAGGATTCTGTGGTTTGCAGGGCTTTTTCTCGATTGTTGTGAAATCTGCTGAATTTCAGTAGGGGCAAAGGCTACCAACAGTCTTAGGTAATACACACCCCATCCTCTCTACAATAGTCCTAAGTGTTGGCACAAATGTTTCACGTGACTGTGATACAACGTCACAGCCAGGCACGACCAAAGAGCAGGGTCAGAGATTCCGTGGAGAGGTCACACGTTGAGGTTCTGTATCATTGCCCGCTATTTACCCACACGAAGCTTCCTTTAGGCTAGTCACACGCAAAGAGTTCTCCCTCGGATTTCTTCCTTCTGTGTTAAATGTACAGTGTTGCTGTGGAGAAGTTTGCAAATCACAACACGTCTCCTAAAAGGATGGCTATTGAAGTTTGAGAGAAGACGCAGGCGAGAGTGAGAGTGGAGGCAGGGTGGCACGATGGCAGGGGTGCAGGCTCGGTGGGCAGATGAGGCTAACCGCTGGAATGGAGCAGCTCTATAATTAGACTCCTATCAATTAGACATGAAAGAGGCTTATTAGTCCATCTCAATCATCTCTAAAGGGACCAGCCTGAGACTGTTCCCTGCAGAGCATTTTCTATACTTCGTCTATATCATTTTTAACAGGCTGGTAGGATGACGTGCTTCCATTAACCACGTGGGCAGGGGCTTTACTGTGATTATTAAGTAACAAGGAGTCTTTGATCTTAGCAGTTTTGAGCACTGAAATTTTCACCTGGAGTTGATGCTTGTGAGGCATATATGAAAAACAGACCACTGTGCATGACTGTAGTTTCAAGTGTACTTGAAGTGTACTCTCCTACATACACACTCCCACACACAGGGACACTCACTCTGTTCTCAAGAATCTCAAAATCAATAGACCCAGGAAATAATCTCTTATCTGTGAGAAGGCGAAAACCCGTGCTGGATGGGAGATGGCTTCCTTCAATTATCGATCCCGGGATTCTTGAGAAAGAACAAAAGAGGCAGCCTGGGCAAGGGGTGGGTCCGGTTTCTCCTCCTGAAGACCCAGCACCTGACCCATCAGGTTTCAGAGGGACCTCCGGCTCTTGTTCAGTTGCTTGCACGTCACCTACAGAGAGAATATGGATCTCCTATAAGAACCAGAGCGGGAGGCTGCGGAGGAGAGTCTGGGTGAAATCCTAAAACACGGTCCGAACCAGGCAGCCAGCGAGCCCCTCCGCAGAAAGCAGTAGTGCCTGGACCACCAGCAACCGGCAGGGGTCAGGAAATCAGAGCTGCATCTCGGAGCTGGAGCTGGAGCTGGAGCTGCGGCAGACAGCTGCTCCTTTACTGAGTGGCTGGGAGACCTCGGGCAAGTTCCTGAATCTCGCTAAAGCCAGGCTCTTCATTTGCAAAAGTCATTCATTTTTCCTTTTGACAAATGCTCCATAAGCCTCCAACGTGGGCTGCGCTTCCACGGGGGCTCATGGCCCGGCTCGTGGCAAGTGCCCAACCAGTGTGTGCTTCACCCCTGGTTATAATAGTATCTGGGTTGTGTAGGCACTTTTATAGGATTTCTTGATGCTTCTGTCTGAGGACAAGATGGAGGAATGTGGACGGCAGGAGAACATATTTGGTAGAATCAGTATCTTCACACTTATGCTTTCTGAAAGAATCACACTCTCAGGAAGAACGGTTTACAGGTCTCTAATTCCTTCCTGCCTTCGCTTCCTCAGCCACCCTGATCTGGGGTTCTCTTCTGGGCAGTCACAGAGTTGGCCGGTACTCAAGTCCCTCCCGTGCCAGTGCCATGGGGACTGGCCAGGGATCCCTGGGAAGAAATGGCTGCAGGAGCCCCAGGGACTGACAGGCAAAGAGGGGACCTCAGCCAGAGGAAGGACCCTGTGTGGATGTGCCAGGTGGGGGCTGGGGGTGCAGGAGGCCAAGATTCAGTGGGGAGAGCCAGTAGGGGCTCCTGGCTGGGGTTGCAGGCAGGCGGGGTCTTGTAGGGTTGGGGTTTCAGGTGACACTCGTGATGGACTAGAGGGTAGAAGGCTTAGAATAACCTTTCTGCCTGTGGCCGATGATCTCCACCAGGCAGGTTGAACAGGTGCCTCCCCTTCCGGGCGCTATAATGTGGCAGCTCCCTAAGGATGCGCTCATTCCTCTGCCCTGCTCTCCTTCCCGGCTGGCCTCCCTCACTCTCTACCAGGCTTTGGTTTGTTTTGGGTTTCTATCCCTATCTCTCACTGCTCCTTCTTTAACTCCTTTATAGACTTTCCCTTTCTCTGACTTGTAATGCTGAATCTTGGCTATTTCTCAAGTTTGGTTTGGTTTCCAAGATCGGTTCTCCTCTTAGGAGCTAATATTTTCCCAAGATGATCATGCCCAGTGCAGGTGAGACACCTACTCAAGGATTTATTTTCTTTTCCTGGAACTTGACCAAGTTCTGTACAGTTTCTTCTGTGAGTTGCACGCGTGCCCACGTGTCCGGATGCGTGCACATGTTCATCTTAGTTACATGGGGGGCACCTGCTCAGTGATAAGCATGGATTTGGGAAGAGGGCAACCAGGAAGGTAGACAAGATCCCCACTGCTATGGAACTTACATTCTAGAAGGAAGAGATCACTGATAGACGAGTAAACTAATGTATAAATAGAAATTTTCCTTTATTCATGGACAGGAAGAAAAGGGACGTGATAGATGTCGAGAGCACTGCAACTCCATCTCTCTCCCCGGGACTTTCAAACACCTCTAAAATCCATTTTGAGTCATTCAGCAGATATTGAGCTCCTGCCAGGCACAGGGAATCCAGGAAGACCAGCTTCATTCGTACCGGTCCCAGGCTGTCACTGAGTGCTCCCTGCTATGATGAATGGCACCACAGTTCACTCTGCAGCTCTTCTCAGAGACTTGAGCCTGATCCTAAAGGCAGCCTTCTCCCCAGAGCTCATCAAAAATCCTAACTTTGTGGATTCTACCCCTTAAACAGTGTTGCAAATACAGCCATTGCGTTTTAATCTCTACCAATGTATTATCAACTCAGACACATCCTCTCTGGACTATTGTCACGATTTGTCACACTAGTCTCTCCCATGTCCAGGGCTCTTAGCCTCAGCACTAGTTACAGTTTGGGCCCGGTAGTTCCTTGTTGCCAGGGGTGTCCTGTGCATGTCAGGTTGTTTCAGAGTCTACCTGCTAGTTTTCAGCAGCCACCCTCTTTTATGATGAGCTAAAATGTCTGCAGACACAGTCAAAAGTCCTCTTGGGAACAAACTCATGCCAGTTAAGAACCACTGTGATGGGGCAGCCCTGGAGGCCCAGTGGTTTAGTGCCGCCTTCAGCCCAGGGTGTGATCCTGGAGACCTGGGATCAAGTCCCAAGTCGGGCTCCCTGCATGGAGCCTGCTTCTCCCTCTGCCTGTGCTGCTGCCTCTCCATCTCTGCCTCAAGCGAGATCCCAGAACACATCACTCCCTTTTCCTGCATCTTTTCCTCCCCATCCCGAATGCTCTCCTTCCATCTTTCCAACTGACACATGTTCTGCTCATTCTTTCCATCTCTTTCCAAGTGTTGTCTTTTTGATAAATCCCTTCTTGATTCTCATGCAGAGTTTGGTTCTTTTTTTTTTTCCTGTGTTCCCAATGCATTTTTTATAACCTCCATAAAAATAAAGACTCGACTGTATTTCAGATTCTGCAGATGGCTATTTTCTCAGTGATCTCTAAGGTTCTTGAATGCAGAACTATGTATCTGTACATCCTGGGCTGCTAGGACATAGGGCAGCACTCTGCACATGCCTGATGAATACATGAAGGAATCCTACTTTGTACGTTATCTTGTATCATGTATTTCGATGATACCTTATGTTATCCTAGAGCTATGGTTCTTAAACTGTGTGTTGAGAGGCCTCTGGTGAACCTCAGGAAACACAAGGAGACACAGGATATTTTGCACATTTGAGGGAAGCTATGTTCCACATCTGTTGTCCATCTCATGAACTATCAGCTCAGTAATTCAATCTCAACCTTAGCTCATGTTACTCTTCATTTGATGACATCATATCTCAGTAGGGCCAGACTTTTGGCTTTGGTGTAAGAAAGCAAGTTGTACGAGAACTTCAATATGAGCAGGAAAAAAGGGCGCTGTGTTCAATCCAGTCCAAGATTAAACAAGTTGTGCGGTGGCCAACAGGTGTGCACTTCCCTTGGCAAGGGATTATGCTTATTTAAGAGTGAAGTCCATAGTTTTGCTTTCAATATTTCTCTATTATTTTCTTTTCAGCAACAACTAAATTGCCAGGATATAAATAATCATTAAGATGTTTGAGCCTGTTTAATAAATTATAAGTACACATATGTATTTAATAAATATATACTGTTAGATATTTCTCTTGGCCTCAGCATGTTATGAAAAACAGTAAGGCATTTAGGGTGCCATGAACAGAAAAAGTCTGGGGAGCTCTTCCATAGAGAGAATTAGTGGTCGGAATCCCTAATTGTAAATAGTAGAGAGTGGTTCCTGCCAATATCCATAAAAATAAATGAATTTATTGGCAGCGAATTGTTGAGTTTCGCAGAACCAGTGAAATAGCTTTAAGTCCAGGCTTGGAGCTAAGCTTTACAGACAACTTCTAAAACAACACTTTCCACAACAGGCCAGGAGACCAGTTCTAACAGAGCTTCTCTTTGCTGGAAACTTGGTACAGCCTCTACAGAGAGAGACAGAAGAAGAGAGACATTGAGGAAGGGGCAGGGACAAAGACAGAGCACCTACCATCTCTGCTCCCACGTCAGACCCCAGGCAGCCACATAGGGCTGGCAGAGACAAAATCACACCCACGCACACCTTTGCCTGCCTACAGTGGAAGTCGAGAGGGAGGTTTCCTGCATGGAAGCCTCTAAGGATGCATGTTCCAATTAAAAATGAATGTGTAGTGGGAAAATTTTGAATCTTTCTATTTACAGAAAGGGAGGAACTGGGAAAGAATAAATTCAAAATGTTTTGAGAGTTGTCTCGGACACGTGAACCACTCTGCAGTGGAAGTCAGTTGGGCTTATTTTCTAAGATCACATGGACACAAGGACACACAGAAGGAGACTAAAGCTCAGGACAGGAAGAAACCCCCAGGGCCAGACTGTCTGAGGCTCCTGTCCCTGCCTGGGTTGGCGTATGGCTGAGGTACTTGGGGGGTGCCAGAGAGCTGACCCAACCTGGGGTCCCTGATTCCTGGACAGCTGGTGCTAGGACTAACACACAAATGTGTGGACACAGAACGTATAATATAAAGTGGTCTGGATAAGTATAACCATACTAGTGAAGGCATATTCCAAACACTATTGTCAGTTTACACTGTCCTACAACTACTGACACGCTCTCATTGGTAACAAGTCAAACATAATCTTTTTAGAAGATTTTATTTATTTATTTATTTATTTATTTATTTATTTATTTATTTCATTTGGAGAGGAGGCATGAGGGGCAGAAAGAAAGACTCTCAAGCAGACTCCCTGCTGAATGCAGAGCCTGATGCAGGGCTCCATCCCATGACCCTGAGATCATGACGGGAGCCAAAATCAAGAGGTGCCCACCTAACCAACTGAGCCACCCAGGAGCCCCATGAACCATAATTCTTAACGAGGCTTATCTCTCACTGTAGAATATCCTCTCACTAAAAAATTAGAAGCAAAAAAAGAAAACAAGTCAGGTATGCCTCACACCATATAACCCAACAGATGTTACGTTTTGGGTTATTTCCAGCTGGGTTTTTTCCTCTGATTTTATTTTCAGAGTTGTGACCCCCATTGTACTGCTTTTTTCATGTGTCCTGGTGTAATGGACCATTCTATCACCCTGGAGCATACTGGGTAAATTGGTATAAATATTTTTTATCCATAGAATGTCTTATTTTCCTTAGAAAACAAACACCAGATTTTCATAAAGCTATTAGCATTTGAAATGATGTTAACATATTGAATCAAATTCTTGCTACATTAAAATAGACATTTTAAAGGGCTTCGATACATGCTACAAAATAAATTTAAAGTATTTGTAAAACAAAAGAGGAAGAGAATTTGATTTTCAATGCTATGAGAGACATGGAGAGAAACACACAATGAATGAGTCGATGAATTTCTGTAGATGATAAAAATGATAGAATTCTTAAAAGATGAAAAGAAGGAGCTTTAAAGCCATAGGCACTCCTTTCTGAGGGGATGGCACTGGCTGCTTAAGCTCTTCACAGAAGCTACCTGTTGAAGAAGAGGCTCCATGTCCAGTGCAGATTGGTTTCGCGCACGCAATGACTCCTTCTTATCCTTGTTGAGCAAAATAACAAATCAAATAAGAATCCACTTCCAGTGAGCTGGGAATAAAAATGTGTTTTCAGAGAAAGAACGACCCTCCTATGCATCCGTTTAAGTCTACTGCTCCAGGAGGAGTTGAGTTGGAGTTATGGAAAAGGAGGATATGGAAAAGCCTGGAAAGATGGCTCAGTTAGGGCTGATAGCTAGCAGGAGGGCTAACCTGCCTGGTATGGGCTTGGGGAAGCATGTTTGACAAAGGGAGAACCTGTGCGTCAATTATTCCTGATAGACACCTGTCACCTGACACAGCTGAGAACATGTGGTTTATGGAGTGCTCAGAGCACAGACGAGCCAGAATCCTGCCTTTGTGATGTAAATTCTTCCCAGTCTGGAAGCGGTCCGCCTTTGGGCAAGTGCGTTAAGTTTTCTGTGTCTGGCTATGTCCAAAGAAGCATTCTGCTCGCAGACACACCACAGCTTCTGACCACCCATACCAGTCTGCACACAATGACATGCTCCAATGAGGACATTTCCCAGGCATGTGTGGGACAGCACATCCATCCTACCTAAGGCCATGTTTCACAATGCTTTAGGCAGACAAATAAATCCTCTGTCTGTCCAGCAGGTGTCTGCAGTTTGTGTGCTTCCTGCTTGTGAATGCTTCCATGCCTAAGACATCAGCGAAGCCCAGAGAAGATAAACATTTCTTGCCATTGGGAAATTTACATTTTCCTCAGTGTATTCTCTACTTATCTGCCATGAATTAGAATGTGGCTGTCCCAACTCCATCATTTTGGCCATTGTCGCAAGCAGTACCCATTATCTTGACCAACCCAATTGTATGTAACTCAGTCATATAGATTTTCTTTGAGCTAGAAGACAGTCTACATTACTGCAATGACGCACTAGGTTATCAAGACTCAAGTGGCTGCTCTTTTTAAGGAGTAGGTTCGCCTACATCAGCAACTAGTAAGTTTAGCATTGAGCCTCACTGCAGGGTCCTTTGGAAAGAGCACAAATGTCCCAACAGAGACCCAGGTGTGAACTGAGAGTCAGATACCTTCTGGTCATGTGACCTTAAAATAGCTCTAGGTCACCCCGTGTCTCAGTTTGCTGTCTGGAAAACAAAAGCCAATGCTTCTTATGTTTTCCTCTCATTAAACAGTGAGAATTTTAAAACCTTCAGATTCCTAGATATTACATTTTCTATTCAAACCTTTGCACATTCTCAATCTTATTTATCTGATACAATTTTTCATTTTCCTTTCATTCTGTGTTTCTTCTTTCCAGCCTGGTTACTACTTACTTTTTAATGCCTTGTAATAGGCTCCGAGGGCTGTTGGACTTACTAGTTGGTAAATTATAAATAACAAAGAAATTGGTACCTGCTTAATATTCCAAGTCAAGCATTTGCAAAAATATAAAATAAGCAATGTATGTGAAAATATTTTGGAATCATAAAGCATATTATATATACCTATATGTAATGCATATGCATTATGTATTTGTAACACATGGACATATGTATATATGTGTGGGCACATATTGAGAGAGAGAGAGACAGACACACAGACAGACAGACAGAGATTACCAATGAAAGTCCAGAAGAGACAACAAAAGAAACACTGCCATCCTTTATCTTTGTTCTGGGCTGGAGTCCCCATCCCCCTGTGTAATGGATCCATCCCAACAAGCAGAGGTGGCACAGTGCGGGAGGCCAGAGTGGCCGAGTTGAGTTGGTGGGCTCCGGGCTTCCTGTCCAAGGGCGCATGGGAAGATCTCTGTAGTTGGCTGAGCACCAGCATCACCAGCATATCAGTTACCTGTGTGTCCTGCCACTTCTTCAGTTTCATTAGATAAGCTGATTAAATAAAGCAGCCAGGCACCTCTGAACAGCAACACGACATCTGCCTTAATTTCTCAAGTAGTTTTATTATTATAAGTTAAATCTATGAATACAAGCAGAAGTTAGGGTTTATTTGTCTTGCCTGTTGGATTAATTTTCTGCTGCCTGATATTTTGTGTTCAGATGGGGTTTTTTGTTTTGGTCTTCATGAAGGAATGGTTTAAAAAGCGGACATCTAAAATGTCCTCTCATCTGGTTCTATAACTGTGGGGAGGTCTCAACCATAGCACACCATTCACAGGCACACACACACAAGTGCGTGCACACATACATGCACAGTCGCGTGTGCACACCCACACCTGGACTTGCACACTCACACGTGCACATGCCCACAAAGATGGGGAGGTCAGTCATCTTTCTTTCCATCCATTTTAACCGAATACAATTAATACAATTAAGCCTAAGAGAGATGGGAACCTTGACCTTATCATAGGTTTCATGCCACTAGAATTTGTGTGGACGTAGAATTTCTAACCTAAAGTTAATACATAGCAAGGCCAAAGAAGTATAGGTTCTAACATCTGTTTTTCTACCTTCAACACACCTATTCTTTCTAGCTTGGATTTGTATCATTGTAAGGACTTCACTCTTAAAGCTGTTCCACACCCTGTCCCAGGCATTGAAGTAATATAATCCAATAAGGCCTCATGTCGGTCAGTCAGACAGAGACTGGGCTCTCCCAAGAGTGCTCCCAGGAAACCAAGTTCCTATGTACTGCCAGGTGATATTGAAAGAGTCCATTTGGCCTGAGGAGACTGCTGTGAGGTCAGATAAGCCTAGAGCCAAGAGCTACCCAACAGACCTTCACGCACTGCACTGTAGATCCCCAAGGACTCTGTAGGACCGGCAAGGGTCATGATGACTCATCGTCTGGACCCAGAGCTGTGAGAGGATAAAGCAAGAGTGGGCCAGCCCCAGGCTGCAGTAGAGATTCCATCATGGGGGGTGGGGGACAAGGGAAATTGCTGCAGAAGCCAAAGGGCTGTACAGGAGATAGCGTGAAGACAAGCACCCCAGCATCACCTGGGAATTCAGCAAGGGGAAGATGAGGGAAATCTCGAAAGACTCAGTAATTACTCAAAACAGCCTAATTCCAGTGTTTCAAAGAATGATTAGCGAATGCCAAAAATGTGCCAGACACTATTCTAGGGGCACTCGGTGCCCAACAGAGGCTGGTCAAATCCCCTACTGAGTACAACGAATTTGGTTACATTCAGACCCATAGCCCAGATGGTAAGAGCTTGTGAGGAAGGCAGAGTCACTGGAGATACAGAGGTGGTTTCATTTCCTGCACCTGTGGGTTCAGTGCAGGTAACTTTGTGACCAGCCCTGGCCTGCCCCCCACACCTGCCCTGTACCTAGCTTTGCTCTCTCTTCTCTTCCTTCCCTCACGTGGCAGGTGCATGCTGTGTGCTTATCATGTACCAGGTATGAAGCTGCACACTGGGTGTCCCAGTGGTCGAGACAGACATCCAGCCTCAGACTGAAGAGGGTGGGGAGGGGATCCAATACTGGCTGCATCACCGCAGAGTAGAAACGGAGATAAATGGTATGTGAGTAAAGTTCTCGGAGCCGCGGCTGAGAACAGTGCTGAGGGCAGGCAGGGCTGGGGGCCCATCCAAAAGAGGCCTGGCTGCAGCTAACCAAGGCTGAGGCTTTGAAGGTTGGAGAGAAGCCAGTCCTGTGAGCACACATCGTCAGGCCACAGCTTTCTAAGAACTAAGACAGAAAAGAAGCCTTTTAGAGAATTTAGACTTGTTCTCCCTAGAAAATGAGGGCAAATTCCTTATTAGCAGTTCACAGCACACCCTTCCAGACGCCACACACAAATACCCCTCTTGTGTCTCATACCACATGTGTGTATTCTGAGTGTTCTGCTGAGTGTTCTTCACCATTGCCTGAGTGGTGGCTTGGCAGCACCTGTAATGACACACTGTCGTTGATCCAGCTTTTGGATATTTAAACCACCTCTAGAGGACATTCTTGTTATCCCTCAGATACATTTCTAAACACAAATTTTTTGATTCAAAGAGAGTCCAAAGTTGGCTTGCAAACAATACTGTGATACTGAAGATTTTCCTCATTTAAGCCCTGGCATGTTCCATCATGTTGTGGGCAACTTATATTTAGTCAAACATTTCCAAGTTAGATATGTGCACATGGTAAATAATTTTAATAGTGCAATGCCAGGTAATGACAAACGCTGGAGCCCCCAGCCCTCCAGGTCCCCGAGTCTCCCTCCCTGGACACCGATGTGATTCCAGATGTTGATACGTATTTGCACCGTTTCTAAGTTGGATGATTATGGATACATCTTTAACAAATATTTTTGTATAAATCTTATTGTGATCATCGTTTTCCTTTCTTTGGGGAGTAGAATGGTTGGTTTATACAGTAGATGTATGTTCGACTTTGAAGAAATTGCCAAGTCATTTTCCACTGTGGTCCTACCTTTTATGGTCCCACCAGCAATGAATGAGTTTCTGGGAATCAACATCCTCATGACTATTTGTTGACAGACTTTTTAATGAGCCCTTCTGTTGGTTGTGAGGTGGTATCTCACTGTGGTTTTAATATGCATTTTCTAATGACTAACGAAGATCTAGTACTCCAGGCATAAGAAATAATATTTATGAAGACCCCAAAGGGGAAAAAATGCTTTTTGGAAAATTCTTATACACGATCTTATAGAACATACAAACATAAACATTATTAACATTTCAAGTTATATATTTCCAGATCTCTCTCTATCTCTATCTCTATCTCTATCTCTATCTCTATCTCTATCTATCTCTATCTCTATCTCTATCTATCTCTTCCTCCCATAGACACGCACATGTTATTTAATCAATATAGTGGATATCTGTTATGGACCAAATATGTCCTCTCAAAATTAATATGCTGAAGCCCAACCTCCCAGTGTGATGGTGTTGGGAATTGAGGCCCCTGGAAGGAAATTAGGTTTAGAGGAGGTCATGAGGATGGCGCCCAGTGATGAGGTTCATGTCCTTGTAAAAGGAAGATGAGACAGGAGACTGCTATCTCTGCTAGCACGCACCAAGGAAAGGCCATGTGAGGACAGAACTCCAAAGGGCTCCCTCTCCAGAACCTGAATGCCCTGGCACCGTGATCTCCGACTTCCAGCTTCCAGAACCACGAGAACTAAATGTTTGTTGTTTAAGGCATCTAATCCATGGGACTTTGTTACAGAGGCTGGATCGTTTACTAAATATTCTTCTTCGGCACCATTTCCACACATGGCACGGAGAGCCACTACTGGGACGGCCCACTCTGATTCCGCCTGGCACCTTGATCCTTTCAAGGTTTTCTTTACAATTTGCTGGGACGGGACAAGAGCAGCCCTCTTCTAAGACATGGCCTTTTCTGGGTGGTGGCCGGATGCCTGGTCTCTTGCAGGGCACCCTCTTTCCACGTGCAGTTTGCCATAGGCCAGCATCGCCCCTGACTCACAGCTTCCCAGCTGCCTTCTCCTGGGCCAGGGGTCCCTCCTTACTTAGCACTGCTTCGTATTTGCCCACAGACATGCAAGGACCCTGGGCACCTTCTAGGGCTCTTAATGGCACACATTCCTTCTCTCTTTTGGGTCCTGTCCACAAATTCAGGCCACCTGGCAGCTTCCAATCCTGCTTCCCTGGGGCTCCATTTCCCTGCCTTGAGCGCGTGGAAAGCTGTATTGACCCAGAACTGTTGTGTGTCTCTTCTCTCAGGGAGCCCAGTCTTGCACTTCCTGTCATCTGACAGCTGAACATAGTTGCTTCTTCAATTTAGTGCAGTTCTGGAGTCACTTATGCTGGTAGGGCTATGCTAGTCCCAATTACTTTATCATGGCCAAAAGTAATTGTCTTGTTTTATTTATAAAATTATTGTGCTGTTACAAATAAATCTTCAGTGGGTATATGTATAGTTCTCTCTATGTAGATACCCTGAATAATTTTATTTGGCTACTTATTAAAAGTAATAACACCAAGTAATATATAGTCTTGAAATCTGTCTCCTAATTTTTCTGTTTCTTTATGCCCTGGCATGTGTAATCAGTCAATGGGCAACTTTAAATAATTAGTTTTGCAATTAAAAGAAACACATGTATATTGTATACTTTTCCCCTGAGTCAAGTAGAACTATAATGAAAAAACAATCTTTGCTCATTCATTATCTTCGGAAGGAACCAGCACTGGCAGTTTCTTATGTATCTTTCAGAAGTTTCTAGGTTTGTGAACATCTATAAATATATTTTATTTTCTTTGTGTTATGGTACAGATGAGAATGTATTCCTTATGTTGTGCATCTTTAAAAAAATAAAAGCATATCTGGAATAAATTTCTGTATTTGCATAGATTTATCTATCTTCTTTTTTTAAAATTGCTCTACTTTCTAAAGGTACCATAATTTAACTAATCAATTCCCTACTGATGGACATTTATAGGGTTTGCAGTTTTAGTATTTCAAACAATGCTACAAAGTAAATCTTGCATACAGATGTGAGAAGATACAAGGTCCCAAAGTGAAACTTTGGGTCAAAGTAAAATCCGTCTTTCATTTTGTGGGGTATTCCCCAAATGCTCTCTCAAGAGGTTCTGCCAATTTTCACTCCTACCAATAGCAGAGAAGACATCTGCTGTCCCATTGTGAAATACTGAATTTTCAGTGTCGTTGCCAATCTGAAAGCCTAAAAAAAATAGCATAGCATCTCATTTCTATATGTTGTTACTTAATTATGAGTAAGGTGTTGCTTACTTCCCTTTCTTTGTATTGGTAATTATTTAAATTGCTTTTTGATGTCCTTTGGATCATAAACGTTAGTGGGACCAAGCTGGATCAGGTAGGTATCGCCAATTTTATGGCATTATATGAATGAATCTCATGAACCATGTGCTTTACCCCCAAGAAGACGTTTCTGAAGTTGTATGACTTTCTGGCATTTATGAGAGCTTTATTTCAGTGAATTTTATACTCTAAATTCTTCATCCATATCACTTTTCTTTGTAGTGTTTGATGACACCTGTTTTCCCTTACTGTTATGTACAAAATGGGGGTTAAGTCCTCCTTAACAAATCTGGTTGTAAGAAAAACAAAACTCTCCCATCATGTTTAGACCCCTGGATCTTCGCTGACTGCTGTTCTCACCATACTGTCCTGGTGGCATCTCCTGCCCATGCCTGGGAGGGGTCAGGTAGATGTTGGTACTGTAAGGGTTGTCAGTTTCCTGATGGGAGGTTGGGTGCCCCATTAGGACAGATCAACTATGAAGATCTCTTGGAGCAAGTGTTATTAGTGTGGCTCCTCAAGGGCCCAGTTCCATCTTTTGTGGGATTGGAGCAAAAGCTGACCACGGGGACTTATTTCTTGAGGCCTTCTCCCAGGTTTTCTTGAGATCTATTTAGCAAGGCTCTGGGACATGGGGAAGACCATACTTGAACTTGTGTAGTCTGAGCCTCAGACAGAGGCTGCTTCCTACTTCTCTCCTAAATCCTGGGTTTTGGCAGCCCCATTGTGTACCAATACAATTAACCTACACGTGGTGTCACAAGCAAGAGAAAATGCTATAAATGGCACACAGAATCTCCAAGGTTGTAAAATGAGAGTTGGTACTGCTGGCAAGATTTCTTGGCCAAAAGAAGGTCCATGGTAGAGAAGACCAAGCTGAATGGCAGGTGTGACCACTAACTTAAATTATGTAAGCCCTCACCTCATTCATCTGGTGATCTGGACATCAGACATTACCACCTCCTGTGAATAGGCTTTTTTTTTTTTTTGGTGAATTCTTAAATAGCCTCTTAGCCTCCAGTGTGGCTTCATAATTGTGACCTTATAACAGTTACCATGGAAAGAATTCCTAGATTATAAATAATGACAATGTGAGTTTCTTAGTTACCAAGTATATTTATAAAATGAATGCCAAAGGTACATGACATTTAATTCCAAGCTATTTTTAGAAACCAAAAGATAATGAAGGAACATACCTTTTTTTTTTCCTCCAGAAAGAAAGAATTGTACTATTTCTCCAAATCTAGTTAGAGAGCAGTATATCTATATGGCTATTAGAAAAAAATGAAGGGTGTTTAGTAATATACTATTCTTGGGAGTTTAAGAAAAGCATTTGCAATAACATGGATTTCAGTGTTAATTTCAGTTACTATGACCACATATCAGAAGTAGGTTGATAAAAGTTATCTTGGTTAAAAAAAGATGCAGTGTTCCTACATTTTCTCACCAGATACATAAACTGGGAGAAAAGATATGCTTTCCATTTTACAAAATACTTTCATTACTAAAAACCACTATTTCTTATGTAGAGCTCTTGAAGGCAGAGGCTCACCAGGTCAGAGGAGCTGTGGACCAGAGAAGTCAATGAGGGTTCCCGAGGAACACAGCACAGAAGAAACACCACTCAATGGGCTTCAAGCTACTTTTTCATGTGCTACCAAAACACAAGTTCAAAGAAGATACTGAAGTGATGGAAATGCAGTAATTTTTTATGCAGTAATTTTTAATTTTGTCTTTTCCAAATGCTATTCCAGGAGATGCTACAAGGAAATTGGTTCTTTAGGTTGGCTGCAACTTCTCCCTTCTGAATCTTAAATTGAGCCCTATCTTTCATCTTCTATGCTGAAACATTACATTCAGGAACTTAACAACTGGAACCTCTGGCATTAAAATTCTTCTCTCTCCATGTATGTTTAGTGTATCATACATTACATATTTGCAAGCTTTTTTAGTTCAGTTTCAATAAATATTTACTGAACACTGTATTCATTTTCTGTGGCTGCTATAGCAAATTATTACAGACTTAGTGGCTTAAATGAACATCAACTTAAGATCTAATGGTTCTGGAAGTCAGAAGTCTGACATGGACACCCTGGGCTAAAATCGGGGTGTCAGCAGGGCTGTACTTCTTGGGAGGTTCTGGGAGAGAATCAGTCTCCTTATCTCTGTGGCTTCCAGAGGCTTCCACAGTCCATGGTTTGTGGTTCTCTTCCTCCATTTTCAAAGCCACAATGATGAATTGGGTCCTTCTCACATCACACTCTGACCTCTTATATTCTCAATTCTCCCTTTTATGAGGATATTTATGATTGCACTGGGCAACCCCCCCTAGATAGTCTGGGATAATTTCCCCATCTCAGGGTCCTTAATTTAATCACATCTGCAAAGCCTTTTTTTGCCACTAAGGTAACAGCCCACAGGCCCTGGAGATTGGGATGCAGATATCTTTAGAGGGGTGGGCAGTTATTCTGCCTACCATTAGCATTGGTTTATTCTTTCAAAAGAAGTTTCTCAAATACCTAATGTGTATTCAATACAGCTGAGCAGATGAACAGAATGATAATGGATCCCAATGCTGAAATAGCTAATCATAGTTTACATATTCATAGTCAAAGCAAATACTATCTAGCTCAGATAACAGACAGAGAGATACTCTGTGCTTCCCCAATATTCACTCTGTCCCCTCAGGTCTAGCCCTTCTTCCCATGCTGGTCACACTTCTTACTTCTTGTATCTGTTGTATTCTCAAATCTTCTCTACCAACGTTCATTTCTCCAGTCATACGCAGCAAAGGCGGAGATGTGCTAAGTATGCAGTGCGGAATGCAAACTGGTAGGTAGACATAGTATCTCTGCATACGGCTGGGAGTGGAATCATCACCAGTGTGTGGGGCCTAGCCTTTTCCCTTCTTCTTTATTTCTTTTTTTTTTTTTTTAATTTTTTATTTATTTATGATAGGAACACAGTGAGAGAGAGAGAGGCAGAGACATACAGGCAGAGGGAGAAGCAGGCTCCATACACCGGGAGCCCGACGTGGGATTCGATCCCGGATCTCCAGGATCGCGCCCTGGGCCAAAGGCAGGCGCCAAACCGCTGCGCCACCCAGGGATCCCTTCTTCTTTATTTCTATGTGTTCATCATTTTGTTCCTTCTTTTTCCCCTAAATCTATAGGAAGTCACAGTGTTGTAAAATTAAAAAGTATTTTTAACTGAGTCTCATAATCACAGTAATTAGTTTAATTAATAGCAGGTAACTTATCCAAATTACAGTTCAATATTAACTTCATAGCTAGGAATAAATGAATATGAATTTTATAATGATGCCAGTTACAGGTCAAGTCTAGCTCGAGAAGGCAGCTCTTGGTAATGGCATGCTTTCCTTTCTTCCGAGAGCTGTCATCTTTGAGGTAGCCTCAAATGTTTGAGATGGCATTCAGACCAATCTGGAGGCTAAACTTTAGTAAAAAAAAAAAAAAAAAGTCATCATCATATTCCAAACATTCAAGTGACTTCAAGTCAATTATCAAAACTCCTGCAGGTTTTGGATGCCTGGGTGGCTCAGTCCATTAAGCATTCTGACTCTTGGCTTTAGCTCACGTCATGACCCTCAGGATTCTGGGATCAAAAACCTGCATCCAACTCCATGCTCAACATGGTGTCTGAGATTCTCTCTCACACACTCTCTCTCTCAAATAAATAAATCTTTTAAAAATTTACCCCCATAAATCTTGGAGTTCTAAAACACAGAAGTAGGACAATGACACACCAGGTTCTACAAATGACCAGGAAATAAGATGAAATTCAACCAACATCCCCAAACTGCAGGAAGCTCTAACACCAACATCTTTACCACCAATAACAGTGTACTTAGGGGAGTACAAACTTGGAAGTTGGATCAGCACACTTTGGGTCCTAACATAGTGGGAAAACTTGGACAAATGCCTTAAATTTGCTATCAGTGTTTTTTTGTTAAATGAGGATCTCGAGCTACTGTAAATGACCTCTAAGATTTTTTTTTCATTTAGAAAGTATATTTCTGGTCTGTAGTACCCAAATATTTTGGTCTCAAGTCACCTTAAAAATTATTGAGAATTCCAAGAAGCTCTCGTTCTTGTCTACCATACCTACTGGTATTTATTACATTAGAAATTAGAGCTCAGAAAAAATTTTTAAATATTTATGAACTTCTTTTCAATTAAGAAGAAATCATGGTAGCATAAATGGTAGCATAAATATGCTACATGGTATTTATGCTACATGGTAGCATAAATAACATATACCTATGAAAAATAACTCAGAAAACACATTTCTTGGTACGATGGCCACCATTTGACATTTTTGAAAATGCTTTAGTGAATAAAAAGCAATCGGGTTCTCATATCTGCTCCTACATTTGTTATGCTGTGATATCAAAGGTCATAGAAACTTTGGTAAACACTTACTACATATACCCTTATGAGACAGAGAGTAAAGGCAAATGATGTGTTAGTGCTGTGAAGGTTGGTCTCGTACTCTCACCCACCCTTGGTGGGATCCTGCCCCCCACCCCCCAGGATGTTTTGTCATCAAGATTCAGCAAAGCATCTCCACTGTAGTGGGACTCAGCGAAGTCTGGTTCATTGATCTGCAGTGCTGACTCTCACTTTTGATATGAAAACCATAGCTTAGGGATCCCTGGGTGGCGCAGCGGTTTGGCGCCTGCCTTTGGCCCAGGGCACGATCCTGGAGACCTGGGATCGAGTCCCACATCAGGCTCCCGGTGCATGGAGCCTGCTTCTCCCTCTGCCTGTGTCTCTGCCTCTCTCTCTCTCTCTCTCTGTGACTATCATAAATAAATAAAAATTAAAAAAAAAAAAAGAAAACCATAGCTTAACAGTCTAGTAAATTCTTCAAGGTCAAAAGGACACCGTTGTTTTTCCTATTCTTGCATAGCCTTCTCAGGCTTTTCCCATCCTTTGTTTTGCGCCTCATTCTAAGATCCCGTGGTTGCAAAGTAGCTGGCATGAGTCTGAGCTTCATACCATGACTACAATTGTCCTTCAGTTCCGTGAGGGGTTTTGTAAAAGCAAAGAAATCATTGCCAAATACTCAGCAAATGTGCTCTTTGACATCATTGGCTGTGTTTTCACCACGTGCTCTTGCTTAAACTCAGTTCTATGGAGAGAAACCAGCCCCTCGGGTTGGCTTAAGTAAAGCAAGAGCCACCCCAAGAACTGCAGGTGGATCTATGCTGCTCTAATTTGTGGCCACGTTATAGAGAGTCTGTGCATTCTTGAGAAGGAGAACTGGACCCAGCGAGGAGGCAGGCCACCCACAGCTTTGACCACAAGGAACTCAAGAGGTATTAGGTAGGATGGAACCAAGGAACTATGATGGAAGAATGTTCTGAGTCCCTCAGGGATAGGGTGAACTGACTCTTCATCAAGCCACCATTTCTTTTTGCATGATTTAAAAACCATCTCCTTCATATTTGCATTGTACAACATCCACCAGAATTTAGTATTATTTCAAGTGTAAGTTACAATTCATAGAAAGTGTTAGAAAAGTGCCAGGACCTTCTTCCCACAGCTAATTTCTTCAGCATCCACCAAATGTCCTAGTTCAACTAGAAGCTGGAACTTCAAGTAAAGAAACTTCAGTTTGGGGCTAGTTTATTTATTTTTCTGTTCCACTTATTTTTGGATTTATGTTTGAATTTATGCTGACTTTCCTAAATATGTTTATAAAACTCTGTAGTCCTTTATTATTTTTATTTCAAGCTTAAGCTGTGTACTCCTGCCATTAGCTATTTAATGCAAAAAGGCAATTGCAACGTGAAAAAGCAATGGCAAATAGTTCCTGAGGCTTATTAGTGTTTTATTGTAGGCATAATTCTTCTTTCCGATCTACACTGTGATTACCTATTCAGAGGAAGCACTTAGTTTCCACTTAAAACATAGGAAGACTTTCCATTACCATCAACTGGAAGATTGTGAGCCAAGCAATAGGAGACTATAAGCACAATACAAATGCTCTAAAGCACAGTATGAGAAGCAGACTGTCCCCTTCCAAAAAAAAATTGTATGTGAAAACCTCTTTTTTTTCTGAATAATCAATCACAAAAGTCATTTTTCCATGCTTAAAATGTGTGTAGCTGGGTGAAAAGTTAAAACACACACACACACACACACACACACAAAAAAAAAAAAACAGATATTCCAACCTCAGTTTAGGCTAAAAATAGCAACTTACATGCCCAGGTACATTCACGAGTATTTACTTATAATGAATCTTTAATAGTGATTAGCACGCAACCTCACCCTTTTGAAGTCAACAAAACCCAGGGCATCAACTTTCTCCAGTCACAGGATGCTTTGATCAGCTCTCAGGAAGAGAATCTAGGATAGGACATAGCAAAGTTCTTATACTCATGCAGAGCAGATATGGGTTTAGGCAAAAAATCCATGGAAACTAACACCACTGGGAAAGTATAATACTAGGTAGTACATTACATGATTCTGAGAAAGTCTTCCCTGAAAGCTTACACTCATTGAAATGAAATCTTATAGCCCTGTTTGATTTTTTGGTAAGAATAAGAAAGCATGACTGTAATCTGCAAAGCCTTGATATGTCTGCTTTTGCTATGTGACTCGAGCACGGCTGTTCCTTCCAGTGTCCATGTGCAGACCAAGGAAGAGGTCCTACCTCACCACGGTGATGCGGTTGCCATGAAAATGCATCACTCAGACCTCCTGCTGCAGGACCATGAAAGGCTGGGGCTCCCGCTGCTGTCTCCTGTGTCCATGGCCACAATCCCCTCCCACAGGTTATTCATAGACAGCCACCAAGCCTGGCAGGCTCTTCCCATGATGTGCAACACGCAGCCACCGGCAACTCTAGTTCAAGACTTCTCATTCTCCTGGCCAACCCTCCCTTAGAAGGATCTGCTCTGTGGTCCGAGACTCCTTCTACCCAGGCTGTCTTCCCTTCCTCCTTCCTTTCATCAGTGTCAGACTCGCACGAGGCTCACATGCCCTCCCACTGTACCAGCACCCAGAACAATCTATCCCCTGCGCGTGTAGTCCTGTCCTGGTGTCTGCATCTAGGCATATCTGGGTGAACTCACTTTGCTTCTCCTAAGTTCACTAGAAGGCACCATCCTTAAACAGAATGTGAAGCCTCTATTGAATAACACACTAAAGTATGTTCAAAATACAAATTGTAGAATTTTCAAGAAGTGAAATTTTATCACAGCCCAATAAATGCATAATAATGAAGTTAATAAAGAACTGGCCAACAAAGTACCTTTAATAACTAAATGTTAAAAACTTCTAAATGTTATAATACTTGTTTTGGCTGAAAATGGGTCAGCTTAGCACATGGGTACAGGCTGACAATGAACCGCTACTGAACCTCAGCCCCATCAGGTTGGCACTGGAAGTCTGTGAGGAAGGGAAATCCTCCCCACAGACAGTTTTGGGTATTTTATCCAGTTACCCATATTGTATAGAAAGACAAGTGAGCGAGGCAAAAATTTACCAGGACTCACTGGCAGTGGCAAATGGTTTGGCTGCTTGGTCAGAGGTCTGGAAGAAAAATACTGGAATATTGTGTACAAGGGGGTTCAGGGACCATGCAAGAAGAGACAGCTGAAAAAAAAAAAAAAAGAAGAGACAGCTATGGGGATGGTCACAAAGTGAGCAAATCTCATATCACACATTAATGTCCACCAGAGACTATTGGCCATGGATTAATGTCTGCCAGAGGCCATCTACCATGGAGGAAATACTAAGCAGCCATTTAAACAGAAAGGCTAGGCCAGATGATGTCAGCTGGCATCAATCTTTGGTTACCTTGGCTCTGGTATCATGACTGCCTGAGTGGAGTACCAGGGTGTCAGCGATTAAGGCTAGTTGGGCCCAACAGCAAAATTCCCCTTTCTCCATGGATAATTTACTACTGCTGCTGCAGAGCACCCAGCCTGAAAGCAATGAAGATGAATGCTGAGCCTCGCTGGTGTGGCACCAGCACTGGAGGAGGCCAACTAACCTCTTGGTAGCAAGTTGATTCCTCTAGAATTGATGGCAACTTAACTTGCCTGGCATTGACATGTATTTCCACCATGGGTTTGCCTTTCCTACCCTGCAGGGCCTCAGCCAACACCACTCCCCAAGGACTCTCAAGAGTTTAGTCATCTGAACCACATCATGTTGGACCAAGAGCCCCATGTTACAGGAAAGCTGCTGAAGAATGAGCAACAACCATGGGATCCAGCTATCCTATCGCAACACACACCATCCACAAGACTACTGACCAGTAGGGCAATGGGGTGGCCTCGTGAAGGCAGAGCTAAGGTGCAGTCTTGGAGGTGATACCATATGATAATGGGACACCATTCTCTATCACATATCATATATCCCAAATCAAACACCATTATACAATGTTGTGTCTCTAATATGTAGAATATGTACATCCAAGAACCAAGATCTGGAAATTAGAATGGCCCCATTTTCTCTTACCCCTACAGTGACTTGCTTAGGGAATTTATTCCTCTTGACCCCAAAATTCTAGGCTCTGTGGGTTTAGAGGCAAACACTCTCATAATGATACACACAAAGAATCCCATTAAACTACAGCTACGCCTCCTGCCCAGGAGCTTCAAGCTCCTTGTGCCAAGAGACCAGCAGATAAGAAAAAAGAGTCACTGTCTTCACAAATGTAATGGATCACAATCATCAGGAGGAACTAGGACTCCTATTACCAATAAAATTGGATAATAAATATATTAGGTACCCAGGTGACCCACTGGGGTATCTCTTCATAGGCCCCTCTCCAATTTTGATGGTAACTGAACAAATGCAGCAGGCATAGCCTGAAAAAAGAATAGGGACCGGGGACTGGAGTCCTTTAGGGAAGATGAATGGATCCACAGGTAAGCTGCATGGACCAGCAGAGATGCTGGCGAGGATTGAAGGAGATCTAAAGTGAGTAGTGTAAGGAGTGGAGTGGTTTGAATCCCTCAAAGCCTTATAACCAGCTATAGTGAGTGATCTGGATTTGGTAGCACTAGCCTGACTTGATAAGCTCCCAAGGAGAGGCCCACCCAGAACTTAGAGGAGTCATTCCCATTGGGGTGATGGAATGAGGCGAGGAGCACAGACTGGGCAGGCAGGGGTGCACTCAGTGGGGGATGAAGCATGCTTCTTATCCTGCTCCCCTGCCCCCACACCCCCACCACAGGACAGGGCACTGGTTTCCTCGGCTGCCAGCAGTATTCCCAGCCAAGCTCCCCTCTGCGAAATAGTCTTGGCGAGAGGCAGTGAGAGAGGAGAACTAGGTCCCTACAAACTGTGGGCCTTTTTCCAGGCTGGGCAGCTTTGGAACGGATTACATAAGGAATTCAAGGATCTTAAAAGTGAGTCTTTTACAGCTTCCCCTTTGCCCCCAAAACACATGTAGAAACTTCGTGTACCTCCCAGCGTGTTTATAACCTCAGTGTGAAGACAACCTGTCACCACCAGGTCTCACCTGAGCTATCATAACACAATTCTTCCTGGAGTCCTGGTGGACATGTTCTTCCCTACACCCTCGCCCCCAGTATTATGCTTGCTGCAGCCAGAGGGGCATTTTATAAATTGAAGTCATGCCTCTGCTCCACTAATCCTCTCCAGCTGGCTCCCCATTGTTCTTGGGATCAAGAAGCAAATTCTCAGCATCACTTACTGGCCTCACAGGACCCACACCCTCTTGGACTCTGCAATCTCCCCTGCATTCACCATGGAGGAGCCCCTGGGACTTGTGGCTCCCTCCCTAACATCTCACTGCTTTCTTTCTAGAATGTTCTTTCCTCCTTCCCTTTTTATCTGCTGTGTTTTATTCAGATTTTCTGCTAAATTTTTGCTTTCTTGGGAAAATTGTCCAGATGCCAGAGAGGTTAAATGCTCTATAACAAAGGCGACTCTGTATTCTAACTTATCTGGGCAATCCAGGTTACTGCATCCTCTCATTTACTCATTTAATCTGGTCTCCAACCTATAATCCAATCAATTACATAGTTACTTGTGCTTCATCAAAAGTATTCCAGCTATTGAAAATATGTATTATTTTTCTTTTTTAAAAGATTTTATTTATTCATCTGAGGGAGAGCATGAGAGAGTGAGAGAATATGAGCAAGAGGGGGCACAGAGAGAGAGGGAAAAGTAGACTCCCCACTGAGCAGGGAAACCTGCCAACATTTCCATCTGGGACTTCCAGTCTCCAGAATTCTGGGGGCGAGGATGGAAATTTCTGTTGGTTAAGATGTCCAACCTGTAATATTTTTTTTTACAGCAACCCTACCACACTAATGCAGAATACCCACCTTATTTTTTTTAAGATTTTATTTATTTATTTATTTATTTATTTATTTATTTATTTATTTATTTATTCATTTATTTATTTAACAGAAAGAGAGAGAGCACAAGCAGGGGGAGCAGCAAGCAGAGGGAGAGAGAGAGAAGCAGGCACTGCTGAGTAGGGAGCCCAACGTGGGGTTCGATCCCACGACTCTGGGATCATGACCTGAGCTGACGGCAGATGCTTAACTGACTGAGCCACCCAAGGGCCCCTATTTTATTTTTTAATACCTGTTTCCTTAGAATAGCTATAAGACTATGAAGGCAATAATATGTCTATCATGTCCATGATTGAATTCCCAACATATGGTAGAATCATTGGCACATAGTAGATGGATGCTTAGCAAATATTTCTTGAATGAATGAGAGTGACTGAGAAAATCATGGCATTGGGACATTATCAAACTACTTTCCCCAAGAAAGAACCCTGTCGGTTTATACTGCCACCTATTATTTATGACAATATTCCAACAGGCCGAAGAGTGTGGAATGCTAGTCTTTAAAAAAATATCAGTAAGAATATAATGGTTGCAAGTCTTGCTTTAAATTGCATTTCTTTGATAACTAGGAAGATAGACATTTTATCCCCACCATTTATGTTCCATTGTAAATTTTCCATTCATTTCCTTGGCTCTTTCATTTATTATAGTCCTTGTAGTGTTATTGTATCTGTGAACAATTTTATTTATTATAGGTATTGATTCTCTCATGTGGTTTATTTGATGCAAATATCTTCTCTACTATTGATTCATATTTCTTTCATTTTGGCTGCTTTTCATATTTTATATGATTTACATTTTTATGGTAAAAACCTGTCAACCACTTCTTTCATAGTTTCCTTGCTTATCTGGCATACTTTTTCCAAAATTGTAATTAGTAAAGTTTTGTTTTGTTTTCATTTTTTCCTGGATTTTCGTAGTTTCTTGTTTGATTTTTAGCTCTGGGTCAAATTTTCTTTTAACATACATGGTATATAGTATGGATTTAAATAATTTTCTCTCTGTAATCATTGCCTACATAACAACTTAAAAAAATAGCTAATTACAGATAAACCTTAGTCCAGCACCTTCTAATTGATGACTATTATAGCACACATGAACTACTGAGGTGCTGTTTTTGTGCAAACAATATCAAGAGATCAGCTCCTAGGGAAGAATGCCTGGCAGTCTCAGAAGGTGGGCACATGCTCATCTTATGAATTATGGTGTGTGCATCTACATTTATGGGCCTTAATGGTCCCTTTTCATGTGAGCTGCGTGAAGTCCTCTAAATCAAAGTCTTCCTTAGGATATCAAGAAAATATAGCATGGGACTTATGTGAATGATACATGGAGTTGGACAGCTTTTCCTTGTATACACAATAGTCATCCCACTAAGTAGTGCATATGAGGATTGTGATCCTTAGGAACACGATTTGCCTGTAGTTCTTGGTAGGGAAAGCCTTGATCTGGTGAAGGCATGGAAGAGGAAACGGTGTACGCCAAAACGAAGGTTTCCTTTCCAATGAGAGTTTAGAGGCAAGTCAAAGACCATAGTGGTCTGACATTCTTTTAAGTAAAGTCTTTTCATTTGTGATTTTCTTGATATTTGCTGATTGATACCTTCCTGGACTTGCACACACAGCCTTGTGAGGACATGCATGCATTTAGAAGAAGAAGTCTGTGTGTATACCACAGGAGTATACAGGGACTCTGTACTTTGAGTCCTGAGGAATATCAACCCTTCTTCACAGCAGCTAGTCCAACTGAACCAAAATGGTGGCTCAGAGATGTCTACAAAAAACAGATGGAGTGGGGATGGGTAAAGCCACACGTAGCTGAGACCACACACACTCTCACCGGGTGTGCAGCAAAAGCACATCCTTTTCGATCAAGTCAAAACATTGCACAAGATTGAGATTTCTGCTACTCACTGATAAACTATATGCTGACAGAGTATTCATACAGCTAACTTTTGACCATTCATTTCCAAAAGCCTCATAATAAACCTCATTTGCATTCTTTTTTTTTTTTTCTCAGAGAACTAAATAGATTTCAGCCCATTTCTTTCCATTTATTTGAAATAAAGATTAGGACTCTCATTTGTTTTATTGCTTTCATTTTTGAGAGGAAAAAATGAATGCATCCATGCATTTTTTTTTCAGCAAAGAATGAAGATAGGAATTCTCCATTAGCCACAATATAGTCATTTTATTTCTAACTCTCTTTTTAGTTAATTGGATTAAACTTTGCTTTTATGGATATGATTATTGCTATTTCCTTTTATGATGATTGCCGTGTTGTTTTTCCCCTTCATTTGACCTTGTCTTTTAAATGTGACGATGACTTCATTCAGGTGGTAATCTGAACGCCAAACTTGAACATGAAAATAGAAAAGGTAGAAAGAAAAAAAAAATGCATCAGTTTTTGTTTGCTTTAAAAAAAAAAAAAAAGATTTGAGGAGAATATCTTCAGTAATTAATGCATTGTTAACCTGAAGGTCGGACTCAGGCAATACTGAGTGCTGCTTTTAAAAAAATGCCCCCCAAGTCTTGCTTGCCCTCTTGTAAAATGCATATCATCCATTCAACAAATCTTTATTGATTATGCCAGTCACCATAATAGGTTTTGGCATTACAGCACTAAACAAAACAGACAGAAATCCCTGACCCTTTGTCTGGGTTTTGGATACTCAGCAGATGGCATCTGCCACATACACCCATTCAGTGTTCTGTTTCCGTAGGCCAGAGTAGTTTGGTATGTTCTTTTCCTTCCTCCCAGCCTTGTTCGGGAGAACTTTAATGGTGCATAAAATTGAAACAGGGTAAAAAGAGATCTTGAGACCAAGGCTGTTCTCAAAAAATGTTGCAATGTTTAAACTCCAACTAAACTGGTACAACTGGTACCATGGCTGAAGTTCATGGCCATGGTATGGCCCATGGTATCCTCCATATTTCTATGAAAGGAGAAAACATATGTTGTTTTCAGACCTCTAAATCACATTTTGGGCTCAGACAAACACTTTTTTTTAAAATTTATTTTTATTTTTTAAAGATTTTTATTTATTTATTTATGAGAAACACACAGAGAGAGGCAGAGGGAGAAGCAGGCTCCCAGCAGGGAGCCTGAAAGGGGACTTGATCCCAGGACCCCGGGATCACACCCTGAGCCTAAGGCAGATGCTCAACTACTGAACCACCCAGGTGCCCCATCTTTTTTTAAAACTATCTTTGATAATCTGATATCTACAACAAGTAAAATCTTGCCATGTCAGCATTTAAATTTTTTAGAGATTAACCAATTTGTACTCAGAAAAATCAATCAATCAATCAATCAAACAATGAGGCAAGGACAGTCTCTCAGAGCTACAGAGAACCAGAGACAAAAGCCTCGGATACTCTGTTCCTGCATAAGTGAAAGACTTTCTCATGGATTTCTGCATGGCACTTCTGCCTCCAGACCTGACACAGCTAAAGACTATTTCCAAACCCTATTTTTGGTGGAGTAAAAACTAATAGCCAGCTGCTAGTCCTGGTCCTGAAGAGAGAAGCCTTCAGTGTAATGAATGATTGCTGGTGATTGATGAAGTTGGCTGGAGCCAGGAAAGAATAGCCAAAATGCAAGCCCAGATCTGTAGAAACATGAGTGCCTCCATGAGACAGAGCTACGACATGCAGCGCCCATCTAACCAAAAGAGAGCGAGGACTGCGGTTGGCGGGGTCCTCATGCACCCGCCAAGGCTGGGCTGGAATTGGCCTGTTCACCAAATGACCTCGCAGGATAGGAGCACACTCTGGGGTGTAGAATCGCAGGGAGAATGAACAAAACAGTACAAAGGGGTGCTGGAGCTTCAGACAGGTTTTCTTAAGCAGTTCTTATCACAGAGGATAGTGTATTTCTGAGGTCAGGGAGGATGAAGGGAAAGCTCTGGGGGAAAGTTCAGGGGGAGATCCAGGACTGTGATCCACAAGCCCTTGGGGCTGCATTATCTCCTCACTGTGCTTGCAACACCTCTCCCCTGCAGAAACCTCTTCTGCCATGGTCGAATGGATTTTTAAAACGTTAAAGTGCATGAAGATATATTTGGGTTATCATAGATTGAGATGTTTACAATAAATATCATTAGACGTGTACTGTGTTACTGCAAAGCAAGAATGGAAATCACTAATGTACCAGTTTAATGCTGCTGTAAATAAATAGAACGATTTGAGCTGAAGGGCTGGCAGTTTCCTACCCATACCTGGCAAATGTTTTAAATAAAATGAAACCCCTTCAGTAATATGTGCTTTCAGCCCAGAAAAGTGCTGTCTTCCTCAAGTGCTTTTCTTTTTGCCAGTTTCCAGAAGCCAAACCAATCTGGAACCAAAGGACTTCTTCATCTTCATAGCTAACAAAACTCTCACACTTGATAAAGGAAGTGAGAGACAGTGGGAGGATTCCCACTTTTGTGGGGTTTGTAGTGGTGCTCCTCACTCCACATGTATTTTCCTACCTAGTAATCTACCATCGGGATCTTCCTATTCCAAGTATTTTCTGCAGAGATGTTGAGGGAGGATGCCCTTTGGGTATTTCCTTGGTCTCACCCTCTGAAGCGTAAGTGCGAAGGCAGCACCCAGAGCTGGCGTGCACCTGTTGGTCTGCATCCCTCTGACGCTCTTCACTTCCAGTCCAGTAGCTGGTCCTCTCCCAAGAGCGGATGCAGATGACCAGGTCAACACAATGTTTGGAGACAGAGACATCGGGGCATGGGTGCTGTGTGTTGCAAATTCATCACTCTGGTGACAGAATGACGTTCTACGAAATGCAGGACATACTTGGCTCAAGCAGAAGACAGGAAGTTCAGGCAAAAGGAGTGAGGGAACAGTGTATTTAATGACTAAACCTTTGCTATTTATGTGAACTTTCCATGTCACAACCTCAACCACAAAACTCATAGATACAAGTGAAGAAAAGTATTGAGCTCTTGGCTGCCAGTGTCCTTTCAAGAGGCTGAAAAAAAAAATAAACAAACGAGAAATGTCTGCTATTGAACAAGTAGAGCTGCTCCATGCCCAAATGTAAAGTGAAATGATTTTTTGGAATAGGGAAGACTGAGAAGCCCAGTTCAGGGCTGTGCTCACTGGCATCCCATCCCCCTGGTTTTGTATCAGAGGGATCATTATAGCGGGGACCACGGGACTCACCTCCTGGTGCTTCTGATTACACCTGTGCTTGAACATTGGGTGACCAAGTTTACACAACACACACGTGAGCTGTCTCAAAAGCCTGTTCGTTGATCTCTTCATCCACTGACTTAGCAGATGCCTGTTGTGCCAAGCACCGAGGACGCGGAAGGCAGGATGGGTCCTCTGGCTGCAAATGTGCCCGTCAGTGGAGCCCCCACCCCAGGGGACAGCAGTGGATTTCTTCCAGTTTGCTTTCTGTGAACTGGAGAAGCTGTCTCTGTCTGTGGTCTCGGCCCAGAGCTGTTTATTACAAGTTTTACCCTTTTATTTGCTCATTTCATGGCCTTCAGCCACAGAATCCCTCAATTTCCTCATCTGTGTAACTTGGAAAAATAACCCTGAACTCCCAGGGATTAACCAATTAGGGATGTCAGAGGCTCTGGAATTCTCTTTCATGGTTTTTCTGTATTATTTTACTTGGAGTCATGACTGTGCTGTATCTGTTGCAGTTTTGTAAATTATAAGTAATAAGTCATTTTTCCTGTTACGTTCACCACTATTGATCTTATTTCTGATTAAATATGCAGTTAAATGGACCCCTTTACACTTGGGGTTTTCCTTTCTACTCCAAGGAATTCCTCACCACAGGGAGGGCTGTGCCTTCACATGCCTGCTTCCAAAATAGATTGCTTTAGTGCTTTTGAAGTTATCTGAATGTTTTACATCATTTTGCTACAGAGGAGGGCAAATTTGGTGGGGGTGGGGGAGGAAGACTGCCTGAATATATCAAGATAGTTCAATGTATTTCTATATGTTGAAGATAATAGAACAATTGATGGATTAAATATTCTAATAAAATGTATGAAGCCAAAGACGTATCTACTGTATCCAGAAGCATCTAAGTACCATGAAAATACTTCCTATAGTTAAGTAATGAGTTATACGACTGAGTTATTTTTAAAGTAGTACTTTGTTTATCATAATGTCTTTTTATAATCCCTAACTTCTAATTAATGCAAAATAAATCACCCACCTAGCACATTCTGCCATTACCAAATTACCTGCACCTTGTAAGAGAATCATTCCTTATCATACTTTGAAAATTTCTTTCACTGATGGCATTTTCTTAAGTTTACTAATAATACATATTATTATTGTATATGTACAATATACATATGTATATTATCTGTATGTCCTAACGACTAAAATTTATTTTTATACAAAAATTTGATTCCATTATGGCACCCTGAAAAGGGTATTTTGCCCTTTTTTTAGACCAACACATGCTCCATTTTTATTCAAGAATTTCATGGCTTTTCCATCTAACTCATAAACACATTCATTCTGTTACATAGTGTGGCCTGGGAATAATTCCAGGAACAACGAGTCCCATCCCTGACTTTTCTTTTCTTTTCTTTTCTTTTCTTTTCTTTTCTTTTCTTTTCTTTTCTTTTTTTTAAAGATTTATTTATTTATGATAGACACACACACACACACAGAGAGACAGAGAGAGAGAGAGAGAGAGAGAGAGAGAGAGAGAGGCAGAGACACAGGCAGAGGGAGAAGCAGGCTCCATGCACCGGGAGCCCGACGTGGGATTCGATCCCAGGTCTCCAGGATCCCGCCCTGGGCCAAAGGCAGGCGCCAAACCGCGGAGCCGCCCAGGGATCCCCGCTGACTTTTCATTTTCAAAGCCACTTTCTTTACTTGTAAAACCCTCCAAGACACAGTGGGCACCGCGGCTCCCAGGGCAGCCTGGGTCCCCCGAGCTGAGAGGCCCCCGCGGTACCTCCCGTGGGCTACTCAGGGCGCCGAGCGGCTGGTGGTGCCTCCGCGGCCCGAGCTGTCTCCAGTCTGCCCGGGGCGCGGGGGCGCGGAGGACAGCGGTCCGGGCTCACCCCCAGGCTGCAGGCATTGTGTCACCGGCCGCGTGCAGGCCCAGGACACCCCGTCCCTGCCCACCCCCCCCCAGCACAGGGAAGCCGAGAGCCCCTTCCTCCGAGCTGCCCCGCAGGGGGAGGCGCGCCGTGGAGGGGGCCGCGGTGCTGGACGAGCACAGCCGCGCCACGGCCGTCGGGGAGGGCGGGTCCACCGGGGCCAGGAGCGCGGACGCCCCGGGCCTGGCGCGGCCACGGCCACCGCTTCCAGGCCTCCGTGTGAAGTAACACCTGTCGCGTCCGAGGGGGAAAGCAGATCCCGAAAGGCCCCGCCACGAAGCGTAGTGAAGCGGGTCGTGGACTCTCCACGTCCATCAGCAGCCGGGAGAAAGGAGGGGTCCCCAGGAGCCCCGGGGGCAGGGCCGCGCCGAGGGGGACCCTGGAAGGAAGGGCCGGCGGCACACCTGCCCGCCGGGGAGGAGCCGGGCCTCGGCGGCCGCCAGGAGCCCGCAGACGGCGCATCAGAGGACGGGTGCCCGGCAGCGCGGCCGAGGCCCCGGGCAGCCCCAGCAGCTCCAGCAGCTCCAGCCGGGCGCCCGGAGCGGGACACCCAGGGCGCGTCCGGGGCACGAGCGCTGAAGCCGCAGTCGCGGGACCTGCCGCAGGCCCCTCACAGGCACCCCGATATGCGGAGGGAGCCAGCTGCCCTCGGGGAGCAGAGTTAAAGCATGTATTTGCCCTCACGCGCCGCCTTTGAAAGACTGGCTAAGGAAGAGAGGCTTTTGTGCAATCTCATTACCATGCGCCTTGGTGTCATTTTCTTCCTGCTCTTTCGTGCTAGGGTTGGCCGCGCGGCCCGGAGCAGTGAATTGATCGTTTTCACCAAATTTGGGAAATTTTCACACTTTGTTTTTTCAAAAAGGGTTTCTGTCCCTTTGGATGAGGCGGCTCGAAGTTGCCACACAGATCAGTGGCGCTTCTCTCCCCAGGTCAGCCTTTTCCCCGCTGTGTCGCTGAGATGGTCTCTCTTGCCGTGTCTTCAGGCTCATTCTTCGCTCCCTCTGTGACGTCCGCCCTGCTACTGATCCCTCACAGGTTCCTCCTCAGACAAATGTAGCTTCTATCACTAGGAGTGTGGTTTGGCTCATTTCTCCATCTCCCGGGTCTGCCTCTGACGCACTCAGCTTGTCCTGCTGTCTCTTGAAGACAGACACAGCGGTCCTAGTGTCCTTAGCTCCTGCTTCTGTAGCCTGTGTCATTTGCAGATCTGTTTTGGGTCTGTGTCTATGTGTCTGCTCCTTTTCATAGTGGTGCCCTTTTTAACTGAATGGCAGACATGATGTATTTTCCGTGTGATGGATGTTTTTATATCCCTGTCAATATCCCTGGGCTTTGTTCGAGGATATGACTAAGTTACTTGGGGACAGTTTGATCCTGTGAGGTCTTCATTCAGTGGGACCAATGCCTCCTTCGGTGCAGGACTAAGTGTACCTCCCGCTTAGACAGACCCTTCTCATTACCCTGCTGATACCCCATAAATTACAAGTTCTTTCCTCTCTGACTGGTGGGAACACACTCTACTCCTGGCTTTGTGTGAACTCCTGGCTTTGTGTGAACTCCAGGGACTGTCCCCTTGAGCCTTATAGGGTGTTCTTGCCCCAGCCAGGGGACGTTTCCTAGTGAGCATGCAGTGACCATCAGCCACAGACATGAGGGGACCCCTCTGCTGATCTTGGGAGCTTTCTCTCTCTCTCTCTCCGCAGTTGTCCTTTCCTTGTTTCCTTATGGGGGGGGGGGACCTCTCTCCTTCGGCCTGTATGGGTTCTCAGGGCCATCTCCCCTACTCAGGGAAAGAGCCAGTCTCCTGGGGAGTCATCTTCCTGCTGCATCTGGGGGCTGTCACCAGGCACGAGTGCTGACAACCATAGGCTTACTTGTTTGCTTCCTGTGAGCCTCGCTGTGCCGTTCTAGCTGATATCCAGTGTCAGAAAATCCTTGTTTCGTACTTTTCACTCTTTCTTCTGTTGTTGCAGGTAAGAGAGAAATCTGGTCCCTGTAACTTCATCTTGGTTGGAAGAAGAATCAAAATAATCAAGATGTATTTTTCTAAAGTTATAAAAGGTAAATGCATGGAGGAGATAGATCATCCAAGACTGCGTCAAATAATGACAAAATTAAACAACCCAGAGAGAATATCTATGATTATTTACAATAATCTCTTATTTATCTATTGTTAATCCATCGGTTATTTTATCCAATAAAATAATGTGTTATTAATTCACTAATGGCTTTCAGGGTGACCCGCTACATTCTAAGAACTTAGATGAATAATCTCATTTATTACTCTAAATAATCTTTTGAGATAGGCACTTTCAAAACTCTCATTGTAGGGACGTGAACACTAACATGGAGATATGAAGTAAATCGCCCAAGCAGGTGAACTTACTAGAGCTGGGACTGAACTGATGTTCTCACTTCAGAGCCTGGACTCTGACCATGCAGAAAAACTTCAAAACGACTCAGAACAGATCCTTGGTGTTCCTTGGCTTGTGGTAGCATACCTTCAATCTCTGCCTCCATCTCCATCCACATGGGCCTTCTTCCCTGTGTCTCAGGGTCTCTAAATCTTTCTCTCATAAGGACTCCAATCATTAGGTTAGGGCTTACCCCAATCTGACCTCATCTTAAATTGATTTTGTTTGCCAAGACCTTATGTCCAAATAAGCTCACATTTACAGATACTGATGTTAGGACTTTAACATATCTTTTCTTGGGACACAGTTCAACTCACAAAAAGAATCAAGAGTGGAAGCAAGGGACACCTGGGGGTGGCTCAGCGGTTGAGCATTTACCTTTGGCTCAGTCCTGGGATCGAATGCCGCATCGGGCTCCCTGCGGGGAGCCTGCTTCTACTTCTGCCTGTGTCTCTGCCTCTCTCTCTCTCTCTCTCTCTGTGTGTGTGTGTGTGTCTCTCATGAATGAATAAATAAAATCTTAAAAAAAACAACAACAAGTGGAAGCAAGAAGCTCAACTAAGAAGCAGTGATAACAACCCAGGTAAGAGAGATGTTATTATTATTAGCTTGGATCTAAGTTGTGGTAGAAGAGCAGTGAGAAGTGGTCTCACTCTGGATATATTCCCTATCTTTTCAGCTTCTTTTTTTTAAAAGATGTATTTATTTTACAGAGAGAAAGAAAGAGTGGTGGGGGAAGGGCCAAGGGAGAGAGAGAGAATCTGAAGCAGACTCTGTGCTGAGCATGGAGCCCGACGCAGGGTTCAAGCTCACGGCCCCGAGATCACCACCTGAGCCAAAACTTAAGAGTCAGAGGCTTTTTTTTTTTTTTTTTTTAAGAGTCAGAGCTTAACCAACTGAGCCACACAGGTGCCCCTCTGTCTTTCCAGCTTTGATGTGAATTCATACAGGCCACAGTGGTGGATGGAACATAAACCTGGGTGGAATACAGAGTGGCAAACTATTTGTGGCTTTTGTGTTTGAGAGGCCCACACACCTACAGTAGAGCTCAGGTCCCCTGGCACTGAGCTGCAGCTGCTCAGCCCCAGGAGGGGCCCCTTCTTGGCCATGCGCCTCTGCACTGGGTGCACACCCCCTTCCCCTGACCATCTCAGCCACTCTCCTCAGACATGTGTCTTCCACCAGCAGGCTTACCTCTCTACTGGAGACCTGTCTTTAAAAGTCATTGAACAACTTTGTAACACAAAACGTATGTATCATAATACTTATCCAGGACAGATGGTTTGTAGCAGCTCCAGGTTCATTGGTGGGCTGAACACTGTAAAACACTCGCACAGACTAGGAAGTGTATCAGTCAGGAGAGCCTAAGCACACTGGTGGCTATAAAGCAGCCCTGGGCTCTCAGGGGCTGGGCAGCACAGACTGATTTCCTGCTCCTGTTCTGTGTCCATCTGGGGTCTGCTTTGGCTCTGTTCAGTGTTATCTTCAGTCTGGGACCTAGTCTGATGGAGTTGCTCTCTGGGTCACTGTCAATCTTGACGTAGAAGGGGAAGGGAGATAAGAGGGACCAAGAGGAGGCTTCTAAAGCTTCTGCTCAAGGACAGTGCATGTCTCTTCCTCTTACTTTCTATCATCTGCACGAGTGACATGCACTTAGCAAGGTGGGAGCTGGGCTTACACACCCCTCCCAAATCTTCTATCTGAAGGAACACTTACAGTTCCATGGTCAAGCCTGATATATATGGGCAGAGAAATATCATGTCTCCAGGGAAGGAAAATGAATATTCTGAATAATAAAATCTACCCCAAAGAGGACAGGCTTTCCCTGTTGACCTCACTGACTCAGCCTTACCTTTTCCCAGTGATAGCAGAGCTACCAATTGCAAGGTCCTGAACAGAGCAGCAGAACGCTCTGGTACATATGGAAATGCAAGAACTGGCACTGAGAAACAAAGTCGTTGCTCCCAACCGGGTGCGGGCTAGCGAGAAACATGACTAACTCAAAGAATGTGGGAACCTCCACTTCTGCACTGGCAATTATCACTTGGGTCTCAACTATTCAGACAGGCACCTGTAGGGCAGGGTTCAACTCCTACCCTGTCTGGTCCATGTAACACAGGCATGAAAAATTCAGAACATAGATGTCAGTCAATAAAGAGAATAAAAGTCTATCAGGGACTTGAACAAAGATATTCTCTTAGAGTAAGGACTTCACAGCCCTGGGGAAACAAGGTAAAATGGAGTTTAATTGTCTCATTTAAGAAACTGAGATTATTTTATTCACATAAAAATGCCTTAGATAAAAAATATAATTGCTGAGACCATAGACAACACCCAAGAGAGGAGCTCTCTGAATCCATAGCAAGCTCTAAAAGCTTCATTTCCCTCTTCTGAATGTGGTGCAGAAGATCAATTTAGCTATAGAATTAGGAACAACAAGCAGCATAGAGAATCACACAGTGAAGCCTTCAGGAAAAGGCTGACTTGGAGCTTTCTGGATGGTGTGCGTGATTTCAGAACCAGGACACACTGCATGGAAATACGTTTTAATTGTCATTGCAGACAACCATGCTGGTGCATGAGAAACTTTCCAGCAAAGAGGGTCCGGTAGTCAGGCAGAGCCTCAGGCTGGCTGACCATCAGCTTCAGAAACTGTCATTTTCTGCAAAGTCTTCCCTAACTGGAAATGGGGCTCTATGAAGAAGGCTTCTATATTGTCCTCATACCTGCGTTCTTGTGCATCATCACAAATAGCGCACAGGCACAAAACCTATGCTGCACAAAGTGTTTTTACCATACTTTTGTGTGTTGTATCAACAAGCAAGTATCAGTCATTCTCTCTCCTTCTAAGTTTATATGTGAATATGTGTACGTAATGTATATGGAACTTATGAAGTCCATAACTATGAAAACTCATAGCCACATGCATGCAATGTGTCCACCCATGGTATGATGTTCATGAGCAGAAAACCATGCCAAGGAAGAGAAGACTAACAACATAACCAAAATGGAGCATTTTCAACACCCAAGTCCAAGGATGCTCATTTGACCCTATCGATCACATACGTGGCTGTCGTGATACGAGGAAGGCACCAAGGGCTTTGCCCTAATATCATGGGATGGGCGGAGGAAAAGAGCCAAGGAAATGAGAAGTAGGGAAACTAGAGTGCAGGAGGGAAAGAGGAGTTCATCAAGCACCAAATGAAAGAATGAGGATTGAAAACATGCCTGAAGCTCCCAGTGAATGCTCCAGAAGAGATTTGAGGGTTGTAACCCAAGTTCATTTGCAGCACCTAGATGGGCCAGCCTCCGTGTGTCCACACCAGTGTGCACAGGTGCCAGGCTGGACGTGACCTTTCATCACTGCACCTTGATTCCTGCACCGTGGGAATGCGTCTCCTACTGCAGAACCACGTGCATGTGTACATCCCCCCACCCCAGCACACACACCACTGGGAGGGAAGTGAAGCCCATCTTCACTAGAGGTGATGGACGCTGGTTCTTTCTCCATTTTATTCAGTTGGAACCATAAGGATCATGACCCACAGCCTGGCAGACTTGTGTTTGAGCAGCAGCAGACGTGGGTGCCCATGTGAGGGAGGCCAGCAGCCTATGGACACCACCCTCGGGTGGCTTTTACCCAGAGCTGGGCGAGGGGGCTCGTCTTGGAGGAGCAGGAGGCTTGGTGGCACCGAGGGTCCCAGCACTGGGCTCTCTGTTCCAGGAACTGTAGGTCTTAGAGGGGGGCGAGGAGGGGAGGTCAGGAGAGGAGTTGTTCTAGGTCAGGGAAGGAGCCGGCTCCCCGTGGACCCAGCCCCAGCTCTTCAGCTGAGGAAAGGGAGATCCAGGGACCCCCACCTCAAGATTCTCTCCCGTATGGGGCCTCCATTTTATTCGCTAGGCATTAACTGGGGCTGTGGAATTGGGCCTTCTCTCCGGGCATCATTGATTACCCCAGGATGGAGCGATTGTAGCCGAGGAGACAGCTGAGGAAGGCAGCACCCGGGAGGTTGTGGAAACAGAGGAACAGTCAGAACATGCTTCCTGCCCCTTCCCAACCCCCTCCCAATTTCACTCTGCCTTAAGAGTACACCACTGATTTGTGACTGTGTACCTCTCCCCATGCCACAGGCAAAAGTCGGAAAAGCCCATGGTCCTCCCCGGTCCTGACCCAGAGACAGAGGAAACGTGTGTGTGTTGACCATGAGGAGCTTCTCTATCTGCTCTTCTGGGTCTGGAGGGTGTCTGCTTCCTGCTCACTCCCGCCCTCTTGCCCACGCCCTGCTGTTCCCTAGAAGGCAGGTCATGTCCACACTGCACTTAGAGGTACAGGCTAGGAACTCAAGGAGGGGGGCATTTCCTATCTTACTGAGGGCCCACCCAAGTTAAAGAAATGAATGTACTCAGAGGTAAACAAAGCATCCTGGGAAATCCATTGCAGCCCAAGTGCTCTACAGGGGACACTGCATGGTGAGATTTCTTTCCTCCTCCTCCTTAGGGGCACACGCATGCACAGTGCACACTCAGACACTCACTGGCACGCATCCACTCAAGGCTGCACATGTTCCAAGTTCCACACTTTCCAGCTTCGTTATTCTCTTGGCTTCTTTTTTCCCTCCCCTGCTTCCAGCTGACCTGGCAGTGAACCCAGGTTGGACACTCTGGCCATTCTCTAGTTAGTATTCCATCCTGCTTCTCTCCCTGGCTATTCTGCTCTTGGTGGAGAAGGTCCCAGTGAAAGAGACGCTGGGAGAGATAGGGACACCGCGGAAAGGATGCTGATAAGCAGAGATACTTCCCTGTATGATCTTGCCAGAACCAAACCGCTCTCCCTCAAAATGTGCAAATGCAAGTAGAGATTTTTTTTTTGTTGTTCACACCAAATACAAAATCGTATTAAGCCAGCCACACCCTCTCTAAGCCAGAAGTAGGGTCCAGGATTTTTCACTTCCCAAATTTTTCTCAAAGTAGGTGGTTCAAAGAACATGTTAATAAGATCAAAGACTGATTCTCAAGTAGAAGTTAGACAGACTCAAATAGGCCATCCCTTCCATAAATATAAGTACATTCTAGAAAACAAAACCCTCAACACACTTGATTCTACATAAGTATCCATTTTGTGGAGAAATTGTGATGCTGAACATAGAATGTCTCATACAGGTAAACTTAACTGAGCATTTATGTCCCAACCTGAGAGAGATGCAATTACCTCTGTTGTGTAAAGAAGAAATGAGAGGCCAACTAACCTTCCTGGAAACACACAGAGTGAGCGGTAGATCTAAGATACAAACCCAGTTCATCCTGCCAGTCTGCATGCTTAACGACAAAAATATAGCCTCTCAGCATTTAACACTCCACTGTAGGGAGCTAAGAAAAGAGCCCCTGTTTATTCTTGGTCCATAATTATTGTCCTATAATGGTGCTTTATAAGCATGATATAATGAGCTGAACGTTATTATGTCAGAAATAACCAGATACTATCTATCAGGAAGAAAGTGTATGAACAGGCAAAGACAATCATCTAAATTAACTCCCCAAGCTAAGGGATAAACCCAGCTTCACTGGAAGGCTTAGGTTAAAAAAATGCTTTGTTCATTAACAAATGTAGACAGAAATTGGCCATATTTCTTTGCTTTGAGTAAACCTCCCTCCTGGCGGAACGCAGGTTGCAAAGTTCAAAACCATTATTCCCTCTGGATGGCATGCACGCCATCAGTTTACCACCAGTGGGTTTGCTGGGTAGAAAAGAAAACTCATTTGATTTTTCTATTTATTGGCAAAGATAAGGGATTAAATGGAAATAAGCTGTAGGTATCTTATTTGTGGGCAGAGGAAAACAATCTAGGCTCTGTCTGTTATCCCGTTGGCTTTATCTTTATCTTTTCTCTCACCTGGAAACTTTGATGTCAAAAATATTATCAATTTCCAAACAGTTCTGATAACCAAGCAGCATAGACTTGAAGGATTCAGTTTATATGAAATAGATACATAGCCTTTCTCTAGGAAAAAAAAAACTCATTTTTTACTGGGATTAGACAGTCAGCATACAATACGGTTGCTTAGAAACTTTCCTTTTCGAACACAAATGCAACAGGAAATAAGCTTCCAACAAAGAAATCAAGTGTTGCTAAATAAAGATATCTTCCCAATGACCAAATCCTTTGCCAAAGGTGACATATCCTTTAATATCTGTTTGCAAAGACAGTCTTTTGTCTTATGTCATGGATACAAGCTGGAATGGGGCAGATTTTACTTTTGTGATTTGTCTCCAAAGCATTCTACTTTCTAATTCATAATATAAGTTTAAGGAATCTAGATTTGATTCAAGGCTCTTCTGTAAAGTTTTCTTTTTGCCAATGCTCTTAGGAAATGTTCTGGCTGGACTTGTGACCATTTTACATCTTCTGCTACATTTTAATTTGAGATTTGACCAGTTAAAGACCAGTGGGAGATGGAATTGGAACAGCACCCCCTTCATGTGCCCGGCCTCCGCAGAGGATGGGTTTGGAGTTAGTTTCATTAGCCTGCTAATGACGATCCTTTCTTTCAGGTCTTCACTTCAGAGATACACATCTTCAAGTGTTTTACCTCTTACTTTCACATGGGTTGGAATTCTGAGCAAGATTCAGAAAACCATGTCACTGGATGTGATCGTGGATTTCTGAAATTTCCCAGGCTTGCACATTTCCATCCCCCTCTGGCTTCCTTTGGACAAAATTCAGAGTAGAGCCAGTGGCCAGCACATTCGAAGTGTTCTTCATGTGTTTGCGGAATAAACACAGGGATGAATGTAGTTTATGATTCCTAGTAAATTTCCCTTTAGTTTTGCAGTGTAGATTTTTTTTTTAAATTATTGTAAATTAAAGCCTATACGCAGAAGAACACCCAGAACAAAGATACAATTTAGTGAACTACTTATAAGGCACATACTACCATTCATGAACAGAACAGACCTTTGTCAGACCCTGCAGAAGCCCTTCCATGGTCCTGTCCCCCTGAAAGACTCACTCTTCTCAACTTTTGTCATAACTACTTCCTTGCATTTCCTTACGGATTGCTCATCCAACTGGCATCCCCACATGCTGTAATTGAGGTTTACCCACCAAAAAACAAACTTCTCTTATTTCACAAGTCTCTTTCTAGTCACATTACCTTGCTCATCCTTTAGTTCCCTTAAATTAAACTGTTCCAAAGATCTGGGATACATTATTCAGCCCCAAGAGAGCCCCACCGTCTGGATTTGGACAATTGCATTCTCTTTGTGCAGCTCAACAGGCTCCTCTGTCCTTTGTTTTTCCAGATTGACGGTGGAATCTCATTTGATGCCTTTGGCAGGAACATGGGTGATGTCAAACTGTTTCATCAGAAGGCACAGAATATTTGAAATGTCTTTCATTTCTGCTGGTAGCTATCATTTTTTTTGTATATTTTTTTATTGGAGTTCAATTTGCCAACATATAGTATAATGCCCAGCGCTCATCCCTTCAGGTACCCCCCTCAGTGCCTGTCACCCAGTCACCCCATCCCCCCATCCACCTTACCTTCCACTACCCTTTGTTCATTTCCCAGAGTTAAGAGTCTCTCATGTTCTGCCACCGTCTCTGGAAAAATCAGAGAGGGTAGCTTTCATTTATACTCAGAGCCCAAGTCCATTCCTTCAATGGAGTAGCAAAATGATGATATTTCAATTCTATCATTTAAAAAATATTTTGGGGCAGCCCCGGTGGCTCAACGGTTTAGCACCACCTTCAGTCCAGAGCGTTATCCTGGAGTCCCGGGATCGAGTCCCACGTCGGGCTCCCTGCATGGAACCTGCTTCTCCCTCTGCCTGTGTCTCTGCCTCTCTCTCTCTCTCTCATAAATAAATAAAATCTTAAAAAAAAATTTTTTGGAATAATTTTAAAGCAAGAAATATTCTTTCCTCTCTGGTTCTCTTCTTACACTCCTCCAGTTTCAAAGACATCTCCAAAATGCAATTGATTATTATTTTTTAACATCATTACAAACTTAAGAATTTATATCTATTTGATGGTTTCAAATCATTGAATTTTGATCCTTTTTGAAGCTCAGATTTTTCTCTTTCACTCAGCAGAAGCCTTTTGAAATTGGCTCTTGAGTCTTTTGACCTGATCCTACTGATGTTCATAGCTTCCTTGCTGTCTGGTACTGCAAGGTGCTCCAAGCCGACGCTGAAGTCTACTGCAGATTTGGGGTCAGCCACTTCTCCAGGAAGCTTGTTTTTTGTTGTTGTTGTTGTTTTGTTTTGTTTTGTTTTTTGTTTTTTTGGTTTTTTTTTAGCTTGGTTTTCTTTGGTGAGAAATGGCAACACAAGACCACAGTCTTGGCATTAGGAGTGTTCATTGCTACCTGACAAGTCATTGTTTTTAGGCCTTTTCAGCAGAAGGAGTTTAAAGCTAAACACTTGATAGATGATTTAATGATCTACTTAATCATAAAATATTTATTGAGTATGTTATCAATGTTTACAATTTAAATTCAGGCTAAAAGAGCTTATATTTGACCTATTCTATGTTAAATATCTGTTTACCTCTTTCAGGCCAAGGATCCTGGCTCTAAAAGATGCAGATGATGAAAAACTTATATCGTTCTATAACTATTCATGGCTTTCCCATGTCACAGAAATAAGAGTCTCAGAATAGCAATAAGATCAATCCCAATTTTTTTAAGGACTTTTTAAAAAGACTTATTTATTCATTTAAGGGAGAGAGAGAGAAAGAGAGAGCATGAGCAAGAGCATGAGCAGTGAAGGGAGGGGCAGAGATAAAGGGAGAAGCAGGCTCCCCATCAAGTAGGGACCCCAACATGGGACTTGATCCCAGGACCCTAAGATCATGACCTGAGCTGAAGGCAGATTTTTCACTAACTGAGCCACCCAGGTTAGCCAGCCACTAACATCAACCCAGGTGCCCCTACCAGTCCCAATTTTGATGATTAAACATAATTAAAATTTATATATGTATCCAGATTCTCCCTTCAATTTTTGCCCTGTCCTTTCTTGTCCTTTGCTCTGTCTTGTCATGACCTTAAGCATTCCAAGTCAGGCTCTCTGAATGCTCACTTAGTCTGATACCCCTCAGTGATTTCATGCTCAATTGTCTCTACTGGGTCTTACGTCAATTTTTCTGGAGTCACTTTGGTTGCCTGAAGCTTGTTCTTTAGTAGATTCTGTAGGAAGGGACCAGGGAGGGAAATTCTCTAGATTTATCAATGTTTTATTCATAACACTTATATATTGATAAGTCTGTCAACTTATAAAGAGCCCCTTCTTGTGCTAATCTATATAGTTTTATAGAATACGGCAGCTTGCCTTCTGGCCTCCCATGTCCTCTGTCCTCTCCCCCACATCCATTTGGACCTCCTCCTTCTTTCTTCTCCATTGTTATTACGGCCCTCAATTCTGTTTTTTTCTCTAGTTGCTCCTCAATATGGAGCTTGCCCTGAAAGTCAGTCCAAAAATTCATTTCCAAGGCTTCTTAGAATCTAGATCTTGTCTCTAGGTCTGACCACAGATGCTTCATACTAAGGACAAACAGCCCTTACTTCCTCTATTGGCAGGTTGGGTACTTCTTCTGGCCACAGTCCTTATTGCTGCTGACACCACTTCCCACATGGATGTAGAGAGCATCTGGGCCTTGATGGTGTTGACTGCTTGTTTCAGCAACTTGTGTTCAGGTTGGTGGTGGCACCTTGTTATTTCATTTTATTATAAAAATTGTCAATGGATGCTTTTTCTTTGATCATTTAATGGCTATTTGTAACCTAGGCACTTGGGGAAATTCAAAGCTATGTTGGCACCATCAACACCATGGCTGATAGTCATTCTTTCAAAGTCTTCTAATTATATTGTGTACTTATCTTGCTACTTCAATGGCATTCTTGATATTTTCAGGGATAAGGACCTCAACACAAGTCTGGTTTTATGTGCTGGGGTAAGCCCATAATACCTGTGAATTATATTAAATGCAATAAGTTTAGTGGAAATTGAAAGCTGGACAGAATTGAGAGGTCAGCTAGATGTTTTCAATTTATAGCCCTGGAATTTGTGTTATTTTTCCTAAAGGTGTCATTACTCTATTTTTAAATTTTTTTTAAATTAATGAAGGGTTCTATTTTTTTTAAATGAAGGGTTCTAAAAAGTATAATGTAATAAGTATATCAGCCCATTCTTTGAGTTTTCTGAGTTTTTATTCTTTTTTTTTTTAAGATTTTATTTATTTATTCATGAGAGACACACACAGAGAGAGAGAGAGGCAGAGACACAGACAGAGGGAGAAGCAGGCTCCATGCAGGGAGCCCGACATGGGATTCCATCCCGGGTCTCCAGGATCACGCCCTGGACTGAAGGCGGCGCTAAACCACTGAGCCACCTGCGTTGCCCTAAGTTTTTATTCTTCAAAAAGCTTTCTCCTTCCCAAATAATTGTGACAGAAGTCTTCATGGGAACCTGTTTTATTTGTATGTTTATATGGGTTACTTTTGTTATTGATTTTAGCAAACGTTGAATGGAACTGAAAGTTATTTTGGTGTTGCAAATGAGGAAGGGAATCTCACTTCATTATCTTTTCCTGCAGATGGAGACCCGATTGTTCCAACACCATTTGTTAAATAATCAAATCGGTTTTTTTCCCAAAGGAGTATAAATACCATCTTTATTATTTATTAAATTCATGTATATATTGAATCTGTTTATGAATTTATTTATTTATTCTTTATTCATCTATTCTTTCCTAAATTTGCACTTCTCATTTCTTCCTCTTATCTAATGACACAACAAGTTTTTCCAAACCAGGGCTACACAGGTTGGTGACAGTGAACATCAGGCTGGTGTTAATGGGAGTGCTTCTAGGTTTTCCTTTTAAGCATGATACTGTGCTGCCTTTTGGATTGATATATAGAAATATTCATACCTAGTTATTATCTGTTTATTACTATTTTGATAAGATATTCTGTTCAATTAAGAATAGATGCTAAATTTTAATAAACACTTTTTTATCTTCAGTGGAGATGTTTGTGGTTCTTTTCTTTCACTACTTTCATATAAAACTTGCATTGATAGGTTTTCTAATATTGAATCATATCTCTTAAAATAGACACCCTTACTTCTTCATGGGGTGTTTTTTTAATATAAATTTGTATTTTGTAAGCTAATATTTGGTTTAGTATTTCCACTTCATTATTCCTCAGTGAGACTGATCTGTGGCTTTTCTTTCTTTTTCTTTTTGCTCTCCATGCTCACCTTAAAAGAAGAATGCAAAGCTATTGTCTATGCTCTGAAGCAGTTCAAAGGGTATGGAGGTCATCGGAGTATTGAAAGATTGCCAGAAATCCCCAATGAATCTCTCTGCTACATCTTAAGAGATATGATTTGTCAAGTGTGGTTATTTCTCTTTTGATAGTCTGTTCTGTTTATTCTCATTATCTGGGATCAGTTCTGCTAGTGTTTCCAAATCATCAATTTATCCTGATTCTCAAGGTTGTGTGCATAGATTGGATCAAAGTAGACTCTTATAATTGACATGACCCTTGAAAAATGTGTGTATTTGTGTTTTAGCCCTTTTGTCCTCATGTATAAATTAGTTATGGGTGAATCCAGTATTAAATCTTTTTGAGATTCTTGTTTTTGAACAATTGCTTCAACCAGTTTTTTTTTCTGACTCATGCATTTCTATTTGTATATTTATTCTTGCTCTCCGTATGGTGCATTAGGTGAGCTGTAGTGTTCTTTTCTAATTTGTTGAATTTTGTGTTTATCTATGTGATTTGCACACCTTGTTTATCAATACAAATAAATAGTGAGGCCTATCAATTATCTTTTGAGTATTATTTCAGCTGTGTGGCACAGATTTTCATAGATTGCATTTTATTATCATTATTTCCTATGGATTATGCAGTTTGAGTTTTGATTTTTATCCTAGAGTTTAAATTGTTTTTTTGAGGGGGCATAAATATTGGTAATTATAGACAGCAGTGTTTTATTGTTTCCTACCTCTAAAAGTAATTTGTGATTTCATTCTTTGCAGCTAGGACAGTAATACAAACCTGCCCCCGCCAGCTCTGGAAACAGTTCATGACAAACAGGAGTCCCTGTCCTAAGCCCGCATGCCCCTTTTTCTGACTTATCTCTTCACCTCTCCTAAGTAAACATGTAAATAATTCTTCATTCCAGCCCATGGTACTTTAAAACAGAGTAACCTCTAGTTTGAAATGTCTGTACAAAATGCAAAAAATGATAATTATTTACTAGATTTCAAATCTGATGGATTTACTGATTTTGGTTGTGAAATTTTAAATCAGCAGCAATAACGAGCCCCAACCTCACAGTTGTTTCCCTGTGTATAAGGGCACCAAACAAATGATCTCTGTGAAGACAGAATCTTTTTCTCATTTGATGACTGTGAATCCAGCTAAATAATCTTTCTACTTTTTGATAATGCATAGCACATGTGAATTGAAAGCAGTGGCAAACGAATTAATTCCAATGACAGTTTTCTTTTGTGAAGGTCAACTATTTGACATGGAAACGATATCACAGTATAATTTCTTTTGACCTGCCCACAGGAGACCCAACATGCTCTTAAGATACGACACTTTTTGTTGATACGAAATGGATACTTATGCAACCTGGCCACCTAGATTTGGTCAGGTGGCAGTGTAGGGGGAACAGATCTCGGGGCCTGAGGAAGGCTCAGGACCCCACAGGGTAGACTCTGCTGAATATTTATTTTCGAGCTAGATATATCTCTCTTCTAGAAATCTATTAGTTAAGGCTTCTTACAAAAGCCATGATCTGGATCAACAGAAGCCTAGGTAGGGAGGCTGAGGATGATAGGTGCACGTCTATGATATTGGTGTGGACTCCATCATCTTTTCAAATCACTAAAATGGAGGCCCATTAACATCACTATTTTAGCTAATTGTTATTGAGCCTATTCCAGCACTTACCTTAAACACTTCCTGTAGTTCTTACAGCGTACCCTCCGAGGTGGGCATTTTTGTTGTCCTCATTCTACAGATGCGGAAATGAAGCAAGTATTTTTTGAGTGAAGCACTTTATATGCACTAACTCCTTTAATTCTTATAACAACCCTGAGAGGCAGGTCATTCTATCTTCCACATTTTACAGATGAGGTTGAAACATGGAGACTGTCACTAGCCCAACAGACTTGTAACAGCCAGGCTTCCAACTCAAATCTCAGGCTCCCAGAGAACAGACTTGCAAGCTTCAAGCTCCTGAATTCAACTCTGATGCAGCCTTTGAAAATCCTTGCACTGGGGATCTCCCTTGTTGTTAACAATACAATTCAACGAGTGGTGCTCCTGAAGGATTAAGAAACACAGGAAGTTTTAGTTACGCTATTCGTTTACTTCTGGTCAAACAACCTGGACTGAAATGAAGTGGAGTATGAACGTACATTTCATCAAGCCATTTTTAACCATCAGGCCCGTGTTGTTCTACTAGAGAATGTCTCAACTTCAGAATAACATACTGTTCTCAAATGTTTTCTCCCATCAGGGTTGCAAATTTCTGATGACTTACCACGTTTCCTGATTGCTGATCATCCTAGTGAACATCACACAACCTGAGTGTGCTAACACTTTAAGGGAAGATGTAACTCAGAATGTAATGTTAATACCAAAGGTTCAGCAAGAGCCATATTGTTATTATGGGCTTATCTGTCAGGTTGAAGCATCGGGAATATCTGGATGAAGATGTCAGTTCTCACTGAGAACAACAGGCCCAGAAAATGTGACTTATTTACTTAAAAGCAGGAGAAAATATCACAGCCAAGCCAACTGAGAGAACAGAACACTTGAAAGTGCTTGTGGAAACCCTAGTAAGCAAACTGGCAGGACTCTCATCAGATCTCTCCTTTGTGCTTCTCGAAATGTGGAACATGTGTTTGCTGGATCTTCAAGGGTAACTTTCATTAGAATTAGAGATAATAAAGTAAAGTCCTATGATTCTCAAAGATCAGCATCTGTATTTTATCCTGCAGTTCCATGTATTGAGGGATGCCCCGCCAAGGTTTTATTTGCAGAGAGCTCTCCATTTACCATCTCCACACCTTGGTCTCTGGATGTAGAATAGGGGCTTGAATCAGCTGATCTCTGATCCTTTTCCAGTCCAACTGGATAGAACTTGGTATTTAAAATCACCAGGCCCCTGGGATTTTACCCGATGTCTTCACATAGTACATGTAGTAGTATTAAATTTCTTCCCTTCTCTTTTGCACTCAAGAAGCCCTGTAAATCAGTGCTCACCTGGGCATATGGCTATGACTAACACCCCTTCTGACACAGTGATAAATGGAAACACAACAGAATCATCACTCCCTCCCTTTTAAAGGTGAAGCAAGGATAGACACAGGCAGAAAATACTTACTCTAAATATTCAATAGAACTTAATTTTATTTCCCAATCGAGATGGCTTGGGGTCCTGGGCAGCAGGACAGACCCCCACCCTTGGTTCCTGTGGCGTTTGCCCATCTCCAGGAAATGATGCGTTCCCATCAGGTTGGACTCTCTCCTCTCCTGAAGATGTCATCAAATGCCATAATGTACACGTATCACATTTGCCAGGGATCGCTTAGCAACAGAACTCTGTGTTCTGCCAACTTTCTCTTCATGCTGACAACCTAGATTTCACAGAAATTGTGTTTTCTAGAAGGTTTTAGGGATCAGGAAGGTGACGAAGGGATGCCTCATCGCAAACACAGACAGATACTGGCACCAGCTGACCCTGTTTATGATTTCTGGGGATATTTTAGATGTTATTTTAATGGCATGCCATTTGACAACAATTTATTTTTAATCACTGGCTATTAATCAGCTACAGATTGACGTCAGTTACCGTATAAAGCTGATGACATAAAGTCCTGTATTTGTGCAGAAATATAAACTTGATTTTAGCCACAAACATTAAAAGCCAGCATAAAGCTAACGTGCTGCCAAGAGGATGTTAGTGCATTAGTGATGTTTACCCATCTTGTGAAAAACAAGGCCACATTATCTTACACTTATTCATTGTAGGATCTGGGACTTGTCCTATGGGGTGAAGGATAAAGTACAGGATCTGATATGTTATTTTATTTTAGCTCTTCCATTTCTCTGGACTCATGCTGTATAGGGAAAGGAGGCAATGTCCCAGATACATTTACTGCAAAGGAGAATAGTATTACCTATGTTTGAATGTAATAAATACTCCTCATTTTAATGACAGATCCTTATGTAATGATTTAATATATGATTTATTTTAAAAGAGTATCTCCTCATGGCAATGACAAAGTCACAATGGGCAGAATAATGTTATTTTTTTCTAAGGAAGTCACTGCTTCTCATTCATTATGCTACTTGCTTATTCTACAGATGCAATATATAGATAATTGATTTTTCCTCATATTTCTTCACGAGATTATTATCTGATGATAAGAGAGAAGATGATATTGTTCTTTTTTCATGAAAGTCATACCTACATGTGGGTCTGAATTTATCATAGGAGAATTGGTATAACATTATCCACCAATATTCTGGAATTCCTTACGTCTGCCACTAACTACCACAAATGAACTGAGGTTTCTGTAGGTAAGTTACCAGAGCAGTGAAACATTTTTCACACTTTTAAGATATTTAGAACTGAATTATTAAATGGGTTCGTCTACAGCCAGACCATCTGAGGCTGAAATTGATTAAGTGATGGCAGCTCAACAGCAAGTTGATGGGCAAGCTTGACTCCATTTTCTCTTTCAAGGTACGCACTAAAGCAGGCTGTCTCCTCAATGTGTTTGTTCTACCAGACACATATTTGTTTATGATAATCATTCATTCCAAATATACTGCATCTAGAGTTCTGTTCCACTCAGAGCATGCACACACATATACATGTGTGCGTACATTCACACACACACATACATACGACTTCACAGACTTTAGGCCATTAAGCAAGCTGAAATGTTCAAATAATTACTATATGAAAATATTTTTAGGCTTTCAAACTGGAGCCTAGTCACATGCCGGTATTAGCCTATGGGAAGGGTTGTCCCCAGGAAGAAAATTGCTGTACATTCTTCAGACGTTGCAGAGGATGTGGGTGCTTTAGTGCATGTATTTTGGAATTAGACAATCTGGAGTTTAAAACCTTATTGTGATGTCCTCTCTCTGTCACCCTGGAAGTCTACCTAACCCGTCAAAGTGTTGACATTGTCAAACTGAAGATGGTGATTCCCACCTGATAGGGTGGTTTATGTGATCATGTAAGGAGATAATGCACCTGTGTGCTCTCTGCAGGGCCTGTCACACAGCATCCACTCAATCAATTGCATATGATTTTGTGTTTCCACTTATCTGGTGTAAGGCACAGCTTCCTACTCTTCTAGGTTGGATATTGGCAGCTGTAAATTTATCTCTGTTGTCCCATTGAAGGTTATTTTAATCTAGGAACACAATTACATCCCTGAAAGGGCCATGTGAGGAATGGAAGAATCAGAGGGAGACAAATACTGGTGTGGATGGAGTAGAGCCGATTATTTGTGGCAGTTCTGGCCTAGCTTGAGTTGTACTGCTCCTAAGGGAAATACAGTGTTAGGTTCCTATAAGCCCCTGGTCACCATATTTTCATCAACCGATCAATACATAGACTTGACTTATGTGTTTTTCTCTTTAAAGATGCTTTATTTAGTATATATTATTGATGCATTAACACTGAACTCAGAGCCAACAGCACTCTAGCTCATGCCTGAAGAAGCTCATCTATCACCTGCATTTTTTCCCCTCATAGACAGCACTTTGGCAGTATGCCGGGGCCATTGTAAAACACCGAAATCACACACAGAAAAGCACAAAAATGTGAAAAACATGGCACTAAATAGACTGCAAAAAATATGCTTGTTCACTCCATGAGAGCTGAAACAGGAAGGCAGAGCACCATCTGCTCAGCCTCAGCTGGGAACATGCAACATGAGCAAATCAAACATTTGGCCACTCATTGCATGTCTGCAAATGACCACACGAGATCCATTGCATTTGAGTTGGGGGGGGGGGGTCACACGAAAACTCTAATACATAGGCTAATTTGCAAACACAGAATCTGTGAGTGAGGAGCATTTCCTGTACATGAGTCATGTACCTAATAGACTAAGCTCATCAATGCCTGGGAATGGCCATACTGCAGTTGAGAGAGCTTGTTTTCATTTATAAAAATGGACAATCAGGAAGTCTTGTGGTTGGATGGAATCATACTCAATATTCCTTGGTGTCAAATAACCTCAGTTCATTGGTGAAGGAAGCAAATTGGAATAATGAAGAAAAATAATTTCAGCAAGATTCACCTAATTTTAGTAGAACATCTCCTTGCAAAAGTCAAAGAATGTGAAAATTTGGGATCACTTGTTCATTATTCTTGAAATAGTAACTAAATGCCTACAGTGCTCCTACTCATTTAGGAGGTGCTACAGGAGCTAACAGAAGATAAACAGAATATCTATACTTACTGAGTTTACAACCTAGCATTCCACTTTAAATAGTATATAGTCCATATTCTACCTTAATATCAGGAAGGTTGGGGTTCATGAATGTCCCAGAATAGTGGCCCATGACCTGGTGAGTCAGAGCTGGTATTTCTCAGAGGTAGGCACAGTGACACCCTGTCCTGTCCATGCTGTGTGGGCAGGCAGTGTACACCATAGGGGGATGCTGGAGAGTGAGATGTGAAACTTCCCAGGCCCCAGACTTTGGAGCATCTTATCTGTGCTTAATATATGATACTTGGAAAGGCTTAAACTGCCCAATCAGGCTGGACACTACTAGTTCTTAGAGATGCTTCAATGGATGTCAGAACCAAGATGTAAAGAAGATTTGACAGGGCTGCAGCAGTGGTCAACTCTAACAAAATGAAATTTAAGTCTTCACTTGGGTCTTTAAAAACCTAATTGTATGTACCCAAGAAAGAATGGCCCAGCTTAGCAGCAGTTGACATAAAAACAGCCCAGGGGTTTCATGGACAGTCAACTAAGACCAGTTTACAGGGGCTGTGTCCTAGGCTATAGGAACTGATGTGAGTTTGATATAGATCAAAAGACAAGGAGAATATAGCCCCAATTGTCCCTGCAGGGAGACTACCATGGAGCATGGAGAAAGAACTTGAAACCACACAGTGTAAGTCACAATTGGAAGACTGGGGGTGTTTCCTCCTAAAGACCGAAGAAAGTTAATTAATTTGAATTATTCTCATGAGAAAAAAATTAACAGGCATTTTTTTGTGTGTGTTTTCTGGGTGGAAGGTAAGGTGGAATAGTTGTGCTAGACTTTAGATAGAACCACTTGTTGCTCACCAGGGCAGCCTGCTTGAGAGGTGACAACTCCCCATCATTGCAAGGATCAGATGAGAACCATGCCAATATTCTTAGCTCAGTCTTCTAAGATAATGCATTGGTGTTTTCTTGCTCAAAGTGAGGTCAAACCAACTCCAAAATAAGAGAAATGAGAGGGTGTCTTCTTAAGGCCAGGCAAGCACACTTCATTTCTGTAGGATTCCTACGGACGTACCAAAGAAGGCAGCTGTTTCATGGGGGGTATGTGGCAGGCCACAGGTGTGACAAGATGCTCCTGAACATGAGCCAGGTGTTGAGTAGTACATGACAGATAGGTCCTTTCCTGCGGGCCAGTGGCCACCAGGGGAGAGGCTGCTGAGAAAAGACAAGGTGTGCCCAATTTTCCTGGGTTTTCTTAGCTGCCTGGAGGAGGCTGACTTGGATTTGTCACATGGAGGAAAATCAAAGCCTTTGCTTCTAGAAAAAGAATTATGAATAGCTCCCTCATTGGAATCCACATATACCACAGTACAGGAGCATGATTTTCAAGTATCAGTATACAGAGGAGTCAACAAGAAAAAAATCAATGAATTATGTTTCTTTTTCATATGTTTATAGTTTAGCTTTTTTACCTTTTTCAAAATTTCATAAATTAAGTCAATTGTCTTATTTGAATACAGGCCGCTCTTGAGGAAATGATATTGAAAGAAATACAGTCTTATAGATGTGAAAGTGACATGACTCCTTATGCCATGAGATTTTAGTGGTGATCAATATCAAACATAGACCTTTTCTTTTAAAATATGCATTCAATCCTAATTTGCATAGAAAGATTCTAACTGTATTATAGTCTTGAGCCTTTTCCCTTCATGCCTTTGACCATTAGCCATGAGAGATGCAACAAAACATGAGGTACTGATTTTTGTCTATCAAAATGACAAAAAGAAAAAAATTATGTAACCTATTGACTGAAGGGCACCTTGAACCAGCTATTAACAATGTTGAGACTTTGTGGGAGGGCAGGCCGCAACCAGCAGCAAAAACACTAAAAATGAGTATATATCATATCCAGCAAGTGGACTTCAGAAAATGGAAGAATGTGGGCAGCCCGGGTGGCTCAGTGGTTTAGCGCCGCCTTCAGTCCAGGGGGTGATCCTGGAGACCCGGATTGCATCAGGCTCCCTGCAGGGAGCCTGCTTCTCTCTCTGCCTGTGTCTCTGCCTCTCTCTCTCTCCTCTCTGTGTTTCTCATGAATAAAAATAAATAAAATCTTAAAAAGAAAAGAAAGAAAATGGAAGAATGTGCACAAACATTTAACTACGATGGTAAGCAGGGCAGAACATGAAAAAAAATGGATATAAATATCCAAGAATGGTGGTGTATCCATTTGCTACCATTAAAAGTCCTGTTGCATTTAGTAACAGGAAAAAAAAATGAGACTATTTTTAGGAGAATAAATAATAAAACAATATAATTCGTATTATATAAAGAACATATATCTATACGTATTTGTGGATAGAAAAAGAAAAGAAACATGTGTAATATATTCAAAATTTTTTATTTCGGGAAATCCATACTATACACCAAGTGGAGAGAATAGCATAATACATTCCATTGTGCCCATTCACTGTGCTTCGTGATAGCTCAGCCAGTTTTGCTCCATTTATATCACCATTACACTCCCCACCCCTACGGACACCAGCTGATCACATCAGTCATCAGATCACATAATTTGTAAATACTTTATTATAAATGGCTCAAAACTAATGACTTTAAAAATCAAATAATAACAATACGATTAATATAATATAAAATAGAAATACTAATTTCTTAATTTTATTAAATGTCAATATTTTAATTTTCCCAATTATCTGTTTTCTTAAATCAGAATTCAAGACAAAACATACACTGCAATGATTGACTATGTCTTTTAAGACTCTTAACTTTTAGATTATTTTCCCCTTTTTTTGTTTGTTTGTTGCAATTTGTTTCCTGAAGAATCTTGCTGATTGAATTCTTTGATTTTGTGTAATGTGTTTTCCTGTCACTCATATTTGTTAGAAACTGATGGTACCTGTGATGTCAACTAATAATGTTAACTCATTATTCGATTCAGGGTGGTGAAATGGTGATGTTCTAAACCCATCAATGGTGGAGCTTTTCTCCTCTATTTGCCAATTTTCCAAATAGCTAGCTGTTTCTCTAGCATCTTCTAAACAAGCAAGAAGGCCAATGAGGTTTTTTTTTTTTTTTTTTAGATCATTATGAACTAAGAGATTGGAACATATGTGATACATTTCAATGCCATTACTATCACTGATGCTCATATTGTCCATTGGCCAGTGGGGTTGACTTTGGGTGGACCCCTGCAGCTTCCTCCATGACCCTAGTGATCTTTGATAACTGCTCCAGTACCCCCAGTGACCTCCCTCCTCCCCCTGCTGTGGTGCCAAGTGGCCCCTGCCCATAACCACCAGTGATTCTCAGTCCAGTTGTCCAGCAACACCCTCCAGCTGGTCCACAAAATTTCTGAACCACAGAAAGTGAGGCATTCAAATGATTGACGTTACTTTCAACTCATTCAGTCTTCTGACAGGAATAACCAATAATTCTGGATTATTAACCAAATAAATATTATTAACCAAATAAATACAATTAACCAAACCAAATTTAACCAATAAATAACCAAACAGAACATGTTAGATTTATGTGTGCATGTGAGACACCTATGTGTATGTATACAGAGAGAAAATAGAATAAGGTCAAGAGGACTAGAGCTGAACTTCTCCCTACACTGTATTTTTTAGATTTAATTTGGAACTATGTAAATGTTTTTTAATAATTATACGTAATTTTACAAAGCAGTGCCTGAAAACTAAAGTATGGTGGGTAGAGGATGAGCCTGTGTATTGAGGTGGTGGCATACGTAATCACACACGGAAGAGTTATTTCAAGGATTTTTTAAAGCAGTAATTTCACTGTGTCTTGTCAGTGTCAGAAATGTAAGGACAAAAAGAACCAACAACTAAAAACAAAACATGGAAACATAAATTTCCTTTCAAAATCATATTATTAATAATAATATTGCTATTATTTTGCTGACAAGAATTATGATATAATGTACAGTAAAGCAAATACATAATTCTGTTATTTTTTTTTTTTTTAGAAATCAGAATTGAGGGACGCCTGGGCGGCTCAATGGTTGAGCATCTACCTTCGGCTCAGGTTGTGATCCCAGGGTCCCAGGATCGAGTCCCACATCAGGCTCCCTTCAGAGAACTTGCTTCTCCCTCTGCCTATGTCTCTGCGTCGCTCTCTCTCATGAATAAGTAAATAAAATCTTAAAAAAAAAATCAGAATTGATAACATAGAAGAGAAAAACAAATATAAAAATCAAAGAAGTCTGTTTTGCTGCCTGGAATCCTAGAAACTCATCTTCCAAGTAGAATTCGCCCATCCTGTCTCCTGAGTCACCATTTTGGGGATGACGTCCATTCCCCCGCCGCACTCCAAAAATGAGAAGCAGAGGAGTGGAGAAGCCAGGATGCACTTTCAGCCTCACTCTGGAACACACGGCAAGACGACAGTTCTGTCCTCCTACTGCAGTATTCCAGGGTGACAGCAGCGGCAATGAATGGGAGTGTGTGTGTGTGGTGGGGGTGGGGGGCACAGGGAGCGTGGGGAAGCGGAAACCAAGGAGGGAGGGAAGGAATAGTTTTTCCTATTAGGTAAGAAAGAAAAATAAAATAACATATAAATAGGCTACTTTTAAAAAAAAGATTTTATTTATTTATTCATGAGAGAGAGGCAGAGACACAGACAGAGGGAGGTGCAGGCTCCGTGTGGGGAACCTGATGCAGGACTCGATCCAGGAATCTGGGATCACGCCCTGAGTGGAAGGCAGATGCTCAACCACCCGGGCGTCCCATAAATAGGCTACTTTTTGATTCAGTATCAACCTGCATCATTTCAATTGCACCCAGGCTGGCTCAGTGGTTTAGCGCCTGCCTTCGGCCCAGGGCATAATCCTGGAGTCCCAGGATCGAGTCCCACATCGGGCTCTCTGCATGGAGCCTGCTTCTCCCTCTGCCTGGGTCTCTGCTTCTCTCTGTGTCTCTCATGAATAAATAAATAAAATCTTAAAAAATAATAATGACACCCAGGGGTGCACATCCCCTCACAATGTGCAGTTCTGTCCACATCTCAGAGCTTCATACAATGAGAACCCTAGCACCTTCCAGGGAGCTTGAGCCACTTTCCATTTTTATCATCATGCCAGAGACCGGGCTCAGGCTGAGCCTACACCTGCTCATTCCCCCAGTAGTACCCCTGGGAGGCTACAAAGGGGTCTGAGAAGCTGACACAGAGGCTGGGGACACTTCCAGCTGTACCTGACGCGGTGGCTCTTCAGCTTGCCTGTGGCAGTCGGGTCAGGTGCCTAAATAATCTCTTGGGATTGCAGTTCCCATTTGTAACAAAGCTCAACATCGTCTCCTGCCTCGAAAGGGAAAACAAGACTTCTCAGATGGGAGCAATGATCGGTTTGTGTTTACATGTTTGCTCCCAGGGTTGAACTTGGTACAAGCTCGACCTGGCAGCCAGAATCTCAGCAGGCTTCCCGGTGGGAACGCGATCGGCCGTGGGCTCCCGGGAGCCAGGCGTTCGCCAGGCACAGCACTTTCCAGTAACCCCGGTGGAGAAGCGGGTGCTTTCCACCATCTACCTGCACAGGGTTTGAGGGGCAGAGAGCAGGGCTGCCCAACGGCCACACTACGTCCACTTTCTGGCTTTTTCGTGGCTCCTATTTCAGAGTTAGAACTCACCCGGCACCGCCCTGTGTTCGGCGTTGTGAAAATTGAAGTCCAGCATCAAAGAGTCACAGTGACGAGCAGGCTCAGATCTGGGATAAGCTTTTTTTTTTTTTTTTTTTTTTTTTTATTTATTTATGATAGTCACACAGAGAGAGAGAGGCAGAGACATAGGCAGAGGGAGAAGCAGGCTCCAGGCACCTGGAGCCCGACGTGGGATTCGATCCCGGGTCTCCAGGATCGCGCCCTGGGCCAAAGGCAGGCGCTAAACCGCCGCACCACCCAGGGATCCCTGGGATAAGCTTTTTGATCAAGGAGCAACACCCAGCATTGCTCACCAAGTTGTTTCTTACCACCTTTCCTGAACCATCGTTGGCTATCCTCTGTCTCTGAACTCAGGACTGTGGGAGTGGCTGAAATCTGCCCCTCTCTGGAGAAGGTAACTGGAGGAGAGCTGCAGGAGGTACAGAGTGTGCCAGGGGTGGGAAAAATGTGAGCTTGCTCACAAGTCCGGATTCCTGGGTGACCTCCACATTCCACAGACCCGACCTGCGACCCGTGCGTGCCGAATTTCAGCTGAGAACTTTATTGGTCTATTAGTAGAGGTAACTTTAGAGGTAACTGAGTAAGCTTGTTCTTCTATTATAATGCCCTCTTCTCTAATGAAACAGTAGTTGAAGCAATCTTGGTCAAAACCAGGCCTCTACATATTCTATTTTTGAAACGATATGTGGACATACTGCAACCTGTTTCCCAGATTGGGGCTGTGATGATCTTTGTTATCCTTGAGTAAATATGACTTCCTTCCATTACTACACAAACACCACTTAATATTTACAGTATTCTGGAACACCCTTTCTGAACCACATGCTTTGACTTTCCTGAACCTTCCATTTTTCTCATGAAATAGACGTGAAAGATTACTTTCTGTCCAAATGAATACCTGTAACATATGTCCTAGCATCTTGTGAGATCTGGAAAGAGAAAGTAGTGTAATAATTAGCATTGCAAAAATTCCTATTCTCGTTCCTATTTATTAAGCAAATGTTCTTGGAAAGGCCTTTAAATTATAATTTATATGTTGCATATATATACATATTCTTGGAATTTCACTCAGATTTTTCTGCATAATTTTTAATGCCTTAAAATGCTTACATTTGCATTCAGCTACTCTTCTGAAGATTAATAGAACTAGCAAAAATAATCAAATTATGAACAATTTAAAAATAGGAGTTTGAACATACATGCCCATTTTTTTTTCCTTTTCATTTTTCTCAGCTATCATTTGGCCTGAAGCCTCAAAGATTTGAGAAAAGGAAAAAAAATCTAAATTACAAAACAGTTTATATCTTAGATTTTATCTCTTCTTTGTCTCTTTATAGTATAGACTCTGTTCTGGCCCACCCTGGCTTAGGGGTGGTGCCCAATGGCAAGGGGCAGCCTTTGCCGGCCCTTTACAAAAGGGAGGAGCAAGGACACCTTGCTCCCCAAGGGATGCCACTTATCCCTTTGTGACTGCCACTGGTGGGACAAGGAGCTCTCCAGGACACAGAGGAGAGAAACGTGTTTGCTGGTCCATTCAAATGCAGCGAGATCTTGCTCCACTTTCAATCCTTGATGGTAAACCTCTCTAGAATAGATCTTAGTAAGCAAAGACTTATGGCATCCTTTAGCCTCTGTTTCATGATGAATTATCATACAAAGAGTGTAGTTATTTTGAACCTCACATATGACAGTATAACATGCAGGGCGGGCTCTCTCTAAGTGTATTCCCTAGGTCAACGACATCAACACTGGAGAGAGATTTCAGAGTTCCCTAAAAAGTAATACATCAGAATTTGTGGGGATAAGGACTCCATTTTAATAAATCCCTGGTAACTCTGATGCACTGGACAAGTGGCTACATGTCATACAGCAGCGTGAGCATATGCTCCTATAGCATAAGGAAAGAACAGTACGAGGAAACCACAGTATAAGGAGTAGGCGTCTACACCAAAGCCACAGCAATTGTGGTGTAGGACATGAGTTCCGTGACTTAGAACCCACTCCTGATCATGGTGGCGAGTAGTAAAGTGATGGTGTAATGCTTTTTCTGTTGTTGTAAAATCCAGGTGCAAAGCACCCCAGTGTATTGACTGACACATTGGTGGTGCTCTGTAGCATGGTGTCACTCTGATCACATATTTTCTCTTTAATGTTCAATTCTCTTCTCAACTGGTTACCAAAAAGGCTATGTGGGAAAGAAGTAGAAAATGAATGGCACAGGGAGTAGGCAAAGGCCTCATGGCATCCAAAGCACCAGTTTGGAATGAGAATGGCTGGATTGGCATCAGGCTTCTCCAATTTCTCATCTTCCACCTTTACCTACACCACTTGAGCTGGGCTGAGAACAGCCCCACAATGTCCACGGCATGTGTGCCTGGTCCAGTACGAATCCTTCAGCTCTTTAGTGACTATCCAGTGCAGCTTTAACCCCACTGATGATAACTTCCTTCCTGGAGCGTGCTTCTCTGTGCTCTCCATGATGCTGCATCTTCACGCTTTTCCCTCTATTTCTTTGGGGCTCCTTCTTCACCTTCGGTCCAAATCCCAAGTGTGGGCATTCCTCGATCCTGAACTCTGTCCTCTGCTCTGTGTAGTCTCTCACTGCTTGTCATCGACAGCCCATGGGGTCCAAACTCCCATCCGCCCATGAATGCCTAGTAACTTCCAATCTCCACCCAGAGCTCATCTCTGGGTTGCAGACTTGGGCTTCCCACTTGAAGTCCCCACCTGGCTGTCTCAAAAGCATGTCAACTGAACAAAGTCTTACTCTCTCTATGCCTCATGCCTACTTGGTCCTTCTCTGCTGTTTCCTACCAGTGAATGGCCCCTCCACCCTCCATCTGCTGACTCCTTAGGCCTTTGTTTTCCTCACTCCCCATACCTACCCATCGAATTGGGTGCTTATCTTCCAAATCCCAGCGCTGTCCCCCTTGCTCCGCCTATCTCCAACGCCATGGACCTTGGCCAGGCTGCAGCCACCTCTCCTCTGGATTAATGCAATGGTCTCCTAATTACTTCTCCATGCTTCTTGTCTTTATGCCACAGTCAGAAATGGCCTTAGAAAAAGACTAACTCGGTTGTGTCCTCCTTCCCTTAGGGTGATTAACAGGATTAAGTCCTGAGCTCAAGCCCACTCTTGTTTGGGGGTTGCTAGACTTGGTTGACTGAGCCTGGCTGTTCCCTTCTCCTTCACTAGACTCTGAATCTTCAGATCACCTGTTCCCACCCACGTGAGGGCACAGGGTCAGATGTTCCCTCTGCTTATATACGTCCTCTCTTCCTTTCTTTGATGGCTAACTCTTCACACTTCTTTTACATCTCCAATCAAATATCAACCTTGGCGTGGCCCTCACTAGCCACCAGGCAGAGCCAGGCTCCCTGTTATGTAGTCTCCTAGCACCCTGCCACTGCATTTTTTCCCTTCTTCCCACACATTTCATGCTTGTATTTATTTGTGTGGTTACTTGACTTTTGTCTGTCTTTTTGAGGAGACCAGAAGCTCCATGAAGACAAGAACCAACACTGTTTTGCTCCTTGTGAGGATTGAGGCAAAACAATCCTCCTCCAGCTGGTTCTCAGCAAAACTTCAGGGAATCCAGGACAAAGACAGGTAAGCAGAACGTGAGTAAATCCTCATTATCCACAGGATCCGGCACTGCCTGCCTTCCTTCTTCAAGCTTCAATCATAAGGATGCTCCGTATCTTTCAGGATCTCATCCCTTCACCGTGAAAAGTGAGGAGAAAGGTGATGGTGGAGAAGCCTGGAGGCGCAGATGTGAAGCAGACTGGCCAGGACAAGGAGGAAGAGTGGGGCCTAACTACCAGTGCCGCCATTACTACCACCGTCATGTCCAGGAACTTCACCTCGGTTCCCAGAAGAGATTTATCCTTGTTTCATTTTGATATCAAGAATGAGTAGAGGACATTATTCTCTCTCTCTTTTTTTTTTAATTCTCAAGAAGGGTTTGTAAATGTCTGTAATTGCATTTTCCCTGAAAATCTGGAAGATTTCATCAGTAAAATTGCATGAGGCTGATGATTTTCTTTGAGGAAAGACTTTTAAATACTTACTCAATTTGTCTAATGCTTATGAGATTGTTTAAACCTTCTAATTCAAATAGAGATCATCTCAGATTTTTCAAAAGCCAATTTTAGTATATTTCTAGGAACATATCCCTGTTTAGATTTTTATAATTTTGAAAAACATTTCCAATCTCTACTTATGCTCCTCTTTGCAGCCCTACTGTTGACTATTTGAGCTTCTCTCCACCCCCATTTGATCTCGATCAATCTTGCGGGAAGTTTATTTGCCATTGTTTCTGACAACCAGTTTTTGACATCGTTGACTCTGCCTATTTCATTTCTTTCTTCTTAATTTGTCTTGTCTTCCCTTCTACTTTCTGTTGTTTTGCTTTTCTTAAATTCTTGAAAGGAGCTTGGCTTATTAATAATTCATTAATTTTCTCTTCTACTATAATGTCCTGAAGTTATCCGTGAGCTCTTCTGCTGCTACTCCGTGTGCCCAGACACCTGCTATTCTAGGTAGTGTTTTCTTGCATTCTTTCCCTTTGCATTTTGGCTTCTCTTGAACTGATGTTTGACCTATAATTTAGAAGTTTTCAAAGCCTCTCAATATATTCTGTTTCTTCACATTCCTGTCCTCTTTCTGATTTAGAAGTGGGTTGCACTGGAGTCCAAGAATGTGGCCTGCTTTATTTTGACTCCTTGGAATTCATTTAGACTTACCTTGTGGCACACGCAGTGCACGAGATTGATGTGAATGTTCCTTGAGTAATGAAAATAATAGCATCCTCAAATTGTTGAGCAGAGTTTTCATTATATGGCCATTATATCCAGCTTGTTAATTGTGCTGTTGAAATCCCCCTGTCTGAGCTACACATTTTCTGCCTGACCTGTCAGTAGCTAACCAAGTTATGCGAGTGCATCCCAGGCTGCCAACGACTTTGCTCACATCTCCTTCGAACTCTATCAATTGTTTGTTCTTATATTTGCAGCTATTTTATTACATCCATAAATATTTCAAATTTTTATACCCTCCTGGGCAATTTAAACCTAAGTTAAGATATAATGACCCTCTTCATCTGTAATAATAGTTTTTACCTTTTAGCCTTTTGTTTTCTGATATTAATATGACTGTGTCAGATTTTTTTTGGTTGTTATTTGCCTGGTACATGGTTTTCGGTTAATTACCTAAGCAATTTCTATGTTCTTGTGCTTTAGGATTATCTCTTGTAAAAGGCATATAATTTGATTTTCAAAGTCCCATCTGGAAAGCTCTATCTCTTACTTCCCAAATGTATTCCTTGCGATTATTAATATACTTGAAATTATTTCCACCACTGCACTGTGTGCTTTCTATTTGGTCTTCTGCTTTCTGTATCACTTTTTTTTTATTATTCTCCTTTCACTTATTTCATATACATGACAAATATTTTATTTTATATATATTATTTATATATATTTTATACATTTCCATTTAAAATAGCAAGCCTAATGTTAATTCAGTATATCTACTCTTCTCATGAACAAGGCAAGGACCCAGGATCTCTCCTATCACCCCTCCCAAGGCTCACTTGCTATTGCTTGCCATATGATCTCAGTATTAATTTTATCCCAGTAAATTAAACATTTCAGTTACTGTCCTATAAGCCAATATTGGCTAAACTTGCCCACCTGCTCCCAGGCCACTTGCTCAGAACGCTATTTTGGAGGTGCTTTTGATTCTCTCTGAAGCTGTCCCAGAAAATCTCTTTATTTCACTCTTGATCTTGAGAGATAATTTTGTCATTTATAGGACTGTAGACTGACGTTTTTTTTTTTTCATTCCTTTATTTTTTTAAAAGATTTTATTCATTTATTCATGACACACAGAGAGAGGCAAAGACATAGGCAGAGGGAGAAGCAGGCTCCCTGCAAGGATCCCATTGTGGGACTTGATCCTGGGACTCCAGGATCACACCCTGGGCCAAAGGGAGGTGTTAAACCACTGAGCCACCCAGGCATCCCTTTCTCATTCCTTTAAAGATATCATTCTACTTTCTTCTGATTTCATTGATTTTAATCAGCTCAGAAAAATTTTCAGTTATCAGCCTTTCTTTATTCTCTCCCTCATATTCTATTTTCTTGGTCATTTTACATCTTGAGTCTGATTCTTACAGTATGTGAAGTCTTTGAGAATTGCAATAAGTCACTTGTACCTTCTGCTTCTTCTCCCTTGTAGAGACTTGTTTCCTTACCGTGTAGTAATTTCTGTTTTATTGTGAACTAATACTTGGCCAAATGTAATGTATAGAAATCCCTACCGAACAAGATTGAAGGTTATTTGCTTCAGAGGGGGCTTCCCCTGAAATATATTGATGTCACCTGCCTGGAGAATGTTCATATGATGCCTTAGCCTGGAGGTTCCTTGAACACAGAGTTGTGTCCCGTTAAACTCCGGACCCACATGAGATGGAGCTCATGACCCCATATTCTCAGAGAAGACTGTTTCCTCTTGGAGAAGAATAGAGTTAGAGATGTTCCTTCGGATTTCCTTGCAGGTGGGCAGGCAGGTTTTTCTCCTCCACCATTTATCTGAAGCTGCAGTTCTTTCAATTGCCCTAGCTCTGTGTAGTGGCTTGAATTCAATAAGGACACTTTGCAAGCATACTCAAAGCCCAATCTCTTCTCACCAAATGACTCCATTAATCCCCAGAACTAGGATGTCACCATTGGCTTTTGTCACCAGACTTTGTCACATTGACTCCTATGCTTACCTCACTCAGCTCTGGCTTCGTTTTATTCAGAGGTTTTTTTCCCTAGCCCTTAAAGAGTTCTTTCTGGAGTATGTGTGTGTGTTTTTATGTGTGTGGTGACCAATGGGTATTTTTTTGTAACTTATTCAGGATGAGGACATTTGAGAAAACCTGCTTTTTTTGTAAAAGAGGTGTTTTGACAACTGGATTCCCTTAAGTGTCTAGTTTCTATAGAATGTCTGAAGCCCAGTTAGCATCAGGTATGAATACACATGTGTACTTAAAGCAGAGACTGGGTTAAGATAATTGAGAAGACTTTTTGCTAATTTCCTCTCTCTTCCACCAGGGAAGAGATACAGGTGACAAGCACTCTATAATCACTGGTCCATCCAAGGACCCTCCTATTCATTTTGTTTCATTGTTCATAGAATCACAATAATTTCCATACCAAGGCACTAACTCCATTGTGTTTATTAAATGTCCTTGGACACAAATGTATCTATGAAAGACATACAGTATAAATGTGATCTTAAACCATACAAATAATTGTGTGGTACAGAGCCTGTTTTGCTTTCCTGCTCAATCCTTTGTTTTCAAGATCTCTCCGTGTTGCTAAATTTTGCTTCACACTGTGACATAAAATGCAACCGTAGGTTTTCATAGTGCTTACTTGTTCACCTAGTAATGGGCATCCGTATTTCTTCCAAACCCTCCTCCCACAAACTCTGCACACATCTCCACATGGACCTGCATGAGCTTCTCTAATTCGTGATTCATGCATGCTTGCCTTTAATGAATGCCGCAGAAAGCTCTCTAGGATGAGTGAAACTGAGTCCTCTCCTTCTAAGGAAGCAGGGTGCCCACTTGATGCTTTGTAACTAGTTGAAGGACTAGGGTTCAGGTTTGGAACACACACTAGCCTTAAAGTGGTAAGAAACAAGATTATGGATATATTTTGAAAGTGGACCTCAAAAGATTTTCTGGTGGACCCAATTTGGGGTGTGAGAGAGGAGAGTAGGGAAACTCCAAGGAACTGAAACTGAGTCCCTGGAATTGTTGGAGATGTGACCGGTGCATGAGGACTAGATGTGGGGAGGAAGATGAGGCTAGGAATGCAGAAGGAATTAGCAAAGGATCTGAGTAGGAACTGCAATGAGATTGAAGGAGAGCCAATGGAGTATACCGCCCTGGAAGACAAAAGAATAACATCCATCAAGGAGGGTGGAGGAATGTGCTTTGCTGAATACATTTGGAAGACAAAGTAAGAGAATGAAGACCCCTGATGACCGCAATAGCAGAAAGGAGGCCAGCAGCTGTCAGTGACTGGGGGGAGGGGAGTTGGAAGGGGTACTAAGCATCTATATTGTAGGATTGGGCTCAAGTGAAAATAGGAATAAATTTAGACCGTGTTTTCAAGGAGTTTTACTTTTTTTTTTTAAGATTTATTTATTTATTTATGATAGACATAGAGAGAGAGAGAGGCAGAGACATAGGAGGAGGGAGAATCAGGCTCCATGTCGGGAGCCCGATGTGGGACTCGATCCCAGGACTCCAGGATCACGCCCTGGGCCAAAGGCAGGCGCCAAACCACTGAGCCACCCAGGGATCTCCGAGAAGTTTTACTTTTAAAGCCATGTCTACAAGGACTGAGAGATCCCCGTGTTTTGTATGTTATTTTTTAAGTAGTGAAACTTATGACATCAATGTGGTGATGGAACTGTCTCAGGGAAGGAAAGCTCAGGAGCATGAAAACGAGGAGGGTCCTCTGGGACGGTATCTGGGAGATCTAGACTAGCACCTGCACGGAGTGTGGCCCTAGGTGGAGGCATGAACCAGTCACCTCTGGGAGCAGGTAGGAAGACAGAGGACTTCATACAGACCTTGGCATATGGGTAGAAGCAATTCGTGGAAGTATATGAACATACTCATTTAATCACTTCAAGCCTGAGAGGAGAAGCGGACACCTGCTGCCTTTCAGGGGTAAGGACAGAGTGAAACATAGTCATTCACGTGGGTGAACAAGCAAATGAACCACAGAAATATAGTATAAGCCCCAGAAGCACTAAGGGCGCCCTTGAAGTCCGTGCCTTTGACATAGGACCAGAGTGGCGGTTGGCTTTTCTTCATAAAAAATTTAGGCTGAATTGATGCCAGCAAGGAATAGGCAGAAAGTTCCGGTTCATCTGTGATTTTGATGAGTATCTTGAAGCAAGAAAGGGGCGAGGGGCTGAAATGTACTCAAAGGCATGGTGGTTAATGGTCGGCCGTGGAACTTAGGTGGGATAACAAGGAGACAGGGGGCCCCAGTGGATAGAGGGATGGTGAAAATGAGACCAGTGGAGTGTGGCAGCAGGTGGAACCCAAGAACCACTTGGGGCTTAGGGAATCAGTGGGGAGGGTCTGGAAAGAGGGAAGGTGGTGGTCAGAGAGTAGCAGGCGCAGGCTTGAGAAGAAGGTGGAATGGCATTTGTTGACAATGACGAAGGTAGACTTTGACCTTAAGGATCAACGTCTGCGGCAACGTCTGCGGCAAGGCGGGATCGAGATCAGTGCCAGGTGTGTAAGACACCTCCTAGTCTTCTTTCCCGTGGGTGCCCTTGCTCTCAGCTCTCCTGACCTTCTGAACTTTGGGGGTCCCCTTGGGAGGACAGGAGCTGTTCTGGAGACTTGAATGAAACTCACTTTATTCGTGGCCCTATTTTTGCTGGGAGAGGCTTTAATTATCATTTTAATGTCTTCAAGGGTTATCTGTCTACTCAACTTCTCTATTACTTCTGACCACTTGACCTTTTATGATTTTTTTCCAGAAATTTCCCTTTCAATTAGATTTAAAATGTATTATCCCTAATACTCTGTTTATTTTAAAATCAATTATATCTGCTATCATTTCCTCTTTTTCTTTGAACAGTATTTTTAAATTTTCTTTTGCCAGAGCAAATTTTTTTACTAATATTTCAGAGGAGCAAATTTTGTTCATATTTATGTTACCAACTGTTTCTGAGTTTTATTGATTTTGCACACTTTTATGCTCTTCCTGTTCCTTTGTGCTTGTTCTTATTATTTTTTTCTAGCTTCTTGATTTGCATGCTGATCGCTCTTTTTTTTTTGTCTAATAAATGTGATCGCAGCTATAAATTTCCTCGAGCACATTAGCAGTTTCCCACAAAACCTGACATACTGTGCTCTCACTGTTACTCACTTGTAAGCATTTCCCAGATTCATTCCATATTTGTTTTAACACAAGACTTATGTAATATATTTTTGTTTCTTTCTTCATATATGGAATTTTTTAAGCTATTCTTTTTTTTTTAATTGGGCTACAATTTTCATGAATTATGGGCAGATGCTCATGTCCAGAAGAGGTTCAGAATGCACCGAGGGTGTATTTGTCGCAGAAGTCAGGGTGGGTCCCCACGATCCACCCCCTCCAGCCGTGCCCTTGACACCACATATTCTTTCTGCCTGGCCATGTGCACGCCCACTGTTACTGCTACCTACTTTGTCAAATGAAGTGTCCCCTTTGGGTCCTTTATAACTATTTTGCCTTAAATTCTGTTTTGCCTACTCACAAAATCACTATCTTAAGTTTTTTACTGGTTTCTTTTTGATAGCTCATCTTTCTTCAAGTCCTTTATTTTCAGAAATGCGGTGTTTGTTTGTTTTCAGTGTCTCTTCCTAACAACTACTTTCTGGATCTGTGCAATTGTTTGCTTTTTCCTCATCCAGCAAACCTGAGAAGGCCTGACCCATGGCAAACTTAACTTATTTACCCTCACAGGCATTCCTGGTACTTTCTATTTTGTTCTCTTTGCTAAATTTTATTTTTATTTCTTTTTTTCTCCTTGTTATTTCTAATTTGGTAGGTTTTTCTCTGGTGACTTGTAACAAATTATTCTACCTTAAACTTTTTGTATTTCTCCTTATTTTATTAAGACTATAATTTTTCTTATCTTACTAATTTCTTAAGTAAATCAGTTTCTACACCTCTCCTCAGAACAAGATATTTACATACTAAGCAAGGTCTCTTCTCTCAGGACTCCTTAGCTGTCTCTCCACCTGTCTCGGCGCCTGACTGCGCCCCAAGCCCTGCTGCTGTCACCAAGAGCTGGGTTTTGGATTTCTACAAGCGTTCTTCTCCTTTTGGTTGTTGTTGGCGGTGTTGTTTTGGTTTTGGTCACAGCATACTGAGAAAACAATAAAATGTACTAATTTGTTTATGTACCTTGCTGCCCATATATCATAGTGTACTCCAGAGTTTACTCTCTCCTCAGAAGTTCACAGCACCCAAGTAAGTTTTCAAAGAAGAATTTGCATGCCAAGCATTCTGTGGCCCTTTATGCAAGAGAATACATTTATTTCATGCCCATGTTAATTAAGTAATATTTATGTGGACCCAGACAGACACCAAGTGCTCCCAGCTCCAACACTCGGAAATCTGACTGTTGTTTTCCCATATTTCATTTGCCAGGCTAGACTAGAACCTTCATTCTGGTCTTCAACCTTCAGAATGAAGGTTCTGGTCTAGCCTGGTGAACCATCCATGATGTAGCATTGGGGTCTTGCTCTGTCACCTTCCTTCCTCCATTGCTTTTAACTTCATTGTTTTAATTATTTTATTTTCCATGCAAAATATTTCCATTTGCCTTATGTGGTGATGTCTTGTCTTCCATTATGTCACTATGTCAGACTTCCATTATGTTCCTTTATCTTTGAATTAGTCTTTGGGCTCTGGACCTGAGCTTGTTGGTCTGAATTGATCTCTGCCCCCTATGCTGTGTCATTTTCATGCAAAATGCTAAACTACTCTTTGCTTTAGAATGGAGGTAAGTACTGACATCATGGACCTACTGGAAAAAGTAAATGAGATGAAGTAGGAAAGCTACTAAGAACAGTTCTTGAAATATGTTAACTTCTCAATAAATGTGAGCAATTATTATTTTAAGTTTTTATTTAAATTCCAGTATCGTTACCATACAGTGTTACATTAGTGTCAAGTGTACAATATAGTGATTCAGCACTTTCATACATCACCCGGTGCTCATCACAACAGGTGCACTCCTTCACCCCATCACCTATTTAACCCATCCCTCCATCCACCCTCCCCTCAGGTCACCATCAGTATGTTCTCTTGGTATCTTTCTTTTTTTAAACTCTCTGTTTCTTTGCTTTGTTTCTTAAATTCCACATATGAGTGAGATCATATGGTATTCGTCTTTCTCTGACTGACTTATTTTGCTCAGCATGATACCCTCTAACTCCATCCACATCATTGCAAATGGCAAGATTTCATTCTTTTTTGTGGATGAGTAATATTCTTTTGTATATTTATACCACCACTTCTTTATCCATTTATCAATCCCTGGACACTGGGCTGCTTCCATAATTTGGCTATTGTGAATAATGCTGCAACGAACATATTTTTAAAAAATATTTTATTTATCTATTTGAGAGACAGAGAGAGAGAGAGCATGAGCACACAAGTGGGGGTGGGCAGAAGGAAAGGGAGACACAGACTCCCTGCTGAGTAGGGATCCTGACTCAGGACTCCATCCCAGGACCCCGAGATCATGACCTGACCCGAAGGCAAGCACTTAGTTGACTGAGCCACCCAGGTGCCCCTGAATTAATGTTTTTCTAATCTTTGGATAAATTCCAGATAGTGCAATTGCTGTATAGTGGGGTAGTTCTATTTTTAAATGTTTGAGGACCCTCCATACTGGTTCCCAGGGTGACTGCACTAGTCTGCATTCTTACCAACAGTGCAAGATGGCTCCCCTTTCTCTACGTCCTTGCAATTATTCTTTTTTTTAAAAGATTTTATTTATTTATTCATGAGAAACACAGAGAGAGAGAGAGAGAGAGGCAGAGACACAGGCAGAGGAAGAAACACGCTCCATGCAAGGAGCCCAACGTAGGACTCGATCCCAAGTCTCCAGGTTCACACCCTGGGCTGAAGGGGGCTCTAAACTACTGAGCCACCCGGGCTGCCCCCCTATGTTAAGCTAACCTCTGTATCATCTATTAATTCTATTCTCCCTGCGAGAAGTTATTTAATCTCTGTTCTTTCTCCCACTGGCTGCCAGTGGTCAGACATCTTGTTACTTTCTTCTGTGAAGACATATTCAATGGAAAAACAACCAGCTTCTGAATCACCTGGGGTCTCTCACACCAGTTCAGTACCCATATCCATCAAGTGTCCTACTTTTCATCTATGGCCCACTGTGGATTCAGAGACAGCAGCCCCAGTTAAATATCCTTTTCTTCTAAGGTATCTACTTTTGCTTGATTTTCTAGCTTAAATTATTGATCTGAATAAAAAGAGAAAAGAGGGAATGTGGAATTCTAGAACCATGGCCTGGGAGGTGATGAAGGATGAAATAGTGCAGACCTGGAACTGTGAGAAACGCTGCCTCCTTAATTTTTCCTGCCAATCCTCAATACACCTTCTCAGCTTCCCGTGCCCACCTCTGCCCCAAAGTATGTCATCTTCTTGAGCACTTGTGGAAAGTTCTCAGAAAGAGGGTACTGGGATGAGGAGAAGGCAGGAGGTCATCCCTAGTCCTTGTGTGGAGAGGTGGCTTTGCAGGAAGGAAAGGCCACCTGCCCACATTGGCCGCTTCTCAGCTCGTGGCATCTTTCAGCTCACAGGGCTGCACAGAACTGATAACCAAACCGGCAGAGCCGAGCCAGACCATGTGACAGTGGAAATGTTTGTCTCACGTACTCAAAGGGCAACAGCACATCGCAATTTGAGCCGTACATTCTCAGTCATGTCAACTGTTTCCCTATAATTATTAATGCCACCATCTTTCACTCCCAAGAGAGTGTCCTGGTTTGCATGATAAATTGCATCACTACACCGAATGTACACCTCATAAGCTGTGAGGAAGAGCCGACCAGAAATGCCACATTTCAAGATGAGGAAGTGACGCATTTATGTCCTATTGCCGCTGTCACAAACTGCCACAAACTGAAACTTAGAAAACAACAAAAATTCATCAGATTACACTTGCAGATGTTGGAAGTCCAAAATGGATCTCACCAGGTTACAATCAAGTCGTCCGCAGGGCTGGTTCCTTCTGGAGGCTCTAGGGAGAATCCCTTCCCTTGTTCCCCAGCTTCTAGAGGCTGCCCTGTTCCTTGTCTCACAGCCCGCTCCTCTTCCTTGAAAGCCAGCGGTGGCTAGCTGGGGGTTTTCCACATCGCATCACTGAAATAGTGGACCTCTTGCCTCTTTCTTTTGTCCATAAGGACTCCTGTGAATATATGGGGCCCGTTCAGCTAATCCAAGGTCATTGCCCCATTCACACAGCATAGTCCCCTTTGCAACATGAGGTCACTCATCCACAGGTTCTGGGGATTAGGACATGGATTTTCTGGGGTGGAGAGAGGGCATTCTTCTGCGCACCCCAAGCGGCTGTAAGAACTAGGCCCACCTGCTTCTCCTTGGAGATGAGGTTAGCAAGTCTGACAAGCAGGGTAGAGGAGGGTGCAGAAGGCTCCGATGAGCGCGCCCCGGAGTAGGGGTGTGGAGCGCGGGGTCTGGGGGCGGGGGGATGCGTGTCTTTTCAAAGTCCTAGAGAAATAACATAGCAGCAACAGCAGCCACACCAACAAACAAAGCCTTCCGTGGGGAACTGACTGCAAGCAGAGCGTGGGGTGAGGGCTTGGAGAGGATCGTCGCTAGCCCGGAACAGGCTCCGTGAGTCACCGGCACCCACTCCCGGTACATGAATAAGCACCGAGCGCCGCGCTAGGAAAGGTTACATATGAATATTCAGGGGGTTATTATCCTTGAGAAGGAACTGAAAAAAAAAAAAAAAACCCAACAGTGTTTTACGTTGCCAAGTGCTTTACGCCCCAGTCCAGCTCGAAACTGCATGCTTCTCCCTCTGCTGTTGTTTCAGCCTGCACTTGACTTGTGGGAAACCGGTCCCCAGAGGGAGGCCCGTGCAGGGGCGGGGCCAGGGTTGCCGGATTCCCAGGGCGCAGGGGTGCAAAGCCTGGGAGGGATGCTCGTGTAGGGCCCAGGGAATGCACAGTCTTCCAAGGCTTGTGCCTGCCGATGCCCCAACAGCGGCCACAGACACTTTGGGGTGGGGTGTGTGGGGGCAGCATCTTCTGAGCTTCACTTCTCCGCAGGTAATCTCAGGTACCCTGTCCCAGTGGTACCACTGCCACCTTCTTACTGTTCTCCCTCCTGGTCTGGAAAGAGCCAGGACCAATTTTTTTTCCAGTTAGAAGTTTTATATATTTGTATAAATTGCAGTTCTTCAGAGGAAACATAAGGGAGCTGGAAGTCACTGACTGCAAGTGCAAAGGGGGCACCGGCCAATAGCACAGGTGCGTGGTCACTCCAGGACTTCCGCAGAGACTCTTGTAAGAGAACCAAATTAGATGGTGAAAACATCAAAACACAAAACAGGGTGGGGAAAGAGAAATTTCAGACTAGAATCTGGAGGAAAGCCCTTAGGAATATAATCAATGATAAAATGAGAGTGTATTTAATATATGTTGGACACTCTTCTAAGAATTGTTCCTATATTATCGCATTTGATGCTAATACGCTATAAATAGGCTTGATTATTTCCGCTTCCAGGAGATAAAATGGTAGCACAGCCATGTTAAATAACTTTTCCAAGGGCATTCTTGTTAATAAGTGACCAATTTAGAAACATACATTAACACTTAAATGTCCCCTTTCTTTGTACGACTGAAAAAGAGTGGATGGCATTTAGAAGCAGAAACTTTCTAGAAATTCTACAGCTGTGTTAATGTCTTTTTTCTCCTCACCAACAGGAACACTTTGAAGGAATTGAAAAATTTCCACCACTGACATCTTGGTCTGCTTTACTGATTCAGTCAGTCTCTGTAAGCATTTTCAAACATTATGAGAATATTAGTGTCATTTTGCATTTGTTGTTCAAGTGGCTTTGTTTGATGGAATGCCTGGGTGGCTCAGGAATTGAGCTGCTGCCTTTGGCTCAGGTTGTGATCCTGGGGTCCTAGGATCGAGTCCTGCATCAGCCTCCCTGTAGGGAGCCTGCTTCTCTCTCTGCCTCTCTCTCTGTCACTCATGAATAAATAACTAAAATCTTACAAAAAAAAAAAAAAAGTGACTTTGTTTGATTCAGATAAACCTTTTCCAAGACTCTAGGTCTACACACTGGGAGCTTTACCAGTTACCTGGGGCTGCTGTAACAATGTACCACAAACCAAGTGGCTGAAAACAACAGAAATCTTGCCCCTCATGGTTGTAAGGGTTCCTAGTCACATGTCAGCGGGGTGTGCTCTCTCTCAGACCCTGGGTACAATCCTCTCTGTCCTTGCCTGGCTGCTGGTGGCAGCAGCCAGCCTCACAATTCCCTGGATTATATCTACATCTTTCTTTCCTCTGCCTCTGCCTCCTAGTGGTCTCCTCCCCATGGGTCTGTCTTCATTCATGTGGCACTTCCTCCTCCTATAATGACACCAGGAATATGGGATCAGAGCCCCCGAATGACTTCTTAGCTCAATTATATCTGCAACAACCCTACATCAAATGAGGACATATCCTCAGGTGCTGGGGGTTGGAATTTCGACATGTCTTTCCGGGGAACATCATTCAACCCATAACAGGAGGCTAGAAAGTCCTCAAAGTGCAGTGATGCCTGTATTGCATTTGTAAATTTATTTAGCACATATTTGCATACCTAGTACATATAGTCCTAGGCTAGATATTTGGGGAATTCAGCTGGGAGTAAAGTCAGTACCTGCCTCACAGTGATTCCAGCCTAGCCAGAAAGACAAATATATAATCGCAAGTGCTTGTATATAACTAGGTTGTAACAACAGATGGAGTGCATATTAGCTTGTTAACACCCAGTCCAGGGGAGACGGTGAAGGAAGGTCCCCCAAGGTGGAGAGAGTTGGGCAGTCTTAAAAGGTGAATACAGTTCACAACAACTGGGGGTGCAGGAGATGCTGAGATGGACCCAGTGGGAGGAAATAGAGTTTGCCAAGTCCCTGAGGTGAGAAGGACCATTAAAGCCAGTAACCAAGACTGTAAGCAGGAGAAGGGATTGAGAGGACAGTGGGGTTTGGAGAGACAAGAGGGCCAACCATGGTCTCCAGGCCTGGCTCCGCCTTCAAGCCACCTCAACACTCAGTAGAGTGCAGAGACACAGGGTTGCCTCAGTTCATCGAGCTGGTCCTTGAGTTGATTCTGTGAAGCCTTTCTTATTCACCTCATTGATTTTGAGGTAGTTGGGAAGCCATGGAAGAGCTTTCCATGAGGGCGTAGAAAGAGACAGCCTTCCTATCCTTTTGGGGCCAGCTCCCTGGAGGGAGGGATGTTGATCCATGTCTTTGTGCGTGGCTGGGGGACCCTTGTTTGTCTCTGTCCCACGCCGTCTGGAGGTACAGTCCTGTCTGGCAGTGTTCTCCTCTGAGTGCTGAGTGGAATCAGCGGCCTTCCCCACCTCTCCTGCAACAGCAACTGTGGGTCCTTGCTCTGCATCTCTGATGGCAGGAGCACAGGAGGCTGGAGCCAGACCGTCATTCCACTCCAGCCACTCAAGGCCGTTGTTCCAGTTGTCCTGGCTGCTGTTTCTTCTGCCACCATGCTGCTACCCAGGTGCCTGACCCAGAGCAGTGATGCTTATTTGCCTTCTTGGCGTTGCCTGGCCTCCTAAGTACTCTCTGTCCCATGGGACAACCTTTCCACGCGGGGAAAACCAACACAGTCCCTGGACCATCCCACACTCTGCTGCCTTCAGAGCTGTGTGTGTCAGTGTGCCCAACTGGAACACTGTGAGTCCCAGTGTGGGTCACAAGTTGATCTCACCCACACTGTGCCTACATTGTCACCTTTTACGACTGAGTCACTGTCATGCTCCCCCTCACTGGAGTCGCCTCTGTTCTCCCAGTGTGAATCATCTCAACCTGATTTGCCCTCCATCTTCCTGATAGAAACTCTCTCCCTGTGCCCATGTGAGTCCCACTTAATCACAGTGGCTACCAGTCGGTGGAATCCAGGTGTCCCCAAAAGACCCTATAGGAAAGGGTGTGTCACCTCTAAAAACAATCAGCACTCCTCCCCACTGGAGTCTCCAGAACACTTCTTTTTTTATATTCTTTTAAAGATTTTATTTGTTAATTTAGAGAGACAGTGCACAGGGGGAGGGGCAAAGGGAGGGGGGTGACTTTCAAGCAGACTCAGCACTGAGCTCTGAGCCCAACTCAGGGCTCAATTCCACAACCTGGAGATCATGACCTGAGTGAAAACCAAGTATTGGATGTTCAATAGACTGACCCACCCAGGTGCCCTTCCAGAGCATTCCTAAGTCTTGTGGCTTAATAAGCATAATAAAGACTTTTGTCTCCATTATACTTCTTGATAGAAACATCTTCATTGGTCTTGGCCTTCAGTTATGCTCCCTATGAACATGAGTGAGCTCTGCATGGAGACCTCCCAAGCTGGATGACCACAATCAGAGGCAGTTCCACCAGCAAAACAACCAAAGCCAAAAGCATCGCATGTGATGTCTGAATGGCATTAGGGTTGATTGCTGTGAACTGTGCGCTAGGTTATGTCACCGGGCAGGACTGGAGGCCAACAAGTTAGTGTTTCTGACATTCGGGATGTCTGTGACACTTGATCTTCCTGTTAGAGTCCCCATTTTTCAAATCTGCTTTCTTTTCATGTGCACCTTAAATTCTACCTTGGCTGAATACTATTCATACCACTTCTTTTTTTCTCCTCCTTTCCTCCCTCATGCCTTCCTCTGTCCATTTTCCCAGGTAGGTGGTTTCCATTTATCTATTTTTAGACTTTATGACATAAGGTTTGAGTTTACTTTTCTGTATATGTAAAATCTGAGATAGTTTATCTTTTTTTTTTAAGATTTATTTATTTATTCATGAGAGACACAGAGAGAGAGAGAGACAGAGACATAGGCAGAGGGAGAAACAGGTTCCATGCAGGGAGCTTGAAGCAGGAGTTGACCTCAGGACCCTGGAATCACACCCTGAGCCAAAGGCAGACCTTCAACCACTGAGCCACCCAGGTGTCTCTAGTTTACCTTTTAATAAGGTATTTTAAACCACTCTTGTTAATTTTTATAAAAGGAATAGCACCGCCATAATGGTTACCTTGTTTTCCGTGTCCCTTCTTATGTTCTTTGTCTTCTTTTTCCATGCCTGAATCCTGCCCCGCATCTTCTAGCCAGTAAAATTCTGTTCCCTCCACAGAGGCAACACTGTCCCTCCAGTCTTCTGGTACCCTCCCCTTCCACATCTCTCATCACTGCATCATGGGAGCTCATACTCATCTTTGCGGCTCACTTTAAATGGTTTTACCCTGGGAGATCTTCCTTAGCCCTCCACCCCCTGCATCCTGTACATTCTGACCTGATAGGATTGCATGCCATGTCGAGTTTCTTTGTGACCAAACAAGCTCCACAAGGTTATGGACAATTTCATAACCAAACACTTAGCATGGTCTCTGGGACAAAGTGGGTTCAGGACATCGCTGTGGAAGAGTTGAATAAGTTAGCTAAGATGCCCAACTAGCCAGTGGACTATGGAAGATTGTAGGAAGGAGTGGTGGTCTTTTTGCTGTAGGAGCTTTATATTTGTTTATTTAGCCTGGCTTCGTTCTGTGCCTGATCAGAATCAGCCTGTGGTCAGCCTCCATGCCCACTGCCGAGTGACCCCTGGGGAATGTGACCCTGTACAGCAGAACTACTGCAGTGGCAGGTCATTTTTGTAGCTGTGGGTTGGGCTCTGAGCTACGTCAGGGCCTCTGAGCCCTGTGTGTTTCTAGTCCAAGTTTGGCAGTTAGGGTTCACCTCTGCTCCCAACTTCTCATCACCAGGTGAAGAGGAACAGAGAAGGACCCCCTTGACTCCCTTCCCTGATATGTTGGGATATCTGTAGCTTTCGCTGTCCGCTTGGATCAAGTCACACCACCGGAGGGCTCTATACCTAGACTACGTTGCTTTGGTTTTTTACGTAACTGAATTGACAGACATTTTAAGAACCACTCTCCCAAAACTTGAACTACTTATTGTGTAAATTTCCATAGTTTTGCATATACCATTTTTGAGGACCCATTGGAAAATCCCACGGGTATGTAAGTTGCAGAAGATGTGTTCCACCTGCTTAGCTGTTTACCTGTTGTGTGTTCCATCTCATCACACTATGGATCTTTTTTTTTTTTTTTTAAAGATTTTATTTATCCATACATGAGAATACACAGAGAGTAGAGAGAGAGAGGCAGAGACACAGACAGACAGAGAAGCAGGCTCCATGCAGGGAGCCCAACGTGGGACTTGATCCCAGGTCTCCAGGATCACATCCTGGGCTGAAGGCAGCGCTAAACTGCTGAGCCACCGGGGCTGCCCCTCACACTATGGATATTTTATGCATTTTTGATTTGGCTGCTTGGAGGCTCAGAGTGCAACATGCTGCTACCTCCCCCCTACATGGGCCATAACATGTATATTTCTGCAGGCTCATTTTCCTTTGTTTATTTTCTTTGTCCTGATCACTGTGAGTATTGATTTTACCCATTTTCTGTTATAAACATTTCTGTAAGCATTAAAAAAAAAGATGGGGGCACCTGGGTGGCTCAGTCAGTTAAACGTCTGCCTTCAGCTCAGGTCATGATCTTGGGGCCCTGGGATCAAGCCCCCTGTAGGGCTCCTGGCTCAGTGGGGAATCTGCTTCTCCCTCTGCCTCGGCTTCTGCCTTCTGCTCACGCTCTGTCTTGCTCTCCCTCTCAAATAAATAAATAAAATCTTTTTAAAAATAAATCTTAAAAATAGATGAACTTCTGATTCCTAAATTCTTATTCTATATGCCTTTCCCATCAGCATTACCAATAAGGAACCAATACAACTTTTCTTTAAAGTCTTCATATTCACACAATTACCAATATGATTTCAATCTGTTACTTAGTGGAACTAAATCCCTCTTCCTTGCCTCCTTTTTTTCCCTCTTTTTTCTGGTTTATGTGGTCATTTGTGTGTAACACAAATTTCTCTGTTCTAATACCAGTTTTATTTATTTCAGAGCTGAGCTCCTGTCACTGTTGCTCTGCCAGACGGCCGTGTATGCACGTGGCCCAGAGATGGAGAGAAAACGTGGGCTCCTGCTGCCACTAACAAGTCAGGAGCAGGGACGCTATCAGGACAGGCACCGTGAAGTCTTTGCTTCATTATTTCTCACCAATTCTAGCTTGCAAACTGTGCTCTCCTTTCTCCTTTATAACAATAGCACCTGACCATTTTGCTTACCAGAGCTTTCATATCACTTTTGCAAACACAGTGATGTCACCTACTCACTGTTTTTCACCTGAGAAAACTCAGGTGGGAAAATCCAAGATGCTTTATTTGTTCAAGAGCAGGCAGTGAGCTTGAGAGTGTCATCTCCAAAGCTGATGAGAGCAGGATTCAAGTCTACCTCTCTTCCCCATCTCCCTGTAGCAGTAGAGATGGATGGTGAGTGCATCTGCACTAGGGGTATTGTGAAGTCAAATGAGCTTATGAATGCATAAGACTGAAGTCCAGTGCTTAAAACAAAGTAAGATCTCAGTGGCTGTTTGTTGAAAAGATAAAACACTGGATTTGAATCGGGGACTTCTGCTTCCAGACCCAGTATTCCTTTCCATGAAAGCACATTCTCAGTCTGGAGATGGTTGAGAGACCTTTGTGAGACAAGTGGAGAAGACCCAAAGGTGAGTGCCGAGGTGTGAAACCAGGAGGCAAGTCAGCTGACCCCCACGCAGGCAATCTACACCCGCAGACAGAGCCTCAGGTCTGCAGACTTCTCCTGTGAACAAATGCAAGAATAGCACATTCTCACCAAGAAAGGACCTTTTTTCCTCGGTAGTAACACCCAAAGGTTGGTATTTTAGGCCCAAAGTGGACAGCTAGCGCATAGGGAAGGACATTGGGTTGTGACCCTCAGAGTCTTGCCATCTGCCCAGCAAGGTGGGTCTAGAAAAAGCTTTCAAAACACTGATGTGAGCCTTCCTGGAAGAATAGTATCGAATAGACCTGACCAAGCCCTTCAAATCCATAGTGACCCAGAAAAGAGACTTACTCTGTGAAGCTATAACTGAGGTACAAGGCCAGCCTCTGTTATGGATGGCTGGTGGCTAACCAAAGTCCTGTGCCAGAAGAAATCCTTACATTGCATTTGGGCTGAGTAGAAAACTTCCACCCATCAGTGATGTCTGTCACCAGCCCGGAATAGGGGACGACACCAGAATGTTCGCAGCCCTCAGCCCTCCCACCACCTGCCTATGGACTGAGTGAGTCATCGCCGGTAACGGGAGAGAGAACCAGTTTTCCCGTCCTCTGCACCCTCCCACTAAATAACGCCGCACAACGGAAGCCGGGTATCAATAAGACAATTTTATGTTTTTGGATGCCATAGCATTACTGCAGCTTTCCTAATAATCCAAGGACCTGAGCTGTGTAGTACGATTCTCGCTGGGAATAAAACATTTCCTTCAGGAGGTTCTAAAAGTGAGAGCAAAACAATTTGTATTTGTTTAAAACATAATGCCGTCTATAATTAATGGGATAACTCTGGCTCAGTAGAGCTTGAAACCACTCTGTAGGTTTGAAGCTGGGTTTCTAGTTCTTGAGATGAGGAATACATTTACCCTTAAGCTTTTATTTTATTTTTTTTCATGGAAAAGGTGATTTCCAGTGATGGAACACTTGGTTTCCTTTTAGTATCTTTTTGACTAGTGTTATTTGCTACTGAGTGGGAAAAGCAAGGCTAATTCCTGAAATCTGCTTTTAAGTAGTGGCTGTGAAACAAGGGAGTGTTAAATTGTGTTATCATGATCTCTCTTCAGCCTTTTCTCCAGGCCATAATTTAAACTCTTATTCTGGTTTTAAAAAGAAAGGGTTTTGTTGTTATTATTTAAGTAGGCTCCACCCAATGCAGGACCTGAACACAAGACCCCAAGGTGGAGACTGAGCTGAAATTAAGAGTGAGATGCCCAATCCACGGAGCCACCCAGGCATCCCCCAAAAAGAAGTTTTTAAAAATCAGTTGAAAAGTGTTTTTTTCTACCTTGAAATGCATTTTTTAAAAGAATGGGAGCTTCCCTTTTATAAATCAGTATCCAGAAGAAAAAAACTTCTGAGCCATTGCATTATTATGGAAGCTTCCGCCTCAACACACATACATCCAAGTGTACAACAACGTAATACAAAAGGACCCGAGTTCCCCTCCGGTGACCCTTCCCACCAGAGTCTCCTTCACCTGCCGGCAGGGGTGCAGGAGGGGCCACCTTTTCTTGTTCACTTAAGCAGTCTTCCCAAAACTTCATTTTTGGCCTGCGTTCTGTTGCACACTTTGGCCTGACGCCTCAGAAGAACTCACCTGGAGAAGCCCAGGGAATAGTTCCAGCTTGGGAGGATCGAATTATGGGTGCAAGGATCATCCATCACAAGGCAGCAGGAGGACGGTGATAAGGGGAGGTGCGTGGAGGAGGTGGGCGCCTATGTTGTGGTAGAAAGGGGGCTAGAACTTTGACACAAATGGATGAGAAGAGAAAAAAATAATCTAGGTAGGCAAATGGTTGGAGAAAAAAAAAAAAAAACACCCCCTTCTGACCAGCCAGGGGAATGATGCGTGGCCCACCTACCCATTTGGCCTCCTGCTCCCTGACTCGGACCCTTTGCTGACCATGACCCCAGTTTCTAGTGTCATTAAAATAATAAAAGTGCACTGAAAATGTTCGACAGGTGTACCCTGACTCTATTTACTTCATTTTGGTTAAATCTCTTAGCTTCTCTGTTTCTGTGTCTTCATATCTGGTGCCTTTCAGATGCATGATTCTGTGACAATCTCCCTTCCTCCAGGAAGCCTTCTTTGATATGTCCTATGTTCTCTTCTGTGTTCTTCAGGTAATTTCTTTACAACCCTCCAGGGCAGACACAATGCGCCCAGGCCACTGAGAAAACATCTTGTACACAGAAGGTTTTCCAAAACAGCAAATTGCTGAATTAATGAAAGAAACAAATACTAAGGGGAACTTCCGTGTCTCTCTAGTAAGACACAAACCCTGGTGCAGAAAAGAACTTTCTGCTGCCATTTTCATCTCCAATGGGAGGGCAAAGAGTAAAAATTCAGCAGATGTCTATTGACAATCGGATGGTAACAAAACTTGTTCAAAAATGGAAAAGGAATGGTATTTAAATATTTGCAAATATGCAAATCCTCTTAATAGGGTAGCACTTTACATAACTTAAAATAATTCATGAGGCATGAATACTAGGATGCTGGGAAAAGTTCTGCCCTCTTTTTCCTTGTAGGAAGAAAAATGCTTTCTTCAGTTTTACCCCCAAGATTCTTCTGGAAGATAAAATCCTCATGAACTTCCTAAACTAAAGCCAGGCCTTGGGCACATTAGGGATTTTTCCATATTAATGTTTCAAATCACTGGGCAGTATGACATAAGAGAGGCAGGGCATTTTATAGATGCAAATCAGCAGACACAGGGCAATAGAGAAGCTTTTGCTGATGGTCAGGCTTTGTGAGGGCTCCAAAGGAAAGCAGGCCTGCGGGCAGGTACAGGCAGGTGCGGGCAGGTGAGGGCAGGTGTGGGCAGGTGTGGGCAGGGCTCCTCCCCGGGCACAGAATGCAGGCCACTCACTGTCACTGTCTTTCAAACTCAAACTTAACTGTCCTCTGGAAGCAGTAAGAAACTGAGAGCCTTCCCACTTTACCAACTGGGAAAATGGGATCAAGAAGGATCAGGTCACTCCTCCTGGAAAGTGACAATAGAGCTATGCTTGTTTCCAACTCTAGGTTTCCAGAATGGGCCGTGGTCTTTAGAGAGCCTGTCTGTGCCTGTAACTCTCTCTCAGTTCCTCACTTAACTCTCTGAGAGTGACGGGCCTTCTTCCTGACCCAGGCTACATGGCATATCCTTAACTCCCCGCTTGCGCCTGGACTTCACTGATACCCTGGAGCCCTCAGAATCTCCTTCCAAGTGGAGAACATCTTTTTTAATAGTTTATCACTGTATCCCCAGCTCCATCTAACACTGGTGCATGTAGAGGTCCTGTTTTGACAGCTAAGCATTCACCATTTCCTCTTGTATTCCCTACTGCGCTGCTCATTCTAAGCTGATGACTGCTTTCTTTTACCTGCTATGAGCCAGGCACTATCCTAGGTGCTTGGTAAATACTACTGAACTCCATGCCCTCATATAGCTGACCTTCTACCCAAAGGCAGACAATAAAGACCAAACATAATAGGTAATTAAATGACAGAGCATGTTATGAAGTACTAAGAAATACTGTAGAAAAAAGTATAGAGCAGGATGAAAGGGACCAGAAGTAACAGCAAGTCATAATTTTACACAGCTTTTCTGAGCAGGTATCCTTGAGAAGGTAAGATTTGGACAAAGATTTGAAGGAAATCCAGGGGAAGAGTATTTGGGTGGAAGAGCCAGGCAGTGCAAAGGCCCTGGGGCAGGTAATTCTGAGTATGTTTAAAGAACAGGGAGGAAGTGAGTGCAGATGGAGCAGTGTGAGCAGGAAGGAGAATATTATTGAAAATGAGTTCAGATGTAGGGTCTTGTAGGCATTATAAGAATTCTGGTTTTGTTCTGATTGAAAGGGCTAGGCTCTGCAGGTTTGGAGCAATGGAAGGGCTTAACGTGCCTGACATTATCAAAAGGTCATTGTAGGTATCAGGTTGAGAATAAGGAGAATAAGAGGAAACTAAGAGCAGTTAGGCGGCCACCACTGTAATCCAGCCAAGAGTTTATGAGGGTCCAGTGCAGGGCACAGCAGTGGAGGGGAAGATGTGGTTGGCCGCCAGATAGAAAGTACTTGGAGACCAGAACCCGAACCGTTTTCTGACAGATGGTTTTGTGGCCTGAACCATAGGAAACATGTGACTGCCACCAACTTGAGCTAGGCCCGGCTGTAGGGACAGATCAGATGGCAGTGCTGGACGCGTTGAATCGAGGTGCTACCGGAGATGCTGGAAAGTCAGGTGGTGGAGCCAGGATGGAGCCTGGGGATGGGGTCTGAGCCAGTTACTCACGTGTGCGCCTCGAGCATGCTGATGGTAGGAATTTATTTATTTAATTATATATTTATTTAAAAAGAATTTTTAAAATTTATTTTAGAGAGAGTGAGCAAGTGAAAGAAATAAAGCACGAGCAGGCAGAGAGGGAGAAGCAGACTCCCTGCTGAGCTGGGAGCCCGACATGGGGTTCAACCCCAGGGCCCTGGGATCATGACCTGAGCTGAAGGCGACACTTCACTGATGGAGCCCCCAGGCCCCCTGATGGTAGGTATTACAAGCCTCGAGACAGGAGACAGGGGTGGGGGGACAAGGTGACTGAGGGATGGACATTAGGGAAGACAGGGACATAACGAGCACCAGGTATTGTTTGCGACTGACAAATCACTGACCTCCACCCCTGAGACCAGCAATACACTATGTGTTAATTAATTGTATTTAAATAAAGTAAATAAATAGATACAATAAATAAATAAAAGCCTTGAGACTGGAGGAGAATCAGCAGGAGAACCCGTGATGCCCTGGAAGAGAGGACAGTGGAGACATCTGTCCTAGGACACCCAAACCCTAGAAGGCCAAGGAGAAGACAAACGGCCACAAGGGAGCTGGGAAGGGACCACCAGGGGCACAGGAGGAGAGGCAGGTGCAGCGTCCTGGGGTCATTGAGGAGGAGGGAACCACCACCTATGGGGACCCACCGTTGCCAGGTCAGGTGAGCTGACTGCCGAGATTGGGGGTGCCAGGGGCCTGGATAGGAGCAGCTCTGTGCAGAAGCAACTCGGAAGGATGATCTGCTGTGTTTGGGAGAGGACAAGAGGAGTTAATTCAGACTGAGCAGAGGCGGCTTTTCCGAAGAGTCTGGCTGCCGAGAAAAGCTGGAGGGGAGATGGAGTCAGGAGAAGGTGGGTCGGAGACAGAGACTGTGCGTTTCCATGGTGATGGGATGCATGCAGAGGAGAGGAGGAAGTGGGTGATGGAGACAGCGGGGAGCTGCTGGAGACCTGTCCCCGAGGAGAGGGAGGATGGACCAGAGGCCCAAAGGATGGGAGCAGGAGCCACCACAGAGGCCGTAGGAAAGGACCAGGCAGGCAGAGGCCAACCCCAACATCCAGGGGATTCGGAGCCTCTTGCACTCCCATTCAAAAGTCACACACCCAAATCATCAAAATATCAGGGGATCATGTACTATTTTTCTAGACCCCACCCCTTCCCAGGGCATGTGTTATATCTGGTCATTCATGAGGACGACTTGCCATGGTCTTCAGGGGAGCGGTGGCTGGTGGCAGGTGCCCCAGGTGCAAGAGACTTTCCAGCGGCCTGTGGGGGCGAAGGTCCACAAGGGAGGCATCCTGCAAATCCTTACGCTTCGTGGCTTTCTCTCCTGTGGCTCGAAACGGCAGCCCCGGTCCCCCTTACCATAATCACCCTGTCACTGCACCAGAGGGTCTCACACACACACACACACACACACACACACACACACACAACCACCCCCCCCCGACGGGACTGGGACCAGGCTGCAAGAGAAACACCTCCCCGGCACGTGGCAGCCAGGGCCCCCTAAAAACAAGCCAAGGAAGCCGGGGCAGGACGCACACGGGCAGCCCCTGAAGCCATGTGGCCACAAACACAGCAGCTCCAGTGCTGACCCCTCCCTGCCAACCCGGCTGGGGGGTGGGGGGGCTCGAGCAGCACGGTGGTCACGGGAGCACAGTTCGTTGAAGTGCAAGATCTGCTCAGGCTTCTCCTGCCAACGAGAAGCCCACCGAGGAAAATGGGCTCGAGCCTGGAGGCTGGCACATCCTGTTAGACGGTGTGATGATCACTTCACGTGAACACGATGGGGAAAACCTGCAACTGCACTGCTTTGACAAAACTATGTTCACAGCAAATATACCGCAATACACATGATAGTGGGAAGTTCACCCATATGGCTGTAAAGCATGATCAAAGGCTCATTTTCAGCTAACGTGTGAGGAAGCACGCTCTGTCCAGAACCCCTCGGGAAGCCCGGGAGCAGAGTGGCTGGCGTCCACCAGGCCAGCGGTCTCGGCCTCCGATGCTGTCGTGCTTTTCCCTCCACACGGAGTGTGGGCTGGATTCCCTGGAGAAAACCAGACGCCCCCATAAATGCGCAGAAAAGGCGGAAGCTCTGCTTTCCATGCCCTCCTGATGATAAAAGTTGACAGTCGGCCAGCGAGTTGCTGTCCTGCTGTTGTATTCCTGCTGTAACGTCACTGGGCAGAGAACCCCAGCCTGGTCCCTCCGAGTCCGGTCACTGCCAGAGCCTGACAAGTGAGAACAGTCACAGTGGCTTAAAATTGTCCACGTGGGCCCAGGGTCCACGCACAGAGGCGGGCCCTCCATCAGGACGCGCTCCCTGCGGTGGCCTCCGCGCCACCCTGTCCGCTCCTCCGGGGTGAGCCACACACGCGTGTGCTTTCCCCGACACAGAAGGCCCCGCGCACCAACAGAATTCCTAGTACCCTAAGAAGTTCGTTCGCTCTTCTTCAGTATCGCCATCCTGTTCCCCTTACTCCCCAGAACCCCTCCTCCCCAAATGACCACACTAAAAATATTCTCACAATAAGGCCCTTCTCACATGGAGGAAAAGCCAAACAAAAAACCCCTCGCATTTTTTACTCAAGATAGAGAGGAATAGACTCAGAGAGACAACTCGGAGAGAATTTTGTGTCAAACCCATTATTATGCTTCATTGTTATAATAACGAGTGTACAGGGGTGCCTGGTGGGCTCGGTCCATTAAGCCTCCGATTCTTGATTTCCGGTCAAGTCGTGACCTCAGGGTTATGAGATCGAGCCTGAGTGGAGCTCCATGCGGAGTGTGGAGTCTGCTTGGGATTCTCTCTCTCCCTTTGCCTCTCCCACCATTTCTCTCACTCCCTCTCTAAAATAATAATAATAATAATAATAATAATAATAATAATAATAATAATAAATGAATTTACAAAAGGATGCATTCATCAGGAAATATTTTGTGGGACCACATATAAAACACGATGAGATTTGAGCTTCTCATCATGTTTAAAGACCCTACTGTGGGAGATACCACATGACCCTTCTCGGGTGGAAAACTCCAAACGCAAAGGAGAGGGAAGCGAGCGCTTGGGGACCACTTTCTGGGGACTCCCCTCTATTCCCACCTGCATGATGGGAGGAGATGAGCACCTGCTCCACAAGACTGCTGGTCCGTGACCCCAAGATCAGGCCCCGTGCCCTGGGGTATTTCTATGCATTTCTTTCTGTGAAGTGACCACCAAGAACGATGTGAAACATTCACCAGCTCCATGTAATATCTTGAAAACCCCAGAGGGAACAAGAAGAAACAAATCTGAAGCCTTCAAAAGGAGGGAAACAGAACATTGTTGTTCATCGTTCCTCAGATACACACACAGACTGTATTGGGTGAGCTTTTGCCTCTACTTTTAAAACCTACCTGGCTCGATGGAACAAAGTTAACATTCTATTCTCGCAGCTTGAGGACCTTCTGAGTTGCAGCAAAGCTTGAGTGAAAGACCTCAGACAGCACCCTTGCTATCTCTAACTTAGGACATTCTAGTCAGCAAATATTTAGTTAGCAAATCACAGTATCTGCTGCTGTGGGAGGGGCAACACCATGTTCATGTGGGTTTCTGGCCTTGCGGGGTTCACAGTCTAGTAGGAGAGACAAGTTATGCCATCACAGGATCATTCAGCAGCTTCTCTCTGCTTTTACAATAAAAGCCACGTTCTCTGTGGCCGTGCAGGACACATGCCACACCCACGTCCTCCCCTGCTCTGCTTCCACCACATGGGTTCCCACCTCTCTGGAATGTGCCACCCCCTTCGCTTTGCTTGGATGCATCCCAACGGCCCTTTGGATCTTAGCTTAAACATAACTTTCTCAAAAACAAGTATCCCAATGATGAAAATCAAATGAGACACTCGTGCTCATCTTCCCCCACGCTCGCCCATTCACAACATGCGTGTTTCTTTGTGCAAATGTACGACCTGCGCCTCCTCTGCTTAACTGTGCTGCATGGGAGAGAAAGAAAAGCCGTTATGTTCACTCTCGCACCTTGGCTAACATTATTCCAGGCCCCTACTAGGCTCTCTGTAAATATGTTTGATCCATAAACAAATGCATCTTAAAATGTGTGTTTAAACAATCCACTTGCATGTCCTCAAAATGCTACACGGGATAAATGTGATCATTCCCCACATGTCCAGACGGAAAGAAGAATGAAGTAACCGCATCCTGGGAAAGCTTTTTTTCCATCGCTCCATAAACATGTAAATACCCCTACCTGACATATCGGAGCTTGAGTCAGGGAGAAGAAGAGGTTTGGAAGGCGTGGAGGGACAGACAATGCTGCTTCCAGGCATCACATCACAGTCCTTCGTTCCCAGGGTGGGACGTGGAGGTGGCAAGACAAAGTTCAGTAAGCACCACAGCTACTAGCCAGGTGAACTTCCAAGAAGCCCGGGGTTTCTTCTTGTCTCCAAGATGAAAATGCTGGCAGTAACCACAGTGGTGGAACGGTGATGGGCAGTGAGCAAGGCCGGTCCCCTTCACGCCATGCATGCTGCCATGAGGCCAGGACAGTCCCAGAGCTGTGCCTGTGATCTTAGCAGTGGACGAGAACCTCGGCTGCAGGGTGGCTCTGCACGGTTGTGTGACGGGATTGGATCTGCCCAGGCTCTAGGGGCGTCGGCAGCCGCCTTGTCTGGAGTAGGACAAAGAGACCGGCCTCCAAAGGGCACGCCTGTCCCCTGGCAAGTGGGAGTCTTCCGGGTCTTGGGACATTTTTTATTTTGGCTTTTCCGATTCTAGCTTTACCTTCAGGAGGTAAAGTGATTGAAGACAAGGAAAGTGTCCATTACTCGTGCTGCAGCTGATCTGATGGCCATGGCTTCTCACGTGCAGAGCCGCGGAGGGGGCTCCTACACAGAGGAGTGGCATTGGGTACACGTCTGTTCTCTGCTTGCTTCTGTAAAAGCTGCATTCTTGCCTGTAAGACAGGAAGAAGTGTTTTATGTGAAATCATTAGGATACTTGGTCATTGTCACAACTTTATAATGCCAAATTCAAAGGATTTGTTGAATAACTAGTTGAGAAATTGAACTTTTAGCATTGCTTTTGGCTCAGCCATCTGAAATGCCACTTTCACTTTGTTTATTGCAGAATCCATCGTTCAAGTTTTAGTTAAAATCTGGCCTCCAAAACCAAACCTTCCCCAGAGACACCAGCTCAGTGGTCTCGCCTGCTCCGTCCCGTCTATAAGGCTAATGTGTATTATTAGCCATCAGTTTTGTTTGAGAAATATTGCTCCTGTTGAGATGACAGGCTCCCTGACAGCGAGATAATGTGTTTAGAGAAATCTGGTTCTTGTGTTTATCTTCATCCCCTCCATCCTTGGTCACAGCGTGACTGGACACAGGGGCTCTTGCTCTGGGTCTGTCCAATGGAGGATGAAACCTTAGCTCAAAACTGTCTCTCCCTATGGCACTCGTGCTTGCACACACACGCATACACATGCACACACCCCTCCAAGCCACCCTACCATGTGCCAAAGTTGGAGGAAACTCCATCCCACAGGGTAGATGCTGGGGCCGGGATCTGCTACGGGGCAGGGTTGCAGCACTTTATTAGAAGCACACAGACAACTGTCGGCCATTCCTCTGCTTCCTCTTTCCTGCACAGTCATTCAGCAGGTGGCCTACTGCCGTGGCACCAATGGATTAGAAGACCCACACCAAGCAGACAGTGTGTCCTCTCAGCACCAGCTTGCCGCGGTGTCCGAGGTGGTGGTGCACAGAGTCTGCTCTCATGGAGGAAGGAGTGGGGAGCAAAAGGCCTTGCTTGGGCCCCATAACTCTGCTTAATCATTAGCCCAAACTGTAGAATTTCGCGTGCACCAGATACCAGAGAGAATCGTGGGCGAGCCCGCTGTTTGTTTCGCTTTCAGGTGTAGACATCCATGAGTGTGGCAACCCTGGCCAGGGATCCTCCAAGTGAAGAGGAGCAAGAAAGACACCCGCCTCCGAGGCCCACCCAAGATTCCTGGAATCTTCTGCTTAATAAGCATGGTTGAAATGAAGATCTGTTTTAAAATTACAAAGATCAGAAAATAGCATGTTCTCCACTGATATGCTTGGAGGTGCTGGTATCTGAAGATTTGCCACCTGTCGAGTCTCCGTAGAAAGGTGGGTTCTGGGGTTTTCTGGTGTCAGGCCTGTGCTCCCCCAGCTCGAGGAAGGCAGAGTGTTTGATAAGCATTAATGCATTCTTCCGGGTCCGAGGTCACTACACAATCTTCTCCGTGGTATAAGCAAAGGCAGGTGCTCTCCCCTTCCAGGACCAGGACATCTCTGCATTTGTCTGTTACCATCCATGTCACATTGCATTATGACCTCTGTAACACGTGTCACGCTGGGTTTTAGTTGTGGGTCTCTCTCGCTCTCAGCTCTGAGCTCTCAGATAGAGGAATCATGACTGATGCATCCCAGAAAACCAGCATCTGTCCCAGTGGCAGAAACACGGTTCAGCGAGTGGACGGACCAGCGACAGCCACCAAAGCTGTCCTTCCTCGCACATGCACCAACCACATGAAATAGTTTAATTTAAAATGATCCATTCACCATATAACAGAAGATGCTGTAATAGGTTTTTTTTTTAAATACTTTCTATTCTTTTTTTCTCCCACATCACAAATGATGCGTATAATACAGATTTCTAAATTGGGACTTACAAACCCTTTTCATAGGTTCTTTTTTTTCCTCTCGGTCCTGTGTCAAAGCCCTTGATATAAGGCACTGTCATCAAGAATGTATAGTTAAAAAAAAAAAGAATGTATAGTTTTGGGGCACCTGGGCAGCTCAGTTGGCAAAGCATCTGACTCCTGGTTTCAGCTCAGGTCATGATCTCAGGGTTGTGAGATCCAGCCTCATGTCTGGCTCACACTCGGCACAGAATCTGCTTGAGATTTTCTGTCTCTGTCTCCCTCTACCCCTCCTCATCCCACTTGCATACACGTGCTCTCTCTCACTCTCTCTCTCTCTCAAATGAACGAATGAATAAATAAATACATACATAAGAAGAGAATGTTTGGATTTGTTTTCCTAGGTGTGAGGTTCACAGTAGCAGATGAGCTCTGACAAGTTTCTGCATCTGCAGCCTTGTCAGCCCTGGAACAGACAGGGCTCGGGTGGTGTTGGGGCAGTGAAGGGAAGCCACCAGCTACAGAAGCTCACACCTGCGGACAGCCATCGTTCATGAAGGTGGCATCCCCCCGTGCCACTTGCTTTTTCTGCTGCTACCTTGTGTGCAAGTTTGGGAGCATACAAAGCAAATCACAAACCATCACAGGTTGGCTAAGGACTGAGGACGATAACACTCTCTTCTAGAGGCGGAAGAGATGGAGAAGAAAGGGGCCTTTGTTTCTAGAAGGATCTCAGAAGTTTAGAGAAGTTCTGCTGTTAACAATGAAAGCATCTGGGGTTTTCCATTCGAAGATACAGCTGTGCACACAGTCACTCAGCCGTATGATGGAGATACATTCAATTATTTATATCTGCATCAAGAATTTTGTGGAAAAGCTCTGTTTTCAGATTCTCACTGAGCAGATCGCAATTTCGTTTTTTGACAGGTTTCTTTATTTATATTTACCACCTCATGCAGCCACCCAGAAGCCCAGGCAAGGTGCTTTTAACTGGAAAAGAATATATGGCAGCTGTACTGTGCTTTAGATTTCCTCCCATTGTTTCCTTTGCTGACGGAAGAACTCGTCTTGTAGGGTCTCGTCCTGTGGCAGAGGGCCGCTGAGGCTGCTCCCTGGCGCAGGTGTCACAAGGCAGGCCGCCCGGCAGGAATCTCTGCATCGGCTCATTCCGCTGCTGCAGACATGCTCATTTAGACAACCCTTATTTCTGGCTACTTTACCGCCAAGTTTTCAAATCTCCTCCTAACTGGTCAGCCTGCTTTCTTTTCTCACTGGACCATTTCTGCCTGTTCCTACACAGCTGCGGGAGTCAGATTCTAAAATGCAAACAGGATTATTTTACTCTTTTGCTTAAGAACCTCTCAGGGACCCAGGCTAAGGTACCAGCTTCCAGAAATTTGTAAGGTGCACCCCTCTGGCACCTCCTTACCCCATCTGTGCACCCCTGCTCCTGCCTTGCACAAGCCACCCTATGCTCTTGCTCCAACCACGCAGAGCTGCCTACAGACCCCAAAGGACATGCTCCTCCCTCTCATCTCATCCCTTCTTCCTCTGCCAGCCTGCTTTGGGTTCAGGAGTGCTCTGTCCCTCTCACTGCAGCCCTGCTCTCTCTCCCCCTGCAGTGAGTGACCGCCTCGACTGGGTCAGCGACAGGCCAAGGGCAGGCACTCTGCGGTCAGCGGCTCCCCACTGATGGCCGGCGGAGAGGCCGCAGCTTGAGGAGCGAGGTGCGAAAGCCGGGAGCACTCACAGTAGTGGTCCAGGGAGGACCAGGAGGCTGAACAAGCCAGGTGGACCCGACCCTCTGTGGGGACAGCTGCGGGCAGGCATGAGGGTCTGCTGGGTGCCACGGTGGGTCCCGCTTCCCTCCGGTTCCCAGGATGGGAGCCAGGGCCAGAGGAAGGACAGAGGGAGACCGTCTCTGCACAGGAGGATTTCAGGCGCATCCGCTATCATGAGCTGGGCTGGCGGTCGCTTTGCCCTCAGCTGAGGACGAGAGTTGGTGGTGAAACTGAGGCACACAGGCCTGCAGGCGAAAGTCAGGGACACATGGACAGAGGCACAGAGATGCCACCGGGGAGGCACGCTCCCAGGGCACCGGGAAGAGGCGCCAACAAGGAGGACGAAAACTGACAGGGGAGAACCGCGTATGGTGAAGAGCGAATAGCAAGTAACCTGGTGTGTGCATGTCATAAATTCGGAGGGCAGGCCATCTGCTGAGAGTCTCGGGTGCAGGTGGAACGGGAGCATTTGCTCTGGTCTCTACGTCGCTCAGAAGCCGCTCGGGCCTTTGCCTGATTAAATCCGGCTCCTGAGTGCACGCATTCCCCTGGGCACATCCAGGGAAGACACTTTAAGGCTTCCCAAAGATTTTAAAAAATAAACTGTTTTATAAAAACAAGGATGTGTGTGTGTGTGTGTGTGCGCGCGCGCGTGCGTGCGCTGTAACAAGGGCTTTGTGTGAATAAAATCGCCACAATCTTTCCACCTTTCTCCCCCCTCCCCCCAAAATGAGAAAAGTTTGTATTTGATTGAAAAGGTTGAGCATCTCCAAGTACAACAGCACAGCTTGGAGACCTTTATGCAAATCCAAGTCTAGTCAATCACAAATATTTGCAATGAATGATTTCTCATAACTGTAATCCCTATCCTGGGAGGTTTTTCTTTCTCTGAAATACATGCATTGTATCTCAGGAAAAATAAAACATACGACCTACCAAAAATCATCAGACAAACCTCTAACAATGTATCTCAAGTCAACATGCAGTTTGGGTCAGATCAGATTGTAAAAGTTGCCGTAAAAACTGCTTTCTGGAATTATTTTAAGTACTCACTCTGTGTGTTCCAAACAAAATCAAGATGGTAAAGATGGTAGACTCAGATGTACATTTCTGGACCTTTGACCTGATGTTTTTAAAGATCTTGGTAAGTTTATTTTGCATGTGTGGAATTTGAAAGCATTGGCTCTCATTGCTGTTGACTTCAAACCATTTTTACAAGCTCTATAAATAGAAAATATTGATGTTTTTAAAAAGGAGTGTTCACTGTCTTGCATTTTCTCCAGCGAAAAGGGAAGTACGGGAGTGTGTTTTTCTATCTACAGACACAGCTGCCCTTCACCTCAGAAGCCAGTTTCGATTCCTTCAAAAGAATCAAACACAAAAGGAATGCATCCAGCTTGTTGAAACAGAAATCTCTTGAAGGTGGCTTCCCATTTATTTCAGAGCCACCCACTCTTCTTTTCTCTCTCCCCCACCGATGTGGCGATCAACGCCCCTACCCGTGCTTTGGAATAATACACGTGGCTCTTAGAGCTTCTGAAAGATCCTGAAGAGCAATGCAGGCTTGGCCTCCCCCAGGAGATCAGAGGGGCCCTCTTCTCTGATAATTGGAGCCTCCCTCAGCCCAGGGGTGCAGGATTCAGTCACTTCCTGAGCAGAGGAGCCTCACTGTCATACTGCTTTGCTTCGGAGCCTCAGGAGGACTTATAAATATGCATTTACAAATGCATCCCTGCAGTGGGGCAGGCATAAATCCCCATAAACTGTCGCTATGCAGAAAGTAAATTTTACAGTGCTTGCCACCAAGGCCGACGCTCTTCTTCTTTTCCAATTAAAACAATTTAACCTTCTTTCTGAGTCTGAGATTCTCTTTCCCCCTTTTCCATGTGATTTTATGACCTCGAAAATTTCTCCTAGTGACAATTCTTTTTTAACCTACATCTCGTCAATGTTCCCCAAATCACTGTCTGTTTACCTACGTCACGTTTCTGCCTTTACCTGTAATATTCATTTTAAGACACTATGCAATGCAGGGTTCTCTGCATTGTTACTTCCACGTACCGCTGAAAGGACCCACTCCCTGCAAAGCATTACTAAGGAGTTTCTGTGAGTTGTAGTGATCGATGTGAGGATCATGCCTTTTCTCAACTACGGAGATGAAAGAGATATACGAGATGACATTGCAAATCACATCCACTGCCAAAACAACAAAAAAAGGTAGGGGGAGAAATTAGCCACCGTCCTTCCTCTGTCCCCTCCCAGATGCCCGCCCCTCCCCCACACCGCCATCTGTGCTGGCTCCTACACTAGATTTCTCTATTAACAAAGACCCACCTATTGATTCTGCTTGAATTCACCACCCTGGCTCTCCTCCCTCTCCTTGTGCCCCCAGAAAACACAATTCCTAACGGCGATCCCTTTGTCTGCAGTTATGGTCTGAAAAGCCATGTCCACCCCCTCTTGGGCTAGGTTTCCAATGTCACAGGGTTTCAAATGTTAACTCAGGTTACAAATCAGGAGGAAAATTCAGAGTCTGTCCTTTCCGGTTTTTTTTCCCAACAGTTTCTAGGACCTACGTAAGAAAGAATTCAACTCAGATTGCACGCCGCCTGGGGAAAATAAGGATGCCCTTCCCAGTGAGTAACCGGGCTAGTTAGAAACACGACTTCATCACACAATCAGCATTTTATTAAAAAATTAATGCCTGTGAAATGAGTTTTTGATACAAAGCTGCCTAGCTGTGACTTTTTTGGTTTTAAAGACATTAATCTCTTCAATAATTCATCTTTTATTTCTTTAGCCTTACTAAATATTAAACAGGTTAAAGTTAAATATTTGAAAACTCAGTACAGCTCGAGTACCTCAAAGAAGGTCCATGGCAAGGAGCTCCAGTGACACTGTCTCCTACGAGTGGTTCATAAGGTGTAGTGATGGTGCTATTGGTGGCTGTGAGTCAGGGGTTCTCCTTGCTTGGATCTTACCTGTTGGGCAGGAGAGTCATCCACACATGCATCCTTGCCTCTGAGCTGCTGCCAATGTCCCAAAGGGTCACCTGTGATTGACAGCAGAAACAAGGATTCCAAAACAGGGGGAAGACTTGCACCTGTTAGCAGCAGTGGGGCCCACCCAGCTCCAGCAGAGAGAGGGACAGTAAAGCCTCCCTGACCATGGTCAGTTCTGGCAGCCTGGCCAGGTTATCAGCCCCCCAGCTTTTGTTCACTCACCCCTACCACTTGATGGTCACCACATTCCCTCCCCAATCTGGTTAATTGAGGCAACAGCTGGGTCCCTTTCCTGCTGAATAATCTACATGATTTCACCTGAGTTGATCTGCATGAAGAGATATAAATTCCTTTCCTATCTGGCCCCCTGATAACACACACCTTTTAATTATTAGCAGTGTTAGTTTCCAGTAGGCCGAGAAATTAATTTTAGAATGCGTGCTTGGGACATAACTTCCAGAATAATATTCCTCGGGTGATTTCTACGCAGGCTATCAGCATTGCTGCATCTCTGCGATGTCTTGTTAGGACTGATGACAATTACTACACTACCAATGTTTAGAAAACTTTTTTTGCGTTGCAAATAGCTCCTGCCTGTTGATGGTGAGATGGGGGTTGCTTTAAAGTAAGTGTGTTTGGTCTGAATGTCCACAATAGCAGAAACCAAAGCTTCTTCTAGATGGCCAACCAGAAGCCTCACCCCGAACCCAGAAAATCCCATCTCCTGTTCAAAACAAACACTGGAGAGCAAATCCCCGAAGGTCAAACCGTGCTGTGCTGGCAGTTCTGAATCCAGCCCCAGACGATATTTCCACCAACTAGAAGAGAGTAAACTTGACCATATCAAAATTTGACCTTCTGATTAGTGAGTATCCATAAACAAGCTGGTAGCATCATCCCGGGGAAACAGGTGGAAGGGGAGTATGACTCTGTGAAGAGTGTAGGTACTCAGACAGCAGGGGTGGTGCTGACTCTTCCCGGGCTTCCCTCCCGCTATCCCCTTCCTTGTCCCCAGAGCTCCATCAGCTCTGCAGCACAAAGACTTTTGATGCTCTATCAAATAGAGGCTTCTGATGATGGCAACAGAGCTTTTTAGGAGGTGGAGAAAGCTGTAGGCGCATACTGGACTGGAAACACAATGAAAATGCTAATAGGGGACTCAGATCCCACTTTCATGTTTTATTAATGACATCTGCACCATATTTGTAAAATAATTTGCATAATATGTTAATTCTCCAAAAGAGGGGGGAATGGGAGCTCATAATAGCATAGGAAATCGGCACTTTCCCCCAGGATGCCAGAGCTCCATAATGCTTCAGACTGTTTTTTTTTTTTTTTAATAGAGATCCTTATTGGGCTTAGGTTACATTTAAAAGCCAGTCAAGATTAAAATTTTAAATCTACTTTTGGGGATACAGACTCATTAGTAAATGTTCATCATGGCTTCAGACCCTGTATAATAGTTTTGTTTTAAAGATGTAAGGAAAGATTCAGCAGCAGCTGAGCCACACAGGGAAATGAGATGCAGGAGTGCTAGTTGCTGACAAAGGCACTGGGAGTCTGGTCTCGGTACTGACAGGAGGCTTCCCGGAGTGCCACTCATGGTATCCGTCAATGTCCTACTCTGGCACTTCTTTTCATAGCACATGGAAATGCCACACCACGACTCCTTTCGCAAGTGGAGGGATTTGTCAGAATTGTTCTAGAACTTTCTAAGGAGACAATGAAAATACCTGGCAGAGGAACCAGTTTAAGGAAAAAGACTTGAGGGCAACAAAAGTGCCCTCTGGCACAATGATAAAGCCATAGAGATGCTGAGGGACGCTTGAGTAACACCAGTGCGGCTTTTAGTTTAAAGATGCTGGGTTGCGACTCCTCTGACAGTCTCCTGTGCACAATTGAGCTTTGCCTTTTCAAAGTATAACAAGTTAGTCTTTATTAACGCTAAGGAGTGCTGGTCCCATAAGTACACCCGCTTCCAGGTTTTTAAAAAATAAAATTTGAATTTCCCTTGTTCCCAGTCCATCGAAGCTTTGTAAGTTAGCAAAGTTCACTTGCAGATCATGGTGCAACTTGCAAGCCAGAGTCCTAGGTGGAATCGTGGTGATCTGAAACCTTTTTACAGAGGAGGCTTTCACAAACACATTCCTCAGACCCAGAAACGCTTAGTCACTGGAAAAATCTCGGCATATTTCCCTCTGCATCCACTGCTGTAAACTGTTGAGGATCAAACAGACCACTGGAGATCCCTCTCTTTGCCATTGGATTTTGGAAAATGCTACTTACAGAATCAAGGCAGTATTTAAAAGTGGCCACATATGTAGTCGAGACAACCAAATACTCTAAGAAGGTACAGAAAAAAGAAAGAAAAAGAATTTTAATGCATTGCCTACTTCCTCCTCTATTTCAGGAGGAAAGAGATGGCCATCTAGCTCTTGGGAGGAAAGGTTGGATTTTTCAGTGTTGGTCTGAACAAAACACTTGCCACCTAGTAACTTGGAGAGATTTGCCAAATTGCCCCAAGTACAGAACTTCTCACTTCCCCTTCAACGTCAAGTGGATTTCAAGCTCTTTTCGGGCCTTCGGGTATTCTAGTCATTGAATGAGGTTATACACACGTGTTAGTAAACGTCACTCATTCCTTTCTTCGTTCATGTAATGGCTCCTCTGGGCACAGGTACCATGCTCTGGGACAGGACTGGTGTCTGAGAGGGCTCCTCCCTGAAGGTTGGGGAAGTGCATTTCTCTCTACGCCCTATTTCTCAGAGGCTTAATTGCTAAGTGAGCCTTGCCTTTGACAACCTGATTTCTTCCTAAAAAAATGGGGAAATGAAATGGGATTCTCGGTATTTTGGCACCGTTTCTGTGAGGGATAAGTGTCTAGATGAACGTTGTCTGGGTTTATCTGCGTATTGAAACACCTGTAAACTTACCAAGAGAGCAACTGACCGTGGAACCGAGAAGCTACGGTAAAAACTGTGGGACCCCTAGCAGTTCTTTCAACAACAGAACAAAATCCTCCCCTGGAAATTTCAACAGACTTATGGGTTCTTCTCTCTCCTTGATAATTCCCCCAAAACAGACCGAAGATGTTAGTTGGTTCCACTAGCATCAGTTCTGGTGGAAGGCTGTGCATTCATGCAAGCTCAGCCTTGGCATTGGAGACCCCAATGATTGTGTGTCTCCCCAAATTCACACGCTGGAATCTTAACCCTCGAGATGATGGTATTAGAGGTGAGGCCTTTGGGAGATGATCAAGTCATTAGGGCAGAGACCTCCTAGTTAGGATTAGTGTCCTTATAAAAGAGACCCCACAGGCCTCCCTTACCCCTTCCACCATGTGAGGACATGGCAAGACGTCTGTGGCCAGAAGAGACCCTGCACCCGCCCATCCTGGCACCCCGATCTCAAATTTCCAGCACCCAGGACTGCAAGCAGTAAATTTCTGCTGTTTATAAGCCACCCTGCCTGTGGCATTTAGTTACAGCAGCCCAAACAGACTCAGACACTAACAAACTGCTAAATAAAATGCAATCTGTCTTCTACCTTGACAAATAAATCTGATTACAAAATAAATTAAAAGTGAGTAGGTCTAGCTGTTCTGACGATGGGGTAGACATGTTTAGGTTGGTAGTCACATGCAAAATTAATAAATTCTTATGTATTTATTTCATACAATTTTCTTTGCCTTTATTTGGAAAAAACCCCACTAATTATGCTACTATAATGAAGAATTTCCCTCATGATAGTCGTGCAAAATACAAACCATAAATTAATGAGTGGCAAGAGAGTAGTACCAGAATATTCAAGCAAGCCAAGAAATATTTTTAGAAATGTCATTAAACACTTATTAACTGCTTTTATTAAAATAATGTCAATATCCACCGAGTTCCATGTCAAAAAATGAGAATCATGTTCCAATCGTTTAACATCTAGGCCTGCATAGATACAGATTTAAGAGTAATTTGACTTATTTTATGCTGCATAATGTTCCTCTATACATCTTATCCAACCATTGTGACATCTGTTACTAATTCACAAATACCTTTGAAACAAAAATTGGTACATGAAGAGAAACAAGGTATGGAACCTCCACATTACTGGGGAATGATACTTCATTATCCAAGAGTCTGTTGCATTTGTGCTCTCAGAGAAGAAGGATTTGACAAGCTAATTAATTTGTCTTTTCTTTTACCTCAGTCTTTCTGCCTCAAATCCCCTCTGTGCCGAGAAGCAGCCTCTACCGTCTGTGCTGGCGGCACCAACACAAACCTTTGTGCCTTTAGCTGCCTTATATGTCAAGGATGTAGCGGTGGATGGAAAGATGGAATTTCTGGGAATTGCACCATGTCATGTGATGAGCCATGGAGGGTTCTGGGTCACACTGAGACCACGCTGACAGCCACAGTAGCTGAACTAGAGCTCGGCACCCAGCAAACCAAGGTAGGGGCTCTTTGGATGACTGGCCGGTCATACCATTATGTGCCAGCTGATCACATGTTAGCCTGGCACCTGGGAGGCCCTCCAAATATTTATTAAGTGGGTGGATGAAAGAATGATGAAGGCAGAGTAAATGAAGAGAAAGCTGTGTTTGCCATAAAGGTAGTCAGATGTGTCGACAATTTTGTGACACACAAGGGGACGCGCATTGGAAGTTGGGTATAACTGGAGAGAAAGAGGCAACCCACCTTCCAAAGAAGGCACGCTTTCCTCTCTGGACCTGACCACCCGGCCTTTTTTCCATATGAAGCGGCAGTGCCCTAAGGGGACCCCGGGCTCCTGGCCTGGGCCCCTGCTGCAGCAGGAGTACTGACCTATTACCACAATGGCCAACTTTTAAAGATCTGCTTAACAATGTGAGGCTTTGCTTCTGAAATCTCCATGCTTCCTTTGCAAACCCAAAGAGAAATACCAGAATCAGGCCAGAAAGTGAGGCTGTCCTTTTGGTATTTCCACACCCCGCTGATAACAGGAAGCCAGCACAGTAGTCAGTCAGCCTGCAGGAACCAGTCGCCTCCCACTGGAGCTGTCCTGGGCAGCACAGGTAGCTAGCGCCTCTGCACATCACTGTTACCCTGGGGTGACTGGGAGGCGACAGGTGGGTGCAGCAGACAGAAGGCGAAGAAGCTCAGGAAACCAGAATTGATCTGTAAATAGAAGAGAAACACTAAATATTCGGGCATGACCAGCAGGGATTTCAGAGGAGCCGTGTATAGATCTGTGTGGTGTGAGCTTCCCTGCCTCCACTGCTTGGTCTGAAGCTCCATAAGGAAAGAAACCCAAGGTTATTCATCCTTGAATTCTCAGGGGTTTGTACGGTGCCTGGAAAACAGGGAGCACACCAGAAGTGCTGGCTGTTCACAGACTCTCTGCAGCCTACGAATCGCTCCTGCCACAAATTCCACATTCAGCTCTCAGGACACCCACCATGGCCCAGGGCTCCAGTTTCATACCACCGCCCCCTCCTCTTTTTATACCAAACAGAATTTGGGGAAGACTCATTTAGTGAGGCTCATCTCTCCTAGACACTGGTGCTATAACATAGGCTGGGCTCGGGCACCTGGATTTTGATTATTTTTGGCGGAGGGGCGGGAGATACAGCCTTACATTAAAGTTTTAAACCGGAATTTGAAACAGAACCAGCCCAGAGTTTTATTATCGTGGACCAGGGATGGTTAGAAAAGACAAATGTCCTATTTTTTATTTTCAGAAGGATGGGCTGACCATTCACCACATCAAAGCAATGCTAGCTGCAAGGGGTTCTCCCACATTCACTGATAAACGTCCCCAAACCCCACAGACCGAGTTATTTCCTGGGGCCTTGTGTGCTGTTAGATCTTCCATCCATCTCTGAGACCAAGCACTTTATGCAGAGTTCAAATACAGCAGTTGCTCAATAAATGCACAGAGAAAAAAGCAATGAAACAAAGGAGGAAAGCAGATGGATGGGAATCAGGGATGAATGGAGAGGGTCTGCTCCCTCCCCGGCCTGAGCCATCTCTGAGCACCAGCTCGGAGACTTTCTTCAAGCTCTGAGCTTTAGGGGCATAGTTATCAAATTTCAGAGCATCTGTGACTAGCGGAGAGCATGTTAAACCACATACCCCCGAGTCCAGATCCGGCAGGTTTGGTGTGGGGTCCAGGAGTCTGCCCTCCTCACAGGACTCCAGTCCCAGTGAGGGAAGTGGCCCAGGGACTGACAGGGACAGAATCGCTGCTCTGTGGCAGGGAACCCTGAGCCCCCAACTGCACAGAGGTTCACACTCTGGGGCAGAGCCCACACTGCTTTCTGAGAAGGACAATGGCTTTGCCTTCAGCTGCCCCTACAGCCCGCCTCTGTGCCAAGTGGGGTAGCTTTCCCATCAGGTTTCCTAATTTTTTAAGGGAAGAATTAACTCTATCCCTGCTTATCTGGCCACCAGGGTTTAGGCGTCGGTCCCCAACCATCAATTAAGGCCATCTGCTTCCATGCTAACCATTGTCATTGTTATCTCCTGCGGCCCAGCTGCCTGCCAAAGCCTGCTTTCCATGAAATAATATTGAGGAAGATAATCTAAGGATGCTCTAATGCAGGTATACCAACTTCTGTCTCTGGGCCCAATGAATGACTAGATACAAAAAACATCTTAGTGAAATTATACTTCACATTAGGTCTGATTTTTATTGAATTGTACCTCAATATTATGTCAAGCTCTATGTAAATGAAACCTATTTATGCATTTGTGGTGAAAGTGGATGTGGTAAGGCTGTCCAGTGTTGTGTCTGAATCTTGCAGACCAGGAGCAGGGCATGAGGAGAGTGGTCCTCCCTTCTCAGAATTGCTGGGTGCTTCCACTTCTCTCAGGATAGGTTGAACAGTGCTCAAAATTTGGGTTTAATGTATGCACTTCGAGGGGCACCTGGGTGACTCGGTGGTTGAGTGTCTGCCTTTGGCTCAGGTCGTGATCCTGGGGTCCTGGGATCAAGTCCCACATCGGGCTCCCTGCTTTTCCCTCTGCCTGTGTCTCTGCCTCTCTCTGTGTGTCTCTCATGAATAAATAAATAAAATCTAAACAACAACAAAAAAAATTATGCACTTCACTGCTTAGCCTACTTGGTTTCCTAGGTGCTGAATTTTTCATATGGTGTTTGTTTGCTTGTTTTCTTCTGTTTTGTTTGCAAGACGCCTTAACTCCTTTTTGGAGAAAGATACACATTCCTGAAAAGTCAAAGTGTTAGTGTGATCAATGACAAAATCATTCAGTGTCACCTTATTATCAATTATTAATATGACACATCAGACAAGGAACTAATCATCCTTGGTAACCAGGAACAAGCCTTGGGCATGGGCCCCGAGGCACACCAGGGTGGCCCAGAAGATGAGGCCACTGCCATGCTTGTCCTGTTTCCATCCACCTACCCCTCCCATTCCTCTTGTCAGAAGGGGCCTGGCAGGCTCCTTCTGCAGGAATCTCATGTTTTTATCCTCAGGAGAGTTCTGAGCTGCCCTCTTGCAACCTCTTCCCACCTCACCCATATTAGGTTTCAGCTGCCTCTGGGCGCATGGCTCCCAATGCAGACTCCCAGACGCAGAATTCTGCTAGTTCTGGAACCTGTCAGAACCAAATAACACTATGCTGCTGCAGTGAAAGTCTTGGGTGAATATTAGACAAGTCGATAGCATGAGACTGCATCTGGAGGGTTGCCTGTTCTCAGGGAGAATGAACCAGCAGTTCTCAGGGAAGATGAACAAGCAGAAGTTGCAGTCATACCTGTGTGCCTTACATTGAAAGCTCTGTAATCTGTAATCTGGATGGTCTAGATGCTCTTTCCTTTGTAGATCCTGGGTTATGGCTCTAGCCCACAGTTTCGACCTGTGACTCAAAAAAATCCCTTTCATGGACAGATAAGTTGCAAAGCCCCTTGTCTTCTAAGGCACCGGACAGAAACGATCTATGAGGGACGTATGTTTACCTGTAACATACAGAGTCTGGAGTCTTGTGTGTTCCTCATCATAGGTTGCACTGTTGTTTCATGTCCCACTAGGACGGGAAGAAGAACATGAGACAAGGCTTTCATCTCATTTCAAATTTTGGATTTCTATTCATTGAGGTTTTCAGTATCTTATAATGGACATGCAATAAACTGCATATCTTACAAGTATACAGTTCCACTTGTCACATGCATGTTTATCTGTGAAGCCATCACCACTATTGAGAAAACGAACTCATCCATCTTGAGGTGCCTCCTCATGTCCCTTTGTGATTCCTCCCTGACATCCTTCCCCTCCATCTCCACCTTCACCTTCTCTCCATGGAGTTGCCGATCTGATTTCTATCTCTGTGGGTCCATTTCCTAGAACTTTATTTAGGTGGAATTGTACAGGTTCCACTTTCTACCTGACTTCTTCCTTGTAGCTTAGTTACATTAAGATTCATCTATTTGTAGTATACATCATCTGTTCATTTACTTATTGCTAAGTGATGGCCCATTGTGTGAACAGACCATTGTTTTGAATAGACCCTTCATCTTTGATGGGGTTTTGGGTTATTTCTACATTTTGGCTATTACAAAGTCACCTGCTATAGAGAGTCATGTATAGGGATGACTGGGTGCCTCAGCAGTTGAGCATCTGCTTTGGCTCAGGGCGTGGTCCCAGGGTCCTGGGATCGAGTCCCTCATCGGGCTCCTTGCAGGGAGCCTGCTTCTCCCTCTGCCGGTGTCTCTGCCTCTCTCTGTATCTCTCATGAATGAACGAACGAACGAATGAATGAATGAATAAATAAATAAATAAATAAATAAATAAATAAAATCTTTAAAAAAAAAAGAGTCATGTACGTTCCTAGGTGTAAATGTGCTTTTATTTCTTTTATTTTATGGCCAAAAATACAATCTATCTTGGCAGATATTCTACATGTGTTTGAAAACACCTTGTACTCTGCTTGGTCCATAATTGCCAGTTAGGTCAAGTTGGTTGGCAGTATTGTTCAAATCTTCTACGTTCTTGCCAATTTTCTCCTTTTGTTGATTATTGAGAGAGAGATATTGAAATCTCAGGCTATGGACTTTTCTGTTTTTTCTTGCAGAACAATCAGCTCTTGTTTTGTGTATTCATAAGTTCTCTGGTACATAAACCATTAGGATTGTTGTATTCTTTTGGTGGATCGATTCCTTTATCATTATCAAATGAGCTTTCTTCTCTTTTAAGGTTTTGATTGACTGAAATATTGAGGGTTTTCACTGCCCGATCATGCCATAGGAATAATAGCTAAGTTAAATGTGATTAGGGTGATGGTAGCCTGGCCATCAGTGCCCAGCAGGTGCATGGGAATTTTAGGGATGTTACAATGTAGAACATCACCGTGATCAATGTGTTCTTAGAACTGATGATCTATAGACACTATAGCAGGTTGTGAAATTGATTACTTTTAATGGAAACCTTCCAGGAATATTCTCTGGCAAGTCTTTCATTCACCTTGGGTTACCATCTATTTCAACAGTGTAAATTCTTTTGAGCTGCCCTACAGAGTGACACGGGAAATGCAAAATGTCGGTGTGGGCACGCAGTGTTAAGGATGGAGAGTGCTGTTTGTGCTTCTCCCTGAAGGGACAGTGACTAAGTGCCGGGCTCTGGCTGCCCTCCCCACGTGGAGGCTCTCCTGCCCATGCCAACCTAGACAGCTCTGCGTTTATTTTGTTAAAGGTTCCCTTCCTCTCATAATTCTGTCTACCTCCTGGCCAACTCTGCATGGAGACCCCACAGCACTGCACATGGAAGATGTCCCAAATTGAAATCGTTATCTTTCCCTTGGTCTGCTCCCCTGTGTTGAGATGCTCATTCTCAGGTGATCAGGAGAGCGTGGATATGATCACATACATGTGTGTGCACACGTATACACACACACACACACGCACACGCACATACCACTCATTCCCCATTCATTTGGTCCTGGATGCTCTTCCCCAAGCTCCCCCATGAGGCTCCTCTTCCAAGTCTCTCATCCCCCTCCCCTCTCCTTTCTCACATAACACCTTCACTCTGGGCCCCCCTAAAATTCTCGTTATGCCCGGCACGCATTGCCTTTCCATTGAGTTGTGCCACGAATACACTTAACTTTTAAATTCACATCTAGAGAATGACTTCTCAGCTGCTATGACAGGACTCAATCTGTTGCCCTCAGCAGAGATTCTCCCACAGTCCCATGGCAGAGTTAGCCATGCCCTCTGAGCTGGCCCTGCTCTCCGCTTGCACCTGCAGTGAGGTGCACGCTGCGCATCTGGCGCTTTCTGCGGGCTCTATTCTAAGGAAACAGACCCTGTTCTATTAACGACCCTCCTCTCCCCTCCGCCATCCACCTCCACATGTCAACTGGAAAATGCAGGTGAGAGGGCTTTCTCCCCTAGCTGCCACTCCTTATGGATCCTATACAGTCCTCGATCTCTTCAATCCTTGTCCATCCTGCCGGGTGCATCCCCCCCGCCCCCTCCGCTCCTGCAGCTCTGAGGCAGCCTGCTGGTGGCTGGTGCCCAGGTCTACACGGCTCTGGCCGCTCACCTTTGTGGTGTCATGCATGCCCTCACTCTTCCTCATGACAGGTACGTGCTTCAGCTATGCACACTCAATGCTGCCTTGGGTGTGTGCCTGTAGTTCTCAGGTTATCTTATTAACTCTCCATATAATGGGAGGGAATATTTATCTACCCTTTGGAAGAGCATTATTTCTGGGAAATAAGCCTGGATTCCTGGCAGAGTGTAACCAGGAGGACCATTGCCCTGTAAACAAAATCACATCCGTGCCACGCCTAAACGGTGTGTTCGAAAGGACCGTGTGCCTGCAAGCCAGCCCAGGGCCAGGGTAGGGCACGAGCATTCCACAAATGCTTGCTGGGCCCCTGGCCCCTGCTCTGTCTCTAGAACATTCTAGCTTCTCAACAGTATGAAGCAAAAGCAATCATTTCCCTCCCTCCCTCCCGCCTACGCGGGTAGAGCAAGACAAAATGAGAAACCAGTAAAAGTAACTTTGAAAACTCAGCATGTATAGGACTAAGATTGCATTTCCATGAACTTGACCTTTAATTACAGCCATGCATGAGCATGAGAAGCAACATCAATCAACTATTTTGCAAATCAGTAAAAAAGAAAAGAAAAAAATTACAGGCAGTCAAAAGAGAGATTTAATTCTTTTATATACTTCTCTTCATTCAGTCCTGGTCAGAAACCAGTCCGTTTCTCCCCAAGAGCAAGAGGAAAGGAATATAGAGCTTGACTCAGGGATTTCCAAAACAATTGAAGTGCTATGGTGTCTTTCTTATGTATTATCCAAAAGTGGGAAACTTTTATTAATCTGCTCATTGTAAAACTCAGGAAAATCGTCCTGGTTTTGCTTGCAGAATAATTTGCCTAATGCTTAAGCTGATATTTTATTTTTACTTCAACAGTTTCCTCTCAGACGTTTTCAAAGTCAGCAGCTCTGACTTCAACGGACAAGTATCTCCCAGGCACGGTGTGTGTATAGATAGAAACTGCAGTCTTTAAGCTTACTCCCCAGATCATAATATTAAAGATAAAATTTAAGTAGTAGACTTAAAAGTAAGTAGACTTTAAAGAAAAGTAGACTTTAAAGAAGTGTAAACAAGTATGTCTACATTCTAAGTAGTCATATACATTTTATGCAGATGCCCAAAGCTTTCCCAATACACATGTTAACGCCCTGAAAAGAAAGAAAGAATTTGAATGTATTGTCTCAAAGTAAAGTATTTGGATTTTTAAATTTAATATAGTTTGCTTTCCCATTCAAAAGAGCATTACCATCTTCCAGTAAAGAAAGTAATACAATTCAGAGGATTTCTTTCAACTACATAATTTTCAATAATTCATAGTGCCTTAGGATTTATTTTAAAAGAAGCAAAGTCATCACCAGATTGCTTACATTAATTCCTGTAAAGCCACATTCAAAATTCGTTTTGGGCCTCTGACAAAGGCTTTTATATTAAGCTTTTATATTAAGGATGCTTTTTTTTTCATTTATTAAATTCACTTATGTGAGAGTTAACAAAAGCTGTTTACTTGAAGATTTAAACAGGCTATATAATGTTTTCAGTATGTGGAAAAATGCATGTTATCTTTGCCTTGCACTTATTAAAAGAAAAAAAAAGGACAGACTTTGCAGCTGGTCTGCTCCCCCTTAGACGTTTCTAGTTTATTTCTGGCCCCCATTGCCCATCTGTGCCCCCAAAACCAATGTAGATGTTTTAAAAAACAGGTTCTACTCTAACAAAACAAGAGTTTATGATTCACTTTCAGACTTTGTTCTTTCAACCCACTTGTTTGTCCAGGAAAACAGATTTTCAAGACTTTGCACACACAGCAGGATCTTCGTGCCCCTGTTTCTGCTCCTCCCGTTGCTCAGATGACACGACTTTTTGGCTCATAAAGCATGCATGAGAGATAAGTGGAGAAAAACACGATAATCTTGTGAGGGTTTTTCCCCAGTGATGTACCATCCCTAGCCCAGGGAAAGAGCAGGGTTGCAAAATGACCCAGCGACAAGGAACCTGAATGCTTCAAGTCCCCCAGTCCATGGGCTGCTGAATGTCTGACACACCCAGACCTGCCGCTGTGTTACACTGTGGTACATGTATCTAAGCTGTGTTGTGTCCTTTTGCTCTTTTCTCCTATTTTGCTATTTTGCCTCTGTTCCATCCCCTGGTGCTGGCTTCCTGCTTGGCATCTTCACCTTCTGCTACATTTGGTTAAAATGATGGTCCTCCCATCAACCAGCCTGCCACCTACTCTGAGGTCTCAAGGCAGGTGGTAACGCCTTCAAGATCAATTACAAAAAAACCTTCCTGGATTTCTACTTGGAGGAAAACAGCCAGCATGGAGGGCGGAGGGCTTGCCATTCAAATCAGCTGGAGGTAGAAGGCACTGTCTTGCATTTCTAAGCAGGAGGGTAGAGATAAGAGCCAGTAAAGTTTAAACACCTCTCCTTTTAAAGACAAGGCAGCTATTGCAGATGAGTGATAAGTACAGGACACCAAGGTCCTACTGTGTCATTGGGCTCGGCGAGGCCTCGAGGTGCGCCAACATGGTGGGGAGCTGTGGCTGTCACTCTGCCACCATGCAGACCTATCTGCTGTCACGTGATGTGGACACAGCACCCACAGGCTCTGGTCTCCTGGGGTCAGTCAACCACCCGGGAAGGAAATATTAAGCCCAACATCTGTCTGGAAAGGCAGCTTTGACCCTTGTTAGACGAGAGAAGGAAAAAAAAACCTCACAAATGCGTCTGACTCATGTTTTGCGTTGGGAGGTCCCTCCCAGAACAATGCGGGTGCAAACCAGGGAGTGTGTGCTGAGGGTGCGGGCCTGGGCCTGGCCTGCTCTGAGCTCACAGCCTCCTCTGTGGCCTTCAGGACTCATCTGCAGGGGGATGCGGGTCCCTGCGGGCAAAGCCAGAACAGCTGTCAGATGATGGGGTCTGGCTTCCTTCCACCTCCCCCTGAGATATAACTACAGGCAAAGCCCTGACCACTTGGAACCTCAGAGTCCTCTTTGGGCAGGCTGGCTTGGCTTCCCTTATGGGATTGTTCAAGGGGTGGACACAAAAGCACTTGATGAAACTCCAAAAAGACTGCATGTGGCTTTTCCACTCTTTGCAGTTCTATTTCTTCTAGATCTTTCTGTAGCTGCCGCTGACCCCCTCCAGCTCCTTTTCCCTGACTGTCTGCTCTATCCTTACCAGTAATTCCTTTGTTGACTTCAGTGACTCCCTTTATCAGCTTTCCCTCCTCTGTCCCCATTTCTGTGCTCTCTATACCAGTGGGTTCAGAAAAGGTCAACAAAAGCCTACCGGCCTGTCATCTTCTCATTGCCAAGAGAAGGACAGCTAGAGCCATGTTCCTATAAATTAGAAATGGTTCCAACAGAGGCCCGATTCTGTGTGCTGGAAAATGAAGGACAAGGCTGTATGTCTTCGATACCTTGGCTCATGGATGAGAGAATCATGTACAATTTTCTGCAAAAGCCTAAAATAAGTTTATCCTAAGAAGGTAGATTCATTTTTTTTCAAAGATTTTTTTAAAAATTTTTTTATTTATTTATGATAGTCACAGAAAGAGAGAGAGAGAGAGGCAGAGACACAGGCAGAGGGAGAAGCAGGCTCCATGCACCGGGAGCCCGATGTGGGATTCGATCCCGGGTCTCCAGGATCGCGCCCTGGGCCAAAGGCAGGCGCCAAACCGCTGCGCCACCCAGGGATCCCCGATAGATTCATTTTTTAACACACAGACCAACTACGGAAGATGTGTATGTGTGCCCATGTATGTGAAAATTGTTTTCTATATACTACTATTGACCAAGAAAATACTTGCAGGCTGAAGTGGTATCATAAAACATAATTCAGAAATTATTTTTCATCTGATTAGAATAAGAGTGGAAAAAAGAGGTGATGGGGAAGAGAAATGTGAGAGATGGAGAGACAGAGATGGGGAAGAGAAAGGGGAGAGAAAAAGAAATCTTACCTAAATATGAACACTTGGCGCATACTGTAGGACACTAGTTCCCAAAATTCCGTTTGTAATAAAATGTTCCCAGGAAAGTTTTATGACGTCAGTTTTAAATCCAGGTCCTTGGCCCCACCCCATAGATTCTGATCTGGGCTGTGGGCTGGTGTGGGCTGGTGTTCTGCTCCCATGCACCCAAGGGCACCTGTCTACATTCAGGCTTCCAGGTTAGTGAAATTGTCCCCAAATCCATGATTCATGTTACATGCCTTCAGGGGGCTTGGAAAATAAGGATATCGGGTGTTGGATGGGGTCCAGGCATCGGTCCTTGTAAAATCCTCCTGGATGATCCCCAGACTCGGCCAATGTCTAGAGTGATGGTCTGAAGGGTACTCACTTTAGGCTAAGAAAATCGGGTTATAAACCCAGCTCCCATACCCAGTTGCGTGACTTTGAGCACATGATTAATAGACCACCCCCAGGGCCTCTGCATTCACCTCTGGAAATTAGGGGGTGCTCATTTCCACCCCAGTGATCAGGGCAGTGGCTCCCAACTTCGGCTAAATAACTCAGTCATGTGGGAGGTTTGAACCAGGTCAGCGCCTCCCCGCCCCAGACCAAATCCGAATGTGCGGCAGCAAATGCAAGCTTGGGTGTCTGGGGAAGCTTCCCAGAGGACCTCGCGCCTGAGGACCCGGGGCCTGGAGATTCGGGGAGATAATAGTGCCTGTATTGATGTTCTACTACTAATAAGGGAACTCATAGCTGACACACACAGTGTCCTCACTAGGTGGGGGGGCACCGCTACAGCAGCTGGCACGCGATGACTTTGTTCATCCTTAGCACCTCCACCAGGTAGATTCTGCACTTTTGCAGGCATCTCCCCCAGCTACTGGCTGCTGGGTAAGTGTTCCCTTCCCTGGTGCAGACAGAAAAAGGGGCCAAGTGGGTCCAAGAAAGACATGCCCTCTGGTTCCCTGGCAGCCATGCCCAGCGATTTGCAGGCGGCTGGGACCGGCTGGCATTTGCTGGCAGTTGCAGAACTGGTGCCTGCAGGTGAGGGATCATCTATTGGAAGCAGGCAAGCATCCAAGTGGAACAGAATATTCAGGAAAGAGACAAACAAAGGGTTTTCTTGGGTCTCTGACAAGACAGGAGAAACTCTAAAGATTGCATTTGACATCTGTTAGCAAAAACTTTGGTTACAACTTGTTGCCACTTTTTGTATCTTGGATTGAGGAGTTGGTGCTGCAGCATCTCAGATTCTCCTCTTGGTGTTTGTTTGTTTGTTTGTTTGTTTGTTTGTAAGATTCTATTTATTTATTAATGAGAGATACAGGGAAAGGCAGAGTCATAGGCAGAAGGAGAAGCAGGCTCCACGCAGGGAGTCGGATGCAGGACTCGATTCCTGGACCCCAGGATCACACCCTGGACAGAAAGCAGGCACCAAACCCCCGAGCCACTCAGGCGTCCTTCCTCTTGGTCTTTGAACTCCCACCTGTTCTCTTCCCGAGGAAGTTCCTGGCACCCATGCTCTCAATCTTTCCATCTATGAAATGGAAATTTCCTTGGTATCCATCTGACCTGAGAATCCATGTGATATGAGCAATCATATAACATATGCTGAGTGAAAAATCTCTAAAATGGCATGTGAGGTCCTAAGGATTTCTCCCACTAGAGTTATCTAATTTTTTAAAAAAGAAAAAGACAAAAGGTGTGCTTTCTCCACACCTCTCACGGGAAGACCATGCTTTCTGTGTCTATTTCTACAAAAACAGTTTCATGTGAGTTTTATGGTTGTTACCCACTATAATAATTAAGTAACAAAAACCAATGTGGAAGATTATTTTCCCTGAGAATCAGAACAGTGATAATGAAACAAGGCCAGTAATCTTGCTTTAATGAAATGGGGAATCCAACCTACTACCTCAGAGAAGGCAATAAAATCTCTTCCCATATCAATAAAACTCAGTTCTTTATGTTTATATTATGTAAAGCAGTATGTCCTGCTCCCTGAAGAAGATAGCGCCTGCCCGATGGTGATTTTTTCAGGAGCATCTTATAGCCGACTGCAAATCTGATTGGTGAATGAACAGGTCTGTTTATGAAAAGTCTCTTCATCACACCACTAGGTTGCCTCGGTGGCATTTTCAATGGTAAGACAATTTGCACAGCCAGTGCATGCTTACAGGAAATTAGGGAAATGAAATGGTAGAGCTTAATGCATAAAGGCAAGAAATTGGTGTAAAATTTGTGGGTGCTCTAGCCACACTTTCTAGTAATCCTTCCAACTGTGGATTTCATCTAGAAAGCCTTTATTCTGAAACCAATTTAAAAAGTCAATAACCATTAATTATGCAGAGACATTTGTGTACTTCCTGCTTTGTACTTTATTTCAAAATAGGCTTTCCCTGTTTTGTCTGTTTGTTTGCCGCGTCTATAGGGAATAGGATGATGTAGAAACCAATTACACCATATTCCCAAACACTGATGGTTTCCCCTGCCTTCCCCATAGAGGTGACATGACACCAAAGCAAAAACTGCTACTTCTCCTTTGGGCCCTTGAGGAAGTAATGAAGAGCCAGCTCGCCGGCTGCAGAGTTCTACTCAGCTGCCCCACCTGCCGTGTCCAGGACGGCCTCTCTGCTGCTGGTTACCCCACATATCAGCCCCCGGAGGGCAAGCCCTGCCACCGGCTGCTGGCTCCTTGGTCTTGAACCCATTTGACATTGGCCTCTTCCCCCCTTGACATTCTGACACACAGACAATGGCCTGTAATTTTTCCTGTGCTTCTTTTACTGAGCTTCTCCCTGCCCCTCTGGATTTGGACTGGTTTTTTGCTGGACAAGGTGACCCTTTATGAAGGGCATGTCCCGAGGGAGCACATAGTGACCTCATCCTGGCCAGGACACACCAGGTACAGAATATAACTTCTTGGTACTTGGCCTCTGGAGTCACTCATTCATTACGCAAAGTCTTTATCTTTGTGCACATCCTGGAACAATACTCTTAAATAAATACTCTCCGAGGCATTTTACTCCATGGCTATTTACTTTGCATTTCCATGATCTCAATGGAACACAGAAAGGGAGGAGATAGAAGGCTTGGCAAACAATAATTTGCCACCATCTACGCACAAGGGGACAACTGTGAGAGACATTGTTTTGTTTTAAAAGAAAGACACGTCATTGACTTGACATCATGCATCTGTGTGTGGACCAGAGTCACTTAGGAAATTCCACTTGCCACAGCCTGCTAGATAACCTCTGTCCCGGGAGAATGGGGCCACGTGACTTCGGAGTGAGGTGGGCCTTGCAGCCCCACGCCTCAGCCCCGAGATCTTGGGCAAGCCCTTGAGATTCTGAGTCTCAGTTGCATTCTTCCATTGAGCACGCCACTAGGTCTCCCACCTTCTCCTGGGGACACGTTCTAGGTTTAAAATCAGATACTGCCCCCTGACTGTACAGAAGTCTGAATATTCAAGGGAAGCGATACAAAGGCATGGATTAGCAGCCCACCCACTTTTAAAGTGATCACCCTGACACTATGCGCCATGATGATTAGCATCATCGTCACTGTATTATTTTTATTATCAGATTTTTTAAAGCCTCGTGAGATTAAAAATTATTTTTGAAAGGTCTTCAAGTCCACAAAGGAAAAAGAGAATCAAACTTTACTTTAGACGCGCCCACATTTGTCAATGAAACCTTGGCTGCTCTGTTTACCTACCTCTTCCTCCTTCTCATCCTTTTCAATTAACTACGAACACAAAGATCTGCCCTCACCAAATAAACACAGATTCCCATGAAGACCTGCCAAAAGGAAAAACAAAAGAGGAAGAGGATATAGCATTTCTCAAGGTTCACTGCATTTGTTCCTACTTAAGCCAAACTGGTTTCATTCATACCCTTACAAAAGTGTGTGCTAGATTTTATGGTAACAGCCACAGGTAGGCTACGGCAGCAGTGGGCTACCAATTTGTTTTCTTTCACTTATGGACGCTGGAGAGGATCTTGGCATTCAGATGCTGACTCTGAATCTTTCTGAGGTGGCTCACAACAGGGCAGGTTGGAGAAAGTCATGTGTCCAGTTGCGACTGGGTTCTTCAAGCTCCACAGGAAAGCAGAGGACATATTCATGGATAATCTCTAGGTGCTGGTGACCAATCTGTTTCTCCTCACATACCTCGGACCCAGTTGTACAGAGTAGAATATCTTTTTTTAAAATACAGACGTAGGAGCTCAGACATTTTCAACCTCATTGGTCAATGACCGTAGGATTACATGGTAGACTGTGCTTGTAATTCATGCAGGTCCTTCTTTAGCTCAAAACAGTCTAGGCACTCATCATTTAAAAATTCTCCTTAGAGGGTGAGTGCTCTTGATTAGCCTGACTGAGAGAAATCACCAAACTTTGGGGGAAGCTTGATTTGGGGCAACAATCAATATTTTGATGCTACTTCAGTAAATGTGATCAGTTCTGGAACTAGATACTATTGCTCATAATATTAAAGGAAGTATAATTACACATAAAGGGGTTTCCTTTGGAAACGACTAGAAGATGTCTCCGAATAAAGACATGCCTTCATCATAGCAGGATTCCCCGGGAGGATTGTGTGGCTTTCCAAAGTAACTCTCCTGACAGGCCAACAATTCAGCTCCATTACTCCGTGGCCTTCATGCATTTTATTTAATGACAACGGTGATCTTTTTTTTATAATCGCTTGCAATGAAATAGCATCTCCCTCTGTTCCCCTGCCACCAAGTTCACAATACACAGAGGATCTATATGGGGTTGTGGAGGAAAGACGGGAACATAATCATAACCAAGTGGAGCAATTGCTTATACCAACCCAGTGAGAAATCCCAAGGATGTTTAATGAAGAAGAGATACAGCCCGAAGCAGCCCTCCTCTTCCTGAAGAATACCTCAGTTCCACACCTTTAACCCCCCATTGGGAAGTATCACGTGGAAAGCTATGGCCAGAGTGCACCTGCCCTGGTGAACAAGGAGCAGTACATGTGATGTGATGTCACTGGCTGCATGGCGTGATGTTAAGGGGAATCACACCAACACATCATAACAATTAATTCAAGTAATGAATGATTTGGTGCTTGATTATGATACTAAGATATTTGCTTGTGAGTCTGCCTGATGTCTGTAAAAGTGAAGCTTTCTTTCATTATTCCATTTATTCATCATTGACAGCATTCACTCAAAATATTAGAGGGGACCCTGAGAGCCATTTTTCAAAATTAATAGTCAAGATTGACTTGTGGCACTAATACAGAAATCTCTGGAATAAGTAACAAAGGTACACTTGGAAACAGACCCTCGGAAGAGTGTGGAGACAATCCCCAGTCATAAAACAACAAGCAAACTTCCACTGCATGAGAACGGTCTGGTGGGAGCATCATGAGAGCCGCAGGTGAGCAAGGGCCCGAGGTGGCCGTTCACGCAGCTCAGAAACGTTGCTGCCTCCAAGCTGGTCGGTGGCCAGGAGAGGCTCGGGGAGAAGTAAAATGTAGAAACCACTGAAATGATGAGAAGGAAGAACCTAGCCAGTATCATCTCTGCATGAAAGAATTAATTTAAATTAGTACCATCTCGAGGGATCCTTCCAATCAGCTACAGTGATGAGAAAAGAAATTGTCAAAATGGGACTGAGGACTTATTTTATCTAAAGAAACAGGTCTGAGATTTTGGTAGCAGTTCTAACTTTTAAAATAGTAAAGCTATAGATTTCTATAACTTTCAAGATATGGGAGTGGGGGAGGTAGATTCTATTATGTATGTGACAGCCCCCACCCAAAAGAAAGGTGAGCTCAGAGTCTTACTTAAAAAGCCTCCCCAAATTGACAGCTCTCACAGAGTACGCTGGAATTTGGGGGTAAAGATAGAATCTTCCCTCAGGTTCGAAAAACAGGCTCTTATTCACATTTTCTATTTTCCCATTGACATGAAAATTGCCTAAGAAAAGTAGAAGTCCCGAGGGTACACTGCTGTTCAACTCATTCCTTTCCCTTCGCTTCTCATTGTTTGGTTGCTCTGTATGCATGAATGTGTGTGTGTGTCTGTGTATGTGTGTGCGTGTGTGCCCAGGTGCACGTGTGTGGGTGTGTGCATGCATAAATGTGTGTGCACGTGTGTGTCTGTGTGCACATGTGCGTGGGTGTGTACGCCCGTGCGCACTTGTATCCCTGTGTATGTGTGCGCATGTATATGTGTGCGCACATGCATGTGTGTGCCTATGTATGTCTGTGCATGTGCATGGGTGTGTGCGAGTGTGTGTGTTTCTTCATGAAAAATCTTTCTTAAATGGAGGCTATGACCTCATCAGCAGGAGAACTGAAGCATGCATCTTCCCAATACTAGGCCCATCCTTCTTTTGGGACACCTAGGGTTTATCTTGTGAAGCTGGACAGACATTTAAGCAGCATGTCAATTGTCTTCCCCAAGCATAGTCACTCCCAGAGAGGCAAAATGGTATGAAGAATAATTTCAACACCACTTGGCTCACTGAGATTTTAGAATATGCCTCAGGCTGTTTCGGAGAAATCTGTGCATTCAGGTTACATGGAGAACTGTGTGTCAGCTTATTTGGAAAGGCAAATTATATCTGATGTGCTTGCAGTTAGTTAGTGTGGAAAACACTGTAAAAGCCCATTGTCAACTTGTTTGTTGATGTTACATATTTCATTAATCTCACACACACACACACACACACAGTACTGCCCACAGCTCACACTCTAAGACTGCTGGCGGCTGTCCACCGGTTCCCTCGCACACTGAAGGGTGGTAACTGTGGTAGTGAGGGTAGCCCTCTTTTTCAACTATGTTCACGGGAGCTAGGAATTGGGGTTGATGTATGATGGTTAATTTTATGTGTCAACGTGACTGGGCCACTGAGTGCCCAGACATTAGCCAAACATGATTTTGGGGTGTCTATGAGGGTGTAGCAGGACACTGTCCTTTCAGAGGAGATATCGTAAGGAATTTAGATGCCAGAGAAAAGTGATTTTTCTCTGACTCATTTTGTTCCAATCTCAATGATAGATCAGGGTTATCTACACAGAGACCACATGTGCACGCGTGTCTAGCACACCAGCCCAGTGTACAGTCTCCTTTCTCAGGTATTTTAGAGTGCTGCTGAGTTACTTTCTCCAGCTCCCAGCCCATATGCAGTGCAGAACATCAGTACCTCCCAGGGCCTGCGGGTCCCCCCTCCTTTGACTAGAACATCCTTTCTGAGGGTCCCTGTCCAATGGAACCCTGGCAAGGAACCTGATGAGCACCCAAGGAGTTTCACCAACTTCTGAGTAAAGCTTTTCTCCAATAGAACAAACTACCTCTTATTTATGAAAGCCTGTTCTTATGTAAGAATGGAGTGAGGCTATAAGGAAAGTGCATAGCAAAAAAACAAAAGCAAAAACCAAAACAAACAAACAAACAAAAAAACCCAAAACACAACAGAGCAACTTGACAGGCAACACATGGGAGTTGGAGATAATGATTGGGAGTGGAATAAAAGTGTAGGTAGGGGTAGAGGTGGAGGTAAAGGTAGGGAGGGGTGGGGCAGGGGAGGGATGGGGGTAGGGGTGGGGTGGGGTGGGGTAGGGTGAGGTGGGGTGGGAGTGATCGGTAGATCATAAATCAGATGCTCTGTTACTGCACAAGAGAGAGTGTTGATTGGGATGAGCCAGTGGTTGAATAGCTTGTGCTTTTTCTGTCTCTTTTTCAATGTTCTCATGTCTATATCTTAAGAGTCAATGTGGATTTACATGCATTCCGGTCTAATCTCCCAACATGGATATCAGGCATGAATATGCTACCCCTCACTCTATAACCAAACCACCTGGTTGCAGGGTGGGGGGGGAGTCAATTTTTTGCCAAAAAAGGGAGAGTCAGAGTCACTGTGTTAATCAGGATCTGCACAGACTAGCTCTAGCCACTGCCCAGGACACCTGTCAGTCAGCTGTACCCTGTCAGGGCTATGGGGCACCTCCCCTGACTGGCACAGCCCCACCTAAACCCATTGAGTTAATTGCTGTCCACACGTCATTTCTTAATCTGGAAAAAGTTGGCCTATGAGCTTGAGCTTGTGATGCCTGCAGATTTTACCAGAATAGCACCTGTATCATCACTATGTGGAATATAAATACAAATGTGTGACATTTCTGGCATTGGTTTATTGATTTTGGATGGTTCTGGCTCCTTTCAGAGGTGACTTCCTGGGTATCCATGTCTGGAAACGGTAATTTGCTATTCCCTCGTCACCACGGTGAGGGTTGATGCATTGACCTACTTGAGATCAAAAAGAAGGTCTTTCTGTGCACAGTCCATGCTGGACTTGCTTCAATGATGCTGGATGCACAGCTTTCCTGGTCTTCCCACTGGCCAGCATCAGAGGAGGTGAGCATCCAGACTACCAGCTGCACAGGTAAGCGTCCAGATGAGCCAGCCCCCGTGAGCCTGATGCCATTTCCTCGTCTGGTTCTCAGGTCCATTGTCAGAGGTGACTGAGAATAAGCCCTTCCATTAATACAGAGTTGGGAGAATGTCTTCCAGGGGAAAGAAATACCATTTTGGTTTTGTCCTGTTGATCACACGGGGAAAATGATGGCAAGTTGTCAATTGGTGGTAATGTTTTGTCCACTTTGACATTCTCAGAGCAGAGCACAAAGAAGCATGAAGCATGAAGCAGCAAATGCATGGAGAGGGGGCTGATTGTTTTGTCAGGAGGCTAGGAGATCCAAACCAGAAGATACGACTCCAGTGATGTCTCCGAGTCTCACCATGTGGTGAGAGCACATTGTATCAATCCCTTTGGAGAGAAAGGGACAGGAAGACAAGAAATGGAGGGTCATTTTTGGGCAAGAGGGTTCTAGTGCATTTGTCTTTTAAGGTAAGTCAAGAGACTTAAAGCCAACATCTGAGGAGGTCTCCACTGGGCTGGAAACAGGAGCACATGAGCCATATCTGCAGTGAGTAGACGTATGTGATTTTGCAGAAGTACTTGGGCATCCCAATGCCGCACTGTCTCTCTGAGTTGACTCCCTTCACGCACAGATTCCCACAGCCGCTCTGTTCCAATCATAATGCCAAGCCCCGAGCTAGAACAGACCACACATGTGTAAAGAATAAGAAATAAACACAAATGTTCACTTCAGACTCACCCACAAACTGCAGTCACATAGTCTGATGTTTATTTGTTCATTTTGTTTTTATTACACTGAATTCAGTGCAAGCACTTGCATTTTCCTATCAGCTAAGTCAGAATCAGCATCTCATTCAGACTCACTCCTCACCTGCTAACTCACTTGGCAATGTCAATCTGGGCCCACACAGACGTTATCCTGAAACGGAATCTTGGAGACCGTATTCCTTTCCGAGAGAGAAAAACTTTCCCTGCTTTCCCTTCATACAGTCAAGGATAATTTTAAGTATTTGTGAGCCACTGGTTTTCCACAGTATATTTTATTTTGCTGGAAACTGATCTGCACATTATAGGCCATTAAAATGCTTGCACAGCTTACATGTGGATATTACACATGGATAAAGCTTGTCACCTCAAGCCTGGAAAAGCATCTGCACCAAATGTGGAAGAAATGAAAAACTCAACATTTTTAAGTGCCTTGAAATAAGAACACCCAATGGTGATAGAAACATGCAGATGGCAGACAGGTCTCTGTTCCCCAGAACTCTTGTCACATGCCCCCCGAGACCCTCCAGCCTCCCCACCCCGTGGTGGGGTAAAGCCGGTGCTGGTTGCTGGCCGTCTCTGGCGGTCATTGGGGGACCCATGGTATCGTCTTCCATGCCAGCTCATTCCTCTGCTTCAGAAAAAGGGAGGGACAAACCGTAGTTTCCTCTTAAATTAAGTGCTTTCCACACAAGTTAGAAGTCCATAGGCAGGAGGCTGAATCTTTCTGGGCTTTGGTTTCCTTCCCCATCAAACAGAGGTAAAACTGAGATGTCGCCAGAGTGACAGTGATGACCAGGCCACTGGCCCCTTGGCAAAGGGGCCAAGCATGCTGCCATCTCCCTGTCAGCCTCTGGTCTTAAGCCTCTGGCAGCTGTTCCACCTCGAGCTCCCACCTGCTCCTCCCCACACTCCTAAGTTCTCTCTAGCTTTACTTCTCTGTCATATATATATCAAAATAAAATTCAAGAAGTCAAGGAAGAGCAAATATATATATATATATATTCTTTCTCTTTTTTTTGCACTTCCTTGACTCTTCTTGAATTTTATTTTGATTTTTTAAAAAAATATTTATTTATTTATTTGAGTGGGGAGGGAGGCAGAGGGAGAGGGAGAGAGAGAACCCTAAGTAGACTCCCTGCTGGGCCTGGAGTCTGACTCAGGGGTCAGCCTCACAACCCTGAAATCACAGTCTGAGCTGAAACCAAGAGTCAGATGCTTAACCCAGGCACCCCTTCCTGAAATTCTAAAGTAAACTTTTTTTGTAAAGATTTTTATTTGTTTATTCATGAGAGATGCAGAGAGAGAGGCAGCAACATCAGGGAGCCCAAAGCAAGACTCAATCCCGGGACCCCAGGATCATGCCCCAAACCAAAGGCAGATGCTCAACCACTGAGCCACCCAGGTGCCTCTAAAGTAAACTTTTAAGATCAAAGTCTAACCTGAATGAAGAAAACAAAAAACAAATCTTAAGTATCCAGTAAATTTGAGGGAACGCATCTGCACATTCAGACCTACATCAAAAAGTAAATGCTTCCACACCCAGAAACCCCTTTGTGCAGGAAACCCACTTATCCCACACAGAGGTCACTGCTGTGGGACACAGCTCACCCTAGATTAATTTTGCTTGGATTCAAGGCATGCACTCCAGAGTCTAGCTTTTTTCACTTCACACTGTATTTATGAAAGTCTCCCTTGTTTGCTAATTCCACAGCTGCATAGCAGGGGTCTGCAAACATTTCTGTAAAGGGCCATGGGCAACTCTGACTCCTCTACTCTGGCACAGAAGCGTTCCACACATCATCCTGGCTGTGTTCTAATAAAGCTGAGTCTATGGGCACTGAAATTCAAATTCTGTATCTTCTCACATAATATGAAATGGTACTCTTATTTACGTTTTTCAGAATATTTTACATTAAAAATCTAAAAACCGTTCTCCTTTTGCAGACCATAAGGAGCAGACAACAGTTCATTTATGCTTTCTGTGCCTCAGGAACATTTTCTTTCCATGTCTGATCCAGCACAAAAAGATTAAAGCTGATACATATCAAAGCAGTGGCAATGATAATCCTATGTCTAAAAGAAAATGAAAGCCATTAATTTTAAGGGAAATTGCATATTTTGGGGGTAAAACACCTTTTTATCAATATTTAGTATCTCTAAAGCTACACAAAATTCCCTTTTAGTAAATCCATGAAATTGCTTATCATTTCATTTTCCTATAATAAAATCTGCTTTATCCTAAGCATGATGATTCCCTCTCCACCCCACTCCCCCTCAAAATAGAGAGAGAAACCCTCTAATTCATTTTTATTTTAGTCATGGGCCTTGCATAGATTTGTTTTGTTATGTGTGACCATTTTATTCGCCTGGATTTCAAACCACTTACAGAACAATAGGCTTCGATGCAACAATTTGGAGTCCTGTTACAATGTCCAGTTTTAGTAGTTTCCCTAGGATAAAGTATTTTTGAATTTTAGCATTCAGTTGACAATTGAACATCTAAAACACAGCTAATTTGAAAATTGGGGATTGCCTATAAGGATTAATTCATATAACTCTTTTTTCAAGCTACATCCCATTGAGATCCAGGAGCTGATAAAGAGGTAAGACAGGAGATTGGGGGCAAGGAAGAATATTAGTGTTCATCCATCCATCCATCCATCTATCCGTCCATCTATCCATTCATATATTCGACAAAGATGTTGAGTCACTCCCATGACAAAACAACATCTGTATGGTAAGATATGCTGCAGACCTTGACAAACCTTGCTCTAATTAGAGAAATAAGGCAAACGCTTCCAAAACAGAAGACACTGATGCAAAATAGTATATGATTAGGTGGCAAAGAGCCTGCACTACGAGAAACCAGAGGCAGGAAGCATCGTGATGGGACAGAGCAAACAAAGAAGGCGTCATGGAAAATTAAGAGGAAATTGAGCTTTGAAGAATTGAGCTTTGCTCTTGAAAACAGACAATGTGCATGGGTGTTTTGCAGATAAAATGGCATTCGGGACAGAGGAAATAGTCTGATCAAAAGAACAGGGGCCAGAGAACATAGTAAGGCAGATTCCCTAGTTAGAGGAAAATAGCATTTGTTCTTTTGTTATTGAGTTGTACTTGGTCCTTTTATAATGTGTATATCAAACCCTCATCGGATATATGGTTCACAACTACTTACCCCAATTCCATACATCATCTTTTACTGTTACTGTGAAATCAGAATCTGAAAGAACCAACTCCACTCTCACGTCCATTGTGCTCTTGACCATGGCCACAACATGGAAACACCTGAATGTCCATCCATAGGGGAATGGATTAAATAATGTGGTGTACGCAAATGATGGAATATCACTCAGCCATTAGTTAGAAAGAAAAGAAATCCTACCATTTGCAACAACGTAGATGGACCTGGAGGAGAGTAGGCTAAGTGAAATAAGCCTGACACAGATTGAGAAATACTGTATGATCTCACTCATGTGTGGAATCTAAAATCATCAAACTCCTAGAACAGAGAGCAGAATGGTGACTGCCAAAGGCTGGGCTGGTGGGGTAGGTCAAAGGGTACAAAGTTTCAGATCCACAAGATGAATAAGTTCTGGAGAGCTACTGCATAGCATAACGCCTCTAGTTGACAAATACCATATTGCGTACTTAAAATTTGCTAGGAGAGTAGATCTTAGGTTAAGTGTTCTTACCAACCACATACACACACACACACTAATAATAGTAATAATAATAATAATAATAGTAATAATGGGGACAGAGGGAAATTTGGGAGTGTGCATCCCTGTCTATGGCCCTGGTAGTGATAATGGCTTCACACGCGTGCATTTGCCCCCAAACTCACAGACCTGTATACATTAAGTATAGACAGATGTCTACATGTCTGTCATACTTGAACAGTGTTTTTTAAAAAGCAAGAAAAAAGGCAGCATTAGCATGCCGGTGCAGAGATTAAGAGGAGGAAGGCACACGGAGGTCAGAGTTTGGTAAATTTTCAAGATCGGAGAGTAAAGAATTCTTTAAAGCAACATTTCAGGAATAATTAACCCAAAAGCCATGCTAAGGATGAGCTGGAGAGAGACACTGAAGGCAAAAATGTATGAGTTCAAAGCCAAGAATATAAATACAGATGTGAAGTGATAAACCCCCACCAGCTAGGAGAATGGAAACACACAGCTGTGTGATCTATGGCAGTGAGCAAAAAGGAGGAATCAAATATTCAACTCTTCATTTTTAAATGTGTTCGAGTTGGAAAATGTTGCTGTCATTGCCAGAAATAGGGAAGTCTGGGGAAGGAGCTAATTTTAGTGGAAAAGGAGTTTGGTTTTTACTGTGTTGAACTAGATCATAAATCCACAATGGTTTCATATTAGATAAAAGCTCTTTGAGTTTCCAAAGAAAATTTTACAGTCTAAGGCCGGGGGAGGAAAACTGTAGCCTCCAGGCAAACCCTGCACGCTGCATGCTTTTATGAATAAAGTTTTATCAGAACAGGGCTTGCCTGTTCATTTACATATTGCTCCTGGCTGCTTTTGCAGATTTGAGCAGCTACAAGGGCAGATTTGAGCGGCTTTGACAGAGACCACAGGACACCCCCCTCCCCCCCACAAATGGAAAAGCCTTTGTGTTGACTGCCAATGGAAAAAGAGGAAGAAGCATGTACCCCGGAGGGAGGAGGAGGGCAGAGACAAAGAGCAAAGGCTTTCCAAAGTCATAAGTACAACCATGGCATCAACAGGGCAATTCTGAACTTTCAGAGGAAAGGTAAGAAGATCCCCCAAAAGGCGGATCCGATTCAAAGGAAGGAGAGGGAATGGGGCCTGACAACACAAGGTTTGATTGGCTGGCGTGGGTCTCGGAGGTAATCTGCAGGTGCGGGCACTTTGCAATTCATGTAAATAATTTAAAAATAAAATAAAATAAAATAAAATAATTTTAAAAGATGGGCATCTAGAGGAAGCCCGGGTGGCTCAGCGGTTTAGCGCCACCTTCAGCCCAGGCCATGATCCTGGAGACCCGGGATCAAGTCCCCCGTCAGGCTCCCTGCATGGAGCCTGCTTCTCCCTCTGCCTGTGTCTCTGCCTCTCTCTCTCTCTCATAAAATCTTAAAAAAAAAAAAAAAAAAAAAAAGGGGCATCTAGCCAAAGGTAAGCATAGTGGAGGAAGGAGGAGCTCTGAAAATACTGCCACAAGGCTGAAGTTCCAAAGAACTAGATTCACAAAGTGCAAACAAGGGACCTTGTAGCCACATTTGGAATGAAAAGGAGAGTCAGAAATTCAGAGCAGAATGCAGAAGGGAGTGTGGTCTCTGGTGGGTCTGGCTTTGAATCTGGCTTCAAATCTGGCTTTTATCCTTCTTTCAGGTGACCTTGGACGGATTTTGTGCCTGCACAGTGGGACTTGATTGGAAGCTGCCAGCGGGAAGGGTGCTCCCTCAGAGGATGATGAGAAGGGAATATGCTGGGTACACTATGTGGTCCATCATGAGAGTTCATTACAGACTTGCCCCCATCACCACCAACAACAACCAGCAAAGAGAATAATTTCAAGTTTGGTTTGAGAACATTTAAGAAAGGGAAGCATGAGTTTATAAAAAAAATAAATAAATAAACTATAAAACAGTATCACAGTATGAGACAACATAATTATTTCCCAGCCTTATGGAAGTATAGTTGACAATTAAAAAAAATTGTATGTACTTAAGGTTTACAACTTGAGGATTTGACTATACATGAACGTATCTACCAAAATGTCACTTCAAAAGTACTCATCTGGCAGGTAAAAAGAAACTGACAGGTAATAGGAGAACAGTCATATCTCAGGAAGAACCACTGAACATAAGGCTGTTGGACAGAAAGAAAAGTAGGCATGGACGAGTATTCAAGGCTCTGTCTGGTTTTGCAGGGTTCTAGCAATGCCCTGGGAATCAACGGTCGAAGTTACAGGGAGCGAATTCCTGGTGGGTGAGGCCCAACCACTCAGTGCTTCACTGAGCTTTCTGAAGAAGGAACCATTCACAGGAGTTCCTTCCATGGCTCAGCCTTGCACCCTACAAGCTCCCCGCATCATCTCCTTTAATGCTTACATCACTTTGGGGGACTGAGATTTCTCTCCAAAAGGAGAGTTCCTGGGCCCTGAAGGGCCTCTCAAAGAAATACTATAAAGAGACTATGGCATAAAACAGTAATAAAATCACAGAATATGTAATGTCCCTTCCAAACCCATGGGTTTTGGTCTCCATGACCCAGCCATAGAGGGCAGAAGGGAATCCAGAGCCCTCATCAGTAGGGACCCCAGAGACTGGGGGCAGGTGCAGGAGGGGACCACTCTTTCCTGTGGGAGGGGCTGTGCTAAAGAGAAAACATGCATCTGTGAGAAACCCCACTTATGGATCCTTCAGAACCGTCTTCTTGAGAGGAGAAAAAAGAGAACAAAGGTTCTAGAATTTTAAAAAACAAAGTTGTTGTGACGTACAGAAGAAAGAATGTCTTTAGAAGACACATGGGGCTCTGTGTACTGTGTCTCCTTTCTTTTCCATGCTTCAACCAGCTTTGTTGCCCTTCATGACCAAAGTTTCTGGAATTCGTGTTTTGTTGTTTCATTGTTTTGTCCATGGAAACTGTGAGGCATGGGCCCAGGTACTGGGAAGAGGGAGTTGTGGCTGAAGAAGGGGGAGAGCGGTATGCCTCCCCTCACCTCCCCTGTGACTGGGGAGGCTCAGAAACCATTTCGTGAGCCTTTCCTCTGACACGTGACCACTCTTTCCAAAGCAGGATCATCCCCAGAGCGCATTTCTTTTGCCTTTTTTTGTTAATTTCCCTAAGTCCCTGAGGCGTGCCCAACTTCTGGCTGGCCCACAGTTTCTTTTTGCAATCATGTCTTTGTCCCCACAAAGGGCTTAGTTCCCTCTCTTTTGGACCAAGAAGGGTGCTCCTAACCCTGCCCATTTCACAGTCAACTCCTTTGCTGAGGTAGCAAACCATTTTCTTATGTGACTTACCATGTGAGTTTCAATAGAATTCCTGAAAGTTAAACACTAGAAGTGTTCTGAGCTACAGCAAAGTTATTGGGAAATTGGAAAATGTTTGTGCAATCTTCCAAGCAGGCCACTTGGGAGGGCCACATGTATTTGGCTCTATACATTCCAGCACATCTGCAAAAAAAAAAAAAAAAAAAAAAAAAAATCGTTCATCTTTTCTTATATATATATATATATATATATATATATGTAGTCACGTATCTTCAGCCACTCTGAATATGTGGTGGTTCCTTTTTATGTTTGTGAAACAGGCTTATAGCCTTTCCATCCTAGTGGTTGTCATGGCTAATTACTCTCTCATTCCCAGGAGTGGAGAAAAAAATAGAGCCAAAAGAAGTGAAGGCCCCTTCCAGAGGCTTCTGAGAGTGAATATGCATAAAATACACTTTTGAATAGAGAACAGAAGGAAAGAAATACATAGGAACACTAAGGACACATTTTAATTACTGATCCATTTATGTCACTAGCTTGGCAGTGCAGAAACAGTCACCCTAGTCTGATGGCCTGACTCAAAGTGTGCAGGAGTCAAAAATATGAAAGCCCCCAAATACAACGCAGCCACCTTTTATGGCTGGCAAGGAGTTTTGAAAGCTGTGACTTTCTCCTGTATTCCCTGTAGTCTTTTAGAAACCTGTTTATCAAATGTATAGAACACTTTTGTTTATGATAGCTTATGATTAATCATTCACCAAGGACACGAGGCCCTTTGTACCTATTATTGTCAAGCATTTGTTTGGACTGTGTTTGACCCTTTGTACCCAAGTAGTCTGTGTTGGAGCCATTTGAAAACAGTCTACCCTTCTGAATGTGCTTATGACTCTTACTGAAATCCCATGGCTCCATTACTATAACATCCTGCTCCATAGTAGAAACCAAAAGTACAATTCCATTTACAAAATCAAATTTATTGTCAGCCCAAGATAAATGCACTCACCTTGGGTTACTTGTTAGCATTCTAAAGTAAAATTTTAGACACTGTTTTGGGCAATAGATGGCCATTTTGTGACCAAGGGTGTCCGTTAAGCATGCCTCTTCACAAAAACACAGGAACACCAGACCTGTCCTCATCTCTGCTTTGGGTGTGATGATCAAAGTTCTTCACAAGTACACCTCAAAGGAGTAAATCCATACATCTGATTACTTGGTGACCAGAGGATCCTGACTTCCAAAACAACAACACAGGTCAGAGGAAGAACAGTATGTGTTATTGCAATGGTGTAATCATTCACCAATTAGATGTTTCTTAGATGAGAGGGTGCCTGAGTCGTCAGTTCTCTCCCTCACTCATGCGGTCAATGAACACTCATTACAAGGCTGCTGTGTGAAGCACCTTGCAAAAATCGGTCAGGGTGGTCTGTGGATTCCAAGAACGTCTAATCTGCACTAGTCATAATGTACCCAAATTAACTTCAAAACAAAGTTGTAAATGTGCATGCCACGTGTCTGATACGGATGGCAATTGATAAGCGTTGGGAGCAGGGTTATATACGTGTAACTTTTATCAGAGATCATTCTATGGCACAAATAGATTTGGGGTGAAGGAATGGCTAGGAAGATTTTCATGAGAGGGAAGTACCAGGAAGAGGAAGTAGAGGCAGTAAAGTCAAGGTGTCAAGAATTCTTCTAGAGAGTCTGGCTAGATAGGGCGTCCCTGAACAGGGCCAGTGTGAGGTGGCTGCCAATCGATGTCAGGGAGGTATTTTATTTTATATGAGTTATGATAGCTGTCAAAGGATGGGAAGAAAATGCCCTACTGTCAAGCAAAACTAGAATAACTGTTCAAACTCCAGAAGTAAGAGTGTTGGCAGACTACGTCATATTTTTCCATGTGCAAAACACTGTGATGTTGACTAATACTTTCATAGCATTTTCTTTTTCTTTTTTAAAAAGAGTTTATTTATTTATTTATTTGAGAGAGCGAGAGAGGAGGAGCAGAGGAACAGAGACAAGTGAACTCCAAGCTGAGCACGGAGCCTGATGTAGGACTTGATCTCAAGACCCTGAAATCATGATCTGAGCTGAAATCAGGAGTCAGACATTTAACCAACTGAGCCACCCAGGTGCCCTCATAGCATTTTCCTTAATGGAAGAATTTCCCCGTGAGAATTCTAATGTGCTTACTTCTTACCTGATCTCAAGGGTGCAAATTCACGTAAATAAATCAGTAAGGAATTTTCAAAATGTGTAAAAAGAATCAATTGATTTGACCTGCTGCTTTTGTCCTCCTGGGTTGTGAGCTCTGACCTTGTAAGTGGATGTTGATAGAGGCCATGGCATTCTAGAGAAAATCCAATGATGACCTTTGTGTACTTTAAATCAACAAATTATCAGATTCCAACAACTCTATGCCTATTCAATCACATTAGGGGAGACTGCTGAATTTTGCTCAAAAATGCTTTCGAAAATGTCAAATGACCCCAAGTGTCAAAGGAATCTCAATATAGGATGTGACAATATTCAGAAATTATATTTCCCTCGGTTCCCTTCATCCTTTGCAAACAATATGTTCCTAAATTGTTTTTCTATTTGGGACATTGAAAGTGCATGTATTCATAGGGAATCTTGGTTTTCCTGGGCTCAGGAAGGAAAACCAATAGTTAAAGATTGATGAAAAATCCCATGTTGTCTCAGTATTTCTTTAATTCCTTTCAAAGCATTTTATGACGACATGATGTAACTGAGAACTAGGTTTCACTCCAAAATAATTACTTTTCAGGATACTTTTCAGGAAACATTGTTCTCATTTGGATTTGGAGGACTACAGCATGTTGTCATGTCATTATGTTCAAAGTTCTTAACATCACTGATTATGTAGTCAGGAAACAAGAGAGCCCTGCGGGACACACTCAGCACATAAACCAGACCACAAATATTTTAGGATCATTTCATTTCTTGAAAATGCTTCAAAATTCCAAAGCCTTTTATTGGAGGCAAAGGAAGAAGCTAACTTTGGAAATGTAGTGGAGGCTCCAGCCTGACATCCACTTGTCCATATTCCATATTTATCTGTTTGTACATTTATTACTTCTTTCATGAAACATTTATCAAGTGTCTACTGCATTCCAGGGTGGGCTATTCTTCAAAACTGTAGTATCTCTGAGGTAAAAGGATTTTATTTTATCACTGGTTGAAGGTGTCCCCTCCTAGAGCAACAACTATGAAATAATAAACCATTTCATCCTCCCCTCAACTAGCTCACACTCCACAACCCAGAAAATGCAAAGACAAGTTAGAAATGTTCCCTTGGAGAACTTGCTCCCTGCTCTCGTCTCCAGCCGAGTCTCATAGTATGTAGCACTACAAGCTTCTGTATTTATCATCACCCGGAATGTGTTTGAATAAGACCATCTGTGAAAGCATTGCAAAAACATATCTATTATCATTCTGATTCATTTTATGGATGATTCCCTTCAGATGTTTGAAAACATGAAACTTGAACACATTTAAAAAAAAATAACTTCTTATTGCTTTGTTGTCTTTGTTTATCTTTAAAACATGGTTTATTTCATCTTCAGGCTATAAGACATCTCGAAATAATGAGCTAAATCTTGATCATCTATAGGAATTTCCAGGGACATAGGCTTGGACTATCTAAAAGAGCTCAAAAAGATTTTTTTAAATAACAGCTTTATTGAAATATAATCCACAAACCGTAAAATTCACTCTTTTAAAGCATACAATTCAGTGGTTTTTATTCTATTCACAGAGTTGTGAAGGCATCGCCACTGTATCTTTGGTGCCACCCAAACAAACGCTTCCACGGTGAATTAGCTTTTCCCTTCTAGGCCTCCCCGCCCCAAGCTTCTAGTAACCACTCATCTCCTTTGTGTGGTTCTGGATTTGCCTGTTCTGGATATTTCATATAAAGAATCACACAATGTGCGGCCTATTGTTACTGCTTCTTTCACTTAGCACAATGTTCTCCAGGGTTGTCCATGCTGTAGAGTATATGAGCATTTCATTCTTTTTCATAAAATATCAAATATTCCACTGTGCGAATATACCACACTTTGTTTATTGATCCATCTGTTGATGAACATTTGGGTTATTTCCAACTTGTATACTATGAAAAATGCTGATAAGAACATTTGTGTACAAGTTTTTGCATAGACTTAAGTTCTCAATTCTTTTGGATGTACACCCCGGGGATAGACCTGTGGGGTCATATGGTAAAATGATGTTTGACATTAGGTGCGTTACAGGATCTGTGTCCCCTTAGCACCCAGGTTTGTGGTTGTGCTGCTTCAAAGAACGAAGTAGACCAGACGAAAAGTGGTGGGCAGCAAAGTCTATTGAGCAAGATTATAAAGCTCCTGGAAAGGGAGAGGACCCCAAGAGGGTTACGCCCCTGAGTTTCTAAGTTTAGAGGGTTTTATGGGGTCTTTTGCATAACTCTCAAGCAGTCAGGGTGTCCTGAGTCATGCTGATCAGGGCTTTGGTTACATATTTATCTACCTATTAGGTGAATGTCCATGTGCTGATGGTCCTTTTTTTGCTGATGTCTGGGGGCTTAAGTCTTAACTGTCCCTTGCCTGTGATATTGATAGATGCTTTTGGTTAATTGTCTTATTTTAGGATGTTTTGCAGAAGTCATTTCTGCAAAGGTTGCAAAACAGAATGTTCGTGCAGTCCCGTCCAAGCTGTAAAACAGGATGTGTGTGCTGTTTTATTTTCACTGTTCGGACTACACATCTTGTTGGGGACCCTGGCCCTGACTCCCTGACTGTCCAGCTAACTCCAAACAGGAAGAAGGGTCAAAGCATTTTCCAAAATGACTACACCGTTTTGTATTCCCACCAGCAATAGGTGAGAGCTCCAATTTCTCCACATCCTCACCAACACTTATTTCAGAAAGATTTTTGTACTTGCATGTGAATAAAGTAGCTTCATGCCTCAGATTTCCCCTCAAGGAATAGGATGAAAGCATAAGGTAACAATCCTATTTAAAGGAGGTGAGACATGGTGTCCTTCTTGATGCCAACAGCTCCTCAAATCCCTGTGTCCCTCTGTGTGCCAGGATGCCAGGATTCTGGGAAGAGAAACCCTTGCAGCCACTGTGCACTCTCCGAGTGACCCAGCCATTGTCTCTCACACTTCCCCTGGTCCAGGAAGGAGCATCACTTCTGGGCTGTCAGCAGATCTCCCTGATGCAGACAGAGAATAGTGTGCCGGCTGAGAGCAATCAGGTGATACAGGTCTTTTAGGGCTGTGAGCTTGAAGAGCTCACCATTAGTCTCTCCTTCCATAGAGATTATTTATATATTCCAATTGGAACTTTAGACCTTTCTAATGATTATTATGTATCTTTTATGAAGCCAGTGTTCAGTCATCTGATAAAGGTTTCATACTGTCAATGGCTAAATGTTTCCCTTAGGCACATTCTTTAGGCAAAATTAAGATGCACAGCATGCCCAAGATGACAGCCAGAAGCAACCAATTCAGCGAGTCTTCAGGAATTCATGATTGGAATAACATGTTCAATGAACTCACCTTTTAAAACTTAGAACAGATTGCCAGTGACCTACAAATACTTGAAATTCTATTAAAATACTATGACGTGGAAATTTATAGTGTGCTGTAGGAAAAGAGTACAACCTTACCCTTGATGGAGCCAGCATAAGTAAACAACTGTGGAATGTGCATGATTTGAGATATAAGTGTGTGTGTGAAAGTGAACTTGATTTTACCAGATTAGGTGAAGGGTCTTAGATGAATTTTGTCGGGATGTATACATTACATGCTGCTATCTGAGACTGTTAAATAATACACAGACACACACCAGCACACACATGCACGCCCACACATGCATACATATATTATTGGATAATACCACCCACATGATCTTACCACCAATACACTGCCATCACGAAGCTCCTTGCAATCGCTGCCTCTGAAAAATGCTCACAAAATAAAGTAGCTGCTAAAACTACTCGATACTATTCCCAAAAGTGTTCATTTCTTTTTATTGTTACCTTTCATACTCTTCTTACTCTGGATATTGAGTCAATGTCAGGGATGGTTGCTGATGGATTTTCTCATGAACAGAATAGGAGCCAGTGGGAGGAGGTTTTGGTTTATCCCTGGAGACCTGTAATCTCTTCTACTTTTAACTGAAGGACATTATCTCCATCCTGTCCTTCTGGTGTTGACCAAGATTTTCACATCAGATGTAAAAAACCTAACAACGCACTTTCTTATTTGCTAGGCATACTGTAACCAAGATTATTGCTCTGTTTGGAAAAAGATCACAGCAAGAACCACAATATCACCTCAAGCCCATGGTCAGCATTTGAAGAATCTTTAGGCATGAATTCAACCTGCCCAGGCCACCTTGCAGAAACAGACAACCCAAGAATCCGATGAATCAAATGCTCTGTAAAGGCTCCAGAAAGGACCGTATGCTCCATCCACTGTGGGGGCTGTGCACCCACCACAGCACCTCCACTGCTCAGTGCTCCTCTCTGTGTGATGTCCATCTCTCTCTAGAAGGCACACCATGGGGCAAGGGTCAGGTCTTGACCATTTTTTGTGTTTCTAGGGTCTCCAGTATTTGATAAATGTGGGACCATCCGTGGGGTTGATCACCATCTTTCCAAGTCCTTTGCCTAATGGAATACTCTATTATCACTTCCACGGGGGCTGCACCATCACTTTTGTTGGTATTGAGGAGGAAAACATCCTCTCTGCATTGGAAGTCTCTGGCTAGAATGGAGAATTAACCTAAGACAGGTTAAGAGGAGGAAGCACAAATAGGTTTGTACATGTCCACGGGAGCCCTACAGAAAACTGAAGACCCAAAGACATGGCAAAACCACCTACTAGGTTGAACAAAGGCAATTGAGGAAAAGTAACAATAAGGAGAGACAAAAGGAAGGTAAGAGTTAATTTAAGAAGGTCTATTTGTACAGATTTCTCTCCACCTTCACTCCCGTCCCTGGTGATAAGAAGCTCTCCTTCCTCCCCATTCAGGGTGGGCACCTTTCATGGGGGGCGGGGGAGGGGTGCCATTAGCTCTTGCTTTTAGGTAGAAAGGGGAGGGACAAGCATCCTTTCTACCCCCTGTTGTTTTTCAAGTGCCTTCAGCTCAAAAGAATCCTATGTCAAAGCATATTTTCAGGTGACAGGTTTCACCAGACTTCATTTGTTTATGCAAATAATGACTGTATGCCCTTCATACAGTTGCTTTAGAGAAATAAATGAAGTGTGTGTGTGTGTGTGTGTGTGTGTGTGTGTGTTAGAACAGTGCCTGGCATTTTTAAAAAAGATTTTATTCATTTATTTTAGAAAGAAGAGAGGCAGAGTGGCAGGAAGGGCAGCGGGAGAGGGAGAAGCAGACTCCCTACTGAGTGGGAAGCCCGACTCAGGGCTCCATCCCAGGACCCTGGGATCATGACCTGAGCTAAAGGCAGACGCTTAACCGACTGAGCCACGTAGGAGACCCAGTGCCTGGCATTTAATAACTTTTACATAAGCATTGTTACTTTTAGTTTAAGGAAATGATCTGTGTAGGTAAATTTCCATCAAATTTTAGTCCAAATTTTAGTCCAAATTTTACTTTTAAAAAAAAGTATGAAAATTCAAATATATTTACCTTGCACACAAACTCAAATGACTTTAACTTAAGTTGAACATCTAGCCTATAAAAATACATTATTAATGTAGTTAGTAACCAAAGTCCAAACAAATCCTGAATCATGACATCAAATTATTCTTTTGTTTTTCCCAGCTACAGACATTAGCAGACCAGAGAGAAGGTTTGCTTCAGAGAGTCTGCAGGTGACCTGTTTATATGTAATTACTTTATCTGTTATCCAAGTATTTGTCTTGGACAGTTGAAATTATAAGCTTCTTGACCATTTGTCTCATTCAATAGTGAGATGGATAGCCTACAGGCTCTCAATAAACATTAATTGAATGAGTAATTGAAAATAAACTTGTATATGTTTTCCCTTAAATCCAAGCCTCTGCTAAGAGTTAACTTCTGTGATCATCTAATCACTTCCTATTTACCAAGGACAAAATACAGTCAGTGATGAGTCACTTTTTATCTTAAACTCTACTCTAGTTTTGGTTTCAATCACAAACATTACAGGTTTGATGTGAGCTAGGTGTTTCAGCTAAATGCTAAAACGGACTGAGCATATCCCTAAACTTCTCTTTTCAAAAATCTCTAGTTATTATCTGTTTGTGTTGCCTGGTTTTACTTAAATTATGCCTTCTTGGCTTTGTCCTATACCGGGTGATGGGTTGATGTGACTGCATGAAACGTATGGTCCATGCTGGGGGGATTCAGCATCATGAAAAAGCCAAAGATAAATGGAGCTTAAAACTAGTTGCTGAGATACTGGTACATACTTAACTTCTCATCTTCAAACTACCATTTAATATCAAACTCCGCAGCAAAACTCTTAAATCATGAACATATAAAGGATGTTCTGAGAGTCATACTGTCTTCACTCGCCAGCCGGGGCTGCCTCTGGGGTGAAATCCATACCCACCAACCCCCACTGGAGGACCATTTTTCTCCTCAGTAAAAACTTCTCTTCTTCCATCTGGCTCGTCATCATGATTTTGCAAGCACAGAGAGCTCTATTTACATAAGAGCAAATTCATGTGTGGAAGAGTCTGATCAGGAAAAGCAGATCCAAACTTCCAAAATTAATACATCAATAGAGCGCTCTAGCCAATTTTACATAGGATCAGACTAATCAAATTTGGCAACATGGAACACTTATCGTAGGGGAAAATCTCCAAATAAACGCGTTTTGCAGCTGGTTGGCTCTTCAAATGGAGAGGGGAACGAGATTTTCTTTTGGAGACAGAGGGAGAAAAGCGATTTTTTTATTTGCATAATTCGAAAAAAAAATTGAAAATGGAAATGTTTTTCATGATCTTACCAGGCCCAAGCCCAACATAAATGGTTCTAACTCAACAGTCCAGGGTTATGGCTAAATGACATGTTCCATGAATAGAGCATTCTGGAAAAAAAGCTCCATGTATCATCTTGCTGAATCCTCAGGCAGCCAGACAGCCCTGCCCCATCTCATCCTACACACTATTTATGTGTTTCCATTTGCATGAACCTTCTCTAAGGTTTTGCCCGGTTGATTTTTCAAGTTAATGATAGGGCACTTGGGGAAAGATTAATGTCAGGAATGCAGAGCTTCAGCAAATTGTTGAAGAGTTTCACCATACAATTAATCTCTCTCTTTCCTCCATTATGAAAGTGCGAGGGATGAATGCAGGGAAGCCGTAATAATGCAGATATCACGGGTCTGTCTGCGAGAGCCAGGAGAGTCCGCTATAAAACTGATAGCAAGATGGCTCTGAGCTCTAAATCATTCCTCCTCCCTGCTCCTCACCGCTCCCTTCCTTGCCAAGGACCAGGTGCCTCAACACTGTTTACCCTTCAGCCAACTCTGAGACAGTGCCTTAAGCAGGACTACTGGTGGGGGGTACCTGAGATGGCAACTCAATTAGGGCTATGCCACACTCCCCATCTCCCTGGGTGTCCCCTGATGCTCTCTTTATTTCCACCCAGGACAACTCTCTCTCTACAATGGGTTACACGAAATAAATACCTCTTCTCTCCAAGGTGATGCTAAGTAACAGACCAGGGTGATGTTCAAAATAGTCAACTGGTAAGGCCCAGAAGACCAGTGAGGAGGATATAGGCCTCTGCTGAAGCCCTGCTAACCCCTTACTTACTGGACTATGGTTTTTCAGGGACTCCAGGGAAGGAGGGAGAACACAGAGACATGCAAGTGAGGAACACAAGATGCGTGGGGACCACGTTTGTCTCAATGGGAGGAAGTCTGTCAATGGCTCTCATAGCATCCACGGTCCTGTTTCTCAGCCTCTTCACTGACCCTACCCAGAGCTGGGCCCCCTACACATCTCAGTCACAGGAAGACCCAAACATGTCACCTCTCTCAGGAGCCAATGAGCGTAATGGTAATCACATTTCCACCCCAGGGGACTGGGACATGTTTACCCACTGGGCCTCTTGAATAAGGCAGGTGGGGCAGTGCCAATCAAGCCACAGAGCCTTTCATACCCAGTAGTGCAGACTGTCCTGGCTTTCAGTGACATGCTGTGGGCTGTGGGCTGCCAGCCTGGAGGGGTGCCCAATGGGGCTTTTAGAGCACAAGTGTGAACTTTGCATTTTGAAAGAAAAAAAAAGTTTTTCCTCTTAATTTAGGTACATAGTGGTTTTGGAAGAAAAGTTTAAAATTTAGAGGCTAAGTCACTTTGTTCCAAGATTAGCAGGAGCTGAGGGAGAAGCAGGAGTCTCTGGAGAATGCAGGTGCCTGAGAGGCAAAGATGGCTTCCATATGTGGGGAGACAAGGGAATATGTGCCCCCTGCAGCGGGAGAAGGAAACGAATAGTGTTAGCTCCGTGCACTGGGGCCTCCTCCTGTTTAGGACATGTTGGTCTACTCGATATTTGGACAAACAACCATCAAACATGATTTTGGGACGTGACATCTCGTATGAATGAGAAGACTGTCCCAATCACCAGTGGTGGAAGAATAGTTGGTACCACTTTCCAGATTCTGAACAACTATCTGAATTGTGTTCTTTGATTCCTTTTGTTACTCTAGCTGAGATTTTGGCAAGACCAGTATTTGACTCAAATAAATAAAATTTACAGAATCCTGCTGAATTATGTCTAGTCCAGTATGTTATTCCTCTCATTTATGACTTCACCTGGAGGACATTCAGCACTGGAACAAAACTGCTACCACATCAGCACATCAGTGAGCAGGTGGTCTCCTCTCAGGGCCCCTGCCTCAGACCACCCACCTCCATGCAGGCTGGCAATCTGCCACAGCGATTGACTTCCATCATCTCTGTGTGCTTATGTCGGGGTCCATGTGCCTAAATCAGAAGTGAGGACTTGGGAGATCCCTGCAAAGACTTCTCATTCCATTGCCATCTTCACAGTCTATAAATAAAGAGATTTTGAAAAGTGAAAAGATTCTTTATTCCTAGGGGGAGAAAAAGACATATGCAAAAGATAGGGTGGCTTCTTACCCTTTGCCCTCTCACCCTTCACTTGTGTTTGTGGTTAAGAGGTGACTCATGCATCACCGCACCCTCTGGGTTCAGGGCATACCCTGAAGGACATCAGTCACATTCTAGTGAAAGGGGACAGGTTCAGACCCAGTATGGTCTGGATGCTCTCCTGTCCACGAAAGTATCCTGATAGAGTTCAGGGAGGAAGCATCCTCAGTACCTTTTTTTATAGGCCACAGTTACACTGTGCTCAGACGTGAGCACTGTCACGTGGCTACATGGTCAAGACTCCAAATTGCCATGTCTTATTTTGGTATCACTTGGAAGATGTAGGGCCCTCAGTTGATCATCACAGGAATCCTGAGAGGCCACAGCATATTTGTCTTAGGGACTTGAGACTTAAAACCCAAGAGATTGAGTAAAGCGCACCCCATCTGCCTGTGAGCTATGTAGCCTCCTCACTCCCACTGAGAAGGGCCAGTCCCTCCTTTCTGTGGGATCCCATGACAACAGATGGGACAAGAAGTGAGAAAGTACACTCGGTTACAAAAATATAGCCTTGCACTCCTGGCCTATAACACTCACTGAATTTAAAGATGTTAAGTACCTCTGTAGCAATACAAAAGGAGATGAAGAACCTCACTAGGAATCCCATGTGCCGAGACCACCATTCCTCTCCTCCTCCCTAGCACACTCCCTGCTGAAGCATAGCACTGGCAAGCTGCCCTGGAAGATTAAAAGTCCCCTGCCCCTGTCTAGGTGTGCAGCCAGTCAGGGGATTAAGGCAGGGCACAGCCTGATTGCAACAGAGGAAATCAGACTCTCTCTCCCGCAAGTCTGGGGTCAAAATATAGAGGCCAAGGGCTGCTAAACCTACAGAGTCATCAACAGTGCTGCCTACTTGCTAAAATGTATGTATAACCTCCAAATCAGTAACAGTGGTACTTTTGCAGCCATGCACAGACATGCAAAGTGCAGATCTCTTAGTCTCTGGATGCACATCAGTTCTAGTAAGACTGCACTTGGCCTTCTTGTTTCATCTTTCATACTGTAAATGAGTGCCTTTTTGCAGTATTTAGTGCCATGTTTTATGCCTTTCTATGCTTTTTGTTAGTGATTTCACTGTGTAAAATGTCTCCCACATATCATGCTGAAGTGATACTGGGTGTTTCTAAGCTCTCCTGAGCCTGGGATGTGCCTCTCAGAGAAAACCTGTGTTAGATGAACCTCTTCCAGGCACAAGTTGTGGAGCTGATGGCCACGTGTTCAATGTTCATGTTCATGAATCAATAATATATATTAAATAAGGTGTCTTTCAACAGAAACACGCATAAAACAAGGTTTTGATCAGTTGATGAAAGTGTAATTGACAGGGGCTCACAGGAACCTAACTGTGTTTTTCCCCTAGGAACAAAGTCTCAGTGTTGGCTAGTGATGACTCCATACAACAGAACTACTAGAAGTAATCAGGATCGACTCTGAACCAGACATTAAGATTATCAGTTTCTGCCCAGGCTTGGTCAAAGCAAGGACCCATGGCCTGCAAACAGTGCTGGGGAGCAGCTGCCCCCGGAGGGGGAGGTGAGAAACTGAAGATTTGGAGAGAAGTCTGCATGGATAGGAAACCACTTGCTTCTCATTTTCATGTCCCTGTGTACTCTAGCTGTGCAGTTGGTTGCTGGAAGATCCCCCATATCCAATAGTAAACTCACTTGAGCTCAGGCAAGCATGGATGCTTTTCTGTTTCTTTTCTTTTTAATTTTATTTGTTTATTTGAGAGAGAGAGAGAAAGAGCACAAGCAGAGAGAGAGGCAAATGGAGAGGAAGAAACAGGCTTCCTGATGAGCAAGGAGTCCCATACAGGCTCCATCCCCGGATCCTGACATCATAACCTGAGCTAAAGGCAGACGCTTAACCAACCAAGCCACCCAGACACCCCTGTTTTTCTGTTTCTTACAGACACATTTTTGTAGAGCAAAACTAGCCACCCACTGCTACCAATAAACATCTCATAATAAGATCTTCAAATTGAGCACTAAGGAAATGGAAGAGAAATTTAGCAGATAAAGTTTAGATCCTGATCAATGACTAATACCCATAGTATTCCTATGCTCTGTAATTTCTAGTTACCCTGTACTTATTTGGAACAACTTCTACTTTTCTTTTTTAAAAAAGTATTAAAAAACATTTATTTAATATTTCCCTATCACCTTCTCCAAAGTATTATTTTCTCCCTTTCCTGCTTGACTTTGGCCAAAGAACTGAAATCTTGACAAAAAGATGAGGCAGGGCATATTGGTTTGGAAACCAGAGGTCACTTGTCATCAGAACTAATCTACAGCCTCTTGATTAGATGGTCTTACAAGAAATACAAACCTGTTCAGCTTTGCAAAGCTCTTTCCACTTCTTTACTGTTCAGGATAATTTGTACCTCATGCTAAAGATCAAAGCAAAGCAGAAAAGATCCAGAAAATCCAATATCTTTCTCATTTATTTAGCTGCTATGATAAAGAAAGGAAGGATTACTACAGTGTCTAGAATGACCGCTCTCTGACAACTGCTTCCTATACATCAATGATAAGGTGCTTGGTGATCTTGCAAGGTTCTTCTCTTGGCCGCCTCTTTCCTCAGAAGGATGCTGAGGACTCACACAGATTAGAGTAGTCAAAAATCACACAGAGGCAAAACTAGGATTAAAGCTCAAATTTATTTGACTTCAAAGTCGTGCTGTTTTCACTTAATTGTGTTGTTCATGAAGGAGTGGGGTAATGCCCGGAGAAAAGTTTCCATAAACTGGAGTTAGAGCAAACAACAACCCAACATTTCATATTCTTCCACAAGGATTTCGCAATCCAATACAATCTGTGATACCCTGAGGACAGACATAGAACAAAACAAACCGGCCTGCCCATTCTCGGTGGCATTAGTCACTGGAAGTTCTATTGCCAGTGACACCCACTGTTTCATCCTAAGAGCAGAAGACCCCATCTACAAGCTGCAGTTGGGCTCTAGGGTTTGTCTAGCCTTCTCACACAGTCAGAGAAGGCTCCTGTGTTCGGCCCGCAGCCCTGTTTCCCCTGGAAGCCAGCTTCCATTTCTACTGGACTGTTGTTCCTATGGATGGGAAAGGGTGAATCTGGAACATCCAGTTTCACAATCTTTAACTTGTAGTTGACTGAACTGCAGTGAGGAGGAACAAGTCTTACTCCTTTTTGAGAATAAATATATTATACTTTATACACACTGAAAAGCACATGGCTTACATTATGTGTAAAGTAAGGGTGGTAGAGTGCGCACAGCTGGAAATATTTGGCCCCGCAGTAAATGTAGCATATCTGGTCCAGAGCATTTGTATTATAAATATATGAAGTGTTTATGTGATCCACTGGTTGCCATTAATATGCCACTAAAACCCAACAAATGGCAGAGTTTTTGACACAACTTCACTGGTATCCATGCAGAAAATATTTATTCATGGTATCTCTCCAATCTGGTGCTTTTGGAACTTCTCTGTCTTCAATTCATGAATTGCACGTGTGCTTGGTGACTGATGTGTGGATGAGATCAATTAAGTGACATCATTCTACAAGGAAGAAAGCAAAATGAGACCAAATACATGCACATAAACTCTAGTTACAAGCTTCCTCTGTGATTCCCTCAAGCATTTGACCTGCAAACATAGTCACCAAATGTAAGAAGAAAGTGACCAAGGGCCCTAACTCACTTCCCCTCGCCAACGGACACCAGGTTCTGAATATGCTCTGCCCTGTCTTCTGAAACTGACCCCGTGGGAGACCTGAGCCCTGCAGCTCAGCGACTGTCCCCCCTCTTGAGGGTTCTGATGCCCAAGGAAAGGAAGCTGCCTCACCGGTGGATGGAGGCAATGTCCCCCAGGCCCCAGTTTCTTAGGAATCTCTGCAGAGTCCCCAGGTACCACCTACTCTCCTGTATCTTTCAAGAAAATACAATGGCATAAAACAATTGTGCCACTGGTTTTCAAGAATTGCTCTAAAATTTGATCTTTTGCCTGTAAACCCGACGATATCTCAAAACGTCATTTAACAATGTGACCTAAGCCTCTCTTTCACTGTCCACACCACTTGACAGCAAGTGCTATGGTCACACCCTGCTTACCCATTCTCTCTCAAGTCAAGAATTATTTCAGCTACTCCTTTCCCCTCTCCTCTGGTTTTCTTTTCTTAACCCACGTGCAACTGTCTGATCATCCATCATGTAAAGAGTGGATGTGCATGCCTCAGAGTGCCCTGTGCCCTGGGCGAGGGCAGCAGAGCTGGCCACATGGACCATCCTCTTTGTGCGGCAGCTTGATGCTCTCTACAGCTTGGACCAAGGGCTACACATATTCCATGCTCATGAATACATTTTGGCCCAGTGATCATGTAAATTACAATATTTGGGTGTGCATCCAGATTGTGCCAAGATGGAGAAAGTATAAAAAGAAAAAGCAGCTGCAAATTAAGTGAGTACATCCTTGCTTGCGAGAGTTTGGTTTTATGTTGGCAGATAAGGTGTGGTGGTCACTGAAAATGACAAATTTGGAAGAGCTCGGGTGGGGGCACGGGACCTCGAAAAAAATGACAGGCAAAGCTGTCTCTGACAAAAGCCAATTTTCAGTTCCAGAGAAAATCATGGTTGGATCGTCGCACTTCAATTCATGCATTTCTTTGTTTTAACTTCTTCATTTGTGAAATACAGTGCCATCGTTCTACTTAATGGCATTATAAAATAATCAGTGAAACATGGTAAATTTGAATTATCTGTGCACATCTTGAATCTCCAGTAAATAATAGAGGAAGGAGAGGTGGAAATCTGAAAGCCTCCATAGGATAATGGAACCAGGAGCCATAATCAACCAGGTGTTTGTGAGGAAGAAATCATTCCATAGACAACTTGATTGCTTTTTTGATGGAATTACAAGATTTACAGATGAAAGCAATGCAGTTGATGTAATATGTCTAGAATGACAATTAAAATACATTTGATACAGTATTGCACAAAATCCCATTTGCAAAATCCATTTGTATGTGTTGGGACTGTCACTAGAAGAGAAAGCCAGGCAGAGACTGCCAGCGCATGAAGAACAGATAGTACTATCTTCTTGTTACATACTTTAAACCCTAACTTACAAAAACAACAACAAAACTGACCTTTGATTCTGAGTTGAAAATCTGTTTAAAAATCAACAGTCAAAAGATTGTCATACATATTGACCTCGTTGAATATCTGGAATTTTCGACATGGTGCCAAAAATTGATAGGACTTTGGATCATCAACCAGAGATTCTTGAGCAAAAACTAAGAGTGGCATAAAGCTCTGGTGACATAAAGAAGCATAGTGTGTGCCCTTGGAGCTCTAACTGAGGACAGTATAATTGATGTGTTGGAGGCATTTGCTAAAAAGTGACTCACAGTGAAATATAATGCATGCTTTGAGGGCATGGGAAGAAACAGCCAAGAATTTCAGGGCAGAAAAGGATGTAAGAGAGAAACCCCAATGCGAGTGGCTTACAAGAGGGCCCAGTGGCAGTGAGTGTGTGTCCAGTGGGGGGACAGAGTCTTCAGTAACCAGCGCCCACCACACGTCATCACACACCTATACAGGTGAAGTCTAACACAAAACTAAACAAATGCAGGAACACCTGCCACGAAATAGAAATCAGAAAGCACAGCGCTTCCCGACTGCAACGTCAGGTACTAAAGAATATGAAGCGGCATTTTCAACTTAGAATTCTAACATCAGTCAAAATGTCACGTGGCGCGGAAGAATAATGACCTTTTCTGGCATGTGAAGACCTGGGGATAGAATTCAATACATATGAGGGAAAAAAAGGAAGCATTCATCTCCAGTTAAAGGATTAATAAGCCAGGAGATGGAATGAAAACACACTGCCTGGCTCTGCAAAAAGAAGCAGATGTACAAATGTAAACAGGGGTTCCTACCTACCCAGGTAGGGGACACGATGTCAGTGTGGGGATGAGCCAGACATGGGGACACGATCTCAATATGGAGATGAGCCAGACATGGGGACACGATGTCAGCGTGGGGATGAGCCAGACAGAGGAACATTATGTTAATGTGGGGATGAGCCAGACTTGGGGACATACTGTCAATGTGGGGATGAGCCAGATATGGGGACACCTTGAGGTTGGTCCCACCAGCAGCTGGATGCTGTCCCTAGTACAGTGGAAGCCGTCTTTATTGCTTACTGGGTAACACAGCTTGAGAATGACCCAGGGCGGGGCTGGGGGGGTTGCGGTGGTGGGGAGGCACTTCTCAACTGCCTTTGACCAGATGGGAGCCACAGATTATTCCTGTCTCTGCTTCTCAAAGAGGCAGCCCACCACTGGTAGCCAAGCATGGCAGGAGGAAGAAGGCCGGTTCCCTGCCTCAAGCTGAGACCAATGTTGTGCTGCAGACCCCTTTCCAGAGCTCCCATGGGATCAGGCGATCATCACTCCAGGCGAGAACACAGCTTTGACTACGTTTGGCTCCATTGAGTTTCTGCCACTTGCAACAAAGAACCTAAGACAGCATCCTTAACATAAACAGGGAAGTTCAGCGGTGAATCATTATCTTGTTTTAGAGACAAGATAATTAGCTTGTTCTTGGACACATTGAGGTGGAGATGCCCAAGGCGTAAAGAAATTTGTATAACAGCCCTTTGCTAAGAGAGAGGAATCAATGACATTGAATACCGGATATAAATCTTGGGCTGGGTACTGAATCTTTCCATTGAAATAAAGTTGTAGGAGGGGTATTCCTGGGGAATGTTCAGGCACTGATATTAATAGGGCTGTCAGATTCCGTGAATGAAAATAGAGGACATCTAGTTAAATCAGTGAATTTGCCCACAAACAGCAAACAGTTTTTAGTATGAGTTATCCCATGCAATATTTAGGACAATCAACACTAAAAATGTGTCATTGTTTCTCTGAATTTCAGCTTTAACCACATACCCTGTATTTTTTCTGACTGCCCAGTTAGTAAGGCGCCTTTGTAAGCTGCCAGACACCATGATGTTTTTTTACCTTTAAAAAGAGCCATTGCTTTTCTAAAATATTGAGGAGATACAAGACGACTATAAACTACATGTAGGTTACAAAGAGTAGTGATGAGATTAGAGCTCTCGTGCCCACCAGCTACCAGTGTAAGAAAGATCACGCCCCTTAACTCAGGAGGTCTCGTCCACCTTCCCCATCTCCCTGCCAGCATTTCCTGTCACACACCACCTTAGTGGTCTGCTCAGCATTGCTCTTTTAATTGTGCAAGCTGTCATCTACACGGATTATTACGTACAGCACAAGTGCAGTATAAGAAATTATACAGAGAAACCTGCATAACCGCCCTCTGGGGCCAGAACATGATCAGCGTCCACCCGGGAAAGTGCCCCCTGGAAACCTCCCTCATGGTATTCGGCTCCCCTCCCCTATAGAAAACCACCATCCAGGTTTCTCGTGAAAATCACTTTCTTGCTTTTCTTTACAGTCTTGGCATCTTCGTGTAGATTCCTCAGCGATATTATTTCCTTTTTCCATCCTTGAAACTTACATTAAACGGAATCATTTATTTAAAGTGGATATTCAGCATTAGTGTGGTAGGGTTGCTGTAACAAAATACCACAGGCTGGACATCTTAGCCAACAGAATCCCCCCCCCCCCCCAACTCACAGAGTTCTGGAGACTGGAAGTCCCAGATGAAGGTGTTGGCACGTTTCTCCTGGAGCTGCAGACGGTCACCTCTGGCGGGTTCCTCATATGGCCTTTTTTCTGTGTGTTCATGGGTGTCTCTTTCTGTTTTCATAAGGACACCAGTCATATGGGATTAGGGCCCACCTCAGTGATCTCAGTTATTTTAATTATCTCTTTAAAGGCCCTACGTCCAAATATAGTCACACTGCATGGCGGGGGGGGGGGGAGGTTTACATGTCCACATATGGATAGGGGAACCCAATTAAGCCTAAGATGCATTCTTTTGTGAAATTTCCCCCACCCCAATACTGTATTTGTGGAGTTTGCCCATTTTGCTGGACACAGTAATATATTGCCATCTAGATTCCCATTGTGTATATCTAAATAACTTCACTGTCACTATTTACAGTCGGTGAACACCCAAGTTATTTCCAAGTTTTGCTTTTAGAAAAAAACACTGCTTCGTACATTTCTCTCACTGTGTCTCCTCGTGTACAAACATAATATATAAACACATACACACGGTGGAATATTACTCGGCCATGACAAAAGGATGATATCCTGTCATTCACTAGGTTGGACCCGGATCAGGTTATGCTGAGTGAGATGAGTCAGACAGAGAAAAACACATATACCATATGATTTCACATATACATGAAATCTAAAATAACTAAACCAACAAGCAAACAAAAATGGAAATAGACTCATAAATACAAGGAATACGTGGGTGATTGCAGGAAGAGAAAGGCAAGGGAGGATGGAAGAAACAGCCAAAGGAGATTAAGAGCTACACACTTTGAGTTGCAGCGTAGGTAAGTCATGGGGGTGTAACATGCAGGGTAGGGGATATGGTCAACGACACTGTAACAACTTTCTACAGCGACAGAGAGAGTGACCATTTCATGATGTAGGTAAGTATCAAACCATTGTGCTATACACCTGACACTGATACAATGCTGTGTGCCAATTATTCTTCAATTTAAAAAGTTTATTGCCTGAAGTCATAGTATTCTCTTATTAGTATCTTTTTCATGTGTACAACTATGGTTATAAACCCCCATCTCATTCTTTTTTTTTTTAAAGAGTTTATTTATTTATTCATGAGAGACCTAGAGAGAGGCAGAGACATAGGCAGAGGGAGAAGCAGGCTCCTCACAGGGAGCCTGATGCAGCACTCGAACCCAGGACCCTGGGATCATGACCTGAGCCAAAGGCAGACGTTCAACCACTGAGCCACCTGGAGCCCCACCTGCATTTCACTCTTGATTGCTGTCCCTGAGACTGTTTTCCCCTTTGCCAGTGTTTTGTTAATTTTATGACTATTTTGATATACTCCATATTATGTTTATATCTCATTAATTTCTTCTATTTGTATTTTTACCTCACTTCATTAGAATTACTTGGTAGTCTATATGTACTTCCTAGATCATATTAGCTGAATGATTTTCACTGTGAGATCGTACAGTTAGCACCAAGTTTTGGTTGCTCACATGCCACAAGGTTTGCTATGCAGTATTTTCACTATCATGAAGTTCAGGGTATTGTATTTTTTTATTTGACTCCTGAGTTCTTTGGTAATGTGTTCTGTAACTTCCAAACTTGTCTGAGTTTTCAGGTTATCTTTCAGTTACTGGGTGCTAGCTTAAATGCATTATGTTCAGGGAGCACAACCTGTGTGGCTTCAGTACTGTGTAATGTGTTAAAATTGGCTTACTAGCCGGCACCTGATCCATTATTATCAATGTCTCAGCTGTCTTCTTAGTTAAGAGATACAGTGTTCTGCATATGACGACTGAGCCTGTTTCCTTCCTCATGTGGTCCAGAGCTTCTAGATCATTCTGTGTTTGTCTGCTTGTTCCATCATAGTTACTGAGCCCAGTGTGCTAGAAGTCAGCCCCTGTGATTATCTATTTCTTCTGTCAATTATTGCTTTATAGGTTTTGGCATGCTTGCATTATTAGGCACATGCAAATCCTAGGTGGGTTTTTTTGGGAGGGGTGGGTATATTTAACCCCTTATCACTGTGTGTAACCTCTATGTCTATTAATGCTTTTTGTTGTAAAATTTACCTTATCCCACAGTAATATTGCTACATCATGTTTCTTTGGTAAAATTTTACAAAGAATCATTTCCTAACTTAAAAAAAAAAACTTAATTTATTTGAGAGAGAGAGAGAAGAAGGCAGCGAGCACAAGCAGGGGGAGGGGCAGAGGGTGAGGGAAAAACAGATTCCTGCAGGGAGCAGGGAGCTCGATCCCAGGACCCTGAGATTATGACCCAAGCCAAAGGCAGACGCTTAACCCACTGAGCCACCCAGGTACCCCATTTTCTGACTTTTAACATTAATTCTTTCAGAATGCTTATATCTGTTAAATTTATTTTTTTCATTCAGGCTGAAACCATCCTGGTTTAACCAGGCACTTCATCCCTTTATAGTTAGTGGGATGGCTGATGTGTTTTGATTTTATTTACTATTTAATTTTATGTTTTCTACTTGTCCCAGATTTGTGTACTTCTTCTTTCTCCCTTTCTAAAATTGACCACTTTTTCATTCCATCTTTTCCTCCATTTGTCTGGAATTATGTACTCTCTCTATTCTTCTAGTGATACTCTAGAAATTGCACCAGACATGGCTCATTTACTTAAGTTCAAAGTTAACCAAAATATTCACCGTCTGAGATTACATACAGACTCGAAAACAGTGACTTTGTTGCCCTCCATCCTAATAAGAATTGTTAATTTTTGACTAAACAACTTTTCTTCATGTCTTTAACCCCATAAGAAACCATAATTATTGTTTTATATATGTATTATTCATCTAGTTTAACCCACACTTTTACCACTTTCTACTCTTTCTTACTTCCTCATTTCTGATGTACCATCTGGAATACCTTTCCTTCTGCTTAAAGTGTATCTGCTGGAATTTCCCTTAATTAGAGCTTCTTGGAGTCGAAATCTTTCAGCATTTGTTTTTCTAAAAATATATTTATTTTGTCTTTATTATTTTAAGATATTTTGTTGGATCAGAATCACAAGCTGGCAGTATTTTTTTCCACAAAAACATTGAAGATATTTCATCATCTCCCTTCCATCATTACTGTTAATATCACAGAAAATTCTGTCATTCCTCTGGGTGTATGATTTGAACCTGAAGTCCACAGTTATGTGATTTCTTTTATGCTGCTCTTTTTGTGAGGGCACTGTTATTGCATGGCCCCGGCATGATGAGAGGCAAACGATTTCAAACCCTGACCCTGGAGACCCTTCCTCTCATCTCAAGTCCTTGTGTCTACATGAAGACCAGGATCAGCTACTGTCTGGAGCCCTTGTCTCTGCTAACAACCACAGGGCACAGGCCCACCTACCCAACACTCAAGCTTTTCAGTATAGCTCCTATTCTGGAATAATCTTCAGGGTTTCCTTTTTTCTTGGGAGGTTGGCTTTCTATTTAATTTCTGTTCTCCTTGCATTTTTACTTAGCATATCTAGGTATTTGTAATAGGAGTGTTCTACTTCAATTTTGCCAAGCACGCTGCTGGAACCAGAAGTCCCAGTACTGGCTATGTCTGTCTAGCTTGTATTTAAATTTTTCCAGAGCGTGGCAAAATACGAGAGGCTTCCCAATTAATTCAGTGACACTTCTGTAAGCCTGATATATTTTTAAAAAATTGTACTCACAAATCAGGAGGAATTATTGGCCAATTTTCCTTATGAATAGAGATATTTTTAAAAATTAGCAAATTGAATCCAGTAGCATATTCCATCATAATGCATCACCATCAAGTAAAATTTATTCCAAGAATACAAGAATTGTTTAACCTTAGGGTATATATCAATACGATTCAACACATTGCAAAGAATGATGACTTGAAAGATTACTAAGATAATATTAATTTTAAAAATCAGGATATTAAGTCTTTGGAGAATAATTCCATTTTTATCCAAAAATATATGTATCTCTTTGCAGCCCCACAGAGGCCAGGATGAGCACACAGAGATGCTTACAGTGCCTCCTCCCAGGGGCAAGATCACAGGTGACTTGTTTCCTCCATAATACTTTCCTGAGCTTTCCAAATTCTCCGCCACAAGGTAAGTGTTACCACCTGTTAGAAATTACGTTGAAGTTTCAGTCTCTCTTGTCAACCATGCAGATTGAAGCCCTCACTCTGGCTGCAGGGACCCCCCAGAATTGTTAGGTCTCTTCTAATACTTTTCCAAAAAAGGACCTCTAAAAAGAGTACTGCCACACCCAGACATCATACTCCTTCTCTGAGCCACCTTATTGCTCAATTTACTTGCTCACAGCATCTACCAAATCAAATGCTTTCAATTAAACCCCAGCTTCATTGTGAGGGTGCCCAGCTGGGTCAGTTGGAAGAACATCAAATCTTGATCTCTACGTCAAGTTCAAGCCCCATGGTGGGGAGGGGGGGAGTGTAGAGAGTACTTAAATAAATAAAATTTTCAAATAAATAAATAAATGCTAGCCTCATCCTGCTCCCTGCAGTGGGACTTTCCAGTCAGACACAACACAGAGTCTTTATTTTTTTCCCCCAATCTCTGTAGCCTTGAAGTCCCCTCACACAACTTGGTATTGAATTCAGTAATAATTTGTCATTTTTCCTGGTAACCGTTTGCACATTAATCCAAAGCCAGCATATGTATATCAAAAAAGCACAAACTTTTTCATGGTTTTCATAGATTTTACATTTTTCATTTATTTTATATCTCAGCCACCAGCACATTCCATAATTCAATACACAAAATCGATAAAATAGGTGGTAAACCTGGCTCATTAGATATTAGTGAAGAAACAGCACTCTTGAGGAAAAAAAAATATGAAAAAAGCCCAGCACATTTTTTGGCTCTCCACTATAGCAAGACAAATAAAATTTAAAAGAGAAGTAGCCCACAAAACTATGTGTGCCTTCGGTGAAAGGAAACCGATGCTAACTTAACCAAAATGTGAAATATTCAGTCTACTTCCCTTCCTCCCCCCTTTCTTTCTTCTCTGCTAATAAAGGTCTGATCATCACTGTTTTGCAAATTGACTAACCAAGGCAGAAAAGCTGAGTGCCTGACTTGCAACTTGCGGGGATGACATCCACAAACATGGCAGGTGCTCTAGGCTCATGCTGGAACGATAAGCCCAGCAGACACTGGGTTACCTAGACTGTAAATGAGAACAAGAATCTATGTAATTACTGAGAGGAATAAATCAGTATTTGCAATGGAAGCCCATCCCCTGAAAGTTTACCAAAGTCTGAATATTACTGAATTAGCTACACACTTCCTGAACAAAAGAGAAGCATGCAGACATAGGATGCTACAGGAGGAAAATGTGTGATTAACTTATTTCACAGAAAGTCTGCATTAGGATCTGTCTGTAGTGTCTAGTCCTCATTTGGCACCTGATAATGTCACAATCACCCCCTACACTATTGTGATTGGGGTTGGGAAACATGACATGACATGTGGGTCTGTTCTTCCTGTCACTTGATAGATACCCACCCTGGGACAATATTTCAACTCTCTGCCTTGTAATGTATCCGTATTTGGAATGGGGACATAACATCTGCATTAATGACTTCACAGGCTTGGTTGTGAAGATGGCATATATGAAACGGCTTTTTTAAATGGCCAGATTTAGGGGCACCAGGGTGGCTCAGTCGGGTATGTGTCTGCCTTTGGCTCGGGTCATGTTCTCGGGATCCTGGGATGGAGCCCCACGTTGGGCTCCCTGCTCAGCGGGGATCCTGTTTCTCCCTCCCCATCTGCCGCTCCCCCTGCTTGTGCTCTCTATCTCTGAAATAAATAAAATCTTCAAAAAGTAATAAAATAAATGACCAGATTTAGTAGGCTAGAAATAGTGCTGAGATTATAGCAGTTGGGAGGAAAAGTGGTTTACAGAAATCTGATGAAGAGCTGCTGTATCTCCTACAGAGAAGGAGGCAGGTGACAGGCGGGGCGCTTGCAAAGGTAGGGACAACAACAGACTCCAGCTCACAGCTACAACCAGGATTGTGTGTGAAGACAACCCTTCTAAGAAGAGCTACAAACACTGAACAAAGCACCAAAAAAGAGGCAGGTAAAGACATTCACAAGCACCCAAAGCAACCAAGACCTGAGGATGTCGGGCTCCAAAAGGAAGCTCAGTTCCACACTCTGCTTCACCCTGGAGGCTCTGCGATCTGTGGCTCTGCTGAGGCCAAATCTACCAGCAGGAATCTGCGGCTCCGAGGGTTCAGTGTCTGCCAGGATTCCTGAGGGCACCCCCTGCGTGTCGGAGAAGCCCCAGGGCAGAAAATGAGAAGCACCTGACATCATGGGGACTGGCATCTCTGCAAAATTCATATCCACCCATAACCTCAGAATTTAACCTTATTTGGAAACAGTGTCTCTGGAGATGGAATTAGGTAGATTCAGATGGGGTCACACTGGAGAGGGTGGTCCCTGGACCCGAGTGTCCTTATGAGAAGGAACAAGGACACAGACACCCAGAGGGAGACCACACGATGGGGGCAGATGCTGTGGGGAGGCTCCAGAGCCCAGACCCCCAAAGGCTGCCCCCACCCCGGAGGACAGGAGGAGGAGGCGGAGGCTTCCATTCCCCGCCATGCTCAATGTGTACTCATTCGTTACAGGTGCCTCACAGACATAGTGTGGACCCCAACTGGGGGCTAGGGGCTGCAGATTCCCCAAGCTGCCTGAAGATGGAGCAGAGCAGGTGGCTGCAGGTGAGAATTCACAGCAGCGCCCCACCCCCAGCCCACTCACTTCCTGCTGCCCAAGACCAGGGGCCTCTTTCCCCACTGCTAGTGCTGTGGGCCCTGCCCACCCCACCTTTCCCCTCTCTCTAGGATCCCGAGTTGGTCGGGTGAGGTTATACTGCTTCCCCAAACATTTTACAGCTCATTATACTCTCCCTGCCCTTAAACCATTCCTCTGACTTTACACGGGGAAGATGCAGACTCCCCAACAAGCAAAAAACGATCCCCCAGGCTCAGCCAGCTGGGGAGAACAATCCTGAACCCTCCTGTCTTCATCCACTCCCACTTCCTGAGGCCACACCGCCTCTGCCCCACCTCCACCCCCAACGCATATCTCTGTCTCTTAGGTGGTAAAAACATCATTTCTTTACCAAGCTGTGTTCCAGGGACTGGAGCTATAATTGAACTCCTACCTCTCCCCTGATCAGAGGAGGAATTAGATCTATTATGCCTGCCACATGTCTTTTATGATGCGAAATTATATTTGATTGCTCATGATTCATTTGTAGCAGCAGAACTGACCCTCTTTTGTACATTTGACTTGTCACCGGAGTTGTACAATATTATTGATTGAGACATTGACCCTAGTATCTATTAGGGCTTCCTTTACCTTAATGGTTTGTTTAGATTTATAAATCGATTATTTTGATAGTTTTAGTTGTACTAATAAACTTTCTCACATCGAGTGAAAATTGACTTGCCCTGATCTCATCATTAAGCCCGTGGCCAGTAGACTGCATTGAGCATAGCCTGCAACACCCAATCACATGTCGTTATGGAGAAGCTGGGCGCCTGATTCCTGATTTATAACAATTTCATAGCATGCTATTTGCACAGTTTATATTGTTCCTGGAAGTTAAACAGAAAGCCATAATTTACAGAGGAAAGACTTAGAGTTTCTGGCCTTTTCAATTTTGGAAAGGGTGGGTAGTTGCTGGTGCTCTTTAAATTCAGACGATGCTCCTCTCTGAAGCAAGGTCTGCAGCTTTTCCTTAGGCTTAAACCCATCAAAGTCAATTATTGGAGTAAGTTCCCTGTATTGCCAATCCTCATTCCTTCTCTTCCTCTTTCTCCAACTGCTTTTACTGGCCATTTACACTGGTTGTATTCATTGGCCTTGATCCTCTGCCTCTCAGAGTGAGTGAAGCGCTGGAGATGAGTTTTCTCAGCAAAATCAAATGCATATTGTCATGCTTTGATATGTATTGACATTGTTTCTTGTAAAAAATGTCTGTGGACCACTTTTTCATTTTTTTAAAAAGATTTTATTTATTTATTCATGAGAGACACAGAGAGAGGCAGAGACACAGGCAGAGGGAGAATCAGGCTCCCCATGGGGAGCCTGATGTGGGACTCAGTCCTGGAACTCCAGGATCATATCCTGAGCTGAAGGTGACACTCAACCACTGAGCCACCCAGGCATCCCATGGACCACCTTATCAGTCTATTTTCCTATTCATTTGTTGGTATTCTTTGAGTCTGTCTTTAACCTAATGATATTTAAATGTTGTCTTTCAGTCACATAAGCCATTCTTGAATCACTCTTTTCAAAACAACAAAATACTTTATAAAGATTATTGAGTATTTGCCAGGCCCAGTGCTTGAGGGATCAAAGAGTTAAAAACATAACCCCCTGCTTTTGAAGAATTCACAGTCTGGTAAGAAGGCAAGCATATGAGGAAATAATTCAAATTCATTACATATCACTTATAAGTAGGTTCCGCTACAAATAACCTTGGCTTACTAAGTAGAAATTCTCTATCTTTCCAGAGCTATTGTGGTGGGTTTGCCACCAAAGATCTTAGAGACTCAACCTACCTCTAGCTCACCATTTCATAATCTCTAGGATACATCCCTTTTTCTCATGTTCCAAAAGAGTTGCTAGAGCACCAGCAGTCATAAGTACATTTCAGTACACAGGAAGGATGAAGGACTATGAAGAAATAACAAAGGGTATACACAAGTTATCTATTAAGTACAGTTTCTAGATGCTGTCGGTCAATACATCTGTTTGTATTTCACCAGCCAGAACTCAGTCATATGACCACACTTGCAAAATATAATCTTACTAAACAACAGCCACTGGCCCAGATATAAATAATGATTCTACTTCTATTAAAGACACACACACACACACACACACACACACACACACACACACACACAGACAATGAGGGACAAACATTTGGTTGAACTATATGTAACTGCTAATTTTTGATGTTTCTTGATCTATAAAAAAGTCAGTTACACATAGTTCACACACACACACACACACACACACACACGAGTGGTCTCTGCTGTACCATGTGGCACAGGATTGTGCATGTGAAGAAGAGTAGTGAGGACACAGTAACTGCTGGAGGATCTGGGGGAGGCTCCCAGGAGGATGTGGTATTTGAGTTCATTCCACAGGGTGGGTTCTAGTCATTAGAAGGGGGAGAGGAGTGTGTAGTCCAGCCATGGCCCAGATTTCCTGAACCATTAATGAGATGCTTGAGCCCTGATGTGGGTTTGGACTGCTTGCTATTTAGGGCACGTGGTAAGAAGTAGGTTGGAAGATTGATGCGATAGGACCAGATTGGAAGTCTGTAGATGCCATGCCATGGGGTTGGGACTTAGTCTTGTCATCAGTAAGGGTGCAATGGAGTTGGATTTATTTTTTTAGAAAGAATAACACTTAGGTGATGATGAATGGAATCCACACCTTTTCTTTCTTTTTTTTTTTTTTTAACACCCAGAAAGGATCTTTTTAGATACTTTAAGTGGCAAGTATCTAAATACATGTGCAGGTTGCAGCTGCTGGTTTTATCCTGGACCTATTTTGTAGGCCATTTCCCCAGAAGATGAACGACACAGAGAGGAATGACCACCCTTCTTCTTCTTGCATTCAGGTGTGAGACTCAGCCTGGCAATAGGGGTCACCTGCCTGTGGAAGAGCTAGGCAAGCAGGGTGCTGCTTCCAGGTGAAGCGTCAGCCTGGGAAGTCCTTAGGTCAGAGAGAAATGGCTACAAAGCCAAGCTCCCTGCACTTTGAAGGGGCAGCTTGGCCTGAGAGAAGGCTGACAATTTCTGCATATAAGAGCCTCCACCGATTCAGCTTCTCTCTGGGGTCTCAGGGCACCCGGCCCCCCTTCAGCCACTTGCTGGCACAATACCACCCTAGCCTGCTGCTTCCCACTGCTGGGCTCACATGTTTGAATGCCCAGCACCAAGCATCCTCCCCGCTGACCCCCCCCCCCCCCAGAAAGGGAAGCCCCATGAGAGCAGGATGGGTGGCCTTGCTTTGAGCTTTCGTGGTTGCCATGGCAATGCATCCTGGTGCCCCCCTAATGGGTCTGCTGGAGCTCTTGCCTCTGACTGGGTCAGTCCTCTGCCCCCACTAAATTTGCAGCAGCCTGAGGACCTGGGTCTGAGCAGACACACCCCCATGTCTGGGCTGCTAATGTCTTCCCATATTCCTGACGGTTCTGTTCCTCCCCGTTACCACCAGCAAAAGCTCCATCATTCAAACCAGACATTCCACTCCCTGAGCTCAGCCTCCTTCGATCCCATCAGTCCCCTTGCCTGCATCATCTCTCTCCCTCCCCACTTCCCCACTTAGAGGCTCTGTGGACCCTCAGTGGCTTTGTCCCAAGGAGCCTGGGTCCTTGCTCCTCCCCCGGCCATCAGTCTGCCTGGGAACTGGGAGGGGGTGTGACTCAAAGTCTGCACCATCTCTGCACCTGTGCCCACACAGAGCATCCTGCAGCACCTCACACAGCCAGGTGTGTCAGGACCACTGGGAACCCGTGGCCATGACCCTCACCAGACCCATGGCACCTGACCTGCCCACCCAGTTTCTTTAGTCAGCAGCACTATTGTGCCTGCACCACACCACTATCCCCCGCCATCCATGCTCTGCAGCTGCCTCCTGCCTGCCTGCTTCGCCACTCAGCTTCCCAGTCTGCAGGTGTCTGTGCACTGCAAGGGTGACTTGCTTCAGACTCCTTGGGAGCTAACATCTGTGGCCTGGCTGCCATTTTCCTATGCCATCTTGGGCCTGATGTTTCCATCCTGGGACCTCATGCCTCTCTTATTTCTCTACCTGCATCAAACAAGCATGTAGTTATTATTTTCTCAACTTTCTTGAGACTGAGCTTCATACTGTTTCAGATCTGAGACTTGCACACGCTGTTTCCCCGTGGTCTCTCTCTGTCAGCTCCCTACCACTATGCCCAATGAGCCCCTTTTCATGCTCAAATAGCCACTTGGAAGTCCCTTCCCAGGGATGGCTTTCTCTGGCTTCTCTGCCTTGCTTAGGGCCCTCAGGATGATGCTCCCATCATGTCATCCAGTCCTAGCTGCATTTAGTGTATGGTTATGATTGCATGGTTGAGCTCTAACCTCTCCACTGTCTTCTAAGAGTTCAAGCTCTGGGTCCCTGTGTGCTCCCTGCCCAGGGTCCAGGGGGTAGCAGTTCCCAGGTGGAAGTGAGCCACAGAACATTGTTGGGGGCCAGGATGACCCCAAAGACAATTTCCAAAATTGCATGATGACCCTCAATTCCTTGACAACTGGTCCTCCATGCCCACTGAGCCTATCTGGCACACAGGGTTAGGGTTCCTCCTTGCATGAGAATTGGGAAGTAGGGAAGGGAACAGAAGTGGACAGAGTTCTTGGGTATGCAGAACGCTCCTGCTGAGTCTTTACCACCTTCCTCTGAAGCCGATGACTACCCAAGGGCCATGATCCCTGTGGATTGTGCTGGCACTGAATGCTCACTTCTGAGGGGTGATGGCCACAACCCAACCCAATGTCACACAAGCAATAAGAAGCAGTTCTCTATAAAGAGGTTGAGAAGTTAAGGTGTTCATGGGTTTAAACTGAAAGACGAGCACAGATTAGAATTTGAGTGACTCACAGAACTTGTGTACATCTACTGCCCAAGACCACAGGAGATCTACCCAGGAGGACATAGTGATGATGTCATAACACATGCCCCAAGGCTCTCAGACCATTGCCACCATGCACCCCCACTGTGCAAGGTGTAAATGATATCATTACTAAGGTAGAAGTTCTTAGCCAATCACGGCTTGATTTGTTAGGAAAAGAGAGAAAATGAGCTAAAACTGTGATTTTGCACTTACAATGTGCCACCAACAGGTTTTCCCAAGAGATCCTTACCTTGATTGACTGTTCTCAGCATTAGGGTTGAAGAAACTAGGACCATAAGCAAGGCTGTTGAGATGTGCTTTTCTGACAAAATGAAGGAGAGGCCTGGGAAGTCAGGCTCAGGCTGAATGGTTGTTTCTCTGGGGTGGTAGACCAGAAGACACAGAAGACATGGGTCTTCAGCTCTGAGAATCCAGTGTCCACTATGGGGGGTGGGTGGTACACTGTCACAGAGAGCAAGGGGAGGAGGATGTTCCTGATGCAGCAAGCAAGAGCTGTGGAAGAGGACATGAACAGGAGCAAGTTTGCAGAGATGTGGCAGAGAGGCAACCCCAGGAAGGTTCTGAGTCACAAGCAGGGATGACACAGGGAGAAGAACACCCTAGGGTATACACAGGGGCACGGGAGCACAGTGGAAGAAGCCAGATCAGCTGCCTTACACACAAGCTTTTGTAGCTTATATAAGAGAGAGGAAACATTCCAGGTGGATCACTTAAGCTTGTTTCATCCAAGAATGAAGGAAGGAGGGAAAGAGAGCTCCCAGTGCCAGGTCCTCTCCCTCAATCTCTCTCTTTTTAATTTGTGTTGGTTTTTTTTAAGATTTTATTTATTTATTCATGAGAATACACAGAGAGGAGAGAGAGAGAGAGAGAGGCAGAGACACAGGCAGAGGGAGAAGCAGGCTCCATGCAGGGAGCCCGATGTGGGACTCTATCCCGGGTCTCCAGGATCACGCCCTGGGCTGAAGGCGGCGGTAAACTACTGAGCCACCCAGGCTGCCCTAATTTGTATTTTTAAACATGAATTTAGATTGTGGCTAGATCGATATCAAACAACTGAACTGGACTTTGGTGCCACCCATCTGCTCACCGGAGCTCTCCTTGCCATCAAATGGGCAAAGCAATCTTGCAGCAATCTGCCTCGGTCGGAGGGGTGGCCAAGGATGGATCAACCAAGCTGCAGTCCAATCTCACACGCAGGCACAGAGTCTCGATGGCGTTTGTAGTGGCAATTAAGTCTGGCACAAACCATATTTAGCATTTCATCATATTGAACAGCTAAATGCCACTTATCTCACCGTGGCTGCTTGAGAACATAAGCACAGAAAGATTAGGCCTTTAGCATAAATGGGGAAAAAAGCACTGGACCAGTAAAAGCTGTTATTTAAATGCCCATGGTCTCACTGGTCAGAGATTAACTCCAGTCTGTCACCTGCTCTGCCCAAAACCTGTGAGTGCTTTTAAAGGGAAGGCCGTCTCCTCCTTATTAATATTTAATAGCATTGGAAAATAGGGGGTTGTTGTGCTCTCCTCGAAGGAATTATATATTTAAAGTGTTGTAAATATCCATGGTTTTAAGCTGTTCTCTGCTGCATGAAAAAATGCACTGACCATCATTTGCTCCTGTCCTTATAAGTCATGTGTTTCTTCTCCTAGCGACACCAGTGCTCATCCTTGCTCCTTTCCAAATCTGTGGTTTCTGAGCTGTTGGAAGGCTGCTGCCTTTCCTTGCTGGGCGTGCCTCTCCATCGTTGCCGTCTCCCCTCTCCTCCGCTGGAGGAAAGGCTGTTTTTGGAACAGCCTGAAGGAACACCCTGAAGCCACCGCCACCCTGTCCTCGAACATGTGCCTCACCCACTACCCAATCGAAATGGGAGAGAAGGGAGCCAACGTGGACCCAACTGTGTCCCCCTGGAAATTCAATGTGTTGAAGCCCTAACCTCCCATGTGATTATATTTGGAGATAGGGCCTGCCTCCTGGAGGAGGCAATGAAGCGTAAATGAGGTGGTACATATGAGGTTTTAATCCAGTAGGACTGGATTCTGTAAGAAGAGAGACAGCGAGCAAAGGCCATGTGAGAACTGGCAAGGGGCTGGCCGTCCGTCTGTCTGCCAGGAGGAGGGCTCTCGCTAGATGTGCCCCTGAGGTGCCTGATCTCTACTCCAGCCTACAGGACTCTGAGGACATCCATTGCTCTTCTTCAAGATGACCTGTCCATGGTGTTTTGTTATGGCAGCTTGAGCTGACTAATACAATGTCAACTTGTCACTTACCCTTCAGGCCACTGTGTGACCATTCTGCTCTTCTCTCTTTAAATCACCGCTATGACAGGAATCCATCAAAATCCTAGAGGAGATGGGCTCTCTGCATGGAGCCTGCTTCTCCCTCTGCCTCTGTCTCTGTCTCTCTCTGTGTGTGTCTCTCATGAATAAATACAATCTTTAAAAAAAAAATCCTAGAGGAGAACACAGGCAGCAACTTTTTTACCTCAGCCACAGCAACTTCTTGCAAGACAGGTCTCTAAAGGCAAAGGAAACAAAAGCAAAAGTGACCTATTGGGACTTCATCAAGATAAAGAGCTTCTGCACAGCAAAGGAAACAGTCAACAAAACTAAAAGGCAGCCTGCAGAATGGGAGAAGATATTTGCAAATGACATGTCAGATAAAGGGTTAGTATCCAAGATCTATAAAGAACTTATCAAACTCAACACTCCCCCCCCCCAAAAAAAAACAATCCAGTCAAGAAATGGGCAGAAGACAAGAACTGACATTTCTCCAAAGAAAACCTACACATGGCCAACAAGCACATGAGAAAATGCTCCACATCACTGGCCATCAGGGAAATACAAATCAAAACCCCAATGAGATACCACCTCACACCAGTGAGAATGGGGAAAATTAACAAGACAGGAAACAACAAATGTTGGAGAGGATGTGGAGAAAGGGGAACCCTCTTGCACTGTTGGTGGGAATGTGAACTGGTACAGCCAGTCTGGAGAACAGTGTGGAGGTTCCTCAAAGAGTTAAAAATAGACCTGCCCTACGACCCAGCAATTGCACTGCTGGGGATTTACCCCAAAGATACAGATGCAGTGAAACGCCGGGACACCTGCACCCCGATGTTTACAGCAGCAATGTCTACAGTAGCCAAACTGTGGAAGGAGATATGATGTCCTTTGACAGACAAATGGATAAAGAAGATGTGACATATATATATGTGTGTCATATATAAATATATGTATGTGTCACATACATACACACATATATATACATACTCAATGGAATATTACTCAGCCATCAGAGAGGGTGAATACCCACCATTTACATCAATGTGGATGGAACTGGAGGCTATTACGCTGAGTGAAGTAAGTCAGTCGGAGAAAGACAATCATCATGCGGTTTCACTCATGTGAAATATAAGGAATAGTGAAAGGGATTATAAGGGAAAGGAGGGGAAACTGAGAGGGGAAAAAAATCAGAGAGGAAGACAAACCATGAGAGATTCCTAACTCTGAGAAACAAACAAGGGTCGTTGGAAGGGAGGTGGGTGGGGGGATGGGGTGACTGGGTGATGGGGCACTAAGGAGGGCACTTGATGGGATGAGCACTGGGTGTTATATGTTGGTAAATTGAAGTTAAACTAAAAAAAAAGAAAGAATGAAATGAAATAAATCACTGCTATGGGCATCTAGGTGATTCAGTTGTTTAAGAGTCTGCCTTTGACTCTGGTCATGGTCTCAGGGTCCTGGGATCAAGCCCAGCATCAGGGTCTCTGCTCAGAGGACTCTGCTTCTCCCTCTACTTCTCCCTCTCCCTCTCTCTCTAATAAATAAATAAAATCTTTTTTTAAAAAATCATCACTATGGTTGTTAAATGGCTTTCTGGAATCACTGAAAAACCGAGGCCATAACACGAGTATATTGTGCCTAATAGGTACAAATAACATTTTTTATTGTCATAAAATATGCTCAACATAAATTTACCATTTTAACAATTTTTCAGTGTTCACTTCAGTGGCATGAAGTACATTGACATTGTACATCCATAACCACCATCTACCTCCAGAACGTTTCCATCATCCTAAACTAAAACTCTGTCCATGTTAAACACTACCTGCCCTGTCTCCCTTCCCCCAGGTAACCTCTGTTCTGCTTGCTGTGTCTACGAATCTGATGACCCCTGGTACCTCATATAGATGGAATTATATGATATTTGTCTTTTTGTGTCTGGCTTATTTCATTTAGCAGAAAATCTTCAAGGTTCATCCATGTTGTAACATGAACCAGAATATCCTTTCTTAAAGCTGAATAATATTCCATTATACACACACACACACACACACACACACATTTCATTCACCCATTTGGCAAGACACTTGTAGTTATTAACTTCATTCTTTTATTTAGATGACTTCTTTGCTAGGCTATTTTTTTCTTATTCCTTAAAATATGTTATCATCTATCCTAGAGGTTCTCAACCCTAGGGCAATTTTGCATACTCCCCTTTCCCCACAGGGGACATTTGGTAATGTCTGGGGCTTTCATGTTGTCTCAGTGGAGGGTGACACTACTGCATCTGGTGAATAGAGACCAGGGATGCTGCTAAGCATCCTACAATACATAGGACAAGCCCCCAAAATAGAGAATGATGTAGCCCAGACTGTCATAATGCAAGGTTGAGAAACCCTATCTAGAAGACCCATATTTTATTAGAAAAAGAAAATATTTTATTTATTTATTTGAGAGAGAGAGAGTGAGAGATCAGCAGGATGGGGAAGGGCAGAGGAAGAGGGAGAAGGATACTCTCTGCTGAGCAAGAAGCCCAACACAGGGTTCCATTCCAGAAACCCGGGATCATGACCTGAGCCAAAGGCTGATAACCAACTGAGCCACCCAGGTGCCCCAAGACCCATATTTTAAACAGGATTATTTGGTGCCTCAATCTATGTTTCTTTGCTTTAGGATTCTGCAGGCCCTTATGAATACTCCACACTAGCCAAGAAACAGGGCACCCTCCCTCTGAGCCAGCTCCACCTCCCCTTGTTTCCTGCTTCCTCCCTTCTGTCCCCCAGCCAATCTGTGCATCTGTGCTTCCACAACCTCCCTTCACTCTCTGCACCCTTATTGATAACCCTGAACTTCAAAATTTGTCCAGCTTAGACTAATGGTCAACCACTTCAACTCTTACCAACGAGACTTCCTTTGCCATCTGAACCTGAACTGTGTCCACAGGGCAGAGTCTACCTTCTGGTCATCTTCATTGTCCTCTTTCTCCCGTGCTGTGGGGCTGCCTGGCCTCACCGTATATTCTCTACGTTTCTTTAGCCCTTGCTTCACCACTATGATTTCCCAAATGTTTCTTACCTTGGTTTTTTCCCCCCTGACTCCTAATCTACAAGGACACTCGCCATCATTTCTCCTCTCTTGGAGCACTCAACCCTCCACATCCCTTCCAGAGAAATGATTTCATCTCTATTCACAGACCAGGTCAGGAGGCATGAAAGCCTCTCCATCTTCTTTTTCTCCCTTTATAATGTCTTTTTCTCATGTCTTTCCAGTCTCTACAGCTGCAGGAACTGGTTTCTCTGCCTACGCACACAGAACAGAGGTCATCATGCTTCTCACAGACAAATGTCTCCATGATTACTACTTACTGATCCCCAAACGTAGGTGCAAACTTCCAGAATTATTTGTAATTGTAGACTTCCTGGCTGGCATAGTCTGACTTCTGCCTCCACCGCTAAAGTGGGATTGCACCAGTGAGCACCAGTGAGCTCCTCACTCCCACACGACGCATTTTCTCCATTCACAATGACCTCTCAAGATCGTTTGACATGACTAGCTTATGTTTTTTTAAATTTGACTTCTGTGACCCTAAAATAATGTGGCTCAACTGCAACCTCTTTGGCTTTTTCTTCTCTCTCTCTCTCTCTCTCTCTCTCTCTCTCTTTATTGGCTGTTCTTCTCCCTCCCTCTATTCTTCTTAAATATTAACATTTCCTTAAGCTAACTCCTTGATCTCTTACTCATGTTCCTATGTTTTCTTCACTGACAAAATCACCCACTAGCAACCTTTCTTCACTGTGAGACATTGAGAAGAAGTCCCATTTTTACTTTATTGTGGAGTTAAATTTAACATGCCCATCCTTGTTACATGTCCCTTCTGCTTTGTCATTACTGCGAGTGGCACCCCCTTCCTTCGTTCTCCCATGCCAGAAGCTCTCCAGTCCTCTCTGACCCCCACACTTTTCCCTGTGCCTTAGGGCCAAGAAGCCACCCACCCTCCCACCTCCTTTGTTCCCTTTTCTTTATCCCATGTCTTTTCCTTCTTCTTCAATCCCCACACCACCTCCAGAGCCCAAGCATTTTTACCTCATGGTGCTTCTAACCCCTCTTAACTAGTTTCCTTGCTACCATTTTTCACCTTCTAATATATTTTACACGATAGCAAATTTAATGCTCTTAATATCTTGCTCTCTACCTGGTACTCCTTGGCTTTGCCTGGTTAGCTATGGGAAGCACTGGGTGGGCAAGAGCTGAGCCACGACTCCAGGTGAAGAAAGAGAATTCATTAGGTCTATGCATCTAGCTATGGAAGCATAATCAAGATTTGTGTTCTCCAGCAATAAGCACTTGGAAATGTGTGTCTGGAGCGTTGAGTAGCAACCAGGAGATTGTCTGAAGATGGGCAAGGATGCGTGGAGTATGCATGCCATTCACACAAAAGCCCGGAACTTCCCACGACAGTCAGCCTGGTTGGAAGCAGAGGCGGACCGCGTCTGTATCCCTGGAAACCAGCAGGTTCAAGCAGGTGGGCAGTAAGCTTTGGGGAGATACCGCCGGCAGACGCTGAAAGTTGATTCATGGACAGATTGGGGCTTGTTGGCAGAATGCCCAAACTCTGGAGAGGCTGAGCTATGTTGGGGTAGGCTGGAAACACAAAGTATAACACACTTCAGGGACATGTTTGCCAACCTCAGAGCAGGAACTAGAGCAAGACTGGATGGCGAGCAAATGAACTACTGAATTAGGACATCCTCCACTCCCCCTGCCGAAACAGACTGCCATCACTGGACAGCTGCCATCATTGGGAAAGGAGAGGAAAACCAAAATCCATCAAAAATCCTCAGCATAAAAGGAGAAAAAATGAGTGGGAAATATCAGAAAGGGAGACAGAACATGAAAGACTCCTAACTCTGGGAAACGAACCAGGGGTGGTGGAAGGGGAAGTGGGCGGGGGGTGGGGGTGACTGGGTGATGGGCACTGAGGGGGGCACTTGACAGGATGAGCACTGGGTGTTATTCTATAGGTTGGTAAATTGAACACCAATAAAAAATTAATTTATATATAAAAAAAATCCTCAGCATATATTCCTTTTCTGTAGGAAAATACCCAAATCCCTTAGCGTTTCAAAGAGAACTGCCCCTGCCCAGAAAGTAGACTTGTGTATCTTTTTAATCTGGGACCCAACCTTCACATATGCCCTATTTTAGTCAATGCCCTAGGCCATCAAACATACAACTTCACTTTCCCACAATCCTTACACTCTGGCCTATCCCGACATCATCCGCCATTAAAATCAATTCCTCCATCCCTTCTCCAGTGAGGCCTTCCTTGAGCAAACATGGCCCATCCTGTCTCCCTCTTCTGGACTCCCTTCGCAGCCACTGTGTAATTTATTTCTCAATTAAACACATATGTAATCATCTGCCTGTTGTTCTGAGCTTACCTTTAACTTCTCCTATGATTATGTCTTCATTCCCCAATTAGAAAGAAAGGTCCTTGAGACCAGGAAACTGACCTCACATTTGCCATTTTATCTCCCATGGCTCTCAAAATAGGGTTGTTTACCTAGCAAGTAATTGCTAAATATTTGATTTAATTGTCACCATTTCCTTTAAAATGAGAAAGCCCAGAGCAGAGAACACCTTCCTGTCTTCGTGCCTTAGCCGTACATTTTGTGAGTTCTTCTCATTTACATTACTCTTCTGATAAAAGCGTTTGCCATAGTAACAGAATTTGCCGGTGATGCTCAGTCTTTAGTAATAAGCATGGATGCAGATTTCTTGGCGGAAGCTGGAATGCATACACTGACAATTAAAAAACCAATATGTTGAGGAAATATACCAAATGATTATTTCTCTTTTGTTTTTCCTCTGAGTCTTTATTTAAAGGTCTTTTCCAAAAGATAAATATTGTCACTCATTTAACTGTGTATTTCAAATTGCTAGAGGTTTGGGGCTTTGCTTTTTATGTTTGTCTTTATACAGATCCAAGAGCTGTGAACAATTGAATCAAGTAGGTCTGGCAAGAATATCCTAAGATTGATAGAAATTTATTTTTCCTTCCTTCAAGATGAGAAGGCCAGGGAGGGACGGGGCTCTGGGAGAGGGAATTGTAGGCAGAAGGCTACATTTTTCTTTTAATAAAGCCATGGTGTGGGAGTTAGAGTACCCTGTTATGTCTCTGCTCCCCAAACTCTCAGGGGACTTGGTAACTGCTGAATAGTGTCTTTGTCTAAGGTAAGCTGGGCTTATGGGGGGCGGGGGGTCAGTCCTGGTGATCCTTGAAAGCCAGTTGAAGAAGGTGTCCTGACTTCTGCTGGCCTGCGGCTCTTACTGCAGACGGTATCCCCTATTAGGCAGAGATTTCTGTTCCTCCCAACCTCGGCAGCCCCTGTGGATCCCCCTGCCCTACCCGCTCCCCATAGCTTCCAAGGCACCGCGGGAAGTGCATCTCATCACACAGGGCTTGCTTTCACGCCCCTGCAAGGTCAGACAAGCCAAGTCCCTGTGATTGTCCCTCAAGAAAGTGTGACTTCCAAAGGCTAAGCTTCCTGGGGGGACTTAATTATAAGAGGCAGCCCATGTTCCTTTTGGCTTTTCTAAATAAGCTGAGCTCCTTGCTGGTTGAGAAAAACAAGAACATATTGACAGATTGATTTCTTTTCACATGCTGATTTCCATCATAAACAAAAAGTCTGTGCTGTTCAGGAGCAGAGGCAACACGGGGTACAGTTTGCCTTATTTTATCCTCATATTTCCAGGGCACATGTCGCATTCAGAAAAGACACCCACTCGGACCAGGGCTGGAGAGGGGGCTGCGCTCCCACAGTTTTCTCCCATTTCATTATTTTTCCGCATTGACAGCCATTCCTTTTTCTCACCTCTTGACTTTGTTGAATTGACTTAGACTTTTTTTCCCCTTCAATCGTTCATTTTTCACTAGCTTCAGTGCATTTGCAAATTCGGGTTTTGCACATCATTTGTCCAAATGAACTATTCTTCAGGAGAAATAAGCTAAGTTGAGTTGTGCAAAAACAAGAGTTTGGTTCTGGCTGTGTCCACACCCTCTACCCACCCAGGTGTCTTTATGTCCGCAGCTTCATAGCCAATTTTATGCTCACTGCAATGAATTCAAATTGTGCAACAGCGCAAAAACAGTATCTTTGTGTGTTGCTTGGGTTCCAGTGGTTTTGATTATGCAGTAGCCACCAGGCTACACCCGAGCACTCTGTTTACACAGCAGCTGATCCAACTCAAGTTGCTATAAATGAAACTGGATCAGCCCTTCTAGATCAGAAAATGAGAAGATGCCTAATTTTCTGATATTCCCAGGCTTTTTGCTTTATGTGGAAAAAGACCACCTCGGGAAGACATTTGCCCTGCTTAAACCTCTGCACTTTGTCACACCGAAACGGGAATTGGTACCTGGCAACTTGCAGAATGCCTTAGCACTAAGATGTTCCCTTTTTTTTTTTTAAGAGGAAGATTTCACAAAGATATTAAAAAGAATTGTAAAATGTAGCATCTTTTGCTTAATTTTATGTGACCAATAAATCTCTGGAGAAAAATCAATGTATTAGAAACCACACATTTTCTTTATCGCTTCTACATGGAAAAACATCAATTGTGACAAGGGAGTTGAATCATTTGTAGGCATCAGGAAGATTCTGGAAGGTCTTCTTGGTGATTGTGTCCTCCACTGGAATCCTCACTTGACAAGGAGTAGCCAGTAGTGGGACTGCCAGGCCACCCAGGAAAAACACGAAATGGCAAACAGATCTATGGCACTCAGTCAGCCTATAGGCTGGAGTTAAGATTCTCAAAACACAAGATAATAGTTTATTTGCACCCCATGAGGGCCCGGAGCACAGGATTCCAGGTGAGGGTCTGTTCTGAGGTTGGGCTGTCATCTCAGGGAAGAAGGTGCTGGAGTGCAGCAAGTGGGACCCTTGAAATTATCCCCCAAAAGAAGCATCTGGTAAATTTGCCCAAGTTCCTCGAGACAAAACTGTAAGAAGCTAAGAAATTAAACAAATTTAAACATGTAAAAGGCAGTGAAGAAAGGAATGAGTCCCATTTGGAAAGCTGCATGGGAGTTAGGATGCAGGTGGGACACAGGCCCTGACCCATCTGGGACAGGGCGGCAGCAGGGGATCCAGAGGCCACAGAAATGACAATGAGTAGGTGTCAGTGGGGAGAGCCTGGGGGGGGTGGTTATGGGGTCCAGCCCCAGCAGTGAGGGGGCCAGGTTGCCATTCCACAGCACAGGAGTACTCGGGACCAGCCAGACGGGGCCCCGAGGTCAACACTCCCATCTGTGCTGGGCCCTCTCACTGAGTGATGAGCTGACTTACTCCAGAGGGTTCTCCAGAGTGCAGAGTCCCCACTTCTCCCGAAGTGAGGAGCTCAGAGTCTAGCATCATGTCACTAGGATATTAGCAGGAATGTCTTCCCCAGGGTGGAGAATGATAGAAAGAAGTTCCACAGCCTTGAGGAGCAAATATAACATGCTAAATCAGCATGTTGGACCAAAGGGAAAAGCTCCTTTCTCTAGTAAACTTAAAAAAAAAAAAAAAAAAAAAAAAAGCTAGGGAGAGGTGACAAGGATAGGAAGGTAGCATCTCCACTCAGACTTTGTGGACATCTGAAACTGAAGCCCAGAGCAAGACTCTGTCCTCCCTCCACCCTGGCCTCAGTCCTCTTTCCTGTCTCAGCATTTGATGCATGTAGCCAGAGACCCAGCGTGCCCCTTCCTCCAGCCCACCCCTCTCAGTCTGGCACCCTGCCCCTCTCTCCAGGGCCACCCCTCCCCACCTCCCCGGGCCCTCGCTGCTGCTTCCTTCCACTTTCCCCCCCAGGGGCTTCATGCTGGGCCATCCCCCATCTGTAAGCTCTGTGGCCCGCCTGCCCTACTGCCAGCCCCTGCTCCTGCCCCCCTGCCCTGAACCTCTGCAGCCTGCCACCCTGCCAGCTCTCCTCCAAGCCCTCACCTAGCAGGGGTGTGTGTGTGTGTGTGTGTGTGTGTGTGTGTGTGTGTGTGTGTAACTTCCTGCTTCTCAGAGGAGACCACTCACTGATTAGGGCCCATCCTAACGCACCCGGTCTTAAACTGATGTCCTCAAAAAGATCCTATTTCCAAACAAGGCCACTTTCTCAGGTTGCGGATGGACATGAAGTCCTGAGAATCTGTTCCAACAGCACAGCCCCCCAGTGTCAGAGACATATCCAAACCTTCCTCACTGGGCCTCCCAGTCCCCACCACCCCCACTGCCCGCCTTGTGCACCTGCAGCACCCTTCCCTGGGGCACTGGCTCCTCTCAAGACTCAGCTTTTGACTGAAATGGCCCTTCTTCAGAGAAGACCTCCGTCACTTATCTAAGTGGGTTCTTCTGTTTTTTAATTGATATTGACTTCATATTTCCAACTTTTTCCAACTGGAATGTAGTCTCCCTGGAGGTAGAGAGGGGTCTGTCTCCTCCATCAGCGGGGCTCTGGGCCAGAGGGGAGGGGATTCCTGGAGGGTGATGTGACCCACTAACATGCCTGTCTCCCGTGCGGCCCATTCCTGTGAAAGAGAGGGGAAGCCACCCTGTCATTGCAGCCAGGCCCAGCCTCAGCATTCCATAGGCCTCCCTCTGCATCAGTAACCCTTGAACTTGCTTCACTGACACCCCTTCCAGAGCCTTCTCACACATTTCTTTCTTAATCCCTTCCAGTAAAAGTTACTGTCACAGACACACTGTACCTGCCTGTCCTGCGGCCATTTGAAGGCCAACAGACTGCTGTCACATCTGCGGGCATGGGGCCTGCTGAGGATCCCTGTCCGCCTCCTGAATGGGTTTCTGTAAAGTCTGTGACTTCTCCGCCCTGTTTGCAAAAAGAGGTACGGCGACAGCTGCTTTAGCTTTTGCAATCCTTCTTGCTATTTCTTAACACACCTGCAGACTCTGTGAGATCCGTGTGGATGGCCCTGTGGGTACAAACGTCAGCAGCTTCCCACAGAGGACTGAAGCGTTTTGAAACATGATGCTGGCCGATCACGTCTCCCTTTGACGTCGTTGGGGACAGAGAAAAGGAGGCAACAGGGAAGCAAATGTGATGTTGAATGGGTGCCAGGTGACAAGCACCGTCAGGCTTCTGCATCGCAGGTGGGAAAGGAAAAAGGCATCATCCATGGCGTTGGGGGAGGAGTATTTAAATATGTTGGGGGTTGTGAGTAGTAAAGAAAATACATACTGTCTCCCATCACAAACAGAAGGCCTGGAGCGCCTCCACAGGCTCCTTGTGAGGAGGGGCCTGGCCTTGGGTGGAGGAAGCAGCCCCCCCCCACCGCCCCCGGCGGGCTCCCGGAGGACCCCGGGCGGCCAGGCGCAGCCTACCTTAGGTCTGGGCCTCCCGAGTCCGGGTTTGGCACCAGCGCGTGGGAGCGGGCCAGGTGCCAGTCCAGCAGATGGCTGTAACGACAAGCATATGTCCAGTAACAGGTACACCACCGCCTCTGAGCGTTAATCAGAGCCGCCGCCTCTCGCGGGGGGCACACACGGCCCTCGGAGCGGAGCTCCCGCTGCGCGCCTCTGGCGCCCTGCGGGGCTGGGGGAAGGCTCAGCCTGCGCCCCGCAAGCTGCCCTTCCCAGCGCGCCCCGGAGCAGGTGCACACACACCCCCGCAGGTGCACATGCCCAGAGCTGGAGCAGTCGGGCTCCGGCACCCCCGCTGCTCCCCTGGGGTTGGACCCCCTCAGACTCTCCGCCTCCGGGCAGGGGGCCTCTGGAGGTGCGCAGGGGCCGCACCCCACCCTGGCAGGCTCCACGCCGTCGTCCTTCCCTGGGCGGTCTTGCGTGAGGGCGCAGCCGGTGCACATGCCACATTGGCTTCTCACTGGGAACCCACTCCTCTGGTTGTATTTACTCCCCACGAAGATGAGCAGATCTCGTGGCACAGGACTCTTACGAGGTTGGGCTTTCCTTCCTTCGGGGACTGGCGCAAACCCAGCCTGCAGGGCAACCCCATCTTGGTGCTCGGTCAGAAGAAAGGGGATACAAAGAACCCTCGCATGGCAGCACCTGGGCGGGAATTGGAAGCTACGCTCTGCCTCCAGAGGCCCTGCCTTCAGCAACATCTGCTTTGTCTCTCTGTTTAGCATGGTGTTCGGGGAAGCCCCTCAACAGTGCTGCTGAACCAGGGAATAGAGGAAGGAAGTGCTCAAAACCACCCTGTGTTATCCTTCTAGAGCTAAGGACCTGAGGATTTCTAACTTTGTTTTACAAAAAATAGAAGTGGGAACATGGGGTAAGACTGAGGGCTAGGAATTAAGATACATACTTAATGGATTCTCACAGCCCCTGTGTGAGGGAGGTAAGCACACATTATACCTCATTAATATGAAATAAACAGTGACCTTTGGAGTTTTATACATTCATTTACTCAACAGTATGCTCAAGAGCAGGGAATGTAGGAACCAACCAGCCAGGCAAGGTTTATCTGAGCAACCAGGTCTTCAGTAGAGCAGGGATGAGGTTGGAGGTGCAGGTGGAGGCCTGGAAGGGCCTTGTTTCCACCCTGGGGGTGAGGATTATCTTCAGCTTAGAACCTTGGACCACATCCTGAGGAAACAGGGAAGGTCTGTGGAGCTCCCCATAACATGAATGTCAAGATCATAGGACTTGGATAATGTCTCAAATATTATCAGCATGTATTAAATGTAAACCCATAAATTTCGTTTCCCCAAAGGCCATTTCTGTAGCAAGAGTCAGCCAACGTTTTCAAATAGGTCCAAATAGTAAATATTTCCAGTTTTGCAGGCCATACAGTCTCTTTCTCAACTACCCATTTGACTTTTATAGCATGAAAGCGGCTGTAAATGGTGTAGATACAAATGGTTGTAGCCCTGTTCTAATAAAACTTTATTTGCAAAAGCAGGTGGCTGGCCATATCAGACCCACATACCAAAGTTTGTTCACTCTTGGTTTATAGCACTGAAACAAAACTGTTGAGGTCAACAGAGGGTTCATGCATGAAATAGGACACTCAGAAGAACTTATAGAGTATATATGACATAAGTGTTTCAAAATGTAAGTTCTACAGTAGAATATTAAACCAATAGGCTTTTGTTCTGAGGTGCACAGAATCTTTGAATCTCTTAAAAAGTGTAAGTAGAATTTTGTGGCACTACTTTTCTAGCGACCCAGTCCACACTTGCCAGGACATACCCAAAGTGTTAAAAAATATAATAATAAGGAATAAAAACCATGGGTTTAGAAGAAAACATCAATCTTAAAATGGACAATTTCCAATTTCCTTTCTACTAATGATGGTGCCAGTCACCACCACCACTGTCAAACACTCATCACAATGAGCATGGCTTGAACTATTAGCGATGCCATTTTCTAATCTTTCCCAAATCACATTCCTGAACCCAAAAGACTTCATGGATGAATCAGTGGAAGGGGAAAGCCGACAATCTCTAGTCACAAAGCAAAGCCCCTGGTTCCTCCTTCCATAATAGCTCTGCCCATAAACCACACTTCCCTCTGGGTCTCATGAAATCCAGGGGTATTCCCAGGAGGATTAGTTCCCTTCAGACAGGTCAAGCAGGAAATAAGGCCAGATTACTCAGAGGTAGGGGAATGTTCTTACAAATTCCTTTTTACTATTTGTTTCTTACTGAACATGCCAAAAACTACACCTTATAACTTTGGCAAATTCATTTTCCTCAGTCATGTCGGAGAGTCTCTAATCCCCAAACTGTGGTTTCTATAGGTGAGAACTGGGACATTAAAATCTTATAGAATCAATTTTGAAAAACCAAAAAACCAACATTGGGCACATGATTATGCCCAAAAGGAAAAACAAAACAAAATCACAGTCCAGCTGAATATCAAGCAGTCTCGAATAGAGAGAAGACTTAAAGACTACAAGTAAAGATTCTCAAGGAATTTATATATAAAATCTTAATTAAAAGCCATGTGTATTTTGTTTTGTCACAAAAATAGAGATAGAGTTGAAGAATCCATGTCTCAGAATCTTGTAAAATTTTAAAAGAGTAACCAACACAATATTAGGAAGAAAAGTTGGAGGATGGATGCCAACTTTGAGACTTGCCACAGAGCTGCAGTAATCAAAAGTGTGGTACTGGTGAGAGAATAGACAAATAGGTCCATGGAACAGGATAGAGAGCCCAGAAAGAGACCCACACGCAAATAGCCAAATGATCCTTGACAAAGGACAAAGGCAAGTCAATGAATATAGGGTCATCTTTTCAAAAAATAGTACTGAAACAACTGGACATCCACAGTTAAAGGGAAAAAAAAGTGAATCTAGACACTTACTTTATACCCTTCACAAAAATTAACTCACAAAAGACCACAGAACTAAATGTAAAAAGGAAAACTATAAAGCTCCCAGAAAATGACATAGAGGTAACTCCAGATGATTCGGATTTGGTGATGACTATTTACAGAAAAAAGCACGATCTGTGAAAGAAATAATGGGCAAGCTGGTCTTCATTAAAGTTAAATTTTTCTACTATGCAAAAGATGCTGTCAAGAGGATAAGACAAGCCACAGCAAATTGTGAGAAAATATTTGCAAATGACACATCTGACCAAGGACTGTTACCCAAAATATATAAAGAACTCTGAAAAGTCAATAAGAAAATGAACAACCCAACTTAAAAAATGGACAAAAGATCTGAACAGACGCCTTACCAAAGAAGATACACAGGTGGCAAATAGACATATGAGAAGACATTCAACATTGTACATCATTAAGGAATTGTGAGTTAAAGCAATGAGAAACCACTGCACACCTATTAGAATGGCCCAAACCCAAAACCCCAAACTGATAACACCCAACGCTGGTGTGGATGTAGAGCAACAGGAAATCTTATTCACTGCTGATGGGAATGCAAAATGGCGCAACCACTTTGGAAGACAATTTGATAGTTTCTTATAAACTAAACATACTGTTCCCGCATGACCTAGCAATCATACTCCTTGCTATTTATCCAAATGAGATGAAAACTTATGTCCACACAAAAACCTACACACAGAAGCTTACAGCAGCTTTATTCATAGTTGCCCAAACTGGAAGCAACCAAGATGTCCTTCAGTAGGTGAGTGGATAAATAAACTGGTGCATCCAGACAATGGACTATTATTCACTTCCAAACAAAGCAAAACAAAACAAAACAAACAAATAAAAACCAAGTGCTCTATGTCTCAAAGACCAGGAGGAAACTTAAATGCTTATTACTTAACAAAAGAAGCCAATCTGAAAAGGCTACACCATGTATGATTTCAACCTATGACATTTTGGAAAAAGGGAAAGCTATACTAATGGTAAAGAGATGAATGGTTGCCAGGGGTTGGGGAGTCAGCAGAGGGGTGAATAGGTGGAACATGAAGGATTTGTAGAGCAGTGGAACTATCCTGCCTATACATTTGTCTAAACCTATAGACTGTACAGCACCAAGAGTGTCTTCTCATTTAAGGTATGGACTTTGGGTGATAACAATGTGGGAGTGCAGCTTCATCAACTATAACAAGTTGATCATTCTGGTGGAGGTATTAGTCAAGATTCCCCAGAGAAACAAGACCAACAGACCAATAGAATGTGTGTATATTTATTGTAAGGAATGGGCACAGGTGATTATGGAAGTTGACAAATCCCAGGATTCACAGTCTACGAGCTAGAGACTCAAGGGAGAAAACAGCATAAATTCCAGTCCAAAGGGTGGCAGACTTGACACCCAGGAAAAGCCAATCTCCCTGTTGAAAAGCATCCAAGCAGGAGGAATTCTTTCCAACTTGGGGGAGGGTCAGCCTTCCTTCTAGGCAAGCCTTAGGCCCACACACACATTATGGAGGGCAATCTACTTTACTCAGTTTACTGATTGTTAATCTCATCCTAAAACACCCTGACATTGCGGTAATATGTGCATCTGTGAGGGCAGGACATATATGGGAACCCTTTGTGCCTTCTGCTCAATTTTTCTGTTAACCTAAAACTAAGCTAAAAAAGTAAATCTGTATTAAAAAAAAAAAAAAAGATTAACAACTCCGAATGAACAGCACCCTTTTCAAAACAGTAACCTCTGACTGTAACTGTATGAAAGTTGAATGAATCTTACAAAAACAAATTTCACATAAATGGAATTGAGTAACCAGATTTACCAAACAATTGTTCAAAAGTGGCCCCCAGAGCAGGTATGAACTCACACCCCAAACACGTGATAATAATCCTAAATTGGCCATTTAAATGTCTATAATGATTATTCTGTTAGTATTGTGGATGAGGATTTCTGGGTATAGATAAAAGTAATCAGGGAAATCTTCAGGTAAGACCTTTCTGCCACCCCCAGTGTAGACAATACAAGACCCCATTTAGAAGCCCACATTCAGCACATAGCCCATTTGCACCAGGGCATACGAAGGCCCTAAAAGCTTTGGTAAAAATGAGAGAACATAGATTTTAGTGACTATGGCACCAGATTTGATGGATCGTTAGCTCCATAAAATCAGAGGTTGGCAAACTATTGCTTAAGCTTCAAATATGCCCCACCACATGTTTCTGCAAATAAAGTATTATTGGAACAGTATTATTGCCTATTTGTTTACTTATTGTCAGTTGCTGCTTTTGTACTCCAGTGGCAATTATAACATCCAGCATCTGGACACAAATCCTATAGGATGTAGTGTCTGCCCCTTTGTAGAATAATCCTGCTGATGCCTGATAAAGTTCATCAATTGTCATTTTTTTTACAGGGTAATTTGTCCTCCTTTAATTTTATAAGAAAAAAAAGATACCACCTGTTCTAAAGGCGACACGTTATCCTGCATTGGATCCTGGACAGAAAAGGAATAGTAATTGAAAACTAAGTGAAATCTGAATGAAGTCTGTGTAGTTGGGTTAAAAGTAATACAGTCACATTAATTTCAAGCTCTTCACAGGTGTATCGTGGTCACATAGGATGCTACATAGGATGCTAATATTGGGGGCTTCTCTGTACTATCCAGGTAAATATCCTGAAATTTTAAAATTACTCCAAAAATGTTTTTAAAAAGTTTATTTCAAGAAAAAGAGAAACTCTCAGCAAATAGATACTCAAAATATGCATTCAGAATGTAAAATTAAGTCTGTCTCCAATCGTAGCAGCGATGTGGCTATGAGTCATCCATTCATTTATTCAACAAACATTTAAGAACTTGTAACAGCAACCAAAAAAACTCTTTTACATAAATACAGATAAACATCAGTATGCTTTTCAAATTTGAGTAATTTTATCCAACTGAATGTTGGAACCTGTTAAAATGTTTCTGACGCAGGTAATGCTATCAAAAGTAAAGGCAGAAGGGATGGAAGATTCTTCCAAGGGCATTGTAGACAGGTGAGTGGAGCTCCAGATATGGAGGTAATTCAGAGGCCGAGCAAATAAAAAGCTTTCATTTTTAATCTTCCCAGAGGAAGGTTTAAAAAAAAAGAAAAAGAAGAAGTACGAAATGAATACTTCCTTAAAGTATTTATGAGAAGAGAAGTTAAAAAACATCTTTGCACATCTGCTCCTTTTGCACGGGTTTAGGTTTCCTCCCTTGGACGCCTTCCAGACCCGAGCACCAGGAAGGCATTAACCTAGAGTCAATCCAAATTACTGAGGCTCGGGGACCAGTCTGAGTTTAGGCTGCTTTGTGACAGCACATCAGAGAGAACTTATTTATACCCCAGACAGATCGTGCTACGTTCAAACGGTGTTCTGGATGCCTGGAAGCCAGATACTTCAAAAGGCAAGAGTAGAAAAGAGAAATATGCTCTGGGGCCACATGCGCACTGGCGCTCCCAGTGGCCCTCAAGCTGGTCAGACCGAGGCCACGACACCCCAAAAGAGCGGCAAGCATGCTTGCCTTGGGAGATTCTGTAAGTCCTAGGATTTTATTTTTATTCTATCAATTGCACAAAGAAGGATGGCCCTCCTTGCCTTTTCTTCCTAAGGACATGCCCATGCGCGTGGTTTGAGCTTGTCGGGCCATGGCAGGTCCCCCGCCTACCCTAAGGGGTTGAGCCTTCTAAGGGCCAACAGTTAGGAAGAGCCTACTACTGCACCCCACTTCTCAGAGACTGAGGCCGTGTGGTAAGCTCTGCAGTGACCATATATGTCCACTCCCTCCTTTCTTGGTCTCAGTTTCAGCCTCCCCACCCCCAGATTGAAGGAGTTGGAATAAAAAAACTGGGTATCCCTGGGTGGCTCAGCGGTTTAGCGCCTGCCTTTGGCCCAGGGTGTGATCCTGGAGTCCCGGGATCAAGTCCCACATCCGGCTCCCTGCATGGAGCCTGCTTCTCCCTCTGCCTGTGTGTCTGCCTCTCTCTCTCTCTCTCATGAATAAATAAATAAATAAAATTTAAAAATAAAAATAAAAAATAAAAACACTGAACACCCCTTGGGCCTTGAGATCTTAGGTACTGTGGGGGGGGGGGCGGTTCAGTGACTTCTGGCATGTAGGTTCTCCCTGTGACCCTGCTGGGGACCTGTCTTCCAGCAAAGGTTCCTGCTCTGGTGCTGGGGCGTGGAGATTCTGGTATTCCGCGTGGGGCACCCTTCAGAACATAGCCCACGGGAGCCTCTGTTCTGCTAGCCTCTGCGATTCAACACAGGCCACTGGGGGGCTCTCAGGAAGGACAGGTGAGGTGGGGCGGGGTGTGTTCTTTGGTTTCTACTTCTTGTCTTTCAGTGAGAGTCATGGTTTTCCTTCCATGCTGGAAATGAACTGTTTCTTTATCACCAAAGACCTGGGTTAGAAGTCCCAGCACCAGAACTAATCCAGAAATTTGGACTGAGATGGATGTGGGGTGCATTCAGCCAACTGACCCATCTCAGAGCAACAAGATGACCTCAGATGACCTGACGTCAGGAGCAACCACTGGCCATTTGAAAATGTGGGCTGAGAAATGCTTGGTAACTGACCAGTTACAAGCAAAACTCACCTGAGATTTGGTAATGGAGCTACATCTAAAATCAAAATGGGGGCACCTGGGTGGCTCAGTGGTTGAGCATCTGCCTTTGGCTCAGGTCATGATCCCAGAGTCCCGGTATTGAGTCCCATGTCAGGCTCTCTGCAAGGAGCCTGCTTCTCCCTCTGCCTGTGTCTCTGCCTCTCTCTCTGTGTCTCTTATGAATTAATAAAATCTTTAAAAAATGAAATAAAACAAAAATAAAATAAAAATGGTTCATCCTCACATTAGAAAGACAAAACGAACCATTTTTTCTATTAAATTATAAGTATATGCATCTGTTTTTTCTGTGGTTCTTATTCAATCTACTTTTCTGGGTCTGTGATGGTAATACTATATATAATTTACAGAAGTGCTTTTCCTGTTCAAGAGTATATTTTGCCTTACATGACCACATTGTGATTTTTTTATATAAATATCTTAAGAACCTAATAAAATTAACCATACTGCCATTTCATGAAATGCGAATATCTGCTCAAATTATACTCTGTGCTTTCATATTTTTCTACTTAGGTACATGTTTACCAGTGCCATAGCCAATGGCTTGTCTTTAAGCACACACTTCTGTTTAGAAAGTTGGGGTATTTATATATTCTTGCCTTTGAAAATTTTATAGTTTAATTCATTAATTAATAGTTTTCCCTTTTTTATGGAATGCTTCACAAATTTGCATGTCATCCTTGTACCGGGGCCATGCTAATCCTCTCTGTTATCTTTCTAATTTTAGCATACGTGCCGCTGAAGGAAGCACTAATTAATACATTTTGAAGTTTTACGCTTTGTCTTAAGCTAGTTGTCATAATCTTATAATAATGTCAGAAGTCAGACTCTTCTTATATCTGATATTTCCAATCATGTAAACTTATGTTTTTGTTTTGTTTTTGTTTTTTTTAAGATTTTATTCATTTATTCATGAGAGACACAGAGAGAGGGAGAGAGAAGCAGAGACAACCGTCAGAGGGAGAAGCAGGCTACATGCAGGGAGCCCGACGTGGGACTTGATCCTGGCACTCCAGGATCACGCCCTGGGCTGAAGGCAGCACTAACCCGCTGAGCCACCCTGGCTGCCCCAAACTTACGTTTTAAAAATGTATAAATGCACATGTATAAATGATAATTTTACACAATTGTACCTAATATATCTGGTTGAGCAAACAACCAGAAAACTTTGCAAGTATTATCTTGAAGCTAATGAGAAGAATGGATGTACTCGAGTCACATTTTACATATGTACACAACCCTGTTTCTCTGCATGCATCTGGGTAGATACATAATGATGTACTGCCCACGATTTTCTGAGCATGAGGAGTGAAAACCACAACTCAGTTGTGTATTAGAACCGGCAGGAGTTCTTCCCGTCGAAGGAAGCGATCTGATGATAGCAATGTTGTAATACAGTCTGTGGTGAGTTCTTTTAAGACATGATGTTCTGTTCTTGTCACAATCTAAGAAAATAATTTGTGAAAGAAAATGCAAAGAAATGAACATATATGGCTTGCAAATGTCAAGGGAGAATAAGGACGTACCTTCTTAAAGACATGCTGCCTGAGTGTTAGAGGGACCCCAGGACTCCGTGTGCACGTGCGCATGCGCCCACGTGCCTGTGGGTAAGTGTGTGTGTGGGGGGGGGTGCGTGCATGCATGGATTTCTACATTCATAGAAGATGAGCCAGAAAGTGCCCATTGATCTGAATTGAACTGGCTTGAACTTGTACACACTGGAATTGCATGAAAGGCGTCCCCAGAGATTTTGGAGGAAATGAACCAAAACCCCTGTTTCCAGTTAGGGTGGAATTAACTCTATAATTGAGTCTGGCACAGTGACTCTGCGAGCTAGGAATTTTGATAGATGGTGTTTGTGAGCTAAGCCAGGCTGGAGTTTCAACATAAATGACATGCTTGTTTCCAATTTCAGAAGAGTTAAATTCTAGAGCAAGGATGTCTTCATTTCTCTTTCTCCTTCTCTTCCTCCTGAATTTAGAAATAACTTGCAATAGAACAACAAGCAGGGATTTCTCAATGGATTCTCCCAAAGCAGTGACAGCTAACAGGAGGAAAGCCTGCCTCTCGAGGAGAGAGGGTGGGAACAAACCCAGAGTGACCCTGCAGCAGCCTACTTGGGGGTCATGCGAGCATCCCAACTCAGCCACATGGGCCTTCCAAGCAGCCCCTTCGAGGGGCCACTAGCCCATTTCCCCCTGGTTGCAGACAGGGAACCCCTTGATCCCAGGTCACCCCACGGGCAGGCAAGAACATGAGCATCAGAGGTGCCATAGGCAGTCAGCAGGCTCTGGGGACCCAGTTCGGTTCTGGGGAAGATGCTCTGGGGGCCAGGCTTGGTGTGTGGGAACTCCTCACACGAAGGCAGAAGAGCTGCTCACGGCACATTCAGGACAGCTCACTTGGCTAAGACCGAGCTCTGTAGTTTGAACCTGGCTGCTCCCATGTAATGAGCTAGGGAAATTTTCACCCTTCTAGGACTTGCCTCATGTATAGGAGGGAGATAAACATAGCAGTTGTTGTGAGGAAAACATGACGAATTGAATGGAAGAGCTTAGGGCAGGGCCTAGCACTTCCTAGGACTAACAAGTGGCTTTCTACAGACGGTGTATTTCATCTAAACCTCTCAGAAGGAAACAGGGCCTGGAAGTTTTGTCAGCCAGGGGGCTCACCCATTCCTTGAAGGGAAGAAGAGAGCCATCTGGATGGCAGCAGAAGAGTGTCTTCTGTGGGAAAGGGCAGGAGGTGGCGGGTCACCCTGGATGACTGCACCTAAACCCAGAGTTCACTGGACTTTCCAAAACCTAGAGACAAGAAAGGAGATGGCTGCTTCCCACTCACTCCCATTTTCTCTTCTGCATTTTCTTTTAGACAGAGGCTTCTACTAATCCAGACAACAGGAATAAGAAATTGGTCTAGTGGTAAAATTCTCTTTGCCACTGGGTCCCATCTTGGCTAGTTTTGATCTGAGAACTCTGCCCCACATATGCTGCAACAAGAAGAAAGCTCACGACGATGAGGACCATGTCCTCAGCAAGGTCAGCTGCCTCATGTTTTGCAAAAGCCTCCCTTAGATGTCACCACCTCACCCATGGGAGAATTAGCTGTCCGTTTTACTGGTGACAACCAGAAGGAACAAGCAAAGCATTTGCCTTCCAATGTGCCAGCCAATAGCCATGGAGTCCAGCACCCAAGGAGTCAAACACCCAAGAGGTGAATGAGCCTCAGTACCATGGCCCATGCCTGAGGCTGTCCTGCCATCAAAATCCAAACACTGCGTTTCTACAGGGTCCTGAGTCTCAGATTTGCAAGGCTTTGATTTGTATTTTTAAGAGAACTGAGTCCTATGAAAGCATTTATATTAAAGATGAAATTATTTAATTTGACAAAGGAACGAGTCTCAGGAGATTCAGAGGGAAGCAGGCAGGACTTGGCACATTTCCTTTATTCTCTTATCTTAAGCCCTGTATCAAAGAATGTAAACAAAAGCTTTTTCTTTTATATTTATGTGCATCTGTCTAAGTTGGCAATATCAATATGCTCCACACGTAATGGTATATATTTGCTTACTGGGATAGACTGGATTAAAAACTGTTCATCTTTCTGGATGGGCTCTTGCAAGCTACAGATTCAGAAATCCTAAAAGCAAATCTTACTAGGGCAAACACATTTTCTCTCTAGCAGTGCTGTCACGGAAGGGAATGTGCTCTGGGACCAGTGCCCATACATTTCAGCTATGATTTTAGAACATCATTTTAAAACAAATATATACATATATATACACACACACATATATATGTGTATATGTATGTATGTGTATATATATATAAAATCTCTAAGTTCACTCCAGCTCAATTTTGATTTTGGTAATGGCTTGCCAACAGTAAGGAAGAAATTACAAGTGGATCTGGTATTTGTCCCTGATGAATGCTGGTGCAGATAAACATATCCGCTGTCGATGACGAGCACGCGAAATTTCTCATCACTGCTTTAAAACAACGATGGCCGCAGCTCAGAAGCCTCACTTGTGGATCTCAGGGGATGGATCTCGAAAGTACACTTAAGAATTTAACCTTTTCAGCAAAGGGTATGTTAAAAAGAGTCAAATTCCAGAGAAAATGGAGAGAATCTAATAAATATACATAGATTTTTTTTCCAGGCCAGGAGTCCATTTTAGATATCAAATATTTGTTGCAAAATGGTCATTGCAGTTTTGAGCCTGCTGGTGGTGGCTACTGTGTGCAGGGCATATTATGGGAACAGAGGAGCGCTACCCTGGGATTCATCCAATTCAAGCATATAACCAAAGTGCTTGATATAAATACAGGAAGGATATCCAATGTTGTCTGCAATCCTTGGTGCTTACATACATATAGCCTGTGTCTTTTATAGTGCTGGACCTCTAAGTAGGACTAAACTATGATTTGTTTGTTTGTTTGTTTGTTTGTTTGTTTTTAAGAGAGAGAGGCAAACAGAAGGAGAAGCAGGCTTCCTGTGAGGAACCTGATGAGGGACTCAATCCCAGGACCCCTGGATTACTCCCTGAGCCAAATGCAGGCGCTCAACCACTAAAGCCACCCAGGCACCCCTAAATTATGATTTTTTAATGTAACCTAAAGTATGTCTGTGTTTCTAAGTTTCTCTCTCTATATATAGATATGTGTGTGTGTGTGTGTGTGTGTACACACACATACACAAATGCAAAGATTAAGAATTTACTAAAAATTTAAAGTAGTGGTATTACAGAGCTAATTAAAATAGTCATATATATTCATAGGGAATTACTGATAATAAATAAGGTATATTTCACAATTGAGTATTACTGAGTCACCAAAATAGCGTTGGACACAGTATCTGATAAAGGAAAAGATGTTCCCCAAATAGTATTAAGTGAAGATAAGAAAAGAAGGTTTCAAGTATGATTGTCTTTTTATAAAAATAAGTGCACAGAAGAATACTGTAATAATAACCCCCCGAGATTGAACTGTGATTATCTCCAGGCAGGGGGATCACCGGATGTTTCTTCCTTCCTTTAGTTTATCAGCATCTTGTGCTTTATTTTTATTGACTATATGTGGCTTTTATCCTAAGAAGAACCATCAGTGTGCCTTCAGGGTTGAAGCTGGGCAGGAGGCCGCTGGCTCCTGGGACAGGAGCTTGAGATTTCCAAGTAAGCTTTTGACAACAGGAGCAAGTTGCAGAACTTAAACACTTTCGATCCCAAAGGTGTTCCTCAGAAAGCTTGTGCCATCACCATGCAGTCCCCTTCTCCAGGCAGACCTCCACCACGGAGCCACACTCCCAAAGCCTTGGGTTCCCGGGCTCACCCATCCTTTCAGCCAGGGTGATTCAGGCCCTCACTGCCCTTCTGTCTTCCTTCTGCCCATTCAGTGTGGAGGCAGAGAGAAAGAGTCATTCAAACAGCTGCCAGAGGCACAGAGAGTTATTTGTATAACCAATGAGTTCTTCAGGAAAAACAACAACAACCACATACTTACCAAAAAAAAAAAAAAGTCTAAGTCAATTGTGTAGGAAAAATACTTTGAGGCACAAATGAGCAAGATAGTAAATAAGGTCTTGCTCTTGCCAGGTGCCCTGATGAAGCCCACACTCCCAGGGGCAGCAGCAGCAAACAGGCATGCTTGAGTGCTCTATGGCCTGTTTTTTTCTTTCTTTCTTTCTTTCTTTCTTTCTTTCTTTCTTTCTTTCTTTCTTTCTTTCTTTCTTTCTTTCTTTCTTTCTTTCTTTCTTTCTTTCTTTCTTTCTTTCTTTCTTCTTTCTTTCGTCTTTCTTTCTTTCTCACTTTCTCTCTCTCCTTTCTTTCTTTCTTTCTTTTTTAAATTTATGTTAGAAAGAGACAGAGAGAGAGCAGGAGTGGAAGGCACAGAAGGAGAGGGACAGAGAATCCCAAGCAGACTCCATCCACACCGAGCCCAATGCTGGGCTTGATCTCAAGATCCTGAGATCCTGAGATCCTGAGATCCTGAGATCCAAGAGTCTGACATTCAATCAACCGCCCCACCCAGGCATCCCTACATCCTGGTTTCTGAGCACCCTGCCCTAAAGAGAGGGCCCAGCAGACTCAGGCTGCCCTATATGGAGAACGTGGTGCAAGCAAAGCCAGCTTCTGCTGGCCCTGGGCTGGGGTCCGACTCAAAGGTGCCAGTTCGGTGGTGAGTCACCCCGTGGCCAGGGCCTGAAGTCCCTCACCACTTATCGTACCCATTCTGTGAATGCCATGGGTTGGACACAGTCTGCACAGTGAAGAAACAAAACTACACAATCTTCTGTTCCTGCTTTCAAGGAATTCTCATCAAGTAGAAGAAGGCAGATGTACAAACACATACTTCCATAATGCATGGATCCCAGAAGTGGGTTTCACAGGTCAATGAATTAAAATGGGCTGAGGCATAGACATTAAAGAAAGAAAAAGCAAAAAGTCCAATTTCGGGTTGCCAGTTAGGACAATTTTCAAAGTGACAACAATTCCTCTCCCCTTCTTGCCAAATACTAACATCATCTCATTAAAAAAAAAAAAAAAAAAAAAAAAAAATTTGTATTGTGAAAAAAAAAAACCAGGAAGGACATAATCTCAAAATATAGAACAGTCCTTGCCAGTTAGAAAAGTTACTCTGACCTACCACTCTATCATTCTATCATTCTCAATGTCTAGGACAGTCATTTTGCCATCCTGCCAGGGCTTAGTGAGCATTCCCGATGTAGTAACATGGCACCAGGACAGGACCATGCTCTTGGGTATGTTTGAGAGGGACCTTTGCTGGGTTGGATTTGAGTCCCCTCAAAATACATATCTACCCAGAACCTCAGAAGGTGACCTTATTTGGAGAAAGGGTCTTTACAGATGTAACTTTAAAATGAGGTCATATTGGATTAGGTGGGTCCTCATCCAGTGGCTGGGGTCTTTCCAAGAAGAGAAGGCAGAGGCACAGGGAGGATGTTCTTGATGAAGGAGGCAGAGCCTAGAGTGACACATCTTCCACCAAGGATCCATGAGCATTGCCAGCAGAAGTTAAGAGAGAGGCATGACCAGATTCTCCCCCTAAGTCTCCAGAAGAAAGCCCTGACACACTTTGATGCTGACTCCTGACCTCCAGAGCCATGAAAGAATTTCTGTTGGTTCAGCTTCCTGCTTTGGGGCGCTGTGTTGGGCAGCCCCAGGGAACCGATATGAGGATGTGGTTCCACAGAGAAGGTCTGTAGAGATGGGACATTTGCACCTAAAGAGAAAGATACCTTTCAACCGCCAAAAGGGGAGGTCAAGGGTCAAGGGACTGGGGGATCCAGGACACTGGAACAGTATGAACCAGGGCCCAGGCAGCCTGAATATAGCAGCGGTGGGGTGTGCTGGGCACAGGGCAGAGCAGCCCAACTGGAAACCGGGTTGCACAGAGCAGGTCATGGGGGAGCAGTTGGAACTATATTCGGGTACTGGGTCTCAATCCTGCAGCCAGTAGAGACCCTGGTACACTGTTCACTTACCAAGCTGACTGCTATGAGGCCAGTCGTTTCTCAAGATTGGAAGGAAAAGGTTTTAATAAAACTTCTGAAAGTTGGAGAAGTGGTCAGATCTACTGGGTGACTCTTCTTATGAAGGAACCTAATCGTTAGACATGACCCATCTCTTCGAAGTGTGACCTTTTTCCAAGATAGATGCACATGGTCTCACAGCCATGTGTGTGTGAAGGAAATCAGCAAGTCTTACTGCACTATTACTCTCACCACCAAGCCCAGAGCTGGGCACCTATGCTTCATTTTCTCATTCATAAGCTGGGGATCCTCGTCATCATCACCATCATCAAACCTAACTCATAGTCTTATGGTGACAATTGAATGAAATTATGTGTATATATATAGCACCGTGCCCGGGATGCACATAGTAAATGCCAGCTAGTATCATGTTTATTATTCTTTTCATTTTTATGAGATAAATTATTTGATAGAGAATGAACACCATGGCAGAAAACCAACTGGAAAAATTTATGATACGTTTGACTCAAGAATAATTTGATGTGGTCATGAAAGGAAATGTAATTCAGATTCCTAAGGGGGGCTCTGTGTTCATACACCCTGCCCGGGGTGCAGGGGTGGGTGCAGGGGACTTGGCCACACTCCCAGCTAGGATGTCAGAACTTTCCTCTAATGTTGTTCTCTTACAACTTTTCCTCTGCCTCATTTGTAAGCAATACCAGCATATGTCCCAGGATCCGTGTCACACTGAGGTGTCCTTACCTCAGGGTGGACTCAGCAGTTTAGACCATCTTTCTCTGGTTGCACAGGTGAACAAAGTTCAGCAGGTCACTTCCAACCCCGTTGCCATTGTTCTTGCCCTTGGGAGGTTTCTCTTTTGGGGTCCTCACCTTTCTTGGACAGATTGGCAAAGAGCTGCATAAATTAAAGCCAGAAATAAATAAATAAATAAATAAATAAATAAATAAATAAATAAATAAAAAATAAAGCCAGCACCATTTGTCAAAAAAATACAAACATTTACCCTACCAATATTTGCCTTTTAATTTTGTTCTTGCTTTTGGTTTTTATTCATTTAACCATTTTGCATTTCATTTTTACATAATTGAATCTACTATTCCCTCTGCAGTTTCTTCTATCGATTTATGCTTAGAAAGCAGCCTTCTGAGGCTGGTTGTAGTTCTACTTATGTTTTAATTTAGATCCCTTTTATTTTTTTATTTTTAAAAAATATTTTATTTATTTATTCATGATAGACATAGAGAGAGAGAGAGAGAGAGGCAGATACCCAGGCAGAGGGAGAAGCAGGCTCCATGCTGGGAGCCAGATGTGGGACTTGATCCCGGGACTCCAGGATCACACCCTGGGCCAAAGGCAAGTGCTAAACCTCTGAGCCACCCAGGGATCCGCAATTTAGATCTTTTTAAATTTTATTTTGACTCTCTAATCCTTCTGGATTTTTTCTGTACTTTCTTTGAAGTAAAAATCTAAATATTTTTGTCTATTGCTTTGTTGTGTTTTGACAAATATTACCTATATCCTAGCATTATTTACTAAAAATGTCATTTTTTGCTTGATTTTTAAAATGCCAAAAACAATAAATAAATAATACAATAAAATAAAATGCCAACTTGACCAGATGATTAATAAATTCTTTATCTACAAGCTATCCTCTCTGATGATTGTGCTGTAACAAACCTCCCAGGGAACCAGGCTTTCCCATGGTGGCTGCCTCACCCCAGCTGTATGCTGCCCTTTGGCTAAGAGGGTCTGGGCTAGGGTTCTTTTTGCTGGCTAACTGGCATTTCCTGAGTAAACATTAATTCCACCTGCATCTCAGTGAATAAGTCACTGAAGACTGGGGTGTTTAGCAAATGTACAGCCTGGGCCAGACTGAGCATGGCCAACACAAGGGGCCCAGCGTCTCGATACAACTTGTTTCAGAAGGCCACTGCAAGAATCCTGACAGATCGCCTTGGGCTCCGGCCACACGTGGGCAACAACTGACAGACTGCCTTCACCTGCCCAGACAGACTTTCAGAATCTACTTAACGGGTCAGTAAGAAGGGCAGGAAAGGAGCCAGGGGACCACTGGACGTCCACGCGGTAGAGGATGTCAAACTGCAGATTCTACGTGGAGGCTCCTGGGTGGGTGACTGCCACAGTGCTTCCATTTGGAGTCGAGACAAACATCTATTCCCCTGTCACCTCCGTCCCCACTTGCACCACCACAGACATTTCTGATCAATCATCGACATGCAGATCTGGGGGAGAAAGTCTCTTATTCTCACCGATCTCCATGCCTATTAATCCTAATAATAGGCAATCATCATGCCTATTAACAGGGCATAATATGGTGAGCTTTTATTAACACTGTTCTAGAAATCAGCTGAAAGTATTAAAGCATTTGTTCAGGCCTTCCTCTTCTCTGTGTTACTTTCTCCTTTCCAAAAAATTCCCTCCTAAAGCCACTGCATGGGTTGGAGCTCAGTAGATGTCTATGCTGGGAGGAATGAGCCACAGAAGAGCACATCTGAGGAGCTCCTGGAGCCTAAGTGGACATGGGGGCATCCAAGGGGGCATGGTGCCACCATAATATCAGAGCCCAGTGGGATGGCATGGAGGTAACAGGCTGGGGCTGGGGGCATCCAGAGGAGCACAGTGCAAGGGATGGGGGCTGGGACTGGGAGCCTGAGCAGGGTGAAGGGTAACTCTGTGTGGAGGGAGGTAGGCTCCAGACAGGACAGGGCAAGGAGCAGAACCGGAGGAGCCAGCAACCAGACAGGACGAGGGGCCAACAGCCAGAGCCTGCATCCATGTGGAAGGTATGAGTAGTGCCGGGAGAGTTTATGGGTGAGGGCAGTCCAGAAAGGGATGCCAGAGCACTGACAGGTGGGAGGAAGCCCCCATGGGGATGTGGTCTAGGGGGAGGCGACTGGGAACTCAGCACAACAGTGATAGTAGCTAGGGAGGCTCACTGCTGGGGACAGAAGTCGCAGCTGCAGACAGGGGCAAAGCTAGGGCCCTGTGTCCTGGATTTGAACCAGGGATGCTGGCATGAACTCGTGGTTTTCAACATAAATAGATATGTCTAGATGCAGGCATGGATGTGAATGTGCGTGTGTGTGCCCTCTGGCTCCTTCCCCTGAGATCGGGTGCCCGGGGCCCAGACTTTGCTTCTAAATCCTGTCCTCCCTGCAGAGATGGCATCCTCTGAGCCTGGTGGAGGTGAGCCCACAGGCGAGGAAGGTGACACAGGCCAGCCTGAGCAGCTCCGTGTCAGAGCCTCCCGAATCTGAGAGCCTCTGAGCATCAGGAGAGGTGATGATGGCAACAGAGTGCAATCCGCTGAATGAAACGAAGACCCGGAGTCTCTGCTGAGGGAGACAAATATGGAAATGCACAGATGAAGTGTTAGACTAGGAGCAGGACGTGTTAGGGCTTTCAAGGCAGATCCCCACAGATACATATTAATCGCCAGGGAAGGGGAATGGGAAACGGGCAGACACCACCTCCGTCCAGTGACCAGAAAGCACCGTCAGTAAAGAGACGGATCGCTCCCGGGTCCTTCCTGCCAAATACACGACCCAGACCCAGTCCCCGGCACTCATCGGGCAGACCCGAGTTCTCCCCACGGCAAGTCCAGGGAGCCTGAGGAATGTTTCTAGAACAGCTGAGTGCCACAGGTGGTTCCAAAGTGGATCCTGTTGTTCAAGAGGACATTTTTAGGGCAATGGGACCGCAGTCTAAGGATTTAGGGGAATGACATCCTGTGGCTGCTCCTCTGGTTTCCTTGGTTCCACTGCAGTTGTTTGGGGGAGTATTCATGTGTTTAGACAATCCACGCAGAAATACTGGGGGTGATGGGACATCGTGTGAGGTGATTCGTTCTCAAAAGTTTAGGAAAGCACTTATTTGTGCTATGTTCACAACTGTCCCATGGGGAGTTTATGGTTGTTTAAGAGCTCTGGCAGCCGATCCAGGGTGCTTCCCTGCAGGGGTTGGGGTGGGCGGCTCAGGGGGAGCAGGAACTGCTGGTTCAGCAGCCCCTGTGCCCCCACCCCCAGGCACTCCTCCTCCGCTAGCTCCGGCACTGGCCTGGAGGGGTGCCCAGGGCACCAGAGCAGCAGCCACGATGACACAGGCACACTCTAGAAGGCCGGCACAGGGTGCCAGCCTCACCCCAACCCAGTAAAGGACAACAAGCCAGACAGATGATGCCAGTCAGCTGCCAACTTGGGAGGACGGGGAAGGCTGAACGGCTCCCACAGACAGGGCCAGGAAATGCGTGTCCTTGGAACTCAGTCCAGCGAACACCCTGTGGGAAGACATCAGAGGATCTGAGGACCGGGGAGAATGACAAGGCTAAAAATAACTGGAGTGCACGGATGCTGGGTGCTAAGGCCTCTCCTGGCACTACTTCCTGTGACCATGGTGGGTGTCCCACAGGCAAGGGTAGCTGGTGCCGCCATGGGCCCGCGGGACGTGTGACCCGCATGATCACTTTGCAGCATCCACAAAAACTGGATCTCGATGCCATAGGCCTGGAACTAATACAACATTGTGTGATCATTCCACCTCAACAGAAGCATTAAAATAGAGATAAATAGGGGCACCTGGGTGGCTCAGTGGTTGAGTGTCTGCCTTTGGCTCAGGGCATGATCCCGGGGTCCTGGGATCACGTTCCGCATTGGGGTCCCTGCAGGGAGCCTGCTTCTCCCTCTGCCTGTGTCTCTGTCTCTCTCTGTGTGTCTATCATGAATAAATAAATAAATAATATCAAAAAAAAGAAATAAATAAATGAACGAATGTACAAAGTGGTACAGGTCATTGTATGGTTCGGTCCTTGGGGTCACCCTAGACAGGGGCCATTTCTCTGGCTGCAGTGAGGAGGCCTAGACGGCCCAGCTCCCATGCCCACCTAAGCCTTGTGGCGCGATCCACGCATCCTCCAGGGCCTGCGCTCACCTCTGTGCAGCTGCAGCATCCTCACCAGCACACTTTGCCACAAGGTAGTGTGAAGTGGCAGGAGGCCATGGGACAGGCTCTAGACCTGGCATGATGCTAGCAGGCCCTCTGTGGTCCTCCTGGAAGCAGACAGCCCCTCCTGTCTGAACCTCCACTGTCCTCCCTAGGCTCTCCAGGACTCTGGAATAGCGCAGCCTAGCAGGCAGAGCCACATCTGGTCCTGCAACTGAAGCATCCAACTCGGGGCTCCCGGCCCAGGGGGCTTGTTTTGGACTTCCCCATCTAGCTGCGCCTGATGCCACACACGTGGGCCTGGGAAGAGCTGGGGCCCTGGTGACAGCCCCACCCAGGCTCTCCGTTGCCTCTTGTACTGCACAGAGAAGGAGGCAGGGGCGGGACACAGAGGGCCTGTGCATGGGGCTGCCCTCCCATCCCTTCAGAACACTGTTCCAGCACATGTCTTAGGGCCGAACTGAAAGGCTGGAATAAGAAGGCCGTCTAAGGCCTCATCCTCCACACCTGACCAGGAGCCGGAGCTCCGTACCTCTGTGTCTGGGGCCCTGGTCCACCAGGTCCTTTCTCATCCTTCCCTCAGGGAAGCCCTCACAGGGGAGGAAAGCCACATCTCAAAGCTTTCCTCCTTCTGGACGGCCATGTGGTACCATGCCGGCTGCTCTGGGATCAGGAAGGTGTCCTTCTACACTCACTTCTTTTCTGCTTGGTGTGTATGCTCACATGTTTGAAGCAGACGAACATAAAAGGAACACATAAGCTATGAAGTACTGTAAAAACCTAAGGCATAAATACTATTATCCTAGTTACTTGTAGGAGCATGAGGTGGAGTACACAATGAGGACCAAAGTTACTCCTTTTATCTCCCTAATAGCCACTTCTTATAACTGCGTGCTGGTCATCTCAGCCCCTTCTGGAACCTCTGATTCCTCCGACCTCCCCATCAGCCCTGCAAAAGGCCACAGTTCAAAGGCACCGCTGGAATCACAGAGCGCCCCTACCAATATTCCTAACAGTGACCCCAATAAAGCCGTGCCGAACATTCATGATTTTGCCCAGTATATAACAGGCACTTTGATTTCTCGTCATTCACAGCCATTAATCCTCCTAAGACTCTGACTGTCTTCAGCAGAAGCCATGGGTCACTTACTGCATCTGAGATCTGTAAGGGCCAGAGGTGGTTCTTCCCAGCCCTTGGTGCTCATTCAGTCAGGCACCCTGGGAACTTCTGGGAAATGCAGGCCCGAGGGCACCCAATCTGGTCCTTCCAGGTAGGTTGTCCCCTCTCCGGGGTCAAGAGCTCTGCAGGCAGGTCTCCCCTGACTGGGGTTGGAGGATTTATGCCCTCCTCCCATCTGGGTCAGTGATATTTTCAGACCTTTATGGAAGGCTCCACTTCCCTTCACAAAAGCAGCTTCATGACAATTCTAGAACAACACCCTACATTAGCCCAGGAAGTGGGCTCTGTCCACACGGCACCAATCGATGTGGACATGCAGTCATCAGATCAGCGTGTGTAGAGGTTGGAAGAGAAGCAGCAACCCGGAGGAGGCCCTGGCTTAGCAAAGATTAAGTGCTTGTGGTCTCTTTAAACAACAAACTCCGAGTTTTCCCAGCTCCATTTTGGCAGCTCTGAGAAGCTATCACACAGGTTGTCCTGCCCTGTTGGCAACATTCTCTCCTTTTAGTTGGTGCCCATCCATCCTGGTTGTAGACCACTGCCTCTACCTGCTTACCAGGGCTGTTTGAATTCAATGTCCACGCCCCCCCCCCTCGCCTGTTCCTCCCTCCTCTCTTCCCTTCCTCCCTCCCATCACCTCTCCCCCCTCCCTCCCTCTCCTTATTCCTAAATAATACATAGGACTATGAAAGGAAAGCAAAATTCTTTCATCAGCTCACTATGAAATTCACTCCTTTGTGATTTTGTTTTTTAAAAAAAAATATCAGAAAGGGAGACAGAACATAAAGACTCCTAACTCTGGGAAACGAACTAGGGGTAGTGGAAGGGGAGGAGGGCGGGGGGTGGGGGTGAATGGGCGACAGGCACTGAGGGGGGCACTTGACAGGATGAGCACTGGGTGTTATTCTGTATGTTGGTAAATTGAACACCAATAAAAAATAAATTTATTATAAAAAATAATAAAAATAATAATAATAAAAACCCTACGGAGCAGATATGCATTCCTCTATCAAAGTCTTCAGGTCCAGGCCGATTGTCTGTGTGGGTCTCCGTCCCTAAATTCATGATGACCTTGTCTATCTGGTTGGTCTCAAAAGCTCCCCCCCCTCCCCCAGTTAGAAGCGAGGCTCACTGGGGGCACGTGCACACACCCCATGTGTGGGGCCGCCCAGCAGGAGCCAAGGACCCGAGGAGCCCACACCCCCAGGGCCTCGCAGGGCTCCACAGGAACCGCGGTCGAGCTGTTCCGCCACCAGATCCATTTGGCTCTATTTAGGAACTAAGTACAGGAAGGTAGTTATTGTACAAGATTAGTTTCCTGTAGGCCATAAATTGGCAGTAGCAGAAAAATACAGGATGAATTTATTAGCGTGCAAGGTCAGCTGAAAGGAAGAGCAGGCGGCGAGCACTGTTTTCTTTCTTTCAGCTCCCCTCCCAAACTGCAGCCAGCCTGGAAAAGACCCTCTAACTGCTTAATTACTTCTTAATAGTTTTAAGCAAATTCAAAAGGCTGCCAGGTCGGGGACGCCTGGAGGCAGGGCTGCTGGAATTTGTCAGGAATGCCTGTTTGTCCCGGTGCCTCCGACACCTGATTAGAAGCCCCTACAATCTTGGCTCTGTGAAGGTTTGTTTGTTGTTTTGGTCTGGTTTGCCTTATTTGGTGTTGATTGGCAAGGTATTTACTTGGAAGCTAGGATTTTACATTTGGGCATAAAAGAACAGCTTCTAACAGTTAAAAAAAAGAAGTGCCTCTTCTTTGAAAACACATGGTTACCCAGTAGCAGAAAGGTGGGATGCACTCCTTATAAAGACATTTATCCGTGCAAGAGAAAACCAGCCTTCCTTACCTGAGCCTTTCCCCTGCTAGAAACATAACCCTCCCTTGCTCCTTTTGATATTTTTTCAAATGGCTTAAAGCTGTCAGGTAAAATTAGGCCCCACTAGTCTGAGATGAAGTATTTGGATCCGGTTTTCTAGTGCTTTTGCATGAAAGGTTGTAATTCAAATTTTAATTATACTGGAGATCTGCTGTGAGTTCTGGGAGATCCCTCCTCCTCCCTCTCCTCCTCCTCCTCCCCTCCCTCCTCCTCCTCCTCCCCCTCCTCCTCCTTATCCCCCTCCTCGGTTACTAAGAGGCCCTAGTGCCCCCTGTCTCCAGAGTCTGTGCATGCCCCTGCTCTGAGCCCAGGCGGGACAGGCAGAGGTGCAGGGAAGAGGGGAAACAGGCCACTCCCCTCCACCCCTTCCTGGCAGAGGAGAACCTTGCTAGGAATGTGCTTTCCTAATTTCTTCAGGAAGTGCAATACTTTAATGTAGTAAAAAGGCGCGGTGATCAACATGTCCTCACATAGGAAGGGCCCAAGTAACATTGGCTAAGTGAGGGAAACCCCCTACTGTGCCCTAGGGCAGCACCTGCTAATGCCTAGAAGCTGTGAGGGGTGCTGTTGCAGCAGACAGATGGAGGCCCAGAGCTGCACGCCCACTCTTGAGGTGCAGAAAGGCTGCTGTCTGGAGCTGAGACGCTATCCCTCAAGCTCAGGGAACCGTAGTGCTTCTCCAGGGGACCCACTGTCCAAGCTCTGCTGCCCTCATTAACAAGGCCAAAAGAACTCCCTCCTAAGGACGAATCTTAAAAGAGAAGTTCTAGATGTGCTCCATGGCATCCTTCCCCAGAGCTCAGAGGAAGGGCCCCAGAGCAGATGGGTCAACATCAGGCCCAGTGCCCACCCACTCTGCCCTGCTGGGCATCTGAGGGGCTTGAAATACTCCCACATCCCATGATCTGTTGAAGGATTGGATACTAGTAGCTTGGCTAGACTCTCCCTCCTCCTTCACGTGGGCCTGGAGTCGGTGCAAGCCCCAACTGTATCTGGCTCTGCTGGAGTCTCCAGGCCAGCCCAGACTCAACTTCTTGGGATCTTCCCCAAGCCAGCTGTCACAGTGAATCCAGAAATTGAGGGGGAAGTTCACATCCTAAACCATGCCAGAGAAAGACTTCCCAAGGCCATCTGAGGCCAAACATTAGTTGGCAGTTTCTTCACTGATTCAGGGAGGTTAGTCCCTACCCAGCCCAAACTCACGGCCCCATAACGGGATGGCCTTTCCTTCCTGTATGGTTCTGATAGGTTTCTGCCCGCCTTGCAAACCTTTGCTCTTCCCCCAGTTCCCTGCTTCGGGGCTGCTTCCCAAAAGCTGCTGTGTAGCCAGCTGCCGCATCCCTCTGAGGATGGAAAGTGGAGACTTTTGCTCCTCTGTCAACCCGCAGAGGCTCCTCGCCTTGCAGTCTGAGGTGACAGATGCAGCCTCCAGATGCCACATGATGTCACCGGCCGGCTGGGGCACCTGCAGTGGCTTGGACTTGCCTGCCTCTTCTTAGCCAACACAACCCTCCCTGTGCTCACCCACTGTGACGATGTACCAAGTGGGTCCCATTGAGTCCCCAGTCATGTTCAGGGGAGAACCCCTCACCCTCGCACAGCTCACAAAGCCATAGACCCCACCAGGTACTCAGTATCAGAACCTCGCCGGACTGCACACCTCTGAGGCTGCAGCAAGGACAGGAGGCAACAGAATCTTCAGGACCACGAAGCCACGAAGTGCTCCCGGGGACTCTGCTCTATGTTTTGAGAGATTATCAGAAACAAGAGATTGATTCTTGTTCACCACCCCACCCCCACCTGTGCACATGCACTATGGCTGGCTCTTGACCCAGGGAGATCGTGTGCTGCCCAAGTCAAGGAGTGAGCAAATGTTCTTCTCATCAGTGACTTCAGAAAATCCTGTTTCCCCAGCTCAGAAAGCACAGCTCAGGGAAAGCCTGAAAATAACCATGCACAACCAGCGGCAGTCACCCATCACAAGGGCACGGTCAAAGCCATTTCCAAGCCAACAGAACAGACAGACCCAGGCAGGATAAGACACAGCAGTGTAGCACTGAGTGAATGACCCACCAAAGAAACACAGGCACATCAGTGGGTGAGTTCCAGGCATTTCTGGCCTAGGATTTAGTACATTAGGAAACAGTATATTGCATTGGTATATTTCAAAAAGACCTCCTTATCATAGAAATGAAGGAACAGGAGCACCTGGTGGGGCTCAATGGTTGAGCATCTGCCTTCAGCTTGGGTCATGATCCTGGGGTCCTGGGATTCAGTCCCTCCTCGGGCTCCCCACAGGGAGCCTTCTTCTCCCTCTGCCTAAGTCTCTGCCTCTCTCCCTCTGTGTCTGTCATGAATAAATAAAGAAAATCTTTTTAAAAAGAGAGAGAGAGAGAGAGAAAGAAAGAAATAAAAAAAAGAAAAAAGAAAAAGAAAAAGAAATAAAGGAACAAAATGTGGCACACTGTACACTGGAATATTATCCAACCGTTAAAAAGAGGGGGTCTAGATATATCCCTCAGCATGGATGAGCCCATGTGAAAGAAGCCAGACACAAAAGGCCATTAATATATTATTCCATTGATTTGAAGTATCCCAGAATTCCCAAATTAATACACACAGAAAGTAGTTTAGTGCCAAGGGCTGAGGGTACAGAGGAATGGGGAGGGAAGTCAGAGGGATGTAAGGCTTCCTTTTAAGATGATGTCAGTATTCTGGAATTAGGCCCCATTCACAGATGCACAACTCTGTTATCATACTGAAAACAATTGACTTGTACAATTTAAAAGGGTGGATAATATGATACCTGAATTATACATTAGAAGAAATAAAACAGGAGGGCCGGTGGCAGGTGGAAACAGAAGTGACTCCCCTCGTCCATTCTATCTCCACACAGGGTTTTAATGCTATGCCACTTTTATGCAAGACTCTCTTCCGGGGCAAAGGGCACAGGTTTGGATTAGTAGCTGGTGTCACAATAAAACTATCTAGAGGACTGGTTTGCTCGGTGTCTTGGCCAACTCACGTGTCCCTTTTGAGTTTCAGTTTTAATGAACCTGTAGTGGAGTGAGGAGGCATCTGGAAGGAAATGCCAACTTGGGCAAGACCTTCGTTGTTTTGAATAACTTTGGCCTGGACACCATGCACGTCTGTCCATTTCAGTACAAATCCCAAACTCAATGAAATGTGCTTTCAGTTAACTAGTGTCAGGGGATTTTCACTTTCCTATCTATAGGAGAGGGCTTCTTTGCCAACTTAAGCTGGATTTGTGGGCAAGCTGATTTCCCAACCCAGGTATGCTGACTCCGTGTTCTATTATGCACATTCCCCAGGCCCTGATGGCAACACAGCCTCTGGCTGGGAACTCCAGTTTCCACATGAGCAAATGTTGAGTAAGAAAATTATATTTCTTAATTGATTAGACTCCAAGGATAGATATACAGGGGAAATGGCGTGGTGTCCCTATAACCTCAGATCTGGAAGACATGGAGTGGCCCCAAATGAGGTGAGTATAGGTGTAGACAAAGAGACCCCATTCTACCCCCCATTCTCAGGTATTTTAATGGATCCACCCTTCCACATGGTCCCCTATAGTGGCAAGTAAAAGAAACAAAACCACAGTTGTCAGGCCACACGCCATGTGAGGACTCACCCAGCTCCCTGGTTTCATGTTATTCATACAACCAGCTGCCATCTTCACCCTAGTTATCTGTATGCACATCCATCTTTGCTTCCAGCCTATCTCTCCCCCTTCCTGTTCTTACTGTGTTCACACCCTACATGGCCCCTGGAGGGCCAGACCCCAAAGGAAACAAACAAAAGAGTTCCTCCCACATCCTGTTGACCACTGCCACAGACACTACCTATGTGTCAACCCTTGAGAAGAACAGCATGCAGAGTGTGGAGTGATGGAGGGTTCCACTTGCTCCCTGCTCAGGGGCTGGCCAGTCTGTATCTTGGCCATCTCTGAGGGTCCATCCCACCTGCCCTCCCTGAGATTCAAAACCCTAGAAAAACCACCTGCCACATAGTAGAAATGGAACCTGTGTGTGCCAAAGAAATGAATGGAGGTTAAGAGCATTTTAGAGCTTAAATCTGAGGCTTAGATAAAATTACATTGTAGGCCCCCAGAGCTTCCTAAAGGCCAAGAACTGTGGTTTCTGATCCCAAGGATTCCACCATGATGTTGTGTGCACAGTGGGGACCAGGCAATGCCTAGAGAAGAGACACCTTCTGCAAAGCTGAGGCTCTTGGTCTTGAGCAGACAGGATCAGACAAGTGAAGGCAGAGCAGACAAGGGATTCGGGAGGGAGCGTGTGAAGGTGGAAGGCAAAGGAGAGGACAGTGGGGTGAGCTCTTCCTGAGGGCAGGGTGCGTGCTTCCCATGCTCCACCGACATGGCCTCCTCATGAGCCAGATTGCTCCAGCAGGGCTGTAGCTGTACCCAACACAGGCATCCCCCATGTCCCCACTGAGCACAAGATAGGCAGCCAGAAATTAGCAGCCTCTCAATGAACTGGGTGTCCAATACCATCTGAGAAGAGCAGAGGGTAACTCAGCCCCTTCTGTGTCAGTTGTCTCATGTTCAAAATAACATTTTATTTGATAAAAGAGTCCTCAGATTGTGTGCCAGGAAAAAGGTGAAGCCATGGCCCTTGCCATTCTAGCATGAACAAAATTAACAAAAATCCCAGAGTTCTATACGTGGGCTTCCCAGAAAGCTCCAATTATTCCCTGAGAGCTCATGATGTTATAGTAAAGACTATTAGGCATCAAATTCCATGGGTCCCTATTACAAAATTAAAAGTGAAGAAGGGAGTGCTTCGTGTCATTAAAAAAAACAACACTGCAAGTACCAGATAAACAGATTTTGTTCACAGTGGGAATAATAACATCAAATACTTGTGTAAAATTATAAGCAAAATTTCTTAACTTTATTTTATTTTATTTTGCAGAGTGATTTAGTTCATGTGATTGATTACCATCCGATGATGATTACTGAGAGTGCTTATGCCAAGTGTGGGTGCAGCCACCTTACCGGTGTCACCTTGCTGAAAGCCCTCCACTCCAGTGGGGTGGCCACTGTGATCACCCCCCTTCTATAGGTGAAGAAACCTGTTCACAGAGCTGACAAGGTTCAGGATTGGCATTTCAGTTGGGCGTTCTGGTTCTAGCACCCCTCAAGTGAATCACCACTCCTGTAATCCCAGGACAGTTGTCAGGCATGGCAATTTGGGGAAAACTTTTTTTCTTACACACTGAAATATACTGAGCCTGTAAAGCATTAAACAGGGATACCTGGGTGGCTCAGCGGTTCTTTGGCCCAGCTGGGGATGTGATCCTGGAGACCTGGGATTGAGTCCCCCGTGGGCTTCTCTCTCTCTCTCTCTTTCTCTCTCTCTCTCTCTCTCTGTCTCTCATTAATGAATAAATAAAATCTTTTAAAAAATAAATAAAGCATTAAACAGAGTAAATCCCAAACCACACCTATACCACTGCAGTGGGCACCAGCATGGGCTCGAGTTACACCACAAGCTCTCTGGGTCATGAACTGCATGGCCTCAGCCAAGTCCTAGAAGTCTCTACCTTAGTGCTCTCTCTCACATGGGGATGAGGTTGGCTCTCACATTGGAGTACTGTGAAGATTAATGAGTTAGTACTTGCTGAATGCTTAAAAGAGTGTATAATAAAGGGTCCTAAAGGTGTCTGTAAATTCTTGTGTCAATTTTGAGCTAGAGGAAGATGAGTGTGGAAAAACAGCAGGTTAAGAAAGGGCAGATTGCGTAGGTCAACCTAACTGGAGCATGTGTCCCATGGAATAGTACCGATCTGCAAGGAGGGGCCTCGGACAAGAGGTTTGGCTGGGAGCATGATGCTCTGAGGTGCCTTCCGAAGCCAGCTGGCAGTGATGGCCTGGAGACAACAACACCTGAAGGCAGAAGAGCCTCCCGGGAGAGGAAGTGGGAAACTCCATCCATCTGAGAATCCAGGTGGCTCAAGGAGGCAGGACAGGGATGGTAACCTAGACGAAGGAGAGAAAGAAGGGAGAAGCAGGGCTCAGCAGAGGGCCTGGGAAGCTCAGGATGAAGAGGCTTGCAGGGCGACTCTCACGTTCCAAACCAGGTGAGGAGTATAAGCAGGAAACTGGGGAAACCACCTTGAGTGGTTCACACCACCAGGAAGAGCAGGTGTTGGGGTGGAGGTGAGGAGTTTGCAGGTGAAAAAGAGGGATTAGATCCAGGTTGGAGATCGGGATGCCATCTGCCTGGAAATGAAGGATGAGACCCTAGGCATGAGTGTGATGTCTGGAAGAGAAGACTGAGGGACGAGGTCATGGGAGGAGGCCGGGAGGACAGCTACAGCAGCGGCTGGGACGAAGCCACTGGAAGCAAGGAACACAAAAACCCAGGTGAGCTCAGGGCATCAGGAGCTGATAGGTCAAGGGCTTTCTGGAACGGCAGACCCATCACTGGCCAGATGCTGCAGAGCTACAAGAGGACAACAGGGCTAAGGACAGGCCCTCAAATCCGGCAGCCATGAGGTCCCCAGTGGCTCCAGAGAACAATTCAGTTACTCCAGGAGCAGGGTGAGTAAATGGTAAGAGACGGTACACGGTTCTACGGTTCCCAACTAACGTGGTCCTAAAAGTATGGACCCCAGACCAGAAGCATCAGTGGTGCCTGGGAACCTGTTAGAAATGCAGATGGTCAGGCCCTGTCCCAGACCTGTGGGGTAGGGGCAGGGTGTGTGTGTGTGTGTGTGTGTGTGTGTGTGTGTGTGTGTAGTAGGTGGGGTTTGGTGTAAATGTATGCATGTATATAGTACAAGTGGGGGGGTATAAGTATGTGGGGGGTGTTTGGTGTAGATATAAGTATGTGTGTGATGTAAGTGTGGGGGTGGGGGTGTAAGTGTGGGGGTAAGTGTAAGTGTATTAGGGGTTTAAATGTGTGGTGTGATGTGTATGGTGTGGGTATAAGTGTATGTGGTGTGTGTTGGGGTGAATGGTTGTGAGAGAGAGTGTGTGTGAGATGGGAAGAGTGTATCTTTCTGTTTGAAAAAAATCTTTGAGAGAACATTTAACAAAAAACTACCACAAACTCAGCAATGACCAAATAAGGCTTATAGTCTATTGATCATAAGACTATCTATAGGTATTTGTAAATAGTATACTTGCATGCTACACTGGGAGTATGAGCAAAATTGGGGAAATCTAAATATGATCAGTGAATTGTGTCAGTGCCAACATCCTGGTTGTGATATTGTGCTATATATAGGTTTGCAAAATGTCACCACTGGAGGAATCAAGGTAGAAGGTACACAGACTCTCTGTGTTACTGCTCACAATTGCATGTGAATCTGTAATTATCTGAATAAAAATTTCAATGAAAAAAAATGATCTTGAGTCATGGTTTTCATATTTTTAATACATTTGTTTTGAAAAGCTGAGGCTCCACATTGTATACATTGTATACAACGCAATGAATATAAATGTTATCTCGTAACACATTAGTCACCTTAAAGATGAAAAGCAGTGAGAAGGATAAGTCAAAGGGAAAATTAGTGAAATTAGAATAGTAAAACAACGTCCAGATGGATGAGCTATCAGATAAGACGGAGTACTGAAGCCTGGGGGCTCCATGCAGACACATATGTTAGATGAATGTTAGGTACTTGGATCTTTGCTTAAAAATTAAGATAGATTCAAAGCTCTTTCCTTTCAGTGTTACAAGAAAAACCCTACTACATTATTCAATTAATTTCTTCATCATCTCTAGGAGAACAATAATGTAGACCTGAAGAAAAAAAAATACGGTTAAATTATGTTCAAAGTCCACACATGCCTTATTTATGAATTACAACGCAAATGGAAATTCTTTTCTGTTAGTCCCTCCAAACAGCTGTAACGTTAAATGCAAAATTGGCTAACTTCTCTCTCTCTAATTGTCAGACTGTCTCAATGTTGTCCTAATAAGGGTGACCCTGATCACTCTCCCTGCCCCGGGTACATTCCCTACCCCCCACACTTGGCTTTCCTTCTGTGTTGTTCCTACAACAGTTATCATATCCTAACATATTATATTGTAACATGTTTATTGCATCTAGAGTTTATTATCTGCCTTTCCCTTCCAGAAAATAAGCTTTAAATGAGGGCACAGATTTCTAGGGAATGGCAGAGGCGTCCATTGATATAATGGAGCTTAATCAGGCACAATAAATATTTGCTTATTGAATGAATGAATTATAAGCATTCAATAGTCTTATTGTCCCTCCAAACTTTTGGGGTAGGAACTGAAAGAAAAGTCTATTCTTTTTTTTTAAATTTTTTTTAAAAAATTGTATTTAGTTATTTGAGACAGAGAGAAGAAGAGAGAAAAACCATGAGTAGGGGGAAGGGCAGAGGGAGAAGCAGGCTTCATGCTGAGTGTGGAGCCCAATGTGGGGCTCCATCCCAGAACCCTGGGATCATGACCTGAGCCAAAGGCAGATGCTTAACCGACTGAGCCACCCAGGCACCTTGAAAGGTCTGTCCTTGTTGGCCCTGCTACATGGACATAGACAGGTCATGAGCCCCTGGATCAAGGTGAGGACAGAGGAGTCAGGTTTCCAGCACTGCAGCAGGACCACTGAGCACCTGCTGTGTGCAGAATATTGTGTTGAATGCAGGAAGGTATTGAAATGTGACCAACCAAGAGATGGCCATGTCCTTGGTAGTTTCCAGTCTCGAAGGCATGCAAAAACACATCTACCAGTGATGACCCAGCCAACGAGGAGATGGCCACTGCTGGAAGAGATATAGACCAAAGCTATGCAATTTTGCATCAAAGAAATGAGCCCCACCACCACCACCACCACCTCCTGTGCACTGGGACTGGGCCTTCCCACCTGTGGGAGAACACCCAGAGCACGCGCAGGCAGCTGCAGTGGTGGGGCTTGACAGGGAGCTGATCCTGCCTTGAGAGGCAGAGATGCAGACACAAGGGCAGAGGTGGTTACAATCTAGAGTATAGAGTGTTTGGAGGCCAAGTGGAGACTGCGTGGAGATGGTGTGCAGGCAGCCAGCAAACACGGGTTTACAACCCAGGGTCGACTGCAATGTACGAGTAATGATGCAAGAAGTTCAATGGCGGGGAGCGTGTGCCACATGTCTCAGAAGCACTGATTGCCACGATCGGGGCAGAGGAGGGGGGGGTACCAGAGCTACCTACTCCCAGGAGAACTGCCCTCCAGTGTTTTATCAGCTCTTCCCCTACCTTAGCTGGATCAAGAGCCCAGGTGGAGATGCCTACCCTGGTCCATGTCCCAGAGACTTTATATATTCCCTAGATGTCTCACTTGGGCTTGAGGGAATACAGGATGGAAAAATACAGTTGGTGCTCCCTGAAGATGTGTTTACTATAGCCAACTGCACCTGACTTCTCCAGCAGCTCACTTCAGTTCACTCCCCATATGCTTCAAGCCTAAGTCAGTCTACAAAGGAGCATCTACTTGACTTTCCAGATCATGACTACCCAGGGCGATGCTGTCACCAAGAGACCTTCCAGCCTCCACCACAAATCCCCACAGAGCCTGTGTGTTACTGCGTTTCCAGCAATGGGAATGGGTCTGGGTCGACTGGTCCCCACTCCCCAGCTGCCTGCCTCTCATCAGGAGCACAGGACACACTGTGAGGTAAAGTCCCAGGGCCAGGCCACATTCCAGAGCAGTGAGCAGAGGCTCATAGAAAACTCCAGCACCAGTTCCAGGGACCAGACAGTATTGTAGGCCACATCACCTCCACCCTCCTTCTGGCTATGAGAGATGCAAAAACTTGAATTTTGCTTGACAATGGGACACACAACCAGTACAGCATATTTATTCAATTGGTGCTCCAGAATATCGATGTATTGCATCATCTATTTGTCAACTTTTTTTTTTATTTGTCAACTTTTAAAATAAGATTCAGTCACACATTTATTTTTCTTTCTCATAAGTTATCCTGACTGATTACTGTGTATATATCTAAAACATAGACATTTTTAAAAATCAGAGCTACAAAATCACAGACACCTTTAATGTGGAAAGAATGTCAAAATTGCTTCTTTATAATAAACCCGCATGGAATGGAGCATTAAAAAAAAAAAACAAGCTTATGTTATAAGGATGTATTTTTTTGAGGTTTTCTTGGAGGAAGAGTGTATTCATATGTAGTCATATGTCATGGTCACCATCCACTAAAACTCAACACTTAACCATGAATCTCAGTTATTCTTCCTAGAAATCCAGGCTTATTCATCTTATTTTCCAGGTGATGAAACTGAAGTCCATGGTAATTAAAGCATGTCTAAGGTCACACAGCTGACAAAAGTCAGACTGCAGGATTCTGACTTCTAAGCATTTTCCAGAACATTCTTAATGTGTGCACATGTTCACGCACATATGCACAGACCCTTGCACACACACTGCCTGCAAAGTTCTGAATACCAAGTAGTTCATTTTTGCTGTTCTTTGGTTCTTCCAAAAAGTTACTTTTTCTCCCTAAAACAGTAATTTCAAGCACAGGGTTCTTCAGGATGAAAAAGGGTATCTTTAGAACTGAGCCTGACTCATACACTTCCAATTTCCTCCTAGAATACCTATGAACACACAGCAAAAAGATAAAAATGCAGCACAGAGGAGCAGGACTGCCCGCCAACCCGCTTCCAGAGTCTGGGAGGCGAGAAGGACAATAGTACATTGGGCAACAGCCCACAGACATTGCCGAGGCCTAGGAACCAGAATGCAGGCAGCCTGGATGAAACGGGGGCCGGGTCCTCCACCTGCAGCTCTGTGCCCCCACATGAGCTCCTCACAGTATAGACTTGGTTGTCTGTCCCTCTATGGCATGGCAGCTGGGTTTTAAGGAAACTAGATGATAAACACCACAGACTCAGTTGTGTATTAAAGAAAACATGTTCTCTAACCAAGGAGAACTCAACAGATGTCTGCCCTCCCCTACTCATACCCCCACCACTGCCACCGATTGCCCTCACGCGAGTCTCTAGAAAGCCCTCCCTGCTCCACTCTCACCGCATCCCAATAAATGGCACTGTGATCCAGGCTCTTTAGAAATGCCAGTTGGCACCTCCCTTCTCGGTGGCTCCCACAATCAGAAGTTACAAGGTCACCATGGCAAACCTCTCTGCCCATTGGTCCACCCCTGACCCATGTGGTACTCTGAAACTTTCCTGCTAGAGTCTCCCTGGGTACCCCGAACTTGTTCTTAGCCCTCTTCACCGGGCTTTCTTCTCTCTCTGCCTAGAATGTTCCCACCCTGTCTCTCCTCCTTCATCTGACACATTCCTTTTCATCCATGAGCATGGCTCAAAGAGTGCTCCCTCACCAGCCAGAATGGGTGGCCCTTTCTGACACGGCACACCCTGAGGACATCCGTCAGGCCACAGCAGAGGCACCGGGGTGCTGTGATCTGTTACTCCCCTGTCCCACTCTGTCACCTCCTGGAGAGAACTGCAGTCACTCATTCAGAGCCACGTGCTCGTTCAGCCCACTTCCACGCAGGCACTTGCTGGGTGTGCCGCCATCGGGGCCCAGGTTCTGGACTCCTGCTGCCCATGAATAAGCAACCCTGTAAATGAACAGCAGCAGCCCTGAGAATGATAGGCACGCTATGGCTGGAGCTTCTTGCATTTCTCTCCAAAATCCAACCTAGGTTTTGACATCAAAGTGCATACCGGGTAAATGTGTTGAAGGGTCTGAGGTGGTAGACGCGTGACCATCGTAATGGGGTGGCGAGTACAGAAATATTTGTGGTGAATGTGTGATAAATGGCAGGAGGAGGGAAGAGGAGAGAAACCAGGTGGAGACTGACAGGAGAATTCAGCAGGGAAGGTGCAGGGAAGGCGGGTCTCGTGTTTTACGCAGTGGTGAAGAGTCAGAAGAAGGGAGATGATGACGACCAAGAAGACCAGTTGATGAAGAAGTTTCCTTGCAGAGTGTCTGTGTGTCTTAGCTTGGGCTGTCTAACAAGACATCATTGGCCATGGCTTCAGAGCAAGGATGTTTTCCTCCCGGTCCCCGGGCTGGAAGCTAGAGACCAGGGTGCCCCAAGTCGGTTCTGAAAGGAAACTCTTCCTGGCATCTCGCTGCGTCCTCACTGCCATACCAGAGTCCTGAGGGCGCTTCCTTTCTTCATGAAGACACTCAGGCCAGCTTGTGTTCCATCCTCATGACCTACCCTGACCCTCAGGACCTCCCAAGTCCCCCCTCTAAAGACCATCACATCGAGGGCCAGGGCTTCACCATACCAGTTGGTGGAACTCAAACATTCAGCCCATGACAGAGGAACAGCTTCCTTCCCCCCTGAGCTTAGGAGAGACAGGAACAAAGAGGTGGATCAGGTGGGGTGTGATCCACAGCCGAGGGCTTGGTCCTGGTGATTTCCGTCCCAGGTTTCAGATGACCCCTGAGGAGAACAGGAAGGACAACTGTGCAGATCCAGACAGAGGACCTGCCCCAAAGCAGTGCCAGCACCCGGCTGTTCAGACACATCCTTTCACATCCTTGTCTGACCTCCAGGAAGACCGGTGCCCGCTCAGGTGTGAGGGGATGACCCGAGAGGCGGGGAGAGGTGTGGGGCCAAATACGGAAGCCCATCCCCAGCAGGTGCTGCTGTCCTGAGCACCAGCAAAGCACAGCAGGCTGCCAGTCCCAGAGGGATCCGCGTGGCCTGTCTGCTGATGTTTGGCGGGGTGCTGTCAGTACCACAATAATGCCTTTTCTATGTTTTGCTCCATAAAGCAAAGCAGATTCGCTAGCTGAAACTATGCTAGTATGTAAAATATATGTAAGATAGTTTGTAAGATTATGTTGCAGCAAATATGTAAGATAATTTGACCTTATTCCCAGCTGAGCCTAACTCAGCCTAACTTTCTTCTCCGGTTTGTTTCTACTCTGTCAAAAATACTTTCTACTGTGTATCACCACGTGAGTAACCTGCTAGCACCTCTAGTCCCACTTCCAGCAATTGGGATAATCCAGCTCCATGGTAGGGCCCTCTCCAGCTCAAACCTGCCACTGCCCCAGGTGCTGAGCCCTCCTGGAATCTGTGGCACCAGAGCCAGTAAGGGTTCGGGAGATGTCAGTGGATCTCAGAGGATCTGTTTGGCAAGAGGGACACATGGCTAGAGAGAGAGCCGACACCTGTTGGGGCACTTCCTCGCCTCACATTCCTCTGAGTCCAAGCGTGGCTCCCTGCAGCCCCGGGGCCGAAGGGGCCTGGCATTGCCTCTGCGGACCTGGGGCCACGGCCAGGGCACCAAGCGCACGCAGGCAGAGGCATTGCTCCTGTGCGAGGAGGAACTTGGCCTGCAGTCAAGTCTAAGTTTGTAACAGGAGCAGGAAGGGGCGGGTGTGTTTTCAGCAGCCAGCAGGTCAACTGGGGAAAAGGTGATGTTTACTGCAGGGCACTGGGGGGACGCTCCGGAGCTAGGAGCCGCCAGGCAGGCCGAGCCCCTGCACTGGCCTGGCCAAGACCGCCGCTGCCTTCGGGCCAAAGGGGAGAGTTAAGCAAGCATTTGAGAAAATACAAGATTAATATCTGGAGCCCACGAAGCCTGTGTCGACAGGAGTAAATGAAGCGAAGCGTTAAGAAACTAGGCTGGGCAAATCACTCGAAAGTCCCTCCTTGACGAGGGGTCCCACTTGGTGGGATCTGCCCTCTGTGCTGGTTACATATGCTGGAATCCACGGGAATGAATACCTAACACTGTCTCCAGACCTTGGGAGGAGGGGGAAGAGAAAGGAGAGGAGGGGAAGGACGAGGAGGGGGGAAGGGAGGGGGAGGAGGGAAGGAGGAAAGGGAAGCTTGGGGAGGAATGGGGAGGGGAAGAGAGCGGGGCTGTATGGATAAATCCATATGCTATTATATAAGGGTCATTGTGCTCCCTATGTTCCTCTAGTTTACACTGCTGATATTTGCCATTTGCTGAATAATTGCAACCAGGTCACGATAAATCTCTTAGATCAAATCAAGCCTTTTGAGGCCAAATATAAAAGACATTGGATGGAAGGCACGGGGCAAATCCTGACTTTCCTAGTGAAAGGGTCATGTTGTAGCTGACATTTTAGGGTGTGACAGAAGAGCCACTACCAACTGAAGCATTGGGCAATTATTTGGGACACTTTGATCAATGGAAAGAGCAAATCTTCAACATGCAGTGGGAAAAAAACAAAATCAAATAAAACCAATTCTTCCTTATTTCCGGTAACTCATTTCTGAGCATAAATGGTCTTGGAAAATGCCTCAACTCATACTTGTGACAATCGAACAAAGCCATTCTCTCCAAACAGCAGTTCTTGAAATTAGGGAGTGAAACGTCACAAAGTCACCAACCGTAATAAAATACTGATGTTTAACTCTATTTTCAGAACTAAGATTTTTCTTTGGCATGCTTAAAAAGTATGTGACGTCTAAAGGCATGGGATGGAAAGTCACAACTAGCTGAAGGACACGTAGCGATCCTTGAAAATCCAGCTGTCACGCCACCACTCATCTGTTCCAAGGGATTCTAAGGGCTTGGGACAGCTCACACTTATCCATGTAAGTGCTTCTGGCAGACCAGCTGTAGAAGGTGCCAAAGATTTAGGAAAAAGTTATTGGGGAGCTTTCTAAATCGAGGAGGTTTTATCCATTCTCTCAACTTCATGTGTGCAGGGGATCTTTCCTTTCTTTCTTTCAACAGAGGTCCATCACTCCCTAGGTCTTGTCTTAGAATATGCTAGAATGCACTTTTCAGAAACGAGCTCTCCACCTGCAAGATTGAAGCCACCCAGGTTTCTCACAGGGCTCTGATCTTATATATTTTAATGCTTTTCCTGGTACTTTTTCTGAGATGCTATACACCATTTTTGAAAGAGGTACACATAAGTTATTCAGATAAAACACAAACAGGAACAAACATGGCCCCACCCCCACAACCCCCCCCCCACCCCGAAAACAAACTTTGGTGTCCAGGAATCTAGAGTTTAAAAACTCAGCTCATTTGCTTGTTCAGTCTTTCATTCATCCAGCAAGTAGTTAATGGAAGCTGATTCTGTCTGCACTTAGACACCACTTCAGGCCAGTAAACTATTCCGAGTACCTGTTCCCATGGAACTGACATTTGGGAGAGGTCAGCAGGGGACAATTAGGTGGCACTCGGTAATCCAGCGTGGCAGGTGGTAGCAAGGGCAATGGTGGAAAGCAAGCAGGGTATCGGGGATGGAGAGGGTTTACCTGGGCGGCCAGGGAAGGCCTGAAGATAAGGTGACATTTAAACAGGGAACTGAAAGAAAAACTCAGGGCAAGGTATGTGTTACCTGGGACAAGAGCGTTCCGGGAAGGGCTGGCAGGTGTCCAGCCTGGGGCAGCACCTGCCCTTTAACCCCCTGGAACGATGGGTCCATGAGCCTCCGCAGCTTTGTACATTTCAACAGCCTCCAAACGACCTCTTTTCTGAGATAAGTATAAAGTCAAAGTCCTTAGGATTGACCTTCTCTGTCTATCCAGGCTTCCAGAGCTCTTTCCACCAGACGCTGCCTGTCCTCAACCTCGGACGCAGGTTTCAAGCCTCCCTCTTATGGTTTCCACCAGCATTCACCGCTTGGCGGGCAGAAAGTTCGCTGAGACTGCAGGCAGCACGTCTGCTTTGAGAAGTGAGCCCGCTCCTGCCCAAGCTCGTCTCAATAGCTTCCTGACAAGTGTTGCAGAGCTCCCTCACTTGACCCATCTCCCCTTGAAACCAAGAGCCATGAACATGCGAGAATGAACAGGAGTGGGGTCCTGGCTCCCCTGGCCCTGGGTGGTAGCCAGCAGCCCTCGCCAGGGCACCTGGTGTCCTGCAGGAGGCCTGGGGTCCACGGTGCGGGAGCGACATCCCGAGCACCTTCCCAGAGAGACCAGCCCAGGGAAAACCCTCATGTTGCCAGAGTCCATTTCATAAAAGACTTACCATCTGCCTAATAACATACAGAGAAGCTGGGTAGTGAGGACTTGAGTGCTCATTGTTAGTCTTTTCATATGTATGTATTTTAATAAAAGTATGTATTTCACAATTAATATGCAATAAGTAGTCATAGATATTTAATAATAAAAACATTAATAAACACACCACCAGATGCTTTGAGCTTTGCTAGTTCAGGAGGCTGAATGTATCCGTCTATTTATTCATTCATAACATTCGCAGTGAATGTTTAGGCTCCTCCCTGTCAGACAACCCACCATTTCGTGGCACTACATTTATTTGTCCTTAACGGCTGATCTTAGAGGACGATGTCATTAAAACCTCCATAATGTCATGCCATCCTGCCACCCTGCCTGGGAGAGGACATTTCTTCCCCTGCACTAGGGTTGTGGGGACACATGCCAGCAGGGTGGCATCCCCAGGCCTCAAGCCCCACGGCCAAGTGCAGCTCACCCGGGTTGTGGGCACCTGTGTAGGTGCCTATCATCTTCTGTGCATTCTTTATAAATCCTCCCTCGCCTCAACACAGCAAGCTGAGTCTCGGGGTTGTGATGTGCACTTGTGAACATCAGTTATTCTCTGTCTTTGACACAAGCACCGTGGCCACCATGACTGGTTCTCCCCGAGCCTGGCTGGAGCAGTGAGGCCATCTGATGCTGGAGGAGTCCCAGCTCCCAGCAGATCAGGAGAGCAGAGGTCTCCCCTCCATGAAGAGCTTGTGCCAGAGGCACAGGAAGGAGGCCTAGGGGGGATGGAGGGCAGGGGGTTGTCCTTCCAGTCCTCTGTGCCTAACACTGCACATCTGCCTTGGCAGGGCCCAAGGGACAGTGGAAAGATGAGACCAAAGCCAAGCAGTCTTCATTCTACTGATGTAGTTCTCACCTTTACCTCAGCCCCCAGGTAGGAGGAGAGGGCACCTGACAACCAGAAGTGTCTTTGCAGATAGGAGCTGGGGGACCTACAGCCCATCTGGAGTGAACAGGGCGTCACAGCAAGTCACCTGTGCATACATAACCTGCTCCCCACCGATGTTTGCTCAGAGACAGAGGCGTTTCTCCAAGATAGATCTGCTGATCAGAATTTAGCACTTTCTAAAGTGTTCTAGTGTTCTAAAGAAAAAAACAAATAGTATCTTTGCACCAATTCCCAAATTCTAGTCGGAACCTCTTGAAAGAACTGAAGAAGCCCTTGGGAAGCCATCCAAATGCAAGATCTTCCTACATTGGCTTCCTGATTGTTCACAACCGCCACATCAACCCAAAACATAATGGAAAAACGCGGGTGACTTGACTATGGTCTCTAAAGCCTTCTCTTCTCGGGAACAACTTTTATTTTCTTACCAATAGTTCTACATGGTGACATGTGAGCACTGGCACACCTGCACTCAGGTGTACACGCAGTCACAAAACAGCGCGGATGCTGCGGGACGGGCCTGCTTATTGCCCATGCTGGCCTCATGTTGCCAAACCCGATCTGCCGCTTACATGTGGGTTATGACCCACTAACCTGATCTAATGACCCTCAGGTAGTCACGACCCTGCGGCATGAGAAACAGTGGCTCTGGGTCAGCTCAGGGGTGAGGGACAGTGAGGGTGCACCTCCATCTTCCCCTGTCCCCCATTGCCAGGTCATGTCCTGCCATCTCTGAGGATGGACAGCAAATGCTTGAAGCATCAAAGCTAATGAAATCAGTGCTTCATTTGTAGACCTTCTGACAGTTTAATTTGTTTTGTGAAAGTATTAAAAAAAAAAAGTTTCCATAAAGGCAAAAGATTAATGCGTAGAAAACCCCACTGCCCTCTCCATGCTATCTCCACTGCCTACCTGGTTCTCCTGATTCTCTCTCCTCTCTACCACAGGCTGGCAAACTGCGGTCCTGGGGCCTGATCGGGCCTAGGCCTGTTTTCGTGAAGTCGTGCTGGAGCACAGCCACGCTCCTTGGTGTGTGCGTTGTCCATGGATGTTTTCAGGCTACAGGGGCAGAGCTGGGCAGCTAGGGCAGAGAGGGCTGACTCACAAAGGCGAAGATGTTTACTAGCTGGCTCCGTGCAGGAGAAGCTCACCCACCCTGCCTTGAGCCAGCTCCAAGCTCCTGGGAAAGGACATGCCTCACAAGACTCCAGGGCTCCTTTCCTGTGTGATGCTGTTTGTTCACAAACTGTTTACTGAGATAACAAGAGGGTGGTATTATTTCCGTTGTGGGTTATGGGTGAGAGCAAATAAATGATGAAGTCATCCTCAGAAACACTACGCATCTTATTGGTTTGCAATGGACACTTTCTCCCAGGTCTTCACTTAACGCAATGACACAGGAAAGTGACTTCAGGCTCCTGGGATTATGATCTGTTTGATTGTCTCACCCCTATTTCATTTTTAAAATATATATAAAATTCACAACCTGTTTTGCACTGTATTTATGTTTATATTAGAATTGCTCGCCACCCAGTAAAATTCACGGTTCTGGAAAAGTGATGTTTGTTCCAGAACATCAAGAACTCCATAACAAGAGGCAACACAACTGGTGTCCTGATGAGAGCAGAAGAGAAGCAGACAGGCAAGGAGAAGTCTGTGTGAGGTCGGAGGTAGACTTTAGAGCCACACACCCACCAGCCTCATACCGCACCCTGGTCTCAGCCTCCCCTTCCTGAGCTGGGAGAAAATATAATTCTGTTGTCTCAACCACCAGGTCTGTGGTGCTTTGTTGCTGCAGGAAATGAATGTGGATATGTGAATGTCACTCAATACATTCATATTTTTTTCCAATTTAATAAACACAATATTCTACATGGAATTGAAGCCAGAAACTCAGTTCCCCCAGTGGGCCCCCGCTGGGGGCACCCCACTTCCTACCTTCATGTGGAGGGAGGGGCTTCCCGGTACCCACCAGGTCCTGCTTACTCCCACCCCCATGGTAATACGGATCCTTGTGTTTGAAACATCAGTTCTAAAAAAAAGAAAAGAAAAAAGAAAAAAGAAAAGAAAAAAGAAAAGAAAAGAAAGAAAAGAAAAAAAAAGAAAAGAAAGAAAGAAAAGAAAATAAAAGAAAAGAAAAGAAAAGAAAAGAAAAGAAAAGAAAAAAGAAAAGAAACATCAGTTCTAAATAGGGAGTAACAGGGATACCTGAGTGGCTCAGTGGTTGAGCATCTGCCTTTGGCCCAGGACGTGATCCCTGTGTCCCAGGATCAAGTCCTGTATCGGGCTCCCTGCAAGGAGCCTGCTTCTCCCTCTGCCTATGTCTCTACCTCTCTCTCCGTGCTCCGTGTCTCTCATGAATAAGTAAATAAAATCTCTAAAAAGTTAAAAAAAAAAAAAAAAACATAGGGAGTAATAGTCCAGTAGCTATAAAGACAAACACCACTTGAGTTATCTCCATTCTGTCTTTCAGGGTGATCATTTTGAGCTTTTATTTATAGTCAAAATCTAAAACAGTGAGACAGGGCAAACTGCAAGACTTGTTTGGTAACTGCAAATACTAGTTCATAAAATATTTTAAGGAATTTATACTACTTAAGTGCAATTTTTTTAAGATTAAAGAACAAATCAATAATATATTATTATTTCTGATAATTTCATGATCATCACTAAAAATATCTATGTTATATGGAGGAGGGGAGTGTTAGGAATCACCTGATGGGTGATATTCTGGAGACACCCCTGGGGGCAAGCATACATGAGCAGCTGCCTCACCTCATGTATCACCCTCACAGAGGCCTACCACTGCTCTTATCCTTGTGCCTATAAACAAGCATACGGTGGCACTTAGATAGGTTTTGGGGATACAGAGGTTACAAAAATAAACACACGCAGTCTGTCTTGAAGCAGCTTGTAGTTTATGGGAGACACTAATATGCAAATGGATATACACAGACATGGTTTCCAAACCAGTTTGTGTACCTGCTGTAGATAGAACATTGGTGTCTTTTCCCAAATTCCTATGTAAGGCCTAGCTTCCATACAATGGTATTAGGAAATGAGCCTTTGGGAAGACGATTAGATCAAAAAAGTGCAGCCTCCATGAATGGGATGAGTGTCATCATGAAGGAAGCTGAGAGATCCTTTTTTGTCCCTCCCACCAGATGAGGACACAGGGAGAAGAAGGCCGTCTACAAACAAGCAAGTGTGCCCTCCCAACCCTACAGAAATGTAGAAATAGCCACCAAGTTTGTGGTGCTCATATAGCAGCCCAGATGACCAAGACCACAGCCAAATCAACTACAAATCTTCTTTAAAAATAATGTAGTCATCTTCTCTGGTAAACAGTTTTGTAGGTTCTTATAAAGTTAAATAGGCACTTGTCATAGGACCCAGCAATCCCACCCCTAGATATTTATTCTAAAGAAATAAGATTATGTGTTCAGACAGAAGCCTGCACATCAATGTTCACAGCAGTTCCACTCCTAACTGCCCCAAATTGGAAACAATCATAAACGTCCCTCAATGGGTGAATGAGTGAACAAAGAGGCCCCTCGGTACAAGGGGAACAACTGAGCCATGGAAAGGAACAAACTGGACACATTCATCAGTGTGGATGGATCTTGAAGTCTTGTGATGAGCAAATGGAGAGAATATCAAAGGTCGTATTCTGTAGGATTACATTCGTAAGGCATCAATGAGCAGACAAATCTGAGGGTGGAGAACAGGCTAGTGGTGGCCAGCAGCACAGGGTGGAGGAAGGCAGCTGTACAGGGACAGCTGGAGGGAGGGAGCATCTGGGGTAGGTGGAGCTCTTCTGTATCCCAGCTGTGGTAGTGGCCACAGGAGTCTATATACCAGTCAAGACATGTAGAACTGCACACCAAAGGAAAAATGTCATCCGACCTGCTGGAAAGTCCAAGTGGTAGAGAAGTAAGTGAAGACAGGACCATAAAAAACTGTAAAGAGGCTTTAAATGAGTTGTGAATGCAATGGGGAAACAAAAGATTTTTTAATCGTGAGAGAAACACATTTAGGTCTGGGTTTTTGTGGGATCATTCTGTCGACAACTGGGAAAAGCAATCAGAGAGGGTTACGTTGGAAAGCAAAGGAAACCATTTGTATTCCATCACAAGAGAGACCAATTAGGGATGAGGGATAATGAATTCAGCTCTGGTCATACTGAGCTAGAGACACTTATGGGACATTGAAGCAAAGATGTCTACAGGGCACTGAATATACGAGTCTGATGCTCCAGAAAGAAGTCTGAGCTAATTGTAACAGGTGGTAGTTGAATTTACCTGTGGGATGAAGGAGCCTTTGGTGAACCGGATTTATGTTGTTCCAGCCTTGACTTTCCCATTTTCTTTCCCAAAAGAGTTACCACTTGCTGTCCAGTCAGGGTGTCGTAGAACCCTGGTGCAACAGAATTTCCTATAAATTGAGGTAACTTATCCAGGCTCTTCCAATATCCAGGCTTCCAAACTACCACATTACTTGTAAAACATCCCAAACATGTTTCAAAAGTCTATAACTAATCTTGAATACAACTGAAGTTATTGTTTCCAGAGGGTTAAATTGCCATGCCTTAGAGCCTCAGGTTTACACCTCGCTCGGTCCTTTCTAGGTAAGTCTCAGTAAATGAAAATACAGAGATAGATATCACCAACATGCCAAACTTGTTTCCTAATTGGTGATTTCTTAAGAATTGTATTTTGCTTAGCAAATTTGGAAGGAAGGAGACCATTGCCTCCAAAAATGCATCATTGAAAGGATGTCTAGTCTAGAACTGAAGCCATAGACATTTAAATGGAATAAAGTCATGGGACTGGGGAGGAGAGGGACTGCTCTTTTCTCATTGGAAATGAAGCTCATAGAGGAAACCTGCTCTTTGTGGTTCTTTTGCTTGGGTCATTCCTAACCCAAAAAGAGTGATTTTCCCATGTCCGTGCTCACTGACTCCTAAATATATTGTGTTATTGGCTAACTTTGCACCTCTAACATCTTACTTTGAACATATAGAAACTATGGAAATTGTGAAATTGTTGCATTTTAGGACCTGAGCTAAAGAATAACTGAAAATAAAACGTGGAATACAAGAAGACTCAATGGATTCAAATCCACGGTTCTAAGTCTAGTACAATTGTAGAAATTTTAAACTGCTGCTCCTTCTGATCAGAATCTCGAGAGAATTACACAGGGCACATTGCACAGAGCACTCTATTTTTCCTATTTCTCAAATTTCTGTTTGTTTGGATTTTTTTTTTAAAGGGTAGGTATAAGTCCTTAGCTGAAAATGTGACAGTACTGGAAAAGAAAAAGTGGGAACAGCCATGGAAGAAACATGTCTGTGAGTCTCCAAGGGAGCCTCAGGGAAGTGCCGCACTCAAAGTCAAGAACAAGTTTGAAAAAAAAAAAAAAAAAAAAGAACAAGTTTGCCCAGAGCCAAATATGGGGGGTGAAGGGTTAATATGCCCCCTAGCACCAAGTGAGAGTCAGAGGACACTTCCCTCCCAAAGATAAAGCCCAAACACTATTTTCTAAAGAAAACAAGTTTCTCAGGTTGGTTTTTGAGGCATCAACAGAGCAGTCCAGAGCCTCAGGCCAGCGGAAGAAGAAAGACAGCGGGCTGCAGGAAGGGGAGTTACTGGAGCTGTAACCAGGATGGCACACAGGGCCCTGGGATGCCAAGGCACCTCCCAGGGCCTCAGGGGAGTGTTTCCATTTGGGGGGGTCATGCCCCCCTCACAGACAGCTGACACACACCACTGAAACTCCGGCTCCAGACACTTCACAGCTTCAACCTGAGACAATGCTTCTTTCCTCTCCCGGAGGTCTACCTCTGAGAGGAGAGATTCTCAGCACCTGTTACTATAAAGACCAAGAGCTAGGGGCACCTGGGGGGCTCAGTGGTTGAACGTCTGCCTTTGGCTCAGGGAGTGATCCCAGTGTCCTGGGATTGAGTCTCGCATCAGGTTCCCTGCAGGGATCCTGCTTCTAGGGAGAAGCCCCCCCCAACCCCCCCTCCCGACTCTCTCTAATAAATAAAATCCTAAACAAACAAACAAACAAACAAACAAAAGAGCTATTGGAAATTCAGGTGGTGCAGAAAATATGGGGAAGGTCCCCTAGCTGGTCCCCGAGGGGGAGACCTGGCACAGCTCCCGGCAGCCACGGGCCACCCACCACTCATCGGTGGCGCTCTTCAAGCCTGGAGGAGGAGTATTCTTTTCTCTTTTAGTTTCTCTGTCCTATTTTTCCAAAAAGGACATAAAGAGTTAATAAGTCACTGGCCCTGACTCCTTAGGAAAAGGGCTATTAGGGCTTCTCTTGGCTTAAGGGCGCTGCGAAAAATCACTGAGCCGACAAAGGAGCCATGAACCAAAAAACCAGGATATCTCTGGGCCGGGTTATCAGCTCTCAGCAAACAGCCTCCCGGGTTTGGCACTGGGCCCAGGAGGGGCGTGGGAAGGGAGAGGTCTCCAGGATGCCTGCCCCATACCTCCCCCACATTCAGGGCCCTGCAGTCAGCCATACAAGGGAGAGGCCGGCTCAGGAAACAGATGTGCGCTCTGCAGAGGAAACGCACACTCAGCGCCCATGGTGACCGACCCAAGCCTTCATTCATAAAAACGAGCCCAGCCAGGGGCCACCCGAGACATGAGACTCATGACCATGATGGCCAGATACAGCAGCTCACCTCGAGCAAACAGAAGTTATAATACTCCCAAAAATCAGCCAACCGGATCCTGAGAGGTTGGAGAGGGGTTTGCATCCACAAAATTAGAACCAGCTACCATTGCAAGAAGGAAGTGGGAAGAGATCTAAGAGCAGAAAACAGCCCTCAGAGGAGAAGGAGTCACTGGCAGGACAAGCAGAAGATTGCAACGTAAAGATTCAATTGAAACACCAGGCCGGTCCTCCAGGCGACCTTGACCTCCATCACTCTTCTGCAAGCGGCAAAAGCGATTGACACGGGACCACACTTCCTTGGTGCAGGTTCAGTTGCACCAGTGTTGAAGGCAGTGAAATCAGCACAATTATAATAACCATGGGCTGACGCTGAAGGACATCCATGGTGTGAAAGAAAAACGTGTAGAACAAGTGGATACTTTTAACCAATAGACACTAAACACACACACACATAAGTGAGACAAAGGAATGATGGACACACAGATACATAGATAAACATGTGTAAGGACACAGGGCACCCAGGGGCAACGGTGGAAGAGATGAAGCCCTTGGCTCTTTACCTTTACCAGTTGATACTCTTTCTCTCTTTTGAAGTACAGCTTACTTTTGAAATTTTTTAAAAATGAAGATAAAACAATTATGGTACCTTCTTCAGGATGAGAGCAGCAGAGGTGCATAGGAGATAGTTAATCAGTATTTGTGAAACAGATGAATGAATAAGACAGTATTTTCTACCGACAGAAGTATACTTCCATCGGAATGCCTTTCAAAGTATCTCCTGCAGCATTGACAATTCAAGCTTCCTACCTCTTCTAAGGGACATTTAGTAAAGATATTTCCCTAGATATTTGTTCATTTCAGAATGTGTTGTCACGTGGCTGTGCATGGTATTGTTATACTTTTGGTGTCCATATGGTTTCTTTGTTTAACAAACACAATGATTTTCTTTTAAAAATGCCCTTCTGAAAAAAAATTAAAATTAAAATAAATAAATAAATAAATAAATAAATAAATAAATAAATAAATAAAAATGCCCTTCTGAGTACTTTACAAATGGTGACTGACTATAAGGATGGGGATCCGAGGCACAAGAGGGTCAGGTGGCCTTCCCAATTCGTGGCAGGCAGTCGACAGGGCTGTGGGCACCTCCCTGCCAAGCTCTCCTTTCCAATGCCTACCACCTGCCCTCTTCCTCTCCTCCTGGGACGAATCTTGCCCAGGATTTGTCAATGTTAAAATTACATTTTAAATATCAGGCTCTGAGTTACTATATTTATTCTATACTTTTTCAGATTTTATTCATTATTTTCCACTGTGCATTTATTTATTGCATTTGTACTCATGTCAGGTCATGACCCCTGTTTATTGTTTTTGATGCTGTTTTGGTTCTGGAGTGGAATGGAGAGTTTATTTCCATTCTTCCTTATTTATAGATAAAAATCCTGAGGACGTATAGTCTCCCCCAGCCCAGTCTGGGTTTTGGTGTCCCAAATATTATGACATTTCACTGTTAGCATTTCCTGAACAATCTCTTTATCTAGTTTTAATTATCTCTGCCACTGAAAGACTACATATGGAATATTTCTAATTTCCACATAGCTTTTATACTGAACTTTTGCTGTGGCTTTAATTCTATTTGCTGTTGTTTACATCATCAAATGCACTTTGCTGAGGTTTGAATCTGTCAGAAGAGGAGAATCCAAGCTTGGGAGATCCTTCTCTCTCCGTGAAATTTGGCCTTCAGCCTTGGTATGTTTCTGCATGTTCTCATATGTTACGTGCCAGAAGCCACTTACCCTCACGTGTATGAATAAACGTGTTCTTGGCATTCCTGCTGAGCATCCTCTTCCCTCTGGGGCAGGTATCACACTGGTGCATCTCAGAAATACTTGCCCTATTTTGTAACAGTTGAAGAAGTACGTGGCCCTGGGACATCATTAAACAGGGGGATATGCCCAACCTGGGAGGAAGTGGGAGAAAGTTTCCTTAGGTAGGGAATGTTTCAGGCGAGTCCTGAAGGACCCATGGATATTGCCTGGGTTACAGGGGAAATGAAGACTTTCCAGCAGAGGGAACAGCATCTACAAAGAAGCAGAGGCTGTGGGAGCACGGTGTCCTCATACAAGTGAGGGAAATCCGTGTGGCTGGAGAACAGCGAAGGAGGCAAGAGGTGAAGGACATGGGACAGGACGAGGCTGCGCAGCCAGCTGCCCCACGGGGAGACCACATCTCTGGCTCCCAGGTCACAGCCACACGCTCAGGCTGGAACAGAGAGACAGAGGAGGGCAGTCCTGGCAGAGCCCGGCTGGAACCCTGGCACTGAGCACCTGGATAATCCCATCCCCAGCACGCTTCGCTCTATGACCCGAGTCATCCACAGACAGAAGAAGGCAAGAATCGCGAACCTGGCTTCTTCGGGATCCCCCAGGCACTCTGCACCTTGCGCCCTATGCTTCTGCATGGCACCACCCCAGCTGGGGAGCTGAGCTCTCACAGACGTGCTCAGGTCAAAGCAAGCAAATGAGGGTCATTATCCACACTCAGTTACTCTCCTTTGCCTCCTATAATTCTCCCCCAGCAATCCCCAGGTTGGAAATGCAATCGAGAAGATGTCCTCACAGTGGGAAACTAGATTATTCTGGGAGAACAGAGCATAAGATCGAATTCCCAGTCCCCCCTCCCTTTCCTGGGCTTCCTTTTTGGGAATGTGCCTTGGGGTAGGTGAGCTTCTGGAAGGGAACAGAAGGCCTGCTGGTGACCACCGCCCTGGAGGCTTCAGGACCATGGCCTGGCTTCTCCATCAGAGGCCAGATTATGGTCAGGGAGAGAAATTAGGCCCATTTTATCTCATTTATCCTTACCCAAGAACTGTGAGAGGGATGGCCCATGGTGTGTGATTTATTTTCCCATGCTTGTGCATTTCTGATTGCCAGAGTAGTTTAACACAGAAAAGCCTTCCCTAGACTGGCACACGCACCTGCAGCAGGGCAGGTCCAATGCCTCTTGAAGGACTACACGGCTGGACCTCAGCTTCTGGGAGCGGCTCTGGGCCCGGCCCCCTCGCATATCCCACCTCAGCTTTCTCACTAGATGTGCTTTCTCACTAGAGAAAAAGTCAGCAGCAACATGAGTTAGAGGCTCTTCTCTGAAATTTAATCAAAGTACAGCAGCAGATAGAAATCATGATAGAAAATACGTAAAATGCAAGGAAACAAAATCACAACATACATTCTTCGCATATAAGGTTTTCGTTCAGAATATCTGATCCCAGGAAAGTCCTTCACAATAGGTGATTTCTTAGCAAATCAGGTCAGTCATCAATAAGATATTAGTTATGGACTGAAGTTATCCACAAGGTGTTCCTACGTTGTTGATGATATTTTAATCATCCATCCCTGGAGTAGGATGAACACAAAATCAAGTAGTGTGCTGAGCCCCAAATGCTATTAAACAAACCGAGTGCATTTTAAGGCCCAAACAAAGAATGTGTTTTGAATGCCCACGGAAAGCACAGTGGAGAAGGTGGGTCTGAGGAACGACCATTTAAAGCAGAGGTAGACCTATGTCACCTGAAACCCAAGATCCCCTCACCCTAGGTCCCCTTTTTGTTGTTGGGAGCGCCCATTCCCTGGGGAAGGGACTTTGTTTTCTTTCAGCTTTCTGACATCATATGATGCAACCTGATGCAAAGCGATAGGCATCTTGTCACAGGAGAAGTTTAAGGAGGAGGGAGCAGTTCTGCAGCTGGTATGGCAACTCTCCCGAGACCCACCGGAGGTGGGAGCAGAGCAGTTACAGAGCAAGGCAGAGTCCTGGGGGAGTGAGGGGGAAACATGATGTTTCCGCAAGAAAATCAGGATCTAGTCATTAAAGGAAAGATTGGAAATGATTATAAGCAAGGGATCATGACACGGGTCTTTGAGAAAAGGTGATGCTCATCACAGCCCGGCTGTGTGAATAACACATGTGTGGCAGCCAGAGGGTTTCAGAGCAGCCACAGAAAGGGGGCCGGTGGTCCTTGGTCATCCTCTCCAGGCTGGGGACCCTGGGGGTGGGATGGGAAGCATCTTCTCCTGCTTCCTTGCTTCCCAAGGAACAAGGGCAGCCTGGTGACTGTGGTGGGTGACAGCATGAATAGAGCATGTTCCTGGGTGCTGGTGCTTCCTCTGTGTGTGTGTGGGGGGGGGCAGGGAAGCCTGCTGGGGGAGTACCAGTTCACATCCCCAGGAGGTGTCTTGGTGAGGCCACTGTGGGGCCTGTGCACCACCTTCCTGCCACCATGGCCCAGGTGGGAGAGGTGTCTGCTAGGTCTCACACACACATGCACACCTAGTGCACTGTTTCCCACAGCGCGTACTCAAGAAATAAGGCTGAGTCCCTGCATGAGAAGTAGTTATAAAATGGTTTGCTTTCTAGGTGGATAAATGAATGAATTGGATAAAGAGCAAAATACAGGCAAGCAAGATATTTCGTGAAGCTGGCTTTTAGTAACAACCTTGTCAAATTTTGTCATATGGTAATAAAAGCAAGCACACACCATGGACATGCGTGTGGCAGGTGCCAACGTAGGGGCATCACAGGCATTGAAACATAGCCATCCTCACACTACCAAGTGTCACCGGTGAGGACCCTAGGGCCCAGGAATTAGGCGGCAGGTGATCAGAGTTATTAGGGCTGGGGGCAGCCACACCTGCCTCGGGGTGCTGGGGCCAGTCGCTGGACTCTGGGTCTCCGTGTAGCAGGAGGCAGTCATGGCCACTAGAATCCCTCTCTTCTCCTCAGTGTCATATTCGCGCTTCAGTTCGTCCTGCTCAGATTATGTATATTCCAGATGTGTTCAAGCTTTCAGGTTATGTGGCTAACGGATTAGCTCGGATTAACCTGTCATGGCTTGTTTACTGCTCTCTACACAGCCTACAGAGATGGGTATTCAATCTGATTTCCTCATCGCTAAATATGAAAGAACACATACGCTAGGAAGCGTCCTAGCTCACCGTTTATCTTAAAGCCCAAACAAAACCGGATTCATGACAATATTTCAAATGCCTGTCAGGGGCTCTGAACCAAGAGATCACCATCATTTGGGTTTTTTTAGGATTTTATTTTAGTTGAAGCAGAGTTACTAAAAAAATAATTTTTAAAAAATGTTTGGAGCAATTTTTCTCCAATATGATTGTGAAAACATCATGAAACAAATTTTACATACTTACTAAGGACATCCAGGTGTTCCCAGATACCAAAACATCTGCAACTGCGTGTAATTAACAAGCATCATGGGACACCTTTATCATGGTTTAAAAATCTTTAGCAAGAGATTAAATAATTTTTTAAAAATTATTATCTCTTGAGAAAAACCTGAAAATGCAACTTTCATATGTTGAAAATGGGCTCCAGGTAACTGAAGGTCTCTTGGATGAGCCACATGTTGGGAACCTGAGGAGCGACAGTTCTGTGGTTCTCTTCCTCACACACCCAGGGAGGAATCACATGATGAGGCCCAACCTAGGCATCCTTTTGTCACCACCAGTCATTCACTGAACGTGTACCCTGGGCCAAGCATTACCATTGCTTGGCGTTTGGGATTCCGAGATGAAAGGGGAAAACTGCCTGTCCACAAGTTTCCCGGCAGGAAGGGGAGGTGAGAAGGAGCTAGCTGGCCAGGTCTGGGAGGCTCTCAGGGAGAGGGGACATCTGAAGACCCGGGTCTGTAGTAAGTGAGAGGGGACAGTGCCATTGCTAGAAACGCAGGGAAGGAAGGCAGCAGTGAGGAGGAACCCCAGAGAAGGTAAGACGCTTGTTGGCTGTGGACGAACAGGTGGGAATTGTTGCTCAGTGGGAAGCAGAGAGGATGCCTCAGTGATCCAATGGCCAAGTGGCAATGATAATAGGAATCATCCTAGCTGGAGAGAACGATTTTAGTAGAGAAGAAATAGAAATGTAAGTTAGAAAGGCAGATTTGGATCAGAGTGCAGTGATTTCCAAATATTAGACTAAATGGTGTATCCTGTAAATAATGGGGAATAGTGAATGCTTTGGGGAAAATTAGTAGCATTAAATAAATAATTAAAAACATACTACGAGGGGTGCCTGGGTAGCTCAGTCAGTGGGGCACCTGACTCTTGATTCAGCTCTGGTCATGATCTCAGGGTCATGGAAAGAAGCCCCACATTGGGTTCTGCACTCAGTGAGGAGTCTGCTTCAGGGTTCTGTCTCTCTCTCTCTCTTTCAATCCCTCCCCCCTTCCCCCTACTTGTGCACTCTCTCTTTCTCTCTAAAATCAATCAAAAAACAAAAAATAAATAAAATAAATAAGCATACCATGAGAGCTACAAGAGTTGAGAATGTCCTAGAGAAGATCCGACACCTACTCCAGCTCCTCTGATCAGAGGCTCTTCACATCTCGAATGGTGATTTCTGTGCCCCTGTGTTTCCCACAAGGTCTAGTAGGAAATAATTACTCAATATAGATTCTATTTAAAAATGAAAGGAGCAGGGAAGTATGGCTCAGAGTGGTTGAGTTAGTGGCTTGCCTACGGTCACCCTGCAGTGACTGGACCCTGGGTTTTCTGATGTCCGTGACCAGAACCCCTTCTGGCTTCATTCATTGTTATGTTTTATCCACATAAAGATAGCTACCCAGATACATGAACTTCCAGAAAGTTGCCTATATTTTTCTCTTTACATATGGATACCCTGCAAACATGTACATTAAGTCATTAAAGTTTAAAATTAATATATAAGCCTACAACTTTCTGAAGCCAAACTTCTGATAGGATCTACAAGCTATATTACCAATTCAAATAAAGAGAGAGAGAATAAAACCCTAATCCTAAAAATGCCCCTCCTCCCCCACACTAATTGCTCTCCAAGACTATTACTTCATTAATTCTCTATTCTCTTGCAGCCACTTTGTCCACTCTAGCCCTAGGCAGAAGAATATACTAGAAGCAAGAACCACTATGAGTGTATAATTTCAGAAAGTAGGTGATGAATATTTGACTACTCTTTATACCGTGCTCTCTACTTTTGTAAATTTTTAAATATTTCTCATTTTAAGAAAATGGGAGTGAAAAGATAATATCCCTTAAAAATCAATGTGTCGTTCAAGATCGGCTCATTGAGTAACAATCAGAAGAAAACAAGGAAAAGTGAAGTCTGGGTAAACGGGGCATCTTCAGAATTGCTGTTAGCAGGTGGCTGCAGGTGTCCAGGAGCATGAAGAGTAGGGAACCCCCCAGGTGATTTGCGAGCTGATCGCCTACCTAAAAGCAGGGGAAGACTTGCCATACCTTCCGCCCTGTTGCACAATGGTCCACTGAACAGACAGCTGCCTTGTTTCAGGAAAGAGAGCCATTTTTTTTCACCCAAAAGCTAAAAACAATATTGTGATTCAGAAAAGATTAAAAGAATTTCCAGAGATGATCTGAAAACTAAATTAGTAGGAAGCATGCACTAAATTTTACAAATCACGAGTACTGACTTTATTTTTGCTCCTACACCAAAATAGAGGCTTATGCATGGGCACAGACCATGGCAACCAATGAGCCAGAGCGGGCTGGGAAAGCAGTGCACTGTGAACGCCTTCACTCTGGTGCCTTCCATGGAGCTGACACTCTGTCTGAATGTCTACGGTGCATACACACGTCTGAATATTAACTGTATAAGGCAAGACCATACCAGGAGGCATATTCTTATGTTGTTGGCTGGAGTCCTTGGCCAATCCAAATACAAAGTAGACAGTTGTAACTCTGAGGGCTTGCGGGAACCTACAACTGAGCATATCTCCCTAAATCATAAGCACACTTGTGCGTCTTTGTTTTATCCATTGGCTATTACTGAGAGATGATACATCCCCAGGTGTATATCCAATGTCTCCTGTCACCTGGCCATAGAAAGAACGCCAGAAATGTTTGCCCTTGAACACAGACATCAGTGATTACAACTCTCATTCTATGAGAATAAGTTGGAAACATTGGTACATCCCACATATTTATTAATATACATAGTTCTATGTCCTATACACATTGTTCATGCAGACATGGGTAGAAGATAACTGTAAGGAAGAAGCCCTGGCACACATGAGTAAGTGCACTCAGATATGTGAGAAAGTAGGAAACCAGATTTGTAATTGCATTTCAGAGTCCAAGCACAAGATACAGTGCTCTGTTTATGAACATGCAAGTTGCAGCAGGTACAGGCTCCTGAAAATATGAATTATTTCGTTCACACACTGTTAAGATGTTGTTTAGAATTCAACAGGTTTACTGTTTCTGTTTTGGATGAGATTAGCCACACTCAGCTACAACCTGAAGCTAAGACACAGGCAGAAATGGGGATTTTAGACTGACATGATTGTAATGGGATGCTTGAAAGGAAGAAAATGCCACTCAGAGTCATGTTCTCCAGTGTGCAGGGGGCTCTTGCTAAACATGGAGCTAAGTGGCCTGGAACTCTACCTGCAAGTAGGTTAAAAAATAACCACAGTCCTCCCTTCTCCTGCTCCTGTCATTGAAGTATTTTCTATTTTGGAGGCCTCTTTGGAAATGCAATACTCCTGGGAGTGTTCACACCTTCGGTTATCAGCTAACACTTGGAGAGGGAGCTGTAAACAGCCCAGGAGAAAGAATGGGGCTCAGGGTGGAGGGGAAGCTGGGCCTGGGGGAGGACGAGGATGGTTAACCACTCAACACATCTGTTGACTTGCCGAGCAACAGACTCATTCACCTACTCTGGAGCATTTGGGTATAAGAGTTGGGATTCCCAAACCGGGATGCCATCACTTGGCCAAGATTAATGATGGGTTGTGAGTTGTTCAACCATTTCAATACAGTCTCCATCCTATCTTAGAAGCAATTTCAATAAACTTTGGAGATGGGGGGACAGTACAAAAGTCACCCTAATACAGTTGAAAATTATTGACTTTTTCCTTCAAAGATGTTTAGACCATCCCTGAGTGGTGTTTGTGTATGTGAGGCCAGTCTTCCAGCATTGCAGCCAAGATCCCCTACAAAACCTGTTGCTAAAGGAAAAATAAGCTTCTCTTCCATTTCAGGAATCTGTTTTTTCTTTCTTTTTTTTTTTAATGTAGTTACAAAAAGTTGGTTTTGCTCATGATGTGGACTTCTAAGATCTACTCTCTTAGCAACTTTCAAATATGCAGGTCAGTGTTACGAACCACAGTCACCATGTTGAATGACACATCCCCACATGTCAAGGATTCTATTTTTAATGTTTCTTACTACTCCGGATGTAGCATTTATTCATTACCTTCAAATATCTACTTATATTGGTCAATTTGGGCCAGAAACCTGTCACAATGCTTTCTTGGAACAAAACCACACAGAAAAAAATAATTTGTTGAGGATTTTGTTTGTTTGTTTATGTTTTCCTCGTAGATTTTCCAGAGGCATTTGAACTGAAGAAAGTTTTCAAAGTTTAATTAACATCTTTGGGTCTGTAACAATATTGGTGTATCCTAATGGCCTCAAGTATTTCAAAAGTAGCTCAGTTTTGGGCATTGGAAATACATATTTTGCTAATACTGCCCCTCATCTGTGATAACAGAGCTCATTTAAAGCCCAGAGAGGCAAGATCAAGTAACCTCCCAACTCTGCTTTCCCATAGATTTGCGTCTCCATTGCCATGAAATTTTCTTATCACTAATAACAAGTAGCAAAACACAGGTGGATTTTGCTTCATCTCCCTTATTTTCAACTTGAGGCGACCACATTCAGGAGCAATGGAAAGGTCAAAACTGTCAGTACTCTTTAAAGAATATTAGAATTATTTGAAAATAATCATTAAGAGGGGCACTTGGGTGGCTCTGTCGGTTGAGCATCTGAATCTTGGTTTCAGCTCATGTTGTGATCTCAGGGTCCTGGGATTCGGCCCTGCACTGGGCTCCACACTCAGCACCAAGTCTGCTTGAGACTCTTCCTCTCTTTCTGCCCCTCCCCACTTGACCACACACACTCTCTCTCAAATAAAATAATCTTTAAAAAGAGAGAGAGAATAATCATTAAGAGAACACATGTTTGATCTTTGAAACTTTAATTGGACATATGTGGTTGAGCTCCTTCCAGGTAGCTGGCACTGGGGAGAAAATGGCAGCAGGTACACACAACCCATTGCCCCTCAAGATGACATCATGGGGCACTTCACTAATGGGTCTTGCTATGAAATAACCAGTCACATTGGAACTCTGTTGAAAACACTGAACTAATGATCAGGAGACTTGGCTTAGAATCTCAATGTTGCTGTTTAGTGGTTGTATGGCCTCAGACAAATCATGGCCCCTCCTAGGTTTGTCTCCCATAAGATGTGACATTTGGCCCCAGAGAAATGATGCCTTTTTGACCTGGAATTGTCTGATTCCATGGAAGGAGTCACATCCATCAAGGAGGAAAGCCAAGGTTTGTGACTGGAGTGCCACTCACTTGCCAGAGGGGTAACATCTGTGACAGGAACCCTCTTGCCTGGGGCATGTACATCCACAGTACCCCATGGCCTCCCACCTCTTGCCAGGTCCTCTCTCTGCTCAAAGACATCACTTTAGAATCTTAACTGCTGGGAAAGAATAATTGCTTAAATGCATAAACCAACTGCTGAAACCAGCCATATTTTAGGGGAAAAAAAGAGGGCAGCTCAACTTCCCATTATGTAAAAAATTTATCTTACTTTTATATATTTTTTAAGATTTTATTTATTTGTTCATGAGAGACACACAGAGAGAGGTAGAGATGTAGACAGAGGGTGAAGCAGGCTCCCTGGAGGGAGTCTGATGTGGGACTCAACCCCAGGACCCAGGGATCATGCTCTAAGTCAAAGGCAGATGCTCAACCACTGAGCCACCCAGGTGCCCCCAAAATCTAAAATATTAAGTCAGGCAAGGGAAGTAAATATATTTTGAGTACCAACACAATGCCTTGTCTTACCATTTTTACCTTGCTAGGACCAGAATTCCACAAAATCAACAGGAATAATAATTCAGTTGATCCGATTTAATTAAAGCCACCAAAAATGAAAGGCAATCTCTTGCTTTAAGATTTTGTCTACGTTGGGGCCCTTGCGTGGCTCGGTCAGTTAAGTGCCTGACACTTGCTTTGGCTGAGGTTATAATCTCAGGGTTATGAGATCAAGCACCATATCAGGCTCCCAACTGGGCGTGGAATCTACTTAAGATTCTGTCTTCCTCTCCTTCTGTCTCTCACCCCTCTGAAAAAAAAAAAAAAAAAAAAGATTGGAGGCCTCAGACAATTTTAGGGGAAAGTCTATTAGTTAACCATATAAACACTATAAATCTACTCTGATTTCCCTGAATCTCTGTATTGAAATCTTTATAAGATCAGTAACTCTCACAGAAAGCAATAAATGTTAAAAAAAAAAATGTATAAGTAACCCAGAGAGACGACACAGTCCAACCCCAAATGGATGTACTTGAAATGTATTTTGCTGATCAAAAAATGGGCTATATAAGATATAAAACCTATAATGTCTGATGTGAAAGCCTCAGTCTCCTTCTGCCCCCACGTCAGTTTCTAGGCAAGCCAGCTGAGAGAGAGAAAGATCTTTTTCAGTGGCCTCCATGAGGGCTGGGGGCAGAGGGGAGCCGAGAACCCTCCACCTCCATGTGAACCCTCCAGGACTGGCCACAAGCACATTTCCCTCCACTGACCCCTGGCCCACAGGATAGGAAGCCAGGCCGGTTCTGAAGCAACACTGACTTGGGGGTTATAAACAGTGACCTATTCATAAACAGTCTATACAGCATTGTACCAGGCTAGCTTTTGTTCAGGACCAAGACCCTGTTGCCAGAAATAACAACCACCACACTTGCCCTTCAGTTCCAAGGCAATGGCTTACTAATGAGATTACCTTCTTCATTCCAACGGATTCTGCTACTATGTGGAGACTGGGAATATGAGAACTCCTACTTAATTTAATGTCCCCTGAACATTAGTGACTTGAAAAAATCATTGTTGTTTGGATGACATTGTTGACATTTGAGACAGAGGAGCCGTTCACGATGGGGAAACTCAGCGCTCAGATCCAGCACACTGGAGAGACTGGGTGAGGCCAGATGAGGGAGAATGACCCACCATACTGGTCACGGCAACATGCTCCAATGCAAAGTGTGGGCTTGAATTGATCTCCCACCTGCAAGCTGTGTGGTCTTGGGCAAGTTTCCTAAAATCACCATCTCAGGGGCACTGGGGATATTAGATGGCTGGGGGGATTACGTGAGATGATGCATTAAAAGCATCTTATACCGAAATGCCTGGGTGGCTCAGTGCTTGAGTGTCCACCTTCAGCTCAGGTAGTGATCCCGGGGTCCTGGGATTGAATCCTGCATCGGGCTCCCTGCAGGGAACCTGCCTCTCCCTCTGCCTGTGTCTCTGCCTCTCTCTCTGCGTGTCTTTGATGAAAAAATAAAATCTTAAAAAAAAAAGCATCTTATACCATACCTTGCATGTGTTAAGGGTGTATGATTTGTGGCGTGTGTGTATGTGTGTACACAGCCCTATACATACATACGTATAGCACTTTTGGTATTACTGTTTTTATTTCATTGCCAGGACTGTCATGACAAAGTATCACAGATGAGGGGCTTACACAACAAAAATATGTTCACTCACACTTCTGGATGCTCAGACTCCAAAATCAAGGTGCTGCTGGGTTGGTTTGTAGGAGGGAGAGGAGGGAGAGCATGCTCCCGGCCGGTCTCCTCGTCATGTGGATGCTGGTCTTCCCCCTGGCTCCTCACATCTTATGTCCTCCGTGCGTGCCTCTATCTCCAACCTTCCCCTTTCAATAAGTCACCAGTCATATTGGATCAGAGCCCACCCTAAACCTCATTTCATCTTGATGTCTGCCATTAAGACTCCACCTCCAAGTGCAGTCATATTCGGAGGTTAGGACTTCAAAATATCAATTCAGAAAGGACACAGTTCAACCCATAGCACTGCTGCTGTACATAATAATGGTATTCGTTAATATTACTGTAATTATGATTATTCTTGGAGCAGAGATCATTCATTGCAAGGAGTTCATGATGTCTTTCAATGTAACAGATGACTTGCAGGGGTGAGGGGGCACGTGCATGAGGGAACGGGTGAGCAGTGGGCGGGTTAGAAGTATTGTTAAGGACTCGTATCCAACAGGGATGGGCCAGCAGAGCTCCCAGCATCTGGGGGATAAATTGCAGATGTGAACAAGGAAACCTGTCAAGAGCCCACAGGCCATGGGAACAGGAGGACAAAGCAAGGATCTCTGTCACAAAGGAATTTTAAGATCAGAAAGAAAGTTGCAGATGCTGACTTGGGTTCCCTTCCCACCTCCCACACATGCCAGTTTAACCTCTATGAAGCTCAAGGCCAGCTAAGGCTGATTGTCCTGGAGCTGGAAGAAAGACACAGTGGGTAATGTACAGAGAGCACCTTGCTCAGAGCCCACGCATCCTATGCACACCAAAACATCAGGGTTCTTTCCTTCCTGCAGTTACATGAAGATCTACAATTATGGACATTTGTGCATGGCCCCTGCAGCCTAGAGACCAGCACAACATGAGATCCTGGAGAACGAGCCCCGGGTACTCCTCACTGAGGAGGATGATGAGCCATCTGCGCCTGTAGGACCAGAGGTTGCAGAAGACACCTATCTCCTCAGAATGTCCTGAGGAAGCCGTCCCAGGAGGTTACCCAGAGTCAACGGTCGGTCTTGCATTAGGTTACATTGTCACCACATGGATAGCATTGGGAACAGAAGCTTCATGCGGTGGAAGGCACTCCATGGACATCTGGTCTTACTTAGAGACTTGTTCTTGTCCCATTTTGTTTGATTTTAATATAAGAGAAAAGTTGCTTTATTTTGAAGGCCAAACTCATTTTCCTAAGAAACCTTACTATTATTTCATATATACCTATTAGCCAAGTATGATTGAATTACAACTCAAACATGAGAAATAAGAACGACCTTTTAGAAAATCAATGGGGGAAACACACACACACAAAATCGAATTCAACATAGCTAATTCAATGCGCTGATTGGAATTACTATTGTATGTTGCCTATGAGCTACTTCTACTTTCTATGAAATCTGCTTTTAAAAAAAAATTTTAAGGAAAACTTGGAAATGCTCTGGACAGCAGAAAATTCAGGTAACAGATGACTTACACAGGGACTCTGACTGATAGTAGATTTCTAGAGCAGAAGAACTTTGGAAAAAGAGAAAGTAAAGAAGCCCTGGGGTGGTGATGGGGGGGCGGGGTGTGGGAGCCAGGAAGGCAGCAGAACTCTCCTATTGATTTGGCAAACGGCTTCTATTATTCCTGGAATTTGCTTCACGATTGATGGTGAATTATGGGATGAGCAGAAGGATGAAATATTTTAAAAAACTAATTCTTTAAGACACAGAAAGGAATTAAAGGCCACTGTGAAATGGAATGCAAGTCATGCTTTCATCAAAGATAACTATTTTTTAATCAACAACCTAAATATTTCAAGTGCACTTTTGTGAGACAAATGTTTTATTGGGATGAAAAAAAAAAACATGCCTTTTGCAAAGAAATAAAGAATATAACCAAAAGGACTTGTAAAAAGTTCAGAAAAAAAAATAAGTAAAACCAATACATCACGGAAATAGTAATTAGAAAAAGCTTATGTGCACCCACCAAAACCCGGGAACACTCAAACCAAAACGTGGGATGGGGCTTCGCAGGATTTTGTTGCACAGCAGCTCAACCCGAACGGAGGCAGCGAATGCTCATTCTTCACAGCGGCTGGTTCCAATATTAGAATATTCTTAAATGAGAGGAAATTGGTTTGTGGTGACCTCCTATCAATTTCAGGGAAGATGTTAAGTTTTGCTTATGATTTTCAAACCGTAAGCAAGAAGTGACCCAAGTCAAGTTAGCTTCAACTTATCTTGCAAAATAAGCTAAATTAAGCTTTGCTTATAGGACTAAATTGCTTTTGTCTGCTCAGAGAATTTTCAAGTCTGTTCTCTATTTAAGTTTGATTTCAACAGACTGAAATGTATGTATGTGTACATATGCATACATGCACATATGTACTTATGTATAACAGCATAATAGTCACATAGTATCACGTATGTCTATATATACTTTGAATTACATAAATACACTAAATATACTATATATGCTTTGTATCACATATACACGATACCATCCTCACACAGCCACCATCTAATGAGGATTTATTTTCCCAGTAGTAATCACCAGGGCTCAAAGCCTATGCTTATATTTATGTTAAAGTTTAGCTTTACACTTAGAATTCATAGCTGGTCTCTCATGCACAAATGAAATTGAGTATTTATTTCACAGTTTTCAATAGAACTTCATAAAAATAAGTAAAAGAGAGAGACTACTGCTTTTGAATAAGAAGAAAATTGGTACTTTACATGATATTTATAAGAATGTTGTTGGAACCCATAGCAAGAATTTGCTTTGGGGGTGAACAGGTGAATCGGCAATGCCCGTGTTAAAAAGAGTCATTAACTCCTTGGCCATGCTTTGTGTAAGGGCTTTTGGTAAGGAACAGTCACAGGATCTGGAAGGATCCCTCATTCTCATCAGGAAACCCCCAGTTCCCGCATGTCTGCCATGTTTAACGGATGCTGTGCTGGAGAGCTCAGAACTTAGTAGGACCAGAAGGGCTCCAGCTAGGGTTGGACTCACAAAACACCACTTCTGCTCCTCAGAGACCAGCCCTGGTGTCTGAAACACACAGTAACCCAGAACAGAGTTCACGTTCTCTGAAACCTGGCAGCAGATAAGACTCTGACAGCCTGCTTACCTTTGGCTAGTTGGCTAAAAGATCAAATTTTACTACCTGTAGGAGATAGTCTCTGATCTCATTCCAAATACCTGAATAAACTTTTAAAGCCAGAGTGCAATTGCCTGGACACATTTCCACAACCATCCACCCAGCATGCACTATTGACTCAGCATGGCGCTGGGGGCTATGGGGGCCAGGGACAGTCACAAAGTCCCCTGCTCCCTTCACTGCAGATGGAGTGACAGGAGCAACACAAAACAGGAGAGAACTCATCAAAATTGCTCTGGTTTTTGTTATTTGGTTTTCAAATATGAACCCTGGATAGAGCCAGCTTTTGTCTCTCAAGCTATCAATGAAAGAGAAAGAGCAAAATCAAATGACATCAGTCGCACCGCCACGTCTTCATGGGTCTCATAAATACAGAGGAAAAGAGATCAGGAGGGGTCGGGATGGTTGGGGGGGGCGGTGGGCTATCTAAAGAAGAGGGTCTCAGCAGGACTTTGAAGAAGTAGGGTCCACATAAGCAAGTGAGAAGAGCCCCAGAAACCTATAAATCTACCTTTCCCATTTTCTCATTAGTGCTTGTCAGCATCACTTACTCTTAAAATGCTGTGCGAATAAAAAGCATTAAAAACAGTTCAGTAATTAAAGAGAATTATTTCAAAGGAAGAAATTTTTTGTTTTTATAATCTCCTCTTTGTGTAGAGCTAGCTCTTGGTTACATCTGCCACCGATAGCCTTTGCTCTGTTTACTTTAAAGAATAAGCCACTGTTTGATTTGGTTTCTCGTCTTCAGTAAACCCTGGTCTCTCGATTCTCTATTCCAGGAAGGAAAAAATAAAAGAACAAGTCTCTTTAAATATCAGAGCAATGGTTACTTACAGACACAAACAGCCTCAACATTTTATATAACAGTGAGTTAGGAACATGTGTAAGAATTTTCCAGCTGGCAGCCTTCATTTGGCAGGTGTACCTCAATTGGACCAATCACTTTTTAATTGGCTGTCAATTCATTTGGTTTTTCTGGTTGCACCACGCCAGAGCCCACAGCATGTGTTTATTTCAAAAGGTCATTCACTTATTCCACGGTTCAAAGGGACCATTTTGTTCACTTAAAGCATCATTGTAAGGATACATGAAGACATAGCTAAGAAAGGTGAGTTGGAATGGTGGGTAAAATTGGTAAGAAAACCTGGGAAAATCTACCACAAAAAAAAAAAACAAAACAAAAACAGACATAAAATGAAGCACCATTAAAAGTGATGAATTTTTTTAATTTATGTAATTTTATTCCATTAAACAAACGAATGAACACCACCCCCCGAAGAAAAATCCCAAAACCAAAGCAAAACATCTATCTCTATAGCAAATGACATTCTTCAGAGTGTTACTAGCCACTAAATTACTGTAGCTGTAAATACTTCTTTCATTTATTTTATTCATCTACTACATTGGCAGCATCTTCTAGTTCCCTGCTTGATTTAATCTGGAACAAATGAAAAGTAGTCATTTATAGAAATTTCATTTCATACATAGATCATGATAGAGTCTCGATTCGTACTTCAGGGTTCACTGGCTTGGATGAACCCATTTCCCACAGATCAGCCCACTTCTGGTGAACAAAAACCAGAATGGTCCTAGAGTTTATGTTTTATCCAGAAAAAGCCATTCTTGTAGAAAGGATGAGAAAAAAAGGTTTCCAAAACATAGCAGTCTTCTTAGATATGATTCCTTCTGTTTGATGAAAACACTCGATGGCCAACAATGTGGTTATCTTCAGAGAAAGAAGGGTTGCTGCTATTTGGTTTTACCATATCAAAATATTTGATTTACAAGAGGTTTTTGTAATTGCCCAACTGTGCTTTTTGCAGATGTTTGGCCTGTAAAAATGCTGAAGTTTACGATTTCTATGCTACCTTCTACCTGTGTTTACAGAGGTCTCAAGATAGAAGGCAGAACCACGTGGGACCTGGAAGTATTTGAATGAACTCCAACCCTTATAGTCTCATGACTTGCAAATCTGGGGTCTTTCTGAGTCTGATTTTCCTGAAATGTGGAATGGCGGGGATGGGGGGTGGTGTCTGACCTGCAGCAGGGCTCCTGGGACTGCTGGCTGGAGTGGGGTACTCGGTGGCTGCGTTGCTCTGAAGGCTATACGAGCAGCGACCAGTGTGTGTCTAGGCCCTTCTAGCTGTGCCAGGGCTGGGAACAGAAGCCAGGCATCTTGATCTTGATAATTTTCCCCAAAACTGATCCTGTCTCTCCTTAGGCTCACCCCTGAAAATGTGGAAATGGAGAGCCCTGTTGTCCTCTCCAGCTACAGAGGCCGAGTCCGGGATGTGAACGCCAGTGTGGTGGGGCCGGGATGGCTGTGCGCTCCAAGACCAGCCTTTCCTGTTGTTTATATACTGGATAATCATGGGTCCTGTCCACAAACATTGGACCAGCTCCAGGGGCATGTACCAAATAGAACCTCAGATACAAACCAGAACAAACCACTAATGTGCTGAACCGCAAACAGAGCCAAATTCAAAGCTTTTATTCCAAACTATGAACAGAACCACAGTTTCAAAAATACCAGTCTCAATGAGAAAAGAGTCTCAACGAGACGTTACTACAGGAAAGATCTAGAAAACCTTTTTCAGTGTGAGAATGTTATTTCTTATTCCACTTGCTAAAATTGCTGAATTTGTTATTCAAACAATAACCGAAATAATCTGATGAACCCTACGTGGAGCACTGTTATGTTTACCTGAAGATCCCTCAATCAAATGGAGATATAATCAGTGTTACCAGTTTAGGTATTTCTACAGCATCTACTCCTGTGACAATATCAAATCTATGTCTCTATGAGACAAGTACATTGATTTTTTTTACAGCAGGATTTTTTTTCAGCTCCAAGAACAGCTGAGTGCTGCAAAACTGAGCAGATGGCCACATGGAAGAATCTGCTTGGTTGATAAGATAGTTTAAAAGAAAAATCACCTTATTGCACATCCTGAATGACTGTCAAAGGAGGTCACGAACAGTGTTTGATTGGACCATACCAAAATATTTAATGTTTTGAATTTTCCTGAGTATATGATAACTACCACACCAATACCCTGGACTTTCCTTCATCCTTTTGTGTTTTTCTTTTTTTTTTTGCTTTTAATTTTGTTTTTGTTTTTTTTAAAGATTTTATTTATTTGAGAGAGGAAAGGGATGAGCAGACACAATGCTGAGTGTGGAGTCTGATATGGGGCTCAATCTCACCATCCTGAGATCATGATCTGAGCCGAAATCAAGAGTTGGACGCTCAACTGACTGAGCCACCCGGGGGGACCCCCATCCCTTTGTCTTCAAAACCTGGGCCGTGTGACCATGGCAAGCAGCCCGGGCAGTGTGCCTGCAGACCCGGTCAGTTGCTACAGTGACCCCACAATGGTCTTTATAATGATAACGTGTCTGACGTGACTGCAACTGAGTAAAACATAATCATTATAAAATGCAGAATACCTCAAGATATGGTGCAAGCACTCAGCCAACCCCTGAGCTTGAATACACTTAAGTAATTTTGCAAGTCTGCAAAAGAGTAAAGTCAGGTGTTTATCAGAGAAAAGAGATTCTTCTTGGGAGGGAGAGATCATTTTCTCGGTCTGAGAAAAACTGCACTCCAGAAAGGAATGTCTCACCCTCGCAGTGATGGGTAGCTTCTGCCTTGAACTGCAAACCTGCAGATTAATGAAGATAGTAAAATACCGCACATCCTCCTGCCTCCAGGTATAATATTTTATTCATAAAAGAGCTGTGTGAGCCTTGATTTATATGGACTTTCATTAACAGGCAAAATTCAATCACAAGGTTTCCACGCATCCCTCCAGGCTTCCTTGAATTCAACACCCTGTTGTATGGCGATGGGCTTTCTGCCCTCATCGGGGATCCGTCCCACAAAGAAAAACCAAAAGGGAAAACAGCCAAGGTAGAAAGGTAGCCCAAAGGATGGTCTGCAGTAGGAGTGTAAGGCAAGTCTTGTCCTCTCTCCCCGCCCAGGGTGACAACGGGTGGGGGTGGGGGGGCATCGCTCACCCGAGCCTGGTCTGACCAGGTAGGACCCTGACCTCCGCAGGCAAGCAGGTGCCGCGAGATGCAGTAGAGCCAGTATGTGGAGTCCTCCCCGGGGGAGTAATGTGCTGCCTCCATTGTGAGGTCAGATATCCAGAACTTTCTGGTAAGTGATTTACTTTCTCCTTACATTGCAAATGTTTTCCAATTAGCCCCAAAACTTTAAGAAGTTCAGAATGGCCCCAGATAGAACTTTGGCTACACATTTATCATCATTTTTATTCTCCAGTGTTTGAGTTTATCTGGGTCAGAGCACTCACTCATGCATTCATTCACTCTGTTCAGAGTCATCCATGGAGCGATAGCAAAATTTCAGGGAAGGCATAAAACCACCAGGTAGGGTCCCCCAAATTGTTGTGACTCTTTGAAACTTCTCTAAAGCATTACCGTGTAACACAAGTGCATAAATGTCTGCTAAGAAGGAGAGTGGTGTGCTGAGTCTCCGGAGGGATCCCAAAGCACCACAGGATCTGAAGGCCAGGATTAAATCTTTAGCCTCTCCTAAGTCATTTCCTGTCTGTGACATCTGGCAGGACCACCCCTCCCCGCCGCCTCCCCCCACCCCCGCATGCCAGCGCACCTCCTTCAGGCTGCTGAGAGCAGAAGGGGGCCGAGGCAGGGACCCCTCCCCGAGCTGCCTGCTGCCACTCCCAAGGGAAACAGAGGGATCGACCTTGCCTTATCCAAATTCTAGAATTAATTTGGTGCTTAAGATCAGAGGTGGGCCAACACAGGGATTACCTGAGGTCGCCGTTGTGCTGACAAAGGCATCTCTTGAGCACGGTGAATCGGGGCGATGGCCCTGGGCCCAGAGCCGGGATCTGAGAAAAACACCCATGGCAACGACGAGGCAATGAGTCCTCGGTGACTGCCAGAAATCTCAGTGACCATCGGAGAGGGAATGCAGATGTTGTCCAATTTAGAGCAGCAACAGCAACATCAACAACTCAAAGTTCCAAGTGCTGCACGGGAGAAACCCAGCTGGGGTCAGGAGTGGCTGGAGCAACCAGCACCGGGGTGGTCAGCCTCACAGCCCCCGCTGGGGGCCTCCAGAGCAGCGCCTGGCCCGACAGCCCTGCCGCTACCCCTTGCCAGGCGGCCCTCACGGAGGAGGCAGTTTCTTTTTTTTCTTTTTTTTTTTTTTGAGGAGACAGTTTCCACACCAAGCCTACGCTTCCTCATCTGAAATGGAGCATCTACCTGTTAGGCTTTGCAAGGATGCGATGCCAGCCCGTAGTAAGTGCTCAGTAAATGACATTTGCTGTTATCACCCTCCTCCAGGCTCCTGTCTGTGCGAGAGAGAGTCCATAAGTGGGAAGGAAAGGGCACGGAGGAGGGCAGCTCGTCCCTCTATCCCAACAACTGGTGCCCCGCGGAGGGGCTCTCCCTGCTGGGGCTCCGCGGGCAGCCAGCTACCCAGGGGGAGGGCGTTCTCGCCGGGACACCTAGGAACATCCGAAGGCAGGGAGAGGCTTCAGCAAGGAAGAAATGGCAAGAGCCACACAGAAATGAACGCTAGTGGCAGCCCCGGCCCCTTTGTACCTCCAGCATCTCTGGCCAAAGGGATACAGACACCTGAGGGGCGCTAACTGGATGGGTGTTTCTCACACGGGCCTCCTCTTCCAGGGGAGAAGCTCGGCTTCTGCTGTTCTGAGTGGGGTCCTGAGAGCAGGAGCACCTGGGACCTTGCTGGACGGGCAAGTTCATGGCCCCCCCAGGTTCACTCCGCAGGCGGGACTCAGCCGGGCGGGACTCAGCCGCGTCTCTTCCTGAGTCCCCCAGGGGAGTCCAGGGCAGCTCCACTCAAAAAACCCGCGCTCTAGATCAATCCATGGAGCTTTTCGTTTCATGAGCCAATGAATTCCTAATTTTTTTTTCGCCTCGACATTGATTATAATAAGAAAAACAAAACCAAGATCGTTTTGAGTTATTTTCATGGAAAAAAATGAACTTGGTCTTTTTTGTAAATTATAAGAGAACGTAATTATTTTATAATGATAAGCTTTTCAATACAAGGGTTCCTTTGAGGTTGTGTCTAGTTTTGCTTTGTTTGTTTGTAGGGGAGGCAAGGCATCCCCTCCATGCTTGTAAGAAAGAGCCTGTTTGTAGCTTCACAGATGAAAGCAGTCTTTGACGCCGTGGGGACAGCACAGTTGAGCATGCTGCCTGTCCTTTACCGCAGGAGTGCTAACCAGAAAGCAGCGAGCAAAGAGCCCAGGCCACAGAGAAGTGGGCAGAACTAGATATGGCCTAGCCATTGGATAGCTCCGTTATGGAAACGACATCATACTCTAGCAAAGAGAAAATTCTAGAAACTGAAGTCTTTGCAAAAGGGTTGGAAATGAGGCACATCCCTGGTGTGCCCAACAGGTTGGGAGCCAAGGGCCCAGAGAGACACCCTGGAGATCAGAGTGAAGGGGTCAGACGGCAGGGGGCCTGCTGGTTCACAAGGCAGTCAGCCTCATGACATTCCCAAAGAAGCAGAATGCAGCCTCGTGGTTTAAAACACTGCCCAGAGTTCAAAGGCTGAGGGCTTACGAGGATCCTTTGGATCTGCCAATCAAGAAGGCTGGTGAGCTCTTCCCCCAGAGTGGAGGAGACCATCACGCAACTAAGCTGGGAAGTGAGTATGTAGATGCTGCAAGCAGCTGTCTTCAGGATGAGGGGGTGAGGAGTACACTAGGGTAGAGTGTGCAGGGCAGGTGCGTAGTGTAGAGCCTGGAGCGGAGCTTTCCCTAGGGCCTGGGGAGGGTGCTTACAGGCTGAGTGGAGGAGTAAGTACAAAGCAATGATGTGGGGTAACCGATGAGCCAACATCCTTGGAAAAGTAGTAAGTCCACAGGTGCAGGGCTGTGTGTGTGTGGGGGGGGGCAGGGGGGAGGTGGTGGGAAATCACGTGGCTGGGGCAGAGGTGAGCTGGAGCCCCTGTCTTCTGACTCCTGGGCTCCTGCTCTTTCCATCCAGGTGCCTAGGCTATATCTCTCCAGAGCCATCCATCTAGGAACCTAACATAGTGTGAAGCACCTCACACGCCAGAGGAGTTGCTATATGTGCACAGCCAGAGAGAGTAGCACCTCCCCAGGGGTGCTGTCAGGTGAAGGACTGTGGCTGGAGCTCCCACCCCATATTAGCTTCACCAGCCCCTCAGGCCACCTCATGCACATATTAAATATAAATCAGAACATTGTACTCTGTGAAATTCAGCACCCTCCCTGGGTCATTACCTCTTTGCAGGTCACAGTTCTCTTGTTAGGAATCAGGAGATGTCACTGCCCTGGGAGGTTTAGACACCAGAGGACACAGGAGAAAGAAATTGTGGTTGCAGAGCTCAAGGTCAAGTAAAGGAGACACCCAGTCAGCTGTGACCAATGCTGAGCTGGGCCTCCCATGCTGAGGGAGGAAAACCCAGGGGGCTCCCGGTAGATTCTCAGGGGGGGTCGGGAGGTGGTAAAGGATTCCATCAGAGGAGCAGGGGGTGTGCCCAGAGGGAGTGAGAGCAGTGTGAGTGTGCCAGGACATACAGGAGCTATCCTGCAGGAGGAGGACAGGAGCCTTAGGAAAACAGCCAGCAGGGGTTCCTGGCATGGGCAGGGTTCCAGAAACCCCAAAGCATTCCGGGCCTGCACAGAGCAAGACGCAAACTCCCCAGGCACGTGCTGCCAAGCTAGTGTGCTAGTGTTTGGGCTTTCCTCTTGAGGCCATGGGGGAGGGGGGCTTGGGAATGCTGAGAGACAGCTCTGCCAGCGTGGTAGATGGGAAGGACCCCGGGCTGGGCACTGGGGCCTTAGAGACAATCCAGGCACAGGGCAGGGGTGCGTGGATCTCCGCATGGAGGCCGCGAGGGGCAGATTCTAGAGGGGAGATACCTTAACTGGGCTGGAGCAGGAGTGTGCAAAACCCCCTGAAAATGTACTCAAGCTTTGCATATGTGTGGAAACATGCTTTTCCTCCTGGGGGAAGTTTAATTCTTAAAGAAGTGCACAATCCAAGAACACACCCTGATCTGATGTTGAGGATGCTCAGGTGTTAATGGCTAGACTTGGGCATTTTACTGGATGAGGCCGAGGGGTAGGAGGGATACAGCGTTGCTCCAAGCTTCTGGGTCCCGCACAGGGTGTCTGGGGACCAGTGTGCAGACGTCCACTCGAGTTACATGAGCCATGGAGAAGGCGGGAGTCAGGAGGCGCACCCAGTCACCGGTCTGCAGGTCTTTAGGCAGCTTTAATTGGGTTTGTTCAAGCACTGAACAAAGCCGGTCAGGTCCAACCGAGGGAAGACTCCTCGGCCGTGTTCCTTCACGCGCCTCCCCTTGGAGGATCCTTGTCTCAGCCGGAGCCGGTCCTGGCCTGGAGCAGGGAGAAGGGGATGCAGTCTGTGCAGGTCTGGTCGGAGAACTCAGCCCAGGAAATGAGCTACAGCCTCACCCCAGGCAAGTGCAGAGCAGCTTCCTGAGCAGCAAGAGGCCTGCTCCCCACATTCCAAAGGTAGCCGGCACCAAGACAAAGGAAGCACCAGAAAGCCAGCCAGCCAGCAGCTCCCCTGTCCACACTGCTTTCAGCTGCTTTCAGCTGGTCCCAAACAACGGCCTGCCAGCCCCCCAGGAGCCCCGGGGTGGTTTCACTGAGCGGAGGGTGCATTGCAAATTAAAAACAGCAGCCTGCCAGTCAAAGGCAATGTTTTTAAGCACAGAAAAAGGACTACCACTGTGGGGGGCAGATAAAAGGGCTTCTGAGCGCCTCAGTAGCTGCTCACACACAAAAGCACCTCTGTGCCTTTAAACAAGAACTCCTATAAGTGTCCCAGGGTTTCATAACCTGAATGCTGCCCGTAGTGATGTGGTTTGGAAATTAACCTAGCTTTTCTTCCCACTGCTGTTTTGCATATTAATTAAAGTGTTTTCCTCAGATTCAGGAATGCCTGCAGGCTGGCTGGGTCTGCAGAGGCCCCGCATTCCCCGCCCCTCCCGCCCCAGCCTCGGTGGAGCAGAGTTCAAGGATTACCATCTTCCCAAGCCGGCTGCACATACCTAGCCCCCCACACCCGACCCCCCCCCCAAGCTCTGTTCTAGGGAGCACGCGCTTTCGTAGGTCCTTTAAACAGTCATCACTTCTTCCCCCACAAGGACTGTGTAGAGTTAAGGCAGGGAAGCTGCCTTGTGAAAGAAATCTTTGACAAGGTGTCTACTGTTTCCTCCACTCTACTTACCTCCTTCAGGGGCCTGTTTGTCTCTCTTTTTCCTCTCCCCACACCCCAGTGCTGGGAAAACATGCAAACAACTCAGATGCCATGAAAAAGTTGTTTTAATTCATGTAGCTTTTGGAGAATCATGGTGGTCTAACGTTGAAGACCAAAATGTAGAGTTGCTCAGCAGAGTCCCTCCAACAGGAACCAGCAGAGTCCCAGGTTCCTGCACCTGTTTTCATGTGGGACTCTGTGTCTTGATTTGCAGCTCTGAATATCATTTTTAAGAACGGAAGAATCCTAGTGGTACTTAAGATATTCGATAATGCCAAGATTAATTTTCTAGCTAAGTACATGTGGTGAACATATCAGAGACTCTAGATAATAAGATTAAGTCATAGTGACTTCCGTAGGTTATGGACATTTTATTTCGGCGCATGCTTTTCAGTTTGGAATTATGAAATTCTTGGATTATACTAAATAAATATATTTCTTCGGGATTTTAGGAAACCCATTTGTTTCCTATAAATTCAAGTGTATAGTGATTTAAACTGTAAAATATAAAATGCAGGGACAACTGGTAATCTATAATGAAGGCAATTAAGTTTATTTACCAAAGGGCAGATGATTCCAAAACTTATATAACAGACTTTTTTTTTACATGTAGAGGTAGATACTGGTATAAATAAGTAAACCCAGCTGATTTGTTGGAAATAAGATCAAGCTACTCTATTTCCCTACTTAGCATTTATCATAAAATCCTAAAGGGGTCAATGGGTTGGGATTCACTGCAGAAGGGTTTGGCGTGCCAGGCAGGGTGGCCTCCACGCCATTCGTCAGCTGTATCATCAGAAATGCTATCCTTGCTGCCTTGCTCCACGGAAATATGTCTACGGCCCGCCCGTCCTGGCAGGTGTGTGTGTGCCAGGAGGATGACAGGAATCCTGGTGTGAACGCCTTCAGTGGCAGGGAACGCGGGGTCTCCTCTGACTGTGAGCACCCACCCACCACCAGACAGGGCCTGCTTCAGGACTGGAAGGGTCCACGTCCACTGATGGTTCTGCGCAGAGAAGGAAAGGGGAGTCAACCCCTCTGGGGCCTCTTCCAGCTCCAAGATTCTGGAACATGTCCCAGGTTGTCACAACAAAGGATTCACAAAGGCTGTGCTGAAGCATGCCCCGGGGTACACCAGGAGCGCTTTGAGGAGGGGCAGAGCAACCATCACTGCCCATGTCAGGTGCGTTCTGGTCGGAAAGATGGACAACACACGAGATATTTATCTTGTGCAACGCGCAGTGCTGTAAAGAGGGACACGTGTTACAGAGAAAGGAGATCGGAAGGGCGTGTATGAACTATGGAGGCGATGGCTGGAGTTTTTATGTAAACAAGTAGCCAGGACAGAAGTCCCTGTCTGACTATCCTGGGGACAGTCCCTGTGATGAGGCTTTGGAATATAGGCGAGGGCCATCGCTGATGACCAAGAAAGAATTCTTGAGATGTCTTTGGGGCAAAACGGTGGTTTTATTAAAGCCCAGGGACAGGACCCGTGGGCAGGAAGAGCAGCTGCCCTGGGCCTGTGAGGGTGGTGAGTATATACCTGGGAGTGAGAGGGGTTTGAGGGTAGCGTGCTCTCTGGAATTTTGGAAGCAAGGCTTCCAGGACCTTGAGGGGGCTGGCTGCTTTTAGGAAAAGGTCACTGATTACTGTCTAATAAAACCTTGGTCATGAGACCCTTCAGATGTGTATCCGTGGGCCACGTGCTCAGGCGATGATTGCCAACACGTATCTTGGGGGTTTAGAGATAAAGAAGATTTCTAAAGGAATTTTTACGTGTTAAAGTAGGCTTACAGGCTCCTGGGGCCGGGTTAAGATTGCCTTCTGCCCTGAGCAAAGCATGAACATCGAGGCAGCTGCGTCCGTAGAGGAAGGTCCCTCTGCCTCTGTCAAGGGCTTGTCAATGTGCAGCCCCAAGCCTGTGCCTGGTCCTCAGCTAGTCCTCTGTTCCCGCATCACCTGCAGCTGGACTGCACTGGGGCTGCTGCAGGGGTTCGGGAGGAAGCTGGAAGCCCAGCGGGGAAGCCCAGGGGACATAGACACGAATGAAGGGAATGGCAGGGAAGGCTGTGAGGGTTCTACCTGCCCCAGGACCTGGGGAGGGGGTGGCACTGGGGAGCTTAGCCCATGGGACCGCACCTGCATGGGGAGCCATCCTTCTGGAAGGTTCTCAGGACACTGTTGGACTTTTGCTCTGAGTGAAGTTGGGACACATCTGAATAGAGAATCAAGTGAAAGGAGCTGAGGCAAAGGGAGAGACCCCCGTAAGGAAGGAAGCGAGCCATCCTGGAGGGAGTGAGGCTGCGGGAAAGGAGGTCCCCACGGGGGGTGACACCCAGGGAGACAGTCTTCTCTTACTGCTGTGGGCAGGAGGGAAGAAAGCCACCTCTGCTGAGCCCCTGGAAGGATAAGCGCCGTGGAAGGATGGAGCGCCATGACATGGGCTGGGGGGCTGCTCCGGACAATAAGGAGGAGGGGGTGCTCAGCCTGGAGCACATCAAACCCTTGATGCCACCAGCCGCCCCAGCGCACCGTCCAGAAGGGCCGGTAGCCTTGCTGGTGGGTGTGCACAGGTAGCAAGTAGAGCCGAGGCCCAAGGCCTGCAGAGTGAGGGTGGGAGGTATTGTCAGTGAGGGGACAGCCAAACTAAGTGCAGCGGGCAGAGGTGAGGCAGGAAGAGCAGCGAGTGTGTTCTGAAAACCCAGTGCCTATTTGTGTAAGGAGGAAAGATTGGTGGTGTCAGAGGTAGCCACCCAGTCAAATCTACCTGACTGGAACATTGCCCGGGGGCGGGGGGGGGTGCATGGGAGGGGGAGAGATGAGGAGAGATAGGGGAGAAATAGAGACAGAGATGGGAGAGAGATGAGGGGAGATAGATATGGGAGAGTTGAGGGAGAGATGGGGAAGAGATGGGGGAGAGACGGGGAGAGAAATGGGAGAGAGATGGGAGAGAGATGGGGGAGAGATGGGGGAGAGATGGGGGAGGGATGGAGAGATGAGGGAGAGATGGGGAGAGAGATGGGGGAAGATGAGGGGAAATGGGAAAGAGATGGGGAGACATGAGACAGAGATGAAGAGAGATGGGGTAGTTGGGAGGAGGGAGGCAGGGAGGGGGGCAAAGGAGAAAAGGAAGCAAGAACACATCTCCTTTGTTTGCCTGCTCACGCAGAACCAAGACACCATGCACCAAGAGGAACCTCAGGTGCAGTGCGGGAACATGAGACATCTCCTTCCTATAGTGAGGATGTCTGTGCATCTGCGGCTGATAGGGTAAGACGTGTGGCTTTGGGGGCTAGTTTTCCTTTTACTGAAGATATCTTGGCCTTGGGGAGGGAAAGCTAGGCCTTCATCCCCCAACTTAAGCCGCTATTTTATTTCTTGTAAAGTCTTCACATGTTCAAAATACAGCATGTACGTAGTATGGAGTTTGACCTAATTTTCAGTGAATGAGGGAGGGAGGTAGAGGGTTTCTCAAGCCCCAGTAGCATCAGTTGGTTAGATCCTCTAAAGACACATCCAGGGCTCCCCTGATGAATAGGTTCATTAAATACAAGAGGCTAGAAAACAATGACCCACACTTTCGTACATTTGCAGGTGTTACTCATCATCATATCTTAGAAGAACAGACCCGCCAAAACATACAGTACAGAGTATAGCTACGTTCCCCAAACTGGCCACAAAAATAATTTATCAAAATCCAAACTAGTTCCCTATGGTGCCGCGTTTTCAGACCAACCCACAATTCCACAAACAAATGATTTTGAAGACCCAAACATTCACATTCTTTGAGAAATCTTGCAATATCGCTACAAACACTTTAATCAGGGAGAGGCCACCACCCCACCAGATTTAAGCTCCCCTAAAGCTGTTTGCTCCTTAGCAACCACGAGGCATACCTCTCCAGGCTACTCTTTTGGAGTATTTGCACATTTCTACAAGGATTATCCCTGACTTATAAAACCATAGTTACCACCGTGCTCATAATCATAACTTGTTATTTTGACTCAACGTTCGAAATATTTGCAATCTGTGAGAGTCAAGGTTTGTGGCCGATGAGATGGTCACTTGTTCCTGCTCTCAGAGTTGAGGGTGAAAGAGATGCCCCAATTCAGAGGCAAATAAGGGCCAAAAGGGTGCCAAGTGTCAGTACTGGGTTTGAAGGCATCGGGGAAGTCTTCATGGGGGAGGTAACGGTGGAGAATGGCCTCAGAAGCTGGGCCACTAGCTTTCGCCAGGCAGAGCTAGGGGACTGGGGCACAGGGCCCTCAGGCACAGGGTTGTGCGTCTGCTTGAGCTCAGGCCCGCTGCTGTGGTGAGGGGCCACACTGACGGGCCATCGTAGATCAGGCTGCCACAGAGTCATCAGGGCTGGGAACCCTAAAAACTCAATCTGGGACTTTATCTGGTCACTAAGGGATCGGTTGAGGTTTTGTATATGGAGCAATGACATAATCCAAGCTGAATGGCACAGGATTCATTTGGCCATGCAGCAGAGGTGGCCCGATAGCCAGAAAAACACGACAGGAGTCCAACATAATAAACGATGTATTACCGTGGAAATGGCAAGGAAGGCTCAGGTTCCAGGGACACCTCAAAGACCAAATCTGATTGGATGTGGGGAGGCCCCAGGGGGTGCGGAAATAAGCCGTGCATGCTAAGTTTTAGCCTCACCACTCAGAGAAAATGGTCAGGAGGTGGAATTGGTTTCCAGGGAAGATGACAATCCATTTTTGGACTTGTCCAACCTAAGATGCCATTAGGAAAACCAAAAGCACGCAGGCTGCTGGCAACTGCAAGAGAGGATCAGGGCTTCTGGGATTTGAGCTTACAGCTCAGCTGTAAGCCCTGTCCCTGCACCCCTGTCCCTGCTCCCCCCCCCCCGTGCCCCTGCACCCCAGCCCCTGCTCCCCCGTGCCTCTGCACCCCTGCCCCTGCTGCTCTCCCACACTCCTGCACCCTAGGGCCCACAGAATGGGTCTCAGGCAGCCTTGCCTCCTGCTTTAGCTGCAAGCTGTCCCCAGGGAGACTAGGATGCCAGGGGTGGGTGCAAGGCCCGGCCCATGCTGGTGCTCAGAAATGCTTCTGTGACTTCAGGGAGCAGGGACACGTCCCCTCCTGGAGAGGGAGCTGCTCAGGGGGCTGTGAGCTACTGTCTGGATGCCTCGAAGGCTGTCACCACAGCACGGTCAGAGTCGAAGCCAGAGTGCAGAGGGGCAGAGAGTGACCAGTGACTGGGAGGAAACACAGATGGGCCCATCGGCCTCCTCTGCCTGGAAAACGGCCTCCTGCGGCCTCCTGCAGCTCAAGCGCTGTCCTTGATTCTTCACAATGGAATTAGTGGCTCCAGCCTCTGGTGTCTCCATGGTCTTTGTTCTTTATGCAAAGCCCCAGTGACACAATCCAGTCATTGATATGCTCACCAGTCCCTGTGCCATGACCCTGCCCACAGGATTGGGTTAAGGCCCCAGGCAGGACGATGCCCCCCAGCGCCCAGGAGCAGAGTATGGCTGTGGAGGCAGAAGGAGGGGAGGCAGGTCTGGTAGGAGGACTGGGGAGGGAGCCCGGGCACGTGGACATGGGGCCCCCGGCACAGAGCCAGGGCCCTGCTAGGATCACAGGAGGCCCCCGTCACAATCGTGCAGGAGAAAGGACTAACAGAGAGCATCAGTAAATCTAAACTGCGAGTAGAAATTATGGGGTTGACTTGGGGGTGATCTTGGTGGGGGACAGTCGGGAAGACCCCTGGTGGGGCTTTCATGGCTGGCCTCTCAGCTTCAGGATGACTGGGGTAGATGGCAGGTGAAACCCAGGCGGGGCAGGAGGGACCAAGAGACTAGAGAGAAGGTCCTGCTGGCTCGGGACAAGTTCAAGGCGCGCCCGTGGCCACAGGATGCTGCAGGCTGACAGCTCCAGCACTGCAACCGCAGACACCTGTCAGCCTTCCCCTTTGCTCTGAAGCCTTTGCTTTGAGTTTGCGAAGTGGTTGGGTGACTGCTAATCTGGACGGGCTCTCTTAGATTTTGTGACAAGCAGACTGCCTGGTCCCTGCCCTGTGGTCCCCCCTAGCCAGCATGTGCGCCCGGGCTTGTTCCACACAAGGGGGGATTCTAGGAGCGCAAGCCTAAGCTGCAGGGCTTCTTGAGGACAGGTTTGGGACATCCCTGACTCTTCATCCCCATTCTCGTTGCCACAGCAAGTTACAGCTTGGCCACACTCAGGAGAGGAGGGAGGCTGTGGCAACAGGAGCCTAAAGGCTCAGACGGAGGATGGGATGCCCGGTGGGGCCAGAAGCTGGGACAGGAAGGGGACAAGAAGGGGACGATGGAGTGGCCAGCCAGGGGGCTTCTGAGTTTGAAACCTTGGCAACGGATCCCTTCTATCTCCTGACAAGGCCTAATGAGGGGATCTTGGAGTTCTAGTGACTATTGTCATCAGCCCCACAGATTGTCGCATAGTGAACTGAGTACAGGATCTTAAATGATTTAATGCTTGTCACTTCTGATCAAATGGATGCATGTGTTGAAGGGCCTGTGGCCTGAGACAAGTGATTAGTATAGATATTTGCTGAGTGAGTCTAATTCAATCATTTATGAGATAATTCACATGTCAGCAACATGAGGCCCAGAGAGGTAAAGTAATTTGCTCAACATCACACAGGAGAAGAATCTTCTTGAATCCTAGTCTGTTCTTTCTCCTTTTCATGCTTTTTTTTTTTAAGATTTTATTTATTTATTCATGAGAATACACAGAGAGGAGAGAGAGAGAGGCAGAGACATAGGCAGAAGGAGAAGCAGGCTCCATGCAGGGAGCCCGATGTGGGACTCGATCCCGGGTCTCCAGGATCACGCCCTGGGCTGAAGGCAGTGCTAAACCACTGAGCCACCCGGGCTGCCCTCTCCTTCTCATTATTTATTTTATTTATTTAATTTTTTATTTTTCCTTTTTATTCTTTATTAATTACTGTTTTGTAAGTGATAGAGAAAAGAGACTGATGGAAGAGACAGTAACTTTAAGTCACATAATTTTTCCTTAAGTTACCTTCCCCCAAAGTGTGTGGCTACGTGACACACGCTATTGGCAAAATGGATTAGCCTATAATATCAGGAACCAGATTCTCTGCCACTCACTTAACACAGCAGTTTGGAAAATCAAACCCAAGAAGGTGGTACCTTTATTTTATAACAAATCATGCATGATTTATTTCAGCCTCAGAATGTCCCTCGACAGCCAATTCCAGATTTACTTCAGAGCCTCTCTTGGGTTCCAGCGTTCAAGGAAGACTTCAGTAAGAGAGGATCCTTGTGGTTTTATCCTTAATCTGCTTCCCAGCATTTTCTTTTGTCAGGAAACAAGTGGGGATGCTTTCCCCAAACTGCACGATGGTCCTTTGGCTAAGACCACAGAGGCAGCCAGGACACAGGCGGGGGCTTCCAGGTGAACCTCCCAGACGAGCCTCCCAGCCTCGAGCTTACTCCTCCCGAGTAAGCAGGAGCCATAAGACGTACCTGCGCACAAGTGATCCAACGAGAGGACATCTGTCCGCGAACAAGCAGGAGTTATCAGCAGGTGACAGCTGGAGCCGGTTTTACAGACATCTCATTATAAAGGAAAACGTGGATCCTGTTCATCCTATAAAGGATCACGTTCTTATGCATTGGTTATATAAATTTACATTGTAATGGTATTTAATCTTTCATGTCTGGGGGTGCCCAGGTGGCTCAGTGGGTGATGCACCAGGTCATGATCTCAGGGTCCTGGGGTCGAGCCCCGCATTGGGCTCCCTGCTCAGCGCAGAGTTGGCTTCTCCCTCTCCCCCTCACCCTGCTCATGCTTTCTCTCTCTCTCTCTCTCTCTGCCAAATAAATAAAAAAATATTTTTAAAGGATACATAATAAATAAATAAATAAATAAATAAATAAATAAATAAATACTTTCATGTCTGTATGAACATTCAGATATGTATGTATGTATGTATGCATTTCTTATTCAAATACATGGGTAAACATTATCTAATACTAACTAGATAATTATTTTTTCCTTTTCCGTTCTCAATCACTTCTGAGACTCTAAAACATTTAAAGGGAAATTACTGTATTGATATATTGACCTGTCGTAGTGTGGGTGGGCATGGCGGATGGTCAGTGACTTGTCAGCCATAGAAAGGCGCATGGACACTGCTTCAGCTGTGCTGGAAAGCCACTGGGGAGTGATCTGGTCTGGTTTACATTGTCTGCATCTCACTGAGGTTTCCAGAGAAGGGGATGGGATGGGGAAAGCTCAAGGGGAGATGCTTGGTATCTACAAGGGGAGCTGGTGAGAAGGGGCAGGTGAAAGCACCAGGGTTTGCTGGAGGATGCCATGTGGGGTGCTGATGAGAGAAGAATCCGAGGTGAAGAACCCCAGCTTCTAGGCCTGTGTATTTGGTGGGTGGGGAAGACTGGTGGGCAGGACAGGCTTTGATAAATAAAGGGGTCCCTTTTGAGGCAGCCCGGGTGGCTCAGCGGTTTAGCACCACCTTCAGCCCAGGGCCTGATCCTAGAGACCCCAGATCAAGACCCACATCAGGCTCCCTGCATGGAGCCTGCTTCTCCCTCTGCCTCTCTCTCTCTCTCTCTCTGTGTGTGTGTGTGTCTCATAAATAAATAAAATCTTTTAAAAAAAGGGGGGGGGCCCTTTTTATTACATTGCTTCCATGGACATCCAGGTGTGTCATCGGCACACAGATGGAACTTGGGGCCCTGTGATCTCATGAGATTGCCATCCCAGATTCCATGTTTTGGAAAGAGGTGGCAGTGAGGCGGAGAGGGAGAATGTTTGGCAAGAACAGCCAAATGGGGGATTCAGGGGGGATGACAGGTCTAGGCAAGAATATGATTTGCTGTGCTATGTCCTGATGAGGTGTGCAGTCAGAAGTTGTGTCCTTGAAGTGGAGACACGTGGAAGTCAGGGTCCAGCACACAGATTTGCAGGTGCAGTCATGGATGTGTGATGGTGTCCAGGGAAGGGTTTGAGGTGATGAGCAGTGGGACAGAGAGTAACACCGATTTCTAGGACAGGGAGAGAAAATGCATCAATGGAAGGAGCCGTGTCACACATACTCGAATGTGCAGGAAACGTTTCCCCATATCTGGTTAGTGTCACTGTCCTTTCTTACCAAGCACAGGGATTCTGGTCCCTATGCAATACAAAACTAAGAAAGGCAGGTTTGATGTGGTTGATCACTCCTTAGCACCACCGGGTAAATTCACAGAAAGGAAGAAGGAAAGTTGGCTATGGTCACAACACGGTAGGACCCCAGGGTCCCAGGGAGGGAAGAAGCTTTCCTGCGACTTTGCACAATTCCACATCATTTCTCCTTGAAATTCCAGAAGCCAACTTTTGCATGTATCTCTGTGATAAGTGGGTGACAGATGGAAAGTCTCCTTGTCTGTCTCAGGGTTCAACAGAGATTACTTCCATGGCATGATGGCATTGGTGGGACAATCAAATGAGTCACACAGAAGGACCCAGGCCTCCCAGTGGGACCATGGCCTTCAGCTCTTCAGTGCCCTGTTAACCAGTTGCAGTTACCCTACTACCATGTCAGGAGTTGATCTTGGGGTTTGTTAGTCTTGTCACTAGGGAAGGAGAATTTGAGGAAGAATGGAGAAGGTATGAGATACTGACTTTAAGAGTTAGGTCCTCTTCCCACACACATTTCCCACATAAGCTGAGTTCTGCATCCTATGCCCCTTGCTGCCCCAAGGACCATCCCTACAGCAGCAGCATCACCGGGGGCTATTGGACATCCGGAGCCTCAGGCCTACCCCCAGGCCCACCCACTCACTCAGATTCTACATGCTAACACAATCCCCGGGGAATCTGTGTGCACATCAACAGCTGAAAACATTATTACACATTATTAAATGACATCCACTTGAATTTTTCCAAAGAAAAGCTTTCAAAGGGACTAACCAGACTCCTCATCTTTCAGGAGAAGGCTCACCTGGCTTATTTCAGGTGTGCCCCGAAGCACCAAAGAGAAACTGTGCAGATAATCCCCTTAGTGGCTGACGTGGCTTCATTCACGCTTCAAAGAGTGCCTTCAGGCCTGTTCACGGGGCTGTGGGTAACAGAGGCCCTCTGAGCCCTTCCCCTCTGCCTACCGCTCAGGACGGATGTCTAAAGTGGCTTCACAGCAGCAGAGATCTGCTGCCCACAGTTCTGGAGGCTGGCATGCCAGGAATGGGGGGGTCGGCGACCCTCTTCTGGGTCTCAGACCACATATGTCCTCATGCAAGGGGAGCCCTCTAAGCCTGTCTGACCTCAGGACCTCGGCACCTCTCATACTGTCACCCTGAGGGTGAGGTTTCAACAAACTAGTCTGGGGGTATGCACATGTTCCGTCTAGAGCAACAAACAAAGATTAGAAATTATTTTATAAACAACAACACAGAAACGATTTTAATAGATGTTTTAAATTTCCTTACATGTGCCCTTTGGTGCCGATCAATAATCACCAGCCACACCTTGAATGCAAAGGAGACATAATGAAAAGTTTTATTTTCTTCCTCGAGATAGTTTAGAAAGCCGGGGAGTGGACCGAGGGACTGCAGACGGAGTGAGGGCATGAGATCGCTTTCCAGTGAACCTGCTCTTAAGCAATCAGATGAAAGTTCGAGATGCCGTCCATCTGGCCTGTGCACCAGCCTGAGTCACCGGGTAGACAAGCAGCTGCAGGCTGCCCTGAGCATCCTCGCCCTGCACAGGCTGCCTTGCTCGGCCTGCACGGCTCTTTGCTGTAGGTACTCACTCCTGGGGTTGAGCTGATTTTCCAGGGTTGAGCAGAGCCACACCTGGATGCCTCCAGGTAATCAGGAGAAAACTTTCAGTGGAAGGGAAATAACATACCTTTGAATAATCGGAATGTGTGTGCAGAAGGAAATAATGACTCTTTGGAACGGAGCAGCTTCGCTTGCTATTGGAGGAGCGTGGAGGGGAAAGGCGGCAGACGTGGTAAGAGGCTCTCATGATGACTTCCTGCTTTATTATTTAATCAGCTTTCTAGAGGATGCTGGAAAGGAGGCTCCATTGCCAGAGCCTGGATTTAGGAGATCCTGGAGGAAAAAGCCCCCAAGGAATGCCACCTGGCAAAGCTGGTGGAACCCGAAACAGGGTATGACATGGCTGAACTTGATGCAGAGGTGTTATTTTAATTTTATGTCACCAAGACCTGAGTTAGACACGTGGCCTTTTATAGGGGAGTCTTCATGAGTGCACTGACTTCGAGTAACTCCTGGGGTATTGTGATGAACAAAGGGAGCCCACGGCTGAGCCCGGGTCCCTCTGTGCACCTGTGGGGACACTATTGCTGCCCACAGAGGGCTGGCTCTGGATGCCAGCTGGATGTCATCGGGACAGGCCGAACAGATGAAAGCGAATTTGAACCAAGAACTTCATATTTTTAGAAAATGGACCGGACGGCAGGAAGGAGTGCGAGTTTGCTTTGGGAGCAGTAAACAAGTCTGGGCCACCTGCCAGGGAGGAGCACTGACATCTACCAGTAGGTCCTCGAAAGCTCAGGTGGCTGGTATGAGCGGGCAGCAAGCATCTGTTCCCTCCTCGTGCTCCATGGGAGGACGCATCCAGAGAGCATTTGGGGCTGGGGTAAACTGGATGTGGCTGGGAAACCCCACAGGAGAGCCAAGGCCTGGAAGAACCCGGCCTGACAGCACCGTGCCAGGCTCCTGCCAGCAGGTGCCCCGGGCGCCCAGAAGCTCCCTCTTGCCTGGGTTCCCTTACCTCTCACATTCTTTAGGGACAGCCTGGCTTGCTCTCAGCCCCACACCTCCCTCCTCCTTTGCAAGGAGTCTGAGAGGTGTGTGAACACTCTGTCCGACGGCAGAGCTTTGCAGAGCTGGACGCCTGTGTGTGTCCTCTCATGTCATTGCACATGAACCGGCCTCTATTGTTTTTTAGGGGAGACCTGCTCACCCACACCCAGCACGACACAGCTAAAAACCAAACCTCTAATCTTACAAAGTTACAATGGGCTTCCTCTGGCAGTGCTGGATGGTGGAGAGAGATGCCTTGTAAAGAAAAATACACAGCCAGAGAGAGGGTACTTTCTTAAAACCTTATCTTCGCTTATTTTAGCAGGACACGCCAATCTCCGTTCCTCAGCATGTCATGTCCTTGCCCTGTGAGGACGGGTGAGACCGTGATGATGTTTTATGCTTTGCTTTCTTTGGACAGCGCAGTCCCCATCCCTTTCACAGATGTCCCTGATAATGATGATACTCAAGATCCCAATAATGTGATAACAGTAATTGCATTCGTGGGTATAGAAACCATAGAGCCTGGTGATCTTTGGTTATGCTGACTCATGACAATAACCCTCTGAAACGTGGGGTGACAGGCTCAGCACCATCAGGACCCTTGCTGACAGGGGGCCAGCCTCACTTTACCTGTGAACCTCGCAGGAAGCCCTCCGGGTGAGTTGCAGGTGATGACCCGGCACACGCGATGTCCTGCCGTGGAGACCAGCTGGCGGCTCATAAGCGCATGCCTGGTGCCGTGAGCAGGCTCAGCGGTCCCAACGGCCTCGGCTCCCACACGCTGCACGTGGTCATGTCGGTGATGAAGAGGGGGTCACCACACCATCAGCTGTGCTTCCCAAGGCAGCTCTGGGGCGCACAGAAGCCGCCGGCCTTGTCAAGACAGCAGAGAAGAGAGGGCTCCCTAGCAGGGGTCTGCTGCCCGATGCCTTGCTCCAAGCCTTCCTGGTGCATCCACCGCCGGCTCACCTGCCACTAGGAGACATACTCTTTCTGCTAATGTCTGGCCTGCCATGTCCTTCCCTTTTCATGGAATATATACTCACCCCAAATGAATATCCCTCCAATTTCAAGGGAAGTTTCTGTTGTTTGCTTAATGCTTTCTGCCTCCAATTCCACCCATTCTCTGGATTAGGCAGTAAAGCAAAACTCTTAACAACTATGATACATTTTGATAGATTATCTGCATAACTGATTCACATTTAAACAAGATAGTTAAGTAGTTAGCTGAAAATGTGAAATGGTAGAGCAGGAACTGAGATTTGGCCTCCTTCTCATTTCAGCCCCAGGGCCTTTGCACATGCTAGCCCCTAGGCCTTCAATACTCTTCCTCTGAATGTCTACACAGCAGTGGGGGGGGGGGGGCAGGGCACAGAGCTCAGGGCTCTGCTCAAGGGTCACCTTCCAAAAGAGGCCCTTTCTAGCTACCATAGAAGACATTGCTTCCCCTTGTCCCCCAAGCTAGCCCTCTCTACACTATTCCCTATCTTGTCTTCATCTCATGTTTAGTGATTTGTTTGTCACTCGAAGTTTTGTGAGTGCGAGGACACAGGTTTCCTCCCCACACTGGCTCCAGTGCCTATAAGAGTGCCTGGCGTAGAAGAGACACACAATAAACATTGTTGAAAAAACTAGTGGTGTTGAAAGGAAAGGTTCTCAGTGACATGTCTCAGATGTGGAGGTGCAGATAGTGACTTGGCTTCTCAATTACCTGGACATGAACATGTTCACAGCTGGACATGGACAATCCTGCTTTTCTATGTCTTCTGAGTGGGGAAACTGGAGTGAATTTTCTGGTCTAGTGACTCTCATTGTGAATTACTGTCGAACAAATTTCCCCATTGCCTCCAGGAAGCTGAGTGAGGAACCAGAGCTAAGGATGTCCTGCCAGAGTCGAGGTTCATGTACATTCTGTCATTGTAAATGGGTACATGTTCTCCTGAGAAGGTGGAGGTTTTCTCACCGCATGGATCGCGTAACTGCTAATGATGTACCTCTGTGTGTACCTCTCTTTCAGCACTGCACATGTCACAGTAAACATGTGTGAGGTAAACCATGACTCTGCGGTGCCTGACACTTTCGGCTCTTGTCCATGAGCACCTCAAGCCTCTGGACCAAGTCCCTCATTCAGTTCAGAGTCATGTGATTTTAAAACTCCTTGAGAAGCCAAATAAAAGGTATATATTTTAAAAATCAAACCACGCGATCAAGTTAATGCAAAAGAAGCAGGTGTTTTTGAAGTCAGATTTTTTTTAAGGTTTATTTATTTATTCGTGAGAGACACAGAGAAAGGCAGAGACACAGGCAGAGGGAGAAGCAGGCTCCATGTGGGGTGTCCAATGTGGGACTCGATCCCAGATTCCAGGATCATGCCCTGAGCCGAAGGCGGATGCTCAACCACTGAGCCACCCAGGCGTCCCTGAAGTCAGATCTATTTATTTATTTATTTATTTATTTATTTATTTATTTTATTTTTTTTTTTTTTTTTATGATAGTCACAGAGAGAGAGAGAGAGAGGCAGAGACACAGGCGGAGGGAGAAGCAGGCTCCATGCACCGGGAGCCCGATGTGGGATTCGATCCCGGGTCTCCAGGATCGCGCCCTGGGCCAAAGGCAGGCGCCAAACCGTTGCGCCACCCAGGGATCCCCTGAAGTCAGATCTATACACATGATTTGTCTCCCCCTCTTCCTTAGACTGAGAGCCCAGTTACATTTCAGGGTGTAATGCTCCCAGTTCAAAGTCCGTTTCCCACCTTCTCCTGCAGCTTTTACATGTGCAAAAGCATGTGTGATTCCTGGAGCTGCAGAAGCCACATTGGAGCACGAAGAAAACCTGAAGACAGAAGCCATTCACAGGGGACAGCAGAGCTTCATGACAAAAGGAGCCATGGTCCTGGGAAACTTTGTGAAAATACCATACCAATTTGAAATGTCCACATAAACAGTTCTTTGTTTGAATCATTGTTGTTTTGACCTTTTTGTCTTAGGGAGCTACATGTAATGCCGCACATGCTAGGTATTGAGCGAACACTGGGATTGAATATCAGTCACTTATTATAATTCGAAAGATGTATTTTAATTCCCTGAGTAGTGTTATGCATTCATAAAGCCAATAAACAAGGTAAATATTGAGAAATAATGCAAGTGTACAATACAGTATAATCATTCAAAAACAATGAACTCACTTAGACTGGTGCTGTTCAAGTAGTATACAATGCAAAGGCATTCATTGAAAATATTCAGCAAACATTTGTTGAGCCTACTATGTATCACGTGTTGTGTTCGCTCTACCAAGCATAGTGGGAAAGACCTGCCAATTGGATTGTTTTGAGTTCTGACTCATTATGTGTGCAATCTCTCTGAGCTTCGGTGCTCTGGATTATACTTAGCCCTTAGGGATTTGTGAATCCAGAGAAGTGAGTAACCAGCTCTGCCTAGGTGAAATGAAAATAGGTTGTGTTGTCATTAAGACTGCTCACCAGATATTTCTGGATTCACTCCTTCTGATCCATGGTGGTGCAATTTCCCATCCCCTTTGAAGACGTGGCCACAGCATGTGCTTGGTCAATGAAAAATGAGCAGGAAAGACAGACATGTCTCGTTTCTGACTGTAAATTTTAAGAAAGCAGTGGACAATTCACAGTTTCCTCCTGTGCAGTGATGCTGGGAGAAAGGAGTGTGCCTCCATCTGCTCTGGTCTCTGATGACCACAGTAAGCTAGGTCTAGCTCCTCCCTTTACCCACTCACATTGGATGTGTTATTATGAGAAATAAGCCTCTGAGATTTGGGGCCTGCCTATCACTGCAGCATCACTTAGCTTATCCTGACTGATCCAGGTGATGGTATCTGTCTTGAAGCCTGAGTACAAGTTTCCAGGTAAAGAAGGAGCCTTCCGCACTCTAGGTCAAAGGGAACAGAGTCTTTAAAGGAATCATGTTGGTAATCAGTTCAGGTAACTGTTACCAGCACTGGGAGGGTGTAAGCTGAGTCTGGTTGGGTGGACAGGGGGCAGAGTGTAAAAGGCACCTTTCACAAGGCCAATTCCCCAATAGTGACTCAAATGCTGAAACCATTTGGCAGAATCTCTGGAGTCAATAAATTAAGAACTCAAAAGCGAATCTGTAAACAAAAATCAGAATAAGCTCAAAGGGGGAATAAAGTAGTAAAGCCATGAATTAGGACCAAGCAACATTGATGCAGCATTATTGCATCTGACATATACAAAGTAGGTTAGACTTGGCTGAAAACTGGAATTACAGACATGGAGAAAATTCTAATAAACCATAGTGAATACAGACAGATAAAACAGGAGAACGGTATTCAGACGTTTGTAGGGAAGCTAATGATAGGATATGAAGATGTGTCAGAGATAAAGCCCATCCAACAATCGTCCCTAAAGTAGAAAACTCAATAAATTTCAAAATAAGAACTTTTCAAAGGTATGCTACAAGAACGTTTCCAACACGTTTCAAGTCCAGCGATTCTTCTCAGCGTCATTCTGTCTCCATCTGTGTGCGAGGTTGGGTGCAGTGGGGAAGGCTCTGGTGCCGATGAGCCAAAGGGGTGGCCCTGAAGGGCCCACCAAAGTCCTAGAAAGCCACACCATGAAGCACTGTGTCTACCATACTGAGGAAGTTTGACTTTTCCTGTAAGATAATGGGCTGGTGGAGGGGCAGAGGACCTTTAACCAAGATGGAGATTCGATCACTCGTGGATTTTGTAAGGATCATTCTGTCACTTTGGTTGCACCAAGTTTTATCATCTCCGGAAGCAGCATGATTGGAGGTGCACTATCAACATGATTGATAAAGTAGGTGATGGTCAGGATTGACCTAAGATCCTGATCGTTCCCCCTCCACCACCCTAGGTTTTTAGATCCTTACTGCAGATTGTTAAGCACTTGGCTACATACTTTCATTACAAAGCCAACCAGGCTTAATAATTCTCTTGCTCCTGCTCAAACCCAACGCCAAGTAGTGTCCTAGTTTTCAGATATGCCAGGACAAGAAACAGAAGGGGGCTCCATGGGCTTCCAGACTGTGCTGGTGGTAGGGGCAGGAAAGCTGGCCCTGATTCCGGAGCTGAGAGAGGGAAGAAGGGCCAGTTGACTTTGCAAGGACCACCTGCCATCTCCCTTTCAGAGAAAGTCTTATTTTTTCAGACTTGCACAGAATATAAAGTTCTTTCGACGTCAATATTGGCATTCAATAATCCTCATTATTATCAAGTTATTCCTTGTGGAAAATGAACATGTTTTTCCCACTGCCTTTCATCCCCTTTGCTAGTTAAATCTTCTTTCAAAAGAAGGTCAGTAACCAGTCTCTCTTCTTAGCTTCTAACATCAGCAAGGGGGATAAATCACTGTGGCTTTCTCTCTTCCAACCTAAACAGTCTTTGCTTTTAATACTCCTGCAAAGGTCCAATTTTCCATCCTTTGTATCTTGATCTTTCATAAAATAGCTTCCAATGTTGTGCAGAATAACAAGAGCAAACATACATAAAGAACACAGTGGTGGGAATTATGTTCAGGGTCTTGAAAACAGCAATTCTGTAAATACAGGCCAGTATCACTATTATGATTTTTTTTTTTTTTACTATTATGATTTTTGATCGTGCTAGACTTTTCACTTTGGTCCACTTGTACATTATTAGGAACCCCTTCTCAAAGTCCCCGGAGATTAGGAGTGTGTGCACCGTGAACACAGATGGCCTCTTGCATTTGAAAGAGTTCCAATCACAGGTTCATTTTCTGCTGCTGGCACAGCCATTGCCAGCCCGGCTCTGCGAGACACCACCCATTCTCAAGAGTTTGTCACCAGCAGCCGACTGTTCACTACCCAGTTGACTGGCACTTCTGGGGATGCTGACTGCTCCCAGGCCCAGAGGGTGAGCCTCATTCAGTGCAAAGCAACCAGTGTCTCTCCCCAGTAACCAAGACCACAACGGGCAGGGACCTGGCTGTGGTCCGGGGAGTGAGGCCTGGCTGGCTGGGAGTAGGTGGCTCTGGAACCATTTGTATCTCTTTGAAAAGTACCCATGGAACAGAGACTGTCTTTACTGGGTATTGTTATGGGAGGATATGCCTTATGGGGCCGCTACAACCATCTTATAAACATGAAGGGACAGGCCTGAGAATAAAAAACAAAGATACTGAGGGTGGCTGAGTAGAAGGTGAGAAGGTCCTGCCCCCCTGATAATGCCATGGAGCTGCCTAATTAACCCAGCCCTGAACCCCTGTTACAGGAGATAATAAATCCCTTTACCGTTAAGTGGTTCTCAAAGTGTGGTCTCCGACTGGCAGCCTCGGCATCCCCTGGGATGTTGCTAGAAATGTAAATCCTTGAGTCCTACTACCCAGATCAATAAAAAGAAAGTCTGGGGACTGATCATCCCGAGATCTGGTCTAACAAGCATTCCAAGTGATCTTGATCAGCCTATGTGCTGAAGAACCACTGGAGTAAGCCACTGCTTGGGTTTTCTATTATCTGCGGTGAACTCTATCCTCATGAATACTTGTATTTTACACATCTTTTCTGGGAAATGCAAACATTTGATGTTTTTGTTTTACATGGGGTCACCCAGGAATTTGTGAGGTCTCAGATAGGAAAGCTGGAGGGAGGGGGCTGGGGCATCTCAGGTAGGTTTCTCGAGGTGTAAGGAATTTTGAGAAAATTTAGAGCTTTTAGAGTTCCCATCCTGGGTGAAAGGAGTGGACTCTGAAAAAAAAAGAAAAGAAAACCCAGGAGGTGCAGCTTCAGATCAGAAAAGCCAGTGCCCAGAAGAGCCCAGAACTTTCTCTACATGTAGTGGCAAAGGCCATGAGTCACTGGAGGGCTGAGGTGGATTCAAGTAATTGTTTTAGCACGAAATCAAGGAGGTGCTAAGGACAAGCAGGCACGAAACCACCCAACTGCTAAACAGTGTCCTTAGGAGAAGCGAAAACAAGCTGAAGAACAGAACAGAGACAGACGGGGCTGCAAGAGTGAAAACCTGGCCAGATCCCGGAGGGATGTTTAGTGTTGCCCAGCTGTCAAGCACTGCGAGGCCACACTGCCCTGTCCCGTGGATTCCTGCCAAAGCAAGAATTGCAAACTTCCTAGTGCACCAAGTTGTATGAATCAGAGAAAAATGGGTTAGCCGCAGGAGGGCAGTGATGGAAAAGACACACTGCACCTTTCAAAGGGGCGATTATCTCCCCATCATACTTCACCCAGGAGCATCAAAGTGTTGCTCTGATACATTAAATCATGCTTGCTTCACCGAAATGATAGCACATGGTCACTTCAGACCTCTGTGCACAAACAAATGAACAATCTGCCCAGGCCAGCCTGGAAACTTGTTCTGTAAGGTGTGGCCTGGGCCCTGGAGTCCTGCAGGTCAGCTCAGATACTGGACTCTTGCAAAGACAGGTCAGAAGACTGGGAACAGAGGTGCATCTTCCAAATTCACTACTGAGACCACCTAGGGCTCAGAATCCAACTCTTCCTAAATCCAGAGTGGGATCTCCAACCTTCACATCATTCTGTCCTACAAAACTTAGCCTTCTCCTCAAGGTTTCTAAATCGGTTTCAGGCAAACTCCTCCAGTGTTTGTGCATCTTTGCAACTACTCCCCACTTCATTTATAATCAGCTCTTTTGGGTAAATATATTTGCCGATTCCTATACGACTCTCCTAGAATGGCAGCTATGACCTGCTCATTAAAATAGATTTCAGGGCATCAAACCTGGGCAGGCCATCCTCCTCCTGTGTGTCTAATGAGACCCCACGTAATCCAGCCAGACATGAACGGGCTGCACCAAGTCCCTGAGCACCACACACAGTGTCCACCAGTCTTGTGACTTAAAAGCCAACCTTTAAAATTGTCTGCCAAACTGCTCTGGTTCTATTTGCTCAAAAGAGGGGATACCCATGTTATTGCACTCCTGTAATTTCAGGGTAAATGGAGGTGCAGAAAAATTATTTCCAACAAGGAGGTAAAGTTGTTCTTGATAAAAATCAATAGTCATCATTTTTATGTTTTTTGCCTCCTAAATTGTACCTCCTGGCCCTGATGACTCTCTTGAATGCATTGGTTCAGCCCTCCCCCAACCGCATCCCTGGGAGAAGGCGGGGCCGGGACAGCACAAGCCTGCAGATTGGGCTTCGACTCCAGCTCCCGCCGCTCAGAGCTACATACCCCCAGGAGGGACATTGCCCTCTGGTGCTCCAGCTGGTCATCTGTAAAATGGGGATGGTGTGTCTTACCACCTGAGGTTGTTATGAACTACAAAGGAGTGAATGTTCGTACAGCACTTAGAACTGTGTCCAGCCAGCACAGTTACACAACCTGTGTTTTGTGAAATAAGTAACATCTTTGTTTTCTTAATACACTTACTTTTCATAAATTTTGTCATTTGGGGAATATTATTGGGTTTCCAGGATTAAAACATTTAAATTAAGAGGCATCAAAGTATTTTAAGAGCTTCCTATTTACTTTTTTACTCTCAAACACCTGGAGTAGAGTGGTTTTATGTTGAACTCAGAATCATCCACACAGAAAAAGATATCCTTGAGGCTTTATTCATTTCATAAATAATGTATTTTATTTTATTGCATATGGCTGTTAAGGAGAGCATCCATGATCAATACAGACTAAATACAATGCACTATTCTAGATCCATTTATTGTCGTCTCCAGCAGCGTCACATTGACCCTTATATACAGCGTGTACAGTGGAAGACAGAGCAAGATAAGGTAAGTCTTTTGTCATATCACAATAGCAAGAAATATATTTAACATCTTGATATCCAGAAACAATACGTACCCAAAAAGAAAACACTGTTTAATAACTGTTAAAGTTTATATAGCAAAAAATATTTTAAATTTAAGGTAAGTCAGGCAAAATGTACAAAGACCCAATATACATTGTGAAGTTTTAGCAAACATAACATTTATACATTTTGGTTCCATTCTGTAAACTAAATTAAAAATGTAAATATTGCATATGCCTTTTTTTTTTTGAAATGTACAGGATAGAGGAAAATTTAGTAATATTATCAGCTTTTCGTTTTGCTTGTTGTAAGCTGCAGTATAGTGCTATGACTACGCTAAGTATAGGGCACTACTTACATACGCCATACACTGTATCCAGCAGGGTCCACGCTGTCCTGGGGGGATTCCATACAAATACCGTCCATCATTTCCGATTCCGAGTCCCAAAACTAAATCCAAATGTCAGGACATTTTATACATCTTCATAAAGTATATGCATCATACACTGAAATTGACCTCCAAACGAACATCGTATGGTCTATACACTGTCGCAATGTGTAATTTTAGAAAAGTAAAACTTAAAAAATGTTCAGGGGGATCACTTTACATTCAACTTTGTCTTGCAATACAATCCTCTGTTCTAAAAGTTCAGCATGGAAGCAGGAAGACTTTTGCATTGCCATTAAATATATTTTTAAGACATTGAATTTTTTGGTCTTCCTCTAAAAAAGCCTCATTTTATTAATGCATTATTCTATAGTGATATATATCTATATATTTATATATATTTTTCTCCAAAAAAAAAAAAAAAAGACAACTCACATCTCCAATGAATTAGTGTAACCTCTACAGGACTATCCGAGCAGAGGCACCGTGGACGTGCCCGGGGGAGGGGATCCTCAGCCCTCTGCCACGTGTCAAGGGGGCAGCGAGGTGACATGACATTCTGCTGGCCAAGGTCAGCAGGTTTGGGTGACACCTGTACTAATGGCCACAACACTGTTATCTTCAGAACACTGGAAACATAAAATGAGGGTAGTCTCGTTAGGGACTTTCTCGACAAGTCAGATGTACTGTGAGGTTTTTTTTTTTTTTTTTTTTGTCTCCTTGTTTTTCTTCCTTTAACAACACAGGGGCCAGAATAGCTCTTATGCCAGGTTCTTTCCTTCCCTTTTCTTTTTCTGAGTTTTTGCGTTTTTTTATTGTTGCTCAGGGCAGCCTCACTAGCCGACATGATAGCGTTGAGTAAAGATAATACATTTTTTTTTTAATCTGCCAAAGCCGTGACCACCCTTGGATCGCTAGCATGCCTAGGTGAATTTTTGGTTAAAGAAGTGCAAGCTCAAGATTAAGGATAGCAGAGACATTTGAGCTTGTAAATAGGATCAAAGGCTTTTTGCAATTTGTAGTACCTACATAAACATCTACATAGAGAAGATTAAACAAGTCTGTTAAAGGTAAAAAGAGATATTCACCCCCTGCCCCAAGCCCCCCCCCGCCCCCACTACCCAAGAGAGTTGATGATTTTCAAAAGAAGGTTGCTTCAGTTACACATAATTATTATTATTTATGAATCCATCTTTGAAGTCCAATCCCAAATGGCATTTCCATTGAGAAATGTCAGTCCCACACTGGGCTCTGAGTAAACACGCAGGTACCTGGATTGGAGTCCACGGAGCAGCTGCATCCTGGGACCAGTTACTAAGGCTGAAAGGCCGCGCTCGAGACACGCTCAGCAGAGATGCACACGGGAGGTCCTGCCGGCCCCCGGCCACGCAAATCCGGCTTCCCCTAGAACTGAGGTAGGACTGTGGTAGTTTTGAGTGCATGCCAGTAAATGCCAGATTTTACCACTCTCGTGGGTATTGGTGGAATCTCCTAGCATGCTGAGGGATAAATCTGCTTTGCCAAAATGAAAGTAAGAAGAAATAAAGACACTGGCCACAATTTAAAAGGCCAATGGGAACATCCAATTTTCGTGATCACAACTCCTTCGGCGAATTTTGTCAAAGGAACAGAACACAGCACAAACAGCAGAATGATGAATGCCCCCGCGGGAACCAGGCAGAGGGGCAGGTGTCCTTGCCTTGTGGGTTTAGAGTCTAATACGGTGGCAGATGTTCCAAATCCTAGTCATTGCTCAGATCCAAAAAGAAAATTGTAAGCAGCTTCAGATTAACAAAACAAAACAAAACAAAACAAAAAGAACGCAAACCACCACCACCGCTGAGCATCTTCTTTCACTGTCATTTTCTGATGTGAGATGTCACGGTGACAAAGCCAGACAGATCCTCACTCTGGAAAAGAAAGGAAAGAAGTCAGTGGTGACTGTCACAGGGACAGAGCGATCCTGACTTAGAGGAAGAAACCCCTGGAGCCACCTTCACGGCCTGTGAAGGCGTGAACACTGCCAAATGCGATGCACTTTGGGAAGCCACCATTCACTCATTCTGTTTGCCAGAAAAACCTGGAAGGATAGTCCCCACTTGGCGTCCCTGGATGCGGCTCTGGCGGGTGACGCGAGTTGTGAGGGGCGGTGCGCTCCGTGAGGCCCGGGGGGAGCTGGCGGGAGGCAGGCTGCACACCTTGTGCCTCGGGCCCTCGGCTCCGAGTGGGGGCTGCTGGCGAGGGGCCGGGGAGCTCACGAAGACCACGGGTTGGCACCAAGGGCCGGAAGCGCGTCCCGGAAGCTGTGCCATTGGGGGTTGGCGGGAACACGGGACATCTGGTGAGTCCACACCCTGCCTCGGAAGCCCTCCCACTGGATCGTGGATCCCATCCCCCCGAATGACCAGGATGATGCAAGTACCTGCAGCGACATGGACATGCTTGTCATCCCACACCCTCCTCATCTGCGTGGCTGCCTGGGGCAGGGTTAGGTCACTTACTCCCACCAGCCTGGTGGTGACAAGGCCTTAGGACCCCAGCCTGCTCTAACTCCCTCCTCCCTTCCAGGCCCAAGGATCAAACTTCCTTAACCTGTTCCTGATTTTCATCATTTCCAGCATGTTTTTACTCCCTATGTTCCTTCTTTGGCGGACAGACCAACCAAGTTGAGAGACTCCAACATCTCACAGCAAATTGCCTTCCTTTTTAAGCTTTTTGGCTTTTTAATCAAAATGCCAGGTGGTTCTTTTGCATGCCCATCCCCGTGATGGCAGCCAATGGGACACCTGCGGGCGCTGCTGGCCACGCCCTGCCCTACGCAGGCAGGTGCTCTTCCCTGGCTGTTGTACTCACAGGACCTGCACTTCCCAACACTGCCCAGAATCATTACAACTCGCCCCCAACTCTCACCCCACTACCTGTTTTACTTTGTTGTGAAGCTAATTCTTTTCTGTTCACCTTGAGTTCAGGGTGCTGCTCCCAGGAAGAGAGAATTTCCAGAGCACCATGCAGCCCAGAATGAGCGCCTGAGAGCCCTGATGGCTTCGCATGCCAGGCCGTGCCCTGGTACTGACTCCGAGGGCTGCATCCCATGTGTGGCCAGAAAAACAAAAGGCCTGGACACACGAGCTTCTGTCAACTGCCAACATACACTGTAAACATCATACCTTTTCCTGTTTTCTCATAAGTCCCCTACAATGTGGTATTGCCATCATTTATTATTTTTAAAAAGCTTTATGTTGGGGCACCTGGGTGGCTCAATGGTTGAGCGTCTGCCTTTGACTTGGGTCATGATCCAGGATCCTGGGATCGAGTCCCATATCAGGCTCATTGCAGGGAGCCTGCTTCTGTCTCTGCCTCTCTCTGTGTGTCTCTCATGAATAAATAAACAAAATCTTAAAAAAAAAAAAAAAAGCTTTATGTTCTTTAAAAACTTTAATAGGTGAAGAGTTCCCCCAAAGCAGAAACAGGGGCCAGATTTTGTCCCGGGAAGAGATGTGCCCTGGCTATTTCAACACTGTCCCTGTGAGAGCGCGTGTGAGAGTCCAAACCCAAATGCCCACGTTCCTTAGACAGCAGGTGTTTGCTAAAATCCACCTCTGACTTCCAAGTTTCCCCAAAATAAGTGCTTGCGTTTTCTCCCTGAGGTCCTGAGGAGGAGATGAATTCCTGGCCACTCCAGAGCAGGTGGTCAAGACACAGTGGATCTGCTGACATAAAGATTTTGGGTCAGAGTTTGTTTTCTTTTCACTCTGAAGCTTAGCTAAATGTAGCTGAATTGTCTCCTGTTAACCCTCAATCCATTATTGTGAAAACAGCTAAGCAAGTAAATTCCTCAATTTCCCAAACTTAAGAATAGTCCTAGATATGTGGGTTGGCTGCTCCTGAGAAATGCATTTTCCATTCACACTGGCAAAATTTGGGGGCCACAGCCCGCTCACTCCGTATGGAAGGAAGGCTTCACAGCAGTGACACAGCTCCAGTCATCAGATCTTCATGGGCTCTCATCAAGGTGAACACGAGATTTTCCCTTTGTGCACTACAGCACAAAACCTTAATTTCTGCGCTTTAGCATGGTGGGAGTAGCGCTGAGACAGGCGGGATCATCTTTCATTCATACATTTGTGCACAGGGTGACTTTCGCAGGGCTGATGGGCAAGGGGGAGCCCTCAGGGACCCCAACTGCCAGCCTTCCCCCGAGTGGAAGCACGGCTCCCAGCCCACGCCTGGCGCTGAAGGATGGCCAGGCCACAGTCACCAGCATAGAGACAGGTGCACCACAGGCGCCAGAGGAGTGGGCTGGGGGCACACCAGTAATGCCATGCGCAGGGTGGGGACAGTAAGAAACCCAGTTCCCTTGGTCTCTGAGACCCTAGGGCTGCCCACACAACCCCGGGACACTATGGAAAGGGTGGACAGGGAGAGATCCTGAGGATTGGGGACATTGGAGGGGATGACCACGCACACACACACATACACACACCTGGGGAGGTGACCACATACAGACATACACAGACACACACACACATACACTTGGGGAGGTGACCACACACATGCGTCCGCACTGTCACAGCAGGAGGCACCTGCTCCTGGCCATGGGAAGACCACCAGCTGAAGCTGGGCATGGCAGGAAGAGGACGCCCACCAGCTCTGAGACAGAGGTCCCAGCATGACGTGTGCTGTGCTCCCTACACGTGGAAAACACCTTTTCCACGTGAATACGTGAGTGAATGAGTGAGTGAGTGAATACGTGAATGAATACGAGAGTGAATACATGCATGCAACCTGTCTCCTATGAGATTAAAGCAGCTGCTTTCCACAGTGCGTCTTGGTGTGGCAGTGGGAGGGTTAAGACACGGGGGGTCCCAGGCACAAGGACCTGGGGTCCGGACCACCTGCCACACCCAGCAGCTGCCCCACGACACCCCACCCATGGCTCACCATGTGTGCGCCCAGGGCCCTCCCCCACACGCTGCGGTTCAGGGAGCTGGCGGTGGCCTCATGTGCAACAAACAGCGTGCCTTCAGCAAGCATCCTTGTTTGGATGCAAAAGAAAGGAAGGTTGGAGCACCCCAAATCAGGTCACAAGGACCATGACATGATGATGAAAAGAATCTGGACAGAATCCACCAGGGGTGAATACTCAACAAGAACACACATAGGGAAGAAGGGATCGGTTTTAGAAACCTAACTATAGTTTTTAATTTGTTATAGAAAGAAGGCCCAACAGTGTCCCCAGCTGCCCTTCCAGCCCGAGGCTGTGGCACATGCTGGCTGGGGCCCTGAACCTGGTGGAGAAGTGGAGAAGAGGAGCGGCCGGAGGAAAAGGTGGCCTGGCGACCGCTCAGGAACTGGGCCAGGGCTCAGAGGATGCAGAGGCAGCAGGAACCCCCTGTTCCCCCATCCCCAGAGGAAGAGGAGAGTGGCAGGAGCTGGCCCTGGGAGCATGAGCATACTTGCCTTTTTCGTTTGTTTACTGACTTTTATTTATTTATTTTAAGATTTTATTTATTCATGAGAGACAGACATAGAGAAAGAGAGGCAGAGACATAGGCGGAGGGAGAAGCAGACTCCATGCAGGGAGCCTGATGTGGGACTTGATCCCGGGACTCCAGGATCACGTCCTGAGCCAAAGGCAGACGCTAAACCGCTGAGCCACCCAGGGATCCCTGTTTACTGACTTTTAAAGTAAGTTAAGTGATCTCTCCTCCTGAAAATTAATCCGCTTCATCCAGACTAGGAAATGCCACAAACTTGACATCCTCACCTTTAAATATTTATGACTTCTGAGGGTGATCCCAGCAAAATTTTACGTACTTTGTTATCTATGTTAATTCTAGTAGAAGAAAAGTACAAATTATTAATTTTATGATCACTCCATACTGAATATTCATTAAGATGGGAGACATTCCTGGAACTCATTAGATGTGGAGGCAAAATAAAAAACAAACATATCAAGAAGCATTGTTCATGAATGCAATTACCAAGGTATCTGGATTGTATCCTGAAGGTAATGCGTCTAAAAATAATTTAAACTTATTGGCATTCATTGAATTTGTCCTATAATCACACAGTACTGTTCTGTAGCTTACACATTGCTTTGTAAAGAAACCCATTCACAGAAGCATTGGTCTAAAGTAGTTGATTAAAAAAAAAAAAAACAACCTTGCATTAAAAAGATAGAAGCTGTTCCAAAGCATCTGTCACACAGGCCAGTTACTTTCCCATCTTGTTTTTGCTCTGTCACATGTGACAAATGACGCCACATGAAGAATAGGTTTCCATGTGCCAGGTATCATAATTTCTGAGGAGGAGGGATCATTCCTTGCCTTTTCTCTTCCATTTAAGAGCAATCACAATGCAAATGAGCAAGGACAATGTCATTAAAGACCCCACCTTCAATCTGCTCTATTTTACACACACACACACACACACACACACAACCAGAAAGAAATAGAAAACAAGTGGGAAGGTTTCTTTGCCATGGACAGCACAAATGTCAAAACACTGACATGTCCTGCCGATGGCAAGCTGGATTCCACAATTCCCAATACGTTAGTGGAAAGTACAGTGAGCATCATTAGGTCTAGAATGTTCTAGGGTGTTCCAGAGGTAAGCTGGGGAAATCTGCACCAGCAAATAAATTCAAGCAGCATTTTTCATACACATTCTGACTTATGACATTTTCGCTTTGATTTCTCAAAAGTATATGGGTCTGCATGTGTTTGGCTTCACAGTCAATATTTCAGTGCCCAGAATTTGGTACACAGACCTGAATGGTTGCAAGTCAGCCCCCGGAGGCCCTGGTTCTCTCTGCAGAGGGCCCCGTGGGTCCCACCCAGGGTCGCACGCAGAGCCTTAGGGAGGCCTGGGTGGAGATGGTCTCCTGCAGGGCTGTGTGTGAGCCATGCTATGGGGCGCAACCCAGAACTCCACAGGTAGGGGCGGGGGGGGGGGGGGGTCAGGCTCAGGTGCAGGGAGCAAGGGCACTGGAAAAGGGGAGTGGGGGAGGGGGCATCTGCACTTAATAGGTAACAATGACTTAAATTTCAGGCACCTCTGCATTAAGACTGCGCAAATACTGACTTGCGTGACAAACAAAACAATGTACTTAACAAAACCCTACATTTCCAGTGGCAACTATGATTAGGAAGAAAGAAACTTGCAATAAGCCCAGACATGTCCTCTGGCCCATTTAAACCTTTGATGTGAAAACAGAGAATTACAAGAGAAAATAAACTTTTCAGTTACAGGAGAAATTCCTAGAAAAATAAACCTGATAATACAGTATCTCCTTACTTGAAGAAAAGCAAAACACTCTTGAATTACCAGGAAAAAAAAAAAAAAAAGTAAGGTTAAGTGTGATAACAAGAGATTCTAAGAAAAACGGTTACTCGAACTTTTCATTTAAATCAGAAAAAAATAATAACTTGTACGGAAATTCGGGGAGACGAAGTTCCTCAGGACAGACGGAGAGGGGGCAGTAAATGACTTTACCAATTGTGCAAGGTTTAAAACTGTCTTCTATATGAGATCACTGTTTCCACTGACAGGTAAAATCATCTCATCATGAATGCTTGTTGGAGAAATGTCCTGGCACTGAGCTGTACATGATGGAAAGGACATGGCACAGACAGGGACTAGAAGGTCTAGCCTGGTAGGAGGCTGGGGACCCTGAAAGGTGGCTTCTCCACCTCTACCTCCCATTGACCTTTTCACCAAGAGCAAGAGCCCTTGCCCTTGGGGTTCCAGCCTGGAGCTACTGCACCACCCCTTCCTCCCTGAACCACGACCTCAGCACACTTACATCTCAACTATTTGTTTCCTTTCTGTACTTGTGCCCTACCAGCCAATCTCCTGCAGCAAGAGTGTGCACCATGCCAGGGCAGCAGAGTCCAACATTGTCCAGAGCGGAAATAAGCCTGATTATTCATATTTAGCATAGACAGCAGAGGGGCAAAATACCCTCCTCCGGATTGCTGGGGGCCTTGCTCTTACATCATGAAATGTAAGGCCTTTCTAGGTGAAAAACCAGGTGAGGGAGCACCTGAGACTGGTCAGAAGTAAAGGATGCTCCTTTACTTCCCCCAGGGCTCTCCTCCCTGCTCCACTGGGAGCATTTCTACAAATTATAGGAGTGGGTGGGACTGGGGAGAGGGAGAGGAGGTCCGCCTCGGAGTTTACACTTTTGCACAGTAAGCACCATTAGCCCATCACAAAACTCTCCCCAGGGACACAAAATACTACACAGGTTCCTGCCGCCTGTTCCTGTCTCCCCTGGGAATTGGGGACTCAAACCCTCCTGTCCCCAGCATCTGGCACAATGCTTATTAGGCCCTTTCTTTAGCTTCAATGAAGTTGAAATAAAAACCCATGTGGTTTATGCCATTTCTCACAGGCAGAAAAGCTAAACAAACAAACAAAACTTCTAAAGGAGAATGAAACCTTAGAACGGTCTGAGGCCCAAAAGAAAAGAAAACCCTCTTCACCTCATGAGAGAGAGTGGCATTCCAAGGCAGAGGTCAGCAAAGTACGGCTAAATCTGACTGTCGTCTGTTTCTGTAAATAAAGTTTTATTGGAACACAGCCATGCTCGTTCGTTTGCACAGGGTAGCTTCTGCACTTCAGCGGGAGAGCTAGTGGTTGTGCAGAGACCGTCTGCCCTGAGATGAGAGGAAGGCATCAGAGGAGAAAGTAGGGTGGGGGAGTCAAAATAACACCATACATTTCCATCTGTGTTACACCTGGAGACAGCCTGATTCCCCCTTTGGATATAAGCTGCCAGCTTATGTCCTTCAGAAATGTAATACCCTTGACTAAAAAACACGCTATCTTGTTACAGGCCCTGCTGAAAACGAGGAAGCAAGTCATGCAATCATTTATGAAGCCAGCACACTTTGGGGATTAATTTCCGCTACCTATGGCTCTTCTAGTTCGTTTTTCATACACAATACGAAAGTACGGTTTTCATACACAAGATACATCCTACAGTATCGTTCTTTCAACTTTAACAGAGGTGAAGTTATAATAAGTTAGACCTTCAATTCTAGAAGGGTCCAAATCTTTTCTCCTTCTCGGGTCATTTAAGAGCATGAATATAAGTGTTATGTTTCTCCCTATGAAACAGTAAGAATAATTGAGCTAAATGATATAATGTGCACTAAAATTGCAAATATCCTATGAACACTAATTCTTTCCTCAGATTTAACACATTATTATGCTCATGAGCTTGTGCCGATGTAAAGAACATGTATTTTATGTACACTACAAAAATGTTTTTCTTGTTTATATCTGAAGTTCTCAGACCTATTATGTTTTTCCTACAAAATTAAGAAATGTACAATAACAATTTATTCAAAATATATCTACCCCAAATACCCTGTTGTTATATATCATTTCAAATGCACCTTTCTTTCCTTCAAATATTTAGATATGTAAGAGTTGCTACTGGGGTTATTTTAGGTTTATGATTTCATTCCTTGTTTTTATTATTGAAACCGAAATAAGCATTTTTTGGAAGTCTGAAATTATGACAAACACACCTCAAATCCCCTCTATAATATCACTGAATAGGAAACAGACTTATGAGTATAGTTAAAAGGTATGGCCTATGATTCTAAGATATATACTCTAGTTTTCACATTTAACAATAATACAGTAACTTGGAAAAGTATTGAAAATAGAGCATAATAAGCACTAAATTGCTTGTCTTTCATTACAGGAAAAAAGAAAGAAAGAAATGTTGAATAAATTAGATCTTTAAAAGAAAAAAAAAGAAAACAGGGCAATTCTGGAATCCATTGCCCCCAGCCCCTGCCCAGCTATCTCCCTCCTAGGTGCGAGCTTCCACTGTGCAAATGCACCTGGGTGGCCTGGGTGGCCTGAGTGGCCTCCGCCTCTAACCTGCAGGCTGATTCCCTCCCTGTCTATTAACGTCCACAGGATGCAGATGTCGGCATCCTCTCCCATCTCCTGGGGGCTCAGAATAGATCTCATTTAAAGGCTCTTGTGTGAATGGGCAGCCAACTCTCAGGTGTCCTGGCTCATTCTCACCATCACTCATCTCAAAAGCATTCTGGGAGCTTAGGAATGACTCAGGTCAAGCCGTCCCCACCCCTGCAAACTGAATGCCATTCTAATGGCTCAATGCAACGTGGGTGTGGACAGTCACTGGTCCCACAGGGAGTCCTGGGGCCCAGGATCCAGCATTTACCATTCTGTTCTTCCTTCTGAAAACAGGGCCATCATTCTCCTGCCCTGAGTTCCTTCCTGGGTCTTTGTGGAACTACCAAATTTTACATGTGAAAGCTACAAGCATATAAGTCATACACAATGTAGAGATACTCTTGACTTTCCGTGTGCAGAGGAGTACATGCCACTAGCATTAGTGGCACCTTGCAGGTGGGTCCCTTTGCTTTCTTCAAGTTCCTTTAAATGATGTATACGCGTAGCCACATGTTCCTTGTGAACTACAAAGACTTAATGAGACCCAGCAGCCCTAGGCGGCCAAGGAAAGCCTGGCTCCTCCCACCCCGCTCTCTTGGCTAATCTGTGCGGCCACAACAGTGCTATCTCTGAGCACGTTTGCCACCACAGCATTTTCCTTCATTCAAAATTCTACCCATGAATGACATCACGAACAACTGGAACTTCAAGCAGCAAATAAACAACTCATGAATGCACAAAAACAATGGCAAATAGCTCCCGGAATGAAATGAATAAACTTGTTTTAATTGGATAGAAGCAGAACAGAAGTAGAATTGTTTTTCTGAGGGTAACTCCAGGCCATTTAAAGCTAATAGTTCTCAAATGCTGCCCTGATCGCCTTGCTTGGCTGCTCCCCCCACGTCCTGTGGGCAGGACAGAACGTGCGTGCGGACAGGGGTCGCATGTGCCCCGGAGCAGGCAGCTGCGCCATCAGGGACCGCCCGGACGGACGCCTCTCCACGTCCAACGCGCCCCGCAGCACGGTGCCCATCAGCTAGCTGCGCTCTGGCGAGTGGGGCCATGGGCACGAGTTTCTGTTCTCTCGGGTTTATGCTCCAAGGTGTGGCAAACTGTAGGTCAACATCAGCATTCAGACTCTGCTGCACACAGAGAGATTTACATTCAAACCAAGTACTATTTATTAAAATTTCAGTAACGAAAAATGTGAAGTGCTAAGTTACAAACTGTCTTTACCGAGTTCATTTACTGAAAAATAAAATCAGCAGCCATGGATGGCCAGGCCTTCCCAGGAAGTGGGCCAGGAAAACGGCGGTTCCTCCCACCGGCCCCACCTGGACCTGCAGGTGACCCCCCCCAGCCCCCTCCCCCACTTCACAACCCGGCAGCCCCTGGGGCAGATTAGGCTACTACACATGCCCTCTCGGCCAAAGAGTGCCAAAGTGTAGTGTTTCCAGTCACTCACACTGGAGTCTCTGCAGAGAAAGGGCTCTGGAGACTCACTTCTCCAGCCTTGGGAGAACTCAGTGGCTGGACCCGATAGGCATCTTACACACTTATTTGCCAGGAGGGACCTCCCACACGGGAGGCGCTGGAGCCCAGGACACCTGAGCCAGGGGTCCAGCCTGGCATCTCTCAAGGCCTCGGAGGGATTCGAAAGAGCAGGCAGGATGGACACATGGACACCCTGGCCCCCCAGTCCTCCTGGAGGCCAGACCCACAACGGTTACACACAGAGCCAAGAAGAGCGCCTGACGCTGCCCCTGGGCTGGGAGGATGGAGGGGCCCCAGTTTTGGTCCCCGCAGCTGCACGCGTGATCACACACGTCCCCCACTCTTGTCCCTTCTCTAGTGAGAAGAAAGCCCAGTGAGGGAACAACACAGCCAAGCACAGCAAGATCCAGCTTCCCAAAGTGCTGAAGGCTCGGGGAGGGGGAAACAGTCAACTCAGGGTGAAGACATCACTCCTTCCACGAGAAGAAGGCTAGCCTGTCTGCGTAGACTGGCCTGGTCCCATTTCCAGTTCCTTCAAGCTGAGCAGAAGCCTCTGCGACTTTTCAGGACGGACTGACAAGTCACATGTGTTCCTAACCACGTCCTTGGGAGCCCAAATGACAAAAGGCAACACAGCAAATTACATTTTGTCATTTCTACTTATTGTACTGAACGGAACATGAACAGGCTTCCAAGCAGCCTGAACAGAGGGTAACAGGGCGGCAGCCAGTCACACAGGAGCGGGGGAGTGGGAATCCGCACCAGCCCTGGGCTACGGGTCACAGGGTGGGCGCCACGGCCACAGCCACAAGTCCCTGCAAAGGCCCTGGATGTGGGGCAAGTAGCCCACTTGCGGCTACTTGCCTCCCACTCTCGCCTCTTGTCGCAGAGCCTCATCTATCAGCTTCTCCAGAGTCTAGGAAGCAGAGACACCAAGGAGACCCACAAGCATAGACGGATTTTCTAAAACATTGCACGTGAGCGTCAACATGGAAATTTCATGATTCTGGCCTGGAAGAGGCAAGAGCAACTCAAGTGGAAGTTGTAACTGCTAATGCAGGTAAGCAAACCGCCAGGAGCAGACCACCAGTCTTCTTCCAATGGAGGAGCTTCTTTAACACCTTGCATGTATGCTACCATATGATGTACGTATTTCACAAAAATTGAGACAAAACCTAAATCCTGAAGACATACCTACATGCTACGTCAAGTCTTCAAACGATACAAGCTACAAATAACTGCACACAAATCCACTCGCAAAACATCCATTTTGCTCACACACAGACTGAGGCCGGGTGGGGTCCTCCTGGCAGCCTTGGATCCTGGCTCACTCCTAGTATTAGCACCGTCCTGCCGGTTTCTCTCTGTGAAACACACGGAGGAATCCGAGCTCCATCCCTGGACGATGAAACCAATCCAGTGTGCAGCTTGAACCTGGCACTCCTGAGCAAGAGCAGAGCCTGCCCAACTAATGGCAGGCGGCCGCACGCGGCACTAACCCAGCTCCAGACCCACCCACGGTTTGGCTGGTCAGGTTGAGTGAGTGAGTGAGTGTCCTTTCTCCCCCCAAAGGAACCAGCATGTCACCTGGAAGACCCAGAAGCAGGCAGCATCACACCTCCCAGGCCCGAAGAGTCTCTCCAGCCCCAGGTTTTTCCTTTAAAAGATAAGAATAACAAGAACCTCCCTCCAAGGAGGTCCTGAGGACTCAACAACAGTTAGAAATGTTTTATAGGGCAGCCCGGGTGGCCCAGCGGTTTAGTGCCGCCTTTGGCCTAGGGCCTGATCCTGGAGACAGGGGATCAAGTCCCATGTCAGGCTCCCTGCATGGAACCTGCTTCTCCCTCTGCCTGTGTCTCTGCCTCATTCTCTCTCTCTCTCATTCTCTGTGTCTCTCATGAATAAATAAATAAAATCTTAAAAAAAATGTTTTATAAATTATAAGGCGCTTTACAGATGTTTGCATAATCACATACATAATTCCACCAGGAGGCAGGTGCTTGGCTGTTAATCTTGTTTATCATCTTCCAGCACCCACCGCCTCACAACTCAGTGCCTCAACCCATTTTCAGGGTTTCTCCCAGCTTCTATGATAGTTTGGAAAAGGAAATTCAAGAGCTGCCATATCCCTCACGAGGCAAAAAACAAAAAACAAAACAAAACAAAAAAAACCCCACACACAAGATGGCAGAATTAGATGATTCTATGCTCCTTTACATTATTAAAATATGAACTGACATCTTTACAACGGCTGACCGAGCTCTACAGATCACGGTCCCTTGTCACCCACTCACTTCACCTAATATGCTCTGCCTTTCTCCTCCTTCGTCAGTCACACTGATCCACTTCTCATTGCGGAACATACCAGCAATCTTCTGCCCCAGGGCCCTTGCACAGGTATTCCTTTGCCTATATGGATTCTCCCCCTAAAGATCTAGAAGACCTGCTTCTTCATCACCTTCAAGCTGTCACCTCTCCCCTCCCTCCCTTCCGCCACTTTATTTTCTGGAGCATCTATTACTACCTATAATACTTCATCATCTGAACACATTACAAAATTAAATTTATTTCCTAGGTTTCAAATATAGGCTTGAACTCTGAGTACCTTTTGTTTTTCTTTTTAGCTTGGGAACCAAACCTGTTTCTTTCTCTCATACACTTTGATATTTTTCAAATGAGTGAAACAGTTTAAAAGTATTCAACAAGTAACAACTGGCATCTTTGTCATGAAAAAAAATTTAACAATTTGATTAACTCTGAAAGTTGAAGGGAGATCTAACCTTTCTGCCTCTGTCCCTCCTGCCCACAGCCCATCTTTCTACCCTCCCAAGCAGCATTAAGCGACATTCCTATCAGTGTGTCCCCCCACCCCCACCCGGTACCACTCCCTGCCCCGAATGAGCACTTAAAGGTGGGAAAATGTAAAAGGACAGGAAACCAACTCCCACATCAGCCTGATGGGTTGGAGATACAGCTGCCTGGCCAATGGATGGCCCTCTCCTCTCCAGTGGCTGCCAAGGCAGAGATGGGTCTGGCAGCGGCAGGTCTCAGAGCAGAGGGAGCTGCTGGTAGCCAGGGGGGGCCTCCCTTGTGCAGGAGGGGGACGGGCTTTCCTGGCCAGATCATTGGGTCTCTAAAAAGGACGTCCGCTTTCAAGGGCTTCAGATACACCTGCATGCCACTGAAGGTGCGTTAAAGATGTGTCGGCCTGATTTGGAAATTATTAGGATAGTGACTAAAATCTACATGTTCACCATTTATGGAAGGCCACAGTGGGGCGCGAGCAGTGGCAGTAAACATTTTACATGTGAGCTTTCCACGTGTGTGGCCATGAACGCTTGGTGTTGCAGAATTAAGGATGAGTTCACAGAAAGAACTCACACCACCCAAACAAAAGAGAGGAGATCCGTTAAGCAGCAGTGGGTGGTGGGGGAGCTGCAAAGAATCGGAAGGCTCTGGAAAAGGAGGCCAACATCCCAGTGTTGGGAAGTTTCTGGAATACTTCCACTGACAGCAAAGATGGGGCACAAGGAGAAATCCTGGGACAGTTACGGGGCAGAGGCTAGAGTGAGCTATACCCAGCAGCCAGGACCCTGGCAAACTGAACCCATAGTTTCTGAGAAGAAAACTGACCCAGCATCACTGGAGGAACCCCAAGAGTATGGAGACAGGACTGAGTGCGGAGTGGCTCCATCAGAACCTTCCAGCGAGGCCACCCCACTGAGAAGGGCGGACGGACGACTCCTGGAACGCTCCATGCCACTGCCCAGGAAACAGCCTACGTGGGGAGCACCGAGCGGCCCCCCGCGACTACTCAGGTGTTCATACACACTGAATCTCCATCGAGTAACTGGCTAAACTGTTAACTCTAGGAAATGCCTCAAGACACGAAGAATTCTGAACATTCCAGCTGAACAGGACAGACTCCAGAGTCGTGGAGATGAATGCTTATCACCCAGAGTTATTCTAGGAACTTAATTAAATGCTCCATGCCAGAGAAACTTGGGTATTTTACTGCTGTGGTTATTTCATTTGGAACGAAGGCTACTAATAAACCAGCCCTACTGATAAGCTAAACTGCAAATAATGATAAGAAGTAAAATGGAATTAAGGTGAGTTCTTCTACTGCATCTTTAAAATTCTGATAGGACCATAAACACCAAAATGTCATTATGCTTAGAAGCTATGTAAACTTTCAGAGAAAATGCTCATTTTAAAATTTCAAAATAAGTAAAGGCTAAAGGATGTTTTAAAATTCATTGTTTGTAAGTTTGTCAGGCTTTCATTATTTAATATTTCCACACCACACGTTATTCAAGTTTCCACTTTTTACCGAACCAGCTGAAAAGTTAATTTTCTGTTGCTGACTATAAAATAAATGTACGCTCCTGGATTTATAACATCCTAAAGAAGGAAGAAATACAGATTTTGCAGTTTTGCAACTCGTGTATTTGGCTAAATAGTACCTAAATATTTTCAATTGAACTGTACGTTTATAAGAAGTCTACTTAGCAAACTAATGAAAGTTCTTTGCAGAAATGTCTTCAGACTTATTTGATAAATATAACTGGAAGACGGAATGAGTAGCAAATGCATTTGTTTGTTTCATCTGTATACACAAAGTGCTGTTTTAGGTCACTTTTATGCCAGAAAACTGTTTTTGAAAACCCTGCTATCATGTAAGAATAAAACAGGTATGTGTTGCCACCCATCACTTGAGCAATTTATCTTCCAAAAAATGCATCCAGGCTTCGGTGAAAGAAACTGACCGCCTGAGTGTCCCTTTCTAGCAACTTCTGTCCTCTGAGTAGTTCAGGAGCTCCAGAATGTTGACAGGGTCCCGGAGTACTACTCCTACCTCCCTCTCACCCTCAAACAAAATCAAGCTGCACACTAATTGGTGCCTTGTTTAATACTGCTTATTGCTCAGAGTTTCTAAAGCACGATTTGCATAGTTTTTAAACTTATTAAGAACGTCCTGGCCTATTTCCAAAACTTCTCTTCATGCTTCTGCACCCCCCGCCCCTGCCATTGGTCCAGCGGGTGCCTGGGACCCTGCACCCGGGACAGGGAAGGAGGCACTGGCAGGCTGTGGTGTGGGGCCAAGTCCCCTGCGGGGGGGGGGGGGGGGGGGGCATGGGCGTGGCTTCTGCTGCAGGCCGGGAACTCTCAGCCTCACCCACCCTAGTCCCTACTTCCCTGGCTTCCCACCGCCAGCACCTGGCAGTGCGGCCACGCCAGTTCAGGGGTTCTCTAAGGAGGGGATCCAAACCTCGCCCTGGGAAACACTGCTGCATTTATTTATGAAGACTCCCTACAGCGCGAGCACAGCAGCATCTTTATTCGGCAGCTTTTGCATTTCACCTGGTGAGTACTCTCCAGACCCAGAACCCAGAGACAGGGCGCTCTGAACTCTGCTCTCCCCCACCCTCACCCCGAAAGGCTGTTTTTGCAGTGCACTGATGGGAAGGGCAGGGGAGGGAGCTGCATCGCCCTGGTTTGTTGACCCCAGTGGGCAGCGGCAGCCTCCTTCCCGGCAGCCTCCTTCCCGAGGGGCTGGGTAGATTACTGGTGCACGATGCTTACCAGGGAGGCGTGTGGCCCCAGGCTGCCATCTGCTAGGAAGGAAGTCCTCTCTCGGAGGATGCTGGAGAGACTGGCAGCTAATGTAAGAGACTGGCAGCTAATGTAAACAAAACCAACTCAGCCCATAGACCCCCACTGCATTTTTTAAAAATATGGACAGCCTATGAATTTTGGTTTGTTTACATCTTCCCTTCTGCCTTTGAAAGTGGGGTCACAGTCACATCATTAGGAAGGTAGAAAAACCATTTCTCTTCATTCAAAAATTCAGTTAAATGATTTCTTTTTTTTCAGAAAAAAAAATCTTGAAAATAAGAGAGGCACTCGTGAAATAATCTGGTCCCCAAAAGATTACCACCTAGCAACAACTGATTAGTTAACTTATTGGTCCTTAGGCAAATTCTAAATTGGTTAGTTTTCAAATACACTCATCATTAAGTAGGTTAATGACTCATTTCTTAGGAAACTGTTAATGGACTTATTCATAAGGAGGAGAATATGTATTTCACTTATGGAATAAATCTATCACAAAGACACCTCATGCCATAACCAGATCAAGCATCTAGCTTGAACCCATCACAAATGGCAAGGACATACGTTTTTCCCAGGTAACAGAGGCTTTTCCACTGGAATCATGCCAAGAATTTTCTTCTTCTTTCTTTTCTTCTTTTTTTTTTTTTTTTTAACAAGTAAGCACATGATCTTGAATGTTTGCCAAACCTTCGCTCTTCTGCTTCCCCGGTACACACTGCCCACATGATCGTGAGCAGGCGTGTCTCCCTGATTCACAGCACGCTTCCTTACCTAGGTGCCTCTGTATCCTCTGCTTCTGTCGGCCAGCAGACCTGCTAGTCTACCCATGAAGCAAAATGTTCCAAAGTCAAAAAAAAAAAAAAAAAAAAGGGACAGATACCACTTGTACAAACACTGAGTTGTTCTGGAGCGAATACGACAGCCCTGGGAGGAAGTTATTCAGTGGTACACAAAAGACCCACAGAGACAGGGCATACTCTATTCTTTCTTGATAATATTTACAAACATTTCCACCAACGAATTAAATGGTGACCTTGGAAAAGAGGTCTGACCTCCCTGGGCCTCTGTGTACGCAGGCTTAAATGAGTTTTATTATACCAACCGTTCCCAACTCCTCTCCCTTGAAACGACCTTGCATTCTCTCCTGATCCTCACCACACTGTGTGGACAGAATTTTCATGTATTTGGTGGTGGGAGGGTGGAGAGGCATCTTCTCAAGGATAATGTATAGTCAGCTTTGTTGAAACAAAAAGCAGCTAGAGGAATAGGAGCTTTCAGTGTTGCAGACCACTGGGACCCCAGGAAGTGAGACTGGAAAGCCCCAGAACGGATGACCAGCCAACAAACCTGGAACCACCACTCTGAAGCCACCAAAACAGTGACGGCTGTGAAAGTCCTATCAGATCCTGAGCTCTGCATACTGCCAGGCGTAAAACGGGTTTAAAAAAATTAGGGGGGGGATCCCTGGGTGGCGCAGTGGTTTGGCGCCTGCCTTTGGCCCGGGGCGCGATCTTGGGGACCCGGGATCGAGTCCCACGTCGGGCTCCCGGTGCATGGAGCCTGCTTCTCCCTCTGCCTGTGTCTCTGCCTCTCTCTCTCTCTCTCACTGTGTGCCTATCATAAATAAATAAAAATAAAAAAAAAATTAGGGGGCTTAAAAAAAAAATTAGGGGGCTTCCCTTCCATGTCCTACTTCCTGCTTAACTGCCCACATTTTACTCAGAATCAATAAATACATGGAAGAAAAAAAGAGGGAAATTCAGTAAGTATCAGCCAAGCGAAATAGAAAACAAAACAGCTACCTGGAAAGTTGCCTGAGACGGGTCTAGGCTAAAATCCTAATGTAACTGTTGGCTCTGAGCTTCCCCAGCAGACAGTTTGTAGCACTCAGAGACAGTATGATGGGATGTAAGAGCACAGGCTGCCGAGTCAGACCTGAGGAGGCAGGACCGCAGGACAAGGCAGGACAAGGATGGTCAATGGGCACCTTCTGAGGCTCACCCAACAGTATGCCTCTCAGCTCTCGGAACCTGGCCAAGGCCCGGGGCCTCTCTCTGCTGCAGATTCCTCATTCCCAAGGAGTGGCCCTGCCTAATGTCACTGGGCTTGGGAGTATAATGTGATAATACAGGGAAGAAAATGTCTCGATGCCATGAAGTGAGGAAAAAAACAGTGCCTGGATTTTAAACAATTCTTTTGACCTAAAGGAGATAGGGCAACACAATACTCTTCCAATACTGATCAGCATAATGGTTACAATTTCACCAGCACCAGCTCCAGCTGCCTTCTTTCACTGCGCATCAGGTTCTGGGATTCTTAGTAGCACCTAATTCAGAGGCAAATGATGGGCCCTCTCCCCTGAGTAACTATTTTTACATTTGGACAGAGGAAGCACTACGTCACACTCATAAATGCTAGAGATCAGGCATTAATACTATGTAAAAGCATAAATCCTTCTTAGGATAAACATACGGATTTTAAGGTAATTATTAAAATCACATAATATAACGAAATCTATCATAATCCCCATTTTTACACACTGAAAAAATTGCAATTTAATACTAGACTACAATCATTCACCCAACGATTTATACCAACACCCTATGGATAGATTAAAGCACCAGTAAGACTATAATTATACTTAAGGTTGTAAAGTTTTAACATGATTAGAGAACACGTCATTATTCAGTATTTGAGTTTCACAAAGACAAAATTCCCACCAAGCCTCTTGGGGCATGATTAGATGAGACATGGAGCCCCCACCCCTCCACACACACACACACACACACACACACACACACAATATTTATTTCTGGAAAATTTGATACTGTTTAAAATCAATACTAAAGAACACCTGGGTGGCTCAGCCAGTTGAGCATCAGATCTTGATTTTGGTTCAGGTCATGATCTTAGGATCATGAGACTGAGTCTGGCTTAGGGCTCCACACTCAGCACAGAGTCGGCTTGTCCCTCTCCCCTCTGCTCCTCCCTCACTCCTCTCTCTAAAATAAATTAGTAAAATCTTAAAAACCAATAAATAAAATAAAATAAAAACTAAAAACAAAATAAAACAAAAAAAAACAACCAGTATTGACAAGGTGCTGTGTATACGGTCATTTATCTTAAGGCATATTACGTACCACAATATTTAACCAAATATTCCAAATTCCACTAAAAGCACAATAGGCAAGGAGTATTTTATAAATCTTGTTTGTGGGTGTAAATATTATGTATGGCATAAGAAAATGGGGCCAAATCTGAAGACACATTTGTCTGCTCAAGGTTTACAACGTCTCTGAACATGTTAAAGTGACTTTATGCAAATTTAATATTTTTCTAGTGTAATCGCTGAGAAATCAGAACCGCTAACTTGACTATTTTACCGCTTATAAACGTGCAGCCTTTAAATTTTAACCCAATTCTATCCCAGCGTTCCCATGCAATGAATTCAATTAAGCAGCAAGAGTACCATGCACAGAAGGATCTTGTATTATTCGCATCCACTGAGCAAAATGGTAGTGTACAACGTGTATTTCAACTCCCTCTATTCAAACTTCCTTCTGTGCCTTTTATTTTCGTGTGCCGTTAACTCAAGTCTCTGTGGCTATCTAGAAAGAAATCGAATCATCACTAGCAGTTCTCAGCCTCAGCATTTGCCCCATCTTGAATGATGACTCCACTCGTCCTCCTCAGAAAAAAAAAAACAAACCTACCAATGAACTCAGTCTGCAATGATCTACCTTGAATGATTCAAAAAACCACAGTGATCTTGAAGAACACATTCAAATAGATAAAATCAACACAAGAGTCTCCCCATTTATATTTAGATAGTACGTTTCTACTTGATCAGTAACATGGTTACAACTGATCACATTGGAGGGTCAGAAAATTTTTTTTCATTTGTTTATTAAAATGTCTTGCTCATCTTGAATAGAAAGACATTCTCCTCATGTCTGTAGTAGAGAAAATCTGCAGCGAATTCTCCTACAATTAGTGGAGTCCGTGAAGACCAGGCTTTGGGCGGGGCTTCACTTCCCTCTGAGTTTTTCCTCACTCTACTTGGCAGTGCAGATAAAAAGAGTAAAGTTACATTTTCCCTTAAGTTTCTAAGGTGAAATGGGAACACTTGATTCTGTGCTACCCAAAAAACAAAACAAAACAAAAAACCCTCTCAACTTGCCAAATCTGATACCAAAAGTTAACTAGCTCTTGGAACTATGCTTCTACAGAAAATGCATTAGTGGGAATTTTAACAGAAAACCCATTATACCCATGCTGGTAGTAAATAAAAGTGCTGCGAGTCCTCCTCCTCTCCAGAAAAACAGAGAGATTCATTTAATACATATAATTCCAAAGAAAATAATTATAATTAATTATCTATTAAAATTCCTTTTGTGGGGGAGTGGGCCTGTGCAAGAGCAAATGAATCAAACAATCACTGGAGGTTTTCCTACCATGTCTGACAACCAAAAAAAAAAAAAAAAAAAAATCAAAACAGAGCAGGAGGGGCTACCCTAGTTAAATCAACCCTAAAAGAGAACCTCCAAACCCAACACTAGGTCCAGCAGCTGAAAGTTTAAGGGTTCTGTTTTTCTCTCAATAAAGCCCATGTTAAAAGCCAAAACGATCAGTTTAAAAAAATGTATATCGTAATTATTAATTTTCATATTGACAATACCTCTTGACATACAAACAAATTATAAAAGGTAATCAAAAGTACGGTCTTAATATAGTTTCAGCTTTAGGACGCTGTTTTCCTTGATTACGTCATTTTACTACGTAATTTAAAACACTACTTCATTGCAATTGATAATTATCTATGAACGAAATCTCAAGTTGGGTAAAGACGGGGGGAAAACATGGTTCTTGGAGACTGGAGTGGAATTAGCAACGAAGAAGAAAAGACATGCATCTCTTAAAAAAGGCGTTAGCTCCATTTTTAGACGACCGTGAGTTGTTTCTTTTTAAGAACACTCATTGACAAAAGTGACTTTCCTATAAACCCTCATAGTTTCAAGGCAATAAGTATCAATAGTGTCAGTGAGTTTATTAGCAGGATCCTTCAGGAGAGCATTTTAACTGTTCTTGATTTTTATGATCTGCTGGACCTCCCAATGGCCGAGGCCACAGGAGTGAGAGGGTTATAATTACCCCATTTTACAGACAGAGAAAGTGAGAAAGTGGGGTTAAATGGTTCTCCTCTGTCACACAATGACTCATTAAGATCAGCAACCAGAAACCTGGTTTCCTGATTCCTGGTTTAATGTTCCACATACTATGCTTCCTTCTACGAAGTACTATTTTTGTAAAGGTTTCTCTTTCAATAAAGGAAGTAGAACAAGTCACGTGACTTTCATTCACGAAAGCCTGTGTGTTTTCATTAGCACCTTGGTTGTCTGTTCCTGGGAACAGGGCAGGAGCAGTGTTCATTATTATCTTATTACGACCAGAGCTGGCCAACCAAAGCAGGAGAGCACGCAAAACAGAAAAATAAAGGGCATGTGGTTTGTCAAGCAATCTCATTGGAGTTCTAAAAATATTCAGGTTCTTTGCTTTCAGACTTCCAATAGGCAATCCTTTTAAACATAAATCGTGATTATCTTGTTCCTTTGGAGACGTTCCTGCTGTCCCCAAATTCTGTGACCATAGGATATGAACAAATAGTCCTCTTATCAATCAGAATTTAAACAGAGATGCTTTCAGTGGTAACTCGTATCTAATCTGCCTTATACATACATAAAAACCAATTTTAGAACAAAAATCCCACCAAAGAAGAACAGTTAGATAGCACCTTTTATGATATATATACACCAACCTACAGTCGTAGCACAAACATGTATACAGTTAATTTTTAAATGCTGTTTTAAAGCATAGTAAATTCCACACTGTATTTTCAGTTCCAAAACAACAACGTTCTGACAGATTGGTTCAATGTTCTACGTACGCACCCGCAAAGCACACAGAGAAAGGGCCTTCCTTTGCTTCCCAATAAGATGGGTAATTTACAGTTCAAGTTTTATTTGCTCTGGATTAATCCATAACTATTGTGTTATACAGATTATTATCATATATTAACCCAGAGCATGCACATACACACACACACACACACACACACACCCCTAAAGTGCACTGACTTGCTTCTGGCACCGAAATCCCACCATCCCCCAACTCTACTGTAAACAACTATCAAACGTTGTTGCAGAAATCTTGTGTCTTTGTTACCACTTATGCAAATGCCAAACCCTACTGCAGAACCCCAAATCATTCTGCTTCAGCATAATTAATGACATTTCCCCATGTGGAGACGGAGGAGCTCAGTGTGAACAGACACCTATGCCACTTCTGAGCGCCAGGCCATGCACACAATGACCCAGGAAGTTTTTTTCTCCTATTTCATCTTCAAAGAAATGCTTTCCAAGTCTTCCTCCCTATAAATCATCCTCCCAAAGGACGCTTATCTCCCGTGAACTCTTTATTTATGAGCACCACAGACAAATTTCTACATGCACACGTGAGTTAAATAAAAGTGGATGTTCATTTTGAGTTCCTTTCTGGCTCCACAGACCACAGCGCAGGTTCCACATTCATTAAGATGACATCCTTGTCTTTCCTGTTCTACTGTTCTTGTGTCAAATCAGTTCACTAGAAATCCATTTCGCATGTAGCCCTCTTAAAAAACTGTGGTTCTGGCACAATGGATCAATTGCAGTTCTCGATTTTGCTTAAAAATAGTCCTTTCTCTTCTTAAAAAGGTGTTTACCATAATGCTCACAGAGACTTTGGGAAAACGGCAAGCAAATTCAATCTCATCTTTGTTCAGCCACCACCGAGTCTACGAACTGCTGTTTTGGTTTCAGGAGTCCTGAGTCCTATAGGTTGAAAGGAATTTTATACTGGTGGGAAAACAAACAGAACAAGCTAAATCAGGTCTCTAACTAAACTTATCTCTCGCAGTTTAACATTTTCCCCGAGTCTGAAAAGGGCATTATATCATAACATGAATCACGTTTCTTAATGTATCTCCCTTATCAGAAAGGCCTTGAATCCTTTCAGGCTGGTAGAGGCAAACCCCAGCTCACTCCTCCTGCTCCTGCAGGAACCCACTCCTGGGGCCTTCTGTAATCCAGGCCAGGGTTTTGCTTCCTGTTTCACCAAAAGGGGTAAAAAGGTGTTATGTTCTCAGGCCGCTTTTCTGATTAGAATCAGATTTCAGCAAAATGTACTTTCATGTTTACTATGGCATATCCCCCATATACCCATCTGGGCATGAGAGGAAAATGTTTGTATGCATGCATTTCTCCACCACCACCCCCCCCCACCCCCCCCCACCCCCCCGCCGATTCCAGTCATGCCTGTGTGTTTCTATGGTCTGTGTCCTAGACTGCAGCTAATCCTTCAACTCCCTGACACACAAACAATTTTTCAGAAGTATCTGTAGTGTTTAACTTAACTGCAAGCAAAGTGACCTTCAGAGGCAAGTCATCGTTTATGGGATACACTCTGACAAGTTCCAAATGATTTAATTAGATGGTGCTAGAGCACCATACTCCTGATAATTCTCTAGGATTCTTTTCATCTTTTATTCTATGGTTTTAATAAAAAAGTAAAGAGCTCTTCCTCTCTTACAGTAGAACAACAGGCTATTTACCCTACAGCTATACTTTTACATCCCATGGACTAACAGTCCCAGGCATACTATCAACTGTATGTTGGCTACTCTGTTTAAAGAACAAAAGGCGCGTGGATCCCCAAAAGCTGTGGAGATCGTCACTTCGGACCCTTTGCAGACTTCTGACCTCACGCCGGCATCTACATAACACTATTTGCTGCTTTATATTTTGTGGTTCCTCCAGAGCCTCTACCTTACTAGAACCCTCCCCAAACACACACATCACCAAAGAAAAATTAGGAACTTGTGAATTGAACATTCACACCCCTACCACCCAGTCATTCAAAGTTTGAGATCCTCAGAATGCACCACCAGCTGCAAAGCAAGCACACCTCTCCTCATGGATATTTGATGAGAACGTGAAGGATACGGGGCACCATCCTGTCCAATTGTTCTTGAAAACACCATGTGGCTGTCTTCCACTTGTTTTCTCTAAAGCACTGATTCTAAATCCCGGCTGCACGTTATCACCCAGGCAAACTGTGAACAGCACTGGTGCCTGTGCTCTGCCCACCGGAGGCTTTGCTTCAATGCGTCTGGGGCGAGGCCCCAAAGGGGCTTTCTCAAACCTCCTCAGGTGAGCCTAACCTGGGACAGGGTTCTCAGAGGATGTTCCCCAACCAGCAGCAGCAACACAACCTGGGAACTTCCGAGAAAGGCACCTTCCAGGCCACACCCTACATCTTCCGCATCACAATCTCTGGGGCTCTGCACAACCCAGCCATCCGGGCTTCAGCCAACTCTGACCAGGTGACCCCCCCAGGTATGCTCGAGTCAGAGAACTACTGCGTCTACCCCACGTGTAGGCACTGCCACCCTGTCAGACCCTTGGGAGAAAAACGATGCCTCTTATGGAAAAGCCCCTACAGTTTCTGTGTAAAACTGAACCACCGGTTATAACTGTTCCCTGTTGCAGCCATCAAAATGGATGCTCATTTTCTAAATGACTTGCAGGCCTGTTTTTAAAAACTTTAAGGCTCAGCAAAAACCAGGTGGGACCTGCTTCCAGGAAAACAAAGAGAAAGGGTGAGGGAGCTGTCAGAACTTCAGGTCAAGAACCAACCCCTGGCACTCTGGGGTGGCTGACTGGGAAGACCCGTGCCCTGGGGACAGAGGGAGGAGGGGGTGGGGTCCAAACAACAAGTCCACAGCTCCTGAGTGGGAAGCTTCACATCCAACTCAGAGATATCACTGAAGACCACTGGACGGCTCTTGGTGTCTGGAGAAGAAGGAGGCCGAGGGGGCAGGAAGGAAGACCAAGCCGGAAGGCTGGCCCGATATTTCGGCACTCAGGTCCAGGTACCAAAGAACAGCAGCTCCCCCGCTCTCCCACCGGTCCTCCCACCCGTCCTTCCAGCCGTCCTCCCACCGGTCCTCCCACCCTTCACAAGGTCCAAGGGCCTCACCTTTCACGATGGTGGCCTCCTTCAGGTGATGGGACAGGAAGTCAATGCTGGCATAGGTGTTGGCGGGGGGCAAGGCGCCGGGGCTGGGCCCCCCACACACCCCACCGCCGCCGCTGCTCCCCACGGCGGTGATCAGACCCCCGAGACTGCGGGTCCGGCCCCAGGCGCTCTTGTCTCCGGGCTGCGGATGCGGATGCGGATGCGGATGCTGATGCTGCTGCGGGTGGGGTGACAGCCCAGGCTCGTCCCTCACGTCGATGGCGATGTAGTTGAGGCCATTCTGGAAGCCGGCAGAGGTCTCCCTGCGCATTGGGGCGCCACTGCCCCCAGGGCAGCCGACCAGGCCCCCGGGCTGACCTGGGCCCCAGGGGCGCGCCTGCTGGGGGTGCGGCGGCTGCAGCTGGCGGGGGGACGTGGGGCGGTCGTCACCGGCGCCCAGGACGCCGCTGCTGCCCCCTTCGCTGCTTTTCCTGAGAGACACGTTTTCCACAGAGGCCGAGTTGTGGCGCTTCGGGTTGTGGGCGAAGGAGGGGGACACGGGGGTCACAGTGGTGGTCGAGGCAAAGGTCTCAGAGCTGTGGCGGCGCCGGCCCCCCTGCGGGTCGGCGCGGATGACCTTGGCGCCCCGGTGCGGGTCCGGGGGCTGGCTGGCCTGCAGGAAGGCCTCGACTCCCGACACCTGGTCCATGAGGCTCAGCCTCTTCACCCCGGACGTGGGGCTGGTCACGCGGGCGCCCTCCGGCTTCGGGGGCGCCGCGATGGGTTGTGGCGGGGTGGCAGCCACGCCGAAGGCCATCTCGGTGTAGTCACCACTGTCCCCGGGCTCCGAGGACGAGGAGGAGGAGGCCGCGCTGGGGCCCTGCGAAGGGGCGGCCGGGGGCAGGGGCAGGCGGTACAGCTCCCCCGGGGGCGGCGGCGGGGGCGGCTGCAGCTGCAGGGAGGCCGCGGGGGCGGCGGGGCGAGGGGGCAGCGGCGGGTAGGGCGAGGAGGCCTCGGGGGACAGGAGGGCGTCCAGGGAGCCCACGGGGTCCCCGCTCTGCGCGCCGGGCTTGGGCGACTTGGGCGAGCTGAAGTCGAGGTTCATGTAGTCGGAGAGCGGGGAGCGCTGCCTGCTGTCGCTGCTGGTGCCCGGGGTGCCCGAGCCCAGGGAGGAGGCCGGGCTGCTGGCGGACAGCAGCGAGGACGACGAGGCGGCCGAGGCCAGCAGCGGGGGCGCGGGCGGAGAGAGGCGGGCCCCGGCCTCGCCGAAGTCAATGTTGATGTACTCGCCGGGGCTCTTGGGCTCCGGCGGCAGAGGGTACTCGTGCATGCTGGGCAGGGTCTGCAGCCCCTCCAGGGACAGGCGCGTGGGCCGCACTGCCCGGCAGCGCTGGGTCAGGAAGCCGTCGGGGCGGCCAGCGCTGCTGCTACTCGGCCTGCCAGGCGAAGGCACTGCTGGGTGGGGGGGCTGGGGGTGGCCGCCCGCCCCTGCGAAGGCGCCGCCGGCCGCGGGCCCCGGGCTGGCCGGCGGCTCCAGCCTCTCCTCTTCCAGGATGCGCCCGACGGGGGAGCTCATGAGCACGTACTGGTCGTTGTTGTCCCCGTTGCACGTGTAGGGCGCCTTGTAGGAGCGCGGCAGGGAGCTGTAGCAGTAGCCAGGCACTCCCCTGAGCATGTCCCCGCTGCCGTGCAAGGCGGCCGAGAAGAAGTCTGGAGGAGTCCCCGAGGTGCCCGCGTCGCTGGGGGACATGTTGAGGTAGTCCCCGTTGGGGAGCAGCTTGCTGTCGGCGCTCTCCATGGACAGCTTGGAGCCGCACCACATACGCATGTACCCGCTGTCCTCGGGGGAGCTCTCGGCTGGGGAGCTCGCCTTGTAGCTAACCCCGCTGGCCGGGAAGGCCCTGCCGGCGGCCGGCGGGGTGGGCGCTGGCACTGCAGCTCCCGTGGGGGGCAGGGCGAGGGCGGCGGCGGCGGCGGCGGCGGCGGCGGCCCGCGGCTGCAGGATCTGCTTGGGGGCAGACACGCTGGTGGGGCTCATGGGCATGTAGTCGTCACTCTTACAGCTGCCACTGCCCCCGCCCGCGAGGGCCGCGCCGGGCGTCATGGGCATGTACCCGTCGTCGGCACCGAGGTTGCTGCTGGAGCTCCTGTGGGAGCCGATCTCGACGTCGCCGTAATCCTCGGGGTACGGGTTGTAGGCCACTTTGGGAGAGGACGCGGGGCAGGACGGGCAGAGGCGGCCGGAGCTGCCGGAGAAGGTGGCCCGCATCAGGGTATACTCGTCCAGGGACGCGGAGGAGGGCTGGGGCGCGGGCCGCTGCCGGGCGGGGGTGGTCAGGGAGTAGGTCCTCTTCCTCAGCCCCCGGTCCAGGTCCTGGGCGCCGTCCCCGGACACTCTGCGGTAGGGGCGGCCACAGTGGCTCAGGGGCCTGTCCATGGTCATGTACCCGTACAGCTCGCCCCCGCTGCCGTCCCTGGCCGGCGGCGTCTCGGCGATGGACTCGGGCGTGTTGCTCCTGTGGCTGCAGAAGGCTCGCAGGTCGCCGGGGCTGGAGCCATACTCGTCCAGCGACATGAAGCCCGGGTCGCTGGGGGAGCCCGAGGCCGACGCGCTGCCGCTGGACGGCCGCTGGCTCGCGGGGTGGTGCAGGGCGTGCTGCGGCGGCGGGTGCGGGCCCGGGGGCGGCGGGTAGGAGCCGGAGCCGTGCCCGCTGCTGGACGACAGGCTGCCGGGGCTGGTGGCGGCGGGGGGCGAGTGCGCCACGGGCATGGACATGGAGCGGCTGTGCTGCAGGGCGCCCCCTGCCGGCGCCGGCGCCCCCTTGCTCGCGCGCCCGCCGCAGCCGCCGCTCAGCGTGTGCGAGCGGCTCAGGGGCGCGCGCACCGGCCCGGGGCTCAGGGGGCTCCCGGCCACCGACCCCGGCCTGCCGCCCGCCGCGCCCGCGCCCGCGCCCGCCCCCGCGCCCGCGCCCGCGCCCGCGCCCGCCCCCGCCGCCGCGCCGCCGTCGCCCTCGCTGGCCGTGCGCACCCGGCACGAGCTGCACTTGGCGGCCGGCGGGGTGGCGGCCAGGCTGTCGGTGCGCGAGCGGCGCACCAGGCCCGTCTGGCTGGGGGGCAGGTTGACCAGGTGGTGGTGGCGGCGCGCGCCGGGGACGCTGATGGGGTGCGTGGAGGACGAGCCCGACGACTGGCTCTTGCTGCGGGGCCGGAACTCGAAGAGCTCCTTGAGTGCCTTCATGGCCTCCAGGATGGTCTCGTGGATGTTCTGCGCCACCACCGAGTCGTCGGCCTGCATCCACAGCTCCCCGGGGCCCGTGACCGCCGAGCGGCCCACCTCGATGAAGAAGAAGCTGTCCGAGTGGCCGCAGCGCCGGATGTTCATGAGCTGCAGCGTCACCGACGGCTGCTCGCAGTTGAGCTTCACGAAGCCGATGGTGCGCGCCGACAGGCACAGGCGGTACACGCCCGTCAGGTTCTTGCTCTGGCCCAGGCCCTTGGGCTTCAGGTTCACCTGCCACACCTCGCGGTAGGCGGCCGTGGCGGGCGCCACCAGCCCGTAGCTGTCGTCGGCCGCGGCGGCGCCGGCTGAGCCGCCCAGGGCGCCGGGGAGCGAGGCGCTGCAGGACGCGGCGTGGGCTCGGGCGTGGGCGTGGGCGGGGGCGGCGGCGGCGGCGGCGGCGGCGGGGGCGGGGGGCGCGTCGCCCGCGCGGCCCTCGCTGACCAGGTCGGTGAGCGCGCGGTACCAGCCCTCCTGCTCCTGCTCGTTCTCGGCCGCCACGGCGAAGTACTCGTCCCTGGTGTAGAGCGCGATCAGGTACTTGTGCTTGGCGTCGGCGCGCTTGTTGATGTTGAGGCAGCAGTCGAGCGCGATGACCCGCTTCGGGGCGCCCGCCTTGCTCCGCCACTTCTTCTCGCTCTCGTAGTACTCGAGCCGCGGCGGCTGCGGCGGCGGCGCCGGGCCCCCGCCCGCCGCCTCGTCGCCGGGCCCGCGCAGCACGAAGAAGCGCTTGTGGCCGTGCTTCTGCTTGCGCAGGTAGCCGCACTTGCGCACGCTGTGGTTGTTGTTGTTGTTGTTGTTCAGGTTGGGGCCGTCGCCGCCCGCCGGCCCCGGGGGCCCGGGCAGCGGCGGGCTCGCCATCGCCGGCGTTTCAGGCCGCCCCGCGCCGCGCCGAGCCGAGCCGCGCCGAGCCGCGCCGAGCCGCGCCGAGCCGAGCCGAGCCGCCGGGGGCAGCGGAGGGGGCGCGGGCGCGGGCGGGGGCGCGGCGGGGGCGCGGGCGCGGGCGCGGCGGGGGCGGCTCCCTCCCCCGCCCCTGCTCGCCCGCGCGAGCCCTCGTCCCTCGGGCCCGGGAGGGGGCAGGCCGGGGAGGCCCCGCGCGGCGGCGCAGCGCCCTCCGCGCCCCCGGGCCCCGGAGGATGCCCGGCGCGGGCGGTGGCCGCCCCCTGGCCCGGCGGCCCGGCGGCCCGGCGGCCCGGCGGCCCGCAGCCGCCGCCTCCCGGGCTCTCGGGCGGCGCCTGGGGACTCGCTGGCTGGGCCGAGAGTCGGGGTCCCCGAGCCGCGGGGCCGAGCCTAAGGCGCGCGCGGCCGCACCGCTCCGGCCGCTGCGCCGCGCTCGGGGCTGCCGGGGTGCGCCCGGGCACTCGGGGTCCGCGCCGCCACCGGGGCGGCTGCTGCTGCTGCTGCTGCTGCTGCTGCTGCTGCTGCTGCCAACGGCGACCCGGGCTCGTCGCGGTCCCCGCCGCACAGTGAGTAACACATCGCGCACCGAGTGACTGAAGTAACAGGAGCAAAACAACATGTGACTCGGCGTTACGCAGGCACACACGGCGCGGCCGCCCCGCCCCGCCGCGCGCATTGGCGCCGCGCCCCCCGACGGACGGCCCGCGCGGCCAATGGGAGCGCGCCGCGGGGGGGCGGGCCGCGCGCCCCCGCCCCGCCCCCCTTTCTCCCCGGGCCGCGTTTCCCGCCGTCCCCTCCCCCCTCCCGCGGAGGCCCGGGCCCGGCGCGGCGGGGGCCGGCCCGAGCCTCATTAATCAGAGGCTCGTTGCGGATGCCGGCGGAGGAGATGCCACCCAGGGCGGGAAAAGGGGCGCGCGGGCGGGGCGGGGCGGGGCGGGGCGGGCCGGGGGCCGGCCTCGGCGCCGAGGGCCCTTTTTCCCTCCCGCCTCGGACTCAATTAATTGGGCTCGGAGCTTCCGCCGGGAGGGGGCCGGGGTGCGGGGGAGGGGGAGGGGGAGGGGAGGGGAGGGGGAGGGGACTCCGCAGGGGGCGGGGCCGGCGGCGCGGGAGCCCGGGCGGCCGGCCGGGGGCGGGGGCGGGGGCGGGGGCGGGGCCGAGCCCCTCCGCTCGGGGCCCGGGGCGGTGCACTTGGCTGCCCCTCGTAACCCCCCTCCCGGGCGGACACGCGGGCGCGCCGGTCCGGAGCCCCAGGCCGGGGTGGGCGCGCGCCTGGGTGGGTCCCGGGGGCCTGCCCGCGCCCTGTTGACGAGCATCACGGTCGTCGGCGGGAGCGCTGGGTCGAGGCGGCTCGGCGCCCTTTCCTGCAGGGAGGGGAGGGGCGCGGCGTCCCCCCATCCCGGCCCGCGCCCGGCTGCTCCGGGGTCCCACACGCCCGGGGGCGCCCTTCCCCCGCGCCCGGGTCCTGGGCTCTTCCGGGGCGTCGTCAGCGCCATTCACTTGTCAGGTTCTCGGGAAGTTGAAATCGTGTGTTTGGGATGTAACCAGAGAAAGAGGAGGAGGACGAGCAGGCGTACAAAAATGCGGTTTCCATAGCGCCGGCAAGAGGGCGGGCTCCGGCGAGGACGCGGCCCCGAGCCCGGGTCCCCTCCGGCCCCGGCGGCCCCGCGCTAGAGGCGGCGGCCCCAGACCTGCGCGCCCCGCGCCGCCAGCCCCGGCTTGGTCGGAAATGCCCTTGAACAAGTGCTCCCGAGGTCTACATCTACGCGGCTTTTGTGATGGCTTTTGCGACTTTCAGAGTCGGTGACAAATAAGTACCCTTGCAGCGCATCTCCTAAATGTCACAGTGGGGGCGGCGGGTGAGGGCACGTGTCCCCGACTGGAGACCCTCCTAGCAGGCTCCGAGTCCTGCGGAAACTAAGAAGCCCCAACAAAACAAGCCCTCGTCTGTTTTCTTCCTTTAATTCGTGTATCTTCGTGACATAATTTGAAACAATAATGTTGGTTATTTTCTATTAAGTCCTGGAAGTTTGCCTTTGAATGTCCTCTATAGTTTATAAAGGTCTTTATTTTTAAATATAATGAGATCTTACGTCTAAAGATAACAAGATTGTGATTTTTTGTCAGGGCAATAAATATTTTCACATATTTGTGAGCATGTGACTCGAGGATCCTGCCAGTTAATATTATGTGCCAAAAGAACCCTATTTGCACGAAGATAAAACAGCGTTGTGGCCTGTATACAGTTTACAATTGTTGTTGAGTAGCATGAATTGGGGAAGAAGGGTCAGCGAGGCGTCAGTCATAGTAGAGTTTGCCTCAAGGAGGCATATTTAAAGTCACTCTTCCATTTTAAGTCTAGCCTTATAGAAATAATACCTCTCGGAATGTCATCTTAAGGGTGCGTGGGTGTATGCATGTGTGAGGTTGTATGTATGTGTGTCCGGGGCACCTTCATGGACATGGTGCTTTGGTTTTCTGTTCTTCTTAGATCTTGTCCTTTCTATGTTGACAAATGTTGCCTAGCAATATGTTTACTCAGAAAGGGGAGATGAAGGGATTCTTGGAGTTTGCAGAAAATGTGGCCCAATTTTGTCAGCTTTGTGATGATTTCCATCTCACTCCGTGGGGGATCTGAACGGGCCTGCCTAGAGGTTCGGCAGCCCTAAGTAGCCAGCAGTGATCCATGGTGGGATAACTTCTTCTCAGCCTCAGGGGATAGTAATGATCTCCTCTGAGAAAGCATCTTTTTCAATTGTTTCATTCTTTTCTTTTTGACCCTGCCTTTTCATATGAAATTAGATTTTCCTATATTCACCAATGCTTGCTTGGGGTGCCCCTCAGATGTTAACAAGTGTCATCTTTGGAAGGTTTGTTTTTCTCCTTAGGGCTATTCCAGTGTTATGCCATCTCCAAGCGAAGGCGTTAGAAGCTCTAAGTTAGCAGGTGGCACGTTCCCCACATGCTGCCTCAGTCACCAGGAGAGAAGGGTGAAGAACTCTCACCTACATCAGTGGCATTCTCATACCAGAAAGATCACAAATCTCCTGGAGCAAAACTATAAACTAGTTGTCATTCTGAAGTCCTAGAACCTCTAAATACGAGTGTGGGAGATACAGTTTCCATTCTCATTTAAGAAGTCAGCCCGTGAAACCAACAGTAAGGAACTCTGTAATTAGAAGTATCCCCGTCTTCTTCCTCAAGGAAGGAGCTCATTGTCTTTCTCTCTTTCTACTGCCAAATAAGCTATTTATTTATTTAAAGCTTGTCCGACACCTTGTGATTTTCCAACTGTTCTCCCATACTTTTTCAGCAAAAGTCAGCTAATAACATCTGCCAACCTGCTCTCCACGCAGGGCCGGGTGCTGCTCGCATGGCCTGTTGCCAGCCAGCAGCCTGGATGAAATTTTTTTCTCATGGTCCAAGACCTTTCCTTGGAAGTTCTCTTTGGTATCATGGATAACGAAATGGCCATATCTTTTAGCAAGGAGCGTCTTTTGTTTGTTTTGTTTCGTTTACAGAGGATCATATGCAATGATTCTTTTCTTAAAACGAAAGGTCCTTTCTGGAATAATTTGATTACCTTTCATAAAGTAGTCAATTTCATAAAAATGTAGTCATTAAGAATGCATCACAAATCCATAATACAAATAATAGTAAGCATCATTAATTCTCTGTTTCATGTAAGAAAGGCACAACATAGGAGGACAAAAGTAGATAACATTTTAGGGCTTGTGAGGTTTTTTTTTTTTTCTTTTTTCTTTTTAATCCTTAACCCTGTATCTGTTTGATAGTATTTCCTATCTAGATGAACTGTATCTAAAACCAGACTGAGCAGGGAGATAGTGGAACACTATACAACCAGTTAGAATAGCTTCAATTTAAAATGTGCTTTAGGAGGAAAAAAAAATAAAAATAAAATATGCTTTAGGAGGTCTAGATTTTAACCTCAGAGGCTATTGTCAGAGGACCTATTTAGTCTTTTAAAAAAGTGACAGAATTTCATCACATTTTGCTTTATTAAATGTTGAATTTCAGTAATTCATTTAATACATTTCTCTTTCTCTGGTGAATGAACCAAGCAAAGATAGACTTTTCCTCATTTAGAATTCATAAGAGGACTTCCTGGACTTTGGTAGCTGTTTCCCCCCCACCACCACCACCACCACCAATATATTTGCTAATATGTTTCAACTGAAATTTCACAAGAATTTTGTAACATGCTAATTGTGTGCAACAGAATGATTGACATGAGAGAATGTAACTACTGTTTGGATAGTTTACTATCTATGCAGGCATTCCAAATGTCCGAAGAATCAGGATTTGGTAATAGATCATATTGGTTCCTTGGAAATTGTAAAGCTTTCCACCTTAGTGTTTATTTTGCTTATTACAAATACTTACGTATTTTAATCTTCTCTTTCTTAAATATTCGTTAGGGAGGGGGGATTTTCTAAAATAAATGACTATTTCGTGTGCATATATGATGGAGCAAACTACTGTAACTTTAACAATAAGAATTCTTCTGAAAAATGTATACACTGAATTAATTAATACTCTTTAGAACAATACTCATCTATGTAGTAGGAACAAGTACAGCTCACCCAATACTCAAAACATTTTTATTTTAAATATAATTATGCTGAAGAAACTTAAACGTATAAACAATCAATTACAAAGTGACTATAGTTAGTAACTTAAAATTTTTATTAACTCACCTCTAGATTTTGTTGTGTTTGAGAAAGTATTTCTAACTTTTTTTTTAAAAAAAGCAAACACCTTTTTTCCCATAGACTTTCCATGATAGGAATAAAAATTTTACATTAATGACTGTATAACATTACTGAACCATAAAAACACAAAAGAGTTCCTTCTTAGAATATCCCTCTTGGAATGCTCCGCCCTGTAACATAATACACTCACGTTTTGCTGGACCAGATTGGTGCCCTGGGTAGTGCTGGCTGTCAGTGTTCTAGCTGCTGGGTTAAAAAGTTGTTTGTTTGTTGTTATTGTGGCTTTTCTGTCAGAGCAGAACAAAATTGTCTGCTTCTCAATCTGTGGATCATGAGCAGATGACATGAAAAAAAAAAGTCTCTAAAATGACACAGCTATATTTTCTAGGAGGGAGGGGGAATGAGCAGTGAGGGGAGCTGTGTGTCCTTGAACAGAGCAAATGTTAGGAAGGAAAGATCAGCCCCTGTTCATTGATCCTACTGTTTGCTCTAGGAGCGAGCTTTCACCCTGTTTGTAAACCATTCAGGAGCTAAGTAGGACGCGAGCCACCTTGCTTTTTGCCAGATGCTCTGGCGTTTTGTGGAACTGGATTGTAGTTAGAAACCTTCCACTTTTCTGCAGTTCACGTGCTGTTTCTAGGCTTGCCTTTGAGTCTGTTTTCTAGAGTTGTTTTGAAATCCAACCTAAAGATAACAGCGAAATGTGACCCGTTCTTGTGAATGGTGCCACCAACTGGCAATGCTTCTTCCTAAGACAGAACAGGCTTTTTTGCAAGACGTTGCAGCCAGAGTAGTAGCAGAAAGTTGGTTACAACCTAAGCATACATTTGCTTTGCATGAATCTTTAAATAAGTTGATAGAAACCATTTGAGATAAAACAAAGAAATATCGACAATGAGCAACTCAGGCATCATCAGGTGACAAACAAATGGATACATTCTGTCTAAAAACTTTTTATATGATTTGGGAAGTATCAAGCTAATACAGTCAAATTTTAAAATATATTTTATATCCCATTTCACATATTTATTTACCAAGAACAGTTATTATATTAAAAAAATGAGTACCAATCTTCATTTAAGATTTTAGAAAGCTACCTAACCAACAAAGTTAAAAAAAAATATAAGGCTCTAAACTCAGGATTATTTTGGAGTAAACATGAATTACAATCAATATTTGTTTGTCTTGCAAGCAAACTTTTTATCATATTTCTTCACTAAACTGACCTGTCAGTCTCAATTTTTTTTTTAGAATAAGCCAGTCACTTTGAGGGATATTGAAAAGCAAAATTTGAAAAAGTACAGATAGTAAAGAAAATATACTTTAAAAGTGAAGAATAACAAAAGCATGTTTAAACTATAAATAATAAATGGTAGTTATAAGTGTCAAATGTGGCTATTTTTTAATTGAAATAATTTGAAATTATATACTCATGACTTATTTATCAACTCTAAATGTATAAATTGCATTTTCTTTTTTATTGTTTTAGTCTGTCCTCAGGCAATACAAATGATTGAGATACTCATTTAGTAACCGCACTTAGGTAAGTTATCTAAGTAGAGTGAAGAGATCAGAATACTTGATTTCTTTGCTACCAAGCATGCCCTTCAGGTACCTTTACTGTGGGTGAAAAAAAATACTGATATGTTAAAAAAAAAGGCAATAATAATAACTGATAAGGGTAGTTTATCAGTATATGCATGTGTATTAAGGCATTTGATTCTTACCAGCCTATGGGACAAGTAAAATATATATAATTCGCCCATACTACTCATACCATAAATATATGATTTCAGCGCAAGTAGGAATACAACCTCAATCTTTCATTCCCACCACCTGTGCTATGCACTCCACATATAATTTTAAGAGCGATCAAGCACTTACATATTTACTATACTTTTTGCCTTGTCAAGGACACTTAGAACAAATGATATTGACTGAATTAGCTTGAGGAAATATTAGTGAAGTTCACAAGAAAATAATAAAGATGAACTTACTGCCACTTCCTGCCAGCTGTTAAGTGTGAAGGGGAGATGTCAGTTCAGATAAGCTTGTTCTAAGAATGACCACTGTGAGTGTAAACACCAGCCAGTATTTCACCTTGACTAGGTCTTTATTAAGATGTCAGCCTATAGTCTTGCTATAAGAGGGAAAACTAAGAATGCTATATAAAAATTTTCTTAACATTAGATTTTATATTACAAGAATGTCTTTTGGGGTAGTAAAGAGCAAGAATTAAAAAGCCATGTTTACTACTACTACTGGAAAACAAATAGAAAATGAAATATATTGCTATTTTGAGAGTTGATGTTTTTCTGTTTTTATTTTTGTAAACTTGTACCTGATTGTAAAATTTCTACATAAGAAGAGTTCATTACAATTTCAGCATGGCACCCATATACCTTACAGTATGAATTAAAAAGGAAGTTATATGCATGTAGCCATTTGGTCCCATTGGTTAAAAATCACAGTATTTTTTAATTATAGAATAATAGAAAAGGAGGAGTAGTACCCTTTACTACTCAGGTGAATTTGTATCTTCCTCAATCCAAAATATAAAAATCAGTAAACATTTGTTTGGTATTTGTTAAGCATCGAACATCTTTTAGGAATTATCTAGAATGTAAGTCTTTGCCCATTTTTTCTTTTTTTTTTTTTTAAAGATTTTATTTATTTATTCATGAGAGACAGAGACCTAGGCAGAAGAAGCAGGCTCCTTGTGAGGAGCCCGATGTGGGACTCGATCCTGGAACTGAAGGCAGATGCTCAACCAGTGAGCCACCCAGGTGCCTCGCCCTTTTGCTTTTCTATCTAAATAATAAAGTACTGTCTCCTTTTTTTTTTTTTAAGGTACTGTCTCCTTAAATGATTATTGTTTAAGAGGCTTGTTTTTTCTTGTACCTTTTATTCAATATTGTCTCATAATTTGGAAACAAAAATTATTATATGTTATTATGATCATCATCTGGCATGTCCTTAATTCTTGTAATGGTTTATATTAATTCCTAATGCTGCTGCTTTAGCCTCTTCTGGCCAATAACAAATATCAGAGAAAGTGATTTTCATCTCTGAGCATGAAAGTTTTACAAACCATCTCACATCACATCAAATTACATGTTCAGAAAAATTGCAGGGACAAGGTGGTATGAAAATCAAAACAAACAAACAAGAACTGAACTTCACCTTGCTAAGCAGAACTATCCTCTGATTATAATTCTGTTTGCACTTAGAAGACAGGGGATACATGAGAACAAGTAAAAGGTACAACTTTAAAATGCCTTTTGGTTTGATTTGATTGATGTTAGATGTTGAGCAGTTAACATGGAAATTGTGTTACCCGTGACCCTGAGTGTATTGTCGGGACTGGGGTTCCGGGCAGCCTCTGACACATACACCTGTGCCATCAGGGGTCCCCCTCACTCCCAGAGAAGCGTTTCTGCTGTTCCTCCATTCAGGTTCATCGCTCAGGTAGAAAGCCACAGCTCCATAGTCATGGTATGGAAGTCCCTGTAATCCAGTTCAAACTGCTTCTCAAGTACAATGAAGTGACTTGCTGTTGCGCATCTCCCTTGTTCCCGCTGGTTCTCTTCCCTTAACATTCTTAATCCAGGTCCTATTCCCTGCCTTCCAAATGGTGTTTGCCATCTGTAGCTAATTCCAGAGGAGGGCAAACCCCCTTTTTTTGTCTCCCCGGCGCTGCTTACCCAGTGGTGTTCCTAATCATGATTGGATTACAATTTCAAACATGGAAATGCATAATTAAAACATATTAGTGGTAATAACCAAGTGCCCATTTTATAAATAAGGCACATCCATTTAAAATAGATTAAGGGCACTTAAACCCAGCACATGCTTTCCCAGTTATTGGCTGAACACTTCCCAGGGAATGAAACTAGTAAATACAGTCTCCAAATTTTGTTCTGTGGAAATTAGTTTTAATTAGTCAAACATTACTAATTCTATTTAGTCCAGTGTTAGGTTAATTTTTAAAAAGCCAGTTGTTCTGATCCTGCCTAGTCTACAGGCTAAGGAGCTATTTGCATAGTATGGAATCATACAGAATACCGAGTTTCTGTTTATGTTGTCTGGTGATAAATTCATTCTAACCCAATGAAATATTTGATTCTAGCAAATTTATCAATATAGTTCAAGTATTTACTTTGTGCTAGACACTGCGTGTAGTCCCTTGGACACAAAAATGCAAACCTACAACAGCCACCCAGTGGTGCCTGCTGGGAGAGACGGTCTTCCAGGGTCTCACTGGCTGCCATACCTCTTGCTGGTTGAGTGAACAATGCACAGTGGACACTCTTAACTCAAGCCAATTCTAGGGGTGGGTTTGCAGACAATCGCCCTAAGAGAAAAAGCAATGACTCCTTCCAGGACAAACGGCAGGATTGCTTATTTCCTGCTACAAAAGAGGCAGATTATCCAAACCCCTGTGAGTCAGCTGTGAACAACTCCCTGCAGAGGTAGCCTGCTCTGAGCCCCTCCAGGCTACCCTCTATGGTGCTCAGGTTGGAGCAGAAACAATTCATACCGTCTTCTGTGCCATGAGTCTATGACCCAAGAAGCTCACATCCTCGGCTAGCATGCATGTCACAAGGCAGGCTACCCAGTTAGTTCATCCTGAGAAAGAATGAAATTTCAGACCTTGACAGTGCCCTCAGGAAGCTCATGGTCTAGTGGGGAGGGGAGACTCTACAGGCAAATGGCCAAATCAGAGGACCAATCGTGCTAAGTACAGAAATAGACCAACCACACAGGGGGAAATAGTGCATTACCAAGTGGGCATTTTACTTCATTGGGGAAGAAGACAGGTTATCAATAAATGGGGTTGGCATACCCTGAAAATAGATCTGAAGACATGTTAAGTTGGAATACCTGTCTCCTTTCACTGAAATGTCAGTTGAATCAAGATTTAAATACTACAACATGAAACCGTAAAATTTAGGAGAAAATGAAAGAAATATTGATGAATTCGACTAAAACAGAATTCTGGGGGGGGGGAGGGGGGAGTAATCACAGCCAGTACTGCAGATAAAGTGCTAATTCTGTCTTTATTTGATACCTTAGGGACTCCTGTAAGATAATAACAAAGAATTCAAAAATGGGTGAGATATTTGAACACAAATGTCACAATAATATAAGTAAGTGCCAGAAAGTCTTAAACATATCAAAGTCTGCTTAACCTGTCCTAAAATAAGATAAATGCAAATTAAAACCACAAAGTGGTACAGTCATTCACCTATCAGATTGGCTCAGATTGGGAAGTTTGATAACACAGTGTGTTTGCCAGGATGTCGGGAAAGGTTTCCACTATGGGCTGCGGGAGTACCCACTGAAGCACGTTCGCCAAGCAGTTTGACTGTATCTATCAGGATGGCAAATACCCACGTGCCTTGACCTATACTTTAACTTCTAGGAATTACTTGTGCACACATGAAGTGATTTCTTTTCAAGGGTATTCATCGCATTAATGATTGGACTAGAAACAAGTACTCATATGTGAAACCATGTATATTGTGTCTTCATCTCAGCCTTGCCTAGAATACCAGAAATTTGGAAGCAAGTTGAATGCCAACAATTTGGGACTGATCAAACTGTCTATCTATCTATCTATCTATCTATCTATCTATCTATCATCTATCTATCTATCTATCTTAGCTCATAAGGAAATATGTAGGTGGTGTCCCTAATCAAGACTGGGTTGCAATTGCAAACATAATCATAATTAAAACGTTTTAATGATAATAACCAAGTGCCCATTTCTTAAACAGGGCACATCCGTGTAAAACCTAGCAGGTGTGGGGCACCTGGGTGGTTCAGTGGTTGAGTGTCTGCCTTTGGCTCAGGGCATGATCCCGGGGTCCTGGGATTGAGTCCTGCATTGGGCTCCCTGCCGGGACCCTGCTTCTCCCTCTACCTGTGTCTCTGCCTCTCTCTCTCTCTGTGTCTCTCATGAACAAATAAATAAAATCTTAAAAAAAAAAAAAAAAACCTAGCAGGTGTAAGTGTAGTATGAATGCATACCAGCATGCTATGCAACAGGAACGGGAACATGGCATTTCTAGCTACACTGACCTGCAATCATGTTTGAGGATACACTGTAAGGTGGGAACTTAAGTCACAGAACAGTGTGTTTAATAGAATGCTGCTATTTTTATAAAAAGGAAATGTGTATGTATATGCATAGATGTTCTAGAAGCATGCTCACAGAGCTGGCAACAGTGCAGACCTAGGTTGCCGGGGGGAGAAATAGGGAGAGGATTCCCAGTTTACCCAGTTACTTTTTTGGGTTTTATGACTTTTGTAACACAAGAGTCTATTAAGTAGTCAAAGGTGTGAAAATAATTAATTTTTGCTTTAACGAGTGGCTCGGTAGACTTTGGTGATGGTTTGGGTGGGCGGAAATGTGGGGAGAATCAGAACTGCCTCCTGGAAAATCTTGCAGGGTGACAGGGACCTGCCCCAGGGAAGATGCCAGCAGACTGTTAGACGGGTGTGGACAGGAGATCAGAACCACTAGAACTGAGCCAGAGGGTGCACGAGAGGAGGGCACAGCTGGTGCTCAGAAGCCATTGGCAAGGAGTCCGCAGAGGGCCCAGGGAAGGGGAAGGGGCAGTCTTTGAGACAGGAGGTCACCAGGCAGGTGAAGAGTCAGGGAACTGAGCAGAGGACAAGGTGGCCGCCCACATGGCCATGGGTAACCATGGGGAGGCACCTGGAGAGGTGGCTCTGATCTCCACGGCGGGAGCACTGTGGAGATGAGTTGGTGGGGACGCAGCCCAGGATTGCAGGGAAGATGGGCCAGGGCCCCAGAGGATGAGGAAGTGCCACGGACGCAGCACTTCCCTTCATGTGCTAGCGACACCCAGGGGGTCAACAGGTGCCAGTGAGCCGAGATGGAGATGGAGCCGGTCCTAGGGGCAAACGCAGCAGCGTGCGCAGGGTGGAACAGGGTTCCCAGAGGACAGACTCGGGTTTGCAGTGTGATGACACATCTAAGAATGTACTAGAAGCATTTAGGGCACAAAGGAGGGGCATGAGGCTGGTGTAAAGGCGTGGAGCACTTAGCTCAACCCCATGGGATCAGGTGCATGGCAGGACGGGTTTTGCTGTGGGCGGGAGCCTGTGCATGTGGCAGGTTGTGGAGGTGCTCCCCGAGTGCAGCCCAGCCTCACAAAGCAAGGGCACCCAAGACCCCTCCTCTCGGTTGTGCTTGTATTGGCATCCACGGTGCCTACGGCTGACAGCTGTTATGGGTGACCAGAGAGGCTCCAGGCAGGGGGTCCTCAGTGTGGGGCAGGGAGAGATCTGTGTGTGCCCCTGACTGTTCTGGATGAGTCCCTGGCACGGAGCTACTGGGGACCTCTGTCCTGTCTGGACAGGGGTTCTCCATTGTCCCTCTCAATCTCAGGGTTCCATTTTGTCATAAATCATAGAACCCTCATTACCAACTCTCCCCCAACATAAGTATCATCATACTATCTCTCTTCAGCTTTGGCATTTTTGGAACAAGGGTAGAATCTGTTTCCTTGATTCTCAGGCTGGTAGCCTGTTAGAACTTGTTCACATAATACCTGGGGTGGATGCAACTTGTTTATACCAGCAGCTCCCCGTGAAGGCTCGGGTCAGGAATTTCCAGATGCTGTGCCATTAGCCGACTGTCAGATGCCACCAGCCATGTGGGACGAATGTTGATGTCATTCTGGAACAGACATGGAAACCGATGCCCGATCTCACCTCCCGTCCTTGGTACCACAGGCTGGCAGGCTTTCTTACACATCCTCAGAGAGCTTCCCTCCATGGCAGCTCTCGAGCCTGCCCTGGGCATTTGTTGGTTCACACTTTACTATTGACTTTCTTTCTTTCTTTCTTTCTTTCTTTCTTTCTTTCTTTCTTTCTTTTTTAAATATTTTATTTATTTTTTCATGAGAGACAGAGAGAGGCAGAGACACAGGCAGAGGGAGAAGCAGGCTCCTCGCAGGGAGCCTGATATGGGACTTGATCCCAGGACCCTGGGATCATGCCCTGAGCCAAAGGCAGACACTCAACCACTGAGCCACCTAGGCGTCCCTTGACTCACTCACTTTCTTTCTTTCTTTTTTAAAGATTTTATGTATTTATTCATTAGAATACACAGAGAGGAGAGAGACAGAGAGTCAGAGACACAGGCAGAGGGAGAAGCAAGCTCCATGCAGGGAGCTTGGGACTCGATCCCGGGTCTCCAGGATCATGGCCTGGGCTGAAGGCGGCGCTAAACCGCTGAGCCACCCGGGTTGCCCTTTGACTCATTTTCTTAAGGGACCTACCACATAGTAGATGGATGCTCAATACGTTCTTGGCGGGATTGTTCTTCTACCTTTTTGGATTATACTTGTATGCTGTTTCCTCTAATTGGACGTTTCTGTAATTATAGAAAAACTCAAATAGATTGATGTATTAAGCCCTTTGAATAAAGGGCCGGCACATCACACAGTCAATAAATGTTAAGAGTACTTTGTGTTCTGTATCCTACCACCTGTGGATCACAAACCTTATGACCTTCTGTTCAAGGGGGATAGACAGAGGCTAGACAGAGGCTGGTTTCTTTAGATACAGAAATTTAGGAATTCCAGAGGGTACAACAAATGACCAGGAAGGAAGGGAAGCCGTGGGTGTTGGGTGCGGGGAGACGGTAGCATGTGGAGGGGAAACAAGACCCAGGAAACCAACATTGTGAACATGACCATGAGTTACAGACCTCTGAGCCATAGAGGAATTCATCGGCCTCAAGGTTTCTGGAAGAATCCATCCTAGCGCCGCCTAGTGAAGGGACTTGGTGAGGTAGGGAAATCTGAGTCCTCTGTGGGGGTTGTCCAACAAGGTTTATAACTAAAAACTATTTCTTGTGCCATATTGTGCATTCTGGAAGAATACCTATGAAGTGGATTATACCTATGAAGTATATATTAGTAGATATCTAGTAAATTATTTCCATATTTAGTTCTAGAAAAGTAATGGTCTGTTTTCTAAACATTGCTAGAAGGAAAAAAATGAGTAAAGCCAATAACAAAAAGTTGAAGGTTTCTAGGGGGAAAAATGTAATTTTACAGGAAAGAGGATTAATATATAAAATATTTAGTCTACTTCCCGTGTGCTATTATGGTCATCTAGGATCTGTTTATTCTAATTCTCAATTCCAGAAACCTATCATGATGAAGTATATAGTTTTTAAGTTTTTGTTTACAGTCCAGTGAGTGAAAGCATGTATATGTTTCAGAGCTCAAGAGAAATCTATGCAAACATACTTATCATATTTTGAAGTCTACTCTCCTAGATGCATCCTTGGTAAAACTTGTGCCAGTCTAGACGAGTGATGGTAGCACTGGGGAAGGCTGTGCATTTTTGCGTTGGGGTAGGCGGTGGGGGCAGATGTCCACACCTTCTGCTCAGCGTTGTTGTAATCCCAAATCTGCTCTAAAACAATTGAGCCTCAAGATATTCTCTAAAAAAAATCTACCATGAGGTAGTATGAAATATCACCAAATTGCATATTTTAACATCATTATTCTGTGTTCTGTGAATCTTACTTGATAAAATCTGCCGTGATTGAAGCATTTCACATCTGCAGAGAGGCCTCAAGCAGCCCCACGGGGTGAACCTACAGTACAAGACACCCCAACATGTGTTTATTCCAAAAGATGTTCTTATTCCCCAAAGCAGAGAAGTAGGAGAGCAGAAGAGAGGGATAGAGAACATGAAGGCAAAAAGGCAAAACAAGACGAATGTGCCAAACTCTGACGTTCCAGAGTGAAGGAGGAGAGAAGAACCGCAGTGTGCCTGTAATCCCACCAGGTGAAAAGAAATTGTCTCTGAAACACTGAGACACCTTCTGTCTGAAGATGGTTTTGTTCTGGAAGGTGCTGTGCGGAGCACTCACTTTGCATCACCCTGGGATGCACTTGAAAAGAAGGTGTTATGATCGGGCATTCAAAGTGTCTGAGTGAAAGTTGGAATTGGATTGCCTACAGAGGCTTTTAACCCCCAACCACCGATAATTATTTCATAACAAACATACATTTCTCATCCCCGCTGATCTCCCACACTAGCTCGCAGCACACGCGTGGCTTCCTGAGCGGCTCTGCAGCCGCTGTGTCGCTTTGCTGTCTTCACAAACACTTGAAGAGCCTGGCAGCGATTCTAGTTGCCATGTAAAAGGGCACATATATGTTCTGATTATCGAAGTAATCATTGCTTATTGTAGAAAAATTTTTAGATTCCAGGAAAATGAATAGAAGAAAGTTTAAATTAGTACAGTTGTACCACCTAGGGACAACTATTGCTAACATTGTAGGACATTAGGCCATCGTTAAGTGTATGTATATAAAAATATACATACAAAAGTATACATATATAGAGCTATACAAATCATGTACATATAATTGTGCAAAGTGGAAACCATAGCCTATGCAGACATTGTTTTAAAATTTGAAATGCCGTCAGTTTCTTGAACTATGAATTTTTGTGCATGCCATTCCTCTGTGCAATGGCACCATGATTCATTCAACTACTGTCTTAAACTTGCCTGTTTTTGTTGCTTCTAATCTCTTACTGTTAAACATTGAACTGCGGTGACTAAACACAATTTCGTGTTGTGCTTTATTTTGGCAAGTTGGTTGCCACACGTCCAGTTAGGCACGCTGACACCTGCAAGCATATTTGCTGTGGCTCGCTCTCAGCCCCAGTCCATGACCATGGCCCATAGACTTACATCCAAAATATCCTGCAGACCTATCACTTTTTTTCTGCCACCACCCACTCCTGTGTGGATACTTTGGTCTTGATTTTCTGAGTTCCTGAGTGGTTGTGTAATATGCTAGGCACTTGTTATCTCTTCCTTGTCACACAGATCCTGTTTCTCCTCTTCCAGCTTTTCTCGCATTTTTTTTTCTAGCACATTTTTGATGCGATTTTGTTTTATTTTAATAAAGTTTTTTTTACATTATGAAACATAATACACACATACAAAAGGATATTTAACATATATGCCAATTAAGAATAGTTTGAAATTGGTTTACTCAGCACAAACTTTATTTTAATAAAGTTTTTTTACATTATGAAACATAATACACACATACCAAAAGATATTTAACATATATGCCAATATATGCCAAAAATAGTTTGAAATTGGTATACTCAGCACCAAACTTAATAAAGAGAATGTTACCAATATTTTGAAATCCATCAACTGGGCTTACCACTGTCCTAAATTGTGTTTAATTATTCTTTGATTATCTATGATTTTACCACGTGTGTGTAAACCTAAATAATAAATTTCTACATTATGCTTATATTTAAGCATTATAGAAACATTATCATACTATTGTACTCTTCTACAACTTGCTTTTTTTTTTACATTATCTTAACTGAGATATAATTCATATTACATAAAATGTACAATTCAGGGATTTTTAACATAATCACAAAGTTGTGAAACCATCACCACTATCTAAACCTGGAACATTTTCATGATCTTAAAGAAAACCTTGCACCCACGGAGAGTCACCCCTGACACTCCCTTTTTCATCCCCAGCCACCAATAATCCTGTCTCTGTTCAACAATACGTCCTAAGGAGTCATCTACTTTGACCAGGGAAGCCATAGGTCATTCATTGTAACTGTAATACATGTATAATAACTTTTCACTTCTGCCAGTGGAAATTTTGACTATTTGTAATTTTTAAAAAAATTTTGTTTTAAAACCATTTGCTTTGGGATCCCTGGGTGGCGCAGCGGTTTGGCGCCTGCCTTTGGCCCAGGGCGCGATCCTGGAAACCTGGGATCGAATCCCACATCGGGCTCCCGGTGCATGGAGCCTGCTTCTCCCTCTGCCTATGTCTCTGCCTCTCTCTCTCTCTCTGTGTGTGACTATCATCAATAAATTTAAAACAAAATTAAAAAAAAATAAAATAAAACCATTTGCTTTAAACAATGGAAGTTTAACAACTAAGTCATTCTTAGCAATTAAAGCACTGTTGATAAATCACTCGCACATGTGTGCATATTCTTACAGGGATCTGGACATAGGAATGGGATTTCTATTCTTAAATCTGCCCTGCCTTAATTGTAATGCATATTTAAATTTTTTTTCCAACTATGTATACAATTAAGAATTCCACTAGGAGGGTCTCATTGGCTTTAACATTTCTCCTGCATGCGGGGGTGCAAACTAGCATCTCATGACTTCATTGTGTGTGTCCTGTGGTTGTTGTGGAGGTGGAGGGGCTCTTGGAGAGCCGCTGGCCATTTGCAGCTCTTCCTTTGTAAAATGCAAATCAAGCTCCTGCTCGTTTCTCCTCTGGATGGTTGATCCTTGCTCCTTGGTTTGTAGCAGTCCTTTACCTACTGTGTCACTGATCCTTTATAAAAATGCATTTTTCTGATTTGTTGTTTCCTCATTTTCTTTATGTTGTCTTTTGAATGAACAGAAATTCTAAATTTTAATGGAGTCACATTTATCAAACTTCCTTTTGAGGTTTGTGCTTTGTTTCATTGTAAAAAAAAAATCCCTACCCTACCCTACCCTACTTTTATTTATTTTATTTTTTTCCTACCCTACTTTTAAGTCACAAGCATTTATTCCTATATCTCCTCCTTCTTTCCTTCTTTCTTTTCCTTTTTCATTTTGACATTTTTTTCATGCACTTACATATGCATGGGATAGAGGCTCACTTCCATTTTTTCTTGTTCTTCTGGAAGCATGTTCTGAATTTTTGACTTTCCCCCTCTGGGTCTGAATGAGACTTCTCTGATAGAGCAAATTGCCTTGATACATGGATAAATGTGCTTCTTCTTTTCCGCTGTTCTCTTTGCAGGTCAGTGTCACACCACTTGAGTATTCTATTCTGTTAACACATCTCACTGATGAGACATTTATTTCACCTTCTGCTACAGAAACATGTGAATACCCGTGACCCTACTCCTCAGATGTTTCAGAATCAGCTTGACAAATTTAATGAACCAGTCTGTTAAAATTGAGGTAAGTTTGGGAAGATTGGACATCTTTAAGATACTGGTTCTTCCATCCATGAATATGGCATGTCTCCCAACCTATTCAGGGGATTTGAAAATGTTTTTAATTTTCTCTCTAGAGATCTTTTTCCCCACAAAGATTTGTTTGTTTGTTTGTTTGTTTGTTTATTTGAGAAAGAGAGTGAGAGAGAGAGAGAGAATACACGAGCAGAGGCAGAGGGAGAAGCAGACTCCCCATTGAGCAGGGAACCTGACGTGGGGCTCGATCCCAGGACCCCAGGATCATGACCTGAGCTGAAGGCAGACACTCAACCAATTGAGCCATCCAGGTGCTCCCTCCCCGAGATCTTAAACATATTTGGTCAGATTTATTCCTAGCACCTTGTGTATTTTGTTGCTATTGTAAATAGCCTCTGTATATTAAAAAAAATCCATTTTTCTCTTCACTGCTTGGGTATAGAAATCAAATTGATTTTTAATCAGTTATCTTATATCCAGCAATTGTGTTAAACCTTGTTATTAGACTAAATAACTTGGAGAAATATGGGGGGATACTTTGCAAATACTGTACAAGTCATGGAATTTTTGTGTTTTCCTTTCAAATTCTCATTCCCTTTTTTTTTTCTCCCCTTCCTGAACTCTCTAGAACCAGGTATGTGGTGTAAACACAACCTTGTCTTTTGTTTTCTTTTAAAGGTTTTATTTATTTATTCATGAGAGACAGAGAGAGAGAGAGGCAGAGACATAGTCAGAGACAGAAGTAGGCTCCCCACAGGGAGCCCGATGTGGGACTCCATCCTGGAACCCTGGGATCATGACCTGAGCCGAAGGCAGATGCTCAACCGCTGAGCCACCCAGGTTCCCCAAGGATAACCTTGTCTTAATGATTTTTGAAAGGGAATATTTTAAATTCTACCATTTGGTATCATGTTTATTTTTTTTTTTCAAATAATTTGGTAGATTCCATTTTCCCAGTTTAAAGAAGTTCTCTTGAATCTCAATATGCTCATGGTTTTAAGCTGAAGGGATGTGAACATTTATCAAATATTTTTCAGCACCTACTGCCGTGATCTTTGGGTTTTCTGGTTTAATTTCTACATATAGTGAACTGCATTTGTTGATTCTCAAATGTTAGACCAAATTTGTGTTTCTGGAATAAATTTAATCTTGTCATTCTTTTACTTTGGGTTCTCCTAAAAACAGACTTTGACATACGGTCTCTGTGTCTGAGAGTCCCAGCATCTGATTTTGTGTCTGTGTGTGTCCGAATCATCGCCTATCTGTCTGCTGTCAATCTCTGTGTCTGGATGTTTAAGTGACCTTCTGTCTCTTTGAAAGGCAGATGGTTTCTTGTATTCATCCTCTTGCTAAGCATGGCTCTTGGAGTTTCTGGCTGCAGGAGAAGGTCCAGCCAGACTCTAGCCTTCTAGGAACCCTTGTTATTTTCTTCTGTGTCTTTATGGACTTGGGGGGCACACGGGCATTTGCCTCCAGCAAGCCATTATTCATCACTGGCTCGCCACAATATTCCTGCCTCATTTTGTTTGGTCTCCCGAGGATTTCACGTAATATCTTGCAAACTTGTTATGAACTTAAAAAGATGTGCATTTAGGGCGCCAGTTTGGCTCAGTGGTTGAGTGTCTGCCTTCGGCTCAGATCATGATCCTGGGGTCCTTGGATCAAGTCCTGCATGGAACTCTCCACAGGGAGCCTGTTTCTCGCTCTGCCAATGTCTCTGCCTCTCTCTCTCTCTCTCTCTCTCTCTGTCTCTCATGAATAAATAAATAAAAATTTTAAAGGTGATATGTTTTTTATTTGAAAACTCCTGGATATTTTAAAGCAGAAAGTTTTCAAGATATCAAATCTATAAGTTTGCCCCAAAGGGAAAAGCGGAGGCTTTCAAATTTTTTAACTCAATCTAGAGAACTTTCTTGTGATTTATCTTTTTGTTTTACACTTAAAATAGCTTAAACTATTTGTGTACATATTCTTTCAATGGCATTTGATGTGACCACTGTATCACACCAAGAGATGTGACTAATGTGTCACATTTAGCAATACTAAATAAGATACATTTGGACAAAGTTACTTGACAGTTTAAAGATATTGAACCCTAAAAGGATGACTTATTTCTTGAGTATGTTGTATATGAATGGAAACTAACTTGCAACATAAATTATATTTTGTAGTATGGGAACATAAAGGGTAGAACAGAAATCCTCCTTCCCTTACAGATTTAAGTGAGGCGATACCCTGGAATGAGCTGACCAAGAACCTAGTTTTGAGCATCTCTGTTTACCAGTGATTTCTGCTGAGTGGGGGCCATCACGGAAAGCCACACTCAGCCTAGGGCCATTGTACTTTCTGAATAGTGGTCCCTGGATTTGGGCAGAGCGGTGGCTCTGGTCTTGTGTGGAGGACATTCCCAGGCATTAGTTACTTGCCGATGAAATGAGAATCCTGATGTGCTGAATAAAGAGGGTAACCCACATGAAACGACTCTACAAATGGTATCCCTACCTCTGCGCACATCTTTGAGAGAACCTACAAAACAGCTACAAAGTCTGCCAGATTTTTGTTGCTGACTCAACTCTGTGAACAACTTCAAGTGATGTAAGCAAGTCCTGCGAATGGCCTGGTTCAAGCCAAGGGCGTCAGCAGAGAAGCAGAATAGCCCTGGTTTCCTGCTGTTCCCTTTTAATCTTAGGGCGAGTTAGGAAGCCGTATTCTTCCGTTCTCTCTCTCCTGGGTACCAGGAACATTTTCTTAGCTCAACACAACACGAAATTAAAGACAGGACCACAGGAACAGAACCTACCCCAAACTGGGCTTCCCATTCTCCCACCAGCCAAAGAACAACGTCTGGCCCTTTGCTGTGTTTGGTCTAACATTTTTATTTTTATTTTTTTGTCTCTTAAGAACTTTCACTTATCTGTTGGTATTTACTATATGTCCAGCCTTTCCGGCCGCCTAACAGGTGTGACCCGCAAGCACCACATACTAACTCAGCTTGATGAACCCACAGCAAGCTTCACAGCCTGGGAAGCAGCGAGAGGCTTCCGTGTGTCAAGTGCAGGTGGCACGACCACCGCCCACTGCTGCCTGGGCCACCTCCACCCTCAGCACCACCCTGGGATCATCCAGGGTTCTGAGGACACCACAGTGGTCCTTCTCCGGTTCTGTGATTTAAAGGCTCTGCAGCCACCACCCACATGGGCCAGACCGCTGCTCCTGCCGGGAAGTGATGGACAGACAACAGGGCCCGCACAGTACCTGCTGTCCCCGCTCTGTCCTGCCCAGTCAGGCTGCTCACGATGGTCCCAAGGGCGCAGTGGATGTGCCACTGGGCTGGTTGCCCCTGCTCTGCACGACAGCATCATTTAATGCCTGCCTCATCCTCCATGTTGGCACCATGACATCAGATGGTCCTTTTTTCTCTTCTTCTGATTGACAAGTATCACTTTTCCCCTTATATTTTGCAATGATAATCTTCTGATGAATGTGTTATACATTCCAAACAATTAGTTGCAGACAAACACATTTTTGTTTCTATTTTGCATTATCCCCAAACAATGGAATCCTGAAATACAAGTTCAAGGGGACTAAATGTTTTAAAGTTTTGTACAAATAGTACTGAGCTGCTTCCTGGAGCAGCCCTCCCAACAGTTTAGCAGAAGGGCTCTCTCTGCTTTCTCTCCTGCTCTTGGTTATTAGGATGGCTAAATATTCCTTCGTACCTTGTAATGTGGGAAAAGTGATGTGCCCATGTTTTCATTTGCTCTTTTTTGATTACCATTAAGGTTGGAATGTTTTCATGTTCATTAAACACATGTATCTTATCTTTTATAAATCCATTCCTACAGTTTAGCTAATTCTTGGGTCACTAACGATTTTCTCACCAAATTTTATGTGAACCCTATTTATACTAAGGTTATTAACCCTTTATGATGTACCTCTTAATATTATTCTGAAATAGTATATGAGTTGTAATTTAGTTCACGATGTGCCTGGATCCTTGGAGGTTTAAAATTGCTATGTGTCCAAACATCTTTATTTTCCATTGTGGTTTATTTAACAAACGTTCATTTTTTAGGAATTCTTTCTTTTCCCAGACATAAGTATTGCTTATGTTTTCTTATATTCAATTATGGTTTCATTTATTTATTTGATGCTTTCATTTTGGTAAATGGTGTGAATAAAAATAAAAACTGGCATTTACCCATACATAAGTACTCATTCCCAAGACTACATTTTTAAAAGATTTTATTTATTTATTTGACAGAGAGAGAGCACGCAAGTGCACACAAGCAAGGCTAGTGGGGGAGGAAGAAGCAGGCTTCTTGCTGAGCAGGGAGCCTGATGCAGGACTCGATCCCAGGGCCTTGGGATCATGACCTGAGCCGAAGTCAGACACTGAAATGACTGAGCCACTCAGGCACCCCCCAAGACTACATTTTTAATGGTCTATCTATTCCTTGTTGATTTCTGTTGTTTCTTTCTTTTTCTATTGAAAATACTATTTTGTATCTGTTTTATACAAAGTTGTAATTATTAAATTATTCTATAGGCATGTGTAAATACCCAATATAAGTGGATACTTAATTCTACCAAAACACAGGTACAAGAACACTCCTGGAAGCTCTTTTAATAACAACGAATGGATAAATAGTAGCAAAGACTAGAAACAAACTAGATATCCACCAAGGTTATAATGGATCACAAATTAGGTTGTATTTATAAAATGGAACATTATTCAACAATGAGACAGAGGAACCACTGCATAAGGTCATAGCAAAATGATACCCATCAACAAAATGTTGAGTGAAAAAGTTCATACTGTACGATCCCATGTGTATAAAGCTACAAATGGGCAAGTCTGATCTCTGGTAGTAAAGTGCATTAACTGGAAGGGGCATCCGAGATCCTTCTGGGAGATTTGATTGATCTGGGTGGTGTTTGCACAGCAGTCTATAAAAGCAAAGATTCATCAAGCTATATGCTTACCATGTTTGTACTTTATACCTCAATAAAAAAGTGAAAAGTGTTCCTAGATGGAATCATTTAGAGTTAAGATTTCTTTTTTTCTGTGTGCTAGGTATTGAGGCAAACCTTTAAAATCACAAAGGAAGTACGGACAAGTACTGACAGCTTCTTAGCTGGTCAGACCTCTCTAATAAGGGGTATAGAACTTCAGCAAAGCTCTGGGGCTGAGAACAGACATCTGGATTCCAGGCTCATCTCTGCTTGTCTTGGCCTTGAGAATTAACCTCCAGGATAGCGTTCGCACACCGTATAGGTTGGCATGAGAGTGATGAATGCCCCTGTATGCCAGGCATTATGCTAGAATTCTACGCATCTTATTTCACTTAATGTTCATGTAACACAAATATGAGTATGTCACACAGGAGAGCACAGGGACTCTGAAACTTTCTGATAACAGCCCAAAGTAAGAAAAACATTTTACATCATGACCCTGTACATATGTACTCACTCTCGACAGAAATAAGTTTCTTTGAAGCAATACTTCCTACAGGCTATTGTCTATGCTTTGCCAATCTATCTTGTTTATTGGAAACAGCACTTATTTTCTGTCCATACATATGAATGGGCAGCAATCCACAGCTTGAAAAACATTGGACTAGCCTTCAGACAAAACAGTGTATTACCAAAGGAGATTCAAAGTGATTGTTAAGTTTCTTTGCATTTCTCAAAGAACATTAGAAACAGTTGAGCACCGCCCCTCCAGCAGTGAGGGGTACCGCCGGCCCCTCTGTCTCTGCCTCCCCTAGTCCCTCATCCACGTGAGCCGCCTCTTTCCTCCTTCCTCTTTTCCCTCCCTGCTCCTTCTCTACTAATGTCTCTCATTCTCTCAAGATTCAGGTCTGCATCTTGTACACCTGCTCTCTCTGCACTTCATGGCCTTTCTCCCTGTTTCACAAGAAAAAAGTGTTTACCTGCATTCATGGAAGAGTACAGATTGGGCCTCAAACACCATATGGATAAACCAAGCCAAAAAACGGTCAACTACAATCACTTTTATCTCCTTGCTCTTAGCAAATGTGCCTTTATAAGGGGCTACAGGTCCAGGTTCAAATTCTTAGACCTCTCAAGTTGCATGTCAGCCCTGCTGGAGATGTGGTTCCCTGTGCCCAGCCTGCCGTCTGCCTCCCGGTGTCTTGCAACGGGGCTTTTGTCTTGCACTTGGAGGGTCTCGTGGACACACAAGCGGCTCTAGACAACCCTGTGCACATGCGCCTTGGCCCCTCCCCCTTGCCCCACCTCGGCAGCCAAGTCCAGGGGCTTTGGAAAACATTTTCAAAGAAGAGTGGTGGTTGCCTAGGTGGCTCAGTTGGTTAAGCAGCTGCCTTTAGCTCAGATCATGATCCCAGAGTCCCAGGATCAAATCCCATCAGGCTCCCTGCTCAGTGGGGAGTTCGCATCTCCCTCTCCCTCTGTCCCTCCTCTGCTCATGCTCACTCTCTCTCCCTCCCTCTCTCCCTCCCTCTTTCTCAAATAAATGAACAAAATCTTTAATAAAAGGGAAATAGTGTAGGTCTCAGGAATAGACTTCTCCACCCCCAAGGAGCTGTCTCTTGATGGAGAGACCCTCCTGAAGTGCTGGGCCAGGTCTAGGATGACTCCCCTGCAGGTTTGGGTGGCAGGGGCAGGAATCACAGAGAGTTCAGATGAGGGATAAAAGAACCACTCACTTTAGAGAGTCTGCACTAACTGCCTCCAGCTTTTAGAGCATCTGGGGCAGAGATGAAGGATGAGGCACCAGCCTAGGAGCTTTGTGTAGGGTGGACACACCCACGCTGGGACATCAGTGTCTGTGCCCAGCCCATGGGGACGGTGGACTCTGCTTTGAGGGAGTGACTCTGGACCTTTCAGTATGTGGTCAGTAAACTCTCCTTTACTGGTCTGAGCCACTTTGAATTGGATTCTCTGCCACCTGAACGAGGAAGGGTCTACCCGAGAAGCCTCCCAGAGAACAACAATGCTGCATGTGAGGCCATAAGTCAGACTTCCCTCGAGGTATCGAGCCAGTCTTTCCTTCAGGAGGGCAGCTGGAACTCTCTAGATGGTTCTTAAAGCCATGCTGAGTTTTCATATTCTCTGATTATCTATGTAGTAAAGCAGATTAATTCGTCTTTTAGGACAGTGAAAGTGCTTAACGAGGTAAGTCACATTGTAAGTGCTCGATAAATTTTGGTTATGGGGAGGCAGAAGGTGTCTGGATAAGGAGCAAATAACTCCATTCCGTGGAGCCTGGGGCTGTCCCCTGTTGCCCCCAGAACACTGCTCCGCCAACTGGCCCTTCCACACCCCTCACCTGCCCCCTCACTCAGGACTACTGCTTGGACACCTCCATTCCTTGCGGACTTTCCTATAACCTCTGTGGCCACTTGGGTCCTTGTCATCCAACATAACACTGAATCATACAACATCCTGATCACAGACATTTGGTTCACCTGTGTTTTAGCATAGCGGTTAGGACGCCTGCCTGGGTTCATATCCCAGCACCACCGCAGACTGCTGTGTGACCCTAGGCAAGTCACTAGTACTCTCTGTGCTTCTGTTTCCCCATTTCTAAGATGGAGGTGAAAGGCACTCCTCTCTCAGGGGGAACGTGAGGATCACACGTGCTAGTTGTGAAGAGCGTGGAAACAAGGTCTGGCATGTAGCAGCATATAAGTGTAACCAATCACTTTTGGGGGGTGGTAATGACAGTAAAAAAGCTCGGGGCTTTGAATTCAGATAAACTAAGTTAAACTCCTGGCTCCTGCCCACCTGTCCATGGCTATGGCAGAAACCATACCGTCCACAAAGCCCAAAGTACTGACTCCCCGGCCCTTTACTGCATCCTGGTATGTAGAACCGATGGGGAACCCTTAACTAAGTGCTGGAAGGTGCCAGCACATGGGCGTGAAGGGGCCCCGCTCCTCCCACCCCACGTGTGTGGACCACCAAGCTGTGGGCTAGGGGACCGCTGCCTCCAAGGTGGACCACAGCCCAGGAGCTGGCGGCTGGGTGGGTGGGTAGTGGAAGCATCCACCCTGGGAAGGTGCCTCTGGCTGCTTAGCAGTGCACACATTTGTGTTGAATAGAACACACGACAGTTGGAATCTTCGGAATCCTGTGTCCGACCTCACAAGGTCATTCAGAAGCCATGGTGGCAGGCATGCCTGGCGCCCTCCAGGTGACAGTATGTTGTTGAGTGCAGTGCGCACGGATTCCCTGGGATCCCTTCAGGGAACTGGGGGCACCGCGGGCAGCTGTGGCCTGCATGTCTCGCACGGGTTGGCAAGGGTGACAGCCATGGGTGCCAGCGTCCTGAGATGGCCCTGACTGGCTGTTCCCTCAAAGGAAGAGGGAGGCACCTGCTGCTCCTCCTTATCTGAAATTCAATGAGTCCAAGGGCATCAGCTCTTTTCTGGTGTCCACTTCTTTCTCTTCGGGGATCCCTTACTTGGTCCCAAGATGCATTCTGTGGTCTGAAGATGGCAAACGAATCGTTTGCTTGTGTTTTTCTGATGGAAGCATTTAGCTGCAATGTCAGGCTGTCCCGAGAGAAAGCTGGGAGGCCCACCTGGCTGCCCGCTGCGCACCTGGCCCTGCGCCCCCAGCACGCAGTCCCCGCCAGTGTCCCAGCACCCAAGTCACAGGGCCGAGGAGGCCACTGCGCTCTGTGCTTCAGAAACGGGCGTGCACTGAGCCCACACAGGAAATAACATGGCACAACCGTGAGTTGGGGAAGGGAAGTTATGAGTACCCACAAAGAGAAAGGCCTGTGTCCTTTGTGGTGGGCCAGAAGGGCCTCACAGAGAAATAGGATCTGAGTCCATGCCTTCTTCACATCCATGGCAATGTTTGGAGAACCTCAGCTGGACTGCGGGCCGTCCAGGTGCCTCCCCAGTGGCGTCTCTGCCAGCTCCCTGCATTCTTGCTAGGCAGTGGTAGCTGGTGGCCTGAGACCAAGTTCTTTGTCCCATCTCCACTACTCCTTGACTGGGGGACTTCAGGTAAATTTGTAGTCTCTCTGGATTAAAGATGTTTTTAAATTTTAAATCTTAAATCTTTGATCTTAAATCACTCTAGACTTGAAGAGTTCTCCTGATCTTGAAATATGAATGATACTATCTACCTCACACATCTTAAAATCTGGAGTCCTTTACGAGAAGAGGCAGGCACAGAAGTTGGCCCCTGATAAGCACTTACTAAATGGTAGCTATAATATGTCATATATTCATTCTGCAAACATCCATGGGACATCTGCCATGGAGGAGGCCAGAGGAGGCCACAGTGAGCTCAGGCAGGCGAAGCCTCTGCCTCATTTGAAATTATAGAGAAGTTAATGCATAAATACACATTAGTGTGGGCTCCTCTGTTTTAGGAGAGGGCTATGGATAGCTGAGGGGGAGCATTGGAGGAGCCCCTCACCAGGATTTAGGGGGCTAAATGTTCTATCTATGTAGAGAAGTGGACAAATATGTCAGAGCCTGAATGCACGTAAGTGAGGCGAGTGAGGAACCGCACTCCGGGCAGAAGGAGCAAGTTGTGCAAATCTCAGACAGGAGAGAGCACCACACATTGAGGGGAGCGATGCAAAGAGGCCCACCTGATGGAGGCAGCCCCCGGGTAGGGAGGCAGAGAGCTCCCTGGATGGGGATGGAGAGAATCTAGGTCCTTACTCATCTTGGGTAATCAAGGTCACTTCTCAATTTTAATTGCCTTGTCTATAAATTGTGTGTGTGTGTATCTGTGTGTATGTGTGTGCATGCATGCATGTGTGTATATGCATGTATGCACATGTGTGTGCATGCACGTGCGCACTTGTATTTGTGCATGTATATATGTGCGTGCATGTGTATATACGTGTGCTTATATGTGTTTATGTGTGTGCATGTGTGCACGTGTGTGCGTACGTATGTGCACTTATATTTGTGCATATATGTGTGTGCGTGAGACACACGTGTGCATGTGTGTGCATTTGTGTATGTGCGTGTGTGCACGTGTGTGTGTGTATACACTTGAACAAACATGCATGTTCCATTCCAGGTGTAGCAGTCAGACTGGGCCAGGTGACACTATGGTTGTGACTAAGTCATGATGACTGAATGCCACAGCAAGGCTGTGTTTCCTAGTGCGTGTCCTCGCAGGCTGGTGTGGCCTCAGCTCTGGAGAATCCTGTGTGGAGAGGCTGGCAGGGGCTCTGCCAAGTAAAACGTGGTCCGCTGCTCCCTGCTGGCAGAAGTACCAGAAGGCTGGCACCCGCAAGTACTTCCCACACCACTCCCGCTCGCTGCCTGTGGTCTGGCACGTGGTACCCGGCCCCGCCAACCTCTGCGTGTCTGGGAAGCACAGACTTCTGTGTGCAGAAGGAAAGAGGAGCCAGACACCAGTGAGCACCCCCGTCGACCGCAGCCCCAATAACTAGTGTTCCTAAGATGCTACGGGATCAGCAGGTGCAGAGAAGCTCATCTCTGACAACGAGCTCTGTTCAAGTCACTGAGCATTTGTTCAACTTCTCCTACATGCAGGAGCACTGGCTTCCAAGAACCCAGAGAGAAATGTGCCCCTTCCCTCAGGGACATAAGATTGAGTAAGGAAAATAGAAGGTACACTAGGGATTGTCCTATATCCTGCATATGTAGAACTCACACTGAGCCACAGAGAGGTAACTTTCCCTAATGTCACATGGCACCCTCCTGATGCTGTGATGCGTGCAGTCACAGGGTAGGTTCGGACATGTGAGGCCACCTGACTAGCAATATTGCCAGTGATATGCTTCTCTACATTCCCGTTACTAGCTAAGCAAAAAGGACCTTGTAGGGCCACCGTGTACAATGCATTGTGCCACCAGCCAGGAGCAGGGAGGCAACGAAGCATGCCACATGGGTTCTGCCCTGAAGAATCTTATAATAAATTGGATAGGAAACAGACAGAATAGGAATGGCTACCTTAACTAAGCCTTTATTGTGTGCCAGGAACTCAGGTTAGCATCCTGGGTTTGCACCTGTGCCCCCTCCCAGTGGAGAAGCTCTGAATGAGGAAGACCTCACTGGGAGACTCCTGGGAAGGCCTGCTTACTGGCCAGCCTGAGGCTACTTTGAACCCTAAAATTCTTGAAGAACTGGTTTGGTTGGAAGAGGGCTCCTCGTTTCAGAGAATGACCTATGTACTCTTCTGCCAGCCGAGAGATTCCCAGAATCCCCAGGGGACCCCAGACCGTAGCGTGCCCCTCCAATCCACAGGTGGTTGCTTGTTGCTTGGCTGCTTCTACTGGGCTCCTGGTGAGAGGCGCGCTGGGGAAGCCTGTCCTGTGTCTTGAATCTGATTGTAAACATGAGATTGAATGACCCTCAGTATATCATCGAATGTGCCCTGGAGCTGAGTGCTGGGTTTGGTGTGGTGACTGCCAGTATGATGAAGATAAGTGGGTTCTTGGAAGTACCTGGCTGCAAATTTATTTGAAAAATTGACCAGGTAGAGCTGTCTTCAAGCTCTTGTTCTTTGTCTGTAAAGTTTGGGAGCAGTTGCCATATACTTGGCCTCAGACCATTTGCTGAAACGGGAGAGCGTTACTACAGGTCCTGGAGCAGCCCCACAGGAATACTGGCCAAGAGGGGAGGGGGCTTCTCCGGGCAGAAGATAGGTCTGAGTATTGAAAAGAAAGACTACCAACTCCTCTATGTTGAACCCACATTAGCAAATGAGAAGAAGTTTCCATCAGGGTTGAAACACCACACTCCCTTAAGCCGACAGCCAGCACTCCTCCACCTCCACCGTCACTGGTCCTCCTCAGGTCCTCCGAGAGCCTGTTTGCAACCATGGCTCCTCCCCACCTTGCCTCCACCACAGGTCCCGACACCGCTGTCCACCAATAACCATGCTCTATCCTTCCTCCCTACGTGGAGGCTGGGGGAAGCTCAGGACCAGCTGGCTGAGCACCCTAAGGACATTCCAATCTGCATGTGAGTCACTGAGTTCCAGCTGATGGAATGTGACAGATGCCACTTTCAGGACATGCCCTTCCAGGGAATGGGCATGTACTCCCTGACATTTGCACCCAGTAGAACCTCTTTGGACTTGGAGGTGAAAGATTTGTGAAGATTTGTGAAGATGGCAGAGCTGCCCTCCTGGTTCCATAGAAGCTACTTCTGGATTGATATTGAGGCCATCTCAGGCCTGTTTTTGGAGTGTTTTTGCAATGTCTCCCAGCCTCTCAGCCTCATCTCCAGCCATGGTGGTGGCTGACAGCTCAGTGAGGCTGTAGCTTGTCTCAGGCTAACAGTACCATGACTCAAACACATACCACTTATCTCTTGCTTTCTCCCTGGGCTTTCCTGCTGCTGAAGACACAAGGAAGTGTCTTCTCAATACTCATGCTTGTGCTACCTGGACATTCAAGGGAGTTAGCATACCACGTGGCATGTGGGAATCACCACATGCCACATGGGAGGGTGAGAGCAGATGGATGGAGACACGTATCTTCCTTCTATACCACAACCTAGGTAGTGCAATATACTATAGAATAAAATATATAGAGGTGGGCTAATGCAACATGATATGTGTCCCTACAGAAGAGAAGAGACACAGACAGACATTCACAGAAGGCAGGTGATGTGAAGACACAGGGAGACACCACCGGACAGTGATGCAGAGGTTGGAGTGATTGTCAGCCATGCCAGAAGCTAAGAAAACAGCATGCAACAGATGGTCCTGTAGAGTCTCCAGAGAGAGCGGAGCTCTGCCGACACCTGACTTTAGACTACTGGACTCCAGAACTCAGAGGATAAATGTCTGTTGCTCTGGACCATCCGTTTATGGCACTTTGCTGTAGAAGCCTTAGGAAACTAATGCAATTAGCTTAAAACATTTTGTAATGCCAGAAAATTTAGAAGCAGTAAAAGACTACTTAGACTTATTTCAAAAGAACTAAGGAAGCTAGCTCAACAAATTTCCCACCGGCCAGAAGGGTACAGTTTGAGTCTCAATGAGTAGAAATGGTAAAGATTGACATATATCAAGTAGACATACCTTTTTGTGATTATAATGGTATTTTTAAAAGCCAAATTGGTCCCTCTTTGAGGAGGATGATTAATGCACCCATTATCCTGGAACCTCAGTAAATAAAAGGAAAGAGTCAAGCACTTCTTGTGCTTATCCTGGTCAACTCTACATACCTACAGGTGAGATGAGAAGAGAGGTCTTCTCAGAGGTTTATTCCAGCTGATAGATGAAAAACTAATGATGGAAGAAGATAAGTATTTTCCAATTCCCCAAAACTCTATGGATCGAGGAACTGGGCACCAGAAGATGTTTTTGTTGAAAAGGAGCAAAAAAACAGACAGGAAGGGCCAGCTGATGATAGAGCATGATGCTACCTGTGGTCTTTCCAAAGGAGTCAAAACTGAATCTGATTAAACATTGAAATCTAGCTGCACACAGAGGACACAAGGTCACAGCCACGTGCAGTTTGCAATCAGCAGACCTAGTCTGCCAGAAATGCTACAGGACAGACAGACACACTGGAAGAAAAGGGATGGGACGGGGTGTTGGGGAGCACACAGATTTTAGGGCATATCAGGTTCAAGTATAACAATAAAAAATGTAATATAAGCAATTAGTACAAAAGTCAGGATAGAGGTGACTTTGACATGGGCAAGAGTGTGTGATTGGGATGAGGATATATCGAGGGCTTCTAAGGAGGCTGGCACCATTCAGTGCATTGACCTGGTTGCTGTGATGAACGTGTTGGCTCTACAGCAACTCACAGAGATCTACATTTGTTTCCTGTACTGTGGTGTCTGCTTTATGGGCTTGTCCCAAAGGATGCTCCTATTTCTGTCTTCTTATTTTCAAGCTGGTGGAAACTCATTGTCCTCTCTTGGAGAATCCTTATTGTCTTTTTATTTTTTTATTCATGAGAGACACAGAGAGAGGCAGAGACATAGGCAGAGAGAGAAGCAGGCTCCATGCAAGGAGCCTGATGTGGGACTTGATTCCTGGACTCCAGGATCACGCCCTGGGCGAAAGGCAGATGCTCAACCACTGAGGCACCCAGGCGCTCACCTTATTGTCTTTTTGACCATGAGATAGAGTTTACCTTTCCGTGTCTGTATGTCTTTCTAGAGGCAGATGCACACTTTTCTCTGTGAGTAGGAAAACGGTCTCACCATTGGTAGTGATGAAAACTGGTCATGAACTTTCAGGTGGAAAATCACTGGCTTGCATACATCAGGATGATAGCAGTGCATGGGTTTCTGTGCTGACTTGCCTCTTTATGTACTCATCGAGGGCTTGTTGCCAAGGAGTGGGAAAGAGGATATTTGGGACCTCTGTGTAAGCAGAGGGGAATTCCTAGGGTATGCCAAGTGGATGGGAGGGAATTGAAACACAGCAGTCATAAACCTGGCATTTATAGGGGCCTTCCAAGGCAGAAACGAGTTTCCATAAACAGTAGATCCCAAGGCCTGGGGAATAAATGAGAAACAGAAGATGTACATGTCAGGAGTCCTTTGCTGACAACTAACCCAACTCAAGCTGAAGTCAGTGTAATGGAATATTACACGGAACTTCCCCAGGGCTTTGGAGCTCCAGGAGGACAGGGTAAGGATGCCCCCATCATTAATGGGGAAAATCACAGGACTTGCCAAAAGTTCTTTCTGAGACCCTCTGCCCACTGCTGGCCACTGTAAAAGAAGAGAGAATTCAGGGGCTGACCTTTGAACTTACTTTCTTTGCAAAGAGTGGTTGGTCCAGTTTGGACTTTATGACATTGGTTCTCCCCAGTCAAATGATAGATCTCCACTAGAATCTGTGAGCCACAGGATGTGCTTTCGAGAAGAAGAGCCTTTCTGTGATATCTCATAAGATTGTGAAGTGTCTATCCTGGGGGGCTGAGAGGCATCTCCTGGAACTGGTGGGCCCATTTGAACAAAGAGACCCTCAAGTCTTGCCTCACAAGGTGGGAAGGCAGTATGGCTGGGACAGTCCCCAAGGGCAGGAGCAAAGGACAGGGTGGAAGTGGGAGACATGTGCTCTTCCTGAATTTGGTGATAGGTGGGAGAGGGTGCCGAGGTTCCTCATCACCCAGGTGGATACCAGGGAGTTGGGACCTGGGTGGAGCCCAGCTCAAAGATTTCTCCCAAGAGGGCTGCAGGGAAAAGGAAGTGCCAGGAGACAGTCCTCAATGGAGGATGGGGCCCCTGAATCCAGACAACAGAGAGGAGCACCCAGTGTCCTGACATTTGCAAACAGAAAGAGGAAGCAACCACATTATGAACTGTGTTCGAGTTGGACTTCCTCCCTTCTCTTCTAAAGCAGTCAGAGTAGCAAGGGGAAAGACAGAAGCCCAGGAGTGGAAGGACAAATGCTGACCCCAGGATTTCAGGGGACCCTGAGCTGAGAAGCTGAGATTTTTAAAGAAGGAAGAGTAAAGTTTTGGTTTAGAACAGGGATGGGACTTTCTGTGTCTGAGAATGTGAATCTTGCAATAAGCAAGAGTGACCAGAAAATTCAATGGGACTTGTTTGAGGTACCTTTAGGAGGCAGAGATGGGAAAAGAGGTAGAAGGCTTTTGAAAACAGTGGTGCCACTGACTGCACTAGCTCAATTAGCAGGCGAGACTGCCTGGTCTACCACCCTAAGTCCAGCATCAGAATGGACGGACCGAGTGCGCATTTGGATCTGGACCTTATGTGGCATCATATAATCTGGTCTCTCTCTTTCCCTCCTCCCCACCCATCTCTACTTATTTCCATTTCATTTTTCTGGTTGGCTCTATTGTCTCTTGCTGCAAACAGGCTCTCTTCAGTGCTAGGGAAGATAGCTGTTGGGCGTCTCCTCTCTTTACAGCTAGTGATCCCAAGGCAGACGGAGCCTCCTTCCTCCCCCATGTGTGTCTGTTCTCACAGAAGGACTCTCTGTCCCTTGAATCTATCCTTGCATAGGGCTAATGAGATATCAGGATTGCCAGGCTCAGTCAGTGGCTGGGGACCAGAGGTCCCAGAGCTAACCATCCAGTAGAAAGAGATGTTTGGGGCCAAGAAAAGAGCAATTGTCCCCTGTATGGAGACCCAGTGGATGAAGCAAAATTAGGCAGAAGCAGAGCTCTGAGGATCAGGCCAGAGAGGTAGACCATAAAAGGCTCCTGATTACATGTAGCTTCCATCTTCAGTGGAACAGAAATGAAGTCCCATCTGTCTAGTCTGGTGGCCATGGTATCTGGAGCCGAAAGACGTGGACTCAGGGCAAATAAAAGTAGTGAGGTTACATTAACATTTCTAAATAGGTAAATTGCCCAAGAGAACAGCATACTGAAGGCCAACAATAAACGCACCCAATGATGCTGGAAATTCTAGCCCCCTCCAAAGTAGCTTATTGAAACACAAAATTGTGCATTCGGTACGGCCAATACTGCAGATTTTCCCACATGTGACTGATATTTTTCTGTCAGTGTGTGACAACCAAGGGAATGCAGGGGAATGCATTGTCCATAAATTATCGCCAAGCATCTGGCATACATTTTCATGCAAATGACTACATGGAATACAGTCCTTCCTACCACACCCATCCCGCTCCCAGAAACCACCTGGTACCTCTGCATTTACTTACAGTAATAGAAGACACAAAATAGTGGTTGCTTTTCCGTTTTTTTATGGTGTAACTTAGTGGGAAAAGCAAACAGGTTAAAATAGAACGTAGATATAATAATATGGTTCCTTTTTATTCTAATACTATTTGGTTCTCAAAATGTGTTCTGTAGAGCAAATCATCCTAACAATCATCCAACAGCAGACACATTGAAGGAACCACAAGTCCAGCATGTGTGAGTGACAGACATTGAGGTAAAGAAGTTACAGATGTGGTGGGAACAGCACATAGCAAGCAGCCACCTGATTCTACTTCTGCTTCTAGGTCCTAGCAGCCGAGTAATCATGGGCAGCATGCTGACCCTAGGTATTTCCCATCTAAAAACGTGTATGTCTGGCTAGATGCTTGCTAAGGCATTTTCCTGGTCTAAAAAATTACATTTTTCCATGGCATTTAAACCCAGAGCTCTAATTTTGAGAGATTGTGAGAAAAACAGCTTTGGGGTTGTTATTATTGCAATTTCAGATTTATTGGACAAAGATTATATGTGAGGTACTATGCCAGGAACTGGAAAATGAAAACTAACTCAGTGGGACTCAGAGTTCACTGCTTCTCCCAGGTCCTCATCCTCTCTCAAGCCGTGGCTTCTCTACACAGCTATACTCCTGTGGTCAATATAGTACAGTCACTCCCTTGCAAATGCCCTTCACTGCCTTGCACCTCGCCCCTCACTCACCTGTAACACATCCATTTATGCATACATGCAATTCTCTGCCCTTGGGCGACTCTGCCCAACAGCTAAGTGTGGCCAGAGAAAACACAGACCACACTGCCTGGCCTTCCATGAACTTCACAATTGCAGATGGTGAGTGAGCCCAGATGGCTATGCAGCTCGCTGTCCAGTGTTCCCATGAACCAGGGCCCCTCTGCCCACCCCCATCAGCCTTCCACCACCTTCATTCTCGGATCACATGTGAGTCTCCCACAGCTGCCATGACAAACACCACAGTCTGGGGACTTAAAGCAAAAGAAGTGCGTTCTCTTGGAGTCTAGAGGCCAGAAGTCTGAATCAAGGTGCTGGCAGGGCCATGCTCCTCTGAAGGCTCTAAGGGAGAATCCTTTCTGCCTCCATCTTTGGCCTGAAGACAGAACACTTCAGCCTCGGCCTCTGTCCCCATGTGACCTCCCTCCTGCATGTCTCTTCTTGTAAGGTCCTTGGTCACACTGGATTAGGGTCCATCCCAATGACTTCATCTTATCCTCATCACATCTACAAAGATCCTGTTTCCAAATAAGTTCCTATTTCTAGGTACTGGGCAGTGGGACTTCCTCAAATCTTTTTTAAGAATACAATTCAACCCACTCCAGGTAGGATTGTGCCTTTTTGTTCCCTCTGCATGCAATGCTTTCAGATCTCCACTTGGCTCTCCACTTCATTCTGGGGAGGAAAGCCAAGGGCTAGTCAGTGGCCTACAAGGACCTCTTCCTATCTGCCTTCTAACTCTGCCCCTCTTTGCTCCTGCTATGTCAGCACACTTGCTGTCTTGGCACCCTTGAGGGCGTGACTTGGCCTTGCCAACCCTACCCTGACATCCTCCAGCCTCCCACCTCCTTCAAGGCTTTGGTGGAATGCCGCCTTGACTCCTCCTTATCATCTACTTTATTTTTCATGATATACGTCACTCTGTAACACAGAGTGATATGCTTATTGATTATCTCTACTCTTTATGGTGCATTCCCATTGTGGATAGAACACTCCACATCTGTTGTGTTCACTGATTCACTGATTGTCTGGAGCCTAGTAGGTCTTCAGTAACTGTAACTGATCAATGTATGGGGCAACTAGCTCCAGCAGTTGTTAGCATCTGTCAAAGACTTTAGAGGATAAGACCCCCTGGAAAAAAAGTATTGGTTTCTGTTTTTGTCCAGAATGACGTAATGAATCACAAATTAAGTATGGCAACTAGATACTTCAGATATCCTTAGTACTTAGTATATATATATATATATATATATATATATATATATATATATTGATACAGATTTTTTATGTGTGTATATATATGTGTGTGTGTGTGTGTGTGTGTGTGTGTGTGTTGAGAAGACAAGATGAATTATTTTGGTCAAAAGCAAAAGAGTCGACAGATTTTATTAATAAAATTTGCAAGTAAAATATGGAGCTATTCAAAAGTTTTGAAAGTACATTTTACTCTTTTTTTTTTTTTTTTTTTTTGGTCACTGGAACCAACACATACAGTTGAAGGTTTTCTGTTGCAATTTCAATTAGTGAAGTCAATGTGGCTTGTTATCCTCTTGGTACGTACTAAGTATGCCTCAAATATTAATGAATCTCAAGACACTTTCTTGTGTCTAAGTGCCATTGAGACAATATTCCTGTTTATTAAAAACATAGTTAAGAAAATGTCCATAGCTGGTTAAATTATATGAAGTGTAAGTAAATATTTGTTGGTCAAATTTCAAATAGGAAATATGACTTGGAAAAAGGAGAACACTTGGCAGCCGCAGAGTTATATAACATAAAAGTATTTCCAGAGTAAGTGGATTCCTGTAGGGAAAATTTGTCTCTTGTGGACCATTTGAAGTAAATCAATTTAATAAAGAATGTGGTTGCAAAAATAATTGGAAATGACAATTGCTTTTAAACAACATTCCATATGCAAATTACTTTCATAACCAGGTTTATATAAATACCTTAAAATATTCCAGTTTGAAATGATTTAACATTATTCATAATGATGATAATGTGTGCACAGAGGCACTTTCCAGTCTCAAAAACCATACTAACATGTGGGTACAGACCGCAAAGGTAGAAAGTCATTGATTGATAAGAAAAATGTCAACCCTGAATAACAGTGAGATCAAACACATGTATTTGGTTCACTTGTCTTTGTAGTTTCTGGGATCATCCCAACACAACACTTGGTCCTGAAGTTACAATAGTCTTAATGAATCACAGGTGGGATTAATCGAATACAAACCTATTTCCGGGGTTTGATTGGCGTAGAGACTAGAGCTCCAGTTACAACACAAACATTATCAGAGGTAAGTTGTTTCTGCTTGGTATAAATTTAAAAGCAGCATCTTATTGGGATCCCTGGGTGGCTCAGTTGATAAAGCATGATCCCAGGGTCCAGAGATTGAGTCCTATGTGGGGAATCCCTGCTCAGCGGTGAGCCCGCTTCTCCCTCTTCCTCCGTGCTCTCTCTCTCACTGTCTCTCTCTCTTGCTGTCTCTCAAGTAAATAAATAAAATCTTGAAAAAAAAAAAGCAGCATCTTATATCTGTGCAAAGTTGACGGTGGAAAAAAGGCTCTGTCCAGCAGAGACATTTAAAATCATATCAGAAGTGCCAAATTATATAACAGTGAGTATCCTCACATAGTTGTTGAAGGACAATGTGGCCATACTTTAAAATCCACAGAAAATTTCTTTTTTCTTTTTCTTTTTTAAGATTTTAAAGATTTTGTTTTATGTATTTAGAGACAAAGTGCACGAGCAGGGGAGGGACAGAGGGGGAGAGAGAGAAACTCAAGTAGACCCTCACTGAGCATGGAGCCCAATGCAGGGATCAGTCTCACTACCCTGAGATCATGACCCGAGCCCAAACCAAGAGTCAGACGCTTAACTGACTGAGCCACCCAGGCACCCCCATAGGAAATTTCTTGCTGAACGTTAGGGCATGTGGGAAGACTAGGCCATTGTTTTCCTTGGAATGCTACTTGAATTTGAGCACTTATACCATCTGATAAATAATATAAGAAGAGTCCATGAAAAGGAGTTTTCAATCATCATTTGCTTTGAAGGATCTGAAGCCAATTCCTTCAAAAATATATTCCCTCCTACATTTTTCATCTGAGCCATTCTCCCCATCACATGGAATCAGGTAGAAACACATTATAAGCCAATGACAGTTTCACCCACATGGTTCATAAACTACTTACATTGTGCTTACCTCCAGAATCTATCATTGCACATAACTGAGTAAATAAATGTTTTGGAATAAATGAAACAGGCATAGTCTTATCCTCTGATGTGGTGATTAGAGGAAGAATTTACCTAGAGTTGAGCATTATAATGGAATGATGGAGCCTAGAACGGTCCTTTCAGGCTGCATCCAACATGTGGTCTGGGGATGTGGGAGTCTGGGGTCTAGGGTAATTTGCAAGGGTTCAGTATGTCCACATCTTTCTAACTCTGTGGTCTTGAGCAAGTCAATTAATCTCTCAAGGCCTCCAAGGCTTCATCTGTAAAATAACCATACTAATAAATAACCATACTAATAGTTTACCTTTATAATGTCAAGTGCATAATTAACACAATGCTTATCCCATAAGTACTCAGTAAGCCAAAGCTCTTACAATTTTATAGACTGGATAAATTCCATTTCTCATACACATATGCTGATAATTTTAGAATTTTCAGATGTTGTGATTACTATGGTACACACACACTTACTACAAGTCCTGATGATATATATGTGTCATATATCATTTTTTTATATCAGTAGAGAATGAAGGTTACCCTATTTTTGCATGGTGGTCTATATAGTTTTGATGTTATAAAAATGGTCCTCCTATGCAAAACGCTTAAAAATCACCATTTTACATTACATTTTGGAGTCACAGACTGGAACCCGTAGCCCAGAGACACTGAGTGCCAAACTCAAGGCCAAAGCTATATGGCATTCATCAAAGGAAAGCTCAGAATTCAGCCTGCAGAATCCCCATTCTGCTGTATCTTGCTGGCTTCTCAGAACAGAAGAGCTGGTAGGGATTAATTCAGTGCCCTTACCATGGTGATCAGGGTTAGGTCCATTCTCAGGTCAAAACTGGAAACAGTGGTGTTGGTCATATTTATTTGTTATAAGCATATCATAGGGTTAATGTAAGAGTAATTTTCAAGTCTGAAAATTAATTGTTAAACTGATAATTTTAATGATTGGGTCCATATAGAGCAAATGAGATTCATCAGAACAGCAATGCAATTTAACAAATTGATTTTGTTTGACTATGAGGTGGTATTATTGTTTTATCTCGATTTCAACACTTAAGATGCTTATGTTTATCTGTATTACTAGATTTTTTTCAAAGAATTTCCTCCCATGACTTCATTAATTGCAGCCTGAGCTTCTGAGGCAGGAGACAAGGTACAATTATGGCCCGCGTCAAATAAAATTTAAGCATACTTGTCGACAAACACTTTCATTATTGCCAGAACTCAATCTCTATAACACTACTAAAAAGCCCATAAATTACTTAAAACTGTGTGTTCTGCACTTTCCCCAAGAAACCTCCGAGGAAAGCACTGTAAATGGTGTGTAGCTTTTGATGGATTATGTCGCTCTCATTCCTAATGTAAGGTTGAGCTTCTCATTATTAAGTGGTCATGCGCCAAGATAGTTGGTGACCTAGCGGTCAATTAAATTTCAAATGGGCTTCAAAGACCAGAATTAGTTATTTCCCCTCACTTTCAATTCTTTAATAATAATTTACTCAAATCCCTGAGAAAATTTTAAACGTGCTTCATTTGCAGCAGGGGGTGGAGAATTTTAAAGCACTGTTTTCCAAATTGTCTTAATACTGAGCCTTTCTAATAGCATATCTGGCAATGGTTAGATGCTGGTACAGCCAGAAGTAGCAGTGGCTCTGCCCCCATGCCAGGCCTGCCGTGTCTTCCTTGCACCATGGACGACACGCTCAGCTGTCCATACTGCACATCTCTGGCCCACACATCTCAGAGGAGAGAGCTCTGCGTGTACACTGGTGCACGGGCACAAATCTGATAAATACGATTGCTGTCAACAGCTAGTTTTCAAAGGAGTAATATTTAGGAAAACATTTGAAAATTTCTGGTTGGGCTTTCCCATTGTCCTATGATATTACTCACTTTATAATATCAGTGCTGGTGGAAAAAAGTACCTAGATTTCCTATACCTCCAACCAAACTGGGAAGGAAGAGTGCCAACTCCCATCCATAGCCTCATGGTGAACCCAAGGAGCATTCCTTGAATAGCTCTGTTATCTTAACAGGGATTTGTTTGTGTGTTACTCTGAAAAGTACCTAGAAAGCCATGTGTTTTAAAGTTGAAATACTCTAAGTTGCTGCTCTAAGGTAATTTCTGTTAGAAAAAAAAAATCCATCTCAAGAGATCTGTCACATACAGACTTGGACATGGGTACTGAATGCAGAATGGCAAAAGATCCCGTCAAGCTAATGGGTGTCGTGGCCATACGGCGGATGTGCATGGAGAGCCTGCATCTGGTGACTCCAGGGAGGGGCCCAAGTGAGGCAGGGGGTCCCTTGGCCTCTCCAGGCTCTGGCATGTCCCTGTCTGCTTCCCCCAGAGCTGCCAACCCCTGCCAGCCCGCCTGGGCAGTGGAAGTAGAACACCAGAGAAAGGTGGGCAGAAGCAGCAAGTCCCAGCTAAAAGGTTCCAGGGGCTCTTTTTAAAAACTTTTTTGAGTGGTGCACAATTAGATAGTATCAAGATATTGTAGGAATCATACAGAGAGGTCTCTAATACCTGCAATGGTGGGCAATGCATTGGCACATAGTGTCTTGATTGGGAGATGCTTCATGGGGATAACCAGTAGAACTGGTGGGGACGAGACCAGAAATGGGTCTTATCGCTATTGGGGTTCCCAGGCCCTAAAAGGTATGTATCCTAATATAAAAAACAAGAGCTGGGTGGCTCAGTGGTTGAGCATCTGCCTTCAGCTCAGGTCCTAATCTTAGGGTCCTGGGATCGAGTCCCACATCCAGCTCCCTGCAGGGAAACTGCTTCTCCCTCTTCCTGTGTCTCTGCCTCTCTCTGTGTGTCTCTCATGAATAAATTAATAAAATCTTTAAAAAGGAAAAAAAAAACAAAAGCAAATTGTATGGTTATCAATTCATATACCAGACTACATATTATCTAGCTCCAGTAAATGAAGTTTTCCCTCCATGAGAATAACTTTTAAGTACAAGTGAATCCTTTAATATGTGGTGTATTAACTTGACCACTTAATAGAAAGTTTTATAAATTGAAATGTAGAACTCACAACCTCTTAAGCACTATACCCCAGGCTTAACCGAACCTTTTTCTTGTTGTTGTTGACCCAATGTGTACCAAAAGAACAGCACCCCAATGAGTTTTTAAGGGACTTGGATTGTCGGAGCACTTTTGCTTCCAATGAGCTGGACAACAAAACAGTGCTTTAGCACTCTGCTTGCTCTGTGGGGTTGCAATTTTGAACCAGAACTGTCTAAATCGAGCCCTTCTGGGCTCCCTACCCAACCTCTGCTGTTAGTAGAGCAGCTTCTTCTGTATCTTCACTGTGTATTTTGTAGTGCACAGTGTGGTGCAGAGACCTCTCTAATTTTGTTTGAAAAGAAGATCTGCTGATAAGAAATATTTTAAAGGGACCCCTGGGTGGCTTAGTGGTTGAGCGTCTGCCTTCGGCTCAGGTTGTAATCCCAGGGTCCTGGGATTGAGTCCCACATTGGGCTCCCCACAGGGAGCCTGCTTCTCCCTCTGCCTATGTCTCTGCCTCTCTCTGCCTCTCTCTCTCTCTCTCTCTCTCTGTCTCCTCTCTGTCTCTCATGAATAGATAAAATCTTAAAAAAAATATTTTGAAAACCAACAAACTGGACAATTTCTATGAGCATGGGAATGCACTTTGCCACAGAGTAGGGTTTCCACCAGAATAGTGAGATTTCCTTGGCTTTTAAAGCTGTCCCAGTAGATATTACAGCTCATCATCCTCCATGGCTCCCATGGGTTCTCTGGTTCTGGTGGGAACAATCAGGCCCCTTCCGCCCTGCTTGTGGATCTCTCTATGAGCAACACACCCTGGGGTGAAAGGCATAGCTCCCTCTCATGAGGAGGGTGGAGATCCATTGAAAAACATATTGCTGTGGTTCAAATCAATGGAGGCAAAACATGAATGGCTTGAATGAACAGTTGGGAAGGATCCAAGAGTTGGTTTTTGAAAAAAAAAAAAAAAAATCCCCCACGTCAGCATGCAGCAGAATGAGGAAATGCCATTGTTGATCAGGGTAAGGAAACACAACTGTCTTTCTGTAAAATTAATTAACAAATGAGCGGTTGACGTAAGGCTCTTTGAATCCATCCTCTCTTCCTCCCGAATGGAGCCCATACACCCTGACCATCTGTGTCTGCTGACTCACCCGCACTATGCACACCATCATCTACTCCTTTCTTCTTTTTCTTAAAATCAAATGAAATGACTTGTGCCCCTTCTTACAGCTCACTTTCCTTGTTTGCTGATGCGATGGAAATGAGCCATATGCCTAACCATTTATTTTTATTTTTATTTTTTTAAAATTTTTTTTAAATTTTTATTTATTTATGATAGTCACAGAGAGATAGAGAGAGAAGCAGAGACACAGGCAGAGGGAGAAGCAGGCTCCATGCACCGGGAGCCCGACGTGGGATTCGATCCCGGGTCTCCAGGATCGCGCCCTGGGCCAAAGGCAGGCGCCAAACCGCTGCGCCACCCAGGGATCCCTATGCCTAACCATTTAAAGAATATTTTTTAACTAGGCTTTTGGGGCAATTTACTACAAAACCACACTTTCTTCCCATTGTCATCAAAAGCACATCATACTCCTGAGGACAAAACACCAAATTGTCCTGGATGTTATATTTTTCACAGAATCTCAGGCACAGATAATAGTAAAAATTCTATCTCTGATGTTATAATGAGAGTTAAAATCTGGCACACTCCCTGGATAATGGATCATATGATTATATATCTTCTGAAAACTCATCTGTGATATTTCAGATTTCAAATATCACCCTCGGCCAAGGAATAAATCAATGAGAAAATACTAACATCTGAGAAAATCAGTAATGGAATCGGCTTAAGAAAGCACCCATATGCTAGCTTTATTTTTACTGGTTGAGCCTTTGCTTCTAATGTGAACTTTCAGGGGAAGCAAAAGTATGGTACAACCAGTGAGAAAAACAAATAGTCCCTCTGTGCTTTCAACTAGGCCTTGAGTTAAGGGGAGACATCTTTGGATGTTCTAAAACGAGTAACCTTTTGCTCTAAAATGGTTAACTTCTTATATTAATTAATTAATTAATTAATTTATTTATTTATTTATTTACTTAAAGATTTTCTTTATGAGAGACAGAGAGAGAGGCAGAGAGATAGGCAGAGGGAGAAACTGGCTCCCTACAGGGAGCCCAATGCAGGACTCGATCCCAGGACCCATGACACTAGCTGAAGGCAGATGCTCAACCACTGAGCCACCCATGCATCCCTAGTTAACTTTTTAAACCTGTGAGTTTTTTTATGACTGTAGGTCAGTTGACACCTATAAGAGCAGAATTTTGCAAACTTACTTCCTTTCATTAGTAATACAAGACTTCAGATCTTTTACCAAAGTTCCTTCCATCCACTTTGCAAGCCAGTCTATGGATGATGGGCCTTGCACTCTGATCCAGTATGAGACTCTTGAAGGATTTACAAAATTATATTTATCTTTTTCCTCCTCTAAATGAAAAAGAGCATCTTTGGTATTACATGGTGCTATTTCAGATTTTTGAATGACAACATTTTTAAAGAGTTTCAAGTATACACCAAAAATTAGCCATCCAATCAGGGAAGGACCATGACCAAATTTGGGGAAAAGCAGATTATATTGTGATTTGGTCAGGGGTGGCCATGACCCACCTCAGCCTCTACCTGGTCGTTGGAGCACACTGCTCTCTGAGCTCTACCCCATGGCCTATTGTGCTGTGTGGGCTCCTGGTCAAGCAGCTTCTTGGGCTTTTGGCTGCCTCACAGTCATGGGGCTTCCCAAACCACATAACCAGCCTTTCTGACCCATAAATTTAGCCTGTCCACTAAGCTTTTCCAGCCTGCATGTGTCCCTGGTGCAGACCAGGGAAGAGACACTACCTTGAATTTGTAGCAGGTGGAGATAAGCATTCATTAACTCAGATTTCCTGCAAACACAAGACCAGAATCGGTTTCATTGAGGAAATGAAAGTGAGAGCTACTTCTTGAAGTGAGAATGAATGATTGGAAAGAGCCGTCAATGGCCCATGTTTGAGAGAGAGAAAGAAGACAGTCAGAGGCAGAACACTCTGCTACCAGCAGATCTCAGCCCCACGCCACACAACTTGGCCGTTGTCTGATCGGCATGGCCTTTTCTGCACCTCTCCCCATGTACACCTTCTTTCCAGCCTCAGAGTTTCTGCTCTCACCCTGCTTTCCAAGACAGAGATACACATGCAATGCTCCCTTTCATCCTTATCAACGCTGACATTTGTTGGATGCTGGTCCTGTGCTAGGCAGTGGCGGGCATGTTCCCTTACACCACCTAATGGCATCCTTGCTCCCACCTCATGAAGAAGCACAGTTAGTAATCCAGCCCACAGAAGCAGAAATGGAGCCTTCAGCGTAGGCAACATATCTGTGGTCACAGACTCCAAATAAGGAACAGAACCAGTAAGAACTGAGCTGGATCCCTCAGAGGGCCCCTCCTCACGACCTCTGAGTTCACCACAGAGCCTTTCCCTGCCCCCAGGACCAAATAGTCCGACCACCACAGGCTCCAGCCCACCAGGTCCTTTCTGCGGACTTCTGAACACAGTTGAAGTCTACATACTGTGCCTCAGAGTCTTTACACAGAAAGCCCAAATGAGTTCTATTTCTCAACAGTTGTCAGCAATTAGAAAAAATAATTTGTATGCCTTTACAAACATATATTCATAGAAGTTATGAACTGAGTTTCCCATCTCTACCATTGGATTAAAAAAACTCTGACACCTCTGTATGCAAACTTCTTTTTTTCACACATTAATAGTGATGACACGCAGAAGCACTAGTCCACAGAAATGCAGAACTTAAACAACAAATGCCTAAATGGGTGCTTATTACTGAATTGTTCTGACGTGCCACCTCTGTCACCTTGCTGGGCTGGCTGTCGTGGCACAGACCTAGACCTTACAGCTTACTGAGAACTCTTGGGATCGATACGTTCCTTTCAATCATAGCTCAGTATCAGAGTGGAGATGTATGTGATTCCATTTGTCTTTTTGAAGCCTTGTTTCAAAGACTTTGAGGAAATTAGAATTTCAAAATGAAAAGTTAATTTGCATGTTGCAAGTGGTACACACTGTGTGAAAGTCACGAGAGGATAGATATGGGGCATCAGAGCATGACTGACTATACTGCTCACACACTTACTCCCACCACTGCAGGCGATGCTCTGAGTCCACCAGCTCTGGGTCTTGTTCCGAGGAGGAAAGCAGAGGTCTCTGGAATGCATTTCCTAGCTTGACCTTTTTGCAACCCTCCATCATCTGAACACACACTCTGTCTCTGCTTTGCCATGCTTTGCTCTTGGGACTCTGTGAAGTTAATGCCAGAAGAATGTAGCATTTCACTAAAAACTGTATTAAGCTGTGACTCTAGTATAGGTAAAATCATTATAGTCATAAAATGCAAAGGCCCAAGAGGACCTCAAAATCCACTTAACTGAGTCACCTCCATTTACAGACAAACTGTAGCTTGGAGACATTGGCTTGTCCAAGGGATACAACCCTCTTGTCTCATTGAAGCAGGGAATTTGGAGGGACTCTGGGGACCCAGGTGTAAATTAGAGCTGCCCCTTTCTATCTCTGGGTGTGTCACCTCCCCGGTGCCAATGATCCCATCTATAGTGAAGCAGCTGCCTGTTTCACAGACATTGAACAGAGCACAGTAGGTAAAACGCCCTGTTTATAGAAGCAATGCTTGGAAATGTTATTTCACCTTTACTAAAGGCACCTGGAGCTGGCAGATATGATGGGTGATCTACCTGGCTTCATTCAGCCTTGAATCACCCTATCATACCACCCAGCTGCACCATCCTCTGGTGTCACCCTTCCTGACTGCCCTGGCGCTGTCCTGGACAGTGAGCTCAGAAGTTGGTAACTGCCAGGGGCAATCTGTGACTGTTCCTGGAGGGCTGAGTTCCTAGGTTTACTGAACAGATGAGTTCTTGGTCCTTGGTTGGACATGATAGGTTCTCTTGCCCCTCGGTGACTGGTCTTATCACAGAATTTCACTTGTTACATTGCTGGCTTGGCAGCCATCACAACGTCACTTCCCACACTCTTGCCCTCCTGAGCCAAAACCTCAGACCACTTCTCAGGCTCTTGTCCTTCCCAAATCCAAGTTTATAGCCTTCTAACATTGATGACACCAGAGATTTCCCACGCTGCCAGGCAGCAGTAGGAGTCTTCTGGTCTTTATATGAATCAACGACCCCACACTCTGGATGGCCAAGGAAAAGGAGAGTTTACGCTTTCTCACATGTCAACATTTTCTCTTCCTTGAGACAAAGAAATTTGAGTCCATCAAAGAACACTCCCCAATCCAGAGAAACGTAAAGAAGAAAGTTAAAATCATTCATAAGCCTACCAGCTTGGTGTAACTACTAACTTTTGCACACTCGGGACCATAATGTAATAGAGACTCTATCACACACATTATTTCAGAAATGGTATAAGGCCAGCTTTCTCCTATGCCATTAGGTATTGTTTGTTCTATAGTATCTTTCTTTAGTGGCTGGAGTATAACAGATCCATTTTAGGCAGGGAATACACTAAAATAAAAGATATTTTACTGGGACCCCTGGGTGGCTCAGGGTTGAGCATCTGCCTTCAGCTCAGGGCGTGATCCCAGGGTCCTGGGATTGAATCCTACATCAAGCTCCCTGCAGGGAGCCTGCTTCCCCCTCTGCCTCCTTCTGTATGTCTCTCATGAATAAATAAATACAATCTTTAAAAAAATACATTTTACTGAAATCATGAGAGACCAAAATAAAAATTAGTGCACTTGTTCTGAGTAAGAAAGTGAACCATGGATCAGTTAACCGGAGCCAATGGCCTGTGGTATAACATGAAATTCAGAGGAAATGACAGGCCAAACCTCCATTACTACTTAGTTTTAAAGAATATCTGCTCTATAACTCAGATGCTGTACAGACGAATACATAAGTTAATCTAAAAAGACAGGCTCCTTTTGTAATCAAGAGAACTGATATCAATAGAACAAAGACAGAGGAAGCATCTTAAAAAAAAATAATTGGGGAAGACAAGAGGCATTTAAAATGAAACAGGAAGAATGTTTAGGGATGATTAGTCTAAGGGTAGAGCCAATAAAGCCACCCTAGTGCGTGGGGTCCACTTCCTGTGGTCTGGGAGCTGGAGCCGAACGGAGGGTCCGGGAGCAAGTGGGACCAAGCGTCTGCTGTCAGCACGATATCCTGCTTATGGTCCTCAGGCTCTTGTTCATCTCAGACGAACGTCTTGAAGAAAGCATTTATTGGACACCTGGTTGTGGCAGGCTGCTGCTGCTGCTGCTGCTGGGGACACAGGGATGCAGGACCTGATGTCTGTTCCCCGGGGCTCAGGGACAGGGCACACACAACACACGTCAGAAACTCCTGGTGGTGTCGCCACCCTATAGGAAGGGCTAGGGTTCATGGGGGAAATGAGGTCCAGGGGTCCTAGGGAGTGAGGTGTTACCCCACTGATCTGATCCCAGCCAGTTCACAAAATGAGGAGCCATATAGCTGGGCAAGCAGAAGAGTGGCTGACTTGGGGACAGTCAGCCTGCAGGGAGCACCGAGTGATCCCACATGCTGTGCTTGTCGCCCCCCTGCCCCAAGTCCTGGAAGGTAGAGGATGGAGGATGGAAGACAAGTGCAGATCCTAAGCCTTGTCCCGAGCATCATCACCGAGCCTAGTCCCTTGTGGCTCAGCCCTCCCCTTACTCTACTTTCTTCTCAAAGACGTTTACAGAGCCCGTCTGGGAAGGCCTCACGGAGGCCTTAGAACAGAGGTCAGCAACGCTTGAGGGACGAGTGTGGTTGCGCAGCCACCTGCTTGCAAACCTGGTGGGAACCTCTCCGGGAGCGCCTAGGAGTTGCTGGAAGCAATTGCAGCCTGTTCTATTTCGCCTCGTTCTCTGCTCTGAGAAGAATCTCTGCTCGCTCTGGGCTCTGGGCGGTGACGTTTACACTGCAGCCGCTTCAGGGCTGTAACCCGAGATGTGCAGCTGGCTTGCGTGCTCAGGGCTCTGTGGCCCACGGCCACCTCCCGTCCCCCCCAACCCCACCCCCCTGGGCTCTTTCTTTCTGGATGTGGCTGGAACCAGTACAGGCACAATCAAGAACCCATGGAGTTTACTGCCAACGTATAACATTAGTGATAGCAGAACTGGCACACACACACACACACACACGCACACACACACAGAGCAAGGCAAAACTTCCCTTTTTCATAATTACAAAACTAGTTTAAGAGTTTGGAATCATAAAATTAATATTTTAATATTACAGGGGATTTTTTTCTGTTTTTTTTTTTTTTTTTTTTGGTCTTGGAAAAACCGTTTAGATCTGCCCTCCTTAGACACTTTTTGCTTGAAGAGGTTGTACCGTCTCATCCACCCTGTAATGTTGGTGACCAGTATTCTTTTTCAGCTTTGCACCTGCTACAGCCGTATGGCAGAGCCTTTCAGTGTATCCAGGGCAGTGAAGAAAACTGGAAACTAATAAAACAAACAGAAAACAACAGATAATGCCCAAGAGGTAAATCAAGGTAAAATAAGGCTTGCTTCAGTGGACACTGCTCCCGTAGTTCCTGGATGATTGGGACCTGCCCTGGGGATTCTGGTCAGCACCCCCGCAGCTCACTGCTGAAGGGGCAGTGGTGGTGACCTACCTGCAGTCACCCTTGTGGGAGATGTCCCATGATGGAACAAGTCCCCATACCTGTGCTCTGTGGCCAGGTAAATTGGCAACGAGGAAGTGTAGGTGGCATTCAGAGAATGGTTGGGCTTATGGACATACGTGGTAATCTACGTGCTTGTCTCAAAGAGGATTTGTGCCCTTGACATTGCTCAAGACTGATTTTTCCCGAATGAGGTGATCGTTCCGTGCCACTTCTCTGTTCTCCTTGCCCTGCTTCTGAGAAATGTGTCTGTGGCACGGGGAAAACTCTACCTAGACTTAGCCTCCTGGTGCCCCCTTTTCCTAAGCTTTAGAGAATATGGAGGCTTTCAGAGACTCCTTCCAGCCTTGAATCTACATGACGAGAGGAGTTAGAATGAGCTAGATGTCATGGTGACTCCCAGGCTTGCTCCGAATGTAATGTAACTGCCCTGAAGAGCTTTGGCAAAGGTCCCTTGAAGCATAATCCATGCAAGATCCCAGAGAGTGAGAACTAGAGGGTGAATCAGGGTCCTCACCTGCCCTGAACTCTCCCTGTGGTGCCACTGGGACATCTGATCTGAGCTGGAGGGTGAGCGGGCACAGGGAACAGCTACTTGGTGCCTGGGGGCTGCAGAGAGAGCATCTGTGGGGCCAGAGCTGGGTGCTGCCTGGAACCATGGAGAGCTCTCCTGTCCTGCCTTCCTGGGGGGCTGGCCCCACATACCGCTTTATGTAGATTTTCTTTGTCTGCATGGCCCCTCCTGTGTCGCTGGGTCCATCCTTCCTTCCCAGTCTCCCAGGGGTAGATCTGACCCCCACTGTGTCCATCCCCTGCCTGGTACAGAGCTTGGTTGGCACTTAGAAGATGGCCAGGAAATGCCCATAGCCTAGGGTTCTGTCAGTGTCAGGGCCAGGGGGTGCCTTTCACGTGCCTCCCTCCAGGGCCGAGGGCCCACTGCAACATGGACACACATCTGTACAAATGCCAGTGCTTTATAACTCATCCCCAGGTGGGTCATCTTGAAGAAAAGAGAAACAGCCCATGCTCCACTCATAGCAGAAAGTGTTGCTATTTCACTAAAGTCACCCAAAAGGACTTCTCACTAGAGAGCCAAGTGGAGTAAGAGCTTCAAGCTTCCAGAGTAGGCTCGAGCCCTGGCCTGGCACTCATTTTCCTGGTGGACACTGTGCCAGGCCAGGGATGATACAGGAACAGAAGTGCTGCTAGGTTCCCCGGGAGACAGAGGCAAGGAAATGGCAGAGCACAGGGCCAGAAGCAAATGGCCCCAAGGATTCCCTGTAGAGCACAGAGGACAGCCCTAAGAAATCCCAAGTTGCCAATAGCTGCTTCCCTTTAAAAAACTTAATAGACTGTATTTTTTGTGCAGTTTTAAGTTTATAGGAAAATTGTCTGAAACATAGAGTGTTCTCATATATCCCCTAAATAACCTACATTCCTGACACTCCTTCCTATTGTTAACATCCTGGATGGTTTAAGACAATGGATGAGCCAGTGTTGATAAACTTCCCCAATAACTAAATCCACCTGTGCATTAAGGTTCACTCTGAGTGTCACGCCTTCTGTAAGTTCTGACAAATGTGTAATATGACACGTATCTGCCATTATGGTCATGAACAGACTCTTCCACAGCCCTAAAAATCCTCTGTAGTCCACCTGCTCATCCGTGTCTCCCCTGTGACCCCTGGCACCCCCTGATCTTTTGCTGTGTGCATCATGTCGCCTTTTCTTGAATGTCCCATAGTTGGAATCATATGGCGTGTGACTGGCATCTTCCATCCACTGATGTGCATTGACGTTTCCTCCATATCTTTTTGTGCATGGAGAGCTCATTCCTTTTTATCCTCGAATAATATTCCATTGTTGGTACCATGGTTTGCTTATCTGTCTTCTCTTCTTAAATGGAACAAATGACAACATTCTAGGAGGCAGGTGAAGAGAAAACCCTTTCTTCGTGCATTTGTTTTCTTTCTTTTGCGTCACTTCTTTACCGCTTTGTCCCCAAATAACACAATGTTCTAAATGTAATGAAACTGGAAGTTTGAGAGTGGTGGGGTCACTAAAGTGTAAGTTTGTTGGTTCCTGTTTCAATCAGGGGCCTGCCCCAAGGGTGCATATAAATACTCTGTGACCTCATTTATTAAAAATAGCATGGTGAGCTAGGTCCCAACTGCTGTCTTACAGGGACGGTTTGGAACACTACCTCTCATTGCTGCATTTCATTTTGCAAAAATGCTCCAGGATATGAATCACTGGACCTAGTCTCTTCACACACACACCTCTGGCCGCCCCCATCGTCCCAGTCGTGTGAGGCCTAATGTCATGCAGACATAACTGTAGTCCTTGAAGAAATCTTACATACCGAGGTGTCCAGCCTGAGCCCTGGAGAAGGTAAACCCTCGGGTGTCAGCTAAATAACATCAAGCTTCTTCACCTACCCAGCCACCACTCAGCTGCTTTCTATCTCCTGTTAGTTTTTTATTTTAAAATGTGCAATACTTTTTTTTTTCTGTTGTAAGAAAAAAACACCAGATCCTTTTGTAAAAGTCACTTGAATGAAATTCATCTAGTGCGTGTTACTCAGATAGTTCATAAGAAATAAAACTGGTCTCAGAACGTGTGCAAATATTAGCCTGTGAGCCGGCAGCAGCGCTTCAGGGGCAATTCAGCCTTTCCCATATTTGGGAAGGACATGAGTTATGTGTGGTGCCATGAGAGAAACCACCAGCGCGAGGGCCCCCCCCCTCGCTGCCCGGCATGAAACCCAAGACAGGAAGAGAGAAACTCTCTGCAGTGGGGAGACCCTGGCCGGCAGGTGGCAGGGCTCGGAACCCCAGTGGTGGGGGCAGGGCGGGAGCAGGAGGGAGAGCTGCTCCCTCAGCTCGGCTGTCCCTGAGCTGGCTGGTCCAGCTCGCCTCCTGGAGGGCAGCAAGCCCAGGCCCCGTAGCCCAACCCTCCCTGCCAGGCGCCGCTCGGCACAGTCCTGGACATTATGCAGGATCATTAAAATATCAAAATACGTAAAACCACAGCCCACGTTCAATTATCCGTGGTCATAAGGTAGCAAGGCTGAGTAAAGGATGCATGGGAAGTAAGGAGAGGAAGACTTCCTGAGTGCTTACCCGGTGTCCTGGGTCTCCTTTGATTCTCTTCTATAAATCAGCAGGGGGCTGTAGTCATCCGTGTTTTTTCAGAGAATGAGATAGAAGCTCAGAGAAGTCAACCAACCCACTTAGAGTCACTCAGCTAATAAGTCCTGGAGTTGCAATTTAAATGCAGGTTTGTCAGCCCACAATCTGCTCTCTTTTCATGCCCCACACAGTCTCATGATAAAGCCCACTATTACAGTGGGTCTAACTTATAACAAGTCTCTTTAAAAAAATAATAATAGGCCAGAACTGCAACTTTTTTCCTATTGTTCTGAATGTTTAGTGAAAGGGCAAAGCAATCTCGGAGATGGCAAACTTAGGCAGCAAAAGAAAACCAAACAAAATTTTAAAGCTGCACAAGTGTTTCCTAAAATACCAGGAATTCTTTATGATCTAATTGCTTCTCCAGCGTGCCAGCTGAGAACACACTTCGTAGCACCTGTTCTTGCCCTCTTGTTCAACCCTGCTTTTTGGTGGGTCCAAGGGGTGTAGAACACACCCAAGTTATGAGTTTACTTTGTGATTGAAACAAAAATCTCCTAGTAGATAACCATTGATACTTAACGCACACAAGGCTGGTTGGGTGTGCTAAGAGTTAGTTATACAACACGCTGGTAGCAATTCCGTGGTAACAAGGTATAGATGATTCTTCCATTAGCAGAATGCTGCCAAGCTGGAGCTGGTTTCAATATATAGTATTCCCAGATGCACAGACACTGCTCCTCATTCTTCAGTAAAAGTGGCCAGGTTTTTCTGAAATGTCACCATTTCTCTTGGGAGGTAGAGGCATGAACCTGGATGTAACTTCGGGACAAAAAGTCACTCACTGTCTTTATTTATTTGTTCTTATTGTAATATAATTGGCAGATGACACTGTGTAAACTTCAGGTGCAGTAGCGTTGACCTGATGCATTTATGTATTGCAATGATTACTGCCACAGTGTTAGCTAACGCCTCTGCTACATTTCTTTTCTGTGGGAGAACAATTAAGATCTAGTCTCTTAGCAACTCTGAAGTTTATAGCACAGCGCTGTTGACTGTCATCTCTGCTGCACACTGCATCTCCAGGACTAATTCATCAGCTAGCTGGACGTTTGGCCCTGTGATTGACATCTCCCCATTTCCCCCACCTCCAGCCCTCGGAGCCAGCATCCTAGTCTCTGTTTGGCTCTTTTAGAGTTCACGTGTGAGATCATGGAATGTGTGTCTTTCCCTGCCTGACGTCTCATTTAGCAGAAGATCCTCAAGGTCCATCATGTTGTCACAAATGGTTTTAGAAAAAAGACTAAAATGAGTTCTAGCAAACCACAATGAGATACCACCTCACACCAGTGAGAATGGGGAAAATTAAAAAGGCAGGAAACCACAAATGTTGGAGAGGATGTGGAGAAAGGGGAGCCCTCTTGCACTGTTGGTGGGAATGTGAACTGGTGCGGCCACTCTGGAAAACTGTGTGGAGGTTCCTCAAAGAGTTAAAAATAGACCTGCCCTATGACCCAGCAATTGCACTGCTGGGGATTTACCCCAAAGATACAGATGCAGTGAAATGCCGGGACACCTGCACCCCGATGTTTGTAGCAGCAATGTCCACAATAGCCAAACTGTGGAAGGAGCCTCGGTGTCCATCGAAAGATGAATGGATAAAGAAGCTGTGGTCTATGCATACAATGGAATATTCCTCAGCCATTAGAAACAACAAATACCCACCATTTGCTTCAACGTAGATGGAACTGGAGGGTATTATGCTGAGTGAAATAAGTCAATCGGAGAAGGACAAACATTATATGGTCTCATTCATTTGGGGAATATAAAAAATAGTGAAATGGAATAAAGGGGAAAGGAGAAAAAATGAGTGGGAAATATCAGAAAGGGAGACAGAACATGAGAGACTCTTAACTCTGGGAAACGAACTAGGGGTGGTGGAAAGGGAGGTGGGCGGGGGGTGGGGGTGACTGGGTGACGGGCACTGAGGTGGGCACTTGACGGAATGAGCACTGGGTGTTATTCTGTATGTTGACAAATTGAACACCAATAAAAAATAAATTTATTTAAAAAAAGACTAAAATGTTCTGATGCACCTTCATGCATACAGACCTGAATCAGATGCAGATTCTCAAGATTCCTGACAAGAGATGCCTCCAGCCACAAAGTAGCAGGTGCTGCTGGTGGAGGAGGGGCTTGGCTTTGTGAATATGGCCAATGAGAAGATAAGCAGAGCTGTCCTGGGGGCTAAACCCCCAACTAGATGGATGCTGGTGAGATTGGAAAGAAGGTATTAATGAGGACGAGGCATCGGACTGTTCCTCTCCATGAGTATTCATGAAAAATAGCTGCTTATTTCCTATTGTCCTTTAATTTCCATAAAAGCAACATAAGTCATTAGGATATTGCTATACTCTAGCATCCACCAACAAAGTTCAAAAATTAAACGTAATATTTATTTTTTTTTTTAATTTTTATTTATTTTTGATAGTCACAGAGAGATTGAGAGAGAGAGGCAGAGACACAGGCAGAGGGAGAAGCAGGCTCCATGCACCGGGAGCCTGACGTGGGATTCGATCCCGGGTCTCCAGGATCGCGCCCTGGGCCAAAGGCAGGCGCCAAACCGCTGCGCCACCCAGGGATCCCTAAACGTAATATTTAAAAATCAATATTAGTATATGATTTCAGTGTGATATATTATTTCTTAAGAAACCATTTATGGGGGCAGCCTGGGTGGCTCAGTGGCTTAGCGCCGCACTTTCAGTCCAGGGTGTGGTCCTGGAGACCCAGGATCGAGTCCCACGTCAGGCTCCCTGTATGGAGCCTGCTTCTCCCTCTGCCCGTGTCTGTGCCTCTCTCTCTCTCTCTCTCTCTCTCTCTGTGTGTGTGTGTGTGTGTGTGTGTCTCATGAATAAATAAATAAAATTTTTAAAAAAGAAACCATTCATGGGGGCACCTGGGGGGCTCAGTGGGTTAAGTGTCTGCCTTCGGCTCAGGTTGTGATCCCAGCAGCCTGGGATGGAGTCCCGCGTCCATCTCTCTGCTCAGCAGGGAGTCTGCTCCTCCCTCTCCTGCTTGTGAGCTCTCTCTCTCTCTCTCAAATAAATAAATAAAATCTTAAAAAAAAAAAAAAAGAAACCACTTATGTGCTGTGGAATTATAAGTCACGGGGAAATTTTACACACCCTCTTTGCCAAACATTTCCTCATTTGGGTTAATTGTTATACCCTCTCTGATAATCCTCTTACTTACAATGCCCTTTGTGGAAAACTACCTATAGGACTTCAGAGTTTGCTAACTTCTTAGGCAATAAAGTAAATAACTCTTGCTTATTTCTTTCCAATCTTATTTCAAGTACAAAAAAAGTTATTTCCTTTGTTAAGTTCCTCTGTTGGGGAAATTTCATACTTAAATGCACATATGGTTAGATTCTCTGATCTAAAAGGTGGAAAACTTAATTTTCTATCATTTTCAATTGCCTTTCAGAGAACTATCAAACTATCCTCACCAGTACATTTACTGTTTAGTGCTACACAGAGCGAGCTCACTGAATGACCAGCCGCAGCACCGGAGCAGTTAGCTGTTTTTAGAGTTTCTGCTCCTCAAAGGAACTTCTCAAAACATCTTCATACTTTATTTTTCATGCCTGAAGGATATTTGCAATTCTGCATCCTATTGAATCGCATGGTTTCTTGTTTTGAGAGGGTCGGGGAATGTTCCCAAGTGCCCCAGTGAGTGAGGCTGTGACCAGGAAATGGTATTATTTGTTACCGGAATATCAGAACTGCTGTTACAAGAGAGGAGGGTAGGTGTGAGCATTATCGATTCCCTGAATCCGAAGACATTTCCAAACAGAAAATAAGTGTCAATAGTAATAAGTAAACACTGCAGCCCACACAGATTTGTTTTCTTTTAATTAAGGGGGGAAACTGTTCTTGCCACTCAGCTGGGGTTGCCCTGGGAGCTTCCTGATTTACTGCCGTGGGAGCCAGCTCGTCTTGCTGTGCTGCTGGGTGCCCTCTCCCCACAACCGATCTCTGGACAAGGCTGGGGGTGGGGAGAGAATGTGCTAAATGGGCAATCCCCACTTAGTGCACTGACCCCTCTTCTGGAGGGAGGGACCGAATCCTAATCCTTAATCCTAAGTACCCTCATGCTAGTACCCTCACGCTTCCACCTTTCAACACAAAGTACAGTTTTGCAATTTTGACTCTCATGGTTGGGTTTTCCCCTGTCGCTGTTGTCCAACCCCGACGCCGTCCTCACTCACCCAGGGAAAGGCAGGCAGCCACAGGCTCGCTCCCGCCGCCCGGTCCAGTCCTGCTGGTAGTCGGCAGCTCTGGGGGCAGCTGGGTCTTCGCTGTCGTCCAGGAAAAGTGGACGGAGCTGCGTGTTTACCCTTCTGTTGCTTCCTTCTGGGGGAAATTCCGTGATACTTATTTTGAATCTCCTTTGCCTGCAGTCTACGTTTTTCCACCTTTTCTTGGATCCCTTCCTTTTGATGCCAAACTTTTCTTCCTTTTCACCTTCTATGAAGTCCTCATATTTCTTCTCATTCGGGTCTCCTTTCTAAAAGAAAGTTTCTCTTAATTGCAATCCCTCCCTGAACGCTGTCAGCACACTCCTGAATTTTCCGCATCCTGATTTGTGTTGATCTTCCATGTCTTCTGTTACTTACTCCGCATCTTTTAGTTTTCGCTGAGGTAGAGTGTGTTTTCTTTCCCGTCAGCCTGTGGATGCATGTTTCAGGTCTAGCCTCACTATTGCAGGAACTTTCTTCTGTTCCGTATTCTCCTTTTCCTGAGACTAACTTTGAACAGAATTATACTGTGAGCCTTTGCTGTGGCTGATTTTTACCTGGGAAGGTTTTTTCTGAGTTAGGGGTGGGAGACGGGGGTCCAAGAGCTCTGCCAGCTTGCTGGCTCTGGAGCTCCTCCTGTTGTCTGCCTCAGCCACCAGGGTAAGGGTGGACCCTGGTGAGACTCCCCCCAGCTGTGTTCACCACCCTCACCTCCCCTTTTCTCTGGATATCTCTATCCTGCCCATTCTGGATTCTTTTTTTTTTTTTTTAAGATTTTATTTATTTATTCATGAGAGACACACAGAGAGAGGCAGAGACACAGGCAGAGGGAGAAGCAGGCTCCATGCAGGGAGCTCGATGCGGGACTCGATCCCAGGACCCCAGGATCAGGACCTGAGCCAAAGACAGACGCTCAATCACTAAACCACCCAGGGGTCCCTCATTCTGGATTCTATCCCTGGCACATTCTCCTCTATGTGAGACATTGTCCTGGAAGGGACCAAGGCTGGTGAGTCTGAAAGTGGGCCCCTTACATTGGCCCAGCAGGGGAGTTTGCAGAGCCTCCTCTGGGTGTAGCACTGCCCCCAGACCAGCCCCTCTGCTTCCAGTGAGGTCCCCGAGGCCATTGTTGGTTCTTCCCTTCTCCTATCCATGACCTGTCCCGCTGTCTCCCTCCAACTCTTCTCACACAGACTTTGACTGCACTCAGGTTGGGGCCAGCCTGGGTCCCTCCCTCTCTGGCATTTTGAGGGTCACTGGCCTCTTATCACCCAGTTTGTGACAAACACTATGTAATTTCTGTTATACAGCACTAGTTGTACTGGGTGTTTTCACTGCAGACTGAGTGGAAATTCAGATGATTGACTAAAAGAATGGTTTTGAAAAGTTTTGGAATATGTGTGTGTGTACATATATTTGGTACACAAAATATACTTACATATACCTATATGTGTATATACACACACACACTCCTTTGTAATAAAAGGCTAAGCAATATTTTTTCAGCCAAATGCTGGGTTATTGAAGTAGATGGTCATCTATCAAAATGGTATTGGACATATTTTACCATTTGAAAAAGTCAGACCATAAAGTCATATTTAAGAATGATAGAAAAGTCAATATTGCATCTTGCAAAATTAAAGATGACCCTAATTACAAGGCAAACTTGTTTTTTATTTGTTTGTTTTTACTTTTACTTGTTTGTAATTTTTGTTAATGGCCTTTGCCATTCAGAATGTCAGTTAACTCTTATTCACACTAAGGATGTGAAAACTTTGAGTAAAAAAATCAGCGAAGTCAGGCTTCAGAGACAAAGCAAGTTTAATGAGAATTCAAGACTGATGCTCACACACTCACACTCACTTATGTACTGGCACACTCACGCACACATGCACATGTGCATACGCACGCACACATACACATTAAGATTTTCTCTTAAATCTAGCCAACAGCTATGTTTTATGATACATCATGAAGACCACTATGTTACCCTCTTTTATTCTATTAATATAGACCAATTAAGTTAATGCATCCCCTGGCATGTATTAATTCCTGGAAGATCATATTTTACTGGACTTCTTACATTTGCTTTCATCTTCACTAAAGTGGAATGAAGTGAAATCCATTATAGATATTACAAGAAAGTCTGCCTCACAAAGGAAAGAATGTTCTCTTTCTCTCTCTCTCTCTCTCTCTCTCTTTTCCCCCCACAAATAGAGATGGCTCTTTGCTAATGGGTGGGAGTTAAGATGTCACTTGCCAGAAGGTTATGGGAAGTGGCATATTCTCGAAATTCAGGAACTTTGTCTACTCCTGAGTTCTGATCTTCATACCACCAATGCTGGGGCTGCCCTCCCTGAGTTTCTGATTTATGGCAAGTCTGGGGAATAGATGTTTTAGTATTTTAAATTTCCACGGGTAAGTCTAATGTGCAGCCAGCACAGAGAATCACTGATCTAGAATTTAGACACAGAAGAAGACAAGGTTAGGAAAAATTATAAGCTTTAAATAAATTGGGAATGGCCAGGAATGACCTTCTTAGGAATTTGGACCTTGGTTGGTAGGTCCTAGGGAGACATGGCATGATTTTAATTAAGAGAATTACAGGATCAGATATATTCTTGAAAAATAGCAGGTAGTCCTGGACAGATTAAAAGCAAGAATCCAACTGGCGTAGCAGAATGTGACTCTACACTACAGCATCCCCATCTAACTCCAGGAGGAGGGGAGGACACAAGACTGGAAGCCTTGATGTCAGAAGGAGAGGTGGAGATTTGAAGGAGGGAAGCCAAGAACATAACCTAGGAAGATGCAAGGTAAAGATGTGGGAAACAGCATTCCAGACTTGCAGGATGTGTGTCCCAAGAGGATAGCGCTGGGAAACGCCAAAAGCTAATACTTCTTCAAGAAAGAGAGGGTGTCCCCACGCTAAAACCACATAGTGCCATGCTTCTCAAATTTGTTATGCACAGAGCAGGGCCTGGGGTCTTGTACAAATGCAGATGGCTGCACAATGAGAATGCCCTGCATGCCACCCAACTGCACACTTAAAAATAGTTAAGATTGCAAATGTGATGTCATATATATTTTACTCTGATAAAAAGTAGTTTTTAAAAAAGGAAAGAATGTACAGAACAAAAACCCCTCTTTGGAAAAAACAATCAAGGGGCCCAGCAAAATCCCAGAGCTCTGGCTGGCACAGAAGAAGCAGAGGCAGGATGGGGTCTGCAGGGACCCAGGGAGATGTGGGTTCAGAGTAACCAGCTGAGCAGTGAGGCTTTTCGTGCAGTAAAGGAGTTCATTTGTGAAAGGAAGTGGGGGGCAGCTGCTAAGAAGATATTTGGCTCCCAAAGAAAGTCTGAGTGTTGGAGTCAGGGTCGTGAGCAAGGAAAAGTGAGTTGTCTGATCCCCAGCTGCCAGGCCAGCTGGAAGATTGGGCACACAGCTTGGCCACATGCCACCATGATGCTGAAGTCCATGGGCATGCTCGTGGGACACCTGGGCAGGTGCTCACATCAGGGGGGGCTCACGGGAGGAGGAAAGCCGAAGCAGTGCTGCCTCCCAGAGGGTGGGATGGACCCGGGCTACTTGTGGGCCAAGAGGAACACCATGAGCCTCAGCAGTCACCTCATAAAGGCAGAAATGGGCTTACAAAGAGGTCCGTGACCTCTTTGCACCTGGGAGGGGCTGCTGAGCAGAGCAGGAGCAGGTGGCCTTTGGAGGATCCCCTGAGTTTCCTGGAGGCAGTTCCCAGGTTGTGAAGTGGGAATCCAGCTGAACTCTGGGAGAGGATGCACAGACTGTGTGAGCAGCTTGGGAGCAAGGCCTGGCTGTAGGGCCTGGGCCTGCCTCATTGTGCTCCCTGGCCTCGTACAGAGTATTGCCCTACTCTAATGAGCGCAGAACTTTGGAAATGCTAGGTCTGAACAGGGGAAGCAACACTGACCTCAACTGAGCCTCCCACAGATCACCCAAGGCCTATCCCTTTCTTCTTGCTGCTGTAACAGACCGTTGCAAACCTGGTGGCAAATCCCCACTTTCTAAACTCACTGTTCTCCAGGTTAGAAGTCCAAAATGGGTTAAAATCAAGGAGTTGGCAGGGCTGCATTGCTGGCTTGTGGCACTGTGCTGAGCCTGCCTCAGGGGGCATCACCCTGAATTTCCAGTCCCCCTCTGGCTTACAAACACACTTGGTTACACTGGGCTCACCTGGATGATGGGACCTCTCCCCATAAGGAGGGCAGCTGATTTTTGCAGCCTTAATTCCATCTGCAACCTTGACTCCCCTTGCCATGTCATGTACCCCATTCACATGTTCTGGAGACAAGAGGCATTTGGGGGGGCCTACTATTCTGCCTATGACAAAAGATATGTGACTTCATAAGAAATTGGTCTTTCCAAACTCCCACACATCTCAAAGGTCATGTTATGGTACTAATTTATGGTAAAAGCATATGGATTATTTTAACTGGTTAAAACCCAAGGATGGGCCCTCTACTTCCTATGAGAATTCAAAGTGAAATAAATCTAGAGCTATAATAGGGAATGATGAATAATTTGGGGTGAATTATTAACCAATCAAATTTAATTACAGCCAAATCAGATAGGCTTCTAACATTTTCAGGAAAAGATAGACAATAAAAGAAGGTCAACTTGGATATTCTAAGAATGTATCTTAACATGCTTTTATGGTTTTAACTTTTATCTGCTAGGTAATGAATAAACAGAATAATAGGAATTTAGATTAAAAGCTTACTCAGATCATTAATTTTCATATATGCACATGTATGTTTACACAAACAGTGTAATTCCCATGGTAGCATGGGGGTTCATTTAAAATCTGATCCTTTCAGTCTATTTTAGGTACATTCAATTCTATAAAATCACATGATAACTCCTCATTAGGAGATAAAATTTTAGTCATAATTACTCTAGCACTGCATTTCCCAGGAAAAAAATGTCTAGGGTCATATAAGTGTGAAAAATGTCAAATTCAACAGTTAATCATTTTTTCTTCCTGAAGCTTTGCTCAGAGCTTTGAGTTGCAGATGTTTACTGTAAATCTCAAAGAGAGCTTCAAGTCTGTATGGTTTCCAGAACTTCCTTGAATAGGAACCCCTCTCGTACAGTGAAAATACTACAGGATTAATCAATCAGCATTTTTTACAGGCAGGACTATATGGAAGAAGCCTAGAATATATGATATATATACATATATATATATGGAATTATAGATAAATGCATTTTTCCCTATATAAATAATATAATAATATAATATAAATAATATAATAATATAAATCATTATAAATAATGTTCCCTATTTAATAATACAACTTCCCTATGTAAATAATACAAATATAATAATAAAAATACTCTATATGTATATAGGGTATTATTCCAAAAAGGAAAAATGCGAATGCAAAAATTTCTAGGACATGATTAAATGTAAGCTCTGATGACATGATACTAAAGTGCTAAGTTTATAAGTTTATATCTCCTGCTAGACTATGGGCTCTTTGAGGGCAAGACTTTGTCTTTGCATATCTAATGCCTGTAAATATTCATTACGATAAAGATGGGAGCAATATATTTTACAAAGTGGCCTCCTATCATGTAATAAATATGCAGATTGCAGGTAAACCAAGGATGTATTTATTGAACAGAAGGTTATAAAGTCAGGCACTTGGTCTTGAAAAAAGTTTGTTAAGTAAATAGATTGATGAATGAATGAATGGAGATAGAATTTTAACTGAAGTGATGAGCATAATGTATTTGAAAGATGTAGTAGTTGGGGTTTTGCAGAGAAACAGAACCAGCAAAAAGATAGATGATAGATAAATAGATGATAGATAGATTATAGATAGATAGATGATAGATAGATGATAGATAGATAGATAATAGATAGATAGATAGATAGATAGATAGATAGATAGATAATAAGGAACTGATTTATGTGATTACAGAGGTTGAGAAGTCCCAAGATCTGCCATCTGCAAACTGGAGACTCAGGAGAGTTGGTGTATAATTCAACCTAAGTCCAAAGGCTTGACAGCCAGGGGAACAGGTGGTGTAAATGGCTGTCTGCAGGCAGGAGGGACCATTGTCCCAGCAGCTCAAGAAGGCATGCGGGAAGGAAGAGGAGTGAATCCCTCCTCCTCCCAGTTTTATTTAGGCGTCCATGGATGGGATGAGGCCCACCCACTCTGAGGAGCATTATGGGCTTCACTGAATCTGTCATTCAAACGCTATCTCATCTTGAATGCAAATCTCATCTTGAAACACTCTCAGGGTCACGCCTAGAAACAATGTTTAATTTGGGCAGCCAGGGCTGGTCAGGTTGACACGTACAATGAACCCTGGTGGCACATTTGTCACTGAAGAGCTGAGGCTAATACCAAGATGGAAAAGTTGAGGGAAGAGAAGAGCTAAGACTTCAAGTGATGTGGATGGTGATCACAGTCTCCTAAGGCTACAGAGGGTAGATAAGGAGAAATTCTGTAGAAAAGGAGAGATAGGAGCAAATTCAGAGTGGTTAAAGCACGTAGATCTTGGGGTGCCTGGGTGGCTCAGTCAGTTAAGCATTTAAGTCTTGACTTTGACTCAGGTTGTGATCTCAGGATCCTGGGGTCAAGCCTCACATCAGGCTCCACGTTCAGCAGAAGTCTGCTTGGGATTCTCTCCCTCTGGGTCTCCCCCTGCTCACTTGGTTTTTCTCTCTTTTTCTCTCTAAAATAAATGAATAAACCTTAAAAAAAAAAAGTAAGTGGATCTACTGGATCTTCATATTTGTACTGCCTACTGGGTACATATATCAAATATCTCATGTACACTATGCCTTTATAAGGTGATATGATTATACCCACTCTACCTGTGAAGGAAACAGGCAGGTAGAGGGCAAGTCGGTGTCCCAGCCTGTAAGCAATGGAGCCAAATTCACACTTTTAACCATTATGTCATGTGACCTCTGAACTAGATTTTGAGGTCTAGTTGAGGAGACAAGGATTGGATAATTAAGGTAGGCCTGGGTTATGGGTGGACTTGACGGCCAGACAGAGGATGCGGATTATGCTTGCACAGGTGGTATGGATCTATTGTGTGCTCTTTGGAACAGAGTGACCCGATTAAACCCTAATTAAGGAAATAACTCTGCAGACACACAGAGGGGATTCAGGATGATAGACATGGATGGCAAGAGAACCAGCAGGAACCAGTGCAGGTGTAGGGAGTTAGAAAGGACACAATGAGAAGGAAATATCCAATTTGAAGTCTGTTTCAGGGGAAGAAATAATAATAGCTGTTGGCAGAGAAAGAAGGGAATGAGAGATAAGTAGAATCGAAGCCAGAGTCACGGTCTCTAACCTGGGTACTAGGTCGATGAAAAGCCTACTGAATTATGGAATGTGATAGAACAGTTTTCCCCCCTTTCCTTCCCACAAAAGTTAAGGACATGACATATAATCAGGATAACCTTCTAAAGTCCTTCTTGGCAATAATATTTCTCAACAATTCCATAACTCCCATCTCAAGCAACTCAAGCTGCAGCTGATAGAGTTGAACTCAGGACTATAGAGGCAATCTGGGACCCCAGCTGTCAAGAAGCATAGCTCCTCAAAGAGAAGGAAGACAGAACACCTCTTGACCACATCCTTTGACTTCAGATGGTAGATTTATTTTTAATACATAGAAAATGGAAATTCTAATCTTCTGAGTTAGAAGGCAATCCATATCTCTCTTTCTACTTAATCTTGTTTATCCCCAACTCTGAGCTGTGGCTTCCTTAATGCTTCCTGCTTTAGACTTACTTACAAAATATCATACTGATATAGGCTGACTTCAGATGACTCATTTCACTTGAAAAACTGGTTCTATGTCATGCATATACTTTACTAGTTACTATGAGACACTAGGTGGTTCAACTGCACATTCATGTACTGAGTGGGTCTGCAAAGACCCACATAAAATACCAGTGGGGATACCAAAAATGCTTTAGGCAAGGGCCCTGTATTTCAGAAACTGTCACGCCAGGGAGTCAAGTAGAGAAAGATACAAGACACTGTGCACAGAAAAGAAACCAGAGCAGTAGGAACAAAATGGGATAGGATCTCAGAGAAGGGACAAAGTATGGGAATGTGGAGGGATTTAGAAAAATTTTCAGAAAGGATGCTACAATTGAGATGAAGCCAATAGAATAAATAAGGTTTGGTGAGAAGGGACAAGCATCCCATGGTGGCATAATAACATAAAATCATAAGAGTACATGAGCTATGTTAAGCATTTGGTGGCCAGGCAGAGCTGGGCCACATAGTGCATGAGGAGACGAGATGGGACATAAGGGTAGGGCCAGGCCATAGAGCATCAAAGGCCATGATATGCTTGGACTTTATCAAGTAGATTAAAGAAAGCCACTTGAAGGAGTTTAAGGATGGGGGTGATGTGGTCTGACCTGAATTTTAAGAACATCGTACTTGCAGAGGTGAGAGATCAGAGGCAATAAGATAAGTAGGAATCTGCTGGTGTTGAGCTCCGAGGTCCGTCCTGAGAAGGATCGATGCAAGTCTGAACAAAGAGCATGGTACAAGGGAAAGAGAGAAAGGATAAATGGAAGCTCTTCGGAACACAAGAAAGAAAGCACACATTTATTTATGATACCCTAGAATCTTTCTGCACTCTTCTACAAAGAAGATCCAGTATGTCTCAAATTGCATACCCCTCAGTCATGTGAGAGATCTCCAATGACCAACAGATCTATCCTTCACATACTGGCTGCCATTTTGCTTGACTGACATCATGTCTTATTAGCGAAGCATATCTGCGTGCTGGTGGCTAGATCTGCTTTCAGAGCTTCAAACTTCTTTCCCTCTTCTCCAGGAAGCCAATGGAGTGAATCAAATGACACAGGTATTCTTTAATTGTGCCCCAAAATAAAGTAGCAGTCACCAGCCAACAAATGAGGAATACGAGGGGGAAATTTTTTTTTTTTTTAACAAACATAAACATTTACCAAAACTGAAACTCTCCTGGGCCATAAAACATGTTTTAATAAACTTCAAAACACTGAAATTATAAAGCTTATCTTCTGAGGCCATAATGGAAATAAGATAAAAATCAATACAAAATATAACCAGAAATTGCCAGATATTGGATATTAAGCAATATGCTTATAGAAAACCTATAAGTTAAAGAAACAGTCTCAAAGGGAATTGGAAAATATTTATGACTAAATTATAATGAAAATACAACATAACAAAACTTGTGGGGTGAAGTGAAAACTGTACTTGAAGGAAATTTATACCCTTAAATTTATATATTATACAAGAAGGAAGGCTAACTGTTAAATAAGCTCTGTAAACTCTCAAGGAGTTGGAAAACCCAAACCAATTAACCTTCTCCCCTAAAAATAGAAGAAAAGAATAATAGCAATAAGAGTAGGAATTAATGAATAAGAACCAAATATACAATAAAACTGATAGGTGGGTCAAAAAGTCATTTTTTTTCATAGGAATAATACACTTGTTAAGGTTTTGTTTGTTTCTTTTCTTCAAGAGAGAGGAGAAGGAGGAGAAGAGAGAGAAACTTGAGCAGGTGTTATGCCATCACATAGCCTGACACTGGGCTCCATCTCACAACCCTGAGATCATGACCTGAGATGAAATCAAGACTTGAACACTTAATTGACTAAGCCACCCAGATACCCTTAAGCTTATGAGAAGATTGAGAGAATAGGAAAACAAGAAAAAGAGAAGCCTAATAATTCCAAATTAGGAATAAAACAAGGAAAATCATTCTAGACCCTACAGGCATTGAAAAGATGAGACCAGGAATGAGAAAGTATGCCTGCTATCACCACTTCTACTGAATAATTCTGTTTGAGTTCCTAGTCAACATTTTAAGAAAAGGAAAGGAAGAAAATATATGGGGATTAGAAAAGAAGAAATAAAACTGCATTTATTCACAGACACATAATTACACATGTAGAAAATCCATAAGGCTCCACAGACAAACTACTAAAGTTAATATACCAATTTAGCAAGTCCACTGGTAACAAAGGTCACATACAAAAATCTGTTGTATTTATATATACTGGTAGTAAACAAACAGGACATAATATAAAATATAATAGCATCAAAAAACATCAACTAAGAATTAATCTAACAAAAGTAAATAAGTTAAAAATTTTACAGAAATAAATCAAAGAATAGCTAAGTAATTAAAGGAATATACAATGTTCATGGATTGGGGACTGAATGTCAACTATGATTTGACCTATAGATTCCACACATTGTCAATCAAAATACCATCAGGTGTTGCAAAAATATGAATACCCAAAACAATCTTGAAAAAGAATTATGAAATTAGAAAAATTGTGTAGGATACAAAATTAATATACAAAAATATGTTGAGTTTCTATACACTAATACAAAGTAGCAGAAAGAGAAGTTGGGAAAACAATCCCATTTATAATTGCACCAAAAAGAATAAAATACCTAAGAATAAATTTAACAAAGGAGACAAAAGACCTATACTCTGTAAACTATAGAAAGTTAGCGAAAAAAATTGAAGATGACACAAATAAATGGAAAGATATACCATGCTCATGGATTGAAAATATTAATATTGTTAAAATGTCTATACTACTCAAAAACCGATCCAATGTAATCCTTACCAAAATACCAATACCATATTTCACAGAACTAGAACAAATAAACCTAAAATTTGTATGGAGTGAAGAAAGATCTCAAGTAACCAAAGCAATCCTAAGAAAGAACAAACTGGGGTGTTAGGTGGCTCAGTCAGTCAAGTGTCTGACTCTTGATTTTGGCTCACGTCATGATCTCAGGATTGTGAAATCAAGCCCTACATTCGGCTATGGGTTCAAGGCAGAGTCTGATTGAGATTCTCTCCCTGTTGCTCTCTATCCCTTCCCCCATTCTCATTATTTCTCTAAAATAAATAAATTCTTTAAAGAAAAGAAGAAGAAAGAAAGAAAGAAAGAAAGAAAGAAAGAAAGAAAGAAAGAAAGAAAGAAGCTGGAGTATCACAATCCCAGTGTATTTTTTCTCAATCCACTGCTGAATCTGTTTACTCTTTGTGTCCAGATACTATAAAGATATAGTAATCAAAGCAGTATGGTACTGGCACAAAAATACACACATAGATCTATGAAACAGGAATAAACATTTTCCCAAAGAAGACATACAGGTGGTCAACAGACAGGCAAAAAGATGCTCAACATCACTCATTATCTGGGAAATACAAATTAAAACTACAATGAAATAACACCTCACACCTCACACCCGTCAGAATGGCTAGTATTTAAAAGAGAAGAAAAGACAAGTGTTGGCAAGGATGTGGATAAAAGGGAACATTCATACACTGCTGTGGGGGGATGTAAATTGGTGCAGCCCCTGTGGAAAATAGTATGGAGGTTCCTCAAAGAATTAGAAATAGAAATACCATACCATCTAGTAATGCCACTGTTGGGTATTTACCCAAAGAAAATGAAAACATTAATTCTAAAAGATATACACTTTGCTATGTTTATTGCAGCATTATTTACAATAGCTATATTATGGAAGCAACCTGACTGCCTGTTAATAGATGAGTGGATAAAGATGTGGTTTATATATACACAATGGAATAATACTCAGCCAAAAAACTATGAGATCTTGCCACTTGTGAGAACATGAATGGACCCAGAAGGTAAAATGCTAAATGAAATAAATCAGATAGAGAAAGACAAATACCATATGATTCTAGTTATATGCAGAATCTAAAACACACACAAAAAAATGAACAAACAAAAACAAGTAGAGAGTAAATGGTGGTTACCAGACAGGATAGGGATGGGGAATGGGTGAAATAGATGAAGGAGATTAAGTGGTACAAACTTTCAGTTATAATAACTAAATAACTGAAATAAAAAGTACAGCATAGGAAATAGGGTCAATAATACTGTGATTATGCTGTTTGATGACAGAGGTGACTACACTTACCATAACGAGTATTGAGTCATGGATTAGAATTGTCCAGGGATCCCTGGGTGGCGCAGCGGTTTGGCGCCTGCCTTTGGCCCAGGGCGCGATCCTGGAGACCCAGGATCGAATCCCACATCGGGCTCCCGGTGCATGGAGCCTGCTTCTCCCTCTGCCTGTGTCTCTGCCTCTCTCTCTCTCTCTCTCTCTCTCTCTCTCTCTGACTATCGTAAAATAAAAAATAAATAAAAATAAAGAAAAAAAAAGAATTGTCCAGTCACTATATTGTACACCTCACACTAATAATACACTGTATGTCAATTATATTCAATGATAAAAAATTGGAGCACCACTAGAAGATATCAAGCCTTATTACACAATAATTATGAATGGAGTATGCTGCTCTCACAGGATGAACAAACAGACCCGCTCACATGGATTTGTTGACTGAGGTGGTGGTACTGCAGGTAGAAAGGGTGGTCTTGTATCAATAAACACTGAGAATCAGTGGCATGACCATGTTTTACAAAAACATTTTGACTCACACCTCACACTGTACTCAAAAGTCAATTCTAGATGGGTTGTAGATCGAAACATAAAATATAAAGCACCTTTATGACCTTGGAGTAGGGAAGTATTTCTTAAACAGAATGCAAAATGTGCTACTCAGAAAGGCGGGAGCTGGGGAAGATAAACCTTCCTTCATTAAAATTAAGAACTTCTCTCATGGGTAAAGTGAAATACACATAGCTATCAAGAGACTTGTCAGAATTCATTAAAAACAGCAACAACAACAACAACAAACAACTCCTGTGTATCTATGAAGAAAAAAGATTTTAAAAAACTTAAAAAGAAAATCCAGGACTTGAAATGGTCCTTCATGTAAGAGTCTACCCAAGCAGCTAGGAAGCACGTGAGAAGACACAGAGAAATGAAAATAAAATTAAGATAAGAGTACCTACTCACTGGAATGGCTACAGTTATAAAAACTGGAAAAAACAAGAAGGAAAGGAAAAGAGACAGAGACAGGGAGTCCAGAAGGAAGCTAGTAAGCAAGGAGGAAAACAAGAGAACAGAAACAATGGCAGGTTTTGTGTTGGGGTCCATACAGAACACCCGGCACACTTGTGCAGTGGGTAGTATTTTCTAAACTTCAACATTGCCTACTCCACAATTCAGCAATTCCACTCCTTATATAAACTCACCCAAAATGCACATAAATGCGCACCAAAAACTTCAATGAAAGTATTTCTGGCAATATTGTTTGTAATAGTCCCAAACTGCAAACAACCATATGTCCTTCAACAGTAAAGTGATAAATACATTGTGACGTATTCACACAATGGGATATTATCTAGCAACGGAAGTGAATGCAATGTAGCTACACCCAGCTCCATGGATGCATTGCATAACATACTATTAAGGAGAAAATGTCGGGCACAAACTGGTACGGATTATATGATTCCATATTTATACATTTCCAAATCAGTAAATTAATCTAATGTTGATAGAAACCAGGTTAGCAGTAGCTTTTGGGAAGGTGGAGGATTAGTGACTGGAGGAGCATGAGAATGGCCTCTTTCTTGAAGGGTTGGTCACATTCTGTTCCTTAGTCTGGGGAGAACAGAGGTGTGCACGTTGGAAAAATTATCAACATGAGCATTTGTGATGCATACACTTGTCTGAATGGATATTTACTTCAAGAATAATACATATGTTAAAAACAGATAAGGAAAGGGTTGCGGATATAAAGTGTGTTGTGGAATCTATCATCCAGCTGTCATCTATCATGCATTCCTCATCCCTCTCCATCCATCCCTCCATCTACTATAAATATGCATTCATTTCCTAGAGCTGCCATAACAAGTTAGCACAGCCTGCGTGGCTGAGACAATAAAAACTTGTCCTCTCACACTCTGGAGGCAAGAGTCCGAGATCCAGGTGTGGGCAGGTTGGCTCCTTGTCCATCTTCTCCAGCTTCCGATGGCTTGCTGGCGATCTTGGGTGTTTCTTGGCTTGTAGACACGTCACCCTGGTCTCTGCCTTCACCTTTACTTGGCCGTCTTAGCGCATGTACTTCAGTGTCCAAATTTGCTCTTTTTATAAGTTCACAGTCATACTGAATGAGACCCCACCCCAATAACCTCATCTCTGAAGACCGTGTTTCTAAATAAGGTCACATTATGAGGTTCTGGGGGTCAGGGTTTCAATATATGAACTTAGGGGAACATAATTCAGCCAGTAACACTATCTATTTATGTCTATATACATACACACAGAGGCACACACATGAGAAGGGCTGTAAAGCCCTTGCATTCCTTTAATAAAATCCTGCCTTTTGATCAAAACTTGTTCTTGGAAAATACAATTTTATTCCAACACATACTGGCAAATTTTTACAGCTCAGTTCAGAATACATATATACTTTGCATTTAACACATAACCTGGGACAATAAAAAAATGCAGCCACAATAATTTAGCTCTAGATGTATGACTAAAACATTGAAAATGGTCCAACATAATTTTTAAGTAGAATTATTGGTCCTTAATCAAAAATTACTCAGTGGAGGAAATGGTGTCACTAGTAGAAGTTATAATTTGATTCAATTGCTGCTTCAGAATTAGTTATAAAAAGAAATGCTAGCTTTTTATTAAAAATTAAGAAAACATTATTAGAATTAATGCCATGAAAGGGTCACAAGCAGTGGAATTTCTGACTCGTGGCTGCAAGTCATTTTGATGCAGGACTGAAGGTGATAAAGCTTGCTTCTTGCTCTGTGCTGTCTGCTTTGCTCATGTTCACAGGGGCTGCAAGGACCCCCGTGAGGGAGTGTGTGCTGGGCTGCACAGCATAAACTTGGCCCTGTTCTTGGCAGCATCTCTTTGCATGCTCGTACCATGAACAATGAGTCAGCGATGTGTTCAGATAGCAACCAGAACATGTCACGTCTGCAGGTGCTTGGGAGGGAGCAAAATACTTTCACATAGGGCATTTGTTATGGACCCCTGGATGTTCTTTGGGTTTTAGTAAGGCTTATTTACATTGAACTATATTAAGTGAGTGGCTCACCTATGCCTCCTAATGTGCCTCTGAAATTTGGATGTGATGGTTCCTGTACACACTTAGCACAGTGCTTGGTGCACAGCAAGGGCTCAACACATACTGCTTTCCTCACCATGATGACCTTACAGTGACTCCCCAAGATCACATGGCTCCTAAAATTCCAAGAAAGAACACAACCTTAAGTCATCTGATTTCAAACTTACCTCATATTGCCTCAAAATACTGAAAACAGAGGCACCTAGGTGGCTCAGCAGATTAAGCGTCTGCCTTCAGCTCAGGTCATGATCCCAGGGTCGTGGGATGGAGCCTTGTGTCTGGCTCCCTGCTCAGTGGGGAGTCTGCTTCTCCCTTTCTCTCCCTCCCTCTCTCTCTCTCCCTCTGCCCCTCCCCATCCCTCATTCTCTCTCTCTCTCTCTCTCTCTCTCTTAAATAAATAAATAAATAAATAACCCACTAAAAACAATAATACTGGAGCAAAGGATTAAGAATCCTGAGAAATCAAAGGGTACTTCCACACAGGCAATGTTCTGGTTTTATGCCGACTTCTGACAACCAGGATTGGACATGAGGGCTTATTTAAGATGGATAAGAAAAAAAATCCAGTTATCCTCCTAACCTCTAAGAGAATCCCAGCTTAGGCTTGCTACCCAGGAGCACAGACACAGGTCGCTGCTTACCCGGTGTCCCCACTTGCCGAGAGGCCCAGGGCGGGACACTGAGCAGCCACCTGGCTCCAGGGCCTCCCCTCCCAGAAGCCGGAGGAAATACCGTTCCTTTCACACCTCTCCTTCCGTGCCTTCCCAGAGGCAGACCTTGCAGCCTCTTTCAGATGGCAAGGAAAAAGGCCACGTTTCCAGAAACAACATGGAACAGTCACTTGAAAAATACTCAGGCAAGAGCCACAAATAAACCATCTGCGGCACAGACACCACCAGGCAAAGAATAGCCACGCAGGAGGAGAGAAGTGCCTCAGGAGTCACTTTGTCATCTTTCTGGGTGAGCGCACACCAGACTCGAACAGGAGGCTCCTGCAGCGGGGGGCTCAGGGGCATGGCACATTGCCAAGCAATGGAGGCCAGAGTTCCCACAAAGGCTCAGCCAGCCCCGTGGGCTCTGGCACCCAAGGAATGGCTCTGGGGACCAGGAGGAGGCTTCACATAGGAGGGGTCGGCTTCCCTCGCTGCTCCCCAGAAGACTCTTCTTTGCTCTTGGAGAATAAATTACAAACTCAGAAAAACTGCATCAAGCAGAAAGCAGACAAGAGACATTTGGAATCTAGAGGGAATCTGCCCTGAATGGGAAAGGAAGGGGTGGGCTGGCTCAGGGGGTTTCAGGTAAAGGGTGGAAAGATAAATTTTGTCCCAGTACAGAACTATTAGTCATTTTGTAACTGTGACTATTAGTAACAAGGATACAGTAACAGCACCTGTCTGTGGGTGGAAACAGTGAGGATGCAGTGAGGATCCTCTCCTGGAGGATGGGGATCATTCTGTGTGTGCCTGTCACCATGTGTGAGGCTGCTTGTGCCCTGGAGGAAGAGCCACAGGTCACCATCCTCCCCAGACCTGGCTGCTGGTTGCAATGGCCTAGAGGTGCCCCGGAGCAGGTGCCGGCTGGGTCAGCATCCCCACGACCTCGTAGACGTCACATAACCTCTGGGTGCGGTCTCCCTGACTGGACACTGGATCACACAGAAGCACCTCCCGGGGGCGTTACAGTGGCTAAAGCAAACATTGGTACAAATTACTACAACGGTGCCTGTGAGCTCCGTCACCGCCCTGCCTGTGTGTGCTGACTGGGAGGGAGTCCACCACTCAACCTCAGGGACTGGGACCTGGACAAGCCTGTTGCAGCAAGTTCCTCCAGAAGACCCTGAAGGGAGCGACTCCAGGGGCCCTGATTTCAGAACCTCTGGATCGCATCACCTGCCTGAAGTCCCTCAACTCCTCAGTGACCACCGTAGAAGTAGGACTGTCCACCCTACGCCCCACCCACTAGCTCTGGAAGGGCCCCTTCCCTCTGCTTCCCGCCTGCCCTCTGCATCCACCTTCCCCTCTAGCTCGGGGGCCCACAGCACACAGCGGAGGCCTGTTGGCAACTCCAGGGACAGGGTGTGACCTTGGTGCCCTGCATGTATTGATTTTCTGTCTGTGGAGCTGTTCTCTGTTCTTTGTGGAAAAAAAAAAAAACAACTTATTTATCCTCAAAACTCTGCAATGCTTTGGGCTTAGACATCTCCACTGCATGCAGTCCCCATCACGCAGATTGTTACTGGGCAAGGGCTTGCTGATTTCATTCACTCTGTCATAAAATGTGTGTGGGGTTTCTGTGTCAGGGGTACTGTGTGGGTACCCGTGACAGGTACAACATAGGACAGCTCCCTTGCCTGTGAAGGTGGTAGGATAGGAATTCAGACAAGTCAGGAATAATCACAAGGCTATGACATGTGTGCATCATGACAGCCAAGAGTAGAGGGACCTAACTCCCACTTTGGGGAGTCAGGAAGGACTTCCAAGAAGAAACAACGCTACAGCTGAGACCTATGAGTTAAGGAGGGCTTAACCACGAGAGGGTGGAGGAGGAGCCTCAGGAGAAGAGCCTGTGTATGGTCTGCTGTCCCCTCCAGTGGGCCCTGAGCCCCTCAAGAGAGCCAGCCGTGTTCATTTGGCCTACCTCTCCGCACCTGGCAACACTCTGTAAGTGGTTAAGTGCACAGTCCCACACCAGCAGGAGCACACATGCACCACGGTTGAGAGGGCATCAAGAGAGACTGCTCTTCTTTTTTATTTGCTCAGATTCAAAAGTTCTTCTTGCAAAAGAACAGAGAATGTGGATCACCATTTCCTGGTGACACACACGACCTTAGTTTCAGACATCTGGGAGAAGGTACAGATCCACATTCTCTCTGTGTCCAGGCCCTCCATGTGAGGGCAAGCAGGTGGGGAGCAAAATCCACCTATCAGCTGTTTGCTGGTCAGTGCTATGGAGTATAAAGGCAGCAACCCTGTATGTGACACTCATTTTATCTTACTTTTTAAAAAGATTTTTAAAATTTGTTTTAGAGAGAGAGAGACAGCACAAGCAGGAGGAGGGGCTGAGAGAGAGAGAGAGAGAGAGAGACTCAAGCAGACTTCCTGCTGAGCGCAGAACCCAACACAGGACCCGATCCCAGGACCCTGATATCATGACCAAAGTCAAAACCAAGCTGGACGCTTAACACACTGAGTCACCCAGGTGCCCCTGTGACATCCATTTTAGATGATAAAACACCTTGCAGATTTATTTTTTTACAGTTATATTCAAAACTGCCCAAATAGAAGGCATCATAAATACATACATCCATTTTCTCTTCATTTTTATTCTGAGGCCGGTAATGTAAATTGTAGCTGTGTGTGTAAGTATACTTATAATTGTACATTGCAGATGTATACGTAAATTAGCATCCTGCTGGTGAACACTAACACATCCCTGATAGGTGGATCTAAGTGGTAACCAGACAGGCCATAGCCAACCCTACAAACCCTTCATCTTCCTCCATCCCTCTGCTTCTGTCCCACCCACGGAGCCTTTCCTGAATGGAAGAGTCCTGCAGCACACACACTGTCCTCAGAGGCCAGTGGGAATCCAGCCACTGTGCTGGAGATTTGAGGGTCTTCTCCAAATGCAATGCGGCTGCTCTGTCACAGCACAAAGAAATAAAAAATTTGCCCGGAGGGAACATGCTGCCTCATTTGGGGATGCACTGCTGAGAGGAGAGATTTTTTTTTTAAGATTTTATTTATTTATTTGAGAGAGAGAGAGAAAAAAAACAAGCAGTAGGGAGAGGCAGAGGGAGAAGGAGAAGCAGACTCCCTGCGGAGTAGGGAGCCTGACTTGGGCTCCATTTGCTCCCAGGACCCCAAGACCATGACCTGAGCCGAAGGTAGACGTTTGACAGACTGAGCCACTCAGGCGCCCTAGAGGGGAGGTTATTTTTTAAAGGCTTCTGGAAAAAGCCTGTTTTTTCTCATGTTTGTTCTCTCGAATAATCACGTGAAGACCCTGCAAGTGTTTCTGAGGCTACAGCCCATACGAGGCTAATTTCCAGTTGAGGAGAAAAGAGAAGCTGGACAGACACGTGGGCCTGAGGGTTCTCAGTCCGCCTTCATTGATGCCACTGATCGAACTGCCCGCATCCTGCTAGAAGGGGCGCAGAGAGGACGGGAGCCAGTCTCTGTTTTGCAACTTTCTCCACGTTCCTGGCACGTCTGCATCCAACGCATGTTCCTTCCCAGTGGAGAAGGAGTTTACCTGGAGGTCACAAGCCCTTATGTTTCAAGAAACAGCTAGTCTAAGACCCAATTTCCCAGTCCTGTCACCCATTTCCTGTGTCCTGTCCTGTTTCCTAGCGTACCTCTCTCATTTCTTCCATCCATCTGTCATTACAGCCTTAGTGGGAGCACTGGAAACTCAGAGCAGGGCAGCCCCGGCTCCCCTCCCACCATCCCTGCTCTGACTCAGACTCCTCAGGCCCAGCTGATGGACCCCTGACCCTGGAGCTTGGAACATCCATGGTGCCAGCAGGTGACAAACCTCAGGGATCCTCAGTGAGGGAAAAACATTCCAAAGAAGTTCTATAGAAATGGTGATTTTGCTGTTGTGTCTTGCTCCATTAGGGGGAAAAGTGCTGCTGCTGGCAATTGCTCAGTTACTCACTGGGCAGACACGGCCAGCTTCCTGCAGCCAGACACTGTGTTGGGGGGCACAACCTCCCCTGCCTGTTCCTTCCCAGATTCCCCTTCTTCCGGACCTCACCACTTGAGCACCTGCAGGCGACTGCTCCTTCCAGGAGGTTTGCCCTGCACCGGGAGAGCCCCTGATAGCACGGCGGCCTAGAGATCAGCATGGGGGTGTGGACAACCCCCTCCGGTCTGCGTGCGTGACATGCCCGTCCCCCTGTGCCACTGAATGCATGACACGAGCTGGCTGCGTGTAGAAATGAGCTTCACATCATCCCTGGAGAGCTCACTTTCCTTGGGCCGCTCCCACATGGCTGTTGTATTTCCACATAAACCATTTGCACACACGCCTGTGTGGCGAGAGCCCCATGAGACTCTACCCTCCCGGCCTCTGCAGAAGGAGGGAGGACCAACCCAGGCACAGTGCATGCAGCAGGTCCCGGAGAGCATCCCTAAGGGACAGTGTGTGTGACGCTCAAGGGGCACCAGCCCATACTCCGCACCTGCACTCCACCTGGACCCAGGGCCTAGCCACCCTTGCTCTCTCTCCTCTGCCATACTCACCCCTTTCTGCTCATCAGATTTTTTTCCTATTTTCAAACTTAGGCCGTTCTCCTTAACCTGTTTAGAGTTTACCTCTTTTAGGGGCCAGCTCAACTTCCACCTCACTTGCAAGTGTACTTCTACCTACCTGGGAACAAAAGGAACTTGCCTTTTTACAATATTTTGTTGCTCTGGTCCTGGGGCGGGGGGCGGGGGTCAGTCCTGTCCTGTGTGGCTTAGTTACCTTCTTCACATGCACACACTTGCTCCCAAATAAAGGAGTACTTTGTATGTTTTTTTTGTGGCTTCCACACACCTCAGCACACAGTTTTGTTTTATTTTGTTTTTATAGGGAAGAAAGTTCCGTGGGCAATAGTTGCATATTTATTCATTTATCTGATTTCTCTGTAAGTGACAATTGATTATTGAGTCATTTTCTTAGCTTTTTTTTTTAAGATTTTATTTATTTATTTGAGAGAGGAAGAGAGCACGAGGTGAGAGAGAGAAGCAGGCTCCCCTCTGAGCAGGGAGCCTGATTCAGGACTCAATCCCAAGACCCCGGGATCATAACCTACCTGAGTTCACCAAGTGCAGACGCCCAACTGACTGAGCCACCCAGGCACTCCTTTTTCTTAGCTGTTAATTACATTCCTGCCATGTACATTTGCCCAAAGACAAGATGATGGACACATACCATTTTCTGTAACTAGAGGAATACAGCACTACAACAGGGAAGAAAATGTCTGTGTTCAAACGCCAATGTGATCAGAAAGGATCGCAGGATGTCCTCTCTTTCCCCCCCCCATAGTGTGGATGAGCCACATGGCCCTTGGGTCTGCGGCCCAGATCCCACCTGTACAGAAAACCCTTGACTCTTCCCCGGTTACAACTTTACCAGGCAGCAAAGGACTGGAAAGAAATAGGACAGAGCACATAGCTGACATTGCACCCCGTTACTCAGTCAGTGGAAAGAGTAGACCCTGGCTGACTCCAAATAAATCCTTCTGTGTCTTGGGACCAAAGGGTTGAGGAACAAATGGGGGATGAGAGGGGCAGGGGGAGAGATGGACATCATCTTGGTCTCAAATCCTGTTGCTAAATTGCTTTTCATTTCCAAGAATTTGCTCCATCTGTACCCTTCTAACACTGTCTAGACAATTTCAGAGTATTACATAATTCATAGTGGCTGAATATTTTCCTGTTTACTACAGAGTTAGTCTACAAAGGTCACTGATAAAATAATCTTTTTAACTGGTATGAAAAACATCTCAAAAATCCAAGAAGCTTAAGAGTCAACCACACCAGTACTTTTTGATACAGATTTATAGATAAAATAAAACCACAACAGGCCTGATTGTCCTTGGTTTCTGGCAAGGTTTTGACAGATGTCAAAAACAGAAAGACTGGTTTGTCTCTGTACCAGTAAAGGATGACTCTTACCTGTGGACAGCCTTTTCGTTTTTGTGGTGGCCTGCCTAGCAGAAACCTAATGCTGGTGGCACAGGACTGTCTGCCCTAGTTAGACACCAGAGCTGAGTTCATGCATGATGTGCTGCAAAGTAACATTGTCGGGATGCATTTAATGGAAACATTGAGCGCTTTGACTAAAAAGATAATTAAAAAGAGAAAAGGAAGCAAAGCAGAGAGACAGAGAGGGACAGAGGGAGAGAGGAAGGGAGGGAAAGAGGAATGGAGGGAGGAGGAAGAGGAGGAAGGAAAGAAAAAGGGAGAGGAGAGAGGAGGGAAGGAGGAGAGGAGGGAGGGAGGGTGGGAGGAAGGAGAGAAAGGAGAAGGAGGAGGAATAGAGAGAGGGAGGGGAGGGAGGAGGAAAAAAAAACACAGAGATAAGCAAGTTTCCTTCATTCAGTCTTCACTTTGGGACCTGTGGCAGGATTCGCCTAATGAAAATGGACAATTGTGTTTCCAACCACAATGCTCACAAAGTGTCATTTTTGAGGTCCCAGCTGTCCCACGTGCACAGCCACTGCACCCCCTCCACTGCCCCATATCCCACAGGGTGAGTGGCACCTGGACACCTGCCTGGAGGACAGTGCAGCGCAGAGCAGGAGTGGCCACACGGGGGTCAGGACTTAGGGCCACGGCGAGTTCTCTGTGAGCCTCCAGACCCCTCTTCATGCATTACTAACAGATCTTTCTCTGGTTAGTAATGCATTTTGTTGTTAACGCTGTCACTTTTTATTTTACACATGCAAAGGGATTCCCATGAGATTCAGGGGAGGAGATACCACCATTTGAGTAACAACCTAGCAACATCCTGCTCCAGGTGCAGGGTGACCCATCCTTGGGGAAGCCAGTTTCTGCTCTTGGAGGGGGCCTCCCAGCCTGTGATGGCAAGAGCCTTGCCTGGGCAGGGTCCTCAGGTCAAGAATGAAAGAAACTGGTGCTTCAAAGCAGGAGCAACTGCTACTTTACTATTTTTTTCCAGGATGCACATCAATACACTGAACTAGCCCCAAACAAAATTGTAAGAGTATCTGGGACAAAGTAATTTTTAAAAGTCTGCAAATCTGAGTGTGGGCTTGTGGTGCAGAAGCGGAGCCCATGTGGTAGGAGGAACATGTGTGACGAGGGCAGGGCACAGGTGCACGAGGGTTTCACAGGGCAAGACAGTGGCTCAACAAAACTTGTACTTTGATGTTTATTCTGATTGGATGCTTAACCTTTCATTAAAATAATAATTTTAGAAGAAATAGAAATACTTTGCCCATTAATCTAAGTAAAATCTAATTTTGACAGTTAGATTTCACTTAAAAAAAAAAAAAAGAGCATACATACAAGAAGTATATGTGTCTTCAGCTCTGTGGACCCTCAGAACGTGTCTGAGACCCAGATGCATCAGTAAATACCCCTACATTTTGGTCAACATTTTTGCAAAGTTAATCTGAATTAGCCATGTTAAAAATCAATGTTCGGCCATAATCTGTGGCTTAAATTTATGTACATGTTAGAATTCTCTATGAGTTGAATTTTACGATAAATATGACATTATGTTAGTCTATGTGACAATATATGACATTAGATTGGATTGTTATTTGGTTAGCAATAACCTGGTTAACCTATATATTTCACATGGATATATACATATATACGCATATATGTACATATAGGCTTTTATTTTATATGTAATTTATATATAGATATAATCCATATAATGTATTTTACACAGATACTATACAAAATATAAATCCACTTGTAGATTTTATATGTCTCAATTCCAGGGGAAGTAAAAAATCACACTAAACTCTGATTAAGCATGGACATAAATCTTTAAGAAACCACACAAGACTCCCACATCATGAATATTTATTTATCCTTAGGGTGCACTTTTTATCAGTGTCAGGTATGAATTTTTAGTTAATTACACATGTAGCCATTTACCATACAAATGCAAAATAAAGAACAAAGTCAATTTATAAACAAAAACATCAATAACACAAAGCCTCCCCAAAATCATGTTTAAATTTTAAGATTGCATAACTGTGCTTAAATATATATGTATTTTAGAGCTGGAATTATGTAGACATAACAAAACTGGTGTGTAAATAAGCATACTATTTATCTTTCCTAATCTCTGTGACCATAATGAAGGCAGTGTAATTTATATACTTGGGATTTGTATGATTTCACATTTAATTATGTACAAATTACATTTACTTGTAATTTACAAACTGCAGGAAGGAACTTTATTTTATTTTATTTTTTTTCAGGAAGGAACTTTAAAAGCCTGTTTTAGTTATCTATTGCTATCTACAAATCCCTAAATCCCTCCAAGTTTAGTGGTTTGATACAACAGTCATCATTTATCTGCCATGCTTTCTGTGACCAGGAATTCAGACAGAACACTTGGATTGTAGCGTATCTCTGCTCCCTGACATGTGGAGCTTATCCGGAACACCCCAAGGCAAGGAGCTGGGATAGCTTGAGGACTCCTCCTGAGATGCAAGGGAGTTGATGCAGAACAGTTTTCTGGAATACCCACACAGAGACTCCTCACAACAGAGTGGCACAACAGAGTGAATTTCAAGGGCAATCATTGAGAAAAAGAAAAAGAGGTCATATTGCTTTTTCCCACTTAGCTTTAAAAGAAACACAGCATCACTTTTACGGCCTTCTCATGCCGAAGTAGGTACAAGCAGGGGAAAGAATAAGGGCTCCAGGCTCAAGAAAGTGCATCAGTGGACACCTGGGTGGCTCAGAGGTTGAACGTCTGCCTTTGACTTAGGGCATTATCTCAGGATTCTGGGATCAAGTCCCACAGCAGGTTTCCCACAGGGAGCCTGCTTCTCTCTCTGCCTGTGTCTCTCATGAATAAATAAATAAAATCTTAAAAACAAAAAAAAGGAAATGCATCAACATGGTGCCATGAGGACAAGTCGGTTGGGATATAAATCCGTGTGGCCACCCTTGGAGAATAAAGTGTATGAACATCTGGTTATCCACTTGCTTTAATACACACATGATGATACTTCCAACACTTAATAAGCTGCTTTTCTTAAAATAATTAGAATTTGAAATTCTCATTTCTTTTTTTTTTTTTGGTAGGTATTTCTATTATCAAAACCAACTAACATTTATGATATTTCCTATTCTACAAAAAATGTATTTCTATAAATGTTAAATACTCTTTTATCCAAGTTAAAGATGAAATTCCTGAGGCAGATAATTCAGGAATATTTTTAAAATCCAGACAGTCAAAAAAGCATATGTGTGGAGTGAATTTAGCATAATTTCCTCTCTGAAGGAAAATGAAAAGAAATAGGGAATTCAGCTCAAATGGGGAAATTTATGAGTTGGAAAGGCTTTAAGATACATCTTAGAAAAATTGGGAGAGACCTCTAGGATATTGCTGGAGAGAACTGGGAAGGTTTCTGACAGGGAATAAAGCAGATATAGCAAGTTGATGATTTTCTACAGCTGATACTACTTTCCAGAGTCTGGGAATTACGGGAAAAGGAAGCTACTGGGGGGCTTAAGATCAAATTAGTAAGAAGAGAAAATCTTTATCTCAAGCCCACACACCTTTACAAGAAAGGAAAGGAAGCATGGGGCATGTGGGAGAGGATGATGGTCAAGAGAGGCACCGCTCAAATAGTTAACAACCTCCTCGGCATGAATCCTGAGCACTGAGTAAGGAGCCCGGCCAGCGCGTGGCAGAGGCGCACACCCACTGGCCCGGCGCCCTGTCTGGATGCAGCAGAGAACACCCTTTTCCATGAGTCATCAGTCTGAGTCAGAAGTGACCTAAACACACCGATGGATCCAGCTCTGCCCTTGCAGACAGGTAAGGGATTATTAGATTAATCTGCCCGGTGGGATGACTGTGCGTCAGAAGCACAAAGAGATGTGCTCGAAAATCACAAAGAAACCAAGTGATAGTATAAAATCAATAACCCAGATACACCTCCTTCTGGTATGTGTTGCTCCCATTTCACTCTGCTGTTATGGTGTGACATATTTGAAATCTAGTATTTATGTCATATTCAGTCTCTTTTGGATAAAGAATGAGAAAGTCTGAACTGTGGTTTGGCTGTGGCAATTAGAAGCCAAGTGGCCCGTGAAGGGAAGGGTCAGCTAGCTGAACCCCAAGCGTCCTTCCAGCTCCAACCCCAGACTCCCTGGCCTCTGCTAGTGCTACAGTAGACCTGATGGTGTGCGAAATACTCACAGAGAAGCAGCAACACCCACACAGTCAGATGTGGGCCATCTGCTGACCTGTCCCGCCACCGTACAAGATACACATGTGTGAAACAGGGTTGTCTAGGCGAGGCAGCCAGCCACCTGTGTCAGAGCATTCATGGATGTGAGCCATGCCAGGGTCACTGGGACCACCAGCTATGGGGGCTCATGTGAGCCATGATGTCCTCGAACTATCGGGGTGTCGTAGGAGGGGTGGTAAAAGTCAGCACCCCGTGTGCAAATGGTGGAAGGCCACTGAACCTGGAGGGGGGGTGTTTAAATGATTGCAAACATGGATCACAGGAAACACGGCAAGGCCTGTGACTTACTGCCCTTTCCTGAAAGGTTTTATTTATTTTTTTAATTTTTTCCCTTTTCTTTTTTTTAATTAAAGTTCGATTTGCCAACATATAGTATAACACCCAGTGCTCATCCCGTCAAGTGCCCTCCTCAGTGCCCATTTAAAACAGGTATGTATCAGTTTATCTGACCGCACTCACAACCTTGTTCCCAAGGCGGCCAGTGTTTGGGGGCACTGGGAAGAAAGAGCTGCCCTCACATGGCTCTGGCCCAGACATCCCTGCAGCTCCCTGCAGGGCCACAGAACTTCAGCCTTGGAGAGGACTGCCCTCACACAGGGCCCAGAGTCACTGGTGAATGGGGGAGACTCAGCCCAAGACTCCAGACAAGGTAGACAGGCGAGGAGGCCAAAGACAGGCCCTTGTACAGGGATGGATCACTTCAGCCTCCCAGAGATCAGAGGGCTAGACGTTTAAAAAATGAGTCAGATTTTGAGTGAAATTAGGTTAGCACTTGTCTCCCAATTATTCTCCCCAAGAAAGAGTAGCAGGCATCCCGGGGTCCCGACCCACAGATGCTGGCAAATTAAACGCACACCTGGTGTCTACCTACCATGTTGAGAAGCAGCTGTCATGCTCACTAAGGATGTAATTTTAGGTATGTTTAAATAAAGTTCAAAAAATCATTGCTTCAATGGTTTCAGTGTTTTAGGATCTGTTCTTTCCCGTCCGGTCCTTAATTCTACCACACATCCCCCCTTCAACAGCATTAACCCTCCAAATCAAGGCTCCACATAGTATGCAGCATCAGGCTACTCCTGACCTTCTGACCTCATAGCTTCGGTTGATCATGAGCAACTGAGACCACAGAAAGCAAACCTATGGACACAGGGCGGGGGACGGGGGTGGCTCCTCCTCTCTGAGTGAGGGCTGGCTTCAAGGACATGTCAGCCTCCTGGCTCCCAGGTTCCCAGGTGTCGCATTTAGGCATGGCCAGAGTGCCAGCAGAACCCACATGGTCACAGAATGTGAGACTTACTGAGGAAAACAGCTATGAACCCACAGCTCAGGCTCCCGAGGGTTTAGCTTTAAATGTAATACAGATTTTTAAAAAAGTTGTACCAAAGTCATTGAATAATTCCAAAGCAACATCACATACAGTTCAAAGTAGTGTATCATTAGGTTTTTTCAATTTATTTCTTTTCTTTAAAGATTTTGTTTATTTATTTGATAGATAAAGAGAACACGAGCAGGAGGCAGAGAGAGAGAGAGAGAGAGAGAGAGAGAGAAGCAGACTCCCCACTGAGCAGGGAGCCAGATGTGGGGCTCGGTCCCAGGACCTGGGACCATGACCTGAGCCCAAGGCAGATGCTTTACCGACTGAGCCACCCAGGCGCCCCTCCTTAGTTTTTATTTTAACACAAGTGTGTGAGATTGTGCTTGCGTGTGTGTACGTGTGCGTCTGTGTGCGTGTGTGACAACCCAAATGTAGTTTGGTGTGATATAGAGTACAAACACATAAGCAGATCTGGAGGTCACAGATCCGAAAAATGCGTTCAGTTTCAAGTGAAATTCATAGCAGAGGGCAGAGTGGCAAGTCTTTTGCTGCTCTTTCCCTTCAGAGGAAGTAATAAGCTGTATTTCATGACTCTCAGGTTTAGCATTTAATGCAAGATTCAGCTGAAAATGGGACAAACATGCAAGTGGTATTCAAGCTGTAGTGTTCTTTTTTTGAAATGGAAACGTTCGGTGGCATTACAGAAATAGCTGCTCTAACATCAGGACTCTTCATTTCTCAGCTAATGGTAGGGTGGCATCAGACGCATGAATAAGAGATTCATGAATTTACTGTTTCTCTCCACGCCTCCCGGGGAGTCCGTTATCCGAAATGTGCTCAGGGAGCAGAGACTGTCCTGAACAGAGGTTCACCTGGTACAATCCAGTTAACCCTGCATGGCTTGAGGAAAGCACTTCTCAAATGTCAGCGTGTGAACACATTCCTGGGGATCTGGCTCTCCTGCAGAGTGATTCCTGGGTCTGCGTGGGCTGAGGATTCTGCATTTCTAACCATTTCAGATGATGCCAAAGCCCTAAATCCTGGACTGCAGGGTTGAGAAGTAAGGCCTAGAAAGGATTTAGGGCCCTGTATTCGAGAAACAGATTGCCCACTCATCCACAGGTGCCAAGGTCAAATCCAGCCACACCGAGATAAACAAGACTTCGTCCTTGCCCTCAAGGGACATGGAGTAAGCAGACAGGTTTGATATGCACATTCAGTGTTATCACGAAGGCCCTCAGAGGTTATGGTGGGAGCAGAAGGAGAAGCTTGGCTGAGGTTTGTGACTGTACTGGACAGACTTTCCAGGCAGCAAATGTCAATATGGCCAAAGAGGAAGGGGAGGCCTTATGCTGTGATGTTGGTGTTATGGGGGCGCCCCTGGGTTGCCCCAGACACCCCCTCAGCCCTGCATGTGAATACGAAGGCAGCCAAGGCCAGTGCTCTGTCCCTAAGAGGCTTCCAAATGTCACAGATAGGATGTGGTGGGGAGCCAGAATAGAGGCTCTATTTATAGATGGTGTCCTCCCAACAGCCCTGCTAGTTCATGTTGTTCCAAAGAGATATTTAATTTTTTTTAAAAAAGGATCCCAGCCTACACATCCTCTTACTTATCAAGGTCCCAAGAGCGAAGAAGTTGCATGCACAAAATGACATGCGGTCCCTTCCCTGGGCCGTTCTCCGCAGCGAGGGGTCACGCCACTTCAGGACCTGCCCTCCCTGACCTCTGCATCTCTTTAGACAAAACACATCGAAACGTGACATTTCCGCCCAATATTACCCGGAATTTTGGCTGTGCCCTTGATAGTCCCACTATACCTCTTTTTTACATAATCTGTTTTCCAAGACCAACATTTTATCAAGTGATTGTTGAACACTTCTCGGTTTCTCTGTAATTTTACAGGTGTTATTGTTAGATTTCCAAAGTAGTGATAGCTTCTTTGCCTATCACATAATTTAGGTTGACAAGTGTGCACCAAATATATCAAACACTGCTGGTGGGAAAAGGGTAAGAATTCTATCGATTCTATATATGCGGGTATTTTGTGTCTGGAAAATATAATTATGTAAACAAAACAAGGGCTAATTATAAATATTAATAGTCTACCTTTTTAAAGAAAAATAAATACTTAGTGTGGGTTCTTTTCTAATGATGGTTCAACTAAAATAAGTAGCATGATGACCTATAAAACATGGAAAACCTTCTACTCATAAAAGATACATAGCATAAAATCTGTACAAAGCTGATGATGGGAAAGAAAAGGAAACCATTATAAACACAAGATGTGAAAGTTCAGCCGGGTCAGGGGCTCAGTTGGGATGAACTGTGTGGATTTTAACTCCTCTATTGGGGAGAAACCACAGGCATTTTAGCAAGCCTCTTGAGCAAAAGGCTGGCACGGTTTGGGCTGCTGGTTGACTACAGATTCTACACCAACATTGTTCGGAAACCGGTGGTCTCCCCCAGATCTGCTGTTCCCCCTGCAGCCCCCGGGGTATCTGAGCTCTGTGAGATGAGTCCAGCATGACCAGAGGACACAGGCCTCCCGCCACCCTGTGCCCTCAGCTCTGCCCAGTTCCTTCAGGGAATGTGGTTTCTGCAGCCTAGATCCTTCTCGTTCAGAGAGGATAGAAGTAATCTGATATGCTAATCCACACTCACACAAATAATATAATTGTTTCCATAAATCTATCTTGAGTACAATCTGCATTAAACACACCCGAGGTCTCTGGACATATTTAAATCATATCACTTATATTAAACATATCTTATGAAAAACTGATGTATATTACTGTATATTATTATATTAAAAACAATCGTAATGGTAATCACAGCAGCAAGAACTACTGAGCCAGTGAAGCCCAAACGTGTGCAGGTCAGAACCCAGGGGGATCCTTCCAAACTCCAGGCGGAGCCCCCAGAGGAGGACCCATGCAGAGCAGCTTGGGAGCCAGCCCTGGAGGCCAGCCTGTCCGTATCCTCTGCTTTCACCCGAGTAGGGCTTTCTTTGGGGGTCAGATGGCAAGCGGCGTGGTTGGCCCGCCTGACTCCAAAGGCCACACTCTTTCTGCCACACTTAAGACCAACAAACCCTTAAAACAAAGGGTCAGCTCAGTGCAGCCACTTCAGGGAGCTCCAGTGAATGGATGATTTGGACTGAGGGTTGCTTCTAGCCCATCTCACAATTGATGGCTGTTTTAACAATGTTGAGTGAGAATTTATAGTGTGCCGGGTTTGACCCTGGGGGTTCAACGATGGAGACAATGTGGTTGCTCCTCTCAAGCAGCTCCCAGTTTACTGGGGAAGGTAAAAACAATTAGCAAGCAGTGTGGCCTATGCCTCAGAGAGCCACAAGCTGTGGGGCCGACCAAAGACCTCAAGGGTATGGCAGGTGGCTCAAAACAACAGGTGTAGTCCCCCTGGGCTCTGCGGTGGGGGCGGGAACTGGGAGGTGCATCTCATGGGATGTTCCAAGCAGCCAAAATGGAGTACACATCAGGTTGGAGCCCAGGTCAGGGGAATCGAGGACAATCCCTGCAGAGGGAATGGGTAGGGCAGTCGTGCCCGGGCGAAGTGGCCAAGGGCCTTCACCTGGGTGAAACCGGGAGCCAGCAACTGTCTTAATCTTGTTTTACTTCTGTGTGGGGCCAAGCTCAACCCTGCTGGTTTGGAAGGAATCCTTCTGTGCACTGGGGCTCTGTTGGTAGAGGGCAAGCCTCTGCATTCCACTGCATGGATGCTGACGTCTGCAGCCAATGTGGCTCTGACAGCGTTCTCAGCACCTGCCATGAGCTACAGTCCTATGCGCTGGCAACAGGGTCACAGCGTCAGATAAGCAACCACAAAGGACGGGAGCAGTGAGTGCACGCAGGGCCCAGAGAGAGGAGAAGGTGAAGGTGCTTCCGCAGCCTTTTTCCCTAGTAAACCTGCAGATGGGCCAGGCCCTCATGGAGCTGCAGAACTGAAGACAGAATTTTGGGAGGAAGAACACATACTGCACCTGAGATAACCCAGGCTTTCATGATTTGTGTGGGGGTGGCCCCCATGACCTCTGTGCTCTGTTAATATTAGCCAGGTAACTGTGTCCATGAAATTCAAGTCTGAGATGCCTTCATGGAATGGTGGCCATGGGTCCCCAACACCTTCTATGGGAAAGTGGCTGCTCCATTCCAGCCACAGAACACAGGTCTGTCCTGCTGGTAAGGCTTGGTGAGCGGTGAGCATCACAGAGTGACTCGCAGGGAACACACAAAACTCGGGCTTCCAGGGCACTGATGCATGGCAGGCAGCACTCCAGCACCTCATCTTGCCTTCCAGTAGCCCTGGAGGAGGTATCATTATTTCTAATATCCCTATTTTTGCAGACGGGGAAGCAGCCAGAGTGGCTTGTCAAAGCTTCATTGCTAAGAAGAGGCTGTGGGACATGCATTTACAGGTGCCAGCACTTGCATCCTTAGGCTATGACCATGACTGCTTTTGTCTCATGTGTCACTTAAGCAATAACTCTGTCAAGAATGTAATGCCTTTGGGGCCCCTGGGTGGCTCAGTGGCTGAGCATCTGCCTTCAGCTCAGGGCATGATCCTGGGGTCCTGGGATCGAGTTCCAAATTGGGCTCCCTGCATGGAGCCTGCTTCTCCCTCTGCATGTGTCTCCGCCTCTCTCTCTGTGTTTCTCGTGAACAAATAAATAAAATCTTAAAATTAAAAAAAAAAGTACTGTCTTTGAAAGAGAAACCAGATTTTCACTCTCGTTTTTTATTTTTTTTGTTAATTATTCCAAAAAACATTGGTTTCATGATTCCTGCTTGAAAGCTGGAAAGAGCTTAATTCTCCTGCCCAGTAAAAATGATATCAGCTCTGATGGTTTGACAAATAGATACACAAAATTGCTAGAAAAGTCCAATTCCCATCCCACTTAGTCCTTCTCAAAGACATAGAGTTTCTGTGTCATCTCCTCAGAGGTAGAGGATGAAATTTCACGGGGACCTCAATGGTTTGTTTCATCTATAAATTCACACTCAACTGTAATGAATTAAATACAATGAGAAGACAGTACCTTCAGAGGGACATAGTTGAATTAAGATAGATTTTAATATCACCTTCAAGAATTTCACAGAACCAACTCTTTAGCACACACAACATTTCATGGCTTCCTGTTGGCTTGTTTTTTGTACAATTTGGCTCTTGACTGGAAGTGGGACTTGGGGTTCTCATGTGTAACCCTCCCGATTAGCTGTGTGGCTCTGGGCAACCCCTTTAGCACCTCTGCTCCTGCCTTGCTCTCCTGTGAGTAGTGTAGACCATCTCTCAGATTTCTTGCACGCCGAGTTCATCACTCCATGCACAGACCAGACCTGCTTGATGACAACAAAAATTAAGGAACATTCCAAAACAAGGTTGTTGGGTTGTTGGTTTTTTTTTAACTTTAGGCCATTGTGCTGGGCTTAGATAAATTACACAGTATCAATAGGAACCATGATTAGCAATTAAAACTAACAAGATAACAAGCGTCAGAGAAAACAATCCTTTTAAAAGTAGGCAGATACCTCTATGTTGTAGTTTGAAAGCACCAGAAGGGCATCCCTTACAAAAAAAATACTGTGCCCAGCCGGGAAGCACAGTAACATCAATTCTTCTTGGCAGGATGATATATTGAACTAATTCACACTACCGTGTTAATGAATCACTGAACAGAGCATTTCTAATAAGGGGGCAAGTGAAGTAGAAGAGAATTGCATGTCTGATAAAGGGAGCAGGAAGTGGGGAGGTAGGGCAGACCAGAGGCACAGCCCCAAGGCTTTTTGATTCCTTAGGACCATGCCTCCATGGCAAGAAAAAACAGGATCTAAACAGAGGTTATTCTTCCTGAACAAACTTCTGCTGAGGAACTCCTTTAAGCCAAGCACTGGCCACCAAGGTCCAGGTTGTGGGGACTGCAGGAACAGTAAGGCAGGTGGAGCAGACCGGTCGGAGGCCTCCCAATGCCCTCTCTAGACCCACACACCCTTGAGTTGGGTGTGACCATAGGGCAGGTTTTGTAAATAAGGTATCAAAAGAAGTAACCTGGGTCAGTTCCAGGCAAAGTATTTGAGATCAAGTGCCTAATTCTCCAGTTGGTTTCTTCCAGGGTCTTGCCTGAGTGTTTCAGAGGGTGCCCTAGAAGGGGGCAGGGCATCTCCCAGCCTGACCAAAGCATCCACACACAGGGGACCATGGCGCCTTGAAGAGACATCTAGACCACAGTTGGGCCTGTCAAGGGTGAGAAGCAAGCCTGTGCAGGATTGAGCACACAGGTTTTCAGGTGATCTGTAGGCAGGGCCTGGATCACTAAATGAAACCACAGATGAATTCTGTGGCCATACAGGTCTGCATCCCAGCCAGATACTGCGGATAAAGAATCAGGTAAGCATTGTGTCACTTGATGGGAGGGACTGCCCTCTAGGGGAGCTTTAAGGAGAACTGAGCGGGCAACTTAGGGAAGTTTTTACTGAAGAGGTCAGATGTCTAAGGAAAAACGAAGATGGTTCATGAGAAGATCGAATAAGGAGCATTCCAGGAAAGGAAAAGGCCTAGTGCAAATCCCCAGCAGCCAGACAAGCGTGGTTTACTTGGGGGCAGATGAGAGACAGCACGAACAAGCCCAGGCTTGGGGCACGTCCAAGACCAGATGCCGCCAAAGAGGCAGGCAGGTCATGCAAGACCTTACTCTGTGACAGCAGAGGTTTCCAGTGATTTGTGCTCGGTGCTGCTGAGTGAGGAGTGGCGTGACCCGATTGTATCATAAACACATTGGTCTGAGCACCATGTGGAGGATGGACAGCCGGGAAGCAAGAGTGCACACGAAGGCTCGGGAAACCCTTTTGGGTGTCGACAATGCCCTGAACTAGGGTTGCGAAGTGAAGATTATGAGAAGTGTCCACCCTCTGACTGTATTTTGAAACTGAAGCCAAAGGCTTGCCGGTGACTTAGCTCTAGGACGCGTGAGAAAAAGAAAAGTCTACCAACTTGTAGTTTTTTTAACCTAAGCCACTTGGTGAGTGGAGTTGTGATTTTTTTAACATAGGGGACGATCTAGATTGGAATAGGTTTGGAGGTCTAGAGTTGGGGGAGAAATCAAGAGTTCTTCCTTGAATACATACCTACATCTAGATAAACCTGCTGAATAAAAATTGAGTAGGTACCTGGATATATGACTTTAGGGCTGAAATTAAGAGGTCAAGGCCGGAGACAGGCAGAAAAGATAAAAAAATGAAGAGGAAGGAAGGAAGGAAAGAAGATGGGGGAGGAGTGGTAGATAAATTGCGAGATGGAGGAGAGACAGACAGATCAGAAAATCTATAGCATTTAAAGCCACAGGCCTGGATGACTGAGTGGCTCAGTGGTTGAGCATCTGATCTGCCTTTGGCTCAGGACATGATCCTGGGGTTCCAGGATCAAGTCCCACATCCGGTTTCCTGTATGGAGCCTGCTTCTCCCTCTGCCTATGTCTCTGCCTCTCTCTCTCTCTCTCTCTCTCTTTCTCTCCCTCTCTCTCTCTCTGTGTGTGTGTGTGTCTCTCATGAATAAATAAATTAGAATCTTTTAAATAAATAAATAAATAAATAAATAAAGCCACAGGCATGTGTGAGAAACCTATAATATGCACAGAAGGGGAGGATAGAGCCCCAAGCATTAAATTCCATGGCACTCTGCATTGAACCTTTATTTTTTTAATTTAAATTCAATTAATTAACATATAATGTATTATTAGTTTCAGAGGTAGAGGTCAGTGACTCATCAGTTTTATATAACACCCAGTGTTATATTAAGGAGGGCCATCACATGCCCTCCTTAATGCCCATCATCCCATCTCTCCCCTCCCTACCCTTCAGCAACCCTCAGGTTGTTTTCTATGATTTAGAGTCTCTTATGGTTTGTCTTCCTCTCTGATTTTATTGTGTTTTATTTTTCTCTTCCTTCCCCTATGATCCTCTGTTTTGTTTCTTGAATTCCACATATGAGTGAAACCATATGATAATTGTCTCTTTTGTGTATGGTGTGAGGAAATGGTTGAGTTTCATTCTTCTGCATGTAGCTGTCCAATTTTCTCAACGCCATTCATATATATAAGCATATTGCATTTGGACCTTTAGAAGAGGAAGGGAATCCTACAGGGCAGACTGGAGAAGAATAAGCAGGACAGCAAGAGGAAGCCCAGGAGAGTATGTTGTCTTGGGAGGAAGCAAAGAAAGTACTCCAAGGCAAAGGGCCTGATCAACTGCATTTGAGCCAGCTGATGTGTAGAGTCAAATAAAGTGTAAGGATAACCCTTAAAAAAAAAAAAAAGACTTTCTTTATTTTTTCTTTCTTTCTTTCTTTCTTTCTTTCTTTCTTTCTTTCTTTCTTTCTTTGAGAAATGGTAGGGGAGGAGCAGAAGAAGAGGGAGAGGGAGGGGAAAGAAACTTATGCAGACTCTGCACTAAGTGTGGAGCCTGATGCAGGGCTTGATCTCACAACCTTGAGGTCATAACCTGAGCTGAAACCAAGAGTCAGAGTGGATGTTTAACTGACTGAAACCCCCAGGTGCCCTGAGGACCACACTTTATAGCTGGAAGTATCGAGGTCTTTGGTGTCCTTGGAAGGACAACTTCACTAGTGTTAGGGATGAAAGCCTTGTTAGCTGAGTTCAGGAGAGGTTGAATTTTGTTTGATGAAAACATTTTGGTTGGCTTCAGTTCAATCTCTTACCTTAGAAAACTGTGTTAACGGTTTCTTTAAAAGTTATAAGGACACCTATCATACAACCCAGCTATTTCACTCCCAGAAATGTACTCAACAGAAATAAAAACATATGCCCTCACAAATAATTAAACACAAATGTTCACAGCAACTTCATTTGTATTTTATCTGAACTGGAGACGAGGCACCTACTAGCAGGACAAGCAAATGCAAATGTACCCATATTGTGGGACACTACACACCAATAAAAGGAGTAAACTATTGTTACATGTAACAACATGGATGGACCTCAAAATCACTTTGCTGAGCAAAAGAAATGAGACACCAAAGAGTTAAAGGGCATATATTTATATAAAATTTCATAAAATGTAAGCTAGTCATTAGTGACAAACATAAGGTCAGAGGTCATTTGGGACAAACAGGTCAGAAGGATAGATTGCAAAAAGGCCTGAAGAAACTAGGATTTTAGATTTGCTGAGGCATGTGTTTTGGTATCCCCTTGTGTTTCTTTCTTTCTTTCTTTCTTTCTTTCTTTCTTTCTTTCTTTCTTTCTTTCTTTCTTTCTTTTTTCTTTCTTTCTTTCTTTCTTTCTTTCAGATTTACTTATTTATTTTAGAGGACAGGGAAATACAGGGAGAGAGAGAGACTTAAGTAGGCTCTGTACTGAGCACATGCTGAGCACAGAGCCTGATGCAAAGCTCAATCCTGAGATCAGGACCTGAGCCATAACCAAGAGTCAGATGCCTAACTGGCTTTGCCACCTAGGTTCCCTCTTCTTATGGTTTTAATTTGCATTTCCCTGATGGGTAGTGATGTTGAGCATCTTTTCATGTACTTATTGGTCATCTGTACATCATTTTTTGTAAAGTGTTTTTACAAATCTGTTTTTTGTTGTGGTTTTGGGTTATCTTCTCAATATTGAAATGGAAATATTCATTGTATTGTATACTTATGTGATATAAATATACACAAAAATATATTTCTTTAAATAAAAGTTTCAAAGAGTTAAACCCAAAATGTGAGCTCCATCTTCTGGAGTTCCTGCTGAGTAGTTAAATGCTAGAGCGTTGGAGGTGTCTCATGTCAGTCAGCTCCTCCTTATCCCATACCTGGATATATATATATATATATATATATATATATATTTTAATGGAAAGTTTTCTTTGTATTCCTGGCATATCACACTTGGTCACAGAGAATTATATTTTCCATGCTCTTTATTCTGTTTACTATTATTTTAAGTAGGGTTTTCATGCTGATATTTATGAATCAAACTAAATTTATGGATTTAGATTAGTCTGAGGGGTGTGTGTGTGTGTGTGTGTGTGTGTACACCAGGGTGATATCTTCATCACATGCTGATATTGTAATATTGTTGACCTTATTAAAAAGAACTCTCTTTAAAGCCTGGTAATGGTTTAAATAGCACTGGCACTATCCTTGAAGTTTGTGAGGCATTTACCGGTGAAACTGTTTGAACCTGGTACTTTTTCAAGAGGTAGCATGTTTCATAGAGACTATAATGGCACTTGTATGTTACTAGGAGGTTTCAATGGTAAAATAATGCCAGTAAAACTCATGAGGTATCAGAGGCTCAAGATGACTGTCAGTTTCAATGTTTTATAATTTCAGATTTCCTCATTCTAGGAGCTACATTTTGCCTTGCAAATAATTAAGGAAGAAGGAAGGTTTAGAAGAATGTCATGTCACTAACCATTATGCCATTCTAAAAGTTTCCATGTTCCTTAAAATTTCTCAAGAGTGGGAAAGGCTTTATTTGGAAAGTCCAGCATTGACAATTTCCCTTTGTTACATTTCCCTGTCTCCATGCAGAGGTACTATCTGTCATTAGCCTCAAACAAAACCTAAAATTAAACTATATCTGACTGAGTTTGGTAGCCTTCCACGATACACCTGGATTTTTCTGAATGTGGTGATCCTGTAAGGCCTCTCTCACAGCTTACTTTCTTGGCTTCTCTCTAGGTTATTAGTGTTTAATGTTAGGGTTCTCTTGTGTAGTTTTGAGTCATTATGTATTTCTTACTACTAAAGCCAAACACTTTGGTTGGCATAGTAGCCTGCTCACATGTCGGTGTCATGGGCAATGTCGGGTGCCCATTCTATCAACTTTATTGATATCATTTGCTGAAAATAGACACAGACCTAATGAACAGGGAAACTGAATTAGCAACTGACATACTTAGCACACACACACACACACATACACACACACCCATCATTCCTTCTAGAAAAAAAAAACTGTTGTGTAATTAACCTGTGATCCAGAATAAGCTCTAGTGACCTCAGATAGTAAATAATTCCACACCACAGTGTGAGTGACTGTTCGTGACTCTTGTATTTATAGTACAAGGGACAAGAGCATGTCATACAGTAATTAAAAATGCTTTCCCGTTGGTCTTATTCATCAACATGTTATTAAAATCTTTGTTAAAATATTATTAGCTTGTTTAAGCTTTGTCAGGTCTTATATAAACTCCAGAATTAGCATTTCATCTAACTGCAGTGGACTTTTTTCCCCTTCATAATGAGCAATCATGTTCCAGGTGCCCTGTGAATCCACAGTAAACTAATTAATCTTTGTCTAATGATGTTAATTAGGATGGTATTGAGACCTATGTCTTGCAAACACTCTTGGGGCCCTGACTTACTCATAGATCCTTCTGTTGACATAAAAAACTATCAGCTCACACTCCTTTGTGGGTACCGTTTCTGACAAAACATTCACGTTGTAACTTTAAGGGTAATTATTCTTTTGGCAGGCAGAAGATACTGTGATTTTGGTGTATTTCTTGTGAAAAGTCGCAGGATTTCCTACCAAGACATCATCCTTAGTAATATTCCAAGTTGATGACAATTTCAGGGCACAGCAGGCTTATGGCCAAATTAAGCCACTTTAGTAAAAATCAAATGGAACTTCTGAATCACAGATAGGAATGCTCCAGAGTGTACACCTGATTCATTGGCACAGAGTCATGATTTACCTGGGGAAACAATTTTCCTGAAGGGAAAATCGTAAGGACATTTCAAGATCAGGAAGACTTTTCAATGACCTATCAGAGAAAATTCTGTATTGGCAGGATGTCTCTCCGAAGAGACAATATCCAAAGAATGTCTATGAAGTTCTCAGGTGAAGGCTGGTTCACTGCACCCTTTCTGGTGTCCCTTAAGTCTGGAATTGAAAGTCATAGAAACAAGGAGACAAGTCATAAAAAGCAGAAACACGCAAACATACTTGGCGAGCCGAACTGCATACTTTTAAGGTTGTGGCTGAAGTAACTGCAGAGCACGACTAAAGTTAATACAAAATAAATGAATTGTTGTGTGGAGGCTTGGCAGAAGAAGGGGATACACAAAAGAACAGCATGGGAATTATTAGGGAAATACGGAAAGGCTGTGGATTTTTGCCAGCTTTCCAGCGACTTTATAAGCTGTGACATTTATAAAAAGCATAGTATGTCCTATGCTTCTGAATTTATGACAAAACAAATCAATAAAACTGTCCGGATAGAAATTTGTATTCTGGCCATGGTTCCTAACCATAAAATATTAGCATATATGCACATAAAATCAAACATACTTGGCTTATTTTCATATTGTATTTTTTCTTTAAATTAGGACTTTTACTCACATTGATCCACAGGTAGAGAGTGCTCTGCTACTTGCTTTCATGCATGTTTCTAATTATCTTGCAGATTTTGGAATCTAATCCTTTTGCAGGGACGCTTCCTCCCTCCCTCCCTCCCTCCCTCCCTCCCTCCCTCCCTCCCTCCCTCCCTTCCTCCCTCCCTCCCTCTCTCCCTCTCTCCCTCCCCCTTCCCCCACTCTTTTCACAAACTCAGTCCCTTGGCCCACCTATGTTTTTGAGAAGTAATCACAATTTAGTGATTCTCTGACTACTGGACGTTCCTTATACCAAGAGTTGTTTCATGATGAGTTCACGTAACTGTTCTGTGGAACCAGTGCCATCTGATAACTGATATTCAACAATAATACTAAAGGTATATCTAATGAAAAGCACTTATAACAGAGAGACGAGATATCCAGAAAACCTACTAGGACACATATTCTTAAGCCACTAGTTTGTGCAACAGCCTTCTAAGACAAAGGTAACAAGGGCAAAGCATAATGACACGTATTAGACATATCTTAGAAGAAAATGGCACCCACAGAGTACTTATTGGAGACACTGAAATGAGTGTCTTACACATGTTCTCTTTTCTGCCCCAAAAAGAGCAAACTTCCAGACAGGACTAAGGAAATGTTTTCCCTTCTCCCTGCTCAGGGAACAGAACACATGGCTGCCAATCCTCTTCCAGAAATGGGGGTTGCTCTTCAGGGACAGCTCTCCTCCAACACCAACACACCACCACCATCACTATTCATATTCTTACTATGTTTGTGTAAAAATAAGGAAAATGAAGACACACCCTAAACTGGGATAGAATATGAGTTCTGAAAGACACAGAAAATACTGGACAGTGTAATTCTGATGAATAATATATTCATGGAGGGGGAAGAGACACATGTTGACCAAGCCCAGGGGGACCTGTGTGCATGCTGTGGGTTCAGAGTACCCAGGGGCCCACTGAGATACTGAGAAGAGGGTCTCTACAGACCACCCTAGAGGAAACTCAGCCAACACTCGCAGAAAGTTCCAGGTTCAGCTCCTGCTGTTAGTGCTGAAGGGCATCTTTCAGCACCCAGAGTGCCCTGACCCCAAGGGGCTGGCATTTAGGCTACGCTGCCATTTGGCACATACTGGGTCTGAACCCATCCCTCTCCAGGATGAGTATGTGCACACATGCACCCACACAGACAATACAGTAATGATCCAACAGGCACAGGATACAGCAGTCACCTCCTAGAGTGTCAGCAATAGGAAAAACCTCTGAACATTGACTTAATATAGCACCTAGAGTAGTGCTTCCTACATGGTTTAATGATGTGCAGGGGGAGGAGGGAGGATGACAAAGGTCTCCAAGAAGCCAAAGGAAAAGTCAGTAAAGCCGATATGAAAAGATGAGCAGATGAGAAAATTAAAATTCAAAAATTCAAAAATGGCAATAAAATAAGCAAACTGGCCCCAGGGAAGAGCAGATACTGGAATTGATATGGTTGATAATAAATCAGGAATGTGGGACAAGCTTGAAAAGCTCCAGAATACAGGAGAAAAAGGCAACATCTTGAACAGAAGCAACAATACTAGTGTATGCTGGGCGGGGAGGGAAAACACAACCGAAGAAAATGTCTTGGAAACACAGACTGAAATACACAATTAAAGAAAAATTAAAGGACATAAAATCAGTAAATGTCATATTCTTACTGTAGTTGTTAAGAAAATTGCCACAAGTATGCAGGCCATACACATGTCATCTCAAAAGGAATAAATATCAAATTGCCCTTAAATTTCTTTTGCCAAGTGATGCATTGGAAGACAATAATAGCATTCATATCAAGGGTAGGAGAAACACATCATGCCAATTATTAAGCAGATACAAACAAGAAGAGCAGAGCCGTGGCGTAATGCAGCACAATTTGAGAATGTACCAGAAAAATATTGAATGGGGCTGAGGTTAGTTCATATGGATAAAAGGGATAACCCAGACTGAAAAGGAACAGGCTATGAACTTAATGCATCGAAAACATCATGCCAGGAACTGCTAAGATCTGTTAGAAATTCAAGATGAATGTAATGTAATGGTCTGTATCACATCTGTCTCGTTCCACAACTGAAGCCACGTGCTCTGAACCTTTGCAAACTAGACCCTATTAATCAAAGATTACATTTAAAACTCCAACCTCTGGGGGTGAATTGCAACAGAGGCTTTGAAGAGCAATGGGCAAGTCCTCGAGTCAGAAATGTGCCCTGTCAGCGGTTGTGCTACTTTGCTTCTGTGCACGTGGCTCGTGGAAACCTCCCCTCCCGCTGCAGCGGAACAAGTGTGAGAGGTTCATGACAGCAATGAAGCGACGGGGTAAATGGCGAAGCAACCCAAGAAATCCTATTCCACACAGAATAGGATGCACTCTATAAAGAAATATAAAGATATGTACATGAATGAAAGACTACCTCCCTAACTCATGCTGGTGAGCCCCAGGGGCTGGGAGGCAGCAACGGGCCAGTGTGTAACCATTGGAAGACAATATAGCTTTGCCTATCTTCTTTCTTTTTCTTTCTCTTATGAAAAATGCATACATCTATCACACAGTTGTTGGAAATGCTGGGAAAATATTAAGTAATGGTAACAACAGTTCAGTCTGAAGGATGGGAATGTGGGTGATGGCTTTACTACACTTTGGGTTTCCTTTTTGTGATTTTCTCGCTTTATTAAAACGCAGGTCTTGGGAATAAAATATTTATTTTATTTTGGAGTGGAGTAGTATCTGACTCTTGATTTTTGGCTCAGGTCCTGATCTCTGGGTCGTGGGATCGAGCCCTGCATCAGGCTCCATGTTCAGCACAGAGTCTACTTAAGATTCTTTCTCCCCCTGCCCCACCCCACCACCATGGGCACATTTACTCTCTCTCAAATGAAAAAATTAATCTTTAAAAAAAAAAAAGTAAAACTACTACATAGGAAAATTAAGAATTGTAGTAAAAGCTGTACTCAGAGATGAACATGTCATCCTTAAACATTCTCATTATTAAGAATTAAAGAAGTAGAAATAAACTCAGCATTTAACTTGAGAAAATAGAGAGGCAGACCCAAAGAAAGAAAAGACTGAACACCCCAGATTTTACACAGGACATGACAGAGGAGGGGTTAGAAGTGTTGGCCATGACATTAAAACATATGTGCATCCCTTCTTGGGGAAATAGGTCCCAACTGAATTCCTAGTGGCCTCCAGGTGACTTTTCCATGTGTAGGCGTGGGGTGGGGTCAGGGGAAAGGCATTCAGGGCCATCACAGCAGCCAGCTTTCCTGGAAGGAGGTAGACTTTCTGGAACAAAGGTCTAGCAGCCTCCCAGGAAAATCTGCAAGTGAATATGAAGAATGCTTTTCATCCCTTATGAACCAAACCAAGACTGCAAGATTCAGAAGGTAAAAACCTGTCCTGAGTACTGTTGGAAAGGGCCTAAACCTGCTTCACTTGTGGTGAAAATTGTACCCAGAATTTCCTGCAGTGTCGAGATGGTGAGGAGAGAGAGATGGGGCTCTTCAAGGTCTGGGAAGAATTTGAAATACTGCTGGTGAAGCCTAGCCCCATAATTGTGGGACAGAAAAGGCTTGTCTGCAGTTTCTATTCTAATGGATAATAGGCCCTGTATCTTCTCTCCTTGAGATGAAAACATTTTGTTCTGATTTTTACATGAACATTCATGCAATTTTCTTTGAAACAAAAAGCTGTTTACAGTGGTTTTCTTTGAGCACGGACATAGCATTGTTACATGCATTAGAAGACTTTGCTTTTGCTTTGCTCTCTCTTATCTTCAAAAACTTTCTTATAAATCTCAGCAGGGCTTGGCATGATTTATTTAGAGTCCTATGGAACAGAAACTGAATTGGTAGTCTTGTATGCCATAGGATGAATTTTTAAATAATTTTTTTCTTATGGGAAAACTGAATCAAGAGAGAATGAAAAACACAGGGTGCCTGGGTGGCTCAGTGGGTGAAGCATCTGCCTTTGGCTCAGGTCATGATCCTGGGGTCCTGGGATTGAGCCCTGTGTCAGGCTTCCTGCTCAGTGGGGAATCTGCTTCTGTCTCTGTCCCTCCTCCCACTCCTGACTCTCTATCTCTCTCACTCACTAACTCTTTCTCTCAAATAAATAAAATCTTTAAAAAAAAAGAAAGAATGAATGAAAAACACAAAAAGGAGTTCTATAGCAGAAGAAAGAAACAGGAAGAAAGGAAGAAAGAGAAAGAAAGAACAAGAGAAAGAAGAAAGAAAGAAAGAAAGAAAGAAAGAAAGAAAGAAAGAAAAGAAAGAAAGAAAAAGAAGAAAGAAAGAAAAAGGATGGGGGAGATAAGGAGGAGGAAGGGAGAGAAGAAGGAAGGAAGGAAGGAAGGAAGGAAGGAAGGAAGGAAGGAAGGAAGGAAGGAAAGTATCCAGCAGACAGGCTCTGGTGATGGCCCTGGCAGGGCTGTTTCACGGCACCTCGGCCTAACCCAGTGTAACAGGAGGACTGCTTGTGGTGGATTGTGGCAGATTCCTAAAATGACCCCAGCAGAATCTCCTGTCCCATGTCCGCCCACAGTGTGACACTGCCATTCCTCCATCACCAGGCATAACCTGATGACTCTTCCCTGAACCTAGTAGGGTGTGACTCTTTTATCCAATAGAGCATGGTGGAAGTAATGCTCTGAAACTTCCAAGGCCAGACCATGAAAGGCAGCACATCTTTTGCCTTCTTCACTGGAACACCCACACCTGGAACCCAGAGCCATCAGGTAAGAGGAGGCCGCACTAGGAGGAAGCCCAGCACCTGGGGAGCCCCCACCCCCCACCCCAGCAGGTGCGCTAGTCAGCAGTCCTCGACTTGGAACCATCCCCACCCTGGCAGCAGGTGGGGGAGTGGTCAAGACTTGAGATGCTTTCCAGCCATGGGAAGGAGGGCACTGGAGGAGACAGATGTCTCCACCTGATTAGCAACTTAAGGAACACATAGGGAAAGGTCTCCACCATTATCCACAAATAACTCAAAGACAGAAAAGGCAAAACGAGTTGCATGTCTTTTAAAAGGCATTTAAACTCCTCAACACTAGTTTAGTCAAGACAAAATGCATCACACAATCACAGATTGGGGGAGTTTCACAGGATGCCATCATTAGTACCCACACCCCCTCACCCCCAGCTGTCAAGGTCATGAAAAGCAAGGAAAGATGGAGAAACCATCTCTGAGCAGAGGAGATTGGGCCAAGAGACATGACAACGACACGCAGTGGGATACCCTGCATGAGATCCTGGAACAGAAATGGAACACCACTGGGCAATTTGGTGCTAGCCAAATAAAGCTGAGAGCTTAGTTAGCCCTAATGTGCCACGGCCAGGGTCTCGGGTGGACCAGTGCACCAGGGCAAGGAAGAGGCTCATCGTGGGAACTGGGTCAGGGATGCGTGCCACTCTCCGTACCACCTTTACAACTTTTCTGTAATTGTAAAATTCTTCCAAAATACAAAGATCATTTTCAATGAAAAGTTAAAGGTAAAGGGGTGGGCCAAACCCCAGAATGAAGTTACCCGGAGAATATAATGAACCCATTCTCTGCATGTTCAACAGATACGGACTGAACACGTTGGATGGGCCAGATAGTAGCAGGTGCTTTGTTGTAATGATTAAAAAAAAAGAATGATACAGTGCTTTCTCTTTAGCACACCCACAGTTTCCTGTACCGGGGTGTAAAAGCTCTGACCAGCAGGAGAGATGTGAGCTCTAAGCACACAGGGGTCTGGACCCAGGAATCACCATGATGAACCGTGAGCTTGATATAAACCTGCCATGGCTGAAGGGAGGTTAGCATGGAGTCACACAGCATCGGGGGTTCAGGGGTGCAGGCAGAGCTGCAGGCACATGCCCTGTAGCCCCAAGCTCCCTCCTACCCTGAGCAGCTGAAGTCCGGTAGAGGCTTTCTGACGGGGGAGGTTATGTGGTCCTGGGGGGCTGACTGGGTTCACCTGGAAGGACCCTGGAATTCTAGTCCCAAGCTAGCCCGGACGGAGGGGGGTGTCTCCTCCAGGCAGTGCTGATGAAGAGGTTCGAGCATCCTGGAGGGCACTCTTGGTTGTCACGATTGAGGCAGGTGCTCCCTGCGGCGAGTAGGAAGAGAGCAGGATGCTGCCGACAACCCCACAGTGCACAGGCCACCCCCAGAGAAGTGCTGCACCGGGTGTCCGTGGTGCCAAGGCTCAGAGCGCTCCCCTCTGGGGGCAGTGGCACAGGCACGCTGGAAGCCGAGTTCCTGTTGTGCCAGCTTTCATCCAACGGGGGGGTCAGCTACAGATCCACAGAGCATCCTGACCCTGAGTCCCTTGCCAGCCTCAGCTCGCTCCTCACTCAAGACATGAGGTTGAGGCAGGGAAGAGCTGTTTGGAGCCAGGAAAGCCATCTTTACGACCTGGCTGAAATCCCTCACACCTGGGTCTCTAGATGTTAGCAAGAGACCCACTTCCCTCATCTGTGACGCACAGATGAAACCATCTGCTCCCGGGAGCTGTGAGAAACACCTGCCTCTTTCTCTCATTGTGACCCTTTTGGGATTTTAACCTGGCATCCGTGGTGTCTGAGGATAGAACTGTATTTTAATATAAAGGAGTCACTTATAATCCTATGTGTCCTATATAACACATTTAAAAGCATGATCCGCAGGGGCATCTATACTCATCCCCACAAGGTCAACGATATCCGTGGCACAAAGGAGCTTAAGGGTTCTGGGATGTCGGCAGAAATGTGTACTAAGGGTTTATAAAAAGCAATCCTGGATAAGGAGATGGAAAATTCTCACTGACCACTTCCTGGTCACTGCTAACCCAAAATTCGGGCCCTCAGTTTCTCTGTTTTCAGGTCTCTGACCCCATTCGGCCCCACATCTCAGCTTCTGATCCCCTAATGGGCTCTTCTTGTTGCCACAGGGTAGGCTCACCCAGCTGAACTCACCCAGAAAATGTTCTTCAGTCCCACCCGACATATCCAGAATGTTGACATGTACTGTGCTCTAGGCTGAGCACCCCAGGCCTGCCCAGCCGAGCCCCCACCACCACCAGTCCCATCCCCCACCAGGGAGCAGCGAGCACACCCCAACATGAGGTGAGCACATACTGGACGCTCACCAAGCCCCGTGTTCTAGTACAGTACTGACATATTCCAGGGTCCAGGGCCGGGGTCAAAACTCCAGATTCGACCCAGATTCTCAACCAGCTACCCTGCAGGACCAAGTTTGATGCACCCACCCTGAATTAGTACTTCCTGTAAAACATCCCTGCTAGCCTAGACTCAAAACCGGCTAAAACTGTGTCCTCTTAGAAAGATTGATTCCGGGATGCCTGGGTGGCTCAGCAGTTGAGCATCTGCCTTTGGCTCAGGTCATAATCCCGGGGTCCTGGGATCGAGTCCCTCATTGGGCTCCCCGTAGGGTGCCTACCTCTTCCTCTGCCTGTGTCTCTGCCTCTCTATCTATGTCTCTCATGAACAAAAATAAATAAAATCTTTTTTAAAAAAAGAGATTGATTCCTGCCGAAAATACGTTTCCTGCTAGAAAATAATTAATAAAAATTAGGTACTTATTTGGGAGTGAGGTACAGCCAAACATGGGTAGAGGAGAAAGTCGAAGCCTGGTTGGAGAAGGTGCCGATGACAGAGTAAGGAGCTTGTTCTCTGAGAGATCCCGGTCCCCTCCGCGGCCACCCCAAATAGCCAAAGGTGGGCCTGACAGAGGGTGTTTCTCTTCCCAAGGAGAAGCACATAGCTGTTGGGAAAACCAGCTGCAGTGTTCACACCTGTGGACAAGCATCTCCAGCTGCCCTCCCGAGTGCAGCACTGCAGATCCACAGCCCACCTCGCTGGGAAGTGCTGGAGGGGCTGCTGTGGACTTCTTTGATTTTTGTCTGGCTGCTTTCCACCTTATCTTCCTCCCTGGCTCCAGTTTTCAAAGCCTTAGGCATTTTCTGTTCTTCCGCAGTTAACATCTTCCGTCTGGTCCCTGGGAATTATCGGCCCTTCACTTCAGCTGCAGTGCTCACTCCTATCTCTGGCAGAGCAGAGCTCAGCTAGCCTATAGCTCAGATGATAACCAGATTGGTCCATCACTTCCTGCACTGGGATTATAAGCAAAATTTGTTTGCACTTCTTAATGCACTTTTGGATGTAATGCCCTTCCTCCCAATTTAGAAGGTAACTAATTTGCTTGGAGTGCCTCCAGTGCCTAATCCTTAGAGTTGCTCTTGCATTTGACTAGCAAATTAGAAAAGTATTTAGGAAATCATGGGAGTCTCCTAAAAAACAAGGCACCATGAAGTCATGATTAAAAGCTTCAACTCCAGAGCTAGATTCCTGGGTTCAAATCTGCACTGTGTGAACCTAACCAAATACAACCCCTTTGTATGCCTGGCAAGCTCTGTCTGCAGACCACACAGTGCCTGGGATGGCAGCTCCATTTCGAAGGCACTGCTGCTTTGAGTCTACTCTCTTCTATACGCATGAGACGGTAGCTTTCAGGTGAGTCTGCGAGATAAAAATAAATGTGCAGAGGGAAGCACAATATTTGCAGATATACCCACAAATGTATGAGAGTTGATTCACAATAAAACTTCCCACTTAATCTTTAAATGCAATTCAATGTCAATAAGACTATTTAAAATATCACATTTCTGAGTGGAGTGGAGTGTTTCCCTACACATTGCACATCACAGCCTGTGTCGAGCATGGAGTGACGGAAGAAAGGACCACAGGGCATGGAGTGACGGAAGAAAGTCCACATTCTCCCCCTGAGTACTTTGTCATATTTTCATAGTCCTGCTCCTGACTGTGGTCCAGAAAGAGAAGAACTCAGGGATGAGAGCTCTGGGTACACTAGTTACATAGGCTGTTGGTTTACAGGGTGGCATTAACTGGTGATGGCCAGCGAGCATTTCCACAGCCAGCGCATGCAGGAGGGTCCCACGCACAGGAGGTGCTCAGTGAATATTTGTTCATAGCCTGAAGCCAGAAAGAAGCTGGACAGCTGGGGAGCTGGGGGATGATGCCAGCTGGTTGAAGCCTGGTTATTCCTTCTATACATTCAGTTTCCCAGTGCCTTCATCAAAGGGGGAATGCTTGTTAGTCTCACTAGATATCGCAGGATGTTGCTGCCCAGCCCCCTAAAGCTCGGGAGCAGGTCTGTGGGTATGCCTTTCATCCTCAAACACTGACCGGGGGTTTTCAGTGTGCCAGCTGATGAACACATGGGCATAAACCTCTTTCTCCCCCAGTGACCCTAGAAAAGCTTAGGAAATATTTGTGGACAACTCGCCTGAGATCCAACAACATACATAGAGTGATATTTTTAGTAGAACGATTGCTTTGCTCTACCGAAGATATAGGATAATAAATTTCAAAGGACAACTCTTTAGACTGGCATCAAGATGGCATTCCTTTCAATGTGCTCAGCCGGAAAGTGACAGCAATTATGAATGCATCTTCTGTTTGCATCCTAATTTCTATAACATCTTTCAAAATAGAGCTTTTGTGTGTGTAAATGTGTGCATGCGTGTGTGTGTCAGTGTAAGACTATTCACCCGATAATAATCCCTTTGTGGAAATCATGACTCTTATTTATGAAAGTCTAGGAAATGCATTGATGCATTATCCCAGCTCATGAAGGCAATTAGATAATAAAAGGGGAAATAAGGAGAAAGCTGTTAGATAAGCCCTTGTGGATTAATGATCTCCAGGGGGACCCTCCCCAAGAATCACATCAAAGCAGAAGGAGGCTCAAGCAGATGCGGGGGACACGCACACGATTTGTGTGTGCTTGTATGTCGTCAGAATGTGTGTGCTGGACTCTGACTTGAACAATCTCACTTTCGGCTGTCTTCCCCTCTTTCCTATGCAGGTTCATCCTTGCACGAGTGGGACGACCCTGTGTGAACATTATATAGTGAAAAAAGATGGAGCTATGCCAAGCCAGCTGCAAAGGTCATGGGGAGGCTGTGTCACCCAGAACTCTGTGCCGGGCCGTTATTAGCCTAGAGTTTAGAGAACATCTTACAAGAGTCGGGAAGAAGGAAGCGATACTCCCACCTTGCCTTGGTCAGGAGTGTCTCCCCTGGTTCCCAAATCATTTACATCTACGGTTCAAGGCTAAGATGTCATTTTATTGTTTTTGTTACAAGGTTAAGATCTAAATTTGAAAGTCCTACATGCATAGCCAGCCCAGGGAAAACTAAAAATCAGTGTTTACTGTCTCAGAAACCCCTTTCTTTCCCGGTATCCCACCTTTGCTGTTTCTTTCCACCCTGTCCTTGTTCTCTCCTGAATATCAGCTCGTCACTCACACAAAAACCCACTTTCAGAAAAGGCCTGATATAAGTCATGTACACCTTAGTATAAGTTTGCTGACAGTTCATTTATTCAACAATATCCATCTAAACAGCCATTTTTTATTGATTTCTTCACTTCAACATGTTTTCTGAGGGTTTAAAAGATCCCCACTGCTGTGCTGAAGGCACGGAGACCTAACCCCAGGCTCTGACAGCTTGAGAAGCTCACTGTCCACTGAGGGAAAAGAGCAGAGAGCAGTGACAGTGTGAAATGCTCCCAGCAGGTAGTTTGGGGTTGCATTGTGCTCTTTCTGAGCTCATGTGTTAGAGTCCTAACCCACAGAATTCGAATGTGACCTTTTTTTTTTTTTAATTTTATTTATTTATTCATGAGACAGAGAGAGAGAGAGACAGAGAGAAACAGAGAGAGACGCAAGACACAGGGAGAGGGAGAAGCAGGCTCGATCCCAGGACCCTGAGATCATGACTTGAGCTGAAAGGCAGATGCTCAGCTGCTGAGCCACCTAGGTATCCCTTGAATGTGACCTTATAGGGAAATGGAGACTTTACAGGGGAAATGAAGTCAAGATGAAGTTATTAGGGCAGTCTTCATCCAACACAACTGTTGGATGTGGGACATTTGGGAGGCACCTGGATGGCTCAGTCGGGTAAGTGTCTGCCTTTGGCTCAGGTCATGATCCTGGGGTCCTGGGATGGAGTTCCACATTGGGCTCCCTGCTTACAGAGGAGTTTGCTTCCCCTCTTCCCCTCCTCCCTGCTTGTGCCATCTCTCAGGCTCTCTCTCTTTCTCTCTCTCAAATAAATAAAATCTTAAAAAAAAAAAAAAAGAATGCAGACATTTGGATGCAGAGACACACAGAGAAGGAGACAGTGTGAAGAGACTGGGAAGGCAGTGAGGGAGAGAGAAGCCTGGAGTCGTCCTGTTCCTCTCAGACCCCAGAAGGAACCACCAGCTGACACCTTGACCCTGGACTTGCAGCCTCCGCAGTGGGAGATGACAAACCGCCCCCAGGAAACTGACATACGGTGTGAGCAGGGCTCTGGGGACACTCAGGGAAAGCAGCAGGGATCAGAGAATGCTTACCCAGAGTCTCAGAGAGACAGTCCACCGATGCCTGTCCTTGCTTGGACCCCATGCCCACACTCGCGTTCCGGCCTGGATGAGCCAGATCAGGCAATGGTTCCTAGTGGAGCAGAGAGGCCAGATGGAGTAGCAGCTGATCCTTGTCCGGGATGCCACGTCTCTCTCCCTCCAGGGAAGCCTGTCTGCACACTCACTGGGCCGCTGCCTCAGGCTGGTTTCTTGGCACCACCCTCCTGCTCTCATTCTCAGGAGACAGTCGATGAGCTGGCACCACTTATTTCTTTGACCACTTCTGGTCTGGGGTCTCCTAGAAGAAGACGGGGTGTTTGAGTGACGCTCCAGGTCTGATGGGGCAGGGCAAGGAGCCACAAGACGTGTGTTGTTCCATCCTTCACGGCTGTGGGTAACTGGCCTAGCCCCCTCTGGAAACTCTGGGAAATGGGACAAATCAGGGGCTTCAGGATGACCTGGTTGGGGGCAGTGGGGCTGGTCTGTCGTTGGGCCCAAATATCCTTGTTATTAAGGGTGGGAAGTGGGGGCGGCTAATTCTCCAGCTTGGGGTGACTTCAGGAGTCCCGCGTCCACGTTCAGATGTTCTGCTGTTAGGACACAGTGGTGGAATCAACCAGCTCCAGAAATAGCAGCTGCTTTTACAATATTGGTCTCCAAACCTGGAGTTGGAGCCTTAACTGGGGCCGTAGCAAAGACAAGATGCTGCTGGGTCCCAAACCGCGGCCCCAGACACACCCCAGGCCCCGGCGTGGTGAGCGGTGCTTTTGCCCGGAAGGCGGTTGGTGTATCACAGCGTCGCGCAGAGCAGCGGGGAAGCCGGACCCCTGACCCCGTGCAGTAGCCATCACATTTCTCTGCACGCCCGGATGAACTCACGGTAAATACTGCCGATGCCAAAATGCGTAAGACACAGTGCCTGCCCCGACAGACCTCACACCCTAAAGAGAAAACCACGAAGGCTTTCCTCAATAACCTTCGAAGTCACTCAAGGATTTTTGCAGATTAATACCTTAACTATATGTTAACAAATGTGGAGACCACTAAAATACTTTATTTTCAGTCTTTTGTCATCTTGTGTGTTTTGGTTCCTTGTTCAGCAGGTTCAAACAAGCACAGAGGAGATGGCATTCAAGCGGATTTTTGTGACTTGGCACATGGGGGTGTGGCATGCAATCCTGGAAAGTTAAGGAATTGTATAGAAATGTTCATTTTCCAAGCTAGGCCTGAGCTATTTGATATTTCCAGTTTTGTTTATGGAGCCGTGTGCAGTGAGCCCAGCTGGCACCTTTTGCACAGGAGCAGGGGCTGCCCCTCCAGGGAGACAGAGCCCAGAGCCACTGCCTCCTGGTGTGATGCTCTAGTTCAGGCACAGCCCACCTGCTGGGCCTGGGTTTTGTCATTTGTGAAACTGAGCTCAAGCAGTGAAATCTCGACCTTGGTGAGATTACCCACGTCCTCTGGTGAAACAGATCTCAGATTCACCCCTTCTCACCTGACATAGAAATGTCTTCTGTGCATTGACCTCCTCAGGGTGGCCTCCTCAGGGTAGCCTCCTACAGGGACCCCCACTCTGTCTTTCCTCTGCCCACTTGCCCTGCCTTATGGCCCTCTGGCCCTCTGGACACAGCAGCACCCGTGCCTGCCCGACTGATGTCTGCTTTTCCACTGACAGCACGCCCACGGGAAAGTGTGGAAGCCAGGGACAGTCAGTACAGACCAACTAAACCAGTCAGAATCCCTCCCTCAAGAGTTTGGATGTGGAACTAAGAGAATAAAGCAACTAACCACAGGCTCTAAAGCCAGAAGATTCCATGAGGTAGGGCTAGGGCCCTCATAGGTCACCCCAAGCTGAGATGAGGAGGAGCACCAATGGATAAGAGGCAGAGGCATCCTCTAGAAGCATGCAGGGCAGGCAAGGGGCTCAGGGAGTAAGAGAGCATGGAACAGGCACTTGTAGCCTTGGAAATGCTAAGAAACAAAGCCAAGCAACCCATAACAGGGGCCCCCAGGGTGGCCCATCGATAGCAGGGAAGGAGGGCTCCTGATGGACAGCCCAACTCTGAGAACACTTTCCCCAAGGAGAGTCTTCCAGTGACACCCCGAGGCAGCTCGGTACCACATATCTGCACCTGCCAGAACCAGCTCACCTATGTGCGAACCAGTATGCTCAGTGGTACTCTGTGAATGCAGCCATGCAGACACCTGATTGCCTCTTAGAGACTTGTGATCTTAAAAAAAAAAAAAAAAGACTGTGATGTTTTTCTCTCTAATGTCTATCTCTTAGACCAATTTTCAGGGAAACAGTTCCATGTAAAAATACCATACAAATTAGCTAATATCATGTGGTACATTCTATTTTTTAATCTACCTTCTGTCCACTGACAAGTTAGTCGTCGTTGTGGCTTTCAGCATGTCTGTTCAGTGAGAATTCCAAGCTTCTTGGTGGCCTTTCTATGAAAGGTATTTTATTATACAACGGCCAATGTGAGCATGAGGAAAGGCCACAGAGAAAACACGTCTCCGTTCCCAACTGCTGTTGTGTACACACAAAAGAGAAACTGGGAGTAACCAATGGCCAAGGGCTTCATCCCCAGGGTGTGCGGCCCTTTCAGGGCCAGCTCTGCCCATTGGGAAGATGAGTGTGCAGGCTCAGTTCTGTCCAGCAGCTCCACCAGGTACACCAAGAAGGAAGCTCTCCCTGGAACACCCAGGAAAGCTGAACAACCTCACCCCACCCGGAGTTACCTCACACATAATCCCCGAAGCTGCCGCTTTTTATCGCTCTTGCAGCTGACTCTGGCATCACAGCTGGTGTGAGATGCTTTCCCCGGGGGTGCCCATCATCCGAGTCTGCATGTTCCCCAAAGTGCACCCTTTCTCCTCAGGCTCAAATCACAAATCACAAATCCCACTCCGCAGAGTCAGTCTCCCCAGCTTCCCATGGACACTATGTGCTAACCCCAATTTTTACACATTTTGCTAGTGTCGAGGGTGCCATTAATTTTATTCTTATATGCCTATAAATCTTTTTTAGATATGTGTTCCATGGTCACTTAATGTTTGTGATTAGCATATTTATAAGCTGAAGCAATCAGAAACCAACATCTCAATGTAGCTTAGAGCCGGTGACACCCAGGAAGCTGGGCTGAGTCCCAGCCAAGGGGCCAGTCTCCAGGAATATCATATCATAATATTTGCAGTGATGCCAAAATCACAGCTCAGTCATTCATAAATGCATTCTAAACCAACCCAATTATTCAAAAGGCACTGGTGCAGATGGCTTTATGATTTAGAAATGTGATCTTTACAATACCCTGGAAGGAATAGAATTTGCATTCCTGACGTGGATGGGGAATATCAATGTGGTTAGGTCCAGCTTCTCGGGAGAGCACCGGCGGCAGCCCAGAGATGAACCAGAGAGGTTCCCACCCACCGCACTGCCTACACAGATAATCACTCGAGGACACTCTCCATGGAAGCTTGTCTCCCACTTGAGATGCCTCGTGTTCTGCTCATTACCTAGTTCATGGTGACAATGGGTCCTCAGTCAGGCAGTGTTTGTGTTGCTGTGATTCAGGGCACTGATGATACTCCCTAGAATATCCCAATGGGAAATTTGGGAGTTACGTGAAATCAGTTTCTTATATCATTCCTTCAAACATCCTGGGTTTGGGCTGATGGTTAATATTACACTTGCATAATACGTAAGAGGAAAGTGCTGTACGTCATGCCCCAAAGTAAGAGAAGTGATCTATTAAACTTCTTATCTCAAGACACACGGAGACAAAGGCAAGTGTCAATTCCGAAGTCTCCACCGTTGAGAATGTGAGTTGTCCCTTGCACTTAACCTATAAGCCAATCTTATAAGAAATTATTTGCCTACACTCTCAGTAATACGTCTCCTCTATAAAGAACATGACACATAGTGGGGAAGAGAAACATAATTGTACGTGGCGTTGCTTCGTTGTTCTCCCAGCTAGTCTGTGCCAAAGAAAGAAAAGTCATCTATAGTAAGCACCAGATTTAGCTGGTGAGAGACAATTGTTGCTTCACAGATCCAAATATCCAGTTGACAAAGGCAGTGAACACAGAGTAGAGGAAGACCATGTCATGCACACATCGCTTGGGCCAAACGCTGAGCCAGCCGGCATGTCTCTCGATGAGGCTTCTCCAGAGACCGTGACACCAGCTGCCTTCTGGGTCAGGAGCTGTACCGTGGAAAGGACCCCAGTGCCAGGACATGAGACTCTGCTGCCACGTTCTCTGTGTGGGCTGGTGACAATGCCAGCCCCTCAGAGTCACATCCAAGGGCCACACTTCCTGAGATTGCTCTCTTGACCTCCCTTCCAATGCCAGCACTGAGCCGTGGGGACGCAAAGATCGCCCGCTCCCCCTCCGCAGAGGGCAGTCCATCAGGCCACGTATTCTAACGGGGAGGCAGGAGCAGTTAATGAGCAGACGCTAGCTTACATTTAAGCATAAGTTCCTTTGAGCTACTTTATTCAAGTCCATCATAATCAGATGAACTGAGATCACAGACACATTATTTTCGTGTTTTGCCAAAATTTTTGTGTGACATAATGTGTTAAACACAAACGAAATGAGTTCAAAATCTGTTTCTCGCCTTCAGGTTGATTTAGGGAGGTGCAAACAGAGTCTCTTTCCCTCAAATTTGGCGTAGGGGCTGCTACACGATGTGCTCTGTGAGTGGAGTCAGTTAATTGTTCACATAATATTGGTCGGGGAAGCATCCCGAGGAAGACGACAGCTCACTGCCAGGCTTCCCAGGGCCGAAGCAGATGCCACGATGAATGGGCCTTTGGAGAGATGCATCCAAGGCGTTTCGGACGTGCTCATGCGTGTTGTGCAATGCACCCCTCTGAGGCCTTCAGTAAAGACAGACTTTTTCCACAGGCTTTCAGATATGGGATTCAAACACCTTTAGAAGGTGGTGCTCTAGTTTGCATGCCTGATGCCATGGATATCATATCTGCTTTCTGCCTGCTCCTGGTAAGTGGTCCCCACCCCCCACAGCCCAGCCCCAGGGCCATGAACTTGCCTTCAGAGGGAACCAGCTAAAGCCAGAAATAGTGTGAGCCAATATTAAACTTGCACTGTATTAAATCTTGTGCACACCACAGGAATACAGTGTAGGGAACAGGCTTGGATGCATGAAGGAGATCCTTTTGGCAAAGGGACGGCCTAACACCCTAACACGCATGCCACAGTCAGGTGCTGTGGCTCCTCATAGGAAGCTTGATTCATACCCACAAATGGGAAAACATGGGGTTTCCCTCAACCAAGATATCAATGCTTTCATTTTAATTCAGTTTTTTTCAGCAACTAGAATATCATTTGAAAGGATTTCGGAAAATTTAACTAGATAAGATGCCTTGTGTACTTGCCATAAACTGACCAGAGTTAGGGCTGCTTGATGGTTGTCTGGTGGCTGGAAGGACATAGGAAGAGCAGGCTACTGTCGTGTGGGACCCGAGGAAGGTCAGAGCACACTGGATGCTGCTCTGTTCTTGCTGCTGTATTTGCACCTGGGCATAGATTCACCAGCTGTGCACCCTGTCCACTCACTTCAGAAGTTAGCATTTACTAGCCCTTAGCAACCCAAACTCATCAATCTTGAGTCTTCACACTGCCACTCAGAAGGACAGCTGGAAAGCAGGGAACATGGAGCCCATTACATTTCTGTTTTTTAAAGGACAGCAAAGGGATGTCCCAGGTATTAGAGGCTGACCAGCTTCACTGGAACATCAGGAAAACTGATCGACGGTGTGATTACAGGCTATGGTGAAGCCATAACTGGCAGCAGCGTATTCCAAGAGTATCCATGAGCCCAACCACTGTGGGAAGAAAAAATTACTACTGTTAGTTCAATGAGAATTCTTTCAGTGAAATGGCAAAAGGAATGTGCTTTTTCCATCTGCCATGATCAAATTCATCACATAACTGTCCTTCCTCTAGAAGGTTCTCTATTTCCCAGATGACCTCAGAAAGAGTTCTGAAATGTTTCTGGTGATGGCCGTGATGAGGTCAGCCTAGAACAACATCCCATCTCTATGGACGCCCCACAGAGGAGTGTCTGAGCATTCCCTTACCCCATCACATCCACAGACCGTTCTAACAGTTTCTACAGAGGAAAGAAATGGATCCCACCAACTCACAAGTACCTGAGTTAGGGCAACTGTGCTCATGACAGCCCTCCTGTGTTTACTCCCCACCATGTCAAAGGAAGGAGAAGCCAGCCTTTGGCCCCACAGACAGGACCAGGACTTCCAGCGTGACCTCTTACTGGTCCAAAACCACAAACAGTTCACCTTCCTTGTCAAGGCCTAGGGCTTTTTCCCAGTGTGTGTGTTTTTGTTTGACATGAATAATCATTTCTATTGAAAACAAAACCCTAGCAAAGTTTTCCTGCCAGGGTCTGGGATGTGGCATATTTCTTATGATTGCTGTTTCTGAAGATTATATCTTTAAATGAGTGCTACACTTGGAAAACCCTATGACCCAGCCCAATGTTGAGATACAGTCTCTTGGTTTGCCTTCCAGTTACATGGATTAATGAATAAGTGTATAATATAAACCCCAAACCTTGCAACCAATACATTCATGCAGTTGTTATTCATCAAAACAAGAGGGAAGTAAACCATGGCAATTCAAGCAGTGGCAAAACCCCCAGCATCACCACGGTGTTGTCTAAGACCTTTGCCCTCCACCAAATCACTTGGCTTGTAAACCACGCATCAGCACCAACCCCAGTGTATACAGCCAGGGGAGCACCTCCCCATGGGCCACGAGCCTTAGCAAACAGGCCTTCCATTATTTATTATAGTCATTTGACTTTTTCAAAGATCTGTATCTTGAAATGTTTTCAGAACACTTGTATTTTTGGCTCATTCTCTATTTTCACTCCTGCTGATAAACAGTCTTCAACCACATGATAATAGTTGCAAATTCCTCTGCAGTGCTCACAATCTCTGTTCAGTGGTAAATGTTCATTTTTCTTCCTTTCTCATGAAAGCTCACCCAGTCCTTTAAAACTGTGGTCTGCACAACAGCATATGCATTTCCACAAGTGATTTCCAAGGTGTTGGGGGTGCAAATTGTCTGCAGTAGGTCCATCTCCAGATATCCTTTTCTGAAGAAGCTCTTTCCCCCAGGCTCACAGCTTCTCCACTCTGTTTCACAACGGACCCTCTTGCACTTCACAGGAGATGGCTTCTCCTCTTTCCCTATCTGAACCCACAGGAGTACATTTTCCCAGGATACAAACCCTTCTCCCTACCAAACCAAAGCATGGGAAGAAGGGAAACAGCAGTTTCCACTACTTTATCATGTTCCATCTGATGCATCATATTTCACCCAAGAACACAGCACAAGTTTAGAAGCACGGTATATTAGCCTATGATGAGATTTCTGAATTTGACCTATTTTAGAGCTGAAGGTGAAAAGCACAACTTTGGTTTAACAGCATAAAGCCTTCCATCTTCTAAATGTTTGTCTGATTTTTGCTTGCCCGTGGGACTGTACCAAGAGGACCCAATGGAGACAAGAAATATGGAGGGCAGCTGGTGGGCCCAAGAATGCTCCCTCTACCTATGACAAGAAAAGCCACAAGCTGTCAAAAGTGTGCTTACAAATATTAGTCCGCTAGCAAATATGCTTTCTGCCTTTTTCTCAGTTTTGGTAACAAGGAGTGCAGTGAATGACTTCATTCACCTCCATCTCAGCTTCCATTGGCAGCTCCAAAGTTTTGGTGAAAACATACTTAAAAATGTATGACACAATAATCCTATTTTATGAAAAACATACTGCACTGGTAAAAGTGTATTGAAATTAACAATAGTTCTCCATTCCTAAAATTTCCTGGTATTTTGAGTTTAAAAAAAAGTGGGTGCTTCTAAAAGGAGGAGTACTTGGTATAATGATAATCATTTGCTGATTCTCAGTAAAGCTTTTTTACTATAATACTCCAAAGTTTGCAAGGCATATGGCTCTAATAACTATGTAATGAATCACTTTGCAGGTAGAGTCACTTCAGATTCTTTGCTATCAACTAAAATGAAGAAAGCCCTGATTGGATAGGAGTCTAATCAATAACTTTAAATCCTTTCAATGATAGATGTTTATGTAATTTTTTCTGCATACGGCTTGAAAGAAGTGTAAATAATCGAATGGCATTGTTACTATGAAACCCCTCCAATTCCAAACACTAATTTATTGGAACAAGATATTTTAGGTACTCAAAACTATAAGAATAAAAATTAGGAATTGAATTGATGGTAAGCCCTGTCTCTTTTATTTATTTATTTTTCCTGTCTCTTTTAATAAATAAGTCATCTGTGATTACACTAATAGACTGAAAGCACCATCCCCATCAACAGACATATTTCCAATAAAACTTTACTTTCTTATGTTTAATAAAGATATACACAATTTTATATTTGTTGTTTTGATCAATTTCTTCAGTTAATACTTATCATGACTCAATTGATAAGAAAAATGTAGAGCACTATGGTCCTTAGAAATAAGTAAGGAATACAGAGTTTTATTTTTTATTTTTTAAAATATTTTATTTATTTATTCATGAAAGACACAGAGAGAGAGAGAGAGGGGTAGAGACATAGGCAGAGGGAGAAGCAGGCTCCATATAGGAAGCCCAATGTGGGACTTGAGCCTGGGACTCCAGGATCACACCCTGGGCCAAAGATAGACGCTCAACTGCTGAGCCACCCAGGTGTCCTGGAATACAGAGTTTTAAAAAACATTATATACAATTTTTGAGAAAAAAAATTATATAGGTTGAACAGTAAAATATATTACATAAACATAAAATTCTAGGGGATAGTGAATTTCAGACAGAGAAAAGAGAATAAGAGAAAATATTCTATCATAAAAGAACATGTCCATATGCCTTTTAAATGGGTGGTGGTGGGTATCAAGTTATATACTGTATATATAAGTATATATACTATACTTAGATTCCACTGGGTTTATTTTTTTTAATGATGTACCACTTTTATTTTTAAAAGTTAATGTTCACTGTACACCAGAAATTAGAATTTTCCAAGCAATTACAATAGAATAGAATTTTTAGCTATCTTTAGCTATAGAACCTTTAGCTATCTATAATTACAAATAGAATCTTTAGCTATCATCTTAAAAAAAAGAGTAGAGAGTGCAGCTTTTCAAACGTCTTCTATGATTGGCAAAAAATTTTAAGGCTGCTGTTTCAGAATATTGTATGGTAAAAAGTAAGACATTGAATATTTGCCAGGTCATACCCTATGTCCTACTCAGACTGGTAACATCGTATTTCAGCAAAGAATGAGATAGGATCTTAGAGCTCTACTGTTACAGCAGCAGAACCAGAGAACATTAATTTTCTTAGAAAGAGATCCCCAGAGAAGGGGACTTGCATCTCTTGTTGAGGTGCAGCCCTGACCATGGTATCTGGGTTTGGTCTGGGCTCCGACCCACCCTGGGAGATCCTTGCTTCCCCTTCCCCATCACCAGGAACTGCCCATGTGTGACCACCTCCTGGTATACCTGTATTCTGTGAGTAGGACCAAAGTGAGCATCAGGAAATGGGTTTTCTCCTTCCCTGAAGGACGATGATCCTTCAGGGATGGATGGATGATTTATCCATTTTATAAGTCATTTCCTGCAATTTCATTCACAAGGAAAAAGAAGTTTTGAGGTTTAATGAGCCACTCACGTAGGCAAGGGCTATCCTCAGAGAGAGAGCAAACATAAATGTACAAATGATTTGGGAGTTAACCTGCAATGAAACAATCACTAAAGTACAAGGATATTGCACTGCAAAGCCAATTAATAAAATACAAAGTGAGAAAAGATTCAACTTTGGTTGCTAGGCTGAAGAAGCCTACAGTCAGGGAGATTTGGCAGACGAGTCTTCACCCTTTGGTGTTTCGATCGAAGTGCTATAAATCACAGCTCTGAGAAGGGAATGAGTGTTTAGCGATTAATAATCGTGGGTTTTTTCTGCAATAGATGTTGACACCTTAAGGAATTCTGTTAGGGATCAAAAGATTTTAAAAAAAAAACTTCATGTTTGGGGCTCCTGGGTGGCTCAGTGGTTGAGTTTTTTTTTGGCTCAGGGCGTGATTCCAGGGTCCCAGGATGGAGTCCTACATCAAGCTCCCCCCAGGGAGATTGCTTCTACCTCTGCCTCTGCCTCTGACTCTGTCTCTCTGTGTCGCTCACAAATAAATAAATAAAATCTTAAAAAAAAATAAAAACTTCATGTTTATAGAACAGTGATTCAGAACAGAGACTAGAGGTCAGATGAGCAGCTCTTTGCATTTACAAACTTGAATGCTCTGCACCAGGCACGGATCTAAGCACTTATTATATATAAATGAAAATGAAAATTTCCTTTTGCACGTTTCCAGTCTGGGTGCACATAGTTATATGATAATAAAGTGTGATGCTATGTGACAAAACAAAACATGACACACAGGAATGTGGAGTGACAGGAGATGGCCTGAGAGGTGCTGGCCAAGGAGGCCTCTCTGACCAGAGACAGAAAACTAAGATGTACATGGTCAAGCCACCTTTCAACTGGTGCTAACAGATCAACAAGGTAAACAGAGGCAGATTAAAACTATTGGAAGCTGAAGACAAATACTATTCAAGGGATATTAGGATGAAGGCTACCTTAAGTCCAAGGGCCATTCAAGATAAAGTCTGACCCCAAGTTAAGAATTCATTAAAAAGAATAAATATTGATGGATGGATAGGTCAATAGACATGAGATAAGACAGAGTAAAATGTTAGTGGTTGAAACTACTATTTGGATATATAGGTGTTCACTGTAGAATTCTTTTCAACTTTTCAACGTTTTTAAACATTTGCACAATAATATGTTCTAAGGACTTTAAAAGAACACATTAGAAAAATGTATTCTTCTCAAGGTTAGAAATAAATTTCAGGTTAGATTAAGTCATCAACAACAATCATTAAAAATAATTATGAAACTCATCAAATTCACACTGGTGTTTATTGAAATCCTATTTCATACAGCTGTCATCTTTTAAAAAATTTTTATTGAAGCATAGATGACATACAATGCTATATTAGTTCCAAGTGCAGTGATTCAGCAAGTCTACACATTATTCACCTGCATCCAGTTCTGTTTTTGTCTTAAGACAGAGTATCAAATGAAAAGGCGCGCTAATGAATCTTTTCGTTACACACACATGGCTGGTGTAGGGATATTGAGACAATGAAACTATCCATTATTTGCATATGAGGTAGAAATATATTCTAATTGCATAGAAAGCATCTGTAAAGTAAAACAAAACAAAAAAACCCACGTTTTCAATGTGTAAAATACTGATATAAGTATTAAAAGCCCTCATTCTTAAATATTTCATTCATTGCTTAAATCTGACAAAACCAGTAATAACTGGTAGATGACTTCAGTAATGTGGACTGGCACCATTCATGTTAAATGGTATAGCTCTAAAAGTTCCAAAATAATGTTCCTTTTCTAAAAAGAGATCAAGAAAGTAAGGTTGTGCCTATTCTAGACCATTCAGAAGATCACACATTAGAAATTGAACAGAAACTTTCTAGCATCAGAGTAATATGGCAGTTTCATAACTACTCTGACTGAAGTTAGGCTTTAGAAGAAACTTCTCTCAAATTTCTTTTCAAAGTCTCTTAAATACAAACAAACAAATGATTTCAAAAGAAATGGGGCACAGAAATCTCAAGCTCTGCCAGACCAGAGTGTAATTTCTAAGAATTGAAAGTTAAATGAGGACGGAGTTATAATAACTTGATCACGCACAAGGAAATTAAGCAATTTCTACTCCTTCCCTCCCACCTTAGTAGGGAAGAACATTCCCCTCACACAGAGCTTCTTTCCAAGGTGTCTGAGATTATTTCGATCCTCTCCCTCCACTACACTTATATTTATTCAATTGCTTCCAGTTAGGCAAAAATGGCTTTTGGATAACACTTTCCATGTGGAACATGAAGCTGGCAGAGCAAAGTGCTGAGTTTGGATGGGCCACTGGAGCGATGCCTTCTGGAACTTATACCATGTTAGCTTATTATTTCTAGCAAAGGTGTATTTCTTACTATCCAAAAATAAACTTGCCACCCAATTAAGGTGACTAGGCTGCAGAAACAGGAAAACACACCTCAATGAAGTAAATCCATAGTAGATGAATGACTGATAAATACCACAGAATTGCCTAGAAGTGGTGAAAATATATTAATAAAAAATTTAGGGACCCTAATATTAAGACAAACAGAACAGTTTGTTCTCTATCGTACTCTAGTTAGTAAGTTTGTTTTTCACAGGGATGTGGTATTGAAATTCTGCAATCAGTTTTTATGTGTTCCAAGACTGAAAAACTAAGTAAATATTTTTAGGTTAATGACAGCCAGGACTCTCAATATAAGAGTAGTAAGTTACAAATGAGGAATGAGGAATGCTTAAATGGACCCCCGGATTTGAATTGGAATCAAAGGCATGAACTAATGAACACACACACAGATTGATTTTGAAATAGATGAAGATGTGTACATGTGCATTTGCATACATATACATATTTTTTGACCTATTCATGAAAGAAGGCCTAGACACAATGAATGGCACTAAAGTAGCAATGAACACAGTTAATACACAAAACTTGGTTCCTAAATATCATCTTCCAGTGACAGCTAGAACCCTTTAGAGGGATAGCTGTTCTCAGGTTGGGGGTGAGGAAAATATAAGATGAGCCTGGAACATCTTGTGGGCACCAAAAAGTAAGGAGATGCCCTCCAAATGGTGGAGGTATATCAAGAAACACAAGAGCCAACTTCAAAGGATTCCCAAGTGTCAAAGTTGGCACAATTTCAACAATAATCTAAATCTAACCATTTCAATAACTACATTAAATAGAAATGGTCTAAAATAGCACTAACTAAAAGAAACTGACAGACTGAACTTTATTAACAAGTAATTATATGCCATCTATAAGAAATCTATGACAAATACAGCAATAAAGGTAAATTAAAAGTAAATAGATAGTAAAACAATATATCAAGTAAATACCAATTGGAAAACCTAAAGTGGCTATAGTAATCACAGAAAAAGTAGACCTCAGAGCAAGGAAAATTACTAAGCATAGAGGTAGACCTTTCATTGCATACCATCACTGAACAACCTTACCTCAGTGACATTACAGATTCTACATTCAACAAGTAAAATACATAGTTTTGTCCAAGTGTACATAGACATTCACCAAACTAAATCATATCTGGGCCACAAAACAAACCTTAACAAAATTAAAATAATTTAAATCAGGAAAAGTAACTTCCCTGGCCATAAGTACCTTAATCAATAACAGAAAAATACTTTGAAAGTGTCCAAATGTTAGGAAATTTAGCATCACACTTTTACGACCTAGGGTTATGGAGGAAGTCTCAATGGAAATTAGAAAATATTTTGAAATAAATTTAAAGAAAAATGCAATATATCAAAATTTGTAGAACATAGCTAAATGATAGCTTAGAAAGAAATACATATCAGAAAATGTTTATGTTAGAAAAGAAAGATCCTAAATCAAGTGTCTATGCTTTAACCTTAAGAAATAAGGAAAAGAAGAGCAAATAAATTAAACTCCAAGCTAGAAGAAGGAAAAAATAGAAGAGCAGAAATAATTTAAATTTAAAATAATAGAGAAAAAACATTGAAAACAAAAGCTAGTTCTCTGAAAGATCTATTAAACTGATAAACCTCTCAAGAGACTACTTAAGGTAAGAGAAAGAAGACACACATTACCAGTATCAAAAAGGGAAGAGATTATGTTACTGCTGACCTTATAGACATTAATGCATAATGAATAATAGAGAGGCATGCTACAAAAAAATCTATCTGTGAATCTGACAAATCACATACAATAGACCAACGCCTTTTAAGATTACAAAAACTCACTCAGGAGGAAATAGATAACCTATTAGTCTTATGTCTGTTAAAGAAATTGGATGCATAGTTAAAACTTCCCAATATAGATTATCCCAGACCAAGACAGTTTCCACAATGGACTCTACCAAATACTTAAGGATGAAATAATGCCAACTCTAACACAATCCCTTTGGAAAGCATAAGGGAACACTCCTTAGCTCATTCCATGTGGCAAGCAGTACTCTGATCCCAAAAGGAATCAAAGACACTGTAAGCAAAGAAAATCAGACACCAATCTTCCTCCTGAACATAAGTGCAAACATCTTCAGCAAAACAGTGGCAAATCAGATGCAGGACATATAAATGAGAAAATGCCACTCCACATGCATATTAAAAACCACTGAGCCAAACAGTTTACACAGATGAACCCCGTGGTATGTAAGCTATAGCTCAAAAAGCTATTTTTCAATGGGCACATGATGTGTTGAGCACTGGGTATTGCACACAACTGATAAATTATTGAACACTACATCGGAAACTAATGATAAACTATGTGTTGGCTAATTGAATTTAAGTTTAAAAAACCCCAATGTCTACAGAAAATCCGGGGCACAAACATTTATGCCAGTTTCATATAATATTGGTAATAATTGGAAACAACCCAGATATTATTCAAATACTAAATGACTGAACAAAGTGTGTCACATCTGTGTAAGGAAGCTACTCTGCATCAGACAGAAGGAACTCTCAGAGCATAGAACAGTGAATCTTAAATTCATTCCTCTGAGTGAAACAAGTCCCACATAAAAGGCAAGTATTGTAGGTTTCCATTTATAGGACTTTCTTGAAAAGGCTATATGGTAAGGGAAACTGTAAGTGAAATAAGTGGGTCAGAGAAAGACACATACCATAGGATCTCACTTATATGTGGAATCTAAACAAACAAAAACAGACTCTCAAATGCAGGGAAAAAAAATTGATGAAGGGGTTGGGAATGGGTGAAATTGTTAAAGGGGATTTTTTTTAAAAAGATTTTATTTATTTATTCATGAGAGACACAGAGTGAGAAGCAGACACATAGGCAGAGGGAGAAGCAATCTCCCTGTGGGGAGCCCCATGTGAAACTTGATCCCAGGACCCCAGGATCATGCCCTGAGCCAAAGGCAGATGCTCAACCACTGAGCCACGAAGGCGTCCCACTAAAGGAGATTAAGAGGGGCAAATCTTTGGTTATAAAATAATTTAAGTCACAGCATGAAAAACATAGAAAAGCAAGAAAAGGCTACACTATAGGAATGGAGAATAGCCATTTTGTGTAGTGGGTGCAGTTGTGGAGGGCTTGGGAGAGAAAGCAGAAGGAGCAGCACAGAGGGAGTTTGGGTGGCAGTGGGAGCTACCCAGGGCGGCCTATGGTGGTGGGCGCACAACTCCACTCACCCACCAGAGCTCCTAGAACTGCACATGAGAAATCAATTTGATTGCCTGTAAATAAAAATTCACAAAAATATAATCTATTACATGCAGCTCAAGTCGGAAATAGCTCTAGTCTCAAAAACTGTGTCAGTAGGAATAAAAGACTAAAAATAAATGAATTAAGCACCCAAGTCGAGGAGTTAACAGAAGATTAAAATATACTGAAGGAACCCAGATAAAAGCATGAAGTAGGAGGGTAGATAGAACCAATGGAAAACCCAGTTTCCTGCCATTTCAGTACCAGCGGTGAGCCCCGAGCTGGCCCCATCAGGGGAGGAGAGGGGATGAGAGCACAAATACAAAACTAAAAGTGATGGAAATCATCCTCAAAACGGAGGACAGTTCTTCGAAGTCAGAAGAGATTGTTGCTCGATGCAAACATATCTTAAAAATTAGGAAAGTTAGATGATTTCCTGAGAAAACCTAGCCGAGCAATTTCTAAGGAAGAAGTAAAGAAAACTTTCATCCCCCGAGAACCAGGCCCAGCCAGTTAGGTGGGCAGTTCTGCCTCCACCTGGAAGTGGGGCTATTCCAACAGGACAGCAAGTGTTCATGCAAGAGCCTGGGCGCGCTGACTTCTGGCAACAGTGGCCACTGGCACACGGAGCTCGGTGCCTCAGACATGCTCCCAAATAGAAGGGGCCAGGCCCACAGACGGGCTGATCGCAGCCCCAGGGCACACCATCCAAGCATCCTCCAGCAACTGGCTGTTAGGAGGGCAAGAAGCGTTCAGAAGTGATGGAAGGCTGGGGACACCAGATCCGGGCTAAGGGGTGTACCATGGCCAGACTGGGAACCATCACAGTCTCAGGATGCCCAGTGGCTGGAACTGCTTGGAAATATTGATGGAAGTCACTGCAGAGAAGGAGAGAGACTGAGACCCACACTTGCCACCCCAGGGTGTGGTGGCTGCGCACAGCGGCTGCAGGTCCATTTCCCTGCACCTTCTTAGAGTGAGTCTGCTTATCAGTGTGGCCTCCTTTCACTTTTCTGAATGCTTAAATAAATAGTATAAAAAGTTGGGAAAAAATAAAAGCCTTAAGAGATGACTTAACCAGATGTAGAGCACGCTGGAGTGGACACAAGAAGAATGGCAGGTTTGGAGAAGCAATGTGGAAAATTTGCACCTGTGTTCAATGTGGGGAGATAATAAAATGATTGCCATGTTTACCAGTGAGAATACGATATGGGCTAAATAGGAAGATTTCCTAAATTTTTAGATGAATTTTTAAGTATTTTATGGTATAATATCATGATGTCTCTAAATTACTCTTAAACATTTCAGCATTGGGGCTCCTTGGCCAGTTAAGCGTAGGACTCTTGACTTCAGGTGAGGTCATGGTCTCAGGGTCAGAGATGGAGACTACCCCCACCTTCAGGGCTCCAGGCTCAGCGAGGAGTCTGCTTGAGATTCTCTCTCTCTCTCCTCCCTCTCTCTCTCTGACCCTCCCTCTACTCATGTGTGCTCTTAAATAAATAAATAAATCTTTAAAATTTTTTTGAAAATCAAAGATTCCAGCATAAATGTGAAACAATAAAGATGTGAAAATAAAGAGATATGATTTACATAAATAAATCCTAAAAACATATACAGAAAATCCTGGTGAAAAAAAAGAAAAAGAAAATCCTGGTGACTATCAATGGTAGATTTTATTTATTTTATTTTATTTTATTTTATTTTATTTTATTTTATTTTATTTTATTTTATTCTTTGTGAGGGTCTGAAGGGATAAAGAACAGGTGAAAGGAAATGCCTGAATATAAACTTTTTATTTTATTTTATTCATTCAAATACATATTTTTTCCTATCAGAAAACATCTTCTCTCTTTAATAGATCAAGAATCAGAAAATAAAATAAATGTTCAGGTTGCCTGAATGATGATGACATTATAAGGGTAAATGAAGTAATATATTTCTAACTTTATTTTCTGTAGAAAAACACATATTCTTTTTAGGGATCCGCAGAGTATTTACAAAAGTTGATTATGCATCAGATCACATAGAAAACCTCACTGAATTTCAAGAGGCAGGAGTTATACAGGCCAAATACTCTGACCACAGAGAAATAAAATTAAGCTGTGTTCAAAGGGAGATTTATATCCGTAAAAGCTTTTATTATTAAACAAAAAGAAATGAAAATAAATGAAACATTCAGTCCAGGAAGTTAATATAAGGAAAACAAACCCAGAGGAAGGAAGTAATTTTTTAAAAAAGAAAATTGATGGCAGAAATAGAATAAAACCAGATTTGATAGACACATCCAAGAGCTCATACTTTGAAGAAAGAAAACTAATTAAAATGCCAAACATCTGGCAATCTCTTAAAGAAAAATGAGAACATATATACATACAAAGTACGTACGGGATGAGAAGATAGCCGGACAGAGAATTAAATCAACAATATGGTTAACCCTGTCATAATAAAGATGGTTAACTTATGATAGCAAATACGAAAATCTTGCAGAAACAGATGATTATTTTAGGGAACGGTAACTCTCCAAAACCTATGGAAGATGAAGCATACCATCTAAATGCATGGTGACCACAGAAAAACACTGAAGGGTTATCGAAGCATTACTCCCAGAAAAGGTGCCAAGCCCAGACTTTTTTGGGCTAAGTTCTTTCCAGCCAAGGAACAGATCATTGCCATGCTACGTGCACTACCCTGGAGAGGAGATCACGGGAACCTTCCCAGGCTGCTTTACAAAGCCAGCACAACTCCAATCCCAATGCCTGACAAAAGTGGCACAGAAACAATACTGACAGCCATGAGTGGGCTTCTTAACACTGGATGAAGCTAGTGATTCTAGTGATTCCAGACCAATCCAGAGTCACAGGACAGTGGGTCCTGGTCAGGTAGACTATTCAAGGAGCTCGAGGGTATTTTGATCTAACATATCTCGTTAGCAGAGCTTAGAAAACCATGTGATTGTCTAAATAGATGCCCCCAGGAAAGCAGCTGAAAAAAATTTCAATATCCATTTTGAGGTTAAAGAAAAATAAAAAAGGAAACCCAAATCTTTAGGAAAAGAAGATCAGAAAGCTACTTTTCTACCGTGTATCGTCATTTAGACTCTCTTAAGTGTTAGCTGACAAACCACTCACATTAGGATTGTCAGGATGCTTATTTAAAATGCAATACAGATTCTTTTCTGTTGAATCGGCCATCTATTGCCACAATTATGCTGGGTAACAGCCCCCTCCCCAAAACTGGGTGGCTTTAATCATAAGCCTTTATGCAGATGCTGGAGGTCTGAGCCTGAGGCTCTAGGGGAGCTGTTTCCTATGACCCCGGAGGGGGGGGTGCTCCCTGGGTCCAGGGCTCGGTGGTCTGTGGCTAGTGGCCCTGGGGCTCCACTACATACCCCCTTCCTAGGGCTGGCAGAGATGCAGGACCAAGCAGGACCACAAAAGCCCCTTTGAGGGCTCTGCTAGTGCTACACATCCTAAAACCCCACTGACCAAAGCAAACCCAGTGTGAGGTGGTGGGCAAGTCACCCCCTCCTCCACATAGAAGCTCACTCCAAATTCCAATAGCAAAGGGTGCAGATAAAGGGGCAAGAATCAGGGCCATGTCTATGTTATTCAAATTTCCTACAATTAGTATAGCACTTTTGAAATCTTTCTTATAAAAAAAAAATAAAGATCGTGGATTTGAGATCCCTTAAACAAGTGCCATGAGGAAGAGACCCCAGTAGCAGCCCTGTCCCGGGAAGTGTGGTCTGATGCTCCGGGGGAGGTAGGGAATCTGAGGGTGAAGGTGGGTTTCTCTGTTTATACAAGGCAGAAAGACAAGCAAGAAAGTTATGCTCAGAGTCACAGGCTTTTGAGTAAACAATTAACTAGAATAATATTTTTTAAACTGTAATTTGTAATTCACTATTGGATCAAGATCACAATTTAGTGGGCAATGAAAAAAATTTTAATGAGGTTGAATAGACTAGAAAACTAGAAAACATCAGAGTTCATCACTGAGCAGATGGAAACGTGATGTGGGATATGCATGGGGTGGCCTACAGAATACACCAGCCTTAAAAACCCACTCTGGAAAAGGAGCTTCAAAGGGCATGCCCAGGCTGCCCCGTGGACTATGTGGATAGCATGGCCAAGTGTCCTAAATGAAGTCTGGCAGGATTATCAAAAGCATCCTCTGAAGTCCTAAAAGTGTTCCCATTTGCACAATAATTATATGGTCCCCCTAGAGATAGTTGGCTGAATTCAGGCAATGTTGGTAGGACCTAAGTGCCCACAGACCGCTCAAAGCTTTCCTCAGAGGGGGCCCCAAGGATGCCCCTTTGCCAGGATCCTGAACTGCCTGCTGTGATGGTCAGGCCCATGTGTCACCTTGGCCAGATCCTGGTCCCTGGGGATTTCATCAAACACCAAACTAACTATTGCTGGGCAGGTATTTTGTAGATGTGGCTCACATCTATAATCAGCCAACATTAAGGAAAGTGGATCATGTGGGCAGGCTTCATCTACGTGCTCACTGAACTCACTCAAGTGTTTGCCTCAACAGCAAATACAGAGGTTTCCCGGAGGAGGAGGTCTGCCTCCAGACTGCAGCCTCCACTCTCACCTGAGCCTGCTCCTGCCCCCCAGTAACCTGCCAGCCCTCACAATCAAGGGAACCATTCCTTAAAATGAATCTATACTCAGATCTATCTGTCTGTATCTGCTGTCCACATGTCTATATCTCTGCATATCTGTATCTGTCTATAAACCTGTGTCTATCGACCTACATAACTACATCTATCTATCTACATATCTATATTTGTCTACATCTCCATCGGTCTCCTATTGATTTTTGTTTCTCTGGGGACCTTGGTGAATATGATGACTGTGCATCAAAGCAACAACTAGAAGACTGTCGATCATGCCAGGACCTGCATGAAAAGCCTTGGCTCAGGTGTGGCTGTGTGAAGGGCTGGAGAAACCAGACTAGATGATGGTTACGGGCACAGGGCTAAGGACAAGGCTTTGGATGGTAGTGATGCATCAGTGGCCAAGCCTCACAGTACTATTTAACCCTTCCAGCGTTAAGGGAACTCACCAGATATGGCTCTGTGTCATGAAACTCAAAGTTCACAGTTTCATATGGTTTGTCTTCTGCCATTTTCTTTTAGTATAGTTACAATGTTGAAAACTCTAGGTATGCTACCTGTGGGAAATGAGCAGGCATGGGTATCTGCTCTGGGCTCCCCAAAGCAATAGGAGAGAGAGAAAGAGAGGTGATAGATGGATAGATCTGTGGATGGGTAGATAGATGTACGGATAGATAGATTTTAGAGGGATAGATAGATAAATAGAGGATAGATGATAGATGAATGGATGGATGGTTAGATGATAGATAATAGAAGATAGATGATAGATGGATGGGTAGATAGATGGATAGATAGATAGATAGATAGATAGATAGATAGATAGATAGATAGAAAATAGATGGACAGATAGATGATCGATGGTCAGACAGATGGATAGATAGGTGATAGATGAATAGATAGATGATACATAGTTGGATAGATGATAGATGGGTGGATAGGTAGATAACAGGTGGATAGATGATAGATGGATAGGTAATAGAAGATAGATGATGGATGGGTAGATAGATGATGAATAGATGGATGGATAGGTAGATCGTAGATGGGTTCCTGATGGATAGATAAACAGATCCACACTACAATGTATGTTCCCCATCTGTCCATCTAACAGCCTACCTACATATCTAGGTGGCAGCATTCACTCCTTGGGAGTCTCAGCGTTTGCTCCTCAGGACTTCACCCACATCCCTGAGAGTGATCTGCTTTACTTAAAGTCAACTCCTTGCCGACGAGAACCACATCTACAAAATCTCCTCACAGCAGCATCTAAACTGGTGTTCACCAGACAACTGGGCAGCAGAGTTGGACTGCGGTGACCTATACAGGTAACCCCGTCCTCTTCCCATAGCTTTGGATCCCGGCAGCCCCGGAGCGGGTGCAATCTAGCTGTGTCACCGGGCCGGGGGCCACCTCCATGAGCCCCTGTTATCCTGTCCTTAAAATGAGAGCAGTAAAAATTACTCAGAACAATCATTGAAGGAGTTACATGCGTGCTGAGCAGGTGGCAGGCTTCCACACTGCCCGCCCACCCCGCGGGGACTGGTGAAGCGCTGGCGGGACTGGGACCATGGGGAGAAGCCCAGGGAAGGGCACAGCTGCTGCAGGACACCGTCCTCTGGCCCAAGGTGGCGGTGACACGGGGCCAACCTGGAACATGGGGCTCCGGCTGAGATGTGCCCCTGGGGCCTGTCCCACTTTGTCACAATCCCACAGGATGCTGAACAAGTGCCAGATACCATCAGAGGCCACCCCTCTGCCCGTGAGAGAAGGCTGTGCTGGGTCGGGTCAGCTCAGGCCATTCTGTCTCCCGCCGTCCCCCTCCCGACGCCACACACAGCCTCCCGTTGTTACCTTGGGGGCGGGCAGGACAGACTCCCATTCAAACCCTAACTCCCTTCTAGGAACGCCCGGTCTGCTGAAACGCAGTGTTTTCCTAGGAAAGTAGGTCTGTGAGGCAGATCCGGTTACAGCACACCCAGGCCAGCGTGATGGGAGACCCAAAGAACTCACACAGCAAATAAAACCCCAAATCCTGCCTCTCCCCCTGCGGCGTGGAGCATCAGAGCTCAGGGACCGGCGCGTTTCTCGGGTGACGCACAGCCTCACACACCGGGAGTGTTATGATGTGTTACTGAGGTCATAGCCGACGGCGTGCCAGGGCTGCACACACGTCAGCATTACATCCCTGTGCCGTTATGTAAGCGCTTTCCCCGACGGGATCACTGGGGCCACACTGGCACACTGGGACACTGGGACACTGGGAGTACCCACCTCCCAGCCTGCATGCACCCGGCCGCTGCTCTCGGTGATGGTGGGGACAGGGAGGCTTCGTCCCTCTGTGGCCATTTCAAAGTCTGGCTTCCTGGACCTTTCATTTGGCTTCAGAGTCATTCTGAGCCTCTCACGGTGTCATCGTTCAGCAGATGAAAGGGACAAGTCTAAAATCAAGGAACACCCCATTGGCCCCGACCCTGATCTTCCCTCTTCTAGCCAGTTGAGAACATTTCTTGAAAAAAACATTTCAAAAAGAAACTTTTTTTTTCCCTCAGAGATTTCAAACAGGATGCTATTACTGCTGTTCTATTACATTAGACAACTTTTATTAAAACCACCTTTCTTGGGCCTTTTAAAGAGGCAGGCATGTAGTAACTTTGGCCAACCCAGGAATACTTCGGTAATGCCAAACAGAAATACATGTGCATCTGTGACATGAAGCCAGCCATTGCATCTTTTAAATTCTATCTTCTTTCTATACCTTGTTATCTTGGCTCCAGGGGAAAATAAGCTTTTAATTAAACTGAGATTTCTCATCAAACCCTTGGAATTCATACCACAAAGGGAAGGGTTGACTCCCCTCAATGGATGTGGGTAATTTCCACATCCATTCTGGGTGGCTCAGAGTCCACCTTTGCTTTATTAAGTCCTACCTATGTGCACCTGATGGCCAACAAGCGCTAAGTTAACTGACTCACCCTTGAACCAGGATTTTGGACAGTGTCACCTGGGTCTGATAAGCCTGAACCGGGCTGGTGAGCAAGCTGGCTGTGTCCCCACACTCTGAGATTTCACCTAAACTCACTCATGAGTTTTTCAACATTTGTCACTTGTGTGGCACTCACGGCCTGGCCCTTGATGAGGTCCAGGTACAGTGTGAGAGTTAACCTAGTGGTCAATGATCAGTTATCCACCAATCATGCTCAGTGAAAAACAGCCATAGAAAACTGGATGTCATGCAAAAATTAATATTTATTGAGCTTGGGGTTCCATGAGGTTCAGCCGATCTGGGCTCATTTGGGCTGCTCTGTGGTGGGAACGCTCACATGCCCCACGTCAGTCTAGAGAGTTCTCCTGGCCTGCGCTGTGCTTACCCATGTGTCCGGGGTCAGCTGGGTGCTGGCTGGCCCAGGATGGCCTCGATGAACAGTGACGGTCACTCCTCTGGCTCCTCCGGTTCTCATTGCCACAGCACAGGGCCAGGGCAAGGGCAGCCCCGACTGCTTGTCATGTGCGCTGACATCCCCATGGCCAAGAACATCACATGGTCAGCAACAGTGAGGGAGCGTTCTGCAAAGTAGACGGGGAAACACTGGGAAGTGAGCAGGGATGGAGAGCTGGGACCGTTCCTTCTGTTGACCACAGTCATGCATGGAAGCGTCATTGGAGAACAACACAATGTGCAGGAGGATCCAGGAGGGCTTCCTGGTGGAGGCCTCAGAGTTTGACACACACTGCAATGTCACAGATGCTAACATGGAGATTACTTCACTCTAAAATAACAAACTGCAGGTCCCTCGACACCATGTTTAAGTAGCCATATTAATACCCCTTTTCCCCTGCGTGCCTCACATGATGGCTGCAGACTTCCACTCAGCATGGCAGGCTCCCCACCATCCTCCAGCCCCTTAGTCATCTTCTAGATTGGTAAAGAAAAATCTAGAAGTTGGGGCAAACTACCTACCAGCTGCTACAAAGTCCTACCCCTGCCTACAATTTCTGGTGGCATCCCTTCCACCTGTTCCTCCTCCCTCCCTCTCCTATTCCTCCCTCCTCCCTCTCCTCTCCCCTATTCCTTCCTTCCATACTATCCCTTCCTCCCGCCTTGTATTGGTCTCCCTCTGTCCTTCCTTCTCCCTTCTCCTCCCTCCTCCTCGTCCTTCCTCCTCCCCCTCCCCCTCCCCCTCCATCCTCCCATCCTACCATCCTTCCCACCTTACATCTCACTCTCTCCTCTTCACTCTCAGAAGCGTAGACCTTTCTCGAGCCTCCAGTACAATACGCTCAGCTTCCTGTGTCCTCAAAGGTGTTCATTCATCAATTATTCCATATCTTTCTTCTACTATTTGCCTTCTTTTTTCCTCTCTTTTTCCCCAATCTGTGAACTGCCTCTCATCCTAAAAAACAAAATAGAACAAAACAAAACAAGAAAAAAAGAAAGAAAGAAAGAAAGAAAGAAAGAAAGAAAGAAAGAAAGAAAGAAAGAAAGAAGAAAGAAGAAAGAAAGAAAAAAAGAAAGAAAAGAAAAGCCCATAGACTCCCTGTCTGCCCTCTAGCTTTGCCACCTCTTTCCTTCCTATATCAGCCAAGTGTATTAAAAGCTCGTCTACGTTTTCTTTCCACTTGCTCATTTCCCGTCCACTCGTCAAACCCTGTAGTTTGGTGCACATCATTGAAACCCCTGTTGCAAAGGTCGCCAATGACCTCATTATTCCCAAATCCAAGGAACAGTCTTTTACTCTTATCTGTCTGGTCACGTCTGCTGCCTTTAATCCTGGTACTTGAAATTTCCCTTCTGCTTGAAAACCGGTCTCCCCATAATTCACTTGTGCCTGGTTGTTCCTCTCCTGCCCTTGTTGGGCCCTCCCTTCTCTGCTTATCCATTCACCTTTGGAGCCCCAGAGCTCTGTCTGTGGTTTATGCCTTCCAAGGGAACCTGCATATTCTTGCAGAGCTTTATCATCATTTACATGTGGATGACAACCCTGTTACCACTTCTAGTTCTAACCTCTTCCATGGGTAATCACGTGGTCCCTTGCCCTGTTGGCTGGAAGCCTGCAGGGGTGTCACATGCCACATGCCTGCCACCAGCCCTCCCTCTCAGTTTGCTGCACCTCCTTCTCCTCCTCCTGCATATCTCCCTTCTCTTGCTATCCTGGGTCCTCCTTCCTTCCTTTTCTGCAGACATGGCTAAAATGCAAATCCCATTTTCCTCTTTCAACCGTAGAGCTTAATTCCAAAATGACATGTTTTTTGAATAGAGAAGAAGGAATTTCAGTGATTTTGAAAGTTAATGCTCCATCAGTGAAACTTGTTGTACATCTCTCCCAAGAAACGAATCGATGTTATCACGGATGATTAACCACCCGCATGTCCTGTGTCACGGGTCGTATGTGAATCGGTTGAACTACACCTATTTTCTATTTGCCGTCAGCTCACAGTGAAAGTGAGACAAAGCTGATAGGGTCTGACTAGATGCAAAATTTAAATGCTGCTGACACCAACATCAAACAGAAATGAAAAGCCTTCAATTATATGATCATCTCTGTGTTCATCGTTCCTGTATGGGCAGAAATATGGGGGAAACTTTATGATTTGGATGTGCAGCCTCATTACAAGAGAGTGGAAGCATTGCTGTCCCTTCACGCAATCATAAAGGATTTTAAGGAGGTGCAACGGGTAGACCGCAAGGTGACCCCAGCCACCCTGCCTTCTGTTCACACCCTCCCCCGAGTGTGGGCAGAACTGGTAGCATGATGCTAACCATGCGAATGGCAAGGGTGCTGGGATGTCACTCCTGTGATCCTTTGTGCCTGACAGGCTCCGTCTCGCAGCATGCAGGAACCAGGGCTCTCCTTACCAGCTCCTGAGAGTCCCCCAGGGCACAGAATGTGAGTGATCTCTAGAAGCCCAGGACCTCGGGGCCCCAGCTGCAAGGAACTGAATTCTGCCAACAACCTGTGCGCTTGGAAGAGGCCCGAGCCTCTGGTGAGACTGCAGCTCTGGCCAACACTGATTTTAGCCTTATGGGTTGTGAGGCTCTGAGTGGAGACCCAGTTAGGCCGTTGCCCAGATTCTTGATTTGCGTGTGTGTGTCTGGAGACTGGAAATTCAGGCAAGGTTCCTATGCAAATAGAAAATAGGTGTAGTTCAACCGATTCACATACGACCCGTGACACATTCGAGGCAGAGGCCATTTCGAGGTAGAATTCCTTTTTCTCTAGGAAGCCTCAGTTTTTGTTCTTAAGGCCTTCCCCTGATTGGATGAGGCTCACCCACATATTAAGTGTAATCTCCTTTACTAATTAATGGTAAATGTTAAGTCCATGTAGAAAGTACCTTCACAGAAACACCTAGATTGGTGTTTGAATAACTGGGTACCACAGCCTACCCGAGATGGTTAATGCTAACCATCACAACTGTAAACAAAGATAAATTCCAAATTGATAAAAGATTTAAAAGCAAAAATGCCAATCAAAAGATATCTAGAATAAAACTATGGAAGAATTTTTTTCTGTAACTTTTGACTGGGGAGGTCTATCTAGCCATGACTCAAACATTAAGGAAACAAGTCATTAATTGAACTAACTACCAATTTTCAAAAGTCTGTATAGAAAACATATACATACTTCCTCCACAAAAAAACTACATATGCACTTAAAAGACAAGTGACACATTCAAAATAAAATATTTGTGATTTCTATTACAAAGGGCTAATTTCATAAGTATCAAGAGTTCCCACACATCTATAAGATCAAGAGCACAGTATGGAAATGGAAAAGAGATATGAACAGAGTTTATAGAAAAGAATGCTTGTTTATAAAATGATAAAAAAATACACTCAATCCCATGCATAAAAAGGAAAATGTAATTCAATTTACATTGGGAAACCACATTTTTTTCACTAGAGGATTAGCAAAGATTTCAAACTTTGATGCTACAGTGTGCTTAGAGAAACAGCTATTCTCATCCCTTGCAGGTGGCAATATGAATGAAGACAATCCTGAGGAAGGCAATATGCCAATGTGTACTAAAACTATCAAAGCATATGCCCTCTGACACTTTCAGGAGTCTTCCTACAAATATCCTCACCCGGTGTGATGCCTTTCTGGGGAGCTGTGAAGGAGGGATGAGGCCAGGGATTTCCACTTGGTACTTGCAGGCTTCTTGGCACTAAAAGGCACATCAATCCTCATGTCCTCCTGGAGAATGAACAGCAATGAGCACTGAGTTGCAAACCACATCTCATTCTCTCCACCCCGTGGCTCCAGATTGCCCCCCGAACATGAGCACCACCAAGCTTTCCAGATCCAGCTCCCAGGGCCCCCTGCCCGCTCCTTCTCTGTCCTCAGCCCAGCATTTCTGGGGAGAAAATTAATTCAGGGCAGCCCAGGGGGCTCAGGGGTTTAGCGCCACCTTCAGCCCAGGGTGTGATCCTGGAGTCCCGGGATCGAGTCCCATGTTGGGCTCCCTACATGGAGCCTGCTTCTCCCTCTGCCTGTGTCTCTGCCTGTGTGTGTGTGTGTGTGTGTGTGTGTATTCTCATGAATAAATAAATAAAATCTTTAAAAAAAAAGAAGAAAATTAATTCAACACTCAAACACTCGAACTGTGTTATGATGAACAAATGCCTGCAGAAAGCACCCCCGACAGGCCCAATAGTGGCCCAGCTGCTGTCCTCTCTCCCAGGGACCCTTCACCAAATGCACTCCAAGTGCAGAGGGCAGGCTTCACAGGCAAGGGACACCTGCTTGGGAGGAGCAACTGCCCTCCCAGAAGTGTTTCCCTCTGCTCTTTCCTGGTCCCCTGGTGCTGCCCCATCCAGCAGCTCCTGCCCCAGCAGCTCTCATTGTGCACATTCTGCACCACGGTCCACCCCTCCACCAGGTGGGTGCCAGGCTTACCAGTGGGGAAGGAGGTAGCTCCAGCTCAGCTTGGTGTGTGGGACTCCTGAGCCCACATACATTATTTCTTGTCATAGGGTCACCACTGCTCTCATCCATGTCACAAGTAACAGGGTGGATTTTTAATGCCTAAGATGGTTAGTTAACCCACATCAATGCAGAGAGGGACCTTATATCAATACATCATACTCATCTATCATCATCTGTGCCTCCAATGCTTCAAATGATTTGCTCATGCCCACATTCCACAGAGGGGAACGGCCTGTAACATTGACTTTGATTCCATGTAAAATACCCTACTGAGGTCTCCAGAAGGTTACACTTCGTGCATGAAATCTCATGGGGTCAGCTGTCATGCCTCAGTGGTCAAGCACGCCTGAGCACGTGGATCTGATAACAAGGGAGTTAAGCGATACTGGTAGAAGGTGTGGGTGCCTAAGAAGAGTATAAACACTTTCTGGATGCCTGAGTGGCTCAGTCAGTTGAGCATCTGCCTTCAGCTCAGGTCATGGTCTCAGGGTCCTGGGATGGAGCCCCGTGTCGGGCAGCCTGCTCAGGAGGTGCTTATCACCCCCCTTTGCCTGCCGCTCCCCCTTGCTTATGCTCTTTCTCCATGTCAAATAAATAAATAAATAAAGTCTTTTAAAAAAATAAAAAATAAAATAAAACGCTTTCCGAGGTGAAAAGTGGCTCGAGCACCCTTGCCGTGGTGCATGTCATCCCAGCAGCCGCTCCTCTCTGGAGTGGTGACAGGTCCCCCACCATCTTCTCAGCTTCTGCCACCCTCCGGTGCCCTCCGCGCTGGCTCACAAACACTGAAAGTCTCTTTACATGCATGATCCACGCCTGAGGTTCAACAGTCCCCGGAGGATACCTACAGAGGGGAAAGGCGTGCTCTCCACCCGACGGGCTGAACGAAGGCTGCGCGCAGGCTCCCGTGCTCGGCCTTCCAGAGTGCTTGACACAGAACCTCACCAACCCTACTCGGTCATGCTCGTTCTGGGACTAAGGAGGAGAACAAAGAATGATGAGATAACCCCTGAGCTACTGACAGAAATGAGGTTGGCTTTCCCTCCCCAGCTCTAAAGAAACATACATTTTGGAGTAAAATACCCGGAAAACCACCTTGACTCTGACGTTTTCGAAAACAGTGTGGTTTCTATCAGGTCACCTGTGTTCTGTGTCAAATCCTGAGAGGTCAGGCCCCGTGGCCAGGAGAGCAGAGGCCCTTATCTGGATAATTCAGAAGAGAAAATCAAAACCTCCTTTGCTGCAAATTGCCTAGATCATGCAGGAGCAGGAGAATGCGGTGGCCTGAAACAGCCTGGAGATTGACCCATGTGTCCTTTGACCTTTAGCCAGTACAGATCTGGTGAGACTGGTCCCCAACAGACAGGTTTCCGTCCTGGGTTAAAATAGAACAAATTGGCACAATAGACAGCTGTGTGGGAATGTCTCCTCTGACAGGGGGCATATCGCGCTCAGTAGCCAACACCACAGACCTCTGACACCACCATCTCTGGGTGCAGGAAACGCTCGCACTTGCTGTCCTGAAGCACGTCCCGGTCCTTTCCCTCTGCCTTGCCCAGTGCGGTCCTTCCGAAGCCTCACCATCACGGGCTCATGGTGAATGTCCTCTGCAAGCGGATCCTCTTGCACTGGCCTATTTCTCGGGGCCACTTCACTACCTCCTTCATGTGAGACACCACGAACTCCACCCAGGGCTATTTTGTTTGTTTTAATTTTCTCATTTGAGTTGTTTTTCCATAAAACCAAACAACCTTGGCTATAAATAATACCTTCCATAAAAGGATATTGAAAGTGGTATCACTGACTGCAGCTTAAAATACTAACAACAGAGACGCGCCATATGGATTTAGACAAAAATACGAAGAGGTGTCTGGCTGCAAATCGATGCTGTAATGTGGCTCCTGGGCCTTTTCAATCAGAAAGAAGTGGAGGCACCAGGATGTCACACACCACAGGTTTGTCATATGGATTCCATTAGTCTGACGTGTTCTTTGTCTACATGGAGTGCTAAGTGGGCTATTTCTGGGACGTGTGATGAAGCTCGGGGCCATCAGGTTGGCATGAGGATATACAGGGGTTCCTGCCACATGCTGGAGATGGTCTCCTTTATCTTGATCTCCAAAACTCATTGGGGCCCGGCTGCAGTGGAGAAAGCTACACATAGAAGGTGGTCCTGGGAAGCTGCACGGGGGCTGCTGGGGGACTCCGGGACCAGCCGTGACCGCCCACCACAAGAACCCACCCAGCTCCTCACAAAGAGCTATAGATGGAAAAGGAAATGGCCAGAAGCAGAGCATGAACTAGGAAGTGTCTGCTTGGCTTTAAGACCAGACGACATAAAGGGCTGTTGTTGAAGGAACCAATGTCATGCTGGCATTGCTGAATATTCTGGAAGCATGGATGCGACGCTGGGGTTTGCTGCATCGCGCACTGGAGCACGAAACATGTCGCATGCATAAACAAAGAAACACATTGCACTTGTGACTTTGCTTCCTTCTCAGCTGTATTTGGGATCCAGTTCACAGCCCTCAGCAAGGAAGCGGCGGAAAGAGCTGCTCAGGAGCGAAGTGCGAATCGAATCTGCGCTGAGAGGCAGGGTCGTTAGGCTCCTCGAGAGGAAGAATTTCAGACATGAGGGTGCATTTTAAAATTTCCTGGGGATCCCTGGGTGGCTCAGCGGTTTAGCGCCTGCCTTCAGCCCAGGGCATGACCTTGGAGTCTGGGGATTGAGTCCCACGTCGGGCTCCCTGAATGGAGCCTGCTTCTCCCTCTGCCTGTGTCTCTGCCTGTGTGTGTGTGTGTGTGTGTGTGTTTCATGAATAAATAAATAAAATCTTTAAATAAAATAAAATAAAATAAAATTTCCTTACTATGTTCTCTAGATACTCTCCCACTGTGAGAGCTAACGCAGATTTTGACAAAGCATCCATGTACCCCCTTCTCACCACGTTGCTGAGGCCTGTGCTCTGGAAAGTCATTTCATCCAGCTTACCAGAATACTTGAGAAACCATCAAAACATAACTCCAAGGGCTTTATGCTGGCCTTGCTGACACGTCTGACATTTCAAATCACAGGACTATAAAATTCTAAAAGCCATTCTGCAACGGTGTCAACCAGCTGAGGAAATGGATGTCCCATGCATGTCATCCTTTATTTGATCAGAGATGAAAGCTTCCAGTTTTGAAATGAAAACACATTAAAACATCTGACTCGTGGGACATATTAAAGACAGCAGAGTCTTGCGGAGATCAAGGGGAGAGACATAGCCAGTCAGGAGAGGAAAACACTTTGTTTTGGGGGTAAAGTCAGGAAGAAAGTGGGTCTGGTGACACCTATACAAATGTACTGCGCCATCTCCAGAGTAGTGAAAAATGATGTCACCCCAGAGTCTCAGTGCTGACAGGGCCTGGGGATCATCTGGCTCAAGCCCCATATTTACACCCTGGGACCAAGGCATCCAAAAAGCTGAGGGACAAGGCTGTGGACGGGGAAAAAAAAAATCAGAAAATGACCATTTCTGCTTGAGTTGCTCTGAAATACATGTTTTTTCCTTCTTATTTCTATAATGTGTGAGGTCCCCTTTTTATAACCTTTGGCTTTAAATCATTTTTGGATACTCAGAAAATTAATTGCGGATATCCAAAATAACTGTGAACATATTACTACACCATGAATCTGCATGGTGCCTGGGCTTAAAGTTCCTATTTATGTTTCTCAATAAAGTAATCAAAAGGAATGGCTTTCCCTGGTACACGATTTTAAAATCAATATGTTTTATAGCTCCAAAATAAATAGTTTGGAAACCTAAATCTGCTTGTGCGATTTAGATACTCAAAATGCAATCTTTTTTTTCAGATTACAAAATGATAAATTTCCAAGATAATCACTTATGTTTTTAGTTACACCAAGGGAAAAGAATGAACAGGAAATACTCTGTGGACACATAATACCCTGCAACAGGGTTTCTCACCTTGAACCATTGATACGTGAGGTCAGATAAATTGTCATCACGGGACGGCCCGAGTGCGGTGGGACATTTAGCGGACCCTGGGACTCAGCCTACTAGATGTGGAGCAGCCTTGCCTCCTGTGTGACAACCCAAAATAGAAATGTGTCCCGACATCATTGGAAGTGTCCCTTGGAAGGAGGGGTGAAGTCACCCCTGGTTGAGAGCCACTGCCCTACAGAAAGGGATATTAGAAATCTCTGAGCGTAAGCAGGAATTGGGAGAAGTGATTCTTCAGCCATAAGATCTTATTTCATTGGAGGATTTAATTGGAGTATAAAATTGTAAGCACGGGGCACCTGGGTGGCTCAGTTGGTTGAGCATCTAACTCTTGGTTTTGGCTCAGGGTGATGGGATTGAGCCCCACATCAGGCTTGGTGCTCAGCAGGAAGTCTGCTTGAGATTGTCTCTTTCCCTTTTTTTCTAAAATAAATAAATCTTTAAAAAACAAATAAAATAAAATTGTAAGCAGGTAATAATACATAACTTCCCACACATCTAGGGAGTGAGGGATGCAGACACCAGACTCAAGTCCCATGAAGCTCTCGGTTCCTCTGCCTTGTCCGCCAGCACGGAGCAGCCTTCCCATCTTAACAGGGGCCCCTCCCATCCATGATGGTCATGTGAATAAAATGTCTCTGTCTGGACAGCTCTAGATGGTGCTCTCTTGTTGGTTTGTTGCTGTAACTTTGACCAGCAGAGACAGTCTGTTCTACCTTTTGTTTTGCTGCTCACTTGATGACTCTAGGGAATTTGAATATATAAACAATGATATGGGTCAAAGCAACATGGAGTCACGTATAGGTTGATGAAGAGGGTGGCCTCATTGACGCTGGTCTCTTTAGACCATCATCAGCCATGGAGGACTGGACTTTTTAAGGGTCAGTTAGAAGTATTCTTTCGTTCTTAGTTTTATTGGAAATGAAAAAGAAATGTAATGCTATTAAAGTTAGACTTAGTTCCTTGAATTACCAAGACATCTGCAGGACATTCTCTTTAAATACAGTCTGAGCAAACAGGCAGCTGCCCGGCCCAGACAGCCTAATGGCTGTGAGGAAATCAGAGCATCTGGCAGTTCAGATCCATAACCAGCTTTTAGAGTGGACTCATGACTGATGAATAAACATTAACATTATAAATGAATATCAATAAATATTGTGTGTGGGTGATTAATCATATGACAACAAAAATAATTGCAAGGGCACATTTCTCGGTCAGACAAATGTTGGAGGTTGAAAATAATAAAACATGCTCTCTATCAGAAACCGAAAGACTGACACTGACATAGAATCTTCCTCTTCTGTCTTTCGTCATTAATATTCTGGGAATTAAGGAGGGGGAGTAGAGTGAGGGACAAAAAAATAAAAATACAAAATTTTGACCTCATCATAGAGATGAATCCATGAACGGGACTACAAGGTCACAATGACTGGATCCTGACATCATTCATTACATTAAAAACATCTGGGGACACATTTTCCACACCGCATGTTGCCTGAGATTACCGAAGTGAGTGAGTCAAATGTGATCTTTGTCTTCATAGAATTTGTAGTCTAGTGAGCAGGACAATTAATAAACAGGTAAGTAAATTGTATTCTACCGAAACTGTGGGACGTGCTTGCAGCAAACAGGATGGCCATAGGCAAGTACACAGTCCCAGAAGCCAGAGAGCACCTGAAAACCCAAGGAGCATCCAGGCTGCTGTGAGAGGAGGGTGGAGGAGGGTGGTGGAGGAGGGAGAGGGAGCACAGCACCTGTGAGGTTGAGATCAGAGGCAGGAAGGAGCCAGTGGGGCTGCAGGAATGTGGATCCTGGGCAGAGAGCAAGGAGTAGGCTCCTGAGAAGGTGGGAAGGAGCTGACTCATGCAGGGCCAGAGAAGCTAGGGATGCCATGGAGGATCCTTGGCAGGGGAGGGAGAGGACTCAGAGAGAGAGAGAGACCCAGGAGGGTGGGGGACAGTCAGCAGGGCATGGTGGGAAGCTCGTGGGGTGGCATGGGTGACCCAGGAATGTGGCTTGGACGGAGGTGGGACAGAGGTACTTGGAGATGCCACACCAACTTGGGGAGACTAGGAAGGGCTTGCTGATGACGTGGGTGACAAGGATGCAGGAAGGGAAGCAGAAGTGCAGAAGAACCACAGGACTCTTTATTGAGTGGCAGGTGGATGGTCATCAATGGAAATGGAGACACAGGGAAAGAGGGAATTGATGAGTTCTGTTTTGAGTAAGTGCAGGTGTGCATGAGCCCAAAGGCCAAGACATGAGCTCCAGGCTGGACACAGAGGCACAGCTTCTCAGGAGGCTTGGGGGCCGAACCTACACACCTGAGGGTGCAGGGCTTGAAGCCATGGGAACGAGCAAGCTCCCATGTGAGGTGCTGAGAAGTGGAGCCCAGCAGGGCATGATCGCTGAGAAGTGGCAGAGGGGAAGGGGTGATAGGTAAGGAGAGAGGACAGAGAACCGGGAAATCAGGGAGGAAAACCCTAGGAGCATAACCTCACACAAGTCAAGCCACACAGAGTATCCCCTGCTTCTTCAATAAACACATTTGGACACCCTGACTGGCACTTTATCATTGCTAGTGATACCATGATCAACCAGACAGACAAGCTCCTTGCCCTGGGAGCTTCTGTTCTAGGAGAACGTGTGTTCGACGAACGTGTGATCAGCTTGTGTTGAGTGACTCTGAGAGGCAAGAAGGAAGAAGACAACAGTCTGGATTTGGGATCAGAGAGGCATGCAGGACCAGTGATGGCAATGACCACTCCGAGAAGGAGACACAACACAGGACAGAGGGGCGAAACCCCAAACCGCAGCACTTCTTGGAGCAGGTGAGGTGGGTAGAGTCCAGAGCACACGTACAGACAGGAAGAAAAGCAGAAAGAGAAAGAGAGAGTGGGTCAGTGTAGGTGGGTTTATCATTGTGGGGTTGAAGAGTGTTCTCTCTCACCTGATGGCTTCTGGTGTCTTAGCGAAATGTCACCAGCCAGCTCAGGTCACTAGCCAGAGCTAGGAAAGGAAGGAGAGCATGGGGGGTTCAACATAAAGCAGAACACACTCAATTAGCATCGGGGACAATGGGAAATGCTTTTTAAAGAAATAGAGAAGGCCAGTGTGACCAGCCCAAGCACCCGGTTCTGTCATTGTCTCCAACTACTTGCTCGAGTGTGAGTACACATGGAGGGAGTCACCCAAGGCTAGAGTGTTCTGGGTGAGGAAGGCCGAGGAGGAGACATAGGAAAGTCTCAGAAGTCAATGCATTTAGAACAGATGAGCTATAAACGTGGGCCAAGGAAGGAAAAGGGACAAGAAAGGAATGTGGAGAAGAGCAGGGCTGGCAGAGAAGCCAAGACTCTGGAGCCTCCATTGGGCTTGATGGCAGAACATCTCCCTGTGTCTGAAGGGCCTGACCAGACCTGACGTGTGTGAGTCCTGTGGTATGGCATTCTGTGCCCATGCAGGAGTCCCCAAACCAGGGTGATCCCAGGTGTCCACACACTTGTTTCTACTTGATGTCCCACTCTCGTTTTTCATCATCCTAGAATCATGGTACCTGTGGTGGATGGGCAGGATGGATGCCTTCCCTCTAAGCCCCGCTAGAGGCGCTGCTCACAAATAACAGCCAAACCAGCACAGGCTCACCTGGGAATCCGAACTGCTGGGCACCATCTAAAGAAATGAACGGTGTGGTGGCGATAGGGCACCTGTCCCCTGGAAGACAATGTACGTTAGGTGACTCCCACTATGGTATGTGGCTGAAGAGAAAGGGGAGGGTGGCAGCTCAGAGAAATGGATTCAAGCTCAATTTTGGGAGGGGAGACGAGGCCAGGAGAGCACTTCTCCAGATGGCTGGGTGGAGCCACACTAGCAACAACAGCAGTAGCAAGGCGGGGAGAGAAAGGATGATTCAGCCAGCTTCCTTCACCTCGCCGTTTTAACGAGCTCTTCCCCCAACCCCAACACTATTTCCCAAAGCTGCTCGAAAAATGCAACCAAATGGAAATACTGCCTGAACATGGCAGAAACTAAGGTCTAAGACTGACAATGTTTCTGGAAAGTCAGCATTGCTTTTGTAAATTATCTCTTTTATCCTCCTGTATGTTCATTTGCAAGTAATTAAATGCACACACGCCATAGCAACTCAAGCAATAGTAATGTCACTGACAAGGAAAGTAATAAACAGGAGGAAATTAAAAGAACCCAAATAAGGCCCAGAAAAAAAAATCTAACAGATTTAATCAGGAGAAATAGAATATTCTCTAGGCCCTGTTATAAAGACCCCTCAGTGCCAAAAAAGCATGGCAGAAATGGGACAATTAAAATGGATGTGGGAAGGGGTGACAGATACACACGATGAAGCAGGGATATATCTGTACAGAACAAGTAGCCCCAGCAGAATTCAAATGAGACATTCAAACCTAAAACAAGAGATGTGCCAAATGCAAAGAGGAGCGGCAAAAGATGGAGTAATTAAATCTGTCCACTGCTGTAGTGCCAGGAAACCTACACGTCTCCCCAGCAGAACCCGGGACATCCAGGCATCTTATTTTAGTTCATCACGTGGGCCCCTCTTCTGCCGACATGCATGTCTGCTGCAGAGTTAGGATTCTGAAGACGTGTCAAGCCATTGGCGGTGATTATTCACCTCGTAGACACGCACAGCCATCTCGCCTTACCAAGCAGACAGAACTGATCATTCATGTAAGGCAGAAAGGGATTAGACAATTTGACTTCCCCATTAGAATACTTCTCATGCTCCATGATAGATGGGCTCGTGACAAATTGCTCATGGCAGCAAGCATTTAGCAACATCATGAATGTCTGTGTCTAGTGAGTAACCTTATCCTGGAGATACTTACTAGAGGCACTATAGACAGCTTCATGATCAATACCTAATCCATGCAGGGAAAAGAAGGCTGCTGGGGACTCCTCTCACTTTCAAAGACACCCACCCCATGGCAGCCACATTAACGGAGTCCCTACTCTGTGCCAGATCTTCATGTACCTTTTTCTTTTGTTTATAAACAAATATTCATACAATGTCTACCCTCCCTGAGTACTAAAGGGGGCCAGGAATAGGTGAGGAGAGTCCTTGTCCTCAGTGAGCTCCAAGTCTAGTCCACTGGTTAGTCTGCCAACAAAGTCTTGTCCTTTCAGCTATGCGTCACCGACCCTTATGTGCATGGAAGGCAGCATTGTGCAATACAGCCTGTGCCATGATGGAAATGTTCTGTAATTCTGCAGTGTCTAACATGGTAGCCACCAGTTGCCTGTGGCTATTGAGCACTTGAAATGTGGCTAGTGCAACTAAGACACTAAATTTTTCATTCTATTTCATTTTAAATTTACCCTAAATTTACATGGCTCAGTAGCTACTCTATTGGAGAGGGCAGAAGACAGACTACTGACCCAAGGTACTCTGCCCACAAGTAGTAATGATAAAGGCAAGGATATTCAGAAGGTGGGGAGCTGGCAATAGCTGGAGGGTGCACTCACAGCAGGTGACCTGGTGGGCTCACCTAGCCCACAGCACAGACTCTGTACCTGCCACTTCTCACTGCAAAACCAGCATCACTTTCCTCTGAGATCAATCATCATGGGACTATTTTGAATGTCTCAGGTCTTTGGATCTGCAAGCACCAACTTCATTTTATTTTTCCTAAGTAGTCCTTGTTCATTCTAGGAAACTCATAATATAGAGGAAAGGAAAAGACATATTACCCATAATCCCATTGTCCTGTCTAAACTGCTGTCAACACATTGAAGACATCTCTGGCCCCTTTCCCAAGAGCCTGTGACTGCTGATCCGCTCATGCTACCATCTCCTGTGTTTTAACTTTCTGAAAATTAGATTACTCTCAACATGCTCTTCTCAGTCCTATTTTTCTCACTTACAACCTCATTATGAATACCTTTAAAATATACAATTGTTTTAAATACTTTTCCTGCTTTTCAAAATTGATCTATGAACATAGACTTATTTGAAATTCTTAAATAACAGTCTTTTCCTTTGGTATTCCCTCATTTATTTACTCAGTCCCCAACTTAGGGAAAGTTGGGTCGCTTCTAATATTTTGCTCTCACAAATGATGGTGTAATAACTTCTGTGTACATAAGCATTGGACTATTTCCTTTTGAAAAAGCTCTCCAAATAAAATTAGTGGGTGAAAGACTTTTAGGACTTCTAATCTCTATCACTAAATTGTTCTCTAAAAAAAAGAGGCATCCCTTTACACTCAGCTACAGACAGCTAATCCGAGGTCTTCCCCACATTGCACCAGCACGTCTTTCTGGAATTCCCTTGTATCTGTGCTCTAACACTTGGGGTCAGCTAGAACAAATCTCACGGCTGTCTGTCTGACAGCCTGCAGATATGTGAAGAAGGCTAGCACTTCTCCCCAAAGTGTTGTCTTTGTAGTGTAAGGAGCTTGCATCCTTTAAATATTCCTCATATGAAACTGTTCCTAATCCAGTTTCTTTATGCCCCTAGTGAAGGAGTGTCCAAGCTCCTATAACAAAATATAGATAGTAATAGCTATCATTTAATGAGTACTGATCATGTGTGAGCTAATCTAAATGGGACTGGATTGTGTTCCCTTGAAATCCAGATGTTGAAGCCCTCCCCCCCACCACACACACACATACATGACTCTACTTGGAGATGTTGGAGATGGGGCCATTAAGAGGCAATCAAGGTAGGCTGAGGTCATAAGATTGGGGCCTTGATTCTATAGGTTTAGCGTCCTTATGAGAAGAGACACCAGGGCTCACTGTCTCTCTGCCATGTGAAGACACAGTGAGAAGATAGCCATCTGCATGCCAGGAAGAGAGATCTTACCAGAACCAGATTGACCACCAGCTTGATCCAGGACTTCCAGGCTCCGGAACTTTAATTTCTGTTGTTAAAAGCACCTAGTTTGTGGTCTTTTATCATGGCAGCCAGAGCAGACTAAGACAGGCCCCTTCAACCCTCAAAGCAATCTCAGAAGGTAGATATTATAAATTCCAGATGGCAGATAGGAAACCAAAGAACAGAGAGGTTAAGTAACCTCTTCAAGATCCTCACCACAGCTAGAATGTAGCAGAGGTGGGATTTGAAACCAGGCAAGTGGACTCTGGAACCTACAATATTCAACTCCATGTTGCAGGCTGTGACTTGCCTCTCCAGAAGCAACCTGTCCAGTCAAGATTGAAGGTGAGCATCCCCCCTTGGTCTAGAGTTAATACTTTTATTAATGCAGCTTAAGTTACATTAGCTTTTTTGGCAACCACACCACATTATTACTATACTTAGTATTTAGTCTGCTAAAGTCCCTAAGTTCTATTTTACATAAGCTTTAGTTAAACCATGATTTCCCCATACCTGAAATGCAGACCGGGATTTTTATTAGCAAATGCACTTATCACAATTGGATTTTATCCAGTTATAGAATTGCCCACATATCAACACATTGAGATCTTTGGAGATCTTGGTTCAACGCCCACCCCCACCCCCTGCCCCACCGCCGCCAAGCTTTGTGCTATTCATGAATTAAATATGCTTGCTTTATGTGAAGGAAGTTTGCCTTATAACCCATGAAATGCTATGCATATTTGTCATTGTTATTAAATATTTCCATCTGAGTCACTTATTAATGCTTCTCACTCAGGCCCACAGGGAGCCCTGGAAGACAAAACTGAAAACTTCCTTCCCCGTAAGTGTTTTTGCAACTTTTAAAATCCATGCTCTTCTTTGTTAAATATTACAATGTTGTGTTCCCCACCATCTTCTTTCATTGAAGTAGAGCAGCATTATCATTGAAAAGTATACTTGTCTTTAAAAGAGAAAACTCTTAGTATATATATGATGTATGATAAATGGTACCATACTTGCATAATGCACACGATATAAAACAAAGATTTTATTGCCTTTGCCTTCTATTTTTGCATTATGAAAACAGTATGTACATGTTTTGGTTTCCAAATATAAATACTGCACGCACCGCCTCCTCCCGAGATTCCAATGTTTCAGCTTCAATGGGGTGTTTCCACCCTTTCTGCTTCCGTGCCCCGCCCCACCACGTTCCTCCACAAGGTGAGCCCCTTGGGTCAGAAAAATGTCTTGTAGACCAGACGTCAGCAGCCCCCCAGGTCCGCCCTCCATAACAGCACCGAGCGTTGCCACCGTTCCTTCAAGATGCCCGGGACAGAACCCAGCTCTGGAGGGTCACAGCAAGCAGTGTGAGACAGTGACAGGCTGGGCCTGGGCACTCTGCAAAGCGTGGGGTCCTTCTGCTGCCTCATACACCCTCCTTCTTTCTTCCCAAGCCACCTCCAGGAAAACACGGGCAGCCACGTAGGAGTGAAGGCCAGGCAGCCACCTCGTAAACCTGGGTAGGCACACGTGGAATGCATGAAGGATTCCTGGCGGTGCGCCCAGCCCCACCCAGGGCTGATGACTCTGGTCCCGACCTTGGGGTTGCCCTCTTTCCTCACTACCCTCTGGTTTTCTGAGAAAGCAGCATTCCATCATCTCTGGGCCCCGGTGCATCATCTTGGCTTCAGCTGCCCATGGCAAAGCCCTCGCACAGCGCTGCGGCAGGTCCCCTGGTCTGTCCCCAGGCTTTCCTGGCGCGTCTCTCTCCGCTGGCACAAGAACCTGACTTGGGGCTTTTGCTGAGCCTCCAAATGATACCTTCACTTTTCAATGCAATTCTTCCCACTCTCTGTCTCTACAAGCCTTGAGCCAGTGTTGGTTTCCGGCAGACCAGTCTCTATCACAGCCCCTAGGAAGGCGGCCCGCATGCACCAGGCACAGGGGATCTCTAAGTGTTCATCCAACACCAGGTCTATCCAGGAATGAACACCCACCACAGCAAGAGGGGCCATGCCTGCCTCCTTCACGTCACTGGATCACAAACTGATCTGTAGTTACAAATGCACATGGCATGTCTGTGACTCCAGACAGGCTAGAAGCAGTTTGAAGAAACTGAGAGGTGGTAGCTACACAGCACGCTTCCTGATGGAGACTGCTGATTTCAGAGGCCACCCTAGCATGCCCTCGACAAGCATCCCAGCACCTATGACAGTACCAGGGCTTCCCGCAGATCATTTCCACCTTCTGGTTGGTTATTAGCCTTATATTCTTGCTGACCATTAGGGGTTGAATTGTGTCCTCTTTAAATGCATATGTAGAAATCTGAACCCCCAGGACCTCAGAAAGTGACCATATGTGGAGAGAGTCTTTCCAGAAGTGGTCAAGTTAAAATAAGGTCATTGGGCCCTAATCCAATACGACTGATCCTTACAAGGACAGGAAATGTGGGCACAGATTGATAGAGGAAGGATGATATGCAGATGGCCATCTATAAGCCAAGGAGAGAGGCCCGGACTGGATCCTTCCCTGCCGCCCTCAGCAGGAAACAGCTTGCCTGGCTGGTGATCTCTGTCACATGTTTGGGTGGCAGTCTGATCGCTGCTATTCATGGGGACTTGAACTTGCACACCTATGTTCTCCTCAAGCTCCTGCATGTCCTTTGAATTTTTATAATTCATATTTTATTGGTGGTTATTGACTGAAAACTATGGTTGCAGTTCAAAATTACACAGCAGAGCTGAGTAGTTGCAGTGGAGACAATATGGCTCACAAAGCCAAAAATAGGTACTCTTTGGTCCTTTGTAGACAAAGTTTACCGACCTCCATTTTAGAAGCAGCTGTGATTCTCAGTCTTACTTGAGTAGCAGAACCCCTGGGAGCTCCCAGCTCTCAGACCTGCAGAACTCCACCCTCCAGAGAATCAGAAAACTTCTAACCTTCCCTGATTGACTCCCTTGCAGGCCACCCTGCCCGGGAGAACCCCGGATAGAGGAGATCCCCAAGGCCATCCCAGCTCTGTGCTAACTTCCCTGCCACTTTGGGTGGGTCCTCCACTCTGCCCATGCTTCTGTCTCCTCATAAGTAACAGAGCTGCTTGAAACACAGCATCTCTGAGGCCCTCGGGGCGACATCTGTGAGCCTGTGTTGTGTGTATTTGTCACATTAGGCTGTTCAATGGTGCAGCACCCAATACCAATCATACCCTCACGGAGCATATTTGCTGCATGTTAGCAATGGTAAGGATGATGTGGGGACTCCTGGGGACTGAACTGTGTCCCCCTTTCCAGATTCACTGGCTGATGTCCTTACCCCCAGCACCTCAGACTGTGACTACATTTGAAGGTAGGGTCCCCAAAGAGGCAATTAAGATTAGTGTGAGCCCTAATCCAGTAAGACTGTGCCCTAATAAGAAGAGATTGGGATACAGACATGCGTTAGAGGGATCATGTGAAGACCCAGGGAGGAGACAGCCATCCTCAAGCCCAGTACAGAGACCTCAGAAGGACCCCACCCTGCCCATACTTGGATCTCAGACTTCCTCCATCAAAACTGTGAGAAATAAATTCCTGTTGTTTAAGCCCCTTCCAGTCTACGGTCTTTGGCTATGGTGGCCCAGCAAGTTAATACATTGATGGTGTGTGGCCCTATTGTATCTGGTTGGTGTGGCTCAACAGTATAAATAATTTTATGTAGTTTTACACCTTAATGTCCCCTGGGCTCACATTAGCAACAGCAACAGGTGGACACAAGTTTTGTCATCATCTCAGTTCCTTTGATTATGACCTAAACAACTGAACTTCCCAGTCAAGTGCCTGGGCAGGTGCAAACTCCTTCATATAAGGGAGTGGGGGTTTTCTTACACTTTCCAGGGCCCTTCCTATCAATTTCAGCAGGAATCCAGTGTTTAAAAAAAGCAGGAGAAGGTACAGGGGCTCTTTCAATGACACATTGGCTAAAAATCCTTATTTGCTTGCTGCAACCCCAAGAAAGTATACAAATATATTAGTATGCTCGAGCCGCCATAATAATAAAGAACCCCAGAGCCGGTGGCTTAATCAGCAGAAACCTATTGTCTCACAGTCTGGAGGCCAGGAGTTCAAGATGGAGGTGTCACAGGTCTGGTCCTTCTGAGGCTGTGAGAACAGAATCTGCCCCAGGCCTCTCTTCTGGCATCTGGGGGTTTGCAGGCAATCTCTGGCACTCCTTGGCTTGTAGATTCACCACCCTGACCTCTGCCTCTGTCTCCACACAGCACCTCCCCGGTGTGTGTATCTGTGTCTCATTGTCCCCTGTTTATGAGGACCCCAGTCTTATTGGGTCAGGGGCACACCCTACTCCAGTATGATCTCATCTTCATTAATTACATCTCCATTAGCACAATTTCCAAGTAAGGTCCTTCTGAGGCCCTCCAGGGTTAGGGCTTTGGCATATGAATTTGGAGGGAACACTCCAACTCCTAACATTATGCAATCCTATAAAATAACTGAGTATAATTTTATCCTTACCTGGCATAAACCCCTTTGCTCTAAGAAAGCGACTATTTACAAGCCAGAAAACATCCAGTCCTATTGTCATTAAAATGGGAAACAGACCTCATTTCTTTTAAGCACATAACAAGCTCTTAGGTTAGTGACCATGCTTGCAGGAATGATTTTTCTGGGAATGATGTGTGGAGAATTATAAGCAGAAAATACTTCCTTTTTAAAAAGAACAGACAGTGGGAACATGTCTTCCTCATCAGGCCTCTGAAAGCCAACCAGGCAAGTGTCCGAGTTGCTCAGTCACCATGAAGCCCATATAAGTTCAAAACGGATGCCGTGGAAGGCCAGGCAGGGGTTCTCCCCACTGCCTCTGAGGCTGCTGTGCTTGGCATGTCACCGGCCCCATGAGCTCTCAGCCACCACTCTGTGAAGAGCTCACTCTGGTGTCAATAACACACTTCTGTACAATCTTAGAGGGGTCCATCTGAATGTTTAAGGTTTTTTTTTATTTTTCTAATTATATTTTTGAAACAAGTTTTGCTCAAACCAGTAAATGCAAAATCCCAAAAGCTACTATTCAAAATCTTGAAAATGCATACCTAACATTTCAGGTAAAGGATAAAATGCTAAGGGGTCAAGAGAGAAAGCAGTCAATTGAAAGCAGAGGCTAATTCAAGCATATTTTGTGATACGAAACCATATAAAATTGTCACCCTACCCTGAGAACATAGTATGAGCCTATAATGTGCAGGGTAGTAAAATTATTTTGCACAGAATTTCAAGATAAATATTTGTTAAATTATTAAATTACTTCACTTCAAGGAAGGATTGACTGAGTCATTAGCAATTCCTGCATGACAGTGAGTTTAGGTAATCAACATTCTTTCACTTCTTGATGGGCATATTCTTCATTAATGCAAACAAGGATGACAATCGGTATTTGAATTCTTTTGAACTTTCTGCAAAAATGTGGCTTATATTACATTGTAGAGACTGCAGCTTATTTTACTTTATAGCAGGCGTGTTAAAGTTTGGTTTTCTTTCTTTCTGTTTTGTTTTTGAATTCAAAAAAATTTTAAATTTACTTTCCTTTGCTGGAGGAAGAAGGTAGAGAATTAGACATCTGAATGTGTGTAAAGCAAAATGAGAATACCCTAAACTAAAATAATCAGAAAAGTTTAATGTAAATGTGCAAAGGACATTCGGTTTCCAATCAAAGATGTGGAGAGATGGAATAAGTGTTGCCCTCACCCACCCAGACAGACAAAGTGTTACACACTGGAAACTCATGACTACTCTTGAACGTTTCAGAGAACTGGGGTTGCCGGACAAACAAACAACCTGGACTCTGGAGAGAAACTCTGGAGAGAGACTGGTATCTATGCAAGAAGTAACACCTGAACATTTGCTTACCTAGGGCAGAGCAGCTGCTGGAAGCCATATGAGCCACTACCATGGACCTAATGGTGTCCCCCAAATTCATATGCTGAAGCCCTAAGCCCAACATGATGGCTTTTGGAGATGAAGGCCTTTGGGAGGTAATTTGGTGCAGTGAGGTCGTGAGGCCGGGATAGAAGTACCTTGTTTTCTAACGTCATCAAGAATAACTCATGGAGTGTCAGCTCCAGAGTTCACTTCATGCTGTGACTGTGGTTGAGGCAGATTTTGAGGCTAGAAACTACAACTCAGTCTCAAACATTTGGCAGCTCAGCGGAAGCTCTGGTTATGTTAATCCCAGATTTGATGCCCTCCTGCCTGAGATAGCATGATGAGGTCTTAGGACACGGAAAACACTGGAAACTGCCGCTGACCGTCCATGAGGAATCTGGAATCAATGGATGTCCAAGTTCCCCAGTTAATGGAATTTCAAGATGAAATTCTTCTCTCACCATTATCTGTGGGTCTGAAGTATTATAGAACTAGTTATCATTTTAGACATCCCAATAGATGTTATTTTTATATTTAATATTCATAGGTCCATGTTGTTTTGGCCTACCTAGCAGTATTTCAGAACTCAAACTTTGGACTCAGAGGAAGCACTGAGCTCTGGCAAGATGTTCAGGCAATGTTTCTATTCTTCCCTTTTAGTACAGGCTACAGAATTGCAGTGCTGGAATATTAACATTGTTAAAGCACTTCATGCCTTGCTAAAAAGTAGTGAAAGTTCTTAATGACTCTAAACCCACATTTAGCACCTATGTATAGCACCAATAGGAAGTGCTTTGCAGATCGTTAATTTTTGACAGTGTAAATAAGTGGTAGGACAATCCACAGGAGGAAAGAATCAATATGTGCTTAATCCAATAGAAAAAGCCCACAGGATACTAAATGTAAAACCCTAATTAGCCATATATACAAAATCATCCTTAATCAAAAGATGATCAGGCTGCACTTGAGGCAGACATCAGATTTATACCTGAAAATCATTTGATACTTACTCTGCCTTCCCCTAAAATCACCCCTAAATGATGTTATCATGAGGGGGTGTTATCATGAGATGAGATGTTATTATGCTTTATATTTCCAGCACTGGCGGTATCACCATGTCCTGTGCTGGGACCCAAAATCAGAGTGTGCATCCTCTGGGTCGCTGTGCTGTCACTGTGTCTTTATCATGGGCTGGCCACGGGAAGTGTGGACACTTCCCTCCCAGTCAATCCCCGTGGCTTCAATGTGTTCAGCAGGAGCTGAGATATATGCACGTCGTTATTTGAAAAAAGGTCCAGAATTACTTCAGTCGAGTAATCATTGAAAATCTATTCCCCACTGAACATCTTCTGATTGTTATGTGCTGTGCTTCTGGTCCCTGACCTCACCTACACATCCCAGTGACTGTCTCAGGAGGTTTTACCATTCCCCTGATTTCAGTGAAGGTGACTTGGAAAGTTTATGTAAGTTAATCAGAATCACAGAGATATTCATCAACTTTTTTGAGCCCCTTCTGATAAGAATTTTTCTAAGACTGAATACTTCAGAGGATTGTCAAAGAGATTGCATAAAATCGTGTATTATAGCTCTCCCCATAGTAACTGGCACACATTACATGTTGAATAAAAGGTGTTCAATAAGCCAGTATGTTCTATTAACTAGAATATATACCATTATCCCATGCAGGACACATAAAGAGAACTCAAGTATATGTGAAGATGGTGGAGGAAAGTGTTTTAAGGTTACTGAAGTCTTTAATTACACTCCCAGGGAGATGAGAACTTGGTTTCACAATGCCTCTGACAGGAAGAAACAAAGTGCTTTTTATCCCTCTTAACCCACAGCGCTCTGTGTAAGGGAATGATGTCTGAGAGCAAATGCTAAATGAGGTAAGAAATCATTACGAGTGCCCAGATGGAGAATCGTGGGAATAGGCCAAAAGCTTGTCAAAACTTCAACATGGTTTTAAAAAATCACAAAAATCATTTAACCACACAATTTTTTAAATAAATTCTGACAATTTCCTTAAAAAGGGGCTATGTCTACAACAGACCTGATTTAAAATATATTTTATGCATTCAATTGTCTAAAAGCAACTTCATTCTGCACAGACTACCATATTTTTTCACAGCAAATTATCATAGATAACATTCTTATAAGAGCCCACCCATAATATGTTATTTAAGAAATACTGATGCCTCCCCCAGAGTTTTATTGTTTGTGTCACTCAGTTCACAGAGGCACACATTCTAATTTAGGGAAGCAAGCAAAAGCCTAGACTGTTTATTCTTTCCCATATTCCTCTCTCAAGTATTTATAGCCATTAGAAAGAAACAAACTTTATATTTGCACATCGACAACCAGGCAGGACAAATGGGAGGAAATATTTGTCACAGTTCTCCAGATACCCTAAATAGACTCCAAAAAGAAAAGAGCTTGTCTAAATACAGCCAAATGACAAATTAACCTACAACTCATCTGAGAAAAGGGTATCTGTTCTCACTTTCTCAACACTTCAGATGAGCTGAGAGCAACAAAGCTTCTACACAAAAAGGCTTGGGTCTCCTCTGATGGGGTGACACCCACGTTCCTCCTGCCAGAGATGGGTCACCTGCCTGCCAGGGTTCCTGCCCTAAGCAGGGTGCCCAGAGATGCCATGCACCTACAGCAGGTGCAGCCTCTCCCTCTCCAGGAGGGGTCTGAATCAGGACGCTAAGCGGGTTCTGCACCAAGCACGCGGGTCAGTGCCTTCCAGGTGTGAGCGTTGTCTGCCTGTGGGTACAAGGAGAGGACAGAAACTTGTGACCTCGTTACGAAAAGTATGCAAATAACACAATGGCACGCCCCAATATAATAAGAACCAACAGGAAGATAGGAGTCCTGAGAGCTCTAGCTGAGAAAACTAGGTTTGGGGTGAGGGTGGGTCTGGAACCCTTCTGCGGTGCTCAGACCACCCTCTTTATGGACCTCCCCACCCCCCACTAGCAGCCTTCAGACCCCAGTTTATACAGACTGAACCCCCACCCACAGCTCTCAGATCCCGTCTATACAGATCCCCCCAAGGCTCTCGGACCTCTATCTATACAGACCCGCTGTGGCCCTCAGACCCTCTCTACAGGGACACTCCCACTACCCCCAGCCTTCCTACCCCCTCTGTAAGCTCTGCCTTCCATAGTTAAGTGTGTTTTTGTTAATCCTGTTTTCCTTTCTTTATTTTTTTGTTTTTCTTAAGTTGCACTTGTTGCCGCTGCTGTCATTTCTGTGAACCATGTGAATGATTTTATTCTGTAGAAGTTAAACTTATGAAAAGAATGTTCTGATTGAAAATTCAATGAGAATTTTTATTCAGAAAGAACATATTATTTTAGGAAGAAATTAAACCTGACTTTCCAACTCAAGACAGTGGTTAGTACTATATGTTAAAACGTTTACAACAGGCATACCCAAAAGTCAGTCATTTCCCCTTGTCTCAGAACTTTACTTGAAGAAGTGAACAGACACTATCATTCACAGAGTTTTAAATATGGTTTTTCAAATGCTGTTTATAATACAGAAAAGTGGGAGCAGGCCTGAATGTCCAGCTGCTGTGGCGTAATTACATTATTGCTCCCTGTACCATGACTGCTCCACAGCCAGGGAACAGTTCACGGTAGAATACATGGGAAGTCATGAAAACGGGTTGGAAGCATATTGTTTGGTGCAAAAGCAGATAATAAAGCTGATTACGGTGTCTACAAACACCTTCAAATAGATGAGCAGAGGAAGAGCGAGGAGGGCACAAGACCGCAGGTCCCAGGATGGAACCCAGGTGGGGGCATTTCTGATCTGGATTTCTTGTAGACTATGAGCATGTACTGCTTGGAAAAAAAGGTGTTTCACTTAAAAGAAAACAATTAATTAGCTTATAAAATAAGAACAAAATGAAACACAAAAAAACAACACAGAAACTCCCATGGCACAAACAGTCAATTCGCCCCATTCCCCTGACCTTGCACATTTCCTTCCTCATTTTCCCTGAAATATGCTAGTATCATCATGTGTCATGCCAAGGCCTTCCTGCCCGACCCTTGGGAGCCATGAAATCCTGGGACAAAGCGATTTCCTCCCACAAACATCCCCCCAGTCCCATGTGAATTTCAAAGGACTGAACCTGGAACCTAACAGGGAGAAGTGCTGGGGGGGGGGGCGGTCTTTCCCACCACCAGGGAAGGTGAAGCTGGGCCACAGCCCTCTCCCCACCTCAGCCCCCACTGGCCCCTGGCTCCTTAGGTGAAGTCTGCACTCACTAGCTTCTCCAGGGTCCACTCACCGGTTCCTGGAGATGATCCCCACTCATTGAGGCAGTATGGTTGGAGACTGAAAGCCAGACCACTTGCAGCTCCTAAAACCCCATGACAGGAAAACTGTAGACATGAACTCACTCTCACATCCACCTCCTCCACCCTGCAAGCCTTCCGTCCATCACCTAGTTTGTAGCTTTGCTAAGAACTCTGCAAGGATGAAGAACACCAAGAAGGCAGGGGGCCTGCTAAGGAGATTCAGTGAATTCCCCATTCCCGCTGAGGAGAGTTCTGCATCGAGCCCCTTCCAGCAGCTTCTCTGCTGCCCAGGATGCACAGGTGTCTGACAGAATCCTCAAAAGATGTGCATCTCCCAGCAGTAAGGACACCCCGGCCATGTCCACCAGGGTCACTTCCAACCATCAAATCTCCAACAAAGCTAAAGTAAGGAGGACTGAACAACCCAGGCAGAGCCCGGGGCCAAGAGAGAACAGAGCACAAAGGATGGGAAGTGGTCATGAGAAAAGAGGCAAGAGAAGTCAGGGCAGGGAACAAAGAAGTTTGTGTGTCCAGGCTCTCCTCACTACTGTTGAAATCCAGCTATCACTTTGAAAATGGAGCAGGGGGGAATTTGTATGTATTCCCCCAAATGCCAGATGGGTCATTCTCTCATTTAACCTGGCACCACCACGCCCAGATGAGGAACGGAGGTTCCAGAAGCCAGATAGCCAAAAGCAAGAGAGCTGTGCCAGGAGCCAGGGCCAGGTGTTGGACCAGAAGCCCACGTCCTCCCATGGGATCACCCTGAGCCTCTGCTCAACTGAGCAACTGCTGCTAATGTCTATGTGTCCATGGGGAGGCGTGCTGGGGAGCAAGGTGCAGGGAGCCTGTGAGATGAACTTGAGGTCCACAGCTCATTCTCACAGGGGTCCTTCATCTCCACAACTGGCATCCATGCAGTGGACAGCACACACCTGTCTTCACACACAATGAGCTGAGACACGTGGCCCAAATTTTCCTCCTTCTAGTAAGCTCTCAGCACATTTAAAAGGACAGTTCAAGTCCTTCTTTGAAACAGCAATTGATGAACTAGCATTTGTTCTTCACTCATCCAACCAATAGTGGTTTAAATTTACTCTTGGCAAACAATGCTGTTTATGGTGTCACTTTTCCTTAGGTGTGTAGGCATGGAATTTACTAGAGATTTGACTATGTCAGCATTTTAAATGATTAAGGTAAGTATTGCTTCTGTTTTGTTTACAAGGATGGCTGGAGCATTGAGTAGTCAGTATAGCACACGTTCTGCGTATTTCAATGGAATTCTCTCTTTTTTTTTTTTTTTAATTTATGTATGATAGTCACAGAGAGAGAGAGGCAGAGACACAGGCAGAGGGAGAAGCAGGCTCCATGCACCGGGAGCCCGACGTGGGATTCGATCCCGGGTCTCCAGGATCGCGCCCTGGGCCAAAGGCAGGCGCTAAACCGCTACGCCACCCAGGGATCCCTGGAATTCTCTCAATACACAATAACATTCAGCTCCATGTTGAAGGCCATTAATCAGCCCAAATTCAAATTCAAGTGTGTAACAATTCCACTTCACGGTATGTCTGGTTTCTGCCACTCAGTTTTTCTGTAGAGGTAGAAGTCATGGATATCCCTCTTGCCCCCTTCCAGCACATCAGCTTTTAGAAACACCCGATGCTGACAGTTCAGCTGTAGGGTCCATTTGTGAGACACAGGGCCATAGGTGTATGTTACTTTATTTCTTGGTAATGAGATGTATTTGAAGATATGAAGAGTTCACCCATGGGTGGTTGTAGGTATCTTAGCTGATCCCACCTAAAGAGCTGAAGCAGTAGCTCAAATAAATGGTGCCTGGGGACTGGCTGAAGCCCCGAAGCCACATGACATGAGAGCTCTTATCTTGAGCAGTCCCCGGCCTGTCCACCAATACCTCATCCACAATGGCAGAAAAGGAAAGCTCGTTTTTATGAAGAAAATCTGAGCAAAGAGAAGCAAAGGGAAAGGACAAATCAAAGAGCTCTTTTACCTTACCTTCCAAGTACACCGCCTCTTCTTGGCTTCCCTATAGCTTGTCCTCCTAGATCCAGTCAGCTTGTCACAGCTATGAGACTGGCTACATGGGATCTCTCTTCACTATCTACACACAGAAAACATCAGTTGGAATCTTCTCCCTGAAGCCACATTCATCATATCCTTCTATTCTTCAAGAGATATTCCTGAGTTCCTACCATCATTGAAAAGCCCAATTTCCAAGATCCTCCATAATCTAGTTTCACTGGTCTATTACCCTCTCTTTCCAACCAGCTATCAAATTTATCTCAGGCAAGAGGGTTTCTTTGATGGGCTTCCCTGGAAATCTCATGTATGAGGATGAGATTCTTTTTAAAAGGCCCTCCAGATTGTAGCCTCAAGACAGAACCAAACAGTTCTGTCAACGTCAATACAGTCAACAATGTTCTGGTTCAGTTCTGGCACTGCCCATGAGATCTAAATCCCGTGACACTGGCCCGTATGGCTTCTGTGAAATTTGTCAGAAGACTAAGCTTTGGTGAATTATGGACACAAAGAAGTCATGTGGTAGCAAATACTTGAAAGCAGAAGGTCAAGAGTCTAGAACATCATGGTTTCAGGTCTTCAATTTTGTTTGGATCAATGATAATATAAGTGCTATTAACAAAGCACTGTACCTTCTTGTTTGGTGCTCAACCCCCATGAGACTGCTAGAATGGACACAATAGTCCTTATTATGCTATTTGGAGACTGGGTCTCTGAGTTTCTCAGTCTTCTGACCAGTAGAAAACAGTACTCATGTAGGTGTTCCAGATACAGCACAGATATGGCAAAGAGGAGGTTGAAAGTCCAGTTCTCTAAGATATGCCTCCAACCCCTACTGACATTTTAAACACAAGGATATTCCAAGAGAGACTACTTTAAGAAGTTTGAGGGACCCCTGAGTGGCTTGATTGGTTAGGCGTCTGACTCTTGATCTCATGCTTTATCTTGATCTCCAGATCCTCAGTTCATGCCCTGTGTTGGGCTCCATGCTGCACAGGGAGCCTACTTAAAAAAAAAAAAAAAAGAGTTTGAGTTGACTAGTTTTGTACAATATTTGCCACATAGACTCATCCTTATCCCCATTCCCAGATCAATAGCTGTTACTTTAGCTACTCTATAACTACTCAAGTTTCTTCTGAAAATAATGTTTTAATTTTATTTTCTGGATAACAACCCCCCTTTTTGGGATGCCTGGGTGGCTCAGTGGTTGAGCATCTGCCTTTGGCTCAGGCTGTGATCCTAGGCCCCATCCCACAAGAAGCCTGCTTCTCCCTCTGCCTATGTCTCTGCCTCTCTCTGTATGTCTCTCATGAATAAATAAATAAAATCTTAAAAAAAATAACCTACTCTTTTTTAATCTCAGGCTATAGAATTTCCAATAGAGTTGACTGCAACCCCAGATCATTGGGGTAAAGTAGCTTGTAACTCATTCCTGCCCAGTGGGGCTCATTGCCTTCCATTGACCATAGCGACAAGTTCCTAGATGGCCATGACCCACACAGAACAAATGAGACTTTTACTGTAGAGAGAGGGGCACCCTCTATTCTATGTGGAGTTGAATGTGTGTGGAGCTGGTGGCAGTCATTTCCCTACCATTCCAGGAAGCCTGAAAATGAAACTGACCCTGAGGAAAGCATAGCCAGAGGAGGTGACAACCTGCATCCTAAGGCCATGATTCAGGCCCCTAATCTACCCAGGTCTGAAGTTAGCTTTACCCATAAACTCTTGCACTGTGGGACAAAATAATTTCCCTTTTCTTTAATGCAAATCATTTCATGTTTTCGGCCACTTACCAACTTTGATACAGGTATTTTAGAAGGAAGTAAAGCAATCTTGAAGATGGTCATGCTCATCAACCAGAGACGCCTGGATCAAGTGACAGCATCCTGGCCACCACACCCAACACAGCCAACACATCAACCCAACCCACCCCCAGCCACCTGAAATTGGTCCTGCCAGAGAGTCCTCATGCAAAACTCCCCATGAGATTATAAATACCGCCCGAATACATGCCTTTATTAAGCCACAACGTGCATAATCCAGTGTCATGTTTAGTTATGATAAAACATATGATTATCTGAAGATTAAAATCCCAAAAATGTTTATTTGGAAAAAAGCAGAAACCGTAAAGTGGGATCTTAAGAATAAAATGGGAAACAAAATGATAACAACTGAAAAGATGAAGACATCTCTCTATAGAGAACACTCCAGAGTCAATCCAACTCTTCGAAAAAAGCAGCTGACAAGTACTGTTTACTGTGCTACTGTTTATAATTCTGTCTCTTGAGCTGCTGTTTACGGTTCAATTCTGTCTCGGTTTCAGGTACATAACAATGAAAGCAATTGATATATCTCGAATATGTGTGAATTACTTACAAGGCAATCCTGACGAAGGTTGAAGGCTTTAATTAAATGAGCAATTAGCTTTGGGCATGGATGTTTATACAAAAAGAAAATTAGTTAATAAATTTGAGTAATTATTTGGCGCGGTGAACATTAGCCTACCCTGGGCTTTGCACGACACCAGAGATATTGTATACTGCAGTTAAAGACCAGAGAAATGGCAGGGTCAGGAGCAGTTCGAACAGGCGAGCAGCCCTTGCTTCATCATTCCTAATTAGAAACCCCCCCACACCAACACCCTCACCACCTCACCACCACCCAAGCTTCAGCCATATGGACACCTGACATCCCACCTGCAGGCCCACCTACCTCCTCTACTGTAAGTTTCACAGCTGCACCCTCCCACCTGCTGTCTTACTGCCTCAGAGGCTGAATCAATACTTAAAGAGGTAAGGGAGAAAGAACAGTCTGGATTTATTTACCCAAAGTAAACTAGCACTGGGGATGACGGGACACCAGGGTCTCTCTCCCAGAGATATCCCAAAGATATGTCTCCCAAAGATTACAGTGGGATAATGTCCCGTTCTCAATTTTGTCCGTTCTTTTTTTTTTTTAATTTTTATTTATTTATGATAGTCACACAGAGAGAGAGAGAGAGGGGCAGAGACACAGGCAGAGGGAGAAACAGGTTCCATGCACCGGGAGCCCAACGTGGGACTTGATCCCGGGTCTCCAGGATCGCGCCCTGGGCCAAAGGCAGGCGCTAAACCTCTGCGCCACACAGGGATCCCAATTTTGTCCGTTCTTAAAACAAAGTAATTAATATGAATTTGTTTCCTCCAATATTTATAGATGAGAGCTTTCAAAGCCATCATCTTAAGATAAACCTACATTCTTCCAATCTATAACTTAGAAGGGAGGGCTTTATAAGAAAGCACAAGAGGGAAAACTGCAAAAATAATTTGGATAGACATCTCATCCTACACATATTCACATGTGCTCACATGATCACCTTTACACTACAGCTTCCCGGAAAGTGATGCCCTTAGCCTAGCAGAGGCCTCGGTGAGCTAATGCAGGTCTCAAGGCTGATGGCTTTATGGCAGCTCTTTAAACCACTGAATGAATGAAGGAGAAGAAATGAGAATGAATGAATGGGTAGATTAGAGGCAAAATGCATGAACTGGAAGATACCAGTACTCTGTCTTGGTAACGTGCTCTTAGACAAATCATCAATATTTAGTATTACTCAAATAATATAAACAGAAACATATATGAGAGGGTATGAGAAAACATTCCCAAAGAAATGCAAATTAAAATAAAAAATATGTGGTGCCTGGGTGGCTCAGTTAAGCATCTGCCTTTAGCTCAGGTCATGATCCTAGGGTCCTGGGATCCAGCCCCTTGTCGGGCTCCCTGCTAAGCAGGGAATCTGCTTCTGCCTCTGCCCCCACCCCCATTTGTGCTCTCTCTGAAATAAATAAATAAAATATTTTTTATAAAACAAACATTTTAAAATAATAATTGTTCACTTATTATCAATTAATATATGATAGTCTCTTATATTGATGGTCAGCATACAAATTTACCCAAAACTCCTCAAATGTAAATACAATTTGATCAGTTAATGTCACCTCTTGGATTCCATTTTACAGCATAGCTGTTAAATATGAGAAAACATTTAAAGAACAAAAATATTCATTACAGATCTACAATAACAATTTAATCTTTTAAAATGAGGATTAAGAAGCACCTGGGTGGCTGTCGGTTAAGCATCTGTCTTCATCTCAGATCATGATCCCAGGGTCCTGGGATTGAGCCCCATGTTGGGCTCCCTGCTCAGTGGGGAGTCTGCTTCTCCCTCTGCCCCCCCCCTTCACCATGCTCTGTCTCTCTCCCTCTCAAATAAATATTTTTTTTAAAAAATCTAAAAAAATAAAATGACAATTAAGAGGAATGTCTATTAATGTAGAAACATGCCCACGACAGAACATTAGGGGATTCTGCAAGCAGGATTTAGCATGAGGAAAATAACGTAGGACAAATAAACACAACTCGTACAAAAAGACTCCAACCAAACACACCATGGTATTGATGGTTGTGTCTGCGTGTCATTGGCAGGCCTGTGGATGATTTCACCTCTTCTCTAATTGTCAAGTGTCTATACTACAGTTGTATCACTTTTACAGAAATATTTTTATTTTCATTTTTTTGTTTTGAAAAAAGTTATATTTTACTTAAAATTGTTATTTACATCATGGGTTATTATTTAAAGTGAATTAATATTTAAATTTTCGGTTTTGCCTTCTGAAATGATATCAATAAATATAATGCAAAAAGAAGCTTCCTTGTGGTCTTAACTTTTTATGAGTGAAAAGGGGTCCTAAAATAAAAAGTTTGTAAACACTGTTCTAAAACAGTTTGTTATTTCTCCCCCTTGTACATTAGAATCCCGAAGCCCCAATATTAGTTGAAACAACAGAGCCCTGTCTCCTCAGGTCAGTCTGGATAAAGAACCACTGCTCCAGATAAAACCACCAATTTCAATAAAATTTAGAAGAATGAGGAACATGTTAAATTAAGCTACTGGGGTGCAATCAGCAAAGGCAGACTTAAAACGTGACTAGGTAAACAATCCCTGCCAAATAAAAGGAGCAGAAATTGAAGCGATTCGCAAGGGAAAATGGAAGCGTAACCAACCCTGGGAACGGAAACTAAGCTTGGTTAATGCCACATGGGTGGTTTACGACTCTTTCCTAGTTTTGGCTCCTAATATCCTTCTACTGGCCTAGCTCTCTGGGCTTGCTTCCTGCACCTCCTCGACTCCGTACCCATGGCCTGCGGGCCTTGCTGGCAGCAAGGAAAACCCCACAGCGAGGCTTATCCAGGCAGCACCCTCTACAGAAATATTTTTAAACTAAGGTTTTGGGCTTTGCTTGCATGGATAATCACAAGAGCCGCCTGAATGCTCTCCCTGTCCTCGGTGCCCTGCCCCCTTGGCCATGCTCTGTGTCACAGAAAGGACAGCCCATTAACATAGAGAACACCTAACTCCCCCTAATTAATTAAGAATATGCCAGTGTCTCCATTTCTGAGCCCGTCTCCACTCCCCTTAGGCTAATGTGGAAGGTCTGCAGTTGGCTGAAGCTACTGTTACACAAGTCCCCACCCCCTATGAAGGGTGTGAGTGTAGGCATCCCGCCCTGTAATGCTAACCAGCACGTATGCACCATTGACCCCGCATCCCTTCTTCATTTCATCCTCCCATCCCTGTGAGGCATTCTTATTATTCCAGATCTCACTCCCAGGAACCAAACCTCAGACTCTCCCCTAGGGGCAAACTATGGACACAGTACAGAATCCCTGATTCCAAACCAACCAGCTACTCTCTCCATCACCATTCCAAGACTATGCTCTATACTTTTACTTCCATTTTTGGCATCCACTGCTTCCTTCTTCTTCTTTCTTCCATGTCCAGCTCCAATGGCTCTCAATACCTTCATGCCATCTTTCTGGGCTGCCCCAGATGAAATGAGCGCTCCCCCTTTATGACTCTATAGTTTGTAGATTTTCAATCTATTTTGTCACTCACTTTGGTCAATTTTTAAAGAAATTTCTACTTACCATTCCCTCCCATGAGTGTAAGAGGTGGGGATGATTTTCTATTCATGTTTAGCAGCCATTAGAGCCTTGGCACACAGATGACATTTAATACATATTTGTTGGATTGATTAATTAATTAGATGGTGGTCCAGCTGCTCCTTAGCTTTGCCTACCTCTGCAAATACACAACCTACCCACTAGGGCAGGAATGCAGCAACAGACACATGAAAGCAATTTAAAGCAATTTTTCTCCATGTCTATTAATATTGACAATTCTCCTAGCCTACATAATTAAATACTTTCCTTCTTCCAGAGGTCAAAATGAGACCCAGGGCGAAAGTTAGTAATGAACACAATGCATATAAAGGAGCTTTTCTGTATTATAGGCTGAGATGCATTATTTGTGTCTGAAGGGAGGGAGTTCCTTGCTTCATTAGTGGCTTCCCAGGAGAAGGCCCAGGATGGAAGCCATGCAGTCTCCTTTGGATTTAAGGTACTCTGCGGAGAGAAGGTGCTCCTCAGGCACAGGAGTAAGCAGATCTGTGGGGAAAATGGCCATCCTACAAGAGGGGGACTGGCTAAGTCCAGGGTAGACATCCAGGGAGAGAGCGTGTGACTGTCCCCAGCTTCAGCTCTGGCACCAACAACACGGGCAGTGAAGATTGTCCTGAAGGAGGGATCACAGGTCACTGGACCCTCAAAACTGTGCAGGCATTCCAGATCCACAAAGAAGGGAATCGCATGACAGGAACCAGAGACCAGCTCTGTCCAGAGCTGGAAAAATCCCCTTGAAAATTCTTTACTATAAATCACTTGTTTATTCCTTTGTCTACAAAACAGAAAAAAAATGCATTACCTGCTTTTTAACAAAAAACATCATTCCCCCGAAGACTGGAGGCCAGTGGTTGCATTTCTTGCAGAGACAGTGATCCGAAGCACAGGAGGCGTTTGGTGAGATGGAGATGCATGCCCTCCTTGTGATCCACATTTTACAGGTGGAAACTGTCACCGAAGGCTGATGCAGCAGCCAAAAAGAAAGGACTTCTCCTGGGTCTCTAATGTTTAACGGAGACCCTCGGACACTAAATGAGTTGAAATCCTGTCTTTTATGCTCCAGAGTTAGATGCTAGGGTGTAATCACTGTCACTGTGGCACACAGTACTATATCTCCATCACCGCCAATCCTCTTTCTCACACCCAACCAGTGAACTAGTTGCATGCCTCCCTGACCTGTCACTGAAGTGTGGCTGGTCCCCACTTCCCTATTCCCATCCTGGGATCCCTGCCATTGCGTTCTGGCTGTTTGGATTCATGTTAAGAGGAACTTTATTAACTGACTTGTGAGCTGGTAAAGCATACTGTTTTGAGGTGATTTGGAAAACAAATGGTGTGGTGGCTGCAGGAGCCATGGGATGCTTTCTCCTTCAAAGCTTCTATCCTCGAACCTTGTACTCTGGGAGAACGTTGCTTTAATTGTAAATACAAGATGGTTGTACAAAATGTGTGTGTCTGTGTGGATCACTCAAACAGAAAGTAAAAACTATAATGTATGCTCTTTTTAAAAGTTCATATTTTTAAAATCACAGCAAACTTAGATTCTGTTGCACACTGAAGCCCCAGGTGAGTGTCAGGATGCCTGTCCCTGTGGATCTCAGCGCAGCACGGGGCCCATCTCTGGCAGTTACTATGGTCAGAGCATCTTGCTATCCCTTGCCAAAATTTATTTTTCTCTTGTTTCCTAAAACATAGACAATAAATATGGCAATTCATGAATGACATTTTAGGGTATACTTAACATGCTCTTGACATCTGGTCTTACAGAAAGAGAGAGCGAGAGAGAGGTGTCCATGAAATTCTGGAGCTTGGAAAGAAAATGAGAGTAGTGCTTGTGTCTGGGGATGAGAGAAATTGGGATTAGCCTAAAAGAAGCGTGAGAGAACTCTGTGGAATAATAGCGGTAATGTTTTAGGCTTTGATAAAGGTTGGTAACATAGATGTGTAATTCTCGTTAATGATGAATGACAAAGCATCCATCATTACAGTCTAATGTCAGTGGCAGAATTTAGGACAGATGTTGGCTAAAACTCGACTTTGCTCTATGACTGAAAACTTTTACAATACAATGTTGGAAGAAGGATCCCACTTCATCATGCCAGGCTTGAACATCAGTATGAGCCTCTTCTTCACACAAAAGCTCCAGTTCATCTTTCCCAAAACAAAATGCATTTATTGCCTAAGACACAATATTGAATAAGTTTACAGAGCATAGGGATGTGCTGGTCTCCAAGAATCTTACGGGTGATTGGAGACAAGATGTAAAATCTACACTTCATCTCTGTAAAACCAAACAGCAAAGCTTGGGCTTGCTGGCTGGTCCTGGAGCCTCAAGTCTCCAAGACCCTCTTTCTGGAGTGCCTGAACACCCGCAGGAGAAATGTGCTAGCTTTACTTAACCACTTAGGGGAAAGTCCACTTAGAATAACTAGCCCCAGGCTTTCTCAAACAAACATCATCCCCACTCTGCTCCTTGCACTCAAGGTATGTGCTGGAGGCATCAGCCCGAGTAATGCAGTTGGCTGCATCACATACCTGGGTAGCTTTCCCACCTTTGCACCCTTTTTTGTACACTGGCCCATTGAGGGCTTTCCCTGACCGATCACCCACTAGATCACCTCCAGCCCACCTTCCTTCCACCACATCTTCTCTTCTAATCACCCTGTCACCAGCAAGAGACGTTGGATGAGTAACTCCAACACAGGTCTGGCACGAGAGCCTCCCTCTCCAGCCTAATTCCTAAAATGGCTTCCGCTTAATTAAAGATGAAAGAGCTCCATCTAGCTGTTCGGGAAATAGCAAGTGCCCTCAAAACTGGAGTCAGGAAGGGAATATGCCAGTTCCCAGCTCCTCCTTTTCCAGATGATGTTATCTGCAGAAAACAATAACCCTCAACCCATTTCTTAAAACAGTAGGGAATGCAGACATCTGCAATCTGCAATAAGTAAATATTAACTCAAAGTATTTTATAGAGCAAAACCTGGTAACTTTCCTGAGTTTCTTCAGTGCAGCCCAAATTTTGATTATATTTATTCCCTTCCTCTCCCTCAAATAGATTTTAAGATGAATATTTGGCATGCTCCGCAAGATCTGCTAGGAAAAACAGATGCAAAGTTTGCAAATATTTGAGTGCAATTATACTAATTCCTGGTGACTATGAAAGGGGAGAATCGACACCACTTTGCAAAAGGATGTCAGAAGAGTTCTGGCCGCTGTCAGGTCCTAATGCTGGGGAGTCAGTCAGAGCAGGTGCGGGCACCCGGCCCACACAGCTGGCGACAGGATGCCCTGCCTGGCCTCACTGGCCTCGGGGTGGCTCCAGGGTGCACAGCCACAGTCAGCAAGGGTGGGGGTACAGAGCCAGGGTCAGCAAGGACCAGGGTGCAGAGCTAGGGTCAGCGATGGTGGGGGTGCAGAGCCAAGGTCAGCGAAGGCCAGGATACAGAGCTACAGTCAACGAGGGCCAGGGCCACGGTCAGCAAGGGCCAGGGTGCAGGGTTGTGGTCAGTGAGGCTCAGGGTGCAGGGTCGTGGTCAGCAAGGGCTGGGGTGCAGGGTCACAGTCAGCAAGGGCCAGGGCGTAGGGCTGTGGTCAGTGAGGGCCAGGGTGCAAGGCCACGGCCTCTCCATCCTCCCACGGTTGCAGAGGTGTGGACGAGGGAAAGAGCGTCAGCCACAGCTACTGTGCTGCAGGAAAACAGGGCAGATTGGCCTGGAACATCCCAGTGAGTGTGGAAAAGTTGAGTTGAGTCATTTGACATGAGGCTATTGGCCTGAATCACAAGTATCTGGGCCATCCTGTGTCTGGAAACGGTGTGAAGTGGGGACACATGCACGAGCACACGCTCTAAACGTCCCTGAAGGGGAAAGTGGATGGAGGAGCCGAGTGGAAAGGCTATTTTAGAAAAGGCTGAGGAAAAGACGCCAGGCTTCTAAGAACTCCATGGGCCCCTCCCAACGCCCTGCTAGCCGTCCACCTGAGGGAGGTCAGGGCCCATCAGGGCACCTAGGCCGTGGGCAGCAGGCAGCCACTCTGCTGCATTTCAGGCACAGTGGCCCCAGGGAACCCCACGTGCAGGGCTGGCAGGTGGCAGGGAAGACCCCATGACTGCAGGGAGTCACACCACAGCAGGGGGAGTCCCAGGGAGAAAACCAGGGGCACCCAGGCTCAGGGGGCAGGAGTCAGTGCAGGTAGTACTAGCTCTGGGTAAAATAAAGTTCCTTTATTGTCATCAGACAGATGGAATTTTACTTTGTTGAAAATTGTGACCCTAACTGAACACTGCTGTTTCCTCAGAAATGCAGGCCTTGGAGCAGCATCAGGTGCATGTTTCGGGAGGTGGGACCCGAGGCTGCCGCATGTGGGAGTGACAATGGCAGGACAGTCCTTGGAAATGTATTCTTAGCACAGACCCCCATGGTGGAACTGAAGCGTGACCCCGGGCGGATACAGAGGCTGGGGTACAGCATGAGCAACTGGCCCAGCGCGCTGTCTGCGACAGATCGTGGGTCCTAACCCCAGCGTGCGTGTAGAGCACATACTGCAGCAGGGAGCTCTGGGAGCCAGAGCATCAGGACACCAGGGCTACCCCATCCGGGGCGGGGACAGTAGAGATATCTACGCCCTGGCTCCTGAGTCACTGGCTGGTTGTCCCCACCAAGCTCTGGTCTGACGCCCCAGATCTCAGCAGTGTCTGCTTCCCCTAAAGAGGAGATGTTCTCAGACTCACAGCATCCACTCAAATTACCCAAATAATTGGAAAAAGGATCCTGGTACTGGGAGAATCAAAATGACTTTGGTTTCAGGGTTGCTATAAAATAGTCCAAATTTCCAAGATATGAGTTGGCCTCTGTGTGCACCATGAACTACTACAAAGAAAACACACACTGATGCCCTTTTGCAGAACATTCCATGGAAATTAAATCAGATAAGCCCCTCAAGGGATCTGGGGCCTGAGTTCTGCATTGGCTGTTGGGTTTGAAGACAGGGGAATGTGTCCTCTTAGCCTCCATCGGGGCGAGGAACCTGAGGCCTTTTCGAGCAATCGGATCTGGGAACAAAAATCAGTGGTGGACACCACAAAGTTCCCTGCACTTGTGGAGAGAGAAGAGGTGGCCACTGAGGAAGAGAAGCCATGAAAATTCTAGAGAAAAGTAGAGAAGGTGGTCCCAATGGTAGAAGAATGAGGACTTTGTTTAAGTCTGGCAAGCCAAGAGCCAGAGCACCCGTGACCTAAAGACACGACGCCCCACGTGCAGTCCAAAGACAGAGATGAAGGAGGAGGTGTGTGTGCCGGGGTGACCGCAGTCGTGCCCACCAGGCTGCAGGTCCTGTACCCGAGGGCCACACAGCCGAGAGAACAGGTTTCACAGAAGAGCAGCTGCCTGCCCCCCGACCCCAGTCACAGGCCTCATCCTGCAAAGTGAAACCCACTTACATTCTCCTTTCTCCCAGGCATGATAGAACTTTCGATTTTAGAGCCGAAGTTTGCATTTGCAGTAAGCTCTGACTCCCACGTCCACAAGCTTTCAAAATAGCTGCAAGTCCCACGTGGGCAAGAAGTATGTGCTCAGAAATGGTAACAAGGAGGTCCAGGCTATCCAGTCCCCTGTGCGCTCAGATCCCACAGCCTCTGTACAATTTTACTATCTATTTGACACAAAAATTATGTTTGCTCATGTATATCATTCCTGTAAAAGTCCACCAGAGCAGTTTCCCAACAATTACAATCTGTACCTGCATGTACAAATTGGAGTATTAAAGCATCATATTTTTGTTCCTTCCAGCATCCATAAAATCTCAGAAGCATATCATAACCACCAAAGTGTTCTCTGCTCTCATAATAATTCATTAGGATATTAGTAGGCTGGAGCTCTCTGCAAATGTGCAGCAGAAGGCAGAATGTCAGTGTCCCACAGAACGTGATCTTTGATTTTCTTCCGATTTTCCTCAGAGAATCAGTAACAAGAAAGAGTCCTTTCCTTACATATCTGCTGCATAGGAGTGGGGCTCAGTGGGTCTAACTCAATAATTCCACCTAGTTCCCATCCAGGACAGATTTTCCGATGAGAACTTTCTCTTTGTTTGAACACAAAGGCAGCATGTATGTGTGATTCTACTGCTAATAAGAGTCACAGAAGAACCCCTCCCACGTCTAGAGAATATACTACCAAGATAAGTCTGCCATTTTCATGAGCATGCCATCTGTCCATTTGAAAAACACCATGGTCGTCCCAAAGGTGATGCTTTCTTAGTTGCCATGACAATTTAAGACTAGACAAAGTGATTTGGGCCTGAAGTAACTCACCTCAGGAATGTGAGGGCACAGAGGTGCCAGGTGAAGAACTAAAGAGCATGTGACATCCAGTCCATTCTAAGCCATGATACCCAGATATTTGGCCAAAGACGGATGTGAATGTATTTTTTTACATGAGATTAACGTGTAAATCAGTACACTTCAAGCAAAATAGATTATCTTATTTGGGTGGGCCTCATCTAATCACTTGAAAGTTTAAAAAAATGACTGACCTTTCATGAAGAAGGAAAGGGACTTCTGGCAACAGTTACCCTTCAAATCTGAACTGTGACATTGGCTCTTCCTTGGCTCTTCAGGTTGCCAGCCCACATTGCAGATTTTAGACTCGCCAGACCCCACCTACAATCCTGTGAGCTACATGAGCCAATTCCTCAAAATCTCTCTCTCTCTCTCCCCATCTCCCTCTCCTTTTCTCTCCCTCTCTTTCCATATATATGCCAGAACTCCATGGCTTCTCATATATTCGGGGCGAGTAGAGTGTCTTTCGCCAATGGCAGCCATGCCTCTCAGCCTTGGGGGTGAACAAAATGCTGAAGGGTCTGTGGGAGAGAGTTTGAGGTTATTGTAGTTCTGGCTCATGCCCTGTAAGAATGTGGCCAGCTCATTCTGCAAGCCAGCTTATTTTGGACCCTCTTCCCTCACTGGGCAGCGAGGGGTGGAGGGGGGTATGAAATTCTCTTGCCCTGTGCCATCAGCCAACTTCTCATGGAAGGAGCCTGCCCACTAAGTCAAGGTACACCCCACTTATTTGATGGCTTCAGGAGTTACAAGGGGGCAGGGGGCGGGGACCCAAGTCCATTGACTGGTGATCAGAGAAACACGGTCCCCAGAGGCGAGCTGCAGGCATTAGGCTCCCACAGCTGCCACCACAGAAGCGTACATGGGTTTTCTAAGAGGAAGACATTAGGAGGCACCGTAATACTTGCTGATGCTGACTGAAGGTGCCCACGGGCCAGGTGCTCTTCTGCTGGCTCTACTGTCACACTCATCATAACTCCCCAGTAGCCCCCGAGGCACATATTTATTAGGGTCTCCACTTTGCACATGGGGAAAGCAAGGCACAGAGCCATTAGATAACTTCTCCAAGTCACAAACAATAAGTGGTGAAACCAGAAGTCTGGGGACCCCACCCTCCCCTCAGGCCAAGAGTAGGTGACATTAGAGACCCAAACAGGTGTGGAAAACAGGGCTGCTTATCAGTAAACTCACAGACACTGCCTGTGCTAAAGGAAGGTAGGGCCCCATTTCCATGAATGAGTACGGTAATGGAGAAACAGGAAAAGGCCCTGTCCCAGAGCCAGCCACCAACCAGGGACAGAAAGGATTTATACCCCAGCTCCCCTGCTATTAGCTGTGAGACTTGGAGCAACTTTCCAAACCTCTGAGCTTCATCTGAATATTAAGGATAATATTTGCCACCTCACCTGGCTACTGGAAGGATTACGTGTAAAACTAGACTGGTTTCAGGGAAAATGGGTACTTGGGATTATGCCAGGAACAAAATATAATCGTGGTTACGATGCACGTGGCATGCAGTCACTGGCGGACACACACTGAGTCTCAGAACCACACTAGGAATCAGAGCATGGCTGGGGCTAGGGAGAGGAGGGGGAGGTGTCCAGGACGGGCAAGTATGGGGTCGGCACCGGAGAGTGAGTGCTCCTTCTCTAGACCTCTCTGTACCCCGTGCCTGGACTAGCCAGGCAGCAGTGAGGCTGTGCCTGATGGGGTCGGGGGAGGACACCCGCAGGGAGGAACATTCAGTAGACAGAAGTAACAGGGCATGCAGGACCCAGGCCCAGTCCAAGGATTCAGACAACTTCCCTGTGATTAAAATCCAGTCATGCCTCAAAGCAGAATTTTTGGCTTAATCATTTAGGTGGTTATCTGTACTGCCTTAATAAATCAGCCATCTATTCAGATTTATGCTACAAGATTACCAGGTTGACTTGACCTAGGAATTGATCTATTGGTATAATAAAGCACAGTATCTTAACTAGAGCATGGGAACATCCTTTGATATTTGGATTTGGGTATTATATGCTGACCCACTGGGTAACTTGCTAACACAAATAAATCTTATACACTATACACTCACATGGAGAAAACATCTTAAAACCCAGGGATGAATACAAAACAGACTGTCAACTAGCACACACATTAGTAGACATTATTTCCAGCCACCGTTAAATGCCAGTAAGAAATCTCAGGTTTAAGCAGGGGCCCTTTATACCACACTCTAAATTTTCCCCACTCCACTTCCACAGCACTAAGTTGCTTTAAAACACAAGGAATTTTTTACTACCAGGAAAGTTTGACCAAGCTTTAGTTAAAGGAGAGTTGAAGTGTCTGAGGTAAATGAGGTTGTACAGTGGGATAACTAATAGATCCTAAAATGAGAATAATGCTGCCAATCCCAGCCATAATGGGTTCTATTGTAATCACTCTGGACGTGCTCCATAACACACGTAATGACTCAACAGCTCCATGCTGGCAGCACCTGAAGGAGGCGTTCTCCCTGCCAGAAAGACTGTGAATGAAGTATTATGTCTGGTCTAGCCAAGGGGATGATATGTCTTTCCTCGTTTTTGAGCAAATTGATTTCTTTGTGTCTCTGACACAGTCAGAGGAACACAGTCTCAAGCCTTCACCAAAGTATTGATATGCGTCACCCATGGAGCCCTCAGGATTCTGCCTCTGGATTCCGCTCCTTCCATCACGACCCAACCACATCCTCACAAGATGGAACAGATACACCATCCAACCTCTTCTCAACTCCCTGGAGACTGCTACCCACCAGATCTAACTTATACCAGTGAGTCCATGAGATGTGTAGCTTGAGAGACCTCAGATCAAAACAGAAGAGCTCAACTGTAACTACTCTAAAAGGTTGGCTAGCGCCTGTATGCTCCACATAGTCTTAAACATCTTATTCAAGCAATCATTTTACTTTTAAGTCATGAATAACTAGTGCTTCTTGAATTTTAAAATTGAATGCACATATACCAAATAATCATTATTAAACTCATAAAGGCTCTGATTATACATGAACTGCATCTGCCACAATAAGATTGAATAATGAAGTGAGTGGGGTCCACAAAATTGCCACAAGTGCTAAATTTATAAAATGAGAACAATTTGAAAATTGTAGACTTATTAGATTGCTCACTGACTAGTTTCCCAAGATTTATACAAGAGTTTGAGAGAAGAAATAAAGAGATCCTGTGGGAATAGGGCCTTTGATTGGGTCGATGGTTGTGACTTTCATAAGAACTGTTCATTTATTTGCGCTTTTTCTAAAATTTACTCTTGAATTTTACAGTGATGAGAAATGCAGTCTTATCAGCAAGTCTAGAAACCAGCAAAGTGTGGAGAGCAGAGGACAATAAAATTTTTGGAGAAGGGGACTTGGGTGGCTCAGTTGGTTGATTGTCCAACCCTTGGTTTCAGCTCAGGTCATTATCTCATGTGTTGTGAGATCAAGTCCCAAGTCAGGCTCTACTCTCAGCAGGGAGTCGGCTTGTGGATTCTCTCCCTCTGCCCCATCCCTGTTCTCTCGCTCTCTTTCTCAAACAAATAAATGTTTAAAAAAAATTTTTTTTGGAGGACACATGTCCATGGGAAGTTGGTCCATTTGTTTTGACCTGTATTATATTAAGTCCAATTTATTGAGCACCTACTAAGGTACAGAGACTCCAGGTGTTTTATATTACCTTACAAAGTAGACACTGTGTCTATCATACAGATGAATTAACTAAGGTTTAGATAAGCAAAATAGCTTGCTCAATCACAGTCAGAGGCAGAGCCTTGATGTGAAGATAATTCTGCTGTGTTTCACTTTAAAAAAAATTAGATGTCTGGGTAAGTGGGAGCCAATCTGCTATATCTCCGGATTACATTCTATAGGATGATTCTCTTTATGGATATTGCCAATAAAACCTGCCAGTAGACTTCAGAGAAAAAGAGTAAATTAACAATGGTAATCCATATATTTAAATCAACCAAATATTCTTTTTTTTCTTAATTTGAGACAGAAAGAGAGACAGAAGAGCATGTAAGCAGGGAGAAGTGCAGAGGGAGAGAATCTCAAGTAGACTCCCCACTGAGCAGGCACCCTGATGCAGGGCTCCATCCCAGGACCCTGAGATCTGACCTGAGCTGAAACCAAGAGTCAGATGCTTAACAAACTGAGCCACCCAGGCACCGCAAAATTCTATTTTATCATGAACCTTGGCTCCTATAAAAAATGACACAAATTTTAAATATCATCACAGCTACTTTTCTATTGCTCTTTTTTCCTTCCATTAGCCAAATGAGAATGAGTAGTAGGGTGAGGGAGAGTGGCCTCACATCACCCACTGAATGAGTTATTTAATTGTATGAGACAGTGTGACAAAGTTATTGTCCTAGAGAACTATTACCACAGAGACAGTGTTTAGAGAGTCCATGGTGCACTCTCTGGTTTATTCCTAGGAGGTAACATCTTATGTGTTTTCTAGGACCTTCTCATTTTATTCGACAAACATTATAAGAGGTCAGAGGCACAGGAATGTGGGTCCATCCAAACAGTAAACCAAATAAGGTGAAAATAGCCTAGTTGCTAAGAATCCTTTAAATTCCATAGCCTAACCTCTGATAAAAGTCTAACACCTCAAAAGAGATGACATCAACTTGTATGATATTAATTTAAATTATTTGGGGGGGCAAGATGGTGGAAGAGTAGGGCCCCAAGTCACCTGTCCCCACCAACTTACCTAGATAACTTTCAAATCATCCTGAAAACCTACGTATTCGACCTGAGATTTAAAGAGAAAAGAGCTGGAATGCTACAGAGAGAAGAGTTTGCACTTCTAGCAATTACAACTCGTTTTTAGCCACTCTGCACTGAACAAAATGACTAGAAAGAAGAACTCACCACAAAAGAAAGAATCAAAAACTGTACTCACTCCCACAGACTTACAAAATTTGGATTACAATTCAATGTCAGAAAGCCAATTCAGAAGCACAATCATAAAGCTACTGCTGGCTGTGGAAAAAAGCATAAATGATTCAAGAGACTTCATGACTGCAGAATTTAGATCTAATCAGGCAAAAATTAAAAATCAATTAAATAAGGTACAATCCAAACTGGAGGTCCTAGCGACGAGGGTTAACGAGGTAGAAGAAAGAGTGAGTGACATAGAAGACAAGTTGATGGCAAGGAAGGAAACTGAGGAAAAAAGAGAAAAACAATGAAAACATCATGAGGATAGGTTAAGGGAAATAAATGACAGCCTCAGAAGGAAAAATCTATGCCTAATTGAGGTTCCAAGGGCGCTGAAAGGGACAGAGGTCCAGAAAGTGTATTTGAAGAAATCATAGCTGAGAACTTCCCTAACTTGGGGAAACAGGCATTCAGATCCAGGAGATAGAAAGATCCCCCCCCCCAAAAAAAAAATCAATAAAAACCACTTAACACCTCGACACTTAATAGTGAAACTTGAAAATTCCAAATATAGAGAAGATCCTTAAAGCAGAAAGAGACAAGAAATCCCTGATTGTTATGGGGAGAAGTATTAGGATAACAGCAGACCTCTCCACAGAGACCTGGCAGGCCAGAAAAGGCTGGCAGGAGATATTCAGGGTCCTAAATGAGAAGAGCATGCACCAAGAATACTTTATCCAGCAAGGCTCTCATTCAGAATAGAAGGAGAAATAAAGAGCTTCCAAGATAGGCAGAGACTGAAAGAATATGTGACCACCAAACCAGCTCTGCAAGAAATATTAAGGGGGACTCTAAAAGAAAGAGGAAGTCCAAGGAAACAATCCACAAAAACAGGGACTGAATAGGTATTATGATGACACTAAATTCATATCTTTCAATAGTAACTCTGAACATGAATGGGCTTAATGACCCCATCAAAAGACGCAGGGTTTCAGACTGGATAGAAAAGCAAGACCTATCTATTTGCTGTCTACAAGAGACTCATTTTAGACCTAAGGACACCTACAGCCTGAAAATAAAAGGTTGGAGAACCATTTACCATTCAAATGGTCCTCAAAAGAAAGCAGGGGTAGCCATCCTTATATCAGATAAATTAAAGTTTATCCGAAAGACTGTAGTAAGAGATGAAGAGGGGCACTATATCGTACTGAAAGGATCTATGCAACAAGAGGACCTAACAATCATGAATATTTATGCCCCGAATGTGGGAGCTGCCAAGTATATCAATCAATAACCAAAGTTAAGACATACTTAGATAATAATACACTTATACTGGGAGGCTTCAACACAGCGCTTTCTGCAAATGACAGATATTCTAAGCACAACATCCCCCAAGAAACAAGAGCTTTAAATGATACACTGGACCAGATGGATTTCACAGATATTTACAGCACTTTACATCCAAACGCAACCGAATACACATTCTTCTCAAGTGCACATGGAAATTTCTCCAGAAGAGACCACATACTGGGTCACAAATCAGGTCTTAACCTATACCAAAATATTGGGATTGTCCCCTGCATATTTTCAGGCCATAATGCTTTGACACTAGAACTTAATCACAAGAAGAAGTTTGGAAGGATTTCAAACACGTGGAGGTTAAGGACCATCCTGCTAAAAGATGAAAGGGTCAACCAGGAAATTAGGGAAGAATTAAAAAGATTCATGGAAACTAATAGAATGAAAATCTATTTTCATTTCTATTTTATCTAGTCCTGAGGGGGAAATACATCGCAATACAAGCATGCATCCAAAAACTGGAAAGAACTCAAATACACAAGCTAACCTTGCACCTAAAGGAGCTGGAGAAAAAACAGCAAATAGATCCTACACCCAGCAGAAGAAGAGAGTTAATAAAGATTTGAGCAGAACTCATTGAAATAGAGACCAGAAGAACTGTGGAACAGATCAACAAAAGCAGGAGTTGGTTCTCTGAAAGAATTAATAAGATAATAAGATAGATAAAACATTAGCCAGCCTTATTAAAAACAAAAGAGAAAAAACTCAAATTAATAAAATCATGAATGAGAAGGGAGAGATCACCACCAATACCAAGGAAATACAAATAATTTTAAAAACTTATTATGAACAGCCATACGCCAATAAATTAGGCAATCTAGAAGAATGAACGCATTTCTGGAAAACCACAAACTACCAAAACTGGAACAGGAAGAAATAGAAAACCTGAACAGGCCAATAACCAGGGAGGTAATTGAAGCAGTCATCAAAAACCTCCCAAAACACAAAAGTCCAGGGCCAGATGGCTTCCCAAGGGAATTCTATCAAACGTCTAAAGAAGAAACCATACCTATTCTACTAAAGCTGTTCAGTAAGATAGAAAGAGATGGAGTACTTCCAAACTCATTCTATGAGGCCAGCATCACCTTAATTCCAAAACCAAAGACCCCACCAAAAACGAGAATTATAGACCAATATCCCTGATGAACACGGATGCAAAAATTCTCAACAAGATACTAGCCAATAGGATCCAACAGTACATTAAGAGGATTATTCACCATGACCAAGTGGGATTTATCCCCGGAATGCAAGGCTGGCTCAACACTCGGTAAAGCAATCAACGTGACTGATCATATCAGCAAGAGAAAAAACAAGAACTATATGATCCTCTCAGTAGATGCAGAGAAAAGAATTTGACAAAATACAGCATCCATTCCTGATCAAAACTCTTCAGAGTGTAGGGATAGAGGGAACAATCCTCAGCATCTTAAAAACCATTTATGAAAAACCCACAGCAAATACCATTCTCAATGGGGAAGCACTGGGAGCCTTTCCCCTAAGATCAGGAACGCGACAGGGATGTCCACTCTCACCACTGCTATTCAACATAGTACTAGAAGTCCTAACCTCAGCAATCAGGCAACAAAAAGAAATAAAAGGCATTCAAATTGGCAAAGAAGAAGTCAAACTCTCCCTCTTTGCAGAGGACATGATACTGTACCTAGAAAACCCAAAAGACTCCACCCCAAGATCGCTAGAACTCATACAGCAATTCGGCAGTGCGGCAGGATACAAAATCAATGTCCAGAAGTCAGTGGCATTTCTGTACACTAACAATGAGACTGACGCAGGGGAAATTAAGGAGTCAAGCCCATTTACAATTGCACCCCAAAGCATAAGATACCTAGGAATAAACCTAACTAAAGAGGTAAAGGATCTATACCCTAAAAACTACAGAACGCTTCTGAATGAAATTGAGGAAGACACAAAGAGATGGAAAAATAGTCCATGCTCATGGATTAGAAGAATTAATATTGTGAAAATGTCAATGTTATCCAGGGCAATGTACACATTTAATGCAATCCCTATCAAAATACCATGGACTTTCTTCAGAGAGTTGTAACAAATAATCTTAAGGTTTGTGTGGAATCAGAAAAGACCCCGAATAGCCAGGGGAATATTAAGAGGAAAAAAAAAAAAAAAACAGAGCTGGGGGCGTCACAATGCCAGATTTCAGGTTGTACTACAAAGCTGTGGTCATCAAGACAGTGTGGTACTGGCACAAAAACAGACACCTAGATCAATGGAACAGAATAGAGAATCCAGAAATGGGCCCTCAACTCTATGGTCAACTAATATTCGACAAAGCAGGAAAGACTATCCACTGGAAAAAAGGACAGTCTCTTCAATAAACGGTGCTGGGAAAATTGGACATCCACGGGCAGAAGAATGAAACTAAACTATTCTCTTACTCCATACACAAAAGATTAACTCAAAATGGATGAAAGATCTAAATGTGAGACAAGAATCCATCAAAATCCTAGAGGAGAACACAGGCAGCACCCTTTTTAAACTTGGCCACAGCAACTTCAAGATACATCTATGAAGGCAAGGGAAAGAAAAGCAAAAATGAATTATTGGGACTTAATGAAGATAAAAAGCTTCTGCACAGCAAAAGAAACAGTCAACAAAACGAAAAGACAACCTACAGAATGGGAGAAGATATTTGCAAATGACCTATCAGATAAAGGGCTAGTATCCAAGATCTATAAAGAACTTATTGAACTCAACAGCAAAGAAACAAACAATCCCATCATGAAATGGGCAAAAGACATGAAGAGAAATCTCACAGAGGAAGACATGGACATGGCCAACAAGCACATGAGAAAATGCTCCGCTCACTTGCCATCAGGGAAATACAAATCATAACTCCAATGAGATACCACCTGACACCAATGAGAATGGGGAAAATTAACCAGACAAGAAACCACAAATATTGGCGAGGATGTGGAGAAAGGGGAATCCTCCTGCACTGTTGGTGGGAATGTGAGCGGGTACAGCCACTCTGGAGAACTGTGTGGAGGTTCTTCAAAGAGTTTAAAATAGACCTGCCCTATGACCCAGCAATGGCGCTGCTGGGGATTTACCCCAAAGATACAGATGCAGTGAAGTGCCGGAACACCTGCACCCCAATGTTTATAGCAGGAATGTCCTCAATAGCCAAACTGTGGAAGGAGCCTGGGTGTCCATGGAAAGATGAATGGATAAAAAAGGTGTGGTCTATGCATACAGTGGAATATTCCTCAGCCATCAGAAGTGACGAATGCCCACCATTTGCTTCAACGTGGAGGGACCTGGAGGGTATTATGCTGAGTGAGATAAGTCAATCGGAGAAGGACAAACATTATATGGTCTCATTCATTTGGGGAATATAAAAATTAGTGAAAGGGAATAAAGGGAAAGGAGAGTAAATGTGTGAAAATATCAAATAGGGTGACAAACCGTGAGAGACACCTAACTCTGGGAAATGAACAAGAGGTAGTGGAAAGGGCGGTGGGCGGGGGGTGAGGTCCTGGGTGATGGGCACCGAGGGAGGCAGTTGATGGGATGAGCACTTGGTGTTATGCTATATGTTGGCAAATTGAACTAAAAAAAAATGTTTTAAAAATATGAAACAATGAATTTCATAGGCTTCAAACATTAGAATTCATTATCTGCATTAAGAAAGTACAGGGCTGAGCCAAAGTTTTCAAGTCGTGATTAAAAACTCTGGTCTAAGAAGAGAGGACTTATGACCCTTGTTCTTGACTTGCCCCATCATTTCAACCACAGAAGAGATTTCTTCTTTGAGAAGAAATCTCTTCTTTAAGATTTCTTTCCCTGCCACCATTTAGTGGCTTATCCTGTGGACCTATGGTTCTCTTTCCCCTACTCTTCCTTACTTCTTATAGGCTGTCCAAGACCAAAGGCTTGGGACAGACAAGCTGCAGAGTGAGTGCTACTGGTAACATAGGAGCTAATTCATCCCCAGTGACAGTCATAGCCTCTGGATGTGCTTCTTGGAAATGCCTGAGAAGCACATTGTCTATTAGTGGAACTGCTTGCCAAGAGGGCAAGAGATGAGGATTTAGCCTGTAGTTTCTTGGAGAGGTCCAATCCCAGCCCATTTCCAAGGATGACCGTGTTAACCCTATTGTCTCTTGGTCCTAGAAGCTCATCTTTTTAACCACCTAGATAAACCTGTTGTTCACATTAAAACTCAATGATTCCATGACATTTTGATATATTTTAATTTTTCTTATGACTTTCTTGGTGCTAACTACCTCTTTATTGTCAATGTCAGTGGAATGCCATGGCCACATCATGTTCCTGAGTGTACAGTCTTAATTGATCAAAGATTGACCAAAACCACTTTTATCATAGGCAAATACATTCTCCCTAAAATCACTTCTATCCCATATAGTTTTTAAGAACTGGCACTGTGACATATTTAAATGGTTTTATCCCTATTACCAAATTTTGTAACAATACCAGTGTCTCATTTGTAAATCAACTAAACATTTCCAGACCTCTCATGAAGATTACCCTCCAAATGTTAGCCCTAAGAGTAAGAGATTTTTTCAGCCACATTTTATTTCATTACCTCCCTCAGTGTACTGATATTTTACTACTTAGGAAAAAAAATCTGCTCCTTCAAATGACTTATTCCTGAACATGAGGAATAAAATCAGGACAGTCTGTCCTCACAATGTTTTTTGGACCAACCAATTCAAGATGAAGACAAGATTTCTAAGAGAATGAACTGCTTTAGTCAATTGCATTCCCATTGATTTAAGCAAGGATCCCAGTGAGGAAAAAAGAGCACAACAGTTTAAATCTTGGAACCATTTGCATACAGATCATCACTGAGTGTATGAAACAGCCTCCACTGTGAGTGGAGACGGAGGAAGTACCTATTTTCTTTTACTTAGAAGCTTGGACCAGACTCTCCTCTTTGATGGTCTTATTTGGGTTTCCAGTAAATTGGTTTTACAATGCCTCCTGCCTCCTGTCTACTGCCTTGTTAAGCAATTTGGTTGGTGCTGTTGAAAATGTTCTTGAGTGAGTTTTAAAGGCACATGCCTTCCACTTGTTTTGGGAGCTGAACACACTTCCTTTCACTTATTGACAAGCGATTCTGATACTCCTAAAAATGCTTATATGAGGATTGTGGTGTGTGGATGCAGTGACATCTTTTAAACACCTTATAAACAGGTGCTTCCTATATTAGGGATGTAGCTGGAGTCCTCATCCTCGTGACTTGATATCTTCGGCCTCAGACCAAAAGCTGAAGGAGCATATTGTTGCTATTCTTTTGATGGATGAACACAGTAAATCAAGGTAGTTTCAGCATCCTTAAGGAGCAGCAGTAAAAGGGTTAGGAAAAAATTGAAATAAATGGGTGCTTTTCAAAGCAGGAGATTAATAACTGGAAATACCAGAAATCATGTCAGGGAAGGTTTTCCAAATCCCTTTGTGAACCTGGCACTCTCCTAATTGGCGTGTCCTCTAGCAGGCTGGTGCTGGTCCTTTGGTGGCAGCTTCTTACTTTAATTCCCACAACTGAAGTGGGGAGAAGTCCTGTCGAGCACCTGGAAACAAACAGAACTGAATTCCTATAAGCATTATGGAACTTTCTTCTTGAAGGACTTGAAGTGGTGAGGACCAGTGACTATCACCAGGAAGTCTCCAGCAAATAGGAGTAGGATGTGGTGGTTTCAGATTCCATGATGGAAATCTCTGAGGGCTGAAAACCTCTTTCCGATATTCCTGCTTCCTAAGGAAGTGAAGATTGCCCTGTGGACCTCTCTTAATTATATGGTTTTTACAGCTCAACCTCAGTTATGTCCTCAAATTATAAAAACTGCCAAATTTATCTTTAAATAAAGTCCCAAGTTCCTAAGACGATGTAGCTTCAAGTTTTTAAAATCAAAAAAGAATCTATCCACTTTCTTTTTAGTAATTCATAAGCTGATTTTCATAGCTCTTTGTATTGACTGATAAAGTGATACTGTGTTTGAGTTTATATCATCCACATTCGAGATGTCTTTATTCTTTTCTTTCTTCATTAGGGTGATATGTCCATAGAATAATGACCTGTTGGCACAAAGTCACCAGAATGTTAGAAGAATCTAATTGGAACCAAGGCATATTCTCTTGATCTTAGGACAACATAACCTCATAGTAGAACTTGCGCTGGTGGCAGAAGCATAAGATGAGTGATGGCAAAAGACATCTGAATTAAGAAGTAGCTTTATCTACACTTCGTCTCAAGCCTGATCACTCTGAGCAACATTCCAATTCCAAAAGTCCTCAGAGGCCACTCTGGGACTGGGTTGACATATAAATAATACAGTGGAGATAAAACACAATAACTTAACAATGGAAATGACTGGCAAGTAGCTTTTTGATCTATGGCTCTTAAGAAGAGGCTGAAACACAGACTCTCATGAGGCCATGGAGAAATTCCCAATTAGACAATGTTGATGGATGGGTTATGTTTAGTAGCATATACACCTTCTTGGGATTTCTAGAGCTGTATTTCCTTATCCAAGGGCCAGGACTAGCTATTTCTTCCTTTATCAGCTACTATACATGACTAAACCCAGCACTGGATTTTCTGCTAACAAAGATTTCTATCAGTTGTTTATGAAGTTGAACACAGACAGCCCTGAGTGATAATGGGGTTTTATTATGGATCGTTAACTGAGTGTGCTAAAGATCCTGATACAATGCCCCCTCTAAGAATGTAAGAATGAAACGTATTTTAAAAATTCAAAGTATTACCTGTGTTTCAGGCATAAAGAAAAGCCACAAATCAGTCTGAAATTCCATGAGCAATGAGCCCTGGAATAAGAATGTGCTTTGAAAACAGACTGCTTAGAACAAAATGTTACAGTATAATATAACCCCAGTAATTTTTCATTGAAACTTTCCACCCACTGCTTCTGAAAGGAAAAAGTACTGTTGCATCCTGTGTCACCCGTTATGCATTTACTCTTTCCTGATTCATATTAGCTGTTGAGCAGGATGTTCTGGGACTTCTCACCAGGTCTTCATCGTTTCGTTTTTGTTCTATGAAGTGGCATTCCTTGTTAGTTATGAAGTGGAAAATGCAGGTATGTAACTTGCCATACTTGCTCATAAGAAATAGAAGTAAGAAGAAATGAAACTATTTTTTTTGTGTGTATTTGAAAAGGCATTTTAGTAATTAGCTAAAATCATTCCATTCTCAATTCCACTACCACATCTAATTGGGATGATTTCTGTAACTAATTAATAGTATAACTGAATACTTTAAATTAAAAAAAAATTTTGGAGTTCAACTTGCCAACAAAAGCATATCACCCAGTGCTCATCCCATCAACTGCCCTCCCCCTCAGTGTCCATCACTCAGTCACCCCAACGTCCCATCCACATCCCTTTCCACTACCTCTGTTCGTTTCCCAGAGTTATGTGTCTCTCATGGTTTGTCCCCGCATTGATATTTCCCACTCATTTTATCTCCTTTCCCTTTCACTAATTGTTATATTCCTCAAATGAATGAGACCATATAATGTTTGTCCTTCTCCGATTGACTTATCTCACTCAGCATAATACCCTCCAGGTCCCTCCACGTTGAAGCAAATGGTGGGCATTCGTCACTTCTGATGGCTGAGGAATATTCCACTGTATGCATAGACCACACCTTTATTATCCATTCATCTTTCCATGGACACCCAGGCTCCTTCCACAGTTTGGCTATTGAGGACATTCCTGCTATAAACATTGGGGTGCAGGTGTTCCGGCACTTCACTGCATCTGTATCTTTGGGGTAAATCCCCAGCAGCGCCATTGCTGGGTCATAGGGCAGGTCTATTTTAAACTCTTTGAAGAACCTCCACACAGTTCTCCAGAGTGGCTGTACCCGCTCACATTCCCACCAACAGTGCAGGAGGATTCCCCTTTCTCCACATCCTCGCCAATATTTGTGGTTTCTTGTCTGGTTAATTTTCCCCATTCTCATTGGTGTCAGGTGGTATCTCATTGGAGTTATGATTTGTATTTCCCTGATGGCAAGTGAGCGGAGCATTTTCTCATGTGCTTGTTGGCCATGTCCATGTCTTCCTCTGTGAGATTTCTCTTCATGTCTTTTGCCCATTTCATGATGGGATTGTTTGTTTCTTTGCTGTTGAGTTCAATAAGTTCTTTATAGATCTTGGATACTAGCCCTTTATCTGATAGGTCATTTGCAAATATCTTCTCCCATTCTGTAGGTTGTCTTTTCGTTTTGTTGACTGTTTCTTTTGCTGTGCAGAAGCTTTTTATCTTCATTAAGTCCCAATAATTCATTTTTGCTTTTCTTTCCCTTGCCTTCATAGATGTATCTTGAAGTTGCTGTGGCCAAGTTTAAAAAGGGTGCTGCCTGTGTTCTCCTCTAGGATTTTGATGGATTCTTGTCTCACATTTAGATCTTTCATCCATTTTGAGTTAATCTTTTGTGTATGGAGTAAGAGAATAGTTTAGTTTCATTCTTCTGCCCGTGGATGTCCAATTTTCCCAGCACCGTTTATTGAAGAGACTGTCCTTTTTTCCAGTGGATAGTCTTTCCTGCTTTGTCGAATATTAGTTGACCATAGAGTTGAGGGCCCATTTCTGGATTCTCTATTCTGTTCCATTGATCTAGGTGTCTGTTTTTGTGCCAGTACCACACTGTCTTGATGACCACAGCTTTGTAGTACAACCTGAAATCTGGCATTGTGACGCCCCCAGCTCTGTTTTTTTTTTTTTTTTTCCTCTTAATATTCCCCTGGCTATTCGGGGTCTTTTCTGATTCCACACAAACCTTAAGATTATTTGTTACAACTCTCTGAAGAAAGTCCATGGTATTTTGATAGGGATTGCATTAAATGTGTACATTGCCCTGGATAACATTGACATTTTCACAATATTAATTCTTCTAATCCATGAGCATGGACTATTTTTCCATCTCTTTGTGTCTTCCTCAATTTCATTCAGAAGCGTTCTGTAGTTTTTAGGGTATAGATCCTTTACCTCTTTAGTTAGGTTTATTCCTAGGTATCTTATGCTTTGGGGTGCAATTGTAAATGGGCTTGACTCCTTAATTTCCCCTGCGTCAGTCTCATTGTTAGTGTACAGAAATGCCACTGACTTCTGGACATTGATTTTGTATCCTGCCGCACTGCCGAATTGCTGTATGAGTTCTAGCGATCTTGGGGTGGAGTCTTTTGGGTTTTCTAGGTACAGTATCATGTCCTCTGCAAAGAGGGAGAGTTTGACTTCTTCTTTGCCAATTTGAATGCCTTTTATTTCTTTTTGTTGCCTGATTGCTGAGGTTAGGACTTCTAGTACTATGTTGAATAGCAGTGGTGAGAGTGGACATCCCTGTCGCGTTCCTGATCTTAGGGGAAAGGCTCCCAGTGCTTCCCCATTGAGAATGGTATTTGCTGTGGGTTTTTCATAAATGGTTTTTAAGATGCTGAGGATTGTTCCCTCTATCCCTACACTCTGAAGAGTTTTGATCAGGAATGGATGCTGTATTTTGTCAAATTCTTTTCTCTGCATCTACTGAGAGGATCATATAGTTCTTGTTTTTTCTCTTGCTGATATGATCAGTCACGTTGATTGCTTTACCGAGTGTTGAGCCAGCCTTGCATTCCGGGGATAAATCCCACTTGGTCATGGTGAATAATCCTCTTAATGTACTGTTGGATCCTATTGGCTAGTATCTTGTTGAGAATTTTTGCATCCGTGTTCATCAGGGATATTGGTCTATAATTCTCGTTTTTGGTGGGGTCTTTGGTTTTGGAATTAAGGTGATGCTGGCCTCATAGAATGAGTTTGGAAGTACTCCATCTCTTTCTATCTTACTGAACAGCTTTAGTAGAATAGGTATGGTTTCTTCTTTAGACGTTTGATAGAATTCCCTTGGGAAGCCATCTGGCCCTGGACTTTTGTGTTTTGGGAGGTTTTTGATGACTGCTTCAATTACCTCCCTGGTTATTGGCCTGTTCAGGTTTTCTATTTCTTCCTGTTCCAGTTTTGGTAGTTTGTGGTTTTCCAGAAATGCGTTCATTCTTCTAGATTGCCTAATTTATTGGCGTATGGCTGTTCATAATAAGTTTTTAAAATTATTTGTATTTCCTTGGTATTGGTGGTGATCTCTCCCTTCTCATTCATGATTTTATTAATTTGAGTTTTTTCTCTTTTGTTTTTAATAAGGCTGGCTAATGTTTTATCTATCTTATTATCTTATTAATTCTTTCAGAGAACCAACTCCTGCTTTTGTTGATCTGTTCCACAGTTCTTCTGGTCTCTATTTCAATGAGTTCTGCTCAAATCTTTATTAACTCTCTTCTTCTGCTGGGTGTAGGATCTATTTGCTGTTTTTTCTCCAGCTCCTTTAGGTGCAAGGTTAGCTTGTGTATTTGAGTTCTTTCCAGTTTTTGGATGCATGCTTGTATTGCGATGTATTTCCCCCTCAGGACTAGATAAAATAGAAATGAAAATAGATTTTCATTCTATTAGTTTCCATGAATCTTTTTAATTCTTCCCTAATTTCCTGGTTGACCCTTTCATCTTTTAGCAGGATGGTCCTTAACCTCCACGTGTTTGAAATCCTTCCAAACTTCTTCTTGTGATTAAGTTCTAGTGTCAAAGCATTATGGCCTGAAAATATGCAGGGGACAATCCCAATATTTTGGTATAGGTTAAGACCTGATTTGTGACCCAGTATGTGGTCTCTTCTGGAGAAATTTCCATGTGCACTTGAGAAGAATGTGTATTCGGTTGCGTTTGGATGTAAAGTGCTGTAAATATCTGTGAAATCCATCTGGTCCAGTGTATCATTTAAAGCTCTTGTTTCTTGGGGGATGTTGTGCTTAGAATATCTGTCATTTGCAGAAAGCGCTGTGTTGAAGCCTCCCAGTATAAGTGTATTATTATCTAAGTATGTCTTAACTTTGGTTATTGATTGATATACTTGGCAGCTCCCACATTCGGGGCATAAATATTCATGATTGTTAGGTCCTCTTGTTGCATAGATCCTTTCAGTACGATATAGTGCCCCTCTTCATCTCTTACTACAGTCTTTCGGATAAACTTTAATTTATCTGATATAAGGATGGCTACCCCTGCTTTCTTTTGAGGACCATTTGAATGGTAAATGGTTCTCCAACCTTTTATTTTCAGGCTGTAGGTGTCCTTAGGTCTAAAATGAGTCTCTTGTAGACAGCAAATAGATAGGTCTTGCTTTTCTATCCAGTCTGAAACCCTGCGTCTTTTGATGGGGTCATTAAGCCCATTCATGTTCAGAGTTACTATTGAAAGATATGAATTTAGTGTCATCATAATACCTATTCAGTCCCTGTTTTTGTGGATTGTTTCCTTGGACTTCCTCTTTCTTTTAGAGTCCCCCTTAATATTTCTTGCAGAGCTGGTTTGGTGGTCACATATTCTTTCAGTCTCTGCCTATCTTGGAAGCTCTTTATTTCTCCTTCTATTCTGAATGAGAGCCTTGCTGGATAAAGTATTCTTGGTGCATGCTCTTCTCATTTAGGACCCTGAATATCTCCTGCCAGCCTTTTCTGGCCTGCCAGGTCTCTGTGGAGAGGTCTGCTGTTATCCTAATACTTCTCCCCATAACAATCAGGGATTTCTTGTCTCTTTCTGCTTTAAGGATCTTCTCTATATTTGGAATTTTCAAGTTTCACTATTAAGTGTCGAGGTGTTAAGTGGTTTTTATTGATTTTTTTTGGGGGGGGGGGATCTTTCTATCTCCTGGATCTGAATGCCTGTTTCCCCAAGTTAGGGAAGTTCTCAGCTATGATTTCTTCAAATACACTTTCTGGACCTCTGTCCATTTCGGCGCCTTTGGAACTTCAATTTGGCATAGATTTTTCCTTCTGAGGCTGTCATTTATTTCCCTTAACCTATCCTCATGATGTTTTCATTGTTTTTCTCTTTTTTCCTCAGTTTCCTTCCTTGCCATCAACTTGTCTTCTATGTCACTCACTCTTTCTTCTACCTCGTTAACCCTCGTCGCTAGGACCTCCAGTTTGGATTGCATCTCATTTAATTGGTTTTTAATTTTCACCTGATTAGATCTAAATTCTGCAGTCATGAAGTCTCTTGAATCCTTTATGCTTTTTTCCACAGGCCAGTAGCTTTATGATTGTGCTTCTGAATTGGCTTTCTGACATTGAATTGTAATCCAAATTTTGTAACTCTGTGGGATAGAGTATGGTTTTTGATTCTTTCTTTTGTGGTGAGGTTTTTCCTTCTAGTCATTTTTCTCAGTGCAGAGTGGCCAAAAACAAGTTGTACTGGTAGAAGTGAAAACTCTTTTCACTGTAGCATTCCAGCTGTTTTCTCTTTAAATCTCAGGTCGAATTCATAGGTTTTCAGGATGATTTGAAAGTTATCTAGGTAAGTTGGTGGGGACAGGTGACTTGGGGACCTACTCTTCTGCCATCCTGCCCTGCCTCCTTGTTTCATTTTTTGGTATAAAATGAACACATCTCAGTAGAATCCATGACAAATGTGACCTCATAGTAATGCTCAGGGACACTTTTTTAAGGGATTAAATGTTGCTTTATTTTCAACATAAAGCATTCCATCTGTGTAGAGTAGGGATTTTTAAAGGGAAGAAAGCCAATCTCATTATAGCTCTCCTTCCCCTGGTCAGAACTTATTGTCTAATTTTTTCCCCACGTGTCTTTTTGAGTTTTTCCTGTCTCATAAATAACTCTTTGTAGCGTTTGGCACTGGGTAAGAGTATTTGCACCCTCCTTTCTAAAAAGATTAAAATAAAACCTAATCCTCATTTTTACTACTGTGTTCAAGTAAGAGGATTGCTTCTTTTCTACTTTGATGGGTAGGAGAGCTGAATGAAGATGACAATCACATACACACAAATAGCACCTGAAGAAGTACTGCATTTCTTGATTTCTAATACAGTGACAGGCAGCTCTTGCCCACCATCATGGGGCTGATCTGAGGCCTACATTTAGCATGTTCACTGTTCAAGAGATTACGTGAAGGACAAGTGGAATCTGTGTGGTTTGCCATCAGGACAAGAACAATCTCTGTTCTCCAAATGACAACATGAAACTTTTTGGAAATAGAACACTGTTTTCATTCATTCAGTGCTATAGTCTTATGGAAGATTAAAGAGGATAAAAATAAGCATAGGTGACCCCACCTATGATGTCATTTGTCTTCACAACAAACCTATGAGATAAATCTAGAAGGCTTGAGATAAATTAAAAGGCAGCCCTTATTCACAACCAAAGATCATCCACTCTTGGCAGGATGGGCTTTGAAGACTCCACGTTACAGTACTAAATGTTGAAAGATCTAACCAGTTGGGATAAACACACATCTGTCAAACAATGGTTTGGGGAGAAGCAGCTCTAGTTTGTGGTCATGAAACTGAGTGAAATGGGAACACATTTCACAATCCCAGCAAATCTGATCCAAAGTAAAATAATATTTTTTGGATTACTGGATGAATGAATGATGGAGTGTCTGAATTAATTTTAGTAAGATAATATATATAAGAGTTTTGTGTAAACTATTTTAATAACTACCTTGTAAATTATACTTATTGCTATAATAGCTATTGTGTAGAATATTTCAATGCACTTTTATTCTGGATACTACCAAGGACACACTGGACTGAGATCTTTCCTAAGCAGGACTATGATAAGACTATTCACTGTCTTCCATCCCCATATACTTCTCTCTATGCCAATATTTTAGGGGCCCTTTTGTTATTTTCTTTGAATTTCATCTGCTATCTTGCCAAAACGACCATCAAAATGATCTCATCATCTTTCAGCCTTTCTAGAATGTTGGTGTCCTGCTCCCCACAGACCCTTTGCCTTGCTCTCCCCTCAGCCTGGGGTTCTCCTCCCCAGATTTTATCATCCCTGGCCACATCCTGTTGTAAACTTCTCCACCTAAATGTCATGTCTGCCAGACACTGACTCTACCCAATCCTGCTAGAGCTAGCACTCACTCCCTGCACTCCTCTGTCTACCCTAGTGCCTTCTGTGCTCTACCACCCTTCTTGGAATGCGAAATCACCTTATTTTGTTTCTGCTTCTCCCTGCCACATCCTAGATGCATGAGCTGGGGGAGGAACGCTTTATCTGCCTTGCATGCCCACATCCTGGAAGTGCTCACAATTATTTACTGCACAAATGAATCTTGAACTTCAAAGCCAGTGTTCTATCCCCTGCCTCCCCTAAAACAAGATTTTTCTGCCTCTGTTTCATGCCTCTCTCAGCTAATAAAGGCAGCCTGGATACAGAGGTTGTCTCATTTTGGAACATCAATCAAACCTTTCATCTTCCTGTATGTCATATGGTCACTTTCCCTTTTGTGTCCCACAAGTACAACGAGGAATGAGATGGGGTGATAAATACTGTAATTGAAAAATGAAGTAAATGAAAATCAGCCCAATGTGGTTTACAGGCATTTAACTAGGAAAGTTTCACCCTTTTCACTTTTGCTTCTTAACCTGTGAAATGGACAACAGTTTCCTAGACTACTTGGGACCCTAGAGTGAGTTTTCACTCTGCTATTGTATGTACTGGATAAGCAGCCCAGGCACTCAGGACAAAGAAGGGATCTCTTGTTTTGGTGCCAGGACTATTTGCTCACTGAGAGGACTGCATTCGAAAGTGAATGCACACAGACTCAGCAGCACCTGTTAGACCCTGTATGAGATGGTCCCTTTCAACATGATGTTAGTAACACCTTAAAATGATTCAAACAGAAGAGCTCCAGCTGGTCATGGAGCTATAGGATGCCCTATTAGGAGGTGCATGATGCAAATATAGATGTGTACATCACACAAATATAGATCCCCATACAGCACACTCTGTGCTGTGTTCTCTGCACAGGGAGAAAAAGCTCACTCATTTTAGTAAAGAGGATGCCTACCAGCCCCCTCACTTTTGAAGTTTCAGTTACAGTTGCAAAGGAAAAGGTCTCAAATGAAAAGTTAAAAGAGGAAAACTTCATTTCATAAGAAACAATACAATTTAACGCTAAATGCATAGTAGCACTCTGTTTCTTTTTATTTAACCATGTTTTTAAAATTAATAAATAATTTCAATGAGACATGACAGTAAAACTAAATAAAAAACAAACCAGAGCACATTCACTTTCATCTGTTTACCTGTCCAGAAAGCAAATGTGGGGATTTGAGAACATCTGGAAGGAAGCCATGTGATTGCTTTCTACAAATAAGGCTCAAACTTCTTGAATATAAACTGTCCAAATCCAGAGACCAGCTTTCTGTTACTTTGGCCCAATTCCATGAAACGACTCATTTCCTTGGGACTCCTTCAGGAAAAGTTAAATTCAGTCCTTTTTTTTTCTCATAGCTTTTTTAATTTTTAGATGACAAAAGTAGTATCTGTTTAATGCTGAAAGCTTAGAAAACTCATAAAAACACGAAGATATTTTTATAATCATCTGACACTCATAATACTCCACACCTCACCATTGTAATCACCTTTAGCATTGGTACATCTTTCTAGTTATTTCTCTGGGCTCCATATACATATCAAATTTTCCGTCCCTGATGGTATCTTTCCATACACCATTAAGGTGGTCTAGTTTTCCCTGAATAGTACTTTGTAAAGTTTTGCCAAGTTTGGAGTATCTCTCTCTGGCCTGATGTTTATTGATTTCATGGTGCTCCATTGGATGGATCATTAACACTTCTCTGAGCCACACTCTTAATTTTGGAGTCTTTTAGTTGCTTCCCACTTTTGTCTATCTATCTATCCATCCATCCGTCATCTGTCTATCATCTAACTACTTATCGCATAAATGTTATGTACATTATATATACAGTACATGTAAAATATTTGTGCAATCTTTAGTAATTACTGTCAAAGATACTAACTTGCCTACCTGACGTGTATTTTCTCTTCTTTGCTAACAAGATTTTGATTTTGTTCAATGTGATAATATCCCTTGCTAATTGTTTCATCTCCCATGTGACAAAGTCTGGTCCATACAGTGTGAACAGGAAATGCTAAGTGATAATTCCAGGGCAGCCCTTTCATGAGGGTCACATGTGGCTCCCATTATTTGCATGGTTTTGTGCATTTGCTTTGTCTTCTCCTATTTTCTTGCCTGGGAAGCAGATGCAACGAGTGGAGATGGGTAGCCATTTAGCGACCATGATAACCACCTACTTAGGCGGGAGTGGTGGGAAACAGGAAGAAAATTGGATTTCGATGGCATCATGGGGCCACCAGTCTAACGTTGGTTCCTCGCCTCCAAATTTCATGTTAAAGGACAAAAATAAGCTTCTATTTGAATAAACCCACTGCTTTCTTTGACTTTCTATTATACAAAACAGAACACAATACTGTCCATGGTATTATTAATAATACTACCCATTTAGAGTTCCTAAATGTGAAATCTTCCAAATGGAATAGCAAGATCTCAGGTGTGCAATTCTATAAGTTTTAGATTCTTATCATCAATTTGCTTCCTAGAAAGTTTTTATCAATATTATCTCTGACCAGCTGTGCACATTAGCCATGACCACCATTGGGTATCATCTTCCCCATCACAATTCCATAGGTATAAATGTCCTTCCTTATTGCTTTCATTTCGATTTTTTGTGTACTGATGAATTCAAACATGTTTTGGTTCCAAATGTCTTCTTGAGCTTTTATTTCTTCTGTGAATTTATCGTTTGTATTCTCTCTTCTATTATTTTTCAATGAAAGATGAATCTGGAGCTTACTATTGTAAGAATCATTAGGAGAAAACATGGAGACCATTGCTAAGCACCCAGTAGATGCGTGTGGCTGCTGGAAATCTCTATCCTGGGTGAGAGAACATCACACTAAAACAGGGTGATAGGCAGCTGAAATTGGTATCTTATCCCAAGTGAATCCAGACATCTCAGGTGGAAATGTGGGAGGCTTGCTACAGAGGGAAGTGTCTCAGGATGCCTCTGGGTCAAGCTGAGGTTGCTGGTGGCCATGTAATGTTTATGATCCTTCTTCAGGGAAGTGGGGACATTTCCCTGAGGATTTAGAGATAAGAAGCAGAATCACCACACTTTTCCAGTACCTCATTCCTGAGGTTCCAAGTGCTTCTGCTCCCCTCACACTCCTGTCTTGAAGTGTTTGCATCATCCTGCACAACGGTGATCATTCCTCCTCCAGGGATATTGAGACAGCTGTGTGGCTTTCCCCTTACCTTCTGAATGTACAGGGAGGTGTAATAAGCCAATGTCAGCAAAAGTTCTTTTGGATTCTTGCAGATTAGAAGGTGAGATCATACTCCAGAACTTCATTCTAGTATGGTCAAAGAAGTTTTGCTGCAAATGTTAAGGAAAGCATAAAGGATCCTTTCTATTATACAGATGGAGACAAAATGCCTGTTGCATAACAACACAGAGAGTCAAATTACATTATTTCTTTTACTTTTTTCAACAGTTCCTAAGTAAGGTGATTTGAGAAAACATCCCAAACAGCAGAAACCCAAGTGCTCAGGTATTCCTAACCATACAATTAGGTATGGGGCTCAGCAAGACCTGGGAACACCTAGGGATTGTCATTACATTGAGTGCCATGTGTGGTGGTTCCTGGACTGGTGCATTCCATTATTTATATGGCCCTCATCACACCAGCAGTTAAGCATTTTCTCAGCATCAGCCTTTACACTGGTGGACAACAGAAGGGACTGAAAGTTCTATGGTTTCTCAACATCATCAGCTTGGACTGAACACCTACTCTGAGCCCAGAGTCAATCACATACGAGTGACCACATGCAAGCCAGCAGCTTCTGACCCAGAAGCTTTTGGGTCTGTGGCTTTTGGTTCTGTTTTTCTCTCTCTCTTCCTTCTCAACCAGGCTCTTGCCATCTAGTATATAAATTACTGCGGTGCATACCCTCTGCCCCCACCCCAACAGCAACAACCTTCACTATTCTCTTTAGTTTTATTTCTTTAGCACTGCACCCTTATCATTGGAAGCCACCCCCTAGCAACAAAAGAGCGAGTAAAATCAAAGGTGGTGAGCTTCTTCTTTTTTTTTTTATTGGAGTTCAACTTGCCAACATATAGCATATCACCCAGTGCTGATCCCGTCAAGTGCCCCCCTCAGTGCCCATCACCCAGTCACTCCAACCCCCCTGCCCACCTCCCCTTCCACTACCCCTTGTTCATTTCCCAGAGTTAGGTGTCTCTCGTGTTTTGTCACCTCACTGATATTTTCACTCATTTTCTCTCCTTTCCCTTTATTCCCTTTCACTATTTTTATATTCCCAAAATGAATGAGACCATATAATGTTTGTCCTTCTCCAATTGACTTACTTCACTCAGCATAATACCCTCCAGGTCCATTCACGTCGAAGTAAATGGTGGCTATTCATTGTTTCTAATGGCTGAGTAATATTCCATTGTATATATAGACCCACCTTCTTTATCCATTCATCTTTCCATAGACACTGAGGCTCCTTCCACAGTTTCGCTATTGTGGACATTGCTGCTATAAACATTGGGGTTCAGGTGTCCTGGCGTTTCACTGCATCTGTATCTTTGGGGTAAGTCCCCAGCAGTGCAATTGCTGGGTATTAGGGCAGGTCTATTTTTACCTCTTTGAAGAACCTCCACACAGTTTTCCAGAGTGGCCGCACCAGTTCGCATTCCCACCAACAGTGCAAGAGGGTTCCCCCTTCTCCGTATCCTCTCCAACATTTGTTGTTTCCTGTCTTGTTAATTTTCCCCATTCTCACTGGTGTGAGGTGGGATCTCATTGTGGTTTTGATTTGTATTTCCCTGATGGCAAGTGATGCAGAGCATTTTCCCATGTGCTTGTTGGCCATGTCTATGTCTTCCTCTCTGAAAACAATCATCTTAAGATTTGTGTGGAATCAGAAAAGACACCGAATAGCCAGGGGAATATTAAAAAAGAAAACCAGAGCTGGGGGCATCACAATGCCAGATTTCAGGTTGTACTACAAAGCTGTGATCATCAAGACAGTGTGGTACTGGCACAAAAACAGACACATAGATCAATGGAACAGAATAGAGAATCCCAACGAATTATTGGGACTTAGTGAAGATAAAAAGCTTCTGCACAGCAAAAGAAACAGTACAGTCAACAAAACCAAAAGACAACCTACAGAATGGAAAACTAAAAGACAACCTACAGAATTGGAGAAGATATCTGCAAATGACGTATCAGATAAAGGGCTAGTATCCAAGATCTATAAAGAACTTATTAAACTCAACAGCAAAGAAACAAACAATCCAATCATGAAATGGGCAAAAGACATGGACAGGTGGTGAGCTTCTAATGCAGAGATGGAAGGCTGTCTGCTTTGCTTCATTTCTCACCAACCAATCCTCCCTTCCTTTCAAATTCAGTTAAGAATCCACCTCCAAGAAGCCTTTGAAAGTAAAGCCAGTCAAGTGTCTGTCATTTTAGAAGTGTGTATTTCCACCAAACTGCATTTCCTACACCTGTGTTGCTTTAGAATAATTACATATTGGCCCCTTGCTTTTGTCAGAGACAATCTCCATCCCCTCATTCATTCAGGCTCAGTATTTCTAAATTGCAGTTGGTTTTTCCTTCAACCTTGTCCTCAACATCTATCTCTGCAATCACAAAAATATGGAATGGACTTCTGGATTGGGAAGGTTTGTAGGCCCTGCTAAAGCTGTAGCTCAATACAGATCAGAAACAAAAGTCTGGAGGAGATGGAGAGCCTTGTTATAGCATCACTGCTGGAAGAGAAGAGAATTGTCTCTGCAGAGAAGCTCATGGATTTCATTCCTGGTACCCTTCTTATTGTATCCCCCTTGCTTCCTGATTGAAACAGTGCTGACACCATCATTGTGCTCTGTCCCCAAAATATCCTTGATCCCAGAGTGGCCTACTGGTTGATACCAAATCTTTGTAACAAGCACTTTGGTTATGAGACCTTTAGTAGCTATTGAACTAGGGTAGAATTAAGCCCAAGCTTTATGTTTTAGGTCCTATACTACCTGGCAAGATATATCCCAAGCTTTCGTTCTGGTCAAATTAGTACACTCACCTTTCATTTTCTCCCCTGATGACACATGTCACTCTCTTTGTTTGCATTTGTCTAAAATACTTTGCATGCCATAGATGAGAGCCTTTCTCTGAGCACTTCATTTGCAGGTTTACCTTGCGTCACATTTCATTCCTGTCTTTAGAGAATTTAATGTATGTGTTACCTATTGTGGTGCTCAAGGAACTCAGACCATTAACTCCATTAATGGCGATGATGATGGTGAGAAGTAATCACCGTCTTTATGGAAAAGAAATGAAGGGAGATAATATCTCTAAAGCTCACCCTCAATGTCTGCCAACTTGTATTTTCTGCTTGTCCAAGACAGTTTTCTTTTCTCACTCTCACTTCAATCTGCCACTAGGACATAGTGTGAGGTGAAAAAATTGTTCCATTCCCAGCAACTGCATTCATTGAAGATGCTAAAGGGCAACTTTCCTTTAAAAAGAAATCTTGGAATAAAGAGGATGATCCCTTCTTTCTCCTTTTTTGTTTGTCCAGCTCTGGGCAGAATGGTTCTCCTACCTCCAGTCCTCCTATCCAGGAGCCCATAGTTCACTCAATACACAACTCATTAAGAAGTGAGATTTTTCCAGACTTGTGCCCAGCACCAGGGAAATAAATATGAATGAACAAATGGCTTCTGCCCTCAGGAGTTCTCAGTAACTAGAAGCAGAGATGTACACACATTATTGCAATGTAGTGTAATAAATGCCCTGAGAATTAGACCAAATTCCAGCATGGCCACAAAAGAATTGCAATAAACCCCCTCTGGGAAAGTAAGGGGACTTCCTGAAACAGTGGACGTATGGCCGGGCATGGAGGGTAAGCAAGCATTCATTCGTTGAGTATAAGGAAAAAGACACAAAGGAAGGGTCTTTATATGTTACAGGGATGGTGGGGGGCTACACATGGATGTAGGCACCATAGCTGGAGTGTCAAACACAGATGAGGGCAGTGATAACCTTGAGGTGCCAGAGAGTCAGTGTCCAAAGAGTAGGCAAAGGAGTTCAGATCTCAGCCTCTGGACAAGAGGAGACATTGAAATATTTTAAGTGGAAGGAGGAGGAGGATATCTGTATTACTTAAAAACTCTCCCAGCCACAGAATGAAAGATGATTCCAGGAAGCAGGATAGTGAGCCTGAAGACCATTGTGTGATCAGCACAAGAAGAAATAAGAGGTAGAAGCATGCACAGAAACATTTAGAATAGGAACCAAGTGGTGCTTTAAGGCAGTATCTTATACATATTCTGAGTTGATTGAATACTTGAAGGTAGTACAAACATTTATGGCAAGAAATTTGAGAGAGAAACTAATTTACGTTTGTTTTTCTCTGTTATGGGTATACATTTAAGATTTTTTCCCTCTCTTAAGGCATCCCTGGCCTAAGGGGTGTCAATAATAATTGTGCTTTAAGGTCAGGTGGGACTTACCCAAAAGACCCTCACCCTTCACTCAGGCATGGGATTTGGAAGTATATGCTGCTTGTGGAGAGCTGGGATCAGAGCAGTGTTGGCCCCAACAAAGAAGTAGGGAGCAATGGTAGAAGATTCCAGAATGCTTGAGATCTGTGTCCCACTCCCACTTAGCAGCCTAGGAAAGGCAGATCATCTGATGATTTGGCTATAGGCAGAGAGAGGGAGTGGGATACTGAAGAATGATGGCCTCGGGAACGCCAGAAAGACAGCCCCTCACCAAGGTGTGGTGCCCAGGAAACAGAACCCTCTGCCTCTCCTGCATAATGCCAAGCAACTCCATTCCCACCTTGAGGAGCTGAGATAAAGGCCACGACAGTCCCTAAGCCTAACATGGGTCACTTTGGAAACCAAATCCATATCATTTCTCTTCTGTTTAACTTTGTGTTCCTCACCCCTCAGCAGTCTTCCAACTGTTGAGTGAGGCAGAGAGAAGCATTCTGGGAACAGAAGGCTGTGTGGGTATGACCACAAATGACTTGGTAACCATTATTGACTTCTCCATTCTGGATTCTCTGCCCTTTGTACTGTTCTAAGTAATGATGCTCATTTTGCTCTACATTTTGGAAATGGCTAAGGATGCAACCTCTGCACATTCTCTAGACATTTCACCTTGGGCTTCTTTCCTCCTGGCTTTTTCCAGTGTCCCTATGGAGAAGTTCAGCCCCCAGGGACTGAAAATGCAATGCAACACTGTGGGGCATTTAGCAAGGCCCGCAGACTATGTACGTTGGAAACCTGGCCATGTCAATTACTAGCATATAGTCTCAGGTAAGTTACTCCATCCCCTTTGCCTTACTTTTTCCCATACAAGCTGGATAAAATACTAGTTCTTCCTTCCTCGGCTGCCTGTTAGGAAAAAGGACATAATGCAAGACTTCATGACGAGCTCTTCCCCCCAACACCTGCCCAAGGTTATAGGAAATGTAAGGAAGCAGTTCTCCATAATGAGAGCGCCCTGCCCCAGTCAGTGAGGACTTGTGCCCTTGGGGTTCTCTGGTGTATCGCTTCCCCTACTGGGAACGAATTGCCCTGCCAGTCATAGTACAAGCTCAGTGCCTTTCCTGGGAAAACTGATGAGAAGGGACAGAGCAAAATCCCACAGTATTTTCAGCTCCTGGATTCCAGTCAGCACAAAGGCAGCATCTACAGTTAGGACCCTAAGACTCCCTATAGCTGACCAAGAGAGCTGAGAAGGTATGTTGAGTGCTAGTTCCAGAATCTACCAGAAATAGCTGAGAACTCTCTTAGGCAACACTCAGTGATGCAGGGGACCTGCCTCTCTGATGGCTGGTCCTTTCTCACTTCGTTCCTTGGGACAGTGTGTGTTTCCTTTGCAGTTCCCTATTTTGTGGGCCAGGGGCTCTGCCACAGATTTTTTGAGAAGGGAAGTGAATGCTCTTTCTGTGGATCTGAAATTATTTGGTGGGGAGGTTATTTCCCTCCCCTCTTTGCTCCTTTTCCTCTTTATTAAACCTGACAAATGGGGAAGAAAATGAAAAAGTAAAGAACAAACCCAGTATCACAGGATGCTGGGAAAGTGGCTTCTATTTTTAGCCTGGTACATTTTCAGACACGTAAACACCTCTGTTAATCGCCGCCCTGCAGCTAGACTCTGGGGATTATTGAGCTGCCCTGGAAAGCTGGCCACCATATATGGCAGAGCAGGGAAAGGCTTGACAGGGCTAATTGTGCTCCAAGTTGTTTTCAGAAACAGTGGGGAAGAAGGTCTGTGTCCCACCCGCCCGGCGCAACAGCAATAGGCCACGTGGGCCTCAGGCACCTCTCAGGGAAAGCAGAATATTGGCACACACGAAAGCTTTGGCAAGGTATAATCAAGAACACCCTGGCCAACGCACCTCTAATGGGCAGATCTAGTTGACAATGTAATAGCCGAAATCCCCACGCTGAGTGGCAGCTCCAGCACAGACCAGCTGTGTGAGGTCGGACAGTCACTCTGTCCAGTGGGAGGCTCAGTCTGCTCATCAGTGATCTAGAACGATGGCTGCCACCTCACCAGGTAAGTATGAGAACTCGATAGAAATAGTCAGGTGTTGTGTGGCACCAGGAGAAGCTGTGACCTTGGCGTCCAGGGGTCTGGAACGGCTCCGTAGAGAAAGTAACACCTAGGTTCAGACTTGAATACTTCGAAGAAACCAGCAGGCAAAAGACATAGTTCTTCCCATCAACTTACTCCATGGACAAAATCGAAACACATAGAAATATTATCTTTTTACAGGTGATGTAGGACATATTTTCTGCTATCCTTTCCAACCAGTGAAAGAAGTTCATCTGTCATACTTTTTGGATGCACCACAGGAAAATATCTGAGCCACTTTCGATGCTGAGTGTAAATGCAATAATGAGAGAATTATAAAATATTATGAATCCAGAGTTAAAACCACAGTTTTCCAAATGTCCTATTTATACAGAAAAAAAATAAACATTTGTTTAATTTATTTTTGGTCCAAGAAATAGAAACATGATTTGGGCATAGATAAATCTGGTATTTGATACGGCCAACAGGAGCAGTAATGTGTTCATTTTAAGGCATCAATGTGTAGAATAACATTCTTATTCTCATGGAATCGCTTCTGACTTGATTCCAATCATTCTTTTTAAAAAATCACTACAAAAAGTGGCAGGACTTAATTGTTGATTCAAAGACAGTAGGACTATCTCAAAATTCCACTTCCTTTCCCGGCTGCAGCCCCAAAGTTCAAACATCATGTTTCCAGAATTTATCCCAAGGATTTGAATCTCTTAATAGGCAAAATCTCCAAAAAAGAATAATGCTTTAAAACTCCACATGTTATGATAATACAATTTCAAAGAACATATTCCCAAAAGGGGAATCGAGAGAACGGAGTGCGAGCTCCCCAGAGGAATGCAGGAAGTTGAGGCTGGGGGTCAGGAAGGTAGCTCTCTTTCTTTCCAACATCTTCCTTCTGTCCCTCCCAGAATTGAGCCGGCTCAGTTCGGGGAGCCTCTGGTCTGGGTGTGGACAACAACATCCACCTTCTGGCCCCCTTCACTTGACTAGTTTGGCCTTCATACCGTACTTCACCCTTCTTTGCACTGTATTCTCATCTCAAAATGGAAATATTAGTATATAGTGATATATTAGGAATGGGAATTGAGAACAGGAGAAACTGTGGAATACCCCCAGAAAGCCTCTCATGTCTAAGCTGCTACAAAGGACTCAAGCTCTCATCAGAGGAAACCCTTAATAAGTAACACTGGCATTTGGATGATTTGGCCCCTGTCCCAATAAAGAGTGTAAGTAAGTGGTCCACAAAAGAATAAATATAAATGACTGACCAACATATAGGAAAATGACCTCTCTGTACCTTAAGAATAAGTGAACTATCAACTTTTACCTGTAACATCAGAAAAGCTCTCTCTCATGGGGAGAGAGATTGCCAACCGTCAAGAACCTGTACAATGGTGTATACATCCCATTCACTAAACCACACTCTGAATGTGCTTTCTAAAGCCTCAGAAGTGTTGTTTATGAGGTTTCCTAGAAAATGAGGAGATATTTGTCTTATGTAAATGTATATTTGAACAGACCAAAAAAACCAGTAGAGCTACAACAAGATGTCAGTGTGGGTTATCTCTGACTCTTGAGATTATACATTTTTTTCTTTCCTTGGGTCTTATTCTATTTTCCCAATTTGCTATAAATAGCATATGTTTGTACTCAGAGGGAAAATGAAATGGTTTCAGTGGCATAGTTCTAAGTGTTCGAGCCTCCTTGTTTGTCTGTTGCAGAGCTTCTGTGGGATTCCATCTCTGAGCTTCATCAGAGTCTATGAACCAGTTTCTGTGCTTATCAGTGAAACAGTCTAGAAAACATTATCCACAGTTTAAAATAATCAAGAGCACTATTTTCACTTTTTTGTTTTATCAGATGATGTTTTCCACCATTGCTTTGCCAACATTTAGAGATTTGTAAAGTTGATTTAGGAGGTGAGGCTCACTTGGTATTTTAAATGTATTAATGCAGATTTATGTGCAATTGTAAGAAATGATAGGGAAAGAGCCCATCAGGTACCCTTCATCCAATGGCTCCAGTGATAACATTTTCAAAACTATAGTACAGAACCACAACGAGGGTGTTGATACTGATACAACCCACCAAATGTCCTCCACTTCACTTGTACATGTGTGTGTTCTCAGTTCTACCCAATTTATCACACAAGCATGTTAGTGCATGCACCACAGTCTGGACACAGAGTCCCCATCATTGTCACAAGAACTCTCCTGCTGCCCCCTAGAGAACATGGTTTTGCACTCTCAATTGTTGGTCATATGACCTACCACTGCCCAGCTTGGGCACTCACCTTTGGGGTTCCTATTTTATATTACTCATTTGAATTTTACAGTCATAGCTTGTCAGGTGAATAAAGCCCTGGTGTACAGCACCCTAAAACACTGAAATTACTATTACAGAAAAGGATCATGAAGGGGGGATAGCGAGGGGGGTCCGCATCCTACCATGGCTGTAACCACATACAGTGGAATAGACTCTGAATTTATGAAGGCACCAGAAAATGGTGCTTTAGCTCAGGACATTCTCCCTCTCAAAGATGCTGGAAGAATTTTTTTAATGTCCATTAATTAGGCCAAGTTTTATAATATTATCTATGCAGAATAAATAGGCTCTGCAGTACTCAGAATCAGTTCAACCAGGAGTCCATTGGTTCACACCAATGCTAGTACTTCCTGAGATGGAAAGAATGATCTCCAGAAAGGAAGAGGATGTACACCCTCAACTTTCTTTAAAGCTCCCAAAAACTTTGAACCAGGAGCATGCCATCCACAATGTGCAGGAAAGACAGCTACTGGACAGAAGACATCACCCAGAACTTCCTGAGCTACCTGTAAGTAGCAGGTGTGTACCCCCTAGGTGGAAAGCCCAAGAGAAGGACGGCCAGAGGGCAAAACTTTCTTGGAAGTCATTGAGCCAGGAGCTGAGCCAGATATGTCCCTATCCCATGTGGTGAGCAGAAGAGAGGCAAGTGTCATTAGTGATCTTCATTATCCAAGGACAGTCAATCCTGCCAATTCTGGACTTTCTGACTCATCTATGAATCCAGAAACCCCTATCCATGGGTCAAGAGTGAGTCACTTAATTGAACATTGTTGACCATGACTGTTGTAATGAGCACACACAGCTATAGGGAAATGCCAAATGGAACAGCTTCAACCAAACACAATGTGGCAGCCTAACAGTCTTTAATGTATATTAAGCTAATCATCACTTTTTAAAACATAGTAAAAATAATTGTTAGAAATAATGGTGCAACATCTAAAGCTCCATAAGTGGTTATCTCCCACAGAGCACCCCTAGGTGCCAGAAAATGCCCAGTGTGGGAAACTAAGGTATCCTGCTATTCCCTTTCATGCTGGAGGTCTGTTCCAATGGTGTATCAGTCAGCTAGAGCTGCCATAACAGAACACCACCCACAGTGGCTTAAACAACAAGTTCTGGAGGCTGGAAGTCTAAGACCAAGGTGCTGGTGAGGTATGTCTCTGCTGAGAAACCTCCTTGATTCTAGATGGCTACCTTCTCCTACATCCTCATATGGCCTTTCCTCTGTGCATGTACATCAAGAGAGGACTGTGGTGTTTCTTCCGCTTTTAAGGGCCCCAGCCCTATGGGATCAGGGCTGCATCCTTACAACCTCATTTAATTACCTCCTTAAAGACCTATCTCCAAATACAGTCACACTGGACATTAGGTTTGAACATCTGGATTCCAGAGGGAGACTCATAAGAGATGGCTAGGATATTATAGGTACTGACCAGCTTAGAAGAATTGCCCATGTATCATTTTTAAAAATAAAAAAAGATTTATGTTTATTTGAGAGAGTGTGTGTGTGTGTGAGCAGAGGAGGAGCTGACGGAGAGAGAGAATCTTCAAGCAGACTCCCCACTGAGTGTGGAGTCAGATGCAGAGCTCGATCTCATGAAAATGAGATCGTGACCTGAGCTGAAATCAAGAGTTGGATGCTTAACCAACTGAGCTACCCAGGTACCTGCCCCCAACGCCCACTGCCATGCATCATTTTAAAACACCCAACACGTTTCTCACTCCCAGAGGTCTGGCTTCTGGAGTAAAAGCCAAATATTCAGAGGGATGTTGAAAATAGCAAATCCTAGGGATGCTTCCACACTTAATAAAGGAATGAAGGTAAATAGGAACTTAAAGATGAGTCCCTGAGACCCCTTCCCTCCCAGTGCCCCTTCCCATGTCCAAACTCCCCAAAAGCAAGACTAGAGAGGTGGTGTCAAGGTGTTGTTACAGCTGTACATGTTACATTGATAAAGTATGCAAATATGCATTTAACCTCTCCCGCCCTGTCACCACAAGAATACTGTTAGGATTTTTATTTCTTTCAGCTTTGTTTCCTTGGAATACCCAGAATCTGCAGCTGTGTGTGCCTGCCTTATCCATGACTTCCGGTTTCTGCAACTCTTTTCCTTTTAGACTTTAGGGAATCAGGAAGGGGGGATGTGAACCAAATGGCAATCTATTTTGGGTGAAAAGCAGATAAAATCAGATTAAATATCTACTGAGTTTGATGTCAGAACTTAAGGGGCCTCCCTCTTCTCCCTCCCCACTGCCCCCACAACCAAAAACAAAGATCTACTGTGGCACTTTCTGCGTTGTTTTTTAAGTTTCTTTCCTTATCTGTGGCCATCACAACTCTGTGAGCTTCTTTACAGCAAGAACTGGATCTAGACTATTTTTCTAGCATCTTACATATCTCTACCACCTACAATAGCTCAGGCCGTATAGTCACCATACAACCAAAAATTTACCAAATTAGAATTAAGTAAATTCTTGAAGAGCTAACATAAGCTTTCCTCTAAGAGTGTCAGTCAAAAATTGGAAAACACAATCCAAGACACTTTTGTAACTTCAGATGATTATAAAATAGGTCTCAGGGGATCCCTGGGTGGCGCAGCGGTTTGGTGCCTGCCTTTGGCCCAGGGCGCGATCCTGGAGACCTGGGATCGAATCCCACGTCGGGTTCCCGGTGCATGGAGCCTGCTTCTCCCTCTGCCTATGTCTCTGCCTCTCTCTCTCTCTCTCTCTCTCTGTGTGTGTGTGTGACTATCATAAATAAATAAAAATATTTTAAAAAATAGGTCTCAATGTATTAGTACAATAAGCAGTTATTAGCATCTGCAATATGCAAAGCATTACACTAAATACCATGAAAGATACCAACAAAAATAAGAAAAGATCTCTGTTTCCAAAGCACTTAAGAAAAGGATGAGAGAGGACATTTGCATGGGTATTTGTGCTCCAAAACTTCAAAATTACTACTAGATGGAATGTTCCCAGGGGTCCTGAGCATGCATGACACCCATCAGCAGTGGTCCACCAAAAGGTGTAGCATGAGCAAGCTAAAGTCTTAAAAAGTCTTCATCCTTTCCTCCAAATGGGGAAGATTGAAATTCTAGTGTTGAAGATTTGGTGCCAAAACCAGGACAGCCAGGCTTTGATGTGTGTAGGATTGAACACTGGATGGGCGTTGCCAGTGTACCCTCCTTTGCCCACTTCCCACGCTTCTGTTTCTTCTTAAGGATGCTACACAGCTTTTCACCCCATTATGCACCCCTGCTCCACACAACCCATGACCTCTGGAAAGGCCGAGTCTTCTCCATGTTTGAGGGTGGTCAGTCAGTGCTTGTTCTTCCCTCACCACGCATCTGCTCATTTGATGGGCAGTCACTAGGGATGACTACCGGGAGTGTCCTTTGGAGCTACAGGATGGAAATGCCTTCTGTCTGTAGGTTGTCCTGTGCCATTTCCAGAAAACAAGGGAACCACCTTCCAAATGAAGTGCCAACCCCAGACAGTGGAGCTTAATCCGAATCTCAGTGGTGTTATCTGACATCTCAGTCAACCAATACTGAACCTCACCCTCCTCTCTGCTTTCAACCTCCTGAATGCTAAACAAGAATCACCTCCAATGCTTAACCACTTTGATTTGGCTTCTCTGTTACTTGTAAACCTAAAGAGTCTTGCCTGATATGTACTCTATGGGAAGAAAGTCCCAAGAGATTCATGCCATTTCGTATCATTTCCTTCAAATACCTAGTCTTTGGAAGGACAATGGTGCTGAGAAGCCTCCACTTGAAGCCTCTGTGCCAGTGAAGAATGGAGAGGACTTGACATCTGAAGAATTTAATTGTTTGGCACTTATTGTTAGGAGACTTAGTCCTGAAGATTTGCTTATCAATTTTGAGCTTCAGATTCATAAGCTGCAAAGTTGGGGTATGATAGAGGGCTCTACTCAACAATGAATATGGTTGGCTTGGATAAAGCATGGGATAGAAGGGAGATGTTAACAACATGGGCCAATATTCACTTAAGTGGAATTCACTTTGATGGAAGATAAAACCAACTTATCCATTTACTTAAAATTTTTGCTGTATTTGGCAGGTCATTAATAACCTCAAAAATTGTTCCACACACAAAAAAAATGTTCCACATAAGCTAGAGCTATGGCTGCCATGCAAGTTCACATCTTACTCCTCAACACAAGCAGCAAGATGCAAGACCTCCCAGGGGAACCACTTTCAGAAAGGTGGTTGAACGGCCCCAGCCTCTGCGACTTCCCCTTTCTGTGTATTTCTTAAATCTCAAATAAATCAAAGTTCAAGGTTACAACTACATTATTCAGTCTGACATCTAAGTAAGGCAGGAAGCAGTGAAAACTTGGAATTGTCCTTTTATGGACGTACGTTTCCACTTGGTAAACATTTTTGGACATGGAAGCCACAGAGTTCATAGAGAAGAATGTAGAAGATGTGAATTTGCTTTGACTGTGTTTTCTGTGTTCTTGGCATTCAATGTCTCTCGTCCTGAATGTTCAATCTTATTTCACCACTGATGCCAAACAATTAACTCAGAAAGATAAGATTCAAGAAGATGATGAGGATTGTTTCGTCCTCCCTACATGTGTACATTTCTTTTTGCTTTAAAGGGGATTAAAGCACACACGGAAAGGGGCGAATGTGCTCCTTGGTGTCCCAAGTAAGATTACATACAACTAAATCACAAAGACTTAAAGTAATAAATCTTCCTTTGTGTGGAAACCAAACCAATCACACAGCTGAGCTCCCCAGAGAACGCAGGGTGGGTGGAAGGGAGGATGAAGGGAGAAAGGAGAGGTTTGATGGAGGACATTAATTTTTTCCCTTCACCAAGAAAAAAAAGCCATAAACCTGCTGTTTCCTCTATTGCTCATTCATTGCTGACCATTAAATTCTATTGCAAAAGTGTGCCCCTTGGGCAAAGCTGCCTCAAAACTAAAAAATTGCACGGATGAGATGATGCAAATTCAGAGTTTAAAAGATAAACCTCTCAAAATGAGATCTCAAAATTATTGATGACAACCATCCACAAAAGTGAAAATGTAATGAGCATAGGGAAGAATTTTAATTACTTCATGTACAGTTTATACCTTTGTAAAAAGATGCATGTTTGCTTTCAGGTGTTGTCATAGAGAAAAGGAAAAGTCTTCCTTATTGTAGAAACCTACTCATATCATATCCTTTTACTAAAAAAAAAAAAAAAAAAAAAAAAAGACAAAATAAATAAATGGAGGTAGAAAATTTCAACAATCACATCCCAGATATTAACCCAGATGGAACCATGGCAACATTAGAACGTAAATCATGTGGAATAAGTGGCAGCCTCTCTCCTAGAACACTTAAAACATCTTCCGACAGATCAAGGCAGTGGGGAGGACAGAACTGTGCACTCTTTGAAGCCAGCACCAGCCTGCCAGCAGCTTGGCCACACCCCAGCTTCACATGGGATGCATCCGAGGGCGTCCCAACAGCAAGGAAGTCGGAGAAAGCTGCCCTCTGCCCACATCACCAGTGTGCAGTGTTTTGAGTAATAACTACATTCTCCCAGTTGTTAGCAGCTAGAACTTCTGGAGCACACATCTCCAGTGTATTCACTTACCATTCATCATTGCAAATGCATGTTGATGCTAAGCAAAATAAAGTACAAACACAAAGCCAATGTATCCCTCCCCTCAAGTAAATTCTGAAGGCAAAAATGTTCTCCTGATGATTATTCACTCTCTTTATTCTTTATTTTTATTCTTTAAACACAAATAAAGAGAAATTAGGTTTCTAAGTGCATGCTATGTCAAGAAAAGGAGCTTATTTAGAACTTAAAAAAAAAAGGAAAGGAAAGGAAAGAAACAACAAACAGCTAGTGTCTGAGACCTTGCTGGTATTCAAAATGAAAAGATGTTAGAACCCTGCTTAATAATAGTGAGACACCCCGGTTTTGTGAGTTCAAGTCACATAATTTGACATTGGCGCTTTGGGGATATTAATATTCACAATGTGCCAAGAAATGTGATATGTGGTGTCCCCTGACTGCTTTTAAGGGAACAGATTTTTATATATATATATATTCATTCATATGTAACCTAGCTGTGTATTTAAGGCCTCAATAAATTCAACTCCATGCTTTGATACATGAACCACATTCATCTAAGTTTTCTAGGAATTGAATTTAAATCAAATATTGCATAAAAAATGGCGGACTTCCACTTCAAACCCTTCTCTTATGAAGCTTTATTTTTACGAAATCGAGTGTGAATATTTACTATGTTTTATAAAGTTCAAAGGATCTTGAGTCGACAGAGCCTTTGGATAAACAGCTTTTTTTTTTAATTTTTATTTATTTATGATAGTCACAGAGAGAGAGAGAGAGGCAGAGACACAGGCGGAGGGAGAAGCAGGCTCCATGCACCAGGAGCCCGACGTGGGATTCGATCCCGGGTCTCCAGGATCGCGCCCTGGGCCAAAGGCAGGCGCCAAACCTCTGCGCCACCCAGGGATCCCTAAACAGCTTTTTTTTACCTCACTCAGTTCCACTAGAAATTCTGAGTCCATTCAAGGGACATTCCTGTTGGTCAATTAACTGTTTCAGTCATTAAACTCCACTTAAAGTACAATTTACAGACTCCTAAAGATAGGGTGACCACATATGCCAGGTAGTGCTCTTTTCTGAGCATCGGTTGGGCCCTGCATCCCAGAAGTGTGCTAGTTTGGAAGATAAATGTGCACATTACTCTAGCCTGTCTATTCAGTGGGACACAGACAAGATGGAGAAAAGGCTCAGCAGAGGCAAAAGCTCAGAATTCACGGAGCAATCCCTGAAGAATGCCCAGGGCCCGTCCACTGAAGCAGGTACGTACAGGAGCACAGGAAAAAAGATGCAGGGAAGGATGCAGGTATGCACAGACTGCCTGAGAGAGATGTAGATAAGTTCTACAGGGCTGAGCAATATAACAAATTTGCAGCTAATTTTGATCCAAGTAATGCTATGAAATTGGGTCAAGCCACATTAAGGTACCACTACCTGCCATACTTCCACCCACTGATCCACACACAGACGATTCCAGGGCCTGAGTGCCCAGGTGGCTCAGTGGGTGAAGTGTCTGACTTTTTATTTTAGCTCAGGTCATGATGTCGGGATCATGGGGTCGAGCCCCGTGTCAGGCATTGAGCTCAGGGTGGAATCTGCTTGAGATTTTCTCTCTCTCTCTCTCTTGCCTCAGCCACTCCTCCTTCAAAAAAAAAAAAAAAAAAAAAAAAAAAAGGATTCCAAGGCCTTCTGACCACACACACTATGTGTCTGGCATCACTAAGCCACAGACAAGTTCAGGCACACGGACATTTGGAGAATTGAGTGGAAATCATGATGTCCTGGTCAGAGTGATCTGGACAGTATTAGACGACAATGGTTATTGGATGACAATATCTATTTTGAGGCTTTTCCAAGGGTTGACGTAGACAGATTTTTCTAAATAATAAGTAAATAAAATTGACAGTTGACCCTGTAGCTCACATTGACCCTCACGTGTGCACACACTCTACTAAAGCAGGCTAACTCTCTAAGAAGACAAACAGGGATCCCTGGGTGGCTCAGGGGTTTAGCGCCTGCCTTTGGCCCAGGGCATGATCTTGGAGACCTGGGATCAAGTCTCACATCAGGCTTCCTGCATGGAGCCTGCTTCTCCTTCTGCCTGTGTCTCTGCCTCTCTCTCTCTCTCTCTCTGTCTCTCATGAATAAATAAATAAAATCTTAAAAAACAAAAAAGACAGACAAAAAGGTCCGTAGTTTTCACTTACGGGGAATAGTAATGGACTTACAAATAATTGAGGGGATAATTTAAGGAGGTGACATGAGAAAATCAAATGTCTTCCCTGAAATATATTTGCCTTGTATGCGTGTATGAGGATGACCAGGTGGCAGGAAGTACCTGGTTTGAGTGGAACAGGAAACCCAAATAGCTCACCTAGTAAAAACTGACATAGCACTTCTTTCTCAATTCAAAGAGCACCAAATCCATCACTAGCATACGTGTGTGTGAATGCATGCACACACACTTCCTGTGTTTAAGTGTCCGCTACAATCTTGGCTCAAACGTGCGTGTGCTCCTCACTAGACACAGTAGTCCCGATGATTCAGGGTAAGTGGGGGGCTCTCCGTGGGCAAAGACATTGTGCTAGATTTTAAAATAGGGAAATAACACCTCCATGATCAACCCCATAAATATGCTCCTTTCTTGAGTCATTGGGTGAGTCAAGTACCATCTAAATTCTCCAGCGGAGTTAAAAAATAAGCTGGCCCACCTTCTGTTCTACAAAAGAACTGTAAGATTCCCCAAATAGAATAAAGTATCACTAAGTGAGCCACAGAGCTTCTGTGCACTTGCAGCTGTGTCGCTAAGTTTGAGAGGAACGAAGAAAAGCCAATAATACTCAAAAATCCTGTTCGGTTCTCAAGTTTCATAAGAATTTAGATTTTTAAAACATTGAGTTGCCACAAACAGTAGTTCTTCATACACATGAATACAAATATGTGTCCAGTTCCCATGATCTGTACTTGTAAAAAATAACTATAGAAACAGAAAAGTCTCAGTGGGATGACATAGGGAGCAGTGCTGAGAAGCAGAATATTTCTTAACACCCTTGTTTATAACAGCACCAAAAGCCAGAACATTCATGTTTCACTAGCTCAGTCCTACTATTTTTAAAACAAGGTGCTGGGGATGCCTGGGTGGCTCAGCGGTTGGGCGTCTGCCTTTGGCTCAGGGCATGATCCTGGATTCCTGGGGTCAAGTCCTGCACCGGGCTCCCTGCAGGGAGCCTGCTTCTCCCTCTGCCTGTGTCTCTGCCTCTCTCTGTGTCTCTCATGAATAAATAAATAAAATCTATAAATAAATAAATAAATAAATAAATAAATAAATAAATAACAAGGTGCTGGAGCTGCAGCTGGTGAGGTGGTGGCTCTGCTGTTGCCCCTGAGAAATCAGTGTAGAGAGCAGGGGACTCAGCTGGGAGCCCCAAGTCCTGGCCTGGTCAGGCTCAGAGTCTGGGCCCCACCACGTCCAGCACTGCTGCAGTGCTCACTGTAACAGCACAGCAGTGAGCAGCTCCCACTGAAACACCTGGGTACCCCGTACCATGAATCCAGGAATGGGGCACCTTGTTATCCTCATCCCCAGCTCCAGAGACAAGCAGGAAGCCTGGCAGCCCGACCCCCACAACCCAGAGGCCCCGGTTCCAGTCTGCAGAGCAGAGCACGCAGGGTGCCATTCCTTCCACTCGATAGGACAATGAAGGTCGGTCGGGAAGCTGACTCTGGAACACACGTCCAAGGAGGAGACGTGATTTTTTTTTGTAATTTTTTATTTAAATTCAATTTAGTTAACATATAGTGTATTATTAGTCTCAGGGGGTACAATTCAGTGATTCATCAGTTGCATATAACACCAGTGCTCATCCCATCAGGTGCTCTCTGTCATTCCCATCCAGTTACCCCTCCATCGACCCTCAGTTTGTTTCCCAGAGTTAAGAGTCTCTTAAGGGTTGAGACGTGTGATTTTAAACCCCTCCCAGCCTAAGAAAGCTTTCATTCACCTGCTTTTGGCCTCTGCCTCCCAAATCAGGCAAATGAAGTTCCCCTGGATTCCCTCAAGTCCTGTGCCCCTGGGGGTACTTTGCATCCTTCACGTCTGTCTCGGAAAGAAAGGGAGCACGTTCAGCAGGAACATAACTCTGGGGTCAGACCAAAGGCTTAGCTAGTGTGGCCCCGGGAGCCCCCGGGACCTGCAGCCTGGGCCACTCGCCCACCCCACTCACCCAGTGCTCCTGCAGCCTAGACACCTGCCTCCCAGTCTGTGAGGACAGGAGCCAGGGCCTGCGCTGCTCCCCAGACTGGCCCACAGGAGACCACACTGGGCTGCTGCCCAGAGGGTGGATTCCCCACAGCCTCAGGAGGTGTCCAAGGACATTTCTCCTCAGTATGAGCAGTCCCCCCTTAAAGGTCATTTCTCGGCTGGCCAGGGGAGTATAGCAGCCCCTAAAAGACTTCCAACACTGTACTTGGGACCATTGGCCTCAGGTAGACCAGGACAGCCTCTTGTTCCACTGGCTCTGCTGCTTCACAAACATTCTGGAATGGTCCATCCATTTGCACTTGCACACAATGTTGTTTGCATTTTTACAGGACAAGCAAGTCACGTTCTCTACAGAGGGGGGCATGTGCTACCATAGACATCATAGGTGAACTGTAAATGTACACAGAATCCTAAAAATGATGTGTGATAAAGAGTAGAAAATGTCCATTTGTAAATAAAACTGAGGCTTCTCCCCTATCAGCAGGCCCTCTGTCATCCACAGGTCATCCTCAGGTCACCCACAGAGGCTCAGGTCATCCACAGAGTGGGAGCAAAATTTTAGGGCTCCCCTTCTATTCATCAGCATCAAAAGAGTGAACCCCATGTCCTCCCTGAGGGAAGGACTTCTGTACTAAATGCATACAAAAGGCCATCTCATTAATTCTTACTTTTTTAGCAGGATTTTTTTAATCAAGTTTTTGTCTGAGCACAGTGATCATGGACTTTTTCATTTTGTATGTTTAAGAAAATTAAAAATACAATTCTCTTTGCAGTCCCTGCCATGTCCCCTCCTTGCTAATCATTGTGAATTCTGAGGGGTGGTTTCCTTTAAAGTTGCTAAGCCTTTAAAAAATGCAATTATGGATGTAGCGGTTGGGGACACTTGAGAAGTCAATCACATATCATCCAGAGGCCTCACCCCCGGGAACTAGTCACTCTGTGGGTGTGACAGTGGGAGGCACCATTAGGTCAGTGCAGACCAGCCCAGGGCTGGATTCCAGCCTCCCCACCTCCCGCTGCAGCCCACCCAGCAGAAAACTTCCCAGGAGCATTCATACCACCAGAGAACTTAACTCACAAGCAAACACCAGTTTCATTAAGTATTTAACCTATTTTAAGATTTCATTTCCACGTGTAATCCAAAAAACAAACAACGAAGTAGGTTGTCAGAGGGGAGGGTTGGAGTAGGTGAAGGGGATTGAGAGGTACAAACTTCCAGTTATAAATAAGTTACGAGGATGGACAGCACAGCATGTGACACCGATGACAGATGGTGACCACACTTACTGCAGTGAGCATAGCCTACTGGGTACGACTGTGGAATCACTGTGCCATGCACCTGAAACTAATATAACTTTGCATGTCAGTGATACATCAACATAAATAAGTGAATAAATTAATGAATGAATAATTACTTACTTTATGAACCTAATAGAACTGTTTGTGTTGGTTTAAATCGAAGCAAAAACAATTTCACTTAAAATTCTCAGCTCACTCGCTGCCATTTCAGTGGGACATTCAGACCGCGTACCTCCTAAAACCATGGGACAGTTTCCTCCATCACATCACAAATTAATGCAATGTTGGAAGTAGGTGACATTTGAGACTTGCACTGGGTTCTGTATTCCGATGCCACCGTTGGTCTAATTATGCCCAGGTGACTGCTGAGTGACACTTGCTCTGGCCTCAAGCACTCCTGTGATGTGCAGTAATTAAAGACGCAACATATTTGTCGCTCACACCAGATACCACAGCTGATTTCTCCGGGTCTCTGAGCCCAAGGAAGAGAGTGAAAACAAAATAAAAAATCTGACCTGAGCTGCAAGGACACTTCTTAAGTGTCCTGATGGGATTACAGCCTGCCCCGCTCTGAAAGGAGGGTTGCAGGAAGAATTCCTGACCTCAGCCTTCCTGATGAGAGGGTGATTGCATGATTGTTAGTGTCAGGTTTAGGGGCATGTGCTCACATCTTCTGGACCGCGTTACTGTGCTGGCACGCTGCAACAATATAGTAACCACGGGCAGGGCAGAGCCGCTCCAGCCCAGCCAGAGAGCCGGCCCAGGAGTCTCAGCTGTGCCGGCGGTCCCCACCTGATCCCATGCACTCTCCCCAAGGCCTGTCCTGCAACATCCGTAGCATTAACCTGGCTTCATTGTATGCACAGGGTGCTCACTGCTTTCTAGGAATCCATGGATGACTCCAGAATCCCTCTACACCAATGCAGGGTGCATTTTACTCGTGCCACTGTTTAAGGAGTAAATTAAATAAATAGTAGCGCAATAAATAGCCAAAATCAGTTTGCAGCTCAGACAGCCACACAGATGGAAGGAGAAGCCCGGAAGAGCCATTTCCAACGACGGAGCTAACCTCCATCTCAGCCAGCTCCTGATGCCCTAGAACTGCTGGAGGTGCCCTGGCAGAAGGTCAGGGAGAAAAAGGTCAGGAGCCAAAAGAAGGGCAGCTGTAGTGCGAGGCTGACAGCTCCGTGGGGATGCTGAGCCCTGGTGGATTTTCCTCAGATCTCTCGCCTCATCTTCAGCACACCTCCTTCCTTCACCGCCACTCCTCCTCCGAGGCATCGGATTCCCTCTCAGCCCCGAATCTGCCCCCCATGGGGGTTCCACTGAGCTCCACAGAAGCAGGAGCTCTGACTTCTCAGTTCAAAACTTACCTCTGTTTGTTGAAAGTAGTCAGAGAGTGGCATCGATGACAGATGAGTATTTGTGATTCTAGAGGATTTACTTGATGTGAGGAGCTCTCATGATCATCTACCACCAGCAAGCAGCAGCCTTGCGATTCCAGGATGATATCTTCAAGTGAAATGTCAGGTATCCATCCTGTAGAGACGGAGGTCAGGGTGTTGGTTGGGCACAGCTGGAATGTCGTTCAGGAATGAGCCCACCTTCTCCTGTGAGGCTGGTGGCTGCCCCATCACACACAAGCTGATGTCAGCATCAGATGCACCAGTCTTCAGGGATAGTCTTCATTTTGACCAAGGACAGACAGACAAATAACCTTAGATTTTAAATGATTATAGAGATTCTAGACATTATTTGGCCACTTCCCCCAACAGCACTGTGTTGTTGGACTAAGTCCTTGGAAAGTATTTGCCAATAAGAAGAGCCATATAGAAGGAAGAATGATGAATCTTATGTTACATATTTAATTAAACTGTTGGCTTAGAGAAACTCACACTTGGAAATAAAGCCATTCGTTTAGTAAGGTACCTCCACTTGTGTCCCCACGTCACCCCATACTGACCTATCATACAAAACATACAGCACATACCACCCAGAAAAACATGTGAGTAGAAACATCACCTCTAAATTTCTTTCAAAATATGTGTATCTACCTAGGGATATTTTTGAGCAATATCTTATGTTATGGTCTCTACAAAAAAAAAAAAAAAAGGAGGAACATAGCTACATAGCTTCTCCTCCTTAACCAAGTGAGCCCTGCCCACCCTGCAAAAAAGGAAATATTCAAACAAGGCTTCCAAGAACTCCTGGCCTAACAGAGCAAGCTTCAGCATTGAAATGCTTTTGTACCACGTGGGTTGAAAGTATGAGAGGTGCCGGTCATGGCTCCATGCTGGTCCTGGAACCTCTGCTTAGGAGGCAGTGACCTGGACTCTGCCTAATACCCAGAATTGTAAACTCGACCCAAGTGGCCACATTCTCAAACAGCTTCTGAGTGATAGAAGCTGGCCAAAGCCGACCACACATGACAAACACATATTGATTACGCACAACTCAACTGACATGTACCCCAAAGCAGTCATAAATATCATAAACAATCTCATTTGTGTCATAGTGATTTATTTCCGAGATATCAAATGAAAAAACTCTGACTTTTCAGGCCTTCTTGAATGATTTTGTGTCTTACCTTCCTCCCTGTTGTGGAAATGAATGTGGATCACAAACAGGTACACTACCACACCGCCGTGCACGCTCAATCAGAGGACCCTTTCTGCAGGCTCTCCACAGCAATCACACAACTACTTTGATTTAAAAAGTCATTGGAAAGCTTTATACTTGTGGTCTTGAGGTTTTAAGGTAAAAATCTTACACACACACACACACACACACACACACACACAGAGTCCATAAATACAAGCCTTAGAAATACCATACAGACAGAAGTGCATAAGACCATAGCAGATGAAAACTCGGGGGCAGCCCGGGTGGCTCAGCAGTTTAGCGCCACCTTCAGCCCAGGGCGTGATCCTAGAGGCCTGGGATCGAGTCCCACGTCAGGCTCCCTGCATGGAGCCTGCTTCTCCCTCTGCCTGTGTCTCTGCTTCTCTCTCTCTCTCTGTCTCTCATGAATAAATAAATAAAATTAAAAAAAAAAAAAGAAAAAAAAGAAAACTCGGGCCTTCAGACAGGTCTCCTGGAAACACAGTTGTCATGGGAATGGTTTCCACCCCCCAGCACAGCATGGTCCCTGGCCCCTGATGTGGATGGAGCCGACAGCCTTCTGCTCCTTCTCCAATCTGTGACCTACTCCTGCTAACGCCCAGTCCACAGCCCTGACTGCAAATGCCCTCTGGCCTCTCTCCCTTCTGGTCCCAACCATTCCTTCCTTTTTTAAAGATTTATTTATTTATTTATTTATTTATTTATTTATTTGAGAGAGAGAACAAGCAAGAGGGGCAAAGGGAGAGAGAATCCAAACTGACTCTGTGCTGAGCATAGAGCTCCATGTGGTGCCTGATGGACTCTGGATCACGATCCAAGCAGAAATCAAAAGTCAGCCACTCAGCAGACTGTGTCCGCCCAAGTGCCCCCAACCAGTGCTGCTCCACCAGTCAACATGGTCTCACCCGCTGAGCCATGGGGCACCTCCCTGTGTGCAGCTATGTCACAACAATGTACCTTAATATGATAATGAGGAGCCACTGGGGTCTCTCACACAGGCACCAATGACACACTGCAGAGCCCCTACATCAGCTAGTGGTATTGAGTGCTTCTCCTTACAAACATTGGCCATTCATATATCTGCCTTCATGAATTGTGTTTTTCACCTGTCATTTGATTTCTATTGTCACCATCCTACTTTACATCCCTATCTGTGATGATCAGATCTTCCTTAGCCTTCATGCTGAATCAGTTCAACTGCATGGATACTGGTCTAAGCTTTGCACCAAAAGCTCATGTGTCTACCAATATGAGAATCCTGTGAGAGCTCCTCGGCTTGACTTGTGTTGTGTCTTCTGCAAGGCCCAGCACAGCACCCTCTGCAAGGCAGGCAGACAGGAAATATCTATTCAAGGCACTGCTGTGATGGGGCAGACTTTAGATGAAAACCTTGGCTTAGTAAGGAAACCACAGTCTCACCAAAATGGAGTTGAGTGAGCTTGCTCCATGTCAGCCAGGTTGCTCACCTCTGTTCAAGGATGGGGAGGGATAAATCAGTGCCCTGATCTCCAAGTGGAAACCTCAGCAAACAGTGTGGCACAGGGGACCGGCCACAGAAGAAAGGCCACAGTGGAGGGAAGTGCTTCTTGCAGTTGTACCTGCCTACTGAAATTCTGGGCCAGAAGTCTCAACCCTGGTTACTGGGATTGGCCACTGAAGAGATTTGCTCAAGGTATGAACTGTGATATTTGCCCCTTCTGCAGATTCAGGCCATTTTTCTCTTGCAATGACAGACTTTAATATAGACCCAGGAGTGGTTAAGATCCCAACAGTACTTTTTTTTCTCTGAGCTTATAAACTAGTGAGTAACTATGAAGGTAGAATAGTTTCTCTGAGGAAGGGAATCAACTGGCTGGTAACAAAGATTTGAGCAAGAAATAGGAGACATGCTTTTGTGTCAGTATTGAAAGTCATTCCCAAGCCCTTGTGTTTGCAGCAGACTTCAGGTGCCATGGAACTGCTGACCCTTGACCATAACCCTGTCAGTTAGGTTCTCCACAGAAAACAGAGCCAATAGGAGATGATAAATAGATGACACATATATAGATACATAGATAGATACATAGATTGATAGATACATAGATGTAGGGATGGATGGATGGATGACAGATCAATCAATAGACAGATGATAGGTTGATTCATAGATTTTAAAGAATTCACTGACTTGGCTATAGGGGCTGGCAAATCTGAAATTCATAGGGCAGGTCAATAGGCTGGAACTAAGCAAGAATTAATACTGCTGTCTTAAGGCAGAATTTCTTCCTCTGGCTGCTTGCTTTGACACTACATATACTAAAGTTGGAATGATACACCCCTGAGTGAGGATGACATGCAAATGCATGAAGTGTTCCACATTTAAAAAAAAAAAAAAAAGCATTTCTTCTGGTGGGGAAATCTCAGTTTTTGCTCTTAAGGCCTTCAACTAGTTGGCCGAGGCCCACCCACATTATGGAAGGTACTCTCTTTGCTGAAAGGAAACTGATTGTAGATATTAAGCACATCTACAAAATGCCTACACAGTAATACCTACAGTAGTGTTTGATTAAATAACTCTATTCTATAACCTAGACAAATTGACACGTACAATTAACCATCACAGAGATCTTGTAATCTATAGAAGTAACAAAAAGGGGTGGCACCTAATAAAATAAGTCCTAGAACTATCCTATTAAGAAACACCAGGAAACTTAATTAAGTTTTCCTTCAGTCAGTAGCATCTACTTAAATTGTGAGGCCTGCACACGAAGACAATCCAAAGAGAAAAATCCATTTAGAAAGGCTCCTTATTGGCATGGGGTGGCCTTAAGCTTCATCCTGAGAAGACTCAAGAATTCAGAGTAAAGTTTCAAGACCCTTCCTTCAGAAAAGCTGGAGTCTAAAATCAGCATGGTGACATGGCCCAGGAACAGGAATTTGGATTCTGAGTCAGTGGGAATGGAAAAGATTGTGTAAGGATACTACCTATTTGACATCACCATTAATTTCAACATGAAGATATTGATTATGTTTTCCAGCTGCATTTCATTTCATCAATGCATTCCTCACAAGTTCAACAAGATTTCCAAGCCTGTGATCACTTCTATTCCTCAGTAAAGCCTTGCAAGAACATAGGAGGCATGTCATGGGAGCCACTACATACGTGAAGAGGTTCCCATCACCATGTAGATGGCAGCAGGTGCGATGGGGATTGAAGCCTTCCGATCTGCACACACACCCTCTCCTGTCCTTGCCCAGTGCCCTATGTACCACCAAAGTGGTGGAAGGAGATTAACTAAAGGAGTATCCATAGCACAAATTTGGTTTTTTTAATGATAAATTTATTTTTTATTGGTGTTCAATTTACCAACATACAGAATAACACCCAGTGCTCATCCCATCAAGTGACCCCCTCAGTGCCCGTCACCTATTCACCCCCACCCTCCGCCCTCCTCCCCTTCCACCACCCCTAGTTCATTTCTCAGAGTTAGGAGTCTTTATGTTCTGTCTCCCTTTCTGATATTTCCCACACATTTCTTCTCCCTTTCCTTCTATTCCCTTTCACTATTATTTATATTCCCCAAGTGAATGAGAACATACAATGTTTGTCCTTACTTCATTCAGCATAATACCCTCCAGTTCCATCCACATTGAAGCAAATGGTGGGTATTTGTCGTTTCTAATGGCTGAGGAATATTCCATTGTATGCATAGACCACAGCTTCTTTATCCATTCATCTTTCGATGGGCACTGAGGCTCCTTCCACAGTTTGGCTATTGTGGACATTGCTGCTAGAAACATCGGGGTGCAGGTGTCCCGACGTTTCATTGCATCTGAATCTTTGGGGTAAATCCCCAACAGTGCAATTGCTGGGTCGTAGGGCAGGTCTATTTTAAACTCTTTGAGGAACCTCCACACAGTTTTCCAGAGTGGCTGCACCAGGTCACATTCCCACCAACAGTGCAAGAGGGTTCCCTTTCTCCACATCCTCTCCAACATTTGTGGTTTCCTGCCTTGTTAATGTTCCCTATTCTCAATCGTGTGAGGTGGTATCTCATTGTGGTTTTGATTTGTATTTCCCTGATGGCCAGTGATGCAGAGCATTTTCTCATGTGCATGTTGGCCATGTCTATGTCTTCCTCTGTGAGATTTCTCTTCATGTCTTTTGCCCATTTCATGATTGGATTGTTTGTTTCTTTGGTGTTGAGTTTAATAAGTTCTTTTTTAATAATAAATTTATTTTTTTATTGGTGTTCAATTTACCAACATACAGAATAACACCCGGTGCTCATCCCATCAAGTGCCCCCCTCAGTGCCCGTCACCCATTCACCCTCACCCCCACCCTCCTCCTCTTCCATCACCCCTAGTGAAAGGGAATATAAGGGAAGGGAGAAGAAATGTGTGGGAAATATCAGAAAGAGAGACAGAACATAGCACAAGTTTTAAGGGAATTGGTTTTAAGTTTCAGCAAGAGATACAAAAAGGCCATTAACATATAAAAATGGCTCAACTTTGCAAGTCATCAAAGAAATGCAAATTAAAACAAGATCCCACTGTTCACTTTTCCAGTTGGCTCAGATATTGTTGTTCATCTGGTGTTTTTAGGACGCAGGACTGCCTCAAAAGTCCCATTCAGGGACGGTCTTCGGGGGAGGCTGTGGCCTCTAAGGAGGGCAATTTAACAGTAGCAATCAAGAACTCTCCATAATAGCATCCATCCAAAGCTTCTCACCCATGCCTTGATTAGGTGTCAAACAGCTCACTCCTGCATTGGAATCCATCTAAAAAGGCAAGGGATGATTTCTGCCATCTAGGCTGACAAAGAACCAGCTAAGCAAGCATGGGTATAACGCCCTGGAGTCCACGGAGAAGCATCCTCAGAAGCAGGGTGCTGCTGCAGGGTTGTGTCTGAGTACAGACAAGTAGGACACAAGGCGGCAAAAATGGAGTCCTTCTCCTCACCCTACTGATTTCTAAGGCTGCTCTGGTTGGACTACTCCCCTAGAAAGAATACTTGAAAACATTAAATTATGAGCTGCAAGCGTAAAATGCCAACCTGAAATTTATGAATCTTGCTGGGTCTCCTCTTGGCTTCCTTTTGACCCCTATGGATGCTGCCGCCTCCCTGATCTGGAGACACTAATTTGAGGGTCCCAATAAGGTGAAGCACTGTACCACACAGAGCAGCACTACTGTGCTCCTTAAAATCAGCCGTGGAGGATAAAGAATAAACAAAAAATGGGCCACAAAGTTGGATTTGTTTGTTTGCTTGCAAGTAACATAATACAACCTAACTATGTGCAAAATTTGTGCAGGAGAAAAGGGTGGGAGACTACAATCAAATTAACCTTAAAAATATATTATCTCCTAGGCATGCCCAAGTGGCTCAGTGGTTGAGCGCCTGCCTTTGGCCTGGGATGTGATCCTGGCAACCTGGAATCAAGTCCCATGTCGGGCTCCCTGCATGGAGCCTGCTTCTCCCTCTGCCTGTGTCTCTGCCTCTTTCTCTGTGTCTCTCATAAATAAATAAATAAAAATCTTTTAAAAAATTATATATATAATCTCCTAGAAGCCAGACGTCAGGAGGAAAGTGAAGAAATAATCAGTATATATGATCTCTCTCTCTCTCTCTCTCTCTCTCTCCCTCTCTCTTTCTCTCTCACACACACACACCAAGAACTAATGCATGACTTAAAAAATGCCATAGACAAACTAAAAATTCCATTAAAAAAAACATTTTCTTTTTTTTTTTAAATACAGATGGATTTGGTGCAGGTAGAGACTTTTAATAGACTCCACTTTTTTTGAGATTTTATTTACTTATTCATGAGACACAGAGAGAGAGAGAGAGAAAGAGAGAGCCAGAGACACAGGCAGAAGGAGAAAGCAGGCTCTACGCAGGGAACCTGACATAGGACTCGATCCCAGGTCTCCAGGATCACACCCTAGGCCAAAGGCAGTGCTAAACCGCTGAGCCACCCGGGCTGCCCTTAAGAAAAATATTTTCAACGTAAACAGTATATCAAGGCCTAATTTCTCTCCTACACAAATGCTTCTCACAGATCAGCAAAGAGAAATGTAAAGCACCTTGTATAAAATAGGTAAAGGTAAAGTTAAAATATAGACATAATAAAATATATAAAGATATTCAACATCATGTTTACCTAAATTTAAATCACTACCAGATTAAAGAAAATAAAGAGCTTGGTAAACCCAATTTTTAGCAAGGCTGGGAAGAAACAAACAGCCTGGAGGGCAGTTTGACAGCATTGAAGAACTAATGATGCACATCTCCTCTGTCCTGGCAAACCCACTTCCAAAAACATAACCCCTGCTTGCATATGCATGCAGACCTATCTTCTATAACATCCGTTCAGCCTTCTTTGGAACTGGGGAGCCCACTGGAAACAAGATAGGTGTGTCAGATTTCTTGTAGAATATCCTCCCCAAGAATGACATGTAATCTTTCAAAAAGAGAGAGAGCCAAGACATGAGGATGGTCTAAATGATATTAAATGGGAAGGGGGCAAATTGCAGAAGAGAATGCACAATATAATAGCACTTGGGTAAAAATTTCTGGAATAATGCACCCCAAAAATGTTCACAGGGGTTGCAGAAAGGGGGGACTTCACTTTTTTACTTTGGGCCATTTTCTAACGTTTAAAATTTAAAATATATATACACATATAACTGAAAAATTAGAAAAGTTACATGAAAGTGCTAAGATAGCCCTTCTATACTGATACATGTTAATGATCTGAATTTACAGGGATGATTTGGCTTGGAAAAGGTATGGGGTGAAAGAGCCCAGCTGACATGACAATTTGATAGGCTCTCTTGTTAAACGGGGTTCTCCACTACTCTTAATGAGGATATACAGCTAAGGCATGCTACTGCCCTCGCTTGCACGTCACACCACATTAGTAAGGCTTGTTTCCCGCCCACAGTACAGCTCCCCACTCCCAAAGGAAGAGACCTGTCATAGTTACTTACTGATGGTAAATAGTCAAGAATTCATTCTATCGCCTCACCTGAAATTTGACATTACCTTTCCCTCTTTGAAAACGGTGCATACTCCTCACATTTCTATCGTTTCACCAAATGCCCGCCTTTTATCCAAAGCAAAATTAGAAGGCAGTCCATTTTTCTTCTGTGCAGAATATCTTCATGCCTTTTGGGCATCTATGTTGAGTCCTATGGTGATGAGACTCATTTGTTGCTCCCAGACATAAAGGACCTTTCCTAATCTGGACAGTCCACAGCATTGCACTTCTTAATAAGTAAGAAGCAGCTTCCAAGGGGCGACTGTGGTTCTTTGCAGGAGTCTATGAAGAAGCCTCCTTCAGATAGATATCTTCTCTTGCATTTCCTGCATGTAGCCAGAGTTTAATCTGCAGTCCACCCACAACTCCCAAACTTGGAATCATTAATTAATTTCTTTTCTTGGTTGGCCACTTATTTATTTCTTCTATTGCAAGACTAGAAAATAGTTTAAAGTGGAGTAGATAGAAAATAGTAGAAATATCTCCACCTATGACACAATTCATCCCTTATAAGAATCCCAGAGAATATTCTGAGTAGAGCCCATTCAAATGCCCACCACCCTACCCCTGGGGAAAAACATGTGTCCTGGAAAGGGACCCGGAAATGGGCCCCTCTGCCAGCCTACTCCCATCCCCAGGCTGAGAACCACAATCATTGGCAGTAGAACATTAAGAGTAACATTTGTTTTAAAAGCTATGGATATCTCATAAGCTAGTCTTAATTATAGGCTTAAGAGGATTTTTGGCCTTAATTTTTTCTCCAGTGATATGTTCTTCCCTTTGGCAGAGTTTGCTAGAAGAACTCACAGTGTGAAATGAGGGGTAGATGCTATAATGTTTGAGATTCGTTTGCTTGGGAAGCCATAGATGAGAAAGAATGGACGTGATCATGTGCCCCACACCAGAGGAACATGCAGTGACTCAAAAGCAGTTGCAGGGTGTCCCCACACAAGTCCACTGATCTGAATGAAGTCCAAGGAGAGGTGAGGTGGGACACATTCTCTCACTATTCCCCACTGTATGAAAAACATTATTGACTTTTTACAACAAGGAAAGATGCTTCAACCTACATTAAATTGCAAATTTTTCACAATGTTAAAAAATACTAATGAAAGTCATGAACACTTTGTCCTAACTCAGGGATGCCAACCCGAGGGGCAAGCTTATCTCTCCACGTCAGCACCCGTTCTTTCTAAACCACCTCGTGCATTGGTTTCTGACGCTCCTTTGTCCTTCAAAGTTTTGGTCATGGTGCATGATGTTTGCTTTCTCAATAACAAGTTCTAAAGCAATCATGAAAGGGGTCCTTCATTTCTCTTTTCCTGGGGCCTCTCAGGGCTCTGTTTCTCCAGTTGGCTTGGCTATTTCCCTTTCTTTCATCCTTCCATTCTCTTCCAACGCTTAAAAAAAAAAAAAACAAGTAGACTTTATTAAGTAAAAAGTACAACCTTCTCCCAGCAGGAAGTAATTTCATCCTTTGAAAGTAAAAGAGAGTTAAAAGAGAGTCTGGAATAGTTTCCTAGCTTCTGTCACAAACACAAGTAGGCAGATGGACTCAGGTGCGTGAGGCTGTCCACACAGGCTCTGAAGGGGCACAAAGGGCCACTAAAGCCGGGGGGGGGGCGGGGGGCTGGACAGAGCTGACGGGATGGCCTCCTGTGACAGGGACACACACGGGAGGGCAGAGATGGCTCTGACACCAGAAAAGACCACTTCTCTGTTCAGAATCCTTGGGAGAGTCTACAGAAGATTTTGAGCATCCTGGATTTCTACAAGCCAGCCCTGTGCTAGCCCAGAGCAATGGTTCAGGACCACGAACAGTTACCCATGTGCCTGGGGCAGCGCCTCCCCACACAGCTTCCTGCTCTTGCCCCTGTGCCAGCGAAAGCCATGTTTCTGAGGTGCGGCCCCATGGAACAAAAAATGCTTGCGGATTAGATAAGTTTGAGAAACATTGCACATTCCACCCACCAACTTTATATGTAGAAGTTGTGAGAGGTCCTGCTGGGAAGAACCTGTAATCCTTCATGCAGCTTTTCCTAATGTTATTTGACATTTTGTCAAAAACAGATCAGAAGGGATAGCCAAGGAATGGGAAAGTACCTTAATAAATAAGCCATGGGTAAGCCAAGTCACTGACAGCCGTTGTATACTAGAGCAAATGAGCTCATCAGGTCACCCCTCCTCAGAGCTGCTGAGTGGGCTCAGTGATCTGGGGATGTCTTCACTCAAGAAGTCAGGAGAAAACAGAAAGTCTCAGTGTTCTTACATCTGTGAGTGACAGAGCCTCCCAGAGGCAAGGGTGTGGCCCCAACAATCTGCTTGGGGAAGAGGCTCCAGGGTCAGGAAGTATGCCAGCAGTGCCTGGGAGCTGGACTTCCTGGGTAGCAGAGACCTTTGTGCAGCAGGGTGTGCTATGAAGGCACCTACCACAGAGGCCCTCGGGTCTCCCAGAACAATGGCTACAGTGGGAGCAGCATTGGCTTTGGGAGGTGGCAGCAGGGGTGCACACACTCAAGTGAGCATCCGAGTCCCTGGGAACTTTGTGGAACACAGGTAACTGGCCCTAGCTGAGTTTCTCACTCAGGATGTCTGGGATAAGGAAGAGAATGTGCACTTCTTACAAGTGCCCAAGATGCTGGGCCTGCTGGTCCAGGGACCCTACTTGGGTGCCACTAGTGGGCAACCCTCAGACTAGGTCATCACTCATGTCCTTCATATTTGCCATGCTCACCCCCTCCAGCCTGGCACTTGCCCCCACTCCACTCCACCCCCATCCTTCAACTTGCTATGCACTCACCTCTCATTCCTGGGCTCACTATGTATGCTGTCTGTCTCCTGGAAAGCCTTTCCTGACACCACAGGTCTGGAGTAAGGGCCCCTCTTATGCCTGAAAATACATGGCTTCCACTCCCAGGACACCAGTGCGTTTGTGGGTCTGCTGCACGCTTGGCCATCAGACCCCACTTAGCCATTCTTTGCAGGATCTCCTGATTTGGGCAGTGTCTGCCAACTGTGATGGATTCAATAAATATTGGCCAAATCAATGAGGGGATTCATCTAGCTTAAGGCCCTCCCTTACAAGAGGACATTTGATGGGCCCCACTAGATGTGACTCTGCAGCTTTTTCAGACTTGCCCTGGTGTCTCTTCCAGTGATAGCTCTCTTGACTCCCTCCCTGTGTCACCCTTCAAACTTTATAAACCTCACAATTCAGCCAAATGCCCAGCAGTGGAGGTAGGGTGACCACCGTCTGAACTGGAACACTTCTGGGTGTGAAAAGGACAGTCTTCACAACTAATTCAGGGGGAGAAGATGCACATTTGGGCTGTCCTAGGAAGAGCAACACACAGGGTCAGCCCAAGTGTGACCCTTCTTTGTGGGGCTGCTCTCTTGTGCTTATAAGCCTGTCTATGGAGGGCCCCTCTGGGACTCACATCCATCCTCAGCCCAGTCAGCGGTGGCCAAGTTGACAGACCCACATAGCATAAAACCTAGCAGCCTATGATTAGGTGAGCACACGGTCGGAGGTCCGGGGACACTTAGCCATTGACAATATAACTGACAGGCATTTGGCACAGTCTGTCCCTTAAAACATACAGAGGCTTGCTAACAAAAAGACTGTGGAAACCAGGGGCACCTGACTGGCTCAGTGGTTGAGCATCTACCTTTGTCTCAGTCGTGATCCCAGGGTCCTGGGATCAAGTCCCGCATTGGGCTCCCTGCAAGGAGCCTACTTCTCCCTCTGCCTGTGTCTCTGCCTCTCTCAGTGTGTCTCTCATGAATAAATAAATAAAATATTTTAAAAAAAAAAGATTGCAGAGACCACACAGGTCCCATCCAACAAATCTCCTCAGAATATTGGTGTCTGAGTCTATTTGGCCTGCTATAACAAAATACCACAGGCTGCATGCCTTATAAACCAGAGAAATTTTGATATCACAGTCCTGGAGTCTGGAAGTCTGAAGTCACCTGTTTCTTTCTTCTGCAGGAAATGGCCTCTGTTTCCAGATCCCAGCACTTAGATCAGGACCGTTCAAATACACTGCAAAAAGCGGCCCAGGGATCAAATCATCTTTTATTACCTTGTTTGTCTGGGGGAATCTTCCAAATTCCAAACAACAGACTTGAATGTGAACTGTGGGACATAACCCACTTACAAGTTGGAGCTGTCTGGAAAGGAGAGTACTGATCTGACCTCAGTGAAGAAAACAATCTGGTCAAGTTCTTTCTGGCAGTGATGGGAATTGTTAGTGTTTTAAATAAGACAGGAACACGAATGACTACATGCAAGACTTTAGAGGGAAAACAAATGTTTCTTTTTGAGAAACAACTATATGCAATAATAAGCAATGCTTACTGATCATTCAATGGGGAAAAACAAATAAAGACTAGGAAAGGGAGCCCAGAGTTCCCAAGGAACACTAATTATAAAGATTTTAAGCGAATGAACTCCAGATCAAAGCCCAGAGTCCTCTGATAAGATCATGTACTCGTTAATGGAACACAGTGTCATCAACTTATTTTTAACTCAGGAAACAGAATACTCTCGGTGTCACATGATCATAGTATGACACAGGTGGCCCAAAATCAGGACAGGTTTTGTTTTTTCTCTCCTTGGGAGCAAAGTACTAGGTCTGTTTTTAAAAACTAGAATTCCTCCTATTCAGCAATGATTTTTTTTCCACCTCTGAGGCCATGTTTTTTTTACTGTATATAAATAGTTGTATGTGATTAAGCAGCTCCTTCTATGCTTAAAAACATAGAGTTCCTTCACATATGTATTCAAACATAAACTAAGAATACAAATGTCATCACACTACATGTTTTAAAAAGCCACTTAGTAGTTTATTATTGTAACAAATTACTATCAACTTAAATAATACAAAATTATTGTGTTACTATTCTGGATATCAGACCTTCAAACTGGAGATCAACATTCAGACTGGGCTCCAGTCACGTGGGAGCAGGACCACAGTCTTCTGGAGGCTCTAGGGAGGAGTCCAGTTTCTCAAGGCCACCCCCTTCCTTGGCTCACAGCCCCTAACCCATCCTCAGAGCAGCTGCATGCTGGCGGGCCGGACCCCTCTCGCCCCGCCATCTCCCTGGTCCTCTGCCAGTGGGGAAGGTTCTCAGATCTTAAGGCATCCTGCAATTACCTTGGACCCACCTGGATAACCCAAAGTGACCCCCCCCCCAATCGAAGGTCCTTAACCTTAATCATATCCACAAAGTCCCTTTGCCACGCAAGGTGGCACACTCACAGGGACTAGGAATCAGGGTTTGAACATCTTGAGGTGCCATTATTCTGCCTACAATAGGCACTATAAAATTTCTACTAATTCCCCCCTCTTCAGTCTAAAATTAGCATGGGCTTTCTTTCATATTAAGGCAATAGTCAAGTTGCCTATGATCTTTGCCCTTAATTCTTTTTCTCCCAGGATCTCCACACTGAAGCTACCATATATGTACCCTCCAGCCATATATGTCTCCAGCCATATGTGTACCCCGATAGCCGTCAAGTTCTCACTTTTTATATCCAAATGGGACTTTCTCTCTACTCCTTACTAAAAAAAAATCATTTTAACTTTTGTGTTCTCAAGCCTGGCTAGAAATATCATCATCACACACCAAATATGAGAGCCTTGCTGTCAACCCAGATTCTTCTCTCTCCTAAAATAAACACTTTTAATAAGTTTTCAAAATCTGCTTGTTCTATCTGAGAGATGTCTTTCAAATCCAGTCTTTCATTTCCTTGAAAAGACATAAGATGTTAAAAATGGACACATAGAAAAGCAAAACACTCATTGCTTCCCAGGTAACAGTCAAGGGCACCTGTCCAAATGTTTAACGGTGGAAGTCCTTATGGTCTTATCATGCAATGACTTACCATACTTACAAAGTTCCACAAAATAAAAGTTCCCAAGATAAATCAAGAGGAACATGCTATCAGAATGTCATTTCTATTTGCTATGGTGTTTTTATGTCGGCAGGGATTATTTTTAGAGCACAGAATGTTTTTAAGTGGGAACTTTGGAAAAATCCATTGTAAATGCAGCATAAGTGCAACTATAATGGTGTTGCCAATATAATTTCTGCCACCAAAATAGCTGATGACTTGGGGTTGGGGTGAGGGATATTGCAAAAATATCCTTTTGATATTGTGAAACTTTAGCAGTCATAACTCTGCTTTTACAAACCACCATGCATTTCATAGCCATCCAACAATTAAATGTCACTAGGCACTTAGCATTTTGATCACTAAATCTTGTTTTGCTCCAGGCACTACCTGAACGTGACACTGTGCATGTTGAGCCTTGGCACTTCCTCCTCACAGTGTGCTGCAACCCTGTCAGAATTTCCATTTGTGTCTCTGGCACAACCCTTGGTCCTGGGACCCATTGCATGGGTTTCAACCAGGATATGCAACAAACAGGTGTTTACAGTTTCATGTAAATTGGCCACAGCTATCTCTTCAAGGCTGACAAACCCAAGAATATCTCACTAATTAAGACAGATTTTGACAGTCTCTGCTCACATCACACACAAATTGACAGTCTTTCATCAGAGCTATTAGTTATCTTACTGCCCTCATTTCAGTGTAGGGACTAAACTGATAAAATGCTAATTTTATTCTGAGGTCTTATGATATTTTGTTCTTAATGTCACATTTATTTCATTTTGAATTGACATGTTTTTGTAGAAATTACTTTGAAGTATCTTACAATGTAATTCCCAAGAATTTTAGAAATTATGATTATTTGATGATGTAATAGACTAGTCCTGCCTTCCTAATGACATTTTTCCAATTAGTAAAAGATTTCCAACTATATATTTCATTTTTTCTAGTTTCTTTTACCTCTTTTGAGATTTAACAGCAACTCTGTTCCACAAAACATTGCAAAGTTAAAGTGGTTTTGAGTGCATTTTATTTCATTTTTTTAAATCAGGGCTTTTTCACAATTAAAAAAAATGCCTGTCTTTTTAAAATTATACTTCTCTACTAAAGAGCATTCAAATATTAATTCATTTTTATTTAATCATAAAAATAATGCATTCATATGGTTTTAAAAGTACACATTTTTATCTTTCATTTCTCTCTACTATAATTTTTTAAACCACACATTCAACTACATTGCTTTAGGCAATGTCAACTGAATCACACTTTTGATGTTAAATTAAATTTATGTTACTGTATAACAATTACATTCTATTCTGTAACCCTCAATAAATCATCCACACTTTATCTAAAGGACTGTCTTAAAACTAAAATACTATAAATAGCATTTATAATATTAGGATTCTAGAAATATTGCCACTGCAGAAATGAGTGGTGCAGTCAGACTCTTGAACAGGAAATGTCATCAGACAGTACATGCATACATCATACATACTCATATATCATGTGAACACATCATACATCACATGCATACATCATACACACATCACACTATACATCATATATACATTACATAAGTCATGCATCACATGCGTCATACATCACATCATGAAGACATCATACATGCACCATGCATCACAGTATATGTGCACCATTCATCACTTCATGCATGTACTATGCATCCTATCATACATCATGTATCATTGCCAGAGAATGACCCACCCATCAAACATTTGTGGGACTAGCATTAGTTTAATTTATCTTCTTACTTTTTTGGCTGGTTTTTTGTTTTTGTTTCTGAGTTTGTCTTTTGCCTCCTTCTGAGCCAACTTCAGCTGTCATTATTCCTTTATTCCAGGTCATGTTCTCACCTGCACTGTTTCATGTCACACAAATGTATCTGGATAAGTTTTTACATACACGTGTGAGGATGGAAAACTCCCCCAGCATTGGCATGTGTAAAATAGTGTTCTTATTTTTATTCTGGGTATTAATTGGCTCAGCATGGATTTCTCAGTTCAAAACTATTTGCCACAGAGCTAGATAGACAAGCCCCTGCTTTCCAGCCTCTTGGCAGATGTCTCTGCCAAGAATGTTCATGCTCCAGAAGCCACATGCCTGCCTCCTTACATCTTTGGGACCTTTACTGGAAAGGAGCTTCTGAGGAAGGCTTTGCCCTGTCACTTCTGTATACCACCACCCCTCTCCCCAGTCAGCATCTCCAACCCCTTTCCTTGCTTCTTTTTCTCTCTTTTAAGCCTTTAATGCCATCGCATAATCAATGTATTTTACTTGTCCATCTCTACATTGTCGGTCTGAACTATCTGTCCAGACACTTGGCGCATAGAAAACACTATATGAATATTTATTGGATGAATAAGGAAACGAAGAAGCCACAGTCCTCCTGTCTTCCAATGTCCCCTAAAAATAAGACCTCTGATGTTGGTGTCACCCTTGTTATGTCCTAGATGACAGGCGTGTGTACTTTGCTCCCTGTAAGTGTTCAGGCTTTTGTCTTCACCCTCGATCTTCCAAACCACAAGTCATACTCCAGGTTGGCTCATTGTTTGTAAATCATTCTCCTTAGCGTCCCCAGCTGAAAACTGAAATCTTTTTCAGCTCAAGCACATCTTTCCCGTTTGCTCTCCTTGATCTACCTACCCTTTCCTTCCCGTGAACTTAGCTCTCCTCTTGGAAAGTCCTGAATCTATTGCCCACCTCTCAAAACATAGCTACCCTACTTTTGTTTGATGAGCTGAAATCTCAGCATTCTTTTCCAGATCAGTTGGCTCATTGGCCAAATCCATTCTACTGTTTAGCCCATCCAGACATCTTTCATTTCAACAACCATATTTAATAAGGACTCTTGTTCTCCTATATTTCCACTTTCAAAGCCACCTATTCACATTTTAGGAAGGAGTTATCCTCTCATTGCTCACTAAACATTAATTAGAAAGTTTTATGTTCTTTTCTGTTCCGTGAAATGTCTCTGCTTCCTCAAGGGTTGACTGTTTTGCTTGATGGTCATGACTGCTTTTTCGAGCTCTTGAATTCTTCGGCTAGCTGGTGATCCTTGGAGTGCTTCCATGTGTTACGGGAAGGCTTGTGCCATCTAGAGCAGACATCTGGCACGTGTGGCTTCTGTGGTTATATTGTTTCTGTTCCTCCAGGGTGCCTGGCCGCTCACCATGAATCTCGGCAGGTGAGCTCAGCTTATGGACAGCGGGCAGATAGCTCCCCGGGAATCCTCGGTGGCTGCCTCAAGCCCCAGGTGACTCTAGGGTATGACAGTCCCCTGTATTTCTGGCTTAGATGGAGCTGCTTCTCTTTTATTTAATTTCCTCTCTTCTCTGTCTTCTGCAGGGACTGGGCTAACTGTAATGGTGGCTCTCCATCTTTCGGCCTTTCCAGGCTTGGGGTCTGCTTTCTCCAGACAGCTGTGTGCCAGCACCAGCTGAGATAAGTTCCTAAGGACCAGCTGTGCTAAGCATATCTAAACTAATCACCTCTGTTATTCAATGTCCAATTCTCACCCTGAAACTTCTCTGAGGATCTCCCGGGAAGGCCTGTGATACCCTCTCCTGTTGTAGAGAACGGTAGTTCTCTGCTTCTAGGTCCCTGCCCCTGATCCCAAATGTTTTCCCTTTCGTGCAAGAATGTCTCAACATTTCTCGCCTACTGAAGATCTGTCTTATCTCCTAGTATGCTGTTATGGTTTTCTCCATTTGAGGAAGTTTTTTTAAGGTGTTTTTTTTTTATCATTTCAACTAGATATTGATGAGGAGAAAAGTAACCCAGTTCCTCCATTTCTGAACAACAAAAAAACAAAAAACAAAAACAAAAACAAACAAACAAACAAAAAACAGCCTGAGAGCAAGTGCCATGGTTATATTGGAGCCATCAAAATCTCAATACTAAAGGACTCTAAAACCTAACAATTTTCCTTAAAATTTTAAAAATTTTATTTTGATATATTTTTCATTATTGCAGACTGTTAGTACATCATGGTCTATATAGCCTGACATCAGGTGCTCAGTGATTAATGACACATAAAGAGAACTCCTAGTCAGGCTACACAGTTCAATTAATAATATCACTTGATTTTTAGATGAACACTTAATATTTTTGCTTGAAAAAAGAAAATAACACAAAATTTGTTTTGACTTTATTTCTAAATAATGATACTTAGCAAGAAGAAACTATAACACTTCCAACAGAAATATCAAAAGACAGAAGAAAATGGAGAAATGTGCTTCCCAGGTGATGCTAAGCTATTCCAGAGCTGAGGTCTACAAATAAGTCAGGGAAAGAACATCAGCCAGGCAAGAATTATGTCACTCCTAAACAACTTATATCCACAGGCTTTTAAAAGAATAGAAACATGATTTCCATTTCTCAAGTTAAATCTGATTTCATGTATTTTTGACAGGTAATGCATATTTAGAAGAGTGGTTTTATTGCTCTAAAAATTTGCTTCCTCTCTCCAAACCTCTTTCAACCCCAAATTGCTAATTATTTGCTTCATTTCATCCTATAAAGACAGCTAACAATCTTTCTCCAACCCTAAAGTGTTCCTGTATTTTATGTGATATTAGCCATTTAAACTAAGAAATTGTAAAGCACAATAGTTGTCCTTTAGATTACTAGTTTAAAAATCATTCATGTGGGAGTGGCTCACTTGGTTAAAGCTTCTGTCTTCAGTTCAGGTCATGATCCCAGCAACGTTAACCTTCTGAGAGTCCATCTTAGCCTAGTAAAATCCATCATCTCTTTGCCCTTCCTGCTTCCAAAAATGGAAGAAGACTCAACATCCATTAAAGTAGTGAAAACAAAGGAGAATAAAAAAGCCAAGGGATTGTCCCCAAGATGGGGACACTAACCAGGGTGACATAAAAAATAAGGAAATCTCTAACAGATATTAAATTGTGCTGTCCTTGCTGATAGTACAAATTTATCTGTTTTTTAGAAAACCAACGTTAAAAATATTCTTGTGAAAATAAACAGAAATTTAAGGTATCTGAAGCTTCTCATTATGCAGGATTATAAATGTCAGATTACTTAAAGATAAGTACAAAAGTTTTAGGATCTTGAGAATACTCTGATAAAAATATTGTCTAAAGATATTACAGACTTCACAGTCTTTAGTGGAAACTGAACTTTGATAGATCCTTGTTCACAGAGATGAAAAAGACACACAGGGAATTCTAATAGGGCCCTGCAAACTGCCTAAAATACCAGAGAAGACCCAGCACAGCCCCTGTCCCACCTCTCACCACACATGTCAATTACAAGGGCACCCATCTTTGTCCTTACCCTTGACAGCTCAATTCCAAAAGCCAAGTCAAACCCTGAAGCTACTGTGGGGAAGAATAAATGGTGTGGAAGAACATCGCAACCCTCCATGCAGAAAAGCCACCAGATCAGGGTCTAATCTTTGCATGGACTCGGGTAGGATTCACATCCTTCTGGCAGAGCACTGTAGTTCAGAGACTGTCAACCATTATTCATTCTGTGGCTCCTGGCCTCCCGCATGCTTTAACAGAGCTGTTATTATTTCCAAAGACAGTAGGAGATGAATCCAAAAGGACTGGCTCTCTCTAAACCCTAGAGATTCAAGCAAACCTTTGGAAAGTGCCAGTAGTCTTCAAGCCCTGGTGCCCAGATGCCAGCAGGGTCATGGGGCTCTTTCCACCTCCTAGACATTCCCACTCATCCCTGGTCCTCCATAAAACCCCACCCACAGATCGTTCCCTGGTCCCTTTGCACCCTCCAGTGAGGAGGGGAGCCTCCAGCAGGCAGTGGCTGCCAAGGGGATAGGGATGCGTCTGAATGGTAGGAAGGGCAGACTCTTTAAGAAATAGCCATGCATCTTAAAAAGCATGATATAGGAACTTGACATGCTTTGCACATGAAGCAGCTGGCACAGAGTCGCTGTGAACTCCACACGTGAGTGGTGGAGACGGGGTACTGAGACGGGGTAGGCCAGCTGACCACACTCTGCCCAGGCTGAGAGCTCAAGGTCAAGCAGGGGAGCCAGTGCCCTGAGCTTGCAACAGCTGCTCGCCCTCCACTCCAACCACAATGGGTTCACACAGAACACCAGAAAACATAAAAGATGGTGCTTCTATTGACTTATTTTTAAAAATAAAACATAATATCTTCTCCTCTGATAGCTGACAAGGCTTCCAAACCTCAGAAGAATTAGAACCCCGCCCACTACAGCACATCATCTTTGGTCGGGGTCTCAGGACACGTCAGGCACTTGCACCCATTCTCTGCACTCACTAGGCAATGCTCACCCCTCTAGAGTTCTGATGGCCCCCTCTCCCAACATAAAGAGCGAAGGAACCTTAGAACACATGGACTCTATCCCTGGGCTTGCAGAGAAATCAGCAAAATAAGGATCCATCTTAGTTCATGCTGACAGAGTCTAGTATTTTCTGTTTTATTTTCCTAAGTATGGTCAATGACTAATTGCATTTTTATAATAATACTTTATGGTTTAATTGTGCACATCCTAAAGAATGTTTTCTATTTTGAATGTCCTGAGCTACAGAGCTGCAGGCCTGATTTTCAGAACTTCCTCCTTTTTTATTTTTGTTGAACAAGTATATATATTATATACTTGTTCAAGTATATAATATATATACAAGTATATATATTAACTCAGATAGAAGATAACACTGTGCATATGACCTTCTGTGTGTGTGTGTGTGTGTATGCGTGCATGTGCATACACGGTGTGATGAGGACTCTACACACACTGATGCAGTTGAGAAGCCTGGGTCTCAGGCAGGTTCTAACCAAAGGTCTTCAGGACCCAGCATGATCTTACAGGTCAGATGGCTTGCCACAACCCATCCACACCTCTGAGGAAGAGCCAAGGCCACCTTTCTGGGGTTTCCTTCCTCATTCAGTTCTGGCCTAGAGTCATCCAAAGAGAGATCCTAAGCAAGTGGATGAGAGGCCTCCTTCTCCAGTGGACACATTTGCCGCTTACCAACTGTTTCCCAGCACCAAATTATTCCTTGGACCCTCCCTCTTGGGACACTTTCCAAAGATGTGTCCTGGTTATGAGAGCTGCAGCTAGAACCCCAGAAATGCACAAAACAGGGCCAGCAGAGAAGTGATGCAGGGTAGGAGACAGAGGTGGGGAAGAAGGTGGCCAAGCCAGGAGCCTGGTTGCTGTCTCACAGGTAGGCAGTATAATCCTGCTTCGTAGATGGAAAAGCTGAGTCCATGCAATCAGCCCAAGGCCATCCACTTACAAATGTCAGAGCAGAGATCCAACCAATCCCACAGTCCCTGACTTCATACTCTGTGCTCCTTGGCCCTAGGAATCTGCCACTCTAGAGAAGGGACTGGGGCATGTCACTATGTAGAGGTGAGAAAGATTGCGGTAGGATTTCAGGGTGAGATCGTGCTGGGTGTGCATGGGAAAAGTCATTTGCCAGAAGGACAGTAAAGGGAAGAATGCAAGCCTGCAAAGGAGACATTTGTTGGTGTTCACAAAGAACGTCTAAGGCAACAGTAGAAGCAACATGAACTAGGTACGAGGTCTGGGGCACTCCGACCTGAAACACTCCAACACCGCCTGGGGGTGAGCAGCAGAAAGGTCTGAGCAGGAGGGCCGGACCCCAGAACGGCTTGGCACCCAAGGGGCAGTATTAGAGGAGCGTGCTCTAGGAGATCCGGCCAGCCATGTGCTCTTTTGTTCTTCACTCTTCATATTTGTATTTCTGTAATGAGGTGAGTTTTTCACCTGTAGAACAAGCTCCTGAGTCATTTACTACCGCCGGCTGATGCCACACCACTTACTGACTCCCGCCTCTCAAAACGGAGCAGGTGCCAACAGGGAGGAGCCTGCTTCTCAGGCAGGTTCTAACCAAAGGACTTCAGGACCCAGCATCTCTCAAATCATGAAAAGGCAGCCTGATATTCAAAGTCACAGCATCCAGAAGACAGAAGGTGGGGTGACATGCCTGCATGGGCTCCCCTGACCAAGAGTCTGAGTGCAAGGAGGCCCCTGCACACCGGTCTGCCTGCACGCCACGTTGCCTCTGCTTGACCTTCCGTCTGTGCTCCTGTACTTTGGTCTGCCTCCATGTCTCATGTTTGAGACTTGTCCTTACCTTTTATCAGATCATATTATATAACTACAGTATATTTTTTATTAATTTTAGCTTGGTCTTTGTTCCATATTCTTGATTTAAATTTATGGTGACTAGAACACTTAATTTGCTTTATAAAAAGGAAACAAAAGGAAGTAGCTTTTTATTACAAGCACTAATTGACTTCTCCTGCAGTGTGCTTGGTAGGCAAGAAACTCCCTCATCTCTGACATGTGGTCCACGAGGAAGAGGACCCGTCCCACTGTCACTTCTGTCCCTGCACAATGTGACGGGGTAAGGAGTGGGGGTGTCTTTCCCAGGAGGAGCCCCTTGGCGTCATTCCAAGGCATTGGAACTTCCAGCAAAAGGAAGAGCTGGTGCCATGGCCCAGATAACACATGGGAACCCAGACAACTGGGGTTTGTGAAGAAGATCGAAGGAGAAACCTGGTTTCTGATATTATCATCTAGTAAAAGACACTTCCAAGCTCTGTGTGCAAAAACAGTCGTCTCTTCCAGTGGCATTTAAAAAACTACAAGCCAATTTAATAAGATTCCCTGAGGCCACTGGCAATGCTGAGCGATGAAGAATCAATAGATTTCCTCATGATTATACATCTTCTAAGAATCTCGTTACACATAAACTCATAGGTAAAAATCCACAAAGCATTCACCTGGTAAAGCTGCTCATGTATTTGGCCTCAATTAACAATTTATGATAATGTTTTCAAATAGGACGCTGACTCCAAAAACCAGCCACGGGTATACTCCCAAGGAAGGGGATCAAGAACACATTATTTCATTTCAAATTGTGCTTCTTTTCAGCAGGAAACTACAAAACTCTCAAACCTTAGTGGTCGGTAACAGGGCATATGGTCCTCAATGCCTTAAAGACAAGCATGGGGCAGCTTTCTGAAACATCTGAGGGGAAACTTTATCTTATATTTTAAAAACCTGGATATGTTATGCTGTAGAAAACATCATCCCAGATATAAGATAGAGCACCAGATTTCAAATGCCCCCTATTCACCATGGCGTATTACGGACGGTGCCCGTGGTTCTCAGGACCCTCTCGCCTCGGCTGGGAAGGCCTGTGGGCAGCTGTGTTCTTTCCTCCTTCCCTGTTTCTAACACAAATACCTGTCCTCTTGACCTGTCTTCAGCTTTGTGTGCTTTCTTCTGGTTACTTGCTATGTCTCTGTGCCTCACTGTATAGCCATTGAATCTCTGACCTGGAAAGGATCTTGGGAATCAGTGTGATGCCGTCACCTTCCAGTAGAGCAGTACACCTGAGTACCTGAGATGCTGTGGTCGATCAAGGCCACATGGCTGGTTAAGCCAGGGTAGGGTCAGCAATAAAATGTCCCTATCCCCATGCCTCTCAAATACTTGCTCTCTGGGATTGTTTTCAGAGATGCTCAAAAGTTCTCCTAATTCATAAGAAATTGAGGTTCTCCACCCACATGTGGAATACACATCTCAGAGCAATGGGGTTACTTGAAGTAATGTTAATACTACACCAGAAAGGCTCCCAGAAGCAAACCTTTCATGTAGATAAGGAGTCCCTCTGCCCAAAGAAGCCTGGGGCAGCTGACAAGAAGTTGCCCAGTGCCAGGGCTGGAGAGCTTGCTGCCCACCAGCAGGTGGCTGCCTCCGAGGCCAGAGACCACTGATTGCTTCTCCAGGTCCTCCAGAATGGACGCCCTGGCTTCCATATTCTCTTTATTTGGGTTTTCATTCAATAAACACAGCCTGGAGGGAGATCGGGTCTTTGAAGGGCAGGGAGAACCCTGGTTTCTGCTCCTTTAGATGGGGTCCCAACAACTTACATCCCACTTTCCTGTTGACAGGATTTCTGCACATGACATTCCCACGGGGGTCACCTTCCCAGAGTGTGCAACCATCCCTGAATAACGTGCCCGCAGATACTCGATCGTGGGCAGCAGCCCCAGGGAGGACATTCTAACAGTGGGCTCTTGCCTGACTACGTGCAGATGAGAAACCATGGGCTTTGCATGGAGCATGTGCTTGCTTTCACTCAGCACAGCTCCAGACCTTTCCCTCTCGCTGCCCACGCGCTGGACACATGCCTGCCTGTGCCTTACATGGGGACTTAGCTGTGGGACCAGCGAGCATTGTCTGTGCTTCCCATTACTAAAATAGGCTTAGTCTGAAGAGGAGACAATGCAATTCACCGACGTGTCACTTTGTTTGTGTCCTCATGGACGTGATGTTTCATTTTTGATGCATAACTGCCCGTTAGAAGGAAAATTTATTTCACTTGTAATGCTGATGATGAACAGGTTCTAAATATGTGCAAAAAAACAATGCATCAACACCAGTTATGCCCTCTCAGGGGGTGTTTGCTGCATGTTAGCAATGGTGAGGATGACCGGGGACTTCTGGGAGCTGGACTCTGTCCCTCCACCAGATTCATAGACTGATGTCCCTACCCCCAGCACCTCATTGTGACTGTGTTTGGAGGTAGGGCTCCCAAGGAGACAATTAATGTAACATGAGTTCCCACGGGCTGGCCTGAACCCAGGTTGACTGGTGTCCTCATAAGCAAAGCAGAGGAGGGCACAAATACGCAGAGAGGGACAGCCTCGTGAGCATACCAGGAGAAGGCAGCCATCTGCAAACCCAGGACTCAGGCCTTAGCGTGAAACAAGCCCGGCCATGCAGGACCCTGGTCCTTTACCCAGGACACTGTGGGATCGAAGGCTGCAGGCTGCTGATGTCTGCCCCCATGGCCAGCAGGTCTTCTCCCTCCAGGACAGTGGCCCTGTCCTCCACCCACCCCATAGCCAGCCGGTCCTCTCCTTCCAGGACGGTGCCCCTGCCCTCCACCAGCCCCACCTCCTCGGTGCTGGTCAGATTACATGGGTCTCATCTGCTGAGCCCTCTGCAGGACGAGCCAGGTCTGCTAGATATGGTGCACATAGCCCAGTTCTACATAATAGCAACATGTATATCCATTGTGCTCTTTCTCAGAACCTTCCAGTGCACCAGGAACTCGGAGCTGCCTAAGAGCTCTAACATGAGCCCGGGGCTCCCAGGAACAAGGTGTAGTTGTGCTGGACCAAGACCAAAGCTCCTGGCCCTTCTCATGCTGGCCTGTCTGTGGGACAGCCACCTCCACTGTCACCCTCCTTCCTGCCCTGTCCGGGGCTCTGGAATCTGGGGTCTGTTCAAAGCCGGGACCCTCCAAGCAATTGCCACCCTGACAGAGGATGGCACAAGGAGAGAGAGGGGACACCATCCTGCACACAGGACTGGAACACCTCCCTAGACCTGCCAGCTACGATGCTTCTATTTTGCAGCCTGCCATGTATGATAAATGACAGCTCAGAAGTTCCACGGCCTCCCAGAGAAACAGCAGCCCCAGAGCCAGGAGCTGCGGGCTGCTCTAACCCTCAGCTTTGTGGGATGCGTCCTGTCCCCTCCTATGCCCCCACCTTTCCTCCCATCCATGAACAGTCCCTGTCAACACTACTCATTTCCCAAGGTCTTACCATGGAAGTTCTCAGAAAAACGGAAGGCCATGGGTGGTGGACAGTCATATACTCACCGCCAGGGATCAGCAAGTCATAATTTCTCACCAGCTATGATCCAGCTGTCCCCTCTCTAGCGATGCATCCACCTGGTTTAATTTTTATGCATTTCAGAATAAGTTTCGGACATCAGCACACTTTGCTCCCTAACACTTTAACGCGCGTATCCTTAACTAGAGTTCAACAATGCTTTACAGTTCTCTTTCCCAAACCCTATCTTTTAAATTTAGTAATGTATGGGGTGATTTTTTTCCGTAGAATTTCACAATACTTCTAAGGGGAGCTGGAAGGGCTCCCGTGAGGAGCAAAAACAGAGTTGGAAACTTCAGTCGATGGCAGGAACCCTTCCTGCTCGGCATTTACAGAAACGAGGGTTAGAACTGAATCAGACTCATTGGATTCAACTCCTTATTATACGTGAGGTAAAGAAAACAGGATCCAGAAAGCCCAGAGGATTGGTTCAGGGCACACAAGAAGCTCCTTCTTGCAGGCTTTCCCGCCCAGCCCTGATGGCCTCTGTTGCTCTACATCTCCCCTCCCTGCCTCCCTGCCTCCATGGCTCTCTGTGGCTCTATGGGTCTCTCCTTCCCTCTGTCTTTCTCTGTGTCTCTGTCTCTCTCTCCTCCTCTTCCCCCATCTCCTCAGTGTCTCCTTCTCTGTATTTCTATCTCTCTCTGTCTCCACATCTCTCTTGCTGCATCTCTATCTCTCTCTTCCTCCCCACACCCCCGTCTTCAGTGACCCAGTGTGACCCATGGCAGGTGCTGGGTGCATGCTGGGGGGCCCTTGCCCTGTCCCAGACCCTCACACCTGAAAGCCTGGCACCTGACACCTCAAGACTAACATAAAAACAGGAGTCGTACCAAGACAAGAACACAGACGTGAGAATTGCCACAGATAATGGTCTGGTCGTCTGGGCTTTCTTGTTATTTTAACTCAAAGTAAATGGGGGATTTCTGGGCAAATTTAAAATTGGCACTAGAAACAATAAAATCTGAGAAAGTGACTTCATTGAATAGTAATTTTGCTTTAGGAAAACCGCAACAGCAACAGAATGAGTCCTTGTAAAATCCACTTTCTGCCTCAGCCGGCATCATTACGGATAGCTGTGTGGTGACCCCCTCACGTCAGGGCGCTAACGAAGCAGCGAACACAGTGGCAGTGAGACAGTGGACCCTGTGTGTGGGCTCCCCAGGCTCATGACGGACGTCCCCCACCTCATAACGGCTGATTCTAGGAGGAAGCTCCTACTGAGCCACAGGGAACCTCCATCCCTCTGTCCCCTCCCTGCTGGACAGGCCCTCTGGGACAGACATGTGTGTCGGGAGGGGGTGGCTTCCAGAACCTTCATGGGGCAGAGCTGGGCCTGTGGCCCACACCCCACAGCGGGGTTTCCTGCTCCCTCTCCTTCCTGCCTCTTGGGGGCACTGCGTGGCCGTGGGGCTCTGGCCTCCCTCTGGGGCATCGCAGGGCTCCTGGGAAGCCTCAGCCTCAGCCCCCTCAGCACGAGCCATCGACAGCCTGGTCACTTGGCACCTCTTCCCTCATCACCACCCCTCGCCCCTGCACCTCCTAACTCTGCTACCATGCTGGTACGCTGTGCCCCAGACATCAGGAATTGCCACACAGGAACCTCCCCCTCGGGGCACCGGGTGGCCCAGTTGGTGGAGCGTGGGACTCCTGATTTCTGCTCAGGTCATGATCTCAGGGTCTGGGGATCGAGCCCTGCATCAGGCTCCCTGCTCAGCACAGAGTCTTCTTGGGACTCTCCCTCTCCCTCTGCCCCTCCCACTGCTCCAAATAAATACATGCATAAATAAATAAAATCTTTAAAAAAAAGAAAGAAAGAAAGCTCCCTCTCCCATCACAATCTCCTTCATTAGTCCTGTTTTTCCGCATCCTGGGACCGTCTGGTATGCAAAGACCCTCTTCCCGCCCCCGCCCCCCCCCCCCCCCCGGCCCTCGGTAGCTTGTCTGCTTGTCTGTAGGTTCGCCTCTCTCTTGGGGCCATCAGGCCCACTCCACATCCAGGCAACCCCTCAACGCCCCATCCTCGGCCATCCCCCCCGCGCCCCACAGAATCCCAGTGAGCTAAGCACCCAGCCTCTGAATGTGTGTGTGTGTGTGTGTGCCCCCTGCCATAAGCTGAAGCAGGTGTGCTCCCCAAAAATTCATGGCCACCAGTATCAATTGGAAGCTGGAATGTGACGGGCAGCTCAGAGGACCTCCCACACAGGCTGTAGCTTAGGGAGTTGAAAGGTTTAAGGACATGCGGGAGAGGTCACACTGCAGGACGGAAACTACTTTAACAGGCATTAGAGCTCCTCGCTGCTCAGTACCCTTTGGCACCTCACCTTGCTGCCCTTCCTTCCTAGCAGCGAGGCTGCCACGTCGGGCAGAGCAGCTAACCACCTGCAGCCCTGCAGTCATCCAGGGAGCCTGCTCTCACCAAGTCTGGGAGGCTCCCTTGCCGGGGAGAGGGACTCCCCACTTGGCTCTCGCATTGCAGAAAGACCCCACCGTCCCCACCCTGGTCAGACACAATCCCGTAGGCATTCACATAGTTCTGTACTTTCTATTTCTCTTCCTTCTATCTGTTCAATTTCTAGACACAGGCTTCGGGGCAGAGGAGGGATGTCATCCATGCCCGTCTCACCTGTACCTTCCCTAGCACTGGCATAGGCACTTATCCCTGGCAGGCACTTGGGAAAAACGTGTTGGATAAACAGAGAGATGGATGGACAGATGGATGTGCAAACAGTAAGTGATGCAGTGAAGGGAGCATCTCATGGAGGCTGCAGGGTTTAACCACACTCATTTTTCCATGCCCCTCCTTCCAAAGGGAAGCCCCAAACCCTTCCCGCTGAGTGTGGACTGCATGGGAAGACCCACGAGGCATGGCCTTTGGGATTCGGACCTGAAAGGTCATGGCTTCATCCTTCCTCTGTTTCAGGTCACTCACCCTGGGGCAAGCCATGTGATAAGGACACACAAGTAGCCCTGGAGAAAGCCCTGTAGGGCCAGGAACCGAGCCTCCCGCCAGCAGCCATGGGTGTGAGCCTCGCCCAAGCCTTCCACAGAGGACCACAGCCCCTGACTGTCACTCCACGGGTCACCCTGAGACAAAACCAAATCCCGAGCCATACGGAGTGTGATGCAGTAACTGCATATGGCTTGGGCTGCTGCTCTGGAGCTGCTTCGTTTTGCAGCATTAGCTAGCTGACATGGAAACCAAGATAGGATAATGCAGAGAGGAACAGGCCTGCACACAGGGGAATGTGGCCTCAACCGTGAGTGGTGAAAAGCCCGAGCATCCCCAGGCCCTGGATGCAATCCTGATCCACACTCGCCCCATGTGACCAAAGCTGGTTGGGAGCCATCGGGATGCCATGGTGCCCAGGTACCCCGCCACTCCTTCATCCCAGCGAAAAAAGCCCCATTCAGATGCCATGCTGCATCACATGCCAATCTCCCTGCCACACACGGGATCCAAAAGAACACTGCCCTTGGTTCCTTGGTTTGGATATTTCCAGGGAAACTGGCTCCTTTCTTCATGGTCCTTCTTTTTCCCGAGTAAAATGAGCAAATACATGTTTTAAGGTAAGAGAACTTAGGAAAGAATGGTAAAAAAAAAAAAAAAAAAGAAAAAAGAAAAAGAAAAAGAAGAAAAAGAGAAAGAGAAAAAGAAAAAGAAAAAGAAAACCAGCAATGCTGATCACCGTTGGATTTGGGGAATGACTGCGCCCCTCAGTCTCTGACCCCTGGGCACGGCACGCAGTGGGCCTGCCCTGCAGCTTGTCATTTCTGGCACAGGAGGTCCCTTCTCTAGGTCTTCTGGCAGTATCAGAAACTGCGGAATCATGGTCCCCCTGTGCCAGCCGCTGTCCCCGTGGGGGCTTGGCAGTCCCCACAGCCAGAAATGAACAGAAGCACGGCTGGGGAATGTCAGGCACCATCTCAGGGCCAAGGGCTGATGGTTAAGATCCCTGCATTCACTTCCCTCTGTCCCTTCATCTTTCTGTCTTAATTTCTCACACTCTATCATTCAAGCCATATTTTTTAATTTATTTTTTTTTATCTATCAATCGAATATCACCCTCAGCCAATGATTACCAAGAGTGCTGCAATGGTTATTAACCACCGACTCACAACCTCCTTAATAAAGTGAACGTGTCTGGGGACGGCAATGATGCGCTAGCCTGACACCTCCAAATTGGCACAACTATAGACAGCTCTGGAGAAGAACCTCAGATGACTCAGGTTTTCTGAGGAGAAATTAGAAAGAGATTAAACTATTTAGTCTGAAAATAAATGCTATGAAGCGGCTTAATATCTCCAAGAATCATGAAGCCTTATGACTTGGTTACCATGGAAGACAGACACGAGGAAATGAGCTTATATGTCAGCATGATGAGGACAGCGGGAGCCACCGGGACAGGCAGACATGGGCCAGGGCCCAGACAAATGCCATGGGTGCTCTCTCTGTCTCTCTCTGTCTCTCCCTCTCTCTTTCTCGTGTAATTTTTGGGTTTTATTTCTCTTCACTGAGTTACTTTAAAATTACTAAATACACACCCATGTTGTATATTTTCCAGACACAAATTGATGAGCGTGTTTGGGTGTACACCTGTTCCCTCCATCTACAAATGCAAACGAGACTGCATTCTACACTGTTGTGCAGCTGGCTTCCTGCCTTTAACCACGTCTGTTAGATGCCTTTACACACCAGTACACATCACACTACCTCATTATTAGACAGTGTAGACTGCCACGTGTGGGCATTTCCTTCACCCTGGCCCTTTTGAACACAGCTTCATGTTATTTCCATTTTTTATAGAAGTCATGCTCATATCTTTGCACACTTCTGTGAGTGTGTCCATAGAATAAGTTTCTAGAAATGAAAATAAATTCCTAAAGAGGGAATAACTGGATAAAAGAGAAGTTTATTTTTAACTCCCGTAGCTTTGAGTGAATATTTGGCTTCAACCTGATATTTAAATGAAGCAGAGTTTCTCTCATGCCAACCATCCAAAACCCTTGCTTAAAATGGTTGCTGGGACATCCTTAGAGATGCTCATCTGGAAGATCAAGGTTGTGGCCCTGGAACCCATATTGGTGACAAGATCCCCGCTGATGCTCTGCTGGTCCAGGGACCACACCTGGCACACCATTGTGTTGGACCATCTGCTTCCTTTTGAGAAAAAGGAAGTAATGTCTGCCCTCTGGGAGCCAGACTTGGAGTCCTCTCCCTTCTCAAGGCACTGGGTTTCCTGGCCCTGTTCCCACGAGGGTGAGCTGGAAGGCAGGTCCCTGGGAGGAGCCCACCGTCCCCTGCACCATGACCCTGACCTCTTGCATTTCAAGCCCCCTGCATGGTGCATGCTCCTTCTCAGAAGCTATCCTGGGCCTTGCAGATTCCAGTGATATTTAGCAAGCCATCTGTGAATTTCTCTTCATGCCTTTTTAATGATGCTCAAGTTTGATCATTACCACTACCGCCACCACGAAAAGTCCTGCATTCCTCACACACAGTTCCCACAGTACTTTAGGAAAAAAGTCTTCCCCCACAATATGGCAGGAATACTACACATGGTGCCCTTTTCAACTTTATGTGGAAAGCTATCACAGCCTACCAAGGCTATGGCCAGTATGAGATTAGGCGCCTTGACCTACCAGCTTGTTTGCATTCCAACATGCCACATTTTAAAGCACGGGACAGGAGCCACAGGTGGGAGGGATAAGGACACAGGCCTGCTGGGGGGTTTGGCCCTTTAAACACTCACAAGAGGGCCCAGAGGAGGTCAGCCCCAAGTCCCTCCATGCACAGGGCACAGCTACTCATTGTACACTTGCTTGAAAAGAATGAGTCACTCCAACTCAAGTCCTAAGTCCCAAGTCTCGGCCAGCCTCTGAGCCTCTTCAGGACCCTCCTACCAGCTGGCTGGGACCACCCCTACTCAGCTTCCCCAGTCAGGAACCTTCTTGCGGCCTTACTTATGTCACGTACAGCTTGGCACACGACAGCCTCATTCATTCTATTTCCCATGGACATAGTAGATGTCAACTTTCTTTCATTATAAGCAATATCGGAACAAGATTTGCATGTCTTCTTACTGACTGGAAGCTCATGGCACTGAGCGAGGACTGTCACCATTGTCCCATGTGAGGGACGCCATGGCTGAGGTTGGGAGCAGTTGTACAAACCCTTCTGAGGAAACCCAGTGGGAGGGTGACAGACTCCATTCCAAACCCTGGGCTTTCTACCATTTTGTCTCACAGTTTGTCTCCACAGTTTCTGTGAATGCCTATGGTATTTGTATCCAGTAGCTTCCACGCAGCAGGTAACGGGTAAGAAACCAGACACGGGTTCCTACAGGGCACGCTCAGGAGACAGGTCCTCCCAGTACCCCAGCGGACGCGTGGTCAGACAGGGCCTGGTGGTGGCACGCCGGCCCTTCGCCGCAGAGCTGGTGGGTGACTGGGCCAGTCTCCATGCCCAGCAGCCTGCCCTCGGAGCCCCGTTCACTGTGGCCTCAGGTCCTGGGGCTGTTAGCTTTACGCCAAGTACTTCTGATTCATTAATGGCTCCTCTCATTCCTTCCAAATGTGAGGCCAGCTTTGACAGAAATTGGCATTAATACTGGCATGATGTTCATGTTGGTCCACGGACGTGGCCTTGTTAGGTAGTTGAGGGCTAACCTGTCCCCACGACAGCAGCTGGGGCACATAAGTGACACTGATGTGAGCAATGAGGCCCAGGTTAAGAAGAAAGTGCAGAAACAACAGATGTTCTGTGGAATGGTCACGTAAGAGGACAGGCTGGGGACGCCGGGGTGGCTCAGCAGTTGAGCATCTGCCTCTGGCCCAGGGCATGATCCTGGAGACCAGGGATCATGGAGCTTGCTTCTCCCTCTGCCTGTGTCTCTGCCTCTCTCTCTCTCTCTCTCTGTGTGTGTCTCTCATGAATAAATAAATAAAATCTTGAGAGAGAGAGAGAGAGAGAGAGAGAGGATGGGCTGCCTGTGAGGCTGCAGGGCAGCTGCTCTCTCACATAGGCAAGGGAGCTTCACCTGCAGTGGGCGGTGCTGGGAGGCAACTGGGATGGCGTGGGCTCGGCCGTGCGGGTGGCAAGCCTCCATCACGGAGCCCCACAGGCTCTCCAGGACACCACACTGACTCTGTGGGCAGTCTCTGCATTTCAGGGAGCCAAGGCTGGGACAAGACCACCGACCATGTTCTGGAAGGCCCTGGTGCCAAGAGGTCTGCAGCAAGCGCTCAGCCCGTTGGCCCCCAGGAAGGAAGCCCTCTATCCACACCTTCTTCAGGGCCCTGGGCCCTCCTGAAGGCATATCAGACCTCTGAGGGTCCCTGGGGAATAGGAGCCAAGCAGACCCCGAGCAGCAGGAGACCAGAGAAGTGCTGGGCTGCCCCTCACGGGGCTTCCAGGCAGCTCAGGCACATCCTCGAGGCCTCGGGATGCGGGCTGGTGGGCAGCTCCCAAAGCTGTACTTCCTTCATTTACACCATTGATTTTAAAGTTATGGGACAGCAGGATTGTTGGTTAGCAGCTCAGTAATAACCTCCAATGATGCATGATCTGCAGGCCTCACAATCTTGTTGACTGAGGTCCCAAAAGGGGGAGGTCCACGACCCGACCCTGGGACCTGCAGGTGAGGCTGTTTGGAAACTGGGTCTTTGCAGATGCCACCACATTCAGACGGGGCCATACTGGAGTAGAGGGGCTCTAACCTGGTGACCAGGGTCCCGGCACAGACGTGAGCAGAGGTCATGTGAGCAGAGGCCCAGGAGGACTGAGGCCACCAGTAGCCCAAGAGTGAAAGAGGCCCAAGGTCTCAGCACCTTCAGACAGCACCTGTCCCAGCCAACACCTTCAGACTTCCCACCTTTGGGACTGAGACAGTCAGCTTCTCTTATCCTAGGGCCACCCCTAGGAAACAGAGACAGTTGTGACCTTGGTTTTCTAGTGAGGACAGTGGGGCCCAGAACACTGTCACTCCACACAGAGGCAGCACCGGCCCTCCCAGCCACCCAGGAAGTGCCAGGCTCATCGGGCCCTGCTGGCATCTGGTCTCCAGGGCTCACTCCTGGCCCTGCACTAACGGATCACTTTGTCACAAGCCTGGCAGCCGCCCAACAAGAGGCTGTAGGAATTAGGATCCAGAGGCCTGTGGTCACATGCTTTGGGTGTTTGCAAGTCCAGAGGGTGGTGCCAAGGCCCTGACGGACTCGTTAGCATTTCTGGCATCCCTGGTCACTCTCTGTGGATGCCGGGTGAGTCACCCATGAGGCGTCCCCCCAGCGAATGTCAGGGGCAGGCCCGGGGGTGGGGCAGCATGCCACAGCACCGCAGAGTCCCCTAATATAGACCTGGTGTGGGGCTGGAGGCAGGCGGCCCCAGTCAGCACCTCCCTGTCACTCCGACAAGCTGGAGCCCTCTGGTCTGGGGATCACTCGGGGAAGCAAGTGCAGGCCCCTGTCACTTAATATGCTCAAAGGTCATTAATGAGATGTTGACCAACAGTGAGACTGACCCAAGGGCAGGGCAGCCATAGCCACTATCTCCCTGACCTTCAGAGTGACCAGCACAGCATGGTCTAAGGGGGATGCTGGCAGGGGGAGTGTGCCCACACCCCCATGTATGAGTGAGTCTATGGGTGTGCACGTGTGTGTGCCCCATGAGTACCCAGCCCATTCTGACCGCTAGAACGAGGGTTCACAGACAGGACGGCTTGTAAACAACAAGATGTATTTCTCATGGTCCTGGGGGCTGGCAACCAGGATGGGAGTCGGCACTGCCCAGGAGGGCCTCCTCCAGCCACAGCCTTCTCACTGTGTCCGCACACTGTGGAAGGGCCCCGGGGGCTCTCCAGGGTCTCCCTTACAGGAATGCTGATTCTATCATGGGGGCCTCCCCCTCAAAACCCCACCCGACCTGAATCACCTCCCAAAACCCCACTGCAAATACCGTCACACTGAGGGTGGGGACTCCAACATGTGACCTTTCAGAGAACACATGCATTCAGACCATCACAGGGTGTACACGCATGTGTATACATCTGTGTGTGCAAACACCTATGCACTACTGTGTGTGCACGTGTGTGTGTGCTTGTGTGTTTCTGTGTGTGTGTGTGTGTGTGCACATTCGAGCGTGGGAGCCGGCCGTGGCAGTGGCCAGGCGGGAGCACCACAGAGGGCGGCGGAGGCCAGGCCTTCCCTCTGCAGAGCCGCCCTCCCGGGGAAGGGCACTGGGTTGGCGGGGCCTCCACCCGCTTTTCACGGAGTGTGCTGCCACCTAGTGGGAGGGCGACCGGCGGGCCGTCCTGGAGAAGGCCGGTGGTCTCCGCCCTGGTCGGGGGATGCCCATGCAGCCTCTGGCGTGGGGCAGGGAAGGACGCATGGGGCTGTGGTGGTGGACAGGAGCCAGGAGCCTGAGGCCGCACTCAGAAGCACCGCTGGCTTATCCATCCCCATGCAGTGACGCAAGTGGGGGGCTTGCTGCCCCCGTGTCCAGAGGGCCAGGTGATGTGGCCTGCTCCCCACTCTGTGGCTTCTCACGGCCACACTGCGCCGTCCTAGGACGTGGATCCTCCTCCAGCTGTGCACCAGGCAGCAAGAATGGAGCCAGCGCCCTGAATGCACGTGAAGCCCCAACCAGTGGTCCTGTCTGCTGCAGCCGTGTCACATCCCTGCACCGTGGACCTCGCTGGAACCTTCAGGGGCATCAGGAAGCCCACTAGGGCCTCCCCGGAGGCCTCCTGGTCTGCTCAGGGCCTTGGGCTCTGCCAGAGAGACCAGTCGGCCAACCTCACATTTCTATCTTCCTCTGAGTCCAAAAAATGGCTTTGTGCTGTTTCTAAATCCAGTCGGTTATAGAAGCATACTTCTCCCTGCCTCATCATGGTACTTACACCATCCGCTGGTGGTCTGTGGTTATTATTACCCAACTGATCTGCTCCGGTCCCTTCTCACAGGCTACAGCCTAGGAGTTCAGTCAGGAGTGTGCAGGCGGCACCCTCAGATGGGAGAGGCTGCGCCGTGATGCCCAGACTGTTAGTGCTTGAGCCATCCTGGGGCCGGCCCTCCCGCCCACTCCTCCAGCTGCGGGGATACCCGCCGGGCCCAGCCTGTGCTCCAGAGGGATGCCCCCGGGACACAGGAAGGGGCTGCCAGCTTGGCCCCTCACCTCATCTTCCCAGTGCAGGGAACACGCCCCCCCCCAACACACACACACACACACACACACACACACACATTTTTAGCGCTGACCCTCAGGTCAGGCCTTCTCATGTCACTAAACTAAAATAAGGCAAAAGCCACAGGGAAGGAAAAAAATCGCAAGGTGTTTGGACTCTTCAGAGTGATTGGGGAAAATCAGGTGAGAAGGGACACTTGCCAACACCGGGTCTTTGTTGGGATGGCCCTCCAAGGGAAGTGTCACCGTAAGAGGCATTGCCGAGACAGAATGCTTTGGAGGGTTGCAAATAAAATAAGTCAACCACTCCTTACGTTCTTTTCAAAGTTATAGACTTAGGCCACAGGGTTCAGATGTCTTATTAACAAGATAACGGGCCAGACCTGCCATGTGGGTCTGTGGGTCTGGCAGGTGCGCCCTCTCCTACCATCTCCGACAACTGCCAGAGGTGCCGTTTCTAACAGAAATGCAGAACGTTGTTCTCCTTAAAACCCCTAGCATGCCCCTAACTTCTAAACCTGTAGGCCTTCACAAGTATCCACTACCCACTGCTGACAGCATATGGCCACAAAACTCACTGCTTCCGACAACAAACACGTATCATCTCACGGTTTCCAGGGCACAGGAATTTGAGAAGAGGTAAGCTGGGGATGTTTCAGATGCAGGTTTTATTTTTGTTCAGGTGTGCTGAGGCCCACAGATCAGAGGACAACAATCACCATTGGAAAGTTCTGCTCAGAGACCCCCGAGAGGGGGGCACCATGCCTGTCATACGGGGCCGCAGAGGAAGTGCCAGAAAGAGGCTCTCACCCAACACGGAATCTGCCAGAATGCTGATCCCTGACTTCCCAGTCTCTGGAACCTCGAGAAATGCATTCTGCTGTTTCTAAGCCCCTGTTGGCTGTATTCTAGTTGTAGGCTGCCTGAATGGACCTTTTAGGAAATGGCCAGCCCTGGCAGGGTGGGGGTCAGTCTTTCCAGGGTCAGCAGGACCCCCAATGTCAGACATCAGAAAATGCAGTATATGATGAATATAGGGTGTTTCTGGCTCATGGCCTGAGAGAGCCAAGGACCTGACCTGCCTTGAACATTGTTCCCACAGCTGGTGGCTGGAGCACTCAAGTCCTCATCACACGGTCTCTCCAGAGGGCCACCTGAGTGTCTGTGTGGCATGTACCTGGCTTCCTGCAGCGTGCGTGACCCCAGAGAGACTGCCAAGCAGAACCGTGGGGGACTTCCTATGACCTTGTCTCTGAAATCACACATCATCCCCTCCACCTGTTTCTCTGTGTTAGAAGCACATCACTGAGTCCAGCCCACCCTCAGAGGGAGGGTAATTGAGATCCACCTCTTAAAGGGGGGAGAAAGAATTTGTGGATGTATTTTTTATGGATTGTATTTGTTCATTCATGAGAGACACAGAGAGGCAGAGACACAGGCAGAGGGACAAGCAGGCTCCTCTCAGGGAGCCCGATGCAGGACTCAATCCCAGGACCCCAGGATCACGTCCTGAGCTGAAGGCAGATGCTCAACCACTGAGCCAGCCAAGTGCCCCTGTGGATGTGTTCTAAAGCCACCATATGGTCTGAGCCAGGCTCTATTTCCACTCCTCCGTTGCCCAAAACCCACAGCCCCATCCCTTGCTCTCTAACCAAAGGCTTAGAGCAGAAGCACCAAGGAAGGTAGCTCTCAATCCACACGCCGGGGATGCACTTTCTGATGATGAAAACCACCCTGGAGCCACATCCAAGTCTGCCACTGCCCCAGAGACTGTACGTGGCATCTCCACGGGCTTCTTAGGTAGCTTTCTTGGTCTGTCATGCCCTCTGTCCGCATTATCTCAGGAACACTTTATATCCATCCTCAGCCAGCTTCAATGCCACCTGCTAGGTGGACCCCTCTCAGAGCCCTTGTTTGGCATGGGGAACTGCTTCCTGTCGGTGTCCCAGGATCACTCTGGACATACCTCCAATGAGGCCCAGAACACGTGATGATAAAATCAGAGAGAGGGTGCTTTTTATTTATAGCTAGACCGGGAGCTCCTCAAAGGGAGACACGGACACATTTACACTGGTGTCCCCCGCATCTGTCCCTTGGGGGTTGGTGAAATTATTCTGGTTAAATGAATGACCAAGGGAAAAGTAAGTGTTCAATGTCTGAAAACAACTCTAGGAGACATTTGGGGAAAGGGCAAGTTTCCCTTCCCAGGCTGAGCTAAATCCTCCAAACATCCAACTTCCTGCAACTGTGCGCTGCTGTAAAGACCTCACATGAACTAGCCTCCTATTCAAGGAACTAACCTGGCACTAGCCTCTTCTCATTCAAGGTCTCTGTCCCCTGTCCTACTATGGGCCAGTCCCATTTCTCTCAGGAACTTGACCATTTTGTGTCTGTCAGCTTGCCTCGCCGCCACCAGGCCTGCGTTCCCTGGATGACCCATCCATGGGTAACATCTCACACTGGTGTCTCATCTCACATGCTGACCTCTCAACTGTTCGGTCAACTCTGGAGAGCAGGACTGTGCCTTCTACCCATCTGGTCTTCCACCTATCTGGTCATTGTTCCTTTGACACAGAGCATTCAGCAACAGGATGGATGTTTCCAGCAGGTTCACCCCTCAGAGCAACATATTCTATCTGCTGTACAAAGATTGATTCCAGCTTCATAAAATTATTGCCATTTTTCAAAAAAAAATAGATGTGGGACATCCTACGTGTGGAGAGTACTGTCCTGCTATATTCTGAACAGCAGCACCTCATGAATGTAATGAGCTTAGTCGTGGGTGCTCTTAGGAACAATGCAAGAGCCTGGGAGATCCCAGGTCGAGAGCCCAGGTCCTGGCTCACATTCCTCTTAGAATAAGGACTCCGTGTTTCATGCCTGTCCCCCCGGTCAGTGATGCCCCTCTATGAGTTAGGCAGGGCAGGACCGTTCCTTTGGTCACAAATGAATTGAGGGTCTTGCTCAGGCCATAATTGGACTCTCTTCTTTCCTTCACTACATGGTGGCCTCTGGCCTGAGAAAAAGCAGTCAAAGGGAAGACATTTGCACTGTCTACACATATGGGGAGGATGTCGTAGTAAACTGTGAGGAGTAGATGCCCTCTGTGCTCTGCAGGGCATGACCAGTACTAAAAAGACACAGGAAGGTCAAGACTGGCCAACAGAAAAAAAAAAAAAAAACATCCTAGAAACATGATCTGACTAGTGATGAAGTAGGCTGCCTAGTACCAAGGGATGGTACCTGACGTGTTCCTTAGCATTTAGGTAGATGCTACCTGAAGATCATCTGTCAGAAGACCTACAGATGCAGCCCAGGAGAAGCAACTGGATCTGATCAAAATTTTCAGGTTTGTGCAAGTGGCAGAGTGCATGAAACTTTATAGAACACCGTGGAGGGCTGAGATAGTACATGGTCTACATGAGGGTAAAGTACGCCTACACGTATGTGCTGGTGCGTGCCTGTACATGGCAGGTACATATGTGTACATGTGCCTCTACACATGTGTCTGTGATAAGTAAAGTTGTGGAAAGTGCTGTGCTTGATAGAAGAGAAAAAGCAGGCACCAAAGATTTAAGGGAAAATGGAGAAACTTTTAATGAAAATCTTGTATCCATCCTTCCTTTCTTCATGTGTTTTGCTGCCATTGCTTGATGGTTGCCAGCTGAATGCAGGCTCTGGTGGGGCTCAGCTGAAGGGCTCTTGGAGCAGGTGCACTCTTAGTTCTCATCCATGACTTAAATTCTACAGTTTTATGGTTTGAGTCCTTTCTAAAAGGTGTCCACAGTCCACCTATGGGCAAAAATGTCTTCCTTCCTGCAAAGCCAAGAACTAATCATTTCCTCAGTGGCTCCAGCGAACCATGCACACATATGTAGATACTCAATAACTGACCAAGAGCCAGTCACCAGTAATCTGAGGAGAGGAAACAGTCACTTCGAGTGGAAATTTGTAAAGATTCCACCTCTCCGAGTGCCCCGAAGATGCTACTTCAGCATCTAACTAAAAACTCTGGTTCTAACGTCCTGTTTGACATGTCCTAGAGTTCAGGCAAATGTTGGTCTCCTGTCACAGGTCGAACAATTGCTATGAGCAATTCCTTTGTGCTATTCCTGCTTTCACATGATCATGTTTCACCTACTTATAAATGTGTTTGTGAGGAACTTTTTAAACTCTACGGTGGTTAGTGATTCAAAGTTGCACGAACAATATTTTTAGTGTATAGTTTTCCGATGTGGACACGACAAATTCATTTCTTTCAGTTCATACAAGCTGCATCCACTGTTCTGTTTCTCGAATAGTTTAATAATTCATCGCACCTCCCCACCACCAACAACAATAGAAAAAACAAACAATGCAACACTCTCTTATTAACTCAGAAGTAGTTTTCTTCTGGAAAATGGGGATCTGGGGAGGTGAACTGTGCCAAGTTTTTTGAGAGCCGCTGTTCAAGGGCTACAGCCAGGGTTCCCAGCTCTAATTCTACTTCAAAACTTCATGAGGACATTGCTGTGTTCTTGAATTCCATGGTTCTGTGCAATGCACAGGAGGATATACCACAGTGAAGAGTGGTTCTATCACTGGAACTCACTGCCCTCCCAAATTCCTACCACATGCCTGTGTGTAAGGCTTGCCCAGGTGCCCAGCCACACAAGGTGATGCCCTCTGGCCATGCTGGCACACCTACTGCGTGTTCTCTTGCTTTGCCAAATGCAGCAAGCCACATCTGCGGGCTCTGCGGTTAACAGAGCAATGACCCCCCTAAAGATGTCCACGTGCTAGTCCCAGGGACCCCTGAATATATTCCCTTACCTACCAAAGGACCACCAAGGTTTAAAAATGGAATTAAGGAGGCTCATCGGTTGACCTTAGAATAGAGAGGTTATCCTGGCCTATCCTGCATGGACCCATGATAAAGCCATATGGTCTTCAAAAGTGGAAGTGGGAGATGGGAGAGGCAGATGTGACTACAGAGACAGAGTCAGTGTGGAGAGTGTCAAAGGAACCCGACCAGCCCTTGCTCACATGGAAGACAAAGGGAATGGGTCACGGCCAAGGAAGATGGCAGCCTCTGGACGCTGGAACAGGCAAGGACACCAATTCCCCACCGAAGCCTGTAGGAGGAGGCAGCCCAGCTGACAACTTGATTTCCATTCAGACTTCAAACCTAAAGAGCCATAAGATGACAAACATGCATTTGTTCAAGCCCCTGACTTGGCACCGATCTCTTACAGCAGCAATAGGAACCTAATGCCAGCCAGCCTTATCTCTGGGGAATATGTTTTCTTGAGATCCTAGGGAGACACAGAGCTCGAAAGATAGGGAGGAAGACGCAGTGAAAGACCAAACAGTTTTATCAGCATTACCTCAAATTTTTAAATAAAGAAAATTTGCGAGATGTCTGGGTGGCTCAGTGGTTGAGCGTCTGCCTTCAGCCTGGGGTGTAATCCCGGGGTCCGGGGATTGAGTCCCGCATTGGGCTCCCTGCATGGAGCCTGCTTCTCTCTCTGTCTGTGTCTCTCTCTTTCTGTGTGTCTCTCATGAATAAGTAAATAAAATATTTAATTAATTAATTAATTAATTAAATTTTGCAGCAAATTAATTCCTCTTCTTTCTATTTTCTCCCTGGCTAGCAAAGGTCATCTGTGCGTGCATGGGTTCATGTATTCACTCAATTAGCTAACATTCATTTACAGTGTTTTATGTACACTAGGCTAAAATCAAAGGAAATTTTTAAAAACAAAACAAAAATTTTTTTCTTAATTTTCACCCATCCTCAAGAAGTTGATAATATAATAGCAGAGGGAAATGTGACATCCATGGTGAGTGTGCAACACGGCACGATTGGTGAGTGATGCAACATGACATGATTGTTGAGTGTTGCAGCAGGATGTTATTGTTGAATATGCAACATGACCTGCTTGGTGAGTATTGCAGTAAGACATAATTGGTGAGTGTTGTAGCACAACCTGACTGGTAAATGTTGCAGCAGGACGTGACTGGTGAGTGTTGCCGTAGGACATTATCACTGAATATGCAATATGATGTGATTAGTGAGTGTTGCAGCAGGACGTGATTGGTGGGTTTTGCAGCACCAGTGATTGGTGAGTGCTGCAGTAGGACATTATTACTGAATATGCTACATGATTTGATTGGTGAGTGTTGCAGCAGGACGTGATTGGTGCTCTCAGGGAGGTGAACAAAGGTGCAGTCGGTGTTATGCTGAGAAAGAGCCCAACAACTTAGAAGGCTGGGTGGGGAATGGGTGCTGCAATGACAGGATGTGTGTTCAGACTGGCAGACGAGCAAGAGTCTCCAGGTGGATGGAGAGGATGACAAGAAGAAAAGCACAGAGGCATGAGAGGCCAAGCTGGGTGCCTCAGGGTCCAGCAGTGTCTGGAATGTTTGGGGCTCTTGTAGGAAAGTTCCTATAGTGTCTAACATGTTTTCCAGGTGAAGAAAGGAAAGAATTTAAAGAGAGAAAATGCTTTTTGTGTTTGAGCCCAAGTAAAAGGCCATTTTTATGAGAACTACCTGATTCAAAAAATAAATCTTGCTGAGGACAGGCACCTGAATGGCTTAGTTAGTTCAGCCTCCAACTCTTGGTTTCGGCTCAGGTCATGATCTCAGGGTCCTGGGATCAACCCCATGTCTTTGGGCACCCCGTTCATGGGGGAGCCTGCTTAAGGCTCTCTCTCACATACCCTACCCCCACTTTCTCTCTCTCAAATAAATAAATAAGTCTTTTAAAAATTTTTTGCTGTAGTGACAACTCCACCTAGGGCCATTGCTACAGGAGTTCAGGATTCCAAAAACACCACTGACTGCCCCCACCGAGCATGTGTTCATGAAGAAATTCAGCTTAAACGGAATATGAAGAAAACCATCACAGCTGGGCAATCCATGGTGAGCTTGAGAAAGAAGGGGAAGGGCATCCCTGCCCTGTCACCCCTATGGACAAGCAAGAGGGGAAAGGGAGCCTTCAGGAGCCAACACTTGTGAATGCTTCTCACTCGGATGCCTCTCTGGTCCCTACTTGCCTGAATGTCAAGGAAAAATGAGGCATTCCTCAAAGTAGGATAAAGTAGGATGTGAAAAAATCCAACAGCTGGTCATACTCTAAGGTCAACCTTTCTTCCACCATGTTTCATTCGAACACATTCTGTGCTGCCCCCCACAGACACCCACTGAGCCCGATGTCCCACGGACGTACGTGAGGAGCTGGCTTCCCCACTGCCCTGCAGTGTGGGTAAGCCTGAGCAGTCCCTCCAGGGTCTACATGGTGGGGCTGCAAGGGTGGCCCACTGTGTGGGCGGCAGGTGTCAATGACAACAGAGATGGCCCTTGCTGGGCACCTTCACTGTGCTGGCTGCAAGCCATTGACTGCCTCCTGCCCTAGATGAGGTCATTACCCTAAAGTGGTCAAGTACATTATTTGTTTAAAAATCTAAGTAGATTAGGGGATCCCTGGGTGGCGCAGCGGTTTGGCGCCTGCCTTTGGCCCAGGGCGCGATCCTGGAGACCCGGGATCGAATCCCACGTCGGGCTCCCGGTGCATGGAGCCTGCTTCTCCCTCTGCCTGTGTCTCTGCCTCTCTCTCTCTCTCTCTCTCTGATGACTATCATAAATAAATAAAAAAAATTAAAAAAAAAATCTAAGTAGATTAAAGGCAGTGGTGGATTCCCAAACACTTTACTAACTGCCTCTCAAAAAAAAAAAAAAATTGTTGAGTAGTCGTGATTATGCAGCATGGCCAATTTCCACACTGTAAACCAGTCTGCTGCTGATATCAAGCCTTCGCAAGCTGGTGGGAGCTGGCCCCACCACATCCTGGCCTAAGGATTCAAAGATGAGGAATGCAACCATGAAAGTTTCAGGAGAAAACAGAGGGGAGTCCTCCATCATCTTGTGACAGAGAAGAACTATCAACGTAATGACTGAATATACTGAAGCCATTTTTAAAAGATGAAAAAATTGAATCCAAGTAAAAAATTCTATTTTTACAAATTACATTTAAATTAAAATTACATTCAAAATTTTAAAACCATGAGAAAAAAACAAAGTTAAACTAATAAAAAATATTTGCAGTTTTATCATGGAACTTCTCAAAATCACTTTCATAGAACCAACAACCTAATAGAAAGTTACAAAATGATGTGAACCATAGTTTCAAGAAAAAAGTAAAGTCAAAGAATCCTTTATTATATTAAATGATGCTCAACCTCACTTACCATAAGAGAAACAAAAATAGGTATTTTTGACCTACAGGCATTTATGTAAAATAATATACACTGTGTTTTGAAGGCTAAGAAGTCATCTGTGTGCACTGCTGGTGGGATGTAGGCTGGACCCCTCATGGAGGGAACATCTGTCAGAACATCTATCAGGGGCATCTGGGTGGCTCAGTAGGTGAGGCATCTGCCTTCGGCTCAGGTCATGATCCCGTGCTCCTGGGACGGAGTCCCACGTCGAGCTCCCGGCTCCGTGGGGAGTCTGCTTCTCCCCCTCTCCCCCTGCTTGTGCTCTCTCTCTCTCTCTCATATAAACAAATAAAATATTTTTTAAATGAAAGGATAAGGAGCTCTGTGTGGTGGTATTTTAAAATCTCCAAAGTAGATCAAATTCATAATTTTTAAAAAGCAACATACAGAAGTGAGCATATTATGCAAACTTTTATCTAAAAGAACAAGACGGGGAAATTAAAATGTATATTTTCAATTTTCTGTTTTGTGCACTGATAGGTGTTTTTGGGGTGGGATGGGGGACATATGAGCAGGGAATGGTGCAAGAGAGATTTCTCAATGTTTCTCTTTATAGATATTTGTAGACAAAGCGAATATGTTACTTATTCATAAATACACATTAAATATTTTTTAATAACTAGCTAAATAAGTTTCTCTGGACTCTGCTGGTAAGCACTCCCGACCTGGTATGCAGCCACCCTGTCACATGCAACGTCTGTGAAGATAGAAATAACACTTGGTAGCTAAGAGCCGATTCCTTCCTGTTCGTTCCCTGAAGATACTAAAATAGCAAAGGAAGTATTGATCGACCAGGCAGTGTCTGTGGAGCACAAGTTACATACGGGGCCTGGGGCTGGGCAGTTTGCACATCACATACTCCAGGGTTTTATTATGCTGCAAGCCCATTTCAGGGAGGAATTTCCTGAGGTGTAGAAAGGCAGAGACAACGACTCAAGTTCACACACTTGGTCAGGGCAGAGCAGGTGTTCAGATCCAACTACAGGTCTCTCCCAGGCCAAGGTGTCCAGGGGCTGCCACGCTGCCAGGATGCCCCCACCTTCCCCAGGGCACATGGTCCACCCCAGAGACCCCCAGCCCTCATGGCTGTGAGACCTATCACGGTAGGAGCAGTGTGTGTTTTGAGGAGATGCTGGGGTTTGGAGATCCAGAAGCAGGCATCCACTCCACTCAGCTTCTCCGACAGACTCCGGGTGACCATGTGTGAGGCTCTGTCCACGCGTACTAGCAGAAAGCCATCCGACTCGGCAGGTCATCCCAGGATGCTGCTGCCCGATCGTGCTCCTTGGAAACAGGTCCCGTCTTTCCACACGCTGTGTGCACCTTCAGCCTCTCGGGTCTTCCTTCTGCACGGCCACCTCTGTCCTGGACCCCGGCTGGCTCCAGTGAGGAGAGAGGGCAGGCTTCTGCGGGGGCAGGGGCAGCCACCCCTCCTTCTCAGTCCCCACAGCCTCACACAGAGTTGAGTGTGGACTCAGGGGCACATGCACCTGTTCCTGATGAACAGAAGTCCTAAGATGCTCCCCAAACCCGTGTTGCTTTCTAGCTACAGCTCCTGTAATATTTGATTTACATGGAATGGAGGTGACTATTGGTGAAATCCAGCAAGAACATTCTGTATTGAAGCAAACACAGTGTATCAGCACATAGAGTTTGGCCTAGTAGCCTGGCCTGCCAAGGACTTCTGTGACTGCCTCGTGGCCGCGAGCACAGGGTGTGCTCGACCCGTGTGTGCACGTGGCTGCAGGTCGGCCACCTGCCAAGGCCTACGCACCACATGTGACTCTGTCCTGTTGCTAAACCACATCTACAGGGAGGGCAGGAGCACCAAGCGTGCCCTCGTGCCCATGCGCTTCACAGATCCCTTCATGAACAGTTTCTCTGTTGCTTATAAAGTCCGTTGTGCCTTGACCCAGGATTTCACCCCTAGATATTTACCCAAGAGAAAAGAAACAATATCCTCAAGGCTACACAAATCCTTACAGCAGCTTTAATTAGAATGGCCGCAAGCTGGAAACCGCCCAAGTGTCCACCATCAGGAGGATGGATGAAGACGTGGTGACTCGCCGCTAGCCACAGCAAGGAGCCCAGCCACTGACACACCTAGTGGCATGGGGAGGCTCCAAAACGCACGCAGAACAGAAGACAAGACAGCAAGAGTACCTCCTCGACGAAGTTCCAGAACTCGTAGGTAGTGACAGAATCAGGCGGCAGGGGTGGGTGAGTGGGAGCGGCTGGAACCCACCGGGAAGGGGACCGAGGGGACCCTCTGAGTGACGGAATGTTCCATATTGTGATGTGATTGGAGATACACTGACGTCTGCACTCGTTCAAACTCAATACGTAATGTCTGCAAAATATGCCTCAAGACGTTTGTTTATCATTTTGTGATTGTTTCCCTCACAACCTGGAAACATGGTACCTTTCGACAATCAGAAAACAACGCAAAACCAAGAAATCAGAATGATGGCAAACAGCCCAAGTACCAGTTCTGCTCGAGACACAAGCTGTGTGACATCAGAGAGATGCACGACCTGTCTGAGGCCGCTGTTTCCTCTGCCCGATGGGACAACAGCCTACCCAGCAGGGTCGGTGTGTTCAGTAAACCATGTGTTGGAGTCCTGGGGCTGATGTAACAATGCAACACGAACCAGGGGCCTTAAGACAACAGGCATGTATTCTCCCATGGTTTTGGAGCAAGCAGTCAGCAAGCCAGGTGTCTGGGGGCAGCTGTCCTCTGACGTTCCAGGTAGGATCCTTCCCGCCCCTGGTGGTGATCCTCGATCCTTCAGGCTCCTTGCCTGGCAGCAGCACGGCTCCAATCTCCACCTGCATCATCACATGGCATTCTCCACATGCCCTGTCTTCACACAGTGTGTCAACCCCAGACATGTCGGATTCGGGCCACCCTCCCGCAACATGACCTCGTCTTACCTAATTACATCTGCAACAACCTTATTGCCAAAGAAGATCGCATCCACAGGCAACCAGATCGAGGATGTAAATCTCTCCTTGGGAGACACGATTGAATCCCTAACAGAACATAATAGGGGGGCTAGCAGTTTTGTGTTGTCTGATTCAGATAAGAACCTGTGGGACTGAGTCATTAAATTACCCTTGGACTAATCTATAATGCTAACTTCAAAAAACATATAAACCAGGAGAGGAATCTGACAAGAAGCCTTCGGGTGTGCACTAGGCAGGACAAGGGTTTGGACTTTCCCCACAGAAGCGGAAAGAGTCACTGAACTGTAAGCTGGATGGAATTACCCGTGGAGAGCAGAGCCCAGGTGAGGCTAAGTCCAGCGGGTTCCAGGAAGCCTGGGTCTCCCCGCCGCCACCGTGGGATGGCCCAGCAGGGCATGCTTCCAGGGGCTGTCCTGACTCCTGGGAGATGACATTTTCTAAGAAAACTGAAAGGCCAGGGTAAACCGGACTGGTCACAAAGACTCTGCAGGGAAGCTGGCCTCCCACACCCACGCTGGCCTATCCCGTGGGCTCATGGCTGGGTCTCAGAAAAAAATGAAAAGTGTGAGTAGTAACTGCAAGACCTCTTCCAGGAAAGAATTTGTAAAGCCAGGGCACGATTCACACTGCTTGGGGGCCCCCGTAAGGGAGCACTTGGCTCCAGGAGGCCTCGCGGACTTTGCATGGGTCCCAGCTATGTCAACTCTCCAACAGAGGGCTGATGACTTCAGGTCTGCAGTGTTTCTCGCCATCCCCGGATTCCCCTCAGTGAACAACTACTGGCAAAACCCATAACCATGCAATCCCACTTCTGGGAAAGCACCTGCCAACACGGGAGAGAAGGGGGCACGCTTCCTACTGCCAGGTGTGGCCTGCGATTTCAGACAGTTGGAACCTCAGTCCCACAGGCCATCCTGGAGTCCTCAGTCCCTCTCTCTGTGGACAGAACAGTTGCCAACTGTACAGCTGGTTTCTGCAGGACTGGGGGCATCCTATGCCAGCACTGTGCCTCCCCCAGCCTGTTGTCAGGAGTCTCGGGATGGAAATACCCTTCCTGTCTACAAAGGGAGTGCCTCACTTCCTGAGTTCTGAAACACTGACTTACCAAAGCAGATTTGAAACACAACTCATCTGTATGGTTTCTTTGTGTGTGTTGATGTGTTAAATACAAGTGCTTATAGGTTCCCCAACATTAGAATAAGGCCTACAAGGATGGACACCTACACCCCCTGGGAAGCATCTGCTTTGCACCAAAGGGGAGGGCCCTGTGGCATGATGGCATGATGGCATTACAAGACCGGTATATGCCACACAACAACAGAGGTCCACTAGATCCCCGGGAGTCTCAGGACTTGCAGTCCAGTGTGCGCGCACCAAAGTCCGTGAGGTCTGTGATCTCAAGGGCTGCCTCCCTGGAAACTGAAAACCATTCCAGCCCCTGCGGGTTTTTCACTTAATGGACTTTGCCTCCCATAATTCAGGAAAATGTCTTTTGTCGTGCAGATGGAGGCTGATTGCTGAGAGAATGTGGGTCTGACAAAGGGCCTGGCGGGCCTGCTCCCAGCACCCCCCCCCCCCACTTCTGGAGGTAGCTCTCAGTACAGATTAATGATGGGGTGCCAGGAAGCAGTGCGGTCCACCCATCTTGTGGAGGAGCTGAGCTAATCTTCTTAAACCTTTTTACAATAGCTTAGCCAATCACCCAAATGATGCTGTCAATTTGCTTTTAAAACCCCACTTCAAAGAGAGAGATCCAAAGGAGATCATTGAAAGGGACAGCGATGTGGGGAGGTTACTCAGATTCCACTGGATGATTAATATTAATAGGGCGCATACCACCCAAATGACACTAGGGCTGTGCGCTGCGGTAGCTCCTTCGGGAGAAGCTCCCCAAGAATGATGCAGTGTGCATGTGTGTGCGTGTGCATGTGTGTGTGCACCCTCTTTTCACCAGGCTTAAAGAAGAATGTGATTCTCCAGGAGCTGACCCTGGGCTCCTGGCCCTCTAGGGAGAGCACTCTCCTCCGGGGCCCCGCGCAGTCTCTGCAGCCAGAGCCCTGCTCTTCTCAAGCCCAGCCCTGAGTGCTGTATTCCCTTTGTGCCATCCCAGCCGCCCAGGCTCACTCTGCATCCAACCATCCTGAAATCAGCAGTTTGTGCTGCATAATCAAAGGAGTTCTAAACACCATAGGCTCCTTCATCCTTGTTTCTCATGCTCAGGGGCCCATGGGGGCCAGAGCGATTCTACCTTGAGATGGGTCACCTGGGAGGGATTCAGTCTGCCTCCCTGACCTGTAGCTACTTGAGCCACACTCTTCTCTGGGCCAAAATCAGAAGGGCAAGAGAAGGGGACAGAAGCATGTAGTGGAATCAATGTGGCATGGGGCCAGTCCCAGCAGCAGCGGCTACCTACCTCTGAGGATAGGGCTAGGATGTTCCAGGGAGGGCATGAGGACCTAGGAGCAGCCATGGAATCTGCTCCAGACCCTCTACCTCTTACAACAGGACCACTGAACGCACAGGACATAAATCCAGCAGAAGTAAGGCCGAGAGCCACAGACAGCAGTGGGTTGCTTAGCCTTAGGGACAGTTGCCTCTCTAAGCCAACCGCCTGCCTTCAAGAGCTCGGCACCTTGATTCGGCTTGGTCAAAACACTCAGATGCCACTGTTAGGGTCAGATGTCATCCTCAGAACATCTGTGCTGGCCCCTTACCTGACTCTGTAACACCCCAAAATAAGGGACTGTTAAACTCCCTCCAGACACCACATTCCCTGGACACACCCTTGGCACATCTCAGGCCCTCTGCAAGGATCCTCGGCACCTGTACCTGCCCCTAGGAGTTTGGAGTCCAAAGCCAAGGTCCTTCCTATGTTGGCACGCTGTGGCATCTGACCCGGAAGGTAATCCCACACCCTGACTCCTGGACACACAAAGAAATCTCTTCTCCATTGAAAACGCAAATACAGGGGCACCAGGGTGGCTCAGCGGTTGAGCATCTGCTCAGGACATGATCCCGGGTCTGGGGATTGAGTCCAAGATCCGGCTCCCCACAGGGAGCCTGCTTCTGCCTCTGCCTATGTCTCTGCCTCTCTCTGTCTCTCATGAATAAATAAATAAAATCTTTTTAAAGAAAAGAAAATGCAAACACAAACACCCAAACTCAGCTGGAAGCCACAGTCACACAAGAAAATCTTGCTTCCACTGTTCTCCACATTTTGACAATAAAACACAGAAAGCACCCAAAAAAACATAGATGATAAGAACATATTTTCTTCTTCTCTTTGTTTCCTTTCCTTTTTCTCCCTTACAAAAGCAGCTACTTGTTTGGACCAATGGGTCATAAGGACAGGCAGGAATGAGTCACATCTGAGTCACAAAAGTGGTTAAGCCTTTTAAAAATCTCCATGTAAAACCAGCCTCGCCATTCAGATTTGCCACGTGGCAGGAATCTCTGTGACAGGATGGCAGTGAATTATGTGCCCAAGCTCCCAAAGGCACCAGCCTTGGGTTAGAGAACCCCTTCTTAGGTTGTCATGCCTTCAACAAGTGTACCTGGAGGAGGCTGGCATGCTGGGAGGGGCACATTACCCTCTTCACTAGAGCAGCTCACGAGCATCCCTCACAGAGGGAGACTTTCCCTCAGGGACCTCTTTCCTCATCAGCCTGCTCCTTCCTGGGTGTTCAGTTCTCATCAGCAGAGCCAGCCGAGAATAGAAACCGTGCAGTGACTCTTTTGTTTTGCTGGGACACTTCAGCAGATTCTCATGGATCTTTCAAAGCAACGCAATTATCTGATCATTCTTGGAAGCAGTTAAAATGTGGAAGGGCACATCCTGCTTCATCCCCAGAGTCTGTCTTTCCAAATCACATGAGCAATCATTACAACATAAACTCCGCATTGCCCTCCCAGGAGGGGCTGTGCCCTGTGTGGGGCGGGATGGGGTGGGACAAGACACGGTTCCTCCAGCAGGATCCGAGGCTGCAGTCATGCCCGTCGAGAAGGGATGTTTAAAGATGCATTTCAGAGAGTCTGAGTGGCTCAGTGGGTTAAGCATCTGCCTTCAGCTCAGGTCATGATCTCAGGGTCCTGGGATTGAGCCCCACATTGGGCTCCCTGCTCATCAGTGAGTCTGCTTCTCCTTCTCCCTCTGCCCCTTCCCCTGCTTGTGCTCTCTTTCTCTCTCTCTCTCTCTCTCTCTCTCTCTCTCTCTCTCACTCACTCTCTGTGTCAAATAAATAAAATCTTTTAAAAATAAAGGAAAAAAATAAAGATGCATTTCTAGTTGCAAGCCCTGGAGCAGGGCAGGCCATCCACCCTGGGTTATTCTCAAGTCTGGGGAGCAGAGAGCAGCAGAGAAGCTAAAACAAGAAAAGAGGATTAGTGGGTCCCCTGAAGTGATCTTCAGTTCTGGTGATGATTGATGCTCCTGAATATGGGAAGTGAGCTCACTGGGAGCTGCTCCCGGCATTGGCATCGTGGGGGGGAAAAAAAAGAGGAAAACTGGAGTTCTAATAGTCCAAGCTGTGGGTCCTTCCAGGAAGCCCTAGGAATAACGCAGTTTCTTCACCTGTGCCCATGCAAAGAGGCAGATCCTTAGATCCTCAGCACAGAGGTTTGTTGACAGTCTCAGGGCAATCTCTTGGCCTCTCTGTAGAGGTGATTCAGAGACCACCATCTACCTCACCCAGTTGTTGTAAGGGTACACGACATGGTGTGTGCAAAACCCGTAATACGCTCCTGGCACACAGTAGGCACTCAGCAAAGTGGCTACCTGGCACGCAGTAGGCACTCAGTAAATAGCAGCCATCAAGGATATAGTGAATCTGAGCACTTCCCTTACTGACTTGCAAGGTTGAGGTATTCACAACTATCACTCAAAACGGAGCAGAAAGAAATCTAGGATACTTGTTTAAACTACTTAACTTTGGTCTAGAGAAAAATGCAACCTTGTCCTCAGTCCACCATTTCTTAAATATTATTTTTACAGGAGGCTATAGTCTTGGTTTGGGGAGTGAGAGTGTTTTAGGGTGTTCATTCAGATAGCTTTTAAAGAAGAGAATGGGGAAACAGACCTTATTCAGAGATGCATTTCTCAAGACAATGGTACCAAGACGGGCTGGGGAACAATCGCCGGTTGCCCTGCCAGCCGTCACTGTCCAGGCTTCCTGGTCCTCACCCCCCTCACCATGGAGCTAGGGTGGGGCTGCCTTGCTGTCTTCTGAAACACCGACCATCTTAGTGCCAGCTTTAAATAGAAGAGGACCAAGGGCAGGATCCTCTTCTTCAGAACCAAAATGCCCCAAATCATAGACCCCCATTCTAAGACAATAGAAAACAGGAAGATCTTGATTGAACCATTTCTCTTCCCACTCAAAGAACTGGATGCTTAGCTTCAGCAGACTGGAATGGTGCTGGTCCCATGCGGGCCCAAAACATGGCACTCCTGTATCTCTTATTTTTCACTCTATAGCTCACTTCTGTGGACATGCTGCCTTCAGTTCAAGCCTAGGGTATGAAAAACTCTCGAACTTTCATCAAAAGGCAAATAAATGGCAGTAGGGATGTTATCAAGTCATGAATAATAAAGAGAAGCATTATTTGGAGGCTTTCAAATTCTGATGAGCAGAAAGGGTGTTTTGGAAAATCTGTTGCAGGGAGTAGTATACTTATAACTCAGACTTGTGTGGCATTCAGCCCAAACTCACTTCCAAACCTAATGTGGTGTTTGAACAGCACGCTCCTCTGGGAGAAGTGTGTGCGGTAGATGCATTTCCCATCCACTTAATATAAAAAATAAACTTGCCAACATTTGAGAGCAGCACAGAGTCCTTCCTTCTTAAGGATAAAAACAAACTCACCATGTCGTCAGGCCATGGCTTTGACATTTTTAAAATCAATACAGTGAAAAATAAGCTCAACCTCTAACATGAACTAGCATTGGAAATCCTTTGAGAAGGATGCCTCGGAGAAAGAGCTCTAGGGCCCAATGCTCAAAACACTTTACTTAGGCATCATCATGGTTTGGATTGTGTCCCCCAAACAGGACAGGTTGTAGTCCTAACTCCAGCACCTGAGAATGTGACCTTATATGGAAAGAGGGTCATTGCAGATGTGATTAGTTAAGATGAAGTTACAGTATAGGGTGGCCCTGATCCCATAGGGCTGGTGTCCTCGTTAGAACAGGAGAGCATCATGTGATGATGGAAGCAGAGATTGGATCAAGGCTTCTACAAGCTAAGGAAGGCTACAGACGCACAGCCACCACCAGGGGTGGGAAGACGTAAGGAAAGAAGGACTCCACTCAGAGCCTCAAAGGGGGCACAGCCTGGCAGATGCCTTGATTTCAGAATTCTGGCCTCCAGCTCAGTGAGACAATAATTTCCAGGTGTTTTCAGCCCAAGGGAACCAAGGCAGACACACACACGACATCACTATCATGGAAGGTTTTGGTCTCCAGGTGCGGATGTGAACCGGCTCTCAGACATTGGCAGATGTGTGCTGGGTGCTCCTGAACTGGGGCACTATTAGGGGTGAGCAGGTGCTCCTGCTTCTGCTGTCCCCAGAGTGGCTCTTTCTACAACATCCTCGGCACCTCGGTGGATCCCTGCTGCCTTCCTTCTAGGCCTTGAGCACAGTGGGCTGGCGTAGTTGACATATCCAGCACTGCTTGTCTGCGTACCTGGGCATCCCAAGTCCCCAGCAGACCTGGATTTCCATTCAGTTGACCCTGAACTACCCACAGAGGTGCCATTTCTGCCCATCCAGTTTTCATTTCCCCAGATGGTCAGCACACTGAAAACTGGATCTCCCTCTGCCCTCCTTCCCTCCAACACTCTCCTGGGGCAGTCTGGCTATACCTGGCAATGTGCTTGGGGTGCCCACCAGCACCTCCAGGGAGAAGTACATCAGCAGGAGTGATGGCCCTGCCCTCCCCTCCCCTCTGCTGCTTCCAAAGGCATTTCAGATTTGCTTCTTTCCATTTGTATGGAATGTTGTCCAAGCTACATACATGTGGATGTGTCCTTTCCTTAATTAGATGTATTTCTACTCCACTATTTTCTTATTAGACAGGCTCTGGCTGCAAGCAACCTTGGCCCATCTATGCTTAGTCTTTTTTTTTTTTTTTTTTTGCTTAGTCTTTTTTTTTTTAAGAGTTTATTTATTTGCTTGAGAGAGAGCACTAGCAGGGTGAGGGACAAAGGGAGAAGCAGACTCCCCACTGAGCAGGGAACCCTCAGACCTGGGACTCTGGGATCATTACCTGAGCCAAAAGCAGACACCCAACCGACTGAGCCACCCAGGCACCCCTCTATGCTGTGTCTTAACCATTCAACCTGGTGTTATGTATGTAACAGGTGATATGTATGTAACAGGTGATGGGTATATAAATGAAAACAACAGGTTAAGAGGATGTTCCAAGAAGCATTACCGTACACACACGTACACATACACATACACACACACACACACACACACACACAAACATTCTTTCTCTCTCCATTGAAGATAATTTAGTGGGAACATAGAGGCACTTAAGAATTACTTTGCAAGGTAACTATAGTAAAAAAAATCTATAATAAATCCTGTATTCCATTTCCTCTAGAACCTTGGAGTCAAATTCGTGGCCCACCTTGGGGACCCGCATGGAACTGGGGGGGATTTTAGCTTGGGCTGCTGTAACAAAGGACCACAGTCTGGGGCTTAAATCACGGAAATCTGTTTCTCACGGTTCTGGGGCCGGAGGTTCAAGATAGGGGTGCCCACACAGTCTGGTTCTGATGAGATCCTGGCTTGAGACTGCCACCTGTCACTGTGTCCCCACACAGCCACTCCTCAAACCCTGTGCACACACATTCTCTTTCTTCTTTTCCTCAAAAGGCACCTGCCCTATCAGATTAGGATCCATCCCATGACCTCATCAAATCCAATGACCTCCTCAAACCGCACCTCCAACTGCAATCACTCTGGGGCTTAGGGCTTCCACACAGGAACTTGAGAGGGGACCCATGTCAGCTCACACACAGCAGAGGATACCTAATGTTTTGTGCAAATCATCACTGTGGCCTTTTAAACCACTGTTGCTTGTTTCTGACTCACCCTTGTCTTCGCTTTAGGCTCTGGTCTCCAATTTGTATCAGGCAGGGCCCAGCAGGACCCAAGAGGCACAGGTGAGCAGGTGACGTGGAGGAGGATTTACCCAAGAAACTGGCGGCCAAGATGAAGCTGGGTTGAGGGAGCAGCAACATTCAGAGCAAGAGTGGGGCCGCCAGGCTTGGGGCTGGGACACAGGGGAGACACAGCACCCAAGGTCCCAGAAACGGGAGCTGCAGCCTTCAGAGGATCAGCATAGCACTCCCACCTCCTCCCCTGCCCCCCAGACTTCCATCTCCTGTGACAGAAGCCAGGCAGAGGGCAATGTGTCCATGGAGCCGGCTGGAATGGGCCCCCTGGTCACTGAGCAGGGTGGGAGGCTGGGTTGCAGGGGCAAAGAGAGGAATCCTCTGGTCCTCTGCAGAATGAGGGGACAGCTAGCAAACCGAAATGTAGCAGGGATTCACAGGTGTGGCTTTCACTTCCTTTGGGAATTTTAAGCATCTAGGAAAGCCTACAGTTCATCATCCTGAAGACCACTCCGGGAACCACAGGCCTCCAGGAAACCACGTAAGAATTCCAGCTGCTGAAAGGGAGCCATCACAGCCAGCAGTGATGCCAGATGCAGGCTCACAGGGTCAGGGCTGCCAGCCAAGAAGGGACAGGCAAAGGGGTGTCCCCTTGGGGCCTCATGGAACAGGTTGCCGAGCCATCACCTGGGGCAGGACTGCACAGGGCCCCTGACAGCGGGCAGGTTGCTAATCACAGAGGAACAGACAGGAGTAGGGCACAGAGGGACCCCCACTTATAGCCACAATCCTGCCAATCAGGGCCCAGAAGCATGTCCCCTCCGTCCCACTGCTGGCATGACCCTCTTGATATTGCTCATCTGCCTTCCCGACTCTGTGCTTGGTAAGAGTTCACTCACAGTGGGTGTCACCCCTTTGCTCAATTGCTTTGCTTTTCTAAAGATGAGCCCTCCATTCAGAAAAAGAGCGATACATGCGGCTCATCTGTGAGGAGGGCTGGACACCTAGCTGGGAAGTGTGCAGGAACTTCCTGAAGAGGCCACCCCCAGTCCCCCATCCCAGAGACCCCAGGCTCATGCATGCACACTTCCCACTGGAGCAGCAGGGCCCTGGGGGAGCCAGCCTGCAGTGGGGCCACCTCCTGACCATGGCCACGTCCATGCAAAAACTTGAAAGCCATGAGTCTGCCCAGCAGCCAGAAGGGGAAGTGCCTTCAGTGGAGGTGGCAGATCCTACTGTGCCTCTTCTTTTCCTGTTTGCAAACTCATGGCAAGATGGCTTTTTAAGCAGATGCCATGATGATGAGAAACCCAGCAGCACACATGTAACTGATCCCTTTGACATGGGCCCTGATGACCAAGAACCCTGCCTTCCCAGAATTCCATGGGAATGCCTCATTTCTTCTTTATGTTTCTAAAAGTTCAATAATTTGTTAGTAAAGAAGAGGGGAGTCAGAGGGAAAACTAGCCCAAAAAAGAATTTTAAATAATGGGGAAAACTCTTGGGGAATAAGAGTTTGGTTTTATGTCTAGAAACTTAAAGTATTTACAGTAAGACTGTAAAAAGATGAGGATCCTATAACCCGATTTCTCTGTTAGGATTCTACGATCCATCTTTGACATCATACAACGGAAGAATCTATGGCAAACAAAAATGCCCACACACCCTTCTGCACCCACACTCACCCCCTCGCTGTGTGACACCACACACCCTCCTCCTTGGTAGCTGTTCCAAACCACCATAGGTTGGCTTATAAACAGGAAACGTGTAGTTCTCACAGTTCTGGAGGCCGGAAGTCTAGGATCAAGATGGCAGCAGCTCCGGTGTCTGGCGAGGGCCTCTTCCTGGTCCGTTCAGCACTTCTAATGGAGCACGCACACAGTGGGAGGCGTGAGGCAGCTCCACTGCTGCTAAGGCACTACCCCAGTCCTGAGGGCTCCATGCTCATGACCTAAGCACCTCCCCACGGCTCCGTCTCCTAACACCACCAGGAGTGGGTGACTGCAGTTTGGTTCCAACATACAGATTTCGGGGGGACACAAATAGTGTAGAACAATCAGCACGTACAGCATCAGCAGAGGCTCACAAAGTTCTCCTGCACTGGGGCCTCCCTCTACTGGGGCCCCGGGGAGCTCTGACTGTGCCATAGAACATGCCAAGGGGAACCTTCAGGATGACGAGTGACACATGCCTCCAACCCCAGCCAACACTGCCGGCTGCAGATGCGCGAAGGAGCCACATGAGGGAGCCCAGCCTAAACTACCTGCCCCCGAGGATGCGCTAGCCAATATGTGGGCAGAAGTCATGTTTGGAGTGCTTTGTTATTCGGCCACCTCTAACAGATACACATATCCCTTCCCATGCTTTTCTTGGTGATGGAGCACAACAGAAAGGTCAGGTGACAGACACAAAGTCTGAAGAGGGCCATGAAACTCTATACACAAAATTTGCCTCTTCATTTCCCATGAGAGTGCAGGGCCCAGGGGGCACGAGCACGGGTCATGAACTGTGGTTGGGTTTGGGAGGTCAGGAAGGGTGAGTCTTACTTCCCAAATAAGTTTCGAGATGATTGAAAAGCAGACTATTTGGAATTGCCTTTTCAATTTTTCAGAAGCAAAAAACTCCTTTTCCTATACAATTGTGTTTGGTTAATATGACTGTCCCATTGGGAAAGATGGAGGGAAACACCAACGTGGGACAGGAGGGTTTATCATTGCAACAACTAAAGGGACCTGAAACAGAACGAACGGTTCTGTATTTGGTAAGGGTCTTATACTAGAGGTAGATGTGTCTGTATTTGCCATCACTGTGCTCTTGCATGAACACCAGAGGGAGTGTGAACAGACCAGCAAGCACGTGGGCCTTTGTATTTTAAGAGGGATGTCCTTTAGCACAATTCATCTAAGACAATTGGGAAAATTGAAAGACCATGAAAGTTTATTGTCATTTTCCTATAAATCTGATATTATAAAGCAGGACATTAAGGGATTTAAAATGGGTGGTTTCTGTGCTGATTATGTTTGAATCGTAGCACACTCAGCTCCCAGTCCTACCTGATAAAGCATGCCTTATCCTACAGAATGTATTAGATACATGATGGTGTCTGCCGGCCTGTTAGGAGGTTACTTTGCGGTGACAAAGGCTGGCCTCCCTGGGACACTGTGTCATGTGAGCCATCCGGGGCTCACACGGCAGTGAGAGGACTGCACACACACGCATTTCTATTTATAGCCAGTTTGTTAGCAACTGCTGAGTGAAGAGAAATGGATCATGGAGTGTGCTGGAAAGGTCTAGGATCGTTTTGATTCTTCTCTAAACCCACAGATGGATGAGAGGTGAGGATCGGGTACCACCCAGGGAAGCACAAAGGAAAGACCCATGAGATGTCCGAGCATCTGCCACAGGCCACATTCTGTTCTAAGCTCTTCACACAGATAAACCAACTTCCCTGTAGATCAGGAAACAAGCTGGGGTGCGGAGTGATGTTCGAGAATCTGAACCCAGGCAGTCTCGTCTCAAAGCCTGTACATTCCTCTTGGACACAATGCACAACAAAGAAATTCACAATGAAATAAAAGTCCAGTATTTCACAGTGGACTCTACAGAGAATATACTTGAGAAGTGTTCTATTTCCTCCAGATGGTCCAAACGGTGCCTGGGTGAGGTGACCTGTCCTTCCATAGTAACTTGCCTGACATGGGACCTTCATGCTCCCTCCAGTGACAAAGGGAAGTCTGTCCTGCAGGATAAACACTGGCTGTACAGTTGCCCACCTGCTCTGTGGCCCAGGGCAGGGTGGCCGTCCTTCCTTCCAGAGATCCTTCCATCTGGCTCCATGGAATTCAGAATTCATGAACTTAGAGAGGAAAATAAGCACGCATTTGTTTTTTTACCAATCTCTCCTTGAAACATAGCCTTTCTCCCAGTTATGACTACTGTCCACAAACCACTACAGGATGAGGGAATCTGTGATTTGATCAGCAAAAGTAAAAATGGATATTATCACGCTCCAGTATGGTAACATTAGATATTAACAAACATCACTTGTGCTCATCCGTACTTTAAGGTGTGATTATACCAGCCTCTAGATTGTTTATTTCATGTATTTACAAAGCAGTACATGGGGTGCCTGGGGGGCTCTGTCAGGCCTCCGACTCTTGATTTCGGCTAGGGTCATGATGTCAGGGTTCTGGGATGGAGCCCCACATCTGGCTCTGCACTCAGCGGGGCATCTGCTTGTCCCTCTCTCTGTCCCTCTGCCCATCCCCCAGCTCTCTCTCTCTTTCTCAAATAAATAAATAAATCTTTAAAAAACATATGTGTGTTACTATATTAATTTTTAAAAATCTTTTGATAAATTCATTTAATTAGTAAGTTTCTGTATAATGCTCTCTACATATTCTGCTTTATACATTTTTTGAATAAACCATTTTTCCTGGGAAGAGTTCTGCGGACGTCGTTGAGGCACCCAAGGTCCATAGCACAGAGCAAACAACAAATGAAAATGGGTCTGAGAGCACATGAAGGGCCGCAGACAGGGTCTTCCCTTCTCTGTCCTGGTCCTGGGTCTCAGGGATGGGGCCAGAGCCTCCCACTCAGCCCTGCTTGTGCTCTGAGCCTTCTAAGGCCCCCAGGTGGGCTGCCAAAGGGCCCATGAATGAGTTTCCGTACCTCTCTGTTCTCAACCCGGAAAGCCAGCTCTGGCTGGAAAGATCCAGAACAACTCAAACCAGCCTTTCCCCCTCAGTCCCCTAGATGGAGCTCACACCTCCAGGCACAACTGTCGCATCCTGCTGCTCCTGCCCCAAGCCCCACGGTGCCTCCTCTCCCAACCATGGCTGAGATGTCACGCTCTACCTCTGGGGGGCATCTATCAAGTCTGGAAAGGGCCCTTGGCATCCAGGCTTGAGGGGCAGGCCTCGCTGAGATGAGGGCAAAGCAGAGCACCACCCCTCAGACTGATGGCTCACACTCCTTTGGCTCTCCTCCTCCCCTCCTCCTGGAATGGGGGCCAGCAGGTGTCGGGGTAGGGGTGCAGCAGGGGAGGGCTGAGGGAGCTGGGCTGTTTCAGCTGGATGGGCTTCTGCCCCCCTGATTGTTGGCAGCCACCTTCAGAATACGTGACGCTGGATGCCTCTTTCCTTGGTGTGTCCTGGTTCCTACGGAGGGTGGCAGGGAAGGTCCCACTCCCTCCGCATCCTGCTGCTGTAGCTCAGGCTCCCAGCAGCTCAGAGGAGGAGCCTTTTGCCACGCTGCTCCTGGAGGCAATGCTTCCCCCCGCCCCCGCCCCCCATGCTCCAGCCTTAGGAAAGCCCTCCAAGAACTTCACCTGCCGCTCCTACAGGTAGGAGCACAGAGACAGCCTGGGCCAGTGACAGCAGGAAGACGTAGGCATCAGGGGCGGCAGTTCTTTAAGTACCGAGGAAGGAAGTCACGCATCAACAGATGCCCGCAGTGAGAGCAACGCCCAGTCGTGATTCTTTAAAGATGGATGTTTTCACTACATTTCACTATTCCAAATGATACTCACAAACTCTGGTAAGAGACTTCATGCTGAATAATTGGAATCATTCTCCATCCACTTTCTTATTCAGTTGCATTAAAAAAAAAAATGAACGGACTTGGCCATGGAGTCTAGTTGGCATCTAGTGATTTGCTTCCAAGTCACCTCGTTAAATGCTGCATGAAAAGGCACAGTGCTGCCACGGAGGGTAGCAAACCCTTCCTACCTGAGGAGCTCAGGAATCGGAGGGTCGAGTGCCATCTGCAGTCTGTTCTGGAAATCTCCCCTGCATCAGAAGAGATCTGATGTGCACACATAACATTCACTGAACAGGCCAGCAGAGGCACTTCCAGAGCAGTCTGCGGCAATTTCTCATTTGCATCAGAGAAACAAATATCCCTGGAGACAGAGTGCCTGGGCATCTCTTGTGTGAAACCTTCCCCAAGCAGCAAGGACAGGAAATCATGTGGGAGAGTTTTCTGCTGAAAGCAAGCAAGGACTGTCGGGGGGGAGAGGGGGTGGGCTGGAAAGGATTGATGAAATGCAGAATGGAATCTCGGATCTGGATCTCGGAAGTCACCTGCTGCTCTGCTTTAAACAGAAGGCTAGAAAAGGCATTTCCTGACAGTGGCTGGGTGACTCAGGTTCTCGGTGACTCAGCACGGCTCCTGGTGGCTGGGGCGGGCAGGAGGGAGGCCAGATGCTGCGGCAGCCGGAGGCGAGGTCCTGGGAGCGCGCAGCTATTTCGGGCCAGGAAAGGGGACGGGAGCTCAGGAAGTACAAATAGGGCGTTAATGACAGGAAACACTCCACACATGGAGCGTGGGGACGATTCAGAAGTGCCAGGACCAACCTTTCCCGGCACCCAAGCCCTCCTGCAGGGATGCAGCAAGCCAGCTCTGGGGGGGCTGCGCCAGCCCTCCAGCCCTGCCCCCAGCCTGCAGGCATGGGTGCTTGCTGGTCAGGTGGCCCCCTGGAGCCCCACCACTGCGGGGACAAGCCTCCCTCTAGCATCCACTGAGCTCCTCAAGCACATTTATCTGTAAAACTTGGCTAGTTTGTTTCCCTAATTCCAAAGCTTCATTTTTAGCCTGGAGAGAAAATGATAAGTTTTTGACTAATAAATTACAAATAAATATGAAATAGCTGAATAGCACGGAAACAATGCCCTTGAGGCTGAGTGACCCAGAGGTGTGCTGGGCGGGGCAGGGCACAGGGGGGGCATGTCTGTGTCCTCAGAGCAGTGCCCAGGGAGGAACCCAGGGGTGTCCCCTCCCCGTCCTACCTCTACAGCCAGGTGTCCCCACCCAGTGCCAAAGTGTAAGCACAACACAGAGACAGTTCGGTAATGGACACGGGAGGAAAGGGTACTGGAATCAGAATCATTTCAAAACGTGTTCTGAGAAGAACTGGCTGGATGGTGGGTAATAAATGCAAAGCTTTAAATGCAGCAATGGACCATCTCTGTTCCTATATCCAGAGAGCTGGGAGAGGACTTGGCAGGACAGGAGGAGAAAGCCCTTTCGGGCAGCCCCAAGAAAGATGGAGCATAAACAGAAAAATGTGTATTCCAGAAGTTACTGAATAGGCTTGCAAAATATTTTTCCCTTGATATCTTTAAGAGTTACTCTCCTATGTTTGGCATGAGAGATGCACATGTGATTTGCAAGTGAGAGAGGAGGGGCTCGAAGTCTGGAAGCTCACTGCCAACTTGTCATCCTTCAGGGCCCTAATTATTGACTATTTCCTGTATCCAGGGCTTCCCTTCCAGGTGATCTGAATTTGTAAGAGGAGATGGGTTTTACTGTTTTGTCTCCTCTGGGACTCAGGAGAGGACCTGAAGAGTAGGGGTGCTTAATAAACGTTTGCTTGGTTACCTCCATGGGACACATCATTTCCATTTGTGAAGCCTACAGAGGACAAAGTGAAATGAGATAGACATAACTCACATGGCGGGAAGGACAAAGCACTTCTTAAAATGTGACTTGAAGACACCTCCAATCTAGAATAACAAAGGTTGGAGAGGCTGGCTGGGTCCTACCCATAAAAGGTAGGATGTTCACAAAATCCTAGATATCTAAAAGTGGCTCCAGGAGGCACCTTTTCATTCTGCTGAGTGATCACCTTAGATCTAATGAAACTAAGCGCTTTTTGCATTGTGGGGATTAAGTTTAGGGAAGACCGTCATCCAAGTGGAAATGATACTGAAAGGAGAAGGTCCTCAAAATGATTTAGACAAAATGTGGATGGAAGACACAGATAGAGGGAGGAAATGGTCTCCAGCCTGCACTCCTCGAGGCAGGAGGGTATGCTGTGACTCTGTGCCCAGCCTCGCTCAGGGACTGGATAAGTGAAGATCTTGCCTCTGCACTTCCCTGGACATATTTCTCATTTACTCTCATCTCTCATTTCACCTTCAAGGGCACATTCTCAAGTAGGCAGCTCTCATGATGCCCACTTGTCGTCTGACCCTCATCCCACACTCATCTTTTGCATGACTGTGGTTTTCAGATCTATAACCTCATTTTACATACCTGAAAAGTTACAGGTTTCTCCCAGAATGATTTTTTAACAGAAGAGTTCTTAAGAGGTTGATATTGTTCATTTCTATTTATCCTATTCCTAACCCGGTAGCTGGGAAACAGTAAGCACAGTATATGAATGATGGAGAGGTGGAAAGATGGGTGGATGGATGAATGGATGGATGCAGCAAAACAGGTTTTTCCTTTTCCTATAAATTCCTCCCAGCCTAGGATTCTGGTTCAAAAGAACTGCAACATAAAAATGACTTAGGTTATGCAGATCTCTGTGAGATTATATATCTTGCCCAAGGTTGTGAGTTTGTAAGTGGCAGGGTCAGAATCTGAATTCACATCTGTCTAGTTCCATGAGTACAATAGAATGACCTTTGGATCAAATACAGATTATCAAAGACAGACCCACCATCTGAGCCCTAGGACACAAGAGGTCTCATAGGAAGATAATGGTCCCAAAATGAGCATAAGCCAATGGGTACTATTTTTTAAAGATTTTATTTATTTATTTATTCATGAGAGACACACAGAGAGGCAGAGACATAGGCAGAGGGAGAAGCAGGCTCCCTGCAGGGAGCCCGATGCAAGACTCAATCCCAGGACCTTGGGATCATGCCCTGAACCAAGGGCAGACGTTCAACCACTGAGCCACCTGGTGCCCCAAGCCAGTGGATATTATTGACAGCACAGTAAGTTAAAATCAAAAAAGTGTTTGGGAAGAGCTAGCACATATCTATTAACAAAGAAAAGCCCCTGTGTAATAATTAACTAAACCAATGAATTACAACACATTCGAGCGCTAGAAACAAGAGTGAAAAAATGTTAAAGTCAAGCAAGGTCCAATCATTTGTTCCTCTTCTGTGCATCACCATCATACTCACCACCATCAAAACTAGTACTCTACGCTTCTAAACTGTGATCACATTGGTACTGGTACCAGGTGAGATTGAGTAAGCGCACCCTGGCCTGTCTCTCCCACCATGGAGCAGCTATCAGAGGAATGGTAGCAGACAGACTGGTGAAGAAAACCGGGTTTTCTTCATACTGGGTTTACACATACCACTGGGTTTAGACATACCCAAACCGGTGGGGGAGTTTACTATATTTCTCCTTTGCTCCTGTCCTCCTGTCCAGGTGTGGCTGTAGTCACAGGAAGAGTGCAGAGAGTGACATAAGTAAAGACCATGATTTTTTAGACAATCAAAAAGAGGAAACTCCAAAAACTGGAAAATAATGGGGAGATTACATGGAGGATAGGCCTTGACAAGAAGCCTGCAAAGTAGTGTATAAATGCTTAGACTTGTCTTGGTTCTGTGCAGACAAAGCTCTGACGCCAAGGAGCATGCCAACGACATTGAGGACCAACCATACCACTCATACCCCAAGAGGCACAGGGTGGCACTGACGTGGGACAGATCCAAGTGGCACTGCAGAAACAGATCTGACCTGGAACCACAGACCATGGGAGCTAAGCTGGAACCTGGAGTCTTGAACCTGACCAGATCAATGTCTTGCCAAATATATCAATATTTCCCATAGGAGAAAGACATAAATCCACAGGTTCAAAAGGTTCTGAGAATCCAATTCATGACCAGACATGTCATAATCAATAATATGAAAATTGAAGACAATGAGAAATCTTAAAAGTAGCCAGAGAACAACACATTATTTATAGGGAAGTAATGATTCAAGTGGCTGAGGATTTATTATACCATGACCAGTGTGCTATATCCTGGAAATGTGAGACTGGCCCAACTTTTGATCATCACTGTTGTCCACAATATTAACAGTCTAAAGAAGAAACCTCTCATAACCATAACAGTTGATGCAGGAAAAGACTTTCACAAAATTTAACATCCACTTATGATAAAAACTCTGAAGTATAAAGGCATCTATATAAAAACCTGCAGTTAACATCAAACTTGATTAGTAAAAGACTAAATGCTTTTTCCTTAGGGTCAAAAACATGGGAAATATGTCCGTGCTTACCATTCCTATCCAACATTGGACTAGAAGTGCTAGCCAGTGCAAAAAAGCAAGGCAAAAAACAAAATGGGCACTAGAGTAGGGAAAGGAAAGAACAGAACTGTCCCTATTCATAGGGAACATGATTGTCTATGTAGAAAATCCTAATAAAGCTACCAAAAAATCCTCCTGGAACTATAAATTAAACTTGGGAATGTCACGGGATCCAAATCAATATACACACAAAAAACCAATCATATTTCTACATACTATATATGTACAATTGGAAATAAAAAAATTTTAAAATAATTCTACCTGCAATGGCTCTTAAAAAAATAAACATTCAAGTACAAATCTAACTAAAATGTACAGTCTGTATGCTTAAAACTATGAAATGATAATTAAAATACCAAAGAAGATCTAAATCAATGAGAAGACATACCATGTTGTTGAAATGTAAGATTTCAGTCAAATTGACAATTCTTCCCAAACTGATGAATAGATTTAATAAAATTCCGATCAAATTCCCAGAAGGATTTTTCCATAGCAAATCTCAAATGTATATAGAAAAGCAAAGAAATTAGAATTGCTAATACAATTTTGAAAAGGAAGCACAAAGTAGAGGAATCACACCAACCAATGTAAAGACTTACTTTAAAACTAAATTAATCAAGCTTTACTTTAAAGCTAAATTTAACCAATTAAAGCTTAATTAATCACTGCCTTGGTGAAGGGCGTCACAGAGATTAATGAAACAAACTAGAGTCCAAGAAATAGACCCACACAGAGCATTGGCCATTAGTTTTGACAAAGATGTAAAATCAATTAAGTGAAGAAGTGGTAGCCATTTTCAATAACTAAACAATTGGATACCTGTACACGAAATAATAAACCTTAAACTAAAACTTACATTCATTTAAAAAACTAGTCAAAATGGATCATAGAACACATGTATCTATGGCCAGCTGATTTTTGGCAAAGTGTCAAGACTATCCAATGGGGAAAATATCGTTTCTTTAATAAATGGTGTAAGACAACAGGATATACACAAGCAAAAGAGTGAAATTGGTCCCCAATGCCATATACAAAAATCAACTCAAAGTGGACCAATGACCTAATATAAGAGCTAAAATCATAAAACACAGAAGAACGAACATACAGGTAAATGTTCACAGCCTTGGATTTGGCAATTCATTCTTTGATATAAGCATGAGCGACAAAAGAAAAATAGATAAATTGTACTTAATCAAAATTGCAAAATTTTGTGCATCAAAGGACATTATCAAGAAAGTAAAAATACAACCCACAGGATCGAAGAATATATTTGCAAATCATGACTGTGAGAAGGGTGTAGTATACAGAATAAAGAACGCTTACGAAAAAAAATTTTTTTTTCCAGTGGACACAGAACCTGAAACTCTTCAAAGAAGATAAATACGTGGCCAATAAGCACATGAAAATATGCTCAATATTATTAAGGATTAGGGAAATGCAAATCAAAACCACAGTGAGAACCACCTCACACCCGGGAGTAGGGTTATAACCAAACACCAGAAAATAGTAAGGATTGGTGAGGATGCAAAAAACTGGAGCTGTGGCATATTGTTGGTGGGGGTGGAGAATGAATTGTCCAGCTTCTGCAGAAATAATCTGAAGTCTCCTCAAAAAGTTAAACATAGAGTAACCATAGGATTCGCCAATTCCACTCCTCAATACATACTCCAAAGATCTGAGAACAAGGATTTAATACACATGCACACACGTTCAGAGCAGCACTATTCACAATAGCCAGAAGGTCCCAACAGTCCACACCCAGCACTGGGTGAATGGGTAAACTGTGTACATCCATCCAATGGAAATTTTTCAGCCATAAAGATGAATGAAGTACTGCCACGTACTACAGTGTGGATGAACGTCAGAAACATTAGGCCAGGTGAAAGAAGTCGGACACAGCAGTCACACACTGAATTACCCAGAGTAGGAAAATCCATAATCAAAAAGCAGACCGGGGATTGACAGGGGTTGGGAATCATTGCTGAATGGGCTCTGGATTTGAGATGATGAAAATACACCCAGTTTGGGAAATGGATGTAGTAAATTCCCATTGTAAATGTACTAAATGCCATTGAATTGTTGACTGGTGGTGAGTTTTAAGTTATGTGAATTTCATCAATTAAAGACATTTGAAAATGGATCACGGATCTAAATATACTCAGTAAAACCATAAAGCTTTTAGAAGAAAACAGGAGAAAATCTTAGTGATCAAGGGGTAATCAAAAAGTTCTTAAACATAATACCAAAAGCATGTCCCGCAGAAAAGATACTGATAAACTGGACACCATAAAAATGATAAACTCTTACTCTGTGAAAGATACTGTTAAGAGAATGAATCTGCAAATCACTGATCTAGCAGATGACTTGTAAGCAGAATATCAAAGAATTTTCAAAACTCAACAGTAGGAAGAGAAACAATTTTTTAAATGAGCAAAGCTTCATAGATACTTCAAAGAAGAGGAATTGTTGATGGCCAAAAAAACTCATGGAGATCGTCAACATCCTTGGCCATTTGGGAAATGCAAATTGAAAGCATGGCTAAATGCCACTACATGTTACAATGACTAGCAAAAAGATACTGACAATCCCAAACATCGGGAAGAATGTGGTGCAATTGGAGCTCTCGTACATTGCTGGAGTAAATGTAAAATGGTACAGCCCCTCTGGAAAACAGTCTGGCAGTTTACATACTGTCAAACATACAATTACCCTGTGACCTGGCAATCCTAGTCCTGAGTATTTACCCTGAAGAAATAAAAACTTATGTTCACATGAAAACCTGAACATGAATAAACATTCATAATTACCAAAAACTGGAAAGAGCCCAAATGTCCTTTGACAGGTAAATAGACAATGCGCAGCCCATTTATATAATCCCACTCAGTGGGGCACCTGGGTGGCTCAGTCAAGTATCTACCTTTGGCTAAGGTCATGATCTCAGGGTCCTGAGATCGAACCTCACCGTTAGGCTCCCTCCTCAGAGGGGAGAGGGGGGCTGCTTCTCCCTCTCCCTCTGCCCCTCCCCTTTGACTAATGCTCTTTTTTTCTCAAATAAAATCTAAAACAAAAAACAAAAAATCTCACTCAGCAATAAAAGGGAATAAACCACAGATGCCACAATATTTTTGGAGGACTGTCAAATGCATCAGATTGAATGGAGGATGGTCTCAAAGGTTACACACTCTGTTATTCTGTTCTTGAAGAGACAAGTCATAGTGATGGAGTTCGGTGGTCAGGCTTCCACAGGGCAAGAGCTCAAGGGGGGCATTTCAGTATGAACAGATTCTGATTTTGCTTACATGAACCTATACATGTTACAATTCATAGTGGTGTCCATCAACATAAGTCAATTTTACTGTAGGAGAATTTAAAAAATTAAACATAAAACCTGCTCTCAGAATTACAGATATAAAATGCACAGGATGTAAAGGTTGGGATTCAAGGTGTCATCACCTTCTTTGCACTTTCCTAGGTACACCAACCTGTATCTAGTAACTAATGACTTATAATAAATTAGTTTTATACATAGAAACAAAATGCTCCCAAATGGCTTCCATATGGAGGTGCTGCGTATCTGTGACTTCACAGTAGGAGCCAAGCCTGATGATTCAGTGTTCTCTCCTGTCCCCTCCTATATATTAATGAAAGCAAATGAACCCTTTTCCTGTTTCATCACAGATGCGTGGGAGTGACCAAAACTAGACCTTAAGTGAGATTTCCTGATCAAGCACGTGAGGTCATGTTCATCCACTGTCCCATTCCATCCCACTACAGCTCTGTCAGGTGTGATAACCAAGAACATTGCAATATTTAGATCTTTTTCCTCAATACGCAGGGTCACACTCATTCCCCAGGGATAATGTCTTGATCAAGTGTAAACTGAAACTTCGAGCACCAGAGAAAAAGAATCTGCCACGTAATACTTGGAATCCAATGCTCCACCTAACACCCATCCATCCCATAGCCATCATCTTGGTTCTAACTTCCAACACCCCATTGAGTCTGCTTTTATTTATTTATTTATTTATTCATTCATAATATTATATTTATTTATTTGAGAGAGAGAGAGAATATGAGTTGGGGGGGAGGTGCAGAGGGAGAGGGAGAAAAAGGCTCCCCGCTGAGCAGGGACCTCCACTGTGGGGCCCCATTCCAGGACCCTGGAATCATGACCTGCGCTGAAGGTAGACACTTAACCAACTGAGCCACCCAGGTGCCCCTGAATATGCTTTGAATATAGCTGGATATATATGTTGTTCACCTCTGTTTATCTATGTTGTTCATCTCTAATTATCTTATATCCAACCAGGATTTGAAAAGTGGCAAATCCTTGGTCTACATAGAATGGATGCATGGATGATGGATGGATGCATGATGGATGGACGATGGATGATGGTTGCCTGGATGGACAGAGGGGAGGGAGGGAGGAAGGGCAGAAGAAGAAGACCATTCTTTTTTGCAGTAGTTTCTGTAAATTATGACCAGTCTAGTTGTCATTTGGAAGAACTGCAAAATATATATAATCTAAGGTAGGCACGGCTTACCAATTTATCATAGGCCTGTGCAGTGACTTTTAATGTTTCTGTGGCAATACTGGCAACAAATTAATAAAAGCTTAATTTTTATACAAATAATTTTATTACAAATTTGAATTTTTAAGAAATACACATTTAAGGAAATTACATAAAAGGCCTTAGTAGTCTTAGAAACGTTTTGGAGACTTTTGGTGAAATGTCATTTCAGGCATAGTGGTCAATCCATCCGTTCCCTGCTGACGTTTGCACAGCGCTTGCCATAATGAGGAAGCCCCTCAAAGGAGCTTCCACTGGGATACTGACACTAAGATTCTACAGAGCTGTTTTCCACACCAGGCTGCAGAATGAGGAATACGAATAAAACGAAGGCCTTTTACGGTTGCTGGTTTTTGAAGTCAAGTCATTCAGTTGTGATTAGTGTTTAAAACCCTGAAGATATTTAATACAGTATAAAAACAAAAAGCTCAAAATACATGTTTCATGGTAATAGACACGCTCATGAACCCGGGTGTGGCTTTGGCGATACACGAGTTTTGGTTTGGAGGTGAACAGTAAGAACAGATGTTTCCATTCAACACCCGTGTGTTTAAAAATCTATGTGAAAGGACAACACAGTCTTTTCAAAGAAGAAACTATGTAAGCTTTATTTTAACAGTGGAAATGAAACGAAAACTTGACCTGCCTAATTGCTGACATCTATATAAATTACTAAAATATATATATATTTAATTTCTGCCTACTTTTGGACCATCTTTATTCCACAGGAAATTCGTGATTTCTGCAAAAGCAGCTGCATAGTACCACACAGAGCAGAAAGACCTAAATTTATATTTGGGGGTTGGAAGATACAGCCGCTGAGCCCGCCGTGCCGTGGGCAGGTCCAAAACACTGCTGTTACATGACCGCTGTTTGTACAGACCCAGCTCGACAGTGACACAAACAAACATCCCGACTGGGAGTTGAAAATGCACCTGTTATAATACAAGAGTGAAAACGGGCATCCGCACAGAATGGAAGGCCCCGCACACCTCCTAGCACCCTTTGGTTTTCTGATGGAGTTCTCACTTTACACATCAGCGCACCGGATTGTAGAACAGACTTACACTTTTATTTCATCAAAAGTGCCATTTGGTATGTCACTATGACAGCTTATCATGGTCTTTGTTTCTCCTTCAGCAAGTAGAGGCCACCGAAGCAGGGTATGTTAGTTACGCAAATTCCTATAAGGCACTTTACGGTTTTCATACTGGACAGTGAGGTACACAGGATATATTTCTAGGGTTCGTTGCTGTTAAAAAAAAGAAGGGGAAGAGGAGGGAGTAGCACCATGTTGTTCGTTAGCTGAGGGCTGGGTTTCATTACGTTCTTCTCATACAGACTTGGCAGCGACTGACGTGTGTGCGTAGCTCTCCTGCCTTCAAGGTGGATGGCGTGGGCTTCCTACAGGGCAGAAACCAGCCGTCAGCCCCACAGCTCAGCAAGGCAGGGGAGTTCCTGGGGCCCCCCCATCTCCCAGAGATCTCCCAGGGGCTGGGGTCGGGGGGCCAGCCGGTGACGAGCAGCAGACAGCATGCTGGGTGTCACCTGCCCTCACAGTGATCAACAATCACGTGTGATTGCCCTACCCTCTGCCCCACCCTACCCCATCCAGACCGTGAGGCTGGTGGCAGCCTCATGTGCATGCCAGGGAGGGCACAGATACAGCCACCCCACATCTGCTCCATCCAAAGTCTGAGCCACTCTGAGCCACTCCCACTGTGCCCCTGCCTCCTTGGGCTGTGACTTCCCCCTCCATCCTCTCTCCTCAACCACATCATAAACTCTTCTGGGGCAAGAAGCTACTCTTCTCTGTGACCCTTCACACACAGACTAAGTGCTCATGAAATACTGGCTGAATGGTGTGATGAGCAATGAATCTGGAATAATTAACTAGACCTTGAAATACTTATATAAGCTTTTGCTGGATTCTATGCAGGTAATCTGACTGGAGGCCAGAGGGGAAGACGTTCAGTGTCCCAAATGCTCCCTTGATCCTAGAAATTCTACCTGAATTTGACTGTGAGAGAGCTGAAGTCTGATTCTAATAAAATTAAAGCAGCCATTTAATAAAAGTAACTTGTCCTAAAATTAAGGCTGCTTATTTGCAACTTCTGTGAAAATCTTATTGCCCCCAAATTAATTATTTAAATTATTGGGATCTCATCTAATCTTTAGTTCATTGTGCCAGGCTGCTGATTCCAAAAAAAATAAAACCAAAAAAAAAACAACAACCCATTATGAACCCTATAACAGAAGCCCCAGGACCTGATACACCCGCCAAGTGCTCAATTAGGTAGCTGATGTGTAAGCGCTATCCCGAGAGTTGATGTCGACCTTCCAGTTGCTTGAAAAGTCTCGTGTGAGCTACTGACTAGGCACCTGGTACTTTTTTGGTGCTTAAAATATTACAAGTAGAGACACTCTTGCTTTGCCTTTTATGACCTAACTTAGGAAGAGTCAGGCTCACAGAAGAGTTCCACAACATTCTCTCTGAAAAGGCAGACAGAGAGGAGTGTTTCCAGGGGGCAGCAGTCCTTATTTCAGGGTCCCTGCACCTGCCCCAGCAGGGCTGCATGGACAGGAGGTGTGTGGGTGCTCCATCCACCCCCACGGTGGGCACTGGGCTCCGCTCTGCCTTCAGCAAGCTCAGCAGCCCTCAGGGCCATTGTCTCGGCGGCAAAGTGCAACCGTAATGGGAAAGAAAGGGAAAGTCTCCCCTGTCGCATTCAGAGCGCTTGGGCTGAAATTAGTTTTTATTAGCATGAGTCTACCAAACAGTCTGCTTACATCCCCCAGAGCTCGGCCAACACACACACTAGAGTCAGCATGACAGCTGCCAGGGGAGCAAACGTGGCTCTTTCTTTGCTCACTCACTGGTAAAAGCGTATTTTTAAACGCTCTGTTTGAAGAGGCCAAGGGCTCCAGCTACACTGTGGTGAATCCCCCTGCAATGGATTCACAACCCTCTCGCCAATGAAAGAAGGGAATCTGTTACCTAGGCTCTGCCCTAGATGTGCATCTGGGCTCCTGCGCGCAGAACAGAAGCGAATACTCTCTGCTGCTGGTGGAAGGCGCATTCCTAATTACTGGTTGACAACCCTCTTTAAGGCTCTGTAGGAGAGGGGACATGTGTCCTGAAGCTGCACAGGGCCCCAACTTACTTGAACATCTCGCTTCTCTCGATAGTGGCGAGCCAGAAGCTGTAAGCATTGGCGTAGTAGTTGCAGGTCCCACGGCCGTGGCACTCGATGAATGGCGCACTTCGAAACTCTTCCAGGCAAGACCCAGGAGACGCAAGGGCTTGGCCAGAACCTTCGGCGCCGGCGCTGGTGTGCTGTGGGGTGGCCGTGAGCCGGGAGTCAGGCCCCTGCCTGCCAGCCACACGGGGCCTCACGACGCCCGGGGAGGAGCCAGGGTGCCCCATCCCCAACCGCAGGGAAGCCTCGCACAGGTCATCGTAAAACACACCCGTGCCCACACTGCCCTCTGCCCACAGGCGGTTCCTGCGCGGAACACGGTGACCCAGAGCCAGGACTCCACTGCTGCTCCTCCCCTAACAGGACGCAGCCAGCCCAGGTTCATTAGGATTTAAAGAAATGCTGTCCTCACTATTCATTAGGTTTGAAACACTGAAACCTCCTCTAACCTGGGACGGAAGAAAGAGCCAAAATGTGTAAATGATTTTTGGAACCAATAGATGTGAAAGCACACTTTCTAATCAAAGGTATACAGAATAATTAAAACCCTGTATTTGCTGCATTAGATGCTAAGTGTCCTTTTCTAAGGTACAGAACAATCATCTCCTGCTCTTCTTTGAAAAGAGAAAATTTAAACAAGAGAATGAAAAGAGTAACAGCTATTGTAACTGTTAAAAAGCACTTGTGTCTAATGGGTTCAAGCAGGAGCGACCTGTGCTCTGAAACCAGGCCTGTCAGATGAACGACCCAAAATGAGATAAGACATCCCCAAACCCGCCATGACTGTTGTTTCAGACAAGAACATTTCAGAGCCACAAAGCTCTGAGGACTAAGCTAACACCCTCCATTCCCACCTGAGGACTGAAGGATGCTACAACATTCTGGGTCTGACCACGGTTCCGGTTTCAAGGCAAAGCACCCAGGCCAGAGCCCCTGCACTTCCTCACAGGCCCCCAATGGCTGGGAAGGGATAGAGAACTTGTTTTCTCAAACACCACTATTTTGGTGGGGCTTGTGGAGAGGCGAAAGGAGCCTCAGGGGCCATGTATGACGGGGGGGGGGGGGGGGCTCCGCTACAAGCTGACCTTATGGGTTCAGAGCTTTTGTACATGCAACCACTACTTTAAATGGTGCAATAAAGTCAGACTGGTGTTTCGGGGGTGGTACATCGGGGACTGGTGATCAGGCCAGCCCAATGACAGGGAAGCAGTATCCCCCTGCATGAAGGGTTTCCCCCACAATGCCCCTCGCACTCCACTGCTTCTGCTTCAGGCGTGTGCAAGCTGTGTACTGTCTCCTTTCCTCCTGGGGAGACACTCATTGTGGTGTCTCCACCACCTGGTCCTAGAGTAGCCACTCAAGAGGCAGGAAACAGCTCTGGCCAGGCGCTGGGATGCCTGCTGTCCGCAGCAGGGCAGGCCAGGCCACAGGGGAGGCTCTGGACTGGACTAGCCAAGCCTGAGGACTGAGGATAGGGCTGCAGAGGGAGGAGGCGGGGTTATTAGTGGGCAGCTTTGCTGGGACGGAGGGGGTTTCCCAAAATGCTCACCATCACGAAGGAATAGCCGATCCAGAGGGAGGACCAGCCGCTAGGGCACTGCGGGATCTGAATGGTCTGGCTGTGCACAGCCATCACCATGGCTGGTGCCTCACACACCGCGCACCTGGAAGGCACAGAGCATAGAACCTGAGCACGGCCATGGGGACTGTGGGGACGATGCAGGACGAAGTCTCTTCCCTGTGCTCTCACCCAGCCTCTTGGCTCATACTCTCCGATCCAGCTTCATGCTGATGACATGGCAAACGTGCCCAAAGCTCAGACTCTGCAGTGGGGAGCCCTCACTGGTTTTACAAGCCCCTCCTGTTGCTAGAACATCCACACCCAACAGGTGTTTAACCACCTGGTTTGTGGGAAGGGGGACATCTGAAGGCCAGGCTGTAAAGTGTCCATCTCCCAAAAGGACTGGGGGCCGCGGACGTGTATTTTCTCCTTTGCACATTCCAGTGTTCTTCAATTTTTCAAAAGTGAGCATGGATTTCGGCAAGCACAATGAACACTTCAGACACAAGAGTTGGTGAAACTCAAGTGCTACCACTTCCAGAAGTCAGCTGAGAATCACCTTCAACAGAAGTCCATGGTGACAGAGTCACTGACAAATCCTGCATCTGAGGCTGGATCCAGGCATCCTGGATCTGGGAGCCCAGGGAGCTTCGGACTCATTCCAGCCTCACAAGCCAGCAGAGCGGCCGGGAGACCCTGCCCCGGGCTGGGACACTGCAGCTGGAGCGCCTCCCCTGGAACCTGCTCCTGGGCAGATGCTTCTGAGCTTGACTGGCTGACACCTGGCCACTGGCACGGCACCCAGGAACCCAAAAGTAAAGCAACACAGGCTTTCCTGACTCAGACCTGCCCAGGTTAGGAAACTCTTCGGGGGCAAGATAACGTTTTGTGAGAGAAAAAAAAGTTAAAACACCCGTAGTCACGTAATTACATTCAAGTCACAAAACTAACAGAGTGTTAGCAATGCTGATAAATGACTATAAATGGTGTTAATAATTACACCTAGTTATGCTGGAACATTTGCATGAAAATGGATGGAGAGGGGGTAGAGGCCTAAATTAGTCATTCGATTTTCCATGGATGTGTGTGTGTGTGTGTGTGTGTGTGTGCAAGCAATTTTCTATTTTATTCGCACAAGTGCAGATGAATTAAAAGGCTCAGTTAAACAACAGTTACTGAAATTGGCCTTATACATCTGCTACCATCTGTCTGCCAGACACAGAAGCCAGAAATAGAGTGTGGCGGACCGAGCTTGGTGTCAAGCTCTCTCTGGGCTGGGCGGCTCATCGAGGAGGGGACCCTGGCACCATCCGGTCAGATGGACAAGAGAACAGAGTCACAACAGGAAGAGCTGGAGGGTGCCTTGAAATTCAGATGGTCCATTCCCCCGTGTTATTCCTGAAAAGGCTGAGGCCACAGAGGGGCGTGTGAGAGCCAGGGCTAGAGCGCCGCTCCCTTGCTCTCACGGCAGAGGCCGCGCCACCAGGACAATTAAACAATCAGCGGCTCGCGATGACTCATGTGTGCGGGGAGCCAGAAATGTCTGTTCTGTTCTCAGGACAAAGGGAGAGAAGTTGCCAGCTTTTCTGCTTAACACGAAAGGATTTTGTGTTATTAACTCTTTCTAAAAGAGCTTTAGGAGCTCCCCCCAAAGTAAGCCCAAAGTCCTGAGACCTCAGGCAACCTCTCAGTGACAGTAACCAAGGAAACCACGGGCTCAGAGACCAGAAGTGGGCAGCACCATTCCAAAGGGAAGGAGAGTCTTCCATGTTCTGTCTCCCTTTCTGATATTTCCTACCCATTTCTTCTCCTAACTCTGGGAAACGAACTAGGGGTGGTGGAAGGGGAGGAGGGCGGGGGGTGGGGGTGACTGGGTGATGGGTACTGAGGGGGGCACCTGATGGGGATGAGCACTGGGTGTTATTCTGTATGTTGGCAAATTGAACACCAATAAAAAATAAATTTATTATTTAAAAAAAAAAACAAAGGGAAGGAGAGACAGGGTGGCTTCGGGGGCAGCGGCTCGAGGGCATGACTGGTAACGTCCCTCCGCACTGAGCTGCTGTGGGTTCCCTAACAGGTGTAAGAAGCTGAAAGGCATGATGCTGACATTTACGAAGTTCATGCTTCCGGGTGGGGGTCTTCCTGAGAGTCAGTAAGGGGTCCGCAGGGAACAGCAAATCTCAGACACGCGCTTCTCGTGGACCTGAATACTGCAAACGCACGCCACAGCCCCTCCCTCAACCAAATCAAGGTCAGAGGTCAGTTTTATCAAGGAGGTAAATAACAAACAAACATGAATAATCGTTTTCTACCTGTGATCCAAGGCAAGCTAAATAAAAACACAAAGGTGGTTAGTTTCCCTCCTGGTGCAGGCGGCAAGGTTCTGCACGAGGACGGTCTCAGCAGAGCAAGTCACAGACACTCAGTGGCACATGTGCACAACCGTCTGTTTTGAAAGGTGCCACTCACAAGTATAGTGAACCATTTTTTCCATTTTAAGACCCATAAAGGGAGCTTTCTTACAGCTCAAAAGAAAAATCAAAGAAAGCTATCAGGAGATATTTTAATGTAAGTCATTAAAAAACCTATGGTTTTCCTAATCTCATAGGGCATCTTCGGCCCTTCTGCCCCCGGGTCCTCGCCTGTGGTCCAGCTCCCCCAGATCGTCATCTGCCAGGACCTGTTGCCCCCACATGCCCTTGCAGAGCCAGAGGAGCCAGAAGGGCCTGTCCTCCACCAAGACCCAAACTGGCCTCGGGGCTCCCAGGACCAGCTCCAGCACACTTCCTGCTCACTCTTCCTCTGAACACAGGACCTTGGCATATCTTTCTTCCTGGTCAAAAGCTGCTTGGTTCTTTAGAGGGAATGTAGAAAGGCTAAGGTTAGTCCTTACTCTCACTGCCCTAGGGCAAAACTATCTTGCCTAGTTACTCTGCTCATCCTTTATTATCTTAGTTTTTTACAAAATAAAACTAGAGAATAGCTTCTTAGTCAGATGGAGTCAAACCTTTGCCACTTTTCTATGACTTCTGCTTAGAGCTAAGGAATCAGCTTTTAATTAGAAGGGATGAAGCAAAAATAGGATGATCATGTACTTCTCAGTCATAATAACTTCCATTTCCCACCTTATTTCCTACCAGGCAGACTCTGGGACACCCGAAAACCTACTCCAGACATTAATTAGTGTGGAAAGCACGTAACTGGGAGGCTCCTCAGTCAAACAAATAAATTGTCAGTGGGAATTCACCCTAAGGGAGCAAAAGCTGGTGGGATGGAAGAACATGAAAGAACCTTAATACTACACATCTGTACGTATACAGTGAAGCTGTATGATCTTCCTGGGTATAAACGACAGATACACAGTGTGTCTGTGGTATTACACAGACACCTCACACCCATATTTGAGTTCCTGCACTGAATGCCATTGAACTGTGCATTAAGAAATGGTTAATGCCACTGAACTGTATATTAATTTCACATGGTGTCTCTTTTACCACAATTAAAAATAACAAAAAAAGTTTTTTGATTTTATGGGGTTGGGGCAATTCAGAAGAAAAAAACCTGAAAAGGCTCCTTAAAGAGACAATTATTTAACAAAACAAAGTTGAGAGTGCTGTTTCTGTGGCTGCCGAGGACGCCAGGGGCATCACTTCGAGGGAGGAAAGGTGGCCACCCTTTTGCCTTGCACGAACAGGAATTCTCCCCCAAAGCTGGGCATCGCCTCTCCAAGGCAGCACAACATCATTTTGAAGAGGAGAGCTAACTCTTATATCAGATGCTTTTATGGCTGACCTGTGTTATAGATCTGATTTCACAATCAATACACTGAACGGCAGTGGGTCGAACGTTTTTGGGGGAAAATTTTTTAAAAACCATAAACAATCTCTGCCTAGTGTACGAGTGGTTTTTCTTCTCCAATCCTAAAGCCATTCAGACTCACCTGCTAATAAATGGCCTGATGTTGTCCCCGGCGATGGGTGCCATGGACATGGGCATGGGCTCTGGCGTGGATAGCCAGTAGGAGTAGTCGTTTCGGGAGGCGAAGTTACACACGTTGTTGATGTTGCAGAAAAGGAAGGGCATCGTACTGAACTTTCGCAGACAGCTCCCCGCCGTGCCTAGAGCCGTGGGGAGAGACAGCATCAAGGGCTGGCTTTATCATCAGTCCAACTACATGCAATGTAACCATCACAATGGAAATGACAGTGTTTTAAATTGTAAACAGGAGGAAGTAAATACACACACAGACTAAGGTGATTGTAAAGGAGCATTAGATTAAAGTGATCAAGGGAAAAAGAAAACTACAAAGAATTATGTAGGATATTTTAATTAAAGGAGAGAAATCTTTTTATAAACCGGAATTCCAAAAGAAATTTAACAGGTGGCTCCTTGTTCGATGGACAGTAACAACCTCGATGATGCCTTCGACAACAGTTTTGCCAAAAATGTAGGTTCCCTTTACAGGGCTGCTTGTTTCGGAACTCCATAAAAGTCAGAGGTGTGTGTGTGTGTCATTAAACCTAACTTGGGGAAGGGTGTCCAGAGGGGACTAGAGAAGTGACAGCCAATGGGCAGCCTTCTGAGTGAAACGAACAAGAGGGATGGGGCTTGGGGTGTGCAGAGCAGTTCTGGGCAGGGGAACATGCACATTTTTTAGAATGGGCACCAGCAAAGCTATCCTATTTTAAGACTCTCAACACTAAATGTGAAGTATATGCTCCAGAAATCTTGACCTACTTGATAATTTGAAGAAGAAATGGAAAGCTGCATTAATTTAAAAGGTTCAAAGATTCAACCTTTACATTTGCTTGGCTTCCCTTTGTAACGTGGTAGCTGCTGAACTGGTGGTTTGTTTTGTATGGAAGGAGGGAAACAGAATCAGGCCCCATGCCACTAACTGCATCTTTGTGATGCCCTGAAGCACAGGACACCTGGGCATGCCATGACTCTACGTCAGATGAACACCCTTGTCTCCACCGTTCTCACCCAAGTCCTGGCCATGGGCCCGTTCGTTGCCTTGCACGTAGAGCAAGGAGTACCCGTGGTAAAGAATTTTGGTCCCAGGTGGACACTGTGGGTCGTCTGTTGTTTGACTGTGCCTAGTCACGAGGAAGCCATGGTCCACAGATGGGGTGCCCGGGGGACCCATGGATCCTGGCAACCCATCAGGGCCTGGTGGGCCTGGAAACCCTCTTGGACCTGAAAGAGAGAGAGCAATGAGCTTCTCTGGCTACGAGCAGGCACCCCTGAGAGAGGCTTCAAGGAGGCCTAAGTACGACCACCTCCATGCTGCCCCAGTTTCTCCTTTCTACAGACCACCCAAGATGTTCTATAGACAGTGCTGGGTGCAAAGCAGATGCTCAGAAAATGGAGTCCAATGGGTAAGAGTAACATGTGAAAAGGAACATAGGAGTAAGTAAAATAAATGCCAGGACCCAATGCATGTCACTTAGATAACATTTTGGGGCTCCTCTGAAGAAAGATCACAGAAATTATCAGAGCAAAACTTCCTTCCTTTTAAGCTGGCTTCCCTCCCACAGCAGCCCAGCAATGCACATGGGAATAGGGCAGTAAGGGCCTGGGGCTGGCACTGTGTCCTTCTGTCCCCTGGGTCCCTAAGCTCCCTGCAGAGCTGCTCAAGGACCTTTTGCTGGGCTGGACCCCCTGGCCAATGCCCTCAGCTTGCAGCATCCCAGTCACGATGGGGTAGCTGAGTGTTGGCTTCCTCGGGAAGCAGATCCACTGTGTCCTGTGCTGGACAGTGGCCTCATGGTCAGCACTGACATTACCATCTATTTCCACTTGTCTATTGCCCAAATGGAGTTTCTGTAGCTACAGCCTGCGCCCCCCTGAGGAAACTGCAGGCGTCCCTGCTGGCCATCTTTCAACAACATCTGGGAAACTCCCGTGCTGGTGGATCGACATCTATCTCTCCACACAGAAAAAAGGATGACAACCCTTTAGCTCCTCTGTAAGACCTTATTTCCTCTTGAAAAACAAAAAACAAACAAACAACAAACTTGTTTAGAAACCTGTCAAGTAACGTTTCCAATTCCATTGTGCAGATCTGTGCACACCTGAGCTTCCCTGCTTCTAACCTTAGGATGGGTGGAGGGTGGCTGGGACGGGGGGCCGCAGTGAACCTACCAGGGGGGCCGAAGGGTCCAGTCTCTCCTTTCTGGCCAGGTGCACCGTCAAAACCAGGAATACCTGGTGGTCCAGGTAAGCCCACGGATCCTGTCACACCTGTAGGAAAGGGAAAGGAACTCAAGACCCAGTCCTGGAAGGCAGCAGGCTACATCTTTCCCTTCCCTTCTGGAATGTGTCCTTAGCCTCCCCCAACCCCCACAGGCGGCCGTGAGCAGCATTGAGAGCACTCTCCCGGGCAGCCAGGGGCCCCTCCCGCAAAGCCGTGTCTACACCACCCGGGGCCTCAGCCCAACTGGCGTCCTCCGGCCATGAGCTCCACCATCCAATCTGAAGTCCTCTGGCTGCTCGCTGCTACTATGTGGTGCACAGTTTGGGGAGAGGTGGTTTCATGGGGGAGAGGTAAGGCTGTGACACATCTTTGTGTTCTCGAGCATCTCCCCCAGGCCACATTTCTGTGCCTCAAGTAATTGCTATGCAATGGGTATACCCGCTTGGATAGATTTTTGTTTTCAGGTGCACCCTTTACTTGCAGGTGGTTTAAAGTTAGATTTCCATGGCTGCCCCCTCTCAGCTGGAGAGCTTTCCTTCCCCTTTATCTTCCACCCGCCCTCTGGCTCCTGTAGTAGGAAGTGTTCGGCCTAACCAGGCAGGATGTTCTGGGTCAGGTGTCGGGGACCCCGGGCACGAGCACGAGCCACTCGCTGTCAGCTGGCTGGGACTCCTAGGCCGCTGTCAGGGCCTGTTCTCACGGTTCTAGACCCTCGTCTCCCCCAGCCCTGATCTTCTTGCTGGAAAAGCAGCCTCTCTGCCTGCAGCCCAGGTTTCCTGAGTGAGCACAGAGGTGCTGAACCACACATTCCTCCAGCTTCTCCTGAACTTTGTTTTGGCCTCTTTAGTTCCCTCAAAAACTTCATTAGGTTCTGATATCCACTGAAGGAAAACAAGAAAGTCCTATTCCAATATGTGTCTGTACAGTCCCTACCCAGAGACCCTGATGAGACACACACATGCGGAGGAGAGCCTGCGGGTCCCCCAGCCCCCACACCTCCCCTTCACAGTTCGGCTAGTCTTACCTTGCTGTCCTTTGGGGCCTGGAGGTCCCGGGAGCCCCTTCAGACCTGCAGGACCCTCTGGACCAGGAAGCCCTGGCTCGCCTTTGACGATGTCATAGGGCCCTGGGGGGCCCGGGGGACCAGGAAGCCCTGTGGAAATCAAAGGTGCCAGTGATCACTATTGCCAACATTCACAGGAGAAGCGCCCCACATGAAACCCAATCCAAACACAAGGTTTATCAGAATCCGATCAGTATCAAAAACACAAGTCACAGATCCTCATAAGACATACACGTATCTGCACACTTCTGTTATTTCACATAAAATCCTGAATCTTGGGCCTGGAACTGACTGACATGGGGGTCATTAGGATAAACTGGCCGCTGGGTTTTGGAATCCCCAACAACGGCCATGCAGCCCGCAGCTGTACAGACATAGCCGGTGAAGCTCTGTCCCTCCTGGGATCCTACTGGGACCCGGAAGGCTGTGATGTTGTGAGATCAGAAGGCTTCTTCTTCCACTTCTCTGAAATCTGCCTTATGTACGTTACAACCACTCCAACGACACATAAACTTAATCCTTCTGCATGACAGCTCTTGAGAGATGAGTAGCAGCCAGAGTCTGCAAAGGCTCTGTGTCTGCCCCAGTCCTGCCTCTTTAAGACAAACATTCCCCATCCTCTCCTGCCCTCCACACACATCTTTCCCATGTCTTTTGTTCCTGACATCACACTGCTCACTGAGTCTCTTGAAACGTGATTCTGAAAATTAGACACAGCCCTAGAAATACAGTCGGCCAGGCAGAAACTAGAATGGGATGCCTGCTGTACTTAAACTCTTTCCACCAGAGACCTCCTTGGAGTGTGGGAGCCGTCGCATGTCATGATGGTGGAGAAGCCAAGGAAGAGTCTTCTCTGTGTACAGCTACTTGCTGCCCAGCCCCCACTCGGCCCATCCATGCCAGACTGAGCTTCTCTCCACAACAGCCAGGGGGTTGGGCTCCCGAGCCTGTGCTGTGAATCCTGAGTCTGTCCTGCTCCCTCCACTGGATCTACCTCCTAGATCTAATGAGCGTGACTTTCAAGACATGTCACTGGTGAGAAGGTCGACCAGATTAGCCAAACACAGCAGTCCAAAGAATTTTTAATCAACTGTTTCCTAGTAAAACACAAGCCTTTCACATCTGTAAAACCAAACACCCTAATGCCATGAGCTCAAACCATCAGGAAGGCCCTACCCTCACAGCAAGAGCTCCTACCTTTACTTCCAGGGAAGCCCTGGTCACCTTGATCGCCCTTGGCTCCCTGCAGGCCAGGGAGACCTTTCTGACCTGGAGGAAAGAAGAATGTCGTCAGCACAGAATTCCCAACTATTTGTGGGCACGGGCACACACATGCATGTAGGCACACATACCCATCACAAGTATGTCCACATACACGCATACCTGGTACCTGTGTGCCCATGTATACACACAAACAAACACACACAGTGAAAATAGCTCTGGTTAGTTCTCGGGGAAGAAAAGAACATTACTTCTGGTCATAATGAAACACTTTAATGAAACCCTTCTTTCTAGAACCTAGAAGTCACATTTTTCCAAACATGCAAGAAAACATACAATGATCACAAACAGTCGAGGCCAGGGTATGTGAATCTGTTTTTGGACAGAACAGTCCAGTTCCCACATGTCCCCAGATAGACCCCAAGACACCTGCAGGCTGAGAACTTGTCTTATTCACCCATCATTCATATGTATCCCGTTCAGCAGTGAAACTCAGAGCGCCTGGAGCCTGGGAGGCACCCAATCAATGCGCTGAATATGTTAATAAATTAATGAGTGCCCCAAATCCATGATTTCTTACTAATACACAAATGACTGAGATGCAAATTATCCACTGATTCTTTTTTTTTTTTTAAGATTTTATTTATTTATTCAGGAGAGACACACACACAGAGAGAGATAGAGAGAGAGAGGCAGAGACATAGGCAGAGGGAGAAGCTGGCTCCCTGCAGGGAGCCTGACGTGGGACTCGATCCAGGGTCTCTAGGATCACACCCTGGGCTGAAGGCAGCGCTAAACTGCTGAGCCACACGGGCTGCCCTCACTGATTCTTAATAAGAAGATCAGAGCTTCTTCACACAGCCATTCACTGGGTGATAAAATTAGGGTGCCACAGCATGAAATAGCATTTCAACCGAGAGAGAACACCAATTTGTACCATAATCAGGCCGGCCTATCAGCATGAGAGGGCCAGTGGTTAGGTTATGCCTCTAAGCAGCACCTCCTCTACTGTCTTACCTTGAAATCCTGGAACTCCAGGAGGTCCCATATCCCCCTTCGAGCCAGTGATGCCTGGAGAGCCTCCAATCCCCTAGACAAGCAAAGAGAATGTCAGGCAGGAACTGCTCAGGAAATGGCAAGTCTCTCAAGTACTCTGGTGGTAGGGAGGCTGGGGCAGGCCTTCGGCGTTCTGCAAAGTAGTCTGGTGAACAAATGGTGCCTTGTGCTTTCTTGAGTGACATGAAGGATGACAAAATCTCCATGTGCGTTTACGCTAGGAAGCCGGAAGTCCTAACACCTTGCCTCATTCACTGTGCCCCACTCCTTGTCCATCTACATGGTAAACTCCACACAGCACATCTGCCATCCCCAGCCCACAGCACAGCAGGCGCCGTGATCAGATCTGGGACACCCTGAACATGTGTTACCGTGACATACCAATCTTTCAGCACCAAAATACCTTCTGGAAACTTTCCTCCAAACACTCAGGCATAATGCACTTTCTTTAGCATTAGCTTGCTATCTTATCTGAAAAGTGATTTTATTTAATTTTTAAAAAAGATTTTATTTATTCATGACAGACACAGAGAGAGAGGCAGAGACCCAGGCAGAGGGAGAAGCAGGCTCCATGCAGGGAGCCTGATGTGGGACTCATTCCTGGGTCTCCAGGATCACACCCTGGGCTGAAGGCGGGCACTAAACCACTGAGCCACCCAGGGATCCCCTGAAAAGTGATTTCAAATATGGAGAGAAGAAAACAGCCAGGGGAGGATTGTGTTTCTTTATAGATGTGGCATCATTCGTGTATTTTACACATATTATCTCATTTTCTGGCTATTTCAAAAATACTTCCTCCTCTAGCTCCTCTCTCAGTATATATACTAAATTGTGCTGTTTCTCACCTGTATTTGTTTCTTTGCTTTACCTTATTTTAAAAAGCATCACAATGAAAACATGCACAAATACAGATATGTGCGTGCACACACACACACACACACACACACACACACACACACACAGCCACTAACAACACCGAAATACTGAGTGTACTTCTCTTACTGAGGCTTGCTGTTTGGATCAGGAGTGCCAACATATTTCCTCACCCAGGCACTGAGCTGCAATCCCCAGTACTATAACATCCCCTGTAACGGTTCTTATATAACCAGACCGGAAAAAGTGTTGTGCTCGCAGGCTACGATGTCAGGAAAGATGGCCCAAGACCAGCAACAAGCAGGAGCCCCTCCGGAGAGGATTTAAGAGTGTCACACCCATGTACACACACATATGCACATACATGAATTGTGCTGCGACCCTATTCACACACAAGACCGACACACGGACGACTCACAGGCAGGCCCTGGAATCCTGGCTCTCCCTTGGGCCCTGGAGCTCCGGGAGCCCCCGGCCACCCTGGGTTTCCTTTGTCACCTTTGAGTCCATCAAGCCCAGGGAGCCCTGGAGGTCCCACAGGTCCCGGAAGCCCTAACGGGAGACAAAAAGTCACACATGTGAGGTTAGAGGGTGATCTAATGTACAGGTGTCTTCACCTCCACCTACCTGCCGCCACCAGGGGCAACCACCCCGTACAAGCCATGTGAGCCCCACAAAAATCCCACAGGTCCTAGAAGGGATCCTCCTATCGACAGGCAGAGACTCTGATGTGGATATCCCAACCTCAGCATCCAGTCCCACCATCAGATGGGGAGTGAGATGTGCCAGGATGCCCACCGGGTGGAAAACCATCACGGTGGCATCTGTGTTCCTGTCGTTCCCCGTAACGGCTCATCTTCCTCTGATCACCTGTCATATCTACCAAATCCCTTAACAGGAAGGACGCTGGGGAGCAGTGACCCAGTGGAGGCCAAACAACAAGGGTCCCCGAATGTCAGAAGCAGTTTCTAGCTGCAGTCAACGCTGCAAAAATCTATGTTAAAAACTCCGTTGAGGATTTAAGGGTTTCCATTTGTCACATCTGTGCCTTGTGCTGGTGCTGAACCTGGCTCTGACCCCATCAGACACCCTTACCTGGCAGGCCGGGTTGACCCTGTGGGCCTCGGTCTCCCTTGGGTCCCTCCACAGCGTGGCCTGGGGCTCCAGGCAAGCCTGGCTGTCCTTGCGGCCCCGGGGGGCCCAGGAATCCTGGCTCTCCTTTGGATCCGGGAATGCCTGGACTCCCGGCTTGTCCCGGGAATCCCACATCACCCTTTGAGCCTAAACAACAACAACAACAATTTGAGAAGGTGGCAAAAGGCAGGGGAGAAGAGGAACCATGGCACAGGGAAAGGAGGGAGCAGCTTCCGGGAGGCATCAGGGTGGTGGGGGGACGGGGATGGGAGGTGGACAACTAGAGCTGCGTGCCCTCTCCCTGTGTTACTAAGTGACATGCTAGACCCTGACCACAGTCTATCTAGGATCTTCCCAGCCGTCATTCTTTATACTTCTTTAAAAAAGATTTTATTTACTTGAGAGAGAGAGAACATGAGCAGGGGGAGCGGCAGGCAGAGGGAGAGGGAGAAGCAGATTCCCCGCTGAGCAGAGAGCCCGATGCAGGACTCGATCCCAGGACCCCAGGATCACTACCTGATCGGAAGGCAGACTCTCAACCGCTGAGCCACCCAAGTGCCCTCTTTACACTTTTTAGAGGAAGTGTTTAGCCACAAAGCCACTGGACTATAAGCTTAGAGGAGTCTGCAAGCAACCACACTGCTAACCTAAGGGCTTCTTCCCCCTACAGGTGAATGAATAAAGAAGCTACAGTACAGCCACAGCATGGAGAGCTGCTTGGCAAGAAACAGGAGGGAATGACTGGCACAAGCCGCCACACCCATGAATCTCAAACTAATTATGCTGTGGGGGAAAAGGCAAGCTAAACAGAGTGAAATACAGAGGATTCTGCTGATATAAAATCTACAAAATGCAAGCTCATCTACCGTGCCAGGAGACAGACCAAAAGGTGGTTGGGGATGGCAGTGTTGGGCAGCAAGAGCAAGACGGGATGGCAAAGCAGTCTAGGAAGCTTGTGGGGTGATGGATGTGTTGACCTTCTTGATTGTGGTGACACTCTCACACGTGTGCATATTCACCAAAGACTTCCCAAATGGCACCCTCTACATACGTGTACTTTATTGTATGCTAATGATAGAAACACAGTAATAAACTGCTTCAAAGTTTTTAAGGTAAGAACTTATAGGGGAAAAAAATCCCTGCATGTGAAGTTTCTAACGTATTACTCCAAAGTTGCTAATTATTAAATACCAAAATTCTAGAATTATTTCAATGAAACAGAATCATTGCCAAAACTGGCCACAGGGTCCCTCCTTGTGATTCTTGTCTTGCTTTTTCAGAAGACAATGAATTGAAGACAATGTACTGGACAGTGGTTAGTCAGGGGCCAGGAGCAGGCACAAAGGAGACCATCCCAGAGCCATCTGTCACCCCCGCCCACTGCTTCCTCGCACCCACTACACTTGCTCTGCTGGTGCCATGTGCATCAGCTGTTAGTGGGAAAGGACGAATGTGTCTCGCAGACCTTACCTTTCTCTCCTTTGGCCCCTGGAAACCCTGGGAATCCTCTTCCGGGCAGCCCTGGAAAAGAAGGGTAAAAAAAAAAGCAGGTGATCTGCAAGTACAGCAAAAAACACTGTCTCAACTCTGCCAATACCACGTGCTCTTTGTAGGATACACGTAATCAGCTCATCATACTTCCTAGGACAATCCCATCCCATGGCTATTCTAAGATGCCCTGGATCATTCAGCACTTCTCTTAACTGTCAGCAAAGAACCATGATGGGATTAGTAGAGACAATCTTACAAATAGGTGTGTATTTCTACAACTGTCTAGAGACTCACAAATTGGCTTTTGTCAGATGACCATCCAACCAACAGCCTTTCTCAAGGGAGGCGGGGGAGCCAGAAGCATTTGGGGGCAGTAAACACTGGAAAGCCCAATCATGTGAGCAAGGGGCTTGTGGGAAGATGACATGGGGAAAGGACATGTGGGGGATTTAATGAACTGTTTTTATAAGAAAAGGAATGTATGCAATATAAACATAAGGTGTACGGAAGCAAACGATGAACTTCAGAAAGCGGTGGACCCTGACTGCAATCTCCTGGATGCTCCTTTCCGTGATGCGGGGTCATGGATCTCAGATTGTGTCACCCCCCCCCGCCCCCGCTACACACGAAGTCTACCATGTACACGATTCTCACCATCAGAGCATGTAGCCCCCAAGGTGACAGGAGCAGATTTGGGGGATGAGAAATGTTCCCAGGACCCTTTCTCGAATGGGGAAAGGCCAGCAGAAGAGGAACAGCCTGGGCTCTTTCTGTGTGTCTCTCTCACACGCCACTGGGAATTCAGGGCAGGTGCCCCCAAGTGCTGGAGGCATTACTGAATGCCCCCACCCCTCTTCTGACCCCAGCCTCTCCCCTTGTCCACATCAGTGTTCAAACAGCCATTAGGACACATGGGGCAGATGTCACTTTGTAACCAGCCCCAGTCACTAGGCATGGACTGAGAGTCTGAGCAATGTGGACCCTAGAGGAGCATCTCGTCCTGCAAGGGAGCAGGAGCTGGGCATACCTGGTTCACCCTTCTCTCCCACTGACCCTGGGATTCCGTCACTGCCGGGCTCCCCTTTCTGGCCGGCTGGGCCCGTGGGGCCAGGCTGCCCAGGAAGACCTTGGAGAGAAAAGCCACATTAGTCAGGCAGAGACACTCTCACAGCACCTGCTCTGCATGCAAGATGCTCCTTACTGACATTCCTCCAGGGAGCTGCTACCCCCGCACACCTGGGCCCCCAAGGAACATACATCAAGCTCCCACAACAACACACAACCTACTTCTGGAACCTACTGGAGCTAGCTACACAGCCAGCTCAGCAACTTTGGTTCTAGCTCCTAACTGGTGGCTAGGCCTCCAAAAGACCATGGAAGCCCCCAGATGTGGTGGTTTCATCTGAGATGTGGAGGGCTGGGCCCCCTGGGGACATTATGAGGTCCATGACTCGCCACCTTGAGGGAAACTCTCAGCCTCGATGGCCCTGGCTTCGTGTCCACAGGCCCTCATCTGCGTTCTAAAAAGTGGTCTCTACCTGCTTCTCCTTTGATGCCAGGAATTCCATCTGATCCTGGGAGGCCTTTGTCACCTTTTTCTCCGGGCAGTCCAGGGCTTCCTGATGTGAAAAATAAGACACCAGAAGGCCATCAGTTTGGATCTTTGTCTGTCATCCTAAAACCCAAGTTCGGGAGGAGGCCCAGCTGACCTACCTGGATAGCCGACAGTCCCTGGCAATCCTTTGGGGCCTGGAGAGCCGGGTATCCCTGGAACGCCAGCGCTGCCTTTCTCTCCCTTCTCTCCAGGACTTCCCGGAAAACCCGAGATCCCTTGCTCTCCCTGTGAGTAGACATTGGCTCATTATTTTTATATCTGTTCCTGGACATGTGTTTGTGGGCGCTCTCTGGATAACAGTACACACTTTGGTGAAATCAGTGCTGCACTGGAGATTTCCATTTCCAGCTTTCTAACATACAATCTAAAGTCCATGTGCGAAAAACAAGGACAAACAGGAAACCAGAATGAAAGAACCAGCTTTCCGTTTCTACTGTTCACAGTCCTCTTCACCCCTGAGAACTTGCTACTCACTCTGCCTCTCTCCCAACAGCCTCTAGATTCTTCCCAAAGAAGGCGTGGTGGACAGGAGGGGGCAGGAGGGGTAATTTACAGTAAGTTGGGGAACCTGTTCTGTGTTATGAGTGACTTAATGTGCTGAGACTCTCAGATGGCCGGGACAGGAGGCTTCCAAGCAGGAGGCTGTTACCTTGTCCCCGGGCCGGCCCGGGATTCCAATGCCAGGTAGGCCAGCCTGCCCCTTCTCTCCTTTTGCTCCTTTCTCCCCAGGTAAGCCAGGGACACCCTGTGGGCCAGGGATTCCAGGCACACCTTTTTCTCCAGGCGTTCCTATAAACAGACAATGAAACGTGAATGTGTGCTTAGAGGGTACTAATATTAAAAATAAAACAGCACCTTGACAGCCGTCAAGAATGAGGTAAAAGAACACATATCCCTTCATTCATCAATCTCCTAGTTACACAGACAGATGCCAGTCACCACAGCATAGTAGTGCCACACTAGGAAGCGCCTGTCCTCTTTTAGAAACCATCATTTAATAAAGAGAGAGAAGAAATATATTAACCCCTTAGCATATTTATTTTCACAGCAGTATGACAAAGGGCTTTTATGTTCTTTATTCTGCAATTGTAGCCCACTATCCAGAAGAATCTGAGGGGTTGTGAGGCAGGCCACCAAGAGTAAATGCATACCTGGTTTCATTATGTTATGTTGTTACCCAGACCTATTTACAAACAGGTGTAAACAGCAAGCCTGATGTTTCTATGTCAAATGGGAGTGATCAGATGCCTCTTAAAGGCATAGGGAGGGCCAGCAAGGCTGGCTCCCCCCTTGGCTTTCCCTTCCCACCCAGTTCTGAGAGGCACTAGCCCCGGACCCACTCGAGGCCAGCACTCTCCACCTCTCACCAGCCTCCTGGGAGGAAACGCTGCTGGCAGAGCTGGAGCCAGTTCAGGTTTGGGGCAGAGGAGCCCAGAGATTCTTCTGGGCTGATACCAAAGGGTGCTAGCAGCTGGCCCACACGTGGGGAACCAGACTGCACTGGGGAGATTGTGGCCAGGTGGACAGTCACTTGGAGGTAATCAAAGGTGACAGTAGGCAGCCCATGTTCTATTTTATTGAATTGTGATTTTTTTTTTTTTAAGCAATGGTCACTCTGTCAGCCAAGTGCCACTGATCCCAAAGCAGGAGAACACAGAGAACTGAAGATGTGCATTTGTGTAAAAGACACACGTGCCAGGATTATCCCCTCAGGGCAATACTCATCACCCTACACACCTGTCTCAAGCAGCATAGGCACATTCTTTTCTTTAGAAAGAAGATACTTTATCTAAATCTGACATACCTGGTAGGCCCATTCCACCAACTGATCCTTTGGGCCCAGGGAGTCCAGGAGCACCCGGGGTTCCGCCAATGCCTGGGTCACCTTTAGGTCCTAGGAAAACAGAGAAATACCCACCAGGTTAAGGCCTATGAAAAGTGCTGACTGACACTTCCTTAGCATGAGCTCCTACTGTGAAGTGAACCTGAACTTCACTTGTACCTGGCTGCCCGGGATGCCCTGCCTGGCCATCCTTTCCAGGCACTCCTGGGGTTCCAGGATCTCCCCGGGATCCTTTATCACCAGTTGGTCCAATTTGTCCTGCATATCACAGAAAAAAGTCATAATGAGTCACGTGTGCTTTAAAGGCAAACTGTGGCGGAAACATAGGTTGGTTTGCAATCATCAGTGGAGACCTGGTGGTCAGACCTGTATTTCCAGCCCCACTGCCACTGGACCCTCTGGCCACTTACCTTTCTCTCCTTGGTCTCCCTTCTGACCCTTCATGCTGCCCATGTCCACCTTGTCCATGGAGCCAGGCTTGCCGGGCAGACCCACGTCACCTTTGTCCCCCTTGAAGCCAGGGTCTCCCCTGGGTCCCGAGGAGCCTGGGAAGCCGTGGTCTCCTGCAGAGGAAAGAGAGGACACCGCTGAAACTGGCCAGGGGTCTTGGAGGCAGTGACAGGTGTGGTGCTCCTTCTCCCTGGGAGAAGCCACTGCTGAGGGAGGAATGAGGAGCTCATAGCCTGTCCAAAAAGCAGCACAAAGGCATCACATAGCAGGTGTCTAAGCTACCCAGAAGAATCTGGCCCGGGGCAAATGACCAGGAAAAACATTTTTCAGTATTCATTATTTGCTGATAACTATAAAATATATGTGACTCTGCTTATTATCAGTTTAAATCTTTTACACTTACCCTGTTTCCTAAGGACTTTTATTATGCTTGTTCACAGCTCCCCTCAAGTCTATACAAAACCATCAAAATGGGAATTTCCTTGTTCTACTAACAAAATGACTATTTTTATATCTCACAAAGTCGATTTGTTAAAAAAAACTTATTTTTGGACCAATTTTAAATAAAAGGTAAGGAATAAAAATTAAGACTTCTAAATTTGCCCAGTTTGCTAATTTGATTCTAAGGACTCAGTTTCTATGACCTCATACAACTGAAGATCCCACCAATTCTAAAAAAACAAAACAAAAACCCCTCAAGTGTGCCAATAAGGAGCACCTGAAAGCCTGCCTTCTCTCTGGTTTTGCAGAGCACAGCCCCTGCCCACACATGCACCATTCACCATGAGTTCCCACTGGAGGAGGGGGTCTTCCCAACCCTTGTCTGACCTTCTGGACATCTTTCCTCTGTCTCTTGCAATGAAATATGACCTACACCCATTTAGGATTTTCCAAGAGACATGGAGACACAGACATAAGATGGGCTCCTCTGGAGTGCTGGCTCCCTACCTTTTTCTCCTGGCAATCCTGGCAGGCCTGCTGGTCCTGGGGAGCCAGGCTGCCCTGGGGTCCCCATGACGCCCATCTCTCCCTTGGGACCTGTGGCCAGATGGAAGGAGTGTAAACACTGATTGCAGATGCTATGGGTCCATGGACAGACAGGGGCAGGAGTGCACAAATCATTTACCTGGAAACCCTGGAACTCCTGGTGTGCCCTGCTGTCCAGGAAGACCAGGGAGTCCCGACTGTCCTGTCAGGCCAGGCAGCCCTTGGGACCCTTTATCTCCTTTGGGGCCCGGCATGTCCAGGCCTGGAAATCCGGGGAAGCCCTTCTCTCCTTTCACTCCAGGAGGGCCTGAGGTGAGCAAAGAGCAAGCACAGTTAGCAGGATCTGTGGGGAGCTCTGCGGGGCACCCTTCTGGGCTTAGCTGGAGCTTTCTGAGGGCCATATGAGTGTGCATACCCATGCTGGGGGCCAAGGGGCTCCCAATGTCCTGGGTAGCAGCGTTGGAAGCCAAGGTCTGGGTCTGAGACCATGCCCTCCTTTCTGCCATCAGCAGGGAGCAGTCACCCCTGCTAGCACCCCCAGGCCTCTCTGCAGCATTCGCTCGAAACACTAGCTGCCTTTCATCCGTGTTCAGGGATCGTCTTGTCAGCCCACCAGCACTGACTTAGCTCCAGGACTAGTCACTAAAGGCAGCTCCTAGCCATGCACCAACTAGTTTACACATTATCCACAACTTACTAACCCCCCACGGAAAGGTAAGATGGAGACGCCAGTCATCTTAAAGGAGATAAAAGTGTCACTAAATAAGGGGAGGCTCTCTGGCACATGAACCAAGCCCAGTGGGAGGAAAAGACACTCACAACTCACCCTTTAAGTGAACAATCAGACTTGTTGTCACAAAGTGCCTCTTATTCACGAGGGGGCACTAATCCTGAGCCAATCCCTTCCCCTCTGTGAGCATGCCCTGGGGAGGAATAATTCTGGAAGGATGTCCCATCACCTGAGGACCCTGGTGGTCCCTGTCCTCCAGGGGGGCCCATTGCTCCAGGGGGGCCGATTCCAGGAACTCCCGGAGCTCCTTTGGGACCTTGTAATCCAGGTGGTCCTGGGTCACCTGAATGGGAAGAAATTGTCAATAAACTGCACATAGATCACAGCATGTTTCATAGCACGGGCTACCCACCCACATAATAAACCACAACACAAGACCATAAGCTCTAGCCTTTTACGATTTCCATCATTCATTCAACAGACATTGGCAGAGCACCTAATAGGTGCTCCGCAGACACCAAATACACAGGCCCAGCCCCTGCCGCCATCTAGATTTGTCTGTAAGAAGTCACCTTGGGGCACTCAGGTGGCTCTTTGGTTGAGCATCCAATTCTGGATTTCAGCTCAGGTCATGATCTCAGAGTTGTAAGACACAGAGTCTGCTTGAAAGCCCCATTCTCTCGCTGCCCCTCCCCTTGCTCAAGCTTGTGCATGCTCTTTCCCTCTCTGTCTTGCTAAAATCTTAAAAAAAAAAAAAAAAAAGGAAGTTACCTCTGATTCCCTGAAGGCCTGGGGGGCCAATAGCACCATGCTCTCCTGGAACGCCTGGTCCTCCAATGTTCCCCTTTTCCCCGGGTGTGCCAGGAATGCCGGGAAGACCAGGTAATCCTTTGAGTCCTGGCAGACCAATTCCTGGCTCTCCCTGGAAATTCCCAAAGCACAGAGAAGCCAACTCACCAGCATGTTCCATGATCTCATCAAGTCAAGGGCGTAAGTGCAGATGGTTAATAAGAACACATGTGCCCCTGCCCAAACCACACAGCCTCTACCTGCCTGTGTGCACACCTGCTCCATCCCAACAGTCTCTACCTGCCCGTGTGCACACCTACTCCATCCCCACAGCCTCTACCTGCCCTCCTAATAGAACAGGCCAGGCTAACTCTTTCATTGGCAAGGTGAAACTACTACCCTTTCTCCTATTTCACATGAAGCCTTCCAGCAATTTCACTTCCCTTCCTTCATAATCAGAACAGGAAGAGATGTAACCCTTGATCAGCTACACATGCTGAGCAGAATTTTCAAGTATCAGCAAAAGGCAGGGGATGTGTGAGTTAAGGAGAGTCCCGAAGTCATGCTAGCCCATGGGTCTCCAATCAAGGCCATATTTTTTCCTGGGTGACATTCGATAATGCCCAGAGATAGTTATGGTTGTCACAGCTGGGGGTGAATGCAGGGTGTTCCTCTAGTGTCTGTGGTAGAGGCCACGGGGGAGGTGGCTAAAGACCCCACCATGTCCAAGGCAGCCCCCCAACAAAGAATTACTGGACCAGAATGTCAGTAAAACTAGACCGTCCTGGATGGCTTTCCCACAGCCTTCTCCTGCCACTCCCAGTAAGACACACATGTACCCCGAGACGCGGCACACACGTAGGCAAGCACAAACTCCTAAAGCCAGAAGAACTGATTCTCCCACAAACACCAACTACCACGCACCATGCACTTCCTTCTTTTCTATCCTGTGCTATTTCTTTAATAAACAAAGCACGCAGGTGCAATGTGTCCCGATATTAATAAACCACAATCTATGCGTCTAATTCATAACAAGGATAAAGGAACAGCAATCCAGACAATACTCAGTACCCACCTTTTGGCCAGGCACACCTGGGTTGCCAGGTAAGCCATTAAATCCCGGGCGACCTGGACTCCCAGGAGGTCCCACGTCTCCAGGTAAGCCATCAACACCTGTATTGAAGAGTCAAAAAAGTCATTGATGTACTAATGCTATTACCCACTTTCTTCACTTCCTTCATTCTTGCTCAGACGCCCCTGAACCAACTAGACTGGCCAACAACACGGAACCCTATTGAGGTGGTTCTAAGAGGAACATGAGGTCACCCTGGCCATTGGAGGAGCCACCTGCGCCAGCTGGGGCAGCCTGGGTGCCATGGACCTCATGCAGCACCAGCCATCCTTCCCGTCTCTCTCCCGCCTGTCCCCTCTTCCTTTTCTTCCTCTCAGTTTCTCCTCCTGTCCCACCTCCCGAACAAATCAAAGACCACCACAGCATGTGCAGCCTAGGGTGGCACTCACACTCTGCAGCTGTATGTGTGGCCATGGTTGGGGCAGCACAACCACCTTGTTCGAGAGCACCACCCAGATCCATGGGAGCAGACCCGCATTTTCACGAGATGCCTTGGGATTCCCAGAAATGCTCCAGTTCGAACAGCACTGCTATAGACCATGGGTCCTTGAACGTGCCACACCGCAATGGATGTGCATGGTGCATTTATTGAGAGTCTGGGCCCCAACCCTACAGGGCCTGATGGGCTAATAGCTCCCCCATGGCTCTATTGTGCACGAAGTTTCCCCTGTAGGTATGTGCAGGTCCATGGACCACAGTGATTTGCAAGTGTGACGAGGTGCAAACCCGATCACACATGCTGTGGGGCTGTGGAACGAGGGTCTTGACAGAGTGGACCTAACCGCCCACCAGCATCCACACTGCCAACCCACTTTGTGCAAGTGGGCAGCCAGCCTCCAATTAGGAGACCTTACCCGCTAACCTCTCCCTCTCGCGACGGCGGTGTGGCGCTCCCAGGAAAGCAGGTAGGGCTTGGGAACAGGCAAAAGGCCTGGCACTATCCCCAGGAACCTGGAAGGTCGCTGAGGGCCTTGTGCTGTGTAAGCTCGACGGAAGTGGCCATGATCATATGTGTGGGCGTGACGCAGTGCCCAGAGGAGTGTGAGGCCTGCAGCCCAGCTGGCAGGTGTGACAAGCTAGGAGAGCTCTTTCCACTGGGTTTGCTCACATGGCCAGTAAGACTAGGGTCAGGACACCGGCCCAAACAGGAAAGAGATGTTTCTTACTGTGCACAGCGCCTGCTCAGCCCTGGACCGAGGTCTGAGACGGCAAGTCTATGTCTGGGCCCATGGCCCACCCGCAGGATTGACAGACCCACAACCCAGGAAAGCAACAGAAATGGAGAAACTGTCCTTCTTACTGTCTTACTGTTTCCAAAAAGAAGTTGTGGTTCTAACACGTCAGTGCCCCACGTGGACCCAGGCTCTGTGGTGCGGGGACCTTCTCCCCTGAGAGCAAAGCCCCCTCCCCATGGCCCCCAGCTCCCCACCCTCTGATCCAAATCCAGCCTGGCACAGCTCCAGCTGCTCTGTGCATCCCCTGCACCAAGGAGGAGGCCCAGCTCCCCCCGCCGGTGGCTGCGGGTCACAACCCGCCGCCAGCCAACCCGCGCCACTGGGAGGCGCTGCTTCCCCCACTACCTCAGTAACTGAATTCATTGTCCTCTGGACTTTGGCAAGCTCCCCTGAAGGGCAAGTTGCTAACCGGTGTGCTCATATCCATGCCTCCCTCCTCTCCCCTAGAATTCCCACGACAGTGAACAGAACGGCCACCAGCCAGGGACCGGATGCTACGGTGGGGCCTGAGTGGGCTGTGGGCACAGCAGTGGCCCCGTCCCAGGCCCCGCCCCAGGGGCTTGTCCTGCAGGCTTACCTTTGGGGCCGGGAGGCCCTGGAAATCCGATTCCCGGCTGGCCGATAGTTCCCTTCTCTCCTGGGAGGCCCGGCCTTCCTGGGGTTCCAGGAAAACCTCGGTCACCTGTCGTGAGCAAGACCGACAGGCAGTGTGAGAAAAACCTGTGAATGTTCCAAGTGTACCTCCGGGCAAAAGAGAACGCTAAAAGTACCTTGCGGCCCTTGGAAACCTGGGGATCCTGGAAGTCCCTGTGCTCCAGGGGGACCAGGTAGGGGCACAACTTTTCCTGCTTCACCCTTGGGACCTGGGGGAAGAGCAAAGACACCATATGAGAGCCTGCATCCTGTCCTCAGTGAGGACTCCATGTGAGAGAGCCTGCATACCGACCGTCCTGAGCAAGGACACAGCAAGAGGGCCTGCATCCTGTCCTGAGTAGGGACTCCATGCAACAGAGCCTGCATTGTGTCCCTAACACACTATGTACCTGCAAAGCAGCCCCACCTGCATGCCTCCACTTCCTGCTTCTACCTTTCTAGAATCCTTCACAGAGAGCTCTTCCTCTTTTCCCCAAAATTTATATCCACAAGGACCTAGATGTTTGATACATGTATTCCCTAAGAGCCCAACATAAGAGTCACAAAAAAACAGAAAATCTATAGTAATAACAAGAGGTGAGATGACCCCAAGTAATTTCTTAATTAGCCTGTCTCAAAAAAGTCAAAACACTTTTACTGTTCTCTTTCAATTTATCAGAAAAGGCCAATTCTAAGTTGCTTAGAGGCAGACCTAAATCATGTTCATCTGGTGGCAAATTATCTTCAGGATGTGCTAAGTGGGTGACTCAGCATGATCTGCAAGCACGCAGCTGGGCGGCTGTGTGCCATGTGGAGCAGCAGGGGCAGGAGGTCCAGCCCAGCCCTGGGCGCTTGTGCCTGGGAGATCCACTGGGGGTCAGGATTTAGCTGATAGGAGAGGACCACAGGGGTCACCTCCAAGACCTGTGCATGGACTCTTCACACACCCTATATGGATGCAAGACACGTGGGGCCTCCCAGGAAAAGCCAACACATTCTTTAGCTATAGACTCAGAGAAATGTCAACCGACTGACCCCAACAGATACTTGCTATCAGTTCCAGTCTGGGAACAAGCCTTTAATGTCACCAGAGTAAACAGGACTGGCAGATCAAAGAAGACAAGGTTTCTCATCCCATAGATTCCTAGGTCTGGATGGCCAAGCAGGCTGCAGAATGCAGACAGCTGACCAACAGTGTGTTAGCACCTCCATCAGGAACCTTCCTCCTCCCCTTCCTACTAGGATGCATCTGTGCCCCAGTTGGTTTTTCCAATGGTAGTTTCTGGCCAAGAAGGGTCTGATGCTTTTTTATAGCTCTGCAAGTTTTCAGATTCAAAGAGCACCTGAGAGGCTGATTTTGGAGTCAGGCTCTCACTCTGGGGAAAGAGATCTGAGGTCCCTTTTCCAAGACGAGGGTGTTCCAAGGTCAAACCCAGGATTTCTCAGCCCCCAAGAGGGTCACAGAAGAAACATTTCTGAGATCCTTGCTAAACCCAGAACAATTACCAAGGGAGACATAACTGGGTGTTTGGTATTCATTAACCACACAAACAATGAGAATGACAATGAGAAATACGTTAGGGTGCTAGGCTTGCATATCCAACAGACAGGCCAACATGCCCTGCGCTGGAGGACATGTTGAATTTTACACTATGACATAATGAGAAAGAGTTGCCAGCGGGATAGGACCTGATAAAACTCAGACAGACTGGCTAGGTATATGGCTTGTGACAGAAGTGGCACATAGGTGAGCATGAAGGCTATACAGTCGTCTCCCCTTATCAACAGTTTTACTTTGTGTGTCTGGTTCCCCGCCATCAACCACAGTGTGGAATCAGATGACGCGGCTCAGAATCTGTACGGTAACCTGACGCTGCATATGTGCCCGTGTCATTCACCTCGCATTACCTCGCCACTAGGGCACGCTGTCACGTCCCCTCATCACAAGAAAAGGGGTGAACGCAGGACAGGAAGGGATGTTGAGAGACAGAGAGACATGCACACTATGTTCATTATGCTGCGTGGTCTTCAGTGCTCTCTCTCAGTCCTGGTTACTGCTGGTCATCTCTTCCTGGGCCTAACTTAATACTAAACTTCGTCACAGGTCTGTACGTGCAGCAGAAACGTAGCGTGTGCGGGTTCAGTACTATCCCAGGTTCAGGTCTCCAGAGGGGCCCTAGAACGTGTCCCCCCAAATACAGGGGAGCACCTGTCATCTAATTCCTCCTCCAGAGTCCTCGTGGGTGCTTTGGTCATGCAGCTACTTAGTTACTACTTAGTTACTACGCTGTTCAAGCTTTCCTTACCTTGAATCACCCGAAGCCCTTGAAGCCCTTAATTCATTTTTACAACTAGGATATTTCTTAATACTGGACTCTTCCCTCCCTCCCTGTGCCCACGCCCTTCCCAGCCTCTGTCAGCCTGGGATGCTCTAGGCGACAGGACAGCTCCCAGGAGCCTGCCATGTGCCTAGCCTGGGGTCACCCCTTTACCACCTCTGTCCCCACAACATACAGGGCATGAGGGTGGGCTGAGTGTGTCGGCCTTGCTCCACATGCTCCTCCAAGCCCCAGACAGTGAGCACCAGGAGGGCAGGCCCACACCTCTCTGGCCACCGATGCCTCTCCAGTCAGTGTAGCGCTTGGCACACACACCCACGTGAGACACAGTGTGCAAGTGGCTGAAACCAGCACAGCATCCAGCAGCAATGGTGAGGCTGAAACCACTCAGAATCAGTCAACAGGCACCCACCCATCAGGAGAGATATGAGACTACCTGGCTTGGAACATACAGAAGCCCAAATGGACAGTTCGCCAGGGAGATACAGAGCATAGGTAAAGAGAAAAAAAAAAAAAACAGGCTCGTGTTGGTATCCTTTCCTCGGAAAAGCCCAACTTGACCTGGAAGTACTGTACACTTATCATAAGAAAAGGCATCTATAAATTCAAATGCTTTACAGCCAGGGTCTACACATTACTTGGCTCATTTTCTACGTGAGTGAACAAGGTACAGTATGGCTATAGTTGGGTGGGATCTGCCCACCTCCTTGAAGAAGTGACACCAGACTCCCATCCCCAGAGCTCTGTGTACCTGAGGTCCTCAGGCCTCACCTGGCTGGCCTGGGGACCCAGGGATCCCCGGAAAACCTGCTTGTCCTTTGTCACCAACGGGGCCAATGGGGCCAAACCCTGGAGGCCCAGGAGGGCCGATGTCACCGCGACTACCGGGGAATCCAACTCCCCCAGGAGGTCCACGCTCTCCTTTCAATCCTACTGAACCCTGACAAGCAGAGAGAAAAAGACACGTTATCAGCAGACATACCAATGCATGTTCATCTCACATTCTTCCACCATCTGTAGTAAATAAGTATCAGAGTTTAACTGGCTTATGGTATTTATTGACTTCTACTCTCCTACAAAGGTCAACTGGCAGTTAATAAATAACACCAGCATTCCTGTCTAAGCTGGGCAGGCACCCTCCCTCCCCACACATGGACACACTTCAAAGACTGCAGCATTTGGATCTGGAACTGTCTTTTCAAGTATAACTTGCATGCCACTAACTTGAAACGTCACTATCTGACATCCAAACACCCAACATACAGACGCCTTTCTGATGGCCCAAAATGCGTCAGAGACACCCGTGCACTGCCCCCACACTGTTCCCATCAACAGCATCAACGCCAACGTCTGCAGACTTAAGTGTCTCCGAGAACCACTGAACCAGCTCATGTGTCATAATCACCATCCAAGTGAAAATATATAGATAACAATTCAAATAATCCATTTCTTCATTCTTTGCAGATCCGCTCATAAAGTGCATGTTTCCAGTCTGGAAATAAACATACCGGGGAGCCTTTGGGGCCTGGCAGCCCCGGATGGCCATCTCTCCCAGGAGACCCTGCTCTGCCTGGCATCCCAGGCTGTCCTGGAAAGCCCGGGTCTCCCTTGTCTCCTTTGAGTCGGGCGTCGAAGTAAATCTCGCCAGGCTCTCCCTTGGCTCCTGGCTGGCCCATCAGCCCCGGTACACCCTGCGGACCCTACAAGCACAAAGAGGAAGACGTCAGTCCAAAAAATGAGCCAACATGCTTGTTACATAGCCAACAATGATATTAAGAAGCCACCTCCTTGAAAAATGGCAATATGTTTAATCTTACATATTTTCTATAAGCAGGCCAATAGTTCTGTGACAAAGCCATGATCTGACCTCTCACTTCTGTTTCTCTTAAAAATACCTAAAAAAGGGTCTTTACTAGGTATTGCAAACAGAGACTAGGCTAGGGCACCAGGCACCCAGCCTGGGTAACTTGCACGTCCCTTACAACCGTTGACGTTCAAAAGAACATTCGAGAAAGAGTTGGAAGCTGCAGAGTGTGTGACTTGTTGAGCCCAGGAACTAGAGAAAGGACTTTCGGATGCAGATGGGTGAAGCATCCAAGGGCAGGATGGTAAGAGAGGAAAGCCTGGGGAGTGAGCACCAGCCAGCTCCATCCCCGCTGTTTTGAGGAGTCAGCAGAATAGAACGGACTTTCCCAGGAGACACACCCTAACACATTTTTCAGTTCCTGGAAAGTTAAATCTTCAAGGAACGCCCACACCCACAGATGGTCTCTCTTCCAGCCACTCTGAGAATTGGGGTTCATAAGGTTTCAAGTAATTGTCTCAAGTACTTGTTCCCTTCGGCCTCCCTGCTGACTTGGCAGGATTCAGACTCTTGGACAATTCACTTAATTTGAATTCTTTCTCACACACTCCCTCTGCAATGGCTCTTGGATGCATTCGAGTCACATGTGCACATGCACTTCTGTGTGGGTGTGCAACACAGAGAGGAAGGAGCTGGCGACAAGGGACAGACCAAAACTCACACAATCTTTGGATTTTAGAGTGGGCAGGATTTATCATGAGCCCACTGTGTGTCACAGCCCCTGGCCCACCACTCCTGACTCTGAACTCAGCTGTGCCAGCAAAATATTGAAAGCACCACCTGGCAGGTGAGGGAGCAGACACTCAAAGAACCTTGGTGAGGGTCATGGAAAATTCATCATTTAATTAAAATTTAGTTGTGGTGGGCGCCTGGGTGGCTCAGTGGGTTATGTGTCTTTGCCTTTATCTCAGGTCATGATCTCAGGGTCCTGAGATTGAGCCCCAACTCGGCTCCCTGTTCAGCAGGGAGTCTGCTTCTCTCTCTCTCTGCTTCTGCACTCTCTCTGTCTCCCTCAAATAAATAAAATCTTTTTTTTAAAAAGTATTGTCATATTTTGTAGCTTTTAATCTGGAGGTAAAATCCCAGCTAAACATAGACCCCTCTGCGAAGTCTTCCTGATGGGTGTCTTGGGTTTCTACAGGACAGTGTATGGTCCACATCACAGGAAACTGTTCTGTTTTCTTAACAATATCTGTTTGCATGCCCCTCTCTGTCCACCGGTCTTTCAGGGGGTTGAGGGTCGGCCTAAGGCCTTCTAAGTCTGCGTCCTTTGTGTCTGCAGTTAGGGAGGTGCTGGTTGAAGTAGGAGTTGAACTGGCAATTTCACCACAAAAAATACACACCAATATAAGAAATTACAGTCAATGTATATTTTTCTCAACCTGGAAGGATCAGTGTTACTTTATGGTGATTATTCACAGCCTAGAAATACAGTTTTCCAGGACTGTGAGCATACAGCGAGGAAATATACTTTTTTAAAAGATTTTATTTATTCATGAGAGATGGGGCTGGGGGCAGAAGCAGACTCCCCACTGAGCAGGGAGCCTGATCTGATGCAGGACTCGATCCCAGGACCCTGGGATCATGACCTGAGCAGAAGGCAGATGCTTAGCAACTGAGTCACCCAGGCCTCCCAGAAATATATTTTTTTATCTTAATAATGGTGACCTTGATGGCTATTACTCAAGGAAGAAATCTAGATTTTTGGGGGGGGGGGGGGGGAAGGTGACATTTTGACCCTAGGACATCTCCTGTGGCTTCTCTGCCACAGAACATCTTCATCTTATGCAATTCAAAGGTCTTTGGATCTACATCTCTTGACATAAATGATGAGGAATCAAACGCTGCCTTGAACACTTCACCGTGGCTCCATAAATTGGGAGGAGATCCAATGACGACGTGATCTGCTTCTATAAAGTGCTGCCACTGTGGGGTGTCACAGTTCCTTTCAACTTGTCCCGACAGCCCCAAAACCCGCTCAGGTCCCTGTCAGGAGCCAGCCTCTTCTGCCTGTCTTTCCCAAAATCCAACCCTCGGCCTTCAAAAGGACATGTCACAGAAATGCTATCTAAATCAAATAGGAAATCAGAGCATTTATCTCTTCTCATCATCTACTTTCCAGGATGCTCCACTGGTTCGTAGGCACCTCTTGTAGCCCCAGCCTCATTTGAAATGAGAGGGTCCCAATCTGTGAGCTAGTTACAGCTTCAAATATGACAAAAATTACACTACCTCCTCAATTAAAGTATTTACCCAAAAAACAGTTTTTAGAAACCTTGGCCATCTGCCGAGAAAGGAGCTCCTGATGGGAAAGGCAGGGTTTTAGAAGTTATGTAGCACCTTTGCTTTATTTTCTTTTTCATCAGGACTTTTCCCTCTTATCCCATTTTTATAAGATGTGGGGCTGGGGGGCTGGTATCTGGATGGGGTTTCAGGCAGAGTCGAGGCAGGAAGTCTCCAGGAAGGCCAAGTAGATAAAGACCATGTCCAGAGGTTAAAAGCATCCTCTTCTGCTTCTTCAAAGCTCTTCTGTCTTTGATCCCCACCAGAGTCAGCGCTTCCCAGTTATGTGAACTTCTCATTTATTTAGAACTATTTTAAACAATTGCAACTTGTAACTTAGCTCCCCAGGCACCAGAAAGGTTCTGGAAGCAGAATCCCAAGATCTAACTTCAAAAGGAGGAGGTGATTGCTCAATCCCAGCTGCTCTGCTGCCATTTCAACTCACTTCTGCCCTGACCCGCTTTTATAGATGCTGCCAGTAATAGTTTTAAAAGTTGCAAATGTTAAAGAGCTACAACTAAAAGGAATAATGTGAAAGATTTGACTTTCAATCTGTGACAGAAGAAGAAAGAAAGGCAAAAGGGAAAGCAGTAATGAAAGAAAGTGTCTCTCATGAATAAATAAAATCTTAAAAAAAAAAAAGTGCAGAAACTCATTGAGGCTTAGAGCTTAGAAGAACAAAGAAAATACAAGAACCAGACCCTAAGGTTCATGCACTTTAGAGACAGAGCTGATTATGGGCAGTAAAATGCCCTTCAGTGGCTGGGATTATGGCAATTCTCTTCTATTCAATGGTTTCTTTTTTAAACAAACTAGGAAAGTTAAGGAGCTGATTTTCATTTAACTTAAAGGTTTCACGTCGATGTGAGAGAGATTAGTTAATTTACAGATTTGGAAAAGCATCTTCACAATAGATATTGGTGATAGGAATTTTCAAAATACGCCTCTGTGAGAGAAGAATAAAAAAATGTTGAATTCCTCCAAGGAAACAGGCCTGTGTTCCTCCGTCTCCCCACCGAAAATGCTGGCGCTGAACTTACTAACATGGTTGTAAGTTACGGGCGTGATGCGCAATGAAGCGGAGCTGCTTACAGGTGGCACCGTTTGTTTCAAGAGCCCCCAGAGCCCCAGTGGGAAGGTGACACATAGCTGCACCTGGACACAGGTACAGGGCAGGTGAGGAGAGAGGCAACTGAGATGTGCCTTCTGGACTCAACAGTCCTGCTCATCCTTGGGTGAGGGACACAGGGAGTAATTCTAGACTGCTCCACAAAGCCATACTGAACCTGTGCCCAAACCATACAGCAGGAGCTGAATTTGCCAAAGCAACAATATGCGCCGTTCTTAGTCGGTGTGTAGGCAACTTCTAGTAAGCACGCAAACTCAGACAGGTTTACTCACAGGCAATCCTTCCAGACCATCTCTGCCGGGCAAGCCTCTGTCACCCTTGGCCCCTGGCTGCCCCGGGAAACCTTTTGGAAGACAAGGAGATGCAGCACATCACAGATGAGACACGTCCTCAAATGCCCCAAACTGTAATTTTCAAGATTCAAGGGCACAGAGATCTTCACACAAGTGGACGATGTCTGAGGAACCTCCACAGAGTAAGTGGGCCTCAGAGGGGAAGCAGGGGCCCCAGGCTCAGACAAGCACCACTCAAGCAACTGCTGATGAGCCCCCCCACCATGGGTACACATACCCAGGGACCACTTCAACCACACACATCCCCTTCACTTTGTTTGAGGGAACTGTACACTATTGTCCTTTTACTAAGAAATCTTCATGGTGCTAATTTTTAAGTCTGCTTGATGATTTTCCACAAAGTGGACAAAATCCTGGAAGTATGACTTAAAATCCTCATTATTAGGCTTTAGTTTTGAATGTAGAAACTGAGGTCCCTCGTGGCGCAAAATTCGTTTCACTGTGAGGGTCCCGTTCAGCTCTGGGGTCTTACCTATCTCTCCCGGGGGGCCCTGTGGCCCAGGGGGCCCCCGAAGTCCTGCCATGTCACAGATGAGGCAGCTGTCTCCTTTCTGACCTACGAAGGGAACACAGGGGTACACATATGTGCACATGACCATTAGCATCTGCAGTGGCAGAACACAGTGAGAACAAGCTGCCATTAACCGTGTTGACATGCGCCCTGGCACCCCTGCTGGCTGGCCGTGTGCACTTGTCCCGGGGCACACCCTTTGCCCCCCCCGCCCCCCCCAAACACCACACACCCACAGGTCCTGCAGGTACCCTCGGAACCTCCGCCCTGCAAAAGGATGGGAACCGCCTCACCAAAAAGTGGCCTGGAAATGCAGCTTGCCCAACCACCTGGAAAGCTCTGATCACTCTAGTTTTATCTTTGTCTCTAAAACATCCCACAGCTTTTCTCCTAGATTGAGCATTTTTCAGCAAACTACACACAGAAGCCCTGGCCCTCACACCTGGGTTACAGGCTGAGGGGTGACCCATGGGAGTGAGAAGTCAGGAGAGCAGGAACACACCCCTGCCCTGATCCTGAGGATGGAGAGGAAGAGAGGCTGTAGCATAGAACTCAGGGGAGGAAATTCCGACTAGGGAAATTGTCACATCTCACATCTCGATTTTCAAGCTAAGCTATAAGGCCATGTAGTGTCTCAGATAAACCTGTGTCCTAAGCCTTAAAATGCCTGCCTTCTAGGTACACACCAGGCCTAAGTCAGAGCGCCCCGCACAAGGAGCAACCCTGGCCTGGCGGGCACACCTCAGCCCCAGGCCCTGGTCCTGCACACTACCCACCCCCCACTCCCGTGGGATGGAGACAGTGCGGGTCAGCTGGCAGCCAGCTGAGTACTGGGCCCCACGGATTTGCTTGTGGGGAGATGCCCCACTGACCAAGGACTGGGGAGGCTGGTGGTTCTAGGGCAGGATGGACGTCTCAAAGGTCCAGTGTCATTAAGTGAGACGGCCCATCTCAGGGAGCACCGAGCAGCTGATAACTGGAAGGATTCATTAAAAACCAAGTATGTGGGATGCCTGGGTGGCTCAGCAGTTGAGCATCTGCCTTCAGCCTAGAGCATGATTCTGGTCCTGGGATCGAGTCCCACATCGGGCTTCCCACGAGGAGTCTGCTTCTCCTTCTGCCTGTGTCTCTGCCTCTCTCTGTGTCTCTCATGAATAAATAAATAAAATTAAAACAACAACAACAAGTATGGGTTGGTTTTTACCAACACTGAATGCTCAGTGGCACTCCCTGACAACTTCTGAGACCACTTCCACCCGGGCCTCTGAAATTTAGAGTTCTAAGGTGTTAACTGCAGCTGTTTTCATGTAGGTTTGTGCTATAGACTTTGGAAAAGGAAGAATCCTTTGCAATCCAAAGCCAGCAATGGTGCCCAGTGAGGTTGGTTTTGGGGGCAGTCTCCTGGTCACTCTACTCTGTAGCTGTTAAGAGACACACCAATAAGGGGCTGTCCAAGGTGTATGACATGTTCAGATAGGACCCCTGACGTGGTGAGAACCCGCTGTTGCACGACAATGAGAGGAGGATATGTCCTGGGCTGGTGTCAGAGCAAACACGGGAAAACAGTCATGATAATGCTGAAGCCGAAGGGGCAAGAGGGCGGCCCCAGGGCAGCTGATCTGTTCACACTGATTATTGGAACAGAACTTGGAGAGATGGTGAGTGTTCCAGCACACATCTGTGATTTGGCTCGAAAGAAAGATGTTTACCCTTTGAATGTGGTACTCTCAAACTCTGAACCCAAAGGTCACACTAAGATATCAGTCTGAGGGATTAATCTGCTGGCCATGTAGACAGTCAAGAGCATTAACATGACAAGGCCACAGCTCCCTGTTGCCTCCCAGGTGGCGGCTAGCTCTCTATCCTTCTCTCATTCCCCCTCTCTCTCTCCTCTTCCTCTCCTCCTCTCTTTCTCTCTCCCTTTCCCCCCACCTTGGAAGCCCAACAATAGGACATCCCAGCAGCTGTAAGGAGACACATCCTAGGAATGGACTTGGACAAGGTTCCAAGAAGAAAGACCACACTCCTGCCCACCCACAGGCAGAATACACACCACCCCCCAACCACCCTGGCACAGTCAGCATCTCTCACCTTTTTCTCCGACTTCGCCCGTCAGCCCTGGCTGCCCTGGATTTCCGGGGGGACCCTGATCCCCTGGTGGTCCAGGCTGGCATTCCACAATGCCGTCTGAAATGGATTTTTAAAAGTGACAGGATCATTCTCACCAAACCAAAGCAGACTTGCACGCTCTCTTATTCAATCTCTACTGTAAAACAAACTGCTTTCAGGGGATTTGCTAAGTGCTAGAAACCCAGCTCTAGCTTGCTTTAAAACAGTCCTAGAATGTTAACTTGGAGAGAGGACCCACACAGCACCCATCCGGCCATGTGCCACCGGGAGTTGGCCCTGCTGAAACACCTGCATGACAACCCTAAAGCACATGTCAGCTCATGAGCCCTGTTTTGGATCTTCCTTCATTTCCATCTTGCCAAGTACACGCCACCATCCTTATTTTACCAATTAAATAACTAAGCCGAAAAATGTAAGCCATACACACATGAACTCAAAGAACTTTATTCCTTTTTCTTCTCCTAAGCAAACTTAGAGCAAAGTCATTGTTATTTTGGAGATGCAGACTGTCTGTGGGGACACACCTCTCATGGTTCCGACTCAACTCTGAGCACCACGGAGGTAAAGCAGCACAAAAATGAACTGCGGTAATGCAAACACCATCTGTTGTGGGTTCTGGTAGAAAAAGTAGGGTTTCATAGCTCAGACACACACAGTGAGGGAGCTCCTATTTCCTTTTCCAGTATCTCTGAAGAGAAATGATGCAGTGAACAATTTAACCTACAGCTCCTGCCCAGACGTTCCTCTCCTGACGGTGGCCCAGATGCTGTGCATGAACTATGTCCCAACAGGACAGACAGAGGGCCAGCCAAGAGGCCATGCCCAGCCCTGAATGCCGCCGGCCCCCACACTCTGCCCTTGTGCCCTCCCTCTGACCTGATGCAGCGGCTGCAATCTATCTTTCCAGCCCCCTGCTCAGCTCTCTCTGGGTCACCAGGTACCAGAGAGGCAAGAATGGTGGCTTTTCTCTCTCGAAAAGAATGCCAGATGTAAGGCGCAAACCTTCCTGTTTGATGACTTTGCTCTAAGCCCAGAGGAGAAAGTGAGTTTCAAGTGTTTACAAACTGAAGGCCGAGGGAGAGACTATTCGTGCTGTGTTTGTGGGTGTGTGGCTCATGTTTTCCCAAGAGCCCCTGGAGGTCAAGTGCAGGTGGTCAGGAGGCCTGCAATGGCAATCGCTTCACTACTTGAGCTTCACTCCCCACATTTCACAGAACCATGAGAAAAGGGGAGGACATCGCTGGGAAATCATGGATGATCCACCACTATCAGAAACTCGACAAAGGAAATTCATGCTGGGGGCGGCTGGGTGGCTCAGTGGATGAGCATCTGCCTTCAGCTTAGGTCATGATCTCAGGGTCCTGGCATAAAGTCCTGCATGGGGCTCCCTGCTCAGGGGGAGCCTGCTTCTCCCTCCCTCTGCCCTTCCCCTCCCTCGTGTTCTCTCTGTCTCTCAAATGGATAAATCAAAAAAAAAATCTTTAAAAAAGTAAAAAGAAAAGAAAATTCATGCTGATCCTGTGCCGGTGAAGCTTCAACCCTGGAATGCACTGCTCCCTCCAGTCTGCACCTGGCCTCTGTGGAGCCTCATCCATGACAACTCCCTTTCTTAATGATGTGTTTTAATTCTAGCAAATAGAATGCCCAGTACTCACCACAGATGAACCCCCTTCTGTCAGCCCCACAGAAGACGAGGGTCTCAGGTGTTCAAAGGGCACACCCTGCTTATGACACGGCAGGATCTGCCTTGAAAACCTAAGCCTATTCCCACTGGAATTAACTCATCTGAGATTCACTCACATTTTGCACTGACCTTACTCTGGGACCACAGGACCCTGGGAACTGGAGCAAGAGTTTAATATGCTGTGCTTGGCCGTGGTGGTGGGCAGGCCAGGCCCATCTCCATCGCACAGTACCCTCATCTCTGAATTCAGTCATCCGTCTGTCACCACATAGACCATCCCCTGCAGCCCCTTCGTTCATGTGTGTGTGTAGGTGTGTCTGTGTGTCTGTGTCCTGGCACTAGTTTGTGTCTCCAGATGAATAAGAGCATGTTGTGTTTTCAGTAAGAACATAAAACTTGACTGCCTTGCTCCTTCACTTTGATGCCAGGAGACTCAGAGCTGCTTATCATAGTTCTCATTCCTTTAACCACTTCTATTGTTTTTATTTTTATTATTCCTTTCTGCAGCATGACTCATTTTGCAAAGATACCTCAGTGGGATAACTCACAAGTCCTCAGACACCTGGTCTTCTGTGGCACACGAACTCTGGAATGCCCTCCCCACCCCCTGTGAGCTCTGCCCCGACACCTGCCCTACACGGGACACCACATGCAATGGTCCCAGAGAGAACTTACTTGTGTGGCCTGGCTGTCCAGGGGGCCCGGGAGGCCCAGGGGGGCCTGGGAGTCCATCCCGTCCACTTGGTCCTGGCAATGATACACCTGGAAACCCCTGGTCACCTTTCTCTCCTCTCTCACCAGGGAAGCCAGGAGCACCAGCCTGTCCTGGAACTGGGAAGCCTGAAACCAAAATTGAACCTCATGGACGTAACCACAGCACAAGTTCCACATCTGCAGCGCAAACGAACCTTCTTAACTGTTCCAAGTGAAATGACCAGTGACTGTCCCTGGAAGAAAGACTGCTCTACAGAAGGAAAAACAGGCTTCTCACCCCATAAAGGATGGCGGTCAAACACCTCCTACAAGTTAACTTTAAAGAAAAAAGACTCACAACTCGGACATGCAAAAAATCTGTGAATTTCTCTTGATGCAAACAGCATTCCCACCACACGAATGAGAACACTAGGGATCAATTTTACCTCCACTTAGTGGTCAGGGCATTAAAATGTCACCGAACACAGGCAAGTGGGCACGAGCCCTAGGGGGTGGGAGCTTGGTTGATAATCCAAACGGACAGCCATAAAGTAAAAGACAATAAGACATTCTGGGAGGAGCATGATGTCAGGTCTAAACATGAAGAACTGAGTTCAAGTTCGGGGACAAGACGACAGGACCCCTGTGGTGGGCACAGAGAGGGGCCCCCACTAACGCTGGGGAGCACCAGCCTGGGCTGCTCTGGGGGCGCCACCTCTGCTCTTCACCCCGGCCACCAGGAGCCAGACTGTGTCTGAAGCCTGGGACAGAGAGCAGAGCTTAGAGGATGCAGGAGTGCCCAGGAAGATGACCAATGCCAGAGCAGGAACTGCAGCTGTGGCTGAAGAAACTCTATCCCACTAAATCTCACGCACACTTGTCAGTGCATGCAGGACTGAGGGCAGACCGGGGGCTCCGGCTGAAGACCCCACAGGGAGCAGAAGCGGGGAAGCACCCAGCTCGGCCCCAGGAGGGGACCCCATGGCCCGGGAGTGGCCAGGCTTTGACCGGGGGGGGAGCAGATAAGGTCAGAGCAGCTTCACAGGAGGTTGTCAACACTGCAAGAGGCAGTTGGACAGATAAAAAGAAAATGTGGCACATGCCCAGGAGAGACTCAGAGGAACGTGTCCACTAGGAAAGCAGACAGGTCAGTGTGTTCACAGCCACAGAGAAGGAAGTGGATAGAAACAGAGAAGGGCGATTTGAAAGGCAGATCCATAAGCTTTAGCAGGAAGACAGGCAGTGAGGTGCCCGTGGCTGGAGTAGTCCTCAATGCAGGACAAAGCTGGGGGACAGTCTGTGGCAGCAAAAGGAATGAGCTCTGGGAGAGATTACAGCTGAAGAGCTGTCAGAAAGAGAAGGTGAAATAATTAAAAAGAATAAAACACAAAAATAAATAAAAAACATATAAAACCAAAAGAATACAGATTGCAGGTGCTCAGCTGTGGTGCGGATTCTGGGGCACATGTGGGTTTCCCTCATGGCCTTTATGATCCGCTCCAAGGACTGGGAGAGCACATGCAAACACGTGCATAGACGTTAGGACACATTTACACACGCAAGCATTTGCACACACACAGGAATCCCACTACTAACCAAGCAGCAGGTGTGATACAATCACACACTAAGTACAAGCGAGCCATGTGGGAATCCACTGAGAGGCTGGGTCAGAGGTAATTAGACAGGGAGGGAGGTTTCAGCTGAGTGTGGTTCCAAGGGAGAAACAAAGACACCCTGGAGACATGGGCACTGACACCAAGGGGGCTGCGGACATGCAGGGCCTGCAGACACAGGGGGCCAGGGGGCTGGGGGATGCCTGCGTCCTTGAGCGGGGGGCCAGGGGCTGGGGGGATGCCAGGGGGCAGGTCAAAGCCAGGGAGTGAAGGTGCGACTTGAGAACCCCCAGGAACATCCATAACCTCATGATCTCCTATGACTTTCAGAGCAAACAACAGCTGTGAATGCACCTCATTGTCTTAACTAGAAAAACGTGCATCAGAATGGGTGGTCACTTCTTGTGAATCGCCAACGTACACGACAAACATGTTCAGGGTATAAACCACACAGATGTTGTACGGCTATTCTAAGCCAATCAGCCAAGGATGCTCACCTGGAGGGCCTGGCTGGCCTTGCAATCCTGGGAAACCTTAAAAGAGAAGGAGAGAGTCAGACAAATGAAACGTGTGTGTTGGTGCCCAGGAGGCCCAGGGTCAGGGGGGCGTGGGACACTGGTGGAAACACAGCTCCCTGGCCCCACAGAGCTGGATGGAGATGGACTCTGGGAGCCCCCAGTGCCAGGAGTCTGAGAGCCTCAGTCACCACACAATCTTTCAAGGCCCACCAGGGCTACCAAAGCATGAGCATGCAGGTGGAGTATGGAAGAAAGGTAAAGGATAAGAGCAGGACAGAAGGAAGGAGGGAGGAAGAGTAGGAGAGGGAGGGAAAAGGGAGAAAGAGGAAGAGGGAGGATACAGAGGGAAGGAAGACAGAGGAGTGGAGAGGGAGGGGGAGGGAGGGGAGGGGGAAGTGATGGACATACCTTTGGGGCCTGGCTCTCCTCTCAACCCTGGGGCACCTGGGTACCCACGCTCTCCTTTCTCTCCCAAGGGTCCAGGGCCGATGGCCTGAATGACAGGAGAGAAGATCACCGTGGGGGCCGGGGCAGGGGCGTGCAGTGCAGGCAGGGGCGTGCAGTGCAGACGAAGACACTAACCCCTCCAAATTCTTTCAAGAAAGGTGAGAGTAAAGAATAGCGGGGGGGGGGGGGGGGTTGTGAGCACACAGAAAGTGGGGACAAACACACACACCCCCACCCTGCTCCCTCCTGTAAGGAGCGGCCAGGTAGGAGCTCCACCAGTGACACAACATTAGAACCATATGAATTGTGAGGTTTGGGTTTGGAATTTCTAACTGTCCATATAAACCGTAAACTGAACAGTCTACTCGAAAGAATACTCTCGCGGCACCCTCCTATTTCCCCTGGCGAGAAGGAACAGGAACATGCAAATTTTTTACTGGAAGAGGTTTTCTGTTGTGCTGAGTTTTGTTTTTTAATTTTTTTTAATTTTTTAAAATTTTTTTAAATGGTCCATAGTGTGAACTTCCTCAAGGATGTAGGGACACAGGCCAGGAGGAACACATTACAAAGTTGTGAACTAGGTCACCATGACTCTAAATCAGAGAAATTCAAGGAAAATGACAAAGTCAAACATTGCACAGTGTCCTTAAAATAGTCTGCAGCAATTAAAACAGGTGTTATTAAGATCTGATGAGGTGACTATACAAACAGGTGGCTCAGCTGTGGCTGCGGATCACAGCTATGGAAAGGGGGCCCTGCGACCGCCGGGAAGGAGGTTCTGGCCTCACCCACAGCCATCGGGGTCCTGGGAGTGCAGCCCAAGGAGACACCATTCACGGCCACGCACGCACATTGGGTGCAGGCGAGAAAGACCACCGGGCTCCGTGCCACCGGCAGCAGCCCCTGCTCCGCAGCAAATGACACAACATTTCCATCATTCCAAAGAAGATTGAGGACAGAATGGGCCAGCAGGCTCCAGCAGCCCTCTCTGACAGGTGACCGGAGATGGTCATTCCAAGGTAACGTGCAAACACGAAGGTTTATTTGTTAAAAAAAAAAAAAATCACTGCATACACCGATGGCCCGCATGTAAAAATATGCACATGGTTAAGAAGGAAAATGCTCTTGGTGGACATAAAAATGTTTTGCTAGGGAGAGCCCAATTATGGAGGATTGGTTTCTTCTAACATCTTCCTTAATGGACCATTTAAAAAAAAAAAGTTTCAAAATGTTCTGCTCCTATCGTTATCTACGGGCAAGTCTTGTCATTGTCCATGGTCGAGGAAATGCAGAAACTATCAAGATATAATAAGAAGTAAGTACCAGACTCCGCACAATACAGAATATAAGCTTATTATCTTAAATAGCGTGTGCCCCCCTTCCACACAGACATCATTCTAGGAATGCCGTGGGGGCACGCAGCCCCAGCTCCTCGGGGACCACCAAACATGACTCTTACTCACAATGCCGGGTGGGCCTGGAGGACCTGCTTCACCTTTGTCTCCCTACAAAAGAAAACACACTTGCGTTTTTTGACCATACAGACTGTCTTGCAGAAAGCAGGGTTCAACTTCCTTTCCTGCAAAAAAAAAGACTGTGCTCACGGTATTTTCTTTCCTCTCCGAAACACCCCTCACAGTGAAGAGCTTAAAGTGCTGCGTACCCATTAGAACAAACATGAATGCATGTCACTCTGTTTTGCACAGGCATGGAAATAAAGATTTCTGCAATTCATAACGGGGAGTCTGATTATTCACATGACAGAGGAGCTCACAGTACTGTGTTTGGTTGCGTGCTCCCTCGGGCAACATGAACAGAATCAGTCCTAGGCTGAATTAGTATCTGGTGGCTTTTCAATAAAATGAAAATAAATGAAGTGACAACCTTTGATTCCTAAATATATTCCCTTAAAGGAATCATTTTACTAGAGGTTTTTAGGTATAAGATTCTCTAAACCTGCACTGGAAGTCATAATAAAGGGGTATTTATGGTTTCATCGTTCCCCTTAAAATCCAGCATTACCTGAAAACATCGGGTGGGTAAGTTCTAATCACTCTGAGGTTTAATTTCATTCATATTAGGAAAAAAAAAACAAAGAAATTAATCTCTTTAGTAATGCCTGGATGGCTCAGTAGTTGAGTGTCTGTCTTTGGCTCAGGTCGTGATCCCGGGGTCCTGGGATTGAGTCCCACATCAGGGTCCCTCAGGGAGCCTGCTTCTCCCTCTGCCTATGTCTCTGCCTCTGTGTGTGTGTGTGTCTCTCATGAATAAATAAATAAAATCTTATAAAAAAATGAAATTAATCCTGTTATATGTAATGGTCTTATATAAGTCATCACAGTAATCTCTATAAAAGTCCTAAAATCTGCACAGATTCCATGAATATAGTTCTCCACCTTTAAGCCAGGGTAATAAACTTAGCAGTAAACCAGAATTAGCTGTTTGGATTTTTCTTTTTCTTTTTCTTTCTTTTTTTTTTTTTTGATTTTTCTTATTTGAATATGAGACTTAAGAAATATCAATGGGACTTAAATATCTTAGCTAATAAATTCTAAACATTTTTATCTTTTAAAATCTACTGAGATTTGACTTTCCCAAAACAGTTACAGTATCAGTAAAGGATCCTTCCTTTGGTCCCTGGCTTTCATGAACAAGCTCTGAGGTCCACTCCCTGAGTCACTGCTGGGGATGCTATTCCAAAGCTATTGCTTATGTCAGCAAAGATTTACATTACCTAGTCTCATGATTACAAGAGAAAAGTAAAGCATTAATGAGTTTTTTGCTGCCTATCACATTGACAGACATTTTGTAAAGTTTGATAACAAGCAGTTGTCAAAAAAGGGACCCCCTGACAGAAGAATGTTCTTTTCCAGGGGCAATTTGGTGGCATACAGTGAAAATCTCAATACAAAAGAGTTTAAACATTGACTCCAAAAGGACACTTGTAACAATCCAGGACGTGGACATGATCGGACAAGTAAACAAATACTTGTGCTCACAAGCGTGTGGGTGTGACCCACACATCACGCAGCACAAGGCATGGATGCAGGGTGGCCCCAGTGACTGTGTGCGGGCACTCAAATGCATCCACGCCATGTCATTAAGTGAGGAGGCAGGATGCACCACAATCCGCCCTGTGTTAGAGGGGCATGTGCCCGTGCATAGACAGGAGGGTTGCACATTCTGACCATTTCTGAGCGGGTAATGGAAAAATTAGACAAGCTTGCTTTTCTCCACTCTATCTACATTTTTGATTGATTCTTAACCAGGTACCATTCATCTACTACAAAAAAGACATAAAAACTTGAAAGAGCGGAACATTTTCTGTTCCCCTTTTTAAAACATCACACGCATAACTAAAACCATGAAATTAAATTGTGCATTGTTCATATGGACGTCAATAATTTCTATTATGTGAGTCCACAGCGCCTTAGGAAACTAACAGACTGAAGGGGAAAGCTTCCACAGCGTCTCGCCTTACCTTGAAACCTTCACGGCCTGGGAGTCCCGGATACCCCGAGTCGCCTGGAAAGCCCTGCAGTGGGACACGGAAAGCACCCATTGTAAGCTGGCCAAGGCAACTGTCTCTTCTTAAAAATTACAGAGAAATACTTACTGGACTCCCTTTTTCTCCCTTTTCACCATCTTTTCCAGGTTTTCCCTGTACAACAAATATGGAGACATCAGTATTTCACAAAAGAAAAAACAAGCACGCCCCAACACCCAGGCTGGGAACCTCTCCGCATGAGCCCACGATACCAGAGGAATGCATACGCATCTACACAGAGCAACCACGGAAAGGGATAGCAGAAAAGGACTTTTTGACTTTTAAACAACGGAACCTGGTGAGCCCCAAATCTCCCAAGGCCAGCATTCTATCTGCCCACATAGTGAACAATGCAAAAGTTTTCCGAATGGCCAGGGTCTGGTAGCTGGCAGGCAGAGGATTCGTTTTAATAGAAGTTTCTGCACATCCCTGCAGGGTGGAGGCTGGAACCCTCAGGAGGGGCTCTGGTCACCAGGTTGCAGGGGTGGGAGGCACCAGAGCATCTCAGCTCTTGGCCACTCAGAAAGCAGCGGGAAAGGGTATCAAGTGCTCTGAGCAAGAAGATGGGGACCTTCAATGAGGAGCTGGCAGGTGGGCAGGCTGACTCTGAAATGCAGGCGGCCCCAGCATTCCTGCTCACAGGGCTCAGGAGAGCCCTCCAAGAGAGGACAGGGAGAAACCAGAAGAGCCCTACAAGCCTCTTCCACTCCTGTCTCTGTAAATCTGGGGCCCAAGGAATGGGGGGAACACAATTTTACAGTAAAAGGAGCAAAAAGACTTTGAAGGCACTTACTCGGGGCCCTGGTTTGCCAGGTTCACCTTTCTCTCCAATCCCTGGCATCCCCTTGAAAGAACAAAGAGAGGTTCATTAGGATAGTTAAGTAAAATATTAAATATTGAATGAAGTAAATATTACATGGAAAGTAAGTAAGCTTTTAACCTTAAGCCAATTCTTTATGAACGTTCATTCAAAATAATGATAAACAAGAATGTGGTGCTTACCTGAAATCCAGGTTCACCTTTTTGACCCTACAAGAATTTTTTTAAAAAGAGCAAGAGAGTGAGCTGTCAGTACTCATGGCAATATTGATTTTTCTATGCTACATTGAACACATACAAGGAAAAAAATCCCTTCGCCTAATATATTAACAAGGCGATTCTCTTTAGTGTCCAGTAGTCACGTCCCAACACTGACATGGTTGTGGGTTAATTATGCTGGGTCCATGGCCACTGTGACTCACCCCTCAACCTGTCTCCCTGCTGCTGCCCCCGCACAGCCCCAACCCGTGGGGGGGGGGGGGGTCAGCGCTCCTCCAACCCAGCTGCCTCTGCTCTCAAGATGCTTGTATTTTGTGGGATGGGTAGTCTATAAACCTGTTTTGCATGCCATTGGTGAATGTAACCGGAGAAACTGAATTTTGACCCAGTTCCTCTCTATCCCTTCAATTTGTGCAAAATTAGAAAGCCAGCCTTCACTGGTCAAACCCATCTTGTACCTTCTCTCCTTTAGTGGCAAAGTCTCCTTTTTCTTGAACTTGAGCTTGTCCTGGCACTCCTGGTGGCCCACTGACCCCTTGGTCACCCTGTTGATGCAAACAATGGGAACAAATCAGACATAAACATAAGTACGCAAAGAAGAAAATGCAGAGGTGGGAAAACTCTGAAACAAAACATCTATTTTAAAGAATGAAAATTATACTCTAAGTTTCAGGAGGAAGATGGCACGGTAAGGGCATGAAGCCAGAGACTTTCACCTCTGAGGAGTCAGGAAAATCCCTACACCTCAACTAGTAACAGAACTGAACACCCATTAGACACATCTGTGTATGTGTGTATGTGTGTATGTGTGTATGTGTGTATGTCCGGACCGTGCCTATATTTACACAGTATATGGTCCACAGCAGGACGCATATGCTGTCCTATCGCACTTGGGCGGCACGGAGGAGGGGGGCCAATAGAGCCTGGGGAGAAAGAAGGTATCTTAGGTACCCCAAAAGGAAGAGAACCATCCAGAACTTTCTTCCTCGGGCATCCTAACTGCTAGGTACAACTAGAAGTACAGAAGAATCCCAGCTACAAATCAATGAGTGAGATCCACAAAATTCAATGGCATGATTTGCAGGGTCACTTTACAGTGAGGTTAATGGAAAGATTGGACCAAATTTGGACATTTTGGCCAATAGTGGGTCCAGACCTGCCCAGGCCTCAGCTGCACCTGGCACCTGCCATTGGTGGTCTCTACACCAGCGTGGACAACAATGGAGAACATGGGCCCTATGGTGGATGCGGCCGCGATCCCCAGAATCCCCACTGGGCTCAGGCCGGTTTCTGTGGTCTGATCCAGGGAACTGGTGGAGAGATCATCAGAGGTTCAGGGACCCAGCGCTGGCCTCACTTCTGCTCTGCTCCAGGCTGCACATCCTTGCTTCTTTGGCTCCCTCCCTCCCAATTTAGGTAAAATGGCCTTCCATCTTTGCAGAGTTTAGTAGTTATGCTACTAAGAGCCAACTAACTTTTATAATAAAGTCTAGGTCTGGCTTTATCATTGCCTGAGAACATTCTGATTGAACTTGATGTACAAAGAACTAGAATTAATGACCTCATTGTCTTCTCTGCTGGTCAGATGACAGGTAGAAAATGTCAGTGAATTCTAGCTGTACGTTTTAGGGAAAACACTAATAAAGAATATACAGAGAAAGGTAATTATGATGAGAAGGGTCCAAGAGGAGGTCCAGAGGCTGAAACTCCATCATACTTAGAACTGTGATTTCAAACATGAAAACACTCCAGAGCCATGTGTACCCACCTTGTCACCTTTTGGCCCTTGAAAACTTAAGCCCATTTGTCCCTGTCAAAGAAAAATTAGGCTTCCGTTATTAGAGTTGTCTACCTTGCTCAAAATCATCTAATAAACATCACATAAAATATCACATAAAATGTAATAAGAGGGTACAGTTAAGGCAAGAGCTTCTAACAATTACCATAAAATTTTTTCAACAAAGGTGTGATTGCATTATATTCAGTATATTTTTTAAAGTTTCTAAAAGTATTATTGAAAAATCTATAAAAAATTTTTTTTAATTTAAGGCTTTTAAAATCTGACCATAGAAAACTAAGGGAAAGATTAGTGATATCAAAATAATAAGGAAGGGGTCAATGGAAGGAAAGGTGGATGGATGGATGGAGATGGAAAGGAATGGATGGATGGATGAGAACAGATGGACAGAAATGGATGGATAGGGCAGCCCCAGTGGCTCAGCAGTTTAGCGCTGCCTTCAGCCCAGGGCGTGATCCTGGAGACCTGGGATCCAGTCCCGTGTCGGGCTCCCTGCATGGAGCCTGCTTCTCCCTCTGCCTGTGTCTCTGCCTCTCTCTCTCTGTGTGTCTTTCATAAATAAATAAATAAAACCTTTTTTTAAAAAAAAAATGAAGCCCTTTAAAAAAAAAAAAAGAAATGGATGGATGGATGGATGGATGATGGATGGATGGATGGATGGATGGGAATGGGTGGATGGATGGATGAGATGGATGGATGGGTGGAGACAGGTGGGTGGACAGAGTTAAACGGAGACAGATAATGAAATTATAATTTTTCAAAACTCTTTAAATAGACTTTAAAGAGTAAGCTATGGTGATTTCGGGGTAGTCTTATACAAATGCCAAAGAAAGTTAAATGAAAAACATCTTTACCTTTTCACCTGGAGGGCCAGGAGGGCCTGGGGGACCCTGTAAGAAAGAGCATTTTAGTTAAATATCACTCACAACCCTGGTAAGCTTTACACACTTCTTTTTACTGGGGTTATCTTACAGTTCCCATGACTGATCCAGTAATATATTTGTTAAATATTTAAATTTTATTTCTGTGCTTTGGATCTATACAATTTGGAAAGTAACTGGGAATTAGTCCAGGACAACAATTAACAGGGATGAAACACCTCAAAGTCTCAGGCACTGCCCTGTGAAATCCAATGATCCAAGAATGTGCCAGGAGCACAGACGCTGAATGCAATTCTCAGCCAAACTCTCCAAGGACCCTAGAGTTTCCAGCCCAGAACAGTGCTCGTCCACATTGGATATAACCATTTATCAAAAAAGTTGAGTGAGCTCTTCAAATTGGTAGGTTTTAGTGAAGTAAAAACCTTCCTGTGTTTGCAACAAAATTTCAGAGTGCTTGTCAACCATTAAAAGCAAAAAATTACTCATTCTTTCCTCATAAAAATGAGTCCATTTGTTCACAAGAATATAAGAGGTTACAAGTGCAAGAATGGGCAGAAGAATTGCTGGATTTGATAGGGAGGGAAGAGGGGAGGGAGAGGTAGGTAGGCAGGCCTGAAAATCTCTCGGACCATGAGGCTAATCCGAGGATGCCACAGTCTGGGGTATCTCGTTCACTGCCAGTAAACAAGGCCCTTGACAAATAGGTGAGTCTCGTTAATATTAACTCTCTTGTGCTTTCAAAATGTGCAAGTGGGAGGGTGGAGCCTGGGTGTGGGGGTGGATTATCTCTGGGTGCTCAGTCCTCATTACAAATGCAGCACAGCTTCCCACTGCTGTCTGGTCTGCGTCCATAGCCCCTAACAGAGCCAGGCCTCTGGGGTGACTGTTCCTACAAGTCCATCTCCAGGGCACAGCTGGCCTGTCCACCTCTGAGCTTGGCCTCCTCAGGCCACAGTATCGCTGGCAGCCGCCCAGCCCCTGTCTGTGTGGGATGTCTTGGCATGTGCTGCCATTGCTAGCCTTCCCCCGCCACGGCTCTGGAATTGGTGCATCTTAAGTGCCAAACACTTGCTCAAGAAAGCAGCTCATCCTCCCAATCCGGATGAAGAGAGATCATAGCGACATAAAGCCGTCATCACACTGGATTTATTTTCATGCCTCAACAGTCGTTCTTTCAATGAGAGATTCCATGAGGTCTCCCCCCCAAAACTTACTGGTGGTCCAGTAAATCCTGGAGGGCCAACAGGACCTTGCAACCCTGGCAGTCCCGGCGAGCCCTGTAAATCATTGAAAACAGAAGAATTAAACAGGAACAAGGAGAGACTGCATGTGCTTATAGTTACTTAGCAAATGCTTACTGGTGTTCCTGGGGGTCCAGGAAATCCTCTTTCGCCTTTCAGCAGGGTCCCAGGCACATGGCCAATGATTTCACCTGGATCTCCCTATGGGATGAAAAAAGGAAAGAAAAGAAAGTCACAAATACTGATATTTCTGTAAAGAAACTGAGAACCTGTTAAATGAGAGGTGTGCATTACAGGTATGATGGAACCTGGGATTTAGGCTCTGTCTACCCTTGGAATACACACACTGCCCACCTCCTATTCACTGCCACTGTATCGCTGACTGGCATTAGGTGCTGCAGGCTCGACTCCGCTGGACTGGGGTGGAGGTGCTAGTGAAGGGAGCTACAGCACCTGCGTGTGGCCATCCCACATACATGGGGAGAGCGTGCAGATCAAGGCCATAGGTTCCATGCCTTGCCTTCTCATGTAAAAAGGATTATCTTTCACAAAAAGACCTGGGATGAGCATTTTTATAAAAGCAGGTTGTGACAGAAATGTGTCTACTTGGCCAGGCCACAGTTCCCAGATATCTGGTTAAGCCCCAGTCTGGATGTCACCATGAAGGTATTTGTAAGCTAAGATAAACATTAAAATCAGTAGCCTCTACTCAGAGTAGCTTATTCTCTGTAATGTGGGTGAGCCTCGTCCAATCAGCAGAGGGCCTCAAGAAAGGGGGGAAACCCCTGACTGCCCTCACGGAAGAGAGAATTCTGCCTCCAGGCAGCCTTTGAACTGGGTCTCTGGCTCTTCCCTGGGTCTCTAGCCTGCCACCCTGCCCTGGAGATCCTGGACATGCCAGCCCCCATAATCACACAGAAATTACACCCAGTGTCTCAAGTGTACATCCTAAAATTTGAATTTGTGCACATGACTGAGACACTCTTTCAACAGAGCAGAATTTAGAAGAATATACGAACAGGCCATCAGTCAATCAAGATGACCTGGCACCTGCTTTACATAGACTCCTGCAAGGAACCTAGCCAAGCATAAGTACATACCTTCATTCCTGGTAACCCCGGTGGTCCCTGGAAAAGACAAGGTTGGCATCAGTTTCGTTTCTCCCAAAACATCATTAGCATTAAGACAGAAGTGCAAGAAACAGAAAGGAAAGGAAATGGAACAGAAGAGAGGAATTACAACAGAAGAGGGAAATTCTGATGCAGACAGCGCTATACTCACAGGATTTCCAGCGAATCCAGGCAAACCCGGGGGCCCTAGAGGCCCTGGCTCACCCTGAGGAGACAGCAAAGAGTCAGTCGGGTGCAAGGCACACAGGCCTCATGTCAGGTGTCCTCACCAGTTACTCTGTCCTCCCCTTCGGAGAGACTTCACTTGCTGCTCAAAATCATTTTCTAAAAATTATCTGTTACCAGCCATATTGCTCAGTTCTACTTCGTGATAGAAGAACTCTATTCGAGAATATAATTCATGGGGACAAGGATTAATAATAGCATTTTCTTATTTGCTTTCGTAACAGATGACTGATGAGAAATTTACTGTTTAAAGCAACTGCAGGATAAGAGTCCACAAAAAAGCAAGGCATGATTACGTCTTTCTTGAATGTTAAATATGAGGAAACTATATCTCCTCCTCAAATAAAGAGCGCTCTGAGGCAAGTAACTTTCTAACTGGGACAACTAAAACCATGCTCACAGGACAACACTGTCTGCTTCTCAACATGGGATGCTGGGCAGCCTGAACATGGGGGAGGGGTGTTTGTCCCAAATTTACCTTTGTTCCATTGCACCCAGGGATACCTGGAGGACCGGGGGGGCCGTCTTGGCCAGGAATGCCCTGCAATTAATAAAGTGAAAAGGTAGCCAACACAGAGGATCACTCAATGGTGCTGTCACTCCAGTCAAATGTCTCATTAAGGAAGTACACGCATTTTAGATACATACAGGCAGTCCTGGGTTTCCAGGGTAACCCGATGCTCCTGGGGGTCCCTGTAAGGATAGAAATGAGAGAACGCACTGAGTGCTGGGCACCCTCACATACTCCCACTGCACCCACCCGGCTAAGGGTGCCAGAGCTGCTGCCTGCAGCACCCCCACTCAGCACACAGGGCATTCAGCAGGGCAGGCAGCTGAGGTTCACAGCCCACACGGCAGCAGTCCTACATCCGACGCTGACTCTAACTACTTCTGAAGTCAAGGCTGCACCCTCACAGAATAACTGTCCTCACTTCACACTTTGTGATTTCTAGGTAAAATACGTTTATTTTATTTTATATATATAATATATATATTAATATATGCACATATATATTAAATATGTATGCAAAATATATATGCGGAAACTATATACATATAAATAAACATAAGTTACATAAATATACATAATTTACATTAAAATGTCAAATTGGTGGAGAGAAGTGTTTCTAAGATGAATCATGATTATTCCTAGTTATTCCCAGTGGAACTCTAGGTCTTCCCCACCAAAGAGAGCTCGGGGCCGTGTCCACTAACTGCCGCCCAACAATGGCTCAGGCATGCCAGCAACGTCCCTCCCAACTGGGTAACGACAGCAGAGTGAGATGTTCACAACGTCTTTCTGCTTTTCCACTTTCAAAACGTGCTTTCAAAGGTCTTCATCTCTACATTTCCCATGAACAGAAGTAGCAAAACCAAAGTAGAAGGTGAAGAAGGCAGAGCAAGGCAGGCTGTAGAAATGTCATCGCTTCTCATAGTAAGTGATGCCCTTTCCTTCAATGACTTGTGGACACATCTTCTCCCCTCCCCAAATTAGAAAGCACCCATGAGAACCCCTGAGGAAGAACAAATGGGAGAAGCAGGGGCAAGAGCAGCAGCCACAAGGGTGGGGGTAGAGCCATGGCTAATGCTCTCATCTGTGGTCACGGTCACACAGGCCACGGGTGCACAGAGCTCCAGGCAGAGAGGCAGGGGACAGAGGGGCACAGAGAAGGGATGGTGAGGGACGCCCCCCAGGACTACTGGGAGAGCCCTCTCCCAGAGGCATCACCGCATCATGCCTCATCATACTGTCATCCACCCAAGTGATGACTGTACTCACCCTTGTCCCTTTCGTTCCAGGCAGTCCGGGTTCTCCAGTATCACCCTGGAACCAAACAGAAATGCCACCATGACACAAATGTAGATCACCTTAAACTCACGCCTGTCTCCCCCGAATGACACGGCAAGCTTACCTTTTGTCCTGGTGGCCCATGTGGTCCCTCGGGTCCTTGCATCCCAGGAAACCCGATGACACCTTGCAGCCCTGGGAGTCCTCTTTCACCCTGCAGAGGAGCAGCAGCAGGTCAGACAGAAGGCAGGCTGGATCGGAGGAAATGAATTGGTACTCACCCCTCCAGTGCCAACCAGCACCGTGCAAATCTATACGGGCATCTGAACACCAGCGCGGCGAACTAACTCCTATTTCGGGAGGCTTTTCTCTACTGCATTCCAAGCTCTCTAAGGACAGGAGTGTTCATATCAACACCTGGCACAATGCTTCCTACATACTACATGCTAAATGCTAAACAGTTTATTGGGTAAATAAAATAATGAATACTTGGGTTTTTTTTTTTTTCACTGAATTGATGGAGCTCTCATTCAAAGAATGGGATCTTACTACCAGCAGGCACAGCACTAAGACTCGGTAAGCAGATGGACAGTCAAGTTTCTCCTTTGGATCCCGGAAGGTGTGTAGAGAGAGCTCAAGGGGCAAGCTTGAGCATGAGATGCAGACAATACGCAATCTGATGACGGGCTCAAAAGCATCCTTTAAGTGTTTCTTGCAAAGGTATGATCCAAGTTTAATTGTAGTCTCTACCCTCATGGAGCAAAAAACATAAGGAACATTATTTTAAAAATATTTCTATTCAGGTGGCTGTACACCTGAATACACACGCATGGCTGTAATACACTCAAAAAGGAAAAAGGGAGAGTCCAAAAAGGCTCAGTCCTGAGCCCCAACCTGGATGGCAATGAGGTTGATCGAGGCTCTGTGAGCCCAAGAAACTAAGCAACAATTCAATAAGCATGAGAGCATGGAGAAAAGTGGTGTCCACTGACCCTGAAAACAGAATTTCTCCCAGAGGCATTGGAGAGCCTGTGACCTGATTATGCGGTATCTCAGGAAGGCCACCATAGTTAGACTGCCAACATAAAATTACCCACCATCACAATACAAAATCAGGAAAACCTATTTTCTTTACAGCATGTGGACTTAACTTTCCTTAGATACAAAGGGCCAGATGAAGTAGCCATCGCCAGCTGACTCTGAGAAGCATAAGGTCCTTCAGATAACATAGCGCCCAGGACTTCCTCAGTTATGTTAGCTCAAAGGAAAAATAAACTGACAAGCTATACATGACATAACACCCACATTTGCCCCCCCCCCCAAAAAAAGCAGACCACCAAGGGTGACTGAGAAGCATTGCACTGTGGCACAGATGGAAGGAGATAGGGCAAGGACTAGAAGCTGCCCTGCTTTCCGAACCACTCAGCCAGTCCTGGCACTTGCTGGCAAATTCACTGCTTGTTACATTTTCAAAAACGCAAAAGAATATGGTTCTGCGCTTGAGACTCCAACTACTGTGCTTGCATGGACTGCAGGACTCATTGCAGGTGAAGTCAAGAGCCCAGAAACAGCGTGTAAGTAAATGTGGAGGAGATTATTACAAACTCCAGGGGGTATAATAAAATAGTAAATGGATTACAGAAAATTAATCCCTGCAGCTTGGCACACCCCCTTGGACAGCAGCATCCATAAAATCTACAGAGAAGAGCAGAGGCTGACAGCCCCAGAGCCCTCGGCATAGGATTTGACACGGAATGCTGGCTCCCTCTCCCCAAGGCCTGAGACACCTGGGAAGAAAAGGACTCTCAGACCAAGACTTGTTCAACTGGAAAGCTACTCAAATATATTCATTCTTGACCTTAAATAGTAAGAGTGTATTACATCCACAGAACGCGGAGAACATAGAGATACGCCACACTCCATCATTGTGTGACCTCCTCCCTAATACTCGGATGTGAGAAAATTCTACCCAAAACAGAATAGATGTGAACTGCAAACAGCTGGTTAAAAAAATTAAATGAGCGCTGAACTGCGTCTCCCTAACATGACAAATGTAAGGGGTACATCAATGTAAGAGTTTCCAGTGCATTTGGTGTCATATTTTTAGTACTTAATTAGTACTTGGCTCTATCACTATGAGACCCAGTGCAGATAAGACTTTATAATTCTCATTTTAACCATGGAATGCATGGAGGCTGAGAGCCAGATTAGCTGATTTCTACAAGTTTCTCATTGAGTCAGCGCTAAAACCAAAAATAGAAATGAGGTCAGCCTGCACCACAGTCCATGGTTTTCTAGGTCACTAGAGCAAGCTGGTTCCCAGCAAACTGTTAAACAGTTCGCCAACATTCACTTATCCCTTTTATGTCCATTTCACAGATAGGGGCATTCAGATTCTGACGCTTCACTGACTTTGTCGTATGTCACCGGGTGACCCCCGCATGTTGCTGGGAACAGAACTCAGAAATCTGATTCCCAGTCCTCACTTGCACACAAGAACACATTCTTTCCCAAATGTCACCGGAACACTTAAGCAATCCATATATCCCAAGAGTTTAGAGTTTTGAAATTAAGTAGCTAAAAAGGAAGTGACTCCTCCACCAACATGGTTCTTGTTATCTCCTACATATTTTTTTAATTTTCCCACTCTTCGGTTCAGACAGAAGTGCACATGAATAATCTAATATCCCATGCCCCGTCCAAGGGTATGATGGGCACCAGAGCAGAGCCAGCAGTCAGGATAAACATTCAAACAGCTATACGGCTAGCTGGCAAACAGTGTACACTGCATGCAAGCCAAATTACTCCTCTGAGCTTTCAGCAAATCTCCACCGCCGCCACAGGAAGAGCAGAGCTGGCCGTGCTCATCATGTCCAAACCAGACTATGCAGCTGCAACAAGCAAGACCACCACTGTGGCCACCCATACACTGGTGCTTAAGGCAGGATGTGCGGAGTCCAAATCCCTAAGAAACAGGACCCTGAGTCATCAGGTTCCCATGGTGTGTTAAAGGCAAGGTCCAGAAGGACATGGGGGCCACATAATCGTGCCAGGCAGAAATGGAACCATAGCCAGTGTTCATCACAGTCATGCACGTTTACAATGGAGGAAAGAAAAGACAAGTTGGTAAAATATTACACAAAAGTTTTGATGCCATTGCACATAACAGCTTTATTCTTCAACATCAGTGCACTGTATTATACTAATTCAAAAAGAAAAGTTTATATACCAACAACAGAAGTGATTACCACTATATCCTCAAATGATGGAATTCAGAGTTTGAAGAGGAAGACCAAACTGCCATCATTAAAAAGACGAAAGAATATAGCCATAGAGAATAATCTTGGCATCAAAATTAGCCATTCTAAATTAGGCATGAAATAGAGTTTCATGGATGGAGTAACTTAAATTTTTTACATAAAATGTGTATTATCTGAAGCAAGGACATACTTTTTAAAAAACCCATAAAATACGAGAACAAAAGATTCTAATACCAATTATTCCCTTTCCTCTTAAAATGCTTTAAGGAAACAAGTTCATAATGGAAATCAAATGCTAGACCATTAGCCTATCCTGTCTGTATCAGAAATCCAAATACAGATGAAGCTCCCAGGATGGCTGAAATTGAAATAATATGAAGCTTCCAACTTTGAAGCTTCAATAATCACCAACAACAAACACTGAAGTTAACAAAAAATATATCTAGACTAAGCAGTCATCAAGTCTTACTATTAGAGACCATATTATGCCTATTTCAACGGCCAGCATGGGATCCCATTTTTTTAGTTAAATTTTAAATTAATTTTTCATATCTAAAATATTTCCATGGACCTTTACTATGGACAGAAGCACAAGCAAAAATGTTTCCAGAGCACTGGGTTTCCCTGCCTCAGGGCAACGTGACTGTAGAGCAAAGAGTCATCTATGTGTGCTTGGGTTCATCCATTACAAAGCAGAACAGACTCAACAAGCGATGTTAACTGGAGAGATTTTGTGGCTGGGTAGCCACCTCTTAGAAGTAAATACTTTAAAGGCAGGGATATAGTTTTATTCATTCACAGTGTTTGGCACAATCTTTGAATTCAATAAAATTGGTGTGTGGATGGATGAACTAAGCAGTAGTGTACAGGACAGCTGGCATGAAGCAGGGCTGTGCGTAGGCATCCCGGAAACTTAAAAGTGTGGTACATTTGGTGCCTGGGCATTTGGGGCCCCTTTCCCGGTCTAAAGCCCCGTGGGTACCACTGGAACCTGACTGGCATATTATGCCTGTGGCCAAAGCAGCAACAGGGAGAGCAAGCCATGGTTAGGACATAACACTGGATCAACTGTTTTTTCTGTCATTGGTGCCTGGAGATTTCGATTTCCAAGCAAAGCTGCAAATGATTGAAGGAATGAAGGAATTTGCTTCTGGAGCCAGAGCTCACCAAGAATTCAGTGATGGGGAAATGATCTCAAATGATGGGTCACAGTCAGTCAATGGGTGATGTGGGGACTCGGCCAAAAATTCCACAAGAGCAATTCTTTGAGCCCAACAACCATCAAGCATCTGCAGGACCATTTCCTGAATGCCGACACTGCTGGGAAAGTGGTGGGAAGTGTCATGGGGTCCTGGAAAAACTGTGTGATGAGGCCCCGCTGGGAGCTCCATCCACACCAAGAAGCCTGACATCATGGCAGCACTGACGGTCCACCGCCGAGGAGAGGCAGGAGGGGGAAAACGCAGCTGGAGCCCTGAACACGCTCTCCTAAGAGGAGGATGTGTACACTGATTCTCTTTTGCACTACCAGACATGTACCCAGGTTCCTAAAAGAACGTACCTATGTCAATTTAAAGTATGCCACGTTTCTTTGAATTAAATATAATACGAAGATTGTTTCATGTAACCACTCTATCACAGATACAGCACTTAACACAGAACCTTCTCCAAGTCTCCATGTCCAAGGACAGATTTCCTTTGGCTAAATCCCAATATTGAGACACTCGAGCCCATAGTAAATTCTAGCACAACTCTTGGAATTTCAGTTTTGCCATGAAGCTGGCTCCCATCATGCATACTATGAAACTAGCAGGGGGACCTTGCGGAGCAAGCAGGCACGCAACACATACGTCTGATTGAGGGACATTTGCAAAGTACAGAACCCTAGATACTTCCTGACCTACAAAACTCCACTTTGTACATCAGCCTGTGAGAAAAAAAAGAATTGCCAAGAGTTCTTCACAAAATACTAAAGGACTGCCGCTCAACACAAGAACCTGAAAGAGCAGGGCGGCCCGGGTGGCTCAGCGGTTTAGCACCACCTTCGGTCCAGGGCCTGACCCTGGAGACCCGGGATCGAGTCCCACGTCGGGCTCCCTGCATGGAGCCTGCTTCTCCCTCTGCCTGTGTCTCTGCCTCTGTGTGTGTGTGTCTCTCATGAATAAATAAATAAAATCTTTAAAAAAAAAAAAGAACCTGAAAGAGCTCTAAGTGCTATAAAGTCGCTATAAATCTAAAACTGTTCCCCTAAAGCCACCTGAGAGCAAAGTGTTCAATGTCATCGAGCTGGTGGAAAAAACTTTCTAAAGTGAAAGGCACACTTGAGTGCTGACAAATTGTTGGCAGGAGGAAAAGAAAAATCCCACCTGAAAATCTTCCAAAGGTCCTCAGGACTTAGAGAAAGTTCCTGACACCTCTCCCTCGTCGGAGCCGAGTACCGCAGGCGTCGGCAGCAAGTGTTCCCATCAGTCATGTGTCTTACGCTCTTTTTGAAAAACCAGCCTCACGTGCTTTCATTCACTCTTCCTCTGAAGCAGTAATTTTCTCAACATATTTCTTTTTTTTAAGATTTTATTTATTTATTCATGAGAGACACAGAGAGAGAGAGGGTGGGGGGTAGAGACACAGGCAGAGGGAGAAGCAGGCTCCATGCAGGGAGCCCGATGTGGGACTCGATCCCGAGGCTCCAGGATCAGGCCCTGGGCCAAAGGCGGCGCTAAACCACTGAGCTACCTGGGCTGCCCAACATATTTCTAAGTATAAAAATTTTAAGTCACTCCCCTGAAGGAGTCAGCTTCCCAAATCAGGAATAAAAATATGGCGGTAACGTGTTTCCAAGTCTCGTGGATCCTGTGTATACGTTTCCTGATAAAGGCAATCTAATCCATAGCTTATTTCCATTTTCCCATCAAACCACAACCTAATGCAGCTTGTTCTCTGGAAGCATTTGTACTTTCTGGCCTCACGCTCTATTACACACAGTCAAATTTCAATGAAAAGGTGCACATTTTTGATGGGTTTTCCGCAAACCCCCCTCTTTCTGCTCCTCCCTATGCCGCAGCTGTCCCCCACCTCCTGGGCCAGGGTCCCACCTCGGAGCATCACTCAGCCCGGCTCACAGAGGGATGCTCCCACCTGAAATGTTTGTAGACTGCCCCTGCCGTCCCCTAGCACCCAGGCACAGCCGTTTAACTGGGATGTCAGTTAGACATCCTTCCTTGGGGAAGACCCTCCTAGACATAGGTGATTTGGAGAAAACGATTACGTCTAACTGATGAAGGGGCAATAAATACAGGGCGAACGGGCTTTCAGAGGCTCCTGAAGGAAAGCCCTCCACGGCTGTGACCTCTCACCACCAGGCGGCGCGAGAGGACTACTTTTTCAAATTAAACCCTGTGGACTCTGAATCTGAAGCCTTCAGCCTTTTTTTCTTAAACATTCATTCCATTAATATATAAATATTAACTGTTCAATGCCATTGAAGATATTAGCATGGGCACAGCTCAGAGAGGTTTCATAAGGTCTAAAAGATACCACCAAGGGAAAGAAAGAATTTTAATTAGTATTTAAAATGTAATTAAAATTACATATGAACCTAGCAACCTGAACATCAAGGCTACTGAGTGGCAGGTAATGCCGATGACCTCACCAGTAATATGAATTATGCCTATTTCTCAGATTGCTTTTTTCTATTCATTTTATAAACAGAGTATTTGAATCTACAATAACACAGAAAAAAATGGTTTTCTAAATGACCGCACATAAATACTACATACTGGAAAAAAACTTAAGTCCTACAAAATGGTCATGAAATAGGTTCAGGCAGGACAGCAGGGAGGTCTCTAAGAAAGTACTACTAAATACCCAACTGCCAGGAATATTTATTTAAAGGCTTCTCTTCGGTCCCTTCTACTACAAGTCTGTAGGAAACATACATAAGGAAATTTACCCATTCTTCTGACTTTTGTCATCTGTGAAAAAACAAAAAAACAACCATCTGATTTTTAATGGCTTCCAAAAGAGACGATTAACATCTCCCTTGCTAAAAAAAAAAAAAAAAAAAAAGCATTAATTTAATGACATGGAGTTCTCATGAAAGTCAGAATCAGAAATACTTCTACCTAATCCAATTACCTTACATTCTGCTTCTCATAAGTAGACTGAAAGGGGCATCTCGGTGGCTCAGTTGTTGAGCATCTGCCTTTGGTTCAGGTCATGATCCCGGGGTCCTGGGATCAAGTTCCACATCAGCCTCCCCGCAGGGAGCCTGCTTCTCCCTCTGCCTATCTCCCTGCCTCTCTCTGTGTCTCTCATGAATAAATAAATAAAATCTTTTCTTAAAAGTAGACTTAAAAATGTGTTTTAAAGCAGAAAAACCATACAGACATAAAAGTGCTATACTGTAGCTTGGGCCCTTACTGTGACTGTGGCAGATTGTGCATGTCACACACTGCAGTAACTAGGAGGCAAAATCCAGAGGCAGCTCAGCACTGGCCCAGCGTGAAGGGGGGCATGCAACTAACATGCACAGGCCTGAGCAAAATGCAGTAGCAGCAAAGCCACCCAGCCTGACCCAGACCCTACAAAGGGGGTCTATTTATGCATGAATGTTTATAAAGTTGCACTTGGGGGAGAGGGGATGACCACGCCTGAGAAAAGGCAGGAGTGCTTCCACTCACCAGCACAAAAGCTTTTCTTTGTCTTAAAGTTCCATGAGATTTACCAAAACTCTATGCCATAACTTACAGATCTAGGGGAAGTGGAGGGATTGCAGGGAAATAACTAACGGACAACAAAATAACAAGGTCATTAACAAAGAGCAGGAGGTGAACAGCTCTCTGAATTTGGACAGAAAAAAGACATCTTTTTCTCAAAAAGACACTTTGCTGTGTTTTCACTATCGCCAACAACCTTGAGGTATAAAAAGATGGTTTTATGTTATCAGCCAACTTGAGAAACAGCAATCAGTGCACAGCACCTAAACAGACTTAGAGGGCTTTCATATTATCATCACTGAGGATGTTATTCACCTGAACTTGGAAGTGTATGTGGGTGTGTGACAAGGTCCTGGAAGTGCGTGCATCCTGAAAAGAATTAGGACACATAAAAGTCAGGAAGTGCCACAATGTAGGTCAGGAATTTGGGGGGGAGGGGGTCTGTGTTAACAGTAAGTATGAAAAATGTAAAAAGAAATATCCTGAAAATAATAATCATAATTAATAATACAAAAAGCATGCAAGATAGGCTTCAGATTTAACCTTGAGAAAAACTGCCTATTGGCAATTAAGAGAAAAGCTTTTTTCTTTTTTTTTTCCTAAGAAAATGTGGGTTGAATGCAACTATCCATCAAAATTAGGTTTTATGGGTGTCCTGCCAGGGGGCATTCCCTGCTCACCAGCACCTAGCACAGTCAGCACACGGTAGATGCTCACTAAATATTTTGAGGAGTGAATCAGGAAACACAAAGTGTTAAAGATTCCAAGGAAATAATATGAGCCTACCAAGAGGCACAGAGTTGGGGATCCTATTTTCAAAATGGACTGCAAAAACAGGCATCTTTGCTCTGGGTTTGCAAATGGAGGGGGTCTTCCTTCCTACCATCTTGATGCTATGTGGTGGAGAGAACCTAGAAACTCAGAAAATGTCTGTAGCTCCAGCACCAAGGCACTGAGAATCTCTGAGGATCAAGTTTGCTGTCTGGAGGATGGGACACCGCTATCTGCCTCATACTGGATGTGGTGAAGGATCAAACCTGGTTGATCCTACTTTGCTCCACATCCAACACCAAGCACATGATCACAGACCACACTGGTCTGGCTCTCAAGTATTTACATACAAACAGTTTGCATTCACTACCAAGATTTCTCAATCCATCAAATCAATTGCATTTCTTCAAAGCCACAGAATATCTTAAAGGAGAAAGAAAATGCAGTGTCGCCTTTTCTCCTTCCAAGCCGTCATGACCTATGACTTACCTCATTCTTGTTTTTGAGACTAAATTTGACAACAGAAAATAAGGATTTCTTGGGTACTGAAAAGACAGGACAGGTTTTCTTTTTTAAAGAAATTCCTCATTTATCTTATGCACAAGGTGTTTTTTTTTTTCTTCTTCTTAGTAAATACATCGGATACTAATTATTTTCACAGCTCAGAATATTGTTTTTCCCTCCCACATGAGCCTGAGTCTATGCAGCCACATGGTCACCAATTTGTCCCTGTCCACAGTCCCGGGGCCCTGCTCTTTTTGTAGCCCAAAGGTGTCCGATGACAAAACGCATGTTTTGTTTCCTCTCCCTCCAACAAAGTGCCTTGGCCACACTGCTTTGCTAACAACGTTCTCCCTCAGTGCTTGGCAATACTGTCAAGACATCGTTCGTTAATCATGCTCAGAACCCAAAAGATAAGAACAGTTCCAAAGAGGCTGAAATATGACGAATCAACTTTGCCCATATAACACAATGCAATACTGGGTGGTTTTACAAAACCCATACTTCATTTAAACATATACAGTCACTCGAGGAAAGGAATTAAGCAAGATAGTGAAGGGGTTTCTTGGGCCTAGATTTTGATTTTACACCTGAATAGCTAAGAAAAGAGTACAATGGCACAATCAATACAAAATCATAGTGCATAATGAACACCAAAAATAACTACCGCTTAAATGCTTAAAAGCAGCCTTCCCTTAGAGGGTAGGTCCCCTTCCCCGCAACATCATTCACAGAATTAGCAAGCCTGTGTCCAAAAGATGACGTGGAGATATATTTTAACCTAATATACGGCCAGATTCTTTTAAAAATTTAAGTTAGTCAGATCTTACTTAATGCCATTTTTACTCTATATGTCGGAAGTTTTAAAGGTTCAATTTACAAGATAGTTTTTTGCCTTTTTTTCTTAATTACTTAATGCCAATAGACTAAAATACTTTGTTCCTTAACTAGGAGATAAGATGCAGAAATCTGCTTAAATTACATCTCAGTGTGTAAAATGGAGAAATTACTGTTCTCATAAAAAAAAAAAAAAGATTGCAGACTGTAGAGTTCAACGTGTGACACTTTTCCTTGTAGTCTGTAGCCAATTTAAAAAAAAAAAATCATTTAGAGGATAGATGACCCTACGTGCAGATGTGTTAGGAAGAGGGAGAGAGGGGATGCAGGAAGAGGAAAGTCAGGCCACCTCTGCTGCCTGTGTCTCTCTGCTCCCCACTCTGGGGACATGGGGCATCCCACACAATCACCAAGGTGATTTGCCTTTGGCAAAAGGAGGCTGATCAGCCAAATACCCCAAAGTAGCTTTCCCTTGTCCCCTGCCCCAGATATAAAATTGTTAATTTCCCAAGATTCTTTAGCTCCCCCAGGAATTGCAAACCAGTGGGACCCACCAGGCATCTCTGCAAGAGCAAGTAGGCTCCAAACTCAATGCTTGTCCATAAGAAGAATGAGCACCTCTGCTTTAGAAACAGACAAGGAATCATCTAAGAGCCGTTTGATACTCCACATAAACACACTGTGGTTGGTTATATGGGTCCAGAGTTTCAGAATAACAAATCCAATAATGACAAGTTGTTCACTCGCCCTCCCAGGCCCCTAAATCCACTCTTGAAGGGCATAGCCACCTGGGCCTCCTGGCACCCACCCATGTGAAGTCATAAATCAGGAAGCAGACACTGCTTCTGATGGAGCCACACCATCACAGCTGGAGAGAATAATTGCTAAGTAAAGGACAAACTGCGCTTCTGAAATAAGATTTCCCTCGCTCTCCCAGAACCTCTACTTAACTGTGTGATGGGACACAGAGGGTGCTGTGCCAGGAACCAAAGAGCTGACAGGCCTGCACAATGACATGTGTACACTCGTACTGCTCACTGAGCAGAGCAGATTCCTTTTAAACAACAGAACCCTAAACCTTACCCACTGAGTAGGGATCCCTGTGTGAAGCATCACTTGACCTGGACCATGGTTCTTAGGTTCCCACCATGAAGACATCCATTCCACCACGTGGCACTCTGTGTCCCCCAGGGGGTTCCCACCACAAAGACACCCATTCCACCACACGGCACTCTGTCCCCAAGGAGGTGGGAGCCTGGAAGGGATGCTGTCCCCAAGGGTGGGGATCATTCATGCTATGTTTGCACAGATCAACACTTCCATGCTCAGTGCTCACCCAGGACTGAGAGGCCACACCTGAGGCGGGCAGGTCACTTCACAGTCGACCATCCTCCAGCCCCCAGGGAAGTCTCAGGGAGGAAATAACTGAATGCGTGAGCAAACGGGAGAGACAGCCAGGGAGAAAGTCATGGCAGCATTTCTGGGCCATGAGTACTCAAGGGGGATCCCAAAGCAGAAAGCCAACAGAAGCATCAGAGGGCAGAGGGGGCTCAGAGCAGGCTGCAGGAGGCGGTGCCGCAGGCGGGTCGGGGCAGCCGTGGTGAGCGCTGGGACAGCCACACCCCATCCTGGGCCTGACCTTCCCCAACCAGGTCAGCACAGTGCTCCGACAGCTCCCCGGGACACCACAGTGTCCCCTGCCCCGGAGGTCAGGACCTCCCAGCACTCGGGGACTGCCTGGCCTTGACCCAGAAGTGCTCTCAGGCCCAGCACCAGGCCTTCCCCTGGAAGATTTCAACTCTGAATCCGAGTGACCATCGGACTGAGGAATGCGCGCCGGCTCTGGGAACACGGGACAGACACGGGTGCTGAGGGTCTCCAGCCTTGCAGGGTGGGCGAGTGTGTGTGTGTGTGTGTGTGTGCATGTGCTTGTGTGTGCGTGCAAGTGTGCACACGTGTGCTATGCGTGTGTGCGGGCACGTGTGCGTGTGTGTCCATGTACAAGTGTGTTGCATGTGTATTGCACGCACATGTTTGTGCACGTGTGTGCATATGTGCTCACCTGTGTGTCCATGTGCTTGTGTGTGTATATGTGTATGTGCATGTGTATGCTCCCCCGTGTGTTCGTGCGCATGTGCATTCACATGCACGCGAACACAGACAGGAGGCGAGTTGTCAGGCTGGGGAACATGCGTGAGGTGCACCTGTACAGGGAGCAGAAAGGAAGCCAGTGAGCATCAAGAAAGGAAGAAAACTCGAGGTGGGAGGGAGGGGAGAAGCCACCTTGTGCCCACACAGCCAGGCTGTGAAATCTAGCCCCCAACACTGTTGCATATCCAGAGCTCCCCCACATGCAGGAAGTGGGACACCCTCCAGAGCTTTGGCTCCTGTCCCCATAGACCTGGACCCACAGGGGCCCTCGGCACAGGTCAGCAATCTCAGCTCCACTTCATGACTGCAAATCATACTGTAGAATGTTATTTTTAGCTTTGGCTGGAAGTGTCTGCCCCGGCCACAGATTAGATCTGCCCTGGCAGACAAGGCCATTTAGTTAGCTGTCAGGTCACCCTCTCTTGTAAAGAATTGTGTGTCCTACGTCCAGAGGGGATGCAGGGCCCAGGAACCAGGATGCGCCCACCAGGCCCTCCTGAGACTGGGGGTCACTGTCTCCCCACTGGGCTCCCAGGGCTCAGCCTGTGTGGTCTAGAATCAGAGAAGGGACCACTCTTCACCAAGTGCTGCTGTATTTGGACTGAGACACCAAACCTCTGGTGCTCCAGCTCTGTAGAAGGGAGGCATCACCAAGCCCTCACCAGCCACACCAGCAGAGTGGGAGGGTTTCTGCACCAACCAGGAGAAAAGGTACTGTGTCCCGATGCAGGAGAAAATACAGCATCCCCTGGCCCCTGGGATAGCAGGCAGACTATCTTGGTATCTTCCACCCTGGTCCAGGAGACACTGACCAGACCAGGGGCAGGAGACCCGGCCACAGAAACAGCAAGGCCCAAGGGCTTTGCAGAAGTACACACACTCTGAATTTTGCCAAACAACTTCACTTTCACAAACTGTCCTACAATGATTTGTGGGGGACAAATCCCGCCCCCCCACCAGGGGCAGGAGACCCGGCCACAGAAACAGCAAGGCCCAAGGGCTTTGCAGAAGTACACACACTCTGAATTTTGCCAAACAACTTCACTTTCACAAAACTGTCCTACAATGATTTGGGGTCTCATATGGGGAAGTGAGACTGAGGGGAGGGGTACAGGGGTTCCGTCATCCACAGCAGTTTCCCAAAGTGTCCACGTTTCCACCTCACATCTCACATCGGGGCAAACATCACAATAAACAGGGAAACAAAATTGGGGAGAGGTCTAACTTATGTGCCCTGAGTGTGCTGCCTGGATTTTAGGTGCCTGCTAGTGACAAGTCCCACTTGCCTTTCCCTGGCCTGAGACCCCAGCTCAACTCTGGGCCCTACAGGGCTCACTCTCACCACACTGCCTCCCTCTGAGCTGGTGGCAGATGTCCGGTCTGGGGTTTATTGGTGCCGTCACTCCTTTAATGCTTTCTTCTGCCATGAGACCACAAGAGCCATGTGGCCAGGTGTCCCACCCGTCCTGCTAACCACTGCCTATGGCCATCGGCACCCTGCCACAAAGAGCATAAGTGCAGTGAGACCCCTAGAATGATGGGCAGATGGGCAGATGGTTCACTGGATCTACCACGGAGAGACTTAGTTCCTTCATCAATCTTCTGTGGAAAGGCATTAGCCAAGTACTCAGGGTCTCAGAATTCACCTCAGCTTACAGTGAGGATTTCTTTAGAATCAGTGAATCACAGGTGGCCCATGTGCTACGATGGGACATCCATCAAACAGCGCTTGGAGAGAACTTCACGAGCAAACAAGATGTGTGTAAGAGATCTGTATCTATCCTTCTTTACCAGAAGCACATTTTAGCTCTTTGTGGGCTTGTCTGTAAGCCCATGGGCTGACACAACCTCATGCTAAGGAAGGAGAACACCCTATAGAAGGACTTTAAGCCAGGAACAGTTTCATGGTGGCATCGTAGCAGCTGGCAGAAAACCATTCATTGTCAGCTCCTCACATTCTCCTGTGAAGAAGTGGGGGGGGGGGGATGCGGGGGGCATTTAACCTGGGACCAGATAAGGATCGTACTTTTATAAAACTCTGTGGTCAACCCGTGGAGGCAGGCTCAGCCCCCATGGAGACCAGATCGTGTTCAAGTGCACCTTTAACATTTCTAATGGATTTGCCAAAGGGGGAAGAAGACAGGGGCACCACTTCCCACCATCATCTGGTTTGCTCGTTACCGCTGACTAATTCTTCCTTTGTTTGATTGCACATTCTGCTGAACCACTTCACAAGGAAGAGGGTTCTGTTAATATCATTTTTGTGGGGGCAGCTCTCCACGCCCACACAGCATAATTACTCTGCCTCATTACGTGCCGTCTGGAAACGTATTTTCAACGTTCGTGATACTTGACCGACCACCAGCAGGAAAACCCAAATGCACCGTTTTCATTTGTCAGGGTCTGTTTTATGCTATCTTTGATCTTGAATTAAAACACACAGTCTCATTTTGCTACTTCGAAAAGAAAACTATATTCCTGACAAGCAATGTTTTCTCAGGATCCTATTTACAAAAGAAAAAAGAAAAATTTCCCATGCATCGTCAAGACGAGGGCTGTCAGGGCCAGCATCGTGATGACAGCTCCACTCACATGAGGTGTTCTGGGCTTTAAAAGTCACAGAACATGATATTCCATTCAGGAAATTTAATTTTCTGCTACTCTTTCTAAACATGGAAACAAAATAAAATCACTATTTTTAAAGCTGTGCTGGATGAGGTGTGTTCCAAATACAGCTGCAAATCAAAAAATGTGGGTTTTTAAAAAAAATATGATTGTAGTATATCATGAGTTTAAAATGTCTCAGAAGCATATGACAAGGGGCAGATGTTATGCAGTGCAGAGAAACCGGCAGAGGGACAGCAGTGGGACGGCACAGCCTACAGTCCCTTCTTTGCTAGGGGACAGCTGGTATCACCGTGGTAGTGTCCAAAGCCTAAGTGAGACATCCACGCGGGGCTTGTGTGCAGAAGATAAACCTACTTAACATGGACCTGTTTTTAGTGACTTCCCTGTGGCATATTCTTAGCATTGGAACCCTTGGGTTCAAGCATATTTTTAAACATTCTTTGTTTTCAAAGAACTATTCAAAAAGACAAAAGTAGGTGAATGTGGGAACCCATGTTGATTCTCATGAGGACTCTGCCAGATGATGAGTCATGTGTAATATGTGGAAATAGGAAATAGGAGACATCTGGAAAAAATCTTGGCATTACAAGACACCAGAAAAAACATGGAAAAGGAAAAGAGGGTGGATTAGCCAAGATCTGCCAACAGGAAGAGAAGGATCATGCCACCGGACCCTGCAATGAAGACCAATTGCTCCCAACATGATTAGAGTAGGCACTTGGGGTGCTTGATCCCTCACATGGCAAAAATAAAGGATATTTCTCAGAGGTTCCCCTTTAATAATCTCCACAACAGGGACAGCTGGCTGGGGGAGGAGAGGGGCTCAGACAACGCCTGTAATTACACGCATGTCAGGAAAAGCAGCTCACAAAACCCTGAAGGGGTATTTGGAATGCATAAAGGGAAGGCTAGTTCCCCTTATATTTTAAGGGAAAAGGTTCTGGAAATGGATGATAAATCAAAGGACTGACTAGAAATTGGATGGTGTTTCCAGACAGACCTCCCAAGTGAGAGCATCTTATTTGTCCTGCACCAAAAGCACCCAAAAGCTATAAACATGCTTCCTAACAATGGTCTATGGTTGTGAAAACATCCTCACATCTCTTTAATTGAGGTTCTGAGAGAGCTTCTGGCACACGTGTAACCAGTCAGCATCTCTGGTCTCGCAGACTTCACATGGGAACTGGGACGCCCCTACCAGGTGAGGGCTATACCTCTGCGTTTATGTCCAGGAACCCGCGCACAGCTGGACCAGCCAGCAGTCTGTCCCCGAATTCACGCAACTTTAAAATACAGCTACTGCTCCACCAACACGTACCCGTATATGACATTGTCAATTTCCTGAGTGCTTTTGGGCACAATGCCTTCCACTTGACTCTTTTAGCAGCTCTAGGAAGCTGCAGGCCAAAGGCCACCTTCCTCTTTCTTAGGGTAACTGGTTGACGTGACTTGATGAGACATCCTCAGCTGGTAGACGGTGGAGCTCACAGGATAATCAAGGCTTTGATCCAACAAGACATTCTTTCCTAAAGGCTCTCACTGATCTGAGAGATAAAAGATCTATGACCAAATGTATCTGGGGAACAGTACATGCTATGCCACCCCTTAAACACTCAGAAGCTTATTTAAGATTCTGAGATGCCCCAGCATGGAAACAACAACCACTGAACCATAACTCAGTGTTCCCCAAACTCATTTGTCCTTGGAACACTCTTCCTTATTCTGGCCCAAAGGAAACATCTATTAACATCTCAAGATGCTCCTACGATCACTGTTTGGTGAACTACACACGACTGCCTTTCGGAAAAGCTCAAAACACTCATAAAAATAAAGATATCCAATAAGTCTCAAAAATAGCAGAAGTAATTTCAAATATGCTAGACAAATCTTAATTTTATTAAATAAAGCTCTTAATTATTTTGTAGTAAGTAATACTTTCTTCTGCAGTTTGACTTTATATACATCAAATCTTACTGGTAGAAAACCGGAATTTATTTTTAAGTATACTAGATTTTGATATTCTCATTGACTCAAATGTGGTGCAGTGCCTTTCACAAAGTGCTTAGTAAATAAATTGTTATTATCAATGATTTATGATTATTAGTCCAAATCAGTTAATTTGCCCAAAGTATCAAATAATTTTCACAAAAAAATGTTTATTTCCATTTACTTGAGAAAAATATTAACTTCTAGGGATAAATATGACCTTTAACACTTAGAACAATGGTTAATATAATTTATGGGAAAGAGATTTTCAATACCCTGATAAAAAATAATAAAAAGATAGTATGTATATGTAATTCTATACTGAGTGAAAAGCGAGCAACTAGTCATTATACAGAGTATAACATACAAAGCACTCTAGTATTTTTTATTTCATAATGAAATCATGGCTAAGAACATTTCTATTATTAGCCATGAGTAAATTAAAAGAAAGATCAATGAAATAAATACATGAATACATTGAAGACTATTTAATTCTCAAAAAATATCCATTCAATGTAGTCCCTGAATTCCACTGAATATTGAAAGACTAGTATGAGAATACTAGAAAAAAAGAATTTTTTCTGAATATTGAGAGACTAGTATGAGTGTGCTCTGTATTGATGTTCCTAGGAGAAAGTGAGATTCTTTATGGTTACAGTGATGTTAGATCCTAAGGCACTCCTGAGCGCTGTTAGACTCTCTGGCCGATGCCCACACTCCTCATCCAGCAGATTTGGCAAGAGCAGCTAGTGGAAAATTGCCAAAGTCAAATGGCACACAGAATTAGAAAGAGGGGAAGTTTTGCCTCTTCTCTTGTCTTTAGATAAGATTAGATTTATAGCATTCTTGGCACTTTTTTTTTATCCCTCACCCTTGAGAGGAAGATCCTAAAAATACCTGTTTGTAAGTACCTGGCAAAGTAACAACAGAGAAGTGCATGTGGACGGACTCACGACCACACAACAACTCTGAGCAGACTGTGGAAAGAGAGGATGTATCTTCCCAGGTGTAGATGAGGCTGATGAGCAAGCTGATGACCCAAGCCTCTGGCCATGTTCAGAACACATACAGAATGTGGCCATATTCGCCTCCTGGAAAATCGAGGAGGTATGCCCAATACATAAGTAACGGAGTTACTCCCTCTTGACCACAGTGATGGATTTCCTACAGGACAGAGAATGTGCCAGGACTTCCTGAAGGAAGGGGTGGGGGTGCCACGTTCTCCGCTCTTGTGGGGCTCTTGCATCTCCTGACAGTGGCTTGAGAAACCCTCCCCTTGTAGTTTTATTCTGAATGCTGTATGGAACAAACACCCCTGAACATTAGCAAACGTGGATTCTTGGGGCTGGGCATCCCCTAACTGCTCAGACGTGGGCACATGACCTCTGACCTGCCCTGTGTCACAGACAAGGTGCCTCCCTGTGGTTATTTGTTGAACCTAGTGGACGCTCATCTGGAACAGAACTGGGAGGTCTGCCCATGGCCCCAAAGGAATGGGTTCCTTTCTCTGTGTTCCTCCAGCAATCCTTTCCATCAATACCCATTTAGAGAAACGCTTTGTTTTCCTTGACAAGTGGCCAGCAGAGTGGTGTATACCCTGTGGATTTGGTTTTAGAGCAACGGGAGCTGGCCCAAGGCTTTAGGATATTCTGAACCATGAGTTCATCCGCTTGGGCTCTCCCAAATCAAGATATTCTTGTCCTGAATAATGGGAGCTGACTAGTGCTTGATTCCTGTTGCTGACCTCATATTCCCTATAAGAGATGGAGCTACTTCAGTGGCTCTCAATCCAGGTCCCCCATCTCTTCCACCACCCCAGGAGACAACATCTGGCCAAATCTGCAGACATGCTGGTTGCCACAAATGGGGGAGAAGGTGCTACTGGCCTCTGGTGGGCAGAAGCCAGGGATGCCACTAAGCATCCTGCAATGCATAGGAACTCCCCACAACAAAAAACTAGCCTACTCAAAATGTCCATAGTACCAAAACTCAGAAACCCTGGACTAGCTGGTTTCTTCAACCATAAAATGGGTATAATAATAATATGCATTAAAAACACTGTGCCTGGGGATCCCTGGGTGGCACAGCAGTTTGGCGCCTGCCTTTGGCCCAGGGCGCGATCCTGGAGACCCGGGATCGAATCCCACGTCGGGCTCCCAGTGCATGGAGCCTGCTTCTCCCTCTGCCTATGTCTCTGCCTCTCTCTCTCTCTGTGACTATCATAAATAAATAAAAAAATTAAAAAAAAAAAAAAACTGTGCCTAACCCAAAGCAGATGTTCAATTCACATCATCATATCAACCTTCTTCTCTTTCTTGCTCTGACACCCCAAAGCCAGGATTTTCCTGTCCTGCTAAGATCTGTTGTGAATTAGGAGAGGCTACAATTTAATGTTAAGATGCAAGCAGACAGGTTTATACAGAGGTCTGCTGTGGGATATTTATTGATTGTGGCAAATGTATATGGGAACCAACTGGCTGGTAAAGCTCCAAACCATCTACTGTAATAAGAGAAAAGAGTATCCCACATAAAGAATGACATTCACTTCTTCCCAGATTTCCAGGGCCCAGAACAGAACCACTTCCAGATTGGCCAGACTTCCCCACCCTTTCATATCAGATAAGGCACACATTTTAGACAAAAACAAATTCCACTTTCAAAGTTCTCTGCTTTGCAAGTGATCTGGGACTGGCCTCTCTGATAACCTGAGCACCACCATGCAGACTCCACATGTGGAGCAGGGCCTCGGTTTGCAGACAATCTACTCAGCAATAACAAGAGAGTGTGCTTCTTCCCCAAGGCACTGGCAAGGATTGAGGTACCAGCGGGTTCAAGTACACTGAGAAGTCATGAGATACCCACACAGTTCTCGTTATGTAAGAGAAATACTGTAATTCTGTCTAATGGAGACTCTACTCCCAAGACTATGGCTGCAAATGTCCTTTTCCAGAGTCATTTTATCAGGAACCACCAAGCCTTTTCTACAATCCGTTATCAACTGGCCACAAGAGCTGTGTTCTCGGATTAGTGTGGTGAAATTCTGTGTCTTTCTTTATGCCTGTGAGTGACAGGTGACCCTACTCTATATCCAGGCAAGTCAGGGGCATTAGCTGACACATAATCCACCTGCACCCTTCCATCCAGGAAGCCATCCCTTTCTTTTTATGGCTCTGGGCCATGTCAGGGACGTGTCAGAGCCACTCCTTTCTCAGAACAACTGTACCATTTGTTTTTTTCTACCGTTTCTCCTGAAATGCGATCATTTGCTCCTAATTAACTTTATTTACTTCATAGGCATACCTTGCACCTCTCTGGTTTAATCTGGAGTTCCTGGTTTTGAATACTGCAGGGCCACAGAATAGAATGCTACCTTTTCATAAACGTGAGTTCCCCTGGTGAAAATATCTGAAAAACCTCTTACATAAACTCTGTTCTGGCAAAATATAAATGGCTAATTCCCAAGCATATAGCAGTAACTCTTGGGAATGCGTTGCCATTCCTACTATCTCACATTGCTGAGAAAATCAGGTTATCAAGCAAAAGAAGAGCTTAACTTTTGGCTATTTCTGCATAAACAAGCATTCAAAACGCTAATCAGTTTAAACAGATAACATTCCCCCACTGCTGAGGTCTCTGGAAGAAAACTAAGCCATTGTGTACAAACCCAGATTAATGACCTAAGACAAAACACCTGAAGACATGAGTGCCGCCACGAAAGTGGGAAAAACACCAATTCTGCCAAACCCCAAAGTCTTATGAAAGCCTCATGAATTCAGCTGTTGAAGTCACAGCAAGGTACCCACTGTTCAATCAATAGCTACGGGATTATGACACGACCACAGATCTGCTGCATTAACACTACTTATGGGATTTGGAGAATATAAGACATTCTGCCAATTAATGACATCTCCATGGAAGACAGGACTTAGCCAAAAAAGATTTGGCAATTGATACTGGACACATTCCAACGTCCATCAGTGGATTCCAAATAGCCAATCTGAGAAAGGGTCCCTCAAGGAGATGTGGAAAAGATGGATCTTAGAAACCACAATTTCCACATCTCTAAGGCTGCTGACACTCTGTCCTACTTAGGTAACTTCTCTCTTTCTGAGTTATGTGGCTTCTGTTATCCTACTTTTAAAAAGAGGTCAAAATTCATTTAACTTGTAGACATTTGAGAACAGCAAAATAACTCCTAGGAGAATTGAAGACTTCCAGCAGGAGCTCGAAAGCAGGCCCATGACTTGAACCATCAGGTTTATGTTCTGTGATTCTAAACCCTTGGTTCATTTTGCATTTACACCTGATTAGCATGCCCAGGACTCACTCTGAGAATGGGTGGCACTTAAGAAGGACCAATTTATCTCACTGATGTGCTGGCCAAGAATAAATGTCTCTGTTGTCTGACCTTCGCATGAGACAGGGGTGCCCTGCATCTGAAATCCCAGCTCAGCCGTGCTCCAGTATCTCAGGCCAATACACTGATTATTTTAACATCGATTCCAAGACAATTAGTGGAAGTTTAAAATGTCCTCTTTCCATGAGGGGAAAGGACTTCTTCCTTGGTCATACATGCTACGCAAACCATGGGACCTGAAATATTTCTGCCCAAGAGGAGAGGACAGATCTTCAATTTTTGTTGAAAGGACATAATACTAAACATTTGGCTATTCCCCTAGATTTCAAGAGGCCCTCTGAATTCATTTGACCACTACAGTCTTTTAAAACACAAATTCAGAATGGTTTAACCTACAACTAGCAGGCAGTTTATTTTAAATAGTCTTTCTGTCAAAAAAACATAAAAAATCCAAAGTGGGTGGAGACTGAGTGCTGAGGGAGCAAGGGTCAGCTAGTGGAAAGGTCACAGAGGCCCTGGATTCCGGATGTCTGATCCACTTGCTGGGAAATTTGGAGGCTTAGCAAGGGGGAGAGTAGAATTCTACTCTGTCCACCCAACCCCAACAGGAGTGCTGGGGCTTTCTAATTTCAAAGCTCAGGTGGATTGGTCACACTGCCAGGCTGGCCTGAGCCCTCATCACAAGGAGGGAGCACAATCTAATGGCAGGTCTTCACCCTCAACACCTCTTCCCCTAAACCTTCCAGCACCCAAGTGGGAGACTGGCCCTACTGCACGTCTCCTTGTCAAGATAAACACAGACCTGGACTCCCCTGAGCATACCCTCAATGCTCAATTTTGACAAGAAATGTTTCAAGACCCTTTCCCTGTGGGGTTGGGTGTAGATGCTGTCCATGACTTAGACATGGCCCTGCCTCTTTTAATGATGTTTAATGAACTTTGAACTAAAGTGTTGGTTCACTAGCTATCCTCAAGTCATGGAAAACTCAAGCCAAAAAAACCTGGAAAGCTTCACCTAGATAAATCTACCTGGTTACATATTAATAGGTGGAATTTTGGTAAAAATGAAAATAAATCAGGCTAGAGAGTATATGTACAGAATAGGAAGTCTGAAAAACCAGACCCATGGGAGTGTGCCACCAGGGTCTGCAGCTGCTGGATGGGACAAGGGGGGGTAGGAGGGAATCCTGAAAGTCTTTGGAATGGACCCTGTTCTCATTGAGAGTGAGCACAACTGCCAGCCTTCCAACCCCTAATGCTTTAAGTTACAAGAAAAACACAACAATGTTGATACAGCCCTTCAATTCCCATTTGTTAACACAGGAAAGTTCTACTTTTTATAGTTTTAAGAATCTCTTTGTTAGTTCAGTGTGCCTATGTGTATAATTCAAGTTAGACCAAAAAGAAAAAAAAAGATTCTTTGTTATGAACATACTTGCCTCTACCATAAAATAACACTTATGAAAGCACACTGGAACTAGCCAGAAAAATGCACAGAATATGCACAGAATATGAAGGTGAATTACAGTTGATATGGTTGATAATGAAAGCTATAAATATATTTTCACATACTGCAATAATTCCAAAACTATCCAGGTAATACTGATGTCACCAACTATGAACATATCTTTTTAAAAAATAATGTTGGTACTTTAGCAAGTGGCTAAAAAAAAGCAAAACCATTTTCTGTACAAAATTGCTGGTTTCAAGAGTGTGAGTCTGACCCAGTAAGCCTCCAGCAGGCCATGAGCAAGAGAAGGGGCATCCTGGCCAGCTGACACCCTCTGTGCCTGGAGACCAGGGCTCTCCCCTGCCTCCCCCTGCCTCAGGCCCCCACCTGTCACAAGCTTACTGGCCATTCCTCTCACTGTCACACCTAGTTTCCAGGGCCACCCCAGACAATTTCACGATTCTTCACTGTCCCTGGGGAAAACCAAGCAGGCACCCTCTCTCACAACAACTAAAATGCACAGATCGACGCCCTCCAGAGAAAATGATTTATCCAGATCTGTGATTCTCAAATGGGAGGTCGGAGCACTTACTTAGAAAAAAAGATATTTTAATTTTACATTTGGGGAACAATAAATATTTACTGTTTTTGTAAGTAAATCTGGACAAATGTGTTATAAATTAAAAATTGGTTAACTATACTAATTTGAATAAAGGCCCTCAGGTGCCATAGAAACTTTCTCTTTTTTGAGAAAAATGCTAAGTTTTGTCTTCATACATGGGTTCAAAAGAATACTAATGGCCCAGCAGATTTTCTGCCAATAAACCCTTCCTTTCTTGAGTCGAAAATGGAAATAAATCAAATCCCTTTTTCTACATTAATTGCTGCTAATTATCAGTCTTTGGGGAACTGCTATTGAGATTTCATAGACACCATGTTCAGCCTGATTTTGCTTCATTCTGGGGAAATTATTAAAATAGTAATAAGGCTTTAACACGAATTGCTGATTATTTGGTTAGGTTTAATATAGTTTTTAATGACTTCCATATTGGTGGCAATCCAAAATGAACTGTTATGACTTAAGCTTTGGCCTCTTACCTTCTGTCCTTTCACTCCGTGGCAGTCACACTTCCCACATCCAGAGCCAGCACAACCACCCTGGAAGGAAGAGAAAACGTCTTTAAATAGAAGAACTCTTGCAAATTGAGGTCACTTTTGAATTGAAATGATTTTAGCATCTTCACCTATTTATGGGAAACGTCCTACCCCGTTATTTTGAGCATGACCTTAAAACATGAGATCTGGATTTGCTCTAACGGGGTTATCACATACCTCTCTTGCCCTAAGAAATGAAACAGCAAGCCTGGAGTAGAGAAAATTGAAGCATTACTTGGTCCACAAAGTGAAGGCTATCATTTTTACTTTTTGAAATTGCCTCCCCAGGGATGATTTTAACAGGACATCACCCATATTTGCAAACCTATGTTTGTGACTTAGGAATTTTCAAATTCATTCTATGAGGCCAGCATCACCCTGATACCAAAACCACATAAAGACATCTCAAAAAAAAAAAGAGAGAGAGAGAACTATAGACCAACATCCATAATGAACATGGATGCAAAAATCTCAACAAAATATTAGAAAACCAAATCCAACAATACATTTTTAAAAAAATCATTCACCACAATCAGTGGGATTTGTTCTCAGGATGAGAGGGTGGTTTAATACTCGCAAATCAATCTACATGATATATCACATCAGCAAGAGAAAAGATGAAAACCATATGATCATTTCAACAGTTGCAGAAAAGCATTTGACAAAGTACAACATCCATTCATGATAAAAACTCTGCACAGTAGATCTAGAGGGACCATACCTCAACATAATAAATACCATATATGGAAAACCCACAGCCAATATCATATTCAATAGGCCAATATCAAACTGAGAGCTTTACTCCCACGGTCAGGAAGAAGACAAAGATGTCCACTCTCACCACTTTTATTAAACATGGTACCGAAATCCCTAGCCACAACAATCAGACAATGTAAAGAAATAAAAACATCCAAATTGCTAAGAAAGAAATAAAACTCTATTTGCAGATGACATGATACTATATATAGGAAATCTTAAAGACTCCAGCAAAAAAACTACTAGAACCAATAAATGAATTCAGTGAAGTCCCAGGATACAAAAATCAATTTATAGAAATCTGTTGAATTCCTATACACCAATAATGAAGCAGCAGAAGAAAACTAAGAAAACAATCTCACTTAAAATTAACTTAAAATTATACTAAAAACAATCCTGTATCTCTGAATAAGCTTAACCAAAGAGGTGAAAGATCTATACTCCAAAAACTGTAAACACTGAAGAAAGAGGGGGGGGGGGGAACCACTAATGAAAGAAATTCAAAATGACACAAGAAATGGAAAGACATGCTCATGGATTGGAAAAAGAAATACTGTTAAAACACCCATACTACCCAAAGCAATCTATACATTCAATGCAATCCCTATCAAAATACCAACAGCATTTTTCACAGAACCAGAACAAACAATTCTAAAATTTAGATGTAACTAACAAAAGACCACAAATAACCAAAGCAATATTGAAAAACAAAAAAACAAAACAAAAAAGAAACTAGGGACGCCTTGGTGGCTCAGCGGTTAAGTGTCTACCTTTGGCTCAGGGCATGATCCTGGAGTCCCAGGATAGAGTCCCACATCGGGCTCCCTGCATGAAGCCTGCTTCTCCCTCTGCCTATGTCTCTGCCTCTCTCTCTCTCTCTCTCTCTCTCTCTCTGTGTGTGTGTGTGTCTATCATGAATAATAAATAAAATCTTAAAAAAAAAAAAAAGAAAGAAAAACCAACTGGAGGTATCACAATTCCAGACTTCAAGTTATATTACAAAGCAATAGTAATCAAAACAGTATGGTATACAAATAGACACATAGGCCAATGGAATAGAATAGAAAGCCTAGAAATAAACCCACAATTATATGGTCAATTATTCTTTGACAAAGGAGAAATGAATATATAATGGGAAAAAATCTATTTAACAAATGATGTTGGGAAAACTGGACAGCCAAATGCAAAAGAATGAAACTAGACCACACTTTCCTACACCATACACAAAAATAAACTCAAAATGGATTAAGGACCTAAAGGTGAGACCTGAAGCCATAAAAATCCTAGTAGAGAGCACAGGCAGACAGTTCTCTGACATTGATCATAGCAACATCTTTCTAGATGTGTTTCCTTAAGCAAGTGAAACAAAAGCAAAAATAAACTACTGGGACTTAATGAAAATAAAAAACTTCTGCACAATGGAGGAAACAGTCAATAAAACTAAAAGGCAGTCTACCGAATGGGAGAAGATATTTGCAAATGACATTTCCGATAAAGGGTTAGTATCCAAAATATATAAAGAACTGATACAACTCAACACCCAAAAAACAAATAACCCAATTAAAAAATGGGTGGAAGACATGAACAGAAAGACTTCCAGATGGCCAAAGACATATGTAAAGATGCTCAGTACCACTTATCATCAGGGAAAGACAAATCAAAACAATAATGAGATATCACTTCACACCTGTCAGAATGGCTAAAATCAAAACACAAGAAACAAAAGGCTTTGGGAAGATGTGGAGAAAAAGTAACCTTCACGCACTGTTGGTAGGGTGCCAACTTTAGAAGACAGGATGGAGGGTCCTCAGAAAGTTAAAATAGAACTACCCCATAACCAACCAATCGCACTTCTGGGTATTTATCCAAAAGAATACAAAAACTCTAATTCAAAAGGATACACACTCCTGTTTGCATCATTATTTACAATAGCCAAACTATGGAAGCAGCCTGAGTGTCACTGATAGATGAATGGATAAAGAAGACGTGGTATATACATACAATGGAATAGCACTTAGACATTAAAAAGAATGAAATCTTGTCATTTGGAACAACATAGATGGAACTAGGAAGCATAATGTTAAGTGAAATAAGTCAGTCAGAGAAAGACAAATACCATATGATTTCATTCATACGTGGAATTTAAGAAACAAAACAAACAAGCAAAGGAAAAAAAAGGCGAGAGACAACCCAAAAAACAGACTCTCAACTATAGAGAACACACTAATGGTCACCGAAGGAAGGTGGGTGGGGGGTGGGGACTTAGAATTGCATTTATCATTATGAAGAAAATAAATAAAATAAATCAAGTAGCATCCTGTAAAAAAAAAAAATCTGGAGAGGAAGGAAACTAATGTGTTAGAAAAGCCCACAGTTGTTACAATCACCTACCATGTTGTTTGATCAGCTGTCATTTTGAAGTAAGTGTTACCATCCCCATTTTACAGACTGAAATCTGACTTTGGAGGTTCAATATAATATGCTAAGACAAGGTTGAAAGCAACTTCAATATAACATGCCAAGACAAGGTTGACACCAACTTTCATTATGTAAAACTGCCAACACGTTAAAAGATAAAAGTATGATGGTGCCTACCTACATTGTAATTTTCTTAGTCAAACCCAACCTTTAAACCAAGATAGATGCAGGTGTTGTAGACAGATTCTAAGGACATGTGACAAGAAAAAGTTTAGTTAATAAGCTTTATTAGAGGCTGTGTCTTAGGTCTAGGACGAAATGTGTATTTAAATTTTGCTTCAAGCGTAAGAGCTTCTCAAACATAAGACAATACTATGAATAGTACTGTGATCATGTGAAGTCTATTTTTTTAAACAATATACTCAAGGCTTTGCCCCGTTGCCATGGAGATCCTCTGCCTAAAACAACTGCATCTGGAGATACTTATTTCATAAAGTGAAATCTGAACTAGCGCCTCCAAGACAGTAAGCTGTTATTAATTTTATATTTTGGAAATGGGGACAATTGACAACAGTCCAAACAGGCTCCAGAGATAATGGGTCTGCTTCTTTCCTTGGCTCACATTTGGGGCAACTTTCAGCATGCAATCTCACAACCTCCTAACATTCTAAATGAAGCCATGTGCACAGTTTTGCTTCACAACCTGGGTTTTGGTGACCACTCAGAATCTTCCAATGAGAGGAGGTCAAAATCTTAAGCCTGTGCTCCAGAAGGTTCAGCCAAAACGCCCACAGCCAAGAACTCAGAGACCCATGAGACATGTCCCACAGTATCACCACCTCCTGCCTCAGCCCCACCTTAGGGCTGCCTGCGCCCCACCCGGGGCTCCCACAAGGGTGGGTGCCACACCTCTATGGCAACACCTGTCCCATGCTCCTCACAGCCAATACTTGTACACCCCACACACACACTTGGGACCCTGAGAGCACTTGGGGCCAGTCCAGAGTCACAACCAGGCTTGATATGGACCGTATTTCCTCTGACACAGCAGAAGCTATAAGACTTGCATTGGGAAATAAAGTAGAGCACTGATGAAATAATGATTCATCCTCAACTGTGAAGATATACGGGAACTTTAGAGTTGTTCAACCATTAATAAATGGGCATCTCAGAACAGAGGAAACAGAGCAGAGGCTACCCAGCCACTGGTGGTCTGCTGCTAGAGGCACTGGCAGCCGTTTCACCAACCTTAAATAACAGGTGTACACAACAATCCAGGAACACGGGTAGGTAGCTCCCACCAGATGACTGCCTCACTAACAGCACCGTGGATGAACACTCCAGAGAGGAGACCATGTACCGGCTGTGAGCCTGGCCAGGGAAGTTGGGGGGGAGGGGCTCCCAGTGCTGCTGGGTGGGCCCCCAGACCAGGAAATCCCAGCAGGAGAGGTGTCTCAGTCACTGGGCCTCCAGGTCAGCCTTCCCCACACCGACCCAGCCCACAGCTCTCCTCCTGCTCCTGAGCCAGGCTTAGGAACATGCCTCTGCTCTTTAAACTCTTCTAAACCCCATCCCACTCCTACAGATGCCAGAAGAAAAACTCAACAAGGCTAAGACTCATTTATCTGGTAGGAAAGAGACTAATTTATTTATCTGGTGGCCCACTATTTGGCCACCTATCACCAGGCTTAGTTGGCCAAAACCCAAGAACAGCCTGAAGCAGGATGGGCTTTTCTACTTTACAGGTCAATACGGTTTTTTCAGAGTAAGCATAGTATCACCTAACTGAAGTTCAAAATGGCTGTTTGGTGATTCTGAGTTTTCTCTTCTAAAATGCTGATAAAATCTAGAAGCTTATCTCCATTCAATTTGAGGGAAGTTATAAAAATGAATTTCCTGGAACTGTTCCCTTAAGCTCTCAGCAAATGGTTTCATTGCAAGGGACACCAGATAAGAGGTTACAGGGCCATGGCTGTCGATGCTGCGGTCAAGTTGCTTCTTGTGCCTTTGCTACAGAAACACACCCTGTGTGTGTCCATAACCAATAGCCAGTTTTATCTTGGGCAAGGCTGCAGGTCACGGTAAACTTTCGAAGTAATCTGAGATGAGAAATAAAGGACCAGAGCCTTTATTATAGGAATAAAAGATCCTCATCCTGCCCCCCCCACCAGCTTATACTATACATCAAGCAAAATTAAAAAAAAAAAATCTCAGGCAAAAGACATTCATGGCTCCTTATCTGTTTTATTTTTGTGGGAAATTTTATTAGCAATTCTGGCTCTAAAAGACAATTCCAAAGAATTGATCATTCTAATAACTCCTAAATTATGGTCAGCTTTTCAGAACTCAGGGCATTTTTAGACCATGATTTTCGTTTCACATTCTGGGTGGCCCAGCATTTTACGTAAATGGTCTTATAAAAAAAATTAATTTTTAGACTAACAAAAATCATAAGATGCACGTTTACTTTGCTAAAAAGATCTCTTTTGCTTTAAAAGTTTCTATTTATGGGATCCCTGGGTGGCCCAGTGGTTTAGTGCCTGCCTTTGGCCCAGGGCGCAATCCTGGAGACCCGGGATCGAATCCCACGTCGGGCTCCCGGTGCATGGAGCCTGCTTCTCCCTCTGCCTGTGTCTCTGCCTCTCTCTCTCTCTCTCTCTGTGACTATCATAAATAAATTAAAAAAAAATTTTTTTAAAAGATGGAGTTTAAAAAAAACAGTTTCTATTTATTTAAGTAATCTCTACACCCAAAATGAGACTTGAACTCACGACCCCGAAATCAAGGGTCACATGTTCCTCCAACTGAGCCAGCCTGGAGCCCTAAAATCTATTTTAAAGTATTTAAACTATTCTGGTCCTTAGCATTACTGTCATATAATGGCCCATGCTGGATATCACCCTGGTACACAGAAGTATTTTGGTTGTGATTCAAGGGTACACTGTTAAAAAGAATAAGGATCCCTCTTCAAGCAGGTATAATGCACGATCTTGAAATAGCTAATTAAACTAAGAGCCTTATGTTATGCACATGTCAACTCTCTGCCATGAATTACTAAGTGTAAAAGGCAAATGAACTATATCAGATTCAAAATTTAATTGGTGACCTCACGTGTTAAAGACCATGTCACAAATCCCAAGATTTCCTAAGAAATTACATTTTGCATCTGGACCTCTCAGCAAAATCAAAAGATGTGCAGGGTCTCACAGACTCAAGCAGCTCCCTACTGGCCACACATCTAAGGGAGTTTATGAGGGCTGCTCACTTTTCCCAGCATCTGGAACATATTGGGCCCCAACAACTAGTGCCCATCCAGCTGTTCCAGATTCTAGAACGGGAAGAATTTGTACATTGTGTGAATTGCTCATACTTCGTTCTCCTGCCTTTTCCCTCACTGGAGTGCAAGCATCAAGTCAATTAGCTCCAAGTTCCCAAAGCAAAGTCTGTGCTTTCTTCCCGAGCAGCACATTCTTAAACCAAAAGGTCCTGGCTGAGGAAGTTGGTCAAAAAGACATCCTGCACTTTGAAAATGGGTATGTGGCTGAAGACCCCAAAGGTCAGAAAGTTGTGAGGCTTGGTCTCTCTTGTAGAAGTGGGCTATCCATGGTCAACACTAGAGAGGTCACCCAGATCATGGGGAGAAGAGAGCCCCAGACAGCTCTCGGGCGGCACAGACATCACATCTATATCCCCAACGGTGAAGAACAACCTAACAAAAACCATGTCACTCTTGACAGTCATTCTCGCCTCTTCCCAGCAGGCCCTACAGCCAATAACCTACCACGAGCATATAAGACGCTACCTCCAACAGAAGCAGAACAGAGAAAGATACCTTAGCTCTCAGTGAGGAGGCACGTGCCCACACACAACTTCTATAGCCACTTTAAATTAAAACCAATAATACAATTTGAAAGGAATGCATAAAGTATAACAAAGTGACCCCTAAAACAAATATCTTTTCTAGTCTGTTGGGAGTCTCTTTGTACTTTTGAGGACGTGATGAAATAATTAATTTTATAGACATTTTCTTCCATGCCCCAATTAGAGATTTCCAGAGAGTCAAACCATCAGCATGAATGCTATAAAGTATATTAAGCTCTAAAAATTCCCAAAGATTGATGATATGCAGAACTAGTGCCAAAGAAGGAAGAGGAATGATAGAGGTCAGGGACTGTAGCTTGAAATGAAGCCTATTTCCGGTCTTCCTCTGATCTTCAGACCAACAGGGAGCTCTTCTCAACATTAAAGTGAGCTCCATGGGGGAATGCAGGAAGGGGGAAGGCTGGCTAATTCTGTTTAGAGAGCCCTTTTTACTTATCCAAAGGATGCCAAGCGTGGTGTTACTCTGCGTGCGTGTGCATGCGTGGGTGTACAAGAGGGTGTGGGTGTGTGGGAGTGAGAGAGACAGAGATAGAGACAGAGCACAAGCCCATACAGACGCTCTGTTATGCTAATTTGCTAACAGCGACATATCTTCTCTAGAAAGGCATATTTGGAATGAGTTTAACAGTGAAGTCCACAATTTTCTGACATTTTTCCTGCTTCTGATGGAAGGTAGACCTTTAACATCACCGCTTTAACAATTTTTATGTGTTTCACATCCCACCAAATAGGGACATGTGGAGATCTGCCAAGTCTAAATAGCTTATCTTTCAAATTCCTTTGTACATTCCCCATGCTGTGCAAAATGTCAAAATAGTTTTCTGGTGATCTTACCATCCCAATTTTCTTCCTGGTTGTAGGACTTCTTCAGGGAATCTTTGGAATAATTATTCAACTAAAGAAATATGTGGAGACAAAGGAATGTGTTTCAGTACTTGGGTAGAAATTACAAAGGCATGGAAACTAAAAGTGGAGCTTTCAGGTGTGCTTCCCCCCATGGGTCTGACAAGTGGGACAGACGCTGGACAACCACTGGGGAGCAACTTGGGAGCTGAGCATACACACGTGGCTTTCTTGGCCAATTCCACACCTGCTGTGCGCCCCACAGGTGTGTGTGTGTGTGCATGTGCATCACAGGGACATCATGGGAGACACCCTCATGCACTGTCACCACTGAGACCACTTAAACACCGTGTTTAAGTGGTCTCAGTGTTTTAAACACCGTGTTTCCGTATCACATGCCACAAGAATTTGTTTCTTGTGTTTTAAACACCGTGTTTCCGTATCACATGCCACAAGAATTTGATCTCTCCAATTCTATTGTTTTTCATTTTATTTTATTACCTGAGAAGTGTTGATGTGGTAAATCAAAGATAACCACCCAAAGAAAAGCACCATCCATGATGTCACATTCTTTCTGGATGTTAAAACATCAAAAAGAGCACCTGGGGGGCTCAGTTGGTGAAGCATCTGCCTTAGGCTCAGGTCATGATCCCAAGGTCCTGGGATCGAGCCCAATGTCAGGATCCCTGCACAGTGGGGAGTCTGCTTCTCCCTCTGTGCTCTTTCTCTCAAATAAATAAAATCATTTTAAAAGTTTAAAAAGCTGTAGTAGAAAGAATATTGACTTGGAGTCTTAGGAAAATATTTTTTAAAACATCATAAAGAAATACAGAATATGATAAATATTAAAATTTCCTAACTTCCATCCTGTTTGTGATTTTAACTGGTACATGCTATTTTTGGTAATTCTTATTTTAAATGTGTGCTTACTGCCATGAGGTTCTGCAAAATGGCTCTCCACACCTCCACACCCCATTACCCAGAGAGGACTGCCCTGAAAGAGGATCTTAAAACTTAAAGCTGAAAAGCACCCACTGTCTGGTCCCACTGCACTGACTCCAAGAACAGGTGTCATTATCCAGGGTGAAAGAAGCCAGAAGGGTGGCATTGACTAATAAGGGGGTGGGAGAGAAGTTTCTGGGTACCGGTCTCTGCTTGACAACAGGGGTGGTTACATGGATGGGTGGTTCCATCTGCAAAAACTCACTGAGCTGTGAACTTATCAATTTTGCACTTTGTTGTACCCCAAGAAAATAATAAATAAAATAAAATAAAATAAAATAAAATAAAATAAAATAATAAAATAAAATAAAATAAAATAAAATAAAATAAAATAAAATAAAATAAAGCATCTTCAAGAAGGTTCCTAGCAACACTACACACAGTGGCCCAAATGGCACACAGAGGAACAGACAGATCCACAACGGTGCATTCACAGAGCGGAGCCCTCTGCACACTTTGAGTAAAGGCGGCCACAACGTGGTTGAGTCTCACACACACAATACTGACTGAGCAAACCAAAGCCAGCCACAGCAGCCCAAGCTGGGTGACTCTGTTTATGCAAAGCTGAAAACTGTTGATTGGCTACCCTTGGGGGCTGTTTGTGAGGGGAAAAGGGTGCAGGGGGCAGGAGGTCCAGGCTTCTGCTTGGTTGGTGTGTCCTGTTTGTGCAAGATGCACTGAACTGTGTCCCTATAGTTTTACACATTTCTTCAATAAAATGTACCCCCCAGTAAGTGTGCAGTGAATTTAAAAATTATTAGCAAAACAGAGAGCAAAATAGAGGCCAGATGTTACAATACAAATAATAACTTCTTAAAAGCTTACATTTGTGCAGCATTTTTGAACTTCCTAAACTACGCTTGGCATCATGGGTGTAAGGATGATTAATCTCCAAGGAGCCTACCATCCATGGGCTTTTGTCTGTGTTTACTTAGTTAATATTATCATTGTCTTATATTGATAAATGTTAGAGATGTGAAACTAATTCTTCACCTTTAATCCAATGGAAAGGAGAATTGAGCTAAATAAAATAACATTTCTCTTCCATTCAGTCATGGAAAACATGGAAACCAAATATCCTTACTACTCTCTGGACTTAAAAAAATATTTCTGTTCTCATTTGAAAACAACCACAAGTGTTGATACATTCTTGGCAAGAAAACAAATTAGCATGAAACCTTTGAGAAACTGGGCACATGAGCATCTCTGACTAAGTGCGGTCTGTGGGCGGCAGGGCCAGAGCCTGCGGGCCCGCAGGGGGCTCCCCGCAAACCACATGTGCCCAGGAAATGAGGGTGTCTGTCCCAGGGCCCGCCTGCCTGGCAGCATGGCCTCCTTGCACCCACTGCCTAATTTGGGTGGACTCGTTTTCATGACTCTTCTGCCCTTTCCCCTCACTCGGTGGGGGCGGACATTCAATGTCCCTGCTTGGGGAACGGAATGGGCCAGAGGGAACGGCCGAGGCCGCCACTTCACCTCCAGGTCACTGTCTTGTCCAGCTGCAAGCAGATGTGACTATAATTAGCTGCCCCGTGACAGTGGCTCAGATGTCTCTGTGTGAAATGAGTTGGTGGGCCGCATGGGTGGAGTGAGGCTGGAAGGGACCATGGGGAGGCCAGGGGCTCCCCTGGTGCTGCCCACTTCCTGTCTGATGCATGAGTGCTTGGGAGTCGATCTGGGCATGTGTCCAACCCCAGGGCCCTCCCATTGAATCGCTCCCCAAATGGTCTTCCAGAGTAAGAAGCTGGCCTGGGAGAAGGCATGGACGCAGGGGCTCTTTAGCCCCAGATGAAACACATTTCCCAATTTCAGAGGGGAAACCTTCCACAATAAAATCCTTGGCCTCCACAAGTTCCCGGAACCCTCTGTGCATTGGGCATCCCACCTGCCACCGCAGCCTCTCCTTCCCCTCTGGGGGCCCCTCCACACCCAGCCGCCTCCTCGGATGCTCCTCAGTGCCACAAGCAGAGATGCTTTTCCAGCCACTCTTTAAAGAACAGCACATTTTAGCCAGCCAGGCAGGAAGAAAAAAAAAAGTTGGTCTATTTTCTCCAACTTTGGAAAAATGTGCAAGCCTCTTTTGGGTTGGACTCCACAAAGCAATCCTGGTTATTTTTGTTTTTCGTCTTTCCTCTCTCTATGGCTCCAAAGTACAACCCAACCCAGACTTTACTGCTTCCACATCCCTGTCTGGCCACAGCCTGTCAGATATCTGCCTTCATTTCTGCCTTCTGCACCCCAGGACTTGCCCACACGGCAGGGAGTCGGCAGGAGTGGAAGCAGCCCCATGTGGGCCTGAGCCAACCACTCATTCACACTTGGTCTCGGTACCCCCAGTGACTTATCTTCTGCCCGGTGGGTGATGGTAGGTGAGCACCTGCTGTGCACCTGATGCAGGCCAAGCATGCCCCTGATGCCGAGAGTGCAGCATTGAGCATGTAAGCCAGCAGGAGGAGCAAGTGAGAGGTCACGAGGTAATGCCTCCTACAACAGAAGTGAGCGGTGTCCCACAGACGCAGAGGAGGGAGCCCTGCACCCTGTCCAAGTACACAGGGATCTGCAGAGCAGGTCCGATGGATGCTGGCCTGCTGGGGGAAGGTGGGACATGGGGAGGAAGTGTTACTGTAAAGAAGGAGGCAGACACAAAATGAAGCAGAGCAAAGAGGCGCTCAGCCAGGGGTGTGGGACGAGCACAGAACCACAGAAGAGACCACCAGTCGTCAGGACAAAGCCAAGAAAACACATTGCCAAAGGAAGTTACAGGGGAGATGTACTCTCCTAGGAAGAAAGCAGAATGAGGGAGAGCTGTCATGGGACACTGGTCAGGAGGCAGGCACATGTGCCAGGTGGGAAGGTGACAAGTGAGACTGCACACTACTGAGGTAGGGAGCCAGATCTTGAGGTCTTGGCCACGTAGCCTGAGCCTAAGTAGATGACTCCCTGCAGAACCACGGTCTCTTGTTTCTAACTTTTTTTTAAGATTTTATTTATTTATTCATGAGAGACACAGAGAGGCAGGGATATAGAGGGAGAAGCAGGCTCCCTGCAGGAGCCCGATGCGGGACTCGATCCCAGGACCCCTGGATCACAACCTGAACCAAAGGTAGACACTCAACCACTGAGCCACCCAGGCGTCCCCTGTTCCTAACTTCTGTTTTCACTCCTATACGCCAGTAACTCTGACACCAATCCGTGAATCTCTAATTGCTATCTTCAAGTGAGAACACATTTCCTGGAAGACATAAACTCTGACAACTGGCTGTAACCGGTCTTCTTTATTAATCCCTGGTCATAAACACAATGTAGCTTAATCTACTGTACGTGCAGGCTCAGAGCTTCATTTAATTCAGAAGCGTGTTCTAAAGTTGAAGTGCTATGTGCTTTCTGAGAAGCCCTGGACCATGCTGCTGCCTGTCTCTCACGCTCACCCTGAATCTGAATCCCAGATTCACATCGTTTCCTCCACACCTTGTGTCACCATGTTGGCAACATCACACTAACACATTACCTTCCAACTACTGTGGCAACAGCACCACGCCTCTCCGCAGGAGGATGGATGGATGGATGGACGGCTGAGGTGAGAGGAGGAGCTCCAGCTGAGGCCACTCCCGCCCTCACCCCCTGCACCTGCCCCAGCACCTTCCCGGCACCACAGCTTCAGAAAAATGCTTAACAGGCTCTACATTTGAAATCAGAAGAACGCTTAGTGAACTTAGGAAACTTTTCCTTTCATGACCCAGAAAAGGCACTCACCTACCATCACCCACCGGGCAGAAGGTAAGTCACTCAGGGTACCGAGACCAAGTGTGAATGAGTGGATGGCTCAGGCCCACATGGGGCTGCTTCCACTCCTGCCGACTCCCCGCCATGTGGGCAACTAAATAAATAAAAATTCCAAACAAGCCGGGGTCAAACACCACACTGCGTGTCCACGGGGCAGCTATCAAGAGGGGTTTGTGCTGAGCAGTCTTCCCAGTGGAAGAGTGCTTCGCGAAGGTGTCCTGAGGGCTCTACACATTCTAGGGAAGTGACAGGGAGCCAGCACCCGGGCGCCAAGACTCACACTACTGGAGCATCGAAAGATGGAGTCGACTTTCTGCGTACCCCATCGTGCTCCACGCCCTAATCCTTTGGGGAACCCCCCAGTTTGAAACACACTTAAAAAGGACTTGTGACCTAAGGGACCAGCGAAATACTACAAGTATTACTAACGTGCAGCTTAACTAAACCCGTGGCCACAAGATCACCACTTTTCCTGCAACAATTAAACATTTTAAATCACAGCGAATATCTTCTCAGATTAACACCATCACCAACCTCCTCAGATGTTGGTTTGAAACGCTACCCCTGCCCCCACCATCACTCTCTGTTTCTGTCCTGAGGATATGCTCTCCTTCTACAAAGAAGACAGTAAGCACTGCCCTTCTGTGGAATTCAGGATCCGCGGTGGCCTGCTGCACCTGCTGCACAGGCTGATACGCCCTCTCCCCATAAGGACTGACGGGCACGCGCTCTGCTGGGCACCGTCCTCCGGCTTCCAAGGAGAGAAGAGTGGCTTGGACAGGACTGTGCTCTCGAGCCGTCATACCAGGAGGTGACCAGGCACTCAGGCGTGAACCTGATCTCAGCAGAGGAAAGATCAGGTGCACGGAGAACAGCCATGGCTTCAGCACCGCCATAAGGAAGTAAGGGTAGCAGGGCAGAGCACGTTGGGCGGGTGGGGTGAAAGCAAGCTACGTGAGCCTTGGATGGCAGGCAAAGGGACTTCTACTTCACTCTCCAATAGGCCACTGGGGGCATTTCTGAACAAATTCCCTCCCTGCTAGCCAGTGAGGTTAGTGTGCAGATGGAGGAAGCTCAGTAAGAGGGCACAGGGGTGGGGGAGGGGAGGGGAGGGGTGGGAGACTGAGGGTCACAGGAGCTGCCATTCCACTGATGTGGAGTAGGGAATTGGATGCTCTCCAGTGAGCCTGACGGCAAGGACGGTGGTCCCATCTGAGCACTGGGAAGTGGAAGGAAGGGAGGGGAGGTGGGAAGCGGGGAGATGGGAAGGGAGGAGGAGGGAAAGGGGAGGAGAGAGAAGTGGATGAGGAGAAGGAAGCAAGTTAGAAAGAATATGTCTCATTTTATGACAGGACGTGGTAATGGATTTTATTTTCTTGGTTGGCGGTTCTGTCAATTGGACCAATTTTGTGTGAGATTTCTATTCTCTGCCAAGCTGTGTATCTCATACCTTCTTTTTTTTAAGATTTTATTTATTTATTCATGAGAGACACAGAGAAAAGCAGAGACATGGGCAGAGGGAGAAGCAGGCTCCCCATGGGGAGCCCAATTCAGGACTCGATCCCAGGACCCTGGGATCACCACCTGAGCCAAAGGGAGACGCTCAAGCACTGAACCACCCACATGCCCCTATCTCATACCTTCTTACTAAAATTTATTTAACTCATAATCATACTCACATTCCCTGATGCAAGAAATCATGTAGTCCTCACCAAGAAGGAAGTAATATAGACCCAACAGACGATCCCCGAACATCATCTCAGCCAGTGGCCCATGAAATGTCCACCTAGCGGGACTGACATGAACATAAGCTTGCATGCTCTTCACATACCAGCCACGGTGAAGCAAGGCCATGCACAGGGCACAGCTTCTTCCTGCAAGTGTATTCCAGGTTAGAAGGAGAAAAACATACAAAGCTAAATGAGTCAGGAACATGGCTGTTGTGTGTTGGAGAACAGAAGAAGGAGAAATTATCGGGGGCTGGGCTGATCGAGCGAGCAGGAAGGCGATGGGCTTCACGGAGGAGCACTGCCTGGTCGGGGTAGGCTTCATGGAGGCAGCAGGCCAACAGCATGCAGGTAAGACGGCAGAGCCTGGGCGGGTGGTAGTGGACATTCCAGGAGGAAGCAGAGTGAACCACATGCAGAGGTGAAAGCTCAGAGGCAATGGAAGAACTCTGAGCAACCAGAGGACTGGACCCCAGCAGCACACACCAAGACGGTGGTAGACACGGCTTCCGGCCCCCTGGGGAAGGTCTGCACACTCCAGCACAGCCAGACCCCATGTGCCATGACGGGGAAGCCAGGTGGCATCGTCAGCAGCAAGGGGACGGGCAGAGGGTCTTTCCTGGGGGGCAGAATGGAGCCACACACACAGCATGCATCCGACAAGAGTGATGCTATGATATCAGCTAATTTACTGCTACTCCCCTTTCACAGACAAACTAAAATGTCCTGTTAGGATAGAGCAGTCATAGCTGTTTGCCTTCCTTGTGAGATATGGGACACAAGTTAGAACAATAGGCCTGTTGGGACCCATCCTAGCCAAAATGGAGCTACAGAGTCATTTTCACAACTGCACTCAGACTCATTTGCAAAGTCACTTTGCAAATGCAGATTCATACTCTTTATAATAAAAACGACGAGTCTAAAATGCTGCAGCTCCATCCTCCAAATCCAGAGGGAACATCACCCCTAAGGATACCATTCCTTTATTGGTATCTTTTCAAAGAGGTCTCAAAACTCAAATGCAACATAAACAGAAATTTCAGGTAAGCAACCCTGTGGGGTAAATGGATGCGTCGCAGTGCAGCCAGCGCTCCCTGCACCTGACAGAAGGTCAGGCAGGGATGCATCTGGGGGATTTCTCCATGACATGCAAGTTTTCACAGGGCCTCACCTAAAACCTTCAACAAGTCGGTGGGCTTTTATGGAACACAACAGATGGGAGACCAACACGGCTACTTTGCCAGCCATAGTGGCACTTTCAGAGGACCTACCTAAACACACAAGCACAGCACTTATGGTGAAAGAAGAGAAGTTGTGGCAAACCCCAGGACAAAGCTAAAGTGCTGGTGGTCAGAGCCGCGGTTTCTCAAAGACAAGCTCTGGTATTTACTCTGTGGCCATGAGGCGATGCCCAGAGACACCTCAGAGGTCCGTGTATGGCTCTGAGGTCAGCTGTATATGTTTGCTCTGTGGAGAGGCATCATTTCCAAACCACACCTCCCACTCTCTCCCTCAACAGAATCCTACTCCCAAACTGAAAAAAAAAAAAAAATCAGTGCTCCAGTTTGCCAGCACCCACTGAAACCACACAAGCGAACCCACAGACATATGTACGCAGCCCACAGGATGTGTGATGACTTCAGAAAACCTTATCTTTTCCGTGAGAGTTAAGTAAAGTATTGAGCTGATTTAAACCATTCATAGTTTATTATAAAAATGAAATAAGTAAAATATGGAAACTAGAACTCAATCTATTTCCCTGATCCTTCCATTGGAAAGATACACATTTTGCCCTCATTTCTATGTTTTCTCATGTGTAATCATTACTTATTTCCTCATAACAGTTACTGTGCAACAGAGCTTAGGGAGATCTGTGGAAATCGAGTGTGGCATGCTTTTTTTTTTAAGATTTTATTTATTTATTCACGAGAGACACACACACACACAGAGAGAGAGAGAGAGAGAGAGAGAGAGGCAGAGACACAGGCAGAGGGAGAAGCAGGCTCTATGCAGGAAGCCTGATGTGGGACTTGATCCCGGGACTCCAGGACCATGCCCTGGGCTGAAGGCAAGCACTAAACTGCTGAGCCATCCAGGGATCCTGAATAGTGGCTTTTAAAAATGCTTATTCTCCCTTTTGCAGAAAATTCCAGAGGTGGGCAGCCCAAGATCTGTGAGGTGGCTCTGATCAATAAAATCCTTAGAGGCCAAGTCTCTTCTGTCTTGATGGCCTTCATCTCAGTCCCCTCAAGCTTCAAGATGACGGCTGGGATCCCAACCACCACATCTGTATTCCAGTTGCGGCCCTATGTCTGGCCCTCTACAGAAAAAGTTGGCCCACCCCTGTTTGAGGCTGTTGGCTCCTCAAGCTTAGGGAGATCTGTGGAAATCGTAAGGCACGCTTATCAAGTATGTTAACATCTAGAAAGTTCTAGGAAAGTTTTCATTTGCAGAGTTAAAAAGAATCCATGTTGAGTCAGGGTAAACTGGATTGTGAACACCATTCAAAGCAAATAGTTTCAGGGGGTGTGGGGGTAGCGCATTGGAAACCAAGACCACCCTTGTGCTTTTAATAACAGTATTTTCACATTTCTATGGACATCTTCATGTGCTGGAGGGCAGCTAATCCCTTCTTTGAAAACCTTGAGTCTCCTTGCCATAAACTACTAATTCTACAGTTCAAAACTATAATTCTAAGGAAAGGTTCCCTCTGAGAGGAGCCCATTGTCATTTCTGTACGTGGAAGAACAAAGCATTAGCCAATGGAGAAAACTAATGAGGCAGAAGCAGAAGACCTGGAGGGAGGAACACGGCTCCTGGGATGTGGGGGAGATGCCCTGGATGCAGCGAGCGGAGCCAGTTCAGGGAGAAATTAAACATGGATAAACCAAAAGCTCATAAAAATATCCGAAGGGAGAACCTGACCAACAATGCACAAAAACTGGAATCTGTAGGACATTAAAATATGATGCAATCAGCCGAATTCATGACCAACTGGCAGCCGCTGGGTTTTTCCCTCTGGATGGTGAAACTGGCACTTAAGAGCATCAGCATGGAGCTCTGCATTAAAATACCGGACTCAACACAGTGGCAAAACTGGCCCCCATGCCAATCCACTTTGTCACCTGCAGATAAAATACCAGGTGAGAATCCAATTCTTTTGAGTTGCTTCTCCTTTACTCATTTCTGGTTGTTGGATCCCAACACACAAGTCCCTCACGTATGCAGAAAGCCACTGTTCTCTCATTGTCAAAGTGATTTCGAGTTGTAAATTATTATCACGTTAAGAATCAACAGTATCCTGATGAATATGTGCATCACAATGTCTCCAGGCCAATGACACATCTTCTAGTGAATCAGTGCTTCAGGGTGAACTCTGTGGTTGCTCCCGACCCTGTTTTCACAGAGAAATATGAACATTGCATGCCCCTTCCTGATGACATGTTCCTTCCTGATGAGCAAATTACTGAGATGTCTTATTAACCTCTTTTAATCAATTCACAAGGGGCAGCCCGGGTGGCTCAGCGGTTTAGCTCCTGCCTTCAGCCCAGGGCGTGATCCTGGAGACCTGGGATCGAGTCGCACATCAGGCTCCCTGCATGGAGCCTGCTTCTCCATCTGCCTGTGTCTCTGCCTCTCTCTCTCTCTCTCTCTCTCTCATGAATAAATAAATAAAATCTTAAAAAAAATAATCAATTCACAGTGTCCTTCCACAGAATGTAGAAATACACTTCTGAAATGCAACAAAGCCAGTTGGTTTTGCCATTAAATGAAGTGGAGTCGTCTGGATTGGGCTGGAGACTGAAATTCCTCTCCATTGTCTTACACAGACTGAAAACAAATTCCTGATGGTCTGGGCTGTGCTTCCTCAAAGCTTACATGTATGCCGTCTGCACATTTCCTCCACCACCTCGTGCATCAGCCATGCAGCCCATGAGAGAGAAGGCTGCTGGTTTCAACAGTGTGCGAATTATGGCTTAACATCCTTTTGTTCCTGTCCAACACATACAAATACCCAAAATCCAATAGCTTCACTTATAGATGATGACATACGCTTTGAATTCTTTACTTCAGTCTATGTACCCCAACCATGAGCATTCTGTCCATTAAAAACACGGTCTGGGATTAGCAGGTGACATTAACAGTAAGGTAATAAAGAAGCTAATAAGTGATACTGGCATAATCTGTAGATTTCCATTTTCCTAACCTTTTGCTAATCTTAACCATACAAAGAAACCTGATCCACAGCGGTTCCCCAAATACATATTTTCTAAACCCTTACAATAATTAAATATTTTCCAAAAAGTAGGAGATGTTCAGTATTGTTTCAGGGAAGATGTATTTCATAGCATTTCATGGCATTAAAATCGGAAAATACATGAAGGACCTATACAGCCTCGATCAATCAGCCAAAATACTGGTTTCCCAGGAACTGGCAATGCTGAGCAAGCCAGAGGGCTGCCCTGTAACCATCCAAGCTTAGAGTGACGTTGTGCCTGCCAGCACGGCCTGGGGTCCCAGGCACCACACCTGACGGTCCATCCTCACGTACGCACTTTACCCAGCCTCCTGTCTTACCTTTTTAAGGCAATGCTCTCCAGACTCTGTTTTTCTTTCAACAAACCACCATTCCTTCCTCCCCCAGGCGCCCAGCCTTAATTATTTCATATTGCTCTTAGCTCCCTGACCCTAATTGGGTGGTTCCATCAGTGACCGACTGCGTGACTCAGCTTCCAGTCTGACATGACACGTTCATTCTGAACTTTGTGCAAATCTAAAACAAACCGTTTGAAAGTGTTTCATCAACAATGATGCTTTTCTAAAAAGGCTTGTCTACAAAACTAGGTGGAGCAAAACATGTCATGGGAAATCTTACTTTAGCCTCAGGAGCTAAAGGAACCAAACTGTTCATCTTTCCTCTTTTGTTTTATTCCGTCGACTAGACAGGAAACTGGAAGAACACAAGTTTCCCCCTCGAAAGCGTTCACAGCACCAATTGGAGGGGAAAGGCGCTGTCCAGTCATCTGTGAATGGTTTTCATACTTTTTGGTTCATAAAAAAGGTGAAAGCAAGAGTTTATTCTCACGGATGTGTTTAGAATGTGGTAAAACACTACCATTTGAAATCAAAACAAGCTCGTCATTCCAATCTAGTTCTGCTCCTCCCAGAGCCACAGAAACCAGAGGTCAGCACTGTGCGCGGGCACACATGGCACAGGGGGGGCCGGAGGCGGAAACCCCACGTGCCAGGCGACACCTTCTTCTCTGTGTGTGGGATACGCAGCTGGGTCCAGTTGTTCGGGTGCCAGCACCTCACCACGCAGACCAACCTGGCTCTGCACGCCGCCTATGCCTGGGATCACAGAGGACTGGCCCAGAACTGACCCCCTCCCCCATCCTTAGTGTTAACACCTGATGGAAACAAGCGCCAGCACGGAGAATACAACACCCTCCTTCCCAGGCACCCTAGAGATGAGCATAGCACGTGGACCTCTCAGACTGACAAGGCTTTGACTTCCTTCTGCTTAACGGGTACCAAGTCTGAAGAGATGGAAAGTTCTGGAGATGGAAGGTGGTGCTGGCTGCACAATGCTTCCTCCTCTGATGCAGGTTCACTCCACCCTGAACTGAACACTTAACATGGTTAAGGTGGTAAATTCTGTGTGATGCATGTTTGTCCCCAACTAAAAAAAAAAAAAAAGTGAAAAAAGTTTCCATAAACCTGGCTAACTGTCCCCCAGGCGTCAATGTCCTATCAGCAGTCCTTGGGGCTGGTGAACCCATAGTCACAGGAGATACCCCATCCTCCTGGGATGGCAGTGAGCCCCACGTGAGCGCCTCTGGCTCACTGGGCCCCACACCCCTGTCTTCCCATAGAACCCACTGTCTCCTCTGGAAAACCACAGCCAAGCTCTTCACTGTTCATTCTAATTTTAGATTCTCTGGAAGAAAATGTTGATGTTTGCTCTCTTTCCACCTATCAGATTTGGGGGCCTGCTGGCATGTTTAACTGGGGCTACATTCTTCTGAAACTCCACCAATTTGTTGTGCTTAGGGAAAGAAAGCCCACAACCTCTTCCTTAATTTCCAGCAGCCCAAGAACTCCAAGCCTTTAAATAAAGTGTCTCCTCAAATTCCACCAAATGTATTTAAGGCACAACTTTGACAAACCAAGAAGGAAGACATGAATGTAGACTTAAATACTCCTAGAAAGTGCTGCTAGGCCACGGCTCCCCAGGGAATCTGCCCACAGAGGATTGCTCGAGGAATTCATGTGCATCCAGAATCTGTCCCAGGAGCGGGGACCCTGGCATCTGGCTGGAGTCTTATCACTGTGAGAAATAGTATTTGAAACTGCGTCACCACTTCCTATGAGATTGGCCACCAGAGGCTGGCGTGGGGGACACAGGCACAGTAGCCTCCGGGCCCTGGCCATCACCTCCCAGCAGGACGCATGCTGTCTGAGCAGACGGCCAACCTTCCCTGGGGACAGAGATGACTAACTAAGGTTGGCAGGGACGTGACCCATTTCAGGACCACCAGATGGTGGGCTTACAGGCCAGCTAAGAAAAGGTGGGAATCCGATGAAGGGAATTTCCAAAACATACATGGAACCAGGGCTATTCCGGGGCGGGCCTGTGCTACTCTGACCCCCGAGTGCTCTTCCACCGCACTTTCAACAGGATGCAATGAGCTTGCATCAGAGGAGGAAGGGGAAGGAGGCCAGTGTCTTCTGAGCACCTACTATGTGCTCCCCAGGCTTTGAAAACAGATTGTCAGATTCCCAGTCAGTGTTGCCAAACCATGAGTGGTGCTCAGTTTACAGATCTGCAGAACCCAGTATGGATCGCCCAGCCAGAGAGTCAAGGCTCTGAGGTCCAAACTGGGACCTAACTCCATGGTAAGACTCACTCTTTTCATGATGAGCTGCCTCTGCAAAAGCACCTGTACAACCAATGATCCTGATGGCCCACATCCTGATGGACTTCAAAATAGGGTTGCCCCCGCCCCCGGCCGGGAACTGGTAGACAAACCATCCAGTCGGCAAATGGATTGTACTTATGATCAGAAAACAAAAGTAATTTTCAGAAGTTTCCTGCATGTGGGGATTCAATATGGGATCTCATTCAGTATGGGATCTTAAAGCCACTTTCTTCCTCTCACTCTGAATCCTAGCCTGTATTTGGTTAAGACTGCTCCGTTGCCCCTGAGATGCTGCTTGGCCCCTAGTCCTGCTACCGTATTAGGAAGAGGAAATATGGGGCACTTGACCCCAGGGGTCTGGAGTTCACACAATGGGGAGTTAAGTATAAACAACACATTTTCAGGGGAAACACATGTCTTCTGATTCAGCTGTGCTAATTAATATCCCCTACCTGGAATTTCCAGGCTAAGAGTCTGTATTTCCAGCTGCCCCAATCAACTGCCCTTCTAAATTTTCCACTTCCTAACAATTTCCTCCTGAGGAGTCTGTCTTCCTCATGATACCTCCTCTGTCAAGGACTGGGTTATAAAATCAATATTTCATTTCAAGCGCCACAAAGTCTATCAACACCTCCCGCCCAAAGGCGTGCTCCAGACCCATAGACTTCACGAGCAGGAAGGCACTCTTGATTTGGAAAGGGCAGGTTCGAGTCTGCACTCAAAGTTGTGAATCTGAACTTGAATCAAATGAGTTCAACTTCTCCCCAATAGGTAATGTTAGCTAGCTGAACCCTATATGCTCTTCAAACCTTCCAGGAGAATGTCCATGCATTTGGTGAAGGAGCCAAAGAAAATGTGCTGGGTCCTCCTCTGCTCTAAACCAGAGAGGAAACCACCTAGGCCAAAGACAGTCAAAAGCTCCCGTGAATCCAGGGTGAGCTCTGACCTCCGGCAATGACATTACACCCCCAATCTGGCATTTCCAAATCTGGAATTTGGGTTCATCTGGAATTTGGGAGCACTGTGCCATCAGTAACTGCTGGAGAACCACCCGCCCAACAGTGGGCCCAGAGCAGATCATTAACAGAAACTGAAGCACATGGCCCCTTCAAAAATCCATTCTGAAGCCTGCACTAAAATGAGCAACTCTGGATTATTCTCATGATCATCCAAATGGGACTGAAGTCATTTTTTAAATGAATGAAAAGTTTTGTCTCTTGTGTGGGATAATAAAATTCTCATCGATTGCATATTTAGTGAAAATGTAAACTTAATAGTTGAACTGGTGTATTATTTCACAGATCATTTCTCGCAAATGCTTATTACGGTTGCTTTATAAACTGCAAAGAAAGACAAGTTTGGGCTATCTATGTGATGATTAGTAAAACTAAATTCCTAGTTATAAATCTAAAATCCAAAATTAAACAGTTAAATTTTTATATTGTTTTTAAAAAAAAAAAAAGTAGGGCAGAAGTTTTTTCAGAGCCAAGACATCTGTAAAATTTGTATCAAAAGACAAAGTTCAGAACATCCTCATCCCTAATACTGCTTGGCAGCAATGTCCATGCAGCAGCTGTATTCCCAGTTTGCTCTCTAAGATGACTTTCCCAACAGAATCCTGGTGAATGTGGCCCCCACCCTCTCCCCATCAGGAATTCCACATGAGCTCCGCATTGGCATTAAAGCCACAATTCTCATGAGTCTGGATTAATTCATTTCTGAGGCTGAGGCACAGACTCTGGTCCTCATCCATGGAGGAACATTGAAAACCATTAAAGAGCTGCGAACCACAAATGTTTGCCCTCAGTGACACGTTTGCCATTCCGAGGAGAATCCCTGACTCTGTTCCTGGGAGGTGACTGCACCAACTGCCCGTGCTTCTCGGGTCTCTGCTGAGGCTGAGGCAATTATCTCCGCTCATCTAACACAAATGTGTCCCAACCCAAATGCCTGGGAGGGACAGAGCCAGGGAGAAGAGAGAGGTCAACGATTCTAGCAACGTCTTCTAAGGGATGAGGTCGTTCCTCACTTTTCTGAATGAATCAAGAGATGGAAATTCCATAAATTAAGTCTTAAATGCAAAAGTTCATTCATTTCTAGAAGGAAACTGTTCTGAAACAGCACTTTGCTGGGGCTGTCCTCTGGGGCTGTGCACTAACGGGGCCGCTGGTGCCAGGGCCAGATGGGCTAGGGAATAAGGGATCCCAGCTCCGGGAGGCCCTTTCACTGTGTCACTTTCCTTTTCTCCTACTATGTCCTGAATAACCCATGTGTGCAGGAACACTGGCACGGCCAAGCAAAGTGAGGTGCCGGTGAGGAAGGCTCTGTGTCATTGTGTCACCATCATCCACCTCCCGGGCTCAGGGAACCCTGCTCTTCCTTCTTATCCTCATGTGCAGACTGAAGAATCTGGGAGTCGGTGAAGCCTGATCTCATTTCCATTCAACAAGATGAAAGTCAGGATAAAGAAAGAAAGGAGCCAGGTAGAAAATCAGAGAAAGATGCAGGATGGAGAGTGTACTGCAACACACACTGGCCTGATTTCCCGTGTGCAGACTGCATAGCACTGTGCACACACCAGAGGACATCAACAATGCCAGACAAGACCAAGGAGCACTTTCAGATAACTCAGAGGATGAACGCAGCTCGAAACAGAAGGCTGAATGAGGACAGCCACGGTCCCAAACAGTGGTGGGACATTGGGGCATCCTCGTCTAGTGTCATACACAGTTATAGTTCATACTGTCAACTCAGAAGTTTCTGACAGCCCACTCTCACCAGAAAGAGATCACAGCACCCACCACGTGGGCACCACACACCCAGACAAGACAGACGTTGTTGCTGGGGGCCAGCGGAGCCAGCTCTACGAGCAGGGGCACAGTTCAGCCAATGGCTATAACCAAGGTGACCTCAGGCAGTAGCAGGGACAGCGTGCCATCCCTGGCTTCCAGGACAGGGAACACCCACTCCCCCCCGCATGGTGTCTGCCTCCTTGCCCACTGATGAGGAACATGGTGAACAAAAAGATTAATTTTCTGAATTCCCGTGCGCATTCCTGTGGCACTCTGTCATGTAGGCAATCTTGTCTGGGTGCTGCCCACAGTTGCCAAGTGAACCCGTCATTCTAATTCCATCGCAGCCGGGCCATGCTTCCTCATCAGGGGGTAGATTCAGACAGAAGCCCAGGTTCAGCAGACCTCCCGGGAATTCCTGCAGATCAATCCAGAGACCAACATGCCCCTTAGGACTCCAGGCAAGGAGCAGAAATGCTTCCTGCTCACCCATCTGCCCATGGGACTGTTGACAGTCTCAATACCCATGACACGGGGGGACAGAGGAGGACGTGTGGGTCCCGAGCATGCACACAGCAAGCGCGGGAGCGGGCTGTAGCCAGAGCGGGGAGGGGGAGGGGGGGCTGCTGCATACTCTAAAGAATGAAGTCATGCACCGGCCTGCACTAGGGAAATCCTACACAGCAAAAGATCGCCACCGTGATAAAGAGCTGAAAGCAATTCCCCAATTCAGCTCTTTCAGCAGCAGAGTCTGGAAATGAGCTGACACACAGCCGCGTGCACGCGGCATCAAGCTCCGGGCAACGCCCAAGGACCAGGGTTGGAGCAACTTCCTCTGCGATGTGGGATGGCCATGTTATGACCAGCTTTCTGAGCATGTCCATCACTGTCACCTTGGATCTCACTGCAAGAGAAGAAGAGAGACAAGGACCCCAAACCCAAGACCTTCCACACCAGCCTCACGGTTGTGCTAAGGGAAAGGAGCTCCCTGAGCCGGATACGGATAAGAAAACATTAAATTGCATCTCACAGAAGCGTGGAGGCCTCAAGGAAGACAGGCCAACAGGGCAGCTATGTGCAGGTGTCGTCGCGCACTGGACACTGGGGCCGGAAATATGCAAAGAAGGGCAGTAATGGTTAATGGATTAATTTGAAAATGGACTGTGTGCTGAATATAGAATTGCAACCACGTTAAGTTTCCTCAATTTAATAAATATCCCATGCTTCGGTGAAACAATATCCTCATTCACAGATGGGAGGCTGGCATGCTTCGGGGCCAAGGGGGAGACAGTCTACAACTTACCCAAACGGTCCTGCAAAAACGATAATTTGGAGAGAGAAAACATAAAGGTGGCAAAATGTAAATAACTGATGCATCTAGCTGGAGAGTATTCGGGAGTTAATTCTATCATTCTTGCAACTTTTCTATACGTTTACGTGTTTTGTTTTTTTGTATTTTTTAAAAAAGGTTTTTCAAGGGACACCTGGATGGCTCAGTCAGGGCGTGATCCCACGGTCTTGGGATCGAGTCCCACATCGGGCTCCCTGCAGGGAGCCTGCTTCTCCTTCTGCCTGTGTCTCTGTGTCTCTCTCTGTGTGTCTCTCATGAATAAATAAAATCTTTTAAAAAGGTGGGGGGCTTAAGTAGGGTAAGGAAATATTAAAACATTGGAAAGGACACAAAGTGAGAAAAGGGTGTGAGGCAGCAGAGCTGTATTCTGCAGCCAACGGCAGCGCCGGGGAAAACAGAAAGCAAGGCCTTTAGAGCAGCCGAGGGTCAGCCACAAAGCAAGCCTCCAGGCGAGGACAGCAGCTGCTGACGAAGGCACAAATGACACAAAGCACCCCGAGAGAAAGGACCTGCAGTCCCCCACGGATGCGGCGGCTCCCCTACATCCACATTGCCCTCATCTGGGGCCTCATCCACCTCATGCTCACTGAGCCCCTTCCTGGCTGGTCAGCCCTGGGGCGCATGCCCTGCCCACGGAAACCTGAGACCAGATGCGGGGGCACCTTGCACACCGCCATCCCCTTGGTTGTCACGGGACCCACTTCCTGGACCACAGCGCAGGTGCGGCTTCCCCACAAGACCCTGAGTCATTCAGAGATGTTTTGCTTATAGACCATGTGCTCCACTGAGAACCATAATTTGGGATTATGAAGATAGCAGTTAGTTACTTTATTTTATACTTAGTCTCTATATTTATGACAACCAGTGTCAGAAACAATAAAGAAATACTAAAAGTCCATAGCTTCTGGAGCTTGCAAGACACACAGCAATATCTATCCAAACTGAATTTGCAAGAGCTGGCCATAATTCCTGCACACAGATGATCACACAGATGATCACATCTGGACATCTGTCGGGACGTGCACACACATTACTGAGCCCAGCCAGGTGGGCCCTAGCTAAGCACAGGTCACAGCGTGTCCCAGGCATCTTGCCCCCATGACACCAACTTTGAGAGGACCTTGAGGGAGTTTCTGAAGTGAATACCCCAGGAAGATCTTATTTCAGATCTTCTAACAGAAAGGAAGAACCACCTGAGGTTGTTTGCCTGGGTGAAGGGTCCTAACACCTGACACATGCAGTGAAATACCTAACATACCAGTGGGGAACTGGCATTATGAAGCCAGAAACACAGAAAGGCTCTGATAGCCAGAATGCTTGTGACCTAATTCTGGGAGATGCCAAAATGAAACCAGAGCTGCAAGGTGACAATGCATTCCTCCCCCAACCTCCCGCCCCCACTGCCTCCTGCCTCGGGCGTGAAACCCTCAATCTGGATAGGCCAAATGCTGTGGCATTGGCATTCGAGGCTAGCTTCCCCACTGCTGTAAAGGCAAATGCCATCATTCAGGAGCTGAAACTGGTCCCTCCTCTTCACAGAGATGGCAAATATAAAGACGAGGTAGAAAGATTAACCTGCCAGAAACTGATCTGTGATCATCCTACCACACTTGCTACAAGTACAGTATTTCCTCTTTAAAATTGTTTTTAATAGCAATGCAATTTTTCTCTTAAAACTTCCTAATCAGATTATGAGAAAGAAAAAAGGAAAAGAAGGATGAAGAAGATAATACCAACACTGGCCAAACCAGGTTGGAAGCATCGGCTACAAGGATCTGATGCACACACACTAGATGGGGAAAGTTGTGTTATTTCCTCCAATGTCCACCCATGACCCTGCGAGGGTCACCTCAAGGCCCCTGAGGCTCAGGGTGGGTAAGAGGTGAGGCCAGGCTACTCTGACATCCACACCCAGGATTTCTGCCACTCCACAAGTCTTTCTGTGAGGCAGTGCACAAGACACAGCTGGTGACCTGGCCAAAATTCTGCCCGTATTAGAGATGTCCTCTTTCTGGCAAACATTAACCACACCACTGGGAGTCTAAAAGCCATGGCACCACGGCAGCCACGAGGACACTCACCTCCCACATCTTGGTCTCTAAACACCATTCATCAGTAGAAGGAACCATAACTCTCAGGAGGAAGGCTGCTTTGGGGTTGGGGTAGGGAGGATCATGTGAGCCTAAGACATCCATCCTATGTTCAACTACAACGACAGCAAAATGTTAACTGTGCCTTTTCTGAAAAGGCATTTGACAATTACATACTGAACTGTAAAGTTTTGAAACAAAACCCCTCTCCAAACTCAGAGCACTAATCATGCACTCTTTCTAAGAAATGCCTCCACCTACAGAGCAATCCCCAGACACTGAGTACATGTGTGCTTGCTCCGATCAACTGTGGCATGTCGTGTGTGCTGCCTGTCTGTGTGTCCCTGGGTCCTCCCCCAAGCCCACCTCCACTGCAAGCTCTCTCTCAAACATGCCAACAGCTCTGCATTGTACACACAGATGTTCAGCTGTGTGACACTGCAGCAGAAGGAGAGAGGAAGGGGCCAGGGAGACTGGTGCCTAACATGAATGGCCACCTGCCCCAGGCCCCTTTCTTACCAATACAAGAGTGAACACTAACAATGAGATGAGGAAGAAGTTGATTTCCCCTTACCCTGAACAATTAAAAGGGAAATCATATTATAATGTGGCTTTGCTATGCAAATGTAACATAGTTGAGATCAGAATCCCTTATCCCATGTCTCCCACCAAGAAGACAGCCCATGGGAATGATGAGGGGGTACTGGACCCCATAGTCATTGCTCTGGGCTGACAAGGCATAAAGGAGATCCTAAAGCAAAGTGAAATATCTCTTTTCTCCTTCCATCAAGGAAAAAAAGTCATGTTGTATGTGTGCACACGTGTGCATACTGGCAAATTTTAAGTAAGCATAGTTAAAATTTTCAAAATCTTAAATAAGTGTATTATAAACAGTAAATGAATGCCTGAACTTGTCCCAGAGAACAAACGTTTTGAGATCCAGACCACCTTTGAGGTCTTTTTGGCATTACTGGCTGGGTTAATCACTCACTTATTTATGAACTCAACAAATGTCTATTTAACCCCTATTATTGCCAGCCACGGTTCTCAGTACTGGAATGAAGACGTTGACAAGGTCCCAAGCCATCAGGGGACATATACTTAGAAAGACCTAAAAGTCTGTTATGAGTTTGTCCTGACAGTCAGTTGACATGACACACATGTTTAAAAATGCTTCCCTGACTGCTGAGCATCTTCCAATCCTATCCACAACAGAGAACAAGCTTTTTTACCTTTGTGAAATCCCTGATGGGTGCTCCATAAACAGCTATTGAATAATTAAGAGAATCAGCAAGCAAAACATGTTTTAAACCCCCTTTTTCTTATTTACCTCAAGGTTTAATTTTTTTTTTAATTTTATTTATTTATTCATGAGAGACACACAGAGAGGCAGAGACACAGGCAGACAGAGAAGCAGGCTCCATGCAGGGAGCCCGAAGCAGGACTCGATCCCCAGGCTCCAGGGATCTCCTGAGCCAAAGGCAGAGTTCAACTGCTGAGCCACCCAGGCGTCCCAAGGTTTCATTTTAAAGACAAAATCAAAAAAAAAAAAAAAAAAAAGACAAAATCATAAACTCTCAAAGCTTCAAATGGTAATATTCTTTATGATAAAGTCTGTAAACCAAACCTGTGTTTGCTTTATCTCAGAGTTAAATGCTTCATTCGGAAAATGGTTTTAAACTATCTATAAATAAATAAATAAATAAATAAATAAATAAATAAATAAATAAATAAATAAACAGACTATCTAATACACCTGAGTAACAAAGGAAAGCTAAAGAACCACCATTTTTCTTCCTCTTTTTCTAAAATCACAGACACAAGGGATTCAAAGTGGATGTGAAGTCTGTCAAACCACACCTTACAGTTGCGAGGTCAGAATGATCCTTCAAACTGCCCCCAATGTCCATCAGCACTGCCCAGACGTGGATCGTGAGTATTGTCTTTAATGAGTATCGGTGGAACAGAAAGTCATCGGTTCAAGTCTGGATATTCTGAATGCACTTACATTGCAGTGTAATCACTAAATGACCCCATTGCCCTTCATTTTCCAATAAACTTAAAAATTCTTATATTGAAAAGCAAAAAGACCAATAAGATTTGGGCCAGACAAAATTAAAAACTAATTTTTATTTAAACATTTGCTCTTACAATTGTTTTAATTATGCATTTGCAAACTCAATAATATCAAGTAAAATATTATTCTACAAGGCTAGGATAAATAGAAGGAAATACTAATAAGGCTCCATCTTCAATGAACATAATCATCAATAGGGAGACGACAGTGTAATAAAAATGACAATATCCTGGGCTACTTGCTATAATAAGGCATGGACGCAATGGGAGAGACGTCTACACATTTCTTCTCTAATGCACACAGCTCAAATTTACCTCATCGAAATCTGCAAGGTAGGCTGTGAAGTATGCATCAGGGCATATCAAGTGGCTCTGCCTTAAGAAGCCTTTTCTCCCCAGGGGTCCCTGAGTGGCTCAGTCTGTTAGGTGACCAACTCTTGATATCAGCCCAGGTCATGATCTCAGGGTAGTGAGATGGAGCCCCCATTAGGCTCCACACTCAGCATAGAGTCTACTTGGGATTCTTTCTCCCTCTCTCTCTCCCTCTGTCCCTACTCCCAACCTCTCACACACTCTGAATGAATAGTTTTTTTTTTAAAGCCTTTTTTCCCCATTAGTTATTAGATGCTCTGCTCTGAAGAATACACCATCCACCGTGAGTGAGGCGATCAAAGGAATACTCGAAGTCCTTTGGTGAGGCAGACCTGAATCTGGATCCAGCCACTCTCCCTCCCTGCTTTATGGCTTAGAGCAAGTCACTCAACCCCCGACTCCCCTTTCCTCTGGAAAACTAGGGGCACAACATCTAACCTGCTGAGTTGAAATGATCAACATATCCTGGTGTGAGGCTATGGGGATGATCCACATGCTGGCAGTGCCTCTGACATCTTGAAACCAGCCCTTCCAGTTCCCGGGGTTTTCAGACTCAGACCTGGACCTATGCCCTCCAGCCCCCTGGACCTCAGGGTTCAACCCCAGCTGAACTTCACACCAGCTTTCCTGGTTCTCCAGCCTGCAGTTGGTAGATCGTGGGACTTCCCAGGCTCCATCACACTGTGGGCTGGCTAACTGAAATTTCCTCTATACATCTCTCTCCATATCCTACTGGCTCTGTGTCTCTGAAGAATGCTGACACAATCACCGAGAAGACAGGAAACACTGAATCCTTCAGAGTGCAGATGTGTGCACCTGTTTCAGATGTCAGTGTAAATGTGTGCACGTGTGTGTATGCATGTACATGTGGAACATGAACTAAAATTATTCAAGAACGTTTTAAGCATTTTTTAATTCTAAAACATCTTCAAGTAGATGTAAAACCTTTTTACTTAAGGATGAATTGCATTACATGCTTTACCTTTCCTATTTGTTCATTTTTATGCCAGAGCTCCATAAAAGCCCACACAGACATACAACCCTAACTTGAGAAACTGTCCAACAGAGCAGAGTAAAACATCTGCATTGTTGTTTCATTGTTGACCCAAACATTTTGTCGTTCTCTTCAATAATTCAATAAACTTCAACTCCACAGATGTTGCCCAGTCTTCTGTGGGGCCCCTGAGGAGTACATCCTCACCTCTGAGGCCAATCTTCCTTGTCCTGCCAAGTGCCTCCGCTCTGCCAGGGGCCATTACACCCTGAGAGGTTTTATCCAGGTTGTTTGGGAGGACTCACAATTTTTGCATAATGTTTAGTACAAGATAACCCTCAACATTATGCCCAGCAATCAATTAGTATATTAGTTATACTATGTATGATCTGGAATTCATTATACACTAATAACTAATTTCTCAAATTTAACTAGTATGCATCATATTGGGTATAAACATGCAACTAAAGGCAGAATAACAGTCAAAAATATCAGACCAGCACTATGGTATTCCCTACCAGCCAAACAGAACAGATGCTGGCCCTCAAGATCCAGTCCTCCTACCACTGTGTGCCAGCCCTAACTATAATGTTTTATGTAATGGGGATCCCTGGGTGGCTCAGCGGTCTGGCACCTGCCTTCAGCTCAGGGCGTGATCCTGGAGACCCGGGTTCGAGTCCCACGTCGAGCTCCCTGCGTGGAGCCTGCTTCTCCCTCTGCCTGTGTCTCTGCCTCTCTCTCTCTCTCTCTCTCTCTCTCTCTGTGTGTGTGTCTCATGAATAAATAAATAAAAATCTTCAAAAAAATAATAATGTTTTATGTAATGAATATAACACAGCATGAGACATGGCAATATGAAGATCCCGGGGCTTTCAACTTGAAGGGGAGATAACAAAGTGGTGGCCCATGGACTGGAATCAGCCTACAGGTGCCTCGTTTGGCCTGAACCATATTCTAGAATTTTTAGAATGAATATTGTAACATTGAGACCCTAGGATTCTTACTCTTCCCTAGACTTTTAAAAGCCGGACCATCCTGGGCTCCATCTGCTGGGACACAGGCTCTGTCACGGAGCTGGCTGTATACTGAATGACCTCCAGGTCAGCTCACCAGTGTACAGTGGACTTGTTGACCTTAAATAATTGAAACTTGCATTCCAGTAAGTCCAAACATACATTTATAGGAATGGTCCTCTGGAGCCACATTCCAGGGCAGCAGAGCCCTCTCTATAGTAGTTGTAGTCTCATTTCCCTTTATTATCGATCCTAACAACACATTTCATTATTGACAAATTGGCCATTTCTCTGAAATATATCACAGAACAAATGCATCATTTAAAAATTAGCCCCTGATGTCAAATTTTATTTTCCACATCATTCCTTTTGCTTCTGATAGGATGATTCATCTTTTCTCACTATCTTCTATCAGGGATTTCAAATTAATTTATATACTAATCCCTCCTGTGGAGCAACTGGGTGATGTGATGGCCAAGACACCAGCAACAGACGCATGATGCCTGGGCCCACCTCGCCGTGTCCCAGAGTCTGCTCGTTCGTCAGCTCTCTCCTCACCCGGGCCTTCCTGCTCCCTCCTAGTGCTGGGGGAATCACGCCATCCTTTGCACATTTGGCCCTCACACAGACTTTGTCCTTTTTGTCCTCAAATCTTCCTTGACCTAAATCTTGCCTGTTGAGCAAGTTAGAGTTCACCCTCACTTAACCCAACGATTTTATTTTCTTGAGATTTCTCAATATCCACTCAGTTTCATTTCCCCTTAATTCCCGTATCATCTCTTCACATTGTTAGCACTCACTCTCGCTTTTCATAATAATCTCCTTTTTTGAACTTTAAACATTATTCCTATCTTCCTTTATTAATGATAACCCATCCTAACACCACATTTGATGGAAATTTTTTAAATTTCCTCCATGCTAACCTCTGCTTTTCTTTTTCTTTTAAAACTATTGCAAATGGACTTCTAGTTTTCTTGTTTCCAGCCCCCTCCCCTGAGAAGTATATATGTTAACTAAATGTAAATAATACTTTTCCCTGATAATTCAGATCTTTAAAATAAGTTCCAGGAGCCACTTACAAACATGGTGGCAGGCTATAGTGATGGTGCCATGAAGAAGAGGTATGTTACATTTTGTGAAAAGGTAAAGTGCTTTGCCATGAGACAGCACCCAGGCTGGCAAGGATTTCTCCTGCCCTGTTCTCCTCACCTTCTCTCTGACCCTATTCTCCACTGAGATCTTCCCAGATCTCATTCACAGAATTTTTATGAGCCCATTTAAGATCCTCATTCCTTTTACACATTCTCTGTCCCCTCTCCCCTCCTATCCTTATCATCCTGATTTTATTTTTATGATCTGGACTCTACCTATTTGTTGACAGTTTGAAAGTCCTAGACTTCAAGGAATATCCTGGAGTCTCTCAGTGGTTTTCTGAAACCACTCTGCACACTTTCCCTTGTGTATGTTCTCATTTGATTAATTGATTCTCTCACCCCTCTAGTGGACACCTACAAAGCATGAGGCCCTGGGCTTCAAAGTCTTTTGCTGTATCCGAAAAAAAACATTTTCTTCCTAAATGATATCCATTTTCTGCACATGGTGAATGTTCAACAAATAACACCTCTGATGGGTATCATAATTGACTCCTCCTGCCACTTCCTCTGCTGTACTTTCCATGCAATGCTTGGAATTTAAGTAAGCTGCATTTCTTAGTGGAAGAAGGTTATCCAAGTGTGGAATGGGGTTGCCACTCATGGAAACTGTGTTGTTCCCAGCCATGACTCAACGCTACCATGCTTTCAATCTGCCCATCTCCTATCGAATGCTGGTTACACATTTCCTGCGTTACATGTTTCAGAAGCTCCAAGGCATCCTGCCTTTTTTTTCTCCTCATTTTTTCAAACCAAAAAGCATGTCTTGTCCTGTAAAATGCCTTCTATAAATCCAGGACTATGCTGGAAGCCTCCCCCACCCGTCCCCTTCTGCCTGTGATCTCTGTCGGACAGCTTCAACTCTCCTATCAAGCAAAGGTCTTTGAAATGCACATATTCTTCTATTATTTCTTGTTGTCATGTTCCACAAATGTATCATTATCTGGCTTCAATGATGATAACATTCCAATAAAAGGTTTCCAAGTCTTCAAAACATAAATTATTTAATAAAATTGCTAGACTGAATGCTCATGCCTCTTCCCCAAAACTTTGATGTTGAAATCCTATCCCCCAGTGTGATGGTAGCAGGAGGTGACCCTTGGGAGGTGAGCAGCTCCTGAGGTGCAGCCCTCGTGAGTGGGATCAGTGCCCTTAAAAAGGAGACTCCCCCCCGGAGCCCCTGACCCCCCACCCCCACCACAGGGCAAGAAGATGGGCGTCCATGAACCAGGCAGCAGGCTCTCTCCACACAGGGGAACTGCTGGTACCTTGATCTTGGACTCCAAGCCTCAGAACTGTGAGAAATACACTTCTGTTGCCTGTAAGCCCTTCAGTCTATAGTGGTTTGTTAGCCTGAACTAAGGCAAAGATCAACTAGCCAATCCTTCTTGTACCAAGAAAGGAAAATTTTTGTTCACCAAGACACATATCACTCCTTCTGGCCTTCCGATGAGTATTTTGGTTTCCGAATTCCATGTCACTCTATTTCCCATCTGTGCTGTGTCTGGAATTACTTCTTCTGCTCTATTTTACCTTGATTTTCTTCTACTAGCACCCAACCTAGTCCAGTAACTGCCTCCCCCTCTGCTGGTGTGTTCAATCTAACTGGCTTCAGCTCATGCCTGACCGCCCATTTGCACGAGGTTGGATCAGGTGAGGATCTGCAATATCACCAACATAACTCCCATCTCTAGGTAGTTCCTCGGGTGTGCAAATCATGCAACCAAAGTATGCCAAACTCTTCCTGTGTGGATCCTCTCTTGCCAGAGAAAACCTCCTAGCATCGAAAACTCAAGAAAGTGTTCAGCATGATTTCCTTCAGATAGTTCTCCCCAGCCTCCCTCAAGACTTCATGTATTTAATTTTGCTATTGTCCAATTTTCTAACCATTTCAGACTGTTGGGCCAGCGGGATCAAGGGGGATCAGGAGGCACCAACAAAATGGCAGCGGACCCCCCACCTTGTTGCCCCCACCTCAGAACTTTGCCACCACCAGCAGACCAACAGAGGACACGTCATCAGGGGGAGCCTGGACCTATGCAGGAAACCTGAACCCTACTTTACCCAGACCCCATATAAGGGCATGGGCAGTTATTGCCCCAGGCTGATTCCACCAGTAATATACCCTAATACCTATCACCCCATACAGACACCCCACCCCTCCCCCCTCCCCCCTTAAAAAGCCCACTTGCCCTCCCCTGCGCACGACTTCCCCGCTCTCTCCCTCTCCTGCAGGCTACAGAACCTCCCCGGAGAGCACATCCCATTAAAAGCTTGTTTTGATCAACTTTTGCCGGCCTCTCTATTCCATTTCACAACCGATCAGATTAAACCTGACACAGACCATTCTTCCGTCCACAACCACAACTTCTTTTGCATGCATGGAAAGGGCAGTACTGCCCTCACTGGCACTACCCACTGCTTTGCCTGCGCTCCGCCACCACCTGCCATGTTCCCCCAAAGAGCTCCCACCTTGCACCTGCTTTAGCACGTTACTTAGTTCTTTCTGGGTCTCCCTGCCTAACCTCCCTTTCCTGTATGCGTCTTCTTTACTAACATTTTCTGTTCCTAGTGGCATATTCCCGCCTTTTAATTTGGAGCCCATTTTTATTGATGAGTCCATTACTAAATGGTAACATTTGCCAGGTATAAATAGTTCCATGGTTTTTAAAGCAAGATTCTAAAAGAACTGAACTACTAGGTGTTAATTTGTTCAGTGAACAAATAGGAGGCAAAGGACCATTCTAATTTTGCTATGTGTTTATCCCGTGCCATTCTGTGCAATCCATCCAAATCTTCAGATGTAACAAAAAACATATACTTGATGCCCCCTACCCAGCCATAGTCGACCACAACTTCATATAAAGGTCAAAATGCCTTTAGGAGTTCCCTCAAAATCTTAAAATAAAAGTCACATTCCAAACTTCATAATTCTCATGAATACTTCACAAAGTCACCATTATGCTATTGAGAAGGAAAACAATTGTGTGCTTGTATTACGAGGGAAAATATTCTAAAAATGAATTATATAGTAAACCCAGGAATCTTCAAGTTCTTGCTCACAAATCATGCATTTGCTTTGGCTTCATCATTTTACATGGCATGGTCTTTACACATCACACCTCTGTAGACGCAGACCAGTGCACTCCCCCATCTGCAGAACTAAATCTGGTGTGTCAGCTTTAAGAGAAAGTTGCCTCTGGACATGCCTTCCAGCAATCCTGCTAGGCTTCCCTTGTTATTCTAACAATTTGTAATCACCTTGGTAATACTGAACATATATCTGTAGGCGAATTTCCTTCCTTTTTATGACTTAAAGCCTTTCCCATAATGCTTTGTTAAATATTCTGTATAAAATTTATCTGAATGAGGGATCCCTGGGTGGTGCAGCGGTTTGGCGCCTGCCTTTGGCCCAGAGCGTGATCCTGGAGACCCGGGATCGAATCCCACATTGGGCTCCCGGTGCATGGAGCCTGCTTCTGTCTCTGCCTCTCTCTCTCTCTCTCTCTCTCTCTCTCTCTGTGACTATCATAAATAAATAAAAATTCAAAAATAAATAAAATAAAAATAAAAATAAAAATTCAGATAAAAATTTATCTGAATGATAGGAAACAAACTGAGGGTCACCAGAGGGGAAGGGGGGGAGATGAGGTAACCGGGTGATGGGCACTGAGGGCACATGATGGAACGAGCACTGGGCATTATATGCAACAGATGAATCACTGATCTCTACCTCTGAAACTAATAATACATTATATGCTAATTAATTGAATTTAAATTTTAAAAACTTATCTGAATATCTTGCTGAGGTTTCTCTGTCATTCTGTCTGCCTATATGTATGTGTGCAACGTGTGCTCAGTACATTTACTTATCTATTCGGATGGCCATATTAAATTTTGTTTGCTTCAAGAGTTACCCAATTCTTTTGGATCAGTGAAAGAGACAGGCTTCTTCTCACACCCCCACCATGTGTTCCATTTTTTTAGCTACTTGGACATAAAAACAATTCTACAGCTCCAAGCTTTTTCAGTAAACAAACATCCACTGGCAAGGGACCTCAACATCTTTGACACCATCCATTGGTTTATGCAGCCACCAAACATGTAAGATACTCTCCAATTTTCTTCTCTTGGGATAACAGCTGTAAGAAGCGGCATTGTTATGTGATGACAAGTCTTTAAAAAGGGTTACCCCCATCTCCTACAGCTGGAATTACTATTTCTCAAAACCAAACGTGAGAAACAGAAATACTGAGCATTTTTCAACTTTCCCAAAAGTACTCTGAGCTCCTTGAAGCACATCTTATGACTCTATTTCAAAATATTTTATTAACATCCTTAGCCCCTTGGGAATGACCAGAGGAAAAAGCAAAGAGCAGAAGGCTGAAAACAACCAGACCGCTCCAAAGTTGCCATGAAGTATGAGGGGCTCATGGCGCCGAGTCCAACCTCAGGAATGGAGGAAGAGACCCACATTCTGACACGTGGGTTTACACAGAAACTCAGGCTCGGCCAAAAGCTATAAGTGCAATAATCACGGCAACTAGAGATTAGGATTGGGTCAGGCCACATCACTGCGCTCTCTGTCCAGGAGCGATGTGCAACCCACAGACCCACTCCTTTCTGGAACATTCCATTAACTCTTGGCCAAAGACTTTTTGTATGATAAGGGCCTTTTTTTTTTTTTTTTAGAAGGCTGGGATACAGGGTAGGTCCCCATGTCTGGGCAAGGCTCAACCAGGCCCAGACTGCCCTCGGGGTGTGCACCAGGAAAGGCTGGCCCACATAGAATGTGCCAGAAGCAAAATACATTATGTCTACTGATGTGGGGTCCCTGGGCAGCCTCCCTGAGGCCATGAGCCTATGTCCACACTCTCACAAACTGGGAGAGCAATCGCCACCCACGCCCCCCCCCCCACCAACACCCCCTGCCGTGAAGCCCAGGGCTATGTGGTTTCTTCTTCACAACTTGGTTCTATTCTCTTTAAACACGAAGGCTTTGTCCATCTCCATTGCTTCTGCACCTCTCGGGCGTTTCCAATCCCAAGGCTGAGACGCAGGGACCCTGACCACCTCCACAGGTCACTCACCTCCAGGCCAAAAGGTGTGACTGACTTAAAGGAGCTCAATGGTATCTTTCCCTCTCTTTACTTTGTCTATGGTTCAAAGGCCCTGTTTTATCTGGCTATTGTTTTCAGTTTGAGAGACATTCTTCTTCTTAAGAAAGGGAAAGGCTGAGGTAGTTACAGGATTCTTCCCAAAATCTAGTAATAGGGTATGTTCAGAAAAGTCATCAAATTAGAGATCTGGAGGAGAGACAGGAGAAAACAAAGAACACTATAAGCCAGCAAATGTTATGCCAGCAGCCAGTTTTCAAATCATGTATTTATCTGTTTTTGGTATTTCATAGAAATAGCTAATTCACCAAAAGTGAAATATGTTTCTACTGATGAGAGAGGGGATGAGAACGTGTACTATGGCCAAGGGATGAGGCGAAGCATTCAGAATCAGCTAGAAAAGTGCAAAGGGAAGGGCCAGGGTATCTGGGCCCTCAACCCTCTCCACGTGTGCATGGACAATGTAACTGCACAGGGAAGCACACACACACACACACACACACACACACACAGGATCCCCCCCCACCCCAAGATGTCTCGCCACCCAGGCACTCACCAGATGACCCCACACACATTTCCCAGGACAGATGCTGAGCCCCGAGCTAGGATCCGGCTGGGCAGGCCACCCTAGACAGTAGTGCAGGGTGGCATCTGTGGGGCAGGTGTTACCCTTCCCAGCCCCGAAGCCTGTAGGCCTACAGCTGGCTCCCAAAGGCTGGCACTGGCAGGGGGTAAGCTGGGAGGGCAGCCTGGAGGCTGTGACCATGGCAACCCCAACACAGAACAGAGCCCATTGAGGGGGACCCAGTCTAGCCTGCGGGGCTGAATCTATCCCAAGGGAAAGCTTTTCCTCCCACCTCTCAGTCATGGGTTGCCCTGCGGGGCAAAGAGAATTCTGGAGACACCTTTGTCCTGAGCACACCATCTCTCCCTCACACGGGCACAAGGAAGAGGGAGAGATGGGCCACAGGGAAGCAGTAACTCAAGCCTGTAGGTCCCTGGGGGTAGGGCACGCATAGCGCCAGACCGAATCCAGACACAGCATGCTCCCGTCTGGGAGAAACCTCTGGAAAGGGGTCGTGGAATTTTACCAGTGGTCCCCTTTGAGTGCTCTCTTAATTGTCTCCTATTTAAACATCTGCCACACGCCAAGCCCATGTGCGAAGGAGGCCAGCATTCCGGTGTTCAGGACCCGAAGCGACAGCCCTGCCTCTAATGTCTAACATACGAATGTGGCGACCCAGCGTCCGCTGGCCCTCCGTAAGTTATGTGCCAGCCCAAATCAACAAGTATAATGTGGCAGTCGCACGGTCTTCTGGTCTAACCTCCTGGAGAATCAATGTGATCTCCTGATCTGAGCCCCTGAGCCCTTAAAGAAGAGGAAAATAGCATGCACGCTCCTCAACACAGCAGACATGGAAGCACATCTTTGCCGGGACGGTGCCAATTCCATTCAGCAGATAGGGTCACACGGACACAACACACTCTCCACAGCTGTCTCCTGTCTGTAAGAGGCCTTCTTCGTGAACACAAAGAAGTATTGCTCTTGGGACGCTGGGGTGGCTCAGCGGTTGAGCGTCTGCTTTCAGTCCAGGGCGTGATCCCGGGGTCCTGGGACCAAGTCCCGCATCGGGCTCCCTGCGGGAGTCTGCTTCTCCCTCTGCCTGTGTCTCTGCCTCTCTCTGAGTCTCTCATGAATAAATAAATAAAATCATTTTTAAAAAAATATTGTTCTGTCCTCCTCTTGATATGAAAAAGAGCACTCTGTGGTTCTTCAGGGGCTGCTTGCTGTGCCCACCCATCGGGGCAGCAGGGCCGATGCTGGCGAACGGGACCAGTCCCCGACGCCAGAGAAAACACACCCCGGGCCTGTGGCTAATGCGGTCCGCCGAGTCCTCCTCCCCGGGCACTCCGCAGCCGCACCTGCCAGGCACCCGGCCCCCGTCGCTGAGAAAGGCCGTGTCAGCATCACCCTCCAGGCCCCGACCCAGCCCTTCGGAGCGCGGGCCGCACGGTGTGGGCAGGCAAGGGCGACCTGCCCGGGATGCAGAGCCAGAGTGAAGGGCCTCGGGGACGCAGGAGGCCGCCTCCCGGGAGAATGCTACCGCTGGTACTGCTCGCACATCGCCGAGACAGCAGCAACGCGGCTGCCGGTGTCACTGCTGTCCCTAATGCTGCTGCTGCTGAGGCTACTGCTGCTATTATTACTGCCACTAGCAGGCAGCTAGTAAGGCTGCTGCTACCACTACTACTCATATATCTAATAATAACAATACTGCTTATACTATCATCACTATTACTAATGCTGCTACTAATGCTCCTACTACAATTAATGCATCTACTAATACCACTGCTAATGCTACTACTAATACTATGGGTAACGCTGCTGCCTACTAACTCTGCTGCTAATGTTGCTGTTGATACTACTTCTACTACTAGACCTACCAATGTTGCTGCTAGTGCTACCACTACTAACGCATCTACAAATAATACTAATACTACTATTAATGCTACTGTCAATGTTACTATTAATACATCCACTAATACTACTGCTAATACTTCCGCTAATGTTACTGCAGATACTGATGCTACAAATACTACTGCTGGTATTATTAATGCATCTAGTGATGCTACAGCTACTGCTAATGCTGCTGCAAATACAACTAATACCACTGCTACTGCTATTATTACTAGTGCTAGTGTCGATACTACTACCATTACTAATACTGCTGCTAATACCACCACCACTAATACATCTACTAATGCTACTGCTACCACTCATATTGCTAGTGTGGCAACTCCTGAAACATCTACTAATACTAGTGCTAATACTGTTGCTAACAATGCTGCGGATACTAATGCTAAGAATACTACTGCTGATACTATCAATGCACCTACTGATGTTACAGCTAATGCTAATGCTACTGGAAATACAACTAATACTCTGCTACTGCTACTACTCCTGGTGCTCATGTTAATAACACCACTAATATTACTAATACTGGTGCTAATACTACCACCATTAATACACCTCCTAATGCTCCTGTTAACACGACTGTCGCTGCTGCTAACAGTGCTGCTGGCATCATTCCTGGCACTACTGCTAATAACCATTACTAACAACGGGCCGCCATGTGAAGCTGTCATTTGATGGTCACATCCTCTGTCCCTGGTCTTGTTCTGGATCCTCTATCACTGGGACCCTCGATCCTCCCAGCACAGAGGGCAAAGGTGCCAACATCAACCCCCAGTGCGTGTGAGAAATGAGTCTCGGGAGGCTGTGAAAGGAGGGAAAGGCCTGAATACAGGAACGACCCAACAAGAAAGGTTCACAGAGCAGGACGCTGACAAAGCTGAGAATGACACTGTACTGTGAGTGACTCAAGGCCCTGTCGGCACATGCTGAGGAAGGTGACCTAACTCCAGAGGACAGACAGGAGCTCAGGGCCAAGAGAACTGTCTGGCTTATTGGCAGGAGGGTGTCTGAAGAGCCGGCAGCTCCTAGGAGGGGCGGGAAGGCAGGCCCGGGGGTCCAGGAAGGCACAGGCGTCACAGCTACACCGGGAATGGCTGACCGGCAGTGCTCAGGCCAGACAAGGGCCTCTTCAGGCAGAGCTCCTGCACCGTGGACGGGGATGGTGAGACACGGGCAGTGCAGGGCAGCAGCGGAGAGGGCGGGGACAGGCAGCAGTGGGTCATTCCAGGACATCCATCCTGAGGGAGGCAGGGAGGGGGAGACAGCTGCAGAAAAATGAGGCTGTGACTATAAGTCAAAAAAGCAGGCCACAGCCAGCCTGGGACACACAGCAGAGGCCACTGGGGACAGGGACATGTCAGGTACTCGAGAGTGCCACACAGGCAGCCTGGTGACCCCACTCCCCTCCCAAGCCCCAGATGTGAATGGGCCACAGCGACAGTTCTGTGGGCCTGCTGGCCTCTCCATGTGGCAGGACAAGCGCAGAGCAGGCCACAGAAAACCAGGTACTGGGTGGGCACCGCTGGCGTCCAGCCTGGACCAGGGCAAGACCAACAATATCTCAAACGTTCACTTTTTCCAAGTCTGCATGCTAAAGGGTGAGTGTGTGCTTCCCACCGTGTCTCAAGCCATCAGACCCCTGACCTACACTCCATCATGAACCAGTTCCACGGAATTTGTTTCTGGAAAGAATTCCACTTTACACCCTACAGCAGTTCAAAGCTCTCCTTCAAAATGAGTCTGGAAGCAACACAAAACCGCAGAAAATTCAGGAGTGGCATTTGGAGGAACTAAAGCTGAGGGTGGGGAGGGCGTACCAAGGGGCTCCTTATTCCACATCTTCCTTCACCAGAGGCCACCCACCTAGGGAGAGGAAAGCGGGGACCCTGGTACCCCCTGGGTACATGTCAGGATCACAAGGCCAAAGAATTCAGCAGTGGACAAAAAACAAGGTGTTCTTTTTCCTACCAAGCATCTAGAAGGAAAGCATAAGCCCACTGGTTCCCGTCCCGCCTTTCACCAATAAGAGACGAAATTCCTCTCAGCACCTGTGACATGTCAACAGCAAGCCAGACAACACGTGGTCCCTACCCCAGGGCCCAAGGCCAGCCACTATGGCTGTCTTATCTAGGTTGTTACATGTAGCTGCATATCTACATGTTCCCCCTACCCCATGTCACAAAGGACCCAGTCCTATTAATACCTTATCTTTGTGAAGTTCCCAGAGTCATGGCTCAGTCTTTCAATGTGCAAATGGAACAAAACAAAGTGAATTTACATTTGGGGTTCTTGCGCTCACTAAGCTTTTCTCCGGAGACCAGATGGCTGCAAACTGTGCACTGTCACCTGTGCAGGAAGCTCATCCCACTGTAATAGGCAGAATGAGGTCAGCGCATCCTTGGGCGCCGCACACTCAGGCGGCCTTGCACAGCAGCGGCTGGCTGGAGCTCAAGGACGTGGCCGTATCAGGGGGCTTCCGAGCTATTTACAAGTAGGAAGTGCCTTCGGACACCACCCAGCTGCTTCCAAGAGAAAGGTTTCCTGTAAGGGCCCAGTGTAGGAGCTGAGCATCCGCAGGCCACTGTGTGCAAACCACCTCCAGACTCGGGGAGCACTACAGGGACCCAGGCAGCCTGCTCCAGCCTGAGAGCCTGAGGATACCTGACACTCACTTAGGACACCCATGAAGTAGGCAAAGGTGCCCAAGGAGAGAGGCCTGTCGCCATTTCTGGAAAGAACACATGGTTTCAGAGATAAGAATTTTATCTCTTGCAACCAAACTCTGTTTAAGGATGATCTAACCATGGGGAGAGCAAGTGACAGAACTGTTCCCACCTCACTGTATTGATTTTAATTATGTAGTTGGAGTATTTTCTTTGCACAAACATTTTTTAAAAAATCATGAAAACCGGAGTTTGTTTAACGTAGTTTGAAAGAAATGAAAGATGGAGCTAAGTCCATGATTGCATGGAGAATATGCACAGCTCCTTGCCAAATACTAGTGCCTCTGGCTCCTTCTGCGTGGAAAATTCAAGAAGTGAAGGAGCATGAGCTACACGTGATGTCACAGGTTGTCCCTCACAGAGCAGACTCATCACTGTGACCTCCTCTTGCCAAATCTTGCAGCTGCCTGTGGACAGGGCAGACCGCAGACTGGGGCTGGGGACCATGAACACTGTTTCTACATCCTCGTGGAAGACGAGCAGGTTGGTTTTCAGGCCCCTGGGACATGGTAAGAGAGGGCCTGGCTTGAACATGCGGGAAGGAGACAGAGCTGCTGCTGAGCACCAACACTCCGGCAGCTGTCGGCTCTTCTCGAAGGCAATTTGGTGTTTTCCTAAGTGGAAGGGTTCTGTCTCACATTCAGTAAGCTTACGTGCTGCTGTGTACACCTTGCAATATTTTCCCCTCCCACTTAAAGCCTAGTTACAGGCCTTTCAAAGTTTATTTTCCCAGCCATGCAGTGCATATGCACACACTTCTCCATGCAAGCACGCATGAGTACACCGAAAAGTAAAATGTGCCAAATGAAGAGCTTTAGGAGTCTGGTCTCCAGGCTCCCCAGGAGAAAGCCAATCTGTGTAGCTTTCATTTTATCATGAAACTGTCATTGTGCTGTTTAAATTTTATGTCCAAGACTTAATTTCTTTTATGATTTACCCTCTTAATCGGTACATCTAATGACCCACAACATGTTTATATTACACTAGAGTTGTCCTTAAAAGGCAGCATAACCCGTAACATTCCTTTTACAGGCTCCCCTGGCTTCTGAGATCCTTTGTTCTCCTCAGACTCAGCTTCACTCCCAAGCTGTCTGCTCCGGCTTCCACCCACTGTCCCCGGGACAGTGCCAGTGGCTGCAGGAGCCCCGCCGCACTCCTCCCCTGAGGAGCGATCTCCCCTGGCATCACCTCCAGCTCACCAACGCCACCCACGTCTCAAACCTCATCTCCCCGTGGCACCCTCACCCCCTACACCCCACCATTTTCTGACATCACCTTCAGCTTTAGCTTCATCCTGCCTGTGACCGTGGGCTCTCGTCTCCAATGGGGCTGGTCAGGGAATAGCTAAAGGGGTCACCAGGCAGCAGAGGAACCTGACAGTTACTGGGCCTGTGCCCAGGCATCGGGGCTCTACACTCTCAGACCAACACAGAAGTGGGTAAATCGGTGAGAAGAGGGGCTCCGGGCTTGGAGCAAGCATGCAGAGAAGTAAACGCATTTGCCTTTCACCCCAGGCCCATGGCCAACGCCAATGTGACCAAGAATACTGGTGGCAGCTCCTCCTGACCTTAAATTTGTGTATCTAAACCCCTGCCTCCACACTCTGCCTCCAGGAAGAGCTCTTCTGACTCCAAGTACCTGCAGGAGTTAAAATCACTCATCTCTGACCATCTTTCCCTTGTACACCGAATTCTTCCAAACTCTCAACTCTAACTTTTCATTCCTTCAGCACCTCTGAGCACCAAAGAATGTGCTTTAGTCTCCAAGACCAGGCGGAAAGCTCTCACATGCAAACTCCTAATCAGGCTGCCATACACCTTATTTGCCAGATCAGGACGCTGCTGGGGGTGAATGGGAGCACCATTAATGATTAACAAGCACACCAGGGTCACTGGCGTGGACCGGGCTGACCCTCTGCACACTCGCTTCTGCACCTTATGTGGCTGACGGGCAGGACCAGACCTTGTAGACTCTGCCTCCCCCACCAAAGCAGATGCTTTGGGCACAATGGTCTTCAACAGACGTGTAGCGTTTCGCCCTGGCTTGAAGCCACCACATGGCTCCATAAGGACACGTTGCATTGTGTTTCCTCAGAAACATCTCCCCTGTGGCTCAGTCTATTCAGTGGCCCTCTTGCTTCACCCCACTTCGAGAGCTCTGACTTGGGTTTTTGAAGTCATTACCCATTTCCACCATCTGCAGACAGACAAATTCTAGATTCCTATCCAATTTCACCTTCTCCAGCATGGCTTTGGCCATCAACAGACATCGGCTGGGTGTCTGTCCTGTACAGGGATATCCAGAGACTGTGCAAGAGGTGGTGGGAAATCCAAGCAGTTGAAACACAGCTGAGGAGGTAAGGTTTGCACACATGCAGAGAAATCAGTGGTTCCAGGAAGAGATGAACTCCCAACATGTGACATAGACAGTAAGGTTAACATTTGCCAGAACCACTTTCCTTACCAGCCCTCGCAGCACCCTTACAAGGGTCTGTGTCCTGCCTCCTTCTATAAGCCAATTCTTTAGAGGCATTATCAAATGCCTCTGTTCTTCCGTGCTGCCAAATTCAAGGGCCTTTTCCCCAGGACATCCTTTTCAATGGATCTTATTTAAAAAATCAGCTACCAAATCCCTTTAAACCAGTGGTTTGTGGTTTGTAGCTCTTCAAGCATCTGATGAGTCCTCCAGGTATTACTTCCTTAAAAACGCACTACACACAGACTCATTAGATGTACACAGGATTCGCACAGGTTCATGGACCATCCCCCAACCGAAGAGAACGTGATGTGGTCTGGACAATTTTCTTTCACTTGTACACTTATTTTTTTATTTAATTTGGATGATATGTTTTCCAGGTTTGATATATAACTGATATACATAGTTGCATGAGTTTGAGATGCATCACATGTTGTTCTGAAACATGTATGACAAAATGGCTTCTAGATTGCTATTTCTTGAATCTAATCTTTCCAGGGACTCTAATTTGGAGAGGGGTATCCCAAGCCACATTTTATCCTTCATTTATTTTAACTAAAAAGAGAGAGAGAGAGATCAAACATCAGGAAGACCTCTGTGTGGTTCTCTCGCTAGGGCTCCACACCTCCCGCTGCAACAGTCCCACCGCCTGGCCCTGGTACAGAACAGACAGGAGCTTGGTGTGGTTTCTGGTAGGGAGGCAGGTAGGATCAACAGGCCATCAAAGACAGGTACTTCCATGTGGAGGATTAGGAGAGGCACAACTGTCTAGGGCTGTTACGAGTATGCAGAGGTAACAGCTGGGCAATCTCAGGTAGAAACCAAAGACAACACAGCTCATAGGCACAGGCAGACTCTGCAATCATGAGAAAAGAAATCTCTGGTGCTACAAGTCTCACTCCCCATCTAGACCTCTTCCCCAGGGCTATTCCTAAAAGTATTTGTGGTCACTTTCCTTCCACTGGTGCTAAACGCTGGATTCCATTCAAGAGTGCCCTACACGAATGCTTCATCCAGCCCGGGTCACACACAAGGGGACCAAGCAGACAGGTGTAGAGCCCAGGTCTGGTGACTCGCTGTGACACTCACCACCCAGTGCCATACTGCACGCCTGCAGTGCCATACTGCATGCCTGCAAGTGCACTGGTTTACTTCACTTTGAGAATTGCCAATTAAGGAATTAAGCTTATTTAGGATCTTTTCTGTAATGATTTCTCCCCAAAAGAGCTCTGCGACATCACACATTTCATCACTGATTTTTATATTACATCTTTCCCCTGCGTTAATAGCACTTCCCAGTTGCAAGATAATATGGGACGGGTACTACCAATTGCCAGGGACAGTTTGCCAACATCTTTTGCCAAGAATTCTGATATCCATTTTCTTTTCTTAAGCTACTCGATATTTTTACAGAGACAGTCTCTGTGTTTCTGATTCACTTATCCCTAAAGCACACATTCGATTGGTTTTGCCCAGGAAACCTTGTAAACCTTGGTCCTTAGAGCAGGATTTCAATTTTGCCAAGCAGCATAAATCCCAGAAAAGAGCTCAAGTGCCAACTGTAATGTGAACTCCAAGTCCAAGGATGTGTTGGGCGGAGAACACCAGCTCTTCGTTTCTTGGCGGTCCTGCACTTTGCAGCAGCCTGCCCCAAGTGGCTTGCTGTGGGGGATGGGAGAGGGTATAACTGCTGTGTCTTTTGGAACTAGAGGTCCTTGGGGTGTGTCCCTGTGAATTATGAAAGCATCCCTCCTTCTGTTTGCATCAAACCTCTTCACATAGGTTGCTGCTGACTTGGCCACAGGCCAATACAATTTTAAGGCAAAGGACAATATCCTTGCATCATCGCCGTTGTGACATATGCCATTCTCATCAAAACGCCTGGAGTGAACACTGCAGAAACATATCTGCTGTCTGAAGTTCTCATTCTTACATCTGGTATTTCCACATTTGCTGCCTCTGTCCTCTCTAAATGCAAAGCATTCCCCCCTGGCTAGCTTTGCACAACTCCCAGAGCGAGAGGAGAACCAGGCTAACTCATTCCCTACTTTAGAGATATTTTTAAATTCTTCTTTTCTAAATAAACGGAACAAACCTGAAGGTCTATTAGAGATACAAAGCAGATAATACTTCCTACGAAGGACCTTGGTTCTCTTTCTTATATTTATAGCTCTTTTAACAAAGTTGAATTTCTGAAGCTGAGGCATTCCTAAAAGAGCAAAGAGGGGCATCTTTTAAAATATTTTCTAGTTCAGCACGATGCAAGGTCAAAATTATCTGATTGTATTGATTCCATAAACAATCTTTGAGGGCAGCAATTCTTGTCTGTTTTGTTCTCCAGCCTAGGCTAACATCTAGCACATAGTGAGGGTAAAATACTTACTGTATGAATGATGCATGAATGAATGACCAAGTATCATTAATTATGTCTATATATATATAACATATTCAAGTTTTGCATATGTATGATACGTGCATGCATGTTTATACCAACATATATATATACATATGTGCATACATATTCATTAAAGTACTTAATACACAAAAGCCTTAACATCCTATAAATGATCATTAATGGAGACCGTACAAACAAGAGTCATTTCCCTAAGACATGTACAGACCTCTGCAGAAAAACTCTCTATCAAGATATATGGGGCTCTCTCATTTTTAGGCTTTTTAATGGATAAACATGCTCAATCTGTCAGCATGTTTGGATTTTCTTCATATGTTCTCCCACTCTGTGGCTTCCTGACCCTGACCTAAGGTGAATTCTCAAATGGATCTCAGCAGCAGATGTTTATGTGGCTGGAAGACCCACCTCTGGTGCCCCATGGACACTGTCTCTCACAGAAAACATCAGGCCCAAGGCAGAGAGAAACGCAGCCCCTCCATGCAAGATCGAACCTGGTGATCATGAGATCTTAGCAGTGAGTGGGCCACCACTTGGATCTGTCTCCACATCTACTCTTTGGCCAAAATGGCTCACCGAGCTCCATGACTGGCTCATTCCAGAAGAATTTATCACTAAAAGATAGGGTTGTTGTCTTTAGGGAAATCCATCAACTCTGGACTCAGTGGATATGATAATTACCAGAGTCAATGATCAGACTCTGAGAGCCCACATGTATTTGGGAAGTTGAGGAAACAAAGCTCTGAGAACCCTCCATTTCTCAGGCTAAGGAAAAGATGCCCTTTCTCATTTGAACAAGGTCAGGGAGAAAGTTCTGGAAAGTGGCTCCCACCTTTGCAGAACATTCTGTCCAACCATGCTCACTTCACACTAGCCATGCCTAGGAAGAAACCTAGGGAAGACACCCTCTTCAGAGTGGCCCTCAAAGACCAAGTCAGGGCATCTCGTGAGAATTTGAAATTGTATGAATGTGGTCACTTCCTAACATGAAATCAGGACAATGCATTTCATCTCAATGTGCTCATCGTGTTAGTTTTGTCTTCAACGTCCAGTTTTCCACCTTGGAATGCTCTAGGTGCAGAACTATCCCCTTCCAATTAGGCAATAAAAACTTAATTAAAGCATGTATGTGAATATCAATATAATCCTAGTATCTATATATTATCCAAGAATTTTAAAGAATGATGTAGAGGTCAAAGAAAGATATTTTTTCAGCCTGCACAGTTTTAGTTACAGGTGAATATCATATAATAATGAAACCAATAAGAGCTAATGTGTCCAGGACTCATGATAGGGCAGTCCTTCATTTATGTGCTTCAAACATGTTATCAAGTGAGTCCTATCACCACAACAACACTGTAAAGGAGTATAGTAGCATCGCTCCTACTTTCAGATGAGAAAACCAGCACACAGGGAGACTGAGCAGGCTGCCCACAGTCAAGCAGCTCATTATTGGTGAACCAAGAATTTAAACCCGTGTGGTCTGGCCCCACATCATCTTTCACTCTGGTGATCTTTCTAGAGTTTCAGAACCTAAGTGAAAATTCTGGAGGAAAAAAGGAAAACAGTGAAGGTTTAAATTTTTCAGTGTAACACCTCTCATGCCATTATTAAAATTATTCTTACCTTGGGCATATATCAAAATACAAAGCATAAGAAAAATTCTAGCTGCTGGCATATTTTCTGACCTCAAGTGAGACTCAACGCACATTTATTGAACAGATTTTGAATGCCAAAAGCAAGATTCTGAGTTATGAACCTATTAATTTGTGCTAGGCTGGCACCTGGGCAGCTCAGTGGTTGAATGTCTACCTTCGGCTCAGGTCATGATCCCAAGGTCCTGGGATCGAGTCCCACATCGGGCTCCTGTGGGGAGTCTGCTTCTCCCTCTGTAGTCTCTGCCTATCTCTCTCTGTGTCTCCCATGAATACGTGAATAAATCTTAAAAAAAAGATTGCCCTATGATATGTGCTTAAGTGAATTCTCAGCCTTATTTACTTTCATTGATGTAAAAGGCAGGGGGCTTTGATTACAAATCTGCCTTCTAGCCTAAAACAATGCCCGAAGTTCTGTGTGTTTTAAATGAATTATCCAGGCAAAAGAAAAACATGTGTCTCTATAATATACTCATGCATGGTAACTCCACAGAAGACAAAAAGATGTCTAGGGTCAAGAAGGAATAATAATAAATGGCTAATTGTAAATTTTTTTTAAGTTTTAAAAGCCCAAATTCCAGAATAAAGAAATACAATCTTATTATTTACAGTATTTGGAAAAACAAAATCTAATTATTACTGAGGTACCCAAAGCTATTTGTTTGGAGCTGCTTTAAGGAACTGATAAAAAGCATCTGTTGTTGTGTCATGTTTCCAAGGCAAAAATGTGTGTGAAAGATAAGGTATGGATAAGGGTTGAGCCAAGAACACAGCCTGCTACACACCCTCTATAATAAATAGTATGTACTACCTAGTTCATCAGTGAACAGAACTATGCCTGGACCAGGTTTGCATTCTTATCCAAAATACACCCGACCGAGAGGCTCAATTATCCACATTGTAGTATTTATCCCATCATCCTGCTTTGGCAAGTTTATCTTAATTTTATAGGCCATTTCCTGACCAAAATTTAGGAGTTATTTTAAACCACTAACCCCAAAAGGTCTTTAAGATCCAGGAAATAGTTTTAGCCATAATAAGATATAGAACAGAAATGCCTCATGGGGAGGCCAAGCAGCAGAGGCCCCCCTGGGTGGTGGCATGGGTGCTACAAGACATGGCGGTCACACACTGGGGGGCCAGTCCCACCACTTGCCTGCGTTCTGGCTGGCCAGCCCCTAAGCAAACCACCTGTGCACATTCTCAGCAGGCGTACGGGCATGAACAGAGCCATAAGGATGGCAAAAGCTCTGACTTAACATGGATAATCATGGGAAAACTCATGTCCCATGCCCTGAGGAGAAGAGGACCAGAAGGGACCAGCATCTTCTGTAGGCACCAGCTGCCCCCAATTCCCACCAGCCAAACCCTCTGCAAATGAATTCTCAAGCATCCTGACACTCCACATACATGCTTCTAGAACCTTCTTCCTGCTTCCCCCCCTCCAGGTGGCACCGCAGGGCTAGAACTGAGATCACCAGTGGCAACAAAAACCAATATGAAAAGAAAAGGAGAATTGTAAGAGTCATTTTTAATACAATGGTTCAGATTCTAAAGATATTTATTTATTTATTTTTGAGAGAGAAAGAAAGATAGGGCATGGGTGGGGGTGGGAAGGGGAGGGAGACAGAGAAGCAGACTCCCCGCAGAGTAGAGAGCCCAACATGGGGCTCTGTCCCATGACTCTGAGATCATGATCTGAACCGAAGGAGACGCTTAACCCACTAAGCCACCCAGGTGCCCAATGGTTCAGCTTCTCTTGGAAGGCAAACCAATGTCCCAGAACAGCAGGATTACCGCTCACCTGCATCAAGCAGCTGCCCCTGTAAGAAGAGAACAGACAAAACCTAAGGTCTCCAGAGTAGCCGCGGCCGCATCTCCTGTTAGAAATGCAGTTCTCAGGTGCACACCGCACCCACTGCTTCAGAAACTCTAGGAGGGGGGCCTGGCATCTCTGCTTCTCCAATTCCTCCAGGAGATTATGCTGTGGGCTCAAGAGCCAGGACTACTGGGAGAGGTGACCTTCTGTGGTCTCCAGCCCCAACAGCCTTCCTTGATGATAGAGCTACTTTGCTACTTATTCCTCAGAATTCGTTTTTAATTTAACCAAGAGAAGAGTGCCTGTCACTGCATAAATGCTTTCTAAACATTAACTCGTGTAATCTTCACATGTGTCCCCCCAAGCAAGACACTACTGCTATCCCCACTGCACAGATGATGAAATGTGAGTGAAGAGAGGGAGGTCACTGGCGCAGGGTCACACAGCTTCAGAAGAGGCACAGCAAGAGATGCAAACCGGCACCCTTGTGTTCAACGACAGTGCCTGCAACCCCATCCAGAGCTTCTCTCCAGATTCTTTCCAAAAAGTTGTGTGAATGTGTATCCCTCTGGCCAAGCCTCCTACAGACTTAGACATTTCTTTTGCGTGGCTAAGTTTAGAGTCCTTGGAAGTCAGCTGACCTCTTAATATACAATTACTTCTATTTAAGATATAAAGTATTTTCCAAATGGACATTACCAAAAAAAATGAGCCAAATTTAAGGTTCTGTGACCTTTTCTTTTCCTACTAAAACCTTGCATGTTATAGGTAAAAAAGACAGTGATACACCTTCACTCAAGCTTTTATCCAAGCTTTTAAAATGTTACTATATTCTCTAAAAAAAATTCTAAAATGCAACTTGAAAGTTAAAGCTAATTAGGAAAAGGGGTACTTACATTTTAAAATGACATTTTAAAGCTGATGCAATTGGATGATATAGAAATAAGTACTCCTGTGCTCAAAATTGCTGACTAGTTACATAAAAGGATAATTATGGGGTTTTAGAATAAACTGTGATTGTTTTCTTCATATTACAAAAATATGAAATTTACTTTATAAAAAATTGTTAGAGATGTAAGTCAATGTTCCACTGATTAAAATATACATTAATATTTTTTTAATAGAAACAAAGAAATAATAACAAAAGAGTTATCCTTGGGTTTATTTGTAACATTCTGAGGCCTGCAGAATGCCCCCCATGCTATGCCACACATTAGGAATGTTCACTTCTCCAAAGTGAAGACACACCACTACTCACTACTCCAGCGGCTCTGAACCTCCTTCATCTCCAGGTGTGAGTGGCTGCTGTGAAAAACTTGAGCAAGCAGCTCTGGAGACACTGAGAGTTACAACCAGAAATCCCTGAGTTTTGTTCATGATGAAGGAATATGTTTATTTTTCTAAAGCAGAAACTCAATAAAATTCTAACAATTTTCACGAAATGTCAAATACAGGAATACTGTGCCTCCAAATATTGCGCTGAGCTGGAAAACATTATTTAAATAGCTAACCCCTCTCTGAGAGCATGTGCAAATGGCTTTTCCTGTGGTCAGTATATTTGGTAAGATGAGAACAGAGCTACTGACATCGTATTGACTTCATCCAGTTCACAGGCAGTATCTCTTGCTGTTATCTGAGCACGAAAGAAATACCTACAGTACACATAGGTATTTATTCGGGAACGAACAATAGTAATTCCAAAGCTCTGAACTAAGTATTGATTCTAAGAGCAGTAAAAGATGAAGAGATTGAAGAATTGTCCTTTATCAGCAAGAGATAAAACCAACATATTTGCAAAAGCCTCGCGGTATGGGAAATATCCCTTTCGTATCTGATCGGGCACTTTGCATTTATCTTTATCTTTTCTTTTACCACAAATCTAGCAAGCCTTAAAACTCAGATGACTAAAATGCTCTTATAGTGTGCGGATTAAACATTAAAAATAGGAAAGCTAGGAATATTACTAAACCACGGGATAAACTATTTACATAAAGAATTCAGCACTGTGTATATTTCCAAGTCATGTTTAGTCTGTCGTGCAATAACTACTCCAAATTCCAAACGAAGAGGAAACACCTTCATTTGGCACTAATTCTCTTTCTGTTCCTAACACTGCCACGGGGACGGCACAGCACTCACGTGAGCCAGCACACAATCGCACTGGGGCTCTTGCAGGGCTGGTGAGTGAACGCTCGCCAGAAACACTAGCACCAATTACTAGTCATTAGTGATCTCCCTCCATGAGTCAAGTGCTCCTCCACACAGTGGGGAATTTTAGAAAGAAGCTCTGTCCCGTGGTGTCTCGGAAGCCTCAGACATAAGACAATGAGGTCCCAGCCACTTGGCAGTGATAACAACCAACATCACTTAAGTGCTGAACCTGCTTCGGCTTCGGGCGCAGGACCGCACAGAGGAAGGTGAAGGTTTTCACAGACATTGTATGACTGGTTAGGGACCCGAGGCTCAAAGAGATGACATCATCCCATGGAACACAAAGATTGGTCCTTCATGACAATCATCCAGCTTATGGGTTGGGGAGTGATGAAGAATCGGGCCAGATAAACTCCACGGATCCAGGTCATGAAGGCATGCAAACAAAGTCCAAATTAAAGCAGCACAGAGATAGCACTACTATGGAGGGTGGCCCCAACCCAACACTGCCCACAGCCAATGCTGGTGAGGATGGGGAAAGGAACTCTCCCTCACTGCTGGTGGGAATGCAAACAGTGCGGCCACTTTGGGGTACAGCCTGGCAGTCACTCACAAGACTAAACATACTCTTGCCGTACTGACCAGCAGTCAAGCAGGTATTACCCACAGGAGTCGAGCACTTATGTCCACCTGAAATTCTGCAGTAGCTTTATTCATAATTGCCAGAACCTGGAAGCAGCTAAGATGCCCCTCAGCAGGTGCATGGACAAATAAACCGCAGTCCATCCAGCAAGTGCAACATTACTTAGTGCTAACGAGACAGTAGTTATGAAGTCACGAAAAGACACACTAGAACCTGAAAGGAACATTACTCCGTAAAAGAAGCCACTGTGAGAAGGCCACATCCCACATGATTCCAACTCTATGACACTTCAGAAGAGATCAGAGTAGATGAGGGGTTGCCAGCAAGATGGGGAGGGGTGACCAGGAAGAGCACAGGGGGTTCTGGGGGCAGTGAAGATACTCTGTGTAACGCCACAGGGATGGTGGCGTGTCACTGCACCTCTGTCCACACCCAGGGAATGCACAACACCAGGAGTCACCCTCATGTAAACTACAGACTCTGGGTGATGCTGATGTGTCATCGTAGGTCATCCATTTGGTGATAAATGTCCCGCTCTGGTGGGCAACATCAATAGAAGGGGAGGCAGTGTTTGCATCAGCAAAGGGGGGATATGGGCAAATCTTGGCACCTTCCTCTCAACCTGAAACTGCTCTATAGAAAATCAAGCAGGAAAAGACAAACAAAACCCAGCCCACCACAAAGGAGAGCTTTGGTTAGACGGTATGCAGCCACCGTCAGAGGCTGCCCGTGACCATCAGTGGGACCCCCGAAGACCACCAGCCGCAGGACAACACGAGGAACTGGCTGGAGGGAGCCTGAGGCTGGAGGAAGCATGGGAGCCAGGAGGGTTTTGTGGCAAAACCCAAGCCGAAGGTGAATAGACCCGAAAGGGGGCCATAGCCTTGGGAGGAGAAAGCAGGTGGGGACGCTGAGAAGCGCACAGAAAGACATGGCAGCCTTGGTGACCGAGTGACACAGCGGTTAAAAAGAGACAGAGTGGAGCCCTGAGGTAAAGCCACCATGTCTAAGCTGGGTGTCAGGAGATACTGGGGTGTCGACGACCAAACGGCAGGAGTGGGGATGGGCAGTCAGTATGGGTAAGAAATTAAGTTCAGTTTGGAACACATTTGCTAAGTCTGAGACCAAAGCCAAGGTGACATGTCCCATGGGAATGTTGAAGATCCTAGGCTGGAGTTCAAGAAAAAGGTCTGGAACCCCCTTCATGGAATAAGGAATCATGAGAGCAGATCTCCTCAGCTAGAGAAGGAGAGAGGAGCCCACTGGCAGGACCCCACAGCATACCCGCACGAAGGATCTGGGCAGAGCAAGAAGGGAGAAACAGAAGGAAAGCTAGGAGAGACACATGTCACTGGATTAAGACCAGGAGAACAATAGAGGGAAACACAGGATGCAACCAGTTCACCATGTACCAGACTATAAAAATATTAACCCCAAGTAATTCTTACAGCGTTCAATGCCTCAAAAGAAATTAACCATTGAAACGTGTCCTGGTTTATATCCTCTTTCATTGTACGCCTAAGAATGGTAGGAATATGTCTTTTGTATTGTTCTACAGTCAACATTTTTTAGTGGTTGTTTAATAATAGCAGGAAGAACAATGCTCTAATGATATTATTTTCGGCATCCTATTGTTGCTTTTGCTTACTCTATCTCAAGAATTCAAAATACTCAATCTGCTTGAGAGGTATTTTAATGAGGTTAATCCTTTTTAAATTTCTGGAACAAATGTTCTAACAAACACTGTCTATACTTCTTCAAAACAAGTAATATAACTTAATTCTTGATGCCCTCCGGATTTCTACAACACAACGATTTGTTCTAGAGAGTCACTTGTGGGTTCAATTTGTCTGCAAAAGCTTTACCAGCTCTTAACTAAGTAACTGAATTTATAAAGTCATGGCCATCCTTACTGGTCCCAAGACATTGCCCACAGTCTTGTTAATGAATAATGCAGGGTTTTGTGAATTCCCTCATGTCCTTGCCCAAGTGAGGGTAGGTTTTCTGGGTCAGTTCCTAAAGGCACTCCAGCATAGAATCAGCCATCCATGTGGCAACCTTCCAAACATCCCAATGTACCTGCAGCCTCAGGAAAGGGCTCTCTGGCTGGGAGCTGGGTGCTTCTTACCACTGGTCACCTAGACCAGTCCCTCAATGTCTCTACCCCTGGGGGGGGAAAGTTCAGCTACCGCGATTGATAAGAGAAGCCATGGCATCTTGGTATCTCAAAGGAGGGAGCCTTAGGGTCATTTTTAAATGCAAAGACCTGTAGGTCTATGAAAGGACAGGTAGATTCATCATACTTCTGAGTACAATGCACCATAACTACTCATGAAAGCAATACGCTGAGCTCATAGTTCCTATTTCCCCCTCACATTTGGAGGCGGATGTCCTCCTAGAAGTTCCTCTGAGTTTCTCAAAGCTGATTAGGTGCTCACAGTGCCCCTGATTTACCTTGCCTTGTTTGCCTGTGGCTCAGCATTTGTTGCCAAACTGCAAGCTTCCTGGAGGCAGAGTGGGTCCCATTCACTGATGCTTGGCCAGGGCCAGACAGAGTGCAGGGTATGCAAGAAGGCCCAGGGTGCATGTGTGGAACAAAGGAAGGAAAGGATGGCCCCCTGGAAGAAGGGACAGATCTGCCACGGGATCAGAGGCACTTCCCTTCTGGTCCAATTCTATACATAAGGAACATAATGGTTTGGGTTACATCTTCACCAGTATCACTCCTGACATATTGAGCTGATGTTCATTGTCACTGGGCCCAGAGGAGAGACCAACCTTCTCATTTAAATGACATTTGCCACAGAACAGAGTCCATACTCACACGGGAACTAAATGTCACTTCCCTTGGGTTCTGGGTCACTGAGCTCCATGAGAGTGAGTAATGGTGTGAACATGCCAATACCAGTGGGCAGGCATCACCGCACTTCTAGGCAAGTTCACACTTCTGATCCTGAGAAATCCTCTGTTGACAGGGGGGTCACACAGACTGAGAGAGAGGAGTCTGAGGCTGCATGCCATAGAGACAATTCCCTCCAATCTGACTGCATAACTCAGAACACAGGGCATCCCCAACCCTAACACTCTGAGCACACTTCTATCTCAGGCTTGAACTCTTGTCCTCCTTTCTTGCTTCAGAAACATAAGTTGGGGAAGAGAGTCAGAATAGACTGGGCATGGGGAAAAAAATCACTGGCTCAGAAAATCCATCTAGTAAATGAACAATATGACCATGGCAGATATGGTCAAATATAAAATCAAATAGGCTTTCATTTGTGTGGGGGGGGGGGCACAATTTTTGACCAGCACAGGTGATGTTTGGACAGGTACACATGTAGGTGAATTGTGATTCAGATTCTCTTTCAAAGGCATAGGGTAATCCAAGAATCCCTCTTATCATTCAAACGTATTTTTAATGTATTTTAAAATGCATTTTGCTAGGATCAATATTGGAGCTATTTCAACTTTTGGGTTCCAAACAGGTAATTTTGGGAAGTGGTAAGCAAAAAAAAATGTTCTTGATGGCATAAAAAGAGAAATGGTTTTAAAAATTAGATAAATTATTACATTTAAATGGATTTTCTTGCATATCCATAGGTTATACCCATATCTCTCTACTTAAGCCAGGAAAAACAAAGTGTAAAGATAACTCCTGCTGAGTCAGTTGGTGACTGATCAGAGGGTGTCACCCATGTGCCAGGTATCTGAAAACACTATAGGACACCCTGAGGTTTAGAGCCAAGCCAGTGGACAGGAATGTGCTTGGGCCTCAGAGAATAATTAAAGGGAAGTAAAATAATCCCAAACAACAGCAATGAGTTTGACTTCCCAGGCAAGAGCAGTCCCCATAAGCATGTGGCTTGTTCTTTAAAGTCCTAGCTGTTTGAAAAGCGAGTTCTTTAAATCAGCTTTGCTTTGCTAGTATTATCAACCAGAAAATCTAAGTCCAAACAGAGGTTCGTATTTCCAAATAGAGAACTTTCTCTCATTTTCTCATCATCAAGTTTAGCAACTTCTCCTTGGAAGTACTAAATCTTTTGGTCACTATTTCTACACCCAAATAAAGACTCCTCTTTTGAAAGTATTTTGTCATCTTTACTGGAGAGCGTTTAAACAACTGAGTATGGTGCTTGGCTGGACTCAGGGCTGGAAGAAACTGTCTGAAGTTAATTGCTGCTGTGATCTCTAGTCCTTTCAACAGCCAATGAAGGAGCTGCCAGTAAAGAGTCAACCTTGCCCTGGGATGAGATGTGTGCGCATACTCCTGGCTCATTCTGGCATGTAACAGTTAATACATTTTATATGCAGTGGAGTCTGAATATCATTCCTCCAGGAGAGAAGGGAAAACAAACAAACAAACAAAACCTAAGAGCAAGATTAGGATCTGAAACGGTAAAACAATAAGTAGGAAATGTGGCAAAGTAGCAAAGTCATTTTTAAACCTCGTGGGGGTGGGGGGAGAATGCAAAATGCCTTTAGAAGCCACACTTCCTAGGGGTTTTGTCTCCAAGGCTTTCACACCGGGGACCAGCGGAGGTCTTTATTCTGTCTAAGAGGAGGGAAAAAAAGAAAGAACAACAGTACATCAAGGACGGTCCAGAGCTGGAAGCCTGTACTCCTGCAAGCCCAGCTCCCAGATCCTTTCCGGGCAAGCACACAGCCGGAGGAAATGAAAACTAGGAAAACAGTTTGTGCTTAGAACAATAAGATGGAGTTTCATTTTGGTTTCACGCTCAAATATAATGTGGTTATAATTTTTTTTTTTAATGTGCATTAACACAAGGCAACGAGTCGAGTTTGGTTAAGTTTTTGAAAGTGCACTACGCGAGAGCCCCACTTCTGCTCTCGAGCGTGCTTCAGCCACAGAACAGTCGTGGGAAAGCACAGATACAGCTGTTTCCAGGCGAGCGGCCCAGCACTGCTCGGCATCACCCAGCACAGTCCCCAAGCACGGCAGAAACACGTCCAAAGCGACTCCCCGGCACGAGTGCGGGTTCGCAGCGGCGCGGGGCGCGCGTGCCCCCCCGCCCGCACCCCCGCACCCCCGCACCCCCGCACCCCCCCCCCGGGCGCCCGGGGCCGCTGAGGCCCCCGCAGCGCGAGTCCAAGGCCCGCAGGCTCCCGGGCACGCTCGCCGCACCGCGCGCACCGGCTCGGTCCGCTGGCCCAGGGCCCCGGGGACGGTCTCCACCTCTCCCGACCCGGCCCACAACAAAGGAGGCTCCCCAGTGGATGCGGGATGCAGCCCACCGGGTCGGGGCCGGCGGCGCGGGGAGGGCTCCCGGGGGCGGGCGGGCGGCTCGGTCGGGGACAAAGGGGCCGCGCGGGGCTCGCGGGGCGCGGGGCGCGGGGCGCGGGGCGGGACGCCGGGGAGCGGAGCCGGCTGGGGACTCACCTTGGCGGCGGCCCGGCTGCGCTCCTCGTGGAGCAGGAGGGCGGCGGGCAGCAGCAGCAGCCACACGCCGAGCCGGGGCCCCATGGTGGCGCGCCCGGGGCGGCGGGGGCCGGCGGGGGCCGGGGGGGCCGGGGGCGCCGGCGGCCGGCGCTCGGGGGCCGCGGCGGGCGGCTGGAGGGCGGAGGGCCGGGGCGCGAGCGCTGCGCACCGTCCCGGGCGCGGCCGCTCGCAGCGGAGACCTGAGCGCGGCCCGGCGAGCTCCCCAATTTGTTGGCGCTGCCCCCTCCCCTGCGCGGCGCGCGGGCGGCGTCTCAAAGGGGAGGACCCTGCGGCGCGGGTAAGAGGCGGCGGGAGCGCGCGGCCCGGGGACTGTGGCCGCCGCCGCCGGGACGCCAGGGCTCCGCGCTCCGCGCCCCGCGCCCCGCGCCCCGCGCCCCGCGCCCCGCGCCCCGCGTCCCCCGCCCCGCGCCCCCGCCCCCGCCCCCGCCCGGGCGCCCCCGAGGGCCGAGGCGCAGCGGGCAGGCTCCCGGAGCGCCGGATGCGAGCCGACGGCCCCTGACGCCGGGCCCGAGGTGAGGGCGGCCGCGGGGACGCCGGGCCCGGGCCCGGGCCGAGGCTGTGGCTGGGACGGGGGCCCCCGCGCAGGCCGGGGCCGCGCTGTGCCGAGGGGGGCGGGGGGCGGGGCGGGGGGCCCCGAGCGGGGCCTAAGTGCGGGCTCCCTCTCCTCCTGCCGGTCCCCGCGCGGCCCCGGGTCGGCCCTGCGGGGATGGGGGCGCACCCGCCTGGCCGCCCCCCGCGGAAGGAGGCCCGCGGCGAGGATGCTCCCGCCCCAGCCTCTGCTAAGCCCGCTTTGTGCCTCGCCCCGCAGGCGAGGAGGGACCGCGCGGAGCCCGGAGCGGCCGGGTCAGGAGCATGGACCGACCCCGGTGCTCGGCGTCCAGCCCTGCCCTGCGGCGGTAAGCGACCTGCCTGTGGGGGACGGGGACGGGGCCCGGCGCGGACTCGGACCGCCGAGCCGAGGCCACAGGCTCATGGCGCTCTCTCCGCTCTCTCACCCAGGTGGCTGCTGCTGGGGGCTGTGACAGTGGGGCTCCTGGCCCAGAGCGTCCTGGCGGTGAGTCGTGGGCCCCGGGCGTGGGCTCTGACTGGTGCTGGGGAGAGTGGAAGGGACCCCGAGTGGCCTTGCCAGGAGGCAGCGCAGGCGTGCTCACCTGAGTGTGCATGTGTGAGCTCACCTCTGTGTGCGGCCCTGACCCTGTCCAGGTTCGGACAGAGCTGCTTCGCCCAGAGAACTTCTCAAGTTTGCCTTGCCGTGGGTTCCCCCACTCGAGACCTGTGTGTTACAGGCCATGCCCCCCACACACACACACACACAGCCAGTAATTTAAAACATAGCCTGTGGCATCCCCTGCTAAGCTAAAGTGAAACCCTGGCCTCCTAGACGGAAGACTGTCAATCGCAGGGCAATGAGGAGCCAGGGTACCCAGAAGAAACACGTTTGTGGTGCTGGGAAGCGGGTGTCTAGATTCCATCCTTGGCAGAGAGTTTTCTGGTGCTTTTAAATGAGAGGCTTTTGGGGAATGGGCAGAGCAGGAGGAGACCAAGACAGCAGTGTACTGTGTTTTAACCCATGTGAGTGAAGAATGGCAGAAACCCTGTGTTTTCTCCCAAGTCTTAGCCAGGGTGGAAGGTGCTAAGGTGCATTCAGGGCTGCTCTGCCCTGTTGTCTGTGTGCTTGGGATTGCACTGTAGAATTTCGTGAATTGTGTTTAAATAGTTGGAGCCACTTTCATTGAGCTTGACATAAGGAGGCTGACAAGCCACAGGTTTGGCCATCCCTTCAGTCTCAGACACAGATGTTTAAACTGGGACCAAAAATGGAAGGAATGCATGGTGTCCCCCACTGCACACCCCCCCCCATCCCCACTCTAACCCAGTACCTGATTTCCCACGTGGCTCTTGAAGGTTCCCTGTGGGGGTAGAGTGCAAACACAGGACCATGGGAAGCCGCATTTGTGGTTTGATTGAAATTCTGTTATTTTCATTGTTCTGTCCTCATGTGAAACAAACAAGGATTTTCAAGGCAGTGATTGAAAAAGAGCTACTCTAGCTTGGAAAGGACCCTTAGCCTTACTTTTCTGCCTTCTGCTCCAGTTCCTGGCACAGACTGGGAAGTCAGAAGAGGAATCCATAGAATTTTACCAGAACAGACCAGGCCAAAGCTTTCAGAAAGCTCAGATCTGACTCTTTCCTTTTCACATGTCCTGATTTAAGAAGATAGCACCTACACACTGTAATCACTGACTCTCGTGGTCCTTATGCACATGCACAACATCTAGGACTTGGCCCAGTGTAGGAGTCAGAGCAGCACACGTGCTCCCAAAGGAGGAGGATAGAGAGGACAGCTCTGCGACATGCTGAGAGTGTATGCACTGGTTGCACTGACTCCACCCATGCCCCCTTGGCCCCTAGAACCACTTTTGTAATACCGTGTTTTCATTCCTGGGCATGGTGAAAGTCTGATGAATTATATCTGGGACTGATCCTAAAACTGCTAGAAAGGGCTTGTGGGAGGAAGACTGGGGTATACACAGAGCTCTGGCCTGGTCTCCCAAATCCTGAATCCCAGTATTTGCACCTAGAACCGGAAGAGAATATTCACCTGTGTGTTAGAGGCAGGTGCCTACCTCTGTGCCTTCCTCCCAAACCCCTTCCAAGCTACAGACTCACCTGAGTCTCTGCTCTCTGATTCTTGGGCGGGACCGAGAACATTTTTGGTCTGGCAGTGCTTCTCAGAGACCTCACCTTGAAGCCTTGTGCCCAACTGGGGAGACTGGTTAAAACTTCAGATCTCTGCTCTGAACCTATATGAACTTCTTTTTCTTTTTTTCTTCCTCCAAATCTAGATCTTATGATCAGATTCTCTGGGGTGGAGCCTGGGAGTCTGCATTCTACTAGATACCAAAGTTTGGGAACCACTGAATTAGAGTATTGAGTTGGGAGACAGTTGGAGTCACTTGCCATTTTGAGTCATTTTACCAGAGACATGGGTTATATATTCTTCAACAGAGGCACCATTTGTTATATTCAACCATGAATCTTCTACTTACTAACTTTTTATTGATTACTGGCTTTAATAACTATTACTCATGAAATAATTCCTTGATCCTTCACTCTATCCATTGAGAAATCTGTCTTATTCATGGCAAGTTCATCTCCTCCCCTACATGTTTGCCATGCTCAAGAACCCTGTCTCCTTGCCCATTTGTCCCAAGGACTCTTCTCCATAGGTAGGTCAAGCCAGTAAAAAAAAAAAAAAAAAAAAAAAAGGCGTGGGGGCTACTCCTTGTGGTTTGGAGTGCTTTGTAGCAGAAGCAGCCAAAAACGGTTATCGAAAAGAATAGCCAATTATTTTTTTAAATTAATTTATTTTTTAAAAAATGTTTTTAAACTCAATTAACATATAATGTATTACTAGTTTCAGATGTAAAGTTCAGTGATTCATCAGTCTTCTATAACACCCAGTGCTCATCCCATCATGTGCCCTCCTTCATGCATGCCATCACCCAGGTACCCCCTCTCCTCACTCCCCTCCCCTCCAACAAACCTCAGTTTGTTTCCTATGATTAAGAGTCTCTTATGGTTTCTCTACCTCTCTTATTTTATCTTGTTTTATTTTTCCCTCTCTTCCGCTATGATCCTTTGTTTCATTTCTTAAATTTCACATATGAGTGAGATCATATAATTGTCTTTCTCTGATTAACTTATGTCACTCAGCATAGACAATTATTTTTTTAAAGGCTTTATTTTTAAGTAATCTCTACATCCAATGCAAGGCTTCATCTCACAACCCTGAGATCAAGAGTCACTCATTCTACCAACTAAGCCAGCCAGGCGCCCCTTTTTTTTTCTTTCAAAGAGAAAGTAGACAGTTATTCAATGAATATTTCCTATCAGCCAATCTGTGTGCCATCCAGACCTCATGGGAAACACATCTACCTGAGTGGATAACTGTTGTTACCCCCATTAGCAGATGAGAAAACAGAGGCACACAGTGTTTACACAGCTTGCTCACAGGCTGTCTCTTTGTAAGTGCAGATGTGGGATTTGAACCAGCACCTGCCTGCTAAGTTACTGAGGATCACTACCACTGGAAGTCAGTAGTGAGGATGCTGCTGAGTTTTAGTCTTTGAGTCTTCTGGTTCTGCTTTCTCTTTGCTCTTGACCGTGACTAACAGAGCAAAGCCCACACCCCGGATTGTAGAAAGGGAAATATGGCTCCTCCTCCCATGCAGCTCTGCTCTGAAGAGTAGAAGCCCAGAGCAAGGTTGAAGTGATATAATCGGATGTCCAAAGGGAGAGAAGGGAGCAGAAGCCCTGCTGGTCAGCCTGAGGTCAGGGCCCAACATGGACATGCATGCTCTGTGCAAGTTGCCCTTCCTGAAGGCACCCTGCCTTGGGTACAGTGCCAGGGCGCTGAGCACTTACACAAATGGCATGTCCTACGAGGCCTGTTGCCGAGGGGTCACCATGCAGGACGCTGAAGGCAGATCCCCAGGGACCACAATGAGTAGCTGTATTACAGCACCAGCACTCACCAGACCCCTCCGCCCTGGCCAGCCCCCCACCCCCACCCCACAGTGGGCCTGTGAGTAGGGACACGCACCTTCAGAGCGGGGCTATTGGATGAGTGGACACACAGGCCCCAGCCCAGAGCTTGGCAGGGAGTGAGCGCACCAGGGTCTACTGGGCCTGTGAGGGAAGGTTCCTGAGGCCGAGCCACCATGGGGACTTGAAAGCTCTCTTTGCAGCCTGTGTAGAGGATTGTTGTTTATCTCTAGAGATGGGGCAACAGCCTTGAAGATCTGTGAGACCAGTCAGCTGTGATTCTGGGAGGAAGAGAATGCCAGAGAACAAAGATTCTCTGAGATCAAATACGCTGTGGGCTGGGCTGACCTCATGACCTCAATGGGAGATTGGCCACACACTCCAGATTCCCACAGGTGTTAGGGTACGTCCAGGAGACCTGGAATGCAGGTGCCGTGTACCCCAGGAAATGCTGGGCTCTACTTTGCCTTCAGCATCAGCTGCAATTTCCGGGCCTCTCCCAGGGTTCCATGCCCTGAAAAATTCACTAATTCACTTGATGCTCCTGCGAGCAGCCACACCTTTCCCTCCCCCTAGCCAAAAAAAAGGACAATCTATTCTGAGGTTTTCTCTTCTCCTTTTGGCTTATTGATCAGTTGTGAAGAATGTGTTGTACTAAGATGCTCCTGTGCTCTGTGAAGGAATCCATGAGACCATGTCTCTCCCCAATTTCTGAGAGCACAAGGAATCCATGAGACCATGTCTCTCCCCAATTTCTGAGAGCACTAGTCCTATTGTTGACAATTAGGGCTCCTAACAATAGGGGAAGTATCACAGGGTTCCTCCTCTGTTAATGGAAAAACAAGCATGAAGCATGTGTCCAGCTCTGGAGGCCAGGAAAGCTCCCTAGGTGGCCAGCATGACTTGGCCATAGTAAATAACACGAGGAATTTCTCATAACCTCACATAACTAAATGTGGCTGCAGAGGGTGGACAGAAGGGACACAGCCCTTGAACTGTCCTTGGGAATATTTGGAGCCAGAGAGAGAGGGAAAAAGTGAAAAGTTCTAGAATAGAAAACAAAGACTTTGCTAAAATAGTAAATCAAAGGATTATCTTTCTGGGGAGAGGATTAAGAATGGGTGACTGGCTTCCCTTAATAACAGAGACGATATGAGGGAAAAGCAGAGGTGCAGTGTGGAGACACCTTCAACATTATGTTTGATGATGATGTAACGGAGCCTTCATGACACAGAAGGCAGTTTTGGATCATCTTATTCTTTCACTCTGAGAGCTTTAGTGAAAGGTCTGGAATTGGCCTCTTGCTGTGTCTTCTGGGGTCGATGGGCGTCATCACTACTGCCAAGGTGATAGGTGAAGTCTGGAACCCCGGCCTTGGCTGATTAGGCTGGTAAACCAGGCAGCCTGTGCAGTGGCTTGTGGCCTCTGGGGCCACTGACTACACAAAGCCCTACTAACTGGCTGTGTGACCCCAGGTCAAGTCACTTAACTCCTTGGCTCTGGGACATGGAGACATGAGACATTGTGCTGTATGGGATCACCTGGCTCTAGGACATGGGGAAAGGTGAAACGTTGTGTTGTATGGGATCACTTGACTCTGGGACATGGGGAAGGTGGAATGTTGTGTTGTATGGGATCACTTGACTCTGGGACTTGGGGAAGGTGGAACATTGTGTTGTATGGTATCCATGCTGGGGTGCTCCAGGTGGTCAGGGCACCCACACCCGCTGTAGGTGCTCCCCTGTGTGGTGAGCTGGCCCCCACCCTTCCCAATTGTGACACTGGGATGGAAATACTTTTCCAGGTAAGCATGTGTGCTGCTGCAGGATGTGACTTAAAAATAAATATGCTGCAGTAGGCATTTTATCTTCAGGATGTGAGAAGCTTCTCTGCCCCATGAGTGAGGCTGCCTCTTGAAGTCTTGAGTTCTTTTGTAAATCCTGCCCCTCTAAGTGCAGTGTGGTTGGTATCCTGGATTGGATTCTAGAAGAGAGAAAGAACGTTAACGGGAAAACTGGCAAAATTCTAATAGAGTCTGTAGTTTATTATTGTACTCATGTGAATTTCTGGTTCTGATGAAATGCACCAAGGTTATATGAGGTTGATGTAGTCATCATTCTGGGTGAAGGGTGTTCAGGGACCCTCTGCGCTACCTATGCAGCTTTCTTGCAAATCTAGATTATTTCCAAGCAAACACCTGCTCCTAGAAGCCACTGATCAGCCCCATTAGGTGTGCAGTAAACCAGGCGAGTGAGTGTAAGAGAAAGCTGAGAAGCAGTGGGTCTTACACTAGTGAACAGCTGATGTGACCAGCAAGAGTGAAATACGGTTCCATCTTTTCTGTAATAGACTAAGTAACAAAGGGCACTTCTGTGTGCCTAGAAATACAGCAGCAGTGGCCTCTGCCTGGCGAAGGAGCTTTTGTCCTCCTAACTTGGGTGGAGTGCTTTATGGAAACAGTGCAGGAAAGGCATCCTGATGGAGTTTCCACAGCTCAGCCTGTTTAGGGGGTCCAGGGGTGAGCTACAGTAGCCTCCCTCTTCTTGACTGCCTGACCGGGAAGGAAACATCGCAGACCTTGTGATGCATGACAGGTTTGCACGATGGTGTCGCTTTCAGACAGACGTTAAATGTTGCTTGCTCACACCCTAGTTCTTACTAATATGGGACACCAGCATCCATAGGTCCACGGGCACTGCATTAAAAGGAGAGCCCACCCCTTCCTCCTCACCTATAAAACCCTGTGAACAGCAGGGATGGGAAGGTGGCTCTACCTGGATGTCTAGGGTCCAGGAGCCCCACCTCTGTGTGCTCCTTGCATTACTAATAGCCCCATTGTGGAGTTTAGAGTGCCATGGGCCACATCTCCAATTGGCCACAACCTCCACTCCAGTAATGAGCTAGGGAAAGGGCCAAGAACAAGGATGGCTGCTGGCCAGTGGCTGTCACCTCACACATTTGCCTGTATCACCACCTGCAGGAATAGAGAAGCCTCTGGCCCCTAGCCCTGGCCAGTTCTGTTCTGTAGCTTCTCACACACCCTGTGTCCTCACTGTAGCCCCAGGCACATGAAGGACACCCTGCCCCCTCACTATCAGAGAGCCCAGATGTCAGAGGCCAGTGCCCTGCTAGAGCTTCTGTCCCTTGGAATGGAGACCCATTTAAGAGTCTGAAGTGTCTGTCCTCTCATATTGCTGGGACTTTTAAATTATCATTAGATATTAATGATTTTAAATCATCATCCGTAACATGCATAGACATTAAACATTTGTCTTCACTCATCCTCTACGTAATTGCTGCTCTCACAAATCAAAGTGGAGGGCATGTTTGATCTTCCCTCTGGGATTTGTGCGATGCTGGGTCCTATGCCCCAGGCCCTGGGATGCAGTGAGCCCTCAGTAAAGTGTCTGTTCTAGCAGTGAGCAAGGATGTAGTTAGCTGAAAGTATTCAAACAGATCCTTTGGATGAGGAATACAGTCATGGAACAAGTAATAAAAGATTGAACTGTAGCTTTTCTCACTGTGTTTTTTTTGTTGTTGTTGGGTTGGGTTTTTTTTGGTTTTTTTTTTTTTTTTTCCAAATTAAATGCTGCCCCCACTGGACACAGCTAACCGTGCATGATGATAGAGGAAGCGTTGATCTCTCTGTGAAAGATTTGCATTTTTTCCTAAGAATTGTTTCAACTCCACCCATAAAATTCCTATTTTGCTGCTTTTGCCCAGTTCAGTGATCTCCCACGTGGGAACTGAAGAAGAATGTGTGTTACGGAACACCACAGACCAATTTTCTGGTACCTGGTAGAAATTACATAACAAGATGTTTTTTCTGCATGTCGAGCACTTTTAGATCTGTGTCTGTGTTTGCAGAGTGCTGGGGTGCACGAGGACAGAGGACATCTCCCTGGGATGCCTTCAAGGCTCCAGCCTGTCCATCAGGAGAGATGCTGGTTAGCAGTGGCCAGGCAGTAACAACACAGTGCTGTGGGGAAGTAGGGATGCAGGAAACCAGCCAGCGCCACGGCCCCTCTGGGCAGACCCCTCCCCATACCCACATTTGTGGGCAATTGTTCCAAGCTGGGGAAAAGGGAGAGGCTCCTGGGAGGGCTTGTGAAGTCTTCTGAAATCTACATCAGAAGGAGTAACCCCAAAAGGTGCTTCTAGAGTACCAGAACACCGAGGAACAGCTAAAGTATCCCAGAGGAGAAACATGACAGCTCCTGCCTGCAGATCACGTTGGTACCGGGAACAGAGCTAAGCTACCATCACACATTACCCGCTAAATGCCCACTGCACTGCAGTCACCCCACTCTATAGGCGTGCAGACTGAGGCATGCACAGGTTAGGGCACTTGTTACAGACTGTAAGGAATGAGGTTGGGAGTGAAGCCCAGGACTTGGTTATTCCAAAATTTCTGCTCTTAACCACTGTGCCAGGCTGACAAATCTCCAGCCGTAGAATATGAACGCATGTTCAAAGTATGTGAAGTGTGGGGTATGTAAAATGTACATGTGTATATTATGTCTAAAATATATGTATGTTATTTATGTGTGTGGAGTATGGGTGGGTGATAGATGTAGATGGTAGCTAGAAAGATGTAGATGGACGATAGACTGGTGGATGGATTATGGGTGTAGGTGGTGATAGATTATAGAGAAACAGAGAGATGGATAGATAGGTAGATAAGCAGGTGGCTAGACGGTGGGTAGAGACAGGCCAACAGCCAGACAGGTGATAGATGGTGATGATTATAGATAGACATCCAGAGGAGCCAGAAACAGGACATAGAGCTGGCCTGTGCCCCCACATAGACACCCGGCCCCGGATGCTCCTGGTTCCTTCCTCCATGAGGGCCACCCAGGTGGAAAATGGGGGTGTCAGGCATACCTGTTCTCTTCCACGGCCCCTCTGCCTGTGTGTGTAGGTGACCAAGTGGCTCGGGGACCCTGAGAGACACAGCAGACAGGCTGCACTCCAGCCCGGCCCTCACAGGACGACCCGGGAAGGCCTGAGTGGGCAGGGGGATCTCCATCCAGGGACAGTTCCTGGAAATCTCCTCCAGGTCCTGATTGAAATCCCAGGCTGTGGAGGTGTAGGGACAACAGCTTTGTAAGGTGGGGAGGGCCCTGCGAGCCGGAGTGATTTCGAGCAGATGAGGAGGCTGTTGGAAAAGCGTTAGTCCTAACTTGGGGTCAGGTTTACTGGAAGGGTCTGGGGAGTGAAAAGCCTTCCTCAAGGCAGCTGTGCAGGAGCGCCCATGGACGGCTGTGGGGCGATGACAGAGCCCACTTGTCCCAGGCGATGCCAACTCCCTTCTGTTGGGGGTCTGCTTTCCTTGCTTTGCCTCTGTTCTGATGTTTTGTGTTGAGTGTCCCACATGCCAACAGGCAGGCAACTGTGGCCTGACCCACAGCGGGAGCATCTGGGTTCAAGGCCCACAACCAAGAGACGTTACTTCCCCTCTCTGAGCCTTCTTTCTTACGTGGGTGAAACAGGAGTGCTAGTAACCATGCTGCCAGTTCATGGTGAGGTGGTTTATGTGAAAGTCCTTCACTGAATGAACATGTTTGCTTCTCCTGGAAATAGTTATGTATGTGAATCCTCCCAGGGGCTCAGGTCTGGGTCCCAGAGCGAGACAGGCCAGGAACAGTGGGTGGAAGTGTTCTGAGTGCACGTGTGGGGTTGGAGTTTTCCAACTGTCTGACTGAATTTCTGAAGTTGAATATGCCACCTGGGATCATCCATGTTTAGAGAGCAACCTGTAGAAGCTCACCATGGGAGACAAACTTCCTCTCTCCTTTGACTAGTAGTACACTTCACAGTACATCAGATCGCACATGCGATTGTGCTTATGAGCAAACCCGGTAGGAGCCCCACTCAAGATTCAGAGCGACACTCTGTTCTACAGATCATAGAAGAAAGGACAGAACTGTGACATGGGTTTTCACGGAGTAAGACCAGCTGGGGTCTCAGGTTTGAAATGTGCTTTTGCTACTTCCTGGCTGCATGACTTTGGATAAGCTACTTCGCTTTTAAGCTTTAGTTGCAGCTCTAGAACTGGAATAAAAATCCTTTTGCCTCATTAGAGGGCTCAGGAAAAAAAAAAAGAAGAAATTGCTTATAAAGATCTTAGCAATCTTAGCCTTTAGGGCTTGATAAATGCTAGCCAATGGCTACTTGGTCTTAGGATTTTTTTAATTGAATATGGGTTTTCATCCTCAAAACTTAAAAACCTGAAGCCACAGAGAAGTTCAAGCGTAACCAGAATTTGGGGAGAAAACAGCTGTCACAGTACTAGCTTGCCCCAATGGGGCGTTCTCTGTGGGGAGCCGGGCCAGGGGGGCCACAGCATAGGGGAGGCATCTTGGGGAGTGAGGTGTGTGCCCTCTGTGCTGGGGCCCCACCATCTCCGCACACAGAGGGGCACCTGTGAGGCCAGGAATTAAGCTGTGGACACCACGGAGTTCTCGGGAGAGACAGAGCATTGGGGCATCTTCCCAATGTCTTTGGACAGTTGTTTCCATTTTGTTGAGTTGGAGAAATGTCCACAAAGAAAAGAATTTAAATTTTAATTAAAGTTAGGTCACTAAATTATTTCCAGAACAAATGGGAAGATTTACAAAGAACAGTTTGTTCAAATACTTCTGAGACCGACGTATAATTTAACAAAGCGAGAAAACTCCACAGATTTTTGGTTTCGCAAAGCGACATAGAAAATGCACAGTAGAATCTGAGGATCGAATTTCTTTCCTAAAAGAGCAGAAAGATCCCCCTGCCGTACCTGAGCAGGGCCTTGGTGGTCCTCGGGGTCGGCCGTGGCTCCATGGTCAGGATGGGCAAGACACACAGACAACCTGTTTCCTTCTGGCCCAGGTGAGGAAGACCAGTGGGTGAAAGGTTCCAGTTGGGAATTCCAGGGAGGAAAACCACCCCCTTCCCTTTCTTCCTTACTTGGTCATCTCCCAACTGTAACAACCGTGCAAGTTACAATGTAGCGCCAGATTCCGCTGAGATCCTCTCCTTCCTATCTCAAAACCACCTTCGCTTCCTGCTGATTCCTACCGGGTTACAAGGCTCCCCCAGCTCCCACCAAGACAATCTTAGTTCAGACAGGATTTCCTTCGTCTTAGTCACCAGCTTTTATGGTCCAGCCTCCCCTTCCCGTTGCAAAACAAGGAGTGTTAACAGCAAAGAGTCTGCAATGATTTGTCGATCTTAGGCCAATACGTGTAGACATCAGTTTCTGTGTGTGCTAACCAACACCATGTTGCCAGAGGTTGGAAAAATAAATGTTCCTCGTTGGGTCACATGCTACCATGAGTCTTCAGCTGCCAGCCTTGGCTGTTGTTAAATTGCAGAAGAGTAAACACGTTTGTTTTAATTGACTCTCTTAAAAGCTGCAAAGTTCAAACAAAAAATGACAATTGTACCAAAAGTCATTCCTGTTTAAAATGAAGGCTTGTAAATGCTGACATTTCCTGCTGGTAATGGGTCCGGTTCCCAACATCATGTTAAACACGCCTGTAAGGCATGATGTGAAGCATTTCCTGGAGCTTTGAAGGAAAACACAGTCCTCATATCCTCCCCGATGATTCTGGGAGGAACCATAGCAGCCCAGTTATAGGCATGATGCATGTAGTGGTCAGATCCACTCTTGATTAAAATGGTACCTCGCCCAAGGCACTGGGCTTTGGCTGCCTGCGCAGGGTAGAAAGTATGCACAGAACAAGCCACTGTCATCCTTCACATGCCTGGCCCCTGTTCTGAGTGCTTGTCTCCCTGTCTCTCCTAGTACTAGTCACAGTAGTACTTGTGGTGGTAGTAGTACTTGTTGCAGCGGTACCAGTGGTAATAGCAGTACTAGTGGCAGTAGTAGTGCCAGTGGTATAGTACTCTTAACGGTGGCAGCAGACTGCTCTACTTTTCATTGAATTGCTCTTGCCAGGAGATGAGAGACAAAAATTTTCCTCAGTAAAAATTCACATCAGTAGTGTCCCATCAGGGAGAAAAAAAAAAAAAAGTAAATTTTATCTTTAGAGATTCTAATTTACTTTTTCATCTCTGTTCCAAAATTTCCCCACCAAGACCCTCTGCTCTTCTAGATCTCAACTTGGTTCAGAGTGGCATCAGTTATTTGCATGCACAATTGGCCTCTGGTTTCCTGTGAAAGCAGGGACCTGGGCCTGGCAGGGCGTTAGGGTCCCCAAGGGAACATGTACAGCTTCCACACTCCAAATGAGCTTCTCTGGGTGGGGGCCCGACCTTCAAGTGTCCCCTTCTGGATTAAGCAGCACTTGTCCACCTGGACTGGGGAATGTTCCAGAATGCTAGATCCCATCCCTGGAGACAGTGGGATTTACACAAGGCCCTAAGAAGACAATAAGGGCATTTCAGGGCCCATGCAGAGACTGATTTTCCCCTTTAAGACCAAGACAATCTGCTGTGTGCACAGGAGGTTCTGGTCCTCCCATTCTGGGCTCCCCACCGGCTCCCCACTGGCTCCCCACCAGCTGAAGGTGGCCTCCATCCTGAGGACAGCCCACCCAGTGTGAGGCACAGCTCTGTCCACCGCCTGACAGGTGCAAGTCACGCTTCATCTGAGCTGTAATCTGGGGGTGATTTCTTCACTCTCCAGCTGGGGTAGTTTGTTATCTGTCTCTCACCTGATTGGAATTCAATGTACCAGGAATAAATGATTCATTTTACTACAGAGAGGAGGATGTAAGATTAGTCAGGCTCACTCCTGGCTTTTCTTACATCCAGAAATTCCTTACCTAAGATGTGAAAGCAGATAAGAGCAGTATTAACTCCTCTCTAGAGGTTCTAGAACAGAGAGAGGGTAGACAACACTGATATTTCACATAACTGGAAAGTTTGGTTTTCCTAAAACAAAATCTAACCTGGAGCCATCTGCTTCTATTTATAGAAAAACAAGAGACCAAAGCCAGAGCAATGTCTCAAAGGAAAATATATTTATTTAAATGAATCTATATGTATATTTCATCCATGTTTAAAGGTGCCTCTTTCTCAAACTCTTTACCTTTAACAAAATTTTTCTTCTTCTCGTTCTTGAGTTAAGGACAAAAGAATGTTTATTCAGGGAACATTTCTGCCTTTGTAGTGGTTTTTCTTCCTCATTGGGTTTAATTAACTAAAGTCTGTAAGAATAAACATAGAAAAAAAAAAGCAGACTTTACAAGATGTTTTCCTTAATTCTTCACATTTAAAAAATTATGTTTGATCTTTATCCTAAGCATTTCATATATTAAAAATTAGGTAAATTTCCTGAAATAAAAAATAAGATCTTGATAATCAATTCACCCATAAGTTACAAACATACAGTGTTTGCAAACTAACCATTTGAAAACAACCTTATTAACATCACCTTAGATCTCTGGTATGGACAGTACAAACCTGTGTTGATTTTTTCACACTCTTTATTGTGTTAGGTGTGATAAAATACACAGAACCTAAGATTTACCATCTTAGCCATTTTCAAGTGGTACAGTCCAGGGCATTCAGCACGTTCCTGGGATCCAGAACTTTCTCACCTTCCCAAAGCAGAGCTCTGTCCCCATCAAACAGTAGTAACCCCTTATCTCCCTCCCTTAGCCCCTGGTGACCTCCTGTGAGTTTAGTTTGCCTGTTTCAGGGACCTCCCGTGAGTGTGATCCCATGACATCTATCCTTCTGAGTCGGGCTTAGCTCGCTCAGCAAAATGTCTTCGCGATTCATCCACAGTGTAGCCTGTGTCAGGACGTCCCTCCAGTTTGAGGCTGAATAAAACTCCAGGACCCTTTAACTTACTCTTTTAATGTTCAGTTGTGTTCTCGTAGTTGACAGGGTTCCAGCAGTTGATGTTGGGTTCAGGGGAAGTGACTCACAGCTCAAAACAAAGGGGCAAGTGGGCCAGTTGGCCATGGGGCTCTGGCACCTCCATTTCCCAGACATGGTCTTCCCACATGGCCTACCTGGCTCCCTGGCAGCCCCTATTCCCTAGATGTGTATCTCACCCTCTGACACATGTTGACCACACATTGACAGAGCAGGTTCCAGGGGCATCCTGGCCTGAGTTTGCTTTGGGACGAGCATGGATGTGCTGGCATGATGCTCATGAGTAAGGCCTGGCCTGGAGGGCAGACCCAGTGCAGCTCCTGAGCCCTTGGGGTAGAGTCTATCCAGACAGGGGATGAAGGCCAGCCAGGGGCTGGGGAGGAGGCCCCAGAGCAGCTGCCAGCCAGCAGCCCTGAGCAGTGGTGATCTCCAGGGGCCAGTGATCAACCCATCAGATGCCACCAAGGCTAAGATCTTGCCTGTGGGTTTCCCCGACTGGAGGTGCATAGGCCTTCTCTCCACGTGGTGCTGGGTCCCGATGTGGTGGCTAGGGGAGACCCCAGGGGAAGTGGAGACAGTGAGCCTGAACCCCTCTTACCTACATCCACCTTGGGTCACTGCAGTGGACTTTGGGCTCCCCAAGGGCACACATGTGCATCCTCCCCACGAAGGACCTGCACAGACCTGCATGCAGATTTTATCAAATAAATGTGGCATTTAACCATTCTGTAGGAAGGCTGAAGATATTGAAGATTTCAAAACAAAGGAGCCTGACGACGTGATCCTGGCCACCCCAAGAAGGTCAGCTGAGTGGGAGGGAGGAGCCCCAGAGACAGATATGTTCATGAGGGGAGAACACATAGAGTTGCTCTAAGGACATCCTGAAGGAAAGAGGGCTTCCTCTTCCTCCTTGAACCTGGGCATGGCCCCATGAGCTCAATGAGGGCAAGGCCCAGGTCATGGGCATGCTGACTGTCCCCTGCCCAGGGCAGGGTTGAGCATGGTGGCTGGGCTCTGGCCCAAGGACAGAGAGGCGGAAGAAAGTGGGAGAGACAGGAGTCCTGGTCAGAACGGACACTACGTGTTTGGGGAACTTTTTGTTCAGAATCAAGGCACAAATTATTATGTTCAGTGCCAAAGGCACATCCCTCAGAAATAGGCAGCTGCAGTCGAATGACAGGGAGTTCCTCTCTCGTTGGCTTTACTGGATTCAAATCACTGTATAAAAAGCTACTGGGGTGGACAGACGTTGGCTTATCTGCAGAGTCAAACTAATGAAAAATATGCTTCCACTGCAAAACAGAGTGCCAGCCTGCTCCATGGCATGGTGTTTCTTTTCTTGAGCTTCAGACCCAAAGGGAAGTCAGGCATGCAGCCAATGCGCAGTCTGTGGGCCAAGGTGAACTTGTTCTTCAGGGCAGAAGAGGTCGGCCAGTGGCCTCCTTTGTGCTTCCAGAAACTTGGCTTCATGATCCATCGAGGGTAAGAATGCAGAAAGTGGACCAGTGACCAAACCACATAGTCCAATGGAACAGTCAGGGGCCATCATCCAAAGCCATCTGCTTACCAGTCTAAGTCAAGAGTCTCTCCCTACTGGGCCCGTGATAGTGAGGTAGCAGCTGAGAGGAAGGGGTCTTGCCTGCGCGGTTACCATCTCCTATAAATGCTGATCCCCGACGAGGAGTCCAGCAAGGATGATGCTGCCACACCAGGTGTACCAGAGAGCACATGGGACCTAGCTCCTCCATCCTGGCTGGACCTGAAGAGCCGGCCCAGGGTCCCTTGTGCAGACTCTGAACTTGATCCGGCATATTCAGACCCAGCAGGTTGGGGGGACCTGAGACCCCATGCTTCTAACCCCCTCCCAGCTGGTCCCAGGACCACAGCTTAGGTGACAAGTCCTGGAAGATGTGATTCTGCCTCCCCTTTGAATAATGGCTTCCTGAAGAGCACTAGGATATACAGTGAAGGCTTGCCTATCCGCAATGGGTACCCAACTTCTGAAATGTTACAAGAAATATGCTATGCTCACTCGCTTGTGTAGGCAAGTTTGGAAAGTCATGGATTTGAGAAAAATCATTCCCATCTGCTGTCCTCCAGAAGGATTAGGGAATTTCTGTTTTTGCAGAGCATTTTATCTTTTGACCCATGGGCCCAGAGCACCTGCAGTCATACTCTGATGGGGAGCAAGTCTGCCCTTGAGCATCTCAGAAACAGCCCCTGGGGGGAGAGGACATAAAAGGGGCATTGTGGCCCATTTGGTGAAAACACACCCATCTCCAGAAAAGCGTGTCTTGTGAGTCCAGCCAGCCTGGGCCCTCGTTGGAGACTTTAACCAAAGGTGTACGTTTGGACCAGAACCCCACATGTTCCTGAAGGGCTGTTTAGTGACAGCTGTTGGAAACAGAAAACAACACTCCCACTTCATAGAGAGCTTACACGAAGCCTATTTCCTTTTGAAATGAAGCCAAAAACACAGGGCCCCAGCCACATCCCACCCCTGCTATCTTTCTAGGTTGTTAAAGGCAGCTCTGCTTCTTGTGCAGTGACACTTGACTTTCCCCAGCGATGGTCACTCTTGTGTTTGGCTGTCTCTCATTAGAGCATCCCTGAAACAGAGTCCTTTGTAAAATTCCATATAAGACAACCACATATTCAAGAGAAAAGCAAAGATTAAGTAGGCAGATATTTCACGGAAATGTCTGCAGGGGAAATCGTTTTGGGAAGATTAGCAACTCGAGGTAGAGAACGCTTGGGATGATGACTAAGGCAAGGCAGCCATGTGGCACGTCCTTATCACCGTCCTGGCATGCCTGTCCCCCCCTCCCCTTGAAGGCACAGAACCCATACTTGGTGTGCATGTGGGCGTCTGTCCCCAAACTTCATCTGAGATCATTTGCTACTTTTTTTTTAAATTATGTATTTATTCATGAGAGACACAGAGAGAGAGGCAGAGACATAGGGAGAGGGAGAAGCAGGCTCCCTGCAGGAAGCCTAATGCGGGACTCGATCCCAGGACCCCAGGATCACGACCTGAACTAAAGGCAGACACTCAACCACTGAGCCATCCAGGATCCCCAGACCATTTGCTTCTAACTTGGGTTATAGCTGCCTGTCACCCAAGGTGAGGACCTGTGACCTCACAGTCCTGATCCTGTCCCCTCCCTGCATCTCCCCCTGGTGACAGCCCGCCCCCCACCCCAGCCCCTCTGCATCTCTGTGCCACGGAGCCCTGGCCTGAAGTTCCAGAAGGTTTTCTGTGTCCCTTCCTTTGAGGAACCATAGGCCACAGGAAGTGTCCCTGATGGTCGTTGGGGTCTGCACTGAGCTGGGTGTGCTTGGGCCCTTCCTTGGGCGCCTGTGGCTCTCAAGACAGAGGGTACACAGAGAGGGCGGCATATGCCAGACTCAGACTCTTCCTTGGGCCTGGACACTCCCACTGCCTCGTTGGTGATTCTTACTGTGTCAGGTCGGCCTGGTGGTGTTCATTGGGCTCCTGGTTCCTCCTCTCCTCCTGTTTGTCAGCCTGTGAATGGCAACATGAGAATAACATTGTCCTAGCTTGAATGCTGAGTTCCTGCTCAGAAACCCACGAAACTCACAGGCACAGATGGCAGCTCCTAAGCAATTGGAAAACTTGACCAGTTTGTGACCAAGGAATCTTGACCATGAGGAATAATAAGCTTGGCTTCACAGTGAATCACTGTGCGGTGTATGCTGCCCCCGCCCTCAGAAGTCTGCAGCTGCATGCCCTGACACCTCGTAGCATCTCAGCTCAGATGCCCCTGGCCTGTCCCCCCAGTCCACATGTGCTGCTCTCCCAGCCTTGGTGGCCCTCACCTACAGGATCCCGTTTTGGCCACCTCTGTGGGGGGCGGTCAGGGGGATCCTGGCGGTCCACATCATGGCCTCCCCAGCTGCGGTGCTTGGGCAGTTCACTTCTGTCCGCTGGCTGGCCTGCTGCCCTGCCCAGAGCCGCACCCACCCCGGGGCGCAGCACCGATCCAAGATAGGCTTCTCCCCACATCGCTGACCACAGTGAATTCCAACCAGAAACAACTGCCATGTCACACTGCCACCCGGCCACCTGGCCCTGGCCTGGCACATCCCTCTTGAGGTCCATTTGAGCCTGCCTTTTATGTGCAATTCTTGTCACTAAAAGACAAGGAATTGAGAGTGCTTCAGAGTGACCCCTTTAATGCTCTGGGTGATTTTTATGTGTCTGTCTTTTCACACTGGAGAGCTGGTGTTGGGGTGTTGGATGGAAAACAGGGAAGTCCAGCTTGCAGCTAATGCTGATCGGAGAGACATGTCGCTTTAGAGGGGTCACCAAAGCACTGAAACTTGCCCCACAGAGAAGTGGCTCCTGCGGGGACCCACACCCCGCTAATTTTGATTTCAGGGTTAGTTAAGGCCCTTGTTTCAGGTGAAGTTTTAGTGCGTGGCCATCATCTTTTTTAAATTACCCTGTAAAACAAAATTGTGGGGATGCCTGGGTGGCTTATTGGTTGAGCATCTGCCTTCAGCTCAGGTCATCATCTCGGGGTCCTGGGATCGGAGTCCCACATTGGGTTCCCCGTAGAGAGACTGCTTCTTCCTCTGCCTATTTCTCTGCCATTCTCTGTGTCTCTCATGAATACATAAATGAAATTATAAATAAATAATAAATAAAACAAAATTGTGACTTGGTCACATACACAACATGATTAACTTCCCAGAGACTTAGTGAAGTCTAAATAGATCTTTAGAATATTTTCCTGAAATTTTTTATATGGAACAGTCAGTATTTTAAGTGATTGTTGGATGATAAAGAGAGCTATAAAGTATAAATCATGTACTATCAACCTTCTTAATCTATACAAATCATTATGATTTCATCTTCAATAAACTACGGGCCAGAAGGAGTCTTCAGTTACTATGAATAGTTTCCAGGGGCGCCTGGATGGCTCAGTTGGCTAAGAATCTGAGTCTGGATCTCAGCTCAGGTCTTGATCTCAGGTTTGTGAGTTCAAGCCCCATATTAAAATATATATTACATATATTTTTATGTATTTATTATATATTTAGATGTGTGTATGTATATATATATACATATATATACATATATATATAAATAGTCTTAAAAAGTCAATCAGGAAGATGCTTAATCTGCTTATAAAAACAAATCTCCTGAAGACACATCTGAAGCTCAACTATTGACATGTCACTTGAACAATCAGTAACATTTTCTTTCTCTCTGTAAAATTCCCCAACTCAGATTTTTTTTTCTTGTTCAATCTGTCCTTCCACAATTGAATGAAATTAGCCCCATTTTTCACTCATTTGACATTGAGGAAGAGCCAAACTAGGCCTATCAAGTTTGCTGAAGTAAATGTGTTAGAAGCAAAGATTAGATTCGCCTATTAAACATTTTACCATCTTTCTCTGTGACATTCCTATCTTTCATGAAAACAGAATCCTGGACTTTCAGAAGAAACAGGAGGTGTGGATATGTTGGGCTCAATGTGCTGACGGCTTATTTAATTTGATGATCATACTTATAAAGGATGATACGTTAGGATATTCGTCTGGGGAGGGTTTCCCCTACTTGGACCTTAGGGACCAACCAGTCCAAACTTCTCTTGAAGATGAGGAGCCTGCAGCCTGGGGGAGTGCAGACCCCCAAGACCAAGACCACACCACTGGCATCTGCTGGTATTAAGAGCCCCAGCTCTGGCCCTGTGTCAGCCTTGATGAACAAATGCTGTCATCTAATTTCAGTAATTAAGTCATTTTGCATCTTAGATCATTTTTTGGAGTGAATTACATGATTCACTGTTTTTAAAGGCTTATTTTGGAAATGGGGAACGGAACATCTTACTGGGCCAGAACCCATTGATCTTCACAGAATTACATCACGGAACAAAGTTCATGCTATGGCAAAAGTGAATTCTTCTGGTTTAGCACAATGCGTTTAAAGCCCATAAACCAGGCAAAGATATGGGGAATGTGCTAATCTGAACAAAACGCAGGAATAAATGAAATGGAGAAGCTTAGACCTTTAAACAAGTCACTTATTACTTTAGTCCCTGGGTTATCAGATTTTTTTTAATGCTAACATTTTAAAAGATACACTCAATTTAAAATAATAGAAATCTCCACCTTGTTTAATCTTTTATGGCTCCGTACACATCTAAGAACAATGCCCCCAACTGACGTCACCTTGGGTCAACCTGAGTTGTTTTTTTTTTTTTTAAGATTTTATTTATTTATTCATGAGAGACACAGAGAGAGAGAGAGAGGCAGACACACAGGCAGAGGGAGAAGCAGGCTCCATATAGGGAGCCTAATGTGGGACTCGATCCCGGGACTCCAGGATAATGCCCTGGGTCAAAGGCAGGTTCTAAACCGCTGAGCCACCCAGGGATCCTTCAACCTGAGTTTTGATTTCTTAAACTAGAAAGCCTAAATTCCTGACAGTACCTCATTTTGAGAGTCCAGAAAGCTGAGATGTGACTCATGACACATTGAGGCTTTCTCAGAAGTCCTAGACAATGGTGACGACATGAGGAAGGGGTAGTGTTGGGATGGGTGATACCAAGAGGGTAGATCAGCCAATAAGAGGCATCACTGTGGTATTGGGAGGGTGGAGGGGTCAAAATGGCCCTACATATAATGGAAAAGCCAGCCCTCTAAGCCCTGTGACATTTGTCATAGTTCTTTGTACTGTTTCTAGGAGAGGGTCATGGACACTATCTCACTTAATCCTGATAGCAGCCTTGTCTGTATGTGGGACAAGTGCATTCATCCCTCTTTACAGCCAAGGAAGAAAGGGGCACAGAAAAATTCAGTGACATGCCAGGGTCACTAGGTTGAGAAAGAGCTGGTGTTGGAATCCTTCTATTTCTTGAAAGGTCTGTCCCAAAAAAACTATTCCAAATTCACGGAGCTCTGTGATATTCCCACTTGATATTCTCAGTCACCCCAGGAGAGAAATGGAGGACTGTTATAACATTGGCAGGAAACAAGAGAAGCATCCAGTGACTTCCCCAGGTACACCCAGTGGAGGGCATTGTTCCATATTGAGAGCAGGAGTCTGTAAGAGTACTGTGCTCTGAAGCCACCTTGTCATCTTTCAGTGGCAAAACCAAATGTGACAGAGTCAATAAGTATATAGCTTCAAGTTGCAAAACCAACATTGTGTTGTATTTTTTTTATGCATGTGAATGACTTTTTAAATTCAAGAGCTCTGTAATCATTTTTAATGGAATAAGGTGGCTAATAAGTTTTTGCCATTGACGATTTCAAGACTTTCCATGGTCCCTTTAACTGAGAATGGAACTTGACTTTGTTTTGCAAGTCACTCTTATAGCTGCATGACTTCATCTCAAGCAAGCTAAATAAAGGAATTTTTGGTATTATAACGGTCACTAAGCAGACAACTGACGTGTCAGCGTTTAGAAAGGGTAAGGTTTCAGGGCGAGGATGGAAAGATACTGCTGTAACACGATGTTTTACTTGGGTGGCTTCATTGTGTAGGTGGGTGGCGAGTTGGAAGGAAGCTGGGAGGTGTTGGGGGGGAAGGCAGGACTATGCCAGAGCCTTCCCAGGCAGAATGTCAGCTCGATTGGGGCAAATCCCCTGAAATCTATTGAGACTCCTTATCTGCTTGTTCACAGTTCATCTAAGCAACTCTGAAAATTGGCTAAAATCTCCTCAGGCCAGTATTTCTGAGATTCTCTTATGGTTCAAAGCAAAGTTACATCTCTTGTTTGTCAAGTGTTCCCATCATCGGCCATCCACCTTCCTCCTGAAATGCTTCTCGGGGGCATGTGGTACTCTGACCTGCTGTAGGGTGCCTCCCAGGCTCTACCATATAGGGACCATACAGGGAGAGGGCTTGGCCCTGCTTCTCTGAATTAAAGACCTCCTGTTAGATGCTTCTGCTAAGACCAATTAGTTCCCCAAACAGCAATTAAGGAGAGTTTTCTCCCAGCTACTGGCAGCGGGGTTGCCTGTCTTGACCTATTTTGGCTGACTGATTCCTCTCTGCATACTTCAGTAATCAGGCTATTAGGGTGTTTGGAGTCTTCGCTGCCTACATTCCTCTATGGTGTGTCTCACATCTTCTCAACTTCTACGTAAAATAGCTCCTCATCAAATACTATTTAATCCCTGGGCATTCAGCTTCTCTTGAGGTCAGTAATATATTTTTCTTTCCATAGAACTTTTTACAAAACTAAATGTACTGAAGCTCTTTTCTTCTAAAAGACCCCAAAGCTCTTAAATCATCCTCCAAAGATAAGCTTGAATATTTTACACTGGACATAAAATATACCAATACCAAAATACCCTCTATGTCACGGCAAGGTACAAGTTGCAAGTATGAGGCAGTATCTACCTCGTATCTCCATGATGAGTTTTCTGCAGCACCCCTCCATCTCGTTCATCCCAGAGATTTGCATGCTTTTGGAGACAGGGAGAAGCCATAATTTCCCCTGCTTGTCAGTTGTGGTCTGGTGCATACAGAACTGGAGCCATGAGGCAATCCGCCTGCACTCAGCTGCCCTGACCCACGAAACTCATGCCTGACCCTCGTTCATCAGACCCCGACTGTCACGGTGATGAGACAGGACAGGAAGATGTGCCAGCAGACCCCAGACAGCTCTCACATTCAAACCACTCACAACCATGGAGCCAAGTTTCTCAGACCAAGGGTAGTAGGAAGGTTGAGGCAATATTCCAAAAACTGGCTCAAAACCACCAACAGAAGTTAGTATCTTATATTTATTCTCACGATATTTGTATTTCCCCATTACTAATGAGTTCAAGCACAATTTGTGTATATTTATTGGCCATTTGGATATTCTCTCCTGTAATCTGCTGGTTTGGGTCTCATGCCCATTTTTCTCTTCCATGTCTATGTTCATAATGATTTGGGAGCTCTTTATTCTAAATGCAAGCCCCTATTGGGTTACATGTGTTACAAATAATTTGTTCTACTTAGTAAGTCAAGTTTTCTCTCTGTTATTGATGTCCTTTTATGAGCTGATGCCCAAAGTGTTAATGTAGTCCAGCTTATGAATTATTTTATGGTTAGAGATTTCTCAAATTCATTCATTAATTCTAAAAGTTTACTATAGATTTGTATTTTCTGTAAATGCAATCATTAGATCTTCAAAATAGGGCTTTATATTTTCCTTTTTAGTCTTGATACCTTCTATTTCTTATTTTCTTGCCTTCACACATGTATTCCTGGAATACATTAGCAATATTAAACCAGGAAATGCTTATTAATATCTTTTCCTGCATATTATGTACAATCCACCAGTAGGCTTCGAAGTGGATGTCAGAACATACACAAGCTATTTTCAGCACCCAGGCTCACCTTTCAAACGACATGATCCCAAAAATAGCTTTTGGGACCATCTTCCAATAGAAAGTGCCATTGGAAACCATATTGCAGTCCTTCCTCATCTTTAATTAGGTTTAGAACAGAGTCAAATATGGAGTAAACCAGAAGTATGGGCAACAATACAAACTAATGCTTTTCCTGTGGCTCCCTCTCCACAGCCTTTCTCACATGGCATGTTTCCCTTCTTTCCTCCTCCTCTGTCCTGAGTCTGAATGTTGGCTGAATGTGGAAGGTTGGACATCAGTGGTGGTCCTAAGAAGGCAGGTGCTGGCAGACACAAGGCAAGGAAAGGTGGGCTCACGGGATACAGATCTATCCAAGTCTTCTAACATGTTCACCTATAGTGGAAGAATCCGTTGCAATGCTTATACCATGGCTTGCCATCCTTGAGAGCTCTGTTCTGAGAGCTGGGCAGTGGCTCCTCCTTCCAGGATCACCAGGGTTCCTGTGTACCTGGCCCGGAGCGTGCTTCTCACATCAGCAGTATCCTCAGATGTGTATTGACTCCTGTAACGGGAAGTCTGCTCTTGGGCTCGGTCTTCACAACCTACACAGTGATATTTCCAGTAGCCCAAATGCCAGTGGTAGCCATGTGAGCCATAGCATAGTGAGCAGGTGTGTGGGTGTGAGAGGCATCACACCTGCTGGGTGCTCCCAGGGGCCAAGAAGGCTTCTGCAAAGGGTGTATTCCACCCACTGAGAGAGGCATCAGGTGAAGGGATATTGTAGCTGTGCCTGTGGTCTACCCATCACCCTGAGAAAACATTCCTGTGAGTCCTATTCTGGATCAGCTGTTCCCCACCCCACCCCCACCCCTGGTTCACCTCTGATTCATGACCTCAGAGGTGTGGTTGCCATTTGACTGTCTCAGATGCTGTAATTTGGAGGGACATCTGTATGGCAACCCTTAAGGTCATTCTGCCTTGGCCCCATCTCAGGCAGAAATGTACTTCATGTCTTTACAGTAAGATAGCTACTTACATTTCATTAATAAAATCCTCTCTGCACTTTGGAACCTTAAGGATTCTCCGTTCCGCCTTGCAGCCTGAAGTCCCAGGACCTAACGTCCATCCCATATCCATCCTGCTTGACTGAGCCCAGCTCCTTCTGCTCTGCTCGTGCTCAGTCACAAGCTCCTTCCCTCTCTGCAACCAAGGGTGCATTCCTGGACCTGCACACCTGCTGGGTACCTTGCCCTCACCCACCTCTTATCTACATCTCTTTATAGTGGACAATGTTTGGAAGCATGTTTCTTTTCCAAGCATCTCCTAACTTCTCTAGGATGGCCTATGGCTGGGGTATCCCAAACCAACATGCCCTCTGGTTGCCTGAGCACAGGGAGGCTGGCCGCATCCTGCAGCCCTGTTTGGCATTCCAGTAGTAGGCCATTCCCTGAAACATCTGCTCCCATGGGACCATCAGCATGTCCCTTCTTATCTTCATACTCCTCAAAGTGGAGGCTCAGCATCATGACTCCCAAGACCCCGGGGCACCCCCCCTCCTGGATAACCTTGCACACACCAGCAAACTGAAGACTCCCCAGCCCCTGGTGCTCCTCTCAACCACCAGTGATCCCTTCTACACATGAACATCACCCTCCTCACAGCCACATCCCCTGGCAGGATTCCCGCCTGCCCTTTGAAGAGTCGCCGATATGGCACCTTACCAACTTTTCCCACTGGGACAGTCTCTCCCATGTCTGACTCCCTTTGCCAGTTTTCTGCACTTCTGTCGTGGCCTTTCCAGAGTCGCATCCCACTTGGCGTGGTATACTGTAGTCACAAATAGTTCACAAGAGCTGATGTCACGAGGCCTCAGAGGCCAGGTGCTTTCCATACTTTCCCTCCAGGTACCTTCACGATAACAAATAACCCCATGACTCTAACTAACTCTGCGAGGTAGGAACTAATATTATCCTCATTGTACGGATGAGAAAACTGGGATCCAGAGAGTTCAGTTAGTGCTGTGGTCAAGCACCATGCCGGTGGCCCTGAAGCTGTGCCTCACCGCTGCGGCACATCTGAGCTCCCCCGTTACAGTGTTAGCCTTCAGAGCGTGGGAATGTGGTGTAGGCGCCTAGCCCCAAAGTGCCTAGTCCACTGCCTGAATGTGGGGAAGTGTAATAAATGCCAGTGACGTGAATGCATAGTTTCTCATTTTGGAGTCGAGCACCATAAGCCATTAGGTTTGGCTGTAAAGTCAATCAGCAGCCGTCACTTCAGACTTTGACATTCCAAAAGAGTGACCTAGCTTTTGAAGAACGTCTTAGTTGGTTAGTTTATTTGTCAGTTGTTAGTTGTTTGCTTCTTCGTCTGGCAAGCAGGAACACAAGACGTTGCCTGCATTTAACCATTAATGAGTATTACTGCCGGGGGCGTATCTGAATGTACTTGCATTATGTCCAGATAATTCTGTCCCGAGGTCTTTAGACGACAGAATAAGGCCATGCAGATGTGAGCAGGTTCATGACTACTCATGTGGAGGGTGTCCACATATACCTCCAGGCTGAGTGAAACCCAGGTTTCCATTTGGAAGCTGAGGAGCGTTCCATTTCCTTCGTGCTCATCATGTTCATAGCACACACATTTGAAATGTTTATTAGCCAAACGAATTTGTTCTTTGCAGTGTAGATTTGTAATTTGAGAAACGTGGAAAATACCTCTGTGCATAATATCATGGCAATGATAAGGAAGATCCTGGTGCGTCTCTTAAGAAATACACAGTCAACATATTATAAATGTTTTTGTTTATGAAGGGTATATGGGGGAATGTTTTGGTGTATGGGGGAATGTTTAATGTTAAGAAAAAATAAGGGTGTAGAATTTTATATAAAATATCATCTCAATTATGTAGAAAGAAGTACGGGAGAGAAGACCAGAGGGAAGACAGTACAGTGTCATTTTGCCCAGCACTGCCCCCAGGGTCCTCCTTGGGCCAATTCAGTCCGATGTAGTTCTTAAGCCCAGTGCCCAGCTGAGACAGAAGGAAGCTAGCAGGCACCTGGGCCATCTGCCTCTCCATCCCTTGCCTATGCCCATTTACATTGTTCTTTGCAAAAGTAAGAATATTATGAAGTCCTGTTAGTGATACATTTCATTCCAAGCTCACTTTACACCATCATTCAGTTACTTTTAAATGACTTTTCTACCTAGAGCTGATATAATGAAAATAAAAATTAGAGAAGTCCACACTGATGTTTTTCAGAGTTTAAAAACAAAAACAAAACAAAGCAATTTTTTTTTGTCTTTTTTGGTCTCTCAGCGATTCCAAATTATTTTGTCCACCATTCTGGTGCATTAGTATAAATAATTAAATTTTGACTATTTCCTCTTTTCCTGGAAAATATTCTAACAACTCTCTTTGATGACATGTCTGATTGTATGTCTTGAGTATAACCAATCTTTTATGAACCCGTACAGGATTTTAGTGGTGCTGCACTTGTTGAGTATAATGGCACTATTCATGAAAACAGATGAATTCAGAAACAAATGGGGAATGAATATCAAAATGAAGTTGAACAGTAGGTTTTTATAGGATCCTTAAAATAAAATGCATTCTGGAGGGCTGCAGAGAAAGCTGGGCTGGTCATGGGCCTCCCGGGTACGGGCCCCCCCCCCCCCATTTCTGATCCTACTGCAAGCCAGCCAAATGGGCCTCATCTTATCTACAAAGAACTATTTCGAGAGGAGAAAAGCTAAACACACACTCGATCCCTATCCTGGGGAAAATGGATCCCTTGCTGAGTGTATTGGGCTTTGCTGGGGCCAGAGGTGAGGTCTGGGGGTCACCAGCAGCGTCACCTGCAAACAGCTCACCGGTGAGCTTCCTTCCCGAGGATGTTTGAACATTTTATACACAGAGCCTCGACCCCAAGCACCGCCTTCCTGAAACTTAGAGTCTCCGCACGCGAGGCTTTGAATGCCTCATGTGAGGGCGGTCTGTCTTCTCCGCCTGAGATGTCGTGGGGAAGGGGTTTGCGTCAGGCCGTGGGCTGGCTTCTCAGAAGGTCACTTCCCAGCTGGCAGTATGTGCCTTCCCAGGATGGTCACCCCAGCTCCAGCAGGGGTTACAGCACAGGCTCCCAGGGGTGCTGAGTCCTGGGAGAGGTCAGCAGTGACTTTTCAGTTGGCCAAGGGGAAATGAGGGATACACAGACCATACCTGTATGTGTCTCCATATGACACATGGTGGGTGCTCACAAGATTCTGTACACATAGGACTATAACATACGTTCACTACACATGCATGCGCAAGTTTCTGAGACAGTGATGAAGCAGCCCCAGAGCTTCTGATTCCATAGATTCGGATGGGGATGTGAGTACTGTGAGGCTTGTAATTGCAAATTCCTGGTCTGGTACAGACAACACTGCTCTATGATTTGGAATCATAAAAATGACATTTAAAACAGGGTGTCCCAACCCTTTTAAAAGAGCCAGTGAGGGCCCACAACTAGTGGGCAGCGCAGCCAGGCATTCCAGACATGCCCGGATAGTGGTCCAGCTGCATCTGCCCTGGCCAGGAGCCGACCACCGGCCCCAAGCCAAGAGGATAGCAGGCGAGAGTGCCAGGGCAAAAAGCAGAAGTGGATCACAGTCAGGAGGTAGACCCGTTTACAGCAGGTCAGAGAGACACAAGAGGCAAGCCCCGGTGCTTTGGAAGGCATGGGCAATGACATTCTGCACGGAGCCTCACCCTTGGATCCTAAAGCTCCCTGGCTGACCACTGTGGCCCTCTGGCACCAGCCCCAGTGTGTGTTCATGAGAATTTGAGATACTCATGTTCCAGAAGGTTCCAGAAAGTTCTTGTGCTTTGCTGTGTGTTCCCATGTTCCCAAGACGCTTTTCAAGACAGCACAGGATAAAGCAAACACTTTAACTGTTAAAAATAAAACATTGGTACTCACAAAGGTTAAACATGACCCACTCGACAAGAACACTTTGAAAGTAAACAGCACAATACCAACAACTTGAAGTGGCAGTTGGTATTGCTCTGCTGTCTCATGAGGCCAGTGGCACAGTTTTACAGTACTCCAAAACCACAAGCAAAAAAATTTCCAAATGGGCCACCCACCCCTCTAAGGGCTGTTTATTGCTAACTTATATCCTAAGCTGATTTTTAAGTTCAAATTTTTTTTCATGAATGCTGTTGAATCAACTTTATATGTTTTATAGTCTATAAACACTTCATTAGTTAATTCTAATAATTAGAGGAAAAGAGTCTTCCATAATTTAAGGGAGGAGAGAGTGTTCAGGCAGTGAAGGCCAGATAGATAGTCCACAGTAAGAGCTCAAGCTGAGAGTCTTAGGAAGGCACTGACGGGCACCTATTACCATGAGCTGATGAAGAGGGTGGAAATGGAGAACAGTGTGTGTGTGTGTGTGTGTGTGTGTGTACACGAGAGACAGACAGGATTGATTCCTAAGGGCACCACTGCTGAGACAAGATGCTAATATTCTAAGACCATGGAAGAGGTGTGGAAGAGGTGGTGTGAGTTGGTAAAATGTTCCCCAAGGAGGAGACTGCCTGGCCTCCCACTGGATGAAAACAACAGGCATCTGCTGAGAAACTGAAGCTGAGACCCAAGGGATGGCTTATCTGAAAAGTGCAGAGTAGCCAAGGAAATCCACACACTTTGCGGTGTGGAGAGGAATGATTTGCTTTCCTGAATTGCTAGCCTGGCTTTCGCAAGAGAAAGAAAGCCTTGGGTTGCCATCTCCTGAAGACAAGAGCTAAGAAAACATCTGGTGGCCCTCCCCATCCTTCCCCAGGTCTGGCCCAACCAGCAAAGAGCTTCAGGTTGCTGTGCACTAGCTGGGAGGTTACGTTGCACATTGAGTAAGAAGTTAAGGTTTTTTGTTTAGGGCTTTGTTTTGTTTTTTCAAATATCTGCAGGACAATTTTTGGAAGACTGCATGCCCCATAAAAGGAAGAAAATGGTGTTTGGCTTCTAAGCTGTGACTTGTGGCTGGCAGTTATAAATCTTGCACAATGCTGTAGCCAGGTCCTGTGACGCTCCTTCCTGACGTTATTGATAGAGGTGATGGGGCTGCTTCTCTCTGACCTTTTTTCACATTACTACTTTGTGAAAGCATCATGGGGCTCAAAGAAAATTCAGTTACTGGTGTTTCAGTGGGTCAGAGAGTTGGGATTTTTTCCTCTACTTTTATGCAGAGAATCATTGTATACAGAAAAGAAGGCCAGATTCAGTCATTGAAAGAGGATGCAGGAGAGGCAACATTGTTACCATGCCGACGAGCATGGCAAGGTTTCCTGTGTTGGGAGGGAACCTAAATGCAGGCGTTCCAGGGGTTTGCACATTGTGTTTAATTGTGGGGAGTCACCTAAGGTCTCCGTAGTGCCCGTTCTCATGAGAAATGCAGATGGAACAGGTGTTTTCATGCATCTAAAACCTGACTGGCTCGCCCTGACACCCATTAGCTATTCCAGACCCTGCATGAGGGGATGCTGCCAACCCTTAGTCTCCACCAGCACCACATCCTCTTCATCTATAAGCCTAAGACTTGAAAACAAAAAATGCAATCAAAAGTTGGTCTTCAGTAAAAAGAGGCTGGGATATGCTAGAGTTCATCATCTTCTCAGTCTTTTCCAGTTCCAAAAATTTGATGTTTGAGCTTGGCACCATAACAGGTAGTCAGTAAGACTGGGTGGAAAGACATCCCTGAGGCACACGGGGTGGGCTGCCCTGGGTTACCCAAAGTAAGGGGGGAGGTCCGCAGCATTTGAAAAGTATTACAGAAGTTGAACACTTTCATATGGTGAGGTAAGAACACATGTAAGCTAAGAACACATCACATTTCTTTGCTTTTGTGGGAACTCTGCTTAGTACAGAGCACTGGCGCTATTGATGCCAATTGGAAGAGGGTCCACCTGACCGTTTATGATACCATAAGCATGGCTTGAGCCCTTGAAGGTGGCTGAAAAGGGGACACATAGCGTAAATGGCCTCCATGGTTTAAAGTCTGAGAACCTCTGGTCCTAGCCCAGTGCCACAGCCCCCCAGCCTAAAGGAGTGTTTCCACACAGCCACAGATCAAGCCACCATCCTCGAATAAGGGGTCTCCTGAATCTAGCAAATCAAATCTTTCAAAAAACTTTTCATTCTAAAGATGTAAAAGAAAGATAAGTGCTAAAGACGAAGGACAAGACACAGGGTCGTGGTCATGTAAAAGGAAAATATTCAGTCTCATGACTCTTCTAGTGGAAGTTCAGGTCTGGCCCACCCCCTAACCCTACTTTTGGCATAAGGTCTGAGTTCTGTGGGCAACATCTCCTGAAGGGTGGTTCTGTGAGCCCCAGGGCCCAAAAGCCCTGCAACCCCATTCTGGGAAAAAGCAGTTACACAGGAGTGTAACTCATGAGGATATTTTGAAATACAAAGAATTGTCAATGGACAGAGAATATTTAAAAGTATCTCAGGGTCACCCTGCCCTCGACTCTTAAGTGGTGTCAAGGCAAGCCCCAGCCTCTGCTTCTCCGGGCTGGTGGGTGTACACACAACCTCAGATCATCTTGGGCCTTTCTTTGGCTATTTTCTGCCAAGTGACCTTAGGGGCACCACTGGCTGGGACTTCAAAGGGCCGCATCCCTTCCTGAATCTGTGAGACATTTATGGGTGGCTACCAGGGAGAGCAGTATTGTCTATTAAGGGCAAAGACTTCAGTGAACTAGTGGGAGGAAAGGCTGCCCTTCGCATCAGGGCTTGACTGTTTATGGTATGTGAGGGAGCTGTAGCTCCTGGCAGCAGTCTCCCCCTGAGGGTGGTGTGTTGGGTGAAAGGAAGCTCTGAATCATGACAAAGTTGGGAAAGAAGCACAGCTGGTCTACTTCATGTGTGTTTGTCGAGAGGGAAACTATGGCAGGTACGACCTTGGAATCGGACCCCAACTTAATGATGTCTGCATCCCTGCTTTCTCCAGTCCCTCCTGAAGCTCCAAACTCCTGCTTCATCTTACTTTTCCACCTGTAGTCAGGAAATCTGTCTGCCAAGAACCAGTCACTGTGGAGGTGGGTGTCAGGATAGATGGACAGTCCACACTGGCAGGTAGAAAGGACTGGAAACACGCTTTACATCAGTAAGGCAAGTTCATTTAAACAATGCTGATAAGCAATCGAAATTCAAGGTGAAAACACAATAATTCGGGTAAGAACTATTTCCCCTGTGTTCCTGCTCCTTTGCATGTAATTTCAATAGCACATGTGTTGTCTTGTGAAGTATTTACTGTCATGACTGATGAACTTACAATCTCCCAAGGGAAAGGGGCCTGCCAGTTCACCTCTGGACCCCAGGTACTTGAGTATGAGACAGGTGGTAGGCGCTGAAAGACGTTTTCTAGAAGACATTTGAGGGGAGTGTCTCCGTTGATTAAAAAAAAAAAAATCAGTTAATGCATTTTCCAAGTAGCAGACCGAAAGTGTTAGTTGGGAACTTGGGTCTCACCCGGGCCAGAACAGACTGCTGTGTCAGTACCAGTTCTTTTCTTCTCCTCTGGAGGTGTTTGTACTTTATCATTCTGTCCTGGTTTCCAGGTCTGTCCCACTGCCATAGTACTGACACTTCCTGGCCTTTGTTGTACTGTGGCACAGACTCTGTTTTGAAAGGACAGGAGCATAATAAAAGCGGATATGGAAGAAGGGCCAGATGACATCACTGAAAGTATTTGAGGAAGTCCACTCTTTTGGATGTTTACAATCTCAGCATGTTAGTTGTTTGTAATATGATAAGAGCACTTTTGATACATTGGGGGAATTACAAGCCTTGTTGCTCAGACAGTATTCATGACTTTTTATCTTAGATTCATAGTGACGGAAAGAGAATAGGAGGTATTGGCTTGAGTCCCAAGTGACCTTGGCTCATTGGTTGACCTTGGGTACAACATTCAGCATAGTTGAGATGCTTCAATTATGCTGATGCCAGCTATTCACTGATTTTTTTAAAAGAATTCCACTATTAAAGATGAATTAGCATACTCAAATTTCCCTCTCAAAATCTTAATTCAGAGAAATCGTTAGTACATGGAGGTATAGCCTTTCCAAGGTTAATTCCATAAGCTCTATATAGATTTAACCTTGTACATACGCATGCTTGTAGAACGAAAACCATAAAACATTCAAATGTCTCTATAAACAACAGTCTCCCTAAACAATGAAAATGTTGACACTTGCTATATATCACTGGATCTGAACTGTGAGTGAGGAGAGACTGGCATTTCTTCCTCTGGATGAAACAAAAGAAAAGTCAAGATCATAAGTAGTAAACCCGTCCTACCTTGTGCCAGGCGCAGTGGCTAAGCACATCCCATGGGTTCGTTTAGTTTCCTCCTGACAACAACAGGACAGGTAGGGCTGGTGGATGCTACCCAGTTTGCAAATGAGGAGACCAAAGGACATATGGGATAGGCGTGACTCCCAGGCCCACAATGCTAGGGTGCCCGCCTGGAGCCCAAGTTTGTCCCTCCAAACATGGCACCATGGAGACCAACACCAGGTGGGACATAGTGCAGATGTGCACACCTGACAGAAGACTGGGAATCAGGACTGCAACACCCTGTAGACTCAGGAAGACCCCATCCTCTTGCAGATGCTCCAGATGCAGGATAAAAAGCTGGATCAACTATCTTCATCCACTAGTATGAGTATGACATAACTGGCCCTTCATCCTTAAAATGTGTGCATGCTGATTCTGGTGTTGCCTTCTCAGTGGAGATAAGCTCCAAAACTTGGTCTGAACCTAGTCCAGGGGGAATTATTATTTGGTAAGTCAGTAGAGCAATTACTGTTGTATATGGTCCCTGAGTGTACAGCACCAAACCCAAGAATTAAAAGCCCAATAGCCTACTGAGGAACAAAGAGAAGCATGGGATTAGAAACTCACGGTTGGAATATCCAAACAGATAGATATCCACATGGATAATCTGCACACAAGTAACAGTGCTGCTTGCACCAATCCGGACTCTGAGACGGAGCTGCTGGCCCCAGAATATGTGTCTGCTGTGACTTAGGGTAGATATGACTCACGGACCTTCTCCCAGTGCAATGATAAAACTGCTAAACTCACAGCAAGGGAATCCTGAACCACTGCTAATAGGCAAAGGCAAATGTAGATACCTTCTGAAAGCTGTCTGACGCGTTAGGTTGGCTGGATATGTGGGGGAGAAAGAACCAAGCAGAAATGCAGAAATTCTACCCTAGAAGCCAGGCCAGCAGATATGTAAAGTGACTGTGGCTCTGGTATGGATTTTCTGCCGGCACCAGAGTCCCTATGATTTGACTCAGATTGCTGTCAGGTTTGCAAAGATGAAGCTTCTCAGGTCTGGACTCGAGCCTGCCCAGGCAGACTGCTTGTATTCCTTGCATGCCAACACAAACCAGTATCTGCCTTGCCTGGGCCAGTCTTCCCTAAACCCAAACAGAAATCTTATTGTATTATAAAAGAGTGTTACTAAGTCGCTCTCATTCACGTTCTCCTTGGATTTTGCCCCCAAATTTAGCATGTGACAGGGGGCAGGTTTTAGATAAAGCTCTTCACTGGACATACGTTCCTGGAATAAATAGCTTCAGTCCATTTCTGTAGAGCAATGTTAAATATTCACTTTAGATTCCTATGCCAACACTAACAACATACACTTATTTATACACTGCCAGAGAATACCAAGAACTGACATGCTGTATAAGTAAATAAGGAGGAATATAGGTAATGTGTGAGGTAATGCATATCCTAAGTGATGTGGGCTGTCTCTCACTGCACAGAGAATAATCGTTCACAAATATTTCAGGGCATTTATTCTAAATAGAACATTAGGAACTTTACCACATGTACACCATACGGATGCTCCTTCCTAGCCATAATAACAGGGGTGGCCTCTGGAACAAGAGTCTAAAGCTCCCAATAAGTTGGTCTCCTCAACACTGAGAACTGTATCCCTAAGGCTATAAAAGTGACTGAATTACCGTAGCCTTCATCAAAAATAGTCTTTAATGTGGCCAATTTCTTCCTTATTTGGTGAGAACAATGCCACCGGAAGGAGCAACAGATAAGAGCATATTGAAGTACAGTCTATTCTGCTGCATGCGTTTTCTGTAACTCAGACCTGCTGAGATAGGCCATCGCTGCTCAACAGTGGAATGAAGTCTGTACAGAGTGGAAGTCATGTGAGCTCATGCATGGTGCTCTCCCCAGGCGTGTTGTTTGCACACTGGGTAAAAGCGTAGCTAAGGGCAAAGTAGATTAAGACTGAACACCGCAAGCTGTCAAAGAATTTAACTCTATACAGGATGCCCAAGTGGCGGCCTTCCCTCCCTGGGCTCCATGTGGCCACACCCCTCCCCCAACTCACCTGCTGCGTTCTTCTTCCCAGTCTTGGCCACATGACCTCTCTGCAGCCTAGCAGTCTTACCACTTCTATACATCTTCTGTCAAACTACTGCCTTCACTCTTCTTTAAGACTAATCATCTTCCAAAGGCCCACCTCCTAGTCACATCACCTTTGGGGCTAGAATTTCAACATAAATTTGGGTTATTATAATATTTCTTTACTCATCGGGAATTTTAGGTATTTGTTCGACTGTGCTATTATTTTCCTGGGATGAGGACTAATTTATTAGTGCCCTGGTTACAAAGTCGTGCAGGTTTTGAGTGGTCTGCCTCTGAACACTCTTTTTCCCATAGATCTTGTTGGTTTGGCATGTGATGTTACAGAATGTGAAGGTTTTTCAGAAATGGTCATATCTTGTGTTGCAGCAGAAACACCCATACTTAAAAAGAATGAATAGGAACAAGTTGGGAAGTCAACACAGGTTTGACTTCGCTGTTCCCGAGGTGAGGCTGTTGCGTTTGAGTGTTTTGAGTGGGTCTCAGCTCTGTGGCTAGGGAAGGCAAAGGAGGAGGGAACGCACATTCCAGGCTGAAGGCACAGCTTGTACAAAGGTGCGTTCCTTGAGGAGGACGGGACCCAGAGGTGTTCATGTTCGGTGCATTTAAAATCCTTTACATTCCGCCCTTGTGGGAAAATATTTTATTAAGCACTTGGTTGCAGTTGAAATAGAGGGAGACCTTGACAGCCCAGGAACAGTGGACAGACAGGAACAGAGCCCAGTTTGGCAGCTGTCAGGAGAAGCAAGGCATGCTAGTCCAGAGAAGCAGTGGGGCACTGGGACCAGAGGAGGTGTAAATACAAAGTATATTGTATCTCGTGAGCCTGGCATGGGCTCTAACCTACAATGCTAACACCAAAAGGATATAATTACCCACCTAGCCAGGTGCTTGACCTGAATGTTTATGTCCTTCCCAAATTTATGTTGAAATTCTAGCCCCAAAGGTGATGTGACTAGGAGGTGGGCCTTTGGAAGATGATTAGGTCGTGAGGGCAGAGCCCCCATGATGGGATTAATAACCTTATAAAGAGGCCCGCAGAACTCTCAGGCCCTCTCTACCACACATGAAGACATGGCAAGAAGATGTTGCCTGTAAATTAAGTGCAGCCCTCAACTGGACCACAAATCTGCTGGTCCCTGATCCTAGACTTCCAGCACAGGAGAAATGAATCCCTGCTGTTCCTAAGTCCCCTCAGTCTATGATATTCCAGCCAAATGGACTGAGACACCAGGCATTAGTGATTAACAAAAACAGGAATGGTGACAATCTACATCAAGGATGGAGAGATGGAGGGAGCGGAGGGAGTGACTTCCAGAAATTGATCTATTGACAGACCCACCGAAGATGTCTGGTTGGCAGTCAGATGCCTCCAAATAGAAGCATTCAGTATGTGATCTCATTCCATCCGTGCGTATATGTGTGTCAGATACAACAGCCCCAGCAAGATTGCCAACGTGCACATTGGCTCTCAAATTAAGCTCTGTGTGAGGCACTTGATATCATGACGACATCAAGATGAGTGGCTCTAGGGGAGCCTGGGTGGCTCAGTCTGTGAAGCACCTACCTTCAGCTCAGGTCATGATCCCAAGATCCTGGGATCCAGTCCTGCTTGGGGATCTCTGCTCAGCGGGGAGTCTGCTTCTCCCTCTTCACTGCCCCTCCCCCTGCTTGTGCTGTCTTCTCTCTCTCTCTGTCAAATAAATGAATAAAATCTTAAGAAGAAGAAGAAGGGTTCTAGCAGTCAAAGAGCAGCCCGCCTCCTGGAGAGAACCCCAATGAGCTGAGGCATACCCTGCCTGGGTCTTGCACTGGCACGTTGGTCAGCCCAGCAGCGCCCTGGCCTTAGTGAGCCTGGGTCCGGGTGGCCAAGGAGCCATCACAGGAGAGTGAGAAGGAATGGTAAGAAGCTGTTTCAGATACTTGAAAGGAAAAAGAACTCATTCTCATTTGATACTTGGGAGACTGTTTCATTTGGAAGTCAAGACTTAGGGAATCCTCGTCAGGAAGAGGTTCAAGATCAGCCTTTGGAGTCATGTGAATAAGCTCCAATTGAAAATAGATCCACAGATATAATCTAAATTGCTGGAAGAATAAACCTTCAGATGTCTCAGGAGCCCAGAACATGCTGCCGTAGATGTTGCAAGCGGCTGTACATGTGATGGGAATAATGAATAGATTATGGGAAGTCGACTGCAATTAGAAGTAAAAGGTACCAGAACTCCAGTGATCTGGGTGGTAGGTGACAGAGAAATCACCCGAAAATGGAGACAGTTTGTGCTTCAGACAGGACATCTTTCATGCTTCCAGGTGGAGGTTACCTGCATTTCTAGGCATCCTCACTCGGTGCTTTGCCTCTTCTGAAGGCTGCCTGTGGAGTCCACTCACAGCTGACCTCTGGCCCCACAGTCCCTGACTTGGGCCTCCTGACATCAGCTGCATACCCATGTCCCTAGCCCTCGCCGTCTAGGTGACTCAAGACAAGACAACTCGCAGTCCCCACCTAGAACCTCATAAGGGACCCGGCAGTAAGGCCTCAACACTTCCTGGGTGAAGGCCAGGTAGCTCCAGAGAAAGGATGTGGTGAAAGAAGCAGGAGGGGTGCTTCTAGATGGAACACGTGCACCCTGCACTCCACACCTGGTTATCAGTGTCAGCACCTGCGCCAGCCCCTACCCAGGCCCGAGTGTCCAGGGCAGCCTGCCTTCCTCACTGGAGATTCTGCGAGTCAGCGCAGAAGGGGAGCAGGGTGGCCAGGGCAGAGCATGTGCAACAGGAACCGCCCCGCCCACCTTTTTCTCCCTCAGCCAGGAAAGCCGCCTGTCCTCACCTGCAGGCAGGCCCACCCACACTCTGAGATCATTCCTAGCCTGGGGCAAGATATTTCTAAGGAAGCACTGCTCCTACAGCCTACAGCCTTGGCTGGGTCTTAGGCCTCATTCCTGGGTCTGGGGCTCCATGCCAGCGAGCCGGGCCTGCACCCAATAGCACTGCCCCTGGGGTCTGGATGGAGTGGAAGGCCTCATGCAGTATGTCATTGAATAATGCCCCCAACAGTCCTGGGGGAAGGCCATTAGGATCCTCATTTTGTGCGGAACGTGCAGTGGAGCAGAGCAAGTTTGTTTCCCTGCCTGGACGTTGCCCCGAGCTCCTGATTCCTCTGATCGGCCTCATCACTCAGGGTCAGAGGTCCCTCCCGGGGCCCCTCATCCTTGACTTCAGCATGCACTCCACCATTTGGCCTCCTTTAAATGTCTTAAGTGTAAATGAGGTAACTTGGGGAAGCGTCTGGCCCCGGCCTTGGGCCTGCCGCACTGTCCACGCCTGCCAGCAGCCAGTCGCATCTTGTCGGACTCCCTCGCTAGGGGTTTCTAGCCCATCCTGTGTGCAGGTTGGCACCCAGGCCAGGCATCTGAGTGAGGTTGTCCTTGGCTATCTTGTCAACAGCAATTCTGTTTGGAGAACAGCCCCAGGGGCGCCTGGGCGGCTCTGTTGGTAAAGCGTCTGCCTTCAGCTCAGGTCATAATCTCAGGGTCCTGAGATCGAGTCCCATATCAGGCTCCCTGCACAGCAAGGAGTCTGCTTTCCCTCTTAAATAAATAGATCTTTTTAAAGAGAGAGAGTGAGAGACCCTAGTCTTTCCCCAAGTGGGGACCCTAATAATTAACATCATAGCTTAATGGAGAGAGAGAGAGAGAGAGAGAGAGAGAGAGAGAGAGAAAGAAAGAAAGAAAGAAAGAAAGAAAGAAAGAAAGAAAGAAAGAAAGAAAGAAAAGGAAAGAAAGAAAAGGAAAGCACCGCAGACCTCAGACTGTCAGAGGAGAGAGGGTGGAGATGCTGGCCGTTGTTGCTCATAAAAACATGTAAGTATGCAAGTGTAAAGTCACGTGGCTTATAGCCAATGGCCCAGGGAAGCTCGGAACGCAGCACCTCCCGGTAACGTCTGCAGGGAATCCAGCCAGCCAGCAGGAGTGACACAGTCCCTCAGGTGTTTACCTGGCTAGAAGTCAGCGAGGTCCTGGGGCACGTGAAGGCAGTCTCCCTGAGAGCCTCTCCGCAGCTCATAGTCTGCACTCTGAACTTGTCATCCCTGCTGGTTCCCACTCCCAGCACAGCACCCTGCTTTCCTCCTCCGTCCCCCAGACTCCCGGCCTCGTGAGGACAGGCGGGAGCTCAGGCATCATACCAGCCAACTGCACATGTTCACTTCAAACAGGCCCGCGCGTCTGTCCATCAGTTACTTCACTGCCTCTACCTGTGGCATCCTAGGACCACTCGAGTGCCCTTGATGTGCCTTCAACAGAGGAAGCTGGATTGGCGGGGTTTCACAGCCAGTTTGTGGGGAAGAGGGTTTTGTTCTGTGTGGCATGGCCCTGCTCTGCGTTTCCACTGCCATATGCTTTGTCTTGCTAATACCATGTTGGAATTATTTCCTTAATGTTTAAAGCTGCATGTACGGAAATGGCTTATATTTCCTGTTTTGATAAACTAATAGAATTTTTACTGGGAACTTTGTTCCCAAGTTGGCTTTCTCCTTTGTTAGCCTCTTTTTGGACTCAAAGAATAATTCTAAAAAGTCGGGCTTGACTGGACTTGTGAAAAAGACAAAGACTTGTATAGATTTTTTTTACCTAACTATGAAAGATTACTTTTTTGCAAGAAGGGATGTCTGTCTTCTGTGTCTCTTAGAATGGGTTATTCAGTATCCCTCTGTACAGGAAGCTGGGGGGAGTCCAATGGTAAAATATCTGTAAATTCCCTACAGAGACTTGCTCTTTTTGGCTGGAGGTATATTGGCCTAGAAAGACTTTCTTGGACAAGATGTTTCTTGGAACATGTGGAGGACAAAATATTCTTTGTTTTAGGACAAATGAGTTTTGTTCTTGCATCTTCATATAAATTTGGTTAATATTCATTTCTTATGTGCGATTTGAGAACAATGCTGAGCATTTTTTTTCTGTCATTTGTAAATATTGTATCAACTTTGAACAAGACTCACATCTGCAGAAAGCTGAGTCTATGTCTGTGGATTTGCTCCCTTAACAGATATGGACCATCCACACTGGTAACTTACAGAAATAGCTTGTCGTAGAGTCTAAATCTTTTGTGAGTTTTATTTTCTGGCATTTGGGTTGTTATTTAAACCTATTTTTAAATGTCCTAAATATGAGGACAAGTCTGCTGCTGGGAGAAGTGAGAAAAGCAGTTTTCTTGATGTTTTGAAGGGGGCCACTCCTCAGACAGCTACAGAGGAGCATGCCCCTGTGCGCCGGGCGGCAGGGCAAAGCCTTTCTTTCCTCTGCCTGATGCTACGTGATACCCAATGAAGGCAGCATGATTTTTGGCTCCCCCAGTGCCAGGGGATTGCTCACATAAGAGGCACATGGGACCGGATGTTCCCTTAATCTTGCAGCTGCTCCCAGTGATGTCCATTCTGACTAGACTGGATTCCATTTATAGATGGCAGAGCAGTCTCTGCTGGCAGCCAGAGAGCCAGTGGCTCAAGGCAAGAAACTCTGTGCTTGAACCTGACAGATACTTGATTAGGGAACCTGAAAACTGGCTTTCTTTAGAAGATTCCGTGACCTCTGTTCTCCCAGAGACAAGACTTGCTGAGGAATGTAGATCATGCATGTAGGGTGGTTTGGGTGTGTCTAGGCTGAACTGAATGTCCACGCAAAGATATGTATTTTTAAACCTTTCAAAATGTGATGATGCCAAGATCACATAAGATTCTAAAAAAGAGAATTCCCACATAAAAAGGTGACCCCCCTCAAAAATCTCTTGCTCAAAGATCTCCAGTTTGACTCTGGAAAACAATGTCTCTTGCATTTCACTTGTGTAAAATATCCAAGGTTTCTAGAAAAATATATCTATGCCTTTGCATTGCCAGTTGGGTCTTTGGCGATCCAGGTAATTCTTAATTTCTAGAATTTCTAATTAGCACAGCAATGCTGGCTGCCAGTTCAAGGCAGGGTAAAATTCAGAAGAGAAGAGCCTAAAAGGATGTTCTGAATAAGGACATTCTTTTGACACCGTGACTGGTGAGATGCTCAGCTACCGAGCCTCCCTGAACTGCCACAGGTGGCAGGGGTCAAAGGGAGTCTGGGGGCCTGCACTCTTCCAGAACAACATGTCGTATCCCCTTGACACGCGGAATGCAGGGAACCCGTAGGGAATGTACTTTCTTCCTCCACTGAAGGACATGGCTTCACAGGAAGCCATAGCAACGTGTCTACGTGGAGAGCCTGTTAGAAAGCGTGTCCTGATGCAGGAAATGTGGGGCCTGCATTCCTAAGTAGCGCCCGGCGACACAGGCGCTGCATCCAAGTGCCACGCTGGGTGTGTCTAGGGCCCAGACGAGGCCACAGCATTGTAAGCTTAGATCAAGTGCCTCTGGGACGTTGCATCTGAGGCAAGAGGCACAAACCCCTGCCTCCCACCTGTCCACCCTTTCCTGCCGCCCAGCTCCTTTGGGACACTGTGTCCAGGCACATCCTGCTCAGACTCTGTGCTCACCGTCTTCACTGAGAGCTCTCCCCACGCGACCCTGCCCTTCCCAATATGGCTTTTGTTCTTACTCATCATTTTACAAGAAGTACCCACTTCATATCTTCCTGGTGCAGCTCAAAGGCATTCTAATTTACTACACTTCTGTTTAAGCCATTTTCTGTTTGATTTCCCAAAACCTAGAATTCGCATTTCTTTTTCAAAATCACTCCTGTTGGCTCCAGTACACTTGGTAAGATGTCAAACGCTTACAATGAGAGCAGAAGTACCACCCTTTGCCTATGTCTGCAGCAGCTCCCCAGGCCTCTTTGCGTCCTCTTTCCTTCCTAGAGGGAGCAACTGAGCCCAGCAGGGCAGAGCCCTAGATGAGGCAGCTCCCAGGATATGGGCACCCATGGACAGTTGCTGAAGGAATCAGTGATTAAGCCCCCTGCCAAGCCAACTCAGGCCCCTCTAACAGTTGGGAAGTTAGATTCACAGTTCCAGGTGGTTACACATCTTGGTAGCAACTGAGGTAGTTTTTGTTGAGCAAGGAGGATGGAAGATGGTCCCTGCACACCCATCCCAGAACCATAAAGCCACAATGGGCTTAAATTGAGCCTTGGCTGGAAGCTGGGGGATCCTGGGGGTCCTGTGAAGAAGAGTTTCAAATTCATTCCAATCCAAGATGCCCTGGATTCCCTGAAGATGATAACCCAGAGGTCTTCCTTTCTAGGCCTGGAGACTGGCAGCTCTCTGTTCCCTGGGTTGTAGCAGTGAGGGCCTCAGGTGTGAAGGCAAGGAGATCAGCCTCTTCAGGGAGGCCAGTAAAGGATAATGGAGGACAGTACAGCCTGAGGGAGAGGGCCCAGCTAAGTTAGTCCTCTCTGTGACCGGCCTCCTTGAGTCTCCCTCTCATCTTTAAATTGTATAGGTTTCATGGCTTATGTATTTAGTTTTCTTATCAACTTGTGTACATTCTCTGATCCCCACTTTATAGCCATGGCCCAGCACAGTGCTCGGCCTGCAGTAAACACCAGGTGGAAAATGAAAGAAGGAACAAATGAGTGAATTTGCAAGGGGAGAGAGTGGGTCAGGTGTCTCCAAGAGCCCTGCAGCTGTCATGTGTGGGGGAACTGGGGCGTTAGGAGCTCTCTCACAGGTGCAGCTGAGGGAAAGGCTTTCCCTGATCACTCTAAGCTGGGAAGCAAGTGGCACAGATGCCTTCGTTGTTCTGGAGCCAGGGAGGGAGCAGTTTCTGCATGAATACTAGGACAGATGAGCACATGCATATCAGATTCAGGCATTCTCAAGGGGGTAGAAGCCCTTACCAGTTTGCATGGATCTTTACCATAATTGGTCTCGTTCGGCTGTGAGTCCTCCACCTAGAGATGAAGAGCATCCAGACAAGCTCAATTGAGTGGATACAGCATGCATGGTCCATGATGGTAGACACATTCCATATACCTCAAGCTGGGTCTGCAGGAGCCTCCTGGCCCTGGGAGCAGCCTGTCCTCTGTGGATGTTGGGATGGTGAGCACAGTGACGGGCATTGCTGCAGGGGGCCCTAGGGAGAGCAGGGGGCAGGAATATTGTTCTACAGAATGGTACTGATGGGTATTCAGACTTGGCATGAAACACTAGTGGAGAATTGAACTGATGCTCCTGAGGAGTTTTGGTTAGAAAGCATGCCCTCTAAATAAATTTTAAAAAAATTAAAAAGGGATCCCTGGGTGGCGCAATGGTTTGGCGCCTACCTTTGGCCCAGGGCACAATCCTGGAGACCGGGGATCGAATCCCACGTCGGGCTCCCGGTGCATGGAGCCTGCTTCTCCCTCTGCCTGTGTCTCTGCCTCTCTCTTTCTCACTGTGTGCCTATCATAAATAAATAAATAAATAAATAAATAAATAAATAAATAAATAAATATTAAAAAAGAAAAAGCATGCCCTCCTAGAGGCACTGAAGTTGAAGATCTAGACCCGGGCCAGGTGCTGGGCAGACTCTTGAGGTGGATGTACAGTGGGAGGAAACCAGTTGTCTTCACTAAGGAGTTGAGGAGAAGGATCAAGGTTCGTCTCTGAGTTGTGTCTAGCAATAAAACAAGGGCAGACCCAAGGACTTGGAGCATGGGCAATGGCTGGTGGAGGCTGTTAGTATTCTACTCTTCAGGGGACAGAGAGTTCATGTACTCCTCATCCGAGATCCTCAGGAGGGCATTTGTATCTTGAGAATGTCCCAGAGCTAACATCCCATCAGGGGAATACTGAAGCTCAGGTCTGAGATTTGTATAGTCTCTAAGAGAAGTCTGGAACACATGCTCTGCCCTAATAAAGTAAATACTTCTGTTCATCCTGGAGATCTGACATTCCAATTCGTGGTACTTAGAGCTCTTGTAGATGTTGGAATTCATAGGAATCCCTCTGTAGGATATGCAAGATGTAAGATGCTGATGGGAAAATACACACACACACACACACCCCACATCCCATCCCATCACACACACATACGCCACATCACACACACACATGCACACAGGCTGGAGTCTCCATGATGGAAATTGACTCTGGCTTGTAGAGGGAGGCCTGCCTCTCAATGATGTATTTCTACCTCCTGAGATGAGGTCCCCAAGCCATGGCACATGGTTGAGGAAGTGTCAAGATTGGAAGTTATCAGACCTACAAGCCCCAACTCCAAAAGCAAAACAGCACTGTTAAATTTTAAGCAGGTTATGAAGGTTTCTAAAACTAAGTCTAGTGCATATCCTAAACATAGGATAGAAGGTCTGTTAGATCAATTTAAGATCATTTCAACCATTGATTTATATCCAGGGATTTGGCAAGTGCCTTTAAAATCAAAACTAAAAATAGCCTATGCAACATCAGATGGAGAATGTGAGTTTATGCTTTACCCTATTGTCTATAGACTGAGGAGCCCCCTTACCTTTTCCAGACAACTGGCAAATGAATTATTGTGTGAACCAGGGAAACCTGCCAAGCCACCTATTCACATCCCAGTCGTACATCATACAAAGTATAAATGTGGCTGCCCATCTAGACACCTCCCTTCAGCATTCAGGGTAACCCATAAAACAAATGGCTTTGTATGGAGCTGGATTTATAAAGACTAAATATTCAAAATCATGGGACTCTAAATAAGCCCCACTATAGATAAACATTGCAGCTGTAAAAAAAAACTGGCAAATATCTAAAAACATATTTTGAAGGCATGAAAGAATTTTAAACATGTCTACTTTTTATACTTTTGAACTCCCAGTGTCTCACAGAAAGATAACCAAGATATCCAAAAGGCTTCGAGGTGTTGGTTTGAGATTTTCAGATTTTTTTGAATTCTTCAAAATCTAGTGACATGCATTAGGTACTAGAGTAGGTAAAGGGCTATTGTCAGGACACAAGTAATGTGGCACTCCAATGATCCCTCTTGTAGAAAGTTGTTAGCACAGGAAAGGAATTTATCATCTCTACAAAAAGAACATGGCATAGTTATTGTGGTCTTAGGTAAACTCTGGCCAGATAGTTTTGAGTCAGACTTCACTTGTGTGCCTGTCCAAGACTGAACGTCCAGGAAGGCTAGCAGGCATCACAGCAATGGCCACGCAACACTATATCCATTTACACATGACCATCAGTACCATGCCAGGAACAGGGAAGATTCTGGCTGACGTGCTAGCACAAACAAACAGAAAGCTTAACAGAGGGTGACCAGCCTGTTTAGTCACTGAGACTTAACTTAGAAGAGAATGGAACAGATTATGGTGAAATGCACTTTTGTGTAAATTTGGAATGGTCTGTTATCTGGGGAGTGTTGCTTGCATGGTAAGGTTTGGCTCAGCACGCACCAGAAGCTAACCATGTCCAGGTTATCAGTGCCAGCCAGCTAGGCAGTCTGGTCTGCCGGGCTGGCCAAGGATGACGAGCCACATAGGGATTCCCCTGCACTGCTGCACTGAGTCACCTGTTGTGCAGATGGGGGAGGCGGGGCTGATCCGGAAGAGCAAAGAAGAAGGTCCATCTGATATCACTTCCTACTCAAAACATTTCATGCCATCAACAGTCGGAAAGGAAGATCTCCTGGTCCAAAGTCCAAGTCCATCTTTTACTTAAAATACTGAGATCAAGGGAAAGTGAGAAATGCCTTGGAACCCATTGGAATTGTCTGGGTGGAGAACTCCCTCACTTAGCCACTCAATTCATTAAAGAGTCCACCTAATAGAGACTTGGGAAAGCCTCTTCCTTCCATCTCCTCCTCCTTCTGTGAAGCACTGGGTCCCTCAGAGGGAAGGAAAGGAGTGTCCTCTGCTGGCACCACCGGGGATGTTGAGAACCTCTGTGGTGGTGGTGAGAGGTGTCGAGAACCTGGCAGATGTGTTCACAGGGTTCTCTGTCCCCCATTGGAAGCCCCTCCCCCTTTAGCTCACGAGGATCCATGTTGTATGATGAACCTAACCCAGTCCTGCTCACTTGGAACAACCGCTCCATGGGGCTGCATCCCCCACATTTCCAGGAGAATGAAGAGCCGCTTCCTACACACTTGGAGTCTCTCCTTCATGCTGAAGTACTTAACACAGAGTGTCCTCGTGGGCTCACTTCACACAGAATCCCTGGATTCAGGGAACGTTTTCCCTGACTTTCGAGACCAGGACCTAGCATGGCATCTGATGTTGAGCAGGAACCTTTAAAAGGCATATTGACCGTACAAAGTTCATTGCCAAGAGTGACTGTAATGTAAACTCTGGGTGACCGTGCCTCATCAGTGTAGGCTCATCAACTGTGACACATGTGCCACTCTGCTGGGGGACGTTGGTGGTGGGGACAGCTGCGTGTGTAGGTGGGTAGGGGGTACATGAGAGCTCTCTGTATCCTTTGCTACGAGCCAAAGCTGCTCTAAAAATTAAAGTTTGTGTTTTGAATAAAAAGCTAGTTGCTGGAGCTGGACGTGCTCTCAGCAGATGATGTTGTGCTACCTGTTGTAGCTGACGGTGTTTGCGATAACGTGTTTTGCGCTTGCTTTTGCAGGGCGTGAAGAAGTTTGACGTGCCCTGTGGAGGCAGAGACTGCAGCGGAGGCTGCCAGTGCTACCCCGAGAAGGGAGGAAGGGTGAGTCACCGAGTCAGGGAAATGACTGTCTTCCTTAGCCTTCTGTTTAAGACAAAAGTGCCTTGAATCACCTGAGTGAGTCAACTGCATATCTTCCTGACAAATTTAATACAGACATGTCCCTCTGTATTGGAACAAACTGATATAATGCAAAATTTGGTCAATTTATACCACTTTCTGAAATAGATTGAGAACAGTGTTAACTTTCTTACACATCTTTTCTCTTGATCATTGTTATGAATAGATATGTATATATAATGCAACTGTATCTTAGGCCTATGATTTTATACATAAACATCTATTCTGTAGAAATATTACATAAAAAAAAAAACATGGTTGTGTCTACCCCCCAGTGTAGACATTCAAACAAGAGGGCACAAGCATCCTGCCATAGAGAATCAGTCTCATACTCAAAAGTAGTCTACTTATCCCCTGAATGTCCTTTATATAGCAAATTTTATCAGGTAAGTCAGAGATAAAAGGTCATTCCACATCATTGCCAGGATACATGGCAGCGCCTGAATTATGGTCTGATACTGGGTTTAATATGTTCAAAGTGACTGGCCTTCCTGTTGCCATTTAAAGCTGACGTTTGGGTCTTGGCATTTCTGATTTTTAAAACGTATTATTTATATTTATCTGTTTAAGCCCATTTTCTTGTGGGGAGCAGTATTTGTTTTATGACACAGAGTCTTTTGAGTCTTCATGCCTTGGGATCACCCTTCCCTGGGGGGACTCTTGCTGGACCAGGGCCAGGTTGGGAGAGGTAGTTGGGAGGTGTGGCCTGTCTCCCCTGTCACTGCCAATTACAGCACCCCATTGGTGTTCTCAACACGTCCCACCACCCTGAATCCTGCCATCGATGTTTATAGACGCCATTCCCACCTCCCAGGGGGAGGACTCGTCTCAGTGGAGCTTGGCCTCTGCAGCCAGGTGTTATGCCACACACTTTCTCCTACATGAGTTTCCTCCAGAAGCCAAATGAGTAAAATTTGTGACAAGGAACCCCTTTACAGTTATGGTGGTCTGTGACTGACCAACCCTCCTCTCCATGCCCAAGATCCTCGCCGAGGAGACTTCTCTCCAGGCACCCAAGGCTGCTGTCCCCACATGCTGTGTCCTCTCAGAGCTGCAATCCTCAGGACAGCTGTTGCTGTTGATGGAACAGTGGTCCCTCTGCTTGGAACAGGGACGTTAGGCTTCAAGAATTGCTAATTGAAGGTTCTGCATCAGCATTTAAGAAGGATGGAGTATTTTTTCAAATATACAGAAGCCATTTGGTGAGATTTAAAATCCCCCTGGGTTCCTTGCTATATAGACTTTCCCAGCGATGCTTCTGGAGCAGGGATGACAATGCCTCACTGCAGAGCTCTCCCCTCCCTAAGCGCTGGGCAGCCTGGCCTTATATGGGCATGAGGAAGACAAATTAGTGGTTTACAAATATCTGTGGGCCTCGCCTGGGTCGGAGAGAATTCAGCTCCAGAGAGATTCTACATTCTTCTCCATGTGATCAGCCAAACAGAACCCAAACAGAGCACAAGTTTACTAGGTCTATTCTTTTTCACTTTTTTGTGATTGTTTAATGCAGAACCGATATGTTAACATTTCCCGTAATGGTTTCATGTGAATTTTGTTCTTTAGGAAAAGTAGTTCATTCTGATTATTTTTTTTTAATTCAAGGATAATTAATATACAGTGTTATGTTAGTTTTGGGTCAACAGTATAATGACTCAACAGTTGTGTACATTCCTCTGTGCTCATCAAGATAAGTGCGCACTCAATCCCCTTTATCTGTCTCATCCCCCTCCCCCCGCCCACTTATCTGGCAACCACCAGTTTGTTCTCTGTATTTAAGAGTCTGGCTTTTTGTTTATCTTTTTTCTTTTTTGTTTGTTCGTTTGTTTTGCTTCTTAATTTCCACATATGAGTGAGGTCATATGTTATTTGTCTTTCTCTGTCTGACTTATCTCACTTAGCATTATATTTTATTTTAATATGTAATGCCATCTACATAGCTATGTACTCTTAAAATGCTAGAGGTCTTCTCAGAGCAGTTATTAAGAGGGAGATTTCTAAAGATCCCTAGGTCATTCTAATTCAGTAAATTTGCATGAAGAGCTTTGTATTTCCCATCAGCCCTCATTAACAAAGTAGCCTAAGACCATTTCTCGACCTTGCTAGGTAAAGCAGATACTGGACGCCTTCCTGTGAATTTGGTTAACACAAGTAATCCAGAACCCCATGTGGGTTTGACTTGCCTCTAATTGTTCAGCTAGGTAATGATGACATTAAGCTGAGATGTGGCAGCTGTCTGAGTGGTTGGTTCAGGGACAGAGCCACACAGGGACTCAGGTGTGCCATTGATTATCAGTCACCGAGATGACAGAAATGGTGATGGTAAGTGGTAAGAAAACCACTCCTGAGGAGAGAGAAGCAACACCGTGGGGATATCTGTTGTTGGAACACTTGCGTCTACTTCATCAAAATGCTTATTGAGATATAGCTCCTTAAGCCTGGTATATGTACATCAAATATATGTTAATTAACAAGTTTACCCAGATGTGTTTCTGTAGACAGCAGGGCTATTTCCGTCCTACTCTTGGATTGATATTTTTTAAAAGTAATGTAATGTATAAAAATAGCAGCTGGACAGATTCCGCCGTTAGAGAACTGAGTGCATACTTCGTTCTTTCCCACAGCTGCCCCTGGGTCCCTTGCCATATATTTCCCCACGGTGCTTCTGAAGGGGGGATAACAATGCCTCACTGCAGAGCTCCCTGCTTCCCGAGCACTGGGCAGCCCAGCCTTATATGGACACGGGGTAGAGTTCACTCGCTCCTCACCATGGTGACAGCCAACAGCAGAAACCATGTTACTGGATAACTTTTGGACTCGCGGCAGAAATCACAAATGTACTATGGATTCTGATTCCAAAGGAATTCTCATGTTACAGAATGAACAAGCTCAGTGTAAAACGCATTCCCCCAGCCCTGAGTGGGAGGTTGTTGCGGCAGCGGCCGGGGTGGGGGGGGGCGGGGGGGGGCATGGATTCTCATAGGCACAGCATCCAGCCTTTGGGGCGAGTGTTCCAACAGCCAGGACATGCAAGGCGGGAGCTGGGGCCCAGCCGTCAGTACCCTTCTCACTCCCAGGTTAGAGCTGGAAGGTGCAAAGGAGGGAAGGAGGATGACACAGAGCCTGCTCCAATTTGGTCCAGAACAAAACTCAAGTTTTCAGACTTTTAGATGAGTTCTTTTCCCAGTGCCATCATCTTTTGTGCCTGCACTCTTCCTCCTCTAGAGGGGAGATCCTCCAGAGGTAGAGGGAAGGGCCACAGCCCAGACAAAAGGAGGTCTGGCCCTCTTTCCTCAAAGTTTTACTCCCTGGCAAGTTCTCCAACCTTTTCTTCAGTTGTTCAATGAATTAAACATAACTTTAGGAAATGAATTAATAGGGGGCACCTGGATGGCTCAGTAAGTTATGTTTCTGACTCTTGGTTTTGGCTCAGGTCATGCTCTCAGGGTCCTGGGATCCACCCCCACGTTGGGCTCCCAGCTCAGCAGCGAGTCTGCTTGGGATTTTCTCTGTCTCTCCTCCTCATGTGTACACCGCCTCTCTCTCTCTCTCTCTCTCTCTCTCTCTCAAATAGACAAGTAAAAATTTTTTTTAAAAAAAGAGAAAGAAATGGATGAATACTTGATTGCTATTTGAGGGTCTGCATTTAAAATAAACTATTGTGGGGGCACCCGGGTGGCTCCGTGGTTAAGCATCTGCCTTTGGCTCAGGTCATGATCCCATCTGCATCAGGGAGATGTGGTCCCCCACAGGGAATCTGCTTCTCCCTCTGCCTGTGTCTCTGCCTCTCTCTGTGTATCTCTCATAATAAATAAATCAAATCAAAAAAAAAAAAAAAAAGAGAGAGAGAAACTATTGTGTATATATTAGAATAATTAAAATTCATAAGTTCTAATTTACCAATATTCCACAGGGTGATAGGCACAAAGAAAGCTGGCTAACTGACTTCTTAGCTTTCTCCACAACTAATGGTCCTGTCATCCCCGGCACCAGACAGAGCCATGTGGCCCTCTTACCTGTCTCTATTCGTTTTACTCTTTCTTTATTTATATATTTAATATTTTTTCCTTCTTCTGTGGAAGTGACAGCACATTGTATGGAAAGCATAAGAGTGCATTTCCATTACAGAACAACTGTGGAAGCAGAGTGATACGCCAAGTGACACAAAGATAAATAGTATGGAAGACTATAAGGAGGGCGTGCAAGGCACCTGGTTCAACAAATAAAGACACTTTTGTCTTTGCTCATTAACTTACCTAAAAGGTCATGAAATTCTCAGGTTTTTCCAACTGAGGTCAGTTTTAATTCATTATTTCAGTTCCCTGAGCAGATTCACATTCCCCCAACCCTTTGGCTGTTCACTCTAGACTCAGAACAAATAGGTTATTCCAACTTTTTAATGGTATCAGCGTTCACAGGGCACCCGTTTCCCTGGGCAGTCAGGTATTTTAGAAATTGATAAATACTAGACACTACTTAAATCCAAATTGTTGGGAATTATTGAGATGGTCAGGCTACAGTGGGAGAAAGGGAACCCACAGCTTCGGCTGGTTCCCAGAGCTCTATCCTCAGCCCGTATGTCAGTGAATGGGCATCTCCCCCATCACTCAGTGCTCAGCCACCCACGCTTGCCCACCGTGGCCCTGACAGCACCAGACACAGGACCAAAGACAAGCACCTCACGTGTGCAGAGGCCACAGCCCATGACAAGCTGTGTGTAGCTGTTGTGTTCTTTCATGCAGCTAACAGTTTCCCACAGTCTGTGGGTCCCTGGACTTGAGTCAAAGTATGAGTAAATAATTCTTAACCTCACAAGATTCCTTAAATTCAACAACGTAAATCAAAGTGAAAGAAACCAGAGAGACGCTGAGTGAAAAGGGAAGCAGAGAAGAGTGGACAGAGGACTCTCAGAGGTGGGTGGAGGCAGGTGAATGGGCATGCAGCGAGATTCATCATCTTTGGCACTTGCTGTCAGCTCAGAAGGGCAGTGCCCAAGAGATGAAAGAAAGAAGCTGAGGCCTGTGTCACAGAAAGGGATAGAGGGGCCCAGAAGAACTAGGAACACTCGCAGTTGGCGAGATCACTCTACAGTGAGAGTGGGGAGCCTGATGAGTTTCTTGTTTTGGTGATCATTCCACTGGGGTCTAGTTCTAATCAAAGAAAATGCCGTGAAACTTACACACAGCCATAGTTAGCGACTAGAATTTGAAAACAAATTTATTTGACACACGCTGATTATACATCTACCACATGTTAGCTCCCATCTCAGCATCAGGAGAACAGAAGTAAAAAAAGCAGTCAATATCCCTAATCTTTTAGAGCTTTCTAGCCCTGTTCTCTCCAAAAGAATTTACCACAAAAATGGAAATGTTCCATATCTATGCTGTCCATCAGAACTACTTGAGCATTTGAAATGTCATTAGTGAAATTTTAAATTTTACTTCATTTTAGTTAACAAAAAATCAAATTAAATAGCCCTGTGCCTACCATATTGAAGATCACAGTTCTAGCGAGTGTAAGGGTGGAGAGTAGGAGATAAGGAGCTCATCATCAATCTGTAAGAATGTTCTGGATACCAAATCCTAGACAATAATAAAGCACAATATAAAGTCAGGATTTTGTAAAAGTAAGACCTGGTTTTGCAACCTGCTTGCTTATATCTTTACAAAAAAGGATGTTATCTCAAAAATATAGAGAGCCCCAGGAGCAGGGCACATTGGACATGGTATCTATGCCAAATGTGATTCATCACACCTTCCACGTTGCCCACAGCCTCTTGGGGAAATTTGCATTTTCAACATGAGCTCTGATCAGGGCCTCTCCTGGAAACTCCTTGTCTGGTTGGTTTGGTGCAGGAGACCTTTGGTCATCCAGGCCTCAGCTTTGGAACAGCAAGCTATTCTCACTCTCTTTCTAGCAAGATCAAGTAAGCATTTTCTTAAAGCAAGGCTTTCAGGACAGTGTTGTAGAAATGCATTAATGGCACAGCTGGAGAAGAGAGAAATAATGCAGAAGCTCTGGCCCACTCTCCACTCTCGCCAGCCCAGTATGGTAATCGTTTCATTTCAGAGGGACCATCATGACAGTAGTGAGGACTTGATAGAAAACGGGCCAAGTTGGAGCTCATCCAAATGGAAGAATACATGATTAAAACCCTAAAAAGACAAAATTATAATACTGCCTCACTGAATGGACTCAAAGAACATCATTCTGGAGAGAATCTGATGGTTAAAGTCAATGCTTAGAAAATGTGTTTTCATTGCCATTAAAATCACCGTGTTCTTTACCCCCCAGGACAAACTACGCTGGGTTGTTTCCTACCAGTGAAACACTTGCTTAAATAATAAGAGCCATGAAAGTCACGGGTGAAAATAAATCATAGTGGTTGTGGCCTAGCATTTATCAGCCTCCACAGAACGGCCCATGACACAGCTGCTGAGGGCAAGCAGCTATTTGACAAATAATGCAGTTAGCAGAGAACATGTTTCCAACGGGAACAGTGTTCACGGACAAGGAATGAAGCATTGGCACATTGGCTGTCTTAGTACCTGAGTGCAGAGGAAGAATTTTAAATGTTTTCCTATTTGATTTATCCGTTTCTCCCTCTTCTCATGAACACTACACACAAACACACCCAAACAGTTGCTTTGGCAGCCTGCACCACATTCCATCATAATGAAGAAATCCTTCCTCTTGATTCCAGGTGTTGCTAATGGAAGATGGTTGCTTTGGTGCTGCAGACACCCTCAATCTTTCTCGAAGTGTCTGTTACTCTGGAAATACTGGGTGGATGGGGATAGGGCACCCACTATCTCGTTCTGAGAGAACCGTGCATCCAAACATTCCCCTCAAAATTTACACCAAAAACAGACTAGGCGTAGAGTAGACATTGACAGAGCTCAAGCAGAAGAGTGAGCCATGTTGAGAGAAAAAGCTTTTTATTTGTACTGAGGTAGATCTGTGCCCCCAAGCCCTTGACCATAAATTGTGACCAGATTGTTGCTGGGGGGGGGGGGGGGGTGAGGAAGGACCGAGCCACTGGTGAGAGTATGGTTTTCACAGAAGCACAGAATTGGCCCTGTGAGGCCAGCTGGCCAGTCAGAGTGGGTGGAGGAGCCCCCGGGAGCTCTCCATGTATTCTGGGTGGTGGCCTGTGCCAGCAGAACCTCAGGGACACAGGCCATCCACGCCAGCCTCTGGCCCTGAGGGTGGTGCCAAATGATTAAGTGGGCTCTGGTACAGAGCTGACAGTTGTAGGGAAATGGCCTTTCATGGCTTTATGGAAAACAGAATGTCAGTCCATGGCCAGGATAATGGTGATAGCAATGATTTCATGTCTTGATTGAAAATCTCAACACCAACTCTAGTAGACTGCTAATAAAGCCGGGAAAGAGAGGTGAGCATTTCTACTGTTCTCCAAACCAAACCAAATCTCTGCCTTTAGAAATCCTCCGTTTTTCCTACCTCCTGATGGAATGTTTTGACAAGTATAGCATTAAAGCTTTTCCCCTTTCTGTTACAGAAGGAACACCAGTCTTCAAAGACCTTTGTTTTGTTTTATTCACTTCCAATTCATTCTTAGTAAACAATTGCAGGATTTCTAAAAAGACCAGAGCAAGGTTGTTACTAAACATGATACACTTTCTAAAAGCGACTCTGAAAATAGAAATGTTTGCTCTGAGTTCGTCTTCTCTCACACTTAGGAAGAGAGTGTCTCAAACAGGTGGGTCTGCCTATGGATCACGTGGGAGTACCCCACCTGCCCGTGCAGCTCATCTCAAAGCGCTTCCAAGGTGGGCAGTCTTAAAAAGTGCTGGATGCACTTGCGTCTGCCTACTCTTCCATCAGACTGCTTCCATCATAAAGAGAAAACCAGTAGATTGTGTGGCAAAGTCTTGAAAAGTCTTTGAAATCCAGAGATAGTAACTAGAGAAAAGTGGCAGAAATGACCAGACCAACTGTGTGCACACGTTTTCCTCGCCGAGGGGCCTTTTGAACTTGCCACCTTAGTTAACACACCCTGGGGATACCTTGGGAAGAAGGGCGTCAGTGTTCTCTCATCTCTGCTTTATGCTCTTTCCCCCTTAAGTTGGAGGGAGCCTCCCTTGCCCTTAATAGTCACAGACAGAGGTGCTACATACATCACTGGCATATGTAGAGTGAGCATAAAACAAATTTATTTCTAACTGCTTTAGGCATTTCAAAATTTTCTTAAGAAGCTGCCTGACCTGAGATCCTGAGCAGCCTGTGATTCTGAGCCCTCAGGCATCCCATCCAAACTAGTCCATTGTGGTGTAGACAACTAAATCATTCAAGCCGTCCGATGTCTGACTCATATGGGAAGTACAAAGGAGGCCTTCAAAAAGGCATATGTCCCCACAGATGGGAAAGGTCAAAACATCTCTGTCGTTTCCCTCTGTGTCCAGCCTAAAGGTTTGGATATTAGAATAATGGGAGTAGGAACCGCCATCTGAGTAACCCAATACAGACCATGTGTTGATGACCATTTCCTTTTGAGCTACAGTGAGGATCTTAAAGTTCCCACCACCAGAGCAAAAGTTTTTGTATCCTAAACATGGCTGGGATGGGTAACTTTGAAAGGACTGGAATCAGAAGTAGGGGGGTGGATAGGCAAAACAGTGGAAATGAAATGGAAGTCATTAATCCTGGGTAAATAATATCTTTGGCCTCATACTCCTCAGCCGCCTTGTCAGCATTGGTGTTTTTTATTAAATTGCTGTCTTTGTGAGGCACTATAACTATTTTTCAAACTTAAAGTCTGTTTTAAATAAAGACACAGAAGGACAAATGAATTCTATGGTGAGCTTGGGCTCTGTAATAAAAATTAGAGTGCTGGCACATTTTAGCCCTGCATGGTAGTAATTATATATTTTTTAAAATAAACTTCAAGTGGCAGTAATGACGTTTTTAAAGCCTTGTGAAGATAATGGTCATATTTCAAAAGAACCCTAAATGTCCAGATCAGTTGGTACATTTGTGCCCATGTTTAGCATCTGTCAACAAAACTAGCATTTCTCAGATTTGGTTGAAGACAGATCCAGGGCCTCTGAGGATGCCCAAGTCTGCAACGGGATGGGACAAAATTGACAGAATTCTGTAATTATCTGGGAAGGAGTTCTCTTCTGTTTACGTTGCTTTTAACATCCTGCTCGCCAGCCTGGGCCATAGAAGGGGCAGATCTCATGCCCCAGCAGCCAGCAGGAAGGAAGACTGAAAGGGAGCCCAGACAGTTCAAGCAGAACCCTGAAACATGAGGCCAGGCTTCCTGCATTTGGAGGCCTCGGGGTGAATTCCTCCTCCTGTAGCACCTGATATTTTACAAATATTTGTGTTTCTCTCCATAGAATAGTGGAGTATGGATCTAGTACGTTGACAAGTCTTTCCCATGTCTCACCCAGGAAGAAGGAAAGAAGACACAAGACTGGCAAGAGTCTTTTCTGTCTTGGAGGGCTTTCCCAGTAAAATAGACAAAACTCAGGACTGATTTTTGGATGTCCAGAGTAAGATTCACCTTCAAAACTCCACTAATGAAAAGTGTAGTATATTATTACATAAGAAAATAATCTAACTCCTAACTAAACGTTGAACCAAAAAAGGTCAGCTCTCCCTCAGAATCAGAATTTTCCTCTGAGACTTACAGATAACACTGAGGCCCACTTAAAATTTCAAGACAGTAAGATTCATTCCACAGGCTTCACTTAAAAGAAACCCAGCGGTAAACATGCCATTGACAAGAATTTAAATAAGCCTAGTTGAGCCCCTAGGATATTCCTTTCTGCTCCCCTTATCAGCTTCACATTTTTCTTAGAATTGATTTCTCCTTTAATTTTTTTAAGATTTTATCTATTCGTGAGAGACACACAGAGAGAGGCAGAGACATATACAGAGGGAGAAGCAGGCTCCCTGTGGGTATGTCTGGTGCAGGACTCAATCCCAGGATCCCGGGATCACAACTTGAACCAAAGGCAGACATTCAACCACTGAGCCACCCAGGTTCCCCTTGATTTCTTCTTTAGCTGATGTTTTTATGAGCTTACTTCACCTTGAAAGAGTGTATTTTGAAAGCAAGGGATGCCAGGGCAGTGACATCAGCTTGTTTCTCAAGTGTTCTATAGGAGGTAAACTAAAGAACATCCTGGAAATGTAGAAGTAGCCTCCATAAGTCACAGAAGAAAGTTCTATCAGGACCATAAGTGTATTACATGTAAATGGTCATTTTTTAAACAGTCAAACTAGAAGCAAGGAGAAATAGGATGAACTAAATTATGGCATGAGGTTGTTTAATTTGGAATCCAAGAAGGCTAAGGTAACACATGTAGCTACAGTATAGCTGTATGGATAGCTTCACATGAGTGTTAGCCATCATCAGGCCACTAAAATTTGTCCCATCAAAGAGAGCACTGTTGGACACTACTGACAGGTGGTTTGTCGACCAGAACCGCCACCACAGCACACGAGAGATGGCCCCACGCCACAGCACGTGCCGTGGCTGCTCTCACCAGAGCTCTCAAGGAAACTGCCCACTGGGAAAAGCTCAGCTTTGACACATGCCTGCTTCCTGCAGGAGGGAGCCCTGCCCCATTGCACCCACCAGTACACACGAGCATGGATGCCCTAGATGTTGGTGCTCACATGCCACTCTGGTCCAAGTCCCTCCACCCCCAGTGAGCTTTTCCTTCACTCATTCCTCTGCCAGCCCTCAATCAAAGCTCCTTCTCCACATTTACTGATCTTATCAATTTAAAATTTAGGAGAGCACACAATCTTCTAACCTTTTGCATATTAAACTATCATATGTTGCTTTAACTGGGCTGCTGACTTCCTGACCCATCACTCATATGAAGACTGTCACCCTATCTTCATCACCTTCTTCTGAGTTTCACCCTTTCCTCCTTCAGTCCTGGTCAACTTAGCTTTCCAACAGCTGCCTGACAAGCATGGAGTGCACGGAGCTGTTTCCTCCCTGGATCTGGATTCTATGCTTCTGAATCCTATCATAAAATCCTGTCACCCCTTTTCTACTAAACACACTATTGCATTGGCTCACATGGGATGTACTTCCACCCAAAAATCCATTTTTTTCAGTATGTTTTTTGTTGTATTCCTTTCTAGTTTTGTTTTTTGACTATTGGTCTTCCGTGCATACATTTAATTTTTGAACCCCAATTCAGTAGTTTACTTTGATTGCTGTGAGGTTGCTGAAAGATGTAGCCAGTGTTTCTGACCTGCAGATGGGGGACATGTGGGTGTTCTTCTGCCCTGAGTCTCTCTCTCTCTCTCTCTCTCTCTTGCTTGTCCAGTACTGAGCTAATTCAAACACAGACATTCCATGAAAATGGCTAGTAACCAAAAAGGAGATTTCTAAATGTTAATTGCCACTGGTATTTTTAGGACTTTATTTTGAGGATAGCATTGATGAAAAGGGGTATGTGGACATCTGCATACCCTTGAGTAGAATAATCAGAATAAGGAAGTAAACAAAAAGAACTTTGTGGATGAAAACGAACTCCTTAATTCCAGAAGATTTAAAAGACTTCTTTAGTAGAAGGAAATAAAATCTAACAAAATGAATGCCCTTCAAAAATGTCAATTATCTGGGAAGGAAAGATGAGTAATGGAAATCCCATGTTGATCAGAAAGATGAATAGATGAGTCCCATGAAACTGGCATTGACAGAAGCTTAGAGCCCTGGACTGCCATCCCACATCCCATCTCGGCAGTTCCGGGAGTGGTCTGAGAAAGTTTCCCAGATAAGATCATTCTTCTTAGAATTAAGATATATAAGATACAATAAATAACCTCAGGATTTTGAAATGTGTGATATACATATACATATGTATATTAATGGATTTTCATTTTGTGTATTTTAGGTGCATTAAATATTATATCTTTTATGTGAGTGTGTTTCCAGGAGAATTGCACTTTGCTGTCATAGAAAACACTTTATCACATGCCCAACATGGGATTTTAGTTATTTTTAGCATTTAATCTTACCTTAGAAATTAAAATGAAGCCTCATGTGTATTTTGAATGCCCTAAAACTTTATTAGAATACACTAGTGCCTTTTTACATTTGTCAAGTCTTTATATCAAATCTAGTCCAGATATTTCTAAACACTTTGCACAAGAATCGATTAGACAACATCAGGTGTTCTACATCTACTTCTTCTTTGGGCATGAATATCCCCCATTCTTTAGGAAATGTGAGGAGGTGTCGCTGTCATAGGAGAGAACTCTAGAATCAAACTTTTCTCCCCTGATCTGATGTTGGCTATTCCAGGAATTCAGTGTCCTTCTCATTTCCACTCATATGCCCCAGTGATCTCTATATTCTGCTGGCCTTGCGTCAACAGGAACTCCCAGAATAAACCAGCAGGGAGTTGGCTCGCAGATAGGAAGGGAGGCAGGGGCTGCAGGCACCCGCCAGGACCACACTCCTACCCCGAGTAGCTGGGGGAATTCCCTCACCTTTGCTTTGTTTCTAGACGAGGATGCTACATCCCACACTGGGAGTTTCCAAATGTCCTTACTGTATTTCACGGAAATTTAGAACATGAAAGAAACACATAGAGTTGGATCTTTCAAGAAGTTGTTGACAAAGGTAACATTGATTTCCCTGAGCCAGACACCCTGGGGCCCCACGGAGCACCAGGGAGGTGGTTCCTTTGGAAGCAGGGTCACTGGTCCTTACACGGGGCGGGGTCACACACAAAGAAAAACACTTTCCCAAAACCGCTCAACAGACATTTTTGTCCTAGAAAAAAATGGCATTTCTGTCTCTGAAGTCCAAATCAAACTGACCCATTTTCTCTCCCTGTGACTTGTAAGCTATTTCAGAATCTGTGAGTCTCCTTCCAACAGGTCAGGGCGAAGAAGGGATAGGTGCCATTCCATGCAGTTCGCTGGTGGGGAATTTACCACGTTATCGTTTCAATCAAGGTCATCATTGTTCCGCTGTTGTTTCAAATTCAGAGGCATCTTACTGTTTGGATAGAACTGTGATTCATTCTTAACAGGAGCTATTTCTGGAAGGCAAGTAAGGTTTTTTTTTTCCATCTATATTGATCTCTTGTCTTCTTGCCACTAGAGAAACCTGGAAAGACAAAATTTCCTATTTAAACTGTGGTGTTTCTTGCACTGATATTTTCCTGAAGTGCTTTAAATCCCATCTTGTGGTCACTATAGCAAAGCGTATATAATTTTAAAACCTTCATATGAAATAATCATTAGTATCTTGTTCCATTTTTTAAACATAGCAGGTGTTTCCTATGCCTTCCTGGCAGGTTTTGTTTGTCTTTTGTTTATGAAAGTCTAAATTTCCCATTGTCTGGTGTGTGCACAATGCCTGTTATGGAAGATTATTGTTCTGGTTCACATGGTTTTATTGCCAAAATTTGGTGTGGGTTCTGTTGTATGTTGACCACTATGGAACCATCTGCCCCATTTTTGAATAACCATATGGTTTAGTGACTAAACATTTATTTTTGGACACATAGTATTTCTCAGAGGTGGGATGTCCACTACCTGTTTTTCTAATTAATAAAAAATCATAATGATCTAACTGTAGGTTCTTCCTACCAATGCTCTTACTCATTTGGGGGACGTTTTCTGCTTCAGTAGCTCACTTGGGCTACAGACTACTCAGATGGATTCAGGATTCCTCTCACACATGCTGCCCACCCAACACCAATATGTTGCAAAAGCATCTTGTCAATGGGAAAATGTTCCACACGTGGTAGCCTTCTTGACCTTCTTTGATGTTTAATCAGATTTTTGGTAGCTAGTACATTTTCAAGAACACATTTTATCTTACCTTCATGGAGTGTCCATTGTAAAGGGTTCCAGGTAATAATATATTAGACTTCTTTGCTTTAAAAGAGTAAGAATCAAAAAGGCTCATAGAACACTCCTCCCAATGGGATCAGCTTATAACAGATTTGAGGCAGCTATTTCAGTCAAAGCACTATACTAAGAAATTCTGTAACGTGTAGGATTTAAACAAAAGGCTTCAGTCCTATTTCTGTGTGTGTTTTTTTATACCCTGAGGGAGTTTCCCATGCTGAGGAACATGTCTTCTGATAGAGCCACGGCTCACAGATACTGGGCTGAGCACACAGGACAGAAATATACCAGTAGCAGAGCTCGAGGACTCTGGGAATCTGGGATACCCTTGAAATTATATCTAACTGCTGAATTTTGTATGAAACTCTGTCGTGTCTTAATACCACCATCTTTGAGCATCTGTTAAATTGACTTCGTCCTATCTCTGTGAATTTTTTTTACTACTTCTTAACTGTAAGTTGATGAGACACCTGCTAAGGTAAGCATCTATTCTATTTTTACTCTCTTCTCAGATTCTGCACCTCTTCAAGGAGATAACGTAGTATTTAACAGTCATAGTTAGATTTTGTGTGTCTACAGCATAGACTAAGAAACCTGGAATAACTCCTCAAATTATCCAGCTTGAGAATTTTCAACTGAGCCAAAGCCTTATTAATAAAATAGTTGTACCATGTTCCATCTTAGCCCTTACTGTGAATTAAAAGGAAACAGAAGACGATGCCCAGCTGGGTCACCATGCACCATGATGGTGCCCAGCACTTCCTAGTGGTGAACCACTATGTGCAAGGTGCTTGCCAGTGCTTTGCATTCATTAATTCTCAGTCCTCACAAGAACCTGTGATGTGGCCCCTGGTGTACACTGAGGAAATCACAACGAGAAGAAGAAAGTGTTTCCAAACTTACATTATTGACACTGATGAAATCAAATCAGACCCTGGCCCCAGAGCCCACACTCTTGAGTTCTCCTTCAGGGCCCCCTTTAAAATCTGACTATGATGTTGCACATTTGAAACTCCATTGTTCCTAATTTTTTTTTTATAAAAGATTTTATTTATTTATTCATGATAGTCACAGAGAGAGAGAGAGAGAGACAGAGAGAGAGGCTGAGACACAGGCAGAGGGAAAAGCAGGCTCCATGCAGGGAGCCCGACGTGGGATTCGATCCTGGGTCTCCAGGATCGCGCCCTGGGCCAAAGGCAGGCACCAAACTGCTGCGCCACCCAGGGATCCCCCTAATTTTTTTTTTCTTTCTCAACTCCTAATTTCTGCATCAGCGATTTCTTTTCTCTAAACAAAACCACTAAGCCAGAGAAGAAACAAAGATATATAAAGCCAAAATTTTGTAAATTAAAAATCCATCCTTTCCCCATCTGCTTGTATTTATCCTCTCTCTCTTCTCCTCTGGAGGCAGCTCTGTTCCATGAATTGGCAGATCTCCTATTTGAAAACCAGAAGGCTCTCCAAATATGGCAAAGGTTCTCCTCATTTCACTCAACACCAACTGCTCTGCTCCCCCTCAGCTCCACCTTCCTACTCATCTGTGTCTTCATCACCTGACCCCTGTAATCTGTAATCTTGTCCTGATTATACCTCCAGAGTTTCATTAAATACATGCTTTTCTGCCCTCTTCAGAAGCATTTCCGAAGAACCCCCTGAATAGACTGGACAAGACGTTCTTGGTATATTAAGGGGTGATAGAGTAGCTCTGGCAATAAACCTCCTCAGAGGCTTGTTCAGTCCCAGAATTAATTCTTATAACCCCTGGTGTCAATCCCCATTCTTTCTAAGGCCCTTTCACTTTAGAACCTACCTACTCACAAGGGAAATATGGAAGACATCCCACAGTACAAGAAATGTGGTGTCGATGAGCTGTGGAATTCATTCTAAGATGTAACGTGGTCTTGATCTGTGGGAGTAAGAGCTGCAGGTAAAAATCTTCACTTTGGAGTGAAGCTCTTTGGATTCCAGCTCTACCACTTATGTCTATCACATATGTTCCTTAACCTTCAGTTTCTTCCTCTGTGAAATAGAGTAGTAGTGCATATCTGAAGTAGAGCCAGTGAGGTAATATTCTTAAATGCCTGGTTCAGTGTCTGGCATGCTCTTGGTGTTCAACAAAAGGTGAATATTATCATGGGAAATATTTTTCCCTGAAGCTTCCACAGCTGGCATCCTCATTATCACATAAAATGTAAGTCAGCCTGACATTTCGGAGGATGTCTGGGTTTATGGGTGAACATCCCTACAGTTAAGAATGTGCCATCAGGTAAGTGGGACTGGTGGTGCCACTGAAATTATGTGACCATAGGAGGTTTTTCAAAATAAGCATGGGGGTGCCTCTTCAGAGAATCACTGACACACAAACACCTTTTTCTGCTTTGATATGGAGAGATTCATGAAGTTTAGCTAATAACCTTGGTGAAACAATACTAAAAATTCAAGTAAGAGAAAAACATTTTCAAGAAGTAAAATCATCTGAACACAAGCTTCATAAAAATTAGCCTAATTTATAACTGTTGGTTTTATTCAGACATAATTTAAACATACTGCAATGTATTTTGACAAAGCTTTCCTTTGCAGAACTTTTTTTGGTTGAAAAAATATGTATTGTCAAAATGTTTTTCTTGTTAGCCATCAAAACCCAGACTGGAATAGAGAAGGGTTTGCTCTACAAAAGAACAAACAGGGCTTGTGGGAGCCCGTCAGAGGCCTAAGCACATAAGAACGTTCAACTGCTGTCACATTTTAGATGACTCTGGCAGAGGGGATGGCCCAGGTGTCTGGAATCAAACTATAGTATGAAATAGAGTATTTCAACAGGCCCCATCAGGCCTCTGCTTCTTGGAAATAGTGTTTTCTGTTTTCTCTAAGAAAGATGCATGCATCTTTAATTTTACCTCCCTTTATACTGGCTTTTACTCTTGTAAGGATAAGTATCAGAGATTTGCTCATCAGAGTTTGCAAGTAAAACCTAGACATAGGGAAATATAGCAAAGAGAGAAAAGGTATTGTCCAAAGGAAAATAGATATGGACCAAATTCTGAAACTTTGGGGTATAGAAAGGACCTCATCTCACTACAAAAGGTCATCCACGAGTGAGGAAACAAAAGGCCCTCGTTGTCTAGAGAGCTGGCACCCCTGGGGCTCCTGCAACCCAGGAGCTTCCCCAGAGAGAACAAGATTGTAGAATCACGACAAATGAGGCAGGCTTTCAGAGGTGATTTAAAGAGATGAGAGGAAGTAATAATTGAAGCCAACTGATCACAAGAAATCAGTAAAATCTGTTTTATAAGGCAATCGTTGATGCAGATTCCATCTGTGACAAAATTCATGTTAAAAGCTGCCCCATGGGATGTCTGGGTGGCTTAGTGGTTGGGCATCTGCCTTTGGCTCAGGTCATGATTCTGGGGTCCTAGGATAGAGTTCCACATCAGGCTCCTCACAAGGACCCTGCTTCTCCCTCTGCCTGTGTCTCTGCTTCTCTGTGTCTCATGAATAAATAAATAAAATCTTAAAAAAAAAAAAAAAAAAAACTGCCCCAGTAGGTACTTTCTGAGTGCAGTGTTCTCTCCAGACAGATTTTGGATGCTATTCAGGAGGCAAAATCTCTCGCTAAAAGACTAGGAAAAATATTTCTGTTCAGATCTACCCTGTCCTTAGGCAAGTAATTTAATCCTCTGGCACCTTTCCTTGTCCCCAACATGGTGACAAGAGTGCCTGTCTCACACGACCACAGTGGAGAGCCATGTGTCCATATCAGTAGGATAAAATCACGAGTGAGAGTTGATGCATGTCCCTGTGTCCCAGGGAGGACTTTCCTGATTGGCTCCCCAAAGCTTGTGGGGGAGATCATAGAACTGGCAGCAGCAAGCCCATTTGTGCCTGGCGGTGATTCAGATGAGCTCACCTGTTCCACAGGCACAGTGGGGACCCTCCTTGTGATCTTGCGTGGCTGCACCCAGGCTTCCCAACCAGGGCAGTTTTGCCCCGCCCTGGGGGACACCAGGCAAAGTCTGGAGACACTTTTGGTTGTCATAACCAGTTGTCATAACTAGGGACACCGGTACCTAGGGGCCAGAGGCTGGAGATACCGGAAGCACTCTGCCACGTTGGGTGGCCCATGGAGGTTCCTCAAAGAGTTAAAAATAGAACTACCCTATGACCCAGCAACTGCACTACCGGGGATTTACCCCAAAGATACAGATGCAGTGAAAAGCCAAGAAACCTGCACCCCAATGTTTATAGTGGCAATGTCCAAAATAGCCAAACTGTGGAAGGAGCCTCGGTGTCCATCGAAAGATGAATGGATAAAGAAGGTGTGGTTTATGTATACAATGGAATATTCCTCAGCCATTAGAAACGACAAATACCCACCATTTGCTTCAACGTGGATGGAACTGGAGGGTATTATGCTGAGTGAAGTAAGTCAATCGGAGAAGGACAAACATTATATGGTTTCACTCATACAGGGAAGTATAAGATAAGAAATAGAGAAATGGATTATAGGGGAAAGGAGGGAAAATGAGTGGAAAAAATTAGAGAGGGTGACAAAACATGAGAGACTCCTAACTCTGGGAAACGAACAAGGGGAGGTGGGCGGGGGGATGGGCACTGGGAAGGGCACTTGACAGGATGAGCACTGGGTATTACAGTATATGTTGGCAAATCAAATTCCAATAAAAGATATACAAAAAAAAAGAATGTGGCCCAAGCGCAGTGTGGTGGAGCCCAGAGGAGAGAAACATATGCATGCACTGGAGGAGCTCAGGAAAGCCCCTGCAGAATTCCTCTGGCGACCTTCCTGTCTTGCTACTCATTTCTGTGCTTCTTTCAGCAAATGTTTGAATTCCTACTGTGTGCCGGGTGCCAGGCCAGGAGGTAAAGAACCAGGCAGGGTGAGGGACACAGGTGGGCTTGCAGACTTCCCACTGCAACAGCAGCTGCACGATGCCGCCCTCCTGATGCGCCCCCAGATCCAGGTCTGGAGGGGCCAGGGACCCTAGAGCCAGGGCATTTTCAAATGCTGGTGCTTACATGCATGATGAGGGACACCTGGTTTCGTTTCTCAGCATCTTTTCTCACGTCTAGAACGGTGGTGCTGGAGGCACATGTGCAGGGTGCGGACCCGGTGTGCTTGCTCCAGGGTCAGAGGTCCTGGTTATGCGGGAGATGTGGCACTGCATTTGCTGGAAGGAATGAGTTGCATATTAACCTTGTCTGCCTGCAGGAGCCTAGTGTCCATCTGCTCATCCCCCTGTGCTCCTCCTCGCCCTTCCCTGGCCTCAGTGGCACTCCTCCCTTGTCACCCTGCTTCCCTCTGTGCCCCAAATGAGCCCAGAGCAGGCCAGCCCTCTTGTCATCCAGTTTGGAAAATATACATGGACCTAAGCCTGCAGGAGACGGCAGGTGGGAAGGGGGTGGAATCTGCATTCAGTAAGAGCTTATTAACCTGATGAGCTTCTTAAAAGGCAGATTTTGAAAGGAATCTTCCAAGGCGGTTGAGGGAAAGCAGTTAATTCTTATTACTCAGGTCTTTTGTTTTTGCAACAGCTTGGAGATCCTGTGTTAGTATCACACAGAGTTCTGGAGACTTCTCTGCCTTTGCGCAACCCACAGTGATTATAGTTTCTCGTCTATACAGCTTTAAGATGTTTTTTAAGATTTTATTTAATTATTCATGAGAGACACAAAGAAAGAAGCAAAGACATAGGCAGAGGGAGAAGCAGGCTCCCTCCAGGGAGCCTGATGCAGGACTCAATCCCAGGACCCGGGCAGAAGGCAGACACTCAACCACTGAGCCACTGAGGTGCCCCTAAGATTTCTTATTAAATATTAATTTTTTTTAATGTCAGTATGCTCATGTTTGCACACGTGCTAACTCATTGGATTCTCGCACCACCTTAGAGGGAAGACCATCACCCGCACCTCCCCACGCACACACATGGGCAGAATGTAATTTCAGAATGTAGGGATAGTTACCAGGACTTCTGGTGCCCCCTCCCTTGAGGTGCCCACACCTGCAGAACCAAAGCCCAATCCCAGCCTTGCTCACATAGATATCTGAATAAATGGATTCTTTAGAGAAACTAAGTACTGTTTAAAATGAAAATGCCATCGTTCCTAAGGGGAAATAAACAATGGTTAAGCCAATTCATCAAGGGCCATGAGCTGTCGACTCTTATCACGTATCTTACTGACCAGCAAGTCCTTGGAACAAGTGATCCCACCCACAACTGAACACCCGCTAGGGCTTAATTTCAAGGACAGGTCAGAAAATGGGTCTGTTAATCAAGTACTTCTTAATCCACTTGGGATTTGCATCCAGGAATCCACCTGTTTGTCCAAAGGTCAGATCTTGGACCCGGCTTGGGCTGGAATCTATGTCAACCACCATCAGCTGTGAGATGCAGGCAGGTGTGTACCTTCCAGGGCCCCGGCATGCCCATTGGTAGAACAGAGATAATAGTAGGCACCCAGAGGAGTATGGGGGATAAATGGGATGAGGTGTGTGATCCACAGAGCCAAGGGCCAGCACATCATCATCAACTTACCAAACAATTTTTTTTCAAGGAGGTCAAAAATAGTTGCACATTTTTCCTATTTAAAATGTACACTTTGAATAACAAATGATCTGCAGATAATTTTTTAAAGATTCATACTCAGTTCAGTGGTAATAGATTTCTGTTTATGTTAACCCCAAAAGACAGGGTTCAGAATGGGAGTTGAGTGGCAGCTTCACTGTGAATTATAGATATTATTGTTTAAAATATGTACACAAAATTCCACCAGTGATTTTATCTAATATCAACCATAACATTCTGGCAGAGAATCAACTTCACTGGGTTTTTCTTATAAACATCACTTTTGATACATCACATTTCAGAAAGAAAAAAAAAAAACTGTTTAAGAAACTGTTTGCTCAAACTTTGGGGTAATAATGCTGTGCTCCTGGCATCCATGCTAGGATGCTGGCCTGCTCCAGCTATGAAAGGTAATGTCAAAACAAGATCCAGGAAGAAAAAAAAAAATCAAACTCATTGTTTTCTTGTTGCTTGGTTTTCTTTGCCATATCTGCTATTTACAGTGCTCTTGGGGGACGGCAGGAAGAGAGGGGATCTCTGTATCCTGAAACCTAATGCTTTTCAGAGTTTCACTCCAAGAGTATGTGGATTCAGAAACTATTTACACTTCCAGTTTGTAGATGTTAGTATGCGACAGTTCATGTGGGTCATGAGGACAACAGTAATATAAGGTCCAGAGTAGATATTGTTCCTCTTGGCTCTCTTTAAAAAAAAAAAAAAAAAAAAATATATATATATATATATATATATATAATTTATTCATTTATTTTAGAGAGAGAGAAAGAGTGAGAGAAGGAGCAAGGGGAGGAGCAAAGGGAGAGGGAGAAGCAGACTTCCTGCTGAGCAGGGAGCCTGATGTGGGACTCGACCCCAGGACCCTGGGATCATGACCTTAGCCAAAGGCAGATGCTTCACCAACTGAGCCACCCATGTGCCCCCCTCTTGGCTTTTTAGATTGTAGAAGGCTTTATAAACGTAATACACCAAGCAGTGAATAGAGGAAAAATCCCATGATTACTTTAAGCTCTTTATAAACTATGCCGCCATGCAAACTAATGCACAGTCACCAAGAAAGGAAGGGGGAGTGCTGCCATGAATATGTGCCTAGACTCTAAGGACAAAGCATCCCATCTCTTGCAGTAGTGCAGATAAGATGATCCCAAGAACAGAGCATGCCTGCCCCAGCAGCTCACTTGTATAAAGGAAAAGAAAATTAGAAAACCATGTAAAAGGGGCCAGGTTGCCCTGCAAACATGCAAATTAGGTGAAACACATAAGGAACAAGGAGTACAAGGAAGGCAGGGCATCAGGAGGATCCTGGGGACAGCGAATTGTTGACAATTCACCTGTTCTCAACTCCATCCGGGAGTTTGGCCACCTTAGTAAGACAAGGGAGACACAGGGATGAGCTTTTGGCAAGACCCCAGTTCCGTGATTTTATGTGTCAGGATACGTCCTTTGTCCTCAGGGACTTTTATCGGCAACCTCACCCCTTGAGAGGTGGCCAGATGCCAGTGTTCTCAGGTGGTGCCTGAGATCATCACTTACTCCTCCAGCAAGGTCACCTGCCAGCTGGAGGCTGGGGATTCAGGGAATCAGAAGTTACTTCTGATTTCCCTGATCACTTCCCGAACGGCTTCCTCCTGCCACCCTCCCTCCCTGACCATCTCCAACCCATGCTTAAAGACTTGGCCCCATTTCACCTTCTTGAGTGTGCCGCCTTAAGAAGTGGCTTGACCAGCTGCCTGCCCTGCCAGGCTAGATGCCCACCTCGTGTCCCAGAGGCCTCTGTGGTTAGTCACCAACTCCCGCGCCCCCGCAGGACCTGCGTTCCCAGGCACAAAGTGGGTGCTTAGCACTGGTCTTCAAGGAGGGCGAGATGCCAGACGACCAAGGCAGGCTTAGTTATCCATTTCCCCAGCAAACATGAGATTAGAAGGAATTAAGAAGAAAGGAGGAGATGGAATGTCTCTGGAGGGAAGCAAGAAGTAATACTTACAACACGATAGCAAAGAACAAAAAAGATAAATATTTTTTAAAAGCAAAGAACTAAAAGGGCTTAGAAATCGGGGCCCATCTATCTCATGGAGGGGAGGCCCACAGTGTTGTAGACTCAGTATTCACTGAGTAAAGCAGGGCCATGCTGGTAACGGGTGGTCATGGTTAAGTGCGGTGCTGAGAACTGTGGAGCTACGTTCAGTATTCATTCAGGTCTCATCCTGGGACCAGCTGGGTCTGAAACCCTGCATGCTCTCGTGAGAACAACGCCAGTATTCACTTTCCAAGAAGACTGCAGTGTGTTGCTTTGTGTGAAACAGTACAGTGGATGAAGAACGGGTTCTAGGGACAGCCACACTCAAATCTCAGCACCGTCATTTCTACCCACGTGATCTGGGTAGCTTTGAGCCCTTCTTCATCTGTAAAAGTGGATTTTAAAATAATTACTCTGGAAGGTTTGATACAGAGATTAGAAATGAAGTTTATAAGGCAACCAGCGTGCCAGGTGGGGTGGCTAAGTGTTGTAGTATTTGTCTGCTTTTTCATCCAGCCCGCAAACATGAACTGAGCACCTTCTGTGTAGAGGACCCCAAGCAAAAGAGATGGGTAGGATTCTCACCCTCAAGATCACTGTCTAGGGAAGAGATGGAAAGGAGAACAGATCATATAAATAATCAGAAAAGATTGACGCCTGGAGGCTCAGTGGTTGAGCATCTGCCTTCAGCTCAGGTTGTGATCCTGGGGTCTTAGGATCGAGTCCCACATTGGGCTTCCTGCAGGGAGCCTACTTTTCCCTCTGCCTGTGTCTCTGCCTGTGTGTGTGTGTGTGTGTGTGTGTGTCTTATGAATAAATACATAAACTCTTTTTTAAAATAAATAAATAAATAATCAGAAAAGAATGACCAATACCCTCCATGCAGGCCATCTGGATCGAGGGCCTTCAGAAAGGTGTCTAGTGAAGTCAGCCCAAGGTCGAGGGTTAAATAGACAAATGTTCCTCCAGAAAACTCACTGAAATAAGCCTTCTTAATAGTCATGGATAACAGGTGCACAACTATAATGAGTATTTTTTAAACTTCGGAAGCCAGGCTCCTTGGTAGCCAAGACCAAGCTGCCTCCAGTCCTGACAATTGCCCCTAAAATCCATTTGATAAGAGAAACAACGTATTGGCAGGCTTTGTGCTTTTGTTATGGCTGTTCCTCGACATCAGGAGAGCCTCTCAGATCTGGGCAGGGGAACAGCACCCTTGCAGGCAAGCCGATTATCAGCCAAACTCTCCACCTGTCCTCCAGCAGTCCCACACCGGCCCAGAGGATGCTGCTGGCCATTTAGTGGCTTCGAGCTACAAAGAGCAGCTCCCGGCCAGCCAAAGCCCAGACAGAGCCCTGCACTTGTTTCTAAGAATAGATGCCTTCTGGGACTTCAGCTTTGTTTTTTCAAACACATCTCAGCCCATGAGGCTCAGGGGCAAGTAATGGAGCCAAATAACTAGCCTCGTGGCGGTGAACTCACAATGTCTTCTTCTAAGGCACGGTCCTGAGGCTTTGTCCTTCCTGGGCCCTGGCTTTGAAAGTGCAGCCAGCACGCTGTGCATGCAGAGCCAGCACGCCGTGCTCTCTGCAGGCCCCTAAGCTCACTCCTTGCTTGGTTCTGGGCTCAGTTCAGTGTTGTTTGATGTTTATTCAAGAAGCAGTGCTTTCTGTTGCAAAGAGTTACCTGCAATTAAAATATATGCACCTCAGGAACGTTTATAAAGCTTCCATGTTGATTGCATGACCAGAAATAGACTTTTTGGGTATTCCTTGATTTATGTTAAGGAAACCTGATGGTACCAGCTTTATAGTAAAATACCAAAAATGGTTAAGGAGAAAACCCAGGACCAGGTCCTATGTAAGCTGGACTTGAATAAAATTGCTCAGACTGTGCCCTAGGAGGCCAGATATAGGCCGTAAGTGAAGATTGATACACAGTGTGAAACCTGGGAGTGGGACTTGATAACAGACAAGATGGCCCGCCAGTGCTCCGTGCCTTGGGTCAGTGCTCCTGACTTCAGGTCTGTGCTCCTACAGCTACAGCCAGTGCTCCTTACCTCCAGCCAGCGCTCCTGATCTCAGGCCAGTGCTCCTGACCTCCGGCTGGTGCTCCTGCGCCTCAGGCAGCGGGAAGCACTGGCGGCCGCCACCCCTTAGGGAGGAGGGGGAGTGCCGACACTGGACTTTTCCTGGCTCCCGAGTGCCGGGCGTGTCTCAGGGCTCCAGACACTACTTGAAAAGGGAAGGTTTCTACTCCTGGCACAGTGGCCTTTCCTCTGCCCAAAATCCAGTTTATTTTTACTCGTTGAATGAGAAGGAGAGCAAGCCCTGTGCTCTGTCATGCTCCCTGCCACTGCCACACAGGAGGCCATAGATCAAGATGAATGCTGTCGGAAGGAATGTGTTTATTGAAGGGGCTGTTTTATCCCTGAGAGAGCAGGGCTTTTTGACTTTAAACATGGCATAAAGCTTCTATGTGGTGAGTCAGCAAAAAAAAAAAAAAAAAAAAAAAAAATGCTCTCTTTCATACAAATGAGGGTTAGATTGGCTCATTTGTTGTAGTGGGCTCTCCCCTGACTTCAGACTTGGTGCCTGATAAAGCATGTCGCTCCAGCTTGAGGCCTGGTCTCCGTGGCTCCCGGGACCTCCTGTGGCCTCCCTGTGGGTCTGTCCGGCCAGCTCTCCCACACTTCCTTCATCCTGGGCCCTCTGGCCTGCGTGCTCCTGCCTCCCCTTTCCAGGTGCGTGCTCAGCCCACCTGCAGATGAGGTGCAAGCCTCATGACCAGGGACTCCTGCCGTCCTGCCTTCCCAGCTCCCCATGTTCTGGGGCATGGGAGCCTGGGCACTCCCCCCACTACCCCCAGTCTTGACATCTCCAGCCTGTTGCACAGGCAGGACACTGCCCCCAGATGGTTCCCTGCTGATCAGCATCTTCAGGAAGGTGTGGCTAAGTCCAAGAGTGAGACCGATGCCCCTGGCCAGCATGAGAGGCACAGTGGACACCACCACCCCCTAATGTCCAAATTAGGAGATCCTATCACTTGTTTCCTGTAAAGCAGTATGTCATCTGGGAGGCGTTCACCATCTCTAAAACACCACCAGCCTTTAGCAGACGTCATGCTGTATCGCTGGCACCCACACGTACATCTACTCACAGACTTGCACATGGTTTGGAGTGAGGCCACCCGTCCTAACTTCACTGAGTCATACCACAGGGAGCAGCAGCATCAAAGCTGGGCATCAGAGCCACACTGAGAGCTGGTGGCATGGGCGGCATCGCCTCACACATACACCCATCTCAGGGAGCATGACGTGTGGTTGCCCAGAGTTCCAGGAATCAAGCCCGACCCCAGCTAACAGGCTTCTGCTCTGGGATACTGCTTCTTCACCCAGTACCTTTCATGCCAGCCCACCGAAATGAGGATTCAGGTAACATGTGGGTCACACTCCCTACCTTCTTTTTGCCCTAAACATCCTTTAAAAAAATTTTTTAATAGCTCACCTCCTACTGATGCAATCCCCTCGTAAAAAAAAAAAAAAAGTTTGATAAATGCATTTATTGGGGCACCTGGGTGGTTCAGCGATTGAGCCTCTGCCTTCAGCCCAGGGCGTGATCCTGGGGTCCTGGGATCAAGTCCTGCATAGGGCTCCTTACGGGGAGCCTGCTTCTCCATCTGCCTGTGTCTCTGCCTCTCTCTGTGTATCTCTCATGAATAAATAAATGAAATCTTTTAATAAAATAAATAAAAGCATTTAGTCAACTATACTATGTACTTTGTCAAACCAACTCCATTTTATTAAATGCCTATTTTACTTGGCACAGAGTAATTTGAAGACAACTTTGTCAGGTTACAATCTCTTCCATTTATTCACAGTGCATACTAAGTATGTACTAAGTCCCCAGCATGCGTGAGGTGGAAGGATGCCAGTGTTCATAAGACACAACCCTGGAGACTCATACAGTCTGCTTGAACTTGGGGGAATCCCAGGGAGACATTCCCAAAGGTTACATAATAACCTCGGACAAGAACCTTGAAACCTTGGACGTCAGAGCCAGGGGGACCCCTGACCAACCTTCTAGCCGGCACTGAGGCTCCACGAGCCAGTGCCTGGCAGCCACATGCTGCCCCCATACTGGTGCCACAGGTAAGACACAGAGCCTGGTCCAGACTCACAGCCGCAGACCAATGCCCCACTAAGTCACGTTTCAAAACTTTCACATTCAGATTTCCAGTTTTACACTAAGTCCCCTTATAAACTCAGAGGCTGCTATTCCATAGGGTGGTTGCAAACCATTCTTTAGGGATTGGAAAGCCTATTTTCATGCCCTTTGATTGCATTGATGTTCATTCCGGATGACACATTCTCGGGATGCTTTCACCAGAGGCATCCTATATGGCAGGGCTGGGTGTGGGGGCCTGAGAAACCACAGAGCAGCCTGTCGTTGGACCTGAGTGAGTAATCCCCTTGCTGGAGGGCCTGGTGCACAAGTCCTGTTCCCATGGCATCCTAGACGTTGCAATTATTGCCAAATCCAAGTGAAACTCTTAGTTCTTATACCGATATCTGTTTTCTAAACTGATAGTTAATCAAGTAGAAGCTACTTTATTTGTATCTGATAGTATCTTTTCAAACTCTTTATTCAATCATTTGGGTCACAATTGAATTAGGAATTGACCAATTTAGGCAAGAAAATGTGGAGTTAAGACTTCTTTCTGTGATTCTTCCTCGTTCACAAAAAAAAAAAAAAAAAAAAAAGTATTCATTTTTAGTAGTGCTTTGGGATTGTTTTTGTTGCTTTTGTTTTGTTTTGTTAGCATTTTGAAGAGTCTTGTTGGAAACTCGGCTTCCAGAATGCTGGCTTGGCTGCCTTCTGTGCTATAATGCTCCTACTTTATGAAAATAGTTACAATATCTGCAGAGCCTCTGAGAGCCCCTCCTGCCACTGAGCAGCAGTGTGACCTTGGTAACAAAAGAACTAGAGGCATACATTTCCAAATCAGCACCGTGGTGACAATTAGAAAACCTTACCAGGTAGAGGTCAGCAGACCTGGTCATTCTTGAGGTGCCTTGATGTTATTGGTGCAAACTGTTTAATAAAATGCTGATGATCCACTGAGTTAAAAGAATTTCCAGAGACCTAATGTGTCCCTTGTCTGCATCACTCAGAATGCTTATGAAGGAGAAACTGGCTGTACCACTCACTGGCTCAGTGGCCTTGAGGAACTCCTCCACCTCTGTCAACCCCACATTTTTGTTCTGCAGAATGGAATAATAATGTTGTTATAGGTGTTAGAAGTAGATGACCTCGTCTCCAGTATCTGGCAAATAATAGCTGTGGCCGGCACTTGTAATGCATGACCTCCGCCATCCCCATTGTGGCCCATTTTACCCTCCATGGACAGTGTTCATGGGTGTGATGTGGTGGTTCTTTCTCTGGGGTGGTCTCATTTAGCTATTCCTCCATATTTTACCTGTGTTTCTCAGGGCTCCTGATACCTCCTTATGTGGTGCGCATTCTTGTGTGCGTTTCTTCAAGAAGCTTCTCTGTTCTGGCCACCACCATTCCACTCCCTCCCAGGGTCAATTTGAAGGGGATGGAAACAAACATTTGAGTTTTCCATAGTTAAGCGTGGGAGGTGAAGACCTTCAGGTTTGGGATTCTAGAATGTGGAAGAGGTTGAACTCAGCACTGAAAATCAGGATCAAAAATTATAAGAATTTGCATAAAAAGAATCAGGAAGAAAACAAGTCAGCCAGCACCTCAGCGAAGAAGGAGCACTCCTAGAAGCCAAGTGGAAGAGCCCAAAGAATGAGCCTATTCATGCTCCCAGCCATGTTCCAAACCCCAGTAAACAAAGTATGGCGCTTCCGATGAAGGATAAACATGTCTGGGCCGGCCCTCATTTCCCAGGTGTAGGGGAGGTGGGTTCTGGCGGGAGGTGGGCCAGGGCTAGGAATTCAGGGTCCGAGAGAATGGGGAATGAAGAGTAACTCAGGGGACAGGAGCAGAGGGGCCACTGGCAAGGCCCTGGATCTTCAGGGCTGGGAGCCATCTGCGCCTGCATGGCCTCGTATGTGAGAAGTACTCGTGACGCTTCCCCACAGACATGAATTGTGCGGCAGATGTCTCCCACCCCGTGCAGAGGAAAGACCAAGCTACACATTCCTGTTTCCTCGTGGGATGCCTGAGAATCCCTCACCACAGCGTGTCCTCTCCCCCTCCCTTGTCTCATTGTGGTCAGAGATAATTATTGGATATTTCCTGCCCTGCAAACCATCTGGTCTTCTGTGGTGTCCTTCGTACTCTCTGTTTCTCTGACTACGAGTGAAGGCCTAGAATATACAAGTGGAGGCGCTGAGACAGTTTAGCACCAAGAAAGTCAAGCCGAGGAGTGATCGTGTGTGTCCACGAGTCCTGGAGGGGCTGTAAGCACAGGCTCCATGCTGATCGTCACCCCACCTGCACCCCATGTAGAGAATGAGGGGAGAAGAATCCCCATCAGAGTAAGGGAAGGATGCCATGAACCCCCTCGTCCCAGCCTGGTCCCCGCCTGGAGACAGGTGGGGCTGCAGGCACCCTCAGTATAAGTTCATGAGAAACAGGGAATAAAGTTCATCTCCCATGATTCTCTTTGGTAATGTAAAATTAAACTTTCTCATTTCTCCAAGGAGCTCATTTAAAATACCACTCAAAGGAAAAGGAAAATTAAAATCTCACACACACCTTCCACTGGCTTAGCTTCTTCATGGTCAGTCGCTGTCCCAGCCAAGAGTGATTTCCAAAAATGTAGAGTTTCTAAATGGCAATACAAGGATGTGGAAATTATGTTAGGATTATAACTTTATGACGGTAATGCCATATGACGCAAGCCTTATGTAAAAATGAAATGATATTTCTATTGAAATGCATTTCAGTTCTCTGGGAAACAAGGTTTTTAAGACCGGATTTTAATTACTGCATTTCAGCTAGGCTTCATGCCATACTTCTAGACAATTTCAAGACAATCTTGCTATTAAAAGTTTTTAGAAAATAAACCCTGACTGCATGACTCAGATATAATGAGAGTCAAAATGTCTTTTCTGAAAACATGACTACAGGACCCATGGTGGGTGAAGACCTTCCTGCAGAACACAGTGCTGGGTGAGCCCCATGCTCCCACGTTCAGGGTGTCCTCCCTGCCTTTATCCACAACAGTTCAAGCAGGCATTGAAAGCATGAGGGAGGAATTAACACTAGAATTGCCTATGCTTTATGTTGATTCATTTATCTTGTTAACTTGGATTTCTTGCGTACCTCCAGTTGAGGATCTTATAACCCCCTTGACAAGGTGGCATGTGGGTATTATCTCACAGTCATCACAAAACAACAAGCCTACAGTGCGTGCTTTGTACCAGGCACTGTTTCACACTTTATGTATATTTGCTCCACTGTTACAATAACCCAATGAGGCAGGTCGCTCTATTCTCCTTTCTAGACGAGGAAGGTAAAGCACAGAGAGGTCCACTTGCCTGGTCAACCAGTTCTGACCCAGGCATTCCAACTCCAGAATCCATGCTGCGGACTGTTGTTTTCTGCTGCTGCTAAGCTAACCAACTGTCAACTACTTACTCACTTTCTCCTCCCACCCTATCTCCAGCCATATCAGGCACCACAGAGAAATGCAAATGCAAGAAATAGGTTTCCTGCTCCTCAAAACATTCAACATACAATCATGATAGGACCCAGCAATCCCACTCCCATGTGAGTACCCAAGTGAATTAAAAACAGACATGCAGCAGCTGTTCGTAAAACCATATTCCTGGCAGCACCCTTCACAATCCTCAAAAGGTGGGAGCAACCTGGGTGTCTGTCAGCATGAACAGGAAGCAGAACGTGGTGTGGCCACACATTGGAAGAGTATTCAGCTCTGCAAAGGAGCGAAGTGCTGGCACACGCTACGGCGAGGGTGCACGGTGAAAACGGTATGCTCAGCAGACGCCAGTCACAGGGGGGCATTGAGTGTGTGTCTTACAGGAAATGTCTAGAACAGACCCATTCTCGAGGGAGAAAGCAAATTCCAGGTTACAGGGCCTGAAAGAGGGAAGAAATGAGAGGTATTGCCTAACGGGGCCTGTTTCAGTTTAGGATGATGACAGTGTTGGTACAACATTGTGAATGTGCTTAATACCAGTCAGTGGTATCCTTAAAACAGTTGAAAGGGTACATTTTTTAGAACACGTATTTTGCTATGATAAAAAATAATAATAATAAAGCTAAAGGAAGCAACTAAAGAGGGGCTGGAAGGCTCAATTGGTGAAGCATCTGACTTTTTAAAGATTTTTTATTTATTTATTCACGAGAGACACAGAATGAGAGAAGCAGAGGGAGAAGTAGGCTCCATGCAGGAAGCCCAATGTGGGACTCGATCCCAGGACCCCAGGATCATGCCCTGGGCCGAAGGCAGGCTCTAAACCGCTGAGCCACCCAGGTGTCTGCAGTGTCCGATTCTTGATTTCAGCTCACGTCATGATCTCAGGGTCATGGGATCAAGCCCCATGTCGGGCTCCATGCTGCATATGGAGTCTGCTGGAGATTCTCTTGCTCTTTAAAATAAATAGATCTTTTTTTTTTTTAATTTTTATTTATTTATGATAGTCACAGAGAGAGAGAGAGGCAGAGACACAGGCAGAGGGAGAAGCAGGCTCCATGCACCGGGAGCCCGACGTGGGATTCGATCCCAGGTCTCCAGGATCGCGCCCTGGGCCAAAGGCAGGCGCCAAACCGCTGTGCCACCCAGGGATCCCTAAAATAAATAGATCTTAGGAAGAGAGAGAGAGAGGGAGAGAAATGGAGGGAGGGAGGAAGGAAGGGAGGAAGGAAGGAAAGGAAGGAAGGAAGGAAAAATTTATTCCTGTCCTGAGGAGCTTATACTCCAGTTAAATACAGAAAGTTAACACGTAAAAAATGAGTGAGGACACAGTTATCTGCAAAGCTGAGCAACACGAATGGCAGAGCAGCAGACGTGAGAGTGCTCCGTGCGGCCACAGCACTGCGGGGCTGGCCCTCGAGCAGCAGAATACACTCCCGCAGTGATGCATCCTGAGCAAAAGGCCAGCGGCCGGACAGAGAGCAGGCCGCGTCCAGATAGAGCACTTTCCCGCCGTCGGGTGGGCCCCACCACACAGGGCAGTTGGGGCCACGGCGGGCCTGGAGCCCCGCTGGACGTGCTGGAAACAGCGTGAGAAAGCCAGTGCGGCCGTGGGAAGGCTGGTGGCAGAGGCTGAAACAGGGCAGGGAAGCGTCAGCCAGCCAGCCAGGAGAGCTGGCCTGGACAGTATGGGCCGTCGCCCGAAGGCAAGGAAGAGGAACCAAGGAGGCTGGTGGCAGGAAGGCAGGAGAAGTGGGGTGGGGAGTCAGCCAAACAAGAGGAATGTCGCGCATCACAAAAAAGCAGTGGTCTGGATGAGGTGGTGGCTGATGACCTGTGTGCCGGATAGTTTGAACTCTGGGGCAAAAAGCAGGCAGAGGGGGGCTGGCTGCACAGGTGGAGTGGAGTCCTCTTGTTTTCTAGATGCTTCTAAGGGCCAGCGGGCATGTGAGGTGGCCTGGGGGCTTGCTGGCTGCTGGTAGTGGGAAGCAGAGCCCTGGGTGTGGAGGCTCTTTCTCTCTCCTTCGCTCTCCCTCTCTCTCCCCCCCATCTTTCTCTCTCTCACTATCTCTTCCGCTCTCCCTCTCTCCATCACCCTCCCCTTCTCCCTCACTCTCTCCCTCTCTCCTTCTCTCCTCTCTCCATCCTTCCCTCTCTCCTGTCTCTCTCCATCCCTCTCCCTGTTTCCTTCTGTCTCTCTCCATCTCTCTCCCTCTCTCCTTCTCTCTCTCTCCATCTCCATCTCCCTCTCTCTTTCTCTCTCTGTCTCCCTCCCACCTCATCGCCAGCCCTCAGTCTGCAAAGTTACATGACAATGTGACACATTTCTCCGGTAATTCTTACAGTCACCTTTCTAGACATGGTCATCTTATCAACTAAATATAAAACTGTTTCTAATTAAAATGTTTCCCCAACAGAATGTTTCACTACTGATGCCTTAGATCCAAATCTTTAGTTCCACTTGAGGGATATAGAATAAAATAGATAATAAGTAAGAACCCAGAAAAAGTAAAAGGCCTGAATGAAAATGAGACTAAAATAAATGAGATGTGCTCTTTTCTACTATTTTAAATAGACATTAGCAGGGTAGTTTTAGATTTACAGAAAAACTGCTCAGAAGGTAGAGAGACTTCCCACATCCTTGCCCCTTCTCACTCCCTGCTCCCCCAGTCACTAACATCTTTCATTCAGGCAGTACATTTATTACAAGTGATGAACCAATATGGACCCTCCAATATTCTTTTTTTTTCATGGGAATCTGTCTTTGGGGATTTGTGCAATTGAATAATGCAGATTGAAAGGAATTTTTAGAAACCAACCCAGGACTTGTGACAACGCGTGTGAGTTTCTCTCACTCTGTAAATGGAGGATCAGATGGTTCTTCCACAAGCAGGGATCCCCAGAGTATCTGTCTATAAGGAATTACCCTTGACTTCAGTGGGTGAGCTCTGTGCTTGGACAGGCTCCAAGAGTGATGGGATTTAGCCAGCAAGAAGTTCTAGAAAATGGAATCATTCTGTTTTCTCTGGAACATGCCTTCATGACTCCAGTTTGCATTAACAAACCATCAGACACACTCACCCACCCTTTTTCCTTTTAAAGGAAAGTGATCTCCAAAAGATAAAGACTGGACAATTTGTAATTAAACTCCATGACTATCTAAAACTAAGCCATTCGAATTTTTAATAGAAAGGACAAGGTTGACCCTTCTATCCTGTAAGGAAGGAAGGAATTAAACATGATTGCCAATCCCTAATGATAAAATAAAATCAACATTGATATTTAAGTAGTTATGGCTTCTTTATTCCAAACAGCAAACATTTGTCTTCCATCCTATGTTTAAACCATTGAACGTGTCAAACTGTATGCATGGAGAGGTTTTAGGGAAAAGGTCTAGGAAGTATGCAAATGTTCTGTGATTTTATTTCATGTTTCAGCTGGAGCACAGAATTCTACAGGTCCTGAGCCTGCACTCCCCTCTGAGAGCCCGGCTTCCTGGGACATGACTAATGCAGGGTTATTCACAGCCTTACCATCCTTGGTCATAACGTTGCTCAGGGCCAGAGTGGGGCTGCCAGGACCACAATGCAGCCCTGTTAATATTACATGACAGTCGGAGATTTTTTGGAAAACTTCCTCTGGTCCACTGTTTATACACCCCATTGATATTTGTCCGAAGATAATTTTACAGTCCGTTTACTTACAAATGCGTCAGAAGAGTCTTGGGCTGCTTCTTCCAGAGTGTCTGCCAAATACAACTGTAACAGGAAGTGGGCTGTGTAGACCTAGAACCCAACAGCCCCTGCTAGCATCCCAGACCACCACGTGGTCTCCCTGGCCTGTGCCCATCATCCAAATGTTCAGGTTATCAACATTTAGGAGCTTGATTAGGAGGAAGAAAACACCAGAAGAGAACTTTACACAATGAATTTCTCCTTTCTCATTTCCAATTGGTTATGGGTATGTATTTTTATAGTAGGAGAGGGGTGAACTACTTGCCTCTGTAACTACAGAAACCTGCTGTGGGTGGCATGTCCCACCACCTTTGGTAATCACCACAAGGAAAGCAGACATTTTTGGAGTAAATAACTGGAAATATTGTCTCTGCATGGGACTGCCACATACAAAGTGATGTTGCACAAGGCATGGTGGATCATGTGGCCTGAGACCCCAAGTCCTTATACCAACACCGAGTCCTTCGTGGACACAGAGGAGACATACTCAGTTCTGTCCTCAGGGGTGCATGGCACTCAAAAGGAGGCTCACACACCAGGTTTTCGTATGTGACAATTTGTTCTTTTGAGTCCCATGAAAGATTTCCTAAGGTCACATGTTAACAGCCCTTCAGTTTGAAAAGATGGGCTGGTATTTACTGAAAGCAACCAGGTGGGAACTGGGAAAATACAGAGCAAAGGCGGACCCCCACGGGAGACTGCTTACCCAGGCCATATGCATTCTGAGGGCTTTGATGTTATTTTTAGGAAAGCACAAAAATCAGCTTTCTTTCTCCACTCCTGCTTCCTTTTCCTTTTCTCGTCCCTCCTCCATGGTGGCTGTTTCCATGACTGTTTTTATATGCCACGTTAGGGTGAAAAAAGGCAGTATGAAGTATATTTCTTTAAGTGCAACTGAAAATCATAAAATGCACCTCTGTTATGAGAATTCATAGCTAGAATTCATAGCCCATTGAAAGAATAGCAGCAAATACAAATCAGCCAAAGATGAGACACACAATTTAGAGCCATCACTGGCCTCAGAAATTGAGTCAGGAAGAGCACAGTCCACTTGGTATCACACTGCCTGTCCCAGCCCAGATGCAGGTCAGAGTGGGAAATCATCCAGCTGATTGGGGGGCCACCAACCAAATTCATTTAGATTGATTTTTTAAAATCACTTTATTTGGGCCAAATCCATTTAAAAAGTTTTTTTTTTCTTCCTTGACTGTCTAACTGTATTTGTCTTGGCTTGCTCAGGCCATTTTATCAAAAGAGATCAACCGCAAATTCCTGCCAGTTTTTAGTTGAAAGAACCTTCCTCATTGGCAGGAAAATCAAGAGAACACATACGTTGTAAAGCAGCCACTGTACACGAGTATTCTGGTAGCTCTTGCAAAGAGTGTTGTAGAAACAGGTGGAAGGAAAGAGAAGTGGGAGAGAGAAGCCATGAATATCACACGCTCACACTCACAGAACAGCCAGAAGATCCTGCCAGTCATTATAGGTCAGTGACAAACTGATGCTGGCATTCGGGACAAACCTGAACTGTCCCAGCTCAGCATGGCTGGGAGTGAAGGAAGTAATCTAGCTTCAACCAGAATGGGTTTTAAAGTGACTCTGCGAGTGTTTTGGGCCCCCAGACCTGAAGTCTTGGATATCTGACCCATTTTACTCATTTTCTTTCCCACAAATTGACAAATAACAAGTGCCGGTTTCAGCTTAGGTCTTTTGAAACCTTTCATTCTCCAGATGCCTGTCATTCCCCGGGCGATGCAATCTACTCTTGTGAAATATATGGAAATATTGGAACTTTTGGAAAATGGTTTAAATTGGGAGGGATTTGTCATGACAATGTTTTAAACTGTAAATTCCCACACAACTCTTCTAATTTGCTTTAATCTAATTATATTTGCAATCCGTGGTCCCCCTGGCAGGAAGAAGAGAGGCCACCTGCTCCCTTCAGAGGGAAAAACAGTGCTTCCAGGCTTAGGCAGGAGGGCTGGAGTGAGGCTTGCTTCGGTCATGGCTTCTGTAGTTGATAATTGCACAAGTTCCTTCTGTAAGATGCTTGATTAAAATTCTTGATGACTTTGGTAATCACCACAAGGCTAAGAGAATCTAGTGTTCTTTAATTTGTTCCGTATTTATAATATATCCAGTAACTGTGTGTAGTAACCAGACAAACTCTCCCAAACACGCGGCCAGCTGCGGTTTTAACCTCTACTCGGGTTTGCATGCTGGCTGTTCCTACAGCCTCATTAACCAGCCAGCCAGGATAGGGACTTCCATTTTAATTCATTCAGTTAGTACAAGTTCCTTGTATAACCTGATCATTTATAAACACTTGGGAGACCAATTCATATGAGCAAGAAATGTGGAAGAGTTTCTGAGCTGACAAAATACTGAAATAAGACATTAGATGTTTGGGGGATGTTAATTCACTCTGTGAATTTTGAAACTTTGGTCAAAAGGAAACTCCTATCACTTTCCTGCTGATATCAGACAAAATGGAACTGGGTGAAGAGGCACAGAGCAGCTTTTCTAGCCCAAAGTCAAGGACAAAACAATGACAATAAGAGAATTATCATTTCATAGGTATTCAAACATACATTCAAAATTATAACTAGAGAGCAAAAGTCTCAGTGTTTTAGATATTCTTCACTAATTTGATTTCTGGGTCCTTGAATGTGATCCCCATTTATCAATGTTTCTATCACAAACACACACACACAAACAGTACAATTTTATGATCTATTCTCTCGTCTTCCAAAGGAGGAAAATATGGTCACCTCTCAACCTGCACAATACTACTTATGATAGGTTAGATTTTTTAAAATGCCCTAATCTGCTTCAGTAAATAAGTGCAAAGGGCTAATCAGAAAATGAAGTGTTTAAGATGATTGACCTAGATTTCTGACTCCTGTAAGGATTCTCACATTCATATGCACACATTCTGAGTTGCTCCCTAAAGCCTGATGAGTTCAACACATTGGCCAGCGTTCCATTTTGTAAGTTTTAGCAGAGAACTATTTAAAAGGAAAAACCTAGCCTCACAAATAAACTTATATTTTAAGAAAAAAAAAAAAAGATGTAGCTCTTGGGGCTTCCAATGCCTCTTAACAGAAAACATCTGCTGGACTTCCTGAATTTTTCTAAGACCTTGAGAACACACCCACACATTTCCAACTTCTGTCCTAACCATTGGGTTGGTTCAGCAACACTCAGTTTTGTAACCGACTGTTCCATCCACAGTTGTTTGGTTTTGCTCTTTATTATATATTTGTACCCATTTGTTTATTCCATCAATACAGTACTGATTAGCTCATTAGTCTGGGAAGAGAACAAGTTTACCTAGGCTCTACACGAGGGTGGGTTGGGTGGTGTTTAGTGCTGGTTTTGGCTTTGCTCAAAGGAACCCACCAACTCATTTTGGTATGGTCCGTGTCCTTTATAATGAAAAACAAAGTAAACTAACCGGAACTATACAGCATATGCCATTCCACGAAGGCATAAACTCAAGGGGACCTAATGTGATGTGTTGAGAAAAGGGAGCAGGGTTTTGTTGGCAGGTTTGCCTACCTGGGGAGCTAAAAGAAACAAAACTTTTTTTCTAAAAAAGCTTCTTCAAAGTCCACCTTTTGTTTTAGGAAAACGTTCAGCTCTGTTACATTCTAAGCAGCTCTGTTTCAGAGCGGACTGGACTTTGACTTCTCGTCTCACTGACCTGATATTACTTCACCCCGTTCATAGCCACTCACACTGTGAGAGCTTCTTGGTCTAAAAGCTCTTAAACTGAGTTTCTGTGAATCAGTTACTGTTCAAAGCAAAAAAAGTAAAAGGTAGCAAAACATAGCAAAACATATAATGATGTATTTTGATTCCTCTTATTTCATTTAACTGCATTTTTAAGGTAAACTTTCTGGGTCAATGGATCTCTTCAGGTCTGACACATATTTGAAGGTTCTGTTCTTCCTGCAAAATGGAAGACTCATGAAACTCAATTTATTATAATTGTTCACATATTCAACAAGCCCACGTCTAGGACTCCCATGTAAGTAGGAGATGCAGATTTGCAGAGGCATGGCAGCCTCCCCTCACCGGTGCACCTCTCATGGGAGAGGACGGGATGCTCTCCTAGCCCAGAAGTGAGGTATCACTAGGCATGCCCTGGGTGGGGGGTGATACTCAGAGTGACATCACATGGACAGATACCAGATGGACTCACCAGTGGAAAAAAAAGCGGGCACCAAGGGTGGAGGTCTGAAAGGCAGTTCCTTGTAAGGAGCAGAGAAAGAAACTCCTGGAAAGAAAGTGGAAAACAAGCAGCAGAGAAGAGGGGCAGTCAGCAAGGATGACTGGCCAATGGTGTCACATGCCTCAGGGAGGAAGGATGGAATGAAGACCATCTTTAAAGCAGGGGGCCAAGAAGAGAAAGGGGGAGGAGGGTGGGAGCTGATGGACTGGAGGAATTAAACAATTCCTATAAAATCCAAACACCGCAGATCATTTCAGAGACCAAGCAGGTGGGCTGTGGTTAGAAAATGGGCTTTGCCCTCTGTCTGTGTCTCTGCCTCTCTCTATCTCTCTCTGTCTCTCATGAATAAATAAATAAAATATTTTTTTAAAAATGGGCTTTGCTCAGAGGGCCGGTAGGGCATCAATGCTGCCAGGTGCACTGGAGGTGCTCAGGAGGGTAGGCTGGGTGCTGGAGCCTCTCGAGGACCAGGCACTGTGGATGCCTGGGTCTCGTGTGTGTGTGTCGGGAAACACCTGCTCGCTGGGGCAGGGCGGGATTGGGATTCCCAGCCCTCCGCACTGCCCGGCCTGCATGCTGCAGCCCCAGCATGTACCCCTGCTCCACGCCTTCCACAGGCGGGAGAATTTAGCAAGTTCCAGTTGAATTATTTTAGACCATTTGAAATCACCTCATTTTACCCCTTGGTTTTTGGTTTCTGGGTATTGTTAAGAGGGAGAGAGACTGATGTCTCTGCCCATCAGCCAGTGGCCTTTGGCTTTTCATGCCAATCAGTGTGTCCCCAGGAAACTCCCCAGGGACAAGCAAGTGTCGGGTCCATGCCTTGTTGTGGGTGTGAGCTTGGGAGGATGAGCTGAAAAGCCATTAAGAAATGGAAGTCCATTCATAGTCGGAAATCATTTTCCAGTGAATCACTGTCAGAGAGAGAAGCCATGCCAGCCTCTGCCTCCTTGACCCTTCCTGCATGTCAGATGGTGGCTTCCAAGAATGTGCTGTTGCTTCAGTTGACAAAGAAATCACTGCTGGTGACTCTCTAACAGCGCTGACCACAAGTCCCAGATGTGAAGCAGGTAGTGAATGTGTTTATCACCAGCAGCGTGTCTGAAATCAGAGAAATGGGGGAGAGGAGGGCAGAAGCTCTGCCTGGTCCACGCAGGTGCTGTGGCTTCCTCCACCCGCGTACAGGTAGGGAAAAGTGGTGTGGTCACTGGGCCTTCAGCAACAGCAGGACACCGCCCACCTGGAAATGCATGTCGAGAGCGGCCCTATGCTCGCTCGGTCTTCAGGAAGTGCTGCTGCCACCGGAGCATGCCAGTAAATGAGCAGAGGTGGTCTGCATACAACCCCACTGTCGCACAACCTGCTCTAACAGGAATCCAGGCCCATCTCGGGGCACGTTCCAGGCAGGGTTAAGTTCCAGGGGGGCGAGCGCGTGAGGTTATCACAGCCTAGTTACAGACTGAGACATGCATAGTTGTTCATTAATGTATTAATAAGCCAAGCTGATTTATTTCCCTCCTGTGCTGCTAGAAGATGACTTCTCATAGCCAATATCCCGTTTACTCTGGTGTGTTCTTTTCCTTTCTGTATTTTTCTATCTTTCTGTGTGTATATATATGCTTTTCTCACCTCAGCAGTACTTCTAGCTCTGTTTAGGATCGATGCACACACGGGGGTAAGCAAACTGCTTCATTAAGACCTGCTCCCTGAAAGGTGCAGGAGCTGGCAGGGCTCCTGCCGCTGGCGCTGGTCAGAGACATTGGTCCCATGAGGCTGCTGTGGCCCACACGCACCCGGCGGCCCATCTCCCTCTGCCCGGAGACAGGCTGCGTGGAGGGCAGAGCCTCTCCAGGACACAGGGACTCTCTTCCTGGAAACCAGATGGGGATGGACAGGGCCCCCTCCCTGGCCCACATGCAGCTTGGGACTTGGAGACAGGCTAGATGCACACACAAGTGACAACCACAGGTGAAGGGCGGTGTGACCACAAAGGAGTGGCATTGGGTTTCACCAGAAGAAAGGAGCAAAGGCCGTTCCAGAGAGAAGGAGAATGCCAGCCAGTCCTGGAGATGTGAAGGAACCCAGTTTAGACTGAGGAGAAGGGAGACCCAGCCACTGCAAGGCGGGGTTAGGAGATGACCCCAGACAGACAGGCAGAGGCCAGAGCGCCATGCTCCCACATTCATCGTGGGCAGACGGGACTGCTGGGAAGACAGACGCCAGCAGTGTCCCCACCATGGTAGGTGTGGTGGCGTCTAGATTGATGTGCTGCTCTGAGCTGAGTGACGGACAGAAGGAGAAGGATACTCGCTGTTCCTGAGTTCTTGCCGGGAGCAGGACTGTAGGAAACTAAGTAGCAAGTTCACTTTTAGGTCTAGAGTGTCTGTGGGTCCAGAGACAGAGGCGCCAGCAGCAGGGTGGGAGCCGCCTCCTCCAGGCTGCCCTGGCGCAGGGAGAGTGGACCAGGGTCCTCACCTGGAGCAAAAGGAAAGGAAGGGTCGTGGCAGAGCCCAGTCCTTTACAGAATGGAAACCAGGAAAGGGGATCAAACAAGAAAGGTCAAGGGCACAGAGAAAGCCCAACATGAGCTGATGTCCACAGTAGGTGCTCCAAGGATCCAGAAGGCTGAGAAAGGCCTGCGGCAGCCATCACACCAGTGTGTCCCTTCCAGGAGAGTGTGTCTAGTGGCTGCCTCTGGCTGGGCAGAAAGCAGCTCGCACGGGTTCGAGGTGTGGATGGGAGACAGGAACGTGTTGGTTCCGTCTGAATTCAGGAAAGCCGCTTGCAATCCTGATCCTTTCCAGAGTGAAGCCACACTCTGAGGGGTGAGGTCAGGGCAGCCAGAGGCTCACCCCAAGGGGTCTCCTGAGTCCCACCAGAGGGCCTCCACGTGGTTCAGACAGCAGCAGCCTGGCCAGGTGCCATCTCCGTCCAGCCACTGTCGGACCACATGCACACTCTGAAAGGCCATGCACGGGTGCAGAGAGAGACTTCAGCCCCACCCAGTGCTGCCACAACCTGCTGCACACCACACGTCTGGCAGAGCCAACTCAGCGGCTATGCTGATGATGGACAGACAACACAGAAGGGACATCTCCCTAAGACATAAGAACCAGGCCTTTCTGGGGGCATCTCATGAAGATGCTGCACTCCAGTGGTGTGGTGGTTAAACTACCAGGACACCAGGTGTCTGCCTTGGAAATGGAGCTGTATTGCATTGTCACCTTCCATTTTTACGGATGAAAATTGCTTCTTCTTTTTTCGAACAAATGCCTTTGAGAAGAGTGAATGTTCTGGAGGTTGTTTTTGCTCTGTGTTATGAGAACAGTGCACCAGCTGAGTCACTTCTCTGGAATGGATGTTAATGTCATTTGGTTTCCTCCCGCCCAGGACCCCGGGTTTCATGTCTGGACAAATGAGCCATCCATTATCTTTCCACCAGACTGAAAAAAGATCAATTTCTCGTGGTTTGTTGTTCTTTTTTTAATTGCGGATGTGTGTTCAGTGTCCGTCCAAATAATCACTCTAGACCGGGGAGTCTTCGGAGGGAAGTCCAGGAAGGCCAGGATGTCCAGATAACCATCTGCAGTGTCAGATGCGATCGTGAGCGCCAGCCCTTGGTTGGCAGGATGGAACCCTGATGGCAGGCTCAGATCTTCAGCTCCCTCACTCACCCTGCGGCCAATGACCATTGTCGTCATGTGGCCCTGACTGGCCAGCAGCTCCGGGGCCTCCACTACGGCACAAACGTGTTATCACTGATAACATCTTTCTAAAAACTTTGCGGCACTATTTCCAAAATATTTGACACTTTTAAAGAGGTAAATAAGGAAGACTGAACTTTCAGCTGGCTTACTCTCTGCCATCAAAACTTCCCCGACACCAAATTTCAAGGACAGTGTGGAATGTGAAAAATTAGCGGATGAGAAGGTGCCAGGCCACTCCCCCACCAACCAGCCGTTTACCTGGTCCAGACCACTTGGTACCAAAGTTAGGTAACGAGTTTCTCTAGGAGATGTTTGTAAGCTTGTAATTCCACATGTCCATGGATAAACATGTGTGGAGGTGCCCTAACGTGCTCCTGACATCCTGGGCATCCTCCAGCTCTCACACATATAACCTGGCCAGTTGATAGACTACCTCCTGCCTGGACAGCCCCTCATGGTTAGGGACCATGGAAGCTCCCACACACTTGATGCATAGACTTCTGCCTCTGGTGCTGACATCCGGTCCTCCTGTTTCCAGAAGCCTGCCTCCGGTCATGAGTCTCTGCCCATGTCTCCCTGTGTCTCCTTCAGCACCTCTCCCATCTTTCAGGGGTTCCTTCCTCTCACGCTTGCTCTTAGAAACAGTTACCATTCTCTCTGCAACATCCGATTAGAAGTCACTTTCATACCTTTTTATTTTGTAGCCACCAGCTGTGATGTGGTCTCCTCCTCCATCCAGAGGAGCCTGCCACCCATCAGAAACAGTGGTGGCAGTGCATGGCCTGGTTTTCCTGGTTTGGGTTCCGTGAAGTCACCCAGTCTTTGTGGCCATGACAGCCTTCTCCTCAAGGAAACTGCTCTTGCAAGAGGAGTACACTTGATTTTCCAGCAACTTCACTGTATCTGAAAACTCATTCTCAAAGGTCCAGCTAACCCTTTATCTGGGAAATGCTTAATGATTTAGTCTTCTTACCATAAGAAAACCTCCTCATCCATTGAGAAGCCCACTGGCATGGTCTTCCCCCAATAGCAGATCTGTCCAAGGACGCTGAAGAGAGAACGGTCTTGAGATCCATCCACCTGCCCCACTCAGGGGTCCTGATGTCCTGACGTTGCCACCCAGCATCCTGCAGTCCCCAGCCCCCCTTGCATACCTTTTGACCAGAGTTGCTAAAAAGTAACAGAAGTGATTTGTTTGAGTTTCACCTTCTCTTTCTGCCCAGGTCACTTTCTAGCAGGAGGGGGATTAATGAGCCATGAAATGGCCACAATTGAGCAGCATTGGGTTACAGAGAGGAGCAGGTTCTTAGATCATCACCCCAGGCTTGTGACTGGCTCTGTTTTGTTGGGTCGGCATGAACCCCAGGCACCCATCTGCTTGTTTCTATCAATTTGTCCGTTGCCTTTGGCTTAACTGTAGTCTCGTGCAGATCCATGAAAGAGACGTGTTCAGAGTCCAAAGTCATATCTGTTACTCAAGGGGAGTTCATAGGTGCAGCTATAGGCCCGGTCCCTCCTCAAGCCAGCCGAGCGGCCCGCCCACCCCTTGCCTCACCCTCACCCTCAAGACTGCCATGGGAGCACTACCTGCCCCGCTGAGGGTTTTGGGCATGCAGTCCCTTTGCTGTGGGAGGATGCTCCATGCTGTGAACACTCTCAGGTCTAAAAGTGTCAGGATCCACCTCTTGGAACTCTGCCCTGGGTCTGGGTCTGTTGGGTCCTCCAGAATCTCTATCTTCTTAGGATACCTTCCTCTGGGCAAGTCAAAAGGGAAGGGAATTATGAAACAATTAATTGCTGTTAGCTCAGCTACCCTGTGAAAAGAAAAACAGAATTTGATATATCTTTAGACACCATTGGAATTCTGCGATGAAAATTTTCATCAGAATTCTCCCCATAGGAAGTTCGCTCCCCGTGACAAACGAGGGACCTGCCCTTTGTTCCAAGGAGGGGGGTCATGGTAACCTAAAACAGTCACAGAATCTGGGAAGCAGCAAGTCTGAGGTCGGAAGTGGGGCGGGGTCTGGCTCCCCAGGAGCGCAAGTGAGCGCCACCCCGTGCTGGCCATGAGAACCGCAGGGGCCCCTGGCCTGCTGGTACAAAAGGCAATGAGGTGTCTCCTGCTCATGTAAAGTTAAATTTTTATTCTAAAACAGAAATGTTCAGTAAGCGTTGAAAACCTTCCTCTTACAGCTTTTCACAGACCCGCATTGGCAAACTCACCCTTTCCCCCCATAACCTTTACTAATCCTGAGTCACAGCCCTTGTGCAAAATGGTTTGAGCATATTCAGCTTATCACCCACGGCTGTCCTTAGACGGCCTGGCTCGAAAATGACCAGAGCTGAACCCCTGGAGGAGGGAGTCCTGGCATTCCAAATCCCTGGCCTGTGTCCTAGCTCTTGACTCCAACAGATGACATTCTTTATCTGTCAGATCCTGCAGTTTTGACCAGGCTGCTGCCCCTTCCCACCAGCCTGGGTGGTCTCCATTTGGGATCCATGCTAGAGGCCTGGGCAGTACCCTCCCTGACCCTGCAGACAGGTAAAACCAGATCACCCAGCAGGACCTGTAATCAGTGATCTGCCAGGGGCCGGTGTGGAGCAAGGCAAAGATCTAAGGCCAGAGGTGACATGCTTTGGCATGCTGGGACTCAGAACCAGACAGTGACAGCTCTCCACAGTATAACCCTCTGGTGCTGTGCTTCACAAGTGCCCCAGAAATCATGAACTCCTTATAATGACCCAAAAAGGGTCTAAAAGCAAAAGGCCAGGGCACCTGGGTGGCTCAGTGGTTGAGCATCTGCCTTTGTTTCTGTATACTCAGATCATGATCCTGGGATCCTGGGATCGAGTCCTGCATCAGACTCCCCACAGGGGAGCTTCTCCCTCTGCCTGTGTCTCTGCCTCTGTGTGTGTGTCTCTCATGACTAAATAAACAATTTTTTTAAAAAAAATAAAAACATAAAATAGAAGAAGGCCCTTTCCCAACACCCATAGGTAAAGGCCGTTGGCGTTGGGAATGTCGGTCATGCCTCTTGGCAGGCAGTATCCTACGTCACTCCTCACTCAGGCGCCCTGCCCGTGTGACTCGAGTGACGAATCAGATGAAGCAGCTGCCTTTCAGGCTTACTCAGGCCTCTAGATGGGACACTGCTCACAGCGGTGACGCAAGCCCAGCATCCAGTGGTACCACTTGCAACTTCTCCTCACAAAATACACATGAAACATAGTTGCTTCTCTTAAAGCTTCTGAAGACTTAGCTCAGGTAGGTTAGCTGGGCTTTAAAAGGTGAGGGATGTCATTTTGTTAGAATGAAATGATTTTTTTTCAGAAAAGAAACTGTGACAAGAAGTAAAAAGAAGTGGCCCAAACTGTGCCGTGCCCTGTGGAGCTGTCAGCTCTGGCACTCTCTGAGCCTGACTCCTCTGAAAGGAGCAGCAGGGCTTTCAGGACAGGATCCGAGGCGTCTCTGAGGACTGGATGTAGGAGTTCCGTCAGACCCAAAGCAACCCAAGTGAGCCTGCTGTGGGTTTTTTTAAGTCACTGGAATAAGATTCCTGGCCTTCAGGGATTTGCTTCTCTAACGACCCTGGAAGTGAAAATATAAAGGCTGAAAATACAGGAAGATTTCATCCTAAGGCACCTTGCTGGGCTGCAGTTGCCATTACCATGAGGAGCTTCACTCAGTCCTCTTACAAGGGGGCCAGGGAGCAAGCCTTGGGTCTTAAAACTAAAGATCTTAGAAGCCTTGTACATTCAGTTGACAAACATAAGCAAGGCCTCCAAGGGTCAGTAGTGGGAGTCCCCTGGCCACAGCAGGAACCCCGAGAGCACCATCACAAGGATGCTGTGAAGCGCTACTGGGTGGAGGGTCCACAGAGCTGTGGGTAAGACCCTTCACCTCCCTGGGCTGCTACCTCTCCAGTCCTGTGTGGGAATTAGATTTGTTCCCTGGATCCCAACCCTGGCTGTGCATCTGAGTTGCTTGGGGACATTGTCAAAGATATGGATTTCCAGACTCTTCCTCCCCACCCCAAAACTGCTAGACTAGAAATGCTTGAGGTTTGAGACTTCCCTTAACTGATGCTTTGGCAGCCAGCCAAGACCGGTCCTGGGGCAGAGACCACACCCAGGGTGATTTTCTCAAGCTCCAAAGCACACCCCAATCACTCTGGATCCTGTGGAGATGCCAATTCAATTCAATGGGTCTGGGGCGGCCTGAGGACCCTGCGTGCTAATGAGCTCCAGGTGCCAGAATGCAGCCTCCCTGAGGACCTGCTCCAGATGCTTTCTGCGGGGCCTTCTGAATTGGATATTTTATGAAGCCTTCGGGAAAACAATAGGTGGTAATTGGTGGAGAAACAGAGATGCAAGTCTGGAAAGTGACATGTTGCTGGTCTAACCTGAAATGACTGTCGCTTCCTAGGAGAATCTTCCAAGAGAATGAGGCCAATGCTCCTGGACCCGAAAGACAGACATTTTGTACAATATCTTTTACCCAAAATAAAATGAAATCCATACCATAGGTGGGAGCTTTGGAGCTGAGTTTCTCTTGCGTTTCTGTATACTCACGTTTCTGTGTTTTTACTAACTGTTTCTCCCTGCCTCTGCAGAGGCTCAAGCATGGGCCGGCCACATCAGATGTTACCCCTTGGAGTCCCTGCTTGTGAGCCGTGTTGGCTCCTAGTGTTCCAGCCAGTCTGGAAAACAGTTCTGCAACTTGCTGATAGAATTAAACAGACTCTTACCATCTGACCCGGTAATCCTGTTCTTGGGTATTTACAAAAATGTGCCTGTACCAAAAAACCATACTTGAGTGTTTATAGTGGCCCAATACACATGCCCATAAACCAGAGGTAATCCAGGTGTCCTGCAGTGAGCGAATGGGTAAAGAAATCGTGGTAGTGGGCTGGGACACAACACTCGCCGGTGACCAGAAGGAGCATCTGGGTGAACAGCAGGGTGGGCGAGCCACCAATGAGACATGTGGCTGAAAGAAGCCAGATTTGCCACAGGACATGCCACTGTGGGGTCCCACTTGCAGGATCATCTGAAAGAGGCAGAAGCAAGCTGGAGGGGGAGCTGAGGCTGCCTGAGGCCAAGGAGGAATACAGGGGGCCCTGGCAAGGGGCTCTGAGTGCGTAGAACTCACACAACCTTGCACTGAAACCACGGGCTGTACTGTAAATGTATAAATAAACTTTTAAAGAAATGGAAATGGTATATCACCTCACAAAAACAAAATAACAGGCAAGTAGGTCAAAGCCAGGGAATGAGGAGGAGGTGAAAGGGGAGGTATCACCCCTTCTGAGGACAGAAAGTGTGGAGCTCTCTTTCAAACTTGTCCTATTTGGGGACATTTCAAATAAAGATTAACAGGAAATTTTTTTTTTAAAAACCGTGTGCCACACCAAGTTGAAACCCTCCCTTACTTTTAACCTCTTTCCCTTTGTTGGCCAAATTTTTTTTTTTCCTAACAGACCAGCTCAGTATAATGCCAACCTCAAGAATAGTTTTCTTTCATGTGACTGTTTAGTCTAAATGCAAAGTGGATATAACTGCTGGTTCTGTTCCTGGTCTGTGCCAATGACTCCAAAAAGGCGCTGTGCACGCCTACTGGCCTGGTTCATAACCTCAGCGGAGAGCTGGGCATCTGAAGACCCCAGACATGTGTGTTTCCTGCGGCTCCCCCATCTTCAGGCAGCATTCCGGGGGCTGGTGGTCCATCACGGGGCAAGGACAGAAACTCACAGGGCCTACATACATCACTAGGAGTGTAATCAGAGGAGACTAATGAGGGATTGGCAGGTGCAGATGACACATGCAGATGAGTGGCCTGCCACCAACGGGGCATGTGTGCACAGCTAACCGTTTTAATTACCTATGGTTGCATGATTTGGTAACTCCAGAATCGCCTCCTTCTCTGGCTGTCGCTTTCTGATCTGTAAGTGTAGCTGGAAGCCCTTGTGTCACAAACTCGTGAGGATAGAAAGGCCACTTGGTGAGGATGCTCTGAGCATTAATATTGTATTCTGTGCCAGTTAGAAAGAGAGTTTGCTGCCTCTGGGAAGCCGATCCCCCTAGAACCTGCTCCTCCAGCCCGTCCTCGGCTGCCGTCCATGCTCCCCAGGGCCCTCAGCTCAACCACACATGCTCTGTGTCTTCTTGGAAGACCAGAGCCTTGGGAAATCATGTCCGTGTGTTGGGCAAGCAATCGCGTTTAGACAAATGAAATGTATTCATTGCTGCAAGCAGGGGAAGACTTTCCCAGAAGATCGACTTTTCCAACATATGCCAGGCAAAATCACACTCAGACCATAAAAAGCATGGCCTCACATTGGGGTAAAAGCCCTCAAGTGTGATGGCCCATGTGCTGCCTATTTTTAGAATAAGGAACAGAGTTTCCAGAAGTTTTGCTCCTATGGGTCGGGAACAAGAGATGATCCAGCGTTTCTCCACTTTGAAATGTGTATCCGTCTAAGTCAAATCATTTCGGGTAAAACAGCACGGCAGTGTCTTACAAGTACCGGTGGGGACTCTGGTTTTTTTTTTTTTTTTTTTTTTTTTTAATTTTTATTTATTTATGATAGAGAGAGAGAGAGAGAGAGAGAGGCGCAGAGACACAGGCAGAGGGAGAAGCAGGCTCCATGCACCGGGAGCCTGACGTGGGATTCGATCCCGGGTCTCCAGGATCGCGCCCTGGGTCAAAGGCAGGCGCCAAACCGCTGCGCCACCCAGGGATCCCGGGACTCTGGTTTTGTTCTTTATGAAGACTGTGTGTTCTGGAAGCCAGGGACATCCTGGACTTGTCTTTGACTCCTGAACCTCATTTCAGCCTGACCAGCTTCTGGTTCTGCAGCTGGGTGGGCTGAGCGCTGGATGGCTCTCTTTCTGTCCACCCCGCGCTCCACAGACCAGATTCCAGACACAGACTCCAGACGAGGCCTTAGTTTCTGTGGGTTTTTTTTTTTTTTCATTTCCCTAGCAGACATTTTTAAATAGCATTTGGCTAAGTTTTTCTAATAAGGCATTTTAAGTGTCCACTCTTCTTCCTTTGCAAATTATCTGTCTTGTAAATTCACTTATAAGGATGTACCAGAAGGACTTGGTCAAATGCGACATGCCTGTGAACACCAGGCCTTGTCTTCTTAATCTCTGCCTTTATCAGACTCCTTTTCTGTTTGTTCATTTGTTTTTAGGTTAATATTATCATGTATTTTTTACATGGAACTCAGTGAATACTGACAAATGAGTACAGCTATGTAACAACCACCAGAATCGAGATATAAAACAGATTTGTGGCCCCCACAAAGCCTCCATCTGTCCCCTCCCTCCACCTCTACCCCTGGCCACCACTGCTCTAGGTCCCGTCCTTGGTTTTGCCTTCTCGAGAATGTTGCATAAGTCAGATAGTGTAATAGCATCCTCTCAACAGGACAGGCGGTATGTGCTTCCCTCCTGACCTGTCCTCACTATTGTGTACATGGGGTTAGGGTTGGGTATTGCTAAGTGGCGTTCCACTTTATGAACATACCAGTTTGTCCACTCATCAGCCAATGGACATTCAGATTCTTTCTGGGTTTTAGCTAAAATAAATCGAGCCATTATGAAGTTACCTATAGGACATATGTTTAACTTTATAAAAAACGATCACGCTTTTCCAGAAGGGCTGCCCCACTCTGCATCTGCACCAGCAGACTCCTCTGAACCCCCCCGCAGGACCCCGCAGGACCCAGGGTGGTCTGCCTGTGTGACCCACCACCCCAGGGCTGCGGTTGTCTTACCTCAGACCTACCTGGTGACCAGCGGTGCAGACCAGCTTCTGTGCACTTGGTTTCCATCTGCTCACCTTCTCTGAGCAAGGGTCTCTTGAGATCTCATTTGGGTTTTCTCTCATTCTTGATTTCTAGGCATTGTGTCTGTATTCTGGATAAAAATCATGTATCGGTTATGTGTTCTAGAAATATGCTCCCCAATCAGAGGCCTGCTCCTTATTTCTTGACAGTATCTTTAAGATCAAACCCTCCTGTGTTTTCAGTTTTTTTTCTTTCATGGCTCGTGATCTTTGTGTCTCATCTGGAAATGTTGGCCTAACCCAAAGTCACCAAGACTCTTCCCTGTGTTTTCCTTTAGAAACATCAGATTTTAGCTCATAGGTCCAGGCACAGGACCCATTGTGACCACACTTTTGTACCTGGAGCAAGGCAAGGGTCAAGGTTTGTTTCCTTACACATGGATGTGTTCCCTTTGCATAGATGCTGGTGCTACAGTCTATGGCAAATAATTTTGGAAAGCAGGAATTCTAAAGCCAGTATGATTCTACCCCAGATAGGTGGAACCCTTCTTTTGGAACAGTACTCGTGGCAAGGCTGATGTTATGTTATATTAAATAAGAAGCTATAGACAAAAGGTGGCAGATTTAGCAGGAGCTCTGTGTGGATTAGGCAGCTGCCCATTGCTAGCTGTGTGTTACTGTACAGGTTGGGGACTGTGAAAATAAGTCCACGTTATTATTAGCTTGGAATACAATGTCCGTTCATCCTGCCAGGCTCATCCAAAAAAAAAAAAAAAATGCTCACAAATGGTAATGATTGTCCCTAAGAACAGTAGATTCCAAGTTTTAGTGAAGGAATTGGTTTTTTTGGATCCGAAAAAGTAGTCCTTCCCAGCTTCTGGGCCATTTTTATGTATTTTCTAACGAGCTGGGACTTGGGCTGGAATCCCCAGAGGGTCACCAAGAAGGGCAGCCTCTGGAGGGCCGAGAAGGCCTGGAATCCACTGCCAAAAGCCGAGGAAGGGAGGGGCTGCCCAGGGGACTGGAGAGGATATGGGGTGTCTGCTGGGACCCACTGCCCATAAAAGGCAAGACAGGAAGAGCAAACTTCAGAAAGAGAAGGGATTTCCTACTATTCACATGTTGGCCAGTAAGTCATGAAAGGTTTATTCTTATTTTACCAGGAAAATACTGTACTGTAAATTTAAAATCCTGATGTGCAGTGAAGCAGGTTTTATCCTTGGAAACACTTCTCTTTATCCGTCCCTGGAAAAGGAAGCTCTTCTGGCGCTCCTGCCCACCGAGAACTGTACGGATAATAAGCTCTGGATGGAAACAGGCACTCCTTGGGGTGGTGGGATGGGAGGTGACCCTTGTGGGGCCCCCACTGCTCACCAGTCCCGCTCCTTCATGTCAGTGTCTGAAGGCCCAGAGTTATCCACTGGTGCTCCCAGTTGATGCAATCCTACCTTTTCTCAGAAGTGAAACTTCCAAGTTCAGGAAAACTAGTAAGTGTGTCAGGACTTTAAGAGCATTCTGTCCACCGCTGTGGTATTTAAGCAATGTGTATTCAAGTCTGGACTCATTCTATCCGCCTTTTCAGGCTTGAGGTTCCAAAGCTGACCCTGGATCCCATACATACTCCACCAGTGATTTGAAGAAGGGAGAGACAGGGAGCAGCCATCCATCCTCGCAGGGATCAAAGTTTACTCTGGCCTGTTGCAGATAGCACTGGAGCATAAGACCATGAACATTTAGTTAGGAATAGTCCTTAGCAAACATAACTATTAGATTTTCCTTTGCCTGATGCCGTAAGCTCAACCTTTCTTCTAAAATCCTCCTTCATGCTTGAGATTTTTATTAAAAGATACCAGTCCTGGGCAGCCCAGGTGGCTCAGCAGTTTAGTGCTGCTTTCGGCCCAGGGCCTGATCCTGGAGACCTGGGATCGAGTCCCACATCAGGCTTCTTGCATGGAGCCTACTTCTCCCTCTGCCCGTGTCTCTGCCTCTCTGTGTGTGTCTCTCATGAATAAACAAATAAAATCTTTAAAAAAAAAAAAAAAAGATACCAGTCCTGCTATGGGAACATCAGGAAGGGAAGGAGGGTGGTATGGGGCAGTGAGCCTCACACTCTGCTGCACAGAGTAACTCCTGGAGATGGTGTTCACTACACCTCGGCAAGGGTGGGTCTGGGCCAGCCTAAGACTCTGCATTTCTCATGGGCTCCCAGGTGTTGCTGACACAGCTGCCGGACCTCACTCTGAACAGCAGCAGTGTAATGGCAGGTGGAAGGCTTTGGGATCACCCTATCCCAGATCTAACTGCATGACAGTTGGCTTTTTGGGGGTGATAGTCAGTCATGCATTCAGCAGGGGGTATGAAATGAGATAAGCAGTTTTTGAAAACCTGTAACAGTGCTTCATCCCAGAAGATGCACAGTTAAATGATGCTTATCTTTGTCCTGTTTCTCAGCAAGGAACACATGGATATGAATCAGATTGTCTGGTGGGTGGGGATCACATACTCTCTCCTCAGTGTCTGCTGGCTTTTAACAAATATTTTGTGGAAATACATTTATCAAGTAAATTGCAAGAATCTTAGGAGCTTTTGAGATTTGTGCAAAGTCATCCAAACTAAAATCCAACTCTGTCTGGGGTAATTTTTGTTTTCAATATCACTTCCAATAGAAGGACGGGAAGATATGGAAACAAGTTTTCCTACTGTGACTTTTCCACCAAGGATGGAAGTTGAAGGTCATTAGCACAAAGGAAGATCCTTTTCATTACCTGGTCATTCCAGCCTCTCATTACAATCACACTAGATGCCCTGGCGGACAGGATATCCTCGGGGAAATCTCAGGGCTGACTGCTGAAACACAGCCAGGTCTTAGACCTTGACGTCAATGCCCATCTAGCCCTAGCAGCACGGGGCGTGCCCCGTGGGCAAGAGCGAGGGTCTAGTCCCTGGGGACTAAGGTCTAATTCAGAGTCTCTCCAGACTCTTCCTGGCCCTCCCCAGGGCGGAAGCTGGATGGAATTTGTGAAATGTTCCATCTGTGAGAAGCTCAAGATAATCTCTTCAGAATGACACCACCCTCACACCCACTACGAGGGCTGTAATTTTTAAAAAATGGAAAATAACAAGTGCTAGCAAGGTTGTGGAGAAATCAGGAACTCCCACACATTGCTGCTGGGAAGGCACATGGTGAGGCCACCGTGGAAACCAACATGGCGGCTCCTCAAAGAGTTAAACAGAATTGCCCAAAGAGATGGCAATTCCATTCCTAAGTTTATACCCAGGAGAGTTGAGAAGAGGTACTCAATTCAACAGGTGTGTGCGTATCCACTGTGGCACTATTCACAGCAACGCTATGGTGCAAACACCCCCAGTGTTCATTAATGGATGGATGGACAAATTGTGGTCATGCATCCACCGAATGTGGTCCAGACATGAAAGTGAATCAAGTACTGTTTGGTGCTACCACACAGGAGAACCTCAAAAATGTTGTGTGAAGTGGAAGAAGTCAGGCACCACAGGTCACATAACCTACATATGACTCCAGATGCTTGAAATACCCAGAATGGATAGATCCCATCAACACCCAGAGCAGATACCAGTCTGGTTAAGGGACCAGGGGCTAGGGCAGGGTGGTAGGGAGTGACTGCTCAGTGGGTATGGGGCGATGGAAATGTTTCAGAACCAGAGAGAGCTGGTGGATAGCACATTGTGAATGTGCTGGGAGCCACTTTAAAATGGCTGGTTTTATGGGAACTTCGCAGTGACAGCCTGCTCCAGAAAAGGAAAGACTCGTTTTATTCCCAAAGCCAGACTTCCCATCCAAGAAACAAAGACTAAAAAGAAGTCCACTGACAATGGCAGGAAAGTGAGTACATGATGTCGTGATCACTTTTCCCATCAAAGGGAATCAAGGAAAAGCTCCAGGAGGGCACAAGGAGACTGTGGGTTTCCATCACAAAGATACACACGTTCCGCTTTGATTGAAAGCAGATGCACCCTCCTCCTCGGCTGCATGCGGTAACCCCCCAGATGGAGACGCCACTTATAGACAGTAGAAATGATGGTGCTAATGAACAGCATTTATCCCCCAAAGGCTGCTCACTGTAAACACGGACAAGCTGCAGGCCTCACTACGATTAGGAGCAGTTGAAGGCTTAGGGGCTTGCCACGTTGTCACAAGACAGTGACATTCTACTAGCCACAGACAAAACTGAGTACAACCGGGGGGAAATCCACAAAAGTCAGAATCAAACTCACAGCAAATGTTGCGTGCTGAGGCCCCTGAGCACTAGCCTGGGGTGAGTGGAGGATTCGTGTGTCCAAGGTCGGGCTGCCCACCTTCCGACACAGCCGTCCTGGAGGAAGAGGAGGCGAGCGAGGGGCCACAGTCCCCTTTTACCACGTTCTTCAAAGACTGCATACCATGCTTGTGCTCCGACTCAGTATTTGGTGATTTCTGCCTTGACTAGACCCTCTGGAACATGTAGAGGGTAGAGCTGGAGAAGCCAGTGACTCCAGAACTGGCCTTGGCCCAGAGGAAGCCCCAAGGGGACCTCTCAAATCTCCCCTTTGTTGGAGGACAGGGGTCCCCCGCTTCGGGGTAGATCCCATCCATCAACGGCACCTTAAATCTCCATTGTGTATCTTCCACCCCAGAGAAATTCTTCACCTCTTCCCCCACATCCAAAAGTAGAGGACAACGTAAGAATGGTAACAAAGCCCAGAGGTGAGGCCCCTACGGCCCTCGGCCAGGTGAAAAATAGTCCCTGGCACAGACAGACCCTGTCTTGTTTATCCATCATCCTCCAGCGAGCACTGTGCTTCCACTCTTTGGCTGTTGGGGAAGACGCTGCAGCAAACACAGGTGTACAGACACCAGTTCATGTCTCTGCTTTCAGCTTGTTGGAGTAGGAGGACCCCCAGAATGAATTTACTGGATCATCGGGCAGTTCTCTGTCTCATTCTTGGAGGAACTGCCATATGCCCCCCCATCAGCTGCACCATCTCACGTTCCCACGCACAGGGCTCAGGGCCTCGATTTGTCAACATCCTTGCCGGTTCAGCATTTTGTCTTTTTACTTTTTAATAATAACCGTCCATGTCCAATGGCTATGGGCATAGATGTTTATAGGCTGCAGAAACCTGTAATTCTCCTGTGTACGTAAGTAGTGTGTGTGGAGACAGGGGAGATCACTTAAACATCTGGGGATCATTTGATACCGGGGTGCAGTCCACATTTCTATATGTGTTACATGCATTATATTGAGATAGAGATAAAATCTTAGAAACTTGTGTGAAATTTTCTTTTTAGCTGAAAACACTTTAAAAAAAACAAAAAGCCAAATAAAGTGGATCTTTTCATCCCAGCCCAATACTAGCATTTTACAATAACATCACTTGAGTTTGGGATGACTTTTCCTCACATTTAATTTTGTTTTTTAAAAAAAACTCTAGGACTTCTTTAAGCCAGAAATCACTCTTGCAACTGTGGCAGGAGATGAAAGTTTACATGTAATGTTCTCGGAACATAGCTCTTTGAGAATGAAAAGTGTGGTTTCAAAAGCAGCGCGATGAAAAAATGCTCATCTGTCGTTACCAATCGTAATTGAACTCTGTTGTTTCTGCAGGGCCAACCAGGGCCAGTGGGCCCCCAGGGATACACTGGGCCTCCGGGCCTGCAGGGATTCCCAGGACTGCAGGGCCGCAAAGGTGACAAGGGTGAAAGAGGGTCACCCGGGATCACAGGACCGAAAGGAGACGTGGTACGGTGACTGCTGGTTCTCCCTCCACTTTTGCAATGGGCAGTGGGTGTCCTGGCCTTCAGTAAGTTTGTTTGCCTTCTTTACAGGGAGCGAGAGGTGTTTCTGGATTCCCAGGTGCCGACGGCATTCCCGTAAGTGTTTTTATACAGTTAGGATTTTTAAAACAGTGTATGCATGCAAAGCAATAGGCTTATGACTTACAGAAACATCTCTAACTAGACCTCCTGTTTTGTTTATATCATGAGCCTGGTAAGGCTATATTGTGCATACTTTTGCCCCTGGAGTCCAGTCAAATATTGGACAGATTGTTTCCTTTGTAAACGTTCTTCTGGCCTTGGCTTCAGAATCCAGGCTACTTTGCTGAAGCCGGACATTGTTTTGTAATAAAAAGCTCAAGTGTTACTCAGATATGCTAAATAAGAGCTGATCTGGAAATTTCGGTGGAACCTGAATATAGAGCAGTGCAGCTGAGAACATGGATGTGACCAAGCCCTGCCAAACATTGGTGCAACTTCCCAAATTCTCTGAAGTCAACTACATGTAAATGCAAAGAAGAAAAGACAGGGTTTGTCTATGAGAAAATCTCCAAATGCAATAAAATGTGTTTTTCTAACCTAGTTTACTTTACTTCTTGTGGCATACAAAAATAAACAAAGCGCCTGACTCACAGCCTTCTTCACAAGGACCCGTGAGCAGATTTCCCAGGGTCTGCTTCCTGCAGATCCTGGCCATGGGGATAGATGTGTTTATCACACATGCGGTTGACCGTTGCTGAAGTCTGAGGAGGACATCTGCTTTAGGAACCTCACCCAAATACACATGTCTGGGCCCTTCACATACCCATGCCCTGTGTCAGCCTGTTAGCGCACACATGGGTGTGCACACAGACACACACATACACACAGATACATTCCCAGGGCTCCATGAGCAGGACCCCTGCCTTGTAGGGGAGCGAGGGAGGGAGCGCCTGAGACCCATCACCAAGAGGCCATGATTGATCTCCAGAGCCCGTCTCTCATCCAGGAGAAGGAAGCTCTCAGCTAAAGAGAGGAAGCCACCCACAGAGACCTAAGGCCTGGGTGGCGGTGACCCCGAGCATCACCTGGATGGGGGAGGCTCACACGCACCAGTTACAACATACAGCTGTGGACGAGGGAGTCACTTTCCCATCAGTCAGGATCTCGAGAAATTGGCAGAGGTGAAAAATCCGTAGATTTCCAAGGGTAAACAAGGCAAATATTTTCCTACCAACTGCCTCAAACTAAATCGCCCGTTTTTAAACTGCTCTTTTGAGCTCTTTGGGCCATCCACTGGTTTTGTCTTCTGGAAGCTGAAATCTGAGTTTAAATGGAGTGATCTCATGGAAAAATATTGTAACTAATCTGAGTCATATTTTAATTTGTTTTTCCACTTGATACCCATTTAACAAGAGGAGCAAATATTTTGCAAGTTAGAGAGGAAGTATCATCACATGAGGGAGTGATCCTAGTGAGCATGGAACCAACAGGTTTCTGCAGAATCTCCATGCAACACAGCCTCGCTCGCTACCCACAGAGCTCTAGAACTGCACAAAAGTGAGCTAAAGTGCCACCCGCCACCTCGAAGCAGCTCAGGAATGTAAAGTTGAAGGACCAGGCTAATTTTAGCCGTTTAGAAATTGTACATAAAACGTGAAATACAGTCAGATCTTAGAGTTGTATTTAACCAGGTGTTGAGCCAAAATGAGCCATCAGCTCCATATAATTAAAATTTTTCTTTGAAGAACCATCTCAAACTAACATCAGGTTGATATATAACTTCAAATGACTTAGATCAATTCTAAGAGAGCAAGAAAGACCAGCAGCAGACAAATAATTCAGGAGAAGAGTGAAGACCTCAGTGTAAGAAAAGCATCACAGAGCACCACAGATTTTGAGCAGAACACCTACTGAACATGTTTTCTCCTGCCGAATTTGAAGGATCAGCTTTCAGGACCCCTTAAAAGCAAGCCTTTACTTGCTGCTACCAGGCAGCTATCTACACTGCCGGCTGGAGTGCTTGTGCCTCATCATTTACAGGGTAGTCAGGATTTCTCTTGTCCCCTCAGAGGGCCAAATGGAAGTCTGTTGGATCTCTTCTTATCTGACAGCGCCAGTTAAAGCAATACCTTTGGATATCTAAAGCAAAGAAACATACAACAAAAGAAAAATGCTACTTTTCTCATCTTTCTTAATATTATTCAGAGTGCAGGCCCTCTGTGTAGGATTTGTTCATTTATTTTGAAATGTCCCAGATTTTTCAAAGTAAATCTGAAAGGCATCTGACATGGCCTCAGAAAATCACTCTGGAACATATGTTTGGTCTGTTGTCAACAAAATCAAAATTTTAAAGAAGCTAGTAAGATAGCCTATATCTGCACATCTGCTGTGGAAGAAATAGCACGATGAGCTGTGGTCTTATGGCACACAAACCCAGCCCCTGGATGTCTCAGGAACCAGATGAACGCAGGTGGGATGCCCACAGACTCAGCCTGACTCTGTTTATTCCAAAGACACTTGATCACAATGCCCTCCCTCCCCCAACCCCAACATCTCAGAACATCTGACCTGCTTTCTCTTTGAGTTTAAAATCTAAAAAGGAGTGTTCCCCCCCATGAAAGCAAATGAGAGGAAGTCCATTCTTCTACATTTGGCTCAGTCACATGAAATCCTGTCAAGGGTGCATGAATCTCTTACCGTGTAGGATATGGGTCCATCAAACCCACTTTCTAAAATTCAGTTGGGCACAAAGATAAAGGCATTCTTGTTGTCTAGTCTGCTCTTTGCAGGACCTAGCTGCTTCTAGAATGATTTCTAGAATTTTTAAGCCTACTGTGTCCTGTCCCTGCCAACAGACCCCCCAGTAGACCGACAATTTACTGCTTTACCAGAGCCCATGGGAAACACACCTTTGTCTTGAGAGCCTTTCTCCTGCTGAGGACTGTGCCCGTGTGCTTCTGTTTACTTAAATCTTTCATTCGTCTGCTCGTTGGGGGTTCTCTCTCCCCTTCGGTTCGTGCAGGGTGAGAGGGTTTAGAGCTGTTGTATCACAGTGCGCATGAGAACTGCAGTGCGTATGCTGGAAGGCTTACTTACTTGTCTCCTCTCAGGGACACCCTGGGCAAGGTGGGCCCAGAGGACCACCTGGCTACGACGGCTGCAACGGGACCAGAGGAGACGTGGGCCGGCAGGGACCCGAGGGTCCTGCGGGCTTCCTCGGCCCTCCTGTAAGTACCAGCACAGGCACAGGGCAGGCCACAGGTCCTTCTCTCCAGGCGCTAGCTGGCTGGGGCTTGTCAGCAGAGGCATGGGGGATGTCGTGTGCCTTTCGAGGGCCCATCCAGAAGGCCCTTTGAGACATGGTCGCAGAGAGACTTTCTGAGGAGGGTGGGTTGTCCCCTGTTGCCCCCACAGCCGGGGTGAGTGGGCGTGCTCAGCCCGCCTCTCACGCTGCCCCCCATCACTTCCCTGTCCTCAGCTGGCACCCCGCCGACGTGGCCCTGCAGGCAGCTCTGCATGCCTCCCCTGGGTCCAAAGAACTTCATTTTCCTTAGCCATTCTGTAAACGAGATAGGAAATAATTGATTTGGTTGATATTGTGTAGTTTTACCAATGTCAGCACGGTCTGCCCCGTGCTGCATTTCAAGTAACAGCAAATAGTGGGAATAGCAAAACTAAACTAAAAAGGCTTAAAGCTTGACAGAATGCCCTGTTAGGCACCATTTTGTTAGATTCTAAAGTCCTCTGGGACATGAGAAACATTCTACAGCTCTGACAGGTAGAAGTGAGCTCTTTTTCATGAAAGACTTTTTCGTTTTCACCTATTTTGTAGACTCCGTTTTCAAGTCCATGCGGAGAATCTTGAAGTGGTCTGCAGGACTGTATTGCTACCCTCGTACCAGCAAAATAGTGCCCCGTCAGGGTTATACCAACATCTTATTTGGTAAAACTTTTTATCTAGAAGAGCATTTTTAAGGTTGGGGAAGAGCAGTCACACCTTCCTCCCTGTGTTTCCTGCTGAAGCTAGTGGATCTCTCGCCCCCGCCTGCAGATCCTCCTCCCTCAGCTGTGTCATTTACATGTGTTTCAACTTCTCAGTGAGGACCATCACTTCCTAGTCTGCTCTAATGTCATGAAACTTTCATCATCAACAAATATATCCATTAGCTTAAAATACTGATGTCATATACAGGCATTAAAAGACACTTATATACATATGTATGTGTACACGTACCACATATATTTGTCAGGATTCCAGTTTTACAGAATGATCCGTATCTCTCCCCAAAATGGTGCTTCAATGCATGTGTGTTAATATTTGTAGCACCCTAATGCCAAAACTAGACAAAAATATTATTATGAAGAAAAATAACACGTTGATATCCTAAAGGGTTAATTTACTGAGCATTAATTTGGGTTTCTGAAGATCACATAAGTGATTAACATTTTAATTTTGAAGGAAAATATTGGGTAACTAAAAGCAAAAATCTCACCTCTGTGACTGGTATTCAGAGTAACCTAAATGAGCCATAAGGACAATATACATTGCCCATAAGGTCAGTATTTAATCACCTCGATGGCTACAGCTGCACTGACTATTAACGGGTCTTTCTGTGTTTTCTCTGCCACGTGCATGCTACCCTAGGGGCCCCAAGGACCCAAAGGGCAGAAAGGCGAGCCATATGCGCTATCCAGTGTGGACCGCGACAAATACAGGGTACGTTTGCTAGATATGGGACTTGAGACTAAGCAATCAGTGTAAATACCTGAATAATAATGATGTTTTCCAAGTATGGTTGAGTTGTGAGGATGTGAGAATGAGGGGACGCCTGGGGTGGTGAAACAACCCAACACCACGATGTTAAAAATCATTGATTTCCCATTGGGGTGACATTCAACTATGGGTGCACACCTTTCCCGTATTCACAATGCCCCAGAGAGGAGGTAACATTACCAAGTCCCCGGGGGGCTGATATAATGTATATGTTTGTTTCCAAAGTTGTGATAAAATGTAACAAAATCTAAAAATGATTAAGAACCAGAACTCTTAACATTATGTCTTCTCAACTAGGGTGAACCTGGAGAGCCTGGATTGGTTGGTTTCCAGGTAAGCTCTGTTTTTATTAGAGAATGTCCCAAGCAGAACTTTAAGGACTCGGGACTCCAAATACCAGCCTGCCTTTCTTAATAGCTGACTGTGTTGCCTCTCCTTAGGGTCCTCCTGGCCGCCCTGGGCCTATAGGACAGATGGGTCCAGTTGGAGCTCCAGGAAGACCAGTAAGTACCGGGTGTGTGGGTACTTGGACCGCTATCAAGGCGGATCTAAAGATCCAGCTTCTTCAGTGCTGATGCAAGTGGAAGCTTCACAGTACAGCTAGGATGCTTGTGGTCACTCTAGAAAGTGTCCAGATGAAAAAGGTCATCCTTTGCATACATTTTGCTACTATTAAGATTGAAGAATGAGGACTTGAAATTTGTGGGCACCAGATCACCACCGATGACGTCAAATTTTGACTTGGTGCTAGCTGGGTGCCCTTCCAGTCATACAGAAGCTCTCTCAGCCCCACACTCAGCCTGCTGGTGAGGGGCCTGTCATCCCTGGGCCAAGGAGATCAAAGTTCAGTAGGTGGATAAGGGGGTGGTAGACTCTGCCTGGGCATGGCCTCATGGCAGGTGTACTGCACCTGGGTGTGACTATCACCGCCAGTGAGATATTAGACATCAGTTAACAAAGTGGCCCTAGTGCCCCACCCAAGTGGCAATCTACATGTGTTCTCTACCTTTGCAACTGAATGACATGGTGAGTTGCAGCAGGACAGATGCCTGGGTGAAGGAGGGCTTTCCATGGGGAGGGAAAGGACCAGAAGGGAGAAGCCACTGCCCCCACCACCCTCACTGGGCCTCTGACTCTCATTCCCCAAAAGTATAGCAGTAAGACACATGGGCCTCAAACAACATAGGAGAGATCTGGCTCCAGGTTGAGAGAGACCGTCTTGCAGAAAACCAGTGAGATGAGGCTTATGTGATCACAGGTACTTTGCTCTCCTCTACACAGCTGCCGACTGGCTCACAGCTCACGTACCAGCAATGAGGGACTTCATCTTTAAATACACAGTTCAGGAAAGTCTAGAACAACAGATTGTACCTGCCGTGTCCTGAGCTGATTAGACAGCTACAGATTCTTCTATAGGTCGTAAAATTGCCCATACTTCTTTGTACTTAAACACTAACTGTTCTTCTCAGGTGTGTTCAAAACCTCATCCTAAGCATAGTGTTGACACTGAAAGCTTTGCAGAAAGACAGTGATGTTTGCAGATGGATTTTCAACCCTGCCATTTGAGCCTGTACATTACTTGTGTCCATGCACATTTGCTGACCCACTAGCAACAAGTGCTACACAGTGTCCTGGGGGGAACCCTGCAGAGGAAGTCTCTGCAGTGACATGACCTAGGACCTTGCAGGGGATCCGAGCAAGCAGGAGTAGGACATGGGTGAAGTCAGAAGCCTGACCTCAGAAAAGCAAGCCCAGAAGAGCTATACGTGGCCAGCGGGCAGGTTCAGAGAGCCAGGCCTGACCCAGCCCTCCGCCTCCAGCCCTTCCTCCCTGCCCGGACTAATGTACCAGAAACCTCTATACATACTACACAGGCTTCTAAACATACTGTGGATGGCTTTCCCAGAGCTTTCTAGCAGATGTTATCTAGGTCCTGGGATAAAGAAAACAGTTTACAAATTTGTTTGTATTTATGCAGGGCCCGCCTGGACCCCCCGGACCAAAAGGACAGCCAGTAAGTTGGTTATGGGGGCAGGAGGGGGTGCTTCCATCCTTGTATGTACCTTTCCTGACCATAGAACTACTTGGTTGACAACAATGTTATCATTTATTTCATGATGAGAATGATTTTGTAGGCTTTTGAGACTTAATGTTGTAAATGCCAAAGATAAATCCAAAGGTATGCCTGAGGTAGCCAGCACATCAAATAAGTGAACATGTTGAATGATTCGTTGTTTGCAAATCATGTAACACCTGCCATTGTGTGAAAATCACACTGATGAGTGTTTGATTGGAAATGCAGATCTAAGAACTGCTCGTGTTTATCTGTACATGTTAATGCCCAAGAAGGGACAACATGTGGCTGTATCTGTGTTGGGGAGCCAGTGGCATCCTTCCTACTCAGACATAAGCAGGCTGTAGCAGAGGGTGACGTCAGCCTCTGGGGATCCATTAGTGATTTTCAAGTCAAGCTTGAGCCCAGAGCTGTACTGTTTCCATCAGAGAAAGGTCACTAAGTTGGATGGAGCACCAGAAGGTAGGTAGCCTGTAGACAGAGCTAGGATACAGGAGGTTGGCAAGGGGAGTCTGTGATCAAGACGTGACATGACTCAGAAGTGCTGGGCTGTGGTCACCAACATTTAAAGACCATCCCATGGCCTGCACGAGACTGAGGACATCCCTGAGCCCACACACTCACATGTCTGCTCTACAGAAATCTCATCTCTGTGACCTCCAGGGAACCCTGGCTGCCACCGCCCCCGCCCCCTTTCCCATCACCTCTGACATGGCTTCCGGCTGGGGCTGGAGCTCGTTAAGGCAGCTGCCCCCACCACTGGGCTCCCCACTGTCTTGCAGCCACGAGCAGGGTGGGAACGGCCCAGAGCCAAGAGAAGCGGATGTAGGACCGGGCGGCCGAGCCCCAGGGTCGCCTCAGATCCCCACTTGGCTGCAACACAAACAGCCCTCACCCTGCACCAGGTCACTTCCTGGGGACTTGGACGACCAGCTCAGGGGGCAGAGGGACGGCAGGGGCCTCAGCAAATCGCATTCTCATCTAGCCTGGCTGCCTTTCTGTGCTTTGATTTCAGCTCCCAGCCAGGTGGGAAAGGAGCAAAAAAGCAAAACTTAATTAAACGCTTTGTTTTTATTTTCGGAGACTCTCCGGGCATGGGAGGGGGCGGATGGTATACTGCTGAGAGAAAGACCAGATAGTGCCCCACGTGATTCTCTGTCGTGGTGGGAATGTGGAGACCCTGGGGAGGAAGCAGAGTCGTTTGCAGGCCAAAGAAAAGAGCACCGTTTCTATAATATGCGTGAGCGTGGCGGGCAGCTTCTTGTCGGGCTCTTCTTGGACACTGGGGTCAGTTCAACACATGTCCACCCCACTCGTGAATCTACTGAACACTTGCTAAGTCGGCCACCCTACACCGAGGCTCACCATCCCCTACAATCATTAAAAGGGTTGGAAGTGTTTGTGAATGTAGGGTTATCTTGCCAAAATGAGAAACAGCTGAGGCAGAAGGGACACTGAATCGTGATCCTCGCTATGGGATCCCAGGGAAGACGGCTGCTTCCTGGGTCTGTCACCCAAAGACCCCCATCTCTGTAGACAGCAGTGTACTAACGAGTCCGAGGGACCCGGGAGCAGGTCTGAGCTCAGCCCCGCACCGTCGGTGAGGCCTCTGTCAGGGGACACAAGCTCCCAGAGGGTCGCGGGGTCACGGAGCGCCAGCTCAGACGGCAGGTGCAAAATTAAGGACTCAGCCAACGTCCCGATCCCCAGGATGGTGAACAACAAACTCTAAAACATTCCCAAGGGTAACAGAATAACTGCTGTTAGTCTATTTTCGAGGTTTTGCTTAAAGTATAAAATACAGACTTCCTAAAAGCACATTGTATTAAAGAACAGCTCGGTGTTTTTCTCAATCCCCATGGTTTCCATCACTCAGACCTCGTCTTGGCGAATGTGCAGGAGACACTGGGAAGTGCCACTTCCAACTCCGTGTGGTCCCAGCCAGCTCCCGTTCACCTTATGTGCTACCTGGGCCCAGACTTTTATTAGGTTTATATGTGGAACTCGCAAAAGAAAGGAGGATATTAATCTTTTGTGTCCAATAGCTTTGGGGAGGAGACTCCAGAATACTCTGCAAGGATAATTGTTCAGTATGCTGCAAATAGATCTTATGTTTATTTTTCTAAAAAATATATATATTATTATTATTATTTCACTGTGATTAATGACTTTTAAAAACTTAGAAAAAATGTTTCTCTTTTCAGGGCAACAGAGGACTTGGCTTTTATGGAGAGAAAGGAGAAAAAGTGAGGAAACAATACTGGAACGTGGAGGCTTTCTTAGTTAGTGGTTAGGAAGTAAATCATTTTAACGACTGCTTTTCATGCAGTTATCTTTTGACCATTTGCATAGGAAATAATCACTGTAAAGTGCCAGGCTTTGGAAGAGGCTCCAACCATAGTGATGGCTCGCTGAGACTGTGAAAGCCAACAGTGTAGGTTAGCCCCGACCAGACCTCTGGTATAGACATGACCTTGGCTATCTGCAGCACCCACAAAGTAAAGGCATTGCCTGAGGTGTCCCAACGAGGGGAACCCCAGTGATTGAGCAGACTGAGGTGATACCCACAGGCCCACTCAGGGACCAGGCGGCCGGGCCCAGCAGGAAAACCCCGTGGGTGCCTGTAAATCACTGCGCTGCCAACACAAAAGGACTGCAGGCCCTCAAGAGCATCACTTGAGGCCATGTGTGTGAAAAGCTCAACAAGCAAAGCCTCACCAACACGTAATCCATCGTGTACACCACAAAGCCACCTGCCCACCATGAAATATGTTTGTTCTGTGGCCTCACCGTTTGCCGATTCTCATTTTGTTTTCTGCTGTGCTTTTTGATCAAACAGCACACTAAGTGGAACCCAGTACTGCTCAGATCTAGAGGGAAAGACTTCTTCTTTGTGTTATTACTGTAGAAAAAAATTTTAAAAGCATGCCATTGAAAGATCCAAACACATAAAGATGTAAACACCTATATGATGAAATATGATGGAACAGTAAAATAACATAAAAAGAAGAAAAATATAGGAAGAAATCACTGGGTGGAAGGGAGATTAGACATGTCAAGCAGAATGAAAATGAAGTGAATGTCTATAATCTCCAAAGAGTTGATTCAAAATTTTTTTTAAGATTTAGTTTATTTTATTTAAATTCACTTTGCAAATAGAGTATAACACCCAGTGCTCATCTCATCATGTGCCCTCCTTGTGATTCAAATATTAATAAGAAAATATCAATGCCCTAATAGGTAAAGGGGAAGTGAGCAAGCAGTTCCAGGCATTTTTTAGATGTGATGTTAGTGGACTCTGAGAATACACCACAGAGTCCTCCTTTTTATAGCTGGTAGGTCCTGTCACTTCACCCCTGGTCATACTATGCGACATCTGGGCCCAAATTTGTAATATATAGTTTACCTATGGAAGTACCAAAGAAAAGACAGTAAGTTTCTCTTTGTGTCAATTAGTTCCTGGGAGGTGAAGCCACGTATCAGGCAGGAAACCTTGTCTAATAATGTTCCAGATTGATAGGCTCCTCTTGGTCTGTGCATCACATGGAAAGTGTTTCTTGCTAATGTTAAAAATGCAAACTTAAGATACATTTTATTGAAGATGCTACCTTTTATAATATAAAAACACCTTAACTGGTGAAACAGTGGTGAAACTGGTCTCATCTTTCATATTTTAGGCATTTCTTATACCTTAGCCCCAATCTTGGAAAGCAATAGAGTAATACGTTGATATGAAGACATTTAGCTTGTGTACAGAAATTCATCCTAAGGAGATAACACCGCAGAAGCGAAGGCAGCACAAACTTGCGAACAACTTAAACTTTTATGAATAAATTATAAATGACTATTAATGCAGAGAGGACACAAATAATTTTCCATTGTGACCATTTCATTTTACACTGTGATCATAATATTACAAAATAGATATACTTGTGGTAAATAATATGCAAAAATAGAAAGCAGTTAGTGATGATGATGAAGCTTGATATTGTCTTTCCAAGATAAAGATTACTGCTTCTCCTAAACCATTCACAGGGCGACATGGGGCTGCCAGGACCCAATGGGATTCCATCCGACACCCACCATGCCATCATAGGACCCATGAAGGAAATGTTCCACCCAGATCAATATAAGGTAAAGAAGCTTCAACAAAATTGACTATATTACTGGTAAAACTAAAATAAGGAGAAGAAAAAAAAGGAACTTTCTTCGATCTTTTAAAACAATAACAAAGTGGAAGGGTCCTCACCATCTAACTGGTACATCATGTGTGAAAACACTGCCCATGGTCACATAGGTGCACTGGTCTGTTGTCTTAAAAAATTGTAACAAATTTGAGACAATACGAGAATTCATAAGACAAACTCAAATGTATCCTTAGTGTGCAGATCTCCTGTGTAGGCATAGGTCAATGGTCAGAGCATAATTCAAAGCCAGGATATGGAGCTATCTGAGCAAAATGTTGTATTTGGCAAAAATGAACCTACTTTTACTTTTTGTTAACGTGGAGCATCGGTTGTGGGTATTTTGCATCAAAGTCCATTTTCTGATTTTTATAATTTCCATGAATATTTTTGTCTGATTAAAAGTGTATACTCTTGGAATCTAAATAAAAATTAACACTCACTTTGCCAAACTCACTCGCTCGAACGGGCCACTTAACCTTTCTAATGTCCCAGCTCCCTTGTGCTAATTGAAGATGGTAACACTCAACCTCATATTGCTGCTGAGTGGAGACCCGTGAAAACCTCAGATTAGGTCGGGCACAGGCGGTGCCTGGGAACCAAAGTAAAAACCCCAAACATAGAATCTGATTCCAGATCCCAAGTGTCTGTCCCGATGTGGTTCGGGTGGGAGAAGGCAGGCTTAGGGAGGAATCAGTCTGGGTGGCTGTGCCTGACTTCAAGGGGACAGGGTGGCATGGCCATGATGGTGTGAAGCAGAATGCAGGGGAGAGTGCAGCAGGCACAGGTGGCAGTGAGCCAGCTAGTTTAGGGCAGGACGTCCCTGGACAACCAGGCAGGGGGGCCGCCCCGTCCAGTCATCAGGTGGGATCCAGGCGGGACTCGGGCTCCTGGTGGGGCCTCAACCATCAGCCAGATGATGGAGCTCTGTCCCGTCTCAGGACAGGAGCCAGGGGCACAGTGAGGCCAGAGCAGGTTCAACCCATGCCGAGGGGTTCAAGCTTGGGCATCAGATTTCCTTCATCTTCTGCCACCAGGATGGGCTAGGGCTGGGGCCACAGGAGGCCACTGCACGCAACAGGGGTCCTGGGTGCTGTCCCAGCAGAAATGGAAAAAGAACCCAGCCAGTCACTACATTTCTTTAACCCTTTTAGACCAAAAGGAGTGGGGAAAATATACCATATAAAATTGACACTGCTTTCCAAATAAAGTCTCTTTCACCTGGGGTTTTATTTTTTTTAAAGATTTTATTTATTTATTCATGAGAAATACACAGAGAGAGAGAGAGAGAGCGCAGAGATACAGGCAGAAGGAGAATCAGGCTCCATGCAGGGAGCCCGACGTGGGACTTGAACCTGGGTCTCCAGGATCAGGCCCTGGGCTGAAGGCAGGTGCTAAACCGCTGAGTCACCGGGCTTCCCTACTTAGGGTTTTAGTATATTCCAGTGTGTCTCTGCCTCAGAAGACCCTCCTAAGTCTATTTTATTCAAATATTATCATCGGGGGCTCATCCCGGGGCGTGTGCTGCAGCAGAGCCTGCAGCTGGGAGACCACCCTCATGCAGAGCAGACAGGCAGCCTTGCAATTGTATGAAATGGAACACGTGACTTAACTGATGATGTGAAAATCCAGAAGAAATCACACCTTTTTTCTCTTGAATTTTGAAGCTGCAAAATGTAGGACTTGTTTATTCTGATGCATTTATAATCAGTATTTACAGTTTCCATAAATACTTTTCAGCGATCACAAACCCTGCTCCATCGTTTCCGTCCTTGAGTTACTGGTCTCACATTTCATTGTCTTCACAGGGCGAAAAAGGAAGTGAGGGGGAGCCGGGAAGAAAAGTAAGTGAAGTAGTAGCGCGGTTTTTCCACTGGGTACCCCTGCAACAATGGGGCGCAGGCCTCTAGCGGCATCCACCTGTTAGACCAGGTGGCGTTCACTTGGATGCTTCTTTTCAAAAAATGGCTTTAGAGTATCTTCACTTTTGCATCACAGACACCAGCAAATCAACATTTTCTGGGGTTTGGGAATGCACCTAAGTGTGTTAAGAGAGCAAGTGTGTGGGCATAGGCTCCAGCACATTTGGCGGCAGCTTCAGTTCCAGGTCCCTGTCATACCTGCCCCGTATTCCCAGCCCTCCCAGCCATCACCGGCTGTGTGACATCAGGGGTATCCTGGATCAGTGGTAATCCAGGCCGCCTGGCCAACTTTGTGTGACCCCAGCTCACACTGGGATGGACCGGGAACCCCGGGAGGCAGGCTGGCCAGTCGAGGGGCTGGAACCCCGAGCGGGTGAAGCAGGACGGGCCAGCCACCTGACGTCTCTGCTCTCTCCTAGGGCATCTCCTTGAAGGGAGAAGAAGGAATCATGGGCTTTTCTGGCACACGGGTAAGCCATGCATGCATGCTGTAACTGCAGTTTGTTTTGTTTTGTGTTTTACATAGACTGCATTTTCCAGAGCAGTTTCAGATTCCCTGTGAGGTTGAGCTAAAGGTACAGAGATGTCCCAGATGCCGTCCCTCAGCCAGCATGCACAGCCTCCCTCACTCCTAGCGCCCCGACCAGAGCGGCCCCCCTGGCCCTTCACGCTCCCCGAGTCACTGGTGTTTGAGACTGTGAGCCTCTGTTGGAGGAGGGCAGGAGCAGACATCAATGTTTCTGTCAGGCTAACTTAACCTGCAGTGACAACAGTGTAGACTGTCTCCAACACAAGAAGTTGATTCTTGTTTCTTGGAGAATCCAACAGAAGTGTCCCTAGCAGGACAGTGAGAGGAGGGGCCAGGGGTGTCTCTCCCAAGGAGATTCAGCACCTCTGGCTCCTGTTCCCGAGTGCAGGCCTCTATCTTTAGCATGTGGCCTACAAGGACACCTGACGCTTCTGTCCTTCCTGTCAGCTGGAGCTCGGTCACCTGCCGAACCTAGCAGCAAGTGAGCTGGGAGGTGTGGCCAGAGCTCCGGGCCAGAACACACAGAAGGGGCCTGGCAGTGACTCTCTGGTAGCCACTACCACGAAAAAGACATGTTTGAATCTTCGGAAATAAGAAGAGACTCCTGAGAATGTTGGGGTGCAAGCCTTGTTAGATTTCTCCCCGTTGAACCACAATGTCCTTATTCATTCTCCATATTCCTTTAAGGGCTAGATATAATGCAGTACATGAAAGTGTCGCTAAAACAATTCGCTTCTTTAGAAAATAAAAGGGGTCCTCAGATGACTTTGCTATTTCATAGTGAAGTATTCTATGTTAGCCTGTCAGGTGCCAAAACAGTGCCTTCTGGAAAATGTTGCTGCATATCCTGAGCAGGTGCTTCTGTTTTCTCTTCCACCCAGGGTGCTCCTGGCTACGATGGTGAAAAAGGGTCACCGGGACAAAAAGTAAGTTGGGTGCATGAGACGGGATCTGCTCTGGGGCTGAAACACCTTCTGAGGGTCAACTGTGAAGGACTGTGCTCTTCCAGGAAAAGAAGTTGTCCCCAGAAAACCACATTTAAAGCCCTGCATGTGCAGTAGCATAAATCATCTTTCCTCCAACTCTTCTGCGATGCCTGAGGCGGACCACTCACCTTTTCCCTCACTTTTGCACACCAGCACATTGGCTGTGTCCTTTGGCACCCTTCTTCATCATCATGTGCCTCTCTTAGGGAAGTCGTCGGTGGAGTGGCTGAGTGGCTACCTGCATTCTTCGTATGTTGATCTCATAATTTTGATGCTTGATCTTCAGTGATGCCCCAACTAGCTATTTTTATTCTGTGTTCTGTGGACAGGTTTTTGGCAATTTTTTAAAAGGAATTATGAGAGAAATGTGTCATGAATCTGGATCAGATTTAGAATTGTCTGAGCACAGGTCATGTGACAGAGTACATGCAGAAATGGTTCTTTGAATTAGTGATTTAATTATGTTCCCTATTTATCATTTTTGGTCATTCGATCGCAGAATATCTAGCCCACTTCCTTCCCGTTGTGAACGCCGGTGCTGTCCTAGCTCTGTGGGCATCGTTTCAGTTGCCCAAGTGCACAGGGAGCAGGTGCATCTGCACGTGAATATAATTTCACAGGAAAGAGCACACCTCTTCATTCTGCCATCTGTCTTCTTTCACCACCATGCCTTGGAGATGACTCCAAGCATGGACATGTTAGCATGGACACACCCATGTGGTTCTGTCAACAAGCTGTCCAGAACTGCAGGCCAGAGAAGATGTCACGTAGGTGCCTACAACCCCTCGCGGAGATTCCCAGCTGCATGCTGTGTACCACCATTACACAGTCAGCATTATGGCTCCTGCCTGTTGGGCCCATGGCCTGCTATTTTTATCATTAAGTCCTAGTAGGTGCCTAGAAATAGACTTTTCAAAAATCAATTCAGCCTCTGAATCGGGACTCCATTGAATCGTGCTCATGGCTCCATCGGGGGTTGATGGTGGGGCATCAGGAGAACCAGAAGGACGTGGGCTCATCAGTGTCCCGTGGGGGCTCCCCCTTGTTTGCTTGGAGTCTGCAGATAGACTTGGCCTTCCAGGCTCAGTGTCCAACCTCCACAGGCAGAGCCCTGAGCCCAGGCTCTGGCCACTCCCAGTAGGACCAGCCTTGACTCCTTCCTGCAACCTTGGCGGCTCCTACTCTTCCCGTTCCTGTCCTTTTATCCCAGGGATAAACAGGGATAGCCAGGGAGCTAACACCAGGGTTTCCCCAATGACATCAATCTTCTCATGGCATTACTAACTGAGGGGTGTCCCCAAAGGCATCATACCTAGAGGACAGCTGTCCAGGCTCTACTCCAACCAAAGGCCAAAAGGCCAAATTCCAGTTCAAGGATTTCAGTAATCAAGTGAAGAGACAGGCATGAGGCCGACATGAACATCTCCAAGTACTCCATCCCCACCTGCCCACGTAACCCAAGTGCTGTTGTTAATATTTTCATTGTTAGCCATGTGCTAGTGAAATGACGATTATGATTTTTTTCTACACCCATCACTAATGAGTTATAGGCTTTTGAAATACAGTTGGACACAGCTGCCCCCTGGACTCCTTGTTTATGTGAGACAAGATGCTCGCAGACGCCACCTGGGGCCTCTCATTGCCGTGGCCAGATGTTGGGACCGAAGGCCCACATTGTCCAGGGGAAGACAGGGACACTTCCGGCCAACCAGGCATCTCTGTGGGGAGACAGTTTACTCAACTCTCCAAATAGGAAATGCCCGGGACACACACAAAGGACGGAGTCACCTGCTTGCTAGACTGCACTACACCTTGGACATGACAGCTGACTGTAATCATATGGGACAAACTGGCACCATTCCTGACTGACTGTCCAGTTACTAATCTAGTCCCCAGATAACTCCTCCTTGACCACACATCCCTGGCTTCCCCCGCCCCTGTTGTCATGCCTGCACCTAGAAACACAAAGAGAAGCCTTGAAATGGCTGTGTTGATTCTTGCTGTGCCAAATTATTGGGCTTCCAGCTGCCAGAGATCTCAGATGAACTGCGAGTGCAAATTCTTCCCTTTACTCTGCAGACTTCTACATAATACCTGGCCCACCCCTACCCTCAGTCAATCCACCTGCAGATGAGAATGCACAGGGAAACTTTTAGGTCATTATTTTGGCTTTGGGGGGTTCCAACTGTTAAAAGTCTCAGCGAGAGAAATCCTGCGTGCTCTTTCATTTTTGTCTTGGGTTTTCTGTAATACCTGCTTCATTGCAAAGCACTCAGACATAGTTCAGAAGTGTTGGTGGTGTTTTGGCTTATTCAACATGGGTGGTGAGCATGTAGTCCTGGGGGTGCTGGCTACAGCTCGGTGATGACATCCTGCCCAGTGGACAATGCTCAGGCGCTCAGGCCCACGGGCACGTTTCGCAGCGTCCAGTGCTTTATCGGGGCTGGATTGTTATGCTGGGCCGCACACAACTCAGACTGAATACCTAGTTGCCGGCTCCCATCACTGGCAAGCTCTTCTAGTATTCCTGGCCTTCTCGGGAGATGGCCTCAAAGTAGATCAATTTAGCGTCAAAGGAATTTGCCTTCACTTCTGAATCTTCAGCTCCACCTAGTGTGAAAGGGAAGCTGTCTAAATCAAAGGTCCACCACGAAAAACACGACACCAACCCCGTCAGTGTTCATTCTAAACAGCAGGACTTGGAGCACACGGCTCTGGCATTTCACAAAATCTTGTAAAATAATCAGAAGGTGGCACCTGGCATTCTGAATGTGAGCCCTCACTGTCCATATTCTTTAGCAAGAGGGAATGAATTTCTAGATTTTTGTAAAGGCTTCACGTATATGTCCAGCTACAATGCAGCTCATGAGGGCAAATGTTCTCTTTCAGTGAACGCTCGAGGGAATTAGAAAGTAGCACTTTGCACTTTTTAATTGAAGAGAAAAATTCTAAAGTAAGAGGCGTTACTGCTTCTGTTTGGTGTTCACTAAAATTTTTCAAAGCCCCTCTTGCGGGAAGGTTTTAGTAGATGGATCCATCCTAATATCGCTGACATGGGGCCTCTGGGCTTCCCGAAGTAACTTAGCAGAATGGATGCAGCCCCCCTTGTGAGCAGGTGAACCTGAGCAAGCGAGCTGCTCCAGAGGAAGTGCTCAGGGCAGAGGAGCTCCAGGAGGAAGAGGTGGTTGCTGCCACCATGGGGACACCTGCTGTACCGGCAGCCCCATGTCTTGGACAGCAACAATGGCAAAGTGATGGGGAAAGTAGAAGGCAGGACGGAACAAGTATGAATTATGACATTCAAGGGACATAGCAGCCCAATGTCGTCATGTCTGGACTTTGCATCCTGATCTGAACAAAACAACTTTTTTTTAATAAATTTATTGTTTATTGGTGTTCAATTTGCCAACATATAGAATAACACCCAGTGCTCATCCCATCAAGTGCCCCCCTCAGTGCCCGTCACCCAGTCACCCCCACCCCCTACCCACCTCCCTTTCCACCACCCCTAGTTCATTTCCCAGAGTTAGGAGGGTCTCATGTTCTGTCTCCCTTTCTGATATTTCCCACTCATTTTTTCTCTTTTCCCCTTTATTCCATTTCACTATTTTTTATATTCCCCAAATGAATGAGACCATATAATGTTTGTCCTTCTCCGATTGACTTATTTCACTCAGCATAATACCCTCCAGTTCTATCCACGTCGAAACAAATGGTGGGTATTTGTCGTTTCTAATGGCTGAGGAATATTCCATTGTATACCTAGACCACAGCTTCTTTATCCATTCGTCTGTCGATGGACACCAAGGCTCCCTCCACAGTTTGGCTATTGTGGACATTGCTGCTATAAACACCGGGGTGCAGGTGTCCCAGCTTTTCACTGCATCTGTATCTTTGGGGTAAATCCCCAGCAGTGCAATTGCTGGGTCTAGGGCAGGTCTATTTTTAACTCTTTGAGGAACCTCCACACAGTTTTTCAGAGTGGCTGCACCAGTTCACATTCCCACCAACAGTGTAAGAGGGTTCCCCTTTCTCCGCATCCTCTCCAACATTTGTGGTTTCCTGCCTTGTTAATTTTCCCCATTCTCACTGGGGTGAGGTGGTATCTCATTGGGGTTTTGCTTTGTATTTCCCTGATGGCCAGTGATGTGGAGCATTTTCTCATGTGCATGTTGGCCATGTCCATGTCTTCCTCTGTGAGATTTCTGTTCATGTCTTTTGCCCATTTCATGATTGGATTGTTTGTTTCTTTGGTGTTGAGTTTAATAAGTTCTTTATAGATCTTGGATACTAGCCCTTTATCTGATATGTCATTTGCAAATATCTTCTCCCATTCTGTAGGTTGTCTTTTAGTTTTGTTGACTGCTTCTTTTGCTGTGCAAAAGCTTCTTATCTTGATGAAGTCCCAATAATTCATTTTTGCTTTTGTTTCTCTTGCCTTCATAGATGTATCTTGCAAGAAGTTACTGTGGCCAAGTTCAGAAAGGGTGTTGCCTGTGTTCTCCTCTAGGATTTTGATGGAATCTTGTCTCACATTTAGATCTTTCATCCATTTTGAGTTTATCTTTGTGTATGGTGCAAGAGAGTGGTCTAGTTTCATTCTTCTGCATGTGGATGTCCAATTTTCCCAGCACCATTCATTGAAGAGACTGTCTTTTTTCCAGTGGATAGTCTTTCCTCCTTTGAACAAAACAACTTTAAAAAAAATTTTTTTGAGACCAAAATCAGGGAACCTTGGGCACAGAGTGGATAACAGGTCATTTTAACAAATAGTGTTATTATATATAATAATGGTATTGAGGTCACTTCTTTAAATCCTGTTAGAGTACAAATAAGCACTGAGCATCTTTCCTGCAGGGGAGCAAAGGACTGGATGGCTATCAAGGCCCTGACGGACCCCCAGGACCCAAGGTGAGCTCGGTCTTCCCCTAGCTGGCATTCGGATCACCTGCCATTCACTCTGGGGGAGGAGGCATCCACCGTCCTGTGCAATACAAGATAAGCAAACACACGACACCCAGGCCTGGACAGATGAGGTGGACAGGGATTATTAGTCACAGGTGTTGGGGCCTCACACTGCTGCCCACCTTGCAGAGGCACGTGGAAGTCACACCCAGGAGCAGAGCCACCCACTGGGGCTATAGGAGCAGGCGTTGTAGTAACAAGAGGGTGGGGTACCTCTATTCCCAGGGAGAATATGATTATCTTGTTTGAATAATCTCACAGGCTGGCAGGGGGCTGCTGCCTAGTTGTTCAAGGTCAGATGATGGGGATCCAGCCAGGTGGGGAGACTTTCCTGCTGGGTGAGGGCATGCAGCTGGGGAGGACAGGGGTACTCAGTGGTTAGACCTTTGGGGTCCTGAAAGGCTCAAGAAAGTTTAGGTCTTACAATCCAGATGGTAGGATATCGGGGTACAATGGCATTGTACCCCGCCCACCTTGTGGGTAGCTCAGACACTGTCACCAGTAATGGAATAGTCTGGCACTATAGAAAGTAATAACCTGAGCACTTCTGGTGCTTGAAAAAGGGATTTCAATGTGGGATTAATACCTGCCCACTTTGTTGAGTCTTGGTGGGTCCGGCTAGTGGCTGGGACACCAGGACCACAGCACAGTGGGGACCGTACCACAGCTCATTTTCCACATTCAGCTTTATTCCCTACAAATATGCATGGTATCCAAAATCCTGAAGGCAGATCTCACATCCTTCTGTTTTCCTCTTTTCTTCGTGCAGGGAGAAGCAGGTGACCGTGGGCCTCCAGGTGCCCCTGCATACTTCCCTCATCCCTCCCAAGTTAAAGGTTCGTACATGGTTTCTCCTGCATGTCTCTATCACACATGTGTCCTCTTCTGTTTTGGACATGGTCATGAACTTGCAAGAAAGGTTTTCTAAGCAAAACAAAAAAGATGTTTAGAGCATAACCTCTGGAGAACATCGGGTTCATGGACAACTCCCCTCGTTGCTTGAATATGGTGTCACAGAGAGATCTCCATTTCATCTCTGCATTCCGGGTGCGACCCCTTCACTGGGAAATGGCTTCATTTCTGCCTGCCTGGTGCAGGTTCTGGCTTTGCCATCTGTAATATCACTAAAGAGATCTGGTCCTCCTGCACACAGTCTTCATGGCAGCCACCGAGCCACCCTCAATGCCTTCTGCCCCAAGTGTACCGAGGTGCTTCTGCCCTCTGCTTGCCAATCCGAAACCCTGAACTGGCCACAATCCATAATCTGTAAAAGGCCACATCCTTTTAACCTTTGAGGAATCCCCACATATCTGCCCAGATGTTCCCACCATCCCAGAGGACCCCTGACTGTAAGTGAAGGGGTCTTGCATGTGTTGTAGTGAATGCCCATCTCGTTATTTTACTCAGCCTTCCAGACTGACAGGATCATATGGAAACATTCTAATTCTGTGATAAGAGCAGTGGTCTTTGAACCTTTTTGAATATGTATCCTTCTAGGTCAAGAAAAAAAATGTTTTCAGCACCCTCTGAACAATCGTATGCGTATTTACTTATGGAGGATCCTCATTGTACAGAGCTCCACGAGGACAGGGTTTTAGCTGCTGTGGCTCATTGCTGCATCCCTGATTTCTAGAACAGTACCAGGCAGGTAGTAGGCTACCTGAATGGACTGAAAAGTCTATGTCCTACCTCATACAAATCAGAAAGGGATTTTAAAGGGTGAGTTCGTTGGTTTTTTTTTTAATAAAGACAGTCTAATATTTACTTCCGTGTACCTAGTAGATGGCCTGGCTCTCCCTACCATATGTGTCCAGGGGTCATACACTTGGTGTGAATCACCTGTCCATCTAAGAACAACCTTTGCATGTGTTCACCCAACGTTAATGAGAACATAGATTAGCACAGGGCTGAGGACAGAGCCCAGTGAAGCCCCCGAGAGATTTCCCTCCAGGGTGGCCTTGAAGGAAAAACGCCATCAGGTCCCCTACACAAAGATAGCTGGGTTTCATGTGTTCTTGCAAATTAACACATACGGATAAGTGAGTATATTTGGAATCCATGCTCAAGACCTCGGATGGCCCTCCCCGGGCAGCTGGCACTCACCCTCGCCCTCCTGACTGTGGAGTCCAGATGTGCCTGCCAAGCCAGAAGCCCCAAGAAAAGGAACATGAGGTCCGCTTTCTGTTAGTGATTTGGTTGAAATTGAAAGACTGCCTTTGAGGCTTTGGGAACATAATTTTTTTTAAATTAATGTTGGCCATTTTTCAAAAACATCACTGACTGAGAGCCCAGAATTCATCTATTTCCCGTTTTCACCACCTCATATTTCTGAAACCACACTGGGAAGGTGATGGTTTTAAATTGGTGAGTTGGCAGGCGAGGGCTCCTGAGCACAACAGGCTGATAATGAGCGGATTCCCTCATGGAAGAGAATATTCGTATCTGCACAAAGTAGCCTTGTAGGAGCTTGTCAAAACCCGCACGGCTGGAGGAGACTTGTATTTTTTTTTTTAATTATTACATGGTAACTAAAGCAATTAATCTTGCTCTTCTTCCTAACGAATGAGAGGATCTGTGGTTTTCACTTTTATTTTGTCTCTGCCTACCCATTCCTGAGGGCTAGCATTCACACAGTGCTCCCTGGGGCCCAGGCCCCTTAGTTGCTCTCATCACATTGTTTTACTGGTGGAGATATTGAGGTATAGAATTTCTATGATTCACCCAAGGTCACGTGTGTAATGAATGAACCCAAGGTCACTCAGGTCCCCTGTGTCCAGAGCCCAGCACCCCACGCCCGCCCCTCTCCACAGGGCATAAGCACCCATACAGCAGACTCCCCGCTTTACACACCTTGCGTGTACAACTCAAGGATGATGCTGGCACATCCTCTCCTTAATTTAAGGACTTGCTTCTGAGATGAGAAAATTAAAGATCCCATTGAGATCCCATACAGAGTGATGGCTTTCCTAATAATTAGTAATACGTACACAGTAAAACATCATAGTGTCTTTTCTCTCATTTTTCCCAATTATAGTCCAGAAAAATTTGCCCTACAGTAAAGCTTTGCTGTTTACACTGCGAGAGAACACCTCGAAGCCACTCTCTGTTTGTTTAGGGATAAGGTCTGTAAGAGCCCCCACCTGTGTTCTTCATCCGTCACACAGCTATGGAGCTATGGAAAGCAGCTCTGGGCTGGAGTTGGGCCTGAGGAAGTGGGGCTTCAAACAGGAACCAGCCCTCCTCACCTCCCGCGCTGAGCGCCATGAACACAGGGATCCCTAGTCCTGCCATTCCCTTCGTTATTCCCATTTAGACTCAGCTGTTTATCCCACCTGATACCCACCACAGCTGTTCACCATTCCCCACACCCCCGTCTGTCTCCCACCTGCATCACAGTGTACCCGTATCCAGTGGTCAGGCTGCTGTGTCCTGAAGCCTCAGTGCCCATGAGCACCATGCCTCACGTGTCCATAAACCTGGGGCCGTGGCACCATTTGCCCCCACGACTTGGTGGGAATCAGATGAACATGAAGTATTAAACACTGAGCCTAGAGCACACAGCAAGAGCTCCCAAATGTTACTATCACTGTTATGTTTATGCTCTGTGTTCTCAATGTCAGATTTCTCCCCAAAATAATCTTTCCCCTTTTTGAAACCGAGGTCTGTAACTTTTTGGCATTGTCTACCTCTCCAGTCTTTTATGATATTTATGGGAATCTTTTATTGCTCCTATTTGATTAGGAATGAGCTCCCTGGGGTGCCTGGGTGGCTCAGTTGGTGAAACATACGCCTTCACCTCAGGTCATGATCTCAGGGTCCTGGGATCGAGTCCTGCATCAGGCTCCCTGCTCAGTGGGGACTCTGCTTCTCCCTCTGCCCCCTCCCCCCCGTTCGTTCTCTCTCTCTCTTTCAAGTAAATAAATTTTTTTAAAAAAAGGAATGAGCTCCTTAAAAGTAGAGACTGCCATATATTAACCATTTAGACCCCCACCACCCTTCACTGCATGTACGAGACATACAACAAATAAATAAATACACATTTGGTGGAAAAGTGCGCACTTCAAGTGGGTCCTGGAAGCAGTCCTGTTCTTACCATGGGGCCCTTCTCGGTTGCAGGTGCCAGAGGTGACCCAGGATTCCCAGGGACCCACGGGGATCCAGGAAGCCGAGGTGAACCAGGAGACCCGGGCCCACCAGGTCTCCCCGGCCCATCCATCAGAGATGAAGGTAATCAGCTCCATGGTATCAGAAGTGTGTCCCCCTCAACAGGTGTTTACAGAGAGCCCTGGGCCCTTACCGACCACTTGGCTCTGCAGCTGGCCTCTCATGCAGAGGAGGCTCAGCAGCTCTAACCAGTTAGGGGGCCTGTGCCACAGGTCTTCTGGGGAGCAGTTGACCTGCAATGTGCAATACACACAGGGCTGGATTGTGCCGCTGACAAGCAACGAGCATGATGCTGTCGACTGACCGGGATGAGTGTGGGCAGTGGCCAGTCCTCGTGGCCAGGGTTACAATTCTCACACCATTGTTGGGGAGTTTCCTTGAGGTGGAAATATGGTGAAGAAATCTAGTGAGAGCATCTATCCTTAAGCTACTGATTGGACTGTGAACTCATAGGTTCCTGGTGGCCTCTGGGATGGGAATGCCAACACAGATGTTAAATGTCCCAAGTCTCATGCTGCTTATGGTCACTGTTGGATTTTTCAGATGGAAAGAGAGGCTTACCGGGTGAAATGGGCCCCAAAGGGTTCATAGGAGAGCCAGGCATCCCTGCACTGTACCCCGGCCCACCAGGCACTGATGGAAAGCCAGGACTCCGAGGACCCCCAGGGGCTGCTGGACCACCTGGACCAGATGGTAAGTGGAAGGATACTCAGGTGCGGACAAGAGGCCCAGCCCCTGTCAGATTCTTACCGGGGTTTTCCTGCTAAATAATTCCATGAACCAATGCAGTAGGCATTGCAGTAGGGTGTGGCAGGTGCCCTGGGACACAAACAGAAAAGCCAGTGATGAGGGAATCTGCTGAGTATCAGCAGGCCCGTGGACGTGACCCAGGGTTTGGCTGACTGTGGCTCCAGGGGTGTCAGCTCTGCAGTGGCACATCTGAGCAGTGCAGTTGGGAAGCAGGTGCAAGCTGAAATCCGTCGAGTGTCGATGTGATCTGCTCCGTCACCTTCTTCCAGGGTGGAGGCCTCCTGCCTTGGCTTGTAGCCTCTCCCCTGTTTCACAGTGATCTTTAGCAGAGTTGATCATCTGCCTTCTCAGCCCATGCCAGCAGAGCTGTGTAACTGAACAGGTGACAGCAGTCAACAGGAAGAGGTGACTGCATTGGCCGAGGCTGAGATGAGAGACAATGAGGGTCTGTAAACAAGATGAGCATGAGCTTCTGGGCCCCACGCCGCCTGGGGGGGGGGGGGGCAGCGTGGAGTACTAGTGCAGAGTGTATTGCCAAGGTCCCATGTTTCCTTGGCTCCTCTATCAGTGGAGAACGCTCCGAGGATGCAGGGAGACGTGCGGTCTGTCTTTGAGCTTACCACCAAAAACACTTATCTTTTCGGCTTCCACATTTAAAGGGTAGTTCTAGATTTTGTAAAATCTCCTCGTGGGAACATTTCATCCCTTCAGGAATTTGCATAAATGAAGCTTTGGAAGAAAACATGAGGTCACAATTTCTTTCTATGTGATAAGGTCCATGGTCTATCAGCCAGTATTTGAAATATTAGACTTTAACTTTCCTGGTATCCTGCCTCCCCACCCCCAGCAATCTCTTAGAGTTTCCTATCTCCAGGCGGGGAAAGCTTCCCACTGCTAACAGGTAGTGTCTGGTTTCATGTAAAGGTCAGGTTCTGGTCTGTGCTTTTGCTGCTTTGGGATGTCTGCTTCTCTCTGCCACCTTGAGAGGAATGATTGTGAGGGTAGTAGAAGCATGTGCGCACCTACTTCTTCCATTGAGAAATCAGCAATCCCTTCTCTGATTCCCTTTTGTCTTCTACAGTAAATGTCTAAGTTAACATGGCCCTACTGTTCCAATTTCCCTTCAACTGGCAAAGCCAGATTCTTAACATTCCTCTGAAAAATTTTAGGTGTAGATAACTCCTTGGAATTTACCAGAGTTTGAGCTGTGTTATCTGTCATATATTTTTATCCTGGAAGTCATATTTATTGTGATGACATCAGTGATTACGGCCAAGTTTCTATGGGCATTATGTTTCCTGACTAAATGTTATCTCATAAGTTTTCCTTTTTGGCAAAAGAACATGATGTGTTAAAAAAATTTTTTTAAAGCATAAAAATTTGCCTCTAGAGGGAGTGTGATGGAAGGCTGACCTTGCCATTATCCCAGTAACTATATTCTGCTTCGTTAAAGATACAGACACCATCTTGCTTTATAAATCTTGCTTATTAGTAAGTCTATGATTTACTAATATATCTGCAGATGGATCAGTTTCTTGTGCATATTTTATTCGTAAAATGCATGGAAGAGAATCCAATAAATTTTATCAACCTAAGGTATGAAAACCGTACAACTTAAATTTTCCTTGAAATATTTATTTTACCCCATGAACACATTGTTTCCAAATCACTTTTTCAAAAAAGCAATCTCTTAGACAAAAAGTAGCCAACCATAATGGCCTTTTAAAACATTGTTGTGCATAGTCAGAATTTAATACCAGTGACCTGGATTCGGGCAGAGTGCTTTAGCTTTTTTTTTTTTTTTTTTTTTTTTTTTTTTTATAAATTTTTTTTAATTTATTTATTTATGATAGTCACAGAGAGAGAGAGAGGCAGAGACACAGGCAGAGAGAGAGAAGCAGGCTCCATGCACCGGGAGCCCGACGTGGGATTCGATCCCGGGTCTCCAGGATCGCGCCCTGGGCCAAAGGCAGGCGCCAAACCGCTGTGCCACCCAGGGATCCCCTAGCTTTTCGCCTGGAATGAAATCGTTGGATTCCTTTCTTGCTAACTGCCCTTCCTCCTGTTTTGTGTGTTGGTTACTAATGAAAACCAGAATTTTTAGTTTTTTGCAGTTCCCACAGAACCAAACTGTGAAGTCAGTTTTCTTTCTGAGCTAAATATTTTACTAACTCTTGGTTCTAGCTGAGTTAACTGAATCAAGTGTCAGGGCAGTTTCTTTTTTTTTTTTTTTTTTTTTTTTTTAGAATAAGTCAGAATCCTGCCAGCATTGTGATGGCCCTTGGCCTTTTAGGGAAAATCATCTTGAAAACGTCTGAGAGGTGCACTGCTATGCTGTAGGACTTGTCTGGAATTACTAGTTTATTAGATAAAGAAAGCACAGAGGACAGAGGAAGGATGGCCGCTGGAGTCTCCAACCACACAAGGAACACCCACAGTCTGTGTCAAACTTAAAATGCCGACATCTCTGAAATATCTGAAACCAAATGCCTACCTGTCTGCTGCACTTCTCACAACATTGGGAGAACTTGGAGGCATAAAAAAAAAGCCCACAAAGTCCACCAGGGCCTGAATGCCCTTGACCTGGTAGCCAAGGAGCTGAGAGCACATCGCAGGGGCAACATCCCGCTCAGTGGTCACTGATGCAGCTGGCAGCCCTCTACACTCACTGGCCTTCCGTGGTGCCCTCTCATCCCACTGCCTGTTCTCCCTGAGAGCCTTTGTTGGTACTTCCTTGTCCCTCCTGCACTATCCGGAAGTGAGTTCAAGCCCCACATTGGGCTCCATGCTGGAGTATAGAGCCTACATTTATTTTTTCTTAAAGATTTTATTTATTTATTCATTCATGAGAGACACAGAGAGAGAGGCAGAGACACAGGCAGAGGGAGAAGCAGGCTCCAATGCAGGGATCCAGGATCCAGGATCCAGGATCATGCCCTGGGCTGAAGGCAGATGCCTAACCGCTGAGGCACCCAGGGATCCCTGAAGACTACTTTTAGAAAGAAATCTCTTGAATGGCTCCCTGATGCCCTTGGGCTGAAATCCAAGCCCCTCAATGGCCCTTTTACCACTCTTCGGATTCCTGGATTTCCTCGTCTTTCAGGGGCTTTCAGACACGCTCCTGCTCTCTCTGGAACCGTCCCTGTCGCCCTCTCTTGGCTACTATCGGCTTCTTTAGGTCCTGGGCACCAGGTCTTAGAGCTTTCCTGACGCCCCATTTTATTTTTTTTTAATTTTTTTATTTATTTATGATAGTCACAGAGAGAGAGAGAGAGAGGGGCAGAGACACAGGCAGAGGGAGAAGCAGGCTCCATGCACCGGGAGCCCGACGTGGGATTCGATCCCGGGTCTCCAGGATCGCGCCCTGGGCCAAAGGCAGGCGCCAAACCGCTGCGCCACCCAGGGATCCCTGACGCCCCATTTTAAATGGCCTTCCTCTGGGGCGCCTGGGTGGCTCAGCGGTTAAGTGTCTGCCTTCAGCTCAGGGTGTGACCCCGGATCTGGGATTCTAGTCCCACATCGGGCTCCCTGCAGGAAGCCTGCTTCTCCCTCTGCCTGTGTCTCTGCCTCTCTCTGTGTCTCTCTTGAATAAAATCTTTTAAAATAAATAAATAAATAAATAAATAAATAAATAAATAGTCTTCCTCTGTTACTCTCTCTGAAAGCCCTTGTTTGCACAGCCCTGGCTGTCATTGAAATTCTGTGTTGGTTTGTTGACTGGTGGCCTCAGGTGTAAGCAGGTGAGGATGTGCGATGTTCTCTGTATGCACAACTCTGGGTGCGCTGCTGGGCTGGCACAGGTGCACCGGTGCATAAGTGAGAGAGATTGTCGCAAATGTGGTGAAACTGAACTGCCAGCTGCCCTTCCATACATACAGTGACCTAGGAGCTTTCTGACCTTCAAATTCTGGTGTCGCTTTTCCAAACAGCAAATGCCCTTTAAGTCAGCGTTTCCTCTCCTCCCAGCTTCCTTGGTGCCTCTTTCTCGCTCCCCCCAGGTACTGTGAGGTGGGTATGGCAGCAGGTATTTCAGTGTGTTGGGGGGTTCTAGATCTGGGCTGCAAGCACGGTAGGGTTTGGCAGCAAGGACAGACTGGGGGACGTTCCCAACCTGACCCAGGGGCGCTGGGGGGGTTGCTCATTCCCACCACCAGGTGGCGCTGCTGTCGAGAAGATGCGGAGAGCGTGGGCCTGAGAGCCTGGTTTTGAGGCTTCCTGGAACCCCTGCTCAGGACTATGGATGGGAGCCTGCAGCCCGGATACTTCTTGTCTTTTCTTTTCTTTTCTTTTCTTTTCTTTTCTTTTCTTTTCTTTTCTTTTCTTTTCTTTTCTTTTCTTTTTTTTTGTATGTTTTTTTATTGGAGTTTGATTTGCCAACATATAGCATAACACCCAGTGCTCATCCCACCAAGTGCCCCTATCAGTGCCCATCACCCAGTCACCCCATCCCCCGCCCACCTCCCCTTCCACTACCCCTTGTTCGTCTCCCAGAGTTAGGAGTCTTTTATGTTCCGGACAGGACTTCTGAGGGGCCCTGATCCTGTCATGGGGGTGAGGGTGGAGAAAGGGGAAGTGGCGCGCTGGAGCCAGGTGGCCCCATGCTGTCTGCATGAACCATGCAAACCCGTGTGTGCACCTGCTCCAGGGGAGCCCGATGGGGAACCGAAGTCATGTCAATACCTTGGTTTGTTTTGGTTTAGTTTGGTTTTGGTTTGGTTTGGTTTGGGTTTTTTTGTTTTGTTTTGTTTTTGTCTTTTGGGGAACCCAAGTTGTGTTGGTCTTAGAATATGAGTCTTACCACATAAAATATGTGGGTGATTATACAGAGATATTGTAAAGACGTCACTTGGTCACTTGTCCCCTCAATATATAAATGTCTGGTTTTTGACATGAAAATATATTTTTTAATTATTATAAAATAATTTGTTTACTATTCAGAGTTTTAGACTATATGGGAACCTAAAAACAAGAAAGCACAATTAGTAAAAATGAAATCTTAAGAGAAAAAATAGTAATAGAATAAAATATGTGGCTGAAATGTGAAAAACCTTTCTTTGGACTCCATGTTTCCTGAAAGCAAAGATTGTTATCTCTAGACTTCATTAGAAAAACCCATAATAGGTTCCTGCTTTTCCTTCCATCAATGGGGGGTGGGAGCTGTGGCCACAAAAGGGGGTCCCAGAAAGGGATTGCACACTCTGTTGGGAGACCTGGCGGTGACCCTTCCAACCCTGGGTCCGGGGAGGAGGGTCTCCAGGTTGCACTCAACGACCATCCTTGTGGATTTTCTCCTTAGGTTTCCTTTTCGGCTTGAAGGGAACAGAAGGGAGCGCAGGGTTCCCTGGACCTTCTGGCTTCCCTGGAGCTCGCGGACAGAAAGGATGGAAAGGTAAGGAGTGTCGTCGGAAATGCTGGAGGAAGGGCGGGCAGCCACCCCTTCTTCCAGGATGTTTCCCCGTTCCCCCCTGGGGTGTGTGGCGCCCACCGCACTGTCCAGGCTCCCAGCCCTGTGTTTGCCCTCCTTTCTCCCATCTCTGTCACTGCCTTCATCACTGAACTTTCAGGGATGCAGAGCCTGGGGGGCACAAAGCAGAAGAGCTGTGACCTCTTGGGCTGAATCAGATGGTTCTGTCAAGCACTCAGCTCGAAGGCAGCAGAACTAGCACTGAGAGCTCGTCCACTGCAGAGACCCGTAGAGTAGTTGTCACAGCTGATCCTACCCATGTTCCCCTGAGTTAGGGCTTAGTCACCAGCCAGGCAGGACGGGGCAGGTCCCCAGCAGCTTCCCCCCAGGTGGTGGGAGAGGTGCAGTCGAATGAGCAGGAAGAGGGAGTTTCTAGCTGAGAAATATGCTGCATCCCTTCCATTCTGGGGAAGGTAGCCCCAGGCCGTGCACCCCAACCTTTGTGGCACACGTGGGACGTGTGGGCGTGTGGGTACCCCCACAATGGACGGGGCCAACTGCAGGAGTCAGACCCCACGGAGGGCTGTGTAGCACTTGTCCCCATGAGCCACCACCAGTCACCTGTGCCACCAGCAGTGGGTTCCCTAGGCACCACTGTAGCAACACTGAGAAGGGAGGCCAAGTATTTCCTGCCTCCCACCCAGGAGCTTGGCCTCTAAGCCCGGAGTGCCAGCCAGGCCCCCTCCCCAAGTCTCCTCCTATCCCCCAGACTCTGGAACACCATCTCCCCCAAGCTGCACACCCACCTCTGTCAGTGGCCTGCTGTTCACCGTGCTGGGGAAACGTGGCAGCATTGCATTCTGCATCCCGAGCAGGTACCCCTGCTCCTCATCCAGGAAACGGTACTGGTCCCCAGCAAGCTCAGGAGTAAACAAGGCCCCAGAGTGCTTCGTTGTCACCCCAGCCCCCACTGCCCTGGACTTCTGTCCCCTGCAAAGCCAGGAGGAGTGTTCAGCACACGCTTCACAAGGAAATAACAAGTCTTTCCTCACATTGCAGGTGACGCTGGGGACTGTAAATGCGCGGAAGGCGATCAGTTCATCGGGGGTCTCCCGGGGCTGCCAGGACCCAAGGGCTTCCCGGGCATCAATGGGGAGCCAGGGAGGAAAGGGAGCCAGGGTGACCCTGGCCAGCATGGCATCCCGGGGTTCCCAGGTTTCAAGGTGAGACACCAGTTCTCTCAAAGCTGACAGCACGTCCTTGACAGCTTCTGTTTAAGCAAACATAGATTTAGACCAGCAATGCCGTGCACCCAGTGCTCCATTCAAACAACCCCATGCTCCGAGAGGAACTGTAAAACAGTTATTGGTGACAAGGTGAGCGTCACAGCTGCTCTGGAAAGTGGTTTGAGATTTCCTCAGAAAGTCAGAGGTAGAGCTGCCAGGTGTCCGGGACCCACACACCCCTGGCTGGGCGCCTCGGAGGATCCAAAACACACCCACGCAGAACCTTGTACACAGGTGTTCAAAGCACATTGATGATAAAAGCCAAAAGGTAGAAACAACTTAAAAGTCCAAGAGGTGTCATGTGATGCCATTCCTAGGAAGTGTCCAGGACCACCAGATCTAGAGACAGAAGGCAGGTCGGGGCCTCCAGGGGCTGGCGGAGAGGGAAATGGCAGTGAGTGTGTCATGGCTGTGGGGTCTTCTCCGGGGCGGTGATGAAAATGTTCTGCAATTAGAGATTGGTGATGCTTGCACAATCTTGTGAAAAAACACCAAATCGTATGCTTCAAAATGGTGAATTTTACCGCATATGAATCAGATCTAAAAAAAACAAAAACAGAACCCAGCATCTTGAATGTAAAACATTCCACTGAATATTCATCTTTTCAAATTTAGTACAGAAATGATTAAGCATTTTATGATGTCTCCCTTAACCAGCTAAGTGAGACCTCCCAGTGAACCAAGGATGTCCAGGGATATCTGAACTTCCCTGCCCGTGGATTCCCCGTGTGTATCAACTCAACAGACTTTATTTCACATCTATGAAAAGAGCATCTAGAGATCTTTCTTTGGCAAGAGGTTTTAACCAACGATTTCAAAGCCAATTTCAGATAAAGGCAAAATATGCCTTGTTATTTCTTATTTTACTCAAAAAGAGAGTTTCAAGAGATTTACAATGTGAAAAGTCTATTATTTTACTTATTCAGCAAGAGAGGAAAAAATGCTCAGGGCACCGGGCCAAGAGCGACCTGGCTCCGTGAGCTGGTACTGGGGATGAGCAGCCACCCGGAGCTGCTACACCAAGGCTGTCACTCCTCACTGCTCTGTGGCACCGGAGGTTTGTAGGTGAAATGAGATCCACAGCCCCCTCCACGGCGTGCCTCAGAGATTTCTCAAGCACAAACGGTTTTATCCAACTAAAAATGGCAGGCACTATGTTTTATCATGATTCTGTCTCCAAATCATGGCCGTCTTAGCACTTGAACACATTTGTAGTGAGGGTTGTGAACTTACGAGGAGCAAAACTAGTAGGATCTTTGTTTGTTTATAAAATTATCAAATATTTCCTAGAAGCCAAATGGACCCCATTTTGTGCACCTGGAATGTCTACAATCTTCCAAGGACCCATGCTCCCTCCACCAGCTGTATGACACACATGCCCACACCATCTTTGTTCACAGGCCTCTGGCATTGTGTCTGTTGTCTTGCGTATAATGATATGTTTATGTGTCTGGCAACCCTGCTCCAGTGCAAAGGCCTGGGATGGTTTTTGTTTTGTTTTGTTTTGTTTTTTAATGTTTGTACCAATAGAGTTTGGGAGAACATTTGAAGTGTGGGAGCCAGTCAGTAAATGAATTCATCCAGCCATCAGTTTGCCCAGCACCTACGTACTGAGCCCCATCTGTGTGTGTCACTCTCCTGAGCATTGAAAGAATGTTGCCCTTTTCTGCAAAGAACTGAATCAATAAATCAAGTATCTGTGGAATTTTTCAGAACATTCCCTGTTTAATTAGACCAACACTGAAAGTTCCCATATTCTTGCAAATAATAACAACCAAGATTTCCAAATCTTGCACATCACACCAAATGAGCACATCACACATTAACATCCTGACCCACTAACCTGCTCATTTCTTTTTTTTTTTTTTTTTTTTTTTTTTTATTTATGATAGTCACAGAGAGATAGAGAGAGGCAGAGACACAGGCAGAGGGAGAAGCAGGCTCCATGCACCAGGGGCCCGATGTGGGATTCTATCCCGGGTCTCCAGGATCGCGCCCTGGGCCAAAGGCAGGCGCCAAACCGCTGCGCCACCCAGGGATCCCTCATTTCTATTCATTAAAAGACCTACACTAGATTTCACAACCTAAAATATGAGTGTCCCTGCGATGAGCTTGTCTCTATAATATGAAGGTGTTTTTTTTTCCAACCTTAATTTCAGTCCAGAAGACAAGCTGTTACTCTTAATATTGAGTGGACACAAATTTCCATCCCTTGTACCTGGAGTACTTGCTCAGATTCTAAATAATGTCATTAAGAGTTGTTGATCTTGTATTTTAGATCATTGCTTCCCAAAAGTTCATGACTACGTGGCTCCCTAGGAGTTGGTTGAAATACAGATTCTAGGTCAGTGGCAGTGGGGAGGGATGGGGGACTGCTGAGATACTGCATTTCTAACAAGCTCCCTGAAGAGGCCAAGGCTGCTGGTCTATGGACCACACTGAGCAGTGAGGTTCTGGTTTTTACTATCGAGCCAAGTATGGCTACTTACATGAAACATGAAGTTTTAATTATTTGAAATTTAAAAGTCAGTTGCACAGGCCATATTCAAGGGCTCAGTGGCCATTTGTATTTGGGGACCACTGACGTGGACAGCCGGCTACAGAGCATCTCTCCTACAGCAAAGAGTTGTTTGGGGCAGCACTGGGCTTGATGAGGGGAACAGGCTCCCAAGTTGTGTACCATGAAACTCGTCATCTTCCCAGCTGTCCTTAACAGAATGGAGGAAGACACTGTGTGTTTGTTCCCACAGGGCGCCCCTGGCACCATTGGACCTCCCGGGCCGAAAGGAATGAAGGGGGATTCTAGAGCAATCACCACCAAAGGTCAGTCTTTGGGGGCCAGGAGTCCCTGGACCCACAGCCGTTCTGTGGCTGCTCTTGTATGAGAAGCATCACACGGCAAATCCTTTCCCAGGTGAGAGAGGACAGCCAGGTGTCCCAGGTGTGCCTGGGCTGAAAGGTGATGATGGTGTCCCCGGGCGTGACGGGCTGGATGGATTCCCAGGCCTCCCAGGCCCTCCTGTGAGTAACACAAGTGTGGGGCTGGCGCAGCCCTGGTCCTGATAGGTCTCGGCCTCAATTACCCCAGGGCCCAAGTGCTGGCACTGCGCTGAATCCAGCCAGCACAGCCAGGCTGTTTGAACCAGCAGAAACCTTGTTTGTTAGGGCACGGGGCGGCGGAGGGGGAGCCCCCAGAGGGCACATGGAAGATTAGAGAGTCCACGGAGATTCCTCCTGGTGGAGCACAGAAGGCAAGCCCAGAATGGGGCCCTGAGGCAGAACCCACTGCAGGCTCTCCCCCAGGCTCTGGTGGCCTCAGATGTCCCTTGGCTTGTAGCTGGCAGTGTCCTGCCTGTGTCTTCACCTCATCTTCCCTGCATGCATGCTGCATGCAAATCTCCCCGTCTGCAGCCTCACCTTACCCTGATGGCCCCACAGACCCTGTTTCCAGAGCAGCCACATCCTCAGGTGGGGGGTCAGGACTCCAGCATCTTGTGGGGGACGTGGTTCAGCCCGCCACATGTCCCTAGCAGAGGTTTACACCACAGTTCCCCAAGCCGGCCTGCTCGCTTCATTCCAAAGCCAGGCCTCTCTGCTCCACATGGGTCCTTCCTACCACAACACAGTCAGGTTTTCAGAGCACTTCTCTTGGGCTCATGGAAAACACCTGGATTATTACTACCCTAGTATTGCTTTTTTAGTTACCACCCTGAAAATCATTTTCAAAAAGAGTTTGCTTGGCACCGCTGTCCTAGCACACCGCTGCCTCCAGCCGTGCACGAGTCTTCCAGCCTGCACACACAGGCCACTCCTGAAGCTCATCGGCATGGCATGTGGGTCCCTGTCTGCGGTCCTCAGGTCTCAGCGGGGCTGGGAGCCTCAGGAGGGTCAGAGAGGTGGGGACGCTCAGGAGCACAGATGGGCCGCAGCCTGTGCTGGAGCATCCCAGCCTCATGCACAGCTCTCAGGAGGACACCCTGGGACTTGCCCACATGGCTGTCCCACTGGCTCGTTCAGATATGCTCAGCATGAAGCCAGCTGCATGTTTACCCCTGCCAACATCAATCCCCTGACCCGCATGCCCACAGCCCCCTCTTATCCCTTCACCACCTCACCACCTTCTGCACCTGCTGGGCAGTGTCATCCCCAGGGAGCACCCTGTTTTTTCCATACTGTCTTGTCTCCTTGTGTCCAGTGAGCATGCTGCTCTTTCTGGCCCAAACCAAAGACTCCTCTCCTTTAACAATGGATCGCCCCTGTGAATGGGGGATACATCCCAATGCCTGCTCAGAGCAGTAGAAATGACATGTTCCTGCTCCCATTAGTCTGAGCCTGTGCCTGACTGCCCCTGTCAGAATCCTTCCCGGGAACGAAGGTTCCAACTGAGGAGGGTGGCTTGGGTAGGACAGCAAACACTCAGATTTGTGTGCCTCCTGGGACCATCTCCCATTTGTCACTGTGATTGTTATAAAACCTGCCTTGATTCCTGTGCTTGGTTTGATGGTGACAGCAGGTGCCTGTCCATGTCTGCTCTCCTTCCACTCTGCATCCATCACAAAGAACTTGGGGGAATGGGAAGGAGAGCTGAGCTATGGCTGCCTTTGAGGTTTATGTGTGTTTTAAGACATAAACATAATTTCCACACAGGGTGATGGTATCAAAGGCCCCCCGGGGGACTCGGGTTACCCAGGAGCACCCGGTACTAAGGGCGCTCCAGGAGAAAGGGGCCCCCCCGGACTGGGCCTGCCTGGCCCCAAAGGCGAGCGTGGTTTCCCCGGAGATGCCGGATTACCTGGACCCCCAGGCTTTCCCGGACCCCCCGGACCCCCAGGCACTCCAGGACAAATAGGTATGGAGAAACCCCCTCTCCTATCTTTCAGTCATGGGACATGGGCTCCAACACCCTCTCTATCTTTGGCAATGTGCAAATTCCCTGGGGGCCCCGTGAGGATGCATGTTGTGCTATCAGTTCTTGGTATGTTCAAACCTCCCTGACTGTGGGGCTTTCCAGGCCCACCAGACTCAGTCTCACTTGGGTGGGCCTCTCCCTCGGGTGCTGGGGTCACAGGGGCTCTGTGCAGAAGCCAGAAATGAGCCTGGGTTCCCTGCCAGCGCAGTCCCCCGCCAGCTCACAGCCATGGGGAGGTCTCTAGCTGCCAGCTAGCTGCTGCAGAGCCATCTCACTCCTGCCTGTGTCTTGTCCCCAGACTGTGACACAGGCGTGAAAAGGCCCATCGGAGGTGACGGACAGGAGGCTGTGCAGCCAGGTACTGTAATGAGGACCAGGACACTTTGGAACACGTTAAAGCTTTTGGTTTATAAAATATGTGACCAAATCAGCAATTGCTGTGAGTTCCTGCAGCATGCATGGAGCTGAGTAAGAAATGCAAATATGTGCAAAGCTTGGAGCTGGCGCCCTTCTGCTTCAGCTTGTAATCAAAGGCAAGGCAGGTGTAATAAAGCAGAGTATTGCCTGGTTCTGCCACTAATATGAAGCATCAAGCTACAATATTGGTAAGAACTCAACAGATCGGTACTGTCACACTTAAGTTCTATACATATATTTGTCTCTCTGCCCCTACGTGTGAATTGTATGAAGAGTGGTCCAGTATCTGTCAAAAGAGAATTGGGTTTAGCCATGAATAATGCTAGAAAGAACAAGGGCTGACAGATCAGAGGGGACATGTGGTGACCCTGAGCCAAGGCCCAGAGCTAGCAAAGTGGACAGAAGACACTCCCACTAAGGCTGACTCACCCGGCACTGAGGGCAGGAGCCTCTGGATTCCACCGAGGAATCCCATTGGGAACCCAAGATGAATCCAGGGTACAAAGGGAACGCCAGCCTCCCTCGGTCTGGATTTTGAAGAGATATGCACAGAGTGTAGGGTGTCGCAGAACATGTGGATGCAGCAGGTCCCAAGTGTGGTGCAAAAGTTTGGGTGTGACTCTCAGGATCAAGGTCAGAATGGAGAAGTGGCCTCAGGATCTGTGGGTCCCCTGCATGAAGTCGGGGCAGATATTTGGGGACAGATCAAGCATGTGGGATGAGGGTGCAGAGTGGGCATCCTGCAGAGCCTTCAGAGCTGGGGAGGGGGTCCCTGAATGTGCATCTGTGCAGGCTGGAGGCTGTACCCCCCCAGAGACTCCCACTTCCTTTATCCTGATGGCCTGGGCTGGCCAGTGTGCACCCAGAGACCTGTAATGCGACAGAGGAGGCCACATCCCAGGCAGACAGACAAAGCACAGCTCGAAGAGCTGCTGTGCCTCCAGGGTCTCTATCAGGCAGAGGCTATGCCCACTGCCCTCTGCCATGCCAACTGGAAGTGGCTGCAGCCGGGTTTCAGTTCTCATGGCTCTAAGGAGCTCAGTGCCCTGGCTAATTCTGGAAGTATTCAGAGTCACAAAGGAGAAGTCAAAGATTTCCTATGGCATCACACGCTGTCTGCATCACCAGGAAACATCTGTCACATTGGCAGACAAGGATGAGCCCGGAGCAACTTGGCTGGGCCCCCGTGTTGCCCTTGATGGGGGGAGAACGTGTCACCAGCACGGTGCTGTTTATTGACTGGGCTGACATCACTGGCATTTATGCTAAAAACTCTGATCCATTACATGATGAAATTTAACCTTTAGTTACACTGGAATCAAGATTAAATCATTAAATTACTCTAATCATAGAATGGTGGCCAGGTTCCACCACTGCTGTTTCTACCCTTGGCAATACCCAACACCGTGGGAGTGGGTGTGACAGGTTGCCCCAGCTCACCTCTTTTCCTCTCTCTTTTCAGATTGTGTCAGAGGGCCCATGGGATCGCCAGGCCTGCCAGGACCCCCAGGACCCACAGGTAAATGGGAGGGGTCTCCCAGGCTCCTCCTCTTGCATCTCTACTGTCCCCCACCCCCCTTTGCTCCACTTCCCTCTGCCCCTGCCCTCCTCTCCACCCTGGATGTCACCATGCTCCACCACCTTGGTACCTGGGTAGGGAAGCAGGCTCTTCCTCCACACTGTGGATGGCGCATGGTCACCAACCCCTCATAGAACCCCAGGCTGTAGGAGAGAATGCCCGCCACACAGAGCTCAGCCTCTGCCAGGGCACAGGCGTCAGGAGACACCAATGGGGTGGCAGGCCACTCTGGGATGGGAAAGGAAGCCCCCTCGACATGCAGCTTTTCTCCCTACATGTCCCAGCATTGTGGGAAGGACCTGCGGGACACGATTGTTTCTTCTGGATTTTGATGGAGGATAACAGGAATGAACAGGGCTAGCATTGTGTCCCTATGGTCCCACCTTTGTGAGCTGGTGCAAGCGGTCACCCGCCCAAAGCACCCACATGATGGAGTCAGGTTCCAGGTGGCTGAGCCCAGTGTCGGGAGCCACCCACGCACCTGCTCACGAATGGCTTTTCAGATAAGGGGCAGGGTCTGGGCAACCTGGATGACACCCAGAGGTCTGTGTCTGTCAGCCTGGGACAGACAGACACACTTTTGCACCCTGGCCCCTGCAGGGCAAGGGAATGCACCTCGATTGCTCCCTGGCAGCTGACTTTGGGCTAAGAGTGTGTGGCAAGTGGCCAGCAGCTGGCCGTGGGATCTGCTGCTCCGCTCATTGTCCAGGAGGCCTTGGGCATCCTTCTCATTCCTTGTGGGACTTGGTCTTCTTAGCTAAATAGGAAGACTAATGCAGGCATTCTGGACTCCTCCAGCTTTGCAAATAATGCCCTTAATACTGCATGTCATATGCTGTGAGTGAGGTCCTATATAAACTGTGAAGTGCCAAGGAGGTGTGAGACAGCCCTCATGACTGGAGAAGTCCGTTGCCTTACAGTCTACATTCCAGACCATAAGGGCTCTCCCTAGGCTCAGAGTAGTCACAGGATCTGGGGACAGCAGGATGAAATGCAGAAGGATGCACATGACGCAGGGTTGTGTTCTGAGGACTCAGCATGAGTCTGTCTATCCACAGACACCAGCACAGCCACTAACTGCGGGGCCCCAGGCACAGCAGCCAGCAGATGGTGGGTTTTCAGCAGTGACTGGGTGGAAGCAAGTCCAAAAGTACACATGAATTGAGTGCGAGGGGAGGATTTGGATCATGTTTTGACACCATGAAGCTCAGCGAGTGCATAGATTCCACATCTCTGTTGCAGACTAATTCTCCATCCAGAAGGTGATGGTGGGCTTGCAGAAATGCTCTGTGCTGCTTCCCGCACACACAGGCCCCCTGGAAGGGCCCGGGCCCCTGACCCAGAGGCAGCGGAGAACTGGAGGCAGCATGTCCAAGGCTCTGTATCCTATCTTCATTTTGGGTGCACCTGCCCTGAGGCCCCACTGGGATTTCCTTTCAGAGACTGACAAGTTGAGCTCCTCAAATACATCTTCACTTCAAACAACTTGAAAAATTCTATCCTTAGTCTATGGAACCTTATACTCACATAGGACATCCTCCACACAAAGCCCTTTTATTCTCTTCTCTGCCACATCCACACTACAGACTCACAGACGTCCTAGAATTCTGAACGAGTACATTCCTGCACCTGTGGGTCTGACTCCATCCCTGTGTCTCCATCAGAGCAACAGTGTTGAGCAGCAGGGTCGTGTGTTACTGAGAATGTCATTTGTGGGCACTTCTGGTTCCAACTGCTCCTTCCCCATCTCCCCAGTCAAGTATAGGGCTTTGTTTAAAATCACTTGGTTACACTGGGGAGAGACGGTCTAAGGGCATCATTTCATCAGTGGGGAATTTTGGATAATCTGTGCATTTATGAAGAGTGAGTAGGGCTGAGCTTATGTTCCCACACTGTTTTCCCAAATCCAGCCTCCCCTCAACAGGAACCTCAGGAAATAGGGCCCTCTGGGAGAGCTGGTGGATCCCGCACAAACCCTGCCCCCCCCCCCCCCCCCCCGCTCTCTCCAGCCCAAGGGAAGGATCCCACCCCTCTCTGTCCCCAGCTCCAAGATGCTGGCTTTGGCCCCTCCTACATGATGGCAAAGCGCCAGCCCACCCTCCTGGCCTGCAGGGACATCTTGAAGGGGACAGGAGCCCAGAAAGGCTGGGACCCACAGTGAACCTGCACCCCTGTCCACCTGTCGCCTTGCCAGCACCTGCGTGCACGCTGCCTCACACACTGTAGAGAGGAGGCTGCTGTTCTCACTGCTGGTATTTGCAGGAGGTCTCGGTGGTTCCTAAAGTGCCTAGTGCCTAGCCGCCTGCAGTAGGCAGGTGCACTGACTGGTTTCCAAGAGCCTCAGGCCAGACAGGCGTGGAGACCCCCAGAAAAAAATATCCTGAGTTTGCTTCCCATATGAAAAGGTTAAGATCAAAGATGCCCAGTGGTAAAGAATCAGTTTGTTTAGCGGGTCCGAGGTTTCATCTGCTCTTCAGTCACAGGTGTTGGTTACAAGGAATACAAGTTCAGCATTTCTCAAGTCTGGGTAGACTGGCCTGGGTGCAGGTTAGGGCCAACATCTGGAGGGAAGACTTCCTACCAGTGCATCTGGCAAGGGGTGGAGGGATACTGCTGGGTCGGTGGGTTTGCGGTAGGTGTGGCCAGCTGTCAGGAGCGCCATTTCTGGTTGACATCCCCCAGCCTCATTTCCCAGGATCATAAGGACCATGTTAGGTCGGTTCTGAACTCCCACCCTGTCATTTCGGGGGTTTGCTTGTGGGGCTCTGACGTGTGTCGTGCTTTCTTCGGGTTGTTTAGGTGCCAAGGGCCTCCAAGGAATACCAGGACTGTCAGGAGCTGACGGAACACCGGGTCTCAGGGGTCTCCCAGGAGACCCAGGTCGCGAAGGATTCCCAGGACCCCCAGGTAAGGCAGGGTTGAACCCACACACACACCCCTTATGCTCGGGAGGTGACTGCATGCAACGTTGGTGCCCCCACGCTCTTGGCTTTGGACACTCAGAAACAGGCTTGATGAGCACTTTCTTCTTATGGTTGGGAATGTAAAAATTCTCGACCTTTCCATCACTAATGTTATGCTGGAGTTTTGCATAAGATCCCTACAGCACCTGCAGGAAAGAAAGAGACAGGTACAGAACAATTTCTCTGGTGGATGTCAGACACTCCAAAGGCCACATGATGCTGTCCTCTAATGAGGCTGTCCCCAAAGACACAATGCCCTCAGGTTATCGATTCCAGCCTGCTGACCACTCACCAAACAGCAAAGGGCACCTGTGTTCCACTTTCCACGGCACTGCCTGCTTACTCTTTAGCTTGCACTTTTCTGAGCAAGCCGTTACCTCTGCATTCAACACAGCAAAGAATTTCCAGAAGCCATGACTGGCTAAAAGAGCGTAAGCCTTTTTCCTGGAACTGGAGGGAAATGAATGTGTCACCAGCAATGAACTGTGGGAGACCTACAGAGACATGTCGGCCTGCCCGCTGATACCTGTCTCCAAACACACTTGCCCCAGGCAGCTCCAGCTCCAGTGGCATGAGCGGTCATGGCTGTCACTTGGTGTGTAGAGGCACACACGATGCAGAATTGTGTTGTTGACACAGGACTAACAAGGTCCCTGAGGCCACCCAAGACCTGGTCGGTGGTTTCCCCAGCCTGTAGTGGAGTCACTCTTGTCATCCAGCACTTGTGAAATGTTGAAACTCATTGCTACAAAGTCCTTTGTCAGTGAGAATGAAATCTTGCTTGCGGTGAGTTCTGGCTGCCTGTCCCCTGAGCCAACTACTCTGCTTCTGCACGAGCACCCCTCACATGGGGAGCCCACGGCTGTATCACCCCATTTGCCACAGAACGAATGGACAGAGCAGCCCCCCAGAGTGCAGATCTCCATGCTCTCGGCATCGTGACCTCTGGCTGGTCCACATTCCTTACAAACCAGGCTCCAGAAACTAAAGAGAACGCTCCTGACATCTAGACTGTCACACAGATCAGAGACCCTTAGCCAGTACTTGCGGCAAAGACTGACTAAATTTTGCCTCCTGCTTGTCTCACAGCGTGGCAGCTGGTTTAACCCTAACCACAAGCCCAGGTCAACCCGGTGGACTTTCTCCCTGGAGTCAGTGCTCCAGCCCATGAGACTGCCCACAGCTTTCATCCTGTCGCCTCCAATGCCACGTATGTCTCCATGTCTTGCAAGATCTGGAGGCGTGCTCCCTGTGTATCAAGGCGCTGGCAAAAACCTGCTCTGCAGGGAAACACGGGACAGTTTTCATACCACCACCACAGTAGATACCGCCTATATCGCTTTGTTGCCCTGCTTGGAGCGCTCAGACACCTAGGAGATAAGGCTTTGTCCCTCCAAGGATGTCACACACACTAGAGCAAAGTGTGAAGTTCTTGGGAGGATAATGATCCGTTAGTACTTGCCTGCCTTGAATGGGAAGGGTACCTGGTCCTCCACTGTGGTGCCAGCCATGGGGGCGCAAACTGTCCAGACTGTGCACCTGCCGTAGAGGAGTGTGGGGGGTGCCTGTCACCGGGAGACTCTGGGACGGTATTTGTAGGAAGCCTGTTCTATACTGAAACGTGAGCCTTTACTTGAAGAGGGAGATTGGGGTAGAACAGAGGAAAGAGGTTAACAAGGAACTGGCCTATTATTCAGTTTTGGAGCATGTGTCACTTTTGATAATACGGAATATCCGGTACTACTACCACATGTGCAGAAGAAAGGAAATGCCCAGCTGCAGAGGCTATCTCTGGTGTTCATGAAAAAAACACACCACTGAAACTCTGGCATAGGGGCCAGCTCAGGAATACTCCCAAGAGGTCCAGATCCTCTGTTCTGTGTTCCAGCCATGGCCTTTGGGATCAACCTGTCTTCCAGACAGGGTGTGGCGAGCTTTGTTGTCCTAGGAAAAGCCTGGGACCCCACGCCCGCCGTCTTGTTTGTCAGGCCCACCACACAAAATGGACAGGCAGTGCCTTCCTTCCCGGCATGCCTCGGCCCAGGCAGCAGTGGCCTCGGAAAGCTGTCCTTCTGAGCTGACATGAGATGGCCCTCTCTTGGAGTTTAGTCTGAGGTCACATCAGAGGGTAAGGGCGCAGACAGGAGAAGTCACCCAGGAAAGGCTCAAGCATGTGACAGCCACCATCCTTCCATCTGATGCAGACACCTGACAGTTCAACAGAGGGCTCTTGGTCTCCCTTTAGAGCATTTCCAAATGGCCTGACAGCCAGGGAGGTAGAGCCCAGGCTCCAAAGGATCTGATTGTTCCACCCCTGGGTTTCTGTTCTCACTTGCACACAGAGCCTGGAAGGTCCATTTGTGAACCATTTGTGGGGATCATCTATACAACAGGGAGCCCATGAATCATGAAGATCCATGTCTAAGACGCAGATGGTTCTAACGCCTCCATGTTAGCTGAATTGTAGGGCTGGGGGCCAGATGGTGGGGGGGACCAGGATGCTGTGGGTCCCAAGGTGGGAGACAGTCAGGGCATGATCGGAGGCCCTCACACAAACCTTGCTGTTTCCAGCCTCTACCTGATACCTCTCTAGGACCATCATGATACTAACCTGCAGTTACGGGGATGACCTGTGTGTTCTTTCAGGGTTCGTGGGGCCCCGAGGATCCAAAGGCGCAGTGGGCCTTCCTGGCCCAGATGGACACCCAGGTCCCACTGGTCTGCCAGGCCCTGTCGGGCCCCCAGGGGACAGAGGCCTTCCTGGAGAAGTTCTGGGAGCCCAGCCCGGGCCCCGAGGAGATGCTGGACTGCCTGGACACCCCGGGCTGAAGGGCCCTCCTGGAGAGAGAGGTCCACCTGGATTCAGGGGTAAGTCCTCATGGCAGCAGGGGAGCGGGAAGCCCAGTCCCGCTGAGCAGTGGCTCCCAAGGGCACGTCCCAAGTCCCTCCTAGGAATTTGGTAAAAAGCCACAGGCTGTGTGGACAGTGTGGTTGCCTTCTGTTCCCCACACTCAGTACCAGTATTCCTTCAGAGTGTTTTAGGACAAAAATCACCATCCTGCGTTTACGTTCAGTAGCCAGGAAAGGATGGCCCTTGGAGACTTTTACAAGTAGAGACTAACCATGCACACTCCCCCTTCTGAAGCTGGGTGTGAACTGGGGTGCGGGGCCTCACCTGAGCCTCCAGCAGAATGTGTGCCGTTGGTGTGAAGAGCAGAGACCATGCTTAGGGAGAGGGCTAGGCGAGAATGACGTGAGCACAGCTTAACAGGCTGGTGTAAAACATTTCAATGTCCACAGTATCGTCAGTGTATGTGTACAAGGTAGAAAGATGGCTCACTGTTTGATGAGTGAGCAGGGCGTCAGATGGCTCTGTGTTTCCAGTTCATGCAAAACTGACGTCCAAACCCCAAACATCCTCGTTCTGATGAAGACGGTGTCACTGAGGAGCAAGCGTTTACGTTCGGTGCAACACACACTGGAGAGCACCAGACCCTGAGTGTTCCCGATCAGACAGGAAGATGCAGGAAGAACTGAGACTTTAAGAAGCAGCTGCTTGTCTGTTGACGGCATGGTTGTCAGTCCCCTCCCCAAGCCCAGGCACAGGGGGCCTCCTCTGTGGTGGAGGAGGCAGGTGCCACTCCCTCCAGTGCCATCGGACCTTGCCCCACAGCCTTTACATGGGAGTACTCCAGCAGATGAAGCCTGGCTCTGGACAAGCTCAGGAGCGCCGGTTGGTTTTCAGATGAGCCAGTCAGTTTCCAGAAGTTCCTGCACATACATCCGCACGCTTATACATACATACACGTGCAGCTTGTGCAAGCGTGATGGCAGACCCATGTGCATGCACACGGAGCCCCATGCGTGTGCCCACACGTTCACACTCCTACACATGCTCACATGCCCACTCTCACACACTCACGTCCACACATCCACAGTCACACTCTTAGACACACACACACACATCAACCCCATGAGGCACACAGGCCCGTGGATGCAGCCATCCAGCAGTGAAGACCCACTGCCAGGACAACTGGGTCTGTCCCTGCCAAAGTGGCTACAGCCTGGGGAGCTTCAGAGCAGCAGGCGTGGTGGTGGACAGCTGGCCGCACTGGTGGGACAGCTTCGTGAGCAGCAGCTCCCCTGTGGCTGTTGAAATGAGTGGCGGGCCCCATGTCCTCAACAATCAGCATTGCTATCTGGTTGCAAAAACCACCACAGGCTCTTCACAGAGGACCCTTCAGATAGATTTTTTTTTTTTAAGGTTTTATTTATCTAATCATGAAAGACACACACAGAGAGAGAGGCACAGATAGAGGGAGAAGCAGGCTCCATGCAGGGAGCCCGATGTGGGACTCGATCCCCAGTGTCCAGGATCATGCCCTGAGCCGAAGGCAGTGTTAAACCGCTGAGCCACCGGGGCTGCCCCAGATAGATTTTTTTAAATCTAACTATTCCCCGCAGACTTTTGCTGTTTGAGTAGAACAGCAAACGGCAACGGGTTGACTCTGGTGCCTGTGGAAGTTTCCCGCCATCGATGTCCCATCAGGGACCAGCTTGCTCAGGCAAACTTTTGTTCAGTAGAAGTTCTGACTTCAGAGCATCAAAGCTTTAAGAACCTGTTTCCATGTCAGTCCAGCCCAGCTGGGCAGGGGAGCCATGACTGGGGGGAGGGGCGGGGGGGGCCTCACAAGGCCGCAGGCGCCCAGATGCAGCCTGTGTGCTGGCAAAGAGCCTCCATGTGAAGCAGGGACCCAGGTCCCCGAGTTAGAGTTATTTTGCTGAGAGAAGCAGACTTTTTGTAGGTGTTCCTTTTTAGTAGATGTTCCAAAAATGGAAATTGGCTTAAAATATTGAGTTCTAATGTCACAATAGACAGCTGAAGGAGCAAGCCTCCAATGCCTGAGGTTTTTAAGGACGCTGAAGTAGCCTTGTTCGGTTTGGACTCCGCGTGCCACCTGTCCTGCCCACCACCTGCCCCTTTGAGGGAGGTGCTCCAGAAACCGAGCTGGCAGCCTCAGCTCCCGTGACCTTCCTGGCCCAGCTCTCTCAGGTCAGCAGCCTGGAGGGCTCCTGGTGGTAAAGCTCCATCCATTCTCTTGGAGGAGCCTGGTTGGTGGCAGGAGCCTGATTCTCCAGCTAGACTTGATGCCTCCAGCACTGCCTGCTGCCCAGACTGTCAGCACCACACACACGATGCCCTCTCTGGAGCTTATAACTCCAGAGGCAGAAGCCAAGCCATAAAAATGCCCTCATATACTGAAATAAAACTGGAGAACGTAAGGACTTGCAACTGCGCGTCTCTGAGAATCTCTTTGCAGACCTTTCTCTCCCATTCTGCCTTGCATTATATAACTGGGACACACGCTTCCAAGTCAGATTCTGGGTTGGTCCAAGACTGGCCTGGTTCCCTTTGGTAATGACCCTCCCCTCTGCCCCCCCAACTTGTCCGCCCCTCTGCTCAGGTCAGCCACACACTCCGTAGGATGGTCATGAGCTAAATGAGCAGGTGTGCTTCAGAGTCACTGGAGAGGACTGTGAAACGGGCATCACCCCTCCTATCGGTATTAACTGGAGGAACATATGAACTTTAAAGTCTAAGAAAAGAAAGACCCAGGAATTCAGTAGTAAAAAAACGAACAAACAAAAAAGCTAGAAGAAAATCTATGCTTATGTGATAGGGCAGGATGTTATAAACATAAAAGCAAGTGAAGAAATTGCATGTGCACACACATATATACAGAGTGCATAATATTTGCACATGAATACTAATCTTCCCGTCAAAAACAAAATGAAAATTTGGGCAGCAAAATAGAGTAGACCTTATAAGAGCTATGGAGGAAATTAGTCAATGTATATGAGGAATACTAACATCCATAAGAAAAATACCAAGATCCTCAAAGGAAGATAGTAGCAGGGAACAAAAATTTCATTAAAAACCAAACAGTAGGAGAAAGAAATGTAACTCACAGTCCACCCCACCTGTGACACAGCTGCTCTCCGGCACTTCCTGCCTCCCATCCCCATCCTGCCTGCCAGACTCCCAGTTCTGTGTCAGCATCAGCCCACGGCTGAGGGAGCCCCGCAGGAAGACAGGCATGTGCAGATGCTGGAGCACACGGCCATAGTGTAAACTAGCATCGCTCTGCCCCACAAAGTCAGTGTCTGGGCACCTTCCTGAAGAAACAGCCTACAATCCAGACACCGATGTGGGCACCAAACACCGCTCCCTCGGTTGCTATTTGTAAGGACAGAGACAGGTGGTGATGAATATGTCCCTGATGTGGTACTGCTACGCACAGAGCCATGTAAAGTGTAAAGTACAGGGTGCCAGTGGCTGAGTCAGTGAAGCATTTGCCTTCGGCTCAGGTCATGATCCCTGGTCCTGGGATCGAATTCCGAATTGGGCTCCCTGCTCAGTTAGGAGTCTGCTTCTCCCTCTCCTTCTGCCCCTCCTCCAACTCTTCTCTCTTTCTCAAATACATAAAATCTTTAAATAAAATGTAAAGAATATTTTTAAATGTAGCAAAATGCTCAAAATATAACAAATGAAGAAAAGCCAAAAACTGAACACACAGCAAGTTGTCAGGTCTGCCAATGTCTGTTCCTCAGTGCATTGTGTGACGAGAAGCCAGAAGGAAGAGTATGGGGGCATTATTGGTCATTGTCCCTGGGTGGTGGCTGGAGTCCCTGTGATCTTGTACTTCTGTGGATGCTCCAGGTTTCTCACTGCCCAGAACATAATGAAACCCCGTGTGTATAGAATGAGCCTGAGAGGTAGATGTTGGCAGTGAACTGTGTAGGGTTGGCCTCATGGCGCTTGTCTTGATCCCCACAGGAAGCCAGGGCATGCCAGGAATGCCAGGCCTGAAGGGCCAGCCAGGCTTCCCAGGACCCTCGGGCCAGCCGGGCCTGCCCGGGCCACCAGGACAGCATGGCTTCCCAGGAGCTCCCGGCCGGGAGGGGCCCTTGGGGCTGCCAGGAGCCTCAGGTCATGGAGGTAAGGATCCCTTCCCCCAGGGAGTTCTCAAACTGGGCTCCAAGGCACCCCCAAAAGCCATAGGGTTTCCAAAAGTATCCCACATGAGCAACTTAAGAGACATTTATTCTCTCACAGACATCGAGGCTGGACGTCTGCCATCAAGATGCCAGCAGGGCAGGTCTCTTCTGAGGCCTCTTTCTTTGGCTTGCAGATGGCCATCTTGTCCCCAGGGTCCTTCCCTGAGGGTGTCTAGGTCCTGATCTCTTATACAGACACCAGTCACATCTGATTAGGACCCATTTCTCTGTAATCACCCCTTTAAGGACCCAGGTACTGGGGCTTAGGATTTCCACACATGAAGGTACGGGGACGACACAGCTCAGCCTGTAACAGGTTTCACAAACAGGGCATGGATTTTGCCAAACAAGAACTCAAACCGCTGAGAAACCCATTCATCCGCTTGTATATTGAGGTTCTGGCTAGGATTTCAGTAGGAAACAAAATGAAATTTCCAACAGAACTTCAAAAACACTGCTCTGCTTCAAGGAGGAGGACCTAACTTGTTTTCTGAAAGTGGCAGATGTGAGGAAGAAAGGATGGTGCTTCCTGCTGGGGGAGGCGAGTGGGGGCAAGACACGTGGAGATGAAGCCATCCCAGAGCCCCTCCACGTGGAAGCTGGTTCAGGGTGACCAGCCCCCGGAACATGTAGCTCTTCCAAGTTTGTTCATCTTTTTCTACTTTCCTCCTCCTCTGCTTTTCAGGTCTGCCTGGAGACAGAGGGGACCCAGGGGACACAGGTGTCCCTGGCCCTGTGGGCATGAAGGGTCTGTCTGGTGACAGAGGTGACCCCGGTTTGCTGGGTGAACGAGGCCCTCCAGGAAGTCCTGGATTTAAAGGAATGAGTGGAATGCCTGGTATCCCTGGGCAGAAAGGTAAAGGTGGGCAGATGGGGCACTCCCTGAGGTGGGTGCTGGGTTAGTCTGGGACTCAGGATGGCCATGCCAGGAGAGCCTAGCCCCACTCAGTAGCAGGCCAGGGCCCCTGGGAGGCATCCTGCCTCAGAGAATAGGCCAGTGCTGCTAGGCTGGCTGTGGCTAGCTGTGGCTGGCATGTCCCCAAATGCCGATTTACTCATGTAATGAGAATGAGGGAGCAGGACCTTGTCTCTGCATGGGAGATTTGTAGAGAGGCCTCTCTGGACCCTGGTGTCAGATCAGGAGGCTGGTTGGTTATGACAAACCCAAAACTGAGGAAAATGCCTGGTGGCTGGGACAGATTTATTTGCACAGAAACCAAGGCCAAGTAGCTGTGGGGCCACACAGGGATCTCTCTCTCCAGTGTCCTTTCTGGGATTCCTGCACTGGGTGCAGGGTTAACCTTAGGTCATGACCTGTTCTCAGCAGCCACAGACACAAGTTACCATCCATCTTCCTTGCATCTTTCCTACGACCACCGTACATTTACCTCATGTCTTGTCCCCACGGCGAGTTGTCAGGTAGGCTGACTCTGCTGTGGCTCAGTCTGTTTGCAGGCAGCAGACAAACCCCTTAGGGATGGTGTCCCGAAAATCCTTATTTTAGGCTAGGGATCTGAGCATCTCCTGTGAGTCACGCTGCAAGAATGTCATGGATAAGCAAGACGAAAGACCCCGTGTGCTTATCCATGGCTAACCCAGCACTTCTTTCCTTCCCTCTGAAGGTGGGAGAGGCTCGCCCGGGATGGATGGCTTCCAAGGTATGGTAGGGCTCAAAGGAAGACCCGGGCTTCCAGGAAATAAAGGAGAGGCTGGATTTTTTGGAATTCCAGGACTGAAGGGTCTGGCTGGTGAGCCGGGTGTGAAAGGTATGTGCACCTCTTTGAATGCCTTTCTGGAGGGTGGGGACTCCCTTTTGTGGGGTGTTGCACTCCTGAAAGCGAATCCTCCAGGAACCCAAAAGCTAGGCACAATCAGAAAGAAGGAAACTAACAAAAATTAGAAGACTATCCCGGCCTCAGCCCACAAGCTGTCCTAAGGGAAGAATCCAACCAAAGGAAGTATTTGGGTTTGTATTCAACAAAAGGTTTTATCCAGGTGTCATTGAAGGCAACCCCAATTTCAAGCCCACAACATGATGGGTATTTGTATGATGTGCTGACATGGTCACCATGTAAGTCTAATTTGCGCCTGTCACCACAGAATCACAGAACTTTTCTGTGATGACAAGGACCTTTCAGATCCACAGTTATAGCGACTCTCGGATATGCAGTTCAGTATTAACAGCTGTCGTCGCCCTGCTGTATGTCATATCCCCGTGGCCTGTTGATTTTATACAAAGGAAACTTTTAAGAACAAAATGGCAGCTCCATTAAGGACATCCTAATAGTTGTAAGAAACCTCCCACTCTGATTATTCCTGGTGGACATGAGGCCAGGGGAAGCCAAGGGAAGAGCAAGAGGTCAGTCCTATAGGAGAAGAGTGCCGTCTGACAAGCCAGGGACACGGCGTCCCAGGTTGGGACACCACACCAAGGTCGTGACCCACAGACATGAGGCTGGGCAAGCCCTGGCGCAGGCAGGCATCTCAAGACCTGGTGGGAGACCTGCATTCAGAGGGTGTGTGGCAACAAGCCACAGTTTCACGACTTTTGTTCAAACACCCTTGCTCTGAAAGTTTCACCGTGGCCTCTAAAATCGTAACCACCGATAGCAAGTGTTGATGCAGGCGTGCTCACCTCACGCTGCTGGTGGGGATCCGGGTAGACGTCCGGAAAGTGAAAGCACACGGATGTCCATAGCCACATTATTTCTAAGAGCTGACCCCAGCAACACCGTGGATGAGCCCCATGTGGCGTCGGCATGTGATGGCACTCTGGCTGGTGGGAAGGAGGAACCCGGGTCGGACACACGCTGCACGTGCTTCAGACTTGAGAGCATTTTGCCACATGTTGTCTGCTTCCCTTTACATGAAAGATCCAGAATAGGCAAATCGAGAGAGACAGTACATGGATTCGTGGCCTCCTGGGGTGGCAGTAGGGAACAGTTGGGGCGACTGCTGGTGGGCATGGGGCTCCTTTCTGGGGTTAGGAAGATGTCCTAGAGTTCCAGAGTGGTTGGGGGCACAGTTCCTCACTTGGCTCACGAGGAGAAGGGCCTGTGGGAAAGGACAGGCATTAGCCATTGGCCTCAGCCTCTCTCAGAGACCCTTGCCCCCTCACTTGGGCCCCGTCGGGGCTGGAGGGAGGGGAGGATGGGCCGCCCCAGGGCTCAGAGCCCCTTGGGACTCGCTGGCCTAAACAGCCGTGGCTAAGGGGACTCCTCCAGGCTGCTCCGCTGGGCCCAGAGGCTAGGGGACAGACGCATCCTGTTCCCCCGCAGGCAGCCGCGGGGACCCTGGGCCCCCAGGACCTCCTCCCATCATCCAGCCAGGAATGAAAGACATCAAAGGAGAGAAAGGAGACGAAGGGCCCATGGGGCTGAAAGGGTACCTGGGCCTGAAAGGTGAGCATCTCCCCCTCCCTGCCCAGCCCCCTGAGCTGGACACAGCAGCTTGGGTGCCAGATGGCCCTCCGCCCAGGACAGGCCTCACCATGCCCCAGCTCCTTTGACCCCGACATCTCGACAAGGGGAGCCCTGGTTCTCGGTGGCCGGGAAGCCTCACTTTCCTGTTTTAAGATTTACCGCCCTCGGGGCTGCAGAGCCAGACACTGGGGGAGGGTGGTGCTGCGTCCTCCAGGGGGGCAAGGTGCTCCCACCACCACCAGTGCTGATCCACACCTGGGCTCCTCCTGCAGGTCTTCCCGGGATGCCGGGGATCCCCGGGCTGTCCGGAGTGCCTGGGCTGCCGGGGAAGCCGGGCCACATCAAAGGCGTCAAAGGAGACATCGGCGTTCCTGGCATGCCCGGTTTACCAGGATTTCCTGGCGTGCCCGGCCCCCCCGGAATCATCGGGTTTCCTGGGTTCACAGGAAGTAGGGTGAGTGGACATCTCTCATTCCACATCTTCTTGCGATTGCGCCTCTCCCCCTGCTTCTGCCCAGGGTGCTGTGCTCCAGCATTCGCTGTGCTACAAGTGGTCAAGGGCCGGCTTCAGAATTGGGGCCTGGGGCTGTCCTGGGCCCCCGCGTCAGGGTAAGGAGACGCTGTACTCACGCCACCAGCAGCAGTGATACAAGTGCCTCCCATGCCACTGCTGCCCTCCTGTTGGATGAAGCCTGGTGTCTGCACTTTTCCATGGGGGCTTCTGGAAGGCTAAACTCCAATGTCTGGCCCTCCAAATGCTGGACTTGAGTGTGTGTGACATCAGGACTGAGGACCCATTACTGGATCACAGCAAGGTTGACATCCAGCCTGCCTTTCACTCCTTCACACGGCATACCTGCTCTGAGCACCTGCTGCGTGCAGGGCACTATGTTGTCATGGTGAGGGGGATGTGCCCTGACCCCTGAGGGGGTGCCCATCCCTCCACACCAGTGGTCTCCCCTCTGCTAAATCCCATGGTTTCACAGAGTGTGTTGGACATGGTGCACAGAACACAGCACAGAGCGGCTCTCCATCAACTGTGTTTCGTGGAAGTCTTTTTATCCTCTTTTGTTTAAAAACATTATATGCTCACTGTCCTCAGCATGTGACGGATGCATTTCTGGGATTCACGCTGGGGTCAGCACACTTTGGGCCAGTCGGAAAGTCTGGCCACCCCGGACTGGGTGGTCTGGTGGACCATTAATAGCAGCCTGGGAGGCATCCATCTGGCCCACCTTGACGATGCCCTCCACAGCCCTCAGTGTCTTCCTCCTGTCGCTCCCATCACTGCCTCCTGATGTAGCCAATGCGATCTTATGTGCAGCTTGTCGGATGACTTAAAATGGACAAAAAGACACAATGGCAGTGCTCCCAGTAGCTTTGTCTGTCATAGCCAAACACTGGGAGAGCCCGAATGCCCACCACCAGGAGGAGGAGTGTGGAGATGGGCACATTCCGGCTGTGGGCTACATGGCCGGAGAGAGAATTACTGAGAAGGACAACAGTGACTCTCACGTACTTCCTGATGAAAAAAAAAATGATGCAGAAACTAAGTACGAGTGAGGCAACCCCAACTGTAAAGATCAGGAACCAACAAGAGCCAGTGATGGGGTCAGTCAGAGAGTGGCTGTCTTGGGCAAGATTAGGAACCAGGAGAGAACTTTCTGCAATGCTGAAGTTGTTGTGTGTCTTTATGTGGCTAGTACACGAGTGAAGCTCATGGTACAGCCTCCCCGCTCTCCACAAAACAGAGCTGTGCTGTGCTGGGAGAAGTCACTTTGTGGAAGGCCCCACAGTACTGCCATGTAGACCAGCACACCACCCTCCTTCAGAGGATGAGGAAAACCGTGCTCTCCGTGGTCACAGAGCCACCCAGACACCATCCCAGCATCATCATCAGTGACCAGTCTTGATTCAGGAAGTCCAACCATCCACAGATGGAGGGCATGGCCGTGCAACATCACAGCAAGCTTGGGAATCAGGGGTCCAACTCAGATCCCAATTCTGCCGGTTACTTGGGCAAATCACTCGGCCTCTATGTGCCTCAACTTCCTCATCTGTCAAACAGGACATCACAAAATATCTATGTCATAGGGTCGTTGTGAAGTTTAAATGAAGCTTTTGAATGGGGCAAGGTGGGATGGGTCAGCCGTGAGTGTCACCACCACTGTCATGCTGGCGACATCCACCATCTGTGTTCTCAGCTTCAGTAAAGCTTCCCCGTCCAGTAAGAACGAGGAAGCAAACCATCTGCTGTTATGTGGAAAAACCTGAGGGGTTGACTACAAATTGATGAGATAAACTTTGAGTGTTGGTTTTAGCCCAAGAGCCAGGCATGTTAAACCCTTTAGAATGATAAACGTATCTTGGGAACAGGCTTCTGAGATGTTTTCGTGTCTGACCTTCTCTAGGGTGACAAGGGAGCTCCAGGGAGAGCAGGCCTTTACGGCGAGGTGGGCCCCACAGGGGACTTTGGTGAGTATTGCTTGGATCATGACTGTAGGGCATCCACAATCCAGAGCATTCCAGCAGGTGTGGTGGTCAGACACTGAGATGCTGTTAGGAATTTCAAAGCAAATTATTTTTATTAGGAATGTAACAGAACAGGGGCACCTGAGTGTCTCAGTTGATTAGGCATCTGCCTTGGGCTCAGGTCATGATCTCAGGGTCTGGGGATCGAGTCCTATGTGGGGATCCCGGCTCAGCGAGGAGTCTGCTTCTCCCTCTCCCTCTGTACCTCCTCCCACTCATGCTCTCCTTCTCTCTCTCTCAAATAAATAAATTAATTAATTATTAAAAGAAAAAAAGAGTGTAACACAGCAAAGTTGCAAACTGACCACCTACCAGTAGGTGTCAGCTGTCTTTTCTGCCCACTGCAGGTGACAGTGGAGACATCATAAACCTGCCAGGAAGCCCAGGCCTGAAGGGTGAGCGGGGCATCGCTGGAGCACCAGGTACGTCAGTCACTCTGGCCTCATCGCCTCAGCCCTGAGCCCTGCGTGCGTCTCCCTCAGGCACCAACTTGCCAGATATATCACAACCTGTATCACTGAGTCACGTTTCAGGGAATGGTTTGAGGTCTTCAAGCCTTTGGGCAAACAGAACTCTGGAATTTCTTGTTAAATTGAACCTGAAGACAAAGTCAGGAAAGCTCTGTCTGTCTGAAACACAGCGGCTTGGGATGTCCCCAAGCAGGGACCATGTCCTAGCATGTAAGGGTGGGGAATTAGGGTGCAGGGCTGTTCCGACTCTGAGGCCACACCATCGCAGGCTGTTCTGGGGCGGGAGGGTCAGCCCCTTGCCTCTGGCAGCACTGCTGGGTGTCCCCACGGCATGGCAGCTGGCTTTCTCCAGAGGTGACAAAGGGAAAGCCATGATGCATTTTATGGCCACGCCGTGGAATGACACACCAGCATTTCCACAGTGCCCTGGGGGTCGCCTGGGTCAGCCCCACCCGTGCACAAGGGCATGGATGCCAGGACATGGGGCTACTGAATTAGGGAAAATGTTAGAGAAGGAACATGCTGAGATCCTCAGCACGTTCACAGCAGAAGCACCGATGTGGAATGACAAGACCCTCAACTGCGTCTCCTGAGCCCCCTGGGCTCCATGTCTGCTCTGCTCCTAGCAGGGATTCTGCGCTTACAGGTCTAAAGGGATTCTTCGGGGAAAAGGGAACAGAGGGTGAAGTTGGCTTCCCTGGGATAACAGGCGTGCCAGGTGTCCAAGGCCCTCCCGGACCTAAAGGGCAAACAGGTATGATCTCGTGCTGTCACGTAGCCCCACGTGCACCTTCCCCCGCACAGCTGAGCCCCCAAACCTCCAGGCCCCCAGCACAGGGGCAGCTGGTGTGCCCATATCCTTGAGCCATGACCACACTCTACTGCATGAGGCTGGCTCTTGCATGTTGCCCATGACCCAGCTCTGTCTTAGGACCAAGGCCACTGGCCTTGGGGAGACACACAGGGGGCAGACGCATGTGCATATGTGGCCCTGGGTCCATCTTCTTATAAATGCAGACTGAGTCCTGGTCCCAGGGCCCCTTCCTTGCATCTGAATGTGCAGAAACATGTTTGCGGATCCGGAGTCAAGAGGGAAAGCCAACAGGGGACTGGTTTCTAACTTTTTTCTTGTTGCTGCCTTTGCTGTGCTTTGTGTGGGACCTGGGAACCCTGACACCAATCCTCCAGGTCTCCAGGCTCTCTCTGCACCCCTGCCTGGATGACAGCACCCGAATGGTAGAACACCAGCTGCTATCTCTGGCAAGGCTGAGCCTGAAAGTGGGGCACATTCCAGCTGGTTCTTTCCCACGAAGTTCCTCCTCCTCCAGGCAGGACCCGAACTGCAGGTGGCCAGGCCTCAGGGTTCCAGTCCCACTCATGGAGGCATTTGTCCCCCCCACCCCCAGGCTTCCCAGGACTGACAGGGCTGCAGGGGCCACAGGGAGATCCGGGCCGGGCAGGTGTGCCTGGCGACAAAGGAGACTACGGCTGGCCAGGGATTCCAGGCTCCCCAGGTAAGAGCATCTCTCCCTCTGTAGACACAAGTGCACAGATTTGCTCAGAGCCAGATGGGCCGGTGGAGGAGAGGCGGTCAGCCAGGCTGTCCTCTCTGGTCAGCGCACAGCCAGTGAGAAGGGCCAGAGGGACGGAGGCCAGCGTCCCCCTTCTGTCCAGGGCTCCCAGCTGCCACTGAGCCAGGGCTGGTGGAGCTGGGGCCAGGGTACTGCCCGGCCTGGATGGGCCCTGGTCAGGGGACAGGCACCTGGAAGCTGTCCTGCTCAGAACTAAGGGGGCCCATCCCAGCCCACACTCACTGCCGCATCGGAGGGAGAGTCGCTGCCTGCCTCCCGGGTGCTACTTTAGAAATGTTTGTCCTGGGGAATCTGGAGGGACTAGAATAGTGACTGCCACAGCGTCGTTGCAGAGCACAGTTCTTACAAAGCACCTGTACGTAGTGACTTCGGCATCAGGAGGAAAGACACCACTGCCAGCTCCCCCACAGCTCTAAGGAGCCTTCAGCACGGTTCCATGAGAACGGTCTTTTGTGAGCTGCTTCTCCTGGATGATGCAGACAGGATTCGTTTATAAGTCACACTGTGCAGAAGTGCTTCCTGTTTGCCGGGCTCTTGAGTAAAGTGGACAGGTGGCCGTATAATAGCAAACAAGAACAGGTTAAACTGATTTAAAAGCCGCTTTGCTCTCCAATGCACGGAATAACCATGAGTGAAATCCACACAGGCTTTCCCGGCATCCGAGGCATCAGCGGATTACACGGTTTGCCAGGCACCAAAGGCCTTCCTGGATCCCCAGGTACCTGGCACGCCCCGGCCATGTGGCCACACCCACCAATGGGGGAGGGGGTGCTGGGGGCATCCCGGAGTTGTGTGGTCATCCCCAAGGCCACGTGGACTGGGTCCCCCCGACCCAGTGGTTCTGCAGACCGAGGAGGGTTCGGCCAAGATGCGATCTGGGACACTGAAGCCACATGGCTAGCCGAAATCTCCACAGCTGAGTTCCGGCTCTGTTTCCGAGTCCCACTGCACAGCGTGGCCGTCCTTCTGCTTCTGAAGACCAGCCTGACGTGGGTGAGGATGCTAACATCCCTGCTGTGCGGCCCCTGCCACAGGTGCGGACATCCACGGAGACCCTGGCTTCCCCGGTCCTGCTGGGGACAGGGGCGACCCCGGAGAGGCCAACATCCGCCCAGGACCCATCGGGGCCCCAGGACAGAAAGGGGAGCGAGGAGATCCAGGTGAGGCTATGCACTGCCCAGTGGCAGCACTGCAAAACCAGACCCAGGATGTCCATGAGTCCAGGAGATGGGCATGTAGTGGATCCTGGCAGCACTGGTTGCTCTGCAAAACTTCTCAGCCAGCCCCCCACCATCCTACTCTGTTATGACCCATCGGGGTTGTTACTGACCACCTCTCCTGTGGTCAGGAAAGCTCCCAGGCCCTAGGGACCACTGTCCATCTCCACTATGCCCCCGCAGCACCTGGCATGGCAGTTACCAATAACAAGCACTTAGTATTGGATGACGAGTCCATACAAACCCTACAATCACTGAGAGGAGTCCCGGGGCAGGCCTGGGATGTGGTAGGAGCAAATCAGGGAAAGGTGGTCTCACCTACTGAGGAGACCCACACCCCAGCCCACCCACCCACGAGCACACATGCTCAAGCCTAAACCAAGATGGGAAACATTTCCACATAAAACTATAATCAATATATAGTAGTGGAGTGTGTGTGGAAAGCATTGTAGTTTCACTGAGTGTACAGCACCAGCTTTCTGATGATCCTGCCCCCACCATGCCCAACTCATCCAGTCACTGCACCCACAACGGCAGCCTTGCACCAGAGGCTGGCTGTGCCACGGCACGTGGGCACAGGCCTGTCACACATTGGGCTTCCGTGCACTGGGGCCTGGGTGCAAGTGCTCAGGTCAAAATACCCTCCTAAGCTAGAGCCCAGGGACCCCACAAAGAAGCCAGTACCCAAGGAGGCCAGTGACTTGATCCCCCATGGTGGCCTTGGGTGTTCCAAGGCTCACAGACCACATCATCTGATTCTCCAAGGTCCGTCACTTTCTCTTTCCCCTTTCAAATAGCTGGAAACTCCAGAATTCCCTGGTATTGGAGCCCCATGTCATTGATCTGAGGCAGGAGAATGAGCAGAAGTGCAGCCAGCTGGGGTCTCACTGTGAGCCCTGAGTGGCTACAATGTGTTCACACAGCCCCAGTCAGGGCCATCCCCACTCAGGGGTGAGGATCTAGGGTCAGTCCACTAGCATGTCCCCACTCATTGCACATGAGTGGTGCTGAACAGCCCTCATCAGACCTTCATTAGTCAGGGGGTTTATTTCAGTACTGAGGAAGATCTGTGGGGGCCACAGAGAGAATGGGCTTGTTTGGATCCTGATTCCAGCACACTGAACCTGAGTCAGTGTCTCAACCATGCGGTTGGTCCCTTGCATTGTCAGGGGAATGTGGCCAATCTGGATCCTGTAACTCAGGAGTTTTTGCCACCGACACTCACAATCTGTTTGAGTTACTTTGTGACAATAGCTAGATGCAGCTCAGTTGGTGTCATTTCCGATCAAACTAGAGATGGCAGCTGGCCAATCCCCACAGGCCTGGTGAATCCACCTGCTTGTTGCCTGTAAGTAGCAGGGCAAAGACCACACCTTTCTAAATGTTTCTCTTGGTGTGTTCTTCGTACACTCAGAAGCACACACCATGACAGGTATGAGGATCCCCTGGGGTTGCCGGGGAGCCCAGGTCAGTCAGGAGGCTGCAGGGGGGGCACAGGAGGTGACTCTTAGTCTTAGGTCACCCGTGTGTGCCCCGTGCTGCCCACTCAATCCTTCCCCTGGAGCAGAGACCGCTGTCCCAGGACGCTAGGGTATCTTGGCTGCGGGCAGTGTCCTTGTACTGACCTCAGGCCTCCACACTCCAGAGAACAAGCACTAGTCTGGCAGTCAGGACAGAAACCAGCCCCTGCCCCCGACATTCGGCTCGCCCACCCAGCACGTCATGTTGGCTGAGGTTCAGGGGGGAGCAGGTAGGGAATGCCCTCCAGGGTCTGTGTGTGGGCACTGCCCGAGGAGCCAGCCTTTGACTCGGACCCGGGCCAGTCCTGTCGCCTCCCACGCACACCAAGTTCTCGGATACTGAGCCAGCGTGTCTAGCAGTTCTAGTGAGCCCCTGGTCACATTCTCATCAATCGATCAATTGTAACTTGGCTTTTTGTGTGTTTCTGTCTAAAGACACCATATTTAGTGTCTCTTGTTGGTACATTAACGTGGAACTCATCGGCTCTGTATCTTGCCTGAAGGAAGCCTATCTAGCACATTTTCTCTGACAGTATGCCACTGCGCCTCTGAGTTCAGGAATGCCAGACAGCACCTCAGCATGGTGTGCAGGGGGCAATATAAACAGTGAACTCACCAATAAAAAGCACAGAAATGTAAAAAAAAGGGGGGGGCGGAGGAGGCACTAAACAGACACAGAAAGGACCCCTGTTGACACCCTGAGCTGAAACGGGGCCCTCAGTGGGGACTCCAGGAATCCGCCCCCTCTGCCCATCCAGTGTGCTGCTAGTATTGATTTAGGGTCACCAGCAGATCATAGTGGGTAGGCGAATTGGCAAGTACAGGCTCTATGAGCAGGGAGGACCCACCGTAGAGCTGGGACCCAAGCCACCGAAGGGCAGCTGCAAGGAGTATTGAAAGCATCAGTGTGCTTGTCCTGCCAAGACAAGAACCTCCTGTCCCAACACAAGTGCTCACAAGCAACAGAGCCAACCTCTGGGGGCCAGGTGCCGTCCACAAGTACCATAGCCACATGGCCTGAGCCAGAAGCATGGCACCCCCGGACGTTCCCTGGCCTCAGGCATCTCCCATCACTGCCTCTCCTTGGTGGCTCTGCTCCTGGACAGGAAGCGGCATAGAAGGGAAATCATAGATCAAAAAGTTGGATGCCGATCCTAAACCTGACTTCTTCTGTTTCCATCCTAAGGTGGACGAGGCCCAACTGGGAGTCCAGGACTTCAAGGCTTCCCAGGCATCACCCCCCCTTCCAACGTGTCTGGGTTACCTGGTGACAAAGGGGCACCAGGGATATTTGGCCTGGAAGGTAAGTAGGATTCACATTACTGTGCATTGGAATCTCTGGGGGCAGGAGCTGGCAGTGACGAGGTTCCTTTGGGGATGAAACAGACTTTCGTTTCCACCTCAAGGACACTGCAAAGTAACATAAGCCACACATGAAAGGACGAGCACTGTGTGATGTCCCTGGTACAAGGTCCTAAGAGCGCTCAAATCCACAGACAAGGGAGAAAAGGGGTCCAGGGACTGGGGAGGCAGTGCAGTCGTGACCAATGCAGACAGAGCTGCAGTGTGGGAAGACAAGAAAGCTCTGAGGTGCACGGTGGTGACAGCCACTCAACACTATGGATGGACTTAGCACCCCTGAAACCACACACTTAGAAATGGTTAAAACAAGAGGCACCTGGGTGGTTCAGTTGGTTAAGCACCTGCCTTCAGCTGGGGTCGTGATCCTGACCGAGCCCCGACTGAGCCCCATGTCGTGTCAGGCACACTGCTCGGCGGGGCAGGGAGACTGCTTCTCCCTCTGCCTGCTGCTCCCCCTGCTTGTGCAAGTGCATGAGCTCTCTCTCTCTCTCTCAAATAAATAAAATCTAAAATAAAAAATTTTAATGGTTAAAATGGTAAGTTTTAGCTTAGGTATATTTTGCCACAACATGAAAAAAGCCGTCCAGCATTAGACCTGCCAAAGACTCCCCCCAAACAGGCGACTTTTGTCTGGCCCCCTGAGCACATTCTGGCACTGTGTGGCCCTGCCCGCCCCTTCCTCCCGTGTAACATCGTCCTTGTGATGCACATCGACAGGTTATCGTGGGCCCCCGGGACCACCTGGGCCTGCGGCTCTTCCTGGAAGCAAAGGAGATGAGGGGAACCCAGGAGCTCCAGGAACCCCCGGGACTAAAGGATGGGGCGGGGACCCTGGGCCCCAGGGCCGGCCTGGCGTGTTCGGTCTCCCCGGAGAAAAAGGTAATGGTGCCCGGAGGGCTCCTCTTGTCGGGGAGGCTGGCAGCTCCAGTCAGAGATGGCTGGAGCCCCCTCACCCAGACAGGCGAGGCCTCCACATCCTGCTTGTCTTGAAGGGCCCAGAGGTGAGCCCGGATTCATGGGCAACACAGGAGCCACCGGGAGTGTGGGCGACCGAGGCCCCAAGGGACCCAAGGGAGACCGAGGACTCCCAGGTAAGTGGCTACTCACACACCTGCAGAACCACGTCAGGCAGGCTGCCAGCCTTGGACGGTCCTTGCGCCTCCAGGCCTGGGGGCCCCTCTCTGGGTGCCGTTTCTCATGGAGACCTGCCAGCACCCCCACTGGGACACGCTGAATGACACTAACTGTCAAAAGGGCTGAACAACGTCTCCAGTAAGTTATTATCCATCTTGTCTCGAGAGCAAGTCAGGTCTGGGAAGCTCACAATGGGTGTCAGCAGATAGAAAAATTGAACACAGGTCAGAGCAAGAAAACCGAGGGATTCTTCTTTTCAACGGGGCTTTCTTTTCCCTTTCCAGGTGCCCCTGGCTCTGTGGGATCCCCCGGGATCGCAGGAATCCCCCAGAAGATTACCATCCAGCCAGGGCCAGTGGGACCACAGGGAAGGAGAGGCCCTCCGGGGATGCAGGGAGAGATGGGACCACAGGGACCGCCGGGGGATCCAGGTAGGAGCAAAGCCTCCTTCTCCTGTTTGCTTTCTTTTCACTGTGGTTTTCTTGCTGAAAACGCTTTGTTGAGCAGCAGTGACACTGAGCATTGTCACTAGTCAATGACAATGTTAGTCACGCTCGCTCATTTCTCGGCTCTGCAGGTTTCCGTGGAGCTCCAGGAAAGGCAGGGCCCCAGGGCAGAGGTGGTGTGTCTGCTGTTCCCGGATTCCGAGGAGACCAGGGGCCTATGGGACACCAGGGGCCAGTGGGCCAGGAAGGTGAGTGATGAACGGCAAATGGGGACAGAAGGCAAGGTGGCTCTTCTGGGTCCGCTGAGGGACTGACAGATGGATTGTGGTCCTTGGGGAGGGAAGCACACACACCAAGGTGAGCACAGATGAAAGGCTGCCCTCCTTCCAGCCTTGGGGCTGGGTGCGCTTCTAACACCTGCACCTGACTAGAGCACCTGTACCCGGCCAGAGCACCTGTGCCCTGCGAGAGCACCTGCGCACACCTGGCACAGTGTCCCCAGGCCGGCTGGCTCCCTTCCTTCCTCTGACACATCTGCAGGTACCTCAGAGAAGGAAGCAATTAACAGACTTTGAGAAAGAGGATTTGTAAAAATCTTGATGGTCTCAGACGATGAGCTGAAAAAAAAAACAATTACGTTAGCAGGAGCCATTGTAAAGTCTCGTATTACTGATTTCTTGAAATCACTTGGACATGTGCAGGATGAACAGGATAGGCAGGAAATACTAGCAATTTATGCAAAGAGAAATAGATTTGTTTTAATCCCCCTGAGCACATGAGGAGCAGGAGGGGAACAGCCATGTGACAAGTTAAAGGGCTGCACAGTGTCCCAGTCATGGGGATGAGCAATCTCCTGTCCTCCCAACAGACTGACCCATGGTCTGGAGGTTAGGGGTTACCTGGGGGATGCACAGTCACGGACACACAGAGACAGAGGGGAGTCATCCAGGCCGGGAGACCCAGGCAACAGTGTGGAGGGGACATCCCATGAGGAAGTGATGACAAGTAAAAGTGTCCTGGGAGGGAAGGCGTAGGGAGAGGCAAGATCAACCAGGACAGTGAATTCCCAGTGTTTGATGGGTCATGTTGCTGGAAGTAGACTGGACATCCTGCTGTGCTCTGGGGGCAGAATCACCCCTGGGCAGACGTCATGGGAGGCAGGTTTCTGTCCCAGAAATGGCCCATGTGTGCGATGAGCAACCTGTCCCCAAGAGATCTAGCAGAGGAGGCCCATGTGTTGGGTGGGCCCTGGACTGCAGTCCTCTGGGCTTTCCCAACTCTGAGTGTCAGAAAGATCAGGTCCTGCCCAGGAGGCTGTTGGTCTGCCAGGTGCAGAGCCCGCGAGGGCCGGGCTTCGGGGAGAAAGCAGGCAGGGGCGGCAAGAGCTGAGCGATGTCAGCCCCACACTGTGGGCTGAGGTCCACGCAGCAGCAGCTGCAAGGTGACCACTTTCTCTCGGGTTCTAGGGGAGCCGGGCCGCCCAGGGACCCCCGGGCTGCCAGGCATGCCCGGCCGCAGCGTCAGCATCGGCTACCTCCTGGTGAAGCACAGTCAGACGGATCAGGAACCCATGTGCCCCGTGGGCATGAACAAGCTCTGGAGTGGATACAGCCTGCTGTACTTCGAAGGCCAGGAGAAAGCCCACAACCAGGACCTAGGTAGGTAGGACCTGCGGAGCCAGGCCAGCTCAGCTCCTGGGCTGCTGCTGACTGAGGGCCCTGGGCCTGTCCACATCCTGGTGCTTCAGAATAGATTATAGCGGCCTGTGAAAGCTCTCAACCTCGGGTCAGGACCCCAGAGACTGCCTTCTCACCTGGCAGCGGCCTCCACAAGCTCAAGAGGCCTCTCGGGTGGCGGCCACGCTCCCTCCGAATGCGGGCTGGGGCTGGGAGGGCCTGGGCACCACACAGACGCCCCGGGAAAGCGCATGCAGACATATACACATAGACATTGAAGGAAGCCTGGGTGCCAGGAGGAACTAAAATGGCTTTAAATACACAGAAGAAATGTAGCAAGCACACACTGAAAGCAGGGGTGTGCAGGTGGGTGCCTTCGTCGTGATATCCGTGGTGGGGAATCCGTCAGGCCGAACCCTGATTGTTTGTGCACGATCCCATCAATGCGGTCGACTTCCAAAATCAGTCTAACAGGAACGAACGCCGGGCAAAGGCCAACAAGGACGGGACCAACCCTGCAGCGGTGGGAACGGGCGTGGGGGCAAGCCCCGGGGCTGGGCGGGCTTCCTGTAAGGGCCCTGCACAGAGGCCCTGGGCTCTGGACTCCGGCTCTGGACCTGCCACGAGATAAAATCGACCTTTGTGCCAGGAGCAGTGGAGTCATCTGGGGGTGGGCACAGCCGGCGCTCCTTCTGGGAGAGCCTCTCAGGATGTGGTAGGCCAGGCCCTCTCTGGGATCCCATCAGGGATCTTGGGGCTGGTGCTTGCAGAGCCCCCGACACTGGCCCCAGACAGGGCACAAATTCATGAAGACCCCACTCCTGCTGCTGACCCAGCCTCGTGGAAAGGGCTATGTGAGAACTTCTAGAAGGGCAGGGCTAAAATACCCCAGTGCTGTCCTCTGAAACATGGAACTGGAAAGCCTGGCTCGGTCCCCCGTGCAGGTCTGAGCCCCAGCAGGCAGCTGCTGGACGGCTCCCTGACATGGGGCCTCGCTCGGGGCTTCGCCAGGCCTCCGGGAAATCTTCCCGGCATGCTCAGTGGTGACCCTTTTCCACAGGGCTGGCGGGCTCCTGCCTGGCTCGGTTCAGCACCATGCCCTTCTTGTACTGCAACCCTGGTGATGTGTGCTACTATGCCAGCCGGAACGACAAGTCCTACTGGCTGTCCACCACTGCCCCGCTGCCCATGATGCCGGTGGCCGAGGATGACATCAAGCCCTACATTAGCCGCTGTTCCGTGTGCGAGGCCCCAGCCGTCGCCATTGCGGTCCACAGTCAAGATGTCTCCATCCCCCACTGCCCAGCTGGATGGCGGAGTCTCTGGATTGGATATTCCTTCCTCATGGTACGTGGTACTTGCCCTCTTTCTCTCTGAGCATAGAACTGAGGAAAAATCTAGTTCCTCTCCCCAACCACACCCTGCCTGGGGAAGCATGAACAGCTAGCTGCCTTTGTGAGAATAATCAGACAGGGCAGTTGTTCGGGTTGTGCACTACACAAGGGCATCTGGCCCAGGGGATGAGAGCTGGAATACAGCCTGCACTTTTGCCTGCACTTTGCTAACTGAGCCATGTTAGGCATGGGGTGACCCCACCCAGAAGAGGCCCATTAATTTGCCACCAGACCTTTGTGCAGTGGGTAATTGGGATAAACTTTGTTGCCAAACAGCAACCCTAAAGTTTTCCTGCTTCCCCTGTCACTGTAGGGAGAAAGGAAAGTCCAGCAGAGATGATGGGTCTTCTGCTGCATTTATAATTATTATAACTGTCATAACTCCAACATTGACTAGATGCCCAACATGTTAAATATTTCATGTAGTATATAAATAACCTAACATATAAATTATAGGAAGAGATAAGTAAGTAGTGTATCTTAATATTTTTAGAGGTATTAGTGCTGCAGTCATTTGAGGCACCAGAATCTTAAGTTCTGTGCAAAGGCAGGCACACTGTGCACTTTTCAGGAAGCTGACCCTGTAAGGTGACTTCTGAGGACAGACACATGGTTGCACGTGGCCATCAGGGTGCTTCTGTGGTCCCTCTTCTCTCGTAATTTCCACTGGAAATTCAAAAATAAAACTGAGCTGCTCCCTTGCAAAGGGAGTGATTTGACTATGTCCCAAAATGAGGGAGGCAGTACTTCTCTTGTGAGTAGTACATCTCCCTCTGTGTCCGTGGACAAGTACGCAGGGTGCTCTCCAGCTTCTGGGCACTGGGCGTCTGCCAAAGGCAGGGTGATGTGGGGAGCCAGGGCTTAGGGCCACCGGGCTGCACCCACGCCGGGTCTCAGAGCCACAGAAACGCCTACTGGCTTGGACAGTGGGCCAGCGAGCAAGGCCCTGCCCCCTCCATGTGCCCCATCGGCCTGTCTAGGAGGCTGGCCCAAACCCCAGGACTGGCGAGTGTCTGGTCTCGTCCATCCCTGTTGGCAGCAAGAAAACCATCATGCCTCACCTCTGTCATTTCTCGCGAAGCCTCTCTGGTGGCAGCTCTAAGGCCAAGGCCTTTGGTTTAGTTTTCCTTTGTGATTCAGACTATGAGGTGCTTCCCACAGGGCACTGACCCCCACCCGACAGCTCTCTCCTGCTTGTCCACTCCCAGCGTGGCCTCAGCACCTTTACACCAAGCGGGTCCCGAGACACCTGCTTACACCAAACCGAGTGTGGTGCTCTGGGCTGGGGAGGCTCCTGTGTTCTGTGTGAGCAGAAGACTTCAAAGCTGGTGTCTGTGCCTGTGGTTTTGTGTAGAGAGGCTAACCTGGCTTCCCTGCCTCGTTCTTCGCACACACTGTAGCTGAGCCCACTCCCGTGGCACAACCACAGCCAAGCCAAACGGCACGTTTCTGCCTGAGATCTGGGACCCAGGGCCTCCCGGGGCCCTAACAGGAGCTACAACATAAATGAGACTGACACAGGCCCACGCCCTGGGAGTAGCCACAGGATCATCTCAAGTGACTAGTTGCTCGATTAGCAGCCCTCTGATGGAAACAGTAATTGGCACACAAGTTACATGTGGGTTATAGACAAACCAGCAAGTAAAGACATTCTAGACCACCCCACCCCCTCTTCATAAGCGCAGGAGGGGAGGGACTGGAGGGGCCACCTTCTCTGGTCCTCTGACCTTTACCTTACCAAACCTCACATACTGACCCACACATCGACTTTATTTGTCCTTTAAAAAAGGTTCACGTTTTAGTGTCTCTCATGCCAGGCAAATTCATTCTTTGAGTGGGTCATTCGGGCGGGAGACAGTATTTTTCCCCAGATGAAGTCAGCCACACCCACCAGAGATCCCCTGCTTCTGCTGTTGTTCTGGTTGTCGCTGAACCACACATCACAGACGTTGGCGCAGGTCCCTGGACCCGCACCTGCAGCACGCCCGTGCCCAAGGTTGCCCTCTGCGGGCCTGCCCTGCTTCAGTTAGCCAAGCCCCAAGCGTTAAAGAGCGTGTTGCAGGCATCGTGTGTTGGCAAGGATAGATGCTCTGGGTCAGATGTTCAGTTAGGGGAAAAGCGCATCCAAGCCGCTGGCCCCAGGCTGTCCCTGGAGGGTGCGCTCACAGCCCTGCCCTGTCTCCCTCTCTGCGCAGCACACAGCAGCCGGCGATGAAGGTGGTGGCCAGTCGCTGGTGTCGCCGGGCAGCTGTCTGGAGGACTTCCGTGCCACGCCCTTCATCGAGTGCAATGGAGGCCGTGGCACTTGCCACTACTACGCCAACAAGTACAGCTTTTGGCTCACCACCATCCCCGAGCAGAGCTTCCAGGGCTCGCCCTCCGCCGACACCCTCAAGGCGGGGCTCATCCGGACGCACATCAGCCGCTGCCAGGTGTGCATGAAGAACCTGTGAGGGGATGTGCTTCCCTCTAGGTCCACACTCAGCCGGGTGGGGGGGGCCACTTTGGTGCTTACTCTTAACTTATTACCTCAGAGGACGCCCCCAAGACGGATCTCACTTCTCTCTTTCAACACCAAATGGAAAGGCTACCAAAGGAACTCAGCGCCAGCACTTATACCAAATAGCCCCTGGTCCTCCACAGGCGCTGGCCCTGTCCGTCTGCAGGGAACTGCGACACCCCAGCACCCTACAGCCATATTAGACTATCGTGCACTAGACGTAGCTAACCTCCTAATCTGTACCCGAACAGTCACTGTGCTTCGAGCACCGCAGACCCTGCATTCCTGAGCTTAATGGGGCGGTGTGGATAACAGAAGCCACGCAGCCCAGGGTGCTGGACTCACGTGGCAGTCCCCATGGGCGGGTCTCCTGGCTTCTGTGCTGGCAGCTCTGTTCTCTCCCTGAGACCACTGATCAAGAATTTTCACCCCCTCAGGAAAGCCAGGCGTGCGTGCCTTTTATTTTAAAAGCTTTTGATCATCCCACACGAGCTCTCTTTCCCCCGTGTCCTTGCAGACCATCGGGTTTGGCCAAAAGTGTAGAAGCAGAGACCTTTTCAGCTTCTGTTGTCAGCCACGCCTCTGGCGGCCACCTTGTAGGGTCCCCGGCCCCAGGTGGCCCGGGGATCCGCCCTCCGTTCTCGGTGACTCATACGCCTATGCCTTATCTAACCTCTGTAATGACCACAGAATAAAAGTTGGTTTTGAGCTTTTTATACCCTAAGTTATGGGCTGTCTTCATTCACATCTGTAGAGCGCCGTTGGTTCGCACGAACCCCAGGGGCTGCCTCTGGGGCCACGCACCAGCCCTGGCAGAGCTCGCCCCCCGGCCCCCCCCCTCCGCGCATGAGCCCAGGTCTACGGGCGCTGCCATCCGCTTCTCAGGGAGCCGCGTTTGTTCACAGAAGACACCCCAGCGACCGCCCCTGGGAGCTGGGAGGCCGGGCCCTTCGCCCGCAATCCTCAGAGTCAGTCAGTTCTGACCTCACAGCCCAGATCAGATCTCCCTATTTCTGAGAAACACGTTTCTGGCTTGAGTTTCTCTGGAACCTGGCTGATCTCGGGGAGCCCAGCTCAATTTATCTTTATCCTTTACTATTCAATCTCACGTTAACCTTTTCTAAGAACAGTTCTCATGTAACTAAATAAGTATTTGCCTAATAATGTTGTTGGAAAGGTCCCAGCAACCACTTTGACTTGCATTCCCCCAGAAGCTGACCAGGACAGGACTCTCACAGGACGGTTATTTGGGGATGTGAGTCCCAATCAGAGAGCGGAGGGGGTCTGGCAGAGTGAGCCCAGGAAGGAGGACACTTTCCTAAGGGGGTGACCACCCGGGCAGCTGGGGGCTCTGTGCTGTGGAAACCCACGGAAGGAGGCCACACTCTGCGTGTGCAGCCAAGGGCAGAACAGGGACTGCTCCCTCCACCAGCAATTGCCCTGGTGGTCAGGGGTTACCTGCTACCATCACTTCCCTTGTGCTCCTTGGCATGTGGTGGCTGAGCAGCATCCCGGGTGCAGGTAGTGGAGAGGCAGCAAAGCTGATGTAAGGTGCCGTGGGTTACACCTGTACGTAGATGGTTTCCATAGCAACAGCCACAGCACCCCCGTGGGACGCAAGGCTGTGTGGCCAGGGCTTGAAAGATGCCCAGCACAGCGCCAACCACCCCCCCACCGAAACTCATGGAGGCAGCTATTTATTCTGGACTCTACTTCCCACGATCATGGAGCAGTCTTGAATGTGTCCCAGTCCTGAAGATTGTAGCTTGACTTGGCTTAGGTGTGATGCCATGAAGGACGAGGCCATGGGGACCCACATCCTCCTTAGCGGGACATACTCCACAGTGGCCTCTGATACCCTCCCCATCTGCAGACTGACTCTTGCGAGGGGCGGGGTGGGGGGGAGTTGCAGAACACAGGCCAATTCACAGGAGCCTTGCCTCCCTTCCATAGCTCAAGTTCAAGAGCAAAGGGCAGCTGGGGTGGAGGCCCGCTCCAAAGGTGTGGGTTGTGTGATGGCATGAACTCGCCCTGATTGCAGCTATTCCCAAAGGTCACCAGAACATAGGGACCAGAGTCCAGCCTCTCCGTGGTGGGAGCGGGGTGGGGGGGGAGGGGGACCCATGCTCTTCCTGGAGCCAACTTACCCCTAATGCTACACTTAGGAGAAGGGGATTCTTGCATCCAGATTATGGGGACTCTGTGTGGGGGTCTCCCTGCACCTCCCTCCCACCTCAAGGCACAGGACTCCTGCCCCACACAGAGGTGTGAATGCACCAGTGAAGCCGCCAGAGGGCAAGGCCGAGAGAAGGGTGGGAAGTGCGCCTCCCCCCACCGCCCCCCGCCACCGCCCCCCGAGGATGATGGTGGCCCTTCCCCAGGCCAACCCACCCAGGTGATCAGCCCCCAGGCACTGCCTCTAGGCTTCCAGGACTTTCCAGTGCAAACCACCAGATGGGGGACACGCGGGGTGCTCCTCTTGTCATGGGCAGCAGGTGAACAAACCGACCCTAAAAGGGAGAACACAACAGCACCCCAAACAAAGCAGGTGAAGCAAAGTTGAGTCTGTAGGGAGACCCGGTGCTGGAAGTGGAGGGGCCACTAGGCACCCGTGTGAGCTTTTCCTGGCACGGTGGCAGCTCTGTTTAAAACAAGTTCAGAAATGACAAAGTTGTCAGGACCCCTGGGTGGCTCAGTGGTTGAGCATCTGCCTTCAGCTCAGGTCATGATCCTAGGGTCCTGGGATCGAATCCCTCATCAGGCTCCCTACAGGGAGCCTGCTTCTCCCTCTGCCTGTGTCTCTGCCTCTCTCTCTCTCTCTCTCTGTGTGTGTGTGTGTGTGCACGCCTCTCATGAATAAATAAATAAAATCTTTAAAAAAAAAGAGAGACAAAGTCGTACTTTAAAAAAAACCAGCCTAGCAGCCTGTGAAGTGGGGGAAATAGAGATCCCAACACACAGATTACGACTTTCCAGCCCAAAGCATCCCTGCCACCCGCTGCTGCCCAGCACGGTAGGATGTTGTTGAGAAAGAGGCTTCCGTCTGTGCGAGGACACAGTGGAGCCAGGGGTGAAAACCTGCAGTGGTGGCTCTGAGATCAGGCACAGCAGGTTGGCGGGTGGGTTAGCAGGCTGTCCGTGGCCTCCCCACCCCCGCAAAGGGCCACATTTGTACAAAGGAAAAGAGGGACCATTCGAGGTCACCAGCTAAAATCCACATCCAGCAAAGAAATCCCATGTCCATCGGCTGGCTCACCCACCCAACCAACCTGACCTTCCCAAGTGCTGACCTGGCTCCCTTGGTGCAAACCGCACCCACACAGTCAGAGCAGGAACCTGCAACAAGGCTCAGACCTCAAAACTGGACTGGCATCTGAGATCCACTTGGCTCAGAGCCCTGCATGAAGCCTATTTTTAGGGCAACAATCAAGGGTGCAATGCTTCCGTGTGGTTGATGGAGAACGTGCCATCCCTGGGCACCCCCCAACAGAACATCTGGCCGTTCAGGGACACAAGCTGGGGAAGCTCAGGGCACATGGGCAAGAGAAACAAAGAACATTCAGGGGAGAAAGGGCCGTGGGAACTCAGCCAGCCTTCAGGCATGAACCACAGGACCCTTCCTTCTGCACAGGCTGCAGATAAACCCTAGGCCTCCCTGGGTGATGGCAGGTTTCAGGGACCAGTCACTGGTAGAGGTGTAATGAAACTTTTGATGATTCACAGATTCATTTTCACTTTCCACTGGGCTCCACTGTGGGATTCACAAGTCTAGGCCCCTGGCTGGGCTTCAGGAACGGGGTATCCTCCCAGGAGAGCCCCAGGCACAGACAGGAGGCTGCACCTCGCTTTGTCCTGTAGGCTGGCTCACACTGGCACCTGGACAACACACACCACACAGGAGCAGAGGAGGCCAGCCTGGAGGGACCCACAAGCAGGTGGTGGGCACACAACACAATCACTGACCCCCTGACCTCCACAACATAATGACTCACAAAACACTCCGCTTTCTTGCTAGCCTCTGCCTCACTGTGCACTCCGTTATGCACTGAACGCTTGACTCTCCCCAGATCCTTCTGTCAGAGCCCAGACCCCGAGTGGGACAGTGTTTGGAGGTGGGGCCTTGGGAGGTCATGGGGCTGGGTCCTCATGATGGAATTAGTGCCTTCCAAGGAAAGACAGACCAGAGCTCACTCTGTCCACCATGTGGTATCCGCAGGCAGGAAGGGGCTGGACCAGAAATCAGATCTGCCAGCACATGAACCTCTGCTTCAGACCTCCAGAGCTGCGAGAAAAACTTGTCCCGCCTGCATTTGGTTACAGCAGCCCAAGTTGGTTGAGATACCCATGAAAGTTAAATTTCTCAGAAACAAAAACTGCTGCCTCACAGATTCCTTGTCTTATAATCTTCTCCTGACAAAGCAGCCCACCCACCAACCACCACAAAACGGGGTTTCTGAGTTAGTAACTACACGGGTGACCCCAGACAGACCTGAGCAAAGACAGACCTCCTAGGTTTCTATTACTGGAGCTCATGTCATCAAGACAACCAGACAGGGTACCTGGGGGGCTCAGTGGTTGAGCATCTGCCTTCGGCTCAGGTCATGATCCCAGGGTCCTGGGATGGAGTCCGGAGTCAGGCTCCCTGCTCAGCAGGGAACCTGCTTCTCCCTTTCCTTCTGCCCCTCTGCCCCTAGCTTGTGTGCTCTCTCTCAAATGAATAAATAGAAATCTTTAAAAAAAAAAAAAAAAAGAAAGAAAGAGAAAAAGACAAGCAGACAAATGGACCAGTCTAAATATTCTGAAATTTCTGAGGATTCAATAATAGCTTTTAAAGACAGAAGTACATGGGCACCGGGGTGGCTCAGTCGGTGAAGCATCTGCCTTCGGCTCAGATCATGGTCTCAGGGGCCTGGGATTGAGCCTCACATCGGACTCCCTGCTCATTAGGGAGTCTGCTTCTCCCTATCACTCCCCCAGCTTGTGCTCTCTTTATCTTTTCCTCTCTTGCTCTCAAATAAATAAATAAGTAAACCTTAAAAAATAAAAAAAGAAACACATTAATCTCACAGCCACCTCCCAGGCACCCCAGCAAGAAGTCCACCAGGAGTGAAAATAAGGTCTAAATCAACACAGACCCCACACCAGGAATCTCCTCATAATCCTTTTTAATAATATGCATAGCTCACATGGCTGCAACCAGTATAAAAGCAGTGATTCTGGATGTTGTATAAATTAACACACCAAGAATCATTGTGACGCATCAAGACACAGATACCAAATGGTAGGACCAGGGAGAAACCACAGTGAAGAAAATGTCTGAGAAAACAGTGGGGCAGGTACTCAGGCCAGGGGCCCACACACAGGCCAGGTGCCGAGAAAGCCCAGCCGCACACTTCGGCGAGGCCAGGATGTTAGGAAAAGGAGCGGTCCCTGGAAGTCTTGGCTCAGAAGAGTGTTTTCTGCAGGTGATTCACTTGCCCCCGCCTCCCAACACAGCCACGTGGGAACCACGCCCGTGGACCGCCCAACAGCCAGCTGTGGTTTGCACACGGACCACCTCCTGTGTGTGCAGCCCCTGTAAGAAGCCGCTGGACTCGCACGCTCCTGTGCACAGCACACTCGGTCATTCCCTGGCCAATCGTGTACACTGGGGCTCAGGCCTCTCTGAGTCAGGCACAGCACCCGGATCTGGTCCGTCTGGGCGTCTTATAACTGGTGATGTCCACTGTCTGTGGTGGCCCCTGGGCTCTCTGCCGCAGGATCACGGGCACCACCATGTCAAACAGGGTTTCAAACAGCAGGTCCACGTTGTACCCAGTTTTTGCACTGGTCTCGAAGCACATCTGCTCAGCTGCTGGCACGTCCTTCTCGTCCAGCATCTTGTACTTCAGGATCTTTTTATAAAACGCCACCGCGTCCTCTGGCTGCACCTGCTTGGGCACTTTGGGCGATCCGCTGCTGCCGCCCCCAGCCACCCCGGGGCCAACCCCTTCCTTCTCCTGGCTGTCTGCGGTCCCGTCCTCGAGCAGGTCCACCTTGTTCCCCACAATGGCGAAGAGGCAGTCAGTGTTGGCAGTGTCTGTGAGGCCCAGGAACCGATCCTCCAGCTCCACCAGGCTCTGCGGGTGGTTCACATCGTAGGTGAGGATGACGGCAGCTGCGCCCCGGCAGTACATGGAGCCCAGGCCGTGGAACTGCTCCCGCCCTGGCCGGGAAGAGGGAAAGAAAGATGCAGGTTATCTCTCCTCCGAGGACACGCCCACCGACCACACCACCTGGCAACCCCAGAGACAGCGGAACCGGCCCCCAAGTGCAGGTGTGGCTGGAGCCAGGCCTGAGGGAGACACTAGCATGCACAAAGGAGTGGCCCAGACCCCACGGGACCCACGGGCAGCACCCATCTGCTCTGGGAGACTGCATAACTGCCTGGTTTCCAGGTAAACCCTTACTGCATGTAAACCCAATATTCAGGGGCGCCTGCGGGGCTCCGTTGGTGAAGCATCTGCCTTCAGCTCAGGTCATGATCTCAGGGTCCTGGGATCCAACCCCATGTCAGGCTCCCTGCTCAGCAGGGAGTCTGCTTCTCCCTCTGCCTCTGTCTCTGTGATCTCTCTCACTGTTGCTCTCTCTCAAATAAGTTCTTTAAAAAAAAAAAGTCGACCAATCCAGTATTCAGAGAAAGGGTCATGGGCTCATACTACTTGGGTAGAAAGGGATCCCTGATGAAAAAGAAATGAAGAACCTTTGGTCTGTGGATCTTAGGAGCACAGACCAAACGCATGTTACCTACACACATATATTTATTTAAAATGTGTGTCCTTTGCCAATAAACCAGTTTTCAGCCAAATGACTAAAGAAACACAAGCAATTTCTACCTCAACTCCCAATCATTCTGCAACAGCGCTGACGTAAGCCAGGCTGTGCTGCCTCTTTTTGGAGCTGGCTGGCGGCCCTCGTGCCCGGCCCTAGGGAGAGCAGTTTGCTGAGAAAGATGGCCTGATCCTACTCTGACCGCTGACTTCCCCCTTGCACGGAGCCAGACCCAAAGCCAGGGTGTGCCCTGCATGTCCAACAAAGCCCCAGGTGTTTCCCCAAACGATGTGGAGGAGAAGAGGAGCTGAGAAGGTGCCGCCTGCACCAGGTCTGGCATGGGCTCCGCCTGCTGAGGTGCTGAACATGTAGTGCCTGAGTGCAAGTATCCGAGGGCCACCTGCTGACCAGCAGCATGCACTGTGGGGCTCAGCACCCCCAGAACGGCGATCCTGCCCTTCCACACCACCAGCAGGGCAGTCCTGGGACAAATCACTTCATTACAAGTTCACATCCAATTGCATGCGTGCCAACAGGCAGAAAGGCAGCAGCGCTCCCCCGTGGTTTCTGGACCCACCCTGGGAGGCAATGGTCAAGAAGTCTCTAAAAACAAATTTAAGAACTGGCAACAGCAAAGCATTAGCTGTGAAGAAAAGCAAGACACGTGTCCCCACCAACAGCCATGAGCTAGGCCTCTTCTGTCGGACCCTCATCTATCTCAAGCGCTCTCTCTCAAGCGAGTGATCTGGGCATCATGAGGTTTTCCAAGAGGAAACTTGCTTCCGGCCTCCCCCCTCGCGTTCCTGAGGCAGTGAGGGCAGAAGGAGAAGCGGCATTCCAGCTATCCCCGGGGAGCACTGGCAAGGCGGCCCCACGGTTCCCTGAAGACAAACCGGCTACTGTGTGCAAGCCCATGCCCACATACTCTTCCTGTCCAGATAAAAATGTCTGATTTGCCTTTCAGAAACTAAAAAAGTACATATATTGATACAACAAGAAAAAAGTCCCAGTAACTAAGGAAGTAGGAAGTGAAGAATCCCAGCCTCAGGCACCACACACTGACTCAAAGCCGAAGCCCCGGGAATTCTGGTCGTCTGCACTCCCTGGCCTCACTGAGGATCTCAGCAGCCTTGTGGTCCAATTCTGGGGGTGCCAGGGCACCAGGCTGACCCACACCGGGCCTCAGAGGTCCAGGAGAAAAATCATGAGCTGTTTCAAGTTTAATCAATGCATCTGAGGGTTGGCAAGTGCCAAACCGAGGCCAGGTGACCACAGCCAGGCTGCTGGGCTTGGTGTGTCCCTGCTGTGCGGCCTGCTAGTGACCCGGGGGCAGGAGTCCAGGGGAGGGACCCGGGGTCCTCCGCCTCCAGGAAGCCACCTGGGCTCCCCCCAGTCGTGGGTGGCCCGCAGGCCTGCAGATCAGAAGCATGTGTGATTGTCCAAGAATTCTAGCTTGTCCAGGAAGCAAATCAAGAAGTGACCCGTTTCACTGAGCTTTGCCCACATACTCACATTTGTAGGACCTCTTTCTTTTATAAGACTGAATAATCTCCCACTGTATGCATGTGACACACTTTCTTTATCCACTCATCTGTCAAAGGACATTTAGGGTGTTCCCATACCTTGGCCACTATGAATAATGCTTCGAGGAACACAGACGTGCCAGTAAGCCAGTCTCGGAGAACAAATCGTGCAGGATGCCACTTATCTGAGGCATCTAAAATAGCCACATCGGAGACGCAAAGACTGGAATGGTGGTAGCCGGGCCTGGGGGTAGGGGTGGGGGAGGAGAGAGGAGGAGGAGCACTTGGGCCAGTGACCGGGAGAGGCTGGGTCAGCATGAGGACAGTGGACACATGCTCATAGCCTCCCCAGCAACCACACAAAGGGGGCCTGCCCCTTCCCACATTGGACAGAGGGAGGACCTGAGACCAGAAGGCCCAGCAAGGGGCCCAGAGACACAGGAGGGATGGAGGCTAGCACTGGGACCCTGGCCCGGGCACCAGGCAGTCAGTGGTCGAACCACCAATGGGAGAGCCCTGACTCTGGGCACAGACTCTGCGTTCAAATCTCCACAGTGTGACTCGGGCAAGTAACTCTGAGACTCCATCCCAGGGGCCAAATTGTGGACCGTTCCACCAGAGGGAGGCCATGAAAGTACAAGTAACAGAGCCGGGTAAGCTTGTTACATAGCAGTGAGTCAGACTCCTCCCCTGTCCGAGGATGAACACCTTCTCAGGACCACATGTCCTGGGCTTTCACCAGCACGTCTACACACTGTGTCCTGGGGCCTGTTGGCCACTCTTGCCACTGACCAATCCACTCCGTCTGTCTTACTTTCAGAGAATGGCCTTCTCCCCAGTTTCGGGGCACGTCTCGTAGCTGCCGCGCTGCATCAGTGGCACTGAGAACACCCGGCAGCCGGCATGGGGTGGGGGTGTGGAACACAAGGCAGCAGACCACAGCGACTCCAGGCAGCTGCCAGACGACCAGAAATAAACTGCTGGCTTGCCTCCCCCTTCATTCTCAGCCATCCTCAGCCAGAGGACCACCGACCTTTTTTTTTTTTTTAATTTTTTAAAGATTTTATTTATTCATTCATGAGAGACACAGACAGAGAGAGGCAGAGACACAGGCAGAGGGAGAAGCAGGCTCCTTGCAGGGATCCTGGTCTCCAGGATCAGGCCCTGGGCCGAAGGTGCTGCTAAACCGCTGAGCCACCCGAGCTGCCCAGGACCACTGACCTTTACCCCAAGCATGGTGTCATTTCCACTTGAACAGTCTACAGTAACACACGGCTGGTGTGGCCATCGGAAATCACAAGGCTGGCAGCACATTCCAAACATGTGCATGTTGTGTTTCACTATTTCCAAAATAACAGTAATGCCCAGACCCCCACCCTAGAGCACATGAACCATGATGTGACAGGGGCATGCGTGCCAGTATCACTTGAGAAGCTTCCTGGAGAATGGACTGTGTGGCCAGGCCTGAAGGTCATCACCTCGCTTGGTGCAAGTGGGAAATAAAAAGCCACTTATTAACGTAAGAATCAGAAAACTGCTGGTTTCCATTCAGTTGAACAGTATGGTCTGCCAGGAAACATAAGACACAAACACAAAAGGAGAAACTTTGGGGGACGGGCAGAGGAAGAGAGAGAGAAACTCCAGCAGAATCCACACTGAGTGTGGAGCTGAACGTGGGACTTGATCCCAGGACTCTGAGGTCATGGCCTGAGCAGAAACCAAAAGTTGGATGCTCGACCAACTAAGCCACCAAAGGAGCTTTTCAACAGGTGCCCCAAAGGAGCTTTTAAACTCCCTGCAAGGTCTGGAACACTCACTGGACAGGACTTCACAAAAACACTGACATGACCACATGAGGAAGATAAAGAACTCTGATCACAGAACCAGAGACGGGATTGGGGAGGAAGTGAGGGCAGAGCAGAAATGGCACAGAGGAGCCCAGTCTAGGCCGAGCTGCACCACACATCCCTTGAGAGATTTTGTAGAAATAAAATCCTTTTACCACGCTCTCAAGTTCCACCATGGTGCTATAAATACAACCTCTGTGGTCTCTTTCCTAGAATTGGATGTGTTTCGACTTGAGTGTACTGTCACGGGCCAAATCTAGAACATTCCCACCTCTCTGCCTCTGAACTGATGGTGAGCCTGCTCAGAGAACAGCCCGTGGAAACAATATTCCCAGGAATGTTCAGAAAGGACAAACGTGTAAAGCTCTTTTCATGCGGTAAAAGAAAGGAAGCACCTGTCCTCCCGGCGTGATGAAAGGACTGGCTGTCCAGGGCCAGCGCTGGGTGCAGCTGCCTCTCCCAGTGTCCACACACTGCAAAGGCAAGGACAGGGCCTACGAGGATCCACTGCCCACGTGTGGTGAGTCCGCCACCTGTGTGTTGGTTACCCCACCAGGCTGTGCCCCCAGTAATGTGCTCTAGTGTTAGGACAGACATTGCCATGAAGGTTATTTTTTGAGATCCACAATCAACTGACTCTGAGGAAGTAGATCACCTTCCATGGTGTGGGTGGGCCCTATCCAATCAGTTGAAGGCCCGAAGAGCCTGAGATTTCCTGGAGAAAAGGGCAGTCTGTCTCAAGATCATAGCCTGAGTTATAAAAACTCTCAGCCTGCTGCCCTGCCGATGTGGAGCTCAAGACTGCAACACCGGCTCCCCCCGGGTCTCCAGCCTGCCAGCCTGCTCTGCAGAATTCAGACTTGGGAGTCTCGCAGTCAGGGGAGCCCACCCCTTCCCCTCCCCTCCCTTTCCTCCTTCCCTCTTTATATACCTTATATATTTATTTATTTGGAAATTCATATATTTACATGTAATAAAAATTATATATTTTATATAATTATATGACTTTTATATATTAAAATATATTTTATATATTATTTTACATAAGTTTATCTATATTTCTACATCCTGCTGGTTCCCTGCCTCTAGGGAAGCCTGAGGGTCACACTAGGAACCACCCACCTGTTGCTCTGGGACCCGTCCCCTCAGGCAAGTGGCTGCTAAAAGCCAGTGCCCCAGACGGTGGCACTGTCTCAGCGGCCCGTCTCCCCTCCCGCTGCCCCGTCTCCAGACTGTCCCCAGGGAGGCCCCGATTCCCTCCTGGAACAGAGTGTCCTGCTGGCCGCTCGCCATGGTGACCTGGGCTCCATAGCAGCACACTTTCTGTGCGGGCAGTCCACGGTGGCCCCAACTGGTTCGCACCCCCAGACCCACTGGGCTCCGCTGTCAGCAGAAGGCCACGTCTCTTAGTCACCACTGGCCACTTGTCTACAGGAAGGAGAAGTCCTGGGGGTGCTTCCAGCAGCTGCACGGATTGCCGTGACCCAGACTGGCCACGTCTTCACCGAGGACTGCCTGCCCTGCTCCCGGGACCCCCACCCCACCCCCGGGGAAGCCTCTGGCCACAGGCTTCTGGGGACTCCCCCGAAACACACCAGCCTCCCTGCCGGGGCTCCAGCTCCTCAACAAGACACACGGGAAAGCTCAGATTTGCAAATTCGAGACCTAGAACGTTTACTATGGACGGACAAGCAGAGGGGAGGGGATGGAGCGGGAGCTAGAGGGGGCACTCTCCTGGGGTTGGAAGCAATCTCCTGCCTTCCAGCTTTCACTCTTGCTTTCTCTCGTCCAAAAGAGGGAACTGCAGGCGGAGTGGTGAGCCCCACATGCACACAGGCCCCCAATGGCGATCCATGGCGTGCCGGGGAGGGGGCAAGTCCAGAGGCCGCCGCGCACCGAGGGACCACGATGTGGAGGCCAAGGCAGAGCCTGGGGGGGTGACGGGCCTCCTGATAAAGCGGCTGACCCCGAAGCCCACGGGCAGCACAGGGGCCGCTGCCCCAGACCCTCCTGAACTGAATCATCCCTGTGGTCGGAGCGCCCCGGGTGCGGCTCCAGGGCTCACAGTCTTCAGAAGGGGCCCGAGGCCTGGCCGCCACAGACGCCAGAGGCCACAAGCCCACAAGAGCGGGTGCACGTGCAGGGGTGGCTGGTGGAGGCGCCTCTGCACGCCCCCCCCCCCCCCCCCCCCCGCCCTGGCCCTCCGCCTCTCCACACGCAGGGAGCAAACCGGCCGTCTGTGGCCCGTGCTGACCCACAGAACCAGAAGCTGACGGGTTGGCTCAGATGGCCCTGACCTCCAGTGCCCCAGCCCCTGGGGACAAAGTCTGTGTCGTCTCCTGAGCCAAGCCAGCAAATCTGCTAACTTCCCCAAAACTAGCGAAGTCCCTGTGGACAGCAGTGTCTAAAATTGCTTCACCGCTTCCCCTCGACCTGGCACGCCCAGAGGGAGGACTCTGCCCTCTAATCTGATCTACCCGATAAGGAACAATCCACCCAAGGCTGGTTTGCTGCCTTTCCTGAGAAATGAAAGAGGGAGGAGGTGCTAAAAAACTAACAAGTTAGCCAGCAGGGAGGCAGCAGCCCGGCGGCACCACGAGGGAAGCTGTCCCAAGACCAGGCGTAAAAAGTACAGGGGTTGGCTCGGTGACAGGGCAGGGACGGGTCGGGGGACAGAGTCCCCTTGAGTAAGGCGCTCCTCCTTGCCTAGCGGGGCGAGCAGGGAGGAGGAGCCAGTGCTGGTCTGGCCATCAGCTCTTCTGGCTCCTTTGTGAGTGTACGGGGTATTCACGCCCCCCCCACCACCACCACCACCAGCAGCACTGTCACGGCACCTCCTGCTTCTGGGCACTGTGCCAGACCTGACACCTGCAGTCACCTTGGGGGTGGTGCAGGGCTGCACACAGCCAGGCATGCAGGGCAGGAGTGGACCCCGGCCACCAGAGTCCAGAGGCCCCGAGCCCAAGTGCCAGCTCCAAATCCTACTGGAGCATGCGTTAGGGGGAGACCCGGGTTCGAGACAAGAATGCCAGTATTCCAAACTCTAGACGAAATAGGAACTGGATGGTGTCTGCCCTACCTCTGTTATCAGAAATTGAACAAACCCAAGCAAGCCAGATAAGCACAACAAGCAAAAAGCCGGAGTCTAGTGGAACCAGCTCCCACACGGACAGCCACTTCCTCCCAGCAAGGCAGCAGTGTGGATGAGTCTGAATGAACTGTTCATTGTTCTCACACAGATGGGTCTACTGCTCATGGTGTGTCCGCAGCCCTATCCTGAGGCCAGGCCCTTCCCACCACACCAGCCAGGCGAAGCCCCCACATCCCACACGGGCGACCCTCCTGAACGCTGTGCAGGGCAAGACCTGAGCCAACAGCCATCAGCCAGATGGTAAAGAGCAGGAGTTTAAAAGGGAAAAAACCCTAACCCACAATATTAATGGGGTTGTTTTTCTGCCAAAAGGACGAACTAAAACCCAACAAGTAATGAACTACACCAATAAGAGAGGATCAAATAATATTTTAAAGAGATGTTAATAATTACAACCCAATAGTCCAATTTTACTGCTTGCCTTCAGAGTTCCTTACATTTTGTTCTTAAAAGCCTGACACCATTATAAAGTCTTCAAGAACATGCCCACATGGTGACACAGGAAACTTCCCGTTCTTGGGGCCAAAGGAGGCCATGTGCCTCCGCAGGACAGAGGAGAGCAGGGCCGTGGGCCCCACCAGCACATCCGTCACTGGGCAGGTGTGGGGGCTGCAGGCCTGTGATGAGGCCTGTGACAGGCCTGTGACGCCTCCTCCTGTAAGAGAAGACGTTCTCCTCGTACAAATATTGAAGCCCAAGCCCAATGGTGATTGGTGATTTCCAATTCCTGGAACCACCACCTCTGGGACCCAGAGAGAAGACTACTTCGGGAAAATGAACTCGGTTTCACATTGAAATATACTCGCTTTTACCCAAACCAGCACACGTGTCATTTCTACTGTTTGGTAATTTGAAGACTAAACCAAAAACAAAAGAATGTGTCATATGCCAAGTGAATCAAATAATGAGCTGCACATAAAGTAATCTCTTGCTTGTGACTCACCGGCCCAGCTTTCTGAAATAACCACTAAGGTTATATAACGCCTGGGGCTTAATTTTCAAAGTACTTTACTCTGCACAGACACGAGTGGACTAAAAATAATTCAGTAATAAAACCAAATAATTCAAATAAGTATAAGATCTCTAGCCATTTCATATTAAGAAAAAGAGGCAGATCCAAAGAAAATACACTTACATAACAGACTTAACTTTTTTAAAAAAGAAACCTCTCACATACCAGCATATTCGATGCAATCTCCTTCATCTCTAACAGATCATCTGTTGTCCAGTGATAATTAACTTTTCGAATGAGATTATCACAGAAAACTTCAATGATTTGCTAAATGCTCTACTTTGTAAAGCCAGAAACTAAAATCATTTCAGGTTTTTTTTTGGGGGGGGGGGGTAAGTTTTTATTTGTTTCAAAGCTGAGACTCAATTGCAAACACCATGTGAAGAAAGCTCTTTAACTTTTTTTTTTAATATTTTATTTATGAGAAACACAGAGACGAGAGGGAGAGAGAGAGGTGGAGACACAGGCAGAGGGAGAAGCAGGCGCCCCTGCAGGGAGCCCAACGTGGGACTCGATCCCAGGTCTCCAGGATCGCGCCCTGGGCTGCAGGCAGCGCTAAACCACTAGGGCTGCCCAAAAGCTCTCTAACTTTATAGAGAGCTTTCTCGAAATACCACGTTATCTACAATGGACTCTAATCTGGAGGACCCCATTCAGTAAATATCCCAGTTATTTCTAACAGCTTTGCTGTCCAGAGCAGCGCTTTATTCTTCTCCGTGATACAAAGTCTTCTGAGAAATATTTGGCAGAGAATAAACATTTTCCTGTTCTTTCTGTCCCGGGGGAGGCACATTAAACTTTTTCTGAACAATCCTAAGGAATCAAAGGATACCACAGATGTTGACGATGTCTAGTGATCTCTTGCTCACCAGATTGGCTATGTTCTCAGAAAATTCCCCGGAAAGGGGCACCTGGGAGGCTCAGTGGTTGAGCATCTGCCTTCAGCTCAGGGTGTGATCCCAGGGTCCCGAGATCGAGTCCCACATCAGGCTCCCTGCAGGGAGCCTACTTCTCCCTCTGCCTGTGTGTCTCTGCCTCTCTCTGTCATGAATAAAAAGGAAAGAAAGAAAGAAAAGAAAGAGAAAGAAAGAAAGAAAGAAAGAAAGAAAGAAAGAAAGAAAGAAAAAGAAAATTCCCTGGAAAGTACTTTATCCACTGACCCTGTACAACCAGGGCTGCCTTCTGGGGATAGCAGGGGCCACAGCGATGTACTGGGGTATAATATCATCGATTTAACAGTGCAAAAATCCTTGTAAGTCAATCATTAAAGTATTTTGTTAGAACTCATTTTTCTTTAAGATCTATTTATTCATTTTGGAGAGAGAGAGAGAGAGAACAAGCGAGCCAGTGCGTGTCCCAGGAGCACGGGGGAGGGAAGGGGCAGGGGAGGGGCTGGGAAGGGGAAGGGGCAGAAAGACAGAATCTCAAGCAACACCCCACCCAACACAAAACCTGATGCGGAGCTCTGAGATCAATCCCAGGACCCTGAGAACCTGAGCAGAAATCAAGAGTCAGCTGCTTAACTGATTGAGTCACCCAGGTGCCCCTTGTTAGAACTGATTTAATCATATTTTTGTTTTTTTTTAATTTTTTCAAAGATTTTTAATTTATTTATTCATGAGAGGCAGAGAGAGAAGCAGAGACACAGGCAGAGGGAGAAGCAGGCTCCCTGCGGGGAGCCCGTTGTGAGACTCCATCTCTGGACCCTGGGATCACAACCTGAGCTGAAGGCAGACGCTCAACCACTGAGCCACCCAGGTGCCCCTAATTATATATTTTTTAAGTTTTTATTTTTATTTATTTGACACAGAGAGAGTGCACATACAAGCAAGGGGAGAGATAGAGGGAAAGGGACATTCAGACTCCCCGCTGAGCAGGGAGCCCAAAGTAAGATTTGATTCCAGGACCCTGTGATCATGACCTGAGTCGAAGGCAGACACTTTACCGACTGAGCCACCCAGGCATTCCTAATCATATTTAAATATAACAATATTATGCTGTGCATAAAAGTAAAATTTTAAAATAATTACTTAGAATAGTCCAATTTATCATAGAGACAGCAGAATGGCGGCCCCCAGGGCGAGGAGCCTGGGGGGTGGTGTTTAATGGTCACTGAGCCACAGCTGGGAAGGGGAGAAAGTTCTGGAGATGGTGCTGATGGTCACACGACGTGAATGTACTTAATGCCACTAAGCTGTACACTTAGAAATTATTAAAATGGTAAATTTTGTTATGTGTATTTTATCACGATAGAAAAATTATATATTTAGAAAGATGATAGGTAGAAAGGTAGCCAGGAGACGACAGATAGATGGGATAGATGGATAGAGACACAGGAAGAAACAGAACTGCATGTGGAAAACAGCATCTGCTAAGAACACCAAAAAAACCCAAAAGGCCTCACCCCTGCCCATCTCACCCCTGCCTGTCTTGCCCGTGCAGCGGCTGCAGCAGGCCCAGAGCACTGCCCATGCACCTGGCCATCTGATTCAGGAGGTCCAGGGGGGCCTGGGTTCTCCATCTCATGGAGCTCCCTTTGGGAAGTGAGGCTGTAAAGCCACAAGCAGTCTAGGGGCAGCTCTCATCAACCCGGGCTGAGACGCAGTGTGAACACGGGTAACTGCCACCCCAGCCTGGGTGTGCCGTTCTTGCCCTTCACCCCTGTCGAGCTCCTGCTGAGGCTCTGAGCCTGGTCCCGGTGCCCAGGCCGGGGTGCATGTGGCTCAGGCTGAGAGGCGCCACCTCTCTTGAGTGCAGGGACCTGTGGCTACACAGTAACCAGCCAGAGTTAATCAGATTGGAAATTAATCAGGTTTGGAATGTGCTTTTGCAGTTGCTGTAGAAAAGGTCCCTAGCTAAGCAAACAATCTGCAGACAAGCTCTGAAAAGTGGGAACAAAGTGTCCTCAGACATGATACAATTACCAAGCACCATGCTGCTGCTTCCACGCTCCGGGATGCACCAATCATACCGTTCTTATCTATCCTTATCTATTGGAAGGCAAGGTCCTCAGAGAAGAGGTCAAACGTCCTCCATTCCATGTGGCTTTTCACGTTGTAGGACACACAGCCAGTCTGAAAGGACAAACTCTGCCTCTGCTCTTGGTTACGGGCAGGTGTCCCTGGGCCTCAGCTTCCTCACCACAGCCCTGGACTCCACTAACCAGTGCAGTCAGTGCTCCCTCTCAGACCTGCCCTGAGAGCCAACTCTGATTGACATCCCACTTCAGAGGCCGGGCCATACGCCAGGATAGACATGCATGCACACACCCACGAATGTGCACACACGTCCACACGAGCACCTCGCCCTCCCCCACTGTATGGGGCACATCTCAGATCTGGAAGCAGAGGTCCAGAGAGCTCACGCTGCAGCTCAAGGACCCCCAAGAAGTAAGCAGCTCCTACTTCTGTGGAAGTGGAATAGTCTGCGTAGGGAATGCCAGACTATAAGGGTTTTAGGAGCTGTGGAGGAGGGTACATGGGTGGCTCAGTCAGTTGAGCATCTGCCTTTGGCTCAGGTCATGATCTCAGTGTCCTGGGATCAAGCCCTGCACCTGGCTCCCTGCTCAGTGCGGAGTCTACTTCTGCCTTTCCCTTGCCCCGCTCATGCTCTCTCTGTCTCTCTCAAATAAGTAAACACAATCATTTAAACAAATAATAAAAATAAAAGCAATGGAGGGCCTTTAAATTCTATTAGGAAAAGAACGAGATTTGGTCAAACACTGTTTTGAGCAATTCTACTCTGAAATATGTTAAAAGGCAATTTTCAAGAGAGGGCAAAATCATGTCTCCCAAACAGATATAAAAAGTAAGTATCGAGGCACCTGGCAGGCTCAATCAGTAAAGTTACCGAAAGACACAAAGGACAAGGAAGTTAATGTGGCAAAAAGAGGCAGAACTGTCTTTTCCACGGGGAAAATGAGCCACCACAACCACACCCTCAAATGCAAACGAGGCCAATCCCACCACCCACACTTTTGCTTCACAGCCCAAGGGGATCACACCAGCCCTGGGTGTGCCGTCACCTCTCCACCCGAATGAGGCCCCAGGAGGAAAGACGCTGCCTCGTTCACCGCTAGTCCCTAAGGTCCGCACAGACTCTGGTGCGTGGCAGGTATGCAGCGTTGACAAGTGAGCGAGTGACAGGATTCACACCTACTGAGCGTTCGCCCTGGACACAGAACAAGAGTGAAACCAGAGGAAACATGGAAGTGGCCACACAAGACTCTGCGAGCTCAGACCCGCACAAAACTGAAGAGTTAGCACAAAGCAGGGAAGATAACAAAACCCTCACACCAAGAACAGGTACAAAGCAGAAAAGTGGAAAGGGCACAGTAAGAGACTATAGAATATGCCCTTTATTTTAGGGGGCCTCTTTATATCCAGCACTCCTCGTGGTTAAGCAATTAATGATTACCATACCTGGACTTTGGCCAACATGCTACCACTTTACTTTTAAATAGAATCTTTATTCCAGGGCACCTGGGTGGCTCAGTAGTTGAGCGTCTGCCTTCAGCTCAGGTCATGATCCTGGGGTCCTGGGATCAGGTCCCACATCAGGCTCCTTATGGGGAGCCTGCTTCTGCCTCTCTCTGTGTCTCTCATGAATAAATAAATAAATAAAATCTTTTTAAAAATAAATAAATTCTTTATTCCTATTGGATAATCTCACAAACGCTGAGGGGCCCTGCTGGGTCCCAGGGGAAGGAAGAAAGCATATGGGTGGGTCTAGTGAGCCACACAGGCCTGCCACGCCCACCATCTTAATTGAGCTTCAGAATGAATCCTGTAAATTAGGTTCCCTCTGACAATTTGAGGATGAGGTAGCTGAGACTCAGAGAGAAAGGACAAAATCCTCACAGTAAACAGTCCCAACTGATTCAGCTAAAAAATAATAACAATAATAAAAAAATTTTTTAATCCACTGACTCTCAAACTCAGCTGTGAGTTGAAAGATGGCATCGCAAAATCTGTTAGTGGCAGAAGTTACTTCAAGAAATAACCCAAGACAACAGCCTTCCACAAGACGCACAGTCACACATAAGCCTTCTATTTCTTTTTTTTTTTTTTAAGATCTTATTTAGTTATTTATGAGACACACAGAGAGAGGCAGAGATACAGGCAGAGGGAGAAGCAGGCTCCCTGTGGGGAGCCCAACGTGGGACTCGATCCCAGGACCCTGGGATCATGATTTGAGCCAAAGGCAGGAGCTCAACTGCTGAGCCACCCAGGCACCCCAGGCTTCCGTTTCTGAGTAGAAACCCCACCTTTGGCAAGGCCACAAACAACTCACAGGCCACTTGTTTACCCCACGATCTCTCTTGATGCCCATGAAGGCTACTAAACAATGAAAGTAAGACCTTTCAAAGAATAAATAGGGAAACAGATTGGCTGCATTCTTTGGGCATGACAAATTTTTTTTTATTTTGAATAATTCAAAGCAGAATAATCTTTTTTCAAATATTTATTTTAGGGAGAGACAGAGAGAGCAGAGAGAGGGCGGAGGGAGAGGGAAAGAGAATCCTCAAGCAGACTCCCTGCGAGCCCAACACGGGGCTCGATTCCAGGACCCTGAGAACATGACCTGAGATGAAATCAAGAATCAGACACTTAACCAACTCAGGCAGTCCCATCATTCTAATCTTTGAGTATTATTTGATGTACTAGCACTAGAATTAAATTAAAAAACTCTGAAGAGCTGTATTTCATTACCTATTTAATTCTACTTTGGCCACAAATCTTTCAAGAAAATGCCTTATTTTACCCAAAGCAACCTACACATTCAATGATATCCCTATCAAAATAACACCAGCATTTTTCACAGAGCTAGCACACACAATCCTAAAATTTGTATGGAACCCGAAAAGACCCCAAATAGTCAAACTAATGTTTAAAAAGAAAACCAACACTAGAGGCATCACAGTTCCAGACTTCGAGCTCTATTACAAAGCTGTGATCATTAAGACAGTGTGGTACTGGCATAAAAATAATCACACAGATCAATGAAACAGAACAGAGAATGCAGAAATAGACCCTCAACTATGTGATCAACTCATCTTAAAGCAGGAAAGAACAACCAATGGAAAATAGTCTCTTCAACAAATGGTGTTGGGAAAACTGGACAGCCACATGCAGAAGAACCTGGACTACTTTCTTACACCACACACAAAAATAAACTCAAGGGGCGCCTGGGTGGCTCAGCCCTTAAGCGTCAGCCTTCGGTTCAGGTCCTGGGATCCAGCTGTGCATCAGGCTCTGTGCTCAGTGAGGAGTCTGCTTGGGATTCTCTCTCTCCCTCTGCCCTTCCCATAAAAATAAAAAATTTAAAATAATTATTAATTTTTTAAAAGAATAAGAGAAAATGTCTTATTTGGAAATTTTTCAGGGCTTAGGATTTTTATTTATTTTTGAAGATTTTATGTTTTTCAAGGTTTTATTTATTTATTTGAGAGAGAATGTATGGGCAGGGGAGGGGCAGAGGGAGACAGAGAAGCTCCCCACTGAGCAGGGAGCCCCATGCAGGACTCAACCCCAGAACCCTGAGATCATGACCTGAGCAGAAGGCAGACACTTAACCAAATGAGCCACTCAGGGTGCCCCTAAAGATTTTACTTCTGAGAAATCTCCACACCCAATGTGGGGCTCAAGCTCACAACCCCAAGATTAAGAATCACATACTCCTCCAAAAGAGCCTGCCAGGCACCCCAGGGCTTAGAATTTTTAACAAAATTCTGACAATTTAACATTCAGTCACTGAGCATTTGGCCAAAATATGTAATAAGGACCCCTCTAATTTTTAGAAATAAAGATAAAAACAAACGTAGGGCAATTTTCCCATGTTTTCCATGTTCCCCAGCAAAATATAAATTTTGCATGTGTGCTTGAGGAGAGAAAAGCCATCGCTGAGACTAAGGAGCTCTTGGAGAGCCTGGAGTCCGACACACCAGCCCAGCCGCTACAGGACTCATAATGCTGAGAGCTCCAGGCTCCAGGGAATCTCGCAGAACCGTCCAGCTCCTCTCCTGGATCTTCCCGGTGCTGGTGGAAAGCAGCAACCGTGGCTGACGTCCAAAGAAGGATGTTCTTTTAAGAGGACACCGTGGGATCCCTGGGTGGCGCAGCGGTTTAGCGCCTGCCTTTGGCCCAGGGCGCGATCCTGGAGACCTGGGATCGAGTCCCACGTCAGGCTCCCGGTGCATGGAGCCTGCTTCTCCCTCTGCCTATGTCTCTGCCTCTGTGTGTGTGTGTATGACTATCATAAATAAATAAAAATTTGAAAAAAAAAGAGGACGCCGGGTTTCTCGTTATAACAAAGGACATGCACAACACAGTCGTGGGAGAAGGAAGGAGAGTGTCCACAACCCAAATCCGTGCTGATGCCTCGGTGGGCAGGTGTGAGCCAGGAGGAGGCTTGCCCACCCCTGCCGCCCCCTCCCAGAGGGCCACTACTGCAGGATGGTAGTTTTACAAATAAACGGAGCAGGGGATCCCTGGGTGGCTCAGTGGTTTAGTGCCTGCCTCTGGCCCAGGGCGTGATCCTGGAGTCCCGGGATCAAATCCCACATCAGGCTCCCTGCATGGAGCCTGCTTCTCCCTCTGCCTGTGTCTCTGCCTCTCTCTGTGTGTCTCTCATGAATAAATGAATAAAATCTTTAAAAAAAAAAAAAAAAAAACCCTAGGAGCAGCTGAGAGAGAAAAGGTCTTTTGTCACCTTCCCAAAAAAAAGAGAAAAGAACAACAAAGCGCTTTCCTCCCAAGCAGCCCCCTTAGCACAGGCTGAGGCCACAGTGAGGCCGAGCTGGGTGCTCCAGGCCCAGGCGGCCTTCCCCCAGGCCTGCCCTCTGGCCTCAGCCCACACACCCCTAGGTGCACAGAGCCAGGCAAGCGTGGAGGCCAAAGAGGAAGGCGCCAATGCAGAGCCCGTACTCCCCAGCAGGGGCCCTGGAAACCACACGCGTGGGCCCAAACGCCACTCAGCCACCGTCCTAGAAGGCTCCCATCTCAGGCACCGGCCAGGGCTTACCGCAAGGCGGCCCTGTGCCTGCCCAGGGTCACGTGGCCTGGGCTGGCGAGCAGTGGCAGATGGACTCGGCTCGGCCTCCCCTCGACCTCCGCTCACTCGGCCTCCGCTCGGCCTCCCCTTGGCCTCCGCCTCCACTCAGCCTCTGCTCGGCCTCCCCTCGGCCTCCGCTCACTTGGCCTCTGCTCACTCGGCCTCCGCTCGGCCTCCCTTCGACCTCCACTCGCTCGGCCTCCGCTCGATCGTTCCTGCCGTGCGCGGACCCACGGCGCACCAGCTGCGGGCCGGAGTTGCGAGGAGACCTGTCCGTCTGATGAAAGCCGGCCTCCGATCCCGCCCAGCACCCGGGGTGGCCCGAGCCAGCTCCCACCCGGCGCCCCGCAGAAGGGAGGCCTGGACGGGCCACAGCGGGAGCCCAGGCGGGCCCTGCTGCTCACACGGCCGCGGCCTCCGGGCTGCAGGGGCCGCGCCTTAGCAACCGGGCGGCCTCAGGGACCCCGCGGGGCGGCTTTCCAGGAGCAGCTCCCTGACCTCCCAGCACAGGAGGCAGCTGTGGCGCAGGGCGCCTCTGAGATTGCACCAAGGGGACAGCGGGCCTCTGCTCCGCCACCCACTGGCCGAGGGACAAGCGACAGTTACTTCCAGAGTCTGTCCCTTCATCTGAAAGAGGAAGAGACGGAGAAGGTGGTCGTCCAGAATCACCCCAGCCCCTGCCATTTCAACCTGGGCCCGTCACACAGACGGACAGTGAATGACGCCCGCCGGGCCAGGGCAGAAGATGGTCTGCAGCAGCTCCAAAGCGGAATCACGGCTTCCGCGGGGGTCAGCCAACCCACGGAGGTCAAAGCCAAGCTCCTCTGTGCCCACGGGTCCAAGGCCATCTGACCCACGTTAAAAAGGAGGGGGCAAGGGGGTGCTAGCTGAGCTGCTTTGGAAGCCCGAGCCCAGCACACCAAGAGAGGCCAGGCCAGCGTGAGGGCGGGAGCCATCCATGTACCCCAACCCCCTTCAGACCCACAGGACAGATCAACAAGCGCTTGCGAAAGGCTCCGTAGGAGATACGAGCTCAGCTTGGCTTGGACTGAAGTGCAAATACCGGAGCAGGTGCGTGCATTCCGGTCAGCTCGCGCGGAGCACAAAGCCAAAGCTCAAGGAAGGGCTGCATTTTGAATGCTGGCTGGAAATAATTTATCACTGGGAAACCAAGGGATTTGTGGCCACAGCAGCTCCCACCAACCTCCACAAGTGAACTTCTTTCTAAGAAAAGCTCTGCTGAGACAGAGCAAACTACAAAATTTGCATTTTATGGCCAAGAAGAAAAATGAAGACTAAAGTATTCCAATACTCAGACCTCTTCTAGTCCCAGTCTGCAAACACCATGCCTCGTTCCAGCCACACATGCATTTATACCAGCCCAGAAATACGCGAACCTGCATCAAAGAATTACCCACACACACTTGCATCAAGTCAGCCGAGAAAACCAAGAAGCAGACTATTTCCCTCATGACAGTGGCTAAGGATTAACCACCCACGTAATAAAGTCTCCAAGTCTATACGTGAAAATGGAAGTATCACAAACACGATTCAATAAATAAAGGCTAAAACAAACACTGCCTTCTTTTTTCTTAAGATTTTATTTTTTCATGAGAGACAAAGAGGCAGACATAGGCAGAGAAGCTGGCTCCCTGTGGGGAGCCCAAGGTGGGACTCAATCCCAGGACCCCAGGATCATGACCTGAGCCAAAAGCAGATGCTTAACCACTGAGCTACCCAGGCATCCTTGAAACCAAACTTTTTAAAATTCATGTAGAAAAAAATCCTCCCCAGTCTACCTAAATAGTGTATTCAGTATGAAACAGCATTCCACTATGTGTAATTTAAAGAATGGGAGTGAAAAGTCCTGAGTCCACACTGAGACACATGCAACAGGAGCATGTTTCTCGGGAGCCACATGTTGGGACTGATGATAGGCGAGAATTAGGTACCAGTGTTCTTCACCTTTGCGTTCAGTACTTGAAGAAGATGCCACTTCTTTCTGCCCACCATCCCACCGTTCCCTGCTCTGTCTTCCCAAGCACCATTCCTCCACCTGACTGGTGAGTCCATCCACTGAGCCTTTTGTTTTTGTTATTGTACTTTTTCATCCAGAAACTTCCATCTGGGTCTTCTTTAAATCTGTTTTGGCTGAGGCTATTTTTTTTTTTCATTAGTTTAAGCATTGGCAATGGTTCACTTGCTTAGGATGGCTGCTTCAAAGTCCTTGTTAGGTAATGCTACCACCTCGGTCAGCTCAGGGTTGGCGTCTCAAGATTGTCTTTTTTGACTCAGTTGGAAGTATGATGAGTGGTTTTTTTTTTTTTTAATTGAAACCTGGACATTTGCATCCTGTGCTATGACGCACTGGATCTTAACCTACATCTTCCTTTTGAGCTGGCTCCTTTATCCAAGCAGGGGCTGGGGGACTGTGGCAGGTCCCTTCTCCTTCGTGACAGGTGAAGGCAGAAGTCCAGACGTCCCATGCAGCCTCCACAGACACCAGCAGGGATGAGAACCCCAGCTCCTCCAAGACCTCGATGGTGGGATGGGGGTGCCCCAGTTTTTTCTCAGTGTTTGGCTGAAGTACAGAAGTTGTTGTCTAAAAGGTTTACCAGGGCACCTGGGTGGCTCAGACGGTTGAGCATCCAACTCTTTTTTTTTTTTTAAGACTTTACTTATTTATTCACGAGAGACACAGAGAGAGAGGCAGAGACACAGGCCACAGGCAGAGGGAGAAGCAGGCTCCACACAGGGAGCCCAATGTGGGACTCAATCCCGGGACCCCAGGATCACGCCCTGAGCCAAAGGCGGTGCTAAACCACTGAGCCACCCGGGCTGCCCTTTGAGGATCCAATTCTTGACTTCTGCTCAGGTCATGATCTTAGAATCGTGGAATCGAGCCCGGCTCCGAGGGGAGTCTGCTTGAGATTCTTTCCCTCTGCCCTTCCCCCTCCTTCCACACAATGCTCTCTCTCTCTCTCTCTCTCTCTCTCTCTAAAAACAAAATAAATAAATCCATTAAAAAATAATAAAAATAAGTAAATAAATACATACGTGCATACATACATACATACCTAAACAGTTTGTCTTACTAGGCTACCTACTTCCTGATCCTTTGGTGAAAGAAGACTTTTCATTTTGTTTTGTTTTGTCTGTACCCTTTGGCATTTCTGGATTACTGGCTTCTTCAGCCCCAACTCTGGGATAAATGAAGCAAAAAGAAAACCCGGGGGCTCACCACTGTCTCACTCTGTGGCAGAAATCCCCAGCTGGCCTGCCTTCTCTTCACCTTTGAAATGAGTGCTGGAACCTTCTGGGCCAGTGGGCACAGGACAGCAGGACCAGGAAAATCTGTCATCACAGTGATGAAGCCATTCCTCTAAGAACAGTCATTTCAATGTGTGCGTATGTACATGTGCATACAACTGTGTCTAAAACATTTCTTACAGAAAAGGAAATTATGTGAACTCTCAACAAAGCAAGAGGGGGCGAGTCCAAGCTGAAACTACGAAGCCTGGAATTTTCTTCCAGAGACACTGAATGGGATTCAGGCATTAGTTAACAAGTATGGTTGACCTTAATTAGTTAAATTCCCCTGAATCAGCACCACAGTGGTGAGCCCCAAATACCTCTTCCCGCCCCCAGAATCCTCCGGCCCCCTCCAGGGGCACTCTGGGCTGACCTCCCAGTGCATGCACTGTTCAGAGGCATCCTTTGTCCTCGGACGTCTCGCAGTATAATGGTGCTTTGTTTGCCCTGGCTAAACCCAGAACCTTCAGTTTCCTTCCACCTGTCTTGACACCCACACTCCTATTCAGACCACTCTTTCTGATCACGAAAGTGGAGGAATTCTGCAAATGCGGCCTAGCACCCAGAGGGCATCCACTCAAAGTCCGCAGTAGCGATTCAGACCGGGGACCCACCTCCAAAGATGTGGGTTCACCTAAAACACAGGCTCTGCAGGTTTAGCTTCCAGATCTTAAGTGTAAAATGAGATTTTTTTTCCCAAGGTCTTTTTTTAATGGGGGCTCACGTGAATGTTAAGTCCAAGCCGCACCCTCACCCCAGTCCTGCCCAGAGTGAACCCACACAGCAGGAGCTCCCGCACACTTGTTGACTGTAACCGATCATGGGCTCCTGCAATCACTGGATGCTGGACTCCCTGGAGGAGTTTCTGTAATTACAGAAAGGACTTTCAGAGATAGCATTCTCCCTCTACATGACCCAAACCAGGGTCATGCAAACTGTCTGCAATGGGGTTGGATAGTAAATGTTTTTCTCTTTCTGCGCTATATGGTCTCTGCTACCACAGCTCAGCTCTACCACTGCAGTGTGAAAGCTGCCACAGACAGACAGTCTGTAAATGCATTAGCATGGACATGTGTCAATAAAACCTCATTTTGATAACCAGGGAGGGTCCAGGTCAGTCTGCTGATCTACAGGAAGGGGATGTAGTCTACCAGATGCTCTCCCATCACACAAAAACTAACTGTTGGGCTGAGGGCCACCCTATTAGGACCTCCGAAACTGCTCTGCAGCCTCATTAACATAATGAGAGAGCCAATGAAGATCTGAGTCCTCCACCCTCAGCTCCACATTTTGCATACGCTGTCCACCCACTTGTGCACCAATCTCTTTTTAAACTACATGGTCCTCCCAGGCCAGTCCAAAGTATCAGTGATAAGTAACTGTGTGGTCCCTGTCAAAGAGAGCTACTCACCAGCTCACCCACAACACCACCATCTTTTCCAACCTGAACTAACCTCTCTTTGGACAAATAGCCCTGTCATTCCCTGGATCCAGGAGCAATTGCCTACATGTGGAGCTGGGGCCGTGGCTTCTATGCAGAGTGGAAGGAGAATGATGGGGGCTCATGGTCCTTAAGGATGGTCCATCTCATCTGGCATCTCCAGTTGTGTGCCACCTCATCCTTCAGACGCTTACAGGGCTGAGGCCCTCGGCTCTGCCACAGGTGCCAAGACTTCTCAGCTAACTTCACAGGCGCCATGATTTCATAACCCAGAACTGCAGCATTTTCTCCTGGGTTGCACTAAAGTTATTCGAGAGAAAGGTCTTAAACCAATTGTCACTTCTGGGCAAGGATGGTTCAACATTCACAAATCAATGGGATATGTCCCACTAATACAATGAAAGAAAGGAATCATATGACAATCTCTGCAGAAGTAGCAAAAGCATTTGACAAAATTCAACATCCATTCGTGATAAAAATCCTTAATAAATTAGGCATAGAAAGAACGTATCTCAGGGCACCTGGGTGGCTCAGTTGGTTAGGCGGTTGCTTTCAGTTTGGGGCATAGTCTCCAGATCAAGCACCACCTCAGGCTCCCTGCTCAGCGAGGAATCTGCTTTTCTTTCTCTCTCTGCCTCTGCCCCCTACTTGTGTACACTCTCTCTCTCTCTCTCTCCCTCTCAAATAAATAAACAAAAGAACATATCTTAACATAATAAAGGCCTTATATGCGTATATGACAAGCCCACAGGTAACATCATACATTCTGGTGAAAAGTTGAAAGCTTATCTTCTAAGATCAGGAGCAAGACAAGGGTGCCTGCTACCACCTCTCCTATTCAAGACAGTTCAGGAAGCCCCAGCCGGTGCAATCAGGCAAGAAAAAGAAATAAAATGTATCAGAAAGGAAGCAGTAAAATGGTGTCTGTTTGGATGTGACATAATTTTAGAGAAATTCCTAAAGACTCAACCAAAAAAACCATGATATCTAATCAATGATTTCAGAAAAGCTGCACGATACAAAATTAACATACAAAAATCCGTAGTATTTCCACAGACTAACAACAAAATTTCTGAAAAAGAAATAAATCGATCCCATTTACAACAGTATCAAAAACAATAAAATACTTAGGGATAAATTTAACTAAGGAGGTAAAAGATCTGTGTGCTGAAAACCACAAGACATTGATGGAAGAAATTGAAAAAGGCACAAGAAAATGGAAAGGCATTCTGTGTTCATGGACTGGAAGAATTAATATTGTTCAAATGTCAATATTTCCAAAGCCTCTATCTATAGATCTATATCTGCAGATTCAATGCTATCCCTTTTAAGATTCCAACAGCATTTTTTATAGAGGTAGAAAAAACACTTTAAAACTTATATGGACACACAAAAGACCCCCACTAGCCAAGCAAACCTGGACAGAGAAGAACAAAGCAGAGGCATCACACTCCCTGATTCCCAACTACAGTATGAAGCTACAGTCATCCCACCAACCGTTCTGAATCTCCCTCTCTCTGATCTTGCCATTTATTGCAGAATTACTTACGAGGGGCCCACTCAAACTTTTCTTGAGCTGTAACGTACTTGCTGGTGGTAATCAGGGTCACAAGCACCCAGGGCCAGGAGACGAGTGTTTCTTCATCAAACACTAACACAGAGCTTCCTCGTTCCAAGTACTGTTCAAGCACTTTGCCAAGATTAACCTACTGATTCCCAACAACACTTCAGGCAGGTGCTAGAACTGTCCCCATTTTACAGATGAGGAAAACAAAGTGGAGACACATGACAGCCACAAAATCACGCATGTGGTCAGTAGCTGTGGCTGGCAGAATGACACATACCACTCCCTACCCCGACCGCTGCAAAGTCCAAAACCCTGGAGCCTGTGAATATGTTATGTTATATGGCAAGGGAGAATTAATGTTGCAGGTACATTGAAATTGCTAACCAGCTGACCAGTGTAATCACAAGGGTCCTTTAAATGTGGGAGGGGTGGATATGAGAGTCAGGGTCCGAGGGACACGAGGAGAGACACCACTGGCCTTGAGGATGAGGATGAAGAAGCCACGGAATGCGGGCAGGCTCCAGAAGGTAGAAAAGGCAAGGAAACTGATTCTCCCCTGGAGCCTCAAGAAAGGAACGCAGATTGCTGACACCTTGATTTTACCCTGGAAAGACCCATTTCGGACTTCAAGTTTTTTTAAGCCACCAAGTTTGTGGTAATTTGTTAGAGCAGCAGCAGAATCCTGGAACAGATTTTGGTCCTGGGCGCAGGGGCTGCTGTGACAAAGCTGGAAGTGGCTTTGGAACTGGGTGATGAGCAGATTGGAAGAATTTGAGATGCAGAATAGAAAGAGCCTGCACTGCCTTGCAGACCACTAGAAATACGGATTCTTTTTTCTTTTTTAAAGATCTTATTTATTTATCCATAAGACACACAGAGAGACAGAGACAGAGGCAGAGACATAGGCAGAGGGAGAAGCAGGCTCTCTGTGGGGAGACCGATGCAGGACTTGATCATGGGACTCCAGGGATCTGGGATCATGACCTGCGACCTGCGTCGAAGGCAGATGCTCAACCACTGAGTCATCCAGGCGCCCCTAGAAACATGGGTTCTAACAGCCCTGCCAGGGAGGGCTCAGGAGGGAATAGGGAGCATAGAAGAGAACACCTGTACTGTCTTTAGAGGATGCCTAAGCTGGCGGGAAGGGTTTAAGTGGAAAAATGGACTTAGGGTGCCAGAGTAAGCTCAGCAGGAAACAGGGAATGTGTGACTGGAGGTAAGGAGACTTAGTGTCCCAAAGCTGTCTTCGAGGGACAGGTACAGGGGATGCAGAAGTAAGCCATAGGGCCACACCCTCCGGGGGCTGCAGCCTCGACAGAAGAGGAATAACGAGGGGGCAGCTAGCCTCCCAGGGCTCTAGTGATGGAGTTTCCTTGGGCACACCAGTCACTTCCTCATTCTCTTGCTGTGTTTTCTTCAAAACAATGCTCAAGTGTGAAATGGTGCCACTTCTTTCCTTGCTGCCTCTCCCCCTCCCCTGCAGTCAAAAGCCCACGGGGCGGCACGTAGGACGGGCTGGGTTCACTCTGCTGAATGATGGGCCACATCTTTTCGGGCAGTTCGGACCAACCAAAGCAATGACACAGGAGGGTGGTGGCGGATTCTCCTGGGGCCCCATCTCGTCTCTGGGCAACTGCCTTTTGCTTCCAGGACCTACCAAACCTTCACGGTGAATGCCCCACACCTGTGTGCCTGACTAGGCAAGGGTCGGAGTGAAGAAGGCATGATGAACAGATCTGCACCTGCACAGATCAAAGTCTTACTCCCTCCTCGCTTCTGCCAGCCTCCACTGCCCTGTCCCTAACGTGGAAGTGATCTTACCTCCCTCGGAGGGCCCCTTGGGTCACTGAATAAGACACCTATTAACCAGCCTAGCAAACCTCTCCTCCCCTCGCCAGCTGCAAAGAGCCAGGACTCCTTCGTTGGAAAAAACAAGAGTGAGGCTCTCAGAGCCCCACTTTCATCTTCATTACCAAACATCTGGGCACCCTGCACACCCCCACGCTCCCACCCACCCACCTCCTGTGACCAAGGGCAGCACTAAAAACAATCCTCCAGCAGGTCCTCATCCTCTGCCTTGGTTACAAAGAGTAAAATGAAACAGCTTAAAAAGCAATGTCTGAAAAAAAAAAAAAAAAAAACAATGTCTGTGGAACGGGAAAAAAAATCCCCTCCAAAGTTAAACTTCTGAATTTCCAACAAAGATGAAGGAAAGGTGTCTATTCATAGCTGTCTGGGTATCTACTCATACTTCCAAGTTGCCCATAACCCCACAGTTACCAGGATGCCAGGCACAGTGATGGCCTATGTCCCTGCTAACTCCAAGCCACAGTCACCCTGCACTTGTGTCCATAGGTCAGCAATGTGGAGACACTGCCCTGGCCTCCCCTGCAGCCCGGGCAGCCTTACCCAACGCACATGAAGGGTTCCAGGAACAAGAAGGCAGCAGACAGGAAATGAGTCGCTACCCCCACCCCCGCCCCCAGCCCACTCGGGAGCCTGGCAAGATGTCTAGGACATGTCATCTGCCGTATTACAAAACACTCTGGTGATCAAGATTCCAGCTGCATCATGCCCTTGTCACTGAAGAAAGCGGCCAGTCAAAATTACTTTGCTACTTCACACTCTTGATGCCGGAGACACCTGCCCGGACACCAAAGGTCAACTCCTATTCCAGAAACACCACATCCCATGGTGAAGGTCAGCTTCCACGGGCAGCCGCTACAGGGTCTCTCCGTGTGGGACCCCAACACCAATCCTGCATCATCCCCTTGTAAACCAAGGATCGCAGTGAAGCCCAGCTGGTCTACCAAAGGATCAAAAGAGTCAACCCTGGACTAAACAGGCAGCCTAGTCACTTCAATTTGATTTGACTTCTAGAGCCTGTGTCCTCTCCCCACCAAATGTTTAGTGCTAGAAATTCAGCTTAAGGAAAGGATCTGGGAACCTCACTCCCCAAAGAAAAGAGCAGGGATGGGTACATTTGTACGTGGGAGACGCTGTTTTCATAGCATGATTGCAGACATTATTACAGACGTAATAACCCGGCCGGGTTATTAAGTAATAATAATATTACTTAATAAGTAATAAGACAGCCCGGCTGTAATAAGACAGCCACAAAGAAAGCAGGATGGAGGGGGAGGATAGATGTGCATCGTGAACTTCATTAACTCCATTTTAAACAGAGAACTAGGGCAGCCCAGGTGGCTCAGCGGTTTAGAGCTCCCTTCAGCCCAGGGTGTGGTCCTGGAGACCTGGGATCGAGTCCCGTGTCAGGTTCCCTGCATGGAGCCTGCTTCTCCTTCTGCCTGTGTCTCTGCTTCTTTCTCTCTGTATCTCTCATGAATAAATAAATAAAACCTTTAAAATAAAAATAAACAGAGAACTAGGGGCCCTGGGAAGAGAGTGAAGAGTCTGCCTTCAGCTCAGGTCATGATCTCAGGGTCTGGTGATCAACCCCCATGTTGGGCTCCCTGCTCAGTGGGGAGTCTGCTTCTCCCTCTACCTCTGTGCTTGCTCTCAAGAGCTGTCTCACTCTCTGGCTCTTTCACTCTCTCTCAAATAAATAAATAAAATATTTTTAAAAATAAAATAAAAATGAACAGGACTAGTTCTAATTTTGTTTACTTAGCAGACCAGTGTGCCCAAGTTGGGAATTTAAAATTTCCAGACAGGGCCTTCGGGTATATAGGTCATTTCTCAAAGTGCTGGCCTAAAAAAAAAAAAGTCAGACCTTCAAGTTTCAGGCTTCTAAAAGTCATGCTCATTGAAAACGTGCCATACGATGCACAATGTCTGTATTTACTACAAGCATCTTATTCCTGTTCATGGAGAAGGAAGTAAATTCTAGATAGCACTGCCGTTGCCGGTGTACTTTTGCGGAGTTAACAAACTGAAAGCCTGAATCAAGATCCTCTGATTTGTACTTTGGAAAACTCACAAATACTACATGTACTAAAAATAATTCATTAGTATCTTAAACATGTTTCTACAAAGAACCACTTCAAAGCCCAACACAGATAGGAGCTGAGCCCAAGCAGGTGATGAGTGAAGTGGGAAATGCAGATGTGCTCAGGAAGGAGAGGAGAGAGGCCAGAGCTCCCCACCAGCTCTCCAGGCTACACCCTCAGGGAACGCTCTGCACTCCAGCTTCCTCTTCGGTAAAGAAGGGGTAATCGTCCAGCTTGGCCCCCCTCCAGGTTGGTGGGGATATCGAATGAGATCACGTCCATTGGCGGAGGTGCGGGGCGGGGGGGGGTAGGGTCCCGTTAGCAGGCTCAGCACAGGACCGTGGGGCCCGGAGCAAAGCCTCCGCAGGCTGCACAAGACACCAGGAGCTTCTCTCTTAGGAGCCAGGGGTGCTTTCCAAGTGTCACCTGTATGGTCCCTAAGACCCAGCCAGGGGCTGACGGCTTCCCAACCAGCAAAGGGCAGCGGACCACGCAGAGACGGTAAGGGGCCAAGGGGCCTCGCAGAGCCACGAGGCCCGACGCCGAGACAGGGTCCCGCAGCGCGAAGGCGGAACCCAGCGCAGCGGGACCTGCCGGGACACCCCGAGTCTGGAGATGCTCGGTCCGCAGGGCCTCAGGACGGGGCCCGGGCTGTGCGCGCCCTCACCTGCCGTGTCCCAGATGGAGATGTTGTAGGAGCGCCACTGCTTCAGGTAGAAAGCGCCGCCCACCGTGCTCACGGTGTCCGGGAAACGCCGCTCCATGTACCTCTGCAGCAGCGACGTCTTGCCCACGTTCATGTCCCCCAGAAGCACGATCTTCCCGTCGGGCTTCCTCATCTTCCCGCACGAAGGCCCCCTCGTGCTCCCCGCGCCCCGCGGGCAGGTGCCCCCAGGGCGCCGCCGCCGCCGCAGCCGCCCCCAGGGCGCTCGGACCCGGGACTCGCGAGGATCCGGATTCGCGGAGACCCGCGCCCGCAGGCCCCTCGCACTTGCGGGGACCGCACGAACCCTCCGGCTCGGACGCCTGGGAGCGAGGAAGAGGAAGCGCGTCTCGGAGCCGGGGCACCGGCGCGAAACCCAGCCCAGCGCCCACGTGGGGCGTCCGGAAAGTGGCGACCAGCACCCGTCCCGGGCGCCCCGGGCCCGCCCCGGCCCCGCCCCGGCCCCGCCCCGGCCCCGCCCCAGGCCCCGCCCCAGGCCCCGCCCCAGGCCCCGCCCCAGGCCCCGCCCCCGGCGCCCCGGCCCCGCCCACGCCCCGCCCCCGGCGCCCGGCGCCCGGCCCCGCCCCGGCCGGCCGTGGGTCTAGCGGGCGCCGCTGGGTGTGCGCGGGCGGAGGCCCTCGGGGCGGCTCCGGCCCTGCGCGGGGGTGGGGGGCGCGTCCGGCGCAGCGGCGCCCCCAGGCCCGCCGGCCGCTTCCCTGCGGGTGCACTAAGGTAGCCACCAGCCGAGGCCGTTGTGAGAAGTGACCCTCGAGGAGCGTCTGTGCAAACCCTTCCTCGCGGTCCGCGATCAGAGGCTGGAAGGCGGGGAGGCTGCGGCGGGGCGCGGGAGCTGACAGTGTCGCTTTTGTTTCGTGTTCTTCACTTCTGCAGGGAATCCTTCGGCTGTTTTACATCTGAAAGGTGGACGGCGGGGACCCCTTAAAACTTCGGAGTGAGGGCAGCCGGGTGGCTCCGGGTTTAGCGCCGCCTTCAGCCCAGGGCGCGGTCCTGGAGTCCCCGGATCGAGCCCCGCGTCGGGCTCCCTGCATGGAGCCTGCTTCTCCCTCTCTCTGTGTCTCTTATGATTAAATAAATAAAATCTTAAAAAAAAAAAAAAAAAAAAAAGGGAGTGAAAATTTGCCTACTACTAGCAAAAGCTTTCCTCCTTCCCTTTTTGAGTAGACCTTGAAATGCTTCTCAATTGTGCAGCGCGTGGGATTTAGTATTTTAGGGAAAATGCTGAGGCAGAACTCGGTGCTCTAGTTTTAATCCCGGTAGGTGGTGTGCTGAGATCACCGTGTGTGCTGGCGGGTCCCTGCAAAAGGGGAATGGATGGGACCTGGCCCACTTCGGTGCTGTGAGAACAGGAGGGCAGAGGTGTGAGAGCATCTCCCGCCCTGTGAGTCTCAGGATGGGGAGGTCACCGCCAGACCCACCTTTCCTAATTCCAGCTTTCGCTTTCCAGGGACCTGCATGCTCCCCACTCCACAAGTCTAAACTCTGCACTTCATGTGCCCCCACTCGCTGCCCACAGCTTTTAGGAGAGTTCTGCTACCCGTTCCCCTCTGCGGCCCTATCCTGCTCTGCTTACTTATCTCTATCTAAAATCGTATTGCTTATTCACCCATCGAACTGCAGCCTCCCTCTCCAGAATGTGAGCTCTGTAAGAGGCCTGCAGAATAAAGGCAGAAGGAAGTATAGATAAAATTAAACTTCCTTATAACCTGCAGCCCATTGACAAACTTGAGGCAGGCAGAGTAGAACCTTCCTCCAGGAACTCCCACTCTCCATGTGAATGCCTCATTTGAAAGAAAAACAACCTTGGTGGGGTTTTTTTTGTTCTTTTTTTTAAGATTTTATTTATTTATTCATGAGAGACGCAGAGACAGAGAAAGAGGTGAGACGCAGGCAGAGGGAGAAGCAGGCTCCAAGCAGGGAGCCCGACGTGGGACTCCATCCTGGGTCTCCAGGATCAAACCCTGGGCTAAAGGTGATGCTAAACCGTTGAGCCACCTGGGCTGCCCTTTAAATATTTTATTTATTAAAAAAAAAAGATTTTATTTATTTATTCATCAGAGACACACACACATACACACAGAGAAAGAAAGAGAGAGAGGCAGAGACACAGGCAGAGGGAGAAGCAGGCTCCATGCAGGGAGCCCGATGTGGGACTCAATTCCCAGACTCGATCCCCAGACTCGATCCCCAGACTCCAGGATCACGCCCTGGGCCAAAGGCAGGCGCTGAACCACTGAGCCACCCAGGGATCCCCACAACCTTGGTTTGATGATAGCCTGGCTTCCAGGATTCTGAGTCTTCTTTAGCATACGAAAATCATTTTGGAAACTTCTTTGTCTCTACCTCTCCCAGTTCCGAAGTGTATAATCAGCTGATCCTCCCGACTCTACTGCAGCTCATTCTGTCCACAGGTCCTGTCACCATGCTATAATAAAACCACCTTTTTGCACCCAAGGCATCTTAAGGATTCCTTCTTGACCCTCAGCTCCAGACCCCAAGATTTCCACAGTATAAGGAAGGGATTTTTTTGTGTGCTGCTCACCAGTGGGACTGGTGAAGCATATCTTTCACACAGTAGTTGCTAAAAAAAAAAAAAAAAAAAAAAAAAAGCTTTGAGTCAGGGGCACCTGGATGGCTCCGTTGGGTAGATGTCCAACTCTTGATTTTGGCTCAGGTCATGATCTCAGGGTCGTGGGATCAAGCCCCAGGTCTGGCTCTGCACTGGGCATGGATCCTACTTAAGATTTCCTCTCTCCCTCTTGCTCTGTCCCTCCCCAGCTTTCGTGAAGAAAGAAAGAAAGAAAGAAAGAAAGAAAGAAAGAAAGAAAGAAAGAAAGAAAGAAAGAAAGAAAAGAAGGAAGGAAGAAAGCTTTGAGTTAGTTGAGTTCACCATCCTGGTGAGACCGGAGCTGTGTCCTACAAACACATGGTGACCCGCTATCCACACCCTCTGGGTTTGCCTCACCTGGGCAGCCCGCCAGTCCCCATCAGTGTGGGCAGGGCCCCCCTCCGGTGAGTCCTGTCACACTCCTTTCTCTGGATGTCCCCAACCCTCCCAGTCCTTCCATGCAGTTAAACCCCTGGCGCTTCCTAACCAGCTCGTTATATTCACTATCATTTCATTCTTAACTCCAATAGTAATTTTAAAATTCCCTAGGGACAGGGAGTATGTTTTAAAGGAGTTTTGTCAACTCTAAAGAAGCTCTTCAAAAAAAAAAAAAAAAGAAGAAGCTCTTCATCATTCACTAAACATGGGGCTATAAGCCCATGAGGGTCCTCGGGTTTTGTTGTCTGGTGTCGCCCTCCAACTGGGACATGGTCTGTGCTCAATTAATGTGTATTTGAAGACATTTCGTTAACCGAATGTTGTTTCCCCTGGAAAAACTGTGGCTCTCAGAGCAGGTTTGCAGGGGAGAGACTGTCCCAGCACCTCACCCAGTGCCTGGCACATAGCATTCACTCAGTGAGTTTGTGAAAGAATTTAAATTGTCCAGCACTTCAAAAGACAAAATTCAACCAAGAAAAAGTCTCCATATCAAATTTCAACTACTCCTAAAAAATGCCTTAAGACTGCCTATTTCTATTTGGGAGGCCATATGGAGGAAGGAGGCAGATGTTGGGTGTGTCTGTGTAAGGGGCTACTCACCTGCCAAAGATGATGTTTACTCTGCCTGGATTTAAACCACAGGCCTAACAGGCTGATCCTTTTTCCGATTGCTAGATGAAACATTCCCAAGGCCAAGAAAAATATGTAGTTTCCTTTAAAAAGAGATGTCAACTAAGCAACTCTGGGCCTGTCTACAGTGAAAATCCAAGAAATAAGAAAATGTAGTTGCTTTCATTGGATTTTGCAGAGTAACTTGGGAGTGTTTCTAGGTACCTTTGATGTAGTTCTTGGAGGGGTGCTGCTGGTGGTGAGGCCTGGGGCCAACAGCCAAGAAAGAATTCTTGATGTGTCTTTGGTGCAAGATGGTGGTTTTACCAAAGCACAGGGACAGGTCTCATGGGCAAGAAGACCTGCTGCTGCTCTGGGATTGTGAGGGGGGACTTTTATATACTTTGGGGTTAGGAGAAGTAAAGATAAGGGAAGTTCCAAAAGGACTTTCATATGCTAAAGAAGACTCACAGGATATAGGGGGCCCTGCTGTTGTCAAGCTAAGATGGTTTTCCCCTCTTGCAAGGCATTCACATGAAGACAGTTGGGAGCTCCCTGGAGGAGTCTTATACTCTCCCTGCCTCAAGTACTTGTCAATGGACTGCAGGTTATATGGACATTTAATTTTATCTGCATTTCCTTTCACTTTTGTTTCCCCCATCAGATCGTTGAGGAACAGTTTTATCTCTTAAAGTGCTTTCCTCCTTTTTAAAAAGCAATGGAAAGCAAAATGACTAAACCTGGCCCTGCCTCTATCATACATCCATTCAGTGGGTAGGAATTGCAGTAGTAAGCACGAAGCCCCGACCTAGGAGTAGAGCAATGAGAAAGACAGCCAACAAAATAAATAAGCAAAATATATAGTGTAATCATTGGACAATGATTAAATATTAGATGGAGAAAAATAAAACAAGGATGGAACATAGAGAATGAGGCCTGATGGTGGATGTAGGGGGTTCCATCTTATACAGGATATCTTCAAGATTAAGTTTTCATAAGCCTTAAGAGGTAAGAGGTTGAACGTGCATTTATCTGTAGGAAGAAGGGTTCACATAGAGGGGAGTGAGAGCAAAGGCCCTGATGCAAAAGCCCACCTGGTGGACCGTGAGAGATCAGAGCAGCTAGAGTGGCAGAGAGAAGGTGAGTTAGACATTAGGTCTGTGAGGGGGAGTTTAGGTGCGGCAGAGCCTAGAGGTCATCTTAAGGGCTGTGGCTTATACTCTGAATGAGATAAAAGGATACCAGAGGATTCTGAGCAGAGGAGAGACAGGATCTGTCCTACACAGGGTCACCTGCCTGCTGTGTTGAGGCGGCTATGGCAGATGCAGAGACCTCAGGGAGAGACAAGACTGGTTGGGATTAGGGTGATAACAGAGGAATGTTCAAAGTTGTACACAGTCTGAGGTAGAACCTACAGGACTTGCTGTGGATTGGATGGGGAATAAAATTGAGGGGAAGGCGATGCCTGGGTAGCTCAGTGGTTGGGTGTCTGCCTTTGACTCAGGCCTGGGGTCCTGGGATAGAGTCCCACATTGGGCTTCCTGCATGGCGCCTCCTTCTCCCTCTGCCTATGTCTCTGCCTCTCTTTCTCTGTGTCTCTCATGAATAAATAAATAAAATCTTTTTTAAAAATTGGGGGGCAGGAGGGGGGATGAGGGAAAAGAGGAAAGGGAGGGAAGGATAGAGAGAAGAGCCGAAGACAAGCATCTGGAAAGATGGGATGCCACATGCATCTATTAGCCCTAGAGTGACAGCAGTCCTCTCTAGAGCAGGGCTGCCCAACTCAGCACAGCGACGGGCACTGTACTCAGATATCTCTCAGTGGTGGTGGTGGTGACGTCCTGTGATGTTCAGCAGCACCCTGAACTCTAACTACTGGGTAGGAGTAACACGCCTTCCATTGTGACAACCAATAATGTGTTCAGATCTTGCCCTCTATCCCCTAGGGGCAGGATCACCTTTGGTTGAGAACCACTGCCATAGAATAATACGGATGAACTTTAAAATTTATCTTTAAATTTTGTAGAAGTGAACATCACTCGTACTTTATTCTCACACATACTTTACAAGGTATTTATAAATATTGTGGAAATCCCCTATTTGTCCCACATAAAAATTGCAATGACTATTAGTCACCTACTAAATAGTATTGGGTTCATTCTGTATGTAACCTCTCATGCTCATAGCATCCTTAGACTCCTTACAAGGGCAACCAGAGCCGAGTGTGAGCAAGCAAGTTTCTCAGGGTCACACAGCTGGGCTTGCAGCAAAGGATGTGTCTAACCCTGAAGTCCCTTTCTCTGCACCACGCCAGCTGGGCAAGGACTCCAACATTTACATCCATAAAATACCGATTTCCTTCTCTGCATTTCACACCACAGGACCCACATCTATAAGGTGTTCTCTTAATGAACCCCGGCCACTGAAGATGCTACCTCATTAGGGTGGGCATGATGGGTTGAGCTGTCACATCCTAAGGTGGAAGACGTTTTTGCCCGTGTGTCCAGGCATTTCTTTCATCTCATCTCTTACTGGTGGGATTGCCAGGTCAAGTATATCTACATTATGCCAGTTAGAATCAGGTTCTCACTGACAAGGATAGAAAGCCTCACATAACTGGAGTTTCAAAGAGACATTTATTTCTCTCACAAAAAAAGTTAGACCGTCTGAGGCTGGCCTCAAAGTCCTCGGGACTCCTTCCAGCACACAGCTCTGCCAGCCAAGAGGTGACTCCCACCCTCCTCCTTCTGGTTGGAGCTCCAGCCAGCACACCCAGGTTCCTAGCAGCAGGAGTGAGGGAAGGCCAGAGTGTCAAGTGGCTGACACATGACACTCTTGCTTATATCCCATTGGCCAGAAGTTAGTCACATGGCCATACCTAACTGCAAGGATGGCTGGGAAATGTAGTCTTTACTCAGAGTCCTTGTGCACCCGGATAAAAATTCTGTAATTAGGAAGGGGAGAAGGGGAGAAGGGGTAATGGGGGAGGGGAGACAACCAGCAATTTCTGACGCTCACAAGAACAAACTCAACTGATACTGTTCAAAATGCCTCAAAGCCACAAATACTATGTCGTTATATACTTCCATTAATACTGAATTTCAGTATTCTCTTCTCCTGGGTGGCAAATAAGCTTTCAGTTATGTGTCAAATCTAAATGATAATCTCATTGGGGCTTGGTGGACAGATGCATTGAGAGTAGTGACTTCGGCAAGGGACTCCAAAGAGAAGAGTGCAATGCACATGCTGAATACTTGCCCTGCTTGTCCAACACCCTCCCAACACCAGGTGATAAAGCTCCCTCTTTACCGATGTGGTAGGTATAAATAGGTCTCCATTCCGTCTGTGTTTATTTGATCATCAGGAAGGTCAAAGTCTTTATTTAAAAAGTCTACTGGTCATTAATGCATTTTTTTGTGAATTGCCCGTTAAAACCTGTTCCAAAAAAAAATTTTTTTTGGAATACTTTTGAATTATGGTGCTACTATAGATTTGACATTCTTCAAAATAAAAAATTGGGAGTCATATCTGTGCCATATGTAAATAAATTTCAAACATATAAATATAACATGTAAATTAAAAACATGTAAATAAATTTCTATGATATATAACATACAAAAGCTTGTATATATTTGTTTACTCAACCTTGCTTATGGTGATTTAAAGAAAAAATTTAGGGGATCCCTGGGTGGCTCAGCAGTTTCGTGCCTGCCTTTGGCCCAGGGCGCAATCCTGGAATCCCGGGATCAAGTCCCCCATCGGGCTCCCAGCGTGGAGCCTGCTTCTCCCTCTGCCTGTGTGCCTCTCTCTCTCTCTCTCCATGTCTATCATAAATAAATAAAAATAAATCTTTAAAAAAATAAAGAAAAAATTCAAAAGATTTTATTTATTTATTTGAGAGAGAGAGAATACGAGTGGTGGAGTGTGGCAGAGGGAGGAGTAGTCTCCCCACTAAGCCGGGAGCCCCATGCAGGACTCAATCCCAGGATCCTGAGATTACGACCTTAGCTAAAGGCAGATGCTTCACCAACTGAGCCACCCAGATACCCCTATTTTTTTTAAGAAACAGATTGTGGGGGGCACCTGGGTGGCTTAGTGGTTGAGCATCCACCTTTGGGTCAGGTCATGATCCTGGGGTTCTGGTATCAAGTCCCGCATCAGGCTCCACACAGGGGGAGCCTGCTTCTTGCTCTGCCTATGTCTCTGCCTCTTTCTCTGTGTCTCTCATGAAAAAATAAATAAAATCTTTTTAAAAGAAAGGAAGGAAGGGAGGAAGGAAGGAAGGAAGGAAGGAAGGAATGAAGGAAGGAAGGAAGGAAGGAGAAAGAAAGAAAGAAAGAAAGAAAGAAAGAAAGAAAGAAAGAAAGAAAGAAAGAAAGAAAGAAAGAGAAAGAGATTGTGTCCACTCCTGCATAGTGGGGAGGGGGCAAAGGGAGAGGGAGAGAGAATCCCAAGCAGACTTCCTGCTCAGTGTGGAGCCCCACATGGGACTTGAACGCACAATTCTGAGATCAGGACCTGAGCCAAAATGAAGAGTCAGACACTCAACAGACTGAGCTATGGAGGCACCTCAGTGATTTTTTTTTTAACGTGCAAGTACTTTTTATTTGTATATAACCAAATCTACCTATTTTTCCTGCATAGTTTCCAGCCATTTCAATACCTACTGTGATCCCTTCAACTGACTGCTGAGTATATGGAAAGATCTGCAGAGAACTGGATTTGGAGCCCAGATTCACCAGGGTTTTAAATGAGTGACTGTGGGCAAGTGTTCCTAATGGTGGTACCCTCTGTGCCCTCATCTACCAATTGTAGATGATACTGCCCCATCAGTGCTGTGGGCAAGCGATCCTCTAAACAGGGGCACACAGTAAGCACCAGTTCTCTTATTTCCTCCTGTTGGGGGAGCCCTGAATTCAACCAGCATCCTCTCAACCAGCACCACCAGCGCTCAGTAGGATGAATCAGACCCTTGGAGACAGCAACCACACCGCAACCAGGGCAAGAAATTGTGGGTGTTTATCCAGTCGGTTTTACTTTTCGATTTCAGAACCCCACCCCACCCCCAGTTTCTTGTCTTCTTCCTCTTAGAATTCCCTGCATCATCTTCCTTCTCTGATCAGCTGATGACCCAGGGCTGGATTCCCAGGTACGCTGCCATGGGTGCACCTGCCAGAAGGCTGGCACTGCGTCATTCCAGGACTAGGGTATCAACACCTCGGGACCTTTTACACAGCTGCTGGGCAAACCACATTCACAGAAAGACTGTTCAGCCTAAATCTAAACACAGATTAGGGGGTGGGAAGGAAACCTAAGTGAGAACATCTGAAAACTCCTTTCCCTGCTTAAAAACAGTGAAACAAAATATCCAAAGCTGCAATGTTGTCACTACTGCCTTACAGGCTGCTATCGTAGATGGACAATCAGCCACATCCATTTCTTCTTAGATTTCAAAACATACCTTCATTTGATTTGACATCAATGCCTTCCCTCAGCTAATTTTCTATTTTTCATAAAAACTATCCCAAAACCTCAAACCAAATTTAAGGAATTTTGTAGGAATGGAAACAAAGTCAATACGAACTCCAAAAATGGTAGATGTCTAGTAAAAAGAGAATCTTCCAAAATAAAAAGTATGGGGTGTCACGCAGTACAGGTCGGGGGCACAGCTCCTGCCTTCTGCTCCATCAGGACATCTTCCTCCCAGGCTGCCTTGCACCAGCCCTTAGTCACACACATGCCAGGCAACCTTAGGACGAGAACTGCCCACGCATCACATAGCTGGTCTGGGGTCAGCCCTACAGCATCCTCCATGGTGGTGTCTTCCAAAGCATCCATTCTTTCTATCCCAAGCTCAGCTCCATCCAAAGCTGGGTGATTCCACAGGTGGGCCCCCCATGTGTGGGCCATCTGTTCTTTTCTAACGCTGCTTCAAGCATCTCTCGACACCCTTCTCTGTCTTGTGATGGACACACCGGTCTTTGTTTCTTTCCCCCAAACAGACCACTATGTCCTCGGGTCAAGGATGTTGACATATGGTCCCTGCTGTGTTCATCTGCTCGGGCTGCTGGTTGGCTTAAGCAACAGACATTTATTTCTTCGAAGTCCTGGAGGTCAGAGATTAAGGCAGCCCGGCTCCGTCGGGCGTGGCTGGGGGCTGCCCCATCCCTTGCTGGCAGCATTGGGTAGGAGTCAAGATGCAGGGATGAGACACCTTCCTTTCCTCTGTGTGACGGGTCAGCTTGGCCTGTACCTGGCCCTCTGACCGACCTCAAGTTGGTCGCAGAGGACATCTGTTTGTGGGGAGGAGGGTGAGAGGGCAGTGCTACTGTGGGGCCCTGGGGCAGTCAGTTCCCCGCTCTGCTTCCCATGGCCCCCTGCCACTGTAGCCTGCCACCTCCCCTCTATCTCTGACCCTGGCAGAGACACCCCTTTCCTCTCTGGACTCCTGATCTTTTCAGGGTCCCCCTAAGTGAGGACGCCTCTCCTGCTTTCTGCTAAGACTTGGGGTCCGCGGCATCTGGCCATTCCCTGCAGCCCTGTTCAGTTCTGAGAACCCTGTCAGGGATCATCTTCCTTGGGCCAGGCTAGCCAAAACCCAAAATTCCCTGGCCCCACTCCCCACGAATATGCAGTCAGCATCTCTGGGTGGGGTCCGGCCCTCCACGTGGGTCTGAGCAGCTCAGGCTGAGGTTGCTGCTCTCAGCAGCCCCGGAGCTGACCTCCCTAGCCTCCTTGGCCTCTCCCCAGCAGGCCCAGAGCCTCATGGACACCGTGGGAATCCCCTTCCTTTGCTCAGAAGCAGAGCAGGGTGTGCTCCGCAAACCCACTCAGCCAGGCCTGCCCTTGGCCTCGGCTGCACCTTTCTAGCTACTGTGTGTAGTTATGGGGACAGAGATACCCAGAGCTCGGAGGCTGTTGGAGGCCCATTGTGTTGCTGCCTCTTTTGCACAAGGTCCCTAGCAAAGCTCCTCCAGCGGGCCAGGCTTGGCCACCCCCCACCCCTGCCCCAGGCCCCAGGGTCTCCATGGTGAAGTCACACACACCACCAGCTTAGGAGAGGGGTCCTCCCTGCACACTTTGCCTTCAGATTTTGGTGATCGATCTGTGACTTATTATTTTTTTTTAAGATTTTATTTATTTAGTCATGAGAGACACAGAGGGAGGGGCAGAGACGTAGGCAGAGGGAGAAACAGGCTCCCTGCAGGGAGCCCGATATGGGACTTGATCCCAGAACCCCGGGATCATGCCCTGAGCCAAAGACAGATGCTCAACCCCTGAGCCACCCATGTGCCCACAATCTGTGACTTAACTACCGCTAAGAAGGCTTTGTAAAGGTCTGTATTTGGGGGTTTTCTGTCCTTTCACCTCCCCTGAAATGTAAGCAGTTCTTCCTTCATCTTCCCCTTAGTCTAATGCTTTGGGTTTGGGTTTTTCTTTAATAGCTCAACTTCCTCTTGCAAAACAGTGAACTTCCCTGTGCAGATAGAACAAGGAACTCTAATTGCTTTCAATTTTTCAGTAACTGATTGCATGGATTTTGAATGTTTTTTAATCATTGTGTGAGCAAGTCTTCTACAACCTCTTCAGCCTGGACAGAGAATGTGAGGGCTTCTGAGGCAGTGGGTGGGATATTTAGTGGGCCTTAAAAGAATTCCTTTTCCAGGTCTTTTATGGATATGCCCGCTTTCAAAGATTCCACTTCTCATCTCATACAGTTCTTCTCTTATTCCTCACTGATTCTTTAGAATTTGCAGCGATGATGAGCAGGTGTATGAGCAGGAGGCTTCCTCCCATAGGCAGCTGCCACTCCTTCATTCTCCATAACACTCACGGGCACCAGCTGTGCCACTTCCTCCAGGGAGCCTGCCCCCCACGCACCCTGCAACTGCTCTCACCCACGTCACCCGGGATCAACCTAACAGTCACTTCAGCCTTTCAACCCATTTGTGGGCTTTGACCCTGTTTCCCACTTCCTTCTTGAAAGTCTGTGGTTTCACGGGGCATGCTTCTCTTTGCCCCCGTCCCAGGACTCGAACCTCATCACGTGGGTTTGCTTTTGGAATAAACTCACCACATATTCTTTAAGTATACTGTAAGTCTTTATCTGTGCCCTGAAACCCTGTATGTGCAATATGAGCTAGATTTCCTTGGAATGGAAGTTTGGCCCCTCTGGAAGGAAACCTGAATCCTGCCATGACTAGACTTGTAAAAACAGGTCTTCTTAAAGACTCCAGAATTTCTGAAGATCTCAAAAAATAAACTTGCAACAACGAAGCTAATGCTAAAAAAAGATCGTGATGCTTATCTCAGGATGTTAGTGCTGTAACCTGTATCCTTAAGCAACCATTTGGTCTGATCTGAGGATTTCTGGTTCTGGGAAATTTCCTGAATTGCCTCACTATGAAGCTTGGACCTCACGGGGAAGAGATGATCAGAACATCCCACACGTGGGCAGAGGTGGGGCAGCAGACAGCTGTCTTCAGGGTACAGTGTGTTGTCAACCCCAGAATGCCCGCCCCCCCCCCGCCCCTGCTGAAATTTGTATCATGGTGGAGAGAACGCTTTCCCTCTACCAATGCAGCCTCAGTGCTGTGGGCCTGGAAATCTAACAACAGGCAGATGAACAGGAGAAAAGAGAGCAAGTGTATTCACACCCATGTGAGGATGCTCAGATGAAGCGGCCCCTGAACAGAGAGATACCGGGGTTCATATACCAATCTAATAGTGCGAGGCAGAATAGGCTGCTATGGGGAGACACATGAACTTTTAGGGGAAATGGGAGGTGTAGCCATTGTGCTGATGTTTGTTTATGTGATTTCTCATCCTGGTGCCAGTTGCCAGTCTCCCTCCCATCTAGGGCTGAAGCTCTGCTTTCATTAGATGAAGGAAGCTCTAAAAACGCTTCTTTCTGCATCCACTGTGTGTCAAGTGTTTTCAGTTTCAAATAATCTTCACACCAGCTCTGTGGGGCCAAGTGGGTCCCTCTGGGACCAATAGCACTCTTGCTTAGAATTTCACCAGAAGGATCCTTCTTGGGGTCCTGGATGGAGGCCAGAGCACATTGCTTGGGCTCCCTGAGTCCTGCCAAACACAATCCCTGTGCCCTCCAGGAAGGCCACAGCCCAGCATTCCCAGCAGAAAACGGGCAAGATTCCTGCACTTCACTGTGCAATTTTGGTTTCATCTTTAAGATGAAAGATACGTACTTGCTGTGGCCTGGATGTCTGTGTCCTTCAAAATGCCTGCGGTGAGACCCTAAACCCCCAAGCTGATGGCATTAGGAGGTGGAGACTGGGTCGGAGGAGACTGGGTCCTGCAGTAGAGCCCTCACAAAGAGGATTAGCGCCCTTAGGAAGGAGACCCCAGGAGATCCCTGCCCCTTCCTCCATAGGAGGACACTGAGAGCAGCCGCCCTGGACCTGGATCTCCCAGCACCCTGACCTGTGACACCCGGCCTGCAGAACAATGGAAATACCCTCTGTGGCCTGGAAACCACCAGTGCATGGGATTCTCTTATAGCTGCCTGGACGCACTAGGATTGTTTACTATTTCTTAGACTACCCATGGGGAATAAATGTGTTTTCATTTCCCAAATGTTCCCTCTAGCATTTGTCTGTAATATGGACAGACAGGAATCTGAAGACAGCAGTGTCCTCTCTGCAGTAACCCACCAGAGCCAGGAGGAGGACCCAGGATTGGCTCCTCTTTAAAGAAAGGGACCGTGCCACTAGAACTCCGGTTTGAGATTTTCATCATATATGTTCACTCATCTGTTCAGTGTGGTTCTGAAATATTTTCAGATATTAGCTCATCAGATTTCCTGTCCACCCCCAGACAGCCCTACTTACCTCCTCTCCTCCCCGTCATTTGAGCCAGGGAGGATGCTCAGATCTATGTTCAAATCACTTTTTATTCTTTAGAGCCAGTTGTTTTTACTGCATCACTTGACAAACACTTCCACAAAAGATCTAGTTTTTTTTTAAAGATATTTATTTATTTGTTTATTTGGGAGAGACAGTGCATGAGCAAGAGAGCATGAGTGGGCAGAAAGGCAGAGGGAGAGGGAGAAGCAGACTCCCCTCTGAGCAGGAAGCCCCACGCAGGACTCAATCCTTGGACCCCAGGTTGGCGACCTGAGCCGAAGGCAGATGCTTAACCAACCGAGCCACCCAGGTGCTCCAAAAGAGCCATTTGATGATTAAGGAGCTAATCTAAACTTCAAGCCATCTGAATAAGTATTAACGTGGGTCTCAAATCATTTATCAAAGCAATAAAGACCTGTTTATAACCCAAAGTTAATTTTCAGGAAGTACCAATGCTGAGCTAATCCTAGGTTTTCAGATATGGACAACGAACACAGTGGGGCGTAATCAGCTTGCCGTGTCTTCATTGCTTTTTTCCTCCATTTCCACATCTTCTACGATAAATATATGTTACTTCTGAAAAGAGAAAAGAAATATATGTTACAGGACACCTGGGGGGCTCAGCAGTTAAGCGTCTGCCTTTGGCTCAGAGCGTGATCCTGGAGTCCCCAGATGGAGTCCCACATCGGGCTCCCTGCATGGAGCCGGCTTCTCCCTCTCCCTATGTCTCTGTCTCTCTCATGAATAAATAAATAAAATCATTTAAAAAAAGAAATATATGTTACTTCTGAAAAGAGAAAATTTCATTTGAATCTGGGCAAGTGGGGTGGAAGTTTATGGAAAGGACAAAAGGAAAGCTTAAAATTTATCCTGTTTACTTTTAAAATTTAAACTTTAGGGATGCCTGGGTGGCTCAATGGTTGAGCATCTGCCTTTGGCTCAGGGCGTGATCCCGGGGTCCTGGGATCGAGTCCCACATTAGGCTCCCCTAAGGGAGCCTACTTCTCCCTCTGCCTATGTCTCTGCCTCTCTCTCTCTCTCTCTCTCTCTCTCTCTCATGAATAAATAAATAAATAAATAAAATCTTTAAAATTGAAATTTAATTGAAAATTGAAATCGTATCTCCTTGCACCATGCAAGATTTACTGGCTTTCTGGGGATACAGGAGGAAGTGTGGTTCAGAAAGGATGCTCAAATGGCCAGATTGTGGCTCTAAGATTCTGAGGTGATGTCATTAGTGACATCATAGTGGCACTTGGTCCAGCTCTCCTATGATAGTTTGGAACAACTACTGTTTGATGAAGGTGAAACTACGGAAAATAAATGTTACCATATAAAACTGCAGGCACCTGAGCTTTGGTGACCTAAAAATGGTGATTTCATATGATTCAACCATCAACTTGGTGAATTTAACTATTTCCCTAGATGATGTTCATTGGGTTGGTTTAAACATATTTTCTCTCAGCCACTGAAGTTAAAAGAGCTTAGGCTTAGCCTGTTATCTCACATGTCAACATCCCCCCAGAAATGACAAGGGCCAGTGATCGCACTCAGCTGCACGTTAGGAGTAGTTTCGTAAAAGCACCAACCCTGTTGGCCCCTGAAAACAAAGAATCTCTGGAGACTGGGGCTTGGACAGCAGGTCTTTTGTTGTCGTTGTTATCAACTTTATTAAGGTATAATTGGCAGACAGCAAACTGTTCGTTTTTAAAGTGCTCAGCTGGAGAAGTTTGACAAATGTGTTCACTTGTGGGACCATCACAACACTCAAGGTAAGGAACCTATCACCCCAGAAGCCTCCTTGTGCCCCTTTGTCATCTGTCCCTTCTGCTAGTCCTACTCACTGTATCCTCAGGGAATCCCTGATCTTCTATCACTGTAGATCTGTGTATGGTTTCCAAAATTTTATACACATAGAATGATGCATTGTGTATGCATTTTGTCTGCCTTCTCCCACTCACTCAGCAGAAGTTGTTTGTGTTATTGTATGTATAAATAAATTGCTTTTTCTTATTGCTGTGTAGCAGTCCACTGCATGGATATACCAGTTTATTTATCCACTCATGTGTTGGATATTTGGGTTATCACCACTCTTTGGCTGTTAACAAGTCAAGCCATCATGACCATTCAAGCACAAGTCTCAGTGTGGACATGTGCTTTAATTTCTGTTGGGTAAATACCCAGAAATCAAATATCTGGGTCACCTGGTAGGTATGTTTAACTTTGTAAGAAACTGTCAAGCTGGGACACCTGGGTGGCTCAGCAGTTGAGCGCCTACCTTGGGCTCAGGGCATGATCCTGGGATCCAGGATTGAGTCCCGCTTTGGGCTCCCTGTGGGAAGCCTGCTTTTCCCTCTGCTTATGTCTCTGCCTCTCTCTCTGTGTCTCTCATGAATAAATAAATAAAATCTTAAAAAAAAAATCAAGCTGCTTTCCAAAGTGTGTGTTTCACAATATGTTCCCATGAGCAGGATACAAGAGTTCCAGTTTCTTCACATCCTTGCCAATCCTGAGTATGGCGGTCTTCGTGATTTTAGTTCTCTTCATGGGTAGGTAGTGGTATCCCACTCTGGATTAGATTTGCATTTCCCTAAAGGCTTATGCTGTTGAGCAGCTATTCAAATCTTTGCACAGGTGGTGGTATCTTAGAAAAGCACCCCCCCCCCCAACCCCCAGATGGTTCTACTGTGCAGCAATGGTTGACAGCCACCAAGACTCCTCCATTACTGTGATGCCCAGCCTGTCTCCCTCCTGGTGAGGGTAGTAACGGGTTTATGGAGAGGGTGAATCCTCATCCAGAGTCCTGAGGACCTTTCTTGGGCTAACTTCAGCACAGATCCTTTGAGGGTTTTAAGTGTGGATTCCACAAAGATTCTTTTTTTTTTCTCTAAGATTTATTTATTTGAGAGAGAGAGGTGGGGCAAGGGGCAGAGGGAGAGGGAGAGGGAGAGAGAGTATCTCAAGCAGACTGCATAGACGCCCAGCACAGAGCCCAACATGGGGCTCGATCTCATGACCCTGAGATCATGACCTGAGCCAAAATCAAGAGTTGGACGCTTAGGTGACAGAGCCCCCCAGGCGCCTCTCCCCTGAGATTCTTTAAGGGGACTCTGCAGTGAGGGTTCCAACACAAGCCTTTCCCCCTGATAGGCATTTGGAGGCTGTGTGCTCTGGGTCAGCTCTGGGCTTGAGTTCATGAGGACTGCAGCTCTGTCCTAGACCTGCCCAGAGGAGAAGCTGAGGCCTGCAGTGTGTGGAAGTGGGTCCAGTTGGAGGAAGAAGGAGAGGGACTGTGGGGTCAGCTTCTCATCCCTGCCCCTCCTGACACAAGGCTCAGGATGTGAAGCTAAGCTGCCTGTTATGGGTTCAATTGTTCCCCCCAAAAAGATATATTGAAGTCCTAGCCCCTAGGACCTCAGAATAGGACCCTTAGTTCTTTGCGGATGTGATTATTTGAGATGAGAGGAGTCCACAGCAACCCCGGGCTGAAGGACTGTGTGCAAACAGGCCCCTTAGGGACCCACCTTGTAGTATCCATAAGCCCAGCTGACCAAGGGCTCTATACACCCCGACACAGGTACCTGTACCTCCTCCCTTCCCCAATAGCTACAGCCCCCACCACCCCTCCGGGTGGATGGCCTCTGCCCTGCTGCCCTAGTGCCCTACTGCCCTGTCCACGCTGCCTGCCCTGCTGCCCTGCCCACTGCTCACTGCACTGTCCTCAGTAAACTTTTATCTCCATCATGCTGCCTCAGCTGAGTTCTTCCACCACCATCCCGCCAGCCCCCTGGATGTCCCACAGAGAATGAGGAAGACGGGGAGTGTCAGTCACCAGCCAGGGAGTGCCAAGGAGTGCCAGCCACAGCAGAGCCCAGACAGGCAAGGAGTGAGTCTCCTGGGGTCTCTGAGGAGCTGAGCCCTACAGACCCCTTGATCTCACACCTCCAGCCTCCAGAGCCCTGGGCAGACAAACTTCTCTGTCATTTCAGGTCACCACCCTGTGGCCCTTCACCAGGGCAGCCTGAGGACACACAGCCATGGCCTCAGGCCTCGTGGCTCCAGCCTGGGGCGCAGGCCTAGGTCAATGGGCTCCTGGACCCTGGATGAGGAGGGTGTGGGCCAGAAGAGTCTGGGCCCAGGTGGCTCCTTCCAGGCTGATGCCTCACTAGCCTTCTCTTTATAAGGCTTCATTGTTTCCAGAACTGGTTTAAATACAAGGTACGGTTTCAAACATCAACCATTATTTAAAACATAACGAAGCAAAAATAAAAAATACTTTAGATTGCATTACCCAGAAAGAAACTGGTGTTACTTAGTGTACTAGAAAGATCTTTCCAGATATTTCCTGAGTGCATGCCAATACGTTTGCAGGAAGTCTTAGAGGCAGCGCCCACCCCCACCCTCACCAGCCGCCTTAGTGGTACTGGGGTGTGAGTGTTGCGTTATTTGGCTACGTTGTTAGAATGAGCGTCCTTGTGTATATTTCTTTTGATTCTGTGGGAATAAGCCCTCAAATACCGGGAAGTGGGATTGCCTAACCTCTGCCCCATTTTCATTGTTTTCTATAAAATTGCAAAACCAATGCATGCTCATTTTTTTAAATCAAATATTGCATAAGGAGGCAAAGTAAAAATGAAACCCATTCCATGCTATTCCCAGGGGTGATTCCTGTAAACAGTGGAGAAGAGTTTTAATGAAGCAAGTTTGGATTTCAATCTTTGTTCTCCGGACACCTGGGCAGCTCAGCGGTTGAGCATCTGCCTTCGGCTCAGGGTGTGATCCCAGGATCCTGGATCGAGCCCCACATCCCGCTCTTTGCAGGAAGTCTGCTTCTCCCTCTGCCTATGTCTCTGACTCTCTCTCTCTCTCTCTCTCTCTCTCTCTGTGCCTCTCAGGAATAAGTAAATAAAATCTTAAAAACAAAATCTTTTTTCTCTCTCACTAAATCTGTGACCACGGGAAGGCTCTTACTGTGTTTAGTGCTCAATTTCCTCATCCAAGATGAAGCTCGTGCCTGCTCTCCTCTTCTCATGGGGTTTAGGACATCTAAATAAAATATATGTGAAATGAAGATTCATAAAAAAGTATGTGCCACAGGTCACGATGGGCATCGACGACTATAGAAGATCTGAAACCTTCATAGCACCCCTTCCAGAGAGAAGACAATTGGTTTGAAAATAAACAACAAATGGAGGTTAGAGAACCCCTGTGACTGTATGTTTGTACTGAATTCCTCCCAGATTAAGGAGGAAGGTTGGTGGAAGCAGCAGTTAGCAGCACAGAACTGAAGGTCAGCGAGCAGGGAGCGAGATCCCCTGGGGGGTGATGCCCCAGGGGCCAGACCCTGAGGGGAGTCAGACTTTCCCCAGCCTTGATTTAAAAGGAAGAAATACTAAACAGAACTAATATAAGAGTTTATTTTTAGGGGCACCTGGCGGGCTCAGTCAGTAAAGTGTTCAACTCTTGGGGCAGCCCCAGTGGCGCAGCGGTTTGGCGCCGCCTGCAGCCTGGGGTGTGATCCTGGAGACCCCGGGATCAAGTCCCACGTCGGGCTCCCTGCTTGGAGCCTGCTTCTCCCTCTGCCTGTGTCTCTGCCTGTCTCTATGAATAAATAAATAAATAAATCTTTAAAAAAAAAGTGTTCAACTTTTGATTTCAGGGTTGTCAGTCCAAGCCCCACACTGGGTGCAGTGCTTACTAAGAAAAAAAATGTAATAATTGATCAATAAAAATGCCTGCTTCAATACAACCTGGATAGGGATCCCTGGGTAGCTCAGTGGTTTAGCGCCTGCCTTTGGCTCAGGGCATGATACTGGGGACCTGGGATTGAGTCCCACATCAGGCTTCCTGCAGGGAGCCTGCTTCTCCCTCTGCCTGTGTCTCTGCCTCTCTCTCTCTGTGTGTCTCATGGATAAATAGAACATGAAAGACTCCTAACTCTGGGAAACGAACTAGGGGTGGTGGAAGGGGAGGTGGGCGGGGGGTGGGGGTGACTGGGTGATGGGCACTGAGGTGGGCTCTTGATGGGATGAGCACTGGATGTTATTCTATACGTTGGCAAATTGAACACCAATAAAAAATAAATTTATAAAAAATATTTTCAAAATTATTTATTTATTTATTTTAAAAGATTTTATTTATTTATCCATGAGACACACACACACACACACACACACACACACAGAGGCAGAGACATAGGCAGCAGAAGAAGCAGTTTCCTTGCAGGGAGCCCAATGTGGAACTTGATCCTGGGACCCCAGAATCACACCCTGAACCGAAGACAGACACTCAACCATTGAGCCACCCAGGTGCTCCCAACAAAGTCTATTTAAATAAAGCACAAGGAAATATCAAAATAACAAAACTTGATTAAAAAAAAAAAGAAGAAGAAACAAGGATGAACAAAATCAAAACCACTTGGGAAAACAGCTGGAGAAAGGCAGTGCTGCGAAACCACATGAGAACCATCTCCTCCTCTCTGGTTGGCATAGATGGGATCCTGCACTTGAGTCAGGAAGGTTGGCTCTTGCCCCGGGTCTGGAGGTAACCTACAGAGGACGGTTCCATTCTGCTTGATGATTTTGTAAGTGATGTAATCCTGGCCTCTAAGCTGTGAGACAGACTTCTGAGAACAGGTTCTCTGCTCTGAGAGAGATGCCAGTGGGTGTAGGCCAGCCAGTACGCGACCCCCAGAGCTGCAGAAGCCTTGGGAGCCTGAGGATATCTTGCCGGAACAGAGCCTACACATTGAGAAGGGCAGGGTGGAGAGATGGAGAGAACCCGAGTCTTCACGATGCTGTATGGGCTGACACTAGATGGCCCAGTGGGGTGAGCAATGGTCCAGTTTTCTTCGGGCTCTTTGAGTTATACCAGAGCTCCCCAGCTCTGCACTCGGCATTGTACCAAGGGTTGTACATCTCCTGTTTGCTCTCCTCCTCACAATGATTTTTTTCTTAAACTTTTTATTTTGAGATGGTTGTGGATTCACATGTAGTTGAGAGGAGTAATACAGAAAAATCCTATATACTCTTTGCCCAATTTTCCCCAATGGTGACATCATATGAGACTACAGTGAGACATCACAACCAAGATAGTGATGCTGAGACAGTCAAGTATAGGATACTCCCTTCCTTGCCCTTGGACAGATACCCCACCTCCGATCCTCCCAACCCTCCTGAACCCCTGGCGACCGCTGATCTGTCCTCCATCAGTGGCTATCATCAAGCTACTTTAAGCAGGTTACAGAAATGAAATCCATAGCATGTAACCTTTTGGGATTGGTTTTTTCCACCCCCAGGTTAATTTCCTGGAGACTCATCTAGGTTGTTGCCCGTATCAACAATGTAACTCTCTTTACTACTGATTGTTATTCTGTGGTGTGGATGGGTTGGGATTTGTGTGTCCATTCCCTTGCCAAAGCACATCCAGCTCTTTCTCACTTTTGGCCACTAGGACTAAGGCTGATATGAACGTCCGTGTGCAGACAATCATTTCATTTCCCGATAAGGGACTCTGAATGCAGCTGTTGAAATGAGGTAGCTGCAGAGTTAGGCAGGTTAGTCTTCATTTCTTTGCTGAGAAGGCCTACACTCATGGGAAAAATTAAAGTATCAACAGTAAGTGAACCATGTCTGCTTTTTCTCGGGTGAATCGGTGTTTTGCAAATTTGATTGGAGAAGGCAGAGGAAGACTGTTATCCACCAAAGATAACAGATACAGGGGCTGGTTGAGCAGAGGGGCTTAGATCCTACGGCGGATGAGCCTGCACATCCTAAGCACAGAGGATATCCGTGGCATGAGGTCACCTGGCTTCTGATCAGGGGATATCATCTAGCCATTCTTCAGGTGGAGAAAAACATCAATTAAAGAAAGAAGAGGGTATTTTTCAAAAAGAGAGTCAGAGAGATACTGGTTTGAATATCATTTGGGACTTGCTCTATATAAATTTTTGATTACTTTCAACCCCCAACCACATTACTGCTCCTCTTAGAGGACACTAAAATGGTTATTTTATTTTTTTAAAGATTTTATTTATTCACTGGACAAAGAGAGAGACAGACACGCAGGGGGGAGGGGCAGAGGGGGAAACAGACTCCCCACTGAGCAAGAAGCCTGATGTGGGGCTTGAACCCAGGACTCTGGGATTATGACCTAAGCCGAAGGCAGATGCTTAACGCACTGAGTCACCCAAGTGCCCCTAATATGTTATTTTAAAGTAACAAAGGAGGGACACCTGGGTGGCTCAGTGGTTGAGTGCCTTTGGCTCAGGGTTGTGATCCCAGAGTCTCAGGATCGAGTCCCACATCAGGCTTCTTGCAGGAAGCCTGCTTCTCCCTCTGCCTATGTCTCTGCCTCCCTCTCTCTGTGTCTGTCATGAATAAATACATAAAATCTTTTTTTAAAAAAGTAACAAAGGAAACATAAGCAAGTGTATTACTAGATCAAATATATGTTTTTTGACAAAAATTTCAAAAGTTATTTAACTTCATCTTTTGGTGATAAAAACTCTGTGATCCAAAAAGTTTAGGGTGGCTCTCCCAAATGCTTAAGACTATTGCTTAGGACTAGAACTTTTATATCCAGACTCAAGCTAATATTTTTTCCTTTGTGTTATGATTATATGAGATGTTTTTATTAAAAATGTGGGCCTTCTAAAATCTTTCACTGAGATTAGCACTATTAAGAAGAGCCAATTGGAGGCACCTGGGTGGCTCAGTTGGTTAAGCATCTGCCTACAGCTCAGGTCATGATCGCAGGGTCCTGGGATTGAGCCCCACATCGGGCTCCATGCTCAGTGAGGAGTTTGTTTCTCCTTCTGCCTTTCGCTCTCTTTCTCAAATAAATAAGTAAATAAATAAATAAATAAGTAAATAAGTAAATAAATAAATAAATAAATAAATAAATAAAATCTTTAAAAAAAAGAGAGAGAGAGGAGTCAATCACTTCCCTTATTTGTGGCTGATACCTAATACAGAAGTGCTCTCAGATGCACTTCCTCTTAGCCTCACCTTCTGAACAGGGATCAGTAAGGTGGATTTCATGATCTCAGATTCAGTGCAGTGTGCCTCCGTTTGTTGAATACAGAGAGAAAGGATGGAGAAATAGTCTCTTGAGTTATATGTAGGAGAAAGTAAGAATACCCAATTAAAAAAAAAAAGAATACCCAATACAGGGCCATCTGCAAATGTGACAAATATGAGAAGTTCATTCATCATTTGAGTTTTTGATAAAGATTTTGTTCACCAGCCCCATCAAACTGACCTACGAGAAGAGGTTGTGGTGAAATTACAGGGTGAAGTACAACATTGGACAATGGCCTCTCCCGGGGTCACCATGGCAACCCTCCCACTGATGCTGTGCCAGAGGACAGAGGAGAGTGTTCTCTGCCCTGGCTAAGCAAATCAATAGCAGTATCAACATTTCAATTGATTATTTTTTTAAAAGATTTTATTTATTTGACAGAGAGAGAGAGCACAAGCAGGGGGAATGGCAGGCAGATGGAGAAGAAGAAGCAGACTCCCCACTGAACAGGGAGCCCGACATGGGACTTGATCAGAGGACCCTGGGATCATGACCTGAGCTGAAGGCAGATGCTTAATTGACTGAGCCACCCAGGCGCCCCCTTGTGTTTTTAAGAAAGACACTGAACCGGGATCCCTGGGTGGCACAGTGGTTTGGTGCCTGCCTTTGGCCCAGGGTGCGATCCTGGAGATCTGGGATCAAGTCCCACGTTGGGCTCCCGGTGCATGGAGCCTGCTTCTCTCTCTGACTCTCTCTCTCTCTCTCTCTCTCTGTGTGACTATCATTAAAAAAAAAAAAAAAAAAAAAAAAAACACTGAATCATAGCAATCTAAAATTTAAAACAGATGACTTAATTTTTATGGACATGATAGAAACCTTTATGCTTCTGCATTTCAAACAAGCCCCCAGAGAAGCCAAACCTACCTGAGCCTGACTGTCTTTTTCTTAAGTCTGAAAATAAAGATTTGCTGATCCTGGAAAAACATTTTACTTTTCCTTCTGGCTATATCCCTTAATCATATTCCTCTTCGTTGCAAAGCTAAAAATAATAGGTAAGATATCACAAGAGATAGTTTTCAAAAGGAAGGATGATCTACCAGTTACCACTGGGTGTGCTAAGCAGCTGCTCCCACTACGGTAATTAATAGGAATGCAAATCCCTTGTCAGTGTTCTATTAATTGCGGTCCCCTCTGCTCACTAAAAAAATTGGATTATTTCAGCTTTAATGATTTTTCAGATTTTGTGGGTGAATGTTAAAAAATGTACTTACAGGTCTTCTGTAATATTATCCAATGTGCTGTTTCACCTTTGGACCAGTGAAAGATCTGGGTTCCAATTGTTCTCTCTTGGATCTATTTCTGAGCCTGGCTAATGAGGACAGCAGCCTGCAGGCCAGGAGCCCAGGAAGGACAGCTGGAATGTGAAGGTCACCCCTCAACTTTGCCAGAGAGATGGGCCAAACGTGTTCTATTTCAGAGGTGATGTTTGGAAACGAAGTGGGTGCCGCATCTCAGACTGCTTACCTTTCCCTCCTTGTGGTATTGGCTTTGGAGGAACAATCATAATAATGCCATGAAGCAGGTCAGTGTCCAGTGACCCCCACACTCTCTCCCTTCCTCCCCACCTCTAGGCTGGGGCAGTGCCAACGCCCACTTCACAGCTCCACAGCTGAGTAGGGAATAGTCCTGTTAATTGATCTGCACAACTTCTCTAAGTTTGCACAGATCTCCCCTCCCCCGCCCCCCTCAGGAGAAGGAACTCGCATCCTGCATGCAGTGGGAAGGATTATACCTGAGTATCAGAGATGGCTCTGACTAGGGCCCCTAGATGAGCCACTGAAATGTAAATACTTAAATAGGTTTGCATTTAAAATATAAAAACGGGGGCACCTGGGTGGCTCAGGGGCTGAGCGTCTGCCTTTGGCTCAGGTCCTGATCCCCAGGTCCTGGGATCCAGTCCCACATTGGGCTCCCCATGGGGAGCTCCCTACAGGGAGCCTGCTTCTCCCTCTGCCTCTCTCTCTCTCTCTGTATCTCTCATGAATAAATAAAATCTTCAAAAGTATAAAAAAGGGTAAGATGAAAATAAATGAAATAAAATAAAAATTCATGAATTCATATTGGTAATAAATAACTTGGTGGTTAACAAATTTTAAAATTCTGAATAAAATAAAAATTTATCAATTTTTGCTGAGTAAAATTAAAATTCAGGAGTTCATACTGGTGAAAGATAACCTGTTGGCTACCACCTTAGCAAGTGATGGAAGTTAATGAAGTTAATGTCACCAAAACCTGGGCAAACTGACACTGCTTATACAGAAGATCCCAAGTAATCTCAAAGTGTCTGCTAGAACAAATGAGTGAGTTTGGCATGGTCAAAGGATATAATGTCTATATATGCAAATCAATCCTATTGCCATATATGAGGAATGAACAATTACAAATTAAGAAAATAACATTTATAATAGGAAAATAAAAAGCCTAATTGAAGTAGGTTGACAGATTCTAAATCACAAATGTGGTGGCGATTGATGTAGGAAATGTTAGAGTCCAGGAGAAATGGTCAAGAAAGGGGCAGCCCCGGTGGCACAGCGGTTTAGCGCTGCCTTCAGTCTAGGGCGTGATCCTGGAGACCCTGGATGAGGTCTCCCTGCATGGTGCCTGCTTCTCCCTCTGCCTGTGTCTCTGCCCCCCTCTCTCTCTGTGTATCTCTCGTGAATAAATATCTTAAAAAAAAAAAAATGGTCAAGAAAGAATTCTTGAGACATCTGTGGTGCAAAAAGCTGGTTTTATTACAGCATGGGGACAGGACCCATGGGCAGAAAGAGCTACAAGGGGATCATGAGGGTGACTGATTCCGTACTCTTAAGTTGGAGGGGGTAAGGGAGAGCACAAGCCTCCAAGGCATTGTATTTTGGAAACACGGTTTCCAGGACCCAAGGGGACTAGCTCGTGTTAGAAGGCCATTCACTGCTATCTAGCAAAGCCTCAGTCATGAGACCCTTCAGATGTGTGTCACTGGGCTGTGTCTGGAGGGTGATCGCTGACATCTATCTCAGGGGGAGTAGAGATAAAGGAAGTTTCCAAAGGAATTTCTGTAAGTTAAGGTAGACTCACAGGGTCCTGAAAGATTGGGCTTGCCCTGAGCAAAGTGTCAACATGAGGCAGCTGAGCTCCTAGATGAAGGTCATTCTGCCTGTTTCAAGGACCTCTCAGTGGTCTGGAAGTAGTAAGGAAGTTTAATGTTTCTTTTGCCTTTGTTTCCCACATCAGTGATTACATGATTATATACCTTTGTTCAAACTCATGGAAGTGCACACTTAATCAGTGAATTGTTATGTAAATTATGCCTCAGTAAAGAGAGAGAGAGAGAGTACCTACCATGTGCCACGTTCCATGCTCTGAGCATATGGTACAGAACAAAACAGACATTTTCCATTGGAGCTAATCTCTATAGTCACGGTGATATAGATGACAACGAATAAATAAATGAGAGAAGACGTCACATAGTGAAAAGTCCTAAGGAGAAAAAAAAGGCCGGAAGTGGGAGAGAAGGGGTGTGGATCTGTTCAGGAATGGCTTGGCACTGATAAAGCTCATGCTGCAGGTGTGTGCCACTTCACTGTCAGGAGGAGCAGGGACATGTTGGGCTGGTTATGCGAAGGGCAAAGAAGTTGGAGTTGAGAGAGAAGGAGCAGTGACAGGAGACTGAGGTGCACGGGCCACAGGGGTGCTGGAAGGCTCCAATACAGAAAGTCTCTGGAGGGCTCAGGGTGATGAAGGAACAGCAGGCGAGCTGAGGACCCAGGACGAGCTGACACCCTAGGCCCCTGCCCCTCCTGGGTGGGGTGCATGTGACGGTCCTGAGACTCTGCAGGTCGCCCTAAGGCTGAGGGAAGGGAAGACAAAGGGTTAACTTATAGAGATCACAGTCCTGGCAAGACAGGAGATTCCCTGTTGACCAGTGTCTCAGTGATTTATAAGAAACAAGCATTCTTAACAACAGCCTAACTTCCAGAAGGAGACTCCCAACTGTCTTCATGCTAATGCTTTACTAGAGGGAAAGACAACCTTAACTGGGCAATGGCAAGGCCTCAAAGATCCCGCTGGTCCTCTTGAGCACCGAGTTCTTTCCCTGACCTCCCGCAGCTCCCAGTATACAATCAGCCGCCCACCCCCCTGTCTTAATGGAACCACCATCTGGCACCAGAGATGTCTCAGGAATTTTCTCTTGGTGGTGGGCTCTGGACCCGAAACTGCCTCAGGAGTGACAGGATCTTTCTGTGTCTGTAGGAAGCAGGGAGGTGCATTCAGAAGGTGCTGGTGAGTCGTGTCCTCCGAGACAGGTGTGGGTCCGCACTCCCAGAACTTGTCAGTGTCACCACATGCGGAAGTAGGGTCCTTGCAGATGACCAAGTCAGGGTAAGGGAATCGGGGGCGGTACCGCTGCTGGGCACAGGCTCGTGGCAAGAACGCCCTGCGAGGACGCCGAGGCACCGCAGGGAAGGGATGCCCGGGGCTGGGGCCCCCGCAGCTGCAGACGCGAAGCTGCAGAGGGCGAGGCCCCGCCTGCCTGCCCTTCTAGCCTGTGCGCCTGGAAGCAGCCTCCGCCAGGCAGGCCCTCGGGAAGAGCTTGCGGGAGGGGAAGACAGAGGAGAGGCTGCCCTCCGGCTTCCGACTGGAGTCACTGGGACGGCGGAGCCCGCTCACCGCGCCGGGGGCCTGGCGGGGGTCGCCCGGCCTCACCGACCAGCTCGGAGTCGGGGCCGGGGGCCTGGCGGGGCCGCTCAGCCGCACAGAGCAGCTCGGAGTCGGGGCCGGGGGCCTGGCGGGGGTCGCCCGGCCTCAGAGCAGCGCCGCGTCCAGGGGCGTGGGCCCAGACGGGGTCGGGCTGCGCTAAGGGGCTGCTCCAGATTCTCCAGCTGCTCCCCGACAGCAACCTGCTCGTTAGCTGCGCAGCGCCCGCCCCGTTTCCTATAACGCCCCAACCCCAAAACGGGAACAACGAAAACAACCCGAACCCTACTACCCTAAAACGCCTCTGGAGGCTGGAACCTGTTTCCCTGCCAAGTCCAGGGCCCCGGAGCTGGGCCCCCGCCGGGTTGGGCCCCGAGCTCGTCCATCACCAGAGACCGTTTATGACTGGCGGAGGCCCGTCTGTGGGTGGGGCGAGCCCGGGTGAGGGCTCGCTTCCGGCGACGGCGCAAGGGCCGCCGGGAGCCGGAAGTCCGCCCAGAGTCGGGTTCCGCCGCGGCCGCGCGGGGGTGTCTGGGAGTCCGGAAGTCGGCCGATGGCTGCGGGTTCCGTCTGGGAGGCTGCCGGGGCCTGCCGGCGAGGTAAGGTACCCGCCGCCCTTGCCCGCATGGCCGCTCGGGCGGGGCCCAGGGCTGCGCTCGCCGGCGCGGCGGCCGTGGCGCTGCTGTCCGCCGCGCTCGTGCTCTACGAGCTGCCGCCGGGTGCAGGTACCGGGGGCACGGGAGGCGCGGCGGAAGGCCGCTGGCGTGCGGAGCTGTGCGGCCCGTGCGGCCCGGCCTGTGCGCGGCCACGGGGCCGAGGGGCGGCGTCGGAGGTCCGGGGGGCCGCGGGGGGCCGCGGGGGGCCGCGGGGGGCCGGGAAGGGACGGGCTTGGCGGGCCGCCCGCAGCACCGCGCCTCCGCCGGCGGGGCTGGGAGCGCGCCTGGGCCACCCGAGCGACCCCCGAGGACCCCTGCCGGTGTCAGACGGGGCGCGCTGTGTAGGAAGGTTGGAGGCGTGCGGGGAACAGGGAGGGCCTGATCCGAGCCCCGTAACCCGTCGTGAGGTGCCTTCCTCGTTCTGTTTGCCCGGTGGACGTGTATTCACATAAAATACAGGAATGCGCTTTAGAGCGTTAAGGAGCTGGCGGGTTGCGTTACACGTTTCTCACACTCGGTGGAGAGACTTGTTTGCCGACCTTTGTGTGGACGGGAGGGACGGGCTCTGAGAACATAGAATGACTCCACCTGTGGTTGCCCAGCCAGTAAGTAGCCGAGATGGTGACGCTCTCGTGCTGTGATAGCGGAGAGATTCCGCTACGGACGCGTGTATAGTGCTGCAGGGCGGAGACTGTTGGGGATGTTTGGCTTTTTGTTTCTCTGCACGATGGTTCCAAATGCTTTTGTTTTTTCTCCATTGAAGTAAAGCTGACACGCAGCATTGCGTGAGTTCAGGTGCCAGTTGCTTTGAGAGGCGTGGAAGGCTTCCTTAGCTTCACCTCACGCCGGCAGCAGAGAGGCTTCTGGTCAGTTTGCTCAGAGACTTTATTGGTAGCCCTTTGTCTTAAATTTGCACACCGTGGTTAGTCGGTGGTATTTCTTTAGCGAGTTTGTTCGAGGTTTTATTATCAGGCTGATTTGCTGAACTTTTACCAAAAAGCAGGTGGAGTTGTAGAGCACTGACTTCCCATCCTGGCCTCAGGGCATCTCCGTTACTGTGAGGATTGCTGTCAGGTGCTCCAGGTGAGCGAGGGTTCTTTGTTTAAAGCACAGCTGGCACAAAGGTGTTATCCTAGAGGGTTGTAGGAGGTGAGTAATTCTAGAAAACAGCCCAGGCTTAAGAAATCCATGGACTTCTCCAGACTGCCTAGCCACTCTCGTAACACAAGAATCAGACGGGTCTGACCTGTCCTTCCAGACTCAGAATCATCCTGAGGATAAAGTTACTTAGTGGGATAAACTTTAAATCACCTCTCGGCAAGGCCTCTTTATCCTTGAGAACGTTGGTGTTCATATTTAATATTTCTGTGGGTAAGTGCAAATGGTGCATGCCAGTAAGCCAGCTGACCCTGAGGAAGTGTGAAGTGTAGGGGAATATCATGGACCTTCATTTGGCCCTTTGCTAACAGAAGGCATTGGTCTCAGATGGATGGGACAGAGGCTGGTGAACCGTGTGGATTTACTTTACATCTATACACTTCTGGTCAAAGAGTGAAAATCCTATACTTCTCAACTGATTTTATTCCACCACTCCCAAATGATTAGGGTGCAGTTGAGAGGGATTTGGTCGTCGTCTTGTCTTTTGGTTGGTGTGGTGACTATTTGGTTAAAGAAAAATGATTTGCCTTAAAATGGCAGCATTTTGGTAAAATGATGTTTTTTTGTTCTGGCTTATCCATTACTGCCCCCGGCATCTTCACAGGCCTGCCTCTCTGGGCTCCAGTTCCCTTGTCTGTAAAAGGGTAAACTGACTGCTAACAAGGAGAATAAACCAAGATGCTTTTAGTTCATCAAACGCTTGTCCAGTTCTGTGCCGGACTCCGAGGTGACTGAGAGTGGGGAAGCACCTATCCTAAAGCTGGAGATGGGAGCTGTACCATGTCCTGTGTAGGCGAAGTGTAGTGGGGTGGTCTTAGGGTATACCCTGTATGTGACTGAGTACTGGAACCTGATAAACCCATGACATTGTAAGAAACCCAGAGCAACCCTTGTGTGACTGGTTAAGTTCCGACTCTACTTTTATAGTTTCTAGACTTTAAAAAGCAACTGTATATCATGATGTGGGTTTGGTATTGACCAATCATGTTATGCTAGACGTGATAAAGTTGGGGACAGATGCACAGCCTGCGTTTCCATGACTGCAGAGATGCTCTTCAGTCAGTGATTTGTCACCGTATCTGATGGCAGCCACTCTGATTCCCTTCCTGCAGCTCATCAGTGAGTGCCCAGTGATGGCATGAGAAGACCGTGTGCAGTCTGGGAATTGGGAGTGTGGACAGGCACCAGGGAGGAGGAGGGAGAGCAAGGTCTCTGGTAGCTCGGTGGCTCTGGGGCAGGACTGTAGACAGGTCACCGGACTTTGGAAGCACAGGCATCCGCCCGCTGTCGCCATCGCTGAGCAAACCCAGTTGTGCCTTTTCTTGGCCAAAGGTTTGCAGTGATTCTGTTTTGAGTTTTAGTCTTGTGTTGGTTTGGGAGAAGGTGCAGAGTGTTGAGGTTGAGAGTAGTTAATATTCTCACATGGGGGTGGGGGTCTCAGCACCTGGCATGTCAACTAAGGAAGCATTTATACCTACTCATTAAAGAAAACTACTTGGATAAATTTGTTGAATAAAAAGTGAAACTGTAAGAGTAATTAAAGATAAAGCTGTTTACCTTATGGAGCTGGGGCAGCTTTGGTCTTCATTCCAACTGTGACACCTGCCTGGTTTTTCTCTGCTGCTGAGATGACTGGAAGGAAACAAATGTTGGTGCCTTGTGTGAGAGTATTGTATGTATCTACAAAGACCCTTTAATTCTAGAGAAAACAGGTGCTTTATTATCTATTCAAACATTGAATATACAACATGTTACAGAACATGGCATTTCTCTCACAGATGAGCTGGGTTTAAATATCAAGGCAGCAAAATACATGATGAGGAAGTTTCAAGAAAGGCAATTAAAATCTAGCTGTTTAGAGACAAAATCATGTTATTGTTTTAAAATACCACTTTGGGGATCCTGGGGTGGCTCAGCGGTTTAGCGCCTGCCTTTGGCCTAGGGCATGATCCTGGAGACCCGAGATCGAGTCCCACATCGGGCTCCCGGCATGGGGCCTGCTTCTCTCTCTGCCTGTGTCTCTGCCTCTCTCTCTCTCTCTCTCTGTCTTTCATGAATTAATAAAGAAATTTTAAAAAGATCTTAAAAAACAAAATAAAATGCCACTTTGAACCCAGTGTAAGCTATGTTCTCTATTTAGAATACCATTTCTAGGTTATTTAATTAGTAATTAATTGAGTGTCAGAAACGTGACTAGAAGGTTGGGAGTATGAAGATGATCAAGGAAGGTAACAAATGGGAGGTTGCTTTTTAGCAACCTGGAGAGACCCGATAAACTTGATGGAAGATTGAACTGGAGTATGTGTGGTTTATTAAGTAGTAATGCATTAGAAACATCTTCTGAAAGATTAGTCTTCTGGAATGTCTAATACATTTCAGAAACAAACTTGGTATGTATAGCTTGTGTGTTGTAATTTCTAAGTATCATTTGGTTAGAGAAATAAAATAGTGAAACCATTGGATAAAAATCTGTAGCATTCACATTAAGTCAACTTTGGGAAGTGTTTTGGTTAATAGGCTGTTTTTCATGTGTGCTAATATTTTTCTAAATGATTTCATTTTCCTGTTTTTCAGTTTTACAAAGAGCATTTTCACTGCATAAAGCACGTTCAATAGAGGATATGGAAAATACTTTGCAGCTGGTGAGAAATATTATACCTCCTCTAACTACCAAGAAGCACAAAGGCCAAGATGGAAGAATAGGCGTAGTCGGAGGCTGCCAAGAGTAAGTGACTTGGAAAATGTGGGTGTTTAGGCCGTCTCTGTCGTCTCACTGTCTGCCTGCTTACCAGCTGGCTGTTTGTCTAGTTAGACCCCAGTAATCATTTCTCCGTGTAGTCGGATGTTCTGACACCGGTATTTGTCAGTGATGAACTTTGTGACTGAATAGGAGAAAACAGTAAGGGTCCCAAGTGAGCTGTTAGTGTAGAGATTGCACCTGCGGTGGGGGCTGGGATGGGACTCTTTCTTGTTTTAGGCTTTACTGACCAGGCTACATACTTTAAATATGTATTACTTTGTGGATTTTTTTTTTTTAAGATTTTATTTGAGAGAGAGAGTGAGCACTTGTGGACAAGCGGGGGGAGCAACAGGGGAAGAGGGACAAGCCAGCTCTGCGCTGAGTAGGGAGTCTGATGCGGAACTCAGTCCCAGGACTCAAGGACCATGACCTGAGCTGAAGGCAGCAGACGCTTCACTGACTGAGCCACCCAGAGGCCCCTAAACCTGTTACTTTGTAATCAGAAGAAAAATGGTGTGTTTGGTTTACTTTGTCAATTTGAAGATGTTCTTCGAAGTCATTCATGAAATTTGACAGATCTAGCCTTTTATTCAAGGCTTGTTTTCTAATTCTGTATATTTTGCTGCTGTGCAGTTTGACACAGTTTTATAATTTGTCCTTGTTTATAAAAACAACTTTGACTTAATCAACCTTGGTTACCATTTCAGCTACCGCTTACTCTGTTCATATCATGTGCTGTCTTTGCCTGGCTGTATATTTTCAGTTTATCACATGGTTAGGTGTCTTATAAATATAATACATAGCTTGGTTTGTTTCCTAACCTCATGTGACTTTTAATTGCTTTTAATTTCCTAACCTCATGTGACTTTTAATTGCTTTTAATTTTAATTGCTTTTAATTGCTTTTTTATTTTTTTTTTTAAGATTTTATTTATTTATTCATGAGAGGCACAGAGAGGAGAGAGAGAGAGGCAGAGACACAGGCAGAGGGAGAAGCAGGTTCCATGCAGGGAGCCCGATGGCAGGACTTGATCCCAGGATCCCGGGATCACACCCCAGGCTGAAGGCTGGCGCTAAAGCGTTGAGCCACCCAGGGATCCCAGTAATTGCTTTTTTTTTTTTTTAATTAATTTATTTTTTTAATTTTTATTTATTTATGATAGTCACAGAGAGAGAGAGAGAGGCAGAGACACAGGCAGAGGGAGAAGCAGGCTCCATGCACCGGGAGCCCGACGTGGGACTCGATCCCGGGTCTCCAGGATCGCGCCCTGGGCCAAAGGCAGGCGCCAAACTGCTGCGCCACCCAGGGATCCCAGTAATTGCTTTTTTAATACTGCAAATCAGCCTGTTCATGTTTAGAGTCTACTTCATGTACTCTCTAAGACCTGTTATGTTTTCTCTTTATTTTACTTTGTGTTTCCATTTTTTTATTATTTTTGCTAGGTTTTCCCTTATATTAATTTGGAAATTGTATTATGCTTTCAAATTTAGGTGTTGCCTTTTCTGACTATTATGGTGAATTACAAATGCCACTCAGGAGAGAGAGTTAACACTTGATCTAAGAAATCCTAGGGAATTCCTAGCCCAACCCCTAACTGCTACGTGGAACTTTGTATACAATACTGCCAGGTAGATCCTGTGTTATTTCCTACCTGGCCTAGAAGTCTGCACTTTGGCTCTTCTGGCATATTCTTTGACAACGTGATGGGGGGGTTGTTGCTGGGGGGGCACTTGTACACCTGCTGTGTCTTGCTGTGGTCGGTGGGCTGCTTGGTGCTTTGGCTGAGTTGGGGATGCTCGGGTAGCAGGATTTTCTGTGGTAACCTATATATGATCACATAGTCCTCTAGCCTGTATTTTGCACTACAAAAAAAAGTTTGCCTTGATTTATAAGTAACTTGTTCTTGCTTAGATGTTTGTAAGATTTTTTTTCTTTAGAATTTTGCAGTTTCCTCCAGATATGTCTGGAATGTGTCTTATTTTCACTAATTTTATTGAGACTTGGTGAGCTCTTTCCATCTGTAGACGTGGTCCCTTTGGATGAGGGAAATTTGCCTGTTACTGGCTCCCACTTCTCATCTGTTTTCTTCTCCTCCTACTGCATGTTGGGCTCTTGGATCCTTAGTTCTTAGCTGCTTTTCTTCCTTTAGTCCCTGGTTAAAGGACAGTCCTCCTCCAGCCTCTGGGGTGGAGGCCAGCAGGTGGCCTCTGCTGGGTGGTTGGGTCCTTCATCCTTTGAGAGAATTGAAGAAGTCAGGGGTTTTAGTCCTCACATTCCCTCCATCTCCTGCCTTATATTTTGGGACATCTACATGAGAACTGGATGTCAGATTTTCTTTTCAGATAAGTTTGGTAGTGTAGCATGCTAGGGATGATTATCTAACTTAAAGTATGTCAGTTAGCTTTAGGAACTAACCTTGAAAATAGGATCATTGTTATTGTAATTATAAAAGTATTATCTGCTTGTTACAAAAATTCAAATGGTCCAGAAATGTATGAAGTGAAAGCCTCAGAGTATCTCAAATAATAATTCAGTGTGGACACATTATTAGTCTTCTGGACTTTGTGCATGCAACTATTTATTTTACAAAACTGGGACCATGTCACTGTTTTGTGCCAGTCTCAGCTTATCAATAACCAGTGTTATGGGACCTGCCCGAGTTCTTACTATCACAAGATGCCCTCTAGCCACAACTACCAGGAAATTTTGAAAAAATAAAGCTGTTTTACTTATAGGACTTGGAAATGACACAGCACCCCTGGGGCCTCACAACTGAGGGCTGCAAGTAGACAGAGCATGTAGGTTTGGGATTCTCCTTTTATTGGGGTTGAGGGCAAGGGCTTAGGTTTCAAAGATTCACTCTTTATTGGTGAATTTATTTTTTAAAATATTTTATTTATTCATGAGAGACACAGAGAGAGAGGCTGAGACACAGGCAGAGGGAGAAGCAGGCTTCATGCAGGATGCCCGATGCAGGACCTGATCCCGGGACTCCAAGATCACACCCTGGGCCAAAGGCAGGCGCCAAACCACTGAGCCACCCAGGGATCCCCCTTTATTGGTGAATTTAAAGCACAAGTGTGGGAAATTAAAACCCTGGAAGAGAAAAAGACAAGTGGCCCAGATGGTCAGTTACTGAAATCAACCAAAATCTTTAAAGGAGCCTCAAGGAGGCAAGGGTGGACTGGCTCTCCGCCTAGTCTTGGGCTGGTAATGCATTTGAAATGGCGGTCTTTGAAGTGGATGGTTTTGTAGTCAAAGCTTACATCAGATATTATTACAAAACAGAAGAAAGAACAACTGTCAGAGCTTTGCATTATGTTAATGCAGTGTTCTGGGTGTCCATCATTCCATGTTGGTAAGTGGGGGTGTAGTATTCTTTGTAAAGATGGACCTTGACTTATTTAACCAATTCCTATTGATAGGCAAGTGGTCACCTGCTCTTTTTCCCCAACTAAACAGTATGGTTGTAGACATCCCTGTATGTTTTTCTACTTATATGTGCATCTGGTTTTTTTCCAGGGGATCAGTTCCTAGAATTTCTACTGGAGCAGAGCACATAGACATCTTAAATGTTGTTGCATGCTGCAAATTGCCACCCCCCCCCCCCCCCCCACACACACACGCACTGGTGTGTACTGCCACCTATAAGCATCTCCCCCTCCTTCCACCCCTCACACCTTTTGCTGGATAAATAGGCAAGCTAGTTTTTATGGTTTTAGTGCATCTTCTTTGTTGGGCTAGCATACCTGTTGCGGGGTGGAGCAGAGACAGCCTGTGTGTGGCATGTCCTGTCTTGTGTTCCTGGCCCGTTGGTGGCATTGCTGTGCAGGAGAGGGTTGTGTGTAGAGTGTACTCAGTCTTTTTCCTGGGTTTTCTTCACTGCCTGGGATTGACATAAAGGTTACAGTCATTCATCTGATGACAAGTTCAAGCATTTTTTTCTCTGCTTCAGGCAATATTAACATTACTCACAGGCGCTCTGGAAGGTGGGATGGGAACAGGAGGGACTTGTGTGAGTCTCAGTGCCAGACTGTGTGCTGCTGTCCTCGCTATCGTCCTCTTACAGCGTTCTGAGCTGTGCTCACCTGTGTCACCCCTCCCCCCCACCCGGGGTTAGGGACGTCTTCAGTGAACTCTTGCAGCCTCCTCAAGCCTCTAGTTTGAACACAGTGCTGCAGAGAGCCAGTGGTCCTAACCCCGGGTGGCTCAGTTGGTTGAGCGTCCGACTTATATCGGCTCATGGTCTCAGAGTGGAAGGTTCAGACCTGGCATTGGGCTCCATGCCTAGCATGGAGCCTACTTAAACAAAACCAAAGGTCTTAAATGACAAACGGACTTGTCACAATCCATGTTTGTTGATGTTTATTAAACATTTACTGAACACCTATGAAGTGCTGGGTCCTGGGCTCTGTGATTCATGTCTGTGAAACCTGATAAACCTGGTGTGTTTGCCTCTTTCTCAGAAGTTGATGACTGTCAATATCTTCCTTTTTAGGTATACCGGAGCACCTTACTTCGCAGCAATCTCAGCTCTCAAAGTGGTAGGTCTGTTTACAACTTTTCTAGTTAAGAGTTGGATTCTTTAAATATGATTAGGGAAGTGTTTTCTTTTCTTTTTTCTTTTCTTTCTTTCCTTCCTTCCTTCCTTCCTTCCTTCCTTTCTTTTTCTTCCTTTCCTTCCTTTTCCTTTTCCCTTTCCTTTCCTTTTCTTTCCTTTCTTTCCTTTCTTGATTTATTTAGAGAGAGAGTACGAGCAGGGGAGGGGGCAGAGGGAGAAGCAGGCTGCCTGCTGAGCAGGGAGCCCCATGTGGGGCTCAGTCCTGGGATTCTGGAATCATGACCTGAGCTGAAGGCAGATGCTGTACCGACTGAGCCCCACCTCCCCACCCAGGCACCCCCATGGAATTTTGTTAACTGAAGTTTTATCAGAACTATCCTTCACCAGCATGATCCTGGGATGCTGCTTCAGTTCTCACTTAAGCAGTTGGCATCTTTACAACCTTGGTGATTTCCCAGGCCTTTGATCAAGTCCTAATGGCTCAGTTAAGATAAAATGTGTTCCCCATGGCCCCCACGGGTGCGGCAGCCTGAGCTGGTCTGGGTTGACCTGCCTCTTGGGTGGCAGCAGAAGTCTGCTTTCTGTTCCAGCCCTTTTCTTAGTTTCTGGCCTCCTCTGAGCCACCTAGCTATAGTGTAAGAGCTGTGGTGAGGGGCTTGGCTGAGGCCACCTAGGTGTCTGTTGGCGGGCCCGGCTCTGAGTCAGCCTCTTGTGCTCATTTTTCAGGGTGCAGACTTATCCCACGTGTTCTGCACCCGGGAGGCCGCACCTGTGATCAAGTCGTACAGCCCGGAGCTGATCGTTCACCCAGTTCTGTGAGTGGGGCCTCACGGGGGTGCGTTACTCGCAGTGCTCCTCAGGTGTGGGGCCTTCTTGTGGGCTCCCAGAGCCTCTGTTGAGGGGCTGCCATACTGGGAAGTGGTAGGTAGGTGCTGTGGGAAGGAAGGAGAAGTTGTGAAGAGCCCACTGTCTGCAGTCAGAAGATAAGCAGCCGTGTGTGTACAGCATGGGATGAGATTTGAGCCACCAGGGCGCCATGCCCCAGGTTGACCCATGGTCCATCAGAAATGGTTGAGGCTTCCTAGGAGAGGTCTGGGCCTTGCCTGTGGTCAAGCTTCCCACACAGTAATGAGGGGCCCATCAGGCAGGAACAGGGTCCTTCCCTCATGCAGCAGATGCTTCCAGTGCCGGTCCTTGCCCTGGCTTCCACAGGGACAGCATCAAACCAAGCAGACAAAACAGCTGTTCCTGGCCCTTGGGCTTTGCAGTGGTGAAAATGTTCTCGGTGCCCTCCAGAACTGGGGCTGCTGATCATGTATGGCTAAGGAGCACCTGAAATGTGGCTGGGGGACCTCAGAAGCTGAGTTTTTACTTTAACTAAAATAGCCCCATGTGGCTGGTGTCTGCCATACTGGGCTGCAGAGCTCTGGAGACAGACATGCAAGGCAACAGTGTGTCGGAGAACCTAACCAGGGCCTGTACATGCATGTGGCATGTGTGTGGTTTTCTCTAGGGTGATTGTGGGCAGGGGCCCAGAGAGTGGTATTCAGGTAGGGACCTGCAGACACAGGGAAGAGTTGGTACGACTTGAGCCAAGGAGTGTCAGGGAGCACAAGGGGCTCAGGATGGGGCAGGTGACCAGGGGGGTGCAGGGTCAAGCCCTGAGGTTGTGGGGGTTATCCTAAGGGGTTTGGCTTTCAGGTAAATGAGGAAGAGGGAGAAGAGGGCCACTGGAACACTTGAGCAGGGAGGGACAGGGTCTAGTGTACATTTATTTAAAAGATGTGACCTGGCTACTGTGTTGAGAATGAGCTTTTGGGGCCCAGGATGGAAGCAGGGGTTGCATGAGAAAAGTGTTATAAGGATGCTGGGGTGAGTAAGTGATGAGGGAGAAATAAGAGAAGGGTCAGATTTGAGGTGCACTTGAAAGTACAGCCCCAGGATTTGCTGACAGGGGGACATAGGGCAGAGGGAAAAGATGAGAGTCATGAAGGCCACTCTGGATTTGGTCTGCGCTAGTTGTTGTCAAGGTGAGGAACCTGAGAGAGCAGGTTTTGGTCGGGGTGACCATCAGGGGCTGGCTTTTGGATGTTTTCATTTGCCTGCAGGATATCTAAGCAGTGTTGCTGTTAGACCTTGGACGGATGCTCAGGGAAGGTATAGACCTGGGGGCTGATGTGGGGGAGGTGTGTAAAGCCAGGAGGCAAGGGTAAGGCTAACCAGGAGTGCGTGTCAGCAGGGCCAGCCCAGCATCCAACAGCTGGGAGCAGAGGGTGGGTGGCAGTGCGGGAGGAGGGCTGTTCTGGAGAACTGTTGGCACTCGCCTGGAAGGCCCATGTCCCTGCATCTGTCGGACACAGAGGCTAAGTACAAGTCCTTGGATGCTTGGATTTTGCCATGGGGTAGTTGGGGGGCAGAGGCTTGCAGAGTGGGTTCTAAGAGTCCAAGGAGCAAGATGGTAAGCGGGAAGCTGCTGTGGAGGAACAACAAAATCCAGACAGCCATCAGGTCCTACTCCTACTGACAAGGTCCCCAGATGCCCCTTCGAGTTCCTAAAGTACCCTGTGTGGCGGGAAACAACCTGGTTCATCCTAGAAGACCAAGATGGTTTTGAAAGTAGCTGGAATGTCTCAGTGTAGCTCAGTGTAGATGCTGAAAGCTGGATTCGTACATTGGGGAATGAAAGATGAGCCCATCTATGGGGATAAGAGGGGAGACATGGCTGGATGCAGGCTGGAGTCCTGGCCTGAGTCCTGCAACAGAAGGAACCAGCGAGATCCAGAAAAATGTGGTCTCCCTAATAAGGTAAGTCAGTGAGTGCAAATGGTACTAAATTGTCTGGCCTCCTTTTCCCAATGCAGCGACAGCCCCAGCGCTGTTCACGATGTGGAGGAGTGGCTGCCCCGGCTGCATGCCCTGGTCGTGGGACCTGGCCTGGGTCGAGACAATATTCTTCTTGAAAACGTTAAGGTAAATGTAGAGAATTACTGAACATGCCTTATCTCATAGACTTGACTCAGCTTGTGGAGTTAAAAGAGAAGCACTTTCTTGGAGTTTCTGTTGTTCAGTGTTCACAAGTCTCTTGATGGAATAATGAAGATGGTTTAAGGGAGGGGGAAACACTAGGCAAAGAGCTAGGAATGAACCTAAAATAGACCAGGTGGAATAAGTCTCTTGCTCTCGGGGCAGTAGCTTTTATACTGCAGCAGGGAAGTCCCTGGGACTGCCCCGTGTTTGGGTGTCCACTTTGAATGAGAAGCATAGTGATAGGCACCTGGGGTAGGAGGGACAGCCACTCCATCCTCTTACAAAGAGCTGAGAAAACAGGGGTGTCAAATGAACCAGCAGTTGTACATTTGGGACAAATAATCTGAAAACCAGTCCCATACAGTCAAGCAGTGGCTCTAGGTAACACGCCGCAAATGAGGCCTCTGGGCTGTCCTGGTCTGGAGCCACCTGGAGCTGGCATGGGGCACGTCACATGTCAGGCAGCATTGTCCAATCCTTTTTTTTTTTTTTTTTTTAAGATTTTATTTATTTATCCATGATAGACACACAGAGAGAGGCAGAGACATAGGCAGAGGGAGAAGCAGGCTCCATGCAGGGAGCCCGATGTGGGACCCGATCCCAGGACTCTGGGATCATGCCCAGAGCTGAAGGCAGACACTCAACTGCTGAGCCACCCAGGCGTCCCAAGCATCGTCTAATCTTGAAAATTCTTGACTGCTTGCTGAAAAGTAGAAATAAATCATAGCTGAGGAATGCTAGCTCCTTTGATTCATGTGAGCTGAGGGGGAGACCTGAATGGGGAACCCTGTGTGTAGCCTGTGGTCTCCTGTGCACTTGTATCCTGAGATGGTGGCTCTCTGCACAGGGTGGGTGGGAGATGGGCTGTGACAGCCTCTCTGCCAGGTGGTTTGTCTTTGGGAAGAGAGGCAAGTGAGAGCTCCTGCCAGAATGGGGATGACCCTCAGCATGATGGGGTTTGTGACCTTTTGTGACTTGTCCACCGCCTGGATGCATGTGTCCCCTCAGATTCACGTGCTGGAATCCTGACCCCCGAGGTAGGGTGTCAGGAGGTGAGGCCTTTGGGGAGTGATTAGGTTGTGGGGATGGAGGAGCCTTCTGAATGGAATTCGCGCCCGTATAAAGGGGCCCCCGGGAGCTCCCCTCCACTTCCACCAGCTAAGGACACAGCACGGCCTGTGACCTGTAGGAGGCCCTCAGCCAGCACCCACATCCTGGACTTGAAGCTTCCAGAACTGTGAGCAGTACATCTCTGTTGTTTCCAAGCCACCCAGCCTGTGGCATCTGTCACAGCAGCCTGAGTGGACTCAGCACAGTCTGACTGATTTGCTTCAAGAAGCCACCTGTCAGGGTGTCTCCTGAACCAAACCTGGAACAGAGACACTCTCTTGTGTACTGTTGTGATCAGCAGGTCCCAGGCCTGCCCATCCTGGCAGTGTGGCTTTCTGTGCTGGTCACCTGGCCTGTATCTGTGCTGTTCACCTCTGAGGAGCTGCCATGCCGGACATCACCTCACCCTTTCCCATGTCTCTCAGGACTTCTTCCTCAGCAGGGCATTTTCTGCACAGAGATTTAAGCTCTCTGATAAGAAATGAACTTATTTTTGAAATAGTTTAAACGAGTGGGGAAAATATGCTTGGATTTTACCAGAATTCCTCCTAAATATTTTTTCCCTGGGGACACGTGTGCAGGGGCTACCCCCAGCACTGGCCTGGGGACCCGGGATGGCTGGGGACCGTCAGGGACCATGGGTTTCCTCATGTTTTACTTGGTTACAGAGCTCAGTACCGTCTGTGACTTGTATACTCACAGTGGGTGTGTTCCGTGTGCTGCTCTCACTGTGCTGTGTTCCTGCACACACTTACTAAATGTTTCCTGGGCGAATTTGTTATCTAGTGTAATCCTGAAAACAGCCCTGTTGGATAGATTTCTCTTAGCCTTGTTTGTTTTTTTCTTTTTCTTTCTTTTCTTCCTTTTCTTTCTTTCCTTCCTTCCTTCATTTTCTTCCTTCTTCCTTATTTATTTGGGAGACAGCATGCATAAGCAGGAGGAGTGGCAGGCTCTCTGCTGAGCAGGGAGTCTGAATCAGGGACTTAGGGCTCCATCCCAGGACCCTGGGATCATGACCTGAGCCAAAGGCAGACGCTTCACCGACTGAGCCCCCCCAGACACCCCCATATCCTTGTTTTTCTGATGACAAAAATTGAATCTTGGAGAAATTAAATTACACCCCCAAAGTGGCCATGTAATAAGTTGCTGAGTTCTTAACTTCATCAAGAATTTTTGCATGCCACGCAATTCATGCATTTAAAGCATACAATTCCGAGGTTTCTGAGTATCTTCACAGTTGTACAGCCACTACCATGAGAACACTCTGATCATCCCGAAAAGAAATCCTGCATCTGTTAGCAGCTGCTCCCTTTTCCTCTCAAACTCCCCAGCCCCTGGCAGCCACAGTCTCTACCTGCGGCCTGTGTATTTGTATCTTCCGGACCTTTTGTAGCAACACGGTCTTACAGGACTGGTGTTTGTGACCAGCTGTGTTCACTCAGCAGCATCTCGGGGCTCACGTGCATGTGGTGTGGGTCAGTGTTCCACTCCTTTCCTTGCTGGTGGATATTCTCTTGTGTGGACCACATTTTGTTTATCCATCCCTTGATGGACGATTAGGTGGCTTCTGCGTTGGGCTGTTGAAAGTAGTGCCACTATGAATCTTTGTGTACAGATTTTTGTGACAACCCTATTTCATGTTTGGAGGAACTCCTCTGTTTGCTGCGCTTTTTTTCTCGCATGAATTTTTAATTCTTAAGTTTATTTTCTTTGAAGAGCTTTATTGTTTTAGCTCTTATATGTAGGTCTATGGTGCATCTTGAATACATTTTATGTCTGGTGTAGGGAGTGGATACTTAGTTCCAGCACCACTCTGCTCAAGTGAATTGTCTGTTCATCCTTGTTGAAAGTCTGGACATCAGTGCAGGGGTTTATTTCTGGGCTCTCATCTCTGCTCATTGATTTGTACAGCTGTCCTTGCACTGGGAGCACTCCGTCCTGACAGTGGTGGCAGTGTGATCCTGCCAACTTTGTTCATTTTGGGAGTATTTTGGCTGTTCTGGGTTGTGTGCATCTTCACAGGAGCTTTAGGATCAGAAGAGGAAGCAGGGATTCTGACAGGAAACATGCTGAATGTGTAACTCAGCTTGGCGGTGCTGCTGCCCTACAGTATTCAGTCTTCCACGTCATATGCTAGTTATGAACCGGAGTTTTCTGGATCTAGGACCTAGGCTCTTGACTAGAGCTCATACTATTTATGCTCCTTTGTAGCTTGCTCTTAATGATAGGTCCTGGCGGCTTTTCCTGATAGAATAGCTACATGTTCCTCATTATTTAGCTATATCACGATATACTATAGTTAGTTCATTTAGGTGGTTTACAGCTTTTTCTTATGTTAGTGATGTCTTGAACATTTTTGCATATGTATTTGTCTGTTTCTTTTAGGTGTGTCCTAAATGTCTACGAGCTGTATGGCCAGATGGTGTTGGCTGCAGCAGCTCCCTCTCCCACCAGAGGGCTGCCCTCGCAGGGCTTCTGCTCAGGGCGGGGGGGGGGGGGGGGGGGGGGGGGGGGCATTCCTTCTCCCCTGGGCGCTACCTCCCGTGCAGGAGTGCTCCCCTTTGACTGTGGCTGTGTCTTACTGTCAGACACATGGGGCTGCTGCTCAGCCAGCATCCAGCCTCTTCTGACCGGTGGGTGTGCAGCTCCTTCCCTTCTCTGCTATCCTCCCCGTGGGTTAGATTTTGGCTAGATGGTGGGGCCACGGCAGTGTCATCAAGTGGCCTCCCTTGGAGCTGCTGTCACCTTCGCTGTGTGTCCAGGCCCTGACGGCAGTGTGACAGACAAGGACAGGGTTAAATGCACAGCACACTTCATACAAATACCCCAAGTGATGGAGCAAACCTGTCCTAATATGAGTGAGGATGCCCAACTCTGTGTGTGCCAGGAGACCCGAATGTGATGCGACATGATTCACACCTGCCCAATCATGTCGATTTGGCTTTCCTGGTGTTTGAACCTTCACCCCAATGTTCGTCAGGATTGGCAGAGGAAAGCACAGAGATGGAAGTGTCGTTGCTGTGGCCCAGCACTGCCGCCCAAAAGCAGAGATTGAGGGAAGCTGAATCTGTTTTCGCAGCAAAGCCAAAACTCAAAGCAGCAGGCAGAGTGTTTTCATTGTTAAGTGAGGAAATATGCTTTGATGAGGCTCTCGTACCCTGACCCTCCTTTGAAGGGGCTTTGCAACCTCTCTGAAGCCTCAAACCCATGTCCACAAAATACAACAGGGTAGGGCAAGGAGGGCAGGGTAGGGCAAGCCCTTACCTCGTGGGGTCTCCCATTTCATTTTCAGAATAACTTCTAGTTAAATATGTCTGGGTTTATCTTTTAGTATTTCAGGTTATTTCTACTTACCATCTATTTTGTTTTACTATTTCTTTTTTTTAACGTATGTTAAGGCCCTTGGACTCACAGATAATCTAGGAAGGAGCAGGGTAATAGATGTTGGGCCTAAGCAGGTGTCTGGCTCAGCGCTGGACTGCTTGTGCAAAGTTAACAGTTACTGCAGCTGCCCTTCAGGGGCTGCCAGCCCCCTTGCTGAGGACTGGGTGAATCTTTAGAGGTGGGTAAACCTGGAGAGTATTGAGGCATTACTTTGATCTTACCAGGAAACTGAGGTTCAGAGACTGGGCTGACTTTACTCAAGTTCACCCAACTCCGAGCGGCAGAGCTAGGATTTCGGAGGTGGTGTTGAGGCTCAGCCTGCGGCAGCTCCACTGGGATACAAGTTGCGTGCTGCAGTGCCCCAGACGCTGTCGGGATCTGGGCTCTTCTTTGACATAGAGCCTGAGTCAGAGGCCATCCCACGAAGAGGTTGGCGCTCCCTTGGGCTCAGGGCCATGAGAGTAGCTGTCCATCATCCAGGGTTTCCTCACTGCTTCCTTTGCTACCACCCCCCCCCCCCCCCCCCCACACACACACACCTGGAGGGCCAGAAGGGACTTCCTAGGAAGTCCACGCTGCTTAGGAGGGCAGCCTCCTGGGCAGCCACAGCAGGACATTGCAGGCGGGGCTTTACAGCAGACGGTCTCTCCCAGTCCCTGAGGGCGTCTGCAAGCTGTGTGGCAGATTAGGTTTTTTCTGAGGCCTCTGTCTTTGGCGGGCGAGCCCACCCACCATGTGCTCACCCGCTTGTCTCCGTGCTGTGTGCTGGACACTGGGCATCCTGGAGTGTGGCTGTCGTCTCACTGTTCTCTTAATGTTTTCTACTGTCAAGTGTGTGTTCTGGGTAGAGATGGGTGTCACGTGGTATTGCAGCGTGTCAATTACTGGCGCATGTATTTGGGGGAATTCTGAAGACTTCAGATTTTTCATCTGGGAACCCTGAGATGAGTGCTGACGGGACACTTGGAGCTTCTAGCTTGGGGTCAGCCTCCATGGGCTCGCCTGCCCCAGTGCTGGGTATTGTGCTTCCCACAGACTCCTGTCTAGGGTTTGTGGTGCCCTGCCTTACAGAGGGGCTACTGCCCATTTATTTGAGTTTTCTTCTGTTTCTTGTCTTGCATTTACATTTTCTGTGTATTTGTTGAATTCTTCATCATGGAACTGCTTGCTTGGTGTTAATTCCACTGGGGGTGATGGGGTTGTTCAGCATAGCTTTCTTTTCTTGCAGGGCATTTTAGAAGCATCCAAGGCCAGGGACATCCCTGTCATCATTGATGCAGTGAGTGTGGCCTCTCCTCTCCTGCCCCTTCTCACAGCCAGGCCTGCCCCTAAGACTGTGCATACATACCTGTCCCTGTCTATAGGATGGGCTGTGGCTGATAGCTCAGCACCCAGCCCTCATCCAGAGCTACCGGAAGGCTGTTCTCACTCCCAACCATGTGGAATTCAGCAGACTCTCTGAAGCTGTGGTGAGTTCACTGACCACCCAAAAGGTGTAAACCCTCCACTTCCTGAGGAGGGGTGAGGGATGGCTCTGGTGCCCCGACCTTTCCCTGCAGGGGCATATTTGCAGATGGCCAGCAAGTAGATGCATGTTTCCACATGCTAACAGTGCTATTCTTTCTTGGTGGTGCACGGAATCTTGGGGCATCCTGTCACCAGCAAATCTGTGACTAGGTGAGAGGTGGGGCAGTGGGCTCTGGGCCGCTCACTCCATCCCTTCCTGCATTGCCTCACCTGTGAAATGTGGGACATGAGAACATCGCCTCATAGAGTCTAAGGATTAAATGAATGTAAACCCACAGGTTCTACATATGAAGTGTCCCATAGGTGTTAGCATGTTATCATTCAGAGTTGTGTCACTTCTGCAAACCTGTAAAACTCCAGCCTTGGGCATTGTTCCCTTAACTTTGATCCGAAAGTCCGGGGAGGGTAAGAACAGTGTTTCCACATCCACCTGAGGACTTGCTGTCCAGCTCTTCTGGGTCCACTTCCCCCTGGTGCACGGGTTGTACACATCTGTGTGGGGGACCAGAGCTCCTGGAGGCTTCCTATGTTTGAGACCAGGGTGGATGGGCAGGATGTATCCGTGATTGTGGGTTCCTTCCATGTGTTTAACAATGGCCTGTCTGTGCTGTCCCACTCGCAGCTAAGCCACCCGGTCGATGGTAGTGATCATCATGAAGCCGTACGGAGGCTCAGTCAGGCCCTGGGGAATGTGACCGTGGTACAGAAAGGAGAGCGGGATGTGATCTCTGACGGCGAACAGGGTAGGTACCTGTAGGCTTCACGCAGGTCGGTTGGTGTGGCTGTGCTGGGCACCAGCCCCTGGGAAACTGTGGTCACACACAGCACATGCGGTCCCTCGTGTCACACATGTTCCACACATAGACTTCCCAGTGAGCTTGCATTTCTCACTGTTTTCACAAAGGGAAATGACCTTGCTGAGTGTTTGGATGTCAGGTGCAGTGGCTACGGTTCTGTCCATGATCTGTGGCAGCCCTGTCAGAGGTGGTGCCCAGGGTCCTGGGCCTGCTGCCTCCAGCTTACCTGCAGCATTAGAGAAAGTTATATGAATATTTCCTGGCATTTTATTGTTAAGAAGGGCTAGAAAGTGAGGAAACACTGGGAGTGGATACCAGTGGAGGGGCTTGCCACGTGCTGGACATGGCAGCTTCCACCTCGTTCTGTCTCTAGGGCCTGCTGGCTGCCTAGTGGGAAGAACGGGGAGGTTATGGTGTGTGCCGGAGACCTGCCATCAATGACAGTGAGGGTCAGAGTCTCCCCAGTGCACCCAGAACAGGTCCTCCCCTCACATGACGGGACTGGGCAGCAGGGAGTGCTTTGGTTCTGTACTACAGGATGGGCTGCCTTGGCATAGAGCTGCTGACCAGGTGGTGGGAGGCACACTGGGGCCCCAGAGAGTGCTGCTTGCGTGCTCCCCCACACTGGATAGGCAAAACCAAGGGTATGTTCTCTGAGGGACCTTGAAACCTTTTTGTTGCTGGGAAGTGCTCTAGAGTCTGACATTCAGAAGATACAACCATCCATTTTCCAAAGTGGCTGCTGGGTTACACAGCATAAATGGGAGAGCGGCCACTGGCTGGGTCCATGCAGGGGTGCTAGTGTGGCTTGCACCTCCTTGGCCTGAAGATCCCCGGTACCTGTGCTCTGCTCCCGTGTCTGCTCCAGCAGGCCCAAGTTGGATGAGTCTGTTTGCCGCCTGTGTTGTGCTACGCAGGTGCTTCTGGGCTGGCCTGGGTCTGCTCTTCTGTAAACCAGGCTGCCTTGTACAGAACAGATGGGAAGAGCTGCTGCTGATCGAGATCGTGCCTCAGGCCCAGGTGAGCTCGTCCTCTGATGGCTGTGTCCCTCTCGCCCTACAGTACTTGAGTGCACCCAGGAGGGCAGCAGCCGCAGGTGTGGCGGCCAGGGAGATCTGCTGTCAGGCACTCTGGGTGTCCTGGTGCACTGGGCACTGCACGCCGCTCCTGAAAAGACTAATGGGTATGTGACATCTTCACTTGTCTTCCCCTTGAGAGCTTTGAATAGTGTGAACCATTTTAGTTGCCCATGTTTAATAAGTAGCCACATGAAACCTTGGTGTTCTGTGGAAGCGATCCCAGGATGGGGATGTGATCCCAGAACGGTCACCTGGTTGGCTCTTGCTCAGTGTAAGGTTGATGCCCTGGCCTGTTGCTCAGTGCCAATGGCTCTGGAGTGTCTGTGGTTTGTGAAGCTCCCCAAGTTTGAGACCGTGTTCCGGGGGGTGCGATGTGAACCCCTGTAAAGCAGAACAGTAGACCAGAAATAGAGCAGAGGTGAGCCGGCCTTGACTGCTGTCCTGAAGTGGGAGCTTTCTCTAAGAGGCAGAACTCTGAACTGCAGGCTTGGCCCACGTCCACTGCTGTGAGCACAGGCAGGTTCCGTCTTCCGTGACTTGTTCTCTATACCTGTCATATGACGGTGGGGCCACATGTGCTGGGGTGGGGTGTCCTGGGTCTGGAGGGTGCCCCACCTGTGAAGCCTGTGAGGCCTGTAGGGTGGTAGCACAACAGAAGTAGGGAGCACCTGCTAAGGGCATGTACATGGAGAAACAAGATTGTACGGGGGCCTGTTGATGATGGTGGGAACCCGCATTCTCAGATCTTCAACATTTCTCCCTGGCGCTGATGCATATGGGTCTAGTTATCATTGGGGGTAGAACTGCCATCCTGTCCTCTGGGTGAGTGGGTATTGATGGGCCCTATCTCCCTGGTCTTGAGGCTGCCTTCTATCTCAGAAGGCTAGCAGACTTGCCTGCTAGGCCTGTTTGGGGTCCCAGGTGGGAAAGGAAGGTCAGGTCAGGCCTATAGTGAGTGTAGGCACCTGGTGACCATCCTCCCCTTCCAGGTCCAGCCCTTTCCTCCTGGCCGCCTTGGGTGCATGCTCACTCACGAGGCAGTGCAGCCTCCAGGCCTTCCAGAAGCACGGACGTTCCACCACCACCACCGACATGATTGCTGAAATTGGGCCTGCATTCAGCAGACTCTTTGAAACCTGAGCCACGACAGCAAGAAGCAAGCGTGCTGATGGGGGAGGCTGCCTTTGTCCTGGGAATCCACGTCAGGTATTGATTTTGGGCTACATGCATAGTTGATTTAGTGTCCCTGTAGCACCTCCAAGTATTCCTGAACTTTTCTTAGCTGCTCAGTAGTAAGGGACAGATGAGCTGTGCACAGGGCCAGCAGCTGAGCTTTGTGCGCTTGCTGTAAGACCATGGACCCACTCCTGGTCTGCGCTCCTTCCTCCTCACTGCCCATGTTTCCTGTGTGTGCCTATGCATGCACAAGAAATTCCCTGTGTCAGATGCTACTCACGAGACTCGCACTGGTCCTGTTAAAGTATCTACAGGATGAGGAGTTGTGCTCTTTAAATTGAGGTCCACCAAGCGGCATCGCATGTGTGGTCTTCGGCGTGTTTGCTTTTTAAACACGGATTTGGTTGGAATTGGCAGAAATAGTAAGCATGAGTGGTTAAGGTTAATTGGTTGAAGTATTATCAGTGATCAGCTTTCAGAGGAAACACTCCTCCTACGTGTGTGTGCAGTGATGGCGGTGGGCAGCATGCCCTTGGAGTCGTGGAGCCCTCGTCTGTGATGTGACCCATTCACAGGCTCTCAGGAGGAACAGACGAAGTTGGACGTTTGGGAGCACCCAGGAGGCCCTAAGTGCAGGGACTGACTGCTATCATTAAAAGTGGGTGTTGTCAGGAAGAGATTCCATTAGGTGCCCTGTTAGCCTCTGGTTGGCGCTCTAGGTGGATGGTTTTCTCTGTGGCCTGAGAGCTGCTTCTCTGGTGTCTTTCTCTGTGGGGTTGGTTTCCATGCCTGTGAATACTTCCCGTAGGTTTCAGGGTCTTTCTACAAGGACAGGAGTTGTGTGGATCCTTTACACGTCTGTTTGCCCTGATGGTTATCATTGGCTGATGTTCTCTGATTGCTGATTGAGACCCCAATCTCTGATCACCCCAAATGGATCTTAATGTTTCCCCACTCTTGTTTCACATGTAATTTGAGAAATGTCACTGTTTTTCCCTTTGGGGAATTACATCTAAATCCTGGTAACTATTAAAAAGCATATCTGGTTTATTTCAGTGTGGAGTTGTGTACTTTTATCTTAGAAAGCCCAAACCCACCTTTCAACTCTCCTCAGTGAGGGCACTGTCAGCAGGGGGCCAAAAATGGAAAAGCCTACCAACGTTGTTAAAACGAAGTAGTCCTGGGCAGCCCGGTGGCTCAGCAGTTTAGTGCTGCCTTCAGCCCAGGGTGTGATCCTGGAGACCCGGGATCGAGTCCCATGTCAGGCTCCCTGCATGGAGCCTGCTTCTCCTCTGCCTGGGTCTCTGCCTCTCTCTCTCATGAAAAAATAAAATCTTTATTAAAAAAAAAAGGAAGTAGTCCTTTCATTCCACAGAAAGTAAAATTAAAGAGTCACAGAAATATTCTTGTATTTTTGCTCTGAGTATGTGTGGCAGTGAGGAGTGTATCCAAGTAGCCAGTGGCTAATATACACACCTGTGTGGACCTACTAGCTCCAGCTAAGGACAAGCATTTACCTCAAGACCAAGAGAGCAGCATGGAAGCACCTCCTAGTGGTCAGGTTTGGCATCTGGCCATCAGGGAACAGCGTGATCCCCATGTACTGAGGGGGACCCTCATAAGTGGGTCACTATTGGCAAGGCCGCTTCTGAATGGGTTTCCTCAGCTGTAGACAAGACACCACTGCCTTTTGGGGTCATGAAGGTCAGTGACCAGTGAATGTGGCTTTTGAGCATCAGCACTCTATCCACCACGGTGCCTAGTATGTGCTTCCCCCTGCGCCCACAGGACCGGTGAAGGCCAACTTGACAGTACTGGACCGTAGGCTGGCCTGGCTGGGGACAGAGCGGGGTGTGGGCTGCACAGTGTTGGTGCTGGTTTCCACCTCCTGCTCGTGGTCTGCTGTCAGACCTGTGTCTTGCATCTACGAGAACTAGGGGTTAAAACAAGATTAGATGCAGCACAAAGACGAAACCAGTGTCAGTGAACACAGGGTTGTGTCACGTGGTTTTCTATGATTTTCTGTGACATTATCCATGGCTGAGGTCTTGTTAGAATAGCCCCTGTCTGTGGCCATTGGTACCACGAAGAATCCACTTTGCAGGCACATGGAATCAGTTTGACTTTAATGTTGACCAATCAGGCACAATGGGAAAGTTGGATGTAAAGCTGTTACCGTGACTTAAGCACAGAATGTGCTGGAAGTCCTCAGCTCCCTGGTTTGTGGTCTTGGGTCCTGTGATCCAGCAGCTCCCACGTGGATGTGCTGCTCCTATCCTGGGGAGGGAGCAGACTCTCTCAGCTCAGGGCTGGTCTGGGCCGCTTGGGCCCACTCCCGTGTGTGTCCTCCGCCGTAGTGGCCCTTCCTGGGTCCCTCCTCCCGCGGGTGCCCCCTGAAGTCACTGGGGCAAGGGGGTGGGACTCTCTCTTCACAGGCAGCATCAGCACTGTGCCTATCTGGGGCTTTGACCACTCTGCGTTTGTGGGATGCCTTCCGGTCTACACAGCACCTGGGGGTGATGGTGCCCAGTCAGCAGGCCATAGCGGCAGTGGCTCACCTTAATGCTGATGCCATGGGCAGCAAGGTCCTGGCGCAAAGTGTCACACGCCTCTAGCAGGGGCCGCCTGTCCAGGAGCTGCTGCCGTCCAGCCTCCCGGGTGGCCGCTTCTGTGGCCAGGGCGAACTGCCGGACCTTGAGCCGGAACCGGACCAGCTCCTCCACCACACTGTGTAGAGTAGCCCGACTGCTGTCCTCTGAAACCAACTACACCGGGTGGAATGGTACAATCAGCGAGGCCCTGGCAGATACCCAGATGGCTGAGCCCAGCTGACAGGGTGCTGGGGCTTCTGTGCTAATAAGCCCAATCGGTGCATGTCCTCCCCAGGGCTCTCTTCACTGGGCCTGGGCTGCTGGCCAGTCCCCGCTCCCCTGGCTTGCACGCCTTGGTCACCAGAGGGAGCTCCCCAACACTGCTAGGAGGTTCAGCCCTAGGGTTCCTGCCCACATCCTTGGGAGCAGTGTCCCTGCACCCAGGCGTGTGGGCAGCCCTCCTCCCATCCTGCACTCCTGCCAGCAGGCCAGGAGCTACTCTTCCACAGATGTGCTAACATCTGAGCTTGTACCTGTCGATTGGTCCCCGGGCAAAGTCTGAAAGTGCAAGCCATGCTCATGAAACCAAACCAGTTCATTCTGATCAAATACTTAAAACAGGGCAGCCCAGGTGGCTCAGCAGTTTAGCGCCGCCTTCAGCCCAGGGTGTGATCCTGGAGACCTGGGATGGAGTCCCACATCGGGCTCCCTGCATGGAGCCTGCTTCTCCCTCTGCTTGTGTCTCTGCCTCTCTCTCTCTCTCTTTCTGTGTCTCTCATGAATAAATAAATTAAAAAAAAAATACTTAACGTACACCTTGCATATGGTTTGCACACATGGTACGCTGTCACTACTTGGTCACAAACAGTCTCCTTGCCTGGCTGCAGAGTTCAGTGGGTCAAGTAGGATTTGAAGTCACTGGAAGTCCTCTCCCACCTACAGGACATCTCCTTACAGGGAGGAGACCCTAGCGGCTGGCTGTGCTCATGGGTGTGAAAGAAACAGTTTACAGCTCGGGTCAAACGTCTCAAACCTACAGAATCCTCAGTTACTGCTTCCATAATAAAAGAGCCCAAAGCAGGATCCAGTGTCCACTGCTGAGAAGGAAGTGAAGCCAAGGACAACTGGGCCTGATCCGCCTCCCCTTACCCCACAGCACAGCCTGGGAGGATGAGCGGTCCCAGCATACGTGTGATGGTCACTCTCCATGTTTAGAGTCTGGCCACACAGTTTTGCAAGTGGCCACTTGAGCCCTTGGCTCTCCTGTCTGAGTGAAGCAGGCAGGGCCTCCCCCCAGGGGGTGGGGACAGCACCCATCCCTGCTACAGGACACCAAGGGGCTCAGCCAGAAGCGTGTCATCTTACTGTGCACCTAACTGCATCTAGAGAGTCTCAAAATAACGCCAGCTCTGCTCAGAATCACTGCAGGTCAGGTAAACGTTTACTTTTTACAGAACGTATTTTAAGCACATAAATTCAGCATAATTATCCATTAAAATAACATTTTTAAAAGGGGAGCAGGGATGCCTGGGCAGCTTAGTGGTTGAGCGTCTGCTTTCAGCTCACGTCGTGATCCCAGGGTCCTGGGATCGAGTCCCACATTAGGCTCTTTGCAGGGAGCCTGCTTCTCCCTCTGCCTACATCTCTGCCTCTGTCTCTCATGAATAAATAAAATCTTTTAAAAAAATAAAAAGGAGAACAAACAGTTGTTAGTGCACATAGACAACCTCACAGGAGGACTAGAAGGGCAGGGCATACCTGTCTGTCCGCCAGAGAAATCCCAACAGTCTCAAAGAACTGTTTGATGTAGGACACGATGGAGCCAAACACGGCAGGACTCCTGGGACCGCCGGGTTCCTGTGACATCACCCAAAGGAGGCGCTTTAAGAGCCAGGAAAATGGTGTAAAAGCACTCCTGTCGCTGCATCTGCTCCTCATGCAGTGAGGATGGCCCTGGCAGGGCACACTCTGTACTCAACCCTGGAGTAGCCCCTCAAGGGCACACTGCACGACTGTGGGGAAGCCACGGAACCCCTGCACCTCAGTTTGCCCATCTGTGACATGGGGATCTGCTAGGGTCTGCGTGCTGTGTCCCCCAAATCCATACGCTGACACCTAACCCCCAGGGTGACAATGTTAACAGATGGGTCTCTGGGAGGTCAGTGGCCCCACAGACAGCTTCCATTGAGTTCCTCTGAGCAAACAGGAGGATGACGTGCTTCCCATGTGAGCAAACACCTGTCCGTGTGTGGGGCCTCCCTGCTCTGAAGGGGTGGCCCCGTGCAGGCTGAAGCAGCTTTTGGGGGGAAGGAGGGTAAGGGAACCAACCACACCCAAACCCCACCCCAGCAGCCACGTCTTGGGACATACCTTCGTGCGCGCCTTCAGTTGTCTGTTCCCGTGGTGGATGAGGTCCATGATGGCATCCACCGCTGCGGGCGTGTCGAAGTCGTCTGCCAAGGCGGCCCTCACAGCTTCCTGGGTGTGGCAGAGCCTGGGAGAGAAACAGGCACGCCTCAGCCCCTGGACTGGCCCAGCAGAAGGAACAGGGTGTGCCCCAGTCCCTCAGCAGCACAGACGCCCTCCTGAGTCGTGACCGTGACTTTGCCGCTGGCCCTTTCTAGGCCATGCTCACACCTGTGAGTGCTAACAGTCCTAACCGGGTAAGATCAATTACCCAAGATTCAGACTGAGAAAACCTCTAAAACCTGGGTTTGAACAAGCCCTGTGTCTCCTGACAGTTTAAAAATGCAGCGGTGAGAAAGTAAGGTTCAAACGACATCACGGTATATTGTCAGCCGTCTGCATCATGCAGACCTGTCATGTGCAGGCTTGGAGGGAAGGATGGCATGATGCAAACCCCCTCCCCAGGAGCCTGTAGGCAGGACCCCCCTGAGGGTGGAGGGTGGTCCCAGCCATCCCTCTCAGGGTCACACGGTCCTGGCAGGTGGTGGCCGCTCCCAGCCTGGCCCTGAGGGACCAGGAAGGGAGAGACAGGCCACTATCAGGGCTGTTTGTCACAAAGCTGAATGTGACCTCCCGAGTGGCAGTCTCTACCTTCCCCCTCTACCATGCCTGTCGCCGAGGAATGCCAGAGAAAAAGACGAGTGTCCACCTGTCCCTCCCTTGGGGCCTCCATCTAGATGGCTGCCCAGTCCTGCTGGCAGCACCAAGCCACACAACACCCTCAAACACCCTGCCCCAATGCTCTAGGCTTTGTCCCCTGGACACCCATGGCTGTGACCAACAGACTCCGCGCCAGCCTGTTCCAGCCCAGCACCCTCCCTCCTCCTCAGGCTGACTCCAGATGTGTCCAGGGACTTTCCTAACCTCCTAGGGACTCCTCCAGGATGAGGACCCATCCCATGATGGTGCAGGCACCTGCAGCACCTGATAAACACCCGATAGACCCACTGGGAGCTTTGCCTCCTAACCGCACAAGCATTTCCCAGTCTTCCGCAGTTTCTCACATCCCGGATGCCAGCCCCACATCTTCCACACCATTTCACAAGTGACAAAACAAAGATGAACAAGTTTAACCATTCAACAAACGGAACTAGAAACATGATTTCCGCATGTAACATTCCCCACCCTCCCCACCCTTCCTGCTACTCTACTCCTGCCACTCCTGGGGGCTGCTCCACTGTCACAGCCTTCTGCCACCATCCTATGGCCAGACACTGGTGTGCATGGCTCTCAGGCAATGGCAGGACATGCACTTGACTTGTGCAGACTTGCTGGTCAATTCCCGATCAAGCCTGGACTGAGCCACTGAAGCCACCCTCCCGTGCTCTTCAGGGGTCCAGTTCGGCCACGCACCTGCCAGGCTCCTACCCAGGGGACCAGAACCTCTCTGCATCACTCACAAACACCAGTGAGCAAACTCACAAACACCAGTCTGGGTGCAGGGGTGACTCACCCCAGCAGGACCACTGACATGCCCAAGGCACCTTCTGTACCAGCACTCCCGGAGGACCACAGCCCCACGGATGGCGCCCAGGACACTCGGGTGGATACGGGGAGGGCACCTACCTCTCCCACAGCACATCGTCCCTGATGGGGCCGCACACCAGCTGCCCCTTCATGTAGGCCCGGGCGTCCTCCACAAACGCTGCCACCACCAGGAGGAGGTGCTTGGCTTCCAGCATGGTGCCGTCGCTGTAGTCAATGGCTGTGGATGGGGCGCATGAGGTCAACCGGGTGCTGCTGCCCATGCCCATACCCCGCACACTTGGCGCTTGTCGGCCAGAAGCCAAGCAGCGGATGTGGGACTCCCTGCCCCGGGGCTCCCTGACGCCTGCCCTGCTCAGACCAAGAGGCTCCGTCCTGACCCCAGCCTCCCTGCCTTGGAAGAAACATGGAAAACTACTCCCAACAGGTTTTGGCCAGGAGTCCATTCGTGCTGAGACAGGTGACTCTGGGAATGCAGAGACCTGGGCTCTGAACCACCTCTCGGGAGACCAGCCAACACAGGGGACTCTGGGCTCCAATTTTAGGCCCAGGACTGAGGCCAGGCCCCTAAATTCTGATGTTGCAGTGTGTGAGGACACGCCCTCCACGGGGCTTCATGCCCAGCCCACACTCAGGAGAGCCAGGGCCGGTGGAAAACCCATGGCCTCCAAAGACAAGCTTCTGGAACCTTCTGGCCAGGAGGTGGGATGCTTTCCAGCCATGCCTCCACAGCTTGTTTTCAGGCAGAAAGCAGCTGCACCGCTGAGACTGCTTGGGATGTATGTAGCCCATGTTCAGCCACCCGCCTGAGCGCACCCCGTGGCCTCACGTGTCATTCACCTGCCCGGTAGCTGCTCCGCATGCAGAAGAGCCGGAAGACATCGGGGGAAAACGTCTTCAGAAAGTCCTAAGAGAGATCAGGGAAAAATGGGAAATTAGGGCGCCTACGACACTTGTGTGAGCTGATCTCGCTTATCAAGCAATCAGGAAGTTTTACGAAATCTGGTTTTGTTCCAGACTCATTACTAGCACGCCCCCACCCCGCGTTGCCCACAGCGTCCTCCCTGTTCAGTGTCACCAGGAAAGCCAGGTGGGGGCAGCCCTGGCTCTGCGTTGACACCTGACCCGGGGGCAGGGTGTGTGTGTGTATCTGCACTGCTGCTGCTGCCCTCAGGAGCCCCTGCCCATGACGTGGTTCCCTGGGCTGTGTCACCAGGGGATGGACGCAGCCTAGCAAAGGGCCAGGCAAGGGAAGGGGTGCAGGAGGAGGGGCAGTGGGGAATGTGACGGTGGGGCTCAGGGGCAGAGGCCACCTGCCCTCCCACTGGCCATGCGACCTGTGTCGAAACAGGATGAAGCTGGCCCCAAGCTCAGGTTTCTTGAACACAGCACCGCCTTGGATTAAATAGTAAAACTGAGAAGCTGTTGTTTTAGTTCACTTCCAAAACATCCACACAAAGTGGATAGGTCTCTACTAGGAGGGATAACCTGGGGAAACTCAGCAGAACTTGCTGGAACATCACAAAGTTCAACAAAACCTGTGTGTGGTGGCGGTGGAAAGTGCTCAGGGGCCTTATGGGGTGGGGGCAGGGGGAGGGAGGACAAATTTGGCCTCCATGGGGGCACCGGGGCACCGCTGGGGGGCACCGCTGGGCCTGCCACGGACGTGCTCATGGTGACCACGCCCCCTCCCCCCCCAACCAGGGATAAGCTGGCTCTGACAGGACCTTCTGACATCATGGAATTTGGGTCAAAACCCAAAACTATCCTGTCCTTCACTGTGGATTCTCTGTGAGTAAAAGGAGACATGTTCAGCCCTACTCTTGTGAACCTGATCCATGTCTGGTGGTTATTTCTGCACATATTGCCCCACAAACACACACAACAGTGACCCAGCATGTGACAGCTGGGAGGACAGTGGCCAGGAGCCACATCAAGATCGGCAGGTGCCCCCCTGTGAGCAGTGACAGAGCCCGTCCCCTGGGTGAAGCTGACCCTTGGCCTCACAGAGCTGGTATAGCAGGAACAGGACCCCCGGGAGCAGGTGCCCTGCCTCAGTCTCCCTGGGGGAACCACTTCAAATGCAGTGTAGTCACTATGCCACAAACAGTGTCACCAGGTGGAAAACTAACCTTGTGTACAAGACTTCATCATTCGCACGCTGTTCTCTATGTCACTCCATTTAAACTCCCTTTAAAGTCCTAAATGGCTTTTAGGGCTTTATTTTTTCATTTTCTTTTTATTTATTTTCTTTCTTTTTTAGGGTTTTATTTATTTTTAAATATTTTATTTATTTATCCATGAGAGACACAGAGAGAGAGAGAGAGAGAGAGAGAGAGAAGCAGAGACATAGGCAGAGGGAGAAGCAGGCTCCATGCAGGGAGCCTGATGCGGGGCTGGATCCCAGGACTCCAGGATCACGCCCTGGGCCAAAGGCAGATGCTCAACTGCTGAGCCACCCAGGTGTCCCACAGGGTTTTATTTTAAAGAGTTTCTCCTCCCACTCAGACCATGGGCTCATTCAGATTGCCCTCAATGTGTGTTCAGAGCCCAGCATCAGGACAAGTGTTTATTCTCACCACGTTGGGGGCTCCTGTGGAGGAGTCCCGGTAACTGCAAAGAGAATTCTGTGATGGAGTGTTTCCACAGCATTCAGGCCCTGGGGGCTAATCCCTGATAATAACAGAATGAAAGGACAACCACAGGAACTAACAAGGAAAGGAAACCAGCAACAGAGCAGAAAGGTGGCCTGGAAGGGGAGAAAGCATGAGTAACCATGTATCTGATAAGAGGTGAGTCTCCAAGATAAGCAACTCCTACAACTCAACAGGAGAAGACAACCTGATGCAAAAGTGGGCATAAGACGTGAACAGACGGGAACCCTGGGTGGCGTAGCAGTTTGGCGCCTGCATTTGGCACAGGGCACAATCCTGGAGACCCGGGATCGAATCACACGTCGGGCTCCCGGTGCATGGAGCCTGCTTCTCCCTCTGCCTGTGTCTCTGCCTCTCTCTCTCTCTCTCTCTGTGTCACTATCATAAGTAAATAAAAAAAATGAAAAATAATAAAAAAAAGACGTGAACAGACATTTCTCCAAAGAGGATCAACAGATGCTCAACATCACTCACCACTGGGAAATGCAAATCAAAACCATAATGAGATTATAACCTCACACCTGTCAAAATGGCCAGAATCAAAAACAGAAGAAACAGCAGGTGTTGGTGAGGGTGTGGAGAAAGGGGAGCCCTCGTGCACTGTTGGTGGGGAATGAGAACTGGTGTGGTCACCGTGGAAAACAGTGTGGAGGGTCTTCAAAATGTTACAAATAGAAGTATCCTACCATTCAGGAATTGCACTTCTGGGTATTTACCTGAAGAAAATCCATCTCTTGAAGAGACATCCACACGCCCATGTTTAGTGCATCACTATTCACAAGAGCCAGGATAAGAAAGCAACCCCAGTGTCTGTGAATGGATGAATGGATTAAAAAATAATCCATTATTTTTTAATAGGCAGACATAGAATATACAGTGGAATATTATTGAGTATTATTCAGCCATCAGAAAAGGAGGATCCTGCCATTTGTGACACAGGGATAAACCCGGAGGACATTATACTAAGTAAATAAAGAGACAAATCCTGTAGGATCCACCTGTGGCTGAAGGGAGAGTCACAGTCCCAGAAACTGAGCAGATGGCGGCTGCCGGGGCTCCGGCACGGGGAAGACGGGGACATGCTGGTCAAGGGGCGCGCTCTCAGCTGTACGACCGAGCTGCGGGCCTCTCGGACAGCACGGCGGCCACAGTGACGAGGGCTGTGTCCTGCACTAGGAACGCGCTGAGGCAGATGGCAAGTGTTCTCACCACACGCCCCGAGGGGACTCTGCCAACGACTGGGGAAGCCGCTCACCGCGCGTCACCGCGCGTACGCGTATCAGATCGTCCGTGGCGCCCTCTAAACCCGGCCACTTGGACCTGTGGGCAACACCTCAGTGACGTGCAGGGAGGCCTCCAGGCCGGGCGGAAGCGCTCTGCTTTCCTCACCGCCCCGAATGCCTGACGGTGACGCGGCCTGGGTCCCTGCTGTGGTGTGACCAGCTGCCACCACCGGGGGCAGCTCCGACTGGTGAAACGGGTGCCGGAAGGGCAGAAGGTGGCTCATGACCTCCGGGGCACGCGGCCATCACGCGGTGACCGTGGGGACAGCTCTGGAGCCAAGGAGGTGCGGCCGGCAGGAAGCCGGTGCGGCTGCCCCTCCCCCAGGGAGCCTCCCTGACTCTCTCGGGGTGGGCGCCCTCACGTCACGTTCAGAGGGAAAAACTGAGGCTTTGAGAGTAAAGTAACTGGTCCTAAATCACAACCTAGAGATGAAAAGAGGCCAGTTCTGAGCCGTTATCTGAGCTGTAAAGGTCAACCTCTCCCCGCGTGGACTCGGGTCTCGTCAAGCAGAAAGAATCAAGTTTTCCTGCAGACCATAACCAAAGTCTGCCAGCGGCCTCCAAAATAATGAGGTCTGGCGGGGAGACCTTCTTCTGCCTGAAACCAGGAAACAGACACCTTTTTTCCACCACTACATGGCTGAACGCCCCCACGACTGCCCAAAATACAAAGTAACGAGACCGTAAGTACACACTCTCACATGCACCTGGGAAAGAAAGGGAAATTTAAAGCCTGGCTGTCAGTTTTCAAGTTAACAAGGAAAATGTTAACCTGATTCAGATCTTATTTAGTAGTTCATGCTGACAAGGAAACCGACACTTTGATACCCTGTTGGCAAGAATATCAAGAACACTTACTGCTTCGCTAGCAGAGGCTTCATCCAGAACATTCTGCATGCACACATCCTCTGATGGCCTTTATCCTACACTCTCATCACTGTCTTGTAGAGCACGCAGACTCCCATCACACCCAGTCGCAGGAATCGGGCCCGTCATGGTCCCGCAGCCCAGGGCCCCTAAGTAATGCAGACTCTGTAATATCTATGCAAATTTAACTACACACTCTCTCATAGAAAATCTGATATAATTTAAAATAACCATCAACAGGGCACTGTTTAATTAGGGTACAATGACAACCCAGCCATTCACAGGAATTAATTCCATATGGAAGAAAGTGACCCCAAAGATGCATTAAGTGAATAAAGCAAGTGCAAAACAGTGCAACCACTTGTGTGGAAAGAAAACCCCGAGAAACGTATTTATACATGCACGCTTTGCTAAGCTGGCAACAGCTGCTCTGGGAGAGAACGCAGGGCAGCCAGGGAGCGTGTGCTCCCCACTCTCTGGGCTCCACATTTCCCACTGCGGGCTCTTCTGTCTTGTCTGCAACTGTCAGACTTCCCGCACTGACATACATTCCTTCTAAAACCAAACGCAGGGGATCCCTGGGTGGCGCAGCGGTTTGGCGCCTGCCTTTGGCCCAGGGCGCGATCCTGGAGACCCGGGATCGAGTCCCACGTCAGGCTCCCGGTGCATGGAGCCTGCTTCTCCCTCTGCCTGTGTCTCTTGCCTCTCTCTCTCTCTCACTGTGTGCCTATCATAAAAAAAAAAACAAAAAAAAACAAACAAACGCAAACATTACAGTTTGCTGCTGGGGGTGGTGGGGGGTAGGGGATGGCGGGGGGTAGGGGGTGGCAAAGTGCGTTCTGGGACACGTGGTACCTTGTGTAAGAAAGGGAAAATCAAGGTTCCTGTAGGGATGGCTTCCTTCTGTCACACCAAACACTGGGAGGACAACCTGGCAACAAGCCAAAGAGCAGAGCCACACTGGGGACAGCATAACTCTGCTAAACTCCAACAACACCTCACGCTCTTGGAAAACAGAGGGAAAGGGGAAAGACATGGCCTCCAGCTGGAAACAAACCTAACAAATGAGCCTGCTCTGCAGCTGAGGGGGATGCTACACAGCAAATAATTACACTCTGCACGGATGTACGCCAACTGCGTGACCTCCATGCCAGAGGCCAAGAGTAACAGGAAATGCAAGCCCAGCACCAGCAAATCAATAAGGTCAGACACCAGAGGGCACAGGGGGCAGGGATGAGCATGTCATGGGCATGTGGTTTCCTTCTGGGTGGTGAGCGTGTCAAGTAGATAGTAAGGACTGTTGCCCAATTCTTTAAAGATGCTAAGAACACTGAGTAATACAATGTAAAGGGTGAAGCCTCTGATCTGTGAATTGTGTCTCAGTAAAGTTGTTATTAAAACAAGAACTGTTTTAATGGAAATCTTTAAAGGCAATCTTTAAAAAAATAAAAAAAATAACGGCAATCTTTACTCAACAGTTTTAGTGTTAATAGGAATACTGGTATTAAATTTTAAAACATGTCACTTTTAATATAAAGCATGAAGCATATACACTGTTGTAAGGAAGCAAGACTTTTAGCAAAAGTGGGAAAAGAGCTAAAAGGGGATCCCTGGGTGGCTCAGCGGTTTGGTGCCTGCCTTCGGCCCAGGGCGTAATCCTGGAGTCCCGGGATCGAGTCCCACATCGGGCTCTCTGCATGGAGCCTGCTTCTCCCTCTGCCTGTGTCTCTGCCTCTCTCTGTGTGTCTCTTGTGAATAAATAAATAAAATCTTTAAAAAGAAAAAAAAAAAAGGGATAAAACCAGCAAGTCCTGTAGTGTTAGACGGGACAGCTCACAGTGAACTCCAGTGACCACTTTATGCATGCGGGTCCATCTCCTCCGCCAGCTCTGTGCCCTGAAGAGGCCTGGAAACAAGGCCACTCCAACAGCAGTAAACACACCAGATCTTGGCTCAAAATTCCCTGTCCCTGCGAAGGCAGAGAGTCTCTGTGGAGAAGTGGCAGCTCTGGGGCTGAAAGCAAGGATGCAGCCAGGGCATCTCCCCGGGACACAGAGGCCAATTAAGGAAGCCTCCTCCTGCTCTCCCTAGACCAAATCTGAGATAATTTCAGCACAAAAAGAATAAAGACTGAATTGATAATACACAAAATAAATATAAAAGCTAATTCCTAGCAATACTGCAAAGAGACGGAACAACAGGTGAACCCTCTTTCTTGAAGATGAGGGCCAGGGATCCCTGGGTGGCTCAGCAGTTTAGTGCCTATCTTTGGCCCAGGGCGCGACCCTGGAGTCCCGGGATCGAGTCCCACATCGGGCTCCCTGCAGGGAGCCTGTTTCTCCCTCTGCCTGTGTCTCTGTGCCTCTCTGTCTCTCATGAATAAATAAATAAAATCTTAGAGAAAAAAAAAGAGGCGGTCTGGCCAGGCAACAGCACGAGAGCACGCTCTGCAAGGGCCACTGATGCACATGCAGGATGGGGCAAAGTCACCAGTGGATACCAACCCCAGAGGCAGCAGGTTGCCTGGGGACAGGAAGCCCCATGGCAGATAACCTTGCTGGCTGTCCACGTACACAAATGGAGACAAGAATCTCCACATCAGGACAAGCTGGTGGCCGTTCCTTACCAGACGGTCAAACACAACATCAGTAATGGTAGGCCAGCTGGACCCTGTGGCCCTAGACGGCTTCCACTGTGGGGCCATAGCACCACGGATCATGTGTTCCACCTGATTGAGCCTGAGCTGAGTCAAGCCTTGAGGCCTAACCTCCAGCTACGGCGAAGACAGGAGACAGAAGACCAAGTTACATGACACCAAAGAGAAACTAGTACAGAACATGGGCTGTTCAACAAAATTGGCCTTGTGTCTTCAAAGAGTCAACACCACATGGAAAATAGAAGCAGAGAGACCGCTGTAGATGGGAAGCCAAAAACACCTACCCAATCAAACCACAAGAAGAAAGTATTATTCAGCCTTAAAGCAGGAGGCGCTCCTATCACCTGCTCCAGCCCAGATGGACCTGGAGACGTCCTGCTTAGTGAAACAGGCCAGTCACAAAAGGACAGACACTGCACATCTGCGCTTCCATGAGGTCACTGGAGTACCCACCATCATGGAAACAGAAAGGAGAATGGTGCATGCCAGGGGCTGGGGAGGGCAAGACAGGGACTTGTCATTGGGGGAGAGTTTCAGGTGTGCAAGAGGAGAGAGTTCTGGAGCTCTCTTGCACAACGATGTAAACACTACTGTATCATAACAACAGTGACAATAGTGAATTTTATGTTATGTGTGTTTTACCACTATTAAAAAATATCTTCTAAAAAGTCTAAGAAGACACGGTATATACATGCAACACGTGAACTTTCAATGGATTCTGGTTTTAAAAAAGCAAAGCTAGACACTGGACACGTGGAAAAATTAGAATACAGACTGGGTAACTGATAGTAAGAAATTACTGCTGATGTTTTTGGTGTCTGGGTTACCCAGGAAAGCATCTTTGTTTTGGGGAGTGGCTCACAGAATGGGGAAGTGTCATGGTGTCGTATGGCTCAGCAATCTTGGTGATTACATACCGGCACATGTGGCTATGCCAACCACTGCCATAAATACAGAAACAGCAGTAAATGTAGCAAAGTGATAACTCTCAAACATATGTGATGAGAACGTAAGTTTAACTTTTCTGTAGGAAAATATATCTAACAATGAACATTTCTACTTAAGTATATAAGGAGTATTTTACGAGCATCCCCATCCACGGGACATATGTTCCACAGCACCTGTGGACACCTGCACATGCCATAGTACCAACCCCTCTACACAAACATGCCTGTGATAATGTCTAATGCTAATTCAGGCACAGGAAGAGAGTAGGGACAACGGGACAGTGACAGCAGCCATGGCATCTGAATGTGGGCTCCCTCTCCCAACACCACATGCCCCAGTGCCAAGGGGAGGGGAGGTAAATGACACAGGCATGTGACGCAGCATGAGGCTGGTGCTCACTGCCTCTGGACCACACAAGTGAGGCCGCACGTAAGGGGAGGACTGTATGGAAACCTGGTGGGAACAGCTTTAGTGGTCGGGTATTCAGGGGGTGAAGGTCTGATACTCTCCTGGTCATTTTAATATTTGCAATTAAAACTGCACTTGGGGCAGCCTGGGTGGCTCAGCGGTTTAGCGCCGCCTTCAGTCCAGGGTATGGCCCTGGAGATCTGGGATCGAATCCCACGTCGAGCTCCCTGCATGGAGCCTGCTTCTCCCTCTGCCTGTGTCTCTGCCTCTCTCTGCGTGTGTCTCTATGAATAAATGAATAAAATCTTTAAAAATAAATTAATTAATTAAATTAAAAAAAATAAAACTGCATTTGGCAGGGATGCCTGGGTGACTCAGCGGTTGAGTGTCTGCCTTCAGCTCAGGTTGTGATCCTGGGGTCCTGGGATCGAGTCCCACATTGGGCTCCCCACAGGGAGCCTGTTTCTTCTCCCTCTTCCTATGTCTCTGCCTCTGTCTGCAGGTCTCTCATGAATAGATAAAGTCTTTTTAAAAAATAAATAAATAAAACTACATTTGGCTTCATGGGCCCAAGGACAAAGAGCAAACTATTGAAGTGCCCCCGTGAGTTCACATGGTTTCCATTCCTGTGGATGCTCACAGGCCATCCCTCGTCCCTGGGGCCCAGAGAAGCCACGGGACGGCAGACCAGCAGTAGGACAGGAAGAGGGGTAAATGGGACTCAGGGTAACTGCGTGGGGAACGGGCCAGGGAAGATGGTGGCCATCTGCAGGGAAGCCAGGCCACAGAGGGCGGGGGGGACATGGCGGAGAACCAGAGTGCCAGATTATTGCCACGCTTTTACCATGAGAAACTGCGAGTCACACCCGGGCATAGGAGAAGCCTGTGAGGCTGCGGGACTAGGCCGGGAGCACGGGGGATCTGAGACTTAGGCTCGCCCACGCAGCAGCCTTCAGGACTGGTCAGCAGCAGCAGCAGCAGCAGCAGCGCAGTAGGTTACCTTAATAGTAATGTAATTTTTCAGTGATTTGGACATTTTTTCTTCTTTGCCTTTCACATGCAAATGCCCTGAAACAGAAACAGTAATTAGTTCTGAACTGGGTGGGAGATGGGGGAGCGGGCTGGAACTGCGGGCCAGCCTCAGATGCCAGGAACACCCTGCACACGCTGTACTTGTTCTGCCATAAGCAAATACCCACATCTGTGCCGATACTGGGCAGTGCCCCCCAGGGGGGAAGCCACAGCTGCACCTGCTGGAGGGCGTGGGGTCTGCCCTGCCCACTGTGGGCAGCCCCGTACCGCCCATCCTGCACCCTGGAAACACCAACCTAATAGACTCCGCACCCTGGGAAAGGTCGGAGCTCTGGTTCTGCAAAATGGGCACCCAGCAATACCTGCTGAGTTTTGGATGTTCCAAACTGTAGGTCTGACAAGGACTCATTCCACTTCCCGGTGCAGTCCGTTTTCACAGGCTTCTTGAGAGCCTGGCAGTCCCTCACCCCGAGTACGGCAGTTAGGAGGATGGCCGAGCCCGTGTGTAGAGCTGCTCAGTCCCAGCCGGGGTGCCCTGGGCCAGGCTTTATCAAGGTGCACTCCCAGGGGGGGCCTCTCCTCTCCTGACACCATAGGACTTCAAGTACAATAGTGCTTCAAGGCCAAGTTTTCTGAGAACTGGTTAAAATGTGGCTTCCAAATAGAAAAAATATAACCTCAAACACGTAATTTGATGTAACACGTATATACCAAACACAGTTAAACATTTTTTAAATTGACGATCTTTGGAAAATGAAACACATCCAACTCCTTATCTTCCATCCGTTTCCTTCAGAAAAGGAGTATGAATCTTCCTGTGCGCTAGGAGCCACAGATGTTTCTCCAGCACAGGGTGACAGTAGGGTGAAGGAGATCCTACCATCCTAACAGCGTGTAACGGTCACAACCAGCCAGCAGCACGGCGCCGGCATAAAGGGGGTGGGCACTGGCGCCGCTGGCACCTGCTGATCCCCAGGCCCACATGCACTGATGGGCACATGGCACGTCCCGGCAAGGGAGAAAACCACTGTGTCAACAAGACCACGCCTATGACAGGTGTGTGGGCATCAGGCTCCAGCCACCCAGATGGCCCATCTGGGTGCCGTGTTCCCGAGTCTGAGTGGGGATGGGACACAGAGCTTCAGTCCTTGGGGGGGCTCCCTGCCCCACAGGCTCTGTGCACATTTATTCTGCATATGTCTTCCTCTTACGCTCTCAGGCCAAAGGGAGACTATGGAATGTTCCAGGCCCTGGAGGTCATCTTGGAGGCACTGGGCAGTGCCCACTCTGCTGGTCCTGGAGGTATGAGTTGCAGGTGGAACCAGGATCATCAGGTTTTCATCCTGTTTAGGAAATCTGCCAGCAAGTCGCACTGCTGGCAGAAACAGAGAGTTTTAGCCACTGCTGGGCTCTACCCAGGAAATGAAGTGGAATACCAGACGGCAGTTCAGATGCTGTAAGCAGCCACTCGGCCCCCGATGCTTCTGCATCCCAGACTCCTTCAGGCAGCACAGAGATGGGCCTGGCGTCTCAGGGAACTGAGGGCTGTTCCAGGACATAGCGGTAGCCATGGGAACGACTCCCGGCAGGGCTCAAGGAAGGGAAACGTGGTAGTGGGTGCACTTCAGGCCAAGCAGCCTCTGGCTTCCAGTCCCGGGAACCTGAGTGAAGTGGAACGTCAAGCAGCCCACTGCCCATCAGATGGCAGAGCACCTCTGATACCAGCCCCAGCACGGAGAACGTTCCCCACATTGTGGTCAGCCCATACTTCATTCCAAAAACGTACTCATAACTCCAATGCAAGGAAGCTCACATCAGCGGACTCTGACTCAAACACGTGGAGACAAGTCTATTTCCTCACCTGTTCACTGAGCTATGCATTTGCAAATGCAGCTGTTTTACCAGTCAGGAGAATCAACAGAACTGAAATACAAGTTAATTTGAAGTCATGACTTACCAGAATGCAGAAAATAATTTCCCCACTGCTTGCACTGATGGAAGGCCTCGCACTGGGCAATCTCGTTCTCGTGATGCGGAAAAGCTAAATCGACCCCACCCGAGTGGATGTCCAGCTGGCTTCCAAACACCAAGCTGCAGGACAGCACAGAGGTGGTAGTTAGTCCAAACAGCACATTTCTCCAAACCTCCAAACCACACTTCCGGTTAATCCTCCAGCCTTTATGCAATGAACAAATGGATCTTGATTTAAAATCAATAAGCATGGCAATTTAACTAATGTAAATGGAAACTGAAATTATGTTTTTACGTCACAAATCTCTAACTCATAGCTCCACCTTCTAACATAGTTAATTCTCTTTGTTCTGGATATAGCATATGCTTTGAAAAACATACAAAAATTTTTAAAAAGCATACAAAAAAAAAGCATACAAAATTACCTTCTCTTACTTTCAATACGTAGGGTTTAGTGGTTTTCCAACTTTAACAAAAGAGAACTATAAAACTAAGAGAATTCTTACTATGGCTTTTGAAAATATAAGTATTTAGAGATCACATACAAATAACAAGGTAAAACTAAGTTCAAAGCATCACAGTCCAGCTGCTGGCATTTCTGCTTTAATGCTATGTTGTGCATTCCTGAAAAACCTCACATCCCACAAAACTGTACCCTGAAACTAGTAGGGCTGCTGGGTACCATGGAGCTGGCCAGACCCTCAAAGCCTGTGTAACTGTCCCCAGAGCATCTGCTGCCTATGGGCCAGGCTGACTGGCACTGCTTCAGACAATGTGAGAACAACCATCAACAGGGTGAGAAAGTGGGCCTATGGGTGCTCTGGGCAGATGTGGAGCTCCCCAGGCTGCCACAGATCTCAGTGGGGCTGGGGATGCAGATACTTGAGAATTCTCTAAACGTGGTTAAAAAGAGACATTTCCTTTTTTAAAAATTCAATTTTTTTGTTTGTTTTTATTAAATAAACTATCCCCAACATGGGGCTTGAACTCACGACCCCCAGAGAGTTCTAGGATTTACCAACCGACCAGCCAGGTGTCCCCAAAATAGACATTTCCAAAGGTGCCACAGCCTCATTGCGATCCCTTCCTACTGACCTTTCTCCCACAGGCCTGGCAAGACCACTTCGCACGGGCCACATGCTGGTGGCAGACCTGCACCAGGCTGCTCCTGTATGCCCCTGGTCACGGGCTTTAAAAGATCTCTGAGTCCTGGAAATTCACATGGCACGAGGGAGCATGAGATGGATGGGTAGGACTAAAGAGGAGGGCAAAAAGCCTCGTTTCTATTTGTAACGAGGGATCCATTTTTATAAAGATCTGCAACAAAGTGGACAGCGTGAGGACTTAACAAAGCTGAGCGGTGGGGGCACCTGGCTGCCTCAGTCTATGACTCTTGATCTTGGGTTGCGAGTCCCAACCCCATGGTGGACACAGAGGTTATCCGAAAAAATAATGCTAAACCATGGGTCCATGCTCATTATATTAGTCTCTATTCTTGTCTGTGTGTTAGAGCTGTTTGAAAATAAGGGAGAAGAGTCTCTTCTCATTAAAGTTCAACAGAAACATGTAACGGTAACATTACATTTGAAATGCACTAAATCTTTTCTATCTACTTTAGAGAAATTATTTGAATCTATAAAATAAATATATTTTATGACCCAATACATATCCCACATTGCTCTTAAATCAGAAGTATTTATTTTTAAAAAAGATTCTTATTTGAGAGCAAGTGAGAGAGCAAAAGTATTTTTAAGTACATATAAGTGGTACAGTCGGATGGAAGGCTGGACACAATTTTTTAATGAAAAGCTGGGCCGTGCTTCACAGTGTCTCAGGAATTCTTGGATGCGTTTCCAGAAGGGCTGTATCAACATCACCTCAGCTGAGAGCAGCAGGGGAGGCATGTGAAACAAGTAGCACCCCTCCTGGTTTTCAGGAGGACCAACAGGTCGTGGAGCATCAGGCCCTCCCACCTGGTGGAAGGGGAAGAAGGTCCATGGACAAGAGACCAGTCTGGGGTCAGTACTCTCCTAGGACAGTCATGCCTCCTGACGCGTATGCTCAGACTCAGCCAGCAAACAGCACCACTCACAATGACCAACTTACAGGACCTGGGTTTGCTGATCTCCAGGTTTCGGTGTAGCCAGTAGTATGAAATGTTCGCCTTAATTATATTTTCTGTAAGTTTCTAATCTTTCAAGCTGCTCATTACAATAAATGTCTGCAATGAGCCGAAACACATCAGATCGTGAAAATTATGGGTTACTACTACCGATACTAAAGACCCCTCACCTCCACAAACAGGAACTAAATACACAACGTTATTCACTGCAGGTATTTATGAGAGTGAAATACTGGGAACTACACGTTCACCTGCAGTGCCCGAGCTAAATGAAGGACGGTCCATGCACCCAGCACAGCACCACGAAGCTCAGGCACAGAGGCGGGTAAACCACTACAGACAGTTCCCGGGACACACGCCGAGTGAGAAGAGATCTGACAGGCATGCCTCCGAGACCCCATGACAATGGGCTCAGTTCCAGAACACCACAATAACGTGAATGTCACAATAAAGACAGACAAACTTTCTGGGTTCCCAGTGCATCTGGAAGTTATGTTTACACTGCACTATAATCCATTATGTATGCAGCAGCACCGTCTAAAAACAATGTAGGTACCCTGATCAGAAGATACTTTATTGCTAAAAAATGCTAACCATCTTGTGAGCTTTCAGAGAACTATAGTCTTTTTTTGCTGGTGGAGGTCTTGCCTGGTGGTGACAGCTGCTGACCCGTCAACAGTGGTGGCTGCTGAAGGTGGGGGTGGCTGTGGCAAGCTCCTAAAATAAGCAATCAAGTTTGCCACATCGATGGACTCTTCTTTTCATGAATGGTTTATTTCACATGATGCTGCTTGATAGCATTTTACCCACAGACCTACTTTTGAAACTGTGGAGTCAATCCTCCCAAGCCCTGCCACTGCTTAATCAACTCAGTTTATGTTATACTCTAAATCCTTTGCTGCCATTTCAACAGTCTTCACAGCATCTTCACCAGGAGTACATTCCACCTCAAGAAACCATGTTCTTTGCTCATCCATAAGAAGCAACTCCTTAACTGTTCAAGTTTTATCCAGAGATCATAGTGAATCCGTCCTATCTTCATGAACTTCAGCCAGCAAACAGGCCCTACTTGTGATTCTGGTTCTCCTACCCTTTTCAGCACATCTCCAGTGACTTCCTTCACTGACATCTTGAACCCCTCAAAGTCATGCAAGAGGGTTGGATCAACACCTTCCAACTTCTGCTCATGTTGATACTTGACCTCTTCCCACCAATAACAAATGTTCTCAGTGGCATCTAGATTAGTATGGATCCTTTCCAGAAGGTTTTCAGTTTACTTCCCCCAGTCCATCAGAGGAATCACTTTCTATGGCGGCTATAGCCTTACAAAATGCACTTTTTAAATACTCCTTGATCCATGGGCTACAGAATGTATGCTGAGTTAAGGAGGCATGAACACAACATTAATCTTGTCCATCTCCATCCAGTAGCCAGGTGCATTGTCAATGCGCAGTAGGGTTTTGAAAGGAATCTTTTTTTTTTCTAAGCAGGTCTCAACAGTAGGCTTACAATATTCAATAAACCACGTTGTAATCGGAAGTGCTGTCATCCAGGCTTTATTCCTCCATTTACAGAGCACAGAATAGGTTTAGCAGAATTCTTAAGGGCCCTAGGATTTTTTGGAATGGTAAATGAACATCAGCTTTAACTTAAAGTCACCAGCTGCATTAGCAGGAAGTCAGCCTGTCCTTTGAAGCTTTGAAGCCAGGCACTGACTTCTTTCCATCTATGAACATCCAACAAGGTAACTTCTTCCAATAGAACAGAGTTCTGTCTACCCTGAAAATCTGTTGTTTAGCGTAGCCCCTTTCATTCACTGTCCTAGCTAGATCTCTGGATAACTTACTGCACCTTCTGTATCAGCACTGGGTGCTCCACCTTGTACTTTTATAGAGACAGCTTCTCTCCTAAAAGCTCATGAACCAACCTCTGCGAGCTTCAGACTTTCCTTCTGGGGCTCCGTTACCTCCCTCAGCCTTCAGAAAATTGAAGAGAGTCAGAGCCTTGCTCTTAATCAGGTTTGGTTTCACGGGATGTTATGGCTGGTTTGATCTTCTATGCAGGTGACAAAAACTTTCTACACATCAGCAATAAAGCTGTTTCACTTCATCATTTGTGTGCTCCCTGGAGTAGCACTTTTCATTTCCAAGAATATTTCCTCTACATCCACAATGTGGCAAACTGTTCAGCACAAGAGGCCTAGCTTTCAGCTTGTCTTGGCTTCTAGCTTTCGATTTAAAGCAAGAGATGTGTCTCTTCCTCTTATTTGAACACTTAGAGTTGACTGCAGGCTTATTAACTGGCCCAATTTCAGTACTGTTGTGTCTCAGGGAAGAGGCCCAAAGAGAGCGACAGATGGGGGAACAGCCAGTTCTGGAGCAGTCAGAGCACAGACAACATTTATTAAGTTCACCATCTCACAAGGCGTGGTTCATGTGCTCCTGAAACAATCACAATAGTAAGAGCCGATACCACAGATCAGCATACTAAATATAATAATAATGAAAAAGTTTGAAATATTGTGAAAATTACACAAATGTGACACAGAGACACAAAGTGAGCAAATGCAATGGACGCCAACTAACTTGCTCTACACTGGGCTGCCACAAATCTTCCATTTATAAAAACACAGTATCTACAAAGCACAATAAAATGAGGTGTGCCTGTACAGAGGAGCACATGCAGTATGCTACCTTCTGTCCTCCCACCACATGCACACACAAGAAAGGGGGCATCCGCCCACCTGCAGAACCATGCGAAATACCAAAGAACAGTCTACAAAGGAGGTCTAAAAGGTGGTGGTGGCCCCAGCAGAGACATGAAGATCAAAGAAAGCTGCTTTTCAGAAGCCAAGGGGAGAGCAGGTACATCGGCCGCCAGTCACTGGCCAGCTGGCAGTGGGGGTCACCAGTGACCTCAGGAAACCAGAGTCAGTAGGGATGCCTAGCAGGCAAAAACAGGTCACACACAAACGACAGGAAGAGAAACAGGAAAAAAAGAAGGGTCGCTAGAAGGAATCGAGATCACAGAAGCATCAGTTTATGGAGATTCTCAAGACAGAAGCATCCAGTGCATGATGCTGCTCCAAAAGAAGAGCTGAAAGGATGGGCAGACTGAAGACTGGGAGCTAGGAAAGTGGAAGCTGGGGGTGCTGCTCGATGGGTCTGATCCAGAACCATCTCTGGGGTAGCAGATTGAGGAAGGTGGTTCAGGGAGAGACTGAGAAGATGGCGGAGTAGGAGGACCCTAAGCCAGCCTCGTCCCACAGATACAACTAGAAAATACTCACATCTATATAAATAACCCAAAGACTCACAAAACAAACTCCACAGCTAAACGTAGAGAACCAGACCACACCAAAGAAAAAATTTGAAGACAGCACAAATATACAGAGGTTAAATAACATGCTACTAAACAATGAACAGGTCAACCAAGAAATCAAGGACATTACATGGAAACAAATGAAAATGAAAATACACACACACGGGGAAAAAAATGAAAACACAAAGGTCCAAAACTTTTGGGATGCAGCAGAAGTGGATCTAAGAGGGAAGTTTATAAACAATACAGGCCTACCTCAAGAAGCAAGAAAAATCGCAATAAACAATCTAACCTTCCACCTAAAGAAGCTAGAAAAAGAACAAGAACCCAAACCGCAAATCAACAGAAAGAAGGAAACAATAAAGATTAGAGCAGAAATAAATGATATAGAAACTAAAAAAAAAAAGAACGGATCAATGAAACCAGGAGCTGATTCTCTGAAAAGATAAGAAAATTGTTAAGCCAGACTCATCAAAAAAAGGGGAGGAGGGTGCTGCGGTGCCTGGCTTGCAACTCCTGATTTTGGGGTTGTCAGTCCAAGCCCTATGATGGGCACAGAACTTACTTAAAAAAAAAGAGAGGGCTAAAATTAAAATCACAAATGAAAAAGAAGAAACAATAACCCAACATTACAGAATACAATTTTAAGGGAAAATTATGAGAAATTATATGCCAAGAAATTGGACAACTTACAAGAAATGGATAGATGCCTAAGAACACATAATCTACCAAAACTAAAGCAGGAAGAAATAGAAAATTTGAACGGACTGATTATTAGCAATGAAACTGAATCAGTAATCAAAACTCCCAACAAACAAAAGTCCAGGACCAGATGGCTTTACAGGGGAATTCTACCAAACATTTAAAGAGTTAATACTTGTTCTTCTCAAACTATTCCAAAAAATATTAGAGGGAGGAAAACTTCCAAACTCACTCTATGAGGCCAGCATCACCCTGATACCAAAAGTAGATAAAGACACCACTGAAAAAGAGAACTACAGGCCAGTATCTCCGAAAACAGAGATACAAACATCCTCAACAAAATATTAGCAAGCCAAATCCAATATGTTAAAAAAAAAATCATTCACTACCATCAAGTGGGATTCATTCCAGAATGCAAGAGTGGTTCAATATTTACAAATTCATCAGTGTGATACATATTAATTTTTTTAAAAAGGAGAAAAACCGTATCTGTTAGTTTAGATGTGATAAAATCCTCAACAAAGTAGTTTTAGAAGAAACATAACCTAGGGGATCCCTGGGTGGCGCAGCGGTTTAGCGCCTGCCTTTGGCCCAGGGCACGATCCTGGAGACCTGGAATCGAATCCCACGTCGGGCTCCCGGTGCATGGAGCCTGCTTGTGTCTCTGCCTCTCTCTCTCTTTCTCTCTCTCTCTCTCTGTGACTATCATAAATAAATAAAAATTTAAAAAAAAAGAAACATAACCTAAACATAATAAACACACATATGAAAAACCCACAGCTAAACCATATTCACTAGGGAAAAACTCAGAGCTTTCCCCCTAAGGGCAGGAACAAGACAGGGATATCCACTCTCACCCCTTTTACTCAACACAGTACTGGAAGTCCCAGCCTCAGCAATCAGATAACATAAAGAAATAACAGGCATCTGAATTTATAAAGAAGTAAAACTCTCACTATTTGAAGAAGACATGATATTATATATAGAAATCCTAGAGATTCCACTAAAAAATTGTTAGAATTGATAAATTAATTCAGTAAGGTCACAGGATACAAAATCAATGTACAGAAATCTGTTGCATTTCTATACAAATAATGAAGCAGCAGAAAGTGAAATTAAGAAAATAATCTCATTTACAATTACACCAAAAATAATAAGATACCTAGGAATAAACCTAACCAAAGAGGTAAAAGAACTGTACTCTGAAAACTGTATAACACTGGTGAAAGAAATTCAAGATGACACAAAGAAATGGAAGATATTCAATGCTCATGAATTACAAGAACAAATACTGTTAAAGTGTCCACACTATCCAAAGCAATCTACACATTTAATGCAATCCCTATCATGATACGAACAACATTTTTCAGCCACAAAAGGCCCCAAATAATCAAAGTAATCTTGAAAAAGAAAAACTGGAGGTATCACAATTCTAGAGTTCAAGTTATAATATTCATAGTAATCAAAACAGTAAGGTACTGGCACAAATAGACACCATATATCAACAGAACAGAATGGAAAACCTAGAAATAAACCCACAATTATATGGCCAATCTCTGACAAAGCAGGAAGGAATATCCATTGGGAAAAAGTCTCTTCAACAAATGGTGTTGGGAAAACTGGACAGCAACACGTAAAAGAATGAAACTGGACCACTTTCTTACAGCTTACATAAAAATAAACTCAAAATGGATTGAAGACCTAAATGTGAGACAGAAATCCATCAAAATCCTTGAAAAGAACACAGGCAGTAATTTCTCTGACATTGTCTATAACAACATCTTTCTAGATATGTCTTCTGAGGCAAGGGAAACAAAAACAAAAAAAAAAAATCAACTATCAGGAGTTCATCAAAATAAAAAGTTTCTGCGCAGCAAAGGAAACAAGCAACAAAACTAACAGATAACCTATTGAATGGGAGAAGATATTTGCAAACAACATACTTGATAAAGGGCTAGTATCCAAAACATATAAAGAACTGTTACAACCCAACACCAAATAATCCATTTAAAAAATGGGCAGAGACACATAGATCAATGGAACAGAATAGAGAATTCAAGTAGACCCTCAACTTTATGGTCAACTAATATTCAACAAAGCAGGAAAGACTATCCACTGGAAAAAAGTCTCTTCAATAAATGGTGCTGGGAAAATTGGACATCCACATGCAGAAGAATGAAACTAGACCATTCTCTTGCACCATACACAAAGATAAACTCAAAATGGATGAAAGATCTAAATGTGAGACAAGATTCCATCAAAATCCTAGAGGAGAACACAGGCAACACCCTTTTTGAACTTGGCCACAGTAACTTCTTGCAAGATACATCCATGAAGGCAAAAGAAACAAAAGCAAAAATGAATTATTGGGACTTCATCAAGATAAAAAGCTTTTGCACAGCAAAAGAAGCAGTCAACAAAACTAAAAGACAACCTACAGGATGGGAGAAGATATTTGCAAATGACCTATCAGATAAAGGGCTAGTATCCAAGATCTACAAAGAACTTATTAGACTCAACAGCAAAGAAAAAAACAATCCAATCATGAAATGGGCAAAAGACATGAAGAGAAATCTCACAGAGGAAGACATGGACATGGCCAACAAGCACATGAGAAAATGCTCCACATCACTGGCCATCAGGGAAATACAAATCAAAACCCCAATGAGATACCACCTCACACCAGTGAGAATGGGGAAAATTAACAAGACAGGAAACAACAAATACTGGAGAGGATGTGGAGAAGGGGAACCCTCTTGCACTGTTGGTGGGAATGTGAACTGGTGCAGCCACTCTGGAAAACTGTGTGAAGGTTCCTCAAAGAGTTAAAAATAGATCTGCCCTAGACCCAGCAATTGCACTGCTGGGGATTTACCCCAAAGACACAGATGCAGTGAAACGCCAGGACACCCGCACCCCGATATTTATAGCAGCAATGTCCACAATAGCCAAACTGTGGAAGGAGCCTCGGTGTCCACTGAAAGATGAATGGATAAAGATGATGTGGTATGTGTATGCAATGGAATATTCCTCAGCCATTAGAAACGACAAATACCCACCATTTGCTTCAACGTGGATGGAACTGGAAGGTATTATGCTGAGTGAAATAAGTCAATCAGAAAAGGACAAACAGGGACTCCTGGGTGGCTCAGCAGTTGAGCATCTGCCTTTGGCTCAGGGCATGATCCCGGGTCCAGGGATCGAGTCCCACATCAGGCTCCCTGCAAGGAACCTGCTTCTCTCTCTGCCTGTGTCTCTGCCTCTCTCTGTGTGTCTCTCAAGAATAAATAAATCTTTAAAAAAAAAGAAAAAAGAAAAGAACAAACATTATATGGTCTCATTCATTTGAGGAATATAAAAATTAGTGAAAGGGAACAAAGGGAAAGGAGAAAAAAAATTAAAAGTAAAAATAAATAAATAAAAATAAAAATGGGCAGAAGACATGAACAGACATTTCTCCAAAGACATACAGATGGCAACAGACATGAAAAGATGCTCAATGTCATTTATCATTAGGGAAATGCACCTGTCAGAATGGCTAAAATCAAAACCACGAGAAACAAGTGTTGGTGAGGATGTGGAAAAAGGGGAACCCTCCTGCACTGTTGGTGGGAATGCAAGCTGGTGTGGTCACTGTAGAAAACAGTATGGAGGGTGCTCAAAAAGTTAAAAATAGAACTACCCTAGGATCCAGCAATTACACTTTTGGGTATTTACCCAAACAATACAAAAACACTAATTCAGAGGGATATGTGTACCCTATTTACTGCAGCATTATTTACAATAGCCAAGATATGGAAGCAACCCAACTGTCCATCGATAGATGGATGGATAAAGAAGATTTGTATATATACAGTGGAATAGTATTCAGCCTTAAATATGAAAGAAATCTTGCCATTTGCAACAACATGGATGGAGCTAGTATATAATGTTAACCAAAATAAGTCAGTAAGAGAAAGACAAATACCATGAGATTTCACTCCTATGAGGAAATTAAGAAATAAAGCAAACAAAGGGGCAGCCCAGGTGGCTCAGCAGTTTAGTGCTGCCTTCAGCCCAGGGCGTAATCCTGGAGACCCAGGATCGAGTCCCATGTCAGGCTCCCTGCAGGGAGCCTGCTTCTTCCTCTGCCCATATCTCTGCTTCTCTCTCTCTGTGTCTCTCATGAATAAATAAATAAATAAAATCTTAAAAAAAAAAAAAAAAGGAAACGAGAAAGACAAATGAAGACAGAGACTCTTAACTACAGAGAACACCCTGAAGTCACCAGAGGGGAAGAGGGCTGGGGGCTGGGGGTAATTAGGGATGGGGAGGATGGAGGGGACAGGCACTGAGCAATGTACAGAGTTGCTGAATCACTATACGGTACACCTGAAAGTAACATAACACTGTATGTTAACTACTACTGCAAGTAAAATAAGAAACTTTGATGAAAAACAAGAAAAAAAGAGGAAGGTGGTCCAGCACCTTGTCCCAGAGGGGTCCCACCCTATACCCACCACAGAGGAAAGCCGAAGGCACACCTGGACCTGTCCCCAGTGAGACTGGAAGTCAAGCACTGAACTATAAAGCAGGCTTTTCTACTAAAAAGGACAGGCACTGATGTGAGGAAGGTGAGCAGGTTGGAAAGCATCTGGTCCCTAGGGAGCCTGGAGCCTTCCTCCCAACCCTCTGCCTCATCACCAGGGCTCACACCGCCCCCTCTGCTGGCCAAGTCAGGCACTGCGTGAGCTTACACAAAACAAAACCTTACCTTGAGATGGTGGAACATTCTATGTGCCAGCCAGGTCTTCCGTTTCCCCAAGGAGAGGCCCAGAATACCTCCTGGGGTTTGGCTGCCTTCCACAGGGCAAAGTCGCTGGCATGCCGCTTGTCGGAATCAACTGCCAACAACAAACGATCAATCAGGGCGAGGATCTAAGGCAAACCCACACAGCATGGCCACAACATCTCAAAGATGCTGCTGCTTCCTATAGATGGCCTCAGATGTGTCTCATTTCCCCACATGTCAGCTGGAAGGACCACCCCACACTGTCACATGTCAGTGACATGCTGGAGTATGCGGTCTCACTGCTGCAGTGGAGATTTCGAATAGCAATCACTGATGCCTCTTCCCAGCGATGCACTGAGCTGAGCTATCTGCCTTCCTCCTTCCTCATTCTTCTCGTGAGAAAGCTGTGTGCCAGCAAATGAGTTTGAATAACTTCTCCCCCCAAAAAGACAATTATAGGGATAAAAAGAGTTACCAGAATACCAATCACACTAGAACAAGAAACCTCGGAAGAAGAGGGCTGGGTGACAGGATACGGGTGTACAAGCCAGTGTTGGGCTCTCTGTTCCAACACCTGAAGCAGCCAAGATGCCCTCCGACAGGTGAGTGGGTAAACAAACCATTCTGTATCCAGACAAGGGAATGCTCTTCAGCACTAAAAACAAATGAGCTATCAAGCCATGAAGAGACACAGAAGATGGCTGAGTTCCGTCCCCAAGGGGCTCTGCCCTTGCCCAGGTCCTGGTGGGAACTGGGGGCTTAAATGCACATTTTCACTGAAATGCATATTAAGTGAAAAAAGATGTCTGAAAAGGCCACGTACTATATGGTTCTAACTTCACAGCATTCTAGAAAAGGCAAAACTATGCAGACAGTAAGAGATCACTGGTTGCCACGGGTTAGGAGGGAGTAAGGGAGGATGGGCAGCTGAAACACAGCGCATGTCAGAGGGCAGTGAAGTGACCATGGGACACTATTGTAGTGGACATGTGTCATTACACATTTATCCAACCCACAGAATATACACCAAGAGTGAACCCTGATATAAACCATGGACTCGCGTAATTATGTGTCCAGACAGGTTCATCCACTGGGGCAAGCATCCTATTCTGGCAGGTGACGTTCATACAGGGAAAGCTGTGCCTGAGTAGCATCAGGGGAACATGGAAAATCTCTGTTCCTTTCCGTCAATTTTGCTATGAACCTAAAAGTGCCCTAAAATAAAGACTAATTCTTTTTAAAGATTTATTTGAGAGAGGGAAGGTAGAGGGAAGGGGCAGAGGGGGAGAGAGAAATAGAGTAGAGAGAGAAAGAACCCCAAGCAGACTTCCTGCTGAGTGTGGAGCCCCACATGGGACTCAATCCCACAAACCTGGAAGCAGACCTGAACCAAAACCAATAGTCAGCTGATTAACCGATTTGGCCGCCCAGGGGAACCCTAAACACAGAAGCATTGCTGATGCTAGAAACGTGTCTCAGAAACACATCCTCTGCTTCCCCAGGGCATGCTGGCATGTGGGCGGTCTAGCGGTTCTCGGTTCTGGCCTTTCAGGAGGGGAGCCAGACATGCATTGAGTAAGAGTAACAGACACCATTTCTGAGGAGTCAAATACTACTGTTAGCAGTTAAATGTAAATGGTATAGTTTGTAGAGCACAGGATAATGACTACAGTCAAAAATTACTTGGAGAATTTGTCTTTTGGGTTTTGCTTGTCTTTATTTGGTTCTCTTAAATAGTATCCTTCTAAAATTATTTTAAATTTACTTCTACACATGTATTTCTTCTCCATAGAAATAACGCCAATCAATAATCACTGGAACAGTGTGAGGATAAATTAAAATATTCCCGAGAATGTGATATATGGTAAAATACCTACTGGGATTTGATATATGGCAATATATATATGGAACCGAGTATGATAGCAGATGGAGAAGAGCGTGAAAATGTGACAGCATGATGAGTGTTCCTGCGGGAAGCCCGCGGACGGGCAAACGTGCCTCCCAGGGAGAAGAGCCAGAGGGCTCTCACAACCTGCCCAGTGAACCTCACACTCTCTAAATTTCCTTTCTTGGAAACAATGAATTAAATTTAAAACACAGCAGGGACGGATGGTCTGGCGCCAGCACCACATCTGAGAGGGAGGAGGGAGGGCCAGGCCTGTGCCCCACACCCCTGTGCCCGAAGTGGGAGGCTGGGGTCCACCCACCTGGCTCTCCAAGTGGACCGGGGACCACACCAACTAGCTTGCCGTACTTGTCTCCTCTCGACTGCAGATCGAAGTAGACATTGCCTATTTTACAAAGGTAATTGAGATTCCATCATTTCTCTGCATCACTGAATTCTATCCAGAAACCAACATTGCACTATATGTTAACTAAGTAAAATTTAAATAATAAAAAAGAAAAATCAGTTCAAAAAAGAATATGAACAATTATTGAAAATTTTTAAAAAAGAATTCATCATTTCTCAATCTTAAATATCAGCATCTATCTAGGCATATTAGCTAACAAGTAATTAGCATATTAGTAACAAGTAATACAGCATCTGGCCTTCACGTGGCCCCTTTATTCTGGCCCCAGATCAGAACAAACACCAGCACCGCTATTTTATAAAAGCACATGTTTGGACACGTCATGAAATGTCCAGAGGTGGAAATGAAAACCCAAGTGTAAGATCTGGTGTCAAATGTTCAGATGGTTTTTTAGTGAGAAGGAAGAGTGAGTGTCACCACAGGCGTGCATCAAGCTCCCAGCTTTTCGCGACGCACCTGCTACCAGGGGAACCCTGTCGAACCCGGATATGTCTACTTAGATCCCAAACACCTCCACACCCGAGCAGATGACGGAGGAGTGGTAGCCCCAGGGGGCTGTGTCCCCGCAGCCACACCATCAGATCTCTATCCTGAACTGGGGGGGTTGGGGAGCAGCTCGGCACAAGGACCCCAGGTGGGTCAGTCCTCTCCACCTAGAGCCTACACCCGAGCTCCAACCACGCTGGGGACGAGCCAGGGGGCTACAGTGCGAGCGGCTATCCAGGAAGCCAGAACACAAACAGCACTCCGACAAGGCTTTATAAGAAACTGCTCTTTCACGGAGGACACATCTCTTGTTATCAATTTGCTGAACAAACAGTTCTTCACAAAGGTTCAAAATTCAAATTACAACCAAGTTTTTGTGGAATTGTCACAAAGTCCAAATTAATGGAGTCTGAGTTAATGGCATCTTATTTTAATTATTTTATTATTATTTTAATAATGCTATCGTTATTAAAAACGCACAATAAGGCTTTGTAATTAAGTGATAAAACAAGCAGCATCTCTTGCTAAGGCACGTTTGGACCTCTGCTCCTCTGGGCTGCTTGTCCCAAGTCATGTTTTGCAGCAGTGGGAAGACTACGTCTGTATTTTCCGGGGCAAACTCAGGTTCAGTCACCCAAGCCCCTTAAAAACAAGTTCTTCTTGGAGACAAAATCTCAATATAGCAAATGAGGTAAAGTAAAAACACTGTTCTGATGTAAGCATCAGTAATTGAGACAGGCAGCACCCGTGTCTGGGGCCCCAGGGGCCCTGCGTGTGTATCTGTGCTTGCAGGTAGGACCGCTGTAAGAAGGGTTCTTACAGAACCTGCAGAAACTGTGTCTAGTGTTATGCTTTATACTTTGTTATTTACTTGCAACAAACATTGCAAGACCCACATGTCCCAGCTCTGGGCTGGGCATGCTAGTGGGTCACTAGAAGCAAAAGTTTTTCTGATCCCAGAAGTGACAAAATATGAGTGCGTTAATGGCACGCTGAGGCAGACAATGCCGGGCAACCAGTGGGCACAGCACAGGTGCCAGAGTTGGGGTGGAGGTCTGCAAGAAGAGATATCCTGGGAGGGAGACAGCTCTGGTCAGGTGCACAGGATGCGTGGGATTTGGGTCGAGAAGGGCTGGAAGGGGGAGGTGAGGCTGAGGGTGACGGTGAGCCCTGGGGCAGCGGACAGTGGGCAGCATGGCCAGGGGTCAGCAGTGGGTAGCGGAGGCCGGAGGGGCAGCTCCACGCAGGGGGATGCAGGGAGGCCCAGGTGCATTTGGGGACACAGCAAATCAGTAAAGACAATAAATCGCGTCTACTTTCTCAAAATCCAACGGGTATTCACCCAATGATCCATTTCAATAGCACAACCCCTACCTTGTGCTGTTGAATAAGCGTGCCCGTTAGCAATGATGCCCTCGATGAAAGAAATGATCTGGGGGATGGTTTCGGTTACCCTCACGTACACCGTGGGGGGCAGGACCTGGCAGGAAGCAAAGGAGAAACGACGATCCCTGGGTGAGACACATTGGTCAGCCACAGGGCTCCCATAGTTCACTCTCCCCACTTGCGACAGGCAGACGCCACAACACACGCTACCTTCAAGGCTGCCATGTCCTGTTTAAATTCCTCTTCATAGAGGTTGGCGAGAGAAGCAGGTGACATGTTCATCTGCAGAGAGACGAGGCGGGCTGGTCAGCAGGTTGGGCTCCCCACCCCTGCGACTGGCCTCCGTGGGCCCTGTGTGCTCCCAAAGGGGCCTTGGTTTTAGGTCCCAAACTCCTTCTAGTATCTCACCTAATCACAAAGTCACCCCGTCCTCTGGTCAGAGAGAAAACAGGAATAAACAATATCATGATTTCTGTTACATAATTCAAAACAAAACCCCAAAACACACAACAAAGCTTCCACTTTTCTAGGGCAAGGGCAAGTTCGATTAATCTATTCTACGTAATAACCAGAAACTTGAGTTTCTATCTTATCCCTTATGCCTTGGGGAGCAAGAAAACACGTCAAAAATACATGAAAGAGGAACTCTCTAAGAAGTGTTTTGAAAGCAACAGAGCACCTGAACATAGGGCAGCAGGCGGGTGGCCGGGCTGGTGGTGGCTGGGGGAGCAGTGGGCCAGTGGCTGGGAGGAGGGGACATGGTGGCAGTGGGGGGTGGCCGGGGTGGGGGGTGGCAGGGGGCAGTGGACAAGTGGCTGGGCTGGGTGGTGGCAGGGGGAGCAGCGGGCCAAGGGCTGGGCTAGGGGGTAGCAGGGGGAACAGCGGGCCAGTGGCTGGGAGGAGGGGACACGGTGGCAGTGGGGGGTGGCCAGGCTGGAGGGTGGCAGGGGGCAGCAGGCGGGTGGCCAGGCTGGGGGGTGGCTGAGGGCAGTGAGCGGATGGCCAGGCTGGGGGGTGGCAGGGGGAGCAGCGGGCCGGTGGCAGGGAGGAGGGGACATGGTGGCAGCGGGGGGTGGCTGGGCTGGGGGGTGGCAGGAGGCAGCAGGCGGGTGGCCGGGCTGGGGGGTGGCTAGGGGCAGTGGGCAGGTGGCCAGGCTGGAGGGAGCAGTGGGCCGGTGGCTGGGAGGAGGGGACACGGTAGCAATGGGGGGTGGCCAGGCTGGGGGGAGGGGCAGCAGGTGGGTGGCCGGGCTGGTAGGGGTGCAAGAAGTACAGGCAAACCCCATAGACAATTCTTGATTCTCAATTTCTGAGCGCAGGGCATTCAGGGGCACGGCCCTCCAGTCCCAAGGGCTCCGAAGGCACTGGCACACAGAACTGGGCTTCCTGAAGCATTTTTTACTTTTCAGCAGAAAAAAAAGCTCTAAGACCAAAAGCATGAAAGGACCAGAAGCCGCTCCCCCCCTCAACCAGCATCTGCAGCTCTTGCTCCTCCAGCCCCTACCAGGGCTCCCCATCCTGCCGAACACACTGCAGCTCCAGGACCGCAATAAACTTTCTCAAGTGAGATGCCACCTCCAGCCCTGTCACTCTGCAGCCACATTCTTCCCTGCCCAATGCCCCAGAAAGGCAATCATCCTAGAAACTTCAACCACCAAACATTTACTGAATAAATAAATCTGGTGAGCAAAGTGACTTTTCAGCTGTGTGGCCGTGGCCAAGGCAATGAACTTCTGTGCCTTCAGTTTTTTTTTTGTTTAAGATTTTATTTATTTATTCATGAGGGACACAGAGAGAGGCAGAGACACAGGCAGAGGCAGAAGCAGAAACCTGATGTGGGACTGATATCAGGACCCCGGGATCACGACCTGAGCCAAAGGCAAATGCTCAACCACTGAGCCACCCAGGTGTCCCAGCCTTTGGCTTTCTTTCCAACACAGAGATGATCCCACCTAACAACCCCCAAGATTGCTACAAGGATTCTGTGCACATCTGGGAAAGACAACCAGGCTCCCAGACACATGTCTGCATCCCCTTCTGGAACTGTAGCACCTTGCACACACCGCCTGCACCCAGCTCCCTCTCTCCGCTACCACCACCATCCCACCCTGGCCGTGCACTCGGAGCTGCTAGCTCCCCAGGCCCCCTCCTCACACCCTCTTCTGCTGGGACACATGCAGGTTCACTTCTAAGCTACAGACTCAGACACCAGACTGCTGGTTGGGGGGCAGGTACACGCAAAAAATAAAAAATGTCTCCTGACCCCACGGAGGGTGCACGGGTCTGAAACCTGAGCGAGCCCTGAATGCACAAGGGGCATATTTGGGGACTTAAGCAACGTGACTGCTAACAAATGCCTTCTCGCTGTAAGTAACATGTACTCTGAACGTCTCGTGTTCAGGAGCCGCTTATGTTAAATGATCTATAATCACCATACCCATTTCTCCACTGGCTCATGGCACTCTTCTTGTTCATTTGTAGGAAGTGTTTTTACATGAAAGAAATTAACCTTTTATCTCTGATATGAATTTCAATTATCTTCAGTCTTTCAACTCTGTGGTTATTTTATGTCACACAGAAAATGTCACTTCTATATTTAGCCATCCTTTGTATTTCTCAATCTTTTCCCACAAATGGCTCCTGGGTTTGATAACAGAGTGTTAGGAGAGTGTTCCCCAATATGAGGCTATAAATAGGGCATTTAGTAATTCGTAGTTCCATTTCTTTCACATTAGACTCCAATCTTCCTCGATCTGGTTGTGAGGCACACATCCAACCTGGGTTTATTTTTTTTCCCCAGATGCTTACCTAACTGTCAACACTTTTTTACCAGATAATTTTTCTCTTCTCCACTGATTTGAAATGCCACCTTTATCACAAACAAATTTCTATTATTTACCATGTCTATTTCCAACTTTCCAGTGTGTCCCCTTATCTGTCTGCTCATGGTATCTGTACAATGTACCTGTACAATGATATTTAACTTCTACAACCTTGGGGCCGCTGGGTGGCTCAGTCGGTTAAGTATCTGCCTTCAGATCAGGTCAAACTGAGGTCATGATCCCGGGGTCCTAGGATCAAGCTCCACATGGAGCCCCCCATGGGGTCCCCTGCTCTGCAGGGAGCCTGCTTCTCCCTCTCCCTCTGCCTGCCACTCCCGCTGCTTGTGCTCACTCTGTCAAATAAATAAAATCTTTTAAAAAGTAAAAAAATAAAAAATGTCTACAACCTTCACAGTGACAAAAGCACACTGGTGAATGCTTGGGGACAGGATGGCAAAGCGGGAAGGATGACAAGGGGCAGAGGCAGCTTCTGGGAGCGAAGGACAGAGATGTTCACCCTGACACTGGTGATGGGTTCACAGGTGCACAGGTTTCATCCTGCTGTACACCTCGTGTGTACTCCACGCAATTTATTGTAGGTCTGTTTGACCTCAAAGCTGTGCCCAAAAAAGGAAGGAATATGTGAAAGTAAAAAATTATCTCTAGCTTTATAAGTGTTTTTTGGGTTTTTGTGTATGTTTTTAAAGATTTATTTATTTGAGAGAGAGAGAGAGAGAGAGCATAAGCAAGGTGGGGAGGGGCAGAGGGAGAAGCAGACTCCCACTGAGCAGGGAGCCTGATGCAGAACTCGATCCCAGGACCCTGACATCATGACCTGAGCTGAAGGCAGACGCTTCACCGACTGAGCCACGCAGGTGCCCCGCTTTAAAAGTGTTTTATTTTTTAAAGATTTTATTTATTTATTCATGAGACAAAAAGAGAGAGAGAGAGAGAGAGAGGAGAGAGAGAGAGGCAGAGACACAGGCAGAGGGAGAAGCAGGCTCCATGCAGGGAGCCCAACGTGGTACTCGATCCCGGGATCACACCCGGAGCAAAAGGCAGACGCTCAACCACTGAGCCACCCAGGCGTCCCTAAAAGTGTTTTAATATTAGGCAGGACTACACCCTCCTTAACACGCTTCCTTCACAGACTTCTCCTGGCCCCAGAGGAATGTTAAAATCCATGTGTCTAGTTCTGAAAGGGCGGGGTGGTTGTAAGGACGGACACACACACACACACACACACACACACTCTCTCTCTCTCTCCTTTGAATGACCTGTCCAACACCACACAGCCCAAGCCAGCAAGCCCTGCTCCACCTGAGGCTCCTCCAGCTCACACGCACGAGCCTGAGGGGCACGGTTCGGAAACGCCAAGTGACGGTGAATTGTAAGCGGGACACCAGTCTATTGCTGGCCTTGCACAGAGGAGTGGAATTGTGTTTTAAAAGAAAGTTTTCAAATTTAATCTTTGGGCAGCTGGTCACACCACGTATCTGGACAGCACTGCTCTCACTCCCCAAAAAACAAACTGCACACGGCAGGTGCCGACAGGCGGTCTCGGCGGTAGATTTCAGGTTACTGCCCAGCTCGCCATGACTGTCAGGAACCGTCTCAAGCTGGGGCCCCGAGCAAGGGCCCCAGGGCTTTGGTCTCAGCCTGTGTCCAGCCCTCTTCCCACAAAGAAAGGCAATAGGGGCTAGTGTCCCGAAACCCAGAAAGAATACCTTTGGCTTGAGTCACTCTGACACATTCGTTCCAATTTCTCCTACAGATGTGCCAATGCCAGTGTACCGCTCCTCTTGTAGCTCTCGCCCCAAAAATCCTCCTGTGGTTTTTACCCCTACAAACCTTAACACTGCACCAAAAATTAAAGTCAAGGGAGTGATTCAGGAAAGTGTAATATTGTAATTTCAAATATTGTAAAAGTGAGTGCTGGAGCAGATGGTGTGAAGAGTATTGCCATCACTTTAAAAAGTTGCATTAGATAAAAAATAGCCTTTTTGCCAGATACTAAAGAACCAGTAGATGCTTTCATAACCCTGTTTCAGACACATGTTTTATCATCTTAGAGACATTATCTTGAGAAAAGCTATTCAGTGCCACATTAGTATCTGACACAGAGGGAAATCTCCAGGCATCAAAAATTAAATGCTCTATACATACAGAATTTTTAAGTGAACCTACCCATAGGCTATGGATAATACAACTCACAAAAGTAACAAGCGACACCTCCTGTGGCATTTGTGAAATCCTCTAAGTAACCTCCTTCCTGCTGCCTTCACCTGGTGCTGCCGCCCCTCCTCCTAAAGTCTGCCCCTCCCCGCCAGATGTCCTCCACAACCCTGCCCGCCCCTCATCTGAGCTCCTCAGCTCCTTTCCTTTTCCTTTTCCCTTTCCTTTCCTTTCCTTTCCCCCTACCCCTTACCAGGCCTTTCAGGGGCACTTTCACCTCCAATTCTGAAGATTCACAACAGAGCCCAGTTCATCAAGTGCAGAGATCCACACGTGCTGTCTCGGTCCTGAGTGAGGGCAGATCAGACACTCAGTGGGTCACCTTCCTCGGGAACAACTCCTCCTGCTGCCTGGTCCCTTCCAACACCGTGCTCACTATGCCACAGACCACAGCTTTCTTGTTACCAGCTCCCCGCCCTCCCAGCAGGCCTTCCTGACCCTAGATGCTCAGCACCTCTGGGCTCAGCCTTCCCAGTGAAGGCCCTGGGCCCCCTCCTTAGCTCCTTCAGGGACCGTTCCAGCACATCCCAGAGAACAGCACGGCTCCGTGCCCCCACCCCTCCCCAGTCTGTCCTACCCGTGGACCAGACAACGCTCCTTTCCTCCTCCTGTTTGCTCAAAAGCTTCACTCTACAATCCAAAGGCTATGTCCCCGGCGAGTGGCTGAGCACAAACTGAGGTCAGACAGCCCAGGACAGACACCCCCAAGCTCAGCCCCCTTGCCCTCTACACTCTGAACACAGGGTACTGTGGGGTTGGCCATCTGGTGCCAGCAGTGGGAGCCCCTCGCTCCTCGCTCTGCCTCCCGGCTGTCCCCTCCCATCTCTGCCCCTTACCTGCACTCCCCACAAAGGAATGGCTCACCTGGGCCCCAGGGCCTTGGCTGGACCAAGGGGACACCTGACCCCAGGGGCAGAGAGAGAGTACCAGGGACAGTGATGAACCCCAAGCCTGGCCTGCCCACCCTTCACTTTCGGCCTATGGCATCTTCTGACACCAAGTGTGCCTTTCTCACCTCCAGCCACTTGGGCTGTCCACCTGCAGCTGGATGTCCCACCATTCAACCCTCTCCTGACACTAACTCCCCGGGTCAGCACAGACCCCATGGGACTGCCCCCTTAAGACGCCAGGCACATCGGGTCCTTGGGCCACCCAAACTTCTGCCACAGAGTCTAAAGTTGGGGGTTTGATACGAATCACAGAACTCAGGAAAGCACTCCACTTACTCCAAACAATCCTCAGTTTATCATAAAGGACACAGCTCAGGGGCAGCATGGGACAAGGGCTGAAGCTCCCAGACTCTCTCCAGCGCCACCCTCCCAGCACCACCCGTGTTAATCAGCCTGAAGCGCCGAGCCCCTCTCCCCCATTTCAGGGGTGTTTTTTTGTTTTGTTTTTGTTTTGTTTTGTTTTGTTTTTTAAAGATTTTATTTATCTATTAGGGAGAGACACAGAGGCAGAGGCAGAGACACAGCCAGATGGAGAAGGAGAAGCAGGCTCCACGCAGGGAGCCCGATGCAGGACTCGATCCCGTGACTCAGGATCACGCCCTGGGCCAAAGGCAGACGCCCAACCACTGAGCCACCCAGGCGTCCCTCGGGGGTGTTTATAGAGGCTTCAGTATATAGGACAGTTGATTAATCACTGGCCACCGGTGATCAGCTCAAGGCAGGAGTGGGGGCGAAAGTTCTCAACACTCTCTGTGGCTGGGTCTCTGGGACCCCAGCCTCCGTCCTAAAGCTCTCGAGGGGCCCAACCATGATCTCATGAGCAAACAAAGACACTCTCCCACTCCACAGATTCAATGGATTTTAGGTGCTCTGTGTCAGGAACTAGGACAAAGTCCACCCATATCTTTATTAGACCAAAGCCTTGAGCTGACTGAGCTTCAAATTTCTGTATCCAAGTTTGCGTTTCTTTAGGTACCTCACTCTAAATCTGCTCTCTGGGACACCCCTCTCCTGTGGCAGAGCTCCCACCAACCCTGCCAATGGGCCCATCTCTGGCTATGTCCTCCCCACCCCAGAGTGAGTGGTCTCCACTGGACCAAGAGCAACCCAAGAGTCTACAGGACCAAGTCCAAGTTCCCAGTACATCCCCTGGGCCCAGCCGCCCCCACCTTTCCAGCCTCACCTGCAAGTCCCCCCTACGGCCCATGGGAGCAGGACCACAGGTTCCCACACAGCCCTTCATGCAGGTCTTGGCCCGTTCTCGCACACCCCTCTGCCCAGATGTCCTTCCTGCCCTCACTCCTCACCACCCATCCTCTGCTAATGCTTGATCCTGGGCTAACCTCTTCCAGTGAGTCACTTGGGTGACTCCCAGGGAGCTGTGATGGTCTTCCCTGTACCCTTTTACCTGGACTTGTAAAATGAACATCGCACACAGAGCATCCCTCTGTGGGTTCATCTGCCTCACCTGACACAAGCTCCATGAGCCGGGACCTGGCTTCCCCACCTTTGTCAGCACAAAGCCAGGCACAGGCCTGACCCTGGACAGTTCTGGAAATGGAAACTGAATCTCCTGTAAGGGAGCATGACTCACTGGCTAAGGTACCCAAACAAGACAAACCCGGGAAGCCCAACCAGGCTGAGGACGTGAGGGTGACATCTAAAGATGGGCTCCAGCCCATCTCAGCACCGCCAGTAAACACTCTAAACCACCCCAACTCTAAGAAGAAAAACCTTATCAAATAAACCATTCCTCCTGGATCCAGTAACTCCACTTTAGGAAACATATCTAGTGAAAGAAAAGATATTCACGTAGCCCTGTTTTTTGTTTTTAAGATTTTATTTATTTATTCATGAGAGACACACAGAGAGAGGCAGAGGCACAGGTAGAGGGAGAAGCAGGCTCCCTGTGGGGAGCCCAATGTGGGACTCGATCCCAGGACTCCAGGATCACGCCCTGGGCCGAAGGCAGACACTCAACTGCTGAACCACCCAGGTGTCCCAGCAGCCCTGTTTTTAACAGCTATAAACACCACAGCCAATGACGGGGAACTGCTGAACAGCACCCGGGGTGAACGCTGTCTAGTTGTTTAAAAGGCAAATTAGGGGGTACCTGTGGGCTCGGGTCTGGGGGCGTGGGGAGCGTGCAACTCTTGATCTCAGGCTTGTGAATTCAAGCCCCAGGTCAGGGGCAGAGACTACTTAAATAAAACTTAAAAAAAAAAAAAAAAAGAAGGCACATTGATAGAAAATAGGGAGATGTGGTTTCTAGAAAATAAGTTTGAAAGAAAGTAGAATATAGAAGTAACTCAAGAGTCCAAAAATAAGAACAGTAAATTAGAGTATCTCCATGCAATAAAATGCTATACAACTATTTAAAAATGGTCAAGGGGCAACTAGGTGGCTCAGTGGTTGAGCATCTGTCTTCAGCTCAGATCCTGATCCCGGAGTCCTAGTATTGAGTTCTGCATTGGGCTCCCTGCAGGGAGATTGCTTCTCCCCCTGCCTAGGTCTCTGCCTCTCTCTCTGTGTCTCATGAATAAATACATAAATAAATCCTTAAAATAAATAAATAAAAATGATCAAGAGTATTTAAAAACATGAAAAAATACCCAAAATACATTAAGTGGAAAAAGACTATAAAGTATAGACTGGTTTCCTAAAAAATAGTATATACAGTTTCTAGTACATACATCTTCTAAAATAACAGGAATGTAAAGCACTTGGTGTAGGTTTTTGCATAGATTAGATCATCTACCAGTAATATACAGAAGTTTAGAGATCACTGTTAAAGTTGCCAATTATGAAAACCAGAAAGTAGACTTCTTAAAAACTGTAATACATAACTTCTCAGTTAAAACTTTCGCCCAAAGCTTACCTTAAATACTGAAGGATTATAAGAGAAGTGTCCTGTGCACTCAACCAACAAGAAAATTGAACCTCCATGAGCTGTTTCCCTGGTCTGAAAGTGGGACTTAGCTGCTGGAGGCCACGGGGCGAGGGAAGGGACAGGGTTCAGGGCAGGACACCAGGGCAGGGGGAGAGGACCCATTTGGTGACCAGAATCCAACAGGCCTCCTTTCCCAGGGCAGAGAGTCCCGTGATAACCTGACAGAGTGGACTCGCTGGGCTACGTGTGGATGCAGAGATGCGGAACACCCTGTGGAGCAGCTATTGGGACTGTCATGTTCATCTGTCCAGTTACTGGCCAACATCATTGTCTGCGCTTACCTCGGAGGCTCTGTGAATAATTTTATCGTCCACATCTGTGATTCCCATCACCATGATGACGTTGTATCCAAAAACCCTGGTGAGGATCCTCCGGATGATATCAAACCTAACATATGAGCTGAAAGGAAAGAGGTGTCAGGATGTCTTGAATGCACAAAGTCACCACTGGGATCTTTAAAAAGGAACGCTTTGGGGGATCCCTGGATGGCTCAGCGGTTTGGTGCCTGCCTTCAGCCCAGGGCATGGTCCTGGAGTCTCGGGATCAAGTCCCACATCAGGCTCCCTGATTGGAGCCTGCTTCTCCTTCTGCCTGTGTCTCTGCCTCTCTGTGTGTGTGTGTGTCTCTCATGAATAAATAAAATCTTAAAAAAAAAAAAAAAAAATAATAATAATAATAATAAAAATAAACTTCTTAAAAAAAAAAAAACAAAAAAAAAGGAACGCTTTGCATTGTAACAGGCTACTCTGCACTTTGGGTGTGTGATGGGACTGACGGGTTCCGTGCCGCTAGGAAGAGGACAAGCCTTCCCCCCACTGGCCCACAGAGATCCTCACAAGAAATCAACACAGGCATCACCGCGATGTCAGGCACACGGCTGGCATGTTTCATGCTGCAGCTGTTAAGTGAGTTGACACCCACTTAATGGTATAACAGTTCACTGGTAATACACTCCCACGAGGTAAAGTACTGAGAGCTTTTATCGTTCTTGTTCATTTCTAGAGTATCTAGAACAACTGGAATGCTTCACTATGGCAAAACAGAAGGTGCAGCAAACCAAGGACGAGGCCGTGAGAACTGTGTGGCATTACTCCTGAGAAACGCGCACACCGTCGTGGGAAATTAAAATACCAGCTTACGGGTAGGCCACACTTGGGGTGCTCAGCTGTGTAAAACCAAAAGGGCTCCAGAGCATTTAAAACATCAAGAATCTGGTTTCCCATAAAAACAGGCTTAGAACTCAAAGTCAGCTAATCTCATGCTCATCTGTCACCCACCAAGCTTCACAGGTGGAACACTAGCCCATCGTTGCACCCTGCCTGCTTCCCACATTCCCCTTCCCCAAGCACAGCGCTACTGACCAAGCGAGGTTGCTCGGAAACTCCTTGCCAAGATATTTAATCACGGAAGCCTCGGGCTGCTTATTTATAAATTGGGCAGAATCCCAGGAGGCCATGGGGTCACTGACCATGATCCTGGCGCTTACACAGCACGACATCCTAGAGGCAGGGGCTGTTGTCACCACGGTCATCAGTGTCCTTCATCTGGCCCCCCCCAGGGACCACTCCCCACACACATGACCAGCAAGGTCCCCATCTGACCCTGAGTGACATTAGCAACACCCCTCCACCCCGGTGTCAGAACCACACTGGCTAGTGTTTGTAAAGCATTTAGAAAAGAGCCTGGCATACTGCTCCTGCTGTGTCTGTTAACTACGTGTCTTTTTTTTTTTTTTTTAAGGTAAGCTCTATGGCCAGGGTGGGGTGTGAACTCATGACCCTGAGGCTGAGTCGCATGCTCTACCCACTGAGCCAGCCAAGTGCCCCAAATACCTGTCTTTTTAAAATAGAGGCCAGCGTGGTTACCTGGGGGAGGAGAGTGGGGGGACGTGAACTTGGACGGGAAATTGGTACAGACTTCCAGAACTGTCGCAATGTCTTTAGGATCCCAGGACCCCAGGATCATGACGCAAGCCAAAGGCAGATGCTCAACCACTGAGCCACACAGGCGTCCCGTAAATGGTTTTAATGGCTAAGGAAATACCTTGTAAAGTCCCATGAATCTGGAGAGTCTCAAGGACCTGAGAGCCAGCTTTTTGAAGTGAAGCCATCAGGAAGGTCATGCTCCATCTCTTAACGGAGGGTGGGCCTGACACGTCGCCCGACTGCATGGTGCAAACCCCATCTGATCTCAGAAACTGTATCTACTTGGCTCTATAAAAGAGCCTGATTTCATTCTGTCTTTGTGATCCTTCCCCAACATATTTCATACTTCAATAAAGAGGTCAAAAGATCCCTTTTAAAATCAACGGTAAGTTAGCCACTGATTCTGTTTTAACAAAACACAACTAACACACCAGCCTTCCTGCCTGGTATATGATTTTGTAAAAGGTGTAGCAAATTAACGTAGCTTTTTTTAGTCTGAGACATAACAAGTTTAAAAAGTGAATAAGATAGGCTCCCGGGGGGGGGGGGGGGGGGGGCTCTGCTGATGAAGTGTCTGCCTTCGCTAGGTCATGATCTCAGTGTTCTGGGATCCAGCCCATGTGGGCTGCCAGCTCAGCCAGGAATCTGTTTCTTCTTTTCACTCTCTCCCAAATAAAGTCTTTAGGAAAAGTGTAATTTTGACAAAGATGGGGTGCCGTGCAGCTGATGGTTAAGAGGTTGAGAAAGTAAGCACCAGATCAGACACACCAGGCCCTGCCGCCCGAGTGCATGGCCCCCACCGCAGCCCACAGCAGGTGCTGCGTAAGCCATACTTTAGGGGTGTTGTTCCATCAAACTGTGAAGGCTCCAACAGATGGATACGATACCATTTTCAACCTCATCTCAAAGATGAAGAAACCAGGACTCCAGGTAACAATAACAAAATGGGCTGTCCAAATTTGGAAAGGAAAAATAAAACAGAGGCCAGAAACGGCTTCTCACGGCTGACTGCTGCCCCAGGGAACTGCCTCAACTCACTAGATCCACCAAGAAGCATCTAATTCCCAGGCAGGTTGTTGCCACTGCGCCGCACTGATCCCCTGTGAAACGGGCACAAGAGCTTAGACTTTGCCATGAGAACCACGTGAGACAACAGGTGTGCTTCCCGCAATATCCTGGGCGTAGCTACTCGGTGTTCTTGGGCTGCCACCAACGCACAGAGCCTGCAAACGGCTGCGTCCAAAATAAATGGCCCCGGAAGCTGAAAACTGAAGGAGCGCACTCACCAGGCGTGGCCGAGGTGCGCGTGATCGTAGACGGTCGGTCCGCAGCTGTACCTGGGACAGAGGGAGACCCGCCGGGTGAGGCTCGCTTGCAAGGAAGCCCCTCCCGGCTCGCCAGGCCCGTGACAAACGCTCAGAGCCGCTCGGCGGGGCTCGCAGCCAAAGCCGGCCCGCCGCCGGGACTACACCGCGATGCCCGACGGCCTCCCTCGCCCCGCTACCCCTTTCAGCGCGGCGCCCGCGGGCCGCAGCCCCAGTCCCGGGCGGCTACCAGGAGGCGGCGTCCGCGCGGCCCACAATCAAGGGGTCCTTCCTCCGGGTGAGGCTGTTGTACACCCTGACGCCCGTGTCGTGGCCCTCTGGCTGCAGCCAGGCCTGCCCGCGCGCCCCCGACACCGCCCGCGCCCGGCCCCGCGGGGCCCCCAGGCCCAGCGCGACCCCCAGGAGCCGGGGGCCCACACCCGGCCGGCGCGTCGGCAGCATGGCCCGGCCGCCCGCCAGCCTCTCGGGGCCTCGCCACGCCTGCGCGGGGCGGGGCGCGCGCTGGGCCCGCCCACCGGAAGACGGCTCCCCGGCCCCGCCCACCCCGGAAAGGGCCTCCCGCGACCTGCCCAACCCAGGAGGACGGACTCCCGGGCCCCGCCCAACCCGGAAGAGGATCTCGCTACGCCACGCCCACCCCGGAAGGGGGCTCGGCCGCGCCCGCCCACTGCGGAAGAGGACCTGCCCCGGCCCAGCCAATCCCCCCAGGAGGAGGTCGGGAGCGGCGGCAGCGCCCCCCTCTGGGCTCCCGGGGCCTCGCCGTGGCGCTGGGGGCGGGGAAGAGCCCGCGTCCTAGGCCGAGGAGGGAGGCGCCCCTTCTCGCGGGGAGGAGGGGGCCCTTCTGCTCCTCGGATCCCGCGGTGCGCGGTGTTTGTGCTGAAGCTGGCGAGTCGGGGCCGGGGCGCGGGAGGCCGCTGCCAGCCAGAGTTCACGGTGTGGGCACCTGCCTCCGGCTCCTCGCCTGCTCCGGAAGCACGTCTGCACCCTAGTACAGCACGCTTGCACACTACACAGCGCGTCTGCACCCCCACACAGCAGTGTGCTCCCCAACACTGCACGTCTGCACCCGAGTACAACACGCTTGCACCCCAGCACGGCACGCTTGCACCCCGACACAGCACATCTGCACTCCAGTACGGTACGTCTGCACCCCAACATGGCTCGCTTGCACTCTAACACAGCACGGTGCACCCCAGTGCTCAAACAGCGTATGTGCCACTGACATACCATGTTTGCACCCCAACAAAAACGCCGTACGTCTGCACTCCTATGCATGCACACAGCACATCTCCACTGAACAGCACAGAGCTCACCGGCATCCCAAGATGGCACTGCCTCCGGATGCAATACCAAAGCAAAGCAACCATCCATCCGTCAAGTAGGTGTAGTAGGAAGTGTCTACTTGTAATTCATTAGGGTTAAACATTCTATATCTTCTCTCTTGAGAACAAAAACAATCTGAATTGCGGTTTCAGTGGGACTTTTTAAAGGGAGATTTACTTGAAGTTACTTTCAAATTATCTTGACTAAATTGGCCCTACTGATATCTTGCAAAACAGTGTCTCAAAAAAGAGAAAGAGAAAAAAAGAGAAAGAAAGGAAAGAGAAAGAAAGAAAATAAAGCCCTTTTATTTTTGCATTCCTCAAAACCTCACAGAGTTCCTCAGTTCTTTTTTTGGTTTGTTTTGATCGTTCTACTGAAAGGCAAATGAACCAGTGTGTTCCTAGAGCACATAAGGTGGTGGTTTTTTTTTTTTTTCTTCTTCTTCTTCAAGATCCCTGGAGTCCAATTCTGCAATTCTGTTTCAAGCTAAATTTTAGTCTAGTGTAAACTATGTTCTAATGCATAAAGCTAAAATGTTAGATCCTATTGCTCAGAATTAGGAGACCTCTCCAGTTCTAAGCACAGGCTCCCTGACTAGTATCCCTCCCTCACTGCCAGCATCCTTATCTTGGTTATTTTGTGTCTCTTGTGTCTAGTACAATATGTATATTTCTCTCCCTGAGTACTTCAGACTGTAAATTCTTTTGAACTCTCTCACTGTTCCCAGCACTACATTCAGAAAAGAGCTGCTGAATTAATCTGTGATGAAATCCACCTGTTGTGCATGTGGGAGGAAATTTGGGCAGTGAAATATCTGATAAAGGTCTGGTCCACATACTAGATGTGCTAGTAAAATAAGAAAATGAACAAAAGGCAGTCTGTGTCAACACACAGAATTCAAGGGACAGGCTAGAAGTTTTGAAAACAGACTTAGTAACACTGAAGACCAAATCCTTCAGATGAATCTGGGCAGCTGGCATGTTGGAATAGAAAATTCATGACTTCTAAATTAACAATGGCATCTTCTGTCTTCAGAAAACCAGTCATGTAAGGTGTTCTGCCCTTACGGGCAGCAATTCTACCTTCACTTAAGTCTTTTGGAAATCATCAAAACAATGATAAACATATCCTCTATTTCATTGGGGATTAAAAATATTCCTTTTGCAGATTGAATATTAAGTAAAAATGACTGGGAAGATTTATTAGCAAATATACTCCCAAGAAGAGAATCCTGTTAATTTGAAGTGACTCCTCCCCAATTGAGGCCAGAACAAATAAGTGTATTAAAAGTAATGCTTCCAAAGTATCTTGAATGCCGTTTCCTAGTCCTTAATGACAAAAACATAGTTTTTCAGTAATATACTTTCTTTCAAGGCCAAATCTTGCAAATCCAAAGTAGAGTAGATAAGGTAGTAAACTACTGATAGTATACTTTTGAAGGTATTTCAGGTTTGAGAGAAATGTGTTAGCATTTATTTTTTAAGCACCTCAAAACACAAAAAAATTTTATGTTCAATTCTTCCTTTTTACTCCCATGGGTTGGAGCATCAACAGTTAAACTAGAAATACAATTCTAAAAAAAAAAAAAAAAAATAGTATCCCTTTTTGCAACACACTCCAAAGAGCTGAAACAACCAAAGTAATTCAGTATATCTTCAAAAATAAAGAATTTTCCTGAGTAGTATACTTAAAACACAGGGTCATAGTTATGTTTTAGCTCATAGATGTTTTAGCTCTTAGCCTTCTAACCTTGTTTAGAAAACCGTGAAGTCATTGTATATATTTTAATAACTTTGCAAAGGTAATAAATAAAACATTTTCTGGCTGTTTAGCTCACAAACGCAAGCTCCTTATTCACGGCTGTATCCTTAGTTTGTGAACAGCAGTGAGCACCTGGTGGGCACTCATGAAATATTTCTTGCTGGTATGATTAAGGTAATAACCTTTTGTTTCTGTTTCTGCCGAGTCCACGGAAACATGAAAGGATTCATTCTGATAACATCGTGATTTTTTAAAAAGATAACCTAGTTCAAACTGGCTTGGTTATCGCTGGAAGGAGTCAGTCATTTCTAACTTCTACGCTTCAATTCAGACAAACCGTACTCCTCTAGAGCCAATCCCTGCGAGATTAAAAGAACCTCTTTCAAAAAAAATAAAAAATAAAAAATAAAAATAAAATAAAAGAACCTCTTTCTTGCTATGGTACTTTTAAGTATAGTCTCCGGGAAAGGGAATTATCTTCTTACTCAACTTTGTATCATTATGTGTTTGGTCCCCGTGACCCCCGTTGCCACACGCCACAGCGCTGCAGGCTCTCGGCGGAACAGCGGCCAGTGCAGCTTGCGGTCCAAAACGAAGCTTCGTTCATCATTTGCTTTCACCTGGGCCGAGGCTGGAAGGAGTGTGAACCCGCAAGCAAAATGACCATTCTCCCCAGCATCAAAGGACAGCTCTTTCGTTGTGGGGAGGGCATGAAAGGGTTTGCGAGTGAAGCTCCGGCGCCCGGGCGGCTCGAGCTGGAAGGAGCCCCGCCTCGGGCTCCCCGCAGGGAGCCTGCTTCTCCCTCTGCCTAGGTCTCTGCCCCTCTCTCGGTGTCTCTGGAATAAATAAATAAAATCTTAAAAGAAAAAAAAAGAGAGTGAAGATCACATCTCCGCCCTTCACAGCGTCAACGTTGGTGGTCGTTCTCTCCGCAGCAGCCGAGCATCCATCTCAGACAGCGGCTCGGTACCAGCATCTGCCGGCAGCTGCGCGGCTCGCGGGGGTGGCACCGCCGCCCGAGGGCTACGCACCCTGGGCCGGCTCACACGCCGCACCTCACGTGCTTTGACTTAAAAGACTTAAATCATCTATACATACCCCGCGGCAGGGCCGCAGCCCCAAGTCCGGAGAGGAGCCCCTAACACACGGCGCCGGGACCGGGCGGTCGGAGCCGACAGCCGCTCCCGGGGAGGGACGCTGCGGCCCGGCGCCCCCGCCCCCCGGTCCCTCCAGCCCCCCAGCGCCCCCGCCCCCTGGTCCCTCCAGCCCCCCCGGTCCCTCCAGCCCCCCAACCCCCGCAGCCCGTCCCCGCCCCGAGGCCGCCCCGAGGCCGGGCCGGCCGGGCCCGCCGGACAAAGGCGGAGCGCGACCACGCCCACGGGGCGGGGCCTCTGCCGGAAGCGGCGGGGCTGCGCGCGGGCCCGTCACCTAGGCAACGGGAGGGTCTGCGTCGGGCCCCTCAGGAAGCCCGAGTGCGGGAGCTTAGGGCGGGGAGACAGGACATGGGGGAGGGGTGGGGGGCCCGGACCCCCGGGACCGGACGCCCGCCCCGCCCCGCCCCGCTCCGCCCCGCTCTGGGAGGCGGGGGGGCTTTCGAATGATCCCAGGGCACAGTCGGGAGGGGGTCACCCGCCCTTTGTGGGCGCCCGGCCCGGAAAGCAGCTCCCCTCTAGGGCCCCTTTGTCTCCAAAGCGGCTCAGCACTGGGCTCCGGCCGGCAACACAAAGGGAAGGCGGTGAGGACCGCGCAGGCGCGTGAGCGCCGAGGCTGCTGGGAGTGGTGGTCCGCGGCCTAAGGGTAGGTCTCCTCCTCCCGGGCTTGTGGCCGCCCTGGCGTGCGAGTGCGCGTGCGCCCCCACTTCCGCCCTGCGCGGCCCGGCCTCTCTCCCCGCCCCCCGCAGGACGCGGGTTTCTCCTGGTAGGAGCCCGGGAGGAGTTATCCGCGTTCGCCCCGCCCCCCTCGCCTTGATTGGCGCGCCGAGGTGAGGGCGACCAGGGGATTGGGCCTCGGCCTTGCCAGTCCGCTTCGGGCCTTACTTATGCCCCGCGGGGCGGCTGGGCCCTGGAGAGTGAGGGGTTGGGTGTGGGGAGGGAGGTGTTCCCCCGGGTGGGTGGGGGGGCCTCGGTGGCGGCCGTACCGCGCGGCGGGTCGGGTCCCACCGGGTCTCCGGCGCGGCCGGCTGCCCCCGCGCTCCCCGGCCGTCCTGCATTGCCGCCCGGCAGGCTCTGCCTCCTAGTGCGAAACTCTTAGTAAAGTTTGCGCCTCGCCCGCCGCCCCCTCCCGGGACCCCCGCCCCAGCCCGAGTGACAGACAAAGCCACACCCCCGCTCCGCCGGGTCGGTGAGGGGCGTGATGCGGCGGGGGCGGGGCCGGCGGGCCCGCGGGGCGGGGGGCGCGGGGGGGGGGCGGGGCGCATGCGCGGTGCGGGGGGCCGAATGTTTCCCAAGTGTTTGAAACTGGTATTTGGGTTCTCCACGTTGGACAAGTGCGGCGCGGCGGGCGGCGCGCGCCCCTTCCCGCGCTCGCTCGGCCCCGGCCCCGGCCCCTGCGCCGGGGTGCGCGCCCGCACGCGCCGCCCGCGCCCGCCCCGCGCCCCAGGCCGCCGACCGCCGGCCCGGCCCGCCAGGCGCCGGGTCCCCGGGCCCAGGCGGCGCGGCTCGCAGATGTAGCGGCGCGGGGCCGGCCGGAGGGGGGGCGCCGGCGGGCGGGAGCTTTGCATTTTGCAGCGCTGGGCTCCGAGGGGGCGGGGGCTGGAGGAAGCGGAAAGCCGCGCCGAGTCGCCGGGGACCTCGGTGAACCATGTTGAGCCCTGCCAACGGGGAGCAGATCCACCTGGTGAACTATGTGGAGGACTACCTGGACTCCATCGAGTCTCTGCCTTTCGACCTGCAGAGAAACGTCTCCCTGATGCGGGAGATCGACGCCAAATACCAAGGTACGGCGGGATGGATGGGCGGGGGCGGCCGCTCCATCCCCGCCGGCCGCGGGCGCCGCGGGGCCCCGGGCCGTCCTGTCCCCCGCCCGGAGGAACCCGGCCGGCCGGGAACAAAAGGTCTGGGGCGCCTCGGGTCCGTCAAGGTCCTTGTGCGCGGAGCCCGGACACGGAGGAGGAAGGAGGAACGGGCGGTCTCCATGCCAGGCTGCGCGAGCAAAGCGCTCTTTGTAGTGAAGTGACGAGGCGGGGTGCTGCGGAGGAGGGGGCTGGGGGGAGCAGGCTGGGGCGCCGGGGGAGGGAGGTGCCGCGGCCGCCGGGGCTGGGGGGCGCAGCGCCGGGGCTGCGCGCAGGGCTGCGGGGAGGGCGCTGCGGGCGGCGGGTCCCGGCCCTCCTCGCCATCCCCGATCCGAGTGTTATGTAAAGTCCGGGGTCGGCCGCCCCCGCCGCCCCCCGGCCTCCCGTGGAGCCGGACCCCACCAGGGCCGGCGTGCGCGGGGCGGCGCGGCCGGGGGCAGGTCGCGGAGGGCCAGGGCTTTATTCCACGCGCGCGGAGGGAAGGGTAGGAGGGAGGGACGGCGAGTCGGGCAGTCGCCCATCCGCGGGGCCCGGGGGGCGCGGGCAGAGCTGCTCGGCTGGCTGGCCGAGGAACATGGCAGGACAGAGGACCTGTGGGTCGTTCTCTGCGGCGCGGCTGCCCCGAGTTCCGGGGACAGGCGGAGGGCTGGCGTCCGCTGGGAATTGCTGGCTGTTGGGGAAACTTTCCTGCGGTGTCAGGCTGGGCGCTGGGGGCCGTGTGCGGGACGCCGACCGTCCCCCGGAGTTTACTCCTGTTTACAGGGCTGCGCAGCAGGGAAACGGAAGCGCGGGGGGAGGCGGGGGCTGCCACGGCCCGAGCGCACGGAGCCCGCGGGGACGGCGCCCTGCGCGCTCTCCCCGGGGTTCGGCTTCGCAGCCACTTTTATAGGGACCTCATTAGCATACTGAGAACGTCCCGCTCTGGCTGCCTCGCGATTGGCCCCGGTGTCCCCCATGGAATGTCCTTATCAGTCCGCCGCGCAGCCACTGGTCGCCGCGCCGGATGAGGGTGGGCATTGCGCAGTGACTGGCACGGGTCTCCGTTTCCGCTGCCTTCTTTTTTCCTCGGGGGGCGGGGAGGAGGAGGGGGGCCCCTTGATTTGAATGTCTTCGGGTCGCCCGGCCTCCGGCCTGCGATTGGTCCTGGGCGCCGGCGGGGCGGGCCGCTTCGGCGCTCCTGTGCTCTGATTGGCGCCCCGCTTGGCCTCCGCCCTGCGGCCCGGCCATCCCTGCAGACGGTGGCTCTGGGGGCGGGGCGCGTCGCCCGCTGGCCGCCTCCCCATTGGCTGGGGGCCCGGCCCCGCCCTTGTCCCTCCGGGCCCGATCCCGGCCACTTCCGGCCGCGGAGCAATGGCGGCCCCCGGGGGCCGGGGCGAGGCTGGCGGGAGCGTAATCCAGGCGTCCCGCGCAGGGCCCGCCCAGGGCCGGGGGCAGCCCTGCGGAGCGGGGGGAGCGTGAGTGTCCCGGGGTGGGGGGGAGCGGGCGAGGGCGAGGACCCCGAGGGCCCCGGAGTCGGGGGCAAGGATGGGAGGGTTCGCGGTCTCAGGCGCCGTGCCTGAGCGCGCTCGGGAAAGCTGTTCGGGGTGTTTCGGCCCCTGCACCCCCGAGTCCTGTGCTGCTGCTGCTGCTGCTGCTGCTTGGGGGGGCACCCGGCCCCCGCGGCGCCTGCAGGGGGGCTGCTGGCCAGCACCTGCCGTGCTGCGGGACGGCGGTTGTCCGATTTGGGGGCCGGCGTCTAGGTCCACCGCGGCCAACAGGTGGGTTACAAACACCTCATCCCTTTCACCCGGTGTCTGAGGGCGTGCTTGGTTACGGACTTCAAAGTGATTTTGCACCATGTTTCAAGCATTTAACAATGCGCGCCCCACCTCGGAAGGCGCTTCCTGAGGAAGGTCAGCGCAGCCTTTCCGTGAAGGTAACAGACGTTTCTAATGGTTGCACAGATCCGACTGGGGTTTGCTGCCGTCCCTGCCCCGCGGGGACGGCGGCGGGCAGCGGTCCAGAGGCCAGGTCAGCCCCAGGCCGAGCCGACGGGTCCTGGCGGGCGCCTGCCCACGGGGCGCTGGTGGGCCTCGGTGGTCGGTACCGCACCTATCGCACCCGCTCTGCTGTAGACAGGGTACTTGTTCTGGGGAGTCTAAGAAATAGATGCCACTGTGCGGGGAAGCAGCAAGATTTCCCGGTGATTTTGTCATGTGATTTGTGCTTCTTTCCCCAGGTGAGGCTTCACATGGATGGAAGCCTGGTGATGTGAAAGAAGCTCTATGTTGTTGGATTCCATAGGAGTGATGTGATAACATTGTTGTCTTTTCAGTGAGAGGCTAACGTTGCCTTTAGAAATTGGGTTACCAATTAAACTAAATTGCGGCTTTGTAATGTGCAATCAACTTAAATAAGTTAACTTTTATGAAATAGTACTTAGATAACTTGAGCCTGTTTATTTCCAGAATTAATTACTCTCCGACACTGTGAGACTGTGGCATCCCTCCTTCCTGGGGGCAGATGGTCTACATTGTTCTAGAAGGATCTTCAGAGCGCCTTTTAGAGCCTGGAAAATACTGTTTACATTTATGCAAGCTTCAGTGTTATGTCTAAGTTCTTGTGCTTATCCCAGTGTTAGGTTTATGGTTTATACCTTATACCTGTTTAAAGATAAGATCTAGAAGGGATGAGGGGTACCTATTATACATGCTGCCCTCCACCCAACCCTTCCTACTTGGAGAGTAGAATTGCCTTATTTTAAGATACTGCAGAGGGTTTCAGGAGAAAAATCTGATACTTTTGTTTTTTAGTGATATCTGTACCCAACATGGGGCTTGAACTCAGAATCCCAAGATCAAGAGTTGCATGATCTTCCGACTAAGCCAGCCACTCATCCCTGATACTACTTAGATTTGTTACTATTTGGAGGAGATGACTCTGGGAATTTCTGTTTGTATTTAAATACGTTTTTGGCAAGAATAGTTATTTTCCATATTTCAGTCAAGGTTAACAACTTTTATATCTTGAGAAATTGCCTAATTACACTTTCCAAAATCATATGCACTTCTTTGTTTTAAGATTTTACTTTTTAAGTCCTCTTTACACCCAGCGTGAGGATTAAACTCACAACCCCAAGATCAAGAGTCACATGTCTGGGGACACCTGGGTGGCTCAGCAGTTGACCGTCTGCCTTCAGCTCAGGGTATGATCCTGGGGTCCTTGATTGAGTCCTGCATGAGGCTCCTTGTAGGGAGCCTGCTTCTTCCTCTGCCTGTGTCTCTGCCCCACCCCACCCCCCTCTCTCCCTTCTCTGTCTCATACATTAGTTAAATAATTAAATAAATAAAGAATCTATCTAAGAGTCACATGTCTACTGATTGAGCCAGCTTGTGGGTAGCCTGCTTCTCCTTCTGCCTGTGTATCTGCCTCTCTCTCTCTGTCTCTCGTAAATAAATAAATAAATCTTAAAAAAAAAATAAAAATAAAAGTCACATGTCTACTGATTGAGCCAGCCAGGTGCCCCCGTATAAGGTTTAAATTTAATACTGAGGGTGTTTTGATTTTGATAATGTTTTCAAATCTGTTTTTACAGATGTGAATGTGTACTGTTTTAGGAAGTAAATGCAAAAATAAAATCTGACACCTTTGTTTTAAGGCAAAGCTAGATTGTCTGGTTTATTGTGACCATTCTTGTTTTCAGTAATACAGAAGAATAACATGGTAGGATGACAGTGACATGACTAAACTGAGGCTCTGGGTCACTAGGTAACATTTATATACATTCTCTGACTTCATAGGGTATTCAACACAGTGGTGCATTAAAGGAAATAAAGGCCTTTAAGTTAGGCGAATATTTGAATAAAACTGGAAATATAGGATATCATTTAATTTTATAGAAAATAAAAGCTGGAGCACTGGCACTTCACCTGAATTTAAACTTTCCCCTTAGTTGCCAATCCCAAGAGTAACGTTACCCATGCTTCTGAATGCACAGAGTCCGTTGAGGAGCTTTGAGTGGCATTTTGCTAAATGGGAACTGTGCTGGCATTTACATTTAGATCCAGATTTGGTTTTTTTTTCAGTAGTAGAGGGGGAAGTCTATTCAAAAGGCCTGCAGCTTCTAGGATTTTCATACTAGAATCTTGAGCATTGATTATTTCTGTCCCTTGCAATTAGTTTTCTATAGACTAGAGAATTAAATAAAAGGCTCAGGAGTGTTTATAAAAATGGACACATAATGCTTATTTTTCCTTTGCAGAAATCCTGAAGGAACTGGATGAGTATTATGAGAAATTTAAACGCGAGACAGACAGTGTCCAGAAGAGGAGAGTGTTGCATTGCATTCAGAGGGCCCTGATTCGGAGCCAGGAACTGGGTGACGAGAAGATCCAGATCGTGAGTCAGATGGTAGAGCTGGTGGAGAACCGGACCAGGCAGGTAGATAGTCACGTGGAGCTCTTTGAGGCACATCAGGAGGTCAATGACACCACTGGCCACAGCGGCAAAGCTGGCCAGGATAAGTCCAAGAGTGAGACAATCACACAGGCAGAGAAGAGCAACAACAAGAGGTCCCGGCGACAGCGCAACAATGAGAATCGAGAGAATGCAGCTAATAATCACGACCATGATGATATCACCTCAGGAACGCCTAAGGAGAAGAAAGCAAAAGCCTCCAAGAAGAAGAAACGCTCCAAGGCCAAAGCCGAGCGGGAAGCATCCCCCGCAGACCTTCCCATCGACCCAAATGAGCCAACATACTGTCTGTGCAATCAGGTCTCCTATGGAGAAATGATCGGCTGTGACAATGATGAGTGCCCCATTGAGTGGTTCCATTTCTCCTGTGTGGGGCTGAATCACAAACCAAAGGGCAAGTGGTACTGTCCCAAATGTCGAGGGGAGAATGAGAAGACCATGGACAAAGCCCTGGAGAAATCCAAAAAGGAGCGGGCTTATAACAGGTAGTTGGCGGACCTCGAGGAACAGTGAGGAGAACAAGCAAGCCACTGTATTTATTACGTCACCACCTGTGCTGAGGTGCAAGGACCGTACATTGTATATTTTTAAAGAATGTTAGAAAAGGAGCCATTTCTTTTGCAGGGATGGCAGTGATTCTCTGCCTTTTGTTTTCATTGGTACACACATGTAACAAGAAAGTGGTCTGTGGATCAACATTTTAGAAACTACAAATATAGGTTTGAATTAAACACTCAAGTGAGTCTCAGACTGTTTTTTGTTTTGTTTTGTTTTGCTGGGGTGGGGGTGACTTAGAAGCAACCTAATTTGTTTATGTGGAAAGAGATTTCCTTTAACATCATTAGCATTATTTTAATGAAAGTAATGTTACTGCTTTGTGAGCACATTTTTAAAAAATTAGTCAAATTGCCAAAAATTATAGCCCACGGCAAATTTATTTCTTGCTATAATAACATATCCATATAATAATCCAATATAAAAGTTTATTGATTATTTTTTAGAAAGGTAAATGGTTAAATTTTACATGACAAACATATTACTGGCCTGTTCCCCAAATGGCCCTACCCACCCACCCAGGGCCATTTTTAAATGATTGGAGACAGTTTTTATTAAATCACACGGAAGTAATCTAGTCATGGAACTTCAGATCACGCTTTTGCTATCACACATCCCAGTGTGGTCATGTTTCATTGCTACAGGGCGTATAAAGGTACATTTCCAAGTGAAGCATTGTAATCAGATGCCTCTGTAGATAGAACCAAGGTGTGTTTCCTGCTGTGTGCACGAGAGCTGTACAGGTGTGAGGTCAAGGAATAAGTGAAACTTGAACTGTTTGCTCCTCTAGCCATATATTTGGTTGTAAGTAATTTTTAAATGTTTGCTCTAAAAATATATATACCAGCAGTTTAGACAAAGCCTTAAGGCAAATTTTCTAACTCTTCTTAATAGTGAAGTAGAAGTTACTTAATTGCCAGCAAATAAATGTCAAAACAAATGTATATTTAAACCAGGGGTCAGGAAGTTATTGTCCACAAGCCAAATCTAGCCCACCACCTGGTTTTGTAGGGCCTGTGAGCCAAGAAGGAGCTTTACATTGTCGAATTGTGTTTGTTTTTGTTTTTTTTTGAGAAAGAGCAAGCGAGCAAGCAGGGGAGGGGTGGCGGAAGGGGGGAAAGAGAATCTTAAGCAGACTTCATGCCCTGCACAGAGCCCCACATGGAGTCCCACACAGGGTTGGATCTCATGACCCTGAGATCATGACCTGAGCTGAAATCAAAGAGTGGGACACTCAACCAACTGAACCACCCAGGTGCCCTTCCTGTTAAATGTTTTTTTAAAAAAAATCTAAAGAAGAGTCCTGTTTGATAACATGTGAACAGTATGATAAAATTTAAATTTAGTGTCCATAAATAAAGTGTTACTAGCAAATAGCCATGCTCATTCACTTAAGCATTGTCTGTGGCTGCTTTTGTATGACAGCAGAGTTTGCAGCGGAGATCAAATGACCCACAAAGCTGAAATCACTTATTTTCTGGCTCTGTGCACAAGAGATTTGCTGACCTCTGATTTAGATTAACTTCATTTCTAAGCAATGATACGATTCACGTTTCTAAACGATACACAGTGGAGAGGATTTGTTTCCTCATAGTCTGTTGTGCAATCTCTTGTGAAGCTGCCCCAAGGAAGCACTGTAACCACATGGCACCTGTAGCTCTATGTGGCATGACTGACCAGAAAACACGTAAGTTGTTTTCTGATTGTTAATTTGTGCCAGACAGAAATTACTCAGTACAGCAAATTTCCATTATAGAAAACTATTTGGTAGAGAAATACAAAGTGCCATTGATTATACATTAAAATGTCCATTTTTTTTTTTGCATATCAGTTCCTATAAATAGGCATTTACTTTCTAGCAAAACTTCAAAACCATTTAAGAAACTTTTGAATGTTAAGGTTTACCTAGACAAATAATAAAAGGTTTCTTATATGTAAATAAGGTGCTAAAATACTTGACAGTCCAGTGGCAATAAAAGTGGCTTAAAAGAATCTTTGCAGGGCACCTGGGTGGCTCAATGGCTGCGTGTCTGCCTTCGGCTCAGGTCGTGATCCTGAAATCCTGGGATCGAGTCCCACATTGGGTTCCCCACAGGGAGCCTGCTTCTCCCTCTACCTATCTCCCTGCCTCTCTCTGTGTCTCCCATGAATAAATAAATAAAATCTTTTTTTAAAATATGAAAAAAATCTTTGCTTATATAAAATTCCATCTGCTAGTTTCTACTATTTGAATTAGAACTAATAATGAAAATTAAGTTACGGGAATGAAGTTTGCAATAGGACACGGTTGCTAGTACTGGATTTCTTCATATTTAACAGTGTCTGTAAATGGTTGTAGTAGAGCCCAGGACAGAGGCTACACTATGCTGGGTTTGAACCCATCTCTGCCCCTTAGCAGTTTGATCTTGAATAAGGAGCTTAACTCTTGATCCATGGTTCAGTTTTAAAATACCTGTTTTATAAAAGGTGCTTCTGAGAAATCAAGTTAAGTGAATAGGAGCCTGGCATGCAGTTAATCAAATGCTGGGTATTTTTTCCTGACCTTTGATGAAGTTTCTAGTAAGGACAAATGGCCAGGTATTCTTCCTTCTAAACATGTGGGACATCATAAAGGCAGATTTTGTCGGATTTGGTGGCCTTTAAATCACTTTTATTTCCAGCAAACAGTAAAATCACACATGAGTACTCAGAACGTCAGGATTTAGGCTTTTAAATCATGATTAGATACAGTAGTAGAAAAATGCAGGTGGCCCTTGGAAGCACTGAAAGGGGATTGGCTCTGTAGAAATAGATGCGTGCCCAGCTGGCTAAGGTAGAACTGCTGCTTATATTTGTTTATAAAAGAGCTTTTTTAAATTGAAGCGTAATTGACATAGAACATTTTAGTTTCAGATGTACAACACAATAACTGGATATTTGTACCTATTGAGAGATGCTCAATACATACATGTAGGAAGTCTAATTAACCTCTGTCACCATAGCTACAAAACCTTTTTATCTTGTGATAAGAACTTTTAAGATTTAGTTTCACCAACTTTCAGATCTGCCCTGCAGTCACCATGCTATACGTGTCTCCTCGTGGCGGTTATTTTATAGTTGACCCCCTTTCCTGTTTCACCCAACCCCAACCCTGCCCTGGCAACCATCGGTAGGTTGTACTTCATCACTGAGTTATTACATACAGTTGAGAAACAGTTTAAAATGTTTCCATTAGAATGAGTTTTACTCTGGACCAGGAAACTTGGCTCGTTGGCTAGTTAGTGTGCATCGAGCAGCCCTGGCATGGCATTCCTGGAGCAGGAGGAGCTGTCCTCCTCCCTGTCCCGAGAAGGAACCCTGTTTTGGCAGGACTCCGGCCACCCCCACAGCCGTGCCTTTCAGTAACTCGGACTCTGCGGTGTGGTCCTCGAGTCTGTCATGGGTGGCAGGTGCTCAAGTAATAAGCATTTACGAATATGAAAGCCATCCTACTAATACCTACTTATTTTAGAACAGATATTTACTTGACATGTCCTTTTGTATCTCATGTTCATACAGCGTTCCAGGTAAAATGTATTAGGATATTAAACCTTTTCATTAGGCAGAGTTACTCTTTGTCCAGACAGCGTTTAAAGATAACGTGCTTCCGCAGGAAATGAGCTTCTGTCCGTTTCATCTAAAGTGATTTATGATTCCTTGGGATCCCTGCATGTATAGAGTAAGATCTCCCGCTCCGTTTCAGTTTCTAACTACTCCCTCTTAGTCTTGGGGCCCAGGGGGTTAAAACCAGGGGGTTTGGAAGGTAGAACTGTGGATTTGTTTAATCTGGAGAAATCGCTAGTCACCAATGGCTGCTCCTCACCCTCCGTCAGGAAGATAACAGCAGGAGAAGCCAAACAGCCTCTTCAGGGGTTTTGTTGCAGAATATTTATTCAGTTGTTTTCCTTACAGACCAAACACTAGTGTGCCGTGCACCGCCCCTTGCCCAGGGGGTAACAGCAAATAGTTTTAACTGGAGTAAGGAAAAGCAGTAGGTCACTTCTCTTGCCTCAAATACTTTGTGTTACCTGATTTTGTTCATAGATGTTGATGCTTCCTCAACTTAAAAAGAAGTCCCTGCAAACAGTAACTGGTTTAGTCTTCATTTATGCCATTCAATGCTTCATTAAACTAGAATTTTCTCATTAAGAAAATGCTTGAGTTTGAGTCAACTTTGAATAACCTTATACAGCTGATAGATATAGCCACCATTCATCGTCTGCATGTGCCAGCACTGTGTTAGGTACTTGGTATACTTTATGTTAAATCTTCTTAACAGCCTGGCCCAGTCTTTCTAGAGAGGGTGCTGAGACCCACCAGAGGGGCCCTGATTCACACAAGGCCACACGTCCCCCACTTGGCTGCGACAGCTGTGTCCTTTTACTGCCATCCTGCCCACACAGACGTGCTGGGTGGTCAAGACACAGCATTCTTGGCCCAAAACTAACTGATGGCCAGGAATGGAGTGAAGTCTTGTCTGTCCTCCCTTCCTGGGGTGGTAGGGAGTCACCGGGATTTATGACTGAGGAACCAAAGACCTAAGAAACTCGCCTGGCCCGGGAGAAGAGCTGGGCTGCTTCTGTGAATGAAAGACCCATGCTGCCAAGCACAGCACATGTTTTTCCTCAGGTGAACCAGCGCCTTGTCTGAGCACACGTCTTGTCTTGCCTTGTCATCATTTCAGGATTGTATTTAACCCCTAAGACGTGAACCAGTGTATCAGGTGCAGAGTGCCATCCCAGAATCAGCATGAGATGTGAGGTCAGGAGGTATGGGTCAGGATAAGTTGAGCAGGACAGCCTAACCTTGGGGAAGTCGCTTTCCTTGTCCAGTGATCTCTCTGGCATAATAAGGCCAGTGACAGCGTGAGTTCCCCGGGTAGGAGGGTCAGCCTAGCCACTGTGCGAACCTACTGTACAAATGCTGACGATGGCAACAATGATTTTGGTCCACTGTCGATTATTCTAGTTAGCAGATGTGTTCTGAGAAATGGAACTGTGATCCCTTCCAGCTGGAGAGAAATAGTCAAGTCCAGCCATAAAATACAGTGGCCATTTCATCTTCTTCCATTCCATGGGAGGGGCAGGCCTGCAGCTGCTTTTTCCATAAATGATTTTGTTTCTCATCATAGAACACAGAAGTGGAGAAATAGTTATATTTTCAGCAGCAATCAAAGCCTATTAAACTTGTTGACTTACCTCTTGATTGAATTCATTCAGACAGAAAATAATTTCAGTTCCTCCCATGTGTAGGTGAGGAAGTGGAAGCCCAGAAGGATGCAGTCACATGGCAGGTCAGCGGTGGGGCTCCTAGGCCAGGTTCAGGTAGCCTGGTCATTCAGGCCATTGCCCATCCTACTGTGCCGTGCCATCTGAGCCTGGGCTCATGGGACTGTTAGGTGGAGCTGCTCTTCACAGAGAGCAGAGGCCTTCAGTAAATATGTGTTAAGTAAATAATCCATGAATTGACATAGAAAATTAAGACATTTTCTTTCCTAACTTCTTTTTTTTTTAATTTTTTTTTCTTTCCTAACTTCTAAATGTTCTATGATCGCACCTAAAATGGAATTTCAGATTTATCTGTGGGAAGGAGATCTTTTGGGGATAGATGTACAGGCCATGAGAAATGCCATATTTCTAAATGATTAATATTTGAGGAATTGAATTTGGTTAGATTTTGATCACCCAGTGCATTCAATATTTTCTATTATAAAAATTTTTAAAAAACAATGTAAATAATTGTTCACTGGGTTTATTAACAATTTATCCACATACAAAGATGCTTGAAATGGTTTGCTGTCTCCCCAATTTCTTTATTTTATGTGAGAAGTTGCTTGTTTTCTCCATCATTTTTTTTTTTTAATTTTATTTATTTATTCATGAGAGACACAGAAGAGAGGCAGAGACATAGGCAGAGAGAGAAGCAGGCTCTCTTCAGGGAGCCTGATGCGGGACTGGATCCTGGGACTCCAGGATTATGCCCTGAGCCAAAGGCAAGCACTCAACCGCTGAGCCACCCAGGTGTCCCTGTTTTCTCCATCATGGTATTTAAGCATCTTTGCGTCTCGAGAAATAGTAATTGATCGTGTCTTAAGTAAAGATGGAAAAGATAGGAGGAGCCATGCCAGGAGACCCAGGAAGCCGAGCAGCAATGAAGATAGACCACGTGGCCCTGCAGCGCAGATGTGACCTAAGGAACAGCTCTGCCCAGCTGGACACAGACACATATGGTCCTGAGTATGGCCAGGGCCAGACGATTGCTAGACGCTGAGCCACCGCAAGTCTGGCTTGGACAGTCAGGTACTATGAAGTAAAGTTTTCCATTTTAAAAACCCTTCTTGCCCTGATAGATGCCAGTTTAAAACGGGTAATTACACCACCACCATGACAACCAGACTGGATTTGGCTTCATTCTTTCCACATTAGTTGGGATGTTCTCAGGGAATGGAAATTAACTTGTATATTTCAAGGTAAGTAAAAATCAGGTGGTATTAAGGATTACCATTATGCCATGGTCAATATACCTGATTTTCAAAATATTTTTTCTCTTTGCATCATTGATCTCCTCCCTAAACATGATTAAAACTTGCTCAACGGTGAAATACTCTCTGGTTCCAAGCTCAGCCATAAAGCATCAGGTGGTCCCAGGCGGTCGAACATAAGGGTGGACACGCCCGGCCTGTTTCATAGCTCATCATGCACTGTCAATGATCAGGAGGGTTCCACTTCGCAAAGCTTGAAACCTAATTTCTAGACTCAAGAACATTAACAAAAGGAGAAATCTGGTCGAGCTTCAGAAGGGAAGGATAAGAACAGAATGCATGAGGACGATCTTGAAACAGTTTGTAGGGTTTATCGCTATTTCTCTATGTTGACATGTCATCTGAATGTGCACTGTCACGCAAGCACATTACTGTCACTTAGTAACCTCTGACAGGACGTAGCCGTGTGGCGCAGATCTCAGACAAAGCTGCAGTTCTTGCTGATGAGTTTGCAGTACAACCTACGTTTTGAAAAATATAAGACAACTGAACAGACCACAGAAGATCAAACTGTACCATATGGGCAAAAACCCAATGTGGCAGGGTTCCTGGAATAATGGGCTGATGTCTTGAGGAAGTGAAGCACACGGATGCATTGGCCTGTTTTATATCTTCTTCTAATTCTTCTCGAAGGTTAGTTTGTTGTGTGACTCTTAGAACAATTTTATTTATATTTTTTAATATCTGGCATAGGGAAGAAGACAACAAATGACATGTGTGGCTTCATGGGGAGGTCATGACCCTGGAGCATGAACGGGTTAAAGACTGTTCCATCACCAAAAGCACTATGTTCCCCTTGGCAATAGGGCAATGTGGAATCTAACAGTTGAGGGAGCCAGGCCAATATTCCTTAAGTGCAGAAAAAGCAAAAGGTCAATCCCAGAAGTAAAGGTGACAATAAGATCAAACAGAATATTGAGAGAGTTCCGCTCAATCCATAGAAGCCATGAGAAACTACTGATCAATATGCTAGACCAAGCCTCACACACGAAAAAACCTGGATATATTTCATATGAGGGAAGGGACAAGTTTTAAGTACGTACCTAAGAGCAAACACAAGAAAGGAGAGTCCCCAAAGCAAAACCAGTCAGAGTAGGACTAGTGCAGAGCTGCTGAAGAAGAATTCAGGCCACCAGGGGTGCCTGCTGCTGGCCCCATGGGAGGGTGGGGATGGGCCAGCCCCCCAAGGCCATTGCTATGCATCTTCCCTGCAGCTTCTTTCTGGAGCTACCAGCACATGACTTTTCTCTTCCGTTGCAACTACTAAGGTGTCAGATTTGGATCTGGGGCTTTTGTGGGTTGCCTTGCCCACCATGTGGAGAAAGTCTACCTGGAAGATGGATATAAGCATGGTCCTTTTTAAAAAAATTTTATTTATGTATTTGATAGAGTGCATGAACATAAGTGGGGGAGAGGCAGAAGGAGAGGGAGAAGCAAACTCGCTGCTGAGCAGGGAGCCCAATGAGGGGCTCGATCCCAGGATCCTGGGATCATGACCTGACCTCAGCTTAACTGACTGAGCCACCCGGGGGCCCCTGTACATGGTCCATGATCCTTTGAGCCCCCGGAATGGCCAGTGATGTGAGTCAAGAAACCCTTTTGTTCTCAAGCTACTTCAAGATGGGTTTGTATACTAACCAAGTCAACCACCTCCTCCGCTGCCCAGCCCTGCTAACCTCCCCAGCATCACAGCTGTATCTGTCTTCATAGATCTCTTTCTACACACACAGTCCTCTGTGCTGGTTTTGAAACCACAAATTTCTCACTCCTCCCATCAAAGGCGGGGCCTAGTTTCCCTCCCCTGGCTTCTGGATGAACCTTCTGGCTGGTCTGTGCTAAGGAGCAGACTACCATGGCCGGGACGCCCTGCAACTTCCCAGGTGATGATGGACAAGGCAACACAGCTTCTGGCTGCCACCTACCCAGTGATGCTCACCCTTGGGACACAGCCACCCGCAAAGTCCAGACATGTTCCTGCTACAACTTCAACCCTGGGCAGACACACAGTCTGTTCCCTGGGCAGTTCCCTGGGCAGACACACAGTGACTGAGCCTGCAGGGGGTTCTAAGTCCCAGTGATGCTGAGTGCATGGAGATGAACTGTCCACATCCCCACGCCCTTCCCAAATCGCAGACACCTGAGCAAATTAATTTAGGGCCGGTTTGCTACATGGCAATAGGTAACCTATGCAAAGGTACAATTTTGCTTTGCTTTGTACATAAATGGCATCATATCTGATATATTGATCTTACACCAGCTAATTTTTTTCCTAAGTAACTCTGCCTGGAGATCTTTTTTCCATGCCAATACATGTAGATTAATTAGCTTATAATACTGCCAGTAATTTTGTCCTAATTTATTTAAACACTCCTCTGTTAATCGCCATTTAGATTGCTTCAACTTTTTCCTTATTGCAAACCATTCTAAGATAAATATCTTAAGATAAATATCATACACTCTGTATTTCTCTATGATACATAGAAATGAAATTGTTATAGAAAAACCTCACAATTTTATCTTTCTGCTAAATTGCCCCAAAAGCTGTGCCCTTTTACACTTCTACCAGCAGTGTATGAGAACATGTACTTCCCCTTATCTTTATCATCACTGGATATTAACAAAATAATTTTTTTTCTATCTTGAGAAAAATTAATTATACATGATATATTGCATTATAATTATACATTATATTATATATTAACTACTTAAATGTCACATATTTTATATATATTATATAGTATATACATATTATATATTTTATATATAAATATATGTAAAAATAACTTGCTTTCCCTTGTTTGTAGTGATTTTTCTGCAACTCTTCAGTTATATATTGGCCATTTGTATTTATTCTAAGATTATTCATTTTCTTACTGCTTTGTTATGTGGAAATATTTTCTCTCTGTTGTTGTTATATTTATTCGTAGCATCTTATGTCATAAAGAGGCTTTAAATTTTGAGCTTGTATCTCTGAACTATTTTTCCTTATAGGAGTTTATATTATATTTTGATTAAGAAAGTCTTTTTCCACCCTAAGATTAAAAAATATTCTCCTATATTCTTTATATTAAAAGAAAACTCTCCTTTATCCATCTGGAATTTATTTGGTGTTTGGGGCAGAGAGTTCCGAAAACCTTGAGTATGACAAGTATGATGAGCCAGTGGGAGTGCTGCCTCAGGGTGTGGGGAGTGTGGCCCTTCAGCTGAGGCGGGGCAGCACCCTGGGGTGGCCGCCTGTGCCCTTGGGGGGTCGCCAGCCCTGTGACCTGTGAGACATTGTTTCCTGTCTCCAAGTCTTAGTTTTTTTGCTTTGTGAAATGGTAAGAATACATCTCCCTCAGTGTTAATTATGAGGTTCAAGTAAGAGAAGTACGTAAAAGTGCCTGGAACTTCAAATAATCTGGCACATTAACCCACAGCAAGTATATCCCCAAATGGATGATCCATTTACCCAATCCAATGCTGAATAGTCCATACTTTCTCAATCACATGAAATGTCAACTCTAGTACATGTTGAAGTTTCATACATACAGGGATGTTTCAGTTTCCACTGACTGGCTGATTCCTGCAACAATCTCCACTGTTTCTGTGGCAAGAGCTTTTACAGTATCTATTTTTATGTTTAATGGGGCAAACATTCTATTCATTTCCATTAGCAATTGTAGATTAATGTGGAGGATACCTATGTATTTACTCTTTGCATCTCTCATGCAGTTATGTAGTGTGTTTCCATTCATTTTAGTGTCTACTGTATCCTTCAGTGAAGTTTTATACTTTTCCTCCTATTTTTTATTGTTGTTTTGCATTTTTAAAATGTATTTATTCATGAGACACATAGAGGCAGAGACATAGGCAGAGGGGGCAGGATTGGATCCCAAGACCCTGGGATCATGACCTGGGCCAAAGGCAGATGTTCAACCACTGAGCCACCCAGGTGCTCCGGTGCTTTGCATTTTAGTTGCTACCATACATGGACCAGTTTTTCCACTACTTTGCTTTATTGGCTGTTATTTGCATGTAGGAAAGCAGTTAAATTCTATCTGATCCTTGCTCCCTTGGAAGTTTCCATTAGTTGTAGAAGTTCATCAGCTGACAGATTTTGTGGGTAGAGGACCATCACTACAGGATTCTGGGTACCTAGAGCTTCTCCAGGGCCCTGGTTCCTTCCTGCTGACATGGGGTGAAGAAACATTCCAAATTCACCTAGAAATATTCTTTAGTTTCAGGATGAAACCTGACATTCTGCATTACCAGGATTTTTGTACTCTGATGGTTATTCTTGCACTGTATTTATCCAGGGCCTTAGGGGAGAGCTATTGGAACCAAGCAGAGTGTTGCACTTATTGACTGATTTCTTCAGACCAGCTTGGTTCTTTCTTACATTCTCTTTGCCGACAGGGTGTAGGGAACCTGCAGATTCTTGTACTTTGAGTGTGGGGAATGCACAGCTTAATTCTCTGTAGTTCCACTGAGGAATGGGAGGTCCACAGCACCTCATAAGGGCCTGTCCCATGAGGCTAGAGCTGGTTCTCCAGGAACCTGCTCTTCGAGGTCTTTTTGACACCAAGTCTGCAGGATTCAGGTGGGGAATGGGGACATCTGTGGGTCCGTCAACCTGCTGGAAGCAAACTGAAGTATTGACAGTACCTGATAGTGTCCCAACTCCCTAAAATGAGCCCACCTGGAACTTCTAAGTCATGAAAAGGATGTAGAAAGGGTCTTCCATATAACATTTCATAGATTAAACCAAGCACACTTCTGGGGGCCACACTTACCCAAAGCAGGGCTGCCAGCAAGGCTTTTGCCCCAAGTTAAGTTGGTTTCTTGGCATACCTGTGTCAAGTTCATTTTTTCCGTTTTTCCAGTTGGCTGGGGTCTCCAGGAAGCCTATAATTTTTATGGAATGATTAAGGCATTGGACACTGCTTATGTGACATTTGCAAAAAATGCCACCCCATCGTCACTCTGAATTGTTAGCAGCAGTACAAATCTGGGAATGCCTTCTTTTAAAAATGTTTTTGACAACTTCTGAGACCTTTCTGAAAGGGAGAGCTTCAACCCAACCTGTAAAGTCAGACAACTACTCTACAAATGCCAGTAAATATGGAGAATTACCTGTTGTTTTTGGCATCATGTGAAAGGCTACCTGTCAGCCTCCTCTTCATTCAGGACCTCTAAGTTGTTTGCCTTTTAAAACTGGTAGAAGCTCAGTTTTAGGATTATTTTTAACACGAATGTCACATTTTTGAACAGTTCCTGAAGATCAGAACTTGCAATATACTTCTGGACACACTGAAGAGAAGCGTCTCACCCATAATGGGTACTTTAGTGAATGTGGTTAATTATTCCATCCATAATATGTTCTGGGATAAGGATGCATTATATCTCCAGCCAGCTTTGGTGTCAGCATGGTGTCCAAATCCCCAAACTTAGTTCTTCTCAGGGCCTGCAAGGAATATTGGGGTTGACACTGAGTTAGGTCTATGTCTGGCACTAAAGTCATTATAGAGGGCTTGCAGGTCTTTGTACAGACTACCAGCATGGCAGCTTCATCTGCCCAAGTGTTCCTTTAGGCAATGAGTCTGATTCTGGTGTCCTTACCAGTGAACAGTAACTGATGTGTCATCACTGCATTAAGGTCTTCATTGTCTTTGTTTTGTTTTGTTTTTGGTCAGGCTGTTTTTTTGTTTTGTTTTGTTTGTATATATTTTTTTATTGGGGTTTGATATGCCAACATATAGCATAACACCCAGTGCTCATCCTGTCAAGTGCCCCACAGTGCCTGTCACCCAGTCACCCTAACGCCCCACCCACCTCCCTTTCCACCACCCCTTGTTTGTTTCCAAAGTTAGGTGTCTCTCATGTTCTGTCTCCCTCACCGATATTTCCCACTCATTTTCTCTGCTTTCCCCTTTATTCCCTTTCACTATTTCTTATATTCCCCAAATGAATGAGACCATATAATGTTTGTCCTTCTCTGATTGACTTACTTCACTCAGCATAATACCCTCCAGTTCCATCTACATCGAAGCAAATAGTGGGCATTTGTCGTTTCTAATGGCTGAGGAATATTCCATCGTATACATAGACCACATCTTCTTTATGCATTCATCTTTCAGTGGGCACTGAGGCTCCTTCCACAGTTTGGCTATTGCTTCTATATGTGGACATTGCTGCTATAAACATTGGGGTGCAAGTGTCCTGCCGTTTCACTGCATCTATATCTTTTGGGTAAATCCTCAGCAGTGCAATTGCTGAGTCATAGGGAAGCTCTATTTTTAACTCTTTGAGGAACCTTCACACAGTTTTCCAGAGTGGCTGCACCAGTTCACATTCCCACCAACAGTGCAAGAGGGTTCCCCTTTCTCCATATCCTCTCCAACATTTGTGGTTTCCTGTCTTGTTAATTTTCACCATTCTCACTGGTGTGAGGTTACGGTATCTCATTGGGGTTTTGATTTGTATTTCCCTGATGGCCAGTGATGTGGAGCATTTTCTCATGTGCTTGTTGCTTGTTGGCCATGTCTATGTCTTCCTCTGTGAGATTTCTGTTCATGTCTCTGCCCATTTCATGATTGGATTGTTTTTTTCTTTGCTGTTGAGTCTAATAAGTTCTTTGTAGATCTTAGATACTAGCCCTTTATCTGATATGTCATTTGCAAATATCTTCTCCCATTCTGTAGGTTGTCTTTTAGTTTTGTTGACTGTATCCTTTGCTGGACAGAAGCTTTTTATCTTGATGAAGTCCCAATAATTCATTTTTGCTTTTGTTTCTTTTGCCTTCATGGATGTATCTTGCAAGAAGTTGCTGTGGCCAAGTTCAAAAAGGGTGTTGCCTGTGTTCTCCTCTAGGATTTTGATGGATTCCTGTCTCACATTTAGATCTTTCATCCATTTTGAGTTTATCTTTGTGTATGGTGTAAGAGAATGGTCTAGTTTCCTTCTTCTGCATGTGGCTTTCCAATTTTCTCAGCACCATTTATTGAAGAGGCTATCCTTTTTCCAGTGGATAGTCTTTTCTGCTTTGTCGAATATTAGTTGACCATAGAGTTGAGGGCCCATTTCTGGGTTCTCTATTCTGTTCCATTGATCTATGTGATTTTTGTGCCAGTACCACGCTACCTTGATGACTACAGCTTTGTAGTACAACCTGAAATCTGGCATTGTGATGCCCCCGGCTCTGGTTTTCTTTTTCAATATTCTCCTGGCTATTTGGGGGTCTTTTCTGATTCTACACAAATCTTAAGATGATTTGTTCCAACTCTCTGAAGAAAGTACATGGTATTTTGATAGGGATTGCATTAAATGTGTAAATTGCCCTGAGTAGCATTGACATTTTCACAGTATTAATTCTTCCAATCCATGAGCATGGAATATTTTTCCATCTCTTTGTGTCTTCCTCAATTTCATTCAGAAGCGTTCTGTAGTTTTTAGGGTATTGATCCTTTACCTATTTGGTTAGGTTTATTCCTAGGTATCTTATGCTTTTGGGTGCAATTGTAAATGGGATTGACTCCTTAATTTCTCTTTCTTCAGTCTCATTGTTAGTGTATAGAAATGCCACTGATTTCTGGGCATTGATTTTGTATCCTGCCACGCTGCCAAATTGCTGTATGAGTTCTAGCAATCTTGGGGTGGAGGCTTTTGGTTTTCTATGTAGAGTATCATGTCATCAGCGAAGAGGGAGAGTTTGACTTCTTCTTTGCCAATTTGAATGCCTTTAATGTCTTTTTGTTGTCTGATTGCTGAGGCGAGGACTTCCAGTACTATGCTGAATAGCAGTGGTGAGAGTGGACATCCCTGTCTTGTTCCTGATCTTAGGGGAAAGGCTCCCAGTGCTTTCCCCATTGAGAATGATATTTGCTGTGGGCTTTTCGTAGATGGCTTTTAAGATGTTGAGGAATGTTCCCTCTATCCCTACACTCTGAAGAGTTTTGATCAGGAATGGATGCTGTATATTGTCAATGCTTTCGTAGATGGCTTTTAAGATGTTGAGGAATGTTCCCTCTATCCCTACACTCTGAAGAGTTTTGATCAGGAATGGATGCTGTATATTGTCAATGCTTTCTCTGTATCTATAACATGGATCCTATGGTTCTTGATTTTTCTCTTGTGGATATGATCTATCACGTTGATTGCATTATGAGTGTTGAACCAGCCTTGCATCCGGGGGATTAAATCCCACTTGGTCATGGTGAATAATCTTCTTAAAGTACTGTTGGATCCTATTGGCTAGAATCTTGTTGAGAATTTTTGCATCTGTGTTCATCAGGGATATTGGTCTATAATTCTCCTTTTGATGGGGTCTTTGGTTTTGGAATTAAGGTGATGCTGGCCTCATAGAACGAGTTGGGAAGCATTCCATCCCTTTCTATCTTTTGGAACAGCTTTAGTAGAATAGATATGGTTTCTTCTTTAAACGTTTGATAGAATCCCCTTGGGAAGCCCTCGGGCCCTGGACTTTTGTGTCTTGGGAGGTTTTTGATGACTGCTTCAATTTCCTCCCTGGTTATTGGCCTGTTCAGATTTTCTATTTCTTCTGTTTCAGTTTTGGTAGTTTGTGGTTTTCCAGAAATGCATCCATTTCTTCTAGATTGCCTAATTTATTGGTGTATAGCTGCTCATAATATGTTTTTAAAATCATTTGTATTTCCTTGGTATTGGTTGTGATCTCTCCTTTTACATTCGTGATTTTATTAATTTGAGACTTATCTCTTTTGTTTTTAATAAGACTGGCTAATGGTTTATCTGTCTTATTAATTCTTTCAAAGAACCAACTCCTGGTTTTGTTGATCTGTTCTAGAGTTCTTCTGGTCTCTATTTCATTGAGTTCTGCTCGAATCTTTATTAACTCTCTTCTTCTGCTGGGTGTAGGTTTTATTTGCTGTTCTTTCTCCAGTTCCTTTAGGTGCAAGGTTAGCTTGTGTATTTGAGTTTTTTCCAATTTTTTGAGTGATGCTTGTATTGCGATGTATTTCCCTCTCAGGATTGCTTTTGCTGTGTCCCAAAGATTTTTGAATGGTTGTATCTTCATTCTCATTAGTTTCCATGAATCTTTTAAATTCTTCTCTAATTTCCTGGTTGCCCATTCATCTTTTAGCAGGATGCTCTTTAACCTCCACGTGTTTGAATTTCTTCCAAATTTGTTCTTGTGATTGAGTTCTAGTTTCAAAGCATTATGGTCTGAAAATATGCAGGGGATGATCCCAATCTTTTTTTTTATATTTTATTTATTTATTCTTGAGAGATAGAAGGAGAGACAGAGCCAGAGACACAGGCAGAGGGAGAAGCAGGCTCCATGCACCGGGAGCCCGACGTGGGATTCGATCCCGGGTCTCCAGGATCACGCCCTGGGCCAAAGGCAGGCGCCAAACCGCTGCGCCACCCAGGGATCCCCCTGATCCCAATCTTTTGGTATTGGTTAAGACCTGATTTGTGACCCAGTATGTGGTCTATTCTGGAGAAAGTTCCATGTGCACTTGAGAAGAATGTGTATTCAATTGTGTTCAGATGTAAAGTTCTGTAAATATCTTTGAAATCCATCTGGTCCAGTGTATCATTTAAAGCTCTTGTTTCTTTGGAGATGGTGTGCTTAGAAGATCTGTCATTTGCAGAAAGCGCCGTGTTGAAGTTGCCCAGTATTAGTGTATTATTATCTAAATATGTCTTTACTTTGGTTATTAATTGATTGATGTACTTGGCAGCTCCCATATTAGGGGCATAAATATTCATGATTGTTAGGTCCTCTTGTTGGATAGATCCTTTCAGTATGATATAGTGCCCCTCTTCATCTCTTACTACAGTCTTTGGGATAAACTTTAATTTATCTGATATGACGATTGCTAGTCCTGCTTTCTTTTGAGGACCATTTGAATGATAAATGGTTCTCTAACCTTTCATTTTCAGGCTGTAGGTGTCCTTATGTCTAAAATAAGTCTCTTGTAGACAGCAAATAGATGGGTCTTGCTTTTTTATCCAGTCTGAAACCCTGCGTCTTTTGATGGGATCATTAAGCCCATTCATGTTCAGAGTTACTATTGAAAGATATGAATTTAGTGTCATCATAATACCTATTCAGTCCCTGTTTTTGTAGACTGTTTCTTTGGACTTTCTCTTTCTTTTACAGGGTCCCCCTTAATATTTCTTGCAGAGCTGGTTTGGTGGTCACATATTCTTTCAATTTCTGCCTATCTTGGAAGCTCTTTATCTCTCCTTCTATTCTGAATGAGAGCCTTGCTGGATAAAGTATTCTAGGATGCATGTTCTTCTCATTTAGGACCGTGAATATATCCTGACAGCCCTTTCTGGCCTGCCAGGTCTCTGTGGAGAGGTCCACTGTTAATCAAATATTGCTCCCCATATAAGTTAGGGATCTCTTGTCTCTTGCTACTTTAAGGATTTTCTCTTTATCTTTGGAATTTGCAAGTTTCACTATTAAATGTCGAGGTGTTGAGTGGTTTTTATTGATTTTAGGGGATCTCTCTTCCTCCTGGATCTGAATGCCTGTTTCCATCCCCAAATTAGGGAAATTCTCAGCTATGATTTGTTCAAATATGCTTTCTGGTCCTCTGTCCCTTTCAGCACCCTCTGGAACCCCAATTAAACGTAGATTTTTCCTTCTGAGGCTGTTATGTATTTCCCTTAACCTTTCCTCATGATCTTTTAATTGTTTTTCTCTTTTTTCCTCAGCTTCCTTCCTTGCCATCAACTTGTCTTCTATGTCACTCACTTGTTCTTCTACCTTATTAACCCTCATCGTTAGGACCTCCAGTTTGGATTGCATCTCATTTAATTGATTTTTAATTTTGGCCTGATTCGATCTAAATTCTGCAGTCATGAAGTCTCTTGAATCCTTTATGCTTTTTTCCAGAGCCACCAGTAGCTTTATAATTGTGCTTCTGAATTAGCTTTCTGTCATCAAATTGTAATCCAAATCCTGTAACTCTGTGGTAGAGAGTACTGGTTCTGATTCTTTCTTTTGTGGTGAGTTCTTCTTTCTAGTCATTTTGATCAGTGTAGAGTGGCTAAAAAAAAAAAGAGTTTTACTGGGAAAAGGAAGAAAACAAAGAAAAAGAAAAAAAACAAGGAGGGGTATCCTCTGGTTCTATATACTGTAAATCCCTCGACTTTCCTGGAGCTTTCCAGCACTGCTCAGCCAAGAACTTGCTCTTCCCTTGTCCTTCCAGCTGGTCTTCTGGAGGAGGGGCCTGCTGTGCTGATTCTCAGGTGTGTGCACCTGGGGGAGCTGCCCCACCCCCCTGCCAGGTGTATAGCTCAGTGGGAGCTGTTTATCCTGTGAGGCCCCTGCTCCCTGGTGGCCCAGCTCCGTCCCAGGCACAGGGTGACACCAGGAGAGACACCAACAGTGGCAGCGGCCAGCTCCCCAGCCCTGGAGTCAGCTCCCGCAGTAACTACCCCAGTTCCCAGTCCGCAGGGGCCTGGATGCTCCAGGGGCGGGTCGCTGATCTGCTCAGCTCGGGCGCCCAGAGGCAGGAGCGTCCTTGCTGTCCTGGGCCCTCCCGGCCTCTTCCTGTCCCAGGGGGAGGCCGGATCCTGGGCTGTGTCCCCGGCGCCCTGGGCTCCAGGGCCTGCACCCCTGGAATCGCCCCTCCTGTGGTTCTGCCTGGTTTCCCTGCTGAGCACCTTTCAGTCCAGGAAGAATTGGTCTGGATTTTTAAAGCTCCTGCTTCTCCAGGGCTGGGCTTTCCTGTCCCAGAGGCTCTCGCCCCACTTTAGCCCGGCTCCTCGCGGGCCCCTACCCCACTTGATTCTTTTTTATTTCTTTTCCACCTTCCTACCTTGTTAGAAGTGTAAACTCCTCTCTGTAGTGTTCCAGCTATTCTCTCTTTAAATCTCAGGTCGAATTCATAGGTTTTCAGGATGATTTGAAAGTTATCTAGGTAAGTTGGTGGGGACGGGTGACTTGGGGACCCTACTCTTCCGCCATCTTGCCTCGCTCCCCTCTTCATAGTCTTTGATCCATAAAACTGTTCTTATCTATGAATATCTCAAAGTCTGGATTTTCCAGTGGCAGATCCATCAATTTGGGATGGCTGGAATAAACTTGTTCAAGTACCTGTATGTCTCCTGATCTTTCTGAGTGGCCCATACAATGACAGGCATGAAGACTGTCTCCACATGGGTCACTGTGGCAATCTGTCTCTCTGAAGTTGACCTCAAGTAGTCCAGCTTTAGTCTGGAGAGCTCCAGGAAAAAGGGCAGTTTTAGTTCAATGATTCCAAGTCAAGAGAATAGGAGAAGATTGGAAACCTTAGTTTGGAGAGTCATAGCCAGATATTTGAAGAAATAAGAAGAATTCAGGATCCAGCCCAGTTTTATAGGCAAACAACAAACACTCAAAAAGAACTAATCAGAACTAGAATCTAACATCCATAAAGGTGTGTTACTGAAATATGATTTTTCTCTCTAAAATCACCTTCATTTCCAAAGATAGCCAAATTAAGACTAATTTGTTTGTAAAGTGAGTTCAACTTTAACAAACTTGGTGCCATTATTTACATAAGCACAGCAAGAATACTGATTAGCCAGAGAAGGACAAAAATTATATGGTCTCATTCATTTGGGGAATATAAGAAATAGTGAAAGAGAATAAAGGGGAAAGGAGAGAAAATGAGTGGGAAATATTAGTGAGGGAGACAGAACATGAGAGACTCCTAACTCTGGGTAACGAACAAGGGATGGTGGAAAGGAAGGTGGGCAGGGGGGATGGGGTGACTGGGTGTCGGGCACTGAGAGGGGCACTTGACAGGATGAGCACTGGGTGTTATAGTATATGTTGGCAAATCGAACTCCAATAAAAAATATGCAAAAAAAAGAATACCTGATTAACCATATAGTAGGGGGGGTTTTTGTTTTGTTTTGTTTTATTTGTTTTTGTTTTAAATTGGCTTTACTGGAACTTTTCATATGGAATTTCAGGTTGAAGCTTTCACAGCCTTTTGAGGCTAAAAAACCACGCCAGATACTTCCCACCAGACTTCACCTGCAATGCCTACAGATTTGGGTAAATTCCTCTCTTCTCAAATATCTTAGCACATATTAAATATCTCTCTTCCCCAAATACCCTGAGGCTCCTACACCTGCCAGGAAGTGACCTTTACTCACTTGGTCAGGGGCTGCTGGGAATCCCATAAGCAACGTACCAAGCTGATTCTTCCAAGGGGCTCTATTGGCTCCATAAAGTCAACCTGGTCATATTTGAGTCTATGCATGTCTCTCCCCAATATAACATTCCAGTCAAAGCCTTTGTAATATGACAAATGTTTTTAATGGTGTCCTGTTGCAAGAACAGATTCTTATTGAACTTATGCAAATAAATATATTGCCATGAAAATATGAATATATTGAGAGTTTCTGAATTTTGAAGGGGTCACATGGGGTGAAAAAGACCATGGTTTCATATTTGTTTACAAAGGAATATTTTACCAAATTTGTGTAAGTCATAGGTAGCTTTAAATCTGGAAGAGCAAACATTAGAGAACCAGCAGGGTTTCAAACAAGAGTGATCTTAAAGGTATCAGAGACCTGTATTTGTCATTACAATGCAACTGACAAGGAAATTCAGTGACACACATTTCAGTAATTACAATTACAAGTGATGACATTATACCAGAACATATAAAAACCTTAGTAATTTTATATAATTTCTGGAACAGTCATAGTAACCCACCATATAATGTTTATTAGCACTAAGAAGGTTTATAATCACTTATTTGACAATGCTTCCCATGTGATTTTGACATACCAAATAAGCAAGCAAAATTAGTCAAAAAGACTCATTTAGAAGTTAAACTTAGGAGAACATTTATCATGTAAATGGATGCCAAATGAAAGCCAGGGTAGCAATACTTAGATTGGGCAAAACAGACTTTAAAACAAAGCCTGTAACAACAAACAAAGGAGGAAAAAATATAATAATAAAGGTGACAATCCAACAGAAGATATGACCATTGTAAATACTTATGTACCCAACATGGAAGCACTCAAATACATAAAACAATTAATAACAACATAATAGAAATAATTGATAATAAATACCATAATAATAGGGGACTTAAACACCCCACTTACATCAATGGACTGATCAACCAAGCAGAAAATCAACAAGGAAACTGTGGCTTTGAATGACACACTGAACCAGATGGATTTCACAGACATTCAGAACATTCCACCCTAAAGCAGGAGAATACACATTCTTCTCAAGTGCACATGGACATTCTCCAGAATAGATCACATATTAAGCCATAAAACAAGTCTCAATAAATTTAGAAAAATTGAAATCATACCATGCACCTTTTCTGACCACAGTGCTATGAAACTAGAAATCAACCCTAAGAAGAAGTCTGGAAAGACCACAAATACATGAAGGTTAAATAACATCTACCCAACAATGAATGGGTCAACCAAGAAACCAAGGAAGAAATCAAAGTACATGGAAAGAAATGAAAATGAAAACAACAGTCCAAAACCTTTGGGATGCAGCAGAAGTGGTTCTAAGAGGGAGGCTTATAGCAACACAGGCTTACGTCAAGAAGTAAGAAAAATCTTAACTTTTTACACCTACAGGAGCTAGAAGAAGAACAGCAAACAGAACCCAAGCCCAGCAGAAGGAAGGAAAAATAGAGACCAGAGCAGAAATAAATGATGTAGAAAATAAAATACAATAGAATAGATCCGTGAAACCAGAAGCTGGTTCTTTGAAAAGATCAACAAAATTGATAAACCTCTAGCCAAGCTCCTTCAAAGAGAAGAGAGAAGACCCAAATAAGCAAAATTACTAACGAGAGAGAAGTAACAACACCACAGAAATACAACAATTGTAAGAGAATATTATGAAAAATTATATGCCAACAAATTGGATAACTTACAAGAATTGGATAAATTCCTAGAAACACATAATCTACCAAAACTGAAGCAGGAAGAAATAGAAAATTTGAACAGATTACTAGCAATGAAATTGAATCAGTAATCAAAACTCCCAGAAAATAAAAGTTCAGGACTTCACAGATGAATTCTACCAGACATTTAAAGAATTAATAGTTATTCTCAAACTATCCCAAAAAAATAGAAGAGGAAGGAAAACTTCTAAACTCATTCTATGGGCCCAGCATCACCCTGATACCAAAACCACATAAAGACACCACTAAAAGAGAACTACAGACCAATATCTCTCATGAATATAGATACAAAAATTCTACAGAATACTAGCAAACTGAATCCAACAATATATTTTTAAAAAATAATTCACCATAACCAAGTGTATCTATTTCTGGGTTGCTATGATGGTTTAAAAAGTCACAAAATAATATGACACATCATATCAACAAGATGAAGGATGAAAACCATATGATCATTTCAACAGATGCAGAAAAAGCATTTGACAAAGTACAACATCCATTCATGATAAAAACCCTCTGCACAGTAGGTCTAGAGGGAACATACCTCACATAATAGAAGCCATATATGGAAAATTCACAGCAAACATCATCCTTGATGGGGAAAAACTAAAAGCTTTTCCCCTAAGAACAAGAATAAGACAGAGATGTCTACTCTTTTAATTTTTTAAATTTTTATTTATTTATTTGAGAGAGACAGAGACAAGTAGGGAGAGAGGGAGGGGAAGAAGCAGACCCCTTGATGAGCAGGGAAGCCCAATGTGGGGCTCAATCCCCAGATTCTGAGACCATGACCTGAGCCAAAGGCAGGTGCTTAACTAATTCAGCCACCCAGGCGCCCTAGGGATATCCACTTTTAACATTTGTATTCAATACAGTACTGGAGATCCTAGACACAGCAATCAGACAACAAAAAGAAATAACAGGCACTCACATTGGTAAGGAAGAAGTAAAACTCTCACTATTTGCAGATGACACGATACTGTATATAGAAACCTCAAGACTCCATCAAAAAACTGCTAGAACTGATAAGTTAATTCAGTAAAGTCACAGGATACAAAATCAATGTACAGAAATCTGTTGCATTTATTTCTTTAAAAAATTTTATTTATTTCGGGAGAGAAAGTGTATGAGCAGTGAGGTGGGGCAGAGGGAGAGGGAGAGAATCCCAAGCAGACTCTGTACTGAGCACCAGGCCCAGTGTGGGAATCGATCTCACAACCTGAGCTGAAATCAAGAGTTGGATGTTCAACCAACTGAGCCACCCAGCCACCTCTGCATTTCTATATAGCAATAATGAAACAAAGAAAGTGCAATTAACAATCCCATTTGATTTGCACCAAAAAAAATATTTAGGAATAAACTTTTTTCAAAAGATTTTATTTTTAAATAATCTCTACACCCAATTTGGGGCTTGAATCCACAACTCCAAGATTAAGAGTCACAGGCTCTACCAACTGAGCCAGCCATGCCCCTCTCTATGAATAAACTGTTTTTTTTTAAGAATTTATTTATTTATTCATGAGAGACACAGTGAGATCGACAGAGAAGCAGGCTCCATGCAGGGAGCCCTGTGTGGGACTTGATCCCGGAACTCTGGGATCACGCCCTAAGCCAAAGGCTGGCATTCAACGGCTGAGCCACTCAGGTGTCCATGTAGGAATAAACTTAATCAAAGAGAGGAAAGACCTATACTGTGAAAAATATAAAACACTGATGAAAGAAATTCAAGATGACACAAAGAAATGAAAGGACAGTCCCTATGAGATCTGAAACCATAGAAATCCTAGAAGAGCACACAAGCAGAAACTCTTTGACATTGGCCATAGCAACATCTTTCTTTTTTTTTATAAAGATTATTTTATATATATATATATATATATATATATATATATAGAGAGAGAGAGAGAGAGAGAGAGGCAGAGACACAGGAGGAGGGAGAAGCAGGCTCCATGCCAGGAGCCCCATGCAGGACTCGATCCTGGGACACCAGCATCACGTCCTGGGCCAAAGGCAGGCACCAAACCACTGAGCCGCCCAGGGATCCACATATTTCTAGATATGTCTCCTGAAGCAAGGGAAACAAAAACAAAAATAAACTACTGGGACTTAACCAAAATAAAAAACTTCACAGTGGAGGAAACAATCTACAAAACTAGAAGGCAGACTACTGAATGGGAGAAGATACTTGCAAATGACATATCTGATAAAGGGTTAGCATCCAAAATACATAAAGAACTGATGCAACTCAACACCCTCAAAACAAATAATCCAGTTAAGAAATGGGGAGAAGATGTGAATAGACATTTTTCCAAAGAAGACATATAGATCACCAACAGACATATGAAAAGATGACCAACATCACTCATCATCAGGGAAATACAAATCAAAACCACATGTAGATATCACCTCACACCTGTCAGAATGGCTAAATCAATAACACAAGAAACAACAGCTGTTGGCGAGGGTGTGAAGAAAAGGGAACCCTCATGCACTGTTGGTGGGAATGCAAACTAGTGCAGCCACTCTGGAAAACAGTATGGAGGTTCCTTAAAATGTTAAAAATAGAACTACCCTACAACTTAGGAATTGCACTACTGGGTATTTACCCTAAAATACAGAAACACTAATTCAAAGGGATATACATGCTCCTATGTTCTTTGCAGCATTATTTACAATAGCCAAACTGTGGAAGCAGCCCAAGTGTCCATCCATAGATGAGTGGATAAGGAAAAGGTGATATAGGGGCACCTGGGTGGCTCAGTCAGTTGAGCATCTGACTCTTGGTTTTGGCTCAGATCTTGATCTGAGTCCTGAGATCAAGCCCCCACAGAGAGCAGGGAGTCTGCTTGAGTTTCTTTCTCTCCCTCTGCCCTTCCCTCTGCTCGAGGTCTCTCTGTCTCTCTAAAATAAATAAATCTTTTTTAAAAAGAAAGAAGATATATATATATCATATATATTTCGTATATATATCATATATATATTCCATATGTGTGTATATATATATATCATGGAATATTAGTCATAAAAAAAGAATGGAATTTTGCCATTTGCAACAACACAGATAGAGCTAGAGAATATTATGTTAAGTGAAGTGAGGCAGTCAGAGAAGGCAAATACCATATGATTTCACTCATGTGAATTTAAGAAACAAAGCAAAAGAGCAGAGGGGAAAAAATAGAGAGAGACAAAGTGAGGAACAGATTCTTGACTATAAAGGACAAACTGATGAGACTGAGAATGAGGATGGTACAGTAACATCGACCCTCCAACACAGCTAGATCATCATCAAATAATTTTGAACAACTAGAAAATCAGTCTGAGGATTAGGGAAACAATCTGCACACTAGAGGGAGAGACCGTAGCTGATGCCAGGTTGGGAGTGGTGAACTGAGGGAGAGAAAGCTGCAGGGCTTTAGAGGGTGTGGGAGCCCTTTTCTTGGACAGAAGATGTAGGGGGAGTTGGGGGTGAGAAAGCAGCAGGCAGGGTTTGTGCTACCACTGACTGGGGGATGGAGAGGATCTAACGATGGCCAGTTGTAGACAGTGGACTCAGATTCTGAGGTTTTAGGAGATTGCTCCATGAGCTGGAGTCAAGCCAGGCAGACAGCGGTGCTTCTGAGGAGGATGGGGATGGTGGTGTGGGGATCCCCTGGGTCCCACTGGGAGAGATGGCTCCTCCTCCCAGAGTACATTTGGAAGAGGGTATATATACTTCCTCTCCAAGGACAAGAGACCCATTGGGTGGTACTGAGCAGCTCAACAGCAGGGGATGAAGGAGTTGGCGCAGAGGGCAGATGACCTGCTTGCAGCTATTTGCCATGCTCTGCCATGGACTCTGTGCACCTGCTTTTCTGGGGCAGAGCAGTGCCAGGGTGGCACTGCAGACCTCTCCTACAGGGCAGGGGAGAAGTATGGGCCTTACGGGGTTCTGTAGGATTTGAAGTTTCGAATCATAGCTGAGCACCAGAGATAAAACACAAAACTGTGGCTCTGGCATGTGGAAGGCCTGGTGCGGACAGGTTGAGGGCAGTGATCTGAGGAAGCCTGGGCCACAGGCGGGGAGATGGTTCACTTTTCTGTGAGGGCCTCTTGAATAGCAGCAGGTGGCTGAGCAGAGAGGGCAGGTGACCCCATCCCCCACCCCTGCCTATTAGCATGGTGGGGCTTGAGGGAGAAACACAGTGTCCCCAGTGCAGGCTGGATGCAGTGACCACGAAACCTGCACCCCTACACCCAGCAAGTGCATGGTTACCAGGGCAGGTGTGACTGTGAGTCAGCTCAGCAGGACCCTCCCCCAGAGGACAGCACAGGCCTCCACTTGCACCAAGTCTACTGATAACAGAGTTCTCCAAAGTGTCAGCTTCAGTTCCAGTGGAAGTAGGGCCAGGCTTTCTCTCTCTTTGTTTCTTTGGAATCAGGCTTATAGATTTTTGTTCATTTGTTTGTTTTGTTTCTTTTTCTCAGTTTTGGATCAGGCTTCTTCTTTTTTCTCTTTTTTCCTTCTTTCTTTTTCTTTGGAATCAGGCTTAATGTTTTTTATCTGTTTGTTTGCTTTTTTAATTTCTTTTCCCTTTTTCTTAGATCAGGCTTTTTTTTTATAAAAAATTAGGTTTATCTTAACAAACAAATCAAAGCACATTTAGCTAAAGGTCCAAACACTCCCCATTGCAAGCAAGGAGGAGCTCTGTGGTGGAAAGACCTGTGGGAAAGAGAAGCCGAAACGCAATAGCAGGGTGCACACAGCACACACCAGAAACATTTTGTGATGTGTGAGACCCTGGACAGGGTAGGACCCTTTCTTAATACAGTATTACTTTCAGGAGCAAGAAACATAACAAGCTTTCATAACTTGCATAAGACAGAAACCTAGGCACAGTGACAAGACAGGGGAATTGTCCCCAAAAGAAAGGTCAGGAAGAATTCACAGCCAGGAGTTTGCTGGAAAGAGCCATAAGCAATGTGTCTGAACAAGAACTTAGAACAACAGTCCTAAGAATGCTAGCTGGCTTGAAAGCATGGAAGACACCAGAGAAACCCTGGCTGCAGAGATGAAAGATCTAAAAATTAGTCAGGCCAAAATAAAAAATGCCATAACTGAGATGCAGAATTGATTGGATGTAATCAGAGTGAGGGTGGAAGAAGCAGAGGATCAAACAGATGATATAGAGATGAAATTATGGAAAACAATGAGGCTGAAAAGAAGAAGGACAGAAAAGTATTAGATCACAAGTAGGAACTCAGCAATTCCACAAAGCACAATAATACCCATATCATGGGAGTCCCAGAAGAAGAGTAGGGGGCGGGGAGAAGGGCAAACAGTTTATTGGAACAAATTATAGCTGAGAACTTCCCTAATTTGGGGAAGACTACAGGCATCATGTCCAAGAGACACCGGACAACTCCCCACAAAATCAACTAAAACAAGTTGACACCAAGATCTATCATGGTGAAACATGCAAAATGCAAAAAGAGAATTCTGAAAGCAGCTTGGGACAAAAGGCCCTTAACCTGCATGGGGAGACACATAAGGTTAGCAGCAGACCTGTCCACAGAAATCTGGCAGGCCAGAAGAAAGCGGTTTGATATATTCAACGTGCTAAATGGGAAAAATATGCAGCCAAGAACACTCTATCTAGCAAGGGTGCCATTCAGAATAGAAGGAGGGATAAAGAATTTCCAAAACAAGCAGAAATTAAAAGAGTTTGTGAACACTAAACTAGCCCTGCAAGAAATATTAAAGGAGACCCTTTGAGCAGAAAGAGAGAGACATTCAAAAGACTAGAAAGGAACAGAGATGATCTACAAGAACAGCAGCCTTACAGGTAATACGATGGCACTACATTCATACCTTTCAATAATTACTCTGAATGTAAATGGACAAAATGCTCCAATCAAAAGACAGGATATGGTGGGTGGGGGGATGGGATAAGTGGGTGACAGGCATTAAAGAGGTTACATGATACATGAGCACTGGGTGTTAGGTTAGCAAACTGAAATCAAATTTTAAAAAGACAGGATATTAGAATGGATTAAAAAAAAAAGCAAGATCCACCTATATGTTGCTTACAAGAGACTCATTTTTAGACCCAAGGCACCTGCATCTTGAAAATTAGGGGGTTGAGATCCATCCACCATGCCAATGGATGTCAAAAGAAAGCTGGGGTAGAAACACTTATATCAGACAAACTAGATTTTAAACCAAAGACTATAATTAAGAGATGAAGAAGGGCACTATATCATAACAAAGGGGTCTACCCAACAAGAAGATCTAACAATTGTAAATTATGTTATGCTCCCAACTTGGAAGCAGCCAAATATATATAAATCAATAACAAATAAATAGGAACTAATTGATAGTAATACAAAGATAGTAGGGACTTTCGCACCCCACTCACAGCAATGGACAGATCTTCTAAGCAGAAAATCAACAAGGAAACAATGGCTTTGAATGATACGTTGGATCAGATGGACTTCACAGATATATGCAGAGCATTTCGTCCTAAAGCAGCAGAATACACATTCTTCTTGAGTGCACATAGAACATTCACCAGAATAGATCACATGCTAGGTCACAAATCAGGTCTCAACTGATACAGAAAGATTGAGATCATACCATGCATATTTTCAGACCACAACACTTTGAAACTTGAAGTCAACCACAAGAAGGAATTTGGAAAGACCACAAATACACAGAGGTTAAAGAACATCCTACTGAAGAATGAATGGGTCAACCTGGAGATTAAAGAAATAAAGAAACGCATGGAAGCAAGTGAAAACAAAACCACAACAGTCCAAACCCTTTGGAATGCAGCAAAGATGTTCCTAAAAGGGAATTATTTGGCAAGGCAAGCCTTCCTCGAGAAGCAAGAAAAATCGCAAATACACAGCATAATGTTACACCTAAAGGAGTTGGAAAAAGAACAGCCAATAAAACCTAAAATCAGTAGAATAAGGGAAATAATAAAGATTAGAGAAGAAATAAATGATATAGAAATTAAAAAAAAAAACAGGGCACCTGGGTAGCTGAGTTGGTGATGTGTCTGCCTTGGGCTCAGGTCATGATCTCAGGGTCCTGGGATCAAGCCCTGTGATGGGCTCCACACCCAGCCGGGGCGGGGTTGGGGGGGGATCTGCTCCTCTATTTCCCTCTGCCCCTCCCCCTGCTTGTGCTTGTTTGTGTGGTCTCTTTCTCTGTCAGATAAATAAATAAAATCTTAAAAAGGAATTTAAAAAACAATAGAACAGATCAACAAATTAGGAGCTGGTTCTTTGAAAGAATTAGCAAAATTGACAAGCCTTAGCCAGAGTTATCAAAAAGGAAACAGAAAGAAAACACACTGGTGGTCACCAGAGGGTGAGAGGATGGGGAAAACAGGGAGTGAGAATTCAGGAGTGCACTTATCATGATAAAATAAATAAAATGAAAAAAAAAAAAAAAAGGAAGTTGAATTTTCGGAAGTTCCTTGAAATATCAAAAGGTTTTAAACCACATGCCCAAATAAGATTATAGATTATTACCAAATTTAATAATTATATATTTAGCCAAGTTGGCAATAAGAGATTCCAAAAGCAAATGCAGAGGGTTATATAGCTAAGAAAACTTTTAACATTGAGATGATTCAACGTTAAGTAATTAAAGACCTTTATTAAAAGATGAAATGGGGGATCCCTGGGTGGCGCAGCGGTTTGGCGCCTGCCTTTGGCCCAGGGCGCGATCCTGGAGACCCGGGATCGAATCCCACGTCGGGCTCCCAGTGCATGGGGCCTGCTTCTCCCTCTGCCTGTGTCTCTGCCTCTGCCCCCCCCCCTCTCTCTGTGTGACTATCATAAGTAAATAAAAATTAAAAAAATAAAAGATGAAACGTAAAAACTTTGTTTTCTAGGCAGATTAAAGATAAAGAAAAACCCTTTGTTTACCGTTTAGATCAATAATCTAAGAAAACTCATTTTAGCAGAGGGAAGACCCAAATTCCAATCTTATACAGGTGTACTTCTGATATTAATGCTCATTCATTACAACAGGGTGACTTAAAAAAAGTATATATGCAGGGACGCCTGGGTGGTTCAGCGGTTGACCATCTGCCTTCAGCTCAGGGTGTGATCCTGACTTCTTAGGATCGAGTCCTGCATTGGGCTCCCTGCTTCTCCCTCTAATGTCTCTGCCTCTCTCTCTGTGTCTCTCATGGATAAATAAATAAAATCTTAAAAATATATATATCTACATATGCAGTCCCTCCCTTTTCCTTCCCATCATCTCCCATGTTGAGATAGCCTCACTGAGAGGAGGACATCCGGGGTGCTGTGCGGATGGCCTTCCTGTGCTGGGTGTGGTGACATGCTCACCAGGACTCCCAGCCATGGGATCGCTGCCACCTACCCTCAGCTCTCAGACACTGGCAGGGGTTGCCTTGACTGGGGGCAGCTGCCTTGCCAAGGGCATACTCTCTCCCCAGATGGTCACATCCAAGAACTGTCATGGAAGTCCAGCCTTTTTGGCCAATCTAGGAGGGTTCTGAGGGGTGATCCAGCCTCCAGGACTCTTCAGAGACCTCACCACAGCTCCCACTGATGCCACATCACCGCCCACCTTCCCCCTGCCCTTGTTCTCCTACTCTCCCTTCTCTTCAACCAGCTCTTGGTCACTCCCAATAAACCACTTTACATAGTGACCTCCACAATCTCAGTCCCCACCATGCACAAAATTCCTTCCCAAAGATTCCATTCTCACTAACCTTCTACAGCTTTTATGTTCATTCATATTTTGCCCTAAGTTTTCCCCTCTTTAAATAACCAGCTAGGCGGGCAGCTCAGGTGGCTCAGCGGTTTAGTGCCACCTTCAGCCCAGGGCGTGATCCTGGAGACCTGGGATCCAGTCCCACATCGGGCTCCCTGCAGGGAGCTTGCTTCTCCTTCTGTCCGTGTCTCTGCCTCTCTCTCTCTCTCTTTCTGTCTCTCATGAATAAATAAGTAAAATCTTAAAAAAAAAAAAAACAACAACAACAATCCAGCCCAGCTTTCCTTGGAGAGCTGTTTCCATTGTTCACGCTTTGTGGACTTAATTACCTTTATTAAAATTATCCCCATCTGTGTCTTTGTCTGTAGATTACCCATAAAACTTCAGGAGGCATTAGGCAAAGTTCTAACATTTTTTTTCTGATAAATTTTGCAATGGAGATAACACAAACTTATTTAACTTTCAGTGAACATAGGCAGAATAAAAGTTTTATAAGTAATACTGATGATTCTAAAGACATGTCCAATTTAGTTAAAACAACTTTATATTAGTCTTAAGACCAAATATTTTCCTGGATGGTTCAACTGATTAACCTGCCTCTTAATTTTGGCTCAGGTCATGACCTCAGGATCCTGGGATCCATCCCTCGACCACCACGGGCTCTATGCTCAGGGAGGAGTCCACTTCAGATTCACTCCCTCTGCCCCATCCCCTGCACTCAAGAAATAAATAAATAAATCTTGAAAAAAAAAAAAAACCACCAAACCCCAAAAACCTGACCAGGGCACCTGAGTGGTTCAATGGGTGAAGCATCTGCCTTCAGCTCATGTCATGGTCTCAGAGTCCTGGGAGCCCTGTGCTGGGCTCCTGCTTGGAGCAGAGTCGGCTTCTTCTTCTCCTTCTGCCCCTCCCCCTGCTCATGCTCTCTCTCTCTCTCTCTCTCTCTCTCTCTCTCTGTCAAATAAATAAATAAAATCTAAAAAAAAAAAAAAAATCAAATATTTTCCCAGATCATGTGAACTGGTAAAACATTTGGGTTAGTTTCTATGTTTCTGAGTTGTGGCATGCCTGATTCTTAAAAGCTCTTACCTTTCAGCCAGCTAAATCAAGCTCTTTTACAAGTTAACTTTTAGCAATACCATCTGGCGGGAGAGAAAGTCTCATATGTACAACATACGTGGACACACACACAAACACACAAATGAGATGCAAACAAAAGGGCCCAATTTCCAAGTACCTCCCTTTTCTGACACAAATCTGTGAGATGGTATTATAATTTACAGATCTATTCATTGGCCATGTTTCTCCAGAGTCTAATGAATATTGTGGCCAAGCAGTGTTGCAAAAAAACATTGCCCAACTTGAGAGAATACAACCCAAAGGGCAGCGAGTAGTGATAAATGCCATTTCCCGTTTTCCAGCTCGAGCTGAGTGGTTTCATTCAGACACCAAAGGCTTGTGCAGCCACAAGCAAACCAAGTGAAGCCAGAGCACCCCTGCAAGCAGTGGTTCCTCCCCAGAATCTGACGCTCTCCTGCTGCCCTGAAGGGCTTCCTAGTTTCTAGTTCCCTAACAGTCCAGGTTTCAGGAATGGAGGCTGGAGAGCCCAGGGCCCTGTTTGGAGGCGGCCGGATGGGGAGAAGCCCAAGGGCCCACCCCGACAGGAGGCAGAAGCAGTCCGGAGCCCTCACTCACCGAGGACTCACCCAGAGTCTTCCACAAGGAAACCAGGAAAGGCCTCCTCGCCACAAAGGGGAAATGGAGCCTGAGGGTCAGTAGTGCCCATCGTGGAGGGTGCCCAGCCGGTCCCCAGACACAGAGGCCAGGTGTCCCCGAGCCCCAGTCCAGCAGACTATCCCTGAGCCATCAGCCCACAGTGAGCAAAGGCCAGCCCAGTGCCTCCCTAGGAGCAGAGGCAGGGACAGTTCCACCCCTGGGCCACCTCTGCCTTCAAAAGCTGGGCCATCATTTCAGCCGTGGGCCCAGTGTGCTGGAGTTCCCTCGACTCAGGACCCCGCCTCTTCTGACCCTATTCCCCATGTCACCGCTCCTCTGTTTCCATAGCACTTTCCCTGGGAATTACCAGTCTCATCCAGGTTGTCCAGCATGTGGACCCACTGGTGGAGGGATTACCCATCTTTGGCTCCTCCATCACTATGGTTACCTAACCTTTCTCCTTCCTGATGTTGCCTATGGGATATGGTACTTCGTTTCTTAAATGGGATGGTCAAATATTAGTTTTTCCAAAATGACTGTATCCATTTTTATTTTTTAAGATGTCATTTATTTATTTATTTGAGAGAGAGAGAGAGAGAGAGAGAACAAGCCAGGGGAGGGGCAGAGGGAGAGAGGGATGCAGACTCTGCTTTGAGTGGGGTGCCCCCACAGGGGACTCAATCTCACGACCCTGAGATCATGACCTGAGTCGAATCAATAGTCTGATGCTTAACTGACTCAGCTGCCCAGGTGCCCCACTATAGTTTTATTGATCAAATTTGTGACAATTTTCATTTCATTAATTTCTTCTATTATTAATTTAACTTCCTTCTTTCTCTGAGTTTATTTTTTGTTTTTCACCACTGTTGTTATTTATTTATTTATTATATTCCCCTCTCCAGCTGCATTGAGGTATAATTGACAAAACTGTATGTACTTAAAGCATACAACTTGATGATTTGACATATGTATATTTTACAAAATGATGACCATGATCAGGTTAATTAACACATCCATCACCCCACATAGTTGTCTTTTATAATCTTTTGTATGTGGCCAAAAATGCTTTGATTTACTCTCCTAGCAACTTTGAGGACATAACACATTCTTGTTAACTATAATCACTGTGCTGTTCATTAGATGCCCAGAGCTTATTCATCTTATAACCTTTGACCAGCATCTCCCCATTTCCCCCAGCTCCTGGTAATCACCATCCTACTCGTTGTTTCTATGAGTTCAACTTTAAAAAAAATTACACATACAAGTAATATCATGCAGCATGTTTCTCGCTGGCTTCTCTCACTCAGCATCATGTCCTCTAGCTTCATCCATGTTGCTGAAACGGCAGGATTTCCTTCTTTCTTGCAGCTGAGTAATATTCCATTGTGTATAAATCTAACTTCTTTATCCATTTACCCATTGACAGACAGGTTATTTCCATAGCTTGACTATTGTGACTAATACTGAGATGAACACAGAGGTGGAGATAGATCCTTGAGATCCTGACTTCATTTCCATTAGATGTATACCCGGAAGTAGAATTGCTGGATCATGTGGTAAAGCTCTGTTCTTAATTCTCTGAGGACCCTGCATGCTGCTGTCTGCAGTGGCTGCACAAGCACTCCCACCACCATGTCCATGTCAGCTTTTATCTCTTGTCCCTTTGATAATAGCCATCCTAACGGCTGTGGGGTTGACCTCTCATTGTAGCTTTGATTTGCATTTCCGTGATGATGAGCAATGTTGAGCATCTTTCATGAACCTGTTAGACATTTGTATGGCTTCTTTGGAAAAATGTCTATCAGATCCTTTGCCCATTAAAACAAAATTGGAGGGGTGTTTGGGTGTGTCAGTCTGTTAAGCATCTGACTTTGGCTCAGGTCATAATCTCAAGGTCCTGGAATCGAGCCCCGAGTTGGGCTCCACTCTAGGCAGGGAATTTGCTTGTCTCTCTCCCTTTGTCTCTACTCCCACTCATGCTCTCTCTCTCATATAAATAAATTTTTAAAAATAAAAATAAAAATAAAATTTTTTACTATCGAGTTGTATAAGTTCCTTATATATTTTAGCATTAGCCCCTTACCAGATATATGATTTGCAAATATTTTCTTCCATCCTGTAGGTTGCCTTTTCATTTCACTGATGGTTTCCTTTGTTATGCAAAAAAGCTTTTTATTTTAAAAAATTTTTATTTTAATTTTTTTATTTTATGTATTATTTTTTTTAAGATTTTATTTATTCATGAGAGTCACAGAGAGAGAGGCAGAGACACAGGCAGAGGGAGGAGAAGCAGGCTCCTTGCAGGGAGCCCAATGTAGGACTTGATCCTGGGACCAGGATCACACCCTGAGCCAAAGGCAGATATTCAGTCACTGAGCCACCTAGGCATCCCTAAAAACAATTTTTTAAAGGTTTTATTTATTTATTTATTTAACACCACATGCAAAAGCAGGGGGAGCAGCAGGCAGAGGGAGAGGGAGACGTACACTCCCCTGAGGAGAGAGCCTGACTCAATCCCAGGACCCAGGATCATGACCTGAGCCAAAGGCAGACGCTTCACTGACTGAGCCACCCAGGCACTTCTGCAAAAAGCTTTTTAGTTTCATGTACTCTCCCGTGTTTATTTTTGCTTTTGCTGCCTGTGCTTTCAGTGTCATACCCAAAAAAACTCACTGCCCAGACCCAGACCAACATCAAAGAGCTATATTATACACCTGCAGTATTCCTCCAGTAGTTTCTCAGGACTTCAGTCTTACAACCCAGCAAGGCCTGAGGTCACTGATCATCATTGTCTCCTCTGTACCCATGTATATACATTGTTGCCCAGGACCACAGAATTATTGTCCCTCACAAATCAAACATTATTGTTGTTTCCTACAGCCAATGCTTGTCTAGATCTGCCTTCACACTCGTTCCTGGCTTTGCTCATGCTTCCAGCACCTCTGAAGTTTTCCCTGCGATTTTGTTTTTTTTCTGCCTTAAGTCCCTTCAGTAGAAATTTGTTGGTGGTTAACTCTTTCAGATTCAGCCTAAGAATGTATACATTTTATTCTTGTCTTTATAAGGCAGTTGCTTGGGTAAGAATCCTAGAATAATGAGTTTTTCTTTTATCACTTTGCAACGATCTTCCTCTGACTTTTGACTTCTGCTGCCACACAGAAGTCAGTGGTGTGGCCAGTTGTCTCTCCTTTGTGGTGACCCACCGTTTCCTTCTGGCAGCTTAGAAGATCTCTTTCTTTTGAATTTTGTAGTTGTACTTTGTCTAGTGTTGTTTTCTAAATGTTCTTAGGAGCACCTGAGCTTCATTGATGTAAAGATGGTAGCTCTCCGTAGCATTGCAAGCTACACATGCAGCATGCCTTCTAACTTAGCTAGCTGTTCCCGGTTCCCTCTGTCATTGTCTGGAACTCCGATCACGTAAAGATACAAATTCTCATTCTGGTCTTTGTTCTCTTAATCTCAGGAGTAAATGCATTTTTTTCCCTTTGTCAACACACATTACATTTTAGATCGTTTCTTTGGCTCTATCTCCCAGTTCATGATTTCTCTTTACAGTAAGACAGAGTCTGCTATTAATTCTATGTTAATTTTTAAATTTCACTCATATTTTTCATTTCTGAAACTCCTACTTGATTATTTAGAAAACATCCTTGTTCTTTGATCATATCATTAAGCTTTTTTTATTTTAAAATCATTTAAAAGTATTTTATTTATTTGAGAGAGAGACAGAGCACAAGTGGGGGGAGGTAGGGAGGGAGAGGGAGAAGGGGGCCCTTCACTAAGCAGGGAGCCAATATGATGGGGGGAGGCGAGGCAGAGCTCGATCCCCGGACTCTGAGATCACAACCTGAGCCAAAGGCAGATGCTTAACTGACTGAGCCACTCAGTCGCCCCTTTAAAATCATTTTAAACATAATCATTCTATAATCTTTGATGTGTGAAACAAAGGCAGAAGAAAAATTATTAAATTTCCTGCTACTTACAACCCACTGACAGGTCCTAGAAACAGACAGAGTGGCCTTCCTCTGGGACCTTGGCTGCCTTGATGTTAATACTTTGCTCAGGGTGAAAGGTAATCTTAGCCCAAACCCCAGGACCTGTGGGTCCACTTTAACATATAAATTCCTTTGGAAACTTTTTTATCTCTACCCTCAACATACATGTTGGCGATCATCTTCTAGCCACATGACCCACCAATAAACATCCGAAGGGTCTCATGACTGAGGGTTTATTAAGCAATAATAAATGACATTTCCCAATAATAGCTAGTCCCCTCAGGTCCTGGAAACCTTGTTTCTAAAATTTCTGGGAGGCTTGTGTTCTTCCTAACCCCCTCCCAACTTGAGAGTATAGAATGGGCCACTCATGAACCCAAAGCAGCTCTCTCTGACCACGGGTCCTGTCCCCGTGCTTTAATAAAGCAGCCTTTTTGTAGCAAAGACATCTCAAGCATTCTCTCTTGGCTGTTGGCTTCAAACCCTACTGCCTTTCCTACATCCATCTATATAATTCTCTATTCTATATAATTCATAGTACAATAGTTGTAGTATCTAAAGTCTTTGAGGATTTCATCTAGCTGGCATTCTCAGTTGTAGTACCTGGTTTCCTTGTTCTTAAAATTAACTAATTAACTGACTACCGTGAAACTGCTGATCTCTTTGGAATTTGGTCAGTAGGAAATTTTTTTTTAAAGATTTATTTATTTATTTGAGAGAGCGAGCACAGAGGGAGAAGCAGACTCCTCACTGAGCAGGGAGCTCGATGTAGGGCTCCATCCTAGGACCCCAGGACCATGACTTGAGCCAAAGGCAGATACCCAACCAACTGAGCCACCCGGGAACCCCGTGGACAACAGGAATTCTTGAGGCTCCAGTCAAAGGGGAGTTTCTCTACTGGGGATATTTTTTCTTCTGCTGACTCCCCAGCAACCATGGAAACTAAGTTATGTTAAAATTGCAGTGTGGGGTTTCTGAAAGCATACAACAACTGGTGTAAATTCACACCACAAACACACACCAGAGGGAGGAAATTTTCGAATTTCTGACCAAGGTTGAGAAAGACAATTTTCCTCCCTGTCTTGTTCCGCAGAGCAAGCTGATTTCCCGTTCTAGCTTCCTGAGAATGGACGATGCTAGACTCCCAGCTGGGGTGGGCTCTGGGCCAGCGCCTCCTGAGGCTTTTGTGAGGCCTGGAAAAGGTGGGCGCTGTGCTCCATGCTCTGTCTCCCCCCGCCCACTCTGTGCCCCACAGGGACCACCGGGTGCTGCCCTGAGAAGCCCAAGGCTCCAGTGTCTGGCCCGAGGGGAGAGATATTTTTGGCACCCACAAGGGTTTTTGCTTTCATTTTGATTTTGGCCTCTCTGGATTTTTTTTTAAACTTTATGCCATTTCAGAAATGCATTTAAAAAGTATTTATTAACATAGTAATCGCTTCAAACCTAAGCGTTTTCCAGGAGACCTAGCCTGCCATATGACTGAAAACAGATCTTATCAACTATCTTCTGCCCATTAAACATGGAGTTCCAAGATACCTGGAACCATGATTGACTCATCTTTATATCCTGGGACCTGGCATATGTTAGTGTATGCACAGGAAATATTATTGGGATGAATGCCAAAAACAATCACTGCAAGTTCAAGTAATTGTTTTGAAATTCTGAGTACAATCAAAGCAATTTCCTTTCTGAAAACTCTTAAGGCTGTAACTCAACTCCACAATATGGATTACAGAGGTCCCTGGGAAGCTGGTTATCCCTGTGAACATGGTTTTAATCAAATTAGCTGGGAACTTGCCCAATTGTACTTTAATTTGTATCACATGGTTTTGATCCACTAGGACAGCAGAGAAGTTTATGTTGTAGACAAATTGCACAATTAGTGGAATCGGATCCCCAAGGTTTAGAAAAATATTCTCAGCATGAAACTGTTGCAAGTCCTGCTACTTAGCAGTGTATTTCTCATTCCCTCACTGGTACTGACATTTGCCACGATCGTGGGATTAATTTATCGATCTGCTCCTTCATAGTTGAGCCTTCATCTCTTCAGTCAGCTTTTACGGAATATGTGTTGTCCGTTCCGCAGTGAACACAGTTCCAAGAAGGCATATTCCTGACTCAGTGTTCTCCCAGTCAGAGGCTAATGTTAGCAACCGCAGTAGTGAAATGTAAGCAGCAATAGAAATTCATATTGGTCACAGCAGCCACAGAAAGCAGAGGGGGATCCCTGTGTCTGGGGTAGCCCGGAGGGTTTTGCTGGAGGAGGCGGCCGTATTGAGACCAGAATGAAGACTGAGATATGATGGGCCAGCAGAGGGGCAGGTGGCAGCATGTACCCCCACCTCCCTGTCCAGGATCTCCACTTCTCCATCCAGGATCTCTACATCCCTGTCCAGGGTCCCCACTGCCCCATCCAGTGCCCCCACCTCCCTGTCCAGGGTCTTTATGTCCCTGTCCAGTGGCCCTATCCCATGTCCTCTGCCTCTAAAGCACCTGGCTCTTACTGCTCATGTGTCCTCAGATTTTAATGGCCCCCAAGGACCCTCATTTGTTCTGACCGTTTCCCAGGACAGTGTTCACTGGCTCTTCCCACATGGCACTTACTCCGTTGACTGTGCCTCTTTTTTGTTAACTTCATTTTTAACTTCACTCCTCTTGGATAATCAGGACATTTTTAAACGATGCTGACCTCAGTGCCCTTCCTACCATCCTCCTTCCCTTACTTACTTAATGTCCTATAAGAGTTTTAATTTGTTCCTTGTTATAGGTCTCTTCCTACGAGAATTGAGTTGAAAGTTAACATACTAAATAAATGCAAATGCAAAGTGCTATGGTCTCTATTTAGAAATGTGAGTGATAAAATTTAATGCAAATGAAGAGAAAACACAACTGAAATATCCAAAACCTGTTCCTTTTCCCAGGATCTCAGGGCCCTGGGATCCAGCAGCACGTGGGGCTCCCGGCTCAGTGGGGAGTCTGCTTCTCCCTCTCCCTCTTCCCCTCCCCATTTGTGTGCTCTCTTTCTGTCAAATAAGTAAAATCTTAGAAAAAAAAGTTTGACTTCTTTATTATGCATCCTTGCTTCATGATTCAAAATGAATTTCACGACCCCTTCTATGATATAATCTAGCGTTGGTAACCTAGGTTCCTGACTTCATTCAAAGAGTAGTGTGATTGTGATAAAGTCTTTTCTGAAGTTCTATAAAGGATTAATGCAATTTCCTTCATCATTTAAAAGATGTACTTAAAACTGAGATATCTGCTTTAAGGCCCTGCCATTCCATGGAAAAGACATCTTGGAATCTTGGCCCTTTGATACTTTGTGGTTTGAAATTTGTTTTTTTTTTCTTAAGATTTTATTTATTTATTTATGTATTTATGTATTTATTTATTTATTTGAGAGAGAGAGAGAGCACACGCAGTGGGAGAGGCAGGCAGAGACAGGCAGAGGCTGGTAGAGGCTCTGGGAGCAGCACCAACACACCCCATGGCTTTCCTTCTCCTATGCCCCCACCTCTGAAAAACTTCTCAACCTCAATATCTTTCCCTTGCAGTCTTACTTTCAGATTTTTCACCAAAGAGCTCATTTATTTATTTATTTTTAAGATTTTTATTTATTCATGAGAGACACAGAGAGTCAGAGACACAGGCAGAGGGAGAAGCAGGTTTCATGCAGGGAGCCTGATGTGGGACTCGATCCCAGGACTCCAGGATCACACCCTGGGCCAAAGGCAAGCGCTAAGCCGCTGAGCTACCCAGACATCCCGACCAAAGACCTCATTTAAACGCAATGAATTTCTAGATCGGGGAAGAGATACCTTTGAGTACATGAGAGAGGATATGACCTACCATTGGCCTTCAAATGACCCTACATCAGCTTCTTCTGCCCTTGAGTTTCAAGCAGGTCACAGTTCACTGGATCCATAGTCTGTTAAATCCTATTTAGCTAGAATCCTAGTTCATATTTCATTAGTTAACTTCGGGTTAGCTAAGTCCTAGCTAAGTCTAACTAGCTAGAGTTTTATTTTAACAAGCTCAGAGACACCTCCAAGTCACTTCCCTGAAGTCACCCTCTGCTGTCGGGGGTGGTAAGTGGATACAATCAGTAGAGAGAGTGGTTTGTCATCGTGTCTCAAACCTTGAGGTATGTTTCCTGATTGTCTTGCAACATCACTTCCAAAAATTTTCTCAAGGAAATAATCAGAGATGTCTAGAAAGATTTACATATAAAGATATCCATTGCTGTTTTAATTGTAATTTATGTTACTGTTTATAACTATTTAAAATAAAAGAGGGACACCCGGCTGGCTCTGTCAGTAGAGCATGTACTCTAGATCTCAAGGTTGTCAGTTCAAGCCCCACATTGGGTGTGGAGATTACTTAAAAAATAAAATCTTAAAAAAAAACAAAATAAAATTAAAAACTTAATGTACACCAGAATCTACTAGTATACTGTACATTCACCAGCTGGTATTAAAAACTTAAAAGTTAGAAACAAAATATTTAATAATAGGAAAATGATGTAAAAATGTATGTTTAACTGGATGATGGGAATCCTTCACAGTCATTGAGAATTTCTATTTGGAGAACACTTCAAGATATGGAGATGTGTACAACTAGCACTTAAAAAAATGACAAAACAATGTGTAAACATTTTCATTTCCAGATGGAATTTTCAGTTTGTGCATCTACCTCTCTTTTCTCCTGAAGACCAATTAAAAGATCATAAAAACATGAAAATAATTTTTTTAAGATTCACTTACTGATTTGAGAGGGAGAGAGCATGCATGCAGGAGCAACGGAGGGGCAGAGGGACAGGGAGACAGGCAGACTCCTGCTGAGTGGGGAGCCCATCTTGATCCTAGGACCCCAAGACCATTACCTAGTGGCCAGAGGGCTTGCCACCACACCACTGTCACAGCCCTTGTTTTTTGGGGGACATGCTCGCTGACTCCCCACAAGGCTTGTTCTGAGGCAGGGTCTCTGGAGACCTTGGATATTTGAGTCCTTGGATTGCACATTGCTTGTTCCAACCTTTCAAATTAGTTACTTTTTAAAAAAATATATTTTATTAAAAAATTAAAATAAAATAAATATATATTTTATTTAGTTATTCATGAGAGACACACAGAGAGAGAGGCAGAGACACAGGCAGAGGGAGAAGCAGGCTCCCTGCAGGGAGCCCGATGTAGGACTCTATCCCAGGTCTCCAGGACCACACCCTGAGCCAAAGGCAGATGCTCAACCCCTGAGCCATCCAGGCATCCTGAGAGAAGAATATTTAGATTAGCAGGTCTTGTGGAACATTCCCAAGCGCAGTTTGCCTACTCCGAAGTTGGAGGAAAAGCTGAGGTGTCAATGGGGGAATCCGCTTGGAAGGTGGGGGCACCCACTGATGGGTGCTTATTCCCCCCCTGCATGGAGTTAGTCATGGACCCCAAGAGGATCCATGGAGGACATATGGGGGACGGATTTGTGGACTCTTGATCCTTTTTGCATTTTAAAGCTAGGCAATCCTAAATCCCATGTTTCCTTTGCTTTTTTTTTTTTTTTAAGATTTTATTTATTTATTCATGAGACACACACAGAGAGAGACAGAGACAAAGGCAGAGGGAGAAGCAGGCTCCTCACAGGGAGCCCGATGCAGGACTCGATCCCAGGTCTCCAGGATCATGCTCTGGGCCAAAGGCAGGTGCTACCCAGGGATACCCTAGGGCGCTACCCACCGCTGAGCCACCCAGGGATCCCCCATGTTCCCTTTGCTTACAGTATCTGCAAACAGCCTACCTACTGGGGTTTGGGATGGAGCAGGTTGCCCCAGCTTGTGTCCTTCAGATTGTTAAGCCACCAAGCCACGAGTTTGCACTGCATTGACCTGCCTCCCTGCAGTGGTGCTCATGGGGTTCCCATCATGGTGGTGAGCATCTCTAGTTCAGGATGTGAGCCATCAGTGAAGCTACGACCCGGGCAGGAGCTGTCTGGATGTCCACAGTGAGACCACAGCCATCTTTCCAAACATTCTCATCTATGCCTATAGCTAGGGGTGGATTTGTCTCTTTGTTGCCTGCAATCTTATGTCTTTGACCAGTCAATTTTTGAGGGAAAACAGTGGGAATGGACTGTGAGTCTCTCTGTTATGGGTTTAGCCTGTAACCTCAGGGGTGCTCCAATTTCTTGAAGGTCCTTGTGAAGAGTGGTCCACTTGGCATTTTCAAACCACAAAGTAGCATCTCCAGGGCCCACTAGAGTATACTACAGAGCCAGGGAGAATCTGCCCTATATTGCTGTAAGGTAGGATGGCTAACTCCCTATTCCTGCAGGGGTCCAGGAGCCACAGCAGGTACATCTCAGGGAGAGCAGAGAGAATGGGTGCCTAGGCCACTGATCCTCAGTTGGGTGATGCAGGGCCATGAGCTTGGGTGAGTAGGGAGAGCTGGACGCTGGAAGGGAAGGAGAGGAAGGCGAGTGCTGGTGGGGGCCGAGTGGAAGAGATGCAATGTAAACCGACTCCTGCAAAAGAGAAGCCCAGGTGGCTTCACCCCCAAATTCTACCAAACATTTACCAATTCTTCAAACACTCTTTTCTTTTTAAAGATTTTATTTATTATTCATGAGAGAGAGAGAGAGGCAGAGACACAGGCAGAGGGAGATGCAGGCTCCATGCAGGGAGCCCGATGCAGGCATTGATCACAGGAATCCAGGATCATGCCCTGAGCCAAAGGCAGACACTCAACCGGTGAGCCACCCAGGCGTCGTGTCTTCAAACACTCTTCCAAAAAATGGAAAAAAGGGAACATTTCCCCACATGTGAGGCCAGGACTATTGGGTGCACAGCTCTGACGAATGTGGACGGGACGCCCAGGCCAGATGCCCAGGCTGGGACACCCACCGAGCAGCCCCCACTGGCCTTCTGGTGCTGTTCTGTAGGTCTGGGCTGGTTCCTCCTCTCGCGGACCTCGTATTTCAGTACTGTGTGACCTGAAACACTGGAGCGCTTCCTTGGCAAGCCTAGGCCCTTCCCTCTGTACCCCAACAGGACTCCTTTTCTGCCCTACAATCAATCCTTTCACTGTTAACGCTTTATGAAAGGTGCTTGTTTCCTATTCACATGTACGTCAGAACACGCCTTCCTTCCTTTTATCTGACCTCCTTTTCTCCTTTTATAGTTACTCAACTAAAGTTGATCCATTTCTCTCCTTCCAGGAGTACACTGCTCTAAGCTTAGAACTGCCAATTCTATTTTTTCCTCATAAACATAGTTAACATCTTCCTTTGTCTGTTGTAAGTTTCTATGTGTGTCTTAAGATTCTCTTCGGGAAAGAGTCTTTTTGGGGGATGCTTGCTTTTGTCCTTTCACAGTTGAGGGGGTCCTGTTGGTGGTTAGGTGTGCTGCTCCAGGTTAGGGGGTGCTGCTCGGTGGTTAAAGGGTCCTGTTCTGTGGTGAGGGGGTGCCACTCAGTGGTTAGGGGGTGCAACACAGCAGTTGAGGGTGCTGTTCAGCGGTTGGGGGAGCTGCTCAGCAGTTAAGGGGTCCTGCTGGCGGTTGAGGGGTGGGATAGTGAGCTCTGCCCTGCTTCCCAAGCATAGGAGTGCGGGGGGAGGGCTCAGGAGGGGCAGTGAGGTGGGCATGGCGAGAGCAGCGCCCCGAGTGGACTGGGGTTCGCCCCAGGGAAGGGAAAGGCCGTGTTGGCGTGTCCTGGGTCCACCACACCAAACAGCCGGGCAGCCACAGAGACCAGGCTCTCCAAGAAGACAGAACTGTCTCTTCAGAAGGGGGACTGGCTTGTGTAAAAATGCCTCTGAACAGTCCTTACCAGAGAGAAAACCGAATTACCTCTGGGTGGGCATACAGCAGAAGATCATGGTGTGAATCAAATTGGCAAATTAAGGAAAATGAAAATATACCATATTGATGGGCCCTTTATTTTATTTTTTAAATTTATTTATTCGTGAGAGAGACAGAGAGAGAGAGAAGCAGAGACACAGGCAGAGGGAGAAGCAGGCTCCATGCAGGGAGCCCGACGTGGGACTAGATCCCGGGACCCCGGGGTCACACCCTGAGCCAGAGGCAGACACCCAACCGCTGAGCCTCCCAGGTGTCCCTTGATGGGCCCTTTAAAAAAAAGAGGCAAGATGCCCTAAACTTCTCTAGGAGAACCTGGATATACATTTCAAAAGCCCGAACACTCTGGTTATTTGATTCAGCAACTGTGTACCCTGACAGTAACAAGAGCGAGCTCTATCCAGGGCCACAAGCATGGATGTAACTGCTTGACCTATATTTGTTCATTGAATTTTCCTGCAGCACCACGACGGGGGAGTTACCGCGCCCGCTTCTGGTGAGGTGGGGTGGGGGTGGGGGACAGAGCAGCCCGGGGCAGCCAGAGACCTAGAGAGAAGCAGGCAGCCCAAGCGCCCAAGGGCTGGTGGCTTTGAGCCCCTTGAGTTCTGACAGGAGCTGAGGTCTGGAAGATGGGAGGCTCCAGGCCTCAAGCCCCAAGCTGGTGGCAGCTGGGGCGAGGTGGGGGTGTGTGAAATGGAGGCCAGGCCGAATCATAGGCTGCCCCCCTTCCCTGCACCTGCTCCTGCAGCTTGGCGACAGGCAAGAGGCGTTTGGATGGCCGTGAGGACATCTAGTTAGCCAGAGGCAGATATGAGTCCCCCTGAGCTGGTGCCTGGTCCTCCTGGCTTCACAAAGACAGCAGTCCCCTTAGGAGATTTTCCCCCAGAGGGTTCATTCATCCAGTTGTCACTAGGTGGTTATGGGGTTTTTGTTTTTGTTTGCTCTTCCTTTGTAACCTTGCTCCTAGGTGTTAGTTTTCTGCTGCTTCTGACTCCAAAAGAAAAAAAGATACACTTGGTTTGCAGCAAAAAGGATTTTCAGTGAAGCAACTGGCCCATGGCTGTCAGTTATAGTGGAGGGTTGAGAAATAGAATCTCAAATCTGATTCTGAATTTTATGCTTTATTCAGTGGAGGAATGATGTCTTTTAAAAAAGATGTTTTTCTTTGATGACATTTTAGAGTATATGTTTACATTTTGGAGAATGGAATGAGAGCTTCGTGAGGCACTCAGTGTGGGAAAGATATTAGTAGGGAGAGTTGCAAAAAGCAGTAAGCAAGTCGGTTTGCACTTTGGGGTTTGTTTTCATCTCCTTTATGAGTCTGAGGACATTAGTCTGCTCCAGAGGTTCCCAAAACTTAGCTCTGGGCTAAGAAGCCCATACTGTCCTAGTATGGTGGCCACTTTGCAGGATGTCCCTTGACCAAAAGAAAGCCCTAATGATGCTGTTTATCAAGAGTAACATCCACACAACTTAGTATTTGTAGGCTTACAACTAGGTAGCTATTAAAAAAAAAAACTACTTAAGTCAAAGTGAAAAATACTTTATTTAATCCTTAAATAGCCACTATTTTTTGCTTGGTTCTAGCTTTTCGCTGGGGTAGCTGAAAACTGAGTTCCACAAAGATCTGTCACCACCTACAGCACACAGCTACAATCTATGTTGAAATTATGAACTTGTGAACTGAAGCTAGTGGTTCCCGGGAGTCTTACTGTGTCTCCTTAACAACGATATAAAGCATCCTGTCGCTCGCTGGGGGTTTGTGGTGCCCCCCAGGGTTCCTCTGCGCACAGTTTGGGAACCACTGGAGCAAGCTGGTTCAAACTTGCCCCTGCCCACTTAGGAAGTGTTGCCCTCACTGGCCTCCTCCTCCGTTATTCTGTGACTGGGAACCATTTGTGAATTTACACTTCTTGGTGGCAACAGAGGTTGATCCAAATTCTCCATGTTTTCATTCCTTTGAGTGCACATCATATGAATTAATTTGCTGGGTCTTCCCTCTCGGGAAGGAATGCCAAGTAACAAAGGAAAAGCATATGCTGAGCTCCTCAGCTACACTTTCCTGGGTGTGGCCCCACGTGGACCACCATGATCCTATCTCCCCGGGTGAGGGGCTGGGAAGGCACCAGTTATCCGAGGCTGCTGGGCTCAGCGTCTGGATTTGATGGTTAGACCCAAGAGTGGGAAGGGGATGAGCAGGGCCTGTCTCCCTGTGATCCCCAGATGGTGGTGGCTGGGTCCCCGTGCCAGGTGGATGGGCGTGCTTATGTGTTAAAGGACATTGGACTCTAGAGAAAGCCTGATTCATACTTTTCCTGATGGAAAACCCCAGTGGGACCCTGGGAGGGGGGGAGGCGGTTAAAGGTGAGGGGCAAGAATCTAATATTGTGTAGAAGGTGGTCTACTCGAGAAAAATACCTGAATTCCTTGCCTGGTTTTTCTTTTTATAAAAGGGGATTCAGACAGATGGGGCTCCCTGCTCACATTCCCACTTGGAGAGAGAATTAATATTAGTTAAAGGACTTGAACCGCAATTGGCTATAAATCTCTCTTAATCTATGTCCTGACTTTGCAGTTTTATCGGCCAGACTTTTGAGTCCTTTTCATGTTTGGAAAGCTTTCCTCAAATCTCCAAATGCTCCACGATTGCAGGATAACTGTTTCCATCCCCCTGCCCCACGTTAGGAAGTAGGGGCTCACCACTGTGAGGGGAAAAGGGGTGGCATCCTTGTGTAAACACACAGAGAAAGCCTCCTACAAATTCATGTATTTATGATGGCTCCCAAATGTGAGGTGATACATACATTTCCACAAAATTCCAATTAATGCACATGGTCCACAGCATTGGTGAAGATGGAGAGAGAAAAAGAAAGTAACTCTAAGTCAAACACAGAGAGAATGACCTGTAGGGGGAAGAACTAACCTGTTCTGTGGTTTTTGTTTTTGTTTTTTTTAGATTTATTTATTTATTTTAGAGACTGAGGAGGGGCACAGGGGGAGGACAAGCAGACTCCTCACAGAGTGTGAAGCCCAACCTGGGGCTTGATCCCACCACCCTGAGATCACAACCTGAGGAAAATCAAGAGTTGGACGCTTATCCAACTGAGCCAGCTAGGCGGCCCCTCACTAACCTGTTCTTAAATGTAAACTTTTAATTTTTAATAGCTTTAGATTTTATATAAAAGTTGCAAAGAGAAGTATGCAGAGTTCCTACATGGCCAGGCCCCATCTTCCCCATGGGAACATCTTCATCACGCGTTTGTCCAGCTAAGAGACCAGCACAGATATGTAACTGTCCGTGGGAGTTCTTCACACTGGGGATGTACACTCTCTTTGTCCCATAAGTATCTTCTCCCACTGCACAGCTTGACTTTTAGCTGGCTTAGCTTTCAGGACAGAAGTTCTTAACTAAAATGTCCAAAATATGCACCTTTTTCTTTATGGGAGTATTTGCTTGTGTCCTGTTAAAAGTATCTTTCCCACGACTCAGGTCATGAAGGCTTTTTACCATATGCTTTTTTTTAAATAATTTTTTTACTATGGTAAAATATGTATGTTTACCATATTAACCATTTTTAGTGTACAGTTCAGTGGTATTAAGTAGACATAATGTTGTGCAGCCACACTACCATCCATCCCTATAACTTTTCATCTTGTAAAATTGACATCTGTCTTTGTTAAGCAATGATTCCCCGTTACCCCATTACACCCCCACCAGCACCCGCCATTCTACTTTCTGCCTCTATGAATATGACGCTCTAAATAATTCATTTGAGTGGCACCAGAATTTGTCCTTCTGCATCTGGCTTATTTAGCTGAGCACGATGTCCTCAAGTTTCATACATGTCATAGCAGATGTCACAATATCCTTCCTTCTTAAGGCTGGATAATAAATATTCCATTGTACACACACACACACACACACACACACACACACACACACACACCATGTTTTGCTTATTCCATTCATCTATTGATGGACATTTGGTTTGCTTCCACATTTTAGCTGTTGTGGGTTATCCACAATAGCTAAATGTGTGATGAACATGGGTGTACAAACATCTCTTTAAGACCTTGCTTTCAGAAAGGAAGATGAACTAGGAGAGACTCCTAACTCTGGGAAACAAACAAGGGGAGGAGGTAACTGGGTGACGGGCACTGAGGAGGGCACGTGATGAGATGAGCACTGGGTGTTATACTATATATTGGCAAATTGAATTTAAATTAAAACTAAAAAAAAAAAAAAAAGACCTTGCTTTCAATACTTCTGGGTATCCCAGAAGTGGACTTGCTGGATCATGTGGTAATTCTAATTTTTTGAGGAACCACCATACTGTTTTCCACTGAGGTGGTGACGTTTTACATTCCTACCAGTCTATATTCCCACCAATAGTGCACGAGGGTTTCAATTCCTTGTCAACATTTACTATTTCCTGTTTTGTTTTGTTTTTATAGTAGCCATCCTAATGAGTGTGAGGTGGTATGTCATTGTAGTTATGATTTGCATTTACCTCATGATTAGTGATATTGAGCATCTTTTCATTTGCTTGTCTATTTGTAGATCTTCTTTGAGAAATGTTTATTTAAGCCCATACTTAATTTTTAAAAAGATATATTTGTTTATTTTAGAGAGAGAGTGTGAGCAGGGGGAGGGGCAGAGGGAGAGGGAGAACCTCAAGCAGGCTCCATGCCCAGCACAGAGCTGGATGTAGCACTTGATCTCACGACCCTGAGATCATGACCTGAGCCAAAATTAAGAGTTGGACCTTTAACTGAATGAGCCACCCAGACATCCCCTTTGCCAATTTTTAATCAGTTTTTTTTTCTCACTGAGTTTGAGGAGTTCTCTATTCTGGGTTTTAATCTTTTATCAAATATATGATTCACGAATATTGTCTCCCATTCTGTGGGTTGCGTTTTTATGCTGTTGATCACATTATATTTTTAGAATCTATTCATTTTTTTAGTAGATCATATAGATCAAACATGAGATTCCGTTCATATTTTGGATAGATACCTAAACATGGAGTTTATCTTAAGGGCTATATAGCATTCCATCTTATGATCACTTGACACCTCACCCCTTTATTCTATTACAACTGTGCTAGCACACCTTTTTTTGCATAAACTGCGGGTATGGTTAGACTGTATCTTGGAGGACATATAATTGCTACATTTTATGGCAAATGCATTTTTATGTTATTATAGACTGCTCATGCACTTCCCCAAATGGCTACTTGACTTTATATTCCTCCAGCAATGTATGGAAGTACTGTGATTATTACATAGCGTCAGGAGGTAAGAGAATCTCAGGTTTGGAAGCAAGGTTCTGTGCTCAAATCCTGGCTCTGCCACTTACTTAATGCCACTCATTAAGTGACCTTAATAGGGTCACTATTATCTTTCTGCTTCACTGATGAATAGTGTTTCATTCTATCTACTCATTCTCTCCTACATGGGCTTTGGGTAACTTCCCGGTTTTCGCTTTTACAAATAAAGCTATTGCAAACACTCTAACACATGCCTTTAAGAGAGCACATGCATGCACATCTGTTAGGCCTAAATCTAGAGACAGATTTGCTTGTCTAAGGGCAGGCACTTGCTTGGTTTTGCAGATAATGCCATGCTCTCGCCCAGAGTTATTTTACCAGCTTGCATTCCACCAGGAGTGCATGTGAGTTCCAATTGCTTCACTTCTTGGCCAACACTTGGTGTTGTCAGTCTTTCCCATTAGTGTGGGGTTTGTGGTCTGGAAGTTTACAAGAAGAATCATGGCAGCAGATGTTAGCAATGTTCCCCTAGCTCTTGTCCAGGGGAGCGAGAGTCTTAGAACATTGACTTTGAATAGGTCTCTATCTTCCTGGCAAGAGAGAAGTTTTGCCAGCGGGGAATGAATTCCTGGGGAAATTGTATTTCCAACTGCAAATGACTAAGTTGGTATCACTGTTTTATACATCTAGTTTCTGAACATGGTTAACAGGAGCTCCTCTTGAGAGATTCATTGGCCCATGTGAGTATCTGGTTCATGGGAAGAGTAGTTGCTTCTGGGAGTGAGGGGGCTAGTGGACTGGGAGGGAAAAATCATTGAGTCATACACTTAAGATTGATGCACTTTTTATACTGTACTCTGTGTGTGTGGACCTCCAATAAAAAAAAAGTAGTTTATACTTGGTTTCCTTTTCTTCCCCCATTGGACAAAGACCTCTTTCAGCTTGGCCACTGTGATTCTGACCATACAAGGGTATGGGCATCAGGACAGAGAGGAGACTGCATTGTCAGCTCTGGGGGAGAGAGGGTCTGCTCTGGGCAGGGGGCTTGAGAGGACAGGAGGCAGGTGGCAGGTGCTAGGGGGTGAAAGTCCTCCCCCCCCCCCAGCCCCACAGCTCTAAGGGAAGTTACAGGACCACGGACAGATGAAAGAACATAAGCCTTTTTGTTTTCTGATGTGTCAGCAGAAGGAACAAGTTAAGAAAAAGGAGTTAGTATCAAATTTATAAGGTGCTGTGCGGGGTTTGCCAGTAAAAGAAAACCCAGTTGCTCAGCCAGACTTTGAAAAATATTATTTGGTCCCTGAGTAGAAACAGATGTTGTTTCCTGTTAAGAAAATCAGCTATCCATCTTCCACATGCACTGGCAGGAAGGTGTTCACACCTCAGGGTGCTTGCTTCCTCCCAGACCAGATCCCTGGGCCAGATCCCCTGGCCAGAACCCTGGACCAGACTCCCAGCCAGAACCCTGCCCAGATCCCCCAGCCAAAACCCAGAGCCAGATCCCTGGGGGACATCCCCTAGCCAGAACCCCTGGCCAGAATCCCCAGCCAGATCCCCCCGAAGGCCATATCCTCTGGGGGCCAGATCCCAGGGCTAGAACCCGCAGCCAGATCCCTGGCCAGATCCCTGGCTAGATCCCCTGGCCAGAACCCCCAGCCAAACCCCAGACCAGATCCTAGGACAGATCCCTCGGCCAAAGCAAATGAACAGAATTCTACTCCATCATCTTTTCTGTCCTTTGTCTTGTGGGGAGTGGGCTGGGCAGCTCTCCTGCCTGAACTCTATTCCGTTACAGTTTCCCTCCTCACCTCCCTCCACCTGTGGGAAAAGCAGCCCCATGTGCACTAGGACTCCTCTCCACTGGGGGTCTGCAGGGATGCACTCTTCCTTGTCTGTATTTCCAGAAGGGTCTTTCTCAGTACATATGGGGCTTGGGCTGCTGACGGCCTGCTTCCTCAGCTCCCACTGACCTGACTTTTCCAGCCTTTTTGCCCAGGTGAAAAATAATTCATGCTGGAAATATGCCAGTGTGATAGTTTGGGTCACCAAAAAACTTCTGATGGGGGCCACCCTTGGCTAAACTGCAAAATGGATAGAGTTTAGCTGGGGGAGCTTGACCATGTCAGAGCCTCTAGGTTCTTGGTTCTCACAGCTCACCTTCTTTTCTTCCAGGACAGCCCCAGTTCATCCTCCATCCACACCCCCACGCTTGGCTTGCACCAGGCACACAGTTGACCTTTCATCACGTGGACCCGCTTCCACCTCCTAAAGGGTTTTCATCCAGGCCTGTATTTCTTCGACATCTTAATAAGCGGTCCTGTAACGAACAACAGGACGAATAATAATACTCTGTTTTGGCAAATTGAACTATCATTTTGCTTTGATTTATGGGAACTGGACCCACAGTAGCTGTTGGTCTATTCAGATGTTGCTAAGTGTGTGCTGATCCCCAGCTGGAGTCAAGAGGAAACTCAGACCCCGGAGCCAAGCTCATGGGGCCCCTTGGGGCCTCCCCGGCTCCCACACACCTAGCAGAGTACTCATGGGGCCCGCGGCGTCTCCCCAGCTTCTCAAGAGCAAAGCAGTGAAAAGAACACTGCAGCGGAGGGGTGCTTGGAGGCTCGGAAACCCTGCACTATAGACACAGTCCGTGTGCCGATGCTCGAGGCTCACACCGAGCAGACCTGTAGCTCACACCAGCGTTCACACGCAGTAGATCTTCAGCACAACTGTAAGGCAGTAAGCCACACAGTGGGGCCCACATGGTGACCCACTGGAACGCTGCCTTCCAGGAGGATGTGCCACGATGAGGAAAATGTTCCCTACCTCCTCCAGGCAGTGTGGTAGCCCTTGCCTACTGAGCACCTAAAATGTGGCTCCTGAAAATGCATGACTAAACATTAATTTTATTTACTTTCTGTTTATTAATTTACAGTTTTACTGAAATAGTCACATGTGGCTAAGGCTACTACAGCTTTGGAGAGCAGGGAAAAGATAACCTGAACTTCTCTTAATATTTATTTTCATCTGAAACATAAAGAAACCAACTTCGCCAGCATTTAATATTCTGAGTGACACTAGGGCCCTTACTGATTGAGTCTCTCGAGGGTCACTGTCACGGGAGTGTGGAGGTGTCCTGGCCAGAAGGCTCCAATCAGAGGGTGGACAGTGGCTCCTCAGTGGCTTTTGTCCAGAATTTTATAAATAAATTACCTGGTTTGAAGGAAAACTAATCCTTACAAAATGGAACACTGAGTAAAAAAGAATCCCACACAGAATTGCAAATGGATGATCACGCTGAAGAAGCAAACCTAAGCCAACAGCGAGGTGGCAAAGGTGACCCTCCCACCTGCAGCTTCTGTGGGCAGTCCATGGGGCAAAACAATGACATCCCACTCAAGCCTCATGAGGCCACGTGATTCAGAATGATCTAGACTGTCTGAGTTGTTGATATAGATTCATGATCTTCAAGGGCAACCCTCATCTTGGCATATGTTGTTTTGAAATATCAGCTGATAATAGCATGAAGCCATCGAGATGAGCAAGGCACTTATGGATGAAATGCTTGAAAGTGAAAACAAAATTTTACCATTTTAAAGATCCTACAGTACAGTATGAAATTTCACTAAATACATTTCCAGAAGCCTCTTTTGAGTTTTTGAACTTTGCAGCAATTTAAGTCAAATACCATTGAGGAAGCACTTCCAACTGTGGTTCACACAGCTGAAATACAAAGAAAATGATGGGGTGGCAATCAGAAATGCATTCCCTTTGTTACAAAACACTGTCGGAATGCTCGTACCAAACATTGCCCCACACAGAGAGGACTAGGTGAGAACACATTACACAGTGTGGGAGATTTGCTACACAGTTGGATAAAAGTATAAATGTCCCTTTTTTTTTTAACCTTTCACTTTAAAATAATTTTAGATTTACAGAAAAGATGCAAAGCTAGTTCAGAGTTCCCCCATACCAAATGCTGGCACTCACCCAGCCGCAGTGCAATGGCTGGCACCTAGCAATCAGCTTCCATGCGCACTATCTGCAGTACTTGTCCGTATTTCTGATTTTCCCACCGCTAGCCTTTTCCTAGCAGGTTCTATCAGGATCCCACACTGCATTTAGTTGTGGGGTCTCCTCTGACTTCTCCTGGTGGGACTATTCCCCAGTCTTTCTTTGATTTCTTTGCCTCTCATGATCTTGACGCTTAAAAAAAAAAGATTTATTTGAAAGAGAGAGAGCAAGCCAGGGTGATGCAGAGGAAAAGAATGCCAAGTAGATGCCCCGCTGAGCCCGGAGCCTGATGCAGGGCTCGATCCTACCACCCCAATATCATGACCTGAGCCGAAATCAAGACTTTGATGCTTAACTGACTGAACCACCCAGGTGCCCCATGACCTTAACACCTTGCAAGCAGACCGGCTGGTTAGATTTAGGATGTCTGTTTTCTCAGGAATTGACCGAGGTTGTGTGTCTTCGGCAGGAACACCAGAGGCGATGCTGGGTCCTGCTCAGCCCCTTATCTCAGGGTGGCATGGATCAGTCTGGCTCATGGCTGGTGGTGGTAACCTTGGTCTCCTGGTCAGACCCTGGGAAGTTACTGTTGCTTCTCCTGTAATTAACAAGTATCTTGTGGGGAGACACTTTGGGACTCTGCGGATATTTTGTGTCTCATCCAGGTATATATGTATTCGGTATGTCTTGATTCATGGTATTTACTGCATTCTGTGTCAACAATTAACTTTTTCTTTACATTTTTTAAATTTAAAATCAATTTGCCAACATACAGTATAACACCCAGTGCTCATCCCACCAAGTGCCCTCCTCATAGCCCATCACCCAGTTACCCCACAACAATTAACTTTTGAAAAGATCTATTTTCCCCTGTGTATGTAAAGGAAGATGTGCTCTAACATACACTCTTAACAGGAAACAGCTTTTTATTAAAATGAATAAATTTCAATGGAAAAATTGTCGCCTCTCTCATCAACTAAAGCAGAACAGGAGAGGATATGGAGTGAGGTCCTAGTTACTACAGCAGAGGGGCTCATTCCCTGTACCTGGATGAGGGACTTACAGCAACCAAACTCCCATGGCCACAAGTCCTGCGGATGCCTCAGCTGTCACCAACACAGCTACGTTGATTCAGAGACAAAAACATAAAAGGTTTATCGTACTTGTGATGTGGTGGGGAATGACCATGAAAACTCTTTGTACCACACAGGAGTATTCTGGTGAAATTGTAGCAAGTAACTTAAAGGTTGTTGGACTCGAAGATGGGTTATATGGTTTTCTTTTACAAAACAAATAACAATAACATAGCTGTTCAAGACTTGTGACCCATCACTGGGAAAACAAAAAGCTGTTGGAAGGATGCTTCTTAGCAGATATTTTTAAAAGAAAAATAAACATTTGTACCTTCAAGATAAAGGTGATTTAAAAAAAATAAGGAGTAAGAAAGTAACAGATTTTGAAAGAAATCTGAGAAACTTTGGAAAACAGATGGACTAAATTTTTTATTGTTGCCCAAAATAATGTGTGTCATCTATTAAAATACTCCTGTCTGCATACTTTAAAAAAAAACAGAGACATCTTTATCTTATTTAACAATCTTCCCAACAATGGTGGGTTGCAACCCTATTTGCTAAAAAATGTTAACATGTAGTGCCGTATGGTTCATTTGCATGAACAACTAATTGACATCAGGGAAGATGGAAATTTACTAGCTGAGTTTCAACAAAAAATGTTTGCATAATTGGTGGGTAAGACTGGAAAATGAGTAAAATGATTTGGTAAGTTAATTATTCATTAATCTTTGGATTTGTGCTTCTTTAAGGAGTACTTTTTACAAGTTTGGCAGCCATTAAAATCAAGTATCAAAATAAACGACTCAGAATCAGACCTGCAGATGTTGTATGAGAAAATGATAGAGTAAGAGTCTTATAAATAAGGAAGTGTAGGGGTGCCCGGGTGGCTCAATCGGTTGACCGGTTGACCGTCTGCCTTTGGCTCAGGTCATGATCCCAGTGTCCTGGGATCGAGCCCCACATCAGGCTCCTGCTGAGTGGGGAATCTGCTTCTCCCTCTGCCCCTCCTTCAACTCTTCTGTCTCTCAAATAAATAAATAAATAAATAAAATCTTAAAAAAATATATTGAAGTGCATTCAATCACATTGCTTTCACTAAAAATCTTATTATGGAGAATAGGGCCACTTTAGTGAGCATGAAAAGGTTTTCTGGGGGCACCTGGGTGGCTCAGTCAGTTAAGCAGTACCCCAAGGTCCTGGGAGGAGCCCCACATCCAGCGCCTTGCTCAGCAGTCTGCTCCTCCCTCTGCCCCTCCTCATCCCCCATGCTCTGTCTCTTTCTCTCAAATAAAAAAAAAAAATTTAAGGTTTTCTGTACTATAAATACATAAAATAACACACAATTATTTTAGTGCATTTTGTGTTCAATTCTTAACTCATGCTTTCAGCATTTTAATTATTGTGCATGTTTTACAATGCAAGTAATCTGTTAGCATGCTAGTACCCATTTATAGTTTACAAATACGTGTTTATGCATGAAGAAGGTTTGTGGAAATATCTTCTTCCGTTATGGGGATGTGAGGTCAACAATGTTAATGGGCTGTCACTCTGAATCTGAGGTCCGATTGTACTTCAGAGGGAATTTCCGACAGGCTTCATCTCCTTTGGTTTCCACAGCGAGAAAAGGCAAGTCTTATTTGTGAAGTATCGTTATCCCTGGTTTCTAGTTCAGGAAACTTGGAACTGAGAGAAGGTAAGACACATACTTGTGTCTTAAAAGCCATGAGGGAGTTGCCAGAACTGAAACGCAGGTCCTGTGCCCTTTTCTGTCACATTACCTACTCAAGAGTGGAATCTGTCCTCAGGGCTTCGTGGAGTTTTCTAGAACAGATTTCCCCCAGCACGGAGGCTGCAGTTGTAAAGTCAGCGTGTGTCCTTAGAGGAGCGTTTGTGAATGCTTTCCTGGGCTGGTGTCCCAGAGACAGAAGTGGATCTTGGGGTTCGTATAAGCAGCATTTGTAAATATGCGCCAATAAGCAAGTAGCATGCACACAATATCACCGTCTGCCTTTCCCTAGAGGAGCAAAACCATTCTCATACGTATATGAACTACGTGTATGTGGTTTATTCTGCATGTGAGCTAACCTTATTGTTCTTAATTACTGCTTTTGTTTGTAGAGGACCTACACATGTGTCACATGTCCCGCTGCACAAGACAGAGTCATTTGCCCTCCATGTTAAGGAAGAAGAGATCCAGGCATAGAGGGGTTGCTTTGCTCGGGGTCGCAGCACCCCAGGTCTCAGCCTCTGTCCATGTCCATTGGGAGATGTCCGCACATCTCCCAATCCCAGGTGCACCAGAGTCCCAGCTGCCTCTGCTAGACACACAGCCACACTCGAGACTTTCTCTTTGGTGAGTGAAGTTTGTCTCTGGGAACACTCTCTTAAGATGCCGGTGTACTTGGTGGAGAAGAATCTGTTACCACCTGACTGTGCCTAAGTATTATTTATCCTATTAGATTGCTTTCCGGATGGTGGAATGAAAAAGATTTTGTGCCAGAGAAAATGGGACACGAGCCACGCAAATTTCCAGATGGGCAGGGTGGGTCATGGGGTGGAGTGTGGGCTACATGTAGGGTCTAGGTGGGACCATGGGGAGGGCTCTGGGGGTTCCAAAAGCCATTTCATGAGTGGGATCACATTTGATTGGTTGTCTCACGACAACCCAGTGAAAAAAGAAAACAGGTGATCTGAACCCCCACTTCGCAGATGGATTTACTGAGGCTCAGAAGGGGAATTACAGGGCTTTCATAAAGTCACACAGCTTGTAAGGGGTCCTTCCAAGACCCATTCTGAATCGACTTTTCCTGTTTATCTGTTACTAATCCTCCATTTCAGAGGTTTCAGGGGTGGCTCTGCCTCAGAGGGGCTGTGTTCAGATACGTGTGGGGACATTTCTGTTTGGCTTGGTGAATGCCAGCACCTCTGGCGTTTAGTGGTTACACACCAGGGATGGTAAGGGTTCCCATAAAGTGCAGGTGTCCCCACACAAGGAGAAGAGCCTAGCTTGGGGATCCCTGGGTGGCACAGCAGTTTGGCGCCTGCCTTTGGCCCAGGGCACGATCCTGGAGACCCAGGATCGAATCCCACATCGGGCTCCCGGTGCATGGAGCCTGCTTCTCCCTCTGCCTGTGTCTCTGCCTCTCTCTCTCTCTCTCTGTGACTATCATAAATAAATAAAAATTTTTTAAAAAAGAGCCTAGCTTTATGGCCCGCTGGGCATTTGTGAAAAATGGTTTTACTATGTGTTTGCCATTATCTGTGCAGGTGCCGACCTTAAGCCAGACAGCCATAGAGACAGGCCAAGCCTGCCCCTGGGTTTGCACTCGGGTACCAGAACCTCCCTAGGAGATGGGGCTGGGGCTCAGATTGCTGGAAAAGTGGATGGAAGGCTCTGTGTACATTTCCCCTTTTCACATTCTAGTTGGTTCCTTGGAACCTCCTCTGCTTTGAAAGGGCTTGTTTCTTGCCTCCTCACGCATGTAAAGGTGCTATTTAAAAAGCTCTCATGATGTCTTGGGAAGTTTTGTAATCAGACATCCCTAGACTCTGTTCCTAGCTCTTCCCCTTTCTTGGGCAAATTCTTAAACCTCTGTGCCTTGGTTTATTTGTTTGTAAAATGGAAGACAATGCCTGCTTCACTTAGTCTTCAGAAACTCGAATGAGATAGTGCACATGCATGAACCACACAGACCCACTTCTATTCCACTCTGTTCCCCTACCCCTTTCCCTCTTCTCCCTTCTTTCAGCTGAAGGAAGATTCTAGTTTGCTTACTGTAACATCATCTCATTTAAACAAAAAGAGTGTATTGAATATTGAGAAGATCTCTTGTTTGGCAGGTGTCCTTGCAAACCAAATAAAAATAAATAAATACATGTCTACTGTTCTGAGCATCTTAAAGGGTGTGGACTGCTTTGAGATTCTAACTTAAACCTCGGTCCAGGTGCACAGACACACCTGCCCATGCACTCTTCCAGGTAAGCCTGGAAGACTGGAAAGTCAGTGTGGGTGTGGCTCCAGAGGCCAGACGAAGCTCCATCGAGCCCTGGGAAGGCTCCCTGGGGTGGCTGGACTGTGGCTGAAACAGGACGAGGCGTGGAATCCCTGGGCACAGGTGGGGGCGGGCTTGGGCTGACTGGCTGCTCTCATGCAGACACAGGCACACATGCTACCCCTTGATTGGCCATCTTCTGTTACTGAAATCTCTCCTGAGGCTTCTTTGGGGGCAAACAGGTGCCCAGATAAAGAGGACGCTATGTGGTCAGCGTGTGTAGGGAGCTGTCACCTCCATTGGTGGTTCTGCCACTAAAAACCCTCATTAAGTCAAGCATTTGAGGGTAACCAAATAGCATGATGTCCTTTGGGGATTTCCAGTTTCATCTGCATCAGCCCAGGACAAAAGAAAGTCATGCCAATGACAAGCCACATATTTGAGTTTTCCCATTTAAAGGGTTACTTTTAGGCAGAAGTTGTGATGCTCTTTCCAAGGAATGGGTTGTATGATCTTGTCCAAGCCTCATTTTCCAAGTGAACATGGGATGACATTGGTGCCTTGTGGGTGGGATTGGCTCAGACAGAGAAACAAAAGAAAATGTGCCATAAAAATAAAGCACTGGCATAGTTCAGAAAAAGTACCTGATTTTCCAACTGGAAGGAACCCAAAAGCATGGTTGTGAATCTATATTGATTTTTCAAAGTCTTTCCAGGGAAGGAAATCAAGGATTGAGGTAAGCTTCCCCCCGCACCTCACAAAATGAATCAGAGTTCTTGTTTCTCTTTCATGCCAGTATCTGCTATGATCACCATGGGTCTTCGCTGGTAGTTTGTAGAACGTCTGGGTGGAATGCTGAGCTAAAGGCATCTGTGGGCAGGACCCATCTCTGCCTGCAAGGCTGAGATGAAAACTCCTGACTTTCCATCATGGTGGTAGAGACTGGGGGTGGCCAACCAAAATCTGCTCTAACCTTTGCCAAGGTTACAGAATGGTGGCAGATCACATGACCCCGCACTCCTGGAAGGCAGGTGCAGTCGTGTGACTGTGTTTCTGCTGTGGGACTGTGAAGAGGAGAGAAGCATGCTGCATCCAAGTGTGAGATATCTTACATCTGAGTCTGATCCTCTGCACTCTCCTTACCCTTTTCTTTGGGCTGGAAACCAGTGCTAACCGTCAGCTGATGGTCATGGCCAGAGGGAATGGCTCCCTCTCTCCTTTTCCATCCTGGACTGCTCACTGGAGACTGTTCCATGGAAGAGTGACGGATGTGTAGAGTCTCTAAGTCTTTTTGTTTTAATGGCTTAGCTCTACCTTTACGAAGACAGGTACCGGTGTTCATTCTATTCCCTTATTGCTTAGCACAGCACTTTAGATGTAATGAGAGAGGAAAGAATTAACTAAGGGTGTGCAGAATCAACATGTTTCCGTGCTCTATTTAAGTACAAACAAGAACTTATGAGGAAAACACTCACAAAGTCAATAAATTGTTTTGTGTGCAGCCTATAACCGTTCAGTTGAACCAGAAGAATGTCCCTTCACTTAGTACAGTGGGAAACTTCACCAGGCAGTGCTCATGATGAGGAAGACGGGGATGATGTGCTTGGTTAGATGATAAATGTGCATCCTGGAGGAGACTTGCCACCAGCAGAGTTCTCAGAGGGCTTCTGCTAGAGCTAACAAGATAGATGTCCTGCCCATCTCCCCAAAACCCTCCTATGTTACAGATGAAGGTAGCAGAGACTGGTCACTGCCTCTGATAGTGAAATGACCTGAAGCAGTAATTCTTTCTCCGCTAGCAAACTTGAAAACTTCCATTAAAATGCGTCCTGTGCACCTGGGTGGCTCAGTCCATTAAGCATCTGCCTTCAGCTCAGGTCATGGTCTCAGGATCCTGGGATGGAGCCCCATGTTGGGCTCTGTATCCTTTAATGCAGGATTAAAGATGTACAGATTTTTGCTTCCAAGTAATGCCAAATATACACCTGCTTGGATGTTTTAATTTACTAAAAACTATTAATTCTGAAACAAAGATATAAAAAACAACTACCTGAATACACTACATAGTGACCACAAATAGGTATACTCTGGAGGGGAGTGGACATGTGGGCACTTAGAGGGTCTCTTGTTTTCACAGTTTCTGGCCTGAGGACAGGACCCAGGATTCACTGTCTAGGGCAGCTAAAACTTGAAACCCAACAGTCTCTCTTGCTTGGAGAACCAAAAGAAGAGTTTGGGACAACCATAGCCTCTGGAAAGCGAGGAAGAATTCTGGAAAGAGGGAAGCCCCAAATTTTGTGTGTAAACTCTACTTGAATCTCTGGGTGGCCCCTGAAGCAAAAATGCATGGAGCAGACTCTAGGCAACTCAGATAAGAATAAAAGAACTGAACTGAGATTTGAACCAATATCCAAGAGACAGCATTTGCAGTTTTAGTTCAACAAAGTGAATCTGTTATTAAAACATAAAGCAAAAAAATCAATACGTGGTATAATGCGCAGGACAGCCCCCATATCAAAGAATTATCTGGTTTGAAGTGTCCATAAGGTTGGTGTATTTGAAGAAAAAGGAAAATATGACCCATTCTCAAGAGGAAAAAAAAATACAAGCAGTGAAGACTCACCCCAACATAAGCCAGATGCTAGAATTAGCCGATACGTATTTTAAACAGCTAATATATATACGTTCTCAATGATATAAAGGAAAATATACTCATAATTACTTTTAAAAAATAAATCCCAGCACAGAGGGCAGCCCGGGTGGCTCAGCGGTTTGGTGCCTGCCTTCAGCCCAGGACGTGATCCTGGAGACCCAGGATCGAGTCCCACATCGGGCTCCCTGCGTGGAGCCTGCTTCTCCCTCTGCCTGTGCCTCTGCTTCTCTCTCTCTGTGTCTCTCGTGAATAAATAGATAAAATCTTAAAAAAAAAAAATCTTAGCACAGAAAGAGAAGCTGTAAAAAAGAACTTAATGGGAATTCTAGAAAAGAAAAAGATAATATCTAAATTTTGAAATTCTTTTTCAAGTCTCGGTCCTCCTACTCCACTTCCATCTTCCCCTCTACCTTAACTTTCAGAATTTCTATCTGAAGTAAAAAGTTTCCTAGATGGGGTTAATGGTAGGACAGAGGTGAGGGCAGGAAGAGATCCTCAATGTGAGGGCATATTGACTGAAATATAGCCCCTGTGAAGAGCACAGAGAGAAAGAGATTTGTAAATAAACCAACTAAGCCTGAAGGCCCTGTGGAAAATAACAAAAGGTTGAGTATATAAGTAATTGGATCCCAGAAGGAAAGGAGTGAGAGGTTCAGGAAAGTAATGATGAAACAGAGGCTAAATTTTTTAAGTTTGGTAAAAATCATATATTAACAAAGTCAAGAAACTCAGGAAACCGCGAGCAAAATAAATACAACGAAAACCATATCATAAGGAAGGTGCGGAAAACCAAATCCCCTAGGAGGGTGAGCAGGGCTCCTCTCTATGCCAGAGGGCCCTCCTGTCACTGGGGCCGAGGAGGACCTGTGCTCTGTGTGGCACATTGCTTCTGGAGAGGACTGTCAGCAAAGCGCTGTTTTGTCTGAGAAGTGCTCATCCCTGTTTGTCTGCTCCTGCCACCCCACACAGGTCCTCAGAAGGGCAGCTGGTTTTATTTAGAATTCCATGAAATTGGAGAATTTAATGAGGTGGCTGGGAGCACCTCATTAATATACAAAAATTAATAACTTTCATTTATAAATAAGAGATCTGATGGAATAAAATATACATTTATAGTAACAGTAGTAGCTTTTTAAATTTTTTTAATTTTAATTTTAATTTTTTAAAGATTTTATTCATTTATTCAATGAGAGACACACAGAGAGAGAGAGGGAGAGGCAGAGACACAGGAGGAGGGAGAAGCAGGCCCCATGCAAGGAGCCTGACATGGGACTCGATCCTGGGACTCTAGGATCACGTCCTGGGCTGAAGGCAGGCGCCAAACCGCTGAGCCACCCAGGGATGCCCTAGTAGCTTCTTTTTAAATAAAAAAAAAATGTATTTACTTAGAAGCATTCAGAATGTCAACAAAACAGCTGCAACTTTATTATTATTTTTTTTTGCAATTACAGAGTGGTATTCAGTTAACAGAACAATTATTTCGTAGAAGCTGCATTAGAGACAACTGAAGATGAAAAACTACCATCGCCATATATAACTAATTTGTGCTGTGCACCAAGAACCTGCTTTAAATTTCCATGCCAATTTACAACCCCCATACTGTACCAGGCAAGGTTAGTGGCTATTGAAAATACCACCAGGACAGGGCTATCTAAAGACACATTCGGTAGTGTGTTAACTATACAAAAAAATGCACTGTACAATTTAAAAACAAATCTTACACAGCCTTCCATTTCAATTTTTTTTCTTTAAAAGGAGTGAGTTGTGTACAGGGAGGTTCAATGCTTTATAGACAAGAAAAAAAACTGTGCTAGAACCAACTTAATCATCATCATCTTCTCCTTCATCTTCATCTTCTTCCTCCTCCTCTTCATCTTCCTCATCCTCCTCGTCTTCCTTCTTTTTCTTGCTCTTTTCAACCTTGACAACTCCCTTTTTTGCCGCATCAGGCTTTCCTTTAGCCCAGTATGCAGCAATATCCTTTTCATATTTTTCCTTCAGCTTAGCAGCCTTCTTTTTATAAGGCTGCTTGTCATCTGCAGCAGTGTTATTCCACATCTCTCCCAGTTTCTTTGCAACATCACCAGTGGATAGGCCGGGATACTCACCTTTGATGTTTGGGCGATACTCAGAACAAAACAAGAAAAAGGCCGAGGGAGGCCTCTTGGGTGCATTGGGATCCTTGAACTTCTTTTTTGTTTCCCCTTTAGGGGGGATGTAAGTTTTCATTTCTCTTTCGTAATGGGCCTTGTCCGCCTTAGCCATGTCTTCAAATTTTCTTTTCTCTTTAGCAGACATGGTCTTCCACCTTTTTGAGCATTTCTTAGAAAACTGAGAAGTTGACTGAAGTTTCTGGGTGCTTCTTCTTGTGCTCCTCTCGGCAAGTTTGCACAAAGAATGCATATGATGACATTTTGCCCCTTGGCTTCTTAGGATCTCCTTTGCCCATGTTAATTATTTTCCTCAGCGAGGCACAGAGTCGCCCAGTGCCCGTCTGGCTCTCACTTGCCCCGGTGCTGTCTCTATGGAGCTCAATGTACTGCAATCGCTGAACAGTAGTAGCTTTAAACGCTGCTGGACACAGAAGAAAACATGCAGATGGGAGAGGGACCAGATGTCCATGGATAGGAACTCTCCTCATCATAAAGACGCCAATCTTCTAAGTTTACTTATCTATTGAGCTGGATCCCATTTTAAATATTAGCAATGTCAAGCAATTTTTAAAACATGAGGCAAGTAGATTGTAAAGCTTGTAAGATGCAAGCATGTGAAATTGATGTGAACTGTTTCTGGAAAGATGTGCAAGAAACTGATACCACAGGCTGCCTCTGGGAGGAAGTGGTGTGCCCGGGTGCTGGAGGCTGAACACCGACTTCACTATTTCTCATGGTTTTTCTTTTCATTCTAAGCTATGTGAAAATATAAATTTTGAAAGAAATAGAATTATTTAGAAAATTAGTTCAGAGAGATAGTAAGCAATGAAGAAAACCCAAGAAAAACTGAAAAAGAAGAACAATACAATTTTCCATGTACTAACCACACTGTCATGTTGTGTTAGCTCAGGAATAGATTGCTGGAACCATCTATAAAGTCCAGAAAATGAATACAATATTATTACATAATAAAGGGGTATTTCAAATCAGTGGGAAAGTGTGTAATCACCTGAAAAAAAGTTCCAATTACCCACCTATATCTACCAAAGTAAATACCATACCGGTGTAGAATTAGACCATGAATAATAGAACCTTAAAAGTAATAGAAGAAAATTAGGAGGCTCCTCAAATCATCTCTGATTCAGAAAGACCTTTTTAACTCTGACACAAAATCTGGAGGCTAGAAAAGGAAAGACTGACACATTTGACCAACCCCGCACCCTAATAACCAGGGTGTTAGTTGGCAAACATCATCACAGACAAAATTAAATGATAATCAATAAATTAGGAAAAATGCTTGCACTTCAGGTAACAGAAAAATGGCTCCTATGTTTAATCATATGAATTCCTTAAACTCAATATTTTAAAAGGCCAAGAGTTTAATGGGAAGGTGGGAAGCGTATATGCAGAGTTTACAGGAGAAACAGCTGGTTCCTTGGTGCTCAGACTCACTGCAAGAAGATGCAAATTGAAACAACACTGAGATGCAAGTTCTTTATCAGGTTGGTGAGGATGATTAAGAATAAGGTTTGCATTCACATCGTATTTGTAAAGGTGAGGAGGAGACAGGCAGTTTATATGCTGCTGCAGGGAGTGTAAATTGGTACAACCTCTGGAAGAACCGATTGACAGTATCTAGCGAGATTTAAAATGCACGGAGATCTCATCCTATAGCAATACTCATCTGTGTGCAAAACAACTCCTGCCCAAGCATATTTGGCACAACATTGTTTGTAAAAGTGAAATAAAGGAAATAATTTAATGTCTGTCAGGGGGCTGGTTAAATAAATGTTGGTACAATCATACAATAAAACACACTCTACATGTACTGAAATGAAACACTCTCCAATGTGTAAAGTAAAAAAAAAAACCAAAAACCATATGAGGAAGTGCGTTTAGTGTGCTCTCATTTGTAGAAAATATTATGTAAATGTATTCACATACATTGGATATCTATGTGAGTATATTTTTCACAGATGATGCATTACGTAAATCCTTGCATCGTTAGGAAACTGTGCTTGTCTCTGGGAAGAGGAAATAAGAGCCTGAGAATGGAGGTGGTGTCAGTGCACACATTACATATTCAGAGAATGATGCAAAAATAGAGGAGCAAAATAAAAGACTTCTAAAATTTTCATTTATTCTTTCAACAATGTTTACTAAGCTCCCCCATTGCTTATCTGTGTTAAGTGATTAAATAGAGAGCAAGACACACAAGGTTTGAAGTGGAAATAAGACCAGGGGACCCAAGATGGAGCCCTGGGTGAAAAAATTTTACCTTGAAGCCTGGAGCCCAATTCAGCACAGCCTGTGGCTGTGGGACGAGGTTCTGGAGCTGGGAAATGGGTGGAACCCCGAGAACCCAGACACCTCGCAGGTTTCTGCCATATGCTGAGACACCATCTCTGATATGTGGCAGATTGGGGGCTGTATGTGCACCCTTGCTGGGGGGCACTGGGCTGGCTGGGGGTCTCTACACTCATGGGACTCCTACCTTGGGATCCTGACGTCCATGTGGTCCATACTGTTGTCAGCGGGCAGGTGCCCCAGGGAAGTGCTGTCACCACATCTCTGCCCTCAGGGAGCTTAAGTTCTGGCACCCAGGTAAAGAGAAGCTGTTTTTCACAGCCTGGAAAGACCGAGACTGAATGTGTCACTGACCTGTTGGTCTCAGGTTTGTCTGGTACAAATGCAGGATGCTTAGGGGCAGTGGTCTTGCTAACAGAACATTCTAGTTAAGAAAAAGGCTTCCACTGCATGCATTAATTGCCAATTTGCAAAGGATGTAACAAAGCACCTTAGGTACATATAATGACAATGCAGTCATTGCTCTGCAATGCAGAAGCCACCTTGGAGTTATCCTTAGAAACACAAGAGTTTTATGGGTACCCAAGAGATGGAGTAACAAAACATTGGCCAGAAGATGGGGTGTCCTGCCTCAGCACCCTCCGTACACGCCTCAGAGGGTGGCCTGTGCCTGGGGCCCCTGTCGGCTCACCCGGTGGGGGGCAGACCGCCTCATCTCAGAGCGTGCACTGCCCATGTTACCAGCGCTCCCACGGCAGGCCAGTGTCAGCCCTGTGACCTCAGAGCGCGGCGTCTGGATCCCTGAGCCCGGCGCGCGGGCCTGCGCTGTGCTGTCCACACCTGCTTGGAGACGCAAGACGCGGGTCTCCGTCCTGGCTCTGCCCTTGGGGGCCCTGGCCGCTCACGGCTGTGGCTCGCCGCGGAGGCACGCAGCCTGCTCCCCAAGAAGCTCCCCACTCCCCTCTCTTTTGTGAATCTACAGTATACAGTTTTATTTGTCACATTTGCCTCACAGGAATTAATTAAGTGAAGTAAGCATTGAGGGAGCGCCCTGAGCCCTGAGCTGCCTTGGGCCTCTCTGCCTGCCCGCCCCAGGGTGCCAGCTCCCCCAGGAAATGTAGGTGTGTTTTCTCAGCGCCTCCCCAAATCCTCCACTTAAACCCTCTAGAGTCCCTCAAGGTGGGAAGTGGGTGTCTCGGAGGAAAGAGATGCTCGGGAAGGTGCAGCCATCGTCCAAGGACGCCCGGCTGCAAAGCTGTGGTGCTCCCAGGTGCTCCAACACATGTGAGGCCCCGGGGCGTCTCAGCAGCCCTTTAGGACGCATGGGGCCATGAACTTCAAGGTGACCAGAAGGTGCACAGCTGCTCTCTCATGACACTGGTGGCCTCGCAGGGGGAGCGGGCCTGGGACCTTCACCAAAACGAAGCAAAGCCTCTCTCTCTGCCCTGTTCTCTCCCAAATTAATTGATCTCCGCTGAGCAGAGGCTCTGCATCCTGGGGCCTCCTGCTTGTCCCCTGTCCAGCATCAGCTCCAGGTCAGCCTGAGCACAGCCGGCCACCAGCCTGGGGTCCGGCCCCTTCACGGAGGCCTGGGCCTGGGTTTGAACCCCACTGGCTTATGGAGGTGTTCATTCTTCTTTACCAGGAGCTCCCTTGCATGCTCACACTTGCCGCTGTCTCCCCACCCCATGCCATTCTGTGCCTTGCATTCCATTCCCTTCCTTTCCATTCTGTGCCATTCCTTCTCCTTTTTTTTTTTTTTTTAATTCTTATTTATCTGACAGAGAGAGAGAGTGAGCACACAAGCCGGGGGAGTGGGAAAGGGAGAAGGAGACTCCCTCCTGAGTAGGGAGCCCGGATGCGGGGCTCCATCCCAGGACCCTGGGTTCAGGACCTGAATGGAGCCCCTCAGGCACCCTGTTCCATTCCTTTCTGTTCTAGGCCACTTCACTCCGTTCCACCCCATTCTCTTCTGTTCCACTCTGTTCCTGTCTACCACACTATGCTTGTCCTATTCCTGTTTTGGTAAGACAGAGGTGGACAAGCAGGAGCAGGAATTTCTTCCTCGGGCAGGTTGCTCTCTGCTCACTTCTGTGCTCTCTCTTTCCCCTGCTTGCTCCTCCACTGTGGGCTGGGCTCCCTGGGGCGGCTCCTGTCTGCCTGTCCTGCAGGTTAAGCGCAGACAAAGGGAGTAGGCCGAGGGGAACCTGCAGACTCTGAAACAAAACAGGACCAGGGCTGAGGGTGTGGGGTGCGGTCACAAGTGGGGAGTGGGGGGAGGCCAACTGGGTGGGTCAAGCTGGAGAGGCTGAGGCAGGCAGCCGGAGATCAGAGGCTCAGAGGCAGGAAGAGCGCTGATAGTTTAAGGGGATTGAGAATCAGGGAGCCCCAGGGCACAGAGGCACTCAGCTCCCTACAAGCCCTCGGAGCAGGATTACCCCTCTCCTCTCTGGTGTTTCTTCTTGTTGTTTCTTTCCTCTAATTATAAATGTTCTTGCCTATGCAATAAGATATTCCCAGAAGCTGAAAGGATCTTATGATCAACCATCTACAGGTGTGGAAACTGAGGCTCAGAGACATCAAGTAATTGCCCAAGGTCACACAGCTGACAGTGGGTCTCCCAGCTCCTGAGACCTGTGGACTCCATCCTAGTGCCCCGCAGCCCCCCGCATCGGAGGACCGTCTTTGATGGGGTGGGACTCGCTGTCTTCCGCTGTGTGCAGAGTGCCACAGCGCATCAGCTTGAAGCAACACCCACTTGTCACAGTTCCTTGGGTTGGGAGCCCGGGCAGGGCTGTGTGGGGTGCTGACACTCTGGCCGCTCTGTTGTCTTCATCCCTCTGGCTTTCCAGGCTGCAGCCTCTGGCCGTCAGAGGCCGGCTGTTCGCCAGCCCCGTGGGGGGGGGTCTGCTGCCACCATGTGCAGGGCTCAGGCGTGGGTGGGCGGAGGGCCCGCGGCAGCCAGGGCGTTCTCTCCCAGGCACACGTATCCTTACAACATCGTCTGTATCCCACTTCCGGGGCGGGGGAGGGGCTTCCAGGTGGTTCTGGTGGGGAAGTCTCTAGGGTACATGAGACTTAAGTGGCCTCTCGGAAAAGCCAAAGGGCAGAAAGACTAGTAATGCCCTGCCTTGTGGACATTTGGTGCCCTTGGTGTCAACAGGGACGGGAGAGCTGTGTTTCTGAGTGTCGTGCGTCCTTTACTTGTGGCCCCGGGAGCGTGAAGGTATCACTCTGATTTAGTCAAGAAACAGTATTGCTCTAGGAAAAGACAAAATCACATTCCAGGCAACATTTTTCAGTCTGCTTAAGCTTGCACTTGAAATGAGGTTCTCAAGGCACAGGAGGGAATGCTACAAAAACAGGAATGTCGATCTACGCAGGAGCATTTCCATAATCAGGTTACACCGGACGCGCGTGGCGGGCTCACTCCCCCGGTGACAGAGCTCTGCGTGGGGACACCGACTCAAATGGCAGGGCATGCCTACTTCCCCAGGGAACCTTAACTCCTCGAGCCTTGTTTCCCTATTTATGTATCCAGAGAAGTGACATTTGATTAAAACAAAACAAAAAACGCTATGCCTAAATAAGTTAAAAATACCTGTTTTGACAAGCATAAAACAAGAATACTAAATTAAGAGAACAGTGATTTTTTTTTCCATTTAATTGTAAACCATCTTGTTTTCTTTTAGCTGGCCGTAGAACAGCGATATGCCCCTGATTCCCTGGAGGGCCCCAGAGGTGTGTGGATGGGCGTGTTTTACCCGTGAACACAGGGTAGCGCTGACCAGCCCTGGGGCCACCACCTGCTGGGGGGCGCGCAGAGGGAGGTGGTCCATTCTGCTGGAGCTCCTGGTTCTCAGCAGGGCGGCCACCTGGAAGCCCCTTACTCTTCCCCAGGTAACTGGGAATCGGCTATGGTTTTGTTTGAATTCTCAACATGGACTTATCAGCAACATCCCCTAATTATCATGCCCAGATTAGTTGAGATTTTGAACGTATTATTTTCTTAAAAATATACTGTACAGTCACTTTACCTCCAGTTCCCTTCCTGTGGGGTGTGAACTCCGTGTGGTAGGGGGTGGGGGTGTGGGGTAGCAGTCTGCAGGTGGCCAGGAAGGGGATGTGGACAGTATTGCTGCCCCCTACTGGTGCAGGTGGACATTGTACAGCACAGGTGCACACAACAGGTTTCACACTGGGAACCCTTCTCCACAGACAGCTAATAGGATGCAGGTTCGGGGATTTTTCTGTGACACCTGACATTTGAAGTCAATACTTCTGGAGGGGCACCTGGGTGGCTCAGCGGTTGAGCATCTGCCTTCATCCCAGAGCGTGATCCCAGTCCTGGGATTGAGTCCCACGTCGGGCTCCCTGCATGGAGCCTGCTTCTCCCTCTGCCTGTGTCTCTGCCTCTCTCTCTCTCTCTCTCTGTGTGTGTGTGTGTGTGTGTGTGTGTCTCATGAATAAATAAATAAAATCTTCAAAAAAATACTTCCTGGATATACAACTCAAAGCAATGGTGGCATTGCTACTAGATTCAGGCTGGTTTCAAACAGGTTTTACTTTTTCCCTACTGCATTCCAGGTATTCTTTTTAAAAAATATGAGGAGGCAGGCTCCTCATAGGGAGCCCAATGCAGGACTCGATCCCCTGACTGGGATCACACGCTGAGTCGAAGGCAGATGCTCAACTGCTGAGCCACCCAGGCATCCTGCATTCCAGGTATTAAATTAATTAAATTGAGTGAAAATTTTGCTTTTCTTAGATACCTGACATTGTAGTTATTTCAAATGTATTATTTTGTTCTAGACTGTGTATTCACTTTTTTGAAAAATATTTTATTCATGTATTTGAGAGCAGAGAAAGAGAGTGAGAGTGAGAGCATGCACAAGTAAGGGGAAGAGCAGAGGGAGAGAGAGAAGTAGACTCACTGATGAGCAGGGAGCCCAATGTAGGACTCGATCTCAGGATCCTGAGATCATGACCTGAGCTGAAGGCAGGCACTTCACCAGTTGAGCCACCCAGGTGCCCCTGTGTATTCACTTTTATTACAGTATGTTTGTTGATCAACCTGTTTAAAGCAAGATGAGCCCCAAATCCTGCAGCCAGTTTCGTACAATCTCCTACAACAGATTATGATTAATGGGGGTAGAGCATGCTGAATAATTTAGTCCACCAACCATCACTGTGATGGGTATTATTTTCTGAGTGTCAAGACTGGGAAGCTGAGCCCCGGGTGCCAAGACAATACCCCATGGTCACAGCATGAGGGACAGAGTGCAGACTGAGGAGCCGGTCCAGCGCTGGAGCCACACACACTCTTCTGTGACAGGGGGTGATGCAAGAGGGTCCAGGCTTCTCACATCTCAGCCCCGAGAGGGAGCTCCCTCCTCCCCGGTGTGCCCAGGCTGACCTCAGTCACACTCAGAGATCTGCTTTCCACATGGTTGGTTTCCCTAGATGGGTTTTCATGCCACCTGGGACGTGCCTCCAGTCACTCACCCCTGTGGCTGTCACAGCGCAGCCAGGGGAGGTGCAGCCTTCCAGGGCAGAGGCTGGCAGGCGGGCGCGGCATCCAGCCAGAGGACCAAGGCCCCTGTTACTGGACCTGCAGAGCGATTGTCGAGCCCCTACACTAACTCTGTGTGTCTTCGTATTGTGTCCCCTGTGGGAAATGCAGGTTTCAAGACTGATGACGAATTTGATGATGTGGGGTTTAGTGATGAAGCCATTCAGCAGGGGTGAGTCTCAACCCTGAGGCTGGCTGGGCACACGTCTTCGCTCAGTCACATCTTGCTGCCTGCCCTTCCACAGGAGGACCAAGAAAAGGCCATAGCATGTATGAAGGTGCCAAAAAAATTTAAATTTTATTTACATGAACTCTGTCTTCCTTCCTCTTTCTTTTGTTTGAACAGTACTATGTAAAGCATGGAGACCAAATCTAAATGGGCAAATGCACCCCCAGGGAAACGGTCTACAACCCTGATGGACCAGAGGTGAGGCTGGGGCGAGGGCGGCCACCATGCCCTGACACATCTCCGTGGCTCCCGCTTTCCCGCGCAGGGCGTCGGGGGAAACAGGCCCGCTCCAGGGCTTGGGTTAGTTCCACGAACTCCTCGCCGACAGTCTGCAGTTGCTCTGGGCTGAACACGACCCCGCATTCCCCTCAGGAGATGCAAGTCCCCCCTGGAAGGTCCCTGGCCACTTCCTGAAGCCTGGAGCGTGGCCTTACCAGCTCCACTCCTGCAAACAGAGGGGCCTGAGTGTGTGTGGGGGGGGTCCTTGCCCTGCGGAGGCGCACAGGCCCCGCGCGGTCCTCTCCTTGTGCGACACCCGTGTCAGTGGGAGGACGTGTGACCCCGGAATCACGGCAAGCCTCGTCCTCCAAAGTCCTGCCTCCTGCCAGACACCCTCTGCTCGTCATTCCTCCTCTGCTGGAGGACTGCATGGACCCTTCTCCCCACTGGCAGGAAGCTGGCCTTAGGGGAAGACACGGTAACCCCTCCATGCAAGCTTCCTGTAAGCTTAGGGGCATCTTTCTATACAATTAGCTTTATTTTTAAAAAATGTTTTATTTATTTATTCATGAGAGAGAGAGAGAGAGAGAGAGAGAGAGGTGGGGGGGCAGGGGAGAGGCAGAGACACAGGCAGAGGGAGAAGTAGGCTCCATGCAGGAAGCCTGATGTGGGACTTGATCCCAGGACCCCAGGGTCATGCCCTGGGCCAAAGGCAGATGCTCAACCACTGAGCCACCCAGGTGTCCCTAGGGGCATCTTTCTAGACTGTAGGCTCTACAGGCATGACGACCACACTGTCTCAGGACACCAGGATGCCTGAGTGCATCCTGGTGTCCCGAGACAGGATAGTAGACACATAATAGGCGCTGGATAAATAAATATCTCAGGGTCCACACCAGGTTGGGGAAAGAAGGGGTCTGAAAGCCCTTTATTCTGCCCTGGCTTCCTAGCTTCCTGCAAAGCTCCCTCTCTGGTCAGCGTGAGGAGGGCTCTGTAGGGGGCCGCCCCAGAGGACTTCGGAGCCTCCAGCCTTTGAATTTTCTTCTGGCAATTTCCTGAAGGGAATCTTTCAGGTTGAGAGAGAGAGGATCAGGTTTGAAAGCTTATGACTAATTGCATAAATATATGTATGCTTCAAGCTGATTCACTGATCAAATAGAAGTCTCACTGAACACCTCATTAAAAATTAAAACCAGCAGAAAATGCAATGTCTGAGGATGAAAGCTTTAGACAGTGACAGCTCACCGAGTTGCCATTTCTTACTGTGGTCATGCCCACAAAGCCATCACTGTTGGGCATGAGAGTCACCCCAGCAAGATTTCTGTCTGGCCTGTCACCTGCCTTTTACTTCCCTGAGTCCAGAGGCTGATCTGCTGCTGAGATGCAGAGGAACCTGCTCCTCTGCTGAGAAGCCTGATGGACGAGTGCCGTGTCCAGTGTCCAGTGAGGATAGATGGGCACTGTGTCCAGTGTGAGAGTCTTTTGATGGATGGATGCAGTGCTGAGTGCCCAGTGAGGATAGATGGGCGCTGTGTCCAGTGTGAGGGTCTCCTGATGGACAGGAGCCACACCTAGTGTGAGGACCTCCTGATGGATGGGCAGGGTGTCCAGTGTCCAGTGAGATTGATTAGGCCCTGGGTCTCCTGCAGGATGGGGGTGTGTGTCCAGTGTGAGGGTCTCCTGGTGGACAAGCACCATGTCCGGTGTCCAGTGAGGAAGGAGAGGCACCATGTCTAGCTATGGTGCAGCATCCGTTTCTGGGCCTGTGAGGTGCTGAGGGAATATCTGGGCGTGTTTGGGAGGAGTTCCACCGTGTAACCAATCCTCACCTTCCCTGCATGGACCCAAACCTCCAAATGGAGGGATTTCTTGTCTCCACATTGCTCCTGTGATCAGGGGTGTTTGTCTTTTTGGCCAAATGGTAGGCTGCTTGGCCCATTATATTTTCTAGATTCTGAATCTCCTGGGCTTCCTGTGCCGGGAGTTATACAGGGTGGGTCCTCAGCACTAGGAATGGATGATCAGTTGATAGATGAATGAATGCTCCAACTTTTCTTCACATATTTTTCTCAAGTTAGAAGGAGGATTATCTCCTGACACCCCAGAATCCAGATTGTTCATCCGTCAGACTGAAGGGTCTTCTAGGAATCAGGACCCCCCCCCCCCCGCAGCAAGGAGGATGGGGCTAAAAGAAGGGGTCGGACCCTGAGCTGGGACCTCCATCCACAGGAGCACACCGTCTCATGGCATATCGGGACAGGCTCAGCTGCTGTCCAGGCAAGCATACCAGCAGGGCCGGGGTGAAGGAGAGGGTGCTCCATGCTGGCTGGTGGGTCCACACCATGCCAGCATGCCATCCAAGGACCATGCCTGAAGTCTCTCCGTGGTGGTAGTCCAGCATCAGAATGCCAGGCCGTGGGGTCCAAACCTCTCCCACCATGGTGTGATGTTGGACCAGTTCCTCTTCTCTATGTTTCTGATCTCTGAGGCCATTACTTGCAGTTGCTGCAAGGATTGAGTGAGTTTGCATGATAACGCCATAGAACACGGTCTGCACATAACAGCACAACAAATACGGCCACCAATGTGTCCATCCCGCAGGGGAGCAAACTCGGAGATTTACCCAAGGCACCTGTGTGCTAGGAAGATCAGTCAGCCTCCACCGAGCTCCCCAACCCTGCCCCGTCAACATTCCGCTCCGTGGCCCCGGACGAGTCTCTAATGCTGCTCCAGGTCGTGTGTGCACCTCCGGCAGGGCTGGCGGTGGCTGAGGAGCACAGTCTGTAATGCACAAGGCAATGGGTCCAGCTGGAATCTCAGCAGTATTTAGACCAGGAACTGGATGGATTGCCTCAACCCAAAATTAGTTTGTTTTCGGATGAGTGCATTATTCTGGAATGTCTTCGTAAAGGTCACAGAGACACAAAACAGAGAGGGTGTTTTCTTAATACTTCTATTTTTCTGTTTCCCAAGTTTTATGACATCACCCATCATAGTGGGTTGAATAGGTCCCCCTCAAAGTCATGTTATCCAGAATCTCAGGATGTGACTTTATTTGGAAATAGGGGTTTTACAGGCATAATTAGTTAAGCTGAAGTCATACTGCATAGGGTGGGCCCTGGATCCAAAGCCTGATGTTCCTAGAAGAGGCTAGAACACAGAGGGGAGATGGCCAGGGGACAGTGGTGGCAGAGATGGGGTGATGTGTCTACGAGCTGAAGACATCAAGGAGCGCTGGCGGCACCACCAGGAGCTGGAGGGGCAGGCAGGAGCCCCCAGAACCTTCGGAGGGAGCTGGGCCATGGTCTGGACTTCTTGCCACAGGTCCGTGAGAGCATAAATCCTGGTTGTCTGAGTTGCCCACTATGTCCCCAGGGCACTTGGACACCCACGAGTACGGATCCGTGGGTGGTGGAGGACCTGAGGCACTTGCTGTGAACTATGCCACCCTGAATCGTCTCCTCGGGCCACCAAGGGGCAGGGTTAGGCTGGAGGCCACCGGCTTCTAAGTGTCTCCCTCTCTGCTGGGACCACTGGCAACCACCATGGCAGCTCTGCCATTTGTTAACAGTTTCATTTCTTTCATAGAAAGGGTAAGCAAATCAGGTGCTGGAGGCCCACAGCCAACCTCCTGGCGGTGCCCCAGGGGATCTGTCTCATTGTAGGCAAATCAGCCTACCTGGGACCTCACTGCTGGGAGCGGGGAGGAGGGCACAGGGATACACAGGCCAGGCTCCTCGCCATCCTGGGCCTGCCGCAGGACCCAAGCTTCCCCAGAACAGAGAACCTTTTTCATTCTCCTGGTGGACACGCCCCTCTCCACGACCCAGCACCACGTCTCAGACTGGTAACTACCTGCTGGGCTGGATGTAGAAAGCCGTAGGCAAGTCTCGAACTGTATCAGGCACACACATGGGGGGAGTATCCTGCTTTCCTCACTTCTGGTGGGGCCTCCCACATTAAGGAACCAGGACAGGGAGCTCCTGCACCAGGGCATCTGTCACGCCTAAAATGGAGAACAAGTGGCAAAATCCTGGTTTTTGAGCCTCGTACCTAACCAAACACTGACCACAGGCACAGGATGGGAGTCACGGAGAATCCTGGAGGGGCAGCGCGTCCTCCTGCACCACAGCCCTGCCCGGGCCCCAGCGAGCCACACAGCCCAGCTGCAGAGCAGAGCCGCAAGCACAGCAGGGAAGCAGGTGCCCAGGGGTTGGCTGGTCAAGTTGGTGCCAGAGAGGAAGTGTGCTCTCCAGCTCCAGGGCTCCAGGGTCTGGCAGGTTCCCCTTGGCCCAGTCCGCTGGAGGCCTCAATTCCTGCATTTCTGCTGAGCACCCCTTGCCACACAGCTGGTGGTGAGCTGGTTTCCCGGGCTGCATGCCCATCGTAGCACCCTGCACCAGCCCCCACGCACCGTCTCAGTTCTGCAGGCAGAGGTGCAAAACCAAGGTGTTGCAGGGCCACACACCCTCTGAGGCTCCATAGAATCCTTTCTCACCAACTCTGGCTTCTGGGGGGGTGGTCAGTGGTCCTTGGGGTTCCTTGGCTGGTAGGTGCATCACCCTGACATCTTCCTCCATCTTCCCGGGGCATTCTCCCTGTGGCTCTCTGTCTTCATGCAGCCCTCCCCTCTTCCAAGGACATGAGCCGCATTGCATTAGGGCCCATCCTGCTGATCCCATCTTTACCTCATCATATCTGCAAAGACCCCATCGCCAAGTAAGGTCACTCCCACAGGTCCTAGGGGTTAGGACTTCAACGTATCCTTTCGGGGACACAGCTCATCTATAACAAGTAGCAACTCTGAGCCTTTGCAGGTTACAAGTGCAACCCTCCAATCCCAGATGCTGCATGCCGTGGTTCCAGGGGGAGTCTGGTGCTTCTCAGCAACAGCACCTTTGCGGGGCTCTCCCGAGGACGTCAGAGGGGGGCTCTGCTCCTTCAGCAGAAACCTCTTCACTCTCTCAAACCCAGCATCTTTGCCACGTCTGCCCTGTCTTTTCTTCCCCAGAATCCAGTCTGTGTTCTTGTCCCAGGGCTGTCCTGCGTCTTCATGTCAATGCTCTGCTCCGCTCCTCCAGCCTGGCCTTCAGTCACCAACTTGCACCCTGGGCCCTGGGGCGGGAAGAGATTTTCTGTGTGGTCAGGGGTCTACTCGCCGCTCTTGCTCACCCCTGTCACTCAAGCCCCAGAGCAAAATGCCAGCTGGGTTAATACAGAGAATGACGACCTGCTTGGTGGGGGACACCAGCCCTCTCTTCCCTCACTTTGTCCCCAGTGGCTCAGCCCTGCCACCTCACCTCCTGTGGCCCATCTAGGGCTCCAGGTGCCAGGGAGGCCTGGCGCTCAGGTGGTCCCTTGATAGCAGGGCCAGGATACCAGGCTCCCCCGCATCGTAAGCCCAAGAGAAGCCCAGCAGCTGCCACTGCTGCAGACCAGGAGGACATGGTCATGGGAGGCACCTCGCGGAGTCTAATAGCACCTGAGGTCATGCGAGAGGGGGCAGCAGGCCCAGTTGCCGCCCATGTGGAGGGGATGCTGAACTTCTCATGGTGGCGGGGTGAATGGCATGGTGGGTGCCAGAGCCAGGCTGCGTGCTGGGTTGGGTGGGCTGTGCAGTGAGGGAGACCCGAAAAGGGGCCACAGCGTGGGGTGAAGGCACCTGCTTCCCTGCTGTGCTTGCGGCTCTGCTCTGCGGCTGGGTTGTGTGGCTCGCTGGGGGCCGGGCAGGGCCGCGGTGCAGGAGGACACACTGCCCCTCCAGGATTCTTCGTGACTCCCATCCTGTGCCTGTGGTCAGTGTTTGGTTAGGTACGAGGCTCAAAAACCAGGATTTTGCCACTTGCTTCTCCATTTTAGGTGTGACAGATGCCCTGGTGCGGGAGCTCCCTGTCCTCGTTCTTTAATGTGGGAGGAGCAGCATGGAGCAGAGGGAGGAGCAGAAGCCACACAAATTGATGCCTAATTCCCCTGTCCACACAGGACTCAGAGCATGGAGGTGCTGCTGGTGGGGAATCAGGGGTGCCCTGAAGCCCTTTCACGCTCCCACGCCTTCCCTAAGACTCACGTGCCCACTTTTGGGGACGCTGCCAACCCCTGCTACTCAGGCATGTGCATAGCCCTGTGTCTGTCCTGCTGAGAGTCTAACCAGAACACCAGGGGGAAGTGTGTGGCTGCCTAGCTTGTCCCTCATGGGAGGTGGGTCCCCTGGTAGCAGCGTGCCCAGAATGGAGGGAAGGCACTCAAACCAGCAGAGGGAGTCTCACGCTGCCAAGGATGCCGTCAGCTGGCTGGGGTTGGAGAGGAGGCTGACAGCATTCTTCCTGGCAACAGTCCCTCACATGGTTGTCAGGAAGCCCCACGCTTGCACCATAGCCCCAGGGAGGGACAAAGACCAGGCTCCTCCAGGGTCCCACCAGAGGATATCTTAGTAGTACTGATCTCAAGAGCCTGCAATAATATTCCACAGGGAAGTGTTACAGACAAAATAATTCTACATGATGTCTGGCAGCAGTCTAGTACAAAGTGGGTCATTTGGCTACAAGATATAACAGATACAAAAATACTGCTATATGCAAAGCCACACTTTGTGCCTACATAAGTTTCTTGAATTGTTTGATAAAGGATCCAAGAACCAAAATGATGGGGAAAAGGTAAGAACATTTATTTAAACAGGAATTTTTGTCCAAGTGTAAATAAATAGCTCTGGCGACATCGCGTTTCAGGGACAGGCCCCACACAGTGATTGTACCACACTACGTGTGGAGCATGGTGCCAGAAACATCTACGACCCTGGATCCAATAATGACAGCTCAATTATGCTATTAGCCTCCAGTAAAGAACAGAAATAATGATTCGGAGAAATTGTTTCAAATTACAGATCCTCTACGGTGGATCAAAAGTCATTAGACATTTTCTATTAAAGACAAAGTAATTTAAGAAAATGGGGGAGCTGTTCCAACTAATCATGTTGTGGGCTCTCCAAAGCTTCCAGGCCAGCTGGCCTGCGGTCTGACCCTGGGATAACCAAGGGGGCCACTGGCCTGTGAGCACCTCCCCAGCTCTATGGGCCCCAAATCTCTCTTAGCTCTTTCTTTCCATCAAATGCCAGCTCCCTCACTCACAACAATATAAGTTACTGCACTTATATTTATGTCTGATTTCCCTAGTTTTAATCCCTATACCCCACATGGGACTTGAACTCACAACCCTGAGGTCAAGAGTCACATTGCTCCCCTGACTGAGCCAGCCAGGGGCCCCTATTTCCCTAGTTTTTAAGGCCTTTGACCCGTAGGGTGTCCCCTCTGTCTCCTGTGGCTTAGAGTCCTGCCCCCGGTCGACCTGCTTCCCCTTGAGATGTCAGGATGCCCTGCATCCCGAATCCTCCACAGACACACACGTGTGCACATGCACACGTGTCCACATGCATGCACATGCACACACACGCACACACTATTGCTCATTCTGGCCTCTGTCCCACCCCCTGAAAGCTGGCAGTGATGAGAGCAGCCTAAACTTAAATCCCCCTTGACCTTCCACTTGCTTGGCAGCCTCACTCTCTGGCTTTGGTCTCCTCGCTCTGCTAACCCCCTGCCGTGATGCCCCCTTTGCTTCCAGGTTGAGTGGACACTTTTCCAGTTCTTATCTTCCTCGATCTTTCTGCAGTTTGGGCTCTGGTGAGCACATCCTCCTCCCTGATGCCCCTTTCGCCATGTCCCACCTGTTCCCACTCCTGGTCTTCCCACAACACGTCTGTTTGAGTCTCCCCACCAGACTCCCCGCCTGACTCCCTGTCCTCTGGCTGTCCTTCAGGTGACACGTCTATTCTCCTTTTTCTCCACACAATCTCCCTGGGTGAACATGCCCGTGGCTATCTAGAACTGACAACACCTAAGTCTATACGCCTTGTTAGATCCTCTTGAGTCCCAGACAAAGTACTCCTTTCTTCATTTGTCAACTAGACATTTTCACATGGATATACTGTTAGGGGTTGAATTGTGTCCTCCCAAAAGATGCAGCTGCCCTAACCCCTGGAACCCACTGTAGAGAAGGGACAGGCTGGCTGGCCGCCTCAACTTTGCAGAGGATGCCATCAGCACCTGGGGCTTTGGGGTGCCCCACTTCCCCCATCTGGAAAAGGTGGGGAGGCCTCCAAGCCCAGTGGCCAGGGAGAGGCATCTCTGGTCAAGTGAAGGAAGGACATCTTTCCTGTTTGCAGGGTGATTCGCCTCAAGATTCAGAACCAGAGATGCTCCCTCCACACCAAGCAGGCTCACCTGCCCTGAGGTTCCTGCCCTGCTCCACAGGGGCCCCCACTGACCTCTCTGCAACTCCATCCCCTCCCAACCCTGGGAAGGCCCGCAGGGGCACTGACACCTTCCTTGGACCCTCCCTGCCATGTCTCATTTCTTGGAGCTTCCTGCTTCCACTGGACAGGACTTGTGGTCCGGTAAGTTCTCCCCGATGCACCAGGTACGGCAGGAAAGGATGTGAGGCTGGGCTGGCCCCAGGCTCCCGGAGAACATGGGCTCGCCATCCTCCTCTGGTCTTCATGCCAGCAAACTGTGAGGGCCTGGTGGCTCCTCCCAGAAGTGACAAAGTGCACGTATTACACTATTTGTGCATTTAGTGAAGAAAGAACAATCCTTCTGGGGGGGGCCTTCTGCACCCTGTCCTCACGCTGGGGAAACAAGGAGAGCCTCTTGCAACACTGACAAGGACCCAGCTCTTTGCCGCTCTGTTCGGGGAGCTGGCACAGCACGAAAGCCCTGTACCAGCTGTGTTCTGGCTTTACCTTCACAGTGAGTTGTGACACGTCCACTGCAAAATGCATGAACCTCTAGTGCGTAGCTTGAGAGATGATCATGTAGTAAGTGCTTGTGAAACCACCACCCTGGGCAGGAAATAGCATCACCCCCAGAATGCACCCCCATCTTCCCTCCCAATCACTCAGCTTAGATCAAAAAGAAAACAGAAAACTTATTTTTAAGAGACAGCCAAAAATATATAAAAGAAATAAAAGAATGGGTCAATACAAAATAACAGAAAAGCAGGCAACGCAGAATTTAAGGTCTAGAGGGGGTTAACAGGAAACAGAAGGTACCCTCAGATTCAGGTAGTTTCAGGGGTGGAGTGGCCATACCGTTCACAAAGGTGGGCGGCGTCTCAGCACCCGGGCCTGGTTCTCAGGGGCTAGCAACCACAGGGCTGTTCCTCCTCCAAGATCTGGAACTGTTGGGAGGGAGTGGTCCCTGGACCCACAGGGAAAGGGTCAGTGGAAGGGTCATCAGGAGAAGCGAAGCCCAGGAAGGAATACAGGTGGGGCTTCTGCCCACCAATCTGCTTGGCCCTCCACCTGCAGAGACTGACATGAGGCTCTCGGTCTGTGGTGGGTCTGCCTTCCGGGGAGCCTGGGGGCCGAGGGCCTGCAGGACCAAGGTAGTAGCATCCAGGCATCGGCTGTGCAAAGGGGGGTGTTGCAAAACTAAAAAGAATAGTCTGCTTAAAAACGTAAACAGTCAATGTACCAAATCACACACAAGGCAGATACACCAGAAATACAAGGAGAGTTTGTTAGAGTCCCAATCCCAGTGGCAAGCTTTATATCCCTCTCTGAGAATCTCAGTCAAGAAGGAAATGAATACAAGACATTCAGGATTCAAGTAAGAATTAAGTGTGTGTGCACACACATGGGTTATACTTTCTTTCCTTATGACAATAGACATTTCCCCAAATTTCTTCATGGTCTTGATACTCCCAGGGGCCAGGAGTTTTCATAAATTGTAAAAAGTAGAGTTCTTGCAGATCATGCTATCTTATCTGGAAATTAATAATAAGCAGCCAAAACATTTATCCACTTGGAAATTTGAGAGACACATTTAAAAATGTTTCTCAGATCAAAAGACATACAACTTGTGACTAGTTACATAGAAGTCAATAAAATAAGCACACCTCATCTTAAAGACTTTCAGAGGGAGTTAAAGTCACAGCCACAGTAAAATGTATAGTTTTACCCATAATTACTCTCATTGTGGAGCAAGAAAGTCTGAAACAAACAAGGTAAGTATTCAATGGAAGGAACCAGAACACATGGAAGAGACTAAGAAGAGATAAAATTAAGGTGAGAAAACCAAAATTAATAAAGTAGAATACAAAAAAAATTGAACTAAAAATAATGCCAAAAGCTGGATATTTAAAAATATATATATTTAGGAAAGCCAGGCTCCTGGTAAGCCTTTTAGGAAAAGTAAACAGGGGATGACACCCAGATTTTAGCGGAGACAGGAGATGAAGGAGATGGGAGCAATCGTAAAAACCATCCACACAACTTTTGTCAATCAATTTGAAACTATGGATGAAATTCATGACTTTGTAGAAAAATTCACCCACAAGGAGAGAGTGGCCTGAACAGCCCAATAGCCACTGCGTCCTGTGATGAGGACAGAAAGACTCACCCCTACGAGGAAGGTGCAAAGCTGCCAGAGCCGGACAGCTTTTGAAGTGATTTTACCAAATAGCCAGGGAACATATTATCTCTATTTATACAAACTGTTCTAGAACAGAGAGAAATAGAGATAAATTACCCATCATTTCATAAAACCTTCACAAAAACCCTAATAAAGATGCCCTCGCCACGAGCTCCCGGTTACAGACATTCCTTCCCTATGAGGGCACACATGAGCACGCCAAGGAAAACACTGGTGATGGAGCCCAGCCGCGTGGTAGGGATGTACGCCGTGGTCACGTGGGGTCTGTCTCAAGAATGCGGGGAAGCTTCCTCATTGAGAGATGCACGGACACGATTCATGCCACCCAGCAGGCCAAAGGAGAAACACCACGTGATTCTGTCACTCTGTGACCAAAAGGTGCTTGATAAAGTCCAGCACAAACTCGATGTCAACAGAAATAGAAGAGAACTGTACAATATATAACGAAGGCTGTTTTCCAGAAACCCAACAAGGCATGAACTAAGGATGAAAGCGGCGAGGACAGAAACAACTTAGAAGTGCCCGTGAACATAATATTGCCTCAGACATTTCAATGGAAGCAAGAAACCAGAAAATGAAGTATATAATATTGTCAAAGAAAAGCCAAACTAGCATTGGTTTTATTTTTTTAAGTGGTTAAAATTTAATACTCCCCCCCTCCGCTTTATTGAGGTGTAATTGGTACACAAACAGGCTCACAGTCAGCTCATACAATTTGGTGACTTTGGACATACGTCCACACCCGAGTTACCATTACCACCATAGAGGTAACAAATACACCCATCCTCTTAAAAAGTGTCCTTGTGTATTTTGTTGTTGTTGTTGTTGTTTTGGTCATCATAGTTAACATGAAAGCTACTTTTGTAACAGATTTTCCAGGGCACACTACCTTTCTATTAGTGGTGGGCACTGTTAAACAGCAGGTCCCTGGGACTTCCTTGTGTCGAGTAACGTAACTCCTGTGGAACCACCACTCCCCGCCACCTCACCCTTCCCCACCCCCCTAATCAGCCTTCTGGTGTCTTACTTCTGTGCACCTGATGATTCCAGATGCCTCACATGTGAGGAACAAGCAGTATTTACCCTTCCCGTGTCTGGTTTATTCCACTTAGCTTAACGTTCTCCAGGTCCATTCATATAGCTGCCAATCGTAGGCGTGCCTTCCTTTGCCAGGCGGAATAATATTCCATTGTCCATATATATCACATTCTCTTCATCCGTTCATTTCTCAGTGAACATTTGGGCTGTTTCCATACCCTGGCTACTGTGAATAACACTGAAATGAACGTGGGAGTGTGGATATGGCTTTGAGATCCCGATTTCTTTTCCTTTGGATACAGATGCAGAAAGAGGATTGCTGGATAAGGTAGCTCTTTTAATTTTTTGAGGAAATTCTACACTGTTTTCCATAGTGCCTGCACCATTTTACATTCCCACTGATATTATACAAGGTTCCAATTTTTCCACTCCTTGCCAACACTTTTTTATTTTTTTTTATTTTTTTTAAAGATTTTATTTATTTATTCATAGAAACACAGAGAGAATGAGAGGCAGAGACACAGACAGAGGGAGAAGCAGGCTCCATGCAGGGAGCCCAACGTGGGACTCTATCCAGGGTCTCCAGGATCACACCCTGGGCTGCAGGCGGCGCTAAACTGCTGCGCCACCGGGGCTGCCCTGCCAACACTTTTTTAAAAATTGATTTATTAGAGAGTGTGCATGTCTGTGAGCAGGGGGAAGGGCAGAGAGAGAAGGAGAGAGAATTTCAAGCAGTCTCCCCTCTGAACATGGAGCCTGACACAGGGCTCGATCTCACAACCCTAAGATCATGACCTGAGCTGAAACCAAGAGTCAGACGTTTAACCACCTGGAGCCAACTACCTCCTCCTTTGAAAAATAATAGTCATCATTAAGGTGTGAGCTGGTATCTGATTGGGGTTTTGATTTGCATTTCCAGATGATTAATGAAAAACGTTGAGCATCTTTTCATGTACCTGTGGGCCATTTGTAGGTCTTCTTTGGAGATATGTCTATTCAGGTCCTTTACTCCTTTTTTTATGAGGTTATTTGTTGTTCTTGTTGCTGTTGTTATTGAGTCTTAGACATTCCTTACGTATTGTGGTAATTACTCTCTCCTCAGATACATGATTTGCAAGCAGTTCCCTCCCAATCTGGATGTTGTCTTTGCACTTGGCGTTTGCTCTTCTGTGCAGCTTTTTAGTTAGATGTGCTTCCACCTGTCCATTCTTGCTTTTGGCGTCAGATCTAAGAAATCATCTCTGAGACCCATGTCAAGAAGATTTTCCCCTTTGTTTTCTTCTAGGAGTTTTACAGGTTTGGGTCCTACATTTAAGTCTTTATTCTGGGTGTAAATATTTGCACTTGGTGTAAGATAACGTATGAATAGAACATTTAAAAGTCTAACCAAAAAAGTGTTGGGAGAATTCAGTAGGATGACAGGAGAGGAGGCAAATTTACACAATAAAAAAAAATGCTATTATGTTGGCATTGTTGGAAAAAGAAATGGAAGGGGAAATCACATTTATAATAGTAGCAAAAGCTGAGAAATATCCAAGAGTAAGTATAGCACACACCTACGTGATATGTGTATATAACAAACAGCCTCACCAAAGACCCAAATAAAAGGCAAGTTAACGGGAAAACGTCAGTTCTTTTTAAATTAATAAAGATGCATTAATTCTCATGTTCAGCAGGAAGAATAACTGTAGAAGTAGAACAAGAGTGTCATAGAAAACAAACCGTGGGAAACTGCCATAAACACAGCTGAATGGGGCACCTGGGTGGCTCAGTCGAGCGGTCAACTCTTGGTTTCTGCTCAGGTCATGATCTCATGGTCGTGGGATTGAGCCCCACATCAGGCTCTGTGCTCAGCAAGGAGCCTGCTTCAGATTCTCTCTCCCTCTCCTTCCCACTCTCTCTCTCTCAAATAAGTAAATAAAATCTTTTTAAAAATCCAAACAGGGGCAGCCCCAGTGGCCCAGCGGTTTGGTGCCACCTTCAGCCCAGGGCCTGATCCTGGAGACCCGGGATCGAGTCCCAAGTCGGGCTCTCTGCACGGAGCCTGCTTCTCCCTCTGCCTGTGTCTGTGCCTCTCTCTCTCTTTCTCTCTGTGTTTCTCATAAATAACTAAAATTTTTTAAAAATTAAAAAAAAATTAAAAATCCAAACATAGTTGAATAGACAGAGGGACAGAACCCAGAGGCCTTTCCAACTACAGACAGGAATTTACTAAATAAAGGTGGCACTTCGACACAGTGAGAAACCGCCATTCAGTAATATATTTAGAAGAAAATGCAAGTCATTGGTGGCCATATGCAAAGATAAATTATGAGTTTATTAAGAACTATATATAAAAACAAGATCATAAAATAATTAGAAGACTATGTAGCAGGATATTTTGGAAATCTTGTGGTTGGGAAAGGAATCTTATGTAAGAGATTAAATTCAGAAACCATCAAAGAAGAGGAGAACAGATTTGACAAAAGTCTTCTATAGGTCAAAGACACTAAAATGGTCTTTCTGTCCTCCACAATTGTGTGGGATCAGGGTGAAAAGGAGAACCCTGGGCAGGAGCTTGGCATCCATAAGCTCCGCTTCTAGGTCTGTGTGTGGAGCCTGACCTGGGCTGGAGATGCAGGCGTGGCTCACAGGCCAGACTCCATGTTCTCTGGAGCTAGATACACAGGTCCTTTGGCAGCAGGAGGAATGAGAAGATTGCTCTGCACTGCACCGTCTATGGGGCCATGGCAGAAGAAATCCAGAGAAAGGTCTCAAGGTGCAGGAGTATGAGTTAGGAAAAAGTAAGTTCTCTGACACTGGAAACTGGTTTTGAGATCCAGGATGCTGGATCTGGGGATCAAATATGCCCCAGGCATTGTCATGTGTGGCCTACAGTTCTATCGTTGGTCTGGGCTGGCCAGTTTCTGTAGCACAGACCAGCAGGACTGGCTGTGCTCAGGTCAAACCCAGAATCAGCCAAGAGGAGGCCCAGTGCTGGTTCCAGCAGGCATGTGGTGGGATCATCATCCCTGGCGTGGAAATGCCCATTTCTATCCAAAGGGCCAATAAAAATTTTTCAATGAAATATGAAAAAAGACACCAGAACAAAATTTAAAGACAAAGGACAGAAAGGCAGGATGATGGGGCATGCATAGGAAAGGTCTGACAGCGTGTGAAAGCTTCTAGCACTCCGTCGAAGTGCAACCCAGAGAAGGGGGGGACAGAGAATACAAAGAAGTCACGGAAAAGTAATTCAGACAAACGTATGAGAGATTGTAAGTGAAACTTCTCTGTATTGAAACTGGCTTAAAGTTATGGGCAAACCCTTGCTTAAATCATGTTGAAAATGTTTTATTCTATAAAGAAATATTGAAACTTTAGGAGACTGATGCTGAAAGCTCTGCCTGGGAGACACCTGGTGCCCCTGGTCCACGGTGCCTGACCGTTTCAGTTCGATCGAGCCCAACAGGCACTAGTGACCATCCTTCTGTTTTAAAACTTGTGTTAGTTTATCCAAGATACAGACTGGTCAACTGAGTTGTCCCATTTCTTTAAGGGCACACTTCTGATTTTGGCCAAAACACATTCTGTCACCTTTTACAAAGAAAAAAAAAGTTTCAGAGAAGATGTTCCCTTCTCCCCATACAGAAATTAAAAGTAGGGTAGGAGGAGCAGGGCTGGAGATGTCCTGTACGACTGGGCACGTACCTCCAGCAATGTGATGCTTTATTTTAAACTGCATTTGAATTCTGCTTTAGTGTGTTTCTGACTGCTTGTGCAGGGGTTGCCTCTCAAGGTGAAAGGCATGACTCCTGTTCCATTTTCAGAAACAGCCACTAATACTGTAAAGATGACGGTGGGAGCCAGCTTAATGAAATCCTAATAGTGACTCTGCCACTGGTGGGTCTCACCCTCGCCTCTACTCCTGGAAGCAAATTCTCCTGGCTCCATCTGACCCAGCCTTCCTATGAAATGCTAATTCTTCTGTCATCTTGTTCCCTTCACTCTGTGCCAGTTTTCAGCATCTCTTTAAAAGAGATTTCTTTAATGTATTGGCTATGTACACATTTTTCATTGGACATATGAGCCTATTGTGTTTGGAGAGGAATGAGAAGCTCTCAGCCTTATAAAACCTTAAACATTTGTGATATGCCCATTTCCTGTGTTACCCAATTTTTCTTTCTTTCTCTTTTCTTTTTAAAGATTTTATTTATTTATTCATGACACACACACACACACACACACACACACACACAGAGGCAGAGACACAGGCAGAGGGAGAAGCAGGCTCTCTACAGGGAGCCCGATGCGGGATTCCATCCCAGGACCCTGGGATCATGCCCTGAGCCAAAGGCAGATGCCCCACCACTGAGCCACCCAGGCATCCCTAGGTCACCTAATTTCAACAACAAACACCACGCAGGTGTGCAGTCAGATGTTCTGTGTTACTGGCATCTGAGAAAGTTATCACCCTCTTAGAGAACCTGCACGCACAAAACTAGCCTTTGCTTAAAACCGCCCTCTACAGTTTCCACTAAAATTACCTCCCCACACCTCTGTTCCCAATCCCTTCCCTGCACAAACACATAAGAAAATGAGTGCCAGAACGTTAATCCTGTCTTGCTTTTGGAGATTAAGTGGGTCATGTGCATCAAGAGCCTTGCTGTTACTCATAAACTATGATCCAATTGCTTTACTTCCGAGATTCTATCTTAAGGAGGAGATACTAAATCTGGAAAAAGCCACACACTCAACGATATAAATACTTTATTATTAATGCAGCAAGATGGGATTAACCATCCTCCATCCCTTCCTGCGGCAGTGCACAAGTCCACCCTCTTACTAGGGATTCAGGTCTCACCAAAAGATTAAGACGGCCCCCAACTGATGATGGTTCTAGTGTGCAAGGGTGCAAGAGCAATCCACGTCCAGGGGAGGCCGTACTGGGTCTGAATTCAGATCTCGTCCTGGGCGGGTGCGTTATGGTTTGACCCTCTCTGGTGATGCTGGGCAGTGGCTGTACTCCCAGGCAGCCAGGCAGTCACGAGGACAAATAGCTCTCCTCTCCCCGGACGACCCATCTGTGTGCCACTTCCAGCGCAGAATCCGGTATGTCACACCAGGTGCCCCCCATGCCTCATTGTCAAATAGGCTTTGCGCTGGATGATCTGCCCGATGGCTGGCCGATGTCAGCGCTCCGAGCACATACGGGGTGGGGCTGGTTAGGTGTGTGAAATGCATTTACGACTTTCTATTTTTCCCTATCAGGATGTGATGCCCACAGCCCATTAAGTCATCCCCAGGGTCCTAGCAAGCCTGTCACTTTTCTCTCTTTCAAAAGACCGCGTTGTACTACATAGATGTTCCCCGGCTTAGGATGGGGTTATGTCCCACGTTTTGTGACAAAAAATATCACCACGATCACCGCCATTTGTGCATTTTGTATGCACTAGCAAACATTTCTGCAGAAATCTCCCCCTTGGAAGGGGGCTGTGGTTCAAGATTTTGAACATTTTAGTTGGTAATAGAAGTTGACACTGTTCTCAAAGCAGTACTTTGCAACTCCTCACCGCACCCCTCCCCCCTGAACATCCACTTCTCATACCCGTCAATGCTGCACTGACAAATGTCTAAGCACGGATGTAACAATGTTTAATATCTAACAAATTCACACAAGTGTTCCCAAACAATAGGTAACCGGGTAAAGAGCACAGAACCCTCCACCCTTAGTTCTATTTTCCAGATATCTTATAATCACTCCTGCTTCTTCCTTCCATAAGCAATCATCCCAGGCCACCGCCTCCCAGATTTGTTTTGCAGGAGACAGAAAAAAAAAAAAAAAGCTATTTTAAGATTTATTTATTGGGTGGGGAAGAGAGAGAATCTTAGGCAGACTTGCCATGGAGTGCCAAGTTCAAACCCCGCTAAGGGACTCGATCTCACCTGAGATCTTGACCTGAGCAGAAGCCAAGAGTCAGACACTTAGCTGACTGTGCCACCCACGTGCCCCCAGACACTTATTTTAAATCGCTCTAATCTGGTGGGTTTTGGTTATATACACCCAAATCGAATCCTACCGTTATAGGTGTACTGCTGTTGTAACTTCAGCAGTGTGCTTAGATGTCTATTGTTCTCTGCTCCATCCCTCCTTCCCGGGAGGATAGAGACCTCTGCCTCCCATCAAGCACCCACAGCCCCTCCTCATTGTGCCAGCAGGCCACTTTCTGTACAAGTAGTCTGTGCTTTGTCCACAAATATATGAATACCATACACATCACTGGGAACTTTGTTTTCCCACCAATGTCTGCAGAGCTAGCATCCATCCCCCACCAGCTAAGAGAGTTCCTTCCCACTGCACCCCACACCCAACACTAGTCATTAGATAATTGGAGATTTTGGTCACACAGCCATGCACCATATTTATACAAACAATTATACGGACCACATTAAATGTTCCTGTTTCTTCACTCATACTGTTGCCATTATGGATTTTTTGGGGGGTAAGGTGTGTGGCTGAAGTTAGAGTGACCAGCTCATCCCAGTCTGACTCGGCTTTTTCTTGTTTTAGCATTTTAAGTCCTGTTAGCTTGGTCAGGAATAGGATTCTAGGTGCGACATGTTTTTCTTTTCAAAATTTGGAATAATTCTTCATTAGCAGGAGTGTCCATTACCCTGCTGGCAGGTGTTCCTGGCTGCCCCCCATGTAACAGGGCCCATGGGGTAGATCCCTACACCTCACTCTCCTCAATCTGAGGGTCAGTTCTAAGCCCACTTGGGCCACGTTCTGCAAATGTCGGCAGTTTTTAAAGAACTCACTTAATTTTTTAGAACAGTTTTGCATTAACAGGAAACTTGCAGCAATGGTACAGAGTTCCCATATAACACTTCTATTACCAACACCTCTCATGCGTATGGTATGTCTGTTATAAGAGAGCAGCCAACATTGACACACAGTATAATGAGGTCCATTTCCTGAGTTTTTAGTGAACATCCTTCTTTTGTTCCAGGGTCCCCCACTCTCTTGGCTGGAGGTTCCTCAGGCTTTGTCTTGACCATGTGGACAACCCTCTATCCCCTGCTGCGTCTGGAGGCATGCCCTCCTTGTTAGGCCAGTGAGGTCACGACTCTTCTGTTCCCCAAAACACAACACTGAGTCTCTTGACAAGTGTTTTTTTTACTCATCCAGGTAAATTTCAGGTAACAAAATGTTTCCTCTGGATCAGGACAAAATAAAACGCTCCTGTGCTTGTCTGTCTCCAGCACATGTTCCTCTGCCAATGGCAGCTACCACTGAACCCTCCCACTTTATTTATTTATTTATTTATTTATTTATTTATTTATTCATTCATTCATTCATGAGAGACACAGAGAGAGAGGCAGAGACATAGGCAGAGGGAGGAGCAGGAGCTCCCTGCAGGGAGCCCCATGTAGGACTCGATCCAGAGACTCCGGGATTGCGCCCTGGGCCCAAGGCAGGCCCTCAACCATGAGCCTCCCGGGAGTCCCTGAACCCTCCCACTTAAAACCATCATCTGGTGTGGTTCACGCAGTTCTGTCTTCTTCCTGTTCCCGCTGCTGCCCTCGCCTGGAGCTTCAGGTATGATGGTGTGACCTCCCTATCCCTGTAGGCCCCACAGAGAAAGGTCAAGTGGCAGCCATGCTTGAAAGTTCACAGCCCCTGTCGTGGTCAGGGGGCCTCCCGGGCCCTCATCACGTGGACTCTGCTACGCAGATGTCACCTCCACAAATCTGCATCTTGGTTTCAAGCTGCCATTCCATCGGGGACAAAAGCGTCTTGCTGGAGCTGACAGGCTGGGACGCTCGGGGGATGTCACATTTCTGGAAGGCCAGCCTCCAACACAGGTGAGAGCCACCTCACTGGCTTCCTCCTCAGGGCCACTAGGACACAGAAACAGCACCAAGTACTGTGACAGAGGACATCACTGCAAAGAATTGTCCGCCAGGTGGGAGCTGTCAACTCAATGGGTGGACAGCGCTGTGTGGAGGCTCCAGTTGGGCCTCCCTCTGGTTGTCACCAACGTGGCGTGCCTTCCTTTCTGCTATTGCCCCGGGCATCTGCTGCTGCCCCCTCGCCTCAGCGCGTCCCTGCAGCATGCGCTCGGCTAGCCTGACCCTCGGCTGGTCTTCCCTCCACGTGGCAGATGCTGCGTCCATCCCTTGGGCCAGGGGATCTTGCCAGTGTGCCCGTGGAGGGTAGAGAAGGCAGTGGGGCACTGTCAGCAGCTATACACCAACGATTTGTCCTTTTCTTTCCTTTTTTTTTTTTTCTTTTTAAAGATTTTATTTACTTATTTGAGAGGGTGATTGAGAGTGAGTGCATGAGCAGGCAGGAGGGAGAGGCAGGAGGAAAGCAAGCTTCCGGCTGAGCGGGGAGCCCGATGCAGGACTCGAGCCCAGGACCCCAGCCCAGGACCCCAGGATCATGACCTGAGCTCACCCGACTGAGCCACCCAGGAGCCCCCTATTTGTCTTTTTCATGGAGCCATCGCAAGCATGTCAAACACTGTCGCTTGAGTCCTGCTTCCCCGGCCTCCCCGCAGAGGCCCCAGGCTGCATGGGATGGGAGCTTCCTCGTTCTGATGGATGCCGTTCACACTTCCCTCCTCCTTCTCTTCTGGAAAGGATTTCAAAGCTACTGAAATAAAGCAAATGTCACTGTGATGTATTGAAACGTAATGTGCTATTTGATGCCGTGGTCCATGTTGTCTAGCTCACAAAATTGATTTAGATGATCTCGAATTGTATGAACTGTCAGAAAAGCCATCACAGCGAGTGACAGTAATGAAAAGATCACCCTTTAGCAGAAAGAGAACAGGACTGACTTAATGGATGCATCTGAGCCTGTAATTTTGGTAGCTGTTTCTAAAAACACGTTAATGAAATGCGCTGGTGAGCGCTGAGGCAGTTTAAATGGTAAAACCCCAAAACCCAAGTCAGTGCCCTGGGAATGCCGAAGTTCAGGGCACCCCGGGAGAGTGGAGCCCTGGAACCTCGCTGGGACTTGGGGACCGAGCAGATGGTTCGCCTCCCATCTTCCGGGGACGAACGCATCTCCCCTCATCCTCACCAACAGCCTAGCCCTCAGGGAGCGGGAGCGCACCCCCACTGTGAGTGGTCCTGGGGGCAGAGCTGGGGGTGCTCAGGGCACCCCAAAGGCCACTGCCCTGGTGCTGGATGCTGTCGTTTGAAGGCTCTGAGCCTGGGGACATGGCCTTACGCAGCAGCAGGTAACCGCCGGGACATCATAGTGGGAGCCCAGGAGTTTCCCAGAGCGTTGCCCCATTGGGCTCCTGCATCTTCACCACCACTGCCAGGAAGCTGCACATAAACGTCTCACGTTAAAGATTTATTTTTTATTTATTTGAGAGAGAGAGTGCGAGCGAGGGGAGGGGCGGTGGGTGAGGGAGAAGCAGGCTCCCCATGGAGTAGGGACCCAGATGCGGGACTTGATCCCAGGACCTGAGCCTCTGGCTTTACAAACACAGCCCATGCTAAGACGCGGCTGTAGCTCTCCTAGCAGGAAACTACTTCTCCATTTGTGCACAAACTACCGTAATGACTCTGGCTCCCTGCGTTCTCAGTAACCCTCAGTGCCAGCCTGTGGGCATGGCTGCGGGTTCCCAGGACCTCACCTTGGTGACATGGGGATGCTTGTTACTTGCAGCAGCTTGGCTCCAGAGTTGCCAGCGACTCGAGCTGCTGCTCTGGGGGGAGATGGAGTCAGGTTCCGGCGAGCCTCTCTCTGGCCACATTTTCCTCAATGATTCATAACCTTGTTTTATGTGTGTGTCTGTTTTCAAGACACCCTGTTAATGAACATGTTGGCTCCTGATCACGGCTGCACAGGCAACAGCACTTCTTCTCGCACCTAGACGAAGCATCTGCTCTGCGAGGCACACAACGGCCCCTGCATGAGGGCACAGGACACTAATTCAGCCCCACACCTGTGGGCCTCTTAGATGGGGAGACCACCACCAAGAGGCGCAGACACAGGAACAGAGTGGTGCTAAATAGGCCCCTGCAGGGTCTGAGAGCTGAGATGGGGACAGGGCCCCAACTCAGCGGCACTGGGTGGTGGCCGGTGTGCCACGACCCACCTGAACCATCACACGGTGCCACGAGTGCTGGTCTGGGGGCTACGGATGAAGGTCAGCAAGCAGGTGAACTCCCAGATACAGCACTGCAGGCAGGACAGTCGACCGTATACACACCACCTGATTCCCAGTTCCTACCTGAGACGGTGCCTCCATCACACGGTTTCCCGACTTGCACTAAGGGCATTGCTCCTCCTTCTGGCCTATCGTCCACAGTGGGTGCCACGCCAGCTCTCACCTAGGAGCTCTCAGATTCAGGGCCATCCTTCCGCCCCAAGGGGGACAACCAGCTGGGCCCCAAGGAGCTCCCCTTCACCGTGGGCAGGCATGGGGGGTGCCGCAGGAGAGGGTCTCTCCCTGCTTGGGGCGTGCTCTTCCCCTCAGGGCATGTGGGGAGGCTGGAGGCACACGCAAGGTTCTCTGACCCATGTCAGCCCCTTAGTGACACTGCAGCCTCGGCCAAGGCCTGATGGCCACCTCACTGAGACCTTCCCAGGGTCTGTGACCCACTGGAGACCCCGCCAGCCTCGCTTGCCTTCATTGCAGTGAGGTGTCCCTGCCCTCCGGGGTCCAGACCCAGGGCACTTCTCCATCCGGGGTGGGGGTTTGGGGGCTGTGACTACAGCATCCCCATGAGGCCCGAAGTGCACAGGTTCTCCTCAGCCCTGGAGCCCATTGGAATCCTCTTCCCGTCCGTGGAATCATCCTCCTACATGAGTTCTGGGGTTTTTATTTTATTTTTTATTTATTTATTTTTTATTTTTATTTTTTTTTTAGTTCTGGGGTTTTTAGAGCAAGCATCCTCTGAGCGGCTTTGCTGCGGGTGCCCCCCAGGTGCTGCGTTCCTCACAACCACCTGGGCAGCCTCTCTGCCTCTTCAGCCTGGCAGCTTCTCCATTGCTAATCCTGTGCTCACCTCTGAAATCACCCCCACATCTTGAATCCCTCACTTCAGGATTATCCGAATTATCCAACAAAGAGATTATTTGAGGTCTGTGTCAGGATGGTGCTGGGACGTAATCAAGCCAGTTCCCCAGCCCGCGAGGCTCTGACGGGGCGGAGGCGTGCAGAGATGCGGTCCTGCCTGCCTCACATCCTCAGGAAGGCTCACTGTCCCCTCCCTATCAGCCCATCCTCAGACTCTCTCCGGAAGACACAGTGATTTCTCCCTATTGCCTCTTCCTTGGCTCCCCCTTTCAGGAAAACTCTTCAAAAAGTTTCTAGTTTCCATCTCTAAGTAGTCTACTTCCATTCTGTTTCCTCATTAAAAAAATTGCTATCTCTAGAAAAGCTAAAGAGAAAAGCAAGGCGTACCCTCCTAGACTACCCATGTTCACGATTTAGTCACTGAGATCTCAGCACCCCAAACACTAATGGCTTCGTTATTCTGGCAGTTTTTTAAAAAGTAATCTCTGCATCCAATGTGGGGCTAGAACTCATGACCCCACGATCGAGCTGGATGCTCCTCCGACTGAGCCAGTCAGGCGCCCCTATTTCAGCAGTCCTTAAACTGTGATCTGCAAGCCCCTGGGGGCACTGGGACCATTTCGGGGACACAGCCATATAACCAAGGAGATTGGAGTCCTTCTTGTGTTAACAAGTAACTGATGCGTTATGAGCAATGTTAAGTCTTAGCAACAATTTTCCTGGTTACTGTAATATGTTTCAGCAGGGTAGTTATTAAAAAGCCAATTTCACCTAAGAATGTCCTTGATGCAGTAAAAATAATTTTATTAAGTCTCAACCACCAAATGCATGTTGTGTGATGACACACAAAGTATGCATGAAAGATTGCTGCTGCACAGCCAAGTACAAAGGTTGTCTCCAGGAAAAGCCTTGTCTGGTTGTGTTACAATGTAACTAGTTGCACTTTTCTGGAAACATTTTTACCTGAAAGCATGATTGGCAAAGTAGTCACCAAGACCTGGGTGTTTGGTAGGTAGATTTTGTAGAATTTCATCAAGTAGCCAGCCTGTGGCTTCAAGGGAAACAATGGACAGTATTTGTGTCTAATGATAACATTTGAGCTTTCAAGCAAAAATTACAATTTCCAAACGTGTAGCCACCCCCATGCAAAGTTTCCAGCTTTGAACTTTTAGGAGATTGTTAATGATATTAAGGTGTTTTTTAATAGAATGTTTCAACATTTGGAAGATGTGCAGAACTCAGTTAAAGAATATTTTCTAAATAGTTAATGCAAGATGTTACACAATCCTGCATGGGCTAGAGGCCCATTCGGTGGCCAAAATAAACAGATTGAATAACTGGGTATAAGAAATCCATCGGTATGGTTCTGATTCAACACTGCAACTAAAACACTGAAGAAACTATCACTGTAGAGTTTTGGTGTGGCATCAAATATCCACAATTAACGGCAAAGGCTATGAAAATACCCTCCCCCTCTCAATTACTTATCTGTAATGAGGCCAGATTTTTTTTTACATGCTTCGATCAAAACATTTAAACTTTCTTTTTCTTTGAAATGTTTTGTAAGTTTTCATTGTAGATATCTTGAAATTTTCAAGTATAGTTAATGTACAGTATTATGTTAGTTTTGGGTGTACTACTATTATGTAGTTTTGTAGTGATTCAGCTGTTCTATGCATTTCTTAGTGCTCATCATAAGTGTATCCCCTTCATCTGTCTCACCGTCCCCCACCCACCTCCCCTCTGGTGACCACCAGCTTGTTCTCTGTATTTAAGTCTGTTTTTGGTTTGTCTGTTTGTCTTGTGTCTTAAATTCTACATATAAGTGAAGTCATACGGTATCTGTCTCTCTCAGACTTATTTCACTTAGCGTTATACCCTCTACATCTATCTATGTTGTTGCAAATGGCAAGAGTGCCATTCTTTATGGCTGAGTTATAGTTCATCATATATATATACAACATCTTCTTTATCTATTCATCAGTTGACAGACACTCAGGTTGCTCTTATAGTTTGGCTATTGTAAATCATGCTGCAAAAAACAGGAGTACATGTATCCTTTTGGATTAGTGTTTTCATTTCCTTTGGGCAAATAGCCAGTAGTGGAATTACTGGATCATAGGGTAGTTCTATTTTATTTTTAACAAATATTTATTTATTCATGAGAGACAGAGAGAGAGGCAGAGACATAGGCAGAGGGAGAGGCAGGCTTCCTGTGGGGAGCATGATGTGGGACTCGATCCCAGGACCCTGGGATCACGACCTGAACCGAAGGCAGATGCTCAGCCACTGAGCCATCCAGGTGCCTGGGTAGTTCTATTTTTAATTGAAGAACCCCCATAATATTTTCACAGTGGGTGCACCAATTTGCATTCATACCAACATGCAAGAGAGTTCCCCTTTCTCCACAGCCTCACCAACACCTGCTGTTTCTTGTGTTTCTTTATTTTAGCTACTCTGACAGGTGTGAGGGGATACCTCATTGTGGTTTTGATTTACATTTCCTTGATGATGAGTAATGATGAACATCTTTTCATGTGTCTGTTGGCCAGGGGTGTTTTCTTTGGAAAACCGTCTATTTGGGTCCTCTGCCTTTTTTTTTTTTTTTTAAATTGGAGTTCAATTTGCCAACATATCCTCTGCCCATCTTTATTTTTTATTTAATTTATTTTTTATTGGAGTTCAATTTGCCAACATAAAGCATAACATCCAGTGCTCATCCCATCAAGTGCCCCCCTCAGTGCCCGTCACTCTGCCCATCTTTAATTAGATTGTTTTTGTTTTGTTTTTGGTGTTGAGGTGTATAAGTTCTTTATATATTTTGGATACTGATTCCTTATCAAAATATATCAGTTGCAAATATCTTCTCCCATTCAGTAGGTTGTCCTTTGTTTTGTGGTGGCTTCCTTTGCTATGCTAAAGCTTTTTATTTTGGTGTAGTCCTAATAGTTTAATTTTGCTTTTGTTTCCCCCTGCCTGAGGAGACATACCTAGAAAAAATGTTTCCATGGCCAATGTCAAAGTCTTTAATCCATTTTAAGTTTATTTTTGTGTATGCTGGAAAAAAGTATTCCAGTTTTTCCCAACACCATTGTTTGAAGTGACTTCTCCCCATTGTATACTCTTGCCTCCTCTGTTGGTAGATAACATAAGCATGGGTCCTTTTCTGGGTTCTCTATACTGTTCCACTGATCTGTGTCTATTTTTGTACCAGTACCATATTATTTTGATGACTACAGCTCTGTAGTATACCTTGAAATTTGGGATTGTGATATTCTTAGTTTTGTTCTTTTTAAGATTACGTCAGCGATTTGAAGTTTTTTTCTGATTCCATACAAATTTTAGTATTATTTGTTCTAGTTCTGTGAAAAATGCTGTTAGTATTTTGATAGGGATTGCATTAAATCCATTGATTGCTTTGTGTAGTATGGACATTTTAGCAAGACTTGTTCTTCTGATCCACCATCATGGAATGTCTTTACATTTGTGTCATCTTCAATTTCTTTCATCACCATTTTATAGTTTTCAGAGTAAAGAGCTTTCATCTCCTTGGTTAAGTTTATTCCTAGGTACTTTATTATTTTTGGTGCAATTGTAAATTAGATTACTTAATTTCTCTTTTGCTACTCCATTAGTGTATAAAAGTGCCACAGATTTCTGCATACTAATTTTGTATCCTGAAGCTTTACTGAATTCATTCATCAGTTCTAATAGTTTTTTTGGTGGAGTCCTTAGGGTTTTCTCTATGTAGTATCATATCATCTGCAAATAGGTTTTCTCAACCCCCAAAACATTTAAACTTTCTCTCTTAACTGTTTTTGCAGTTTTCAGTGTAGAGGTTTGGAACATCTTTTAAGGTATATTCCTAGGTATATTATGGTTTTGGTGTTAATGTCAATGAATGGACTTTTTAAAGTTTAATTTTCCAATTGTTTGCCACTACTCTTTAAGTATACAAGCACCTAAAAGGTTAAGACCAAAAAAGTTAAGAACCAGGAAACTATTAAAATAGTTTAGGATGCCCTTAATTTATCACTGCACAATAGAATTCTACTTTAACAATTTCCTTATGATCTCTAAATGGGAATGTAATGTGCTCACATCAAAGGCCTCTGAACAAGACTAGCAAACTGCATTCATCACCATCAAGTGTGGCTGTTGCTCTAATCTAGGTTCTATATGGCAGGTTTATCCTGAGTAGCAGTCATATTCTATCCAACAACTCTCAAGACTAAATGAATGTTTGATCCTTAGTGCATCTTAAGAGATTCCCATAAAGTTTCTTGGCAAATATTAACTCACTATGCAGTCTCTGAAATACATTCAAGACTAGTCCAAGCAGGAGATGGCACTGAGTCTCATCTCTCTTGCAGACAAGAGCAACTTGTGTGGCTTCTCAGAGCAGTTTCTCAGAAATGTGGCCAAGGCCATCTGGGTTCAGAGCTCGATTACTGATGCCTCTTATGGGCACGTATTAGGCGGCAGTGACGCGGCAACAAGTGTATTCATTCAGGCTTCTGTTTTCAGTCTCTAGTACTTTCTGTGACACTTCCAAAGCCTAATATTCCCTCATTTTGGTCTGTTAAGCTTTATAATAAGTTTTGCCTAAAGAATCTAGTGCTTTAAATAACATAACGAAGGCATGCCAGAATGAATCTTTTGTTGCCATTTACTAACCATAACTTACAGTTTTAAAAGTCTTACGTTCAGCAGTGTCTGCTGGCCCAAAGTTTAGTAAATTATGGCTGTTGACATTTATGAAAATAAGCATGCAGAGACAATGCTGCTAGCTGAAAGCAGTTTATACCCCCCCAAGAGAAAAGTATCCATAGGACTAGAGTATGTCTATTAATAAATCAAAAGTGACCAGAAATTACAGGGGCAGTGCCTGTGTCTCTGCCTCTCTGTGCCATAAATAAATAAATAAATAAATAAATAAATAAATAAATAAATAAATAAATAACAGGGGGCAGGATCAGAGGAGTAAAGTAAAATTTTACAAGTAAAATAACAGGCAATACTCCACTTGTACCTCCCTTCCTGCCCCTGCATGGACGCTCCTACCTCCTATCCTGGAAAGAAAGCACAGCCTGGGCACAAATCGAGTGTGAGACTTTTTTAATTCAATTTGTAAAGTACAGTTTAAAAACACGTTAGTAGCACTCAGAACATTGGCTTGTTCATTTGACATTTTCTCTATCTTCACCAATTTTTATTACAAAAATCAGAAAAGTAAAAATTCATTACAATATTTGCACAGTGTAACCACTAGTTGCCTAAACAAAAGCTAATTTCTATAAAAACATAAACTTAGTGCAGTTTTATTAAGAGAGATCCAAAATTCTCTCAGTGGACTGGATATACATAGTGGTATACATTTTAAAGCAGAAAACCCCAAAAAACAAAAACAAGGAAAAGAAGAAAATATAAGTCAAAATAGTCAGTTAAATATTCTGACCCAACAGTTCCTACAAATAGTAATTTCCACTACGTATAAGGGAAACCATTATCTGTGGTAAAAACCGTAGAGACAAAGCAAGAAATGTGGAATAAAATCACGACAAGCTGGAAGTCAGTCCCAGGTGGCATATGTTTTCAATGAAACCCAGGGCAGGGAGCTACATCATTCCAGGGGCCACTTGTACCCCCCACACCATCATGTGGGCCGGGAGATAAGACTTCACTGCACAGCAAGTTGCAAAGTGTCAATGAAAAGATTTTGAAAAAGACAAATGTTCTTTTTGTCAAGAAATCTTTGTAAGGCTATACTTTGCATAGGGAGATAGCTGTCTTCTGTCATAAAGCCTACAGGACAAAGTAAAAGCAAGCTTTTCAAAATGACTACGTGCAAGGAGTTGAATCTGCAGGCACCTCTCTTACTGCCTCTAATTTATCTCGATCTGATGCAATTTTACTTGACAAAAGGAGAAATGGCATTTTGTGGTGATGGTATTCAAAAGAGAACGCTGAAGCTGGCAGCCAAAAGAATTTGGAAAGAGGCTCGCCATCTCAGAGAAGAAACACCTGTGCAGGAACAGCCCTACTTGTGCATACCACAGGACTCTCAAGGAACTTTTCAAATAAAAGCTTACTTTTCCAGAAAGCTTAAGTATAAAAAAAAGTAGTACAAGTTGTGGCATTCCCTCAAATTGATGCTACATGAGTATTCTGAGTTGGCTACAGGAGGGAGGAGTGTGTCCAGACCCAGCCAGGCCATTCGTCTCTATGAGCCATGGTAGAGGTGCATGGCCCCCAGGATGGCACTGCCGTGTCTCTCTACGCCCTTGACGGAGCTGGGCTGCTCCACCACACTATGAAGCTCAGGGATGCTTTCAGCAGTGTCCCCAAACCCATGGTAATGCCCGTAGTGCAGATTCTCCTCAATGTCCTCCACCCAGGAAGGTCTACTAGCTACGCAGCTACTGGGGCTCCCATTCAGGTGCAGAGAGCCACACATCTCAGCGTTAGCACTCATGGTCTTTTCTGGTTCCTCGGTACCGTTAACACAAACAGAACCCTGGCTACTTGGAAAAGGCCGTCCTGGAACTAATCCATTGCTAATTCCATTAGATTCTGATAAGCACTGGTCATTCGGGCTCTCCGTTGCATTGAGCTGTGTCGCAGAGGGGAAGTCCAAATGTCCATTGATGACACATCCATTTGTCAGTGTATCCGACATGGAGCTACTGTTTTTCATATCTGCATTAAGAAATACACCTGTCACCAAAATTCAGAACCAGAGGGGGAAGAGAGACTAATGTTTCATCGCTGCTACAATTTTAAAGGATTTATTTAGCTTCTCTTGTTTTTTGTTTTTTGTTTTTTTAAGCAAACCAGTTCCTTTTCTGGAAGTAAAAAACTGTGCATAGGCAGATTTAAAAATAGAACCCAACAGCAGCATTTTCCCCGTAAGACAGGAAACATTTATGACTTTCAGGAGCACCTATACTGACAACTATGCGGCATGAAAAATACCAACAGTCCCAGAAAGCTGTCAGAAAAACCCGAAGAGCAAAAACGTGCTCTCCTCTTAAGACTATGTTCAGGAAGAAGTTTTAAAAATCACCCATGAAAAAGTCCAGCAGAACAAAGTGTGAGGTCTTCCACAGAGTTAAGATAAAAACCCCACACCTCTCCAGCTCTTAAGAAAAGGGAGAAGGATAGGTAGCCCCTGACACGGGGTCCAGGGAGGCACGTGGACGCCGAAGTTCAGCTATTAGCGGCATTCGTGCGGCCCGACTGGGAGCCCTATGCCTTCTCACGCGGGCCGCCTGGGGCCAGCAGCACAATGGCACCAGCTCTGGGACAGTCTTCTGAGTTTTCAAGGACAGTGACTACCATGTCCGAGGCGCACCTGATTAGGCTACATTAAAAATCACTTATGTTGGAAAAATGTTGCTTGTTTAATCTGTGTATGTGGACATCCGTCAAGAGGAGGATGTCTTATGGGGGGAAGAAAGGGGTGATCACAACACACCTGGGCCCATGGAGACAGCGATCACAAGGTATCTTTCTGTATAAGGAAACCTGGGGTTCACTATTCATGTTCACAGGAATTCACACAACAGTACAAAGGATGATTGAGAATTATGTCTTGCTTGGTAAAACGGAATTTTATCTCATGTTCTGCGCTGTTAAAGCAAGGTATGATATTAAATACAGAAGAGGGAGTCCCATGACCGATGAAATGAGGACATGTTTCTGCACCCCAATCACCCTGACACACAGTGTGGCCCTCCCCCGGAAGGGCTTACTTTCCGCGTCACCATCTATGTGCCTCTGATTTGCACTTGGACATAGGTTTCTGTGTGTCCCGCAAATCTTCCTGCCAACAAAAAATCACGGCTTGTTCAATGAACAAAAACACCTTCTACACATTCCATTAATCATCCATTTTTCTGTCAACTTAAGTGATAATCATAGTTTAATAGCTGCTATAAATTCTTCAGAGGATAAGGGATTATTTTTTTTTCCAAATTAAAGGACAGCTCTTCTATTGAGTTAAAATTCAAGGCTCGAGAACAAGTAGTTCAAGAACCAAACATGAAGCAGAATAGAAAAGAAACACTTCTATCAATTTTTTCTCAAAAATAAAGCATCAACAATGTTTCCTGGGTGGTAAAATTCATAACTGTGATGGTAACTTTGACAGTTATTAAGACAAATAATCATATACTATTAATAGACATAGAAATGACATTCCCAGAGGATTGGACCTGGAAAAGTCCAGGAGCATGGCCTCAGGAACCGGAGTTACCTAGACTCCGTTTCCATTTCGCTTTCACTGTGTGTGTTTGTGTGAGTGTGGTTTCTCATTAGTGCTCAGGGGTGTGAGCTAGTGTTGTTACATAATCTCAAAATCAAGGCTATTTGATAACCTCATGTTGTTATGGAAAAATTTAATAAGACTGAGCATGAGAATGGCGGGCATCCTAGAGACTGGCTATGCCATGACCCCACCTGGCTGGGACTGCGACCTGCCGGTTGCCTCCAGCACCATCCTCATTCCTGGCCCCAGGTGCTGGCAGGGCCCATGCTCCTGTGCACCACCTGCCCCCAGGAGTTTAGCACATTTTGTGCACACAGGCGGACACTGTTGTACATGAGGTGACAGGAAATGTGGTACCTCTTATAGAGGATGAGCTGGGCTTGAAATAAAAGTGTGTCCTTTTCAATGTGATGTCCAAGCTCACTATTAAATTTAGCCTGAAAACACAGGGAATGCTTGAAGATTAAAGAATGATTACTTCTGCCTTTTTAAAAGCAGGTAGCAATGTCGTGTATTTTTGAAAAGCTTTGAGTTTTATCATTGGTCTTTAGCCAAAATCTTTAAATGTACTATCTAATCAGAATTTCCCTTAGAAAACCTACCATTGAATTATTTGGCAAAAAGACAACTCCACCTGTAACAACCCTGTAGCTTCTAGAAAGATGTACACATTTTCCTTTCATTTTAGTAAATAGAATGATTTTTTTTCATGTATGTCTGGGAAACATGATGCATAATCTCTTATCCCAGTGAAGAATTTAGCATAGAGACATTATAATAAAACCTTAAAAAAAAAAACCAGTACCTATTTCTATATATATTAACACAGTAAGAAAATGGCTAAGATGTTTTCGCGGTCACCTAAAGAAAAGAATGACAGAGAAAAGTGTTAACTCAAAGGAAAAGTCTTCAGAGATTCTAAATGCTAAGAGAAACAGAGCCTTTGACTTTCAACACTGAAGATGACTACCAGCTGTTTGAGTATATGAACACTACGAGCATGTAAAACGTGTCTCGTGAGACGCGGTGCTCTGCGTTCGGCCAGACTCGGAGCCGATGCCTCAGAAACCACAGAGACCGGGAGGGCGTGCGAGAGGCTCCACGCAGACGAGACTGGCCACGTGTCAGGACTACAGCACTCCCCAGTCCTCCGGGCCTGCAGCAAGTCATCCTTCTTGCTGCGCGCCACGCTGGAACTCCCAGCAGGAGAGGTCTCTCTGGTGTATTCACCCAAAGGTCATATGTCAGAAAAGTAAGCATGCGAAACCTCATTGAAATTAAACAAGGCACGTTAAGCAGAAGCTTCAAACCAAAATAGGAAGATTGCACTTCAACTTTTCATATTTATAGAATACACCCAAAACACATATCACTGTATCTACAAACTTGCCCACGATATGCAAACCGTAGTATGACATTCTTTAAAACGCCGACAGCAGTGCAAACGTCGGGAGAGCTTATGTTAGAAATAATACGCATACTGGTTCTTGCAACGACAAGGGGTCTGCATTGCCGAAACAGTATATATTTCTATTTCTTTGGGTCCAACAGAACCCCCCTCCTGCCGTTTGGCGTCTTCGACCATGGGGCTGCCGTGGCTAACAGAGAACTGTCCACTCCCACCTGTGACAGCAGCAAACTCTCTGTCGATCAGCATTTTGTCAGCTTCATCTTCCACATCGCTGTTCCCCAGCGGCATGCAGGGACCCAGACTCTGAGCTGCATAGAACACAAAGGCAAGTTTAAACCCCAGCACCCACAAGCTTTTAAGACAGCCGATTGTCACTCCTTTCTCCTCAGGAGCAACTAATGCTCCTGAACCATCAAGACAACTTAATAATCAGATTACTAACACATTAAGTGCACTCCCAGAAAACATACTTTCCACAATAAAACATACTTCCTGAAGCGTGCAGTTTCAATGAGAAGTCATGGGATTTTGGACACTTATACTTGATGGCACAAATTCTCCTTTATGGTTATTGCTTGGACAAAATAACACAGACAACCCAGAGAGGTTTCTAAATATGATTTTAGGTTCAGAGTACTCTGTTATGCGCCCAAATGTTCCTTCAGTTGTTTCTCGTAAAGAAATAATAATACAATTCTTGAATAACATGAATACCATTAAAACTATCCTCAAATTAAAAAAAAACACTAACTTCAGTAGCAGAAAATAAGGTAAAAGCCAAGATTCAATGCTGTCCTGGAGAGGTGCAGGCCCGTGTACCAAGGGATAACTCTGGAAACAAGCATTAAAGTCTTCGTTCTGAGGTCTTTAGAGTTGAGGTTGTATTTTCACATTCCTCAAAATATGATCATTTTTTATGAATGTTACAGAGAAACAAACATGCACATTTAATCCTTCCTGCAAGAATCACATTCGCTGTGTGGAAACATGACCCTGTGCACTTTTCTTAGGAATCTCCCCTTCTCCGAGCAGCCACTCCCACTTGACAGAGCTTTCTAGTTTTAATAAGCATACGCTATCACAAAAATGGACTCCCACATCATGTCCATGTCTTGCTTTTCTTCATCTACCATGGCATAAATGCAGCGTGTCAGCTAAGTTCAAAAGAATCTTTTAAGTTGACTAATAACCCACTGTATGCTGCATTATAACTTACCCCCACAAGACTCCCCACCACGGTCTGGCTTTTCTTTCCCATTGTGAATATCATAATCAACATCCTTATAAACACACCTTTCTGTACATTTCCGGTTCTTTACTCAGCTCAAATATTGAGAATTATTTCTGGGTCAAGGGATATATAGAACACAAATAACAACTTTTGGTGCTATATCTTTCCAATAAACATTTAAAAACAGACATGAACTCTGCAGCTTTAATTACTTCTAATTTTAGAGGCATGAGTTATTTTTGATATACGTAAGAGGAATGAGTGTGCCAGTTCCAGACTATTATTAAGCCTCACCCCAAACTATTGAGACCAAAGCTAATAATGTATGGTCTTAATGAAAGAGAAGCACAAATTCTGGATTAGTATGTGGGAGAAACAGAAACAGGACGGTGTGATTCGTGTAGCTGGTCTGCACAGGTACCAGGCCAAAAGCACTCTACAAGACAGGTGCTTTTAAGCCAGAGGCATTAAGTCATGGATTTCAGTCTTTCCCTCTCAGAGCTCTCCTGATTCCTCCACATCAGTGGAGGGCAAGGCGCTAGCTTCACTGCGAACCATGTACTTTCAATGAGTCGTGGCAAATAGGCTGCTGTAAGGAGGGGTGGGAGGGAGCACTCTGGGTGCCAGCTGACGAAGTCCTCATCATCTTCAGAGAAAGCCCAGTCATTTCAGAGATGAGGTGCCTCAGTCAGCATGGGGTCAGGTTCTCCTCCTTTTTCTCCTCTGCCTGGTAAGCCAGGCAGGTAATTGGGTAGTTTGCGGAGAAGTGGCACACTAGCATGGCAAAGCCACAGGTGCCTCTGTGAACAGAAAGGGAGACTCACTCCATTGGGATACAACACAGCTTTCAGATTTCATACTTGTAAGATGCCAGTGTTCCCCGGAGAAGGTGACAACTAGGCTAATGTGCAACTTCACATCTCTGAAAAGTAAAGGTTAAAAAACACCAAAAAGACAGAGGACAAATACAAAAGTGCTTCATGAGAGCAGAGGAATTTATATTCTCATCCCCTAAGCCCAGTGCCTAGAAGTGTGCCCGTGTCCACAGATGAAGCCCTCTCTCTAGCCTGAAAAGGTACAAACACAGAAAGCAGACAAAAGCTGAGTAACTAGAATAATCAGCAATAAAATCAGGAGGATCACCTCCAGCTAAGTCTGCCTACAAAGTGGACTGGAAACGAGGGCAGACCTGCCACTAGGGGGCCAGAAGAGCTGGTGACCAAGGACTTTGGAGCCATTGGAGGAGCCAGGGCACAAGGCTGTTGTCTTACAGCGTGAAGGACTCCCTTCAGGAGACCCATGCAGCGCACCAGGAACTAACCCAGACCTCTCCATCTCATAGATGGTCGTTAATGCTGGTAGTTCCTCATTAACAGAACAGGATAAAGAAGAAAGAGACTGAAGGCTTTATATTAGTAGTCAGGATTCTCTTTTAACGTGGGAAGCATATGCCAACGTGGTCAGCCCAGCATTTTCTTTCTCTAGAGATAGGCCCTCTTTGTAGTGCATTGTTGCCCTAAAAGATCTGCAAAGGGGGACACCTGGGTGGCTCAGCATTGTTTGATCCCAGGTTCTAGGGATGGAGTCCTGCATCGGGCTCCCTGTGAGGAGCCTGTTTCTCCCTCTGTGTCTCTGCTTCTCTCTGTGTCTCTCATGAATAAAATAAAATAAAAATCTTAAAAAAAAAAATCTGTAGAAGTTTTTGACTCCTTGGCCATAATCTGGCAGCCCCGGAACCTTGTGTAATTTTAGCACCTGTATATAGGGAGTGCTTAATTATCCAGATGGAGGTATTAAAAGTGCCAATTTACTTTTTAAAACTGTATTTTATATGCCATGAGATTAATATTGGCCTCTGAGAATTTTAAGAACATTGGATCCAACCTTTCTCCCACACATACCCATACATCTTTGCCAAAGGAACCACTGAAATATTCCACACTGCATCTGAGAAAGGTGATCTCACAGTCCAGAAAAACAAAATGTCTTCTTTCCAAGTTACCAATTTTGATACCATTTACACTTTGGAAAAGAAGCACCTTCCCTTCCCATCTTCCTATTGTTCAAAGGAAAACTTATTTTAGCTAAAACGAAAAATCACAGAACATTTTGTTAAAAAAATGTGCTTACCTTTTACTTGGCCAAAGCAGGCATTTGTTGAGGAGATGAGATTCTAGAACACATTAGATGCTGAATATGGATGACAGAAAACTGCCTGGGACTGGCTCAAAATAAACCCTCCCAGCTTCCTTCCTACAGAGGCAATGTTGCAACCAAGTGTGACCACTGTCTGAACACAAAAATCTGCATTTGTACTTTCATCTAAGATCCTTAAAACCAATTTTTAGTAAGATTCTAAAACTGCATATTTTATTTTAAGACCAAGTAGTCCGAAGACATGGGAGAGGTAGGACTTCACTTCTGGAAGCCAGATGACACATTACAGAGGCTGTGCCATCAGGAAGGTACACACTTACTGTACAATGGGCATGCCACTTGTGCTGACATGCAGAACATGTATACAAAAACATTTACTTTTTAAAAGTGAATCTTACACCCAACATGGGGCTTGAACTCACGACCTGGTGATGAAGGGTTGTAGGCTCTGCCGACAGAGCCAGCCAGGTGCTCCCAAAACAAGATTTCAAATTGCCAAGGACACCTAAAATTTTACCTAGTGCCTATGAAAAATGCTTCATCGGGCTTAACTTTAAAGGCAGAGAACTCTCTTAAAGGCAAAAATCAATCTATCCGGTCACATACATGTAAGATGTAAGTGGGCCAGCTGGCTAGCACGGTGCTAACCCCCCACACATTGTGCACAGAAGCCATCTGACGCGCACACACTGCCAGCAAGTTCACATGATGGACTTCAGCGGGGCTGGGCTCCCGACATGGATTAGTCATCCCCTTCCTTTGTTCATCTTTAGTGTGCCAGTGTGGTGGTGGTGGTGGGGGGGGGGAGGGTCGCAAGTGCTGACCACAACCCTGGAGGGAGGTGGCCAGGGGCCCCAAGTATGCTGACCACCAGGGAAGTCCTCAGTTCCCCTCTAAAAGAGCCGGAAAGGAAATGCCTCCTGGTGGCTTCCCACTGGACTTAATTAGTCAGAACTATTCTTTACTCCACTTACAAAGCACATTTTACCCAAATCACTTTTTAAAGATTCTTTTAAAATCAAAGCACTACCTAAGGCCAGAGTGAAGGTGGTTTCTACCATGAGGTGACCTTTCATAGGACTTGAACTCAGGCCACGGCCCAAGTGCAGCAGGCCTGTGGGTGGGGCACTGGGGATGCCAAGGGCACAGAGCAGCAGCCGTTCTGTTCTGGAGACACAAAAGGGGAGGCGCATAGGATGACTGACTCCCACCATAGCTGTGACACTGCCGAGGACAGATAAGGCTCAAGTTTGAAACCAAGCCAACAGTGGAAATTGAAGAAAGTGCTTGGTTCTTAAGTGTGATTCATTCAGATTCAGAGTAACATGGTGCTAAATCTTCAGGGACTGAGACAAAGCAATGTTATTCCCATGCAGTGTCCTCTTAATCTGGACAAATAGTTAAAACCATTTACTGTACCCAAAGTCAAAGTCACATGTGTGTCTGTAACACACGGAATTAAACTAGAAGGAACTAAATTAGACACTTACTGCTGGGAGGCCCTGGATTTCCTGAATCTCATTCTTTACTTCGACATATCAGTTAACAGGAGTCTCCCTCCTCCTAGGTCAAGGGTGGTCAGGACCGATAGTGCAGTATAGAAAGTGGAGATTCTTTAACAAGTTCATTCTAGGGAAAAGTGTGCTGAGAAACGCCTCACTGCTAATTTCAAACTGAGTCATGCTGCAGACAGCTTTCCTAAAAGGTGTTGTTAGGAATTAAATACCTATGCATTATCTATGAGTCTCTAATATCACTAATACACCTACTTGAGTAAGTAAACCATGACATCAATCTAACAAGAGCCCCAGTGCCGACACAGCCTGCTTCCCTACAGCAACTGTTTCCAATGTCAAACTAGGTCTCTGGCTCAGCCTGTAGCTCACACTACCTCTCCCCACTCAAGACTCTGGGGCTGCCCCCAAGACAATTCCTGATTACACGAGTGAGCTCTATCTCACGGACGGGACCGGCGTTCCTCCCTCATCCTCCCTGGTAATTTGGAGGAGTTTCCAAGGACCACAGACATACAAGTAACTGCACTGTGACTCACACCTGAACCGTCACAGAACAGAGACGTGTCATTCCGATTCGAGCAAACAGTTGATACGTGGGGTGGAGGGGGGCCAGATGAACAAAACCCCATTTTATTTTATTTGTATATTTATCATTTTTAATCAAAATCAAAATCAACCGCTTAAGTAACATCTGGATTTTACTTGATGCTTGAGTTCACGGCCACACAGACTAGGTCTGCTCTGGCAGGAGCGGATAGGACACTGTTGTGGATGGTGGCACAAGGGCCTTTCAAGCAGGACCACACTTGTGGTACAGCCTTCTCCCACAGGGCAGCCTCCAGCCCAGCAGTACAGAGTGAAGCTGAGCTCTTTTCCAAGGGAAAATCATGCCAATTATCTTAAAATATTTGAAAATAGTTTACTGAAAGCAGAGACAGAGGCTACTTTCTGTGAAGAGCAGAAAACTTTCAGACTCAGGATTCCAATGTAAAAAAAGTTAAAAAATAAATTTCACAAGACACACTTTAAAAAGTTGGCTTAGCCAGAAAAACTTCTGGAAAGAACTGCTTTTGTGAACATAAATTGCACACTAAAAACACTAGTGTGACATTTTAAGTTGTACAGAGACAGGCTAGATTTTCATTATTAAGGTCCAAGCCATGCATTGATACAGCCCAGACAGGATTCCTGACCCCTTGTACTGGGGAGGAAGTGAGAGACAATTTTAAACTCTTTTGAGTACTTTCATGTGTGAAGTTATTCAAAAGTATTTTATATGCATGTATCAGGAAAAAAATTCTCTGGCATGAGAACCAAAAACTTACCTACAAAATGAGTAATTCAGAATTAGCAAAAACTTAGACTCACACATTTAAAGAGCAAATCAAAATGAGATGCCAGAAATTAAGTGAAGGTGCACTACAGCAGCAGGTCTTGAAATGCATACTAGAACCCTATCCAAGAATGCAAGTAACAGGCAAACAGTTTCCTTCAGAAAACTCAAGGCAGCTGGGGAAAATCCTGAGTAAGAGGAGACTGCCCCAACCCCCACTCATGGCCTAAGTATGTAATGGTAAAATGGAAAACACTTGCTTTCCCCCAGAGGGAAGGAGCTGGGCAGCGGTGGGCACCTGTCTGTGCTCACAAATATTAACTGACAAACACGCACGCATGCTCCAGGGACCGTGCGGTCACCACCTCCGGTGAGGAGCCCGGATTTCTCCTACAGGCTCTGCATGTGGACAGAGCGAGTGAGCCTTGGGACTGCGGGACTTTAACACCAGGCTCTGGCTGCCTCTTCTGACCTGGCGCCAGGCTGAGCAGTGGGAACAGGCCATTTGGGAAAGCTGCACAGAAGTTTCATGGGCAAAATATCCATCTCTCATGCTGGTCAACCAAAAGGAGTCCTTGTCTGGAGGGAGTAAAATCCCCTCAACCCCTACCTACCTGTAGGATTCTTCAAGTCCAATCTGTGTAGTAATAAGGTTGAGAAACTTAAATTCAAGTTTGAGGAATCCTTGGAAAGTCTTTTTTGGACACTTCAACACTGAGATACTGGTCAACCCCACTGAACTGAAACCTTAAAGAGACTGGTTTTAAATCCTCTTTGGTACACTTCTGAGTCCTTCCTACACTACCAGGTAAGAATTTAAGATCTATGCTATAACACATGTGGACATGGTCACATGCAGGATTCCTACATGAAGGCACAGGGAAGATTCCAGATTAAACCAGGTGCCAAATGGACGAAAAGACACTATTTTTAAAAAGTAGATGCTCTTAAAGGGCTTTTAAAACACATTAGAAAGAAATATATTGGAACATGGTATGAATAACTGACGATGCTGAACAGTACTTCACCATCAAGGACACCCCTTCTGAAGGACAGACATACCTTCACGCTGTTTGTGCTTATGATCATTCTAGCACATACCATTATACGATTTATAAAGGTATAAATTTGGTAAACTATACTTCGTTTGACTTCATACATTCATTCCTACAAAAAAGTCACGAGTTTTTATAGTGACAGTATTTTAAAAAGTAGGTAACACAATTCTATCACCTTTATAGTAACAAGAACCCATTTTCATCTGGATGCAAATGTTAAACTGAAAAGGTACAGCACTGGAAAGAGGATAATGCTGACCCCCATGAAGCGTGGTCACCTGAAACCTCCAGCTCCTCAGCTTTTCCTCATACTATCCTTGTGTAGCCAAGGGCACAACTTTGTACTTATGCTCAGCAAATCCTGTCTGCGCTTGTGATCTCACTCCCACCTCTCAGTGCCCCGGTCTACGTTTGCTCCGTGTTCTCATGAAGGGATTACTTCGTCTCAGGAGGTATCTTACATGCAGGTGTATTTTTTCTCTACACAAAGGGGAGGTGTGTTTTCATCTGAGAGTGACTAGGTGACCCTGTTTTGCAAACTCTGAAGTTATCTGAAGATAAGGTGGGAAAATACTTATCAATAACTTACCTTCGAGACTTATCCTCACGTCACACGGACACCCCAGGTCTTGCTGTGACACACACGCTATACTGTGGGTGTGGAGACCAGCTGAGGCCAGAGCGCAGTGCATGTGGAGCAGCGCAGCCAACCTCTCCCTGCCCAGACGTGAAACTGTGTTTTGCTACCAGACCAGCAATGTTATTATTCATAAGCTCGGGAACATTCACAGGAAACAAACAAAAATCAGGCACAGTGGCAGAATTTTTTAATAGTTATATTTCAAGCAGGTACAAGAAAACGAGAAAAATCTTCCTACTTCATGGCAGAAAACCTGGGTGTGCAGTTATATACACACATTTCCATCTGAGCTGTCAACACAGCCCTCCTGGCCGCTCCCCTTTTGTTAAAGGGCCCATCTTCCAAGTGGCCATACGGGGAAAGTGCCACCACCACTGCACCAGGATCCTCCGGCACAGTACCCAAATGACGGTCTCATCTCGAAGGCGCCTCCAGCCGTAAAAGAGAGCACAAGTTACAGAAAGGAGCAGAGTCCGCCCCCCTCCTGCCCACAAAGGTGTCTCACCTTCAGTTCTAGCCTTCTTTACTCCAAAGGGCTCTGGATCTTCCAAGCATCTCTTGCGATTTGCACCAACACTAGTGTGATTAGGGAATATATTCTGATGGCCCCCATTTATGGTGCCATTATCATAGAAACGGCTCAGGTGACAATTCTGCAGGTTCAAGAGAAACTGGGTGCACTCTTGGAAACCCTGGGTTTGAGCAATGTCTGCTGCCGTCAGGCCACTGGCATTTCTCAGGCTGTGTGACACAAAAACACAGAATTACACCCCGCCGGCATCCTCGCCTGCTCTCTGCTCCTGCTGACCTGACTGACTATCTCAAGGGGATGGCAAGAGAATACAGATTTACAGCAGGTCTCCCTTACAGGGGAGCTCCTCATCCTGGCTGCATAACTAACTGTGCTCTTACGCACATCTCATTACTAAGCAAGATTCGGGCGATAGGCATTTAAAATCAACACACTAAACTTTAAAAAAGGAATCTTCCTGTTTAACTTTCTCAAAATCATTTTTTAGGTGAGTCTGAAGAACCTAAGTTTACGCCAACTTCAGACTTAACCCGAAAGTGAGGTCTATATTATCTGCATAATTGTAATAATCCATTCCTTTAGCTTGAGTAAAATCATAACAAACAAACATGTACTGAAATTGTCCATGGCATTCATGACAATCGGCTTCCTAGAAGCAGCGCACCGATAAGCCAGATTTGTGCTAACACGTGACACTGTAAGTGGAAGTTTAGGATGTCCTGACATGAAGATAACTGATCATCAGGCTGGAAGGCTGAGCAACTCAGTCTGTGTGTGTGTGTCTATGTTATGTTGTGTGCTGGCCCTCAGGAAAGCCTGCAATGGTCAGACACCCTGGCTTTTTAGAGCATCTGCACAGATGTTACTTGAGCAGAGCCTTCTGACAGGGCCCTGGGGGCCCAGTACCCCACGATGGCTGGCCACTCTTAACAGGTGATGGTTGGGGTCTCCTACGGCAGGAAATGACAGCAGAACGTGAAGTATTCCGACCACACGAATATGAAAGAACCACCATACAACTCAATTAGGAAATAATAAAGGAACACAAGTGACTCCCTGTTGAAATTCCCCTGAAAGACAAGAAAAAATAGCCTGCCCTGTGAAGTCAGTCTGCAAACCAGTGAAAGAGACAGGCTGATACACTGAGAACACAAGCACCAGATAGGGGCTGGCTCTTGTGCCTGTGCTGCCACGAGGCCATGGGCACGACCAACACAGGCCTTACAGCGTCACCGATAACCAATGCACAACGTGTGACGCTTGCTTCCCAGGCCGATGTTAACGCAAAAGCCACTTCAGAGTAAAAACCACACATTAGGCGGACACAGGGATTTCCTGTGAAGACAACAGTAAGCCTTATACTCCCATCTCTAGCCCGCACACTCATAAAGCTCTATCCTCAGAAATGAAAAATCTGTGTTATTTGTAGATAATTGCTAAACTTGTCTCTGCTCTTTAAAGCGTGAGACAAATAAATATTATATATTCCAAAGAAAGAAAGGTGAAAGCCCAAACTCAGTTTGAGCAGATATAAAAGAAACCAGACTTGAGAATCCCAGAAACCAACAATATTTTTTTAAAAATATAAGGCAATTGTGTGCAGAACTAATGAGAACTGACATTCTGATTTCACGGCTATGAATTCGGAGGAGTATTCTTCTACAACTGGGCCTTATTTTTATTGTGCTGTGTAAATCAAATGGAAAGGAAATGTAAACGTTTGGGCAGAGTGAATTATATTAATTACATACATTTAAAATGATCATACACTTACAGTTTCTGAAATCATCATGCTATTGATATGCCAACACTAAACTAAGTTTTTGACTGGATGAGCTTTTTAAATGGTGTATTTCATCTTCAGGGGCTACCGCAAGGGTAGCTGTCCAGAATGATCTACTCTATCAAGAATGTGGACAGGATAATAGGTAGCCACATGAAAAAAAAATCTAATTCTTCAAAATTTGGAAACATGAAGACCTGGAACACACACACAGTTTATAAAATGATCACTTCATACAGAAATACAGAGTTGGTCTCCAAAAGCAGAGGACACAGAACTAAGCTGACAGGGAACAGAAGTCTTTGGTAGATCAGAGAAGGATGATGAGCAGCACACACGGTTTAAACGGCATCCGCGGTCATAAAGGTCACCGAGGACAACACAGAAGTTTAAGGAGCAGCCAATATTCTCAAGTCGTGGAAGATGAGAATTTCCAAAATACTCTCAATGCTTCACTTTCCATCCAGAAACAGCATGCCAGACTGGACTCGGATCAGAATAACAAGTTTACTGTTTTCCCAAGGAAAGAGATCTTAAAGAAAAATAAGCAACAAACCAGTGCCAACATCTGGAGACTACAGGTGTTTGACCTGGGCTGCGTGCTGAAACCACAGACAGGCCAAGTGAGGGCTCCCCCACCCATGTACACACACAACTGCACGATATGTTTCCATAGAGCATCAAGTATCATCTTCGAACCTAAACAAGAGAAGGACCTCAACTCATACCCCTTGCTCCCCAGTACAGCCCAAGCAAGGATGGACGGTCACGGGCCAGACTGAATAGGTGCTGGTTCTGCACATACATACCTTTGCAGGATGGGACAAGCCAAGAAGTGAGAGTGATCAAAAAGGGAGATGAAAACATTCTAGAAGATGTAGGGGCAGAATCTGGGACACTTGGTGGCTGTGGAAGAATTAACTGGGAGCTAACAACTGTGGCATTGTTCCTACAGTGTTACCAGAAATGGGGACACACACTATCTCTGCCCCCAGGAAGCTATGGGAGATTTCGACTTGAGCAGACCCTTGAACAATGATGGGCTGGGGGTACCAACCCTTGTGCAGTCACAAACCCACATGTAACTGCTCACTCCTCAAAACTTAAGTACTGAGAGCCTACTGTCATCCAGAAGCAGCTTTACTGGTAATACAAAGAATAACATACATTCTGTGTGCTATGTGTATTATATACTCTATGCTTACAATAATTACATCTATAGTATGTACTATATTTATATACATATATAAAAAAATCCACGTATGGATAGAGGTACACAGCTCAGACCCCCATTGTTAAAGGGTCAACCATACATTCCTTCTCTTGTCACTAAGGACTGAATGTACACAACATAGTTTAACAGCATTTATCCTCCTCTCAAGCAGAAGATCTCTTAATACCTGAGTCTGGCACTCACCAACAAGATCCCCCCGCCCCCCCCCCCCCCCCCCATGTACCTTCATTGTCTACCCTGCCAAACATCCACTCCCTAATTCTCCTCTGCATACACTAGAGAATGGCTAAGTGGCTGCTCTGGAGCAGAATGCTCAATGCAAAAACTGTTCAATGCAGAAACTGGCTGGAAGGGTGCAATGGGGCGTGCTTATCCCAGAGCAGGCACTTTCCCTATGAATGGCTGGACGCTAAGGACTGCAGACTCTCCAGGTCACTCACATCTACTCAGGTCCATCCTCTCAGCCTGAGAGCAATCTCGGACAACATATAAACACTACAGCATGGCTACGTTACGGTGAAATTTCATTCGTGGACACTAAAATGAGAATTTTATATAATTTTAGCTTGTCACAAAATAATTATTCTTTTGATTTTTATTTTTGTTTAACCCCTTTAAGGGGGTAACCATCATTCTTAGTTTACGGGTCATAAAAAACCAAGCAGCAGATTGGGTCTGCTGAATAACATGTAACCAGTAGATGGTACTAACTCAATTTTTATTTTTTAAAAGATTTTATTTATTCATGAGAGACACACATAGAGAGAGGCAGAGACATAGGTGAAGGGAGCCTGATGCAGAACTCCGGGATCATGACCTGAGCCAAAAGCACATGCTCAACCACTGAGACACCCAGGCGTCCCTAGTCCTCAATTTTTATGAAACTTATCTGTCCGTAGGTTCCTCAAAGCTGTTTTTCCAGAAACTTTACTACTTAATTCAAAAAAACAACTTTTAACAAGTCACCAAACCCATTATGTCATAGAATATTACATACCAAGACAACCATCTATAGTGAACTTAAGCCCCGAAAGCACGTGGAAACGAGTGAGACAGATGGTGATGGTCTCCGCTCCACTTGGGTGTTTTCTGCTGAATGTCCTGGGTCCCACAAGCAGGGAATGTTTACTGAGAGCAAGGTGAATATGATCTGTAGAAGTCTGGATTCCTCAAACCCCTTTCTTATAGTTTAATAAGAGGAGACTTGCAAGCGTATCAGAGCAGCTCAAACTCATGTGGGTTTCCAAGTCAAAGACGAGAATAAAGAGTCATTACATGGACTGGGTATTAAAACCTGAACTTCTGACAAAAGGGGGTTGAGGTCTTTTAATCCTTTTTTCACACATGCTTTTCCTACTTGTTCGAGTGTGCTTCAATTTTGATGTTTGAAGAGCTGACACAGTAATCCTGGTGAAAATATACCATCAACTTATTAAGTCTTAAAGTTTTGTGTTCCAAGTTGAAATAGATATTAACACTAAGCTCCCCCCTTACCTTCCTGTCAGTGGCAGTGGCTCAGGGGTGTGACCGCGGGTTGGCAGGGGGCAGGGCAGCTCCCCATTCCAGCGCTGCTCTGGGTCTGCCATGGCACTTTTCCTGTTTATTTATTTGTAAAGATTTACTTATCTTAGAGTGTGCAGGAGGGGCAGAAGGAGAGAACCCCAAGCAGAACCCCTGCTGAGCACAGAGCCCAATGTGGGGCTTGATCTCAGGACCCATGAGTCATAACCTGAGCTGAAAGCAAGAGTTGGGTCACTCAGTGGGCTACACCACCCAGGCGCCCCTGGCACAGTACTTTCTAGAGAGCCAAGGTTTCACCCTTTGGTCCGTGGCCTTGATCACTATGCTCAGTGCTCCCATCAAGCTTAGGTATAGTGTCAGCACAAATGTCGATCTTAGCTGCAGTCTCCACACACTAGGCCAAAGTCCAAGTTTTAAAGTATCTGAAAGAAATTATTCAAAAGTACTCTGAAAACTTATTTTGCATGAAAACTGGGGCAGTAATGACAGCATATATATTATGTTTAGCCTAATTAAAAAAAAAAAAAGTATATTTTTAAACTTAGCATCTTCAGTGTGATGTACATTGGTGAATGCAGACTATGCATGACCCAAAATTCACCTCTGTCCATTTCGGAAGATGAGAACCCTGTGGATGTGCTATGAGGTCATTTCTAAAAGTTCTCTGTTCACTGGCTCTGATATCTAGCTGAAAATAATCTTTGAAACTGGGCAGGACTTAAAAATTAGACATCAATCAAAGGGATGTTCAAAATTGGGTCTAGTCTGTTGAACTTTCCAAAAAAAAAAAAAAAAAACGGTCTTCAAAAAAAAAAAAAAAAAGCTGACAGGATCAGATTTTTAGGCTGCTGGGACTGCTGCTGGTGCTAGCACCTGTGGATTCTAGTTTCTATAACACTCAGGGTGACTGTGAAAGTGATCTCGAGCAGGCCACCCATGTCTTCCTGGGGGACTCCAATATTCTTTCCAAAGAGGAATATGGAAATACAGAAGACTTCTAATAATCTCACTGTGAATTATTTTTTCTGCTAAATAAATGGCAAAGAAACTTCTGTTTTTAAGCTTCACTGAAGCTAAAGTGTAAACACTGTGTACCGTATTATCTGTCATAAAGTTCTGAAGAAGGTATTAAAGTGTCTTGTACTGAAAAGCACTTGAAGACAAAAGCCTACTCTGTGGCCACCTAGTCCTGCATCTATTTTTCCACTTACAGTGTCACGTCCCTGCAACAGATGAGAAGCCGTTCTAGTAGGAACAGTTTTTTCTTTAATTTGAAAAACCACGGATCAGAAAATAACTGAGACAATGTTTAGAATCTGAGTTGTCACATCACCTTCAGATGTTTTCTTTTTGTTAATGCCATGTGACAATAAAGAGATAACCACAATTTTTATATAAATAATAGTTCTGTTAAAATTCTGATCTCAACTTAACTATTGTTAGTTACAATAAAAGGTAGATATCTTAAATTAGGGTAAGCAAAGCATGCAAATCTAAAGAATCTATATCTGAATTCCTAGATTAGCATTAAAACCAATCACCGCAACAAATACCTCAACAGTATGCCTCGTGTGAAGAAAGGAAGCCATACTGAGCATTCAATGCCACAACCGTAAGGTTTTCGGAGAAGCACCTGTGGCAGTCTCAGCAGTTTCTATATGGAATGCTCCCCCTTTCTAGGATTACTTGAAAAAATCAAGTCAATTCGAATTACGTAGCTGTAAGACATTGACACGTGTAGGTTTTACAGATTCAGAATCTTCTCTGTGATTTAAAACGGGCAATGGTTCAGAACACAGGACACTGAAATAATAAGGGATCACATATTCGCAGGCAACATTTGGATTACAAATACATATACACACGTGGGCTGCAAGGCACAGTCACTGAGTGTGAGCGACTGTCACATGACTGCCCTGACCGGGAGCTGAAGCTCCACAACACTGCCTTTTCCAATCACCTCCAGCCACTTTCAGCATGAAGCCAATCGAAATATGCCAATTTTTCATCAAAACTTTAACAGTATGGACTAAAAACCATTCACTCACGATTCTGGTTACTTTAAAATTTGGTATGCTGTATCTCAAATACATTAGTAACTATTCCTAGATGGAAATAAGCAAATACATGGAATCGTTAAAAAAAAAAAAGATAAAAAAAATCACTAAATGTCCATTTGTACAGACAACATTAGCAAACATCTAAAATTTCTTCAGTAAAAGAAAAACGTGTATTTTTAACCCTTTGGTATCCAAACTCTTTAATTATGAAGACTTTCTTAAATACAGTCTTCAGGTAACAAGAGGAAGAAACTATTTTTTCAAGTATTTACCTGAATAAATTTGGTGCCAAGTTTTCATTTCAAGGTCAACATTACCGAGGATAGTTTTACACTGTAACTGAACCCCAATTATGTTTGCATACATTAAAATATAAGAGCATCATTCATAGAGTCCAGTAAAATGCTTCATGTGTTCCCACTATAATTTAGCAAAGGAAAAAGATATTTGGATCTGGAAATCATTGGCTATTTGAAAGCAGTCATTAAACAACTATCAGAATCTAGGTTATTCAAGGTGTTGTGAAACAAATAAAAATTCTAAACAAAGTATGTCAACAACTTTATAGGACTGTCACTCCCCCCCTGCTCCTTGTCTGGCAGGCAGAAGGACCTTCACAGCCATCTCAGGAAGTAAGTAGTTCCTCCACCAGGCCGGCAGCTCTTCAATGAAAGGGAGAAAGAGCCAGCCAACAGCAGGATCAGACAAGTCAGCCAGAGTGACAATGTGGTAAGGGAGGGAGACTAGGCGGGGAGGAGGGCAGGAAGGCAGAGGACCCCAAATCAGAAACTAATTCAGAGTTATGATTCTAATAAATTCATAGACTACTACTATTCAGGGCAAACAGGTGAACCAATGAAAAGAAACCACAAATTTCAAATATGAATGAACAGCCAACTGTGTAAGCCTGGGCTAGATTTTGCCCCAGGCAGCAGTTACAATCAAACCTCTGACACAAACATGAAATATGCTCATGGCACGTATGTGCCCTAACAGGAATTCCGCTTCCAGACAGGGCTCTCTGGGCGAGCACACGAGGCTGGGGCATAAATGTGATCCCCCATTACAAATCAAACTAAATAACGAACTCAATTTCAATTAAGAATGTCTAAAAGTTCAGTAGTCTATATGGTTTTGCAGCATTAAAACAAAATCTATTAAGATAACATTTTAGACTTTTGTGACTACAGCCAACTATGCCTATTTTCTAAATTAGGCAAGAAGGATTTTTCTAGAGTGACTCACCGAACTTGCTTACATAAGGCTACTGATGCTTCTCTGGGTATCTGATGACCACAGTTCTTGGGATCAGAATGATGAAGCTAGAATATGTTGCCCACGTGAAGATCTGGTCACCACGGAATTAGGGGCTTCTACAGAAATGCTCTGCTCTCGGAAGCTAGGACACTCTGTTGTGACCTAATTAAATGCTAGCACCCGTGTGATGTGGCACAGAATGGGCCAGCAAATCTGCCCGAAGTCCAAGCAATTCTAGTTTCACTCCCAATCCCGCCAAGTCCCTTCCTTTCTACTCAGAGGCAGAAAAAAGGCTATTTCAATATCTGGTTGACACAGTAACGTCCCCCACTTTGCCTCTCAAGAAAACAAAGTAACCAAGGTTAACTGGTGCCAAAATACTGAAAGTAAAGATAGTAGTAATTCAAGGCTCAAAACCTGGTTTACAACTTCAGTAATCAAAGGGTCTTAATTATCAGCAGGTAGTTCAGTGCTCAAGTCTTTCTTCAAAATCACAGGAAGACTTGATCTTACATTGCTACTGATTCCATTATCAGAAAGAAAAGAGGCAGTGGTGGTTTACATGTTAGTACGTGCCTCTCGGATGAAAACCCTTCAGGGCGAGCAGTACTCAGGGAGTGGCTACAACGGAAGAGTTGTCATACAAGCAATACCTCACTTAAGAGAACTCCATACCTGCCATACTTGAGAAGAGTCTGCAGAAGTTCAGGGAATTTAAAGTATGCAAACATTTAACTTGGTCATAGAATTAGTACTTAATCCTATGTATTTTTACTTTTGGATGTAAACAATGGCAAATGATGACCATTGTTATAAGCCAGGAACAAAAACCTCATGAGAAAAAGAAAACTTGGCACCAAGACTCAAGATGTAAAAGAGAAGGGAAAAAAAAAAAAAAACAAAAAACTCCATCAACATACTCACGTGTGGTGCTAGAAAATGTTATACACGGTGCCCAGCGGCTGACATGCGTTATCGTACAGACGCGGCCTATATTGACAAGTGAGTTACACAACAAACCATTCTAGCCACAGATGCGGGGTACACTTGCCCTCATCATTATCTACCCAGTGACCAAAAAAGCAGCAACTTAAGATTTTGGTCATTTTATGCAGCTGATACAAAAAAAAAAAAAAAAAAAAGAGGTAGGAATTAATAACAAAATTAATCACCACCACCAAGTGTGACAAAATACTGATACAAGACAGCTTGCAATCTCTTCACAGGAAAAGGAAAAGTTTATATTATTGCATGTAATATGAAGAATCAGTAATCTGGCCCATTCTGAACTGGAAAAAATATAAATCACTTTGGGTAAGTAAATTTATACCGTGACCCTTGAACCTCTTAAAAAAACAAAACAACAGAAAGGCATGTTACTTGCTAGGACTACTCTTTACCATATGAGCAGTGTTACAGCAAACAAGGGAGATCTATGTACCATTAATTTGGGGGACTCAAACTATTATCTGTTGGTAGGCTAAAAGTCTTAAAACTATAAAAATGTGCAGAACAAATAAATATCAAAAAGCAATTTATAAATTAGCTTCTCAGCAAAACTGGCAATTTCTCCAGATGCGAAAACTAAATAACCACTTATACAATTGATTCTCAATGCTCTGTCTCCAGGCCAAAGACCTAGAATTTTAAGAACCACTTTTGGGTAGGTGGTTCAGGGTAAACACTTCTTCTAAAAAAACATCTGAAGGTTCAGGCCAGGGAAATCACCATAATGCAGGGTCTCAAGGGGGTGGCTCTTATACTGAGGAAAAACAGACTGGCACTCAAGGCCTAGCTCAGTCACACTTGGTGGGAAAAAGACACTTGAGGGCCCTGTAACCAAGGACAGAATTGTAAATAAAAGGTTCTCATTTTAGAAAGACACCTATTAAAAAAAGGACATAGAGGTCAATATTTATTGGCTCAAAGGGTTAAGCTATTCATTGAAATGAAGAGAACTAACATCTTACTAATAAATTGTTCAGGACCAATTAGACTATTGCTTAGAAAAGTCATTAAAAAGGTCAACTTCTAATTATTATTTCAATAAATGACAAGCAATTTGATCATTGATTTTATATGACTCTGTATTTCATAATCAAAGCTTCTGTTATGAAAATCAAAGATTGGAGTTTTTAATCTAAACACAGCTAAGAAAACTGCATATAGAACTTCAGTTTGAAGCAATCCATTGAGAATCAACTCAAACTGTGTAACATATATTTGTATTATCCATTGTTTTTACATTACCTGAAGTCATAACTACATATAAAGTCACAAAGTGCCCTGCAATGTAACAGTTAATACAGGGCATATTTACAAATACTAAATTTCTATGGAAGTAAAAGATCCAAGCCCAAACCAATGACTTAACAATATAACACTTAATGAAACAGAAGCTAAGATCCTAGGAGCCAAATGACAGCCCCTGGTATTAGGCCTTGCATTAATTAACCTATATGGTTTTGCTATCCAGGATCTATTTTCAATAGACTTATTTTAACACAGAGTCAAAACAATGAAGTGGAAACCAAAGGGTTAAACTAAGTTAGTTTTGTGGGTTTATTTCTCCCAAAGTCTAGATTTTCACAATTCCAATTAGAATAAAGTGCTTTGTAATTAATTTTTATGAAATAGTCACGACACTTAAAACAAAAAAGCTGACATTGTAGTTATTTTGGTTATTACAGCTCTATAGCTTACACTCAACATTTAAGGGTGAAAACCGCATCCATTTTGTTAATGCTGTGAACTGCAGAAGAAAAATGTTTACAATATAAATCTTTAAGAGAAAGTTAATACAAATGAATTTAATACCTAAAATAAACGTTTACTGCCAAGGCTAGCTAATGACTTTTGCATTAAGACCACATCTTTAAATTAATACACTTAGATACTAATACTGTTCTATCAAACCACCAATAAACTAGATAAGATTACAAAAATGTCACCAGTATGAAGAGCTCTGAGTCTGAAGTCTTTAATGTATATGGTTCAACTTTACAAGAAGTTATAAATTAAAAGTCAAAATAGGCTTTACTGCACACTGTTCTCACATCTGCTAGAAAATGAGAAAATCACCACTTAGAAAAGCTAAGTGTTTGCAAGAATTTGGGGACCAGAGAGGCCTGAAAAGATGTTCTAACCCAATCCAAGGGCCTCATTTTGAAGTTAACACTGGCAAAATAAGTCTGAGGACTTGCCCATGGTGACACAACTAGTTAGTGGCAAAGTCAACAATGCCAGGTTCCAAGCTCAATTAGTTTAACTGCTCTTTCTATCCTTGCCTGCTGTCATGGCAACAATCCTGTTGCTGCCAGGATGAAGCTCCCTCCGCTAGCAAAACCTTGCCCACTAATGCCAACTGATCTATAAAAAGCAAAGTTACACTGCTACTAGAAACACAAACTTGAGGACTGCTACTTGCTCTCAGTACATGCTGTCTATAAGCACAGTGCCCTGACTAGCTCTCTGGTGGAGGAATAAGTGAAGGCACTTACTCGATGTGAGCCCCATTGGCCACCAGGGCACTGACGCAGTCCAGGCTCCCAGAGCGAGCCGCCTTGTGAATGGGGGTCTCGCCCTCACAGTCCTGCAACAACAGAAGGCACACACAGCATATCAGATCTAACAAGACTGACATTTTCAAGGTAAACAATTGACATGGATCATGCACCTCGTTCTTGAGACAAAACAACACAGCAAGTCATATTTAAAGAACACCACACAGAAATATAGCTAGAGAGATGCTGGAGGGAAAATAAAAGCAGGCCACAGAAAGGGCATGTTTTCCTGAATTCCTGGGTCAAGAACAAAGAGTTGTGGGGCCTCTCCAGCAGGGATAGCATGTACACTCCACATGGAAGTCAAGAAATCACTTTATGCTGATCTCAGCACAAATGTGTTGTACTTAAAACCCAAAACAATTATCCTCTAACAGGATAAAAAGAAAAAAGCAAGCAAGGCCAAGGAATGGCACACACCATCACACACCTGGTCTGGTCTACCTACATGTGTCCACATCCGTCACAGGGCTGGCCTGAGCTGGGACAGCACCAGTGGCCCCCTGCACCCCAATTACAACTATACTTTAGACAAGGAGGGTTAAGGTAAAAGGGTCAGGAATGATGAGGAAGAGGACCCAGGACCACACACAGCCTACTTCGTCCAAAGACCCCGAGAAAGGCTGCCTCTGTCTGAGTGGGGCTTGTGCTTCAGAATAATGCTGAGAAAGCAGAGAAAGTGAGCCAACTCTGGGAGTGACAGTGAAGGAGATGAATGAGTTTGCACTGTATGAATGGGGAAGAACCCGAAACATGATTTCATTCACAGGCTCTCTGATTCGCAAGACGGAAAGACAGATATGGTAATCAAGAGAAGGATGCGGTTTCTGCTAGAAACAATGATGCAGGGCCTCCTGCCTGACCAAGCAGCACAGCTACGGAGTCCTCACACTTTACCATCCCTGGAAGCCAAACCTGGCAGCAGACCACTAGCCGTAACTGAGGGAGGAGTGGCTGTGTTCTGGGCGTGGCACCCAGAGACAAGCTCATTCAGAAACTGGGACACAGCTGAGCTCCCTCCCTACTGCTCCTGGCCTGTACTTCCACAGGAATCCCGGGGTGCAGCCCAAAGTGAAGAGTGCTAGCTTCTACAACCAAATGTAACCTGAGAGACTCCAGTGTGTCATGGAGAGAAAAGTGTAAACACTAATTTAAAGTGAGCTCAAAGGGATCCCTGGGTGGCGCAGCGGTTTAGCGCCTGCCTTTGGCCCAGGGCGCGATCCTGGAGACCCAGGATTGAATCCCACGTCGGGCTCCCGGTGCATGGAGCCTGCTTCTCCCTCTGCCTGTGTCTCTGCCTCTCTCTCTCTCTCTGTGTGTGACTATCATAAATAAATAAAAAAATTTTTAAAATAAATAAAGTGAGCTCAAAGGTGATGGAAAGTTCTACACAGAATAAGGCTATTTCCAAAGAAAGAAACACAGAATTCCATGTGGCTACCCAGGGAGCCATTAAGTGAAGTCAGATTTTTTTTTTAAAGGGTATTTTATTTGGGGTAGGGGGGGCGCAAGCATGAGGAGGGTAGAGGCCAGAGGGAGAAGCAGGCTCCCCACTGAGCAGGGAGCCTGAACCAAAACTGGATCCTGGGACTGGGATCTGGGACTTGATCCCAGGACTGTGGATCATGACCCGAGCTGAAGTTAGACACTTCACCCACGGAGCCACCCAGGTGCCCCTCAGATTCTTAACAAAACCTACCCCCAAACTCCCAAAAAGATGGGGAGAGGGAGACAGGAAGTAGGTGCGACTGCAGGTAAGTACTTCCAGGAGGATGGCATGAAGACTTAGGGGAGGTGGTCCCGCTCTGAACCGTCCCCCCCCCCCACTAGGAAAACAAAAGAGGTTTTTGGAGCAAGGACAAGTAAAGTTTGCTCTATTACTCCAAGAAGATGGTGGGACAGAGGATGAAGCAAACTAGCTCCAGAACTGCTTCCCCCAGGATACCCCCAAGCCAGGAAGGAAAGAACAGTCAAAAACACTCAGGCCCTGGGATCCCTGGGTGGCTCAGTGGTTTAGTGCCTGCCTTCAGCCCAGGGCGTGATCCTGGAGTCCCGGGGTTGAGGCCCACATCGGGCTCCCTTCATGGAGCCTGCTTCTCCCTCTGCCTGTGTCTCTGCCTCTCTGTCTCTCGTGAATAAATAAATAAATCTTAAAAAAAAAAAAAAAAAACAAAATACAAAAACACTCAACCCAGACAGTTCGAGGAGCAGCCATCATAAGTTCCTTAGGCCTCAGGCTCAGACAAGTCACATTCCAAAAATATCAAATATTCTGGAGTATGATTCCAGAACTATTGTGGGCAAAGTGAGTAATGAGGGGAAGTGGGAGCCGGAGACTACGAGTCACCTTGAATTGCAAATAAAGAAAAGTTCAGTTCTGATCCAGTTACGAGACATCAAGGGTGGTACTGAATGCTAATGAAATTCTAGAACAGCAGTGAATAGATAGCCTACAGATCCTTACAGAATGTGATGCCCATGGGTCGTCGTCATAGATGGATCTAGAAGAAATCCCCTGGAGTCGGAATGCCCCTGTCCCTAGGGACATGGAGCCTCTGCACCACACGTGAATCACCCCCTGGCGCCGGTCTGTAGGCGCAAACACAGTCTCCGTGAGGTTTGAGGAGGATCCCGACAGCCGATAACTAAGGTGCCAGAAGATGGACATGAACAAGACAGGAGAAAGAAGAAATGCCATGGCAGCTCTGGGAGCATGGCCGGACTTAGGAAATCCTGGTTCTGGGTCTCTAACAGTTTATGTGGGAGACAAGACACGCTCCAGCTCAGGATGAGTCAACAGTTGGGGGGCTGCTATGACCTCTGAGGCCACTGGTGCCTGTCCCCTACATGGTGACAGCTGATATTCAGACCATAGCCCCACCCATGATAGCATAGCAGAGACCCTTTCAGGAACCATGCTGGGACACCCAGTGACCTCGGGTGACAGCCTCGGGCATGAGAAGGTGGGGGCCTGGGGGACTCCTGCCCTGGGAGCAGAGCGCAGAGGGTCCCCACACAGGACTCTCTAGAGCAGCAGCCCCTCATCCAGGCCAGACAGGACTGCTACAATGAAAAAGAGCTCCTTGGGGATCCCTGGGTGGCACAGCGGTTTAGCGCCTGCCTTTGGCCCGGGGCGCGATCCTGAGTCCCATGTCGGGCTCCTGGTGCGTGGAGCCTGCTTCTCCCTCTGCCTGTGTCTCTGCCTCTGCCTCTCTCTCTCTGTGACTATCATAAATAAATAAAAATTTTTAAAAAAAGCTTAAAAAAAAAAAAAAAGAAAAAGAGCTCCTAGAATTAAACGGTCTGAGAGGCAGTGCTACAGGATTTCTTTGGACCTCTACAAATTACGGGCTACATAAAAGCTGAATGAAAACCAACAGAGGGGTGCCTGGAGAGCTCAGTCAGTGAATGTCTGCCTTCGATTCAGGGCATGATCTCAGGGTCCCGGGATCATCCCATCCAGCTCCCTGCTCAGTGGGGAGTCTGCTTCTCCCTCTGCCCCTCCTCCCACTTGTGCTCATCTGCTCTCTCTCAAATAAATAAAATCTTAAAAAAAGAAAAGAAAATCAATATTCTAAAGTTTCATATATTTTTTTGAAGATTTTATTTATTTATTCACGAGAGATGCAGAGACAGGCAGAGGAGATGCAGGCTTTCCACAGGGAGCCTGATGCAGGACTCCATCCCAGGACCCCTCAGGTCAGGACCTGAGCCAAAGGCAGATGCTCAACTGCTGGGCCACCCAGATGTCCCTGAAGTTCCATATTAATTATTAATCACTCCCACTCAAGGATTATCCATATTTCATTAATAAGGAGATTGACTGAAAGCACAAGCCCCAGGCCAGGGAAAGGAGGTGGAGCATGGCACCCCCCCATCACCCCCAGGTGTCCTGCTAGACCTGGAGCAGAGAAGACAGCACCAGGAACAGACAGGTGGAGACAGGCATGCCTGATGCAACAATGGTATGGGCTGAAACCTCTGAACACACAGATAAAAGCAACACGCACTGTCATTCACTGTTCCCCTGAGCTCTGTTCTAAACCGCTGCTACAAACACCTGTCTGCCAATTCCAGCCTTGTGCGTGCAAAGTTGAGCTACCTGTGAGAGGGGCTCACAAGTTGTTATACCTATTTATCAGCAACGGATGAGTCTTGGGAAAGACAGCAAAGCAGAGAGGAAATCAGAATTGTTTTGCACATGGTATGCCCTTGAAGATTATTGCAAGAAAAAGCATATAAAAACAGAATAGAGAGAAAGAACAGAACGGAGAAAGCATAAAGGCATCCCTATAAAGCCCTAGGCACAAGCCCCTAGACAGATCCACCCTCAGGGCAGGGTCTCCGCCCCGGACCCCGCTGGTCAGACTGTCCTGAGTCATCTACACCCACACAGGAGTCCTCAGTAAACGAAACTTTCTCCTGGAGATTTTTTTTTTTTGAGGAAGTGAAAGGCATACAGAAAACACACTGAGAAACTGGCACACCCACAGTCGCACTCCTATCCCCTTCCACACAGAACCCCTGCTCTTTATCTGTGTCTGGCCAATAGGCCCAGGTCATCCCTGGAGCCTCACTAACTCATGTTGGTCAGCCTAATGCTAACCCAACCATGCGGATGATTTAACAGCCAATCTCTCGCTAGCATGGACGTGCTCCACGGTTATGTGTGGAGATGACGCAGAGGCCTCTGTGGACAGGGGAGCCAAGAAACCTGGGCTCCAGGCCAGCCTCCTTCAGCTACCAGCTGTGACTGTGGGCACATCACCTTGGATGGCCAAGGAGCTTGGGAAGTCATGGAACAGGTGAAAGCACGGCTCTGTGAAGGGCCCATTATCCACAACTAAATAATCGTAAACCTCAGTCAGCCGAAAGGTGAAAGTATCAAACTCTAATTAAGGCCTCAATTTAAAACTCAACACCATGTAATTATAACGGGAAAAAGAAAATAAAGACCAAGTTAATCATCAGCACTCCCTTACCGGTTTGTTAATGCTGGCTCCTGCTTGAATCAACCAGATGAGACACTGGGGGTGTCCCCCAAATGCCGCGATGTGGGCCGGGGTCTGTGCATAGCGTGTAGTGGAGACGTCCAAAGTGGCCCCAGCTCTCACCAACTGGATTAGGCACTCCAGCTTTGAAAACGGCAGGAGGGAATGACACGTGTAAATGTCATATACTTTTATATACTAAACAATTTCAATGCTATGATGCAGGTAAGTAGCATTTTTTGTGACCAAGCTTTTTTCTAAGGGAACAGTTAGAAGTCATTCCTTCGTGGTACAAATTTTAAATAGGTATTTAAAGGAGTACTTTCCTTGCCCTGGTAAAAAAAAAAAAAAAAGTTGGTACACAGAAAGTCAAAAAAACTGACACCACACGAATTTAAATATTGTTTTCCTACAACTGAAAAATCAGAATCAGTAAAGACTGTGATATTCAAAGACTTCTCTCAAAACTGCGTCTTGGCACTTTCAAGCACCTCTACAGAACAAAACCAAAGTGATTGGTAGTTTAAAAAGTCTGTGTAGGGATCCCTGGGTGGCGCAGCGGTTTGGCGCCTGCCTTTGGCCCAGGGCGCAATCCTGGAGACCCGGGATCGAATCCCATGTCGGGCTCCCGGTGCATGGAGCCTGCTTCTCCCTCTGCCTGTGTCTCTGCCTCTCTCTCTCTCTGTGACTATCATAAATAAATAAATCAAAAAAAAAAAAAAAAAAGTCTGTGTAGCTATAGTACACTCTTCAGAGACTCTTTTGTGCAGTCTACACAACTGTGCTCTGCGCACCTTTACACACACGGCGTTCGAAGAAAACTTGGTCGAGGCCCATTCTCCAGATCCTGGTTTTAGGGACCACATATGCAGAGTGAGTGGCAGCACTCAAGTGTTGACACACTGCGTGCTCCCCCCCCCACCACCACTACCACCACCGGAGGCCTACAGGGCATCTAAGCTCTGGATTCCTGGGGCACATAGGTGGGGCAGCAAGACTACACTCTGCAGCCAGGCACTGCAATTATCCTAACCTGGCTGGAGGAGCTCGTCACACTCCACTTACATTCTCCAAGTGCCCAAAGAGCCAGGCGCTGTCCACAGACCTCACTTGGCCTCGTTTCCCCTTTCGAGGCTCACAGCCGTTAGTGGAAAAGCTCCAAGTGCCAACAATTCTCTTCCAGAGGACAGAGCTCAAATGATGAACAAATGGCCACACCCTAGTCTCACCCTAGGTCCCTTAGCCTCTGGTCAGCAATTTAAGCCTTCCTTGCATAGGAGGTCATGCAATCCACATTTGTGGGAGATGAGCTCTCACACTTGGGAGTAACAGATTTCACACGGTGTCAGGTGTTCCATGAACTACAATCTGGGAGTGACAGCTGATAAGAGACAGACACAAAAAAAATAAAAATAAAAAAAAGAGAGAGACACACCTTTGGTGCGCATTTACATACACCGTTATTAACAGACTGGATGAAAACTGAAAGTGCCAATACTAGTGATAAGTCAAACAGGTTTCGAATCAAAAAAAAAAAGAAAAACAAGGATAAATATCAGTGGGCATACCAAAACCTGTTACTTATTAAGACCAAGTATGAGCTATGTAGACTTAATAAATCTGTTACCTACGGGTTTGCTTTAAAAAACTGGGAAAAGTACTGCTCCATACACAGCTTGTAAAAAGCAAAGTGTAATCAAAGATTTTAAATAATGTTTAGTTCTCAAGGAAAAATGAACCTCACGAAAGGTCAGGAAACGTGTACAGTTGGCACATTTCGAAGAACACGAGCTTGAAAGATGGGAATGGTTGGTAACATGCTAACTGCCCACTTGGCTCTTGCACAGGGCAGGCTTCCTCCAGTTACATCTGGTGTCCAAGGCTGACCTACCATCTCGGTGCCACAGAAATAGAGGCTTCCAAAAAGTGAATTCAGGGGCTTTACATCTCACTGTAGGTAAAATCAAATAACCTGAAACCTACCACGGTAAGCGTGCTGAAGCCGGTTATGGCTCTAATCCCTAGAGGTACCTGGAGGCAGCCGGGTCCCTAAATACTCTGAGTGAGCACTGTAATGAGGTCATAAGCGTTCGACAGCACGTGCCAGACTGTCCCACAATACTATTATGCTCAACTGGACGACAGGTCAACAGGGGAGCCCTTTCAAGACCAGCTGTCCTCACCTGTGGCGGGGCTGCCTGTCCCCAAAGCACACGAGAGCCAACATGTGGAGGACTCACGCTCTGAGTTACCCACAGGAACGTGCCAACGCCCGGGGCCAGGCGCGCAGGGCCGGGAGCTGGGGAGCCAGACCCAGTCCTGGGGGCGCTCGCGGCCCCGCAGGCACCAACCGGACTCTCCCACTAGAGGCGGCGCCGCGCGCGGCCTCCCGACACGACAGCACCGACTGTGCTAGGCGCACAGCAGCACGGGCATCCGGCTCTGCGAGGCCCCTTCTTTCCTCCGCCCCGGGCGCACCGTTTCACGGGGAGAGCACTGCTCAACGTCCATAAACATGAACCAGTGTCTGCTGGGAGATGCAGCTGGGCCCTCGTTCTGGGACCGAATCCTTGGGGAATAAGAGGAGCTCCCGAGCCGCGGGAACGGGGGACGCGCCCTACCCGAACCCCGGAGATCCGCCGCGGACACGCGCCCCACCGCTCGCCCCACCCCGCCCGCTCCCTGGCCTTCACCCCGGGAGCCCGGCCCGCGGCGGGCAGTCGCCAACGGCCTCCGCTAGGGGCGGCGCGCCCGCGAAGCCAGCCCGTTTGAAACTTGCGCCGCCGCACACGCGCCTGGGGCCCCTCGTGGGCCGTCGCCGCGGGGCCCGCTCCCGCCCGCGGCCCCCGCCAGGCCCCCGCCGCCCGTGCGGCCGCACATGCGCCCCAGGCCTCTCCTCGCTCGGGGCGCCGACCCCGCTTCCGCCCCGCGCTCCCGGCACGCCCCGCGGCCCCCGCCAGGACCCCGCCGCCCAGGCCGCCCACCTCGCTTCCGCCCCGCGCTCCCGGCACGCCCCGCGCCCAGCGCCCAGCGCCTCGGGCCCCACAGGGAAGCCGCGGAAGATGGCGCCTTAAAGCGCCCGCGCCCACCTTGCCGAAGTGCGCGGCCCAGTGCACCGGCGTCCAGCCGTAGAAGGAGTCTTCGGCGGCCAGGTGGGCGCGCGGCGTCTGCTGCAACAGCGAGCAGAGCGCGGCCAGGTCCCCGTCGCGGCAGGCGCGGTGCAGCGGGAAGCGGAGCGACAGCAGCTCCTCGCTGGAGAAGCCCGCCTCCACGCCTGCGCCCGTTCCTGCCGTCGACATGGTCCGTCACCGGAGAGCTAGGGATAGCCTGCCGAGAGGACGCGCGGAGAGGACCCGAGAGGCCGCCGACCGAGCACAAAGGAGCGCGAGAGCCGCCGCCGCCGCGTCCCGCCGGCTGCGGAGCCGAGCCGAGCTGAGCGCGCAGAGGGGGCGGGGCGGGGCGGGGCCTGGCGCGGGCCGGGCTGAGGCGGGCGGACGCCGGCGCTGGGCGGGGCCTAGAGCGTCGGGGGCGGGGCCTGGGCCTGGGGCGTCGGCGAGGAGGCGGCGAGCGGGGGGCGGGGCCTGGGGCGTCGGGGGCGGGGCCTGGCGGGGCTGGGGGCGGGGCCGGGAGCGTCGGGGCGGGGCCTGGCGGGCCCGGGGTGGGGCCTAGCGCGGCGGGGATCGCAGGACGCCGGGGCCGGGAGGTGGGGCCGTGCGCTGGGGGCGGGACTTGGGCGCTGGGGCTGGGGCCGGGGCTGGAGGTGGGGCGGAGCCGGGGGTGGGGGCTCCGAGATCCCTCGCCCAGCGGGTGGGGTCGGCAGTGGCCGCGTGTCCGCAAGACCGCAACCCCGCAGCGTCCGCACCAGCCCGGCTCTGTCCTCTCGAGGTGCCTGCTGTCGGGCGACCTGCGGGAGGAGTTGGCAAAACACTGGAAAATTCTCCGTCAATGACCGACAGAGTATTAACAGATTTTCTTCTGATTATGAGTAGTATGTGAAAATCAATAATTTACCATCGAGAAATAACCATTATCAGCGTTTATGGGGGTTTCCTTATAGTACTTTTCTTACCATATAGTTTCATTTGTAGGTGTCCTTTTTCTTTTCACAAAATTTGGAATCAGGAATCACAGTAATTCAACTTTAAGTGGGTAAGCAGGTGTCCGGGGAGACAATGGTGCTTTGGATACCAGCTGGCAGCATTAGCTGGTAAGAGAGATCGGGCGCCCAATGCCGAGCAAAAAGAGATTGTTAACGTATGGGTGTAACGTGCAGCGCAGTCCTCTGTTCAGACAAGGGTGCAGCGCTTGGGGAGGTGCTCCAGGTACAGTAAGTGAGGAGAAGCAGAGGGTCCTTCAATCAGGGAGCGATTACCATTGCATGGGAAACGTGAATGAGACGGTCTTCTCCCCGGGATCTATATCAGATGAGGCAAGAAAGGACATTTCCATGGTTGAAGCAATCCTGCTTTTATTTGGACCAGAAAGGTAGAATGCTGCTTGTAAACTCATTGCCAGCCTGGTCCACTCCAGAAGCCAGCTGTTTTTCTCTGCACAGACCCTGCTGATTTTAACCTAATGACCTCTGTAAGATGGTACCCTGATAATGACTTCCATCCTTCCTGGGAGAGAGGCATTCCGTTTTACAAAAGGATGTGAGCATGCCTCATCATCTGTAACAGTGGAGGGAGGGCTTACTCCTCTTTACTGTGCCCCCTGCAGTTGAGGAGGCTGAGACACAGATAAGCTCAGAACTTGCACAAGGACAAACAGTGTGCCTGGGGCAGAGCTGAGAATAATTGCCAGACCTAGTTTCCAATCCAGTTAGGTTTTTTTAACCTTGGAATTTATTTTGTGTTAAGAGCTGTAAGGCCTAGGAAAAGAAAGTAGGTTATAGTGGCACCATAGGTAGAATGCCATCCTTCCTCCATTAAGACGACTTTCTGGTTTTCAGAGTTATTAAGCCTATGCACATATCTGTTTATTGATTTATATTGATATACATTTTTAAGTAGCTGAAATAGGTCAACACAGATATGATGATGAGTCCCTAAGATAGCCTGCATGATGACTGTGGATATGAGGATTACAAGGGCTGTCTATGAGTGCTTCCAAATGCCACTCTTCTAGTTGATTAGTCCCAAGTTCTTCCCAACTCATTATTATTACCAATTATAGATTTTCTTTGGGATTCTTGTTTCTAAAGAGCTCGGGGGGCAAGGGGAAAAAAACGATTCATCACTCACATGCTTTGATGTATTTGACAAAACAACCATAAATATGTGACAAAACATTCTCTCCTTGACCAAAGTCTACTCAGGCTCCCCCGAATTTCAACTAGGCTTAGACTTTTGGACTTGGGTGTTTGCGTTGTCCAGTTTTAGCAAGACTCCTGCTAAGTTGGTTTAGCTACAGTTCCCATCCCCCATATCTGATCAGGTTCGTAACTGCCTGGCTCCCCCAGGTAATGTCAGCTTACCCTGGCCTGCCTTCAGCAAGAATCCTGCTGGGTAGGGTTAGCCAGAACCAGCTGGTGAGCTGGCCCTGGTATTTTGTCTTAGTTATATTACAGCCTGGGTCACCTACCCAGGGTAAGGAGGTGCCCCAAACCAAATCTGATCTCTCTCCTCCCTGCAAGGAAAAGTGGGGTTCCCGGTCCCACTGCCAGAGTTTCTGGGTACAGTCCATCTTACTAGGCTTTAATGAGCCACAATGAACAATGTTTTTGAATAATAACCTTTTTCTGTAACATAAGCAAACTTTGGTGTTAGAAGATATGATTCAGATAATGGAAGAAAGCAGGAAGACTCCAAACTCAATATATCAAAACAAAATAAAACAAAACCCCTCTGCATTTAGGATTGCATCAAATGGGGCAGGGCTCAGATGTAGGCACATCCCAGTCAGGGATGCACAGAAGTGCCCACACATTGTGTAGACATCAGTAGGCCTGTTTTTACACTTGAAACAGGACACAGTCAACGCTGTGTCACGAGAGATGAGGTTGGAGAAGAAGGTAGGACCCAGGCTATAGCGCCATGCTAAGGAACCATGTGAGACAGATGAGAGGCTTTCCTGTGATCCCAGGTGAGGGGTGAGGGCACTGAGGAAGACCCACATCGCACCTGCAGCTGGCTCTGCCTGGGCAGCCCATATCAATGGGATCCTTAGCCTGACTATTCTCTTACCTGCACCTCTCCCCACCATTCACCTCCCTCCATGTGGCCAGATCATCTAAATTGGACATAGGAGCAGTGTCTTGGTCTGTTCCGGTCTCCATAATAAAGTGCTACAGGCTACAGGGTGGTGGTGGGGGGGGGGGGGGGGAGATTTAAACAACAAGAATAAATTTCTCACAGTTCCAGAAATGGGAAGTCTGAGATTGGGGAGCCAGTGTGGTCGGTTCTGGTGGGACCCTCTTCCTGGCTCACACAGCAACTTCTTGCCACGACCTCACCTGGTGTGGAGGGAGCCATGAGTCTGGTGTCTCTTCTCTCATGGTCACCAGTCCCATCATGGGGACTCCACCCCCATGACCTCACCCAACCCTGATGTCCTCCCAAAGGGCCCGACCTCCAGATAGCATCACATTGGCGTGACCTTCAGGGAGACACAGACATTCAGTCCATAGCAGACAACTTCCCAGACTTCTGTCATTGAGATATGACCCCAGCGTGGATTGTCACCACATTGACATGTACTTTCATATCCACAGAGAATCTGTGCTATTCATAATTCTCTTAAAATAAGTTTACTTTTTAAATTACTGACTTAATTGATGTTCTTTTCATTAATAAAGCATCAATGCGTTTATGGTGCCAATTACATCTTCTCCCTACCCATTTAATCAAGTCCACAGCAAAACCACCAAGTTCTTCCCAAATCAGTTCCTAGAGCTGGTAGTTACACAGCGAGCACTCTGGAAATTGCTGCCCGGGAGCAAAGTCCCAAATCCATATGTTGACTGCCCCCTTCAGCCAGGGCCTCCCTACTTGAAACCATGGGTGCATCTGTTGGAGGCTTCTCCCACCCTGTCCCCAGCACTTACCTCTCCTCCCCCCACTTCAGAATGTGACCTTATTTGGATATGGAGTCATTAGGAATTAGAAGATGTAACTATTTAAGATGAGGTCATGGTGACTAGGTAGACAGGCCCTAACCCAATGTGACTGCTGTCCTTCTAAAAAGGGACATGTGGAGGCAGGTGTGTACATGGGGACAACCCCACGGGAGCATGAAGGCAGAGCTGGGCTGGTGCTGGGCTGGCGCAGGGAGGATAGCCGGCAACAGCAGAGGCCCTGCGGGGCAGGGGCTGGAGCAGGTCCTCACTTGAGGCTTTAGGAGGTCCAGCCCTGCCTCTGCCTGGCCCCGCAGAGCAAGAGACCATAGATTCCAGTTCCCCAAGCCCTGTTTGCTGGGCTTGGTTATAGCCATCCCAGGACACGCGCCCCCCTGGGCTCCAAGGCTCCCCAGCCCCAGCCGCTGGACATGTCCCCCACTCTGCATTTCTCCTTCCCAGAGCCACGGCCCTGGGGCAGCAGGAGCTTCCTTCCCTCTACTCCATGAGGTCCTGCCTTTGTAGCTTTTGAGTCTCTTTTTCACTCTTAGATGAAACATTTAAAGAGCCCAGCAAGTCAGTGTTACGCATTTTTAATCATAAAACCTGGATTGTGAAGCGGCTTGCCCTGAGGTGGCCTCTCCACATCCAGCAGACCTCATGACCAGCAGCAACATGCCCCACACAGGCTTCTGGGGGCCCCAGCGGGGAAAGCAGACCTCTGTCTTCAGAGGCGGCTGTCTCTGATCTGAAAGGAGCCCCCGGGTGGGGCCCACAGCTTGCTCTGCAAACAGGTGATCTCTTGGATAAAGTACTGCCCAGGAGCCCTTCTCTCCCATCTCCACCTCTGTCCCTGTCTCTGCCTGTGTCTCCGTATCTCCACCTCTATTCCTCTCAGTCTCATTGGCCCTGTATCTCTCGCAGGAGGACATGCCCTACCCATTCTGAGCCTACAATAATTTGTTGAGCCACCCGAGACTAGAGGCTGAGACTCAGATGAGTTGACAGCCCCTTTTCAGAAAGGGGAGACCTGGGACCCCTGGGTGGCTCAGTGGTTGAGCGTCTGCCTTTGGCTCAGGGCATGATCCCAGGGTCCCACATCGGGCTCCCTGCAGGGAGCCTGCTTCTACCTCTACCTGTGTCTCTGCCTCTCTCTGTGTCTTTCATGAATAAATAAATAAATAAATAAATAAATAAATAAATAAATAAAATCCTTAAAGAAAAAAGGGGAGACCTGCTTGGACAAGGATCTCAGCTACAAAGAGCACCAAGATTCTGGAATCTTACCAATTGTCCTGTATCTTACTTATGCCTTGAAAAAAACGGTGAAAAATTCAGAATTTTCATAAAAAGAACCTCAGTTCTTCACCCACTGTGTTTCTTCCCTGGATGTCTTCTTTGCCTTCACAGAGAACACATCACCTCTGATGCGTGTGGCCACCAAACGTGTGAAGGTTTCTGCCCTCGCAAATCTCTGCGACACCAGCTGGGGTCCTATGGTTCACCTTGACTCTGATACAGCCCCCTCGGGTACCAAACCAGGCCCCACAGGTTAAGGGCTCGGTCTCACAAGACCGTCCCACTTCCCCTTCAGACACCAGGCACATGCCCTGCTGTCCCCGAGCTCCGGACTGGCCGGCTGCAGACGGGGGCTCCCACGATGCCCTCGTTGTGTTAATCTGCTAGAGCGGCTCGCAGAACTCAAGGAAGCACTTAACCAGTTTCTCAAAGGACTTGGCAAAGACCATCTCATCAATGAAGAGGTGACAGGACAAGGTCCAGGAGGGTCCCAAGTGCAGGAGCTCCTGTCCCCGTGGGGCTGGGGTGCCTCACCCTCCCGGGATGTTGTGTGGTGCAGCCTGGAAGCTCCTGCAGGGGCCTTATGGGGGTCTCTCACTGAGGCCTGAGCCATGCTTCACACCGTCTCTGGAGGGTGGGGGTGTCCAGGAGCTGCAGGCCTCGCGCTGTGGAGGGTCTTCCTGGTGACCAGCCCAGGCAGGAGCCCGCTCAGTCACCCCATTAGATCAAGAGAAGGAGCACCTCTTAGCACCTAGGAAATTACAAGGTTTTAGGAGCTCTGTTCTGGGAACTGGGGGCAGAGACCAATATACATATATATATATCCTTATCATTTTACAACCACTGCTACCTTTAGAATAAAATACAGGCAAAGACTCGAGTTCTGCTCGGAAACAGACTTGTAAGAGCAGCTCACTGGGGATGGAGCCCGGAGGTCCGAAGAAGGAGAAGGAATTCACAGGCTGGTCTGGTGGCAGCCACCCTCAGGATGACCCAGGGCTGAGCTGCTCCTCAGGAGGGTCCTGCCAACCCCTGAATGATGACCCCAGGTGGCTTCCTCACCCTCTACCTGTAACTTAGGAACTGTGCAGTCCTTTAAAATGTTTTAGCCCACTCCTTAATCTCCCAATGTTATTATCAGTGAGAAAAGTCCCTAGAGAGCCATGATTATTACTAACTGTGCTTCTGGGACCCCTCCTGGTAGGGTTGGTGATCCCCCTCCCGAGGAGCAGGCGGGACACCTCCACTGCCACCCTGAAGCCAACTGCCCTCTGGGGCAGCTTGCCACTGCTCACCAGCCCAGACCCAGGTGCCTGGTGCATGCGATTGGGATCTATCACGTCTTCCTCACCCTTCCTGAAATTCTTGCTGTCCAGCTTAGCCCTTAAGAATGTTCCAGAAGCAAGTGCTTTTTTTCTGACAGGGTAATATAATCCTAACCATCGGATGGAATGACAGGAATTTGTTGTCAAATTAAAACTCCTGTTGTCCATCACTGTCTAACAGACAAGACCCTGGGTGAGGTACTCCCAGAGCGCTGGGGCCTTCTGGAAAGGCCAAGCCGTGGGCCGGGAACGGGCAGGCCTACCAGGAGGTGAGCTAGGGCACAAAGATCCCTTGGCTTGGGGTCCAATGTCTCTGCTTGGGAGATAGGTGCGTGAGTGCCTTCTTTGGTTCTTCTTGCTGGAACTCTGCGTCCTGATGCCAGTCCTCTCTAATGTGGGAGCAACATGTCTGGTGGCAGTGGAGCCTTCGGGGAAGGGGACAGAAGCTGAAGCACACAGTGCAGCCCCTGTGCTGGAGGCCCAGGTGCTGTGGCACTGTACCATGTTTCCCCTACTCCATCTCTGGGGACTGGACGAGGTATTAGGGTCTCCCTTGCTGGCGGGGCCATTTCTCCGTCTCTGGCCTCAGCTCCTCATTCATTAAAGGAAGACAACGTTACCTTGGCTCAGCAAAAGGGTCATCATTGAAGTCAGAGGAGATTTGCAATGTAGATTTTGAAGATGGAGGTTATTAAGTGTTCTCCAAAGTACTTTTATTATTTATCCCCCACCCCCAGCAATTTGTAAAAATTTCAGTTGCCAATTCTTCCTGGAATGAGGTATGGCTGCAAGGTGTTTTATTTCTCTCAAAGTCTTAATTACGGCGGTGAGAGCCTCCAGGCTTGTTGAAAAGTGGCCACTCAGGATACACGCCAGCTGCTATGAGTATCCCCAGGAGCTGGTCCTGTGCTGGGGCCCCTGGACCCTCAGGAAATCGCCCCTCCCAGGCCCTGCAGGCCACACAGTTGTTGGACTGATGGAATGCTGACCTGTGGCCAGGAGACACTGTTGTCGGCCCCTTCATCCCAAAAGTAGGATGGCCCCTCCCTGTTAATTCCTCACAGCGCGGCTTAGAGCAGGCTGTCACTTTACCAAAGGTTTGGGTATACGGGCAAGGACTTGTTACCCTGAAGAGGATACAGAAGCCAGCATAGGGCGCTGAGACCAAGGGCTGTTGTGGTCACTCCACTTCCTGCCCACTTCCTGGAGCAAGGGTGAGAAAAAGGTTAAGTCAGAGCTTTAGCTCATACCACACTCAAAAATCTGTTCTGTGTGGATTGGACATAAACATGAAAACAAAAGTGAAAAAGATTTAGAAGGGACCATAGACCATCTTTATGACCTTAGAGCAGTGAAAGATTTCTGAACAAGACGCAGGAAGCCCAACTGTAAAAGAAAATAATAGGACAGGTTTGATATAACTAATATCTTCATTTGGACCAAAAAAAAAAAAAAAAAAAGCACCAGAAATAAAGTGAAGGATAAGCTACAGACCAAAGGAAATAGTCTGTCAGTCATTTCAAAAATGAAAGATTCATATTCAGCACATACAAAGAACTTCTACAAATCAACCAGAAAGAGCTGACAACAAAAAATGGGCCAAGATACGAACAGGCAATTCACTGGCAGGAAATATAAATATCCAACAAGCAAGATGCTCAGTAACCAGTGATTTCTCCTGTCCTACTGAATGGATTAATCCTGCCAATGGGCAAAAGTTTGCAGGGATGCTCTGCCTGAGGACAACAGCTCTCTTTACATGTCTTTCTGGCTTCTGCACATCTCTCTGATTCCTTCATGGCCTAACATCAAAGAATTTATGTATGGTTAACCCTTGAATGATGCAGGGGGTCTGGGATGCTGACTACCATGGTCAGAAATCCATGTATAATGTTGGCTCCCCTCAAAAGATCACTGTTGATTGGGAGCTTAACCAGTAGCATGAACAGTCAATTACCAGGGATTTTGTATGTCGTATGTATTATGTACTTTATTCTTTCAATAAAGGAAGCTGGAGAAAAGAAAATGTGACTAAGAAGATCATAAGGAAGAGGAAACACATTTACAGCGCTGTGCCATAAAAGACCCACATGCCCACGCACTGGTGTGATCCTGGCGGTGGTGTCCGAGGGTCTGTAGTACTTGTCATCAGTCCCTAGCACTCCTGTGGACTTCTCACACATCTGCCAACCCACAGTCTCCATTGGTCTTGTGTTTTGGGTGTGCAGTGGTTGGGCTGCTGGCTTCTCTCTGGAACACACTGTTCTGGCTTCTGTGGTTCTGCAGCTCTCCAGTGCCACCTCCGAATGCTCGAAGGCCCCAGGCCTGAGTCCTAGACCCTCTGCTCTCTGTACTTTCCTCCTTGGCAATCGTGTCAAGTCTCATGTCTTCAAATACTATTTATATGCTGATGATTCCTGAATTCATGTCTCTGTCCCTGACCTCTCCTGCAGTCCAGACTCATAAGCCCAGTGGCTTAGTCCTCATCTCTGTTAGGATCTCTGCTAGGCAGCTCCATTTACTCCAAATAAAATTCCTGAGTCACTGTCCACAACTGTTACTCCTGCTCACTGCCACTGCCTGCTCTCCGTCTCTGTGAAGGACCCAGGAGTGTCCTACCCAGGGGCTCAGGTCCAGCACCCAGAGGCCAACGTGGTATTCGCTCCCCAGGAGGATCCCAGTGGCTCTACCACAAATATGCTTCTGTTGCTCCCGCTCCTTTGTTCTCCTACTCAAACCAGTGTGACTGCCTGTCAGCGATTTCCGTCCAGCAGCTAGAGGATCTTCTAAGATGTGAATCCAACAATAGCACTGGCTTAGAACCTGCCAATACCTTTTCACTGACGGTTAAAGAAATTCCAAGTGGCACGAGTTTGAATGTGGTTGGTAAGATTGCGGAACTGAATTTCACACTTTGTTTAATTTTAACTTATTTAGATTTGGATTTAAAGACTTAAAATTGACTCAATTATTGGCAAAATCTTAAGTGCGTATAAACAACTTAAAAACAACTTGGGTGTGGGCAGCTGCTCTTTCAGCTGTAAACTGCTGTGGAATGTAAATGTGGCTGAAATATTCCCAGGGAAAATCTAGTGCTGCAATTGCGAAGCACCCTGTGAGTAAAACGGACCCCAGATTGCCAAGACTTTGTAAGAATAAAAGAACGTAGAGTATCTCATGAATGATTTTTAATATTGGATATTGGATATGTGGTACAAATCCACATATTGGATTTGTAGTATTTTAGATATGTTAGGTTAAATAAAATGTATTATTCAAATTAACTTCACCTGTTTCTTTTTTCTTTTTTTTTTTAGTGTGGCTAGTGGAAAAATCTTAATTATATATGTAATTCTTGAATTTTATTTCTATTGGTCAGCCTGGCATGTTGGAAACTAATGTATTATCTATCCATACATCAACACAAGTAGTTAGTTGGTTGTTTTTTTTTTCTCCCTTCTAGGGGAATACCAGTAGTTTCTTTGGCTGAGTGCTGGGCTTGACCTAAGGCCCATTTTGAAGAAAGGAATGAGCGTATCTCTGAAGAGTGGAATCACTGGCAGGTAGTGAAATGCTCTGAGAGACTCCGGACAAGAGCACCTGAACAAACAGGCGATCTGGGAGTTCTGTCGCCCACTGCAGGCACACGCTCCCCTCCCCGAGGTGGCAGGGCAGCGTCCCGGGCTGCTCACTCTGCTTTTCTTTCTCTCTTCCTCCCTCCCTCCCTTTCTCTTCGCTGAGTATGACCAGTTGGAATTATATAAACTAAAGGCAAGTAAGTTAAATATGCATAGGCTACATCTCCACAAAGACAACTTTCAGTTTAAAATAACTATAATGTATTCTTATACTTGTTTATGTTTTTATCCCCGATAGGTTTGGGAAATGGTTTTTCTGTCAGTTTCTAGGGGGTGAGACACGTATTTTTAAAAAATATTTCTGTAGTACTTGACTTTTTAAACGAGCATTTTTTTTTCAGGGGTGGGGGATAAAAGTAATGGTTCTTATAACAAAGCCCAGACCTTATAGAAAAACATAATGTGGAAAGTGAGATGAAAGCCCCAGGGATGTTTACACACACACACACACACACACACACACACACACACAGATCTAAGTACAGTTACACATTAATCTCCCCATGATGTTTCAGGTAAAGTGGAAGCATACTACTCACAGGGACACACAGACACACCTGAGAGGTTGGTAAATCTTAGGCAGCTTCCAGGCTGGCAGTGGGCATCTCCCTTCTGGTTTGCCAGTGTGTGCCTGGGGCACGATTTGTCTTCCCATCCTTTATAGATGATTGTGCCTTTTTTGGTAATTAGAAGCAATGTTGCAGTGAACATATTTATGTACAGTTCTTGGCACACTTACCCAGTTTCCTGAGATGGAATCTCTGGGTCAATTTTCTGCACAGTTGAATGGCTTTACATACATTTCCAAGTAACCATTCAGAAAATCTGGGCTAATTTACACTCCCACCAATGATGTTTGGAGACTACCTTTTTCCTCACACTTTGGCCAATATTATTAATTAGAATATTAATCATATTTTAAAATTTAGGAAATCTGATATGCATAAATGACTCATTCAGCAAGTATGTACCAAGCACCTGCCATGTGCTCTTGTTAACTTGCAATTCTGAAATTATTAGTGAGATTGCTGCCGAGGGTCTATGTGTTTTAGGAGTCCATATGTTAGCATTCCTGCTGAGTTGCCAGTTGGTATGCTTGGGTTATTTGTAAATGTGTTGCTAATTTATAAGAACCTTTTATTTTTAACAATACTGACTCTGCTACGTTCCAGGTTGTCTTAGCTGTTTTAATACCTCCAGATTTGTTTTATGTAGTCAAGTCTGACATCATATTTTTCTTCACAACTTCTGTCCTTGGGAGTCATGCTCAGAAACAGCTGAGATTATAAAACTTCTGTGCTGGTCATCAATTTATTGTGTCTGAGCTGCTGCTCTGGCGTGCTCTCTGCTACAATGGACGGGATGTTCTGACGTTTCTGTTATAGTAGACATGGCCTGAGTGTCAGTGTAGGGGATGCTGGAGGGCGTGGAGGAGGACACCTTCCCTTCCTGGTCTGGCAGTGCTGTGTTGCTCCTTCCTCCTCCCTCTGCGGGGTCTGTGGTGGCAGGGTGGTGGGGACATGGGGGCAGGAGAACTGGTGGCCTCACAGCCCCTCACAGCCCCACCTGGGACCATCTTTCCAGGGGCTGTTTCCTGTTGTCCTGCACCTGGGGGGCAGCTCTGACTGGGCACCTTCCCCACCAAGCCTGGACCCTCTTCTCAGGGTCAGGCCCCGCTGACTTTGTTCCTGGGTGCCTCCCTCAATCCTGGGGCCCCATTACTGTTCCTTCTCCATCCTCACCCTTACTCCCCGACCACACATACTTGCTCTTTATGTTCAGATTCCTTTTTTTTAAATTAATTTTTAAAATTTAAATTCAATTTGCCAACATATAGTATAACACCCAGCACTCATCCCATCAAGTGCCCTCCTCAGTGCCAGTATTTCCTCTGTTTACATTACTGACTGGACCCAGATTGGCCCAGTTCCCTTATATTTTTATTTCAGGCATCATGATGCTGGCATCACTGATAATTATGTCTCTAACTCAGGTCTGTTGTTTTTTCCTGTGTGCTCTATGTTGAGGCTCTGACTTCGTGTTTTCCCAGTAGGTTCATGCACTGTTCCCAGAGCTCCTCTGTAGCTCTGCACAGACCATGTGTCACGTGCTCAACACCATGACTCTCTGGATTTCTGGGTACCTCACTCCATTCCCAGAGGCTCTGTGTGCTCTTGAGCCACACTATCTCATGCCCTGCAGCTTCATAATATATCATTTGCCAAACTCCCTTTCATGTTTGTGTTCTAAGAGGAAATCTCAATGATCACTACCACTAACTCCCTTTCCTCCAAATACTGGATGATCTATGTCCATGATAACATTTTAAAGCAGCGATAGAAAAGACTGCCATCTTGGAAACTGCAGATTCCAACTTTTCCCAGAAGCAGAAAGGAGTAAGTGAAGTTGTGCTGTACATAGGGATTATCACTGGGAGCCTGCTGTATAAAACCTGTGAAGGGCCGTGCATCTTCCCAAACCATGACTCTCGTACCCAGCAATACAGGACAATCATGTATTTTAATTTGCAGAACTAATGTACACATGCAGCTTCAAACCATAAAATCCACCAAGACTGATTTGGAACAATAGGGGCGTCTCCCGTGGAGGGACGAGGAGCAGAGGCCCAGTCCCAGAGGCCCAGTCCCAGAGGCCCAGGCCCAGTGCATTCTACATTGCACCTGCACTGTCCTTCTCGGGTGTCCTATATCTTCCTTTTGTCTGCCTTCACTGATTACTCAAATCCTCAGAAGATGGCATGTCTTGCCCTCCTGGCCAGGACAAACCAGTCCTCAATGGGCTCTTGATCTTGGGTGACGTACGTCTGGGGGGAGACCTGTCCTAGGACTTGGCTGATGGCCCTGTGCACCTGGGCCCTCGAGGGGAGGGAGTCCTTTCTCAAGTCCGCCACCGCATCCACCTCCAGATGACAGCCTGCAGGAAAGAAGGATGGAGAGGGTAGAGATGGATGTAGGAGTCTAGCATCCTGAGATCCTGTCAGGGAGGCAAGCCACGAACACTGAGTAACCACTGAAGAACATTAAGAGAATGTACAGCTGCAAGATATGACTTTTTCCAAATATGTGGTTGGCAAAGGTTTCATCCTGGTCTATAGCTTTTCCCTCCCTCATTGTCCCAGGGGGCATCACAGCCCAAAGTTCTGGATTTCGTGGAGAAAGTCTCGCTGCAGCTCCCCTGAGCCCTTCCCTGGCTTTGGTGGTGCATCAGAGCCCTCCGCTCACCTTAAGGGCTTGGGAGTTTTCTTCAGTGTTCTCTTATGAAAGATTTATAGTTTTCCATTCTACAATGAAATCCATCCCTCACTGTGAAGCCATGTGTCGGCCCACGGGCGATGCAGGTCACAGTTGGGCACTGTTCACGGTAGTGCCATTGTCTCAGTGCCGTGTGTTTGAAAGGCCTTCCTTCCTGCACTGGGTTGCTTGTGTATTTGTTGGAAGGTATTTCAGTGAGTCTGTATCTGGGCTCCCTCTTCTGTTCCACTTCTGTGTACACCAACCTCTCCACGAACACCACACACTCTAGGTGGTGGGAGCCTCCCAATCCCAGGGGACCGTATTTAGTCTTTCAACATCTACTACGACATCAGCTATAGTGTTCGGTTTTAAGAAACCACATTGTTGAGATAATTCACACACCATACAATCACCCACGTAAAGTGTACAGTGCAGTGGCTTTTACTGTATCCACAGAGATGTGCAACCATCACCACAAACAATTTTAGGACATTTCAATGACCACCCAAGAGAAATACCATGTGGCTTGGCTGCTACTCCTCAAAGCCCCAGCACAGCCACTCCAGACAGCCTCTGACAGTCTCCGTGGATTTGCCTCTTCTACACATTTTGTATCAATGAAATCATATAACATGGAGCCTTCTGTGTCTGGCTCACTTTACATGGGGTGTCCATGCAGTGGCGCACCAGTGCCCCCTTTCCCTCCTGGCTGACTGACATTCCATCCTGTGCATGTGGCACATCTGTTTATCCATCTTCAGCTGATGGACATTGGGGTTCTTTCTACCTTTTGGTTATTAAGAATAAGGCCACTATTAGCAGAAGGGTTAATAGTGTTAATGTTTATGTGGATATACGTTCTCACTGCTCCTTGTTATAAACCTGGCAGTGGGATTGCTGGCTCCTACCCTAAGGCTGTGTTTGGCGGTTGCATGACCAGCCAGGCTGTGTTCCCAGCAGAGGCACCGTCTCACATTCCACCTGCGGCGCCTGAGGGCCTGGGTTCCCCTTGTGCTCGCCAATACTTGCTACCACCTGGTATCTGTCTCTCAACGATGGCCATCCTAGCGGGTGGCAAGTGCTACCTCGTGATTTGGATTTGCATTTTTCTGATGGGTCCTCACGTTCAGCATCTTTTCACATGGTTATTGGCTGTTTCTATATCTTACTTGAAGAACCATCTCTTCAGATCCTCTGCCTATTTTTATTGGATTGTCTTTCTATTATTGAATTGTAATAGATCTTATATTCTGGATACAAGTTCCTTATCTGGTACAAGACTGCCAAGAATTTCTCTTATTTTGTGGGTTCTCTTTTCATATTTTTCATGAAGTAGCTGTAGATATTATTTTTAAAGGTATTCTTTATCTTTATCATGGTTAAAAAAACTGTAACATTGAATTTACTGCCATAACCATCTGTAATGTATGATTTGACCGTGTTAAGCATATTTACATTGCTGTATGACACATCTCTAGGGAATGACCTGGGACCAGCACGTTGACTTTGCTGCTTTGGGTGCCGTTACTTAGATTGAAAACATTTTTGTGTGGTCACAATAGCAAATCATTACACTTCCAGGTATGAAGACTGCTGTAATGAGAGATGTTATGGAGTTTAGAGGTGGAACAGGGGAGGTGACGTTCAAGCGTATCTGTTCAACCTACAGCAATGTAGTGAAAGGGATTTTTAAACATTTTGTTCTGTCTGGGGGCAGTTCTGCTATGTAGATCAAGCATATCACTGTACCCGAGTTGGCAGTTAGTGGTGGTGGGAAGCCTCTAGCTCTGGATTAGAAGGCCTGCCAAGAACTGGCTCCACCAAGGGCCACATGACCGTGTGCATCGGGAAAGCCATCCAACACTCTGAGGAGGGACAAGAGGAGGTGACGTCCCCTTAAAAGGTACGGTGCGCTGGCATAGTGTGTGTGGACACTGTACACACCACACAGACCTCTCTAAGAATGCTTGAGAGGCACGCTGGGCTGAACTGTGTCTCCTCAAAATCTCTAAGTTGAGGCACCGACCTCCAGGTCCTTAGAACAAGACTGTATTTGCAGAGGTTCTTTTTTTAAAAAAATATTTTATGTATTCATGAGAGACACAAGGAGAGAGGCAGAGACACAGGCAGAGGGATAAGCAGGCTCCCCATGGGGAGCCTGATGCAGGACTCGATCCCAGGACCTCGGGATCATGCCCTGAGCCAAAGGCAGAAGCTCAATCACTGAGCTACCCAGACATCCCTGTATTTGCAGAGTCTTAAAGATGTGATTAAGCTAAAATTAGGCCATGGGGGTGAACCTCATCCATTCTGACGGGTGTCCTCTAAGAGGAGCAGATAGGGATGCCGCTGCAGAGGAGAGATGATGTGAGGACAGAGGGAGAAGGTGGCCATCAGCTCGCCCAGGGGACGGGTCTTGGGAGAGAGTAGCCCTGCCATGGAGCCTGGACTTCCAGACTCCAGATGGTGAGACAAGGAGTTTCTGAGGTTCAAGCCTCCCTATGGCAGGTAGACTAAGCAATCTAGTGCAAGAGTCGAGCAGGACTCAAACCTAGAAAGCAACAGCACTGAGATACCCATGTACTGATGGACGGCAGCAGAGAGGTGGCTGGTGCAGAGGAGGGAAATGCTCAGGAGTCAGGCATACTGGCATCCTGCTCTGCCACCAACTCACTTGGCGGCTAGGGAGTCACATGTCCTCTCTCTGCCCCAGGTTCCTGGGGTCATGGGGTTGGACAAAAGCTCTCAAAGAGCCTCTCTGGCACACACATGCTCTGACTACAATCCCCTGGGCCTCCATGCTGTGGCCCCCTGGATGTCAGGAACAGAGAGGACCTAGCCAGGAGTACAAATAAAATGGTTCTATCTCTGCTGCCTTTAAAAATGCTGCTTTAGGTGGCATCCCAATCCGTTGTTAAGACTGGACAAAGGAAGTGAAAGTTCTCTCTCCAGAATCACAAATGTCCCCAAACCTGCCTTTTTGGAGCAGAGGGGCAATCTGACACTGTAACCCAAGAAACAGTTTCCTGCCTTGTCACTGCAGTGTGCTGCACGGGGGAGGGGTTGCCTGCAGCCAGAACCAGTTTGGACATAAAACCTTGGAAGAGACTTTGACTGTTGCTGAAAACCTTGGAAGAGACTTTGACTGTTGCTGGGAGGTCTGCTCACCATCCAGGACACGCTGCTAGGGCAAATCCTTTGCACCTAAAATACTTGCACAAAGGCCAGGCAGCTCCCAAAGTACTTCCATGCCTTCTGAGCCACACCTACTCCATTTTGAGAAAGCAAAATTTTAATACATTGAAAATCTTGAAACTGGGTGATTTCCTGAGGATTGGAAAACTTTTTTCTCTGTAGATATGTTGGCTTCAGTCAGGGGTGATATTTAAAATATTTAACCACTGTTGAGGTTGGACACTGGCTGTGAATAGCCTCGCCATGCTGTGTCGGGATGTTAGTCCTGGCCTTCTGTGAGTCAGTGGGAGACATAAAGTGTGTATGTTGTATGACACATCTCTAGGGAATGGAAGCTCAGCTCTCTGCCAGGGACCCAGCACGTTGACTCCAGTGTTTTGGATGCTGTCATGTAGATTAGAAACATCTTTGTATGGTCACATGATTTGTGTGGTCAAAGATTATTCTGGGTGTTTCTTAGTTTTGGATGAGATTAACATTTAAATGAGTAGACTGAGTAAAGCAGATTGCCCTCCCTGAGGTGGGTGGGCCATGTCCTATCAGTCAAAGGCTTGACTAGACCAAAAAGCTGACCCTCCCCTGACTGAGGGGGATTCCTCCTCACAGATGTCCTTCCAGTTGGAACCTCTGTCTTTTCCTGCCTTTGTTTTCCTGCAAATGGGAAACGTTGGCTTTTCCTGGGTCTCCAGCCTGTCAGAATTCAGATTTAGACGGTAATGGCATCGTTAGCTCTCCTGGGTCTCCCGCTCGCTGGCTGTAGATCCTGAGGCTTCTCAGCCTGTGTAACTGCTTGAGCCAATTCTTTACAATGAATTTCTTTCCATAGTGTATATATGTCCTGTTGATGCTGTTTCCCTGGGGAATCCTGATGGCTAAATAGGCTCTGAGGTTATGTTATGAGGTCCTTTCTACAATAGGAAGCTCAACTAGATTTTCATTTTGTTGTTGTTGTTGTTTAAGGGGAAAAAAACCACACTGCCTCTGATATTTAAATATGTTCATTTTATTTGGCACTACTTGAATAAAGTGATTTTTCTTTATACAAAATAGTGGTTTTATTTTATTCTTCCCACTGGTGGGAATGAGTGGATGTCCCCTCAGGCAGTCTTGGTTTCTCAGTTCAGTCTCTGTCTCCCCTTGTGGTGTTTGGCTCTTCTAAACAAATGTTTGTGCTTCTTTATTTTTTGCTGGAGAGTTTTGCCTGTTTGGAAAGAGGAGATTTTCTTGAGAAATCCTAGATGTTCCTTAGGAGGCTGGTTTCACACCCTTCTGTGGTTTGCTTACATCTGGATGTACCGGGCCCAGCCTTGGGCTGAGAATGACGGGGACGGCTGCCGGACTCTGCACCATGTTGACAAACACCTTTCTGGGGGCAGCTGGGGTGTGGCCCTCCCACAAGTCCAGGAAGGTGGATATGTGTGTAGATAACTCCTCCAGCCCCCTACACCCCTGTGAGCCAGATGCTCTGAGTATCCCACTTTGAGGATGAAAAAGTGAGGCTTAAGATGTGCTGTCATCTGCCCAGGGTCACCCCAAGTGACACAGCTCATCGGGAGTCAGATGGGATCTGAACACAGGTCAGGGCACCACCCAGCCCCTTGGCAGTGAGCTGATCCTTTGGGCTATGCAGGGGTGAGCAGCTCACCTAATGGCAACCTCTCAGTTTCCCAAAGGAGCCTCGAGAAGAGAGAGTCCCGGGAGGTGGGTGGGAGGCGGGAGGTGAGCTTGCACGACAGACACCACCCTGCAGATGCGCAGAGGATGGTGGGGACAAGACGGCACCTGGAGAGTCAGGGCTAACGTGGCAGCGTCCTTGCAGGAGGGAGCAGGGGAAGGTGTGGTTGGGGTGAGGTTGGCAGTGAGTCAGGTGGGGGAGAGAACTGGCAGGGTCTTGGGGAGCACCAGGCCGTGACCCCGAGGGAGAAGCAGCGCAGAGAGGGGAGGAGCCATGCAGAGGCCGGCACAGAGGAGGCCAGGGTGGGGGGCCAGACCGCACCCTACGATGCCTAGTGCTGCCACCTTCCGCCCCCAGACCCTGCGGGGGCTCCTCTGAGCTCCACTGGCTGGGCGGTGTCCCCTGCCCTCAGGGGCGGCTGCGTGGACCAGCTCCTGTGACGTCAGGCCCCTTTGTCCGCGCCAGGGGACGGCTCCTGCCCACACACTGCTGGCCCCCGGCCCTGGCCCTCGAGGGACGTCCGCCGCCCACCCCCGGACCCCCAGACGCGGAGCCGACCTGCAGGAGCTCCAGCAGGTGGAAAGGCCCTGCCTTAGGCGTTGGGTCATGGGAGGCTTTACTGTTCTCTCGACAGAGCTCGCAAGGCCCCGGGAGCTGGGAGTTTGGCGAAGTCTCTTGTGACCTGAACGGTCGGTGGATGCGCAGCGGGTGCAGCAAACCCTAACGTCCCTCTCTGCCTCTGACTACACTGGGGGGCCTGCAGGCGCGAGGTGCAGGCCAGGGCCTGGGATTTCGAGGCTCCAGGGTTGGTTCTGGCCCTGCACAGTCGGAGGGGCCCTGGCCACGCGTGGTGACAACTCGCACACCCGGGAGGTCTCTAGTGACGCGTCTGTGACTCCACCCTGGCCGGCATTTCCACAAAGTACAAGACGACAGGCTGGCTGCATGGAGGCTGGTCGGGGGCTTGGAGGAGCAGCCGATGGGAGGAGGGGAGACCCAGAGGTGTCCCAGCAGGTGGAACAGAGAGGCCGCCCAACCGTGCCCTGGAACGTGGGCTCCGCGAGGGTGGGTGGGCTGTGCCCCGGTAGGAGCTCGGTACATGCAGGCGAAGGTGGGGGGCTGGCCAGGTGGGTTTGGTCCTGCACCGGCTCTACCAGGAGCCACCTGCTGTGGCTTAACAGTCACATTTACAGATCCTTGCAAGTCTTCATTGACACTAGCTGGGAATTAGGGTGTGACGCGTCCCCAACCAGTCAGGCTTAGGGTACGTGGATGGGTATGTGGCAGGTAGAAGGCTGGATGTGTTCATCTGAACCATCTCTGTGACTAGAGTCTACCAGGGAGAGGCTGGGAGGACGGGAGAGGAGCATCCTGGAGAAGATGCTCAGAGGTGTTCTGGAAAGTTCTAGGGAGAAGGAGAAGCCTGGGGCCTGGGCAGAAGCCTCCAGGGGAGTCGTGGGCTGACCTCAGCAACTAGGGAGTTGTCTGAAAGGGCAGGGGGCCGGGGGCTGGATATTGGGGGTGACCGCAGGTGTGGGACTCAGTCCCGGGTGGGATGCGCCCACGGTGAGTTTTGGGGACCTGCCCGGCCCGGGGTGTATGACAGCCACCCCACATGCCCAGGACTCCTTGAATTTGGACTGGGGGGCAGAGTCTGATGACACAGGAAACCGTGTGGGGCTCCCTGCCGGTCTGCCCAGGGCCTGAGTCACCTGCCCCTCCAGAGAGCTGTTCCCTGGAGCAGCCGGATGGGGGGCATCCCAGCATGAGCCGGCGTCTCCACACTTATTGTCACCAAGATGGTCCCAAGTTCCGTTTACCTAAAGCTCTTCGAAGGCTGTCAATGATTTTTTCCAGAGCTGCTAGGCTTTTAATCTGATAAAATGTTTCTTTCTCCTCTTCTGTGGGAAAAATTAAACATAAGCATCAAGCTTTGACATACAATTGTAGTTTAATTCCAAACTCGTGTCTCTCCTTCCAACCAGGATGTCTGGTGCTCTGCCAAGGCTCTCGGCCTCTCCCCTGCACTGTTCCCAGGCCCCGCGGCCCAGTGACTCACCGCGAACCTTCCATCCCCCCGTCAGTTCAGAAAGGCACCGGGAACATCAGTGGGATTTCCTTTGCCAACACACACTCTGTGTGTTCACCAGCAAGTATGCAACAGGGCTGCATGGGTGTCTCTGTTCCTTCATCTTCCTCCCCCAAGCCAAGCAACATCCATTAGAATAGTACAGGGATCAGTAAGAAGCCAAATACATGCTAAAAATGGTCAGCCATGGGGAAAAGGAGAGATTTCTCTGTCAGTTCCATCCTGCCACTTAGCAGCCCAAGAGAACTATTCCAGCCCAGGAAGGGAGCCAGTGGGTTTGCAAGAGGGGCCCTGCTGTGGTGGCTAGAATTTCGCATTAGAGATTCATTCCTTGGCACCTACTTTAAACCCTCGTTGCCTCACCATCCCGAGGTGTGGCTCAGGAGGACAGTGTTATGTTGACTATACTTCTATGTCTTTGGGGAGGTCAGTGGTGGAGCTCAGTGTTGCCCTGAACAATGAGACCAAGACACTTGGGTCCCTCTGTTTGGGTAACAAAGGCGCACAAGAACGACCCTCTGGGAGCCAGCCTGTGTGCCCATTTGGGGCGGACGCTGGAGCTCAGGGAAGCCTGTCCAGTGGGGGAAATGCCCCGCCTGAGGCAACAGGAGCAGGATGCGCCTCTGCTCCCAGCAGAGCAGGGGTGCTGAGAGGGAGCACGGAGAGGAGGGAGCCTGAGTGGCGCCCCAGCCACGCTGAGCCCCGAGGGCCCCTGCGAGGGTTCCAGGGACCCGGTATTGGACCGTTTCTGACCTGTGCTGTCATTTCTAATGGCTCGGCCCAATAAGTAGTCCTCAGGGAGGAGTTCTGATAGGAGGTTGTAACAGGTGCTCCTGGACCGGCCTCCCCAGTGTGCCAGGGCCTGGGCCTCAGGCCCATGGAAGCCACCTGCCACGTGCTGCACTGTGGGAGTTATAAGGGATGCCCCCACCCTCCTGGGTGGGATCCTCAGCCCAATCCCCACAGGTAGCACCCGGGCTGACCCAGGCCCCTTCTCCACCCCATGGTAGGTCCCTCTTTCCTGGCCCTTCCACTGTGGTACATCCCAGTGACACCCCTGAGCAGAAGCGGGAAACCCAGCAACCTTCCATAGCTGGTCTATGGTGCTACTGGGATCTGGGGGCAGCTTTCTGGGTAGCCCCTTTCTCTGGGGGGCTTCCCTCTCACCTACCATCACCTCCACTTTCCCTACCAGTGTTCTGGGGCCACTCTGCGTCCCTCTCCTTCCCTCCCTCCATCCCACAGGCTGCCAATGCCTTAAGAAACTTTCCTACAAGGTGGGAGAGAAAATCAACTGAATTTTGATGCGTGGGTGTCCCCCACTAAGATGGGGACCCAGAGCAACAGCCTTGCCTGGGCCTGAGGACACTTGCTCCCTGGCTGGCAGTTGGCCTGTACTCTGCTCCTAGGCCATGGGATGGACTCTGGGTGTGCGGGTTAGTCTCAAGGCACAGTTGAGGGGCCCCAGAGGTTGGTTTGTTTTCTGTGAGGTGGGGTAGCTGTGAATGGTGAACCACCTACAAAGTGTGGCTGGAGGACCTGAGACAGTCAGCCCCCACTCAAACCTAGCCCCACCCCAGCCATCTGCCCAAATGCCTTGAGTTCCACCATTAGAGATCCATTCCTTTGAAAGATGTTCCTTGTCAAGCTTCTCCTGCTCAAATGCTTATAACCCCTAGCAGAACATCCCTCTGAAGTTTAGGGGGTTGATGGCAGCTATCCCAGGGCCAGGAACTGGGACACACCACTGACCTGATGACCAGACTCAAAACCATGCTGAGTATTCCTTCTTCCCCAGGAGGAGGTGGCTTGAAGTATCTAACAGTACAAATGAGGTCATTGTTTGGAAAAAGTATAAAGGTGGGCCGCAAGGAAGGGATGGCACCCACACAGAAATGGATGTTAAGGCCATTGTTGATGGATCCCAGAGCCCACGACGGATGTCAGGAGGTGGGCACACCCTGAGACCATCTAGCAAGAGTGTGAACAGGCCACCCCCAGGAGACCAGCTGACTCCACCTGTTCCACCTCAGCTCTCCCAGACTGGGATGGGGGCTGCCTCACACTCCCAGTCGGCTTTTCTGAATTGAGCGGATGGCTCAGGCATGAGGACGGAGGAGGAGGAAGGAGGAGGAGTTCAAGCAGCAAGCACCAGGTAGAATGTCACCAGGGGGAGGAGAGGTCACTTTATCCTTGTCCAGGCTGAGTTTTTGTTAGTATTTTCCCATGGGTGGAAAGTCAGCATTTCATGGAACTTTTTTAAAAACCCCAAGTGGGAATCCTGGTGTCCTCTTGCTGGTTGAGTCCACTCTCCCACCCATTCTGACTAAAACCTCTGCACCGAATTCACAAAGGAAGCAGCTAAGGCTCCTGGAAAGAGAGCAAACACAGGCAGGTGCAGAGGCGTTGCCCACAAGGGGAAGGATTTCATGTGCCTATGTGTGTTTGCTTCCGGGCTTTGCTCTGAGGATCAGCCCAGTTGTGCTGTAACAGTGTGGCAAGGGCAGCAAAACTGACAGAAACTCCATCTTTCTGGCCACAGGAAAAGGAGCCCCTGAAAGCCCAAGAGTGCACCGTGGGGCTCGGGAGGGGAGGACACTGCAGAAATGAAGTTCTTGCTTCTGTGTGTGAAACCCCACCAGTTTCAGCCTCACACTGGAGCTGGTGTATACACAGGACACTCAGACCAGCAGAGAAAAGACTGCGAGAAGTGATACATTCAAACCAGCACTCACAACCAGCGAGATCAAACATACCGGGTAAACCTAACCAGGTGGAATGGCTTTGCTAATATCAGAACATCAGTGTTCTCCAGAGGGTTCAATCAACACAACCTAATACTTACAATGTCCGGGATTCAACACACAATTCCTCCACGTGGAGAGAACCAGGGAAATAGCACCAGATTTCAGGGGGAAATGTAGCTGACAATATCACCCTCAACATGACTCAGGTGTGGAATTATCTGCCAAACACTTGAAAGCAGTCATTACAAATATGCTCCATGAAGTAAAGAAAGACATGAAAAGTGAATGAAAAAAAAATTCTCTGGGAACAGCAGGGGAATAAATATACCACAGAACTGAAAGGAAATCACAGAGCTAAGAAAAAAATGTCAGAGATGAAAATTTTACTGATGGGCTCAACAGCAGGTGGAAACTCCATGTATGGAGGACCAAGCAGCAGAAATTATGCAAATGGAACAGGAGAGGAAACTATGGGAAGAAGCAGAGTCTCAGAGACTCATGGGGCAGTATCTAAAGGTATAATGTATGCGGAATTGGTGTCCTGGAAGAATAAGAGAAAAAGACTGGAGCAGAAAACATATTTAAAGAAAAACACCCAAATAGTTCTACAGATGTTGAAAAATTTTAACTTATCAGAATTTTTCCAACAAATGAAACTTCAGGTTCAGATGCTTTTACTGGTGATTTCTATTGAGGAAGAAATAATACCAACCTTACTCAAACTTTTATTTTTTTATTTTTTAAATATGTTATTTATTTATTCATGAAAGATGCAGAGAGAGAAAGGCAAAGACATAAGGAGAGAGAGAAGCAGGTTCCCCATGGAACTTGATCCCAGAACCTTGGAATCATGACCTGAGCCAAAGGCAGACACTCAACTACTGAGCCCTCCAGGCATCCCTTACTCATACTTAGAGGAAACTAAGAGGCGTCACAGGCCAACACATTATGTGAGGCAAGCCTCTTACCAAACGTGACCATGATATTATGTGAAAGAATGACAGACCAATATTTCTTATGAATACAGATGCAAGATCCTTAGCAATATTTGAATACAGGTGAAAAATACTTAGCAAATCTTTGCAAGTTCAGTAGAACAAAACAAAAACTATAGAGCAACCAAAACTAACAAGGATGACACATCATGACCTGATAGGCCTTATCGCAGGAATGCAAGGTTGGTTTAGCATCTAAAAGTCAGTGTAATTCACCATTTTAACATAATGAAGAAAAGGAACTGTCCAATCATTTCAATATATACAGAAAAAGCAGTTGACAAAAACTCCCAGCAGAATAAGACTAATGAGGAACCTTCCAGCCTGATGAAGCATGTCTATGAGAAACTTACAGCCAAGGTCAGACTCAATGACAAAGGGCCAACTGCTTTCCACAGAGGTCTGAAAGGAGCCATGGACGCACACTTCCTCTGCTTCTACTCAAGATCTTACTTCCATAGCATTATGTGCTGTGTTAGGCCCAAGACATTTTCTAGTTCATTTCCGAAAGGTAGAGGGTCTTAATTCTTGGACCCTCCAACATCAATGAATCTTTGCTTGGGTCGTAAGGGTGTGAGTCTTTGCGACTCCTCTGTCTGAGACAGAGGGTAGATTCAGGGAGTATTTGCCTGTACCCTATAGGGTTCAGGGACATGCCACCCTCTCCCAGCAGCTAGGTTAGAAGAATCTGGGAGGTGGGCAGACTTCCTGCGTGGGCTCCAGCAGCATCCAGTCATCTAGTGCATGGCTAAGGGTCTTGCTCTGGTCTCCTGCCCTGCCCTGCCCCCTGATCTCAGCAGACACCTGTGGAAAAGAGGTAGAGAACTGGTCCAAGATCCTGAGTCTGGGGCCCAGCTATTCCAAACTGATGTGCAGCTCACACTTGGCCTCTAAAAATTAGCCAAGCTTTAATTTATTTCTTTTTACCCACTTGCATGGTAGCCACCTGTCTTTCCTGGGCTCTGTCAAAGCTGACATGGACCTGTGCCCCATCCCTCCATGGAGATGCTTGTGTCTTGTGGGAACTCAACCTACCTGGTTGCCTTCTGACTTCAGCTCTCTCTGAGCTCAAGAGAAGCCATGGTCTTGTTATTTGTCTTTTTTTCATTGTTAGAGTGGGAACAATGTTCTTAGCAGCTTTCTTCTAAGGAGAATCAAAAGTTTTGAAACACACTTATTCTGTCTTTTCTGAGGTTATTCTGTTACTTGCTACTTTTCCTCTCATCATAGTGTGTTGTCCCCTTACATTCTGCACGGGAATCATAGGCTCAGCTCTGGCAGGGCTTTTGGCTGAGAACACCATGCAGGGCCGGGTAAAGGCATGCTCCTTCATCACACTTTTGCATTTGCTTCTACCAAGTGTCTCAGCAGTGTCGATGCCAGAATCCTAGAAATTTCCTTCTCAGCCCAGCATGCAAAAAGGACTAAGTGCCCATGAACCCGTATTTCTAAATTTTCAGGCAACGTCAATAGACAATTGACTCACTGGAAGAAAATATTAGCAACATATAACACAGACAAGAGACTAGTATCCCTGATACATAAAACACTCTTAAACATTAAAGAATAGAGAAACGAGGAAAAGATAACAGATAATTCACAAAAAATATACTAAAATGACCCATAGACATGAGAAGATGCTCCAACTTGTTTATATTTACAGAAACGTGAATGAGAACAACTCTGAAATATCATTTCTCACCTATTGGGTTGTCAAAGCTGAAAAAGTATGATGACTTATTCTGTCATCAAGGCGTCAGGGAAGCAGGCTCTTACACACACCAGTGGCAGGAGTGAAAACAGGCACAACCTCCTGTGGGTTATTGGGGAACTCAAAAGCAATGACATACACACTCATCTTTACTCAGCATTCTGCATGTGGATTTCTACCTTGAAGATACAAATCCAACAATATGAAAGATTCTCATATTCTCACATATGTGAGAATCATCCATTTATGGCGCTGTTGGCAAAGTATTTGAGATGACATGAATGCCCACGTGTAGGACAGTGGGACAGAACCATACAACTGTAAAAACTAATCATGAGGAAGTCTTCTATGAACTGAATAATCATGAGGAAGTCTTCTATGAACTGGAATGCTCTACAATATTGTTAGGCTAAAAACTACAATATTGTTAGGCTAAGAAAGAAGAGTGCAAAATATCTACAGTAGGCTGCCTTTCATGCATGGAAAACAGGTTATAAGAAAATACACTCTATCATACCTCAGTGAAGTGGGTTAAGAACATTTAAGAGGAAGTCATATGATACAAAACAGTAAACAGAGTAATCCTGTACAAAAAAAGAAACAGGTACATGCACCTGCTTATTCATGCCCAAGGAAGTATGGGAAGGAAAAGCCAGGAAAGGATGAGGCTAGTCCCTGCAGGAGGTGAGGCAATAGGAGGACAGTAGGGGGATGGGAGCATGTTAGAGGAACAAGGGGAGGCAGTACTTTTGGGTATGTGACTTTTTGTATTAGAATCATAGTCACGTTTCATATACTCCAAAATACCTAAGTAAAATCAACCATGGTGAAAAGGGACCTAAAACAATAGTACAAGTAAATAATAGAACCACACCAGAGAGGGTGCAAAGAAAGGAACTTGGGAAACAAGGGTCTGACTGTATATTGTAAGGCTGAAGATGAAAGTCATCCCCAAATCTGGTCTGCTACTAGTTAGTAAAATCTGGTTTTCATGAGATGGGCCTGCGTCAGCAATTCCTCAGCTACTTCCATGTTTCCTGGGACCGAGCCAATGGGTTGACTCTGGTGGTACATGACAGCCAGGTTTCTCATAAAGGACAGGAAGGAGGTACCATGATCCTTGAGGTCTGGGATCACTGGAATCTGTTGGAATTCATGGTGCCCAACATCTGAGCCAGCAGCTATAGAAACGCAGATCTGTGCCCATACACATCTTTCCCGTCTCTGTCCACTGAGAGGGCCTGGACACAAATGCCACACCAGAACAGCAAACATGTCTAGCCCTGACCTTGGCTTCTAACTCCCTCTCTGTGTTACGGGGGACCAGGGCTCCGTGTAGACCTGGCTGCTCCCAGGCCTGGGGCAGGAGGAGTGTGCGAGGGGCCTGGAACATCTTGCAATGTAAAAAGTTAAGACATTCTCAGAAGCAATGGCAACATGTTGATCTCCAAACAATAAAATCCGAGAGACAAAATACATAATACTAGTGGTTTGTAACACAGTGAATGACCCATTGAACCCAATATATAGCCCTGTACGTTTACACTGATCTAAACATAATGGAATAAAGTCAATAAAGACCTGAGAAGGTACAGCTCTTCCTTACAAATGCGGAAGGAATGAGAAAAATCACCTTTTGGCAAATACTACAGTCATAATTTTTGCAGGTAAGAAGCAATGGATGCTAAATTCGGGGTAAAAATATGGTGGTGAAAATAGGATATTTTTACAGTCTGAATACCTCCCCACAAAATACTAATTATTTACAAGTGGAAAAAATCAACATGATTATGGAGAAAGCTGGAATAAGTACCTAGAATAAGTGACCAAAGTAGACACTCCAAGGAATGAGCTATGTCTACATCATGCACGTCCTCATGGGACACATGGAGGAAGGCATAGTCTTGATCCTTTAACATTCTTGCCCCAAATGTGTAACCTGAATCTAGTCATGGGGAGAATTCAGACAATCTGAAATTGAAAGAGATTCGATGAAGTAGCTGGCCAGCACTCTCCAGCACTCTCCAAGGTCATGAATGACAAAGACAGACCAGGCTGGAGAACATACAGACAGATGGGGAACTGCCGTGTGGCATCTGGATGGAACCTGGAGCCCCTCCGCCCCAGAAGATAATAGGCAAAATTTGGATCAGGTCTGTAGGTTACTGGGAAGGGCTGCATCAATGTAAACGTCCTGGTTTTAGTAACTGTACTCAAGTTACGTAAGATGTTACCACTGGGAAAAGCTGGGCAGAAGGAACACAGGAAACTTTTTGTACTACTTTCTCAGGTTTGTTGTAAGTCTAAAATGATTTCACCATGGAACTGTTTTAAATGTCGAATTGTCCATGTTTTACCCGTCCATTGCTTTCCTATTACCAGACATGCCGGCCCTGGCTCCTGCACCCTTGGTGTGATCTGCACATGAGCGTGCACACACACACGCATACACAGCAGTCCCAACCCACCTCCACACGTAAGCAGCCGGAGACAATCTGCCTATCTGCACCAGTGTGCAAACAGATATCTTTATTGAGGTGTTCAACTTTGCTGAGGATGGGGCACTTCATCTGCTCAGCGATTTGCCTCCTGGCCCCTCTGTAGCCAGGAGGCCTCAGGTCAGGGAGGGGGAGACAGCTATTGTGCCTGGACCCCAAGACAGGATGGCACTCTTCCCAGGATGGCCAGCTCGGAGACAGCCTCTGTACCCCGTGGCATGCCCCTCCTGGGCCGACTGGATCATCAGCTGTCTGCCGGGGCCACCCCACCCTACTAGGAGTTCCCACTCAGGCTTCGATTGAGCCTTGAGCCTTGGAAGGCCAAGGCTTTTTCTCTTCTCAAAAACTCCAGCTACCTCCTCTCATCACCTCGATCAAACTGCCTGGGTGCTGGTTCCTAACCTACCTCCAGCCTACCACATGATATGGGCAGTACCTTAACTGAGCTGTGCCTCAGTGTCTCCATCTGAACAGTACTCTCTAGCGAGGCAAGGCACGGACCACTTCTGCCACCTGAAGCTGTTGCCAGTGTAGGGAGGAGGCTGTTAGGTTAAATCGTGGCGTTTGCCTTGCGGCCCAGAGGAAAGTGGCATGTGTGCCCACAGCTCAGGAGCCTGCAGAGAGGGGTGGGCCTCAGGGTGCAGCCGAGGTCAGGGAGGAGCGCAGTGGTGGTCTGCAGTGCCATCTGCAGCTGCCCACGCACACACTGCAGTGGTGGGATTTCATGGTCCCGCTGAGGTTGGGGCTGGGCTCCAGGATCCCGGCAGTCTACTGGTTTCTCTGATCCCATGCCCCAGACTCCATCCCTTCACCCTGGCTCTCATTCTTGGCCAGTTCATATTTTCCTGCCTGTTCCTATCTCCTCCTCCTTCTCCAGTAAGTCCCACAGGTGTGATGCAGGTAGAGTGTATTCCTGAGGCCACAGAAGCTCATGGTCTGTCCTCTGCTACACACCTGCCCTTATCGACTCCTCATGCAGGCCCCCTGCTAAAAAGGTGTCTGGCTAGATTCAATTTATGACCATTAGGCACTTTGCGGAATTCAAGAGGTGGGACAAATCCAAGGGCTTAGATTTCGTTCTTGAATAAGCATCCTACTATCTCTCTCCATCCTTCTAAACAGCAGAGGCTAGCGCCCAAGGCTGGACTGAGATGCAGGTCCCAGGGTCCTCCCCCTGCAGAGATGCTCTATGGGGCCTGGGAATAAGTTTGTGAGCCGGCCCCCCTCCCCTGTGCCTGGTACCCAGGACCTCGTCCCACCTCAGGGCCCGCAGAGACGCCTCACAGGGCAGGTACCCCACGAGCTACACGGGCGACCTTTCTTTCCCACAATCTTTAAAGAAAAGATCTGTCTTCCCGGGGGTGCTAGCTCCTCCACCGCGGAGCCTTGGCACACCGGAATTCATGTCAGCAACCCCTGCTGCTGGAGGAGCGCTTTGCCCCGCTCCTGGGGGTCTCCCTGAGGGGATGCTGGCTCTTCCTGCACACCCCCGGGAGGGGCTCTGACCCAGCTGGGGTTTGGCTGGGGCGGGCAGTGTGGCAGCACCCCCTCCCCCCACCCAGGCGGCCACCTGCCTGCCCCGCCTTGCCCTGCTTTTCCAGGGTCAGAGTCACCGCGCGGTGGGGCTGAAGGTTCCTCTACAGAGACGGGAAACCTGCCCAACTGGGTTCAGTGAAGCAGCCTCCCTCCCCAGCCGCACTTCCATCCTCCGTAAAGGGGTCCTCATCTGCATCTGCCTGGCGCCTCCATCCTCCCCACTAGGTTCTCAGCGCAGGAGGGCGATCACCAGGGTGCATTTACCATTCAGGGAAGACACGTCTTTATTCTCAGAAGATAATTCCTTTTCATGATACTTCTCATTAATATCCGTCTTAAACCCCTTGTCAGTGTGGGTATCTTTGATGAAGAACATGGAAAAAATAAGGAAATGATTTTTTGATTACACATATACGGACCTTTGGGCCCACCCTGTATTTTATGGAATGCTACTGGAGTTTTTGAGTCCTACTGGAAATGGGCTTTGGCAAGTGCACAGGCATCATCTGACCCCCTCGAACCCCGCCAGGTGGGCCGCGGCAGACCGTGGGTGATGCTGATCCCAGGAACTGGAGTTGACCTCTGGAAGCACCGTCCCAGGGTGAGGCTGAACTTCCCTGCCCCTGGGTGCAGTGTGTGCACCACATGTAGATTGTGATCCCTGTGTCCCCTGAGCAGGTGTCACCCAGACCCTCTGCCTCGGTTCTCTGCGTGCTGTTTACTGGCCTCGGTGGGTGCTGAACACCACGAAGCTGCACTTCAGAAAAGCACGTCCTTATCTTGGCTCACTACTGGCTGGGGGGCCTTGGGCGAGTCCCTCTGACCTTAGTTCTATCCCCGTGGAACGGGGTCCTGGTCACCGCGCCCGTCTCAGGAGGCTTAGGCACGCGTCAGGGTGCTGGCAGTGGAAAGTGCCTATTTCATGGGCCCCGTGTGCCTGTGGTGGCTGAGCCTGACTTGCAGCTGGAGCACAAGACCTTGCTTGTGTGTGCACCCCAGAGACCACCCCAAAATAAAGGGAACTCGTCTCCACCAGCCCAGGCTCAAACTCCTCAGTCTCGGGGAGGTCCTAGAAATGGTTTGGGACAACTGTTTCTTTCCCCTTCATTTGCTTTGTCCCAGATGTAGTTGCCCCTAAAGAATGATTCTGCCTAAAGGCAGAATGATGGGATTGTGTCTCCACCACCACAGACCCGGGGACACACGCAATTGTAGGTTTAGAAATGTATACTTGCTTTCTTTCTTCAAAGTTCTTGATTTTGATAGTAGCCTTTGTGTTACAAGCAGTGATGAATTGCTTGGATCCAATATCTCTTGGACTAGAATTTCATCTTGGGAAAAGCACACAAGGACATGTTAAAGCCAGAGGTACAGGAAGGACCACGACCCTTTTGCCCCACGGGGACCTACTGCAGCGTGTGAAGCAGCGACTAGAAGCAGGGACCCAGGTGCCCTGTGCAGATGCTGTTTGGCTTCTAAAGAACCTTGTCTGGGGTGGGTGATGCCTGCCCCCTCCACAATTTCTGAAAACCTGAGACTATCCAGGTACCCCGGCAGGGTAAACACTGTCCCCAAAGACACGATACCAGAAGCTTGGCCCCCGCTGCAGACCCCCATCGTTCCGTCCCCTCTGAGACTTTCCCCAGGCTGTCCCATGTCAGTGCACCCTCTCTCCTGATTTCTGAATAAGATGGTGTTGCTTTCTCCCTTTGCATCTTTCCCACCTCTCCTAGGAAGCTTTTAACGTAAGAGCACCGGACTTGGTGTTGGACAGACAGGGCCCATGTCTGGTTTTGCTCTCAATGGACCATGATCCAGGCAACTTCCTCTTGGGACCTGTTTTCTCATCTGTGAAATGGGTCTGTGCTTATCTCCTCAGGCTTGTTAGGAGGGTCACATAAAGCAGTGTGCGTGGAAAGCACTTGCACAGCTTGGGACCATGGTGGAGGTACCCCCAACCCATCATGCCACCAGGGCACATCTGAGCCATCCTCTGGTCAGTGCCTCCCTCAGAGCACCCCTGAGCTATATCCCAGCACCTGCCCAGGGCCCCCCACCAACCATCCCTGCACCAGCACCTGCCCCAGGGCCCCCCTCAGCTATCCCTGCACCAGTACCTGCCTCAGGCCCCCCAGCCGTCCCTGCACCAGCACCTGCCCCAGGAATCCCCAGCTGTCCCTGCACCAGCAACTCCCCCAGCCCCCGAGCCCCAGCTGTCCCTGCACCACCCTGAGCTCTCCCTCCCACCTGCCTGAGTCTCTGCCATATGCATGTGACAGTGGCCTGGCCCACGCCCAGCTGCAAGACGCTCTGAATCAACAGCCTCTGCTGATCTCACGTGTCTCCAGAGACACGATGTCTCACTTTCACGGCTTCCTGCTCTCCACCCAGGAGAACAGGGGTTGGAGGGGCAGGAGCCTCAGTTCCCCTTCTGGCTTTAGTTGATCCCCACAACGTCATCAGAAATCTCCTTGACTCAATCCTTTCTTTCATGCAGGCAGTCGGGACCTTGGGTGGCCGGCCCGCGGATGGAGTGGGTGCTGGTGTTGGACCATAATCTTGCAGGTACCGAGACCGCCAGACCTGCCAGGAACTTGGGAGTATTCGCCAGCACCACTCCTAGACCTGGTGGTGCTCCCATCTTGCCGGGCCAGTTCACCTGCCTAGCGGTTGCCGGCCAGGTCCGGCACGGGGTTAGGATTACCTAACCTGCACATACTGTTTTTAAGGCTGTCTAACGCACACTGGTGCAGGGCCACAGGAAGGTGATTCTAGCTTCAAACCAAAACACACCCCTCTACTTTGTACCGCAACCCACTCTTCCAAATACAGACCAGATATCTGATGTGAAGAGGTTCCTTACCAAATACTCCAGCCACATCGTCGTCCAAAATTCTTAAATTTGGTGGCAGTACAGTACTTGGACCTGTGGGGGGAATAAATACCTATTAGTTTAACAATTCATTGGATTTGCACTGACTTCTCGAAATAGTTTCAGCTTTGCGGCACCCGCCAGCCTGCTGCTGGGGAAGGGGTTCCCAGGCCCTGGTTCTCATCTGGAGAGTGGCTGGCAAGCTTGGCTGTGTTTGGAGGGACTGACGTGCCCTGTGCTGGGACTCCTGCTGTCTTGGGCAGTGCTCACGGGCACCGTTGTCCCTCAGAAGGGAGCAAACATCCTGGCTCACGGGATGGCGATCTTGCAAGTGTTCAGAGGATGTGGAGGCCGAGAAAAATTAAGGCCATTGGATCTCAAGTTTAGCATTAGCACAAGTACAGCGATCTTAGGCCCCTGGGAATAAGAGCTGAACTTTACAGGAAAAACTGCAGAATGCCCTAGGCAGGGAATCCCATATCAGAAAGACAATAAAGCTCAGAATGACCTCTGCAGAGGATCCCCTATCAGATCTTAAGAAACTCCCCCACCCTTTCCCCATATTGGAAAGAAAAAAAAATTTTTTTCCTCCACCCCTTCTGAAAATCCCCTAGACCAGCCCATAAAAAACCCAGCTGTAACCCACTTCGGGGTCCAAGTCCCTGCTCTGCTGTGTGGAGTATACTTGGACCCTGAAGAAACCCCCCCTGTAAGTAGGATCAGCCCTAATCCAGAGGCAGCCCATCCAGGTGCCTTCCTGAAGTTTTAGCAACAAAAAGCATTCTGTTTGTGATAAGAAAACCATTTCCCCCCACACCCTGATTGGAATGTCCCTGAATAGGTTCATGTTGACCTCCTGAGAAATCAACCTGGATGCTATGTGACTCCCGCGGTTCTTTGGTCTTTAAGCGGTTTTTTTTTTCTTTTACCTTTAAAAGATACCTGTAATTGCTAATCGGGGCTCTCTTCCTCCTCGGAGGCGGAGAGCCCGTTTGCGCAAACGTCCAATAAACCCTCTTGCTAATTGCATCTGCCTGTCTGGGGTCTGAGTCTCTGGGGCGTCCACCGGGACACGTTGGCACCCGTGAGCCAGGGTCCAACAGACCCAAGCTCGAGCTTGTAAATAAACCCTCGTGTGCTTGCTCGAGGTCGAGCCCTCGGTGTCGGCTCCTTGGTGGTTTCTCGGAATCGCGCTCTTGGGCACAACAAGGACAGCCAACCCACAGGGACGCACAGGTCCTTTTGTAAAAAGCACACTGCTGCCTCCTTTCTGACCGGTTCCAACAGCAAGTGCCTCGGAAGCTTAGGGATAGGATTTGGGGAACGGGGATTGCAGACTGCTGCTCCTGTTGGGGTTCCCCGCTTGGAGGGGATCCCAGAGAGACGGTCACCAGCTCTCCCCTTTGTAAGCAGAGCGGTTCCGGGCGGTCTGCCTACAGGTAAGACACGGAGTCCCACGGGTGAGCTGGCCGGGCCAGACCACAGACCTCGTGGGATCCCGGGACACCTGACTTCCAGCCTTGCAGGCCTCCCTGCCCTGAACAGCCTCGCCGGGACCCTGCGGTGCGCCTTACTGAGGGCGGGTTTCCCCGCAGCAGCGCCAGCCAGGGGCTCCCTCCCGCTCTTCTGGCTCAGAACAGGGGTGTCCTGGTCCGTGTCCTCCGCTCGAGGTCAAGGTCAGCCTCTTAAGAGTCCAGCCCCTAGGCTACCAGAGGGGAGAGGGCAGGGCCAGGACCCCGGGCAGGGCCACGGTGCAGGCTGCACAGAGCATGCAAGCGGCGTCTGTAGACTCTAGGGTTCCAACAGTAAACCAATGACGACGCTGATTTTCAAATGGTTTTAATGATGGACAATCTGCATACCAATGGACTCATCTGCAGCGCAGGGCTCAGAACAATGCAGGAAATCTATGTAAAAAGGTCTGCGCTGAGATGACAATCGCTTCCCAGTGTGCTGACCTTCCCTAAACGAAGCAAACAAAAGTACAGTTCTCTTTGGATGAGGCATTAATGAGTCATTAAGAATGGGTACAGCTGCGTCTGCAAGCACTTTGTTAAAAATATTCTTTTCATTTTGTGTCTGTCCCGTAATTATAATGGAAGTATTGTGCGAGTCAGCCAGTAAGCGCATGCAGAAAAATATTTATGTTTTAGGATATCCGCACGGGTTTTAAAGTGCGTCGTCAACTGTGGCTGCTGTGCCGTGTTTCGCCTGTTGTCACCCCCCGACGGACAGTCTCTGGGCTTCAACACGCCGGCGCCGGGGTTACAGGATGCCCTGACCACTCCTTGTCCACATTCGCACAGTGCCCAGCCTGGCCACCGGGACGGGCTCACTACGACCCCTGCGGTTGTGCTCTGGCTAATTTGGGGCAAACGAGGCGAACCAGCCCCGTGGCTGCCGCCCCCCCCCCGCCCCCGTCTCTCCCGGGGGCCAGGCCGACCCGTGGGGCCGGCAGCCCGAGCCCGTGGTGCCCGAGGAAGCGGGAAGGCCCCGGAAGCATGACGGGAACTTAACTACCTCGGCCTGGACCTTGAGCTTTTCCGGCTGGTCTCTTCACTCAGGCACAAGGTGCGGGGAGCAAAGCGCCTGACCCTCCTGCGTCAGGCCTGACCCCCAGGCCTGCCTGACTGTCCCCCACACCTGCCCGCACCTGCCCGCCGCCACCAGCCTCTGGCCCATGTGCCCTCATAGACACCTGCCGTGTTTTCAGCGCTTTGGAGACGGAGACGCGAGGCGGCTGTCTTCCTGGGGTCGGCTCCCCCAGACAAGCTCCCGTCCTGCGTCACCACCACTGCCTCTCTGCCTGGGGCTTTTGTCAGCGGCCAGTGGCCGAAGCCGGTCTGTGTGGGGCCCGGAGCCGGGTGATCGTGCGCCCCTGCGCCCCGGCTGCGAGCACACAAGGAACCCCAATGTTCACTTTCCGGGAACGGTCTAGAGACGGCCCTTAGCTGGCCTTCCCAGCCGAGGAGCCCCGATGGCCCTGGGGTCTCCCATCTGGACTAGCTAGCGGAGCAGGTGTGGGGGCAGGCAGGCTGGTGCTGCCGCAGGAGCGCTCGTCCATCCGCCCTGGGGGCCGCTGGCAGGTGACCTGTGAGCAGGGAGGGCTGGAGGGACGTGTGCAAGGGCTCAGAACCTGGGGCAGTGTTCTGCCCGTCACAGACCCTTTGTGCCCACGGCCCCACAGAGGACCTGACCTTCCTCAGTGCCTTGGAACTGTTTCATTCAGAAAAGGAAGGTGGGAGTGCGGGCCAGCTGTCCCCTGGGCAGGCGTGGGCCCGGCCAGGGCGGGAGGCCAGTGTGGCCCCGTGCTCCTGCTCCCAGGCACCGCACAAACCATTCGGGTGACCCTCCAGGGCCCGCGCGTGCCCCTGGGAGCTGGGGCTGGGGGCCCACCACGGCCTCTTTCCTTCCATCCTCAGTGCCCCCTGATGGAGGTGGGAGAGGGGGCAGGTGGCCTGAGCACGGAGCTTCCTGGCGGGAAGAGGGGCGGTCCCGGAGCACCCCCCCTTCCTGCTGCCCTGTGTCCCCGCGGCCTGCGAGGCACAGAGTCGCATCCGGTCCCGGCCTCCGGGCCCCTCGGATCCAGCACGAGGAGGGGCTGGAGCAGCAGGACCAAGCCCGGGGCCCGCAGGGGCCTGCCCGCATGTGACGGGGACCGCGGGGACCAGCTACGGCCACCTTGCATGTCTGCCTTACCTCAGCAGGGACAGGTTTACGTGGACGATGGGGCGGGTTGGACGGGGCACCAGACTCCCGGGAACGACACAGCGGGTGTCGCAGAACATGCGGGATGGCAGCCTGCGTGTAACTGAAACCGAGGGTGTGGGTTCTCTGGACTGTTCCTCGACTTTGGGTAAGTTAGAGATTTTCCACAATAAAAATGATTGTGCATGTTCCTCTCCCAAGGAGTTCTGGATTTTTGAAGGGGCTTCAAAGATAGAAAACTGTTCAAGGCACTCCACTCCGTTCTTCCCCAGAAATAAATGATAATTGGGCAGGTAGGGAAGGACCCCAGGGAGAAGCTGTGGCGCCGATTCGGCCCCAGGGAGGTGAGCGTTTTCTGCCGCAGTGACAATCCACCTGTGACTGTACCTGAAAATATTCTTACTGGATGGAGGTTGGCTTCATGCCAGCAGGACAGCAGCAGGACAAACATGGTCACTCCTCTGTTCCCTGTCATGTTCCCTCCAGCCGAAGGAGGAAGACCTTCCCCTGAAGGTCCTCAGCTTCACCCGCCTTGGTCTCCAGGATACTGTGGAATGTCCGGGGACCTGTGACATCATGTCGGGAAGCGAGCTGAGTCCTGCCGTGTGTAGGGAAGGGAGGGTGGCACTCAGGGTCTGTGACTGGGAAGGAGTAGGAGGATGGCTGGGCCTTGGAGATCCCGTCTACTTGCTCCTGTTTTGTGTTCTGGTCCTTCTTCAGTCCTGCAGATACTTTGTCTATGTCCACAGCATCTCCTGGAAGCTTATTAGAGATGCAGTCTTGGGGCCTGGCTTGGATCTCTTGAATTAGAATCTGTATCTGCACCAGCTCTCCAGGAGATACACGTGCACAATAAATTTGGGAAGCTCTGGGCTACAGCAGTGGTTACACTGGCTCTGGTAGGGGAAGAAACGGTTTTCTTTGACTCTCTTATGTTTCCTTGATGGGTCTGAAAATTAAACCAACGGACACAGATTAACGGGAGAAAAGCATACAAATCTATTCAAGAGAAATTTTATGTGCAACAGAAGACAGCATAAGGAAACAAAGTCAAGAAGACACCGTTTGCTGAGTGCTTTATGCTGGGTTGGATGAGGAGTGGGCAGTGGTAGAGGAACAGGACAGGTGTAGGCATAGGAGGGGAGAGTAGTGACCTGTGGGGAACAGTGAGGTCTGCTTGTTAGGGTTTTTGGCATCCCTTTGTCTTCAGACATATGGACACGCCTTTCTTCTGTGTATAAGGAGGGTACCTCTTCCATGAGGGTCCTATGACCTGTTTCAGGAGATAAGGGTGAGGTGGGTAGAGGTCAGAGTGCCCTTCCTCCATGTCCATTTTCTCAAACTCCTTCAGCTTGAGTCAGTAGGCCATGCTGATGTATTTTGGAGTAGCTTGTTCTGAGCACTATCATTCTCCCATTTGAAACTTTCCCAAGAAGATTTGTGTTCAGAGTAGATCATCCCGTACCCACTGAAACAGACTCAATGTCCTTGGCGTTTGAATGGAAACAAATAAAAACAAAGGTTAATGGTTAGAACAAACTGTAGAGTCAGCTTCTGAGGCCAGCAGGCAAACATTGGAGATTTCTAGGCTTTAGGCTCAAAGCATCTTCAGATGGAGAGAGGGCAGGTGGTGGCAATCTGACAGGTTTTCCTGGTTTGCAGTTTTTTAAATGTCCCTGGTGATGTCATCAGAAGTTCCCCACACAGCAACCACTGGGAAGGTTGTCTAAACGTGAGCTGTTGCAGTGCCTCTCTGAAGTTTATATCAAGTTGTCCAGCTCCTACTTTCAAGGCTTCAGAAAAAAAGCAGTTTTAATTTTTAGTGGTTCCAAGACAGAAAGGTGGGAGAAAAATTGGAAACATTGGAGAGTGGTAGTGAGATATTGTAGGAAATTAGAATTTGGGATCCAGCTCAGCTTTATTGAGCTATATAACATTGTGTAAGTCTCAGGCGTACACAGTCCAGTTTATGGAAATGTAACAAACCTTGAAGAGAATCAATAGGACTAGCATTTAATGGCCCCGAGGGTGTGCTATAGTTTTCCAATGAAGCATCATTTTTCTCTCCACAGTCACCACCACTGTAAAGTTTTGTCAACCCAAATAAAGGGGTAAACTGAGACAAACTCGAATGACCAGATGCTGCGTTCATCCAGGAACAGCAGAGGGATTGCAGTTGGCGAGACACATGCTTGGAGCAAGTGGCAAGGAGTCTGTGGAAGGTCCTGGGTGGCTGCATTCGTGGATGGGAGTGCAAAGAGGAGGCGTCTACCCCAAGTCCCAGCCAGGAGTTCCCTGGCTTGAGGTTGGAGACAGACTCTTGGCAGGCACTCATTGGTCAGGAGGTAAGTACGGTTTTCTCTAAGTCAGTGTTTTTGTGAAATTTCTCAAGCTTCATTTTTCTGGGGGCACGGTCGTAAGATTCTCCATGCCACACCCTCTGGTTGCGCTGTACATGGAAATTCTTTCAGTTTCATGGGAGGAATGATAAAAGCAGAAGAGAGCCTTGCTTTGGTTAAGTTCAAATAGATGAAATATAATTCATCAATATACATATTTCAGAAATGGAAGGCTTCATGGGCAGTCCCTGAGAATTTTTCAATACCTCGGTGTCCACAGTGTCCTATAATGCTGTCCAGTCCTCCCACCTTGGTTGGAGTTCTGGGATAACAGGCGACAATAGTCTACTGTTATCAGCCAAGTTTCAGACATTATCTAAAATGTTGATTGTCCACAGTCTTTAATTTGAATCTAGCATCTCCCAAGCCAATGGCTTTCAATGGGGGATGCACACCAGACTTGCCAATGGAGTTATTTTCTGCATTAATGGATAGGATCATATGATTTTGCTCCTTTAGCTCTGTTGATGTAACAGACTATATTGATAGATTTTTGAATTTTGAACCACCCTTGTGTACCTGGAATAAATCCCACTTGCCTCTGGTATATAGTTTTTTTTTTTTATACATTGTTAGATTTGCTTGCCAATATTTTTTTTTGGGGGGGGGGGGATTTGTGCATCTGTGTTCATCAGAATATATTGGTCTACAGTTTTCCCTTCTTGTAATGTCTTTGTCTGGCTTTGGTATATGGTGATGCTGACCTTATAGAATGGAAGATATTGTACAGAAATGCTATCATTTCTTTCTTAAATTTTGATAGAATTCATCAGTGAAATCATCTGGACCTGGTTCTTTCTTCCGTGGAAGGTTTTGAATTTGTGATTTGTTCTTACCATAGACTGTTGATAAGGCAAAATAACACTCTTGCAACAATTATGTAAACAATCATGCCAAACCTAATGAGACCAACCTTATTTTCTGATTAGAAGTAATCTTTGATATTATTATGATCACAAGGAGGACTGTTAGAAAAGATTCAGAAAGACTTTGAAATGGGGAAAAAATAAAAGCAAGATTAGTGGGTACCCATCTACTTCACCAACCAGGTTATCCCAACATCTATTGGCTTTGAGCTATTTTACAACTCTATATTTTATTTATTTATTTATTTTTAAAATGTTTTAATTATTTATTTGAGAGAGAGAGAGAGAGAGCATGAGAGCATGAGCCGGAGGGGCAGAGGGAGAGGGAGAGAGAGAATCTCAAGCAGACTCCACACTAGGTGCAGAGCCAGACATGGGACTCAATCTCAATACCCTGGCATCATGACCTGAGCAGAAATCAAGAGTCAAGGGATTAAGTGACTGCACCACCCAGGTGCTCTTATAACTCTGTTATTTATATAGAAAACTGAGAGAATGCAGATAATTTTTATTCTTATAAATGAAAATTCTGTTAGGTAGAGTGCTGTTGATTATTATCCTATAGATACTGGTTAGTTTTGCCAGTTTTGCATCATTATTCTTTTACTACTATAAATGTGCAGCACCTTAAATTTTTGTTAAATTCTTCCTCAAGATTTTCTTCAACATCTTACTGCTTCCCTCATTAATTAATAAATTAAACAAAATATTTGACATGTGTTCATTTTATACTGTATACGAGAGTATTGATTTTACTTTTAAAAAATTGTCCTTTACCAAATATAATGGGATTTCTTTCCAGAAAATGCATATTAACAGCAAATATCACCTGCAGTTTGGGTTTTACAGCCCCATAAGCCCATCGATGAAAACCTATGTGTTCTCAGATGGCAGGATGCCTGGGTCTAATGTACTATAATGATTATATTTTGTCACCTGTTAAGCTGAATTTAATGACAGGAGGGACAGTTTACACATTTGAGTATCCCTGGCACAGAGGATAGCATAGAATATGCATATGCATTCAGCCCTCAACAGGACAGCTTTCTTTGCAGGACAGAGGAGTTTCAGCTTGTGGCTGGATGGTGGAGATCCATGGCCAAGTTGGAGGTCAGAGCACATGTGCTCGTTGAAGAATCTCGGTGAACTTCAGGGCTTGGTGGGAGGCAGGACTCCAGTAGAACTGGGGAGTAGTCTTGTCAACAATGTCCTTCTCTGAATTTCTGGGTGGTCTTTACTCATGTTTCCCTGTGACTCAGGGAGGTGAGGGGAACTGGGTTATTCTACTGGCACAGTGTCAGGAAGGGATTTTTGATGGAGTTAAAAACCCTGTACAAAATCCAATGAAAACTTTAAAAATCACTGACTAACTTATCTTTAAGAACCTTATTTTCAGTTAGCCTCAGGATATAAGGTAACAATAATAAGTAACAATGCATGTCAAGGAGTTGAAAAACCAGATGACCTAATTCTGGTGTTGAGCCTGACCTTGGGCATCTTCAGGTGGGTCCTTTGAAGTTTTGTGTCTTTAAGGACACGGAAGGGCACCTGCTCCACCCTTCTTATGGGTTATATGAGGATCAAGTGGGATAATGTGTGGGTTTAAATACCTTAAAATATTGGGGAAATAAACTCTATCCAAATGAGAAAAGCAAAGGCTGATTATTCAGAGCCAGCTATGTAGCAGAGTGTCGGCTGCCATCACTTGTGATTGGGAGAGACAAGGCAGGCAGGGGAGGGGAGCGCTTATACTGGACAAGGGGACAGCGCTTGTGTGCCCTGGTGGAGGCAGCTGCTGGTCTGAGGGCACTGGAAGGGGTGACCAGGAGCTGGAGTCCTATGTGATTGGTTCCAGGCTCATACTTGGCTTTCTCTGGTTGGTCCAGAGTTGGAATCAGGGACCCGAGTGAGGGAAGCTGTCAGTTATTGATCAAGCCCTGGACATGTGGGGCTGATTGTTCCAGAAGTTACTGGCCACTCTCTGGGATTGTCACTAGAGATGGCCCTCTGGTGACTGTAGGTCTGACTCACAGCAGGTTGGCTGTCTGGGTTGTTTATTATAGATAAGGGGTTGGTTTCCTGGGCAGGCTGCTGCAGGTTGTGGTCAAAGTTCTATTTTTATATACGTTCTGGCCATTGTCCATTTGTATATTCGGTTTCTCTAATGTGTATGAAAGGCATCAAATTCTGAATGTGACTGAACTGATTCATGAAACTGGCATTTGGTATTTCTTAATTGAGTATTCCTAAGGAAAATCCCAAAATATTGCTTGAACTAAGTAGACCTGTTCCCAGAAACTGCCTGAGAAGGCGACAGCTGGTAGTATTTAAAGGCTTCCCTTTAATCCACTGCCCGGAAGGCTGACTTGGGTTACCCGTGATGTTCTCCACCCAGTCCAGCCCCTTGCTCGGAGCAGGTGGATGGGGGAGGCGAAGCAGCTGACAGGAGTTCATATCCCCAGGGTACTCATTACCTAATTTTTATATCCAGAATCACAGAATTGGAAGGGACTCAGAAAGTCAGTTGTCTAGCCCCTGCCCTGGAAGAGCATTGGTAAATTGTTTCTGAAAAAGTTCAGCTGGGACCAGAACACAATAATTTTACTTGGCAGCTGACTGTGGGATTCAAGCTTCCAGAAAAGTCGAGTGTAATAGGCAGCCAAGAAAGAAGGAGACAAGAAGGCATGCCTAGCGGAGCTAACAGCTTCACCTGAGATGATGGGGCACATGGATCTGGAACTATCACTACCTGCCCAACAGGAGGGTGTAGACAGTGCTGAGCTAGCTAGTACCTTTTCACCAGCAGACGTGTCTGCTTTTCTGACTTGACAAGCATCACAGTTGCATGTATTCAAAAATCTCTTGGCTAAAAGATTTTGTGGCTATCTTCTAAATCTTCACTTTTTTGGAAGCAGGCATTTCCAAGTGCTTTCTAAATAAACTTAAAAAATTTTTAAGCTGTCTCTTTTTCTCTTGCAGTTGGAAGCACTTGGGGAGCTGTGGCTTTGGTGCAGACATGGCCAAGTCCAAGAACCACACCATGCATAATCAGTCATGAAAATGGCACAGAAATGGCATCAAGAAACCCTGGTCACAAAGATACAAATCTCTTAAGGGGATAGACCCCAAGTTCTTAAGGAACATGCACTTTGCCAAGAAGCACAAGAAGGGCCTGAAGAAGATGCAGGCCAGCAATGCCAAGGCCATGACTGCACATGCTGAGGCTATCAAGGCCCTTGTTAAGCCCAAGGAGGTTAAGCCCAAGATCCCAAAGGGCAGCAGCCACAAGCTCAATCGATTTGCCTACATCACTCACCCTAAGCTCAGGAAATGTGCTCATGCCCACATTTCTAAATGTCTCAGGCTCTGCTGGCCAAAGGCCAAGGCCAAGGCTCAAACTGAGGCCGAGGCTGCAGGTGCAACCCTGGCTCCAGCTCCTGCTCCTACTCCTGCAGTGCAGGCTCCCAAAGGTGCCCAGGCTGCCACAAAGGTTCCAGTGTAGAGGCTTCTGCCTGCCAGTGTGAGGATGGAAGGACTGGTATGACCCCTGGGCTTCTGTCTGCATGGGCCTGGTGTCCTTCTGTGCTACTTGTACAAATAAACCTGTGGCAGGATCCGTCAAAAAAAAATTTTTAAGCTTACACAAAATTGCAAATAATAGTACATACCACAAAATATGTTTCCTGAGCTGTTTAGAATAAATTGAGGGCATGACACTGCATCACTCCCATAATATTTCAGTATGTATTTTTTACAAACAATGGCTTCCTCCTAACCAACTGTAAAATATCTACCAAAATCAAGAAAACAAGATGGATGTATTATACATTATATTATAATATATCCCTTAAGATTACCACTATCTGATCTTTAGATTTCATTAATATTAACGCTTACCCCCAAATTTAGCAAGGTGATGGATAAAAATGGATAGAATAAAATAAATAGCTTTTCTGTAATAACCAACTATAAGATGTGATAAAAAATATTCCTCATGTTGTAACAAAAACTGTTCTATATGAAGGAAATAACCCTACACACCCAACAGAAAATATGCAAAAGATATTTGGTTGCAGGAAAATGTAACAAAATTAGACATTTACTCTTAACCAATCAGAAATGGCCCCAAATAAATGCAAAACTGAAAGGAGAACAAGAAACAGAAATGCAGTCTGTTACATAAATAAGACATTTGACACCCTGACCCCTCACACAGGAGGAAGTGCTGCTGAAAGCAGGGAAGGTACTCTGGAGTGTAGGGAGTTTGAGTGTGGCTAAAAAATAAAGAGGGACATGCAGAACAACCTCAATCATATCATTAAGTTTATATGTTTTCAAAAAAAACTCCACACAGAATGAGATGACATAGTTTTATCACAATTTAAGTATTTTCTATGGGAACACATGCATGTGATCAAGCATGAGAGACCTGAAGAGATCATGTCAAGTGGTTAAGAGAGCAGGGACAAGTGAGGGGTGGGTGTTCAAGGGAACACTAGCTTTGTCTAGGATGCTTTTGTGTATCTTGGAATTGCTTTATTCTTTTAAAAGAGTTTTTAAAAATGTATTTTTGTGTGCGTGTGCATGTGTGAGAAAGAGTACATGAGGCACAGAGGCAGAGGGAGAAACAGATACTCCGCTGAACAGGGAGCCTGATGCAGAACTGGATCCCAGAACCCTGAGATCATGACCTGAGCCAAAGGCAGATGCTTAACTCACTGAGCCACCCAGAAACCCCCAGAATTGCTTTAAAATGCACTTGTTTTGCTTATATAATTAAAAATAGATGAAAAAGCTAACTAAAATGTTACCAGATTCTTTCTCTCCTTTGTGAAACGAAAGAGATCAGAGCAGGCCAAATTCTTTTCTTCTCCTGTGTCTCCAACTGATTTCAACTTGCAGAGATATAGCTGAAGATGGTCTGAAGCTATTAAGTTACTCTGAGAGAAGTAGAAAATAACCCTCTTGTTGTTGGGATTATCATGAGTACAGCCACATCTGTGTACAAAACAACCCATGGCTCAAATAAAGGTGAGACAAGGCTAGATGCAAAGGAACTTTGCTAAAACTGTAAGAACCTGGCGGGCTCATTTGGGCTTCCCTCACAACATGGCAGCTGGGTTCCCAGAGCAGGTGTCCCCAGACAGCCACATCGGAATGCATGATGCTCTTATGGCATCATCTAGTCTCAGGGGCCTCACAGCATCAGCTCAGCCACTTTGTTGGTCAGGACTGTCACAAAGTCTGCCCAGAGTCCAGTGGTGGAACCTGCTGGCTTGATCAAAGAAGTGTCAAGGTCACATCCTTTAAGGGGGAAAAAGCATGTGCTATGGGAGACATCATTGTGGCCGTCTTCGGAAATTGTAGCCTTGGGACCAAGCTACATGCAAAGAGCATTTGAAAAACTTGCAGACACCTGTGCTTCACAGGGAACAGGAGACACTGGATCATCCTCTGGAAAATGAGTCATGAAACAACGGGCATTGCAACAGACATTTAGCAGTTTGCTAGCTTGGTAGACAGGATAATGTAGGATAGTATTTCTCTGTCCCATTAGAGGTTGGTGATCGATTGATTGATTGATTGATTGAGAGAGCAAGGGGGTTGGGGGACAGGGGAGGAGCAGAGGAAGAAGGAGAGAGAGGGACTCTTAAGCAGGCTCCTTGCCCAGTTTGGAGCCCAACATGGGGCTCTATCCCAGGACCTGAGCTGAAACCAAGGAACCTAACCTACTAAGCCACCCAAGCACCCCTAGAGGTCTTTCAAATTAGTAATAAGGTTCTTCTAGCTCCTTTTAATACTTTACTATTAAATTAATTTTAGAATTATTATTTAATATTTCCATATTGTGCATTGATTGGACACAAATGTAACTGAAGTGCAACCAGAAGTTAGTTAATTTCTTTCTTTCTTTTTACATGAGGCTCAAGGTGAGCTAATTTACTTCAGAGCTGTGCCTCACAGTCCCCGAGACAGGCCGGGAAAGAAAGGATGATTGCCAGTCACTATCTATGGAGTTTGGCCACTGATCGTGTGTGAATGAAGATGCAGATCCATTTTCATTTCTTAAAGAAATTTGGTGCTGTTAGCTGAAATAGGAAGTCATAAAAGAGAGCTGGCTTTGGCATGTGTTCCCTACCCGTTGTGACTCAGCCGCGGTCCTGGAACCCCTCTTTCCTTTGCTTTGCAGTGATGGGGCTGAGGTGCCACATCCACACCCTGGAGGTGTTGACATCTTGTTGGAGTCTCCCGATGATGGGGGAAGGCCTAGGAGGCAGGAGGGGAGAGGGGCTTGCTTCTGGCTTCTGTCACGATCTGCTCAGTGAGCAGGTGCAGCACTAGCCATCCTTCCACTGCCCTAGCCCTGACCGCATGTCAAACACCCCTCATGCTACTGGGAAGCTGGGGCACGGCCTCCCTCTCCTGGGCCCACTAGTCCTGGGGATGGCAGTTGCTTCTTGCAATTAAGAACCTTATCTTCTCCTTATTCGCCTTCCCAGCCTCCATCACCTGTGTTACCAGATCCCTGAACCAAAATACGTGGTGTGGTTTCTGCATGCCCCACTGGATGCACTGATTTGCCAACAGGCTGTCCATTAGAATTTAAGTTGTGTGGGGCTCAAGACTTTTGTGTTTTGCTGGCTTCTCTGCTCCAGTGAAGCACCATGGGAAGTACTTGTGAGTGTGTCTGGATGGGCAGGCCCAGGAAGCAAGCAGGACTCACCGTGATGGAGCTCAGGAAAGACCTGAGGTCTAAGAATATATAGATTTAAGAGCTGTCTGCACAGTGAGGAAAGAGGAATGAGGTGCTTTAGGAAAAGTCTAACATGAGCCAGACTGTTTTATTTGCTGGAGAGAGAGATTAAACTCAAAATGGAATGAAACCAGATAAAGTCATCCACTATAGTTTAGCAAATCCTACCCTTGCCCAGCCCCCAGATTTTACAAACATGTAGAAAAGTTGTGAGGTTGCAAGGAAAATGTGTTTGTGTTTCTGCAGCTGAGACTGTGCGTGACCCAACTTCCCAGGTCCATCTCCCTGGGGCCCAAGAGGTCAGAGCATCAAGGAAAGCCACCGGAGAGTACCAGCCCACACCGTTGAGAATCTGGATTTGGTGTCTTGAAGAGAAAAGGAAAGCCCACGTCTAAACCCAGAGCACACGGAGGCTCTGGGGTGGACGCGCTCAGCGGCGGTGGCGCGGGTGGTGTTCGTGCTGCTGGCTGCTGTGTCCTCTCACGGTTCAGTGTCGCCTCCCCAGCTCCCGTGCCTCTGTTTGCCTCCTGCTTCCCGTCATGGCCTTCACCTCTTTGACAAGTGCTCTTCCACCCGACCCGGCCAGCTGCTTCCCTGCGCTGCCCTAGAAACAAACGGCTCTCCCGTTCCGGGCCAGGCCGCCCGCTAGCTCGCGGTGTTGGTGCCCGTGGAATCCGGGCTGGAGTCCCAGTGTGTTTGGAGTCCTCTTGCACTCCGAGGTTCTGAGCCTGCCTGTGCCCGTGTCCTGCGTTTCCCCAATGGTCCTGTCTGTCCTGCCACTGGCCTGTCGCTGCTATGTCCCCTGGACCGCAAGCCCAGTGAGGCTGCTGCCTCAGGCTGCGGGGACAGTCGCTCTGTGCCCCCCCCCCCACTGTTTCCAGGACACATCTCTATGTGTTCTTGGTCAAGGGCTCCGTGGACCTGTGCCCTTTATGAAATGGAACTGTAGTGGTATGACTGGGAACGGTCCACGGGCCCTGTGTGCAGAGAAGCCATGTATCCAGTCGAACAGGCTCCTTGCCTGGCTCCCAGGACACAGGGTTAACCAAGATTTCTGTGGGCTGGGCGGATGCCGGAGCCCAGGCAGCAGGGAGGACACTGTGGGCCAGACAGCGTGGCTGGGCCTGGCCGTGAGGGCAGTACATCTGCTCTTCCCTCTTTGTTGCAGGGTAGAAAGGTGAGCTGGTCCAACACCTCTGCGGACTTTAGGATTCAACCCTAGCCTCAGAAGGATTTCTAAAGCCCACTGTAAAAATTGAGATCTTTTTTGCAGATGCAGGTCCTAAATCCTTTGCTTCTTGCTCCTTCCCCCTACTCCCTCCCTCCATCCCCCCCCCCCCCCCCACACACACACACAAATGGCCACAATGGTCAAAAGGCAAAGTCCTGCTGGTGAATAAAGCAGCTGATTTTGACATCTGAAAACTAGCAGAAATTGGAACTCTACAATGAATCGTTGAATAAACAAATGAATTTAAATCAATAACCTTGACAGTAGGCTTACTTTTCAAAGAGGGTTTAATTCTGTATCTCTTGATTGCTCAGTTTTTAAGTTCTGTGTGTCAGTTTGAACCCCAGACTGGGCTTCCTCCCCAGATGAGCATTGTGTGCTTTAGGGAGGTAGGTGAGCTTAGGTGGGGGCCCCCGGGGGAGTCATCCCAGGCTTGAGACGTCCTCCCTCCCACCCTGCGCCATCTCCCAGGCCAGCGCCTGCCCTCTGCCCATGTCCCAGGTAGTGTGTGTCGAGTGCTCTGCGCCAAGCATGGCTTTCTAGAATTGGCTATATGTGGCTAAGTGGTGATTTTCTTGCAATGAAGCCTCACTTCTCAAATACTGGTTCCATTAAGAGAACGACCAGTCAGGTAGCTCCTCCTGTATAAATGCTCTTGCCATCCTAGTTCATTCTTGGGCTCTTAAAATAGATTTGTTCACCATTAGCAGATGTTTCTCCCATGTGCATCTATTTGCCAAATGACAAATCCGTCGGTGATGGCACTTCATGCCGGTGATGCCAGGCACTGACCCTGTTTGAAAGGGTGGCGGCTTCTTCCTCGAGGCTATATTCCAGCTGTGACCAGGGACATGTGGGGGGGGGGGACACCTGCCCGGCAGGAAGCCACAGACATCCCAGTGCCCTGACGGGTGAGCTCAGCTTCTCTGATGGGCTCATGTACCACGGGCCCAGCTGTCCCTGGTCCTGGTCTGAACCAGTAACCTCAAAACTCAACCAGCTGAGATATGCTGTCACATGTCATGTTTATTTTAGAATTTCGGCTCCCCTTACAGATCCAGCACTGTCAGACACCCTCACTGCGGTCAGATGGGCACTGGCTGCCTAAAGACCTAGATTTTCCTGCAATTCTTGTTATGAAAACCAATGTGGGAGCCACTGCTTTGTTGGAGGGGTTAGCCCCCAGTAGGCCAACGGGGCACTGGCTCACATCACAGGCCTCAGCCTGAGGGGCAGTGGAGTGCAGGGCTGGGGAGAGTCAAGGGGCACAGGTAGCTGCCCTTCATCCCCCATATCCACACCAGGCTCTTCCCTAGCAGGCCTAACTGACCCCCACCCACTAAGGGATGTGGGAGATGGCCTCTGGCCTCCCCCTGCCATGCTGTCCTTGCTGTGATTTGGTTGTGGCTGCAAACTGAGGATGCCTGGGACTGCCAGTAGCCAGAAGAAGCTGGAGGGTCCTTCCCCAGAGCCTTTGGAGGGAAGGTGGCCCTGTCAACACTTTGATTTCAGACTTTTGGCCTCTGGAACTACAAGGGGATACATTTCTGCTGTTTTAAGTGCCCCAGTGTGGCAGACAGGGACAGAGACAGACAATAACGTCCAGAATCTACAGCCTTGCGGGCCCCCTCCAGCCAGTGGATGCACGTGCACATCATGGGACCCTTTTGCGGGGTGGGGGCTGGGTCTACTGCCCACACTCGCTCCTCCCAAAAAGTATGGCTCTGAAGAGGGTTGCAGGCTGGCTGGGGAAGAGGAAGGGTGCCCCCACACTCACTTCCCTTGTGATGATCCTCCTTAACCAACCTGCGAGGGTCCTGTACTCTCAAAGCAAATTCTAGCATCCGTGCCCTGAAACTGCCTTCCCCGAGAACAGTGAGTCACACTAAAGTCACAAGTTTTGTGGGAGTTATGATATCTGATCCAAAATATTCAAAAGTTTATAAAGCCACACTTAGAGTTGATTTGGGGTTTTTTCCACTGTAAGAATCTAGATCCCATACTACGTCATTAGTAACCTAGAGGTGATTTATTTTGGTAGGGAAAAGATGAAAGAAAGACTGAGGCAGAACCACATCTTTCCTGGAAGGGTTTCCTGGCTTCCATCAGACTCCCCCGCCCCTCCAACCCGAGCAGGTAGGAAGTGAGGTGCCCCCTGAAGTGGGCAGGAAGGGAAGGGGCTTTGTCGTCAGGAGGTGCCCAGAGGACAGAGACAAGTCAATCCATAGATGACAGTCTGCTGTCCAGAAATGAGTTTCATGAAGTTTTAAAATAATTAAACATTCTGAGCTTTGTTAATGTCAGGAACATTTTTATTTGATTGAAATGTTAATGAAAGATTCCACACATGTTTACGTTTGATTACAAAATCACTTGTGTGGGTGTTTGCTTCATTCCTCTCGTGAGTGAGCTTGCCTTTATCTGTTATTCCTCTGTCCCTCCCACTCCCTCTCAGGAATGGAACCTGGAGTATCCTCTCTCCTGGAGTAGTCTCTCTCATGGATTGTCCTTCTCTCCTGGAGTAGTCCTCTTTTTTTGGAGTAGGCTTTTTCTTAGTGTATCCTCTCTCCTAGATTATCCTCTCTCCTGGACTATCCCTCTGTCCTGGGGTATCCCTTGCTCCTGGAGTAGCTTCTCACCTAGAGTAGCATCTCTCTTAGAGTGTCTTCTCTTCTGGAGTAGCTCTCTCTCCTGGAGTAGACTTTCTCATGGATTATCCTTCTCTCCTGGAGTACTCCTCTGTCTTGAAGTAGCTTTTTTTTTTATTTTTATTTTTATTTTTGAAGTAGCTTCTTTATTGGAGTATCCCTCTCTCCTGGAGTATCCTCTCTCTTAGAATATCCTCTATCCTGGAGTATGTCTCTTCTGGAATAGCTCTCTTTCCTGGAATAGTCTCTTTCCTGGGCTATCCCTTTCTCCTCTAGTATCTCTCTCTCCTGGAGTAGCCTCGCTTCTGGATTAGCTGTCTCCTGGATTATTCTCTCTGTACCTCCAACTCCTAGCACAGTGCTAGCAGAATAGGAGGTGTACAGAAAATATCTGTTAAATTGAACAGAATGGACATCGAAAAAATCCAACTATAGCATGATTTTTTAAAAAAAACTATACAATCAAATAGTGAGGAACTGATTGAGAAATATGAAAGGATCAGGTTAAAAATGATTATAGACACTAAATTGTTCCATGTAGATTAAAAAGTAAACTCCATAAAGGACAAGATAGGCTTAAGAAAGAATTTACTGAATAAATTATATTTAAAAGCAAACGTCAGACTAGAAGGATAATGACCAATTAAAAAATGAGCAAAGGACACGAACAGATTATACATAAAAATATGCAGAAAATAAGTACCCAGTAAGCCTACTGAAAAAGAATTTATTCTTGCAAATAATCAAATTAGTGAAATGAAAATATTATATCTCCCCCAATAATGGCAATATCCGGTAATTCCTCACACTTATTATTTGTAAGGGTGGGATTTGCACACCAGCAAGCCTATGGATCAACATATACTTTTGGGAGAACAATTTGGCAATACTATAATAAAGTATTGATGATCATAATTTCTAGTTCTAGGAACTTATCCTGAAGAATTATCATTGATGTTTACATAGATTTGTCTAGTATTATTTTAGTGTGATTATTTAAATTAGTAAAAAGTTAACAATAACCTATATATCCAACCATAAAAGATCGTTAAACCAAATGATGGTACATCCATAAGATGGAACACTATGTACAGATTTTAGAAAAATCTATATTTTAATCACTCCATGAATATATTTATTGATACAGGAACATAGTTATAATATATCATTAAATAATAAAAGGCAAACCACATGTGTATGTAGCAGAATCTTATTTTTATATTAAAAAATTCTGTACATCTAAGCCAAGGCAAAGACTCATAGTCTATATCCTAAACATTAACAATGGTTCATATTTGAGTAGATGTGGTTATTGAATGCATACAGTTGGGCTTTTCCATGTTTTTTTAACTTAGAAACGGATCATAACCATAATTAAAGATTCAAGCTGTGATAGTTTAATGGTGAATGAACTGCTGGTTAATGATTCTGGGAATGCCCTCTCACTAATGAGCGCATACTGCCTCCTGAGCCGTGCATGGGATGTGCAGTGGTCAAACACGACCAGGCATTCTTCCAAATGGACAACAGCCTGGCTCTCAAACACCTTCCCAGCGTTCCTGGTTGCTCTCTGCAGAAGGCAGGCACTTAGCAGGTGATTTTGAGCTTTGCCATTTTGGATAGTTTTGAACAAGTGTGCTTTTCTTTGCGTAAGCTATGCAGATGAACCATTTGCTTCAAATTCTAACATAATTATCTCTCTGCCACTTACCTTTCCAGAACAGAGTCTCTCGACATTTTTTGCCAGATCATTTTCCATCAGGGAGCCATCCTGGACACTGCAGGGTGTTGAGTAGCACCCCTAGCTTCCAACTGCTAGGTACTGGCAGCACCCTGAGACTAGTTTGACACCCAAGGATGTCTCCAGACATTGCCAGATGTTGCCCCTGGTTGAGACCCCAGCTCTGGAAGAAGAATCGCTCCTAGTAAATAAAGAAGCCAAAGTATTCATTTCTTTGCCTGATTTACATTCCATTTTCAAAATCAGCCCTAATTTTGTAATATTTCTACCTATACTATATACAACACATAGATTGTTGCATACATAGAACCAGATGGAGAGGTCCATAACCTCACCGACCATGTAAGATATAAATTCCAGCTTACAATGATAAAATGAGGTCACAATTATTTACTTAAGGTATTCATAATGCAAGATTTTTCTGGCAAATATTTTCTTACAAATTCAAAAACTCAATAACATCCTATGACCACTGTTTTTTGTTTTTTCAAAGATTTTAATTTATTTATTCATGAGAGACACAGGCAGAGGGAGAAGCAGGCTCCATGCAGGGATCTCGACATGGGACTCGATCCCGGTTCTCCAGGATAACACCCTGGGCCAAAGGCAGGCGCTAAACCACTGAGCCACCCAGGGTGCCCCAACCAGTGTTTTTATAAAGCTCAGACAAACATCTGTTCTCAGCGTTAACTTGAAACACACCTGAAGTTGCTCCTTCTCTCGATTTAACGAAAATGATTAAAGGCAGGACAAGTGAGATGAGGCAGACAAGGCTTGGCTCCATGTCTCTTGTGTACGCAGCCTGGAGTGGATGGAGACTAGGCCCTCCAGAGATGTCAGGCTACTGCCCCTGTTCAATGAAGCTTCGTTTTAATTTCTTCTCTACGCAATAAACTTCCTCGTGTGAAGTACATAAAGGGTTTTATGAAAAGCAAACTGTCCACACTCAAAGTTCTGCTCTGAGACTGGTTTCCACCTGGAAATATGCTCCTTTACAATGTTATTACCATTTACTCTGGCTCTCATTTTATTGTTTTAGTTGTTGTTTTACTGTATTTTTTTCTCTAACTCATACACATTGCTATGGTCAATTTAAAGGCCTGCAGACAGGGGTGCCCACTTGGTGAGTCAGGACCAGCGAGGTGAGGGAAGCGTGGGAGCCAGCAGCTTTGGCCTTGGGAAGGGTGGGGACTCAAGGGGGAAGCCCTGGGTGGCAGCAGAGCTTTCACACAAGTGCTGGCTGGGAGTGGCCAAATGGCTCCTCCACTGTTTTAGGACAAGTCAGAAATCTATATCTTCTGTGAACTCTTCCTATATTTAAATTATGCCCAGCCAATTCAAAAAGGAATGAGAGACATTCCATCATTCAAACAAAACCTTTTGTGGGGCCTGTTGTAGGGCTGCCGGGTGTGTGGCCCTGTCTGTTTCCAGGAAACCTACCTGTCCCTTCTGTCTACACCCTCTGATGGAAATGCTCGGCATGCAAGCAGGGGGAGTCTTGCCACATCAGAATCTAACAGCTTTGCAACTTGGCTTGGCTTGACTGGAGGGGCTGATGTGGCCCTCACTGCCATCCCCCCCCCCCCCCCCCAAGCTCATGGAGGAGTCCATGTGGCTCCGGCCTGAGCTCCCTTCTGAGGCTCCTGCTCATGGTTCACAGCAAGGCCGGTAGGCTTGTGGGCAGTCTGACCCAGGCCACCTTGGCTCTGCTGCAGATGGAGCTTCCAGGGTTCTCTGCAGCAGGGGGAGTTCAGGGCGTGTTTTCTGCCAGTACCTAGTAGCATTTATCTTCGTGTGATTGGAAACGGAAGAGAAATGGGGTGAGCCCTGTTACCAGGCATGAAGCTGGTGAGCAGATGGGATTTTCTGCAGGCCTAGCTGCTTCTGGAATTCCTTGGGGATACTCTGCAAGGAAAACTAGAACTTATGGGCTAGTATTGCCGGCACTATTAGTGATGATTCATATTCACACTGGCACTTCGACATCTTCAGAGAGGAAACAAGTGTATAAAACAACCAACAACCTGGAGTGTAGATCCCTGGCCTCAGATGGCTGCTTGGTGTGTTCAGGTCACATCGGTTGGTGCAGTGAGGACATCCAGATGGGCGTCTTGGGTGAAGGGTCGCGACAGCAGCTGTTTGTGCTGTTTGTACAACTTTTCTATAGTTGAAATTGCTTCGAAATAAAAGTTAAAGTAGTCTTGGAACAAAGCGATGACTCGGCATGTGGTGGTGTCATGCAGGAGAGACAGCGGAGCCTTGGCCTGAAGCACCTGGACTCATCCCTCGCTCCACAGCTCACTAGCTGTGTGTCCTTGAGTGAGTTCCTGAGCCCCTGGGAGACCCCCTCTTGTCCCTCATCTGGGAAGCAGGGATCTCATGAACACCTTCATCATCACGTGATAACTCCTGTAACAATTTAGCTCAGCGGTTCACGTAGAACATACTCCGTTGAGCCTCTGGTGCTCAGGCCGTCCTCGGTGTTCCTTGCTCCTGCTGCACCAGCCCGTGCCTGCCCTCACCTGCATGTGGTGTTCTCCCATGTGGTATCCAAGTCCAAAGTCCCCATTCACTAAGGCACCAGCCACATTGGCTTAGGCCCAGCCTGATGTAGCACGCCCTCATCTTAACTAGTTACATTTGCACCAACCCCAAAAAAGCTCATGTCCTGAGGGTCCTGGGGACTGGGACTTTAGTTTATGGGTTGGGAGGGACACAAATCAGTTGCAACAAATGGTGTGATTATGAGTAGCACCCTAGAGGAACCCCATCCTGCTCTGCAGGTCGGTGATTCCATGTAGTTCTTAGGGGGGTGATGCTTGGTCATTATTTGTTTGCTTATATAACAACAATTCACAAAGCACTCAAACAGGGCAGTTTGACCTTTCCCTTTCCCAGAGCTAATGGGAATTATTTGTGTTTCAGGGAATTTGCAACACTCACTCTAGGTGCCTGGGGATAGGAAACACTCCATCTCAACTTGAAAGTACCACTGCATGTCACTGGCCTCAAAATAGGTTTGTATCCCTGAAAAAGAAGGCAAATGTGAGTATTATGGTCAAATGGGTTCCTTTGGGCTCTGTCATTGGAGAGGTTTGCTTCTGTCTAGTTTAGAGCAAGAATAAACTCTAGGTGGGGTCTGAGAGTGAGGGTGGCTCCTGGGATTATAGGATCTGGAGGATGCTGTGTTCCTGGCCCAGAGGGCCATGGGCAGCTGCAACCACGTGCAGAGGGACCAGAGGCCTGGGTTCTTTAGGGGTGATCGAGTGGTTTGGCTGAGAGTTGGGAGCATTGCCAGCCTCCTGGACCCACACTTGCCTGTTTGCACACCCTCCGTGGCAGACATTCAGCTTCCAAATGTAAAGGCACAGGGGAGGCCGACTCCCCAGATGCATTTACCTAAAGGAGAAGGTCTAAGATAATGATTCTCAACCCTGCCTGGAAGCCTGTGTGCACAGGTATGTACATGTGAGCACTTGGGTGTTCCTATGACCTTTTAATTCAAGGTCACCAACAAAGACCCTTCTCTATTTCTCTTCACTAGCCTGTTGACAATCCCTGGCATTTTTTACCTGAAGCAATTTTTTTCTCTGAGTGAAGCTCTCCCTAGATTCCTGGAAACCATTGCTCACCTACTCCCTCATCAAGCACTTACTGAGATCTTATTATAGCAAAGCAGTGTGTGGACATTGGGTGTGACAGAGTTGGTTGAATCACAGGCCCTGCTTTTAATTAATGTATAATCTCAAGGAAGTTACTCGAAAGACTATGAATACAAAAAAAGAATTATAGTAAATTGCATAGAAGAAGTAGCCCTGTGTAACAAAAGTTTAATCTTCAGATATCTAGACATTAACCAGGGATATTGTTAATGATTTCTACTTTAGTTCCACTGTACTCAGAGAACATACTCTTGAATCTTCAAATCTTTTGAAATTCATCGAGAATTACTTTATGTCCCAGCATGCAGTCTATCTTGGAGAACATTCCATGCATACTTTAAATAAATGTATATTTTTCAGTTGTTAGGTGTAGGGTTCTATACCAATTAGGCTGAGGTGGCTAATAGTGTCAGTTGGATCTTACATGTCCTTACAGATCAATTATCTAATTGGACCACCAATTACTGAGAGAGGGATGGGATGTTAAAATCTATAGTTACAGAAGTGAGTCTGTCTACTTCTCTTACTTTTGTCAATGTTCCTTTCATACACTTGAAACTAACACAGTCACAGATTTTGCACCCCTGGTCAGGTCATATTGGGACTCAGGATAGGAGAGACAGGAGTGTTGGGGAGTTAGTGTAGCAGGGTGCCCGCCTGCTGAAGCTCATCAAATTATATACTTAAATGTGGTGTATGTATGCAAATTACACATCAGTAAAACTGACCAAATATATGTATATGTGTGAATGAATACAGCCTGGTATTTATCACATTTGAGAACTAAAACGAACAATGCTATACTACCTTGAGTTGACCTCATTAAGGAGGTGAAAAAATGTTTCATATGACTGAGTTATTCAAATGAATAAATATAGACAGAAAATTAAATCTTCCAGTACGTACATGAGATACCCCACCCCCAGCCCAGAGTGTACACTCCACTCTCCATCCTAGCTTCTGACTCCACCATTTCCTGGGCACCCAGTTCATACCGCTTCCTCTTTCCTACTTCTCCACGTCTAACCAACAGCTCAGTTCTGGAAAGGTTGTTCCCTGAAAGGCCATGCAGGGCACTGCTGACTCTCTCCCATTCCTCTTGGCTTCCAGACCTAAGCTTGGCTCAAGTCCCCAAGGGACCTGAAGAGACCATGTGACCAAGAGGAGATCTGCCATACTTGGGAAGAACTGTGTGGTTTTCCCCCTTTTTATGAACGGAAATCTGGGGAATATATGTGGGGATGGCTATTAAAGGTGTGGGACAATGGTGGAAGGGACATAACATTGGATCAGGTTGGATTTATGGATATGAGCTCACTAAGTAGAGATTGTGTGTTCAGTGTCTTAGTCTGAGAGGTCAGCAAGGGCTTGTGTGATTGGTTGGCTAAGATGTCTGGGCAGCCCGGGGGGCTCAGCGGTTTAGCGCTGCCTTCAGCCCAGGGCCTGATCCTGGAGTCCCGGGATCGAGTCCCACATCAGGCTCCCTGCATGGAGCCTGCTTCTCCCTCTGCCTTTGTCTCTGCCTCTCTCTCTCTCTCTCTCTGTCTCTCTGTTCTCTCTGTCTCTCATGAAAAAATAATGTATCTAATAGTATCTAATGGCTTAGGGACATTGGAGTGTTGGGGTGGATTTATCATGTAAGACCTGCTCACCCTGCAAGGGTCCAGAGGGCTCCCCTTTCACTACAATATAACTGGGTGCAGTTAATCTGTGGGGGTGCCCAGTCAACTGGAGAGCCCTGTGATCATTCTTCTCTGAAGGCTGGACTTCATAGTGTGAAACATGACACAATGGGAGTAATTGAATTCCAAGAGGAAGGGGACAGGTGGGGGCACTCAAGCTCCAAATGCAGGGTGGTTGTTGTCACCACAATGCACAGCAGAGTCAATCAAAGCAGAAATCAGAATAGTCTGACATGCAGAGACCCACGGTATTGGCTCACTCATCACAGCATTCCCAGAGGTAACACAAATGGGAGGCCAACTAAACCCTTCCTTGATCTGTATGAACAGAACAGGTCTAGATTGAGTGATCAGTGCTAGATCAAGTGAACAAAAGTCCATCCTAAATCATGAAAACAGGGTCATGGTCCCTTAATCACTTCCTAGACTTGAGCCAGTCCATAGATCCCCTTGAGTGAAGGGACACTGTGTCTTTTCGTGGTATTTGCTGAGAATGTATACTGTTACCCTTTCTCCTGGCCCTCCCCTGGGGTGACCGGGTACTGAGGAAAAGAAATAGACGTTTCGAGGATTCCTGGTTCTGAACTGACAGATTCCAGGAGACCCCAGACCTCCCTGCGGCCACCCATCAGAGAAGGGCGCGTGAAGGTCAGTGGTCAATGGAGTTTCAGCTGAGCTCCCTCTCACAGTGGGTCCAGGGGGTCCCCAGTCCTGCCCTGTGGCTCTGCTGCTGGTCTCAGCTGTGTAACTGCCACAAAGCTAGCCACCATGAAGCCCACAGCTGGGTGCGCCCCACCCACTACTGCATACACGCCAGAGGTAGAAGGTGGTCCTGGGAGCTGTGACATTTGTGAGAAGGGTGAACATAGGGGCCTGCTGCTGCTGAGTTTTGCTTGCAGCTGGAAATTCAACTCTGAGCATTTGTCCTGGCTTTTGTTCCGCTTTGTCTTGCCAATCTTGGTGCTAGCCATGGAGGCCACATGCAGTGGGTGCTCTTGGTGCCTCTGTGGCCCAGGCCATGGCAAGGCTGCTCCATCCTCAGTGTCGCAGCTGCCTGGCTGTCACGGCTTTGGCTCATTACTCTTCCTTCATGTTTTAGGATTCGTCACCAAATGACCCTGGTCAAATCAGGTCATTGTAGAACATTTGGTGCTCTTCCTCTGCTATTTGTTGAGAAAGATTCTGAGGCTGTGACCTCGCTTGGACCCTGTATTCCCTGTTTTCTGGCTCCCTCTGTCTTCATGTGGGTCACCCCCCTATATTCTCGGACCCGTCTATGTGACGGTGACTCACCCTTTTTTGAACTCCTCCTGTGTTGGCACAGGACTGAGACTGAGTCATGTTCTCGAGCGCCATCCCCTCGCCTTGAAAGGAATAAACTAGTTCTGAACTGAAAGGTGGCAAGTTTAACAGTTTATTTAATATGTATTGTTCCATAAGACGGAAGCCACAACATTTTACCTCTTTCCTGATCATAGACACACTTTCCCAATCATCTGTGAATAGTTCCATAACTTTGTCAGAAATCCAACGTGCAGTTAATGTTTGGTGGTAAGATCTCCAAGACACTCTCAATCTTGCATCAAAACCAGACAGCATAGGACCAAGTCTGGTATTACGATAAACCCAAAATTAGAGAAGTAGTAACTTGTCTAAGATTACATAAAATGTGATTATGACCATTAATTTTTGAAGTACTTGGCTTAAATAGGAAAGAAAGACAGATACAGTGTGAGTAAAGCAAGGTCTGTGCGGGTACAGGCTGTGTGGGTCTCATCTGTCAGGACACTCGCAGCTCTTGGCTCAGTGCCTGACACATAGTAGGTGCTCAGGAAAGATTTGTTAGATGGCTACGTAATAAATAGACAGGAGAGAAACAGCTCAGTCACTGCCTCGGTTGCTTTTGCTCATGGAAGCGTTGATGATCATATGTCATCCACAAGAAAATGCCAATTCATTGTCATAACTTGGTTACATAAATAGAAGTATGAGGTGAGAAAATGCAAAGTATAGCAAAATGAATCTGGAGCTCTTTGTATATATCTTCTCTACTTTGCTATTTAAGATACGAGCTTCTAAAATGTCTTTAGCTTTATCTCTTTGCTGGGAATAGAATTTGAACCTAAAATACATATGAGGGGGGAATCTGAATTCACTTTCCACACAAGGTTCCTGAGGGATGGAAGGGGAAAGATAAGGTTTCAGGAGTATGTGTGTGCATGTGTGCATGTGTGTACGTGTGTGAAGTGGGGGTTCTGGGTGTGTGTGTATGTGCGTGTGTGTGAATGAGCATGTGTGGAATGGGGGTGCTGGGGTGTGTCTGTGTGCATACATGGTGTGCATGTGTGCATGTATGTGGAGTGGGGGTGCCAGGCTATGTTGAAAGTGTGTGTGTGTGCATGGGCCTTCATGACGTGCACATGTGTGTATTGTGCATACGTAGTGGGTGCTGGGGATGTGGACATATGCATGTATGTGTTGGAGTAGGAGTGCTGTGTTGTGCACACGTGTGTATGTACGTGTGTGTAGAGCGGCTGAGGACATGGGAAGCATTAAAGGACGCCAAGGGGGAGGGCCCAGAGCTGGGGCAGGGAGGTGGCAGGATGGTAGTCACAGCTCTTGCTTTCTAAGTGCACAATTGACATACCTGTTCGAGGTGGCTCTGGCACCTACTCCCCTGTCCCGGACACCCTTCCCCCCTCCCGGACACACCCCTCTCCCAAACTGGGGGAGAATTTCGTTACGCCCAGGCGCCCTCTGCTGTCTCCCTTTTCTTCCAGACGCTGAGTTCGCCCCTTAGAAAAGGCCTGCACTCTGGAAGGAGTGTCCTGGATGCAGACCCTGCTTATTGCAGGTGGAAGACGCACGAGGAGCAGGGGGCTCTGTCCCCACCTCCTGACCCTGGCTTGCCACAGGCCATTCACTAGGCTGGTCCTGCTTGACTAGATGGGCCATGTGCCAGGCCACAGTCTTCTTCCTCTTAAGTAAGGTGGCCTGAGCCCCCATCGTTCAGTCCTAGAAACACCAGACTCTCCTCCTCAGGGTTTCCACTCCTGTGATGAGCCCAAAACCAGCCTCCTGGAGAGAACCATGGATGGTCACCAGCTGCTGGAGAGCCTGGTCCAGGCGGCCATGGCTCTGTCCCTGCTGCAGGGATGCCCCTAAAGACCGCCGCGGGTCCTGTCCACTCTGGCTGTGAACAAGGTCACCAGAGCTGGCCCTGGAGTCAGAGAGGGGTCTCTCCCCTTGGCACCTTGGTTTCTGTGGCATGGACTCACAGTTGCTGGTGTAGCTGCTTCCCACATGTCTGTGAGGTTCCCATGCACACACTCAGACACGCACCTGCTCCCACACACGCAGGCATGTGCCCACACACACTCAGACACACACCTGCTCCTGCACATGCAGTCATGTGCTCACACGTGCGCACACACACAGACTCAGACATGTACCTGCTCCTACATACGCAGGCACGTGCTCACACACATGCACATGCTCATGTACACAGGGATGCGCTCTCATACACATACCCACTCACACACACGTGCACACGCACGTGCACACATGTGTTCACACATACAGGCACCAACAACCCCCCTTGGGTTGTGCCTGCAATGACAGGATGAAGGAAAAGCCAGAATCCAGATGTTGGAAGAACATCAAGCCTGCATCGCGGCCTTTGGCGGAGATGTGGCGCGGGAGATCCATCCTTGCTCTGGAGGTACTCCTGACTGGCCCGCTGAGGGAGACGCAGCACGTTCTTGGGAGCACCTGCTTTGTATTGAGCGTTCCTAATGCGGAAGCGGATCCGGGGGAGAGTGGAGTGTGGCCTCAGGCTCTGCTTCACACCGCAGCCCTCTCGGTGGCTCTGTCTTGTGCTCCCGCAAGGGAGACAGGAGGGACACGAGAGGGAGACGAGAGGGAGGAGACGAGAGGGCTTTGGTCCCCCAGCACCCAGAGGCTAACTGACCGGCGAGGTACAGAGAGGTCCTGAAACACAGCGGGGGCGACTGTGGCTCTGCCCACTTGCCATATGCAGTTATTACAGCTCCACCCCCTTCTTCACTTTTCCTGCTGAACCTGAGTGCTGTTTGTAAGGCCCAGGAGAGCACCTGAATGTCGCCGCCACTGCCCTAAGGTCATGGGTCTACCCTGCACTTACAGCTAGTGGCCAACAGGGGGTGTTAACCAGCAGCTTTTTTACTATGCTGCTCTTTGATCCCCACACAAATCAGATCTCAAATTTCAACTTATTTATTACACATAAATATTTAGTTAATTCCTTGAATCTTATAGGACTTTTATCAGTTTCACTGATTTCATTTGTTTTCTTTAGCCTCAAAACTACTTTTCCTCACTGTCTGCAAACAAACTTTAAAGGATAGTGATATGTATATATTTTGAAGATTTTACTTGTTTATTTATTTGAGAGAGATCGCACATGAGCAGGGAGAGGGAGAGAGAGAAAAATCTTCAAGCAGACTCCTCGCTGAATGCAGAGCCCGATGCAGGGCTCCATCTCACAACCCGAGATCATGACCTGAGCCGAAACCAAAAGTCGGACACTTCATGGATGAAGCCACCCAGACGCCTAGCAGCGATATATTTTTAAGTCAACATTTAAACTGAAGCGTAGCCTAAGTTCACAAATCATAAATGTGCATCTGGAAAACTATTTGCAACAACAACATGTCTGTGGTGCTATCTCCTGGGATAAGATCTAGAATCATCCCAGAAGATTCTCTCATCCCATTCCCAGAGTAAGAACTCCCTTAACTTGTTTAATCATATGTTAGTTTTTTTAAAGATTTGTTTATTCATGAGAGAGGGAGAGGCAGGGACTTAGGCAGAGGGAAAAGCAGGCTTCCTATGGGGAGCTAATATGGGACTTGGCCCCAGGACCCCGGGATCATGACCTGAACTGAAGGCAGATGCTCAACCACTGAGCCACCCAGGCGTCACATCATAGGTTAGTTTTGCTGTTTTTAAAGTTTATATTATTCAGTTATATAATGTGCCTGGATTCTCTGGCTCAATATTACCTTCATGACATTGTCCATGTTCTGAGTGAAGCAATATCACATGGGCAACATGTCACTGCAATAAAGAGCTCCTTTGTAAATGTACAGCACATTTATTTATCTGCCTCCTGCCTGCAGGCATTTGGTCTGCTCCCAGGGCAGATCTGTCACATGGGCTGCTCCCAGGGCAGATCTGTCACAAGTGATACAGTTTTGAGCATCCTGGTTCATGTCTTTTGGTGCACAGGTGTGTGCATTTCTGATGGGTACATATTTAGAAGTAGAATTGCTGGGTCGTAGGGCATATGTGTGTTAAACTTGTACAAGTGTTAAACTGCCAAACAGGTTTCTGGAAAGTTGTAGCAATTTACACTCCATGGGCTGAATAGGGGAGTTTCTATTGCTTTACATCCTTCCCTTATGTGATTTAATACCACATTTTTCATTGTGCAAAATTATTATGGTACTTGGTATATTGGTTTTCAAGGGTTTTGCTAAACAGTATAACTTTAGCTGGATAGTGGGAAAAGAGGAATGAAGATATAAGACCTATGTGCATCACAAGTGCTCAGGTATGTATGTAGCATGCAGACTGTTCTAATGGAAATCTTGAGATGTTTCTCAAGTTAGGAAGTCTCTTCCTGATTAATGAAGGGTGCCGTGGATGGAGTTCATGGTTCTTGCACATATGAATCCTGTGGTACTTTCCACTGCTGCGTGATTGATCTCCAAGCCCTGGCTGAGGGTCGTGTAGGGACCACAGAGGTAGTCTAACTTCCCCAGGCAGAAGCAACTCATCCTTGAACCAAAGAGATGCCTTCTTAGAGCTCAGCAATGTTCCCGCCATGCCTCACTAGCCCAGAGGTGACCTGCGTGTTACCAGCTGGAACATCTTGTCCACGCTGTTTGAAGACGAAGGCAGAAGATAATGAAGAAGAGAGAAGGAGAGAGCATAGAAATTAATAGTGTAGAAGTAGGACTGGGTTTCCCTCTTCTTCAGACATTCGCACTGAGGGTGTGAACACAGGAGGCTGTGTGTTCTGCTCAAGCCCTGTTTACTCTGTGAGCATCAATGGGTTAGAGGTACTTCCAGGGTGACCAGCATCATGGAATTCATTCTCCTCGAATGCATACCAATTCACTCTTCTTTTCTGGACTTCAGGAGACAAAGGTTTCTCCCATACAACATCTTTCTCTGGTAATTCTATTTTTTTAAATTATTTATTTATTTATTTATGATAGTCACAGAGAGAGAGGCAGAGACACAGGCAGAGGGAGAAGCAGGCTCCATGCCCTGGGAGCCCGACGTGGGATTCGATCCCGGGTCTCCAGGATCGCGCCCTGGGCCAAAGGCAGGCGCCAAACCGCTGCGCCACCCAGGGATCCCTCTCTGGTAATTCTAGATGTTCTCTGGCTGGGGAAATACACCTGCCCAGGCTTCTGAATGAACATGACCATGCCTGCCCCACCTTTCTGAAACTTAGAACCGGGTAGATAAGCCCAACCGCACTTGTGACTCACCAGGGGCCTGAAGCTGATTTCTCGGATAAGTCTTGCTCCTCAGACCCTCTTCCCGCATGTCTTGTGGCCACAGCCATCTTTGCAGAATTCCCAGCTCACATTCAAGGGGGTGAACTGTGACCATGGACAGAGCCCTCAGCTCCATAGAGACCCAATCTGTTAAGAGCAGGTTCTCCCTAATAAGCGGACTAGTCACAGAGCACACTTTTTGGAACCAAAACAAGGATTTTTCCTATTTTTAAAAAGTTGGTTGTAATGAAGCCCTTATTTATTGTAGAAAAATATAAAACATAAAAGTTACCACATTAGCCATTTTAAGTGTATGATTCTGTGGCATTCAGCACATTCCCACTGCTGTGCAACTGTCTCCACCGTCCTTCCTCAGAACTTTCTTTTTCTTTTTTTTAAAGGTATTTTTTATTTATTTATGATAGTCACAGAGAGAGAGAGAGAGAGGCAGAGACATAGGCAGAGGGAGAAGCAGGCTCCATGCACCGGGAGCCCGATGTGGGATTCGATCCCGGGTCTCCAGGATCGCGCCCTGGGCCAAAGGCAGGCGCCAAACCGCTGCGCCACCCAGGGATCCCCCCTCAGAACTTTCTTATCCTCCCACACCGAAACGCTGTCCCCATGAATCACCAGCTCCCCGTCCCTCCCCCCAGCCCTGGGTGACCTCCATTCTACCTTCTGTTTCTGTGGATTTGAGGACTCCAGTGACCTCATATGAGTGGAATCACACAGAATCGGTCCTATTTCTACCCCGCACAACATCTTCAAGGTTCATTCATGCTGTAGCAGGAATCAGAATCTCCTCTTTTGAGGTTGAATCATATTCCATTGTATGGGCTGTATTTTGTTTACACCATCGGTTGTTGGACACTTTCGTTTATTATGAATAGTGCTGCTATGGACATTGGTGTACAAGTATCTGTCGGGATTCTTGCTTTAAATCCTTTGGGGTAAGACTTCAGTGGTGGAATTGCTGGGTCAAATGGTTGCTCTGGGTTTAACCTTTGAGGCGCCTCCACACGGCTCCCATAGCAAATGTACCACCTTAACTTCTTGTACTAAGAATTCTCACTGTGATACCAGTGACTTTCTTTTGTTTGAAGGTTTTTACCTATAAATTCAGTTTAATAGATATAAGGCTATTCCGATGATTTCTTCTCGAATGGGCTTGGTGAGTTTCAATCTTTCACGTCATTTGTCCATTGAACCCAAATTGTTTCTGGCAACAGAAGTCCTCTATGGCCATTTCTGCCTGTGAAAAGGTTTCATAGCACTTATGTGGATAAAACCTTATAAGTGATGGAATCAGAGCTTGTCATGCCCACTAGGGGGTCATCTTAGGCTCGACTACATACTTCGACTTAAGAGGGCACCAGAGCCATGCACAGGACACAGGCAGGGACACGTCCTGCCACGGGGTGTAAGCAGGCCCTTCTTTTGTGGGAATGCGATCCATGCAGAGTTTTGGGGACTGTGGTCTGGCGCCCCTAGGGACAATTCAAGTATGAAGAGACAAGACTCACACAGGGATGTAGGGATGAGGAGCAGCCTTCACTTGAAGATCTGTGATCTAAATAGGCACTGCCGTCTCTTGTAGTACCTCTTGGGGTGGTTGAAGAGGTTGCTGCCTGTGTTCTTTGTGTATGGGGTAAGAGAATGGTCCAGTTTCATTCTTTTACATGTGGCTGTCCAATTTTCCCAGCACCATTAAGCTTGGCTGCAGCAACTTCTTGCTAGACATGTTTCCAAAGGCAAGGGAAACAGAAGTAAAAATGAACTATTGGAACTTCATCAAGATAAAAAGCTTCTGCACAGCAAAGGAAACAGTCAACAAAACTAAAAGACAACCTACAGAATGGGAGAAGATATTTGCAAATGACACATCAGATAAAGGGCCAGTATCCAAGATCTACAAAGAACTTATCAAACTCAACACCCAAGAAGCAAACAATCCAATCATGAAATGGACAGAAGACATGAACAGAAATTTCACCAAGGAAGACATAGACATGGCCAACAAGCACATGAGAAAATGCTCCATATCACTTGCCATCAGGGAAATACAAATCAAAACCATGATGAGATACCACCTCACACCAGAGAGAATGGCTAATAACAACACAAGAAACGACAGGTGTTGGTGAAGATGTGGAGAAAAGGGAATCCTTTTATACTGTGAGTGAGAATGCAAACTGGTGCAGCCACTCTGGAAAACAGTGTCCACAATAGCCAAACTGTGGAAGGATCCATGATGTCCTTCAACAGATGAATTGATAAAGAAGATGTGGTCTACGTATACAGTGGAATATTACTCAGCCCTTAGAAACGACAAATACCCACCATTTGCTTCAACGTGGATAGAACTGGAGGGTATTATGCTGAGTGAAATAAAGTCCATCAGAGAAAGACAATTATATAATTTCACTCATATGTGGAATTTAAGAAATAGTGCAGAGAATCATAGGGGAAGGTGGGGAAAACAGAATGGGAAAAAATCAGAGAGGGAGACAAGCCGTAAGAGACTTAATCATAGGAAACAGAGGGTCGCTGGAGGCGAGGGAGGTGGAGGGATCAGGTAACTGGGTGATGGGCATGAAGGAGGGCACATGATGGAATGAACACTGGGTGTTACATAAGACTGATAAATTACTGAACACTAAATCAAAAACTAATGATGTACTATGTGTTGGCTATTTGGATTTAAATAAATTAAGAAAAAAATGCCTCTTGGGCATAGTTTCCAGAATGTTCTGCTGTCCTTCCACTCACCTTGCTGGTAAGGAGGGGACCCACCCCCCAAATACTGGTGATACCAACAGCAGCTCAAAGTCGTGGATGCTCACGGCTCACAGTGAGTGTTCTTGACACTTAGAGCTTTACAATCACATTGAAAAATGTGTATTTTGTCTGCTAGAATGATTTATATATCCATCTAATATAAAGGTAACATTACAGTTAGGTAAACTCTGTGGAGATACCATATGAAAAATACAATTTTAAGGGAAAAGAAGTAAAATGTAAAATGACGGACTTTTAAAGCAGGACTTGTCAGTGCATTTTTAAAAGATTTTATTTATTTATTTATTTATTTGAGACACACACACACACACACACACAGAGAGAGAGAGAGAGAGAGAGAGAGAGGCAGAGACACAGGCAGAGGGAGAAGCAGGCTCCATGCAGGAGGCCCAATGTGGGACTCGACCCCGGGACTCCAGGGTCATGTCCTGAGCCAAAGGCAGACGCTGAACTGCTAAGCCACCCAGGCATCCCTGTCAATGCATTTAAAAAAAGATTTTATTGGGGATCCCTGGGTGGCGCAGCAGTTTAGTGCCTGCCTTTGGCCCAGGGCGCGATCCTGGAGACCTGGGATCGAGTCCCACGTCGGGCTCCCGGTACATGGAGCCTGCTTCTCCCTCTGCCTGTGTCTCTGCCTCTCTCTCTCTCTCTCTCTCTCTCTCTCTGTGTGTGTGTGTGTGTGTGTGTGACTATCGTAAATAAATAAAAGTTAAAATAAATAAATAAATAAATAAATAAAGATTTTATTTATTTATTTATGAGAGATATAGTGAGAGAGGCAGAGACAGAGGCAGAGGGAGAAGCAGGCTCCCTGCGGGAGCCCAATGTAGGACTCGATCCTATAAACCCCAGGAACCTGAGCCAAAGGCAGATGCTCAACCACTGAGCCACCCAGGTGCCCTGTCAGTGCAATTTTGAGTGGATAATGGTGTGGTGAAATTGTTATGGTGTATGGATGCCATGAGAGACTGTTAAAGAGGTGATGTGGGTTTATTTGTAGGCCAGTGTTCATAGTACACTGAAAATTACATCCTCTGCAGCTATTTTAACTTCTAAATAAAACTTTTAAACACCATATTAGAACTGGGCGAGGCTATAATAATTTTTTATGAGTAAAAATATTTGAAAGCTACTGCTCTAAACCCCAGTGCATAACTGGCATGGTGGTGTATTTTGGGAATGAAGCTGGGTAGGCATCACATATTTAGTCACCTGCCCCATGGTCTGGGGTGTGAGAGGTCCACTGTGTCCTTGAGGAGCTGACTGGGATGGGAGTTGGCCTTGGGATGGCTAGACACACACCTGCGCTGAATGCTTCTCATAGGTTCTGTAACAGTAAGTATTAGTTTGAAGACAGAACATTAACAATTACTGAGGTGTACGGTATGTAGGCACATTGATAACGATTTTTTAAAAGATTTTATTTATTTATTCATGAGCGACACAGAGAGAGGCAGAGACACAGGGAGAGGGAGAAGCAGGCTCCCTGTGGGGAGCCCGGTGTGGGGCTCGATCCCAGGACCCTGGGGTCATGCCCTGAGCTAAAGGCAGATGCTCAAGCACTGAGCCACCTAGGCGTCCCCACATCAATAATAATTTAAATGTGCCAGTAAGAATGAATTTAAAGTCCTATCCTGGTTTTGGACAGCTGGTTATTCATAAATTCCTTTTGTAAAAATGGGTGTAAAACATCTTAACTCCGGCATATCCTCATTATGGAAATTGTCCACATCACTCAAGATTCTTCTACGAAATACAATCACTGTGCTAACGGGTAGGTCCCCACCTTTACCCACCCTATCGCCTCACTCAGAAGTTGTGGTATCGGTGACCCGTAGAAGAAACCAAAAAGCTGAGATGCCTGAAAACCTGTTCTGCTGTGCTGGGTCCATGTTGTGACGTGCAAGCCCTGTCCCTGTCCCTGGGGCTCATCCCCACGTGGTGCCCTGCCCTCCCAAGCACGAGCCCATGGGCGGCACACAAAGGGAGGTTGCCCCTCAGAGTTGGTGCTGCCAGAGTCGGTGATGCCCAGGGAGGACGTGCAGTCCCCGCAGACTGGGCAAGGTGGGAGAGGCCAGCGCGGGCAGGGCCGCGGGCCGCGGGCTCCTCACCACTCTCCCAGCCATAAGCCCACTTGTAGTTTGGTTTGGGGTCAACCCACAAACCCCGTGTCAGTGTTGGAGTGATGGGAGGAGGCATAAGAGCAGGAGGCCCTGTGGACCCCGGCAGAGCGGAGAGCTTGCCGGGGAGGGTGATGACTCTGTGGGACCCGGGACTAGAACTTGGCCGTGGGGAGGCGGTTGGGGAGGGCAGTGAGGCACCTGCTGTGGGTCCGGACTCTATCAGCTCAGGCTGGAAATGCAAGGTCATGGGGCGGGCGTCCCAGTCTCCCTGCCCGCGCTGCTGGGGGGGGGGGGGGCGGGGGAGGGAAGCCCTGGCACAGGGTGGCTGCTGTCCCCGCAGCCCCAGCCCCCGCTCCTCACTGGCGTCTGCGCGCCCCTCCCCGCGTCTCGCCCCTGGGCTCCTTGTTCTGGCCTCTCACTGACACCCCCTTCTTGTCGCTGGAAGGTGCCCGGGTATATTAATAGGCCGGCCTCGGCGGGCTGGCAACAGCGTCTTTCTTCTGTGTCTTCACAGGCTGCTTTGAACAGAGCTGTCCCCGCCTTCTCCGCGGGTGTCCCCCAGGGCGTTGGAGGAGATCTGGGGCAGGAGGCAAAGCTTTCCGGTGGTTTCCAGGTCTGCTGGGGAATCCCGGGTGGGCCGTGGGGAGGTCCCAGGTCCTTCTTGCGGGCAGCCTCGGGTGCCCGGCCCCTCTCACTCCTCTCCGGACGCCCTGCGCAGTCCCAGCCTGGGCCTGGAGCCAGCAGGCCGCTAGGTGTGCTGCTGCTAGTGTGCTGCTAGGTGTGCTGCTGCTAGTTCCCACCTGCATTTGCTGGGGCCCCATGGTGGCCGCGGCAGCCCCACCCCTCGCTCCCCCAGTGGGGAGATGGAGATGGGAGGCGATGGTGGGGAAGGCGGGGGGCCATGCTTCTGCCATCCTGAGACAGTGCCCGAGGCGCCCCTTGTAGATCCCTGGTTGCAGAGCCTCCCTTCCCCAGAACCAGGGCCTGAGCATTGGGGGACCCACCCCACATCCCCGTGTCCCAAGTGGCCTTTGTGGGGCATCGGAGCCTGGATTCAGGGTTTTCATCCAGCTCTGGGAGCCACTAATGCTCCCACCCTACCCCCAGGGTGCCGGATGCTCCCACTGCCACTGAGGCTGCTTGGGGGCCTGTCTCCATACCCTGGCCACCCAGGGAGCCATGTGAGGCTCTGAGGGGGCTCCCCTAAGCTCCCTTTTGCATGGGTGGGGTGAAGTGCACACCTCCCTCTATGTGGTGGGAAGACACGGGTCCTCAGCACCCCTTCCAAGCCCCACCCCCCCAGCAGATTCTCCGCTGGCTCTTGTTTTCCCTGGAGGGGGTGATGGGGAGACGTTGGCAGAACCTTGTTTTGGGGCACTCCTAGCACCCTCATTCACAATTTGGGCACTCTGAGCATCACTCTCCGTTAGCACAACCGGAGGCAGGCGGGCATCTGTAGCTTCCTCGCTGGTGCAGCCAGGGTGGGGGTGCCGGGGTGGCTGTCCTCCGAGGGCAGTGCCGAGCTCCCCAGCCTGCAGCATCACTGCAATGTCTTTGAAGTGTTGAGATTTGACTGGATTCACACATGTGCTGTATCAGACTCCATCCTGCACCTGTGTGTCCTATCAACACCTCCCCCCACCCCCGGTCTTTAGGGCTCACAGACCCCCGGAGAAGCTAGCACACCCAAAATGTTCCCACTCACATCCAGTTCCAGAGGGTCACACTTACAAAGGCGGTTTTCCTTAGCTCTGGGCCCTGGGGACAGCTGTCTGCTCTCTGTGCACATCGTTCAGAGGCACAGACCACCCCCCTGGAGGGATTCGACGAGAAGGCCTGAGCGGGTGGCACCTGGGTGCCTCAAAAGTTGAGTGTCTGCCTCTGGCTCAGGGTGTGATCCTGGAGTCCCGGAATCGAGTCCCATATCAGGCTCCCTGCAGGAGCCTCTCTCTGCCTATGTCTCTGCCTATGTCTCTGCCTCTCTCTGTGTGTCTCTCATGAATAAATAAATAAATAAAGAGGGGGCCTGAGTGAGGGGCGCTGGTCCCCCAGGCCCTCTGGCTCAGGCACCCTCAGGTCATGATGGCTGCAAGGGCTGGGTGAACCTCTCGCAGGACTAAAGTCCAAGGCTCAGGATGGGCAGGTGCCATGTGTGCAGAAGTCTGTGAGAGAGTGAAGAGGCATTCCAGCAGCTCTGGTTCCTGGGAGCTAAGAGTGTTGCACACTCTAGTATCACAAGCTTGAGGGTGGTTTGGGGCGGTCTCTCTGCTCCCCAGGCGCTGGCACCCTGAGGTGTCTCCCCAGGCACCATCCCCTGAGGTGTCTCCTGGTGACTGCACCCCTGCAGGGCACAGCCTGTATTTTGTGGACGGGGCACTCTCTCTGGACCCACTGTGTGGCAAGCTGCTCTGGCTCTTCTTTCTGATTAGTCCTTGACCTTGGGCTCTGCCCTTGGCCTGTTTAGTCCGGGTTTAACAAGAATCCTTGGGAAAGTCCTATCTGTGCTCCTGTTTCTTCCCTTTGCTTAGACTCTTCTTGTTCCCACCCCATTCCTGCTTCCTACCGTGACTCAGATTCCACCTCGGTGGGCCCCCCCCTTCCACCTTGGCGCCCCCCACCCCTCTGGCTCCCCACCCACCCTCTCTGGCTGGCTCCCGCTGGCCCTTCCACTCTTCAGGCTATGTGTCAGCTGAGGTCCCAGCAGGAGAACACAAGCTGCACTGGTTGTTTAGATGTGATTTGGTCTAAGGAACCATTGCTGAATAGGAGGTATTGGAGGGCCACCGAGCAAAGGGATGCTGAGGCTTCAGGGCAGTCCTGCAGGGACTCTGCTGCCAGGCCTGGGAGAAGCTATGGAGAAGCTGGGCTCTCAGAATGCAGAGTGGGGGAGGCCTTGCTGACCAGGGCCCTGTCCACCACAGGGAGGGGGTGCAAGGCTGCTGGCACCTCGGGAGCTCTGAGGATGCTGCTCTGAACCCGGGGCTCAGCCCTCTGGAGGAGATCTGCCCAGAGGGTGCTAGAGCCTGCAGATGGCTGCAGAGGGTTTGCTTTGGGAGTGTGGGGGCAGGCTGAGGGCAGAGCCATCAGCCGTTGTGTGCCAGGTGAATGGCGGTGGGGACAACAAGACCCCCCCACCTTCAGGGGCCTACACTTTCCCTGTTAACCCTGACAGATTGCTTTTCTCCTGGGCTCTGCAGACCAGCCCTCATTTCCTCAAGTCTTCTTTGAACCCACATTTTACTTTACCGCTGTCATGTCTACTCCATTTCCTTGAGCTGAGAGAACCCGCTCTGCCAGAGATTGTTCTGTGGGGAGTAAGGCTTCTCACCCCTGACAAATGGACTCACAGTCCACACAGAATCGTGGTGCGTGTAGTGCTTGGACAAGCCCAGAAGGCCTGGCTCCCTATGGACATCTCTGTTTTCAGTAATTTGTGGCCTCTGAAAGATTGGGTTCCATAATTCATTTGATGTAGTGGTTTTCTGGAGTAAATCAAAAGAACAGAAAATGAGGTGATAGAAAAATAAATCTGTTTACATCTAAATGGATAAAGCCATTCATAAAACAAAAGAGTTCATGTAAGATTGATTTTGCTGCCCCTCTCCTAAGATATGGCAAGCTACTAATGACATCAACAAGTAGGTATTTGTTGGTATCTGCCTCTGTTCTTGTTCAAAAAGTGCTTCTCCAACAGAAAAAATGTTTGTTTAAGTTCTGCAGGGAATATAGGTAAAAAAAAAAAAAAACAGACAAACAAAAACAAAAAACAAAAAAAACCCAGTGCATATTTTTAAAATCTTTTTCTTTTTAAAACGATTTTATTTATTTATTCATGAGACACACAGAGAGAGAGAGGCAGAGACACAGGCAGAGGGAGAAGCAGGCTCCATGCAGGGAGCCCAATGTGGGACTTGATCCCAGGACTCCAGGATCACGCCCTGGGCTGAAGGCAGACACTCAACTGCTGAGCCACCAGCCATCCCTCCAGTGCATATTTTTAAAGATAAAGCAAACCACCTCCCACTTTTAAGGCCAATGTTTATTTCAGGCTTTACAGCAGGTCAACAGAGCTCTAATCCCATCTGTTATTTTATATAACGTCCAGTCAAGGGCATGGAGAACACCACTCGGTGGTTATCCCCAAGGTAGACACATGGAGGAGAACACAGATTTGTAAAACTTTTTTTTTTCCCTAAAAGCCCTGTCTATTATGCCTCGTTATGACTTACACAAACAGAAATAACTGACATGATTTACTCTTCAAATGCCTATTGCTCTTTTTAAAGCAGCTTTACTTGTCTATAGGTATAGGACATACTAGGTTTGTGTGTCTTCTGTTCACATTTGCTCTTCAGCTGGCGGGGTTTCACTCTGACAACTGCCGGGGGACACGCTCAGGGGAGTCCGAGAGCCCTCTGACATTCAGTGCCTCCCAGGAGAATTTTCTTAGCTTCCACCAAATTCTCAAAGGGCTTCTTAACCCAACACTGATGAGAGCAGTGGGAAAAGCCTGTCTCAGAACCTCCTATCCTGCTCTTGCTAGAAATCAAAAAGGTGTGGAAGTGTTTCCCCAGCAGCCCTGCTGAGGCTCTGATAGTGGCCAGGCGGGCCAGGCGGGCCAGGTGGGCCAGGCGGGCCAGGCGGGCCAGGTGGGGCAGGCGGTCCAGGCGGGCCAGGCGGGGCAGGTAGCTCCAGCAGGGCTCCGGGGAAAGCAGGCTGCACTCCCAGTTCAGAGGCGTGTTTCCACAGGGCTTCGTGCAGCAGCAGCCGGGGTGAGGAGGCAGCAGGACAGCAGGACCCGGAGACTGCAGGAGAAGACAGTGCTGTGGGGCTGGGGGTGAGCAGGGGTGGGGGGGACCTGAGAATTTGTCAGCAGAGGGCGGTCGTGGGGAGGGAGAGCAGACAGGGAAGGCAGGCGGCAGCAAACCATCGGAGGACGGGGCAGGGGTGCACTGGAATAAACAGACTGACCGAATGGGGCTCAGGCAGGGCGCGTGTGTTCTGGAAAGAAGGGACCACAGAGGCGGGGTGTGAGCAGCCGTGACCCGAGACAGGAAGGCTGCCGAGGCCCGGATTTTCTCGGGTCCCCGTTCATGCCTCGAGAGCCGTTGCCGGGCAGCCACTGTAACCACCACCAGCCCCCTTCATCGTGAAGGGGAGTATTTTCCCTCTCAAAATACAGTTCCTTCCCTAAAAGTATAAACACAAGACAAAAGCACACTTAAGTTTAAAGTGCAGCACGAGAGAAGACTTTCTAAAAGAAAGCTGTAATTGCTGAACTGGGCCAAAATGTAAACGGGGAGACCGGTGGCAAAGCGCCAAGCTGAAATATAGAGAAACCATGAGTGGAAAGAAGCAACGTAAAGAATTCACAGGAAGTTAACAGAGGTTCCAGGATATTAAGAGACAGAGATGTATAAAATCTGGGGCACTGGGTGGCTCAGCCGGGTAAGCATCTGCCTTTGGCTCAGGTCATGATCCCTGGGTCCTGGGATGGAGCCCTGTGTTGGGCTCCCTTCTCCATGGGGAGTCCGCTTCTCCCTCTCCCTTTGCTCCCCCCCGTTCATGCTCTCTCTCTCTCTCTCAAATAAATAAAATCTTTAAAATAAAAAAAGTTTTCAACTAACCCGTGCATTGAACGTCATATCTAACGTTACCAGGATTTGAATTTTAGGGTACTTCATTTAATATTTGTGTCTCTGAAAATCTCACGTGTCTAACTGACATAGAGGGGTGCTGGGATTCAGGAGCTTGGCGGGGCTGCTGAGGGTTGGCTCCACACGGAGCAGTGCGCAGCCCAGCTGTGCTGGGGACCCAGAGCACACCTGTGACGGAAGGTAGAGAAGGAAGCATAAGCACCCTCGAGACCCGAACAGCGTCTGTGGTTCGGTGGTACTTCACCGTGCGTGGCCCTGAGATGTGCTCTGGCCCCTGAATGCAGCTGGGTGAAGTCCACATTGGAGCTCTCTGTACTAGTTTTGAAACCCACTGTGGTTCTAAAATTATTATGGAATAAAAAGTTCTTTTAAAAAGAACAGAACCTTTATTTATATAAATATAAATGTGTAACCTCTTGAACAGAGTATGTGTGTCCTTTTGCATTTATGATCATGAACAGTTCATGACTTTAGCCAATTTTGAAAAGCAGAGATTTCTAGGCTCGGTTGCCTAATCATGCTCAATGGCCAACAAAGTCTTGATTTCTTGGTGATTAAGAAACTAGATAAATATTTGATCAGAGAGGGAATCAAAGGGGAGATTACAAATCCCCTTGGAGGCAATGAAGAAGCTCTTCCTAATAAAACTCAGGGGACCTTGTGAGAGCCATGTTCAGAAAGAAGAAAGTACTTGATCCTTTATCCTGGGAAATGAGTATAGGCATCATGAAGGACCATCATGCATCTGGGATGTCTGCCTGCTTGAAAGCTGATGGAGTTAGCCGGGGTTCATGGGTGCTGGCCAGGAGACAGAGACTGCCAGCTTGGACACCAGGGACCATGTGACTCACCGGCCAGAGGGCAGCACGGGCTCTGGTTTTGCACCAGTGCCCTGTGCTCCCGAGTCCCAGGAGATGCAGGGGTGGGCTCCAGGAGGGTGCCTCAGGCGGGGTTGTGTCACTGCTCTGGGGCCCAAGTTCAGCAAACCCCCATCTTTAAAGGGGCTGCAAGCAAACTGGCCCCAACTTTGTTCCCCATTATTTTTTTAATCAGTAGGTCCCCAAGCAAATGTGCCCTCTGCCCAGGAGGGGGTGATGTCTCTATGTCTGAAGACTGTTTGCTCCCGAACACTTTTGAAAAGACCATCAGAACAAAAGCCTCATGATTTCTGCCCAGATACTCAGAAACATCTCCCAACAAACACAGAGAAGCTTTGAAGAGGGAGATAAACCGGAAATGTGTCAAACATGTCTTTCTACCTCCTTGAGCTCATGATGACGCTTACAGACCTTGTCCATCTCCTCTGAAGAGCGCCGGAGCATGGCCTAGGGCTTCTGGGCCCTGCTGAGCACAGAAGCTGTGCACCTGTCCTGGGGAGCTCTGTTCCAGGGTGCCCCTGTGCTGATAAGAAGTCTTTCCAGAAGCTCAGCTGACAGGCATCTGACGGGTGTCGGGCTACAGCAGTGCCAAGTGAGATGCGGCATCTGAGAGCTGCCGAAACACAGATGCCGACTGGCGAGTTCCCAGCAGGCAGGTCAGGACACCGCCACTAGAACCACCAATGGGTCTGAGCACCGGGACCAGAGAGACCCTGAGACTTCACATTTGTTCTCATGCCTGAATGGGGGGCAGCGGCACCCCTTGCTTATCAGGGGTATTTCTGACGTCCTGGGGGTTTCTCACAAGCCCCTGTTGGGAGTTGAGTGGTGTCCCCCAGGAAGAATAGGTTTAAGTCCTAATTCCCGCTGCCTGTGGGTGTGAGCTTATTTGGAGTAGGGTCTTTGCAGATACCACCAAGTTAAGGTGTGAGGTCACACTGGACTAGGATGGACCCTGGCCCGGTGACTGGTGTCCTTACAGAAGGAGGGAGATTTGGGAACTGGCAGGAGAAGGCCGTGTGAAGGCAGAGATCCAAGCTATGCACCTGTAAGCCTGGGAAGGAGCGCCAACAGTGGCCAGCCTCACCCCCGGAGCTGGGAGCCTGGCCTGGAACCAGGCCTCAAACAGATTCTCCTGCAGGCTCAGAAGGAGCTTGCCTCCTTCCTGCACTCGCTCCTCCCCTCTCCTCCCCTCCCCTTCCTCCCTCTCCCCTTCCCTCCCCTGTCCTCCCCTCTTCTCATTCTTCCCCTTCCCCTCATCTCCCCTCCCCTTCAATGTTGGACTCCAGGCCTCCAGACTGTAAACGATCAATTTTTGTTGCTCATAAGCCCCGCAGGTTGCAACAGCCTAGGAAGCTACCACAGGACCCCCAGAGGGCTCCTCCAGTGGCTCTCCCTTGCTAACGCACCCTTTATTGCAGACTTCCTCCCTCCCTGCCTCATCTTCCCCACTTCCTCCTTTGTGCTTCTTGGGCTCCACCCCCAATGCGCTGCCTGCCCCAAGCCCCTGCCTCAGGGTCTGCATTTGGGGGAGCCCAAACCAGGGCAGTTGCTTTCAAAAGTGCCCTTGGGACGTGGACACACAGGCAGGGAATCTACACTCATCTCTCAGCAGCTGGATGGCCCAGCCTCAGGATGCTGTAACTGTCAGGGTTCTCCAGAGAAACACAACCTGTAAAATGAGTTGGGGGAGGGCAATCTGCTTTGCTTAGTCTACTGATTCAAATGCTAATCTCAGCCAAACACCCTCGCAGACACACCCAGAATCATGTGTGACCAAATATTTGGGTGCCCTGTGGCCCAGTCCAGTTGACACATAAAGTTAATTGTCACTGATGCTATTGCTCGTGCTACATGAAATGCTACCTGCCCCCCCCCCCCCCCCCCCCCCCCCCCCCCCCCGCAATCTTCTGTGCCTCACAACAACTACTCGCCCATCTGTGCTGAAAGGAACACAGCAGGTGCAAAGGAAGCATTCCTTTATGGAACAAGCCTAAAGCTTGAAGGTTACGAGGACTGTGGCTTCAGCTGACTTGTGTTCACTGTCTGAGGAGTCCTGGAGAAAGATGATGACGGTTCCGGGGGCTTACCAGTTGAAGCCTCCCTGGCAGTGTGTGAAAGCATCCAATCCATCCTCTGCAGCAAGAGGGTTCAGCTCTCATGGTAGATGTGGCCAGTCTGCAAAGTAGTGCGCAGACCTCCTTGACTGAGTCCAGGGCAGGGCTGGGGGGAAAGAATCCCTGAGACCTGGAAGGGGGATGACTGGATGGAGATTTTGAGAAACTCACACTCCTGGTTCACTGACCTCTCTAAGCCAGGAGAAACGGTCCCTCTCCTTTGCTAGGGAAGTGCAGCCTTCCATTGCCTGTGGATGTGCAAAGGCCCTGTGGTGTGGTGTGAGTGCTGCCTCCACTCAAGGCCTCTAGACTGACAACTGGGCAAGCATCAGTAGGTGTGGAGGGCATACCACAGCAGCTGGTGGAGCTCATTGGTCGGAGCTTCAGGTATGTGCTGGGCTACCCCTGCATCTGAGGTGGGTAGCTGGATGGGGTGGGAGAGTCTGGGCTATGTTGGTGCTTCTATCTCAGAACTAGCATCCTGGTGCTCAGAGCCAGCGCTTTGTCCAGGCAGGTATGGCTCTTTCGGCTGGGCCACAGCGAGGGAGCAGCCTGGGCAGTGTGGAGGGCCTCAGGGAGGTCGAGAGTAGAATGGGCCCATGCTGGGACAACCAGAGAGCATCTTCTCTAAGGCAGCTAGAGTGCCCTAGAGAGGGGTTCCTAGAAGACATTTTGAGGACAGTTTGAAAGGCAGTCCCCCGGGAGGAGCACTGAGTGATGGGAGCCAGCCCTGCTGCCATTTCCTCCTGCTGGGCGGGGTGGGTTGGGGTCAGGCAGGAGCAGGTCCAGAGGGCACAAATAGGCTGTGAACACAAATGGCACGGACCTCCAAGTGACCTGCCTCCGTTGGCTGGGTTCCCAATACCGCTCCGCTTGCACCTGTGACATTGCTAATTTCGTGTGAACCACAGGGGACGCATGGACTGCTGCATGTTACAGTCCAGCTCCAGGGCGGGCTAGGGAGGAGAAGCCCTCTGGTTGGTGAAGCCTTGAGTGGCTTCCCTGTCCTCTTGGACAGGTGCACATGCTTGGACAGCAGAAGGTGGCAGGGCCCCTCATCTGGGGGCCTGGGAAGGGCAAGGTGGGATGGATGGTTGCAAGGAGATGGAGGGGCTGCTGTGGCTCTTCAGCCTTGCCTCAGTCTCCAGAGAGCATCACGGAGGAAGTGGAGCCCAGCAGCCAGGCCTACCAATGGCATCAGTAGCTGGGGGCAGCAGCCCAGGCTGTGCCCGCCGTCCCTACAGCCACGGTGGCAGGAATAGAGGTGTGCAGGAGACCCACCGTGTGGGCTCCCTCTCACCAAGAGGGACCTAGGTAGGTGCCCAGGGTAGAAGATTCTAACCCGCTGTTTGGTAACACCTGGCTGTTTGGCGGCAGGTTGATGACATCAGAGCCCCCTGGTGGTGGAGGGAGAAGCAGTTCATCTTGGAGGGGTGTTTGCATGCAGCCAGCTCGGGGGTGACTTCCTCAGGCTAGAGGCCTGTCCTTCAAGATGCAACATCTACATTGGACCAATGGCTCTCATAAGGTGTTGTGCCCCAGTATCTAAGCAGCAGAGTCCAGCACCAAGAGGCAGGGGCAGCACTGGTTCTGCTTACCACCGCTTTACCAGCACTGCCTTGGTCCACAGGGTACGTGTGCCTCCTGCTCTCACGACTTGAGGCTCTGCGGAGTGGAGGCCACTCCCAAAGGAGACTCACAGTCCGGGGAGATGGGAGTGGATGGATGAATCTTAGTCTGCCCATCCCCCGGTCAGAGGACTCTGAAGCTGCTTCTGGGGGCCCCAAGGGAACTGGGCCCTAGCTGCTCCCTACACATCTTTGAATCGCTTCTGTCCCTTCCCTGTTTCACCTTCTTTCTTCATCTGTCCTTTCCGGGATTGTGTCCCAAATAAATTGCTTGTGCTCAACTGTTGGCTCAGGATCTGCCTCTGGGGGGAAACCCAATCAGTAGGATAAGCTACTGATTAGCATGATGTTTCATAGAACACTGTATTGGTATGTCTTCTGATCCTGAGTAATTTTCAGCCATGTATGTTTATAAACTATTTCTCCTGCCTTGCATCTTTAATGTTTAGCATTTGACCGTATTTATGGCAAATGAATAAGACACTGTTTAACAAAATGAATGCTTTCAATAACCTACTTACAGTAGCTCCAATGAGCTTCAGAGAACTGCTTCTTCATGCATGTTTCCATCTAGATGATGGTCCAATTAAAAAAAAGCACCTCCATTGGAAGTGATCTCTACATACTACTAGGTCAGTAAGCCATCTGCCTGTCCGGCTTCAGGTTGGGGTAAAGTTTAACATTTTTTGGAAGACCATCCTCTGAGTACCAACAAGCCAACCAACTGAATTGGTATAACTCAACTGAGCTCGGATGGGATTCAGCTGAGCTGCTGGTGGCAGTTGATCGTGGGTCTGCCCCAGACATGGCTGGGGATGTGGGATCTGAGGTGTTAACAGGGGGGCCACCTGGGGTGCAAAGCTCATCCACAGACCAAAATCCTCTGTCGACAACAGTCTTAATTGGCTCCAACCCAAAAGAACAATGAGTTCTTCTCCACAGCCCATGCCTTCTGTAACAGGAATTTGGAAAAATGGTAAGCTTAACCAAATGCTCACCATGGGTACTGAAATAGCTCAGTTAAACAGCTAAAAACACCTAGCTTTGAACAATGTTATAATGAATCCCTTCCAAGTAAACTTTATTGAAATAAATGTACATCCAAGGTAAAAGGATGCCACTAGTAAGCGCAAAGCATAGAAATGTTTGGGGACTTGTAAGATCAGTTTAGTGGGTCTCCTTACTGACCATAACTGGCTGCCCAGTTATTGGTCATCTAAGTAGTATTATTTGATTAAATCAAGTTGAATCTTCTCTTGTTTACCAGATTATAAGCACCAGACCTAATTTAACATAATTTGAAATTGTAATGACTTTCAATTGTAAATTGAAATTATCTCTTCAATTTAGCTGTAATGGGAGTAAACAGGAATCTCAGAGGACGACTACCTCTAGGTCAATACCCTTTTGTTGATAGAGTCTTTGGGCACAGCCCTTAATAGAACTCTTAATGGCTCTGTTTGCTAGAAAGCGTGTGGAGAAGCTGTCCAGAAACTGGTGATGTGTTGCGTCTCATCTCCACCACTTGGGTGTGTGACAATGGGGACAAGGAGACAAACTCTGTAAGACTGTAGTAACGATGCTGTGATGTGATGCAAGGAAGGAGCTCTGGCAGGCACCCAGTGAGCTCCTGAAGCGGTAACCATGACCATTGAGTAGGTGGCCCTCCCGTCCAGAATCCATGCTGCCCTTTCCCTGACCATGTCTGCATTTGGGAAGAAAATATAATTGCTTAGTTCAGAGCTGGAAATAAATGCAATTCATGATCGCCATGGAAGTACTCTGGAAGAAGGGAAAGAAAGAGTTAAGCCTCTATTTTTTTTTTTTTTTTTTTTTTTTTACAAAGTTTTTGTATGGCTCCTAGCTCTTTGTCATTAACTGGACCATATATGTGCCTGGCGTCTAAAGCTCTGCTAATGGGGCTTAAACTGCCGGAGGCCATCGGGAAGCAAGCAGGGAAAGCTCTCGGGTGTGCAGGGAGTACCGGGACACACGCTTGCACGGCCATGTCCTTCGTGTACGAAGGGGCTCCCCCTTGGTTACACTCGTATGTCCACGTCAGCCCGTGTGTGCAGCAGCGTGTGCACCGCAGGACAGCTGCACGGCGCGTCCCTGCAGTCCGGCCGGCGCCCGCGGCCCCTCCCCTCGGCGACCCAAGCATCTTCTGCCCCCGAGAGACGGCGCCGCGGATGGAGGCGTTCTCAGGCTTTCTGCACTCGCGGCACAGACCCTGGCCCAGGCCCAGGCCCAGGCCAGGCCAGGCCAGGCTCTGTGGCTCTCCTGACCTTCCTCCCCGGTGTCGGTGTCGGGAACGCCAGGGTCCTGCAGAGGTCCCAGAGCCCCGGGGGTGGGGGTGGGGCGGCGGGTCCCGTGCGTGGGCCTCCCTCCCGGCGGGGGGCACGCGGGACTCCCGGCGTCTGCGCCCGCCCGCCCGGGGACCGAGTCCTCCCGCATCAGGCCCAGCTGCTCGCGGCTGCAAGGATCGTCCGCGCTCCGCAGCCGCCGGCTTGCCCAGCGGAGCGGCGGGCAGGAGCGAGCGGCTCGTTTCCAGCGCCGCCCCCCGCCCCCCGCCCCCAGCGCCCGAAATAAAACTGGCAAAACCCAAAAGAGCATTCTGGGAGGCGCTCGGGGCTCGCAGCGCCGCCGGATCGCGACAGTCACGCGCGGGGCGGCGCGGGGCCCGCGGGGCGCACACGGCCGAGGCGGCGGGCGCTGGGGGTCGCGGCGGCGCAGGTGGGCGCGCGCGGCCGGCGGGCGGGCGGGCCGGGGCGGGGCGGGGGCGCGGGCGGGGCGCACGGCGGGCCCGAGCGCGGGGAGCCAGCGAGGCCGGCCGGCGCGGGGCCGCTCCAGCGCCGCGTCTTTTCTTCTCCTGGCGGTGATGTCATCGGCGGCGGCGGCTGGGAGCCGGGAGGCGGCGGCGGGGGCGGCGCCGGGCGGCCGCCGCAGGTTCATGTGCATCTAATGAAAAGGCACTTGACAGTCGGCCAGGACGCACGCGAGGGAGCGCGAGCCGGCCGGAGCGCGGCGCCGCCCGGGCCAATCGCCGGGCCGGCCTCTCCATGGGCGAGCCGGAGGGGGCGGGGGGCGCAGCCGGCCGGGCCGCGGCCGGTCCGAGGTGAACGGCGCCCACTCGGGCCCGCGGCGCGGGGAGGCCGGGCGCGCCGCCGCGATGAATTCCGCCGAGCAGACCGTTACGTGGCTCATCGCCTTGGGGGTGCTGGAGTCGCCCAAGAAGACCATCTCGGACCCGGAGGGCTTCCTGCAGGCGTCTCTCAAGGACGGGGTGGTGCTCTGCAGGCTGCTGGAGCGCCTGCTGCCCGGGACCATCGAGAAAGTAAGTGCGGCCGCCCCCGCCCCCGCCCGCGCCCCCGCCCCGGCCCCGGTCCGCGCCCCCGCCCGCGCCCCCGCCCCCGCGGCGCCCCCGCGGCGCCCAGGCCCCGCCGCCCGCCGCCCGCCGCCCGCGCCCCGCCGCCTCCCGGGAGGCGCGGACACGCGCGGGCGCGGGCGCGGGGGCGGGGGCGCGGAGGAGCCCACGCGCTTCCTTTGTGCGCGGCCCCGGGAGCGCGGCGCGAGGCCCGGCGGCGGGAGCTGGGCGCCATTGTGTGCGGGGCGGGGGGCGACCCCGGGAGGCCGCGGGGCCCCGAGGCGGGGGCGCCCCGCTCCGTGGCCGCGCGCAGGACGGTGCGCGGCGCCGGCGCGGCTCCCCCAGGCTTTGTTCCGACAGCTCCCGCCCGGCTGCCGTTGCAGGAGCCCCCTCCCCTGTCGGCGCGCTCGCGGTGTCCGAGCGGTGCGGCGATCGGCAGCGAGGGCGGCCTGGACGGAGCCGCCGCGCCCCCCGAGCGTTCCGCGCGTCTCCGGGCCCGGGGACCCTTCAGGACCGGCGGAATATTCCAGATTTCACTTCCAGGTCCACGCCTGATTCCCAGCAGAATCCCCAGCCCCACGGACCTTGCCTCTCTCCTGGTGGCTGGTGGTTTCCCCGGGGCGAGCGTGAACCTTGACCCGCCTGTCTGTGAGTGGTTAAAGTTTGTTTTCCTCTTACAGGGGCTCACAAAGCAGGGGCCAAGGCGGAGAAACGCTTTTAAAAACAATGCGTACTTGTATTTCAGAAACTGCAGTTTTATCCCTTTTTTTTTTTTTTTTTTTTTTTGCCAATGCAGAATCCTAAGATCAACATTTACTTAAAAGGTGTTCAATGGAGAAGCTGAAGCACACCATAATTAGGAAAAAACAAAAACAAAAAACAAAAAACAAAACTATTTTTAAAAATGGATTCATACTGGCCCTAACGGCACCAGGACAGTTTGCTAATAAGAGGTTAATTAGGTGACTTGGAAAAGTAAGACGTTTACTCTTCTAAGTTTGTGCATGGTTGGTGCTGCATTTTAAAGGTCGGAAAAGGTTTTATTTAACATAAATTTTGCATGCATATGGGTTTTAGGTATTTTTCTTACTTGGAACATATACAGGGAAACAGAATCTGCATTAGAGTGAAGAGCTGCCAGCTTGTCCAGGAAATAAAAATGTTGCTTATAAATGAACCTGATGCCACAATAAAATGATAATTTAAGAGAGGAATAAGGAGCCAAATCCAACTTGCAAGGCACTCAGAGTACTTTGTTGTCCTCTGGACATCAGGACCTCTGGTAATAAAAGGAAGATGTTGAGAAGCAGTGACAATGCATGCACAGTTCACCAAAGCAGCCTTCTATAAATGCTGTTCCACGACCGACATGAAACTTTAAGAAATTTCAGATACTATCTGGATAAAAACGTATCACTATTAATGCGTGTTATCTGGTATATTAACTGCATTCATTAGACTGGCAGACTTCAATAATCATTTTCTTGTACATTCTAGAAAGATTTGCTTTCAGAACTGGAGCATTCCCTCCATCCCTGAAAGGAGGAGAGGAATGAAGACAGTGTTTAGATTGCAAGGGCCAAACTGAAGCCCCACAGCCCCTGTGTCCCCTACCCTGCTGCCCCAACTGATTTGTTTACGACTGAGGCAGTCACAACACAAGTTTCACATCAGAGGCACACATAGGCAGAACTACTGATTCTCTGTGGTTCAAAGGTAAGTTTTTGGAGTAAAATATTAGCTAGTCTCTGTCTCTAAAAACCTGGGGTTTCGGGTGTTTCATGAGCTCTTGCATTTCTTAAGCACAGGTATTTATTTGAGTGCTCACACCCAGTGCCATGAGCCCCACAGCAGATGTGCCAGACAGCTTTTACTTGACTGTATGAATGGCTTTCTTTCCACAGGAGTGTTTGGAAACTTCACTGAATATTCATGTGAGTTGAAAGGGCCTTGATATTACCCCAGTTTGCCGCACAGACACACGGATGATGGGTTAATGTGGTGTGAGCAGCCTGCAACCTAACATTTGTAGATCTGCTGTTTAAAACAGACCATTAGGGTGGGGAAAGCACAGCATTAAGAGAAGTTTTGGGGTGGCTTGGGTTTCCCATGTGCCTCTTGTTAAGAAAACATGTGCTAATGTGTTGCATTATGTTCATTCCTTCCACTTTGGAACCAGTGAAAGGGTGGAGGACCATGAGGACATTTCATTTCGGTCCAGATTATAAAAGTTTTGTCTTCGGGATCCCCTTGATGCAGTCGGCTTTCCTAGGTTTGGGGCAGGGGCGGGGCATGGACTTGACACAAGCAGTTCAGGCGAGACCCTTTCCATTCTTGCTGACGACAAGTTCTCTGCTGAAGGGGAGACAACGTGGGGATTGCACAGTTTCCCCATCTTCTGTATGAGGCTCAGGTGCTTTGATTTTGTCTGGGAATGACCAGAATGTGACCTGCTCACAGTTTAAACTTTCCCATCCCTCCTGTTGGGAGCACACAGAGGCCCCAGAATCCAGGGAGCCTGCAACCCTGAGCTCGTGAATTCACACTTTTAAACATTCTCTAGACTGTTTCATCAGGAGGGTGAAATCAAGATGTCGAAGTTTCAGAGGGCTGACCTCCAGTGATAGACACCCTAAAGTGATGGACGCCATGACATGCTGCTGTAGTTTTGTTCATGGACTTGCTTGGTTCAGCACGAGAAGCTCATGGAGCCTCGTTCTTTGTCCATAGGTCCAGGGGGACAGAGCACACGCCGCTGGGTAAATGCTCCCCGGAGACACTCCCTCCATCCACATTTGTGGATCACAGTTGAAAGTCTTGCTACCCTTCTGGTCTTGCTCCATGTGTATGTGAGCATTTAGGTTGGGTTAAGCTGTCAGGCTGAGTGTCTGTCCTGGGGCCGTGATGGAGCCCCAGCCCAGCGGCTGCACCACAGATCTGCTCTCTCCCAGTTCTGGAGGTGCAGGTCTGGGATTGGGATACAGGCAGGGCCTTGGTCCCTTGGAAGGCACCAGGGAAGGGGGTCTAGCACTCACCCAGAGTCCCCACTGCGTTCCCTGCGGCCTCTGCTGTATCCAAACCTCACCTTTTATAAGGACACTGTCATTGGGTTAGGGCCATCTGCCCCCAGTGTGATCTTAACAGGTGACATCTGCAGTGACATTGTTTCCAAATAGGGTCACATCCTGTGCTTCCAGGGTCAGGGCTTGAGCATATGGATTCTGGGGGATACTGTCCAACCCATAATAGGTCACGTAATAAATTTGGACCCAGTCAAATTAATAAGTCTGTACCGGCTTCAAGGGTGCCCAGATGCTCTAGGAGATGAAAGGACTAACAGGTTCTTTGGGGATTTGGTACAGGAGAAAGTAGGAAAACTGGTAGGATGAGGCAGCAGGAAATCCAAAGTCAGAAAGCTCTTCGTGCAGAGGAGCAGGAACTAAGAAGTTTTGGGCAACCTGCTTTTGAGCAGCCCAGCATCTGACGATTTTTCTGACGTGGATTAGAATGTGGTTTGTATTTCCTCCGACTGTCATCTGGCAGCCCTAGGTGGTGATCTGCAGGCTTGCAGAAAATCAGTGCATTAGGACAGAACATGGGAGGAAGAATGGCTTTCTCCTGATTGATTTGTGGCCTGCATTCTGATCAGTGCTAGGTCTTTTGGAGCTGGTTCAGGGAGAGAAGTGAAGTCAGTGGCCGCTGGACAGCAGTTCTGAGTGCCCACTGCAGGAAGTTTGCCTTTTCCTGGACCCTTTACCCTGCAGGTGAGGCCAGCGATGGCAGTGTGGTGTGCTGGCATGGGTCTTGCTCCGAAGGCCCACTCCCTGTCACTGTTGGTAAATCCTTGTGGGTCGCCTGGTAAAGCACTCAGAAAAGTTACGGAACACGTCATGTCCTGACTGTGTTCCTAAGGAGTCTTTAAACTTTACAAATGGAATGATGGGTTATATCCCATTCCTTCATATCCCATTCCTTTTAATGAGACGAAGCTTCCACAAGAGTTAGAATAAACATCTGCTTTCAAAGCACGTGGTTTTAAAGTCTTGTCTCAGCCTCTCAGCAGGGTGATTCTTGCCTTGGGCTTTAGGCCTGGGGAAGAAGGAAACTAACTGCCTTTGCTGGCTCAATCAAAGTAAAGCAGACAAACCTACATTCAGAGTGGGGGACGTAGAAAGGGATCTCCCGAGAGCCACCCGAGCACCAGTGCAGGGTTTATGCTGGCCTCACCCATGGGTACTCAGAGAGGGCTGACTTGGATCTGGGGAGCACTAGGGGAGCAAGATGACCTCCTGTCCCGGGGCAGCTGCTTCCCAGTCCCTGGGAGAGTCCTGCTGGTGCCGTCCCAGGACCCTGTTCTATTAATAGAAATATGCCTGCTGAGGCCTCCTGGCCTCCTTCCCCTGAGCACTGCCCGCCTCTGGATACGTCTCTCTTAAAGGGGTAGGGCAAGCCCGGAGCTGCTGGCAGTGTGCTGAGCTGCTTCTCTGCGGCGCTGCGTGTCGCCTCCATCTCCCGGGTGAGAACACTGATGCTTGGCAGTCTGCCATGCCCACTTTGCTCAGTCAGCTCTCCGGGGCCAAAGAGTCCACCCCGGGTATGCTGAACACATAGATGTGTGCGTGTGTTTCTGTATGTATGATATGTATACTAGCATACACATAGTAGGAACCCAATAAATACATATTTTTACACAATCTATTTAAACATCCCCATCTCCTTGGCCTTTGGAGTACAGCAGACACAGCACTATCCCACAAAAACGGCTGAGAACTACCAGCCTGGTTCAGAAAACTTTTAAAATCCAGAGCTAAAGTAAGAAATATAAAAATAGCAGGAAATGAATTTTCCTAACCTAACTGGGAAGAAATGATGGAAGAAAAGGTCAGAATTCAGACCCAGGGGACCCAGGGCCAGCCCTCCCCCACCCTCCATCTGCACATGGTGGTGTTCCAGGCCCTTTCCATGCATGAAGCCCTATAAAGTGAAACCCGAGCCTACCAGCGAGGCCCTCCGGCCCCTCTGAGCCAGCAGCTGTGTGCATTTGGCAGCTGCACTGGACCTGGCGCGCAACAGAGGGTCCTGGAAGTCAAATTCAGTGGTCCCACCAGCCCACACAATGGTGGTCTGTCTGGGTGGGAAGGAAGGGGCCGCCAGCCCCCTAAGGTTGTTAGAATCTGCCCAGTAGTGAGAATAAGAAACTGTTCCTGGATTTGAGTGGCCCTGAGGTTCAAATCCTGTCTTAGAGTTTTCCTGGCCACCGCAGGGAAAGTTTTCAGTGTCAATTCATAAAATACTAACACCTACTGTGTACTGAGGACCTACTCTGTACCCAATGCTTCACCAAACCCCTCATATCTATTTACCCCCTTAAATGACCCTATTGCCCCAAGAGCCCATCCCCTCCAGGTAGGTATCATTAATCTCATTTTTAGGTGGAAATTAAGACTCAGAGAAATTAGAGAAGTTGCCCAAGGTCACATAGCAAATGGATGACTCTTGAACACACGTGGGAACCACCCTGTAACATACAGGGGCTCTGGAAGGGCCCAGTGGGTCTTGGAGACAACCAACCCTCCTAGCCGCTGGCACAGCCCATGGCAGAGTTGACTGCCCAGAGGTACACCACGCCTTTGCCACCTCCTACCGACAATGACAAACACGCAGGTGATTCCAATCCAGAAGACTAGAGACGGCCCTCTGGAGACAGCATTAGCCACAGACACATGTATATCCGTACAAGTACAGCATGTTGCCTTCCATCTTAGTACAGACGGACACCAGTAAACCCAGAGTCAGGAAGGCCCTGAAGTCCCCCTGAGGACTATGAGGTGCCACAGGGAGAGCTTACCAGACTCCTTGTGGGGTTCTTCCATGAGAGATGAGTGAGAAGGGGCAGAGGGTCATGAGTCATGCAGAAGTGAGGGAGAAAGGCCATCACGGGCCACAGTGTTTACAAATAACTGAGGACAAGACCATTTTAAAGAAGGTATTGCTCACAAAAAAATCATACTGCCACAACAAGACTTTGTGGCAGGAAACTGCAAATCCAAAGCAAACTTGGAACAGCAGAGTCCCATTTTCAGCTGAAGCAATTTAATATGAAATGGAAGAAGCCTAAATTGCTATATTTTGTTTGGTTCTGGATTACAAACACCTTGTTTGGAGATGATATTGAATATTATTGACTGGTTTCTAAAAAGCTGCTCCAAGTGTCATAAAAATTAAAGTTCTGTACAAAATAACACCTTCATTCTCCAGCCTGTACCTGTTATCTACTGCCACAGTGAGGCTGCATAACAAACAGCCATGAAACCTCAGCAGTGGGCAGAAGAAAGCATCTGTTTTTGTCCATGGGGCTACAGGTGAGCTAGGCAGTCCTTCGGGTCATGACTGATCTTGCCCATGCAGCGTGGTCAGCTCTGCCCATCTCAGCTGGGCTCTCTCCAGTGGAGTCTAGGAGGCTTCTGCAAGGACTAAGGAGGCCAAGCTTGCTGCTGCATGCTCTCCAATCCCATAGCACCTGGGGCCTGGGCTTGTCCACAGAATGGAGGCAGGTGTGAGACAGCACAGAAACACTCCAAGCCTCTTGAAGCCTCAGCCAGGTACTAGCACCTGCCATTGGCCAAAGCAAGTCAGGGCCAGCTTTGGACTCAAATAGTAAAAAAATAGGCTCTATCTTTTGATGGAAAGAGCTAGCATGTCACTCTCCACAGGGCATGGCAACAGGGAAGAGTAAAGAACTAGGGCCACTTCTGTACTCTACCATGACCCTTCCCTAACTTGCTCTGTGCCTGTGGAGGCTGACCTCTGTGGAGGCTGATCTCTATGCATCATTGCCCCAGAGCTCTCCCCTAGCACACTCCTAACACCCCATTCGCGTACATGACAATGTGAGTGACCCTCCCTAGACTGTGCAGTCACAACTTACACAACCATATGCACCTGACTTCAATTAATTCATCTATGAAATGAAGAGTTTGGGCCAGAATTCCTTCACACAGAGAATTCACAAATGCTTTACACTTAAGACCCATGGCTTCTCTTATGTTTATGAGGGACTTTTTAGTATCCATATGCAGTTAGCAAATTCATTCAGAAGTCTTTTGTTAGGAACACTGGTTTTCTGAAAAATTGAAAAGATTTTCATGCCGAAAGATTATGACTCTGTCACGTTACAGTGGTTTTGTTGGAGAATTAGAAGTTTCAGAGGAGCCTCCCCTGGATGAATCATCTCTGCTGGTAGCACTCTCGGACACCATCAGGATGCCTAGAATCTGATTCCAGGCCTTTATTTCTAGAGTAAACTTATTGTAATATTTTCTGTGGGGCTGAAGAAATTGCCTCATTCAGGCAATCGTAAACATTGGTGCTGGTAACAGATTTCTTCTCATGGAAACATGACATTTTCTGGTCACAGTTTTCCTGTTTGTTAATGCATTTTTGTTTCTTTTGAAAACACACTCTATAAATAGGATGTGGTCAAATTCTGGACAGGCTTGTGGTGAAGCCTAAGCTTCCAGAAAGTACCACAGAAGCCATATTTTTAAGTGACAAGAGACTGGAATGGAGTGTCTTCCACACTTGGTCAACTGGTGACAAATAGAGGAGGATCTAAGGTCATCTATCCCACCTTGGACGAAGGGCATTCATTTACTGAGTTTGAGTCTGAGTAACTACCATGGCAGCAATCCACAGTTGGTTCTTCAAATAATAACAGTAACTGTATTTTACTGCATGTGAGTCTTAAGCATCTGTTTATGAATTGTTAAAATAATATTCTGGGAGTGAGCTACTCACCTTACACAAAAATGCTTTTGTTGTCTGTAATGGAATGTCTGTCTACTTTAAGAAGTTAGAAAAATATGGGCAAATTAAACTCTAAGTAAGTAGTAGATGAAAGCAAATAATAAAGGACATAATGGGAATCAGCGAAATAACAGATTTACTAGAGAAAATCAACAAAACCAAAATCTGGTTATTTGAGGAATTCAATAAAATTGATAAACTTCTTAGACTGATCAGTAAAAAAAGAGAGGACACAAATGGCCAATATGAGGAATTACCACGGATTCTCTAGATGCTAAAAAGATAACAATGGGATAGTATGAACATTGTTATTACGCCAGTCACTTCTGCAGCATAGACAAGACGTACAGTTTCCATGGAAGACACGTTCAAGAGGAAATGAATGACCTTACTAACCCCACATCTATGAAAGAATTTATAGTAGTTAAAAAGCTTCTCATAGAGAAGATTCCAGGCCACATGGCCTCACTGGTGAATTTTACCAAACAATTAAGGACTTATATCCAGGATACATAAGGAATTCTCAACACTCAATAATGAGGAAGCAGAGAACCTAATTTAAAAAATGGACAAATGGGGCAGCCCGGGTGGCTCAGTGGTTTAGCGCCGCCTTCGGCCCAGGGCGTGATCCTGGAGTCCCAGGATCGAGTCCCACGTCAGGCTCCCTGCATGGAGCCTGCTTCTCCCTCTGCCTGTGTCTGCCTCTCTCTCTCCTCTCTGTGTATTCTCATGAATAAACAAATAAAATCTTTAACATAAATAAAAAATGGACAAATGGCTTGAGCGGACACATCACCAAAGAAGGTACACAAGTGACAAGCATGGGAAAGATGCTAGGTGGCACTAGTTATGAGGGAAGTGCAAACTGAAACTGAAGTGCATGCTACTCTTGCACACCTGCTAGAATAGTTAGAATGGTCCTACCATGTGTTGATGAGGACCTTGGGGAATCTGGAGCCCCCTTCCACTGCTGGTGGGAGTGGAAAACTGTGCAACCACTCTGGAAAGCAGCTTGTCGGTTCCTTGAACTATTAAGTATCTACCAAGTGGCTTAGCCATTCCCTTTCTTTCTTTCCTTTTAAAGATTTTATTCATTTATTTGAGAAAGAGAGAGGGAGTGAGCATGAGTTGGGGGCAGGTGGCAGAGGGAGAGAAAAACCTCAGGCTAACTCCCCGCTGATCACAGAGCCCCACATGACCCTGAGATCATGACCTGTGCTGAAATCAAGAATTGGATGCTTAACCCATTGAGCCACTCAGGTGCCACTTAGGCACTCCATTTCTAAGTATTTACTCAAAGAAACGGAAATATGCCCTTACCAAGTCTTGTGCACACGTTCATAGCAACTTTGTTTTTTTAAAATTTATTTTCTACAGGTTTATTTTTGATAACTACAAACTGGATACAACCCAAATGTTTTTTGCTGGTGAATGGATGAAGTGTGGTCTATCCGTACTATCCAGTACTATGCAATAAAAGTGAATACTCTTAAGAGGGATGAGAATTATGTTGAGTAAAGAAGTTAGGCAAAACAGTACACATTGTATGACTCTGTGTACATAAAATTCTAGAAAATGCAGCATGGTCTACAGTGACAGGAGGTACATTAGTGCTTAGGAAGCACAAGGAGACTTTGGGGATGAAGGGGCATTCGTCCTGATTCTGGGGATGGTCTCACAATGGTGCACGTGTCATAATTTGTCAAATTGTACCCTTCAAATATGAGCATAGGACATCTGTTATATCTCAGTCTTATATGGCAGTATTCACCCTGTGTGTAATTAAGGTTTTGTTGTGTGTGTAGTGGAGCTTTAGTTCATTCTTTTGGCAGTCCCCTACTTTTGAACCTGATTGTGAATTCAGAAAACATGTATAGAATTTTAACGTATAAAGGTAAATAGTGTACTTCCAGAGAGCTCATTTGTTGCTGTATTTGTTTTCTCATCAAATCTGCGTTGGGTATCTACTGCATGGTTTATTATGCTGGGCTCTGGAGATTCAGTGATTAGTAGTATAGATTTGCAGACCATCTAGCGGGGAAAGTAACATTAAAGAAGTCGTGTGAATTTGTTTTATAAATTGAGATACATGCTCTGGGGGTAAAGAACAGGTTTTAGCAGAGGATCCTGGTTTATACTTGGCAGGTAGGTCAGATGATGTCTTGGGAAGACTCTTCTCTGGAAGTGGTACTTGAGCTGAGTGCTGATGGATGAGTGGGCTGGAATTAAGGGGAGGAATTGGGAAAGGCCTGGGTGGCCACAGTGCTGGCCAAGGCAGAGACAAACACTGACCAGGCAGCACAGGGTCTTAAAGGTTTTGACATTTTCCAGTCATAAAGGGAAGAATGACATGGTTACAGATTTGAAAATAATACTGCAGGCATGGTGGGGAAACAGACTGGATGTGGCCTGTGGTGGAGGGAGAGGTGGATATGAAGCTCTTACTTTTGCCTGATTGAGCTGTTGGGAACTGAGTTCCAGGTGGGGTTCAGGAGACCCAGGGCAGGCACAGCAGCTCTGAGCCCCACTGCCTCCAGGGTGCTGGCTACACACAGGGTAGATGGGGTGTTTCAGAGGTGAGAGGGAGCCTGGGGCGGCACCTGAGGTAAGGGTGAGGAGTTGGAATTCCAAAAGGAGAATGGGCTGGAATATAAATTTGGGAGTCATGAGGGAGAGAGAAAGAGAGAGAATGGGCTGGAATATAAATTTGGGAGTCATGAGGGAGAGAGAAAGAGAGAGAGATAGAGAGAGAGAGGGAGACATATGAATTGGAGTGTGGGGCAGTGGTGAGCTTCCTAGCACCAGCCTTGGGGAGTTGGACAGGGACGGCTGGGCAGCACTGCAAAGGAGGAACCTGGCAGCAGGTGGTGAGGTCAGGAAGGAGCCTGGTGACTGGAAGCCAGGGGAAGAGCACAGCCAGTATGCAGCAGGGGTGAGAGAGCATGCCTCAGAGGACCAGAAGGATCTGGCGGTGTGCAGGGAGGATGGGGCATGGTCCTTCCTTGTTCCCCGGCAGTAGGCACACACAGACTCTGCTGGGCTAGCCGGCAGAGTGTACACCTTGTCATTGGCCGCTGAGCCAGGGTGCCTGTGTGGAGTGGTGAGGGCGAGGGTGGCTCTGGACAGAGGGGAGCAGGGGATGTTGGAGGCAGAGCTGAGTCAGTGAGGCTGGATTCAGTGAGGGTGCCCTGGGTGCGTGGATGCACAGCAGTGGTTCAGGGCTGAGCGGGACGTTATGGTGCTCATCAACCCTCTTCAGAGTCTGGCAAGTGGAAGTTGACCTTAGAAAGGGGAAGCTGACCTTGAGCTGGCTTTGCCTAAAAAAGGATTCTAGAAAACTGTTCTTTCCCATGGTTTCAGGGTAATACAACTGCCACATTTCCCCCTTCAATTCCTACATATTTTACCGGGTGTTCGTGTAAGTCTAGTGAGTGAGTAGAAGCTGAAGAGCTGTCACTCTGAGCAATGCTGAGGCTTCCTCTTACCTTAAATGTATTAACGTCTGGTCTGTAATCCACCCCCCCATCCATTTCACAAGGAACTGCTGGAAGCCACCTGTTCTCTGCCACGTCTGTGTTGCAGCTGACCTTTGAAAGTCCAGATCTGATGAGTTAAGGCATTTTAGGGATGTCAGTATGTCATTTTTGAGAACATTCATGTGCAAGTTGAGGACTGTCTGTATTATAAGGTTATAAAGTTATGAATATACATGTCTCTTGGGCTTTGCTTTCTTTTTTTTATAATTTATTTTTTATTGGTGTTCAGTTTGCCAACATACAGAATAACACCCAGTGCTCATCCCGCCAAGTGCCCCCCTCAGTGCCCGTCACCCATTCACCCCCACCCCCTGCCCTCCTCCCCTTCCATCACCCCTAGTTCGTTTCCCAGAGTTAGGAGTCTTTATGTTCTGTCTCCCTTTCTGATATTTCCCACACACTTCTTCTCCCTTCCCTTATATTACCTTTCACTATTATTTATATTTTTGCTTTCTCTTATTTGGAAACCACTCACAATTTGTTACAAGTCATAATAAAATGCAGGGAAAAAGATAAAAGTAAGTAAATGCTATGCAGAGGGAATATTGTTCCTAAATAACCATAATAAATATAAGCAATGTCTAGCTTTTGGGCACTAATTTCCCAATGCAAAGCAATAAAACACCCACTTTTCAGGTCTGTCTCCATGTGTGGGAGAAGCAAGCCCACTGGTTATTTTTTTTCTCCTTGATCCTTTATCTTTGAGAGGCTGTTGGGGTAGTGTTCCTGGGAGCAGGGCTGGGGGTGTTGAGGCAAGGGGTGTGGCATACACACACACACACAGGCTCCCTCATTGAGGAGCTTCTGGGCTGAGAGTTCCTGGATCGGACTGGTTTTCTTCTCTTACAGCTGGGGGTACCACAGCTGCCCAACACCGATTCTTGTCCATCATGTACAAAATGTTAGTGAGCATGTTGTATTTCAGGTTGTCTCAAGTAATGATGGGCTTCCCATCACTTATGCCTTTGGTTTAGGTGGCTGTGTGGGTCTTATGTTTGATGGTCATCAGACTCAGCGGATGGCTTGTGAAGATGGATTGCTGGGCTTCACCCCAGAGTTCTGATTTCGTAGGTCTGGGTGGGTGATGAGAATTTGCACTTCTGATGGGTTCTCAGGTTATTCTGATGCTGCTGGTCCAGGAGACCACATATGAGAACTACTGACAGCCTTCTGAGCTCATCAGCCCAGCAACTCCATAATCTGGATCAGCCAGATTGCATGCATGGCCCTTTAAGAAGACAGGAGGCCAAGTGTGATTACCTGGGGGCTTCCACAGGTGAGCAGTGCACTTGCCTACCTTGGCTACCCCCTCATGCTTGGTGCCTTTACGTTCAAGACAGAACAGATCCCATGCTGCTTTCCTATGGGCTTTTGAAATGTGGAGGTAGAGAGGTTGGAAAGATATCCTGCCTTGGATTGGAAAGGGCTGTTGGACTTTACCTCAAAAATGGGACTCATCACCTGTTTCTGTGCATCTAGAAAATTCTTGTGTAAAGCAGAAGAGAAACAGTCTCTCTGAAGAGAATGAGCTCAGGAGGTCTGTATGAGTTCTGATGAATGCCTTACTTAAATTGAGGCGCTTAGGGAGACACCCTTGAAATATTTGCATTAGGGTTGGGAGGAGCTGTGGCTGAACAGGATGCCAAGTCATTAAAAACTATGGAGAGAGATGGAGACACTTCAGGCAGGGTTTCTCTGTAACACAGGCTTTTAAGGGAAAAGTAAGTCACCGTGTTGTTGGACTGTGGGGTTAGAGAATGGCCTCTGGGAGGAGTCTGGGATGCTAGAACAAAACATGGCTGTGCAGAACCGTTCTTTAGTGAGGGTTCAGCTGAGCTGTGACTTGTGATGCTGCTTCTAAGGGGTGCTGGGTCTGTGGTCTTTTAGCTGGGGACCCTTTGTTCTTTCAAGGTCTAGAGGAGTCTGTGCGGCTCACACTGGCCTTAAACCAACACCAAGAAGACCTGCCTCAATTTCATTCCAATTATGCTTTTCAGGTAAGTAGCCAATGAATCATTTGGTTACTGAATATGGAGAAAATGGTGACAATTTCTGACAACCTCCCCCACCCCAAGTCTGGCCATGGGGAGCTCCTTTTCCATGAGCCACGGCTGAGGTGGCCTTTAGTGACTGTTTCTCCTTCCAGGAAGTGACGTTAGAATCACTGACAAATGTTTTCAAGTAGCCATCCTAAAAATGCCTCAAACAGCAATGACAAATTCTCTTGAGACAAATGAAAACATAGGAAATCTCAGCAAAGAAATAAGACTTCTAAAAAAGGAATAAGTGGAAGTTACAGAAATAAAAACTAGACTCACTGGACAGGCAGAGGAGACGCCAGAGGGCAGAAGCAGTGAATAGCAAGCCCCCTTGCTGGAGTTTGCTGAGCCTGAACTGCGGAAACTGCCTGAAGGGACACAAGAGGGCCACTCTCTCTGGGTGTCACAGACACAGGAGGCTGCGCCACACAGGCATCAAGATAGTCACAGTTGCAGGTGGGCGGCTGCTGGCGTTCATGCCTGTCCCTCCCCTCTGCCTACTGCGTGAGCCTCTGTCCCTTCCTCTCTGAAATGTCGGAATCACACGAGGTCTTTGGTGGCTTGTTTTGGCTCCTTTGTGATACTTAGGAAACTAATATAAGGCAACCCTATTAAACATGTGGGTCTTGTGGATGGCTGCTTGATGTGCTGGGTGATGGGAGCCTGCAGAGGCCTGAGAGAGCATGCCAGCTGGTTAGGGGGAACCCAACATGTAGCCAGCGATTTTCCTTAGTGATAGAGATGAAAGCTGAAACCTGAGTGCTGGCTCTCAGCAGTTCCCGGCAGCTCCTGGCTACCTGATGTCCTGATACACACAGGAGAAAATGGAGCCCAGGATGCTGAATGTGGGCAGCCCTGGATGGAGGGGGCTGGCAGCTGTCCCTAGGCTGAGCTGGCAGTTGCAGGATGCACCTGTCGATCTTGACAGAAAGGGTTAAGTTTAAGACTTAGAGTAAAACCCAAGATTGTCTTTCATTTCTCTGTATCGCTTTGCCTGTAGTGATTATACTTCCAAGTGTTTTTTATTTTTATTTTATTTTTTAAAAATATTTTATTTATGTATTCATGAGAGACACAGGCAGAGGGAGAAGCAGGCTCCATGCAGGGAGCCCGACGTGGGACTCGATCCTGGGACTCCGGGATCACACCCTGGGTCAAAGGCAGATGTTCAAATGATGAGCCACCCTGGTGTCCCATCAAGTGTTTTTTATTTTTTATTTTATTTTATTTTTTTTTAGAATAGTACCTGTCTCAAATATTTGATTCTCATACTTGACAGTGATACTACTTTTATATTTTAGGTGCTCTGTCAGCATTGCTCAACTTCACTTTTACTGAACAAATAATACACTGATTGCTTGTATCTACCAGGTGTTGACATTTTTCCCAGACAGACTGAATACTTTGCATCTGCAGCCTCTCTTTCCTAATGCAGGACACAAGTAGATTACATAGCATGTTAGACCATGTAAGTGCTCTGGAGAGAAGGAACAGGAAGAGGAGGAATGGGAATGCCAGCAGCTAGGCAATGTTGCCATTTTATATCTGATAATTAGGGCAGATGTTACTGAGAAGTGGCATTTAAATAAAGCCTCCCATGAATCTGAGCAAAGGAATGACGTGAATGTCTGGGAGATGGGATTTCAGGCAAGGGGAATAGCCTGTGCAAAGGCCCTGAGGTAAGAGCCTTCCTGGCAAGTTCTGGACACAGCAGAGATCAGTGTGAAATAGAGGAGAGTAGCTGGCTGATGAGTTCAAGGAGAGAACAAGAGAGCAGATTGTGCAGGGCTTGCTTAGCCATCACAGGGACTCTGACTTCAAAAAAATCAAGAAGCTTTATTTTCTAGAGCAGTTTAGGTTTCCAGAAAACTGGGCAGAAAGTACAGAGAATTCCCACCTACCCCCTCTTTCCCCTATTAACATTTTCATTAGCGCGGTATACTTGTCACCATTGAACCGATACTGATACATTATTAACTAAAGTCCACAGTGTACATTAGGGTTCACTTTGTTGTGTACCCTGTGGGTTTGGACAACCCAATGTATCCACCATTACAGTGTCATACAGAGTGGTTCCACTGCCCTGAAAATCTTCCTTGCTTGTCTGTTCATTCTGCCAGCCCCTGGCAACCACTGATCTTACTGTCTCCATAGTTGTGCCTTTTCCAGAATGCCATATAGTTGAAATCATACAGGATGTAGCCTCTTCAGATTGGCTTCTTTCCCTTAGAAATATGCATTTAAGTTTCCTCCATGTCTTCTTATGGCTTAACAGATCATTTCTTTTTTATCACTGGTTTCCCACTGTCTGGATGCACCTCAGTTTATTTACACATTCACTACTGCAGGTCATCTTGATTACATCCAGGTTTTGGCAAATAAAGCTGCTGTAGACATTTGTGTTCAGGTTTTTGCAAGGATGTGTTTTCAGCTCTTGGGTTGAAGCACCAAAGGAGCAAGATTGCTGGATCGTATGGTATGAATATGTTAAATTTGGTAAGAAACCACCAAATTGTTGGCGCCATTTTGCATCCCCACCAGGATTGAATGAGAGTTCTTGTTGCTCCACATCCTCACCAGCAAATGGTGTTGGATTCTGGCCATTTTAATACGTGTGTAGTGGTTTCTCCTTGTTTTAATTTGCAGTTCCCTGATGATATATGATGTGGAGCATGTTTTCATATGCTTACTTGCCATCTATATATCTTCTTTGGCAAGGAGTCTGTTTGGGTCTTTTGCCCATTTTTAAGTTGGGCTGTTTGTTTTATTATTGTTGAATTTTAGGAGTGCTTTGTATATTTTGGGTACAAGTCCTTGATTGTATATGTCTTATGTAAATACTTTCTCTTAGTCTATGGCTTGTCTTCCATTCTTCTCTAGGACTTTGGTTTTACTGAGGAAACTGCGAACTTTTGGGATTTTGAGCAGAGGAGTCATGTGACAGGCAAATTATAAATATGCAGGGAGATATTCCAGTTATAGGAATACGGAAGAAATAGAATTCCTGAGTATACATCGGCAGCCCTATATCTTTAACTAACGAAGGTCAGTTTTTCTGAGTTTTTGAAAATGTATTTCCTATCTATAGACACAACTCATTCACAGCTGCTGCCCATATACTGATACTTAAATGTTTCAGAAGAAAACTTAATGATCCATTTATCACGTTTTTATTATTCGCAGTTAACAGGAAATTCTGAACTGGCTGCAGAGTTCTGAGAGCATTCCAGGTGTGGGTTCTCTTTCCCCAGGCGTTTCCCTCTAGGGAGGGTCTCAACTGCTATTTATAGAGAGACGCTCACCAGCACAGGTCCTCAGCTGTCTTCTATCCCTTTAGTCAGATTGTTTCCTCTGATGAAGGCTCCGTTTAGCTTCCCAGGCTCCAAAATCATCTGGTTTTCTCCACATGCCTCTAACCTCCCACACGCTATCACGTGGATTAAAATAGAGCACATTCTCAGGTGGTCACTGTCCAGTGTTTCTGACTCTGAGGCTTTAACTTGCCTTGGGTGCAGCTTCTCAAGCAGTTTGAAAATGGAAGATTCCTTAGCTGGGAGAGAAGGGCACAAGGCAGTGCACTGCTCTGTAGCTCCTACCATGGTGCTTGGGTTTTGCTGTGCAGATAGGGGCATTCAGAAGCTCCTTCAGAAGCTAGGATGAGTAGCCAAGGTAAAACAAATGGGGAACAGCAGGGAAAAATTTAAAAGCCCTCTGAGACATCTGAGAATACGGATTTATACAGTGGAATGCCATTGGTGGCTGCAGGGATGGGAGAGGACATTCTAGGTTGAGGCGTCTTGGTTCAAGGTAGGGTGTTGGGGTGAGACAAGGAGCAAACGTGTGAGACCAAGCTGCCCATTCAGAGAGCAGAATGCAAGGCTTCTCTCTCGGTGGGGGTGGTGGTGGTGGTGGTGGTGGTGGGAACACAGATGGGATTCCTCCTGTCCTGGCAGGTTTTCAGCCCTACTTGCTGCACTGATACCACAAGCATACACAGCAAGTACCCACTTTGGATTTATTTAGCACATTTCTACCAGGGACCACAGACCTTCTCCATAGGCTTTTCCATGAGGAAACAGTCCCCACTGAGGGACAACAATAAAAGGTATCACCAGTATAGCCAACCATTCTGAAATGTGTTCAATAAGAGGGGAAATGGATTCCAAGGGTCAGAAACAACATAGAAATGAAGCTTAAGAAAAAAGCAAGCAGTGGTTCAGGTTTGCAAAATGCTGTGCCACCATTCATGGGTTGTTTTCAGTAGTTCACAGGCATTGGGAATGAGGAAAAAAAGATAATTTTATATGAACCACTGAAAACTGTAGGTAAGAAAAATTTCTGACAAGGCTCAGTTTGAGTTTTTTAATGAATTTTTTTCCTGTTTTCCTGCATTAAGATCCTTCAAAGGCAAACCAAATGGCATCTGCCTTACAGAATGTAATGAGACATGCAATTAACAATGGCCTGTCCACGCACCCCAGCTTCTCTGGGGTCCAAATCACACCCAGGGAGAGCATGTGCTCTTTGGCAGATTGCTCTTACCTGACAACTAATGCACACCTGCCTATCTTGATCTAACATCACAGAGGGAAGAAAATACAACTTCAGTGGAGAAATTTATTCTAGGTTATCTGATTAATGTTTTATGTTCATATTTTTTAAGATCCATTTTTGGCATTGGCATGAAGTTTGGATGGTTTCCACCATCTCTGAGGTCTAAAAATGTGCTTCTGGAGTTTGTGGGAAGAAAGCCTCTGGGGACACATGAGTTAATTTAAGCCGTACAGTCTTGCTGGTCCTCTCCTTGACATGCCACATGTCTTGGATATATGAATTTAGTTTGGGAACTGGAGGTTTTGCACATTCATATTTGGCTTTGCCTTTTATTTTGGCTGGTTCCACACTAGTGGAATACATTTTATTTTTTCCCAAATGATTGTAGCATCTGTACAAGAATTGGGCTTTGGGATATGTTGAAGGAGGAGAGCAAAAGAAGAATATACTTTATTAAAGGCTTATTTTTTTCTTTTTTTCAGTAAGCTACTTCTAATCCTAGGCTATACCTTTTGGGGAGATAATTTACTTATCTGGCATTTAGCAACCGATTCCTTAACTTCTCCTGGATGCTTCATTTGTTTTCTAGTGGGTTTGGAGGAAGATGCCTTGTAGACTGCCAAGTGAGCTCTCTCGACCTATATTTTCACTCCATTAAACATCATTCACAGTAGAATGAGTGCAGAGTGCTGTTGAAGAGCATAATCCCTGATCAGGAGGCAGCTGCAGTCTAATTATAATAAGACAGAGGTCATAATAAAACAGGTAATTAGAAATCGGAGGAATTCCGAAGTGCTCATTAAGGTGACCTTAGGATTTTAACCATAGCATTGTACCTCTACATGGGTGTGAGGGAGGTTCTACAAGGACCCCAGCCCACTGGCAGCTGGGCTCTCTGAGGACTGTTTTGTAAGGGGGAAGGCATATTGGCCTGAGGAGAACACTAGATTGGAGCGTTCTTCTTCCTCTTCTTTTAAAACATGTGTCTATTAATAATACTTGCATGAGGTATAAAATTCACAGGGCACAAACAAGTATAAAGTGGAAAGCAAGTTTCCCTTCTTCCCTTGCCCACCAGGCCCTTGTTCCTTTTGCTGAAGGCAACCTCTGTTAAAAGTATCTGGCATGAGCTTCTAGAGAAATTTCAGGCATTTCTAAGCACCTATGCACATTTTTTCCTTTTTTTTTTTTTTACACTGAAGGTAGCATGTTATGCATATGTTTCCCATGTTCCTTTCCCCACTTAGTTATACTTAGTTATACTAACTAGGAAGTCATATCAGTCATTAAAAGCTGCTGCCTTTTTAAAGGCTCTGGTGGGTGGTGCTCTGTTTGTGGAGGTACAGTGCTGTAATTGACTTAATCCTCTCTCTGAGTTATTTCCCATCTGTTACTGTGACGCTCTGTTCTATTTTTAACTGTACCACCAGGAAGTTCATTAGGTTAGGGACCCAGCAGCAAACAGCACACTAAGCAGAGGTGGTTGAAGAGTTTAATGAAGAAGGTATTGACAAAGTGTGGGCAGGGGTAAGGACAGCCAGTAAGACATGTGGAGGCACTTCCAGAAGCCATGACTTCCCCTAAGCCTGAAGAAAACAGTGGGGGGAGTGGGTTACTGGAGCTGGTGGGAGGTCCTGACAGGAGCTGTGGTCTGCAGTCAAGGCACACAGCCAGTGGTATGTTGGTAAAGGTTTAACAGTGGGTTCCCTGTGGTGAGGAGCCCTGATTTGTAGTGTCTGCCGATTTCTGTGGTGTAAATACTTGTACCACAGATGATTCCAGCTACCAATGAGGTGTTTCTGAACATAGAGCTAGGGTAGGGAGTATGTGTGGTCAGTTCTTGGAAGCAGTTCCAGCACACCACTGTGGCAGCTGCCACCGGATTCCTGCTAGGGCTTCCAATTGGCTGAACCCCCTAGGAATGGGAGTAGGGGAGCCTGGTTGCTGTAGCCCTCAGAGGTCTGCCTCCTGGTGCAGGCTGGTGAAGTATGCAGGTTGCATACATTTGGGGAGGTTATTTCTCCATAGTCCCTGTTTCCTCTTCTAGGTTCTCTGACCCTTTCTATGTTAACATCGTCTCCATGAGTTTAGTAACCTAAGCAGGTAGTATGCTGACTGTTTAATCAGAGACATTTTAGGCTCCTGCACTCAGGGAGCTTGAGTCTAACAGGGGAGATAAGATGTGCACAAGTAAGTCTGGCTACAGGGTGGGGGTTGCATACAGAATCACAGATGTTCAGAGGAAGTGATTCTCTGTAGCTGTGGTGATGAGGCTGTTGATGGCAGAAACCTTTGTTCCTGTGGTTGGGAATTTGATTTCCCAATGGGGGAAAAACAGGGAACATTTCTTCATTAATAATTCAGTTGACTTCTGCCACTAAGTAGGATCCTGGTACCATCAGCATCTTCTGTGAATGTCAGAAGTCCACATCCTTGGGTTCCACCGCAGACCTACTGATTAGACTCTGGCAGGGCATAGTAATGTAACTCTGGGTGTTCTGGTGCACATCTGTGTTTGAGAAACACGGCGTTACAGCACCCGTGTTCCAAATGTGGCTGAAAATCAGTCAGATGAGGGGATTTCAGAGTCCCAACTTCTGAACTGTACTCAAACTACTCAATCAGAATCTCTGGGAATGGCAATCCTGGGCAGTTAGGTGTTTCCCAGAGCATACTCTAGGAGTTTTCTGTATCCTGGATCTTAATCTTTGCAGTGTGCTGGACCTGTTTGAATTAGTTGCCTTGCTAGAAGTGCCTGTTCTTTCTCATGAAGTTTTGTAAACTCAGACTCTCTACGCACTTGTGGTGAAGGCAGCTAGTTGCCTCAGCTGGCATGTTGCTTGGACCAAGAGTGACCAGCTGACAGGACACTGCATGTTCCCATGTTCCCAGCATGCAGTGAGTGGTAGAGAGGAGTTGAGAAGGGGCAAACTGGACAGCTGTGGAGGTCTCTGAAGTATGACCATAACATTGCTGTGATGTAGTTTATTGCAGAGTCTCAGAACTCCTGACACATCCTTTATCAAATATTGAATACAAAAGTTGTCATCTCAAAGGAAAGTCACTATAGCTTTTAAAGGAGTTCATGCCCAGTTGCACAGCTTGTATACTGTCTATGCTTTTGACTGATTAGAGTTCTTGATGGAAAAGCCTGGAGTTAATTACTGTGAGAAATTTGGACAGTATTTCTACAGAGTGAATTGGGCTATTGTTGGTCATTGGAAGGTGGCCACTGGAGAGAGGAACTGTTGTCTCTGGGTTGTGGAGGCATTAGTGATTATATGTAAAGCTGCTGTTTTTTGATGGTGGGGGAGGGAGAGAAACTCCAGCAGGCTCCACACCCAGTGCAAAGCCTGATGTGGGGCTCAATCTACAACCCTGAGATCATGACCTGAGCCAAAAATAAGAGTTGGAAGCCTAACTGACTGAGCCACCCAGGCACCTGGTGCACATTCTCATACACAACTTTTTGTGGATGTGTTTTCATCTCTCTAAGGTAAATACCTAGGTGTGGAATTGCTGGGGCTTAGGTTAACTTCTTGAGAAATTGCCAATTTTCCAAGAATATGCCTTCACAGTCCCACCAGTCAGGTATTGGGTGCCAACGGCCTTCCATCCTTGCCAACACTTGATAGTGTCTATCTATTCTGGTGGGTACGTAGTATTACCTGTGGTTTTAATCTGCATTTACCTGATGACTTGTTCATGTGCTCACTATCACTCATATAGCTTCTTTACTGAGGTGTGCAGGAGGACTGGGGAATATCTTCTTTTGGCATCATTTCTGATTTAGTTCTTCCCCTGCAGTCTCACCCATGACCTCAGCTGTCCTTGGTTACTCACAGTCCTTGAAAACACCACTGGCTTCTCAAATGTCACAGCTTTGAAAATGCAGTTACATTTACCTCTATTGTTTCAGTTCTAACTCATATGTCCCTGTTTTTTTTTTTTTAAAGATTTTATTTATTCATGAGACACACACACACACACACACACACACACACACACACACAGAGAGAGAGAGAGAGAGAAGCAGAGACACAGAGGGATAAGCAGGCCCCATGCAGAAGTCTGATGTGGGACTCGATTCCGGGACTCCAGGATCACGTCCTGGGCTGAAGGCAGGTGCTAAACCACTGAGCCACCCAGGGATCCCCTCAGATGTCCTTTTTGTTGGTTAAACCTCTGGCCTTCCCCTATGTCCACAGTATTTGTGCTTCTTTTCGCTGTGCTTCTATGGTCCACTTGCCATATGTTGTGTGAGATTCTTCCCTGCCTCACTGAGGGCAGGGGCCTTGTTTCTCTCTTCTTTGCAGTCACAGTGCTTATCAAGTGATCTGGCATGAAGCCTAGGTCTAGTATTGTTGAATTAATTTATTATCCTCCCAACAGCTCTGAGAGAAAGGCTAAGCCTTAAACTGGGGATAAGTGTGTAGATCCAGAGGGGTTGGGTGACTTGTCCAAGGTCAGCATGTATGTTACAGGATTAGGTGGTTCTTACTATAGAGTTTTGACTCTTTTACATTACAGTCTTCCATACAAGTATGTTGTTTGAGGTACAGCCTTCTTGGAATGAACTAGTTCCATATACCCATGTGCATGCATGTGGAGACTTTTAAAGGAGTTCATGTCCAGTTGCAGCTTGTGTATGTGCTCACCTGTAACTGACCTGAGAATGTGCCTGAGATCGGGGTAGTCAACAAGCTCATGGAGCTGTCCCAACACCCCCTTCTCCTGCTTCATGTAAAAAGGCAGATCGTTCACTCACATCTCCAAGGCACACTGCTGCAAGATGGAAGACCTCCTGGCTGTGTAAGTAAGAGAGACCTATGGTGTCGAGAAGTGAATGGCTCTAATGTCTGGAATTCTGCAGCCCAGGGGCTGCTTCTTGCTTGCTTTCATAGAGACTGGAGGAGACTCTAATCAGGCTGTTAACTGACGCTTTCAAAATTTTACTTATGATCAATTATACCTGGACTTAGGCTGTATAATTCAGAAGGCATAAAATGACAAAACTCCTTCCATTTCTTATTTTTAGGAATGAGGTTTCTCAGTGTTTACATAAAAAAACCCCAAGACAAGAATAGAATTAATGCTGGACTATATTTCTTTCTAGCAATAAGTGATAGGTGTCCATGAGTAAATAAGCTAATTAAAAAAACAAACAAACCTCTCTATATCTCACTAAGATACACATTTCCAGATAAGGTTTTACATTTTACATTTGGTAATTTTCCTTAAAAGCTTTAAAGAATTGTTCCCATCCTTTGTGTACTCATAATAGTGTGTTACTTTATTTTTTATTTTTTTAGTGTGTTACTTTAGAAGAAAACTTGTTAACAATTAGATCTTTATAACTTAATAATCTTAAAGATAGAGCTGACTTTTGCTCTTTGTGATAGTGTGTGCTACAAAGTCACTGTGAACACTGAACTAGAAACTACTGAAGCAGTGTTCCTCGGGGAAGTGCAGGATTGGTTCCAATAGACACATGATCTTGTAATAGATGTGTTTCTGTTTGAAGACAGCTTATTTATTATGTGTTCTTCATGAATAATTAATTCTTCCTAAGGAAACACTACCTCAGTTACGGCACAGTTGCACACAGATGCAGCAGACACGTACTACATGTTGCATAGGAAAGAAAGCATTATGCAAAGATGAAATACTTGGAATCCTGTGAACACATTAACTAAACCTTACTTGTGGTGGAGCTTACTTTGTGATGGGGCAAAGGGAAGTGTGGTTAAACCTTGTGACCTTGGCCTGTCCAAGGTTTGGAAAACCAAAGGAGAGTAGGTGACTTGGTGACTTACTTGGCAGAAGAGGAAGGCATCAGCAAGGGTGGCATGTGAGATCCAGTGGTTCTACCTCAGGATTTTGGCTTTCACAAATTGGTGATGGTGTCAGCAACGTTCCCTCCCACACTGGCTTGAAAAATTCCTTCAGTCTTGTCTGCTTGGCTTTTTGCCTCAAATTTTTAAGTGTTTCAGCACAAGGGACAAATGCAGTGGAGATCAAGCGCTTAAATGTGAGGCTGCGTTCTGGCACAGGGTCACACTCTTCCATGTCATTGAAATTTTTTTTAAAAATTAAAAAAAAGATTTTATTTATTTATTCCTGAGACACACACACACAGACACAGACAGACACAGACACAGGCAGAGGGAGAAACAGGCTCCATGCAGGGAGCCTGATGTGGGACTCCATCCCTGGTCTCCAGGATCATGCCCTGGGCCAAAGGCAGGCTCTAAACCGCTGAGCCACCCAGGGAATCCCTGAAAATTTTTTCAAGGGCAGAATTCCATTCTGATATTTTGGCTGCTGTGAGAGGGACAATTCTTGGAGTCTTAGGCTGACTTTCATCGCCATCATCATCATCACTGACTCCAGTGCCATGCTTTGCCATCTTGTCCACGTCTTTTTTGGTGGGTTCTACTGCCATTTCTGCCAAAATTTCCTCCACATCTCCTTCCCTCATGTCTCTGAAGCCTTCTCCACTTATCTGCTGTGCAATATGCATTATGTTTTTGACACTGTTCTTAATATTTTCTGTAACACCTTCAAAGCCTTCAAAAATTTTCACGCAGTCTGGCCAAACATTTCCAGCAGTTATTAATGGTGGTCTGCTTGATGCTGTCCCAGGCTGTGTTGATATAATCTATGACATTGCATATACTGATGGATTTCCAGTAGCCCATCATGGTAGTTTCCTCATTGGTGTCAAGAGCCTCCAAAGCCTTGCTGTAAAGCTCCCTGGTGTAATATGCCTTGAAAGCTTTTATTATGCCCTGACTGAGGGGTTGGATGAGAGAGGCAGTGTTTGGGGGCATGAAGAGAACTTCTGTGTCAGGGTGGGCATTTTCAAGTTCTTCATGGTAATGAACTGGGGCATTATCCAAAATTAATAAAATCCTGAAGGCAAGGTTTTTGCTATGGAGATAGCGTTCAGCTTCTGGGATGAAGCAGTTGTGGAACCAATCCCAGAATATTTCGGAGGCCATCCGTGCTTTTTTGTTCCATCTCCAGTGGACTGGCATGCAGTTCAGATTTTTGCCTCTAAGTGCTCGTGGGTTTTGTGCTCTGTGTACCATTACGGGTTTGCACTTAAAGTCACCCTTGGCATTGACACACAGTAGCAAGGCTGCATGGTCTTTGAATGATTCATAGCCAGGAGCCTTGGAGGCCATTTGCATTATATAGGTTCGTTTGCCAACATTCTTATAAAACAAGCCTGTCTCATCAGCATTGAAAACTTGCTCTTCCATATAACCCTTTTCATGTACAATGCTTAGCAAATACTTTTTAAATTCTTCTGCAGCTTCCTGATCTGCAGGACCTGCCTTGCCTGCAAATTTTTCATTGGTATGAACATTTTTCATGTGGTATGGCCTTTTGAAACGTGCAAGCCAGCCTGCACTAGCAGAGAAGGGTTTAACCTTTTCCTGACTCTGGGTAACATGTCTGTAAATTTCCTTGGCTTTCAGCCTCACAACAACACTGTCTACTATGCTCTTTTTATTGGTTGACATCTCTTGAATCCATAAGTTTAGCTGCTTTTCCATCTTTTCCATAGCTGCGTCACACACTATAGAGGTTACTTTAGCACTTTCGGGAGCGGCTGCACGCACAGATCTGCAAATGTCCTCTTCCTTTTTCTGGATGTACCGTATTGTTGATTCATTAACATTGAATTCACGGCCAACAGCACTTTAACTTAGGCCTGAATGAAACTTATCTAACACATGTATTTTCTCTGTAAGGCACATTACAGTCTTCTTGCGTTTGGGAGCATTACCCAGTGCTTTAGCACTATGCTGGGGGGGCCATTTAAATCAGCAAAACCACCAGCAAAAAGCACGAAAATGTGAAAAATGTGGTGCCAGTAGACTGCAAAAAGGATATCTGCTCATGTTACCAGCTGAAACAAGATGGCAGAGCATAACCTTATACAGAGCTAGGAATTTGTGCATAAAGGGCGTTCAAAATTTTACTGCTCTGTATGTGTCTATAAATGAGAAAGAGCCACAAATACTGATTATGGGTTACAAACACATTTTATTGAATGAGTGAATTTGCACAGAATCCATGAATGAGGATGGACTGTATTTGTATGCGACTCTTGCAAAAAAAGTGTGATCAGTAAAATTTGTTTAAAAATGTATTTAGGATACGACTTTGTTGGGGGAAGTGGAATGGAAAGGAGTTGAAGGAGAAGAGAATGTAAAATTTGACTTTTTTTTTAAGATTTTATTTATTTATTCATGAGAGACATACAGAGAGTGGGGGGGGGGGGGGGAGAGGTAGAGACACAGGCAGAGGGAGAAGCAGGCTCCATGGAGGGAGCCCTATATGGGACTCGATCCTGGGTCTCCAGGATCAGGCCCTGGGCTGAAGGTGGCGCTAAACCGCTGAACCACCTGGGCTGCCCAAATTTCTGACTTTTAAACAAGAGCTTGTTCATAATTTTTTAAGATTGAGGATGGGTATTGTATTTCTATTGCTTTTGGAGTCTATTAGACTTTTTTTTAAAGGATGTTTAACAGTTTCAAAATGTCATCAGGAAATCAGAAATTAAAACTTTGCAAACCACTTAAAATTATGAAAGATTTTCACTGCATATTTGGTACATACTTTTTCAAAATTCTTTTATGGAGAGACCAGATGGAGTAAAGCAGCTTTGGCTTAGCCATTCACTGGGAAAAAAAATCCGTTTAATTTGGAGGAAATATGTTGGTAATTTCTTCTACGAATTTTTAAAATACAGGAAAAGGGCCTGATTTTTGCCCTCTTCACACCTGTCAACACCCCGTTTTCTTTATTCAAACTTTAAAAGACCTGAACTCTTTTAAATGAAGCTGAAGTATTCCTGTGAGGCTTGATGGAATGTTGTGATTTCCCCCAAGAAGAACAGAAGTGCGTAGAATGTCCTCAAATGTTACAGTTCTCTATGGTGCTTTAGACTAACTCCCCAAATGGAGAGCCTTCTTCCTCTGCGTTAGAACGGCAGAGGACCCTGTGCCGCCTCTGGCCTCCTGCTCTATATTACTGGGTTTCTCGCCCTTTCTTGCCGGGGCAGGCGGTCAGTAACAGCCTGCACGCGTGGCAGGTGGCCCTCGCAGTTCTCTCTTGGGCCAAAGCACCGGGGAGCTTGCGCGGGCCCTCGCCGAGATAGAGGCCCCCCCTGCGGTAGAGGTTCCCCCCTGCGGTAGAGGTTCCCCCCTGCGGTAGAGGTTCCCCCCCGCGGTAGAGGCCCCCCGCCTGGGGTAGAGGCCCCCCTCCCCCCCCCCCGCCCCCGCGGTAGAGGCCCTCGTACAAGTTCTCCCCCGCTGACTTACTCGCTGACGTAACTGGCTCTAATAGTTGATCATTAATGAAGCACGTGGTATGAATTCAGGGAAGGCAAACATTGCGCCTCGACCCCAACAAGCAAGATTTACGTTGCCAGTTATTTTAAATCATCGTCACTGAACACTCACTCGTTCCCCTCTCCAAGCTGGTGGCAGGGGAGAACTGAAGAAACACAGGGTTCCCGCCAGCCCCTTTGGGGTTGCTCACCGCGGAGGCCGAGCTCTCCTGGGACCTTCCGGGCAGGGCAGTGTCCGCGTGGGCGAGGCCGAGGGCGAGGGCGAGGCCGAGGCCGGGGCGCCGGGAGGAGGAGTCTGCACGTGCGTGGGGCCGGGTGCGCGGCGTCTGAGGACAGGGTCAGGTGCTGGGGGGAGGAGTCTGCGCGTGGGGCCAGGGGAGCTGTGTCCGAGGACAAGAACCACGCGCGGCCTCCTCCATCCCGCGCGTGGGCCCAGGGGCACCGCGTCTATCAGGGGGAAGGCGAGGCCGGAAGAGGCCGCGCGCACCGGGCGGTGGGGGCGCGGCCTGAAGACGTCACTTCCGGCGGCGGCCCACTTCCTGGAGAGGGTAGGGGCCTGAGATTGGTGCAGCCCGGAGGAAGGAAAGCGGGTGAGGAGAGGCGGCGGCCGAGCCGGCGGGCGTCTGGGGCGGCCGGGGTCGGTCCGGGCCGCCGGGGCCGCCCGTCCGCGTCCTCTCGCCCGGGGCCAGCTTGCGGGGGCCGCCGTGGTCGCGCCCACGGCCTGCGCGCCGCGGCTCAGCGCCTGTGCTCTGTGTTGCAGGTTTACCCGGAGCCCCGGAGCGAGAGTGAGTGCCTGAGCAACATTCGCGAGTTCCTGCGAGGCTGCGGGGCCTCCCTGCGGCTGGAGGTGAGCGGGCAGCGGGCAGCGGGCAGCGGGGCGCGGCTGCGGGGCCGGGGGCCGCCCAGGGGTGGGAACGCCGCGCTTGCAGGGCGGGGAGGAGCCGGGCCTTCGCCGCCGGGGCTTGCGGGTGGGTGCCCCACACTGGCGACAGCCGTTTGTCAGGGGTGTAGGCGGAGTCTTTGGCCCCTGCCTTCGCTTGAACGCTGCTTCTGGGGGTTCTCTGGGGACCCGCATTCAGGTCTGGGTCAGCCGCTCCGTTCTCAGCGGGTCGTCAGGCTTAGCGGGGCTGAGATGAAAAGGGCCCGGAGCCCTCCCAGCCTCACTCCTCTCTCTCCCTTCGACAGCCAGGAATGAGGTGTTCTTCAACGTTTGGTGTTCAGGGTAGAGACAAGCTCTGTTGTGGGGAGCGTACGGAGGCGGGGCATCTTTTCCGGGCTGGGCAGCGTTTTGTCACTGGGCTAAATACCGTTTTTCGGTGGCACTTCTCTGGAAATTTCCTTTTCAACTTATTTTACCCTATGCTTTTTCTTGATCGTGGGGTAGGTAGTGCTTCAGATCAGGAGCACTAGTCATTCTTTCATTTAGGAATTACAGGTCAAAGTGGCCGTGGTCAGTTGTGTGCCTGAATCTTTTTCTGCCTGCTGCTTTACCACCCTTCGCCTTTGTTTCCTTATCAGAATAGAGATGATTTACGTCAGGCTCACAGAGCATATGAGTGCATCTCCAATGGAACATATCATGTAGGATGAATTCCGTAGAGCTTTCTTCGCTTAAAAGGACAGACTTAATGTAGGTTTCTTGGAGGAAAAAACCTAAAAGCCCTCAAATCTACAACGGAAGGTCAGACAACTTACCTGCTACTTGAAATTACACAGGAATTGAGATTTTTAAAAAATTACTCTTCTTATGCATGACTGTGAATGTTAAGGTATCTTTTTAGTAGTATTTGACATCTACGAAGAGGTAGCTTATAGTTAAGTGAAAGGCTCTCTTACAGATTCCATAGACCATAGGGCCGTTTAAGAGGGGGCAACATTGTTTTAGAAAGGCTTTGTCGTTTTACCCTTGATTTCCTTCTTGGGCTGGGGGGAATATGCTTTGCTGGTGAGGATCTTTGCTTTTCCTTGACCTTTGTTGTCAGATTGTATTTTCTTCAAACCAAGTCTTGTTTATTGTTACACTTAATTTGAAATTCAGTTTGCACATTAAGATTATAATCTCGCAATGTCCCTGTGGGACTCTTCAAGAAAGTATTAAAGTTGAGTCTTAAAAATCCCTCATCCTTCGCTCTCTGGAGGTTGCTGTGGAGATTTCGTATCCCTGTTCTGTATACTAGTTTGAAGGAGCTCGAGGAGAGGTCACTAACCTCTGTCCTGAGCCTCTTCAACAGTTCTTGGCATACAGTAGGCCTTTCAATACATGTGTAGTTGATTAACTTTTTATTTATAAGGAAACTTGGGTGAGTTGTTTTTAAACAGTAAGTTATCTCTTCTAATAGACATATTGTTATTTTTTCAAGTTCATTTGAAAGTCGCACTTAAAATTCATAGTTACCAGGGATCCCTGGGTGGCTCAGCCGCTTAGCGTCTGCCTTCCGCTCAGGGCATGGTCCTGGAGTCCCGGGATCGAGTCCCACATCGGGCTCCCTGCGTGGAGCCTGCTTCTCCCTCTGCCTGTGTCTCTGCCTCTCTCTCTCTGTGTCTCTCATGAATAAATAAATAAAATCTTAAAAACAAAACAACCCTCATAGTTACCTGAGATAATTGAAATGAGAAGACAGCACATTAAAACCCTCATTGTTGTCATCTCATTTTTCCCCCCTTAGGAAGTTACTCTGAGAAAGCAGTCTGGTATGGTGTGAACCCAACTTGAGCTTTCAGATTTGTTCTAATCAGTGATGTGAAGGGACTGGCCTGTTCAGAAACCTGGCCTTTGCATGTGGACCAAGACTTTAAAGAAAAATATGTAGAGAGGGCAGGGAAGGACCTTGCACTTGAAGTGTTTTAGGCTTGACAGCTTTCATTTTTACAACATTCTGAAAGACAGAGAAATTGTTTGAAATGACAAAACCAGTCCTTAAAACTGATAGCTTGAATTCCAGGTTGGCTTTTGTTCAGTACATGTCAAGGTGCTTTTTTTTCCTCCAGAGTTCAGGGTGAAATGTGTTTGTAATGGACTATTTTTGGCACATGTATTTTACCACCATTTTAAACTATGCTAAGATTTCTTAAAAGAGGAATTGAGCGTAATGATTAGTATTATCCGTCATTTTAATTCAGTGTAGAAAACCGGGTATTTTCTCCAGTGGGTTGTTCTGATTATGGAGAGAGTTTTAATTTAAAGGAACTTTGTACAGTTTGCATTTATTAAATTTTGAGAAGCAACTTAGGTTTTAAGTTGGAAAAATGATTTTAAACTTGGGGAAAACCTTACTTGTAGGAAAAACCACACAGGTGGCTCGGGTGACCTTTTTGTTTTTTCTCTTTGCAACTCATTGTGTATCTTACTTGAATCTTTCATTTCCTTGAATAGTATAGAATTTGATAAGAATTCAGATTTTTCTCCCATGTTCCTAAAGGTAAAGTAAGGTCTCCTGAGAAATGACTGTTTACAACTACCTGGGTAAAGTTGATACTTCTCTTACATACTGACAGAAGGAGGTGTAAGGGTGGTTCTCTCCAGTTACTTTTGAGGGTGATGTGTTGAGAAACCCTAGTTTGCCTAGTATATGTAGCAAGGACAGAATTGTTGTGCAACATAGGAGGGAGAGAGTATCTTGCTAATGGGGACTGAGTGCTCTCTTGCTTAGTTTTCCAGTTTCCATTTGATCTCTGGTTTCAGTTTTTTTTTTTTTTTTTTTTAAATTTTTATTTATTTATGATAGTCACAGAGAGAGAGAGAGAGGCAGAGACACAGGCAGAGGGAGAAGCAGGCTCCATGCACCGGGAGCCTGATGTGGGATTCGATCCTGGGTCTCCAGGATCGTGCCCTGGGCTAAAGGCAGGCGCCAAACCGCTGCGCCACCCAGGGATCCCTCTGGTTTCAGTTCTTAGTTATGTCTTTATTGGTAACCTTTTAAACTTTTTTTTTTTTTTTAATTTTTATTTATTTATGATAGTCATCAGAGAGAGAGAGAGAGAGAGAGAGAGAGGCAGAGACAGAGGGAGAAGCAGGCTCCATGCACCGGGAGCCTGACGTGGGATTCGATCCCGGGTCTCCAGAATCACGCCCTGGGCCAAAGGCAGGCGCTAAACCGCTGCGCCACCCAGGGATCCCTATTGGTAACCTTTTAAAGGACTTCCACATGTTACATGTTTTGCTCCTCATTCTTGACTTATTGCGGCCCTGGTCTGTCAGGGAAGAAGCCTGGCCCAGTGCACCCATTTATTCTCAGCGCTTATCACGTGAACCACCTGTTGTGTATTTTACCTCTAGAGGATAAAAAAAAAAAACCTCTTGGGATAAACATTTGGGCCTTTTTCCTCCTGTGTCCTCCATGGTGTCCCCATTTCATTGGGATCCCCTGTTTTCCCCATTGTGCAGGTGGTAAAGCAGGTGTGGGGCACTCCTGGGGTCCTGCACTGCGTGTTGGGGTTAGAGAACAGAGGGTGGCCGCTGGGAGAGGAAACAGGAGTGGCAGATCTCAGAAAGTGGCTGAGTTTGCTCCAGCCTTTTCCCCACTCTGCTTCCTCCAGGCTAGAGGGGCAGCTCTGCAGGCTGGCGATGTGGCTGTAAGAGCATCTCCTTGTGTGTGAGGGAGGCACTTTGTCTGAAGTCCAGAGAATGAAGAGGAGTTCAGGTGGGTGCTCCAGCATCGGAATCAGCTGGGCTGATACAGTTAGCTAGTGGGAAGGTTTTGGGAAACGTTGCCTTATGTGTTTCCAAAAAACCCTCCTCCACATGCAGTGAAGGACCGATTCTTCTATTATCTTACTATGTGTAATGCTTGGTGCTCTTTGAGATTTTTAAGTCAAAATTATGATTGAAATTTTGTCCAAAAGAATATTTAAAAATCAAAATTAAAATCTGCTTGCTTGGAAACTTAAAATTTGTTGACAAAGGCTTAAGAATTAATTGAAACAAAGTCCAAAGTGTATTTATAGTCTTTTTCCTAGGTATGGAATGCCCCTGGCAGGTGTTACTTTGTCTTAGATTTAGACAGTTGGATAGTTCAACTGCTTACTACAATTTTGTGTAAAGGTATATTTGAGGCCACATGGCATTTTTGTTTTCTCTTTAGCCAGTCCTCTTCACTGTTGACATAGCCGTAAGCTGGAAGTGGTGGGTCATGAATGACCTGGTATTTGATTTTTATTGATAAAATTCTTGAGGTTTATTTGCCATATCTTTGTCAGAACTTGCATTTTATTTAAGGAAGTTGAGTTAAATTTGGGAGATGAGTATTCTCTGAACATCTTGTAGGTATTTGAAAGAAAGTCAAATTCTCTTCAGGTAATATAGTTATATTTAACTTCTCCTGGCAAAAAAGTGTCAAAATTGACCCAGTCTTAAATTTTTGCATCTTGCCAAATTGTTGTGTAGTGTGAGCAATTAGTTATCTGTGTATCCAGGCTGATTTTTCCAGAGTAGGTAACTGCGCTTCAGCTTTGTGGGATAGCTCACTGGTTAGGTAGTGCTGTCCAACAGACAATGTAGGGGGCGCACTCTGTGTTTGGATGGCCTAAGTCTGGATCTGTTAAGAGGCTACCATCTTTAAAATTCAGTAGACTGATACTTGATGAATACAAACATGCCTATACATTTTGTATGTACTATTTTGTTTACTCACAAATATCCTGCACTTGAGCTAGACGTGGGGTGGCTGGTGGGTCTTGGGGCCCAGCTCAGTAGGTGAGCATGCAGGATTTGTACTCTGGTCTGGGGGTTCCACCCAGCGAGTTCTTCCATGTATGCTGCCACCTGGAGTGCAGGAAGCTGAGTTGTTTGATGATGGCAAAGTCGTGCTATTGGACTGATTCCTGGGAAGGGCCATAGGTAAGTTCTGAGTTTAGCTGGTGGCAGGGCTGGCCTTGTGGGCGTGCAACCCCCCCCCCCCCCCCCCGCCAGGTAGTCACATAGCTCTGTACTTGGTTTAATGTTCTGCTCATATCCTCTGAGATTCTGAAGAATCTTGAACCAGGAGGTCTGCATTTTGTTTGTGCTGGACCATTACAGATTGGATGGTTGGTCTGCCCCCGTGGTATGGCTTCCACTGTCCCAGCTCGCCAGTGGCCTGCTGAACAGTGACTGTCGGTGTGCCCCTCCCCAAAGAGAGACGGGAGTAATGAGCTGGAGCCAAGTGTAAAGAAGGAGAGGTGATGGTGTCTCACAGGCTGGGAATTCCTGCCCTGTGTCCTGTTGGCCTGAGGCCAACTAAAGTTTCTGCCATGGGCCCGGCAGGCTTGGGTGAGCCCAGTAGGCTGTGTCCCTTACCCCAGTGAGGAGATGGAGACATGAGACTTAATTCTGGACCTCGGCCATTGTCCATCACACTGTCCATCACACCGTGAAGCCGACTGTCATGAGGTGCTGCTTCTGTTACAGAGTTAGGATTGCATCTTCTCTGGTGCCCTGAGAACTGTCCTGGTGTCCAGGGTACCGCCAACCCTCTGCCTGTCCGTGGTAATGGCAGGACCTAACACAGACCCAGGGTTTTGTTTCTGAAGGATCCTGTGGAGCAAGCAGTCCTCTAGTATTGGGGTGGATGAGGATGTGGGAGCTGACTTGCGCTTCCCCTTGGAGAACCTCCAAGGTGAGGAGGGAGGAAGTCTTGGATTTGTATGTAAACTTTCAGTGCCTCCATGAAAGGGGACTCTGCTAGATACAGGGCAGTGGGCCAGGTGCTCCTGAGGCTCCTGCCAGGTCTGCTGTGTCGTTTTCACTGTCCTCTTCTGTGGCCTCACCTGGCCACCACTTCAGGGCTGGACTTTAGCCCAAGAGTCTCTCCCTTCTTCCACCCTGGTCATGGAAGACAGTTGCTAAGGCCTGCCTGCTGGGCTTCCTGGGACACCCATCGAACGTGGTATCAGTGTGGCTGGCTGGCCAGGCTCCTCTGGGTTGTAGAACTGCATCCACAAGTCGGCCTGAATGCCAAGGAGTGCTGGCATTCCTTCCTGTGTGCGGTGGAATGACATGGCTTTTGGCTCCCACGAGAAGGCAGTTCTCTACCTCCTGTGAGCACACCACTCACGCTCTGCTGCCCCTGGCTGTAGGTGCATGCGCCCATCAGCTTCCCTGGGCTGGGCTGATGGGATCTGGCCTTCATTGGCTGTAGGCTGTTGAGTTACTCCTGTAGCCTGCATGGAGGCTGAAAGCAGAGTCTTCAGCAGGACAGTGAGGGAGGCTTTGCACTTGTGAGGTGTTGGAGCAGGAGGGGACATGAAGAGGTCACTGTAGCCTAGTCTCCCGTTTTTAAGCAGGTGGAGACCCAGAGATGCATGTGGGACATGCATGCGTTCCTGGGAGACTGTGCCAGGAGGGAGTTGTCTTTGTGTTTCTCAGGTTTGCCTGGCTGGTGGGGGCAGGGGAGGGCCTGGGACCGAGGAGGGCAGGGTGGGCTCCCTGAGAGTCTCCGCAGGTGAGCCACTCCTGCCTTCTCTCCTCATCTGCTCTTACTGGATGCTGTGGTGTTCCCCTTGGCCTCCTCTCTCATGCCTGCTGCCTGCGCTGGCCACCAGCATCCCTTGCCCCAATTACCATAGTGGCCCCCTCCTCCTGCAGGCAGGCTTCCTTCATTTTTTTTTTTTTTGTATATTTTTTTAATTGGGGTTCGATTTGCCAACATATAACACCTAGTGCTCATCCCGTCAAGTGTCCCCCTCAGTGCCCGTCACCCAGTCACCCCATCCCCCCACCCACCTCCCCTTCCACTACCTCTTGTTTGTTTCCTATCAGGCAGGCTTCCTTCAGACCCACCTTTCCCTTCTGTTGTTTCCCCCTTGACTCTGATTATGCTGTGCATCTTAGACTGAAATCCAGACTCCCTGGAAGTGAGGGGGAGCAGGACAGGAGACCAGGGCAGTGTTGGTTCGGAGGCTGTAGGGGTCCTTCCAGCCCTCTGAGGACCCTGGCCTGTCCTCAGGGATGTGGGGCTGCAAGAGTCTCAGGATCACCTTGGCTGCTACTTGGGGTGTAGACTACAGGGAGTCCAGGACAAGAGCAAGAAAACCAGAAGAGGTGATGGCCCTTGACCTGTAGTGGGGACCGCATCCGTGGCAGGAAGTGTGTATTCTCGTTTCATGCAAAAGGTAGGGATGACTTCCACATGGACTATGTGGGGGTGTGAAAGCCGAGTCCGAGAGGACCAGGCTCTGGCCTGAGCAGGAGAAGCTGTTGCCTTGGAGACAGGGAGTCTGCTGATGTCCTGTGGGGTGCTTAGCGTCAGACGTACTGCAGTAGAGATGTTGGATGTTTGTCGGTGGGGGTCAGTGAGATCTGACTCAGGACGTGGCCCAGGGCCTGAGCTGGACTGTCAACTTTCACTTCCACTGTGCGAAGCACCTTCTTTCTCGGACAGATTTCAGGAGGCCCTGTGAGGAGGCTGGGTTAGGTGTCCCCTTCTCCGTGGCAGTGGGCAGTGCTGTGTCAGTGTGTGCTTGTGTGTGGATACTGTGAGCATGGAGGGCAGTACCTGTGTACTGGGTCACCTTGTACTTCTGTCCCCAGTGCTGGCATGTAGTAGGCTCTTGCTTAAACTGTTGAACACAGGAGTCTAAGGAAGAGTGGCCGGTAGTGATTAAGTTTAACTCTTGTTGAGATTCATGGTCTGATGGCTCCATCTTTTGTAGTTCCTGTCGCCGTGGTCTGCTGGGCCATTTGGACGTGCTGTCTTAGGGTGGCATGTGGGGAGCATGGTCTGTGCCACGGCAAGCTGAGCTGCTGGAGAGGGGTCCGTGTGCGGAACCAGTGACTTTGGGATGGCTCGGTGGTACTTGGAGGGGGGACATCTCTTATTGTGGGCCAGGCCTCAACATGGGTGCCAGAAAGTTGTGTGTGTGTGACGGTGGGCCGCCAGAAAGTGTGGGAAGGGTCGCCAGCATTGAAAGACACTCAGGTCTTTGGGACTTGTTTTCTTCTGTAAAGTAGTTTAGGGTTTGGAAAATGTGACTCCTAGGTCTTGGGATTGTTCTGTGTGGTTACAGAGGCAGAGGTGGGATACTGCGCTATTTTTACATTTGATTCTGTTGATAATGTTAGCTTCTTGCTCCCAAAAGGCGCTTATTTTTAAAATTCTAGTTGTTTGATCTGTTCATAGCTGTTAGGTTTTTGTCAGAGCTCCCTCTTGGAGCTTCCTCATGAAAGGTGCTTCTCTAAGAAGGGGAGGCCGGAGGTTTTCTAGAGATGTGACCAGGCCACTTCAGACACAGAGCTTTTAAAAGGAGAACCTGCTTTGTTGAGTAGAAGCTGCAGGGTCATGGTGTGGCAGTAGATCCCTTGTTACCTTTTATTTGGTGCCTTCAGTTGAGTTTGAAGAGGGGTTCTGATCTGTCACGTTTGTTACCCTGCATCATCTGTAAACCTGTCTCCCACACTGTATTGTGCACCTGGGGAGCACTGCTGTGGCCGGCCCTGTCCTAGGGTGGAAGAACTCACTGCTCACTTTCCTAAGCTTGATCCTGGAAGTACTTTTCCAGAACAGCAAAAGCTGCTTATATAAGCTTTTTAAAAACAAGCTATATATTTTTTCCAAGATTAATAAAACTAATTTGTACTCATTATAGTCTTTGGTGTTCTACCAGATCTATGAGCTGAAGTGACAAATTGCTGTTTCTGTCAAAGGGAGAAATAACTTGAGTGTGTAGATCTTAGAGTATTTTGGGTTTCTGTGACTATATAGTTGTTCAGTAAAATTGATTGCTGTCTTTGCATTTTAGTTATGAGACAGCCAGTGTAGCACATTGGTTTTCTCTTGCAGCGTAACGATTGAGTACAGATGTAGCAGCTTAGCCTTGGGCAGTGAGGCCAGCAGTCTGGGGAGCTTGACTGGGCTGTGTGTTCAGGGTCTCAAAGAGAGGGTGGTGGCTGGCTGGGCTTGGAGGGAATCTTGGGGCGAGCCTTTGTTTCCACGCTCCCAAGGTAGTTGTCAGGACTGAGGGTCCTTTTTTCCTGGTGCTGTTGGCTAGGTGTCCGTCTTTGCTCCTGGCGCTACTCTGTTCCTAGCCATGGGCCCTTCATCTTTCTGCCAGCAGGGGTGCACCTGTGTCCAGTCCTGCTCCACACCTCTGACTCCTCTTCTGTTCCTAGCAGCAGGAGGGTTTTTGGAAAGGGCTCATAATTAGATAGGGCCCACTCAGCGAGTCTCCCTTTGAATTCACTCAGGGTCAACTGATTAATATCCTGAGCTACATCTGTAAGAATCCATTTGCTGTGACTTGTAACAGCATGCCCACGAGGATGTCCTGTCACATTCCAAGCCCCGGGCTTTGGGGTGAATTTGGAAGACCTGTTGGAATTCTGCTTCAGGTAGGATTGAGAACAAGGCTAGAGTATCTGGTGACTGAGGTATAGTCTGGCTCTGCACCTATAGATGGGTGGCCCCAGCCTCCTTTCCATCTTTAACCAAGTCATGTGAAACAGAGGGGAAAGGCGACTAGTACCCTCCCCCCAGCTGTGCTAAGGGTTAATTGAAGCAGGGTGTCTGCGATAACAGGTCCTTTCACAGTTCTAGGGTGTCTTAGTGCTGACGTGAGCATGACAGGGACAGCACTGGCTCTGCGGGGACGTGAAGTAGGGTAGAGATGGCAGGAAGGTGTTCGGCCTCTGAGACAGGAGAGCTGTTCTGGGCATGGCGGGAGAGTTGGGGGACTTACTGTTGATATTCCCAGTGATGTCACCTGTTTTCTGACGAGTCGAAGTAGCTGGGTTATATATGGTTGGCTTCGTCCCCAGTCAGGCATGTCCTTCTCCGAATGCCCCAGCCAAGCTGTGGCCAAAGGCATGTTGTCAGGTTGCATCTGGCTACTTTTTATTCAGGTGAGACATGAACATAGCCTTTAATTTGTTCTTGACTCGTTGTTCTCCTGTTGTGCTGCCTGCTGTGGGATGGCCCGGGTGGCCTGTACCCCCCGTCCTGCCAGCCTGTCCTCAGGCACTGATCATGCCACCATCCTGCTGAACAGCTGCCCTGGACAGGCCCCAGTTACTCAGAGGGCTGTGTCCTGGAGCTTTTCCATGGTGAATAGGAAGTCTCCTGCCCCCGCCCTTGGACTTTACATTGCAGGTATGTTGAACCACTTGAGGTGTCCTGGGTAGTATTTACTAATTGGCTCATCAGAAAATAGTGGCGTGTGTTCTGTGCCTCTGTCGTGCTAGTGGCTTCATGTGTGGTGTTTCAATGTTATAATGACTTAATGAGCTGAGACCAGAGCTAGAGGGGTTCAGGAACACAGCCCTGGTCACTTGGCCAGGGTCAGGCAGGGCGTCCTCCTCGAGGGCCCTTCCTGATGTCTGTCCTGGGTGTGCTGGCAGCCCCTCATGGAGCCGTTCACCTGCATGGGCTCTGCACACCCCCTTGTCCCTGCTGCTTCTCTCTGTGGCTCTGTGCATACTGTGTCTGCGTGTGTTAGTGTGAGGGCAGGTCGTGTCTTCGTTTGAGTTTCTGCTGTGTCTCGGTTCAGGGGCACCGAGTAGATGCTGATGGAATCGGTAAAGAACACAGTGTGGAGCCCTGGCCACACTGGCAGTGGGAGGGCTTGGAGCATCCGTAGAGCCTGTGTAGGTCTCCTCACTGTCCTGTTCACACCGTTCTGTCTGGTCAGCCCTTCAGAGCCTTGTGTCATTGGACTCCTTGCAGCTGGACAAGGAGTCTTCTCCCTTCTGATGAGGTGCGTCAGCCTGAGGGGACAGGTAGCCAGCTGTGCAGCACTGGTTAGTGGGTGCTGGTCCTGCCTCTTCTTGGGGCAGCTGCCTGGGGGTCTGGCGGTTCTGCTGTCCCAGGAAGCTCTCTTTCTTACCACTTTGGGGCACCCGGAGCCTGGTCCCACAGCCGAATTTGGCAAGTGTCTGTAGCTCTGTTGTGAGGAACTGTGTGTCCTGCAGACGGCAGCAGAGCAGCACTACAGCTCTGTGCAGTGTCCTCCACCTCCCTTTGCAGAGAGGGGAAGTCCTGTCGTTCTGCCCTCCCCCCCACACCCCCATCGTGGAGACCCTAGGAGGATCTAGGGAAGGGTGGGCATGTGTGTAACCAAGTAACTGTTTTGTTTCCTAATCTAGAAGAGGTCCAGATTCTTTGCTTTTGGCAAACTGGTTCTAGGTCTGGCGGTTTTGGAAACCGGTCAGGTCGAGGCATCTAATGGAGATGAGACAGGTTGGATGTGTCTTCTGCTTGTGTGTGGTACTCTCAGAGGAGGAGGGCAGGCCTGCAGTGTGCTTGCAGTTGGCTGCCTAGGGGCTGTTGCTGTGTACATGTGTGTACGTGTGTGTGTTGAGGGGGGAGGAGGTGGGGGCTTGTCCAGACAAGCCAAGCTAGTTTGGCTGGCTGCACACTTGTCCTCAGTGTCGCACAGAAGGGCTCTCCCTAGCCTCAGATGTATCTTGACTGGCCCAGGCCACTGGGGAAAACTGTGTAGGAAACATGGATTTTCCTGAATGATACTAGGTTACATGGGTATTTTTTACTTTGCAATTGGCAGGATGGCTATTGTTGGCCAACTGGGGGTGGGTGGAAATGGTTTGAGGGTTTCTTATTTTTCAGTAAGGCCTTGTGAAAACTATCAGGACTGGTGAGTGGGAGCAGCATGAATCTGGAGCTCAAGCATGTATGGTCTGAAGAATCCTGAGGGGTTTCTGTGCTCAAGAAGGTGCTGGTCACTTACTGTGGTACCTCTTCTTCCTCTTCACTGCCTTGTTTGGGGCTGCTCTGAATGTCTGACCCTTCACTTCTCTCCTTTGGTTTTTAAAAACAATCCCAGTTGGTGTTTCTGGGAAGGGGATACCCCCTTTTCATGACGGGTAGTTGCCCTGTGGTAGTGCCCCACAGTCCTTAGGTCCTGGGAACCAGCGAGAGGACCAGTTCCCAGTGGGTGATGACAGAACAAACCCCATGGCCTCTCAGACCATGTTTAGATAGGAAATATGCCCTTAGTATTTTTTTTTTAAATAGTTTTCTAGCCAGAATATGTATTTCCAACCTATTTTGTGAGTGTGTGCTGGGTGTTTTCTTGTTCTCTAGAGAAACTAACTGGTCTGTCCTTGACGTAGCAGGGCAGGACTTGCTGTGGCATCAGTGTTTCGACCTCGAGGCTGGGGCACATGTCTCCTTCCCCTCAGGGAGGATGTGCAGGTTAGAACCGGTAGTGTCTGCTTGGGTGGCAGTGTGGAGCTTTTAAAATACTGATTCCAGGGTCCCTCCTGGACAGTTAGACTTAGGTTTGTTTTTTTTGTTTCTTAAAGATTTTATTTATTCATGAGAGCCAGAGAGAGGCAGAGACCTAGGCAGAGGAAGAAACAGGCTCCCTGCAGGGGAGCCTGATGTGGGACTCAATCCCGGGACTGTGGGCATGACCTGAGTAAAAGGCAGACGCTCAACCACTGAGCCATCCAGGCATCCCTTAGTTTGGCTTTTAAAGCTAACCCACTTGGGTCCCTTGGATTTGGGTTTGGTGAGGTCAGGAGAAGGAATTGTTGGTTTTCCCCACGCTTGCAGGAGAGCCGAGGACCCTGCCCAGCTAGCATGGGCAGGGAGGGAAGCGTGCTTTGTCTGGCCTCCTCCTTGTGGGGCTGGGCCTACCCAGGGCACAGAGGGTGTGGAGAGGCGGTGAGGCAGCTGTGGAGGCCCCGAACTGACATGGGGCCTTTGGGATTGTTCTTGTTGAGTCCTTGTGTGGATGATGAAGGAATGCTTTTCTACTTAAAAGGTCCTGAGGGTAGAATGGGTGTCCAATGAACTTCCTAACCTGCCTCCTGCCTTTTACTTGGAAACATGTAAGCTGACTGCGTGAAAGGTTAGTGCCAGCGTCTTGTGCCCTTCACTTAGTTTACTATAGAAACACTTTACCCTTTCCTCTGAGTATTTAGGTACTTTTATTTTGCTGGTCATTTAAACTATGGAGTAGGCCTCAAGATCCTTGCCTCTGAATACCTAGCATGTACATCTTTAAAATGCGAACGTTCTCCTTTAGTTTCCAGAACAGTTCTTCCACCTTTATCATTTGTTAGCACTTTGGCGTTTTTGAGGAGGCCAGGGTGGCTCTCCTGTAGAGTGTCCTGTGGTCTGGGTGGCATCTGGTTCAGGATAATCCTTTTCAGTAAGAAGCCTACACAGGTGCTGATAGTATTTCCACGGGTCCTATAGGGATGTCCTTAGTGCTCACCTTTCATACCGCCTGTGCTGAGCTCCATCATGTGGCTAAGATGACATCTGCTGGACCTCTGCATTGTAAATGTGCCCTTTCCCTGTGTACCTAGCATGTAACCTGTGGGGTGGTGCTCCAAAGCCTTTCACATGATGCTCTTAGCATCTCATGATGGTCCTTTTGAAGTAATTGCTACTGCGGTGGCAGCCAGGTTGTCCTGGGGCCTTCTGGCCTGCGCTGCCTTTGGGACATCAGGTCGGGTCAGCAACATTTGAGGGTAGTGATCGGCATCCAAGTTAGAAAGTTGTGTTTTGGTCTGTGGGAAATTACCTCTGCTTTGCAGAATCTAAGGTAATACAGTATCTTTGAACTTAGCCATTCACTTCTGAGCTCTCTGTTACCTGTTTGAAGATTTTCCATCCAGCAGAAGTCAGTCTCTGACTCCGCCTGCCCCCACAAGCTGCATTTTATCCATGTGGACTTCAGGAGTGAGTAGGAAAGTTAATTGAAGAGGAAGGAAAAAATACAGATAAGATTGTGGTGTGTATGAGGAGAAATGATAGAAATGCAGAAGTAGAAAGTTTTTAAAACTGAATACCAGCAACTTCATGGGGATGGTGACTGCTGAGTGGCTCCCAAGTGCCAGGACAGCCATAGGGCAGTGCTAAGAGGCAGATGCAATTAGCCCTGGGATTGGAGGGGACACCGACCTAGAGAGAGGGTCAGAGAGGTGCACCATGGCTTGTGTTGACTAAGTTTCAGAACTGGTATTTAAATCCAGATCTAGGAAGAGGCCAGTACTGCTAAGTTTAGAGTAACTGCTGAAACCAAAGAACGGTGGTGGTGCGGCTGGTCAGTGCTCTGCACATGGAAGGGCGAGGGGCCTTTCAGGCAGCTGTGTGATGCAGTGTCTGATTCGTAACCACACTCCTCTAGAGACAAGCAGTCTGCATTGCGCAGTCGGTGCATGCAGTTTTATGCGTGATTTAGCCAGTGTCCCTGCATCCCTGCGCAGTTTTAGCGTCTGCATATCCTCCATCGTTTTGGGTATGATATTCAAGTTACATGAAGCCATTCAGTGTAGTGAAGGATTTGTAACCTGGGAAAGACTTAGAGAACAGCTTTTTTAAATGCTTGAGTAAATGCCATCCTTTTTGGCATTTGCTAATTGTTTCTCAGTGGTGAGTTGATTAAATTGCTTATAATATAAAACTTTTTTTTAAAATTTATGGACCGTTGTCAGGAGTTTAAAAAACCTCAAACAGTTGTTTGAAGGTCCAGGGCAAGGCCATTTAGGGGATGGGAAGCCTGTATGGTGGATTTCACATTGCCCCAACTTTGACATCTCTTTGTAAGAGAAGACCTGGAAACTTTAACTTCTTCTAAAGTGAAACTTAATGTGTTCAGGATGTCTTTCAGCGTCTTGTTGGGATTACAGTTTAGACCCAACCCTGGAAGAGAGAAGAGGGCACGTCCTGTGCCTGGAGATGTACCATTTAGGTAGAAGGAGATCCTTTGACTATTTTTTGGATAGAATAAATAGAAAGAAATTGAAGAACAGATTTTATTTCATTTCAAGTGAAGAATGGGGAAGGTGTTCATCAGTCTGTGCACAGTTGACGAGGATGTTCTTGATCTCTGCTTTGCCCTGAGGGCTGCACAGATACACAGTGTGCCTCTTTCCCTGGAAGCCTCAGGATCCTTGGGTAGCAAGTAGAACAGATATGTATAAATAACCAGGATCCAGGGCGGAGGCTGTAAGCCCTGCAAGAGGGGCAGTGACATGGGGCTGGGATGTAGAGAGTATCCCTTCAGATGACCAGGCCCAGGAAGGTGAGTGGGGAGACACCTGTATAGGTAGAGTCGGCTGCAGCCTCCTTAGTTGGTCCTGGTTGAGTTGAACCAACGAAACATCCTATATTTGATGATGTCCTGAATAGGAATCGACAGAGAAGCTGAATTGTGGCATTCTGGTCCTTCCTTTCTTGGGATATGTGATAGCCTTGAACTTGAGAAAGTTTTTAGTGTTGGAGACTAATAGGGAAGGGTGCTCAGTCTAGACAGGTGCCCAAACTCTTGAACACGTCTGGAGTGGGGACCAGTAAATAGTAGAGTGTTCCAGAGAGGGAATGTGCTGGCAGGCACGTGGTAGTCCTGTCCTGTCGTTGTGCTCATGCAAGCCACTCAAATGGTACTTCTTTGACAACATCCTCATCTGAACATCTGTCTGGGTGTTTTGATGACCTCTGTTCAAGTTTCCTGTCAAACACCAACTACTGTCTTTTCTTTTCTTTTTTTTTTTTTTTTTCTATCTGTCTTTTCTGACCACTTAAAACTTTTCTCATCTGGTGAAAGTTCTGTGTGCATAGCACTGAACAGTTTAGAGAGTACTTTGTCATTTTGTCATTGTAAAAGCTGATTTTCTTGAAGCCCTTTGGATTTTCACCTAAAAGTCGTATTCCGATCCACTTCCTCCTCTGTTCCACTGTGGCTGGCTTTCTTTGGATCCTCATAAAAGGGAAAGATTTATAGTCTGTTTGCCCTGCCTCCCAGCTCTGATTCCAGTTTTCACTAATTGCATTGTCTGGTGAATCTAAATCTTTGAGTACTTTTATAAATGTAAATAATATACTGGAAATCTGTATTTCCCAGTTTTTCATCTTAGGGCTTGCACCTATGTGGAAGAGAAGAACCTGAGTGACTCCATGAGACCTAGGGAGCAGCTTACAGAGCAGGGCACTTTGTTATGGCCGTTTGTGGCGGGCTTGGCCATGTTCTCCCTGGGTGCTCAGCGCGTAGAGTTAGTGTCTGGAAGTTTCCTGTCTGCTACACTGCCCCTTTCCTGGTACTCTGGCCAGAGAGGGCAAGCTTTTCTTGGGCTGTTTTTTGTACTCTTTGGTGCATCTGTGTGTTTCACTCAGTCTGGGGCATTTGAAGCAAAACAAAACAAAAAACCCACAAAACCTAGAGAACCCACTGCCATGTTTCTTGGGTCTTGAAGAAAGCCAGTCTGCATTCTTCCAGCTCTGAGTTACCTTAATCTCTCTTCTATATGTAGTACCCAGGGCTTTTAGCTGTGCTTTGCTGGAGGAATAGGGCAGTGTGTTTCATCTCATTACTGTTTATCCGTGGGTTCCTATTCCTATCCGTGAATAAAGGTCCCGTAGCTGACCTGAATGCACAATTGTTTAGTTGAGGGACAGACAGGCCCAGGATGGCTTCACTGTAGGGCTGAAGCTGGGAGCAGTTGGGTGAAATTGGGGTCGGGAGGTGGTGGTCTGGATGCCTTCCGTGAGTAGGGCAGAGGATACCTCTGTGTACCCCAGTTACCTGTCTCCAGCTGGGGTGGTCTGGGCTTGAAGTTGGTGCTGGAACTTGCAGGGTATTGTGTTTTGGGTGGAATTGCCTTCTTTTTTCCTCTTCTGTTTCTTTTCGTGGGTCTGATAGCACCTGGAGCTAGTCGCTTGTTAGGGACCCAGGGTAGGCAGCTGGCTTTCCTTACCGGGGTCTTTCCTTCTAGCAGCTCCCAGAAGAAGAGGCTGCTTTCCTGTCGAGATGGTGGAAGAATGGTGCTTACAAGTGTGGGTTAGAACACCTGGCCTTCAGGAGCCCATCTTCTTCCTATTCTCAAGAATTTCCTGAAGCCTCCTCTAGATTGCTTTTGGCCTTCAGCCATGTAGCCTATAGCACTGTGATAGATTCTTCCTTTATTATTATTTGAAGCCTTTTCTGTCGTTTTGGTGGGATCTTGAGAGGGATGAGAATAGTGTGCGTTCTCACTTTACCATCTCTGAGACCTTTTTTCCAAGTTGAGTTTTGTAACTATGCGCTCCAAGTTTTTATTTTTTAAAAGATTTTATTTATTTATTCATGAGAGACACAGAACGGGGCAGAGGGAGATGCAGGCTCCCTGTGGGGAGCCCAATGCGGGACTCAATCCCAGGACTCTGGGATCGTGCCCTGAGCTGAAGGCAGATTCTCAACCTCAGCAACCCAGGCGTCCTAACTTTAAGTTTTTAATGCAATGTACTCATGACCTTTCTGGCTCTAAATATTAGTACCTAGCTTATTTTAAGCTCTAGCAAGTTGTTTATCTGCCCAGACTGCTGTAGGGCAGCTGGTGGAGGGCTCTTCTTTGCACGTCTGCCTCCTTGGCAGTGGCAGACAGACTAGGGGCCTGGTGTAAGCTGGTGGGTGCTGTGTCTATGCGGGTATGTTGGAGACCACTTCCCCTTCCCACTGTTCTGCTTGCTGTGGACTTGCACACGTGTGTACGCGGCTGAAGAAAAATGCAGTGACTGATCTACTTTCCATCTTTGTTTTCCTGCGACTTTTGTCACATGGTCTTTTGGAGCCTGGATTTGTCCTTTGTAAAAATTGTTGTGAAGCCTTCAGCACAGCACCCAGGCCTCACTGGATGGTCCCTCCCGCCTCTATCCCTGGTGGTGCTTCTGCATCTCTGGCGGTTTCTGCTTGTGACCATTGCCCCTCCATGAAGGGTGAGGACTAACTGGTGCTTTCTTTGTGCTAGTTATCTTCCCTCCCTCCTTAGGATTTTTGTCACCCCGAAACTCCCTAAAAGATGTGGCTGGGGTTTCTTTTTATATGAGTGGTTTCTGTCCTCTTCCGTGTTTGGGGGTTAACAGTAGAATCCACAAAACTGAATCTGCTTTAATTCTTTCTTTCTTTCTTTCTTTCTTTCTTTATTTATTTATTTAAATTCTTATTTTAAACTGGAAATTTGGGGGCACGTTGGGTGACAGCAGTATGTATTGATAGAATTCACTGTCAAACTAATTTTATCCCTGGAGTGTAGGCGTAGGCAGAATCAAGGACAAAGCCTACAGAAGCCGAGGCGGCGAAATCCCTGCCGGGTCCTGTCCCTCACATATCCGCATCAGTATGGACCATTTGCATTAAACTTAAATAGCATGACTTAAAGATTTCTCTCTCCTCATCGCACAAAATCAGATTCCTTCTGACAGTGTGATAGGAGAAAACTATTTTTAAACTTTGTGAACCACACTCCAGAACTCTGCCAAAAGTAAGTTTCTTGCATCAAAAATAGCTTTCTTATAAGCTCCCTGGAGAGCTGGCTCGTGTTCGGAATATTAAAGCTAGGGGAGTTGAACGTGCTTGGCCAGCTGCACCTGTGGAGCTCTCTGTCCATTAGCCCTGAGATCGTAGAGAGCATTCTTTACATTCTCCAGTATTTTCTTCTTGAGTCTAACAGGGGTGTCCTCAGCCAATGGCATCATCCAGGTGTGCATGTCCTACTTCTTCTGGTTGGCGCCGTGGGCCAGAGGTGAGGGTGCTGGATGGTCTTTGATCCCGCCGAGTCACTGTTGCTGTTGAGCCTCTGGGAAGGGTGTGGACAGCGGCCCGGGTAACCTAAAGACCACCACTACTGTGTCTTCCTCTTGTCTGCATCTGTGCATCCATCCCTCTTGTCTGCATCTGTGCAGCCCTGCTGCTGTGTGGCCCCCCGCCCCCCTCATGGGGAGGCCCAAGCATGTTTGCCCTTGGCTCTCCTTGCTACTCTGCCTTTTTGGCTGTGGGGTTGTGTCAGACTCAGGGCCAGCCATATGCTGCTCACATGGCAGGCTTGTTGGCTGTGGCCTGGGGCTGCTGTGCCTCACCAAGAAGAATGTTCCTGAATCTGCAGCCCACACTGAAGAAAGGAGACTAAAAGGATGGCCCCAAGCTTCCAATTTCTGTGCAGCAGCTCTTGCTTTTTTGACTTGTTAATTACATGAACCAGTGCTGTTGTAAGCCAATTTGAGTTTCACTTACAGTTGAAAGATTTGACTGATGACTTATATGATGTATAAATGATTTTTGTGCTATAAACTTTGCTTATTTATTTTATTATATGGAAGATAGTTCCAATTTCCAGTCCTGAGTTCAGAAGCCAGAGTGAGGCAAGCCTGCCAGTGTGGGGGTGAAGGGGCCTCTCAGGTCTTACTAGTTGCTGACCTTAGTGGGAACCTTGTCCCCCTTCTTTGTCAGGTGTGTGCACCTGACACCAGCAGAATGGCTTTTAGAGCTAACCCACCTGGTTAGAAAGTATGGTCACTGGATGTGAGAAGAGCGATGGCACATGAGGGTATGACTTCCATGGTGGGTAGATGCACTGGTGGTTCTTGAGCACTGTCCTTCCTGCTAAAGGTGGGGCCAAGGCCTCTTCCCTTGAGGGGATCATGCTGCAGTGGTCTCCTGAACAGCGTGGCTTGTGGGTCTGCAGTTCCTGGGTCACTGGCACCATGGTGTCCTTCCTGTCACGTGCTTGTATCCCTCCTCTCAGGTGGCCACCCTCCATAGCCATTGTTCTGATGTAGCCCTGGGGATGCATTCAGGCCACCTCTCTGAGAGACCAGAGTTGTGTTCCCTCAGTGGGGCTACTTGGAACTCCTGGTGCACACCACCTGAGAGAGAGCTAGCTCTAGCCTCGGTCTGAGGTTCTCTCAGGTTGTGTAGACACGGCGGACAAGTAGTACGGACACCTACAGGTTAAAGGTGGTGATGCCAGTCTGGTGGCTCTCCTGACCCTGCCTGCTTGCCTGCCTGCTTGCTAGCTCCCAGGGCGCCTGGCACAGGTTTGGGTCCATCCAGGGTGGATGAGCAAGAATGAACTCTTGCAGGCTGGCTGATAGATACCTTCTTGGAGGCTGCTATAAGGCGTCGCCCTCTAGCAGGTACATGATGACTGTGTCCAGAGTTTAGGAAGGGAGGAAAATCTTGTTTGCTCTGGATTGAGAAGTACTTTGTGGGGAACAGTTTTTTCTGTTTTGAATAGTGGAGAAGTCTGTGTCTCAGCCAGCAAAGAAGAGGATATGGCCTTTTAGCCTTCAGTGTTAACATGGCCTAACTCTAAGTGGCCTGCCTTATTTAATTTCTTTTTTGTTGTTGTTTGAAGATGTAGCCTCTCCCCTTCAAGAATCTGTTCTGTTGGGGGCAAAGTGTGGCATACGAATGCATAACCAGTTCTTGCCAGATGCGTTAATCAGCAACCCCCACATCTCCAAGGCTTAGAACACCAAAGGTTTATCCTCCTGGTTATGTGTTAGCTGCAAATAGGGCATTGCTGTGCTCGGAGGCTCATCTTTCTTCCAGGATCCGGGCTGATGCAAGGCCCAAACTGGAGCTGCTTCCATTCTCATTGAAAGGAAAAGATCAGAACGTTGGTCGAGACACCCCAGGACTCCTCCAGCTTCTGCTTGGGCTGCTCTGTGTTGTTGTGCTCAGAGCTGCTGCGTGTCTGTGTGTTCATGTCTTGTTGGCCGGAGCCCATGGGGAGGCGCAGCATTGGGTGGGGAGTGAGTGGGGGAGCATGTCGACGCAGCCAGGTGCAGTGACCTTGAGTTAGAGAAGTTGGAAACTAGTGTGATGAGTGTGACAATTCTAGATCAGGTCAGCATGTGCTGACTTGTGCCTTTGAAACCTACTTACTTTACAACAATATTCTGTTGGTTAAGGTTTTCCTGAAAACCACAGTGGCTCCTTCTAAAACAGTCATCCTGTATCTAGGTAGAGGTATATGCATTTAGAAGCTCTCGAAGTAACCACAGGGGGTCACCCTCCTGGCACTGCCCTGCCAGATGGACACCAGTGATGTTTGGTTGACATTTGTGACCCCACCCCATCTTCCTTTACAGGTGAGCCACCTTCCTGATTTCTGGTGTGAGTTGAGCTGAACTAATGTGACCATGTAAATACAGAGTATGTCAAAATATTTTTAGAGAACCAGCAAGGCTGGTTAAGTTAAGGCTGGAAAGATGAATCTGGGCCAGATTCTCAGGTCTTCGACGGTCTGTGTTAACCCTTCTGGTGATGTCATGGAGCATATTTCTGGGGGTTAGTGGTCAGGGTGGTGGGTGCTCTGAGGGGCTGGTTTCTCTGGGCCTCTGCCAGGCAGTTCAGGGAGGAATGCTGGGCAGGTGGCCTCTCAGGCCAGATGGTGCCATCCTAACACAGATGGTGTGCCTTCTCCCTAAGGCTGAGTGTCGCACATCAGAGACCACATATGGTAGTCACCTTCTTTTGGAAGCCCTTTCTGACCTCTTGTGGCAGGTGCTCGTGAACCAGAGCTGCTGGCAGCCTCTGATCTCTTCCGAGGGCAGGCTGCAGCTTGGGTATACGCTTCTCTCGCCTCCTGGTGTGAGGGGGGTCCTGCCAGGCCTGTGGCACTTTCCTTTGCCTGTCTTCCTGTTATCCAGACCTGGGAGCCTCTTTTCCCTGGAACCTGGTGCCACAGGGGAATGCCTTATCCTTTGTGATGTCCTAAGCCCCCCGCCCCCCCCTTTCTCATTTAGGCTTTACGGAAGTGTCTCAGAGAGCCAGCTTCTGAGCCTGCCAGCCTTCTCCTTGTTCCCTCATATGTTCTTTTCTGCTGCTGGCTCTTGACTCTGGTTTGCCTTTCCTCCCAGTTGATGGTCCTCCTGTAAGTGGTGTCCTGTGTCAGGAGTGCTCTTGCAGGTGGGCTAGTTAGGGTTTCACTTCCTGGTCAGGTGAGCTGGGTATCCGGGCCTCGCAGAGACCTTACACAGGAGCGGCACTTAGCGGCCCGCGCTCCCGTGTCGTCCCTCCCTGCCCTCCTTTCTGGTTTGGATTGGGAGCTCCAAGATTTGCCCCAGTCACAGTGGCTGCCCACACCCACACCTCTGCCACCTGTGCTGCTTGGCTTTTTTCCTACTGTTAAAAATGGGCTCGGGTTGAGGTCGACCAGGATTCCTATCCTGGGAGTGAATTATGTGAAAAGGCTTTGAATAGTTGAGTGTTGGGCACACAGCACAGGGAATGACTGTTCTGCAGAAGCATTCACAAATAGGGGTAGCTGTTGTGACCGTGTGGAGTCATGGGCAGCAGGTGCCGCTCGCTCCAGCTGTGAGCAGAGGGGAGTACAGGCTGGGGCGGGGTGCCACCGTGTCTGCATTGTCAATGTGGGAAGATGTGAGCAAGAGGGCTAGACTGTCAGAAGCAGGAGCGTCAGGGGTGGGAATTCTGGATGGGAACCCAAGCACCTTGGTGGAGTAGGGTGGTTTCCTATGGGAGTGGGAGCTGGAACCGGGCTGGTGCACAGTAGGGGAGGGCAGTGCCTGAGGGTGCGGGGGTGCCATGTGCAAACCTGCACTCCCTTCTCTAACTGGTCTATGTATGAGGTCTCTTGCTCCTGAATACCCCCAGTCATTGAGGATGCTTTTTCTTGGTAGCTGTGATTTAGAAAACAAATTTCTTTGGTAGAATGTAGTTATTGATATGTCAGTTTTATAGGCAAACCACAGGCTTGGTGTGCAGGATTCAGAGTTTTTATTTTTTGTTTTTTATTTTTTATTTTTTGATTCAGAGTTTTAAAATCTCATTCCTTCTCTGACATACAAGACCTTTCTTTGCACGTTGCTGCTTCCTGTCCTTGTTATCGCCAGCGCGTGTTCTTCTTTCCTATCGGAAGGTTGAGAAACCGGAGATGCAGAGGGCTTCTACACCTGCCCTCAACTGAGGACATAACCGACAGGGGGCAGCCTTCCAGCTTCCCTTGGAATTGCTTGGGGAGTGTTAACATTTTGCTATTGGGTGGGAGGGGGGATTTCCTCAGAGGTGCTGATTTAATTGGTCTGGGATTTGGCTTGAGTATCTTGGTTTTCTAAATTCCTGGAGTTCCTCCCATGCAGCCTCCCCTGAGAACTGCTGTTCCCTGTGCCCGCTGAGGAACACTGGCTCCTGATCCCAGCCAGGGTGGGCCTGTGCTGCTCTTCCGGCAGCAAGGTTAGGCCTTAGGTCCGAGTGCCTGGGACAATTTAGTGTGCAGTGTCTCTTGATCCTTCTCCTACATGTGGAGTGGCTTTGGCTGAGATCCTTCTATAAAAGTTCTCAGACTTTGCTCTTATTCCCATAGTACAAACTTTGCTTTATACTCGAAGATTTTTCTGGTTTTGTTTTTTTGTTGAATAGATTCCTGATTCAGGAAAGAGTCTGCTGTCTCTTTCTAAAGAAGAGCTTTAGTCAAAACATTCATCAATTGAGAATGTATGTTTTTCCTCAGTGACAAGTGGTTGTCTCCTCTCATTGTGTAGTTTCCTGTTACAAAATGCAGTGCGTGTGTGAATTCACTTAGGTTATGATGTCACATTGAAGCCCATTGGTGGGCAGCTTCAGCCAACCAGACGCTTCCTGGTATCCAAGTGAGAAAGATATGTAGTTCTGGAATAACAGGAAACTTCAGTATTCAACATCCTGTTTTTCTGGGTTTTGGGACTTGCTGCCTCACCACAATGAAGGTTAGTAGAATTCGTCTTGTAGAATACCACACAATTTTTCTATCTAAAATGAGATAGAATGACATGCAGATTAGCTAGTCCTGCATTTCACAAGTGAGGGAATGTTCATGTTCTATATATAAGGAAGCTGTGGCCTTTTGAGGTTAATACTCTTAATTCTCTTAAAAAACACAACTAAACTCGTTAAAAACGGTGGATGAATCAGCTTAGATAGTGCTCTCATTTTACTTGGAATTTCTTAAATATCAACAAATGAATTTTGTGTTGTAGAAGCTGATTCTAAAGACGCTCTGTTCTGAGGGGTAATTTTTCTGGCGTGAGGATCTGGCGTGAAATTGCCTTATTGTGTATGTCTGCTGTAAGAGAAATGGCATTAGGAACCGTACAGAATGCTTAGATGAGGCCACACTGATGCGCTAGGGCTCCATGTAGGTTCTTTCAGTGTTTAGAACAGTGAGCTGTGTGTTCAGCTATTACCTTCACTTCATGATTTGATGGCCTCCTTTCTTAAAGTTTTTCAGTTTTTGGTTTTTCTTTTTGCTTGCTCATGTTTAAATAAACCCGACCTCATGATTTTTACTCATTTCAGAAATTAAAGGCAGAGGACCGTCTAGTGAAGATTTTTTGAGAAAGACCGCAATTAGATTTGAAATGACTCCTCTTAGTTGCTCTTGATGTGAATGTCTCTCCTAGTGACACTGAGCACCACAGGGTGGATGGGTGGATTGATTGGTACATTTATAAATTCAGCCAACATTGGAGTTTTTACTGTGTGATGGCTGTTTTGCTAGATGTTAGACATCGTGAAATCTGGTTTTACAGACTTTACGGTGGCATACACACTTGGAACATAATGGTGTCATTTTCTTGAGTGCACTGGGAGAGCCTGATTAGGGCACCTAACCAAGACTGGTGGGGGAGGTGTGGCCGGGAGATGTCCTGTGAGGAAGAGTTAAGGGATGGGAGCCGGGAGGCAGGAAGAAGGGGGTTCCTGGCAGGATGTGTGAGATGGAGGAAGGGGGTGGGGAGAGGTGGGAAGAGATGGAAGGCAGCCTGGAGAGGAAGTTGCCCCCCCCCCCCCCCATACTCCTTCCTGGGATGATTGGTGATGTTTGTTCATTTCTGCCCTAGTGCGAGAAACTTGGAAGGCTGTTTATGTGGTTTATGTTTGGATATCGAAGTACATCTTTGTTATTGACATCTCTGAAAGAGATGTGGGTGATTGAGGATTAAAAATTTTTTTGTGGGGCACCTGGGTGGCTCATTCCGTGAAACCTCTGCCTTCCGCTCAGGTCATGATCTCGAGGTCTTGGGATGGAATTCCATGTTGGGCTCCCTGCTCAGTGTGGAGTCTGCTTCTCCCTCTCCCCACCACCTCCTGCTCATGCTCTCTCTCTTGCTCTCCCTTGCAAATAAATAAATTCTTTTTTTAAAAAAAATATTTTGTGTGTGGGGATAACTTGATGATCAGAAGGTATCTGTAGTCTTCAGGCAGTGTTTGGGAGTGAGCTGTGTGTGTATAGTGTAGCGTATACACTGAAGACCAGCTGGAATGTATCTAGGCAAGCTCTTGTGCTCTTCTAGCTTGTGTGTGTCTGTGTGCAAGAGTGCCAGGACGGACTCCCACGTGTGCCAGGTCTGTAGGTGGTGGAGGTTGGAGGAGATGCAGACTAGATAGTTGGGGTGTGTGTCCTCAGGGCTGTGCCTAGAGGGCAGAGGTATCCCCCTTCTGAACCTGCTTTTTCCTTCCTACTACTGTCAGTTCTATGTTTCTCTTGCTGTGCTTTGCTTGTGGAAGGGCCTGTGGCTGGGATGGGATTGTGAAGCCAGCTCTGCCTCCTGAGGGCCAGTAGCTACTGCTCCCTAGCCTGGAGGGCTCTGCCCAGCCAGCTGAGGTGTTTGGGACCATGTGGGGAGTTGGCAGGTAAGAAGCTGGTCTTACGCTCTGTGTCCTCGATCAAAATGTTCCTGAATGAGGGAACTGATAGGACCCCGCCCCTGTGTGGGAAGCTGCATCCCTGGTCTTCTCCTTCTGGGGGGCCTGCATCTTTAGGACTTGCTCAGGGAATCCTGCCACAGTCCTCTTGTTGCTGTGAGAACTTTGTTTATCCTGTACCCAACATATAAGACCCTACTAACTTGTTTAATTTTTCCTTTCAGACATTTGATGCAAATGATTTGTATCAGGGGCAGAATTTTAACAAGGTCCTCAGTTCCTTGGTGACTCTAAACAAAGTAACAGCAGGTAAGAATTTTCTGTTGAACTTGAGGGGGTGGGAAGGCAAAGGGGCAAAAACATTTGCTCTTTGGTTGGCAAGGCAAAAATGAGCATTACTGAATTGTAAAAATAAGCAATCACGTTACATTTTTGGTTGTGATTTTTGCTATGATTTTTTTTTCCTTACATGATCAAAGTCTTAGGGCCTCTGGTGGGTAGCAGGTGTTCTCCTTTCTTCAGACATAGGTCACATGGGCAGATTCATGGGCTGTCTTGGAGCTAAGAGCACTTTCTCTGGATTTTTATTCAGTTTATGCTGATCAAAGCTCATATCTAGGGAACAGATCCAGTCAGTGACTGTTTTTAAGATGTGACCATGACAAGGAAGTAGCCTGTGAATTGGCCCCTGCAGTAAAGCCATACCTGGGCCAGGCTTCCTGAGGGTTATAGGGTCCCCAGGCTGTGTGTTTTGCAGTGTCGTGAGCTCGGGTCATCCCTCAGTGGAGGGGGCTGAATGGAGCTGGAGACCCAGGGTGCTTCCCTTCTGGGGTCCCTCAGTGAGGACAGGACAGCTGCTGTGCAAACTTTTTAAAGGGAGCCCCCGCACCACCCCCCCCCCCCCCCCGCACCCCCGCCTGCCCCCTGAGCACCCAGGAATTCTGTCTTTACAGAGCTGGGTGGATCTGAAAGGACTTTGTGGCTCTTGTGTTTTAAAGATTTTTTGTTTTGTTTTGTTTTCCCATTTACCTTTGTACATTTTTAGTTTCAGATTTATGGGAGAAAGTTAGACCTTGAGGTCTCTTGATTAAAAAAACCTCAGGGGGATCCCTGGGTGGCTCAGTGGTTTAGCGCCTGCCTTTGGCTCAGGGCGTGATCTTGGAGACCTGGGATGGAATCCCACGTCGGGCTCCCAGTGCATGGAGCCTGCTTCTTCCTCTGCCTGTGTCTCTGCCTCTCTCTCTCTCTCTGTGTGACTATCATCAATAAATAAAAATTAAAAAAAAAAAAAAAAACCTCAGGTATATTTTGTGAGGGGCTCTTGTCCCTTGCTTCCTGGCCATTCAGATGGGAGTGTAGGGGGAAACAGAATCAGAATGTGGTGGGCTGCAACCCCAGCTTAGGGTGCGCTGTGCTCAGGGACTCTGGTGCCCCTTCTAGAACTTGTTTGCTGGGTTGGCTGTCTGGGTGCCACACCCCTGCCTGCATGGAGGTGTGGAAGAGGGGGGTGCCACCCAGAGCCCCTGCCACTGCCTGCCATCCACAGGTAGGGCTTCTGATGTGGCTAGGTTTTCCCAGCTTGACTGCGCAATTTAAAGTTGAATATCTCCTAGGGCTGTTGAGGCTGACGTATCTGGGGATTCACTCAGCTGGTAAGTTAGTCCATCTGTGAGCAAATATGGAAAGGTGGGTGAGGATCTAAATCCAGGAGGAAGAGGGAGAGAGACCAGGATGGAGAAGGGAAGGGGATACAAAGATGTAAATAGTTGGGATCATCCTTCCACTTGATGTTTGCAGATAGAACTTCTGGGCATTTCATAAAGGTCATTAGACATTGAGGCTGCATTCTCTAGCCCACATTGTAACAGAGGTAGCTTTAAAGTTAAAACCTGATGAGGAAGGAATTCTGTAATGGTGGATGTAACGTGGTGACAGAAATCTTAGAATTGATCACTGTAGTCGAACGGGAGAAACCGATGCAGAGTGGGTGCAGTTGCATTTCTTCAGTGTCTGGGTCCTACTTGCCAGCTGCTTTGATAACCACCTGTGCCTCAGTTTTCTCGGGGTGTCCTAGGACCACCAGGGGTCACTGTGCAGACAGGGATGAGAGGAGCAGACACAGAGGCAATCTACATGTCATTTTTTACGGAGACCCCTCTGCCTCCAGGGCTGCCACCTCTTTTGGCTCCCCAGGAGGGAAAAGGGCTCCTTTGGCCTTGCTGCTGCTTGCATGGTCTCCCTGCAGTTGAAGAACAGGTGCCAGGTTAGGGAAGATGAGGGGCAGGTGCCATGGGGCAGCTCTGGTCTGTGCCCTCAGGCAGGTGCTCTTCATAATGAATGTGGATGGAATCTGCTGTCTGCTGGGCACGATGCCATTGTTTTCATCCTGTCTGGTGCAGAGATATTGCTTCCATACCCTTGAGAGCATTGGACACTTAGTGGATGTAAGATGTTCTTGACAAAGACCTGTTTGGAAAGTTCTGAGATAAACTTGGTAAACTTGGTGTTCTTCTTTTCAGTGTTGACACTGTAAGCTTCTCAGCTAGAAAGAAGTTTCTGCCTTTTTGTTGTTTTGTTTTTGAGAGAATGCATGCTAGTGTACAAGGGGGAGGGGCGGAGGCAGAGGGAAAGAGAATTTCAAGCCCACTGTGCTGAGTGTAGAGCCTGATGTGGGGTTAGATCCCGGGACCCTGAGTTACAGCCTGGCCTGTAAATCAAGAGTTGGACACCTAGCTGACTCAGCCACTCAGGTGCCCCGAGAACTTTCTGCTTTTATACTGGGCTGTTTGTTCTTAAATTTTGTTACTGAAGTCAGTGTGATGGAAATGACCCTGTCTTTTTTTATCTCACTTTTAAATGAACGCCAGCACAATTGCAGTTTCAAGTTTGTAGGCTTTGTGGGGAGAAGCATGTTAGAATTTCCCTTCTGCCACCTAAAGACCCTTGTGTTCTTTGGGTATATTGATGAAAACTTTAAACTGAACAGACGACAGATAATGGGAAAATGGGATGTTATGAGACACATCCATTGCACTGAACAGTCCCTTAAAAGGTGGAGTCAGGTGAGAACAGAGGGGGTACAGCGAGTAGCCATTGTGGGCAGAATCTCCGTGGAATACCCTTGAGGGGGGCTGTTTTTTGTTTTTTGGCTTTTTTTTTTTTTTTTCCCTTAAGGGCTGGTTTTGTGCTTGAGATTCCCAAGGCCTGTGTCTTGCTGTAGTAGAAAGCCCTGGCAATTATTACAGCCTGAGGCAGGACCTGAGGGTGGCATCGTCTTTTAGAGGTGCTCTGGTAGAGATGTAAGACTGGGCTGCCAGGGCTGTTTGAGGACTGGGTTTCCAGATACCAGTGTCTGTAGAGCCAGGTAGGCAGCAAGAAGGACAGAAGCCCAGGTGGGCTCCTCTCTGTGCATACAGCCCTACTTCTGTCTCAGGGAGTATAGGCCCCGGGGGTGCTACAGCCTGTGTGCTTCAGGAACAGTTGAAATCTGGGCCTTCTGTGAGAATGTCAGATTTGCAATTGACAGCTATAAAATTGGCAATGTTATAAGACACTATGTAAGCCAACCCCAACAGATCTGCCAGAAAAATAGGAACTGGACACTTCCAGCTTAAGGATATTCTTTTTTTTTTTTTTGGTACTATTTTATTTATTTTTAGGGAGTGAGTGGGGATGGGGTGGAGAGAGACTGAGAGAACCCCAAGCAGGCTCTGCACTCATCATGGAGCCCGATGCGGGGCTTGATCTCACGACCCTGAGATCATGACCTGAGCCAAAATCGAGTTGACTGCTTCACAAACCGAGCCACCCGGGCGCCCCAAGGATATTTTTAAAGAAGACTCCCCATGTGTTTAGTAGCTTTAGAAATTGCTAGGTGTGTGGGTGGGTCTCGGTATAGTGATTTCCCAGGAAAGTTTCTTCATGGCCTCATTTTCTTCTCAGTCAACTCGCTTCTAAGAAATGGGTTGCTAACATTTACTGTTTGGTTGGCCTAAGTGAGAGTGTCTGGTCCTGAGGAGACTTGCGGGAGTGAGTGGAGCACTTTCATAGCTGTTCACTTCAGTCCTTCCAGCAGCTTTGTGAAGTAAAGTGTGGCTGCCTTTGTTTCAAGGAAGTACATCCTCAGAACGGCCTCTAGCTAAAAGTGCTAAGGGGATTTTTCTCTTGGTTTTTGCAAAATAATTCCTGCTGCTTAGTGCAGGAAGCTCTGTCCTGGAGAAGTGGTCGGGCAGGCGTGATGTGTTTGGGGATGCTCAGAATTTGAGAGGCTTGTTTTTTCCATGTGGAAGGGAAGATAGTAAAAAGTTATAAATCCTTTCAGAAATTTGAAAATTATACTAGAGAAGAACTGACAAATAGTTCTCTGAAGTTAATTCCTGAGGAGTGCTTGTGTACATGTTGCTGCTTTGGCAGGAGGTCTGCCTTGCCTGCCTTGCCTGCTGCCTGCTGTGTGCTCCCTAGGGTGGGGGGGTGGGGGCTGCCATGGGGAAGGGTCACCCCCCTCCCCCCCAACCAGCGGAGAGAGGGTGTGCAGTGAGGGGCGGTGCGCTTTCCAGCCTCTCAGCTCCTCTTCTCTATGCATGACCTTTACAGACATCGGCCTGGGAAGTGACTCTGTGTGTGCTCGGCCCTCGTCTCATCGGATAAAGTCTTTTGACTCCCTGGGAGCTCAGCCTTCGCACAGTCGGACTTCAAAGTTGTTCCAGGGCCAGTACCGAAGTTTGGTAAGTTTGAGTTGATTGAAGTATATTGGGGGATGAGTGTGAACCAGGGGCTGCTCAGCCAAGGGCGCTTTGGCTTGTGCCTATTGTTCCTTTATGTGGGCATGGAATTTGCTTATCACCACATGATCCAGATGTTATATTTGATTGCTTTTGTATACTTTGGGGGGTTATATTTTAAGACTCCTTAGATAATCTAGAGAGATAGGGGCTTTAAAGTGTTTTCCTTATCCCTTGTATTTTATTTGCTTTCTGCAAATGTATGGAAGTATGGGAATAAGAAATTTAGATGTATAAAGAAGAAATGGCTATCAGCTAAAGAATCAAAAGATGGTCTTTCTAAAAGCATGACTTAGAGTACTTTCCTGAGTCAGGATGAGATTTGTGGAGGAGAGACTCCCTTCTAATGGCTGGTAGTGGAGTGAATAAGGAATTGAAATGAATGGTTATCTTGGGAAGTGAAGAAAAATCCATGTCTCACTGTTAAGATACAGGCTGTGAGCAAAGAACAGTGACTGTGGAACTGGCAGGGAGGAAGTGGACAGCACTGAACGGGCACTGTGTGGAGAGGCCATCCTGGTTGTCCTTGTAGAAACAGAGCCCTCTTTTGAGCTAATGGGCAGTTTGCAGTTAGTTTAATGAGTTAGTCATGTCACTTTCCTTTCGGGTACCATTTTAGTAAACCTGTGTTGGAGACCAGTGGTCTTGCACATGAGTCTAAAGAGAATCCAGCTTTTGAGTGTTTATGGACCATGGCTACGTTGTCTGCTTTGACACAGAAAGGAATATTGTTAAATAAACTAAAGGTGACCTTAAAGAAATAAATTGGTTAGAGTTGTATTTTGTGTAGGGAATTTGACTTTAATTCATGAAGGAGGGTTAAAAAGGAAGCTATGAAAGGGATTGTAATTTTTACATTTCCTGAACTTTTTGAACATAAGCTCACTCATTGCTGTTTGCCTGTTTCTCCTTAGAGGCCTCCTTCTTGTTTCTGTTCTTGTGTGTGTTACACTCTGTACCACTGTTTTGTGTGCACTGTTCCGTGTACTGTTCCAGACACTGTTCCTGCAGTCCCTCAGATAACCCTCCCAGTTGACCCCATGAGGCACAGGGTTTGATGTTAGGTGAATTTTGCAGAGCACTGTTGGGAATATTTTAATTCCAAATTGAGAAAAAATATACAAACTACTTGGAAAATGTTTTAAATTTGGCTTTTATAAAATTCCTGGGGTAAAATGTAGAAAAAGCAAATGTAGCAAACTGGGTAAAGAAATATCTGTTGTGCCAAGTTTTTAAAATTTTATTTTACAGCATGGGTGCATGTGAGGTATGGGGGAAGGGCAGAGAGAGAATCCCAAGTAGGCTTTTGCACTGTGCAGAGCTCTATCTTCTGACCCTGAGATCACAGCCGAGGAGAAATCGAGTCAGACTCTTCAACCAACTGAGCCACCCAGGCACCACTACTTGTGCCAGTTTTGTAACTACTTATTTTGGAATACATGAAGACTAGATTGCAAATGTATAGTTCTAAGTAAAATGCAGTTAAATATAATGTTTAGTGAATAGTGAATGTTACTGAGATCACAACATGCATAGGATTAATTTTTAATGAGCTGGAGAAAGTTTAAGTTACATCAGAAATAAAAAGCCATCTACCATCCCTCCTGTTTAGTGTCTGTGATTGGAAGAGACCCCATTAGCTGCTGGTGGTGAGGAGCAGCGTTAGGCTTCTCTTACCATGCTCCCTGAGGACGACCTTCTTTGTCTTTAGGTTTTTTGCAGGTGTTGTTAATAGTACTTTGAGGTAATTTTCTTGGATTAAAAATTATAATGAAATAAGAATGGCAAAATGTATATTTAAAGCTGGTTGATGGGCACCAGAAAGAGAAATTGTTTTCTTATTTTCATTTACAGTTGTGCCAAAAAGAATAAAAAAGGAATAAGCCTAATCAAGGGGATTAAAGACCTGTACTCTGAACACTAGAAAATGGTGAAAGAATTTGAAGACGATGCAAACAAATGCAAACATGCTCCTGTATAGAAGAGTCCGTACTGTTAACATTCCCATGCTCCCCAAAGCAGTCTGTAGATTTGATGTAGTGCCTGCCAAAACAATAGTTATTTTGTCACAGAACTAGAACAAGTAATAGTACAATTTGTTTGGAGCCACAAAAGACTTCAGATAGCCAAGGCAGTCTTGAGAAAGAACAAAGCTGGAGGTATCCCAATCCCAGATTTCAAGGTGCACTACAAAGCTGTAACAGTCAGTACAGAACTGGCACAAGATCATTGGAACAGAATTGAGAGCCTAGAAATAAACCCACAGCTCTGTCAGTTAATCTATAGCAGAGCCGGCAAGAATATACAGTGGGGAAAAACTGGACCACTTTCTCACATCATGCACAAAAATAAACTCAAAATGAGTTAAAGATCTAAATGTGAGACCAAAATCCTAAAACTCCTAGGAGAAAACAAAGGCCATAGAAACCTTTTTCTAGGTATGTCTCCTCAGGCAAGGGAAAAAAAAAAAAACTTATGAGTACGCTTTAAAAAAAAAAAAAAGGCTTTATTACATCGAAGAAAGTCAACAAATGGAATGGGAGAAGATACTTGGAAGTGACCTAACCAAAAAGGGGTTAGTAGCCAAAACAGCGTACACAAGTGGGAGGATGAGTAGGTGACAGGTGGACCTCCACCTACCATCATTTTCTACTTTGTGTTTGAAATTTTCCATAATCTAAAAATTCATGGTTTCTTGAACACTGATTTTGTGATCCCATCAAAATAAATCTTAGCTTTGGCCGTCAGGAGACACGTGCTTAACCAGAGGTACAAGTGCGGAGTCTGCACGTGTGCCCAAGGGGCTGGACAGAGCTCCCTGAAAGTACCACCCCTGTCTTGGGAGTGGCAGTGCCCTACACGGTTTCGAAGGGAGGTGGTCTGATGGCTAGCATCTTCTGTTTGAGGGAATATCTTCTGAGGAAACAAGCCTAGAGGAGTCATGATCTTTATACAAGATCACAAGACTGGGAAGTATTAGCCATTGGAGTTGAAATTGGGTCTTTGACAGGCTTTTCTACTATCAGGGAAATTATAGGTAATTCCAGGGAACAGAGGATGAAGTTCACGTGAAGGCAGCACTCCAGGATATCCTAGTTTTGGATGATTAGGATAACTTCAGAACATAGAGTAGACTGCTTGAGGAAGCTCTGGATGTGGGTGGTTTTGACAGGCGGGCCTTTGTGGGCATCAGGCAGCCCTTTGTGGGCTGTTAAGAACAGATGTCTGTGCTGGGTACAGGTGACTGCCCCCACAGGAGGTACTATACATGTGCCCTGTCACTGACCTACCTGAAACGTACATCTAGAAAACACTGGATGAGTTTCTACAAGTCACACATTCGCATGCAAGAACAGGAAGCAGACCTGACTAGTGTCCCCTTTGTTATGTTTACCTTTCTGATGAGCTTTATTTGCCAGAGAGCTTTGAGAAAGGGGAAGAAGAGAAATCCAAAATAAGATAGTGGCTAAATACATGCTTCTGGTTTTCTGACCTCAGCAGCAGTGACTTGAGCTCTTCTTGTCTGTGTTAGGATAGGAGGCGGACTTCGGTGTGGAGTTGTTGCGGTGTCTGGTGTGGCATGTCCGCCTTTGCATCCCGCCTTTGGCGTCCTGTTCTCTTAGCAGCGCTCCTTAGGACATCTTGAACATATGTCTCTAGTAGGTGCTGAACCAGTGGACATTGGTGGATCCAGGAATTTAGATGGATCTAGGCTGCCTGTCCTCGGACACCTGTCTTTCTGTTGTGGGTTGACCATTTCTCAAGTGGAGGAGGTGTCAGTGATGTTTGTCTAACATGTGGCTGCGTGCAGAAAAAATTGCAGCTTGGCGGGGAGAGTATAGTTGACCTCATTTGCCGTGTTCTGGTCAGTGTTATGCCTGGAGAGAGGGCCTCAGCACTGGTGGCCAAGTGAGGCGGATGGGCTGGCTGCAGGCTCGTTCTGGGGTGGGGATGACTATTTGACCTCTGTGGAATCTGCTCTGCTTGTGTGCTTGATTACATGTTGTGTTCCGTTGTGAAAACTTGTCAGGATGGGCTCTGTTCAGGTCTCACACAAAGCCAGCTTGCCCAGTGTGGGTCACAGGAAGGAGAATGTAAGGAAGATCATGGTGGACAACTGGTGCAAAGATGATTGTGGTTTGCAAAGATAAGCTGAGCTAGCAGTCAGTCAGCTGTGCTTCCCGGGGGCAGCTTAGTTTTCAGAGTCCTTCTGGTGGGGTCTGGTTGGCCTCACCCAACTGGTATTGCTGGGGTTCTTGCTGGGTGGGGGAGGGGGACCGGCTGGGCCCAGGCCCTCCTCCAAAGCTGCCTGCAGGATGGGGGACACCTGTGTGGGCAGAGGGGCCCACTGGCTGCTGCCTGGGGGCGGGTAGAGGTAGGGACTCCCTGTCTGATCCTTACTGATGTCACCAGTGCAGGCGTGGCACTGGTACTTGGTGGGGTATCAAATGTCCTTCTCCATCCCTGTGGACGGTGCAGGCTGAGGGTGTACCCCTGTCAGTGGGTGAGTGGGCCTGTATGCTGTCCTTCTTTGGCTCCCTTTGTCAGGAGATGTGACTTTTCTTGAGGAGGTGTTTATTTTACTCCTGTTGGTAGATCCCAGTGGCAAGCCTCTCTAGCACCCCGTCCAGGATTGATGGAAGTGAAAAGAAACTCTAGCCAATCTGCCTCCCTCTTCCTGTCTTTTGGAGTTGGGCACATAGGCTTACTCTCATGAAAAAATGCAGAGTAAAAAGAGATACCATATCTTTCCAGCAGTTTGACACAAATCAAAATGCTGGATAATTTTCAGTGCTGGTGAACATGTGAAGAGCTAGCTCTTAAGTACTGTTGGTGGAAATGTAGCTTGCTGTAATTAGAACTTTCTGGAGGGCAATTTAGAAATTGGTACTAAAATTTAGAATGTGTCCTATATATTTTCTGACCTGAATTTAACATATAAGCTTATACACAGGTGTGTTTGAAAATGTGCATAGTTTTAACGAAGTCTTGTTTTACAGTAGAATAGTAGAAAAAACTTTAAGTCCAGTAATAGAGAATGAGTTAATGGCACAGCTGTACCGTTAAGTTACACAATTAAGACTAAAGTTGTTATAATGCTAAAAGGACCACAATATGTTTTCCCTAACAGTAGACATGTACCATATAATGTGATGTAAGTCTACATATTAAAGTGTGTCCTGTTGAAGTAGGCAGAACCATGGCCGGAGTAAGGCCTTTCAGACTGTGAAGAGGGTTTCCTCTGGGCTGGAACTGGGCAGTGGTGGTCAGGGTGTCCCGCAGGCAGTCTATGCTTTAAATGTTCTCATGGCGGAATGAGGTGCTTGCACTCCTTGTATTCTAGTAACACATAATCTAATTTTGTGATGACGTAGACGTGACATTTTTTCCCCTTCTTCCCTTTTTAGGACATGACTGACAATAGCAACAGCCAACTGGTAGTGAGAGCAAAGTTTAACTTCCAGCAGACCAATGAAGACGAGCTCTCCTTTACGAAAGGGGACGTCATTCACGTGACACGGGTGGAAGAAGGCGGCTGGTGGGAGGGCACGCACAATGGCAAGACTGGCTGGTTTCCCAGCAACTACGTGCGGGAGATGAAGCCCAGTGGTAAGTGGCATGCTGGTCCGGGGGCTGCTGCTGGTCCTCTGGGTGGGAGTTGCGGGGAGGAGCAAGTGTTATTCATGGGGGACCTTGGCGAAGTGGCCCTGGGCCGAGGATGCCCATCCTTCCCTGTGTTGTCTTTGGGGACACAGCCTTGGGGTGCAGGATGATGGACTCATCAGTGGTCACTGGTCAGCCCCTGGGAAGGGCCGCGTTCAGGCTGTGAGCATGGCTCTTGGCCAGTCCCTTAGTCTGATGGTTATTCTGGGGCCAAGAATGCTGTCCTGGGCCATTGCCAGGAGGACATTAGAGTGGGAGAAGGGAGAGGGGAGGGAGAGGTGGTCTTTGCCTTTACCAGTGCGGGCCAGGGGGCCACAGAGGTGGTGCTGGGGCTTGCCATCAGAGTGGAGACTGACTGGGCTCATGTCCTGTGTTTGTTGAATCCAGGACTTGAATTCTGCCCTGAATGACTCATTTATTTTCTAATTTTTAAAAAAATTTCATTTATTTGAAAGGTGGGGGAGGGCACAAGTGGGGGGCTGGGGAAGTGGTGGTCGTGGCAAGAGGGAGCAGCAGACTCCCCACTGAGCAGGGAGCCTGTCATGGGGCTGGATCCCAGGACCGGGGATCATGACCTGAGCCCGGGGGCAGACCCGGAACTGACTGAGCCCCACCAGGCACCCCGAGAATGACTCATTTAAGTGGGAATTTTGAGTTGACTTTTGACTTTGAGTTGCCAGTAAGAATGCAGAGGAATTGTTACTTCTTAGATATTCTCTTGGGGCTTTGAAAGTTACCTTTGACGGTTTCTCCGAAAAGATAGTCCATGGGTCTCAAAGTCCTCTTCAGGTGACTTTGGGGGAGTTGTTTCCTACAGGACTTGCACATGCTCAGTTTTGCTGTGGGCAGTGGGTGGTTTCATGGTACGCTGTCACCCTTGTAAAATCTGGCATTGCCGCACCATTGCCTTGCTCTGGGGCCCCTCTTTCAGAGTGGACTCTGGGGTCACATGTAGGCCAACAGTAACTAGCCATTACATGCATGTAGAATTGACTTAGAAAAAAAGAGTATTTAAAAGGGTTAGCCTGGCTAACTCGGTCAATAGAGTATGAGGCTCTTGATCTTGGGGTTGTGGATTTGAGCCCCATGTTGGGTGTAGAGATTATTTAAAAAGAAAAGCTTTAAAAAAGAAAGCTATTATGTCTTTCTACATTGGCTTATGTCAGAGGCGACTGCATCCTGTTCCGCCAATTTTTATATCTTACCCAGTGTTTCCATGTGCACGTGCATGAGAGACTCTTTTAAACATTTGGTAACTAACTGCGTGGGTCACGTGGAATCCCAAGTTTTTGTACTGAATAGAGACCCAAGTAACTTTGGAAAATTTCCTGTTTTTCTGTTTTTTTTTTTTTTTTTAAAGTATAAATATTAACACATTTACTCTGATTGGTGATGTGTCATGTTAAATATTCTTTAGCTGACAGTTGGACCAAAGGAATAGCCTTTTGGGGAAAACTTCCATCCTGTGTTCACAAATTATCTGTGTAGTCTAAGGAAACTTAATCCCTGTCTGATTTTAGATGTGGGCATTTGAAACCAAAAGATATAAAATCCTGTTTTTCCTGTATCACTTTACAGCAGTGGAGAAGAAAATTTGAAGGTCATGATAACATGCTAGTGTTGTAATTCATCAGTGATTTCTGTGACTTCCTGATTTTTAGACTAGGATTCCTTTTTGGAGGGTGTGTTTCAGATAAGCATTGTAATTCACAGTGTAATTCCTCATTTTCTGTAAGCAGAATGTGCTGGATAACTGGCAGTCTGAAACAAATATTGACGTCCTTTAAGTTGTGAGTTTCTCTTCCTTAAAATTCCTACTTATAAATATCTTTCTCGAATAAACAAACCTGAGGTCTGCCTCCCAAGTGACCTCTTTTGGGCCATCTGTGTCCAGGCAAAGGCTCAAGAAAGTCCCCTCAATCTCTCCCTCTTCTTGGAAGTTTAAATAGCCATGAGCGTTTGCCCTCCTGTGGCTGCACACTGCAGTGTTCCTGTGGATTTGTGCCTTTGTACTGGGTGTGCTTTCTTTTTTCAAATAGCCCTTCACCAAGAGTCTGCAGAAGGTTATTTCCAAAGCTTGCTGCAGGTGCGCTTTCCTTCCTGAATGTGTACCCCCTTATGGCCAATATACCTGTTAGTTAGCATTTATTTTCTGTCAATGTTGCTTTGATGTGTAAAGACCATAGATTTCTGCTTTTGTGCACACAAGGTATATGTCTTATGTATGTTCTGTAGAGAATCTTCAGTCGAAGGGAGACAGGAGAGCTGCGGCAAGGCCAGTGGTCCTGAGGGAGAGGGCTACAGCACGGGTCATGCAGTTAGAATGGTAGCCCTGGGGTCTTGGGTCCTGTTTACTTTTGAAATAAAAAAGACCTAAAATGCCAGCTGGGTTTTGGATGCAGTGATCAATTAGTTATGGAAGAACAGTGTTATGATTATAATCTTCAGGGAAAAAGGGATAGAGGTAACAACTTCGCGTTGGTGGAAGTGTGTGTGTGTGTGTGTGTGTGTGTGTGTGTGTGCCCATGTGGTTAGGTTTCTGAAGGCGCCCAGGGTAAGGCTGTTCTAGAGGGGAGGCCTGTGTGGACTACTTGTTGCAGATGCAGATGTGATAACAGATTGCACCTCTGAGGCATGTGTGTGTGGGGGGAACCTGGCCTGACGTGTAGATGCATCTGAGAGAAAATGGTGTGCAATTTTTCTAGGGTGTGGGAGTGAGTGTCCCTCCAGGCTAATTCTATGTGCACTCACCCCAACAGCTGTGTAAGTGGGTGATGGAGGGGTTGTTCTGTGCATGCGTGTGCGTACATTCCAGTGTCTGTTTCAAGGACCTGTCTCCTAGGTCAGCTGATATGGAGTTGTTTAGGGGTCAGGATTGATGGTCCTCCAGTGTTAGGGTGGTTCTTTTAAAGTTTTGTGTTCGCTTACAAAATACTGTTGGGTAGTACGAGCTTGGAAAGACAAAGCGAGGAGGACAGAAGCACCCAGTGATGGAAGCGGAGGTCCTGTTCCTCCCCAATCCATGGCTGCCCCCTAGCTGCCCTGCAGCTCCTGCCCAACTGCTGGGATTTCTCGGCAGGGATGTGTGTCTCATAGATGCTCTCCCTGGGCGCCTCGTCTTCCTTGTAAGCTTGGGCTTTACGTTTTGTTCTCCTGTTGCCTTCCTTCATTGGTAATGCTTGACGGTAACTTGGTGGGTGCTCAGCAGTGACCTCTTGATGCCCCGCTTTGTAATATGAGGACCTACCTTGACCTTTCTCCACCCATCCAGTCTGCCTTTTGTCAACTATATTTTCCGGTTTCCACCATCAGGATTGTTAGGAGTGCATTCAATTCCAGAACCTTAGGTAGCATCATTCAGTAAGTACTTACTGGAGTGAACTCTGTTGTGGGAACTGGGAGAATAAAACCCAAGTGTCTTTCCAGAAATCGTGATGCCTACCTCAGGCTCCCTGGATAGAAAACAAGGTGGAGAATGCCCCCCTGGGCGCTCTGCTGGCATTGAATAAAAATCTCAGAGGCAGAATGTTGTATGTGTTATGTAGATCTTCCTGGGTTTCTGGGCTCCGTAAGCCAGCTACAGAAAGTCATTGTTGTGATGAGTTTAAGTCTGGGGAACTCTGACTACAACTGGATGTGAGATGAGAGGAACTGCTGTTTCTGTCTGGTGTGCGAATCACCTGGTGGTCGGGTTTTAAAGTCTGAGACTGACGCACACTATAAACTGTTGTGGTAAATTGCCAGTGTCTGGGATCTGCTGTACAATGCTTCCAGAAAAGAAGAGGAGGCATCTAAGAGGTAACTCTTGAAGCTAAAGAAGATGGTATATATTGTTTTCTTGCTTATCTGTGTAAGTTTCTGTAATTAAGTTGCAGAAAAGCAGGGGTAGAGAAATCTTCCCATGGGGGTTCCTGAGCATTTCCTACGAGTGCGTTACCAGCGAGAGAGCTTGGAGGACTCAGGACAGGACACCATCCAGGTCCAGGGCCCTGTGGCAGCGAGGAAGCTGCTGATGGTGGAATGAACCCACACAGAGTGACATGACCTGTTGTGGGGATTTGTAGATGAGGTGACTGCTGTCGTGCAGAAGGTAGGAAGAGGAATTAGAATTGGCAGGCTCTGTTGGGTCACTTATATCACAGATGAAGGGGCAACGGTGGACCTGGAGTTTTCAAATCAGTTTTCCTGATTTTTCTCTTCAATAAGCATTCTCACTCCAAAAATAGTCACAAAAGAAAAGCCTGTGATAGTGGAGTCACATGCATTGTCAAATATCTGACTGTCTTTGCCTCAGGCCAGGGGCGAGGGCTGTTGCTACAGTAGCACCCCCTCATTCTGGTCTGTACCTGTGGTTGGCCAGGGTCCAGAAGCAGTGACATATGTCAGGAGGTGAGTAGTAGCTGACACAGAGCTGGGCATTTTATTCCCTCAAGCCCCGAGCGCTGGATGAGCACGGGACAGGGTAACCTTCCTTAGATTATATTGTTAGGGCTTTTGTTAATCTTCTACTGTGCCTAACTTACAAATCAAACTTTATCGTAGGTCTGTACATAGAGGGAAAATTGTAGCATGTGGAGGATGCTATGTTCTTGGTTTCGGGCATTTTCTGGGGTCTTAGAATGTATGCCTCACAGATAAGGGGGGCCTCCTGTGTGGGCCTCCTCAAGCGTCCCCATCTTCAGTGCTGCTTCAAGGTGCCATGCCCTCCATTCATCCATGGTTCTGATTCTGGAAAGCATTCTTTCTAGGAATGCTGCCTGCTTGTTGTTCATTGTCTCCTGAAGATCCTAGTAGATATCTTATTTTGCCCTCTCTGGCTTTCAATCTGTTTTTTATAATGTTTTGTTTTACACTCCTCAGGACGTTTCTGGTCAGCAGTATCCCTCCCCTGTGATGGTAGCAGCCCATTGGGTTTCATTTTAGTGACCAGAGTGCTCACTTCCAGGAATAGTTCATTGTTTTCCAGGTGTTTTACACACACCTACTCCATAGAATCCTAGAGTACCCCGTTTCTAGGTCTTGGGTACTAATTTCCCTCGCATATGTATCTTTCCACTCTTGGCTCCGTTCTTCATAAGCTCATACTTTCTTGTTACACATCTACCTCTGTACCCTGGCTTACGGAAGTAAGTACTCTTACAGAGAGGAGGAACATTTGCTTCCTGAGGGGCTCCCAGAGTTTTTCTTGCCCCAGGCAAATCCTGGTGGGCCCCTGGGGTTTGGTGTGGATTTGGACCACCCACTGCAGTAGGGTCAGACTCTGGGTTTTGATTTCTCACAGGCTGTGTCTCCCACCCCTGAGTAGCCAGTCTCCACCCTTGCTGTTTCTCTGGATCGGTGCTCAGGAGCTTTAGGCTTCTTATTGTCAGCTCTAAGGGTCACCAAGAGATCCTCCTGTTTGTCTGGATCAGACCAGGACTATGCCTTGTCTCTGCATTATTCTGCCCTGCCCTCAAGGGCTGGCTCCAACCCCAGCCCCCAGGGGCCCTCCCTGCCATTGCCACTAGTGATTCCCCACCCCCTTTTCTCATTTAGCACACTTATATTTAAGTTTTGTTTTTGGCATTTTTAGTTTATTGCAAGAAAGGGAAGATCTGCATCCTCTGGCCCCTGGAAGGGCAGCACTAAATGCATTCTCATTGTTGCCCTGCCCCTCAGTCACAGTAGGTTGCATCAATTCTTAGCTATCGGGTGTGCCCCAAATGAGTTGGGTGGTGTGTGTTTTTTTGTTGTTTTAAGGATACTGGGAAGGCTGAGTATTTTCTAATGTTTCCTTTGTGTGTTTTTTGGTATGATTGGCCATAATTTCTCTCTTGGTATATCATACTTTGTGTAGATTTTGTTTTTTGGAGGTTGGGGGTAGGAAAGTGTTAGAAGGCTCCCTTTGGCTGCACAGAAGTTCCTTTGGTTAACCAGATAACCTCCTGACACAGCTGTCCTGAGGGCCTGGGCGCTGGGATGCTTGAGGAGCAGCAGGCCCCAGTGGGGCTCTTATTGGGGAGCCTGCCAAGCCTGCTGCCTCAGCCCTGCAGTGTGAGCTGGTTAGGAGTGGCGGCCTCCTGCAAGCTGAGTGTATCAGGTGTTCCTGGCAAACGTGCTTCCTTACTTGGGGGGCACCTTGCGGTTGGTGGCACTACAAGCAGGCACAGCTCTTCTGTGTGACTGCTCTGTGCTGAACTTTCTTACCTTAGAGCCCCCTGTCGAGAATGGCACATGAGTTTTGGGGAGATGTTCGCAAGCCCTCCGATCCCTGTTAAGTTCTGTGCAGTAGCTAGCAAAGTTGTGGACAGCCTTTTGCAAGGGGCAAAAGACCCTGTGGTTGGACCCCGCCTACTACTGTGTCTGGCTCTCTTCTGCCTACCTTTTATTTTTATACAGTGTTAGTAGCCTGAAACTTCATCTGAAAAAGCTTTTTCCTTGTAATTGTCTTAGTAAGTTAATTAAATACTGTTATCTAAGGTTTTGGGAGGTGTGTCTTAAGTGAAATGAGGCAGTTGACAAATTATTTATTTTTAAAATACTTTCAAGCAGACTGAAGGTAACAGCATGCACGTGGGTATTTGTGGTCTCGATTTGTGGTCTTGATGGCTGCCGCATAGACCACAGTGCTCTCCCCTTTACTTCTATTTGTACTTGTCCCCCAAATTACGGGTCTTAAAGATGGAAAAGCATTGTTTCTCTTTAGGTGAAAGCATGTCAGTTTTCTCTTCCATGGTTACAGACCTAGCTGTGGATGCAAGACTAGGAAGGAATGTGGGAGCTAGGACAGATTGGTATTTCTTATGGGTTCAGAAGGAACACTTCTCATGGAGTTCTGTTTTCCATCCTGTGGGCAGAGAGCAGATTTCTTTCAACTGGAATAACACCTGTTTTATTATTTATTTTCAACCTTTTTTTTTTTTTTTAAAGATTTTTATTTATTTATTCATGAAAGGCATAGAGAGAGAGAGAGAGAGAGAGGCAGAGATACAGGCAGAGGGAGAAGCAGAGGCTCCATGCCGGGAGCCCGACGCGGCACTTGATCCCAGGACCCCAGGACTGCGCCCCGGGCCAAAGGCAGGCACCAAACCACTGAGCCACCCAGGGATCCCCCTCAACTGTTTTTTTAAAAGGATTTTATTTATTCATGAGAGACACAGAGGGAGAGACAGGCTCCCTCTGGGGAGCCCTTTTTGGGACTTGATCACAGGACCCCAGAATCATGACCTGAGCTAAAGGCAGATGCTCGACCAGTGAGCCACCCAGGCATTCCTATTTTCAACCATTCGGAAGCTCTTTACAGTCAGGTGTTGAAGGAGGGTTCAGGTGGACAATTGCATAGGAAGGAGGCGGCCACACTTGGTCTGTGTGTGTTTGGCATCTGGGCTTTCTGTCACTGGGAAAATGGTAGGTGGCAGTACTGGGCAGGCAGTGGGAATTAGGGACCTGAAGCTTCCGGACTGTTTGCAGAAGTGCTGTAGGGAGTGTGGGTGGGCAGGTGGAAGGATGCTGAGCCCAGCACACCAGAGGCACAGATTGTTGTCAGTTTACATGGTGGGGGAGGTGGGTGGCAACTATGCAGAGTCTATCCTTGAGGACACGCTCCCTACCGGCCCCAGGATCCTTGGAGGACCAGTGGCTGACGAGGACACCCACCCTGAGAGCCGTGTTCTAGTTAGCAGACACTGCTTTGATACCTGTTACACTAAATAAATCTCTCTTGATGGGATGTGGGCCTAGTAAAAATACTTGGATCCTTGTGATCCTCATGATTGTGTTCCCTGTTGTCTCTCTGTAGTTGAGGTCTTAAGGCCCCTGCTTGGCCTGGCTTCACTTCTCCTTATCTCTTTGAGCCGGCTCCTACTTGTTTAGAGAGACTTGGGTTCTGAGTACTACATTGCTGAGGTGTAGTCCAGACTGGGGGTGGCAATGTTTTCACATTGTTACCGATCTGCCCCATTGCCTCAGATTCTCTTCTAGTTTTTTATTTTTACTACTACAAAGTTGTAGGTGTACTTTGCTACTGTTCTCTTACCTACTGTCAATGATGGAGCACCATCTGAGATGTTGAGCCTGAACAGGGAGTATGGGACGAGTGCTGTCCGGATTGTGAGGATGTTGGCTCCCTGACCTCGGAGCAGAGTGTGAGGGAGAGACACATGGGTCTCTGTCTGGGTTTCCCTGTGGGTTGGTGGTTTCACTGGAGGCCCCTGGCTCTGGGCTGTGTGGGGATGGTATGTGAGGGGGTCTCAAGTATGGTCTGTAAAATTGTGTTATGTTTTCATTTCAGAAAAGCCTGTCTCTCCCAAGTCAGGAGCACTGAAGAGCCCTCCCAAAGGATTCGACACTACTGCCATTAACAAAAGCTATTACAATGTGGTGAGTAATTGCAAAACCTGTTTTAAGAATCACTTTTTTTTTTAAAAACATTTCTGAAACTCTTCAGTGTAGCATATAGATAAACTACGTAGAGCATGTAGAAGGGTATAACAATCATCCATTATTGGCTGCAGTTATAACTACCATTAATGTTCTGGTGTATTTTCTTATCTTTGCTTTAGAATCTTATATTTTTGTTTCAATATGTAATGTAGAATTGTACCTTTTTTGTCACAGAATGTAATATTCCCTCATGCCATTTCAAGTCTTCGAAGATAAGATTGTAAAAAGGCACATGATGTGATTTAAAGATATTACAGGCATCAAGTGGCATTTTACTTGTACTTAGAGTGGATCGTAATTACTTTAGATCAATTGCTATTTCTAGTTTACTTGTGTCTTAATAGAAAGTCTTTCTTGGGATTGATGTACATGTGTATCAAATAGTGTGGAATCACAGGAGCACATCTACACATACATAGTAAAGATGAGTGTTTGAGAATCTAAAACTGCATTTTGAAACTTAAGATCAGTTTGTGAACTTAAATACCTGTGATGTGAAGTCTAGTCTAAACCCCCTTAGTCCCTAAACTGTTGCATATACTGCAGAAATAGCAAGTGGTACTCTTTTTTGTGTGTGTGTTTTTGGGGATAACCTTTTAAATTGCTCACATGTATCAATGTGATAAATCAGCAAAGTAAACTTTGTAAATAGAACTGATCTCCATTCTGTGGAAGGTCTGCACTTTGGGTGCCTTTCCTGCTCCTGGTTCCAGGGAAGGTTTCCTGATCAGGGTTGTCTATCTGCGGGTGTGAGGCCTGTGCATCTTTGCCATGGAGCAGCCGCGGTCTGGCACTGCAATGAGGAATCCCGAGTGTTCCACTGTCTGTGGTTCTGGTGGGAGAGGGTGAGGATGTGGGACCTTCTGCCAGCTTGTCTGTTGCTGCAGTCTGCCCTGTGAGTCTGTGTATTCAGCGTGCTGAGCATCCATTTTCCCTTGACTCCAGATCTTACAGAACCATGTGAACTTGGGAGGGTTTGTTCTCCTAACATACATCGGATCAGCCCGTGCTCTGCACCAGGCCCTGGCAAAGGCAGTGGGACGTAGTGGTGGGCAGAAATGCAGCAGTTTTCCCCTTGCTGGCACCTCATGGTGGATCATGAGGATCAGTTCATTGCTTCCTTTCCCTGCCTCCCCAGCTTCTTCTGCCTCTGCCAATTTCACTTCTACATTTCCTGTCCTGTGGCCTTTGTGCCATGCCTTCGCCCTCTCAGATCACTTTTATTTGTACTGACCAACACCAGCAGTCATTCACTCGAGTCTCAGTCTCTGCTTCTCCCACTTCCTTTTCCTAGTTTCCTCTGCTCCTTCCAATCGCAGACTTCCACCCCAACTCTGCCCTGGCAGAGCTGCAGGCTCCACAGCACAGCCTGTACCCTTTCCTGGTGGTGCTCTGCTCTCCAGGTGTCCTCTTCGGTTCTTTGTTGGATGCTTGTTCCTGGGACATGGCTCTACTGAGGTCTTTGGTTTTTAGAGTGTACTATGTTTGGCTTCATGCATAAAGCCACAATAAAAGTCGTCTGGTGGTTCTTCAGGGTTTCACAGCAGGAGAGCTTGAGGAGCTGCCTTTTCCTCTTGTGTTCTTCTGTAAAACATTGGTTTCTTTCCAGGGGAAGGTTTCATGTGCTGAGTACCAATCGTAATCCACAGTGATGTTCTGAAGAGGGAGCTGCTTCTCCTAGAGGTTCTGTCCAAATGATGGTTAGAGGAAACAAGTTAGTGCCCTCTCAACTGGTGCCTGCTGCATTTCTCTTATCTCTCTAGTAATCTTGCTTCCATTAGGGATTTTGTCCAAGTAGGCAACTGTGCTTTTCTAGAAGTTGTGATAGGTTGTCCAAGTAGGCAACTGTGCTTTTCTAGAAGTTGTGATAGGTTGTTTTCCTTTGCATTTTATACACACACATATTTAAAGATTTTATTTAGAGCATAAGTGGGGCAGGGAGGGGCAGCAGGGTCGAGAGGGAATCCCAAGCAGACTCCCTGCTTGGCATGGGGCCTGATGCGGGTTTCAGTCTCCCAACCCCAGGATTAAGAGTTGAACACTTAACCAACTGAGCTACCCAGGCACCCGTTCCTTTGCATTGTATATCCTATAATTCTCTTCAACTTGAAGCATAATCAGTGTGTTTTTAATTTCCTTCTTTTAATTGTGCTCATATGGGGGGAAGAGCCTTCATATCACACATGCTGTTGTGAGTCATCTGCTCTGTAATTCAGAATGATGGGAAAACACTTTGACCAGAGCCCCATTCAAATTGTTTACATAAAGTTGTGTTAGTAAATAGCACATGTTAAAATTGCAGTTGTTATGGACGTAACTCAGAATTCATAGAAATCACCTCTGGGGATAGCAGTCCCATTTTTTAGGGGAGAACACAGAAAGCTCTAGAGGTTAAAGGACTTATTATCCAAGATATACACTGGTTAGTGATTAAGCCAGGAATAAATTCTTTTTTGAATTTTGTATTTATACATGATATAAAGTAAAATATAGAACAGAATACCACATGCAGAGCAAAGTAGAATAGATAATGCATTTAGCATTTTCTATCTCGTGTGGTTTTGTTTCACAAGAAACTTAGGTATTTCACAAGAAGTATAGGTATTTTCAGCTCCACTGATTGGAGAAGGTTCTACAAGAGGAGAGATTATTCACGAGAGACCAGGTCTTAGCGTGGGCTCAGTGGAGAGCTGTAGGTAGAGGTACAAGCTTATTGAAATTAAGACAGGACACTGGCATGAGTGGAATGGATCTATAATTTGCTGCTCCTGTGTGATGGTCAAGGCAAGCCAAAAAACACTGAGAAGTAAAAAGTGATTCTGGTGAATGTCACATGTTTCCTCTTCATGGGACTCCCACTGTGCACATGTTAAGTGTGATAGTGTCCACTGGTTTCTGAAGTGCTGTTAGCTCTCCTTTGTTTCTTTCTGTCTTTCTGTTCTTCAGAGTGAGTAATCTCTATTGTCCTGTTTGTTGGCTGATTCTTTGGCATCTTAAATCTAATGTTGAGCCCCTCTAGTGAATTTTCAGTTCATAATTTCCATTTGAGTTCATTTCAAATTTTGCATTTTTTTTTTTTTTTTTTAATATTTGAGAACAAGTGCAAGTGCGTGGAGGGGAGAGGTGGAGGGGGAGAGGGGGAGAATCTGAAGCAGCCCCCTGCTGAGCGTGGAGGAGTCTAACAGACACAGGACTCTAAGACCATGACCTGAGCCAAAACCAAGAGTTGGAAGCTTAACTGACTGAGCCACCCGGGTGTCCCTGTTTGGTTATTTTCATAGTCAAATTCAGATTGTCTTTGAGTCATTGACTTAACTATATTAGAGCAGTTTTAGGTTCACGGTAAAGTGGGGAGGGTGATGGAGATTTCCCATGGACATCCTGCCTTTAAACGTGCACAGCTTTCCCCCATGATCAGCATCTCTGGTGGCTTGATGGCTCTCATTCTAGTGTGATAGTAACCCACTGTCTGGATGGACCAGTTTATCCATCTCCTACTGGAGGACATCTTCCGAGTGTTGGCAATTATGAATAAAGCTGCTGTAAGCTTATGTGCACAGGATTTTGTGTGGACATGTTTTCAGCTCCTTTGGGTAAATACCAAGGAGAGTGATTGTTGGGTTGTGTGGTAAGAGTATGTTTATTTCTATTAGAAGCTGCCACTCTGTCTTCCCGTGGAGAATTCCTGGTGGACATCTTCACTGCCTCTGGTGGTATCTGTGGTTTGGGTTTTGCTGGTGTACTAGGTATGCAGTGCTATCTCACTGTTTTAATTGGCACTTAGGGTGTGGAGCATCTTTTCATATGTTTATTTGCCATCTGTATATCTTTTGTAAAGTATCTGTTCTTTCCATTTTATTATTATTATTTTTAAAGATTTTATTTATTCATGAGAGACACAGAGAAAGGCAGAGACACAGGAAGAGGAAGAAGCAGGCTCCATGCAGGGAGCCCGACATGGGGCTTGATCCTGGGTCTCCAGGATCACGCTCTGGGCTGAAGGCAGCGCTAAACTGCTGAGCCACCTGGCCTGCCCTCTTTCTGTTTTTAAAGTTGGGTTCTCTGAGTTGTAAGAGTTCTTTTCAGTCTGTTCAGCTTTTTACCTGTTCGGATGGAGGTGATGATTTCCATGCAGACACAGGCAGAATGGAAGTCCCTGCTGGAACATATTTATAGCAACTCTTGTGAAGTCTTTATCAGCTAAGCCCAGTGTTGGGGCCCTTCAGCCCATGGCTGTAGAATGCCTGGGTTTTGTGCATGGGTCACATGTTCTTGGTAATTTGTGTATCTTATAAATTTTCACTGAAAATTGGACACTAGTAATTCTGGGTTCTGAACTCTCCTTGTCCCAGGATTGGTTGTTAATTGGCTTTTGTTTCCTGACTAACTCTGCAATTTATCTCCCCCCACGGTCATTGATGGGTTCTTGGTGTGAAAGCTTACCTTCCTACTGTTCATACTCAGAGCTGCAGAGCTTAGTATGTAGCCAAGGATTGCTCAAAGATTGTGTTTAAACGGGCTTCCATTCTCTGCCACAGCTCTGTATGTGGTTGGTTAATGCATTGGGGGGAGAGGAGGCTTTTTAGAACGTAAAAGCAAAAAATGAAAACAAAGGAAAAAATACCAAAATTGATTAGGCTTTGTAAAAATTTAATAAATTCTTTACGTTCGAAAAATAGAAACCAAATTACAAGTTAACTGGAACTGTAGTAACAGTTACAACAACACAAGATTATCCTCAACGACTAAGGAGCTCATTAAGGCATGCATATACATTAAGATTAGTGGATAAATGAGAGTATGTGAACATTGTAAAATGGGAAATGTCGATGGTTGTGTTGGAATCAGTTCAAACTGCTGGAACAGTGCCACAGACTCCTCCCAGTTCTGGAGACTGGAAGTCTGAGATTAGGGTGCCAGCATGCTTGGGGTTTTGAGTGACTTCCTGGTTGACAGAGGGCTGCCTTCCATCAAGTTTTCACATGGTGGAGAGACAGAGCCTGCCTCTTCCTCCCCTCATGTCTACTGCCTGAAGGCCCCACCTCCAGGTGCCACCACTCTGGGGTATTTCAGGATGCCCAGAACATGCAGTCTGGGAGGACACAAACATTATAGCACTCTGGTGGTATGGTTAAGCTTATCATAAAAATTCTGATGGCAACTTTTTATGTAACTGGTGAGCAGAGATTTAAAAAGAATTTTCAGCTCTGATAATGGTGGAAATGTAAATCCATACAATGCTTCTCAAAAGTAATGTGGCAACTATATATAGAATTCTGAAAACAGTCAAGCCCTATAATCTACTAGTTCTATTTGGAATCCACCCCAGAGGAATAACCTAAAATATGTTCAATGATGTTTATGCAAAGGTGGTTTTATTTTTAAGGGTTGATTTATTTTAGAGAATGGGGACAGGGGAGAAGAGGGAGGAGTAAGAGGGGGGTTAGTCAGAGTCCCAAGCAGACTCCCTGCTGAGTGCAGAGCCCATTGCTGGGCTGGATCCCTCGACTCTGAGATCATGACTCTGTGAGATCACAACCTGACCTGAAATCAAGAGCAGGCATTTAACTGACTTGAGCCCCCAGTACCCCTGTGCAAAGTGTTTTAATGGGAATTAATAGAATGATAAATGCAAGCAACCTAAATATGTAGCAACACAAGAATGATTAAGTAACTAGTGGCATATACATTGATAATCAATAAAAATGCACATGAATCTGTAAAAAATACTTGGAATACATGTTTAAGTACAGTAAGCAGAATATGAAACCATATAGATAACAGGATTTAATGATGTAGAACTGTTAACAGAAGGGTGCCAGAGAGAGTGGTTTCTCAGGAGTGGCAGACATCATCACTTGATAATGCCAGCCTCAGTGACTTTGGAGGGCTGCTTTGGCATTGGGGCCAGGCTGTTGGAGACAAAAGCAGGGTGTCAGACTTGAGAGCAACAGTGGAAGAAGATGCAGATCCTGCAAATACAGAGTTGATTATTTTTTGTAACAGCCAGCCACCACTGTCAACTCTGTTTTCAAATGGGAAAACACATCAGTTTTCAGTGTCCTAGATCTGCACGTGATCAGGAGAGCCCTTGCTTTGCGTGGCAGAGCTTGGGGGTGCAGGCCTGTGTGTTGTGTCTGTGTGCCTGTCACTGGGAGAAGCCCCTGGCTGTCTGCATGGGCCTTGAGGAGGTTTTTGGGGTTTTTCTGGAGCACACATAGAAACAATTGGGGCCTTAGGCATCCTTGAAGTCACTGTGCTGTTGTGTTTGCCAATAGGCATCCCATTTGAGGGTTAACCTGGGGAGAGCTACAGTCACGGGTGACAGGAACGTGTGATTAAAGGTAACACATTTGTGACGTGCCTGAGCTTGGTGGATTTTAGCAGTGAAAGCATATTAGCTGCACCTGCAGGTTGGTAACCCCACTTTCCAGTGGAGCTCAGAGAAGGAACCTGTGTTGTAGAAGCTGGATGCCCCCAGAGAGAAGGGACGATCTGGAGTTTTTTTTTTTGGGGGGGTGGGGGATGAGAAGTTTCCTCAGTCATTCTTACAGAAGGTTTCTTAAATATGTCCACCTGGGAAGACAGGTCCTCATGACCTCACATGTTCAGTGGTATTGGCTCATTTCTTGGGTTCTAGCAAACGCTATTATTGAGGGCCGTATGCTGGTATTCTTCATCTATAGGAACAGTGGTAGAGAGCTACTTCTTCCCATGCCAGGGGTCAGTGAAGAGGCAGGGTAGCTTTTGCCTTGGAAACATTGCAGTTACGATATGTAGGAATCATTAGTTTTAATAAATGTACCGTTGTAGGTGTGCACTTTTCATAAAGTGCTGTAGCAGCCTCCGTGGACCTTTGTGCTCCAGAGAAGAGTGCGTCTCTTTCCTCTTGACTCCTTGTATTGCCTGGAGCCTCTGCCTTCTGGGCCATGGGGAGACTGGAGATCTTTGGCCCAGCATCTTCAGCTGACGTAGCCCAGCACAGACCCCCAAGCCCTAGTGTCCTGCTTTTTTCTTTGCTTCAAGATGAGCCACGCGCTTAACCAAGATTGCTTTTCAGTCCTTTCCCCATGACTGCTGGAGTTTTGTCAGGAGCAGCACCATGTAGAACTCCAGGTCTGGGATGGAAGGCTGCGGTTAGTGGTTTGTAAGATTTCTTCTACCTTACATTGGGGGCTGATAGTCTCCAGTGTCACAGTCTGTGAAGTCCGTCCCCCCTTCCCGCTCCCCCATACCAGCTTTTCTAAACAGACCCATAGACCGGTGCAGTCCCAGGCAGAGCCTGGGTCTGCCAGCACCCATGGCTGGCTTTTCACTCGTCCCGGTGTGGTCGCACATGTCTCTGTGTACTCAGGCCGGCTTCTGGCACTGACTTGTATCCCAGGCCACCTGGTGCTTTGGCTGGAACTGTTGCATAGTAAACCGTTAACATTTGGAAGAAATCTGTCCTAAGACCTTGTGAATCCCCAAATTTAGAAATACAGTAATAGAGCATCTTTCAAAAGGCACAATAACGTTAAACTTTGACATGGCCTCTCCAAACTCTCTTGAGAGTTGGTTACTAAGAACATACAGACACAAGCAAGCTCACTTCAGTCAGTCATTACCAGTGCGAGTGGGTGGGGTTGTGCTTCTGTGTCCTGAGGGCTGAGGGTTGTGGGGCCAGGGGAAGGGGGTTTGGAATTGGGCCCTCCAGCAGCGAGGCCAGGCTCTTCCTTCCTCTCCTTTCCCAGGGGCTCACATCTTCTGCTAACATCTGGTTTTTGAAAATGTGAGTACAGTTGAATAGACTGGGTTGGGAGGAAACGGGCAGGGGTGATTTATTTCCTTGTGTATGGGGCCCCGATGTGGTGAGGGCAGAGGAGGGTGGTTATTTGCTACTGTCTTGTTACTGTCTCAGGGACATGCTCAAGACCAAACCAGGGTAAAGTTTTTATAAGTTGGTTTTTGTTTATGATGATTTTTCATCATAATTAAATCTCTAAGAAAATATTACATTTCTTCTGTAACTCAGTTATATATTTTTAAAGGACTCAGTGACCTAAAATATGAAACCTACCAAAATTTATGCGGTGAAAGTTGCAACTTTTGTAAAATCGGTGATACTAAGTGCTCCTTGAATCAAGGGTGGTGGTAATAAAGTGAGTTTCTGTGTGTCTACAAGGTAATGAAGCCAGTGGAGCTTTGTTTTGCTTTGCTATAACGGCTGACAGTTCAGGGATTGTCTGTGTGGCTGGCCTGATGTCCTCCTGTGTGGCCCCATTGTTTGACTGGACCAGGCTCCACGCCTCATGCCTGAGGGGGAGCTGGTGCTGGCTGAGCCCTGCCACTCTTCACGGCCGGGGAGCACAGGCTGCTCTTGCTGTGAAACCTGCACACGTTCTCTGGGGCCAGCTTTTGTGTGATGGAGCTCTGCAGCCTGACTGGGGAGTCACATGGGGTCCTGCAGCAGCCAGAGCGTGCACAAGTCCAGAAGGGGGAGACAGGTGCTGATGAGTTGGGGGGGGGGGGGCTGGAGGGGGAGAAGGGGGTTGGTGCGTGCGGCTCCTGGCATCAGCAGGACGGACTCAGCCAAGTCTGGTTGAGTGTTGGTGGAAAAACTAAGTGTAACTTGGATCGTTTGAATGGGAGGGTTAATACAACTTGTCTTTAGCACTTACTTGAAAAGCATGTTTGTGACTACTAGTTGAGATTAAACAGTTTAACTGCCTTAATGTAGCTTTCTGGTAGAGGATTCTTTGGGATTGTTTCTGGTACATTCTTATGGAAGGCTTTTATGTGTGCATACTATTATGCTTAATGCTGTGATGGAGGAAATGCCATTTTATCCTCCACTCATTCTACTGATGTTTGCTTGTACTTATTTCCTCTCATTTTATAAAAGGTGCATGGGTTTTCAAGCATGCTCTAAGCAGCACTGCTAATAGTTCGTAATATTTGTAACCGTAATATTCATAACACCTGAAATCCATTTAATCGAACATTGAAGACTTTCCATCTTCATCTGTGGCAGATTTAATTTTTGATTTTTTTTTCTCAGTTCAAGGACTATTATACTTGGCTTCATGTTACTTTTAAAGGATAAGATCCTGTTTAATGTATAATTTTCTGGTATAGTGGCTGGTGTCATAGTATGTTCTCTGTCCACCATTTCTTTGACATTTGTGTCCAGTAACCGTTTCTTCGAAGAGAGACATTGTGATCCTGGGACCAGCACCCAGATTTTCCCACAAAGGAATGAACTCCCGGAGCGGCCCCTCCGCCCTCTGGCTCGCTCCCCGACTCTGGCATGAATAGCCTCATTCAGGGGCGAAACCAGAGCTGTGTCACAGTGAAAGCGATGGATTCTCTTCATCTGAGATAGCGTAGTGTGTAAGTTTGCTTGTGAAGGACTGTGCTCTTCTCAGAGTACACAGAACACACAGTGAGCAGACCAAGAATCCATGTTGTACCCGTGTTACCGATGTTGAAATCTGAATTTAGCTTAACAGTTTTTCTTAAATGTTTAAGCATGCTTGTTTTAATGATCACACTGGGGAGAGGACGGAGTGTGTGTGTTTGTGTTTTGTACAACTCTGCGTGGTGGAGGATGTTTGATTTTTGGAGGACAAGTAGCACATCATAGTGCATGTTGTGGGTGTTTAGAAAATCTGTGGGGCATGGTCTTTTGGTTAAAGGCAGTGCTGGTGTGCTGACAGGAGGAAGGTGGTTGAGGAAGGTGTTTGTGTTCCTTCTTTACTTTGGGATGCATGAGAGCCCAGATGCCTGTCCTCAGCCTGGCAACAAGAGGGAGCTGTGAGGGGCTGTGCACCATCAGATCTAGGTGCCCATGGCACATGCGGGCTCTGCTTATGAAACTTATGGAGGAAAAGACTGAAGCAGAGTGGGTGAGAGCAATAGTTTTGGTGAGGATGACCACACGTGGATGAGACACATGGCACTGCTACATGTAGAGCACATCCCTGGGTGCTGGGGGTGTAGTGTGGGCTACTTTGATGGTGGTTCTGCGCCTGCCATTGCATCTGGGCCCCACCGGCTCTGCCTGTGGTTGTTGGTGCTGCCCCGCCCCGGGAGGGGCCTCTGCTCTTGGCCATTGCTGATGGAAAGAGGCTTATTTTTTAGTTTAGCTGGTTTGTACTTTTTATCTTTTTAGGAGCTGTAAACGGATTTTTACGGAATTTGCTGTACTAAAATAGGGTATCAGGAAACCTTTTAAGGTTGATTTATCACTGTTTCCTTAAACTAGTGGCTATTTAAGGGTTTTATACTGGTGGACTTTTAATTTTTAACAAATGCACGTATGATGATCTGAAACCATTGTTCTCTAATGAAAATGATTTACGTTTGCTAGGCTCAATCTAAAGAGTAAACCTGATTTTTTTTTTAAATTGAAATATACTTTGCCTATGTTAGAACACTTGGATTTTAAGGGTACAGTTCAGTGAGTTGTGAAAAGTGTGTTTATAACAACTACTCAAATTACCATATAGACCATGTGTTTCACTCTCAAAATTTAGGGCCCTTTCCCATTGTCACTCCATACCTATCTTCTGCTTTCTGCCCTCCTGGATTAGTTTTGCCTATTCTTGGACGTAACTATAGTTGGGGCAGGCATGTCGTCATGTCCTTTCTGTGAATGGCTGGCTTTTTATGTACGACACAGTGTTAGAGATTGATCTGTGTGTGCCTGCTGTTGGGATTACCAGTGGTTCCTCCTTTGTATCTGAACAGACTGGGCATTACTTTTATGGCGATGGAATTCATCCTAACCTTGTTCTAGGTATTCCTTTTGTCGCCTGTGCTTGGTGGTAAGAAGTTGTGTGGCTGTAAGAATCCATTGCATGGGTTTTCAGAGTTAATAGGGATATTGAATGCATCGGTATTATGTAGAAGCAACATGAATTTGGACAGTGATGAACTTTCTAAAGCTCCTAATCTTAATGGTGAATAATGCTATTCATTGTTTGTTGTAGGTGCTACAGAATATTTTGGAAACAGAAAATGAATATTCTAAAGAACTTCAGACTGTGCTTTCAACCTATCTACGGCCTTTGCAGACCAGTGAGAAGTAAGTTGGATGATAAATTGTGTTAACGGCAACATGGTCAACACCTAGGCTGTTTGCTCAGGTTTTCCAAGAATAGAGGATGAAATGCTGGAGCAGAATTCGGTGTAACAATTTGTTTTAGATGCAAGGTTTTTTAGTAGGCGGAGCCTCTAATTGGGCATTGGGGTGGTAGAGGAAAGTGAAACTACATGCTTTTACTATTATTTTTCTTGGTTCTAGGTTAAGTTCAGCAAACACTTCATATTTAATGGGAAATCTAGAAGAAATATGTTCTTTCCAGCAAATGCTTGTACAGTCTTTAGAAGAATGCACCAAGTAAGTAAGATACTAAAAATTTGCAAACTTCAGGTTAGTACAACTGGTATTTAAAGAAACAAATGTATTGTAATTTTAGAATTTACCTTTCTAATGGAAAAACTGCTATTTTGATTCTTTTTGGTGTATCAGCTTTTATAGTAAAAGCTGTGTATTTGTCCAGTGTTTAATAGTTGGGGTATTTGGGGTAGGGATCTCCTCCTTCTGTAGAGAAAGGAGAGGGGCTTGCCAGGAGTAGGAAATTTTAAGGTGTTGGGCGGGGGTGTAGGGGATATGAAGATGTTCTGAGTAGGAAGATGGTGTGCAGGTGGGCTCTTTGTGCACGTGGTGGTGGCTCTCCACAAGTGGAGGGATTGTGAAGCACTATGTCTATAATGTGCTACTGTGATGTTTCGTATTTGCTTTTGCCTTTTCCATGGGAGTTTTTGGGAAGTGAGGAGGTGTGTTCTCAATGATTGGCTATGCCCTTGACTTGTGTGTGTGTGTGTGTCTGACTATTTTGTTCTTGGTTACCATCAGACCTACTGAAGGTATCCTGGGTATCCTAATGCACACAAAAACTTGCTAGGCAGTAGGCCCCCAGGTGATGCTGGATGTTTATTTTACCTGTTGGACTTGATAGGGAAGGGGATACTTCTTATTTTTAAATTCTGTTTCTGTACTCAACGGAACCAGAAAACTTTTTCTCTTGGAATCTGGTTGGTCTCTGGTTTTTCCTTTCTGTAGCTTTTTTGTCTTTCTCAGTCTCGGAAGTGGTGAGGGCTGTTGGGCCCTCTGTGCCCCAGGCTGATGGCTGGCTGTGCTCAAAGCAGGTTCAGGGTTTCCTCCAGGTACTTTATACCAGAAGGAAAGCTGAAGGACATAGGAAGTACTGGCTTTCAAAAAATTTACATTACGTTTCCTTTTGTGGCATTTTTGGTTTGTATAAAGCGGCATTAATTACAGGGTCATGAAAATAATCATTTGAAAATTACCTTCTTTTTGGTGAATGTAGCTCATTTGCCAGCAATGTGGGATCTTTGCAAGAGGCCAGCCTCAGCATGCACGAAGTGGTACATGCATAATGGCTATGAACAACGTGGACTAAATAAATTAGTATTTACATAGTACATTTGCAGCACCTATTAGGAGCCTCCCCTCAGGCTTGTACTGCAGATGTATGGATGTGAAACCTGAAATCCAGGGCGGGCACCCAGCGGCTGAGAGTCCAAAATCTTGTCAGGCTTCAGGCCTTGGCGTCATCTCAGACTTCGATATGACTTAGGTATTGTTTCGGTGAAGTTCCTCAAGGGCACAGTGTGTTGGGGTTAGATACTGGGTTTTTCTGTGGTGGAATGGAAGATTTGAGACTTGGTTTTCTTATTAACCATTCCCCTTATCTTTTACCATGAATATTCTGAAAGTTGACAGATTGCCACAGAACTTTTACCATGAATATTCTGAAAGTTGACAGATTGCTACAGAACTCAGGTGCATAGTCCTAAGATTTACCCTCGACATCCCAGCAGTTTGGGTTGAACCGAACTCTGTGGTTCAACCCAAGAGGCCTTGGGGCCTCTTTGCTCAACGTGGCCCAGCCCTTGGCCCCAGAGTGTAGAGAACTGTGTCCTTTCCTCCTCCAAATGCCAGCGTCTGCAGAATCTTCCTCTCTGGCCCTCTGCTGCCTTTAGACAGTTGGTTTTATCTTTTGTCCAAAGTTCGTGTACCTGCAGGAGAGTCCATTTGATAGGAATAATGTGGTTGTAACCCATGTGATAGAACTCGAGGCATGGCCTCGAGCTTGAAGCCTGATGTGTCACCAAGGTAGGACCATTCATCCATCATCTATTGCTGTTCTGCTTCCATAGTTAGTGCTGACGTCTCCCTTTCGGTTCTGATGTCTGTTGGAGGCTCAGCAGCTGTCGTGGCCAGGCTTTGAGAAGGGAGGAAAGGGGTCTGGGTGGGCTTGGTCTAGCTTTGTGCCTAAAAGGAAGGAGGGCTGTAGTGGTTTTGCTGTGCACCCATGCGTACGTGTCTGTCTCTGTGCTGCTTCAGTAGCAGACCTCTCCAGCCAAGTGATGACATTCATAATTCTCCTTTTATAGCAAACTGAAGGGTTCATGATCTCTGTCTCAACTGCCTGAAACCTCAGTTTGTGGGTCATGGCAGCCGGATACTGGAGAAGAGGAAGGGGGCCTGTGTGCTGCTTTATAGCAGAGGAGCTCTCGGGGTGGGGACTTCTCCCTGCTGGGTTGCTGCTCTGAGCACTTACATTCTGGCATTTGTATCTTTTGTTTTCATAGACACAGTATTCAAGGAGGTCTTTCAAGTTTTCTGGGTTTGTTGTTTGGCAATTTCCCTTCTGTCTATAAAATTCAGAATGATTTCCCTTGTGTTGCATGTCTCTAGGTTGCCAGAAGCTCAGCAGAGAGTTGGAGGATGCTTTTTAAATCTGATGCCACAAATGAAAACCTTATACCTTGCATATTGTGCCAACCACCCATCTGCAGTGAATGTTCTCACAGAGCACAGGTACGCTCCCTCAAACACTCTTACCTTTGGGGAAAGGACCCCTTGGGGTCTTCTGTGGGTCAGCTTGTTCTGGGCACATGTTACATGAGACACAGTGGTGATAGCCACTTGTTTGTTCGATGGTTGTTATGTTTTTAATCACCTCTTCAGCTGAGTGCCTGAGAAGCACTGGTAAGGGGCCTCTCAGGTGCTAAGTAGCATTTTTGGAGTAGAAAGGGTTTTTGAGGTTTTCCTTCTGCTCGGAGCCCTTGGGACAGTGGATTGGAGATGCTGGTAGGATTCTGGAATGTAGCTGTGAAGTAAATCCAGGCTGTCAGAATCCTGTTTCTTTGGAGTTTGTGAACTGGAAGCACAGGGGGTGAAATTAGATTTTCTGTAAGAGGAACATGTTTCATTTAAAAGTAGGGCTGGGTATTATAGCTTAAAAGTTTAAATTGGAGATGGTAGCTTCAGCTTTTCAACCTGAAACAGAATTAAAACAAGTGACACAGAATGCACAGGTTTCCTGCTGGTTTGGTGAGAGCCTGTAATCCTGTCGCTGGTGAGTGCTGCTCAGTAGAGGGCAGGGGGTCCATGTCTGCTTCTGACAGAGGCACCACGTTTTACTGAGTGTGCTAGAAAAATTTTCACGGTTACTTTTTTAAAACAACAGTTAAAAATTTTTTTGAACCATAAATGAGAAAAATCCTTTTAGTAGCATTAAGAATAAGTTATAATTAAATATTTAAGTGTTTCACTTAAGACTTAAAAATTCTTGGTAAGCAAGCATGGCTGAGCTATTTATAAATTGAGCTGAGGCTCAAGTGTAGTGTCCCTCATACACTTGGCCGGTCGCTGGGGTTGCGGAGAGGGGGCCTCTGGCTCATTTTGACCTGGGTCGAGCCCCAACTGTGCCCTTGACTGGTGAGTCTGGGGTAAGTCCTCTGCTTCTCTGAAAGTGCTGATCAATGGGGTTGTTGTAAGCATTAAACAAAACGTGTGTGAGTGGACAGGGATTGAGTGGGTGTGGCAGGGGCTCCAGTGTGAATGTTTTTGGTGGTCTTCTCTGTCTCCCCCCCCCCCCCCCCCCCGCCCTGGGAGTCCCTGTGTGCTCATGTTGCTCAGCATGCTGAAATGCGGGGGTCTCTGCATAAGAAAGCCTCTCCAGGCCTAAAATGAGGCAGCCTCTGCTGAGTGACAGAAGGAAAGGGAGGTCAGGATATATATGATGTCCACAGAAATGGAACCCAAAAGATCCCAGGCACCCCTCCTCTTAACTCTTCCTCCTCGCCTTTCTGGGAGGGCGGCTGTGTTCGCACATACCTTTCTAAAACCATGAAGCATGTGTCCCATCATGCTCTGCCATCTACTCTTGGACATTAGAATTTCCACAAAAGTTGAATGCAAGGATTACATTTGTATTTCTGAGAATTCTGCAGGAATCAGTGATGTAGCAAGGAGGGGTGGGAGATAAAGCAAATAGGATGTTAGGGTAAAATGGTCTTTTAGAATTTTCCTTCTCTTTCCCTTTTGGGGGTGGGGGTTAATCCTCTAGGATCGGACAGGAAGTCTAGAATGTGTGCAGTGGGCAGTTTGGGGGACTGATTCTAGCTAGATATTTTTCCCCATGGAAGTGAGGATCTGTCATAAAGATGGCATTTATAGTGATTCAGACTGTTTACAAAAATGTTCAGACTATGAAGGGAGATCCTTGCACATATGTGATGTTTATCCCCTCTTCTGTACTGTTACTTCAGTGATTGTGTCCTCGCTGAAATGTAAGTGCAACGTTTTCCCCAAAATAACAGGGAAGGAATACAGACAAGTTTGAGTTGGGGAACCTCTGTGCCGCCTCCATGTGGCATGTCCGTGAGGTGGGTGGATTAGGTTCTGCTCTGGAAGGGTGAGCTATGAGAGAGGATGCTGTGCCGGCAGGCAGGTGCCAGCTGTGGCAGGATGCTCTGCCTGTGTGCCCTCCTGAGGTCCCTGGGCAGCCGGAGACCCCGCACTGCCCACTCGTCAGACCCTGCTCCCGAAGCGTAAGTTTGTGAATTGAGACAGGGTTGCAGTTGGCTGGTAGCCTCTGTTAACGTTCACCTCGTTTTATTCTGGTATCTCAACCTGTAACCTTGTCCCAGCTTCCCTACATTTGTTGGAGTGTTAAAGCTGCCACGCCTATAGGTTGATTAACCCTATTTTTGTGCTTGAGTATACTTTTTAAGGATTGATTCAAGTGTACTGATTTGAAGTTTTAAAAGGCTTTATTTGCAATTGTGTTTAAATTCTGAATTTGAATCTTGGGAATGAACAGGATAGGACTGCCTGTTGTGTAGAATCAGAACCGAGAGACTCTTTTTGCATTTTCTTGATGGTAGACCTAGGTTCATGGCTGCCTATTTTGAATGAGTTATGTGTTTGATAGTCTGTAAAATGAGTTTTGTGTTTTCCCCAGCACTGTAATTGTTGCTTTTTGCTTGGCTATGTGGTGGTTCTCTGTATGAGTGTCCTTTTGTTGGAGCCCATGGTGTCATTTCAGTAACTATAGAGGAGACAAGCTGTATGAAGCTGCTAGCATAAGTAGAAATTAAGCTGAAAGAGCCTTTGTTTTATCAAAATAGCTGTAACCCAGCTGTTTTTTTTTTTTTTTGTACTAAATTTAAAACCGTAAAATGAAATATGATCGATAAAGACTGAACTGTGTGCATGTCCTGGCATTCTGAGATCATGGATATTAAAAGAAGTTACTTTTGTTTGCAGAAATGTCACTTGAAATTCTTAGTTTTAGGGTGTTTCTGGAGGGGGCAAGATGTAGAACTTGATTTGTTCTTTTTCTCTGCCATTACTACAGTTAGGAAATTTCATGTCCAGGAATATGAAAAATGACCATTGTAAATGGATGTTCCTGTGGTTTTTCTCGTGGTAGGAAAGGTTCCTCGTGGATCATATTTGAGTCCCATAAAGTTTTGCTGCTATGGGACTGTGTTTAATCAATTGTTCAGCACTTAGAGAAGTGCTAACTTACGCATTTCTCCTCCTTAAAACTGTGCTTTCACTCCACTGCTTTAGGGATACATAGGGTAGTTGGAAGAGATGGGCACTTGAGGAAGGTGTGAGGGGCAGGCACTGTGTGTGAGACACACAAAGGAGTACAGCACCAGTCGGAGAGGCCATACCAGCACTCGAGTCCATGGTGAGCTCCAGGGTCCTTCTCAGGTTCAGCTACCCTACTAGCAAGGAGGATGGGGGCCTCCCCCTGTGCATAGTAAGGACCACTTGCATGGCAGGCTTGGGTGATGTGCTGGGGATTATGTGCAGAAGCTTCTCAGATGCCCAGCAGAGTGCTTGTCTAAAATTGGATCATCCCTTTCCCTTCATCCTTCCCGATGCATTCTCTAGTCTGCAGCTTTCACTTTTACAACTGAGCAGAATGGAGTGGCTGGGAGAAAGTCTGCCTGGGAGCACTCCTCAGTTACCCACCCCTTCTCTGTGGAGAGAAGTTGATGTTGAAGAAAGAAAGCATAATGGTGATAAAATGTGTAACTCTGCAAACAGGTGCTCCCAGGTGCTGCTCCTGGTCCTTAGATCCCCACAGCCTCATGGGTAGACATGAGACCCATGTGCGGTGATGTCATGAAACACCGCTGTGCTGGGCTTCAGTAAGTGCAGTTGGGGGGTTGTCGAAAGAAAACCAGTCTCTGAAAGCACAAAGTTCGATACACAAGGGTGCACAGTGTCTTGTACACACACACTCATCCACCTGTATCACCACGCAGGGTTGAAATCATGAAGCTGGATTTGTACAGAAATGAGAAAATGTTGTGTGTGATAATATTTTATAACTAGGATTATTTGAAATCTTCTCTTTTTTTATGATTTGCTTTGGCTTTGATAATATTTCCAAAATGTGTGTATATATAAATTTATTTAAAAGGTTTAAGAACCGTAGATGTTAGTGTAGATGGGTATGTAGGCAGGTGGGTGACAGGTACTGTTAACCATGTTAGTACTGTATTGTTTATGTAGCCAGGCACGTGTTCTGGTTTCCAGCACAGTGCCCCTAACTTAACCGGGCCACCTAGTTTTTATAAGGCTGACTTCAGGTAGAAGTAGCTGTCTAAAGATGTGTGCTTGAGTGTAAGACTAGTTTCATGATGACCTCTTTGTCCTCAACCTGAAGTTTGCAACATTTTATTTCTGAGTTGGTTTAGTTAAGTGAACTGCTTTCCCGTGAATGTGTTCGCAATGGATGTGAGATCAGTCGCAGTTGGGTAAATATGCCAACCTCCATATTTGTCCTCACATTTCCATGTGAAGTCCTTTTAGTGGCACTGTAGGGAGAGGTTGTGCTCAGTACTTTTGAACAAGCAGTTTCAATGGGTATCCATTTTCATCAGGAGCCCTTAGAGTGGCTGGTGCTCCCAAGAAGCTTGGGCAGTGGGTAGGTGTAGCTGAGTGGGAGGTGGGGGTGCCAGAGTAGGGGAGGCAGTGGCTGGGTCCCTGAGGTCAGATCAGGTAACCTGCACTGAGGACTGATGTGCTCAGTTATTCTTCAGGATTTTCAGTTTTTGGCTTCACTTAGAGTTCTTCCCAGTTCTGAATTAGTGTCTCCTCTTCCCCCAGCCTCTCTGTCCCTCATTACCCCATGCCTGGAATGCTATAAGGGCCAACCATGAGGAACACAGGCGTGGTTCAGTTCCTAGCCTGGACCCCGAATGTCCACAGATGCAGAGGGTTGGTCCCTGGCATGAGTCCCAATGTGTCTATTGCTGCCCTGCCCTTCACTCCTGGCCTACCTCAGTCATTCCAGACACTGGCTGTTGAATCAGAGCACTCAGGCAGAGCTGGTGTGCAAGATAGTGGAGAACATGGCTAACTGTGGAAGTTAGATGAGAAATAGGCTGAAGGTGACAGAAGTGTGGAAAATATGCAGGCGTGGCTTTCAGCTTCTCTGATTTTGAAGTATATGCTTAGGTCCCCATCTGCAGATGTGGGTGATGTTCTTTATATATTGTGAGGCTGAAGTGAAGTGATGTGACATTGCTTTTGAAATTTGAAAGCCTAAGTGGGTCAACTAGTTCATTGTGCCAACTCGGGCTTCTCCTCACACAGAGTACTTTAGGGGCTGGTGGGTGTGCTGGTGGACACATAGAGTGTTACTGCAGCTCTGAAGCATCTTGTACCTTTTCCTCCCTCCCTCTACCTCAAGGTACCCAGGTAATCAAAATCTGTTCTAGCCTGAAGAATGCTTGCTGAAATATGGACACTCTTGTGTGAACTAGACTTGCCAAAGTGGCCTTTTGTGAATGGAATGAGTGGGTTCGGTTATGCAAGGCTGTTGTTACTCATAACCAGGGCAGTAATGGCATGAACCTTCTGGGGTTCTCCAGCAGCACCAGGTTTCAATGTAGCCAGTACCTGTTTGGCTCTAAGTGTAAAGTGGTAGACCCTGTTACATTTCACAACCTGGTGCTGCTGGTGGGGAGACTGTCGTCCACTGCTTCCATGCTTGCTCTAACTGCTTCGCCGTCTGCTCTTTCCACATGGCCACTGGCTGCTCAGCGAGCAGCTGGGAGAGTTCATGGAGGCCAGAGGTGCCAGCAGCCCAGGGATCCTGGTGCTGACCACCGGCCTCAGCAGACCGTTCATGCGCCTGGACAAGTACCCCACGCTGCTCAAGGAGCTGGAGAGACACATGGAGGTACTGTGTGCCGTATGCCTGTCACTCGGAATCCATTAGCACCGTCAGAAACTCTCAGTTCATTTCAGAGACCAGAACCAACCAAGTACTTTGCAAGGGTTTTTGACTTGATGGATTTCCAAAATGATTTTGTGAAATACCAAGTTTCCTCCTTAGCTCTATAAAAAACGTGTCCTTCATCTTCTCTGTCACCCACTGCTGCTGTTAGATTTCCAAAAGCTGGAAAACATTCAGTTTAATTTTTCTTAAATGATTTTATTTATTCATGAGAGACATGGAGAGAGGCAGAGACACAGGCAGAGAAAGAAGCAGGCTCCATGCAGGGAGCCCGATGTGGGACTCGATCTTGGGATTCCAGGATCACGCCCTGGGCCGAAGGGAGGTGCCCAACCGCTGAGCCACCCGGGTGTCCCGATTCACTTCAATTTTAAGTAGCATTGAGGGTTCCCTGTTTAGGACCCTTATTTATGGGTAGGCGGTAACCTTTTCAGCAGTAACCGTGATAGAATCCATCCATTCCTGATCTGGGTTTGTCTTACTGTTGAGGAACAGGCTACAGGCCTGGCAGAGGCTTCTGTCCAGGGTGCTCTCTGGGTAAGAGTTGGTGAACCTTCCCTGTGAAGGGTACACCCATGGCCTCCTGCCCCACTGCCCACTTCCGCTCTCTCGGTGCTGGAGCAGCAGAGGTCCTGTGGGAGGCCGGATGGGGGTCGGGGTGCAGGCTCCTGCCTTGGGCTTTCCCCCCAAAGTCCAGTGGCTCTGTCAGAATAAGAATGGTGCTTTCGTGCTAAGGAAAATAAGACCTGTTGTGGGTTGAAAAGTATTGGGGAAGTTTCAAGCTAGTGTGTAGAGTGCTTTTTGAAGAAGGAAAAAACTTTACGTTATAAGAGCTAATAGTGTTTCTTCTGTCAAAGGATTATCATCCAGATAGACAAGATATTCAGAAATCCATGACTGCCTTCAAAAATCTCTCAGTAAGTGATTATATATTATGGCTTTGCCCTTCTGACATCATTATGACAAGGGAATGTAGAAAAATTTTTATCACCTAAGAAAGTCCAATGATAAATTGAGAGAATTTGGGTATACTAAAAAATAAACATGGTAGCTTATTTACCATGATGGTAAATTTCGCATGCTTTCCTGGGCTGTGTAGACCAGGAAAAATAAACTTGATGCTATAGTTACTTATAAAGGTCCTCCTGCAAGGGCAGGGTCTTTGGCAAGTTACGGGATGGAGTCCCGCTCTGTCCTCTTGCCACCATGTCCCCAGTGTTTCTGAAATGTGCCTGATTTACAGCACAGGCAGCACCTACTCTTGGCCCCTGCTTCTTTGCACTAGCAGAGACCAGTAACACTAGAAATACCTTCTTGTCCAGTCTGCATTTTTTCTTCTAAGAGCAGCAAGATCTGCTGTATCATTCTACAGTAATGTTTCTGACACCAAAGCTGCCATGCATTTTGCCCCTCTTAATTCTGTGTTCGTGAGTTCATCGTATCCTCGTTCAGCAGACAGACCACCTGTCTTAAAGTAATATGGTCAGTACTTCAGGTTCTGGAAGCTTCTGTGTCTTTTAACAGTGGTTTCTGTGTCTCAGGCCCAGTGTCAAGAAGTACGGAAAAGGAAGGAACTGGAATTGCAGATACTGACGGAAGCCATCCGGAGCTGGGAGGGAGATGACATTACGACCCTGGGCAGCGTTGTTTACATGTCCCAGGTCATGGTTCAGTGCGCTGGAAGTGAGGTACACAGGGCCAGAGCGCTATGGCGAGGTGTTCCGCTCTGCAGCGTGGGTGGGAACAGAACAGAGTTGGAGGGACAGGGTGGCTGCTGGACTGCTGGTGGTCCTGTTCTGGTCTCCAAATTGTTTTTCCTGAAAACAATGGAGAAAGTCTTGGGGAAAGATGGACTTGAGAACTGAACATAATTTGTATTAAGTATATAATTTGTTTTATAAATGCTTTCTCAGATGCCTCAGTGATAGTTAAGAATATAGATACTTTAGAATGTTTATGCTTTTATGATCATGTTAATAAGAGATTTTAAAGGAGCGTCAGATTTATTTGGATTCCTGTATCCTAATTTGTTTTCTACCTTTTGTCCTTGTGTGAAATTAAAGTGGCTTCTGCTGTGTTAGTGAGGTGCAGCTCACGGTGGACCACTTGACCAGTTTATGTTGGCCAGGATGAGTGATGATCAACCTGTGTCAATCAAAAGGTGGTATCCACACAAGACCACTGTCAGAAGTTGTCTGCTATAGAGCAGTCTGTATGTTCCCACCTGGCCTGGGCCTTCTTGCTGACACCGTCATTCTGGGAAGTCCATTCTACTTGTTCTGTCATCCCTCCTGGTTAGCAGTTGTGGAAATCCATTACCTGGTGGTTTTCATTTAAGGGAGAGATGAGAGCAGACTCTTGTATCACCACCCAAGGAAACCAGTTTGTTTTTCTGCACAGGAGTTCTGTTCACTGGCTCACCAAGCAAGCATCTCTTTTTGAGTTTTGTCCTACCTTTGTGTGTGTCAAAACAAACCAAGAACAGTAGTTAACATGATCAAAATATGCTAATGATCCATTTCCAACCATGAAACTCTTAGGACAGTAAGAAAGCCGAAACTAGTACCAGTTTGGGGACTGTAGGAAATCATGACTTTCTAGTTTACTCTGTTGACTCTTTAGTTTTTAAGCAGCGTTTTCTTTATAATGGGACATCTGTGAACCTTGAGTAGGTGTGCTCAAACAGTGATTCCAAGCTGCAACTGGAAAGATGGTGGTGGGTCACACAGGTTTCTTGATGGTGGTGTGCCGCAGGGCCCGGGCTCCTAGGACTCCCCCGCTGCTTGTTGTGCACCCCCATGCATGGTATGCAGGAAGTGCTGTCACACAAGTTGGAAGTGCACAACTGGTTTTCAAAGCCCGTTGCATGTGGCTGGCTCTGGAGGACTCTGCGGAGGACCCTGCTTCTGGAACCCTTGGCATTTGCAGGACATGTGGAAATGGCCGCTCATGGAAAGGGCTCTGTGTTCCTTACGTTTCCGGGAATCTCTGTCCTTTGGTTGTGGTCTTTCTGGGGCTTTTTTTTTTTTTTTTTTTTTTTTTTTTAAATCAAAACCTTTTTGAAGCAAGTGATTTTTAATAGAAATGCTTTTAAGTCTTTCATGTAAACTAGGTGAGGTTTAATAACATGGCTGAAACAACGCTGAATTGATGAATTGATGATGTATTGGGCTTTAAGGAAAGTGCCAGTAATTATTAATAGACCAAGGTTGATTTTTAGCATTGTATCCTGTCATCCATCACCTTGAAAGGTCCACCTGTTCTCTATCACAACCCCCAAACTTATAAGGTTCTTCATTTTCTTTCAAACATAAAAAAAATTTAATTAAAAGGAGTTAATGGCAGAACTAAACTCCTTAACCAGATTTTTTTTTTTTTAAAAAAGCTGCTACAGGGGCTACTTGTGCGTTTAAGATTATCATAAATTTTGTTTCCATTCACTTTAGCTGATAAAATTTGGTAGAAAAAAGGAAATATGGTACATATTTCCTATGATCTAATGTAAATACTTGTTCTCACATCTGTACCTTTTAAAAACAAGATGATTTGTTTGTTCTTTTACATTAGGAAAAGAACGAGAGATATCTTCTGCTCTTCCCAAATATTTTGCTAATGTTGTCTGCCAGTCCTAGGATGAGTGGTTTTATCTATCAGGTAAAATACATTTTAAATCTATATTTTATTGTTACTGTGGATCTGAGGATCTTTTCCAGGCACGTTTTGGATGTTTGGGTGAAGTACTATGTGTCTCTATTTCCGCACTGTTCCTTAGTTGATCATGTACATGTAGGTCCTGTGTTTCTATGTGACTTCAGAGTCTCGAGTTAATCTGAGCAAAATCAAGAGGAGACCAGTGACATTGTAGGGCTGCCTTCTAAGGACACCGGCTGCTCGAGCTGCAAAGCAGCCATTTTACCACCTGCAGTCCTGTCTGATTGCTGCCACTTTGCCCCGTGGTGTGGTGAGCTGGGCTAGTGGGAGTGCGTGGGCCCTAAGGCCCCAGAGGTGGCCTGGTGCTGCCGGAGACTGGCCAGGGTCGGGTGACACAACTATTAGCAAGTCATCACTTAACCTTAGTTTTAGTCATTTTGCTGACACTTTGAGAAGATAAGTGAGCTGGTTTAAGAAGAAAATGTAAAGGGGGAGATGTTTTCTCTACAGAAATTTAAAATGAGCTATTAAGTAGCTTGTTTTCTCTGACTAGTAGGTAATTCTGGCAGGGCTTCAGTGCCTTTTTCTGTGTAGTCACAGGAGGTCAGGTGTCCCTGTAGCTCATCCCTAGGCCTGGCCAGTTGTCAGGTCCTGTTTCACAAGACTCACTACTCTCTGTGAGTTTCTTCAAACATAGTCTATTGTCCTCCATCGTCCGGGACATGAACGTGGGTGAACCCTGAGTCCAAGATATCCATGGCATGTTTGTGCCTCCACACAGAGTTTTGCCACCCAGAGAGAAGGAGTTGTCATACACTTATTCCAAAAAGAGCACTTAAAATTGATGAAGGTGGTGTGTGTAGGTAAACCCTGAAAGACAGTGTCTCTTAATCTGTAAGTGTGCTGCTGAGTAGGCATCTGGGTGAATTGGCACCTACTCAGATTCCCCCAAACTGGCAGCTCTGCCTTATTAGGTGGCCCCAGTGAACACTAAGCTGAGTCCTTCCTGCCAACCTATTCTGGCTTCATGTCTTGTGCCCCAAGAGGCTGAGAATGGGACCTGCTCAGACCTGAGGGAGCAGAGGTTGCCGTTTAGGGCAGACTCAGTCCCCTAGCAATGAGAAGGGTGCCCATGCCACGTTTGCTCTGGGTGTTGGCATTGACGTGTTGCTGGGGGCTCATGCCCCCAACGGGACCCACTTTTCTGTCCAGTGCAGAGTGTCCTGGGAAGGGTGTCTAAGTGCTGTGACCCATGTGCTGTGTGTTGTCATTCCCCATTTCTGGCTTTGGAATGTAGCAAAGCATTCATTCCTTCCAGGAATGTGCTGTCCACTGATGTCGGTGCTAGGTTAAACCCGGCACTGCACCTGCATTTTCTGTAGCACTCCCAAAGCTCTCATTACACTTCTATGTGCCAGGATTCGTGGAGAGGAGCGTGCAGTGTACAGCCATTTTCAAGTATATCTGACCACAGAAATGGCAAGCACTGTTTAAGGTGCCACCTCGTGAACTTCTGGACAGGCTCTCTGCCTGCCTGGGCGGGGCGAGGAGACTGCCTTGTGTGCTGTGGGATGTTGGGCAGCACCTCTGATAGTCGAGAGTGCCCAGCCAGCCATGGCTCTGCTGGTGTCCGCTCTGGTGCCCCTGACCTTGCTGAGAGCTGCTGCTTTGGGAGCTGTGGAGTGGGTCTGCCTCCCTGACAAAGCACCAACAGACTTCTCATAAGGCCTCGGCCACCGTGTGTGGTGAGGAGTATATTTTGTTTTTTAGTCCAGTGCCATTGATGCTTCATTTGCCTCCCCATTCTGATGTCTGTCTGCTGACCTTTCCCATCCTGGTTCCCACCGTTCTCTGCATTCTCTGTGGTGCTCCATGTACCTGCTGACTTCTCTGGCGCACAACCAAGCGTGACTCCTGTACGAGTCCTTGTGCTCTCACTTCTCATTTTGCTTTCTGATGGGAAACTCCCTTGGAATTTCTTTGTTAGGCAGATCAGTGCCTCCTTTCCTTATGGCATCTGGAATAACTACTGTGGACTCTAGTTTTTTGTCCTAAATAGGCCATGTTCTTGTGTCCTGATGTTTGTGTTTAGAAGAATGCATCACATGGAATTTGTTTCATTCTGGTTGCTGCTCTGTACCTTAATGCTGGCTCCATTTTTTTTTTTATTATGATGTTATGATTTCTTATTTGACGTAGAGATTTTGTAATATACATGCATATGGCACAACCAAAGAGCTTTTTTGGTTTACACAATTCCTCTGCCATTTCTAAAATCATTTAATACTTATTTTGATAATGGTACCTTCTTTACTAGAAAAGCACTAATTGTTTTTTTTGTGGGGGGGGGTCTTTTTTAGGGAAAGCTACCAACGACAGGAATGACAATCACAAAGCTTGAGGACAGTGAAAATCATAGAAATGCATTTGAAATATCAGGTGATAGGCACAGACTTTGTGGATGCTATCTGTCACGGTGATGAGAGGCAGCTTACCATTTGTGTGCAGATTGTTGCTGGACTGTCCAGAGGGGCTGATGGTTAAGCGCTATTCATTTTTCCTCTGGGTGTGTATGTGCCTGTGTGTGCATTCTGCCTGCTTTCCCACTTCAGTGTGTTTCTTCTTGCTTCCAGGAAGCATGATTGAACGGATCTTAGTGTCCTGCAACAACCAGCAGGACCTCCACGAGTGGGTGGACCATCTACAGAAGCAGACCAAGGTCACCTCTGTCGGCAACCCCACCATCAAGCCGCATTCTGTGCCGTCTCACACTGTAAGGACTCCTCCTGTACTTCTGCCTCCACACCAGAGGGTCAGCCTTTAGTTGGGTTGTCAGTGAGTGAGCAAGTACTGTGAAGCATGAGCAGTATCTGTACCAGGAGTACAAAATACATGCTTAGATTTGCCTGCGGATACTGGCGTGTCTGTGTGGCGCAGCTAATTGCCTCACAGTTCTTGCTCCTAAGCTGTGCTACCCTGCTCGTGGTTTGCTGGCACTCAGCTTAGAAGGGGTCTAGGAGCCCAACTCATGGGGGTTTTCACCTAAAACATCAAGAGCCACCAATCCGTTGATTTTTTTCCCCCCTGAGACTCTTAATCATTGTTTTGATTGTAAGAAATCCGTTTATCTTCTACTTAGAAGAGCTCACCAGCTCTTTGACTTTTTATATTTTTAAACATTTCAGAGTATGGGAGCATGAAGTGTCTGTTTAAAACCTCTCTTTCAAAAAAAAAAATATCTTTCCTGGTGTTTTATGCTTAAGATACTGATATCAAGTTCATAACCTCCCTCATTTTTCTCACACAATATTGAATTAGAACTCACAAGTGACCTGCGAGTGCACAGCATTTCTAGGTGGCAGGTTTTTCTCACATCCCTGTTAGATTGTCATGATCTTTATTTGGACTTTGTACCGTGTGGTTCAGTTCTGCATTCATTATCCTTAGCATTCAAGTTTTTGCTCAGGAAGAGTGACAGTAATGTAACACTTTATTTATATATTTATTTTTTAAAAATATTTATTCACAAGAGACACAGGCAGAGACATAGGCACATGGACAAGCAGGCTCCCTCCAAGGAGCCCAACTCAGGACTTGATCCCAGGACCCCAGGATCATGATCTGAGCCAAAGGCAGACACTCAACCACTGAGCCACCCAGGCACCTCTTAAGTTTTTTTTTTAAATTAAAGATTTATAGGAGAATGTGCACGTGTGCGAGTGGGGGGAGGGGCAGAGGAGAGAGAATCCTTAAGCAGACTCCCTGCTGAACATGGAGACCCATGCAGGGCTCAATCCCTGGACCCTGACATGATGACCTGAGCTGAAATGAGTCAGACACTAAACTGACTCAGCCACCCAGGCACCCTTGTAGCATAACATTCAAATCAGTTTTCTCTTACTTGGTTTCTCTTGACAGTTTGGAGGTTGGGACTACTTGTTTGCTTTAGCTAACATTTCATTTTGAATGGCTCTGCCATTTATAACTTCTCCATGCTTTAAAAAATACTAGAGATGCATAGCTTGCATGGAACTAAATTTATTCCAAAGATACTGTATGTACATGTGTATGTGTTGAAGAAAAATGGAAGTGCTGCTTCATATTGTCAGCAACACTTTGAAACCAAACAACAGGATTTCATGCCAGGTAAAACTTTGTTCTCTGAACCCTGGCAGTGTTCTCACATACAAGGCTTTTGAAATGTTAAATTTTCTTTTTAGGGCAGTTTCCTCGTTCAGGTATCCTGTATTATCACTGTGATCTAGCTGTGTCCAGCTTGAATATTCTCATTTTAGCATAGACCATTATCTTTTAACAGCTTTAAGGAGAAATAAGTCCAGGTATTACTTACTTTGATGTTATTGCTGGAAGAGATTTTCATCATTTTCTCCTTTTGTAGTTTCAAAACTACATAGTTTCTCTTACGTAGTTTCAAAAAATTGTTATGTAGTGGCTGTATAGCGTGTTACAGGACATGCACGTACACACGCACAAACACGTGTACAACCAGCACGGGTCTGTGGGTGCTGCAGGAAGTTTCTTGCTCTTGCCCTGGAGTGCTGTGGCATCAGCCAGTGCCAGGCTGCTCATTAAGCATGTGTTTCAAATAGGCAGTTCTTTTGAATGATGATCTCACCCTGATTTCCAGCAGAGAACACTTCGCTCTTTCATTAAGCATGCCTTATTGGTTTGGGTAATTTGAGGTCATTGCTTGATTTTGAGTATTTTTTTATTGAACTTTTTTGCATTTAATTGTCAGTGTGATGGAATATTTTTGGGTTTTCCAGGAATATAAACCCCATGATGTTTCTGAGAAACTAGATTTAATTTTATTTTGATTAAAGCTGGTTTTTCTGAGAAAATAACTTGTTTTATTTACCTTAGGGATTGGCAAAATTTTTCTGCAAAGAAACCAAGTATTTTCAGCTTTACAGGCAATCTGGTTTTTGTTGCAATTGTGCTTTTGTTTTACAGCCATCAACAGGAATGGGCCTGGCTGTGTCTTGTGAAAACTTTTTAAATGAAAACAGGCATGGGGCCCTAGTTTTGCCCATTCCTTAATCACCAGCCGTAAATGCATGCGTAGGGAGAATTACCCTCCCCCATAATCACATTCCTAGTACAAGGAATTCCTGTTCTTTTACATAATTCTGATCTATGCTAAATGAACTCACCTTTCTGTAAATGCTACTCCATGGCAAATAAAGGTGGTGGTGGGGTGCCTGGATCTGGACCTCCGCATTCTGTGCCCCCAAGCTGGCCTGACACACAGTAGTTGGGTGCCTCAGAAGCTGACTGCTTGGGGTTAGAGATGAAGGAAATGACGACAGCTTGGTAGTATTCTAGAAATGGGCAGAACCTCATGGTTGAGGGACCTCTGGTGGCAGCTGTTACATATTGATCTCTTTCAATCTTCCCCTCACAGCTCCCTTCCCATCCGATCGCCCCATCCAGCAAGCATGCAGACAGCAAGCCAGTGCCCCTGACACCTGCCTACCACACGCTGCCCCACCCCTCCCATCACGGCACTCCCCACACCACCATCAACTGGGGGCCCCTGGAGCCTCCAAAGACCCCCAAGCCATGGAGCCTGAGCTGCCTGCGACCTGCACCACCCCTGCGGCCCTCGGCGGCTCTCTGCTACAAGGAGGTGAGGTCTGAGCACCAGCGAGTGTGAAGTTGACGTCTTGGCGTGTTAGGTTGGCTATTCTGTGCCTCATTCTAGAGAATTCAGAAATACAGAAAATTCTATATTTCTATCTGCAATTCTTTGACTTAAAAATACAAACTTGGTTCAGAACTGTGAAGGTCTGCCTTGGTGGTTCTTCCCTTTCTCCTTTGGGTGGCATTAGCTCCTCTCTGCCCTTTGCGGATGAGCCTTGCTGCCTGCTACCTGGAGCCTGGAGCAGAGGGCTTCCCCGGACCTGGCCTCTGGGGACCTTGGATGTACTTTGCATGTCTAGTTCATGTTGGGTGTGGCCTAGGCTTTCTGACCCTTTTCCAGGCATGAGTGAAGGCCCACCTGGAACCCTGCATTGGTCACGAGTAGCTGTTTGAGTGGAGGACCACATGCGTGAATGAAGGTGGAAGAGTGGGGCTCTCTGACTCTGTTGGAGATCCAAGTCTTCTGCTCCCGAAGCTGTCCTGCATGGTCACACCAGATGCTTATGCTGAACCAACGTGCAGGAAAGGAAGTACCTCGAGAAATACGGTCTGAGAAATATTTGCACTTGAGGAAGGCCATAACTCAAGTGCTGGGCGTAGGTCTGAGTGTGATTTCACATGGACAGCCTGAGTGCCAGCCCTGAGTGTGGGGTGTGGGGTGCCATGTCCTGGTACACCTCTCCAGGTCCATTAGAGGTAGCATCTGCCTGAGGCCCTGGACCCTCCACCTTGGTAGCAGCCCTCAATGATTTATGACCCACAGGAGTATTATATAGATTATAACTTGCCTTCTACACGTTTTTGTTACTGAATTTTGCTGTTAGGACCTTTCTTGCTGGTCATCACATGCCCAAGTCCTAGGTTTCTTTGCCACGGCACTTAACATGGCGGATGTTGGTGTCTGTTACTAATTTAGCCGGTGTGGATCTCCCTGCTGGGAGGTCAAGGGTGGGCTGAGAAGAGGAGGTACCCAGGCATCTGGTTCTGCAGGACCAGGGTTGGGATCTGTAACAGTGGCCCCGTGTCAGAGTACCTCTGAACGATTAGTAGAGGTTCTCTTACAGAGTGTGCACGTAGGTCCACGGGCTGGCATGCAGCCTATGTGTGCATGCTGTGTTACCCAGGGCTCTGTCTCTGTTCGTTTTGAAGTGTGGAAGCCATACAACATGTGCTGTGTTTACTTCTTTGGAAACAGGGTTTTTTTTTTTTTTTCTTTCTTTTTAAAGATTTAATTATTCATGAGAGACACAGAGAAAGAGGCAGAGACATAGGCAGAGGGAGAAGCAGGCTCCTCGTGGGGAGCCCGATGTGGGACTTGATCCTAGGTCTCCAGGGTCACGCCCTGGGCTGAAGGGGGCGCTAAACCACTGAGCCACCTGGGCTGCCCTGGAAACAGGTTTCTGCTGCATTTTTAAGAGCCCATACAGTTTAGCAGAGGAGATCTTGGAAGAGCTACCTTTAAAAACTAAACTGTGTCCCTGCTATGCTCTCAGTCTGTTCCCTCCTGTAGCCCACGTTGGTGTCACAGCTTAAGATTCACAAATAGCTTGTATGCCTTGGGTGATGCAGAAGTGAGACCTTCTCAGTGTTGAGTACACGCTTGGCAGCTGGCTCCTGGCCTGCCTGGGTGGACTGTAGCCTGCTCTGTGTATCTCCAACTGCTGTGTGGTCTTTGGTAGCTGTATTTCAGGGGGAGGGGCAGACCATTGCATTGTGACTTAGGCGTGAGCTGGCATGTGCACACCAGGGGTAGAGCCAGTGCTCTGTCGTCTGCATGCCTCTTCCCTCAGGGCCCATGGAGAGATCTCTTCCCTTTCCTCCTTTCTTGAGGCCTCCAGTCGTTGCCGGAAGGAATTGTTTTTGCCTTTCCTCTAAAAATAGCCTTAGTTTTCCGGGTCTTTCTTTGGTTCTCTACAACAGATGGGTCTGCTCCAGAATTAGCAGCATGCATGCATCTCTGCCTGTGTCAGCCAGCCATCCCCTCTCCTCTCCAGATGCTGCTGGTCTGCTGCGAGCCTGCAACACCTCTGTGGTGTGTTGTCACAGTGCTGACAGGTCCCAGTGACACAGGGGTTTCCATCAGAGCCTGAGCTCTATTGATTTTTATATGAATGCTCAGCAGCTGGCCAAGAACTCCCAGTACTAGTAAAGTAGGGAGCTCTTCACTGTGAGTGGCTGTAGTTGCTTCCTATTCCATGCAGTCACCGACTCATCCACACACCAGGAAAAGTTACTGCCTTTGGAATGTCAGCACTTTTTCCTCTTTTTTTTCTCTCTAGGATCTTAGTAAGAGTCCCAAGACCATGAAAAAGTTGCTACCTAAGCGCAAGCCTGAGCGGAAGCCTTCAGATGAAGAGTTTGCACTGCGGAAAAGTAAGTAATACACCGCATGTGTGGCAGAGGACATGGGCCCATCTTGTGTATAGCACTCATGGAATAGAGGGCTGGTGGCTTTCTAGAGGCTTCAGCTGTGGGGTTTGAGTCTTGACGTCTTGTTTAAAGAACATTGAGGAGTGAGAGCAGCGAAGTCTTTCGGCATTGACACGCACAAGCAGGAAAGCTGTCTAGCAATGCCATGTGTGGTTTTCTACTTGATGGAACTGCTTGTGCGCTCTGGGCCTCTCTGATCCCTTGTCCTGGGAATCCAAGCCAGGTGTGCAGGGTGGACCTGGGGCTGCCTGCTCTTTCTGGCCCTTCCTTGCCCTGTGGTCTCCACGTGTCTGGGGAACACCCCTACTCTGCTTTGCAGCCACAGTCCTCGTTTCTCCCTCTGTGTTTGTACTACTCACACTGCCTAGCTGTAAACTTGTGAAATGCTGGGAGTGGTGCTGGATTCAACACTTGACCTCCCGGACAGCCTGGCTCACGGGAGATGCTCAGTTGATTGTGCGAGCCAGTAGAGCTATTTTGAGATGCCACTGGAGAGAGTAAGTGTGCGCAAATGCCCACCCACTTCTTTCCACTGCCAGTCTGGTTTTCTGGTGTGACGGGCAGAAGGGGTTCCATGGGCACAGATGGCTGTGGGACTGTCTGGCACAGCAGGAGGACTTGAGGCACAATAGGGAAACGGCCCAGACAGTGGGAACCTCTGTCTCCTTGGCCCCTGCATCCCCTTACTCCCCACGTGCCTAGGACCTGTCACAGGTCCTGACTTTGTGGAGCATTGTTCTTCTTTTTTGCCATATTTATCTGGGACCCTCCAGGGATTTGTTTATAAAAAAAACAACTCATGGAGAGACATTTCTAGTCAGAACATGAGTGTTGGCTATTGTCGCCCCAAGGAAGGGGACTGCTTGGTTCGGGGGCTCTGCAGGATCCCCAGAGCCCAGGCAGCCCACACATGGGCCTGCTCCACCAGTTGTCCCAGGACGATAAGCTGGAAGTGGCAGATGCAGTGAATGGCCTGGGGTGCTCACAGTATTCCGCCCCCTGCTGTGTACTGCAGTGGGCACTGTGTTGTTTGCCATCATGGTGGTCGTCGTCCTCCTGATCCTGAGCATGGGCCACGTGCCCAGGGCACCTGGTGAAAGGGGTCAGGAGAGCCCTGCCTTGGGGGCTGTAGAGCCAGTGCCTGGGAACTAGCTCTCCCACAGTCATCCACTGGGCTGTGTCCTCCATCCGCGCAAGGTGCTTATTTGAATGACAGCCACTCCCCCTACCTTCTGGCCACCCTTTCTAAAATGGCCCCAGCATCCCTCCCTCCTCCACTCCTTGCACAGCACACTGTTGACCTGTTTAGTTTCCTGTTTCTACTGAAAGGTGTCTCTGTGGGTGGAGCAAGGAGCCCCTGGGGCTCATGCAGGAGGTGGTGGGTTGGTGGTGAGAGAGGACCCTCAAAGGTGCCTTGAGCAGTTGGGCAGTTGCAGTCCTGCTGTCAGCAGAGAGGGTGCTGGGCCTGGGTTTGAACAGGATCATGGATTTCTGTATTGAGAGCAGGTGAGCAGCAGTGGGAGTAGGGAGGGCAGGTAGCAGGCAAACTGAGCGAGGTGACCAGGTGACGATGATGGTGTAGTCATCATGGACAGAGTTCAGATTTTTTTGAAGAGGGAGCCTGCAGCTGTGGTTTCTCAACTGGGGGTGTCTTTGCACCCCTGGAGATTACTAACATCTTGAGGCCTTTCTGGTTACCACAATTGGGTGTGGGTATTGCTGCCTTATAGTGGGTAGAGTCTAGGGATGCTGCTAAATGTCCTAGAGCACACAGGACGACCCCCCAGCGCAGTCGTGCCAGGGCTGGGAAGGATTCCTGCAGGAGGAATCACAGGCCCTGGCAGGTGGTGAGAATTCAGGACTGCTGAAGCCATGAGATGGACTGTGAAGAGGAAGACAGAGTCTGGGTCTTAGGAGGTGAGGCGCCAGCAGAGGGAATGTGGAGAGACTGGGAGATTGAAAGGAGAGCCAGGGGTTCCATGTGGATTAGAGGAGAGATGTGAGCTGTGTGACATCTGTATCAGGAGGGTATAGTCCCATGGTATTTTCCCAAGTTATTTTAGTCTTGCTTACGTTCGGAATCAATAGCCTTTGCCATGAAGGAAATGTGAGGAAAGGAGGATCACCATAGACTTAATGCTACGTCCTGCAGAGGCCGGTGAGTGTGCTTTCTTTGGGCGTACCAATCCACATATGACGTAGCCATCTGATCCTATCGTCTGGACAGGTTGTCACCTGCAAAGGTCATTGTCCTCTGGGCAGAGGTGGAATGACGTGCCTGTGAGGTTGCCATTCAGCAGGTCCTGAAGTAAAATGAGGAGTGCCCTCTCTTAGTCCTGAGGGAAGAGCCCATCATGAAACGATGGGCTCCATTCAGTAACATTTAAGTCCCTTTCTCCATAGCTCTTAAACTCTTGGTGCTGAGATTTGTATTTTCTTTTTAAAAAAAATTTTGGTGTAGTTGACACACGGTTGTTCCGTGAGTTCCAGGCCATAAGTCTGTATGTTATGCGATGCTTAACACCAGTGCAGCTCCCATCTGTGACCATACAGTGCCAACACGCCATTGACTGTATTCCCCATGCTGTGCCTTCCATCCCCACGACTGACTCCTTGACTGGATGTTTGGCACCTCCTATTCCCCATCTTGTTTACTCCTCAGGCCATCAGTTTTCTGTTACAGGTCTAATGGTGCTTTTTTTTTTTTATTTCTTTGTTTTTACTTTAGATTCCACATATGAGTGAAATCATGGTATTTATCTTCCTTAGTCTGATGTATGTCACTTAGCCCAATATTCTTTGTCCATCCATGTTGTCACAAATGGCACGATCTCATCTTTCTTATGCATGCGTCATATTCCTGTGTGTGTGCGTGTGTGTGTGTGTGTGTGTGTACACATCTTCCTTATCCATTTGTCTGTTGGTGGGCACTTGGGTTGGTTGTGTCCATGACTTGGCTCTTGTAGATAATGCTGCAGTAAACATAGGGGTACCTATATCTTTTCAAGTTAATGTTTTTGTTTTCTTTGGGTAAATATCCAGTAGTAGAATTACTGAATCATATGGTATCTTGAAATAAAGTGGGAGATACCATAATTCCAGATTTCAAGTTATGCTACAAAGCTGGTTCTAATTAAAATAGGTACAAAAATATACATACATCAGTGGAACAGAATAGAATGCTGAAATAAACCCATGCTTATATTGTCATTCCAAGACAAAGGAGGAAAGAATATACGATGGGGAAAAGAACAGTCTCTTCAAACAGTGGTGTTGGGAAAACTGGACCACTTTTTTACATCATACACAGAAATCAACTCAAAGTGGGATTATAAAGACCTAAATTTGAGATCTGAAACCATAAAAATCCCAGAAGTCATTGATGTTCTATTTTTTAGTAATGTCTGCCTTGCCTTATATCATATCTTACTATCATAAATTGTTGAGGCTTTATATAGCTTATAAATATTCGAGGTTTCCATACTTTTACATTTTTATTAGAGTAGGTGAGCCTTTTAAAATAAATACCCAAAAGTGATATCTTAGAAAATATAAAAGAATATAGAAAACTTAATAAAACAGAAAAGAGGAATAGTTCAACCATAGGGTCATGTGAAGTATGCTGGGTGTGAGGTTCTGAATCTGGGACTGATATCACTAGATGTTGTTAGTCTGGAAGAGTCTATCCTTCTGCATACCTGTAGTCTGAGCACGAGAAGCCAGTGTCTGGAGTAATCCGTAATTGGGGAGCTCTGGTTTAATACCTTCAAGGTTGAGGTTGTGGTTTTTTTTCATCCTAGATAAATTCTTGAGTGCAGACTGGAGGGTCAGAGGAAATACTCTTTCCAGAGCTTTCCAGGGTTCTACCTGTCTTCATGCTATCAGCTGTGGGTGGCACTGGGGATTGTCAGACTTGGTATTTTTGTTAGGCTGGTGTGTGAAAACCTGATGCTTTGTTTTGTTACTTCTTAGCGAGAATAAACCTCTTATGGTGTTCTTGTGTGAGTTGCTTGTTCCTGGCCCATTCTTCAATTCCAGTTTCTTATGGGCTAGGAAGACTGCTTTTATATATATATTTAGGGTACTAACCTTTTTGCTAGATATGTTGTGCATAAACAGTACTTTAAAAAATAGAACTGCTTTGTAAATATTGGAAAGTCCTTATCTGAGAAGAAAATAGAGAAATTGTTTTTTAGTTTGTGACCTGTTATACATGTCAACTTTTAGCTTGATTGTGGCGTGTCATATCTTGACAGGCACAGCTGCTTTGGAAGAAGACGCACAGATTCTGAAAGTCATTGAAGCTTACTGTACAAGCGCTAAAACGCGGCAAACCCTCAACTCAAGTAAGTTTCACAGTTGGGGATTAGGAACTGTAGTGCCTCACTGGGGTTAGAGTCGCCATCAGGAGAGGCCGGTGCTGGGCCCCAAATGCAACCCGTGGGCATGGCGGAGCAGTCTTCAGTGAGGGACACTTGGCTGGCCAGCCTGGCGTCCTAAGTCACCGCAGAGGGGCTGACCTGCCAGTGAGAGAATGGAATTCTACACACTGTCCAGTTGGGAAACTTTATGTAGGAGATGCTGCCAGAGTTTAAAAGCTTTCTTCTATTTAGAGAAGATGTGCTCAGAAGACAGAAGATTGGTTCAGTTATTTTTAAGCTATTTAAACTATTGGTGTGGTTAGTGGGGTCTTTTTTTCTTAGAATTGTAAAAAATAACCTAGAGCAAGGCTTTTTTAGCCCCCATTCCTCCCCCTCTTTTAAATGATGCATTTAGAAATTTTTGGAAGTAGACCCCAGCTAATTTATTTGGTAGATTGCAGCACCATTGAATTTTCCTTTATCTTTATACATAAAGTCTTACTTAGTAAGAAAATCTTAATCTGTTTTGACGGAAAAAAAGTGGGCTCTTCTTGTTTGCAACCTCCCAGCATTTGAAGATGGGGCAGATGCAGGGGTGTGTGTGGTTTGTTTAGAAGAAAGGGCTGATTTACTCTCTCTTCTCACTGGAGCCAGGGCCATGGGCACCACATGGGGTCCTGCACTGTCATTTCTAGGTGGGCTTTCTTGGGTCTGTTTTTGTTTTGTTCGAGAACTGGATCTCTGTATTCTGGCATAGAAACTTGTTTCTGTTGGATTTTGTGTTTTGGATTCCCTTTCCACCCTGACTTTGGGCACATTGCTGATCACTGCTTCATTCCTACCACCTTTTCTGTGGCGGTTCAAATCTGCATCCTGGCTAGTGTCAAGACTGATTCTGGAAAAAAGGACAGGTGGGAAAGGGAATTTTTACGTGCTTTAGCTTTTGTTAAAGATGGCGACAGCTTAAAAAGGTAGGGCTGACAGGATCGAACTCCAGGCACAGTCTGCAGAGACTTCTCTGTGGCCATATTTTAAATGTCCGATCTGCGCCATTGAAATTCTTGTTTATACTTGATACTTGCCCTGGTGAGAATGCTTATTCATAGTAACTGGTCAGCAGAATGGGGGAGACCTAGAAAGGCTTGAAGGTTGGGTATACGTAAAGCCAAACAATCATTTGTAAATACAGCCTATTTTGTCTTTTGAGATCCTGGTTTTCTTAGATTTGATAAGAAATGTGTTTTAAGTAGTAGGCTATGTAAAACGTGGCCATAGTGTTTGGGTTTTGAGGTTGAGATTTTAAAGAATTCTCTCAACTTGAATTACTTAAAATTTTAACCTGGTTGTGTCAGGTAAACAGACCGGGTAACATGAACTTTGTATGTATGTCCGTGAGAGTCTCATTTGTTCATCTGGGAGACCGTGACCCATGCCTGTGGCCTCGTTGCTCTGGCTGCCTGGAAGTGATGGCCTGTAGATTGTGTACGTTATTTGTTCTCTGTATTACGTGTTTCCATTTCTCCTGTGTAAGAAGAGCATTGCATGATATGTGGATTTTTGTTTTCAGCTGATAGTCTGGGGCCTTGTGTATAATCCCAGGTGACTGTAACTCAAGGAGTCTTGGGACCAGATAGGATGAGGGGAAAATGATCTTTGATGCTGGAAAGGTAGTGTGGGGTTACAATGGAGGTAGCTCTTTTCATATTAAATGCTTAGTAAAAACAGGATAATACACTTGACCTTAAAATTCACCTCCTGTCAGCATATGTTTGGATGCCAAGATGTTACAAGCCAGACATCTTTGGTATCAATTTCTGTCTCAAGAAGTAGTGATCTTCATAGAGACCAGGGATTTAATTGGAGGAATCCAAACTGGCCCACTTCTGCTTGTTCTGGTTTGGGAATGGAATGAATTTGGAGTGGACGCAGGACTAGGATGGCCAGCGGTTGCCGTGGTATGCATTGTGCGTCACGCAGTGTCCCTGCATGCCTCCCTCGCGGCTGCCTGGCCAACACCCTTGCTCCCTGTGGCTGACTCCTCTCGGGCTGCTTTCTCTTCTCCTGTCTGTGCCAATTGTCCTGTCGCCCTCCTGTGAACTCAGTGGCTCTTGGCTTATCGTGTCTCTTGTCCTGCTGGTAAAAGGGTCTGCATCAGGGCTGGGAATGTGGGAACAGGCATCCCACTTTTTCTGTTGCCCTGGCTGAGCTCTGGGGAGCACTGCACTCTGAGTGTGGTGCAGCTGCAAGGGGGGGGCCCCTTTCTCCGCTCTGAAATGTTTACGGTGCTGGTGGTTTAGATAAGGTAAGTTTAGACCCCACCATTAAGATAACTTCTGGGGACTTAGAGACTGGCAACGGGAGAGCTTCCTCTGGGACTCTCCTGCTTCCATACGTCCATATAAAGAACACTTTCTACTGAAATGCATAAATGGCTCCTTTTACAAATGTCCTAAACGAGACTACTGGTTCATAGAGTGGAATAGAATCACTTGTGAAATGTTTATAGAAGTATCCGTGAACATGGGCTTATGTAAGGGACAGTTTGGGAACAATATTGTGACTGCAGTTTATTGAAATCCAGTTTTATTCTGCGGGTTGTGCTATTAAAACCCACCGTAAATAAGGAGAAATGAACATTGTTGCCAGTTTTTAACAATATTTTCTCTCTTCCTTCTCTTCCCATCACCTTTTGCTTTTGTTTCCATGTTTTTGGTTGTGGCTCTTCCTGTCCGTCCCCTCCCACCTCTGCCTGTCACTCCATCCGTCCCCGTCGTAGCATGGCAAGGCACTGACCTGATGCATAATCACGTCTTGGCCGACGACGACCAATCAAGTCTAGACTCCTTGGGTCGTCGCAGTAGCCTGTCCCGTCTGGAGCCTTCAGACCTCTCGGAAGACTCTGACTATGACAGTATATGGACAGCCCATAGTTACAGAATGGGTTCTACATCTCGTAAGAGCTGTTGCTCATATATCTCTCACCAGAACTAATGCACTTCTGAGCTTTTCTTAACAAATGCTTGTTGTATCGCAGCCTGCTTTTCTTAGATGTTTTCTTGCTGTTCCTTGTCTTTTATGTGATATTTTAACAACTTTTGAGAGCGTTGCTGATACTTCCCGTTGTACTTTGTGGAGGCCCACTGGCCAGTTCTACAGTCCATGCGAGCTGCCGCGGTGGAAGGAGACGGTGCGCTCGTGGGGCCGCGCCCCAGGGTCCTTTCCTATGTGGGTGGCGGTGGCTCTCCAGCTCTGGGTTCCCGTTCTCACTGTAGCACCCATCTCATTTCTTTTTGGATACAGCTGTGTGAACACTTTTATATTTTATACTGAGACATATAGGTTTGTGATTTAAGTGCCAGCACCATGGAGGAGACTGGCCTGATTAGGGATCTAAATGTTGTATGTTCAGTGGACCCACTGATGACTGAGTTGAAGACAGGGGCAAAGGAAACATGCTATAGAAGGACAGAGTCCAGTTCAGACAGCTGTGCTCTGAGGGCTCCTCAGGGTGCTTTGTAGCCATGGAGAGCCGTGTGTGGGTGTGGCTAGCATGGGCTCTGGGCCATGGCAGGAGAATCTGCTCTCATCAGGGTGTCACAGACAGCCAACCCATCTCCCCATTTGCCCATGGGGTGGGGGTTCTCTGAGGGCCTCGTTACTGTCAGAGCTCAGACCCTTCCCCACAGCATCATACCAAACACTCCTTATTTGGAGCAATTGCTCTTCAATGGTGCTTAGCACGCCCGTACCACTCCACTGAAGATTCGGTCCAAACTTGGAAGCACTCAGCCTCTGAAGGTGTACATGAGACTCTGTTCAGAGCCAGGTGAGTGCTTGGCTTCAGTCCCAGCCTGGCTGCGCCCCGACATCCCTGTCACGCTGCCTGTGATGGACACATGGTTTGTTTTCAGCAGCTTGCTGCAGTGAAACTCTGTTTACAGCAACCCATCATATGTAACCCTCATTCCTCATTGTCACGGGAACACCTGAGTCCATTGAAGACCTCAGTTACTATATAACTCACTTAATAAAATCTCAGATGGAGAGGGGTGCCCCCACATCCCTGGAATTTGTTGTAAGGAGATTTCACTGGCCTCACTCAGATGAATTTCTGCTTCAGAAAGAACTGAATGTGACCTGTTACATTCAGTTGTAGCACCCAGACCCACATCTAGTCATTGTCTCTCATGCATGCTGCACTTGGTGTGAAAATGGAAACTCGAGGTTGTTAAGTATTCGTTGAAACCAGCTTCAGAAAACAAGATGCCATAATAAAGTGGGAATAACCTGTTTCCCTCTCCCCAGAGTGGCTGGGGTCCCCCCACCCCTAAACCCACGTATTCGGTGTCTGATTCTGTTTGCACACAGATGACTGAGCTGTGCCCCATGCCCTTGTTGGCTGGGCATTGGGTCCTGTTGCTCACATTCCCAGAGGAGCTGGTGGACCCTGGCAGTGGTATAGTGCTTAGAGTCAGATGGCTTGAGTACTGCGTGCGGTGAGATATTGAGGGAACCAGTATTCCAAATACTTCTGTGCCCAAGTATCTATTGAGCCACTCATGCCATCTGGAGATTTCATATTTTTATATCAATTAGTATAAATAAGAAAGTTGAGTAGTATCTTATTAAAATTAGAGCCCAGTATTAACCCACGGTAGAGATGGGATTTATAGGTGTTCAGCCAAATAATAAATGGAATTTTGGGAGAAATAGGGCTATGAAGTTCACGCACTGAACTGAGAAGCAGTTGTTTGATTTTTGTATCCGTACAGTAGTCACCTTTTCTGGCACTGATAATACAAAGTCTTTTTGTTTGCTTTGAGGCTCTTATTTGTGCGTTGGCTTAGACGCCTTTTACCATGCCTCAGTGAGCCCGTGTTGTGCGCAGCACATGCCCCCCAGCATTAAGGTACACAGTTGCCGTACAGGGATATTTCTTTATTGCCAAGTGTCGTCTGGATTGTCTTCCTGAGACCTTTCATTTTCTCTACACCAAGGTTTGACATGATTCCATCAGTCCTTTGGTACCAGTGAAAGCCACGTGGGCAGTGATTTTGCCGATGCTGGGATCACTGCATAAATGACACCCTGACTTCTGGTTGTTGGGGCTTGTTTTGAATGTCTGGCACCATTAGCTCTTGTGACCTGGTTGGAAGTGTTAGTGCCATGGGCCTTATCGCGGTCCCTCGGTGGCAGTGGCGGCGTGGCACCCCGAGGGCTGGGGCATGCCCAGGTGGAGTCTGGTTGGGGCAGCTCTGTCCTGGCCACATGCACAGTTAGTGTGGTAGTGTGTGGGTGCAGACCCTGGACCCAGAAGTGGGTGGGAGCCATCCTGGGCCTTCGTGGGGGCCTGCGTGGTATGGACATTGAATTGATGCTTGCCACAGTATATAAGCTATACTATGTGTTTTGCGTAAAATTGCCAAAACACAGTAATGTGTATATAGTGGTATAAGACCTTGAAAAAAATCTATTTATTGTGCTTTTTCTCTGTGAATGGGAAAGCCATTTTTAGTGGGTGACTGCCATTTGAAGACTCAGTTGGATGTATACCTGAATGTTGCATTGTATTGTACAGTATGCATATTGTCTGTGGTTGCATATGGCAATGAAGTGTTTGTTTTATAAAAAAAAAAAAAGACATCTGTTATGTACAGTTGAAATAAATTTTGCATTTGCTAGCCTGTGGCTTTTAATATTTGTTACTGGGGGACGGGGGAGTAGCATAGCTTGCAACTGAATATGATTTGGCTGTTCTCCTGTACATTGTCTTCCAGAGGAAGGCCAGGCAACGGGACACTTTCTATCTGGTTTGATAGAGAAATGTGCACTTTCTTAGACTAAATATGTTCTAGACAATACAGGGTCACTCCTGACACGCCTTTATTTCCTTTTTTTTTTTTTTTTTGGAAGAAGTTTTCAGTCACCAGAAGGTTTGTGTTCAGAAAGAAGCACTTTTGGTTCTTTGTGCATAAATTGGGGGGGGGGGGGCAACTTCAATAGTTGTGGGTTGTTTTTTTTTTTTTTAAAGAATAAGATCAGTCTTTGAGTGCATGCCCAGCTGGCTAAGAAGCAAAAAGGAGTGTCAACGTGGGGCTGGGGCAGGGTGCAGGCAGTAAACACATGCAAATTAAATTGTTCCCTAAAGAGATTCCTCACATTTTCCTAAGGAAAAAAAATCAGAATCCTGTGATAGCCATAAATAACAAAGGACCTTTGGTAAATAATTTCTGAAAGTTGTAATATTTTCCCTTCAGGCTGAAAGTTCAGTTTCAATTGAGTATAATTAGGTGCAGGTTTTAGAGGGATTATGAATTTAAAGAAATTATGGATTGCTACCACAAATGTACTGGACAGCTGGCCAAATAGGCAGATGATCTTTTCTGACAAACAATGTGTTTAGGTTTTTGAGGCAAGGCGATTCAGTCATATGCACACATGCACACATGCGTGCCCTGGAGTTGATGGAGCTGTGTGTTCTATCAGTGTTTCTGGTCAGGTGGCAGTCTGACCACAGAGAGGTGCCCTGGGCTTTGAGCCTCCTGCTCTGTGCTGCCCAGGCAAGTCCTCTGTGCAATTCAAGCGCTCGCTAGATCCGTGTTTTTTGAAGACCTATGGTGCTCTGAGGGTCTGCAGATGTTTTGGGGGTGGGCAGGACTACAAGTGTCTCCAGTTTGTAGATCACACCTCTGAACCAGCACACTCCCTGGCTCCCCAAGCCACCATCTCCTACCCGGCTCCAGCTGTGTGACCCAGAGCAGCCCCTTCTGGGGGCAGTGTGCAGCTGCCGTGCCGTGTGAGTCTGTGGGCCTCAGTAGCCCGATCCTAGGCATCTGCAGACACCTTCTTGGGGGGGGTCTTCTAGTTGGAGAAATACTGGATTGGTGCTAGGTGTAAATTATAGTTTCATTGTATTCACCCCTGTACTGAACAGCAGCGACAAACCCAACCAGCAGTTGTGCGCAGACAGGGTTGTAGGCTAGTCCAACACTCCTTTTGATCTGTGACATACAAAATGATGCAATGTTGCTGAGATGAGGGTCAGCACTCAGGTGACTTTAGGAAATGCTGAATTAAAGTAGGTGGGTGTTGCTACTGCACACTTCCTGAAAACTGTCAACATGCCACGTGTGTACTGTGGACCTTCCAGAAGTGGCTGTAGCCATCAGCTTTTTCCAGAACAATGTGGTGCAGAACCCCTGTTAGATGGTGGAGGGACAGCAAAGTATCCTCCGAACTGAGAAGACACTTTGAGGGTAGAAAAGGAAGGAGGTGATGCCAAATGTTTCCACAGAGCATTATTCAGGGGGGGGTCCCCCTTACTGATGTTGGGTGGGCTTGTGGGCCAGGTGCTGCATGGCTGCTCTCCAAGAAGTCCAGACCTTTGTCCACAGATCACATAGATCAGTGGGATGAGCAGCAGAGGGCCAAGTGGGGGTGGGGGGAGGACAAGAAACTTTTCTCTCCTGTCAGAACAACTTCAGGAAAGTTCTGGACAGGTGTTCTGGTCAGGGCACATATTCCCTCCCAGGGGCCTGGAGCAGTAGCTCCGAGGCAAGTCATCGTGTGGATGTGAACAAGATGGAATCGGTATTACCAGCCATCGCTCCCCGTTACCTCCTGGAAATGCAGACCTTGAATGTGCTGGAGCCATCATGAACCCATTCGTCTGTGTTGCAGCCCTTAGAGGTTTTTAAATAAAGTGACAGAACATTCTTCGTGAGTTCGGTTGTTTTTCCAAACTTAAATAATTCAGGGAAAACATGGTGTGATCCCTCTAGAATACTTGTTATCTTTGAGATAACGTGATAAATCTACTTTGTAAAATTTGGCTATTTCTGTAAGAACAAACTTATAAACCTCCCTGGAGACTATTCCTTTATTTTGCTGAAAAACCAAGTTTTCTAGAAAAATGTTACATTGAAATTAGGCACATTATTAGCATCCTGTGAATTTCTCTGCAGGCTAGTAAAGTCTACAAGCTGTGGTTTACCAGCTGCCTGGTGCACTGTCAAATCCGTACATACATTTTCTACACCACCTTTCAGGAATTACCAGTTAAGTCAGTACAATTTTGACTGTAACATTCTCAAACTGAAGGTTTTATAGTAAATTCTGGTGTGCTTTCAGTGCCTTTCCAAAAATAACCACCATGTATGTGTGACTCTTACACCAGTTCTCATGGGCTTAGTCCTCTGATGTCACGTTACCTATTGGAGTTTAGGGCTTTTATCTTTGTGACTTTATCTGGTAAAAGATATTGGATGTGATTCTTAAATTCTCAGAGCAGCTCTGCAGAGCGGGTGAGCTCTGTTTTCGAGTCTTGGGCCTCCATACTCCTGCGGGTGGGATGACACCTGCCATCTGATCCATGCATGTCACCTTATGACACAGGTGTCCCTGGTTTCTCTTGATGTTTGAAGCTGGGAGTGCTGGCAGCACCTGATGTGAGCCCAGGAAGCAACAAGTGGTGGACATAGCCAGAGAGAGATGTAAGGAAGCCAGTCTTTCACAGCGCTGCCACATGAACATCTCATCCTGTCGTGTCCTCACATGAATGAGCTAATGAGACGTCGTATTTCCAGCCAAGGGTGACGGACACACAACTGGTGCCTGTTCTGATCTGACCATGATGGAGCAGGTGATGGCGAGGGCGCTTAGTATCTGGCTAAGTTGTCCAATGACCTCTCTTCACAGCAAAGTCGCCAAAGCCATTGTTTGCTACATGTCTATGCACATGTGAATTCTTATGAATCCCTCTGTTTTTCTGGGCAAAATAGCTCATGAACTAAGCCTTCAGATGAAAACGGAGGGAACGTTGCATGTCTTGGAAGCACGGGATGTTCTATGGCCTTCAGAATTTTTACCTCGGCTTGTCCCGCTGAGCTTTCTCTTATTTGTCTCACATACCAGTTTCCTTCCTGAGCAGTATTTTCCAGTGTGGCCCAGAAGCCCCGGAAGGGCCTAGAAGACAACGTGCCTGCAATCCGTCACAGAGCCGTGGCATGTGGAATAGGTGATCCTCCAGGAGGCAGTTGTTAGCAGTGATGTCTTTAAAAACGTGTTCCCCTGAGGATGTTTCACTCTGTCTGAAGAGTAATTCCTTTTGTGGATGGGTGACTGTGATAGGGTGGGTGGGTAGGGCAGCCCCATAGTGAGGGGTACAACAGAGCGATGCCTCCCTGTCCCTGGCAGTGATGGGTGTGAACAGAGGAGCATCAGTGGACAGTCCTGTTTGAAACCATGCCGATGCACCCCCATACCCCAGCCTGTCGTGACGAAGTCCCAAGTGCTCCATCTGACCATAGTCCTGAAGTTACAATGCACCGAGGGGGCCCTTCCTTCCTTGCTATAGAAACGTGTGTGTGCTGGAGCTCATGCCATATGGCATACAGCGGTACTTGCCCAGAGTTTAATCTTCTCATGCTTGGATGACAGGAGGAGGTCAGCAGCCTAGCTTCATTTGGTTCCTGCCATTACGTTTCATGGTGTGCTTGGATTTGACACCCTTCCCTGGCTGTGTGATGGAACGGAGCAGGTCTCGCAGACGTCCAGATGGTACCGGGGGAATCTAGGCCAAGGCCCTGTGGCCGGCACACTCCAGTGCTCTTCCCTGTGGCGTGCTGCTTGTGAGCCCCGTGGCTGGCAGGCTCTGATGGTAATTGCTAGTCCTGGTCAGAGGAGTGTGAGCTGATACAAGGATGCTAAAACATCTTTAAATCCTTGTATCTTTAAGACGGTGTTCTAGTGAACGTCTCTTGTGATGTGAGGAGGCACAGCCATCTTACCGTTTGGCAAGCCGGGAGACCAGCGAATTGTATCGGCATCTCCGTAATCAGTTAGCAGCTATCAGACAGCAAGTGTGTTTGCTTAATGGAGAAATGTTTGTCAAAATACCACTTGTGGGTGTTTGTATCCTGGGGGGTGCGTTCCTCCCTCAAACCAAACATTTATATTTCTCAATAAATGTTCTAGTGCTGTATAACAACCTTTAAGAAAGTACTACCTCAAATTTTCTTTCTTGTATCCTTCAAAAAGACTTGAATCTCCTTTCTTCCCTGTGAGATACTTGGGTTTCCTGATTTCTCAAAGACTTGTCCCACAGCGCAGGCTTCCTGGGATAGGGCCCCCACGCAGGTGCTTCCTCGGTGTTGCCTGTGGTTTACCGCCTTCCATTTGGAAAAATGTGTATGTTCCAGGAAATGTCAAATTAGGTTTTCATGAAAGAATAAATCTTTTTCTAAACCACGTGCCTCAGTGTTTATTTTTATCTTGTTCTAGAGTTCAGTATTCGCCAGCAATTTAACATTTATGAGCACTCTGTGCCCATCTGACCTACCTTCCTAACGTGCCCGGAATAAGATGCCTCAAACTTTGGCTGGTTTCAGTGTTCCTCCCAATGTTTTTTGGTATTTATTCCAAAACATCCAGGGCCCTGGGTTCAGGACCTTGCTACCTGTGGAAGATTTCAGGATTTAAAAGCTCCATGATCCCGATTCAGGAACCGAAGCTTAATAAATCGCCAAAAGGCTGGTGCTTCCTTGCATCTAGATGCTTTAGGCATGAGGAAGACTGAGTTCTCTAGGCAGAAGTGGAGAAAATTGGTAAAAGCTGTCTTTCCATGTTGTATCTTGTAGAGTTTTGTAACGCACGGTCCCTGGGATTTAATAGTAACTTTTAAGTTGTGTTGTCAAGTCAGATTTTCAGTTCTGCCAGTGCATTCACCTGTGGGTTTGTGTGTTTGTTTTAATGACATAGGTTCGCGCAAAGAGTCCGCTCCACAAGTTTTGCTTCCAGAAGAGGAGAAAATGATAGTTGAGGAAACGAAGAGTAACGGTCAGACGGTGATTGAGGAGAAGTAAGCAACCCACCCCCCCACACACACATGTCAGGGTGGGCACTGGCCTTAACTGGGACTTTAGCGTGGAGGGCTTGACATGCCTCCAGCTGGAGCGCTGCTGTGTCTCATCCTAGCTCAGGTGTTCATCATTTTCTGTTTCAGGAGTCTTGTCGACACGGTCTATGCATTAAAGGACGAAGTCCAGGAGTTGAGACAGGTGAGTCATAACCAGCTCTTTAACCCTGTAACTGGGTGGGAGGAAAGCAGCGGATGAAAAGCAAGCCCATTCATCCATATGCACAGTAGCACTGAAGGGACATCCTTCCTCTCAGTTGCAGGCTCACTTTGGTTCCTGGTGAATGGGACAGGTCAGGAGGTACATTTTTAAAGTGACTTGTTCAAACTTTGTACTGTACTGTTGGCATCAAGTCCTCTCAGGTCCCTTTGGAATCGTTATTTAAAACCTCTGAAAATCCTACTGAGATTCTCTTTGTGACACTTGCTGATGTAACACATGGTCCTTGTTCTTAAGAAGTCAGGTGAACTTGGCTAAGCAACTGAGTGTATTTTGCATATTTTGGATAAAGTATGTTACATACCAACTTGTGTCCCTGAGGAGCACATGGTGAGCCTTGCATGCGAGGTGGGGGGGCGGGTTGGGGTGTGGTGCGCTCTGTGCCTGGACACGCACTCGGCCAACCTCTCTGTTTCAACATGGCTTCCAGGTGCCTCTCTTCTGCGTTTGAAGGGACACTCTGCAGTGGGTACGTGTTTGTGCAGGTGAAAATGTGGAAGGAAAGCTCTACTCCTTGCACATCCTTTCAGCTGCCGCTACCATTTTTCTGTAAAGAGATAATAAGATCATTGCATATGTGGAAAGATGTCCGCTGTTCCTTTGGTAAATTTCAGCCATTCCCCTCATCGTGTTATGTGGGAATTCTCTTGTTCCACAGTTAGGGCTGTTCTTCCATCTGTGATTGGTCCTGGCTCCCAGGAGTGTCTGTGTGAAGATGGCAGGTTCCAGCCTAGGATTGCTCCTGGGAAATGGAAGTCCTCTTCTGTGTCCAAGACAGTCAGTCTCCTGTGGTCTGCTTCATTTACAGGATAACAAAAAGATGAAGAAATCTCTGGAGGAGGAGCAGAGAGCCCGCAAAGACCTAGAAAAGCTGGTGAGGAAAGTTCTCAAGAACATGAACGACCCTGCCTGGGATGAGACCAACCTCTGAGGAATGTCGTTGCTTCTTGCTCTGAGACCAGCTAAGAGACCAAGCCGGGAGCCCCATGACCCTAGCCAGGGTGACCTTAAGGACCATGGGGCAAGGCTGGACAAAAGTCATCTTGCTTTCCGGGCATGGAAAAGCTGGAGTTTATCACACAAATAGAAACAGTCACACTGTTCCTGAAGAATATAAACATGAGGTGTGGACCCTGGGGGCTGGACTGCATTATTTTTACGCTGTTAACATCTCAATTACCTCATTTTGCAATAAGTGCAGTGACTACCAAACCTGGTGTTTCTGGCTTTTATTGAGATATATATAAATAATTACATATACATGTTTCTTGTAAATACCCTGTTTTGAATGCACATCCATGATTGTTGTATCTGGGCTGACCCTCTATGCTAGAATTCCTTTCCCACTAACCTTCCTGGTCCCACAAATAGCAAGTTTGGCTCCTTTGCTTTTGGGAAGCAGAGGCGTAAAGGTCCCTGGATGCTTTGCTAGACACCTGCTTTGTAATCTGCCACTGTAGCCCCCGTGTGCTCTAGACTGACCTTCTTTTTGGTATGACCATGTGATCTGACTTACATCTGCAAAGATACTTTAATACCTTCCAAAGCCTTCTGTTGAAGCAGTGTTGCTGTCACCGACATGCAGTGGACCCAAGTGCGGTAGGGACCCTGACTTGAGTGTCAGCCAGCAGTCCCAGGAAGTCCCCTGCACAGCATCGTGTCAACTGCCGGTGTCCACGCTTGTCTGCTTCAGGAGAACAGCGGCTCAATGGTGTGCATTCACTGCCCTGGGGGGGAGAACAGACCTACATGTGTAGGCGGGTTTAATAAGGTGGCAAAATGTACTGTTTGCCTCCCCCACTCCCCACTTCCCCCAAGAGAAAGCTCTTTGAGACCCTGTAAATAACTGTAGTATTTATTACCTATCACTGAGGCCAATGGAGGCCCACCAGGGGTGCTGTGAGCTAACTCAGCAAGGGCCCAGTGCAAGTCATCTGTCAGGCCGCTGTAAACTCTGAGCTGTTTACCATCAGTGTGCAGCAAGCCTTCAGTGCTCACCGGGAAAAAGAACGCTTTCCCTCTTGCAGTGAGAATAAAGCAATATAATTCTGCCTCAAGTAATCAGTTTAAATGTGGGTATATCCCCCCCTGCCTCCCCAATACCTGAATGGCAGCAGGGGCAGGGAGGAAGCCTGCCTGAGCCCAGCTCTGCTGACTTCTCTGGGCTGGGAATCTGGGGACATCAGGGCCCCTGGGCAGGAACCGCAGCCATGGAGCCAGCTCATCCCTCCTTGTAGGCAGGATACCGTGCCCCGGAGCCGAGCTTTCCGCTCCTCTCTTCTGAAGAGGTCAGCTTTGCATTGAGAGACTTTTCCATAGAACAAGTGTTCTGTCTTTAAGACCAAATGGCAGCACTGTGCTTTGCAAACTTTTCAGAAATGCCTATGTGGTACCAGGTGTGACTCGGGCCTTGCAATCTACAGGTCAAGCGACCCTTTAACTGCATGGGGATCGTCTGATGCCTTTGAGCTGGTGGCTTTTGGACTCTTTCTGCTTCTTGGATTCTCACCCAGGTCTAATGCTGTCGGGCAGTGGCTTGAGCTGGGCCCTCCTGGCTATGCCCCCAGCAGGGGTGTGTGTGGCTCAGCCCTGGCCTGCCCTCCTGCAGCCTTTCCAGTAGAATTCTCTGCTTCCTGCACTTGATGTTCTGCTTACTAGTGCTAGGACTAGGCAAGAGAGAGCCTCTTTAGAGGAAGCCCTATTTTACTGTGAGTTTGGTGATGCACAAGCCCTTTGCTGTAGGAAACTCTTCGGAGTGTGCCAAAGTTTGCAGTCTTGGACTCAGGGACAGCCTTCACTCCCCAGTTTCTCCCCTGTCTAATGGGCTGTGTTGCCGGCCACATCCCAGGACAGGTCTCCTACAACCTGCCTTAAGCTGACTGAAGCATTGAGTAAGAAGGTGTTTCCCGCCTGCACCTGCTCTGACAGGGCCATGGGGGTGCTTGTGGGATGCGTTCCCTTGTCTTCCCGCACATCTGGTATCTTAGGAAGCTCTTCAGGGAGCGGAGTCTGAGCACTGTTCTTCCTACCAACATGTCCTGTTGTAAATAGAGCACTCATGTTTGCCTGGCCTTCCCAGGGGCTGGGATTGCTGGTGGTGGGTGGAAGGGGCTCTGTGTACCCCAAGGGCGAGGAGAGAACGCACTTGGCATTTCTGTACGATGTTGGGATGTACAGACTGTCCTTTGTGCTTCTGGGATGTGCCTCTCTGCGCGTATGCCAGGCCCTGGGATGGGGGCACTGCTGATTCTGTGTGCTCTGCCCACTGCCCCCACTTTGCTTCTCTGGGATGCACAGAGATGGGGCCTTGTCATGTAAATGCCACAGACTCTCCTGGTGTTGACTCCTGCTACATTGTCATAATCATTAAACCGATTTTCTTATGTTACAACATCAGTTTCTCTGCTGTGATGTGGGGTTTTTTGGTGCATGTTACCTTTACACTTTCTTTTGACTTAAATTTTTAAATATTTTGGTGCAGATTTTTGATGTTGGAATGAACAACCACGTTTGCCCTTAAAATCTAGGGTTTGGGCATATTTGAAGATAAGTCAGATTAGGAAAAGGAAGGTTGTAGGTAAGAAAGGGGAAGCTGGCACCATGAGGCAGAATAATGACTTTGATGCCGGAAGACACTCAGTAACCCGCCTCGTGGGTGGAACAAGGGAAAGTGTGTCTCAGGATTTCCATGGCACTCGTAGGACTGGCGTGTGATGCTTGTGTGCTTGAGAGCAAGCCTTGCCCTTCCCTGGCCCACCCTCCCATGGGTCCTCTGTCCGGGTCAGTGACTGGAGCCCGTGTTCCGAGCAGATGTGGCCACACCAGCAGCAGGCAAAATGTTCCTGGGTGATGCTCCTTCCCTCTCAGGGTGTCTAGCCGTGCCCCGAACAGCTGAGTGGTACACTGCACAGTCGCTGGGCTCTGAGAAAACTTTGTCGGGTGACTTGGTGACCACTATCTTGTCTTCTTTCTCCCAGACTTTTGGGAGACCAGTGATGGCACATGTGTCCTGCACAAAGACCAGTCTTGCTTGGTGCTGCTGTAACTTGCACCCACATGGTGGCTCATGTTTGTCACATCCCTCTACTGTTCCCCCAACACCCCAAAGGGCAGGCCACCCACGCAGCCATGAACCTGGCCGTGTGTCCTGGACTCTGGGTGGCAGGTGAGGCAGCTGCTGCACAGAGTGTCTGTGTGCCAGGTGCCCGGCCACCAAGCACCCTGAGCTGCGGGTGTCCAGGGCTGGGAGGGTTTCCAGTATTTCCGACTGGCATGAGGCAGGAAGTCCCTTGTGTTGAGGCACTGTGAATAGGATGTGAGCTACCTTGGCCTCTGGTTCAAATTGTTTATCATACTGGGGTTAAGCAGTTTAGGTGTTTTTCTTGCTAATCTTCAGAGAACGTGCGCACATAAGGGGAAGGAGCGCGTATACCTGCCTCCAGGATGGTAACCAGGTGACGGGCCTCGCGTCTCCTCCCTTGTTCTTTCGAGCAAATGCGAACATGTGGTTTTGTTGCCCACACACGAGAGTGCGCGGACCATGTACTGCTGTACATGCCACCACCTTAAATCCCTGTGGGAAGCCTAATGGGCCGCGGTGACACACCATGAAAAATCCGAGGGAGATTGAAGACAAGGATTACAGTCCTTAGAGTCCCGAGTATCTTCCCATGCAGGGCCGTGCAAGTTGCCCCCGTGCTTGGCAGCCACGTGAATACCCACCCCCTGTCCCCGCCCGGTTGTGCCAGTTGGTTCCAGTGCCCTGTTACTAGTAGGTGCCTGGGAGGGGCAGTGAATGTCCTGTGTGCACACAGGTGTCACAGCCATAGCCTTAAGTTCTGGAAATGTGCCTCAATTTTGATGAACTTTGCCAGACTCCTAGAAGGTGTTTTAGAAATGACCTTGATGATCTGGCACTTCCAGTTTTTCAGAAAGGGGAGTTGAGATCCGTATGCCATGCACGGCCTTTCCTCTGTTGCAGAGCGTTCATGGCTGTGTTGCAGACTCTGCGGGGAATGGGCTGCTCAGAAAGGAGGCCGTTGGCAGCCTACAGCCACCAGCCACGATGATGCTCTTCATGAAGCCAGGGAAGCTGCTCTGCAGTCCTGCCTCTGTCCCTCCACTGCCTTGGGGTACATGGTGCTCAGCCCGGGCGGCTGTCCAGTCCATCCCTGGGGGCTGCTGGCAAGGCTCTGGCCCAGCCCCAGGGGAGTGAACCGTTGCTGCGGCTGTGATCCGGGTGGGGGCGGGGGTGTGTGATGGCATCTGTGTCGTGTCTGGGAGCCCCATTCCAGCAGTCATGAGACACTCTGTTTGGGGCGCCCCTGAGGCCTTTTTGTATAGGGAACGTTGAGGTTGTGTAAGAACAGATGGGCATGGCCCCCAGAGCTGCTTACCGTTTCCTGGCTCCATGGCCCCCTGGCCTGTTGGGAGAGAAGGGACTAGAATCACAGGTCATGGTGTGTGGAGGATGGTCGGGAGGAGCAGCCAGGGCCCCTCACTTGTTTCCTCAGATTGAAAGGAAGCCGTAGTTTCCTTCTTGTAAACACGGCAAATTGCATCCTTTGGCTCTTACATGAGCTTTTACAGAGCTGCTTTAATTCTGGGATTTCCCCTTTGACCACCACCTGTTCCTTTCCCCTGGGCAGATTTCCTCCCCTTGGGCTCCTGCCCCTGTCCCTGCCCTCAGGGAGGACTCCCGGAGCACCCCATGCCCTCCGAGCCAGGCCGACTGTGGTCCTGCCCTTCCCACCACACCTTCCAGAGGCTAGGCCTGGGGATTGCTGGGGGTTAGGTAATCCCATTGCAGGATAGTAAGGGGTTAGTGGTTAGAGTTCTTGGAAGGTGAAATGGATCCTGGTGGGAAACCCAGGACAACATCTCCATTCCCTGCCCCTGGGAAGGCCTCACCGTTGACAACAGCAGACGTTAAAATGAAGTGTTAGGTGCGGTTGCTCGTCATTCCCTGGGGACGCGACTTGAGGCTAACATGAACGCTGGGCTGTCCCATAGTTGAGCCCCTGGTCCACGGCAGCAGCAGAGGTCAGCCACAGAAGGGACACGAGGCAAATGTCCTGCACCCTGTCCGGCCTCCAGAGGAGCCGGGTGCCGACATGCTGCTCAGCGAACGAAGCCCACAACCACGTACATGGTGGAAGCTGGACCCCAGAGACCACACCTCATGTGGGTGTGGGTGGGTGGTGGGCATGGCGAGGCCCTGCTAATGGGTGCGGGGCGTCTTTCTGGGCTGATGGAATCGTCCTTCCATAGGTCATGATGCTGCAGACTCTGTTCTGACCGTTGAATGGTGCCCTTCGGGCCGGTGAAGCATGTTGCATGTGAATCATGTGCCATGGGTGCCAGGCTCCCATGTGGGGCCCTTGGAAGCCCTCTAGACGTGGGCACTACCACATGGTGGTCACCAGCCACGCATTGCGACTGTCGTCCCCCTCGTGTTACAATGAAACCATGGCCCCAAGAGGCCAGATCCTCTGGCTGAGGAGGAGGGGGACTGAAGCCATGTCCTTGCCTTGTGAGCCGTGGAAGGGAGGGGCACTGCCAGACCCCAGGCTTTTCAGGCAGCCCTCAATGGGGGCCCGGCTCCTTGCTGACCCTGGCTCTTGCCCGCCCCAGGTGGCCACCCTGGCTGTCCGTGCACTCCTGGCTCCTGCACCCTCTGCTCCACTCTGGCCTGGTTGTCACAGGTTGTCTTCCTGCATGTCTCCCTGCAGCTGGGTCCTTGATATCCCAACACCGCTCCCGGGGCTGCAGTGACACAGGGCCCAGTGCAAGGCTCCACTAACTCCCCATGGCTACAGCTCACCACCCAGGGCTCAGCCTCTGGCAGCCAACACAGCTCCTAACCCTGCAGGCTGGCCATGCCCACAACCCTCCCGCTGTGTCCTGCAGTCCCATAGCACCCAGCCCTCCCTCGGGAGTCCCTGCTCCTTGCCCCAGTGGCCCAGGCCACCTGGGCCTCATCACTGCTCCCATACCCTTCTCTGGCCTGAGCACAGGCCTCCCTCCTGTCCTACCTCCCAGGCTTGCCCCATGAAGTTACTGTGGCCCCAGCAGGCTACTTCTCCAAGGCACACAGATGGCTTTTCAGCCCCCTGGCTGCTTGTCATGCCCTGGGGATCTCAGCCTCAGCCAGACCTGTCCACTTGGGTCCTCAGGTTTCCCAGGTGTGTAGCCCCTTGGTGTTTCTGATTGGCCAGGCCTGCCTGACCCCAGGACCTTTGCACTTGCTGCTGCTGCAGGCTTGCATGCCTTCCCTCACTTCTCCCCAAACTGCTCAGATGCTGTGTAAGCCTGAGGCCACCAGCTTACCTCACATAAGCAGAGAATGAGCCCCCACTCCATGCTCTGCTTTTCCTCTGCAGCACATGCCTTACCTGACTTGGTCTGTCTCCTTCCATGGTGCTATGCATCCCTGAGGGTTGGAGTTTGTTTTGCTCACTGTTGCATCCCAGCAAGCATGGACACCCCCCAAAGGAAAACCCAGGAGCGAGGGCAGAACACAAAGCCAGGCCTGGGTGTGTAGGCAGAAAAGGGTCTTGGGTGGGTTCACAGCCCCACACCTCACGCTTGGGGCCCTTCCACCCCCCCTCAGCCCTATCAGGATCGTTGCCCTGCCCCCTCTGTGATGTCAGGGGGCTTGTGTGACGTCACAGTGGATAGGGCGGGCCTGCCACTGGCACCACGTTCCGCTGGTGGGAGTAGTGGAGGGAGGAGGTGCCAGTTTCTTGTTTGATCCAAAGTTGTCCACTTGGAGTGTAAGAGGACCAGTGGAGGGGGCTCGACTGGGGACATGGTCGCCAGGTGAGGCCCCCACACCTGGTGCCAGCCATGGCTGCAAGCCCCCGAGGGCCCACCTGTGCTAACCCGTTCTCTCTCCCAGGTTCCCTTGACCCCCTCGTCTGTCCTTCGACTGCTACAATGAGATACGCACCAGAATTCAAAAAATCCCCCTCACACCTCCTGAAGAAATTTGCAGGTAACAGGGAAAGACCATTGTGGAGCCTGGGTCACAAACCCCAGGGGGCACAGTTAGTCCCCAGGCTGAGCCAGGGAAGGGGGGGCAAAGGGATGTGTGTTCTTAAAAATAATGCAGGAAAATGCCATGAAGTCTTCATTTTCTTGCAAGTGTCCCTGTAGAGACACCTGAGCCGGAGTTGTTCAGCATAAGAAACACATCCAGCTGGCTCCCGGGGCTCAGAGGTCAAAGATGTTTCCCTGTGACTTGCCAAGCAGACACTTCCACCTCAAAATGTCACAAGAGCCACTTTTTCTTGGAGAGAACACATTTCTCAACAGAAAAGCCTACCTCCCCTGCTCTGGGTGCCCGGGGTCTGCGGTTGGACACTCATCCTGGACGCTAGGGGAAATGGTGGCCGTCTGAGCATGGGTGTGCGCACCCACATGTGGCCACGGAGAACCACATGAGGGTGTGGGGTGTGTGAGGGGGTGCACCCTGCACGGATGAGACCACTGGGGACCGTGTGACATGAGGGAAGGGCCATTCCTGCCATGCATGCTTGCTGTGATGTTCCTTCTCAAGTGAGCTTGTCCATGCACATACTTCTGTGATGTACTTCTAGGCTGGCCAGGCTTCTGTGAGAGAGTTTTCTTGTTGCTCGGCAGAAATCTGAGGACTGAGGGGGGGCTCACCCTCCCTGGTCGCCCCTCCTGGGGCCAGTCTTGTGGGGCTCCATCACATAGGGCTGCCAGGGAACAAGAGGTCAGGGGCTCCAGCTCAAGGTCCCAGGGCCCCAGGCCTGGGCTCCAAGCCAGGCTGTGGTTTCTGATCCACCAGGCCCCGAACAGAGGAGGCAGGTGGCCTGCACCTGGGGGCACTGAACCGGCAAGAGAGAAGACTAGCCTGGCGTCACCCCCTCGAGAGTCCTGCAAGAAGCACCTGCATGGGGACAGTCTGTTCTCAGGGCCAGGAATGTTCAGCCTCTCTAGCCTCTACTTCAGGGCTGTGAGCCTAGGGCCCTGGTGTGGTGGGGATGGAGAGCAGTGCCCACCCCTCCTGAGGCCAGCCAGGTGCCCCTTGTCCAGCTGTGGGCAGAGCAGGCTGGTCGTTCCGTGTGGTTTCTCTTATTTGACTTGGAGTGCAGGTTGTGTAGATGACAGGCAGCCTCCTGAGGGGGCCTGGCGGGGGCCGGGGGGTGCTGGCCATCTTCAGCTCTATTCGCTGTACCTGGCAGGTGCTTCCAGGCCAGTGTGGGGAGACTGAGGGGTTCACCCGGCCACTAGGCGCTGCTGGGGGCACATCTCAGGTCCACCTAGTAGATGTCAGGGTGCTGGCCTGGGGCCCAGTTCCGTGGTGTCCTGCTCGTTACACCTTAACCAGGTGGCCTGTGGGTTACACCTTCACTGTGTGCATTCTGTGTGCGGGGCACAGCCTGCCCTGAAGATGAAAGACCATCCCTGGGGTCTCACAGTGGGGAGACAGCCAGGGTGCCCTCTTCCCCGGTCGGCCTGCCAACCATAAAACAGCAGCTCACATCGGGCCATCCCGAGCCCTAAGGCAGTACGTTGTTTTCAAGGCTCTGCGGTGCTTACTCCTTCCACAGCCGAGCCCCACGCAGACACATCCCCGTCCGCGTTGTAGAGAAGACTGGGCTCTGACGGCCACATGGCCGACAGCAGGGGGAGGGCACGTGAGCCCAGGGACCTGGCTGTGTGGCCTGTGCCCTCCAGAGCGGGAGGCACGTGGTTGGCTGCCTTGCTCACCTGGGCCCTGCCCTTCCCTGGATGTCATGGGCAGCTTGGGGCTGCCCTGGCTGTGACGTGGTGGACGTGGGGGCCTGAGCGTGAGGAGACAGGTACACCCGGGGTGCCACATGTGCTGCAGTGGCCGGGCCCTGCCCACAGAAATGTTGTTGGGTACTATTCCCCCCAAGCAGCATGTGGTGGGGGCAGCTGGAGATGCCACTTCTGGTGCCCAATGGTCACATGATGGGCTGTCCTTTCATGCTTTTCAATGGTCAGTGTGGGGCTCTGGGATATCTCCATGAAGCCTCACTGACCTGCCCCCTGAATGGAGCTAAGGGAGCCTCAGCTGACCCCAGTATCTCGGGGGCCAGACAGCTGGACAGAGGGGTTGCTCCAGGAATTGAGAAGTGGATGAGGTTCTCGGGGGGTGACTTTACAAAAATGCATCAAGACCTCAGGTGAGGTCCTGTGGGGGCCCCTGCTCTCAACTATGTGGGAGTCACCTGTAGGCACAGCGGTGGTGGGTGTGCTCCACCTGTTGCCACCCTGAGGGCCTAAGTGAGTTCCCTGTAGCCGGGACCCCATCTGCAGCCTGTGAAGCTGTGCACAGGTGACATGCCCTTTAATGGACAACACCTTGCAGGGGGACTGAGCCTCGGTGACCATGGGCAGTGGGGGAGGTGGCCTTACCTGCCCAGTTTGCTGGGCACTGGGGGAGGGCCTCAGTGCAGGAGGGTGACCACGGGCTTCTTTGTTCCCGACCCTGCCCAGCCTGGTGCTGCTCGGCCTGCAGTGGCATCCTGGCCACACGTCCTGAGAAGGAATAGGAGGCACAGTGGGTTTCTGTGGGGTCCCCGTGTCTGGGACACTACTGGGTAAAGGATGGGATGCCCTGGAGGCCGCTGCCCCCTTCCCTCCACACCGGGGGGAACCCCATCAGGGTTTAGGGCAGCCGCCACTGCTGCCGCTTAGGGGAATCGTGTCCTTCAAGCTGGAAGCTCGTCAGAACTGGTGCCTGACCGGCATTGCCACACCGCTGGTCCGCGTACCAGCTTGCTTTCTTTGGGTCAAAACTGACATTTCACGTTCTGTCCTTTTGAATCAACTTTTAAATTCTGGGATAATCTTCAGCCTCAGTTGATAATTTTCACTCCCCTTGTGCTTCCGAATGAATTAATTACATGTCACACCCTGTGGCCCGATATCCACCCACCGTATCCCATCTTTGTTTATCCTTTCTTTGCAGAGCGCTGATGCTGGCGCATGTTCTGGGAAACACATTATCTCCTTAATCAGTAGAGGACCCCGCATCATTGTCTGTAATTAACTTGACATGATTTTTTTTCAGAAATCTAATTCATCCTAGATCTTCAAAGTGAGATTTGTGAGATGCATAATTAAAAACATCACACGTCCCCCAGTGCAAGCCCTGGAATGCCCCCTCCCAGGCCCTGGGATTTGGAGCTCCTGGCAGGGCTGTGTTCTCAGTGATGACAGCTGTATGTCTGTGCTTTGCAGTGTGTGACATTCCTCTCTACGACATCTGTGACTACAATGTCACCAGGGACCGCTGCAAGGAGCTTGGGTGCTGCTTTTACAAAGGCGTGTGCTATGAGAAAGCAGTCCCCAGTAAGTATACGCACCGGGCCCGCAGAGCAACCATGGAGGCCCACGGGCCTGCATCCCTTTCCAGCCTCCCCTGCTGGATTGACCTCTGCTGTTCCCTGGTCCCATCACTCTGATGAATTAATGGAAACTGCCAGCTTTGGGGTGGGTAAATGGGGCCGAGGAAGTTCACTGTGGATGGAATCCACCTGATACTAAGAAGGGTCCTTAGGAGACCCCTGGGCCTGCTGTGGGTGCAGAAGCAGCTGGTTCCGGGAGGGGCTGGCCACCGGCTGTGTACAAGGTCAGATCAGCTGAGGCTTCTTTGCAGCATAAAAGCAGGCCCCACTGAGCTGTGTACACCGACCCCGACCCCGTTGTTCTGGGATGTGCCTGGGGGTGGAGCCAGCAGGGAGCCCTCGGATGAGGGGCTGTGGGAATGGGGAGAGGCCGCCACCCTCAGAGGAGGGCCTGCTTCCCATGGATGAGGAGGGAAGCACCAGGGAGATGGGATTCATATTTTGGTTGGAGAGGTAGGTGCAGAGCAGGGTATAAGCTGGGATGCCTTGTGCGAAGGGATGTTCTAGTTAGGCTGTCTGGCAGTTTGCTTATAGTTTAGCGCTTTGGTCTTCTGTGTCTCTAGAATTTTCTAGGTTAGTATTTCCAAACCCTCAAGAAATTCTACTTGATGATTGAGGTGTTTTCTTGCCCTGTTTGTGGCCCTTTTAGAAATGAGGGTGCTTGGCTCTAGGAGTGTTTGGAGAGGAATGAACAAGCATGAGTAGTGAGGCGGCCTACACAGGATCTCCCCAGAGAGGAGGAAGGCACTCTGCACTCAGATACTGGCCGAGGGCCACGTACACTCAGCCCCTCTGATGCTGGGGGAGAACGTGTCCCGGGCCCTCCCTTCCCAGCTCCTACCCTCTGTCCTCACCTCCCCAGACGATACAGGCACACTTGTGCTGGGAGACTGGAAAGGTTTCTCTCAAAGGTTTCTCAGGCAGGCTGAGCCCTTGGAGCTAAGATGCAGAGTGTCCACTCTAGGAAATCAGAACATTTGCGCCTCCTAACTGTTCCCAGGGTGTGACCCACAGGGCTGCTGGATCCCACAGGCCCTAAAGTGTGAGGGTTTATTTCTGGACTCCCTTTTGTGCAGAAGGATTGAAGAAACTAAAGCATCGGCAGGATCCTGCCTCGCCACTGGGAGCATCTGTCTTGCTTTATGGTGAAGATTTGGCACTTAGGGCAAAAGAAGTTTGGCTTCTCAGAATGAGGAGAAATCAGAGGCTGCAAGAAACGCTAGGATAGCTGGGAGGGTGATGACAATTTCTCATCCAGATCTTGGGTCAGAACACTTGGAACCAGACTCACTACTTATTTCTGCCTCTGGGAGACCCAAGCAACCCTAGGATCCCACACTTACCCCTGTACTTGAATTAACTGGAAGTTATCTCTTTTGGTTGTTATTTATATTGAGATAAAATTCTCATACCATAAAATTTACCCCTTTAAAGTGTACAGTTCAGCAGCTTTTAGTACATTCACAGAGTTATGCAACCATCACCACTGGTGCTTCCAGAGCATTTTTATTAGCCCTCAGAGAAGCCCTGTATGCGTCAACTGGACAATCTACATTCCTCTCTCCCTCTAGCCCCTGGTGACCATTGATCTGTCCCTATGGGTTTACCTCTTCTGGACATTTTATATTAATGGCATCATACAATATGTGACCTTGTGTGTCAGGCTCCTTTCACAGGTTTTTAAAATTCATCCATGTGGTAGCAGGTATCAGCACTTCATTCTTGTTTATGGCTGAATAATATTTCATTGTATGGATATGCCACATTTTATTTATATATCAGCAGATGGAAGTTTGGGTTGTTGCCACTTTTTAGCTTCTATGAATAATGCTACTAGGAACATGTGTATAAGTTTTTGCATGAACATATGTTTCCACTTCTCTTGGGTATTTACCCAGAAGTTGAATTGCTGGATTATATGTTAACTATACTTAAAATGTTAAAGAATTGCCAAACTACTTTCCACAATAGCTGCAATGACAGTGCCAATGTTAGTACCTAAGGATTCCCATTTCTCTGTATCCTCACCATCACTAGTTGTCTGGCTTTTTAGCCATCGTTTTATAGCCATTGTGATAGATATGAGTTTTGTCTTGCGGTTTGGATTGTATCTCTCTGATGAGTAAGGATGTTGAGTGTCTTTGCATGTGCATTTTGGCCACTTGTATGTCTTCTCTGAAGAAACGTCTATTCAAATTCCTTGCCTGGTTTTTAACTGGGTTAATTATATCTTTACTGTGGAGGTTTTTTGTTTGTTTGTTTGTTTGTTTGTTTTTACTGTGGAGTTGTAAGAGCTCTGTATATATTCTGGATGGTAGACCTTTATCAGATATGTGTTCTGCAACAAACCACTCCCTCCCAATCTGATGGTCATCTTTTCACTTTCTTGATAGTGTCTCTTTGAAGCACAGTGTTTTTTAGTTTTGATGATGCCTAGTTTATTTGTTCTTTGGTTGCATATGCTTTTGGTATCATAGCTAAGAAACCACTGTCTAATCCAAGGTCACAAACATTTACATCTCTGTTATTTTCTAAAGGTTTTATGGTTTTAGCTGATATGTCTTTGGTCCATTTTGACTTAATATTCTTACATGGTGTGAGGCAAGGATCCCATTTCATTCCTTTCAATATAGATATATCCAGATGTCCCAAGATCATCTGTTAAAAAGACTATTCTTTCTCCACTGAGTTGCTTTGGCATCCTTGTTGAAAATCGATTGCCCAGAAATGTGAGGGTTTATTTCTGGACTCTCAATTTTGTTCCACTAAGCTGGTATCACACCATTTTGATTAATGTAGCTTTATAATAAATATTGAAATTGAAAAGCATGAGCCCTCTGATTTTTTCTTTTTCAAGATTATTTTGGTTACTATGGGTTCTTTGCATTTCTATATTAATTTAGGATCAGCTTGGGGCACCTGGGTGGCTCAGTGGTTGAGTGTCTGCCTCTGGCTCAGGGCATAATCGTGGGGTCCTGGGATTGAGTCCCGCATCAGGCCCCCTGCAGGGAGCCTGCTTCTCCCTCTGCCTATGTCTCTCCCTCTCTCTATGTCTCATGAATAAATAAATAAAATCTTTTTAAAAATTTAGAATCAACTTGTCAACTTCTGAAAAATAATTCCTTCTGATATTTTGATAGGTGGCAGAGTATTGCTAATAATAAGATATATAATACTTATTGCTAATAAGTATTCTGATCTGTGAACAAGGGCTTTCTTTCTATTTATTTAGGTCTTCTTTAATTTCTCTCAATATTTTGTAGTTTTCAGTGTACCAATCTTGTGTTTCTTTTGTTAAATTTATTCCTAAGTATTCTATTCTCTCCTGATGTTATTGTTAATGAATATATTTCCTTAATTTGATTTTTAGATTGTATGTAGAATCCTAGATATATACACAAGATAATTGAAATTTTGCTAGAATATAGAAATACATTTGATTTTTGTATTTTGATCTTGTGTCCTTTGACTTTCTTGGACTTATCTAATAGTTCTACTCATTTTCAGTTGATTACTTAGGATTTTCTTAAAAAAAAAAGATTTATTTATTTATTTAGCTAGCAGAGAGAGAGCACAAGCAGAGGGAGTGGCAAGCAGAGGGAGAGAGAGAAGCAGGCTCCCCACTTAGCAAGGAGCCCAATATGGGTCTCAATTCTAGGACCCTGGGATTATGACCTAAGCCAAAGGCAGACACTTAATGTACTGAGCCACCCAGGCATACCTACTTAGGATTTTCTAGATACAAAAGTATATCATCTGTAAATAGAGATCATTTTACTTCTATCTTTCCAATATAGTTGGTTTTATTTCATTTTCTTGCCTAATTGCCCTGGCTAGAAACTCTAGTACATGATGAATAGAGTAAGTGGGAACGTACATCCTTATCTGGTTCCTGATCTTACTGGGGAATTCGCAGTGTTGTATCAATAAAAATGATGGTAGCTATGGGTTTTACTAAAGGTCAGGTTGAGTAAGTTCCCTTCTCTTCCTAGTTTATTGAGTGTTTTTATTATGAAGGGATGTTGGATTTTATCAAGTTCTTTATCTGTGTCTATGGGATATTTTAGTGATGCTCTGTATTACTCATGTGGATTTGAGCTACTGACTAGTATCCTATCCTTTCATCCTGAAGGGCTCTCTTTTAGTATTTCATGTAAGGCAGATCTACTAGTGATGAATTCTCTGTTTTTTGTTTGGGAATGTCTTAATTTGTCCTTCATTTTTGGAGGATAGAGTTGCAGTGTATAAAATTCCTGATTGGCAGTCTTTTCTATCATCACTTTTTGCCTTCTGGCCTCCATGGTTTCTGATGAGGAATCTGCTGTTAATCTTTAGGTTTCTTTTATACATAATGCTGCCTCTTTTCTGCTGTTTCCAAGAATCTGTCTTTTGACTGTTTATTATGTATTTAGGTGTGGATCTCTTTGATTTATCCTAATCATCAAATTTAGGAAGTTCTTGCCATTTATTCAACTATTCCTCTCCTTTCTCTATGCTCCCTCTGGGACTCCCATTGTGCATATTGGTCCACTCCATGGTACCACACAAGTCTCTGAGGCTCTGTTACCTTTTCTTGATTCTATTTTCTGTTGCATGGATAGTATCAACTGGTTTATCTTCAAGTCTACAGATATTTTTCTTTTGTCTGCTCAAATCTATTGAACTCCTATAGTGATATTTTCATTTCTCTTATACTCAACTCCAGAGTTTGTTTTGTTCCTTAAAAAATAATTTCTATGTCAGTATTGGTATTCTCTATCTGATGAAATACCATTCTCCTACTTTAGCTCTTCCAACATGGTTTCCTTTAGTTTTTTTTACCATGTTTAAAGTAGCTAATTTAAAATTTTTGCCTAGCGAGCCAACATCTGGTCTTCCTCAGGGACAGTTTCTCAGGGAAACCATTCCTCAGGCATAGTTTCTGGCTTGTGTGTGTGTGTGTGTGTGTGTGTGTGTGTGTGTGTGTGTACATGCTTTCTTGTTTCTTTGCATATCTAGCATTTTTTTGTTGTTGAAAACTAGACATTTAAAAATATGTGGCAATTCTGAAAATCATGTCCTCCTGCCTCCCAAAAGTTGTTCTTAGCATTGTTTAGTGACCTTTCTGAACTAATGCTGTAAAATCTATGTTGTTTGTGGCACATGACCATTGAAAATTCAGCCTGGATAGCCTACTGGTCAGCTAATAACTGGAGAATCTGCTTAGATTATTGGAATTAGTAAATCTCAGTCTTTGCATAGGGGCTTTCTGTGTGTATGGAGGCATACTTTCAACAGTCAGCCTGGTAGTCCCAACTGTGCCTTCATCTTTTCTTTATACTTTGACAGAGCCTCAATGCCAGCCAGAAGTGAGAGTTTAGGGCCTCCTCAGCTATTTAGAACTATGTGCACAGCCTCAGGCATGTGCATTGCCTTCTAGATTTCAAGGAATATGTCACAGCTTTTCAGACCTCCCTACAGACAAATAATTCCCCAGATTTTCCTTTTAAGCTTTTTGGTTGACCTGTTATCTACCTCCAACTACTGTTAGCCAATTTAACCATCATGATTTTCTTTTCTAAAGTTGTCTATTTATTTATTTGAGAAAGAGAGAAAGAAAGAGCATGTGTGAGCATGAGTCAGGGGGAGAAGCAGAGGGAGAAGCAGACTCTCCCTGCAGGGAATCAAATATGGGGCTTGATCCCAATCCCGGGATCATGACCTGAGGTGAAGGCAGACACTTAACTGACTGAACCACCCAGGCACCTCATGCCATCATGATTTTCAACAATTGCCTCTGATTATTTTCAACAAATGTCTGAGAAAAGTTGTTCACACTAAATTAGCTCCAAGTCAGGTGAAATAAAGACAACTTTGCAGGTGAGATCTTCTAGTGTAGTATAGGATGGATAAAATAATGACAGTTCTCTGGGACTGGGACCTTGAAGGAGCTCTAGCCCTGCTCTATCCCCTTCAGTGATGCCAGGCTGCTAGTTGTTACCATGATTTTGGGTTATTGGTTCAAGACTACCATGGAATTGGAGGTGAGCAGAAGTGGGAATAGGGCAACATAAAATGTCCATAGTTCAGTGTTCTTACTGCAGTTACATGTTCATTTGCAAACTTTTGATTGGTCAACTTTCAGAATTCTGAAAAAGTTTATTCTGATAAATGTTGCCAGTGTTCTCACTGGTTTTATGGAGGAGGGACTGGGGTGGGGGGCTCCTTTTCTGCCTTTTTTTTCTGATGTCACACTGAAAATTAATTGTAGACTTTAATGACCCTCAGGCCCATTTGCACACATTTGGGTAGCTACTATGAGACACAGCACTTTGTCTTTAGTTTATTGTCCTCTATTTGTCTTGGTGTAAAACCCACAACCTTTAGCCAGAATCCTACCTGAGAGATCCTTCAGAGTCCCAGGTCTTCTAGTGTGGAGTGGCCTGTCATCCAGCAGCTTGCTCTCTGGGGCATGTAACAGATATTCCTGAGCTGAGTTCATTTGGCCATAATTTGATGCATTTTGCATTTGTCATCCTTTTGTCATTTTGTGGCATTGGTGGTTTGACACCCACATCTCACTGTTTGGAGGGCAACAGACAGGTACATCATGAAGCTTTACTTTTGGCTCTGGTTTCCTAAGCACTTGTGTATCTTAGTTTTTCTGAGATGTTTACCATTTGGGGCTTCTAATTGGAGGAAACATTCACACCCAAAGCACTTGAATTTGTTCTTTCAATCTTCCACATATGAAGATGCAGAAGACATTCAGTTCCTGAGTCAGGTCACACCTGTGGTCATAGTCTTTGGCTGTCAGCCTAATTTCCTCATGTCCCAGTGAAATGGCCCCAACAACAAAAGGTGGTGAGATGGATCCTTGGAGACAGATCGTGGCTGGCAAGGGCACACAGATTCGAACTTCTGCCAGTAATCCAACATCGCATACATTGATATTACCTTATGCCTGCTACTCACTTTGAAGGATGAGTCTTATTCTTTAAGGAACATTACCTATAATGAATCCAGAAATGAATACAAACCCTTCAAAAATTTTTGTCTGGGAAGAGGGTTCACTATTCTACAAGTAGGTATGCCATTTTTGCAAGGAGGCAAGTATTAATCCTCTTTCCATCTTTTCAGTTTTAATGAGTTGTGTGGGTTAGGCTTTTTCTCAACTTCTGACTTCCTTCAAGCTTGATAAGTTGGGCCATCTGTGGGAAGAGTCTGGGCAGTGAGCCCTACATTTGGGTTCTCACTGTGCCCTCAGATTATTTTTCATTTCCTTGACATCTTTCTCATTCAAGATGGCAAGTGAACCTTTGTGCTGTGTAAGTTGTAGTATTCAGTGACAGGGTATTATGAGTTCTTTGTGCACATAATTCCATGTTATGAAAACCTTTCACTAACTTCTTAAATTGGCTGGTTTGAAGTGCACATTGTGTTATGGCATAATCTGTATTATTAAGAATATGAACTTGGGGAATTAGCATTAGATCTTTGAAAAAGAATTGGGAATTCAAAGAGAATGACTTGCCTTCATCCTTCTGTCTTGATTTAGGGCACATTATTTAACATGTCACTTCTAAGTGTTTGACTTCTGTTTTTTCATGGGACTCACTGAGATGATTTCAAAACTTTTAACTGTATCTGGGGGTGAAATTACAGAGAGATTCCTTAAGGAAAATAATGCTGTCTTCAGTTGTTGCTATTTCTCAGTGACCAATCGTACATATTGTCGATAGCTAATTGTGTGCTAGCCACATCCTGTGCAGAGAGGATCACAGAGACTCAGTTTCTGCCTCCAGGAACTTGACACCAAGGATCACAAATACTTGATTATTTAAGGATGTGGAAGATATACTGACATTGGATACTCCAACATTACCCATATGTGTGTATCTCTTTCATAGCTTCACTCACATAAATTCTGCATTTACTCCATGAACCAGGAGAGAAAATAACACCTAGTGTTATTCCAGGAATATACATTTCCTGGAATTCAAGAATTTGAGGACTCCCTTCTCATCCCTTAATATCTCCTGGTTTGATCGTTTGCATTTAGCATCATTTCAAGTGTACTTTCTCTGTGCCAGGCCCTTTGCCACACCCTTGTATTAGTTATTGCAGTGGAACACACTACTCAGAACTTAGTGGCCTAAAGCAACAGCTTAGAGGCTTAGCTAGGTGGAGGGGCTTGGGGACTCATGAAGCTGCAGTCATTGGAGGGCTGGACCAGGGCTAGAGGGTCTGCTCTGAGACAGCTGGCTTTGCTGGCAGGTGGTACTAAGGATTAACAGGAAGCTGTTTCCCATGCCATGAGACCTACTTGCCTGTCCTTACGTCATGATAATGGCCTCTTCCCAGAGCGGGTGGCCTGAGAAAGCTGGGTAGAAGCCACAAGGACTCTTTGACCTAGCCTAGGAAGTCATGCCCTGTCACATGCCCTTGGTTCAGAGGTCAGCCCTGTGCAATGTGGAAGTGTCTACACCCGGGTGTGAATATCAGGAGCATCCCCGCAGGCCATCTTGGAGGCTGGTTGTTATAGCTCTAGAGATGGAAAGGTGAACTGAGGTGAACACATATCCATGGGAGAGGTATCACTGAAGGAAATGAGCCAGCTGACTAGAAGAGAGCCTTCAGCAAGCAGCTTCCTGAGTGGTGCATTGCCATGGTGTGTGTGTTGTCAATCCCACAGACCAGGTCTCCATTCTCTCCCTGAGGGACTCTGGCCATTGAGTCCCTGTCCTGTGCTTGGCCATCACTTAATGAGCTGGAATCAATGTGAGAAAACCAGGCACTTGGGTTGTTATCACTGAGCTGTTTGGCTTCAACTCCCTTCAGTTTTCTGACATCAGCCCCTGTGCAAAGGATCCTGGAGGCCCTGTCCATTCTCCGAGACCCTCGGGGTTAGTCCAGAGTATACAGTGCCTTTTGGAATCGCCCTCCCTTGCCTGGGAGGCAGCTTTCTCTGCAGCTACTGCTTGCCTTCTGTCGTGGGTTGAATTGTGTCCCCCCACCCCAGGCGATATGTTGCAGGCCAAAACTCTAGTACCTGTGAATGTGACCTTGGTGAGAAACACGGTCTTTGCAGATGTGATTAGTTAGGGTGAGGTGCTGGAATACAGGGGTCCCTGAATTTCCAAGACGATCGGTGTCCTTATAAGACGAGACACATGGACAGATGCCCATGGCACGCACAGCGGAGAACGCCATGTGAAGACAGTGTCACAGAGGGAAGATGCCACGTGATGACAAGACAGCAGGTGGGGTGACACATCTCCAAGCCAAGGGCACCAAGGATCCTGGGATCCCCGGGAGCTGGAAGAAGCAGGAAGGGGCCCCAGAGCTTCAGGGTACCCCCATCTTGGACTTGTACCTGCACAGCTGTGAGACACTAACTTTCTGTTGTTGAAGCCACAGGCTGTTGGCACTTTGTTACAGTAGCCTCGGGACATGAATGAACCTCCCAGGGACATTGCATCTAATGTTACTGCTGGTTAAGGGCAGGTGAACATGGTTTAGGGGAGGAGGTAAGAGAATTGAAGCAAATCCTGTCATTCAAGGTAGGGGTTTGCAAAGAAGCCAGTTTTAGCTCTTTGAAAGGGTGAAAAGCAGCGAGAACGAGGCATGACGATAGTTACATGATAGGGACCACTATGCACAAACTGTGCTGAGTGCCATGTCCACAGCTCTTCTTGCATCACGTCTTCTGGCTCCTGACCTCCTCCTGACAGGGAGAGGGGTGGTTGTAAAGCTTCCCCTGAGCGCACTCATGGGGACTGCCTGGGTATGAGGGCCCCGGGACATGGCCCCTTGCTCTGCCTGAGCCCAGGAGCCGTGGACCCCAAGAGTTAGGCCCAGCCTCGGCAAGGGAGGCTTCTGTGGTGGAGGGTCCCTACAGGAAGGCTGGGCCATGCATGCCCACTCCTGCTTTCCCAGGTGGAAGGGGCCCAGCACCTTCCCACAGAGGGAAGCCCAGAAATAGGTGCAACCCCCCCCAAGGATCACTGTGAAGGCCCTGGTGGTTCTGTTGGGGGTGGGTCTTGAGAAGATGTGGTGGTGTGGGGACAGTGGAAGCCCCTTGTTAATACAGAGAAGCTCAGCCAGGGGGACGTGTCTGTCACCCAAGAAGCATTTTCCTTATATGCAGTCTCAGGATAGCTCACCCAAGTACTGGGGAGTTTGGGGTAGGGCCACAGATTACAGATAGCAAAGAGGCTTTTCTAGAGAAGAGAGGAGGGTGTTGTCTGTGTGCCTGTGCTTGTGGGTAGCCCCCTGGTTGTCCTCTGTGTGGCCCATGTGGACCCTCACGTGTCTGCGTGGCCCAGGTGCCTTCAAGCCTCCACATGTCCCCAGGAGAGGGTGTGGGGGAGAGGCCTTGGGCAGCAGGAGTACCACCTGACTGGCAGAAGACTGATGTTTGTAACGGAAGCTGTTTTCCAGTTTATGTGCAGGTGTTCTCTGCCCTGATCGTGATCATCGCCGGGGCCTTCATCATCACAATCATTTACAGGTCAGTCGTTTCTCCAGTCCACCTGCGGGGCAGCGAGGAGTGGGTGGTCAGCCTGAGGCTCCCTATGTCGCCTCCGCCTCCAGCAGTTAAGGAGCACCGACACGGATGCAGTACAGGGCTTCCTGCCCGACATGTGTGCGGGTGTGCTGTGAGTCACAGTGTAGACTGTTCCAGACACCAGTCTCCCCTCTTGTTTCAGGGATGAGGACACAAGGCCACAGCAGGTGGCGGCTGTCCATGGGCAGGGCCTGGATTCATTGTTGCTACTCGGGGCCAAGGTGCCCCCGCCACAACCACACACCCCTTTAGGACACAGAGAGAAGCCACTGAGACTAGTCAAGCACTCTGTGCAGCAGCAAACTGCTTCCCTACTCAGAGTGGTTCTAGGTGCTGTGTTGTGTGACCTGCCTGCACACTCACACGGTCCCTGCACCTGTCCCCGTCCTCAGGGTTCTGGATGCCTCTCACAGCTGGGTGTGTGGAGTGTGTGTAAGAGACTAGAGTGGGGACGGCTAAGGCAACGCACAACTCCCCGTTTCAGGGAGACATCCTAGTGGACATCCTGGTGGAGGATGGGACGGCTCTCCCCCTTCAATTTCTCTTTTTCTGTCAGGGTCTTTCAAGAGAATAAGAGAGAAAAGGAGGTCCCCGCGGGTGTCCCTCTGTCATCCAAGCCCAGCGAGAGAGGCAGGGCAGCCCTATCCAGTGAGAACCTGGAGTCCAAGACCGAGGGGTTGGGGCCGTTGTCCAAGACTACGGGCAGCAGGGCGGAGGACGGTAAGACTGCGGTGGTCCTGGCCAGGGCAGCCTTGGCCCCAGACCCTGCCTGTGATGGGCCTGCCCCGGGCCGGGCGGTCATGCCGTGGGCTGAGCGCGCACTTGCAGGCCTCGGGGCCCTCCCGGCGGTGGTGCAGACGCCCACTTGCCCCTGCGACGGCCTGATGGTGCCGGCAGCCCCTGGGCTGTGAGCAGCGGCTCAGGAGCCGGCCCCTCTGCTTCTCAGGAGGCAGCGTCACGCGTACTTATGAACTGTCTCAGGAGGGCTTTGGCAGTTGCTTGTTGCTTCTCACAGGTGAGCGCCTGGCCAGTTGGAGAAGAAAGCGCCCTAAACTCTTGGGCGGTTTGTGCAGACGCGCTCTTTCTGGGTCTCTTGTTGCCTGTCAGCCAAGGAGACCTGGTCTCACAGGATCAACGGGGAGAGGAGGGTGGGCAGGCGGCCCCCCCAGCCAGCCTGTAGGGTCCAGGTGCTTGCTCTGCCAAGCTGCGTCTGAGCTGTGGTCCTTTCCTGCAGGGAGGCACATCCACCTTCTCGGGGGCTTTCTGCTGAGTGAGGCCACGAGACGTGGAGACGCTGCTCCTGTGGTGGCAGGGGGACAGGGCCACACAGACCGTTGACCAAACTTGTCTTTGAGTAGATCGTTGTATGTATGCTGCATGCGTGCTGCGTGGATCTGCTCGTGGACCTAATGCAATGTCCTTGGGATTGCTGCACCTCCACGCAGAAAACCCACACTTTGTTTGATCTTCAATCCAGCAATTGTGACAATAATGAATGAGGAAGAAGAGAGTGAGGACTGAGGGCACGACGAAGCCAAGGTGAAGATCAGCAGAGACGTCCACCTGAAACGGCCTCCTGGCGAGCCACCATGCAGTGTGTGATGGGAAGGGCACAGTAAACAGTAAAGTATTTTCACTGCTTCCTGTCGTGTTGTTGTACCCAGTGCTGCGTTTTTACCTTGAGACAGACACCACCTGGGGGTATGGACGTGCGCTAGCAGCTCTTAGCGGTCAGCCACGCTGCCTCTTAACGCTGCTGGAGCCTGGGCAGCTCACACCACTTCTCAGAACACAGGCTGTGCCTCTGTGGAGTGTACTTGTCACTCCACCTCATGGGGGGGCTCGAGACCTGCCTGGCAGTGAGCTGTGCAAGGAGGGACACAGTGTCCACCTCTGGGAGGCCCGGGTCATCTGCTGCAGTGTCCTCATGGCCCCTCTTCAGGGCAGAACGCACAGAAGTTCCAGAGCCTAACCATGGGGGATGCGGCCCAGGGAGCCCTTTGGTCTTGGAGAATCTCTTATATACCTTAAAAACCTATGTTCTCCATAGCAGCTGTGGCTCATGCACCCACACATTGCAGGCTTAGTATATATGCACGCATGTGTGCATATATGTGTGGCATGTACATATAAGTATATATGTGCATGCATGTATGCACACATGTGTGTGCACGTATACAAGTGGGTGCACGCTTGTACATATGTGCACACACATGCAGATGTGCATAGGTGTATATATGCATGTGTGTATATGTGCAAGTATGTATGCATGCATATATATATTTGTGGGTTTGCATGTGTGTGCATGTCTGTGTGTACATATGCACATAGTATGCCACCTAGCCCCACGGCTGGCTGCCCGCATTAGGGTAGGCTAGAACCCATGTTGTCTTTACCCTTGTCATCCTGTGAGGGGACAGGCCCGGGAATGGTCATCTCAGCCTTGTCAATGCCCAGAGGATGGAGAGACTGCTGCCAGATCATGCAGAAGGTGGGGGGGTTGCCCATCTGACTTGGGTGGAGGGTTGCTGGGAGCATCCTGTCTGGAAGTTTGGCAGTGTTTTCTGCTCTCCATGTTGTATTTCAGAATCATTTTGTGCTTAGCCACTGAAGCCTATTGCACGTCTGCAATGGGTGCCCTGTGAGACAGCCCTTGCAGTGAAGGCCCAAAGCCTCTGCTCAGCCTATGTAGTACCTGAAAGATTATGTAATAATTCTCATCGTCCTCACTCATCTGAGAATAAAAACATTGTATTCTGAAAGGCGGCGTTACACTATAATCTGATCTTTTGCTGAAGCAAAGAAAAGCTGATTTATTTTTAGATAATGAACTTGCTGATAAGACTTAATTTGGATCCCATGTGTTTAAGTGCCTGGTACAGTTCGACACGTCCCCCAGTCCATGTGTACGTGTGTGTTGATACATCACCCACAGGCTTGTGGCACCTCCCGGGTCTGGTCCCACAGAGGCTGCTATTGATTCTTCACAAAGAACACAACTAAAGTTAGAGCGTTTTCTTTGGCTCACTACTCTCCTTTCCCTCCCATGACGATTCCCTCTTTGTGCTTGTTTCTAGGCTGCAAACAAATAGATCTTAAAAATGAACCTCAGTCTCTTGCCTTCCCAGAGCAATTTTAGAAATTAAATGTATGTGCTTAGAAGAAAATTCATGCAAAGCTGTTCTGTTGTGATGGATGGTCAGCTTCTCTGGGGGGCGTTCTTTCTGGGGAGCAGCTGGGAGGAGAATGAGCACATTTATATCTTCACGTCTATGGATATCTCAGCAAATAGGAAGAGACTCCAGAGCAATTGGCCAAGGCCCAGGACTGGGGAGGGTTCTGGGGATGCTCAACATGGAACGTGGCCTGGGACGTTTGTGGCCTTGTAGGCAGGGCAGGCAGATGGTAACGTGGGGACACAGGTGGAGAGCACCCCTTTCCTCTGGCTGGCCACTGAGTGCAGTGTCAGCCTGCCCAAGAATGGTGCACAGTCTGTCCTCCCAAATGAACCAGGAACCAGCTTCCCTGATGCATCTGTATGTGCCAGATGCAGATGTGAGGAGAGATCGTGAAACACCACACATGCCCAGGTACGTGGGGGTGGAGAGAAACCATTGGAATCTTTGAGCAAGGCCCCATCCTCGGCAGGGAGAGAGTAGAGGATGGGCAAGGGACAGGAGGACAGCTCCAGAGACATCGGCATCTGGATCCCCAGAACTTGTGACGTGAGTCACTTTGCAGATGCCGTGCATGCAGCATCCCTGAGGTGGGGAGACTATCCTGGATTGTCACCTGGGCCCTGAGAAGCACACTCTCCCAGCAGTGATGGAGGTCAGAGGGAGAGGATCCTGTGGAGGGAAGGTGGAGGAGGTAATGCTGCTACTCTTGCAGTTGGAGGGGGGGCTGTGAGACCAGGGGCAAGTGCTCTAGCAACTGCATAAAGGCAAGGAGTGGAGTCTCCCCAACACCTTCCCTGTAGCCACATGAGACCTCCAGAACTAACACATCTGTGTTGTGTTGTGCTGCTGAGTGTTATGGCTGCAACAGAAAGTAAACACAATGTCATTGGAACTTTGAGGACAGAGTTGGCTGCAAGTCTCCATTTAGGACTGTGGGTACTGAGTATGGTGGTTCCAGCTGCACCAGCCTCCCCCAGGAGCTTGTTGGGGGCTCACAGCACACCAACTCAGTCAGGATGTGTGGTTAACAGGGCCTGCAGGTGACTGCCAGCAACCGTGGAAAGTCAGGAACAGGTAGACAGAGGCACGTAGGGCTGTGTGCACCAGACCTTCATGAATCTAAAGTGAGAACAGTGGGCGCAATTGCAGGTTTCCTCTTGTCCTTCAACCTTGTGAGCGTGGGTGCAGACAGGATGGAGAACTGGATTAAGCCAGGTTTCAGTTTAGCCAATCAAGCATGCCAATTGGAGACGGAAGGGTTAACGACGTCTAGAGGGAGATCTAGTTAGAGGACTTTGGAAAATAAGCTGGGTGAGGAGAGACATGAGGACACGGGTGGGGACAGGGCAGAGGCGAGGGGTTAGCCTGGAGGGGAGGGGCAGGGGACTGGGGACAAGCGTGTGAAGTGGAGGTGACTGGTGGTGACAAGATCAAGAATAAGACCATGATGATGGCTGGCTTCCTTTGATGCGGGGTCTTCCTGGGCACCGGGAAACCTGCCCCCAGCGGCTGTGGCCCAGGATTGCATCACTTCATCATGTATGACCCATTGCATCCAGCGGTGTGGCTCCAATTGACCAGACTCATCTTGAGGTAGTGTGGAGGGTGGGATCCCAGCCAGGGCCACGGATCTATCTCATGGGTGCAGCGAGGTGCTGACTTCCATTTCTGGATAAATGCTCTCAGTTCCAAAAAGGGAGCAAACCCTCCATCCTTTGGTCATGCATTTTTTCACTCAAACTCCTGGTTTTGCTGTGCAAAGCCCTGCCCACAGCCAACAGGAGACGAAGAATGGCTGTCCCCACTGCCTCCATCCTGTGAAAGGGATTGTAGAAAATTAATACAATTTCTTCCTCAGGGGTTTGGTTGAATTCACCAGTGAGCCCATTTGGGTCTGATGCTTTCTGTTTTGGAAAGTTGGTTTCTGTTTTTTCTTGTGTGAGTTCTAGCAAATTGTGTCTTTCCAGGAATTGATCATTTTCATCCAGTTTATCACATTTGTGGACATTAAGTTATTCATGGTTTTCTGCTATTATCCTTCTAATGTCTGTGTGATGTCCCAGCTTTCATTTCTGATATTAGTAATTTGCCTTCTTTTTTATTTTTTAAGATACAATTTAGAGAGAGAGAGAGACAGAGACAGAGAGAGAGAGAGAGAGAGAGGTGGGAGGGGCAGAGGGAGAGAATCTCCAGCAGACTCATGCGCAGCACTGAGCCTGACATGGGGCTGGATCCCACAACCCTGAGGTCATGACCTGAGCTGAAATCAAGAGTCAGACATTTCGCCTTCTGAGCCACCTAGGTGTCCCCATTTGCCTTCTTTCTTAAACCTATTTTTTTGAAACATTCTCAAATTTACAGAAAAGTTGCAAGTTCTAGCACAAAAGTTCTTTCCCCACTGAACCATTGTAGAGTAAGTTGCTGCTGTAAAACAGGCATTTCCAATGAACAAAGATATTTTCTTATATAATCATAATCGAATTCTCAATATCAGGAGATTAATACCAACTTTACCATCAAATCCTTGAACCCCACTCAAATTTTGCCAATTCTCTTACCAATGTCCTTTGTACCCAGAGGATCTGGTTCAGCTCATCTTACATGCAGCCATCAGGTCCCTTTCATCTCCTTTAGTATGGAACAATCCTCGGGCTTCCCAGGGCTGTCATGGAGAAGTCACTTTAGAAGATTACAGGGCAGTTGTTTAGTAGAATGTTCCTTATTTGGAGTTTGTCTGATGCATCATCATGAATGCATTCAGGCTGCAAATCTTGGTGTGGGCATCATAGACGTAGGCTGCATCTAGTCATCGCGTGTGTCAGGTGTCACGTTAAGTGGCTTGTTGCTGTTGGGGCTATTTTAATCACTTGGTTAGGATGACATCACCTTGGGTTGTCCACTGTACACTCCTCTTTCTTCCTCCTTCATTAGTGTTTTGTGTGTTGGTGCTTTGAAATTAGCTAAGTGTTCTCATTAAACTTCTATTCATTCATTCACGTCTGTGTGGACTTACGGTCCAGTGGTTTCATGCGCTGTGGTCTGTCGCTACCCGGATTTACTTTGGTGTTTGAATTCTCTCAAGTTTGGCCAGGGGAGGCCCCTGCATGTGGACCCCCACGCCTCTGGCATGTCACCACTCATCTTTGAGAACCTTCCTGCTTTCTGACACAATGTGATTTTCCGTGTTGTCTAGTGCCTTCTCTGCCCCAGCAGATGGCCTTGGGGTCAGCAGATGGTCCCAGGAGCATGGCTCCATTCCCTGGGAGGCCGCTGCTCCCAGCTCCTCCAGGAACCCGCCGGCTCCCCATACACTGACTGAGCCCTTCCCCTGCGGCCCCCGTGCCCCCGAGCAGGGCGCAGTGCCCATCACCATGACCCTGCTTGTGCAAGTGCTGCAGGGTCCTTCTTCCTCTTTTCCTTCTCCTTGAAGTTTTTAGAAACCCACTTATCTATTCTGCTTCAAATTAATCCCCGAATGCTGCTTTACCAGACCATTAGTTGTGGCAGTGGCTGGTGATTACAGACGTGCATCATTTCTCTCCCGGCCTTTTTAAGGGCCAATCGCTATGGCAACCGTATTACGGAAAATTGCTTTCTCTCCTTAAAATACCCTTCAGAAAAAGGTCATTCGGTATTAACACTTCCAACTAAAACCAGCCCTGTAAGCAGCGCCAAGAACATGGTCACCACACGTCCTTCCGTGTGGGCATGTGTTCAGTTGTGTAATGTCAGGAGACTCTCATAACAGGACGAAACATGGGAGTGGAAGAGCGCTAATGCCCAGCGTGTGTGTGCGAGTCTGTGACTTGGAAACCTGTTTATCCTGGTCCCTGTGCTTGCAGGGCAACCTTTATTGGCTCCTGATGGTGACATTGCACTGTGTCCCTGCTCCACGTGTGGCTTGGGACAGTGAGAGGCACCTGCAGCAGAGAAGAAGTCTCTCCTGTGGGCGGGCGGCTGCCAGGGGCACCCACCGAGGTCCACAGAGCGCACCCCCCCCCCACTGGGGTCTTGTAGCAGCCCGTGGTGGGTCACACGGCGGGACACACTTTTTGTTGTTGTTTCCCACTTAACCTCAGTGTTTTTATATAATACTTCATTAGTTCTGGGGCTCTATTTCTCAGACTAGAAACCGTCTGGGCTGTGTTCTGGTTCCCGGCAACCATATCCCTTGGTGTTTCACGGGGCAAGAAGCGGACGCGCCAAGGTGCCTGACTCTCCAAGCCACCTTCCGTCCAGATGGTACGAGACATTGCATCTCTGCGTCTGGGCTGCTGCTTTCTTGAGAATTGCCCTCCATCAAATTCACACATGTGCACAGTCTAATCTGCACATCATCCTATGTAGCTTGCAGTGGAGAATGCACACGAGCACACGTCAGCCTTTCCTGGGAACAAGGGTTTTCTCTGGCCTTACAGAGCTGTGTCGTCCTCCAGAAATCACGGCTGCTCCATATTCCCCTTTACCCAGTTGTCACCCTGATGTGCTGTATATGTTTTTTTTCAATCGAGGAACAATTAAATATCTCACAGTACAGTTGTTTGTAACGTGTCTCTTACTCCCTTAATCCAGAATGGTCTTCACTGCTTTTTTGTTGTTGTTCAAGTACATCAGCACCGCAGAGTCCAGGCGAGTTGTCTTATGAGATGTCCACAGTGCGGATGGTCTAGTGTTTCCCTTGTGGGTTGATGCGGGTCACAGGTTTTGGTGAGGCTGCTGCAGAGGTGACAGATGCATGTGGTCCCTGCATCACAACAGGAGACTCTAAGAAAGAATTCACCAGATTTAACTACCACATTTCTCCGGTGTGAATAACTTTGTCCTTTGGGAAGTTGGTAAGAAACCCATGGGATGACAATTCAAAGCTGCATGAATATTCCATTCCCCAATAACGTTGATCAACCGTGGTTGCAGAATGGGAATACTCCAATTCTCTCGTCTCTGCCACGCTTATTAACTGGCTTTCTTTTGTGAAGAAGAATTTAGCCTTTAAAAGATAATTCATTGTAGATTCAGTTATTCCTTTTAATTCAGTGTATTCTAATCTGTTACCATCACTGTTCTTTTTAACTAAACTGTTCCAAGTCTTGTTTGCAGGAGCCCCTCCATTTCCTAGGAGCACCTCACTTGTCTTAAGTACTTCTCGGCCTTCTGACAGAGAAGACAGCGAGAACTCTGCTGATATTTACAGCAGAGTCCCAGGGAGCAGGTGTGCCATCGCTTGTGGTTTGCGGAGAGGACAGCACTGGAAGTTATAGATTCACACTCGTGCTCCCACTCAGGCCCCACAGCACCAGGTTGTCCACGTTTGATTTTCCTTTCTGTCACGGTGAGGCTCTGGGTTTCCCGAAGCTCAACCTGTGTCAGCTCTTTGCTCTACCCTGTAGCGGGCACAAACTCATTTCAGAATCACCATGCCAACACCACTGCCAAAAATAAACAAGAAAAATTCAGGATTTCTTTGCAGTGATTTTTGTCCTTAGAATACATTGTACAAAGTATGGATAGTCAGTTCAGTTCTTAGGGAAACTTCTTTTTAAATTTATTTCTATTTTTTGAAGTTTTAAAATCATTTATTTGAGAGAGAGAGGGAGAGAGAATGAATGGAGGGAGGGAGAGGGAGAAGCAGACCCCTGCTCAGCAGGGAGCCTGCTGTGGGACTCAATTCCAGGACCCCAGGATCTGAAAACAGACCCCCGGGATCTGAAGGCAGATGCTTCACCGATGGAGCTGCTCAGGTGCCTTTGATCCTTTTTTAGGCAAAAGGTAGTGTAGCATATATACTCTTATGTATTTTCCTTTTTTAAAAAACTTGAAGTATATCCTGGAACTCACCTTTTATTAGTTTATAAAATTTTCCTGTTGGTAACCATCTAATACATCAGGTAGCTGTACTGTGGATCCTTTAACTGGTTGCTTACAGAAGGGCACTTGGGAAGTCATACACTGCAATTAGAAATAACATCACAGTGAATAGCCTCGTGTATTTGTGAAGAAGTGTTTGTCAGGGTTAGTTTCTGGAGATGGGATTCTGGGTGAAAGTGTGTATGCACAGTTCTCCGAGGTTTTTGCCACAGGTGCGCTACCGTTGGCATTCCCATCAGTGGTGCACACAAATGCCTGCTTGTCCTGGGGTGTGTGCTCACACTTCTGAATTTTTGTCCACGTGATGAGTGGGATATGGTAGGTATCCTGGTGTGTCTGAGACTTAATCTGTATTCATGAGTGAAGTTGAACATCTTTTCATATGTTAAGGGCCTTCTGCATATTGTGTTTTGTGGTCTGTTATGTATGTTGTCCATTTTTCCATTGGATTTTTGGCCTTTTCTTCCCCTCTATTTTTGAGATCATTTTATAGGTGAGGGAGATGGGCCCTTTATCACTGAGAGATGTAATGCAGACTTCCACCAGTTTGTCTTTTGCTATTTGACTTGGTTTATGGTGTTTTTCAGAAACTTAAAAAGTTTTTATAATCAAATTAATCCATCTATGCTTTATTTACACATTAATTGTGTTATAGTTTAAAAAGCTTTCTTCTCGAGGAAGGGAGGGGCAAGATGGCGGCAGAGCAGGGTCTCCAAGTCACTTGTCCTCAACAAATTACCTAGAAAACATTCAAATCATCCTGAAAATCTACGAATTCAGCCTGAGATTTAAAGAGAGACCAGCTGGAACGCTACAGTGAGAAGAGTCCGCGATTCTATCAAGGTAGGAAGACGGGGAAAAAGAAATAAAGACACAAAAGGCCTCCAAGGGGGAGGGGCCCTGCGAGGAGCCGGGCTGAGGTCGGGGCGAGTGTCCCCAGGACAGGAGAGACCCGTCCCGGAGGAGCAGGAGCTGCACCGACCTTCCCCGCGGAAAGGCCTCCCGGGGAATTGGAGCAGGATCCCCAGAAAGGCGGGGATGCCCTCGGGCTCCCTGGGACAGTAACAGAGGAACTGCGCCCCGGAGATGCGCCGAGCACCCTAAGGGCTGCAGCGCTCGGCGGGACCCGGAGCAGCTCGGAGGGGCTCGGGCGGCGGCTCCGCGGAGGGGGCGGCGCGGCTCCGGGAACAGCTCAGCGGCGGCGGCTCGGGCGGAGGAAGAAGCTCCGCGGAGGGGGCGGCGCGGCTCCGGGAACAGCTCGGCAGCGGCGGCTCGGGCGGAGGAAGAAGCTCAGCCCGGAGGGGGCGGCGCGACTCCGGGAACAGCTCGGAGGGGCTCGGGCGGCGGCTCCGCGGAGGGGGCTGCACCGCCGGGAGCGCGAATCCAACAGCGCAGGCCCCGAAGCACAGGGCGCCGGGACACAGCCCAGGATCCGGCCTCCCCCCGGGACAGGCAGAGGCCGGGAGGGCCCAGGACAGCGAGGACGCTCCTGCCTGGAAATGAGCAGATCAGCGGCCCCGCCTGGGAGCCTCCAGGCCCTGCAGACGGAGAGCCCCGGAGCTACTGCGGGGGCTGACTCCAGGGTCCCAGAGCTGCCCCCGCCACTGTGGCTTCCTCCCGGGGCCTCACGGGGTGAACAACCCCCACTGAGCCCTGCACCAGGCAGGGGCAGAGCAGCTCCCCCAAGTGCTAACACCTGAGAATCAGCACAGCAGGCCCCTCCCCCAGAAGACCAGCTAGAGGGACAAGTTCCAAGGGAAGTCAAGGGACTTAAAGAACACAGAATCGGAAGATACTCCCCCGTGTTTTTTTTGTTTTTTTTGTTTTTGTTTTGTTTTGTTTTGTGCTTTTTTTTTCTTTTCTCTCTTTCTTCTTGATTTCTGATTGCGTCCCCCACCCCCCCCTTTTTTTTCTTTTTTCTCCTTTCTTTCTTTTTCTTCTCTCCCCCCCCCCCTTTTTTTTCTTCTTTCTCTTTTTTCTTTTTCTCTTCTCTTTCCTTCTCTCTCTTTTTCTCCTTTTCCCAATACAACTTGTTTTTGGCCACTCTGCACTGAGCAAAATGACTAGAAGGAAAACCTCACCTCAAAAAAAAGAATCAGAAACAGCCCTCTCTCCCACGGAGTTACAAAATATGGATTACAATTCAATGTCAGAAAGCCAATTCAGAAGCACTATTATACAGCTACTGGTGGCTCTAGAAAAAACCATAAAGGACTCAAGAGACTTCATGACTGCAGAATTGAGATCCAATCAGGCAGAAATTAAAAATCAATTAAATGAGATACAATCCAAGCTAGAAGTCCTAACGACGAGGCTTGACGAGGTGGAAGAACGAGTGAGTGACATAGAAGACAAGCTGATGGCAAAGAGGGAAACTGAGGAAAAAAGAGACAGGCAATTAAAAGACCATGAGGATAGATTAAGGGAAATAAATGACAGCCTGAGGAAGAAAAACCTACGTTTAATTGGGGTTCCCGAGGGCGCCGAAAGGGACAGAGGGCCAGAATATGTATTTGAACAAATCCTAGCTGAAAACTTTCCGAATCTGGGAAGGGAAAGAGGCATTCAGATCCAGGAAATAGAGAGATCCCCCCCTAAAATCAACAAAACCCGATCAACACCTCGACATTTAATAGTGAAGCTTGCAAATTCCAAAGATAAGGAGAAGATCCTTAAAGCAGCAAGAGAAAAAAAGTCCCTGACTTTTATGGGGAGGAATATTAGGGTAACAGCAGACCTCTCCACAGAGACCTGGCAGGCCAGAAAGGGCTGGCAGGATATATTCAGGGTCCTAAATGAGAAGAACATGCAACCAAGAATACTCTATCCAGCAAGGCTTTCATTCAAAATGGAAGGAGAGATAAAGAGCTTCCAAGACAGGCAGGAACTGAAAGAATATGTAACCTCCAAACCAGCTCTGCAAGAAATTTTAAGGGGGACTCTTAAAACTCCCCTTTAAGAAGAAGTTCAGTGGAACAATCCACAAAAACAAGGACTGAATAGATATGATGACACTAAACTCATATCTATCAATAGTAACTCTGAACGTGAATGGGCTTAATGACCCCATCAAAAGGCGCAGGGTTTCAGACTGGATTAAAAAGCAGGACCCATCTATTTGCTGTCTACAAGAGACTCATTTTAGACAGAAGGACACCTACAACCTGAAAATAAAAGGTTGGAGAACCATTTACCATTCAAATGGTCCTCAAAAGAAAGCAGGGGTAGCCATCCTTATATCAGATAAATTAAAATTTACCCTGAAGACTATAGTGAGAGATGAAGAGGGACACTATCTCATACTCAAAGGATCTATCCAACAAGAAGACTTAACAATTCTCAATATATATGCCCCAAATGAGGGAGCTGCCAAATATTTAAACCAATTAATAACCAAACTGAAGAAATACTTTGATAATAATACACTTATACTTGGTGATTTCAATCTAGCTCTTTCTATACTAGATAGGTCTTCTAAGCACAACATATCCAAAGAAACGAGAGCTTTAAATGATACACTGGACCAGATGGATTTCACAGATATCTACAGAACTTTACATCCAAACTCAACTGAATACACATTCTTCTCAAGTGCACATGGAACTTTCTCCAGAATAGACCACATACTGGGTCACAAATCGGGTCTGAACCGATACCAAAAGATCGGGATAGTCCCCTGTATATTCTCAGACCATAATGCCTTGAAATTAGAACTTAATCACAACAAGAAGTTTGGAAGGACCACAAACACATGGAGGTTAAGGACCATCCTGCTAAAAGATGAAAAGGTCAACCAGGAAATTAAGGAAGAATTGAGAAGATTCATGGAAACTAATGAGAATGAAGATACAACCGTTCAAAATCTTTGGGACGCAGCAAAAGCAGTCCTGAGGGGGAAATACATCGCAATACAAGCATCCATTCAAAAACTGGAAAGAACTCAAATTCAAAAGCTCACCTTACACATAAAGGAACTAGAGAAAAAGCAACAAATGGACCCCACCCCCAGCAGAAGAAGACAGTTAATTAAAATTCGAGCAGAACTAAATGATATCGAGACCAAAAGAACTGTGGAACAGATCAACAGAACCAGGAGTTGGTTCTTTGAAAGAATTAATAAGATAGATAAACCATTAGCGAACCTTATTAAAAAGAAGAGAGAGAAGACTCAAATTAATAAAATCATGAATGAGAAAGGAGAGATCACTACCAACACCAAGGAAATACAAACGATTCTAAAAACATATTATGAACAGCTGTATGCCAATAAATTAGGAAATCTAGAAGAAATGGATGCATTCCTGGAAAGCCACAAACTACCAAAACTGGAGCAGGAAGAAATAGAAAACCTGAACAGGCCAATAACCAGGGAGGAAATTGAAGCAGTCATCAAAAACCTCCCGAGACACAAGACTCCAGGGCCAGATGGCTTCCCAGGGGAATTCTATCAAACGTTTAAAGAAGAAATCATACCTATTCTACTAAAGCTGTTTGGAAAGATAGAAAGAGATGGAGTACTGCCAAATTCGTTCTATGAGGCCAGCATCACCTTAATTCCGAAACCAGACAAAGACCCCACCAAAAAGGAGAATTACAGACCAATATCCCTGATGAACATGGATGCAAAAATTCTCAACAAGATACTAGCCAATAGGATCCAACAACACATTAAGAAAATTATTCACCATGACCAAGTAGGATTTATCCCTGGGACACAAGGCTGGTTCAACACTCGTAAAACCATCAATGTGATTCATCATATCAGCAAGAGAAAAACCAAGAACCATATGATCCTCTCATTAGATGCAGAGAAAGCATTTGACAAAATACAGCAGCCATTCCTGATCAAAACACTTCAGAGTGTTGGGATAGAGGGAACTTTCCTCGACATCTTAAAAGCCATTTACGAAAAGCCCACAGCAAATATCATTCTCAATGGGGAAGCACTGGGAGCCTTTCCCCTAAGATCAGGAACAAGACAGGGATGTCCACTCTCACCACTGCTGTTCAACATAGTTCTGGAAGTCCTCGCCTCAGCAATCAGACAACAAAAAGACATTAAAGGCATTCAAATTGGCAAAGAAGAAGTCAAACTCTCCCTCTTCGCCGATGACATGATACTCTACATAGAAAACCCAAAAGCCTCCACCCCAAGATTGCTAGAACTCATACAGCAATTTGGTAGCGTGGCAGGATACAAAATCAATGCCCAGAAATCAATGGCATTTCTATACACTAACAATGAGACTGAAGAAAGAGAAATTAAGGAGTCAATCCCATTTACAATTGCACCCAAAAGCATAAGATACCTAGGAATAAACCTTACCAAGGAGGTGAAGGATCTATACCCTAAAAACTATAGAACACTTCTGAAAGAAATTGAGGAAGACACAAAGAGATGGAAAAATATTCCATGCTCATGGATTGGCAGAATTAATATTGTGAAAATGTCAATGTTACCCAGGGCAATTTACACGTTTAATGCAATCCCTATCAAAATACCATGGACTTTCTTCAGAGAGTTAGAACAAATTATTTTAAGATTTGTGTGGAATCAGAAAAGACCCCGAATAGCCAGGGGAATTTTAAAAAAGAAAACCATAGCTGGGGGCATCACAATGCCAGATTTCAGGTTGTACTACAAAGCTGTGGTCATCAAGACAGTGTGGTACTGGCACAAAAATAGAAACATAGATCAATGGAACAGAATAGAGAACCCAGAAGTGGACCCTGAAATGTATGGTCATCTAATATTCGATAAAGGAGGAAAGACTATCCATTGGAAGAAAGACAGTCTCTTCAATAAATGGTGTTGGGAAAATTGGACATCCACATGCAGAAGAATGAAACTGGACCACTCTCTTTCACCATACACAAAGATAAACTCAAAATGGATGAGAGATCTAAATGTGAGACAAGAGTCCATCAAAATCCTAGAGGAGAACACAGGCAACACCCTTTTTGAACTCGGCCACAGTAACTTCTTGCAAGATACATCCACGAAGGCAAAAGAAACAAAAGCAAAAATGAACTATTGGGACTTCATCAAGATAAGAAGCTTTTGCACAGCAAAGGATACAGTCAACAAAACTAAAAGACAACCTACAGAATGGGAGAGGATATTTGCAAACGACATATCAGATAAAGGGCTAGTTTCCAAAATCTATAAAGAACTTATTAAACTCAACACCAAAGAAACAAACAATCCAATCATGAAATGGGCAAAAGACATGAAGAGAAATCTCACAGAGGAAGACATGGACATGGCCAACATGCACATGAGAAAATGCTCTGCATCACTTGCCATCAGGGAAATACAAATCAAAACCACAATGAGATACCACCTCACACCAGTGAGAATGGGGAAAATTAACAAGGCAGGAAACAACAAATGTTGGAGAGGATGCGGGGAAAAGGGAACCCTCTTACACTGTTGGTGGGAATGTGAACTGGTGCAGCCACTCTGGAAAACTGTGTGGAGGTTCCTCAAAGAGTTAAAAATAGACCTGCCCTACGACCCAGCAATTGCACTGTTGGGGATTTACCCCAAAGATTCAGATGCAACGAAACGTCAGGACACCTGCACCCCGATGTTTCTATCAGCAATGGCCACAATAGCCAAACTGTGGAAGGAGCCTCGGTGTCCATCGAAAGATGAATGGATAAAGAAGATGTGGTTTATGTATACAGTGGAATATTACTCAGCGATTAGAAACGACAAATACCCACCATTTGCTTCAACGTGGATGGAACTGGAGGGTATTATGCTGAGTGAAATAAGTCAATCGGAGAAGGACAAGCAGTGTATGTTCTCATTCATTTGGGGAATATAAATAATAGTGAAAGGGAATATAAAGGAAGGGAGAAGAAATGTTGGGAAATATCAGGAAGGGAGACAGAACATAAAGACTCCTAACTCGGGGAAACGAACTAGGGGTGGTGGAAGAGGGGAGGAGGGCGGATGGTGGAGGGGAATGGGTGACAGGCACTGAGGTGGACACTTGACGGGATGAGCACTGGGTGTTTTTCTGTATGTTGGTAAATTGAACACCAATAAAAATTAAAAAAAAAAAAAAAGCTTTCTTCTCATCCATCATGTCCAGGTTAAAAAGGAATTCATGCATATTTTTTGCTAGATGTTTTTCCATTTCCATCACTGGTCCATTTGTGGCATATGATGTAAGGTGAGGACTGATTTCTACCTTCTTCCACATGGCCGCCCAGTGACAACAGTGTCCTTTGTTACAACAGTCTGTTTCTCCCGGAAAGCTGAGATGTCACTTTTCTCTTGTGCCATGTCTCCCCACATACCTGTGAGTCTATGCCTGCTCTTTTTCACTGGCCTATCTGTCCACCAATACCATAGTTGTAATTATTGAGGCTTTTGGTGTGTTTTAATATCTGGTAGGACTAATCCCCCTCCTTGCTCTTCTTTTAGAGTTTTTCTAGCAATCATGGTGTGCTTAATTTTTCACTTAAGCTTTAGAGTCAACTTGTGTAAGTCCAGAATAACAACTTAGTGGGAATTTTATTTCAATTTTGTTAAATGTATATACTATCTCTAGGAGGACTGATGTTTTTATAATGAGTTATCGCATCCAAGAACAAGGGATGTTTTTACATTTGCTAAAGTCATTTTGTGTTTTTAAAGGTGGCTTAAAATTATTTTCACATGGGTTATGCATCTTTTCTGATAAGTTAATTCCTAAGTACTTTATCCTTTTTGATGCTTCTGTAATAGTGAGTTTCTCTTTCCTTGTTCATTATCTGGGTGTGTACACACACCCACAAACACATGTGCATACACAGTCACTGTAGATTTTTGTAAATTCAGTTTACATATTGTTTTGAATTATTTTGTTTTTGTTATTATTTTTATTATTTAGATTGTTAAATGGTGCAGATAGTGGCTATTCTTGCCTTGTTTCTGACCTTAGTGGGAAGTACATCTACCATATCCATGAAGACAGAAAATGACATAAAGGTCATATGTACACACTTGTATGTATCTACATGCATACCTGCTTTCCTGTTGGTTGCATTTGCTGGTACCTGATTGCGTGTTCAACAACACAGAGCACTTTGATCTGGATGTATCTCTTGCATTAGTTGGCTTCTACTTTGTGAATCAATTTGAAAATCTTGAGTTTTCAGTGTGATGTTTGATCTCATCCATGTCGTATTATTAAATGTTACATTTACAGTGTGTATTATAATATATTCTATTTCTTTCTTCTGTTTAATTTTGTTGTCTTTCTTTTGATCATTAGGAAGTGTCTGTATCAGTACTGATGCCTTTTATAATGCCTGCAATCTTTTTCCTCTCAGATGGACCCTTATTGTCTGTAAGTGACCTACTAACTCTGTTACCTGTGCAGCTGCTTTTATTTTTTTCCCATGCTTTTTATTTTTTTGCTGTTGCCTTGTTTCTATTTTGCAAGACATTAAACATCTAAGTACTCTTCTTCTATCCTTGTTCCCATCCTAGTGTTAGTTTTAGATCTACCATTAAATATTTTCAATGCTCACAATCAGTCCTTCTTTTGGTTAATACTTTTTTGGTCAACACTAGTTTGGAAGAAGTTTGTCCTTAGTTAACTCTTCAAAGGAGCATCAAGACACATTTCATGAACTCATGAATGCTTACAGTGCTTACAACTGCTTTTCCGTAATCTGATTCTTGAAGGACAACTTGAAAGAGCAGAAAATCTTTGGCTCCTATATTCTTTCCTTGAGTTTTTAAAAACAACTATGAATCTACTGTTGTGTTTACATTTTTCTCTCTGGTCATCAGATGCTAATTCATGTTCTCCCCTTTGGGAGTCACTTGTTCTGTTTACCAGAGGAACAAAGGATTTAAAAAATACCTTTAATCATTTTATTGGGATGTGTTCTGGTTTTGATAGTTTCAGGTCAATTTTACCAGCTACACGTCGGCCCTTATAATATACTGACTCAAGCCTTCTTATATTTCCACAAAATTGCCTTCTTTATAGTTTTATTGGATTCTACTTTATAAATAGTAGCTACTTCTCATTGTTACATGATTTTTCCTTTTGGAACTCTGATTAGCTGCATTTTGGACCTTCTCTGTCAGTCTTCTTTGTGTATGGTTTTCCCTTTGATCCTTTAACAACCTCCTCTCATTATCCCCATCCTCTTGGTTGTTTCTCCTGTTCCCAGTGTCCCTGTTAGGAACTTAGTTGAATATATCATCTCTTGGGCACCTAATAGATTAATTTATACTACTTTTCTTTGGTTTCTTCCCCAAATCCAGCAAGTTCTCATTTACATATTTTGATATTAATTCTTTTTGTTTTGTTTTCAGCTTTTAGATTTTTTATGTGAAATTTCTAAAATTTTGAAGAAAAAATATATTTGTTTCATATTTACTTCTTGTTGGGTGTTGCTCACAGCTCTTCTCTGCAACATGTTTTCTTTTGCGTGGAGAAATTTAACCAGATGAAGTGCCTCTTGTTTTGTGTTTTTCAAGAAATATCTTGTATCTTCCTAAACCAGCAATGGTGGGTGACACTATGTAGGCAGCAGAGAGGGGCTTGGTTCAGGCTCAGGTCAGGAGTGCTCTTGTAACAGTACCTTTTCAGATTGTGATTCTCTATTTTCTGGAGGATTCTTTTTTTTAAAAAAAGATTTTATTTATTTGAGAGACAGTGTGAGAGAGCACAAGCATGGGGAGGGGCAGAAGAGGGGAGAAGCAGGGTCCCTGCTGAGTAGAGCCTGATGTGGAGCTCAATCCTAGGACCCTGAGATCATGACCTGAGCTGAAAGCAGACATTTTGCTGATTGAGCCTTCCAAGTGCACCAGCAACATTCTTTTTTTTTTTTTTTAAGATTTTATTTATTCATGAGAGAAAGAGAGAGAGAGAGAGAGAGAGAGAGAGAGAGAGAGGCAGAGACACAGGCAGAGGGAGAAGCAGGCTGCCTGTGGGGAGCCCAATGTGGGACTCGACCCCAGGATTCCGGGATCATGCCCTGAGCCAAAGGCAGATGCTCAACTGCTGAGCCACTCAGGCGTCCCACCCCCTGGAGGATTCTTAATTGACACCATCTGCTTCCTTCTTTCCCTTCACAAGCTCCCTGCCCCCTGCCCCTGATACAGTGCCTCCCAAGACTGTTACCACCATCCCCACACATTGCCATGCTGCTTTCTTTCAAGAACCTTGTACTTTAAAATTATTTGAGACTTCTGGAAGAGTTGTGAAGGTCATGCAGAGGGTTCCGCTGTCCAGCTCCCTCAACTGCCTCTTGTGAACACCTTATACCACTGTGTATTTATCAAAACTAAGGAGCTAACTTTGGGACACCATTAATCCACCATCACTTTATTAGGATTGTCCCAGTTTCTGTGCTAATATCATCTCCCTATTCTAGGATCCAACCCAGGGTGCACAAACATTTAGGTCTCTCTTCATGTCTCCATTTTAGCACAGTGTTTAGTGTCCCCCTTGTTTTTATGACTGGGGGATTTTGTAGGATAGCAGTCAGGTATTTGGTAGAATGTCCCTCCATTTGGATTTGTTTGCTGTTTCTCATGACTAGCCTTAGATGATAGAATTTTGGACAAGAATACCACAGAGGTGACATGCCTTCTCCTTAGATTGTATTGGGGCATGTGGTATCAACATGACCATCAAGGTTGACTGTGATCACTTGGTGAAGTGTCTGCCAGTTTCTCCATTGTGAAGTTACTGCTTTCCCCTTTCCGTACTCTGGTCTTCAGAAGCGAGGGAGTATGTCTCACCCACTCCTAAGTGGTGGGGAGTCAGGTGCCACCTCCTGGAGAAGACATCAAAGAGCCTGTGTACACATGATCATCACCACAGTAAGTAGTATATTTTAGAGGAGAGTCTTTGAGGCCATGCAAATATTCTGTTTCTCCTTAAAGTTTTACCAAGTAATTCTGGAATTTATCTATGAATCTTTCTTGTGGACATTGGTTTTCTGGTATCACTAATGGTGATTTTCTATTTCACTTGCTCTTCCTACAGGTATAACTAGAATTTTTCTTAAGCAAGATTTGTTGTCTTCCACATTTATGTATTCACTTATTGTATCAGTATGGGCTCATAAATATTTATCTTACTTTGAGGGTTATGATCCCAAAGTGTCATTTTTTTGTTATGTTGCTCAAACTGCTCCAGATTTGACTTGTACGAGTGCCTTTCATTGACTCCTGTGCCCTTCTAACATGCATGCATTCTGTTTGTTTCTATTTTGAGTACATTCTCACTCTCTTGTTCCATGAGGTAGTCCAGGCACATCCTATAGTTTCCCTGCCTAGCCTGGAGTCAGCTGCATCTCCAGCCCCTGGCTTCATTTACTGGGGATGATGTCAGAAACCAAGGTCTGGACTGGATATGCTCCTGCTGTGGGGTGTCTACTTTTAGACCCCCCAGTACTCCCAGAAGCTATGTCTTTGGTCCACTGGGTTTCCTTTGGGAGGTGGACTTGTTTCTGTCATAGTTTTGTCTGTTCTCGCTCAGCTGCCCCACTCCCCACCCCCCTGCAGAGGGGAGCTCCTCCATTTGTATTCCCAGTGTGACTCCTTGGTTTTGCACATTTGCTCTGTCTCCAGGACATGGTGGAGGCACATGGTGTATCCTCACATTTCATGGAGAAGTCATGTGGTGCCAGTCCTCATATATCTGCTGTGCTGGCCACTTCATTAGGGTCTACTAACGGAAGACTACTAACTGGAAAGTTGTACCCTTCAGTTCAGGGAAGTTTTCTTGTATTATTTTTTTTTTTTTATAATTTCTTCACTTCTCTTTTTCCATTTAGATACAAATTCAATAAATAAGCCATATTGGAAGACTCAAATAACTGGAAAGGAAATGAAAACTTGGCACAACATCTATCAGTGAATGAGGCATGGCACTATTTCCTTATTCAGCTGCCATTAAAGTGATTATAGATCCTTCTGCTGATCTTTTATTCCATTTGGTTTTCTCTCTCAAGCATCTCATGGCAAGAGGAATTAAGGGGAGATTTTAAAAATTGAAAGTCTTTTGAGTCATTATTGGTTTTTCCAGGCTGCAAAGCTATGCCGTCCCACTGCTGGCTCTCACTACTGCCAGAGTGCCTGCAGGGGTCCTGCTCAGGGAAACCATGCAAGGACTACCACCGTTTGAGGACGCTTTCTTGCTCTTTGGCCAGCTCTCCTTGCTGGAACATGCCAGTGCAGATTTCAGTAAAATGATCAGCAGAGCTACAGTGCTGTAGGTGCAGATATGTGTGAGCAGCTGGTCCCTGGGACACAGTAGGTATCAGCTCAATGAGCACTAACTGAATGGAAGGAATTGTGGGGGGGCACTTGTCAGTGGGGGGCTCCCAGGGCCTCCTGCCCCTTTCCAGTAGTGAAACCATCATGGCAGAGTCAGAGGACAGGTGGCCCCATCAAGAAGCAAATGTCACTTGCCTTGGGGGAGGGGTGGCTGGGGGAGGGACGGGCATGGCAGAGCCAGGAGCCTCTCAAGCCTCTAGGAGAGACGGTTTAGGCTTGGAATCAGGCAGACCTGGATTTGAATCCACTTCTTTACAGGTGACCCACTGGGTCACATGGGGCAGTCACTTGTGTCCCTGAACAAGCTCACCTCACTGGCACATGTGACTTGACCCCCACCCCATACCTGGCTGGACCCCAGTGAATGACTCCTCTTGGAGAGACTGTTGTGCCTTCTGCTGGTCCCAGGGTAAGCTTTTCCTCATAGACATGCTGCTGCTCCTCCAGAGGGGATGAGGGCTGCACTCTGAGCCCAGCCTCACATAGACACAGTCAGGGCCCATGGCAGGGTGGAATGTAGATGCCTGGGCTCACCACATGGGGGTCCCCAGCCTCGCTCTGGCCTGGGACAGGGAAGCCAGTGGGCAGGAGGGACCCAGGGCCACAGCTCTCTGGGACAAGGGACAACCTCTCAAATCCCCCTGAAAATAGACGTTCAAATTCCTGGATTAAACTCTTGAAACTCTCCTGTGGATTTCCATGTCCGTCTTTGTGTACATTCCTGGGTTATCTTCTCTGTCTCTGCTCCACCATCCCTGTTGGAAAACAGTCGCCTGTTTCGTGTTTTCTGAATAAGTGGCCTGTCTTCTGCTGCATCCTCCTCTTGTTCACAAAGCCAGTATCTGTTGTGTTCTATAGTACTAACCCCTGAGGCAGGTTTCCTCTGCTCCTTTTTTTTTTTTAATATTTTATTTATTTATTCATGAGAGACACACAGAGAGAAGCAGAGACACAGGCAGAGGGAGAAGCAGGCCCCATGCAGGGAGCCCGATGCGGGACTCGATCCTGCGACTCCCGGATCACACGCTGGGCTGAAGGCCGGTGCTAAAACACTGAGCCACCCAGGGATCCTCTCCCCTGCTAATTGATCAGCCAACTGTCCTGGTTTCCTGTTATCTGACCTAGATTTCCTGCTGGGGACTTCCCTGCAGTACCTGGACATTCTTGACCCTGGACACAGGTCGGGTGCTTTGTTTTCACAGAAGAGGCTTATTGGCTGCAAGGTGCTTGGCTGGGGTCCTGGCCGTTTGTGTAGCCTTCTTGTTGTATATGTTTTTCCAAGTCCCCTATTTGTCATTGGTACCCAAGACTGGCTACTGGTGCTGAGAGCTGATAGGAAGGATGCTGGTGTCTCACTGGTGGGAAGACCTTTCCCAGGCCGCATCTGCAGGGTGGCCTCCACCTTCCTGCCCAGCCTTGCCTCCTGTACCTCAGGTAGAGTTCACCATTCAATATCCTCAGAGACTAAGCTTCCTGCCTTCTGTGGAGTGCAGGGGGTCCGTCTCCAGGCTGTGGAGCTAGGGGAACCGGCTTGGGGTCTACCTAGGTCTCAGAACATGGACAAATCCTGGTCCTCAACATGCCACTCCACCCCTTCCTGGGGAGACTCAGGTGCCTCCTGGGCCTTCTGGTGGCCCCAGGGGAGGCTCCGCTAGCTTGTCACCTCTTTCACCATAGCGCTCAGATCTCAGCTGTACATCTTCTCTGTTGTGACAAATTTAACATCAAGGGAGCAGGATGGTCAGCCTGCTGATGCGAGTGGAAGCAGCTTTCTATGCTGTTGTCAAGCTCTTTATTTTGTATTTTGTTTTGCACCCCAGCCCTACCTTTTTCTTTCTTGGTGTCTACCTAAGACATTTAAATTTGAAAGGTTGTCATGTATTGTTACAAAAATACTTCCTGCCTGGAAAATGCAGAACTTTCTCAATGAAAGCCACAATGAGTGATTAGAACGAAGGTGTGTGTGACTGCATGCACACGCGTGACTGTGTGTGCGCCCACGCGAGTGTGTGTGGGGAGGGACGGGTGGGCGCTGAGGAGTGAGAGACACAGTGACGGAGGAGGGGTCCAAGCAGAGGAGGGACCCGATAAAGAAGTTCACGGAATGCCAAAAGCAAGGCTGTAGCTGGGATGCTAATTTGCTCCAATGTGTGCATGTCACTGATAGCCAGTGGGGCCCATGACATTCTGACGCTGTCTCTCAGGAAAGAGTAGGACACAGAGGAGGCCCGTGTAATTGGAGAACCAGCTGAGATCTGAGGCGGTCGAGGATGAGGATGAACCATCCTCCATACAATGGCATTGGTTGAAGGTTGTATATAAGGTGGCCTTATTAAAGTGACAAGGCAATTTAATTCCTTTGTGCACGATGATTCTACTTCATTGATTTACAATGGGAAGGATATAATTTTGCTAGTGTTGGCAAAAAGCTCAAATGTCAGCCTTTTCAAATTACCATACTTGCCTTGTTCAGGATGAATAATGAATAAGTCACCTTTTGTCTACAGTTAAATATTCTTGAATAAATACAAAGAGCATAAAAGACATAAATGATTGCCTGATTTATATTTAAAATAAAGATCAACATTGTGATAAATGGTTGAAAATGCTGTGTGTGCAGCAATATGACTCTCCTGATAATTACATTATCAATGAGGGAGCAGCCCAGGTGTAGACGGTTGTCGGGGTGCATACCCACTTACCTGTGAAGCTGCGTCACACTGTGGGCCTGAGCAGCTTCACAAGGGGGATCATGGGTCCCAGTAGAGGGGTCTGTCTCCCCAGACCCCCCACGTCTGAAACCCCGAGGCCCAGGAAGGGCAGAGAGCCCTGGGTCCCAGGCCCTCAGCGTTAGGGAGAGTAGAGGCCTTGAGAGAGGCTGATTCACTCTGGGCTGGGGATGGCTCTCTATTTGTCACCTTTGGAAGGGAGTTGGACAAGAGTAGAAGAGCAGATTCATCTGAAAAATCAGCCAGTCCATGGCGAACAACCACAAATAACCACGGAGTTGTGCACAGCTTTGGGAAATGAGTAGGATGAGGAGAGCTTCGCATGATGAACAAACATGCCCACATTACTCTCACGTGAATAAAGCAAGTTCTACTCCGATATGAAAATAAAATCCAATTTTTTTAAAGATTTTATTTATTCATAAGAGACACAGAGAGAGAGAGAGAGAGAGAGAGAGAGAGAGGCAGAGACACAGGCAGAGGGAGAAGCAGGCTCCATGCAGGGAGCCTGATGTGGGACTCGATCCCAGGTCTCCAGGATCACACCCTGGGCCAAAGGCGACCCTAAACCACTGAGCCACCCGGGCTGTCCATAAAATCCAACTTTTATTAAAAATGTGTATATGTGTGGATTAGACTAATTTTCTTGTTTTCTGAAGAGACAGAATGTATATGCATATTTATGTGTGTTTGAAACACATTAATTTTAAGGAATTGGCTCATGTGGTTGTGGGAATGACACGACTCAAATGTACAGGGCAGGCTGCAGACCCAGGGAAAAGCTGGTGCTTCAGGTCCAAAGGTCAATGCGGGCAGAGTGAGAGTATATGTGTACATGTGTTTGTGAATGTATGCATACAAGTGTGAATGGTGGTGTATATGTGTGTGTATACGTGAATGTGAATGCTGGTGTGTGTACTTGTGTTTATACATGTATGTGTGTATGTGCACCTGTGTCTTTGGACCTGTGTGTATATGTGTGAATGCTGGTGTGTGCCTGTGTCCATGTGCCTGTGCATGAGTGTGTATGTGCACAGTGTGAGTGTGTTGGGGAAGCAGAGCGTGCATGTACGAAGGAGTCACTGACGAAGCCAGGTGTGGCCCAGCAGTAGCGCGTGGAGGCACATGCAGGTGGGACAGGGCAGGGGTTTGGGAGGAGAGGACCGATTAGGGCCTCGGCGCCCGGTGAGCCCTCCATGGTTCCCAGCTTCCTTCTCTACTTACTCCGGCACCTGAGATCATGGCTGCTTTCTGGGACAGTTTTCTTAATGAGAGCAGGGTTTGCTTTTGGGAAGGTGGCCTTATCTGTAGGAATGTGCTCAGCGCTGGCCCCTTACCTCCCACCTCATCCTGTGCTGGGGACATCACACCTGGGTCAGGGTGAGGCCTGAGTTGAGCACTGGGCTCCTGGCAGAGCCACAGGCCTGCGGGCTGGGAGAGCCTGGTGTGGCCTGGGCCAGTTCCCTCTCTGGGAGCAGTTCTAGATGGGGTGGGAGGCCCAGCTCCTGGGAAGAGGGTGGACAGCCACTTCAGGACCCCAGCTTCTCAGGGCTGGTGCGGGAGGGGGCCTTGTAAGGATGCAGGGCTAGTAAAGAGGGTGCATGTTGGCCCCCATGGAGACAAGCAGAGGGGGAGTCCTGTGGTGAGCTCTGGGTGGGGGGGGGGGACACCATGGGGTCAGCACAGGGAGGGCAGCATGCTTGGCTCCTACAAGGCCCCAGGCCCCAGTGAGGGCCCCCCAGCCCTGAGGGACAGTGCCAGCCGGGCAGGACTGCTGCTTTGCCCAGAGATGGGAGCACGCCGGCCCCAGGTCAGGATGCTCAGCTGCAGTGACAGAGAGCAGCCTTTCCCCATCTGTCCCTTAGCACATTACTATATTCAGGGTGAGTGTGGGTGCAGGAGGCAGACCCGGGGTGAAGGCTCCCTGCAGGGATGTGAGTGGCCCTTGCTGGTGACCACGGCACAGAACTGATAGGAGCACAGGGGTCCCAGCAGACCTCGGGCAGGCCTGGCTGCTGGGGCGCCACAGACCGGGGGTGTCTGCTCCGTGCTTGCTCCCTGGAAGGTCTCCGGAATGCACTTTAACCTTTTCTTTCCTCGACAACGTTGACCCATTACAACACGGGTGACTAGGTTTCCGTTCGAGTAGGATGACGTCACTGCGCAGTGCCGGGTAGTATGGTGACAGGCACTTGGCAAATGTGAACGGTCGTCTCCACCTTGCTAGGGCACAAGGGCTTTGCTCGGGGCGCTCCACGCTGACGAGGAGCTAGGAAGGGACTTGTTGGAAGTTTGCTCATTCTGTTTGGGGTCTCCCCACAGCAGCTGCCTTCCGGGGTCTCCACAGGAGGCAGAGAAACGAATGACAGGTGTTTGCAGACAGCAGAGCAAGTGTCCCTGGAAAGGCCTTCTTCGGCATCTAGGATTTGTATGAATTTTGAGAGGGTGCTTGGGTTGGGACAGAAATTCTGGAACTGGAAATCATCTTGTGCTTGCTAAACCCAGAGGTCTGCGCACCCCCACCCCAAGGTTCTGTCCCTAGAGAACCAAGGCTGCTCACCCTGAGATCTTTTACTTCCTAGAGTAGAAATATGCAAGGGCACCTGGGGGCTCAACTGGTGCAGTGTCTGCCTTCGGCTCAGGACATGATCCCAGGGTCCTGGGATGGAGCCCCATGTCCAGGGGGTGGGGGAGTGGTCCCTGCTTAGCAGGGAGCCTGCTTCTCCCTCTCCCTCTGCCCCTTCCCACCCCTGCTGGTGCGTACCATGATCTTTCACGAGGGTTCATTAAGACACCAATAAAAACCCACATCCCGGGAATGCCAACAGGGTCCCAGCTGAGTTCTGTCTCAGATAAATAAATCTTAAAAAAAAAAGGGGGGGGGGGTAAATCTTAAAAAAAAAAAAAAGAAATGTGCAATACATTTAGCACTGAATTTATAATGGAGAATACTTGTGATTTCAGATGTGCCGGGAAGCCTATGCTGTGTGTGATGCTGAGACAGGGATGGGGCTGGCATCCAGGCTGCAGGACAAAGGGGACACCCACCTCCATCGCAGAAGGCTCATGAGGCTAGAGTCAGGCTCACCTTGGGGACAAGATGCCGTTCTCGTGGTTTCTACAGGTGATGTCCCTCCTGGCAAAAGCGAACAACACAAGCCCATCACACATTAAAGCAGTCCTGTCTGGCCCTGTGCATCTTTTCCTTCCACCAGGCCCAGCTCTGAGGACAGGTGTGTGGCAGGAATCACGGGTCTTTGACAGACGGAGGATCGGGAATGTGAAGATAGGATCCATTCTGCTCGTCACTGTGGCCGTCACAATGGGACACAGGGGTCCGGAATCCGCGTGGACTGGAGCTGTCCTCAGTCCCTAGTGTGCAACCTGGGCTGGGAGGGTGGTTAGTCCCTAAAGAACGCAGGGGTGAGGTCACGGAGGAGGGGAGGAAGGGGAGCCAGGAGACGGCGTGAGCTGTGCCTTCTTCCTCGTTAGTAGCTGAGATGGGATGCGGGATGCCCGGCCTCAGCCACCAGCACGTCCTCAGTGCCAGAGACCCCTGTACCATCTTGTTTACTCGTCCCGACAAGCCCCTGACACGGGGGCAGGTGTCCTCTTCATCTCCACCTCCCTGTGGAACCATAAGGGACAGAGAGGCTGGGAGACTTCCCCAATTCCTCTCCCGCCATCTCTGACACCCACCGTCTACACCGCTGTCCAGGGACCTCTAGGTGTGTGTCTCTGAGCCCCTCCCGGGCAAGCAGGGGGTCAGGTGCTGACTGATCCAGGAGTGGGGGCCCAGGGAAAGGGGACACGGTGTCTGTGGGGGAGACATGCTGGGCAGGGAGGGTTGGGGCCCACGCACCATACTGATGGGAGGAGTGTGTGCAGGTGGTTCGGGCATGGGACTGGCCTGGGAGCTCCCCCACCCCCACCCCAGCCCTGGGTCAGGTGCCCCTCCAGGCCATGCTGTGGGCTGGGAGGGATTGGTTAAACCTTAAGGAGCCAAGCCTGCAGTCAGGGTGGGGGGAGGCACATCCTGGGGTCGGCTCACAGTGGGGGCCCTGGACAGCGGGCGGGGTGGCGAGGCAGGGGAAATTCCCCAGGAAATCCCTTCCCTCCTCTGCTCTGCTTCCTGCCCTCCCCTCCTCTTTTCTTTCTCATCTCTCTGCACTGAGGGGGTGTGGTAAAGCTATAAGGAACAGTGGGCATAATCAGGAAGGGGCAAGGTGGCTCCTACAGGCTTTGGCACTAGTGGTTGTGGGTTGTCAGCACCCCAGCAAAGACTCCAGGACACACCGAGGTGGGCGGTGGGCCAGACGGTGCAGGAGGGAATCGCGGGGTGGCTTGGGGGGTCAGAGGGACTCGCCAGGGCCTGGCTGGGTGCTCCGGGCCAGGGTAAGCAGGTGCATTGCTCTGGATGGGCTGCTGTCAGGAAGCAAGGCAGCGTCCACAGATCTGACCTGGAAGGAGGGAGGAAGCCCAGAGCAGGTGGACACGGGATGGGCAACACGCGCCCTGGAGGCTGGATGTGCAGTGGCCCCTGGGCACATGCGGGCCGCGAGCCTGTTGTGTCTGGGCCCTGGCATGGGCATGACGTGACCCAGGTGGGCTTGCACGGTGTCGTGCACTGGTTTGCATCCCGCAGGAGAGCACCCGGCTGCTGTCTGCCCGGCCTTCCTCTCCTCTCTCCGGGTTCGGGGTGAGCACTCACTCTCTCTCTCCATCCAGTGCCAGGGCCACCTCCCAGCCCAGCCAGCGTCCTCCTGGAGCCACTCGCAGAGCCCGACTGACCGCAGACCTGGCAGCATTGAAAAACTTCTGGTCCCTCCGAGGCCTCGCCTGACTTTGTAAGGGGAGGGGTCTCGAGTTCTTTCAGCGTCAGGCCCCACCTCCAGGTGGGGGCACCTGCCAGTGTCTGTGTCCCCTGAGTCACGGCCGGGCCAGTCCTTCACACCCACAGGCAGCTCTGCTCTTGCTGTGGCGATTGCCTTGGGAGAACACAGGCACCCAACCCTGAGGACCCTGGGACACCCACCATGCAGGCTGGGGCAGGGGTCTGCTGTGGAGCGACAGCCACCAGCCCGACTCCCGCCAGCTTCTTGGGGGAATGGGACCACGTTGCTAAGTAGGCCACATCTCCGAGCTTCAGTTCATCCACCCGGGGTTGGGAGATGGTACTGGATGCAACCATCTCCGTGGATCCTCTCAGCCCTGGAGTCTGAGACAGGCCCCTTGAGAGCCAAAGGGTTCGACTGTCTGATGATTTGGCAGGAGAGTGGTCATGGTGGGAGCTGGCGTCCTGGGAGAAAAATCCTGGAGTGATGGGATGGAAAGAGGGTTCTTGGCCTTCCGTCTTACCAAGAATGTGGGCCTGGAGGCTAAGATGACTTCTAACTAGATCCTGTCCTTTGAGAAGCTCGGGGACCCCAGGAGTCCGGCCTGCCGGGTCTGCTAGTCTGGGGCAGCGGCCCTCCCCACGGTGCGGCTCCCGCGGCTCACTCCCTGGTCTGTGCCCACAGCCAGTCCACGGGGAGCCTCATGGAGCCAGACTGCAAGGAAAGACAGGCCTTGTTCGGGACATTTTGCCCAAGTGCCCCGTGGTGGTTTTCGTGCTGGTCACGGACGCTCTATCTGGAGTAGCCCAGGTGTGGCAGAGAGGCACCCGCACGCTACACCAGCCAGGGCGTTTTCTGGGCTTTAGGGATTTCCCTGCTGTTCATATTCTGCTTTGCAATTTGGAGGTACCATGATCTTTCACGAGGGTTCATTAAGACACCAATAAGAACCCACATCCCTGGAATGCCAACAGGGTCCCAGCTGCCCTCAACTTTACGTGAAGTGGTGAATCTTTCCTTGTACCAGATGCATTCTAAAATACTCGATCAGTGCAGATTAAATGCAAAAAGGATCAATAGGAGAATTTTATTTTATATAAAGGAAAAAACAGCTTTGTCCACTGCCGAGGGTTTCTGGTTTCCTTAGGTTGCGGTAAAATCCTCTCCTTTCGCCATAATGGGCTTAATGCACTTGAAGAGTAAATGTGGGGGCCTGAGGCCCTTTGTGTCTCACTCAGCCTTTGCCATGCGTGTCCTTTCTGATCTTTTGTATACCCAATTCCTTTTTTCTATTTAAAAAACCTTCACCCAAATACCCATCAAATGTGACTGCATTAAATATAAATACATCCTCCCTCAATTGTCTACAAAGCTGCGATCAGCGACTCTGCCAAGAAAATGCAAAGCCAACCTTTTAAAGCTTTATTTGAAAACCTAGAGGAAATTAACTCCCAGATTCAGCTGATTTCATAAATAAGTAAAAGAAAAAAAATAAATACATAAAACAAAAATCGACTCCACCGGCCTCAGCTTTTATTCTTGTTCTACAAGCAAGAATATCCAGAAGAACCACCTCTTCACCCTCCAACTTTTTAGATTGAAACTTGACTAGTACTCTGCACCGGGCCCTGCCCTCCACCCTCTCGGTGGCCCCAGCACATCCAGAGGCCGTGGGCATCCTTTGTTTAGAGCATTTGTGGCATATTGAAGGATGGTTCTTCTCTTTGTCTGCAAAGAGAATCTTTTTATAAAAAAGATTTTATTTATTTGAGAGAGAAAGAGAGAGCACAAGGAGGGGGAGCTGCAGGCAGAGGGAGAGGGAGAAGCAGTCTCCTCGGTGAGCAAGGAGCCCAACATGGGGCTCGATCCCATTACCCCTAGATCATGACCTGAGCAGAAGGCAGACGCTCAACTGACTGAGCATCCAGGCGCCCCGCGAAGCCAAAGCTGGTTTGTGCTCCTTGCTGTGCACGTGGGCTGAGCCGGTGGCTAATAGAACATGGCAGCTCCTGTGTCCATCACCTGCTAGGTGTGAACCTGACCATTATGGTTGCCACCTGTTTTCTCGGTTTGTCCTGTACGGTGTCTGACACACAGCTGTGCTGGAGATTAGCATGCTGAGATGCTCCCATGTAGTCAGGGATGGGCACCCCTCTGGCCTCCTGAGTCTCCCTGTGCCACCAGTAGCTAGGGCCTCCTGGGCAGCTGGAGGAGTCATGACCAGTGATCAGGCTCCTGGCACCGAGTCTGGGCCCATGTCTCCCTTCTCTGATTGGTCTGCGCCCTTGTTAGGTGTACTGATCATTGCCCAGCCAGTGGTGACCACTGGGCTGGGCTGGCACCTGCTGTCCTCAGCTCTAATGTCCCCAGACGGTCCCATCACTCCCTGTTCTCACACCCAGTGGGTTGTGTGCTCAGCATTTCCCAGAGGCCAGCAAGGGAAAGCCTATTTCTGTTGGGGCTGTAGCACCTGGGCTGGGTGGGGCTGGTCCCAGCTCATGCCTGTGTCACCCTACTCAGGTGACAAGGACACTATCACCATGCCTAAGAGGAAGCCCCTCAGATCTAGTGGGACCAGGCGGGTGGAGGGCAGGGCTCCATGGGAGGTGTCTTGGGTTGGGCCTAGGGTTCATTATCCCAATGGGAATCTGTTGGGTTCCATGTAGGGGCTCTGGGTTTCCTCGCCTGTGAGATGGGGACGATGGTTCAGTGCATCAAGAATGGGGTGCTGGGCTCTCCCAGTAGATGCTCCACTGCTGCCGAATGGCAGAGGGAGCGGGGCCTGGGACTGGGTTCCCGCCCTGAGTCTCTGGATGGGTGTCACATTGGCCGACTCATCCAGTGACAAAGGAGCCAGTGAGATTTAAATGGCTCAGTTGCCCTTCCTGCAGCTTCCCCTAGGTCCCCGCAGCTGTGACAGCATCTCCTCCACGTTGTCCAGACCCACTGCTGCGGTGTCCTTGCTCCCTCTGGTCCGAGGCCACACTCTTCTGTCTTTGTCTCAGAGACACTGTCCGTCCACAGTGGGTCTGTCTCAGGCACTTGCTCACCATAGTTGTTCTCTTCCCTGTTTTTCCTCTAGAATATTCCACCCTCTGACAGCGTCTCTTTTCTCTGTGTTGTGAAGAGGCTTCGTGCCATTGTACTCTGGCTGACAGCTTCGCCTCCCATCTAAAACCCTTCAGCAATATTTGTTTCCTTGCTTGGATTCAGGCACACAGGTAGCAGTTCTGGTGCTTCCTTCCTAACTGTGCATGTGTGCGCGTGCATGCGTGAGTGTGTGCGTGTGTGCGTGTGTGTGTGTGTGTGTGTGGTGAAAATGAAGGTGGCATCACACATTGTTCTAGTGATTTCTGCATCATTAACTCATGGGCTTTCTATGGTCAGCCTGGATCACGGGGTGGCTTTGACTTGGGGGTAATATTGTGATTTCTATAAAAGGAAGCATGTGTGCATTTCGGAGCCCCGTCGTCTGCTTGCTGGACTGTTCCTGTCACGCCTCCACTAACGAGTGGTATTGCTGTGCTCTCCACCGCCCTCGGTGTCCGCAAGCCCCTTGCCCTCTCTCTGGCCTTTGGGAGAAACTCTGGTTCTCACACATGTCCCCATTCTCCCTCCTGTATGACACTTTGTTCTATCTGACCCCCTCTGCCCTGCTCTGGACGTACTAGCTGATCGTGCAAAGTGGACTTGTTCTCAGAGATCAGGAGATTCTGGACTCAGGCTGACCCTCAGGTCGGGTGGATCCAAGGTGGTCACATTAGCCCGCCTGTCCCACGCCTCGGTCTGGAGGACGGTGATGTTCCACCGATAACCTGGAGCACGTGCTGCTGCTTCCGGCAGAAGACCCGAGGCTGAGCAGGTTCTGCACTCATGCTGCTCTGGGCGGACTAGGTGAGGATGCAGAGCTGAGCATCGCTGCTGGGGCTCTGTCCACGGGACAGGGAGACGCGCCATGCCACGAGGGAACCACGCAGGTACTTCCACTGTTGAGGACACTGGCCGTGGCCGTGTGCAGGCTGTATAGCTGGAGTCAAGGCCAGTTCCCCTTTGCCCCCATCCACCCCGCTCCGGGAAAGCCTGGGCCCGACTGGCCAGCTCCCACCTGTTCTTGCCTCTGAGGCAGGTGACCCTGGCCTGAATGAAGCCACAATCAAAGACACTGGCTGTGTCTAATCCCCCCTATGCCAGCGGGCACCACTTGCTCCAGATTGCTGTTCCCTTGCTGTCAGCCTCTGCAGCCTCCTGTCCTCTGCTTGACTAATGGCCCATCCTCCTGGTTTGGCTGGCTCCTTCCCTGGTGGGGCTGCCCACCCCTGATCCCTTGGGCAGTGCCCCCCAACCTGGACGTGGCCCTCATGACGAGCTCTCAGGAACTCCACCCTTTGGGCTTTAACTGAGACACAGGCAGCCTGCACAGGATCCAAATCCTGGCAAGACTTTACAGGATGCCCCTGGGATGATGGTGGGGAAGGAGTATGAGGTGAGCAGGCCCTTCCCTTGTTATAACACGAGTACCACTTAGCCTTTGGCTTGCACAGTTCAGATAGGTGTAAACTTACAAAGGCTATTCTAGTACCACCAAGTCTGGAGGGAGCATGTGGCTTAGTGACACCCCGTCCATGGCTCTGGGTTCTCACACTTACCAGGAGAGGCCTTATTGGGACGATTTGCTTATCCTGAGCTGGACTGTGGTCCTGTCTGCGTGGAGTGTGGGCACCATGCCTGCCTGTACCCTCTGATCTGTGGAAGGATGCCTCAGGAATGTGCATCAAAGGTGCAGGCAGGTGCTGTGGGGAAGTGAAGGGGGTGATGGGGACTTCTAAGCCAGGGCCTTACCCCTGAGCAGGTTGTAGGGTGGGTCCTTTGGGAATCCCACAGCTGCCACTTGTCAGCAGTACTGCTAACCCTCCATGCTCAGATCCCCATCTCTGAAATGGGGAGAACCATAGTACCTGCTCTGTAGAGTGGCTGTGGGAGCTGTGGGTTCAGACACATAAAGCTCCTACAGCACAGGGTGCCCAGATACCCTGGGATGGCCTTTGGGTGTGTCTGGGAGGGAGTTTCTGGATGAGATGAGAGTTTGAATTGTGGGGCGAGTAGGCAGGTTGCCCTCCCCAGGGTCTGACTAGAGCACATAGGAGGGCAAGTTGAATCTTCTCTCTGCCTGACAGTGGAGCCGGGACATGGACTTTGCCCTGCCTCAGCCCTCCTGGGTCCCAGGCCTTGGACCTGTACCACAGGCTCTCCTCAGCTCCAGCTTGCAGAGGGCAGGCGCAGGACCTCAGCCTCCAGAGTCATGTGAGCTAATACCTGATAAGTCTCTCTGTATCTCTGTCCTATTGGTCCTGAAGGACCTTGACCATTCTCACTAGGGGTCATCTCTGGGAGCGGTGAGTATCACTGTGTCATGAGTGGCCTTTGCTCCCGCTCACCTGTCAGGCCTCGGCAGTCACACTCCATTTCAGACAAGATGTGACAAGAATGACCACCAAGACAGGGATGTGCTAGCATGTGTTTCCATTTAGTCTCCAGCCCCATAGCTATCACAGAGGCCGGTCCTCATTGTTATGCCCATGGTGTGACCTGGAGGAGGGGCATGCAGGACAGGGGACATAGGCAACCGGCCTTGGCTCAGCCAGGCTAAGTCTGAAGGTGCCGATGGGGCAGGCCCTTACACAGGAGAAGACAGGCTGGGAGAAGTACTCCCAAGGCAAAACGGCTCCTACACAGACTTGTCCACTTGAGCTACCTCTGCTGTTTCTGCCCTCAGCCCCCTGTTACTGAAAGCCCCAAGCTAGGCCAGCTTTGCTGGCATGCCCAGAGAGGGCTGCAAAGCTACCGTGCACCTAGTAGATGGTGTAGGGGTCTGGGCTCACACGCTGCCCTACTGAGGTGAAGTGAAAATGCATTGGCCTTTGCTCCCAGGACCTGGCACAAAAATCCTAAAACCCTAGGAAACCTAAAGCCCTAGAAAACCCTAAAACCCTAGGAAGATCCTTTGTTATTTATAACAAGCCTTTTTGCCACACCGGAGTTTAGTCGCTGATTCCTGCCGCAGGAAGCAATCACTATGTAGAAGGGTTAGGACTTCAGCTTCCCCTCTGAACTCCTGAGGGCAGGAGGACTGGAGATTGAGTTCAATCAGTCAAACTCCAGATAAAATCCCTGGATCCCTGAGGCTCCGAGAGCTTCCCGGCAGCGGGCACATTGATGGTTTAGGAGGGTGGCCTGTGTGGAGAGAGCACGGAAGCTCTGCGCCCACCCTCTCCCCAGACTTTGCCACCATGGTTACCTTTTCATCTGGTTATTATTTGTATCCTTTATAAACCAAGTAATCCTATAAATAGTGTTTCCCTGAGTTATATGAGTTGTTCTAGCAGGTTACTGAACCTGAAGGAACCTCCAAATTTGTACCTAGTTGAACAGAAGTGCTGATGATCTGGGGACCCGGAATTTGGGGGACTGGCTTCCAAGGGGGCTGGCCATTTTGTATGATTGAACTGGTGGGCATGGGCCAACTGGATGGTTGGTATCAGAACTGGATTGAATAAGAAGACATAAAGTCGTTTTGGGGGAATTACCATTAGATCATACTGGGAAACATCAGACTCCTCCATGGCTGGTGAATACCATGTATGTCCATCCAAAGCCTTGTGTGTCCACCTTACTGAAATAATGCTTGTCCCAGAACCCATCGGCAGGTCAAGCCAGGTGTTGCCTTGTAACAGGAAGGCTCCTGAGGGTATGAGTGGAGGTGGGTCACTCAGTGTCATTCTGCAGGTGGTTTAAATGCATTTTGTGGGTGAGAGGTAGGGCGAGGGCAGATCCAGTGCACATTTAGGGCATGGTTTTCCCTTCAGGTTGCAGATAGGTGTAGCCGGTGTATGTACTTGATCCTATAGCCAGACTGTGTCCCAAGTACCACCAGAAGGCTTGAAAAACAGTGTCCATCACTGGAGCAATATCACTGGGCAAGTTTAGAAAATGCTTGTCAAAATCCAGAAGGATTTTAAATAGAAATTTCCTAAATGAGGTAATTTTATACTTTGGGTTGAGTGTGGCTCATTTCTTGCTGCTGTATATATGGAACTAGAGGCTGAAGTGGTTCCTCTGATCTGGACTCAAGCTTTCCGATGTGCATTTATTTTGAGAGCCTGTGAACCAGCTGCAAGGAGCTGGCTTCTCCCTCTTGATAACTGGAGGAGGAAATAAAAGAGAAGAGAGAAGGGGCAAGTACTCAATCAAATCACAGATTTAAAGCATCTAGGTCATAGTTTTGAAACATAAAGAAGAATGAGATAAAAACTGGAATAATGAATAAAAAAATGGAAGTGATTTTTATCCTGGTGTGATTTTTAGATGTGCTTCTTGAACAATGGATGAGTAACAAGTTTAATGACAGAGTCACATGTTTCATAAATGTCTAGTGATACCATCAGACTTTGAAAAAATGTCTTCCCAAGGCAGCCCGGCTGCTTAGAAGAGACCATGAGGTACGTTTTGTCATGCTCCAATGTTGGCATTAATATGGGTCGGTGTCAGCAAGGATGAAGGGGCTGCTCTGGGGACAGACTGGCAGGGACTCTACTGCTTGTGCTAACATGATTATTTTGTTTCTTTGGCCTCCTTAGTTGTAACTCTTGCAGGTTTGCTTTTCTAGGGGGAGTGGGCTGGACTTTGCACAGAGGACTGAAATGTCAGGCCAAAGAGTAGGACATTCTGAACCTCTTGAGGACCTGACCTGACTTTTAGGAGCCCAAACTATATGGTTATCGACCTCAGACAGTTGAAGAACTGCCTCTGTACTAACACATTTTCTCATTGATCACTGCTTCTGCTCCTTTGCTTCCAAATGCTAAAAGGCAGGCAAAAGTGGGCAGTTGCTTGGGTTTACATGTGCATGGATCTGGGGCAGGAGGCAGAAGTCCGAGTAACTGAAAGGAGTTCTAAATTGCTTGAAAATGCGAGAGCTCATAGTTTTAAAGATCCTTTATGTATTTTAAACATAAACAAATTCATAATATTTGAATTCATGGTCATGTTCCCTAATTTTAATAATTTTTGGCATTTGCCCTTAGTCTACATGAGGTGCAACATTCAAGATTCTGTCTTTCTTGTTACTAGTCCATCCATACTGTCTGAAGGCAGGTCATGCTAGTTTTTTTTTTTTTTTTTTTTTTTTTTACTGAGAAGCTATTATGTGCCAGACTGCAAATCCAAAGACAAGTGAGCAGGGCTCCTGGTTACTCCCAGAGTTTATAGTTTGACCAGGAGGCTTAGCCAGTTGTCCCACAAGCAAGCCATGAGTCGGTCTGGTCAGATCGTTCTGGCTTTGTGGACATCACAACAGCTTGGAAGAAAGCTTCCTTTCGTTTTCAGTGGTCCCTTCGTATTTATCCTGAACATAAAGTCATTATGAGGGGGTGCATGTCTCATCTATTTTGTGCATTCCTTTGTCCCTTCAAGTTAAGTGTTATTAAAGGCCATGAACATCCTTACTCCTGAGTTAAGCCTCCCTGAGCACACTGAGGGCATCCTGTGAGCCGAGCTGGCTACCTGGCTGATGGCCAGCCAACGCAGGTGGGTGGGTCCCTGCTGCCAGGTGAGGGGGGAGCTGTTGCTCCCCAGGGGAGGCTCATCTGAAGACCCTGTCATTTACCTGTTGTGCATGGTGCTTCCGGTCAATACTGGTCAACTTCTCTAGGTCACTTGGACCTTATCTGCTCAACTGAGACCTGTGTTTTTCTAGCTGGAGGAGTAGGAGCTGCCTGTGGCAGTGAGTTAAGAAGACAGATTTCCAGGACCTCATGACAAGGTGGACACAGGTACTCCCCCAGTGACTGTGACATCAGCAAGGCCCACATTTTCAACAGTTGCCCCTCTGTTTGGTGGGCCCCCAGGCCCCCCAGGCTGGCTGGCTCCCCGCGACTCCTACTGCCTAAAACTATCATCCTGCTGTACTCAGAGTGGCCAGTCTTTCACCAGCCTCGAGTGTCACCTTTCCGTGGGACATAGGCTTGTGTTCCCCAAAGCGAGGCCCACATCTCTGCTCTCACTGCAACCTTCCAGTCGGCTCCTGTCGTTCTGCCTGCAGATGCCAGCTAGTAAACAGTAGGTGTTTACCAGTGCTTATTGGTTGATCGATAATGCCACATCTCTGCTCCTCTCTTTGCCTTGGTCTTAGTCAGCTTGGGCTGCCAGAGCAAAATACCATGACCTGGGCAGCGTCTGTAAGAGATGTTAACTCACAATACTGGAGGGTGGAAGTCTGCTGTCAGGGTGCGGGCAAGGCCAGTGTCTGGGGAGAGCATGCCTCCTGGCCTGCATACAACTTCTCCTCGGTGCACATGTGCAGAGAGGAAGAGAGAGCTGTTGGTCCTCTCAAGGCCACCAATGCTATCAGATGGGACCCCAGCCTTACAACCTCATCTCACCTGCATTACCTCCTTGAGTGCTTATCTCCACAGAGAGTCACGGGGGGTTAGAGCCTCTATGAGTGCATTGTGGGAGGAGACCATTGCAGATGGCCTTGTGTCAGAAAGAGAATACATGGATCCTCATTGCTCACAGATCCTGTGTCCATGAATTCTCCTACTTAATAAAATTTATTTGTAACACCCAAGTTTTTGCAGGGGGGTGAAAAATTTGGGTCGACCATCGTGTTCCTTTCCAGCCCAGTTCGAACAACACAATACCCCCATCCTTGTTTTGGTTCTTGTGCTTTAAAACTGCAGTCTTTTTTAGGGTCCTGTTACCACATTTTCAACCTCTTTTTTGGTGGGGTTTTGCTGGTTGAAGTGGCCCCACGCACAGTGTCGCAGTGCTGGCTGATGTTTCCAAGCATGAGGCAGTGATGGGCCTCGCAGAGAAAACATGTGTGTCAGAAGAGCCTTGCTCAGGCCTGAGTTGCATGCTGTTGGCCACGGGTTCCATGTTAATGAAGGGACAATATACATTAAAGTGTCTTTAAACAGAAAACACATGTAACACAAAGGATGATTAGTTTGATCCATCTCAATATGGATTGATCGGTTGATGAAAATATCATCACCAGAGGCTTGCAGGGACCTGTATTTCCTCGGGAGCACAGGCTCGTGTTCTCGGTGAAATGGAAAACATGACTACCATAGAGATCTGAAGGATCTTCAGATGCAGACTGGTCTGTTTTTATTAACTGAACTGGCTGTTTCCAGGATGTCATCTTATTGTCACCAGCCCAATGCTGAAGCTTCAATATAAGCATGTGAGTGCTTGCGGGAAGTTGGGTTCTTTGCACATTAGCTGTGACATTGTCAACAGACATGGTGGCTGCTCTGGAGCGGTGGGGGGGGGGGGGATGTCATTGAAAATGTTGTATCACAACTGGACATTGTCCTGTGTCCCAGAGCACAGTGGAGCTCCGGTCGCCTGACTGCCAGGGAAGGAAACTCTAGCATCTGACATTTGTATTTGACAGCCTTTAAAAAATGTAACGGCCAACCAGGGTAGTTTTACCTTTCTTTGGTTTGTTTGTTTTTAAGTATAAATGCTGCTTTCCTAATAAAACACTGAAGATGACACATTCCTTGCTTACCAGTGCCAGCTGTACTGTTTGGGTGAGCCAGCAGAGGAACTGCCCCACGGGCTGCCAGATTTTTAAGGGCATCCTTTCCATCTTGGCTAGTCCCGTGCTGCCCCAGGTGCCAGCGTGAACATGCCATTGGCTGGGGCACCTGCAACGCCAAGTTACTACACCATAGATTCTATTTTCATAATATCAAGTGCAGGTTTCTTTGGCAACCCTGCTAGCTTAACCATTATTGGTCAAATTTTAATGAAAAGAGAAGTGCCATGCATGTGGAGAATGCCATTTTAGCAGCGGTTCCCTGTATCATTTAAACATTTGCCCCAAAACTGTTTTTGTGAGCCACTGAGTCCTTGCAAACTTCTTCCTTGGGGAATGAAAACAAACCAGCCAACAGACACACACCCTCAGGGCAGCCCCAGGACAGCCGGTCTGGGTGCAGGGCGACTGGGTCCAGCATCTGGGACACGGGGCCATTGTTTGCAGCCGTAGGTTTTCCCACTTTAAATGGAAGGATGTTCTGGCGTGAGGGAGGCTGCTCCTCCACGGAGCCCAGGTCAAGCCTGGCCCTGCATGACAGCGGTGACTCAAGCCGATCACGGACAGCCAGCGGCCCTCCGACGTTGCCGTGACAGGCGTTCGTTCCTCATGAACTTTGTCCCTGGGTGTGTGTTTTTGGAGCGTGCCGGGGTGACATTCAGCCTCTACATTCATTTTTATGATAATTCCGAGTAAATTGTGGTGCAATAAACTCTTCAAGCCTGTCTTTCTCGTGAAAGCCGTGAATCAATCAGCTGTGGGCTTTTTTGGGGTCTTTCAATGTATGGTGATCATTTAGATTTGACGTGCATTGTGAGACCTTAGCTGGCGTCCTCTCTCCGGTCTGTCATTAATTCCAGCCTTTGCTATTCTGAAGTGCTGTGAAGGATGGCGGAGAAATCATTGCCCTCTTCTGCTCTGTTATTGCACAAAATAGCAGCGCAATAATTTTTTGTCAATGTTTTACTCTAAAAGCTTTCTACGTCAGTTTTGAAAAGGAAGCAATAAAGCCCATTCAATGGTATGAATAAAAATCCTTTGAGGGTTAGGGCAGAGCTTCTTTTCTTCAGCTGGTAATCAAATTGGAGCTAAAATGAAATTGAGTTTTCTTATGAAAATAGCCTTTGTTGCTGGGAAGGCTGGTAATTCATAAACAATAACCTGCTCTTTTGTGTGGATAATAATATATTCATGCTCTTTCAATAGGGTAAAAGCCAGACCTAGTGCATTATGGTACAGTAAAAATAGCTCCAAGGGGCTGGCTGGAATGATCTTGAAGAAGGAACGTGGCGTTCGGCGACTTTGGCTTTCAGCATCCCTCTGAAATGGGACTTTGCCTGATTTGTGCTCTGGTGTTCGTTGTTGATTTGTTGCTGCCACACAATGTTTGGTTAATTGTGATGGTCTCAAGCTGTGCTCATCACTGCCAGGGCTGCGGCGGCTGCCGGGGACCCAGCCGGCTGCCACAGGACGTTTGTAATTCACAGGCAGAGCTTGTCGGCGCCCACGAGGACCGGAGCGTCCCAGAGCCCTGGACCGACCGGCAGCTGCGCGGGGCACGCGAGGTAGGAGGAGGGGGTGTCCTTGGTCGATGGCGAGAGGTGAAAGGGGACGGCTGAGGGCACAACCTGCTGTGCTTTCTCTGCAAAGCGGCGTTGAGGGGGGTGCAGGAGGAGAGTGTCTGGGTGCCTGAACTGCAGTGACTTCCAAGCGGATCCCAGATGGAGCCCCCGGGCAGCTCAGCCCTCGCACTGGTGTGTGTGCGGCCCCTGGGACCGTCGTCTAGGACCTGGTGGCGCCTGGGTGCAGGGCACTGCATGACCCACAGGCAGAGTGGCTGTTTCTTCTGGTGAGATGTGCGTGTGCTGAACTTCACTTGGAAGCTCCCGGTGTGGGAGTAACAGGCCGTGGGTATCAGGTAGGGCTGGAATCGTCACCTACGCTTGTAGCACTGACTCTTGCTACTTGGGCAACTGTGACTTTTGTTCTCTCCCTCAAGTTGGTAAAAAGTTATGTTTTGGTGATTGCGACAATGTGTGCCAACCCCACCTTTATGTTGGATCCTGAAAACAGCCCTAGCGTTCCCGGATTCAGATCTAGGGGCCAGGGCCAATGAGAGAAAGGTCATTTTCTGCTACATTTAACACAGAGCTGTGAGAATAATGAAGCATTAGCACATCTAGTTTACTGAGCTTGCAAACACAGAAGAAGGATCTTTCTGATAGAATGCTCTAGCTGTTTGTTTGGGGCTTGTTTCTGGTGGTTGCCTAAGTTCATTTTCTTGGCTCTATCATTCCATGGACAAGGAAAGGAAGGAAGGAAGGAAGGAAGGAAGGAAGGAAGGAAGGAAGGAAAGAAAGAAAGAAAGAAAGAAAGAAAGAAAGAAAGAAAGAAAGAAAGAAAGAAAGAAAAGGAAAGGAAAGAGAGAGAGGTGGGGTGGAAAAAGGAAAAACTGTTTGCCTGCTGAGAAATACATAGGATGGCGTGGGCCGTGTTAGCACTGGTCAAAATAATGTCCTTTTTGCTGGATTTTGGTTGTTGGGTAGACTCGGTTCTTTTATATTCACTGGTAATTTCACTCAGGTACCTTTTTTGTGAAGGTCCCATGGAATCATGTTTTTTGTTTTTGTTTTTGTTTTTGTTTTTTGTTTTTTTTCCCTGGCTTACGCTAAAGGCTTTGCAAAGCCCATCCTTGGTTCAGAACGGAAGAATGGAGAGGTGGAGATGAAGACCACGGTGTGCAATTTTAAAGTACTCAACTTTGACAGTTTCAGAGACGCCAAGGCAGTGACCGGTTCGCCCACCCACGGACAGGAGCAGAAAGCAGATAGTGAGGGAGCAGCAGGAGTGTTTATCTGCACCCAGATAGGCAGGGACATGCTCTGGGCCAACGCTGGCAAACAGGTATTTTTGTGTCGTTTTGCTATCTTAACAATGAAATTGCGCGCCTAACAAAAGAACTTTTAAGGCACAGTGGAAGCTGACAGTTTTGGTAATATATGTCATTATCCAATTAGTTTACACAAGTGTATGTTTTTATGCTTTACTTAACACACCTCTGTGTGTTTTCAACTCCAACAAATATCCCTTGCACTGAAGTCTTTCACAACTAGGATTCTAATTGTATATATTTTACTCTGCTGCAGTTAGTTTGTGCTTTACAATATCATGAACACCTTAAATTCTGATTTTAAAATCCATTTCACGTTCATTTTAGGGAGAAAAGAACCAGGATTCATTGGCTTTCATTATATACTTTGTCAGGAAAAGCCCTGACAAGCTCCCTCATACTTTCTCCCACTGACAGAGCTGCCTCATGTGGTGGCTTTATTTTCATGCTCAGGTTGAACTGGATGTGACAGAAAAGATTGCTAATTGTCAGAGAGTCAGCTTTCTGCTTCACATAAAGGAAATGGTAAAGAAAAGTTCTGGAGTGTTTTCACTGTGGAAGAAATGGTACAGAAATAGGCTTTATTCATAGTGCCAACCACCACCAGGTATCATAGCACACTTCTGACCAGAAAATCATAATGTTCTTTAACTATTTGGTGGTCTTGATGAAAAGTTCTTCTTTTAATAATTCCTATTTTAACATGCAGGTGGCTTTGCCTCCTCCTGCCTGAGATGCATCTGGCCACTGGGTGGAGGAATAAAAGGTTCTGTTGGGGTGTGCGTGCCAGGCAATTCCAGGAGGACAAGCCCGGTGGGGGCAGGAGCTTGGGAGGGAGAAAGTGGGGGCTTGGGACTCTGGTCTTGTGCCTAATTTTCCTCTCCAGTTATTTAAGAAAGATAAAAGGAAGTTGTACTTACTGTCCTCTTCTTTGGATGGCCTGAGGGCCTTTTCTCTGCCCGGGACTCAGAGCAGTGGAGGATGTCATCACTTATGGGGTCACCACTGGTCACATGTGGCCCTCTGCCCCCACTCAGGGCACAGGCATTAGGATGCTCAAGCAGCCTGCAGGCTGGACCCCAAGAATGGGTGCTGCATGGAGGGCAAGTCTTCCACCGCAGAGATGGTCTATGGAGCATCCTGCAGGGGAGAGAAGAATGCAGGGGCACCCTCCCCTCTCCACTCACCCCTCACCCGCTGGGCACTCCACCCCCTGGTGTCCTCTCCACGCAGTGCCATGATGTGCAGCCTCTGTTGGAAGAGGAGCTGCTCTTTTCTTGCTGAAGATAGGTTGGGGGGACGGGTGGGCAAGTGTGGACATGAGGGGCCCCTGGCCTTGGGCGCCGGTGGGGCAGATGCACAGACTAGCCAGGGCCTGGGAAGCAGGTGAGGGGTGATCTGGGCAAACTGCTCCTCCAGAGCCTCCCTCTGTGAGTCATGGCCAGGGCTAGTCTTGTGGGTCTGCTCTGGCTGGCGAGGGTGGAGGCTGGGTCCCGTGGAGGCAGGGCGGCCGTTGCCTATGAGCATGATAAGTGCAGCGTGGCACGTGCAGCGTGATAAGTGCAGCGCCTATGAGCATGACAGGTGCAGCGTGGAGGCAGGGTGGCCAGAGCCCCAGGGGCATGAGGGCTGGCAGCTCCAGGTGGAGGGGACACTGACTGGCTCCAAGTCCTCCAGCGGTTTGTTTACCTGTGTGATGGACTGTCAGGTGGAGGAGGAGGAGGGTAAAAATCCGCAGAAGAAAACACTGACATGTTCCGTCGAGGCTCCCGTGGTCTTTCTCAGACTGCCCAGCAAAGGACAGGGATTTACCCCACGGTGAAGACAAATGCAGTCGAAGGCTCTTCCTTATTGCATCTCACGGGACCTCTATCCTCCCATCAACGTCATTTAAACCTTTGAATCCCGATTGTCCAGTGATTTGTGGCTACCTTGGCCTGACCAGGTTTTCTACAAGACAGGGAAGTATATTAAATATGCAACAGGAATGTTTGATTGCATTTTTTTTTTTTTTTTACTTTTCAGGGAATCAGAATGTAGATTAGAACTGCAGACTTTTTGATCATTAGAGAAGAGTTAGATATAAAAATTGGGTACAAAATAGGTAGTTTTAAATACTAACAGCCAACGTCAACAATATCAGAGGACGTTAAGCAGATAATTATCTGTCAGAAATTGCATCTCGGCACTTCTGGGTTTGTTTCTGTTTTAACCTGCACTACTTGGCCGTCTCTGAAACTTTGGGGTCAGGTCCAGTGCTTTTCTACTGCTGCATGCAAATCACACTTCCAGGGTACAAGCTCCAGTTAAGCCTGCCATGACTTTGACGACTTCCTGTGGCCCAGAGCTAATGTACAGAGGGTAGCTTCTTGCACGCTGCCAGCACATGAGATTCAAGAGCCTCACTTTATGTTGTATTTCATGCGTGGCACACGTTGCACAAACCCAATGGCTGAATCTTTCTTCCAAGCATTTCTGAAAAACTGTAAGTTCCTGAAACACAAACCTAAAAATGCCATTATGCATGTACCTCAGTTTTACTGGTGCGTTAGTGGGCATCACTGTTGCCATCTATCAGATATCTGGGAAGTTTTATCTTAAAAATGAAGAAAAAAAACTATCATTTTTTGGAAGGTATTGGTTACACTCTCAAAATATGATTTCTTTCTTTTTGAAAAGTTAAAATGATGTTTCAGGATATAAATTCCTGGCCCCTGGGAGAAAGGATTTAGTAGCAGGATTTTTATCATTCTAGAAATAGTGTATATTTCTGACACAGAGAATATTTATTTCCTATATCATGGTTTTGAAAATCCTTTAGAATTTTGTGTGCTTATTTCTGGAGACAAAGGTTGGAATTATTACTAGAGTTAATTTTCATTCCTTTCTCAGCATTGGTTGATACTGCAGGCACCTTTAATTTTGAAGAAAGTGTATAATGAAGGTGCAATTTATAACATGGGTCCTCATCCAGTTGGTTTTACTTAAATAATTGTAGTTGAGTCCTTCTAGAAAACAATTTTGCTATTATCCCTAGATTTGAAGCAAAGATTTGAGAACATACATTTAAAGGAAAAATAATGAGCTAAGGAAATCCTAAGAGCCCACAAAGACAGCACTGAAGCAAAAAGACACAAAAAAACAGGCAGTATGTGGTGTTTTACAGCAGGATGATCTCTTCGCCCTGGGTCACTGCAAATCTTTAAAAATGGTTTATTACCTTTGCATATAAATGTCTGAATTTTTCTTCTTTTGGATTTTTTGATTACCTGAAACCACCCATTTTTTTCCTACTCCTGACACTAGCTACTTCTCTTGGGCTTGAGTCCTTCTGCTGAAAATAAAGGCGTTATTTGTGCTGGTTCCTGGGGCCTGTTTAAATTCTGACATTCTCATTTTTGAGGAACACACTCCCAACACACAAACAGCCAAGCTTTGAAGCATGCAGGGTTGAATTCTCACCCCCCACCCCGTATCTGTGGGCCCCAGCAAGGGGACAAACAGGGGCCCATGCCTTATCTCGATGTGTCAGTCACAACCGAAGCCAAGAATGCAGGTCTACCTCCTCCCTTGACTCAGGTGCCTTCATGGTAGCCAAAGGCCTGAATGCAGAATTCCACCTTCTGGGACTGGGCACAGCAGCCTGGTGGGTCCATCAGAGCCAAGTCAGCCACCCCTCTTTCTGCCCCACGAACCTCAGCCATGTCTGCACCCATGGGCGGCTGCCTCTGAATCCCTCTCTGGGGAGATGAGTTTGAGAAATGGTCCAGGCAAGCCTAGGAAGGGGGCTCGTGTCCATGTGTGCAGGGCAGGGGTTCAGAGTTCCTGGCACCCCTAGTGTGGCATGGTGTTGCAATTTGAGTGAGTGTGTCCCCTTGCTTGCTGTCCAGTGGGACAGGGTGTGATGGGGGCAGTGTGAGAACCGCCCTGTGTCCCCGGTCTACAGACACGGTACTCAGGGGTCTCTGGTTGTACAATTTTGCAGAAAATGGGTTGGATCATAGAACCCATGGGCAGCATCTCTCCTGGGCAACGAGGTCTTAATATTATGGTGTCTTTACTGAACTCTTGGCAAGGAGTGGTCTCGCTAAAGGCTATTTGTCTTTAAATAGGTGTTAGTTTCATTTAGCAGTAATTGGACTCTGTCCAACCTGAAGTAGGTGCTGGAATCTGAGCATTAACACCTGCCCCCGGGGAGCCACATCCCTTCAGCCAGCAGCAGGAGTAGCGGGCAGGGCACCGTGGAGCCCAGCCGCCCAGGTCTCTCCTGGCTCTACCGCCTTCGCCTCTGGGTTGGCTTTACACATTCGTGCAGTCGGGAGGATGGCAAGACCTAACTCACGGGACTGGGCTGAGGCTGAAATGAGCCAGTACATGTGAAGTACTTGGAATCACAGCATGATAAGGTCTCAGTAAATGCTGGCTATTGTGAGCATTGTATTTCATCGATTGTAGCATGAACTTTTTTTTACATTTTAATACCTCTGAAATTGGGATATCCCCACTGTAATCACTTAGATTTGGTGAAACTGGTAATCAATCCGATGGACTCTCCAACAATGAACGACTTCCTTAATCTGAAAATGCGTTGTGTTTCTGGGAAGGGAAGAGTGTCAGACTTGGTTATTATCGAAAGTCTGTCTTCTGGAATCCATTCCCCTGAAATGCTCAGGCCAAGAGGAACTATGGAGTGAAGGCTGAGATTTGCGATGGTTACTCTTGAATGTCGGGATGTGGAACAGACAGCAACTTGAGGCAATAAAGCCACACAATCATCACTGGAACATTTCATATTCAAAGAGACACAAATTGCTCTATTTTGAAAGGAACAAATCATGTTGTCTTACACCCTAGACACTAGCAGACTTTACAAAGGAAGACAATTGACTTGAAATCTTCGACCCTTCGCTCAGAAGGAGATCGGCCCTATTGTGACCTGGCCCCGAAGCATCTGTCCCACTGGTTTGGTGAGAGGCCTTGTGTCCTAACTCATTCCCAGGCACCCCATGGCCTGGGCCACACCTCCAGGGCAGCCTGACATGCACTCCTCCCCTTGTCTTAGGGCTCTCCGGGGTCCCCAACTTACTTCCCAAGAGCTGACCCCATCAAAGCAATGCTCCCAGGGCCTGCACGCTTCCTCTGTATGACAGGAAATGACCCATTCACATATTACGCAGCCAGTCGGCTTCCTGCTCCTCCTGCTCTGGGACCCTCCAGAAACCTGTTTCCTTCCCATCAGAGAGCCAGGTTCTGTGCTGACAAGGCTCCAAAACCTGGTTCCTGCAGAAAATGACAAATGGGTGCTCTGTGACCAGGACCCGAGAAAAGGGGATGACACCACCCTGCTGCTACTAGGGGACACTCTATGTGGCCAGGTTGCTGGCTGGGCTGCGGGCTGCTCCTCACTGGGGCGGGGAAGTCCATGTGCCAGGTGGAGGTGAGGCACGCAAGCCTCTCGGCGGTTAGGATGATTGCCTGGAGGGCCTGGGAAGGCTGCCTACAACCCCGCCACTCCCCTGCATGTGGGGGGTCCTCCAGGTGGGCTCTCCTGTTCATGGTTACCTTCTTCCAGGCCACTTAGCGGGGAAAGAGACCCTCGGAGGGGCACTGACATCGATGCTGGTGCAGAGGAAGCAGTGATCCCAGTGGGGAGGAGGAGGCCGTCTGCACAGCTGCCCTGTAGCAGCTCAGGTCCTGCTGTTCTCACGCGCTGGGTACACGTAGGTGACAGGGGCCCAGTAGAAGACACGGCACATTCCAGAGTTAGGTGAGATGTTTCAGGGAAAGACTTCTCCGGACAGAGGTGGGTGGTGCCCGGGCGCCTGAGGAGTGATGGGGAAGCCTCGGGACCGGTGGCACCAAGGACCCTCTGCCCCCAGGCCTGCGGGCCATGGGGTGGACGGAGCAGCTGAGGAGCACCTGAAGTGGTGCTCTGAGGTGAATGCACGTAGCCACTGCTAAAGCCATAGCCTGGCTTAATAAAGAAGGAGTCAGACTGTTCACTTTTCTGGAATATTCTAGTTTTCTGCGGCTGTTTCTCACGGGCAAGAATCCATAGAAATGAGAGAACCAGCGGTGGAGTGTGTGGACAGTGGCTTCCCCTGGCCCAGACAGAGGGGAGAGGCCTGGGACGCAGATGGAGGCGGGCTGAGGAGACCCAACGTGGGGGTCACTACAAACAACCCCTCAAAACAGTTCCCAAAAGATGAAGTAAAGTGAATTCAAATAGAGTAGATTTAGGGCTTAATAGACTGTGTTTGATGGGAGCTGAGCAAGCAAAGAAAGGCCCAGGCCCTTGTTCTCTCTCCACAACTCGGGGTGCTCTGGGGGATGTGGGGGGATGAATGGAGGGTGGGGCTGGGGAGGTTCTGAGACCCCCCCCAACATGGCGATTCTATCCAAGATCAAATACAGACAGGTGTCAGACAGGTGTCAGACAGGTGTCAGACAGGTGTCAGACAGGTGTCTTCTGGAGCTAATGGCGTTCTGAAAGTTCCCGTCGGATCTTCTCAAATACATAATTATCTCTAAGGCAAGGGTATTTGTTCAAATAGGATCACCAATGTGACAACAAGAAAACAATGTGAGTCGGAACCCAAGTGAACAAAGTGAAATCAATAGTTTGTCCGTTTTACGTCAGCTACTACCTTACAGTTTCTATATGCTTTGAAATTGCCATTAAAACTTTTTGTCACTCATATAAAATCCACTTGGTAATCATTACATTTCAAAAGTTCCTTATAAAAATAAACCCATTAGAGTTAAAAATACTAGAAAAATGGAAATCACTCAAAGGCAACTGTTTTTTTTTTCATATTATAGTTAATTTTATTTATAGTCATTTGAATCGAAATTTTTTTGCTTTTTTAAAAAGTGCTTTTTAAGAAATTTTCAGTTGAAGGTTGGTAACTTAACTCTAGTTTCAGGTGCACAGCACAGTGATCTGATAGTCCCACACACGATGACGTAGTCACAAGTGAGGTCCGCACCTGTGCCCGGTCCCCGCGGTACATGACTATGTGGCCTCCCCCTCCCCTGCACAGGATGTGGCTGTGAAACAGAAGCCAGGCGGCATGTTGTCTTGAGCAAGGGCAGGTGAGGGCGTTATTGTCAGTTAAGGTGACAGCTTGGCACACCTGTGTTGGCGATGCCCACCAGGGTCCAGGTGCTGACAGAAGCCCCATGCCCCTTGCTGTGGGCCCAGGACTCTGAGGCCTCACCCAGGTTGGCGTCCACACCAGCAAACAGGCAGCAGTTGCTGATGGGGTGTCAGCAGTCCACCTTCTCCAGAGGAGCCGGGCTACCAGGGAGTGTACCTGTAGGAAGAGATCTATTGAAAGGGGCGGGATCCTGTGGTTATGGAGGCTGAGGAGGAGGTGAGAGGAGGTGGAGGGGTCCTGGGAGTCCATGGCAGGAGCCCCAGCAGAGCTGGCAGGTGGGCACCCAAGGTGAGCTGGGTCTGCTGTTCCTGTTGGAAGGTGGGAAGTGACCAGCCTCCCAGCTCAGCAGTCAGGCAAGGATGGCTTCCCTCTTTCCCAGTTTTCAACTGACCACAGCAGGCCCACCCATCCTGGGGAGGGGGAGCTCCTTCACTCAGCCCCCCAGTTCCCATGGTAAGCTTGTCCATAGACACACACCTGGGTGCCTGTGGCCGGGCCATCACAGGAACACACATGAAGCATGGGTGCACACTGGCCTCTTGATGAGCCCTCATGAGCTGAGGATCTCGGGCACAGCCTGTGTCCCCAGGGAAGGTCCAGGGTCCGGGTACTGCTGTAAAACACAGCCACCATGAATGATGAGAGTCCACTCTGTCCACAGCTCCTGACCTGTGCTCAACGCTTTATACTCCACTGGTTTTCTGACCACATAGAAATACACTGGTGTATAGAGTCTGATTAAATTCTGATGGAAGACAAGCTGGGAGAGCAAGCAGGAGGAGGAGGACAGTCAGACCAACTGTTATTCTGCTTCTGTGTCTTCTTATTTTGGCACTTAGCCCTGTCCCTCCAGCTGGGCACCACATCACACGGGGTTTTGTGTCCTTTACGGGTCTATAACAGTGTTCTCCAGGGGAGCTTTCTCGTGCGCACTGACCATTGTCCAGTGCTGGTTGTTAAGCACCTAAAATGTGGCCAGTGTGAGCAGGAAACTGAATTTTTAATTTTGATTAAATCAAGTTTATGTTGCCACCTGTGGCTGGTGGCTTCCACATTCGACAGGTCTGGTCTTGGCAGGTGTTCTGTGATGAGGTGTGATGTGGATCCCAGTCCCTCATCCCAAACCTTGCAAGATGGTGTGAGCTGCACGAGGGCTGGGGTATGAGCTGGGAGCACGCTGGAGCTGGGGGTGCTTGTCACCGATGCGGGAGGGAGGCGGAACATGCCCCTTTGTCCCCCAACCCTCCCCACACCCGGCAACCCCCTCCTGCAGCTCCCAAGGAAGCTCAGGCATCTGAGTGCTGGCAGATGGGCATCTGCTTCTGGGCCTCTCTTGAGTCCTGCAGCATGGGATCCATGTCCTCTGCCCACAGGTACCTTGCTCTCTATAGGAGCATTGGAAAAAGAGCTTTTTCCCCCAAATAAAACCTCTGATATTAAGATTTCAGATTTTTGAGCAAGGGAGGTAGGGACTTGGTCAGAGGTGGGCATGGCAGGGTAGATGGCCTTCTGTTGGCCATGGGGCATGTTACCTGCTTAGCTCTAGAAACTAGCGATGTGGCCACAGTCAGTGAGGAGTGGACCGATGTGTGGACAGTCTTGCCCAGTTTATAAAAGAAGACAGCTGACATTTAATGAGCATTTAATGGGCACCTGGCATTTTGCCAAATGCTGTTTCCTTCAATCCACACAAAAAACCGGGGAAGAAGGTGCCATTCTCACCCTGGGTTGTGGATGAGGGGATGGTGGTCCAGGGATGTCCTGGACTCGCCTGCAGTCCCACAGTCAGAAAGTGCTGGAATCCGTGTGACACAGGGTCCCACAGGGTCTCTTGATTGGAGTGAGTGTGGTGTGCTCCAGCCAGCGGTTCCCCTCTGGACTCTAAAGTCTTCTTTTCCTAAAACCTATATCCCCCCACCCTCATAGGAAGGAGACGTTTGGAAAAAAAAAAAAAGTTTTTCCAACCTCAGACTTTGTCTTCTGTTACCTAACAAGCTGAAGAAAGTGTACGTGAGCAGCTGTGCGACACATAACCTGTGGGTACCAGGAGTGGGGCCCAAATAACCCGTCCAAGGACGTCTGAGTGTTGGAGAGCAAAGCTGCTGAGGACAGAGAGCGCCGTAGGACAGCCCTCAGTTCTGTGGGGACAGTGATGCTTGGAAGCTTCCAGCCTGGGCCCCCTGACCCCGGCCTTTAGCTCCCACCCGGGGCTTACACGGATTTCCACGCGCCACTGCTCCTGCCGCGAGTCCCTGACCGTGAATACAGGGACTTTCTCAGCCTGCTTGGTGCCTCTGGGGTACCCGTAGCAGAAAGAGGCAGAATTTGCCTGCCTGCGGGGAATGGGGGCCTGGCAGTGTGTTCACCAGTAGTAGCAAGATTTCTCTTCTCATTCGTTGCCAGTGGAATAACAGGGCAGGTAATGAATGGTGTCACATCGTTATGGGAGGTTAAAGAGGAAATCAGTGCTATGCTGAGAACCCGCCCTCCCCAAGTGTCCACTCCACCTGCTTTCAAGCCACCAGGTACTCATGGCGAACGTGGCCTCACTGCCGAAGCGGGGTTCCTCGGCGCCCCCTTCTGCCGCCTATGGCTGCAGGTGCCCTGTCAGGAAGGCAGCCGCGGGGACGTGTGACTCTTTGCACACAAGTGCTTATGTCTTGCGAGTGCCCTTCTAACATGCTGTGCTGGGGTGGTGATGGAGGTGTGGAGAGCTGGGGTCTCCTGGGAGGACCCCAGGAATTACAGAATGGTCTGCTTCTGCAAGGCATCCACCCGAGGACATGTGAGTCAGAGGCACCGTTGACAGGTCTGCCCCTGCTGGTTCTGTTCAAGCCAGAGCCAGGAGAACCTCAGAGGGAGGACCTGGAAACCGTACTGTGTTCAGACCCTATGGCCGGCCTGAGTCCGCTGGGTCAGCAGAGTCCTGCTCTGTGTCTGTGTCCTTCTAATGAACCAAACCTCTGCTTAGTTGTGCGGACTTTCCCATAGAGAGAGGAAGTCCTTGTTCTTATCCTGGGCACACAGCTGGCACCTTATGTGGTGGGCTGTTGTTCCAGATTTTTAACAGCCAGTAGGGCCTGGGCCCCCACTGACCGGAGAGGATGGCGACAACGAACCCTCGTACTGTAGTCTCATGTCAAGGAGCGTGGCGAGCCTTGCAGCCAGAACTCCGAATCGAGTGGAGAGTGCTAGAAGGCCTTTGTCTTTGCTTGGCGTCCATGGCAGCCTGTGTACTGTTATCATTCTGATTTTCTGGATACGGTAGTTCAGTGTTTTTCATTTGAAGGTTAATGACCCTCTGCAGAAACAGGGAGGCACACGCCCAGGTGCTTACAGGTGGAGGGGTTCTTAGACTCGCTGGGGTTTGTATGCATCACAGAGCCTTTACGTGCCAGTGCTGGGTGTGCAGAAGCAAACCTGGGATCCCTGTTAGTGAAGTCACATAGCTTTCAGCTCTCCCCATTGTAAGAACTGCAGAAGGGAGGAAATTTTTTACATAATTTTGTCAAATTTTGACATAGTTTCAGTCTTAAAAGCTGCAGTCATCCAGAGAACTTCTCCATGCCCTTTGGCAAGGTTCGTCATCTACAGTTTGTACCGTTATATTGTTTTCTCTCCTCATGCACATGCATACACACACACGTGCATGCACATGCACACACTCACATACATGCACTAACACATGCACACATATGCATGCAGTCACGCACATGTACGTACTCACATGCATGCACACACGCAATTTGGACTGTTTGACATTGAGTTAAGTCCCTCTGTCCCCATGTGCACTAAAAACGAGATATTCCTTTACACACGTATGCTATAATTAATTGTCAACATAGGGAAATTGAACACCGACCCAGTCATATTAGAAATGATTCTCCAAGCGAGGTCCTGGGTCAGCAGCACCAGCATCTCCTGGGAACTTGCTAGAAGTGCGTATTTTCAGCTGCACCCCACACCTGGTGGACCAGAGACACAGGGAGGGGGCTGGCCAGCAAGCCCTGACGAGCCATGCTGGGATTCGGCTGCAGCGAGGGGTTCAGCAGCACGGCTCTAATGCCCACGTGATGCTCACCCACCATCACTTGGCTCAGCAACATTTACAGCTGTTTGTTTTCCTGTCCAGCCCTGCCCAAGTCTAGGAAGGGCATTTAGGTGTCTCATTTATTTCGTGCTCTTCATTCCGGAACAGTTCTTCAGCTTTTCCTGGTTTCCTTTCGGGACCATATTTGGGTTTGTTGGGGGCTTCTGCATTGGGGTGCGGCTGTGTCTCCCTCCGGGAAGCCTGAGCTCAGCTGCTCTAACCCCAGGCTTGCTGGCTCTGAGGCTGGGTGAGGCCGTAGTCTCCCAGGCTTCACAGCTGTCAGGTTACACAGGTCTCTTTGTTGTTAGGAACTTGTGGGCACGTTTGTGTGGATGTACTCCATTCCACATTCACCCTCTGTCCACAGTTCTGGCACCTATGGGTGATTTTCCTAACACCTCTTACTTTCTATGCCTATTATGTAGATATTATGTGTTGTTGATGTGACATGTTAGGACGTGACATAATGGACATATGTCATGTAGACACAAACATGGGCATTCCACTGGAAGGAAGAGCTTCCTCTTTCCCTCTGTTTCTTTATTATTTATTTACAGACTCTTTAATCTGATTTATTCATGGGTTATAATCCATTACCATTATAATTTCTTTGATGTTCCACTTTTGGTCAGTGGGGGCCCATGAGCCTTACGTGATTGTTCAATGACCTGTGCTCACAGGCAGCAGATATTTTAGGAGCTCTGCCCACCTTTTTAGAGGCCTGGAACCTGACATGGGAAAGGACATATTGATGAATTAATGTGTTGCTATGGTCACTAATACCCTCGTAACCACCACATCCAGCGGGGACTTGCCAGTCCTCCGCTCGAGCCTCTCTGGAGCCTTCAGCCCTGTTGACAGCACCATCCTGGGAACTCCACCCTTGGCCTCTGTGGAACCGCCTCCTCTGCTTCTCCTTCTCTCTGCTGCTCTCCTGCTGTCTTTGGGGATATCCCTTGAGCAGCTGGCCTTGCTTGAGGCCCTGGCTGGGTAAGCCCTCCCTCTCCCCTCCTGCCTGCACCCCAATTCTCTTGCTAGCTGCCATGACTTCCGTGGCTGCTGGGAGCTTCATATCTTCCAAGGAGTTGTAGGCACCATTTCCCCAACTCCAGGCTGAATGTCACAGTGGCCTAGCTCTGTCCTCCACAGCAGCATCCGTGAGCACCTGCCCTAAGCCTCTGTCGTCCCCTGGCTGAGGCAGTGTTCCTCATCCATCACCGTGCTCCAGGAGCACAGCTGCTGTTCGCCGGTTCCCCATGTCAGAGTGACTCAACACACTTTCCTCAACTGCAGTATAGTATTGGGGACAGGTCGTCAAGAGTCCCACAGTCCTTAATGTAGTGCCAACTAGGAATTATATTCCTGATTTGAAGTTTGAAACAACAGAAAAGTGTTGCTCTCAGAGAACAGATCTTGAGCTAGCCACCGCGTCTCATTAGGGAGATAAGGAATAAGCCAGTGAATATTTACATCTGGTTACTTTAAAAATTCAAGTTGAAACCAAAGTCAAGTTTAGCTGCATCCGTCCATTCCCTGTGTTCTTTTTTTTTTAAATTTTATTTATTTATTCATGAGAGACATAGAGAGAGAGAGAGAGAGGCAGAGACACAGGCAGAGGGAGAAGCAGGCTCCATGCAGGGAGCCTGACGTGGGACTGGATCCCAGGTCTCCAGGACCATGCCCTGGGCTGCAGGTGGCGCTAAACCGCTGAGCCACTCAGGCTGCCCCGTTCCCTGTGTTCTTAAAACATATCATAGCTGCCCTCTTCCCACGGCTGCTTCTTCCTTCCTAGCCGCAGCGGGTCTGCTGGCCTCCTGCCTTGTCCCTTGTGCTTGGCACGCCACTCTCACGGACCCCAGCATAACGGCAGCCACTGCAAACCTACTTACTCTGCTCCTGTCTTGGAGACTGTGTGGTGTCTTCCCATCTGGTGCATGCTGGCTTGTTCAGGTCAATGTCCGTGGCTTCCTGCTGGCCCGTCCAGCGCCTGTGCTCTTTCAGATGCCCCTGGATCTGTCCACCTTGCAGAGCTGACTGCTCCCCATGTCACATACCCGCCCATTCACATCTTCCTGTTAGGGTGCTCTGCATGGCCACCTCTTTCTCTGTCTGTGCATGTTGTCACCCAGACCAGCCCCTTCAGACCAGACCCAGTTTTTTCTCTCTGCGAGCCTGTCACTTGTTCTTCCCTTTCTGTCCTCCCCCCAAGCCTTTGGTTACATTTTGATTCCAAACCATGTTAGGTCATGCCTCTCACCAGACAGACCTTTCATTCTGGTGTGGCAACCTCATACCATAGTCAGGGTGTGCAGGTGAGTTCTACGTTGGGAATGCCAAACAAACAAACAAACAAACAAACAAACAAACAAACCTGGTAGCAAGTGTTCTCTTTATTGCGTTCCTGGATGATGTTTTGTGTAAAAGAGCACACATGGCACAGATGGAACTACTTTTCTCTGTCCGTGCCCTCCCCTCCATGGGTGCATCTCAACAAAGGAAGCTTCCAAAGCTGGTTGAAAATGAGTGAGGAGAGACTAATGAACTTCCTCACTGAATACATGCCATCACTGCACAAACATGCACTTTATGCAGCCCTCGTGCTGACCGTGGTTGTGTGTATGCTCATGCTAACCAACTGTCCTTTACTAGAAGAAACAGTTTAGATGAATGGAATTGCATAGATAAGATTTAGATAGCTCAGCTAAAAGTGGTGCAGCTCCTGATTTAACATTCAAGGACATCTTCAAGTCTGACCTTGAGATTTCTTCCTCACTCTCCCTTTCTTGCGATTTGCTGAGCAGCTCCTGATGTGTGCATGTGCCCTGGGTGAGTTCTATCTCCTCTGCTCTATCCCTCCTCGGATTCACAGTCTTCTTGAAGGATTTTCATCCAGCGTCCTTGCACAGGTGGCTCCTGAGATGGACACCAAGATAGACTCGTTGCTTGAGGTCCAGAACCTAAGCATCCGTCTATGTCTCATAGCCGCGAGGCACATCTGCTGGGAGATTCCCTGGCACTTCAGACCTGATGTGTGTAAGCTGCCCTCCTTCTCCCCTTCCCACTGGTGCCCTGGTTGTGCATGGGACCACATGCTTTCATCTCCTCTCCCACCCAGTGCCATCGCATCACCTAGATTCCTCCAACTTTGCCCTCCCTTGCCTCCCTTTCCCTCCCCACCTCTTTGTGTCTCTAAATCAGACACTGCATCTACTCTGCACTGGCTCCTCACCAAGTCACCTGGACCAGCCACTGGTGTCCCCTCCAGACCCTCAGGAAAATGCTATCATTGTGATGGACAAAGGCCCCTCAACCAGATGCCACATCCTCCCTGGTCTCACCTCTCTCAGCTCTGTCACGTGCCCTTCGCTCCAGCCTGCAGGCTCCCCCCTGCCCCCCCGCACCATCTGCCCTTTCAAGGCTCTGGACTTTCTGCATGACTTTTTGAGACTGGAATACCCCTTTACTTTTCCTTCTTTTAACAAACTCTTACCCACAGGAAGTGTATTGTGCACTGGAGTTTTTCAGAGGCTGAGTTTTATTGACTCACTTACGAAGTAAGTTTGGGTCAGTTTCTTACCTTTTGCAAGCTTGTTTCTGCCTCTGGAAGGTGATGGGGATAACTGTTGCACATGTGGGTTTTCATCGTGAGCATTCTGATGCCTGTGTTCTGGGTGGGGGCCATGCCAGCCCTGGTTCTCAAGGGGCCCAAGTTCCTGGAAGGGAGATATGGATTAAAAACTAATAAAATGTGTGAGAGGGCCTATGGCAGGGGTGTGCATGGATGCTATGGAAGCCCATCTTGTGGGGCTGGGAAAGGTTTCATCAATGGGATATTTAATTTCATGGAGGAAGTCACAGGGCTGTTATGGTAACTAGCAGGTTTTGAACATTCATGTAACAGGACCGATGCTAAGTGTTTTTCAGGTATAGTCTCATTTAATGCCGACAGAAATGCTCTGAGATTGACACTATTATTGCTCTAGACTTGGGGTAGGGTGGGTGGGGAGTCTTGGGAATTCTTCCCGAGAAAGTCACAACTTGAATAAGACCTGGAAGCTGACTTAGAAGGGCCCAGGGTGACCAGGACAGCACCTTATGCCAAGTTGTGCTGAGCATTGGACAGAAGTGAGAGGTCTGGAGCATGATCTGCTTAAGAATGAGAATAAGAGGAACTCCTTATGTGAAGCTTGGAGAGCAAAGGTGGAAGGACGGCAAGAAATGACAGTGAAGGACATTGTCTATCACTTTGAGAGGTTTGTATTTTATGATCAGGGAGGAGACATTGTAGGAAAAGATATAAGACTTCTCTTTAGGTGGTGCACACTGACTATGGTATGACTACCAGATGGGAGGTTGCGGGGGGTGGATGAGTACATAGGTGAATAGACTGAGGGGTAGGTAGATTGATGGATGGATAGATGGATGGGTAGATGGATGTATGGATTGGTAGATAAATGGATGGGTGATTGTATGAGTAGATGAATAGATGGGTAGGTGAGTGAAGGGAGGGAGGGAGGGTTGGGTGGATGGCTATATCGATGGATAAAGTGGTAGATAAATGGATAGGTAGATAGGTCATGGATAGATGGACAGGTGTGTGTACAGGTGGAGGATGGATGGGGGATGGATGGGTGATGGATGGGAGGGGGATGATGGATGGATGAATGGGTGCATGGATAGGCTGGTAGATGGGTGGATGAATGGGTAGATGGATGGCTGGGTGGATGGGTAAGTGGGTGGATAGCTGGATGGGTGGATGCATACTTGGATAGAGGGATGAGGAGGTGGGGAACAGCATCTCCAGGATTGTGGAGAAGGTGAGTGAGGAGTTTGCTGCAAAATCTGATGAGGTGTGTTGGCGATTTGATATGGGGAAACAGTTGGGATGGGGAAAAGTGATATTTGGGAATGTTTAGGAACCAAAATTGATAGAACATGTTGATTGGCTGAATGTGGGGGTACTGAGTGAGGTGGAATCACGAGCAGCTTTCTCAGCTGGGGAGAGCATGAGGAGTGAGCACACAAAACAATGTGTAACAAGCTCCATGGACCCCAGTGTGGAGGCAGAGGGTAGCCCGAGAGCAGCCAGAGTGGAGGAGACATTTGAAGGGAGAAACACTGTCAGGGCCGGGCCAGGGCCATAGAGAGGTCCCTGGACATAGCAGCAGGGGGACTGTTGGTGAGCCTACTAGCCATGGCTTTTACAAGACATCTTCTGGCCTCTGTGGCAGGGAGTGAGCAGGTTGGAGTTCTCCCCTTTTCTGAAATGTGGAGGCATCGTTATGACCTCATGACCCATGCTGGACCTCTTTCCCTGACTCCTGGCATGTGATGACCTCTGACTACCGTGTGGAGATGGGTAGGTGGCTTGGTGTCACTTCCTCTCCTGTGGCAGGTGAGCTGTGGTGATGGCCTTTTTACCTTCACTCTGTCTGCTTGGAAGTCTTTTTTTTTTTTTTTTTTTTGCCTTTTTCAGGGATTCCAGAGGGATAAGCATGATGTATCATTGCATTTTTAAATGTAATCCTAGATTCTAAAAGTTCTTGTTTTAAAGACAATTATTTGCCTCACTGCCATTAATGTTCTTTCCAAAATCTGGGGTTTGAGCAGGAAAAAATACCACTTCTGTATTATTACATGCCCAAGGATCTGTATTACTAGAAGAGAGAATGCACGGGTAGGGCTGTTCGGCGATGAATGGCCTTAGGTGGTGCTACGGCAGGCTTTTAAGCCAGGATGCAGGTTCTGTGTTCTGCCTTCCTTATTTCTTCTTTACATTCTTGTGTCTTCAAGGACAGTTTGCACCTTCATTCACTCAGAAATCTCTTGTTCCAGACTCGCTTCTTGGCTGCACCTAGACCCGTATTGCTACTGCCCACTGGAGGAATAGCAGAATGTTGTGAAACCTGGCAGCCTGAACTGACTGTGACTGAGCTTCATTTAGCAGATGGCCCGGTTCATCTGAAGCCGCTCTGGGAATGCAGTTAGAAGGGACCGCACCGCCACCTGCTGAAGGTGGCCGTGTTCTAGTTAGGGAAGGCTTGGTGGCCAAGGGGCAGGCACCCTGGCTCAGACACTGACCGGCTCTGAGACCGGCCGGGTTCTCCTGAGATGGCAGGTGCGGGCCGTGGGGCTGTGGAGTTGGACAGTCAGGCGCATGGTCAGGGTTGCCAGGTGCTTGGCGCAGTCGGCCGGACGTGAAGGCTACGTGCTGCGGGTATTCTGCGCGGCTGGGCGTGTGCCGGAGTGTGGGAGACCTGCAATGTTAGTCCGTTGGGCAAACAATTTTAACAAACTCACCACCACAAGAGGCGGTTTGCAGAACAACGAAGCTCCCCTGCAGACCCCGAGGCCTCTCACTTCATTACCTGCCTGCAGGGAGGCCTGCGAGTGGCCGGTTAGTTCAAGCCTGTCGGCCCCTGACACACCGTATGGCTGTGTGGGCTCTGGGGGCTGCTGCCACGGGCCGCGTGGTGGACGCCCCTGTCCTGGGCAGAGTGCGCCCTCTGGGAGGCCTGCCAGGCTGTCAGCTGAAGTCCCATCTGTGCACGTCCACCGCCCTCTCCTGTCCTGTGGCCCAGGGGTGGCACAGCCCCAACCTGAGGTGTGCAGCATGCACCCCAGTGGCCGTCCTGCTCTGGGGAAAAGGAGCCAGCAGCCTCAGATTAACCCAATTATAAGTCATTAAAAGCAATCCGGCCTCCTCCTAACTCTTGGGTTAGCTTAATGAGCCCATATTAATTGCCAGTTATAAACAAATTCTCCATTTATTCATGTTTCCGTGAATCACACATCCCCTGTGGGTGATATGTTGTTCTTGAGAAGAGCCTTCTCTCCACACAGACATTTGGTTATCCTCCCGTGTTTGGTCTCCCTCCCACCGGGGAGGGCATGTTGCTGGCTGTCTGGCTCTTTCCAGGTGCTTTGCTCCTGTGTCCAGGGTGAAGCACTGATGCAATGCGGGGGGTCGCTGGCAGGGACACACGCCTCAGCTCAGCTTCGGTTCTGTCAGCAGAGGGTGTGTTCTGGGTCCCCTGCGTGTGCACGGGCTCCACTTGTGTGAGGGCTAGGTTTTCTGGGACTCTTGTTCTCCAACATCCACCCGAGAGGCCCAGGCTCCCCCCGGGTGCTGATGTGGCCTGTCAGACCGCATGGATGCAGGTGTGGAATCTGCTGGGCAGCTCGGACTTGCTTGCCCCGTCCCTACAGCTGCTGTGGTAGGGACCCAGCAGGTTCCTGGAGCCCTGTCTCCAAGGCTTCACCCGGTGGCGGCACCTGGGGCAGAGGTCAGAGTGGCTCTTTGGTGTTCCTCTCACCTCATCAGAGGCGGCAGCACGAGCTCCAGGCTGCTGGGCTCTGTCCGCAGGCCCGGGGGCTCCCTGAGTGCAGGGGACGGGAGCTGGTGGAGGGTAAGGAGGCCGGAGGTGGGAAGGGCCTGAGGTTGTCATCTGCAGCCTGCTGCTGCCGAGAGGCAAGTGGAATGCCCAGGAGAGTGGGTGCGGGGAGCCATCAGGTGCTGTCCCTGGAGAGCCCCCAAACCAGGGGTGCTGGTGCATCCCACAGCCTGTGTCACATGAAGAGACCTCCACGGTGTTCAGCCTCCCACAGGCAGCCGCCCCTGGATGTGTACACCCTCCTCCTGCCCGTGAGGCTGGGGTGTCCAGGGCTCTTCCCGCGATGCTCTGTCCCACCTCCCTGCCGGTGACTCAAGTGGCGTGGCCCTTCACCCACAGCTCCTGCCGCCTGTTGCCTGGTTGATAGTGCCAGGTGGATATCTTCGGACACCTTTACTCTTCTTGTCCACAATGCCTGATTTTGTCCCCAGATCGACAGCCCACTTGGGCTCAGACCCACGTTCACCAGGCTGAGCTCTGGCCGGCTCACCCTAAAGAAGTCTGGCTGTGGCCCACCTCTACCATGGCCACCACCTGCCCTGAGCCCCGTCCTGTCCACTTCCTTGCCCCTCCCTCCTGTGGCCTTGATGAATCCCAGAGCTGGAGGGATCCACTCATTGTGTCACTGTAGTCACAGCCCTTCTCTGCTCCCCACCCACCGATGCCTCCCTCCTGTGTCATTCAGGGCAGGCTCACATCGCGGACATTGACCTTTCACATGTCACCTCTGGAGCCAGAGGCCTGTGCGGTCGGTGTGTGGGCAGCTTGGTTCCCTCCAAGGCAGCACAAGAGTGCCTGTCCCTGTCCTGCACCTTCTGGGGCTTGCTGGTCGCCTGTGGCACCATGGGGCCTCTCCCTGAGTGTGCAGCCTGCACATTATGGTACCACTGTACCCTGGAGGTCAACACACAGCTGTGACCTGTTCCACAGTTGTCAGTTGTGCCAGTCATGCTTTCTGTGGGCTTTTGTCTTCTCAGAATCATTTTCATGGATCTGAGATAGTGCTTGAAACTCCCCTGGTCTTTCCTGATATTTTAAAAATATTTTCCTTAAATTCAATTTGACGACATACAGTATAACGCCTAGTGCTCAGCCCATCAAGTCCCTCCACAGTGCCTAACACTCAGTTACCCCATTCCCCAGCCACCTCCCCTTCTGCAACCCTTTGTTGTTTCCCAGAGTTAGAAGTCTCTCACAGGTTATCTTCCTCTCTGACTTTTCCCCTCTCAGTTTCCCCACCTTCTATTAGGGCCCCTTTCACTATTTCTTATATTCCACATATGAGTGAGACAATATGATTGTCTTTGTCTGGCTGACTTACTGCACTCAGCATAATAGCCTCCAGTTCCATCCACATTGATGTAAATGATGGGTATTCACCCTCTCTGATGGCTGAGTAATATTCCATTGTATACATAGACCACATCTTCTTTATCCATCATCTGTCGATGGACACCGAGGCTCCTTCTACAGTTTGGCCATTGTGGACATTGTTGCTATGAACATTGGGGTGCAGATGTCCTGTCGTTTCACTACATCTGTATATTTCTGAAGAATACCTCGGTTTGGGTTTGATTTTTCCTGAGGACTTGGTTCCAGTTATGCGTGTGGGGCCTGTGCACCACAAGGTCCTTGCCGCTGTGCCATCATCACAAGGCACAGCACATCCATTTGCTGCAGCGATGGGGAGGGTGGCATTGGTGGACTGGTCGGGTGGGCCTGCTGGGTTCCTCCATGTGAACTAACTCTCCCCTCAGGGGGCACCAGATGGGGAGGGGACACTGAAGGGAAGCGGTGACGTTGGCAGGTCTGATACCCGAGAGCTCCTCTCCTGATGGCCTCCACCCATGTCCACCTTCATCGTGAGTAGTTGGGCCCGGGGCCCCAGGTGATACACGGCTGAGGCTGGGGGCGGGGCTGAGGGCCAGGCTATTTCGGGAGCTTCTGCAGAGCTCCATCGGCAGAGTGCCATTTTAGGATTCGGCCTCAGTGCAAGTCCACCTGAGTTTTGATCCTGACTGTGACACATCCCATAGAAAGCAGAATGTTGCCGGCCCCATAGACATGTTAGGCTGTGCATGTGCCCAAGTGTGTATGAGTGTGCAGGCGCACACATGTGTGAATGGGTCTGTGTGCTTGCATGCATATGAGTGTGCAGATGTGCATGTGTACACGAGTCTGTGTATATTTGTGAGTGTGTGAGTACATGTGTTCATGAGTATGTGTGCACACGTGTCTTACCCTCCCAAATCCGTAATTATAATGGTTTCGCAAAATCCAACAGGTCTGTGATGTTGGAGGTGGCAGCAAGCCTGTCTGGGACCCAACAGTTTGCTTCCTGCCCATCCTTTGCATGTCCCATCTCTGTGTATCTTGCCATTGGTGCCTTTTCTGCGCTGTCCTTCCCACTAGCTGACCTTGCTGGGCCTCACTCAGTGTCTGTTCTCCCCCTGACAGTCTCCTGACTTGCCTTCCAGACTCTGGCCCCTGGTAAACCTGCATCAAATTTGTGTTTGGAGGCCCCCAGAATAAGTTTATATACCCCCTTTGCAAATTTTAACTTTTTAATGGTGTGGTAAAGTATACATAAAGTTTGCCATTTTAACCATTTTTATGTGTACGGTTCAGCGGCACTAAGTTCATTCCCAGGGCTATACCGCCACCACCACCATCCATCTCCAGACATTCTCTCACTTTCCCCAACCGAAACTCTGTCCCTGTTAGCTGCTAACTGGCATCCCCCTCCTGAGCTCTCAGCACCCACCAGCTGTGGACTTGACTGCTCCAGGGACCTCGTGTGAGCGGAATCATACAATCTTTATTCTTCTGTGTCTGGCTTATCTCAGCATAATGTCCTCATGGTTCATCCACGTTGTAGCACAGGTGACAAGTTCCTTCCTTTTTAAGGCTCAGTAATATTGCTTCGTGTGCATACACCACATTTTGTTTACTGTTCATTCATCAGTGGACACCTTGTGTTGCATCCAGCTTTGACTGGTGTGCATATGCTGCTGTGAACACGGGCACGCAAATATCTATTCATGTTCCTGCTTTCAGTTCTTTTGGGGATATTGTCAGAGATTTTGGGTTTGCTGGATAATATGATATTTCTATGTTTAATCTTTTGAGGAGCCTCCGTACGGTTTCCCACAGTGGTTGCACCAGTTTACACTCCCACCAACAGTGCACAGTGGTTCCATTTCTCCACATCCTCGTCAGCACTTGTGATTTTCCGTGTGTTTGATATGATTGTAGCCATCCTAATGGGTGTGAGGTGGGATCTCATGTGGGTTTGATTTGAGTTTACCAAATGACTAGTGATGTTAATACCTTTTCATGAGCACACCCCATTTTTAAGAATATAACTTTATGTATTTTTGTTTGTTTTTTTGGTGAGTGTGGTGTATAGAACCTTTCTCCTGTATATAGTCACTGTTTTAAAAGTAATTGTGAAAATGCACAGCTGTCTATGGAGGTGACCTGCTGGAGACTTTTCATCCCTCCCTGAATCATCCTTTCCTTTAAATTTAGAGAAAACTGAAGACCTCTAAGTACCACCCCACTGGACTTCTCTGCCCCACACCTTGTCCTTCTGCATGAGGTCAGGCCACGAGCCCGTGAGGGATGCAGCCCTGGAAACGGCAGCCGTTTGCTGACATTCCCATGGCTGTTGGTAGCTACCAAGCCTGTTCTTAAACCAAACCCCAGTGAGGATGGAGAGCTAATTCCAAAAGGCCCAAAGGGTAGAACATCTCTGTCCTGGCTAAAATGGGTATAAAAGTTAGAATAAAAATAAGAACCCACATAAAACAATACAAAATGTGAAAGAAACTAAATAAAAATGAGTGGAAAATAGAATGTCAGCTGGGTGAGGACAAAAATAAAATGACTGGAGAAACATTCTGAGTAAATACTGCTGATCATCATCAGAAATACATTGAATTAGAGATAACTGAAGCAGCAGTGTGCATCCTAATCTGTTGAAAATGTAGAGCAGGTGCCAGTGAAGTTTATTCTGGGAGCTAAGACATCATCTTACTTGTAGCTGAACTTTGGGATTTGCGCACAGGTTCTCAGGTCCGCAGTAGATGGCTGTACTTTCAGCCTTTCTGTGCAGGTGACATCGGTTGTGTCAGGCCCCCTCCCACAGACTCACCTTCGGCCGGTAAGTAGCCAGAGAGGTTGCGGGCCTGGGCCAAAGCCCCAGCTCATCATCTCGCTGGACAGGTGCCTCCGTCGGAGGGAATGGACTCTGTATCCAGAGAGACGTGGGCTGAAATCCAGGCTCCCGTTCACCGTACACGCCCCAGTGTGAGACATTTACCCTGCTGAACTTTATATTCTAATCCACAAATTTACAGGACGTTGCTATATGTGATAAATAACACACACCGAATAGCTCAATCCCTGGAACCGAGTGAACGGCACTCACGACACAGCAGTTACCACCGTCGTGGTCGCAGTACTGTGCCGCTGGCCAGGGCGCTGGGAACACGTGGCAGACGGGAATTCAAGAACACCAGGCACTTAAACATAGGGTGCTGCGTGGCCGTAGGCTGTCTCATCGTTTTGGTGGTTTTATTTTGAGTTTTGATCCTTTATTAATTTCTTACTGTTAAAGTGATTTTGCTGGGGTTGATTCTCTTGAATTTTCCTAGTCTATAATCATATAAGTATCCAAAAAGAATATTTTAACAGGGGTACCTCTTATTTCAAGGTCGGGTACCATTGTATTGGGTAAGAGACTGGATTTCTGGATTTCTGGGGTGAATAATCAGCTGAGGAGTTTGCTGAGGAGACGGCCTACTTTAAAAAAAAAAAGAGCATTTGATTACAATGCTGCCTAAAATATTCCAGACCACAGGCCAAGATAGAAAGCACCCCTGTTCTTGTTTAGTAGTTTTTTCTTTCTTCTTTGTGGTCATACTGTTACTTGAAACAATCCTTTGTGTATCTTGTTACCTCACACGCATGTGTCTGTGATGAATTTTTTCTTTCAGTTTTTCTAAGCTGCCTCCTACAAATCCACATTTTTCTGATTAAAATAATAAAACGTTATATCTTGGTTCCCTGCCTATATTAGCTGTCCCCTTCCCCCTCATTTTACCACATTGTGTTTCCTTTGATTATACAACCTGTGGTTTGAGACTGAGATGATTGTCATCGATTTATTATCTTATTAAAACAAGACCCACATGGTCCAGTCCCATAGAAGCCTAAGGTCAGAGGAAGACATCTCACCAATGAAAAGTTCATTTAAAAACAAACTGAATTCTTACTTCTACCTTCAAACACCATGCTAAGACCACAGATAACCTATATAAATGGAGAGGGTGGATGGGAGACGAGAGGAGGAAAGGATTGGTCTATTCAAAGGCATTGGTGGGACACCTGGGTGGCTCAGTGGCTGATCATCTGCCTTTGGCTCAGGTTGTGGTCCCGTGATCCTGAGATGGAGTCCTGCGTTGGGATTCCTGCCAGGAGCCTGCTTCTTCCTTTACCTGTGTCTCTGCCTCTCTCTCTGTCTCTCATAAATAAATAAATAAATAAATAAATAAATAAATAAATAAATAAATAAATAAAATCTTTATTTAAAAAAAGCAAGCAAGCAAGCAAGCATTGGCTCATGTGACTGTGCGGACTGGCAAGTCCCTAAGCTGTGGAAGGCCAGTAGTAGGACATCCAGGCAGGATGGTTCTGTTGCAGTCTTGAGAATTCCAGAAACCAAAGCTCATGCTGATTCGTGAGACATTCCCAACTGTGGAGAATCACAATGAGACTTGAACCTCATCGTGGGAGGGAGCAGACCGCCAGGCATGCCTGGGTATCTGCGCTTCGGTGGCTGCCTGGAGGCTGGGGCCAGGCATCTATACTGAGGTAGGGAGACGTAGGCCCTGGAGCTGGCACCCTTGACAGTTTTGTGCAGGAGGCTCTTTGTCAATGGAGGTGAGACTATTCACAAACCTGTTTGGTCTTTCATTCTGTTTTAATCTGGGAATTAGATCTAAAGAGATGTGGTGGCTCTCTACAGCCCTGAAAAACTAATTTAATTTCTCTGTGTCTATTTAGCAGGCACGGGTGATATCTGAGTCATTTGTCTAGAAATGACAGAAGGCTTCTTTTGTACATTCTGCTTCCATCCCAGACATTAACTAGCCCGTGTGCAAACAGAAAGAACTCTTCTATTGTTGCATCAGAAACAACAAAGGTTTCTGCCAGCAGACACCCAGCGAGAGATCCAGAAGTCGCTTGGATTCTGTATTTTCTGGCATAAAAACCAACATCACACACTCAGGCTTTGTTCTCTCTGGGCTTCAGTTCCAGAATGTTTTATGTCTCAGCAATAACTGCACGTCCAACAATGGAGGAACCATTTGCCTATTGTTCCCCCCTCTTGGATGCCATGGCTTCTCTGAGGGCCTGTACCTGCTCTTGGTTACCTTGTGCAGTGGCTGAGAACTGGAAGGATGAGGGGCAGGGTTTTCCCAGGGACATGTTCTAGCACAGAAGCTGACCTCCAGCCATGGGTCCTCCCCCAGAGGGCTCTGCCTGGGTTCACGGAGATCTTCCTTGAGCCTCCACGAGTGAGGCGTGGTGCCGGGTGTGGGAACAGAGCCCCCAGGAGGACAGCATGGAGGCCTGTGATTTGAAGCAGGTGTGTCCAGCCTCACAGCGGCTGACCTGCCTCCCCTCTCATTTTGGGCGCTGCTCTTGGTCCTGTGACTTAATCTGGCCTTAGCATATGGTGACTGTGTCACCTTTCTCAGCATGAAGATCGTGCTCAGATTTTGTCTGCCTCTGGTCCATCGCTGAATCCTGGAGAGACTGGGCAGTCAGCTACCAAGTGATCTGTGAAGAGGGCAGTGTCTTCCTTTGAGGGGAAGACTCATTGACTTCTTATTGTAACACGGATACTGTGTGGTTATTTCATCGAACCAGAGTCAGGAGGAAGGCATACAGCAATGCGGGCAGAGTGCTCAGCGCGGTCCCTCGGCCACGGTGATGCCAGGGCAGGAGTGCGGTTCTTACTACACCTAGTACACAAAGGATAGTTCAGAGATTGATACGGATGTTTACTTCTCTTTCTTCCCTTCTCTTGTCGTAGAGGCCTTTCTGTGATTTTCACCCTTCTAATTATGACTTCCAAGAGCAAAGTGGTTATTCCTTACCATGCATCCCCCATAGTGTGCTGGGCAATATTGATTCTCAAATATGTACTGGAAGATCGCCTCATTTGCATAGAACTAGCAAATCACTTTTAAGGACTACTTTGTACCGCACACTGTATGGGACCCTGGGAGTCCGAAGGTGAGTCAGAACATCTTTGCCTCCTGGGAGCACACATCCACCTTCGTTATCCACTGGGCCATTCTGGGCAAAGCACAGTACATGCCCGGGGTTGGGGCATGGGCAGTGGTTGCAGACAGACTTGGTTCTGGGCGCTGCTGCCTGACTGCTCTATGAGTCCAGTGGTTTATACTACGTAGCAGTTTGCTCAGGTGTCAGATGGGGATGAAGAGCCCCTTGGGTTGAACAGGGAGAGTCACACTGCCGGCCGGTGACCAGCATCCGTGTGTGGGAAGACCAACCCACGACCTTGTTCTTCCAGCATCAAAACACAGCCTTCAGTGAGGAAAATAATGTCTTTAACTCTGGATTTAAGAGAGAAAAACCCAGAATACAGAAAAATCAGTCTTGTTTTCTTTGTTTTTAAAAATCAGTCCAGGCCTACGATAGCAACTAATATAGATGGGCATTTCCTCTGGGTGCGGATGACACAGCAATGTTGTGGTATCAGCAGCGCCTGTGTGGTGAGAGTCCCCTGGCAGCTATTAGCACGTTGGTGGGCCATGTTTGCAGGTATGGAAATATGATAGGTTAGATGAAGTTTGCACAGCAGAGGCTAAATGGCTTATATCGAGATCAGACCTGTACTAAGGCTCTGCTGTGAACCCTTTAAGACCAAGGACATCAGAGGAGCATCTAGATGGCTCCGTTGGTGAAGCATTTGCCTTTGGCTCAGGTTATGATCTAGGTCCTGGGATCGAGTCCCACACTGGGCTTCCTGCTCAACAGGGAGTCTGCTTCTCCCTCTACCCTGCCTTGCTTGTGCGTGCCCTCTCTCTATCAAGTAAATAAATAATATTAAAAAAAATAAAGACCAGGGCCATCAGAAAAGCAAGATAGTCGTGTTTTTCTGTTACCCTCTGAGGTCCTTCTACCTCAGACTCTCAGAGCTGGGAAGGAGCTCTGTGCCTCTTCTCATCCCTATGGTACCCACAGGGAAGAATTTGGAATGCTGCCACCGACAAGGTACTCAATGTTTTGCAACCCATTATGTTTCCAGAGGTTTCTTCCTTTTCCGCCTTCTACCTGTTGCCTTTCTGTTGGTCTCTGATCTTCATAGACCAGTCTGACCTCCTTGATATGGACAACACATCTGTTTGATAAGAACCACCATCAGGTGAGATGTCACCTATGCTGAACTTACGGAGCAGATTTTTGAATATAATATTAGTGTTTTATGTTCATTCCTATTGACTTTCACCTTCTTTATTTTGGATCATCACCCTTGTGTGAAAAAAGGACTTTGAATCATGCATGTGCATGCAGAACTTTATACATATCATAATGATAGGAAATCTAAATTTTTTGAAGCATGTCTCCTATGTCAGGATGCAGTCACTCATAGATACAGGATGGGAAGGTCCAGGGATAGTGTCCTTACTGACTGATCCCAATCATTATGTTCTGTGCATCAAGTCTTTCAGAGAGTGATGGATGAACCAAATACTGTCCTCCTGGCCCACATTTCTGTCTGGTGTGCCTACCTGGGTGGATGCTCTTCTGTCCCCTCCTCCTTGTGCCCTGAAGGAGATGACAGTCCTGGTGGGACCTTGCTTCCTTCTGTCTCTCTGTGCTCATTCTGTAATTCCATGAATTTGGGTTGGGGAGAATTTAGTTTCTACTGAGCAAAGGTTTATATATATATATATATATATATATATATATATATATATATACCTGGCAGCTATTAGCACGTTGGTGGGCCATGTATATATTTTATATATATATATATAAAATTTTTTTGAAGCTTAATAGACATGTAATAAACTACATATTTTAAATGTAATTAGTACAGTTTGACATATGCATATAAGTGGGAAGCCATTACCCACAAAGAAAATAATTAATGTATCCATCACCCCCAAGTTTCCTGATGGCCCTTCATAACCTCTTCCACTACCCTGCCCTGCTAGTACTTGGTCACTATAGATTAGTTAATGTTTTCTCAAGTTTTATATGGATGGAAAAATACAATATGTTCTCCTTGTAGTCTGGCTTCTTTCACTCAGACTCCAGTCAATAAAAATAGTTGCTAGAACTAATGAGTGAGTTCAGCAAGGTTGTGGGATACAGAACCAATATGCAAAAATATATTGAATTTCTATATACCAGAAAGTAACATCAAAATTGAAAAAAAATACTATTTCCAAAAACATCAAACAATATGAACAATTTAGGGATAAATCTGACAAAAGACGTGTAAGACTTGTTTACTGAAAACTATAAAATATTGCCAAGGCAAATGAAAGATCTGAGTAACATGAAAGATATGTCATGTTCATGAGTAAGAAGATTTCATATTCTTAAGATATCAGTTCTCCCCAAATTGATCTGAAGATTCAATGTGATACCAATCAGAACTTGAGCAAGCTTTTTTTTTTGCATGTAAATTCTCTTAGAAATTGACAAAGAGATTCTGAAAATGATATGGAAATGAGAGGGGCTAGAGTATCCAGAACAACTCTGAGAGAGAGGAACAAATTTGGAGGACCAGTAGTACTGGATTTCAAGACTGTACAGCTGCAGCGATCAAGACCATGATTTGGATCCAGGAGACACTCAGCTCTAGGATTGGTCTATTCAAAAGCATTGGTGGGACACCTGGGTGGCTCAGTGGCTGAGCATCTGCCTTTGGCTCAGGTCGTGGTCCCCTGATCCTGAGATCGAGTCCCATGTTGGGCTCCCTGCATGGAGCCTGCTTCTCCCTCTGCCTGTGTCTGCCTCTCTCTCTCTCTGTTTCTAATAAATGAATAAAATCTTAAAAAAAAAAAAAAAAAAAAAAAGAAATTCTGCAAAATGGGAGCTCTTGTGCGGTGCTTGCGGTGATGGTTTCCTGGGTGTATATTTATGTCAGAACTCACTAAATTGTCACCGTAAATACCTATAGTTCATTCTCAGTTGTACTTCAATAACAAGTACATCATTCGCCCTCTGAAGAAACCCAGCTCTGAAGAGAAATGCTTTTAGGCAGAACCTAAGTGAGGCTGTATAAACATACAGCCATCTAGCACAGCACCCGATACCATGTGTGCTCGGTAAACATTTGTTTCCTCTGCTTTCTTGCCCGTCCCCACAGAAATTCAGATTACTGTACCACCAGCCACATTTATTGCCTACCGGAAGTTTCTTCTGTCTAGATAGCAAAGCGCAGATATTTGCAGCAAGACACTATCCTTCAATCTGTAGACAGGGTGGTCGTCTTGGTCTATGTGGTATTTACTGAGACCTGCTCCAAGGTACCCCTGATGTTCAGAAAAGACATGAAATGCAAGAGAAATGGCCACCTGCTATTGACTGGCCTTTTTGCTCTTGCTGTTGGTGGAAACCCTGCCCAGTGGCCCTGGACTTGCCTGCGTGCAGGCTCCTGTGCGTCTCCTTTGTTCTCTGCTGGCAGTGTGATTTTCCTTGAAGGACTTAGTGCTTTCTCATCCAGTTTCCTGAGGATCTTCCTCCCTCCGCAGTGTCAAAAGATGCTGAGGACCTGCTAAGTGAGCCATGAATAGAGGTTCTGGAAGAAAAGCTGGCTAGCCGTCCTTGAACCTGCGGCCTTGAGAGGCAGAGCAACAGTTTGACTTCCTCTTTACGGGGTTATCCAGGATGGGAGACACAGGAGCGTGTGTGGGCGTGTTTCCTGATGCTTGGGCTTTCCAGTGGTGACTGTGACTTGGATGAGGCCCCCGTGCATTTAAGTGTGCAGCGTTTGTAGACTTGCGCAGAGGAGTTCCTGCAGTGTTCTTGGGAGGGAGCTGGCCACCAGGGGAAGCTGGTTTGATCTGAGACAGTGTCCAAAGCTGAGGCATCTCTTTGGGCAGATTCCCACCTCCCGGTTAGACTCATGCAAATATAGTTACACCTTTAAAAACCTGGATACATTTGAGGTACTTGGGTAGCTCATTTGGTGAAGCGTCTGAATATTGACTTTAACTCAGGTCATGATCTCAGGGTCCTGGGATGGAGCCCCACCTGGCCCTGAGCAGTGTCGGGCTCTGAGCTCAGTGGGGAGTCTGCCTGGGATTCTCTCTCTCCCTCTGCACCCCCCTGCTCATGCATGTACCCTCTCTTTCTCTAAATAAATAAATAATTATAAAAAAAAACCTGGATACATTTGAAAAACACAGCAATTTCAGCATGTCTATTTGAGAACCATACCTTGTTCCAAAAAATGTGAAAGCATTTGAAAGTTTTGGTATGGTATGATCTTTACAGATGAAAGTCTTAGTGTCTTTCTGCAAACATCTGCCCCACCATAATCTGGACAGGAGAGAGTTCAAGCAGGTGATGTAGCAGGTTGTACTGTTGTCTGAATTTGTACACTTGCATGGACAGGGCTGAGGTGTGGCTGAGGGGGTGTGACTCACAAGTCAGCAATGGGTCTCATCAGACAGTGATTGATGTGAAACTGTCTCCCGTTCATGAATGAAACGTCAGCAATATCAGGCTTGGTCGACATCCCACAGATTGCCGGCCCTCCGTGGACCTGGTTGTGTGGGGCAGAAGGGACACTTCCAGGGGTCTTCCCAGAAAACAGAGTGAGCAGCTTCCAGGAAGCTCACGACTGCGGACTGTGCATGTGGAAGCACCCCCTTTAGCAGCACATCAAAGTTGACAGAAGATTGCTGCATGGAGGTCATTCCGTAATGGTGTGAGCTCATGACCCCTGTGACAATTAAAGACATGGAGGCCATAGTTCCATAAAAATGCATCTAAGATCTGCTCTCCTTATTTCCTGTGAAATAGAGCCTCCACAGGCAACTACAGACACCCTGGCTTGGTGTCCTTGGGGCTATTTGTGGGTAGTAAAGATCTTGAGTAGCAGTCAAGTTACAAGAACACTCCCAATACTAAAAAAACCCCACTCCCAATACTAACGGAATCTTGGTGTTAATCACACTGTTACCTCTCAGGTTAACAACTCCTAAACAGCACTCCCAGGCGGTGAGTGCTGGTTAGGTGGGGGGCTGTTCTTTCCTAGGGGTGACCCTGGATCCTGTAGCGACTGTCATTCTTAATCTGAATACTCACAGCAAGACCTTGGGTTTTCATCCGTTCCTACTGTTGGAGGTCTCAGGCGGCCTGCCCGCCACTAGGAATGGCAGGGGTGCCTCAGTGCCCTGTGGTTCAGGGCGCAGGGGTGAGGCTCTGTCTGGTGTTGGGAGTGTCCCAGGCAGCTGCCAGGTCGGATGGCAGGGCAGGCTGAGTGTGGGACAGAGGCAGGTGGCTGTCCCAGCTCTGCGTTCCCCGGTGGTGTGACCTGGGGAGGGCCAAGCGTGCCTTTGTACCTTTCAGCCTGTATTTCAAATGCTTTGAGGCCACCGGGCTGAGGAGGGGTGGCCACTTGCAGGGTAACCGCCCCTGCAGATAGCGGACAGCTCACCTGTGAGCACAGACCGATCTCCTCCTCTGGGGGTGCTTACCCTCCCCTGCTTTCCCTACCCTCATCCCCTAGGGCGGTCTCGGGGCCCCAACGTGACTCACACTAGTCAGTCCTGTGTGTCTGGCCTCACACGTTCCTTCTATGGAAACCACAGTGAGGTGAGGCTCTGGCCACTGGTGTGACCTGCCTCCCGACCAGCCCTGGCACCTCCCTGTGAGGCCCCACAGGCAGGGACATGATGAGTTGCCTCTTCCATGACAACCATGTCTGGGTCTGCATGTCCCATCGCGCCTCATTACAGCACAGGGTAAGCCTCTGCCCCTCCGCCGTGTTTCTGGCCTGTGAAGGGGGGGCTCTGATGAGGCCTCGGGAGTGTCTGGAAGGTCAGCGCTCCAGAAGCACCCCCAGGCTGTGAGCACCCAGGGATGCCCAGGGGGCACCAGGCTTGTCATGCAAATCAGGGTAAAAACACTTTTCATGTTTTATTTTATTTATTTATTTATTTATTTATTTAGTTAGTTAGTTAGTTAGTTTTAAGTTGAATTTATTAAGAAATATTACCAAATCCACAACAAAAGCTAATCTCCAGAAACATACAGTGTTCAATAATAACAGTTGCAGGAGATTTTTCTCAATCAAAAATAATTCGATCTCCATCTTGAGCTCAAAAAATCACACACACACACACACACACACACTCACACATCCCTTTACCACTGTGAAGCCATAGAGTTGCTGTGTGATAGCACAAGTCAGGATATTCAGCTTCCATTTTTGACACAAGTTCACAGAACTGCCATGGTTAAATTCATGAGAGTGAATGAAATTCCCCATTGATTTAGTAACACATGAGACATTCAAGCACCTTCAAGGTAACTGCTGGTTAAAGTATCATGAATAAAACCATTAGAGTTAGAGACCTTACATTTTCACAAGTTGTTTTTTTTTTTGTATATATATATTTTGGAGTTCAATTAGCCAACATATAGCATAACACCCAGTACTCATCCCGTCAAGTGCCCCACTCAGTGCCCATCACCCAGTCACTCCAACCCCCCACCCACCTCCCTTTCTACTACCCTTTGTTCGTTTCCCAGAGTTAGGTGTCTCTCATGTTCTGTCTCCCTCCCATTTTCTCTCCTTTCCCCTTTATTCCCTTTCACTATTATTTATATTCCCCAAATGAATGAGACCATATAATGTTTATCCTTCTCCGATTGACTTACTTCACTCAGCATAATACCCTCCAGTTCCATCCATGTCGAAGCAAATGGTGGGTATTTGTCGTTTCTAATGGCTGAGGAATATTCCATTGTATCCATAGACCACATCTTCTTTATCCATTCATCTTTCCATGGACACCGAGGCTCCTTCCACAGTTTGGCTATTGTGGACATTGTTGCTAGAAACATCGGGGTGCAGGTGTCCTGGCATTTCACTGCATCTGAAGGGTGCAGATCCCCAGCAGTGCAATTGCTGGGTCGTAGGGCAGGTCTATTTTTAACTCTTTGAGGAGCCTCCACACAGTTTTCCAGAGTGGCTGCACCAGTTCACATTCCCACCAACAGTGTAAGAGGGTTCCCTTTTCTCCGCATCCTCTCCAACATTGGTTGTTTCCTGTCTTGTTAATTTTCACCATTCTCACTTGTCATGTTTTAAATATGAGAAGGAGCTCTGAGAAAGCCCCCGGGTCACACCACACAGCTGGCCTCTCCCACCCCACCCCTGCACACCCCCCTGCCCCACGGGAGGAGTGGAGGCCCCCTGCACAGCTCCCCTGCTCCACGGTGAGGAAAGCAGGGCCCTGGCTCCCACTGTAACCCTGTGCACGGGAAGAAGGTACCGGGATGGCTTTCTAGGGTTGTACCTCTTATGTGAAAGTTTAACTTACCAACTGTAAATGCTCTTTCTGTTTCATACTCTTTGTATATCTTGTCCATGGATGCGGCATGAACAACTAAGATTTTCAAATTTTATGAATCTGTTGAAAAAAATGCTAACGTTTAAGTATGAGGTGTTAGACAAGGAGTTATAGGGAACCATAAAGAGGAAAGCACCCTTTATATGTGTCCTCTGTTTTCTCCTTGTGCTCCTTGGTGAGATCACTCAGGATGGGGTGTGTGTGTGGCCAATGGACGACTGATGGGGGTGAAGCTGTGAGCCGCGCTCGTCTCACTGATGAGAAGCCACTGTCTCCCACATCGGCCACACCTATTGCTTTAAATTCACCCCTATCTTCCCGCCTCCTGGGGCCCTGGCCCCAAGGAAGCCCAGACAGACAGACAGACAGACAAAGTGACAGAGGTCTCTGCAACAGTAGGTTTGGTTTTTTAGCTGCGCTTAGCTGGAAAATCACTGGGAATAATCCATTTCCTTTTGTGAGGCAGAGGGAGCAGCCGGCTCCCCGCCTGGGGGAGCGAGGCCCTGAGATCCCCTTCTGCATGTCCCGCTCTGACTTCAGGGTCTGTGGGGGGTGGCCGCCGGTGCAGCCCGATGTGGGGGCCCCAGTGGTCAGGGCAAGACACACCCGTGTCCCTGGGTTTTTCTCATGAAACCTATTTGGAGGTGGCAGCGGCTGGCTGGGAATTTGTGAGGGTCACTGCCACCTAGTGACGAGATGCTGGAAGGCGGCTCCAGTGGCAGGCGGACCTCAGAGTGGGTGCCCTTGTGTTCCGCCTCAGAGGTGTGTCCCCAGACTCCACAAAAGCATGAAGCCTACTGCCACATGCTGTCTCGTGCCCTTTGCCACACTGCAGACGTGAAGAGTTGGGACAGTCGTCACCCTGTGGGGAATATGTGTTTCTGGGGGACACTGGTAAGTCTTTACAGATAGTCTTTTCTTGCCTTTTTAGCAAGGTACGTGCAAACTACTTTTGAACACAAATAAGATCAAGATTGAAGATTAATGGGCGTGTGACTGTCAACGTCACAGGGCAAGGGGATACTCTGGGCTCTCTCCTGCCCACCCTGCCCGTGGGGAGGGTGGAGGGGACACAGGTGCAGTCTACATCATCCTTAGAGGGTTTGGGCATCAGGAAGAAGAAAGTCAGGGGAAGTGTAACAAAGAGACATGGGATGCAGAGCCCTCGCACCCCTGGGGTACCAGGCACCAGGGTGGCGGGTGGCAGGTGTCACTGGCTCTTCTGGCAGCCCTACAGAGCCTGCCAGCCAAGGAAAAGCAGGGGCAGAGGCAAGTAGGGGAGTGGCCAGCCCGTGGGTGCTGGGAGGCGAGGCTGAGCAAGGGCGGTGGGCTGCTAGGCGAGTGCACCTGCTGCGCTGGTCGCCTTTCTCCTTGGGAAGAGTTCCAAACATATGAAAACCTGGATCCTCCTCCTCAACCACTGTCCATTGTCTCTGCGTCTCTGTCTTTCTGTTTAATCACTCGTCCTCTGTCATCTGTCCTCTATTTGTCTGCCCTGTAATCTGTCATTTATCCATCTGTGACTTTCTGCACCATATGATAGTGATTTTCAGACCCTCTGACCTTTCATCTCTACACATTTTAACATCTCCATATAACCCCAATGGCATGGTCACTCAGGAAAATTAATACTAATTTCCTAATATTGTCTAAGAGCATGGGCTACAGTTTTCAATATCTCAAATTGAGACTTCATGTGTATCTGCACAAGACATCCTCCTCTTCACACCCAGTAGGCTGGTTTTTATAAGAAAAAAAACAGAGGGTCATGAATGCTTGGTGAAGATGTGGAGAAATTGGAACCCTATGCACTGTTGGTGGGAGTGTAAAATGGTGCAGCCAGTAGAAGCAATATGGTTCCTTCAAAGAATTAAAAATAATAAAAAATTTAAAATAAAACTACTGTATGATCCAGTAATTCCACTTCTGAATGTAGATCCCATAGAATCAAAGTCCACATCTCCAAGTGACACCTGCTGCACCCCACTGTTCATGGCAGCATTGTTCACAATAGCCAACAACCACTGCCCATCAATGGATGGATGGATAAATGTGGTCCATGGCTGCAAGATGTTCTTCTACCCTAGAGAGGGAGCGGATTCTGACACAGGCTCTGCATGGATGGAACTTGAGGGCATTGTGCTGAGTGAAATAAGCCAGACACAAAAGGGCAAATACTGTATGATTGCACTTATCCGAGGTCCCTAGAGGAGTCAGACTCCTAGAGATGGAGGTGGGATGTTGGGTGCCAGGGGTGGAGATGGGAGTTGTTTAGGCATAGAATTCGATTTTGTAAGATGGAAAAGTTCTAAGGATCACTCGCACAATGATGTGCATATAATTAACACTACTGCTCTGTGTACTTAGAAATGGGTAAGATGGTAAATTTTGTGTTGTGTGTGTGTGTGTGTGTGTGTGTGTGTGTTTAACCACAATTTAAAAAAACTCACATTGGGATCTGGAAGCCTACTGGCCTCGGACACTAAAACTGCCTCTGACACCTGTTGCAGTTCACATGTGTGGTTTCAGTTACTCATCTGTAAAATGGGTATAAAAGGTTCTGTCCTTTGCACACAGAGCTACTGGTGTGGATTGAAGAATTATGTGAGAGAATGTGCCCTTTTTGGAGCAGCATATGCATCTCAGCTGTGCAGCTTTGTGACTACCTACACTTATGTCTGAGAAAGTGTGTATACACCCAGTTTTTTAAAGATTTTATTTATTTATTCATGAGAGGCACAGAGAGAGGCAGAGACTGAAGAAGCAGGCTCCATGCAAGGACCCCAGTGTGGGACTCGATCCCCGGACTCTGGAGTCACACCCTGAGCCGAAGGCAGATGCTTAACACCTGAGCCACCCAGGTGTCCCTACACATGTTTTTTTTTTCTTTCTTTTAAGATTTTATTTATTTATTCATGACAGAAACACACACACACACACACACACAGAGGCAGAGATACAGGCAGAGGGAGAAGCAGGCTCCATGCAGGGAACCCAATGTGGGACTCAATCCCACACCTGAGTTTTTAATACAGTTATCTCCTCTCTTCCCTGGAGATGCTGGTTTAGAATCACAGGGTCTCTTTTCAGACCTTGGAGTTCAGAAAAATATGATTTAAACAATTCCAGTTGAGCTTCTGTGTGCATCACAGTCCAGAAAAAGGGAATGTCAGTGCAAATTCAAAGCAAGGAAATCTTCAACCCTCTGGGAAAGCTTGGCACTTGTGTGAACAAATGGCTTAGCCTAATGCATCCCTCACCAGAGCTAGGTGATCCCAGAAGGCCTTCTGGAAGCTGTCTGTGGCCCTGAGGCCCCCCCTCACCGACTGCAGCCTCAGAGATCAGGGGGAACTCAGGCCACCCGAACCCCACGGGCCTGACTCTGAGAGCCAATCTGTTTACTCGCCGTGCCGTGGAAGGATGCAGAATAAAGTTACTACAGTTCTGTGTTCGTCTTTGTTTTTAGAATGTGCAAATGAGGCTAATCATCCTAGGGTGCTGATTTATTTTCCTTTCATCGCATCCCCGCTTATCGGTGGCTGCTCTGATCAGTGATGTTTTCCGTCTTTGTTTCCCAAAGCTACGTCGAAGCTGATGTATACTTTAGTTAGAGGTGGATGCATGTAGGGGATATATGCTTCCATTCTGGCTACCTTTTGTACACATATCCTCCAAGTACAAGAGCCTCATGGAAGTTTTGCAAATGGGGCCTCTTTCTTAGCTGACTGCTCCTTCCTTTCCACCGCAGGTCATAATGTGGATATCATAATGGAGAGGCTTTTCTTCCTCAAAGCACTCGAGATTTCTGATATTCTCCCCTGGACTTTTATTTCTGTCTGATTATCTTTGAATTTATTCCTTTCTGTTCTGTGTCCAGCTATGCCCCAAATAATTGTTTGTTTCCTAACTTTGAGTAGTATACTTTATTACTTATGAATAATTATTTACGAGAAACTTATTTATATATTTATAACTATGTTTTTTTGAGCTTTATAAGTTATCCTACAAAAGTTTCTAGGGTCAGAACAAGGCTGATCAGTTTATTCACCTCCTTTGAACACTGTGTGTTTCTAAGGGCAGGTGGACTCTGGGAACTCAGTGCTGGTGAGTTGAGGATGCTGTAGCCTGAAATGGCACGGGTTCTCTTTAGGTAGAAAGGTGGAGGTGGGCCCTGGGCATGGTCCGTGTTCAGCCTTAGTGTTCCATGAAGCTGTCTTGCTTGTGTTATACTTGAAATCATGGGCACAGGCATTTCAGGAGTTATAAACTCTGTTTTTTATTCTTACAGTTTTGGGCTTATTACAACTTAAAACTTGGTAGAGACTTTAGCTGTAAAAGTATCAGAGAAGATCAGGTTTTAAATAGAATTGTTTAGGAGGAAGGACACTTGAAGATGATTCTCAGCAGCGTTCTTGTGGAGTACAGCTGTGTCTTTCTCTGAGCAGTTGGAACAGTGGGGGAATTTAGCTGCTTAGTTGACTTGGAAAAAGGGTGGTTTTGATTATGTTTGGCAAACTTACCGGTTATCTTGTCTCTGCCATCTCCAGACTTCTGTTATTTAAGGCCAATTAATGATGTGTGTATCCGTGTGTGTGTGTTTTATGGGTCCAGAGGCTTTATCAGAGAATTTTTATCTGGTCTCTTTTGTTCCTTTAAAATCATGTTTTAAAAACACAGGAGTTTAAAAAAAAAAAAAAACCTCAGGAGTTGCCTGTGATCAGATTACATCCTCTTCGTAATTCAAGCCCTCACACTGTCTCCTCTCTCAGAGCCAACAAAGCCCAATGACTTCTTTAAATCCTTCTAGAACTTTCCAGTGAGGACAGAGTGCAGAGACAGTTGTGGATACAGCTACAGGGAGGTCTCTCTCTCTCTCTCTCTCTCTCTCTCTCTCTCTCACACACACACACACACACACACACACACACCTGTTTTCCTGCACGATCGGAGTCACACTGCCCTGCATAGTTGGGACTGGTCAGGTGTGATCCACACCTGTGCATCACCCTTGGTGTGCTGGAAGAGGTCTGTCTGCAGCCCCACCTTCCGCTTTCCTTCATCCAGTGAATATGTGCCATAGCTCCTGCTGGTCAGGTGTGGCTGGGTGGTGTGCTGTGAGCAGTGTGAGCAGGGAAAGAGCAACATCTCAGCCTCAAGGGCCCAGGGAGGCCTCCAGGATGCTCAGGAGTCTGTGCAGGGAGGGGGGATATCACCAGGTGTGGGCACGGGAAGTGTTTGACCACAGCTCAGTGGAGGGTTGAGGGCAGCAAGAACAGCGACATTGTGGGGGGAGCCCTAGGGGGAAGAGTGAAAGGGTGGGGAAGGCGCAGCATGGTGTGCAGCATGGTGTGGGACTGGAGCCACACCAAGGCCTCGTGAGGAGTCTGGCTCTGACCCCAGAGCAGGTGATGAGTGAGATGTGAGAAGGCATGGTTTATACCTGTGTGTGTGTGGACGTATGTGGTGTGTGACATGGGTGTCTAGGTGTGGTGGGTGTTATGTGTTATGTGCACACATGATAGATGTGCACTGCATGCATGCATGTATGTGTATCTGTGTCTGCACACATGTGCACTTGGACACAGAAGAGTGTTTCCCCGCACACCTGTGGAGATGGTGATGGGGGTGTTGGTCAGGTGGCTTGGTTGGAGGGGAATGGGCGTGGGCTCTGGTGGTGCCCTGTGGGCACCGTCCCTGACCTGGTGGGGAGGTGTGGCAGGGAGAGTGGGCCGGGGATTGGAGGTGCTGGCCTCTGGCTCTTTTCTGCCGTGCAGATCCCTCTCTGGTCCCTCTCTGGTCCCCCTCTGGTCCTCCTCTGGTCCCCAGCTGGTCTCTGGCCACAGGAGCAGCCTCTGGCGCCACCTATTGGCCAGGTGCTCCCAGACCCCAGAGCCCAGCCAGGTGCCAGTGGGTGGGGGTCCTTTGTCCATGTCCCGAGGGGCCTACCCAAACCCACCACCACACTGATCACTCCCTGGTCTTGCTCCTGCAGAAAACTTGTGTATTGAAGTTCCATTTCAGATAAGACCAATTGTCCTCAATTATGCTGTCCTGCCTGGGTCCTTTATCTTCTGCACGCTTAATGTGTTCTTACTGTGGGAGCAGTGGTGTCTGCTCGATAGATGTATTCATGTGTAAAGCACTTAATCACTTAATTAAACAATAGGACCCTGGCCATCAGTGTCTGCCCAGCACAGCTGCCAAGATGTGAGGCGAAAGGCTGAGCAACCTCAATCATCCAAGAAATGCATTAACGCTTCCAAACGGGCTCTCTGAGCGCCTTCTATTGTCCTGTGCGTATGTGCGTATTTTCCACTTTGAGAAGCTTTCTCATTTTTCCCTCTTTTGGAAATTAAACAGTGCATTTGCATGCAATTGCAGGTCACGTCTCTCAGGATGAGCTCCTAAGGAGGAGAGGAACGGAGTGAAGGCTTCAGTTCCCCCACCCCCATGATTCAGTCTGTTATTCACCCTCTGCCACTTTGTTGAGATCCCAGAGCCAGGCGGCCAGCCTGCTGATCACCGATTCTGGTGTTTGTATGGATGGAAATCCTGCCTGAGACGGCTTCTGCCTCGAGTGTCTGGCAGGCCGGTATACCAGGGGCTCCCCACTTTTTGAGCTGCCATAATGTTAGAAAGCTCAGCCTCCATGAAGACCTCCCACACAGGCTGCCTGGGTTCAATTCTGTCCCTCCAACTTCCTGCTGGTGTGATGCTCCCGCTGGAGTGTCTGGGGACAGGAGACTAGAAAAGAGCCCAGAGCTTTGATCTGCAAAGGGCCCTGACATCACCTGGTCCAGTGATGCTATTTCAGTCATGGGACAAGCCCAAAGAAGTAAAGCAACTTTCCTAGAGTCATACAGCTTGTCAGAGGCAGAACAAGGTTTCCTGAAGGGTCAGGGGTCCAGGGTGCCTCCCGGCCCTCCTCAGGTTAGGATTCAGAGCCTGACCAGAATTGGCGGCTGGCTCTGGTCCCAGTTTCCCCAGCAGAGGCTCAGTTTCACACTCTGTTAGATGGAGATGATCATAGTAGAGGCCCTGGGAATGGCTTTGGGTTGGACGTAGCTGGGGGCTGAGGCAGGAGGGAATCTGCCGTGGGCCTGTGGCACCATGATGCTGTGGTTTGGGGGTGGTGTTGACCACGGCTCTGTGTGGGGAGAAGTGGGGCCCTGGGGGGTGTGGCCTGTGGCCCGGGTACCGCGTCCATCAGCAGAAATGCCTCAGGTAAGATGCCTGTCAACTCAACTCCTTCTGTGCTGCGTGTGCTATAAGGTGCCTTTCTTGCTCCCAGTAGCTGAATGGGGAGGAAGGACTCATCTTGTTTTCACAGTCATGGAAATGGGCTCAGAAAGAGCTGTAATTGGCCTGAGGCCAGAGACAGGGTGTATGTGTCTGCGCCCTGACTTCAGAGTCTGCCCTCTGTTACCCTGAACCTTGGGCTCCTTTGCCAGGACCTTTGACCATCTTGGTGGCCCCAGCTGTGATACCAGGTTCGAGACTGGCATTTTTTTTTAAAGTTGCTTCTTAACATTTAGAAGTTTAGCTTCTGTTCTTGGGTGAAGAAATTGCAGTCTATACACACCCCTCACTTCACTCCCTGAGAACCATGTTTCCCTGTCCCTTCTCGCGGAGGCTGTGTGCAAAGCAGTAAACACGCTGCTCCTGGGAATATATGTCATCTGTAATATTGAAAAAAAATATGCTTTTAATTGTTAGGTTTTGAATGGAAAAATGAAGCCACTAACAGAGGAAACCCACCGAATGTTCTAGAAGGAGAGGTTTGGATCTGCAGATTTGTGTGTTTATCCCTGTGGGAGCTGTGAACAGCCCAGCTGCTGTGGGATGAAGCAGGGGTGTCCGTGCTTGCTCTTGAACTTGCAGAGAGCACCCATTCCTGACACCCCATCACCCATGTGAGTCACGAATTAGCCTCCCCATGCACCTGGCAGGCACTGGCTATGCTCCGCCCTTGGGGAAGTGAAAAGTGAGTCGCTTCAGTCATTTTCTGGGTCCTATGGCTCAGATGAGGTGCCTTGTTAAGGGTGACTGGGAGTTTGCCATCACCTACCCCACTGTTTCCGCGCTGTGCCCTGAAAGCCTGGTGCAATGTGGGCTGCTAACAAGCCCCAGGGCTTGCTGAGAAGTGGATGCAAGCACCCCCAGGTTCTGGCTGATGGGGATGAGGAGGTGTGGGCCTAGTCAGTGGCACTAGGTAAGTCCCCCTTCCTCACATCCCAAACATGGACTGGGTGTTGTTCAGATGGGGGTGTATGTATACGTGTATCGGTATGTCTATAAACGTCCTGGTTCCTCATCTATGTTTGTACCTCTGCATCTGTATGTGGACCCTGACTCTGTTCGTGGATGGACCACTACGTGTATATGTGGACCAGGACCCCATCTGTGCACATAGCTGTACATCTGTACATGGACCAGGACCCCATCCATGTACAAACTACTTGCTACATGTATATGTGGACCAAGTCCTTGTCCCCGTGTGTACCTGTCCATCCGTATGGGGACAAGATTCTTGTCTGTGTGTACAACATCTGAGTGGTGCTGAGGATCTTAGGAGCAGGGAATATTCCTCAAGCACTCCCTAGTGTTCCTACTTTCTCTTCTCTCATTGTCCAGCTGTATTCATGGCTCTGGGGCAGGGCTGGGCCCAGAACGGGAAGACGGAGGTGCCCGGGGTCCAGAGTGGAAGAGGGACCACTCAGGGTCCTGTGAGGTGCTGTGTGGCCACCCGTGTGAGCCCGAGAAAAGCCCCTCCCTGAACTTTGCTCCCTGGTGACCAGTTTGCACCCTGTTGTCTGGGTGAATCTATGATGAGTCCAGCTCAGAACAAAGATTGCTGTTTACGGCTAAGTTTTAAGCTGTCCTTGTTAGACTTCACCCCAGAGGCAGGGTGTAAAGTCTGCTGTCTAAACCACTTGGTCTTCAAGAGCCAGAGTGTTGAGAGGGAAAGACTCGGCTGTGCCTGCTGGAGAGGAGAAGCCGAGGGGCCGAAGGAAGTGAGGCCAAAGGATGCTGGTGACCGCGGGCCCGGGAAGAGGTGGGTAGCTGCTGGGCGCAGCAGAAACAGTGAGGCCCAGGAGGAGGCGCCTGGACGGCTTTGGCCAGCGCGAGCAGAGCTGCGTGGGCTGCTGACCTGGGAGAAGGTGCTAGAATACAGCCTCCTGGACGAGTCACCCTGGCTCAGCCTGGGGAGGCAGAGAAGGGATGGCTGAGGGAGGAGGGGAGGATGGCGGCCAACCTTGCCTTGACTCTGGAGCCACAAGGGGGCTGTGGGAGAGCCACGCAGGCCACAGACCTGAAGGGTTTTGAGTCAGGCTGAGAAGAACCTGGGAAGCTGGCTCGGACCTCAGGCACGGCAGGGCGAGGCTGTCAGCCGGGGCATCTGTGTCTGGGCGACACGACTGGCAGAGGCCAGTGGAAGGGCGTGAAGATCTCAGCACCTGGGTCACCTCCTGGAGGAGGAGGTAAGTTCCAGTGACCATAGAAGTCTGGGAAGGCCCAGGTCATCTTTAATTGGCAAAACTAAGTTTTCTGTTATCAGAGGGATTGCAGGTCAGTGTGCTGCATTATTTTTCAGTTGTGGAGAAGTAGAATCTGCACATTTCTGCACATTTCTGAGGCTGTGGCCGTGCTACAATTTGCGAGGAGTTCAGACAGATGATTTTTTTCATCTGCTCCGTGTCTAACTCCCTGTTAGAAATGGAAGGGGCCATTCGTGGGCAGCTGGGTGTGTGGATTCCCACGGATATACTCCCATGTGGCTTCCGCTGGGCCTCAGGTGCAGACCCCCTGGACTGAAGGATCACCAGGAAGCCCCCAGGCCATGGATGAGTTCTCCAGGGAACTTCACTTGGCAGAGTGAGCTCCTGGAAGACGGGCCCAGGCCTTCTGCTGGTGAGAGTGGTGGCGGGAGGAAGACCCAGCGCGAGGGCAGGATGCCTGGCAGCTGAGGACTAGCATGAGGATGGCCTTGGGGGCTGGGTAGGGTGACAGAAGGGAGGGGGTGCATTCCCCAAGGGGCTGTCAGGCCTAGAGACCTCTCTCACAGCCCTAGAACACCAGCGCTCATTGAATCTCGGCGTCCAGTGTGTGCCCCATTTCTCCATTACACAATCAAGCAAAGAATGCTCGCCCAGCATCCTTTCTGCTGCCAAGACTGGTGGCACTGCCCCTGGCGCAGACAGGGCCCTGCAGGCAGCCTCTGTACATGGCAGGGGCCGAGGCTGGACATGTCAACCAGCCAGCTTGCCCTGTTCCCAGGTTGGCAGGACCCGACGAGGGTCTGCGCACAGTGCCGAGTTTCTGGGTATAGTGGGGGCAATGGGGGTTTTCAGGCCACTTTATAGGTTTGGGGAACCAAAGATAGGTTGTGAGTGTTGGCCCTGCTGTGGTTGGCAGGGAGGGTGGTGGCAGAAGGTGCACTGTTGCAAGGAGAGCAGGCCCTAGTCGGCAGAGAGAGGCCAGTGAGGCCTGTCCCTGCAGGGAGGCACGTGCTGAAACCTGGCATCTCTGTGGGTTTTGTTTGCTGGCCTAATGGAAATCACAGGTCATCACTGCCGATAACTGGGAATAGGTATGCATGTGGATAGATGACAGTGGTCACCGGACAGGCCTACCTGCTGACGCCTGGTGTTTCTGGGAACGTCTGCATCTGAGGCTATGTGAGCAGATCTGTGAATAGCTGTGTCTGGACTGTTTGTGTTACCCCAGTCGTTGATCGAACAGTAAATCTTTCACTTCAGGATGAAAATCCAAACTTTTATCCTTTGTCCAACAAAGAATGAGACTTAATTTATTAGGGGATATTCTAGTTGATGAGAGTTACTAACCCCAGTACGTCTTTTTAAAGGGAAGTGTTGAGAAGCACTTAGTCTGTAAGAATGACTCCTAATTACTAGAACGTTTACACTTCGCATCACCTCAGTGTGGGACACATGAGAGTGGGTTCCACGTCTGCCTCGGGGTCTCCCGGTGTCTGTCACTCGCACTTGCTGTGTTTATTTCCTGGGACTTGGTAGCATGGTGGGGAAGGCACCACCTTGCACGGGACCACAGCAGAGGGGCATTGGGAGAGCTGAGAGGCTCAGGACGCGCATCCGCGGAGCCCCACCCAGGCTGTGCAGCTCTGTTCATTGTCAGCAGTGGGAACATCCTCTCTACTGGATTGCTCGGACATCATGTGTGTTCAGAGCTGTACTCCTGACTCCCCGGGTCCAGTATAGATGCCAGGATGTGGTGCCTGCAGGGTCAGGACCAAGTTGGCTTCACTCCACATCTGTAGCTCGCTTCCAGAAAGTGGAGCCTGTCCCTGCTGGAATTCAGTGTCTGGGAGAGGGCCAGAGGTTATGACAGCTTCTTGCCTTCTTAAGAACCCTTCTGTCCTTAGAGTAGAGTCATGGCCTGTGATGTGGGCAGATGCAGTCTGCGCTCCATTCTTCTATAAAGTGAGCTTTCTCAGGTTGCCACCAGATGTCAGTAACGTCCCTCTTAAAATAAATGTGCAGCCAGCAGGCTGACTCGGAAGCGGTGACTTCTCGAAGTCCATCCTTGGACGAGGCACAGAACAGGCCAGGGTTGTGTGTGTGTGTACAGGGCAGATTGGGGGCGGGTGCTGATGGCTGAGTGCCGGCTCTTTGGCTGTGCTGCCTGCTTGTTCAGGCCGCCACAGGGGTGGGGGGGGGGCTGGCGAGGTGAGGCCCCCCACACTGGTGCCACCCTGCCACCAGCATTAGGAGCCTGCTTCTAGAAGCCAGGATCCCGCACGTCTATGACTTGTGCTGGTGCAGTGAGAGGCAGGGTGGGTCTGCCTTAGGGCTGGGGCACTTGTTAGCAAGACAGGAAACCATGTGGAGTCAGCACAGAGAGCCACCACCATGGCTCTGCCAAGGATGGAGACCCACCGGGAAGGAGAAGGGATTGATGTCAGTGGAGGAGGCGGATGGACCCACAGATACGGCGATGTTCTTTCTGTCCCTGGGCCATTCTTTACTGTTTACAAGGCATTTCCGCACACCTGGCTCCACCAGAAACAAGTGAGTGGTGTTGATGCATTAACTTTTTGATGTGACCGTATCAATGGGGTTGCATTCAAATTGGCTAAGGGTTGGCTGGCCTGTGTCGGTCCTGGGGTGGGAGCAGCATGGTGGTCAAATCACAGTCTGGGCAGTAGACTGTACAGTAGCCCAGTAGCACTCCTAAACTCTAAATGGTCACCTAAGAGATTTTCTTAGTTATTCTTGTGGCTTTGGCATCTCTGCCACTGTAGCTCTAAACCTTTGTCATATAGTGTGAGGACTAAATGAGATAATATAATTATTCCAGCAAAAAGTTGCAGTGAGTGTGAGCCAAAGAGGGAGGAGGAGGACAGGATGCAGTGAGGAACCCAAGAAAGGAGGCAGCTGGCGAGGAGCTCACCATGAGCTCTGCAGAGCCAGCCTGTGCCACCTGCCCTGCATACCAGCCGGGTGTCTCTGTGGCCCTGAGTCTTGGTGGGCAGGTGAATCTATTTGGGTGAAGACCCATTGACGGAGGCAGTTGCACATTTATAAGGAAGAGATTCATCAGGGCGTGGGTGTGGGACCCAGGATATTGAACAAAATCCCCTACCCCTGGACATGCAGAGCAGGACTGACTCTATTTTGGGCTGTACCCGCCTTGTGCTGACCTGCTTATTACTTAGGGCACTGCCCCGCCCTAATCAAAGACCAGGACACACCCTAATCGGAAATCCCCTCGTGTGATTGCATCAGTGTCGGCTCCTTGGCGGTTTCTCGGATTCGCGATCTTGGGCACAACAGCAGGTAATCCTGAACCAGAGGCATTGGGGAAGGCAGCCGCAGAAGAGAAGGTGCCTCGGATCCATCTGCTGCACATTTTAGGGGACGCTGCCCATGTTCTTACATGAGTCCACCTCCCAGGCCCAGTGCCCTTTGGGGAGAATTATTCATGTTTCTTTCCTTTGGTGACGGTGAAGCATTCCTAAGAGACCAGAATAGCTCTTCTCTTGTAGTTTTCGGTGATGTTTCAGAGTCTTGTGAGTGGGTCTTTGGCTCCCAGCCTCGACTGTGTCCTGGGGTCACCATCTAGACAATTCTGTGTGGAGGTGAGGCCCAGGCACTAGTGTGTGGAGGTGCTTCTGGGCAGCTGGTGTGCAGCTGGTTGAGAGCTTCTGCTCTACACTGCTCTACATGAGTCCTGGTCCACATGTGGCAGAAGGAGGGGGGGGTGTATCCCAGAAAGGGCAACAGAAACAGAAACATCTGGAAGTCAGTCTGTCAGGGCGTCCCTGGGGTGAGGAGGACAGGAGCATTTGAGACTGAAGGTGAGCAGATTCTGCTAGCATACGGGCCTGGACCCATCCGTACTGGCTCTTTGTCCTTGAGAAGGTCAAGAAGTGCTCAGTAGCCAGTAGCTTCCAGAATTTTCTCTTAAATCTCCCATTGTCTAATGCAGAGATGATCCATTTGGGATCCCAAAGGGACTTGTATGTCTATTCCAGCCAAAACTGTTTGCCACTTGCGTTCCAGAAAGGGATGCCCCGTGTGCCAGCGTACCAATTGTTCTACAGAAAGGTTTAGTCTGGATTCTAAAGATGACATCGTCTTTGTCCTCCTTAATTTACTTTATGATGAGTACTACTTATTTTCGTTATTGAAAATTCAGATTTTACATAGGGAAAATTGCAAAAATTAAAATTCACTCCTCCTAGTGATAAACAGTTTTGTGGCCATTTTGTAAGACTTTTTTCTTTGTGCATAATATGTTTTTTCATGATGGTATACTTGTCAGTCTTTTAAAATTGCAGCAATAACGATTTACAGTAAGAAAAATGAAGCAAGTTCCACATGTATCTTTTTTCCCATAAGAAGTAAATGGGAGTAGATTAAAAACACATGGAACCAGACATTCTGACAGCTTCTCGGATGATTAAGTTGCTAGTTACCAGATGACCCAGCAATTCCACTCCTGGGTAGACACCCAAGAGAAATGAAAACACATGTGCACACAGATGCTCGGACGTGAATGTTCACGAAGAGTGACTCGTGATTGTTATAAAGCAAGAACAGTCCAAGGGTCCACCAGCTGGAGAATGGATGGATGAATGGGATACACCCACACGACAGAATATTATTTAGTCATGAACATGGATAAAACACCGACGCAGGCTCTGATGTGGATGAACCAGAAAACCTCACGCTAAGTGAAAGAATCAAGTCACAAAAGACCACATACATGATTCTGTTTGTATGAAAATTCCAGATTAGGAAAGGAGGGGCAGGCAGGGGGATAGATGGCAGTAAGCTAGAGTATGAAGTTTTTCTTGTGATGATGAAATACTCTGCAATAGGCTATGGTGATGTTTGCACATATCTGAATATGGTAGAAACCGTTGAATCGTACAGTTTGAGTGAGTGAATTACGCAGTGTGGGAACTGTATGTTAATAAAGCTGTTGTTACAAAGAACTTGAGGCATAGACTGGAGAGACTGGGAGGGTCTTCGACACCCTCTAGTTGAGAACCTCTGTGCCTGACCAGACAATGGACCCGACAGCCTGAAGACTACCACTGACAAAACACACAGAAATGGTGCACAAAATATAATAGATATTTTAAATGCATACATTTAAGAGCAAGTGGGAGAAATCCCCAAGGCTCAAACAAGAAGAAACTGGGGGTCAGAAGTGGTCTGCATAAGTGGCTACATCTGCAGCCCTGGAGGTAGTGGGGTAATGGGCTGCCTCTGCTGGCCTTGTGGGGTTCTGTATTTGCACCCACAAGAAACAAGAGATTGGCCTGTGTGACATGGAATGCTGGATGGGAAGGTACTTAGCCCATAGGTGTAAAACCAGGATCTTTGCCCATAGCTCCATTCTTGGTAACAGGGTATTCTAGAAATCTCCACACACCCTCCCCCCAACCACAGGGACTAGATAGGAAGGCACCTGGACTGCTGGTGGAGGGGGAGGTGAGAGTGTAGCCCCGGTTCTGCTCTTACATTGGATTGACCCCATGGGGCCAGCAGTCGTCTTGGGAGGTGGCATCCACCTCTGCAGCACTGTGGCATGAGCTCCAGACCTCTCTGCATCATGGATTTTCCAAAGAGAGAGAATCCTCCTGGATGTGCACTCACAACCCCAGATTACAAGCCTCAGGAGCAAATGCCTCACCAAGAACAGGGGACTCGGGGTCTTCTCGTAGTGGATCTAAGAGATGATAGACGGAGACTATTCAGCCCTTCCCAAGAAGAAAACCAAAGTCTGGTGACGACACCATGAAAACAGAACAGGAAGATCTTTCAGATGAAAACACACATGAATGGTTTGCAGGGTTGGCTGAGTCCAGCTCGAGAGACCTTGCTACGTTCGAGGAAAGTGCTCAGGCAGATGGCACATGGTGGAGATGGGGTTGCTGAGCAGATGTTGGGTGCACGGGCGGCGGTGAGCTGGGGCGCCAGGGCTCAGGTGCCTGTCCCTGGCTGCAGGTGGCGTGTCCCTGAAGTCTCAGGCGTGGATGCCAGCACCAGCGGCCTCTGCAGACGTCCGTGCTGTGGCCCGTCGGGGGCTCCTGCGACTGAAGCCTTCAGCATCAGAAGGTGCAGAGAAATCTGCGAGGGTACCGCCAGTTCCTTGGCGGCTCAGCCTCCCGAAAGGAGCGCATGGGCCCTCCTCTCTCTGGAGAGGGACCTCCTCCTCCGTTGGCAGACCAAGGGATTTACCCAGGGTTCAGAGAAGGGACACCCCTCCTATGGTTCGAGCAAAACAGTCCGGTCATGTGTGAGAAGAGACTGCTTCAGCTCAGACGTGGAGAAATGCTGGGGCTGTGTTTCTCCGCACATTGGCCAGCCTCCTGTGCTCTCCGCCGTGGCACCTTCCCCTGATCCTGTGTCCTCGTGCTCATTTACACCTGCTCACCTTGGCTCCCACTCCCTGCCCCGGCCTTTCGTGGCGGTGTTGTGCGGACGCAGCTGTGGAGGAGAGGTCTTCTCTGCACCCTCTGGATCAGACGACACCACGGGAAATCAGTTGCAAAGCACTGGTTAAAGGGAGGGGTTCAGGGGCCACTCGGGACAGGGCACATGGGGTTGTGAGGGAGGCTGTCCATGTCACGGCGAGGGACCTGGCTCTCCGGGATGCCTGGGTGAGGGGGATCTGAAGACGGGACTGCTGGGAGCAGGATCGGGACAGAGTCCACAGCTGAGCAAACATCACCGAGGACGTTGCTGGCACTGCAAGTCCCAGGAGGAGCCAGGGTAAACACGGCTATTACAACACGTCGTCACACGGTAACGTAGGATTTCCCTTCTGCACACCTGGCTGGTACCTGCAAACAGAGAAGGTGCCACCAGCAGCAACGCTGTCAGGTTGCTTTCAGCCTCTATGGGGAGAGTTCCAGGCAGACCCATACACACCTCAGAGTGGGCAGCAGCAGGAGTGGGAAACAACGAAGTCCACCCCGTGGTGTCGTTGGTGTAGGTGTGTAAGCCAGCCTCAGGTAGCAAGGATGGGGGTGACTTTCCAGGTGACTCCCCCACCCCGCAGGAGGTCCCCTTGTGTCATGGTTAGGAGCCAGGGTGTGGAGTGGATGTGCAAATGGACAGTGGTTTAGGCCCGTTGTGGTTAAGATACCACACTTTCCAAACTCTGGGGAATGTGCACACATCCTGCTGGGGCCCTCCCCACGTGTTCTCTGCATGGCGCGTATGTCTTGGAGGTGTTCTTCACATGTTCCCCTTTGGCACCACAGACGGGAGTCACGTGTGGCATTCTCTGGCCTGGTCACCATGAGCCCCTGTCTTCTGCTAAGGAAAATGGGCTTGGTGGGTCCCAAACACCAGGCTCCCATCTTATGAAGTCAAGTTAGCAGCAGTCCTGGGCTTTGATGGTGTGAGGCAGGGGTTGCTGGTCTCGGGTTCTAGAGCACGAGAGAACCTGGTCTCCAGTCTGTCTGATTTCCAGGAGATGTCACAAGAACCAGCCCCTCTCCCTCTCCTGGGGTGAGTATTATTGCCGTGCAAGGGGGTTGAAAACACAGCCAGCTGGAGGAAGCTCAGGTGCCAGCATCAGGGGCTCTCCTTAGGCTCCCTCCATGACACCTCCTGCCTGGCTGCTGGGAAAGCCTCCATTCACCCTCCTGGCCGTGCGGGACTCAAGTGAACCTTATCTTCCCTGTACTTCTCTTGCTTTCCTGTTGGGCTTGGAGAAGAAAACCCCACAGCCAGCTCATTGTCTCGCTGGCCGGGCCCCCTCTCCTGGCCTGCATCCACCCTGTCAGAACTCCAGCCGCCATCCATGGGGGTGCCAGACCCCCCTCCGGTTCTTGGGCTCTTTCACCCTACTGCTGACAAAGATGTGAAGTGTTTGAAGGACCATTTGTCATTCTAATGGATTCCTTTCAGCTGATTGTAGTACAAGGCTGCAGGTCTTACCTGGTCTCAGCAGTGGGGAGTCTGTCCTGCTGTACAGGGTGGGTTTCAGCCGAGGCTCTTATGGGTGGCAGCAAAGGCAGATATGTGGCATGGCTTTTCTCTCAAGCAAGGGTGTTCAGAGCTCTGGCAGGATGATTTAGGGGATACCCCTCTGTTTTGCCAAACCAGTGTGTGGATTTATCTGCAAGCATGTGGAGCTGGAGTCATGGCTAGTAGAGCTGTTCCCATCCACCCTCTGGAGTCCAACAAGGGGCTGGACATGTAGGTCTCATGGAGGTGAGCGTGAGTGTGCAGCTCCTCAAGGGCCAGGCTCTGCCCATGGACACTGGCCTGTGGCGCTTGGCGTGGACGGCCGCAGGTGTGTGCTTGGTGGCCAGGCAGCATCGCCTCTGTGCTTGTTGAGGCACTGCAGAGATGGTGAGATGGAAGAGAGCCACTTGTTGCTCAGGTGACATTCCCAGTTGAATAATGATGCACCAGTCCCCCAGGGAGACTCAACTGGGAAATGGGGTCTCTGTAGCAGATCAAGGCTGGAGGAAAGCATCAGGATAGCCCCGAGGCAGTCAGATATAAAATGGAGATATTTGGGCACAGGGACAGATGCACACACAGGAGACAGGAGGAAGGCCCCAGGCAGTTTCTGGGGCAGGGGCAGGGGCAGGGGCAGGGCCAGATGTTGCCTTGTGGCCCCAGAAAAACCAGCCTACCCTGACTTCTGACCTCTGGCCTCCAGAACTGGGGGAAAATATTGGATAAGCTACTCAATCTGTGGGACTGTGTTCCAGCAGCCCTGGGACACTAGCCAGGAGACACCAATACCTTTTGCTCAAGTGCTACTGTGGCTGTTCTTGGGCCTCATCTCTGATGCTCTGATAATGCACAGCCCAAGGAAGTGCTGGGGACTGCGCCACATGGGGAAGGTCAGTCGGAGGCATGATGGGGATTTGCCCTGCTGCTTCGCTTTCTGCAGTCCACTGAGGAAGACTTCCCATGTACATATGCCTAGTGTTTAGCACACAGTAGGAGCTCAGCTGGAAGAGTGCCAATGATTCACATAGAACTTGGCCACTCAGGGGCAACATGTCACTGATAGAAAGTTATTAGTGAGAGATTTCATGTTCTTTCTCCCATAAGTCTTCAAAATCTGGTGTGTTTTACCTATTTTACTACCACATTCATGAGTGCTGGTGGCAGCTGCCATACTGGATGGCGCAGCTCTAGAGTTCAAATCTTGACCTGACTGTTAAATGTCTGAAGTGAGTTTATGGGTGTGAAGCCCCATGATGATGAGATAACTGACCTGTCCCATCTGTGTTACAGAAGTGGACAGACAGGCAGCTGCCTGCTCTATCCTACCCCAGGTCCATGGATGCACCTGTGTATTGACCTTGTGACACACATCTCGAGGGTGTTCTGTGGGAGGCACTGTGGTGGCCACAGGAAGTAAAGCTGGTCTCTACTCCAGGATTTTAGGGTTTAGTTGAGAAAGTGATAAAAGCTATAGGGGTTTAAAGAAGGGAGAGATTACTTCTGCTCCCAAACCTGGAGGTAGGTGTGGGAGAGTGGACGAGGGTGAAGAATTAGTTGCAGTGTCTTGTGGGGCCCTCCTGGAGGAGCTGGCCAGCACCTGATGTCACAGTCCCCTGTTCAGCAGCTGTAGGGGCCAGCTTTGAAGAACAGAGGCCTTCAACAGACACATGAAAAAATAATGTTCCACATCACTCAGCATCAGGGAAATACACATCAAAACCACAATGAGATACCACCTCTCACCGCTCAGAATGCGAAAATGAACAAGTCAGGAAACAACAGATGTTGCCAAGAATGTGGAAAAAGGGGAACACTCTTGCACTGCTCCTGGGGATGCAAACTGGTGCAGCCACTGTGGAAGACAGTGTGGAGGGTCCTCAAGAAGTTGAAAATAGAGCTATCCTCTGATGCAGCGATTGCACTATTGAATACCCCAAAGATACAGATGTAGTGAAACAGTGGGGCACCTGCACTCCAATGTGCATAGCAGCAATGTCCACAATAGCTAAACCATGGAAAGAGCCCAGATGTTCATCAACAGATGAATGGGGAGGGAAGAGGTGGTCTGTGTAGACAATGGAATATTACTGAGCCATCAAAAAATTAAATCTTGCCATTTGCAATGACATGGATGGAGCTAGAGGGTATTATGCTGAGTGGAATAAGTCAATCAGAGAAAGACAAATGCTACATGCTCTCACTCATATGTGGAATTTAAGAAGCAAAACAGAGGGACATAGGGGAAGGGAGGGAAAAATAAAACAAGACAGAATCAGGGAGACAAATCATATGAGTTAATGCTAGGAAACAAACTGAGGGTCACTGGAAGGGCAGGGTGGAGGATGGGGTACCTGGGTGATGGGCATGAAGGAGGGTATGTGATGGGATGAGCACCGGGTTCTATGCAACTGATGAATCATTGACCTCTACCCTTGAAACTAGTAATATACTATATGTTAATTATATTGAATTTAAATTTAAAAAAAATGAGGGCTAGTGTGCTTGGTCGGCTCAATCAGTAGAACATGCAATCTGATCTTGGGGTTAAGTTTGAGCCTCATGTTGGGTGTAGAGATTATTAAAAAAAAAGATTTAAAAAATATTTATTTATTCACGAGAGACACAAAGAGAGAGGCAGAGGCACAGGCAGAGGGAGAAGCAGGCTCCATTCAGGGAGCCCGATGTGGGAGTCGATCCTGGGACTCCAGGATCATGACCTGAGCCAGATGCTCAACCGCTGAGCCACCCAGGCGTTCCCTAAAAAAAAAAAAAAAATCTTAAAAAAATCTTAATGAGGGCCATGTTTGTGGTTGGGAAGGTATTAGCATATGTCAAAATTTATTTCACTATAATGGTTAAGATCTGCTTGCCTCCCTGGATATAAATCATTCCTAAATAAAAATGATTTAAAAGTGCTTTAAAAATAAAAAGGAACAGAGGCCTTGCCCACTGGTGCTGCCCAGGTCGGGGGGGAGCCAGCTGTCGGGGAGACATTGTTGGGTATGGACTCCAGGCCAGGAGCAGAAGTGATCACGGGCCTGAGGCTGCCCCTTACCTCGGTGCTCGGGAGTGGGAGGTGCTCAGCAGGCCTCTGCCAAGTGAGCGTGCTGTACGCATACACCTGCTCCGTGCGAATGGAAGCACAGGCTCCAGCCTGACTGTGACCACCTCCCTTTGCTCCAGCAGCTCAGACGGAAGGCCTGGCTCTCTCAGCTGCTAGCCCAGGGCCAGCTCCACGTGTGGGCACATCTGAGACTTGCTCACCATCTTCTGAAGGCACTACTTCCCCTTGGTCTCTTCCTCCTAAATGTGGAGCATTGCAGCTCTTATGTGTCCTCAGGTCCCAGGCCTGCCTGTTGTTGTGTTGAAACTCCACTCTGGCCTGAGGGCATCCCCCCACCCCGCCTCTGGGGTGTGGTGCTGCCCAGCAGGTGTGGAGCAGATGGTGTCCCAGCGGACCTCGGGCGGGGACGGCAAGGCCAGCGGACCTCGGGCGGGGACGGCAAGGAGTCAGCAGGGCCAGGGAGCTACGACTCTGCTGCCCTTGTCTCGTGCTGCTGCTCTTTCCATGGCCTGATCTAAGTGACAGGTGCACTTATTAATTGAAGTCTTAATTCCATTTTCTAAATCCCAAATTTTTAAGATCCCATTTTGGGAGGGACAGACCACATATGTGGCCACCTACCCCTTGTCTTCTGTTTTTGGATCCAGTGGGGAAATGCATGGGGGCGTGTTCCCAGGGCTCTGCCTTGTGGATCTGAATCCAGCAGATGGGGAGATGTTAGCCTCGTCCTGGGGGAACCTAGCACCTGTGGGTGTGACTATGGTCCAAAGGACAGACAGGCTGAGACATAGGGTCACTTTCTTGGCTTCTTGCTTCTGAGCACCTACTATGTGCTGGGGCATACTGACCTACCACGCGATTGCATTAACACTTGTTTTGTAGATCAGATTATAAATTCACTTTGAGAATCTGTCATTTACAAAAGGAACCAGTAGTAATTCTTTTTGTGTAATAAATACTCGTTTCCTAATCATCTGGTTTCAAAGTTTACATTTTGAACAGATTGCGCATTCATTTCAATGTCAACTCTTCCCCGAGCCCCACGGACATTCTCACAAAAGGCGTTATTTTGAGACTCTAAACATAAATACATAATCGCACAGTGACTTGCAGCAGCGTGAACAATGGAGGTAGGAAGTGAAGCAGGCTTTCACAGAAACATGAACTCATTCCAGTGCTCCTGGTATTTCTCATTACAAGTTAAACTATTTAAAATGATGGCTTAATAGGCGCCACCTGAACTGTGGGCGGGATAATGAGCGCGAGATGCCGAACTACTGTGTTCCCCGATTTCTTTGTGTGGAAATTAGTAAATGCACCATCATAGGCAAAATGGCTTTGCGAATCGAATGTTCATCTTTTCTGCATCCCCTGCCCGAACAATAAATGGGGAAGAGATGGCATTCTTCGGAGTCATGTTTGAAGTGGCTCTGGTGGGCCTCAGGGCAGGTGTGGGGCCGGGCCTGGGCGAAGGGGAAGCCCAGGGCCCATTAGCACCTACCTGTGGGGGCCCGGGGTGGGGGGGCAGGGGCGGGGCTTGTGCACCCAGAGGGGTGGGAGCCTCCCGGGCACTGTGGGAAGCGGAGCCCGTGAGAGGAGGGGCGCCCAATCGCAGACTGTCCTGGGGGGGCTCCCCCAGGCGGGGGGCTGGACGGCAGGGCCACGGGAGCCGGTAGCGCAGGAGAGCATAGCCGTGGAGTTGCGAAGTGCCCACTGCTTCTAGTGGATCTGCCCCTGGGTTTCCTCAATGAAAGAGAGGTTGTCCCGGGCTTGACCGCCTCATCCCAGTCCTGAGGGCTTTGCTCTGAACTGCCTGAGCGCTCTCCAGTGGTCACGGTGAGTGGGGTTCCTGCCCACGCTTCCTCGCTTGGGGACCTGTGGTGGTTTGCACTCCGGTGACCCAGTCCAAACCCGTGGCCTGGGGGACGACCCTGGTCACCGTACTCCAGTCACGGGAGCACGCTGCGTCATGCCCACCCCGCAGCATCTGCACCCATCTAACCGCATCTCTGCTTGGGCATCTCCCTGTTTCCTCCCCCGCCGCCAGCAGTGGCTCTGGGGCCCGAGCTGATGTTCAGACCCTGTCTCTGCCGTTACTTGTGCTGAGTCCTGGGGCTCGCCAACAAGCTTCTGTAAGACTGCTGCTCTGGCACCCAGAGAGCTGAGGGGACTCTTGCCCGAACTTAATGGAATAATGCACCATTAGCTCGAGGCTGTGAAGCACATACTGTGTGTCGGGCACCCACCATGAACAGACGGGGTAGAATCATGAGACAGTAATGAAGCTTCCATGGAACTCTGGGGGATGTTCATTTCTATTTTACTACAGCTCCTCTCCCCACATCCTGCCTCCACCCCACCCCACGAGGCCTGACCGGGGTGGGGGAGCAGCACCCCCGAGACATCTGGTTGGAAGGGTGGCTGGACCGCGTGCGAGCACGGGCAGTGCTCTGCATTCGCAGAGGATGATTCTGCTGGTAAAGGCAGCATCTCCAGGGGCTATCCTATGTCACTAGCTCTACTCCTGGTTGCACTGATTTTATTGGAGATGCGTCCTGCAAGAGCAAGAGGGCTGCAGGATGAGGGTGTGTGTGGGCAGCCCCTGTGTGGGTCCCACATGAGGATTTCTCCAGTGACTGTTTTTTTTTTTTAAAGATTTTATTAATTTATTCATGAGAGACACACAGAGAGAGAGAGGGAGAGGCAGAGACAAAGGCAGAGGGAGAAACAGGCTCCATGCTGGGAGCCCGACGTGGGACTTGATCCAGGGACTCCAGGATCACACCCTGGGCTGAAGGTGGCGCTAAACCGCTGGGCCACCCAGGGATCCCCTGAACGGGTTTTTTTTTTTTTTTTTAACAGTGTGGTACTTAATAAAAGGATTGCTACTGGATGTTATAGTATTGGGATGTGGTGACCAGTGTCTGGGGTAAAAAATAAATGTAGTAAAAGTAGAAATTAGGGATGACAAGTTCTCACTGCATACTTGCCTACTAAATTCAGTAGCACTTTTAAGCCTTTTGTAAACAAGAAATTTAAAAGAAATGTCAATACACGTTATTTCTTTCCTTCCTTCTTCTTGCTATAGGAGGAAATGCAACTTTTTTTCTTCTTAGATTCTATGTGGCTGACTCTTCAAACTTTGCATTAATATACATTTTTCTTTATATTTAATTTCTGTGACAGCCAAATTACATGCCCTTAATTGAATTAACACAAATTAGATCTGAAAGGAATTGAGGAATAAAAATTTGGGATGTTTCTTGAAAGCTTTCTTATTGCTTGAAGCTCTCTGAAAAAAATCTCTCTTCCTTAGGAACGACACCAATTAAAGACATATTAGAGTTAATACTGGTAACGTCTTTCCATAGCGGGGGTGATTCATAACTGCTTCTGATCCTATTATTTCAAAACTCAAATGTCAAGCATCTAAAAGCAGGATGGGTGTTGGGGAGGAGCCTGCACCCTCCCACGTGTGCTGGGGACGGAGCCTCTGGTGAGCTGGAAGTTGGCCAGTCCTGGAGGCCTACCAAGGAGGAGAGGGTGTGGGCTCTCAGGGGTGGAAAGATTGTTCAGGACGTTGGGCTCAAGTCTGCTCCTGTCTCAGCCCCTGGCCTGCATTCTTCTTCTGGTTTGCACATAGCTGGTTGGACATCTCTGCTGGGTGCTCCCTCTACCTGCTGGGAGCCCAGGTCGCCTTCTGACAGCTGAACCAGGAAGAAATGGTTCCTTGGATGAGGCCAGACTCTCCTGGCCTGTGGCTGCCCCTGTTGGTCCCACATTTATGGTCTTCCATGGTTGAAGGCGGCCACTCACTCTTTGTTGCCACTGTCCCTGAGTGGGGATTCCCGCCCCAGTCCCACTGTCTGGCTATGAGATGTGGTGACTTTTGGAAGGCGCTGGTCCCCAGGTGAGGTTGTCAGGCCCTCAGCGTCAGCACCTAGGAGCTTCTTAGAAAACCAAACTGTCTAGCCCCTGGTAAGCCTACTGGATCAGAAACCAAGTGGTGGAGGTCTCAGTGGTCTGTGTTTTAAGAAGCTTTCCTGATGATTCTGACGCCTCCTGAAGCTTGAGAGCCACTGGTCTAATGCGAATGCATCACACGTTGTCCTCTGCACACAGAGTTGGGTCTCAAAGCCCTGTCTCTGGCCTGTGGCGGTGCCTTCTTATCATGGATGCTGAAGAACTACTCCCTCTGCTCAGTGTTGAGCTGCCTGGCAGGTGGAGGCCGTTCTCCGAGCCCCTAGGCTTCTGTTGACAGCTTCCTGGTGGGTCGGGAGTTCCCGAATGTCTCCTCCCCTTGGGTACAGGGCACAGGGCACAGGGGTGATGTCTGCCCTGTGCCCTTCTGGTCCTCCACCTCCTCTGGCTGGCAGCTGACCCAGACCCAGGGAGCACTCCTGTGTTTCTCCTGCCATAGAGGCCACGTGGCAAGAGGAGAAGAGTCTCTCTCCTTCCACTGAATGTCAAGAGAAGAGGCAGCACAGATTCCCACCTCTGTAATTACAGTTCGTTTCTGAACTATCGTGGCATCCAGACACGGCTCCTGTGGAAGCATGTGTGGCCAGAGTCAGCTGGCAAGCCGGGACGGTTCCATGGGGCCACCCAAGGCAGAGCAGTGACGGGGGCATGCTAGGCTGCATCGCTCCCTGGGCAGGTCTTGGATATGGGCTGGGTGCAGCATCGCATCGATGAACAACAGGACTGCCCCTGGGGAGATCCTGAGCATCTTCTGCACAGAAGGCCATTTCCACTATTAATCTCAGGAAGAATGCTCCACCAGGCTTGCTTCCCACTACAAAGGGCCACCTGTAGCCACAGAGCCGTGATGCCTTCCTTCATGAGGTTGGAATTACTGTTGAGCTCCAATCAAAAATATAATTTTCCTCTTTTTTTTTTTTTGAGGAGGCAAAGATTGAATGGAATCAGTGGCTGTGGGGTCTAAGCCAGCCTGCCACATTGCAAGGATGAAGGGGAGAAAGCTTGTAAGTACAGGGTTTCGGGGTGGGGATGAAGAATCACTTTATCCAGACAAGCCCGACTCAGTGCTGGTATGCATCTTGTACCTGGTCTGGCCTGGGCACTGCATGTGAGGCAGAGACTTGCACATCCTTGCAGGTATGACGAGTGGTGCCCTGGTTCCCCAAATGGAAGTTTGACAGATAATTCCCACAAAATGCCATATAAATAGGGGACTCCAAGTCTGTAACAAAGGAGAAGATGCGATTGCCCTTTTCTTCATCTTGTTCTATAGAGGGCGCATCGGGCAAGTGGTCTCTCCTTATGCATCAAAAAGTAGTTAAGCAGGTGGTTGGGTTTTCTCTCTTACCTGACTTAGAAGCATGCCATTGGCTTGCTGAACCACCTAACCCACTTGCACAGTAAGAAAACTGTAACCACGGAGTGTCTTGATGTGGTGGCCATTTTGCTTATTTTTAATTTACTTATTTTTAAGATTTCATTTATTTGTTCATGAGAGACACAGAAGGAGGGGCAGAGACACAGGCAGAGGGAGAAGCAGGCTCCCTGGGGGGAGCCCATTGCGGGACTTGATCCCAGGCCCCCAGGATCACAACCTGAGTCAAAGGCAGATGCTCAACCACTGAGCCATCCAGGTGCCCCATTCATAGGGACCCGTGAATACTCCTGCTTCCAGGTGTCCTCATCTCATCTGCAAAAGTATGTGGACTGAAGTGTGGGGATGGCTCTACCCTTGGAGCTGGTTCAGGTGGTATTTGTTTGGAGGAATCCTCCAGGGCTGATCTGACCTGCCTGCTGCCCTGGGCAGTACTCCAAGGCACCCCAAACCTCCCTTCCCTTCTCTGTCGGGAAGCAGACCACCTCTTTAAGTGTATCTTTGGGGAAGCTCCTTCCACTGTCTTCTCCCTTCCCTCGCTGCTGGGCAGCATTAATCTCTCCCATGTCACTGTCCCTTGGGGATTTGCTAGACTGTGGATCACACTGGGCTGAGTTACCTGTTCTGTCTCCCAGAGCGCCATCAGTGCCTTGAAGGATGATGGCCAAAGACCTGGTCTGCACACAGTGCCTGGCACAGGGCCAGCATCCATAGAAAGAGCAAGAAGCAGGGCCAGATGAGCAGCATTTCCCCCCACTGCTGGGAGAGCCAGGCCTGGGGACGTCACATTCAGTTGCTCCCCTGCTTGCACTTGGCAACAGAGGGATCCCTTTTGCCAATCTCTGTGCTGCGTGAAATATAGAGGAGTGTGCTTCCTCTAGCAGAGGGCTGGAGGAAAATCAGCTGCCCTCGTCTTGCTTGCAAGAGCCTGGCTGCAAGAACTGGAGCAGACAGCAAAGAACGAGCAGGAGCCACAGCAGGATGGCCGTATGCAGTGATTTTTCATGTGTTGGAGGATCTGTCAAAATTCACGGTCCTAGGAGAGTGTCTTTCTTACTGTCATGAGTGAGATAAACTCTCCAAAACGCTACCATGGCCACACTGCCAAATCCACATTTTCATTTGGTAGTTTAGTTACAAATTAAACATATGGGTCAGAATGCTTTATTTTGGTTTGGGAAGGTAAATTGTAGTAATTATATTGGGACACAGAAATGCATACTTAGATTTGAAGAAAAATCACGTTGCCAAAGCAGAATCTGTCATGTAGGGATGATTTGGCATGTGTGTGCTGCACCAAAGGAGGTGTATTTGCACTGTGCCATCTCTCTTATGATGCACATGCTGACATTAACCAGCTTCTCGTCAAAAGCAAGTTTCTCCGGAACACCCAAGGGTCCGTGGGGGGACTTCCACATGTAGTAATTAAGTGTTAAGAACCAAAGAAGGTCCTCTAAGTCTCTCTAGGGATGTTGCTAAGTGCTGCCGAGGCTGCAGCAGAGGAAATGCTGCCTGTGTGCTGGCTCGGTGCTCACCCTGACAGTCGATACCCGGACAAAGGGCCCCAAGCTGGGCTTTGTCTAGTTACTGTTCAATACAAGTGCTTTGCTCCAAGAAGAAAGTGCAGCTCCCAGTTTTGAGGCCTTGATATATGTAGATATTAAAGTCCTCATCAGAACACAGTGCACACTGTTTCTGTGTAGGAGATGGGTGAGGTAATTGGAAAGCCTTGCCTGGGGCCCGTTGTGTGGTGGCACCATAAATCTCAAGGGGGTGACGGGAGCACAATGGTTACACTCCTTCACTATCACGGTGGCCCGTGTCTGAACTATTTATTAACTGAAATGTGAATGGGCAAATGAAGGGCCAATTTATATGTTACACAGGGAGATGTATTACGAGTGCCTTAAACATCGATTCCCTTCCTTGGTCTATTCTTGGTTGGGGTAGAGACACAGAGGAGGCCAATAATGGGGGGTGTCCTTATCAGATGTTGGATATTTCCCCAGACTGTCTGCAACCATTAACCTTCATATTATCTGACTTTAGTGATTAGTACAAGGCACCTCAGGCCCTATTGATGGTCAGGCTTGGATGAGAAGGGTGAACTGAGTTATGGGCCCTGGGTTTTGCTGACTCTGTGATGCCACGATAGCATTAATGCCACGGCCGTGGAATTGCTAATTTGTCATTTCTTTCATGGTGTCGCCTGCGATGTGTACTAATGAATGAAGCAATAATTGTGTGGCGCAGCTTCCTGGGCTGTGCTCAGAGAAGAAAAGTATCACCAGGGTAGCCTTCCAGAGCAGTGCTGATGGACATGCCAACTCTGATCTCATTCCTCTGGCTCTCTTTGCCGTTTCTACTGGACACGTAGTGAGGTTGCGTCTTGATCAGGTGAACCCAGATGCCCATACTCCTCCTCTCCTGGTGATCTTGAGCCACACAACTTCAAGTGTGGTTTTTCTGAGGCCCCAGCTGCTCAGGCCTCTAGACTCCCTTCAAAGCAGGACCTCCAAGCTCATTCATAAGAGGGAGCCTGAAACAGTAGTAGGTTCCTTAAAATAAAAATGAGCCCGCGTCAGCATCCTCCACCTAATCTTGCATCATTATGATTAAGATTAGATTCCCAGCTTGCATGTGGCATCAGTGAAACCTGAGGCGAACTTAGAATTATAGCACTTCCGAAGGTGAAAGGGCCATGATGATCATCTTGCCTGGAGAAGCCTGAAGGGAGTGGTCCAACCAGAACTGCATCAGGCCTTCAGACTTCTAGCCACAGTGTTCCCCATCTCTAGTTTGTCTGCAGATGCTGCAGGCAGCAAGCTGACTGCTTCAGGGTTTATTCAAACACTGGGTTTGCTCAGATGTTGCTAGAGTTGGCTGGCTTCTCCCTAGTAGGTGTCTATAAATGCGATGGGTGCCACCAGTGAATGGCAGTGTGTGGAACTATGGCAGGTGGGTGGGCAGGAAGGGAGAGAAAGCCCCCATTAAGCGGCATTTTCCTCTAAGAAATTTTCAATTAAAATATGTATTATCTGCTTTTTATAAGGTATTAATAAACTCTGAAGTATAAATAATATAGCAATCTATAAGTTAATATAATTTTCTTGGCCAGTGTAATGCTTCTAAAGATGTAGACAATAATACTTTAACCTTTTAATTGGCTTGGGCACCTTTTCTTGAAGTCAGAGGTCTTTTCTTGAAGTCTCTTCTTGAAGTTGGAGGCATTCTGTGGACATATGTGATGCCTCTGGGCTCTCTCTACAGTGATTGCTTTGTTTCTGGCCTCATCTGCCTGCTGCTCCTGAGCATGCCTTCGTTCATTCATTCATCCAGCAGCACTCACTGGGCACCTACCCTGTGCCTAGCCTCAGGGGGGATGTGGTGAATGATACCAACACAGTTCCCACCTCCAGGGAGCTTCTTGGTCCCACAGGAAGAGATATGTTGTTCAGTAAATGGTTGTCATGAGGGAGGATGGAGCTGTGGGCATACAGAATGGGCACACTCCTGGAGGGTGAGCTGAGGTGGCCTGAGGCAGAGGGAGCGAAGAACCCTCAGGGGTCTTCTGGCTTCCCCTTCCAAGGCCTTATCCAAGACTGCCTTGCAGAGCAGCAAAAGACCACAAAATGGGATCTTCATTTCAGTTTCATTTGTCAGCATTCTAAAGCATATACATCCAGTTGGCACATGCACATCACTGTTTTTTCCTTTGGGAAGTCCATCCCTGGAGTGGGTTATGGAAATTATTCTTGAGTGTCTGACAGAGATCCACACATTAACAGTTTATTAAACCTTTCCATCTGTCAAACACCTACCATCAGCAACATATACGTGGGCACCACAGCTTTGGTGGTGCCCACATAGCAGATTTTCTAGCATGGAAAGACCTCTTGTTAAAAGACCTCCTGGTTTTTTGATATGTTTTCTTATAGAAAATTGCAAATATATAAGAAAGAAGACTACAGTATAATGAACCCATGCTTGTGTATCACTCAGGTGCAATCATTAGCCACGTATGGCCAATCTTATTTCTTATGTACCTCTCCCCGCTTACCCCATCTCATATTTTTAAAACAAATCTAAGATGTCATATTATTTCATCTGTAAGCATTTCAGTATATATTTCTAAAACAGAAGGACAGATTTTAATAGAATAGTAATGACATTGTCACATCTAAAAAGCTACTGATATTCCTTTAATATCACCAAATATCCAGTGTTCTGAGTTCTAGTAGTCTCAGACCGTAATTTTTAATAATTTGTGTTTGAATCCAGATCCACATAAGATCTATCAATTGCAATTAAGCCTTTTTAAATCTGTAAACATTCTCCACCATTGTTTTTTGTCCCTTTGCAGTTCTCATGTTATGTGTCGAGGAGACTGAGTTGTTGTTCTACAGGGTTTTCTACTGTTTGAGTTTTATTGATTGCACCTCCATGGTGTATTTAACTTGTTCTTCTATCCCCTGTATTTCCTCCAGATTGGTAGCTGGATGCAGAGGTTCTCAATGGGAAATGTCACAGCTGGGGGGGGGGGGCTGCTACTGGCATCTAGTGGGTGGAAGCAGGGGTGCCACTCGGCATCTGTGATGTGCAGGCAGCCCCACACAAAAACTGTGACTCCACAGCGTCAGTAGTGCCAAGGTTGAGAAATTCTGGAAACTGGAGTACTGTGAGGTTGAGATGTTTGGCAAGACTGCTCTGCGGGCAGCGATGCATTCTTCCATCAGTGGGCACACACCTCCTGCTGTTATTGCTCCAGTGGCTACATCCCTTAAGGGTGATATTCTGAGTTCACCAGTCCTGACTCATTTACTGTCTGGAATGCTTCCAGAAAGAGAAACATCCTCAACCTGTGAAACTCTCTTAATTCTCTATTTTACTATGCAAGCCACATCTCCAAGGCTGGCTCTTGTACCTAGAAGTGGGAGAAGAAGCCTTTGCTGGACTATCTATTCCCAATATTGGTCCAGAAATAGATTCACCATAACTGGAAGCATGCCGTTCCCTCTCTCCTAGCCTTCAAGGTAATTTCTAATAAAAATAGGGAAACGAGGTCTACACTGTGGTCAGCTATATAGCCATAAAAGGTTTATGAACATATGAGATAATAAATACCCCTAACAGCACAGGCTAATTGCAGCATGGTTGTGCAGTCATTGATATGGGGTGGGGAGATAAAGCCAAGGAAGGGTGAGGGTGGTGGTGTCTGGTTGGTGACAGGGTGAGAGTGAGGATTCTGGAACAATCTGTTGGGGTTGGAATCCTGCTTCTTCTGTGTCCTGCATGGTAGATGGTGGCTAACTCACTCTGTACTTACTTCATTATACCACTCTAGGTCTCCAGGGTTCTGGGGGTTCCCCAAGTTGTCCTCTGTAAAGCACTTTGCACAGCTCCTGCACATAGCAAACAGTGTCAGCTCTTAGGGTCATGAAATGGGAGAAGTGATGGGGTGCCTTCTGATTTCCTTCCCATCCTAGCCATCTGTGGTTCTGAACAGGAAAGCTCAATGGCAGCCATGGGATTTGAGCTGGACTCTCTTGACTGGGAGGGATAGAGAAGACCAGGCAGATCTCTGGGCACCATCCAGCATCTCTCTTGTGGGAGAGAATGTGCCCGGAGGGTGTCATAAGGACACCTCAGAGAGCCTCTCCCTGCAGTTCCTGCCTTATATAGAGGTTGGACCAGACAGGTGACAGGGTCTGGGATGTTTTGTGTGGGCTCTAAGGAGAGGTTTTCTTCTTTACACCTGCTCCTGTCTCTGGAGCCCTGGGAGAAAGTGTGGACTGTGGTGTCTGGTCATCAGTGGTAAAGGAGGGAATCGTAATGCTTGCTGGCTCTCCCTGGACACGTGTGTGTGCTTATCCCCAGCAGCATGAGGCTGGGGCTAGCATAGCATTTGCATAGGTGACAACTGGCCTTTATTCTGGGCATTTTACAGAAATCCATGTCACTGAAGGACAAACAGGTATGGAGGTTTTGTTAGGTCAGAAGACTTTGGCTTTGGGGAAAGGACTTTCTGATTTTCTGTGTGCTGTGAGCCAACCTTCTGCCACTGGGAGGAAACAGGCCCAACAAGGTGAGCTTTGGAGTAGCTACAGAGTGTCAGAGCCTTTGCTTTGTCTTCCAGGTCTGTCAGCACTCCTGAGAACTTGATTTTTTCCAACTTGTTTCCTTTCCGGCCATCCTGTTGCCGAGGAAATATCTGTGTACTCAGTGTCCTGCTACCTTTTTTCCGAGCGGGTGGGGTGGGGGGCAGCGGGGCACCTGTCTCAGAGAGAGTGGGTATGATGCAAATCAGCCATTGAAACTCTTGCTCTGCTTCTCTGCGTTTGTCACGTACCTTCCCAAGGCTATTCAGCTCTACCTCCCTATTGCCCAAAACCATTTACAGTAAGATGTACTTTCTTTTAGGTTCACTTCAATCACTCCCCAAGAGCTCAAGATTTTTGGAATTGCAGGAGGTGTATAGTTTTTTTTTTTTTTCTGGAAAATGTTCATCATTCATTAATTTGCTTTTTAATGGTGTGTGCACTTGCAACCAAATGCTCAATGCAGCAGGGAACACAGGACGCTTGCTCTGTGGGGGTCTCCAAGCCCAATGTGTCCTCCTTCCTCTGCTGAGCGCCTAGCTCGTTGAATGTCCGGTTTACCACATGGGCCTTAGAAGCAACCTGGGATGTGTGTGAGCAGCACGCAGCCTTGTCTCACTCCTCAAGGGGAGCTGTTTGCCTGAGTTAGGCTGCATGGGACACAGTTCATCTTGGAACTCATCTTCTGGATTTGTCTTCAGTGGGCTCACATACTGCAGAGAACTGAACTTCTTTCTTCTGTAGGACTCCACATCACAGCATTTGGCCCAATTCCCTTCCTCATCCTATCTTGATTCTGAATGAAAATGCTTCACAGGTGTATTTTATGTTCAACTTTAAGAGGACAAATCCTATTTGGTGAGAAAAACTGAATTTGAACTCTAAGATTCATTAGATAATTCATTAATATATATTAGGCTGTGGATTGGTGACATTTTCCACTTACAGAAATGATGACTCAGCCTATCTAAATACCTGTAAGTCTGCCCACTCTTATTTTCCCTTCTTTCCAGTTGAGTGAAGTTCTGTTTCCTATGACGTGGTTCCCCTCACGGGATACAGGGAAGGCTCAAGCCAGGACTAGCTGGGTAGCCACCCTGATGGGCCAGCCCCTGTTTCTCCTCATTTCTGCTGACTGGGCCCTGACTCCCTCACTGGTCCACATGTCCAGCTACATCCACCCCCCCGCAGCCCCAGGGCAGTCATGCCCCTATTTCAGGGCTGGGATGCTAACCCAGGGGGAGCCCCCAACTTCAGGGGTCCTGGCTGTGCCTTTCCAGGCTGCTCAAAGCCAGGCTCTACTGCCTACTGGCTGGGGGCCAGTGGGTCAGTCCTTTCATCTGTAAGACTCCAGTTCCCACTACATAGAAGAGCATCATGAGTGATTTCCACCTCAGAGGGCTGCATTGAGCAGAAAGCCAGGTTCACACGTGGCACATGCCACCTAGGAAGGACTCTGTCTCCATTAGCTGCTGTTATTTTTACTATGTGAGGTGAGCAGTGAAAAGTGGTAGCAGCAGGTTTTATCACCTGCCCAGGGAAGGAGAAGAGAACCCCCATCATGACTGCCTACTGTGTGCAGGCATTGTGTCCGGTGTTTTCAGACCTGCCACCTCATTTGATGCTATGCTGAAGAAACTGTCACTCAGATGGATGATAAAATTCACCTTTATGGTAACAGCCGTTGACCTCCAAGCCACTTACCAAGACCCAGGCTCCCTTTGAATGCATTTGTCCAACAATTCCATGGGACAGATGCCACCAACACCCTACTTTTCAGACGTGGAAGCCAAAGCATGGCAGAGTAGGATTTGTCTGAGGCCATATAGATGATAAACAGCAAAGCCAGGCTCAGAACCAGAGTTCTGTGACCCCAGATCAGCACTGCCAGCTCCCCGACACCCGCGGCCCCCACACTCCTCTTAGGCACACTGGTTCAGCATGATGGCCCCAAATCAGGGGTGTGCCAACAGGGGGGCCCTCTCACCTCAGCTGGTGCACTGTCTGGCATCCACACGGGAGTGTAGGCACACCTCCTCTGTACTTTGGGCAGGGACTAAGGACGTCACCACATTTCTTTTCTTTTGTGGTGGAAAGAGTGACTGGAGACTGTGTGTCTCTGACAGCTGTGCCTTCCCACCCCATCACCCAGAAAGCTTTTACTTAGAGCCTCTCTTGTGCCTGTTCTCTCTCCACAGACCATCAGGATCCAAGCAGATCACTACTTCTTGTGGGTTCTTCTAATGAATGCCAGCGGGATAATTGAGACCGCGGCCAAGTACAGAATGCATTGTCAACCTAGAGGTAGCCACCTTCAAAGATTTAAAAAATATCAGAGTGAAAACAAAACACACACATAGCAAAGCAGGCACCTGTACAAGTGATCCTGGAATGTGGTCCCCTCCTGTCTTTGCTTGTCCAAGGCTGGAGATCTGCAAAGCATCCATTTCCTAGAGGCCCACAAAGGGGCTGGCCTCACCCCCTCGAGCAGGTTTTACCTCAATAGCACCCTCCCTTGTCTGTGTCCCTGGGGCACAACTGGCTCTCCTGCAGAGTTGTTTGCTGGGGGGATCAGAGCCTGGCACGTAGGTGGTCCTTGGCATGTCAGTCATGTTCGTGTTGGGACCTCCACTGATGGCCTCCAGGCCTGCTACCTCCTCGAGGACTCCACACTGTTGCTTGAATGCAGGGTGTTGCCCAGAGGTGCCCGAGCTCTCTGGTCCCCCACCACAATACAGAGTTGGCCGTGACCCGCCTCCTCCCACCTCCTCCCTCCTCCCACATCTTACAGAAGATGCTCAGTCCAGACAGAATGAAAGAGCTCTCCTTCTCCCACTCCATCTCCTATCACCACAGAGCGCCTACAGGTTCCTTTGTCTTAACTGTGCTCCATGAAACACAGCATAAAACTAGCCACGCGGACCGCTTTACTTGTACACTCGGTGGCATTCTGCACACTCCCGGTACTGTGCAACCCCACCGTCCAACTCCAGACCTTCCTCATCCTCCCACATGGAAGCTCTGTCCCCAGAACCACCAGCTCGCCACCCCTCCCCGGCTCGGGTGACCTCCCTTCTACCTTCTGTTTCTGTGGATTTGAAGACTCTGGGTCCCTCCTGTCTGCAGTCACACAGTCTTTGTCTTTGTGTCTGGCTGATCTCATGCTCTGTGACGTCTTCAGGGTCCATCCATGTGGAAAAGTGTGAGGAGCACTCCTGGTGTGGAGGGACCACGATTTCATTTATCCGTCATCTATCAGTGGACACTTGGGTCACCTCCGGTTTGGGTCGCTGTGAATACTGCTGTGAACAAGGGTGTACAGACACCCATTTGAGTCCCTGCCTTTGGGCTCTTGAAGACACCACCTCACTCCTCCCCTGTGCGTTCTGGGGTGCTGTGGCCCCATCTGCTGTGCACCTGCTCTGCCCCCGTGCATTTCAGGGCCCTGTGGTCCCATATGTTGTGCACCTGCTCCTCCCCCTGTGCATTTGGGGCACTGTGGCCCCAGTCTGCTGCTGTACACCTGTTTCTGCCCCTGTGTATTCTGGGGTGCTGCGGCTCCATCTGCTGTGCACCTGTTTTTGCCCCTGTGTGTTCTGGGGTGCTGCAGTCCTATCCACTGTGCACCTGTTTCTGCCCCTGTGTTCTGGGGTGCTGCAGCTCCATCTTCTGTGGACCTGTTTCTACCCCTGTGTGTTCCAGGGTGCTGCGGCCCCATCTGCTGTGCACCTGTTTCTATCCCTGTGTGTTCTGGGGTGCTGTGGTCCCATCCGCTGTGCACCTGCTCCCGCCCCTGCTGGTTGCCCCGTGAAGGCTTGGCACAAGTGTCCCCTTCTGCAGGGCCCCCTGGACACCCGAGCTGAGCCTGTGGCCATCACCCTCTGTTCCTCTACCACTCCTCCATTCACTGCTCATTGGTTTAACATCATTGCTCAGTTGCATGATTAGGTGTGAGCCTTTTGGGACCCCAATATGTAAATCTGTGTTGACTGGCTTAATGAAGAGAGAATCAGACAGTGCGGGTGGCTTCAATCCATCTGAGCCCTAGGTCCACCCATCCTTCTAGCTGGACCTATGCACCCACACTTCCCTCCAGAGCCTCTGCTTCTGTTATACCTTCCTCTTTCAGGAATCATTGGGGCTCTTCTTGTGGGCCACAGCTCCTTTCTGCATGAAACACAAATCATCAGATGCCTGGTGGTTGGGTGGGCGAGTCAAGGGCACGGGGCTCTTCAGAGCTGCTCACTTGCCCCAGAGTGATGACAATGCCTTAGTCTGAAGACATTCCATGCTTTTATTTGAATACAATAAAACGTGAAGCCATTCACATTGGGGGGAAAAAGTATGTCAAAATAAATAACGGAAACCACTTTTCATTGACTTCTCAGGTCATTTGACCTGACCCCCGAGCCTTTGTGGTCAGCCCTTTGGCTAACTACAGATGGCACAGAGAGATTAGTTCCACAGTTACTGCCTATTTCCTTATATGTCGATTTCCTGGTTTTATGTTCTGGAGTTTGCCCCAGACCCACAACAAAAGCTCGGTCCATCTGGAGAATAGCACCCATTTGTCACTGGCCACACGAGATACCCAGGAGAGCAGGAGTCACAGATCAGCATCTCTTGTGACAAGGGCCTCAGGGGGATGTTCACTTGACCAGCGCTCTCTGCAGTGGGCCTCTCCCGTCTGCACATCCTGCAGGCCCACGCAAAACCAGGGTCTGCCGCTCCAGGACCGGAAGGATGTCACCGGAGGTTGTAAGACAACCACTCTGATGGCTGAAAACTATCACTTCCCAGCCCTGTCTCTCTGTCCCTATGTTTAAGCCACTGAAAGCAGGCGGAGAGACTGTCCTTCTCTGTCAGCAGGTCCCTGAGTGGTAGCTAAGGTTACATATTAAATGACCTCCTTGGGTGCCAGTGTTGTAATAAAGCATTTAGCAGAGAGCAAGCCTGTGTGTTTGTGCTGGGTAGTTATTTGTTTCACTGAGATTAAAGAACTCTGAACTTTCAGTGTGAGCTGTTTATTGTATTGAGCTGTGTTTAAAGGAAATCTACTGCTTCTTCATTGACTGGAGTCTCTAGCTAACAGCACTTTAAAGAAGTGGAAAATGCTCAGTTATCACCCGATGTGAGCAGGATCAATAATCGTTTAGTAGTGTCTGATGATTGGAGGAGCTGTTACACATGAGAGCTGTGTCTCCTTGAGTGGCTCTTATCAATCCATTGTCCACCTCCGTCTGATAATCAGACCGAAAATATGGGGGGAATCCTCCCTTCTTAAATCAAGCTTGTGAAAAACATTTGAAATAGTGATGAAACTCCCCCACCCCACCTCATTGTTCAGCTCAGCAGGGAGAAAAGCCCGGTAGCCGGGTGGCTTTCTGCTGACAGATGGGACCAGAAGGTGCGTGCTGCATCGAGACATGCAGCAGGTGATGTCAGAGGAGCAGGTCTTGACGTTGAGGGGGTGCTTAAGAAATCTGGGTATTGCACCCAGAGTGGTTGCTGTTTCTGCCTCTATCTGCCTTCCATGTCGGTGGGGCGGCGGCACACAGGGTCCGGCAGCAGTCACTCGGGCCTGCTGATGGCGCCGGGAGTTTTCATGAATGCTCTGCCACGGTCTGGGAGGCATTAGACGAGTTCGAGATTGTGGTTTCCCCCTAAAGCTTGCCCTTGTCAATGCCTGAAGTCAGAGGACACCGTGTGGACACCTTGGAGCTCCTGTAGGGGCTGCCCCTTCACCTGGTCATGGATTTACAAGCCTTGCTCCAGGCAAGACACTGTTTTGGAAGTGGGGTCCCAGCTGTGATGGGCCACATGTCCGAGGAGCCTCTGCTGATGACGGTGTCCCTCTGCCCTGGAAGAATGAGGAGGGGCAGTGGACAGGGAGCATGTTGCCTGGGCCTGGGGCAGAGGGCTGTGTCTGGGCTCTCGTGACGGGGAGCCATTGCAGGCCCTGGGCTCCTGTCTACCGTGGTGGGTCAGACCCTTGTCTGTCCCGCCTTTTGCCATGACTCACAGCATCACCTGGGGGGCCAGGCAGGACCTGCATAGACCTGATGGCCTTCACCATTGGAGGGTCAGCAGATGTGTCCTGAGCAATGACCTCAATGTGCTTCTGTGGCAGCCTTGGGAGCTGGTGCTCTCCCACTTGCCTTGAGGAAAGCAGCTATGGGCAGCTGCTGGCTTGAGCCCTTCATGTGCCCTGGGGTAATCTGCATGCAAAATTAGGGGAGTCTACATTGTTCTGTGCGGGGAGGGGGGCGGGATCCCTGCCTCTGTCACAATAAATAAATCCCTGCCTGGAAGCCACTATAAATAAGGCCAGCCACTTCCATCAGTGCTTACAGACACCACCCCTCCTCCCCTGAGCAGGGACCACCAAGGTTAGAGCAACACGTGTGTGTGCACTTCTGTAGAAATAGTGTGGGCACGTTGCGTGGCTCTCCCCAGCTCGCCCAGGAAGCAGGCTTCTCCCCTGTGCCAGGTCAGACCCTCTCCTCACCTTGAGTGTAAGCAGAGGACAGGCCTGGCCTTCCCCCAGCATGCCCTCCCCCGAGCTCGTCTGTGCGCACACGCTCATGCACACGTACACTGTTGCACGAGCCCACCCTCATACGCATGCATGCGTTTGCCCATGTGTGCACACGCCACACACACTTACCTGGCAGCAGGAGACCGGGTCCGGGAGCAAGGCCTGTGTGATCACCATCAGGAAGAAGCCCTGGTTCTCCACGGACACCAGGGACGCCCACGGTGACTTTAGCTCCACGCAGGCTGCTCTCGCCACCCCCACCCCCCACCCCCGCCTCTGGCCAGCCTGGACTGGCTGATGTATCTGACCGTGGTCACCAGGCCCACCCACCTATCAGCCCCGGCCCCCACTCCGTCAGGCTCGGATCCACTTCCTCCCTGACCTGCGGTGCCTCAGCTGCCAGAGAAAGTCACCGTTGTGCATACAGCCCCTGGCCACCACGAGGCTGTCCCACCCTGCCATATGACCTGCTTTCTTCCCATGAGCAGGGGGATTGAGGGAGTCTTGTTCCCCCAGAGGCAAGCCCAGGTCTTTGCCATCCGGCTCCAGAGCCCACCCCATCCACTTCCCTCTGTGCCAGCATGGCCTTGGCCTCAGGCCATCCCCTCCTGGGAGAGGGCAGCTCCTGCTGACTCCCCAGCTCCGGCTCATGGCATGCACGGGCTCCTCATGCTCACGGCCACAGTTCGCAGTTTGCTGTGGGAACTAGGCTCCCTGCCAGCAGGCTGGGCTTGTGTGGCTGTCTGTCTGTGGTTGACCAAATAATGGCCTCTTGGGGGTCCCCAGCCCCATGTCCAGAGCCTGGGAACCTGCCACCCTCCCTGGCAAAGGGAACAGTGTGGGAGACATTCTTGGATCACTCAGATTTTCCCTGAGACCCTGTCTTACCACAGGCTCCCTAAAAGCAGAGAACTTACCTGGCTTCGGCCAGAGAGAAAGCTGTGGTGATGGAGGGTGGCTCGGAGAGATGCAGTGTGGCAGTTTGAGGAGACAAGGAGATGGACCTCGAGCTGAGGTATGGGAGTTGGAAAGGCAGCCACCATGACTTCAGCCCCAGAGACCCGTGTTGGACATCTGGGCTCCAAGACTGAACTTGTGGCAATTTGCTATGGCGACAACAGGAAACTAACCCCTGTGTGTCCCCAGCACTTTGTCCACGTCCAGCATGGGGGTGTTCAGTGGATCCTTGTTGACATCGTGGAAGAGTGAAGAAGTACACCATGCCTTCCTTTCTCCTCCAGAATTATTCAGAACTGTCACCTCATCCCACCCTCCGTTTCCTCAACTCCTTACAATGTGGCCATTGCTGATTCTGACATCTTACCAAACACCTTTCTTCTGAAACTTTGGAACACTCCCCCTTGTGGAATCTTCTCTTCCCATGATAACTGTACTCCTGTTTGCCTCTTGCCTTTCCTTCGTCCCAGGCCCACATTGCTGCTCTCTGGGCATAGCATCCCTCTCGCAGATCCCACAGTGACCTCTGAGTTGATGAGCCTTATTTTCATTGAGGCTCAACTATGTAGATCTTATCTCCATGCTGTGAGGGCTAAGCATGCCATATCACACATGGTCCAGTTATGTCTCTACCAGACTCCATGATGTCTGTGAGCATTTCAGAGTTCCTTTTCCTCAGGGAAACAGTTGAGTGTTTCCAAGATTTAAGACTGTGGCCAAAAAAGCCAATCTGCATTGACTCCCACTGGACCTTGAGCACGTGAAAGAGATGAGGACCATGGTTTGAGCTCATGTGTCCAGGACCTAGTGCACTGCCTGGTGCATGGATAGTAAGTGCTGTGGCAATAAAGCTTTTTTTTCTAGAATCACTGTTTCTTAGAATATGCCTGTTTGTATCACCAAATAACTTCACGATTGTGTACCTTTTGGTTTGTGCTAGGTTTCTAGAGAGATCTTTTAGATGGCAGCTGCCTAAAGGATGTGTTGGCACTTTACTTGATAAATGCAGGTATTGCCTCTAAGGATAGTCTCTATAAATTTCATGATCAAAAGATGCCAACCCTGTTGCCTAGCACCAAATACATGTTATGTCATTATTTGCTGAGGATTTCATGCAAGGAAAGGCTGTTAGCCTCGAGCTCACTAAGAAAATAAGTTGCTCAAGTTCAAGTTAAGACTTTGTAGCAAGCTAGATTCTGATAGAGAAACCCAGGAACCTACAATGTGTAGCCTGTTTTTTCAGAGAGTAGACCTTCTTTCTTCTTTTCAGTTGGCAGTTAACTCAAAGAGGGGGCATTTATTTTCCATTTGACATGTTATTCTATATTTTTGAAGGTGGGAAGGCATCCTGTTCAATAACAGGCATCCACACTTTTTCCACACCATTACCTTCTCTGGAGCTCCCTTCTCCCTGGTTCTATACTGTCATTTCTTCTCCAAGGCTGAATTAATTGCTTTCTACTCATGCCCATTTTGATCACCTCTTGATAATCAGTTAACACGAAATGGCTTGTATTTACCCTCTGTGTTTGTGTCTCATGCGATGGCCACCTCTGGGAGGAGCTGCTCTGCATGCTCCGTGTAGCCATCAGCATGGTGTTGTGCAGGCCTGGGCTCTCCGTCAGTGGGGCTGAGGTGAAATGATCAATGAGGCTGCCTCACTCCCTGCATTTCAAGTTGAAAGCCCCACCCACTTTGGGTTTTCATGTTGAGAGTTGTAGTTTTGACTACTCTTGGCTTCCTGTCCCCTCCCATTGTCACTAGGAGGGGTATATAGGTATGGGGGGTACTAGTGTGAGGAATACCAGTGTGAGGGGTACTAGTGTGGGAAGTACTGGTATGAAGAGTACTAGTATGAGGGCTACTATTATCTCTCACACTGTCGGGAGTACTTACTGTCGGGAGTACTAGTATATGAGGGATATTGGTGTGTGAGAGATACTAGTGTGAGGGATAATAGTGAGTGAGGAATACTAGTAAATGAAGGGTACTAGTGTGAGTGGTACTAGTGTGTGAGGGGTACCAGTGTGTGAGGGGTACTTGTGTGAGGAATAATACTATTGGAGGGGTACTAGTGTATGAGGTGTACTAGTATGAGGGATAATAATCTGTGAGAAGCACTAGTATGAGGGATAGTACTGAGTGAGGAATACTAGTATGTGAGGGGTACTAGTGTATGAGGCATTGTAGTGGTGAGGGGTACCAGAACGGGAGGTACTATTATGAGGGATAACAGTGTGTGAGGAGTACTGGTGTGAGGGGTACTAGTGTGAAGGATACTAGTGTGTGAGGGGTATTTGTGTGAGGTGAGGGATACTAGTGTGAGGAGTACTAGTGTGTGGGATAATAGCGTGTGAAGAGTAGGAAGGGTACGGTGTGTGGAATACTAGGTAAGAGATGATAATTTTAACTTCCAAGGGATTTATGCACAGATGAAGGAAACTGGAAAGGGGACTGAAACTCAGGACTGCCCCGTGGGCCCACTTCCTGCTTGTGTCTGTAGGGAGGCGTGAGAATAGGGTTCTCAAGAGGAGGCTCTGCAGGGATGAGCCTTCAGAGAAAACAGACGTGGGGCTGCACCCTGTCCTTCGACAGCCTTTCTGACTGGCCATGGTCTGGTCACAGGGCAGGGCCCGCTAGATTCAGAGCTGCCCTGGCAGGGGGACTGGGTCAGCCGTCACCCCCAGAGGAAGCCTGGAGGATGAGCAGCTCCTCCATCCACGGCTTAGTGCTGAGGGGGCCTAAAGCCTGACTGCACCCCAAAGCCTGTACTCTTCACGCTAACATCTACTTTTAACTGAATTTTGAGAGGCAGTTGTTCATACAGTGGGAAGAACATAAAAATGCGTCTAAGTCACTCTGGATAATGGCTTGCTTGCTCTGAGGGGATGGTCTGAAGAGTCTAATGGTCTCAAGGATTACAGTTCAATTTCTAGTGTTAATAGTGGAGCTGGAACTTGCAAAGGCGGTGAATGGCCATTTTCAGACGTTTATTACTAAAAGAAAGGATATTTTCCAATCTCTGCTTTTTTCCCCCTGCTTAACAGAAAACATTCTTCTCATGCCCCTCTAAGCAGGTATAATGCTCTTCTTTTTATGCGTAACTTTTAATCGTAGGTCAGTGTTGTTTTCCTTTTTCATTTTTTTTCTGCTTTTCCTAGAGGAAATGCATATGTTTACATATTTTGGAACAACAACAAAATAATACACTTGATAAACTTCATAATCAGTAGCTATTTATATGTGGTAGAATCATTATTTTGGGACACAGTTTTGAGACTATTATTTTGAATTGCTTTTATACAATTCTTTGTAGTTTTTCCAGTTAATATTTTCAACAGTAACCTACCAGCACGTCTCTTAGTAATATTGAAAGACATCCCATGGCTCCTCGTCTCTTTCTCTTGTCAAAAGGCCAGCTTCAGCCTCGTCCATTTGCTCCTTTGCTCCTCCTGGTGCAGCCTGCATCCCCGAGCTGGGAGAAGGTGTGGTTTGGAGCGGAGAGAGAGGACGAGGCAGAAAGGCCACAGCTTTTCTGTAGCTGGGGGCCTGACTTCCCCCGGCTGGTGAGGGCACCGCCAGGCAGGTTCAGTGCCCGGCCACGCTCGACTTGTGCGGGGCAACCGTCCAGATGCTCACCCTCTCCCTTGGCGGGGGTTCCTCTCCTACAGGCTGTCCTTCGCAGGGAGTGCAGGGCACCATGGGACGGCTGCACCTGCTTCCCTCCATCCGTGCTCCCTGCCAGGTCCCCGGGGAGGGAGAGGCCTCCACCAGAGTACTGTCTCCACTAGGCCTTGCCTTTTCTTTCTACTTGAGGATGGTCTCTTTGGCTGTGGTCGACCTGGAGGGATGGAGGCCGTGAATGGTGAGGATGGAAGGAATGGCCCCAGCATTCAGGCAAAACACTCCCACGGGCGATTCCCATTCAATATCCTATCACACTGAGAGTGACTATCATGTGCGTGTAGAAAAAGTAAAATAGCAGCTAAGAAACAGGACTCTCATCTCAGGCTCCTTGGGCACTGGCTCCGACCGGCAGACTAGGTCTAGAAGGGTCTAAGTGAACCCACTTACGCAACCCAATCCAGGGCCAAGTTGCTCATTTGTCAGGTCAGCATTTCGATGATCCTGGAGTTACAGGTCTGTCCTGACAATAAATGCAGGGCCTAGCATGTAATTGTTATATAAAAGTATCAATTCTCATAATTTTGTGGATATGTTTCCATAAAGGATGTCAAGTGAAATCTGCCATTTTATAACCTTCTTTCCATTCAACGTAGAAATCCTAAGTAAAATGCTTTCTGTTAAGACTTCCTCACCTGGCCTCACTCTCTCTGTTCCCTGCTTTCCTTAAGGTTGAGAGTGAGAAGCGCATGGTTACCTCCATGCTAGGGCGGCTGTGAGCCAAGGAGTGGAATTGTTGGAGTTTGAAGAGTTAAGAGGTCCTAGTAACCCCATGCACTATATACATATACGTGCACAAAACATCACTCAGTTTTTTTCTGGCATTACCAGGAAGATGCTTACCATGAGCCCCAGACCCGTTGGCAGCACTGCTTTGATGGGGTTTGCGCTGCCTCCTCCCTTTAGCTCCTCAATACCTACAGAACTGGGAGCAATAAGTCCCCAGGGCAGTTCTCCATGGACATTGCCCAGGTCCTGACAGGACCTTCGGTTGCCAGGAATATTCCGGTCTGTGCTTGGTGAGGTCACTTGGTCAAGGCCAGCTCATCTGTGGTCTATTCCCCCTAACATGTGTGTCAGCTCTGTCTCAGATTTGCTGAGGGTTGGGGCTGATGCCAGTCTGGCACCCCGAGCAAGGACACCAAGGAGACTAGCAGTGTCCCAGAGTGAGGGAGGCCTTCAGCATGTGGCCTACAGCTCTGGACTCACCCCTAAAGGTGTCTGAGGCAGCCATGGGTGACTCGGGTCCCACGCCTGCTGCGACAGTGCTAGCTGCAGGGCCCCCCCGGGACTGCTTGGTTCTGTGTGCAAACCCAGGACGGGGTGCTGGTTGTGCTAATGCAAGTCTGCTCAGGAAGAGTTCCTGCATTTCATGGGCTGGCTCTTTGGGAAACTCAGGTCAGCTCAGTGCTGCTAACACAGTGGGAATGAAAAGTCACCCAGCCTGGTCTCTGATAGATATGGTAACAACCGGCAAAGCCAGTTCTCAAAATGTGCCTCCCAGCCTTGTGCCTCCTTCAGGGCCCTCCTGGGTGCCAGCGCAGCATACAGTGGGTAATTGGTGGCTTCAGAATGGCTGGGCACAGCCGTCTCTCCAGAGGCCATGTGGAGAGCCTGAGCAAACACACTGTGTGTAATTAGGCAGATTAGGGAAGATATCACATTATAAAGTGGGATTTGGTAGAGGCAGTGAAATAATTTTTAAAAGGCAGTTTAATGAAGATTGATGTGCACATTCCAGCCCATGTGCACCAGTCCACAGGGTGTCGGTTCTTGTCCCACATACATCATCCACAAAACCTATCATGCGTGCATTCTCATTCACGTTACCCGTTTCCTTAGCTGGCAGTATTTCAGCTGCTCACACAGCACGTGTGATTCGAGGCATGTTTGAACAGCTACATGTTGTGTGCACTTGAAAGCATCCCTGGATAGAGGGAGGCCTACAGGCAAGGCCTTGGCTTCGTCCTAATGGAAGGCATGTTGCTCTGGGTTGATGTCTCCTTTACTCTTCTTTAGCAGCCAAAATGTTTCTGCTCTTCATGATGTGGAATACGTTGGAACACCTGACAGAGAGGGTAGATCTAGAAGGCCCAAATCTGCCTTGCTAATCACTGACCTAGCTAGCTAAATGCCCACCATGTTTTGAGAACCCACATCTAAATTCAGACCTAAAAGATCCAACCTTTAGTCAAACCACATTTATACCCTAGGGTGGTCAAGATTTGGTGCATCAGCTCCTGCATGAGGGTGGGTGTAAATGGGGGCAGGGCTGGGAATTAGAACAGACGTTCTTTCTCTGAATAGACTCAGCCCTGTTGTGCCAGAGTGAGTGGTTTGGCACGCAGAGTCCCAGCTGGGTTTCAGCCACCGCCATCTCCCTCAGGGACTGTCCTTGCACTGCAAACAGGCTGCTACTCAGGCCGTACTCAGTACCTCTGAATGCTGGACAGCAGGATCAAAAAGATGGTGTCCAGGTTCTCTTGCAGCTTATGCTCGAGCAATGTTTGTAGGAAAGGGAAGACCCAAAAACAAATACTGGAAGAAAGTAGCCATTCCAGATTGCACTGAAGGCTGCAGGGAACTGTGTGCTGAGAAAGAATGCTAGGAAGGCTTCCTTGGGTTGGGTGGTCAGTGTCCCTGAGAGGAAGAGAAGGAGTCGGGTTGGTGTAGCAGAGAGAATATTCCAAGCAGACAGAATAACAAGCTCATGAACCTGAAGAGGGAGACTCAGAGTTTGAGAACTGAAAGAAAGCTGGTATGAATGATTTACGTGGGGATTTTCTAAAATGGAAAATGCTTTTAGTTCTATCTGATTTGGTACTTGGTCGTAAAAGTCATTAGAAGGAATTGGGAACCACTCAGAGCCCTTCTAGAATGTTTGGGATCTTTAGTTGGCTCCCATTTGGGGCAAGGTAAGCGACAAGCCCACAGAGTTAGTGCTAAGAATTAAGAGGAAGGGATTAGAATCTTTTATGGAATGGATGTTGTTAAGCACCTACCATGTGTCTAAATCTGGAGTCAGGCAGGGAAAAAGCATACTTGAGCTGATTAGGATGCTTGGAATCAGATAGAGCTTCTCTGACTAAGGAGTATTGATGTAAAGGAGTTATAAGTATATCAAATAAAACATTCTCTAGAAGTAGTATTGACTGGGCCTAAATTGTGAGCCAGTGGGATGGGATAGATCATAACCTGTTGGATTACACTCTGTAAGATACACATTGTGGAGTAATTAAGGTAACTAATATGTGTTTTAATGATGCAATATCATTTCTGGTTTGGGTTAGCTATTACCTCAATAATGTTGTGAACAAATCACACCAAAATCAGTGGCATCAACAGCAATGCCTTGTTTCCTCAGATGTGCTGGTTGGCTGGGGCTGGGTTGGTCTAGGCTGAGCCTGACAGGAAGCTCTACTGCTCAGGGCTGGTCTGCACCTGGCCTGGCCGCATCTATGCTCCCCAAGTGATGGGCGTCCATAGCAGGGGCGTAAATGAACACATGGAAACACAGAGGCCTCTGAAAGTCTGGGTTTAGAACTGGCCATTCAGGGACACCTGGGTGACTCAGTGGTTGAGCGTCTGCCTTCGGCTCAGGCCATAATCCCAGATCTGGGATTGAGTCCCTCATCGAGCTCCCTGTGAGGAGCCTGCTTCTCTCTCTGCCTATGTCTCTGCCTCTCTCTGTGTGTTTCTCATGAATAAAATTAAAAAAAAAAAAAAAGAAGAAGAAGAACTGGCCATTCAGTTAGCCGAAGCAGGCAATGTGGTAAGCAGAACACCAAGGGAGGGACCCAAAGACTCACCCACTGTGAGGCCTTGGTAGGTATGGATTCCGAGGGTGTGCAGAAGCAGGGCCAATTCAATCTACCATCCCTCCCTTAACTGGAGATCACTTACCCAACTATCCAGAATATTGTTTCAGAACAAAATAAGCAGAAATGGCTTCAAATGAAATAAAGTCACAAAATCCATAGCCTAAAATTCAGGTACTCTACACCCGGGGAGCCTTCAAGTTTTGCTCAAACTATTAACTTCTCCCATTTATATTAAGATGAACCATACTGGGTTGGGGGCCCATATGCAATGACTGGTGTCCTCATAGGAAGAGAGAAATTCAGACATGGAGACACTCCATGTGGCTATGGGGTCAGAGATTGGAATGACACAGCCACGTGGTCCAAGTCAAAGATTGCTGAGAATTGCAAGGAGTCAGTGAAAGCTGGGAGAGTCCTGGAGGGAGCCAACCCTGCAATACCTGAGATATCTGCCCCTAAAACTGTGTGATAGTAAATGTCTATTTTTTTAAACCACCAGTTTGTGATACTTTGTTATGGCAACTACAGGAAAGTCACACGGCTGCCCACACACCTGTTCTTCCACTTCTCAAATCCCCCTTCCTCTCTTTTACTCCTTCTCCCAGTGAACCCTGTCCTTCCATCCCATCTCAGCCTGGCCTCTTCCTCTGAAGAGTCTCCTCAGACTCCTTGGACTGGCCTGATAAGGCCATCACTTTGTGACTTCACTTTGCCTGGTTCCTCCCCTTCGGGATGCACATTAGTGTTATAATTCTGCATTTGTCATGTGAATTTGTTTATTTTTTGAATGACTTACTGCTGGATGGTAAACTCCATGAAGGCAAAGACTCCTTTGCTTGCTGTTATATCCCAGTACCGAGTACAAGGCATGGCACTTGGGAGCTACTCAGTAGATAAATGTTGGCTGGGTGGCTGGCTGGATGAGTGGGGAGGGGAGGTGGATGGATAGATGGATGGATGGAAGATGGGTAGGTAGATAGAAGGTGGGTGGATGGATGGATGGATTGACGGATGGAAGATGGGTGGGTGGATGGAAGATGGGTGGGTGGATGGATGATGAATGGGTGGATGGATGGATGGTGAATGGATAGGTAGATGGATGGATGGATGGACAGAAGATGGGTAGGTAGATGGAAGGTAGGTGGGTGGATGGATGACTAGATGGGTACATGAGTAGATGGTGGGTGTATGGATGGACAGATGGGTGAACAGGTGGGTAGATGGACGGTAGGATGGGTGGGTGGATGGATGGATGGGTGAGTGAGTGGGTGGGTGGGTGGGTGGATGGTAGGACGGGTGGGTGAGTAGGTGGGTGGGTGGATGGATGGATGGATGGATGGATGGATGGAAGATAGGTGGATGGATGGAAGATGGGTGGGTGAGTGGGTAGGTGGATGGATGGTGGGTGGGTGGGTGGGTGGAGGGATTGATGGGTGGAGGATAGAAGAATGAGTGGATGGATGATTGAAAACAAATGAAAAATAGTATTTTATGGAGATTTTCTTGGTATAGCACTAAATTATAATTCTCTTCCGTGCAGTTCAAGCAAAATAAGTTCTCACTAGCTTTCTTTGAGACCTTGAATAAGATTCTATCCAACTTTTGCACACAGTTCCCAGAAGTCTATACATTTTGTACTCTCTCCATTTTATAGATATGGACACTGAGGCTGAGCATGACTTACCCAAGGCAGGTATTCAGGAATTCTAAGCCACAGCCACACCTGCAGTCACAGTGTCCAATGCGGGAGGCGCTGAGGCTAAGTCAGCAGATGTAGGGTGGGCTGGAGCAGTGTCGGGAGGCAGCTGTGTGCCTGCGTCCCTCTGTGTCCCTGTCTGATGCTGAAGGCCTATGGGAGGGCTCGGTTGACTCACCACAGCATTCTCCCCTGTGTCCTGTACACCTTGAATGTGTCCCCCTTGCTTCCTCTCTGTGGCAAATACAGGGAGAATAGATTTCTCTCGCTGTTCCAGAATCATCTCTGGGGATTCAGTGTGTGCTGAGCAGTGCTATGCCTGGCTGCTGTTTTCTCTGCAGCCCTATGGTGAACAATGACATTTCCCGTGTCTCTCATGACCCATTTATACTTTGCAAACCATTTCGAGAACTGATTTTATAGAACCCCCATGTATGTATTTCTGCACACTTAGGTGACATTTTTCCAGAAGTGGGTAGGAGTTTATGGGAGTATCTCCGTAATATGTAACTCCCAGACGACGTGAGCAACACGAAGCCACCGGTGTACGTGCAGAGTGTTGGCGGTGGGCAGGGACAGAGACCCACCTTGAGCTGACGTGATGGTGGCTTCACGGTCAGGACTGTCACGTTCCTCCTGGAGCCTGTCCTGGCAGCGTGGCCCCAGAGAGGGCGTGTGTTTCCTTAGCCTTGGGATAATAATATACCTCCAATTTGTTTGAAATAAACTAGGCATAAGAAGTGAGATTAATGATATGTCCAGTCCCAGGGTAATCACTAAAATTAGCAGAAGCAGGTTGCATAATGGATGTGGTGAACATCGTTTTCTCTTGGTGCTCCTGAGCTGAGCAGAATGGCCGGGTAATGAGTAATGCTAGGCCTGCTAATGAGAACAAGAACTCTTAAGTAGGGAGGCTGCCAGGCTCTCTGCTGATTATTACTCACTGCTTACGGGGGAGCTGTGTTTGGGGTTAAATGTAAGAAACTGCTCCCTGCCTCTCCTTTCCCGTCCTCCTCCTCCTCTCTCTGCTTCTTCATTGGGCGTTTTAAAAATAGTGCCTGGGGCCAGGGGGACTCCACAAAGAAACAACCTAACTCTCAACAGAGAATAGGGATAGCAGTGCCTCCTAGAAGAAGAGGCTGCGTGCCAGAGGCCACATGTGGGAGGGCAGCGTGGCTTTGTCTCTCTCCTGGCGTGATGGCCACAACACCTGACACAGGTACATAATCAACCTGCACGTCTACACTGGACCTGGAGTTTTGTTTGTCTGCAGTCTGTGTTCCTTTCAGTTGCATGTCAGATCATCAAAATCAATTCCTGTTTGATTTTTGCCAACAGCCAAATGGGTCAGCTAACAAATGACATAAGAGCCCTATTCACTTGCATTACAAGGACGATTTTTAGGAATTTAACCAGAGAGAGAGAGAGAGAGAGAGAGAGAGAGAGAGAGATGCAGCTCCTAACCAAGAACATCATTTACCTGGTCCTCTGCTTCCTCAGCCGTCCTGTGTGCTGCTGGCCGGGTCCTGCCCTGGGCGCGGCCCCACCTCTCCGAGCAGCATCCGCACCCCCGCACCGCGGCCCGGCTGGGAGGGTCTTTGTGTATCGTGGGAGGGTTTCAGCGTCCACCTTCTCTTTACTCCCTTCTTGTGTCTTTGCCCCTGAAAAACTGTCATGAGGTCAGACCCAGGGCGTGGCCTTCTGCTGTACCTGTTGCTTGTCCCCCGGCTTCCTTCCCACACCATGTAGGTAGGGCAGGTGCTGGCCCAAGGTGGACACCCCTGACCCACGGGTGCCCACTGGGCCCCCAGCCTCTCCCAAAGGCCAGTGTAATCATAAGGAGGAACCCTGAGATTTGCTCTATGGAATGGGAGATTTTTAAAAATAAATTTTTTTCTGTATTACCTTCCAAATGTGTAGAAAGCCAATGGGGAAGATATCATAGGGGCTTTTACATTTTTTCTTTGAATTCTCTCCATTCTTCATAGAGTATCTTATTGGTACAAGGCTATCTTCGATTTGACGCTCTTAATATTTGGTGTCATAATTTATTCTAAGATAGCCATTTTTCACATTTAACAGTTTTAAAGTCAAATGTCTCTTACTGTCCACGGCACCTCACAATTAATTAGTGTTGGCCACATTGTTTTCTTAGTGATACATAAGATGGGGTGAATCTTGTAACCAGTGAAGTCCTGCACTTCTTTTCAAGTATTATGATGGACGTTCTGACCTGTGTCCCTGAATTCAAAGTTGGTTCCTGCCACTCCTCCTCTGGGGAACATGAGAGGCAGCTGTGAGCTCGCGGCGCCACCTTCCCTGGACAAGGGCAGAGGGACTGCACACAGCAGCCAGATTTGTAATCGCGGTGAGGGTGGTTAAGACACTGTAGTCCTGATTTCCTAGAATTCAGTATTATTCTACAGATGTGTGCGTGTATGTGCATGCATGCATATTATTTTGGGGTTGTTGGTGAGAAGTAGGGAGATTTACTTTACAGATCCCAAATCCTTTTTAAAAAGATAAACAGTTTTTTTTTTTTTGATAAACAGGTTTACTTTATTATTTTATACTCCACTACTTTGAGCAGATTCTAGAAATTTCTGGCTTCAATGTATTAGATGCCTTCCATTCTCCCTTCTTACCCTCCATCCTTCCCTCCCTCTATCTTCCCTCCATCATTCCTCCTTCCTTCCTTCTTTCTTCCTTTTTCCTTCTCCTCCCCCGCCCTGCCCTCATGCCGTCTTCCTCCTCTTCCCTCCAGTTCTGGTCTGAAGCCTCTCTGCTGCCAGGCTCTGGGCCCTGCTTCCCCGAGGGATGTTTCTGGTGGTTGCTGCCCTTTGCAAGCATCAGCTGCACAATTGGGTTGGTTCTTCTTTCGCTCCTCTCACACATGTTACAGCTCTCTTCTGCCCCTCTTTGGTCAGGATAAAACATGTATTTTCTTGAGTTTTTATTTGGAAATCTGCCTGAAGCTCCCAGCAGCTTCTCTTGTCTCTGCCGATGAGTGATCTTCTGAGAGGGTCATGCAGGTCCCCTGACTCCCAGACCCCTTACATGTCATGCTTGTTGGCCATACGAGTTCTTTTGTGTGTCATGGTCATTGGCCATACAAGTTCTTTTGCATCCTGGGTACCATACTCCTCCTTACAAAAATAATTGAAGTTGCAGTTCTTTGGGGGATTGCTCAGGAGCCCTCTTGGGCCAGAGTTTCTCTTGAAAGAAGGTGAGCACTGCCCCGAAGGCACTGCTGATCCCCTTCTGTAGCTGGGTCACAAGTGAAGGCAGAACTGGGCCAGGTCCTACCTCCATGAGGAAGTGGGAGACTTCTTGGGATCCCAGGGAGGTCCCTGGGGTTTACCCTATGCCTCAGATTAGCTGGCGAGATGGCTCTCCCTGGGTGAGGTTGGGGGCAGCCAAAGGCCCTCTTGAGACCCCTGTGGGCCCATGGCCTTCAGAATGCTACAGAGCACCCACAGCCAGTGTCAGTGACCAGCATAGCTGGTGTCTGTCTGCCCTGGGCACTGTCACAAGAGAAGAGGACTTTGTGGTGTCCTTCCAGAAGGTACTGCTGCCATGGACAAGGACGCCTTGGTGTGTGTTGGAGGATGGCCTGGGCCCTTGGCTCCCTGCAGGTGCAGGTCCTGCCTTGGGTGTCACCTGAGGTGCTCCAGTGAGTCCTCTACTCATTTTCTGAATGCACAGGTGAGCGACCCTGGAGTTGGTTTCTGCAGAACTAGCCCATTGGCATAGTCTCCCACCTGCCATCTAGGTGAGCCTGTGTGGCCTGTAGAGAGGAAGGAAGTCCTTGGGCATGCTTCTTGCAGATTCAGTCAGAGCCCCTGCTAGGGACCCACAATAAGACCTGCTCTGCCACCCTGGGTCCTGTGGGTGGTGCTATGGGGAGGGTGGGCATTAAGCCCCAGCACATTCAGTAACTAACTGGTTTTGGTGGCTTAGCCTCTCCACAAACCTCCCACACTTGTGGAAATTGCTACTGTGCTTAATCCTACTCCAAGAAAAAGCTGTTTGTAGGGAATTAGGTGCCATCCTGCTTCGGGGGCTTAATTTTATGTGGGTGGAATATTAGAGTTTGGGATTCATTGGGGGAAATCTTGTATTTTGCAACAGAAGGAAAAATGCTAAGGTAAATAACAATAAGGAGATTTGGAAGAATTTCAGCTTTTTAAAAGGGCCTTCTGCTTTCCATTCCCAAGAGAAAGAGGTTTCCTTTCTTTTTAGAATATTCAAAATCAGAAAGCATTTGAGTCTTGATTTTGAATACCACTTTTCTTATTGGCATTTTCTCTCCAGAAATGGTTTAAGAGTTTTCTACTCTTCGTTTTTCATTATATACTTAATTTCTACTGTATCAGTAAAAAATATGAAACAAATCTATTTTTCCTAAATCTAAAGGCAAAATACATTCATTCTCAGGTAACGTTTTACAGCACATGGATTATTTGGAATCAGATACTGCCTTTGTTTTTATAAAAAAAAATGCGTTGAGAGAGTTTTAAATAAAAATTTGGCACAGCACTGTAAAATATTTTACCGTGTAAACGTTATGGGAATGCATTTTCATTTTAGTATTTTAGCACCGTGGTGTTCTGCCCCTGCTGAGCGCCCCCCCCCCCCCCCCCCCCCCCCACGTTTTTGGGTCTGTCATTAGCAAAGTCAGAGCCTCCGGAGGCTGGAGCAAGTTGAGGATTTTCCGGTCTCGGTTTGGTTGCATTTCTAGCTTTTGCAAATAGATGGCACTTTTGACTTGCCCAAGAACAGTGCAGATCAGACCTTTGCACAAGGAAAGCACTCACAATGGTCTCTGTAGAAGTCAGAAATGTATTTGTTACTATTCACGTGGAGGCTGGAGAAATCACAATTAAGCCTCTTGGAAGACAGCAGTATCGCCTCTCTCTTAAATGCTAAAACCTTAAACACAGCTACCCCAGGTATGAAAACTGGCGCATTTTATTCTGTTTTTATGATTTTAATTATGCATTGGTGCGTGGTGGTCTTTGATCCGGAAGAGCAAAAGAAAATGGTACAATGAAAGTTTGATTTGAAATAGCATTGTGTGGGGCTGTGAATGTTTTTAGTGGCTAATTTGTTGCAGAAGGCCCTTGTGATCATCTTGGTTTCCTCCCCTTGCCTCCAGTCTGCGCACACGTGTGTGCAGGCACGTGCGCGCGCGTGCACACACGCACACATCACACACACACAGGAGGCTTATAGCCACTCACGCGTGCATAGAGGGGAAAAAAATCCGGCTGTTGTCTTGCAAGTGTTACTTATCATATTAATTAAAATCTGGTGACATGATAACACCGCCAGCTGTGTGGGAAAGCGGGGGAAATTAACAAACGTTTGATTTGTTGTCTTGCTAATGTGACACTTATTATACAGGTCAGAGTAAAACAATACCTCAGCCACAATATGCTAATGCAGCGGGGAACTGTTGCAAGGGTAAAAACAGTGGTGTTTATTATAATGAGGCAAACTAGCACATTACCTTTAAGGGAACGAAGTGATCTTTGAATCTGGCGGCGTAACTCAGTTTTTAAACATTAAGTCGTTAGGAGTAAAAAAAAAAAATGCATTAGAAACTTTTCCTATGTAAGCTTTGAAAACACAACACGAGAACTTAAAATAATTTGGGTTCAAATAAAATATCTTGGCTGTTTCGTTTTTGAACGACTCTTATTAAGAGAAGAAACGAATTCTATAGAACACTGCCGTATTGCAAGTGTGTTGTGTGCTTTGTCATCCTCGATTAGGCAAATTTATGAAGTTGGGAGTGGTTTAAAATTGGGTTCTATTTAAGGAGAAATGGTAGTATTTATATTCATCTTGGAGATTATAAATGCGTCTACTAAGAGTAAAAGTCACAATCGTTTTTAAAAAATAGTATAAACAAAAGAGTATGATTTTGAAGGAATTTGTTCTTGCGGCGCGGCTGCCTTCCTCCTGGCTCTGCTCCCCCACCTTTACTCCTAGGGTAAGAGACAACTGCACACCTCCTCCAGACACCAGGCAAACTTTGCATCGTGCTGGGAGGCGGCAGCCAGAACCCACGTGTGCGTCTCGGGGTGGGGAAGCAAGTCTGGAATTCTGCGGCTGGACACAGTTCTCTTGTAGACTTCCTGGGGATCACCTTCGGCATTTCTGGCTGCATCCTCACAGGAAGATCTGATTTTCACCTTTGCGGAGGGTTCTCTGCCTCTTCGTCCTTCATCTTGGCACCGAGTCTCCTGCAGCCTGGGCGAGATTCCTTAGCCCCTCTCTCCCCCTACTCTGGTGTTTTGACCATGCTCCCGAAATGGGGGTGGGGGGTTCAGAGTCAGGCGTGTGTTTGGCAATCTTTGACAGCAGATGATGTAGATTTTGCCCAGTCACTGGAGTCGTTCTGAACTGAATTTTGAGTGAGCCTTCTAGGTCAAAGGGCAGAGGGCAGATCAGAAGGGCAGAGGTCCCCTTCCCAGGTGGGGGCATGTGAGATGGAGCCCAGCAGAAGTTGGGGCTGCGGGGAGGCCGGGCTGTGTGGAGGCTCAGAACCTTCCGTCCCCTCAGGGCCCTGTCCTGGGGAAGTGTGACTGCTGTCCTGACCAGCTCCAGGGGCACCTGCTGGTGGTGTGCTTCTACCTGTGAGTCTCACCTGTGTGTCTCAGCATGGGCCTTTGGGGCCCGACCGTGATGAGATTTCTAACCGGTGTCACTGGAGGCTCTGTTGGCAGAGGACAAATTGTTTTGTATCTTTCTATCACAATTCCATTCAGAAAGCAAAGGTTTGGTAATTAAGTCAAAATGGCAATTTCCGAGTGCCGAGGGCATTGGTGGGGTCTGGGCTCCACCTTGTTAACTTCAGAAATACTGCAGTGACAGTTTGCTTGTGGCGGAGCCATCTGAGCTGTACCGGGAGGGGCCCTTGTCATTGATTAAATCTCTATAAATCAACACGTCTACTCCTGCGATCAGGTTCAAAATATGATTCCGTGTGTGCGTCTTCTCCATCGCTGGGAGGCGGTTTCAAGCGTGTTGGTCTCGGCAGGGCGTGGAGAAGCTGGCTGCCCGCCGGACTTGCCCCGCTCCGGGTCCGGTAGCTTTAATCGGGCCTGCGCCACGCACCTGGCATTTCACAGCACAAAGGCATTTAACTCTACCACACACAAAAATAGTTTATTTAGCTCTGAATGGATTTTTTTCTGCTTTGAAGAGCTTGTGTTTTTCTAAACATTAAATTATTAATGAAAGAGCGAGAGCAGTACATAGGGGACAATCATAAATGTTACAGTCACGGCTGCCAGAGCCGCGCTGGAAACAGGAATGTCCGGCACGTCTGTGGTCCCTCCCTCCCGCCTTGGGAGCCGCGTGGAGACGCAGCCAGCCAGCTTTGTGCGAACGTCCCGGGTGGGGGTGATCCGGAGCACCCAGTGCGCGTGCAGGGACGCCAGGGAGCACAAATCAATAGCACAGTTACCCAGAGTCGGGTTTGAATCTATGACATAAATGCTATCCAAATGCCATTATATATATATATATATATATATATATATATATATATATAATTAAAAAAAGATATACACACATATATATTTTTTAAAGCCTCAGTTCGTGTGGATGAAAAAGGCGTATTGCTCTGTTAGGTGCAGTGTTAGTCTCCAAATCTGGTTCCGGCAGGCGCCCCTCCTGCCCACGAGGAAGCCAGGGACAGACAGAGCCTTTCGGAGTGGCCCCCGGGTGAGACGAGCCCTCTCCCAGCCCGAAGCCGCCTGCGCAGGCCAGCCTGTGCCAGAGTTTGTTAACTTCTGCGAGCTGATGGCCGCTTAATAGGATCTCCTTTTAAGCAAAGGACGATGAGTCACCCTCAGGAAGAACGCTGAGCCGTCCTTCGCCCACCTCACAGGCTCAGCCCCAAACCACCTGGAACGTTCCGGGCAAGCCGGGAGGACCCGGCGCCCTGGGCCAGGCGAGCGCGGCGGCCGCAGGAGCCGGGCCTGTGCTGCAGGAGCTGGCAGGTCTGCCCGCCCTTCACACGGGCTCTGCCCGCCAGCCTCAGGCCCATCTACGCTCTGAACGGAGGGAGTTTTGTCGACTGGAGAGAGCGCCTGCTCCATCTGTGTGTGTGTGTGTGTGTGTGTGTGTGTGTGTGTGTGTGTGTTAGCTTTCTCCCCGGGTCGGTATGCACCTCCCTCGGCTTTTCAAGCTCTCCCTCTTCAGCTCAACTCAATTAACTGCTGGGAAGGCCACCCTGTCCTTTAAAGACTATTGTCCCACACTCCACCTTGCTTTTCGGGGCGTGCTCAGGACGTGCCTCTGATATCTGGCGACTCTGCCTCCTTCTAATTACGTTAATCTCTATAATTGTGCTCACATTCATGTTAATTCTTCTTTGCATGAGACCTAAAGCGGCTCTTTCCCACAACATGACAGATTTTGTTGCGGTTTTGTCTGCTTGAGGAATTGGGAAAGTGTGATGTGGAGGTAGATTGTTTCGGGCTCCTCCCGGCATGTGGACATGTGTCCATGTGTCCATGTGTCCTGGGCCACGACACCCTTGGGGGAGCCCTGCAGAGGTCCACGCTTTACAGTTGGCTGCTCTGCCTTGGTACTGTTTAAAAATAGACCTACGGCTGAGCCATGCAGACCTTCTTTTGTATATAAGAAACATAAATCTCATCTAATTAATTGAGAGAGGTGCTATTCAGTTATTCTCTTGCCCATGAGGCAGTGGGGTGAGGACACATCTCAGATCTTCTAAATGCTAACTTTTGCTGTTCCACCCACCAGGGTGCCCTCTCGCAGGCCCTCTTATTTTGAAGGTAGTTACAAGGAGCCTGGTTCTGGCCGCCCTGCCCCTGGGCCATGGCATCAGTATATATTATTCATTTCCTCTAATTCTCATAAATACTGGGGAGGGTGTGATGTAGAGAAAAGAAATTCAAAACATACCATTTGGATTTTAAGGACAGTTTTTGAAAAAGAGCAATTTCCATATATCAACACTTTTTGGTCTGATCCGTGAAACATTTTGATATGATTTAGCAGAAACAGTTTTTGCATCAGGAACGTTATAGCTACCTCATCTGCATATGTAAAGAATGCAAAATGGAATCACATTAGGTATAAATTCAATGCAAAAGAAGACGCCCTTCGTTAATGCAGCCTTACGGTGGTAGAAAATTCAAATGCACAAAAGTCATGAAATTCAGTGTTCCGGTTCCCGCGGCAATTACTGCTTGGCCACATTTGCATAGTTGGGCATTATATATATGCTGTGAGGTTTTCTACCTGGAGAGGGAAGTGCCAGGTCTTTGCTCAGCTCCACAATCTGTAGGAAGGGAGAACTGGTGACCGTGAATAAATTGCGAAATGTGCTTTTTCTTAGTTGAATCACGGGGTTGTGTTTCCAAACTGAAAGTGAGGGTAGAGAGATCTTTTCTCATCTGAAGAAATGCCAGCGACAGTGCTGGACCAAGCAGAGGCACGGGAGGACGTGGGGCAGCCCCTCACGCCCTTGAGAACAGGCAGACTGGAGGCTGTGCTGCCTGGCTGTGATCCCAGGCGTCTGTAGAGGGCTTTCGCTTGCATAATAAATGATTGAATGCAGGTTCCAGAGGCCTATGAAGGTGATGCATCACCCACACACCAGCCCTAGGGCTGAACCTTACAATGGACTCCAGACGGGGGGGGGGGGGGGGGGGGGGGGGGGGGGGCCACAGGCTGTTAGGACATCCTAGGTTCCACCCCGCTTGTCTCACCCCTACTCCTACCCTTGCATTTCAGACTTGAGGAGGCTGAGACTCCTCCTCCTCCTGCCCCTCCTCTTCCTCCTCTTTCTCTCTCCTCCTCCCTCTCTTCCTCCTCTTCTTCCCCTTCCTCCCTCCCCCCTTCCTGCTCTTTCTCTCCCTCTCTTTTCTCTTCTCCCCCCTCTTCTTCTCCCTCCTCCCCCTCTTGCTGCCCATGCTCCCCCTCTTCCTGTCTCTCCTCCCCACTCACTCCTCATCATCATCTTAGTCATCATCATCCACTCCCATGGCACTTTCTGAAAACATTATGAAAGACTTTCTTTTACTGATGTCTGCTCCAAGTCCATGGGGACCAGAAGGTGTTCCTCCTCTGGTTTTTGCCCTGGGGCTGGGGGTCTGCCTCCCCCAAGGTCAGGGCTGAACAGGCCTTGAATCTTGGAGATGTGGCTCCCAGTTCCTCTGCATTCACTTGCAGCTTTTGGCCTCTTGCTTGTAGATAATAATCAGGAAACAGAAAGTCTGTTCTGTGGAGGTGGGGTCTGGAAGACTCCCAGCAGATCTTGGTAGAGGATGCGGTAGGGATACTGCAGAATTTGAACACCTGTCACACATGGACTTGAGCCAGCCATCCAGAAGGAACCACATGACCTCCCTGGAGAATCCCAGCCTCTTTTACAATCTCCCTGAGGTGCACAGAGGGTGAGACCTCCACCCCTATGTCAGGGAGAAGCTGGATGCCTGGGGCCTTGCAGGCGACTGAGCTGCACTTGGAGAGCCCTGTGACCTCAGGGTGGGCGCCATGGACAGCTTTCTCCCTTTGTGGAGACCAGGCTCCCCACCAGCACAGGCAGGGGTCCACGGGGATGCAGGACAGGTCCTCACATTTCCCAGTGGCCTGCTTTCAGCTCGTGCCTCACAGAGCTGGCAACAACAGGAAATGCTGCTTCCCACCCACCCCGCCAAGACCCCTGGATCTCTGTCCTGGATGTGGAGGCCTGCTTCCAGACCCATTTCCAGAGGGCATGGGGGATTCCTGCTGCCCAGCACATCCGCAGCTGTGCCCTCAGATGCGTCCAGGTGCCCTGCCTCACAAACACACGTGTCCTTGCCCACTGCGGCTGCCTGACCTAGCAGCTCTGCGTGCTGAGATGGCAGACATTCACCTTCTGAGCCAGGGAGGCTGGAGTCCAGAGGGTAAGAAAGCCCCAACTCTCTCTCCAAAATGAGTAGCTGATGAGTGAGAAGATCCTGATGCCCTGGCACTGGGGTTCTAAGACATGGAGCCCAAAGGCCATGTTCCCATTGGTCCCATGGCCCATGGTGACCTCTGCTAGCTTTGTGGCCACCAAAAATATTACTTTGAAAAGTATGTGCAGCTCCAATGACAGTGTGCTGGGGAAGGACCACATGGGGCATGGATGACCTTGAGGAGTCAGGCACATGACCTCTAAACCCCGGGTGTGGATGACCTTGAGTGAGTCGGTATGTGACCTCCAATCATGGGCATGTATGACCTTGAACAAGTCAGTCACATGACCTCTCCCTGTACCTGTTTTCCAGTTAAAGAAAACACGGTGAAGATCCAGGCCAGCTGCCTTGCAGACCTTTGTGGCTGCGGCCAAAACCCACCGACCCAGAGGGTGGAGGGATTCAGGACCTCATGGGGAGTCAGGCGAGCCTGTGTGGAAGCTGTCAGAATCTGGGCTGTGCCCACGGGCTGCATTGTCAGGATGACTTCTGAGAAGCCAGCCAGGACTTAGAGGCAGGCTGACCTTTACAAAGTCAGTTTCTCCCATCGAGGTCTGGAGCCAGCACCCCAACCCTCCCTCAGAAGAGATTCTGTTCATGTGTTTTTGTTTTGTTTTAAAAATTAATGTTTAACAAAATTAGGCTCCCCCCCTCTTTTGGCATACAGTTCTACAGTTTAACGGAGTGTAGATTCATACGCAGGATGCCGGGCGCTCCCCTCATCTCCACACCCTCGTGATGGCCCCACAGTCCCACCAACGGTCATTAACCGTCCCAGTTTCCACAGAGGGAGGGGGACTTCCAGTGCTAATACCAGGAACGTTCAAGGAGGATCAGCAGGACAGGTTGGTCGCCCTAGGTCATCACCCCTGCCCCTGGGGACCCTGGGCCTCTCCTCTGCTCCTAAGCTGAATCGTCCGGTAGCCTCTGAGGCTGTGTCTCTCGGCCTGCATGATGCCTGCCTGAGGGGGTCCCTGGGGGGCTCCTCTGACTGCTAGGTCCTATTCTGTGCTATGGACATGCCGTGTCTGCTTCTCCGTGTACCTGTGCAAGCACACCTGGGTCATTTCCAGCTTTGGTGTTCTATAGCCGCTGTGAACATTCGTGTGCAGGCTTGGAATGCGTGTGTTTCATCCCTCTGTGAGTGGGCGGCTGGCCATGGGGTAGGTCTGCGCTCGGCTTTATAAGCACTTGGCTAATGGTTTCAGAGACAGGTGCTCCAGTTCCTTTTCCTGCTAAGAATGTAGGGGTGCCCCAGTAGCTCTACTCATGAGCAATAAACATGAGGTGCTCTTTCTGCAGTGCTTTGCTTGGGGCCCCAGGGGACCCTGCTGGTGTCTGGAAGGTTCTACTGGCATCTCATGGGGGACAGGCCAGGGATGCTGCTAAACACCCTACATTACACAGGGCAGCTCTGCTACAGGGGACTGTCCATCCAGAGTGTCAGTGATGCCTGAGCCAGGCCTTGGCTCTGCCGAGTGGTGTCCACTGGTCCATTTCCCCAGGGACCTCCCGTGATCACTTGGTTCTCTCACTTGGTCAGCCCTGCGTGGCTTTGAAGGAGAATGAATTTGTGAGGCCCACCGTCTGTCCCCCTTTACAAGGACACAGGGATCCCACACAACCTCGGCGCTTGTTCCATTCCTTGTTGCTGAGGAGGACGGAGACACACGTGTACACGGCGCTGGTGTGAGCACTGAGCCGCATGTGAGCAGGGCCTCCGCGGGACGGGGCTTGTCCTCGGTGCTCACGTCCACCAGTAGTGAGAGACATCACGTCCACATTGTGGTGGATGGTGGATCCTGAGACTGCCTGGACCTGCCCTTCTCGGACTGCTCAGCGGGGGACACACACTCCTGTGCGCCCCGGGGCTGCTGCTACCTTGAAAGTGCCAGGAGGGCTTCTTCCATGACTGTCTTCCCAGGATTGAGACTCGCAGCTTCTCCTAGTGCTGAAGATGCCACAGCCCTCCTCTATGGCCCCTCTCTCTGCCCCTTTGGCCTCCCCCCACGCCCAGGGGCTCAGTGGGGTCCGTCCCCACTATCCATGGGATCCCGGGCCTGAGTTTGAGTTTCTGGGATCTCTCCTGTCTGTGAGGCCTGCTGGCTCTGGGCTCCTCCTCTCCTGCACCATCCATCTGTCCAACTGCTAGACTGCCATCTCGATAGCCCCTTGCAGCAGGCTGGCCTCGTGGCCGTGCTCCTGGGGCACCAGCTGCCGTCCTTCCCGGGTATGCGAGATGCCACCACAGCCTGGGGCGGGGTGGTGCCCGTGTCCAAGGAAAGAGAGTTCTTTGTGAAATCACAGTACAGTGGCTCACGGTTCCGGATTTATCTGTTAATTAAATATACATTTTGGGCAGCCCAGGTGGCTCAGTGGTTTAGCGCTGCCTTCAGTCCAGGGTGTGATCCTGGAGACCCGGGATCGAGTCCCATGTCGGGCTCCCTGAATGGAGCCTGCTTCTCCCTCTGCCTGTCTCTGCCTCTCTCTCTCTGTGTCTCTTATGAATAAATAATAAAACCTTAAACAAACAAACAAACATTTTATTTTTTTTTAAGAAGTTTTTTTTTTAAAATATTTTTTTAAATTTTTTTTTTATTTATTTATGATAGTCACACAGAGAGAGAGAGGCAGAGACACAGGCAGAGGGAGAAGCAGGCTCCATGCACCGGGAGCCTGATGTGGGATTTGATCCCGGGCCTCCAGGATCGCGCCCTGGGCCAAAGGCAGGCGCCAAACCGCTGCGCCACCCAGGGATCCCCAAACAAACATTTTAAGGTGAAAGTTCTAACTGACCAGATGGAGCGGGGTGGGGGGGTGGGGGGGTGGGGGGGGATGTGGGCTGGGAATCCGATTGAGCCCCGGGGGCCCCATGACCTGGGTGTGAGCAGGGGCTTCCTAGGGACTGTGCAGGGCAGGCCGAGAGTGGGGTGTGCAGGGAAGGAACACAGCCTCGCAGGGCGAGAGGAGAGAGGGAGGGACCACTTTCTGGGTGGCCATTGAGAAAGGATAGAAGGTGGTTAGAAATGGAAGGGCAGGGAAGGTGAAGGAGTGTGGCCTCCCTGGATCGGGCAGGGGAGGGCAGAAGAGGCCTAGAGGGTAGAGGAGGAGAGGGGAAGGCAGGGCAGGGCAGGGGAGGCCTGCAGCCTTAACTTAAAATTGTAACTATATTTTCTACCCAAAAATAAATTTAAATTTAATTCAGTTAGTATGGACAAAATACTGCAAGGTAAATGACAAATGTTCTGAAAACCAGGGAGCACCTTGGCTGGTCAGTCCCACGGAAGAGGCCCAGCGTTGGGCATGTCAGGAGGCCACGTGGGGCTCGTGTTCGAATGTGGCATCTTCTGTGTTTCCCAGAAGATCTTCACTCGGCAGCCAGCCCGTGGATGTGGAAGGGCCCACTGGCTTCTTAATTGTGTGGGAAACTTGACTCCCTCACTAGCCCAGCGTTAATGAAAGTGGCATAAAAATACAGGGTGTCTCAGGGCACCTCCTTTCCGTGGGATTGTTTCCCTGAGATTTTAGTAAGCATCGGTGGCTGGCGGAAATGGAAACCAGCCTGTTTATCTTTCAGAACCAAACAGAGGTAAAATAGTTCACTTAAAGATAATTAAGCCCAAGGAATGCACAGAAACAGCAGGTATTTAATAAACATGCAGGGAAGAGTTGACTAAATTGGAAAGGGAGAGAAAAATATTTGGAGGAGATAAACACTGGCCAGAGTTTTTTCAAAGGCTGCTTTGGTTTGGCCAAAACTTAGGCTCTGGAAAGTCCGATGGGATTAGCTCCAGGTCTCAGGTTTCGGAGATGATGGAGAGGCAGGTGCAGACCCGCACCCATTGGGTCCTGCCAGCCTCACGCTCTTGTTTTCAGATGTCGGTAACTGAGAAAAAAGAAGTCACCTTTGGAGTCGAAGATTGTAGGTGTTCAATCCACTCATTTATTTCTCTTTCTCTGAAAAAGTAACTTCTAAATAACATATTTATTCATTTGATTCTAATTTGTAGTGATAACAAAGCGACATCCAGTGTAAAGACTGCATCAAAGTGATTTGAGTACCTAAGTGCCCTTGTAATTAAATTCACTGTTTATCAAGCACTGCTTAACAAACGGTCGACTCAGGACATCACAGCTCCCCGTTGGTGACCAAGTGTCTCGTCAAAGGCGGGCGACGGGGTCTCTATTCCACCTGCGGCCCTCGGTCCACTTGGGTCCCCCATGGGCATATGGACCTAGTTGGGGCATCTTTGAGGTCGCAGTGGCTGGGGCCCTGACGGTGTGGGCACACCAGTTGGTGTCAGGCCCACACCTGGCTGTGGCGGATGGAGAGGCAGCCACGATGGATGGCCACGTCCTCATGGGGAGCTTAATGCATCTGCTCTTAGAGGGAGACGGGGTGGTCAGACATCAGGCAGGAGGGGGGAGCAGCATGATACAGGCCAGGTCAGATGGGCCTTGGGTCTTGTGGAAGGTTCTGTATTTAGTTTGTGAGCCGTGGCAGCTGCTGATACATTTTAGGAATTGGGGTGACACAGTGAGGCATGCTTCCTTTTTGTTTTTTTTCGGAGAGATCACTTTGGCTGGTTTGTGGAAATCTCAGAGGATGAGGCCAAAAGTGGAGGCTTATTTCTGGCTCCTGGGCAGCTGCTCTCCATTTCTTCAGGCACGTGCCACCCTTGCTGGCTGAGCACTACTCTTTCCCCCAGCTGCGACCTTTGACTTATGGCTCAAAGTAGACGCTCAAGATCCTGGTCTGAGCCTAGTGAGCCCCCCGAGCCGTATGTCTGTGCCCCCAGCTTTCACACCTGTCAGGTGCCCTGGGTGCAGGTGGGGCTTGTCCAACTAGCCCCCCGGGATGTCTCCACTGCTGGTCCACAGCCCTCATGATGGAGGCTGGAGAAGGGGATTGGTTGGCATTCTTGCCAAATGCCCTGGAGCCTCGCTATTTTATACCAAGGGCTCTTGGCTGCACTTTGACCTCACCAAGGAAACGTAGAAACACAGACCAATAGACACAAAGTCACTGAGGACCTGCCTGCCCGAGCCACAGACCCATGCAGCCTGTCCTACCTTGGTCGAAAGCAGGGACTGTGCGACCTGCAGGACACCACATGGTTCTCTTACATTGAAGGACCCCTGAGTCAGCAAATCCAATGCTGCCGTGAGACATTTAGGAAGCTCGGCTCTCTTCCCAGTGCTGTCGGCTAAAGGTTTTTAAAGCAGCCCCCTCATCAGCTGTGCACAGGATTAGATGGAGCGTGTGGCAGAATCAGAGGGCAAGGAGTCAGTGTTCAAAACAAATTAGTTGTATTATGTTTGTGGTGCTTTAGTACCATTCAGAGAGGGAAGATACGGTTGAGAGGGGAACATGTGTGTGTGCATGCGTGTATGTGCACGCATGTGTATAGCATGCATGTGCACTGTGTGCACATTTGTGTGCAGTGTGTGCTGTGTGCAGCATGTGCAAACACGTGTACACATCCGTGTGCACAAGTGTGCATGTGAGCGTGTGCTGACAGATGAAGACATGATGGGAGGGATGCTTCCCAGGACGGGTTGGTGAGTGCGCTCGTCACTTAGCCTCCTCCTTGCAAGGAGCCCCTGGTGCTTTGCTTTGTCATTTCAGGCCAGCATGAAGCTGTCGAGGGTCCTTGTTGTCACTTGGGCAGGTAGAGGAGTCGGGCCGGGTGAGGTCAAGTGAGCCGAGTGGGCTGAGGCCTGGGGCTCTGTGACATTGCTCGTGTGGCAGAGCAGGTCTATAAACCTGTGGTCAACACGCCAGGGAGGCTGACTGCCGCAGCCCAGCAGTTTTCGTGGGTGCTGCTCGGGTGGGAAAGGCCACACCACTCGGTTCCTGCTCTCAGTGAGACAGACATGCCTGAGGGCAGGCAGGTGACGAAAGCAGACCCGCGGCCTCCAGGCCAACCCCTGGAACTCAGGGAAGATTCCCCAAAATGATGTTAGCCCAGGAGCGGGCTTCTGTCACAGGAGAGAGGGGAGTTTAGGAAACAGAAAGTGGTAGATCCATGAGGAAGAGTTGTTCTTTATTCTCTAGGACAGGGTGAGGACTTGGTCTGCTCGTAAGTGACACACGTGCAGTGTGATGGTGAGCGTTTGGGCGGACACACAAGCAGGTGACGTGCAGTTACATGTGGCCGTGTGCTCACCACTGGCCTGCACAAGCAGACCGTGGCACAGTCCCCCCGAGCCCACCTGCAGCCCTGAGTGGGTGCTCGATGCAGACCAACGAGCAGGGTTAGTTTGCACTTTGGAAAGGAAGGTAAACCCAGCTACTGTTGGACTGTTTGTGTGTTTCTTGGCGTGGGCTTAGCATTTTGCCTGAGACCTACCCTCACCTGTGCTCTGTCTCATGAGCATGCACAGCGCTCATCGTTGTCTAAGGGATGGACTCCAGGTGGTCCCCAGCCTTCTGCTGGCAGCAGCAGTGTGGGTGTGAGCAGCTCTGCATGCATAAGCCAGCTTCACTGGGGCTAGACGGCAGGGCGTGCTGGGTCTCCGGGATGCTCCTCTCCAGCTTATCTGAATACTGACAGTTTTCTGGCATCGAATGAACTTCAGCCCTCATGACAGTTTGCCAAGCGTTCGATACATCCTACTCTGTTAAGTGAAGCAGCTGGCATTAGTGAGGAATAGTCTGTGGGCATGAAGCTCCCAGTCAGCGCTCAAGATGCTCACAGAAAACTCAACTCATTAACAAACACATTATGACATACAATTGTCAAGACAATAAAAGGTCCTGGGCCATGCATGTCACCCCTCTCTCTCTTCCAGAATGGTTCACATGGGTGGAAAAGAAATTGCGGGCAAAATGGAAATTAGAAGCATAATCACTCAAAGTTCATAATCATTGATGGGAAACATCCAAGTGAAAAGCTATCTTCATTATAAATATTCTTAAATAGAGTCTCATTCTCTATGGGAATGTTACAATTAATCAAAGAAAGAGTTATGTGGAAGTGCTGTCCCCATGATGGTAGCATTTTCCTACGAGTAAAAACATACCGAGGGGTTGAAGGTGAGAGCAACAGCCTGGTCCCATAAAAGTGCCTCTTCAATGATGTAGCTTCAGGAGATCATCTTGAAAGTGCGTTTTACCAGCAGCATCGGCTGGAGGACCCATAAGTGGGCAGAGAGTTTAAGGAGAGCCCCTGAGACCCAGTCAGATTTTACGTGGCTCCTCCAATGGCACAGTGTCCCTCCCATTCCCTCTCCCATCCCCAAATTAGCAGAAGATGTTCTTCTAACGCAGCTTTCCTGTGTGGAGTCCAGATGGCGGGTGCCCACAGCGTTAGTTGCACACAGTTTGAGAAGCACCGCAGCACACAGTGGCTGTGTTGGCGGAACATCAGGCTCCCCCATGGAGCTTTCATGTGTCCTGGTGTCCAGGCTGTAGCCCCCAAGCAGCTCTGACTGTCCCGGGGAGGGACCCAGGCCCTGGCGCGGCCCCCAGGCGTATTCATCTCCTGATGCCACCTGATAACTTAGCACACAGAGGGCAGCATCTCTGGTTTCTGTGGTCCCAGGGTATGCTCCCAGGTCCAGGCCCAATGCAGCTGCCCACTCAGCTTGAGCCTCTCTCACGGGGCTGGCGTCCTGCATCGGCCACCGTAACCTCCTCTGGAGCTCACTCTACTTGGGGGGCTCAGCTGTGTGGGCTGCAGACGGAGACCTGTTTTCCTTCTGGCCGGCTGCCACCTCTTTCTCTGTGCTGAACCTCAAAGGGGCTCACCTGATTGGGTCTGGCCCACCCAGGCTAAACTTCTCCTTGATTAATTCAGAGCCAGCTGATTTAGGAGCTGTAATTCCATTTGCAGAACCCCTTCACCTTTCCCCAAGTGCATCACAGGAAACCCTATTGTATTCCCAAGCCCTGCCCTCACTCCTTGAGAAGATCATACAGATTGTCTTCACAGAGGGGCAGGGGCAGGCATGGGTGGGGATCCTGGGGGCCACTCTGCAGACTCCACCAGACCAGCAGCCTCAGCATCACCTGGGAACTTGCTGGAAATGCAAACTCTTGTTCCCATCCCAGACCTACTGCATCACTACCTGCAGGGTGGGGCTACAGTCTGTCTCACAGTCCTTCAGGTGGTTTTGGGTGGGCTCCCAGTCCTGGGTGCAGGGGGAGTCTGTGCACAGAGGGAGGGGTGGTAGTGACAGCAAGTGGGGCAGGGGCAGTTTGGAGCCAACAGTCGGAGCTCACGAGGTTCACAAGCATCATCGTGGAGCAGCTGTGTGAGCAGAGTCATTGTATTACTGACCTCCCATAAATGAGGTGGACCGAAGTCTCAGCAGGTGCTTGTCAGGGCTGGGGTGCAGACCCCTCTGTGGGACTCCAGGGTGGGAGCTTCCAATGGCTCAGCACACTCGGCAGGGACCCTGGATGGGGGCTCCTCAGAGCTGTCGATACCTTTTAGTGGATAGTATTCGAATTGGGGAAGCCTTCAGAAACCACATGTCCCTCCATGTTATAGAGGAGGAAAATGAGAAGGTTTGCAGACTAGCCCATGATTATATAAGTAGTGGCAGAGCCTCAACCAGGCCTTTGACTCCTTCTCTCCATCTGTCATCCTGCCACCCACTCTGTCCATGCATCCATCCGTCATCCATTCATCTACCACATACTCTGTCCCTCCTTCCCTCTCCCCCTCCCTCCATCCCTTCCTCCACCCATTTCTCCATCCCTCCCTCCATTTATCCCTCCCTCCATTCATCATCCATCTACCTACTCACTTTATCCATCCATCTGTGCTCTTGTCCTCATTCTTTCATCCCTCCACCCTTCCCTCCTTCCCTTCCTTCATCCCTCCACCCCTCTTCCACTCCTCCATCCCTCCCTTCACCCCCTTCATCCCTCCCTCTATCCCTTCCATTCATCTCCCTTCTTCTGTCCCTCTCTCCATCCCTCTGTCTTTCCATCTCTCCATCTCTTCAACAAACAATTATGGACCATCTGGGTGTCAGGTGTTGTCACTGATAGCTCCTAGATGAAAAGCTTATGGTTCCTAGTGTTCAAGATTCTCTTGGCTTAGTGGGATGGGAGTTTATACATTGACAACTGGAATGTGGACATCACACAGACACAGGCACACACTGAATCGCAAGGAAAGAGCAGGGCTATTTCTCCAGCTTATGTGGGGCAGGGGGTGGTTAGGAAAAGTCTTCTGGATCTGAGACAGTAAATAGTGTTAACTTGGGTACAGAGGGGGTCTCTGTCCATCAGAACCATCATCCCTTGGAGGCCTTGGAAATGCAGAGTCCCAGATTCTACCCCTGCTTCGGGATCTGCAATTTCACAAGATTCCTGGGGTCTGATGACCACATGGAGGCTGTTGGCTCCATGTGACATGACGAGCTCCCACTCACTACAGCTGGACCCATGAAATAAACACAAGTGCTTTGTAGAATTCAGATACAGCATCTTGCTTTTGTCTGGTTACTGAGGGCAGGGTCCCTACCTTGTCTAAGTCTTGCCTGAAGAGGGTGGGACCTGGGGGGCGACGAGAACCCTGAGATCTGGTCTTACACATTAAGTAAAAGTAGCCTGTTAGAAGCAGACCAAGGGTTTAATTCCCCTGAACAATGGTATCGATAGCCTAGCCACCAAATGGCCGCTGCTTCTTTAGTCTTAACTAGGGAAAGCTCCCGAATGAAAGAAATGTGCTTCTTTGGTGGCCACCTCTTGGTGTGTCTGGAGGGTATGGCCTATCCCCTTGGCCTACCTGGCTTCGGGCTGTGTCCGTCGTCCTTCTAAGGAGCCCCTGTGGGATGCTCAGCCAGCCGGTCCACCTGCCTGTGACCCAGGTCCTCGCTGCCTGGCCTGGCTGTGGGTCACAGGGCCTCAGGTCCCCTGCTCGGGCTGTCCCCACTCTAGTGAGAGGATGGCCAGGGCTCTGCTGCAGGTGCCTCGGGCCACCTGTCAGTAGGCATCATCCAGCCGTGTTCAGGTCCCCACGCCTCTGCCTGTGGTGCTCCCGAGTGGGGCTGAGCCACCGCCCTCCCTGCCGCCCTCAAGTCCCCGAGCGCTTGTGCCTGTCTCTTCCACCTGCCTGCCTGCTCACCTTCTTAGACGACCAGGCTTTCAGACGGGAGCAAGGAGGCGCAAGAGGGAAGTCCGGCAGCTGACACTTGAACATGTGACATGGTGACATTTTTGCCAAAAAAATAAGTTCCTTGATGAAATCAAAGCAAAGCCCTTAAAGAAATCCACTAAATCCAACTGCTCTTCCCACTGGCTATGCATTGTGTGCCTCTTTGTTCCAGACCTCATTCTTGAATTCCAGATCACATTTCTGTTACCTGATGTGGGACATTTTGAGGGAGCGACATGTTGCTGTCACCCTAAAATCAGTTCAGGGCAAGTTCATAACTTTCTACTGCAAAACTGTTTCCTCTATTCTGGAATTCACTGGACAGCATTTCCGGTTCAGTGAGGTTGAGCAGGACATTGTAAACACTCCTCTCACACTAACCCCCCAAACATCCATTGCCAGCTCCTGCCAACAACATGGTCTCCCCGTATATTAACATCCGGAGAAGTCATCTTGTCACAGACCATCTTCTCAGTATTAATATAACACGGTCTATTGCAGAGCACTTATAATAGGTTATAAGCACTTTTTAAGTTATGAAGACATAGGTGAGACCCCAACCACCACTTGCCCCTGTGCTCTCTGCTCTGTCCTGTGCAGTGACAAGGATTCCCCGTCTGCTTCTCCGTGGGAAATGCCCCTCAGTGTTCGTCTGCCCTGCATCTGGGCCTCACGTCCCCAGCGCCCCGTGTCTCCCTGGGTTTGTCCCACCAGCCAGCTGCCAGCGGCCGGCCTCCTACCCGCATTCCGCTCCTTGCAGGGCCTTCAGCCTCGGCGTCTCACTCACAGTGGAGGCCTTTCTAAGCCAACCCTTCCTGTCTTCCCAGGCTCCCCTTGACACTCTGTGACCTGTGCCCTCTGCGGTGGGGGGAGGGGGGGCAGATCACCTGGAGCTCCGGCTGTGTCGGGGCCTCGTCATACCACCAGTCACCATACCTCTCCTGCCTGGAATGTCATCCACCGACGCCCCAGGCAGTCGGCTCTGTGGTCCTCTTGTGGCCCAGTGCCTCCGTGGGCCCCTTCCTCGCACTGTGCACCGCAGCTCCGGCTCTCCAGACCACCTTGCCTAGGGGCATGTTGGTCTCTGTCCCACAAGCAGTTGCTCTGGGTCCTACGTCGTGGAGCCTCAGTAAACGTTCACTGGGTGAGCGAGCGTGTTCTGAGCCTTGGCGTCATGGTCGTTTGTGTCAGCAAGTGTGGTACATCTTCCGTGGCCATCCCCTCTGCGTTCACCTCTCCCTGTCAGAGCAGCACTCATGACTCCAGAACTGTGCCCACTGAGTCACTTGGCCAACTGGCCGAGGCTCCTGCTTCCTACAAGAAGCCGCTGGGGCGGGCCCATGTGTGCGCGGCCACAGTGCCAGTCAGCGGCTGGCAGTTGCGAACCTCTCACGGCGATAGCATGCGGCTGTGGGTAACAAGACATTATTGACTTCCATTGAGAACACCCATCAGATGTATTGATCTGAAAACAAAATGATGACAGCATAAGCCTATGGTCAATATCTCACCTTGAAGGACAATACGCTTGAGGGGCTCAGAAATATGGGTCTTGCACATACCTTGACTGTCTTTGCCAGCAACCCCTGAGAAGTAGTTTGTGTGCTTAGGACCCCATGGTGGGAGGCAGCACCCATCACGTTCTTAAGTCCTCTGGGAGGGGAAGCTAGGATCCTTGTCCCGCCCATCCTTTTTGGCGCTCGCCAGGCTGGCTGACATGCACTGACTTCTTTTGTGTCAGCACCTTGAGGAGAAGCCAGGCACTTTCTGTCTTAGGAACACAGGGCTAGGTTTTCCAGGGGAGCCAGGATGGAGCCAGCTCACCCAGAGCCTGTACGATGAGTGTCCAAGTGGGTCGTTTCGAGTTCACGTTGATACTGCATCCAAATTATCTACCTTCAGATAGCACTCAGGGTGGCAGCCTGTAGCACTGCATCTTTGGCATGAGGAAGCTGGGCTGGACTGGGGATGTGATCTGTGAGGAGAGCCAGTGGGGCAGAGGGCGGTGGGGTGGCTGGCGGGCTCTGCAGAGTGCCCCAGGGCTGTGCGCCCCCTCCTGTCATTTCCCCCAAGGTGGCTGGGTGCCTTTGGAGGGCAGATCACAGACCCAGCTGGATTCTCTGTCTCAGAGGTTGTGGAGCTTCGTGGAGTGGAGCTGGATCCCTGGTTTTCAAGGGGGCAGAGCACTCACAGAGCTGCACCCTCCCGCATCTCTGCAGCCTTTCCCTGCTCTGGATTCGTTCCTCCAGCCTCCCTTCTCTGACCCCGGCTTTCCTGCTAGCACCATGGGTTCTGGATGAGTCAGTGCCCTACTTTCCATGGAGGGCAGCGTTTTCAGCTGCTACGTGGATGGGGTGGGCCCCCCTGGCATGGTCACCCGTTCTGCAGGGCAAGGGATGGTCCCCGTGAGGACGCAGCATCCTCTGTCACAGCTTTCACATTCTGTCGGGAAGGGGAAGGCCCTGTTGCTCAGTGTCTGAGTCTTGGTCCAATTTCTTTTCCTTGGCATTTTCCAAACCATTTCACACAGTTTTAATAGATGCTAATTTTCAGAAACACTTCAAATAAGGGAAGGCTATTCTTGATGTTATTTGGGGCTTGACCAAGAGTTGGCCACCCTTTCAAAAAGCTGCCTCCCTGATGAGAACACCACTCACCTTGGAGTCACCACGTGCACACGTCTGTGTTGTTCGGCCCTCGTGACTGTCAGGGTCACACGTCAGCACAAACGTGGGGTGACGGCGGCATGCCTTTGAGTGTGCTTACGCCGGGGAACTGGCCTGTTGAAATGCGTGGTGTTTTTGTTATGATCACTTCCCCTTAGTTCCGGGATGGCACTGTGTTGAGTTTTTGAAACTATGCATGTGTGTAGATTTTATCATTACTCTCTCTTTTTCAGATAGCACAGGGGAATATACAAAATGTTATAAAACAGAGCACTGGCTCTGAATGGCTCTCTCTTGCATGGAGGCCCTCCTCTCCTGCCACCTGCCCTAATGCCCTTTGCTGACCCCTTCCTGGAACCTAGAACCTGACAAGTGGGCATGTGTCGAGCCAGATGCTCCCCCCGGGATTTGATTTGTGTTTAGGCTTCACGTAACTTGGCTCAACACTTGACTATGTTTCTTTTCTTAGAATTCCTGTCTGTACTGTCTCATTTACATGTGTGACGCGATATTTGCTATGATGTCATGTGTCACAAGGTCACATAGACAATACACTGCCCCCTGCTAGGTCTGCACGTGGTCAGTACATTCCTGTGTAACATGCGTGTGCCTTTTCTCTCTTGGCTTTGTCTGTACTTTCAAGCCTTTATGCAATGTTCCTGTTGACCTTATTCAAATTATGCCCATTGTAAGAAACACTTCAGTAAGTAGTTTATGACATAAATCACAATTTTATTTTATTTTATTTTATTTTTATTTTTTAAAGATTTTATCTATTCATGAGAGACACAGAGAAAGAGGCAGAGACATAGGCAGAGGGAGAAGCAGTCTCCCTGCAGGGAGCCTGATGCAGGACTCGATCCTGGGACGCCAGGATCACGCCCTGAGCCACCCAGGTATCCCCTAAATCAGAATTTTAAATAGTATTTCATAATAAGGTGACAAAAATGTATGCTGGCATTACAAAGTTGCCTTTGAGTTGGCTCTTACTTATAGCAGTGGATATTTCTAACTTAGAAATGTTTTTTGTGGTTCGTTTTTCCTTTCAGAGCACATAAGGCTTTCTAACGTCTGTCCTGTAATCGCTGTTTTGGGTTGTCAGTAAACGGTACCTGCCTCAGCCTCCTTTTGGGTTTCCATCTGTGTGTGGTGATGGAGAGAAGACAGCCCTGTGAAAAGCAGGAAATAGAGAGGGAGCGGTGCTTGGGACACATGGGTACCACTGGCTGCTTGTGTGATGCTTGTGTGATGATTCACTTCCTAGCACTTGTGTCCTTTATCAGCAAAGAGAGAAAACACCCCAGACTCATGTCCTCTGCCTTTACTGGGAAGGGATTGTTGTTGGAACCAGAGCAGTGGAAGGAAGGTGGGAGCCCTTTGCTTCAGAGTCTGGGTGCTGTGACTCGGGGCCTCTTTTTCAGCAAACAGCCCACGGTGCCCCTGGAACTGTGCCAGGTGCCAGGACGCAGAACAGACTCTGATGATCCTTCCCAAGTTGCTGTTGCATATCATACGGTGGTGGTGGTGGTGGTGGTGGTGGTGGTGGGGTGATGGGTTTAAATGCAGTGAGAGGTGTAGGCCAAGGGGCTCCTCTGGGGCCCAGGAGGAGTGACACCCAGAAAGGGAGGTCAGGAATGTGCCAAGTATGTAGCTCCTGAATTTCTGATTTGGTTTTTATAAATAAGCCAGACTTTCCAGGCAGAGAGGAGGGAGCACAGAATGTGTGGCAGGCAGTTGAATGGCATGTGCATGTGCTTGGTGTCCTGAGTGGGCCAGGCACTATCTGAGGGTGCGTCAGGGACACCTCTGGAAGGGGAGCTGGACCAGGTTGGAAAGACCCCACCTGGTGTGTCAGGATAAGGAGTGTAGACAGTGAGTAGAAGCCTTAGAATGGGAACATGTTCAGATCAACTTGGGCTCTTTGGAGGTTTCTGTACACGGAGCTGCCAGCAGAGTGGTTCAGAGGCTGCAGGAGGGGCAGAGTGATAGGCCCGACCAAGACCATGGCCGGAACATGGCGGAAGGGAGATGTGCATAGTTCAGACCTCTAGCTTAGCTAACTGAGGCGGGAAGCCTGGCAATCAACATGCTTAGCGTGGTCTTTCCAGTTCTGGTCCACCTGAGTTGTTGAAGACTCAGTGCAAATGGATGATCTATCCAGGACAACCCCCTTACTGGGCTTATAGGAGGCATGGGCTCCCTGTGTGGGGGCCGCTGGGCTGGGGCCAAGCACTGCAGGGTACTGGGTGTTCAGGGCCAGATATGCAGACATGTTAATTCCGTGCCTAAAAAACAAGCCCACAGACTTTGAAACATATTGAGTTGTCAAAGCGCACCATGACAGATGTGAGGAACGGCGGATATGTCTAGAATGTCAGGCGCCTTTGGACTGTCCAGCCTGGTTTGCTCATTTTCTAGATGACGAAGAATGTAGAGGCCCCAGGAGATTGAGTGAAGGTCACATAGCTTCAAGGCTCAGAAATGAGATCAATCCCAGGTTGTCTGACCCTAAGTTTACCCGAGTTCACTCCTCTTGCTGGTTATAGATGGGTATCTGCGTATCTGCCTCATCATTGTGATGGGGTGACCTGTTGGCTTGCTCACTTCCTATAGTGTTCAGCACTTTTCAGATTGTTGTAACATATGTGAGCCGTCTGTTCCAACAGAGCCCTCAGGGTTGGGGGGTTCCTCTGTGAGGGAATCTGAGAAGCTGGCTAACCCACTCTGCTAAGACACACCCAGCTTGTTAGAGACTGAGGAGCCTGTAAGCAAGGGCCCTAATGTTCTGTCCCCATTCTCCACTCTCTCCCAGTGGATGCGCTCCATGTTCTTTCAGAGGGAGTCTGCAATGGGATCTATTTGGCCGTCCTGTTCAAAAGTGTTCTGTGAGGGGAATCTCGACAATGGTGCACATAGGGAACAGTTTCAGCCATGGGGGTGTGTCATGTCAAAAAGAAAAAGCCATGTCTTCTGTAAAGGAAACAATCCTACTGAGTCTGGGCCAAATAGTCACCACTTATACTGTACTCAGCGTCACTCAGTAGTTTATCATGGGGTCACTACCATCCAGTGCTTGAAGCCAAAGTTCTTTTCCTTTTTTCTTTCTCTTAAAAGAGAAGGGTCTTGGGTGCCATGGCCAACGTTGCCATGCTCTGTGGCCAGGGAGAAATCTACCCTGCCTGAAATTCAGAATTATTGTTTAATTTGTTCAAAAGCATTAGAAAATCTGTAAGAAGGGGCAGTGAGGGATGTTTTTCTGGTCAGGTTTTATTTGTTTTGGCACTTTGAGAAAATCTTGACAAGTCGGCTAGTTTACTGCTCCTGATCATTTTTGTTTCTGGTGGATCCAATTCATCTTCAGAGTGTTTTCCTGGGATTTCTTGATATCAGCATATGCAAAACTGTGTTCTGAGGAACATCTTTCTTTTCTTCTTTTCTCCTCCTCCTCCTCTTCCTCCTCCTCCTCCTCCTCCTCCGTCTTCGTCTTCGTCTTCGTCTTCTTCTTCTTCTTTCTTCTTCTTCTCCTTTTCCTTCCCATTTCATTAGTGTTATATGAAAAGACTTTCCAGACAAATAAATTCATGAACTGATGTACGGTCAACCTTCTTGGTGAGTCTTCTGGTCATCAGTTTACTGAGGTTCTGGGAAATGTAATAGTGAAGATCTGCCTGATTTTTTTGAGCTTTTTGTGGTCCAAATTTATTGATCACAGAACCCCTTTATCATTTGGTAATTAGTATCATCTACATTGGCAATACTCCTTCATATGCTTTTAGGCTGATATTTGCAAAACACCTACTTTGATTATTAGGAAAAACCAGGTACCAGCTCTGCTTTCTGCTTAGGAGTACATTCCTTCTGAGCGTTGCTCCATAGAAAGATGCAGAGAGCACGTATGTGGTTTGCAGATGTATGTATTTAGGGATGCAAAATGCTTTTAAAGCATTGATCTTTAAGAAAGCCTACACTCTGCACCGGGTGGTGAGGAGCAGATGGCTTTGCTGTGGTTCTGTTAGGCCTGCTTCCTGGTGCGCTGGCGGCTCATGGGGTCCTGGAGCTCAACCCTGCTTTACTCTCCACTACATTTCTCTTAGTTCACCTCCACTAGCTCTGCTGTCTTCACAGTTTGGCACCTCTTGTTTCCCTCTGTCCCATTCTGTTGGCTTCACACTCAGACCCTCTTTCTGAGCTTAATGTCTTTTTTGTGTGTGCTTATCGTCACGTTGTGATTGATCGCCTCCTGCGTGCACAGCATAGGAGCAGAAGACCCAGAACTGTTGGAGGACAGCAGCCCTGTCCTCAGGGACCTCTCAGTTCATGAAGGAACGGGACCCTGGGAAAGGGTTTGCTTAAATCTGACTCACCTCCGGGGCCTGCTCCCACCCAGTCTTCTCCACGAAGTGACGTTCCCTGGACCAAGGAAGCCACCGCTGACCTCGCTGCCACTGGAGATTTTTTTTTTTTATCTCAATATAGTCAGCAATTACTTGCTCTTTTATTATTTAAATGGCACTGACTGAATTTTCCTCCGTTACGTGGTAGGTTTAGAAGCCAGGGTGACCTCTAAGTGCTCTTGCGGTGCTAGGCTTGAGCGCAATGGATGCTTATTGATTGCCCCCTGACTTGGCGCCGGGTGAGCCCCACATGGACTCGATGCCAGGGTATGAGAATGACGGGGACTTAAATCTGTCTTCAGAGGTTTAACGTCTAGTAGGTGAGTTCCTTGTCATGGGCTGAAAGCCCCCTAATTCCCAGCAGAGCAGTGGTTTCACAGCACTGTGACCAAAACTCAGGGAGAGGCAAACTTGGAGCAGGTGCCTAGCAGACACATAATTAGGCACCCACAAAACTAAGACCAGAATTTCACATGACTTCACACACAGGTCAAGGTGGGGTCCCAACTGGAGCTGGTCCTAAATCCTATATGACTAGTGTCCTCATCAGAAGAGGAAATCTGGACCCAGACTGACAGAGGAGAAGCCATGTGGTGATGGGGCTACAGAATGGAGCCTGGCATGTACAGGCCGGGAAACCCAAGGGCTGTGGGTGACACTGGGACCTGGGAAGCTTCGAGGAGGCAAGGGAGGTCCCTTTCCTAGAGCTGCCGGAGAGAGCACAGCCCTGCCAACACCTCAGTGTGGGACTTCTGGCTGCTAGGAGAGGACGAGGAAAGACATTTCTGCTGACTTAGGCTGCCCAACCTAGGGAAAGAACGTATCATTACAGAGTTTTAAATGGGATAAATGCGATCCCATTTGCTTTTTTGAGAAAACCCAAATGCTGTGGAAAAAGAAGATGGGAACCATCTTTTCCATCAGCCCCCAGGGAGGGTTGGGACCCCAGCTCTGTCACCTGCCACCCTGTCCTCCTGTTAGCCCTCAAATTTGGCTGGGGCCCAGACTGTCCGTGCCAGCTAGAGGTGCCTTCAAACCAGCTCACGTGTCCCTTTCTTTCCTAAAACCTCTCCAAGGGCTTCCCTGTCATCCCAGGGAAGTGGAACCCTGCCCAAGGATGCAAGGGGCTTTGCTAACCCCCTTGTAGTCTGATCCGTGCTCTCACCGGCCCCTTCCCTCCCTGGTTTCACTAACGCTGTATTTTGTGTCTACTGGGACGGGGCCTGAGGAGGACCTGGGTGTTCTGGTGTTAAATCTGGCTTCACCAATAAATCCTCCTAGCTGTTCTTGCGGGTGATTTTGAGCCCTCTGTGATGTTGGCAATGCCCAGAGCCACTTTGATTGTCACAGTGGTTGTGGGGGGGTACCGGTGACACCTGGTTGGCAGCGTCTGGGGATGCTGGTCATCGCCCAGGTGCAGGTGTAGGCCAGTCCCCCTGACAAACCCCTGTATGGCTGAGGACGTCTGTGATGGCGAGGTTGAGAAACCCCGACATTGACGCTGGGGTCACTTACTTAGCCTCTGCAAGCTTGTGTTTCCCTGCCCGAGAGAGCACATCCCTCGGGCCAGGTACGGATGACATGAGCCATGTGCCCACGCACTTAGAGCAGCACCTGGCTCAGGGGCCTCTCGGCCTAAGGCCTCTTGTCATGACCCCAGGGGGAGGCCGCTGCCCACCTGGGCATGACCCAGGACCCCTTCCCTGTTTCCACCTCCCGTGGAATGCCTCCCCCAGCCTTCCTCAAACCCTTGGTTATCACAGTGGACCGACGTCCCTCTGTCCTCCGGCCTTGGAAACCACAGCTCCCTCTGTGTGGACCAGCTTTTCACTCCCGTCCCTCTGGCCAGCCTCTAGGAATGCTTCGGGCTGGAACTCAGCTGTGCCCCCACATCTGGACAGGACCCCCACCCACCACCCCTTCCCACTGCCTCCTGAGGCCCCGACACGTCCCCCCTGCCCTGGGCACAGGCCAGCTGTGGTGGCCTAGTGATGGTGGCTGGAGAGGCACAGGGGGCAGGACGAGAATGGGCCAGCAATGGAATGTGCTGCCTGTCTCCTCCCACACCGGGTGGGGAGCCTTTGTCACATCTGGGCTGTGCCCTCATTCCCCCTTCTGCCTTCCCAGTGCCTGGAAGTGGTCTTTAGTTCTACCTCTGGCAGTTCTGTTCTTTTGTCCTGTCATGAAGCTCTAACGGTGAGGAATTCAAGCCCTTGTCACTGGAGGAGAGACCAGGGTGGGAGCACTCCTGATGCCAGGGGAGACACGCTCAGAGGTAGGAGCAGGGTTCCACAGAGGGCGTCTCTGGTGGGGATGGGAGTGAGGTTACAGGGGGGCCTGGGGGGCAGGAGTGGGGTTACAGGGGGTGTCTGGGGGGACAGGAGCGATGTTACAGGGAGGACTGGGGGGGCAGGAGTGGGGTTACAGGGGCACGAGGGTGTCAGAGGCTCTGAGGCTGGAGTGTGCCTGGAGCCAGGATGCCCGTGGCTGCAGGTACTGGAGGAGCTCCCTGGGGTGACATTGCCCCCAGACAAGTGTGTGAGGCAGGCAGCTCCTGGTGCAGCTTAGCTGCTTGGAGGCCCAACAAGGGACCTTGGCTTCCACCCTCAGCTTGCAGACTTTCCTCCCCCTGCCTGGTGACCTGGTGGCCTTAAGAGGACACTGGTGTTGGGATGTCATATCTGCTGCCGAGCTGGGAGAGGGAGTGATGAGGTGGGACCAGCCACACGAGCCCATCCTCAGCCCCCTCAGCCCCCAGCCCACCTCATTTCTGTCTCACTAGTGGGAGGGTGTGCCATGGCCAAGCTGGCTGCAGGGGATGGGAGAGGATCCCAGAGGGCCAGTTCTGTCCACCAGAGGGACAAAGCCTGCCCTCCCCTCCCCGCTGCAAAACGTGTAGAGAACGGGTAAACTGAGGCCAGACGAGGAAGAGCCTTGGCTGTCCTGCTAAGAGGTCAGACCTCATAAAAGGCCCGGGAACCTGGGATGACTTCATCTGGGAGGAGCTGTACTATATTTTATTACTTATTTATTCATTTTTAAAAAATTTTACTTTGAAGTAACCTTTCCACCCAACACGGGGCTCAAACTCAGCACCCCCAGGTCAAGAGTCTCCTGCTCCCCTGAGTGAGCAAACCAGGTGCCTCTGGGGAGAGCCGCACCTTAGAAGGAGGTTGTAGGGGCGCGTGGGGAGGAGGACGAGAGAGAGAGAGAGAGAGAGAGAGAGAGAGAGAGAGAGAGAGAGAGAACGAGAGTCAGGAGCAGGGGTCGAGGAGGCGGGGAGCCTAGCGGGGGTGCAGCTTCCAGGAGCAGGGAGGACACAGGCGGAGAGGCCAGGTGGGCCAGGTGCCGGGGCCAGCCCTGGAGGAAGCGGCGTTGAGGTCGGCACCACAGGGGCCCCAAGCTCAAGTTCCGCTTTTGTCCATAGTGCACGCCAGCACACAGGGTTGCTCTTCTGCAGTTGCAGCTTCCCGCGTGGGTCCCTTGCGGAGTTTGGGCTGCCTGTCCTCTTTTTTCACCCGGGGTTTGGGTGAGAAGAACAGCTGTCCTCGTCTTCTCAAGGAGTCTCACAAGTGGCATCTAACTTGCTTTGAAGAAACACATCCTCCGTAAATAGCAAATTTGGCAGGAAAGCTGGCTAAGGTCCCATGATTTCTATAAAAACTGGTGTTCATTTTACATAAAATGTCAAGTTGGTCTTTAAATAGCAGTCTCTGAAGCACAAGCCATTTTATTATCCATTAAGTCACTTAGCATCCACTATACAGGTTTTCAAAGTTCTTTTCCCCAGAGGGGTTGCTGATACACAGTATGCTGGCGAAGGGTGGCAAGATGAGAGGGGCGAGGCTGCTGAAAAGAAGAATCCTGCAAGCAACGTCTCACTGCATTTGCTTTATAGTTCAGAGAAAATGCAGACATCGGATTTGAGACAAGGAGTCAAGAAGGAAACCGCCAGATGCTGTTGTAAACTCAGAGCCGTGTTCGGCGCAGTTTAGTGAGTTTAGTTTATAGGTTTGGGACCATAGTCGCTCCTACATCTGACACCTGCGGTCCCAAGTGCATTACTCTGCTTGCCCGCTGCCCAGGGCCCTGGGTCAGGCACAGACACAGTCAGAAAGAAGCTGTGATCTCAGCTTGGTGGGGCTCTGTCTGGCTGGGGAGACCTAAGCACTCTCTGCACTGCCCATACTCCTGGCCGGTGGAGGCCTTGCTCTTTATCATTTTAAAATGCCACCATAGGGCAGCCCCGGTGGCGCAGCGGTTTAGTGCCGCCTGCAGCCCAGGGCGTGATCTGGAGACCCTGGATCGAGTCCCATGTCAGGCTCTCTGCATGGAGCCTGTTTCTCCCTCTTCCCATGTCTCTGCCTCTCATTCTCTCTCTGTGTTTCTATGAATAAATAAAATCTTTAAAAAAAAATAAAATGCCACCATAGCTCTAGCCCCTAATCTAGTACTGAAACACTCCTTGCTACTGGGTGGATCGCCATAGCCTTGGTCCTGTGCACCCACTGCACTGACCACCCCTCAAACCCCAGAAAGGTTGACCCCTGGCAGACAAGGGGGGTCAGCCAGGACTTTCCCACAGGGCTGCAGAAGGGCAGAGCTGGGCTCATCCCCAGGGAAGACACTCCCTCCTGAAAACTCCCTCCCAGCTCTCAGTCTGAAGTTTTGCCTCTGGGAGATTAACAATGTGCATGTATTCCAGGCCTTTGAATGGTCTCCGGAATGGATGGTTCGGATGGATGGTTCTCCCCAGCAGGGTCCCCTGACATAAACAGAAGGGGCCTGTGTGTTTCAGGATGTTTAGGAGTCAGGCAACATTTGGGGTTGAATGTGGCCGGTGAGGAAGGCTCCTGCCACTTGTGTTGTGTGTCAGTGGCCTCTTAACTTTCTGGGTGTAGATTTTCTGGGGGTCGGGGGTGGTGGTGGAAAGAGGACTTCAGTGAGGTGGAGTGCTCCGAATCCCTTTTGTAGAGGATCAAAGACCAAGGGGAATCCTAAAGGTCAACCAGCACACTGTGCCAGTTGGGTGAGGCCTGCTCCATTTCACCCAGTAGGGGCCTAGTGGCCCTAGGCATGAGCCTGTCTTGGATGTTCAAACCCTTAATGCAGGAGACTGGGTACTGTGCCTTCTGATGTTGGTCCTAGGATTGTTTGTCCTCTTCCTTCTTGCAGCCCAGCATCTTCTGGCACACCCACCACAGGGCCTTGGTACCTTCTCTTGGCTGGGCAGTGCACATTCTCCCCCTGCTGGGCTCTCTGGAAGTTGAAACTGTTTTATGGGGGAGCTTCCTTGGACCAAACATGGAATTTTCCATTAGGTATGTTACCTTGGGCTGTTACAACAAAATACTGCCAACTGGGTGGCTTGTCAACAGGGTCAATATATTCCTTACGGTTCTGGAGGCTGAAAGTCCAAGATCCAGGTGCCCACCCAATGGTGTCTGGTGAGCAAGGGCTCGCTTCTTTGTCACAGATGGCCATCATCTGTTTGTGTCATCACTTGGTGGACAGAGGAAGAGATCATCTCTCTCCACATAGCCTCTTTGAAGGGCACTAATCCCACTTGTGAGGGCCCCACCCACATGACCTAACAAATACCATCACATCACTAATTTTAATACACAAATTTTGGGGGGCACAGTCTGTGACACAGGAGTAAAATTCAAAATATCCATAAGCTGGTATGCCATGGAGATAGAACCAGATGGAATAAGCATCAGCATCACACAGGAGTGTGTCCAAGAGACCCTTGTCAGGGCAACCTGGGTGGCTCAGTGGTTTAGCACCACCTTCAGCCCAGGGCATGATCCTGGAGACCCGGGATCGAGTCCCATATCGGGCTCCCTGCATGGAGCCTGCTTCTCCCTCTGCCTGTGTCTCTGCCTCTCTCTCTCTGTGTCTGTGTCTCTCATGAATAAATAAATAAAATCTTTTTTTTTTTTTTAAAGAGATCCTTGTCAGCCAGGGCTCAACTTTTGTGGGGTTTTCAGAGTGGTCAGTGCAGTGGAGGTTCACAGGGACCTAGGCTGTGGCCATCCACCCAGTAGCAGGGAGTGTTTCAGTACTTTAACAACTGGCCAACTGTCTCCACTGTTCACTGGCTGAGGTTCAGTTTATTTACTTTGTAGCTCACGAGCCTGTCTGGCTTGTTTTCCCTCTCCCTGCTGCTCTTAAGTTTGAAAATTCCATGATCATCTTTTCTTCCACTGTAGGACTTGAGGGCCGATATGAACCTAGGATATTCTACTCCTGGTTCCCAGAAAGACAGTGTCTAATGTGTCATCAGTTCCTTTGACTCCTCTCTTCCCTGCAGACTTCTCAACTTCATATCACTTTCCCAACACAGTGACACACATCTTATTATTCTAAATCCTGAAATTCAGCAGTTCTTGCCGTGGACTTGACCTTCTGGACTTTCCCATGGACACCTGCTTGTGTGCACATTTGTGTCTTTGCTGGGGCCATTTCCCCATACGGAATACTCCTGTGCCCACCTGCATATGTCCCAGACTACTTATCATTGAAGGCTAGGTGAAATGTACCCCCTTTCTTACCCTCTACCCTTCATCTCCTTCCTTCTTTGAATTCTTCATTGGCACTTCCCACAGATCCATGACTTCCAACCTTGGACTACAGTTGTTTCTCTGCACACCTATCTCCCTGGCTATGCTGTGAGATCTCTGAGCCTAAGACTCTTGCATAGATCTTAATGTTTCCTGAGTGCCTCTGGCAACATACAGATGTTTTATATAGTGGTAAACGGAGGGAAGGACAATTAATAATAGTTCCTGGCATTTGTAGGTGATGATAGAGGATTTACGGACATTTTGCATTCATGAGTTTGCTTGAGTTTTACAACAGTCTGTAAGCAAATTTGGTTATGAGGTTTATATATTGCGTAAAATTTATCATCTAAGCAGGTTGTAGGAATAAATCACAGAATGGAATGGAAACAGCCATTATCAATGGTTTAATGAATCTTTGATAAATCTGAAGATTCATGTCAACTGTGAGCCTGGTTTTAATTTGACAGATCGTGAAATGAACTCATATTTTATCATTTCTTCTAAGTAAACAGCTCTAGGTTGACTGGGCTGAGCTTTGTGTCAGCCCCAGTTCCACAGGCCTGTGAAATCCAGGACACAGCTGTAGGGATACACAATTGGCTAAGGTTTCCAAAGAGCTTTCAGCTTATTTGGGGAGACAGAGGAGTGAATCTATGAGGTACAAAATACTTTGGTTACCTCTTGTTGTGTAACCAACCCAAACAGCAGCCCCACCTCTTATGTTCTGTAGGTGAACTGGGCTCAATGAGTGTAGAATCTTTTGGAGTCAGTCATGTGATTATAGTCAGAAGGTGCTGGAGTTATCTGCAGACTGACTGCACATGGATGCTGGGGTGCAGGGGCCTCAGCAGGGCCATTGATGCTGTGTGGTGACCATATGGTCTCTCTGATCTTTCCAGTAGGAGTACTGACTGTTTACACAGTGGTTTAGAACGTCCACACACCATGTTCCAAGAAGAGGGCAAAGAAGGTGCTGATCCTCTTAGCAGCTAGGCCTGAGCCTAGCACAGTGTTGTTCCAGCACATTCTACTTGTTTATGGGATGCAGGTCCAGCCCAGGAGGCATGGCCATGGGCCATATTTGGAGATGAGCCAGTACCCAGACCAATGGGTGGGTTTTAGGAATGTGTATGGCTATCCTGGGAGTGTAGAGAAGCCCAGATTTAGGGCAGAGAAAATTTCTGCAAGATTATGAATCTAGAACTGATGTGGAGTTTTTGTTTTGTTTTGCAATAAATGAAGAAAATGGAAGAAAACTTGGTGAGTGAGCAAATTAACAAGTGAATGAGTAGAGTCAGAAATAGAATATTGGGATTTTCTAAAAAAACACTAGAGGTTGGAGGTGTGAAGATAATATGGAAGGCATTTTGGAGATGTACAGAAGTGGAATGGAAGAATCATTCATCAACACGGAAGATGTCTATTTATTCACAGAACTCCAGCACCACGTCACTGCTGAAATCATGGGGATACTGCTTTGACATGGGGACACACGTGCAAGCCCACTAACACTGTGCATGTTTAACTTTGTCCTAAAAGTTCCAGCCGATAAAATAGGACAGAAAAAGGAAAGAGGCAGTTTTAGGAGAGAGAAAATAATGTCATTTCAGATAAAGATTACCTAGAAAACTTGAGAATCAATGGAATAACTCTTGGAATAATAACAGAGTAGGGTAAGGTGGCCAGTCACAAACTAAATGTTCAAAATGGAGAGTTTTCTTATATACCAGCAATAGTCAGATAATGTAACAGGGAATGCGTTCCACTCATACAGCAGCAACTGCAAAAGTTTACCTAAGATTTAACATGACAAGAACTATATGGGACCTAACTAAAGAAAAGTATAACTCTACTGCAAGACGGGGGAAAAAAAAAAAACTAAAGTGATTGAAGGGACATGTCCTGCCCCAGTTGGAAAAATCTGATACTGTAAAGGTATCCTGCCTCCACAAAGTGATTTATAGGAGGCTTGAGGTGGGGCACCCAGGTGGCTCAATTTAAGTGTCTGCCTTTGGCTCAGGTCATGGTCCAGAAGTCCTGGGATCAAGCCCTGTGTCGGACAGCAGGGAGTCTGCTTCTCCCTCTGTTTCTCTGCCCCCCCTCCCCGCCTCAAATAAATAAATAAAATCTTTTTTAAAAAACCCACTTTGTTTTTATGCAAAATAAAATCACCTTTAGAAAAATTCAGTAGTGCAGGCTGACCATGATAACATGAAGACAATTTCTACAAAACTGCAATAGGCCCTTTCTTAGAATATGAAAGAAGTATTTAAATTTTACATGTAATAAACTGGTAATTTAAAAAAAAAAAACCATGGGATTTCTGGCTGGCTCAGATGGTAAAGCTTACAACTCTTTATCTTGGGGGTTGTAAGTTTGGGCCCCATGTTGGGTGTAGAGATTATATGGAAAATCAAATCTTAAAAAAATCCTAAGAAACTTATAAAAACTCATGAAATATCAATATCAGGTATTCACACAAATTGTAAAGCTATAATACTTAAGATGGCATTTTGCTACCGTAAGAGCAGATGGACAGATCAATAAGCCAAAAATGAAAATTCCCCAATGGACTCAAATATATAATTAGTTATGATAAATGAAATATTTCAATCAGTGAGGAAGAAGAGTATTATTCTATATAGAATACTGGAATAATTGGTTAACTATTTGGAGAAAAAAAGTTGATTATCTAACTTCATACATCATATATAAAAATCAGTATGTTGAATGATTAAATGAAAAAAATTAAACCATTCAGTAAGAAAAAGGAAACACAAATGTCTATATAATCAGTCTTAGGATGTGGAGGATTTTTTTAACACTAAAGGGAGCAAAGTAATTTTGAGAGATTTGATAACAACAAAGAAGAAATACTTCTGTATCTCCTTAAAATATATACAAATTAACATGAAATGACAAGCCAGGTGAAATATTTGCAACAAATATAAAGCCATGGCATATTTTATATACTACATAGAGGGATTATAAGGCAAGACAGTGAAGATATGCAATCTGGTGGAAAACTCAAAGGCAATATGGAAAAGCAGAAGTGCAAATGGCTGATAACTTCCTTAAAATGTTCAACTTCTCTAGCAGTTAATGAAATACCAGTTACAATGAGATGTCATTTTATCTATCAAGCTGGCAGAGGAATTATATGAGCATTCCCAGTGCTAAGAGGGAAAGGAGGCAAACATAGCATTATGGCCAGACTAAAGATTGCTAGGAATATTTTGGAGTGTAGTCGGACCCTAAGAGTTTTGTAAAGTATAAATGTGTTACCTTTTGACCTAGCAATTTCTTTTTTTTTTTTTTTTTAAGATTTTATTTATTTATTCGTGAGAGACACAGAGAGAGAGAGAGAGGCAGAGACACAGGCAGAGGGAGAAGCAGGCTCCATGCAGGGAGCCGGATGTGGGACTCGATCCCCAGTCTCCAGGATCATGCCCTGGGCTGAAGGCAGCGCTAAACTGCTGAGCCACCTGGGCTGCCCGACCTCACAATTTCTTATCATGGAATTTATCATAAGAGGAGAATCAAGAATATGCACAATATTTATATAGTAATATAGTCATGGTGTTAGCATTGTTAAAAATTATTAACAGCCTAAATGTTTACTTAAAAGATGTAAACTATGACATTGATGAAGTGCTATGCTGTTCAGCCCTTAGAAATTATTGTTTAGAGCATAAAAAGGCATGGCAAAATGTGCATGGCAAATGTCAAGGAGAAGCGAAGAGTGACAATGACAACTCAAACCTGTACCCCACATATTCATCTTTTTCTCCAGCTGCTTACCTGGAGAAAGAGCTTAAGTTATGTGTGGATGATGAAATCTTGAATATTTTTATTTCCTTTTTGTGCTTTTCGGAACTTTCCTCATTTGCTCCAATGGACCGGTGTCCTTTTATTTTTGAATGCAAGTGGAAAATTACTGTTGCTTGAAAAACAAAACAAATATAAATTGTGTTGCTAAACCCCCTGATTAGCTTGGATATGGTTTCTAGACTGGCTTTGCCTCCTGCCACATCCTTTCCAGGAATGTCAGGGGTGACAAATGTGCCAGGACTAAACTAGTTGTACTTGATAAACTTGAGTAGTGTTCATCCATCATGCTGCTTTGACAATATGCCATAGACTGGGTGGCTGGAGCTGCAGAAATCTGTTGCTCACAGTCTGGAGACTGGAAGTCCAAGGTCAGGGAGCCGGCATAGTTGGGTTCTGGGGAGGGTGCAGGGTGGAGGGCAGGTGGGTTTCCTCACTGTGTCCTTGCTGCATGGTGGAAGGGGCAAGGGGGCCCCAGGGAGGGTGTCTTCTTTATAAGAGCACTAATCCCATCCCCAGGGGCCCACCCTCATGACCAAAGCACCTTCCATAGGCCCTCCCTCCTACAGCATCATGCTCCTGGTGGGGTTTCAACCTACGAATTTGGGGGAGACAAAGACATTCAGACCACAGCGCCAGACTTAAATGTGACCAAATGTTTGAGGGGAAGGAATGGAGGAAATTGGGAACTCATTATGAACAGGTAAATGGGAGATTCAGCACAGCACTTTCTTCTAGGATTTCTACCAATAGGAAGCCCAAAGCTCTGTGAATTTTGCTGCCTGTCAGCATCTCCAGCATGTTCTGGAAGCAGGTCTGCTAGGAAAGCCTGTGTGAGCTCAGAGCTGTTCTTTTCTGGGGCCCCTTATTTCTGGAAGGTAGCTTCTCCCAAAGGCCAGCTCCGAAATTGTTTCCATTGTTAGTGAGAAATAATTATGGAGAGGAACCCCAAGCTGGTGATCTAAGGAATGGTTTCTCTTTCTCTATTTAAAACCGTTTGTGGTTGGTATGGGCAGAGGCCAGGCCAAGGCTGACAGTCTTTTCCCTCCAGGTCTCCTCCTTCCTGCTACTCAGAGGCAGTGACTTTGAGCTCCACGCCCCACACACAAGGTGCAGAGGGGCTCATCGGCTTTAAGTGCTGTGTACACAACAGCAGCTGATTGTATATTATTCACCAACTCTCTAAGTACAAAGGAGAGGCACAGTGCTCGATAGGTAAATTTGGAATGTTTTTGTTAACAGATCCTTTAAAAGTACCAGGAAGGAAGCAAGGAAGGAAGGAGGGAGGAGAGAGGGAGGGAAGGAAGGAAAGGAGGAGGGGAAGGATTCCTAACAAATCAAGATATCTTGGCAGTGACTTTGCATTAGAGTTGCCTGTCTCCTTCTCAAGAATTCAAATGAATTTTGAGAATCCCCTTAGAAGTGACAACCCAAAGTGTAAGAATGATAAACGGCTTTGGCCTTGGTAATGTTTATTAAGCTCTAAATGTCACATTTAACCTGCATTACTGAAAGCAATTACCCACGTACCAACAGTCAAGCAGCGCAGAGCCATGCCTGGAGCAGAGCATTTGGCTCCATCTGGGAATAAGGATTTTCAATTAGGAGGCAAATAGCTGCAGAGGGGCCAGGGTCCCCCAGCGGCTCCCAGAGGAGGCCTACGGAGTAAAGTCTTCACAGTGAGTCATTGCTGGCAGTGTCAACAGATCATCCCCAGCCATCTGCTGCCAGAGCAGCGCTTACTTTATCAAATCTCAATATTTACAGACGCTGATCAGCTCGTGGGACCAGGATGGCTCCCTGCCAGGGAGTTCTGGGAGATTCATTTAAGGTGTGTTTCAGCAGGCTAATTAATTTACAAGCACCTGTGTCATCGCTGGGAGCTGTTAGCACAGCAGATGAGCCTCAGCCTGGGAGGGAGACTTTATCTCGGCTAAATTGATTTCAATTGATTTTAATTTGCTGATGGCACAGTTGTAGGTTTAACGTGAGCATAGCCCAAAGGCCCTATTTTTTTCCCCCACTTTTTGAAGTGAGCCTCTCCGGCGGCTTATTTCTTGGCCCTGTTGTGGAGGGAAGAAGCACCCTCGGCAGGAAGTTTGCATGACACATAAAGGCTTCATGGGCTCTGGAAAGCGAGATTTACAGTGTCTAATTGGACCTTGGGTGTACGGTTGCTAGTTAACATCCAGGATGCCCAGGTAGCTTTGGATTTCAGATAAACAACAAATAATTCGGGGGGATCCCTGGGTGGCTCAGTGGTTTAGCGCCTGCCCCTGGCCCAGGGCGCGATCCTGGAGACCCGGGATCAAATCCCACATCGGGCTCCCGGTGCATGGAGCCTGCTTCTCCCTCTGCCTGTGTCTCTGCCTCTCTCTCTCTCTGTGACTATCAAAAAAAAAAAATTAAAAAAAAACAACAACAAATAATTCTTTAGGATATGCATGTCCTGTGGGGACACTTTTATCTGTTTATCTGAAATACAGAATTACCCAGGTGCCCAGGGTTTGAGCTGATGAATCTGGCAACCCTGGCTGGGGCCTACTGACTGTACAGGAGCAAGCTCTGGGGGTCTCCTTTGTGGCTGGGAAATTCTTGTCACGGAAACTTGATTTTTAAGTCAAAGCTTGAATCAGAATTTCTACCCCTGAGCCGGATATTGCACTTCTTTCACTAAACACAATTCCTACAAATGTGCCCTCTTCCAGTGAGAGCCAGCTTCATGGTATACTGCTTGTGCTGTCAGAGTGAGCCTGCTGTGGATAGAGTTTTGTGTCCCTGCCCACTGCCCAGGTGGTGGTGGTAGGAGGTGGGCCTTTGGGAGCCACCCATGATGGGATCAGCATCCTACAGAGAGAGCCCTGCCCTTCCCTCTACTGCCCAGTGACAGCCAGGGGAGAAGGCAGCCATCTGGGAAGAGAGACCTCACCATGAACTCAACTCTGATCTCAGACTTCCAGGCTCTGAAGCTGTGAGAAATAAATGTTTTTTTACTTAAGCTGCCCAGCCCGTGGTCCTTTGTCATAGCAGCCCCAGCTAAGACTGGTGGATTGTTCGGTGTTACACATTATGTAAAATGAGGACAAGGACCTTGACTGACATTATCTCTTGGTGACAATCAGAGACTCAAAGTTTGGACAGTGCTTTTGTACATGTAATTAACATGTCCCAAATGGAATTCATGGGTGCAGGGACTTGATTTCCCATTCCAGTTTCTGTGGGTGTCACCAGCACTGGCTCCTGCCTGGGTCTCCTCCCTCATGGAAACAGTCACCAGACTTACCGATCCTCTTGCCTCTCCCTCTTCTGGATCTTCATTAGATCACAGGACGATTGCTAACTTGGGCCTAGTTGTTTTTATCACTCAACGAAGTTCTCTATTTTCTAAAAATGTCTTTTATCATTTACTTAATGAGTTTTTCTTGCATTCCTACTGGTATAAAATGCTGTGCTCTACTTTGAGGGGGTTTAATCCAAATATGAAGTCTAGACACATATTGTCTAGAAGCACACAAGAAATATGCAAATAATTAGCACTTAGTAGGATTTCATCCCTGGTATTAAGTCTTTTTTTTTTTAAAGGGTGGGGTGCAGTGGTAAAGGAAGGGAAAGAATCCCAGGCAGACTCCACACTTAGCATGGAGCTGACTCGGAGCTTGATCCCATGGTCCTGAGATTGTGACCTGAGCCAAACCCAGGAGTCAGGTGCTTAACGAAATGAGCCACCCAGGTGCCCCATCATCCCTGGTATTACGTTTAAGAGACTTTTCTCTTAAGGATCCTTGTGGGTCCTCATGAAAGATGGCTATCTAGGGTGCTGAATGTTGTGCTAATAGTAGCTATGAGGACAGTTTTCATGAGCTTTCATGAGCTGTTTCTCATGGCGCCCTTATTACAGGGCACTGGTAAACCTAAGTCCAATACTTTAAATAAAAGTCAAAATAATTCTATACTTGCTTTTGGTCTGGCTGACCCCAAGCAGAGCACTGGATGAGCACATTCTTCAACAGCCTTCCTTTCTTTCTATGAAATATTGACAAACACCTGGTAGCTCTAATTTCCAGGCAGTGGTTGAGTGAGGTTTCCCTGACTGAGCAGAGCCTACTTTGAAGCTGTGTGGTGTTGTTCCAAATGGACAGCTGGTACCAGCCGCTTCCTCAAACACCTTCATGTTTGTACCACCTTCCCAGTGGTTTTGCTGAGCATCACTAGTATATAATTAGCATTTTCCTCAACTTAATTTCTGTCTAGAAACGTAAAATACTATTTTTTAGATTACTATTTTAGCTTTTGAGTGAGCAGTACTGTGAATGAAGTCATAGGTTTGATGCACCCATTTCGTTTTCTTGTCTTGTTACTTGTTCACCATGCATTGCTGGGATGACCTGCATGTGTCCTGCAGACTGCATTATCCCAGAGTAGGTGGGGGTACCTGAGTCCTTCAGAGAGGATGAGGGGCCTGGTGGGAGTAGCCCTAAGTGAAGAAAGCATCCCTTTTGTAGAAGATTAAAGGGAACACATGAGGGTGAAGCTTCTCCACAAAAGCTCCCAGGGGATGTGTCCTACCCTGCCATGAGACCTCAGTGAAAGTCCCAAGGCTCTGGTTGTGTAGAGATAGATTTAGGGGGTCCTCCATAGAGTTTTCTTGGCTGCCTGTAGCTGGGAATTGCTGTGGGTTCAGGATTTATGCATGTGGAATGATTCGGTAGAAATATCCCCTGAGCAGGTGTTCTTAGAGTATGGATTGATTGTTGGAGCCTGAGTTCCCTGGAAGTGTGCAGGACATTTGTTTGGGAGAGTTCTGGGGACCCTCAGCTGAAGACAGGAAGGAAGGATGTGGGGGACCCAGGAGAAATGGGACTGGCTGTGGTCTCAATGAAGGCCCCAGCTGGCCCCATGGGGTGCTCCGAGCCTGTGTGGTCTTTTAAGCTTTCCTGGTTTGGGGCAAGAGGGCCAACCCTTTCTGGCCTGTGTGGACTGCTTTCAATGTGGGCTGCACTCAGAGGGGTGAACCAGGTGGCTATCCCCAGACAAGGTGGCTTCCGAGAAGGGCTGAGAGCTGAGGGCCAGCTGCTGGTGGCACTGGCTGCATCTGGAAAGCAGGCCCTTTACTTCTGAGGTAGGACTGGTGGGATCACAGCACCTGCCCTACTTATGAGGCAGGCATGTTTGATATTTGCCTCTTCCATATGCCATGAGCACTTTATACATGCTATCACAGGAGTCCTCACAGTACACTTAGGAGGAAGGCATTGTTATCACCTTCCATTTAGTATATGACAAAACTTTCATCCAGGATGCAGAGAACATGGGTGGGGTGGCCTTGAGGCCCAGCAGGTTGGGCTCCCACACCAGGCCTGGGGTCCAAGATTCTGGCCACCACGTCTTCATCACAACCACAGGGCTCAAGTGGAGAAGCATTTTGGACACCCCCAAGTAGGGACGTGTGGGACTGTCTCTGCCCTAGCCCTCGGATGACTATCCCAGACCATCTGGGGAAAGAGCCCAGCTGTGGCAGGAAGCTTTGCTAAGGGTCAGGTTCCTTTCTTCTCCAAATGAAGTCTCTATTCTTCCACCCCTTTCTCTCCCCATCCATCCCCCATCTGGTCTCTGGACCAACAGGTGGATTTGGGGCAGCAGAACCAGACAAGCTGCCTGCGGAGGCCAAGGCTATGGATGAGGTGTGTCTCTGTTTGCAGTGGGTTCTATTGTCCACTAGCCATTGATTAAGGCTTTGAAATAAAGTTCAGCTTGGCTGCAATTATTTTAGCCTAGAGAAAAAAAACCCCAGAAAACTTTTATAGCAGGTACTCACCTCCACCAGCAGGAAAAAAAGTGTTAGTAAATTACCCGTATAGCAACTTTAAAAAATGTCATATGCTTGGGAACTTCCCAAGATGCTAGTTATAAAGTGCTCTCAGTGATAACAGAATGATTTAATTATTTAATTTTCTGCATGAGGTCCTTAATGATAAACCAGCTGGATAATGGTGATTAGTATCAGTAACGTGGAGCTTAATTTTAGAATATATCAAGTCCTTGTTAGTGATGATGCCATCTGCAATGGGAAATACTTGCTTTTCTCCGTCTGTCCAGGGGACGGAGTAGGGAGAAAGCATATGGACAGCTCACCCAAAAATAGATGAGGTTACAAACATTCTTTTGTTTACCCTACTGAAATTATTATTTTATTCAACAAAGTAATTTTGCTGCCCTCCTGACCCTTGAGATAGTATTAAAGGGCAGGTTTTGAATAAGTGTTAATCACTAGCATTTTTTAATAGAGCACATATATCTTAGCCTAGATTGGATTAGTCTCACATATGCAAAGGTTAAGGATAAATCAATAAAAGCTGTAACTGTGTTTGTTTTATCCCATTCTGAGTCCTACAAGATGATTAAGAACATGATAGTCATCTATCTGATAAATAGAACCTTGTATGTTCTTTATGTACAATATTGTCCTAAGAAGCAGACTTTTAATTCTTAGAAAAGTAAATGGGCCACTGTGCAACCAGTAGGACTGGTCTCCAGAAAGGCAACAGCTGAGGAGGGGTGTATGATTTCCATGTTAAGAAGGGCCTGGGATCCCACCAGACAGGGCTCATTAATTTAAGACAGTTGAACTCATAAGCATCAGAGTTCACAATTCAATTATGGAGGGAGATAATCTTCCTGCAGTGGTTTATTTAGCTTGTGAGTTCTAATTAATTCTGTTCCATGAGGGAATGCTGCAGAGAAGAGCCTCGGCCCATAATCGCAGGGCTGTTCATCTTCATTTTAGTAAGCTGTGCCCACGCACATGCATGGCATAAAATACCTTCATCCGGTCTCTGACACATTTGGCTGCCTACCTCAAGAGCCGGTGTTGGGATAAACATTCTTTTAATTGAGCAGGCAGCAATTTCTAGAAACTGTTGGGCGGTGTACTGACCCTAAGGCAGTCAGAACAACAGAAGCTGCCCTATGGCAACTGTCCTCCTTCCGCTTCACCAGTTTAGACACTGACACTAAATAATAACAGATTCAACTTCAAGAAGACTGTAAATTTATTTTATTTAAAGATTTTACTTATTCACGAGAGACACACAGAGGCAGAGATACAGGCAGAGGGAGAAGCAGGCTCCCTGGGGGGAGCCCAATGTGGGACTCGGTCCCTGGACCCTGGGATCACGCCCTGAGCCAGAGGCAGATGCTCAACCGCTGAGCCACCCAGGCATCCTGAGACTCTGATTAATAAGAGTATATTCATAGTCTACTTGACCTGCTCCTGTCTTTTGGGCCAGTGCTCTCCTCAGTTCACCCCTTGTATCAAAGCTTATGCTGTCTTCTATGAGCCAAACTATGACGTACCTGATTGCCCTTGGTTTCTGATCTTCCTTCCCAGAATTTTGACAAAGGTGAGGATGTCAGGCTTCCCACAGGGACAGGGAGTGGGCCAGAAGAGCTGGACTCTGAGGACAGATGCTCCCAAGAGTTGTTAATAGATGCCACATGCCATCCAGGACAGTGAGAATATGCTCATCGGGTATGTTTGGATGAACTCACTGTAGAACTTATTATAATGTGTATGTATGTGTGCGTGTGCGTGTGCGTGTGTGTGTGTGATTTATTCATTTGGCCAGTCTTAGGATGAGTGCTAGGTACCGGGCACTGAGCATGAAGTGTTAGTCAGGACCAGCTAAGTCTTGTGAAGGAAGCCAGCTGCCCCCAGAGCTCAGCGGCCCAGAACAGCAAAGACTTCTCAAGGTTTTGTGTCTTTCCTGCCAGGACGCCCTGTGTGGAGTTGTTGGCTGTAGTAGAGCAGAGCATGGCCATGGGAGGCCTTCTTCCAGCAGCTTGGGGCCAGAGTTGACATACGGCATCCCACTCACAGCCCATTGGTTGAAACCGCCCCGGGGCTCCTGAACACAGCGGGTCAGGAGGGGCATGTCCGTCTCATGCCCAGAGAGCCAGGGCCGGGTTGTTTGGCAGTCAACAGAGTGACCACACATGGGGCGTGGACACGTCTGTGGAGCTGCAGTTTGCTTGGGCAGCTGGATATCAGATGATCACAGGACTCGTTAGTGCAGACCTGCCACCTGCTCCAGAGCAGCCTGGGGCATCAGCGTGTGGTCCTCTGGCGTTGTTGTTGGGCCAGGAGTGCAGCTTCTCGTTGGATGTTTTCCATCTCTCAAGTGGAATAAGTCACGAATCATATATGCTTAGTAGAAGTTGAGGAGACTGACTTTAGCCTGTCCCCGAAGGTGCCGCAGACTGTGGGGAGCAGCCTACCATGTGGGAGACCTACATCTCAGTAGAACCGGGTTTGGGGGTATGTCGGGACTTTTGTGGCTATAGGATTGGTATGAGAAGTGAGTTGCTAATCAGAGCATGAATTGTGATGAATTTTCAGTGTAATTGTGTGCAGCTGAGGTGTTTTGGTCATTGGAGGAGCAGGAGCTGGGAATCGTGGAAATGTTAAGGAATTACATGGACCATCACCATCAAATTGCTACAGAACTTTTCACTTTTCCTTTCACTTTCTGCTCCATGGAAGTGGGAAAAACAGGAGTTTTTAAAGAAAAGGTACCTGGCATTTTTGAGAAATTACTTTAGTGATAGAGCATGAAGGAGAATTAAGGAAACAGTTGTTGGATATGAAGTGCCATAGCCAACATAAATACATAAAATAGCACGTGCATCTATGAAGTTAGAAAGCTAAATTAGAAATACAAGGAAAAAATACAAAAAAATTTGATGCCAAATTTTTTGGGACTAATATACCTCTGATTCCAAGAGAAGAACACATAGTGATTTTGTGGTTATGAACCCAAATTCAAGGCAAGAGCAAATATTTGTTATTAATAATTTAATGAATGAAAGTTCATTTTCTAGTTGTACCTAAGATTTGTAATTTTAAAAATTTATGTGTGTGTTCATTTTAAGATAGAGCCAATTGGTAAAGTGTAAGACATACATTTAACACAGAACTTTGCTTTTTTTTTTTTTTCTTCAAGAAAAAAGAACATATGGGGTGGGGAAGAAATGTACAGAGATTTGCCAGGCTTGAAACCAGGGAGCTCAGGTGAAGAGTAATTTTCAAGACCCTGCTGTTCCTGCATCTTCAATTCAGGCAAAGTTCTCAAAATAAGGACCTTCTGAGATGTGAGCTTTGCAAACCTAAGCTTACAAAGTGACCATAAAACTTACAGCTTTTAGTAGGATGGACAGTATATGCTTCACTGGTCCTGCTTAGAATGCATCCTCATTTCCTTCAAGGAGAGATGTGCATGGTTGGCTACGTCTTGCCATCTTCCCCAGGAAGTCATCCTCCTCTGAGAGTATATGTCATCCTGTGGCTTATAGGAGACCTTGACCCCAGCGGGGTCCTTGACCCCTGGACCATATGGTGGAGCAGGCAGAGCTGTGCTCTTCCATCCTGAAGCCTGTGGCCCCACCTGCCGATGTGTGGTCTGCTCACCAGGTGGGGTGGCCAAAGCCCCAGCTGGAGGATGACGATGTCGTGGTGACGATGCCAGCCTCTCAGCTACCGTGGAGCCTTGAGGACTGCCTTCGGGATGGCAGGCAAACACTTCTTGGTGCTGATAACGGAGTGCCATACATAAAGCTGGAGAAATTACTTAAATAGGTAGCATTTGAAAGAATGAAACAATCAGAAGGTTTTTTTGTGGATAATAAAGGGTACTCTGAATTGTCTAAACTCGACATACAGATTTTAAAACAAACGACACTCACAGGCATCATCTGGCCACCCTCAGCTTGTTCATTTATGCTATCGGCATTGGTCTTTTTACAGATTAAACTGGATCTCTAGGTGATTTTGTTGGAGAAACATCCTCTCGGTTTCATCTGGCAATAATGAGGCTAATTAATAATATTAGCTGGAGAAATAACATCTCTGAAAATACAGGGAACAGAAATAGAATTATAATGGAGGCCAGGGCAGAGATGGGAGCGTGTCCAGAGGCGAATTCATGCTGATGCTCCCAGACAGTTGTCTTTGTTCACCTGCGGTTCCTTCCAAGTTCCTGGATTTGTAGCATTTGTGTAGTGTGGACATCAGTCTGTGGTCTCCATCCTCCACCATCTGGGACATGGAGACATCTGGGACCATATTTTTAAGGATCTTTAAAAATGGGCACACACTGCCCATGAGGAGCAGCTTCAGTAGCCCACTTCCCAACGCCCCTCGCCCCTGACACGCACATGCCTTCCCTGGCAGACGCGTCGTCCAGGTGTCACTGCTGTTGCTCGGAGGTGCTGCTCCACCTCGTGTCACCTCCTTGGTCGATGTGGCAGGGAGTGACCAGCAGCCAGCATGCCACCCAAGACAAAATCTTGGGTGCCGTTTCCAATGACTTTGTTTTCCATGAAACCCGGGGCTGTGGATGTGTGCATGGGCCTGTGCATATGTGTGCACATATGTGCACACGTGTGTCGGGGGGATGAGGGGAGAACCATTCTTGGTCTCGAGGATGAAGACGTCAAATGTGAAGACTGTGGGCATAGTTTGCTGGGAAATGTCTTTGTGAGGTTGGGGAGGCATCACAGACCTACAGTGCCCTCCGCAGGGTGGCTGACCCCCGCAGGCCTGGTCCCCTCCTTGTCGAGGATCATGACCTACAAAGTCATGCGTAGGACAAACCCATTGCGGCTGCTTCATTATTTGACTTACCTCCTGCCATGAGTGTCTCTGTGTTTTCGGTATCCATGACACTTTTGTCTGCAGCTGTAGTCTACCTTGGTCTGTGATCCTCCTGGATTTCTCGAGCCTCTATGAGGCCCCGAGGTGCTTTCTGCCTTTGTCCTGTTTGGGTTCTCGCTACCGCCCAGCTGAAGTCCAAGGCTCCCTGACTCCACCCTGCATCTTGCAGGTCTGGCCCAGGCCACGTGTCCATAGAAGCTCCTGGAACACGCACCACATTGACTTGATGAGTAAGTTCTATGCTTCAGGTGACCTCCTGGAGGCCCTCCGTTCCCGTACGAGCTAGTTTGCCACTGCAGGTCACTGGCATGTTGGATGGTGTGGATCCTCACTAGGCCCTACCTGAAGCCCTCGTTGGCCTCTGGTCCCCACCAATCCCTTAGGTGTGCTGTTCTGATCTTAAGCTGATTCCTCTCAGTATCTCAGAGGAAGAAAACTTGATTCCTAACACACGTTTCCAAACGAACCCCATTCCTAGCCTTCCCGCCTGCCGTTGGAGCCAGGCCCTCCTTCCCGACACGGAGCGCGTCTTTGTTCAGAGGAAGGAAGAAGGAGGGAAACTGTGGAGTGTTCAGGCAGACGCCTGCAGCTCCAGGAACACGTGTATTGTGGCGTATCATGTAACGGTGCGCTGTGGGGAATAGTAATGAATAGTTTGGACCACAATAATGCGCATTGTTGATGTTTGTTAAAATAAAGATATTCAATTTATAATAAAGGGGATTAAAAGCTTAATTCATGGCTATGTTAATATTTGCCTGCAAGTACTCAGATAAAGGGTGACGTACCTTATCACGTTGAACACCTGCGCGCCCAAGTTCCTCTGCTGAGATCTCCATGGGATTGCATGTTTTACAGAGCTTAAACTTTCATTTCCCAAAATAATGATATCATTCATTTACAGATATAGATAGGCTCTCCTCACTCCAACTCTATCCTGAAATGAGTATTGTGACTTCAGCTACAGAAATGTGGATTAATTGCAGCAGTGATATGCCGCGATTTTCCCACTGCAACAGCAGATGAGCCAGGCGGGCACCAACCAGCCGCATCTGCACATTGTCGCTTCTGGATGCCTGCTGGATGCATCCACCCCGAGGCACCCCCACCAGCGGAGGGGCATGGCTGAACCGGCTTTGTGGAAAGTGCCTGGTCACAGATCTTTGCAAATTTGATCATGTTTTAAAGTGTGGGGGTGAGGGAGCTTTGCTTTTTGTAGATTTATGACAAATTCTCTGGGTAAAATGTCCTGATGGAAAGTGAACACGTTTGTGAGCAACTTGGACTTGATCACCCTGGGCTAATCACCTGGGAGATGCAGAGGTAGGGGTCAGGCTGTGCTTCATGCCACTTCAGAAAAACCAAATGGGAAGAAAACCACCAGAGCTACGTGCCTTATCTCTCAGAATATATGTTATGTAGATGGTAGAGTATTGACATATTTAGAGATCTTGATTGTGTAGGTGTCCTGGGGCCGTGATGGAGCCCCAGCCCGAGCGGCTGCACCACAGACCTGCTCTCTCCCAGTCCTGGAGGTACAGACCCAGGATTGGGGTACAGACAGAGCCTTGCTCCCTCAGAAGGTGCTGGAAGGGGGTCCAGCATCCACCCAGAGTCCCTACCGCATTCCCTGTGGTCTCTGCTGTATCCAAACCTCCCCTTTTATTAGGACACCGTCATTGGGTTAGGGCCACCTGCCCCCAGTGTGAACTTGTTTCCAAATAAGGTCACATCCTGTGCTTTGGGGGGTCAGGGCTTGAAGAGAGGTATCATCAAGGACATGATTCAGCCTCTAGCACTGGTGTTAGCAGTTAAGAGTTTTGAGAGAGGCAGATGGCAGGGAGCAGCATGAACCCAGTGGTCAGAGTGGACACTGCCACCCAGGGAGGTGGCAGCTGAGAAGAAATGTGTAACTTACAGTCGTTTGTGCAAGAAGCTGCCCCACGGCTGGGAATAGATGCAGACCCAGCACTCCCTGTATCTCCATACACGAGGAAAGGACGGGCCTTTGGGTGGTCAACTGTGCCATCTACTGAAGTCTGAGACACGCTCCTGAATGGAGACAGACAGACTTCTGCAGTGGTATTGGTGGTGTTTGGCCAATGCACGGTGGCTAGGGGCATGTGTTTCCAGGTACCACCTGTTCCGGGCCTGCAGCAATGAGCGGTGCTACAGGAACTGACGGCCTGACCATCCCTCCATCTGGGGAGCTCTCCCATGGCCTCCTATTGTGTCGGCACTGTGCTGAGCCTGTTGTGTGCACAGCAGAATGTGGAGGAGAAGCCTCTCCTGGGAGGAGCCCCCATCCTGCCATCCAGGGAGAAGTGGGTGTTGAGTAGCTTCTCTAAGGGTCTCCGCTTCTATGGGGGTATTGCCCCCATCAGTCTGGGTCCAGAGGCCTTGCTCTCAACCATGTGCTGTGAGGTCCCTCCACAGAAACCACGGATGGATTTCAGGAGGAGGAGTCAGAGAAGGCCTGCAGATAGGAAATAAGACTGGATGAGCTGTAAGATCTGGTGGGGTTCTGGTGTCCAGGGGTGGGTCTCAGCAGCGTGGCTGATGGTGATGGGTGGGGGTGTTCACTGGATGGTGGGAAATTCGGCTGTCATGTCCTCAAAACTATGTGAGCAGATGGTGGGAAATACACTGGGTGGAAGAGGTTGGAGTGACCTGGTTACATAAGGTTTTGATGGCAAGCACAAGTGTCTAAAGTTGACTCTGCTTGCAGTAAGCAGGTGCCATAAACTGTTAAGAAGGAGGCTCATTTGACCGGGAAGAAAGGACAGCTGGCCAGATGGGGACCAGGGGTGGACATGTGGTGCCTGTCTCCCCAGCGGGATAGTGGCCATCATCCAGGTGTGGTGATGAGCTGTGGAAGCTGGATAAAGAGGAAAGAAAATTTTTCAGTAGAAGACACTAAATTTGGAACAGATTTCTCTAGCAATAGGCACTGTATAACCTGATTTATTCCTGGCTATCATAATGTCACATCATTTAGTATTTTCCACAAAGAATCCATTGCATATGCACTTAAAGGTGATTTTGTAAACACTCTGTGACTTTGCCTATGAATGGATCCATACATCTGAAAAATTTGCAGATCATGTGTCCCTTTATGTATATTAGTTTGTGGCTTAGAAACATGCATACTGGAGAGGATAGGGGCTCAGAGTCATTGTGCCAAGACACCAGAGGGGTGGCCTGGGGACAGACGGGCTTGGGAAGGCTGACAGGCCTGGGGGCGCAGCCTCAGGCTGACACCCCCGGAGACACAGGACAGCCAGGAGCTGGTCTTGAGATACAAGGAAGGTGGGTCCTGTAGAGCCAAGAGCCCAAGAGGCCAGAATTAGCAAGAGAGTGGGCCCTGAGCCCCAAGCTGGGCTCAGAAGTTGTGCTGGGCATGTGTTTCGTTTCGTTTGACTGGGCATATGTGGGTTACTAGCATGCCCAGGTAGGACTCTGGCCGGGGGTGTCGGGGGCCCAGGGGCGCCTCCGGGCACATGCCCTCCCTCACATGTTGGAGACATTCCTGCTGGGAGGGGAGCTGGCTCTGTGGGTTGCTGAGGCAGAGGAGGCAGCCTGACAGCCTTAGTCTTGTCTTTGGGTGTCTGGAAGGTGGGAACAGGACACACCAACTGTCCGTGTTGTTTACACGTGTGAATTTGTTCATATGCAGAGTCGCGCAATGTTTACTTTTTTTAAAAGTCACCTTTAAATGCATATGTAAGCGGGATCCCTGGGTGGCGCAGCGGTTTGGCGCCTGCCTTTGGCCCAGGGCGCGATCCTGGAGACCCGGGATCGAATCCCACATCAGGCTCCCGGTGCATGGGGCCTGCTTCTTCCTCCGCCTGTGTCTCTGCCTCTCTCTCTCTCTCTCTCTCTCTCTCTCTGTGACTATCATAAATAAATAAAAAAAAATAAATGCATATGTAAGGGATTCTTTACAGAAGATGCTAAACAATGTGTATAGTTAGGATCGCTGGACGATGTACGATGCACGGTGGCTGCTCGTCAAAGGGCATCTGTCCAAAGGAACTCGCGGAGGAACAGCAGAGGGATTGTATGAAAAGCCTCCAATGGGGATCCCTGGGTGGCGCAGTGGTTTGGCGCTTGCCTTTGGCCCAGGGCGCGATCCTGGAGACCCGGGATCGAATCCCACATCAGGCTCCCGGGGCATGGAGCCTGCTTCTCCCTCTGCCTGTGTCTCTGCCTCTCTCTCTCTCTCTCTCTGTGACTATCATAAATAAATAAAAATTAAAAAAAAAAAAAAGAAAAGCCTCCAATGGAGATTGTTTCGTGTTCCGGTGAGCTGCACTGTCCAGTATGTCAGTACCTAGCTGCCAGTGGCTGTCAAATTAAGTTAATTCAAATTAAAATATACTAGTTTATTTCTCAGTTACACTAGCTACATTTCAAGTGCTCAAAGAGCCACACATGGCTTCTGGCCCCTCGTTGGATGAAGCAGGTGTGGGACATTCCCATCATGGCAGAAAGTCCAGTGGGGCAGCCTTGCCCTTGTGCACATCTGTAGGCCAGCGATCTAGAAATACCACAGGCTGATCTGTTACAGTTGGTTGTTCAGGTCACAGAAATAAAAGCAACCTCCCTGTATCTATATTCCTCCCCCCACCCCTTATCTCTCTGTTGTCACTGTTCAGATAGGAAAGATTTATTTTCTATTTTAGATGGGAAAATATCAAAATAGATTTTTTCAAAGTTTATTTTTTTTAAATAGATTTATTTATTTATTTTTGAGAGCAAGAAAGAGTGCGGGTGAGGGGCAGAGGGAGTGAGAGAGAGAATCTCCAGCAGGCTCCATGCCCAGCATGGAGCTCCACGCCACACTTGATTCCACGACCCTGAGGTTAAGACCTGAGCCAAAATCAAGAGTCAGTTAACTGACTGAGCCACCCACGTGCCCCTAAAAGGGTCTATTTTAAACTCTTTAGATAGGAAAAAGGCCCAAGTGGAACTCTGAAACTGTGGTGGGAAAGAACATCTAACAGTCAATAAGAATAAAAGTATAATTGGCAGATTATAAAATGTAAATAAGCAAAAGTAACAACATTCCAAGATGCTGGTTTGTTTCTTTGCCCCCACCACAGCAATATTTAATGGGAACCAAGTTTCAAATACAATGCAAAATGAAACTGACCCGATTGCTTGTAGGGGGGAGAGGCACTGGTAAAGATAGCGGAGGGGGGGCTCCTTCCCTCTTGGAGCCATCAGCCTTCTTGAGGTGCTTATGACTCTGTGGTGGCTGCAAGCTTGAGAGCCCCAGTACTTGGTTTCCCCTTTCAGCTCTGCAGCTGTGTGACCTGGAGGACATACCTGAGCATCTCCAAGCCTCTGTTTTCTCCGTCAAGAGGGACCGTGGGGTCTCCTGTGTAGGCCGTGGTCAGGTCAGGGTGAGATGGCATAACAGATGCAGTGGGTTTAGCCCCGGACCAGGCACGCACAAACTGTCATCTGGGATTCGCACCTGGTGCCGTTGCTGGGTGCTGGAGTGGGCACGCGTCAGGTTCGAGGGGCAGCTTACAACTCCTGTCTCCACGTCCAGAGCGTGGCTTCCTGGGCAGGCTCAGAACTGGGTGCCCCTCAAAGCAGCTTTCTTTTCATATTCGTGTAGCATTCACCTAGAAGAAAAATTCACTAGCCTTTGAAACCGAGAACTGAAACAAATACCCGGAGAATCAGAAGTTTGAGGTTTTCTGAAGAGAGTAGTTTCCTCCGACTCCTCTGACCGACCTGCACGGTCATTTGAGGTGGTCTGGTCTGGCGGCCACACCTGGGCTGTTCCCCAGACTTGCTGCAGCATCTGTGATTGCAGCGGCCCGGCTGCACGGGGCGGTGGGTGGGTGTCACCTGTGTGGTATCTGAGTTTTGCCAGCACAGGTCACAGGACAGTAATAACTATTGGCTGGATGAGTGAGAGGTGGAATCTGAGGTCAGGGCCAGACGGGGGGACACTGCTATTTGAAGGCTGGTTCTGTGGAAGGCAGTACTCTAGCTGCAGAGCAGAGGCTGTGGTCCCAGCGAGTGGAGAGAGGGGCGGCTGAGCCCAGTGAGGGGGCCGCACGGTCCGGGAGCAAGATGCCCAGAGCAGTGCTGCTGGGTGGGCGTGCGCAGCAGCACGATGGGATGGGAGCGATGGGAGTCGGGGTGGGATGGGTGCTGGCTGGCATTGGGGCAGCCTTTAGTTCAGGAAGCGACTCTGGAAAAGCATGCTGGAGCACGAATGGAGCACTTCCTCATGTTTGCCTAGAGGATGCGGGCAGAGCTAAATGCCCTCGATGTGCACCGTGCACCTGACAGCACAGGACCGCCCGTGTGGCCCATGGTCCGCCCACCCTCCTGCCCTTCTCCAGCGCCACACTGCTCACCCCGAGTCCGAGCCAGCAAGGTCAAACAGCGGTGTGCACGTCAGCGGCATGCCAGCCGTCTTCTGCATCCCTCACCTCTGCTCGCCCCCCGGGGATACCAGAGGGACATTCTGGGAAAGGAGCCGAGTCTGTGCTGCTCGGGGGCCTCCTGTTCTATGTGCCCTCACGTGACGGAGAAATACGCTCGCAGTGGGCAGAGTCACCCGTGACCGGGGGCTCATTGCGCCCATTAAACCTGCAGCTCAGGTCCAGGAGCAGTGCTTCCGTGAAAGGACAGGAGGGGGGCCGAAGGCTCACTGTGCAAATAGGACAGGTAGAAAAAGGCACAGCTTACTTTGAATAGAAGATTCCTATTGAATGTATCTCTATATAAGGCAAGTTTGGCTTGGGTGACCTGTTAAATGACTTAATTTCTGTGAACTCAGCTTCTTTATCTGTGGAATGGGCACAGCAATACCACCTGGAAGCTGGTTGTGAGAACTGCCTAGAGTAGTGCCGGCACACAGAATAGATTCAGTGCTCGGAGCTTACAGTTCAAGCATCAGTGTTACAGATCTTCAGGTACATTCTAGAATAAAACAGTGAAGGACAAGATATTCTTTTTTTTTTTTTTTTTTTGCCAAGATCTAATTCTTATTTTGCTTTGGTTTTTGTGTGGCTACTCATTCTGGTAATTTACAATGAATTTAAATAATAACAATAGTTAATATTTTTTGATAGCTAGGGCTAATCTCTGAATCTGTGGTACAAAGTAAATTCCTGAATAAGTCTGATGTGTCTGAATTACTTTATCTGAATTACTTTTCACTTTTGGTTAATAAGTGATGCCAAGTCTGCCTTTGGTCTTCTGTAGACTGGGGGAAAATGTGTGTCTGTGTGTCTGTTGTGGTTTTAGAGAGCCGGTCAGTTCCCTGCAGACACAAAAGGAATAAATACACACTGAGAACAATTATTTAAGACGCTGTTTCTATGTGGTGTTTTTTATGACACAGTTCACATCTACCTTAGACTGGACATTTCTAAAGATAACTATGTTTATAGGAAAATAGGCTTCTTTTTCCTCTTTCATTTATGCAGGATGACTTTCTCTTTAGACACTGGAACTTTTGTTATGCTAATGGGGCAGGGACCATTTCCAATTCAGTGTCACCTAGGCCTGGTCAATGGCTCCCTTCTGTGGCTGGCCACATCTCCTGGGATCTTCCTGGTCTTTTAAGCTGTAATTTAGTTGGAGCTGCTGTCAATTTCCTGTGCTCAGTACGTCTGCGACGATATCGCAGATCTGTCATCGTGCTGATGTTCAAGACTGGAGGGCAGCGTACCTCCCAGGCTGGCCCTCTGCTGGCCTTGCAGCCCGGAGCCAGGCCCCCTGGCCTCTGGCAGACACCTCGTTCTCAGGTTGGTTTGTGTCAAATCTGGGATGGAAGCTTGGCTCTGCATAGACCTGTCAAGAGGCCTAGTGCTCAGTAATTAATCAGTGACTTCAGCTAGGTTGGATGGGCCAGGCCCCTGCAGCCACCACTCTGGCTCTGGCCCATCCCAGGAGAAATGAGATTCTACAGCCTGCGCTTTTAAGCTTGACACAGGAGCCCCAACCGTGAAGAGTCTTGTGGTTAGTTTTTACCGGCTGTCACCGACCTCAGCAAACAGAGGCGTTTCCCTCCCCTGGTCCAGACAGCCAGTGGGGGAGGCTGGACCCTGAGCAGTTTTCTGGGGGAAAGGAGGAACACATACCTGCCAGGATCAGGTGGGACCAGCTTCACGGCCACGCAACCAGGGTTGCGGTGATAGGGGAGAGCTTGGTTCTTGTCCCATGGAGTCAAACAATGAGTCTCGAGGACAACAGAGAGTGAGCACAGTGATAGAAATGTATTAAGCAGAGATGAAGAAAGCTCTCAAAAGTGAGAGGGGTCCCAGCAGGGTTGCCACTGAGGCCTTTTACCTACTTTTATAGGAAACTGACCAGGGAACCTGGTAAATTTCTTGTCGCTATCTGGTGTATTTGTAAATATCATGTCTATGTTTAGGACAAACATGGTGCACTTGTAACAAACCAGTGTTTCTTTGTAAATGACATGAGCACAAACAAGGGTTCCCTTCTCTCTGGTTAATATCTCCCCCATAACATTTCTCTGCATCTGGGATTTCTGTGATCACTTAGTAGCCATGAAAGGGGGAGACTCCCTAACATTTTGGAGCCAGGGAGCCGGGTTTATTTTTTCCTGTTTTTACTGTCTCATCTCAGTTTTCTTGAGATGGGTAGGAGCCTGACTCCTTTTGGTGTTCTTGGGACTTAAGGGAGCCCATAGATTCCTGGGAGCCTGACTCTGGGCCTTTCCCTTATCTTTCCCTGCCTGACCCCAATTGCCCCTAACTTATTTCTACATCAGCGGGAGAAGAGACTGCCAGAATGGCTGGGCATCCCTGAGGTTTCCTTCCTGTTTGTGGGAAGAAACAGAGTCTCTGGATTAAGCCTGAGAGGTTTGTGTTAGTTACTATGGACTTGAGAAAATCTCCTTTCCTAGGAGGTGTGAAGGTGACGTTAACAACAATACAGAGGAGAAAAAGGCATGAGCTCTAGAATATTCCCTTCATCTGCAGGGTCTCAGTGGGCTCAAATTTTGGGGTTTCTGTGCTATTCCTTCTGAACCACCTGCAGCAAGGTAAGCTAGTCCTGACGTTGGGGAAGTTACTGAAGTCACCAGGTTGGGCCTTGGCTTCCTCATCTGTAAAACGGGGCTGTGTTGTGCAAGCACTCACGTGTTGGTTCTCAGTGTTGGGAGAACCGCATGAGGCCGTCTAAGCCACACACCCAAAGTGCCCCTAAGTGCTGTTATTCCTGCACCCACTGGAGTCGCATGGATGTGGCGGTGGAAGATGCGATAGTGTGGGGCTGGTCCCCATGACTCCAGTGTGGCTGTGCCCTCTCCAGGACCCCTGCAGCAGGCATGAGTCCTTGCCTTCGTCTCCTCTGTCCCAATTCCCTCTCTCTTTCTGCTTTATTCACGCCCTTCATGTCCATAGAAGTCTAGAATGATCTTTGACAGAAACCCAGTTCCATTAGCACTGAATGGTGACAGAGGGTCAGAGTCCTTTTGAGTGGAACCCTTAACTCCAGATGTTCTAAAAAATGCCCTAAAAATACAGTCATCTCATCCAAGTAAACCCCCTGGTCTTTGAATATCTGTGACGTGGGCCTGGACAGGATCATGGTAAGTCCTTTTAGAACCATAATGGAGTCATCAGTGTATAGATTCACTGCTGCCAGTGGCCTGGGCGCAGATGGAGTTGACATTTCATGGTAATGTGAAAGGTGCCGGGGAGTGTGCCCTCCTGGGAGCTGGGCAGGCCGGGCAGCAGCAGGGGGGCCCAGATACTGGCATCTTTCCTGTGGTCTCTGTCTGGGCTTCTCCCCCTTCAGACAATGGGGAGTGGGATGATGAAGTGTGTGGCCTTATATTTCATTCCTTCTTGTTTCTATGGCCAGGGACACGTGGGCTACGTGAGGCTGAGGAGGCTGAGAAGAGCTGGGATTTGACCTGTGTGCCATCTGAGGACCTCATATCAACATGCCTAAGGCTATCCTCTCTACCTGCCAACCCTGCTGAGCTTGGTGGGCATACTGACTGCCCTCCTAGGCCTCTTGGCGACTGCTGCCCCCAGACTCCTGTCCTCCCTGGCCCTGGGCTCTAAAGCTGAAAGCTTTTGGCCTGGCCTTCTACTGAATGGAAATCGTGTGGGGCAGCTTTGCCCAGGATGAGGTGTCAGCAAAAGGTCCCTGAGGAACAGGGGAGGCTTGGAAGCACACGGGCAGCCGCAGGTCAGTGAGACCACATTTCTGGGAGTGATGCTTGGTATTCTGGTGTCAGCTGTGCCTAGTGGAGACTGCTCAGCCTGCAATCCAGCCTTGCAGCTCAGAAGCTGGGTGACTCCTAGGAGATTCCTTACTTGGAAAGTGAAGGTTATACAATCAAGGAAAAGTGCCTACGAACTGCTAAAGAATGATCAGATGTCAGCTGTGATCATATTTAGAAAAGTAAGGATCCTAACGATGTTATCGTTATGTACTGGGTCTGGAGACATGAATTAGACCTAACTATTACTCGTGTTTTAGGAAGGTGTATCTGTGGTTGGCTCTGAGACCAACACCCAAGTTAGAAAAGAAACATTTTGGGTGAATTTATTTCCATCCAGGACTCTGTGATACCTGACTGTTAAGGGGGTGGCAGGAGAATTATGCTTTCGATTTTTTGATGGGGAAGAGCTGGCACGCCATGGCAACAGCTTTTGAATTGTCCTTCATTCGTCAGTCAGCAGGGTGTGGTCTATGAGCCCCGGCCAGCTGTAGTGAGCTGGAGGGGATGAGGCCCTTGTGGTAAACCACCCTTCCCATCTGTGCTTTCCCTGTGTGCACCCTCAGATGGGTCCTCTCCAGAGCAGGTTCAAATGCAGGTCTCCACCTCTACTCATAAAATCAGGGCCCTTTCTGTGTCCCAGGCACCAAGTTGGTCTCAGTGGGGACCAGCACCTCATGATCCTTGTACTTCTGCACTGGGGGCATGGTGTGGCTTATTGTCAGTGTCAGAAAGGATGTGGGCCCAGTGTCATGGGCCTGGGAGCTGAAGGCAACAGAGGCTGCTCGGCACTCCTGGAGCTCCAGCAAGACGTGGGCACAGACTCTTCCATGCTGGATGCTGAATGGGCTCCCCAGGTGGAGAGCAGGCTTCCCTGGAGGTTGGGAAGGAATGTATGTGTCCAAGGGCACAGTGGAGCCCTGAGCCAGTGAGGAAGAAGTGGGACCTGATGGTCAAAGACCCAGCAGAGGACACCAGCCAATGTCATAGACCATAAGGTGCCACAGTCTACTTCTGAACAGAGAATGGGCATAAAAATTCTCTTTTAGTAATGCTGCTACAGTGACTATGTCTTACAGGGAGGGTAAGTGGCTGGAGCTGGGGAACCTGTTCTGGAAGCAACTAGATGATTGGATCATCAGCAGATGAACTCAGGGTCAAGGTGAGGCTGCAAAGGAGAGGCATGTGGCTAAGACAGGACTTTGTGACTGGCTGGGACAGGAGATAAAGATGAGAGAGAATAACAATAACACCCACACTGGGTGGCCCTGTGACCTGTTGTTTAGTCCTGTACTTTGTGCTTCCTGGGCCCTGGGTACCAACGAGTTGCTGCTCATCTTCTTGGGGAGGGAAGCATTGTGAACCCCCCCAAAGGGAAGACAGGATGGACCAGGAAGAGGCCATGACCTGTGTGTGGAAGCCGTAGGAACGCTAATGGAATATGCAGAATAATAAGATGCACGGACTGGCAAGGACCCAGGAGATGTGTCTTGCTTGGGAGAAAACATGGTGCCGTTAGCAATGACCTTAGTGCTGGTGACCAGGTTTGTGCAGAAGGAGGAGACTGTCTGGGTGCAGCCCGCGTCTGGGGATGGTCCAGATTTATGGCAATGTGATCAGTACGCGTGGAGATAACCCAACAGTTCGTGGCCGGTGAAAATTCAGTTGTTCTATTTTGATTTTAATTTACCGTTGGTATCAGGTTAATGATTCCTTTTATTGATGAGTGATCAGACTATTAGGTAGAGACTAAAGTCTTTCTGTAAACTGTCCCTCCTTGATTTCCATTTTAACCCCTTGCTGGTGCTTTATGGGAACCCCAACCCCTTTAACAAACTGGGTCTCAATGAACAAGTCTGATGGGATTCACCTGTTGCACACACATGTGTATTCCTCATCACATGGTAGCAATTACTACCTCCACTGTGCACAGGACACCAGGGATGGGACGCTCCTCCCAGGCCCAGGAGCCCTTGCCTCGACACCTGCTTTATTTCAGAATACTTTCTGCTCAAGATTGCAAATGGCTCATTAAGTCCCATCATCTCAGTCACACACCTTTTGGGAAAGAAATCTGGAAAGCATGTAAACATACCAAATGTCCTGTTTCCGTGATACCTGTGTCCTAGATGGGCTTTTCTGTTTGTCACTAAAATGGGGGCAGCCAGGAAAGGAACCCAAAGTTACCCCTCATTCAGAGTTTCAGCCTCCCTCTGGGGATGTCCTGCTTCCCTTGTTTGTAGGGATGTTCGCAAAGCTATTTTTAACTCAAACCTAGTTCAAATGTTGATCATTTTGGCAAACTGCAATTAGTATACCATTTGTAAAAAAGGATTATTCTGTCATTTTAATTTTAATTGAGTATTGAATTCTTTTCAAAGTTAAATCTATTTTGGAAGTTTGAGGAGATCAAATCATATAGGGTGGTAATGAAAAATAATGCAAAATGTCAGGTGCACCAATGATGACTAACTGGTGGGTCAGCTGATCCTCTGTCCTCTCTGTGAGCTCACTTTGAGAGTTGGCTAGGAAGAATTAGTTTCCGGCTTCAACACCATCTCTAGAGCAAAATCCCATCATACTAATGTCAAATAAAATTAAACTGAAGATGAACTTTAAAAGTCCCTGATTCTGAGCCATTAAGTGCGGGACAGGGTGTGAGCAGGTCCGTTCTTTGCTGGTTGCTCTCACTGGCCACGGTTGTTGGCCTGTGGGCACACTGTGAGCTCTGCAGGGCTGAGCCACTGGTAACAGGGCAGGGCTGGGAGATGCAGACCACCCGTCCACCTGTGGGGTCACTGTCCCTTTCTGCACTGGGAGATGCTTTCATGTACCTGTCTCTCAGAAAAAAAATTGTGATAAAAAATAAAAATTTGCTCTTCTCTTACCTGTATCTGAATAATGGCTCCACTTATTAATCATGGATTAATTACTCTTTCTTCTTACTCCAGAAGAATTCTGAGGTAGCTGCATTATTAAACCAGGGGATAATTTCCTTCATTTGCCATTAAGGTTTTGCAGAAAACTCGAGGCCAGTCACGTTCACCTTCTTAAGGAAGTTGCCTTGGTTTCTGATCCAAGTGTCAGAGGGGGCAGCTAGTGGTAGAGAAGCATGTGTACTTGTGCCTGCCCCAGACACTTAGCTCTCCTCCCTCTGCCCAAACCTTCTCCTCATTAGCAGTGTGGCAACCTTAGAAGGAACGTTCTAGCATCCAGAGTCCTTCAGCATTCCCTTTAAGTCTGGATTTTATTCATGAGGCATCTTTACAGATGAAAAATTAAAATTAAACAGTCTTTTAATGACCCACTTGAGCATATTGGTTTTTATTTCCCCCAAAATACAGTTACTGTCTAGTACAAATAAAAAGTGAAGCAGGGATCCCTGGGTGGCGCAGCGGTTTGGCGCCTGCCTTTGGCCCAGGGCGCGATCCTGGAGACCCGGGATCGAGTCCCACATCGGGCTCCCGGTGCATGGAGCCTGCTTCTCCCTCTGCCTGTGTCTCTGCCTCTCTCTCTCTCTCTGTGTGACTATCATAAATAAATAAAAATTAAAAAAAAAAAGTGAAGCAAAGGGCTACATGGTGGTGTTGGTCAAGGTCACTTGGCAGGTGGTTTCAGACCCCTGAATATCTTGACCCCTTCAGACGTATGGGCCTACTCTCCACAAACCCCAGCCCCAGTGTGCTAGCAAGGGAGGCAGTGGAGGCCCCAGAAAGGTGAGGCTAGTTGTAATACTCTGATACTGCATTGTGATACCTGCATTAATACATGATGGCACATTGCAGTGACAGGGCCTCACAATGGGGATGTCACCATGGAGTGAGAGATTGTCACTGAGGGTGGGGTTCCATGGGAGTCTGTTCAGAGATGGGTGCTTCTTTTGCAGGCTTCTTAAAATTTGTTTCTGAAAGACAGTGGTTTTGGGGGGTTTCCTCCCAGCTAAAACATTCGGTGCCTTCATAAAACATCTCACCTTCATTTGTAGGGTTGCTCACTTCACTCCCTTTGTTGGATGCTGTTGAAATGTCACCTGCTGGCTCCCAAAATGGGTCTGTTCTGGAAGTCAGATGGTAGCATTTATTTGTTTTCAAGATAGGAAATCTCTCCCCTGCCTGTGAACGCTACCACCTCTAGCCCAAATAAGTGCAGAAGCGGTCCAACGTGGATGATAATTTTAAGTAGGGGCAGTCGGGAGGACAGATGCTCATGGGGCAAGGTGAGGAGCTTCTATGTCTTCTGTGCACCTCCAGAATACCATGCCACCCAAAGGAATGCATTTCTTTAGATAAGGTCCTTTGGCCCTTTGTAAAGAGGCCCCAGAAGCACCACCACCACTCAACATTTAAGACCTTGTTAGGGCAAGAGGTCTGAGTGTATGTCATTTGAAGTGCACCCGATGGCTTCTAGATGAAGCTGTGATCCTCAACCACACCATGTGATTGTTGGCAGCTCTTAACTGGCCAGCAGGACTGCTCTGTGCCTGTCTGCATAGCTTTGGAGGGAGATGGTGGTCGTGGTTTGCTTGCCGTGGTCTGGATTCTCAGCAGTCAGGGGTCAGAGGGTGTGAAGTGCCCCTCCTGGTACCCCTCCTTAGCTCTAGCGCCCAGAATGCAGAGGCCCCTCTCTCTCCAGGCTTCTAGCTATTTCTTTGCTTTTGCTCCATATTTGTCAATGCCTTGCTTACACTACTCTTGACTTTCCAGTTTTAGGTCTTATTTTTTGACCTACTAAGGATAAGGAAGATCTACCTTCCTTTCACTTCCTCAGAAGCATGCTTTCTGTGCCCCGTCCTCTCCAGATAGGAATACTTAAAGTATTACCTAACACTTGGCTACACTGATACCCAAGACTGATATGAACTTGCTGACCTACCTGACATTGGTGCTGAGTTATGGACTTTCATGAACATGGAGCTTTTTTCCTCATCCTTTTAGTTGTTCTTGGAGCTGTTTTGTTCTATTTTCCTAATTTTCTACATTTATCTGTAAATACTTGTAATTTAAATATAAAACATTAGGCTGGCTTTGTCCCATCTGGTCTGACTGCCGTCTCAACATGCCACCTAGATGATTTTCTGGGCTCTTCTGCCCCGGCCATCCTGCTACAGTTTAATCGCTCCATGGGCCAGATCCTGTTTCCTGGATCCCACATGGACTACTAGTGGTTTTCCTGTCCTTTTGTTAGGTCATGTCTTCCACTAACTCTGGCTCATATTCTGCACACGTCCTTACTTGGTGGTCAGCTGGGGATAGACATCTAGGTTGTGTGGGATTACCCTCAGTTTTCAAAAGTTGTTGTCGTCTCACCTCCCAGCTGCTGGTGCTGAGAGCCCTGAGGCCCTTCTGGTTCTGGATTTCTGTAACGGACTCCTTTGTGCTCCATCCCTAGAAGCCTTTAAAAAGGATCTTCCTCTAGGAAGTATCCCTAGGATACTGAAGCTTCAAGAGTGTGGTCCTTTACATTGATTTGTGGATGTTTGTCCATCATCCTGTGGGTGGGTTGTTGAAGCCTAGATACTCACATTCTTCCATCTGGGAAGTTTTGTCTAATTCTTTTGTAATTCCTTCCTCTACATTTTCGTTATTTGCTTTATCTGAAATTATACCCCTCAAATATTCTATTTCTTGTAAGGATCACTTAATTTTTCTTATTTTGGCTCTCTTTTCCATTGTGTTAGTTTTTGTTCTAATTTCTGAATATTTTGATCTTTTTATTCTGTAAAATTTTTAATTTTAATCTTATTTTTAATTCCTAAGAACTGTTATTTTTTCATGGAGTGTGACTTGGATGTCATGGTGACTAACGTGCAACATCTCCTCATTTCTCCTCAGCATTAAAAAAAAAATCTCTTGTGATGCCTGCCTTAGTTCCTCTTGTTCGTTTGTTCTCATCTCACCTTCCTTGTTGGCTCTGCTTGCAGGTCTGGTGGCCCGTGGCTCCAGGCGTGTTTGAAGGCGAGGCAGTAAACACCGGTGCAGAGTCCGCCGAGACTGGCTCTTGAGAACCAGCTGTTAAATGTTCAGGAATTTTGTGAGCATATTGTTAAAGGTAGCCACTATTAAAAATTAAATTGGGCAAGCTCAGAATTAGGTAAATTGTGTGAAAAACACAGGTAGTAAGTACTTAAAACATCACTCCAGTTACATTTGCTACATTTTACTATTGTCTGTACTCCTGGTCATAGTCATTTATGGTCACGGTGTGGTAAATGTACCATAAGAGGGCATGCCACCACGCTGTCTTCCCAACTCCCAGATGTGAGTACCATCCCAATGACGGCTTGAGATCCTCTGTGGTGGGACCATTCACACCATGGAAGTTGTCCAACACCAGAGCCGGGCCCTCCCGGCCTTCTAGCCCCACCAAAGAGCCTGTGTTACCCCTCACCAGCACAGCGTGCAGTAACTCTCTTCGTACTCCCTGGTGCTCTCCTATTCAGAAGATAGCCACGTGGGGTAGCTTTCCAAACTTGAGCAAGGATTTACCCTGGTCAGGGCCCTGAGCTCACCTGCAGCCCAGGGCTCTGGGACTCAAGGAAGTGCCTCTGTGAACAAACTTCCCTCTCCAGCAGGCAGACTTTCTTTCTTTGCTTCATCAAAACTCCATTTCCTCCAATGTTAGGTCTAAACAGAGACTAAAACTGTGACTAATAGTCTTTCGAATTTCACAAAGCTATTTTATAAAAATGTTCCTGTTACAGTTTGGAAATGACTACTTTCCAAAGAACAAGGCCATTCCAATGTCGCTTTTACTTCTCAGTAGGAATGTTGGGTTTCAGTTCTTTTGTGCATTTAAGAAAGTGTAGTTTTTTGTTGGGTATGCATTTTTTTATTCTATTCGAAAATATTTATAACAGTAATTAGCACCATACTCTGCAAAAAAAAAGTGTTTAATATTTGTTATAAAGGGAACGATAGCTGTGAATGCCCATTGCAGTGTGATATTTTAAAACATTCAAAATGGAGAGTCCTATAGTTAAGACACAAGACATCTTTGAATTACAGTTCAATTTTCTTAAAAAGTTAAAATAAAAATTAAATCATATACATATATCATTCATGACAAAACTAATATTTTCTAAGCTAGCATGTCTGTCTGAAGATTATGACATTTTGAATAGGAAAAAATATAAACAGCTAGAATAAGACAATCATGAAGAAATGAGATAATAGTCTTCAGATGAAACAATTAAATATGAATTATGACATAATTACAGACCCCCCGATGGGTAAAGAAGAAAGCTCCTGATGATATAATCGTGTTTTTTGTACTGTCTATTGCTGTTTAGGCTAAAAAGATATTTGTTCCATTGTAGACTCTTCTGTTGTGCTAACCTTTCTCAAATGTTCCTTTAGACTAGGGCTTCAATTGAGTTAGAAGTTGTGACACTGAAAAAGTTTAATCAAAGTCCCAGTGGATTTGTACAGCAGAGTGCTCCTCCCTTAACTTCTGTTGACAGTCACGGACACACAGAAGGAATTCTGTAGCATGTAATTTGTCATCATTTCAAATTATCAAAAGTATAAATCAAAGTCAGCAGAGCTTTTTTCTAAGCAGATAGGTGTAAGATTTATTTAAAAGTTGAAAAAATTAAGCAGACTGTATCTGCTTGCGCAGAACTACTAGAATTGTTCTGAGCTGAGGCTTTCAGTTTTGTTTTTGTCTTATACAGTTTCATTCAGTAGTAAATGTCACTGTCAAATCAAAGCAGCTGCCTTGAGAGAAAGCGTAGTTTCTGGAATTATGTAGCTGGAAGCTGAGGAAAGAATTTGTTATGTGTGGGTATAAACATAAGCATGTATGTATTCGTTATGTATAAATGTGGGCATATAAACACATGCTCATGCACACATGTGTATCTGTGTGCTCACAGAAGTGATTCATATACACATTTTAATAAACACATTCATACTCGTATCCATGTACATCTGCACATATATTCATATGTATGCATGCACTCAAACACATGTAAATATTTGTAGAAACAGCCATATCCATATATATGCACATGTTCATAAACACACTGCTGAGTCTGTGTATAGAGATGGATAAGTTGGGAGTGTTTCCTGGCTTGTGCCATCAGACACAGGTTAAGGTGTGTTTGGGGAAATCAAATGCACTGTAGCAGCTACCCAGATTTGTGATTTGCTTACTTTTATGTTAATATCAGATTATCATCATTAATTGTTGGCATGCTCTGGCACCTGGACCCAATATGATTTGTCAACAGCTCTGTTAGTAAATTAGTCCACAGCTATGTTCTGCTCTCCACTGACTTCAAAAGATGAAGGGTAAAAATGTATGTGATGGTTCACTCTGGATTTTTTTTCATTTGTAAATTGACATCATCCCTTTTAAAATAAAACTTTTTTTTTTACATTTAAAGTAATTCATGGTTGTTATAAAAAATATGGCGCATACAGCAGAGTGGGGATCGGCAGGAGCTATTCAGCTGCAAGGATGGTTAATGCAGCTGTAGCATTCAACTACAATAACGGTGTGTTTCTCATTCTGCTGGTTATTTTATGGCACTGGGATCCTAGCGTAATACAGTTTTGTATCCTGGCTTTATTCTAGTAGTGTTATAGTATAAGCATTTCCCCATGTCATTGAAACTCTTTGTCAGCGGTTTTCAGTGGTTGTAGAACATTCTAGCATACAGCCACAGTCTGTATTGTTGAGCGTGTACTTGCTTTCCACGTCTTACGGTGCTGGGATTATCTCACAGTGAAAATCTCTGAATTAAGGATGATTTTCTGAGAATAGATCTTCAGAAGTAAAATTGCGGTGACAAGAAGCATGAGCACATTGAAGGCTCCTGAGTTGTTGCCCAATTACTTCTCCTCCCAGAACAGTCTGCATCTGCCCACATCTCACACCTCCTCCAACCTGCTGGTGTTTCCAGCTGCCTCGACTGCAGCGTCTACAACCAGAGAGCAGCCTCTATGTTCTCAGCACCAGCTTGCTTGTGGGTGCTGTGGTTTTAGTACGATGCTACCATTCAGAACCCTCCAGAGCTCCAGGAGCCTCTGCTCAGCCTTCCAGGGAGTCGTGCTCTCTGCCCCGGGGAAGCTGAGCTCGCTCTGGGTGCTCTCTCATTGTCATCTCTGCCTCTTAATTCATGCTTTGCTAAATTTATTCCATTTGGATTGTTTTCGTCATGCACCCTTTATTCTATTACACGACCCAGAGATGAAACTCAAGCCCTCCCTTGGCTCCCTGAAAACAAGCACACAAGAGCCTGACCCATTCTGAGGAAGAGAAGATGAGCTGAAAGGTCTGGGGTTGGATGTGGATGGGCAGAGGTGGCCCCAAAGTGAGGCAGATCTCCACGGACATCAGGCAGGGCTCAGCCTGGACCCCTGGGCCCCAGTAGGCCTCTCCTGTCTCCTCAGGGGCTCTCGCTGATCCCCAAGTCCCTCTCATTCTCACCATTCCCTGCTATGCACTTCCTCCTTCCATCTCCGCCAGATGGCTACAAGGTCAGGACTTTATGTCAAGGGGTCAAGGGGCTTTGTGGGACGAGGGTCCTTCTCCTGGGCCAGCTCTACAGCTTCAGAAAGGAGTGGCAGTTACGGTGGAAGGACACCTCTCATTACAGTAAAATCAGAGCAGTCAGTGCTCCTCCTAACCATAGGGTTATGGTTCTCTGACGACTCTGTGCAGGGGGCAGTGTCTGGCACTGGCCACTGTGTGTTCTCTTCTGTCCCTCCTCCATCCTTCTCCTCAAGGAAGTTATTTATTTATTTTTATTGTCGTGTGGTTAATGTACAGAGTTATGTTAGTCTCGGGTGTACAGTGTGGTGATTCAGCAGTTCTGTCCATTTCTCAACGCCCATCACAGTGCACATGCTCTTAATCCCTTTCATCTGTTTCATGCGCCCCCACCCCTCTCCCCTTTGGCGACCACCAGTTTGTTCTCTGTTTTCAAGAGTCTGGATTTTTAGTCTCTTTTTTCTTTCTTTCTTTGTTTTGTTAGTTCCACGTGAGTGAGGTCATAGGGTATTTGTCTTTCTCCAACTGATTCCTTTCACTTAGCATAATACCCTCTATGTCCATCCATGTCATTGCGAATGGCAAGATCTCATCCTTTTATGGCTGAGTAATATTCCACTGTGCACGTACACCACACCTTCTTTATCCTTTCATCTGTGGATGCACACCTGGGCTGCTTCCTCATCTTGGCTATTGCAGATGATGCCACAGTAAACACAGGCATGCATGTATCTTTTTAAATTAGTGGTTTCATTTTCTTTGGGTAAATACCCAGTAGTGTAATTACTGGGTCATAGGATAATTTTATTTTTAAGTTTTTGAGGAAACACCATAGTATTTTCCACAGTGGCCCCACCAGTTTGTGTCTTCGAAAAACTTAAATCTGCTCTCAGGCAGCACCCACTTCATGGGGCTGTCAAATGTTCTGCTTTCGACGTCCTTGTTTCACATGGACATATGTGCAGGGGGAGGAGAATGGAGGGCCTGTGCTGCCCATGGGGTGAACCCCAGCCTCCCTGTCCCCAGTGCAGAAGTCGGGGTGACAAGTGCAGATCCACCTCTTGGAAGAGGGGGGAGGAAGGTGCCATAAACAGTAAGTAGTAAACAGACTGCATCGTCCTGGAGGTAGGAGTCTGTTGTCTCAGGAGTCGCTCCACGTCTACAGGTGTGGGTTGAGCCAGGCCATATGTCCACAGGCCAGCAAGCAGCACATGCCTCCGCTCAGGAGCAGGCCAGAAATCCAGGGCTCTGGGCACTGCTACCACCTCTCCGGTCTGAGCACATGAGCCTACAGGGTAGTAGCCCCCCCTCGCCAGATGGATGGGGCTTTGGGGCCTGCGGGGAGGCTGGGTCACGTCTCAGCTTTGATGCATGCATCGGGTGGGTTGCTGTGTTTCTGTGGTTTCTGAGATGTTAGATGAGATGTTCAGTGGGGTTAGCGTGCTGGGGACAGCGCATTCCCCACGACTGTCATCACAATGGGTTATGATGACAGAGCTGGCACCTTTTCATGTAATTACAGTCTGTGCTTATTCATTATTTTCACTTAGCTAGATCTATACTTCAAGTAGATGTAGGACATAATCTGTGAATGTTGTGTGTGTATAATGCATACGTGTGTATCCACCCATATTCAATACCTATGCAGATAATGCCTCATAATAATGTGGTACACCCGAGTTTTCATCAAAGCATCCCTTTGTGAGGGTGCAAAACTAATTGTGTTGTTGTGTGGTGGAGGTCAAAGTTGTTATAATAAAACATCCATCTTGGAGATTTTTAGAGGAACCTGTTTAAAAGGTTAAAGTGGGTAATTATCATACCCTAATTTACAGCTACTTGGCAATAAGAGTTGCTTTTCAATGAACCATTTATTCATGATCCACTGCTCCACACTGCAGGATTCTTCTTGACTAGGTTAGGAAATGTAATTAATAAATGATAGGATTATTTATGGTTCACGGTGCCAGATTGGGACATACAATGATACATGGAATGTGCTAAATGATTCTCGCAAGCAGCCTCGCAGACTTTTAATCCATGGATTGAATTGTTATATCACTTGCTCTAGAGAAGTAAATTCTGGATGGAATTCACAGGACATTCTGCATGATGACCTGGCACTTTCCTATGATGGAAGGCAGCCATGCTCCTTCCAGATAGAGTTAAAGGGCTTCCTATCTGTCTTGATCTGGATGTGTCTGGATGGGCTTGGGGGGAGGGTGCGATTGCCCATAATAGGAATCCTCTGTAACTCCTGGTTACAACCATAAATTAGGACTCAGTTTTGAATCATAACAAGAGGAGAACTTGAGGTACTCAACAAACGTACCTTCTTGTTATCAAGTCAAAACATGGTCAGCCTGCACTACTGAATTTTTCTAAAGGTGATTCTGTTTTGCATAAAAATAAGGTTAATAGTGTGTTTGTTTTCCAAGCCTCTCATGACTTGGCACTTAGAAACAGCATGTGTCCTTGCTTTGGCTGATGTGAGAACCCAGAGCTCTGGCCTGTCCCCTGCATGGATTGTCTGGAAGGACAGGATGCCAGCTGCGGGGTCCGCATACCTCCACTTGGCTGAGGCTGGCTTTGGTGTCTGCCCCCAGGGTGACATGACCACCACAGCAGGGGCAGCTCAACAGCCATGAGATCATGGCCTCGAGGGGTTTGTGCCAGGAGCCAGAGCTTCGCTGTGTGTGCTACGACTTCCTAGTCCGCCTTACCACACCCTGGGGAGTAACTGGCTCCATCCAGCCCCGGCTGAGAGAATAGGGTGTGAAAATTAAGTGCGATGTTCAGGGTTGCACAGCTTATGTGGACAGCATAAATTGGGGCTCAGGACCCCATAGCAGTGGCCTTGTTCAGGAATACCATAATGTATGGTGTGTGAGCTCCCCTACTATGCACTTCTTCATGTGCTTTTTCAGGGTAACTTGCATGCTACCTTCTGAAGTTGGACATATTTATATTTATAATGAGTAGTGACAAGGGTCCCCTGAGAGCTGGGAGGGACAGAAGGTTGGCAGCTCCCCTCATTTGTGGTCCATGGGAGGTGCCCAGAGTCCCAGGCTAGAAAGTGCTTCACCCAGGTCACTGGTTCGTGGGACCTAGTACTTCCCATCTTACTGCAAACAGTCTGGAATGACCCTTTGCACCTGCATTGGGTTGAATGGTGGCCCCACCATGTCCACTCAGGTACTCAGACCATGACCTTGCTTGGAAATGGGGCCTTTGCACATGTGATCAGTGAGGATGAGGCCACTGGGGAGTAGGGCAGGCCCTGATCTCATGACAGGGAGATTCACATGAACATCCCACTGAGCACTGGAAAGTCACACAGGGTAGGGGCACATCTTCCTTGTGTGAGGCCCTGAGGACGTCAGGGACAGCACCCCTGGTCTCTGTGGCCGAGTGTCAGAGCCCACCCAACCACCGTGGCAGACGAAACTAGCCCACACATGTCAATGTGCCCGCCAGAGTGTGCACTAGCTTTGGTGAGATCCCAGACCCAGGATATGCTCTTTGGCCTCTGTGAAGCAATGCGGAGGCCCTGTGGGATCTGAAATCTTGAAGTCTGCTTGGCAGACTATGTACGGGCACAACCTCGGAGTCCTTTGGCGGGGCTGCTTGGTGGCTGGGGCACGAGGCCCTGAGTGTGCTTCCTGGTTCTCAGAGGCCAGGCCAGGCTGGGCTTGGGGCCCCCAGCTCCTGGCACAGCCTCTCCTTCCATGGCGCTCGGGGATGCAGGCACAGAACTTGGTCGGTGTTGGCAGAGGTAGGACTGGTTGCTGCCTGAGTTTTAAACTGATACAAGATCCCGTTTGAGAGGAGCCATGGAGACACACAGATATCCATTCTCCTCCAGCTGTGGTCAAGCTAGGTGGCTGAGGCACGGCCTCCTGGGTCGGGGTGAGGAGGAGGGGGCTTCTCCATGGCGACAACTGCCAGATGCAGAGTCTCCCCCCACATGATGTGCATGTGTTGGGTTTCTGATCTTTACAATAAACTAGCAAGGCAGGTATGACTGTCTCATCCTTTTTCCAGTTGACTGAGACACAGAAGTTAAATATTTACCATGTCAAGGTTAAAAATGCCTGACTATCCAAGACATACCTGCACCCAACTCTGGTGCTGTGCGGATGCAGAGTGTTCTGGCTTCCTTCTTGTGCCCAGCAGACATAAATGTTGCGCTGACAGAGCTAAGAATCACAAATGCTTTTGTGTCAGAAGTTGTGCTAAATTTCGAATTGCTCAGGCAGAGATTCTGCATTTGGTATGTCGGACACTTAACCCATTCTTCCTGACGTGTCTGCTTTTCCCACTTCTCTGATCTAGCTTTAGCTAAACAGGAATGCCAGCTGTCGAAATAAATTCAGAGTAGTTTATGGCATGATTTTTAAGCTCTGGTAAGAATGGTGCTGGTGAGGGAGCAGGCATTGGGTAGAAATGGATGGTTGGGACTTAGCCATGCCCCGCCCGCCCCATTCGCAGAGAATCCATAGCTCAGGTGCCCCAGAACTAGCTACATAGTGAAATACCCTGGAGCTCGTTTGACAGGCAGAGCCGTGTTTCTCTACCCTGAAGTCTACCACCGCCACAGCCTTTGAGCTCCACTTAGTATTTTGAGTAAGGAAACAGAAGGGTCCTTGTTTGGCAGCTTGAGAGCAAAGCATCCCTGAAGGAGGCGGCGGGGGTACCAGGCAGGCTGCACTGCCTGGATCTGTGGGGCAGACGCTCTGCAAGTCCAACCGTCTTCTGTGTATTTAAAAGGAGGAAACCATAGAAGCACAGTCAAGTTTTCCTGGAAGTATTTTTCTCCGTGGAATAGAATTTCTGCATCCAATTCCAAAATTAGTTTATTTCAAGGGCACTGTTGTTCACCAAGCGCTGTCGCCGTGACTGAGCTGGAGAAATGGTAATGGGGGGGGGGGGTGACTCATGTTTCGATTCTGATCTATCTGACATCCAGCTGTTACTCAGCTTTAAAGGCAGCTTAGTAGAGAAACAACGGTCTGATCCCCTCCAAGTGGGCCTTCGTGCTGGGGCTGGAGCCTCGGCGTCCTCCGATGGCAGCCGAGACTTTGGAGCCTCTGTTGGGATTTTGATGCTTGTTTTTGGGTAGGAGATTCATTTCTGTCAATTAAGGCAGAACACCTGCTTTTTCTCTGATTTTTCAGTAGATTTACATTTTGAAAAGCTAAGCAGGTGCTTGAATTCTGTCGCATTATAATGAAACGGAAAATTGTCAATGTCACCAAAGTAACTGAAAAATTTCCAAAGTGAAGCTGAATTCGTGAAATCTTATGAGGCTATGAGGCCCAGATTCCAGCGTGGCTTCCAAGGGGAGATTCAGCCAGCGGTGTGGTGAAGAATTTGGAGAGACCATTCTTTATATACTAGCACCCGAGGGCTTTATGGATTCCCAGAAAGAGGTTGTTGTAGTAGTTTTTTTTTTTTTTTTTTTTTTTTTTTTTTTTTTTTTTTTAAGGATGGAAGGTTGGGATGCAATTTTATGTAGCATGTTTAATACAGCATTTGTGAATAGCAAATTGTCAGGAACTCTTAGGAGCGCTATTATATCTGTGATTCTGGAGCCAGGAATAGAGAAATTGCAGCAATTACAGCCCCATCTCATTGATTAACGCGATTGCAAAATAGTCACGAAAATATTGGCATTGGAGCTTCAGTCTGTTTTACCTAATAACTCTCATGCCAATCAAACCGGATTTATCAAAGGAAGGCGTTAAAACCATAGCGGCAGCACCGTCTGTCGCCTCAGCCTAGGGAACTTCGTGAGCATGAGGCGGATGCGGACAAACAGCTCCTGAACTCATCTCCTCCTGATTCCAATGTTGAGTGTGCAATCACAGTTTCTGGGCATAATCACGGAACACAAAGATAGTTACCTTTAAAAGGCTGCATGTTTTAGTATGTGAAAAAGCCATCCAACTGATAGTCCTATTACTGCATGTGTCGTATAGTGAGTTACTGGGAAACAAAACCTGAAAGCCAGTTAATTTCTTCCCTGGAAAGAGTTATTCATTAAGGAATTATGTTTATGCTTAGACCAAAAGTGAGATCCTGTACTTGATGAAGCTCCTGAGCACATGAGAGATGTTCATATTTCCAGGCTTTCTGTTTCATTCTTCTAAGTCTTTTGTTTCACAAGAAATAAGAACTTGCTCTGTATCATCTCATGTGAGGACACAGGTTCCATGTCATTATGTCCTGTACCTCATTCTGTATTTCATTCCTTATGTTTTTCTGTAATTTGTCCATGTCTGTATGCATGGACACTTTCGGTCAAAGCAAAATCTGGAGAAATAAAATTCAGAGCATTTTGCAAAGCTCTCCTGACTTTGCTTGCTTTTCTGCCCATAGTCCCTGCTGCTATAGTAATGTAAATACAGATTTATATTGAACGAAGTGTGATGGGGTTTGAGGAAGATTACAAGGCCCTTTTCTCCCTGACCTTCAGATGGTAATTGTAGGGCACCGTCAATTCTCTGAAAAGACTCCTCGTGAAGTTGCACCTCTCTTAGATGTGCTGGCTTGGGATGCAGGACGGAGGAAAGTTGTTGAAAACACTGTGTGATCCAGACCCAGACAAAGCTCATTAAAACCCTTGTACTTAGTTTGTTGTTGATTGAAGCTAAGAAAAGAACAGTTGTGAATGAGAAGTAAGCCAGCCGGTTAGCTGTACATTTATAAACTGCCAATGCCTCCAAACAGGATTGGATATAAATAAAATCAGTCTTTATTTCTTGCCCAGTAGTGACAGCACAAGGTACGCATCTACAAAGCTGAGATAAGGTGTATCTGAGCTTCAGCACTAGGAAGCTAGCAGAAATGTGGAAAGTAAACGACAGGCTCCCTCTGACCTTCAGCCTACCCATAATTCCTTTCTATCCAGCAGGCAGGGAGCCCACCTTGAGCACAGCTGCTCCCTCTCTAAACCACTGAACTCCTTTTTTTTTTAAAAAAAAAAAAAGATTTTTTAAAATGTATTTATTCATGAGAGACACACAGAGAGAGGCAGAGACACAAGCAGAGGGAGAAGCAGGCTCCATGCAGGGAGCCTGATGTTGGACTTGACCCCTGGACTCCAGGATCACGCCCTGAGCCAAAGGCAGAAGCTCAACTGCAGAGCCACCAAGGGATTCCCCCTAAACCACTGAACTCCTACTCATCCCTTAAGACCCATTTTACTTGTCACTTCCTGGATGAAGCCTTCCTGGATTTCTGCAAAACCAAGTGAATTGCTCTCCTCTTTGCTCCTAGAGTACTATATTCATATTCATATTTATGTTACAGTTACCTTACATGGTGCCTGCATGGCAAAGCAGCTTGAAGTGGGCTCTCTGCCTTGCCCATTATTGTGTCCAGTTAGCACCTAGTGTTATATAAGTATTTGTTCAATACATGAATATGTGGATGAGTGGATCAATCCTGCAATGGTTACTAATGTTAGCTAGGAGGTTTAGACACCAACTAGGAACTCTCTCTCTATAAAAAATATACATTTTTATATATGTAGATAAATAAATATTTAGATATTAGATGTAATATATAAAATATATATTATATATACACACACTATATATACACACATATGTATATATATACATATATATATATATTTTTTTTTTCCAAACCTGCTCTCTTTTCCTCACTAAATTCAAGCTGTGGTTCCCTCTCTGAGCCCTGTGGCCTCAGAGAAGTCATGCAGGGTGCCTGTGCTGAGCTCAAAATCCAGCTCTTGCTTATTACAAGGATTAAGTACAGCACTGCAGATTAGTGCACTGCCCGGAAGGTACTAAGTGCTCAGTAAATATTAGCTGTTGTTAGTGATGGATTTAATACAATTACAGGGCTCGAAACAATGCAGCAAAGCAGCATAAGCTCTGTTGTGTAATAATAATGTCAGTGAACACTCTCCTAGTGTCTGCTCTGTGTCAGGCACTGGCTGCAGTTCTTTACACTGACACTCAAGGCAGCTCTATGAGGGAGGCGCCCTGGTACTTCCTTGCAGCAGAGCATGCTGAGACTCAGAGAGTGTTAGTAACTTGAAAGGATCACACAGCTAGTAAGAGGCAGATCTGGGATTCAAACAGGCAGTTAGGATCCAGCATCCATGATATTGTTATTTATTAGGCACCTACCGTATGCAAGATGTTCTAGGTTGTACAAGTAATTGTCAGCTGTGTTGGAAATACATGATCTCATTAGAATTTAAGGCAGAGATATTAAATCAAGTGAGTTGAGCTGTTTTGAAGATTTTGTGGGATTATAATGGTTTATTTCCGGAATTAGTCTAGCCAGAAAATGAAATAAGTTAGTCATTCTTAAATGTTTTAATCTAAGGATGCCCTTCTACTCCTAAAAATTACAGATGCCAATGAGCTTTTGTTTCTGTGGGTTATAGCCATTGGTATTGACCACGTTAGAAATTAAAACAGAAATACTTGAAATATTTCATATTTTAAAATTACTTATAATTTTAATTACATAATTAAAATTTATATTACTCATTTTATGGTAATATAGTTAACATTTTTTCTGAAAAATAACTATTTCCTCCAACAAATATCGCTAGTGAGAAGAGTGGCATTGTTTTACGTTTTTCCAAATTTCTTCGATGTCTGAATGAAGACACCTCGATTCTCCTCCTTCTCCGGCCTCAGTCCACTGCCGTATCCTGTTTTGGTTGAAGTGGATGAAGAAAACCAGATTCATGCAGACGTGTGGCTACAGAAGGGAGGAACATTTCAACAGCCTGTCATGTAGTTGGGGGCATCCTTTCCTGATACAGCAGCAAAACTCCATGTGGAAGAGCCTGCAGGGTAGTCAGTCGCAGGGTGGGACCGGAGCCGCAGCAGGAAAGCTTGCAGGCCCCGCGACGCCGAAATCCATCACCCTGAATGGATCTTCTCCACCCGGACGTGACTCTGCACCATCACACGTTCACGTTGGCATCTGGAGAAGGTTACGTAGCTCTTCTGGACGGTCACAGATGTGGTCATGCGGCATCGGAGGGATCCCAGCCATTAGCAATATCGTCTGCCTGTTGTCAGAGTCTCGTGTACCAAGACGTCAGGCTCACCAAGGCTGGAACGAAACTCAGGATGTTGGATGTCTGCCTTGAAAACTCAGATTTTATCCTCGGTAATTGGGGCTCCCAGGCATTTGCCTCAAAGTGACAGGGCATCCTATTGCTGCATGTTTGAGACCCTGCCTGCAGGGTGCCTGGTCCAGAGAGCAACAGCTGGTCCGGGAGCTTCTCTCTCTCTCTCTCTCTCTCTCTCTCTCTCTCTCTCTCTCTCGCAGGAGGGGGTGAGCTCCCAGCTCCCACAGCCACCAGGAGTGGGGCTCACTCTGCGGGGAGGCCTGGGCCCTGGGGCCATGCTTTCAGGAGGGACAGCTTCCTACCAGGTCATCAGGGACACTAGCTCTCTGTCCCTCTGTTTACCTCTGAGTCTAGGGTGATGAGCAATCCAGTGACAACCAGTGAGGTGTGGAGTCCTGATGTTGGGTTTGTGGCCAAGTTGCCTGCAATTTGCCCACCGCCTGTGAAGAGTGCTCCTCTGCTGCTGTTGTGGGCTGAATTCTGTCCCCCAAAATGACATGTCCTGAAAGCACAGGACTGACCTTTTTTGGAAACTACAGATATCACTGGTTAAGTTGAGATCATACTGGGGGCAGGTGCCCCTAACCCAATAATGGTGTCCTTATAAAAGGGGAGGTTTGGACACAGCAGAGGCCACGGGGAATGCAGTGGGGACTCTGGGCGGGCGCTGAACCCTCTTCCCCAGTGCCTTCCGAAGGACCAAGGCCCTGCCTGTACCCTGATCCCGGGCTTGCGCCTCTAGGACTGGGAGACAGCAGCTGTGGTGCAGCTGCCTGGGCTAGGGCTCCATCATGGCCCCAGGACATGACACCCCTGGGCTGCAGAGAAACATTCTAGACCACCCGTGTCCTTAGTCACATGGTAGAAAATGTTTGACAATCCTGTGATGACAGCCAGCGAAACTAGACTTTCTTTTGCTTATTATGCATTTCACATCCTTCACTTTTTAACATAACCTATTCTGACTCCATGTGCCTCCTGGCATAAAAGCGCTTGCTGTCCTAACCAGCGATTCTCAGCTTTTTCACCTTTGCTTCCTGTCTATTATTATCCTTTCACAGATTTTGTTTAAGCCCTTAAAATAGAAGGTTTATCTAGCTTCGTGTCTTGTGATGTCCAGGCCATCCCTGACTCTCAAGGTGGTTGACAGCAGAACACAGTCCTTGGGAGCTTTGACACTGTTTGTGGTCAGATTACTGTTACCTACCGCCTTTGGGTGCTCTGGCTCCTGACCGTGTGTGCTGGTGTGTCTGCATTCATCCAGAAACAGGGAGGGCTGGGCTGAGGAGGAGGTCCAGGAGCCTGGCTGGTCTCTCCCAATACCCTCCATGGAGGAGGTGCTGGGTCCCAGACAGTTGCTGTGACAGCTGCACTCATCCCAAATACAGAAACGGATTCACACTGTCCTGAGTCTCAAGTTTCCTGCGAAGTTTTTTAGTAAAGTCCAACCACAAACCAGGGCAGCCAGAGGACTCTCATGGCCTTGATGCGCTGACCTGGCTCTTTGAGTTTTTCTTGCTGGTTGCTTGGCTGCCTGGTCTCTCAGACAGTCTCCTAGAAGGACACGTGTCCTGGAAGCTCCTGACGTGCCTGCAGGCATCCAGGGGTCGGGATGGGGGTTGGTCTGTGGCTTCAGTTCTTTTCCATCTGGAGTTGGCGCTGTGCTGTTGGTGGGCATGTTGTGTAGAGCATTTTGGGAGGATCTTTGAGCGACTTGACACCCTGCCTTCTGGAGCTGCTAGGGGAGACTGTAGAGGCATTGAGGTGATTAATGAAACTTAATGGCATTTATGGACAATGAGAAGGGAGAGTATTTAGTTTGGCTGAAGGGAAAATGAGGCAGACAGGGAGCTGTCCGTAGGTCCGAGCTGAGCAGCCAGGTAGCTGACCACTCCTGCTGTCACCGCGCCTCTGACCTCTCCACGCCCTAGGCTGGTTCCATGACCATCACTCTAGGAGTGCCACCTGCATGCTCATCTGTCACCTGCACTCACACTGTGGTCCAAGCACTAAGTTCCTGACATGTGTGGCTTCCCTTGTCACCAGGGCTCAGAATCTGGAGCACTTGACTTCCAGGGTCCTGCGTTGGCATGCTGTCACAGTGTGCCTGCGCAGGAATACACACGACTTTCAGACAGACACGTGGACCCGCACCTGCAGCTGCAGAGGTGAGCTCGTGGGGCCTTGGGAGGGATGGCCTTCTCTTCCTGGGAAGCACTGGGTGATGTGTAGACTCCTGGCAGAATTAAGACATGTGGATGCGCGTCCCCAAGGCCATTTCACTCCTGTACATGGAAATGTCACTTGGGTCTAATTAAACCATTGATTTAAAACAATGCTCAGAACATAGCTCCAGAAACGGCTTGTTCCCTACGCTCTGAGGCTGCTCTGCCCTTGGGGGCGAGGCTGCCCCCTCAGCGCGTTCTGCGCCTGCCGCCTCCGCAGAGCAGGACTCTCCACCAGGCTCTTCTCCATCAACAGATCCGACATCCTGGCGACGAGGGAGGAGGTAGAGCCATGGTGTGCTCATCTGCAGCGTCTGAGGCACTTGTGGGGAAAATGAGTCCCTGTCCCCGCGTGGCGGTGGCGCCCACCCCCAGAGCAGTGGGGAGACACTGCCAGTCAGGATCACCAGCCCCCCGCCCCCGATGAGCAGGAGAGAGCGCGGTGCCATCGGAAGATATGGGAGCTGCCGGGCACTGACATGTCGTAGCCGCCGATCCAGGGCACTGTTGGTGTTCCCACATCCTCAACCTGCCCTCAGGGTGATGCCATGTCCCACCTCGTGTGCAGGGTGTCACAGGGACCGAAGAGGAGGGAGTGGGAAGAGTTATGGGCTGTACGGTCGGCTGGGCCGGGGTGCTCTAGCCTGGGTCTTCACCTGCAGCGGGTGCTGGTTGACCTAATCCACACGTCCATCCTTATCCTCCGGGGAACTGCGTCGCCGGCATCCCGTCAGTGGGGACCGGCGGCCACTGCTCTACTCAGGTTCTCCATGGCTTTGGCATTGCAGTGACTGAATCCAGGGCCACCAGGCTTTCCATCCAGACTCATGTGTGTCCCCAAACCTGTGTTGAAATCCCTTTCCCGGTTGGAGAGTCAGGGAGACGTTACTGAACTGAGCTTTTTGTCTTTGCATTGCTTAAGTGTGCTGGCTCGCTGGGTGTTGACCTCCCAGGGGCGTCACCTGCAGGCGGTCTCCCCGGCCTGCTCTCTGTCCCTGCTGCCCTCTGCCTGGTCCTCCCTTACGGCTCTGAAGTCTTCAGACTGGCCTTGATCTGGAGCCCCATTTCTGCGCAGGTGCCCTGGCCCCGGGACGTTCACAGCACACGCACATCCATAAAAGAAATGCCAGTGACCCAGAAGTTCATTCTCAGAGCTGTGAAATCTGACTCCAAAGAGCCAAGAGAAGCCTTGCAGAAGTCTGCCTTTACAGCAGAATCCAGCAAAGCCAATCACAATTAACATTTGCATTGCAAAGATGGAGCAAATGTGGGGAAAAATGAACAGAGGGGCATTATAGATATCCTTCAAAAATTTTTTCAATTTCCAAACATTTTTTTCTCAATAATACAGAAAAACACCTCTGATTTTTAATTCTGCCATTTTCATAGCAGTGTACTGCTATGCACAGACATACTGTGGACTGCCTGCTGCAACCACGGGTGGGAATGTACACTATAAAATACTTGCAAATGTGGGACATGCGTGTGCCACAGACAGGGCCATCTGGTCAACTCTCTGCCCAGAACTGGAAGCAGGAGGGGGCTTTCCACACTGGGTGCTTAGTTCTGATCCAGTGCTTTTGGATATAAGGCTCTTATATTTAGTATCTATCCATCCTTAGATTATTTATGCCTTAGAGAAGGCCACAGGATTCCAGAAGTTATATGCAGTTTTCATGTGTATATATATTTTCTGTGGAGAAAATCCAAAACTCTTATCAGATTCCAGATGGTCAGAATATGCTTTTGTGGTATAAGTTCTGTCTGGAATGAAAGCAAAACAGATTCCTGTGGGAGGTGTTCTGTTTCCCTGTGGCTCCAAGTCTGGGATCCCAAGGGGGATCAGAGTTATCTGTGTCTAGGAGGGGAAGGAGGTGGTGTTGGACATGGCCGGTGATGGGTAATTTTAGGTGTCAACTTGACCAGGCCATGGTTCCCAGATATTTGGGCAAACACCAGTCTAAATATTGGTGAGGAAGTATCGTACAGGTGTGATTAATATTTAAATCAGTAGACTTTGAATAAAACAGATTGCCTCCCCTGATGTGGGTGGGCCTCATCCAATTAAGAGGAAGATGACTGGGATCCCCCAGGAAAGAGGCAGTTCTGCCTCCAGATGGCCTTTGGAGTTGATTTCCCTATGTCTCCAGCCTGTGGGCCTGCCCTACAGACATCGGCTTGTGAGCCCCTGTGATCTCCTGAGACAGCTCCTTGACCTAAACCCACTCTTCAGTCCCCTTCTCTCTCCACACACACTCACACACTCTCATGCAGACTCACGCACACCTTAAGGGCTCCGTGTCTCTGAAGAACCTGACTAATACTGGGTCCTATGTGTCCCATAAATATTTATTAGTAATTCCTAAGTGCTGAGCATTTCATATATAGAGTTCATATATAGGAGTAGGGTCTCCAAGTCACCTGTCCCCACCAACTATTTAATTCTCAGTATAACCATCTGAGTTGGTAGTGGCTCAATTCTGGGTTCAGGAAGAAATCTGGGGTCAGTCTGAATCTCTGCTTTCATTCCTCATGATTCCTCAGAGAGTTGGAAGGATGTCACCTGCCTTGCTTTCTGTGCCATACTGGTTACCTGCATCAGGGTAGGATTCGTTTTGTGGAGTGCCTTATAAGTCTCAAAATATACTCAGTTCCTGCTTTGCATCAGGACCAATTTCTTTCTTAGGCTTTCTCTAGCTCCATTTTGGGCCTTCCTGTCTACACTGAAGAAGTGAAGGCCAGTGAGCTTGATGGGACTGGTAGGGAGCCTCGTCTCCTCTGTGACTTGGCCTCTGCTCCCCATCCACGAGGCTGCCTGCCCGCGGGGAGCCTTGCCATCCCAGGGGCTCCTCTGGACATGGTGCGTGGCTAGCTTGAGCTCGTGAAAGGCACAGATTGACTTGGCGTAAGTTCAGCTGTGCAATTACTCCCACTGGGACGCTGCGTTCTCTTTCCTGGCCAACATGCTTGGCAGAGCCCGGACCCCATGGGGAGGTGAGGGTGCCCCCAGAGCCTCTTCTGTCAAGCAGACATCTCCAACACCACTCACCCGCATTGACCACACACTTGAGTATGACACTCCCTCATCATCCAATCATGCCCTGGATGGGGGGCCTTACACTGCAGCCTCCACAAGGACGGGGCTGGAATTGGGCTCCTCCCGTCCCTCCCAGCCCACTGCTGCTTCTTGGCCAGCTGCCATCCCTCCCAGACGCCACACAGAGCAGGCCTCTCTTCTCATCTGTTCATGGGTCATCATGGTCAGAAGTGCAGGGGCAGCATGAGCAGGGCTTTGGCAGTGTCTCTTGGCTCCGAGATTGTTCTGAACCTTGGATTTGGCATTCTCTGGTGGCACTGGGGACTGTGCCTCCGATCCTGTCAGGGGAAGGACAGATGCGGGTGTGCCGATACAAGGTTTGGGTTTTCAAGGGTGAGGAGGTCATGCTGAAGTCATGCCAAGATCCCCAGCAAATGGCTGCTTGGCTCCTTCAGGAGAAAGGCCAAGTGGATAGGAGGGTGCCCGGGACATGGTGGGGTGATGGCTGACAGCAGTACAGTGCTCCTCCCTCTGTGCCAGGGCTCTCCTGAAATGCCGTCCTATTGGGCATCAGCAACTGGGCATCTGACACTCCTGTGGTGATGTGTTTCTTTGGCCAAGAAAGAACGTATGGCCCAGAAGGCCTTTACTTTACAACCTGCAGACTTTTTGTGTGACCCTCTCTGACTCCCAAGGGAAACTGGACAAGTGAATCTATCCACCAAACAAGGTCTGGATGCTCCCTTCCTCATGCTTTAACAACAGTGCGAGCCACTGTCCCTGAGCCACTGTCCCTACCACTCTGCCCCCATCCCAGGCCCATGGTCCTCTTCATTCTTTCTGCACTTCCAGACCCAGGCCACGTCTGTAGCTTCCTGCAAACCTACCTGCTCTCACCGTGTCAGCCAGGACTGTTCTGTTCCTGTCACTTCTCCATGGCTGCCTGATGCTGTGCCCTGTCCCCTGCATGGCTCAAATCAGGCCACCTCCCAATGGATGGGAGTAGCCAGCCATGTGAAGGTATAGGGGCTGGTGGGGTCTGGACCTTTCCCACTTGTGTCAGTGGTACCCTATTGTGTTTTACACGTGGCTCCCCAGCATGCGGTTAACAAATGAGGATTGTTTGTTTCTCTTATGAGAAATACATATTTTCAAAAAGGAGCCAATCAGAAACCATAACTGAGCACACTAACTGCATATGAGTCATTGCGCCGAGAAGGAAAATTCTCATTTTAGGTAACGTGGAACATAGCGTGCTATTGGGATTCGGAGCTGAGAAAAATGGTGGCCCAGCAGTGGTGTGGCAGGGCTTGGGCAGCCAAAATCATTTAGTTAGCCCCCCACCCTTTGAATGGTAGAGAATGAGTAAATCTCAATCCTGACCCTCAAGTCCAGCAGGGAAATTATGTGCAGATGGCTTCTTTAGGCAAACTTAGCCCAAGAAGGGGACCATCAGCTCCAGTGTAGAACATTGCACGACTGTTTTTGAGAGCTCTGCCCCATCCTTTCTTCCATCCACCAAGTTTCTCCTGAATATTTCTTCCAGCAAAATCTGGAGTAGTCAGGGTTCTTATATTCCAAGTTTGGCTAATTTAAGCAGAAGAGGATTTTTATTTTGGACTGAGTCAAAGGGAAGAGTCAAGATCCAGGTTCTGATAGAAACAGAGGCCTGAGCAGCTCTAGGAGTCTGGGTAGGAGGAAACACGGGCCCTCCTACGGTGTACAGCTGGGAGCATAAATGGGCTCCCACCCTTTCTGGTTGTTGCTTATTTGCGCCACATGCTGCAAAACTCACAGTCCTGGCAGAGAGAGTCTGAATGATCTGGTCTTGATAAGTGTGCAACCCTGGCACCCTTGGGGAGGGGTGTCACCTGGATTATCAGTGACTCGGTGACTTTCTGACCTGATGGCAGAGGGAAGGATCTGGAAAGAACTTAAGATCTCAGTCTTTGGTTGGTATGTGTGTGGAGACTTCGGATGGGGGAGGAGCCAAATTAGTGGAGAGGGAGGGAAGATAACAAGTTGGTCTATGATGCGGGGCATTTGGGTGAAGCATCTGGGTGGGGAAAACTGGTTAGCAGTTAGCCTAGAGATCAGGAGTGTGTTCCAGGCTGGAAGGGGGTGATCAGGCATCCTGTTAGAGGTTTGGCTGACCATGAGGAATAGACTAGATTATATCGGGAAGGTAAGCAGAGTGAGGACAGAACTCTGGTGTTGAGTAACTGCCCAAGGGCAGGGGAGAAATGATCATACAGTCAAGGTTGGAGAGAATCCCTAGGAGGGATGGGTGGGTCTGGTGATCAGTGCTGCCTGGAAAGCAAGCACACTGTCTCCTGCTTGCATGACATCGCTGCATCCTCTCCCACACTGTCCCATCATGGGTGCCGTATTGAAAGCTGTTGCAAGCATTTCTCAGGTCTTTGGCTATACCCAGTTTAAGAGATATTTAGTAGCTGATCTCTTTGATGGAGGCTCATGGAAATTTCTACAGTTTTTGTGAAAATTAAATAACATTGATTTTGGAGAAACTAGAATTTTCCCCCTTCCCATAAACCTTTGGAAGGACAGGGTTTTAGAAGAACCATTCCCCATTTAGAGCGCAATACGCAACCCCCCCCCCCCACCCTTGCCACCGTTTGCTTTGACAGAGCACACACATCACGTTGTTCAACAGGAGCACGCTACGTACCTCCTCTTAAGGAAGTGTAGTATTTCCACAGAGGGAGAGGCTGACAAGGAAATAGATCATGGCACAGTCAAGGTTATTCCTGCCCACGCTCCAGGTCCCACGGCAGCGGAGGTACAAGAAAATCGTGGCTGATTTGGCTTCCCATCTCTGAGGAAATGCGCGACTAATGAGGCAAATTGGCTTCCCTAGACTTCCCTCCCTTTCTTTCTCTGTGCTTAGCGCAGGGGCCGTGACCATGGCCCCTGCCTCCCTCGAGGCCCTGCGCCTCCTCACTGGCCGTGGATCCTGCCCATGCTCCTGGGACCGGGACTGGGTGCCCAGTGAGTGAGCACGAGAGCCCTGCGGAGCGTGCGGCCATCTTGGCATTGTCGTCTGAGATTCCTTTTAATTAAAAGTCTGCCTCGGAGTATGTCAAGTACTTCTGTATTTTCGCCATTCTTCCTATCTCTATGGCAACAAAAATATTTCAACATTTACATGGACATCATATTCTTAGCTAATGTGCTATCTGAACTGTGTGCATGCCGAGAAGGGCCCGGCAGAGGCTGCTCTGCTGGCTGGGATGCTGGAGTTGCCAAGACAACCAGGGTGCCCAAAGATGCACTCACCAGTAGCATTAAATGGAGGCTTTAAATTAATTCACCCTCGTGTGTTTTTGTAGCTTAAGTTGTTAATTGAAATAACAGGAATGACCTTCTCTGTGCATTCAAAGCACCTGTCCTATTAAAATCATCTGTGCTATTTACTTAAGTACACTCATCCATCAGGTAAATCTAGCGTGAAATAGGGGTAAATGGGAGACACTTACATCACACTGCTCTGTATTGAGTTGTAGTGATGGGGGAGGCAGTTGTTCTTGTGTCAGGCCTGAGATGTGGGTAATAAAAACTTATATTTTAAAATTTCATTTGTTTCTGCTCTTCTTGCTGGCTTCAGACCTGAGGGCCTCTCCAGCTGTCCCACACTGGCTGAGGAGGTGGTCCTGAGAGGTGGTTAGGCCGGCGGAGGCCCGAACACAGAGCCGAGGGCCCTGCCCCACCCCAGACTGCCATCCACCTGCTCGCAAGCATCTGGGTGGGAAGTCTTCCCCCAGCCCAGCTGGTAATGCCCTGCACAGTCCAGCATCGCTGCTGCCTTGCCAGTTCCCCTGCTCAGGACACTGCGGTGTGAGCCCGTCCTAACTCTGGGATCCTGATACTTCCTCCCAAGTGAACGTCACAGGAGCATGTGCAGGAAAGTGGAGTGCGGGGCCTCTCATCCATGTAAATGAGGAAGGTGAGACCCAATGTGGTCAGTGACACTTGGCCTCTGAAGAATATTATATTTGGACCAGGGATTAGATTTAGAGGTTACATACATAAAATTGAGAGTGCTGAAGGAGGAATAAAGGTGTGTGTTAATAAGATCCAAATTTTAAACTCACCGTAAGCTGTAGATATGGGGTTAATTGCAGGTGCCATTGGGAAGTGAACTGACATGCTCTGAGGTCTGGTCTGCTACCTTCCGTGACATTCCCTTTTCGTTTAATCGTAGACATCCAGGAAGTAGGTGCAGTTCTTTAAAGAACACTTTAAAGTAAATTCTTACCGCCAATGCCTTGCCAAGTGTTTGGCAGAATAGGAAGCCAGTCACCAGGCTTTGAGGTGATGGAGCCCAGGGTAGACTCGCACCTGCAGGACAAAAGCAGGAGCCCCAGCTGGGGGTGAGGGGTGAGGGGGCATGGCCAGTGCGCCTGCCAAAGCCTCAGCCTTCGAGAGAAGAAGGACAGAGAAGGGAAGCAGATTACCAGAGGAGAACCTCAACCCTTTCTACTTCCTGTCTTTGAATGAAGCCAACCAGCACTATGTGAATGTGATTTATCTTCTCCTTCCCTTAGTCCCTTGTACAGACTATCATCGAGGATTGTGAAGTTAGTTCCTGTTACCCAGTGTCTATAGCTATAGAACAGAACAAAAACAACAAACAAAAAGCAAATCCAAAATAAGCACATATGCAGAATGTGCTACCTTTTTGGAATGAAATTCTGATTTTCCTGGATGTTATCAGTGACACTGCTTCCAGAATGTGAAGTCCGTGACATAAGAGCCATATCCCAGGCAAGTGTCTCAATGGTCCCTGTTAAATTTTGATAACCCAGAGGGAGGCAGCAGGGGAGAGAGGATGTAGCCCTGGGGGCAGCAAGGCAGGCTTCAAAGTCTGCAGTCTCCAGACCCTGGCCTCTGCCCCCCAGAGCTGGGGGCCTCTCCATGGCATGGGCACCCTCCCTCTGCTACTTAGGAAATAAGCTTCAGCCTCCCCACAGTCTCTCATTCAACCAAAGCTGAGCAGAGTTCCTGCCTCACATGCTGCTCAGCGCCTGCCCTCTGCCTCCACTCCACCTCTCTGGGTGGAGGTGGGTGAGAGGGTGGCCCAGGCCCAGCAGCAAGATTCCAGAGATGATTAACCACCAGGTTTCTGGGGGATTAGTAATCACTCTAATGGGTTTCTGACTGCTGATTTTAAAGGCGTTACCAGGAGGGCTTTTACAATGATGACTTTTACTGTATAGCTGCACTGTGTACCATCTTCATGCTTTCAAGTAAACAGGGAGCTGACCTAAGCACAGTGCAAGCAAACTCACCAGTGAAGAGGCATGAACGTTGGTTGCTTTTTAATTGGGGGGGCGGGCGGGAGTGGGGCAGTGTTAGTTTTATTGCAGGTATGTCTAGCTTTCCTCATCATTCATAAAAGATGACAAAGTTTTACTTTGTTTGAGGAGATATTTCTTCCCCAATTTAAAACTTTTCTTCCTTTTTTGAAAAAGGATTAATAAGTCATTGTGGCCACACATAGTTGACTTCAATTAAATGGGAATTTCAGGCAGATCTGTTGGCAGTAATAATTAAATAATTAAATAAGATAAATAATTAAAACTTCAACTTTTATCCTGGGTAGCATATATCAGCAAATTGTTCATGCTCATAAAATCATTCCTGCCGCTGAAGCAAAGCCCTGTCTGGTTCTCCTCCTGCAAAAATGTACAAGTTTGAATGTCAATACGTCGCTGGTTTTAAAACAAGAACATAGCACTGAGCATGCGTTGGATTATATCCATATCTGGCAATTCCTTGTTATATTAGTTTGTGCCTTTTAAAAAAGAAAAGACTGGAAGGATGCTTGGTACTTCTTGGGAAGAGGATTCTTGCTGTTTCAGAAAATAGGGCCATTGGACTCTAGGCTAGATGATTCCAAATCAGAACACTTTAAAGTAAATAATTGGGAACTTGGGGAAATCAGAGAGGATGCATCCCATAGAGAGACAAATTCCTTGTGTAGAAATTCAGTTCTTGACAGATTCAAGAGTCGAAGCACATTTATGGAGGCGCCTGTGTGTCCAGTGTGAGACTGGATGAGTGTGTGCACGTGTGGATGCAGGCCGATGGTCCTGCCGCATCACTGGTCATGAGTGATGTGCCATGAGACACAGAAAGGGACTTCTGGGCTTCAAATAAGCCTTCTTTCACCTTCTTCTGGAATTTGCTAAGTTGATTATTGCCTTACAGTGGTTTTTCCCATACCATTGTATGTTTAATTTCCTTTTTAATAGACAAACTGTCATGGGAGGTTACACTAAGCATTATTATTCAAAGGTATGTTTATATCACTCAGATAAATATCATAGGGAATTACGGATTGGGAGTGTATTTATTACATACACAACCGAGAAAAGTGTCTGTGTATTATCACGTAAATATATGCTATATTTAAATAACGTGATAACAATCACTAATCACCGAGTTTTTCCTCGGTGTTCTGGAATTAGAATATACAGAAAGGCAAATTAATATTTAAACCCCTGTATGCTTTTTGAGAGTCCTCAATATGCATAACAAAGCAATGACTGGGACCCACGGGGGGTGAGGTGGCATCATAACTGAGTTTACTATGGGGAGAAGTTGGGGACCAGGCTCTAGGGCTAGAGGTGATGCCTCCACCATGAAAGATAATTTCATTATTATCGAGAGCTTTTATTGCCTATGGCTCCTCCGTGGGCACCAGATAAAGTACTTGAAACAAAGCAACTTACAGTCTTTGTGCACTTAGACATCAAGGCTGAGGATAGGATAGGCAGCCAAGGTTAACTGGATAATTACCAAACATGCATAAAGCATGTACATTATTTTTTGCAAGTCAAAGGTGGGAGCTGGAAAATGGAAGGAGCCCCAGGAATGAGAGGTGGAGAGCAGGTGGGGCTCATGCAGGGCAGGAGGCACGTGGTGGTGTGTGGGGATTTGAATGAGATGGGACGACTCAGTCAGGAGGGTCCAGCCTTGGTCACTGCTCTAGCTCTTCTTCATTTGGGTGTCTACCCTTCATCGTATCCAGCACAATTTCCTGCCAACCTACTCTCTAGGTTACTATCTGCCCTGAGGTCCCAGGAGTGATAATGAGTTTAGTAAGGGATGCCCGGCTGTGAGAAATGGGGCATACGACACGTGTGTGATGCCTGTCAGCCCCAGGCACTGTGTTTTCCTCCTCTTGCCCTACCTAAGTTTCTCTACATTTAGGTAAAAGACAGAATGAGAGCTTCAGAATCTGTAAGAGAGAGCATCTGTGCATTCTTTCTGCATCTGTAGGAGCAGAGATTCCATAACCAGCCTCGAGGGCTCATTCCTGGCAGTCAACATGTTCATCCTTCTGGCTAGCCAAAATCCATTTTAAACCATGTTGGGATGGTAGGGTTGGCTGGAACCTTAGAGACTGTCAAGTGCGATCCCTTTATTTTGTCAGCCTGTGACTGGAATCCTCAAGAGGATGACCTGAGAAGTCAGGCAGAACAGGTCCGTCTTACTTAGCTTTTGCTAAGTGGAGACACAAAACCTTCTAGAAGCCACCACTTACCTCTCTAGACCAGTCTTACCCCGATGAGCAGCCCTAAATCCTTGAAGATTTCCCACTATATCACCTTTTCCTTCCTTCTGATTTTTAATCAGTAACAATTTGGATATATGTGATGTATAAATACATACTCAATAATACAATGATATATGAAATATAAAGATATATCATCTGTAAAAAGGACTTGGTAGTTTTCAGAAAACTGTCAAGATTCCTTCCTTAAGAAAGTATCTTATGGGCACCTGGGTTGAGGGTCTGACTCTTGATTTCAGCTTAGGTCATGATACTGGGGACCTGGAATCGAGCCCCGTGTGGGGATCCCTACTCAGCACAGAGTCTGCTTGAAAGTCTGTCTCTCTGCCCCTCTCTGCCCCTCCCCTTGCTTGTGTGCTCTCTCTCTCTGTCTCTTGAAATAAATAAAATCTTTTTTTAATAAAGAAAGTGTCTTAGATAATCAATCCTCTGAAAATCCTATGAGATAAATATTACTATTTACATTTTAAAAGGTGAGGTACATGAGCCTCACAAGAGTTAAATATTTTATCCTTAGAGGTTATGTCATAATAGAACTGGGACTCAGTGTCTAGATCCAGGTACCAGTATACATAATATGCCTTCCTCCCTGGACCCCTTCCTTCTGTAACTCTTGACTGAGCCTGAGATGCCCGAGTAGGATTTGAGGAAGATGCTCCAGTGCACGCCATCCTGTTTGATTACAGCACAAACCTCTGATCCTCTAGGTACGGCCTTTTGTCTTGGGGAGTGTGGATTTAGAAGCATTAACTAAAATCAGTAGTGGGGATCAGGACTGGGAGTGGAAGAGAACCAATGACATGGACCCAAGCAGCAGGACACTGTGCATACAGTGATTGGCTGTGCATGCGAGCAGGGTGTATAAGAGACAGTAATGAGTATATCACTACAAAGCCAAATTGTTTCTCCATGTTCCTTTTCTTTATTTTATTCCTCTCTGTCAGTAGCACCGATGTGACAGTTCTCCCTACCTTCTCTACAACTACACACACACACACACACACACACACACACACACAGGCTGAAGGATACACATCATACTTCCCTATGCTTCCCTCCTCCTCCAGCGCTGACTTTCCTTACTCTCTCACTTGAAAGGTCGTCCCCAACTGGCCCCTTCACCTCCTCACATCGAGGGCCCTGATGTCCTGGAGCAGAAGGAGGGAAGGGATCTGGGGTCTGGGGCCTGGGGTCTGGGGTCTGAGTCTGTGACTAGAGCCATCCATGTTGCAGACCCTCCCTCCTAGACACCTGTGGATTTGACTTTGCTAAAGTGCAAAGTGGCCATGATCAGGGGAGGGGGGACAGAAAGCGGGAGAGTCTGAGACTTTGTGAGTTTACATGAGCCATAAAACTGACATACCTTGTGGATTGTGAGGTGCACTACTGATTTCCTTTCTGAGAAAATAACCATCTTCCAACCATATTCATTCATTCTACCACAATTTGAGTATTGAGCAACTACAGAATTCTGTAGAATTCGTGAGAAAAAAGTCTTAAGTGGCTCTTCAAGGAGCTCAAAGAGGGCTAAATCATTTATCAAGTTGTAAGATATCAGTCCCTGTGGCTTCAACTTGACGGAAAGTGGAAATTGAGTGAGAGGACCCTATACACAAGGGATGTGCAAAGTGAGAGTCTTCATTGGTGTGTCAGCTGAGGGCTTGGGTTGGGCTGAGACTAGCAGGAAATGACGCTGATTTAGGGATTTTATGGTTCTTAACTGACCAGAGGCCAGAAATCCTCCAGCACAGGCTGGTGTACTTGGCCAGTGGCACGCTAAAGGACCTGGTTCCTTTTTTATTTCTCTTCAGCTGTCATTCACATGATCTTGTTGCCCCATGGCCCCATTGTCAGCATTGACTCTACCTCACTGGTGATAAAAGAAACACATACACATGCACATGAAGATGTACCAACCAAGAGGCTCCCCCATAGGAAGCTTTCCTGGATAATCCACCCAGCAGCTTTTCTACAGCCTCCTGGCCAGAACCCAGAACCAGATCGCATTGCAGCCCCCGGGGGGCCATGGGGCAGAGCTTTGTGCCTGGCACGCTGCCACCACAAAAAAGTTGGTGTCGTTAATAAGGAGGAAGGGAAAATGTACATTGCACAGGTGACTTTCCACACTGGGTGAGGGAAGGTCTTTGGAAGTTGACCCAGTGGGGAGAAAGAGGGCAGAAGGGTCAAGTCGTCACGAGCTATGTAGATATGACAATGATATCGAAGATACTGCTGTAGGCGGGGTGGCCTGTAAGGGCTGGGGTAGAGGGTGTGGGCTTATTTGTGTAGTGACTGTGGTGTTCTAGAAGCTTCAGTTTATATACGCCAGTGGTGGTCATTTACTCACTCTGATTAGGAAGCAGTATGATACAGTGGTTACGAATGTGAATACTAGGGTCAGAAAGACCTAGATTATAAATCCTGTCTCTGAGTTCCTCACTACTGGCTTTGGAGGTCATGGGTCAGCAAGTGGAGGGGGACACATGGAGAATGATCCATGTGGTATTGGATCAGAGTGGGGACGTCAGTGTTTAACTCGCATAGATACAGAACTTACAGATGTGGGTGCATACGCAGGTCAGCCCACACACACACATTTCTTTTCTTTCTCAGCTAAAAGCACCTAGAAGCAATGACACCCTGGTAACACTAGGCACACTAGCACCTAGCGCTTGGCGTCTGAGACCATCCTCCAGTAAAGGGATTAGGCCTCCTAAGAGAAATGGTGGATCCTAGGAAATGTATATGAGCACCATGTAGTGCCAGCGACTAGTGGGGACTGCCCACACAGGGATCATGACAAGTCAGAAGGATGCAAGAGCTAACTGTCAGAGCTCCCAGTGGCTCATGGGAAGAATTTATGGAACATAGGAAATAAAGTGATATGGGATTGCAACTCAGTGCAAAATACATATTCATGAGACAATACAGATATAAGTAAGTAACTGAATAAATAAACAGATGGGGACACAAGACAAGTCTTCTGTCTGGAAGAATCCCAAATAATGTATGTACACATTCTCCCACCAAAGATGTACAGCTCAAGTCCTGCTCCTGAAGTGGGGTCTGCCCATGTGGCTGCCTTCCAAAGGACACAGTGTGGGGAGGGGACAGAGAGCAGCCATATGGTGGGGCCACCTGACAGGCACATCTGAGCCAGGTGGCCTAGGCCAGGACCTACTGCGAGTGGTTGTGCTGATGATAGGGACTCCAGCAAAATGTGATGAGGGCACCTCACTTTGGGGTCTTCCTCCCAAAACCCATCACCTCAGTCTAACCACGAGAACACCAGACCAAACCCAGTCAAGGGGCATCCTGTAAGACACCTGACCAGCACAACTCAAAGCTGTCAGGGTCATTTAACACAAGGCAGGTCTGAGGAACTGTCACAGCCAAGGGGAGCCTGAGGAGATGTCATATCCTGGATGTGGTGTCCTGCTTGGGATCCTCCAACAAAATAGGGATATTAGGTAAAAACTAAGAAATATGAGCAAAATATAGATTTTAGTTAATAATAACGTATTGATATTGGTTCATTAGTTGTAAAAAGATATCCCATGTTAACATAGGATGTCAAGAATAGGAGAAACTGGGTGTAGGGTATATGGAAATTCTGTGCTGTTCTCATAACTTTTCTGTAGCACTAAAGCCATGTTAAAATGTAGTTTATTATGAGATTTTTCCTACTGCCTTTTACTTTGTCATCTTAGGAAATCATTTCCTCAGCTGTGCTGGTGTATCCTCATGTAATAAGATGGGGTTACCAACTATGGTGCCCATGGCATAGGCACAAAACTATGAGAAACACTAGGCTGTGCTTACACATCATTAGCATGGCACCTGGCAGGACACAGTTGTTCCCTTGAAGCCTTCGTGGTGGAACTACACTTGTTCTATAGCTCAGATACCTGAGGCCTGCTGGTGTCTCAGCCTGCGTGTGCCCACCTCAACCCACATGGGGACCATGACATGAGGGGACACCACAATAGATATGATTACAAATTGACTCTGCTGTTCCCTTCTTGTCAATGTATGAAGGTATTGAGGAACTTGATATCAGAAGAGCAAGATGAAGACGGAATTTGAGCATACCCACTCGCTCACACTCACACCACACACTCAAACAGACATACTTGCTTCCATTCACACTACACACTCACACCCACCCTCACTCATCCAAGCATACACACTCATCCAAACATACACACTACCACTCACACCCACACACTCACCCAAACATATATACTTGCTCCCATTCACACTGCACACTCACCCAAGCATACACACTCACACTCATACCACACACTCACACCCACATTTACTCACCCAAACATACACACACTACAGATTGACACCCACACTCACTCACTCAAGGGTAGACACTCACATCCACTTGCTCATACACACTTACTTAAGCACTTACACACACTCAAATTTAACCTTTGAAAACACTGGAAGAATTGTGGAAACTGTTGTGGAAACTGTTGAGGTATCTCAGGGCAATGAGGCTGAGGCATGAGTTACTTTCACTGAAGGAATCGAGTCATGAGAAATTGCTCTTTTGGGGCCAGCTAAGAAAACTCTCATCTTTGTAAGTGCTCTTCAGTCCCAGGGAACCTGAAATCCTTGCCACATGGATGAGCTCGAAGATCTTTGACATCGATGTGCAACTTCTCAGGAAGGCACAGGTACTGGGCAGATGAGGGGCTATGTGTCGATAATCCACTGTGGGAGAAAGGCCCATGGTGCACTACTGGAGGTGAAGTTTAGAAGTGGTGGGATGGAGGGACATTTATTTGAAGAGCTAATATTGAGGCCATTGGCATTTCTGTTAGACTTCCAGCATCTCCCCATTGACTTGACTTAATATACTCTGCGGCCAGTTGGAGCTGAAGGCCCATTTGCTGCTGTGTTTTTCGGTGCATTAGTGTCCATTATAAAGTAATGGGTGTCTATCAGTGTCAACATGTCCGCAACCAATTAATTCAGCTCACTTCTTCTTCCTGGTAATCGCGAATCACTGGACCATCCAATGCCACATGATATTAAGTACCCTTTTGACCACTGCAAGGAGCATTTACAGGAGGACATGGGGGAAAGTGACATTTAGTGTCTATGGCCATGAGCTGACAGGCAATATCACTTGTGAGAGAAAGAGGTTTTTTTATAGGAGGATTTTTATAGGAGGATTTATATTTAGTATTATATATATTTTAGGATTTACATTGAGTATTAGATACTAAATGTTAATACATTGTGGGGTTTGTATTAAATATCATGAACCAAGTATTAGGCATAAAATGTACTTGGCAAAAGATTTTATAACTATAAGTGATTACATAGTAAGATTTTAGTTCTTTTTAAAAAGTTTTATGACTAGTTAGAAGAAATCACATATGCGAAGTGATTGGTTATGTTCAGAAGAGGATATATCAGGTGACAAGATAGAGGCCATCAAGATAAGGAGGCTGTAGGTTTCTCAAGAGTGTGCAGAGTGAAAGCTGTCTGGGTCCCAATGGGTCAGATAGTGTGGGAGAGACCCAGCCCCAGGAGCAGTGTGGGCTGTAAGCCCTCTTCACGCTCACAATTGGGAGACACACTTCATCAGGGAGATTTGGGGTGGTGTGGCAGCTGTGGCTGCTTGCCCTGTGGAAGATTTGGGAGTGAGGCTGTGAGATGAATGTGGTGCACGCACAGGAAGTGTTTGTATGACTGAGTTATAGATGCGAGGCACCACACCCAGCCCTTGTGGCCTTGGGATTCCTCGGGTCCAGCCGGCCCGTGCCCACCATGCACACCAGTGGTGACTGGGTGCTTAGTTCAGCAGGCAGGGTGGCTCTGTGCTTCCAGAGGCGTTTGAGGCCCCATGCTTGTGACTGGCAACTCTTCCTATATCTACAAAGAGGGCTGGGGAGAAAAATGAGTGACTCCGAATTAGGATAAGGAAACTACAACACTGAAATATAAGCTTTTTACCTAAATGCTTTGAAGAAAGTAACACAGTGTCAAATTTATTCATGGCTGAATCCAGTTTTCATCAAACTGTATTTCGTTTGGAAATAGTAAGTTAGCTTTTCTTACATTAAAAATCCCTGAGTGCTCAGACCGACTGCCATGATGGCAGAGCCCTCGTGGATGAAAGTATTACTTGTTGCCAAACAAGACAAGAGTAACACAGAAGAGCACTTATGGAGGGCTTATTCTGTGCGAGGTGAGGCATGTTTCTCTTTCGTAACGTGTATTAATTCACTTACTGACCATAGTGACTTGTGATATAAGCACTATTTTCATTTCCATTCCATAAATGAGGCACGGAGATGTTAAGTAACTTCTAGATCACACAGAGGTGGGGACTTCACACAGCGCTTAGCTGCTATCTCATGCCATCTCTCAACGGAACAATTTACACAGGTCTTCAAAACTTTAAAGCAAAACATTAGGTTGATTATAGGGTGTGTAGACCCTCGTATACCTTTTATATCTTTGGGATTACTTGAGGTGAGGCCTCTGAAAGAACACTTGGAGTTGGAGAAGACTTCTGGTGGCTTTCCCAGCAAGGAGATGTGAAGAGCACACTGGCTGTCTGGACCCCAGGCTTTGCCGCATAGAGTCCTGGCGGGGGTGGGAGGGGTGGTGGCGATGGGCACTTCCCATCAGTGGCTTTGTGCACACTGGGTTCACTGGCAGGCACCCCAAGCCGCCACCTGGGCTCTTCTTCTAAAGCAAGCCATGTGCTATCAGAGGGGCCGATGGACGAGGGTCAGCTTGATGGGTGTTGCCTTCTTAGCTCTTCGAAGAATTAGATGCAGATCTTTCCTGAATGTGCAATCTTTGAATAAATTGGAATTATTCCTATTTGTTATTTTATTAGCAACTCATGGCAGCCATTTCTTTGGGATTAAAAACAGAAAGGAGAGGACGTGTAAGTAGATGGAGTAAGCTAATGGGTAGTCCAGAGTGCTGTAGCCACTTATGGGGACCTGAATGACATGACAGAATTGCCATAATGTCACATGCAGCCCATTTTATTTTAGCAATGAGATCATCTGATCGTATCTCCAATGCAGCAGCATTGCAAAAGTAATGGTTACAATTACAGATTCATTCACTCTCAGACAGTTCAGACTGACTTTAGAGATCATGCGACCAGATTTTCAGCTTATAAATGACTGTATCCCGTCCTGTGTATCACGGCAGTGGTATGAACAAACGCACATGGTGCGAAACAGAAGTCATGTTATGTGTGCTTTATGCTCTGAGAGCGCGGATCGGCATGGGTGCCTTTTCCTGTTTAATGTTGGCCACTCTTTGCTTTCTCCCTCCTGTCTGAAGGACTGAGGAGCTCCCTCGATGTCACTCTGTCTTTCTCCCTTTTGACATTTCCAGCAGAACTTAGACAGGGCAGGGGAAGGTGTCCGGGACACACCCTCTGAGAAGCATGGGGTCCCTCGTGCAGGACGCCGTGGGGTGTGGCAGGTCCTCCAGGTGAGTGTGGTGCCAATTGCAGACCAAGTCTGGGCTCACCTGATGGTGAAACCTGTGCTCATGGGGAGAGGGAAACCACTTCTCAGCTCATAGTGTGCTAGGTGCTGTCCTTTGTCCCATTGCGGTAACTTGTACTTGGCCACATGGGTCAGGAGCAGCGCCCGAGGTTCTTCTCCCAGTGTCTGGCCCCCAAAGCTGAGAAGGCTCGTCAGTGCAGGGCACTGGCGAGGACCTGTGCCCCGTGTGCCTCTCGCCACCTGGGCCCTGGTATGTTAGAGCCGTTGGTGAGTGTGGCCACTGCTGGCTTTCAGGGTGACTTCTGAGTGGAGCATGCATTCTAGAGACTACTTGAACAAACAACCAGAGGTTGATTTAATCCTGCTGCACCTTACTGCTTCTTGCTGCCTGCTGAGGTGAGAAGCCCCCACATGGTGATGACCATCTGCTTTTTTTCTAGCTTTCATGGACACGTGTGGCCCGTGGCTGCCACATGTGCCCTCCAGGCCTTTGTACCACTGTGTCACCCCCACGGCTTGTCACAGAGTGGAAGGCACAGTCTGCATGGGGTCTGGGGTTACCAGTATTTAATACATGTTGGGGTACACTGCTCTACACGTTCTTGTACCCCTTAGGGCAGAGGGCAGCTAAAGAGAACATGAACACTGTGTTTTGGACTTGACTCCACAAAACCCTCTGTTAGATGGTCCTCTAGGCCCTGAGTCAGATCCTCTTGGTCTCTCTGGACCCATCCTTTCCTGAACCAGGGCTGACAGGACACATGTAGGGCTCGGGGAGACGGTGGGTCTCTGCGAGAGGGCCAGTCCTGACTCGAACTGGTGTCACTTGTCCACGGTCAGAGGGGAGGGGGCACAGCCACATGTCAGTGTCCCTACTCGAGCTGGTGTCACCCGTCCACAGTCGGGGGGAGGATGGGGCACAGCCACACATAAATTGCTCATGACCTTTTCACATCAGACCATGAGGTCTTCCTTACAGTCATCATCTTCCATAGCAGTTTTTATGCCCAGTGTGGACAGAGCACCCGAACGCACAAGCTTGGGTCCAGACGTGATCATACAAGATGGACACAGACACCTTCGTGGTCTCATTTGATTTAAATGCTCATTTGCAACTAGAAGCAAAATGTTTACACTGACCAAGTGGTGATTTGCTTTCTACTCCAGATGTGTACTTCTGGTTTCTGCTGTGCTTTTACAGATCCGTCAAGTGGGGACATGTCCACGTGGACGTGAGGAATGTTGGCTGGCTAGCCGTGGGAAGGCAAGTGGACAGGTGGTGAGCCCAGAGGTGATGATGATAAGCATCCAGGGCCATGAGTCAATTTTTATTGTCCTTGCCTTTAGAGGAACACCATGATCGCCTGTGTTTGAGGCTGTGTTTTTAGTGAGCTGCTTCTGACTTCACTGTGTGTAGGGGCTTCCCTGATTTCATAAGTCAAATATAATGGTATGTTTTAACCAGCCCCCAAGTGCCAAAGTGGTCTCCATAGGGTCACAAATCACATTAAAAAAAGAAAGAAAGAAAGAAATCAGTTGGAGGACATGCCCAATGTGTAAGTAAAAAAAAAAAAAAAAAAAAAAATTCAACCTCATTGTATTTTATTTTTGGGTCAGATAGAGTTTGTTGGCTTTATTGCTAATTTATCTTTAGGTTTAGGGATGAAGACACCTAGGTCTTAATCCCTGTCTGATGTTCATGTCAGAGACAAAGTGGTTCTGTTGCTGATACTCAGCAACTCTCATCTCCAGAGTCTCTAATACAGATTGGGAGCTTCTAAGACTTCTCGAGCCGTCACCGTCACTGTGGACCCCGTTCAACAGAGGAAGGAGGTGGCTGCTCCCAGCTAAAGTAGGACGGGGCCAGACCCCTTGGAGGTGTTCTCAGGGCCTTTGGCTCCGATCCGGCTGTGCACCCCCAGCGTGGGGGCCGGGGGCCGCACCCCACTTGCACCTCCAGAGCCCGGCTTCTCTCTGAGGCAGAACTCCTGTGTACTAGGTAACTCCCTGCTGTCTCGAAGTGCCGGATGCGTGTAGGCAGACACAATTTGCATAACAATGTCCCCGGAGCCAAAAGGAGGTCTGCAGTAAAATAACACAGGAAAACTCACGTATTACAGTTAACATAGCGAAGCAGTAAAACTATGACTTTCTGTTGCTAATATTGTTTTATTATTGTCAAATGCTTGATTATAACTGAATTCAAAAGAAAATGCTTGCGCTACGTCGAAAATGTTTAAGCGCACAGGCATACACACCGTGGTGGGAAGTGACCAGAACCGTCTGCACGGATCGTGGGGTCAAGGATCAGGCACATTAGTTTGTTTCTCATGAGGCATAAGTGAAGCAAGAAAGAGCTTCTTTCGTATTTGTGGAAGAAATGGAGTTCAAGCGTGATAGCACAGTCAGGACTTCTGGGTGACATTTAGTGTCAGTAGATGATGAAGGGCCAGGTGACACCTCCGTGCACGTGTCGCACGTGGGGCATTTTCGTGCATGCTGAAAAGTGAAGTGGAAGCATCGTTTACATTACTGTCTCTGGGTGTCCAACAGTGACGGATATAAATATTTTATTAGGCAAACCTGCAGGTCTCTGAAGATTATATGTCTTATCAAGTTGACCCTTATAATTATGTTGTCTTCTGCAACCATGGGATCTCTTTTAATTTTGCAGTTCTCTGGTAAATATTGAACCACAAGAAGGTGCATATGTAGGCAGAGGGCAGAGGAGGGAGGCCTGTGAACGCAGTTCCAACTTGGGAGTGAGGACACAGCTCCCTCCCGCTGCTCTTCCTCATTAGGCAAGGAAATTGTCTGCGTAGTCCTGTTGGATGCTCACTTGTCACCTATGGCCCAGCTGGGCTTTGGGCCCACTTTCCTCTTCCACCGCTTGAGGAACTTTTGTTTGAAGTCATGGTTCCTGAGAAAGGGTGAGACTGCTGAGGCAGGAGACGCTGGCAGGTGAGCTGGAAGGTCCCTCCTTGGTCTCCCACCCCAGGCCTGGGGTGTCCTCTTCTCCTCCTCCTCACTTTGCGCTTCACCTCCTCAACCCCATGGGCTCAGTCATCAGAGTGCCCTGTTCATGACCCTCTGGCGCACACACCAGGCTCTCCAGCATGAAGAGAGCCCCAGAGCCCCCTGAGCTGCAGGGGAGGGGCAGTCGAAGTCAGCCTGAATCCTCAGAGTGCTGGCTTCCCTCTGTGGGCCAGTGTCTCATCTCCCCTATGTCCCAGAGCTCAGCCTGGCTCCCTTGGAAGCTGATGGAGGCTGCTCCCTGGATGCACCCAGCAGGGCCCCCTTCCTCACTGAGGTCACTTCTGTGTCACTTGCTATTTTCCTCCCTGCCCAGCTTGCGCTCATCTGATATCCCTGTCTTTCTTACCCCCAGACAGACATGGCCCCAAACAGGTCTTTGCAGAAATGATTTTGAGAAAACTCCATGGTGGGCAGTGAGCCTCTGGGCCACCCTCCTGGCTGGGTTCTGAGCAGTGTGAGCTACAAAAACAGGACAATTCTGTGGAATTGTATGGCAGTGGGAGGGAGGCTCTGGCCTAAATCAATCGAGGTTGCTTTCTGCCAGCTCCTGGTTGAGCATCTGTCTCGTGAACTGTGCTGATGGGACTGCTTATCCCAGGGCCTCAGTGGGCAACTGTTTTTGGTCCTGGGGTGAGGCACTCACTGCCATCCTGGTCAAGGACTCACCGAGGGAGGCACAGTCAAGGACCACAGAGGTTCAAGGATGAGGTCCCTAAGAGCAGTGGGAAACTCCTGAGCCAGCATGGTGGCTCTGATCAGCTTCATCCTGGCCCTGCAAAGCTGACGCTGGTGCCTTTGGAAAGGAGGCAGCAGATAAATATGAGCACCGTGGAGACATGGCAAGCACCGTTTATACTGTAGAAAGACTGCAGCTCCTCTCACTTGGGGGTCACCTGCAGGACGTGACAAGTCCTGTGGACTGAGCATGGGCCCGACCGGTGCACGTGCTCCCAGGGAAGCGGGGGAAGAGGCTGACAGCATGCAGCTTGGGTCCATCCACTGTGGTAGGCTGGCAGCAGTGGGTGACGTGGCTGCTGTGGGAAGAGCCAAAGGAGACCGAGGTGGTGGAAGAAGCCACAGGACACTCTTTCTCCTGCTACCTCTTGTTTTTCTGGTACTGGGGTTTAGGATTTTAATTTGACCCAAAGTTGCTGAAGCAAAGACCACAATAAATCATCCTGTTTTTCATTACAACCCCCCACCCCACCAAGGCAAGACCAGAACACACAAGCTGCAGCAGCGCTATATACGGGGAAACATTTAATTTCATACATGGAGTTCTGCATGGTGGTTTGGTACAACAGAAGCTGAAAACCTACCAGTGAGGGTTAGTTCCGTCGCGCAGGCCTTTGAGATGTGTTGGTGGCTGTCTGTCAGAGACAGATCCAGGTGGAAGGGGGAGCGGCGTGGGGCTGCCAGTAGACCACTGCTGTGATCCGGGGAACCCTAGGTGGGGTCTGCGGGCGGGACGCAGTTCGATGCCCAGCCCTGCATGGCCTTTGTAACATCAGAAACTCTGGTTCCAGTTGCCTGGGTTGGAATCCCTGCTCTGCTGTGTTCTGGGGTCTGGAGCCAGTTATTTAATCCCTGGGCGGTTTGGCTGCTGCCACGTGGGGACAGTGCTAGAATCTGCCTCCTGGTAATTGTGAGACATAGATGAGGTGGTTTGCATACAGGACTTGACCGAATGCCTGTGGCACGCAGTGGTCGATTCTGGCCCAGAGCCTGTCTTTCTTAACCAGTCACCAGGAGACTGGAGCTTTTCCTTCCAGGGCAGATTTCTACTTAGCAGCTTCCACAGTGTGTGAGGCCCTGGGGAAGGTGGTGCATGCCAACCCCCCCCCCCCCCCCCCTCCTGAGCCCTACCCTTTCCTAGTCCTGACACCTGCCTGTCCTGCTTCCTGTTCCCTAGGGAGCAGCCTTTAGGGAAGTAGTGATGCAAAATGCAGTGGATTCCTTTCTCCTGTAATTTACACGTGGAAGACAAATTCAGAATTAATCACTTACTCACCAGTGGCAAACTGTCAATATTGCCTCAGGAAAAGTGTCTCATCTGACTATTGTTTGGTTCTCTCTCAGCTATACATTTCTAGAGTGTGTTGTGTGCCCAAACACACCCTCCTCCTCTTCCTCTTCCTCCTCTTCTCTGTAGTTAAGTAGCTTTTGCATAAAAATCTAACAAGCCAGAACTCTTATTCCAAAATAAATAGATTTACAGGAAGTTGCAAAGTGATGTATAGAGCAGTTGCATGCCCAAAGCCAGCCTCTCTCCGCACTACCACGACCAAGGAGAGTGCAGCATTAAACCAGGACGGGGCTCACTCAGATATCCACAGTTCCACGTGGTTCTGTGTGGACTCGTGCTGTGGGTGCCTTCTCTGCAGCAGTGTAAATGACCCCATAGTCAAGCACATACCTGGCCCAGCACCACAGACTCCCTTTATCATACTAAAAGTGCTCCCTGAGATCAGACTTTATCACGCAGCATGATTTTTCTGAAGTCAAACCAATACTTGTTCCGTTTTATTGCTGCATAGTAACCTGTGTGTGGATAGACCACAGACTGTTCAGCCACCCATCCATTCAAGGACCAGTTTTTGACTATTACAAATAAAGCTGCCACAGACATTCATAGACAGACTTTTGTGTCGACGTAGTTTCTTTGGAACAAATGACCAGGAGTGTAATCATTAGGTTATATATGTAAATTTATTTATAGTTTTAATAGAATCTGGCCACAACTTTCCAGAGTGGCCCTCCTGTTGTGTAGTTTCATTAATGATGTGTGAACAATATAGGTTTGCTGGATGTTGTCACTAGTTCCATTCTCACCTTCTGATAGGTGTACACTAGTAGCTGATTGTGCTTTTAATTTGCATTTTTCTAATAGGTAATGACTTTAAACATCTTTTATTTGCCATCTGTATGGCGTCTTTGGTGAAATATCTATTAAAATCTTTAGTGCATAATTAAATTTTATTTTTTTACTGTTGAGTTTCAAGAGTTCTTTATATATTCTAGATATAAATCCTTTGCCTAATAGGTGATTTGCAAATATTTTTTCTCAGGCCAATTTCTTTTCGTCCTATTAACATTTTTAATTTTGATGAGTTCTAATTTATCGTTTGCTCCTTGCTTTTGGTGTCAAGTCTAAGAATGCTTTGAGTAGTTGTATGTTCTGAAGATTTTATCCTTTTTTTCTTTTCTAAAAGTTTTATGGCTTTACATTTTATATTAAACCTATGATCCATTTTGGGTTAATTTGTGTATAAATTTTGAGGGTAGGTTGTGGTTCATTTTTTTTTTTTTTTTTTTTTGGTTTATGACAATCCAGTTGTTCCAGCACCATTTGCTGAGAAGGCTGTCCTTCTTCCATTCAATTGTATTCACACTTTTGTGAAAAATCAATTGGGCATATTTGCATGTGTCTATTTCTGTGTTCTCTATTCTGTTCCACTGATTGCTGTTCTTCTGCCAATACCACACTATCTTGATTACTGTAGATACATAATGTCTTAAAATCTGGCAGATTGGTTCCTCCTGCTTTATTCTTCTTTTTCAAAATTGTTTGGCTATCTAGGACATTTCTCTTTTCATATACATTTTAGAATAAGCCTATATATGTTTATAAAAAAACTTTTCTGGGATTTAGATAGCCATTACATTAAACCTGTAGATTTATTTGGGGAGAACTGACATGTTTACTATGTTGAATCTACCAAGGCAGACTTGGTATGCCTTTCCAATTGCTTAGGTCTTCCTTGATTCATTACATTGTCCTTTTGTAATTTTCAGCATAGAGATCCTGTACATGGTTTTTTCTTTGGAGCAATGGCAAATGATATATTACATTTCTGACTTTGGTTTCCCTTGATAATTGTAAGTTTATAGAAATACTATTGATTTTTGTTATGTTTACCTTATGTCTTGTGACCTTTCTGAATTCTCTCATTAATTCTGGAATTTTTGCAGATTCCTTAGGCTATCTATGTGGACAATTATATCACCAGTGAATATAGGCCATTTTCTTTCTTCCTTTCCAATCAGTTCCTTTTACTTTTCTTGCCTTATTGCACTGGCTAGAGCTTCTAGCACTAAGCTGAATAAATGGTGAGAGCAGACATACTAGCTTTACCCCAACTTTAAGAAGGAAACATTCAGTTTTTCACCATTGAGTGTAATGTCAGCTGTAGATTTTTGTAGCTTCTCTTTATTAGGTTTGGCAAGTTTCTCTTTATTCCTAGTTTGCTCAGAATTTTTATTATAAATGGATTTTAGATTTTGTCAAATGCTTTTTCTGCATCAATTAGTTTAAACGTATGATTTTTCTTTAGATTGTTGATATGGTGGATTTCATTGATTTATTTTTGCATATTGAGTCAGTTTTGCATACTTGGAATAAATCCCACTTTTGTACATTCCTGAATTCAGTTTGCTAGTTTTTTGTTTTTGTTTTTGTTTTTGTTTTTTGAGTATTTTATGTTTGAGTTCATGAGAAGTATTGGTCTGTAGTTTCCTATCGTCTTTGGCTGGTTTGGTTTTCAGAATAATACAGACTTCATAAAATGAAGTAAGAAGTACTCTCTTCTCTGCTATCTTCTGGGGGAGATTATGTAAAATTGGTGTTAATTTTTTTTTTTAAGATTTTATTTATTTATTCATGAGAGACAGAGAGAGAGAGAGAGATAGGCAGAGACATAGGCAGAGGGAGAATCAGGCTCCCTGTAGGGAGCCTGATGTGGGACTCGATCCCAGGACCCCGGGATCACAACCTGAAATGAAGCCAGACGTTCAACCACTGAGCCACCCAGGTTTCCCTGGTGTTAAAATTCTCCAGCGAAACCATCTGGGGATGAAGATTTTCTTATCTAGACCTTTAAATTACAAATTCAATTTTTGGTAGGTTTGTAATATATTGTTTTATTTTTGAAAAGCAGAGGGCAGGAACTATGAAAGCATCTTGTGAAAGAAGTAACAGGGATCTTGGGGGGGGGGGTGAAGAATGACATGAAGATAATTTGGGTCAGCACCTTCATGATCCTGACATTTCTCACTTATTAAATGGTCCATTTTGGATTCAACATGCAATGCAAAAGTTCATCTTTATTTTTTTATATGTTACATTCCAAACACATTTATGGCATGATTTTGATAAATGTTACCAATTTCTATTTCCCTTTCTGTTTTCAAACTTTTGAACCTTTAGAATATAGAAACACTCCTCGTCTTAACCTAGTTTTCTCTCCTTGTCTCTCTATTATATTTAGAAGTATGTTTCCAAAGTCAATTTCTTTTCTTGAGTTGTTATAACAGAAGCAAGCATCTACTCAGATAACTATTGGAAGCTGAAAATCTATTTCCTGTATGGTTCCTACTTGTGTGATATAAAGTTTTTAAAAGATTTCATGTTCTACTAGCAGGTAAAGTGTGGGATCCTCTATGATCTTCATCAATGTAAGTTAAGACAGTGCTAGCTAGGAAGTATCAGTGATTTGAGTGTGAAACGTCTCCTTTACATAGCTGTTTAGGACATATCTATAGAAAATATAAGATACACAGATATGCTCTGTAAGTGTGGACTACTCCAGTGTGGACTCTGGCAAGTTTGTTTCCTTCTGGGATTAGAATACTTGCTACCAGGTATATATTTGTAAAGGACTTTCAAATGCATTATTTCAAAAGTATACATTTTTTTCATTAAGCTGGGAAGGAGATGTAAATTACGCCATCAAGGCCCCAATAATATGTCCTTATGAAATAGATCTTGCAAGTGTTCCAAATGTATTTTTTAAATGAGAAACACTTACCCAAAGGAACGCTTGTCTGATTGCCCATGGGGGTGAAATAGGGGACTCATCTCTGCTTGGGGTGTGTGATGCACACATGGAAGACCATGGACTGAGGGGCCGCGGTTGGCTTGGTTTTTTGGTCTATAGGAAGAGGAAAGTAACTCATTTCCTACCTGGCAACTCACCTAACCCAGCAGAGCCAAAGCTGGTGCTGTTGGTCTCACCATTTAGAATTATCCCGCAAGAAAACCTATTATTTAGAAGTGCATTATTGTCAGCAAATAAATGCTCTCATCTCCATGTTTATAATGTTAAGAGAGAAGGATATTGCATTCATTGCTTGCATCCCAAAGTAGGTTGTGTTTCCCTGAAAGCAGCTCTGTATAAATAGCAAATTCAGATTCTATCGATGATGTATCTTTGGGCTGCTATTTATTTTACCTTCAAAATGTGTGAAATGCTGATCTTTTTATTTCTTGGAGGAGGAACAATTGCAGCATTAAGAGACATTTAAATAATGCTTAATTTTTAAAGCCAGAGAATAAGACAAATGGATGTGTTCAGCCGAGACTTCAGATTGGGTTTCTGTTTTTTAAGCTTAATGCGTGATATTAGCCTATTAAATAGCATTCTTTTATTTGATATATTCTCTATCCCCATTAGACATCATTTCCATTGATGTTTTGTATTGTTTGCACGTTACCACATTTCATATTAAAATACGGGGGATGGAGGGGAAAATAATTAGATTTATGGCTTTGTACTTTTAGTTTCCGATTTAAAGACCTATTAAAAACTAACTCACGATATAGTACATACGAGGTTATTATCTGTTTAAATTAGCTTATCAGAATAAAATATGTCCTTTTAAGTGATTTTTCGGGGGAGGAGGAAAGCAGATGACCAGCCTTCCACTCAGTGGAAACACAACTTGAGATTTACCATAGCAGCAAAATGCATTCAACACAATAGTCCTCATTAGCCAGTTAATGGTGACAGCTTCTGTATAACTTTTTTTTTTTTTTTACTACTCAGGCTTCTCTTAGGGATGTGTTCAGTAGTAGCAACAATATTTAGAAAGCTTTGTCTTTCATGATGGGGTGGGATTCCATCAGGACGCTGTACATATGTTCTAGGTACCAGTGTTGACCCATATCTATCCTAATTAAGTGAAACTCCTTTATTTTTTTATTTTTTTTAATTTTTAAAAATTTATTTATGATAGTCACACAGAGAGAGAGAGAGAGGCAGAGACACAGGCAGAGGGAGAAGCAGGCTCCATGCACTGGGAGCCCGACGTGGGACTCGATCCTGGGTCTCCAGGATCGCGCCCTGGGCCAAAGGCAGGCGCCAAACTGCTGCGCCACCCAGGGATCCTGTGAAACTCCTTTATAAGTAATCAACAGAAGTACAGGAAATTATTGAATTTCAAGCAAAATATATAAGCAACAATTTCAAAAATAACTCAAAGCTTTAATATTTCTTACAAAGTTAAAACTAATTTAAAAATTTTGTTTTTTTTTAAAGATTTTATTTATTCATTCATAGACACAGAGAGAAAGGCAGAGACACAGGCAGAGGGAGAGGGAGAAGCAAGCTCCAGGCAGGGAGCCCGATGCGGGACTCGATCCCAGGTCTCCAGGATCACACCCCAGGCTGCAGGTGGCGCCAACCTGCTGCGCCACCGGGGCTGCCCAAAAACTAATTTAAAAGTTAAAAAAAATCAGTGTCTTCAAGGAGAGCCATATGAATCTTAAGTATCAGATCCCTGAGTTAAAAAGTTTATCCGATGAGCTAGTTAAGCTCTAGGAAGCATTATTCAGTGTGTGACAGGAGGAGAATGTTACTTACAAAAATGGCTTGTACTTTTCCCCAAAAGATATTAATATCTTCCGAAGCCACATGTCCAACATGAGGCATGGTATAAAAGAAGTCGTGCAGGAGACAAACCAACTTTACCATTTCTGGCTGTGAAACACAAGGCAGTAGAACCTGTGATCTAGTCTTTCAAAGCTGAAGACTCATATCTGTGAAATGGGGTAATGCCATCTTCACCTTGGGTTTTGAGGATTAAATGAAATGTAAAGACACGTGTAAATATACATAAATCACGTGGCTCGAACCTGTCCACAGCGTGAGGGTTTAAGAACTATTCTTTTCTGTTCCTGTGATTATGAGAGGAAAGTAAAAGCATTCAGTAATTTATTAAATGTTCTCTCCATTAACATATATCTGACTTGGGGTTTTGAAATCCTGTGCACATACCCTCTAAGGCACCTTTCATCTCCTAGAATCCCCAAGAGTTTACAAACCTAATAAATAAAGATAACCCACCATTGATTCATGGGGTCCCCTAATCCACTCCTAGAGCATGGCCACCTCTGGGTAAAAAGAGCAACAAATATTTATCAGCCACATAACACCTCGGCTATATTCAGTGGAGTCCTTTTATAGTATTTCCTACAGGATGGAGATAAGAAAGCCATGAGCAATGGCGCTGTTACACCTGTGTGTGTTTATCCAGGTCTTTAAAAGATAAATACTCTAATCAGGGAGTCAAATATTAGGCAATTATAAGACTTCAGAGACTCGATGATGAATTCAGTCCCCTTTTTGCTAGTTGGGTGATGGGTTTATATCAGAAACAATGATCTTGGCCTGAAAGGGAGTTACTCTCCCTCCTGGACAATGAAAACACACTGGCTGAGCATTCTCTGCCTTCTATTTGTTTGTGTATTTTTCAAAATAAGCTGTGCATCTTCTCAAGTAAACCTGGGTGTTAATCAGAAGATTGGTACAGTTTATCAGCTGCGTCCTTGCACTTGGCTAATTGCATGAGAATTTTTTGGTGAGCACACAGTGGATGGCCCAGCCACTTGGAACAGCCAGTCAGTTCTGTGTTTCTCTAATAACCTAATTCATGTTTGTCTGAGGTTATGAACCACATTCAAGTCTGAGAGGGATCTATGCCCTGGAGCACACACAGTTCTGTCCTAGAGCCATCAGAGCACCCAAAAACAAGTGGGCGCCTGCAAATCCATTTTGCTGGAGATTTGTGACTGAACCTTTGTTTTATCGTCATTGTACTGCCTAATTTTGGAGAGCCTTAATTTCCCAATATCTGAAATAGGATTGATAAATAATTATCTCTATGCCCGCAGATTCCAGTAGAGACACCGGCAGGCACACCTGAACATAGCAGCCAGGAGTCAGTCTGTTTCAGATTTGTGGTTCTAAATTCCCCATTTTCCTAAGGCTGTGGCTTTTAGAGGGAAGGATGGTTAAAAGGGGAGCAGGTCTTCAGAAAAAGAAGGTACTGAGTCCCCTATGCTGCCAAGCATCCAGTGCATCCTCCATAAAATGAGTGAGTCAGACAATTAAAGAAAAGGGGCAGAGGGAGAAGGGAGGCAATGGAAAGAAGGAAGAAAATAAAAGGAGAATGAAGTTCCCAGGAGACAAGGGCACGGAGAACAGAAGGGTATGAGATAAACTTAGACAGGGAGAAGAAGGAGTGGAGAAAAGATGGCGCATGAGACAGCATCAGAATCAGAAGAACACGTAACACTACTGGACAATTCAGTGGCTTATCAGTTTCCCTTTATTGAGATTTCATCAGGTAGCAGGCACTATGCTGAGTAACAAAGAAGCCCGTGAGGTAGGCATATGTGAGTTCGCAGGTGAGGGAGTCCAGTCTCAACAAGTGAAGTCCTGGGCACCACACAGCTGTTGGGTGACAGAGGCAGGAGTCACCACCAGTGGGACTGCTCTACCCGTTTGTTACTACATTGCTCCAGTGTTGTCTAAGTCAGGATGGGCAAATTTCTTCTGAAAGGGCTAGATAGCAAATATCTTTAAGCTTTTCCAGTCATACAATTTCTGTCACAACTACTCATCTCTACAGCCGTGTGGCTCAAAAGCAGTCACAGACAATATGCAAATGAATGGCCATGGTGGTGTACAATAAAACTTGATTTACAATATAGGCAGTGGGCCAGAGTTGGCTCGAGGGCCCTAGTGTGCCGGTGCCTGGTTTACATAAGAGTAGGCAGCTCCACTGGGACAAAACAATATGTGCCTGAAGGGAGTAGACCAAAGAGGGTACCGGAGATGCCATGATGGGTGTTTCATAGGGCCAAATAACGTAACGGTGTGAGTGACAGCGGGTTACAGTGATGGTAGTTCCTGCAGCAGTGTAGCTATATAACCCCTTCCTTTTCTGAGTCATTTTTTTGTGCTTTAAAAATACAGATTAAGTCACTCAGCGTCCTTGGTGTGAATAGTTTCTTAAGCAGTAGACTTGCTCCCTGGCTTCTCCTTTCTGTGCTCTCTCCAGAACCTCTGCTCAGCGACTACCCTTCCTGGGAGTGTGTTCCGGTGGCTTCCAGGAGGCAGCTCAGCCTCACTGGAGAGGTTTGCTGAGGAGCTGAGTTCATAAGGCACTTTACTTTTCAACTTAGTACTTTTATTGGCTCTTATCTCTTTTGGAGGGGAGTCCAGAGAATTGTCCAATGTCTTTTATGTCTCCTACAAAAATACCAGAAGCAAACATGGACAATTTTCCAGCCAGCAAAAGTTCCCTTACGAAAATTGACTTAATAATTTGTACGTGTATTTTCTGTTTGTCGAAAGACCTCTGCTGCAAGCAGGCCATTTTATTATCATTCAATTTCGTGGACAGTCAAATACCTTGAAAATAAAACACGGAGGTACCATAGCAGGATAAACTTGAACTTTCAGTTGCAAAGCACTGATCTGCATTGACAGTTCAAAGAAAATTATAGAAAACGCTGTCCCTTGTCCAATGAGGAAACAATTCAAGGACACAGCTGTGAATGTTGCCCAAGAGTGGGACTTGCTTGCCTTATTTTGTGTCCAGCTAAAGTACTCCAAACACATTACCTTCATTTGCTTTGTCTCTTTCTTGTTTGCATTATTAACAGCTTGTGTGACCTCTGTCCATTAGCAATACCAAGAAAAAATTTCTTGTCCTCAATTAAAGTGTCTCTTTGAGCTTCCTGCTTTCTAATTGTTTCACCTCTGCCCAGCAAAAGCACCAGGAAAAACTCTTCTTGTTCACCATTAAAGTATTGCTCTTGAGTTGTAGGATATTAGTGTCGTCAGCGACCTGTGCTGTCATCTGGCTCCTTTCTAGTCCATATTGTGTCCATGAGAAAGCATTAGTGCAGTCCAGGGGTGTGCTAAGAAATGGGTATGTGTGGATCTGAAATGCCTGGAAGTTCTCTGGGTCTTGGGATGCAAATAGAAAAGCAGGATGTTGTCATTACCAGAAATAAGTTCTTCCCAAAAGATTAGCAATCTATTTCTCTTGAATTCTGCTTTCATAATTGGCCTGAGTTGCATGAAAAAATTCTTTGAAGATTTTATTTATTTTTTAATGAGAGACACACAGAGAGAGGCAGAGACACAGGCAGAGGGAGAAGTAGGCTCCCTTCGAGGAGCCTGATGTGGGACTCAATCTAAGGACCTCAGGATCACGACCTGAGCCGAAGGCAGATGCTCAACCACTGAGCCACCCAGGTGTCCCCTGAGTTGCACGAAATGGATAGTAGTCTCTTTAAGTGCCAGAAAACATTAAAGTGTTCAACCAGAAAGCCAGACACCCTGGAAGACCTGAGCTCCAATTTTCATCAACTATGAAGATACTTTAGGTTAGGTGAGTCTTTGAGAGTAGAAAATCCACCTGTCTTTTTTTTTTTAAAAGCATAGGGCACCAGTTTTAGGTCATTAGCCTTGTACCCTTGGATATAACAATGAAGCTGTAGCTCAGTTTTAGAGCAGAGGTTGGCCACCCATACCGTGGGGGCCAGATCTGGTTCACATCCAGTTTTGTGTGATCTAAGAATGGCTGGAAAGCAAATTAAAAGAAGAATAGTATTTTGTGGTACATGAAAATTATATAACATTCAAATGTCAATGACGCTAAGTAAAGTTGGGCTGGAAACAGCCATATCTGTTGATTTACACTAGGCTGCTTTGGGGCTATAAAGGCCGAGTAACTGCCACAGAGACTGGCCTGCAAAGTCAAAAATATTCACTATCTGTTTCTTTGGAGAAAAAGTTTGTGACATCTGTGTCGAGGGTCATGCCTGGCGCTTGCTTGCTTTCTGTCATGTGCATTCTCTGCCCTGAACATTTACTAAGTTCCGTTTAGGTACGTGGCATTGTGGTTCTGGAATATTTCCAATCTACTCTCAACCCACAGTGTGGGGAACTTCAAAATGCAACAAAGACATAAACACTGATGGATAAATAAAAATACACAGTAGTTGACTGTTTGACATTAAAGACCCAGGCACAGCAGGCAAAGCAAACCAGTCCCAATTTTAAATCATTCCCCCTAAATAGAATGCATTTCATCAAAGATTTAGGAACCCTGCTTCTGCAAGCACAGTGGCAACAGGGCCCAGGCAGCAGACCCTGGAAGGGACTGAATGCAGTCCACCCCACTCCTCTGGCACCTCTTTGTTCCATCTCCGATCTCCAGGGAATCTGAGCTTTCAGGGAGAGTGCCTTCCTTTGTGCGGCAGGTTTTCAGTTCCTGGTATGAAGGCAGCAGTGGGGGAGTGTAGGCAGGGCTGGTGCTAATCTGCAATCGAAGGCACACTTGTTTTTCTACTGTTCCGTTCAGAGTTTCTGGAATCTATCAGTTATATGGATTATGTAATAAGAGCCAATCAGCTCAGTGAAAACAAGCTTCCAAAAGGCAGTTTTTTTTTTGTTTTTTGTTTTTAAATGGAGCTAGTCTATGCCAGGTTATAAAACTGAGGTTGACCCCTACCTCCCCTTTCCCTCCGAGTCATGGCTTCATAGTTGGCTAGCTTTCCAGTAATTGAATCTGAAGGTTGAGTCCTTGTTCCTTAAGAATTGCCAATGGGGTCTTGTAATCCTCTTCTGGTCTCCTCAGTGCATCAGGACTTTGGTTTATTGACATGTAATTAGATCAGACTGTCACTACATCTCTGTCAGGGTAAACATCACGGAGAACACAGCTGATCCATGCAAGATCTCCGCTGGGATGCCAACTGGTCTTGTCAATAGCCAATTGAGGGCTGCACCTCCTTTCCTGATCCTGATTCCAACAATGAAAGGAGCCGTGGTGGTGGCAGAAATCTGGCATCTCAAGATTTCCTTCCTGACAAGTGACGTCCTTTGTGCCACCACTGCAGGGCAGCAGCGAACATGAAGCACCTTGGACAGGGACACACAAGCCCCCTCCCCGTGCCCCCCAGAGAGAGGGCCAGCCCAGGGGACACGATGCCCCCCGTTATGAGGGTGACCATGCTGACCCGAGTCAGCTGGGAGATGGTGGCCGAACCCTGTACTGAGGCAGCCAGGCATAAACACTGTCACTGGTCACTGACTGGGCAGGGGCTGGGGAGACTTCCCGATGGGGAAGCGCTGGCTGTGGCCCCCGGAGCTGAGCGTCTGCAGCATGAGCTTCCCCCATGTTCACCCGGGGTCTCTGAACAGTCCCAGCGGCCCACCGGCCCCGGAGCAGCGTGAGCATCACACAGGCCAGGGTCCAGGGGCAAGTCAGGTCTGCTGACTGGATCTCCCGGGCTCTTGGACGTTTCATTACAGCAACGCAGGATTTCCCCTTTTGCCATCATTTCTGTTGTGACGTTCACGGAGCAGGTCTGGCGATGGCAGGTGCCCCGAGAGAGGACGGTGGAGTCAGCGCAAAGATTCTGGGGAGCCTAGCAGGGAGTGTGGACTGCTAGGGAGACCACCCAAGTGTGGCCCTCCGCAGGGTTTTGTCCACTGCGGGAACACAGGGCCATGCATCTGCGGGAGGCAATGGAGCCACAGGAGGAGAGGCTCTTTGCTACTGGGTGCGCATCCCTCCTGTATGGAGTGGGGAACCCCAGAAGTGGTTCCTGTTCCCATGCGTGTGTGGAATAGGTTCCCCGGAGGTGGCTCTGGTCCTCATGTGTGTGGAGGAGCGGGTGTCCCACCCCGGATGTGGTTCTGGTGCCCGTGGACGTGGATGAGGGACTTCTCCGGAAGCAGGTCGGTCCCCCTGGAGGCGGGTCCAGTCCCCGAAGCGCGTCGGCCCTGAGGGGTGTCGAGGGGGCCCTGTGCCCCGGTGACGGGGAGGCTGAGCGCTGCGAGCTGCTGTAGCTGGAGCCAGGAGGGACAGAGGGTGGGCGGCCCGGTGATGGGGCACTGCTCGGCCGGTCCTGTGGCAGCTGGGTTCTGACCTGTGTCCCCAGGGCCCGAAAGCAGCGCAGCGGCCTCTGCAGGTGGCCTTGCGGCCCTGGGCAGGGAGGAGGCACCTGGCAGTGGAGGCCTGGAGCAGACAGTGACGGCCTGGCCTGTTACTGTCATTAAAGGAGAGTCGGGAAAAGAGTATGTTTGTGGTTAAAATATGGAAGACTCAAATGGCACTGGAGGCACGGGGTGAAGGGGAGCTGTGTGCCCTGAAGCCCTGTCCCCCCCGCCACAGGTGTGTGGCTCACTCAAGTTTTGGTCCTGTGGGTCTGCAGGTGCAGGGAACCCACAGGTCCTTTTTTGAGTTATTCCGCTGCACCCCTCACCCATCGTAGGGGTGGATGGAATGGTCTTGGTAGGCCCCCGCTGGTGGAAGGGGCCTGGTGCTTCCCGCCCACCCAGGGCAGCTCTGCGCCCCGTGGTGACCTGCCGAGGCCCGTCAGCCACCTGTACAAGGGCAGCAGTCACTGCTGGGGCTGCAGCTTGCAGCCGGCCTGTCCATCCGCCGGCCGGCCCTCAGCCCTAAGGACGAACACGTACTGACACACGTTGCTGCAGAGACAAAGTGTGAACACATTGTGCTGGAGGAAGGCGTGCAGACACAAAGTCTAGTACTATGTGAGCTGGACTGTGAGAAAGGCCCAGAACAGGCATCACCGTGGAGACAGTGCGTGGTCGGCCGTGCCAAGACAGGGGAGCAGAAGGAGGAGAAACTCGCTAACGGTCCCTGGCTTTCCTTTTGGGTTCTGGAATTAAGGAGGGGGTTAGCTGCACAACACAGTAAACACAAGAAATACCTTTGAATTTTTCCTTTTAAAACGGTTCATGGGACATTATGTGAATTTCACTTTAATAAAACATTTCTGAGAAATGCTTAAAAGGCATTGTACCAGGGAAGATAGGGGCCTTCTTCCTGTTTGTGTTCCATTAGCAGCTAGAGTCTTGCACATGATGGACTTGGCTGCAGCTCCGACTGGCATCTGGTGCTGGTGGACGCCAGCTGTGCTCAGATCTCAGCATAGGTGTGACCTTGACTTTAGGTCACTGCCATCTTTGTTCTGGTCTCCGTAGGTTTGCTCCTTACCAGGGATTGAATCAGATGCTGCACTGTGGCATTGGTGTGCAATTTTGGTGAGAGTGAGGACAGTATTTATCCTTTATGGAATATTAGCCAGTTGGGTGTATGCCTTGATAACTTATTTTACAAGGAAAAAAAAACTCTACTAAATTTTCCCTAGGTTTAAACGAAGCAGTAAGAGGAAGAAGTTGGTCACTAGGCTTTTTAGTGTCTCTGTCCTGAGACCAATTTTGTCAGCTGCAATGATGAAAGGAAGGGAAGTGAGGTATTCCATGTAGTGAAGTGAGCTGGCTTCCTGCCTCTAGGAGCTCCTGGGCCTACCCTGGTCCAGGTGGTGGATTCCTAAATGCTTCCTCCTCATAGACCTAGACTCGACTTTGTGTGCTCTGTTCTAGTGGTTCTGCATCCACCTCAGCCACCCTGGTAAAGCCAGCATGGGGGTCAGTGATTTCCCAGGTGCAAGTCACAGGCACTGAGTCAAATGAAAGCAGGGCCCTTGCTGCCAAAGACCTCTGGCCTTGGATGCAGCAGCAGGTGCCCTCACATACTGGCGCTCTTGTCTCCAGTTCCATAAAACTCATTCCATAGGGAAGTAAACATGCACAGTCACATGCAGGAAATGCGAGCAGGCTCTAGGAACTGGACACAGTTTCCACAAATGGACTAAAATTTCAGGTGGATTTTAAGGGATGGGTGGAATTTTCTTTGTATTTTATTTAATACCTGTCATAATTTTATAAAACAAAAGTAGACACAGGTATTATCTCCAAATCAGAATATACAAACAAGTAAAAAAAAAACAAAAACAAAAAAAAGAACAGATTAAAAACAATCCAATGTGACTAACCCAAGGGAGAAAACTGGGAATGTTGGCATGATCTTTCCAGAACATCCCTCCTCCCTTCCCCCTCCCTTTCCCTCCCATCCTCTACCCTGCCTTATTGTAGTCTGCGATAGGCTACTTAGAGGCACCAAGTGCCAAGCTGAGGGTAGGTACATGTAAATATATACAAAGAGGGAGAGAGTAGGATCATGGCATTCGTAAAGTGTCACAATCTGCTTCTCCCTCCTAATAGCATATTGACTTTCCCCACATAAACAAATCTGTTTCTACAGTACCATTTTAAGTGGCTGCAAAGTATTCTGTGTGAAGCTATATTACAATTACACGTTCTCCTGTATTGGGTTTTTCCATCTTTGTTGGTGTAATCACGGTGATGAACACCCTGGTCCTAATTATTTTGCGCATTCTGACTTCCTTTGGATCATTACAGTGGTGGGTATGTACACGTTGCAGGTTTTTTTTCATCATGCCGCTAAATAGTCTCCTCAGATGCACTGATTTCTGCTCTTATCAGCAGAACAGCATTGTATCTGCTGTCCTGAGAGCTTGGTGAGAGCAGCCACTTCGATAGGTGAAAATTCACCACCTGTTTGTATTTATTTGATCCCTACTGAGTGTGAAATTTCCTATTTTACCTCCCTGTCTTGCCCTCCTCCTCTCCTCCTTCTTGCTTCCTGTTGCTCTCCTCCTCTACCCTTCTTCCTTCTCATGTGTTTTTCCTCTTCTCTGAATTGCCTTCTTAAACTTTTGGCCCATTTCTCCCAATTTTTTTTAATTGTTTTATAGAAGCTCTTTATTTACTAAGAATATTAGCCTTTGTCTTAAATGCTGAAAGCATATTTGCAAATGGATGTCCAAGGGACTGGCAAGGAGAAAGGGGAAGAGCTTTCCAAGTAGAAGTGGTGAGAAGGGCCACGGTTCAGAGGTAGAATGATGACAGCTGCTTGGGAAGTGTTGTGAGCCTTGTGGTGAGTTCAGGAGAGCACCTGGAAATGGGCGTGAGAGGATCAGAATCCGTCTGGACAGAGAGAGGTGGAGGCCACAGTATAGATGCTTCAGATGCCAGGCCCTGAAGACCTGTGTGTGTGTGTGTGTGTGTGTGTGTGTGTGTGTGTGTCTAGTTGACAGTGGCCAAAAAGCAATTACCCTCCATGTAATTTTAATCTCTTCCAACAATGGAGGTTTTGGTGTAAAAATTCTGAGAAATGCCAATATGCTTAGAGACTCTTCTCTGCACAGTGAGAATGTGACTTTTCAAACTCTGAACTCTGCCCACTAGGAACTTTTATTTGGCAAGGACATCACTTGGTCAGCAGTGCCTTCCTAGATTTCACTGTGGTTGGCACTGTGGGAAAATCCTAAACTCTGGAAATGTTTCCAACTCCTGAGGAGAGAGGGAGAGAAATACAGCACATGTGCACACACCAATGATGTTGGTACTCCAAATATATGAGATCTTGTATGATATGATAGCTCAAAACAAGAGGAATCACATTTGGTTGGGGGCAAAAGAGACTAGAAAGACCTTGGTGGGTGTGCTGGGCTGCAGGGTCCTCTGCACCTTAGTCCACAGAGGCCCTGACCTGGAGCTGGCCATTTCTCCTGCACTGGATGCAGCTGGCATCCTGCTCCATGCCTGAAATAGTCCATGGCAGACAGATGCTTCCCTGGATGATCTTCTTCTGAAGCAGAGTCAAGTTTTGGAAGAGTAAAGGACTTTGGAAAGGCTTGAAACTTTAGGCTGGCCTGGTCTGCTTCAGAGGCCACTTCTAGCCCCAGCTGGCTCCAGGAGATCACACATGTCACTCTGAACCCTTGTCACTTTACTGGTCATGTAATCTGAATCAACTGTGTGGTTGAAAATGTCCCACCCAAAGGCATGTGCTCAAGCCCTGACTCCCAGAAGCACGGGACTGACCTTATTTGGAAACAACGTTAATGCAGATGTCACTGGTTAGGTTGAGATCACACTGGGGGCAGGTGGCCTTAATCCAATGACAGTGTCCTTATAAAAGGGGAGGTTTGGACACAACAGAGACTGCAGGGAACGTGGTGGGGACTCTGAACAGGTGCTGGACCCCTTTCCCTGGCACCTTTTGAGGGACCAAGGCCCTGCCTATACCTCGATCCCAGACCTGTGCCTCCAGGACTGGGAGAGAGCAAGTCTGTGGTGCAGTCCCTCGGGCTGGGGCTCCATCATGGCCCCAGGACACTGACCTGCACGCTCTCCTGGGGAGATCCTGGAGCTGGATGGCCTGGCACACAGGAGATCCCGGTGCCCGGGACAGCCTGTTCCCTGCTGCCTCTCCTGCCCACTGGCAGGTGTCACGGGGCCAGGATGGAGCCTTGCTCTCCCTCGGTTTTGCTTTCTCAGCTGTTAAAATTCGAGAAGTCCCGCATAAGAAGCCATTTCAGTTGTTTTCTTCTTTGTGAAGTTACAGGACAAATGCTTTATTGTTTATTTTTAACTCTTCTGAACTTGTGTGACAATCTCCAGAACCCAAAAAAGACCTCTTGGAAAACACTCCACGATTTGTGTCTGGGAAAGATCAGATTGTTTGAAAATGACTAATGATTAGTTTATGGTGCTTATGATATAGGTTTCATAACAATGGAATTAATCTTTAGAGGGAAAAATTAAAAGGTAGTCTGCTCCCGAGGGAGCTGCGAGGGATTTGCACATCAGTTTGATGAGCGATCATCGGGACAGTCAGCAGAAACCCCAGGACGCCTCATTGTTTAATCAGGATGGGTAACATCAACTTGATTAATCCGCCAGTCTTCCCTCTGACAGCACCACTAGCCCCGCCGCCACCACCGGGGAGCTGCTTCCATCTCTAGGACCCCCAGTGCCTCTCTGCACCCCTCTGATTTGGGCCCACCAGCACTTGCCATTGGCTCGCAGCAAGCACTTACCTGAAGGGTAGTATGCCTAGAGGTGCCATCCAGGGGGTGGGGCTTCCTTCCCTCCCTCACCTGCAGAGGGATCCCCGGTTTCTGTGCCCTGGCTTCAGCCTACAGGGAACGATGGTGAATACGAATACTGCCAAATCGGACATCCCTGGGGGGACCCTGCCCCCCACACCTGCATATGTGGCCACCATCTAACAGTCCACACGTGGTTCTTAACTGAGGGAGGGGCAACCCTTTAGGAGAAGTAGGAAGGGCTCTATGAAGCGCTTGAGGCTGGCGCTGCCCTGATGGACCCAAGAGATAGAGGGCCCAGACAGAGCATGGCTTGGAGCCTAGACCCAGAGGGGAGCAAACAAATGCACCTGGCTCTCCTCACTTGCCCCACAGTGTGCTGGGTCCAGTCAAAACCACACCTTCCCTATCGCAAGAACATTACTGAACTGTTAGACCTATTTTGATTGGTACCGCTTTTTCCAAGATAGCATGCTCATACATGTTGTGTATGTCCAAGGCAATTCTTACCTGGCAGTGGACACCGGTGGGATCTGCGGGGCTCCATCCCAGGACCCTGAGGTCATGACCTGAGCCCAAGTCAGACACTTAACCAGCTGAGCCACCCAGGTACCCCTACCTGTCTCCTGAGTTTAGGACTTCGGGACAGTTGTTTAAGGTGAGAGCTTTCCATAGCTTCCAAATCGTACCAGAAGGGCAACAGAGACAATTAGGGCACATATATTGCGTGATTTTTATTAGCCTTGAAGAGAAAAAGAGGTCGATATTTTGAAAACTGCTCAACAGCAAACCGGGAACTTTTATCAGCGTTACTCAAGAGAAGAATAATTTTCTGTCATTTTACCTGATAATACAATTAAATAAGGAGTCTTGGTGAGCCCACTATTACAGCCACGCAATAAAATTTATATTGAGAATCTCACTATTTACAAAATATATTGTCTTGTAAAACGTTGCTTATTTCATTTTGTGGAAAACACAAAAACCTCTTACACAATAAAGCATCCTCTTAACGTCTTACAATATATTAAAACCATACATGCCGATTTGCCAGCGGGATGGGTTTCCTCTGAATATCTGGATATTAGCATATTAGTGATTGAAAAAGCTATTATTTGCCCTCAGGGGAAAATCTCTTAGCATCTTCCACCAGCAAAATTTGAAAAGATATGTACTTAAAATAGATCTGCCACCTTACTTTTGAAAGAAAAGTGTAACTATAACAACATTTTAGAGTCTACCCGATTTGCCCGCTTCTGAGAGGAGACTCAGGAGTGCAGAGCAGTTGCGTGGCCTTCTGTGCACGTGGCCTCCGGTGCGCCTGCCTGCATCTGGGTTTTTATTTTCCCTGCAGGTGGAAAGCATTTCCTTTTTTATACTTTTCACATCATTGTTTATGTTTTCTTTCATTTCTACATTTTTGAGGACTTGCATTAGAAAGAGAGAGCAACATGGCCCCAGTATTAGCCACTTGCCAATGTGGGTGCTGATATTCAACACTGTGTTGGGGAGTGTTTTCCTTCAACTGGCACTGTGGATTCTCTTGGTTAGTAATGGGAAACTTCCTGATTAACAGTGAACACTACACATCTGATGTCTGCATCAGAGAATCTGGCTAGCATCACCTTTCCTATGGCTGGGATTTGGCTAATAGCCACCATATTACAAACTGGATGTTCTGTCTCACAAAAAATAGGAAGTGATGTGTCACAACAGAGGCCACTGCTGGCACACGAGATAGGACATCACAGCTGTGGTTTCCAGCATCTCTGGGTCACAGGCTCTGAATGAACTTGATTTGCAGTCCTGGAGGCCAAAGTGGGACTCCTTGTGTGTCTGGCTCTGGATAGAAATGCTCCATTAATGTGACATCCAGCCTCTCATATCCTGCTTCTGTTTGTTTTGGGAAAGAAGCCCAGTATACAGAACGGGGCAGAAGAACCTGCCGCTAATTTGGACACTAAAGTCATCCTGGGTTTCCAGTAGGAACATGAATGGATAGCCTGGTGGTCACTGAGCAGAGGCCAGGGACACAAGTGTGCACCCAGTCCTTTCCTGTTAGCAAAGCCCCCAACATGAAACATCAATTCTGGGTGAGTGGCCAGACCAGTGTCATACCTACTTTTTGAGCCTTATGACTGTAAGTGACAGAAGAACTGGAAGACCCTTTGGGAACCAGCTCAGCATCCTCCCTCTTGAGGTGAGGCTCAGAGCCTGTAAACATAAACTTGCATTTCTGCCTCTTCTGATCCCCATGAGACATGGTGGCACAACTTGGCACTTGATAATCAAGAGGAGGATGTTTGATGAAGATGAATATGCTTTTTCCTGTTGGGGTGTATCGGACTTCTTCTCACCCCACAAAGTGGTGTTACCACTTAGGCCCATTAGAAAAGTTCAAGTCAAGGTCAGAGGAGGTTTGAAACCTTTACAAACCAATTTCACTGTAAGCTGAATGTGGGTTGTCGATGCTGGTCTGCTTTACATACTATCTTTAGTAGTGAAGATGATGATGGTTCTGGCAGACACTCCTATCAGACTTTGAAGGGGCTTCTGTGTCCACCTCATGCTCTAAAGCAGCAGAGAATTGGTGGCTTCATCCATGAGGAGTGGGTGCTGACTGGCAGAGCAGCCTGGTGTCCTGTGGCGTCAGGCACCATGGCCCCTGTAGATACCCACTGCATGAAGCCAAGAGAGGTGGGCCTCCACGTTATCAAGGGGCATGGCTCCCTAATGGGGCTGGAGGTTGGTGGCCTTTGGAAACACAGTGCCCATCATTCGCTCCTTGTCAACATGATCAGTTAGGCCCTTCTTCCATTCTGGACCCTGTCTTGTGGCTGCAGACCTAGGAAATAGAGCAGTCTACAGTTTGCAAAGGAGATAAGGAAGGAATGAAGCAAATGCATGCCTGGTAAGGACAGCCATGTGGGTATTTGGGGGCACATGGCACCTTTCCAGAAAGGTTGGTAGAGCAGGGTCCAGAGGTGGCCCAGGCAGGGAGCTCCCCACAGGGGGAGGGAAGAAGGAAGTCAGGTGGAGCTGCAGGCACCCCAGAGCCACATCCTGAGTGGTCCTGGAGTCCCTTGAGAAAGATGCTTTGATCAAATGTGCATACCTTTCCGCTAAGGGGAAAGAATGCCCAAGGTAGAAAATATCTCCTGGGGGCCAGGCCAAGGGTTTAGCAGGCCAGACCCGAGTAGACAGTGGTGCCCAGATGAGAGGGATGGCAGAGGAGAAAACCTGATTTGATTTGGAGCTTATGGAGGCAAGAGGTGGAGGAGAGGATGAGGACTCATCACCTGATTTGGATGTGGGTGAAAGGTAACATCCTTCTCAGAGGTGTAGAAGACAGCCAGGAGCAGGTGGAGGCTCAGTGGGGAGAAGGTGAGGTGCTCTTAGAACCTTCTAGGGGGGATTCCAGAGATGGATTTGCAGGTGGACGTTCAGGAGGGATACAGGATGAGGCCCTGGTTAGTAGACTGACCCCAATCTCAAAGGTTTCACATGGGAAAGGTTGTTCCCACATGCTCCTGATGGGGCCTTCCCAGACAGCTACCTACCCTGAACATCATCTTCAAACAGAGGCCCATGGACCCATCTGGGTCTTTCCATCCTTGGCACTGCCATCTCTTCTGGACTCCTGGAGCCTTTCTAGCCGAGAGCAGGTAGAGCAGAAATCTGGAGACTCTTTGGGAGATCTTGGGACTCAAACAGTCACAGGTCCTGGCCCAGCTGCAGGGAGGTGGGAGCAGGTAGCTCTGCTACCTGTGCATTTGCAGGAGGAGCAGATGCAGAGAGTACGCAGCCAGCTGGCCACAGGCGGGGAGCTGCCATCCCCCAGGGGCTGGCACAACCACCAACACTTGAGACACAGATGGAGCAGAAGGAAGCTGTGAAAAGCGCTAGGAAGGGTGTGTGGGGGTGCGGGGTGGTGGTGAGAGGTCACCGGAGGTAAGGCACAGCAGAACTTCAGGAAGCTGCTGCCCCGTGGGCAAGGTCAGGACAGATTCACACTCCTGGGCACTCACGAAAGAAAACCTTTCTGTGACTTCTGACCTGGACAGTAACACAGAGCTACCTATTCATTTTCTGTATTTGTTTACCTTCCTGGTTGGTGTGGTGTAAATAGAGTGAGTGAGAGAAGTGCTGGCGTGCATTCAGGGCTTGCAGGCTCTCGGCTTGCATAATTGCAAAGGACAGAAGCTGAAACTTCCTCTGTACTGTGTCAGTGGGGAGGGAGCCAGGCGAGAGGCACCTGGGGGCTGCGGCTGAGACAAATTAGGTGTGCGACTCCCAGGGGAAATGACCAGGTCTCTTCCCCTCCACCTTTGTGTCAGAGATGAGATGGGTGGCTCATCAACACAAATTGTAACACTCACAAGAGATTATAAAAATTGACTCATTACAGTTGTATACGTTTTTGTTGTTGTTATTTTTCTTTCTTTCTTTCTTTCTTTCTTTCTTTCTTTCTTTCTTTCTTTCTTCTTTCTTTCTTTTCCTTCTTCCTTTTTTTCTTTCTTTCTTTCTTTCTTTCTTTCTTTCTTTCTTTCTTTCTTTCCTTTCTTTCTTTCTTTTCTTTCTTTCTTTCTTCTTTCTTTCTTTCTCTCTTCTTTTTCATGAGAGACAGAAAGAGAGATAGGCAGAGACACAGGCAGAGGGAGAAGCAGGCTCCATGCAGGGAGCCTGAGGTGGGACTTGATCTCAGGTCTCCAGGATCAAGCCCTGGGTCGAAGGTGGCACCAAACCACTGAGCTACCCAGGCTGCTCGGTATTATTCCTTTTGAGCACAGGTTCTGCTTTTATAACAGGACTGTGCTTCTGTAAATGGCACCGCCAAGGAGGACAGGCCATCCACGGTACCTGCCCTGGGTCGGAAGGGCCTTCCCTATCTCTCTGGCTCCGGGGGCCCCAAGGGCTCAGCCTCTACCCTCAGGTGGCCATCCTCCCCCTATGTGTCCTTTCCACCTCCAAATGTCCCTATTTTTATAGGGATACCAGTCCTATCAGATTAGGGGCCACTCTACTCCATGTGAGAACTCATTGTAACTAGTCACATCTGCAGCGATCCTGTTTCCAAATAAGATCACATTCTGAGGTTTGGGTTAGGGCTTTCATCTGTGTTTTGGGGGACACAATTCAACCCAGAACAACCTCCATGAAGAAAAATTGTGGAAGAGACTTGCGCTCAGAGTGTTTTCTAATCAGGAGGTATGGGTTCTGGCCCGCCAGAACAGATGTGTAGCTGTGGGATAGGACGCTAGCCAAAGGGAACGGAAGTCTGTCTGTGTGCACCTGACCATGGGCAGCATCTTCTAGCCTTGGCCAGGCTGAGTGAGTCTCGAGGCTCAGCTGGTACAGTGGCTGGACACCATCTCCGTGCACTGGCTGAGGGACCCAGGGGCTGTGTGTAGTGCCAGCACCCCACCCGTGTCTGTCACCTGGGGACAGCTGTCCTGGTCAGCCACCTGGAATGCGTGAGGTCTGGGACCAGGAGCTGAGGAATGACCATCTGCACAAGGACAGGAAGAGCCCGCCTACCCCTGCCCACCTTGGATCACAGAAGTGCCAGGCTTGTTAGTGATGCACACTGTGGTCTGAAGGAGTTCCCGGATCCCCAGCTGTGTCCGAACCTAGGATGTCCAGACACAGATCAGCTGTCCTTCCCAAGGCGATGAACAGAAAACCCGGCAGGGGTGGCAGGAGCCAGCCCACACGTTCTGTTCCCATCTGAGCCCTCACGGTGGGCAGGGTCATGTACAGTGGATTTCAGGATCTTGATCTGAGAAGGAAGAAAATGGACTAAATGTAAATATGAGTTTCTTCAGTTCTCCAGGTTCTTACGGTCATTTGTCACATCCTGGCCAGGGAATGTGTGTTCTGTAGGATAATTGAAATCTCCCAAGTAACTGCAAGGTGAATGTTACCGAATTGTTTTGGTTCCACCTCCTACTCTGGGTTGCCCCTCTTGTATTTGGGGAGAATGGCCAATAGCCCTTGGCACTGGATGGAGGCTCCCTGGCTGCCTCCTCCCTCTGACTCTTTCTGGGTTGCCTGAGTGGGCTGCTGGGCTGAGCTCTGTTCTTTCTTTTCTCTGAAGGAGTTTTCTTTCCTTTGATGTCTTTAACTTAAAAACAAAAATCAAAGAGTTGTAGGATTCCCATCGGGACACATTATGCAGGAGGAAATTATTCCCATTAGAATCCAGTGAATTTCACATATATCTAGAATTGCTTTTATAATAAAAAATAAATGTTCTATAAGTGATGGTACCTGGGGAATATCACCAGTCCTGACATAAGTCTAGTTGATTTTGTGTTCAGAAGTCAGTTTGTCACGCCACGTAGCAGCATGACTATTTCACAGCATCTAATCTTTGATGGGTGTTCTTGAAAAATAACACTGTATTTGTGCTTTAAATATTACTTCACTTAGATTCCCAGTATGTTCAGGGCTGCTGCACCATTTCACTTGATAGAGCTCTGCACTTCATAAGGGGTCCCCAGGATGTGCACGACACAAGGAGGGGGGGATATACCCCTGCTCAGTGCTCACTTCTGACAGTCTCTACCACCAGGTGAATGACAGCAGAGATAGTCCCTGCAGGAAGAGAGTCAGTCCTGCACAGTCAGTATGCAGAGAAGGATGTGGATGTTAGAGCAGAGGGGCAGCCAGTTCAGGGGGGTGATATCGACTTTTGCATACCAGCACTCAGGGGTGCGCGTGATTTTAGAACTGCTGGTGGAATTGAGAGCAGCAGTCATCTACTGGTGGTTAACGCTGCCAAGAGAAATGCGCTGAACCACGGTGCAGAAACATGGAAGTCAGAACCTCTTAGGTGGATACAGATTGAGCGGTGAGATAAAATCGGAGTGTCCGTCCCTCGTTAAAGACACACACAGAAAACAAAAGATTTTATCCGTATGTTCTTGCGAAGTTCACAGTATGCAGATGGAAAGGTCCTTTACGCACGAACATTTTGAGTCTTTGTCTCCTTAGGTACGTTTTGTACAGGGCTCAGGTGCAACTTGCATGGAGGAGGGCTGGGAGCCATCCCAGCCTCTTACACATGAAGTCCTCTTTTTTTAATCAAAAACAATAATCTTCGGCCTCCCATTTTTTTAATGGGGTGAAGCAATTTCTTTTAGATTGTTTAAATTCACTTGCTGATTTACTGGGAGAACATTATTTATAGATTGAAGCATCACTCCTACAGAGAGCCGTGAGCCGTGGCTGTGCCGAATCCAGAATTCTGAAGGCGAACGCTTCCCAAATGCGCAGAGACTTCGTGTTTCCTTTCTTTCTCCCTGCTGCCGTGAGGGCTGGAGCGGGTTTTGGTTCACATCACAGTGTACAGTGTTAACTAGGTGACATATGGGTGGGGGACATTCCTGCTTGTCCACTGCAGCCTGGGGTGGGGGGGGGGGCGGGGGCGTTTCCATAGTGATAAGAAGCAGAAGTGCTTGGTGCCACCTCATTGGTATGCATCCCGAGTTCAGGTTCATTGTGCGTGTGCTAATGACAGGGTGGCTCAGTAATAAGGATGGTGCACTGGAGAAATTTGCTGCCTTGGTATATTTTTCCCTGGCAGAAAACTACTTAGAGACTGTAGTCAGTAAGGACAGTGACTGGCAGGCTGAAGAGGCTGCTTAGCAGCATATGGGGGAAGGCTGGTGCTCTGTGCCACACGCATATGCTGCCATTAAACTCCAGCTTTGCGCTTTGTGTGTTCCTGGGCTCATGCCAGGAAGCCCACCTGCTGCAAGAATACTTGTAAAGCCCAACTCAAAAGTGATTGAAAAGCTACTAGAATAAACTGTAATAACACAGTGCTTCACAGATGGGACATAATTGCAAGCTAAAGTGTACAGCCTCTGCAGTAATGAAAACACGAGCCATTAAATTAAAATCATAAGGGAAAAAAAACGATAAAAGTCTGTTGATTTTTTTTTTAGTTTTATTGCAAAAACTTCAATTTTCTTGCCCTCATTAATCAAATACCATAAAACTGTGGTGTGACTTTGTTCTGGTGGAGGTTCAGGCAATTAGAATGATGAATGTTGATAAAAATGATGTAACTTTTGTTATTTACTTGCTTGGGTAACTAAACCCTCTGGAGCGAGAGCTGCCCGCTTCTGACCCATACCCATCAATTTGCAGACTAGGACAGCCTCCAGGAAGTTGCCCTGAAGTTAGGGCGCGGCTGGTCCTAGTTTGTCCAGGGCCAGGGCCATCCGAAGGTGGCACCTTAGCTTGATGCTCCGTATTGATACGCATCCCAGGTATGTCCTTTCTCCCCTGTCAACCTGCCCTTTTTGCTTAACTGTTAGTGATTTTCCACCTTTTTGATAATTAAGAGACCCGCCAAACCGTGTAAACACGTGAACTTGAGCGGCGTCCGCGCGGCTGTGCGGGGCTGGCCGGTGGTCGGAGGCCCGGCTGACGTGCAATTAGCGCCGGCGCTGGCGGGAGGCGGGGGCCGTGGGAGCTGAATGCGCAGCGGGGCGGGAGGCCTCTGCGGGCCGTCTGGTGCCCAGAGCCCCGGCGGCATTGTTCTGCTCCTTTCTGTGGGTGGGCCTTCCGAGGAGAAAGGACCGTTTGTGTCACTGTCATCACCCAAGTAAACAGCCTTTAGAAGACTTTCTTTTTCCATTTTTAATTATGCATTTCTTTGGTATTCCTCATGGCAAAGCGGACCAGTTCCCATCAATTAAAAAAAAAAACAAAACAAAACAACACCCAGCAACAACGGGATAAATATGGGATAAATATGTTTTCAGTTTACAAGGGGAGCTGGGCGTGCAGTCCCGGGGCATCTCAGGCCGTTTGGGAGGTAAAGGGACCACGTTTGGAAGAGCATGTTTTTTCCTGCGCTCCCTCCCCTCAGAGGACAGCAGGTTCTTTCTGTCCTGATGGAGGATCCTGTGCCCCCAACTCAGAGTCTAGGAAGTGCCAATGGGTCCCCGTGCGACCACACGGCCCTCTGAGCGTGGTGCAGCTGAACCGGCTGCGGAAACGCTCTCAGCGACTTGGTGGTGGGCGTGGAGTGGACACTGCACAGGAGCACACATCATCGCACGGGCTCTGCCCACGGAGGGACCCGCGGCACCGGGCAGGAGCAGCGTGAGCAGGCCAGGACTGTTGAGGCATCTGAGCCCTGCTGACAGTGCTTCAGTGGGCGAGGCCCTCGCAGCCCCCAAACCAGGCGCAGGGCTGCCTACAGAGCACCCACCGTGGCTTCTGGGCAGGGCAGCTGGGCTCAGCCTCATGGGGGGACCGCGTCATGGTTCCCTGCCGGGACTGCCCCGCACTCGCATCATGCAGCCTCTAGGTGTTCTTACTGCCTTCACACCTGAGTGTTGACCACTTCCTGCCTGGCTGGGCCCGTCAGGGCTCACCCTGTGTTACCGACTTCAGTCGTGGCCCTGGGAACAAGAACACGCGAGTGTGCGCATCTCCCTTGCCTTTTCCTTCGACTTCTGCCTCTCTTCCCTGAGAACTGCCTGTTCCATGGCCAGAGGCCCCTAGATTGCTGCCTGATCTGACGCTCCACGGCAGCCAGCCAGGTGGCCCTGGAAGGAGTCTGGACTGCAGCAGGTCTAGAAAGGGCAGAAGCAGATGGAGCAAGAGGAAGGAATTTGGTTCTGATGTGATCTTAAATGGAGGGGGATGTTTGGCCTTTCTGGGTTGTGTTTGTGAACAAAACACAGCCTCCTCAGCGGTGATCATGGGGAGCAGGTGTATTCCCTACACTTCCTTTGTGGGGCTGTAGCCCATCCCACTGTTCCTGCCCTCTGCTCCAACTGAAGCATGGCTGGAAACAGCCCCTCTAACTGCTGAAAGAGACGTGCCTCTGATAAGCACGAAGGGAGAATGGCATTCATACTGGTTTTTCTCCTCCCTGAGCTGAACAGCTGATGTTTAGAAAAGCATGGACATGTGTACCTCAGCTTAGGTATCTGTGACCAGACTGCATTTATCTCCCCTGAAATTTTCAGGAACTATGTAAAAGCCACACATGGCTTCTGAAGCAGCACAGTGTAGCAATAATTTATCTGTGGCCGTTTGAAGGAGGGCAGTGGGAAATCCATGACAAATGAGTAACTTTAGAATACCTGCAACCACTTGAGCCTACTTTCTCATTGTGCAGCCTGGCTTTCTGTATTGTCAACGGGATCCCTGGTCTGAAATTCCAGCAAACGAGCCAGGCTCAGAGGAACATCTGTGAAGACTCAGGAAGTTACACATGCAAGTGTGCCAGGCCCGAGTGGCCACTGGAGAGATCTGAATATTCCTACAATGCACATGCATTATGTTAGGGGAGTTTAGAAATGTTTTTTAAGAACCCCTTTTATACATATGTTTCTCTTTTATAAGAAAGTATGTATGGAGACACCTGGGTGGCTCAGTCGGTCTGACTCTTGATTTAGGCTCAGGTCATGCTCAGCAGGAAGTCAGCTTGACATTCTCTGTCTCCCTCTTATTCTGTCCCTCCCTGTCCCCTGAGCCTTCTCTCTCTCTCTCTCTTAAATAAATAAGATCTTCAAAAAAAAGAAGGAAAGAAAGAAAATATGTATGAATGGGGCTTGGGAGCCCATTAGTGCCATCCGACATAACCACACTCGTAGCCCATGGAGGACTTGGTGATATGTGGTTCTCTTGGACAAACTTTTAGTGCTTTGGTGACTAACAGCTAATTTCAGTTGTTGGCTCCCTCTTTCTCTGCGTTCTTTCTAATTTCTAAGCCCAAACCCAGATGAAATGCATTGTATGTTGTCAGATAACAGGGGCTGCTGAAATTAAGGCAGTTTGGGGGAAAGTAGAAGCTTGTGGTTACAAGACTGTTGGACAACAAATACCTCCCTGCATGTCATGTGGCTCCCTCATTGCTGAGGGAGTTGGTTGGCTTTTGAATTGCATCAGTTATTTCCTTTTTATCTTAACAAGATGTTTTAAAAGAAAAAAATGACACTTTCTTTTGTCGTAGAATACTTTGCGGGGGCGGGGGGAGGTTGGAGGTAACACAGCACACATGGAGCTGTCCAGCAGAAGGGGAAGATGGGCCCACCTTAGGTCCCCTTAGAGAATCGCAGAGAGTGGGTATGTGCCACTTTTTGTCAACTCACCATCTCATGGCTACAGAAGAATTGGGAAGATAATTGGTTCGACTTTTAGAGGGTTAGAGCTGACAGATTTTGCTCATTTTTTCAGGGCCGGTGTTATATCAAATCTGGTATGTTACATGTCTATAAAAACATGCCCATTGATGACATTCCATCATTGGCCATAATATTCCGTCATTATTATATGGTCTTCCTGCCTCTTAGAGGTCCAGAAAATTGGGAAGTAATTTCTAGAACACAGATGTCCTCACTTGGGTTTGCTGGAGCAGGTGTGTGTAGCTTCAGAATTGGATGCCCATTTCCACCCCCAGCTTCTGTGCTGTTGTGGGATGACCTTCAGTGGGCTTCTGCCCTCCCCTATGTGTCCCCAGCAGTGTGCCCACATCCTGGTTTGTGTGTGGCCCTCCTGCCTCTGAGCTCACTCACCCATCCTGGAAGCCCTCTGTGTCCATCGCTGGACCAAGGCTTCATACAACCATAGCAGGTGTTCATTTTCCCTGGAGGGCTGAGTGACAGTCTGTGTTCAGCCACATGACAGTACTGCGTGGAATCCATTCGGTGACAAGGTAAATTCAGGTGACAAGGTAAATTCAGGAATAATTTGCAAGGTCTTGCGTGTATCCCTTGGAGGCGAATATGCTTGTGGGGGATTCACCTGAGAAGTCACATCACCTGGGGTCTCCCAAGATGTTGACGGTGGTGGTTGTAACCGTATTTGAGATCCTAGGCCACACTGCCCTCCAATGACTATGTGCTCATGCATGACTTCTGCCTGGGGCTGCTGTGTGTCCCCTCAGCTCAAGGCCACACATCTGCCTCAGAGATCATGGTGGGCTTCAACGACACCATCAAAACTTTCCCAGTTAATGTGACCAGCCTGTCTTGTGGTGGCAGTCCAGTCGAGAGGGCGACAATACAGCGGAACCATGGCCACCACTGCCAGCAGCCCATCATCATGAGTTGGGGGAGGGCTCTCACTTCTTCCTGGAAGGGGCATCAGGTTTCAGAGCACCGAGCCCTCTGCCAGCTTCCGGTGTTCTAACAATCTACTACAGAAATGCCCAAGTGAGTCAGTCTTGCTGCCAGTCTGGAAGCAGGGAGAGCAGGGCAGGAGGCTGGAGGCTCTGCTTCCACTGCACGTTTTATTTACAAAGCTAGCACTTGCTTAGGCTTCATCCCCTGATGGACCAATCGCTATAGCTCCTGGCTTCTCAGAAGCCTGTGTGTGTGTGAGCACATGACTCAGAATGCAGATGTAAGAGCCTTCTGCTACGTTATAATCACAACCATAGCAAAGCAGTATTTGTGGGATTCCTCATGAAACGAAGGTCTTCTGCAATCCTGCCCCCACTAAGCATCGCCGTCTGTGGTGGGCTAGCCACCCTGGGAGATGGACCAAAGTGGAGGGTAGAGGGGCCTGGGCTGAGCTGCAGGTTATCAACAACCTTGGACAATCCCATGGGGTGCTCTGGGGGTGGGGGCCTTCCAAGGGTACCTCACACGAGGCCTGGGAAGGGCCAGGCGGCAGAGTAGGGCATAACCAGGGGAGGATGCATGGTCTCTTGGGACTGCTGTAACACAGCACCACCAACTGGAGGCTGAAGCAACACAAGTTTATTGTCTTATGGCTCTGGAGACCAGAAGTCCAAAATCAAGGTGTCCCTCTGACACTTGCAGGGCTGAATCCCTCCTGCCTCTTCCAGCGTCTGGGGCTCCGTGGCTCACAGAAACGTCCTTCTCGTCTCTGCCCCTGTGGCCACATGGCATCTCCCTCTGTGATGTGTGTGCCCGTATCTTCTCTCCTTTTCCTTTTTAAGGTGGGGGAGAGAGGGAGAGAGAATTTTAAGCTGATTCCACACCCAGCACGGAGCCCTGCACAAGGATCGATCCCAGGACTCTGAGATCATGACTTGAGCCGAAACCAAGAGTCAGACCTCAATTGACTGAGCCCCCCAGGTGCCCCTCTCCTCTCCTCTTCAAGGGACACCAGTCATCTCGGTTAGGGTCTCTGCTCCTGTATAACCTCATCTTAACTAGTATACCTGCAAACACCTTGTTTCCAAACAAGGTCACATTCCGAGGTTCCTGTGGTCATGAGTTCCTTGTCCTGGTAGAGAGGAAGGGGTCTTGGCTGTGAGCCCTTGGTCTTCCCTGAGCTGTGGTCTTTGCGGGGGCATTTGTCCACCGCACTGGCCTTCCTCCATCCTTGTGTGCTCCCACTGGGGATGCTTACCTGGGCTCAGCAGAGGGGGCAGCATTAGACACAGAGGTGGTCCCAGAATTCTGGCACATGGGTGATAATGCAGAATTTGAATTTGGGTCCTTGGGGTAGGGGATCTGGACTGTTACTTTCTCCACTGGTCACTTCCTCTGCACTCGCTCAGCTGGTGCACGTCCTAGACACCCACTCTTGACATCCTGACACTTCCTTCTGCCACTTTCTTTCAAAGTCTGCCTTCAGGCTGTCCTCTTTCTAGCCTGGCCTGTCAGCTGTGGTATCCTTTCCCCTTAGGATGGAAGGGACATAGTGGGAAAAGGGGTTCTGTCAGCACCGGCAAAGCTGGGATTGGCTACTCTGAGGAATGGAATTGCGTGCAGGCGGGGGTCCCAGAAGGAAAGGCTTCTGGAAGATCCATCCCTCAGCACACGTGAAAGCTGAGACTCCAGGTCTGGGGACATGAAGTGTTGGAGTCAGCCCAGTTCCCTGAGGATTTGTGGAAAAGAGAGATGCATAGAAAACATAGAGACAAACTCTCATCAACAGACCATGAGCTGAGGACCCAGGCTGAGCCAGCCAGTCATGGGTCCGGTGGGGAAGGTGCCATGCCAGACACTTCAGCCTGTGTGCCATCCACAGGACACACAGACCTTCCTCTGCCCATCCTGTGTCATCCTCCTCTCCGAGTACCTGCTACCTGGGGCTGCCCCACTCTGCTCCACCATGCCTCCCGCCCCACCAGCTGATTTTACTGTAGTCACACAGACCAGGAAGATCTTGGATGAGAACCCACCAAACCTGTGGATAGCAATCTTGGTAACAATTTCCATGCCACGGAGCAGGGACCGTGTGGGCCCACCTCTCTCTGCTCCTGGTTGTGGTCCAGCCTTATCTGCAGTTACTGTGTATTGTGTGGGTATTGGCTTTACTGTGGTGGTTTGGATTGGCAGCAAGGGAGGAGAATCAGAGGGAGGTGATGCGTGTGACTGTGACTCCTGGCACTTGGAATCAGGCCCTGCCCTCTTTCTCAGCTGCCTTAGTGCTCCCTAGGAAGAGGGTCCCAAGGGCAGGACCCGGGGGTGCAGTGGCCACACAGAGCAAGATGCTTTCTGCACCGCAGAAGCCACTCATAGGGCTTCGCGGCTCTCTGGCAGCACCAGAACTCACGTCCCACCAGGTTCCGACAGAGATGCACATGTTCTGTGCCATAGCCTCAGACATGTTCCAAGTCCTGAAATGTGCTGCTCTAAGACAAGGAGCAGGGTATCTGCGAGTCTCAGTGAGATTCTATGCCAGTTTTGGAGAAGAAAGACTTAAGCTGGGGCTAAAGGGACTTCATAGCTGGACAGTCACCAGCTGAAGGCTCAAAGCAGTGGGCAGTGCTTCCTGGCTGTGGCCTGACAAGGGCGCAGTGATGGCCCTCTACCCTGAGCTCCAGGCCAAGGAGAAGCAGCTGGAGATGCTGTCAGAAATGCAGGGGGGATCCCTGCAAGGGCATGAAACCTACTGTGCTCTCCCCATTCCCATCCTATGGCTCACCCACCCACACCTGTGATGCCACCAGGGGCTGGCGCCGAAGAGGGGCCCCATCAAAGCATGTGGCCTGGCTCTGGGCCTGTTTTGCTATACAAATATTTTATTTTTATTAGGAAGATGCTGTAGGTGTTCTAAAATACTTTTGATCCTCTAAGATTAGTTTTGGACTCAAAAGGCACTGTCCCCAGAGCTTGTCTTATAATCTCAGGGTTGGGATGTCACTGAAACAGAACGTGATCCCCTACCCCTCCAAATGTCTCCTGATTACCTGCATTGTAGCTCACTAAATGCCAGGGTAAGACAGGAAAGTGAGATGTGACCCCATCTAGCAGGAGCCAAGGATCTAACTGAAGACAGGAGGGTAGTGTCTGAAAAGTCATCAGTGCCAGACTGTAGGCTCTGAGGTGGCAGACCAGTCTGTGCTGTGTGGAGTAAACAATCAGGAGTGAGCAGAACTCAGGCAGATAGGGTCACAGAAAGCAAACTCCACTGAGCAGGCTTGGTGGGGGCCAAGGTGATGCAAGAGGCGGGACAGCCTGAGGACAGCTCAAAGGAACGGACTGGGGATCACAGCCTAACTAGGCTCACCACCGTGTGCTCCTTGGCAAGTCCAGGCCTTCACATGGGAGACAAGAAGGTACTTGGGTCAAACAGTGTCCCCTCACACTCGTGTCCTTCCCATGCCCTCAGAATGTGAACTTATTTGAACCCAGGTCATTGCAGATATAATTGGTTAAGTTAAGGCAAGATTGCATGGCAGAGAGTGGGCCCCAACCCAATGACTAGCGTCCTTACAGAAGAGACACAGAAGGCCAGGAGAAGACACAGACAGGCAGGGGAAGATGCCACGCGCCCACCAGGCAGAGATGGGGGTGAGGAGACTGAGCCAGGGATGCTGAGGGCTGCTGGAGCCATTGGGGGCAGCCTGTCATCCCCTCGATTATGGACTCTGGCCTGTGGAGCCCGGGGAGGATGGAGCTCTGCTCCTCTGGGCCACGCGGCGTGTGGCAGCTTGTTACTGCAGCCCCAAGATGCCCACACAGAACGTTGAACCAGTGCTAATGGTCAGCAGGCAGGGTGTCCTGCTGAAAAGGATGAGGAGGTCCCCGAAGGGACGGATGCCAGCGGAGAGGCCTGAGGCCAGGCTGTTGGCAGAAGGAGTTTGGGGGAGAGTTGTACACGGAGGCAGGCACGGACAGGGAGACTGCTGGGGGCTTTGTGGCCGGGAGGGGGGTACAGGGCGCAGGGCTGGAGAGGGAGGGGGCACCGTGATGGGCCAGCCCTTTCTTCGGGAAGACGCGGTGGGGCCTTTGCCTCCTGAGTTAATGAAGCTCAGGCACTCTCCCCCACCGTTCGCTGCTTCCCCAATATTCCCCGCTCCAACGGGAGAGCGGCAATCTGGTCCTCCTTCTTGGCCACAGTTCGGCTTCCAACCAGGGCGAGCCATTCCTCCACCACAACGTAAGACAATGAGAGGGTGTACGGCGGAGAGGGCGCGCGGCAGCACCAGTGGGCAGGGCTTTATCGGGAGCTCGGGCCCTGGGGCGGAGAGGCCCCTCTTTCTCCAGCAAGACACAAATCTGAATGTGAGATGTCATTAAAGCCTCCTTCCTCTGGTACTGCTTCTTTTTAGAATAACAAAAACACATCAGTGGTGAGTTTCGCATTATTTTTAATAAAAGAAAACCCTTTAATTTACATATATTTAAGGCTAAGTAAATGAAAATGTATTATGTTACCACTGTTCTAGTGAATAATGAGCCCATAGGGTTCAGAAGAACGTTTGCTTTTCAGGCCCTGCCTACCCAGCTCAGTCTGCCCCTGGGGCGAGGGAGGGGGCACGCGGCCTTGTTGGGCACGAGCACTGTTTCCTGAACAGGGCTGGCGATGCCCCGGTGGGTGACTTGGGACGAATGGGTTCTAGTTAAGCTACAGCCCCAAGCCTGGTCATGTAGGGCAGGTGGCCTGCAGGTGCCTGGAGCCCGTCCCCCCACCAGGAAGCCCTATGTACCACCCCCCTGAAAGCTGCCTTGTAGCATGGCTTCTGCCACACTGGGTAGTGTGAGCCAGGAAGACAAAAGGAATTATACACATGCACATGCACGCACATGCATGTACACACCTATAAACACACATTTAGATGCATGTGCGTGCACACACACACACACACACACACACACACACACACCTTGTCCCCTACATTTTATTAGAAGAAAAATGCCCTTGGGATTGTTGAAAATTCAGCATTGTTCCAGACCTCCCCAGGAGTATCTGGCATTCCCTGTTCTGCCAGGGTTCCCCAGAGAGGACAGGCTGTAGCTGTGTCTTCTCTGAGATGGGTGGGTGAGGGGTGTAGCCCAGGCTCTTGCATGCAGCACCTCCAGAAGGAGGGGTCGCTGTTATTATGAACAGCTTCGCTAACAAGCATTTTCTGTGTTACGCACTGACACTGGTGGGGGCCAGCCTTCCTTTTCTAAGAAAAAGACTTTCTTGTCAACCTCAATAAAGGGGTAAACTGAGGCAAGCTCGAACGTTCATGGAAACTCTTTGACATTCTCTACTGTAAAGGGCTGCATCTGGGCCTGAGGGTTCCCTCCCAGGTGCTCTGCCTCTCATTCCACAACGTGGGTAGATTTAGGAAAGAGAAGCTCTCCACCCCCAGAGCGGCCTCCAGGCTACCAGGGGACTGCTGGTTTCCTTTGAGCAATCCCAGATTTGCTGAGGTTGGGTAGGCTGCAATGTCGCATGCAGACCAGAAGCCCCCACACAGTGGGAACTGAACTGTGGCTGGGCCTTTCAGGGAGTCCTGCCCTCCTGGAGCAGGTTGGCTAGGGCTTCCAGGAGGAGGTGGCTTTTCTGTCCAGCCCTGAAGGGTGGCTGAGGATGGAGCTCCATCCTCAGCCACGGGCTGGCTGCGGAATGGCTGAGTGGCCCCAGGGGACCCTGTGGCCGGGATGGAGAGCAAAGGCAGGCCGGTCCCCTGGACTTTCAGTGACATTTACTGCCTCCGTGCAAGGACATGCTCTATTCTCTCAGTTTCTATTTTCTCCAGTTAATCAGGTGACTTGAAAAGAAGCTAGATAAGGGTATTGTTTGCCCTGACAACACCCTGATGATACTGTCTGGGGAGATCCAAAGGAAATGCTGCCTTTCTGAGCGATAGAGTCATTAGGGGCCTCTCATCACCTCTGCGCATCTAGGTTAATTACTGCAGAGAACCTGGAAGTGGCAGCTATAATTTTTATCCAGAAAGTATCGCTATTTTTACTCTCTGATGGACTCTATTTTGTAGTTCAGCATTGTGATAATTTTTGTAGAATGGCTGTCTATGCTCCTATTTGAAGGATCTGGCCAGTGTGTTTGATTCAATCTGGGTTGCAGCTTGCGCAGTGGCCCCACGACATGCACTCACGCCCCTGTGGCCTGTCGGTCAGCAGCAAATTAGCAAGTCTGTCCTTGGTGGGGGAGAAGAGGGCACCGGGCATCTATAGAAGCACATGCCCACTTGGGCGTGAGCTCATTGCTGTCTGGAAAATCACAAGCGGACTTTACCAAACAGCATAAGGTCACCAGCCTCTGGCTTTGGATTGTCATCAAAGTTATGGCAGGGCTGCTATTCCGAGAGTAGCACATTACTAGGACCTGTGTGAATCTTGTGATGTTTAAGGAAGTCACTTGTGGCATAATTTGTTTGGGGTGAAATCTAAGAAAAGTGCATTGTGTGCCTGTTGAAATCTCTCAGGAGGAGACAGACTGCTTTGGCCAGAGTAATGTCTCTATTTTGTTTTATTTTAGAAGCAGATGAAATTTGAAACAACTCACTTGAAAGCCTGTCCCCAGAACTGTTTCTCCTGCCCTCCAGACTGTCCACTGCTGTGTGGCTTGCCCCCCACACCTGACATCCATCTGGGGAGTACGCATCCTGTAGCAGCTTGGATTATAGGTAGCTTTTGGTGCACTGTTCAAAATCACGTGCAGCTCACAGAGGTTGGGAAAAAGGATATTTGAATGTCTGTCTTCCTCTGAGGTCAACCCTTGGGTTCAGCCTGCCTTGTCCTTGCAGGGAGCCGGAGAAGGTGTGAAGCTCTTGGTATAGAAACCAAAGATTGGGAGGGCAAGGCCTGCGGGTAGAAGTACATGTCTGCCTTTGGCGTTGGTGGTCCTCTGTGAGGAACGTGCCGAGGGCCAGTGGTGCGGAAGATTGAGACTGTAGCGAAAAATGATAGCATAAGCATCTCTTCTGGAGAGCTCTGGTCAACCTCCCAGGTCTGTGGGGAATCAAGGTGGTGGCATCTTGACTTATTCAAACGTGGCTCCTTTTGGAAGCCCTGCATGGATCTCCTCATCGTGAGCGCCATGTGAATGCTCATCTGTGATTGTGTAAGTGGAGCCTGTGTGTCTGCTAGACAGTGACCTCTGTGGGAACGGGGCCGAGCCTGCTTTGTGGCAAGTGTCCGCAGGACGATGCAGAATGGCTTGTGTTTGACGTGGCCCAGCAGAGGCACCTCCAGACCTCTGGGCCAATGCTAGAATGTTCTTTGAGGGAGCCCATCCCTGAATGCTTAGCATTTTGAAGCAGATGACTTACCAGCATATTTTTGTTTACCTTTAAGGAAACATCAGAGATTTGCGGGGCTATTTTCCAAACTGAAGGTTAAACGTTGTGCTAAACCCATTCTTGAGGTTCCGCAGCATGTCACTTCTGGGGATGAGCCGACAGGGGCGAGGGAGAGGCTCTCCCGCTCCACTTCCCTTAGGGGGGAAATCATAACTGTCAGAAGCATGATACAACTGTCAAAAGTACATGAAATCAGGTATGCAAATGGGAAACAGAAATCATAGTTCCCTTTGTTCTGTGACAGGGTAAAAATTTCAAATCTTTCATCAAAGAGGAAATAGAATTCCAGCACACGCATGTAAGCGGTGGGGCCTGTCCCCTTCCTGCTTCACAGCCAGCACTGTGTGTGCATGGCGAATTAACCGTGGGAGCCCGAGATGGCAAACAGGGAACAGTGGCTAGAGCCACAGCAAATAGGTTTTGTTGGGCCAGTGAAATTGGACACTGTTCCCTTCGATGGGGCGCACACTGATTCCAGACGTAGCCCTGGGACGCGGCCTACGTCTCTGCCAGGGTGGGCATGCCCCCACAGGACCTTGTCTCCACTGCTTCCCCAGGCAGGCTTCCTGGCCTTTGACAGACACCAGGTGGTTCAGCCAGCGAGGTTTGAGGGAGATGCTGGGAGACTGGTGCTGATGGTCTTCACCTTCCAGGTCCTGCTTGCTCCCTGTCCTTGGGGGCCCTCACTGGGATGGCTGTTCCATCTTGGGCATCAGCCTGGGTCCCAGGCAGGGAGAATGGGGAGGGACGGGACCAGGGCAGCTAGCCGGTCTGCTGCCTCTTCAGGTGCTCCTGTGAAGATAGTGGGGCTCCCCTGCCATCTGCCAGGCTGATCTCCCCACCACTTGGCTGCTGGCATCTAGGGCCTGTCCTGCATCCCCTGCATCAGAGGCCCAGACCCTCAGCCTCCCTTGGAAACCCCACAGAGTGCTCAGGTCAGCCTCCTCCACCCAGCATTCTTCTTCCAGCATGATCCTTGGATTTTATTCGGGAAGATACTTCCTTAAAGAGTGGCAGCAAGCAGGAGGAAGCACGTTGACTGTGGCCCTTATGTGTCTACTTTCAAAGGCCACATTTCTTTGTGAAACTGTGCAGATGGCCAACCCCACTGGAATCCTACACTTACTGCTCACCCTTGGCCCCAGTACCATCCTTAGGAAGAGGCCACCCTCAGGATGGGTGCGGAAGGCCACTCCAAGAGAGGGGTGCAGTCATCCTGGGAATGCTAAGACCTTTCTACTCTGTTGGCCCTCCAGCAGGAAGGGAACCTCCCTCCATGGCCACCTCTGCCCAGACCATACCTCCTGCTCCTCTGAAGCCGTGAGGCTTTGGAGAGACAAGTTTCCCCATTACCCTGTTGGATGTGCACCTCCTGCCTGGCAACTTGTTCCTCAGAGGCATACTCCCTTGCAGACTGGCTCCCAGCCTGGGCACTAACATTAGGACCCAGATGGAGTTTTCCAGGAGATAATGTGCATTGGGCACTTGGGGCTGCAGGTGCTGTATCTTCTCTCTGCTGCTCACCATAGTCCTTGAGAGAATACCTGCACCTGTGTAGCTTCAGTCGTCCCACTGGTGCTCTCAGTCATGATCAGGTCCTTGGTCAGACAGAATGGGAGGGGTCATGCAAACATTCGTAGCTGCATAGAGGTGGAATAATTTTCTTTCTTTTTTTGTATATTTTTTAATTGGAGTTCAATTTGCCAACATATAGCATAACACCCAGGGCTCATCCCATCAAGTGCCCCCCTCAGTGCCCGTCACCCAGTCACCCCCACCCCCCACCCACCTCCCCTTCCACTACCCCTTGTTTGTTTCCCAGAGTTAGGAGTCTCTCATGTTCTGTCTCCCTTTCTGATATTTCCCACTCATTTTCTCTCCTTTCCCCTTTATTCCCTTTCCCTTTTATATTCCCCAAATGAATGAGACCATATAATGTTTGTCCTTCTCCGATTGACTGACCTCACTCAGCATAATACCCTCCAGTTCCATCCACGTCGAAGCAAATGGTGGTTGTTCGTTGTTTCTAATGGCTGAGTAATATTCTACTGAGATGTGGAATAATTTTCAAGGGCAGACCTCCATATACAAATGTCACTTTCCATGTACTTATTCACTTTTTGTTGAGGGGTAATGGCCAGAGGCTCATTCTTGCAGCAGTGTAAGCAAAACTTACTCCCTCAGGGGAGTTCATTCACGTGTGCCTGCGTCACGTCGTCATGCACACGTACTATGTGTTAGGTGCCACGCCACACATGATGCAGGTCCCTACTTGGAGGATTTCCACCCAGTGGTCCCTTGGTCATCTAGGTCAGAGTCCCCAGACAGCTTTTCCTAAAGCAGAATCCTGACCTCCCCTCAGACCCACCAAATCAGAGCCTGTTGGGGCGTGCCCAGGAATCTGCAACCTCATAAACAGCCCCGGGGGTGCTGGGCACACTCAAATTTGTGAAGACTGTTTCTGGCCAGCCAAGTCTGCAGGTCAGGGATGGTGGGGCAGAGTCTGCTGGGCCTCTCTCCCCACACAGCTTCCAGTGGGCTGGGGATCGCAGCAGAACTAACTGTGGAGCTGCCAGGCCCCAGTTCTGGAGGTTCTGAGTCCTGAAGTCAATCAAGGGCCTGGGCATCTGCATTTTTGGCAACCATGCCAAGCATGCCAAGCATGCCAAGCATCTCAGACTCACACTGAGAAAAACTGCGCTGGACCAAAATCATCACAGGGAATTGTGATGGAGACTCAGTGTTTGCATCTCCTGACTCATCTGGGGAAGAAATCGAGACCTGAGAAGAGGCTGGGATGCCCAAAACCATGCAGTTACTGATGGGGCCTGGTAGGACCTTTCTCCTGTCCAGCGCCTCCCAGAGGAGATGCAGGTGGGAAGCTGAGGCGAAGCTGCAGACGCGGTTCGGCACGGGGCCGGCTGCGTTTCTGGCCGAGCAATTAGTTATACAGCTGCACCCCTTCTGTCAACGACTCCATTCCAGGCGCTCTTCCAGGGGATGGGAGAGTCTGTGCAAAACGGAACCCAGCCCCTGCTCTGCCAGCACGCCTGTCTGGGGAAAGAAGGGTGGCACAGAACGTGGGTAGAGCCAGGACACAGGGTACCACACTTCCGAAGTCTGATCGGGGCTGTACATACCAGTGTTTAAATGGACTTCTGAAGTTTAGGATAGCTTCAGCTTTATAGAAAAGTTGCAGAGATAGTACAGAGTCCCCAGATGCCTGCCACCAGGTTCCCCTGCTGTTCATATATCACATTTGTATGGCACACCTGACATACCAGTGGACTGATACTTGTACTTTATTAACTAAAATCCATACTTTTCTAGTTTTTCTTTTATGAAATGGGCTTTTTTGGTTTCAGGACGCCAGCCAGTGTTTTTAAAGCTTAGACTTTGTTGAGCAATTACTAGGTGCCAAACACTGTGATAAATGCTTCATATGTAGTTTTTGAAATTTTATCCTCTGAATGGCCCTGACTTGAAGCATTAAGTGACTTGCTCAGACATGTATCTGACCCCCTTCAGGGCTGAACATGGACTCCAGTTTGTCTCTCCGTTCAGAGCACATTCCTGTGCTATGTCACTGCTTCTTCCAGGGTGACCTGACTGGGGTGTAACCATGCTGGTAGCACACTGTTTGTGAAATCCCCAATGTAGAAGCCCAAGGTGGCTTTCACGGAATAAGTTGTCAAGGTGGTTGTGGCGACTAAACTCTTGGGATGGTGATGGCAAATCGAAATACTGGAAGAAAAGACTAGTGTGATGTATTAACAAGCAGCTTTGAAATTCACATATCTAAATTCAGACACAGATTTTCCTCCAATGGAAGAAGATACGGAATCAAAGTCATAGTGTGACATGATTCGCCTAAGAAAGCAACACTGTCTGATGGGTTTCACAGATTGTCATGATATCAGAATAAATATACTGTGAAGTCATGGGTACATTTTCTAGACAAACGTGGTGGAGTAGCAGCTTCACATTGCACCTGTCTGCTCAGCCTCAGGTGTAGACAAAGTCACCATCTACATACTTTGGCTTTTCTACATGCATTCGAGCTTTTAAATTCCACATGGTAGGAACCCAGCAGAAATCAACTTGAATAAAGAAGGGCTGTTTTGGTTCACACCACTGGAAGGGCCTCCAGGCTGGATCCAGGCTCTGGGAAGTGTCACTGGGTCTTGCCCTGCATTTGTCAGCTGGTCATACTTTGTTGTCAGAACTGTGCCCCAAGCTGGAGGATGGCCATCTCTGATTCCAGGGAAGAGATCCTGTGCTCCCAGCCCTGGGCCCCTCTTCTTTCCTCCTCAACTCTGTTACCTTAGTCATCTCGGGCAGCCCCATCAAAGTGCCACAGATTGTGGGCCTAACCATCAGAAATTTATTTCATACCATTTTGGAGGCAAGAAATCCAAGATCAGGGTCTCTTCTGGGGTCTCTCCACATGGCTTGCAGATGGCCGTCTTCTCCCTGTGTGGTTTATGTCCTTATCACCTCCTCTTGGAAGGACACCAGTCATATTGAGTTGGGGCCACCCTTGTGACCTTGTTTTACCTTATTGACCTCTTTATAGGCTCTCTCTCCAAACACAGTCTCTCCTGGGTAATGGGGGGCTAGGATTCTGACCTATGGTTGAAGTTCAGACTGTAGCATAGCCTCTCCCATCCTTGCCCTGTACACATGGTGGCAGGAGGATGCTTTGTCAGCTATAAAGGTGGCCTGGCATGTTTTGAACTACAGCTCAGAGTCACTCCCATCAGCAGTCTGAGTCCTTTATTGGGGAGACACCAGGGGCTCACATTCCTGTGAGGTTGGCAGGCGTTGTCAGCCACATTTTAGGAGTGAGGATGCCACTTGCCAGTTTGAAATATCTAAAATCTCAAAGCAAATTCCTTGTTATCCCTTTATTTTTAGGTTTTCTATGTATTTTTCATAACTTAAAACCATGGTAAGAAACTAAAATTATCAAGTGTTTTTAAATTCAGAAACTTGCACTGAAAAATGTGGAGTCCTGGTCATTCAAAATCCATGTCTGCCTTTCTCAGAGCACTAGTCACAAGGACGTGCACGTGCCCCAGAGAAAGCATCCTCTCTGGATGGTTTCCCCCATTCCTAGTACATGGGACAGGATCGCAGTGGCCAGCCTCTGGCACACACCTGTCATCAATCTTTGGTGGATTTTGGGGACAGAGACCTTTCCCACAATTAAGGTGTACCCAGAGGATTAATCTACTACTTGTAATCTTGTCAGAAACAGGATACTATAATGTAGCTGTCTACTGAAATATGACTCCGTGTAACTCTGCGAGACAGGTAGAGGGGCCACCGCTCATCTTCTGCTTCCCTTTGCTCTTGTGTACCTGGTGCCATGGCCAGTTGGTTTCCAAGCCATTTGCCGAGCCTTGAAATAGCTTTTGTTGTTGGCTGGTTGAGGTGGTCATATGTTAAGCATAAAAGCAAAACAAAGTCAGGATTCTTTTTTCTTCAAACCTGTTCAACAGGCCAGGCTGCCTGCTTCTGGATGATGCTCATGCTACCTGGGGACCTGCAGACCTGGGCACTGCCTGGTGAATCATCATGAAAGATGCATAGTCACCTGTGCTGTCATAGTAGACTGTCCCACCTTCAATCTCAAGACTTGTGTTCTGGAAAACCTGCTCTAATGTGCTTGAGTAAGAGCAACACTCTATATATGTTTCCTATAACAACTTAGGGCTCTGAAGGTAATTTGTGAAGCATAATTTCTGTTGACTTTGATCCTTTTTGGTGGCTGAGTACTAATAAAATGAGACCAAGCTGGCTGAGATGTCTCACAGCTGGTGTGCAGAGCTGATCGACAACTGAAATGCATCAAATATTCATCTCCCTCTTGGCGCCCTGCCCACCTCTGGGACGTTGTCACATGAGTGCTGTTAAGGACTCACCGGGTCGTGCCACGTACTCTCCTGCACTGGGCCTTCCTCGTCTGTGATCTCTGCCCTCTTGCTGTTGGCCTCCATGTGTGCACACTTTCATGCACACAAAGTCCCTATGTAAGCGAATGTCCAGGGTTGACCAGCTCCTGCACGTGGCAGGAGTGCAGTGGAGAAGCAAGGCCCATGGTCCTTCCCACACACCCTCCCCAGGAACTGAGTGCAAGTCCAGCTGGAGGTCCTGCACTGAGTGGCTTTATCATGGAATTTCCCGAAGAACCGGCCAGCATCAAAAATGGCTTTGTGAGCCAGGCACATTGAGCAGTTATGACTAGACTCTTTATTTCTCCTAAGGATTATATCTTGAGACTTTTTCTTTAAAAGGGTTGCCAGGGTCTGGGTTCCTGGGAAAACAGATCTGGGACCCAGATTTACCTGCAGGAGTTTCATGGGAAGATATTGAGAGTAGCATCTATAGGGGGAGGGTCAAATGGCAGGGCAGGCCCCAGCCAGTCCTGGGAAGCTCTGCCACAGTGTCTACCTCACTCTACCCACAGACTGAGATCACCTCTCTGCTCATTCGCTGGCCACAAGGGACCTGCCTCTGCAGGGTGGCCAGGGAAAGACACTAGTGCCATAGTGGGAGAGGGTGTGTCTGACCCCAGGTGCTCCCCTCCGTGCTTGCATGGACTGCTGGGGGGGTCTGTGGACCTTAGGACTTGGTGGATCTGGCTGTTCCCACTGGTGACAGCAGTTCTGGTGATGTGGCCACTCAACATCCATGGATAAGTGCTCAGCTTCCACCAGGCCCCATAGTGTGCCAGATGCCTTTTCCAAATGGCACATAATTCCTTGCTGTGGATAGCATGGCCTTGTTCCAGAGCCCTGTGGTCCAGGATGAGATCCTCCCATTGGTGCTACAGCTCAGCATGACATTTCCCCACCACGGACGCCTCCAGTACTGAGGGTCTTTCAGGCCGTGGGGTCCCAGAGGAGGGCTGCTTGCACCCCCGCCTGGCCCTGCTGCCTCCCCTTCTTTGGGCCTACCATAGCTGGGAGCTCTCTCTGTCACTAGATCAGCATTGGAGACACGTTCCCCAGTCTGAAGTGTTCTGCCTCCAGAGGCCAAAGGGGCACCCACCCAGGTCATGGCTTCAGCATGATGGAAGATACAAGCGGTCATTTCCCCTTTACTTTGGAAGGTATGTCTCAGTCCTAAAACCGCGGATTCTTAGCATTTATCTCTCACCCACTGGAGCTCTTGTATCTTCTCACAGCCTTCAGTGTGTTTCTCAGCCTTGCACTTGGGGTCTGCTGCCACTGATGGGGGGGGGGGGGCCTGCAGTTGGGTTCCGCGGGGAGCTGGGATGGTCCCAGTGTAAGAGCATGGAGTTAACACCACCGAGGCATGCTACATTCACCCTGCCTGAGTGTGAGCGGCTCTGGTCCTTTCTCTGATGAGGGATGGAAACAGGCCCTTTCTTCCAGATCGGTACTGGATCCTGAGGTCCTAACGCCCTAGGAAACTCTCCTGGAGGGGGTTCCACACTGGGCACCTCGGCTCAAGTTTTCACATGGGCTGTCCTGATCAAGGAAGTGGAGATGCAGCCGAGATCGCCCAGTGTACTTGCCTCGTGTCCTTGAGTGCAGGACCAAGGGCACGGCGCTGCTCCTGTGTCTGGGGAGCACTCACCTCACACTCTCAGGCCAGGGCACCCCTACGTCTGTTCCAGTTTTACGGGAAACATCTGTTCCAGGTGTACATTCAGGAACCGGGAAAATCACCACCGTGTGGGTCTGTGGGCCCAGTCGTCCCACTGTGAGCCAGACGTGGTGGGCTCTATTACCACTTCCAGCCAGGGTGCTCCGATGATCTGTTGTGTCTGGATATCAATGCTGATGGAGGCGTTCATTCCTCTGAATGTCCGCCTGCTCCTCCTGCCTGCAGCACGGTTACCCCAGCAGTGGCTGTGCACACATTTAGAAAGGTCAGGGGAAAAGAAGGCCGTATCCGCTGGATTTTATGAGGGAGGCAGCTACCTCTTGCAAAGCCACAGAGGTTTAGAGTTTATTACGGCAGCCTGCCTTCTGGCAGTGAATACAACACGTTAGAAGTGCTTTAAAAGAGGCTGTTACAGCAACCCACTGGCTGAACCCTCGGGGGTGCAGGACACGTTGAGCTGCTGTGTTTAAGCTAATTACGAGGGTGAGCTCCCCACGCCGGCTGGCACCGGGGGCCCCAGCGGATCAGTACAGCACACGGCAAGCCTTCCCTCGGCCCACTGGAAGGACCTTGCTCACTCCCCCTGTCCACCACACTGCTGGACCCGCTTGTAGGCGCTTGTGGCTGAGCACCAAGGACGGGGAGGATGTGGGAAGGGCCAGGTGGACCCACCGGAGTGACAGACGTCTCAGTGGTCAGCGTGGTGATAGCACATCTGCTTAGTTTCCTCGCCGTCTTTTCCCTGCTTCAGGGCTTCCTAGCACTGTTCCCACTTCCCTCCTACCTCACTTCTGGCCTGAGGCTGCGTCACCATCCCCGCCCAGAGAGTAGTGTGCTTCTGGTCCAGTTTTAGGTCCTGGCAGGCATTTTCCAAGCTCTGTGCTGCTTTTGCTGTTGTTCTGTTCTTGCAAACCCATCTACTAATTTCCCACTGCTGCTTACTTTGAGAAAGCAGGGGTCCTGCATGGGAACTGTTCAGGGTTACCGAGGAGAGTGTAAAGTCTGGTGATTCCACACTTAACGGGGTGGTCTTGATTTATGACTGTGTTTCTGTTTGAAAGACTGTACATCTCAGTCCACTAATGTAGCTATATTTCTTATTCATACCTTGAATTTTGGCTCAAAAAATAAAGCTAGTTGACTAAATGAGGAAGCTTCTCAGAGGATGCAGGCCTTGGACTGGCCAGCAGAGCTTCCAGACAGAGGCTGCTTACACACAGGCCAGGGCAGGAGGGCAGGGTCAGCACTGGGATCCCAAACTCACCAGCCAGTTCCTCCTCACTGTGGTGTGACTTTCCAGCAGACACATGAAACAGAGCCGCACGATGTCCACTTCCTATTTAAAATTATATTTTCTTTGCATCTTTGTTGGCTGTCTTATCTTTGTTGCTCATCAGATGCCAGAATTATAAGTGTAAGAGGTGATGTGCATAATTAGCAGAAATCCTGGCTTTGGTCATCTCAGACATGAAAATCTGTGTAGGAAGAGGGAACTGCCTGGTGCTGGCAGATGTGCCGAGTAGAGCTGCAGACCACTTTAGCGGGGTTCACTGACTGGGGGGATATGACACACAAATAAATGCGAATGTTTGGAATGGGCATGTCCTACACACAAACACACCCCACATAGATACTTATCTGTTGCTGATTTGGGGTTAATAGAGGCCCTGTGAAAATAGTTTGTCTATAATTAGCGTTTTCATTTAACCTAAATGATTTCTAGGTGCTCTCTCTTGAACTTGACTTGCACACAGGTCCCTGGGCATCTTGTTAAAATGCAGATTCTGACTTATTTGGTCCTGCTGAGGCCTGAGGTTCAGTGTTTCCACAGGGTCCTGGGAAGGGCTGGTGCTGTGGGCCTGGGGCCACTGGCCAGTGGAGAAGCTGGTGGGCCTAGGCCACCCCGGCTGCATCAGGGCTCACTACCTTGTAGCCGCTGCAGTGGGTGCCTCCGGGGCCCGACCCCACCAGGGCCCATGTCTGCTCAGCTATGCTGTCTTCCTGGGCCCCTAATGCCACCTGGTTCCTGGGACTGACTCCTGGGGCTGCTGTGGCCAGCCCATTGGGACAATGTGTCCTCTGGCCTCAGGCTTTCAGGATGAGGCTGCCTCTGCCAGAAGGCCAGGGGCTGTGGTGAGGGCTGCTTGGTTTCTAGGCGGCCCTCATCTTCCCCCAGACCTCCAGAAGCTGAGCTGGGCCAGGCTTGCAGCACAGATTGTTGGTAGGATGGCGAGGGGCAGGCAGTGAACCCCTTCTTCTGCTAGGGTCTCTACAGAGGATCACCAGCAGCCTCCCAAGTGTGCTAAACTCTTCCCTTCAATCTCAGTCCTGTCTCCACACCCCCTTCTCTGAACCTCCACGGCCAACCCTCTTGGACCCTCTGTTTCCCAACAACCTGCACTCAGCTGTCTATCTGGCTTCTGCACTGCATCCCCTCCTAAAAATGCAAGTTTATGGCCCTCCGTGTGGACATGGCCAGAGGCTTCTCTACGCCGTTGGGATAAATGCTAAAATCTTCAATGCAGAGACTGAGACTGTGTGTTTGTCCCCCTCTTCACACCTCGCCACTCGCCCTCTGTTCGGCAGTCAGCCCTCACTGTAGGACCAGCAATAGTCAAGTGTGATGGTAACAACTTGTGGTAGAATGTTGTTAAAGGAATGGCCACCGGGCACCGAGGCAGGCCTGCTCCAGTGTTATTTCATTTAATCTTCTCAACTGCTCAGTGTCACCCGCATAATTACCTTTATTGTGCAGATGTGGACATTTTGTCATGGAAAGATTTTTTTAATTGTCTGAGGCTGCACAGCTAATAAGTGGAAGAGGACAGTTGTGTTCATTAATCTCAAAATAATCTAATGATGTTGATCTTTAGATAGAGTGTGATGGTGGCGTGTGTGTGTGCACAAGTATGTGTCTGTGTATCTGTGTGTGTGTCTGTGTCTGCATAATCTGCGCATATGTGTGTATGAGGGGAGTGTGCATTTTGGATGTGTGTTATGTTGAGAAGGTAGAAAGAAAGCCGCCAATACCTCCACTGTGGGACGGAAGGCATTTTTGTGCAGCAATTTTTTTTCAGAGATGTTTACTGGGCGGGGCGATATTTTTACCGGTCTCTATATCTTTGCATTATTTGGTGTGTGACAGAGACATCACAGCACGTAGAGTATTATTTTATTTAAAACAGTAAGTAGCAGAATTTTTCTACGTGCTTTAGCAAATCTTAGGAGACCTCCTCCCCCAAATTCACATTTCTTCCATGTGGATTTTGGAGGTGAAAGTGAGAAGTGGTTTCCATATACACACTAGTTCAAAGTGAATTGCACAAGTCGTGGCAGAGTGACAGGAATACATTACTAGTAAGAAAAATGTCTGTTGAAACATTTTCTTTTTACTTCCAGTCTCAATTTAAAAACAAACTCTAAATTCTACCTTCAGGAAGAGCAGATTTCCAGGGCTGAGGAGTGGAGAGATACAGAAGTCATCTGTGAAACAAAGGAGTCCGTACCGAAGAGACGTAAAGGATGCTCAGCCGAGGTCACCGGTGCCCCTGGTAGTTGGGGAGCCTCCAGGAGGGATGCCTCCATTGTGATGGGTTGTTTCTATTTATGATTCACCCAGACTGCTTCCTTCTCACTGTCCACCACCACCCATAAACACTGGGGGGGCTCTCGGCCACTCCCCATCTTTCTCTCCCTAAATGCAAAGGGCACACTGCAGGCTTCTTGGCTTCTCTGTTCTTCTGAAGAGGGCGAGTGAATCTAGGCTGTTGTCCTGTCTTCCCATGTTCTGGTCCATCTTTGCAGTGAACACTGGAAGTGCACAGCTGCCACCCCAATTTCAGGCTGCTTCCCTCTGCCCACCCACAACCCTGCACCAAGTAGCTGGTTTGTCTGGTGCCATCAGTGGGCACCCCACCTTGCATAGAGTAGCCATGTGGTAAATGTCTATAGAAAAAATGGATAATTCATTAATAAATGTTTGTGGGAAGGACTCGTGGCCTCTGGTGAGACTTCCAGGTGTGGGGGAGAAGCTTAGGGCAGCGGCAGGCAGGGCGGCCCCTCTCAGCCTCCTGGCCACCTCCTCGAGGTGACAGCCTGCTGCCCTTGTCTGCTCTCGCACATTCAACATGCTCTTTAAAAAAGCATTTCCTCAACTCCATTTATCTTTGTGATTTTTTTGTTGTTGTTGTTTAAATTTTATTTCCCGTCTCTAAATCTTAATCTTGTCTATTCTTATATTTCTCACTTTACAGCTGGTGGCTTTAGCCTTGTATCTTAATCTTCCCTCTCCTTCTTTTGAGCTTTTTTATCTTGGTGGTTGTTGGATTTAGCTTTTATTTAAATTTCATCAAACATATCTTATATTCAATACTGACTTCTTTTTAAAGTCCTTTAAAGCTCCGTGGGGCTGGAGGCTTTGGAATGGGACCATTCAACCCCAAAGCCAGAAGCCGTTTGTTCCCTGCGTCTCACCACACTCCCCCGGAAGGCAGGGACGTGCACAGTAGCTACATGGGCCAGGGTGGTCACGGTCAGGGCTCCACCCCTGGCACAAATTCAGCTCTCAGTAATTGGCGGATATTATCAGTGATTTTAGTTATCATTGTCTTGGGATGTTGATTCTTTTCTTTTAATTCCTTAGTTTTTCTATTTTTAAATTTATTTCTCTATTTTTGCTTATTTATTTCCATTTCATTGCTTATTTTATTTTATCTGGTATATGGTTTCTCTATTTTAATCTAAACTTAATCTTATTAAAAATAGAATTACAGGGACACCTGGGTGGCTCAGTGGTTGAGCGTCTGCCATTGTCCCAGGGTGTGATCCCGCAGTTCCTCATCAGGCTCCTTTGGGAGTCTGCTTCTCTCTCTGCCTGTGTCTCTGCCTCTCTCTGTGTCTCTAATGAATAAATAAATAAATCATTAAAAAATAGATATAATTACAAAATGTCATTAACTTAAGAAAGAATACAAAATAAATGTACACGTGAAATATAACACCACCACCAATTGTTTGTTCACACTGCACTTGAAAGCATGGAACATGGTCTGTCTCTGGACCACCCCCAGCCTCCTCCCTCAGGACTTCCCTGCCCCTACATAAGTCACTGCCATCACTTGTGTGTCCATGGGTCCTCTTTAACAGCATATTGATTAGTTTGGGCTGTTTCCTGACCTTACTACAAGTGGAATTGTACTGTATACCTTGCTTTCTCTACCCAGCATTCTGTTTTTGAGACTCACTCATTTTTCACTATTTAACACAATTCATATATCCCTTCTGACGTGATAGACATGGGGTTTGACATAACTGCATTTATTTTTTGTTTTTCCCCATAGTGAGCAGCACTGCTCTGGGCCTTTTTGTGCTCACTCCTTGCACACTGTGCATGGCCCCTCTAGCATGCTAGTCATGCTAGTCATGCCATGACGGCTAGTCATGGCACATGCTTGTCGTCAGTAGTGGTAGGTGATGACCATTCAGGGGCTCCCCTCAGATGTCAGTGGCTTTGAACCTTCACAGACTCTCAATGTTGGCAGACTAATTTACTTAAAAAAATTCAACCAGTAATTGTGAAATGGTATTTTCTTGGGACTTACCTTTGCATTTCCTGGTTTGTAGTAAGTTCATCCCATATCACTGGCTTCCCCCGTGAAGGGTCTGCTGTTACCTGTCACCCATTTTTCTATGGAATTGATGGTCTTTTCTTACTGATTCACAGAAGCTCTACACGTAGTCTAGACATGATTTCTTGATTGTAGGTGGGATGTATGTCTCTCAATTTCTGACTTGTTTTCATTCACTGTAAGGAGTCTGAACAGATGTTCTTTTTTTTTTTTTTAAAGATTTTATTTATTCATTCATGAGAGACACAGAGAGAGAGACAGATACACAGGCAGAGAGAGAAGCAGGCTCTGGGGAGCCTTATGTGGGACTCGATTCCGGGACTCCAGGATCACGCCCTGGGCCAAAGGCAGACGCTTGACCACTGAGCCACCCAAGTGCCCCTGAACAGATGTTCTAAATGCAGTTGGATATATCCATCTTTTCCTTTATGCATTACACTTTTTAGTCTTTAAAAAATATTTTCTATGTAAAACTCATAAAGATATTGTATTTTCTTCCAAATGAAAAGCAAATTATTTCACACAGAGGCTACTTGTTTTTGTAGATGGGGTGAGGTCGGGAGCCCAACTCTTGATTTATTTGGATTACCAGTTGTCCCATTATTTCTTTACTTAACTGTAATGCCAGCTCTGTCAGAAATCAAGTCTCAGTATATGTGTGGGTCTGCTTCTACTGTCTATACTCTGTTCTATTTGTTTGTCGTACTTCATGCCAATACCACACCATCATGATTACTATAACTACATAGCAAGCCTTGATAATTGGTATGTGGTTTTCCTATTTTATGTGGCTAATATGATAATTATATTAATACAATTTAATGCAAGAGGAATACTGAAATCTTGTAATAAACTCCATTTGGATGTGGATTTCATTTGCTAATGATTTTGTTGTACTTTTGCATTTGTGTTCCTACATGCTGTTGTTCATGTGTCACATTGGCCTGTTATCTTTATTTCTCATGCTACTTGTGATTTTTATAACAAGCCTAATAAAATAAGTTGGAGAAATATTTATTCTTTCTATATTCTCTGGAATGACTGTGTAATGGAATTAGAAAACTATTGGTAGAATTTACTTGTAAAATTATCTGTATTTTCCTTGTAGATAGCTTAAAAAATATATTGATTCAAAGCAGTTAATGGTTAGAGCATCATCGAACCCATCTGAGGTCAGTGTGGGTAACTTGTTTAATGTAGGAATTTGTTATTCCCACATGTTCTTCACACTGGTTGGCCTAAATGTGTTCTTAATACTCTGATATTTTAATTATCTGCTGCATATACACTATTACCCACTTATTCATGCTGGTATATTTGACTTTTTACTCTTTTTTACCTTCATCATCTCCAGAGATTTCTTATTTGATTAGTTTTTTCCCAAGAACCAAGTTTTGGCTTTGTTGATCCTCTCTTCCATACCTTTATTTCTATCGCATTAAATTCCTTTCATTATCATTTCCTTCTTTTGCTTTGTTGACTTTGTTCTTCTATTCTAGTAGTTTACTAATTTCCAGGCTTTTTTTCTTTTCTCATATAACTTAAGACTATAAATTTGCTTCTTTCATGACTTTGGCTGCATCTCTCAGTCCCTGATACCTAATATTTTTATTATTGTTCAGCTCTAAGTATTTTATAATTTTATTATGATTACTATCTTGATTCATGAGGTTTTTGAAAGTGCATTTCTTACTTGACAAATATATGGATTTGTTTTAAAATAATTTTGTTAATATTTTGAACTTAATATAATTTATTACATCTAAAATGCTATACAAGAAGTATTCAGATTTTAGAAATGCTAAAATTTGGGGAAAATGGCAACAGTAATTACAAGAAGTCACTGATTGTAGCAGAGATCCCAATTTAGAGATATTAAAACTAAAAAAGAAAATGGTGGCTTAGAATCTATAAAATTTTGTTGCAGCCAGAAACTATGTGTTTATGTTATGTTAGTTAAAATACTGTGCAATTTGCCTTATGTGATCACTATAAATGTTACTTGAGTGTTTGAAAAAAAATAATTCTTTTCTTTATATACCTGTTTTATTTTGCTATCAACCTTTTCAAGGCTGTTAATCAAATATTTTATATCACTACTGATTTTTGTCTACTTTGTCTATACAGGAGTTATTTTTAGAAATCTTCTGTGATGCTAGATTTCAGTTTTTCCTTATAATTCTATTTTTTTATATCTTTTGAAGCTGTGTTATTAGGTACAAAATTCTTAGAATTGTTCCTTTTTCCTGTTGAATTGAACTCATTATCAGTGTGTCATAATCATTTAGAAAAAGTTTTATATTTCAAGTACTTCATTTTGCCTTCATATTTTTTGTTCTCAGTTGATAACAACAAATCCATACCAACTTCCTTTGATTATTTGTTTGGAACGTGTCTTTCCATCTTTTTGCTTTTCACCTATCTATGCCCTTATATTTTAGTGCATCTCTTATGAACAGCAAACACCTGGGATTGATTATTTATTTACTTATTTATTTTTATATTTTATTTTTAAAATTTTTGTTTAAATATTTTATTTATTTATTCATTAGAGACAGAGAGAGAAGGGCAGAGACATAGACAGAGGGAGAATCAGGCTTCTTGCAGGAAGCTCGATGAGGAACTCGATTCCTGGATCCCAGGATCCTGCCCTGAGCTGAAGGCAGATGCTCAACCCCTGAGCCACCCAGGCATCCCATACCTAAGATTTTTTAAATTGCAGCATAATAATCTTAGCCTTTTAATTATGAAGTGCGTACATTTATACTTATGATTACCGACACACATGGATTCTTTTCTATTTTCTTCATGCTATTTATCCTGCCTTTCTTAGGTTTCTATTTTACTTCTGTTTTTACTTCCCTTTAAATTAATTAAATTTTTCTTCCTGTCTTATTTTCCAACTCACTTTAGAAGTAATACATTCTATTTCTTGGATATTTTTATTACTCTAAAATTAATAAGCCATAAACCATATCACTTGACCAAGTCTACAGTTAATATTTACCTTCTTCACAAATGATACAGAGCCTTAGCATGCTTTTATTATAAATTATATGTTGCAATTGCTCTGTTTCTTGATTCTGTCTTGTTATTTTTAACCACACAAATTATACGTTATTCTTTTCCACAGCTAATGTTTGTTTAAACTTATGCACATATTTACTATGTTCTTTGATAAACATTCTTTCTTGTATCTCAGATATTTTTTTCTGAGATCCTCTCTCTCTTCCTAGAGTTTATTTATCCTAAAGAAATTCCTCTAATGAAGGTCAATCATAGCATTTTTTAAATATCTTCTTTAATATCATCATTTTTGAAAAATACAGTTAGCTGACTTAGAGTTTCAAATAAACACCTATATTTTCCCCACAACTTTAAAGATATCATTCCATTGCCTTATGACTTCCCCTATTACTGTTGAGAAGTCAGCTATCTTTCTAATTATTATTTCACTTTAGGGAATCTATTTTTTTCCTCCTTGTCCATTTTTAAAAGTCTCCCTTTGTCATTTATACTCATCAGTTTTGCTAGGATGTATCTAGATGTAGATTATTTTTAATTACCTTTCTTGGAGTTTATGGGCATCCTAATTATGAAGGTTCATGTCTTTGGGAAATGTTGGAAAATTTTCAGCCATTATCTTTTCAAATACCATCTCTCTCCCATTCTGTTTTTTTCTCCTAGAAATCTGATAAGAAATATCCTATATTTTTTCATATTGTGCTACCCCTCTTAAACTTTATTCTTCTTTTTCCTTTCTCTGTCTACTCCACACTGCAGAAGTTTTTGAGAATCAAGGTCTGTCTTCCAATCCTATAATTCTCTCTTCAGCTATATCTAGTCTGTGATGTAACTTTTCTATTAGAGTTACTATTTTCAACTATTAGATGTTCCATTCTTTTAAAAATTTGCTGTCAAGACACTGTTGTACTTATGGTCAAGGAAGACTTTAACTTTCGTCAGTCCACTTCACTCATTGTTAACTGTCACCTGTGCAATATACATTAGGAGTAATAAAATGGCTATTTGATGACATCGACCTTTCCATGCCTTTGATTCTGTGAGCAGAAATGATTAGAACACCTATCATCAGCTCAACAGAAATCCATAGATATTGCTGTGTAAACTGAACCTGTGCACTAATAGTACTTTGAGCCTGTGGTCAGTTTGTCAGTATATAAGAATCATAGGGGGGGAAAACAAAACTGTACTATAGATCTCTTTTCATTTAGATTATTAGTTAATGACTGGATGCTAGTTTCAGGTGAGCTAAATGATTGCCTCTGTGACAGAGAGGATGGGAACATTTATGCAAGGCCCCAACTGATGTGAGGCTATTTATAATCTTTATACTATTTGGGATGAATATTCATACTCCTTCCTACAGAAATATTAATATGTTTGGTTCAGATCTGTTTGGGATATTCTGTATTATATGGTATTTGGTCGAATTTCCTTTCTGACATCTGAGAAGTTTTTAATTCTGAAAGACACAAGCCCTGGGAATTTCAGATAAGGGATTGTGGCCTTGGAATACTTAGGTTAAAAAGTTCTGGTAAGGATTACAAACAGTAAGTATAGCTCTAAGTAAAGCACGTACTGCATGACAGAGTTGTGGCTGCAGCACTCCAGAAACTGCTCTGATTATCATGCTTCCTGAAGAGGTCGTGGGGACACAGGGCAGGACAACATGAAGCTGGACATCTGAATCTTGATGTGTTCTCTTGGCTCTCACATGTGTCAGAATGCAAGCTACATATGCATTTTGGAAACTTGTTAGGTACTGACATAGGTTGGAACTGGTAGGGCTGAGAACTTGGATCTACATACTTCAGTGAGATGAGAAGGACATGACAACATGGAACCTTATGCTTAGGGAATCACACTCCATCCAAAGAGGTAGGATGAGTGTGTCCCAAAAACTGTTGTAGTAGGACAAGATTCCACGGCTTCCAGCAGGAGAGGGTGGGAAGTGCAACCCATGCTCTAGACTGACTCCAGAATTTTACTGTCTTACAACCTGTGAGAAATGTGACTTACAGCTGCAAATAATAGACATTGTAAATGTATTTAAAGAGGAGTCATCTCCTCTCTTTCTAAATGCTGAGCTTGCTGGAAGGTATCAATGTGCACTGGCTCTGCTGCTAGGGGAGGCTGTCTGTGGTGGGTAGGGCTCATGTTCTGCCCTCCACCCTAATGTGTTTGTCCAGTTATCCATTGGACCTCTAACTAGTCGTGGGTCCTAGTTTGGGGAGTCCCGAAGCCTACACAGTTCAGCCTTGTGAAGCAGGATGATCATAGTATTAATAGGAAATTCTAGGGCCCTTCTCTGGTCTGAAGAAATGGCTGTCCAAGAGGGAGATGGAAGTTGAAGCTTTGTTGGCTTTGCAAGGAGGCAGCCATGATGAGCTGTGACCCCGATTCCCAGTGTTTCTTTGGGCACATGTGCTCTATGAGCATCTTCCCATCTAGGATGTGGAGAGCCCCCAGTCCTGCAGCTGCCTGTCTGTGGCCCAGAGCATGTCCCAACCAAAAATCCCCCGAGGAGAAGTATTGCATCCTGAATGCTCAGCCTCCCTCTGCACCACTCCATCTGCAAGAGATGGACTCATTGCTGGGAAAATCCAATGGGCTTATGGACTGGGCATTCCGGATGCGACTACGTGGTCGCACAGTTGGTTTCTGCATGTAGCCGTGAGCCCTCTTGTCAGTGACAATTAGGAAAGAGACCATCTCCCGAAACGAGTGGCTGTGCCCCATGCAGCAGGAGGGTGGGTGCAAGAGCAGAGGCAGGCTTCTTTGACTCAGAGTTTACGAGCAAGCAGGAGGTCCCAAGTCCAAGGCCCTGGTGTGGCTTTAGAACAAGCATTAAGGGCCACTGGAAGGGAGGCTCCTGGAGAGTGGGAAGGCTGAGGGGAGAGCAGACCTGACTTGGTGTCTGTGCATTGACAGACCTGTGGGAGGAGCTCTGATGGGGACCATGGTGAGCAGGGCTCTGGAGGGCAGCACTGGCTGTGGAGGGAGGGAGTGGTAGAGGGGAATGCGGCTGGTCTGGGCCTTGTTCCCCCAGAGGAGAGCAAGGTGGACCAGGCCAGGAGCAGGCCAGACCCAGCAGTGGGTCAGAAGAAGACAGGGAACCCTCACCCTGAGTGCTCCTGGGGGGGGCGTCTCCAGCTTCCATGTCTCTGGCAAGGGCGGCCACCACTGCCAGACGCCGCCTTCCCCACGTGGAAGGAAGAAGACTCAGCAGCCCGCCTTGTTTGAGACGGTGCCGTGATGGGCAGCACAGAGACTCCGGGAATGGCTCTGGAGGGTGCAGGACCTGAGTGTGAACAGAAAATCAGCATTGTATTACGTATTGGGGGTAACAGCCTCCACGACTGCCATGACTAATTCGTGGCACAGTTAAATGTAAAAAATCCTAAGAAGTGTCTGAAGTAATTTGTATTCTTTACCTAAAGAGGAAAAATAACATTGTGAAGTAAGCAAGCACAGTTGAATTATGAAAGCACACTATGCAATCTATTATTCAACAGCAAAGACAAAAACAGTAAAAATATCTCCACGAGTAGAATCTGAGCTCTAAAAATTCAAGCTAAGGAGCGATGCCTCATTTCCACAGAACAAGTAGTGAAGGAAAATTGAAAGAATGTTTACCCAAGACCAAGCAGGACATCTTTAGATGTGATGTGAAACCGTGGAAGAGGAAACACTTTCACGTTAGGAACCAGCAGACATGGAGAATGTGAATGTGCGGCCCAGGTGGGAGGTGAGCACATGGGGCAGACAAACCGCTACCCGGCAGGTCTGCGCAGGGAGCCGCCACGAGGCCCGTCAGTGACCCTTACTCAGGAGGCAGGCAAAGGAAGGCCGAGCGCTCCGTGACTCCACACGAACAGAAGCGCACCTCAGGTGCTTCTTGGCTCAGAGGAGAGGGGCCGGGATCCCCGCTCACCCAGGTGGGCCTCTGGCGCCCGCTGCACTGCCCACTCCCAGTGTGTTCTGCCTTCCACGGTTCGCTTTCTCCTGTGTCCCTGGAGCATGGTGTCCATCACTTGACTCCAGCACTCACGTCCTGGGGTGGCCTCTGCTCACCACTACCGGGGGCCACTCTGCTAAGAATGACGTCCCTCTTCAGCCAGGGGAATGCTAGTAGCCTGGCTGTTTCTTGAAGATGGAGAAAACCAGACAGGGCTCCCATGGCGCCCACCAGCAAGCCCTGAAACCATGCTCAGAGGGGAGAGAGCCTGCATCTTGATTTTTGGTGTTTAGATTCTCAACCTAAGGAATGATTTGACATGCTGGGTCCTTGGCCCAAAATGCATTATTTGGAGAAGGTTGCTTATAGTTAGTTTTTTTTTTTATAGTTAGTTTTTTTTTAAAATTGTGGAATATGATTATTCTAATTGGAAAAATAAAGGCCGCTGATTATAGGAAAAATGCATTTGAAAATCAAATACAGATCATAATGTATGTGAAATTTTATATCCAGCATATTTCACTTAGGATTACATCATGATACTTTCCCTGTATCATTCAGGGCTTGCCTAAGGTGATTTGTGACAATACACAGTGGTCCCCTATATACATGCATAGTTATTTTTACTTGATTTATTTTAAACTATTCTGCTGTTGATGATCATGCACTTAGGTTTCTTTGTTCCCCTGTGCTGGGTATGAAAAATTACAATTTATATCCTCGTTCAACAAAATCTTAGTATTTACTTGTTATTATTTCCTTAGGGGAAAAAACCCACAGAATGGAATTGCTGATTCAGTAGGAGGTAAACATTCACAAGGCATCTGAGACACTCTGAAAATCTGCGCTCCATAAATTTCACAAATGGACATGCCCAACAATAAGGTATGGGAGAGATTTCCAATTCCTGTCTATGCTTGACAACTTAAGTTTTGAGATTTTTAAAATCTTTGTCATTTTGACTATTAAAAAATGACATCTACTTTTAAGTTGTGTTCCTTTGGTCACAACTGAGGTTAAACGACTTTTGTATGGTGACTGGGCTGCCTTTCTGAATTGCCTCTTTGTATCCGTAGTTCATTCTTCTATGGAGATGCTTTTTCCCCTATTGATTTGCAAGTGCTCTTTACATATTATAGGGCTACAATAGCCTTCTGGGTATTGTATGTATTCTAAATACTGTCCGTTTGTCATCTGACCTTGTATGTTTTTTAACAGTAAGAGGGTACCAAAGTTTTATGTTGCTGAATCCATCAAGATTTTTTTTTTTTGGTGTTTCTGCTTTAATGTCATGTTTACAAAATCTGTTTTCACACCAGAGATTCATGTATATATTTTCTTTAGTTCTTTTATGGCTTTGTTGTGCAGTAATCCCTCAGCAGTTTATTTAGATACATCAAGTGAGTTCAAGTGTCAAAGTTTATTCTTAACAGTTTAACAGTTATTCTAGCAGATTTAAAATATGCTTTCTCCACTGATTTAAAATATATTCTTTTATTACATTAAAGACAAAGACATAGTTCATTTCTATTTCTGCTCTTGTAGTCTGTATCATGGACCTGTTCACCTCTTCTTCTGGTGGCCATATGCTGACGAATTCGTGTGGTCTGCGGCAGGGCGTTCTCATGAGTAGCAGTGGGACACGCCTCCCCAGTTTTCTTTTTAATGGTCCGTATTTTCTTTACCCATTTAATCTTCCATATATAATTTAGTCAAGCTTGTAAAACTTTGTTGTTAGACTTTTGATTGGAATTTCATTCAATTCATTAAATAATTTTGATGAGTGAATTAACATTTCATAGTACACATAATTGCTTTTCTATCTAGGAATATTATATGCTTCTTGTTTTATTAATGTCAGTTGCTCAGTAAATATTTTCTTGATGAAGGTATATTTTTCAGATTTATTTCAGTGTCTTTTTTATGTTGTATGGTTGTTCTGAATTGTTTTCATTATTATTGATATATTAGAATTATATTAATTTTTGGAAGTTTGTTTTTGTATTGGCCATCCATGTGGCCAATATATATAGTTCATATTCCTTAGCAATTTTTTTTTGAGAGTAAGGTAGAGGGAAAATCTTACTATATATAAATGGCAATAGTTTTTGCCTCTTCCTAATTCCTACAATTCCCAGACAACCATGAACAGGTGCAATGAGAAAGGCATCCCAGCTCTCAGCAGTATGGCCCATCGCTCCCCCACAGACAAAATACAAGTGTTGGCTTCCTATTGACTTCAGTCTGACCTCTGATATTTCCAGCATCATTTACTTTCTCTATCTCTAAATAAGTTAAATGTTTTTACCTCTCATGGTTCAGAAATATAAACTTACATTTTTAGTTTTGTTAGTGGCCTCTCTTACTGTTCCTGACACCTGAGTTCACCTGATTGTTTTCTAATTATCAGTGTTAAAAATAAACTCTTGGCTATACAAGATTAGGATATGAGCTTCCTCCCCACCTATGAAATAATTTCTAAACATTTGAAAATATAATCTGGGATATTAAAGCCAGATGGAAATGATAATGAAGATGATAATTTATAATACTTTGTTTTCAAAGAATATTTTGATTTTTATTTAATTTTGGATTATATGGATTTAATCCTATATTTCTACCGGAGGGTCTGTGTATTGGGTTCTGTGTCCATGTCCCTTTGGCTTCCTTCGTCTTAGATACTTTGTTCAGAAAGATTGAGACAGTGGTCTTCAACTGTCTTCCACACTTTGAGTGTAATGTTGACTTGTGTGGCGTTAGCACTCTTAGTTATTGCTGTGCTCCTCAGAACTTGGGGTCCTTGCCCCACTGCCCTCGAGACACACTGCCGTGGTGACCAAGCCTGGGGACAGCTTCCACTTTCTCTATTTGCATGTATTTTCATCATCAATACCTGAAGGTTTACAGGGCCATTTTCTCCATGCCTGAGATTTAACTCACTGGCCCACCTACAAGGGCTGAGTCTCTTTCCTTCATTTTAGTAAACTTTTGTGAGATTTCAGTTCTTTGTTGGTATTTTTTCCATGTTTTAAAACTTTGTGTACATAATATTCTCCCTCTCTCTCTTTAAAAAGTCTATTGCACTCAGGAAAGAATCTCAGATTTGTTTTCCGAATCATGAACTGAGTTTTGCTCACAGTGATTGGCTATTCTCCTCTTCTCGTCAAGATTCCGATCCTGTGGTTTCCTTTCCAGTTCTTTGTGATCCTTCCTTATCCCAACCTTGTACCCCTCTTAACTTTTGGCAATGTCCCTTTGGTGGTGGTCTTTGTCTTCACCTTGTTTTCCTTCTCCTGGCTTTCACAGTCTACATGATCCTGCAGGTTATTGTTGAGGACACAGAGCAAATATATGTAGGAACCATCATTAGTTTTGCACAGTGCATGCTGCTCATTAGTATTTGCTTTCCTCCTTGAAGAGACTCCTGTCTTTGTTTCCTGTGAGCACAGTGCAATAGACTCCCTTGCAAACCCTCTCTCCCAGACTCATCTGGAATAAGGAGGGAGACCAGGAGATGGGTAGTCTCTGGGACTGTCACAGTGTTTTTTGCTCCCTAGGGGTGGGCAGTTGTTGAGCTGACCCCCTTTTGGGCTGAGGACAGTTGACCTGTTCTCATGGAACTAGAGAGAAGTGCTCGTGGACACGGGAAGAGTCACCCTCCTTCCCTTTCCTAAAGCCATGCATGGAAAACTCACCCATAAATACTTGGCTCTTCTCCTTCTCCCTTTTTCTACTCTGACACTTTCATTCTAAACTGTACGGCATGTTTGCCTCCAGCGGCGCCCATGCAGAAACGAGACTTGTGCTGGCCCCTGCTCATGGATGAGGCTGGCCTGCAGTGGCAGCAGAAGGCAATTTGCATGTCTTCCTGATTTGTAAAGTGATGCTTTGGACGGTGAGAAACACTAAATGTTTACCTGTACCTTAAATGTTTATATGTACATTTACATTATTTGTTTATATCAAATAAAATCTGGAAGTTGCAGATTTATCTTTCTGACATGCTTGGTATCCTCAAGTAGTCACAATTAATGGGAAAAAAAAAACTTTTAGAAAGCTGCTTCATGGAGTCTACCATGCATGGGGCATGTCCTTACAATGCATTTCTGTGTTTTATATTTCTGTATTTACTCAAATAGTTCTTTTGCATGAACCATGGCCTAATCTTGAAGGGGCAGTGAGAGAAGCAGGAGCTGACAAGTATTTTAGCGGAGAAAAGGACTGGGTGGGTGAGTGGCAGTCCTTAGGCACTGTTAATTGAGAACGGTTTGAAGCAGGTAGCATCTGCACCACATGTAGCATAATCCTTTCTCTTGCTCAGTCTGTGAGTCCTAGACACTCCCAGGAACACATTAATATCTAGGCTTAGAGCTGGGGCTAGCCCTTGGTCATTGAAAACCTCCTAAACATGTAGAAGGTGATGTTTAAGGAAGGTGCATGTGGGTGTTGTCTTTGAGCCTGGGTGCTAGGTTTGTTATTTCCCTGGATTAGCAACTCCCCCTGAAGCAGTTGGCACAGGGCTGGCCCATTGCAGGTACCCAGTAGCACGAGGCAGGCTGCAGTGTCTGGCCCACTTTTAGGTGGGATGGACCATAGGACTTCCAGGTCAAAGATTTTCTTGTTGGCTTGGACCCTCCCAAGCTCTGCTCTGCCTCTGCACAGAAATAGGCCACGTTCAGGAAGGCTGCTCCATGGCCCGGGGCAGTAGAGTGTCTGCCATGCAGCAGACCTACAGCACAAAATCCAGCTCACCTGAGTCACTCCAGAGATTCCAACCATCTGGGGTTGTGGCATCTGGCTCTTGGGACTGCTGCATGACACCACACAAGCATTTTCACCAGCTCAATGTCTTTACAGAAGGGAGCCCAATTCACCTCTTTGAGGCAGATCTTTGATTACTGTATCAGTCAGCATGGTAGGCAGAAGCTCCCCCACCAACCCCGCCAATACCTCATACCTCATACCTGGAACCTGTGAATAGATCCTGTCAGGTGCAAAAGGGACTTTGTAGATGAGACTGAGACTGTGGGTCTGACACCTGGATTTCCCACGGGACTCATTTGGATGACAGAAGCCTTTAAATCAGCTGGTGAGAAGGGATAAGGAGGGCTCAGGATGGGAGGTAGGAAACATTGGACCTGCTGCCACTGGTGTGAAGATGGAGGAGGCCAGAAGCCAGGGGAGGGGGAGCCTGAGGAGCTGAGAACACCCCGTCCCCAGACTGCAAGGACCAGGACACCTGGGAGTGCAGCTCCCCACAGTCCACCAGCACAAAGCTTAGCACTGAGGAGCTAGCAGAGCCCCCCAACATCAGCCCACACAACTTGACCTCATGGGTCTGCACTAAGACCCTCTGGGCGTATTTGCTTCAGCAAAAGTAGAAAACAGTACGGGCTGTTAGCAGTCTGCCAGGCTGGAGTTCTGCGTCCTTTTTCCTGCCAGAGACCAAGGCCTGTCTGCATCATCTGTCTGGGGCCTTGAGGTTCATGGTGCTGAGGGTCTGGTATGTGAGGCCCGGCTGCTGAGCCTCCCCTGGTGTGCAGTGCAGAGGGTTCCACTTCATGGTGAATGTCAGCCAGGGTCCTGTCAGTGCACAGGTTTCATGGGGCGATGGCTGCACCAGGCTCCCTGTTGCTCAGCTGCAAGTCTGAGCCAAATGTGGGCACGGTCTTGCTTTTTTTTTTTTTTTTTTCAAGGACCGCCTCAAAGTGACAAGTCTTTGGGTCAGGAGGGGACTCTGCACAGCACCTGTCCTCAGGGAACACAGTAGACCGAGCTCACTGTCCCTGCCCACCGCCTCCCCTGGTCCCCGTTTCTTCATGTCGGCTTAGCAGCCTAGGCACCTTATAGCGTCAGTAATAATAACACAATGATAGAGGTAAGCGCTGGCATGTATGCAGCCTTGACCCCGTGTCAGGCACTGTTCTAAACACTGTATTGCAGTCTCATTTCATCCTCACAAAGCTTGCTGTCCCTCCTACCCCGGGAGCTCTGTGCTTAGCCCTCTGGTTTTCTGTCCTCTTCCTTCGCTGCATGTTTGGAAGGGAGATACTTTGGTTTGTGCGAGACAGACATTCCCTAAAAGGCACCCACAGCCTGTCTGGGATAGGGAGGGTGCTGAGCCACAGCGGGCTGCCTGTGGGCTTCTGTCCTAGGACAGTCGCCAGCCCCGGAGAGACACATGTACTTGTCCTGTCCTCACCACCCTGCTGCCACAGGAGGTGACCAGACCTGTTTGTGCACCTCTGCCAGTCTGCCCACCCCTCCTGCCTGTGGGCCATCTGCCTCCTGGCTGAGTCTTCACCCGCCACAGCCCAGGCCTCTGCCACGTCGTAAAGTGCAGGCTTTGGCACCAATCCGACGTCTCCTCTTGGGTCTCCCTAGGCAAGGCCCACACCCCCGAGCCACGTGCCCTGCGGCCTCTGCCCCTGCCTTTCTGCTGCCTCTCCTCCCCTGGCGCTGTCCGTCTGCCACACTCCCTATAGCCTTGGCACTTGAGCTTTGTTTCAGGCCCTGGTGACCAGAGACTAAACTTGGTCAAAATTTGAAGGACAAAAAGGAGTGCTCACCCACCAGGCACATGCTGAGAAGTCTCCCCAGGGGCGTAGCTGACAGCATAATCACCATGTCTGGGTGCCCCAAAGGCTGTTCACTTCCACACCTGGGCCTTTCTCCTCCCAGTTTCTGCTGCTCTCCATGTGGAGTCACGCCATTCCCACCTCTAGGAAGCCACTTGCTGTGTGTCTGGACTTCCCTGTGAGGTGGCCTTCTCCGAATGCCAGGAAATAAGCGAGATCCAGGAGGAAGGCAAGTGACTTTGGCCATCAGTGTCTGTGAGGCTCATGTGCTTGAAAAGCCCCTCCCCTGGTCCAGTTACTACTGTGTGCATGCAGGACTGATTTACGGAGGGTCTGTTACCTGGTGGATGGGATGCTCTTCATCCTTTTAACAACAGAAAAGCGCTCCTTGATTTGCTTTCCTTCTTTAAGAAGACACACTGGCAGATGCACAGGAGTTTGGGTGGGCAGTGGTGCTCAGGCTACAGGGTGAACTGGTAGGTGGCTGCATAGGCACCGGTGAAAGCTGGAGGCTGAGGACAAGGAGAGGGTGTACACGTGGAAAGGGGGAGTAGACTGTGAACCACCTCGCAAGGAGAATCACCAGGAGAGGTGGCCAGCCGGACCCTGGAAGAGTCTCCCCAGCACGCTCCTCCTGAACGTCTTTTGGGCATCCACCTCACATATGTTGCTGAGGTTAGAAGGATGCAGGGCCATGGTGAGTGGTGGGTACCCTGATGGACCACATCTTTAAGGAAGCAACTGGAAGGGGGCTTTGGGGAAAATATTCCAACCTGCAGAGTGAGGAGAAAGAGGTTTGGCTGCTGAGAAGCCTCGAAAGGAGGGCCTGAGTGAGGAGTGCATGGCACTGGCCTCTGCGGGAGGGCAGGGGGGTGTGGATTTTTATTCCTGACAAGCCACTTCCTCTGCTCTGCTCACCCTCATCATTGCACCACTTTGAGAGCACCACCAGGTTCTGAGCTGAATCGTGATGAGTCTCCACATCTTGGATCCTCCCTGCCCTCGTGGTGCCTCCTGGATCACTGTGCACAGCAGGGCTCAGTCTGCCGGATAAGCTCTTCTCTGCCTGATTGTGTTTGCTTCTGCTGCCCCTTTTCCTGGAGTCCTTTTCCAGTACAAATCCAGGTAAACACTGTGATCTAGTGTAGCAGCATCTTCCCCAGGAGGGTTCCACTGGCACCCCTGCCCCACCAAGGGCATTTCTCGGTGCTCTCTTAGCACCCAGGCTTCTCTGTGGAATTGCTCCTGAAATGGACCCCTCTGCCACTTGCAGGTGCACTGAAAGACTTTGAGGGATAGAAGGCAGTCTTATTCATGCCTGTGTGTCCCACGTTGCACGTGGTCAGGGCTCAGTGAAGGATGAAGTAAATAGAAGAATCAGAGAGATTTGACCATGAGTCAAATTTATTTCTGTGGGAGATTGCAAAATATGGCCATATATTCCTTCCATTCAGGTATGTGTGCCCTGTTGCAATGTCATTTGGCCAATCTCCCCATCAAGAGGCAGGGTCTGTTCCCCACCCCCTTAGATTCTTGACTGGTTTGTGACCTCCTTTGACCAGTTAAATGCAGTGGAAGTTACTTATTGTAGCTTAGGGGCTCTGCCCAAGAGGGCTTGCAGCTTCTGCCTTCACCTCTTGACATACCACCTGAGACCCCTCCCCCCCCCCCCCCCCCCCCCCCCCCCCCCCCCCCCCCGCCAAGTAAAGAAGGCTGTCTGGCCTGCTAGAGGATAAGCCACCATGTGGAGGAGAACTTAGACAGCCTGACAATCAGCCATTACCAGCCACCCCATGTGAGGGTGATGGGCAGCCCAGCCAGCCCTCCAGGGGACCAGACACTTGAGGGAACCACATGAAGCCAGCAGAAGGGCCACCTGGCCAACTCACATTATAAAAAATAATAAATCATTCTTAGCCACTAAATTTTGGGGATTGCTTATCATGTAGTGAAACCTAACTGACACATGTGTCTTGAATCCCAAGAGAAGAACCATACACTTGAGTTGAAATGGACCTTCTGAGCTCTCACAGCACAGGGAAGATGACATCCTTGACTTTGCGAGGGTTCTCCCCCACCAGCTGATGCTCAGCTCTGTCAGCACAACTGTACCAGAAACATATGGTTTGGAGCCACGTGTCCTCAGGATGATTGCAGGCTGCAGGTGAGACACGCTAAGCGGGATGGTAATGATGATTATTGCTGACGATCACTGGGGAGCAGAGCCAAGCATTGTGATTAACTGAGCACTCCTCAGTCTAAATGGGTCTTGACTGCCGAGCTTCGCAGAACCAGGTGGTGCAGGGAGCCACCCAGCAGCCAGACATGTAAACACCGCTGGTTTGGAGCGTCTTCATCCTCATAGCAGGAGACATGCCGTGTGTCCGGCAAACTGCAGCAGCAGAGCAGATGACTTCTCTCACCGGGCAGAGGGGGAAGTGGGGGGTATGTGACTTTCAGCTCTCATGTCTGTGTGTCACAGAGAATGCCTTACCCAGGCTGGGTTAGGGCAGGTCCCCAGGGAGCCTGCTGGTGCTCTGCCCTCATAAGTGATTTATGTCTTTAAAGCCAATTAATGAACTGATCAGATGAACAGTGCCTTCAGATGACGAGACAGTTAATTTCCATTTGGCAAATGCTTGGGAAGTGCCTACTGCTCATCGGGCAGGGCACTCAGTTCCGGAGGCCAAAGGTTGCATGAGGCCCTCAAGGAGTTCAAACCCTGTGAGAGCGGGTGTTAATTTGTTCTGTTCAGTCAGTCCCACTGTACTGAAAATGGAGACGAGTATGTGTATGTTTAAATATGTCTCTAAATACGTGCATTGGCACAGAAAGGACTTTGTAGTTTGTTCTTTTCCAGTATAGTTTTAGATTTTGACTCATGGTTGCACCTGACTCTGGAGCCTAAAGCTTGAGAAGAGTCTGATGCAGTGAGCTGAGCAGACATATCAAAAATCAGAGTTCACAGGAAATTGCAGGGATTCAAGACTTGGGAGTGAGGGAGAGCCAGGCCCCAAGCCACCCTGGCAGAGGCTGGTAAAGGGTGTGGGTGTTTGCAGAGCATCAGTGCTGACCTGCCACATGCCATTCATCTAGGAACTGCCGGTCTCTTCCCCTTTGCAGTTCAGAGCTGGTCATGAGCCTAGGTGTTCTAGTTCATTTCATGGCTCTTGAGCAGACCCTTCCAGATTTCCTCAGCTGGGAGCACCCCTGGCTGGGGAATGGGGGGCGCTCTATGCCTTGGGCCTTGTCCACTGGAGCCCTGAAGAAATTCTCCATTGGGAAAGATTGAACTCTGGATAACCTGCTAGGAGTAGGGGTCTGAATGACTTCCTCTGCTGGGGGCTGTCTGCTGTGATGGTGGCCTTGCTGGACATGGGGACTCCTGCACTGGTCCTGGCAGCCCCCTTCCCTACCTAAGGTCAGAGTGCCTCTCCCAGCCTGAAGCCTGCTGGGACCTGGGCTTGTCTGAGGGACAGTGGGCTGCTCTCTCCCACTCTAGGAGTCCTGTCCTGGGGGCGCCCTGCTCCAACTGGTGGACTCCAACATGAGTTGTCTTTTCCTAATTCCTTATGGTATCAGTTTCCTGGGGCTGCTGAAACAAGGTCCCACTAACTGGGGTGCTTAAAACAACAGGACACTAATTCTCTCCCAGTTCCCAGTTACAACGTCCAAAACCAAGATATTGGCAGGGCCGTGTTCCCTCCAAAACCTGTAGGAGAGGATCCTTCCTCACTTCTTCCAGCTTCCAGTGCTCCTAACCATCCTCAGTGTCCTTGGCCTGTGGGTGCACGGCTCTAACCTCTGCCTCTGTCTTCCCATGGTCTTCTCCCCGTATGTCTCTCCGTGCTTCCTCTGTTCTTATGAGGACATCAGTCGTACAGGATTAGGGGCCAGGCCTGCTCCAGTGCAACCTTACCTTCACTAGTTATGGCTGCAATGGCTCAGTTTTCAAATAAGGTCATGTTCACAGGTAATGGGAAAGGCATGATTTGAAGGGATGCTAACCCAGCCAGGACACCTGTTGAACATTCTTTCCAGGCTTAGATGCTTCTCAGTGCCTGGGTAACTGTGTTGTGATATGGGCTGGGGGAGATGGTAGAGGCTGGGGGCGCTGAGCACACACTCACGGTCGTGTTCCTTCTCCCCATTGCTCCCTAACACCACGACCACTGCTGTGAACTTCTTCCAGACGGCGTTCCATCCTTAATCTACTCACTTCGTCCTCTTGTTGCCCTCCAGGCCACATAGTCTCCATCAGTGAAAGCACTGCTTGGAAGCAGTATTTCCTGGCTGACCAGTATTCTCTACAGAGATGAATCAATTATTTAGAGCAGGGAGTATATAAGCTGGAGGGAAATAAACCACCTGAGTTTATATCTTACATAGGCATGAGCTGCCACGCAAGTTTGCAGGAGCAGTGGTCAAGGTGTCTAAATTGATGAATCAGACAAACCCCGAAATATCAGGCTTAATACAGAGTCCAGTTCTGCCTCCCACACAGACCACTGGGAGTGCTCCTGGTGAGGCAGTTCTCTAAGTGGTGACTGGGGGCCCAGCCTTTTCTCACTTGTGCCCCATCCTCCTCAGCATGTTGTTCCCAGGGGCACTAGGGCATCATCTCCATCCCAGCCCACCAGCAAGGGGACAGAACATGAAGAATGGCACTTGGATCTTTCATGATCTCCTGTACCTGCCATGTGCAGGTCTAATACCAGGAGATCCATTCGGTGTCAGATAAGACAGGTGGGGCCTTGCCCTCATGGAGCTTTAGTCTTGTTGGATTAGCATCACCACTAACCCAGTTGCCAAGCCAGAGTTCCATGGATCAGCCTGTTGTCCTCTCAACTGTTTTTCTCCAGCCTAAAAAAGCAACCAAGATGTACATAAAATTCAGCATATTCTTCTTCACTATCTCCTAAATCTGTCTTCTCTTTGTCACCTGTCACCAAAACTACTACACCAGCCTCTCTGCTGATCATGCCTCTAATGCTGACTGCCTTCCAACTTTGTACCACAATACCAACAGAGCGATCCTGGCAAACTGTCTCAGATTGTGCTGGGGATGCGTATGTAGTCACTTCAAGTGCTTCCTGTATAAGGTCCAAATTCATTATATAAAATACAAGATCCTTTGGAATGAGGCCTTTGTCATTTTCTCCGTCCTTGTCCCTCAGCACCCCCTTACCTCTCTGCTTCTGACCTGTGTGCACCACACCCACTCCACCCAAACCACTGAGAGCCTCCTACCTACAGCACATCGTTCCTTATCTCTGTGTCCTTGAAGGAAATATGGTTCCTTCCTTTTACCTCTTGGTGAACTCCAATGAATTATTTACTTTTATTTTAGTTTTATTTTTTTATCAAGTATTAAAGATGTAGATAGTTTAAAATTTAAGTCATTCTCCAATATTTGCACAGAGCACAAAGGTCCCTTGTCCTCATTTATCTCAGCTTGGAGACAACCACTTTCAACCCTTTTCTGATTCTTTTGCTATTTATCTCCCCATTTCTAAATGAGAGTGCCTGCATTGCTACTTCCTGAGTTTTTTATTTTAGGCATTTATTTATTGAGTTCCTATTGTGTAAAACTGGATTAGCTTGCTTTCACCTTGTGCCCGCATGCTCCCAGTGGTACAGTGCACATGTACTTTAGATGTTTTTACGTTCCCTTACATTACTGTCTGTATAAATGCTATTCAGTTAGGACATGTGGTCCACCATGATGACTTTTCCTTTCCTACACATTTCTTGGAGTTAACTGACTTCTTCCCCCTTTGTTTTCTGTATGTTTATAACCAATCACAACCCAAACTCTTCTCTAATTATTTAAGTCTCTCTGTACTTTCAGGTACACCAATGTATTATCATTTTATCTTCTTGTAGGATCTTTTTTTGGGCCTCTAAACTCTTCTGATCTAGACTCGTTTCCAGTCCCTTCTTGGTGCAGCTGACTTGCTGTGACCCCACCCCACTAGGATCCCATGTTCCCTTTGCCTTTCCTTCGTATTGGATCCCTTGTTCCTGGACCTCATGTTTTTCTCTTTCCAGGTTCACTCCCTCTTTTTGTTGGAGCACTTCCTTCAGTAGATTTCTAATAAGTATAAATGGGAGGTAAATTTTTTACAACTTTATGTCTGAGAATGATCTTTAATTTGTCTTTTTTTGTTTTGAAATGGTTTCAAACCAGGATTTTGAAGACATTTTTCTATTGTCTTCCAGCTTGATTGGTTGCTGTTGAGATGGCTAATGTTGTTCTGATCCTTAGTATGTGGCCTTGTTTCTTTTCTCCTCTCCATAATGTTGTATTCTGATATGTGTCTTTTTCATCCATTGTCTTGGGCTTCTTCAGTTTGGAAACGTGTGTCCTGGGAGTTTTCTGGATGATTTCTTCCTCTCTATTGTGACTGTTATCTCCCTGCAGAAGTCCTGTTGTTGGGACCCTGGGCCCTGGCCTCCTGGACTAATGTTCTAATGTTCTTTTATTTACTTCCAATTTTCTATTTCTAAATTTCTGTTTCTATTTTCTGTCTCTTTGCATTTTTATTCTACTTTCTGGGAGGTCTACAGCACCTTATATTTCAGTCTTATGGGCTTTTCATTTCTGACATCATATATTTAATTTCAGTTTCATTCTCTAAATGATCTCTTTTTATAGTTTTCTGTTCTTGTTTCTTTAATATAATATCATGTCTTTTCTCGTTAAAGATATTAATGATAATCTCTATAAAGTTTGCTTTTTCTTGTGTCTTTGATTCATCTAAGTAAATGTTTTACTGCTTTGTTCAATTGTCATAAGCTCTGTATTTCGTATTAGAGCTTTTGCTCATGTGCCTGATGATATTGGTTCTTTGCTCATATTTAAGGAGGCACTAGAGGCCAATTGGAAGCCCCAGGCAGTAGGGTGAGGTTTGATGATTGTGGAATTTGTTGATAAGGAGGTAACTATTATTTTAAGTTAGAGGACTTTAATATTAGCATCTCTACATCTTTTTTCTTCACTTAATCAGATGGCCCTGCCTTGTGTCTAGACCAGGGAAAGCCTGACAGCTCACATTCTGAGAGCCTAGCAAGGAAAAGAGCTGAAAATGTAACGTAATGTTTAGTTTTACTTTGTTTTACTTGTTTTTAGCATAGTGTTTCCCTCCACTTCTGTGCAGCAATCCCCCCACTTTGCTCACTCTGGAGGTTAAACCCATAGTCTCCTGCTGAATGAAAGGGGGACATTCCCCAGCTTGCCTGCATTGGGTTTGGTGATCCACGTGTCTGACCACTTATGGAGGAGACTTTTATCAATCTGCCTGTTTCTGTCTCCATTTGATTCACAGCTGTCAGAGGTCCTGGGTGCTGGTGATGACTTAGACTCTGGGCCAGCCCTCCCCACTCCTGCTGAGGTTCTGCTGTGAGATCGGTGGCTAACCATCTGTCTACTTTCCAGCTCCCCAAATAATGTCACTGCTCCCTCCTCTCCTTTCCTCTCTATCTTTGTGGGCTTATACCTTTAAAAGAAATCTTGAACTGTCTTTTTGGTGGGGATTCAGAGCATGATTCAGTCTGCCATCCTTACAGGGACAAAGCACAAGCTTACCTCTCCTTTGGTATTTTCCCTAATCTCTACCCAGCCACCCGGCAAAATTGATCACTCTCCCCTTTGTCTGGGTCACCCTTGACCTTAATCACGTTGTCTTGGCCATATCTCCATTTGGACAAAATGTTCCCTGAAAGAAGGGACGGGGGTTTGGTTATTTATCTCCAGTCCCTGCTACAATGTCTGGCATTTGGTCATTCATTCAAATATCAAGCATTCATAAAATGTGTGTTGTAGACATATAAATATTAGTAATACCAAGATAAATAAGGTGTGGCCCCTGATGTAGAGGGCTTACCTCAGTGTCCCAGGACTGTGTGGGGAAACAATGAAAGCACATAATTCATATAGTCTTGTATTTTTGTGAATATGTGCATATTTACATATACATGTACACACTAAAACATGTAGCACTCAATAAAATTTATACAACAAATGATACATTCTTTCAAAATATTGACTGCATTTTCAAAAGTATGAGGAGGTAATGTGTGGTCCTTTGCTCCATTGTCATATTTTCTAGCCTATTGAGTGTGGAGGAATTTTTCAGTCTGAAGTGTGTGTGTATGTGTGTATGTGTGTGTGAAATACATATGTATTTGCTTACTGATTCATTGGCTATATCTGGCAGTCAGAGAGAAACATTGGTTAGGTAAATTTGGTTATTCTGTTTAGTAAATTGTGTGCTACTTGTAGGAGTCATGTCTGACTCACTCTTTCCCTATACTGTACCCAACAAATAGTTTTTTCAGAGTGCATAGCACATGGCAAAGACTTAATGAATATTGAATAAATGGGTGAATGGATGAGCAGATGGGTAGGTGGATGAGTAGATGAATGAGTGAATGGGGAGGTGGATGGGTAGATGGACAGGCGGATGGGATACGTAAGTGGTTGGGTAGATGGACGGGTGAATGGGTAGGTGGATGGCTGATGGATAGGTGAATGGGTAGATGGATGGGTAGATGAGTGAGTGGATGGGCGGATGGGTAGGTGGATTGTTGGATGGACAGATGGATCGGTGAATGATGCATTAATGACCAGATGGCCTTTGAATTTTAACTAATGAACTCAAAGTACGGCAGCTTTATGAAGATTTAGTGACATGATGTGCTAGAAAACACTTGGTAACCCTAAAGTAAAATGCACAAATTAAGGCATTATTGTTGGACTTGTTTCTTTATACTTTACTTCTTCTCAAACATGTTATAAAGTGTCATTAAGGTCTTTGTACCAGTGGGTTTTGATTATTGTAGATCCAGTGAGCTGAAGCAGACAGATCATCTAGTGATACTCACACACCATCTGTCCTTGTCTGTTTCTTCTTGGCCTCAAGGACATGAAATGAGAAAATGGACAAATGCTTCACTCATCCTCTTATCCTGAAGTGCTAAAGTTTAGTCAGAAAGAGATGCCTTGGGACACCTGGGTGGTTCAGAGGTTGAGCTTTCAGCTCAGGGCATGATCCTGGTCCTGGGATCGAGTCCCACATCAGGCTCCCTGCATGGAGCCTGCTTCTCCCTCTTCCTATGTCTCTGCCTCTCTCTGTGTGTCTCTCATGAATAAATAAATAAAATCTTTAAAAAGAAAGAAAGAAAGAAAGACCTTCTCGAAAATCAGAATTTCACTTATTCACCATTTCTATTTTATTTTTAATGTCTGAAAATTCATCTTGTTAAAAAAAGGGGGGGGGGACCATTAGAAACTAGGCAATTCTGAGGGTTTAAGCTATAGGCCTGAATTAACCATAGTTAGTTCCCAGTAGGGGAAAGAGGCTGGCGTGCTTTCTAATTTCCCACAGGGGTTCTCAGCTGCTCTCAAGGTGGGGGTCTCAACAGGAGAAAAATGGCAATGTGCAGATCAAGCTCTCACTGTCCCTCCTGGTGTAGGGGAGTATGGCAGTCCTGGCATCCAGTGGCTGGAGGCCAGGGACACTACTGAGCATTTTATAGCCACAGGACAGAGTATCAGGATGGCACAGTTGAGGAACCCTGGTGTAGGGTGACAGAAACAACAAAGAGCCTAAAGGATTATGACTCTTGGAAAGAAAGGAAGATTCTGATGAGAAGTTTACATAGAGAGCAATGAATTTGTATGGATATTCAAGAACTTGCCCACCCACCTTTCCTTGTGAGTAACTTCCAAATGAATGAAAACATTGGTCTGGGCTTGTTTGCTCATTTTCATTAACAACTGGTTTATCTGCCAAATCATGTGCTCTAGTAAGGCAGAGCAGAGAGGCCCTCTTGCTGGAATAAAAGATTAAGTCTGCAACAGGCTAATTTGGGAAAGGAAAAAGCAAGCACAGCATTTCTAATAACCTCTTCTAAAGAGGAAAAAAGCCACATCATTTTGCTTTAGATACTACAATTTTTTTTAAGTCTGGAAGTTGTCTGAGTCACCTGCCTTTCTAGGTAGAGAGATCTACATTCACTTCTAAGAAAGAGCTCCTGGCAGGATCATCACTGTATTTTTGTCCCAGAATTTGAGTGAGTTCTTGGATTTTAAACAAGGAGGAGAAAAATAACCAAATTTTACCAAAACCCTAAAGTAGTGAATAAAATGACAAGAAGTGGAAGAAATGCCACAAAGGAGCCATTGGATGGAGAAGAGAAAGGGGGTTTTGCTTTAATTGGATTTTAATGATCCCCTATTTCTCAGTTCTGGCCTTTTTTTTGTGAGAAAAAAAACCCCTTAAAACATAAAGGTTAATCTAACTATACATTTTAAGCTTTTAAAGGCTCCATTACAGGGCTTATTATGCTAAAAGAAACATACCTGGCGTTTGCAGCTTCTAAATGTATCAGCAATGCACGTAATGATTCACTTAAAACACCATGGTCAGAATTCTTTCACGTTATTTCTATGTAAATTGGATGCTTCACAATTACTATAATATGTGTGAAATTCCACTTATTATTTCTTTTAACATAGAAACTTTTATCACTTAACTCACTGGACAGAATATTTGAGCCATTTGCAATCATTAGAGCATTTTTGTTTGGTCAAACCCTTACGGGATTATACTTCAGAAAAGACAGTGAATTATATTCATTGCAAGAAAACAGCAATTTTAAATATATAAGGGGCACCAGGAAACTTTTCATTTTAGTGCAAATTCAATATTATATCTTACTTCTTTTTATAGCAGGGTAAGCTTTTATCTTTAAGCAATTTATAAAACTCAGCGTGTAATAGGAGTGAGGCATACAGTGGAGATCAATCTGATAAATAGAGGCTTTGGGGAGAGGGGATTTGACATCGCTGGGATTCAAGACAATCGCTTTGTACTTTGGGAGTTTCGCCTTGTGATCCTGGTGGAGGGCCCACAGTGTTTGCTGCTTTCTCCTGCTTCCAGTGTGGAACGCCCATCCAGATTCCTCACGGTCCTGGCTGCCTTCAGCTCTCCGTTCTGGGCAGAGGTCCTCCCCAGGAACCCCAACACTCCACTGAACTTTGGGAACCTCACTCCGAAGGACATTGAATTTTTTTAAAAAGACTTGGAGGATAAACAAAACATCTGAAAGAGAAGGGGCATTATTACCCATTGAGCTGGTTTCTCCTTTGGTCCAGGGGCTCTGTGTCTGAATCTGGCATTTCAGACAAGAGCTCCAGTGCGGCCTGGCGTAATTTGAAAGTGCTCTTTCTGCCTCAGTCACTTGGGATGCTTTCTGGAGAGGAAAACCTCAGCTAAGTGGAGATTTGCATACATGCACCCTGAATTTTAAGACAAAATGCATGTAGATGTGTTTTTTGATAAATGATTGAGAAAATTAAATTTAGAGCCAGATTAATATCTAATTATGTAAACACCTAAATTATTGGGCAAGATTTATTTTATTTTTTAATAGTGCCATTTTTTAATAGTGCCATTTAATAGAGGCAATTTCTAAAGTTACATAATTTATTTATTTCCCAAATTTTATTCTCCAAACTTCTACTAACAAAGATAAGCTGAAAGCTTTCAACGGGAGCTCTTATATATGGAATAAAAATTAAGTCATTTTTATTTGGACTTTAATTATAATTTTTTCCAGCAGTATTCCTTAGAAGATATTTACATTTCCCTCAAAAAGTGAAAACTAAATGGTTATTTTTCTATGAGTGTAGTGTTCCTTCACGTTGTGATAGTAATCTCTTTAGACATACATAGGAAATTTGAAATATGCCAAGTAATAAAACACTCCTAGTTAGCTGTGTGCGTATGTTCTGTATGTGTGCAAGTGGATGACGTGGGGGGAGGGGGGAGGCCCGGGACAGGAGGTTTGGTGACACTGTCCTTCATTTCCAGCTGGAGGTTAACTCGCATAGACTTAATGCTGGCACATGTTAATACTGTTAACACTAACAGTTGAACACATAATGGGCCTAGTCATTCACTTTGCCCTATAGGTAGATTTTGGTTTTAAAATAGAGGATGGAGACCGACATTGAAGTCCATGTCACACTCACGTGAGGAAGAGCGAGAAGTGGAGCTGGCCAGCCAGAGAGGCTGTACCCCAGGACCCGGGGAGAGGCTTCCCCAGGCCAGGGCGAGCTGCAGTGGCACGTGTGGTGTGCACTGGCAATGTCAGGTGTGGACGTGCCGGCCCTGCAGGCTCACGTGAGAAGGACACACACGCGCGTTTGTGTCACGTAATTTGGGCATGTCTTACAAAGGACTGAAAGAAACAGCAGCTACCGAACACTGGATTAAGGACGGTCAACCAACAGTAGATGAAATCAAATGTATAAACATTGCATGTCCAGCCTCGATGCTGCTCCTCGCAACAAATGCACGCGCTGCACGCACTTAGGCTGTCTGAAGACTTCTCGATAGATGGAGGTGCCCTCAGAGGATGGAAGTACGCCGAAAGATGGCCATTACCCTCTCGGGGTTGAATTATTAGAACAGACGATTTTATAAATTTTAAATTGGTAATGTATTCATAGCTAAAGCTGAGGAAACCCCAGTTTCTTACTCCCTTTTTTAAGCCCGCATATTTTCAAAGGCCTCCTATAGTTAACATTATAATATAGTTAGTTGCTACAAATAATCGGGGGTGATTATAGGAAAGCTGTCAGTGTCTGCTCAAGGTCTGAAAAGGCTGCAGCAAATAGCTTTTCTCTTTGCCATGGAGACTGGGGTCTGTTTTTACGGTTACTCTGGAAACCGGAGCCTTGCTGCTGATAGTCCTTTTCAGTTCCTTTAGCTATTAAACCCTCCGGTTGAGACAAAAGGCAGGAGGTATGCAGACACTTCCTCGGAGGAGCAGGGCTCAGGCTGGGGAACGGAGCCGCGTCTGTTCAGCTCGTCACAATTTTATCAAGGCGGTGGCGGGCCGCTCGCCTGCGGTTGGGAATCTACCTTGGCGCGGTAGAATTTGGAAGCACCCCTCGGGGCGCCTGCCCCCTCCTCTCGCCCCCACACAGGGAGCCCGCGCCGGGCTGAGGGGTGGAAGACCTGGCCTCCCCCTCCCGGGCCCCTCGGTGTGCACCCACGGCAGCAGCGCTTTGAATGGGAACACAGGCTGGTGGATGTGGGGGGGCAGTGGTGCAGGGTCCCCAGCACATGGGATCGTTTTAGGATGCAAATCCACATTCACAGGTGACTAGTGACTTGATTTTATTTTAAGAAATCAGAGCAAAAATCACTAATATTCTCTCCATCCTGTGAATAGATCTGGCAATAACCTAGCAAAGAGATCCCTGTGTTCCTGTGTTGTCAGATATTTTGCAGAGCAGGGAAGCTATATGGAATGCAGAATTACAACGGGAATCCTGGATTCCTTGCAAACTAGATGGGCCTCTTCCTTTTTTTTTTTTTTCTCCTTCTTTTCTCTCTCTTCCTCCAAATGGGAGTGTGTTTTCACCTCGGTGATAGTTTATTATTGCCAGTATTTATGTTCATCTCACTTTCTGGTAAAAGTGTCCTCCTCTCGAGGAAAAGGACTACTCCCTGAAAGGAGTGGCATCCTGAATGGGCCTCAAAGAGCATGCTTCTCCATGGAGCAGCCCATCCTGCTCAAACGTGGTCACAGCACGGGACATTGCACACCACAGGAGGCCCCCTTCATGGGTTCCATTAGTTTTCATTGGAACTATTAAATGTGTCGTCCCATTACCATTCTCCCTCCATCCTGTCCTCTATGAAAGATGAGGTCCTGGCAGCAGAGTGAAAACGGAAACACTCGCTTTTCGAAGTAGCAAACAAATTAGCACTGGCTAACAAGAAGCAGTGTTAAGAAGGGGAAAAAAACACTTTCTTTGTCAGTTCACTTATTGGCTACTGTTCTGTGTTTTTAGTTATTTTAAATTAAAAAGCAAGTGGGATTTCCCCTGTCCCTTCCCGCCTTCAGCACAGTGAGTTCACATGTGACGTCCCTCATGTGGACCAAGGGAGGCATCTGATTTGAACGAGCACGCACCCAAATGCAAGAGGAGTCTTTCTGCCTTCTCAGTTCTGGCAAATTGAAAACAGCAGTAGTAGAAGGAACGTCGGGAACCGTGCACAAGTTGCAAAGCCCACTGTGGCCCCGGGTCGGGAATTCTCATGGTGGGTATGGCTTGTGAAGGGCTCTTGCCTGATGTGGCCGGGATCACAGCGTGGGCTAACACAGGATTCAAGATGCAGCCACACTCCACGGAAAGCCATTACCATCTTTAGTGGTCCTGTCATATTTCTGATCTAAATCACGCTGATTCCTCCTGAATGAAGATTCCATGACAAATGGATAAAAGCTTAGTAATCAAAACTAAGCTCATATTTAAGGAGAATTCAGAGCCCAAAGATATACCATTAATAATTTACTAACAATCATGAAATTAGCTTTGGTTTTGGAAAAACATGAGTGTAAGGGGATTAATAAAGCCCCACCACCACCACCTTACATTGTTCTGTATCTTCTAGACAGTGTTGTTCATTCATTCATTCATTCATTCATTCATTCATTCATTCATTTCTTCCAGAGATATTTGTTTGGTCGCTGCTTGCTATGTGCTATTTCTGGTGCTGAGAAGAATTTCATGAGCAAACGCGTGAACATATTTTGGGATAGCCCTTTTCAGACACTGTCTGGTAACTGAGCTGCCTTCTCGATGCATCTTGAAGGGAGAAGGGAGGAGTTCCCTCCTTGATTAACACACCACTCGTAATAATACAGTGGAAATTGTTTTGACCCAGGAAAATTAGGCTTGTTATATATTCCTTTTTGCTTCCAGTTCTCTCTGACCAATCAAAATAGGAAAATCCCACAAACTGTGAGGGCTGCCTTTTTTTCACTTACTCACTAAGTTGTGATATTTATGTAGTTCTGTTGGGATTTTTTCACTGTGATATCTATGTTGTATTTAGTATAGACCAGTGGGTGAAAGTGTAGCTTTGGGCTCATGGCTCATTCTGCACATTTCACCTTGATGTTTTACCAGACACCAGCCTTCTGGATATCCTTTGTTTGGACTTGTGATTAAAATTATAATTGAATTTTGGTTGGATATTAGTAAATTAGTATTTTCAGTAACTTTGTCAAAGTGTGTTGTTTCCCTAAGTGAATTTGGTAGCTGCTTCAGAGATGCCTATGAATTCTTAATTTGAATTTTTTATTATTGTTTGGAAATGATTATGCAGTATGTATGTCCTTTGTGTGATGTCAGACATAACTCTAGGGGTTTATATATTAAAGGCTGCTGTCTTTTATAAATGGCTATTTACAAGTGAGTTATTGCTCCTTTGAAACTGGAGTTTTCCAAACAGTAGCTTGTCATATATCCACCCACGTGCCAGGCGCATGCTAGTTTTCCATCAAATTCAACTTTCCTTTCTGAGCAATTTCATGGATCGGTGTATGCTTAGGAATGCCTGAGGCTGTCGTGGTTATCCCTGTGTGCCAAGTTCTGTTAAAATCTCACTTACTCTGTCATTTTTTTCTTGGTTAACCCAGCTGCAAGTGAGCTTTTTATACCTGAGTCACAATAGTTACTGCCTGTACAGCTGATCTGACAGTTGAGATTATTGAATCCTGCAGTATCTTTACTACGGTGGTGCCGTGATACTCTTTAAGTTCATCTTCACGTGTATGGTAATATTTCATCTTTTGTAGACCGTTAACTCCTTGAGGGCAAGGATTGCATTTTAAACACCCATGGATTTCATCCACCCCAAAGCCTGTCTCCACTCCCAGAGTGGGACGAACCGCCTTGCTCAAAATATCCTTTGATTGAAATTGATCATCGATACAGGCTGATGTGTGTGTCTAAGTTGAAACTGTCTATGATTTTGGAGCACAAGGGGTTGAAATTGTAGCTGTGGCTGTCCCCATGTACGCATCGAGGCCCGTCATGTGGACTTGTGTTTTGTTACCTAATGGAACCAGGACGGCGCTTCTGTGTGGTGTGGTCTGAGCAGCCGGGTGCCTGGTGAAGAGACTGCAGGAAGGCAGGCTTACTAGTGCCGTGGGCTGGAGGTGAGGCCCAGGAGCACAGCCACGCAAGACCTGAGCACGTGGGGAACGTGCCCCAGGGTGTGGGGTCAGTCCTTTGGCAGTTTTTGCCTGCTCCACTTCCCTGTTCCCACTGCCATCCCCCTGCCATGCTAATACAGACAGGGGGTAGAACATTCTACTACATCTGTCTGGCCTGCCCTCATGTCACGTATACACGAGTGATGTCGGAAGCCTGGCACCTTGCAGAAAGGTGCTGATTTGTAATGGGCAAAGAAATGGCAGATTTTGAAGAGACCTGACTTCAGTTCCATATTAAATAATATTATGCTCTCTGGGACAATAGGGCTTTATAGAAAATACAGACACATTTTATGGAATTTTTCTTATTCATTACATTTTAAATAGAGTCCTATATTTTCTCCTGGCCTTATAACTTGTGCAAAATATATTAAACGTATACAGAAGTGAATGAACAAATGTGAAAGCCGCAGATGTGCAGGATTAATCTGTATATTTTTATGCAGAGGACATTTTATGCCAGGACAGACAATAAACACATCTTCCCTCCTCTCCAGTCTATTATTTGAATCGCTTCAGTACCAGAAATTGTGCACATTAATAGGTTGGTGAATCTAGTGGTTTATTCATTTGTCTGTTTGAGCCATAGACAATTGCTGGGGCAGGCTTTCTGAGGGGATTTCTTTTGACAATGTTGCAAATACTTTGCGTATGTAAGTTTTATTTATCCGTGGAAAAGTACACAGCTTTCCAAGGGCCACTTTTAGGGCAGAAATACTAGAAAACATTGATGAGAGCATCAAGTCAAGGTTCAAAAGACAATTCCCAAAGGGAGCATTCGCTCAGGCGTGCTGAGGCGCGTGGAAGGGTGGGATGGCATCTGCCCAGCACCTTACCTGGTCTGAGGCTTCTAGAGAATTGCTATCGGTACGGAGAATTGGGACTTTGGTCCTAAAGTATTCCTTGTGTCTCTTTGACTTATCCCTTCACCAAATGCTCTTGGACGTCTTCTTCTTGTGTTCTGACAGCACGTTTCATCAGGCCCGCGTCTGTGCACTTGGGTACCCACGAGAATGGAAACGAGAGAAAGAACATGCGGGCAGCTTGCACTGAGCACAAGCCTGTCGTCGGGTTGAGACGAGTGCTCCGGGGCTGTAGGGTGAGCCTAGGAGCTCACTAGGTGAGAATGCAGGCAGGCGCACCTGCTTTAAGAGCGTGTCTGCTGGCGCCGGCGGAGGCTGGGCGGGCTTGCCCGAGGAGCAGAGACAGATGAGGAGGCTAGGTGTGGCCCAGACAAAGCCTGGGTAGTCGAGATATTCCAATCACAGCTACCTTGTGTCGCAGGCAGCCACAGCACCCCACGCAATGCTTTGAAAGGGACAAAGAATTTCCTGGTGTTTACACTTTTTATTACTATATAGGATTAGGTCTGTTGCACACACAGAAGAGGAAGTCATTTTATTTTACACAAATCAGCTACTTAAAGTAAATTGAGATATATAGAATTTACCAATGAAATGAGTGATTTGATGTGAATAAAAGAGGTGGTGTGGTGTAAATCAACACTGACAGCCAAATGGGGAAAATTGACAGAGCACTGTAATCACTCCCAACATCCACTGAAGGTATTGATCCAGGGCCTCTATAATCCCCTTCACATAACACAAGCAATTTCATATAATACCTGTAATAACGGTGCATTCAAACTCAAGTAGCCATCTGAAGCATTGCATCTAATGGCGAAGCAGGCCTTGCTGAGTAAGTGCAACAACTCGACACAAAGAGCGCCAATGACTCTTGCCTTTCACACGTAACAGCCCCTGATAAGAGCTAGTTCAGAAGATAAACAGTTCCTAATGCCACAGAAAATGAGCTATTAATTGCTGGCTTGCTAAATATGTTGTAAAAGACGGAGCGGTGGGCGCAACGTGGAGAGAATGTAACTGGATTTGGGGGTTGATAAACTTCTTAGGTTATCCATACGCCCCGTATCTGATGTTAATTACAACAGAGGGAAGGCAGCTGACAGGCATTTAGCGGCCGGGTCATTACATCCTTCCCAGGTGCTTTTCCCATGAAATGTTCCTCCAGTTTTACAAGCTCCTTCTTGCACTGATGGATTATTCCGCAGCCTTATCAAAGCTTTGCCAGCTCCTCATTAATATATAGCGCGAGCCGCACTGTTCTATATATCATTGTCTTCCTCTTGGGGAGGGCTAATCTGTCAGCCATTATCAGGCAGTCAGCAGAAGGTAGGCAATCAGAGCTGACAGCAAAGAATCACGGGAGATCAGGCGAGGTTAAATGAGGCTGACAGTTGTGATAATGATGATTATACTATAAATTAAGATATGATGATAAAGGAGAATAAAAGACACAATCTGAAGCAATATTTGGTTTAACATGTCTCTCTTTTTCGTTACTGTTAAATGGCCATAACATTTATCACACCGAACAAGAATGGACGTTTAACTACCATGATAAAATGGGACAGCATCAGATTGAAAACCCAACAAGTTGTGATTACAGTGTCAGGCACTTTTCCACGGGCTGAGAAAAAAATGGGAGATAGAGCATATGTTATAATCATTCATGCATTATTCTGTAGAATGAAAAGAAAATAGATCTATTCTAGAAATGTCTTCAGCCTTCTCGATGGAAAACCAAAGGAAACGGTTAATATATTCTTCTGCTTCCCAGATCATTTTTATCAATGAAACAATGGGAAGTGAAGTGATCGTGCTCCCATCAGACCTTCTCCCCCAGATGCATGTTTATTAGAGGTTGATTCGGAGACTGCACGGGGGTTCTGGAAGCACCTCGCTCCCTGTTGCATTCTGAAATAAAGGCAGCGAGAATCAGCCAAATAGTTCCCGCGTGCGACTTCTCGTAGGAGGCGTTCACAGGCTATGGTGAAACAAAAGTGAGGCACAATTGACTTGCTTTCAGAAATTAAGAAATGAAACAACTGACAGAGCCACCGGAGTTATTAAACTGCTGTTTCTTTGGGTACAGAGGCTGCGCGCGGCGCTTGAAACCTGTAAGAAATTTTGACAGCTACAGCAGAAGGAACATGAAAACTTGGGGTCCTGCCCCCTGCACACACTAATGTGCTGACTTGCACCGTTTCCACACACACACAAGCAGCTGCCACCATGCCCCAGATATCCGCAAGTCACACCGCTTACACGACACCAGTGCACTACACATCTCTGTGCATGGCGGGGTGGCACACAAAATATAAGTCCCGCAGTTAAATTTGCATGCACTTGTTTTCTGATCTTATTTTTTGTTTTCACTTTTCTAGTAAAATCATGGAAGAAGGAAAAAAAAAAAAACCCTCTTCATTCTCTTTCCCCTCCCTTGACAGTGTATTTTTCAGCTGAGAAAGAAAAATAATTGTAGTTGAAAATATCCCACTTTGCTCTTTTGTGTTGAAATTTCGGAAGCTGAGGAGTTGGGAGGATATGAAGTTTAATGCTTGTGCTACATCTGGGATTGGTGAGTGCACAAGGTTCTCGGGCCGATTGGTCTCTTTCAGTGAATATTTGTCCATTTAAAGCAGGGTTGCTCAACCTCAGTACTATTGGCATTTGCAACAAAGACTTCATAGTCAGAGGCGGGGGGCATCCTGCGCACCGTGGGATGTTGGCCTCACTACCCGCTCGTAGCACCCCCACTCCCAGAGTGACAGCCCGGATTGTCCCCAGCCAGACATTGCCAAATGTCCCCTGGGGGCAAAACTGCCTCTGGTTGAGAAGTATTGATTTAAACAGACACTGTTAGCACATAGATAAACTGACATCACTATTGCTCCATGGAGGGCTCCCCATCCACAGTGGGTGATTCCCTGAAATGAGTCAGAGGTGATTTTTAGCATATAAACAACATGTTGAACAACTGCTTCAGCTGTAAGCCATTTCAGATTGTAAGCGGAAGTTTACCAATGAGCTTTGATATAGCATATTTATTAATAGATTACCAGCATTTGTCAGCAGAATGAAAATCATATGCACTCCTTTATCTCGTCGGGAACGGATGTTACCAGGCTTAATTTATAAACCTGTTGGTCCATTCTGGAAGTGTTTAGCTAAGTACCATGCTCTGGCCTTGAAGTTTATCCTCAGAAGAGATGGAAGAAGCAGTGCCAGAGACATGGGAAGGACCAAGGACATGTGAAGGTGTTTGAAACAAAGCTCATGTGTGGTAAATATGTAGATGGTAACAGATAAGCCTGTCTCCACAGAGCATATGTGCTAGATTTTCAACTTGTAGTTATGCATCTTGCACACAAACATTTGTGCAAAGATCATTGTGCTGTTTTGCTTGGAAACCCGTGGCTGCTTCAGATTAGAATCCACAGTGTCTGCGTGAAGATGGGGGTTGTGTGTGGCCATCTGTCCTCCCTGAGATCAGGCTAGCACGAGGTTTTCATTGATCAAGGTGAGCAGTCCACTTCCTGTGCCACTGGCTTCCTGTGAGTGCACCCCAGCAGGTCAGGGCTCAGTGCAGTGACCCTCCAGGATCATGCCCCCTTTCTTCTTTCTCTCTCTCTCTCTTTTTGATTTGACATATCTTGCAGACTTTACTTAATTAATTTATTCATTCATTCATTCCAGTTAGTTAACATGAAGTGTTATTATATTCTTTCAGGAGTACAATATAGTAATTCAGCACTTCCACATATCATCTGATGCTCATCACAAGTGCCCTCCATCCCCATCCTCTATGTCCTCCATCCCCCTACTCACCTTCCCTCTGGTGACCTCCGTGTGTTCTCTGTAGTTAAAAGTCTGCTTCTTGGTTTGCCTCTCTTTTTTTTTTCCCTTTGCTCATTTGTTTTGTATCTCATTTCACATGAGTAAAATCATATGGTATATGTCTTTCTCTAACTGATTTCACTTAGTATTATACTCCCTAGCTCCATCCATATTGTTGCACGTGGCAAGATTTCAGTTTCTATAGCTGAGTAATATTCCAGTGTGTGTGTGTGTGTGTGTGTGTGTGTGTGTGTACCACCTCCTCTATCCACTCATCTATGGATAGATACTTGAGCTGCTTCCATAGTTTGGCTCTTGTTGATAATGCTACAATGAACATAGGAGTGCATATATCCTTTTGAATTAGTGTTTTGAATTCTTTTTTTTAAAAGATATTTATTTATTTATTTATTCATGAGAGACACAGAGAGAGAGGCAGAGGCACACGCAGAGGGAGAAGCAGGCTCCATACAGGGAGCCCGACATGGGACTCGATCCCAGGACTCCAGGATCACACTCTGGGCCAAAGGCAGGCAGGCACTAAACTGCTGAGCCACCCAGGCATCCCTGTTTTTTAATTCTTTGGGTAAATATCTAGTAGTTCAATGGCTGGGTCATAGGGTAGCTCTGTTTGTAACTCTTTGAGGAACTGGGTGCACCAGGTTGCATTCCCACCAATAGTGTAAGAGGGTTCCCTTACTCCACATCCTCACCAACACCTGTTTTCCCTGAGTTGTTGATTCTAGCCATCCTAGCAGGTGTGAAGTGATAGCTCACTGTGGTTTAGATTTGCATTTCTCTGATGATGAGTGATGTTGAGCATCTTTTCATGTTTCTGTTGGCCAGCTATGTGTCTTCTTTGGAGAAATATCTGTCATGTCTTTTGCCCATTTTTAATTGGGTTATTCATTTTTTGGGTGTTGAGTTTTATCAGTGCTTTATATATTTTGGATGCTAATCCTTTATTGGATATGTCATTTGCAAATATCTTCTCCCATTCTATAGGTTTTCATTTAGTTTTTCTGGGGGTTCCCTTCCTTGTGCAAAACCCTTTTATTTTGGTGAAGTCCCAATAGTTTATTTTTGTTTACTTTGCTTCAGGGGACATATCTAGAAAGATATTGCTATGGCCAATATCAGAGAGATTACTGTCTGTGCTCTCTTCTAGGATTTTTATGGTTTCAGGTCTCACATTTAGGTCTGTAATCCACTTTGAGTTTGAATTTATTTTTATGTGTGGTGTGAGAAAATGCTTCAGTTTCATTCCTCTGCATGGGCTGTCCAGTTTTCCCAACACTATTTGTTAAGGAGACTGTCCTTTTCCCATTGTATATTCTTGCCTCTGTTGCCAAAGATTCATTGACCATCTAATTGTGGGTTTATTTCTGGGTTTTCTATTCTGCTCTGTTGATCTGTGCCATCTATTTTTGTGTCAGTACCATACTGTTTTGATGACTACAACTTTGTGATATAACTTGAAGTTGGAATTGTGATGCCTTCAGCTTTGCTTTGCTTTTCCAAGATTGCTTTGGTTATTCAGGGTCTTTGTGGTTTCATAAAAATTTTAGGATTGTTTGTTTTGGTTCTGTGAAAAATGCTATTGGCATTTTGATAGGGATTACATTGAATGTGTAGATGGCTCTGGGTAATATAGACATTTTAACAATATTTGTTCTTCCAATCTATGAGCATGGACTGTCTTTCCATTTCTTTGTGTTGTCTTCAGTTTCTTTCATCTTTATTTTATAGTTGCCATAGTACAGATCTTTTATCTCTCTGATTAAGTTTACTGCTAGACATTTTATTGGTTTTGGTGCAATTGTAAATAGGATTGTTTTCTCAATTTCTCTTTCTGCTACTTCATCATTGGTGCATAGAAATGCAACACATTTCCATACATTGATTTTTGTATCCTGTCACCTTACTGAATTCATTTATTAGTTCTAGTAGTTTTTTGATGGAATCTTTAATATTCTCTCTCTATAGTATCACATAATCTGCAGATAGTGAAAATTTTACTTCTTCTTACCAATTTGGATGCCTTTTATTTTTGTTGTTGTTGTTGTTGTTGTTGTTTGATTGCTGTGGCTAGGACGTCCAGTGCTGTGTTGAATAAAGTGGAGAGAGTGGATATCCCGGTCTTGTTCCTGACCTCAAGGGGAAAGCTCTCAGTTTTTCCCCATTGAGTAGGATGTTGGCTGTGGATAGCCTTTATTATGCTGAGGGATGTTGCCTCTAGACCTACTTTGGTGAAGAGATTTATGCTGCATTTGATAACCTCTTTCTTCCCAAATGTAGGGCGCATCTTCTGGACACAGGGAGAGAATCTGGAACATGGCTCTGCCCTCTTGAGCGGCGCTTTCAGGGGATGTTGGAGCTTGGCTCTTGGTCCTGGCACAGCCCTTCAGGCTGGTCCTGCAGGGTGGAATCCAGAAGGCCCCCTATTTCTGGTCAGTGGGGCTGCAGGCAGACTCTCGGTGCCTTCTAACTGCCCAGAGGCAAGTGGCGCCCCCTCTTGGCCTGTGACAGCCACAGGCTCAGTGAGCCCTCTACAGGTACTCAGAGCGCTGCCCTGGGGGCTCGGCTTGCAGTACTGCAGGTGGTTCTAATTTTGGCACAGGAGCTGCAGGCGGGAAAATCTTGTTCCTTAGCTCATTTTATTAACTTTGTTTTGTTGGCTTGAGCCTCATGCTGTATTAGACCCTGAATAATCACAGCTGCGCAGGTAGCTCCAGGAGCGCGAATGAGAGGCTTTCTTCAAGGGCTGCGCTCCTGCAGAAATGATTTGTACCCTCAGGCTGATTGTCACCGACAGAAAATGAGAACCAGGAACATTCAATGCAAAGTAATGTGTTCTGTACAATTACTGGATTAATAATTTTATTCCATTACTGTGTGGGGAGAGGACATCAGCCTGAAGATCTTCAGCTCTAGTATATTTCTAAGCGTCCTGTTAAGAGAGTGAGCAGGGGTCAGGAAACTTAATTATGCTATAACTAGATAGAAATTGCCAAGTGATAAAAAGAAACATCCAGACAGATTCAGCAGGAAATTACAGCTTTAATAATATAGCATAATGCCTACTTCTATACAATTATTGGAGAGACCTTGAATGGTTCAGAATAACAGGCTTGAGTTTCCAGTAACGACAGAAAAATCCCACTGAAAATGACATTTTGCATCTTGCTGTAAATATTTTTTTTTTCAAAAAAACAAATATTATTATTATTCAATGATCAAAAATCTCATGCTCATTCCATCCCGGATGCTATGACCACGCTGACATTTTGGAATGAGGAGGGGGTTGGATTATGCGAGGAGGAATTTGCATTTGCAAATTAAGTTTCTGGTATTATGCTTTAAATTAAAAAATCCGTCTACTGCATTTGGCCTTCCAGAAAGAAAAGCCCCAGCGTGTGGAGGTGGGTTCAGCTGCACGTGAGCCCGAGGCAGCACGTGTGTGGTCACTGTTCCCCTAGAGCTTCCGTGGAGGTGGCCAGGAGGAGTCTCCCTGAGCGCTGCCCTGGAGGAGGGCCGGAGGAGGAGCACCAGGAGGGGGACCAGGGAGCCAGGGTAGGGGTTCCTCCGCGTCTTCAGGAACAAGGGAGGGAGAACTTTCTAAGCACCCGGCTGGGCGGCCCGAAAGGAAGCGGTTAGCGGTTGCGAACGTGACCCGGAGTTTTAAGTCAGAGCCTCGCCCGGCATGTGGCACATGACCCTCCTCTGATGTTTGTGTCGGGTCCTTTTTTCTCCCTCATGCGGGAGGGAAAAGTCATTTCTTGTGCTCGCCCAGGAGAGCTCAGTGTTTCATTTTGTATTCTGAGGACGCAGATTAATCAGCCAGCTCCCTACCCAGAGATGGCCATTCTGCCCAGAAATCTGCATATCTGCATATTACTGTTCTTCCCCCGAATTTAATTTCCTACAGGAGCTGATATTAATCACCCTGTTTAAACAGAGGGGATTTGGGGTCTATACAAATATGACATTTTTTTCCTGTAGAATTCGTAGAATTTTTCTTTCTTTCTTTCTTTCTTTCTTTCTTTCTTTCTTTCTTTCTTCTTTCTTTCTTTCTTTCTTCTTTCTTTCTTTCTTTCTTCCTTCCTTCCTTCCTTCCTTCCTTTCTTTCTTTCTTTCTTTCTTTCTTTCTTTTCAATTTAAAGGGACAATAGCCTTACTGGCTTAATCCTAAATAGCTGCTGTTGTTGCATTTTATTTTCACTTGGCTGTTGATTATTTGGATGGTAACAGTGAGCCCAGATTCTACTCCTTAGACTTGAGAAATGTGTTCTGGAGATTTGGGAATAGCACGCTGCCCCCACCCCCTGGCCATGTTCTGACAACAGAGATGGGGATTGTCTGTTTTGATGCCCCTTAACCTCTCACAGGAAAGCTAGGTAAAATTCACAGGCTGGAACCACAAAATCTTCTAAGTAGCCCTCATTGCTTTACTCCAGCTTATTCTGTGTAGAGAAGTTAAATTCATCAGCTGTCAGCACCTCTGCCAGGATTATTTGGCATATTTTATCCTGGCTGCCTCCGCACAATGGCGTGCCGGGCAGAAACAGGACACAGACGAACAACATGCTCAGAGAAATGTGCCGGTGTGCCCGGCACGCCCGTGCCAGCTGGAAGGAGAGAGCACGCATCGCTTACTGCCGAGATACACCGCTGTTATTAAAACAGAAGCTGCCGTCCAGGCCTTTGTTTAGACTCGCACCCCGGCCTCTCTCGGCCACAGAGGCTAATTTGGATTGGCACTTTTTCTGCAGGACCTCGTGCAATGGCCTTGGGGAAGGGATGAGCCAGGGGGAGCAGGGAAGTGTTTGGAAAGCCAAGTTCCCAGGCCGTGGAGTTTTTGGCTGCTGCTCCGTTCCTAACACTGGCATTTCCTGGAGCAGATATCCTCTGAGGAGAAACAGAGGCCGTGGGTTCTGTGGATCGGCCCCACCGAGACCAAACCACTCCTCTTTTCTTGACTCTGAATATTTTTGTTTCTGTGATTAGCAATGTGTGGCAGGGCGGGGCACCTCTTGAGTTGACAGGAAATACCCTGGGAGCCAGCATCTTTCCTTATCTCCAGCAAGGTCAAACAGTGCACTGGGAGAGAGAGGAGAATTTTATGGCCCTATGCTGATACCACCTTGGTGATATCACTTGATCACTAAAGCAAAAACAAAGACAAACACTACTTTTTTCTCCCTCAACTCAAAAAACTTAGTAACTTTCTCACATTCCATTGTTTTTCTCTTTTAATTGGTTTATGCCATTAAATTGAGAAAGGAGCTAGTTTTGGAGTAGCCAGCATCCATGCAACAGCTCATGGTGGAGTGAGCTGTTCATCGGGTACGAAGTCCAGAGGCCTGTCATCACTGAGAAGAGATTACCAGTGTTCATGTCACTCCTGCTGAACACCTCGGCTGCTGTATTTTCTTTGCCCATTGTAAATCACAAGGGTATCACCCCAGGCAAATAGCGGCTTAGATTGTTTATCTGTCTGTGCTAATAGCATTTTATTTGAAGTCTTAAAAGTCCCAAGTGGCTTAAAAGGGCACTATTACTCGACTTCACATTTTATTGCAAAATGACTGGGTCCAGCTTCGTTTGCTTTGCTTTGAAGTCTTAATGCTACTTGGCTGTCAGATCCACCCATGTCCTTTCCAATTTAAACTTTAAACAGGATTCCCTTGAAAAAAGCCTCTTTCATCTATAGGAAATAAGGAGCGTTTAATAACTTGTAGAAATATTGTTTTTAAGATAGTACTATGTTGTCACTGGTGTGATACATCTCATCAGTGGGTTTGTCGCCAGCGCATCTGAAAAAGAGACCACAACTTACATCATGCTTTTCTAATTAAGGGAGTACACCCGACTGAACAGTGATGGGCATTTATTTTCTGTTAAGTTATTTTTTAAAGATAATCTCTGTTACCCATCCCCCATTCTGACATATAAACTGTGAAAATGTTGGAATGTTGCACAATCCTTGGAGTAATCAATAAGTTTATCCTCAGAAAACAATGCGTTTAGATGTTGATTAATCTCCAAGCAGGGTTTCAACCTGTGGAGATGTGTAGGACTTCAGGGCTAAAGACAGTCACAATAAGTTAGTGGGATGACAAGAAGGACTGCGCCACTAACCCCAAGACCAAACCATCATCAGATGCAAGAGGCTGCACCGCCCAGAGTGAGAGTCCCTCCCAACTTCCACAGAGGTGCTGGACCCTCCCTTGAAGTTACAGATGGAAAACATGATGACAATGAGCAGAAATGGTTGGAATTTTGGTCAGTAACCCATGTATTGTAACCCACGCATTATAGACCAAAATTCAACTGGCTAGATCTTATGTGTGTATGTTTTGTGCATGCTTATGGTGTGTGCCTGTATGTGTGTATGTACATATGTGTGTGTGCATGTGTGAGTGTCTTTAGGATAAAATAATGTGTGATCTCCTGGGTGACATCTTTTAGAGAAACTTCCTGGAGTCACCAGCTGGGTTGTAGATGAAAACACCCACGAAGAAAAACTTCTCTACTTTTCTATATACATCTTGGAACTGGGACTTCCTGGGTGCCTCCTGCTATTTCCCATGTGGCTGACACTCCGTGGAGCTGTGTAATGAGTACCATAGCCATAATCCCAAGGGAGATGGACTCCGAGCCTCATCACTGAGGACTCTTTCTAGGTATTCTCAATGGCACTGATCAGAGGAACGGGAGTCTAAACGGAGTTATGATGTTCAGAAACAACTCAAGTGCCTGGGGCAGCCCACAGTCTGTGGCTTTCCTGCAGCCTCGACATCCTGGTGACAAAACCCATGTGGGTGATGCCCACACCCTGGGGTCTGCTCCCCTCACCCAACACTTCTGGAGAGTCCTTGCTTACCTGGCTTGGTGGGATCTGTACTTGAGGCTGAAGACCCCACCCTGGAGCTTCCAGCTGATGGGAGAGTCCAACCCCCACGGATCTCCTGGCATCAAGCCCTTAAGGTGCCAGGTTCAGAGGTGGCTTCCAGCCCAGGTAGCAGCCACTGTAATACCATACCACTGGCCACCACTACAACAGTGCCTCCCCTCTGTGCCAGCCCACGGTGCTCACTTAATCCCCCAGAAACCTTATTTCACAGAAAAAGCTCAGGCAGGGTGGGAAATTCCTGAGTCTGCCAGAAAGCGGCCGAGTGTGGATTCAAACCCTGGCCAGTGGCATCTGAGCCCTGCATCTTTCTCATGACCATTTCTGGCTCTCAGTTTGATTTTGTGATGGCAAATGCAGAAAAATAAGACCCTTGGGGGAGATCTTGGTTGGTGCTCTTTACAGATTTCTGTGTAACTGACCCCCTAGCCTCCCCATTTGTGGATGAAAGCAGAGATTAACCTTCTCTTTCAATGAGGGGGAGGAAGAGCAAAATCTTTGAAATTAAGTCCTCTAGCAGTGCAAAATCAGCATCCAAATAGAGACAAGGGCATTGTTCTTGTGGGGGACCAGACATGGCACAATCAAGATAGACACAGAGATGTTTTTTCACTTTTATTTCCTTTTTTTTTTTTAACCCGGCAGTTCTATTTATTTTATCCAAAAATCACAAGAAAGCCCAATCTACAGATATTGGTGTAGAGGAGATGCATGTCAGAAGAAGGTAATTGACGGTAAATGTCAAATATTAAATCCTATCTGGTTATTACCCAGCATATTAGCGATGTAAGTAGCTTAACAATTGCAGCTGTGATTGACTAGGTGGGAACCAAAATCCTAAACACCCAGCGCCAGAAGGGATAATTATAACACATTAGCACCTGCTCAGACAAGATTGACAATTCCAGTCTAACATCTGCTTAATATCACTTTCATACTTTCACGTATTTTTTCCCCTTTTGAATGGAGTAACACAAGATTTCCTCAAGGATAACAATAACCCCACATCTATGTTATTCATTCACATTATTATGGCTGCTTGTTGTTTGTGGTCAGGTTTCCTGCTGACACGTTTACAATTGAATAAAGAGCAGAGAAATGGGATACTGGGGACTAGGCAGGCACAGTTGTGGTGTATTTCTTGAAAACATTCCTGTCAACCCGATGCATTTGAAAGAAATCCCAAAACATAATGCTCAGTCTGTGGGTAGTGTCTGTAAGAATATATATCTATGCATTGAAATTGGGTTGGAATCTGAGGGAACGATCCCATAACCTCCCAGTGAGTGGTGGCAGCACTGGCATAGTCCCCCAGGGGCAGGGTGCTGCCTGGACTTTGCAGGGTGAGCAGGACCCACGGAGACAGGCACAGTGCCCACTCCCTGCCTGGCTTCTCGTGGGAAATGTTAGAGAAGCATGTTGGGAGAATGATCTGTCCTTTCCGGGTTTGGTTTGGCCACTTCTCTGTGGAACTTGCCTGTATATTAGAATGGGAGTAGAAATGCATTCTAGTGGCTTACCAGTTGAATGAAAATTGTTGTGCTGCTTACCGTTCTCCCTTTTTGCCCAGGATGCCTGACAATCCCGTGCTCACGTGGTGAGCTGGCCACACCCACAGGCCTTGCCGGTGAGGAACCTCACTCAGGTGGTCAGAGGTGGGAAGGCCGCAGAACTGAGCACATAGGACATGGGCTTTTCTCAGAGAGACATGTGTTTGCTCATTAAAAGTTTAAATCTTACACCTATCAATCCCTTCTCTTCTCATTACTTATAGATTCTTTCACGGTACAAATGTTTATTGAGCATCTATTATGTGCCAGCCCAGTTTCAAATATTTTTGAAGGGGGCAGAACCTGCAGCATCATGCATGAGAAGTGAGCCTTCTGGTGATGCTTAAAGCAGGCCCAGTGCAGGTTACACAGTGCAGGGGGGCAGGGGGCTGACTGTGTGGGGGGAGGGGAGAGGGGGGAGGGCCCTGGCCTGGCTGCCACCTTGGGCCCCCTCTCTCTCTGTGACTCATTCCTGTTTGAGGGCTGCAAGGAGATCGCTCTCTGTGGCTCTGGGTACACTTTGTCTCCTACCCACCTGGCAGGCAAGCCAGCCTATCAGAAGTCCACTGGCTGGGAGGTGTGTCAGACTGGTGAGTGCTAGCACTTTCTGCCCCGCCCCAAACTCACGCCTGGCCTGTGCTTTTGTGCTGGACGGACCCAGGTCGCCCTTTCTTTCTTTCTTTCTTTCTTTCTTTCTTTCTTTCTTTCTTTCTTTTTTTTAATAATAAATTTATTTTTTATTGGTGTTCAATTTGCCAACATACAGAATAACACCCAGTGCTCATCCCGTCAAGTGCCCCAGGTCGCCCTTTCTTGTCGTGGTCCAGCCCACTCTGTTCCCAAGGCTGCCTGGTGTAGAACCACACAGCACGTGGAGTTTGGATTCCCTCAACCTAAACCGGCTCTGATCGGCTCATTGTGGTCCGGGCCTGAGGAGTCTGCTTTGATAAAGACAGATGTGGCCGCTGCCCCCACAGAGACAGGAAAAGCCATCATTGGATGCATAAGTGCCAGGCGGCCAGTGTTTCCTGGGTCAAGGAGAGGGCTGGAGGTGCCAGCAGCTGAGGTACCCTTGCTTCACCTGGCAGGTGAGGAACCTCTACCTTGAGAAAGTGCTGGTTTGAATCCTGGAGGAGGGGTAAGAATGGGTCAGGAAGAACAGTCATTTCCCTCACTAATTTAGCTTCCAAAACCTAATTGTTAAAAGTTTCTATCAACCAAATAAATAAATAATCTTTATAGGAGTGAATAAGCTTGTGTCATATACCCAGACCATTGTAATTGTCAATAAAATTCTATAAGAAAATGGACTGTATTTACAAGCACAAAGATGAGCCCATGCAAAAATAAAATCTTATACCGTACTCCATCTCCTCTCAAAATGGTGCCATTCTTTTGGAGAACAAGGCTCGTGAACAGTTAAAGGGAAAGCTGTAGGGTGTGTGGATGCTGACTGTGATCTTTACGTCCAGAGGCGCTGGTCAAATGAGCCTTTGACATTCTGCGGGCATGGTTTTGCTGGATAAGGATTACCTAAGAGTGCATGTGTGTTCTGAGAGCAGTCCTGATAAACCATTAAAGAGTGATCTTTTTGTCAGCGCATCTCCCAGGAATTGTACTGAGTGCCACTGCCCACCTGCATGGGGCCACCCAGGACTAACCACCTGGGGTGGAGATCTCCCCTGGAAAATGTGCCTTCTCCCCAGGGAGAGGTCTGAATGGAGAACCTCCAGGAGAAGGAGCTGAGTTGCCAGGGCCCGGACCAGAGGCCTGCTTCTTTCTTCCCCATAGCACACCTTCCCCCAGTAATGGATTTGGGAGGGAAATGGGAGAAAGCTTGCACTCAGTGCACTTGGGTGAAGGACATCCTAGGAGGGCACATGCACACTGAGTGAGTTGTCTAGGTTTGTAAAAGCATGGAGCCAATGACTCTATGTCTTCCTTTTCTTCTCCTGTTCTGTTCTTCTCATTGTTATTCTGCTTCCCAGTTATATTCTCAACTAGCAATCCTGTCTCAAACTGTGTCCTTAACTGGCTATTCATGCACCAGGCACGAGCAAAATCCAAGAGGCTGGTACAAGGAGGAGAACACATGGCTTGTGGAAACAAACTGGAATCCTGTCCTCAATAGGAGGTCATTAGGCATTCCAGTGAGAAGTTAGATTCAGGTGACAGGAATCCTGCAAATTTCAGCTGTGCCAGGGAGGACAGCCCCCTTGGAGCTCACAGTTTTCTGCATCACACACATCCATGCAGTGGCTTGGATGTCATGAATTTTACCCCTGCTTGTTCTGGTCTTCATATTCCAAATACTACTTGGATGTTGCTTTACCTTTCAGGGCGTGTAGTTGGCAGCTACTCCCTGTAGTTGGCAGCAAGTGGAGACTCTGTAATCGGTAAATGATAGCGATGATAACAGGTAGGAAGGTAGGGATCTGTATTTCTCCAAATGTTCATGGCAAGCCAAGAATCTGGACAAGGCAGATGTGGTTATGTGAGAGTGGACACTCTCCTCCAGTTGGCCTATTCCTGTCCCCAGCCAAATGCTACCATTTCAGGAACAGGTCTCAGGTTGGGAGGGAAGAACATGGGCCGGTCAGTGCAGCCCCGCTTACCTGCCGTGGTGCACTCCAGCAGCCCACTCACGGCCAGGCCAGGGGCAGTTCCGAGAGGAGGCCCCTTTCAGGACCCTTCCTCTGGGAGAGCAGGTGTATAAGCCTCCAGCAGAGGCTGAGAGCAGCCTGTGATGGGGCACAGTGCCAGAAGTGGACCTCCTGCTTCTGGGAGTCACATCTGCAGGGTGGCCCCACCAGGGGCCGTTGGAGTCCAGAGTCTGCAGCTTGGGAGGACTCCTGGCGGCAGGGCATCCACTGACGAGGACTTTGCATGAGGGCTCGGAGCAGGGGAGCTGACGGCCACTACACAGACCTCCCCAGCCGGCCAGTGCTGTAAAGGGACCAGTTCAGCAGCATCTTGGCGCTTCTGCCGCAGAGACACTTGTGCTACGTTAACATTTGTGTGTTTATTATATCTTAAACTTGATGTTTATACACAGTATTTATAGCAGAATATAAAATATGATGTGATTCATGTATAGTATAATTATATTATTATAAATGATGCACAATTCATATATGTGATAGAGAATTGTAATTTTAGAACATATTTGTCCTTAAGTCATAAAATGGCAAATAATGGCCACACATTCAGTGGTACACATTCTGGCAATGAACTAATTCTCGTGATGGGGGCGGGGTGGAGCCCGGTGGCAGAGGGAGGTCAGGGAGAGCACCGGGGACGGCACTTCTGCATCGAGCCTGTCCTGTCTGTGCCCAGTGGAATGGGGGTAGGGGTGGGGGTGGGGGTGCAGGGCCCTGAGTAGCGGGAACCGCAGCCTCGGGGCATGGTCCCAGCTTGTCCCTCTTCTCCCCCTGCCTAGCACTGCCATCTGGGTTCCGAGATGCCTCCTGTCTTCTCCTGCCCCGCCCCCGTGGTGAACCACACACTTCTCTGGGGAGATGGGTGCTTCCATGCACTTTGGTTTGCCCCAGCCTCTCTGTGCTCTTATTTGCCAAAGCAGGAAGGGAAAAAAGGAGGGAGGTTGGGGCCGGGAGGGGGGGTACAAGGGACCCTGTTGCCCCTTCCTCACACAGCTGGCACCGCCTACACACTGTCCCCTTGGAAGGGACCACACTCAACCCACGTGGAGATAGAGGAGCACAGTCCAGCGGCGGGGCGGGGGGCGGGGGTGAGAAGGCCAGTGGAAGAGCAGGGGAACTTCTGCCCCCTGCCTCCCTCCCCATTCCAGTCTCCAGCAACCCATTGATCTCTTCGGTCTTCCTGCTGTTTCACGTTTTTCAGAACATCATATAATAGAATCTAGCGCTGCTGTAGATGGACTTCTTTAACTTAGTAAAATGAATTAAAGATTGATCCATTTGTATCATGAACCAATAACCAATAAGTCTGTTTCTTTTTATGGTTATTATGAATATTTGAATAGTGTGTGTGTGTGTGTGTGTGTGTGTGAGAGAGAGAGAGAGAGAGAGAGAGAGAGAGAGAGGGATCCAGTCCAAGCTCCTTCCACTCCCCACAGGATGGGTCAGTATATCCAGAGGCAGGATGTGGCCATAAGGAAAGTGACTTTATTCTGAAAGCCAGCAAACCCAGGAGATGGCAGATGGTTGTCCTAAAGAACCATCCTTCTTGGGCAAGACATTTGAGCTTTTTTTATGTTAGCAAGAGGAGGAAGCACGTGGGGGGGTAGAGTCCAAAGGTGACTTCATAACTGTAGATATCTGAGGAAGATCAAGTAACTTCTTAGTTCTCGGTCAGTTGACCTCTGGGACAGGTCATGCATGCTGTTCCTGCAAGTCTTAAACAGAGTCCTTTCTGTATGTATCTCTGTATCTCCTCTGCTGAGGTAGGTCTCAGTTTTTGCAGTTTTTGCAAATCTTAGCTGTAAGCAAAGTCCTTGGGTGATTGACATGTCTATGTGTGAGGCAAAGCAGAGGTTTCCAAGCTATAGATCACAATGGCAAGGGATATAGAAGCAATATGGAGTCAGACACGCTAAGCTTTTCCCTGTTACGTGTCTTTGTGAATGTAAGTTTTAAATCCACTTAGATAAATGACCCAGGAGTGATACTGCTGGGTCATATGCTACATATATATTTAACTCTGTAAGACACTACCAAACCATTTTAGAAAGTGACTGGATACATTTTGATCAGAAATGAATGATAATTTGTTTCTCTGCATCCTTGCCAGCATTCCATATTGTTAGTTTTAAGATTTTTATTCATTTGTTATTTTTATCATTCTAATTGGTAAACAATGATTGGTATCTCATTGTGGTTTGAGTTTTCATTTCCTTAGTGACTAATGATGTTGAGCATCTTTTCATGTGCTTCTCTGCCATCTTTGGTGAAGTATCTGGTCAGATCTTTTGTCTAGTTTTTATTGGGTTGTTTGTTTTTTAATTGTTGATTTTTAAATATTCTTTATATATTCTAGATAGAAAACTTTTATCAGATAGGGATTTACAAATATTTCTACCAGGTCTGTGGCTTGTATTTTCATTCTCTTAATAGTGTTTCTCATAGAAGGGAAGTTTCTGCTTTGAGAAAGTATAGTTTATCAACTTTGTATTTTCTAATGGATTGTGTTTTTGGTCTCATGTTTAAAAACATGTCACCAAACCCAGAGTCAAGCAGTCTTTCTTCAAGAAATGTTATGGTATTAACATTTTACATTTAGGCATATGATCTGCTTTAAGTTAAATTTTTGAATAAGATATGGGAAGCTTGGGTGGCTCCATTGGCTAAATGTCTGCCTTCGGCTGCCCTCATGATCTCTGAATGCTGGGATCAAGCATATGTTGGGCTGTCTGCTTGGTGGGGCGTCTGCTTCTCTCTCTCTCTCTCTCTCTCTCTCTCTCTCTCATAAATAAATAAATAAATAAATAAATAAATAAATAAATAAAATCTTTAAAAACCTTTTTTTAGGTATGAAGGTATGAAGTGTGTCTCAAGGTTTATCCACATGCATAGGGATGTTCTATATTTCCAGCAACATTTTTTAAACTATTTTTTTCCATTGAGTCAATGTTGCCATATTGTCCAAAATGAGTTGACTATATTTTTGTGGATCTATCCTGAACTCCATCCTGGTCGGCTGTTTTATATATCTTCTTTTGATCCTATCATATTGCTACACTATGAATTTGGGTAGTATGAGGTGTTCTTTGTCAGAATTGTCCTGGCTATTCAAATTCCTTTGTCTTTCCATATACATTTTAGAATCAACTAGTCAATATCTATGAAATACCTTGTTGAGATTTCAATTGAGATTATTTTTAATTTATAGATCCTGTTGGAGAGAACTAACTAGCATCTTCACAGCGATGAGCCTTTTATTCCATGAGCACAGTATGTCATTCCATTTATATATACTTCCCTGATTCCTTTCATTGGCACTTCGGTGTTCATAGTATATAGATCCTGCATGTATTTTGTTAGCGTTTTATGTAATTACTTCATTTGGGATGTTATTTTAAACAGTATTGTTTGCTTTTTTAAAATTTCAAATTCTAGTTCATTGCTCAAGAGCTCAGCTGAGCTGAGAGCTGTACTGCCAGATGTCAGGGCAGCTGATTAAGAAAACAAGCCACGTGGTAAAGACAATGTCAAGCCTTCCATCCTCTGCTGCAATAGTGTGAGCAGGAAGCCAAACCATGGAATACATTGGCTCTCTCATTCCATTTTTACCAGTGGAATGGCACCAGGTGGGGTCAGATGGACGAGTGAAGATGTGGGGTGCTTTCACTGCTGAAAGACCCCCAAACAGAGGAGTCCTGTGGTCTTATGGACCTGGGGCCTGGGGTCAGCAGAGGAGGGCTGGGAGTGGAAAGCAATGACCACTCACTGAGTCAGAACAGAGAAAAGTTTTTTCAAGATTCCTTTGAGCCCCTCAAAAAAGAGGTGTTGGCAGAGGCAAGTGAGGAAGAGACCCCCAAATCAGGGTGCCTGGGTTAGAATACAGATATGCCTAGAAGCACAGCTGGCAAGGAGACCTAAGCCTGTGATGCATGGACTATATCCCACATCTGCTGTGTCGAACCTTTGTCATTTCCTGTGGTTGGCCTGAGAGGTCACAGAGAGGAAATGGCACTGGACTCCTCAGTGGGCATGTAGGTGTACAGGCCACCTTTCATACCTCCTGTCATATCCTGGGAACTTCTTCAACTCACTTACAAGTTCTGGGAGCTTTTCTGAAGACTTCGGTGGTTTGTTTTTTTTTTTTTTTCTACACAGACAGTCATGTCATCTGCAAATAAAAACAATTTCATTTCATCCTTTCCTTCAGTCTGTAGGTCTTTTATTTCTTTCTCTTGCCTGATTGTGTGGAACATCTAGCTTGGTGTTAACTAGGAAAGGTGAGCATGGCCATATTTGTTCCAGATTCGAGGGATTAGAATTCAGTGGCTTGACCAGGCCCACAAAGTTAGTGGCAGGGCCACAGAAGATGCATGTTGTTTATCAGGTTAAGGAAGCTTACTTCTGTGGCTACTTTGCTGAGAATTTAGATCATGAGTGGATGTTGAATCTTGCTTAAAGCTTTTTCTGCCTCTCGAGATAATCACATGGCTTTTATTTTGTGGTCTATTTATATGGGGAGTTATATAGATGGACTGTCAAATGTTGAACCGGCCTTCAGTTTCTGGAGTGAACCCTAACTAGTTGTGTTGTGTTAACCTTGTCATATGTCACTGGGTTCTGTTTACTAATTTTTCTACCTTTTTCAACTGTGCTTATTTCTGTTTTCTTCCTTTTATGTATTCTCTTGTGTTGATTGGACATTTTTTTGTGAGTCTGTTCAGCAATCACTCCGGAGCTTAAAATATACATATGTGCATGCATTTGAGGGTTTAGTCCATCCTTAAATAATTTTATACCCATTTCAGTGGAGTATAAGATGCCTATAATGATGTATTACCAGTCCTCCCTCACTTCCTGTGTGCTGTTCACATAACCTCTTCTTGTATGTATATTATAAACATGCAACACATTGCTAGCATTTTTTTTCTTTAAACCAGGTTTCAACTAACATTTTCATTAATGACCAGGTATTAAATATTGTGTTATAGGCCCTGTGGCGTCTACACAGATACTCAGGAGAGAGCAGGTGTAGCTGATGTGTGAACGAGCAGGTGTGGCTATTTTCTGGAGAAGCTTCATTTGTATAAGCAGATGGTGGGTAAGATGTGACCAACAGTTGGCAAATTGAATTTAAATAAAATATTTTTTAAAAAAAGATATGACTAAGAGGGTGTCATGTCTCCACCCCTGCTTTAGACAGCTACCTTTCTGAGGAAATAAAAAATGAACTTACAATTATGGTATTATAAGACCATAATAAAATGTGAATCAGATTCATGTTTTAGTCTCAGACATTCCTTCTGACAGAAGAATTTCCTTTAGCAATTTTTTTCTTATAGAATTTGTCTACTGACATCACATTCCCAGTTTCTGTTTTTTCCTAAGAAAATCTTTATTTATCCTTCACTTTTGAAATATATTTTCTCTGGAATTCAGAGTCAACAGTTTTTCTCCTTCTACAATTTGGAGGTGTGACTCATTGTCTCATGGTTTCCTTGGCTTCTGGGTCTGTGTATTTGTGTCTTTTCTCTCTGCCCACCTTCAGGATTTTCTTTTTTGTTTTTGCTGTTTTAGCAGTTTGATGTGACTTCCTAAGTGGGTTGTTTTGGTTTTTTATCCTACTTGGTATTCTTCTGAGCAGATTGGATCTGTGGTTTGGTGTCTGTCATTAATTTTTGAGAATTCTTGAGCTATGTTACTTCTGATATTTCTTCTGCAAATTCTGTCTTGTTCTCCTTTGGCATTGCAATTATGTGTGTTCTGAGTGCTTGTCATGGTCCCACAGCTCTTGGATATTCTGCTCTGAGTTTTTCTTTCTTCCCTACACTTATACTTTTTGTATTTCAACTTGGGGAATTTCTGTTGGCCTACCTTCAAGTTCACTGACTTTTTATGCCTGTGTCAGATCTGCTGATGAGGCTTTCAGGGATATTTTTCATCTCTATTACAGTGGGTTTTTTTCATTTCTAGCATTTCCATGAGTTTTTTTTCTTAAATTCTCCATCTCTCTGCTGGAATTCCCATCTGACCTTTCATGTGACCCACTTTTTCTGTTAAAGCATTTAACATACTAATTTTAGTTATTTTAAATTCCTTGGCAGATAATTCTAACAACTGTCTCATATCTGAGGCTGGTTCCTAGGATTGTTCTCTCTTGGGAATGTGTTGATGTTCCTCACTTTTTTTTTTAATGCTTTGTAATGTTTTCTTGGAAGCTGCATATGTTGGTATAGGTCAACAGAGAGTAAGAGGAATAGTATTCCTGCCTGGGCATGGGCGTGACCTGCAGTGTGAGGTTTGCATCTGCCTCATTGGGACTTATCATTGCCATAACTACCCCTGCATGCCAGCAGGCTTCAGATCCCTACAGAGATCCCTTGGGGTGGGGAGGAGTGGGAAGAGCAGGGCTTCTTGAGCAATGTCTCCTTGATTCTGGTTTTCAGTCTTCCCTCAAGAGTGCCTCTGGGAGAGTGTCTTGCAGGCTCTTGCCCCTCCCTGTCCCTCTCCCAGCAGGACTCTCTCAGGATTCTGCTGCCTTTTGTTAGCTGCACAGCTTCTTAGCCTGGTGGTGGTGGTGGGTGGGGGGTGTGGTTTCTGTCCTTCTGGGTGAGGCTCATTTCCAGGCCTGCACTGTTCCCCTGGGTCTTGGGGGGGCGGGTGGCCCTCTCAGCTCCCTGCCTCTCCTCTGCAGCATTGTGGACTCAGAGCTGACATTTAAGACCTTGGAGTAGGCTGTGTTTTGTGTTTTGTTTTGTATTACCGCCTCTCCCCCCTTGATCCCCTGCTTCCTGCTGTGGTGATGGTCACCAGTGTGCCAGCCAGAAGACCATGATTTTGTTCTATGGTGGAGATGGAGGGGAAGGCCCAGGCAGGGTCTCTTGACCTTGCTTCCCACTGGCTGCTGTTTTCTTCCCTAGTTCTTCAGCACAAGAGCTATGTCTTGGGCTCTTTCTAACTCTTCCCGTGAGCATTTGGTAGGGTTGGCAGAGAAAAAACCTGCAACATCATGCAGATTCTCTGAATTTCTGCAGCCCTAGGGGCTCACACTGGGCTTCCACCAGCCCATCAGCTATTTTAGCCAACCCTTCTTACTAGTTGTGTTTTGTTGTCTCTATTTTAGGTGGCCCAGCATTTGCATCTCCCTATCAGCTTGTGTCATAAACATGGAGCCCATTATTTGCTCTGTGACCTCAGTTCTCTGAAAGGTTAAGGCAAAGTTGTGGATTTGAAGTTAGCCTGAGTCTTTCTCTCAGTATGGATGGGAGCAGCATTCCTTCCAAGGTTATACATACTGGGGCAGAAGCAGAAAGTCTCTAGGAAAAAAAATAAAATAAAATAAAATAATAAATAAATAAATAAATAAATAAATAAATAAAAAAGTCTCTAGGACCCAAGGTGGGCCCAACTCAAATGAAGGGGGTGTCTGCATCCAGGTGGTCCCCAGCCTGGGCAGCATGCCCGTCTCACCCAGAGTTTGGGGTTCAGCCTTCACGACTGCGTGGAGCTCCTCAGGCAGTTCCAAGTACAGTCCAGACTGCAGCCAGGCGTCTGATCCTTCAGGAGCCTGTCACTTGTAGGTAGCCCACTGTCTCTGCCCTGGTGATGGCGTCTTTCTCCCTAAGAGCCCATTCTGAACTGACAGTGGCTATTTTTTCAAAGCTATTCAGTAAAATAAAAACACCAACAGCCTCTTTATTACTTTTCTAAGTGATGCGCCTCAAAAATGACTCCAAAATGAGAAACAGTTTTGAGTTCTCTCTTTGGCTGCTTGCCAAAGGGACTGCTAATTTGTACCCAGTATTACTGTGTTTTCTGGAAGACAGAAGTAAAACCAGTCTCACATAGTCTTCTCAATTTGGTGACAAAATGCATATATATGTATATGTATGTTTTCTAATTTCCCAATCCAGATACTCATTAGAGTTATTTTCCTTTCCATGAAGTTGCTATTGGCATTGAGCTCTGTCATTATCAAAAAAGCATTGTGTTTGACATTTGATGTCCTTATTCCCGTTTTAAGAGCCAACTGCTTTAATTTTATTATTGCCCCCCAGGCATAGGCAGGTTTACTGGAACAGCTTCAACTAGCTCTTATCTCTGAAAGAAATAGATTCCATGAAACATAGTCATATTTCAGATAATACCACACCCACATCTATTCACTTTTTCTGTTTCAACTGACACTTTGTTTTAGGTGGTTGGGACATTCTAAAGGCCAAGCAGCCGTTGTTTCTGGGCTTCTCTTGTTTTACTCTTCTGTACACATCTGACCAGGAAAAAGGCCATCTTGCATGTCCTTTAGACTATCTTCATAGTCTTCCGTACTCTGATGGCATATGTGATACCTCATATATGTTCTAGAACAGTGCTTCTCAAACTTGTATGTGTATCTGATTAGCTGGGAGTCTCTTAGATTGCAGAAGGAACAGGAAGTTGTGAGTGGCCAGGGTCCTGTATCTTTTATTAGCTCCCTGATGGCACTGGTGCTGCCAGTCCCTGGACTACATTTTGAACATCAAGGTGCTAAAGGAGCAAAAGAAAATGTATAAAACCACATTTTACCAGTTCCTAGAATTTTTATCCTCTTAATATTCAAAAAATTGGCCCAACCCAGGTTTTAAAGGTTCAAATTAGTATATTATAATATTTTTCCCTGACCTTACCTTAGAGATATCTCTGCAGTGCCATAAGAGGCCAGCCCCCAGGTTTAGACAGGCCTAGTATAGACACTCAGTGTTTATCACTGGAAGAATCAAGGAATCTCTGGGATGGAAAAAGAATGAAATGCGTTGAAGTGGTAGACAGGATGTCACCACTCAGCATTAACCCCCCACCTTTTCCTTAGTTACTTTTGTAGCAAGAGACCATCACTCTGGGTTGCCAACCTCTCTACACAGCTGGGAGGGCATGCCCAGTGAGGCCCCCGTGTTACATGAGATGCAAGAAGATAGCTGGCACTCACCCCTCCTTCCCCTTCCTTCCATTTTTCTCCTGACCCATCCAAACTACAAAGTCCAGATTTGCCCACAGGAACCAGGACAATACCTGAGACCTTGCTGGAATGGTCCTGCATTCATCCGAGGCCACGTACTGCTGCCTACAGATCCCTCAAAGGGTGGGTACATCGGCAGAGTAGGCTGGCTACCTTGTATGCTCTCGGCTCAGACTCTCATTTCTGGGCCCTACCTTGGGGGCTATCTTAGTGCATACTTTCAGGAGAACCAGACAGCACTCCTGGACACTTCTGGATCTCATGCTAAATTTAATGGCCATTCACATACTAACAGTGATGCCCAACAGGACCCTTGTTCTGTTTCCCTGTGGCTGTCATGATAACCCTTAGAATCAAGAAAACCACATCGTGTGCTTCATTAACTCTTTTCACCTCCAAGTATGGTAGTTCTGGATATTCACAAAAATGAAAAAAATGGATTATACTATTCTAATCTATTCGATAGAGCAGTCCAGAGAAAACTGACCTGTATGATTTTCCTTAATTGTTCTTCAAAGCAATTTGTCATTTACTTGGTTTTATAACAGTGAGCATAAAGTCATCATCTGAAAATACTGTGGCCCTCCAAGTCAATACCCTGAAAAGAACACTCTGTGCACAGTGCAGTTCAACGACTCTCATGATTATTCAGCGAGCACTCATTGAGCACTCTGGAAAGCTGAGGCAGAAGCCCAGGAGGAGGACGTTCTGGGCAATTCCAATACGACCCCTTCTCCTGGGAACTTGGGATCAAATGGACACCACAGATATTGTCCCATGTGCTCAAAGAGCTGTGACCAGGGTCTGAGTGAAGTGGTTTCGGACCCAAGGAAGGGGGGGAGCAAATGGACTGGGGAAAGTTTGGAAGTTTAGAAAAAGGCCAAGGCAGTTCAGGCATCTCTTCCCTTTTCTGAGAGAAGGCGGTCCTTTTTAGGAATGGGCATTACATTTTATTACTTTGGGGGAACAGGCAAGGAATGACACATCTTGAGATGATTAGGTTCTGCTCTTGTACCTGCACGCTGTGAGCCACCAGCAAGCATCTTCGTGCTGACCTGCTTGTGCACCAGGGGGATGCCCGCACAGCCACGGCCTCTCATGCCTTCACTGCCCTGTAATTCTGCCCAGTGGTATTTTCTTTATGGCTGTCCTATGTCCACAATGTGGTTGGCCTGCAGTTCCTTTTACTGTGATATTTTCATCAGATGTCTCTGCAGGATAATGGCTGATTACTGGTGTAGTTGAGAAGCTGTCCATCCACATACACAGGATCTGAAAATCTCCTTTCGTTCCCGTGGAACACCCGGGCCATTTGGCTTTTGTGACTAGCAGTGCAAATTTACTACTTATTTCTTGGCCTGTGTACATTTCTAGCATCTGCATCCCCCATGCACACGTGTGGTGGGCTTATCTGGCCTTGACGGGGTGGCCCGGGTGGACAGGAATTCTGCTGCCGTTTTGTGATTGCTTCATTATCATCATCATCTGAGTTACCCATTGCAGAACGTGGGTCACATACTGAACATGCACTGCTTTAAGTAATGTGACATTCTCCTGGAACCAGTTGATTTTAAATGCTAAGAAAGAATCTGATAATGACAGAACAGGCAGACTGGACTTAGTGAAATCAATCCCACAGTAACTTTTTCTGTGCCCGTTCAGAAATGCTCACTCTTAGAGATGTGGTAGGAGACATGATCCCTGGAGGTGCCGATTTGGGAAGAGGTCACCTGCTAGCAGCTGCCCTGGCTCTTTTCCTCCACTGCCCGCATTATTCAAACCTTACATAGAGATGGTGCCTCATAATTTAGTTTGCCAGCAATAATCTCTTTGGGCTGCCCCATCAATAGTTAGCCAGTTACTGCGATCTATCCTATCACAGAGGACAGCATTCGGTTAGGAGAGATGAGATGGTTCAGTGAAAGCACATTTGTGGAGAACCTGCAGAGCACCTGCTCTTGGAGAAGTCCTGTGGTTAGCAGCAGTGAGAACACATTCAGGAACAGCCAAGAAAGGCCACCATGTGCCCAGACACCATCGCAACTTTGCCATTCCTGTGGGTGGCCCCCTCAGGGGCCCTACTAGGTGCAAGATGAAGTGAGGCCTGTGTTCTGGTTCACAAAGCAATTTTTCTGGGGGGGTATGTTCCTAGGCAGTGAGTGCTTTCCAGCACTCTCCTGGGTAGCTTCCAGTCCTTAACTATCGCAGCTTGAGGGCCCACTCAGGGGACCCCCTTGGGGAGACTCGGCCACATTCTGTTCTTAGACTATCATTATTCACAGATTACAAAAGAAAAAACAGATATTTTGGCCTTCTTCAAAACTAAAAACTTTGTGCATCAAAGGATGTACTTTCACAGAGTGAAAAGGCAAGCCACAATTTTCAGGTTATTTAGCTTAGATTTCATTCTAAGATACTCTGCGGGCTGTCCCAAACACAGATCATTGCTTTGGTTATGGGAAATACAGAAAGCTATCTCAGGTTGGGAGGGCTGTTAGGTCACCATCTTTCCTGTCTGCAGATATCATATCTTTTAAATTACCCTAGGTAGGCAGCAGTCTGTGCTTATGAAAAAGATCTCTTCATATCCCACTTCAGACTTAAGCATTTCACTGGCATGTGCACATTCCCTACAGGTAACCTCCAACACTATGTTTGAAGAGCATATGCAGAGTCTGCACTGTGATGATGTCCTGGCCTGACCCGCTGGGCCGCCAGTGGGGAGCTGTAAGTGGGACCACACAGGTTTCCTCTGGCTTCCTGGGCCAGAGGAGGGGGTGGCACAGGCAGCATGCCCTCACTCCCACCCCATTGACAAGGGGCCTCCCAGGAACCCCCTTCCAAGCAAGGGTCTGGAGAGAAGGTAGAGACCACAGAGTGCTTCCCTGCTGTCCCTTCCCCAGGCATGCGACCCATCCCTCCCTCACCTCTCCCAGGCCTTGTTTTCTGACTGGCCAGCCGTCTGTTGAGCCCTCCTGAGTGGGTTCTGAACATTTTCTGCCTGCCCCTCTTGCTGTGTTCCTTGTAAGTGACCATTGTGTCCTAGAAAGTCTTCATGGATTTTCAAAGCAAGGGAAGACATGCACATGTTACGTGGTTATAAAAATAGAATTATACTATTTTCTTCCCACTGCCCCAGGACACTTTTAGAACTTAGCAAATTGATCGATTTCATCATTCTACTCCAGAAGTCCCCTGATCTTCAGGGGAACCCACCTGTCGCTCTTATAGCGCCATCAGTTTCAGTTGGGAAACATCTTCTGCGGAGATGTGTAGCAAACACAAGTCTTTGTGATAGACCTTAGGGGAATGGCAGTTTGTCACTCCCAGGGTGAATATTTGTCTACGCTGTTCTATTATCTAGTCACTGGTCAAAACTGTTCCTTAGCTGGATGCAGACGATTGTTTGGGGGAATGCCACAATCCATCATGTCAGTTAGTGGCTCATTGCTCTGTGGAATACTCCCTCCTTCGATCCATCGATCAGCTGGTTTGGTGGGTTCCAGCGGGCATACCGTTTGAGGCAGAGAGTGAAGGCGCTATCCTATAGTTGAGGAAATTCAGGCTTACAAGGCTATTCCCCACATAAGCCAGCCTCAAATCCATATCTTGGGACGCCAGATACCTCACATAATTACAGAGCCAAGATAAGCAAAATCTCCAGTCTAAAATATGGGTCCAGGAGACTCTGGCATCTTACAGAGTGAGGGTAGGCCCAGACCACCAGGGGAGAAGAAGCTAGTGCTCCATCCCTGGGACTTGGTAATGTGGTGCTTCACTTCTCCATTATCTGGCCTGGCCAATCTGCTGGCTCTGACCACAGGGGGAAAGCCTGAGGGGTGGGTATTGATGTGAAGATGAAGTTAAATGCCATTATAATATGCAGCCTATAGTCGAACTGTTTAATCTGCCATTGTTGTCCGTCACATTGCTTGGTGATGGAAAGCAATTACATTACCAATCTATAAAGCCGGAGCTGCTCCCTGGGTGATAATTGACCAGATTGATATTTCTATTCATGGGTTTTTAAAAAGAAGGTAAAAGTGGGTTGTGTCCAAGTATAGCATTTGATTGTGTTAATAAATGTGATAATCAGGTTTTGGATGTACAACGGATGCCTCCCATGAGTAGTAGGGTCGCCCAACCTGCTGGGTGCCTGTAACCATATAGAACCATAAGCCATTGTCCCTAAATTGCTGCATTTGTTGTACAGGATTGTTTCATCTGTGCCCACTGAAATTATTTGTTCTAAAGTAAAGTTTTAAATGAAGAGTCGTGTAAGCAAACAATGTTTTGTTTCCTTTACCCCTTTCTTACTTTGTTAAGACAGTGTTCATTAAGACCAAGGGGCTTAGTTGGTAGTGTCCCACTCCTCATCTCATGTCTTGATCTCGGGTTGTGACTTCAAACTCTGTGTTGGACATGGAGCTTATTTAAAGAAGAAGAAGAAGAAGAAGAAGAAGAAGAAGAAGAAGAAGAAGAAGAAGAAGGAGGAGGAGGAGGAGGAGGAGGAGGAGGAGGAGGAGAAGAAGAAGAAGAAGAAGAAGAAGAAGAAGAAGAAGAAGGAGGAGGAGGAGGAGGAGGAGGAGAAGGAAAAGAAGAAGAAAGAAGAAGAAGAAGAAGAAGAAGAAGAAGAAGAAGAAGAAGAAGAAGAAAAGAAAGAAAGAAAGAAAGAAAGAAAGAAAGAAAGAAAGAAAGAAAGAAAGAAGAGGCCAGTGTTCAGAATTTGAACACAATGAGGCAGGAATCCCTCAAATCACAGAGTACAGCCTCTCCAGACTGGGCTCCAAAGGTCTACCCATGCCAGCCTATCCAGTTCTCAGTGGGGCAGCCATGGAGACTGGCCCTGCTGGGGCAAGGCCCTGCTGTGCTGCTCTGACCAGCTCCAGGGTCACTCACTCAGCTCGTGGCACCTTGACCTTTTCACATGGGTTCAGACACGCTGAGGGACTGGGGACCAGCCTCAGGGGGAAGACGCCAGGTTCAGAAGCAGGGAGGCACAGGTTGAGATCCTCCTTGCTGCTTCTAGAAGTTAGCTCCCTGCCAAGCCGCCCAGTCTGTCCTCATCACGTCTCCTCATGCCTCCATCTGTGGAAAGCAGCTGTTGTTTCTACTGTGTGGATTTGCTGTGAGGGCTCAGGACACTTCCTAACTACCAGGTCTCTCTGCAGACAACCATACGATACTAAGAGCAGTTATTCGCATTTAGTGTTTATTGCAACCTTCTTCCTTAGGTTTTGAATCTCTCTCTTTTTTGTTTAAGATTTATTTATTTGAGAGATAGAGCACATATACGGGGTGTCTGGTGGGGGGAAGGATTGAGAATCCCAAGCAGACTCCCTGCTGAGCATGAACCCGGCACGGAGGTTGATCTCAGGACCATGAGATCATGACCTAAGCTGAAATAAAGAGTGGATCACTCAACCAATCTAACCACCCAGGCACCCCAGGTTTTGAATCTTGGAAGTCCAATTATCAAAGTAGAATATAGCAAAAAAAAAAAAAAAAAAAAGAGTTATGTGGGAAGAGCTGGGTCATGTGTTTGCCATTGACCTGGTGGGGTGGTGAAGTGGCCCTACATGTGTAGGCATCACTGTTGTCAAAGACCGGCCTTGAGCGCCTAGGAGGCAGCTCCGTATGGGGAATGGTTTGCCTATTGGCAGGTGTTGTACCCTTGTCATAGGACAGTGGTTGCTCAGAGACTTTGTTAGGAAACGCAGGCATATCTGGAAATGCCCCCTACAGCCCAGTGACCCCTTTGGTGCAATCAATGGCACAGGATTCCTCCTTTTATAATAAAAAGTTCACCTTCCTGGGAGTCTGTGGGCCACCCCGCAACTGGTGCTGGCTTCCCAGGGAGGGTGCCGCATGGCTTTTCGGGACATTGAGGGGATGGACCGATCAGCAGCGGTGATTACCGCCCGGGACGTTCACTCTGCTTTTTCGTGGCCTGAGAGCTGCAGTAACGCCCACCTGACCTCGGGGCTGGCTTGAAATGCTGTGGTAACAGCTCCTTCTGATCTGTTTTCAGAATCATCTAAGAGAGCAGATGGTAAATAAGTGGGGAAAGACTTTGAAGCCGCCAGCTCGAGGCATTTCCCGTTATGCAGGGAGCACAGAGCACAGGCCTTCTCGGCAATTGATCTTCTGGCTCTATTTCTATGACTCCCATCACCATGGTATCTCAGATCCTGGCAGGCACACAGCTAAAAACAGAACCTGGGGGTGGGGGGAGTGTGCCCTTCCTGACTTCAGATCATCTGGAGTTCTGTTCTTCGGGGAACAAACTCGAAGCAGAAAACTGGCCGCTCCTTCCCCCGGTGCCCTGAGAAGGCACCGACCTTCAGAGCTTGGGGTGGAGGCCATCGTCTGCAGTCCGTGTGTCAGCCTCCAACGGGAGGGTGCAAGCCCATGTCATCCAGGGCCTGCCAGGGGTTGGGTTCTTGCTCGTCCACATGCATCAGGCAGCCTGTGCGGGACCAAGGGTATGACCCCTGTCCTCTGGGAGACAGAGGGCTTCTCTGAATGCAGAGTCATGGGAAACTAGTGCTCTGCCAGCAGGTGCATAGGCAGAGCCTCCACAGAAATGTCTTGGGGTACTGGGGGGTTCCTGCAGGCATGAGTCAGGCCAAGACTTGGACCAAGTGAAGTGGTCAGGACTTCTGAGGGGAGGTGGAAGGGACCCGGACACATGTTGGGCAGCAGTCAAGGCCCTTCCTCTCAGCAAACGCTTAGGGTCTGAGGGCCGAGTGTAGGTGCCCACCATGCAGGCGGTGGGGTGCGGACGCCAGGCCAGGCAGTGTGCAGCCAGGCACGCTTTCCTCTGAGGTGTCGCCAACTAAATGTTTGCTGGCTTTTTTTACGTCTGAGAGTTCTCTGTCACTTGAGGATATCTTCAGCACTACACGATGTCTTCCAGGGTGTGTGCACTCACTTAAATTCACTGTCCTCTGGTGTGCTAAGGCCCCTCTCCAGGCGGGACAGTGTCTCAGAGCTTCTTAGCGTGAACACGCGGGCATTTCTAGCTGCTCCCTGAGTGCACTCTGAGTGTCTGTGTGTTCCTCACCTTGGGCCATGTGACTGCAGGGGCACAGGTGTCTGTGATGAGGCTCCTCTGGGGCAAAATTAGTGCTGGTGGAGGAACACGATGTCCTTGTCGAGTGGAGAAAGGTCAGGGGGGTGGAGGACTCCCCAGGGCCCAGGCTCTCCAGGGCTCTGCTCTGCCCTGCCTCTCTGTCTGGCCTGCGATGTGGCTAACCCAGAGATAGGGTCTGTGAGGGTGATCAGGGAGGGTGAGGGCATCGGGCGGCCCTAATCCAGCATGACGGGTGTCCCTCTTGAGGGAAAGTCTGACACAGAGATGGACACACCCAGAGGGAGACAGTGTGGAGCCACAAGCCGCGGACCACCCGAGCCCAGTGAAGCTGGTTCTCTGCAGCCTCAGAAGGAGCCAGCCCTGTGACACTTCCATCTTGAACTTCGGGCCTCCAGACTGTGAGACAGGAAACTGCCATTGTTTAAGCCAGGCCCACATGCGCAATGTTTTTAGGGCGGGAAGCTAATATACCATTAAATTCAGTGGCACAAACCAGATTGGCACTGAGCCCGTTGGCTCCTGGGTCACTTGGAAGAGCATCTCATGGATTCTTCACAAATATGCCTCAGAAACATATGTGGACATGTTGTTGCCGTCTCCGGGAGGAAGAGCCATGTCTAACTGGGACGCCTTCCGGGTCTGAGCAGGGTCTAGCACGCGGGACAGGGTATCTGGGACTGTGCGTGGAGATCCAGGGAGCTGTGCCCGAGGAAAGCACAAGGCAGACCCAGGAAGCTTCCCATACATAATGATCAAGCTGGTTGTCTTTATTTCTTCTTTAAATTTCTGATCTTTCATCACCGTAGATATATCCCGTATGATGGCTTTTCAACAAATTTGGCTATTTTCCTGCCTTTTATTCTGGCTATGTTCAAGTGCTCAGCTATGATCACTTTCAGTTCCATTGCTTGGAAAACCCTGATAATTAGATTTAAATCATAAAATATGCTAATGAATGCAGATAGTAGCAGGATAAAAATTTCAAAGGCAACTTAATGTATTCTTCCCCTCGGCAGAAACAAAACAGAGCCGTTTGGATAATAGGCTATCTGCTGTTGTAAGATCCAGGGAGGTCACAGAAAAGGAGCCCAAGAACCACCAGGGGCTGTGCCTAAGAACCTAGGGCTGGATTACTGTTATAGTTAACAAGCAATTATCCTTCAGTTCTTAAAAATGCTTTCCGAATGTGTCCCATGCCATGTGCTGGTGCCATTCTGTGCTGCTAAATCTTTCATTACTGCACGTTTGTGGGGTGTCTGTTCTCTGGAGAACACCTTTCAGATGTTTTGGGGTGTCTTAGAGTCTCCAGCATGGCCCCACTCTCAGGGAAGTTGACAATGGACACACAAATGCTGCTGTCAGTTTACATGGGACCCCTACCCACCTGGGCTGGCAGGGAGTGTGGGCAGAGGGGAGGGCAGGTGACCCACAGAGCAGATCATCTTCACCCGGAGGAGTGGACATCAGCCCATCTGGGTGGCCTCCGCAGCTGCACTGAGGCCCAGCCGTCCCAATTCGGGCCATGTTATGGTGATCAGGCAGGAGGAGGTGCACTTTTGGAGGTTTCTGGATGGTGGCATTAGGAAGAAGAGAGGATGTGTTCGCCACTGCTTGTGCAGCACTGAGAAGGGCCTAGAACCTTTGTGAGGAGGCAGGTGGGTAGGTGTTGCTGACAGAAGCCAGGGTCACTTGTGCTCTGTGATATCTGAGGACAATGTGGCACTGCATGAGAACGAGCTCGTAAGGGTGGTGGCAAGGATGAAGCCAGCATCAGGAGGGACTGGGAGTGGACACACTCCAATGCCCTTGGCCTGCCGCCAGTGCGGGTGGGCAGATGCCTGGCCAGCTTGAGCAAGGTGCTGGTGGGAGCTGGCCCTTCTGTGTTCCAGTTTGCTGTCCTCAGGAAGCCACCGGGTCCCAAGGGAAGTGGGGAGATGGGTCAGCCGTGCAGCCCTGCAGCCGGCCCGTCCTTTCACAAAGGTATAAATAGGGCCAGTCTAACACTTATAAACAGAGAAAGATATTCATGAAATTTAAGCCAGAGACTCAAGCTCACACATGCAGGAGGTCTGCCCTGACCACACTGTAAAATCTCATCCCCTCTACCCCAGCCACCTTCAGTTTCCCTACCTGTGACATTCTCTAGCAGATGTGTGTTCTTTATCCAACAGAGAATACAAAATATAGAGAATGTACTCTTATTCCAGCTTCTTCCCCATCCCTGCCTGTTAAAGCATAGGTCCACGAAGCATGGATCCTTTGCTTTGCATTGAGGGGCCCGGGTGCTCAGAGAGGGCCTGCCATGTAGTACAAGCCCAGAGCATGCTGTTGAGTGAATGGCTGGAGACAGAGGTTGTGTTGTGTTGCAGATGGACCGTGCATTAAGTGGGACACTGGGACAGAGATGCAGAGGCCTGTGGGAGAGCTGAAGAGAGGTTTGGCTCTGATCCTGTCAAATTGGAACTCAAGATCAAAGGAACAAATACTGCTTGTCTTGTTTCCTATTTATTGGGTAAACATTTCCCAATACATAGCTCTGTTTTTGGAGAAGCTAAGCACATTGCTAAGAACCGTCAGCTGGCTACTAGGATCACGGACACATCGACATCTAAGTCAGCCAATGATAGCTTAGAGCAGTGAATCAGCCCTGGACGGTCTCCCTTCCAGAGCCCTTTTGTTGGCTTATGTTCAGATTGTCTATTGCTTGTTTAACCAGAAGGGAAGAGTTCAGACAGTCACTTGCACTGATAGATGAGCAGGGACTTTATTTAGTCTTTTCTTGCTTTCGATAAAAAATTGGTAATATCATTTTGATGTGCTAATGTTCCCATTTCATACATTTTCTTTTCTTCCTTTAATGAAAACAGTCTGATTTCACCATGTCATGTACTTTGTAGACATGTGATAACCATCACATGACTGTATGCTTCCAGAGGGCAAGCAGACTGGCTCACCCACTCCTCGGGATGCCTGATGTGCCAGGAGCACCAGGGTGAGTGAACAAGCAAGCCACAGGGGTGTCAGATATGTTCTGGAATCCACAACAATTGCTCCTGTGGTCTGTACAGTTCACTTCTTCCCTTCAGTTTGTTACATTTCTTTCCGTTCCGCCTCCTGATCAATTCATAGTCCACAAAACCACTTTTTATCATGCTGTAAAATGGAAAAAGATTTCTTTTCAAGCATCACTGCGATTGTTTTGAAATGCCATTCTGTCTCTCTGTTAAGATTTAATTATCTGTTGCAAATAGCATCTGTGAATTAATGTTGCCCAACTCATTTTGGAATAGAAATGATCAAATATTTGGTAGCCAGAAAGCCAAGTGGGGATAGATACACCAAACACAAAGCTTTCTGCTATGGCTCACATTAAACAAAACAACATACAGAAATCACAGGGGAAGAAAGGAGACACACCAGCTGAGATACACAGTGATTGTTGCTCTGGGGGACCTCACTAGCTCCATATGTTTTTCATCAGCACTGCCTCATGGGAGACATATATGCATGAACACACATGCACACACATGCTTACACACACATGTGCACATGATCACACACGCACAATGCTTATACACACATGCTCACACATGCACACATGCTTGTATACACATACATGCACATGTGCTCACAAATGCACAATGCTCACATACACATACATGCATATGTGCTCAAATGCTCATGTACATGCACATGCTCACCTCCATGCACTTATGCACAATGCTCACACATATCCACATGCTCACATACCTGAACACATGCACATATGCTAACATATACACACATGCGCACACATGCACATGTGCTCACACACCCACATGCAAACACACATGCTCACATACACAAACATGCACACATGCACATATGCTCACATGCTCACACACATGCACTTGCATGCACTCGTACACATAAACTCACACATGCTCACATATGCAAACACATGCACACATGCTTACATACATGCTCACACACACGTGCACACACACGTGCACACAGTCTGGCCTAGGGAACTTGCGCAGGCACCTGAAAACCAACTTTAAATGTCACTTCCCGCTGCAGCGGCCATCTCTCGAGATTTACTCCCACACAGTCAGCTTTTCCAAACCCAACTGTGCTCATCTCCATTTTGAGGAAATATTTGAATTCTCCCCAGCTGTTCAGCACCTCTCCTTTGAAGTGATATTGATGAGCACCCGGGCTGTGCTGCCTGGCCTGGAAGTTTCTCAGCTCACGCGAAGTGTGAGTGTCTCCAGCAGCGCGGCGGGTGGAGCACGCTGCCTGCACCGGCCTCCTGGATCTGACGCCGCCTGTGAGTGAGTGCTGCCTCATTAGGGGTAATGCCTCTTCTGTCATGGGTATTCTACTGGAGGTGCTCCATCTCCAAATATGTTTTTTTCCCATATCCACATGTCAATCAGCCGCTTGTCTAACGCTAGAAAATGATAGTCGGGAGAATTGAAATTGCTAACAGTTTTAACACCAAAATTTAACTATTCAAGGTTCAGAATGACGGCAGAATAAATAGTGGCTTTCGGAATTGGGCCGCATTGCCAAGGCAAGTCTCCAAATTATTCTAATCTAATCTCCTCCAAAGCTGCAGAAAACACTCAAAGTCTGTTTATCCTGGGTGAGTTGAAACCCAAGGTTTCCTGCCGCAGGCCATGTTGGCCTCGCAAACTTAATCCTCAGTTTTAATTTTTCTGAGCTCATGTTTGCTAGCACGTTGAACGCTTCCATTTTCCCTGGCTTGTTCCCCTGGATTGCTGGGCGGTCTGCACGTGTGGGAACAAGATGCAGGGGAAGGCAGGCAGGATCCCAGGCAGGAGTCGTTCACGGGCTATGGCATTAGGCCGACCTCACCATTCTTTTCAATGTTTGGTCGCTCCAGACAGCAGGGATGGCCATCTCAATCTGGTCCTTAGATGGTTGTGAGAAAGCAGGGGTCAGACGCTTGGCTTTGCATCTTGGGACATAGTGGGGCCATTGTAGTCAGATGAAACAGGCTGGGAGAGGGTGAGAGTGGGCTGGTGCTTTGAGGGGAGACCTAGCCGCGAGTCCAGTGGGAAGGTGGCACCCCAGCTCCAAAGTGTGTCCACAAAGGCCCAGGCAGGACACAGGGTCTGTGAGGCCAGCGTTCCAACAGGTGGGGAGGGGTACTGGGTAACAGTTCAGGGACGGGATGGGCTGCAGCACCGGGCTGGCCAGGTTGCAGTACTCTGGGGAGCTGCTGGACCCCACAGATGGGGTAAGCAGAGACTTGGGGTCACCGGTCCCAGGATGAAGTGCAGGGAGGCTCGAGAAACCAAGGCCAGTAGGACCTGGAGCCAGAGCCACTGGTAATGCAGTTAGGATGCCAGTCCTAGGCCCTCAACCCTGCTCAGGCTGGCCTGGCTCCTGGGTGCCATGGGGCTGGACACCTTCGAGGGGAGTCAGGGAACCCAGCTTTGAGAAGAGGAGAGGGGGTGGCACTGAGATCCATATGGAGCCCTGGAGCGGTGAGCTCCCTGCTTTTGTGTGCGGGGGCAGGAGAGGAGGGGTCCAATGTGGATGAGTGAGCTCTTTAGAGCAAGGCTGAGGGAGCACACTGTGCAGGCTCCCAGGGGCCCACAGACTGAGGGAGAGGAGAGCTGGCCATGTGAGTTTTGTGGGAGGGGGTGGCAGCAACAGGTTACGTTGTCAGCTTCGGGCAGGAGCCACCAGGGACCTGAGGAGCACGACCAACTGAGGGTCAATGGGAAGGAGGAGACAGAGGCAAGCCAGGCGTGTGGAGGTAGCAGCAGAGCCAGGTCCTATTGTGTCAGACAGAAGACAGAGGCCAGATGTGCCCACAGCACAGTCACTTCTGGCAGCCAGCCCCATGTCTGATCCTTCTGGAGTTTGGTCTTTTCCATCCGACGAACCAGTGCAAGAGTCAGCTCTCATCTCCCCAGCCTTAGACTTCTGGATGGGAACCCAGGTGTGTGGGGCTGGAGGGAGGGCCTGGGTTCCATATTCACCGGGTTCTCCAGGCTGCAGATCCTCCCCAGTGCTGGGACCACCTGCTGTAGTGGAATTGGGTCCTCGTTGTGCACAGCCACTCCCTCATGGCCGACGTGTGGGGTGCCCATTGAGTGTGACTGAGCCTCAGCTCAAGGGGCACTCCCCGGGGCTCACACAGGCTCTAAGTCCCAGCCTTCCCAAGAGGGGCCTTTCCGGGCCTTCTGGCCCCACTCCCATTGCCTGCAGCCAAGGACCTGGCCACCACCCGACCGTGTGCCTCCCCACAGGTCCCCCAATTATGGACGTGCACCGGCTGGGGTGCAGCCTGTTAGCTCGGTTTGCTCCCTCCAGTGCAGAAGACTGAAATGCCAGGAAGCCTCCAGCACCCTCAGCTCTGCCCTTGCCCATTTCATGGCCTCTCCCAGGTCCGTCAAGGTGGAGGAGGCTATGGGGAGGGCGCCGTCGGCCTCGCCCCTTGAATGCTGCCAGAAGCACAGGACTGCATCTTTGGGCAAAGTGTTATTTTGTAAGAAGTTTCTTTCTGGAAAGCCGCCAGCCTCCCTCCTCAATGGATTGATTGCACCAGGGAAGTGGTTGCAGTGAATTTTCACTCTTTCATATGCAAGTCTTAAAAGAAGGAGGTAAAGTAAGTGAGTAGAAGAAAGGAAGAGCAGGGAGGAGGAAAACGCAGTAAGAGCTCGAAGGTGCCAGAGCTGACAGGTGCCAAGTGATCAGCAGCAGAAACAGAGCCACCTCCCAGATATGGTGGTAAACCCACCGCAGGTCATGTCCTGCCTTTGAGAGAGGGCAGGTTCCCCAGTGGCATGTCACTGGTGACAGTGCTTCATGGATTATATGTATCATATGTCCCTTTGCTGGGTGGTCAACACAGACAGATTTTGTGTTATGCTCTGACTTTCTGGGTCAGAAAGTGTCAGAGAATCAAGGAGGGTGGCCAGGCCCCGCGCCTTTCTGAAGGAGCCCTTCCAGGGCCTCGGAGTAGGACAGTGATGAGGGTAGCCCCACCAGCTGGGGCTCAGAAGGGCGTGGAAGGCCATGTGTCAGGGACAGTCCCCCGCCTGGCCTTCAAGAACTTACCTCCTACCCCCACGCCTCCTTCGGTGTGCACTCAGGTCTGTGTGTCCTGCTTACCTCTTGTGGGAGCACTCCTCTCAGGGGCCTGGAGCCTCCCCACCTCGAAGAGACAGGCGTGGACACAGGTCACTCCAGCAAAGACAAATCGGACAAAAATGGTGGCCGCATCTCCCTGACATTCGTAGCTGATAAGTATCAATATCTGGAAAAGGGTGTGATTTGTGTACAAATGAAACACAGATCAAAGATTCATCACATCCCTAATGAGCTTCTCGCTCATTCTTCTCTTTTCCTCAGAAACAGGCTCCCCTGCCTGACCCTGACCTTCTGCAATAATTAAGCTCTTTGTGAGGGTCTGTGGCCCAGATACCCTCTGATTTCCCTCCTTCATTTCCAGGACACACCTTCTCAGGACAGAGCCATTTGAGCTAAACATACGGACTCCCGTGTGGTCTCATCTACCACACACGTGGAGATGCTGCCAATCTTCTCAACTGTATTTTGGTTCCCAAGCCCCTGAGTCTTGTGTCTTTGAACCACCAATAGCAGTTCCGGTGCCAGGCTCTGACCACTGATTGCCACTCTGAGCCTTGCTCTCAGCCCCCGTGGGCCCCGTCATTATTCTGGCCAAATGCCCTTTCACAGTTTTTAGCCCTAATCTCGTTAATCTGTCATTTTTCTGTCCCTAATGCATTCACCACTTGTCCTTCGCGGAGCCATCCCCGGCAAGTGACACTGCCTTCCCACCCCCGTGTTGGAGGCCTGGCTAGGGAATCTCATTAGCAGACATTCTTGCCGTGCCGCACATCTTTCTCTGGGGACTGAACTGGCCCCATCCTGCCCTTCTGTCACCCCCAGCAGCAGTAGTGCATTTCTAGAGTCTGCTTTTCTTTCTGGTTGGACACTCTGACTTCCCCGCATCATCCACATCAGGCACCAGCAAGCCGCTTCTGGTGAAGGGATTTAGGATGCCTCTGGTGGGCCTCCTTACTATAACCTCTTTATTCTTTCATTTCTTTGTAAAAACCAACAAAAAACACGTATTAGCAATATTCTGCATAATAAAGCACTCAAAAAGACTGTCTTGGAGCTCATTTCCACCGTCCACTACTTCTTACTAGTGGGTGAAGAAGTTCTGTTTCCTTAAGAAGACTATTAGCTACAGCTAGAGATTGTAGTGAGGAGATACTGCAGGACTCAGCTCCAGTGTGTTGCTGTGATGTGCTTTGCGTGTGTGTTCGGAGTACACTATCTTATCTCATTTCTGCTAGGAAATAAATAAATAAATAAATAAATAAATAAATAAATAAATAAAACCCATGATCCTTATCTTTCTCATAAAGCCCTTAATATAACATTTATTTCTTAATTAATTCTGAAAGTGGCACGTTTCAGCTTCCCTGGTCTTTCCCTGCAGGATCTGGGGATGGATGTTACCCGAGCCCCACTTAATCATCAGTTGCCCAACACTCATTTCCTCATCACCCACGTTGACATGGCTCTGATTTCTTACTGCTGCTGCTCCTCCTTTGGGACATATGTGCATTGCCATCATCTGCTCCAGCCCCTTTTGTAAATGATGAGAGAAAATATTAATTGATTTTTTTAGGAATTAATTATGATTGCCATGTTTTGGAATCCCTAATGTCTCTTGGTGACCTCTGCTCTGTAAAGATTGCACTGAGTCACATAATCTCTCTTAATACTTCATGGAGCCTTCCTGTCATTTCTGAGCATGACTTCCTCACCTACTTTTTTGTAACTTTAAAATTCATTATAAGTTTTGCATTCTGCTCTGCCCTGGTCCTTTTTATCTTATAGGATTTCTGCTTTAGCATTCATTGCTTTTATCCTGCCTTCTTCTCTGTCATAACAATACTTAGCAGTTACATAGTGCACATCTTCAAAGTGCTGCACAAAGTTATGAAGGCATAAACTGTCTTGTCCTCATGGGCCCTCTTGGATCAGCTAGCAGAGGCCCGGACGCTCATGGCCTCAGAGGTCCGGGCAGGGTCCCCAGGGGCCCCACCAGCCTCTCTCTGACCTCCCAGTTAATTCCACATGCAGGGGCCTTCTCCATCAGGGAAGGAAGAGAGCCATATCCTTCAGAGCAACCACAGAGCACACTTACATAGCTCACCCTATTAAAACTGTAATCGATTTCTAAAACCTACACTATAGCACTGTTAGTAGGAAACATGGCACATCTAATGTGGAAGATGATGGAAAACTGGGGCCATTCACTTAAATATGTAATTTGGTTACCGTCCGCAGTGAAATATCAGTGGGAAGTGGGCTTCCTGGAAGTGCTCAGCCCTGAGGGTCAGTGGGCAGGTGGCGTTTGCACGGTGACCAAGTGACATGTAGTTAATACCATCCTCGCCTGAAGCAGTGCTATGGCTGACCCCCTGTGATAGTCTGAGTTGTGATCATAGGGGGAGATGCTGTAAGACTCACCCGGTCACTTTTCCCATAAAAGCAGCAAAGGCACCATCATAGAGATGGAGAATTAAGAAGAGATTGTTATTTGGGGCTCCTTCAGTTGGTGCTTTCTGTAGAGGAACTCCATCTCAAATAAACACCACATCATCTCGGGGCAATCCTCTGACATTCCCACCCAAAGACTGTCTCACCAGCCCCAGTCCCAGGACCATGTTCTCCTCATCTCTGTTTCTAACTTACAGTTTTGAATGTAAGTATAAATATATAACCAAGCTTTGGAGAAAATAGTTTCCAGTGGCTGCTCTTACTAACACCTCTTGAGCTACATAAAAAAAAAAAAGAAAGAAAGAAAGAAAAATAGTTTACTTAGTAGTAATCCATTCATTGAAACTTTAGTTTGTTGGGAGCATTTACTCATATGTAGAGTATAATAATGTTGATAAACATATTGATAACTCTGAGGCATGGCACATTCTGAACAGCCTTCCGAATAAAATATTTTAAATTAAGTTTAGATTAATTTTTCATAAACAGTATCTTTATTCTAACAACTTGGAAATTAACAGTTCAGTTATAGTGCATATATAGTGATTTTTATTAACCAAATTTCTTATATGCTTGGCATGCCACAAATGTTCACTGCATATATTAGACAAATAAATAGAGTAATACTTTTCGTTACTTAAATATCTATTATTCGAGGCTTTTGACTATTTCAGGGAAACTGATAAAATGGTAATATATAGGGTTCAGGAGTTACTCCTTATCAAGATGATCAAATCTGGGTATCATAATGATTTTGCAGCCCTGGAAAGTCACATACTTTGTGGAATCCACAACCAGATGAATCATTGCATGGGACCTGTAATTAAATCACTTATAAAGGCTATAAGTGCATGGCAAAGTTTATTGATTTCCTTGAAAATAATAATGTCTTGACCTTGCCACTGTTCAAATGGGATTAAATAATTCTTCCCCGTGGGGCCGTGATGAAAGCAAGCAGGCTTCCTTCTGTAACGTGATTCTGCTGAGACTTTACTCCAGGATACTAACTGACCCTATTATGTGCTGGACACACAAGGAATGATGTTGAGACATTCTTTTCCAGTTAATCCTGATTGGAATATGATTATCTTTTTCTGAGGATTTAGCTCTAGAGATGTGATATAGCCTCAAAGTCCAGCCTCAGTTACTCTTCCCCTTACAGTGACCCAGTGTCCAGTTGTACTAATGGGCAAGACCGGACACTATGCTTCTGTGGTACTGAACGGTGCTGTTCTCAGAGTGCATGTGTTGGCATGCATGTGCAGGGGTGTGCAGCAGGTGTTGGTGCACGCGTGGAGGGAAAGCCAAAATCGAGGCAGTTCTCCAGCCCTGCAGTGAAGACAGAGAAAAACGTTGCAGGATCTTGCTAATGAACATGCAATTACCTATGGGGAGAAGTCCTCTTACAGAAAGGAAGAGAGTCCTGGGAAACTATGTAACAATAGAACTAAGGGGTCAGGGAAGGCTTTTTTGGAAGATGTAGAACTTCATCCAAAATCATGATGAGTGAATAGGAATCAACATGTCAAGTTAACTATAGAGCGCATCCCTCTGCGTGTATGTGCATGCGAGCAGGGCACGTGGAGCTGTGCACTGTGTATATGTGTGTCTGTTGTGTCTCTATATGTGCACACGTGTATTTGCGCACGTGCGTGGAGGTTCGTGTGTCTGTGTGCGCACACTGGCGTGTGGGCAGGTGGGCTGCGGTCTGGACAGGGCAGAGTGGGTACGAAGGCTCTAGTGTGAGGTGGCGACTTGCTTCCCTGCGGCGGAGGCGGACCAGTGTAGCCGGCCTGGAAGGCGGCGTGGGGCGGCGGCCAGGCCAGAGGCCAGTGCTGGCTTCAGGCGCCCCGAGGGTGTGCTGGCCACCGCGTGGGCCAGGGCGCGGGTGTCAGGCTCGCCCGTGTCAGATCAGTCTGGGGTCAGGGAGGAGAGCTGGAAGGAGGGCTCTGACGGAGAGCAAAGTGCCCGAAGCTGAGCATCTCCCAGCCAAGTATGCGTCCGCGGGCTCCTGCACACAGAAGTGTGCAGCACACCCATCTGGTTACAGAGGAGCGAGTGCAGCTGGCGCCAGGCTGGGGCCCACGGACCCAGGGGCCCCAGTGGCTGAGCCCTCGTGCTTCGCCCTCCAAAGCACTGCCCCTTGTGTTGTGCACGCATCTGTGGTGCCGCCCCTTCCCACTGCCCTCTCAGAGCCACTCACAAAAGCAGCCGAGGTCGCAGACATCAGAGCATCCACAAGGTTGAGGCAGGGAGGTCCCCAGGCACCTGTTCCCGTCGCTGACTTCACGGAGGCCTTTCTCGCAGGTGTCGTCTAGCTGCATAACAAGCTATCGCGGATGGAGAGGCTTAAAACAACAGAACCGCATTCTCTCACAGTCTAGAGACCCGAACTCAGAAATCAAGGTGTCGGCAGGGCTGGTTGCTCCTTGGGGGGCTCAGTGGGGAGCTGCCCCAGGCTCTCTGGCTTCTGGTGGCCACCGCAGTCTTTGGTGCTCCTTGGCTTCTTAGAGACATCGTCCCGTTCTTTGCCTCTGTTGTCCCATGGTCACTGGCTCCTGTGTCTGTCTCTGTGTCTCTTCTTCAAAGGACAGCAGTCTTATTGGATTAGGGGCCCACTCTACCCCAGTGTGACCTCACCTTAACTAACCGCATCTGCAGAGGCCCTTTATTCCAATAAGGTCACATTCTCAGGTTCTGGGGGTTAGGACTTCTACATGTCCTTTGGGAGACAGGATTCAGCCCATAACAGCTGGCTTTCAGTTTTTCAGCTGCTAGAACTTGTGCACCCAGATCCCAGAGCTAGGACCTTTTACTGAGACACTCTGGGAAGACATAGAAAAGAAGATAGCTGTTGCCCTTGAAAAGCCTGAAATTCCAGTCCCGACTTCACATTCTTCCTTCATAAACACTGTGGGGCTGTGATCCATTAGGATACCTGTATCTGAATATGGCTTTATTGCTGCTGCCTTGAGATGACTTATTAGAATATTTTGATCACAAAAACCTCATGTGGGGCCCACAAAGCGCAGAGGTCCTTCTCTCCAGAGCTGGCTTTGTTACATGTGACTTCTGGACACCCGGAGGTCTGTGGTAATTGAGCTATGGCTGCTTACTGCTGTGTGCCTGTTGCTGTCAGAATTCTAGATATAGGCATTGGCCCTCCTCACTGAGCCTCCTGCGGTCCCAGCTGCACTGCTCATACTCACAAATCCAGGGGGATCAAAATTGGGACCTGCCCCAGGGTTTATCCCATACCACAGAGTCTGCAACCCACTCTGGGAAACACAAAGACTTCTATGGCTTGACGTCTTGTGCTCCTTCTTCCATGTAACTGGCAGGTGCTTTTCACACACCACCCCATTACATGCCAGTATCCCCACATTGCACCTGTCATTGGCACAATAGTCAAGGGAGGTCACTAAGAGGGTCAGTAAATGGAGAGTTCATCAAAATAGGGTCCAACACACCACCAACATGGTCCCCTGTGCCCAGAGTCTCTCCAGTCAGAGTGCCACCAACGATACCTTGTTACTCCTGAGTCAACGGTCAAAATATGCAGCAGTTAGTACAAGCTTTGTCACCATCTGCATGGGAAAGCAGCCCTACTTCTCTGCCCCTCAGTTTTATAATTCACGAAGGGAAAGGAATGGTACCAAGCTTACCATCCACGGTCACAGGTATGCTGAAACAGTGCCTCTCCCTCCCCAGCCCTGGGGCCTCCAGCAGCTGTGGCAGTAGCTGGGAATCATGGCCACATAACCCAGCATGCCACGCAAATATTGTCATTTTTCGTGCAGCAGCCTGCAGAGTGAAGCCGTCGAGTACAGGATATTAGGGTCCTTTGAAACGAATGCCTTTTATATCCTTCCCAGTTCAGTTCTCCAAGGCCTGATCCAAGCCTTGCACACTGTTGTGAGGCCTTCCCATTTTTTTTTTTTATTTTTTTTAAATATTTTTTTTAAATTTTTATTTATTTATGATAGTCACACAGAGAGAGAGAAAGATAGAGAGGCAGAGACATAGGCAGAGAGAGAAGCAGGCTCCATGCACTGGGAGCCCGACGTGGGATTCGATCCCGGGTCTCCAGGATCGCGCCCTGGGCCAAAGGCAGGCGCCAAACCGCTGCGCCACCCAGGGATCCAGGCCTTCCCATTTGATCCCCAGCCATTCCACGAACAGCTATCCCAGATCAGATACATACCAGGTCCTGCTCTAGTCACAGAGGAAACTGGGGTACCCCCAGGCCCTTAAGAGCTCTGCCCCTGGGGATTGACACAAACATATACACAGATGATTAGCCATGGGATCGGTGAGGTGGCTGGGGAGGAGGGCAAGGCAACTGAGAGCAGCCCTGGAGGGGCAGGGCCGCTTCTCTCAACGGGATAAGCAGGGGAGGCCTCCTGAGGAGCTGACCTTTGACTTGGGCAGAAAACACCAGCATGGTGCGCACTGAGGCAAGAGTGCTGGCAGGACACATGGCGAGTCAAATGTCCTGAGGCAACGGAGGGCTGCCAGGAATGGAAACGAGGCCACTAGCTTCCTCTGGTTATTAAACTCAACAGCAAAGAAACAATCCAATCATGAAATGGGCAAAAGACATGAAGAGAAATCTCACAGAGGAAGACATAGACATGGCCAACATGCACATGAGAAAATGCTCCGCATCACTGGCCATCAGGGAAATACAAATCAAAACCACAATGAGATACCACCTCACACCAGTGAGAATGGGGAACATTAACAAGGCAGGAAACAACCAATGTTGGAGAGGATGCGGAGAAAAGGGAACCCTCTTACATTGTCCGTGGGAATGTGAACTGGTACAGCCACTCTGGAAAACTGTGTGGAGGTTCCTCAAAGAGTTTAAAATAGACCTGCCCTACGACCCAGCAATTGCACTTCTGGGGATTTACCCCAAAGATACAGATGCAGTGAAACACCGGGACACCTGCACCCCGATGTTTCTAGCAGCAATGTCCACAATAGCCAAACTGGAAGGAGCCTCGGTGTCCATCGAAAGATGAATGGATAAAGAAGCTGTGGTTTATGTATACAATGGAATATTCCTCAGCCATTAGAAACGACAAATACTCACCATTTGCTTCGACGTGGATGGAACTGGAGGGTATTATGCTGAGTGAAGTAAGTCAATCAGAAAAGGACAAACATTATATGGTCTCATTCATTTGGGGAATATAAAAAATAGTGAAAGGGAATAAAGGGGAAGGGAGAGAAAATGAGTGGGAAATATCAGTGAGGGAGACAGAACATGAAAGACACCTAACTCTGGGAAATGAACAAGGGGTGGCGGAAAGGGAGGTGGGTGGGGGGTTGGGGTGACTGGGTGACGGGCACTGAGGGGGGCACTTGACGCTGTGATGAGCACTGGGTGTTATGCTATATGTTGGCAAATTGAACTCCAATAAAAAAAATAAAAATAAAATAAAATAAAACCTCTTGACCCTCTCCTGGTTGAAGACTGACTTGGGGGATGGATCAAGCACATTTTCCCCTGTGCTGGAACAGGAACAATGCAATCCATGTCTGATACCCACTAACCATGTGCCACACACACTGTGGGAGATCAGGGAACTGCCACGATTAACCACGTATGCATAACCTGCTCATTTATTCAGGTCAGGTACTCATTTGAAGCATTCTGTCCAAAAGGAAAGCATTGTTATATTACTGAGTAAATAATGTGCTCAGAAATGGGATTTTGAAATACAGAATTGAGATTGACAGTAATAATTTGTATTTGTGGACTACTTTTCTGCCTTTGACCTCAGAGTTTTTCTCAACATAGTATGAAAGCATGGATATGTTTTACACACTCTCATGGCAACCCTGCAAGGCAAAGTGGCTAATAATAGTAATAGTAAAAGTAATAGCAGTTAATATTTACTGAATCCTGACTACAGAAGGTCATGCACATGCCTAAGGCAATAAATACCCATTTATTTATTAATATACTCTAGGTAAAATAACTATGACATATATATATTATGTTAGGTAATATGCTTTGCTTACATTCAGCAAAGATTTATTGAGCACCTACTATGTACCAGGAACTGCTATGGGATGAGGAGATAGAATAGTGAACAAAATAGGCAAAATCTCTGCTCTGTCTTATGGTGGGGATGCAGGCAAGCACTAGTGAGCCCTCTGGGAGTCCTGTGGCGGGGACACAGGAAGTACAAGCGGACTACTTGTCTTATCGTGGGGACACAGGAAAAGGCTCCCCTCCAGCCTTTTTCCAAGGCCATCATCTTAGAAGTGGAATCATATGGCCCAAGGGTTCAGAATAAGTACTTGGAGGCACACAGGCTTGTTCTACCCATTCTCTGTGGCATAGAAGCAGCACAGGACATTGAATGTGACAGGAAGGACATATTTCCAGCATGCAGCCATCTCAGACAACCACGACAAGTTTCAGAATTGAAACCAAGCAGTGTCTCTTCCTGGGGAAAGTCTATCTGCCCTCCCCTGGGACAGGCAGCCTCGTGGCCTAGGAATGTCTTCTTGTGAGACAATTTACAGGCATTCCAGTTTTCTTTCCTGATTAAACCTGGTAGTCAGCCACTCAGAAGAAAGCCCAGCCTCCTGTCTCTCAGAGGAACTTCAAGGAATTCTGCTGCAGTAATGGACTACAGAGCTGGTTAGCAGCAAAGTCATGAGACTGTAGCGAGTCGGTGGCTCTGTGCCCTCAGCCGTGTGCTGGGCCATAAGTCCCGTATGGGTGTTCCCGCACCTAGCTGGGAGCTGTCTGCGGTGGGGCCGATAATTCCCTGATGGATTCTTCTCTTTGGCGGCTGTCTTCCTAGATCCACTCATTATCAGCACATGCAAGGTACCCTAAAATTAAATAGACATCCCCCAAATTTAGTACCTTGAAACAGTAATCATCCATTTAGCTCACAGTTCTGTAGTCTGGTAAGTTAGATGGGCTTTGGCTGGAAACCTTGGGCCTTTCCTAGCCAAACGAACTCCACTGTCATCAGTTGGGTACTGCTGTGCTTGCTCTGAACTTTGTTTTTCATATCAGTTGTCCAAACATTTTTTGGTTGGTCACTGTGGGATGCACCCTGTTCTTAACCCAGGGCTTTCCAGTTGAAGGGGATAAATACATGGAAATTGGTACGATGTGCATGTGGCTTATGGCATAAAAGCACATTGAACAAACACTATGGAGAAATTCTAGAAGAGGCTGTCCCTTTTGCCTGTGGTCATCAGAGGGAATTCCTCAAGGGAGGTGCCTTATAACTGAGTTTCAAGGTTATGTAGGAGTTTGAAGGTAGTTAAGAGTTGGCAAGTATTTCTAGTTAGAAAAGTGAGTGGAAGTGTTTGAAACTACAGTTTGGCATGTTTAAGACATGGCACATACATGGACACAGAAGCTAGGGAGGTCATTTAGTATTTGAATTGCATACAAAATTAGGCGAAAATGCGAAACATACCCAAACATAATAAAAATTATTATTATTTTTTTTTAATAAAAATTATTTTTAAAGCAATCTGACATCAATTCAGTATGATTGCTAAGCAACGTGAATGGTATAAAAAAGGTAAGATCACATTTCTGTATTAAATAATAGCCATAAACATAATTTATTGAATGATTATTCTATACCAAGAACTTTGCTGCTCTGCATGTGTTCTTCCTCACAACTCTAGGAAATACTCACTGTCATCCCTGATCCACAGATGAGGAAGCCAAGGCTCACAGAGGCCAATTCATTTTCCATGGTCACAGAAGAAATAACAAAGTCGAGATTTGAACAAAAGTCTTCCAGCTCTGGAACCAAGGCAGTTCCCCACCAGGATATAAACATCTACACCATAGCAGATAAGACAAATGCGTGTCTCCAGTGCAACCATAGAGGGACAAATGCTATTTCTCGCCAAGGCCAGAGGGACCACCAACATATGCTGAGGGCAAGGAGGGAGATGGAGATGACGCCAAGCCTCTCTAGAGCATGTGTGCTGGCTTCTCTCTGGGTTATTATTTTAGAATCATGATCTGTTTTGTTAGTACTGATAGGTTTTCCCAGAGCCACATCTGAGGCATCAAAACAATGAATAGATGCCTCTATATAAATTAAACTGTACTTTTTCAAGTGGCAACGTGTGCATGGGTCTGTGTATGTTTTTTGGGGGTACTTGTCTGGCTGTGTTTGGTTGGAACTTAATAAAAAATGATCCCAGACATCAGCTTGTCTGGGGACTGGGGATGAAGAACATTTGCAGATCTTTCTGATTGTTTTTCTTGTTGCTGAAACATTGGGTGGTAGTTGGTAAAGTGCCAGCTGGCAGATAGAGTAGACATCTCTCTGTCCCTGCCTCCTGGTTCAGCAACTTGTAGAGCTTCCGTAGCTAGATTAATTAGTGAGCATCTGATAAAATGAGAGGCAACATATTTCTTGTTTCGGAGGTGTCACAATTATGTTAAGTTGTTACTCTGTATCCCAGAATAAGCATATGATGCAGAGCTACATCATTATTGTGTGTCACTGCAAGACAAGAGAAGGGGTCTGCGAACCAGGGCAGCTTGTCCCAGCCCGTCCAGAGGCTGGAATTTGTTCAGGAGCTTTGATGACAAGCAGTGTTGGAGAGCATTGTGTGCGACAGGGTCTTTAAGCTAGCGTGCATTGACCAAGTGGGCTGCTTGGAGGAGGATGAATCCCAACATCTGGAATGATGTTGGCTCCTATAGGTCATCCAGACATGATATAAATGTCTAGGCAGTATAATTAGTGAGGCTGCACCTTCTAGATTCAGTTCTGGCGCTCCCATCGTGAGAGGAATGGTGGGGGGTTTGTGGGAAGTGGTGCTGTGCGTTTGTCACGGGACGATTTCTGCTTTCCCATCCCTCAAAAGAGAGCATGTTTTCCTTCCTTTTCTGTGCCCTGCCCACATCACAGGTACACGTATTAACTGCCTTTCTGCTCCTCCTTGATCACAGGCTTCAGCACACACACACTCGTCGAACAGCACCATCCACAGGACTTGCTGCCGCTATGGAAATGCTCTCTGTGCCGCCCAGGGTGCTCGCCACTGGCAATTGGCGGCTTCAAGTGAACCCGTAACAGTGAAGGATGGATTTTTAATCTGGTTGAACTGTCACTAATTCCAAATGAAACTGATGGCTGCCGAACTGGCCAGCCTGGCTCTAGGATGGAAGTCCGTGAGGGCTGGACTTGGCTAGCTCGCCTCTGTCTACCCAGCACCGGGGCTTCCAGACACAACTGTCAACTGAAAGAAGGAGGCGGCTGGGCAGCCCGGAGGAGCCGAAGCTGGCCGTGCACAGCCACTCACACCTGCCCCTCCGAGGGCCTCTTCCCCACGCGGAGCCCCGCGGCCGGAGAGGGAGGCTGCTTCCGTGGCTCCCGCTGTGGTTCTTGCTGCAGGGGTTGTTGCTGCCAGGTCCTATCCCTCTGGCTAGTAACTTCCCACAGCCTGCAGGCACCCATGTGTATTTCCGGGCCCGATGCCTTCCTGGGGCGGAGGAATTCCTCCACCCGCTTACCCAGGGGGGACCTGCACAGAGCAGGGTGGGCTCTGTGACTGCTCTGCCTCTGCTCTCCTCACACCTCAGCTTCCACGGCGACCTCACCGTAGCTCAGAGCAGGGCCCCGGGCCCTCTGGACCACCCACCTCCCTCAGCCTCCCCAGACCTTCTCTTCCCACTCCTCAGGCTTTGTGGTTTGACGGCATCTACTTAGGACGTGGTGGCAAGGTGACATCTGTCATTTAGGGTAAAAATTTGCACATTGTCAGTGTTGTCACAGGGAAAGGAAAAACTGTGATTATCCTTTTTGATGAGGCGTCACATTTGTTTGGGGGTGATTTTGGCCATGGTGCCCTAACGTCCTAAAGGAGATTTGGACTGAAAGATGCTGCCCATCTCAGCAGCACAATGGGAATGGTTGTGATGGGGTTACAAATGTGCGTTAACTGCTCAACACGGGAAGGCCGGCTGCTGCAAGCTTCTCGATCCTGCCAGTTTCTTTGTGAGTGAAGTTGGGCAACTGTGAGATCAGAATGAAAACTGCCAGGGGAGCTGGACAAGTAGTGTGTCTGTGATGAAGCAGTGAATAAACAGACTCCTACGAGTAAAGCAAATGGCTGGCCTTGGCCCGAGAGACGGCTGGCTGCTCTGACAAGAACTAAACACACTAGGCCCCCAGATAAATAGGCCTGTCCAAGTGCTGATTCTGCAAGCTACACCTGCCTGCAACGGGCCACCCTGTTTGCAGCCCCAGGAAGCCAAGTCTCCCCAACAGCCCAGGAGGGTAATTAAGGGACTGGCACCTGCTGCAGAAGACTGTGCACATTTCCCAGACGCTTCCTGTCTGCCTCCTGGCCTCCCTCCCTCCTGCTGGCCGCAGCCTGGAGCTTCAGGGTCCCACCTTCACTCGCTCCATGTTTGGGTCCTGCCTTCCCCCTCCCTCTACCCACACTTGCTCCAAGCCCAGCAGAACAACGAGAGTGATGGGGACTCCATCAGGGTGTTGTTAGGGCTGTCTGGGCTCACAATGGCCCATTTCTGGTGATTGGCAGCTACTTACACTCAGCCTCCCACTGAGCCATTGGTGAGTGTTCTTGTTCTCTGCAATTTTAAACTGTTCCTGGCCTGAATATTAATATGTAAGGTCCAGTACACGGGAAAAAATAATGGCATTTAAACCCTTTAACATCGAATCTGGGTATAGCGAAAGAATTCTAAAGTCTCCCCAGAAAGCTCTTAATTTAAGGTTGGCTAAGGCATGAAGGGTGAAGGCTGCAGTGTTAATAATCATTTCTTCAGTGCATATTCATATTTGGCTTGTATTAGGCCACTCTGAGTGAAGAGGCTGAAAGAGACCTCACTCATATTCAAATAAAACGTGATTGTTGTTTGGTCTGTTCCCTTTATACTCTATCTGTGTGCTTTTGGGCTATTACATGAGACGTTTTTAAAAACTTGTCACGAGAGGCACAATTTGGAACCAATTATACATAACAGATCATTTTGCACATCTTTATCTGAAATGTAAAACAACTCTTGCTTTTAATATCATCTCTGTGTGTAATTTTTTTAAGGTAAATTATCCAGAATTTAAGAACACATGTTTTTTTTTCTCATTTAAATAGATTAGGTATTATTTTTCTACATCATCAATAGGATTAACCTTCCAAATGGCAGTCCTTAGTGGTCAGGGTTAGAATACTGAGCAGGATTGCTTCAAAGGCCAACCCCAAGTCCCCAAAGGGGGGCTGGGTGCCTGGAGATAAGCAAGGTCTATTTTCCCATCCAAATTCTATCTTTATTTTATCCAAAAAAAATGAAGGCTCAAATCCCATTTACTATCTACTTCTCATTCTTATTATATCACAGTGGGGTAGAGACTGTCCACCTGAATTGTCTCCGTTTCCTTGTTTGGGGCTCACCTGGTTGAGGTGTGCTTCTCAGGGTTTCCCACCGTTCAGTCATCCTTTACCTTCTTCCCATGGAATGGAGCCACAGTGCCCAGCCCACACTTATGTGAGGGGAGTCATGCTGTGCTTCCCTGAGGGTGAAGTTGCTTCATAAATTATTTGGAATTCTTCTGCATGGGAAATCTGGCTCTTCTCCCCAATTTATTTATTTATTCAATTATTTATAGAAGTGTGGATACATGGATATGAGAATCATTTGCTTGTGATTTCATCCTTCTAAAGAAATAGCATAGAGTTGAGGGCCCATTTCTGGGCTCTCTGTTCTATTCCATTGATCTGTGTGTCTGTTTTTGTGCAAGTACCATGCTGTCTCTATGATCACAGTTTTGTAATATAGCTTGAAATCTGGAATGGTGATGTCTTCAGCTTTTTTTTTTTTTTTTTCTTCAAGATTGCTTTGGTGATTCAGGGTCTTTTGTGGTTCCTAACAAATTTCAGGTTTATTTGTTCTAGCTCTGTGAAAAATGCTGGTGTTATTTTGATAGGGATTGCATTGAATGTGTAGATTGCTTTGGGTAGCATAGACATTTTAACAATGTTTGTTCTTCCAATCCATGATCATGGAATGTCTTTCCATTTATTTGTGTCATCTTCTATTTCTTTCATAAGTGTTCTATAGTCATGAGAGTACCAATCTTTTACCTCTTTACTTAGGTTTATTCCTAGGTATCTTATGGTTTTGGTGCAATTGTAAATGAGATGGACTCCTTAATTTCTCTTTCTGCTGCTTCATCATTTGTGCATAGAAATGCAACAGATTTCTGCGTGTTGATTTTGTATCCTGTGACTACTGAATTCATATATCAGTTCCAGCAGTTTTTTGATGTTTGATTTTAGGTTTTTGGGTTCTGACAAAACAGGAAAGACTATGCAATGGTAAGAAGACAGTCTTTTCAATAAATGATGTTGGGAAAACTGGACAGTAGCATGAGAAGTAATCAACACGGACCACTTTCTTATGCCATACACAAAAACAAATTCAAAAAATAAATGTGAGACAAGAAACCATCAAAATCCTAGAGAACACAGGCAGCAATATTTTTGACACTGGCCGTAGCAACATCTTACTAGACACGTCTTTGAAGGCAAGGGAAACAAAAGCAAAAATGAAGTATTGAGACTTCATCAAGATAAAAAGCTTCTGAACAGCAAAGGAGAATAGCAACAGAATTAAAACACAACCTATGGAATGGGAGAAAGTATTTACAAACGACATATCTGATAAAGAGTTAGTATCCAAAATCTAAACACTCTAAAACGATTTTCATGTGCTAAAACACGGCAGTAATCTAGGGGATATTTCTTAAATATTAGTGTTCATTGATTTTACAAAGTACCTTCTAGAATGAAATGATAATGTAGTTAATGATACATAGTTAATATGTAGTAATGCTACATATTTCTTTCTCTAATCTCATTTTATTATGCCCACTAATTTATTCACACCACCTTTAAAACTAATCCTAGGGATATTTTCTTGATATTTACCCGTTTTATACATAGTTCAATTACTTATGTTGGGTCTTTAAAATTCTGTAAATTAAAGGTGAATCTGTAAAACTTAATGCCATTCTACTTAGTAGTACATTTGTCCTACCTATCTTAATGAATTTTCCACGTGGGAACCAAGGAATGAACAAAATCGACAAAATGTGTCTCCCCAGGAAGCCCACATTACAGTCCAGTGGACCCGTAGTCCAGACATCCATGAATAAGAGAAAGATCATTTTCAACAGACACAGTGCCATAAAGAAAACAGAATGAAGCAAGGAGAGGGCAGGACTTTAGCATAAGGGAGGGTCTTTCTGATATGTTTGTACTGTCATATTCATTTCAAAGGCATTTCACTCTTGAGTTACAGTAGCAGGTATCAATATATAATTTCTTCATAACAGCAATTGTGTAAGTGCACATAATTTGTGGGTAAAAATGCTATAGATATTTTCTGCTTATATAACAACTAACAGCTTTTTACACTTAATCTTAGCCAGAAGGCTGAGAAGTAATGGAGCTTTTTAGGGCTCACAGAGCCATCCATAGACCTTATAACATTTTATTGCATCTCCCCCTTCAAGAACCCCAAGGAGGAGGAATAGTTAAAGAGCACGGGGGTTTACCATCAACTTCACTTCACAGCTGTGATATTTTAGGTTAGAGGCATTCAGTAGCCTGTCCAATGCTCTGAGCTAATAAGTGGTACCAGTGGGCCCAAATTTAGATTTTTAGGACTACCCAACTTCACTGCTGCAAACTTCCTGGAATTTACAAAGCTTGAGTTATTGAAGATCCATCTGATTTCATTCAGGCCGTCTGTGAAAATGCTGCAAGTCTGAGATGTAAGGCGTACTGTTATCAGAGGTATGGTGGAAACCTTGGTCAGTCCTCTGCAGGATTGAAAACAAAGCCAATGTTATTGTCAGCTGGAGAGGTGGGTATTGGGCCCTTGCTGACAGCTACCCCCTCTCAGTCCCTTAACAGTGAAACAAGTTTAAAAACTCAAACTCATCCAACTCTTGTCCAATCTAGGTGATGAGCTCCCTACTTGAGACTCTTCATTTGTTGAATCCCACTGTCAACTAACATGAGTTGATCAATCAACATATTATTACCATCTGATTTCCACGTTCTGAATTTCAAGTTCCAGAGATAGACAGCCTTCCTCTCATAGAGCTTAGAGTCTAGCAAAGGAGACAAATACTAAACAAATTATCTGATCCATCCATCCATCCATCCATCCATCCATCATCCATTATCCATCCATTCATCATCCATCTATTCATCCATCCACTCATTATTCATGTCATCCATCCATTATTCATCTATCCATCATCCATCATCCCTTTATTATCCATTCATAATCCATCCATCCATCCATCCATCCATCCATCCATCCATTACTCAGCAAGTGTAAATGGACAGAGAGCTGAGAAGGAACTGTCCTAGGGACTATGGCAGTGCAGGGCAGAGACCAACCCAAATGGGATGAGCATAAGAATGACTCTTAAAGAAAAAGAACACTAAGAATGAGCCAGAGGGCAAGAAAAGTCCAGAAGGGGTGACTCATTTGTGGGAAGGCTTTTCACTTCTGAGAAACTGGAAGGCCAGGATGGTGGAGCATAGAAAGGAGGAGGAAATGGCAGGAGCTACCTCAAGACGACACCCCAAGCATAAAGCCCTAAGTGGAGGGCTCTTCATGGCCCCTTGACCTCTTCTCCTCTCACTGCACTGTGCTCATATGCCCAAATATGTCCCTCTAAAACTCCAGGTGAGCTCCACCTTTGCTTTACACCCACCATTATAGTGCCAAGAGCATCTCTCCAGATACACATGGAGCTCATTCCCTCACCTTTTTTGTCCTTGTTCACATGTCACCTCACAGTGAGGCCCCAGCCACCCTCCTTGTACAACAACCTGCTAAGCCCCTGAAAATCTTGATGCCGGTATCCTGATCCACTTTTCCCAGGGTCTGTCTTCTAGCATGCTATTGATTTCCTTGTTTTGTTTGGTGTCTGACTTCCCTGTGGAATGTGATCCCTGCAAGACATGAGTTTTTCTCAGTTTTGTTCACAGATGTGGCTCTAGTGGCTGGGACATTGTGTGGCTCTCTCAACAAATATTTGTGGAAATAATGCAGTGGAGGACCATTGAGGCATTTTAGGAAGGAAGGTGACATGGTAACATTTTCATTATTAAAAGATTACTGTCTGCAGTGAGGTGACTGCTTTGGAGGGGAGCCAGGACTTCAGGGGTGACCAGGTAGGATTTGATCAAAATTCTGTTAGCCACTATTCCTGGAGGCTATGTAGATAGATGTGGCCATAGTGGGAATATTGGCTGTAAAATGGTTTTTAGGCTTCTAGACAAAAATAACCCCTGTTTAAAAACAGGTGACCTCTGAGGAAGAACCCCCAGAACCACACTGGAGATTTGACCTCCATTCCCTACGTGAGTATGTAAACCGTACCCATGTAGGTAGAAGCAGGCCGCTCCCAGGGCCAGCTGTGCCTCCTGCCAGCTTCAAGCAAACAAGAGAAAGCTCAGAAATTCAGAAAATGGGGTCCATGCTAGAGAGCCAAACACAGCAGTCAGAGCAAACAAGAATCAAAAAAGGGACCCAAGCATAGTTACCAAGGCACGCTCATGAGGTTTGGAGCCTGGGCTGAGACCCTCTGTGGGCAGATGAGGTGCCCTGAGGATATCCCACTTGCTCTCAGCCACCATGAGGGGACAGAGAGGTCCGACATTCCCTAGGAAGAGGTTCTCCTAGCTCTAGGAGATGTTCTCAGAAGACAGGACCATTGATTTTCCTCAGAACTCTCAGAGGCCACAAGACTTCCTAGACCAGCACTGTGTTGAATCGCCAAAAGCACAGCTGTCTCTGGGGTCACAGGGAGCAGCAGGCCCACGCTGCAAGGTGTCCCAGACATGGTGAGGCTGGAACAGAGGCAGGGTTCTGGAATCTCTCAGTGAGAGAGAGGCCCTGACTCCCTGTGCGATTGAATTACCCAGACACAGGTGGTCTTAGGGGAAGTTTCTCTGAACTGAAGGAAAAATCAGAAGGGACTCCTGGCAAGGGTAGAAACGAGAGATGTCTCACTCTGGCTGGAAGCTTCTTAAACTTTAGGTGTGACTAGGATCATACAAATTTCCCCATAGACACTAGTTGAGATGCTCATACTCAGCAGTTCTCAAAGTACAGTCTGCAGACCCCAGCGGGTGCCCGAGACCTCACAGGGGCCCACAAGGTGAGAACCATTTGCGTAAGAGCCAGGGCTGGGATCATGGGCCTGTGTCTAGGAGGGTCCCATGCTTGGTCCATTGAACTGTTGTTGGAGTCTCCAAATTCTTAGCAATTTCTAAACAAGGGATCCCATTTTCATTTTGCATGGGGCCCTGTGAATATTATGCCTGGTCCCAATGACGGCACTAGACAAGAGTGGTAGGCTGAGGTCCAGGGCATCCCCTGGGATCCCTGCCTATGCTGTGCACACCCTGAAGCGCGTCTCTCTCCAAGTGAGAGGGCAGGGCCAAGGTATTGCCCCAGTGACTATGTGCTATCTCGTGGCACAAGGGCTGTTGCAGAGATCACCAAGGTCCCAAACAAGCTGACTTTGAGTTAGTCAAAGAAATTGTCCTGTGAGGGTCTGGCCTCATCAGGTGAGCCTTTGAAAGCAGAGATTTTCTCCAGCCTTTGTCAGAGGGAGAAAGCCCACAGCTATGTGGTGAGTGGCCTGCAGAGGGGCAGCTGCCCAGAGCTAGGAGTGGTCCCTGGCTGCGAGCTAGCAAGAAGGCAAGGATCTTAGCCCACAGGGCCACAAGGAATGAATCCTGCCAACAGCCTGAATGGGCTTGGAAGAGGACCTGAAAGCTGACAAGAATCACAGCCTAACTCACAGCTGGAGTGCTGTCTTAGGGGACCCAAGCCAAGGATGTGGCTAAATTCTACCCAGACATCTGGCTCCCTGAAGTCGTGAGCTTGTTCGTGGCTGCTAAGGTTGTAGTAATCTGCTTTGCAGCCACAGAGAAGGTGCAGGACCTTGGGTGCCTGTCTCGCCGTGTTGGAGTTTGTGCTGGGGGTGAGCCAGCAGGAGCCTAGCAAGGATCCCATCTGCCGGGAGCATCATGTTCTTCATCACCCTGCACTCGCATTAGGGAAAGCCAGCTCTGCTTTTGAATGTTCTGGATAGAGCAGTAAAAAGTTCCACCTGTTTAAATCTTGAATCTTGATTCAAGGAGAAGAACCTTCTCCTGCTGCAGAAGTGTGACACCTGTCTCAAGAAAAGCACTCTGATGGCTCAGCTTACAGCAGGAACTTTCATCGAAAACTTACCCCGCTCCTGTGAGCTTGACGTGCCCCAGCACTTCAAGATGTTTCTCCTGAGATGTGGTGATATTTAAAAATATTGCTTAATAAATAAAATGTATCAATATTTGGAAGATCTGGTTAACTCTGGTCAATCATTAATTTCCAAATGACAATGCCTGACAGTAATTAATCGTGCATTTGGAGGGCAAAACAGACTAATGCATCTCACTGTGGTAGCGTACAATTTATTTCTAGGGCCCTGGATTCCACAAACCTAACCTGGAAGACACTGCTGCTTGTTGTGTTTTGGTAGATTATCAAAGAAAAACCACAACTATCTGAAAAGGCCATTAAAACACTCCTCCCTTCCCCAATGACACATCTGTGTGAGGCTGGATTTTTGTCTTCTATTTCAATCAGAACAACATATAGCAGCAGACTGAAGGCAGAGAATGAGAAGCTGGCTGCCTTCATTGCCCAAGACCTCAAAGAGATTTGCAAAAATGTAAGAGAATGCTACTCTTCTCACTGATTATTTTTTAGGAAATATACTTATTTTCATAAAAATATGTTACTTGTATTAATGTATAATGGGTTTGTTATAGTTTTTTTTTTTTTAATTAAAATAAGGGGCACCTGGGTGGCTCAGTTGGTGAAACATCTGCCTTCAGCTCAGATCATGATCTCTGGGTCCTATGATCAAGTCCTGCATTGGGCTCCCTGCTCGGTGGGGACTCTGCGTCTCCCTCTCTCCCTGACCTGTTTGTATTCTGTGCTCTCTCTCAAATAAATAAATAAAATCTTTTTAAAAAATAAAATAAATTAAAATTAAATATGTAAGCATTTTCATATTTTTAATTTCTAACATGGTAATAGTCAGTAAATATGACTCACAGAAACAACTCTTTTTGTTTTTCCATGATTTTTAATAGTATAAAGGGATCTTGAGAGCAAAAGATTTGAGTTCATCTGACCTCATGGCACATGGTAAGGAGACTGGGCCAGGAGAAGAAGAACACATGAATGTCGGTCATGGGCTGAAATGAGTCCTTCTGAAAGGTGTTCAAGTCCCGACCCCCACTACCTGTGATGGGACCTTATTTGGAAGTAGGGTCATTCCAGAAGTAATCCAGTGAGTGGGGCACCTGAGTGGCTCAGTCAGTTGAGCATCTGACTCTGATTTCAGCTCAGGTCCTGATCTCAGGCCTGGAATCGAGCCCTGCATCAGTCTTTGAGCTCAGTGTGGAGTCTACTTCTCTTCCTCTGCCCCGTACCCTGCTCACTCTCTCCCTAAAATAATAAATAAATTAATCTTTAAAAAAAAAAAAAGAGGTAATCAAGTGAGGAAGAAGTCATTAGTATGATCGGTGTCTCTACAAAAGGTGACATTTGGACATAGAGGACTGTCACAGAGGATGGTGTGAAGACAGCCACCCGGCAGGAGTGCTGGGTCTGCGGGCCTCGGATCCCAGGATTGCTGGTCCATGCCAGGGGCTGGGAAAAGCAAGAAGAATTCCCCTCCAGAGCCTCCGAGGGAGCCCGCCCTGCTGGCACCCTGATTTCAGATTTCTGGTCTTCCAGACTGCGAGATGATACATTTCTGGGATGTTCAGCCACCAGTTTGTGCTGCTGCATTGTGGCAGCCTCAGGACATTGACACCTGTGCTGCCCCAAGCACATCACCTGGGTGACTTCACCCTGTCCCTGGGATGGATAGGACGGGTGCCATTCTGTCCTGCTTTGCAGGGATGTCAGCATCGTGCTCCTTCTGGCCCCTCTACAGCCGCTGAACACAGAGGGGTTTGCTGCTCTTGCCCGGACCCCCTTGGTGATGGCTCGGTGACTGTGTGCAGGCCTGTTGTAGGCCCCAAATGGACTTCAGCCAGAAGACTCCATTTGTGGATGCAGTTTATCCTTTCATTATGATATTCATACTGATGAGGTCATTATTATTTAATCGTACTGGCCTCGTACCGGACTGTCAGGTTACTATTATTTTTTACTGCAGGACATCCAGTCAGCATTCCCAGCCATCAGTTTTCTCCATGAAAACAAACACCGACAGTCTATGTAGGACAGTAGTAGGCACTGGAGGGGACACCAGGGCAGGCAAGACGGGTCCCGCCAGGGGTGACAAAGGCAGAGATGAGAGGTCAGAGCCAGGCACCCTGGGATTTCGTGGGCTGGGCTGTCATGAGAGAGCAGGAAAGTGGGAACAGAGAAGGTGAGCTGACCTGGGCTCAGAGCTTCGAGTAGAGGCTGCACAGGGATGACAGGGCCTGGAGGTGGCCTGCCCCGCATACCCCACACGCTCTGTGCCACCGCATCCTGCGAGCAGTGCTTCGCCAGGGTAGGCAGTGGGGCCCATGGGGTTTGGGGTGGCCGTAGGTCATGGAGTCCCTGACACCTCCCCTTCAGGTACCTGCTGCTCAGAAACAGGGCACACCCTCGGGGGCGCTCGCCCAGTGCAGGCTGATGAAGGCACACTGTGCCAGGAAGGGCAGCACCCCTGTGTCTCAGTCTCCCCAACACGCTTCCTAGGAAGCTCTTCCTGTTCAACTTCTGTTCTCCGTAGCTCAGCCTAAAATAGCTACCGCCCCAGACTCAGGCCTTTGGCACAGGATGGTGGAAAGCTAGCCTGGGAAGCAGAACCCCAGGGACACACTTGCCCTGCCCCGTGTGAGTCCCGGCTCCCTGGTGAGCGCCCTGACTATGGACCTTCATGAGGCTGGGGAGTGGGTACAGTGGCCTGGGGAGGGAGCACACCCCCATCCCATCCTCACTGGTTTGTGCACAGCACACGAACTGATTAAGAACTCGGAAGTTAAACTTCCTTCCACCTGGCTAATGATTTCCATATAATTTGACGGAGAGGCTACTCTTAACTGCGCTCAAACAGGCCACCCCCACATCAGGCCGCTGGTGTGCGTGGGGCCCCAGGGCCGGGAAAGCAAATCCTCCAGGGTCCTCCAGCAGCCTGTCTGCACAGGGTCAACGACCATGCCTTCTTCTCCTGCCAGGCCACACTCGCTGGAGTATTTCATGATTATTTCACATGGCAGAAATCATGGAAATACATTGGTGTGGAGGGAAATAATAAGCAATTGATTAAAATTGGAGAAGCCAGTTGATGAGATGCATTTTCCCTGGTGATTTGTGTTAAGTGCACAAAATCAAGCCAGCCTTTGTGTTGTAACCGAGCTACTCTCACAGCAGACAAATATTTCCTACCTAACAATTAACTTGCAGATTAGTCAATCTTAGCTATCTAGAGGGCAGATTATCCAGTTGGTGGATTATGCAGGTTCCTCATTTGTCCTCATTACATCACTTTAGATAATGAGAAAGATCCCTCGTGGCGATGTGGGGAAGATGCCTTTCTACAGCCGTGTCTGACTTTGTGTCCGGTCATCCTTTCTCTGCCTTCCTCACAGGGTGCTTGGTTGTGTTGGTGTCTGAGGGGAGAGGAATGAGCTCGGTTGTCTAAGTTTACATGATTCCTAGGTTGTCCCTGAGAACTGACCACAGTCTTCTGGTCTTTGAGACAGACACTGGACTTTTTCTGTTGGATTCTTTCTCTGTACTCTGCACTAAAAAATGAAACACAGACTTCTCTATCTGGAATCTTGTGATGTTTTCTTTGGAACGCATTGATAATCTCTGTTTACTAGAGTTTTCATTCTTAGATTCCCTGTCGCTTTCTGTCACCTGTTCCAGTTTTGCTGGTGACATAATTGGGAATTGGCTCTACATTTAGCTACTATGTGCTCATCCTCGATAGAGGAACACGCTTCTGGCAGGTGTGCCAGGGAAGCATGGTGCAGTGTCTGCAGACGACCACTTAGTTGATCAGTTTGGGGATGAGCCAAAATGTTGGCAATCTGAATGGATAGCTTCTTCACAGATGAGCAGGTCACCCTAGATGGATTCACCTTGATGGATAGAATTCTTTAGCCAGCCAGTAGATGGGAAGAATAAGGGTGTGGGCCTTCTCTAGCCTATGGGCCACCTCTTCTTATTGAGGTCAATGTTCATACCACAAAAGACAAAATAAACAGAAACTGAAGACTTGTTGCAACACTATTTTCTCAACAGCCTATATAGAGGAGCAATGATGACCTTACCACCTGTAATCTGTTAAAAGCTAAATTCAGTAGTTGCCACCAGCTTGAGTTTTTTGATTGCCTTTTCCCTTAGCCTACGGGTCTGAGTTTGAATTCTCACACTCTGATTGGTTGATTCACCAGCACATGTTCAGCTTGTTGGCTGTAAATTGAAACGTTTCTATTCCTTACATTTGGCCCAGATATAGAGAGACCGGTTAGAAGACCATCATGTCAGTCATGCCTTGTCACATAAATTAAGACAGGGTTTTCCTATGTACTTTCAAGTATTGTCTGATAACCTGGTAGATTCTCCCTCTAGTTAGAAGTCTGACTTTAGTTAAGTGTAGAAGAAAATGACCCCCTAGGTGTGTGTGTGGAGGGCATGGTGGGAAAGATATTGTTGCCTCTCTGATTGAGACCTGTCCTGCCACCGTGTCATTTCCTGAGCTATGGGTGTCATTTCAGACTTCAGCCTGGCATCCTCCCTTTCTTGTGACTCAAAACAAATGAAGATCATCTGATCCTAGCAAAGGCCTTTATTTAACAAAAGAAGGTAACATCCAAAAAGAATTGGAAAAATATTCTTTGGACTTTCCAGATGAGTGAGGATGTTTGATTTGCACTGGTTATGCCGAGGGCACTCTCCACAGCTTTCATGTAGAATGCGATCAGAAGTAGACATGGAATCAGAATAGAAGGTTAGAAACCTTCTATGAAACCAGGCTTTTCAGACAAACAACAGCCTGAGAAAATGCCAGAATATAGCAAAAGGCTGTGGCCAGGAATGGGAGATGGAGAAATTTAGTCATAGGGGGATCTTGGGCCTGGCATCGGAGGAGCCTCAGACAAGCAAGTAACAGAGTTAATGACAGGGAAATCCAGGCGGGTAGGTAGCATGTAGGGCTGTCCCGTGCTGCGTAGACAAACCTGTATGGAATAGCAGTGCAGGGTTAGAGTGGCGCCGTGGCAGCTGGGGCCTCGGAGATAAGACTCCTGCAGGGACACTGGCCCTCCCCACGTCACAGCCAGCACAGCTGAGAATGGGGAGAAGGGCCTTGATGTGAGGAGGATCAGTGGGGAATTGTAAGGAATATGGTGGGAAAACCCTGGAGACATAGGGAAAAATGATAATCTGTGGGGCCTCTCCTCAAAAGGAAAGGTGAAATTATAGAAAACATGAAGACATAAGCATTTACAATTAAACATGAGCAGGCAGGAGGGTAAACAGTGGCCAACACACAGTGGGATGATGAGAAGATGCTCCCACTGCTTGTTCTAATACCTATGAGCAGATGAAAAATTCATTTCAGATGAACTGCTTTTTTCCTCTGGGACACGTGCAAACAGCAGACAGTGCATCCAGAGTTCATCCACTGTGTCCTAGTAGCACTCAGCCCAGCCTCCTCTCTGCTTTCTGCTTTGGGGCCACAGATTCTGTGTTTCTGGCGGGGGGTGGCTACAGGCACAGGGAGGATTGGCAAAAGAGGGGGGTTACACAGGGCACCCTGCATGCTCTCCATAAACAATCATTGGATGGATGAATCCACATACACCCACAGACGTGTGCATAGGCATCACACTCCCAACCGTACTTGGGACCTTCCATCCCATGTGGATGCAGGAAATACTTCATTTAAACATGGCATTGATGTTAGTTATGGACATTTTTATGTGAGGTGAAGCTTGGCCAGGTGACAAGAAACGTGGATGCATGTCACTTATGACATATCAGAACCTCTACGCTCCTCCATTTCCCCCATGATGGTGGAAGCATTGGTTAATATGGAGGTGGCGTAAGATAGAAGCTTCCAGATGCTGAGCCAATCCATGAAAGACAGCCCTGCAGGGCATCCTCAACCCACAGCTTGAGTTGAGAAATGCTGAGAAATAAGGTTAATTGTCTTAAACCACTGTCGCTTTGATGCTGGCTGTCCCAGCAGCATCACTGAGACTACTCTGACTCTAACCAGCATCTGTGTTTCATTATCCTTTGGTCAAGGCTTATCTGTGGTGGGTTCCTACTGAACCACACCTGGACAGGCCTGGGACTGGACTCAGAGTAGATACAAAGACCTCCTAGAAAGAAGGTTGCCTGGCATCACATAAAAATCTCCGAAGAATGGCTCCCAGCTCCCAGGGGAAAGGCAGGCTGAGGCTCAGCGGCTTCCTGAGCTCCTTCAGGAAGGAAATCCAGGTGCAGCTCCCCCTCCCTCGTCCACAGTGCGCAGCCCTAACTCCATACGTCCCTTTGGCCCACGGCAACCGAGCGTGGTGAGCTGGTGTGCCCTCCATGCAGGGTGAGCCCAACAGACGTGCACATTGTATGCCTGGCCTGCCTCACCTCAGCAGCGGCTGGGCATCGAACCACCCCGAGGCAAGGTGGGGACTTGAGCAGACTGCCACTTGGAGGGAGAATGGGCCCCCCTCCAGGAAAGAAAACCCAAGGACACCAGCTGCCTGTCAGTCTTCCAAAAAAACTGGAACATGAGCAGTCTGGCTAACTGCCAACTGTTTCCCAAGGAAAGGAACCTTACTGGTGCTGTTACTCAGAAAGCTGCTCCGAGAAGGCGGGGAGGGGCGGAGGGTACGGGTGCAGGCTGTCCATGTCCCCTGTTCTCTGGCCCTGGGACTGCATGTCCTCCACGTCTCCAGCTTTAAACATCGGCGTGGCTCGCTGTGGCTTCCGTGGGTGCCCTGTGTGCCAGGCTGTCGTGCGGGGGAGCACGCGGGACCAGGCAGACCCGGTGTTGGCTCTACCTCTACCCTGCCTGGCAGAGGGACATGCTCCCCAGCATCTTCTGAGCCGTGAAACAGAGATGGATCCATGGGATGATGAATTTCCAAGTTTTCACTGAGCTGGAAAGAACGAGAATCCATGTTCTTAATACTCTGACCAGTCTAACCAGGGAGGACAGCAGAGAGGGCGTCCAGCCTCCTTTACCCTCCACACGCCCCCTGTGGTGCTGGTGGCGGGTCATCCTGTCCCCGCCCGCCACTGCCCGGGCCACCGCCTGGGCGCCTGTCGCCGCGACTGCGTATCTAGCCTCGGCCGGCCCGGCCCGCACCCGACAAGCGCTCTGCTCTGCTCCGCCAGGCCCCCAGGCCCGCATCTTCAAGAGTAGCCTCTGCGCAACCGGAGACCGCGCCGCACCTTCTCCGGAGCAAGGACACGGCCGTGAGCAGGCGCTTTCTCCCAGCCTGGGCGCCAGCTTGAGGAGCACGCTTGCCCCCGGGGCATGCTTGGCCACCCGCCCCTCTGGGCTGTACTTTCTCCCTCCAGCTCCCGCAAGGATGGGGGTACGTGGGAGAGGGGGCTCTGAGGCCAGCCCTCCTATGCCCCCGCCCCTGTGGCCTACCGTTCAGGTGCCCTGAACGCTTGCTGTGAAGCCAGAGCGAGTCCTGAAAGGGTCTTTTTATTTTTTATTTTTTTGCATTCCTCTCATTTCTGTTGAAACGTGACACTCAAATTCGAGACGGGAGCAGAGATCAACAAACCCTGTCAGCCCTTGTCAACCCAGGTGTGACAGTACCATCTTCCTAAATTGCCGCTAATCTGCCAGGGATCTCTGGATCCGCAGCCTCCATCGAGCTGTTTGCTCACATTCAGTTAACACTGTACGTTTCGCCTTCCGAGGTGTCACTGTTTGCCATTTAGTAAGTAGGAAGAACCATGAGAGCGACTTGAAGCACATGGATTTGGGAAGCCGGAGAAAGCTGATTAGCTATTCAGGGGGAATAATCTTATTGAGAGCAGTGAGTGCTGTGTAAAGAATGCTTCTCCCTTCCCGGTAACAATCTTCTAATTATGTTGTCAGGCTTGCTGTTGAGTTCTCCCCCTGTGCCATTAAGAAACCGTTTTCTATGTTAAGAAAGAGATTTCCAGATTGTGATGCTGTTTGCTGATTTTTTTTTATTGTTTAAAGAATCTGTATGTATTAAACCAAACATTAAAAAATGATTCATGTGCAACATAATTACTTAGGATGGGGCCCAGTGACACGGGTGGGGGTGCAGGAGGAAGGGGTGCATGGGGTGCCCCTGGGTGGGAGTCTGGGGTGGGGCGAGGGCTAGCCCTGCATGTCAGCACACAGGCTGATCCACACCGTGAGGGGTCAGGAGTGCCCGGGTGCAGTGCCGGCCGTATGTCCCCCCCCCGCAGGACAAACATGTCTGGTCGGTAGATGTTCTTCACTGAACAGGAGAACAAGAAGTCTATGGGCAAATGTGCCCTCCTGAGCTCCCCCAATCCCTGCTTGAAAGGGAAGAATTCAAGAAGCCAGAATATGGTACCTGCCCTGAGCCATACCCTCTGATCTCAGACCCGCTTCTGGTGGGAGAGAGTGGGGGGGGGGGGAGCATTGTCTTTGCTCGCGGGCAGGCAGTGTCTTCCTTCATACCATCTACTACTAAATAACGAAGAGCAAGGAGATTGTTTGTAATCTCTGCATGAGCCAGGGCACAAAGGGTGGTTATCAACAGATTTTGGTATAACAAATCATCCAAAATAAACAAGCCCTGAAACCAGAGCTCCATGTGACACCCAGCAAAATGCACAGTATTTGGGCATGGTTCTGGAGTCAGAGTGGATACAAAGACCTCCTGGAAAGAAGGTTGCCTGGTGCCACATAAAAATCTCTGGAGATTTTTCTCACCTGTTGGGCTATTCATGTACAGCACAAGGACTCAGGCTCTGTTTCTTTGGCCATAATAGGATTTTAGGTGGGTTCCATTTGGAATTAATGTGCTTGGGAGCTTGGTCACAACACCTTCTGGTGTATTTACAGGGGCGGGGTGTGGTATCAAAAAGACCCCTCTGGTAGTTGTGGCCTATGCGATAGGAAGATAGGAAGAGTCCATCAATCACTGAGCAGTCGTTAGGGTGAATCCACAGGGAGCATCAGGGAAATAAGCACAAATAAAGCTCGCTCCGTGCCTTCATGAAGCTGGAAGTGTGTCCATGGGGGCAGAACTCATCTTAGATCAAGTCACCCATTCCTGCCCCTGCCACCCTGGACAAATGCTTTACCTCTCTGAACCAGGGCTTCTGGAACTATAAGTAAGAATAAACATTCATTTCAGAGTTGTTATAAGGCTCAAAAGAAATTGCCTGGCATCAGTAGGTGCTCAGTAAATTGTACATTTGCTGAGTTAGTTGGCTAGTTCTCAACGAAAGGACTGCCTCAGTGGTGATTTCCATTTTGTTTTTTTATCTCCTTATTCGTTTTGTTTTTTGAGCAATACATGCACACAATTCAGAAGACATAAAAGAATGCCTCCCAAAAAGTCAGTTTTCTTGTTGGTCAATTTGTGAAGTCTAGCTGCTTCCTCTTACATTTTGGGGTGGGATCTGGGAGTAGAGCTCACTCAACACTGAGCCATCAACCCAGGGAAAAGGAGAGGAGCAATATTCCATTGTTTATACAGATTTTACCATAAGGTACATAACTGGGCTGCTATTGCTTATTTTCAATATTTTACATTGCATTCAATGCTGCAATGCATGTCTTTGTACACATATATTTTGCACTTAAGTCAGCATATATAATAGATGAATTTCCTGAAATCTGATTTCTAGGTCAAAAAGTATATGCATTTTTTATAGGAAATGGCCAGATTGTCCTCTGTAAATTCTGTACCAACTTACACTCCCTCAGACCCCAGCAGAGATGGCATCTCCCCCGTCTGACATCCTTATCAACTCAGTGTCATCCAACCTTCTGATCTTTGCCAACCCGAGATAGAAACAATGGTATCTCACTGTCATTCTCATTTGTCTTTCTCTTGTTATGCGTAAAGTCGTAGTTTTATGTATAAGAGGCATTTGTACTTCATTTTCTATGAAGTGCTTCCATCCCGTGGCGATTTATTCTATTAGATGACCGGTCTTTTGTTTATTGATTTAGGGAAGTTCTTTATCTTCTAGACAAATTAGCACTTTATGATATGAATTCGAATATTTTGATTCAGTTAGTCATTTGTCTTGTCTCTTTGTTCCTGTTCCTTTTTGTAATTCAACATTGTTTTCTAATTTTTTATGTAGGGTAAGGCAAAGAGTTCTTAGGCTTGACACCAAAAGCACAATCTGTAAGAGAAAACAAGATAAATTGAGCATAATCAAAATTAAGGACTTATGCGCGTCATAGGGCACAGTCAAGACAATGGAAAGACAAATCACAGATGGGGAGGAAAGATTTGCAAGTCATATATCTGATAAAGGACTTGCATCCAGAATATGTAAGGAACTCTGAGAACTCAATAATAAAAAGACAAATAACCCAGTTTAAAAAGTGGGCAAAGTATCTGAATAGACATTTTACCAGAGAAATGCTATACATGGTGGGTGAGCAAAGGGACGTGCAGCGGCATCGGTCATGAGGTGATGCAAACTGAGGGCAGAGGGGACTCTACTCCACATCCACCAAGAGGGACAGTGACAACTAGATCCACCACACATGTTGGAGAGGATGCCGAGAAATTGGAATCCCCACAGGTCTTGGGTGGGAATGCAAAACTGTGCAGCCCCCTTGGAATTCGCTTTAGCAGCTTCTTTAAATCCAGGAAGCAGTGGACTGTATGGTGTGGCTGCTGCACCGCTGGGAGGAAAGAGAGCAAACGGCTGTCCACACGACAACTGGCGCAGAGCCCACATCGTGGCCCAGAAGGTAGACGCACCCACCGTCTACCAGCAGCCGAGTGGATGAACACGTGTCGGTGCCCCCGTGCCACAGACTGTTACCAGGAACATGAAGGAACAAGCTAATGAAGCACACAACACAGACACAGCTCGGGGTCATTCTGCCAAGTAAGGGAAACCTCAGAGTACTCTCTCCACGGCTCTATTCACACACATTGTAAAAAATGCAAACCCATCTCTGGTGGCAGAGAGGTCAGAGGTCGCCAGGGAGGGTGCAGTGGGAGCAGAAGTGAGAGCACTGGGCATGACTGTGATCTCGTGCCTGGTCCAGATCAGTCCAGATTGTGGGGATGGCTGCATGGGGGCACAGGTGTCAGACCATCGTCATACACTCCACGCACGGGGGCTTGCCGTCTAACAAGTAAAGCTCGACAGACTGTCAGGAAGGGGGAGTTGTGTATAAGAGCAGTCCTGTGTGGCAAAGATTTCACATAGTTTCATGTTTCATGTGTGTGATCCCACCTGGAGTGTGTTTGGGTGTATGGTGTACAGTAGAAATCTGGTGTTTTTTTCCCCGATGAGACAACATTGTTCACTGTGAAGTGATCTTTCTGTCCCCTACCCCAAAGTGCAGTCTTTATCATGTCAGCCCTGAGGTCTTGAGTTCTCCTATCACAGAATCCTCTTGTCCTAGAGCCTTTCTCTTTCCTTGTCTCCTTTTCAATTAAATAAATATTTTAAGAGCCCAGTTGCCCCATGGGAATTTAAAGGGAAGATGATTTCATATCCAGCCCTGTTGTTTGCTAACCAGGTCACTGAGCCTGCTAAGCTCTCTGAATCCTGGCCACCCTCAGATTTCACGCCGCTCTCTCTAAGACAAGGCTGGCGGGAGGCCTGGGCCTCAGGGTCAGTGATTGGCAGGTGCACAGAGATTGTGCAGAGTCCAGGGAAGCCTGGCTGTGCGACCCTGCCTGGGCACCAGGACAACAAGGAGCTCTGAGAAGCAGGCCAGCCTCCTCCACAACCAGGCCACAGTTGCCGTGCTCCCTCCCCAGACTTGAGCTTTTTTCTGATTCTTGACTCCTTGGTTCCCCTGTCCAGTTTACGCTTCCCACTTCCCACCTTCCAACGAGGGCTAGTAGGACCATTTTAACTCACGGGAGGCCAAAGGACAGACCTTAGGGCTTCTTCCAGGCTCCCAACACCCAGCTTATTTGTAAAAGTAGTAGCAGCTGACAGCTCAAGTCATGAGCCCTTGGGTCAGGTATCCTGCCCAGCACAGAATATCCCAGCACCTCTGTCCCCGTAGTGCAGATGACAAACCTGAGTGAAAGGAAATTTGCCTCAAGGCCACACAACTGGGGAGGAGTTGTGTCAGGATTCAAGCCTGTGCATCTTCACTGTGGGGTAGAAACCTCAAAGCACTGATCATCCATAATCACACATTTAAAGCAGGGACAGGCGAGGGCCCGCCGCTGCCTGAAGGAGCAGGGAAGCGGGATGGTTCTTGGCTTAGAGGTGAGATTTAGAGGGAAGGTGGCAGGCTGGCTCTTAGGTAATGGGGGTCCACTGTGGCTGCAGTCCAGGAGCTGGGGTGCCCCTGTGCTTCTGAGTCTTTCCGTGTGCACACTGACTTTTCAGATGCTCCTGGGGAGGCTCTTGTGAGCCTGGCCAGCAATGCAATGCAGGGAAGTGAGTCAGCCTTTGCCCCAAAGTGGAGGTTTGGTGGAGAAGACAGGAGTGAAGCCAGGTACTAAGAGGTGGAGGGGTGGGGGTCCTCATGGGCAGAAGGCCTGAGGAGGAGGAAAGGCACAGAGAAAGGCCCAGACAGGACCGGAACCAAATATTTCTAGTTCTTGGAATTACCTACACTTCTCAAGAAATTCACTGCAGCTCTGCTCTAATTAATAAGGCATTACACATCATTTCTATTTAGCGGCCACTGCGCTAACATCACCCCACATGCTCTGCTCACCCCACTTATAGAGAGTCCCACAGAGAGGGGAGGAGACGAGAAAGGTCAGAGTGTGTGTGCCCCCAAAACCATCACTGAGCATACACATTATCCTCCCAGACCACACATCGCGTGGCCTTAACACATGGCTATTTCTGTGGCTGGCATGGTTTCTGCTGGGCTCAGATCACATTTGCTCTTAAAGCTACAAATGAGCTGGTGATGTGGGGCTCACTAGATGGCCAGGGCTTTTTCCTCCTCTTCCTCTCTCTGCCTCCAACTCCAGAAGCACAGATACCCCATAAATGTCGGGCCTTACCTGTAGGAAGAGAATGTCTATGCAGCAAGTGCATGAAGCATTCGTCTCTGTGGGCTACTTGGTCATGGCTTGGGGTTCTCTTTCGTGCATCAGAACCACAGAAGACAGAATTTTAAGACAGGAAGACCTGGAGAAATCATTTGTCCTGGCTTCTGTCTCCCAGAGCAGGGGTCCAGCAGAGCCTGAGGTCCATGGTGATGCTGTTACTTTGTCTCCCTCATGAGGTTTGGGCCAGCAGTCATTCATCGCCCTGCTAGATTGAGAAGTTGCAGGCCACTATGATGACAGGCACACTGTTCTAGTTCCATGAGCGATTCTTTTGTAGAAGAACTTGATCATGCCTGCTCTGCATCCCACTCAGTGCTATGAAAGGTTCCCACCTGCTGGAGTGGGAGGGGATACTTCATAAACCAGAATGTTCCAAGCAAGGCTGAGGCATGTTCACTGTTTCCTGTCTGCGGAGCCTGCAGCCTAAATGCCCGAGTCTTAGGGTGACGCTGGATTCCTGCTACACCGTTTGTGGTAGAGGCGCTACTGAAGATGTCATTGTAAGTAGAAGGACACCCGATATCGTCCAGTCACTTCCACAAACAGACATCCATAGTGAGATGGCTTATGAGTTCATTGGACCGTCTGCTTTCCAGCTGGCCCACATGGAGCAAGTGAGGCAAGCGAGGCCCCAGTGGGTGCAGAGTTGGGGTCCTGGGGGGAGTGTGCTCCTATCCATGACTAAGAGAACTGGGTATGAACATGGCAAAGAGAAGCAGCTAGAAGCCAGGCACTCCGAGCACAGACGAGGAAGGTAACAGTGTTGGCCCTTGTTCTCGGAAGCGGTGGGTGCGACTGTGGGGGTGTTGGGGGTGTGGGTGCCCTGTCCACCTTCCTTCGGCCACTCGCCCCTGTCTGCTCCTCACAGCAGTGCTCAAACTCTCTTCAGTATGCTCACTGCACGGGGGTCTCCACTCCGCTGGCCCAACACTGAGTGCCTTGTCAGTGACCATGGCCCCATCTGCAGCCCTTCTCTGACACATGCATGCACACATGGACATGAACAAGAAAAGCTAAAGGGACGGTGGCCAGTTGAACCACCCAGCCAGGGTCTGCAGGAGGCCGCGTGGAGCATTGTCAGTGTTTGCCAATGGGCCTGGTCATGATACTCACCCAGCGCCGCCGGTGGAGGCAGCTTTCCCAGGGAGGGGCCTGGGCCCTGGAGCTGTCTGGGGCAGGACATGGAATTAGCGACACACGGTAGGCCTGGAGGAGAAGCCAGTCTGATGGAAGCACTCAGGAGCACAGGGGGTCAGGCTGGGAGTGTAGATCTGCATTTGGGCCTGTCTGGGATCAAGTCCCACCAGGGGGAGGGAAACCGGTGCTGTGGGGGAGGAGGTGGGTCAGGAGGCGCACCTTGCTGGCCATGGGCCCTCCGCTCGCTCTGCTCTGGCATGTGAAGCACACAAGAGAGCCCTGTCTCTCAGCCCCTGGATCTGGGGTGGGTGGGGACCGGCGTGGCTGTGGGAAAGTGCAGCGGAGCCTGGCCTCGTGCCAAGTGGAGTCCACGGCAGACACACGGCAGGTAATTTGGCGGGAGGGACCCCCGAGGGCAAGGGCAGTCCTGAGGTTGGACCCGACACTGACATCTTTGCATACAGATCCCTGTAGCCTCCATCACCCCTTCCCTCAGCACCTCAGTGTTCACCCCCAGATGGAAGGGGAAATGGTAACAATGCAGGAAGGAGTCCTCCTGCTCCCACATGATTTCAGAACTCACCAGAGCTGGTGGTGTGTGTGTGGGGGGGGGGGGGGGCAGTGTCCTCGCCTGCAGCTCCCTCCAGACCCCTGGGACCCCTGCTTCTGTGCAGGTACTTCCTCCTGGGTAAGGATACACTTACAGTGCTGGGACCACTGAGCCCTGCTGAGGTCCCTGCAGTTGAGGAGAATTCCTGGGAGGCACTGGATCCTTGCTAGAGACAGGGGAGGAGGTAAGGGGAGGGAGAGGGAAGGGAGAAGAGGGGAGGAGGAGGGCATGGGGGGAGGGGGAGAGGAAAGGACAGGGAAGGAGAGAGGGGGAGGGGAAGGACAGGGGTGGGGAGGGGAAGGAGTGGGGAGGGGGAGAGGGAAGGACATAGGCATGGGGGAAGGGGAGGGGGAAGGGAGAGCAAGGGAGGAGGGGAGAAGGAGAGGGGAGGGGAGAGGGGGAGAGAGGAAGGTGGGGGAAGGGGAAGGGGAGGGGAAGGGGTGGGGAGGGAAGAGAGAAGGGCATGGGCATGGGGGGAAGGAGTGGGGAGAGCAAGGGAGGAGGGGAGAAGGAGAGGGGAGGGGCACAGCAGTGGGGAGGGGAGAGGGGGGATGGGAGAGGGGGATGGGGGAGGGCACAGCAGTGGGAAAGGGGACGGGGTGGCAGGAGAAAACACAAGAAGCAGGCGCAACCACACCTCACAGAGGTGCTGGGTGGAGAGCGGCTGTTGATCCCATCTGTCCATCAATCCGTTTCGGGACTTACGTTCATCGATAGCGTCACGGGCCTCCAGTGTGCAATTACAGCCAGAAGTGCCTTCTCACTAAGGTACATAATGATTCATGCTGAGAATGTAATTAAAATATTGTGGTAGTTTAAAAATAATGCTCTATTAGGATAATACCCCAAAATGGCTAATCCAGAACGAGTGCTTCCTGCTCTGATTACACCGCGGCTGGTAGGGTACATCAGATGCTTTCAGCTAGATGTGGCGGCCTGTGCAAATGCGCGAGTGTGATGTGCACAGGGTCCTGGGCCATGACGTTGGAAAACCTCCATGTGCTCCCCAAGTGTCCGTGGGCAATGTCTCCAGTCGACTCTGGTCTTGAAGCTCTGGCGTCAGAACTCAGCAAGGCTGCTCTAAATATCCTCTTGGTCTGTCCACACGAGGACACACTGGACACCTGCTTGGCGACCTTTGCCTTTGTCCTTCTGCAAGTTGCACTCAGCAGCCTGAGACCCAGAGGGTGTGCAGAACCCTGGGCTACTAGCTGGGGACGAGTCCCGGGGACCCCCAGAGCAGCACAGGTATCCCTTGGCTGGCTGGGGAAGAGGCCGGAGGACATAGGCATGGGGGAAGGGCACCCAGGCTGTGTGGTGCTTCCTCCTCAGGTATCAGGAGATCATGCTGTGCAGCTGCCGGCAAGCACCCTTGGGAAGCCCCTGCTCTCTGGAAACTCATGCTTCCAGATTCCCAGGCTGTGTCTACCTCAGGCACAGACTGCTGTGCACCCACCCTTCCTCCCAAGGGCTTGGATTCCGTGGGTCTGCAGCCCTCACCGGCTCCCAGGCTGCTGGCTGGGGTCACTGCTACTGCACTGCCCTGTGACAAGCATCTGGGCTTCATGAAAACCTGTCTCAGAGTTTTCTCTTAACCCTTCATGCTAATAAAAGATAAAGTTAAATTAAAAGACAAAAGCAGGAAAAAGAAACAAAAAGTAGGCTCAGGTTCACACATGATGTGCCCATGAGCTGTGTTCTTGCCCAGTGCAGTGAGTGTGGGCACAGGTGTTCACAGCTGTGGGTGTGCCCTGGGGCAACCCAACAGAGCATCCCAACCTGGGTGGCTTAAGAAACAGCCTCACAGTTGGGAGGCTGGGAGCCTGAAATGAAGGTGTTGGCATCAAAACCACAATGAGATACCACCTCACACCAGTCAGAATGGCTAAAATCAGCAAGTCAGGAAACAACAGGTGTTGCCAAGGAGGTTGAGAAAGGAGAGCCCTGGTATATGGTTGGCGGGAATGCAAACTGCTGCAGCCACTCTAGAAAACAATGTGGAAGGTCCTTAAGAAGTTTAAAACAGAGCTACAACCCAGCAATTGCACTACTGGGGATTTACCCCAGAGATACAGATGCAGTGAAACAATGGGGCACCTGCACCCCAATGTTCACAGCAGCAATGTCCACAATAGCCAAACTGTGGAAGGAGCCTCGATGTCCTACAACAGATGAGCGGATAAAGAAGATGTGGTCTATAGATACAATGGAATGTTACTCAGCCATCAGGAAAATGAAATCTTACCATATGCAACGATGTGGATGGAACTGGAGGGTATTATGGTGAGTGAAATAAGTCAAAGAAAGACGATCTCACTCATCTGTGGAATTTAAGAAGCAAAACAGAGTATCATAGGGGAAGAGAGGAAAAAACAAGAAAAAAGTAGAGGGGGGCAAACCATTAGAAACTCTTAACTCTGGGAAACAAATTGAGGGTCACTGGAGGGGAGAGGGTTGGGGGATGGGTCACTGGGCGATGAGATGAGCACTGGGTGTTGTACACAACTGAGGAATCATGGAGCTCTGCTGCTGAAACCAATATTGCACTGCATGATAACCAACTAGAATTAAAAAAAAAAAAAAGAGGTGTTGGCTGGGCTGGCTTTTTCTGAGGCCATGGAGTCTGTTCAGGCCCCTCAGCTTCCGGTGGCTGGGGTGCGCCTTGGCCCGTAGACACAACGCCTCAATCTCTGCCTCCACTGTCACATGGCAGCTTCGTTCTGTGGAAGCCTGTCTCCGCACCTCTTCCCCTCTCAGGGGGCCTCAGCCTAATGACCTCATCTTTAACTCCTTCTGCAGGATGACCCTATTTCCAAATAATGTCACATTCCGAGGTCCTAAGGGTGAGAACTGCAATATGTTCTCTCGGGAGACACAGCCCAGCTCATAACAAGGCCGTGCTGCTTTACCAAAGCCCCGGAACCGGACCCTCAGGGACAGAATCCCCAGTCCTGGGGTGCAGCTGTTGCCTAGTGCCTCCTGGGTAGGAACCCAGGCAAGAGGGGTCACAGGAAGACCCCCTGCTGCTCCCACCTCCCACTCCTAGACAGTCCCCAGTGCTTCCCGCGGGCCAGGGCGCAGAGAGGTCAGCCCAACCTGCATCTGGCCCTCTTAGCATCTGTGCTCGTGCTGGCCGGCCCTTTCCCAGGTTCAGCCTCGTTCGGTCCGTCAGCTCACGCGTCGCACGTAATCCCTACTTGCCCTCCTCCTGCCAGCAGATGCCCTGGAGGAGGAACCCAGCCAGTTCCGGAAGAGAACCAACCTTGGGGCGGACTAGAATCGCCTTCCTCAGCTAACCGGCGTTCGGCCAGTCTCACCACGAGCCGCCCTGCCTCCCGTCCGGCTTCTCAGTGCGGAGGAGGGAAGGAAGGCGCACCTCACTCGGAGTCTGCACCTGCCAGCGGAGATGTGCATGAAGTCCTGTTCACAGAAGTAGGCTGATTTTCCTGAAATCATTCGTTCACATGCCTGCAGAGATGCGAGTATTCATGTCCCTAGCAGTCATTAATGAGAACTGGGGCCTCCTGGAGTCAGAGTTGCTTGCCCTCTTCACTGGGTCTTGGGCTATGCATGACATTGCAGGCGTGCCGTGGTGGCACCATCACTGTCACGATGATCCTGTGTGGAGAATATGCCCAGCGCTTCTATCCCAGACAGAGATGGGAGTTCTGAGGTGCTGTGCTCAGCGCTGGTGTGGACAGACACAGCATCCCAGGGGGCCATGCTGAGCCCACTCACGGCTGGGCCAGGAGCTTGGATGGCAGCGGGAGGGGGCACAGGGCCCTAGTTTGCTGGACAGTTGGGGAAAGGGAGGGAGAATCCAGGTGAAAAGCGATACTCATGGTGGTTTCCCGGCTCACCCGTTGTGTCCAGAGGCCGGCCTTAAGGCTCCGTGGTGATTTTTGAGCTGTGAGCATTGCTGGGTCTCCCACCTCCTGCACACCCCCATGGGCTCAGCGGACACCTGTCTCTGTGTTTCTTCTCTCGATGTGCCAGGGCCGGTCCCCAAGAGCTCCCTCGGAAATGCCCCTGGCCTGCCCTGAAGCTGTGACCCTCCTGGCCAGGCTGCCTGCTCCTGTCAGGAGTCCCCTCGGTGGGGGCGCCAGGCTGCCTCCGACGACCGCATTCGCCCCGGGACCGCCCATTGCATCCATGGCCTGGCAGAGGGCAGCGGCACATTTGTATCTTGGCTCTATGGACAGAGAGTTTACCTTCTATTTTATTTTTGTTTGCTTTGTTTGGGGAGCGGGATTTCTGGTCTTGGCTTCGGTTTGTGTCAAAGATGAATGTGGAAAGAAGGAGCAAAGAGAGGTCAGGAAAGATTGGAGGCGAGTCCGCCGTCCCGCCAGGCAAACGCTGTGAAACTTATAAATATTGCACCTCGTTCTCCGGGAAGCCGCCCTCTGCAAGCGCAAAGTGAACGCGCACACTCTCTGCATGCGGCGGACCTGTCTGTGCTTCCAGAGAAATGGTTTTTAAAGGGGGCTCTCAGGAACTGTGCAGAGATGGGCTTTTTATACACTTTACACCCGTGGGGCATTCGAGAGCGTTCTCATGGAATGAAAGAACCTTGGCCCACTCTCCTGTACCATGAAAGAAACAGGCATTTCTGCACGAAGCCACGTTCTCCTGACTGAAAGCTGGGCCCTTTCTGCCGTGACAAGGACCTGTCCTTTGACCCCCAGCCTGGGACGTAGCCCCGGCTGCTGCTGTGCTGTTTTGTGTGTGGAGGGGGAGGCACAGTCTTTGAAGCCCAAGGCCTTCTGCAGTCGCAGCATCCAGGACGGCCCGAAGCCACTTGGAGAGCCCATGGCTGTGCTCTGAGCCCCTGCACCCCGGCCAGGAGCCACCTGTGACTGCTCCTCACCTGCAGAGTATTCCTGCCCTGCCGGAAGGCCCCCCCTCCAGAGGGAGAGACCTTCCCCAGGGCAGAGAGTGGTGGACAGGAGTCCTTCTGTCCACTCGACATTAATAATGGTAATGGCCACAGCCATGGCAACTGTCATTGTCACCACTGTCACCACCACCATTGTTACCATCTCCCGAGGGACTCCTAGGCTAAGCGTGTCATCTCCGTTGAGATAGCTGGTCTCCAGCCAAGCCTGGAAGCAGTTCCTGTTATCCTTGTTTTACTAGAAGAAGCAGTAGCTCAGAGCCTGTAAGTAACTTGCTGGGACCACAAAGGTCTCTAGAGCCAACTGCAAACTCAGGTCAGCCTGCTGATAGGGAAGGTGTGGGTCTGGGTGTCCTCTGTGGGAAGACGACCCCGAGGACAGCCAGCCTGGGAGTCCAGCAGGCCCCACTGCCCTCTTGCGTGCACCCAGTTGGTCTGTCTGGGCCCTTTGTTGGTGAGTGACAACACGAAGGAGAGTGCACGTCGTACTGTTTACTTAGCTTCTCCCATATGGTTTGATGCTGTGTGTACTTATTCCAAAAGCAGGTGGATTAGAAGGCTTAGGAAAACTCATCTTTAAAATATAACTCTTTGTTCCTTCTCTGTGGACCATGGAGCCATCTAGAATGCAGATCAGCTGGGCTTCATAGACAGCACGCCATTCTGACCCGAGGGCATGAGTCAACAAGATAATTCCACTTGCTGATTGTTCATCTCCAAAGGCTGAACTGCAGCTGGGAAAACACGGCCTACACAAACCGTACCCCACGGCAGCCACCTCCTTTATGTCAGCTCACCTGCCAGTGTGCTGTCGCTAGCAGTTCCTGCCACGTGCCAGGAACTATACTTTGCTGCCCAGTTAAACAGCCCGTAAGTTTATGGAGTAGATCTACTCTCATTCCCATTCCACAGATTGAGCGGTAGAGGAGCTTGGCCCTGTGCCCGCAGCTGCTAGGCTCCACGTCCAGGCGCATTGCCCTAACCCCCATGGTGTGCTGCCCAGGGACAGGGAAATAGGGCAGCGTGCAGTGTCGGACCACAGCTTAGCCAGAAATATTGGTGGAAAAGCAAAAGCTGAATCAACCAGCTGTTCAGCAGTGTTGCCACACACGCAAAGAAGTTCCTGGTTTACGTGACTTTTCCCACTGACTTAAACGAATCGGCAGCTGTTTTGATATCATGCAAACATAAAGGAGGTGGTTTTGGTGATTCTGCAAGACATTTCCTAATGATGAAACAAACTCTGCAATCCGTGTATCTCGGTGAGAAGGTACTGGCCTATGAGTGAGCTCTACCCATAATGCCTTCAGCACTCCAGTCAGAGAGCCCGGGGCACCAAGGAGGCTGGAGCCACCGTTCCCAGCCCTGCCCACCGTCTGAGGGAAACAGGGCTCACCTGGGTGGTGGACATGCTCTTTTCAAAGGGCAGCTCTGTGATGGGCCCTGTGTCCTCTCCTGCCCGGTGCAGATGGGGCACTCCGCCCCTCTCCCCTCTCTTCCCCTTGCCTGGCATTCTCCTGGCGTGTCCGCTCGCTTCTTCACTGGCCACCCTTCCTTGCTGGGTTATTTTAGAGGTTTCTCACACACCGGACACAGCTGGGCAGTGTTCGTCTACCCACCTGGTGTTCTCTGTCTTTTAGTGGAGGCCGGCCCATCGTGTTGGAGGTGATGGCTCCTTACCTGGTTTTATTTCATCCATTCTAAAGTCTACTGTTTACTTATTTTGTTATTTGGTGTTTCCTGCTTCTCTCTCTGCGGATCTGACCAGGCAGCTCTCTTCCTGCCCTGTTGCTCCTTCCTTCCCTCCAGGACTACTGGGGTCCTCCCTGCCGGAGTGCACACTCGGTCCCATGGTTCTGTGCACTCTGTGGAACAAGTGGCCAGGTATTCCTCCCACTGAGAAGCCCCCCACCCCGTCTTTGGATCCACTCGCTACTCCTTTCTCCTCATGTCCTTCTCTGCACTTGGAAGCACCTAGTCTCCTGCATCCAGTAGGGTGCACCTCTCATTCTCAGATGCACCCATTCTCTCCTCTAGTTGCCCGATGACTCGTTCAGTGGGACAAGGGTGTTTGTTGTAAGAAACAAATACTGTGTTGGACTTGAGTCTGACAACACTTCCTCAGAGGCGTGCTCCAGGTGCTTCCACCTGCCGCTCTGGCTGGAGACCCCTCAGGGGCATTACTTCCCTGCTGCTCAGGGGGCACGGGTCTTGGCCCAGGGGTCTCCACACCCTCAAGCTCTGGCCAGTGCCACAGTCGTTGGAACCTGTCCAGCCCAGAGAGGGTGGCGAGAAATCCCACTGGGGTTCCCCAGTAGGGCCAAGGCCTGGGGGACTGATGGGCTCACTGTGCCTGTCTTCCAGATCCCCCTGTGTTGCTAAGCACAGGGACACCAGGGCGTTTGTGGGAGACTCTCAGAAGCTGTCACACTCAGAATTCCCACTGAGCTTCTTCATCCTTTTTTAAATTAGGAGACAACGCGGGCAGATACACATGGAGTGTTAATGATAGCTGTTGGAAGCTGCCACGGCTGTCAGCTAACAAAACTTAGACCCCATCTTGCTGTTAGTAACAACATTTGGTCATGTTTGGCTGTTACGGCTCTGCACTAAGTAACCATGGGTTTTAGCTACATTTTTCCCTTAATCCTTATAACACTGGGTGAACTGAGCATTTTGTTTTCTCTTTTCAGGTGAGAAAATGCAGGTGTCAGGAGGTGACACCACCCCGTGACACTGAGGAGGTAAGTGGCATAGTTGGCATTTGAACCCAGACCTGTAGGCTCCAAGGCCTGGTACTTTCCCAGCATCTGTGATTCTTTGTGATTACTTAGTCGGCACGTTTGTCTGCAGTCTTTGTCCCCCAGGATACAAGCCCATGAGGGGATACCTCATGTCTTCCCCTCCCTGCAGTGGCCCTAAGACTCACCCATCACAGGGACTGTGCAGAGGGGGCTTTCTGCAGGTGCCCTCAAGAGAATGGAAGACCCCCTCTTCCATCTGTCAGTGACAAGGGTGCTCCTTCTTTTCATCTACTCAATTGCTGGCTTTGCCCAGGACAAGCTGAAAGCAGGCATGGGGATGTGGGAATTAGCCTGGCCATCCAGATGGTTCTGGATTGGTCAGAGGAAATATAGAGTGAGCTGAGCCCAGGGAGGTCAGCTCGAAGAGCTGGCCTGGGGCAAGGTTAGGCCTCACGGGAGTGGCTCTGGCAGGGCCTGAACTAGTCCTGGGCAGAGAAGGTGGGCTTCTGGACCCCATGAGACAGAAAAGCACTGAAGGGCTGATGTGATGGAAGGAGCCAGCGACCCCAGGGCAGGGGAACACACAGGAGGTTGGGGCCCCTGGAGTGTGGGTGACCCCAGGCTTGCTGGGCAGGGCAGAGGGGGCCCAGCCATGGAGGGAGCCAGCAGGCCCTGGGTTCTCTGTGAAGTGAGGGGGCCGGTGGAGCAGAGGTTCAGGACACACTCGCCCCGACACCGCTCTGCACTCACACTCCTGCTCCCGCTGTATTAGTGGCTGAGGCTTCCCGCACACCCAGCCTGAACTGGGGTCCTCAGGGAGAGGGCCACTGCCCCCAGCCCTCCCCCTAGCAAGGCTGCTGCAAAGCCAATTAGCACATGAATGAGTGCATGAGTGTTGAAGGCCAAGATGAGAAATGGCTGTTTTTTCAATTCTGCTTTTCCTCCCTAAGGGAGAAAATTTTAGAAAGATTAATGATTGCGATGACAAATATATTTTAAAATTAGGGGTGGCATGTCTTTCCTCATCAATTTCTATTCTTTGGGTCATTAAACCTTGAAGTTTTAAATAGAAAGACGTTCACTCCATTAAAGCATGTCTTCAGAGGCTCAGGGCACCTCAAGGAAGAGCCTCCTGTCCTTAACTTTTGTGATCATTGACAACCATTATTTTGTTAAATCTGTACACATTGGCTTATGAAATACTTTTTTTCTCAAAAGCATCTTGTTGCTTTGCTGGGACCACCTGTCAATGCACACATTCCATCCTGGACTCCAGCTGAGGCTTGTTTTCCACGTCCCTCACCCCACAGCCCTAGCATGTGCCCCATGTCCCAGGACACTCTGCATGCACGCCAGCACGCATGTGGGGTGCCAAGGAGCTTCTGCTAACATGTCTGGATAACAAGGAAACCTGATGGCCCCACAGCTTGGTACTCCTTTTGCCAGTGAAGCCCCATCCCCATGCCCTGAGCTGGGACTTTAAAGAAGCCACAGCTGCATAGATGAGCCCTCTTGTCCTTCAAATCATACCTGGCCTATAGAATACCCAGCTTCACACTGCAGAGCAGGTGCAGGCACAGCTTGGCCTGCCTGGATGCTGAATGTCCTCCCCTCAGCCTGTGAGCCATGGCCCCCACCCCCGACCCCTGCTCACCCAGCCTCAGTGCAGCCAGCCTCCCCGGGCATTCCTGTCATCTTATTTCTCTACCGTTGGTTCCCACGTCCACCACCCTTACTTGACTCTGAATCCAGTTCTTGGAGTGGCTTTGGGTACCTGAACCCCTGTCACGTCTGCTTGGTGGGTTAGGCCATGTTCCAGCACACTTTGATGTCCCTTCTGGGGCCCAAAGCCCTGTCTGTGTCACGCTGGCCCTGCCAGCCCCGGGCTGCCCTGCATGGGCTTGGTGCTCGATGTCTGCAGCCATCCTGGGGGCCACGGTTCTGTCTCCTGGCTTATTCTTCTGGGCTCTGAGCTCAGCCCCTCATGACTGGGCAGGGGTGGCAGAGCCAGGAGTTCCCTACCGGGACCAACGCCGATTCATTCTGAGTTCAGTTAGGAAAGGAGTCAGGACTGCAGGGTGTCCTGGAGCCGGAGTGTCCCTGCCCCCCGAGCCCCTCCTTCACCACCCCACATTCCCCCATCAAGGTCCCACTGACTGGGCGCTTGGAGACTGGACTCGTGTGTCAGCTCCAGATTCCCACGGCCCAGCCTAGGACCTGCCCTGTGACAGGTGCTAAATATATCTCTGTTGAATGAAGGAATTTGAAAAAAGCCAAGGGAAGTAGAGACTTGCATGGCTCATGGATGCCCTTCACCGGGTCCCTTCATTAGGATGCACAGTGGGGGCTGCGGGCAACAGGCAGAGCCATGCCTCCTGACCAGATGCTCACAGGTGCGTGAAGAAGGAACGTCCTGGTGGGACACTCTGCAAAACCCCAGACGCCCCAGATCCTTAGGCCTGGAGAGTGGAAGGCACCTTTCTAGCACGCTGTCCATGGAACGTGGGAGTAGACACAGGGCTGCCTGGTGCAGGGCCTCCAACAAGTGCTCGACTGAGGGGCACCACTGTCCCAGAGCATCAGGGTGCTCCTTCCTCTCTGTCTGTGTTTATGTCAGGGATGAGGCTGTGGGATGGCTACTCTGCATGACTCAAGTTGTCTGCCACCTGAGAAGCCCCTGATCACGCAGGGACTGGAACTCACATACTTACCCACTGCCCTCTCCTAAAACCTCTGTAAAATGACAGCCAAGCTATATTGTTTTAAAGGACACACACCCACAAGGGCAGGAGAATGAGGAAAAGGCAATAGGGACAGAGGTTTAGGGGCCAGAAATCTGGTGTGTGAGGGGTGAATGATACAGTAGTGAGAGGGCTGGATGTGTGGCTGCAGAAAGGAGCCTGGGGGCCAGCGTGCGGTGGGGGGACAGGCCCTGGAGGACTCAGGGATGGTCTACGCAGCCATCAGAGTCCCTAGCCCCTTTTCCCTCTGGTCTTTTGGATCGAGGACAGGGAGTAGTTTTGACCTCAAGCAAGTTGGAGGGTTCTTCTCTGGAGAAACTGGTGCACCCAAGAGAAAAGACTCTAAACACCTAGATTTAAAAACAAATAAGTAAAGGGATCACAATCAGAGTGCTTCTCAACAGGAACATTTGAAAGTAGGAGATAAAATTTTATGGGAAAAATAATTCCCTCCCTAGAATTTTAGCTCAAGCAAACTCTCAAGCCAGACTATATTTTCAGACACATAATTGCTCAATAAAAGTATCTCCCACCCACTCTTTTTATGGGCTGCTGGGAGACATCTGCCACCAAAATGAGAGCAAAAGCCAACACAGACAATGACACAGATTCAGGAAACTGGGTTCTCAAGAGGAAAGAGGCAGAAGGGGCCTCCAGGGCGACAGGGAGCACCCAGGGTGGGCTGGGAGAGCCCTGAGAGGACGCTCACAATTCCTACAGAGTGGAGGCATGAGTTAGTGATGGGTGCATGAAATATCACCACCGTGACCGGGCAAATCAGTGACGTGCAGGAAGGACGAAAGTAGCCTCTGGCTCTGCTGCTAACAAAGCTTTACATTGTCAGGAAATGTCATTTCCCCCCTGGAATATGGACCTGCTAAGTGTGACCCGTGGCAGTGGGTGCACGGGATGGGGAGGGGCACCACAGAGGGCAGATCTGAAAGCCCAGCCTTCACTTCCCATCACAGGAAGTCAGAAGGTGAAGCCGGAGCTCAGACATCAAAACATAGAGGTATAAGCATAATATTCAGAAATGGGAGGATGAACAGAAGGGCCAGAGCTAAAACGTCCCCAGAGGGCCCCTGGGGACTGGGGCGGGGGTGCTGGGCTCAGCGGTGTTGGTCATAAGCCAGGCTGAGTAGTTAGACTCAGAGTATGTGTCACTGATAAGATTTGTTTAAAGTTTAAAGGAAGAATCAAGGATACTGTTTAGATGGACACACTGTGGAGGTGTGATGGCTCAGCTGAGTTTCTGGCACTTTACAGCATTTTCTGGCGTTCAGACAGTTGACTAGTGTGAATAATTCAGGACCAAGGATGGTTGTCTTTTTGCAATTAGCTGAAAACCGTGACTGATTTTTAGTATCTAATTATTTCCTATCCCCTAATTATCTGTGTGGACTTTGCAATAATTGTGAGAAATGGTTAAAGATTACATAGGAAAAAAGTAAGAATGTATTTGCACTGGCCCATAGAGGTATTTCCCCCTTTACCTGGTGTCAAGGAGCCCAGTGCCTCTCAGGCACTTTGCTCCTCGGAGCTATGTTCTGTACCTGTGTGTCTAACTGAAATTCCACCTGAATGGTCTTCATTCATCACTCTCAGCTTAAGGCTGTTTGGAATGTGTCCTGAACCAAAAAGCACATTGATTTTGCCTTCCTTTTTACCTCTTCTTACCTGAAAAAAAAAGCCATGGTACCTGAGTCCTATGTCTTCCCATTGCTGCCTCAGAACAATAGGGGGAAATGCAGGGGTTCTGCGGAAATCACCTCAGTCTGACTCTAGATTCTGCTCTGAGCTTTGCCCTTCTGTTTTTCCCTCTTACCAGTGGTCATCCAGCTCACAAGGCAAGTTACAGGGAGAAGGTTGGGGAGCCACCCTTGGATCAGCCCCTGCTGGCATTCAGAGCTAGTCCTCACATGCCCTGTCACTTTGAGGATGAGCACCCAAAGCTCAGAGAAGTTCAGTAACTGGCCAAGGAGAAGCAGCAAATGCACAGGCAAGTTGGGATTGGAGCCCTTGTGCTCCTGACTGAGGTCTGCTCCTTTGTCCGTCCTGGCTACAGGGACCAGTGTGTGGTCCTGGCAGTGCCTCCCCCCCCTTCATGTGTTCAGGGGTCACCAGTGCCAGTTTACTGTGAGGCTCCTGTGGACCAGTCCTGGGGCCCTCAGAACTTTTGGGCACAGAAAGACATGATAAATACCTCCTACTTACGTCTCTCTAGCTTCTGGTATTTTTAAGCCATCACCTTCTCCTCGGTGTCTGCTTTTTCATTTGGAGACACATTTGGACTGCGTGGCTGGTGTTTGCAACATCTGTAGGACAGTCCCACATGAACTCTGATGAGAACCTCCAGGGAACAAGGGAGAATGGGATGGTGCAGCAGGTGCAGAGAGAGGGAGGCACACAGAGCATTTCTTATTGTCCAAGGTCATTTACACATGAAAGGGTGTTACGTTGTCTTCTGTGACAGAGCCTGAAATGCACAATCAAATGGAGACCCCAGGAAGCCATCCAGAGCCTTCTATTGAAGGGGGGCATCCGTTAGCCTGCCTAGAGCTTGAATTGGTCTCCCTTGTCAGGTAAGGCCCACTTTCTCCTTTCACAGAGGCCATGTGGTCTGTCTTGAGTGAACAGACTGGCATCCAGTACCTACAGCGGAGAGGCACTGGGATCCCTGGGGTTCAGCCAGGTCCTGAGAACCCAGGCAGCCCTGGCCAGGCTTGTCCTGGGTCCCGGCCACTGCCTCAGAACAGGCCTCACTGGTAGGACATGGCCCCAGCCACTCTCTGGGGAACAGAGCAGAAAGCCTTGCCCAGGGAGAGGGGGTGGGTCATAGAAGCTGTGGATGGAAGGAGCCCTGGAAATCCTGCGGCCTCTTTGTGGGGTGGTGTCTTTGTTCCAGCCAAGTCTGCTGGACACTTATATGCTAGCGAAACAGATAAACCTGCTCAGAGTATGGCCCCTGCTTCGCCTCCCCACATGCGATCACAGGCCCCCAGGACTCCAGGGCACTCCTAGAAAGCCTGAGTCTAATCCCCCTCTGAGTTTACCAATGAGGAACTGCTCCAGGCATCTCCAAGCCACTAGAACATTCTCTGATGTGGATCATCACATCCCAGAGCAGACCCTGGGCAGGGGGTGGCCTCTGTCTCTGCTCTTCATTCAGCAGGAGTTGAGTGAGTGTTTTTGGTTCTTGGGTTTGGTTCTGGTGCCAAAGGAAGCCATGGCCCGTGTCACAAACAGCACAGCAGGACAGACTTGTAAACACGGGTTGCAGTTCTTCTGGGTCTTCAGGGACATGTCACTTCCTGCCCTAATGTGTGAATGCATTCCCTCCATTGGAACCCAAGAACTTGCTTTGGTCACGAGTTCCCAGTACCTTGAGGACCGCGGCCTAGGCCTCTACCCAGAATAGGGACAGCAGGACAGGAGTCACGGGTGCCCATAGATAGCCTCAAATACAGCTGGCCTTTTAGCCTTGACTCTTCCCCTCATGGTAAACAGACTTAGAACCTGGCTCCTGCACCCCCCACTCCAGGTGGTCAGAAGGTCAGATCTTTGCCCCTACTTGGCCCTCCCATCCCACCCTCCATTCCAGTGGCCTCAGAGTCATGCTATGGCCTATGGGGTCATCTAGACCTTCGTAAAGAGGTCTGGGGCCAGGTAGCTGCACAGAAGCCTGTCTCAGGGCTGTCCGCATGGCCAGATCCGCAGCAGCCCTGCCTGTAGGTAGTGACGTTTGTTGCTGTGGGCATAGTTCCAAGCCTGCTCCACTGGCTGGAGCTGAAATAAGACACTCCGATGAGCCAGTGTCTGCTCACGCCCGACGCCAACCACACGAGGTCGCAGAGATGTCCAAAAGCGTGTGGCTGAGCTCATCCCTGAAGCCAGGGCTTTCTGGCTGATGCTTCATTATCAGTCCCTGCCATTCATACATTCCACTCACTCAGAATTCAGTTCCCATGCACGGCTCTCGGCACTGACTGTGGTGGGCATTAGGGAGGCAGCGACAAAGGAGGGGGAACTTTCCCATCCTCACAGCATCTACATTTCACACATCACAATATTTGCACAGATAGTGACACACAACTAACTGCACTCTGAACGCTGCCTGAGTGTGCCAGGCAGTCCCTGAAGGATGACCCTCGAGCTGGCCTGAAGGAGAAAGAGCTGCAAGGCAACAGAGGGGAGGGAGAGGGCATCTCCTGCTGCAGGTGCCTGGGGTTGGGGCATCAGGAAGCCAGTTCAGGGTGCCAGGAGATGAGAGGGGCATGTGGCAGACCACAGGGCACACTGGGGGCATTGACTGGGCTTCCCTGCCACCAGAAGGTATTGGAAATCTTAGCACTCTTAAGGAAAGAGACAAAGGAAATCAAATTTGCATTTTTTAAAGAACCTTTCTGCCTGCTGTGTGATATGAGTTAGAGGGTGGAGGCCAGCAGGTGTATTTGGGGCATGAAAGACAGTCCTGGTGAGAAAGAGTTGACAAGCCTGCCACTAAGCAGGGTGGACCAGGGTGAGCCCAGACCCACACTCAGGTTTCCAGGGGTTACTCCTGCCCCATATCTGCCAGAGGAGCTGTATCAACCAACCCTGCATCCACACCCAAGAGGAGTAGAGATTCATTGGCCCCATCAGATGCCAGAGTCGCACAGTTGGGGCTCAATGGGCAGCGTCAGGGTAGAGTAGGGAGCTGCCCAGCTGGCACACCTTCTGCCTGATGGGGGAGCTCATGTAGCTCCAGCCCATGTGTCCAGGGGTCTGTACTTCAACCAGGGTGGTATTCCCAGGGCCTACAGCAGTACCTGGAATACAAGAGCATCACAGGTGCTCAATAGATGTTAAACAAGGTTGCACCCAGGACAACCTGGTAGACAAGCTGCCCCTCTCACTTCCTCCCTTTCCCTGGAGACACCTGGGAGCTGTTTCCCACGCTATATGCTGGCAGCAGTGGGGCCAGCACACAGCCTGCTCACCCTGGGTGGTCTCCACCTAGGAGGTCCTTCTTGGTGGGAGCACACTCTGTTCCCAGGCGATGCATGCTGTTCCAGGATGCAGCACCCTTTCTCAGCCCTGGCCCCTTTCAAGACTCAGTCTGCACATCTGGTGTCCACATGGCTCCAAGTGGGCCTCCTCATCCCCAGGCTCCTCCCCAGGGAAGGCACTTGGCCCTGACCTCCATCTCTGCCAGGGCTGTGACTGTCTTCCTGTGCCCTGTGGACACTAGTCCGAGCCGCCCGGGAGCAGGAACTGCCTAATGTTGCCACTGTCCCCCTCCCCTGGCATGTGGGGGATTTAACAACCATTTGTTGGGAGAATGAATAAATAAATGGCCAAGAGATGGTTCTCTGGAGTGCCTGTCACCTTTCCATGTGCTGCACACAGACCTGAGTGTTGCTTTATTCGGGGCTGTCCGCCTCCCTGGAGCGTGAGGCATCCATGCTACATGCGGTCCCTGCAGAAATGTGTGCCCACAGTAGGGCCTTCAGAGGGGCACTCAATGACGATACTTATCTTCACATTCTGACTCAGCAGATGACTCAGCAAACAGCCTCTGCCTTACTGACATGGTGCTTCGGGTCTCAGGCTGGATCTACCAGTTAAACGTTAGTATAAATTCAGCACTTGTGTGCATATATATGTACAGTCCCATAACATTTATTAACTCTCTACTGTGTGTCAGCTGCTGGTGTTGCCAGCCCGGGGGACACAGCAGTCCTGGCAGGATTGAGTGTCGTGAGATACAGCAGGTGGGAGATGCTGCTAGTCCCAGTGCTGTCAGGGGAGGCGCACCCGGAGCCTGAAACTGAGTGGGTCTCAGTGCAGTCATGGTGGATGTGCCTGTGGAGTGAAGAACCACGGCAGAAGGCACGCACAACCTGCACCCCTGGCCACAACTGTACCCTGCGTGTTTACTGAGACAGTAGCACATGCCCAATTCCACATGTTGTGTGTTCGTATTCATGCATACCACTCGCATAACTTAACCAGCAGGTGTCCATGGTGGATGGGAATTCGGTGGTCTCTGGTCCAGGAGGTCCTTGACTTCCAGAGATGATATCCCAGGAACAGCACACCCATGGGCCCACTACAATAAAAACAAAATTTTTACTCTTCACAAAAATGTCTAAGGGACACAAAAATTTTCAGTGCTGTTGAGAGTAAGTTTAGTGCTTGGAGATTTGAATGCCAAAGTGATGATTATACTAAACAGCTATAAATATGCTAGATGTTATTTCTAGAAATACTGTAGAACATAAATGTTAACCATACTATTGTGTGCAATTAATGTTCTTGCTTTAACTGGAACATGAAAAGCAGCACCAACTGCATGAACTGTGGTAATGTCATTGGTGCTACAGCAGTTCCCAAGAGCTCACACAGGTCATGGGGCACCGAGCGGCTTCCCCTAGTGCCACAGACACACCATTCCTGCCTTTCCCAGCGGCATGGTCAACCACGTCAGGCTGATGCTTGAAATAAGCCGTTGTGTGACTATTTACACTGGAGAAATTGGCAAACCCTACAAATCAGCGTGTTTCTCTCTTCTTTCCTTTTTTTTTTTTTTTAAGATTTTATCTATTTATTCATGAGAGACGCAGAGAGAGAGAGAGGCAGAGACACAGGCAGAGGGAGAAGCAGGCTCCACACAGGAAGCCCCCATGTGGGACTCAATCCGGGACTCCAGTATCACGCCCTGGGCTGAAGGTGGCACCAAACCGCTGAGCCACCAGGGCTGCCCTCTCTCCTCTTTCTTCCCTCCCTCCCTCCCTCCCTCCCGTCCTCCCTCCTTCTCTTCCTCCCTCCCTCCTTTCTCTTTCTTCTCTCTCTCTCTCTCTCCTTTTCTCTTTTCCTTTCTTTTCTTTCCTTTCCTTTCCTTTCCTTTCCTTTCCTTTCCTTTCCTTTCCTTTTCTTTTTTTCTTTCTTCTAAGAGCCTGTTGCTCTGCACTTACCAGCACACCACTGCTTGCGTCCACCTAAGTCAAGTTCACTTCCAGGTGTTACTTTTTGTGAGGCTTCTCTACCCACTTCCATTCCTCCTCTCTACCCCGACATATCAGAGACAGATGGAAAAACTGAGGTTCACAGAGTCTAGGGACTGGCACATCATAGCACAGTTTATAACAGCAAAAACTAAGGAAGAAACTGAGGCCATTCTCCACCCCACCAACTCCATGCTTCGTCTACAGCTGTATGTAGGTACTACCATGGCAGTATATGATGTTGATACAAGACCACCTTACATTTAGAATTTGAGTTTTTACAGTTACCATCCTTCGGTGAAGTGATGCTTTCTATGAGTGCCACAAAAGTATACATTTGCAAAAATTATTAAGAACGTTCTGTTTATAGGCTAGGGTTCAATGCTGCTCAGCTGTGGTAGTCATCTTGTATTACTAATGAAAACCTGTTCCCTAATTGTTCAAAACCATCTCAGGGCTGATACGTATACAATATAAATATTTTATAGGTGTAATTCAATTAATTTCCAAAGAAAAATATCTGTTGGATGCATGTAAACATACTGGTTAAATTGTATGTCTTCATTTCTTCCACTCCAATGGCTGAGACCGTGGAGAATAGACTATAAAAATTGCACCAAAGAGCTTATTCCCTTTTTATCGCCTGTCAAATTATTGCTACAACGCCCATAGTTGGTGGTGAAACATTGCAATCCGTGCTAGCTAGCAATGAAACGCCAAGTGTGAGTTGCGCATTGAGTTTAGGTAATGTACCAGAAAACATTGCATGAAAACACTAATTTTCTCAATATATATTAGTAGATGCAGCATTTACCAATGAGAAGTGAGGATGTTTTTAAACAGTTTGTTGACTTGAAGTCTTGGCCACGCTACACATAAATGCTGTCTAGTTGATGTTGACATTGGACACAGAGGCACCCTGAGGGCTGTGAGATCTTGGCTGCAATGCCCTGCCCACCGGGGACGCCCCCGGTCACACGGACTCTACTCCAGGCTCATTCGCCATTCACTGGTTAGGTGTCGCCAGCATCCCTAAGGTTTCTCCAGACAAACACACCAGGCTCCTTCCACCTCTCCTCGGCCTCCTCCCAGCTGTGCACACCCACTCCCTGAGGAGAGCCCTCCACCCATTCGCCCTGTAGCTGGTCATGTCACTGAAGGAGAGCCAGAGTTACTATTAACACGCATCTCAAGCTGTTGAGCAAAGAGCTGGTTTAATTTAATTTATGTGGCCTGTAAAAAGTAAAATAAGAGAAGCCTGAGATGTGTTATTATCAGCCTTAGATGACACTAGCATTTAAATGCTTTATTATCTTATTATTGAGCAGCGTTTCCAAGAAGAACCTCTTTGTCTTTTATGCTGTTTGTGAGAAACCTTTTCTTCAGTTTTATGAAATAATCATTGTCTAAGAGCAGGAGGGGAAAATGGTATCTCATGGATTTTTTTTGTATATTTTTTTATTGGAGTTCAATTTGCCAACATTTAGCATAACACCCAGGGCTCATCCCATCAAGTGCCCTCCTCAGTGCCCATCACCCAGTCACCCCAACCCCCTCGTCCCACCTTCCCTTCCACTACCCCTTGTTTGTTTCCCAGAGTTAGGAGTCTCTCATGTTCTGTCTCCCTCACTGATATTTCCCTCTCATTTTCTTTCCTTTCCCCTTTATTCCCTTTCATTATTTCTTATATTCCCCAAATGAATGAGACCATATGTTTGTCTGTTTGTCCTTCTCCGATTGACTTATTTCACTCAGCATAATACCCTCCAGTTCTATCCATGTTGAAGCAAATGGTGGGTATTTGTCATTTCTAATGGCTGAGGAATATTCCATTGTATGCATAGACCACACCTTCTTTATCCATTCATCTTTCGATGGACACCGAGGCTCCTTCCACAGTTTGGCTATTGTGGACATTGCTGCTAGAAACATCGGGGTGCAGGTGTCCCGGCGTTTCACTGCATCTGAATCTTTGGGGTAAATCCCCAGCAGTGCAATTGCTGGGTCATAGGGCAGCTCTATTTTTAACTCTTTGAGGAACCTCCACACAGTTTTCCAGAGTGGCTGCACCAGTTCACATTCCAACCAACAGTGCAGGAGAGTTCCACTTTCTCCGCATTCTCTCCAACATTTGTGGTTTCCTGTCTTGTTATTTTTCCCCATTCTCACGAGTGTGAGGTGGTATCTCATTGTGGTTTTGGTTTGTATTTCCCTGATGGCAAGTAATGCAGAGCATTTTCACATGTGCTTCTTGGCCACATGAAATTTCTGTTCATGTCTTGTGCCCATTTCATGATTGGATTGTTTGTTTCTTGTTGAGTTGAATAAGTTCTTTATAGATCTTGGATACTAGCCCTTTATCTGACATGTTATTTGCGAATATCTTCTCCCATTCTGTAGATTGTCTTTTAGTTTTGTTGACTGTTTCTTTTGCTGTGCAGAAGCTTTTTATCTTGATGAAGTCCCAATAGTTCATTTTTGCTTTTGTTTCTTTTGCCTTCATAGATGTATCTTGCAAGAAGTTGCTGTGGCCAAGTTCAAAAAGGGAGTTGCCTGTGTTCTCCTCTAGGATTTTGATGGATTCCTGTCTCACGTTTAGATCTTTAATCCATTTTGAGTTAATCTTTGTGTCTGGTGTAAGAGAATGGTCTAGTTTCATTCTTCTGCACGTGGCTGTCCAATTTTCCCAGCACCATTTATTAAAGAGACTGTCCTTTTCCAGTGGATAGTCTTTCCTGCTTTGTCAGATATTAGTTGACCATAGAGTTGAGGGCCCATTCCTGGGCTCTCTATTCTGTTCCATTGACCTATGTGTCTGTTTTTGTGCCAGTACCACACTATCTGGGTGATCACAGCTTTGTAGTACAACTTGAAATCTGACCTTGTGATGCCCCCAGCTTGTGTATCCAGTGGGATATCTCATGGATTTTAAGATGATTGATCTGATTTCGGTCCACTAAAAGCTGGCTCTAACCTTGCTCAGTTTGACTTCTTGGTGGGCTCTTTCTTAGATTTCTGTGCAATGTTTAGACCATATTTGGTGGGTTCCATCCTTATGCTATTTCAATAGTCCTCTTTAACCACACACAAAGTAAGAAAAAAGTCAAGATCTGAGATGCCCTCTGGCTTCCAAGCATCACTGGAACATTGCAGGAAATGTTTGTTCACTGGTTAGCATGAAGTCTGCACTGCTGCTAGCATTGTGCCTCAGATGGCAGGTGTGGGACAGAGCCAGGCCTCTCCTCCCTCTAAGGAGATGCTGACGTCCCAACGTGCACAGAGCTATCTGGCACCAAAAGCTGGTCCCCACTGGCTGAGTCTAGAACTGGGCAGAATGATGCATAAATTCAACAACCACATTAAAAACCAGTAGTTGGAAGCAATTGTGGACAGTAGAACAGGACTTGGAACCCCGAAGTGCACTTCAAGCAGAGCAGAGGCAGAGTCTAGTGGGAGAGCCATTTCCTACAAGATGAAGAGTCTGCAGAGCAAGACATTGCCTCACCTGGGTGCTTGATATTTGCTTCTGTTTCCCGTGGGTGCATCTACAGTATTTGCACTTGATGCTGCCAGCCTTAGGAACCCAAGAACTAGGTCTGACTGGAATATCTTAAGGGAATTTCCCAGGAAGGAGAAGGGAGTTGCTTCCCAATATAGTCTGTTTAATAAATTGACTACATTTTATGTTAACAAAATAAGACTTTATGGAGTTTTTCTTTGTAGGACATTTGGAATATATGTAAAACCCCAAAGAAGATAAAAACCATTTCTAATCTCCTTCCCAGACAGAAATCTTTGTTAATGGCTATGGTCCATCAGCTTAGGCATTTCTACTGTAAACATGATAGAGCTCCTGAGAATCTTCAGTTCTGTAAAACTCTTAAAAAGAAAGTTGGGGCAGACTCTCGAATTCTATGAGACTTTGTCACAAGAGCCCAAACAAAAACGATAGAATCCAGTGTCTCCCCAGGTATTCACTGGCAGAATCTGGAGATAGCTCTGGTTTTCAGAATGGGGACGCTTCTGGTACCAGAGGAGGTCAGCACACAAGAGCAAAGCAGCATCTGGCCAATCCACCAGTAATGGAGCCTGAGAAAGCCAGCCCACCTCTCATTCCCCAGAGGTCTCACTGGCTTTCCCTATACAGTCCCACTGGTGACCTCTGCTCGCTGCAGAGGAGCATGTTGACTCACTTACTCCCACACCACACATGTCCTGTCTAAGGTACAGAGACAAAAAGGAGGCCTCCCTAGCCCTGGAGAATCCCACCGATGTTGGCTACATCAACACATATACTAATCATCTGGCCTTATAACTACCCTGTGAGAAAGTCCTATGATGGCTTTCATTTTACAGATCCAGAAATCAGCACATCAGCAAACCATTAGAGTAGATCAAAGTTCCAGAGTCAGCATGCAGATAATGCTACAGGATCACAGAAAATATTTACAGAGTTCTTCCCAAGGGCCGCAGATCAAGTGGTGAGCAAAAAACACTGATTTTTTTAATAAACAGAAGTTGCTACTGCAATTGGTTGTTTTAACATTATATGGCAAAATAGAAACAAGGTTTATTTTTTAGTGTTCATCTTTTAAAAATCATTTTTTCAAAAACTTGACTTATTCTTTTGAATTTAAAGGATAAAAATATTCTAATTGCCTTTGTATTGACCCATGGCTTCTGAAAAAAATATGAATGTGTAATTGTCCCAGTGGATAGCATTTTAAAAGCAATGTCTAAATTAGACAACACTTAAATTAAAAACTCTTCCCTGAGGACATGAGCAAAAGGAATGAATTGATAGTGACAGATTTTGTTTCTCTCACCCCAAATTCCTAGGGACGGTTTTCATGCTATGTCAATGAAAATAGAAACAAACAAAAACCTTTCAGAATGAGAATTAAATTTTTGAGTTATAAAAATTGATTATTTCCCTGAGAGTCAGTGCTACAGTTGTGTTTATATTTATTTCTAAATGTGTGTGTGGTGGGGTGCTACAGAAAAGGGTCTAATTAGCACCATCCAGTGCTCACCATCTGACACATGGCTTTTACAATTTAAATTTGAATTTAAATTATTCAGAATCAAATAAAATTTAAAGTGAGGTTCTTCATTCACACCAGCCACATGTCACACACTCGACAGCCTTGCTGGTTAGCAGCCACTGAATGGCACTGGGCAAATGCACATTCTTCTGTCACGAAATTCTATTGACAGTGCCCAGGATAAATCCCGTATTTCTAATTGTCATTCAGCAACAAGATAAGGATCTGCTACAAATCTCTAACTCTTCATTTAGCCAGACTTTGTGAGTATGGAGCACACCACAGTATCAAACAATGTGGCATAATTTTTGCGATTGTAGAAATTTTGTTTGATGCCTTGTTTGATGCCTTGAGGAAGAACATGTTTGATGCCTTGAGGAAGAACAAACAGATTTCATATGAAAACATTTTCAGATTGGCCTTTAAAGTACTCTGACTTTGGGGCACCTGGGCAGCTCAGTCATTAAACATCTGACTCTTGATTTGGGCTCAGGTCATGATCTCAGGGTCGTAAGGTCCATGGGCTCTGCGCTCATCAGGGCGTCTGCTTGTCCCTCTCCCTCTTGCTTGCTCTTTTTCAAATAAATAAATAAATAAATAAATAAATAAATAAATAAAATCTTTTTTTAAAAAAAAGTACTCTGACTTTGAGAGCCTGTGATCTGTTCAGAGGTCCCTAAGGTCCCACAGCCATGTTCTGTATGAAGAGGAGCCCGCAGGCAGTGTCTAAGGGGCAAAGGCTGACACAGCACACAGGGGAGCTCTGTCTCCCCTGACCCAGCTCTCACCCAGGGGAGCTCTGACCCAGGGGAGGGTCTCCCTCTGTCTCTAGCTCTGGCATGACGGCTGGTGTAGAACCAAACCCCTGATCATTCCAGTGAGTCAAAGCCCCGTGGGTCACCCCAGGGGCTCCTGCAGGGGTAGGTAACTATGTGTGATGGGGCCAGGGTGGCACAGAGAATCGAAGGTGGGACATGGAGACTTCTTCTCAGTTATGAATTTTCCACTAGTTCCCTTCTTTAAGGAAAGAGCAAGAACGGAACAAACAAGTTGACCTGGAAGTGACACTGTGTGAATGTGTCCCCTACTCACCCATGGTTTCACCTTCTGGGATCTCAGCAGTGTCAGCCATGTACGTGATTCAGTGTGAGGCCAGCAGCAGCATCTGGCTGCATCAGGTTGTGGCATCACTCCCTTACTTCTCCTCATCCCATGGGCATTTTATCATGTCATCATTGTAAGAAGGATGAGTATGGCCAAGAGGGTATTGTGGGAGAGAGTGAGCACATTCACGTAACTCATTAGAGTATATTGTTAAAATTGTTGTATTAGTTATTATTGCTGATCTCTTATATTGCCTAATTTTCAAACTAAACCCCGTCATAGGTGCGTGTGTAGGACAGAATGTAGTGTGTATAGGGTTCGGCACTATCTGTGTCTGCTGTCTGCTGACAGCAGCAGCTGTCTGTTGGGGATCTTGGAACTATCCCCTGCAGATAAGGGGGAGACTATAGCATTGTGCAGTTTCAGGAGTACAGGATACATGTTTGGTAAGATACGTGTTTATACTGCAGAATGGTGAATACTGTGACGTTAGCTGACACCTCTATCACATGCCAGAATTGTCGTTTTTTTGGGGGGGAGAGCATTCAAGATCTAGTCTTTTAGCAACTTCGAAGGTTATGTTCTTGTTGACTAATCCCCTCCTGTGCATTGTGTTCTAGCACTTAGCCTTCCAACTACTTGTGCATTTGTTCCCTTTGACCAGCATCTCCCCACCTCCTCCATCTTGCAGCCCCATAGCCACCCATCAGCTCTATCTGTGAATTCAGCTTGTTCCACATACAAGTGAAATCATACAGTATTTGTCTTTGTCTGACTTCCCTCGCTTGGCATAATGTCCTCAAGGTCCAGCCATGTTGTCACAGATGGCAGCATTTCCTTCTTTCTCATGGCTGATTACTATGCCACTTGTGCATATGTATCAGAAACGGGATCTTAAAAAGCTATGTGCAGCCCCATGTTCACTGTAGTGTTGTTCATAGAAGCCCGACCAGACATAGGGACGACCCAAGTGTCTGCCAGTAGATGAATGGGTACAGAGGACGTGCGTGTCTCGGGGTAGTGGGTGAGACGTGAAGACATATTCCAGCCAATAGCCGGCCAGCTCTCCAGTGGCCCTCAGAGTCTTTTGTATAACCCCACCAGCCTCTGAGCTGTTGGTCGGCAGCCCAGACGCATTCATCTGCGCTGCCAGGGGAGTTATTCTTTGGTACTGGGGAGACATGCCCGCTCTCACCTTGGGCCCAAACCGCAGGTAGAGGGTTCCCTTCATGAGGCCATGACTTCTTGGAACCTTACTGGGACAGCTTCCTTCTTGCTGGGACAAGCCCCATGTTGGGGGGGGATTCAGACCCTGCAGGAAATGTTCAACCCTGAAAAGCACAGTCCCAGGAAGCAGCCTTTATGCTGCAGAGCGGGAACACACATCTTGGTTGTGGTACTTTGGAAAGCCAGCGTGTCCCCGAGCATGGGTTTGCCTCCCCTGCAGCTGCTGGCAGATACCAGTTTGCTCTTGCTTTGTTCCTCACAACCTCTTAGCACTGAACTCCAGATGCAAAGTGAAATGGTCACAAAAGAAGTATCTGGGTTAAATGCGTGCTAAACAGGTTTAAAATTATTGCTCATTGTTTGGAAGCAGATGCAAGCCTCAAACAAATGCAAAACATCAAGGCAGATGCAAAAGGGAGGGCAATTTGAAAATCAGATCCTAAGTGCTTGATTTTGTGAGGGGTGAGCTAGCTGCCTCCCCTGGCTGGGGGTGAGGAGGCTGGCAGGGCCAGCTGCCCCAAGGGCAGGGGAGCTGTCCTGAATGCAGAGTTGCTGAGGAGACAGCTACTACAATGCTCTAGGTTTTTTTTTTTTAATTTAAATTCAATTTGCCAACATATAATATAACACCCAGTGCTCATCCCATCAAGTGCCCTCCTCAGTGCCCGTCACCCAGTTACCCCATCCCCCTGCCCACCTCCCCTTCCACAACCCTTTGTTTGTTTCCCAGAGTTAGGAGTCTCTCATGGTTTGTCTCTCTCTAATTTTTCCCACTCAGTTCCCCTCCTTTCCCTTATAATCCTTTTCACTATTCCTTATATTCCCCTTATGAGTGAAACCATATGATGTTTGTCCTTCTCCGATTGACTTACTTCACTCAGCATAATACCCTCCAGTTCCATCCACGTTGAAGCAAATGGTGGGTATTTGTCGTTTCTAATGGCTGAGGAATATTCCATTGTATACATAGACCACATCATCTTTATCCATTCATCTTTCGATGGACACCGAGGCTCCTTCCACAGTTTGGCTACTGTGGACATTTCTGCTAGAAACATCGGGGTGCAGGTGTCCCGGCGTTTCACTGCATCTGTATCTTTGGGGTAAATCCCCAGCAGTGCCATTGCTGGGTCGTAGGGCAGGTCTATTTTAACTCTTTGAGGAACCTCCACACAGTTTTCCAGAGTGGCTGCACCAGTTCACATTCCCACCAACAGTGCAAGAGGGTTCCCCTTTCTCCGCATCCTCTCCAACATTTGTTGTTTCCTGTTTTGTTAATTTTCCCCATTCTCCCTGGTGTGAAGTGGTATCTCATTGTGGTTTTGATTTGTATTTCCCTGAGGGCCAGTGATGCAGAGCATTTTCTCATGTGCGTTTCTCATGTGCGTCATGGCCATGTCCATATCTTCCTCTGGGGGATTTCTCTTCATGTCTTTTGGCCATTTCATGATTGGATTGTTTGTTTCTTTGCTGTTGAGTTGAATAAGTTCTTTATAGATCTTGGATACTAACCCTTTATCTGACATGTCATTTGCAAATATCTTCTCCCATTCTGCAGGCTGCCTTTTAGTTTTGTGGACTGTTTCTTTTGCTGTGCAGAAGCTTTTTATCTTGATGAAGTCCCAATAGGTCATCTAGTTTCTTAAGCAGGGATCTTTGTATTGCTCCTATCTTGGCAACCCCTATCAAAATAAGCATCAAGCTCAGTCCTGGTATTTATCTCTGAACAACTTCATGGGGCTGCCCAAGGGCCTTTTCTCTGTCTTCGTGCCCCTGAGCCCCCAGCCCACACCCGTGAATAGCCAACGCTCAGTCCTGTCTTGGGGCAGCACGTGTTTCTGTGCTTTGTTTTCTCCGTTGATACATTTTGTGCTTCTTCTGTGTCTTGCAAGTTGTTAACACGGCTCGCATTCAGGCAGTCTAGCCCTCAAGCCTGGCTTTACACCCAAGCATGCTTAACACACGACCTGTGTTTCGTGATGTTAACGTTGATCATGGAACCTGGATCTGTTGACATGAAGTATTCCTGGAAAGTCTTTCATTTTATTGCAGCACCACTGGAGAAGGTTTTGGCACTTCTGAATCTGCAGCAAGTGTTTTCATAAGCCCCCCAAGTCCTCCCTCTGCAGGGTGGACACTCCTCCTAGGGGTTGGTTAAGACTCTGGAGCCCCGGACAGGTCGCCTTTGGGAGCAGGGCCCAACCCCACCCAGCTCTGAGGCTGCCGCAGGAGGGTGCCACGGGGTCATAGCTCATTGTTTCTTGTTTTCAGTATTTTAGTGTCAAGACAGGTTTTGGGGGCAAAGGGCAACAGTATACTTTCAAAATCTGACTTTTGATCTTTGGAAATATTTTCTCATTCTAACTTTGTTCCACAGATGTTTTGCCAAAATGACTGAAAACCAAGTCTTAGAGCAACGAGCAGCTTTCGACTTTGCTCCTTCTTTGCCACTTACTGTGCCTGGTTGCTACTTTCAATGTAAACTTCCCCACTCTCACACATTGTTCACGTGTCTCCAAGAAGCACTCTCCTCCAGTCATCCTCTGTGGCATCTACACGGAGTACCTGCAGGCACGTGCACTGTTGAATGTAACACCACCACACCAGCTTTCCATTTCCTCAGCGAGCATGGGAGATTGCAGCACAGCGGTGCACGGTGCCCTGTCAGATGTAAGGGGATACAGACACGAGTCACAGCAACAAGTGTGTGCAGAGACAGCAGGTGGGCACAGACACGGCTGGGTTCAGTTGATCAGGAAAGGCATCTCTCCTCAGGGGATGCCCCCATCCATGTGGACCTCTGGCAGAGGGTGGAGTGAATGCAAAGGCCCCGAGGCTCAGTGGATGTCAGGAGGCCAGTGGGAAGGAATGAGTGGACAGGGAAAGTGAGAGCAGCGTCTTCCGTTCTAGTGAGATGGCAGTGGAGGATTCCCACAGAGGGACTTGCCCTCCCTCCAGCCTCTTTGTGGACACAGATGGGAGCTGGGGAGACCACAGGGGCTTGGTGACAACCAAGGAGAGGGCAGGCTGCATGCTGGGCAGGGTGTCGTGCTTGAGTCGATGAAAAATAAAAGGTCTCTGTGTCTGTCCAAAGGTCCAGCAAACAGGATTTTCCACAGGGATGGAGTGAGGGATAAAAGAGTCAAAGTCAACCCAAGGATCTTTCATCTGAGAAACAAGAAGAGACTTTTTCCTTTCTCCTTTCCTCCCTTTCTACTCTACCTCCTTCTTTTTTTCTAGAGGTTTGGGGAGTCCAGGGGAGCAAATAGTTTGGTGTTATGCGTGGTAAATTTAAGATACCGCCCAAAAAAGACACCCAGGAGATGTCCAAGTCGTAACAGTTAAAGTATCTGACAGTGAACTTGGGGAGAGAGCTGAGAGCTGGTGAGTTAACGTGTGAGCCTGGGCGTGGCCCATGGGGATGCTGTCCATGGGAGGAAGATTACAGGCCAGCCCGGCGGCGCCAGGTGCAGCAGCCAGGGAAAGGGAGGAGCTGGCAAACAGGCTGAGAAGGAGCTGTCGGAGGAATAAGAGGATGTGCAGCAGGTGGGGCAGGAGAAGCCCAGGCAGCGCGGGGGTGCGGCAGCAGTGATGGCATGCCGGGGGGTCTGCGCAGAGTGGGTGAAAGGTGCCTGCGTGGGAGGAAGTAAAGCACAAGCACAGCTCGCAAGGGGTTGATAACAGGGAGGGGTGCAGAAATGGAAGCTGGAGGGCATGTGGTTCCGGAGAAGGTTGTTGAAATAGCAGTTCTAGCGGCATGTCCGGAGGCAGGAAGTGGGGAGAACTGGGAGAGTGTCCTGGGCAGGGATGGGCTGCAGTGGGAGATGGGGGCGGTCACAGGAGCAGGGACCATCACGTCGTAGGAACGGGGCCTGAGAGAACAAGCGGGAAAGGACAGGCTGGTAGAGATGCGATGGGAAGAGTATGTGTTCTCTGATTGCCTCGGCTGTCTTGGCACAGCTGGAAGCGAGCTGGCAAGGAGAGGGGGACGTTGAAGACACTCACCAGGGAGGGAGAACAGGTGCTCTGCAGGGCTGGATGAGGAGCACACTCCGTGAGGGGCACTGTCCAGGAGAGGAGGGACACAGGAGGCCCCTGAGCTCCAGCACAGAGGGGCCTCCAGAGCTGTCCTCCATGGACACTGTCCCCTTCGCCCTGAGAGCAAAAGCATCTCAGGGAAGTCGTAGAAGTAGCTTTCACAGGCTCAGATCATGGCAAGGCCAACTTAACTCCCAGATACTCACAGAGGGCTGCTAGTTACCTGGCAAGTTCAGCTAGCCTGTGTCTCCTCAAAATGAGAAGTTCAACAGTTAAGTTAGAAACACGGCTGAATATCACTAAATTAATTGCTGAACATTTTAAACAACTTGGAAGCACAACCATTATCAATGAAGAGAATGTTGGTGTCTCAATCTGAAAATTGATGTTTGCACATTAACCTATCTTTATTAAAGAGACCTTTTTCCTGGAGAAACATTTCCTTGAGTGAAGGCTTTTTAGAAGATTAGACCCAGCTAAATTCCTTTCAGGCAGGTGTAATAACTGACTGCATCTCCTTAATCTGGTCCTCTGGATCCGTCTCTCTCAGCAGCTTGACCAAAGGCCAGGTCTCAACCCCCATCTCCCATCTGGGTGCTGGGTCCCCCGTTCATCACCGACTGCACCTGCCCCCGTTCTGTTCCCCACTGACTCTGATCCATTGCTAACTGGAACTAGTTCATTTTTTTTTTTTTGAACTGCTATGACCCAAATGGTTTTTTTTGCATCTGGAAGGGAAGGTGCTCCCTGGAGCTAGCTAAGCCCCAGTGAAGCAGGCAGGTCCTACCACTTCTGTGGGTTTGCTGTGGCCCCACCAATTGCCAGATTTCTGGCTTTTTTCTGTGCTGACACACAGTGTCCTCAGAGGAGATGGCCACAGCACTCCCCACGCCAGGCCAGCCCAGGCTGGGGGGGGGGGGGGAGTGATGATAGCAGGTGGCTAGAGTGAGAAAGGGCTTCCGTGGGGCAGGAGGTGCACGGTGGGTGTGAAAAGGAGTCCTGCCATAACAAAGAGAAGCTCCTGGAATGGGAAACCTGGGTTGAATCCAGAAAATTTGGAAGATTATTTTTTTGGGGGGGCGCTCAAAAACTAGATGGTTTCTCTACCCCTTAGATGTTTAAGATATGGGGATGCCAGGGGTAAAAAAGACAACTTGGGCTTAAAAGCTGTTCTTTTATTCAGATGTGTGATGGTTAAGGACTACATTGATTATAAATGTCCCCAAGTCAACCCAGGTGGACTCTACCTTGGCCAGGACTGCTGCTGGCAATGTCTGGAGAGAAGCAGCAGCAGTAGTGAGAGGGACGTGTGACCGCCACCCTCCCCTCCCAGCAGGTGCATGGACCCCTGTGCCTCAGTTTCCTCTTGTGGCATCGAGAGGAGATTCTCCCCGTGTTTACCTCCCCTCCCAGCTGAGCAGCCCTTGGGGATTCCCTAGACATCACAGCCTAAACCCTAGAAGGAAAACCACTCAAGCATAGTTTCTATATTGATAAAATGACAGTTTCTCACAGAGTGGCACTGAACCCTAGGGCCGTGAAGACCTTGCCACACAGAGCCATTTTATATCCTATTAAAGCCAAAAGGTGTCTCTGTGTGCCTTCCCTCATGTCTTCTCGAGGGGGAATCTGGAGCAGGGTTGGATTGGTTAAATTCGTGAGACTATTTTCTGTGTACACAATATGAAGCAGAAAATTGAAACAGAGGAATCCTGGAGGAGACGCATTGTAGCAAGCTATGTAGCCAGCACTATTTGTCCTTTATTAAGTCCAGACATGATGAAGAGCTCTGCTCCTCCTGGGGTGTGGACAAGTGGATGTCTACAACCCTCACAGACAGCAATTCTCTTTATAAATAGCTGGGGCTGCTGGGCCCCAGCCCCCAGACAGCACTCGAGTGCCCGCAAATGTCGCACACAATGCTGCCAGGTATGAGTCACACACGGGGCTGGGGCGGGGCCCAGACACAAAGCGACGCTAATCAATGGCAGCCCCACCTGAAAGCATGTTTGCAAAAACATCTTCACTTTCCACACTCCATTTTCCATTAGCAGAGAGCAGATGGAGCTCAGACATGGGGGTGCTGCACTCAGCCCAGGGAGGCTGCCGAGTGGGAGGCTTTCTGGGAGTCAGTAGGTGCTGGGCCTCCTCCTGACATTTGGGATACACACCATGCAAAGCTCCAGAGAATCTAACTTACTCACAGGGCGAAAGGGTCCTCTGTGTCTCCTGCTGAGTAAATTATAAGCAGTTTCTGCTTCAATAATTATCTGCTGCTTGAGACAGGCTGGCTTTTCCTCCTGTGTGGGCCTTTGGCAGACCATGGCTTCTTGATGGAGAGGATTATCTGGGGGTACTGGGGGTTAATACTGAGATAAGAGATAACCACCTCTATCCAGGGATGTGATAAGTGAGAGGCAAAATACATAAACAGTGGTCTAAGAAGAGCATCAGTAACTGCACAACTGGACAAATCATCCCAAAATTTTAGGCTCCTTATCTAGAATCTAGGACATAAAACTATCGCCCACTCCCTAGGTTTTGTGACTATAACTCAGGCCCCACACAGCTGCTCAGAGATGTCTGTGTTGAGTAAGCCACCTCCTCTTCCATCTGTAGTAGACATTCAGCATCCAGCATGGCAGGTGTGGGGTTGCTCAACTTCCATTAAAATTTGGGAGCTGGAAGGGACAGGAAAGGCCACCAAGGCAGAGGTCCCCGGCTGGATGCCCCTGCCCTCCAGGGGCACTTGGGGCTGGCGTGGTCTTAGGGAACCCCTGGCATGCAGCAGTGGAAGCAAAGATGCTCAAGGACCCAGCCAGGGTCAGTCCTTACAGACGAGAAACTCGAATCTTAGGAAAGCAAAGACTCCTGAATTATTTCTAGAAAGAGCTCTGGAGTGGGAAGTATGGGGAAGGAGATTCACCTTGTCTGAGTGCCCTGCACTTGGCAGACCCTTGGCACCAACCTGAGGTGGGAAGAGGAAGTGAATTTTCACTGTCACACAACTAGGAAGGGAGGGTGTGGGTCTGAACCCATGTGAGCTGTCTCCAAAATGCCTGCTTCTTTCACCAGGAGGCAAGCATCAAGGAAGCTTTGCCCACCCCACTATTTTGGGCTTGCTTTTAAACTAAGGCAGCCTTTTCCTAAATCCACCAAAGGGATTGGGAGCATGGTGATAAACGACGTGTTCAGATATGCTCAGGACATACTGCTTAGTATATCCCCGTGGGAGATTAAAAAATAATCCATGAGGCACTGAGTTGTCCACAGTAAAGCCTTTCTCTAATTCAACATTTTGACTCATCTGGTCACTAATGACAAGTGCTGTAAGAAGACTGGGCACTCACTGTCCCGGTTACTATTGATTCAGCTGCGTGTAACAGCAGAGCTGAACATAAGAGCACGTGTTGTAAAGACCCTGACCTTGGTCTGACAGCTGAGCAGTAGGAGCACTGCTGTCTACAATTCTCTTGAGCCTTCTTCCTGGCATAGAATGGCTGCTACATCACCATCATCTCCATGTTATCCATTTTCAAGGCAGGAGAGAGGAAGCATGGCCAAGGGGGAGGGAAGATAAAGTGTGGAGCTAGTAACTTCGTACATCATACAAAACATAATGTCACCTGGCCACTCTAGTGGCAGTGGGGCTAGGAATTTTGAGGGTTTGGTTTTCCAGCATTTATAGCAGAGGAGGGTGGGAACATCTGGGCCCTGAGTGAGTCAACCTGCTGTGAAAAGGTGAGCCTTTCCTGCTGTGTGCCAGGTGCCCCTAGAGGTATTGAGGTCATGGTTACCACCATACCAGTCTCTCTCCTAATGAAATTAATAGGAGAGTGCTACATATGTGTATTTTATATGCATAATTTACATTATTATGTATTTCCATGTGACATGATGTATGCACTATATATCATTTGTTTTTCTAAGGAATTCTAGAATATGCTAGGAAGCAGGTGTAATAAGATCATACTCTGAAGACTTTACTTTCTCCACCTTGGTAGGGGCAGTATTCAGTGTGTCTTCTCAAGAAGTGGGTCTCTCCCAGGGGGATCACTCATTAGCTTTTGTGTAAGTCTAGGAAGAACTCTGGGTCCATGGAGCCGGAGAAAGGTCCTGGGCCTTTCCTACAGCTGTGTGCTCAGCACAGGGCTGTGAATGCCCTGGTGTGACTGGTGGGGGGAAGGTTCCCCTTATAGACAGGGGCCTATAAAGTTGGTCCATGACTCCCAGGTGTGGACAATGTAGAAGGTAGCCTAGGAGCACGTTCAGTGACCGCCCCCAGGCACCATGGACACCTAGCAGGGGTTGAGGGCACAGTGTGGTTTGGACCCAGAGGATACCCTGCCATTCTTCTGGAGGTCTCACTGTGGGACTTCACCCCATGGAGGCTGCTGCATGGGCCCAAGCCGCTCAGCCACCAGAGCAGTGGACAGCCCCCCGCAGCCCCATCAGAGGGCATAGCATCCCACCTAATTGTCCCCTGCCTCCCTTGCCCATTCACTGTCCCCTCCCAGATCCCTCCCCAGCTGCCCACTGGTGACAGGGCCTTGCATGTCCTATGGCTAGAAGTCAAACAGGAGGAGAGAGGGGGACTGTCCTGGGCCGAGGATACACTTGGCTAAACACTAATCTGACATAAATGTGGTCTTAAACCACAAGGGACTGAAGTTCCTGGGTGCCACAGCATTCATCTTCTGCCACCACGCCTGAAGGTGAAAGGCACTTTGCTTACAAACTTGACTGTTTATGTATGTTTCCTATATGTGCATCCATTTCTCCTTAGATGCATAAGAAAATGGGGGGGGGGGACCCTTCCTGGGGAAATGAGGCTTCTTTTTGGACTCCAGAGCTCTGTTCTGAATGCATTAAAGTGAAGATCCCCCACTGGAAATTCGAGCAGATCTGTCAAGCAGTCACTTAGGAACACAGTCTAGGGCTCCAAGGCAATAGGTGAGGCTTGAGGTGCTCACCTGGGTATGAGCGATGGGAAGTTAGGTCACAGATCACCCACCCCACGTCCCTCCCCCTGTTCTGTAACTGGTCTGTTGAGGTAGACTGGGTGGAGCCAGGAGCAGCCCCTGGACGGAGGTCTTGTGGGTGGGTTTGGAGGCTGGTCCTGGCTGGCATTCTAGGTGAACCCCAAGTAGAGGGCCCAGTTAGGGCACCTGCATTGTCTGCATTGTTGCATTGTTGAACCACAGAAGCTATATGATAGTACATGTGGTGGTTTTTAGCCACTATGCTTTGGGGTGACCCCACGATGAATGGTTGATGCTAGGCTCTTTTGGAAGAGCCATGAGGTTTTGGGATGCCTGGGTGGCTCAGTGGTTGAGCTTCTGCCTTCGGCTCGGCATGATCCTGGGATCCAGGATCGAGTCTCACATCAGGTTCCCAGCAGGGAGCCTACTTCTCCCTCTGCCTGTGTCTCTGCCTCTCTCCGTCTCTCATGAATAAATAAATAAATCTTAAAAAAAAAAAAAAAAAGGAAGAGCCGTGGGGTTTTGAGGCCGTGCTTGTGTTAGCCCCTTCTGCAGATGGGGGACATAGCCAGGGGATTACCAGTTCCCCTTCTTGGCCACTGGAGGAAGAACATCCTTCTCTGAAAAGAGACTCTTGCCTCAGCTAAGAAAGAAAGAAACATCTGTGAAATGTACCCAACAAGTTTGAACCACAGATCCCTGAATGCTCAGGAGAATGTGTCCCATTCTTGCTTTTGAAGATCAAAAGGCCAGGTGGAAACAGGGTCCCTTTGAGTCAGCATCTTGTTCTCATGTGGGCCACCTGCTCCCCAGGCCCCCAGCACTTGGACTGCCTCCCACTCCATCTTCCCAGGTAAAGATCCCTTTGGAGAACAGTTTTGGCCTGACACTGTCACTTCCCCAAACCAGTCCTGCTCTGATTTCTTTCTCAAAATGATTACAGACAAAACTGTTTTCATCATGAATTTAATAAGTTGTATGCCCCTTAAACAAGGGTGCCAGGACCTCAGGTCATATGGCAGTAGGCTATGTGCAGGGGTGCAGGTTGGCCCCTTGGGGCCTTATCAGTAAGAGGTTGACCAGAGTTAGCAGTGCTGACCCCTGGCTGAGGATGGCTGGGGCCCCTCTGTGCTCCTAACCTAAATGGGCTGCTTGGTCTACACATTCTGCACTGTTCCTCTTTCTGTCTCTGCACAGCATACAGCCTGTCCAAAGCTGCTCAGGCAACAGGTATAGTTGCATTAAGAATCTTAATTTGCAGGCAGCCCGGGTGGCTCAGCAGTTTAGTGCCGCCTTCAGCCCAGGGTGTGATCCTGGAGACCTGGGATCGAGTCCCACATCGGGCTCCCTGCATGAAGCCTGCTTCTCCCTCTGCCTGTGTCTCTGCCTCTCTCTCTCTCTCTCTGTGTCTCTCATGAATAAATAAATAAAATATATTTTTTAAAAAGCCAGTTTAAGTAAAAGGGAGCAGCTTTTAAGGACGTGGCTCTTCCCTGAAGCAGAGTGCAGCAAGAGCACCGGTCACATACCCTGTCACCACCCCAGGCAACACCCTGTCCTCTGTCATCTCCAGGCTTCCCTGTGTGTCTCCTTTCCTGTCACAGGCAGATTCCTATAGTCTCTCTGGGCCAACTCCAAATTGCAGAAGTGAATCAACTGGGTGGGTATAAGTCACTGTCCTCCTCTGGCAGATCAGCTGTTTCCAGGGCTTGAGGTTGCCCAGTACCACCTGGTACATGGGTTCTTTTTACCCAAAACTTGGCATAATTACAAGACCTAGAGGGTCATGGCCAGCAGCTAATCTCCAAGTCCTCAGAAGTTGACTTTCCATGTCTTGAGAGCAATTGAAGAGAGAGAGAGGTAAGTTGAGGAAAAACAAAAAGCTAACCCAAGCAGGGCATAGACTGACTCCCTAGATGAGGACCCTGGGAAAGCATGGGGTGCTGGTCTGCTCCCAGTTCTTAGAGGTGATGGCAGATGCCTGGGGCCATGCTGGGGGAGGTGTGGCCTTATCATTCTCACATTGCAGCCACATACAGACATCTCTAATTATCTGTATTTTACAAAAATTTTTGTACTGAATTTTGCCCTCCCTCCACCTAAGTTAGATTTTGTTTATGATACATAATAGGATTCATTTATTGTTTTTATATGAAAAACAGATTTTGTTTTGAATAAATCCATGTCATGCACTGTTTCCCAAGAGAACTAAGGCAGATTCTTGGCACACAAGGAGCCCTGCCTTTGCCCAAGCTGGGCTCTGTGCATGACCCACATGCACCATCCACCAGGCCAGACTCCCCGCCACTGCCCCATGGAGCTTCCTCCAGCAGCGCCAGAGAGGACAGGTCTCCTGCTGCTGGCTAAGACGCTCATGATTTTATGTTGTACTGGGGTCTTTCTTAGCTTTTCATGAACTTTGTAAAAAAAAATTGTGGGAGGGGGATAAATATGAATGAGTTAAAATGACCTCAAGACCTAACAAACACTATTTTAGAGAAAAACTGGGAAGTTACCATTTCTTTGCTTCAGTCCATGAAAGTGCCAAGCATTATTTGAGGGAAAGTTTATTAAAAGGACAAAGAGAATATATCCACACCTGTAAGTAGAAAAAACCTAGCAACATACTCGACAGCTGTATTAACCCGTCACAGAGGATCCCAGGGAAGGTCCCCGGCACCCTGACGTCAGGGGCGCTGGCCGTGGTCCTGACACTGGGCTGGATTGCTCACCAGCTCTGCAATTGCCACATCACCCCCTCAGGCCTCCCCTGTGAAGATGCGACGGTGTTGATTGAGGTTTGCCCCAGAACGTCCACATTGCAGCTCCCATCATCCCACTGTAATGGTTTCCCCTGTGTGTCCTGGGGCCATGACACAGCACGCTTTGGAAGAGAGTATAGATGCTGGACACTTGTGAAGTGAACATGGCCCTGCCTGGGAGGACTCTCTATGAAGAGATGCTTTGGTACACCCGTCCTTACTACCTGCGTTGCATCTACATTTAGTTCGGCAAATCTCTGACTCTGCCAACAGGGAGATTCAGCTGCATCCATTTACTATCAACTCAATGTTTCCTGCATCCCCCCATACCCTGCGTCTTGAGAAGTGGATGATTCATGTGTGGCATCCAGACAAACTCTTGATTAATCCAACATATGGTTTCCCTGAATAACTCCTTCCCTCATCTTGTTTTAACAGGATGGTTTACTGTTCATTGGCTTGAAAATTTATTTCCTGCTTAAGACGCAAACATAAATATGCCCTCCTGCTCCAAGAAGTCCCCAATCCTAAAGGAATATCACAAGGTTACCTTGGTAACCGTGGCTACCAGTGTCCTCACCCCTCTGTCCTGGATGAGGCCCCTTTATGCTCTGACACATGGGAAGGACTGGGGGTGGGGGGGCAGCCATGGCTCACAAACCAGCTGGTAGTGGTCAGACCAGAGTGGAGGCAGAGGACCAAGCCCTCTTCATTTCACAGATGCCTAAAACAGGCACAGAAGCGCTTTCCCCTCAGACTCCTCCCTGCTGCAGCCAGAAGAGATGTGCAACCTAATAGAACTTGGAAGTAGAAGAAATAAGGCTGCAGCTTCTCTGCAGACCCCCTGTGAGCCCCCTGCCACATAAAGCAGCTCTCATTATTCACAGTAGTGGAGTTCTGTAAAGCAGTTGTAAACTCTGAACACTCTTGGGGAGCAACGGGGTCAGAGTCCTGGGAGCCCCTGGTCAAAACATTTTTATAACTGATTGATACATGATGGCACTTTATATATGTTTCTATTTAAAGACACTGAGCGCTGGGTGTTATACCATATGTTGGCAAATTGAATTTAAATTTAAAAAAAGTGTAAAAAAACAAAAAACAACAACAACAACAAAAAAAAACAGGAGAGCCCAACCCACCTTCGAAAAAAATAAGTAAAGACACTGTATTTAATCCACATCGTTGACTCATGGAACTCCTAGCCAATGCCCTGTAACTTGTGCCTGAGGGAGGCTCATCCAGGGCACACACCAAAGCCACGGCACAGCCCTCTTGCACTCTGGACAGTAGGCAGCACCCCAGCACTGTTGTTAAAACAGTGAAGTTACCAACAAAAAAAGCACAAAAATTCAGAAACGTGGCACCAGAGACCACAAACAGCATGCTTGCTACAGTATGAGGTCTGAGACAAGAGGGCAGAGCTTTGCCTGTTCAACCTCGGCTGGGAAGACACACATCAGGTGACTCGGATTGTTCACTGCTCTGCACATGTCAGCCAGTGATCATGAAAGCACTGTGGTAAATGACTTTGGTGTTGCAATAACTGTTAACAAGTAGGTGAATCTGCACATGCAGAATCTGTGAAAAATGAGGATTCACTGTATATAATTCCCGGAGATCAGAGAGAATTCTCCTTGTAGGCAGGTAGTAGAGCAGAGTGGTTAAGATATAAGGCTCTGATTCCAACCCCAGTCCTGTTACTGTGGACTTTGTGACTTTGGGAAAGTAATTCAATTTCTCTGTGCACCAGAGTTGTCCTCTATAAAATGGGATTCATTTATGTGGTTGCACAGCAGTGTTGTGGTGAGGTTGGGTGAGGTCGTGCATGCAAAGCATGTCTGGCCTGGCACTTCAGTAAAATTAGGTGTGGCTATTATTGTTGACAGCTTCTCATTGCCCCCCCGCCCCCCGCAAACAGTAAGTCCAGCAAAAGGAGCAGAGTCACACCCTGCAATGCCCAGGACTCTACCATGCCCAGGTAGGCATTTACTGGTGACAGCATACATAATAGAGCTACTGGAGCCTCCACTTCGGTACAGGCATAAAGAAAACTAAACTGCTCTGTTTCTTATTTATAAATTTTCAGGCTGAAATTTTTCCTATTTGAGATCTGAACTAAATATAGAGTCCATGTCTAAATTTGGTAGGATGAATTTCTCTACTCAGTTGTGAGTCTTTTAGCTGCCACCATCCAGTGCTCCCTACCAAGATTTAATGACACAGACCTTTTGATGCCAGCTGAAATAAGCTGCCCTCTCTCAGGGCTCAAATCTGAGAAAGAAGGAAAGAAAAAGACTAGACACCATCTGTGAAGAGGAGAGGGAGACAGCGCCAAATGGGGGCAGGGAGGGGTCTCTTACCTGACTCTTCTGAAACGTGGGAAACACAGTACAAACCAAGCAATCAAAAACAGCTGCGTATGTTTGATGGGAAGACAACGTGGCCTAGGAAAACTCTTTGATTCACTCTAGTAAGAAACGGAAATTAATACTAAACACCCTTCGGTAAACCAACCTTGGAGAGGGAACTAATAATACATTTATTAGAAGTACTTGTCTGTACAATAATATATAAAAGTATATACTATAATAAAAATAATAAAAAAGAGAGGAGGGGCACCTGGGTGGCTCAGTTGGTTGAGCATCCAGCTCTTGGTTTTGGCTCAGGTTGTGATCTTATGGTCAAGGGATCAAGCCCCATATCTGGCTCTACACTCAGTGCAGAGCCTGCTTGAGATTCTCTCTCCCTCTGCCTCTGCCCCTCACCCTGATCATTCTCTCTCTCATACACTCTCAGATAAAAAAATAAAATCTTTAAAAAGAGAGAGAGAGAGAAGAAATGCGGGGCAGGTATGCATTTACATGTAGACTGTTGTGATGGTCTGCAGGAATGCAACTCTTTCCAGATTTCTCCTTTACCATCCAAAATGGCTGCTGGTGCTCTGACCATCAAACCCATGTTCTGAGCAGCAGGATGGAGGGGAGATAGAAAAAAAGCATGCTCCTTCCCTTTCAGAGACTATACAGAGGTCTTATGAGACACATAACTTCTGCCTACATTTCATTTGGAAAACCTTGATCATGTGGCCACATACAGTTGCAAGGGTGTCTGGGAAATACTGTATCACTGGGCCCAGTCAAAAATCCTGGTTCATTTAATTTTCAGTTAAGAGGGAAAGTGGAGATATGGGAGGTAACTCTTAGCCTCTACCCCAGAAGAACCCCTAGCCAGGTGACATATTTCATGGATCCCAGGGGAACTGTGAAAACCCTCCAACCACTTTTGCATCATTGGTTATGAGTCTTCATGGGCATTCCAGCAGGGGAAAATAGGAGTGTGACTGTCAGAAAAGTCTCTCTGGTGATGCTGTCTAAGTAAATCAAAGACCCAAATGGTGCAGTGTAACAGTGAGGTGATTGGCCGAACTAGACATTAAATTAATGTAATAGAAACCGGTAAGAAGGCACAGTGAGGAGACTGGCTGGTTATAAAATTGTTTGCAGGAAAATTACTCCCCAGGAGTCATTAATGTGCTGCCCAGAGTGCAGTATTCCCAAGAGAGGCTGTCCTACCTACACTCTGAGTGTGGGCCCTCCAGGCCCTGCAGAGGGGTGCACTGGCTGCGTGCTGTGAGCCCACTGGGCGCCTCCATGACCTTTACAAACAAACGTGGAGCAAGATGTGGAGAGCATCAAGAAAAGCAAAGCATTTTTCCTGAAGTTGGCTGGAAGGGCCGTGTTCAAACTGGGTGGGAAGGCCAAAGGAAAAGAGGGAGGCCATGGAGGGCATGCCCCTCAGACGAGGGCAGAGCCTGTCCAAATGTGAAAATGCGCAGACCCCCAGCCCCATGACCCCTGGGTCTGCCACCACCTTCCTCTGTGCCCCTGCCCCCGCCCTCCCGATGGAGCTGGCTGCCACCGTTGCTGGCAGGACCAAGCCCTAGCCCTGGTAACGCTGCACCCCTTTGCCTGGAGGGGGGGCAAGCACACCAGCCTGCTCCCAGCAGCTCTGGGGCCAGGATCGCTGAGGCACAGGGGCAGACGGTCCATGTGACAGATGCCTATGTCAAAGTACCTTGGCTCTCTTCAAGCGCCCTCCTTGCAGTGTACTCCTTGCATCTGCTGTCCTGAAATTTGCGGATTTTCTTTGAATCTCCATCCGGACACAATCATCACCAAAGTTGTGGAAAGTTAATTAGGGTGAAGAAAATATCCACTGATCATCCCCCCTACCCATGCTGGGTAACTCTGCGTCCTGGGGAGCAGGCCAGCTCAGAGCAAATCACCAGTTACTAGCCTGGAGGTGGCATTTCCTTAAAGGGCCACCCTTTGAGTCAATCAGCCATGCAAATTAAGGGAACGGAAAAAGATAGACCCTTCCTCCAGTAAAGTTTCACTAGGTGCTGATTGCCCATTGGCATTCCTGACATTGTGGAAGTAGAGATGACATGAAGATCAGTAGGGCTGGTTTCTAATCCTCAAAAAATATAGTTTCGCGGGGTGAGAAATAGATACTCAAGAAATGTAAGAGAATGGGGAAAGAGGAAGAGGGAGGAAATCCTGAAGGGGCAGGGTCTGAGTACAGAAGTGCCCCGTGTGGATTCTATTTCAGTCTCTGCCTTGGTCACCCTGCACCCTCCCTGTTTCTCTCCTCCCTGTTGTGGCCGCCATCCGGCCCCAGCACCCTCATCAGAGGCATCCCGTGAATGTGCAGTGGCCCTGAGCAAATAAATACTTTTGTATTCTTCCCTCTGTGCATCGTAACACATTGTGTCTTGCCTGGATTTGTATCTCAAAGCCTAACAGGGCAAGATCCAGGAGGCGACTTTTTATTCTCTTTCGTGGTGACAGATTAATTCCCTCCAATGAATGAACTATAATTTGTTTAACCAACTCTCTACTGTTGACTGAATTTTCTAATTATTTGAAATAAAAAACAATGAATACCATGCGTACCTGAGGGACACATTTCTAAGAGTGAAATTGCCTTTAGAAGTTTACAAGCATTTTTTAAAATTGTAATGCGTGTTACCAAACTGCTCTCTATAGAGGCTGGACCTGGGCAGGGGGTGCAGAGTGAGGGGGTGGGAGGATGCACTCCCACCAGACTATAGAGCGTTCTTGTCTCCACACCCTTGTCAGTACCTTTCCAACCCAAGGGGGCGAGGATGCGTCATTTTAGCCATAATTAGACTTTGCTGGGTGAGGCCAAGCATCTTCTCAAATGCTGAAGACCCATTTATGTTTCCTTTCTGTGACCTGATGACCTGGGGATGCTGAACATATCCATTGAACTAGAAATCTTTCTTTTTTAATTGACTTGTAAGAGGTCTTACATCTTAAGGAAATGAACTTTTCTGTGATCTAATTTGCAGATGTGGCTCTGAGTTGCTCCTTTGTCTTTCCATTGTGTTCTCGGGTGGGGATGCCACTCAGAGGTGGCATTGACTGTACACCCAGGTGGCTCAGTCTTTTCTTTCACCAGATTTGGTCAGTTACAAAGACTTTCTTACTTCAATGTTGTCCTTTAAAAACTGTCCTGACAGTTATATGATTTCATTTATTACATCTAAACTTTTGATTTGCTTAAAATTTAACCTGCTCAAAGGTGGGACTGCTGGCTACCCAGGTGTTCCACATTAGTTAAAATCTACCTTTCTCTCCCCCATTTGAAATGTCACTTTTGTCACATGCCAGATTCCTGTGCATATTTGGGTCCATTCCTAGATTTTTCCAAACCATCATGGACCTGTCTATTCAGATATTCAGATACTAATGCTGAAATATTTCCATACTGTCTTTATGACGCGCTTGTCTCTGTGCTAGGACTGACTACCCTTGTTCCTTTTCTAAAAAGTGATCTTGTTAGCCAGTCTTGGGTGTTTATTTTTCCATATGAATCCAGCATATCTTGTTCTCCCCATCCAAAAAAGAAAAGAAAAGAAAAAAAGTCCTTTAGTGGATTTTTACTGGAATAGCATTAAGTGTATAGATTAATTGTGATGGAGGCATCGGATTATGTAAAACAACATACTTTACTTTTCATTGGCTCAAGCTTACTCAGTGCTTTCAGGAGCACTTAAAGTTTTCTCGTGAATTCCTCCCATGTGTTTCATCATTCTGATTGCTCTAAGTGGGGCCTCTTCGCTATTTCTTCCAGCAGTTCTCGGTGTGCTCTGCCTCTAGGTGGCTGCCTGCTGGGTGCAATGGTGGATCGTTATCCCAGACCTTCCTAAAAACAATGAAAAATTTGCCATCTTTTATTCTTATGCATTTTCCACACGATTGCCCATGCAAACTCCTTCCCTCTCTGGCTGTAGATTCCTGCAGCCCCACCTGAAATGTTTTAATCTTTGTCGTGGTTCTAACCAGGCACTGCAGCTGCTCTGAAAGCATCCATGACACCTGTCTATTCACATTCGCATCCTCGGGCCTGAACAAAGGATGCTCAGGCAGCTACTCTTAGAACCTCTTCTCTGTAGGGGGCAAGGTGTTAGCGTCAGCTTAACCTCCTTTTAAAGGAGGAATGTGAATTTGCCTCCCGAGAAAGTGACTTCTTGACACTTACCCCAATCTTTGATCTTCACTCCACAGGCCTCACCTGCCACCGTGTGCAGTGTCCAGCACAGTGTCCAATGCAGCATCCAGCATAACGTCCGGCATAGTGTCCAGCACAGTGGCCCTGAGTTGGCTGCGGCCCGGCCGCCCCTCAACCCAACTTGAAGCTGGTCTTGGAGGCACGAGGAGCCGTGAACCACCTCTGTCAAAAAACACCACCAAGAAACAAATGCATTTCCTCTGCACCTCCCTTTGCTCATCATCAGTGCAGATGTGCTGCAAGTGCTTTGCATGGGGCAACTGTGCCCCACCCGAGGTCCCTTCCATTTCCACAGTTCCTGGGCCTTCATACTCAATGCCAGTTTTGGGATGAGGTTGCTTCTGTCTGAGTGGGCCCCACACCCTCCAGGAACCCTGGTTTCTCTCATTTTCCACGCTGAGCTCAGCACACTGAGTAGCCTGTCCAGGGTGACCTTTCATTACACAGGGCCCCATCACACATGCCTCTGAGATGCACCACCAGCTCAGGCTAGCTGGCCACCCCCTGCCTTTAGTCTCTGGCCATTTTTTTCTTTTCTTTTCCCTTGTTTATTCAGGAATGCAGAAACAGACTTATCAGACATTGCCTTGAAAGTCATTAATAGGTTAAAGGCAAACCAAATCCAAAACCAATCCAGGCATCATTTTCTGTGGAGAGGATACAGACATCTCTGGTGTACGGGACTCTCCACCCCTCCCCAAGGGACTGGAAGCACTCCATAGACACCTGCTGCCCCAGATGCCCAAGACCTGATTGCTCCTGAGGCACCTTCCACCTGTGATCACGTTTTCGTGAAGGAAAAACTAGGGAGGAGAATATGGAAGCAGCTCACGGCGTCTGATGATTCTGTTTGCTGAAGCTAGTCTGGCCTCTTTCAGGACTGAATGCGGATCTAAAGTCATCCCTGCAAGCTGTTTTAGAACAAAATGACAAGCTTCTAAGTAACTAGGTTGCTATAACCAGGTGATTTCAGGTTACTAGAGGCAGTTTGCGGGAAGATGTTCCTCCCCCAGTGTGAATTCCAGTCTGCAGAAGAGCAGCACTGGGCATGGGGACAGAGGCTAAGGACAAAGAGTTTCCTGAAAATGCCCTTAGAGCAGAAGTCCTGTGGGAAAAGTGAGTGCAGGCCCAGCAGCGTTCGCCTGCCCAGTTGGATGGCCTGTCCTGGGTCAGAGCACCTTCGGCTTTCAGGAAGCTCTGGCCACAGACAGACACATGGCTTTGGGGGACAGGCCCCTGCTGTGGACACCATGCTATTTCTGAGTCTGGACTGGCCACAGAGAATGAGCAGGAGGGAACCGAAAACACACCGAGCTGGAAGTGGCTGCATAACACGGATCAGGGACCTGTTTGTACAAAATGAGTCAAAGAAATAAATGGGTTCAAAGAAATAAATGTCATCAAGACATGTTGGCCGCTACTCAGTGTGAAATTTCTGCACAGTGGGGGGATGTGACTAACAGGATGCCCTGAGCTGTGCCCACAACTGCCCCTGAGAACCGGTTCTGGAAGCAGGACCAGTCAGCCAGACTCGCTGAGCACAAGCTCCCCTGTCTGCTGCCAACTCTTCACAGGGCCCTCAGTGCCGAAGGGGAGGGGTCCTTGACCATATTTTGTGATTGACTTCTTCTCCCATTGTCCAGACTAACTTCTTAGGGTTTGAGGTGTGAGAATAGGTGCATCCCCCCAAGGCCGAGTCCTTTCTTGGACTGCTTTAGACAATCTGATCCTTTAGGATGCCTCTTCTCTCCTGCTAAAAGCCAGAAGAAATAGGAAAAAAAAAAAAAAAGTCCTTAATGCCCAGTGACTAACACAGCTGAATCTTGCTGGCTTCCTTATCAACCTCTCCACCCCAGGAACTATTAACCCTAGATCAACATATCAATTAAGGTCGATTTGGATTGGATTACAAATTGCAATCATCTGAGCAAGAAGGCGGCGGTGTTGGTACTGGAGAGTGTACTGTGCAGCTGAGGATAGAGGGACAAACCAGGGCCTGCCTGAGTGCCTCCTCCGTGTCCTGTAAGTACGGGTGCAGCTTTTAGCTCCCCTTGGGGACAGGGGATGGGCTGTCAACACTGCCAGTGTCAGGGGGCTGTGCGATGTGCTGCTTCTGCTACCGTGGGGCAGTCGCATGAGCTCATGGGTGTCTTGGGGGGCGGGGTTTGTCTCCAGAATTCACTGTTTTCCTGGTCCTTGAATGTTCTAATATTTCAGAGGAGGAGACCTAGATTCACAGCAGACTTGCTCTGGTGTGCGCAATCGGGTGGAGGCAGCTAGCATCTCATACTTTTGTTGCACGATTAAAAAGGATGAGGTCTGAACAAATAGAAGCATCCCGGGGTTTGAAGAGTGGGAAGATGAAAGGGCTGGACCTGCGCCGGGCTCTGCTCAGGAACCTTCTGGGGGACCCAGCGGCAGGGTCCTCACGGCAGGGAGGGTGCCTCTCCCCAGCTCGCACCACACAAATGGCCCAGAGTCATGATGAGGGAAAACCCTGGTGACCTGGAACTGGCCATTGACTTTTCTATTCTGTAAGTTCCTGTTCTGTTGATGAAATATTTTAAAATATGAAGCTGTTGTTTTTCGATATAGGTGATGATTCCGAGCGTGCTCAAGGTTGTGGTAAAACTGATACTCTCATACATTGTGGAGGGCATGGATATTTTTAGAAGTGGGTTTGCCATAGATTATCTGTGTCATCAAAATAACCCTTGACCTACAAATTCCACCCTCAGACATTTATTTCCTAAGGAAAAAACCTAAATAACGTACATGAAAATATACAGGATAATTCATTTGCAATACACAAAGATTGGTAAAATAAATAAATAAGAACTAATAGAGGAATAATTTTTTCAGTTCTGATACATATGCCTGTCGAGAATTTTTTGAAACTATTTAACAATATGGGAATTTCTATTGACTATAAAATGACCAATGCAAGGTATTGGTATGGATTATACACTTGGATTACTTAGTTAAGAAAAAGTAATTTATGCAAAAAGAAAAACTGAAAGGAAATAAACCGTCTCTTTCTTCATCTTATAATCATATATAATGATATTTTCTTGTAATTCTTGATATATTTCAACTTGTATTTAGCCTCTTATTTTATGCTTTCTCTGTATTCTACCTTGTGGCAGCAGAATCTCAGTGTCCCCCAAGACTCCCCATCATGAACACACCTGTAGACTTGTGAGTAGGTGAGGTCGCCTCATATGAGACCACGTCTCAGAAGAGAGGGGTCCTCCACTGGCCCTGGAAAGGGGGCTGCCACCTGCAGGCCCCAAGGTGGGGATCAGAGGGCATTCCCTGCCAGCAGGCTGTAGGGGGTCAGTCCTAGAACCTCACCAACCTCAGTTCTCCCAAACCCACAGCTGGGAAGAGGCCCGGCCTCACGTGGGAGCACAGCCCCAGCCAGCCTTGTGATTTCAGCCAGCTGGGACCTGCACAGAGGACCCTGCTAGCCCCTGTCCAGACTCCTGACATGCAAGGACCTCACCAGCCCACCTTCAGACTCCTGACCCCAGAGGACCCCACTCACCCACATCCAGACTCCTGACCCAGAGGACCATTTGCTAGCCCATGCCCAGACCCCTGATGCACAGAACCTATGAGAGGGAGATGCGTGTTTGTAAGGAATCAAGTTGGTGGTTTGTCATGCAGTATTACGATAAGAATACACACCTGTCTTACCTTTTCTTTTAATTTCCTTACTTAGGTTGCTTTAGATTTATTATATTTTTTCTGCTGTTTATTTTTCTTCCTATTCTAATTTGGTTGTTACCAACTTGTGCTTTTAGTAGTTATCATGGCTGTTAACACAGGCATAGTTAGCTTAGGGAAGTCAGAACTGGCCTGTACAGCCCGGGTAGCTCAGCGGTTTAGCGCTGCCTTCAGCCCAGGGCCTGATCCAGGAGACCTGGGATCGAGTCCCATGTCAGGCTCCCTGCACGGAGCCTGCTTCTCCCTCTGCCTGTGTCTCTGCCTTTCTCTCTCTCTCTTTCTCTCAGGAATAAATAAATAAAATATTAAAAAAAAAAAAAAAAAAGAACTGGCCTGTAGCTTCACCCGCCCTTGACACCATTACCACTGAGGACACATTAACCACCTCCCTGCCACCCTGCTCTGGGTGCTGTTGCTGTCGCTGGTTTGAATGTGACCTTGAGACCGTGACTGTTTTCTTCCTAAACTCCTCACACACAATTGCTGTTTCACACAGTCCGCGTTGGCTTAGATTTCCCCGCATGTTTAACACGGCTCAGTGTCCTCTATCCCATTGCTTATCTCAGACCATGTAACTGGAATCACACTCCTTGTGTGTCACATCAAACCCTCTGTTTGTGCTTTCTGAAAGTGCCTCTGTCCTCCCTCTGCGCTCACAGGGTGGTTTTGCTGGGCAGAGATTTACTCTCGGGACTTGGGGGAAGATAGAATTCCCTGATTTCTGCTGTTGCAAAGAACTTTGCTGTGTGTCCCTCCTGTGAAGGTTGCCTGTCCTTTCTCACTGGGTGCTTCTACAACATCCTGCTGCATTTGTCCTTCGTGGCATCGTCACACTCAATCTATGGAGGGATTTCTTTTTCATTATTAGCCTGTGCCCCGCGGGCTTCTGGAGTCTGCAAGGCCATCTTCCATAGTTTCTATTTGGTTCTTGTTTTCCAGTCTTTGTGGCATCTATTTTTTACTCATATTTTAACATTTTTTATATATTCAAACTTATTAAAAGTACTTTGTTTTCTGATTCTGTAATTTTTAATATCTTTAACGCCATTATGCAGTTTTTTCATCTCATTCTCTTTTAAAAATTTCCTCTCTGCTGAGATTCCTCATTTGCTCATGAACATTGTTTACCTTTCCTGTTAGTGCCTTTAAAGTGTGAATCATAGTTGCTTGAGTTCTTGGTGTCTGATAGTTTGGACACTTGGGTCCTACCTGCCTCTGGTTCTGTCAGCTACTTTGTTTCCTAACAGTGAGTATAGTTTCCCTCCCCGCTTTCTTCCTTCTTTTGTGTGTCTTGCACTTTGCGGTTGAAAGTGAGACCGGTAAGCGTGGGACATGATACCGAGTGAATTATATTTATGCCCCTCTTCCGCTTGACCAGTAATGCTAGGATTGAGTCCATCTGGTCAGCAGTTGAATCTGGGATTTGTCGTTGCTGTGGTTACTCTCCCTGCAACCTCCAGCTTCCAATTCCTCTAGCTCTACCTGAGGGTGGGGACTGCTTTGTGAGAGAATCTCTCCTGATGCCCACTTCATTTTTGGTTTCAAGCCTCCAGTGGATCTCCCCTCACCCCCTGCCTCTCCCCGTGGGGGGCTGCCAGACTTGCTCTGTGCACCTCTGAGCCTAGTGTTGGGGGTCAAGGCCTTCTCTGCTTTGGTGCAGACTCGGTCTTGGCAAGCACGGCCTTCCTGTGTCTTGGGAGGGGAGCTTTCTCAGTAATGCCACTGGAAACCTCTAGTGAGTCAGGCCCAGGCTGGCTTCCTGCCCCTTCCCTGGAGGTAGAGCCTTTTCCTCTGACCTCCCCGAGCCACGGCAGGTTTTCATCTGTGCCCTGGGAGTGATGAGATTTTCTGTCCTTTCCCCTGTGGATTACAGCTCCTGTTCTGTGGCGGAGACAGAGCCTGGGAAGGCTCTTTGCTCCAGCCTCCTGCATGAAGGAAGTTCTATACAGCCTCCGTCCCTACGCTTGGTCTGCAGACTCCCCTTGTGTCCGTGACTCCTGGGGGTTTCGTACTCTTGCATTACCCCACACTCAGCCATAGGCAGCAGCTGAATCTTTATTACCCCTGCTTCCCTGGGGAGCCACAGCTTCCATTGATGCTCTGACCCCAGTGAAGCACAGCTCATGTCTCGTCTCTCCTCAGAGTCACCTGTCCTGGGTTCAGGCTGTTAGCTGACCTGAAACCCCAGTGCTCTAGGGGTGCAAGAAAAGGCATATCTGTAGATTACTGGTTTTTTCCCATTTTTCCCATGGTATGAGTAACCCTCCTCCCAGCTTCCTACGTCTGCTGCTCAGCTTCTGGCGGCCACCTGCCACAGTACATCTGACCGATCCCCTCAGATGCCCTTTTCGTCTTTCCCAAACCTTAGCCATTTCAAATACCTCTGTGTTAAATAACAGCCTTTTTCACACTCATGAACATCTCTGAGTAAGTTCCTGGAAAAGGAATTGCCAGATCCCAGGAAAGACACATTTTTAAAGTCTATAATTATCACCAGACTCCCCTCCATGACACTACGGAGTCCACATGCACACCAGCTCTTGTCAATGCAGCGTTACCACACATCCTGCCTAAGATCTTCACCTAAGAAGTGAAAAATGGTGTCTGTGTCATTTTAATTTGCTTTTCTCATATATTAGTGAGATTGAGCTTTTTTTCATATATTAAAGCTATTTTCATTCTAACTGTACACTTAAAAATGGTTGAAATAGTAAATTATGTTATATATTTTCCACAATAGAAAAGCTATTTGCATTCTTTTCTATGAATAAAATATTCATAGTTTACCACTTTATAATCAATGTGTTTGCCTAATTTATTTCAGTTGATTTTCCTAGGTTTCTAAGTAGATTATCATATTTTCTGCGAATAAGGACAACACTATATTTCCCTTTAATTCTACTGGGGGGAGTAGGCAATCTCATCTTCCTTTTGGTTTTACCAGGAGTGCTTTCCTGTTCTCACCATTAAGTGCAAAGTTGGCTATTGGTTTGATGTGCACATTCTCTATTAGAAGAAATCTACTTCTGTTCTATTTTCCTAAAAACATGTGTTAATCAAGAATCATTTTGTTTTCCTCAAACAAAATGCCATTGAAATTAAGATTAGTATTGTGTTGAGCTCATGACTTTGTCTCGGGAGGACTAGTTACATAGGTGGCTGATGTTTAACTCCACATGTAAGAGGATTCAGTATTTATCACCATTCCTTGTACATTAGGATAGTCTCATTCTTGAGTCATTTTTTTAGACTCCTCTTCCAGTTAGCAATTATTTGAGTGATTTTTCAGGAGTAATCTGTGGTGGCCTGCTAGACAACAGGTTCTGCCCAGCTCCCAACATCAGAGTCTTACTGTCCTGGCTTTCATGCACCATCACCTCCAAACCAGCTGGAGGTTTCTCCCTTTTGGGATTTTATAAGCCTCTACAACAACTGCATGTAGAAATTTTTGTGCTTGGAAATCAAATATTTTACTGGGATGTGTCTACTTGTGAGTCTTCCCTTACTGGTTTTCCTTGAAAGTACGGTATTTCACTTAAAACCGAGGATTCAGTTCTTTGCTTAGGGATATGTTCTTACATCACAGTGTTGACCCTTGCAGCTCCTTCACTTTTTCTGAGCTCTTCTTCAGCAATGCTGGTTGTGTGCACTTTTTACCTGCATTGTGTTTGCTCTAAACCTAACACCTTCTCACAGTCCCACTACTTGTGTCCTCTCTACCTCTGCCCTCCCACCCACTGATCCACTTTTCTACAGCTGCATCTCTGCTTTTTCTGCCCTGATGCTGCTTGAAAGTTTGCCACAATGCTATCTCTGCTATGGCAGCCTTTCCATAAATGTGCAGCCACATGAAGCCAGTGAGCCCTTGTACCATCTCAGCTTGTAGCTCAAGCTCGTGCATGAGCACGGTGCTTATGTTACATGGAGAGTGCCAGGTTGGGGGGACAAAATCTTCCCCTTTTCCTTGTACTTAATCTTGTTCAGAACTATGCTAGTCTTCTCCCTCACACATAGGGCTTCTCCCATTAGTACAGAAAAATATTTCCATAGATGTCCCAGGAAGCTTTTGTTATGCTTTATCATGTGCATCCTGTGTATGTATCAGGAGAGGCCTGCCCCAGCTGATGTCTGCCCAGAGACTACACTGCTCACTGGCATGCTCACAAAACTTGTTCTCTGCTCTCAAGCTGGTGACATAATGGTTGTGGCAAAGGGGAGGTGCCAGCCAGGTGGGCAAAGCTGTGTGCCAGTGGCCTTTCTTTCTCAGGACAGTTTTGCAGTCATCAGAAGGCAGCCAAGTCCAGGTTCTTGACTCATATTCCAGTCACTTGCATCTGGTAGGATCATTGTATTTTCTGGGAGGATCCTCTGTGTTGGCAAGGATAGAAACAGAAAAAGACCCCACTACCAATACTCCTTTGATAGGCCTACCTTGCTTCTGGCCTTCTGACTGAGGTATTCATATGCTCCTGATTTGGAGCAGGGAGCAGTTCCAAGTGGAAGTTCAGTGTCTGTCCCTCAAACCATGAAACCTCTAGTGTAGTTTAGCTCACATTATTCCGCTTGCATTCCATGACCTTTAATTTCTCTTTTCTTAAGAAAATTAAGATTTTTGTTTAATCAAGCATCAACTGCACTGTAACTAGTAAAAGGTTTTCAGGGCTATGACTTTTTATGACATGTCAGTGTATAACAGACCGACCTTTTTATCAAAATCATCTAGTAAAACATAATAAAATTGCTTTACAATATGTTTGAAGGAGTCAGAGAGCTAGGGCATTGTGCAGGTGAGGGGCCGAGACCCTGGGAGAGGGGATTCTTAGGTGAGCTCTGCACTCTGCACTGCTGTAGCTTCAAGGCTTTTCCTGGTTTATAAGCACCATTGGCAAAGAAATGGAAGTTCTCAGCAAATATCAGCAGCTAAGAGGCTGGAGGGCTAGGGAGAGCTTCTGGGGGTTCTGCGGGATTTGTCCTTAAAACTGCAGATCAAGGTTACCAGGTGGTTGTGGCTGGAAGAGCCAGAACCCAGAGGAATAAGTAGTATAAGAAGTATAGGTTGATCTTCATGTTGATACATTTGCTGAATCTTAGGCCAGAAAGGTGAGAGATGGGGCATCTGCACAGATGGAAGCCTCTAGAGGCTGGTAGTCTCCGTGTTTGGGCAACACACTGGAGTTTGGGGCCCACTGATGATGAGGAAGGTAAACACCGTCAATTACTCAGGTCAGCTTCCTCTGGGGAGCTCAGGGGGTCCCTGAACAAGATCCCCCTTGTGAATGGGGGGCCCAAGATAGATGGACCTGAAGGACAAACCTGAGCAGCTGTCTGCCCACTAGTCCACTCTCATGGCATGGTCTCTTTCCAAGATGCTACCTGTGTTCCTGGTACCACTGATAATAGCCTTACTTTAGGACTTGGCTGTTGTCCTTACAGATGGCTTATTGAAAGTTGAGCCTAGTTTCCAGAATAACGAGATTTTTTTAAAAGCATCCCAGGGTTATCAATGTGAAGCTCACTTAGAATAACTGTGAGACTGGCAGCCGCCACAGTGTTGCCAAAAGCAAGCCTTTATGAGGTCCTTCTGATAACCTGGTTGCTGACCTCAAACTCTAGAAATACACTCTATGCAAATTTGGAGGAGTTATCCACAAAGGGATTGAGAATTCTTGGCAGTGATTTGAAAGCCATGTGATATAACACCTCACTGCCCCTTCCAGGACAGAGAGGGCTGCATGCAGAGAAGTGGATGACATGAAAGTGGAGGGGAAGCAGAGTCCTGAGCAGGACCAGGACTGATGAGTCACTTGGATGAGTTTTGCTGGTTTCCCAATAGTGATTGTTTATGAGCACATAAATTGGCTCCTACGGTGGGGCTAAATCCTTGATATGCAGTATCTCCTGTAATTGCTACAATACCCCACGTCGGCCCTAGTGGTGCAAAGTGAAGCTCATAGAGACTCAAATACTTGCATAAAGTCACAAAGCTGAGAAGGAGCAGAGGAGGGACCCAGAGTCAGGTCCATCCAATGCAAATGCCCATTCCTGCAGTCGCTGAGCCATATGCTCCACTCCATGGGGATGTGTTAGCAAGTCCGTGAGCAATTGGTTGGTTTGTGCAGAAGCAGAGGAAACCACACTTTTGCCATAGCAGTGGGGAGACCACTTGTTTTCATTTCATCATTTCGTTGATTGTTATAGGCGCTGCACTGCAAGAATGCTTTTCAGGTATCATAAATACATACTTGAATTGGGATGAACTCAGCTGAAAAATGTGAAGGTTCACATGCTTAGATATATTTTTAAGTTAAAAAGAAAACCCGCAAGAAAGTAGGCATGCTATAATACAATTTATATAAAATACCGAATTATCTGTGTACAAGTATGTGCTGGGGGTGCCTAAGACTGGAGAGATATACAGCTGCTCATTTCCTGTAAGGTGGAAAGTGAGGTGCTAGGAAATGTCAGCAGAGCTTGATGAAGAATAGATGCTCATCTAATAGGGGTTTCTGGGGGGCTCAGTCCCTTAGGCATCCGACTCTTGGTTTCAACTCAGGTTGTGACATCAGGGTGGTGGGATAAGGCCCCGTGTTGGGCTCTGTACTCAGAGTGGAGTCTGCTTGGGTTTTTCTCTCCCTCTCCCTCTGCAACTCCTCCCCCATCTCTCTCTCTCTCTAAAATAGATAAATACATCTTTTTTAAAAAAGGTCATCAAATGTAGGTAAATTGTATGATTTTCTGTAGCCAGATGTGTGCACAGAGCAACAGACCTAAAGATCTTGATGGATACATAGGTAGAAGGTAGATAGATAATTGATAGATTATAGGTAAATAGGTAGATAGCTAGCTAGCTAGAAAGATGAGAGATGATAGAGATAGATGATAGAAAGGGTAGATAGAGAGGATAAATTGATAGACAGACAAACAGACAGACATGACCTGCGAGTGGGAGACCCAGGAAAGCTGGTGGTGTAGTTCAGTCCAAATCCAAACGCCTGTCCAAGTGCAGGAGAAGACCCATGCTCAGCCCAATAGTCAGGCAGAAAGGGAATGGATCCTCCCTTCCTCCACCCTTTGTTCTATTCCAGCCCTCCACCAATCAAACGATGCCCATCCACATTGGGAAGGGCTATGTGCCTTACTGGGTCCACTGAGTCGAATGCTGCCCTCACCTAGAAATGCACTCCCAGACACACCCAGAAATAACATTTAATCTGAGCACCCTGTGCCCAGTCAAGTTAACAAACACAGTGGGATGTCTGCACCAGGTCTGCTGTGGGGTGTAGGCTCTTGTCCCAGACTCTTGTTCCCTAAACGCCTACAGATTCAACACCATGTTGTTGCTCAGTGCTTCTGGCAAGACAGTGCCTCTGGACATTGTTCCTTAAACACCAAGTTATGAATCATTGTTGTACCTGTGGACAGGAAGGTGCTTGAGACAGGCTACCATTGAGGGGCTTCCAGTTTTGCTCCATGTGTCTCTGTGTTTCTGTAGTCCTGTACAATGATGTCTTCGGGCCTTATGAGGGGAGAGCAGGTGTTTTGTGTGACTGAACTGGCCGACTGAGACACACCCCCCATGGCATAGCTTATACTTGGCCAAGTCTATTCAGGGGAGATACCATTTGCATCCTTACCTTTCATTCGTCACTCACTACAAAGACTAGGCTGGCTGACTGGATAGTAAGACATTTGGAAGACCAGGTAAAGTTGTGACAATCTGACCAAAAAGCAAGAAAATAATTGTCTAGATAGATCAGCTCTTCCCCAACTTTAGTACTACATGGAATTCCTGGACATCTTGTTGATATGCAACTTCTGGGTCAGTGGATCTAGGGTGAGACCCAAGATCCTGCCTTTTAAAAAAAATTATTTATTTTAGAGAGAGAGCATGAAAGAATAGGGAAGAGGGGGCAAAGGAAGAAAGAGTCTAAGAGAGAGTCTTAAGAGAGAGTCTCCACCTTCTTTTTCCCTCCAGGGACCACCCCCTGCTGCCATATTGGATCCCCTACATACCACATCAACTCTCTCTCTCTCTTTCTCCTTTTTTTTTTTAAGGTTTATTTGAAAGAGAAAGAGAATAGGGGGAGGGGCAGAGGGAGAGAGAGAATCTCAAGCAGACTCCACACTGAGCTCAGAGCCCAATGCAGGGCTCAATCCCACAACCCTGAGATCATGACCTGAGATGAAACCAAGAGTCAGATGCTTAACCAAATGAGCCATCCCAGATGCCCCCCAAGATTCTGCCTTTTTAACAAGCTACCAGGCACTGGTGCAGCTGTCCTCAGGACTCACTGAGAGCATCAGGGTGCTGGGAAGGACACCCACACTTGGTGTCTGGGGCCTGGAGAGCTACAGCAGCAAAGGGCCTCAAGGGGCTAAGGAGTCTCGGCAGCTGATGATCTTGTGGTAAGAATCACAGGGCAGCACACATGGTGGGAATTGTCCACTGAGTGCCGTAGGTGAACCGGGGGCAGCCGTACAGCCTGGAAGGGCCATGGGCAGGGCTGTGACTGCAGATGTGCCATGGAAGAATTATGCTTCCTCAGGGCCTCTGCTTTCTTGTCTGAAGTGAGTGGGTTCAATAAGATGATCTCTGGAGTTTTGTTCGGCTTTGCAATTGAGATTCTCAGGCCTGGAACAGAATGACTGCACAGTTGAGGTTCATTACTATGCACACAGAGTAATGCAGTCATTAAAGTTGACACGAGGGCTGAGCACTAAGGAGCTATAGTAGGATAAAAGACATCCAGATGTTGCAGATTTGAATTTGCATGTTTAACTGCTATTTTCCCAGGAGATCTGAAATGTCAAAATTGCATTTATGCCAGTTGTGAGCCTGCACTGTCATGGTCCAGAGTCTGCTTGTCATGCAGAGTGAAGAATTATGTTGGTCAAAATCATGGGGTTGGGGTTGTTGTTTCCTTAAACCTCCAATTCCCCAAAAAGTTTCATCAGCTGGAAAGAGGTTGAGGACAGGCCTGTATATCTGGTGAAGTGATGCTAATTTAAAGTATGGAATGAATCTTCCTGGGCTGTGGGAGCTTTCTTTTCTGTACACTCTGAGTGGTGAATAAGTACATTTCTGTCCAGATATATGACTGAGATGGGGGCAGGAATGAGCCTCATAACCTGTTTTGTCCAGAGGTGCTTATCTAGAGTTACACAGCACACAAGACAGTGCTGTGCAAGACAGATCCAGGGGCCTTTAGCAGCCTACCGTACAGCCTCCCAAGGAGCAGAGTTACGGAACAAATCCACGCCAACTGATGGTTTTGTGGAAGTAAACAAAGACCACTCAAATGGAAGCAAGAAAAGTCTACACTGAGCTTGCTGTAGCAGGGAGTCTACTACCATCACTTGTGTTGGGTAGAGACTCATGGCACACAGAGAAGAAGAACAGCTCATAGCAGACAGGGAGTGGTCTGCAGAGGAACAGGACTGGAGAGCAAGAATGTGTGTGGTGGCTCAAAAGAGACCTGAGGTAACTGAGCCAAAGAAGGCACACAGCTGGGAGGTAAGGACGGAGGAATGAATGCTCAAGGCCATCCAAATTCCATGATTCAGATCCCACAATATCCAAGAAAATTTTGACTAATGAAGTGACTTTTAGATGTAACTTGATTTTGGATAGGACATGTGCTGCGAAGAATGGATGGAAATATTTGAATTACTGAAAATGAATGCCACACTCACAAAAATAACTGAAACAGCACTGGACTTCATGTTGTCTGTGGGATTGGGTCACCTTAGGGGTAAATGGAGAAAACCCAAGTTCTGGACCCACAGAGTAGAAATCCAGATGCTGTTCCCGCCTGACCCAGGACCTTCACCTAGTGCAGTCTGGCCAGCAGCCCCTCTCCCTGGCATCTTCCTAGCCAAACCATAGGCTCTTTTGGGGTGGCCATAGGGTTTTCAGTTGGCAATGTGCCAAGCCATACTGGAGCTTGAGAAAGAAGGAAAAAAATCAGTCACACTGATCTTGTTTTTATTCCAAATCTTGGTAATTTATTTCTTGTGGATATTTTTACGTGAACTTTCATTTATTTGAACATTGCTTTGCAGTATCTTTCTCTCTATCACGGAGTTTTTGGTGCACTCTTACACTCAACGCCCATGACACTGGGTCTCTTCCCCTGCCCGACTCCCTCTCCTTATAATTCACACATTATAAAGTTGGCTGTGCAGCTTAATCTTAATGCAAAGGAAAATGTGTGGTTGGATCTCCATTGTAAATAAGGATATTATGGAGATACAAACTGAGCAAGGCAGAGCTGCCCCAAATTTTGGAAGTGATAGCAACAGAGAGACCAGCTTACCATTCCATTATAGGAGACAGAATGCCTGCATGTTTTTAAGGGTGGGCAACCCACAAAGCTTCAGAGCAGGGCTCCAGACACAACAGACCCTGGTTGCAGAAGACCAGGTACCATGGGAGGAGGGACGCTGGCTGTGTGCAGTAGGAGGCCAGGCCTACGAGCACAGGGATGGCCTTTTCTATCCATGAGACAGCCTCAGTGCTTAACACATGGAAGCTGCTCACCAGTTTGAACTGAATTCACTTTTTTTTCACCAGTCTTTCCCACATGTACAGTAGCATCATTAGCGCAGGCACCTTGGATGTCAAGAGCAATGTGAAAAATTGATGATACTGCTTGTGAACGTGATGGTTATCCTTGGACATGAGAAAATGCCAGAAGAGGCTAAGTGGTGGCTACTTGCCTGGAATGGCATCTACCTTTTGGATGAGCAGTGCCAATCACACAGAGGCTATTTCCATGGGAGGGTTTGGGAGGGCTGGTGTGAAGAAGGGCTCCTTTGGCTTCCCCAAGAGAACATTCCTCAGGATGCATGGAAAGTGCAGCAGACTGTGAGGTGCTGAAAAAAACACGTGGCTGCCAGTTACGTTTGAATTTCAGGGAAGCAACAAATATATCTTTAGCATAAGTATATCCCAGATAGTGCACGGGTGCCCTGTGTTTTTATTTGTTCTCTCTGGCAACCATATCCATGAAGGGTCTGAAAGTTGAAGAAGGCAGGTGGAATCATGACATGACAATAAGAGGCTGCTAGGGCATTGAGAACCCAAGCAGGAGCAGCTCGACAAAGTAATACCTGCCTTCCCATGAGTTCCCCTAGGAAGCCTGGTGAGCTTTAGTGGCTCTGGCTCTGGGCCTTTGTAAATTCCCAAGAAAGCCTCCGAGTCATAAAGATGCTGGGGGGCAGGAGAGGCTGTAGAGAAGAGCAAAATTAATGATCAGGGGTGGTGAACTGCTTGATTTATGGTTTTTGAGCAAAGATTAAAGGGCTGTATAGGTTTCCCGTAAGCGCACAATGAGTAATGGTTCAAACGCTGGTGACAGAGATGAATGCCCATAAACACCTTTCTGGACAAAAGCATCAAAGGTGATTAAACTCTGCTGGAATTGGGGACAATGGGACAGGGTTAGAAAAGAAGAAAATGTCCCTACGATAAAAAGTTTTCTCTAAAAACACTGCATCCCTGTCCACAATACATCTTGCACTTTACACGGATATCTTTGATATTTGCCTACTTTCATTCTTTCCATGTTTTCTAAATTTGTCAAAAGGTGCATCCCAGTCAGTCCCTCGGCAGGGAGCTGGTGGAGAAGAGAGGCTCCAAGGATGTTTCTATTTCTGAGACTCTGGGTAACTTGGTATACTGCATGATGTATGAAATATGAGGAGAGGGATGGAAACACCAGCCAGAGGAGGGGCAGGCCAGCTAAAAAGCCCCAGGTCATTACAATTTGCACATGGATGCAGATATCCAGGGCTCACTTAATTCTGGGGATTCCAGGGAAGAGGCGAACACACTTAACATAGGCAAGTTTGTATTTTGAATGTCTTGAAGACAAGCAGAATGGTTCTGAATGATGGAGAGTTTGCATTTTATTCCAGTGTGAGTTTGAATCTCCAGCACCTTGAGGCTAGAAGGAAAGATGGGGGTGCAGCCCCCCAGTCAGTGGCTCCCACTGCTGCTCATGTCGCATCTCCAGCAGCCCGGCTGGGCAGCATTGCTCAAGCAGCCAGAGTGCCTGAACCATTAACACTGCTTCTTCAGGAAAATGGTCCTGCAGAGAATGCTACTTGCTCATCCTGGTTATGAAGACAGAGAGGTTTAGGGAGGGATGGCTCTTGGCTAGGGGACAGTCTCCTGAATGACTTTGGTCCCCATGCTCATACATGTAAACTTTGGTGTTTGGAGAGTGTGCTTCTCTGCGTGCTGCTGGGATCACAGCGGTGCGTGAGAACTGGGCAGTCTGGGGACATTCGCCTTGCAAGCTCCACATCTACTGCTGTGCTCTTCCTTAGGGAAAGAAAGTCCAAAATTTGAAGGATCACACCATGTGCAGTGTTGTAACACACTAGTCAGTGGATCTGCCATAGTCTGTGGCCAAGCTAGTGCAACTCTCTGCCTGCCCATCAGTCTGAGGACAAAAGATGGCTTCCTATCCCCTAAATGTTCACATTCCCCAAATCCACCCTACCCACTCAGTGGTCCTTCAGCCCTGGATAGGAATTTTGATACTTGCTTCGCACTGCTGCCACCTAAGTCCCCAAGTCCACCAGCTCTCACAGAGGAACCTGCTGAGACGTGCCCCAGGGACATGGCACAGCATGTTCCTAGATGATGGTTTTAGATACAGAATCAGAATCTCTGTTTCACAGAAAATATGGTCAATGATCATCTGGGTGTAAATTACTTTGTGAGCATATTATAACATGTATGTGAGCACCAATAATTCTGCTCAGAACAGCTATGAATTTATCAGCCTTTTATTTACTGGGTTGTTATTATTTGGCATCTATTTTAGTTCAGCAATTAGAATAGGCAAGGATATATATTAATAATGATAATTAGGTTTAGGAAAAATTAAAGCCAAGAGAAAACAAATGGCTACATCTTTACAAGAAAATTTACTTCTTTGTTGTCTGGTTAGCATAGAGTCATTAAGGATTACAGATTGTTTGCAACCCTCTGCACACTCTATTTGTGTGGGAGAAAATACAAGAGGAAAAGAATGAGAGGCAGCCCCCTGCACAGTCTAGAAGGGGATGTGAACATTTGTTTTTTTATTTAGTGCCTGATGTCTGAAAATATTAGGAAGTAATATTTTAAAGCCAATTTGTAAGCAACTAAAGTTGGTGCATTGTCATTGTATGACTTTCGGTATTGTCCCACTAACGATGCTCGTCTGGCAGATTTCCTCGGATGCCATCAGGAGCAGACAAATGGTAGTTTTACATGTTATGAAATCATCTGGACTGACTTGTCGGAAGCCTGGAAGGCTCCTCTGAAATGCTGGTGGTCTCCTGCCTCCTGGACAGAATGAAAGCCAGCCTGGAGGTGGCTCCTCGCGCCTGGTAGGCATGGGACGCGGACATCTCTGCGAGTGCTTGAGGGAAGCTGTGTACACCTGATAATCATGTTTGCTTGGGGCACAAGCTTTTTTTTGACACTTTGGGGCCCAGTACACCATTTCAGTCACTTGCCAGTAAGAAGACTAAGTAGTGGTATGAGAAGCATCTGGCATAGTAAGCGCATGGTATCTGAAGGCCCAGGGAGAGACTTTGCATTGCTAGTGTTTTCTTTGGGAGATATGTGAAAGATATCCTTGCACGCATCTGAAGAAGCCCAGTGGTGTGACCACCGCAGCACAGGAACACAGAATGCTGTGCACGAGCAGCAGGAACAGCTCCTTTTGCTTTCTGGCTTCACCCGGCAACACTGCTTCAGCAGAAGCCCTGGACGGGGGCTCAGGAGACAGAGGTTTGCATTCCGCGTCTGCTGTTGTGGGCTGCGCAACCCTTGGGGGGTTGCCTCAGTCCTCTGGGCCTCTGTTTCTTTATAAATCAGGAGGTTTGGACTTGATCCTTTTTAGCTCTTAAGTTTCACAATTCTATTTCATTTATGTAAAAATTTATCCTGAACTCAGTACTTTTCGGGCAAGGGTTTAGGCTATTTTGCCCCTTTGTAGAACCAGAATCCAAATAAGATGTGGTGTTCATGTGCCCATCTGACCGGGACCCCTGGGAGTGCCACGTGAGCATTAACCAGAATGATCTCCGTGTGTAAATAGCAGCCACATTCCATATGTCACAGACTTCAGGATTTGCAAATGTGCATATGGTCTCTGAGAAAACAAGGAGCTCATCACTATTAAGTTGATCTCATTACAGAGTAATAAATTAGAAATTGCAATGAAATTAGGTTGATTTCTGACTGACAAATTTTGGTTTCTGAGCGGAAAAGAAATAATCATATTTAAAGCTACAACAGCTGTTATATCGTATTATATTTTAAAACCCTTTAAAGGAATTAATTAATTTTAACATTGTTATACTCTCCATAATAGTGTTCCAAAATACCTAGTGATGATTAATCATGATCAGAATTTTTATCAGTCATGATCTAATACATTTTCCCAAAAAGAAGATTTTATTGCACATTAAAATTACTTCATTTGAGTTCTTTAATTGTAGATCTTAATCTTGTTTGAAAATATAATCTTTATCCATTCAGTGTCATGCAAAGTCAGTGCTTCTACTCAAAAACACATTTTCAAACTTTGCTTTTGCTTGGATTCTTTTTTTTTCTTTTCTTTCTTTTCCTCCCTTTTTTTTTCTTTTGCTATGCCATATCATTTAATTTCATGTGGCTTTAATGAGTGATTGTTTTCAATGGCTTCTAAGAGTTTCAGTCAGCAATATTTCATTCCAGGATAAAAGGTAATGATCCATAAATTCTTAATGCCATATTTTTATAGCCAGTAAATTAGTCTTTAATGGGTTCAATAAGTTCTGTGATGTATGTCATTAATTGTTAATGGTGTTTTAACTAGATAATTGTCCCGAAGGGCTGTTTATCATCACTGCTGGTGAATGACTGATCCGCACTATCTGTTCCACTTCATAGTGTGCTGCTTACTTGATCTGGCTTTGTGTGCTGAGAGCGGGTCACGTACACAAATGCATGTATACAACCCTGACACTGTAGAGCATCCTGTGGCAGTAACAAAGTTCTACAGCCCTCAGTTCCTCTTTTTTATTTCCTATATCTGTCAGCCACTGGCCCCGTGATGCTGAGTAACAAAGCGTTCCCAACTTCAATGGCATTTACACTAACTGTGACAGTTTTATGTGTCACCTTGGCTAGGCAGCTCTGGTAACCAGATAGTCAATCAAACATGAATCCAGGTGCTTCTGTGAAGACATCTTGTAGATATAGCTAACATCCACAATCAGTTGACTTTACATAAAAGAGAGTACTTTCAGTGATATCGGCGGGCCCCTTCCAGTGAGATACCAAAGACTGAGGTTTCCAATGGAAGAAGGAATCCTGTCTCCAAACAGCAGTGTAGCAGTCCTGCCCAAGTTTCCAGCTTGCTGCCTGCCCTTCGATCTAGACTCTCAGCCCCAACACATGGATCTGTAGGCTGTGTGAGGACCCGCTGATCTGATGTGGATTCAGCTGGGCTGGGGTCATTGCCACAGGCCCGGGTTTTGTCGATCCTCATGCCTCCTGAGCTACCCAGGGCAGGCTGTTTTGAGCAGGGACAGAGAAGCAGGAGAGCTAGCCTTATCCTTCAAGCACAGTCCAAGTCTACTAATATCCACTGGAGGATGATGGCTCCCACAGTGCAGGGCAGGGAAATTATGTCACTTTGAGTAAGAAGAACCACGAGGTCGTGTCCAGAGGATGAGGATAAAGGGAAGGGTAAGGAATTTTTAGCTGTAATTCCTTCCCCCTTCTTCTGAGACAAAGAAGGCTGGAGACCCAGGATCCCCATAATAGGCACATCCTCCATTTGTTCCCAGTAAATGCACCCTCTCCCCCACTCGGGGCCAGAGGTTACCAGGACCAGGCAGAGACATGCTGAAAGCTCCCTTGAAGGCAGTCTTCTCCAAGACTGCAACCAGGCACCCCTGGAAAGGAACACAGAATTATCATTTGAGATCCTCAACATTTCTTGTGCTCGCTGCCTCATTTCTCTGTGGTTCAATCTGCTTTTTTCTTTTTAGGCAACTTTACATGAGTTAGGCATTCATCTTTCAGCCTAATTAGTGGGTTTGCTTTTGGCTTTTTCATAGCTACAACTAGAAAAAAATACCACAACCATCTAAAACCAGCTACAGCTTCCCTCCTTTCTGCGTTGATGGCCTGTCCTGACTGACAGCGTCGATGCTCCTGTCCTGAGGAGGTGGCAGTTATGTCTGCAAAGGGAGACAGGGGAGAGGCACGGACAAGACCAGACCCCTGGAGAGAAGGGCACAACCTTCCAGCGAAGGTGGATGAGTATCATAAAAGATGCTCAGGCCGAGGGAAAGGCGTATGCAAAATCAGAGAAATGATCATTGGTGATGAGTGATAGTTACTTCTGGTCAACTAAGCCTAACTCAACTGCTGCTTGATCCATATGCTGAAGCATGGTTATGCAGCCTTTGATTATCTGTCTAATCTACAAAAAAGCTTGCCCTAAAATTGCTTTCTCCTCTTGTGAATCCTCTCTCCAGAAAGAGAAGTGCACACACACACACACACATACACATGCACACACACATGCACGCACACAGTATGCACTTTCAAGCCTTCTGCTTCATAGCTCAGTTAGGAGACCTACAGTTTCAAGGAGTCTGTGGGTCCATCTCTGGACAGGAAACGTGTTAATGGGTTTTATAGGATAGGTAATGAGCTGAATGTGTGAGGTTAAGGAGAGGAAAAATCAAGGATGGCTTAGTTTTCTAATTTGGTTGATTGGGTAGAGGATGAGGACATTACCTATGCTTGGAACAGAAGAGTGGTGTTGGGGGAGAGGTGAAGACTGCAGGTTGCACATGCAGCCATGTCCCAGGAGCAGCTGCCCACCCAGGTCTGAAGCACAGCAGAGGCACAAGGTTTGAAACCTAGTAAGAATTGTCAACATAGCCATGATTGGAAGTGTAAGGGCCGTATCTGTGGGGCCCTTCTCACCCCTGGGAATAGAGGTGGAAGGGCAGTGGGAGGCCAAGCAAAGAAGTGGAAGAACAAGCAAGGAGTTGAGTCTCCAAATCTAAAGGAAGAGCAAGCTCTAGGGGAAGAAGGGTGGAGGGCCATGTGCCAGGCAGGTCAGATCACTGGAGTAAGGCCATGGGTGTAGCATTAAGATAATTATTTAAAAATTGGACTAAACTCCTTTTGGGATGCCCAGCCCACTTGCCTGCCATGTCTGTCTCCTGGGAGGTGTCAGCAGCACACAGAGGGGCAGCAGCTTCCTCAGGGCCAGCTGCAGAAGCATGTGAGTGTCAAAGGCAGTGGTGGAACCTGTTGTTTGAAAAGGCCTGGCGGCTTCTGATCTGTACCCTCATATACACACCTGCTCTGTTGAGAATTCCTGGTCTCCTGGATGGTGAAGTTCCCACAACTGAGGATTCTGGGCACACCAACAGTTCCATGAAGTATTCTACCTTTGAAATTTTTGAGAGTAGGGGTGATTCTCCCTCCTCAAAGGTGTTCATTCTTTACCACCCATGCAGACAGAGCTCTGCACGCCAGCCTTTGCCTGGGGTTTGGTTCAGAGCATCTGCAGGCCTTGGGCTGGATCATGAACCGACAGGGTGACAAGGGTCCAGCCAACAGATTACATCTCATTTGTTCTAAGAGGCACACTGTGTCTGTATCTGAATACGTGTGGAAACCAGATATACTCTGCAGTCGATGGTGCACCATCATCCAACTGGGTGCATTGGGGCATGAAAATAGTTGTGTCTGCACACTCTAGGTATCTCAGAAGTGTGGCCAATGTGTGGAGGCCCAAGGTAAGGAGCACACAGTGCTGAGGCTCCTGGTTGGATTCACATCCAGAAAAATGTGGGTTTTAACATTGCAGAAGCCAAGCAAGTCTCTTCTGGTTCAAGCTTTGACCTGGGTGTTGGCCTGTCACCCCAGTCTGGGCCATGGCATTCTGCGTGTGCAGGGGCGGGGCCTCCAGAGCAGGGCGGGGACCTGAGGCCTGGGGCTGACCTCCTTCCTCCTTAGGAAACTGCTGCTTCTGCAGTGGCACAAAGGCACTAGGCCAGCCTGGGAGAGGGTGTGGGAGGTTGCCATGTGATTAGGAGCTGGAAGCTGAACATCTGGGTCCAGCTCACCGCTGCTGATGCAGAGGCAACCTCGCCAGCCAGCCCTTCCTGGGGACCGCAGCATCAGTGCATGACCCTGAACATCACAGGTGTCTTCACCTTCCAGTAACTGAAGACTCCCTCTGAGTGCCACCCTCCTATGTCCACTAAGATGCTTCTTAATCCTTGACCAAGAGCCTAGACCATGGTTGACTCGCCTGCTGAAATGTGGGATCTTGGCAAACAAAGCAAGCAGCCTTACACCTTCACCCTCACACACTCTGGGTGTATTCACTTAGTCCGTTTGGGCTGCTAAAACAAAATTTCTTGGACAAGGAGACTTGAACATTTATTTCTCACAGTTCTGGGGACTGGAAAGTCCAAGATCAAGGTCCTGGCACAGTCGGTTCCTGTGAGAGCCTGCTGCCTGGCTTGCACATGCCACTTCTTGCTGGGTTCCCACACACCTTTCCTGGCTTCCTCTTCTGCTAAGGACACTAATCCCATCATGGGGGCTCCATCCTCATTACCTCACCTAAACCTAATCACCTCCCACAGGGCCTGCCTCCAGATACCATCACACTGGAGGTTAGGCTTCAATTTTAGAGGATTTTAGGCAAACTCAAGCATCTAGCCATAACAGAGGTGATCCATCAACACTAATCCCACCACTGGCAGGCCAAGCACACAGGTAAGCATCATGGAGCTCTCACTGCTGCCTGCATGAGGCAATGCTGCCCTGTAGTCTCCAGGAGCGCAGCAAAGGCAGCCCTGCATAAGGCGTTCTTGTGACCTGATACCTTCTATCAAGAGAGGGTACAGATCTTCATGGAATAAAATGCTTCTGCCAGTGAGAAACAAGAAGATTTTCTGTCCGTGCTAATAGATATAACCTATGTCTAAGCTCAGCCGATCATACATTTCTGAAATGCGGCTTATTGCACAGCCAATAAGTGTTATTGTAGGGCATCTAATTAGTGGTGGCAAAACAAAAGTAACATAACAGCATACAGACACCTGATAACTCAGGCAATAATTATACGTACTACAGTTGAAATCAGAGCAAATTCACTAAAGTTAGTATCACATCTGGAAAAATAACCTCACGATATGGTATGTAGTAACAACATGAGTCAATAGAAAAAAGGTTTGATTACATAGTAGAATGAATATAAACCACATTGACATTTCTATCTCTGGTCTAAAATGCATATAAACTTTCTTGCATCTATAGGTTCATTGTGAGAATGACTAGAATCACTGCAGCCATCAAGAATCTATGGGGGCCGAACTAATGAAGGACAGTTAGGATTGATTCGGCATACTCAGGAGCTGTGGGTCAGCCGCTGCATAGACTTAGGCATACAGAGGTAAATAATTAATAGCCGATTACTGCCATTGGAGAGATAGCATCTTAATGAGTGACGTGTGTGAACAGTCTGCTGATCGATCAGTCATCGCTCCTCTCTGAGTATTTTCCTTAGCTTATCTTTTGAGCATAGTTGATACACAATGTTACATTAGTTTCAGGTGTACTGTGTAGTGCTTTGCAAGTCTATACATTACACTACCCTCACCACACAAGCATAGCTACCCTTTGTCCCATTACATTGCTATTATGTTTTTTATTTTATTTTAAAATTGCATGTGTTAAGACTCTTTTTAAGCACACAAGTGTATGAGTTTTGACCAATGTATAGAGGCCAGTACCCACCACAATGAAGATACAGAACAGCTCCGTTTCCCCCAGAATTGCTTTGTGCTCCGACTTTGAGGTCAAACCCTCCCCACCCTTCATCCCTGATGACCCCCCATCTGCACCCCATCCCTAGTGTTGTCCCCTTTCCAGATTGCCACTCAACACAACAATACAATATGCCGCATTTTCAGACTGCCTGCTTGGTCCTGCCACAATGGACTTGAAATGCATGCCTCGTATTGTAGGTATCTGTGTTCTTTAGCATTCCATCTTACCACAGAACCCCAGTTTATTAGTCCACTTCCAGCTCAACAACATGTGGAACATGTGGTTGCTACTTTTTGCTGATTATAAGCAACTATAAACATTTGTGTCTGGTTCTTTATGGAAACATACATTTTCCTTTCCCTTGGATAAATACACAGGAGTGGGCTGGCTGGATCACCTGATGAGTGTGTTTAACATAATTGAGATCATCAGACCATCTTCCAGTGGGGCTGTGCCTCTCTACATTCCCACAGCAATGTAGGGAAGTCCCAGCTGTTTCACACCCCATCAACACTCAACACTGTCCATGTCTAACTGACAAACTTCTGAGGACAACATCAAGAAAATGAAAAGATAACCTTTACAGAATGGGAGAAAGGATTCTCAAGGTATCTATCTGACAAGGGTGTAGGGACCAAAGATGGAGAGCACTCTTAAAATTCGACAGCAAATAAACAAATAACCTAATTAAAGAATGAGTGAAGGATCTGAATAATAGACTCTCCAAATTTACATATGACTAATAAGCACATGGAGACGTGCTCAGTGTCATTTGTCATCAGAATCACAAACCAAATCCACAGTTAGGTACCACTTCATGTCTACTAGGTGGCTACCCTCAAAGGACAGGTAGTAACAAGTGTTGGTGAGGATGTGGAGCAGCTGGAACCTCAGTACATTACTGGTGGGAATGGAAAGTATTGCAGCCACTGTGGAAAACAGTTTGGCAATTCCTCATCCTATAAATTTGGTATGTCATATTTTCATTTCCATTCACCTCAAAGTGTTTCCTAATTTGCCTTATGATTTCTTCTTTGATTGACTATTTAGGAGTATGTGGATTAATTTTCACATATTTGTGAATCTCCAAATTTCCTTCTTCTCCTGATCTCTTATTTCATTCCATTGTGATAAGAGAACATTTTAGGATTTCAGTCCCTTTAAATTTATTGAGATTTCATTAAAATTTGTGGTCTAACATGTTGTATGAGCTGGAGAACACTCCGTGTTCACTTGAGAAGAATGTGTATTATTATTGGATGAAATGTTCTATAGATGCTGGTTAAGTCCAAGTGGTTTATAATATTGTTCAGGTCTTTTCTTTCTTTATTGATCCTCTGTCTGTTGTCCTATCCATTATTGAAAGTAGGGCATTTGAAATCTCCAATGTTATTGTTGAATTAACTTTTGTCCCTTCAGTTGTATCAGTTCTTGCTTCTTTTATTTTAGGCTGGTTTGGGTGCATATTATTTATAATTGTTCTATTTTCATGATGGATTGAGACTTATATCAAAATATCCTACTTTGTGTCTAGTAATACTCTTTATTTTTTTAAGATTTTATTTATTTATCATGAGACACACCAGAAAGAGGCAGAGACATGGACAGAGGGAGAAGAAGATTCCCTGCAGGGAGCCTGATGCAGGACTGGATCCCAGGACCCCGGGGTCATGCCCTGAGCCAAAGGCAAATGCTCAACCACTGAGCCATCCAGGCATCCCTAGTAATACTCTTATCTTAAAGTCTGTTCATTAGTGTTCCAGTGTTGTTTGGTTTCTTTGTTTGTTTGTTTGATTACTGTTTTCCTGGTCTTTTACTTTCAACATATTTGTATCTTTGGATATAAAGTACATCTCTTGCAGACAAGATATAATTAATTGCATAATTCTATTTTTATCCATTCTGCCTATCTCTGAGCTTTGACTAAAGTGTTATTCCATTTGTATTTTATGTAATTACTGATAAGGTAAGTTTTACATCTACCCTTTGCTATTTTCTAGATATCCTCTTTGTTTCTCTGTCCTTTCATTACTGTTTTCTTCTTTGTTAAATATATATTTTCTATTATATCATTTTAATCCCTTTGCTGCTTTTATTATTTTTTTTATTTTCTTGGCAGCTATCCTAAGGACAACCATTAATATTCTAAACCCATCCAGTTTAGATTAATACCAGCTTAACTCCAACTGCACACAGTTGCAGTGTGCTCCTAGTAGCTTTCCTCTCTCCCCTCTTTGTGCTGTGTCCTATAACTTGCTTCCTTGCAGATTGTATGGCCATCACCACAGATTTATAATGATTGTGTTATGCTACCTTCTTTTAAGTCAGATAAAAGACTTACAAATAAAAAATACTTTTATAGTCTTTTATATAATTAGCTTTACTGCTGTGTTTTTATGTCTTTGTGAGGATTTGAGTTACTGTCCTATATCATTTTGTTTTAGCTTGAAGGACTCTGGTATTTCTTGTAGGCCAGGTCTGCTAGCAATACACTCTCAGTTTTTGTTTATCTGGAAATATCTTAATCTTTCCTTCATTCTTAAAGGACAGTTCAGCTGGATATAGAATTCTGGGTTGATGGGGTGAGGGTTCATCAGCATTTTGGAAATGTCATTTCACTGCCTTCTGGCTCTCATGGTTTATGAGGAGAACCAACTGTAGTCTTACTAAGGATCCCTTATATGTGATGGGTCCCTTCTTTTTTTTTTTTTTTTTTTGAAGTTCGATTTGCAACATATAGTATAACACCCAGCGCTCATCCTGTGATGGGTACCTTCTCTTCCTGCTTTTAAGATGCTCTCCTTTGTCTGTCTTTTACAGTTTATAATCTAGATGCAAATCTCGTTGAGTTTATCTAACTTGGAGTTTGATGAGCTGCTTGGATATACGGATTAATGTTTTTCACCCCATTTGGGAAGGTTTAATGCCATTTTTTCCCAAATATTCTTCCTTCCCCTTTTTACCTCTCTCATTATGAGATTCTAAATCATCATGTATATTTTAGTGTGCTTGATGGTGTCTCACAGGTTTCTGAGACTCTGTTTATTTTCCTTCATTCTTTCTTTCCCCCTCTTTTTGAGAAGGACAATCACAATTGACACAGCTTTAAGTTCACTGGTTCTTTCTTTGGCTCAAATCTACTACTGAACTCTGGTGATGGACTTTCCAATTCAATTATTTTACTTTTCAGAATTTCTGTTTGTGTCCTTTTTAAAAAATAATTTCTCTCCCTCCTTGATATTTCCTATGTGGTGAGATATTTTTCTTATACTTTTCATTAGTTCTCTGAACACATTTTAAATAGCTGCTCAAGGGACTTTGTATAGAAAGTCCTATGCGTGGCCTTCCTCCAGGGCAGGTAATTGATTGCTTTCCACCCTGACCTGTGTTTCACTTTACTTTCTACTTTCTTTGCATGTCTCTTGATTTTTTTGTTGAAAACTGGACATTTTATGTAATACAACATGTCAGCTTTGGAAATTGGATCCTCTCTTCTCCTTGGCATTTTTTGTTGCTATTTGTTTAATAAATTTCTTGAACTAATTCTGTAAAGTCTGTTTTTTGTCATGTCTGGGCCAATGAAGTCTCTGCTCAGTTAGCCTAGTGGTCAGCTAATGAGTGAACAAAAATTTCTGTAAAACCTGGTGCCAATACATCTCCTAGTCTTTGCTGAGGGCCCAGTCTTCACTGTTCTTATCAAGACTCAAACTTCAAACCTAGTTTTGGTTAGTTGCAGTTCTGAACTATTTCTGATTTGGGGGTTAATTTTACCAACTACAATTTCACCCCTTCAATCAATAAGCATTTTAAAGTTTCTCTTTTAAAAGATTTGGCCAGAAGACTTTATACAGCATAGATTAACAGAACATGGATATAATATCATCATCCTAAGTAAGATTTTTTTTTCAATGAATAAATTCTTAAAAAAATAAAGAAATCAGGTGGAACAAGATAGACCTATAGTCGCAGGACATCTTCTGGAATCTGAAAAAGACCTTTTTCTTTGTCACTCCTTGAACCAAGTTATACACTAGTTAGAGCAGTTATGACATGCACTCCAATATTCACATTACAGATGTACCCACCTGTGCTTTCACTGGGTGGCAGGCCTGTAGGGGGTGGATGCCCATCATTTGTGCTTCTAGGCTGTTCTCAGTGGTGTTTCCACAGTGCTGGTAGGAGATTGCATTTCTATGTCCAGGAATTTTCCCGGTTTGTTCACAGCCTGAAATACTCATTTAGATTCAGTCCTCAAAATGGACTAATTCGTTCTTGTCACACATGCAACGTTTGAGAGAATTTACTCTGGCATTTAGTTAAGGCTACAATTCATTTTGTAGAAATTACTTTGTAAATCAGCCTGATTATTTGGCTCAGTTTATTTTTTACTATTTTGATATGAAAAATTTACTGCCAAACCTGAGACATACTGTTATTCGAATGCACACGTGGAAGCAGACCTTTCAAAACAAACAGAACCAATGTACTCCCTGAGCTCAGTTTCTTTGCATCCTTCATTCCTCTGATCCCAGACACTAATGAGATAAACAAATGTCCACTGTTGTGTGCCACACCCTCAAATCAATGAGGAAGAGGGGAAGGCCCTTCTATGTACGCAGAGTACAGAGTAGTGATTGGACACCTGCAGTTTATGAGCAGACAGGACAAAAATAAACAAGTCAACAAATCAATACACAGGATGGTTGGTGTTTTAGGAACTCTTCACCAGAGCGAGCCAGCAGTAAAGCTTCAGATGCACTCATCCCACATGACTCCCTAGAGATGGGAACGTGGTTGGTTGAGGTTCAAAGAGCCGAGTTCTAATTACTAGTGTCATTAGGGTAAGAACATGTTGCTCACTGCCGAGGTGCCAGCCCCAGGCCTCCGGGAGAAAGCGCATTTGAGATCTCCCATGGAGTTGCATGGGAGGAAAGGGACCCCATGCCGAGCCGCCAACATGGTCTTCAGCTCGTCCTGTGTAATTTCGTGCCACTGTTTTGAATGTGCTAACAAGGCTCATTATTTTTAGCCCTGTCAGCCAGGGGATCAGAATCCTGCATGGGTGTGCTGGTTGGGGCAGGGACTTGTTTTCATGTGGCTCTCAAAGCAGCCAGAGGCCGTCCTTTTTTGGCCACAGAACTCTATCTACTTGCAGCTCTGTGTCTCCTGCAAATCCACCCGTTTCAGCATTTAGAATCAGAAAGAGGCAGAGGATGACATAGTCAGTGAGCAGTCAGTATGGTTGGGAAGCTGAGCCCCTCCTCTGGTGTGGGAACCCCAGGGGTGAGGCAGCTCACAGTCAGGCGAGGGCAGTGCCACAGGGACACACACAGGGATGTCCTGGCACAGCCTAGCAGAGTGAAGCCCAGTTCGGGGGCTTGCAGGGCGCTTCCCAGCTCCCACAGCAGACTGCTTAATCTCTCTGCCCACTTTGTCCAGTGGAGACATAGGGATAATAATTGTGCCCACCTTACCAGAGTGATGGATCTACGGCCTTTCCCTCTTTCCCCCTCACTGAGATGTAGAAAGCATGTGGAAAATGTCAGCTCTTACCACTGTTCTGGGCTGCACCATGTTATAGCTAGTGGTGCCGACATGGACAATCTCCTATGACTCCTGTAACCACATCTATGATAATGGGGTGGGTTGAGGCCCTGGGAGGCAGCTGGAAGCCTATGGGTCAGACTGGGATTCCCTGACTCCTGATGAGGGAGGAAATGCAGATAAGTCTCCTTTAAGAGCAATATAGGAGATAAAGTGAGTATGACCCGGTGATCATTGGAAGCAAGTGGTGAGAAAGAAGTAAGGGGGATGAGAAAGCCTTGTGCGGCTCTGGCTGGGACACAGCCGTCCACTGACATCCAAGGGGATGTGCTCAGGGCACTCGGGTGCCCAGTGAGGCAGGAGCACAGCAAGTGGCTCTAGCATGGCTGCAGACTGAGGAGCAGACAGCCTGCAGGTCATGTCTGGGCACCTTTGAACATGGGTGGGTGGCCTCAGGGGTCAGTGGAGGGGGAAGCGCTGACAATGATAGACAAGAGGGAAGGCAAGTGACCATGGAGAATACTGAGGAGCCCTTGGGGGGACAGGGTGAGCTGTCCACAGTGAGGTTCCCCACAAGGCCAGCGGTAGAGAGGCCTGGGAGGAAGCTGGGGGTACGTGGTTGGAGAGAAGAATGATGGCAGCTGGATGAAGTTGGCCCAGGAGCTGGAAGAGGCTTTCTAGAGAGCTCCAAGGGGAACTTGGTATGCACCCTACAGGAAGAACACCTTCTCTGCAAGTGCCCCTGGACCCCATGTCAGCAGAAATGCACCCCCTACACACGTGTTGGCAGAAGGAGATGTCTGGCCGGATAGCTGTGTGCCGCAGGGGCTCAGCCTCTTGTGCACAGGAAGGTGGGTGTGCAGGGCACAGGACGGAGGTGCCCAGGCAGTGCCAGGGTGGGAGGCGGAAACCCTGCGGTTGCTTCAGCTCCTGTCAGAAAACAAAGCCTAATTTTTAAATGATATAAAAGGTGCATCTCAAGAGCCATACAGGCATATAAAAAAGTACTTTCCATAGATCCAGCTGCTAGACATGACGGTGGAAGCTGGACAGTTCGAGGCAGGAGAACTGGCTCTCGCTGAGGCAGGGGGGCCGGGCAGTCCCCGCTGACCCTGGTCACAGGGTGCCACTCACAGCTCACGTGGGGTTGCCGATGGCTCTGGAGCCTGGCAGGGCCCCCGTCACATTCCGCCAGATGATTTCAGAGAGCTCTGGGCTCAGCACCGAGGACTCTGGGTGAACCCAGGAACCTGAGCTTGAGCCACATCAGCCAATAGGTGTCACCCTGCAATCCCAACACCGCTGCATCCTTGCTGGATTTCTATCCCAGCATAAACATCTACTTGGAAGTCTTTTGACAGAATGCAGGCAGGAACATTCAAAAGCTCATGTCCCATTCTACAGGGAAAAAGGAAGACAGAATGGAAGATGCCATATGTGGGATTCAGTTTCGGGTCAAGGACAATTGCCAGGGGAGTGAACAGCACATGTATAATAAGGCCCATTCCCACCCCACCCTGGCGACTCAGGCCCTCCTCCATCACCCTGCTCTCTGCTAATCACTGTGAGGGTCTGCCTGCCCGCCTGGACCCTTCTTTTCACGTTGATTGATCTACCCAAGTGGTCGGCCATGATTATTACAGGGTTTTCTTTCTTAATTGGTTAAATCCAGAATTGCCTTTAGGGCTTGGTTTTTAATTCCTCCCCTCACTGATGCTTTATTTGAAAACACACCTTTTCTGACCTCTGTGTCAGCCTGGTGCTCAGAAATGTTTAGCAGCCCGGAACAGCTATGGGTGGAAAAGGGTATGGCAAACGGGCTGTTGAAGAACATGACACTTCCCTTGAAGCAAGATGCCACATCCTCACAGTCAGCCTGGATCCCCCTTGTTCCCCAAGTCTCCGTGCTCTTCTTGCTCAGTATCCTTTGTGTCTTTGGGAGGAGTGTAGACACGGCTGAGGTCCACGCTGCTGGGTGCCCGCACAGGTAGCGCGGCACTGCACAGACTCATGAGGAGGTCACCCAGGTTTTAGGAGAAAGAAGGAGAGGCACACCTGGTGCCACCTGACTTTGCTGTCTTCTCTCCACATCTTGTAACCCGTATCAGGCACTTTCGGCAAGGCTCAAGGTGTTCGACACGGTGGGGTACTCAGTGGCCCAGCAGCACATGGGGAGGAGCTCAGAGAATGCAGGGGGTGCCGCGTGGCTCCGCCCGGGGCCCTGACTCCGACAGTCACAGCGGGGTCGAGCAGGGCTCCAGGGCCCGGAGCCTCGGGTGCTCCAGAGGCTGGCCTTCCCCAGCTAGCGCTGCCCACTTGCCTTCGGGGCATGCCGCGCCCCCTCTTCCCGCAGAAGCAGCTTGCTGGCGGTCTTCCCTCTGCCCCTGTCACGCGCCAAGGGCCAGCCCCGGTTTCTAATGGTTCCTTTTCAGCGAGCTGCCTGCCGCTGACTGCGCAAAGTGTAGGTTTGGCCACGCTGATGGCTCTCGTAATGGCTGTGATTACACCCTGCGCGGCTTCTCCCTCGCCAGCCTCGCCGCCGCGGCACGTTGTGCTGGATGCGGCTCTGAGAGCGGCTTAATATCAGGCTCTCCGGGGCTGTAATAAGCGGTTCAGGATCGGGCAGATGCAGCCGCCGCAATATTTCCCTGCAGTCTGCGGGTTAAAACACATCAATTGCATCCATGGGCACTTTCCTGAGGCAAATGTCGACTTACACATCTGCCTGTATCAACAGGAAATGAGTGAAGATAAGTAAATGTCTCGCCTGCAGCCCAGAGCAAGAAAACCCCCACACGCTACCTCCCACTCAGGGAGACGTGGGGCAGGAGCCCACAGGGACGATAACCAGAACCCGCGTTATGTGCTCTGCGGGGAGGCACTCCTGTGCATCAGACAGGGTGCCGTGTTAGCTCGTGACGGGGTAGCTTTCCCTGGAGTGCCCATGTGGCTGTGGGGAGCCCTTGTCTGCACCACCCAGGGATGCAGTGGGAAGACTCATTTCATGTGTGTGCTCCTGTACACTCTATAAAACACCCTTGATCACCAGGCAAGGGTGTATCCTCTCCCCTTCCCTAGGGACGTGTCCTCATGGGGAAAGCCCTCCTTCTCATGCTTGTCCATGGTATGTACCCACCCAGGTGTGGCCTGGAGGAAATGCCGTTGGCACAAACACCTGGCCTGCAGCCAGGTCTCAAAACAGATGAGAGTCTTGTGCTGGCGCCATCACCTCTCCTGGCCTCTGCTTTCTGACTGAGGCAGGGCACCTGCTGGGTGCCCTGCCACCCAGTCCTGGCACTCACCAGCCAGGTGCAGTGCCAGGCTATACAGGCTAAAGCAGCAGCAGCACATACCTGCAGGGCACGTGTCGGCCACAGTGTTGGGTGCTGAGGACTCCTGCACTGCTGCCCAAAGGGCTGTGACTCCCGTGACCTGTTCAGACATATCAAGTCACTGGAAAGACTCACTTAACTCATAAAGCACCATACCTACAGCTGCAGTTGCAGTCTACAGGATGTCGCTCGGGAACAGCAGAAGGAAGGGGCATCTTGGTGAGGTCTGCCAGGGAATCAGGGTGCGTCACCTCCCAGCAGAGTCCTTACTAGGGTTCAGTTACACAGACATGACTCATTGAACCATTGGCTCATGACTAAACTCCATCCCCTCCTGGAGGTCAGAGGTCAAGCTGATCCCCTGCAGCCTCTAGTTGGTCTCCCTGATGTGGTTACTCCCATCCCGAGGCATCCCTGTTGCCCAAACTCTGTAGGGGCACATGAATGTCACCCTCGGATCTCTTGGGAATCTGAAAGCCTGGGAGGTTACCGGCTAGAAATGTGGGACAAAACCAGACAAATTCCTTATTTTACAACCACAGAAAGCTCTGCTGGGAGCACCGAAGCAGGTGAATGAGAAAACGCAGGTAAAGCACAAATCACAGGGTCCATGATCCAAGGTGTACAGTAAGTGTCTAATCAATGTTAGCCAGTGTTGTCACCACCATCATGAGGGTCATGTCAGCCCAATTTGGGGCTGATCCAGACCCTCCAGGCCCTTTGCTGATGGTGCCGGCAGCCTCTATACAGGGCCCATCCCATTTGATCTACCTCAACCAACCAACCTTGTCAAAGCTTCGCTTTCTAACTGCCTTCCAGGAAAACTTTATCAGAATCTTAAATTGTATTTTATTTATGCTGTCTCTCACTTCTGCATTTTATGTGACACTGATGTATTTTATGGGAAATTGAATAGTGAGTTCTGGAAACCCCAAGGAAACCGATGAATGCCTGTCGTTTTCTCATTCACGTAATCCTATCCTTCCAACAGTCGTTTGAAGTTATAATCTCATCCACAGTTTATAAGTAATTACTCTGATGAGGCTCAGAAAGGTTTCATGATAACCCTGCATTATTCACCTGGCAAGAGAGGGAACATTCTAGAGAACCAATAGGAATAAGTACAAGCCACAGTATTGGGGTTCAAAGTGTCAAGAGCTGTGCTTAGGCAGAGAAGAGACAGGATTGTTTCTCCATCTCCAAAAGGCCCCCACCACTCCAGAACCGCTGGACACATTGTTATGCACCCACCAGGACAAGGTGAGGCACTGGGCACCGGTCAGACACCAGAGTACGCTCTGGGACAGGCCCACCCCTGAGAATTTCAAACGAGGTGGTCCAGGACCAGTAAAATGCCTCACTGGCATTAAGGATAAGGGGGGTTTGGGTCAGTGGTACGCTGGGTGAATGAATGCCTTACAGCTGGCTGTCCCTGGTGTATGTGTGCCAGTTCCCATGGTGTCAGCACATCCACCACTGCCAAATCCTAGCAGCCAATGCAATGTCGCTGAGGGCAGGTGGGGCAGGAGACCCACACCAGCCCCTGGGATGGGCTCCCTGGGAACACTCCTGCCTATCGTGAGGACAGGAATCTCGAGTTGGCATCAGTGTCGTCTGGGCTACTGATCTGCCCCCGTTACCTTCTGATCTGTCCAGTGTCATGTTGGAGGAGGGTAAGGAGAAGCAGGCTGGGGGCAGCCCCGGGGGCCCCCGACCAAACCCCTGCTGGTGGCCCTCTACCCCTCTTTTCCCCCCAGAAGCCTGACTGCGCACACTGGTACCTAACCACACTATTCTGCTTGCATGGACATGGTGAAAAGGTCCAGGAATATTTGGGGGACCCTTAAGTCTGACACAGTCTCCTTGAGGGTCCCTCTTAGCTGGTGTCTTCTGCGGATATGTTAGCATGCCCTATGGGACTGTCTACGAGTCACTGGCAGGGTGTGGGGTCCCGAGTTCAGGACGGGCATGGGCATGGTCAACAGAAGTTCACATTGGCTGAGTTACAGAATGTGGGCTAACAGCACCGTGTGCAACAGAAATGTTGAGGTGTGTGAGTGCAAGGACGCCGCATGTTGCCGGGGGAGGCAGAGCAGGGAAGGGACAGCAGTCGAGGGGCCCCTGCCTGGACCCTGAGAGCCGAGGAGCTGGAGGGTCAGCCGGGCAGAGACGCTGGTCTGTGAGGAGTAAGGAGAAAGCAGCTTGAGATCACGGCCTGAGGGTGGCAAACAGAGTTTTAGCATCTTTCTTCATGGTCTCTGCGTGAAAGTCTGGGAAAAAGCAGCCAACATGAAACAATGTGATGACAGAGACTCCAAGGACACTACCCTCTGGACAAATCCAGAGAGGGGGCCGGTCCCATGAGGAACCTGCAGATGGCTGTTGTGTTAGAGCTGAGGGCACCTGCGAGCCGTCTCGGGCCTGTGCTCTGGAAACCTCGCCAGTGTTTTCTGCAGTGAGGGAAACGGTGTTCCCAGCAAGTGTGGGCGGCACAGCCGAACCCACTGTGTCCTGGCGGAGGCCCAGGAGCCCCGCTCAGCCCCTCTCGCTGGCTCCCAAGGGCTCCCCGCGCTGGCGGCCTCACCTGCTCCCCTCTGCCTCCATTCCTGCCCCCCCGCTAACTGGCACCCACTGCTGCCACGGCCAGGACCCAGTGGCCACCCTGGGCTCCCCCCCATCCCTCACCGGATGCTGTCAGCACAGTTCTCCCCTGAGCGCGCTCCCGGGCAGTGGGCCGCGGGAGCAGACCCGGGAGCGGCCCTGACTTGAGGATGGGGAAAAGCTTGGCAGCCGAAGTGTCACGGGCCGAGTCTCGCAGCTGCCAGTATGGTGGAGGTGTCCACTCTTTCACGGGCACAGATGCTGTTGGAAGCCTGATGCAGTGTGGTAACACACTTCTCCAAGGAGCATCAGCTGTTTCTAGAACAGCCTCTCACAGCACGCTAAGCCTGCGAGCCCTTGCAAGAGCTCTGGGTCCAGCAGCCCTTGTTCTGTGCCGGAGGTGGGGGGCGAGTGTCTGCTCGAGGCCCTCCACAGTCTTGCAGGCTCGGCAGACCATGGTCTGAGCGTCACCACTGCGGCCCGCCGCCTCTCTGCCGGGTCTCTCTCGGTCCTGTGCACGAGTCGTGGTAGGTTAAGAGCTGTACCAACAACCCCAGCTCTTCAGTCCAGTATGTGGGCTTTTCTGGGCCTGAGGCAGGAATCCTGCTCCACATGGCTGTGGGCATGGGGGCCCAAGCGGAAGACGGGCACGTCTGGTGAACGGCAGGCCTGTCTTGCTCTTCTGGGATCTATGAAGAAACTCAAACACTTCAGAGTCACGTTCCAACATGGAATGGGAAGCACTGATTTAGATTTTAAAGGTTCCAGAACCTAGTTCCTTCTTGCTTAGTTGGAAAGTGTTTGTTGGCCAGCTGGCCTGGACCGCTGGCCTGGGCGCCTCACTTCCAAAGGCAGCACCTTTCCTACCCCTTCTAACTCTTCCTTGGACAGTTACACTGTAGGAAATGGGGAAAGTCCCTGAAAGCAGATCTGAGATCTGCAGCGGGACATCCAGTTTTCAGTTCGGTTCCAACACTGGTCCCACTGACTTTGGAGGCTCGGCTCTTGCTCGTTGTGTCCTGGAGATCCCCACCCTTCTCCATCCCCTGATCTGCCCCTGCCTCTGGCCAAACAACTCCCCAGTCCTTGCATTTTTCTCAAAGCCCTGCTAACCAGCCTCAGAGCCCAGGTCCATGTGGCACTTTCATTAGGGCGCTGGGTTTGCTTCCTCATCAGGATGTAGGCCCTGGGGACAGGCAGCCACCACCTTGGCTTACAGATCTCACACAGCACACACAGTTGGTGCCCAATAAATATTCCTTAAACTGATCAGATTTACAGCTTCAAATACAGCTCCATACAAATGCTGCTAGGAGGGTAAGTGGGGTCTTGCTTTATGGCTTTGAGAAGAGAAAATTATCAGAAAGGCATTGGGTAGGGGTTCTTGGTTCTGGACCCCATCTCTCAGTAGGAATTACAATGAGCAAGCCCCTTGAATTCTAGATGTCCCCTGTCGTCCTGTTGGATGGTAACCAGAAAGTGGCTTCCTGAGGGGAGAAGATTTGCCTAACGTGAGTCCCTGGTAAGTCATAGCCAGCTCCCAGGATGGAAAGAACAGGGTGAGGAAGACCAGGGCCATGGGTCTCAACTAGGAGCAAGACCCTCCTCACAAAGTCTGGAACCTGCAGACAAGGGGAACTGTGGGAAAGTGCTTCGCATCTGGAGTGAGGCATCCATCCTGGACCATTCCCTCACCCCTGAGCCTGTAGTGAGCTCTCCCTCTGCATTACACCCACCTCCTCTGGTGTGGAGTCACAAGGGTGGGGTCTGAGCCTTGCTTGAGCTAGAGACCCAGAAGCTCCCAGGGAAGCAAGTCCCTGGGGCACCAGAGCCCAAGCCTCAGGCCCCATCTGCCCTGCCCCCTTCATGGGGCTGTGAGCAGATGAGCCCACAGTTGTCCCTCTGTAGTGCCTGGAACTTCCATGGGCATGGCCACCTCCGGTCTTGAGCAGCAGAGGCACCTGCAGGATCCCTAACATGTCCTGTCCCACAGAAAGTAATGTCTTGATTTGAGAAATTTTAGGATGTCACCATCACAGATAGTGCCAGCAGCAGTTACCGGCATGTGCCTGCTCACAGAAGGGTGTCGGGAAGAACAGTTAGCCAAGGGTCAGAGGAGATCCTCCTCCCTCTCAGCGCCTGGGTGATTGGTTGGCTGGTTCTTTGGACAGCAGCGGGAGGGTATTTAGAACTTCAAGCATCAGTTTAGTTGTTTTTTTCCTAAACAAAGTCCCTTTTATTTTCTACCTCAGATTAAATGGAATGGCAAACAACTATCACGCTGGTTCTGGTTCTCAGTTCCCGCTGGCAGGGTTTCTTTCCATTTCAAGACATTAAAGAGTGAATACTTGCCACCATGTCTCAGGGCTGGGTGATAAACCACGCAGCACCCACCAGCCCCCTGGGGACTGCTGCTTGTTGGACAGGAGCAGGTGTCAGGTGGCTCCAGGACAGCACCTCCTTGCTCGTCCTGAGCTAACAGAGCACATTTGAACAGATTTTTTTTTTCATTTCAAGAAGATTTACAGAGTAGCAAGCATTCCTACCTTCTAATGTCAAAATATAAAATGTCGTAGACATTTCCCATACCTTATGTTATATAGAAAATGTTCTCAACATACATAAATATTCTGTGTGATGATACAGAGAAAGGGAAATGTGTAAGAACGCATATAAAACATGAGAGGTGTTCATTCTATGCATTTTACACATGGGCAGACATACACCCACTTATCTTTGAGGAATGAGCTTATCAGGTCTTCTGATTCCTCAGCATGTAGATAGTTTTCTAAATACTGTCTCGGCCCAACTTGGAGGCCTGGTTGGAGCTGATTAAATCTAGACCTCCAAGCACCTCCTTTACAGGGCTCTCGCCTCAGGGCCACAGCCTGTCTGCCCTGATCACCCCGGGCCGGTGCCCAACAGCTAGGGCAGCCCCTCTGCGCCAAAGCCCATTGAAGTTGTCCACGCCAGCCAGTCCTGAGCCTGCTCACCCTGCCTTACCTGCTCCTTCCACAGAAACCACCATGAAGGCTCCTGCCCACGTTTTCCCCTCTCTCTCTACCTCCTGACCAGCCCCAGGGTGACCCTGTGACTCTGGTGAGCTTGTAGGCCTAATGTGTCCCTTCCTCTCTAGATCTATGAGTGATAAACTGTTCAGTGGCACCTGTCTCCTGACCTTTTGGCCTCACCACACCTAAGCAATAATAAAACCTATTAAAACAGCCACCAATCAAATTCAGCTTTTTCCAGATGGAGGGAAAGCTAGTCTCAAGGTAGATGACCAGGAAATCCCACATACCTCATGGCTCCGTCCACGCTCCACATTTGCTACTCCACATGGGGATGCTGCACAGGTGACCACTGTCCACTCCTAATGGGAGAGAGTTTTCCGTGACCGTGGCTCTGCAGCAGTCAGCCCAGGGATGCCAGCCCAGAGAGGGCTGAGCCGTGCATGGCCTGTAACTGAGCTTGCTAAACGTCTGATCTGTGACCTCTCCACTTCCTGCGCAGAGGAAGTGTTTCCTGTTCCACTGTGGTCACATTCAGAGGGGGATGATTTCTAAACTGAGCTAGAACTTCAGTGCCCTGAGTCTGAGGATGAGGGCTCTGGAACCCCCCACATTGAATCCAACGTACTCTCATGTTCCTTTAGCCATTTATCAGGGTCCCTGTGGTGTTGCAGGCCTGGCCATAGAGGGCCCTGGCATGCCTAGAGGCTGCAAATCCTAGAACCACAAGCAGGCAGGGTCATATCACTAAAGTACTGTAGCCTTGACTGGTCCCAGCAATGTTCAGAAGTCATAGGATTAGGGGCACACACCAGACAAGGGAAAAAAAATCATTAAGGCCTCCATGGCCGTAGATGACTGGGGATCGTGGGGTGAATGTCCTTATCCCTGCTGCATTCACAATTCTAACTGCTTGGGTACTCAGTCCTATCCTCCTGTACCTCAATCTTCAGATACTTAGCCAGCATCTTGCCTCCCATCTTCTTATTTTTCCTCTGCTCGTTTGGTGACTCGTGAAGCAGTGAGTTCCTGGTTGGTTTTGTTTTGTAGACTTCATACTCCTCGCCTCTTGTATTATGGGAGGCTGTTTCACCCCAGAGGTTAGGGCAGGGCCCTCCCTCTGTAGCATCCTGTTCACACTTCCATCACCGGCTCAGAGGTGTCGGACCTACTCCAAAGGCCCCTCACCAAGGTGGGGCAGTGGATATTCCATTACTATTGGCATATTATCTCTCCCATTATCCCAATATGCCAGTTCGTTGGCGGCCTCCCCTTTCATGGCAGAGAGCTTACAGGAGCAAAGCTATTGTTGTAGGAGCACCTTACAGCTTCTCCTATAACTGTGCTCCAACAGCAGCTATTGGCTCTTGTCTGGAGCATCTCCAAATGCTTTTCTTTGTATTGGCCCAACCTGTTCAACAGAAGATGGATGAGGGAAGATCGCACTTAGCCGTATGTTGTCATCAATAGAAATTTCAACACATGAACTAAGGTCTGGTCCACCCACCAAAGTGAAACCTAATACTGGAAAATGTAAACAGTAGGACAATAAAGGAAACCATGGCTCTGCCAAGGGGTGGTAATGAACATTGCTGGCCAAAATTAGCAGGGGTAGAAAGAATGTAAGAGCCAGATCAGGGACCACAGTCAGGGTCAACTGAGGAAGAGCTTCCATCACACAAATGACATGGAGCCAGCCCTGCCAAGTAGACATGACCCACTTGTTTCCTCAAATTCTCCATCAGTGTCCAGGATCCAGCATGCCATCAATAAGCCAAGGAGTGTGAGTGTGGTGGGTGGAGCATGTCACTGCATTGCCGCCATCTGACAGCCCTTGTCACCCCGCACTCTCCCTGTGGAAACCAGAACTGTTTCATATTTGTGATTCAGTGGGAGAAAGCCTGGTGCTCCCTGCGCTCCACCCACTCAGCTGGGCTGGTCCTGCTTCAGAAGCTTCCCACCCCCATCGCCTGTCTGAGCTTCACAGGACTGACACGGGACATTTGTGGATTCTGTGTCGAACTGGTGTGGTTACTACAGCCTGGTCACCCTGGGCCTTCCTCCACAGGATCCCCTGTAGTCAAGGCTTAGGCTTAGGTTTCTAAGATGTTGCCACTGACCGTGCATCTGAAAATCCTCCAAACTTATGTGGATCTGATACTGCAGTGCATCTGCAGGGAAACGGCGCAGTGTTGTTCTGCTGCTTCCATGCAGAGCCCGGTGTGATTCCTGGTCTGTAGGACCAGGCTCCTTGAATTCAGAAATGCCGAGACAGATCAAAGCACCCTATTCAGATATGTGACCTCACTCCGCCCTACAGAAAGCACCCAAACCCAGCACCCTGGGCCCCTTGGTGTCCTGAAGAACAGAGATGGCAGTCCTGTATCTGGTGACAGGCTTCCCCCAGTGGGAATCGCCGATGGGCACTGGTCCCACCTACCTTCTCTAGGGGGATGGGGATTACCCTGGAGTATTAGCACAGACAGGCACAATAGTCACACTCCCACCTGTTCTGAAGGTGGCTTCCTTTATATGCCAGGGAAATGAGTCTCCACTCACTGGACTCTGGAGAGTGTCCGTAAGATCCCACTAGGATACCTCCCCAGGGTCATCCTTGGCACAAGATAGTAAGGGACCCACAGGACCACCTGCCTGAAAACTGTAGGTTCCTTGGGCCAGCAGCCCAGGGGGGCATGACCTGGCTTCTGTGTACAACAGGATCCCTCCCACTAGAGTGTCTCCCAGATAATTGCTGGCAGGGAGAGAGGAATAGCAGGTTTAGCACTGCCCTCTGCACACCTGTACTTCTCTAGAGTGGGTTCCCTGTTATTTGGGTCCTTAGTTCTGTCTGCATTGTGTCCTGCCCAAATTTTGTACAACAGTCTCCTCGCAGGTCCCCCTTCCCATGGTCTCAAGTGGCTCCCAGTTACCCTCTGCTCAGTTATCAGAGTCCACTTGCTAAAGGCCACAATGATCAGGTCAGTCTCTGGCTTGAAACTCTTCAATGGCTCCCCATTGCCAAAGACAGTCACCAGAAGCCCACCAGAATGATTCCCCTGGATGTTTCTCCAGCTCCTGTCCTCAATCCCATCTGATACTCCTTCCTTCCCTGCCTCCATGCTCCTGAAATCGTTCTCCTAGAAGGCCTGACCCCCATGCCACTGCATCTCCTTCCTCTCACTAACCCTTACTTTCCCTTTAATGAACTTGGCAGGCACCTCATAGAGCTGGGGCTGGGTTCACCCTCTGTGTGCTCTCGTCCCCACCTCCTCTTCATCAAGCACATGGTAATTGTTTCTCCTCCCTGGGTGTGAACACCTGCGTACCAGGTGTTGGAGTGTTTGCATCCTCTCAGTGGGTTACATCAGCTCCTAGAGGCTAAAGGAACAAGTGGCCAGCATGCAGGGCAGTTCTAACCAGGAATTGATAGGGGAGTCTAGGGTATGAAACTCCAGCCCCCTTGCCCCTCCATGGGGGTAATTCTGGGGTGTTTCTTATGCTGGCCACCAGGGTTTCACATGGAGTTGAGCCCAGTTACCCGGCTGTGACTCAGCTGTGCACCGTTTCCTGCTTCCTGTTCATGTAGTCCCCTGGTCCACCTGTCATGGGTCTTCCCCAGAGTCACTCCCCAGGTAGACCTCTTGCTCCCACATCCCTGCCCTGGGGTCTCCTTCTGGGGGTACACCACCTCGCGGCAGGCACCGCGTCTATCCTCTCTATAGCCCGGCCCCAGATTTGTGGCTGAGGCTTAGGAAACTCAGCAGATAGGTGTTAAATTAGTGATTAGTGGTAAAATAAAATTAACTTCAAGCAAGCCTATTTTTGTCAACATCCATAAAGAAGGATGTAGTATGTGGGTAGGAAGTTGAAGAAAAAATAATCGAAATGAGATCCCTGACAAGATGATGAGAGACATTCCCTGGGGAACGGAGACGCTTCAGTCGGCTCTGCTCCAATCAGAGTGCGTAGGCATGGACGGGACTCTGCACCCCAGAGCCCGCCCATCAGCCAAGGACAGAGGGATCCCCGTGTCAGCTGTGGACACTCGCCAGCACCCATCTCATATCAGGAGCACCCCCTGTCCTGCCCCGCTGCATCAGGAAGCTCGTGCCCTAAACCAGGTCTCAAGCTCCAGGCGCTGTCCGATCAGAACACTTGCTAGGCCCCGGGCTGTGGGAGAGGCTGCTCAGGGGGTGGACGGGAAGCCCCCGGGAGGTGTGGCGCGAGGAAGAGCGCTGGGGCGAGCAGCTGGGAGCGCTGGCCCCACTCCGATGCTCACTGTCGGGCGAAATGGTGCTCCAGTACCCAGGCTCCCAGGTCCTAGGCCTGGTTCATCACAGACAGCCTCCCACTCTGCTTCCTGGCCACCCCCTGCCCTCCTTGCCTCCTGTCCCTGTGGCTCCCCCGCCTGAAGTGTTCAGCGTAAGGTCAGGTCGTTGCCGTGCCTCCCACCTGCCTGTCCCCATCCCAGCACAGGGATGGCAAGGGAGCCCGTGGTGAAGCGGTGGGAACACCACCTGGGAAATTGAACCGTCATTTATATGAACCTTCTTGCTGCCAAGAAGAGTAATTTGAGAATAAAATGCCTCTTTTCTCAATAGAGGTTTTCAGGGCATTTTCTTTCCTCTTATAAAGTTCTCTCGAGGCAGCTTAGCATTCAGACTGCCGTGGCCCTGACGATGATGATGTTCCCTGATGGTTAGGGCGCGTCCTGTAACTGAACACAGACTCTTACACAAAATTATCTCCCAGGCTGCTCAGAGTAACCTGCGATGTGACACGGCAGGTTTTGTCTCGAGCTCACGGGGCTTCTGCGGAGTTAGCCAAGCCAGAGCCTCCCCCTGTTGGGCGCTCAGAGTGAACTTGTTAATTTGGGCCAAACGTGAGCTTAGCAATATTGACCAGTTCTTCAGTCATTTTGACTCAGAAATGTTGGACTATGGAATCTGTAAGATAGTAAAATTGAAGTGAATGCATTTAGAAAAAGCTACAAAACCAGTCACATATATTTGCTCTGTCGGATGAAGAAGCTTTCTTTGCCAGGCGCATTCCTTTAGAGCAGACTGGAGTCTGCTTGCGGATGTGGCCCACCCTGACTGAGTTTTAAGTGAGTACTAATGGTCACACCCTGACACAGGTCAGACGTGGACAGGAGTCATGCCCCATGCAGGCATCTGCGTTGGGAGCACCTGCCACCCATGCTGCTGGACCCCCAGGTCAGAAAAGCCTGTCTCACACTCTGCCTCTGCCTCCTTCTCTGTCGTGTCCTCTCTCCCTCCTCTTCAAATAAACTGCTTTCTTTTCTTTTAAAAATGTTTTCTTCTATGGGCAACCCAGGTGGCTCAGTGGTTTAGCACCGTCTTCAGCTCAGGGCATGATCCTGGAGTCACAGGATTGAGTCCCACATCAGGCTCCCTGCATGGAGCCTGCTTCTCCTTCTGCCTGTGTCTCCGCCTCTCTCTCTCTCTCTCTCTCTCTCATAAATAAATGAAATTTTTTTTAAAAAGTTTTCTTCTAGGGACACCTGGGTGGCTCAGTTGATTGAGCATCTGAATCTGACTCTTGAGTTCAGCTCAGATCATGATCTCAGGGTCGTGGGATCGAGCCCTGTGTCAGCTCTGTGCTCAGCAGGGAGTCTGCTTAGGATTCTCTCCCTCTGCTCTCTGCCCAACCCCCCCACCCCATTCGTGCTCTCTCTCTTTCTGTCTCTAAGATAAATAAGTAAATCTCTTTAAAAAAATATTTTCTTCTAAATATTTTATAAATTCGACTTACTACTCACTTCACCCTTTGTCTTCACTCTGCCTCCAGCTCTGTTGGCCCACATTTATGCTGTGTCTTGTCTCACCTCCAGCCTTCACCTCATCTTCTTACTGTTTACACTCTTAAATTCAAATTCTTTAGTCAATTGGCTTTTAGCCCTTTATCACTGATTTTCAAATTTTAATTTATTTAAACTAAAAAAAAAGAACAAAAAACAAAAAAACCAGTTCACCCGTTGCTCCCACCTCCGGCAGCCACCATCATATGTATGTACCACATCTTTATCCATTCATCCACAGCCACCTAGGATGCTTCCGTATCTTCACTATTGTGAACAATGATGTAGTAAACATGGAGGTGCAGATATCACTTTGAGATATGGATTTTGTATCTTTTGGGTAAATACCCAGTAGTGCAATTGTGGGTTGTAGGGCAGCTCTATTTTCAACATTTTGAGGACCCGCCACACTGTTTTCCACAGTGGCTGCACCAGTTTGCATCCCCACCAACAGTGCACGAGGGCTCCCCTTTCTCCACATCCTCACCAACACCTGTTATTTCCTGACTTGTTGATTTTAACCATTCTGACAGGTGTGAGGTGGTATCTCATGGTGGTTTAGATTTGCATTTCCCTGATGATGAGGGATGTTGAGCATCTTCTCATGTGTCTGTTGGCCATCTGGGTGTCATCTTTGGAGACATGTCTGATCACATCCTTTGCCCATTTTTTAATCAGATGGTTTGGGGTTTTGCTACTGAGTTGTGTAGATTCTTCATGTGTTTTGGACTTAAGTTTGCCCATTCTACCTGCTGATGTCAGTGAGGTATTTCCAGTTCATTTTATCTCTGGTTTATTCCTGCTCATTTTCTCTCCTTGCCACCACTCTCTTTCCTCTCATAGAAAACATATAAACTTTGACTCTTTTTATGACTGAAAAAAATGCATCTTTTACTTTTCCTGCTGCACAGCTTCTAGAATTTCCCCCTTCTTTTCTACTTGGTTGATCCTGGCCAGAGAAAAGCCCAGCAGCACACCTCTGGGGTGCACAGGGGTACGAATGCCTACATGAACAATGTGGTCTCAAGGCCATTTCCCCAGAGCCGCTGCACTGGCCTGAGGTCACTGAAAGCAGATTTCTCAGCCCATTTTCAAGAGCCATTTTCCAGAAGTCTCTCTGGGGAACTGGAGAGTGACCCCCCGGGGTCAGCAGCCCTAATGCAGACAACATGCCCCTCCTCCTGCCGCCCATCCCCATGGCCAGGCCTGGTACAAACTGCTGCCTGATGATCAGCATAAGCCACAGATCAGTTAGAAGGCTCATGGCCTGTGTCCAGCGGGGTCTCTAGAGGCCCTTTAGACTCCCCATCAGCTTGCCCCCAACCACCGTGGCTAGCACAAGCAGCAAGGAGAAAGCAGCCATTTTGTGCTTCACCCAAGCAGGGCTTTGGAGCAGACACACAGACAGATACAGAGATGTACCATGCCGATTGGTACCCTGTGACTTAGGGCTATTTCCACTGAGTGTATAGAAGTAAGGAAATGGGTTGCCTCCAGCTATGGGCAAGTCTTTCCTCTGTAGGGTCAGGGCTCTCCGACTATGGGCATCTCACAGACCTTCAACACTGCTCCTCCTCACCCCCAGCCTCCTTTCTTGATGGGACCTCCATGTCCTCCCACTGCCAGCTGGACCTAAGCATCTTAGGGGCCTTCCTGTAAGGTCAACCTGTTTGAGCCACCTCAGAATAGGCGACGTCGGGCCTGAGGAGACCTTTCAGGCTGCCTTCCCCAGAAGCCTCCCTGCACCCTCCACCCAGGGCCAGGCAGGCATGACCTGGCTTCCAGGCTTCTAAGCTACACTGTAAAGACCATGGCTCTTTGTTTAGAACCATGAAATCCCCCTGGAATGTGCCCACAGGGCCTCAGTTTCCCTGTCTGCGTATTCAAGTGGACCTTCATTACAAATCTTAGGAACACTTTCTCACTGGCTTGCAGTTACTGCTCCTCTGCTGTCTGAGCATCACACACACATTGGGAGTAAGGGGACTTTTGCCCAACACTGAGGTGCTCTGAGGGCATAGTAAGAGGATGCACCCAGAAAGCTGAACTCAGACCCCACGCATAACGAGGGGTTGACGTGGGTCAGTGTTGTGAGCAGCACTGCATTCCTGTTCCAAACATGGCCAGGCAGGTCCCACGGGGCCCAGCAGTAGGGCCCTGTCAGGCTGGGAGTCTCTATGGGCTGTCAGGGGATCAGCCAACGGGCAAGAGCAGGTTTGACTGAAGAACTTTCTAGCTCCACTGATGACCTCTTGTCTTGAGCCATTGGTTTCTTGACCCCACCCCACAGACTTTCATAAGAGCCAGGTCCCCTTTTGTTCCAGCAGGTTGATTATAGTTCATGATCCTCCTGGCACTCAGGAGTCTGCTGAGGCAGAGGTAAGTCAGCCTGGTCACAAAGCCGTATCCCTCCCTGGTCTCCAGCCCATCTCTACACAGTGCCTGGAGCTCCATGGAGTACACCTATTCCTGGAGCAGGGACCTTTTCACCTGCAGTGTCTCTGGCCAAGTAAACTTTCCAAACCTCTCCTCTCAGGCCTTCTAAGCTGCACTTTTGTTCATCCAGGGTATCCATTGAGGCAGAAAACTGCATTTAAATTTGAGGACTTTAAAAAAAGTAAATTCTTTATGTTCTATTTATTAGCAAGTTAAAAATTCAGGAGTTATACTCTCATGGCCTTTCTCTGTCCCTAAGAGTTGTGTGACCACAAAGACCCAGAGCATTGTAATGCAGGCCTCATTTGCCAATGCCCTCCCCTTTCAATCCAGAGCTTCTTTCCCCTTCCATCCTGGGGACAGGAGCCACACTACAGAAGCTGTGCTGGGCCAAGAGACATGTCACTTCAGAGCAGTGGCCCTAGGTGTATTACCATTACACACTGTCAACCCCATCAGCCACAAACTGAGAGCCTGGCCCACACACCTGGGGATAGCACCAGAAGCCCCTTGAAGGTTTCATCTGTGGCTGCTCTTGTAAACACGAAAACTGATGGCTGGCTGTCCCTGGGGCTGAACCCCCCTGCCCTGGCTCGTCCATGTAGAGCACTGCTGCTCCATACAGAGCCCGCTTCTCCATATAGAACCCACTTCTCCATGCAAAGCTCGGCTTCTCCGTGCACAGCCCCTCTTCTCTATACAGAGCCAGATCTTCCATCCAGAGCCCTTGCTACTCCATGCAGACTCCTGTTCCTCCCTGCAGGGCCCACTCCTCCATACAGAGCCCTGCTCCTCCACACAGAGCCTGCTTCTCCATACAGAGCCCCCATTTCTCCATACAGAGCCAACTCCTCCATAGATAGCCCTGCTCCTCCATGCAGAGCCAGATCCTCCATACAGAGCCAGCTTCTCCATGCAGAGCACTGCTCCTCCATGCATAACCCCTCTCCTTCATACAGAGCCAGCTCCTCCATACCAAGCCCTGCTCCTCCATGCAGAGCCCAGCCCCAAGGGCGGGGCTGAGGTGCCTCTGAGCACCTGAGATTCCAGGCTAGTCCAGAGACAGGGTTCCCACGAAGCCTCTGGTGTTAGGTGTCCAGTTCCCAGGCCCTAAGCCTCCAGAGGTCCCACACAGGCAGTGCAATCATTCAAATGAGCTGAAATCCATCATATAATGAGCCCCATATGATACTCATCTTTGAGGATACATGAATAAATCATTGTGCCCGGCAGGGGCCTTGTGCCTGCAGGGGCAGGAGGAGGCATGGCTGCACTTTGATGAGCAGTACTGTGGGACACGATGAATGCGCCTCTGTGTGCTGGCCCGCTGAAGCCCCTGGCCCCTGCTGAAACCAAAGCTGGACAGAGGGCACAGCCCTGCAGCCAGAGAAAGACAGTGGAACAAAGCTGTCTGCTCCCAGAGCTTCACCCAGCCGGGCTGGCGGGGCAGCGGGTGGCTCAGCATGCCTCTGTGAAGCCAAGAACCCGAGCGGATGCTCCTGCCCAGGAGACCAGCTCCCGGGGTCCTCCCCCTGAGGGGCCCCTCCGTGAGGCTGGCCGGCCTGCTTCTGTTCGTCTTGCCATTCCTAAGGCGAGTCCCCCTTTCTCGGAGATTGACTCTTGCCTCCATGTGGACACAGTGTGCAGATTGGGGCCTTGGGAGATAAGCGTGGGTCCTGAGCACCGGCCCCCGCCTGCCCCCCCATCCCTGCCAAGATGCAGTGTTAAGAACAGCCTTGGCTTCTCCAGTTCCCGGGGTCCTGGGCATAAAACCCGTGGCAGGGACGAGTCAAATAAAGAATGATACAGGACCACAACCTCGTAAACCCTGCCAGGAGCGTCTGAGGCCTCTAACCTTGATGAGTCTGGATATCACCTAGAGGCCAGGGCTCTGAGTGCTGGTATTTCCGAGCATGTGGACAGTTCTGATACTGTGTATCAAACTCATTAGTTTTGCTGTTAATCCAACGGGAAATCCAATCAGACAGAGAAGCTTTGGCTTTCCCAACCAGAGGCTCGCTGGAGCCGTGAGTACATTCTGTAAATACTAGAGGGCCTGCGTGGGTTTGTGCCACACAGAACCCAGATACATTTTTGGCCAGTGGCTCCTGCCTTGACTGAGGAGACATTTAATCAATATGGCCAACTTTTTTTTCTCTGTTTAGTCACATAAACACTTAGTCACAGACCTAAGGGTCCCAGTCACATGTGAGCCAGCTTCCCTGGTGCACGTGAGGGGCCTGGCCAAGCAGCAAGAGCCATGGCTTCAGAACCGGAACCTGGGCCACAAAGTTGCCACAGCTCATGTCCTATGGCATCCCAAGCCCCTGAGGGAGAGCAGGGACAGTGATTTCTCCAAGGACAGGAAGGCCTCCCAGCCCCTGCTCCCATTCCTCATGGCATCACTCCAGGAGCACTCCTGCCTGGGGAAGGACGCTGACATGGGGGTGGTGAGGGAATCTGTCCCAGCCCCCTGCCAGCTGCTGGGAGTCCAGTGGTCACTGACTTGTAGAAGCCTCCCCTGACCTTGCCTTCATCTCCCCATGGCTTTCTTCCTGTGTGCAGGCCTGCATCCACGTCGTGTTCCTTTCACAAGGGCACCCGTCCTCTTGGACTGGGGCCCCTACCCGATAGGACCTCCTCTTAACCGACCAATGTGCACAAAAAGCTGCTGCCACATCCGGCCACGTTCTGTGGTCCTGGGATTGAGGGCTTCATTGAGACTTTGCGAGCACAATTCAAAGCACAGCAGATCGGAGCCCATGTCCTGGCATCTCCAGGGTCTTTACACTTGGTTCACATGCTGTCAGTGCTTATGAAAAACCAAGTACTCACTCACCCATTTTAACATGACACTTACATTTATGTGGCATGAGTTTAAATTGTCACGCAGACGTGTGTTCTAATATGCTGTTAGTTGGAGCTACAGAATTTAGCCCGTGGACCCCAGGAAGGCCCTGTGCACAGGCAGGGCAGTCGTGCAGGCTGCAGCTCACCTGGGTTGACAGTTCCTGCTGCTTCCTGCCTGCCTCACTCACCTCCCTGCATTGATCTAGGCCTCTCTAGCTTTGGGGCTATGCTCAGCCCCACCTCCCCTGAGCCCCTTTGGGCCTGCCCTGATCAGCCAACGTCAGCCCCACTCCTGCTGAGACCGGGTGAAACTCCCTCCATATTCCAGCCATTTTCAAATGTGTTCAGTCTTTTTTCAGGTGAAAACTTATAGGAAGTTTCAAATAAAGCAGACCAAGGCAAAGGCACTGTGGCTGAGAAGAGTGGGATGCGGGAGACCCAGGTCCCCTCAGGGGCTCCTCAACCTGAGGCTCTTCTGCACACCCAGGAGCTCCTGGAAGCACCTTTGAAAAGCTACCACACAACATCAGGGTGTGTACACAGATACATTTGGAGGAGCAGGTGCACCTTCTGTTGGGTCACTTTGCTTGGAAGCAAGCAGATTGTGACTGTGTAGGCAGGCCCTCCGCAAGCAGCACGATGTGCATCATTTCTGCCCAAGTAGTCACGTCGGATATTGTCATTTGGTCACATTCAGGAATCTGGTGGCGCTTAGGGCCCTCATTTGGAATAAAGGATTGTGTCAGCATTTCTGTTCTGAATTCCTATTTTCAATGATTTGTAATGAAGCATCTTTTTAAAATGGTTTCAGCTGTTTGAGCTATATGCAGCCAAGAGAATAGATCCTAGGGCTTTTTTAGCACTCTGCTAACTATGAAATTGTTTGATTTTTACAAAACATATTTAGCAAATTGTTAAAAGTATTGGCTAAACACAGCATTTCATAAATGAAATGTTGAAATGATCAAGATGTTGAACTTTAGAATCATCTGCTTTCGCTGAACAGTGCCTTTTTTTACAAAGTTCAATTTTTAACATAATTTTACACAACATTATAAGTGCATCACTACATGTTGTAAATATCACACCACTACACATTCTAATTACCTGATTACATTCATTTACATTAAATTTGTGATTAAATGTAATTTCATGCTTAGTGAGTGGCAGTCCTTTGAAGCACTCCGATCACACTCTGTCGCAGTGTGGGAAACCATGTGCAGCCCAGACCTGGGATGTCCGCAGCCATGAAGTCAGAGGTTGAGTGTACCTGCACACAGCAAATCCAGTGTCACGGAGCTCCCCTGCAGCAAGGGAGGTGCCAAGTCAAAGACCCTTGTGCCCGTGACTTTGGTCTTTCCGGGTCTTGATACTGCAGCAAAGTAAGATGCTGCTTTGTCTTAAAAGTCAGGGAATTTTTCCCCGTGTTGTGAGGATCGCGACATCACAGGAAGGGTGGCAGCCCCCTGCCTACATTCTGACTGAGCGCTCTCAACTCCTGCGAAGTCTGACTCCACTCACAACATGCTACAGTCTTCTTCCAAATTGTGTCTCCTCTCCTACCATCATCATAGCAACCCACATCCTCTGGCATGCCTGGGGACATTATCAGATCAGCTAGGAGGGGGAGTCTTAGCCCTGAACTTGGCCTTGAATACCGACCTTTACTTCTTGTAAACATTCAGCCTCATATGACATCGTAGTAGCCAAGTGTATGCTGTGAAAGGGTTCTTGATGTATCTTGGCTTCCCTTGACACCTTGATACTCAGTATTTGTTGGAGTCCTCCCCTGTGGGTAGCATGGAAAGACCAGGAAAACCCAAAACTATTTGTGTTCTGCATGTGAATTCAGGTGGAGGCACATGCTCTAAGACAAGACAGGGAGACTTGCCCGGTAGCCAGAGTGGGCTTCCCTGGGTCCTGCTTCTATGTGAGGCTCCATGGAAGCTTCCCCAGTGAAGGTGGGGAAGAGCATGATTATTTAAATGGAACAAAACCCAAGCCTTCCTTGCTGTGAGGGGCAGATGAGGGTAAAGTGGGGGTTTGCACACCTGAGAATGCTGGAGTGGGACTTGTGAAGGCAGATTGGTGGCTGTACCTGTGGCATTTCTGACTCAGTGGGGGTGGGGGTTTCAGGCCTGAGAACATCATTTCTAGCGAGCTCCCAGGTGAAGCTGCTGCTGCTGGCTTGAGGAGGGGGTCTCCTCTCAATAATATTGTGTGCACATTTTAGGGACTCCCCAACACAGCCCCGTTGGCTTTGAGAACAGCACTAGGATCTAGGTCTGAACCCTCTGCCTGACAAGCCTGGGGTGAGGACATCCCCTTTCTATTTGTACCTGCCTCCTAATCAACGACTCCTTATTTAGAGAGAGACCGGTCATTCACCTGGAAGGAAAGGAAGAGGCCATCTGTGCAGAGCCCTGTCCCTCCCTGAAAACTGGTTTATAAAACAGTTGCCAGAGGCCCCTGGACTTGGGGATTTATTCAGTGGATTTAAACCACTGGAAAAAAAAAATCTCTAAAATCAGATAAGACCTTTCCTCAAGGAACGCATCTGTTGAAGATGTCCATGACCAATTCCAGGCCAGAAACTTCCCTCCATGGCAAAGATACACACTTGGGGGCTAATATTTTAAAACACAAATCTTACCATGTAACTCTACCAGCAGTATGGCAGGAAAATGCATAGCATTTTCTCCACAAATGGAAGTAACTGCTGTTCCTTAGCTCAGATCGAGAAGGTTCTCTTCAGACATTCCATCAGTGTTCAAAATAAGTAAAAAAAGGCGTTAGCCATAAAAATAAGCAGTATTTCTAGAAGTGGAAGGGGGTGGCAAGAGGCAGAGGTAATCCTTACTTTGGAATCGTAACTTTATATTTTTTACATTGTTGGAAGAAGGTGCAGAGTAAAGGATGCAAACAGATAACTTTGGAAGCAAGCGATTTCTGATGGTACTTGTACAATTTAAGTAACGGCTGGTTCACTAACAGCACAATCGCGCTGCCCTACACAACCGTGCGTTCCTGACACAGTGGTGCCGAGCTGCTGGCAGGTGTGGCGTGTGGACGTGGGCTTGCGTGCACATACCTGGCCTCTGTGGTTGCAGCTCTTCCTACTGCACTGGCTCCAACGACGGCTCCTACCACAGGGAGGGACTAGGGACAGTGACTTACCATTTTCAATCAAAACAGCCATTGCTTTAATCTCCCTGGGTCACTAAATCTGCAAACTTGGCCTGCACTTACCCAATGCTGTTCACTGCTATATGCAGGTCAGCACATCCTTCCTTCCTTCTTTTAGAACCTAAATATTTAGTGAGATGCTGTGATTTAAAATATTTAGGAAAGGGGAGCCAGGCCAGGGCAATCAGCTAAGCAACTGACTCTTGGTTTCGGCTCAGGTCATTATTTCAGTGTTGTGAGATCCAGCCCCACAACGGGCTCCACCCTCAGTAGGGAGTCTGCTTGGGGTTCTCTTTCTCCCTCTGCCTGCCCCCACATACACACACACTCGCCTGCATGCTGTTTCTCTAATATAAATAAATAAAAATCTTTACTAAAATAAAATCTGGGGATCCCTGGGTGGCGCAGCAGTTTGGCGCTTGCCTTTGGCCCAGGGCGTGATCCTGGAGACCCGGGATGGAGTCCTCGAGTCCCACGTCGGGCTCCCGGTGCATGGAGCCTGCTTCTCCCTCTGCCTATGTCTCTGCCTCTCTCTCTCTCTCTATCTCTATCTCTGTGTGACTATCATAAATAAATAAAAATTTAAAAAAATTTTAAATAAAATCGGTAGTAAACAGACTTTCACAGAGACAAATGAAGAAGGGTTTGGGCTGAGGCTGGGGCTGCTCCAGCTGGAGGCCTCGCCTGCCCCTGGCCCTGGGGCCCATCTGAGCCATCACTGGCATTCTAGCTTCACACCTAAACCTCAACCTTAGTCCCTCATTCCCAGTCTTTTCTAGAACATTTCCCAGGACCTGCATTCTCCATCTCTACTTCAGTATGCTGAATATCATCCTGATTCTCAATTTCGTTCTTCCTCTGGACCTAACTAACCCATGCATCAGTGGGTGCTGCACTCTGATAGTTGAGGAAGGAGGAAGAAACCCCAGGGATGTGGACCAACATTCTGCCTTAAGGGAAGAGAGAGTACACACAGGAGTCATATAAAACAAGTATAGGGGACAATCTCCCATGATCCTGAGGCCGCAGAGGAGGGAAGAGCCCGGTGTGAGAAGGGGCAAGGAGAAAGGGTCCGGGGACAGTGAGTCCTGACTCAGATTCACCCTGGGAAGTTGCAAGACAGCTCTGGGGTCCCCAAGCAACCTGGAAATGAAATCAGACCAGCATGCAGAGCCTGTGACACGTGTGCACTCACGAGGAGAAAGCTGGTTTGGAACCCACAACTCCTTGGAAAGGGGGACTGAGCTGCCCCCCCTCCCTGCAGGGCTTGGCTAACATGTGGGGCCCCCTGTGCCATGTGCATCCTGCACCGTGTAGGCCTTCCCGTGGGCCCCCTCCCTCAATGCTCTGTCACTGCTGCACACACCTCCTTCATAGCTGCATGTGACCTCCCTTGGCCCTCTCCCTCTCTGAGGGGTCAGCTGACATGTGGGGCCCCCCTGTGCCCGTGTGGGCCCTCTCCAAGACCCCCTTCCTCACCCATGTGGGCTCTCCCCCAGCCCCCCATGCTCTGCTACCCCTGCTCACACCTCCTTCACAGCCCCCACTGTGTCCCTCAAACTTTCCAGGTCAACTCATACCTTAAACTGAAGCGACATGATTGTTCTTTCTCATGTTCAGGGGCTGTAGCTTTTCCTCTCATCACTTACTGAAAAGTACGTGATTAAATGGTTCTCTGTTTCTATTTATGAGAACAGAAATTAAAGCCACAGTGGGTTTATTGTTGTTGTAACCTGTGAGCAGCCCCACGTCCCTTAGAGAAAGCCTCCTTGTTGCCACTCAGGCCATGCGGTCATTTGGGGAGCCTCCGGTTGTGGCACAACATCTAGGGCATCAGGTTTTCTCTAATGGGTGTAATCAGTGTGAGTTAGTATCAGTGGGGACAGGGGTCCTGGCTGCCAGCTTGTATGCTGGGCACTGCTCTGAGCACCTGGAGGAAGTGGCGGGAAACATCCATTTCACAGATGTGGAATTGAGAGTCAGAGAACTTAAGCAGCTTTGCTAAAGTCACACATAGACTGAAGATTTGACCAGCATGTCCACAATATTGTCCGATTCCATGCCCCTAAACTCATTTGTTCATCCTTCTGTGATGCCGACTTCAAACAGGGGTTCATCCCAGGGAGCATTTGCATAAGTGGCAGGAATTCTGAGTCTGGCATGGGGTCTGGGACCTCTTGTCTGTCAAGAACAGCTGCTGTACCTGGGGCTCCACCTCCTGCACAACACAGAGAGTGGCCGAGCAAGGGAACTCTCCACTTGGGGAGGCACCGAGGCCCAGGGCTGTGTGGTCCCCGCACCCTTCCTGCCAGCGGCCTCTCGGCACCACCCTCCTCCCTGCCATCTGCTCCAGCCTGGTGCTGCCGCTGAGCCCAGCCCCAGCAGCGCACAGAGCTGTCTGACGAAAGCCGCCAGCATTTTTCCAAGGTAGGCAGGTGCACGAGGGAAAAAGGCTCAGTGCTTTTTAGGAAGTCAGACGGCATTGCACAGCAAACAGAGGCAGGCGGCTGTGCTCAAAGCCCAAAATCAGGTCCTTTTATTTGTGTAGAATATATCAATTTGGAATGCACAGTTTGAAATTGCTGGTTATAGAATTTGATACATTTGATTGTAGTATAATTTTCCAAGGCTGCGTTCTCCAAATCCCGATCCAGGGTGACAAGCTCACGTTCCAGTGTAATTCTTTAGGAATCATCACCTGGTGTCCCAAGAAGAGTGTTTTGTAGGAAATGCTATTTCTGCTCTTGTTGCTAGCACGTGAGTGACACTCTTGGGGTCCCTTTGTTTTCCTGAAACATTTACCTGCCATATGTTGCCACTTTCAATTTTCCAGAATGGATTTTTACTTGTGTTTTCACGATCTTTCTTATTGACTTCTGCATAACTAAACTTCCCTGTAAACAAAATACTGAAAATACTTCTAGACTACAGCACCTGGTTTCCTCTGTTTCCAGTTTTCCACAATGCTTGACTATGGCTTCTCCCCCTCAAAGCAGCATCAGGCGCAGAGAAGAGGAAGGTGATGGCACCTCATGTACATGTGCCCTGTACTCACCCCCATGACTCCAGGTCTGGGCACAGAACACAGACAGCTGTTCTGGCCTGTGGTCGGGGTCCTCTCTCCCCAGAGATGACTCAGTGGCGGGAGATGAGGCTGTGACTGTCGCCATTCCTAGAAACAGAGGAGGGGCCATCCCAGCCTGGCATGAAGTGAGGGACCCAGCCTCTTCCAACAGCCCAGGCCGGCATGTCCTCAGTGAGGCTGAGAGGGCTCCACATAGGATGGTGTCAGTATTCAGGCCACCATGGAGCAGTGTCTGAGCTTGGCACACCCATTCCACAGACAATCAGAGCTCACTTTGCTTAATCTTGTGCACACAGGGAGGCTCAGTGGTTGAGCATCTGCCTTTGGCCCAGGGCGTGATCCTGGAGTCCTGGGGTCGAGTTCCGTATCGGGCTCCCTGTGGGGAGCCTGCTTCTCCCTCTGCCTGTGTCTCTGCCTCTCTCTCTCTCTCTCTCTCTCTCTGTCTCTCATGAATAAATAAATAAAATCTTTTAAAAAGTCTCATATGCACAGCCCTCCTGGCTCTGGCCTTGGCTGCGTGGGTCATGATTGACCCCTGTCTGGGTCACAGGAAGTCGACCCTTCTGCATAGAGTTCAGTTCTTTCCTTCATAGGAGGCTCCATCTTAGACACGAAGAAGAAATTGAGAAGGAGGAGGGGAGAGGGAGGGAAGACAGAGGGAAAGAGGGATGAGGGAGGGGAAATTCTTCTTCATTCATTATCTCAGGCATTAAAAGAAGTTAAGAATAAGAAAGGCCACACCAAATAGGGCAGCTGCATTAAAGCACGTGACAGGTATGCTTCCAGTTTCGCCATCAGTTTTAACTTGTGTGTGTACTGGAATCCTCCAAGGCCACAACGGCGCTAACAGCTCCTCGCCTGTGACTCTTCCCCTTCAGGCACACTTGTCTCTCACACACATCAACTTCTCTCTCTAAAGCCAACACCATTACATTCTTCACAAATAGAGAAAATGTAGATTATGAGATCCCTCAGATAAGTCCTAGAATTAAAAACATAGAAAACATTCATCCCTGAGCTCAGGAATGCTCCCTGCTGGCTCGTATCCTAGGATCATCACTGTTCACAGGCCCATGCATATGCCTTTGGCCTTTTATTGTACGTATTTATTATCCCACCTTGTCATTTTTTCAACAAACATGGAATTACATTCTCCCTACAGTTTCACAACTTGATTTTTACTTAATGATAAACTGCAGCCATCTTTCTAAGTCAGTGCAAATATCCACTTTATTTTTTCGCTTTTCAGTAGGCGCACCACATTTCCTTGTGCAGATGGTTTTGTAGTTTATATTTTAACCAAAAAATACCAAAGGACATTTGAGTTACTTCTGACTGTCTTTTGCAGTAAGTCACTTCCAGTTCTGCAAACACCCTGCTGTGAACACACCTCACACAGACACACACTTGGTGAGCGCTTCCATGGAGTAGAAACATGGACGAGCATAAGGGCTGACACCGCATACAGCCTTGCCAGGTCACCGGGCGTGCGTGTCCGTGTATGCACATCCTGTCCTGTCCCTCACTGCCTTGGTGCCCGTCGTTGAGAGAAGTGCCCCCGTGTGTGCAGAGCAGACACCTGCCCCGTCACACCCACTCACCTGCCTTTTGCCTCTGGCTGAAAACAATGCAGTTGCATGGATACCAGTCTGGAAAGTTCTGTGTGTGGGCTCTGCAGGCCATAATCTCCACTCTCATCAGAGTGGACGTGTGTGACAGTGGGGTTTCTTTTAGGCCGTGACCCATGCAGACGTGCAGGGCAGCGTGTGCCCTGCCCTCTGGCACTGGGGCTAATCTTAACTTCTGTTGGAGGAAGGAGAAGAGTGACAACTGCATTCTTAGCTTCCCTGGTGCCATCAGTCGCGTCTCTGGGTCCCTAAGCTATGTGTCAGGGTTTATTTGGTGCTCCTGGTCAGGGTGCCAGCCAGTGACCAGGACTCACTGTTTTCGTCTGTCTGGTGGTGGGCCTGTGTCCCCCATCAGTGCTTCCTGGCCGGTCCTGAGGCGAGGAAGGCATGTGTGCATACAGACACATCTTTACCATTTTATAATGATTAATACTCTGGACAAGGACCCTCAAAACTGCAAAATCCAGGATCAGCAAAGACACACCAGTATGTGTTCCTTTCCTGCATTCACAAAGGCAGAAAAAATGTTCCCATACATTTTACAAAGACTTTTAATAGCATTTCTCAAAAACAAAATTTATGCCTGGGTTAACTGTATTAATCAGGAAAAAATCTAACCCAAACATCCCAATTCCTGAGCATTGCTGTGCAGTAGAGGCTCCTGCCCAGATGGAATCCCAGCACCATGGGCCATGCTGGGACCCCTGGTGCCCCTCCCCACATCCACACGCAGGCCATGGCCCACTCACCAGACCCAGCTTCTCCTACAAACCAGTTCCCACTGGTTTTGCACATTTCTCCACCACTGCAGGGATCTGAACTGATATGGAAACGGGCACTTTTATTTTAATAGTTATATATTTATTCTAACCTATACTGGGAGAGAAAAAGCTAAAACCAGCACATCAAACCCAAGGTTTCAGCAGTATTGTTGCTTAGCTAAGTATAAGAAGTGAGCCAATTTGAAGTCAATTTAAAGAAAAGTATTCAGTAAATAGCTGTACAGGTGGCCCGGGCTGTGCTAAGAACAGAGAATGGTAATCAAGTGACTGCACTCTTTTCTCTTGGAGGACCTGTGGTCCTCGGCTCCGAGCTCCTGGGGCACACAGTGTGTATCCCTGCACCCAAGCACACACACGTCCCTTCCATCTCCCTTCATGTGGGGTGGGAGTGCTCACGGAGGATCTGCTTACTTGAGCGTTAACTGAAAATTCAGCCCGGTCTCTTCTTTCAGGAATTGGATGAAAACTTTTACAAAAAAATATATATATATGTATCATCTATCTGTATCTATAGGATTTTTTTTCTGATTGCAGAACTAAGTTGCACTTGTTGCCAAGAAAAAAAAGACAAATGTCTATATGCTGAAAGAAAGAAAGAAAGAAAGAAAGAAAGAAAGAAAGAAAGAAAGAAGAAAGAAAGAAAGAAAGAAAGAAAGAATTTCTCCACAAGTGGGATCCAGGAAATAAAAATTAAATCTCCCTCTCCATCTGGTTCCTGTCTCTGTCCACACAGACACGCACACGTGTGCGTACACACACACAAACATATGTTCGTGATCTGTATGCCTACACACAGTCCTCTGTGCAGGACCCTAGTAGCTACGAATATTATTTCCTCTCTTCTGTAAGAGAAGTCCTCCAAGTCCGCCAGTCCTCCAACAACACAGCTCAGTGCATTAACTGAGAAACTCCACAAGGTACAAACTTGGCTGCCGGCTCTTGGCGGCCACAACACACGCGCCCCGAAGTCTGTGACAGAGTGCAGCATGGCCCAGCCTGGCCCGCACACAGACGGCCGAGTGGGTAGTCGTGCTGCCTCCTGTGCCCGCCGCTGACCACACGGGATGGTTTGGGAAATGATGCTGCAGAGGGACCTGGTGTGCAGCATGGAAGCCCCAGGTGGCAGCTGTGTGGGCGGGACGTGAGCCGAGTGTGACAGGTGTCAACAGCAGAAAGGCCTAGCCATGGAGACGAGGATGAGGGAAATGTCTGTGACCCAAAGAAGAGATGTCCCAGAGGAGGTGACGCAGCAAACCCGTCGCGAGCACTGTCAGGTGTTGGTGGCGAGCCACCAGCCAGCCGGCAGAACCCCACTCTATGTCCCTAGTCTCCTGAGGCATCTGTTAGAAAGAAAGACCTGAGTAAACATGAAGTGTTAGAAACACATTCTATTACATTTTTAACTAACAGTAAGAGAGTTTCTGATGTTTCAACAAAATTTTTGAAAGTCACTGTGCAGTTGTCACCCCGTTGACCACAGGGACAGCTGTACTGGTGTGTCCCGAGGCTCCTTTCCTGCCCCCTGCCTCCATGTAAGGCAAGACAGCCATGTGCTGAACGTGGGGTTTTTCTGCCTGGGGTTTCCTCTAACAACACATGGCCCTCCTCGGTGTGCACGCACAGGTGCTCCCCACTCCTCTTACCTGTAGTACAGGAGCGTTCAGGTCCTCACCAAGCCCCTCTTGATGGATTTTTACATGGGCCCCATTTTTAACATTTTAAATCTGGGAGGAGGAAAGGATGAACAGGAGGGAGCAGGGACTCAGAACCAGGAGGAAGTGCTTCACAAAGAAAGTAATAAATACCCGCTCCTTTGCCAGAATATTAGCAGACTTTATTGTAAACGTGTCCTGTGATGTGATCCGGTTATTCCCCAGCAGTCGTCTCTTCCTGGAATCACACCCCAAGGACTGTCCTGAGATGTGGCTGCCCACCTCCTCCTCCTCACTCTGTCAACGATGAGAATTCCTGCCTTACGGTTACAGGGGGCCAGACACCTGACACCAGAGGCGGGCACAGGAGGTGTACAGCAGCCTGGGGAGGGGACAGGACCCTTGCTCACAGGCTGTCTGGGGCCCTCTCCAACAGGGTGAAGGAGTAGGCACTACTGGGGGCAGGGGAGGCAGCTCTGTAGCAACAAGAGGCGGGGTGGCCCTGGCTCCCCTGGGAGCACGTGGCTGCCTTGTTGGAGTAATTCCAGGGGCTGGCAGGGAACTGAAGCCCACTACTCAGGACTAAGCAGGCAGTGTGCCTGGTCCCTGTGATAAGGAGGGCTGTTTGGTGGGGGGACTTTATCCTTGGTTGCAGAGTTGGGAGGGGACTTGTTGTTGGGCCTTCTGAGACCCTCCCAGCTACACCAGATATCAAGGCAGCACATGATATTGGGTCTTAATTTTAACCCTTACACAAAATACCATTTATGTTCAACAAAACAACAGAAGCTCAATTGGTTCTGCCAATCATCTAGCCACCACTAGGTGGACAGTCAAGTTGGCCACCTACCTGTATCCCTGAAAAGGATAGTTAGCCACATGGTGACATGACTTTATCCAGGAATGACACATCGAGTGTGGACAGAGACATTCCCATGCCAGTGTCTCCCTGGTTTGATTCACATAGGCACACGCCAACTGCCGAGCAAGTGAAACCCCACAAAGTATTATAAACTGTGGATTGTGAGCATATCCCGCTTCACCAAAAACATACCTACTTGTGATTCGGTCTCTGTTGCAGTGCTTTATCCTACCTGTTTTTTCTCAGAAAGTGATGTCTGCGCGTGATGCACGTTCAAGGGACAGCATAGAGCGTGCCAGAAGGAGTCTCCTCCCATCGGCCCCCAGCCACCAGCCTCCCACCGGGGGCAGCCAGTGTCTGTACCATGCTGTCACAAAAATACACAGAAGGCAGTTTGCTTCAGTAAAATAAGTCCCATGATGGCCTCACATCACAATTTTTGTTAAAAGTCAATCCACCAACGTACGAGTCTCCCAAGTGCATGTGGGGTTTATTGAAATGCAATACGTGTGCAGCCAGGCTTGCAAGCAGACCCAGGCCACAGGAATCAGCCTGTCTTTACCATGGCAGCCTCCTATCTCCTGGACAAAGAGTCTCTCCCCCTCTAGCCTGCCTGCTACCCTCCTGAATGAGAGGCCATTTGCTAATCTGATAGAAGCACATTTGCAGGATCTGCTCCTTCCATTTTCATTGGTTGTGCCAACACACCACCATGTCCTGTGGAATAAGAGTTACAGCTCTCCCCTGCTGTGTATGGACAACATGTAGACCATCACGTGCCTTTGTGATTGCCCTTTAAAACACAATTAGAAAAAAAAACACAATTAGAGATGAGATTGCTTAGAGAGCAGTGGCTGCACACTAAGAAAGGTGTGTGACATGAAAACCCTGGCCAGGGCCCAAAGGAAACAGCTGGTGCCCCACGGCCACCATGTTTCCTGCTGGCCAACCCAGCAGAGCCCTCACTGGGGAGTGGCCTCTCACGGCTGGGAGATGTAGAACGAAGGCCCCCACAAAACTCAGAATATCTTTACCTTTTAAAAAAGTGTCCCCCTCATTCTCTCTGCTTTTCTTCTTCTGGTTGTCTCCTCTTCTCATGGTGTCACCTTCTGTCGTGAGTGCCATAAACCACACAGTGAGATCGCAGAGTCTGTTCCTAACCCAGCTCACTTCATACAATATTCTACCTTTTCTGATGTTTGATGTGAGGAAATTGTGATAAAATTGCTGGGATTTCAAAAGGCAGAGCAAAGAAGAAATCATGTGAATGAGTTGGGTCCCAAGATCGTCATTCACAATGCCAGATACAACACAAACATGCCACGTTTCCATACTATTTATTTAGCAAGTATTGATAAGGTCAGGCTATTTTCAGGACAACCTAAGTCTCAGCTTCTCTGTGAGAAAGCATGAAGGAAGAGAGGATGAACCTTCTAGTTATTGACCACATGAGTGTCCACCCATGATTATCTTCTGTGTGGATGGGCACAGGCTATTATCACCCATTTGGTGCCTGTGATGTGCCATGGGAGCCAACTCAGAGATCTCCCCATTCCCTATGGTCAGCACCTGCTGGGGTCAGCCCATGGCTGAATTCCAGAGCATTTTCCACCAACCATCATCCCAACCCTTCCACCCACACCTTACCAAGAAACTTCCTCCGGGGCTGGCTTAGTGACGAATCCCTGCTGATGCTGCAGAAGGGAGCAAACATTGTCATTTTGATGCTTCTTTTGACCATAGCAGTGCCTACCACCTAACCAAATCTCCATTAACCTGCAAGATCCTAGGTATCTGGGCATTGTAATAGTAGAGAATCTAGAGAAACTCAATAGTATCAAAAATTAAATTGCAGTCATTGTAAGCCCTTATTTTGAAATAATTTGAAAAACCATAATCTTTTGGAAGCATTCCACCACAGCCCTCCAGGAACAGACACAGATGTACTGAGAGGCAGGAGACCTCTACCTGGTGACATGGGCCCCTGTGGAGATGTTGAAGTTCTAAGCCCATAACACATATGAGGCTGGGCTTATTTGAAAAAAGTCATAACAGGTGATCAAATTAAGATGCGGTCATCCATAATGATGTGGTGTCCTCTAAATCCTGATCCTAATGCATTAGGAGTGTGTCTTTATAAAAGGAGGGTATTCCAACACAGATATACACACAAGGAGAATGTGAGGTGAACACGGTGGCAGAGCTGGGGTGATGCTTCTACAAGCCAAAAAAAAAAAAAAAACAAAAAAACACCACAGCTCACCTGAAACTACCAGCACCTGGGAGAGAGGATGGAGCAGATTGTCCCTCGTGGCTTCAGAAGAAGCCAGCCCTGCCAACACCTTGATCTGACCTGTGGCCTCCACACCATGAGACATAAAGATCTTGTTTTAACCCAGCTCATGTGTGGTGCCCCACTGGGGTCGTCTGCACAAACCAGGACGCCTCCGCAGCCACCCTCTGGAGGAAATCACCTTTATGAAGTCATGCAATGGCACCTCTGGTCTTGCTTTTATTATCTTTAAAACTAAGAGGAGTTGGACAGATCAGGAACATCAAGAGGAATGGCACTTTGAACCCCAGCATGCAAAGCAGGTGACGGTGGGACTGCTCTGGCCAGATCATACGTTGAGGGGGCGGGGAAACTGATGTCCACCTACCACAGCCCTTCTCCTTGGAGCGTCTTCAGAGAACCTCAAGAGAAGCTCAGGATCACCTGATGATGAGCTTACCGCCCAAGCACATCACAGCACAACATAATGTAGACATATTTGAGGAATAACTGGCATTTAAAAAGTTTTCTTGATTGCAAGTTGTTTTGTGTTTGCTTGGTTATGTACATGTGTGTTCATATGTGTGTGCACATGTATATGAGAGAGGGATGAGATTGTATACATCTTTTGGGGTATTTTTTTTAAAGATTTTATTTATTTGAAAGAGAGAATGAGAGTGGAGAGGATCAGAGGACAGAGGGACAAGCAGATACTCCACTGAGCAGGGAGTCTGATGCAGAACTGGATCCCAGGACCCTAAGATCATGACCTGAGTGGAAGGCAGACGCTTCACCACCTGAGCCACCCAGGCAACCCTGTTTTTTATTTACTTTAGTCAATTCACACACTCTCCCAGCTCTGGAAGATCTGAATATGCCTATAGCCATGCTCTCCATCAACCCTGAGATACAGTCAGAGGGGCCAGCGAAGGAATGGGGAGCCAGCCTGGCCCTGGTTAGTTGGCCATCAACAGCCTCAGCAAGAGGAGACTTCACTGAAAACACTCCTAGAAATCATTTTATGCTAGAGTCCTTGTCTCCGGTCTCTTCCTTCAGCATTCCTGTTGAAAAGAGGTGTGAAGAGGCATGAGCAGAACCGCGGTGGAGTACCACTGTGTATACCATGACTTCTTCACTTTGACAGGCACAGCAATATTATGGCTCCATTGATAGGAGTGGAAACACCTGAATAAATTAAACGCCACAACTGAAATCAGATACAAGCAATTGGAATGCTGAATATGCTTTTTCGAATTCTGCATGGCCAAGTCTTTCTGATACACTGGGGCGAAGTGCAGGGGGGTGTCACACCCCTATTTATATCACATACCACCATATTAAAGACTTTCTGATGGTACAAAAGGAATGTTGGCCCCTCAGACCTGGATTTTTCTAATTTTTCTGTGTGGTAGTCATCATAATCACAGTTTATTGAGAAATAGTGTACCCATGTCCCACTGGCCATCCCTCCTCTGTTAATATGCAGATGTAAATGCTTCAGAATAACTTGGAATTCAGAAATCTGAATTTGAAAAAAAAATAAATGGAGGAGGGAGTTAATTTTATTTTTCAATATGTTTCTTACCATTTTTCCCTGAAAAGTAAGTTTCTCTCTGTGAATTTAAAATAGGATTTAAAAAAATCTGATAGGAACACATGTGTATAGATATTCGTATGAATCATCATGTACGTTTACATGCACGCAGTCTGTTCTGCAGTAGGAGCTAGGTGAGTGCCCCCCGTTACGCAGGTGTCCCAGGCAGGGTCCAAGAGCCTGGTGCAACAGACAGGCTTGTCCGTGACCTTGAGCAGCTCACATGCCTGTGGCCTGGGCAGGACGTGGATGTGATAAGCAGGCTGAGAGGCAGGGTGCAGTGTGTGCTGTGGGCTGAGGAATCAACTTAAGGACTGCACCAAGTTTTGCTGAGAAAGTTACATTGGAGCCACACTCACTGGGCTGATGGCTCACCAGGTAGGGAAGAGGCTTCCCCAAAAAGGGGGTGTGATGAGCCGAGGTTGGCAGTCTTCAGAGAGTGTCAGGAGGACTCTGGATGAGGGTGGTCCAGGGCTGGGGGTCACCTTGGGAGGGGTCTGCAATGCTGCAGTAGAGAGGCGTGTGGTGCTCTGCCTCTCCTCATCCCCACCGTCCTCCTTGCTGGCCAGAGGCCTTCGTCCAGCCCCTGGTACTCTGCTGACAGGAGGTGTTCACGACATGGAGCAGCACCCCGTGCAACCCCCCACCCGTGGTGGATGAACACCACAGCACTCAGCCTCCGGGTGGGACAGCTCTAAGATGTGCTTCACCACCTCCAGGAGGCTGATCTGAAACTAGCCCAGGGCCCCACGGTGATGGTTTGCTCACTCGCACCTCTGACTTGGCTCCTTCCCTTCCCAGTGTCACTGTCCTGTGGCCTTCCATGCACCCCTTGGGGTCACCTCCCAAATAAAGCCCTGTTCTCAGTCTGTCTCTGGGTGGGCGTCAGGAGGAATCCAGAGTGAAACAATATAGACTTGATTTTGGAGACAGGGGAAGCCGTGGAAGATTACAGAGCAAGGAGCAGGCAAGTGGGGTCAATATTGTAGGAAGTTCATTCTTCAGCCACAACGTGGAGGAAGGATGAGCCAGGAGATGGGGACCCCGACAGCAGCTGCTGCCAAGGGGAGGAATGTGGGGAGGAAGCCCCCGGGAGCATCACGGGAGCGGCACAGAGGAAGCACAGACAAGGAGGGAGGAGGAAAGCAGGAGACCTTCCCACAACTCATTTCCCCAAAAGCAGCACGAGTTCTGTATGTCAGGGACCCCACACGTTCTTGCAACTCCCCAGCTCCCCGAGGCCCTGGGGATGGCTGTGAATGGTGCGCAGATGGTGGAGCCCTAGAGATGGGGCGGGCACTCCGCAGCCAGTAGGAATCCCCCGCAGGTGCAGGGAGGCTGGTCACCCTGAGGGCTCTAGCGGGCAGGTCTGACACCCTCCCTCAAGGAAACTGGGGTAAAATGGACTGTCTCTGTGGACAGTGCAGAATTCCTTCCAGATAGCGTGATGATCGCTACTTGTTGGTCTTCATCTTCAAGATGAAAACTGCAAAACAACATGCTTTGTGGAGGTTATTTCCTGGTAATTATATGCCAACTTTTTAAGTGTTTTCCAGAATAAAAAAAAAACAGGTTTTAAGATTTCCTCTTTTAAAAAAAAATCATTTATTTATTATCTATTTCTTTATTTTAGAGAGCAAGAGCACGTGGTTTGGGGTGGAGGACAGAGGAAGAGAGTCCAGCAGACTCCCCACTGAGCCCCAAGCAAGACCCTACAACCCTGAGGTCATGACCTAGGCCGAAATCCAGAGTCCCACGCTTAGCTGACTGAGCCACCCAGGTGCTCTGAATTTCCTTTTTTTTTTTTTTTTTTTTTTTTTGTAACTATTGAAAGATACAGCAGGTGATATCCTGCTCTTTTAGGGACCATTTATTGTATACATGGTGTCACCTGGCTTCCTCTTGGGAAGAGCAGTGTCCCCTGGAAGGCATGATATGATAAATCACCGGGGAGAGCACAGGGACTGAAATGATGGTTAGTGTCTCCCCTGAATAAAGAGGGAGATGTTAAAGTTCCTAAACATGGGAGACAAGACACAACACACACATGCACACGCACATGGTGGCATGGCCAGAGAGGTGGATAGGGAGGGATAATAAATGACAGTGGAGGTTCCAGAGAAGTTTGGACACTGCACACCTGCACCCCCCACACACACACACCCATGACCCCAGTATATTTTCAGCAGCAACAGTAATTGCAAAATACTTCATGGGATTGATTTTGTTGCAGCTGCATTCAAACGTGTGTGTGCTTTAGGCAGAAGAATGGAGTACCAGAAGGAAGGTCAGAAATGCAAGAAGGAGTGCTAGCCAAGTGTTGACTATGTAAAACAGAAGCAATACAAAGTTGAAGAAGACAGGCTGAATTAAAGTGTAATGGCAAGGAGAGGGATTGTGCTGGCGGAGATGAAGAATTTGCACAGCTGCAGCGTGTAGCAGTGACTGGGGGACAGACAGACTGGGGCTGCAGCTCACAGGCAAGGTGGGAGCATGCCATGAAGGGCTTCCAGGGCAGCTGGGCTGGGGCTCCAGCCCTCAGGACAGAGCATGCCCTGGAGCGTGCCAACAGCTGTAAATCCATGAGGATTTTATTCTTAGCATCCCCATGAGTCAAGGCAGTGTCACCAAGGGTGGCCGTGGAGATGACGAATAGGGCAGACGTGTGTGGGAATTAGCAACTTGTGTTCAATCCCTTGGATGGAATGAGAAGAGGCATCATTGTCTCCAGGATTTTAAGACTGGGCCAGTAGAACCAGTGCCTTCCATCAAAACCGGGAGGGAGGGAGGTGGCAGCCAGAGGGAGACGATGAGTTACACTGAGGGCCATCTGGGCTCAAGGTGGCAACGAGGTCTGCGTGTGGGGATGTGCCCTATGCAGCCACAAACTGGAATTTAGAGTCAGATGGCAAGTGAAAGTGGAGAAGGTATGATGCTGGAAACAGCCGTATTGGGTCAAGAATGTGGGAAGGAGGAGGCGGCCGGGTGGTGCCCAGAGCCCTGCCCACCCAACTCCCCAACGTGTTTGTGGCTGGCACGGCCCCGCACTCGCTTGCAGGCGGCATCCTGGCATAGGATCACTCATGCTTGACAATGCACCCCCTGGGTGAGAGGAAGGACTAGCGTGAGAGGAAGGAGCGGGCAAGCGTGTAGCATGTGTGCTTCTGCCTGCGTGTCAGAGAGAAGTGTTGAGCGGGGCGGTAGGGGATCCTTGCGGGGTGGCGTGGGGTGCAGCTGGGGCTGCATGTGAGGCACGGGGCCCTGGCAGGCACCACTAATAGCGGGTGTTGAGAAATCTCATGCTCTAAAGAGAGAAGCTATGCTGCCTTCTAGGTGAGATGTGCCTTGATACATACCCCGTGTGACTGGCGCCTTGGAACCACAACACACCACCGCCAACCGCCTTTCTGGCAGCAGACACCTTTCTCTGCAGTTTCCCTGTAGCCGGCCTGGGCATCACCGTCCTCTTTCACAACCTCATGAGATTTCCAGCATTCCACCAAGAAGGAGGCAGGACAGGCTCTGTGGCCCCTGACACCCTCATACAAGGAAGGGGTGGTGGGAAGGGGATCCTCTGCGTCTTCTGCCCTCTGATGTCCCCACAAGGCTCCCCCCGGCCGCTGAGCTCTGCGTGTGGCTTCCCCCACCCCCATCACTTTCCCTGTCTCAGTAGCAGAGGACGGGGTGGGGCCCTGACTGGCCCTCTACAGAGAAACAGGCTGGGGCAGAAGGTGTGCGTTTCTCCCTCTGTGCAGAACAGAGGTAATTAAAGGATCCCTCGTGCTCAGGCACACCTCCCTCCCAGGGCATCTTTTTCTGTCGAGACAGACACTGGGCACAGGGCTCTTGCTTTCCCATCCCAGCCTGTGAGTAGTGGCATGGAATCGAGATGCTCTGTGAGCTGCTGGAAAGCCAGAAGCTGCAGACGGAGGTTCCCAGGTCATGCTCCCAGCTTCAAAGGCCCCGGGCATCATCTCCGATTCGTGCTTGAGGGGTCTCTGCAGGGTTGTTTGCTGATGTTTCAACCATAGCATTTTCGTTCATTCCAGCCGCTGTGCCCAGTCAAGTCAGCTGAAATGCCTGGTCCATGCTGGGATCCAGAAGCCCCCTGCCCAGGGGGAAATAACAGCGTCCCTGAGAAAAAGCAGAGCCCACAGCCCACGGCCACTGGCAGGTACACAGGCATGGGCCCTATGCTATAAAGCAGGAACTCATGTAACTTCCCTTGTCTCTCTTCCTGTCCTGGATGTGCTGTGAGAAAGGGCTAGAAACCCACCGGGAGAAGGCTGGGGTAGGAAATGAGAAGAAAGCACCTTTTCTTATTTGCCCAAGTTCATTTTTATGCACACAAACAATAATGTTTTCAGTGATGTTTCCTTTCTGCATGTTGAGTGACAGGTATCAATGCTGATTTTCGTCCTCCCAGAAGAGGACACAGAATTTTCCTCATATTTCCTTTCCCGTGGGGGTCATTTTGTATCTTTCTCATGAAGTGTTAATTTTGGGATGTCCTCAAGAGCAGGGACAGTGGATCCACCTCAGGAAGCTGGGTGAACGGGGGCACAGGGGTTGGGCATCTGGGGAGCAGCCAAGATGCCCCTGGAGGCTGAGCCCCCTCCAGGTTCCTGGAGGCTTGCAATGCAGAGTGCACGAGTCTCCACATGACACAGGCACAGGCTTCTCACATGGTGATGAGGTGGGTGACCACACATCACCTGGTGAGCAGGTGCATTTCAGTGTCAGAAGGCTTAGCTCGAGATGCCTTGTTGGTTCTGGTTTCTGGGAACGTTGGTGTGCTTCAGAAAGCCTGTTCTCTTCTTGCCCACTATAATTATCAAGGATAACTGAGTGTCATCTGATGGTTTAGGAGCTGGGGTCCTCTCACTCATCACCCTCCCTTCGAGCGTTATTAATCCACAGCAGTGGGTTGGCAGGTGTCTCCTATGCATTCAGCTACTTGAGAGAAGGAGCCTTACCTGCTGCTGATCAGCCACTAGATCCCAGCACCTCACATGGTGCCAGGTGTACAGCAATATGCAATAAATATGCTGATTCCATGAATCAGTTAATTTTTTCCAATATTTACGATCATTCCCCTGAATATCAGTTCCCAGTGGAAAATCCAGCAGACGAGAATATATAGATTAACTGAATTCTGGCTCCTGGAGGGCTCAGTTGGTTGGGCCTGCAACTCTTGGTCTCGGTCATGAGTTCAAGCCCCAAGACGGGCGTAGAGCTTACTTAAGAACAAACAAACATAGATTGACTGAATTAATACTGCACTCAGGAAGTACTTAGGATGTTCCTGGTTTTGATTTATTTTTTTTTTCAAATCCCTGATGTCACTGTGGGAAGTTAATTCATTCTTTATTCATTTAATAGATATTGATCGAGTATCTGGCAGACAATGTCGGGAGGTACAGATAAAACAAATCTGACCATCCAATGGGGAGGAGCAGGCAACAGCCAGATACAAGACAGGTGCAGAGTAGGTGAGATGGGGGTACCCACCATGAAGAAACGCCAAGCAGAGGGAGGGGACAGGTGCAAGTAAGGTGACAGTAGAGTAGGGACACAGGAGAAACAGGAGGCCAGCAGGCTGGTCCTGGGGCACCTGGGCAGAAAGGCACGCCAGGGCACAGAGGCAAGGTGCTGCAGCCACTCACGGGGCTCCTTCAGTGCCATTTGTTTTTTGGACTTCTCTGTCTTCCTAATTTATAAGTGCCTGAGCTCGTGTCTGAGGTTTGAGTGTGTGCATCTGGCTTTGCAGCTTGAGCAGGACAGCCGGGGCCGGGGCTGGGGTTGGGGCCACAGCCCTGGAGCGAGAGGCACTGAGCCATCGTCCCAGGACTGAAGGACGTCACAGGGCAAGAGCCAGCCTCCTCCCCACAGATGAACCTGTGCCCCCAGCTTCCACCTGCAGTGGCCCCTGCTGTCCATGTCACAGGGCAAGCTTCCCCACTGTGTCCACGTCAACCCTGGCCCTGAAGGAGCTCACAATTTAACACTCCCCGTTTTAGGTATCGTTGTTACAGTAATAATTAAAAATAACGTGTTCATGGAAACACACATGAGAGAAGCTCAGATTACTCAAGGGTGGTGTATCTCTCCCCCTGAGGATTAGTGCATGAGCCATGACTTCTGCATCACTCTCACCAATGTGAACATGACTAGAAAGGCCATGTGCATCCTCAGGTGGTTCTACTTACTATTAGGAATCAAAGTCTTGCCTAAAGAACAGGCTCTCCTCTGAGAAGGGAGGAGGGGAAGGGAATTTACGGTTACCCTGTCCTGGCGGTGGGTCTGTGTTGTGCCACCCCAGCATCATGACATTAAGAGCAGACATACCCGCAGTAGAGCCCTGACCCCACTGCTCTGTAGCTTCAAGCAGGTCACCCAACCTCAGGGCCTTAGCATCTGCTGCTCCCTCTGCCTGTGATGCTCTGTCACAAACACCCACTTGGGCCCAACACTGCCCTTCACCAGGGCCTTCCCCCATGGCCCTCTTCTACAGGGAACCCCACCTTGGGCCTCCTTGCCTAGTTTTCCAACCTACCCCTTCTCATCCGCTGGCATTCTGCATCCTTCATTTGTTCATGCACGCTCTCCTTCCAGTGGAGTATGGACCCTGTGAAGGCTAGGACATGCACGTCTGTTTGCTGGAGCTCCCGGGCTGTATGAATACTCGCCACCTGGCACAGCAAGGACCCCACACAGTAGATGCAGCCCTGCCTGTGTGGCCCTGGCTGACCAGCTGGAGCTCAGGGTCTGATGAGGACAGGCCAGTGCCCACATGCAGTACACAGAGGCTCTGCCAGGGCGACCACAGGTGTGTGTCCCACTGAAGGGGCTGACGGCACACACACACTTCCAGGACTTCAGAGCAAGCCCTTTCTCCCCTGACTACCTATAACCATGACTGTACCAAGTACTGAAGGTTTCAGACCATCCACATGGTTCCACAACACAGACAGAAAGGTCTGGCATCAGTCTCTGGGATGTCAGAGGCTTTTAAAGAGAAAGAAATGGAAAGCACCCCTCATGTGCTCCTGGGCACATCCTGCAGAAAGTGAAGAACTGATTCTCTTTTTTATTGGAACAAAATATACAGATCACAGAATCTTAACCATCCCTAAGTGTATGATCCAGCAGCATCGAGGACATTCATGTTACTATGCAGCTGCCATGGTCTCCAGAACTTTCTTGTCTTCCCAGACTGAGTTTCTGCACCCACTGAACGCTCCCTCCCCAGGCCCCAGCACCCACTATCCTTCCTGTCTGTGGAGCCGAGTTCTCCAGGACCTCCTGAGAGCAGCATCTGACAGCTTTGTCCTTCTGTGTCTGGGTCACTTCACTCAGCAAAGCATGCTCAGGCCCATCCATGCTGAGGCGTGTGCAGGAAATGCCCTTCGTTTGTAGGCTGAGCAACCTTCCATTGTGTGGACGGACCGTGTGTATTCACCCATGCGTGGGGCCACACACACTTGCGTTGCTTCCACCTTCTGTTGTTGGGGAAGGTGCTGCTGTTTACGTGGGTGTGCAGACGTGAACCTTGTCCTTTTAGGCACGCGTCCTCTCGCGGCTGAGTGTGGACTGTTAGAACTTTTGTGGTGACCAGGGAAGCGCACTTCATCCTGCCCACGCACGGCAGGTACTGCTGCTTTCAGCGGGGACATCAGGAGGCCTGAAGAGCAGGCTCCACGGTGGGTTTGCAAAGGCAGCCTCTGGGAAGAGGCAGTGGCTCCAGGGGCCACCTGAGGCCCCGCCCTGCCCCTCATTCTTTGTGCCATCGGGACAGTGAGGGGTAGGCCAGAGCCTCCGTCAGGCACCTTTTCCTTCGGGGCGAGAAGATGGCCAGCCGCATACCACCAGCTCGTTGGGAAGAGGGACACCTTCCTTGTGGCGGGCAGCAGGGCAGAGCACAGCCTGGAGGGGCGTGCGGGGCTTGCTTCTGGGGCATCTTAGCCTACATCCCACCTTCCCCAGTGCAGCCAAGAGCAAAACATCCCTCCCCTCCTGGTGGGCAGCCTCGAGCCTGCCTGTGGGCTCCACGGCCTTCAATGACACCGGGACCCCAGCTGAACATCATTGTGTCATCTCTTATCTCTGTCGCTGGGCTGCATCTTGCTGCATCTTCTCAGATGTGGCTGCCTGGAAATTCAGCTTGCCACCGATGCTATCCATTACTCTGTCAGCCGGGCGGGACGCCTCCGTGCAGGCCAAGTGTCAACAGAAGGTGAGGATGGAAATCAGTCGCCATCTAAAGCTAATTACCCTGCCTAGAAGTTAATTAAATGCTTGTTAGGAGCAGCAGGGTAGATCCTAATTAAACTTGTCTAATAACAGTCCCCTGACGTTCCCGGACACTGGGATTCCTACCGGGCTGGAATCGTTCCGCCGAGGGCAATCATACCTGTCACATCTCCGGGCCAGGGGCCTCCGTGATATCTTCTGCGCTAATTTGCCACATATCGAGCACTTCTTATGTGTTTAATTTACACATGTTTTAATTTGGGGGACCCTGGATAGCTCCAATGATTTTGTTATATTTCCCCTTTTTTCAAAGAGGGAAAGAAAAAGAACAAAAAATAACCCACGAGCTGCAGAAGCGGTCAACAGCGCTATTTTGTATGATTTGGGGTAATGACCATGATTAATGCTTGTTTATTGTCATATCTCTTGTGTTATGTAAATAAAGCTGTGGCCTTCTCCTTCCAATTCAGGGTGGTGCGGCTGCTTTCATTTAGAAGCGAGCAGAGGGAGGGCAGAGAGAGCCCTGCCAGCCTGCCGACACGCTCTGAGCACGCACACGCTTCTGAGCGCCCGCCTGGCAGTGCCCAGCGCACTGGCCCAGGGGTAAGCACCGGCGTGGCCTGCACCAGGCGACCCCTCACCTCTCCCTGCAATGCTGGCTCTGCCAAGGCACGCAGGGAAGTGGGAGCCCCGCCCCAAAGTGACACAGAAGCCAGCTGGCAGGATGGGGGCAGAGGCAGGGAGCAGCAGGGAGCTGCAGGCCCCAGACTGTCAGCCAGAGGGACAGCCTTCCACTGTTCTCCAAGCCCAAATGGGACAGGAATGGCAAGTGTGGAGAAAGGAGGAAGCTGTGGTGTGTGTTTGGGAGGTCGTCCGTCATCCCCCGTGGCTCCCTGCATTTGGGATTGGCTGTGGTTGTGTTCAGAAGCAGAATGGCAGTGCCACAAAGGAGTTTCAGATAGATGCAGGTCTGGGGGTGCTTTTGGTCTTTTTAAGAAACACATCAACACCTGCCATTTTAATGCCTGTGAAAAGGATCCTGGCCTTTGACTCGGTTGTGCCGCTCAGCCAGTGAGCTGCCCCCCGCCGCCCCCCCCCCCCCCAGTGTGCTGGCTGTACCTCTAGGAAGGATGTCAGTGCAAACATGCTTGCTGGTAGAACAGGCTTTGTGCAGCGCCAACGGTCTGGTGTTACAGGGAACCTGAGCACCAGGCATAGGGAAACAGTCAAAATGAAACCATTGTTTTATTTCAAAATGGGCACACACATTTGTCTTCTGGAAACTCAGGAGCAGGCGTGTGAGGGTGCTGTGTCCGCTCCCCCACTAACACAAACACACTGAGGTTCAACCAAGCGAGGTTGTGCCCTGACCTGCATCTCCATGTTCCTGAGGAGATGCGGTAATGAAAGAGTTAAATCAAGCAGCCCCTTCATATTTTCACCTTCTCACCAAACAGCATGAATTAATGAAAAGATGTAAGCACTCAGATCTTTTCTGGCAAGAATGCTTGTTGAAATAATCAATTAACCTTGGAAGATCAAATTGACAGGGCTTAAGTGCAAAGTTATTTAAGATGCCAGATTATCTAGCCAGATGATTACATTTGTTGCAATGCAAGAAAGCAGCAAGAATGCTTTTGAGAAATTTCAAGGTTTCAGAAAGATTTAATGTTACTTCCCCACAGAATTAATCTGCCCATTAGAACATACTTTAACCTCTTATGAGTAATATCCTGGGATGTCTTTAATTTACCTTTTTCCTTTATTCATACAGTGAAAATGACCCCACGATGGCAAACATATAAATTCGTTACAAGCTTTTGCTTTCATTTATTTTAAAACTGTTTTTTAGATAAATAAACTCTCAATTCGCCTCACACTTTTATTTTAATCCAGATATTTCAAATTCACGGAAGTGCCACTTGGATGTTCCTCACTTTGCGGTAGACTCTATTTGCTGGCGTCAAACCAAGACAAGAACATTCCATTTAGGCAGGCTCCTGTGATGAAAACTCTCATTGTAGCAGCTCCTTGGTCAATCTGTTTTAGGGGAAGAGGACTGTGCACGGCCCGAGGCTGAGGGGCCTTCGAAAAGTGGTGTCAGTGGTACGTGTGACAAGCGACCAACCGTGGCTAAGTAGTACTGCCTTGACTAAGGGAATGCCAGGGGTGTCAGCACTCTCAGGCATGAGGCAAAGGTGGTTTGGGTTTATACTTGTAAAACAATGTTGGGAGCAGCCAGTCTTTGCACGGAGTGGAACTCACTCCAGTCTAAGGAGTAATTCACAAGAAACGAGTGTTGCTGTAATTTGGAAGAGTGACTGCAGAAGAGAGCATAATTCCGTCTCTGCGTTCCCCGACCCTGGCTAGCTCCATGACAGTTTTTGTTTTCCTATGAAAGCAGCCTGCTTATTGGTAATTCCTTTAAATAAAGGAATTATTTTCCCAAGCAATCTGTTTTGATTGTGTTACATTCTAGTTCGTCCTCCTCTGCTGTGATGAAAGAAAAGCTAATCTGCTGGTTTACTATCTTGCTGCAAATAAAAGACAAGTGGAAAATGAAATTTTCGAAAAGCTAAACTCCTAATTTTTGTGACAAAAATGTGAATGAAAATGATGAACTTATTCATAAGAGATGAGAATTTTGAAATGAATGATTTATGGGTATAAGCATTAAAATATATTAATTTAGTATGGAGGCAGATTTAAATGTTACTTGATAGCTGAGTACAAGGGATGAGGTGTCAACAATGCACTTGGTCACGCTATTCAAGTGAGCATGAATCTGAGAGCCCTGGGAGTGAAATGAACCACCGGGGTCCTGAACCAGTGGCTGGTCGGCACTGATGCAACACAGGGGAATGTATACATCCATCTCAATGGCACTGAGTCCGTGAATGCACCCCATAAACTATATTTTGAGATCTACAGTCGGAACCGATTGATCAGCGGCTTGGCATTCATAGGAGTGCTTCACTAGATATAACACAAGGCTTCTCAGTCTCGACATTATGGACATCTGGGGTCTAATCACCCTTTGTTCTGGGGGATGGGGTGCATCCTGTGCGTTATAGAATGTTTAGCAGCATCTCTGGCCTCTACCCACTAGATATCAGTAGCACCTCCTTGGCCCCCGAGGTGGGACAATCAAATTGTCCCATGACCCATGTTGACCCACATCCTCTGGGAGAAAAATAGCCCCTAGCTGGGAAGCCCTGCTGAAACCTGACAGCCTGTGACCACATGAGCCTCATGCTCAGGCCTTGACAGAGACTGAAAAGCCCTCACTTCCACAGGCCCTCCTAAAGCTCTGTACATGAGTTTAAATTTATATCAGTAAGTTTGTGATTTTTCGTGTCTTTATTAAAGAGGACACCCCAAGCTCTATAAACTTAGGCCCCATAAAATCTGACCTTCACCTAGGTCTCAGCCCCGTTGATATTGACCAACCTGCTTTACTGAACCCAAATCTGTTCAAAATGGTCAGTTTGTACATCCAGGTAGTGCAACTACCCCACACTGCACACATCCTTGGCGTCATCGAGCCTGACGAGGTTTTGAGCATGCCCCACCCTCTTGTGCTTGGATAAATCTCCCACAAATCAAGGAAGCCACAAGCTCCTGTTTTAATGCATCTGAGGATTCCTACACAAATATGGGTGGCTAACTAAAAGTCCTACTTATGATTGTTCATAAAAATGCTTTCAGATTAAAGATTCCTTGAGAAATAAGCCCAATCCTTGCCAACATTTTCTTAACTCTTAAAACATAGTGAAAGAAGGCAGCTGGAAAGACTGTGTATGTGTATTTCCTACTGAAACCTCTTCTTGGAGAAGTTAGAGCTCAAGAATAATCAGGTGGATGGCAGGCCTAATATAAAAATGACTCCAACTGGATATTATGCTGAGTGAAATAAGTCAATCAGAGAAGGACAAACATTATATGGTCTCATTCGTTTGGGGAATATAAATAATAGTGAAAGGGAATAGAGGGGAAGGGAGAAGAAATGGGTAGGAAATATCAGAAAGGGAGACAGAACATGGAAGACTCCTAACTGGGAAATGAACTAGGGGTGGTGGAAGGGGAGGATAGGGGGGTGACTGGGTGGCGGGCACTGGGGGGGGGGCACTTGACGGGATGAGCACTGGGTGTTGTTCTGTATGTTGGCAAATTGAACACCAATAAAAAATAAATTTATTATTAAAAAATGACTCCAACTATCTGACTGTTCACTCACTCTTGAAACCTTTAAGATTTCTTGAATTTTCATTAAAATTAAACCTGGCATGCATGGGTAGATAGATGGGTGGATGATGGAGAGATTGGGTGGATGGATTAATGGATGGATGAAGAGATGGAGAAATGGTTGGATGACAAATGAAGAGATGGATGGATAAAGAGATGGAGAGATGAATGGATGGATGGATGATGGATGGATGGGTAGATAAAAGAATAAAGAAATTGCCTTTTCTATTTTATTTCTCCCAAAAGAGAAAACAAGTAATTGTTATCAATGGTTAACATTGGCAGAATTAGGAATTGGGGGGAGATTATGGTGGCTTTGAAGGATTTTGTTTTTCATTCTGTACTTTTCTATAATGTTTGCATTTCTTTGTTGTGTATGAATTATTTTTATGTGGGTGGGGTTATCTGGTAGGAGAACAATGGGCTGTTTGTTTTCAAACATATATATTTCAGTATTTTTTAATGTCTACACTTGGAGTGATGAACCTCTCTAGGAGTCTCTGTTATGTGAAGTGGTTTACACATTTTACCTCATTTGCTTAATGTAGTGAACTCCCTCAGTTACTTCTTAATCTTCTCATATTTGTGGATCATTCCAAACCATCTCAAATCCTTTGCAGGATGAGGCAATAAAGAAAAAATACCTATGAAATACATAAAATGATGTTGTTGGACCTCAAGTAAGTAAACAGAATAAAGCAAAAGTAATGTATTTACTTACTGTACCCCCAGGCAGCATCTCTGCCTGAACCCTGTAAGCCACCAAGATTTCCACAGAGAGCTCAGCTGCTCATCAGCTGTCCCCCATTAGCCTGGTCCCCTGGCCCTCAACTTGTCCTGCCACACTGACACTGTGTGCTTCCTTGTGGGTGGGCTGCAGACAGCAGCCAAGCAATCTCCCCAGGGCCTGGGACAGGGTTGGCCATGGAGAGGGCCCAGCAGGCGCTCCCTGAAGGAAGGATGAGACCTAGCATATACTGAGTTTCCTTTTCCTGCTCCTTTTCATGAATTAGAGCAGCCTGAGCTAGAAGTGGTCTATCCTCTACTGAGATGATCTTTTCTTCCACAAAATTATTGTCAAAAGATAGGTCTTACGCAGCCTTCAGTAGCTGCCCCTCTGGTCTGGATCATGGAACAGCTGTTCAACCTGAGAAGCCCCTTGAAAAGGCCGTGTTCCTTTGTACATCAATATGCATATCTGTACAAGAAAAGCCCTCCACCATTTGCCAACTGTGGGTGCATGTTGTTGATGACAATATTGCAGCTCCACTACCATCTTGGTGGCCCTCCTCTGGATGTCTCTGCTTTCCTCAAGTCCCCCATTATTTCTGGTCGGGCTGGGAAGCTGCAGAATGGCCTGGGCCATGGAGGGGCATGAGTTCTTGGCCCAGGATGCTCGTCAAAACTCAACAGCCTTCTTGTGCCAAAAGGCCCTATGAATTCCCATCGATTCTCTTAAAACCTCAATGAGCCAAAGATACTATCCATTTCCACTTTGTTGCTCAGCCCTAAAGCAGCACAGCTGGCCCTTGGGTCCTGGCCAGCCCAGCCCTGGAAACTGTGTCTGTAGCCTCCCGTCCACAGGCTCAGAACCAGCCCGAGGGCCAGCAGATACACGGACAGAGTCTTCCCTCTCCATCTCCTGTCTCTCTTGCAATGACCGTAAGCCCCCGTACCGGGACTGAGCCACATCTCTCGCAGGAGCAGGTCTGTGTACTTGCAGTGAGGTGGCGGGAAAATCACTGCGGACAAAGGCAAGGGCATCCTCAGCGTTGTCATTAAAGCCACACTCGGGACCATGATGCCCTCAGCCAGCTTGTGGCTGACTGGTCAGGACCCTAGATGCCTGCACCCTGATTCAGAGTGGTGTGTTCTCCACACTGCACATCTCCTCAGGTAGATGCTGAGAGGCCAGGACGGTGCAAACACAGAAATGCAGCTGTTTCCTCAGAAAATATTTGACCTAGCAGCAGAAAACAAAGGCCTCCTCAGGGTGAAATGTGTCTGCCTCCATCTCTGGCCAACCCTTGCCCTGGCTGGGGCTTCTCCAGTTCTAGGCTGGGCACTGCTATCACCCACTTTTTACCTCCTCACTATGGAACTTTATTTACTCTTTTATTATTTATTCATGAGACACACACAGAAAGAGACAGAGACACAGGCAGAGGGAGAAGCAGGCTCCATGCAGGGAGCCCTGGGACTTGATCCCAGGACCCCGGGATCATGGCCTGAGCCAAAGGCAGATGCTCAACCATTGAGCCACTCAGGTGCTCCCTAAATATGGGACTTTAAACTTTACCTTTCCAAGTGCTAGCCTCTCCCTCGAAAAGACCCTCCTAAGCTTTCCTCTGGAAGGATGACTTCACAGCCAAGAGAAAACAAGAATGAGCTCTGAGTGTGGTCCCTTCCCCAGAGGTGACGTGGCTTCATTGCTTCACCCCAAAATCGTGGGCAGGCTCAGCACAGAAGGAAGGGTCTTCTCTCTTCTGCTTGTGACTTCCAGTGCCTTCAGCAGCTGAGGTCCCCAGACCAGGAAGAGTGCTGGCTCTTTGTGTCCAGGTGAGGGCCCATGCACCCATGCTGTGCTCTGTACATTGGGCTGCTATTAGAAGCGAGTTCCCCATCTTGCAGAAATGTGTACTTCTTGCCTTAAGGTAACAGGCTTCAAGCTGGCTTTGATTTTTCATGTAATCTTTTAAAAATCAGTTAAAAACAGTATCTTCTTCTCAAAAACTAAGTTTTGATGGGGTTATTCAAACTACTATTTTAATCCTATGTGGATTATCAATTTGTAGGTAAACACTGCAGACCCAAAGCTCTTGTGTATGCAATTGGATTTCCAGGGGAGCTCCCGGGGCACAGTGAGTGAGGCACTGCTTACTCACTTGCTCAGCAGCCCTGGGGTTCAGAGCCTCGCCCTCCTGCTGCGTCTGTGAAACATCAGACAGAGTGCAAGCAGCTGAGTGTCTTTCCTTGGTGTCTTCTGTGCCTCAGAGTCCCACCTTTGAAACTTTGAACCCTGGGCACTCTGAATACCTCCAGCCTCCTGGTCTCATGAGCTGGGGATCTGCCCCCAGGGGCCTGTGCCTGAGGATCCCATGTGAAACTCAGGCTCCTCACTCAGAAGTCAAGGACATAATTTAAACCACTAGTGATAGCTGCCCAGTGACAGCAGTGTGGGCCTTATTTGGTGGCTGCTTCGTAGAAATGCACTGCCCCTGCTGCCTGTGCCTTCCTGAGTCTTGACCCCACACCTGCCCTCCGCCCTCTGGGCACCAGTCAAGACAGGAAGGATGGGCAATTTAGCTAATACGCAGCACCTACCACATGCCAGACACTGCCCACTCTCCCTACAGGCTACCTCACCAGGCACCCCAAGGCCTGCATGGTGGGGACCATGATTATTACCCCAGTCATGGAGGGAGAAATTGAGGCAAGAGACATGATGAGGCTTGGCCAAGGCCACATAGGTGTCAACTCACAGAGTAAGGATTTGGGCCCAAGGAGTGTGGCTCAGGGTATACACACTGGTCACCACAGCAGTAAGTGCCTAAACCCTACATAGCACCTACTGAATAGCTGACCAGTAGACACAACACACTGTGAGCTGGTCTGTCCACCTCAGGACTCCAGGGAGCACTTTATCAGCATGGCTGCAGAGCCGTGAGGTGCCTGCATCCACCAGGACCTGTCCACACCCTTTTCTTTCTCTACTGAGCCACAGAGTCCCCCTCTGGGTCCTTTCCCCGATGAAATGTTTATTCACACAGCTCGCGTCTGTAGGAAATTCGCTGTAGAGGCACAAGGTTCGGAACTTAGAGTGTCGTAGCGTCAACAGGTGTCATTCTAAAGGCCACCTCTGTCCTGCTTGGTCCGGCAACAGACCCTCCGTAGGCTCCTGACCCAGGCCCTCCAGGGCAGCTCAACAACAGCTTCAGATCATGCCACCTTTCATGCGAAGGCGCTTGCAGACAAGGCTGTGGGGGCAAGGAAGTGTCCGGGTGGATGGCAGGGACTATCTGATGACCAGAGACATGAAAGCAGCACCCCATCCATGGTAAGCTCACGTCAGGGGGTGCCAGGCCATGCACTGCATGCTGCTGCACGCATGTCCCGTCATAAAGCAGCAGCAGAAAAGACCAGCCTGCAGTACGGTGGGATGGGGAGCTTGGCAACCTCCGGCAGGTGCAAATGTGCTCCGGCACCAACAAGCTGAGGTGCACATGAGCACCGACACCTTGTTTTATTCTAATTCATCTTTATTTCACGTCCCCAGAACTTCCCGTTCTCTGGATTCTCCTCCAGCTGCAGAATGTGTACACAGTTCTGAAAAGCTCTGGAAGGCCTTTGTGGGGTTTGGCTTGGGGCAGAGGCCGTCCGCCCCTCTGCCTGGTGTGGGTTGTGTGACTTCTGGGTCTGGTTACCCGCTGCGCTCTGAGGGCTTCCCTGGGGGTCCCAGGCCAGTGCTGTGGGAAAAATGCCATGAGAACCCAAATGTGAATTTAAATATTTTAATAGCTGCATTTTTTAAAAAATCAAAAAAAATAGAGAAAATTAGTTTTAATAATATACTTTGTTTAACGCAACATATTAAAAATACACTATTTTAAACCATCAAACATGCTCTTGGTATTTACCAAAATGACTTAAATACTACATCTTCACAAAAACCTGCACGTGGATGTTTATAGCAGTTTTATTCATGATCACCAAAATTTGGAGCAGCCAAGATATCCTTTGACAGGTGAGGGATAAATAAACTGTGGTCCATCCAGACAATGGAATATTATTCAGCGCTGGAAAGAAATGAGCCCTCAACCCCTGAACAGGCACATCAGTAAGCGAAGGAAGCCAATCAGAAAAGCCTACATTCTGTGATTCTAACTACATGACATTCTGGAAAAGGCAAAACTGTGGAGACAGTACAAGACGGGCTGTTGGAGGGGCTGGGGAAGAACCGGTGAAGCAGGAAGGATGTCAGGGCAGTGGGACCACTCTGCGCAACACTGTCACAGTGGACACGTCATTACACGTTTGTCCAAACCCATGGAGTGCACGACACCCCAAGTGAGCCCTAATGTGAATTGTGGACTCTGGGTGCTCAGTCGTGACAACCATCCCAGTCCACTGGGGATGTGGGTAATGGGGGCCGGGGGCATGTGGGAAATCCCTGTTTCTTTCTCTCAGTTTAGCCATAAAGGTTAAACAACTACAAAATAGAGTCTGCTCATTAAATGTCTTAACGCATTTCTCTTTCATAAAAAGTCTTCAAAACCTGATGTGCATCCTGCACTCACTGCCCTCGATTCAGCAGGATGTCAGGGCTCCGTGCTGCCTGGGGCTGGTGGTCCCACCCTTGCACTCTGGGGCTGGGCACCAGGGCAGCTACCTGCCAGATGGAGCCCCGGGCAGGAGAAACACAAGAAGAGAAAACCAGGGTTCAAGGCTTGGGAAGTTGTGCCATCATCATCACGGCAGCCTCCTGGGCGTGATGTTGTGTCTTCACACCACGTTCATCCTGCCTGTAAATAACAGCGTGTCAGGATGGACTGTGAAAGGTTTCGACATGTTGTCAGGCACACTCGAGTGTGTAAAACAAGCATCTTTTCCCAATTTTAACGTTTCTTTCTCCAACATACCAACACGGAAGTCACTTGTGTTTGGGTGTTTATGGCCACCATTTATAGTATTTAGGGGTTTTTCCTCTGTTTATTGCATGGATCCCCACTGGGGCATGGGTGCCTTGCAGATGTTCAGTAAACATTCCCTGAATTCAGTGGATGACTATTATTTTAGGAAAGGCCTGCATTTTAGGGCAATTATATAAATAGGTATCAGAAATTCACTTACTTTATTGTATAATAAAATTTTAATGTAGAGCCTTAGAAAAAACACAAATCGTAAAATACCACTTATTTTATGTGAGAACAAACTGCTTGATGTCTAAAACTCTTTTGTTGAACATTTTCACTATCAACTAAACTTCTCAGTTGAAAATTAATCTTGTTACCAATGAGTAAATCTAGTACCAAAATAGTCATTTGGAGGATGACAGGAAACTGGGAAAGGTCACACCCCCAAAGCCCTGTCATCCCCCAAGCAGCTCTGTGGCCCTCGTGAGACAGGGCAGAAAGCAGCACTGCCTGGGCCCCAGGTGACGAGCAGCATCGGCAGGCTGTGGCCACATCACACAGAACCGGCAGCAGGATGGGTAACGCTGACGGACCGTGCAGGTAATGGTCACTGCCGCTCGTCCTCCTCCATCGAATGGGTGCCTAGTCACCTTTCTCCATGGAATTCCAGAGGCTTCCCTGAGAGTGTGCACATGGGCATGGGCATGGACACTGCCCCTGGACACGGGAAGAGCTCCATGAGCACCGGCGAGCACAGCTCTTGTCTTGGGCTAGTAGGTCCTCATCCACACGTAATCAGAAGAGGCCCAAGCAGGCCTGCAACAGTGTTCGCTGAGCATGTGGGAGGGCTGGTCGATTTCCAGGAGACTGAGAAAATAAATGAATACGAAATGGGGAACAAGGAAAATGAGGGTAGAAAATGGGAGCCTGAGGACGAGGAGGACCACACGGCAGAGCAGAACAAGAGGGGCCTCGGCTCCGGGGAAGCCAAGTAAGCAAAATGCCTATTGGTGGACAGGAGGGCAAGACGCCAAGCTCTGTAATCAAGAAGTGATTAATTGAGGCAGCCCAGGAGAGGATTAGAACAGAGAGCTTTTGATATTGTGCATTTGGGAGGGAAGACCTCAGCGAATTTTAAAGCATATGAGAAAAAGGGGGGTGGGGGGCAGTGAGAAGAGCTGAAAAAAAGTTAGGGACTGGAGAATTGATTTCTTAAAATGGGTTTGCTGTTTAATCCTGCAAAGCAGGGGGTGCTCTGCTAATAATGTAATTCTCCTTTGGTGACTCTTCCTCAGGAAACAGAAATCCATGTTTGAAAATCTAGGCATCCCAGAGTCCAATAATGTGAAATGAAATTCAGGAAATGCATCATGAAGCAATCATGCTATTTAAGCTCTTGAAGAGACTTTCAAAATCAGAGTGATGGTAGCTAAATTCTACCACTCATGCATTCATTGCAAAAATGTAGATTCTTGCATGTCATACGTGAAAATTTGAGAGTGAAATGGATAGACTGCTAACACTCTCTGCCTCGTTGAGACTATGATGTAAATTAGTCAAAAAGAAAGCCTGAAAGATCTAAGTTAATATGGATTAAGTGAGAGAGGAGGGCTGTGTGTCATGACAGCACACCGACCTTTCCGGGCCGCCCCTGCAAATGTAGACTCCAATTACCTAGAATTGACAGCACCTTTCTTCCTAAGAGCCTGAAATGCATAAGTATTTCAAAGTTACCCTCACTGAGGTTACTACTGCTTAGACGTATTACAGGGACATCCCGTGTCTCCAGGAAATGTGGAAGTTGGGGCGGGGGAGGGTGTTGCAGATAGACATGAATTTGGAGGATTTGGGGGACCTAGTAGTGTCCCCAGAACCTGAAGTGAGATCTAGACTCACTTCCTGACCTCCAGCCAGAGCACCAGCTGCAGAATCTCAGACTGACCCAATGAAGCAAAAAATTTGAGACTATGCCTCTTATGGGCCATGGCATCTGCAGTGTCCCAACGCTTAGAAAACAAGTCTCTTGGTGCAGCTGAGGAAATAACTCAGGGGCCAGAGCCTGACCTCCGGCCTCCACTAGCCCCGTGGGACCAGCCGAGGGCCAGGGAGGAGGAGGTCAGATGCGTGGCCCGAAGCACGAGCTGCTTACCTGGTGGTACCTGGTACTTCTTTATCAAACAGAAAGGAATCCACATGAATGAAAGCTCCTCCAAACCATGGAGTCTCTGAGTCACCGCTCACTCAATAATTTATTGTTGAGCCATTCAAGGTCTGAGAACTTTGTGTATAAAATTGAAAACTCCTATAGACAACAGCGGGTGCTTACTGGAGTGTTTGTATACCAGAAGTAACTACATTAATATCTTTTACTACTGCTTTTCATGAACTACTATATTTAAAGATTTCAAAGTATTTGGGGGGTCTTCAGAGATCTGAGACCTAATCCCAGTCTTGAGTAAGTCAAATTCCTTTGGATCTCAATTTCTCCCTCTGTGAAGTGGGAGTATTAGGCCAGCTGATTTCTGGGATTCTCTCCAGGTCCTGTTCTGTGAGCCTCCATACCCCACGTTCTCGGGGCCCCATCTCCTCCAGTGGGAGAGAAAGACAGTGGGAGGGCTGGTCGGCGAGCTCCTGGGCTGCCGGTGAGGCCAGCACTGCCGTTTCCTCTGCAATCACGCAACCACACGCATATCACTGCATGCACTCGAATGAGTCCTGAGTCGAGCACTAGGGCGCACGCCCCAGCATGACTCCCCAGCATGACGTCCCAGACGGGGTCTGGTTCTTCATGTACGCCCAGTGTCTACAACGGTGACCATAACGAGGAGGTCTGAACAGATGCTGGGCCATGAGGGAAGGAGAGCAAGGGCTCTGGAAGCTCGTCAGGCTCACGGTCGTAGGTTCTGCTCGTCTTTCCCAACCAACAAGGCCTCGATGCTTACACAGCTGAGAAGAGATGCGCCCCAGATGTGAACCCAATTTTCAGGCTCTGACTCAGCAATCCTAAATGTTTCCCTTCTACCACTCTGTCCTCATTATTCGAACAGCAAGTGTCCCATGGGGTCCATTGCTAAGGATGAGGGAGCTGAGGCTCAGAGGCTAGACTCTAGTCTCCTCGCAGCCAGACTGGAATCTGGAACCCAGCGTGGATTATATTTCATTGTCTACTCTTGCTTGCATCAACAGATTCTATGAGTTTTCATTTTCTCCTGAGTTTCTACTTTCCTGAGTTCCTTGGACTGCTTCACTAAAGTTCTCAGTTTTGTGATCTTTGTATATTCCGAATTCTCCAGAATCTGCCAAAATGTTGGCTTTAAAGCTGTTCAAAGGACCCTAGTTTTAGGAAGCCCAAGTGCTGATACCTATTTCTGTCTCTATTATGGGAAATAAACACATTTTAAAGATGGTTTTACAAATGTTCACTACGAAATCTACATCACAGAAGCACAGCAACAGAGTCACCATGTCCAATGTTACTGAAATTTGTATTGTTTCTTGGTGCTGCAGGGAGAAGTACTTCTGGAATATGAATGTGACACAAAGGTCATCCCAAGCTAAGGACATCCACAGAGCCATATTGGCGAGGAGGTGGGGACACTGGACAGGCAAAGGGCATGCACAGCCTTGAAACACTGAACGATATGCTAGTAACAGACAAGAGATAACAGGTGTCGGCGAGGATGCAGAGAAAGGGGAGCCCTCGTGCACTGTTGGTGGGAATGCATGCTGGTGCAGCCACTCTGGAAAATAGTAAGGGAGGGTCCTCAGAAAGTTAAACATAGCAATGCCATACGCCATAGTAATTCTACTTCTGGGTATTTATTTGAAAAAAAAAATGAAAACAGGATCTCAAAGAGACATATGTACCTCCACGTCAATAGCAGCATTACTCCCAATGACCAAGGTATGGAAACAAGGTAAGTGCCAGCCGACAGATGAATGGATAACAAAGATGGGTGTGCACACACAGGAGTACTATTTAGAAGGAACTCCTGCCATCTGCAACAACGTGAAAGACATTATGCTAAATGAGATAAATCAGAGAAAGATACTGTCTCACCTCTTATTTGTGGGATCCAATCACGCTGAACTCCTAGAAACAGAGAATAGATTGCTGGAAGGGGGCCTGGGTGAAATGGGGAGGGTGGTCAAAAGGCACAAACTTTCAGTTACAAAATACACTTTTAAAAAATTGTATAGAGGGCAAAAATACTGAGAAACAGCTAGAGCTATTGTTTTTTTCAGCCTGAGGTAAGGCGCATGGATTTGCAGGGTTGGAATGACAAAGTAAACCTATAGACAAGTAGTCTGAACGCAGATTGCCCACCATGCATGGGCAGGGCTGGGGCCTTCACGTTTCTGAATACAGCTCACTGTAAGCGGGCACATGGTTCGGGGTCTAGATTGGTTCACCCCCCGCATGAGCATGGCTGGTGTGGGGTGAGCGCGTGCAGACTCAGCCCAAGGATGCCGTGGGAGGCCTGTCTCCAGAGCTCCTGCATGGCACCCTCCCCGTCACTGCACCAGAGCCACGGGGACAGTGCTGACTGGTTTCTCCTGTGGGCATGAGTGTTGGCAGGGAAAGTAGACATGTCCAGAGTACAAGCAGCAGGGTCCTTTCCCACACGTGCAGTGGGATGGTTTTCCGGAAGAAGTGCGTAGCAGCTATCAGAAAGGAGTCCACCAAACCGCCGTGCCCACCAACCAGCAGATGGGCACGCACACCACCTGCTGCAGAGACATAGCTGGGCCCCTACACGGGGTGCCAGGATGCCGCGTGGAGTGTGCCGAGACTTACGGAAACTGTCACTAACGGGGAGACTGGGGTCCTCCATGTGGAAGATTCTGGAAATTGTCAGAAGGGCCAAGGTACCCCTTCCACCTGGGAGTGAAGGCACAGGGCGCATCCCCAGTGCTTCCCAAGAGAACCTTCTGGAAATCCCTCCAGGTCCCAGTCCCAGTAGTGGATGAAGAGGAGAAAGTGGGGCAATCCTCGGGTGGGGTTTTAGCTGATTTCAGCGTTCCCTCCCCACAGCCGGGGAATGGTTGCATCCAGTGTGGCCTCGCTGCCCATATGCCATTCAGCTCCTGTCTGCCTTTTTGTTTACACTGGGGACACAATAGAAGCTATAGTCCTTCCAATACATCATTTATAAGTGTATTCTACCTCTGAATGTACAGACAGAGCTGGCTGTGGGTGAATAAGCTCTGTGAATATTGCCAAGACACTGTGCTTTGTTCAGCATTATTCTTCACAATAGATACCACACTTTGGAAGTAATTTTAAAAAGGGAATCAAAATAGTGGTACTTTTAGCCTTTGTTTCTTTTATACCACACTGCATTCTCTGTCTCTCATTCAGCCGCTCCCATTATACTGACAAATTAAATAAACCACTCCATTGCAGAAAGGCTTGGCCAGGCAGGGCTTCATCCACTGCAGCCCTGGGAAGTCGAAAGAAACATTGAGGCAGTTTCTGCTAGCGATTTCAGCTAACTTTGGTCAAGGAGCAAAAAAACGGGGGCGGGGGGGGTGGATTGAGAATTTGAGTCGGCCAGCAGCACCCAAGAGCTGGCCCCTGCAGCAGGTAATGGTCTGCGGCGGAGAGGGCTGCGGTTCCTAGAAGCACTGAAAGTCCCTTCCTGCTGCGTGGGCCCTGGGAACGGGAGAAGGTGAGTTACAGGAGGCGCTGGGGCGGCCACAGCAGCCTGATGGCCTGGGGCAGGCTGGGGGCACCGCAGGGCTGAGTGCTGATGGCTCTGGGAGGCCTAGAAGTTTCCCCCTTGCAAGCATCTTGGCTTTTCTGTCCTTTTTGTAGAGCAGAATTTATTCATACATTTGCTGAGCTGCTTCCTACAGAGCGAGAGTGAGTCACTCAGGCACAGAAGGAGAAGCTCTCCTCTGTCTCTATCCCTCTGTCTCTGCCTCTGTCTCTGCCTGTCTCTCTCTCTCTCTCTCTCTCTCTCTCTCTCTCTCTCTTTCTCTGAGAGCTCTACCATGACTTTTAGAAGCTTTTGATTTGCATAGTCACAAATGTTTGAAATCCAAGCGAAGGAAGAGTGGAAGTTAGGATTTCTGAGGGTGGTGCTGTGTCTGGTCTTTTCTGGTCCGAAGACACACTAGAGACATGAACACAAACTTTGGAGGATGTCCCTCTGACTTTTGGCCTGAAACCCTGTTTTACGTTTTCAAGGGGAAAAAGCAGAAACATTACTTTACGCTTGGGAAGGAAGCTCTTTTAAATGGAGAACTGATTATTTTTCCTTTGAAACAGAGCGCACGTTGGAGTAGGGGAGGGGGGCCTTTCTCTCAAAGTAGCTCTGGTCTGGCCTGGAAAGCCCGGTGTGAGTGCTGTCAGAGCCTCCCTCAGTGCCTGTGCCGGGGCCCCATGGTCTGCCGCCACCCACTCGACAAAATCAGTGGGACTGGTGGAAGAGAGAGTGGAGAGTGCTAGCTGTCAGAGGCCCGATTTCCTTATGAAAACAGAGCTCCAGTAAATGCCAGTTACAGCTCCGGCTTTGAAGGCGCCAGCCCCCAGCTAGGATGACCTCATTTAAAATGCACGATGTCTCAGGCATGGAGTGGGGAACTCTGTGTTCCAACAGAGGCGTCCCCTGGCTTCGAAGTCAGAGGCCACGGCAGGCAAAGAGAAATATTGAGCCAAAAGAGTTTGAACAGAGCCATCAGGGTTCATCTTTTATTACCAAAGAAAGACTTGAAAAAGCCCAGGTGAAATTTCCTTCCATTGTCTAGGAAAATTCTCTGTAATTTGCCCCCAGGGAAATCCAAGTGCCTTGTGGCCGGGCCCCCCCGCCACCCCTGTCCTTCTCTCTTCCTTTCTCGGGGTAAATGTCTCCGGGGTCCCTGGAGAACCGAGTGGGTGAGCGGGGCACGCTGAAGGTCAGGGTTGCCCACTGTGGCCTGACTTTTAAGCTAAAGAGGTTTTTCTTTCTCTTGTTGCCATGCCAGGTCTAATTTGGTGGCATTATGCTAACGGGGTAGGCCTGCTCCTGACAGGAGGGGTTAAATGAGATTACAAGCTTTGCAGGCTGTCAGCAGCTCCTGCTGCCTGGACGTTAAATGCGGATTTAATGGTCAGCTTTATCTGTGGCGTATCAGTGGAAATCTGCTGTTTTCAGCAACTTAATTGGCACTATGTTTGCAGGAGTTTTTCGGGGAGGTCGGAGAGCTGACCAGATTTTAGTGCTGAATTATTTAGATACCACACTGGCAGAATGTCAGTGGAAATCTGTGGCGCGTTTTGTTTTCCTGGAGCACAGAAAGCTTATGAATGGGCAAGATGCCGGATTCTGCTGCGATGCCCGAAACTTTCTAAAAATATTCACAGGGTCTGATGTGGGTTATTTATAGACAGAATAAACAAAGAGTAACAGTTGCTATCACAACATATGTGCGGTGTCTGATTTGCGGGGCAGTGAGAACGTGCAGACAGAGAGGAAGGAAGCTGCGAGCAAACACGAGTGTGTGTCGGTCTCTCCGGAATCATTGTCGATGGAGTCCGCGTGGGCTGCATATCCCTGGGGTGTGTTACAGGTGACTACAGCGGTGCAAGCCGGTGTCAGGGCCAGGGAGCATGTGTGCACACGTGTGCTCCGTGCACGTACGTGCAGGATGGGGCACAGGCCGTGTCCGATGTGCTGGTCTGTCTCTGTGTGTCAGTCACGTGCGTCAAACTTGAACCGTATGAAATCACAGACATCCCGTCATGTGCGCCCCACAGACCCACCCATTACCCTCGATGCCATTCAGTGCATTCAGAGCGTGAGGAATTCGGTTTTGCAAACACCTACCCACAAAGGGAGGGGGGCCGTGTCCACTTAGAATTTCCTGCCGCAGAGATCGTGCACATCCGAGGGGACCAGCGGCCGCAGCCTGAACTCGTGGCACTGGAGGTGGTGGGTATGGGGGGGCAGGGGAGGGTGCAGTGGGCTTGCTGGAGCATTGAAGGCAGAGGAAGGAAGAAAACAGAGAAAATGTTTTCCTGGCAGACACCAGTATTGTCTGTTCCCAGTTAGGGTCAGTCCGGAAAGTTCAGGATTAGTAAATTTAATATCCTGTCAAAATTCTCATGATAATGAATCCCGGCCGGCCGGCTGGCACCGCAGCTCTGGGACTGCGGCCGGGGAGATAGCGCAGCTAATTTATGAGCAGCAGATTGTGCTGTGCTGGCACCAGCAGGCCGCCCAGCCGCCGTCCCCACCTCGCTCCAGGGGCCGCGTGGCCGGGACCCGCCGAGCCGCTTCGCCGCCTGCCCCGCGTGGGCCCGCAGGAAAACCTAACTCTAACGTGGTCGTGATCTCGTCCCACCCGTCGTCGTGACGCGGGGCCATCAGTCGTCTCAATCCAAAAGCGAGGGAGGGCGGACACCCAGATTCCTGAGCTGGGAGAGAGGAGAGTTGGCCGAGGCCAGGCGCCCGGCTGGGAGAGCGCCTCCCCTCCTGGTAGCACGGCCAGGCTGGGGTTTAGGCTGCGGGGCAAAGCAAGATGTGGTGTTCCTCAGCGAGGAGCATGGAAACGAGAAAGTTCCTGTGCAATTTGTTCAAGGCTCTGCACCTCTGTAAGCAGCTGTCAGGTCCGTACATTATGGTACATTGAATCTGAATGAGGCTCTCAACATCAAAACCGTGCATCCATTATGATATCATCTCCCGCTCTGAGCCGTAATGCTTATTAATTCTGCACCCATACTCTCCCGGCTTCAGCAAATGTATTCCATCAGCCTAGCATTTAATTTAATTAGTACAGCTGGGCTCTCATTCTCCTTTCTGTGTCAGAGGTATTGTCAGCACGTTCTGCTGTAACACAATTACTGATTGCTTTTAGATAGGCAGAAATATGATTAGGGTATTGGGTGGCTGTATCATAAGCCTTATTAGATTCATTTGAAATCTGGAGATAAATAGGAAACTTTTATTTGCAGTGTAATGAGATTATGCTTATTAGGCCAAGACCTCACAGCCTTTAGCAAAGAACACTGTATCAGTCGGATTATACTCTGGAAGCATACTCTTTGCTCCCAGGATCCAAGCTCTTTCTGAGCGCCTCCAAGAATTCGTGTTGTCACGCTGTATACGTTTTAGGATTATGGCCAGCTTGGTATCTTCCTCATGATAAAGGACACGGATATATCCCCTTTCCTTCTCAAAGTCTGATGGAATATATACATCTTCAAATGGGATTTTATTTTATGAGAAATGTTTTGAAAAATCAGTGTGCAGGCTAAAAGAAATTATACTTTTAAACGTATTTATTTGCTTTTAAAGATGTTTGCATTTGTTAGATGTCGCTTACAGAGATTGGCATATAATGAATGTCTTAAAAATCCCTAGTGCTCAATCTCTAAAACATTTATCACCGCTGTTATTGTTTTGATAACAGCTTAGTACAATTCCAGAAACATTTATTTTTTCATTGGTATTTATTTGATGATCTCAAATTTCTAATATTGGCAGGAACTTTCTCCTACCCAGAATAAATCAGTTCTGAATGGGGTGGAGTTACCATGGAAGGGTTCATATGATTTGAGGAAATCTGCTGCAACAGAAAGAATTCAAGATGGCAATATATTCAACCAAGCTAAAATTTATCAAACATCCTTGCTGGCCATAAAATAGAGTACTTTAGTACCCGAGGAAAATGATGGCAATTTTTCCTGGATATAAAAATTTTGTAATGATATATGTGAATTTTGCCTTAGGAAAATCCAAGGTGTAAAATCTAAATTGGTAACCACATGCAGTATTTTCAAACTGTTATCTCCTGTACCCCTCCCATCACTCACTCACTGCATTTTCACCAGATAACTTATAACATTATTCGATCTCAATAAACCCAGGAAGACGATTTTCATGAATTCATTTATTGCATAAGACATGCATATACAATGAAGGTTCTTTGGTGTTAACCACAAAACAAGGAGCATTTATTGCTTAGTTAAATTACTGGCCAGGTCAAAATACATCAGGAGGAAAAACTAGGGAGTCTTATCAAATCTAAAAGGAGATGGGGCTCCAGGTGGGGAGAGAGAGAAAGGAGAGGTCCTTGCTTAATGGGCACAGAATTTCTATTTGGAGGATGGAAAGTTCTGGAAATAGTGGTGGCGATCATGCAACATTGGGATGTAGTTAATACCACTGAATTAAAAAAAAACATTTTAATGTTTTTTAATGTTAATGATAAAAACATTTTTTAAAGATTTATTTATTTATTCAGAGAGAGAGAGAGAGAGAGAGAGAGGCAGAGACACAGGCAGAGGAAGAAGCAGGCTCCATGCAGGAAGCCCAACATGGGACTCGATCCCAGGACTCCAGGATCACACCCCGGGCTGCAGGCAGTGCTAAACCGCTGCGCCACCGGGGATGCCCCCAGATAAAAACATTTAAAATGACTAATTTTAATGTTACATATATTTCACCCTAACAAAAGAAAACGAAACACAATGGACAGGGTGTGCATGAGCACCATGAGTGTGAGTTGCAGGGTAAGGAATGCACTCTGGTCTGTGACTTCCTGCATTGGCCTATAGATCTACCAGAGACAGTGAGTTTTTTGTTGTTCTTTTTTTTAAAAAAGATTTTATTTATTTATTCATGAGAGACACACAGAGAGAGGCAGAGACACAGGCAGAGGGAGAAGCAGGCTCCTTCCAGGAAGCCTGTTGCAGGACTCGATCCCAAGACCCCGGGATCATGACCTGAGCCAAAGGCGGATGCTCAATCACTGAGCCACGCACCCAGGTGCCCGGGACAGTGAGTTTTAAGTTTCCATTTCGTGAGATTTGCACTCACCCCTTTGATCATTTTCTGCCAAACATAGTATAAGAAACTCTGGTGAAGCCATTTGTTCTTTCCCCAAAAATGATCTCCTCTCCCCTCCCATCACCCCGGTCAAAGATCCTGCTTAGCCTAGGCAAGAATTGTTGGTGGCAAAAACTGTATCCAGAACTAAAATTGACTGACTCTGTTCAAGGATTGAGAATTCAGGGAGAGACTGAATGGATAAGGAATGAAGAAACATCCAAAATGTGTCAGTGACCTTTTAGTGTTCCAGTGGCATGGACGAGAAGGTAGCCAAGAGCCCTGCTGTCCACCTGCCATTGTCTTTTTAGTTTTATTGAGGTAGATTTGATAAAATCGTAAGATATTTAAGGTGTACATCGTGGTGACTTGATAGATTATACATTGTGAAAGGGTCCCTCCAACTCATTAACTGCCACATCCAAGACCTCACATCCTTACCTTCTTTGTGTGAGAATATGCAAGTCCTGCTCTCAACAATTTCAGCCATATATCAGTGTTATCAACAAAAGCCGCCATGTTCACATTAGATCCTGACTTGTCTGTCTCCTACTGAAAGTCTGCACCATTTAACCAATGTCCCCCACCCCCACTACCCTCTGGAGTGGTGAGAACTGAAGAGGAGGCAGCATCTGAGAGCAGAGTATGGGCACGGAAGGAGGGAAAATGGGGTTGGCCCCAAAGGCATTGGTGGCCCAAGAAGCCCTGTGAGCCCACCTCACCTTAACCAGTGTGCCCCAACCGCCCCCTTCCTCAGTGAAGCACAAGGACACACACTTGTACTACTCCAAGGCCATTTTTATGCTATTTGCAATCGCAGCTGTAATGCTTTGCGATTTAACTAAATACTGTGTGAGCTGCTGAAATACGAGTGAAAAAAAAAAAAAAAAAAGACTTGGTTTTTCTATGAAAACAAAATAGAATGTTTTGGAAAGACTACCTAAGAGCAAGCTGTTTTTAAAAATACAGAATCAGGGGATCCCTGGGTGGCGCAGCAGTTTGGCGCCTGCCTTTGGCCCAGGGCGCGATCCTGGAGACCCTGGATCGAATCCCACGTCGGGCTCCCGGTGCGTGGAGCCTGCTTCTCCCTCTGCCTATGTCTCTGCCTCTCTCTCTCTCTCTCTCTCTCTCTCTCTCTGTGTGACTATCATAAATAAATAAAAATTAAAAAAAAAAATACAGAATCACCCATGGGTGAGACCAGAGTCAGCTACTAGGGAAAATCATAGAAACCTAGGGCCCCACATTCAGAATGCTGAATGTTGTGGTTTTAATGGTTTCATTTTAAGGAAACATAGAAGATACACTATGGGTACAAGTTTTTCGTGCAAGAAAGAGGACTCTGAAGCCACTCGACAACCCTGGCCCTACAGCGAAGTATGTGTCTGCTTTATGTTCCAGACTCCAGGTGCAGACCTACACATTTTTAGGATTCCCTACTCCAAGGCTTGCACGTCAGTCTAGAGAAGCTCTGTGCTGGGGAAGTCAGGGGAGGCCGGAGGGGGTGGCCCCGCTGGGGCCCTGACTGGAGTTCCAACTCCAAGGGATTTCCAGTGCTCTGTGGAGGTTACTGGAGATTGCCACTGGGGTAGAACAAGCAGGCTGGCGTGAATAAATGTCCAACATCTGCATAGGTGAAGCGGGCATAGGGGCATGGTCTGGGAATGGATACAAAGAAGGGACCAGAGTAGAACGAGGAGTGGGACTGAGGTATCCATAGCTGGAGGCTGGGGACCCTCAGCCACTCTCTGAGGAAGGCTTAGCTGGTCATCTAGGAAACTCTCATTTGACCATCACATGACTCCGTGCTCTCCATCTGTTTTCCTGTCCAGTCTCAGAAGCGAGGCTGCCCTGGGGAAGCAGGGGCCCATGCTGCAGGGCATGCCCAGGGCAGGGCTGGCCACTGGGCCAGCTCCTTGGGCTCTTCTCCTTACCTGCACACCCCAGGGGCTGAACTTGACCTCTGCACAGGCCTTCCTGCACTGGGTTCAGATGCTCTGCGGCCTCATGGACCTCCTGGCCAGAAAAAAAGTGAATATCTCTTATTTTGATTTTTCCACCACTTACAGAGCGTCCACCTCTGGTGCCTGGGCCAGATTGTTATTTTAAATTTCTCTGTCTTCTCTGTGTATTCAGTCACTGGTAGCCTACAGGAGTAACGTTAGGGTTAATAGTACTGAGTGATACACACGCTACATACGGACTTACATGACATGTATGTGTGTGTGCACACGCACAGTCTCTGACACGACCACCCAGCACAGTGCCCGCTCAGCCTGCCCTCCTGCACTTGCTGTGGTGTTAGCACCTGACGATCCCTCCTCTCACTCAGAATAACTAACAGGAAAGAAGCCCATCTTCAGACGAATTATTTATATTTGTATCCATACCATAAACTTCATCATACTGAACCATTTTGCTTTGAACCTAATCCAGCCATGCTAATCTGTTGTATGGATAGCATAAGTCTTTTGTTTTGTTTCAACCAAACGCAAAAGATCTAAAAAAAAAAAGAAAGAAAAAAATAAGGTGAGGTGAGAGCGTGTGTTAGATTCCTGGAGCGACCATGATGGAGCAGCCCAGGCCAGGCGACCTAAATGACAGACCCCAGTGGTCTCACAGTGTGGAGGCCGGAAGTCCCGGACAAGGTGTTGGCAGGGCCGGCTCCTCTGAGGCATGGGGGAGGATGTCCTCCAGGCTCCCCAGGCCTCTGGTGGCCACTGGCAGCCTTGGCACTCTTCAGCTCATGGGAGCAGCATTCCGTTCTCTGCCAGTGTCATACTGTGGTTGCCTGGACTTCTTCAGAGGACAGTCATATTGGATTAGGGGCCCACTCTACCTCCTCGTGACCTCACCTTAACTAATCACATCTGTAGAGGCCCTCTAGCCCAATAAGGTCACATTCTGAGGCTCCTGGTGGCTCAGTCAATTAACTGTCTGCCTTTGGCTCAGGTCACGATCTCGGGGTCCTGGGATCGAGCCCCATGTCGGGCTCCCTGCTCAGTGGGGAATCCACCCCCACCCCCCACCCCCTGCTTGTGCGCACGCGCTGTCTCTCTCTCTCTCTCTCTCAAATAAATAAAGTCTTTAAAAAACTTACAAATCAGGTCACATTCTGAGATACTGGAGGTCAGGACTTCAACACACGAATTTGGAAGGGACACAGTTCACCTCCCGAAACAGCAGAGAACATTCTGTTCAGAAACGATGAATGTCATGAAGTGCACCAGGGGAGATCACCATGCATGACTATTCTGTGGCGTCCTCTGAACAGGCCCAACCAGGCCTCAATGAACCCGAGGCTCATCCTAAAAATCCTGGTGACAGTGGCCACTGATCCAGGCTTTGGTTTCACCACAGAATTACTTGGTGGTTTGCAGTGACTTTTTCCCTGAAAGAAGTCAGCAGTCTCGTGGTGTTTCCAAGAGAAGCCACGTTATGGATGGTATGAGGAAAAATGGGAGATATTGGTTGTCTGTTAGCACAGAGATGGCCTGGAGAACGGGACAGAGCTGGATAACGAGGTCAGCGACATTGAACTTTCCACGTAGTGTGGACTCTGGGGTTGAGACTCTCCAGCCTATGCGACATCCAGGGCAGTTACCGAGCTCCGCAGCAGGGAGTCCTGAGCAGTCTCACTAAGCCAGACCCTGCAGGGTGAGAAGGCTCCTCAAGTGATGCTGCTGGGCAACCAGGAGGAAAACCGAGGCTCTAGGGGCTCCCCCCAACCCCGGGAAGTGATTATCAACATCTGGCGCTAGGTGCCTTAAGTGAAGTTGTCCAAGAGCATCCCCTGCCTCCTGCTGAAGGGTCTGCCTGCCCCCCTGGCAGTGGCCACAGACCAGGGCCCACCTGACACTCTGAGGTCTCCCCACTCTCTTCCAATCCTTCATGGGGAGCCCATTATCTGAATTTTTCCAGCAGCATCTTCCCGTCAGAACCCAGCCTCCCCTCAGTGTGCCTCCACAGGGACAAGCCCCCACACAGAGATGAGCGGTCAGCTCCCCACTCCCTCCTGTCCAGACAGGGACTCCCAGTGTACACTCATCCTGTCCGACCCCAGCTCCGTCTCCTGAAAGGCTGCTCTGCTACGTTCTCGATTGTGGACTCATCCTGGTGCTTACTTCACATACAGAGTCTCACCCTTACCACGCTAAGACCTTCACATCCCCCAGGAAGCACCTGCGTTATTTGTGGTGATCTAGCAAGTTTGGAAAACACTTAGTCTCTCATTTGGTTCTCACCCCAGCTTAGCAAAGCAGGTGCCACTGGTACCTTCAGTTGCAGATGAGGACACTGGCTCAGTCACACAGCTAGGGAGCTTGGGAGGCCACTTCAGTCACCACAGCGACAGGGTGAATGGAGGAGAGAGATGGAAGAAATTCAGGGTCAGTGGACACCTTTTGATTCACACCCATACACACAACCATCTCTCATTTTTGGCCGTGGTGAAAAATTATAACTGTAATAAGCTATTTCCGGGAAGAGAGCTCTGCAAGTATGCTAGACCACAAAGCGTGTATCGGCTTTAATAACCTGGTGAGTGGGGACAAAGGGAGCTCTGCGTTGTGGGAAACTCCCACCCCTGCTACCTGCAGAATCAATGGGCTGCATTATTAACTCCGAGGTGGACAGTGTCACACAGGCTTTCAGAATAGTTCGTGCACTAAAATTCTGTGTAAAAGTAAATTGTATCGTTAGGTGCTAAGTTCATGTTCACCACTAAATAAAAATAATGTTTTATCCCTGGCCTTGTTTTACAGGCACAAATGTGTAAGAAGGAAATAATGATGGTCAGTTTTCCTAGAACTAGTGGGCCAAATGAAAGTACCATCATTGCTATATGTTTGTTTGATGTGGATCCAAAGGTAGAATCACAACAGGAGTAATTAGAGTAATTATTAAAGTCTGCATTTAATCCAAAAGCCCAAGGGAATATTACAAGTTCATTCATCTGAGCCTCATATGCTTCGTCTTAAAGGTACTCACTGCCTTGCAATCTTGGCCCACCTGGTCTTTGGTGAGCACCCATTGGGGGAAACATCCCCATCTCAGGGTCATGGCTTGCTGTGATGTCCTTTGTAGGCTACTTGAGGATATCATCCAAGGAAGTTAAAAATAATGAGAGAAAGCATTAATCCTTCTAGGATTATCTTCCTTGGCATTCATGAGAACCGTGTGTTTCCCAGAATTGTGTTCCAAGGCGAGATGGCTGGAGACAATGCATTCCTGATGCAAGAGGCAGAGTCCAACTGCCCATCTTTTCAGATCTGATAGAACCAAAAGTCCTTCTGGCAAGAGTCATTAAGTGTGAGCCAATGCGACAGAATTTTATAATCAACTTCTAGGACCGAAGCACGCTTCTGGGTGATCCTATCCTGAAAATAACTGGTAGGAAAAATACTGAGTGCCGTGGCAGACTTTGATTTATTATTAGCTTGTTGAATTCTAATCATTTTATTTAAACTTTCAGACTTCCATAAGGAGGGTAATTGCCTTCTTCATCTTGGACCAGAAAGGATAATGCAGTTACCTCTAAGTGATCTGTACAAATTAGAATACACTATCTGAAGTCATAGGTTCTCACACCCTGACTTTCGCTCACACTGATGAAGCCAGACTTACAGTCTCTAATTATGTTTTCATTTACATAGAGAAAATGGTTCAATCGGAAGTAAAACTGGGTAATTTGGGGGTTCAGCCAACCCATCCATTAATTAAGCCACCTGTCTCTATGATGTGTATGTGAACGCCACATGTATAGGATTTATGATGTGACCAGAGAGTTCTCCAAGTGTATATGTCTAGCAGTGCAGAACCATTTATGCCCCAGGACTCACTGTTTCCCTTCCACTGTGAAGCTGCAACTCCAGCTCAGCTGTTTCCTGACCCTGTGACCTTAGGCAGGTTGTTTAAGTTCCCTGCATCTTATGTGTCTCATCTGTAAGATGGGGACGAAGGCCCGTGCCCCGGGGTGGCTGTGTGGAACAGACGAGATGATGCAGGCGAGGAGAGCACTCCGCGTATGCTGGCCAAGGCTGTATGGATGCTCCTGTGTTGATGTGCAGCCAGTTCCACCCCAGATGAAAGTGAGGTACACTGATGGTCAGATGGCGGGTGTGGGGGAGGTGTTCTCTTTTTCTCTTGAAAGGAGAATCTCCAGGGATTGACCTAGGAAAAAAGTTTGAAAGAATTCAATTATTTTGTCCCACTGTGGATGAGTGCTCTGTTACCTGCCGTGACAGTTCAGCCCCACTCCCTGCTTCCCAGACCTGGTGTCCTCAATGGTTCTCTGAGGACCGACTGCCCACCCCACCCCCACCACTGAGTCCCCAGGCCCCAAGAGGCACTGCCGTGTGCCAGCTCACACCCTGGGCTTCTGTGCACTGTTCTCGCAACCATCTTTGGGGTCCCAGAAAAATCCACTGGGCTGTGAACAGTCAGCTGGGACAAAACCACTGGTCACATAAAAAGGTTGGCACACAGATGGTCACTGAGCCTCTTATTGTGGGAGAATTTTAAAACAACTACTAGTCACCATCAGAGCAAGTTTGAAAGAACATGACTCAGGTTTCCTGGCTGTTCTGTGGATGGGCAAGGATGCTGGCATCTTCTATACCTGTTCTAGGTATTTGAGGGGATTCTTTCAAATAAAAGGGAATTGCAGACTGGGTAACTGAACTTGTATTGGTACTGTCTCCTCCTTCACATCCACATAGAGTCTTTATCCAGGACCCTACACCACGTGTGCGATCATTAGCAAACCCAGACTCCAGGCAGGTACTGAGATCCAATTGGCCACCTTCCATGGATGAACTCTGGGTTGAGCACTTGTATCTGAGTTCAAGTGTCCTAGATGACCCATTCCTGTGGCAAGCGCCGGCAACTGTGGGCTCACAGAGTGGTCACCTACACACCTGAGCATACATCCAGCTATCTTCATCACCTATAAAAACCCCTGGATGATTCCAAAATGGTGAGGTGGGGACCCAGCACCCAGAGGTGATAAGAGGGAGGTGATTCCTACATTGAAGGGACATTATAGCAGTCACCTTTGCCAGCATGTGCAGAGGGCAGCTGGTAGCACTGAGGAGCCCCAGGTGCAACCGTGATGTTGTGAGCATGCTATGTGGCGTTTTTAACATGGCAAGACTAGAGAATTATGAGAGCTAGAAGCAGACACAGCTCCAGCTTGGTGGGGGGTGGGGGTACAGTGACTGAGAGGAGGGAGCTGGGTTCTTTGGAGGTGAGACCTGGGGTCACCTGTGAGCTTGAATGGCAGTCTCACCCGAAACACTGACCCTCCTGCGGGTGTGAATGTCATGTGCCCGCAGGCCACATGGGTACACACGGAAAGACTACACCTGGATGCCCCAGCCCCATCCTTCTGCCTTGTCCTTCAATACAAAGGGACACATGGATTAGCAAAGGTCGAGTGGGCGCCTCTGAGATGGAGAGTGCGGCAAGACGGACAATGTGAAAACAGTTGCTGCCCCAAAGGATATAACTGTGTGGGGGGTTGAGAGGTGCACATATTTTTTTAAAACCACGCATGTCAGGCAGAGGCACATGGGGACCTCCAAACCAATACCTGGGGGCTGGAGGACGCTGTCAAGCTGTCCCTCCTTCCCACAAGCCTGCCACCATCTGCGGAGATCGTCAGTCTAGTGTGTGTGAGGATTCCGGTCAGCAGCTGTGAGCCAAGGGACCTGGGTGACAGGCCCTCTGCCTGTGAGTCCCCCTGGGTCCTCGCAGATGTGGTCTGAGTTCAGCTTTGACCTGGGAATTGGAAGCCATGCATGTCAGCGTTTAGGGAAGCACATGAAAAGGCCTACAGAATCGCGCTAATGGCCAGTAACTCTTACATCCTCTGCCAGGGGGATGTTGCCATAGTAAGTGCAGACACCACTTCAAACACAAGATGTTCGCACCAATTTTAAATTCCCTGAATAAAGCAGTACAGAGATGTGTTTAGCTAAGTGCAGGAACCTTTAAAGCGAAGCATGCGGCGTGGTATGTCAGCCCCAGAGCCACCAGACGTGGAGCAGGGACACTGGTTGGTCTCCTGGCCGGCCGCATCTCTGCTGTGGCCCCGCAGCTCACCCGTCCTCCCAGAGCTGCTGACGCTGCCCCAGAGCCACTGAAGAACACCCAGAAATGATCCCTCCTCAACACATTCCGTCAACTTCAGGAACTTTTCAGTAAAAGGCACATTCAAAAATGCAAAGCTCTAATGTCAATCAGTTATTCAAACCTCAGTAAAGTCTGTGGTAATGAGAAGGTGAAGCCCATGGGCTCCTCCACCCTGCCAGCCGCCCTTCACCAGCTGGGGAGTGGGGTGTGCAAAGGACAGGGGGAGCAGGCCCCCCGGGTGCTGGGGGTCCTCATCCCCACTTGGCAGTCGGGTCCGGTCTCCGGGCAGCAGGTGACCAGGCAGGTGCCAGTGTCCCAGAGGTTCCAGATTCCTGGTCTGAGCTATCGGCCCATGTCCTGGAGGCTCAGGGGGGCTGCCCGGGCTCCAGCTGGCACTCTCACCTCCCACTGTGTGGCCTTTCATCTTCCACTGGCCTCTCCTACCTGAAAATGAGGCTGCCAGCCACCCAGCAGAGATAGCCAACGGAGGAGATGGCAACGTCCAGGGGCACTGTAGACCTGGGGTTGTGCCCCCCACGCTTCCCCGGCCACGGCATTGGGCAGCCAGAGAGGAGGCCCCGGGCCCTGGAGAACACTGGCCATGGGAGGTGAGAAACGTGAACGCCGCCAGTCACAGGTCAGATCGTGGCGGAAGGAAGGGCCCGGGTGGGGGCCAGGAGGGGCTCGTGTCCCCCGGTGTCCCACAGAGAATGCGTCCTCCACATGGTGTCTGCCGGCAGAGGCGGTGCGCCCTCCTGATGTCACTTGGCCCTGGAGAACAGCGTCCATCCTAGAGCTTCCCTCCGCCTCCCACCCAGGCGCCGCTCCGGATGCACCCACACTTGAAGCCGGGCCCACGGCCGGTCGGCGAGGACGGTTCGGTTCTGACGGCGTCAGCATGTTCCTGGTGAGCGAGCACAGGCGGCTCCGCTCCCGCTCACCGCACACCCGCCGAGTCTCTGCCTCGGGTGGGCCAGCCGGGCCCCACGTCCACCTGCCGGGTCCTTCCCGCCTCCCGCCTGCTGTGTCCGCCCTCCTCTCCCAGGGCCAGCCTCACTGCCATGCCCGGGACTGCATTACTCTGGTCAGACGTGTGCTCTAGGTCCCCTCCCCGATGTGGCCCATGCCCCCAGCCCCTGTATCTGTGAGTCTGTCTCTGGTGTGTTTGGTGTTTGTGGGTGGAGTCGTAGGGCACTTGGCTTCTCCGACTGACCTCACTTAGCAAGTTACCCACCAGGGACCTCCATGCTGGAGCCAGCTCCTTCTCCAGCCAACGTCTAGGGCATTGGTCACATCCGCACACAAGCTGGCCCTTTCCCCAGTGCACCCCTGGGCCCCAAACCAGGGACACTGCTGGCACCTCCCCTCCACCAGCCTCCTCCCCACCCAGCCTTGGCGGTCCCTCCCGGAGCCTCTCTTTTACTGTTGACCTTGGCCGACTGTCCTTCCTGGCGCCTAGAATGTGGGGGAAGGGGCTGCCTAGTGAGTGGTGTTGGGTCCGCTCCCCCGCCCAACAGAAGCACCCCGGGGCTGTGGAAGCCACACAGCTCGGAGACACAGGTTTGGGCAGGATTGGTTCCTTCTGAGGCTGCTCCAGCCTCCCTCCCTGGCAGGTAGACAGCCATCTTCACATCACCCTTCTTCTGCACATGAACCTGTGTGTGCATTTCCCCTTTGAGGAGGACACCAGCGATGCTGGATTAGGGTCCCTGGTGCCCTCACTAATGCCGTCTGCAGTGACTCTGTCCTCACATAAAGTCACAGTCTCAAGCACTGGGGATCAGGACATATGCATCTGGGGGGCACAAGGTTCAGCCCATGGTACCACCTACATCCCAAATACAGGGCTCTGTTCCCAGTGGTGAGCAGGCCATTTCCTTGTGAGTGCTCCCCATCACATAACTATGATGTGAGGGGACCCTGTCCCCTCGAACTTGCCTGATGATCAGTCAGTGATCTCCTCGACACTACTGTTCCTCATCTTCTAGACTCATCCCGTCCCCAATCCCTCACTAGAGTTGTGTCTTTCCACCTCTGCCTTTTGAAATCCGTTCCTGCCTCCTCCAAAATGCCTAGGGCACTGCTCCAAGGAAGAGCCTTTCTCTCCATAGAATTCCTACAAACTTTTGTGTCTGTATCACGCTGCTAGCACCATCCTTCTGCCTGATGAATACTTGCTCTTGCCAGAAGCTGTGTCCTTTCTCCTTGAGGAGGGGCCGTGTCCAGCATGGTCCACCTCGAGTGCCCAGTGCTGTGACCTTCACTCAGGACATCCGTCCTCAGTCCCACTTGCTGGGGGAGGTAATGGTGGCACGAAATGCGGTATCAGAGGAAGGAGAGAGGTCTGAGCTACTGCTCTCCATCAGACAGCTGATGGCTATTCCAACTCTCTCTACTCCTTTACTGACCGCCCTGGTCACCCACTCATTAAATTCAGGTCTCCTAAGATTCTGTCTTGGGTGTCTTCTGATCTTTGGTCCAGACTCAGAATCCCACAACCTTGATGAGTAGTTGTTTCCATATCTCGCCCTCACCTACCTATGCGCTTCCCGATCCAGCTAATCATCCCAGGTGTGGCTCTGGGGGCCAATCCGAATCTGTCTTCCCTCTCCCCTGACCTGTGCAGACTCACTCCAGCTCTGCACCCACCCGAGGGTCTGCAGAAGGAGCAGGGTCCCACTGCTGCGGGTGGTAATGGGGGTCTTTCCCAAGTCTACCAGGGGGGAGATGGCTTCTTCTCTGTGTATTTCCCTAAGCCTTTTGTGTGTGTAAGCAAAAATGGAGAATCAAGTGACCATGAACACACACACACACACACACACACACACACACAGAGAAATGCTTGGCATGCTGTGAATCAGCTCGGGGCACCAGCTTTCTTTTCTCCATGGACCCACATTCTCGAAGTTTTGATCTTCTGTTGGCTACAAATAATCAGATCATACTTTCTATTATTAAGATTGTTCTCAGATCTTGATGGGCTAATAGGGTGATTCTGTAGCTGTGAAGTCAAAGATATGAGTTCCAGTCCTGACTACTTGCCAGCTGAGGGTCATACTAGGTCTAGGAACATCCCTGATCCTAAATGTTTGCTGAGTGAGCTCTCTTGCCTACCAGAGTTGGAGTGAGCATCCAAGGAGATGTATGTGCAGATGCATTCATGGGCAATTATGCACTGCTCGGGTATAAAGGCACCCAGGCAGGGAAATTTCAAGTAAATACACTCACTTTTCCTATAATGATGGTTTTGATATTGAGAATTGTTTCTAATAAAATTGATATATTGAGGATAATGTAAACTTGGTGTTTGCATATGCATGATTTCCTCTGCAGGAAACATTTGAGGGTCCCAAAAGCCTGTATCAGGCTGAAGATGGCCTCATGTGAATACACATGTGCACACATGCACACACACCTCGAAGCTACCCCTTCCCTGGCTCACCACCTGTGTTGTAGGAACCCCAGCTCCACCTGGTTTCACAACCCACCCTCTGTCTCAGATAGTCCCCTCCACCTCTTTACAACACCAAGCCTTCAGCACCCAGCTCACCAGTAGGCCAGGTCTCCTGAAAGACACATCCTATGTTAATTGTAATACTCATGCATTTCTTAACCATCTAAAGTTTGAAAAACTGTGTTAACATTTTATTACATTCCCATCCTTTTTAAAAATGTGTCAATGATAAAGTTTTTGAAAATTACACCCCTAATCTTTTTTTTCCATAAACGTCTGTGGTTTTCATTGCACAATTGTCCATTACGCTATGATATTTAAGAACATATATGTCATGCCTAGCATTTGGAGTAAGCCATATCCAGACTCAAATCCTTGCTTTATACAGTTGGAAAATGAGTGTGTTAGTGCCTAACTTGCAGAAATGTTGCAAAGATTAAGTCAGATGACACATAAGTCTGATATACCATAGGTATGTTCTAAGTCCTCTAGGTTCATAGGATGGAATTGAACACTGCTTGTGCTGCCTTATATGGAAAACCCACAGCCAGGATCATCCTTAGTGGTGAAAAACAGAGCTTTCTCCCTAAGGTCAGGAAAAAGACAGGGATGTCCATTCTTACCATTTTTACAACACAGTACTGAAAGTCTCAGCCACAGAAATCAGACAACATAAAGAAATAAAAGACATCCTAATTGGTAAGGAAGAAGTAAAACTCTTGCTACTTGCAAATGACATGGTAACATATATAGAAAACCCCAGAGATCCCACCAAAAAACTACTAGAATGGATAAATGAATTCAGTAAGGTCACAGGATACAAAATCAATATAAAGAAATCTGTGCATTTTTATACACTAATAATGAAGCAGCAGAAGAGAAATTAAGGAAGCAATCCCATTTACAATTGCACCAAAAGTAATAAAATACCTAGGAATAAACCTAACCAAAGAAGTGAAAGACCTGTACTCTGACAACTGTAAAACAGTGATGAAAGAAATGGAAGACAACACAAAGAAATGGGAAGATATTCCATGCTCATGGGTTAGAAGAACAAATATTGTTAAAATGTCTATATTATCCAGAGCAATCTACACATTTAATGCAATCTCTATCAAAATGCCAACAGCATTTTTCACAGAACTAGAACAAACAATCCTATAATTTGTTTGGAACCACAAACGACCCTGAATAACCAAAGTAATCTTGAAAAACGAAGCTAGAGATATCACAATTCCAGACTTTAAGTTACACTGCAAAGCCATTGTAACTAGAACTGTATGGTACTGCCACAAAAATTGATACATAGATCAATGGAACAGAACAGAAAACCCAGAAATAAGCCCACAGTTAAATGGTCAATTAATATTTGACAAAGCAGGAAAGAATATACAATGGGGAAAAAATAGTGTCTTCAACAAATGGTGTTGGAAAAACTGAACAGCAACATGCAAAAGAAGGAAACTGGACTACTTTCTTTCACCATACACAGAAATAAATTCAAAATGGATTAAAGACTTAAGTGTGAGATGGGAAACCATAAAAAAATCCTAGAAGAGAGCACAGGCAATAACTTCTTCTCTGACATTGGCCTTAGAATATTTTTCTAGGTACGTCTCCTGAGACAAGGGAAACAAAAGCAAAAATAAACTATTTGGATTTCATCAAAATAAAAATCTCTGCACAGCAAAGGAAATAACCAACAAAACCAAAAGGCAACCTATTGAATAGCAGAAGATATTTGTAAATGACATACTCGATAAAGGGTTAGTATCCAAAATACATAAAGAACTGATACAACTCAACACCCAAAAACAAACAATTCAATTAAGAGTGGGCAAAAGATATGAACAGATATTTCTCCAAAGAAGAGATACAGATGACCAATGGACACATGAAAAGATGCTCAACATCACTCATCATAAGGGAAATTCAAATCAAAAGCACAATGAGATACCACCTCACACCTGTCAGAATGGCTAAAATCAACAATACAAGGAATAAGAGATGTTGGTGAGGGTGTGGAGAAACGGGAACCATCTTACAATGTCGGTGGGAATGCAAACTGGTGTAGCTACTGCGGAAAACAGGATGGAGATTCCTTAGAAAGTCAAAAATAGAACTACCCCAAGATCCGGTAATTACACTATTAGGTATTTACCCCCCAAATACAAAAACAATTATTCAAAGGGATACATACACCCCCATGTTTATAGCAGCATTATCAAGAAGAGTCAAACTATGGAAGCAGCCCAAGTGTCCATCCATAGATGAGTGATTAAAGAAGATGTGGTATATACATACAAAGGAATATTACTCAGCCATAAAAAGAATTAAATCTTGCCGTTTGCAATGAAATGGGTGGAGCAAGAGTGTATTATGCTTAGCAAAACAAGCCAGTCAGAGAAAGACAAATACCATATGATTTCACTTATATGTGGAATTTAAAAAACAAAGCAAATGAACAAAGGGAAAGAAGAGAAAGAGGTAAACCAAAAAAAAACAGACTTTTCACTACAGAGAGCACACTGATGGTGACCAGAGTGGAGGGGGTGGGGGATCAGTTAAACAGACAATGGCATGAAGGAGTGCACCTGTCCTGATGAGCACTGGGTGATGTACAGAAGTGATAAATCACTATATTATACACCTGAAACTAATATTATACTGTATATTAACTATACTGGAATTAACTTATTTTAAAAAATACTGGCTGTGTTGGAAGGAGCAGCCTGCCTTCCCAGGGCACTGTCTTTTGAGCAACATCCGGGACTATCTGGACTGGAGGTTGTGCTATTTATGAGGGAAATAATTACAAAAAGAAAACCATTTCCCCAATACCATGCTGTCTTCAGAGTGCAGCCATATACCTTTGACGTCCTCTGTGAAGCTCAGTTATACAACAAATTGACTATTCCGGGATGAATTAACTTAATTTCTGCTGATCACCTTTCAAATATTAGAAGATACCCTAATGAAGTGAGCGACTAAATCTCAAACCCACTGCTCAGTGAATAAATTGGCTCTGTGTCCCTTTCAGGAGTGTGTTTCTGCTGGTTTATCCAAGTGCTGCTTTACTTATTAATTAATGATATACTATGCTGAATCTATTTCCTCAAAAGACACCAGCTAAACTGCAGAAGGCACAGATGACTAATTCTGTGACTTACTTCCCAAGGGCTTGTGGTCAGAAGAGAGGATATAGATATACAGGTGACCGTGCCTCAAGATGACAGAGTAAGCATCTTCACCAGACACAAGGAGGTGGCTGAGGCCGGGGAACTCATGGCTGAGATGGCGTTTGAGAGACTTTGGACCCTCCCCGTGCATCCCACCTTCTTAGAGTACAGCGAAGAGAACCATACTTTCTAAGTCAGTGTTACAAATACAATTTTTAGCCCCAAAATGTTCTTTCTCGTCTTTTCTTTCTCTTCTGTTCCAGTAGGCTTATGAGGAATGCCTAGGCGCAGCCCCCCAACCGTCCGTGGGCAAGTCTCTACAGAACATCAAGGCCCTGCTCATCCCCCGCCCCCATTTACTTCTGAGCCTTCACCCTTGCTGGTTAACAGCAGATCCTAACTACACATGAAAGAAATTTTGGTGCCTTTTAATTTCAATCCCAGTCTGTTTGACATCCAAGTTTATACTGTTACTTTCTAGCACAAACAACAGAGGCAATTGAAATTCAGAGAATTTCATCCATAGGTGCCACATTTGCGTTTGGTGAGTGGTCTTCCGTGAATAGACTTTATACATTCTCTGCTGAATGAGAACAGCGGTGGCAGAGGCAGCATCCCGGGGGCTGGTAAGGATGCCCAGGCCACCTCATAGCAACCGTTAGGTTTCCAAGGGCAAATAGCTCCTTCCGACCCTAAGCAACTAGATGAGAACATCAAAACATGCCTCGCACCAGACCTCCAGTACCCATTAGTGTGAGGAGCTGTTACCTCGGTCGTGAGTGACACAGCCCTAATTATTAGGCTAATTAGAAGTTATAACACTGGCAATATTAAAGGGAGAACTTCTAGAGCCCATTAACAATGTTACTTTAAGTGATCTGGCTGTGAACTGCTCAAATCTCTAATTACATTACACGTCTGTCTTAAAGGGTGATGTAATTAAGTGATGGGAGAGGGGATTAATGTATACTGGCTGCTGCTAACACTCCTAAGTACTATTTTCACAGGACCTGGCTGCCCCAATGCCACTGACTCTCTTCCACTGAACTGTATACAGTGTGTAACTAAAAGAATCCTGACCTTGATATATTTATGTGAATTTTATTCTGTTCTTTCTTTTCCTTATTTAATTGTTTCTTTACACATGTGGTATATTCTCCTAAACCTGGTTAAAGATAGACTGAGGGACCTCCAGTTTGTGCGTACAACACAAATTCTGTTTTTTAATGCATATAAATATGCAAACATTATGCTCTCCATGTAGTAGACAGGAAGAAAAAAAATTCAATGGTATATTAATTATTTGAAGATTTTCTTTGTAACTTTATGTCAGCAGCACAAACGATTTTTTTCTTTTGTGACCCAAGTAATAAGTTTTACATGGCACATATCATATCTTGGTTTCCTACAACGATTTATTGTGAGATCCTATTTGCTTTTTATTGAAGACCCAGTAAGATTTGCTTATTTATTATAAGGCACAAAGGATCAAAAGTAGGTGATTTTTTAAAAATTACACTTCCAGAAGTGACAATATTTCAATTTACCTTTATTCAGAGGTTTGCTTTTTTTATTTTATGAGTCATCTTTCATTTGAAAGTCACCAGCTAGTTCATGATACATAGAATGTATGAATATTGAAAATGGCACTGCCCACCTTTACATCACTCATCGCTATGGCACTCATACTGGGTTACAGTTAACATTACCATCCCTGTCTCTGGCCTCTGGAACTCACAGCACCCTGTCCTCCACTCCCACTCTCCAGCTCCAGCTTGTGTGTGGCTGCCCCACCAGGGTCAGGTGCACAAGGCCACCTTGCTCCCTTCCCCGCTCCACCTGTGGATGCAGGAGCTGCCTCGGGCACCTCCCGTGTCTCCTTCCTGGTTCTCTTAATTCCACTCGCTCAGGGAGCTGGTGCCAGATAGACACGTTCAGGTTGGCAGCATCACCTCCACAGCAATCTAGAGAGAGAGAGAAGGAGAAAGGATTGTTGAACCCACTTCTGGTGCCCTTCTGCTGAAGGAAGGGCAACGTGGAGCCCTGTCCTGCTCACCAAGGTCACATCCTTTACTAAGCAGTAGCCCAGAGTGCAGAGGGTGGCCCTGGAAGGAGGCAGCAGAGCATGAGGAAGCAAACAGAGGCTGCATTGGGGGTGGGGACCATTGACTATCAAAGGCCTCATGATACATACAAGGTGGTGTCCCTGAGGTCCCACAAGGTCTTGATTCCAGCCCAACTCTGAAAAAGTGGGAGAGTTGATATGTACATCCACCTGTGGTTTCTCTCTCTGTAACAGATGCTGTTATTTGTCTCCCCAAAAGCCATTCCCACACGCAAGTTCCTTCCTTTTTAATGAGATCTTGGTCTTCCTCAAGTCTCCCCCCTCTTCCCTGTGATCACATGCTTGGAGGGAAAGGGTCTCCATCCCCAAAGAGCACCAGCTTGTCATGCTCTCTGCTCCTGGCAGAGAAGGGTTAGACATACAACCCATGACCCATTCCAGCCCAGGAAACACAAGCATTTCTTTGCTCATGAAATGGGACACGTAGAAAAGTATGTCCTCTCCCACCCTTGGACACTGTCTTGTGAGCCCGGTCATGTCAGAATGTAACACCCATGGTAGAGCAGCTGTGAGAACTGGCCTGAGGACCACTTAACACCCTGAAGATGGCAGGAAAGAAATGGAAAGAACCCAGGCCCTCGTTCACCCAGTTAAAACTCAACAACCAAAGTTTGGGGCTTTTGAAATTCAAGATCAAAACACAGAATTTTTCTTACCTTGGAAGGTGATTTTTACTTGTGGCCCAGAGTATCCCATTGCCTCCTGTTTCTTCTTAGTTGACTATTCTTGTCACAGATGATCCTGAGTAGACACAAGAGCAAAAACAGCAATGCTGGGCCATTCATCCAAGGACAGAAGGGACTGTGAAGCTGCCAGTTCTGCTGAAAACAAGAGGCCAGTCTGGCTTGAAGTCCCCCTTCTGTGCTTCCAGAACCTCATGAGCAGGGATTCTTACAACAGCATCACCTGGGAAGAGCTTTTCTGACCTCAAAATACTTCTGTATTAAGATTATTATACCAACCAGCAGAAGGGAGGAGGGTCTAATGTCACATTTTTTGTGCCATATTTTCTTCATGGACACTTGAGCTACACATCTCATCCTGTTTAAGGACCAGCACCAATTCTCAGGCAAAAATCTAGTGATTCAAATCTGTTCTTCCCACATTTGTTTAAAGAAAGAGAACTTAAAGAATTCCACCTGTAACATGTCAGTATGTGGCCATGGCTTCCAGAAAACTCTTCTGTGACAGAGGCTGGCTAAGGAAAGAAGTTAACACAGGAGGGTTAACTTCTCTGCCACATGTGGTTGCTTACGATGGCAGATGCCCTGTTTCACTATTCCAATCTAACACTCACTCAGCCTCAGACTTGGTCTTGTTCATCCCAATTCACAGCTCCCTAAACAGAATCAGAAATCCTAAGTAACTTTCCCGAGTTTACCTGAAGCTAACAGCTCCTGATTTCTAATCCATGTCTTTCTGCCACAGCCTTCTGAAATATGTGACAAGAGACTAAAGGATTAATATAGTATTTAGATATTATCTTTCACAATGCATTTGTAGTTGGTTTTTTTTTTTTTTAAGCAAAGATTGCAGGATCCCTGGGTGGCTTAGTCGCTTAAGCGTCTGAATCTTGATTTTTAGCTCAGGTCATGATCTCAGGGTCGTGGGATTGAGCCCCACTTCAGGCTCCCTGATCAGTGTGGAGCCTAGTAGTCCTCCTCTCTTGAGCTCTCTCTCTCTCTCTCCAATAAATAAATAATCTTTTTTTAAAAAGGCAAAGATTGTGATTTTGTAAAACATGAACCCTAGGTAATTTAAATTTTGAAATTAGCTATCACCAAAATATACAGAACTGAATAAGTTAAAGTGTTTCCACCCTTACTCTATGTGGTACACAGGCTATGGGCATCCACTCTCAAGAACATCTGTCAAGAGCGGCATTCATTTAAATGTAAAACCATTCGTGACCACACACACACAGGGTGGAAGACCACAGGGTCTTTCCACGGGCAAAGAGAGCTGAAGACCCCTGCCCCAGGCCACCAGCACCTAACCTAATAACATGGGTAAATTAACTCCACACATGTGCATTTTTATCTTCAGCACATGGCAACATTTCCACACATTCCTTTGGCAGTGTCCATGATTTTACACATGCAGGAAAGGACTGTGATTCTTAGCAGTAGTTTACCATCAAGGACACAGCTTTACAGACACATTCAAATGTGACTGTTTGTGGGCAGCGGGGTGCCTACGTGCAAACCCTTTTCCCACCACAAGTCTCAGGGTGCTCTGTCGACCTATGTCTGGAAAAACAAGACAGTTTACTCAGTGTTTTTCACCTGCTCAAGGCCAGTGCTACCAAAAGTGAAAAGCTTAGATTTTGCCTATATCAGGGTTAGAAGCCTATTGACATTATGCTTTATGATAAATTTTCACCTTTGTCTTATATGTCTCCATATAAAATTATTGAGTAATTTTTTAGTCACTCTAAAACATCAGAGAATTAACTGGGAACACGTGGGAAGACCTTGGTGAAAAAGGAAATCCTATGAAGTGTAAAGAATTTTTTCAGCTGAAATTAGTGAGATTATTAACATCTGAAAATTATGAACTCTGCAGGAGCACTAAAACATTTTCATTTTTAGCCATTCTATCAGAAACACAGAAATTCTGTCTGGAAATGTGCAGAATCTGGGACCTGTACGGTGAATAGAATTGAAACTTAAGGAAGGTATTCACATCCTCAAAAGATTTCCTTACCTTTTCGGACTGTGTTTCCTTTCTTGCTAATAAGTATTGACTTCAAAATTTACTACAACAACACTGGAGTCTTGCAAGCTGTGCACTGTTGCAATAGTCTTCAGCCACGTTGGCTTTCAGGTGTGTCTGCGGGCATGCACACCCACATATGCATGTGCTTGTGTGCACAACTGAATAACAATTTAATCCAAAGGGCTGTATGCCTTAACCACTGCAAATTATCCTTGCTTGTTGTAGATGATGGTTTTGTTAGGTCTGAGAGTTCAAGGACCTCATTGTTTCTGTGAGCCAGTGCTCCTAGAGGCAACTTTCAGCTTTTTCTGTAAATGAAGTCAAACAAGGGTATGGATACATCAAGCCCATGGAGGGTCTGCTAAGCTGGCTCCAGGACCTGATCCCATCATGGGCCAGTTCGAGAAACCCGACCCCTGTGCGGAGAAAAAGCAGAGAAAAGAGACTCCTTTCCCATAGATCATTTCTTTTTCACCTGCTTATAGCTCAAGAAGGCAGGAATCCCTCGGGGGCCCCATCTCTGTATGCTGCCAGCAATCAGCTTCTGAACTTGACTTTTCACTGTCAGCAGCTCCCATTCTTCCAACTAATTTTAACGAAACATTATTGTAATCTTTCATTAAAACTAGTTTTAGTTTTATCCAATGAGGACCCTCTAGCCAATGTTCTTGGTAGCTAACCTAAGATTAAAATTGAGCTGCCATCACTCTGATGATTATTTTACGACATAATAAAAGACAGTATACTTAAAACACTCTTTTCTGAGGTGGAAGTGTGAAGACTGAAGCTGGCTTCCTGAAAATTTAACTCCTTGCCAAGAGAGTGAGACACACTTGCATCCACTTTAGGCTTTTGTCTATGTGAGTTACCTCTATAGATATTTACCATGTTAAAAATCCACACATAAATTTTAGAATATTTAATAAATTATGTTATAATAATATATAAAATAATGATAAATAAATAAGTAGATATTACTTTTTAACCTGTTTTTATGAAAAACTGCTTTGTTGTAAAGAACAGAAAAGCAGTGTAAGACAAGAAAGGCTTGCCCTAAATCTGGCTTAGTAACAGACAGCATGATTCCTTGTGTGGTTGGAAAGAGGAGTGTTTTAATAGTCCTTTTAAATAATTTTAAATAATTGTGGATATTCTTTGTTACTACAGAGTGTGACAAGTGCTCATATCCTATAGTTTACTGTAGAATCCGCCAACATGTCAATAAACATTCTGTAGCACCTTACACATAAATCCATGGGCTAATCTTGCATTTTGGATCTTGCATGTGGACCTTTAACCCATTCATGGTTTTAGGACGTCATGCATTGATCATTTGGAAATACTGGCTTATGGAATCGTGCAATTGACACATTTCATGTATGGTATCACACATTCAAAAAATGCAGTCATTAACATTGCTGACTTCATCAGAAAAGAAAAGCCTTTAAGACATGAAAAACTGGGAAGCTCATTGCAAGTAAAAGCAAGTTTCCAAAAACATGGATTTTCATTTGCAAAATCAAATATTACCATTGGCCACAAACACTGGCAGTTACTGGCTTCGCTTCTACCTGATAGTCACGTCTCAGCACCCATGGTGTGTTGGTCAGGGGTCCTTCAGGCAAAGAGGATGCTCCAGGGGAGGAGAAGCAGCTAGTTTAGCTTGCGGCCCAGACAGTCTCACACATTCCTGCTGAGATGACCAGTGCACCTCCACGCACCTGCCACTTCCCGGCACAGAATGCCGAAAAGACATGTACTCAAGGGTGAAGAATTCACAAGGCCAACAGTTTTTACACATTGTCAAGGCCATTATTAGAGAATTTTTTTAAGATTTTATTTATTTATTCATGAAAGACACAGAGAGAGAGAGAGAGGCAGAGACACAGGCAGAGGGAGAAGCAGGCCTCATGCAGGCATCCCGACGTGGGACTCGATCCTGGGTCTCCAGGATCACACCCTGGACCGAAGGCAGTGCTAAACTGCCTTGAGCCACCCAGGCTGCTCAAGGCCATTCTTAAGTACAGCTGGCATCATTATTTTTTCCTGTGAGCACATGGCGGTGATGCATCCCAGGACTAACAGTGCACTCAGATGATGCTGCCCTGATTTGGGCTCAGACACCAGCAATCTCCCCACCATTGATTTTGCACCATCGTTGCAACGTCAATGCAGTGAAAGGACAAGTGCCATCTTGCGTTATCATGAAAACATTCTGCAACTTGGAACCTTTATAAAGATCTTGAGCTTCCCCAGGAGTCTAAATTCCACATTTTGGAAATTGCTAAATGAGGAACACCTGCCTGGCTCTGTCGGTGGAGCATGCAACTCTTAATCTCAGGGTTGTAAGTTCAAGCCCCATGTTGGGTATAGAGATTACTTAAAAATAAATCTGAAAGGGCAGCTGGGTGGCTCCATCGGTTAAGCATCTGCCTCAGCTCAGGTTATGATCCTGGGGTCCTGAGATGGAGTCCGGGGCTCCCTACTTGGCAGGAAGCCTGCTGTTCCCTCTGCCCTGCTTGTGCTCTCTCACTCATATTCTCTCTCTCTCTCTCTCAAATAAATAAATAAAATCTTTAAAATAAAATCTAAAAAAAGGAAGGAAGGAAGGAAGGAAGGAAGGAAGGAAGGAAGGAAGGAAGAAATAAAGAAATTGCTAAATTAGATGCTGGGAAAGGATTTTTTTTTTTTAAGCAATTATTCTCCCAGACATTTGTGAGAACTCAGGAACAAATGGAAATAACTCAAGTGTAGGCCTAGTGGTGGGGAAAGATCTTTAGCTATTAAAGTAACCAAATGTATACGTACTTTGAGAGCTTTGCCTGGAAAAGTGGAGTATATTAACCTATAAATACCTAAATAGTATCTGCAATTTGAAAGACTATATCTACCAAATGGCAAGTAAAGAATGAATCAAAATTCAGAATCTAAACACTGCACTGGTGTGCTGATGAGAGTGTAGCAAGTGTACATTCTGCTTTTCAAGGGAAGAGTTACCTCTGTGCCCTGGGCCCCACTGGGGGTACATGAATCTCACTATATTTGGAGTTGTAGTTAATTCCAATAAAAGCCAATTTAAGCTTTGAAAAAAAATGGGAATGCGATTTGCATCCCTCAGAAAACAAAATAATAAAAATTTTAGGAAGTAAAAAAAATGTTGTATTAGTAAAGTAGATAAATTTTGTAAAATGTTAGTGTGCAGGCAATCCACATTTCAGACCATAAATCCATTTTTTTAAGCAAACAAAGACAGAAAAAGCTAACAATGGCTAGAGCTGCAGTTAATCTTTAGAATTCAATTTATGCCTTGGCAGTTTACTCTGTTTTTGGTGAACGCACGTTTTTGAAAGCTTTTTGGCTTTAATTCAGGCAAAAGCAAAACAAGGCTGAAAATGTACAGTATTATGAGACTCTCAGATTGATGCCAAAGACAGCAACCTTCAGCTCATTCGTTTTAAAGGTTGTGCATCTGATTACACGTGTCTTTAATAAGCTTTTTGGGGGGATAGAATGGGATAGGTCTAAAAACGGAAAGAAAATGCATTCATAATGTGTATTGATATTTTAAGAATATTGGTATTCCCATAACTAGTTTATACAGCAATACATTACTGTATTATAGCAAAAAATATTTGCTAGCAAGGTGTTTTTAAGTCTTGTTTGGACCATTTGTTGATCACTTTGTCACTGTTTAATAAGCTATTAACGAGACTACATAACTGCAATATAATCATTTATTAAACCTTTTACAATGAAATGAGCACTTAGAAAGAGAAAACTGTCTCTGCTGTATCTTAACCAATAATTATAATGTATTTACCGTGTGTTTTTTTATGTCATTGAGGCATGTAAATTGTATGTATGGTGGTTTCACATTTTAGCCATAAGGATGATTATTTTATAAATGTGCTAAATCTAATTATAATGTATGTAGCCAAGAAAACCAGCCACCAACACAAAGCTCCACCCACCTGGCCATCCATTGCCTGATTCCATTCCCTTTGCTCCAGAACAGATACTGAGCTGTGTCTAGGTATAGCAGGAATGGGTGGCAGGTCCAGAATAAAAAAGTAGTTTTTTTTCCTCAGAAGTTACTGGTGAGAAAAACCCACATGCTTGCTGCCATAGGAGCTGATACCCTGTTACATTTGTGTGCTCTCCTGCACCAGGTGAGCACATTTGGCCTGAGGGTTTTATGAGGGGCAGATTTTTTCAGTCTTCAGGCGGCTCAGTGAGCCTCTAAAAATGATCTTTTCTATTTAACCATGAGTGTTTTCATAATGTGTGCGGTGTGAACCAACAATGTAACTTAGGAAACACGGGAGGGAAATGGAAATTACAGGCAGGGAAACCAAGAAGCACCCCCCCCCAAAGCCAGTACAGAGTAAGTATTTTTATATCTAAAGATTTAGGTTCAAATAACTAGTAACTCTTAAAAACTAAATAAATACATGAAGTCATTTGGTATTTGTCTTTCTCAGTCTTATCTACTTCATTCTTAAGTGCGTCCATGTTGTCACAAATGGCACAATCTCATCTGTTTTATGGCTGCAGAATATCCCATTGTACACACACACACACACACACACACACACACAACATCTTCTTTATCCACTCATCTATACTGGACTCTCGGGCTGCCTCTATTCTTGACTGTTGTAGATAATTCTGCAATAAACGTAAGGGAGGCATATATCTTTTCAAATTTGTGTTTTTGTTTTCTTTGGGAAAATGCCAGTAGTACAATTAGTTTCGTAGTGGAATTATATGGTATTTCTATTTTACATTTTAAAAATTATGACTCTCGGGACGCCTGGGTGGCTCAGTGGTTGAGCGTCTGCCTTTGGCCCAGGGCGTGATCCTGGAGTCCTAGAATCGAGTCCCACCTCGGGCTTCCGGCATGGAGCCTGCTTCTCCCTCTATGACTCTGCCTCCCTCTCTCTGTGTCTCTCGTGAATAAATAAATAAAATATTTTTTAAAAATGAGGACTCTCCATACTGTTTTCCCACAGTGGCTGCACCAGTTTGCATTCTCATCAGCAGTGCACGAGGATTTCTTTTTCTCCGCATTCTCGCCAACACTTGTTATTTCTTGTCATTTTGATTCTAGCCTTTCTGACTGGTGTAAAGTGATACCTCATTGTGGTTTTGATTTGCATTTCCCTGATGATGAGTGATGTTGAGCATCTTTTCATGTGTCTGTTGGCCATCTGGATGTCTTCTTTGGAGAAATATCTATTCAGTTCCTCTGACTTCTTTTTAATTGGATTATTTGGGTTTTGGTGTTAAATTGTATAAGTTCTTTACAAGGATATTAACTCCTTATTGATATATCATTTGCAAATACGTTCTTCCATTCAGTAGGTAGCCTTTTTGTGTTATTGATGGTTTTCTTTTCTGTACAAAAGCTTTGTATTTTGATGAGTCTTAAAAACAAAACAAATGAATAAACAAAAAGCAGAATCAGAGAACAGAACTATAAATACAGAGAAATACAGAAAACAGATTGGAGGTTGGCAGGGAAGTTTGGGCAAAATGTGAGAAGGGGAGCGGGAGGTGCAGGCGTCCAGTCAAGGCGTGAGTCAGTCAAAGGGATGGAAGGCACAGCATGGGGAGAACAGTCAGTGGCGTGTTGGTGCTGTACGGTCACAGATGGCAGCTGCACTGGTGCTGAGCATTGCGTAGCATACAGACTTGTGGCCTGGAACTCAGGGAACGATGTGTGTCAATTACACTCTGAAAAAATTCTTTTTAACTAAGTAAATACAAGATAATGATCTATTATGTAGATTAGTTAGGAAGACACAGCAACCTGGATTTGAATCTTGCTATACTTTCTAGCCATGTGATCTTTTGATTCATGAGAGACACAGAGAGAAGCAGAGACGCAGGCAGAGGGAGAAGCAGGCTTCCTGTGAGGAGCCCTATGCGGGACTCGATCCCAGGACCCCGGGATCATGACCTGAGCCAAAAGCAGCTGCTCAACCCCTGAGCCACCCAGGTGCCCCTACCCATGTGATCTTGGAGAGATTACTTAATTTCCCTGAGCGTGGGATGCCTGGGTGCCTTGGCAGTTTAGCGCCTGCCTTCAGCCCAGGGTGTGAAGCCTAACCTTTCCTTTTGTGATGGCCATGCTACAAAACACCACTGAAGCAGGTAGGGTGAGCTGACATTGGGGTTCCCACAGGGAGAGGGTAAGGGGCTGGCCTGTGAATGCGGGTCCATCCAGCAGGCCATTCTGCTTCAGGTGCTTACTACTCGCTATGCTGCCTGGAGACAACACCATCAGACAATGGGCTTTCAAACTTCCTTCAACATGATGTGGCCCAGAGCAGGAAGAAAGGGGTACCCAGCACATCACTTCTCAAGTTACCATATTTGCTCTCTCCCTTGGGTCTTTGAAAGACTTAATAATTAAGGTATTTTATTCAGGAGACCATTAATATGGGCTGCTAAAGAAGGGGTGTGGTCAGCCACTTTGCTTCATAACCCATGTTTTTGGGGACTGGCACCTTTCGGGAGAACCCCCAGTAACCACCTGGGTAGAGAGTCCTGGCACTGTGACCGTGAGCATCTTTGTGACTTGTGAGCAGAAATGCTGTCTGCGGTGGAGACAGCATGCACTTGTCATCATTATCACACCGAAAAATGAACAGAAATCCTTGATTTCTTGAATATGATACCAAAAGCACAAGAAACAAGGAAAAATATACATTGGACTACATCAAAATTTAAAACTTTTGTGCACCTAGGACACTATCAACAGAGTGAAAAGGTAACCTGTAGAATGAGAGAAAATATTTGTAAATCATATCTCTGACAAGAACTACAACTATCCAGAACTATAACTATCCAGAACTACAACTCTGTGACAACAGCAAAACCTAATTTTAAAAATTGGCAAAGGGGGCACCTGGGTGGTTCAATCTGTTAAGTATCTGCCTTCCTGGGATTGAGTCCCGAATCAAGTTCCCTATTCAGTGGGGAGTCAGCTTCCTTCCTCCCAATGCCCCTCCCCCCTTTATACTCTCTCACTCTCACTCTCGCTCTCTCTCAAATAAATAAAATCTTTTTAAAAATTGGCAAAGGACTTGAATAAGACATGTCTCTAAAGATATGCAGGTGGTAAATAATCATATAAAAATGTTTGACATCACCAATTATTAGGAAAATGCAAATCAAAACCACAAGATACTACCTTGTACACATTAGGATGGCTATTTTATTATTATTATTATCTTTATTATGATAAGTACACTCTTTAATCTCCTCGCCTATTTCTCCCACCCCCCACTCATCTTCCCTCAGTGACCTCAGTGTGTTCTCTGCAGTTAAGAGTCTATTTCTTGGTTTGTCTCTCTCTTTTTTTTCCTTTGCTCATTTGTTTTGTTTCTTAAATTCTACACAAGTGAAATCATATGGTATTTGTCTTTCTCTGGTTGACTTACTTTACTCAGCATTATACTCTCTAGTTCCATCCATGCTGTTGCAAATGCCAAGATTTTATTCTTTTTTGTTCTTTTCCATTATTTTTAAATATTTATATATATCACCTCCTCTTTTTCCACTCATTGATAGATGGACATGGACACTTGGGCTTTTTCCATAGTTTGGCTCTTGTAAATGATGCTGCAATAAACATCAGAGTGCATGTATCACTTTGAATTAGTATTTTTGTATTTGGGGGGTAAATATCCAATAGTCCAATTACTAGATGTAGGGTAGTCTTATTCTTAATGTTTTGAGGAAGCTCCATCCTGTTTTCCAGAGTGGCTGCACCAGTTTGCATTTTCATCAACAGTGTAAGAGAGCTTCCCTTTCTTCACACCCTCACCAACACCTGTTGTTTCCTGTGTTGTTGATTTTAGCCATCCTAGCAGGTGTGAGGTGATAACTCACTGTGGTTTAGATTTGCATTTCCCTGATGATGAGTCATGTTGAGCATCTTTTCATGTATCTGTTGGCCATCTGTATGTCTTCTTTGGAGAAATGTCTATCATGTCTTCTGCCCATTTTTAATTGGGTCATTTGTTTGGGGGGTTGAGTTATAAGTTCTTTATGTATTTTGGATACTAACCCTTTATCTAGTGTGTCATTTGCAAATATCTTGCAAATATCATGCAAATATCTTCTCCCATTCAGGAGGTTGCCTTTTAGTTTTGTTAATTTTTTTCCTTTGCTGTGCACAGGTTTTTATTTTGATATAATCCCAATAGTTTATTTTTGCTTTCATTTCCCTTGCCTCAGGAGACATGTCTAAAAAGACGTTACTATGATCAGTGTCAGAGAGATTACTGCATGTGCTCTCTTCTAGGATCTTATGGTTTCAAGTTACATTTAGGTCTGTAATCCATTTTGAGTTTATTTCTGTGTTTGGTGAAAGAAAGTGGTCCAGTTTCCTTCTTCTGCATGTTACTGTCTAGTTTTCCCAACACCATTTGTTGAAGACACTATTTTTCCCCATTGTATATTCTTTCCTGCTTTGTCAAGGATTAACTGATCATATAATTGTGGGTTTATTTCTAGGTTTTCTGTTCTGTTCCATTGATCAATGTATCAATTTTTGTGCCAGTATCATACTATTCTGATTACTATGGCTTTGTAATGTAACTTAAATTCTAGATTTGTGGTATCTCTAGCTTTATTTTTCTTTTTCAGTATTGTTTTGGCCACTTGGGGTCTTTTGTGGCTCCAAACAAATTGTAGGACTATTTACTCTAGTTCTGTGAAAAATGCTGTTAGTATTTCGATAGGGATGCATTGAATGCATAGATTGCTCTGGATAGTATGGACATTTTAACAATATTTGTTCTTCTAATCCATGAGCATGGAATACCTTTCCATTTCTTTGTCTTGTCTTCCATTTCTTTCATCACTGTTTTATAGTTTTCAGAGTACAGGCCAGAGTACAGAGTTTCACTCCTTTGGTTAGGCTTATTCCTAGGTACTTTATTATTTTTGGTGCAATTGTAAATGGGATTGCATCTTAAATTTCTCTTTCTGCTGCTTCATTATTAGTGTATAGAAATGCAATGGATTTCTATTATTGATTTCATATCCTGTGACCTTACTAAATTAACTTATCAGTTCTAGTAGGTTTTTGGGGTAGAGTTTCCGGGGTTTTAATATATATATATTAACATGTCATCTGCAAATAGTAAAAGTTATACTTCTTCCTTACCAATCTGGACACCTGTTATTTCTTTATGTTATCTGATTGCTCTGGCTGGGACTTCCAGTACTGTATTGAATAAAGTGGTGAGAGTGGATATCCCTGTCTTGTTCCTGACTTTAGGGGAAAAGCTCACAGTTTTTCATAGGATGGCTATTATTAAAAATAATAAACAGAAAATAACAAGTCTTGGTATGGATATGGGGAAATTGGAAGCCTTGTACATGGTTGGTGGGAATATAAAAAGGTGTGGCTGCTATAAAAGATAGTGTGGTAGCTTCTCAAAAAAATTGAAATAGTATTACCATATGACCCACCCATTCCACTTCTGGGTATACACCCAAAAGCATTGAAAGTAGGACCCTGGAGGCACCTGGGTGCTCAGTCAGTTAAGCATCCAACTCTTGATTTTGGTTCCAATCATGGTCTCAGGGTCCTGAGATCAAGCCCTGCAACCACCAACCACATGTGGCTGTCAAGCACTTGAAACGTGGCTTCTGCCACTGTGGAATGAATATTTAATTTAATTTAGTAAGTAATTCAATTTTAAATACTTTTTAAAACCCAGGTCTAGAACAGCCCAGTCCCAGAGACTTGATGAAGTTCTAGCTTGTTTTTCCTTTTGTCCAAGAAGCATCTTGAGGGACTACCTCCTCAGGGGAACATGGATCTGCCATGGACATTGGACGGGGCCCCAGTGCCCTGGGCTGCTCCCGGGGTGCTAGGAGTTCCCTCTGCAGCACCTACAGTGCAAGAGGTCCCTGGCTGACCCCACGCATGCACACTGCTCCTCCTCACGGCCCCTCAGGTGTCCATGAGGATGCTCTCCAGGAGTCACAGGGTGAGAGGCAGAGCTTTGCCTGACCACGCAGTCAACAAGTCCTGGAGGTCGAGTCAGACCAGGCATCCTGCTCTAAACCTGCAGTCTCAGCCACTGCTTCCTGCTGGGTTTGGTCGGCTCCTTCCCAAGAGGGCTCATATACTCCTAAATTTCAGGTCCATGAGGAGGTGAGACGGGAAGATGATGATGTTGTCAATGCACTACAGAAGACGAGACTTGCCCCACCCTGCACAGACTGGCAGCCGAGGTGGCTCCTTCTGCCACAGGCCTCCCCATGTAGCTGCCTAAGGGCCCCCGGGGACCTTGCACTGCCCTCCGGGTCTCAGTGTGCATTGGAGCCCTGAATACCTGCCTCACTTTAGGCAGGCCCTCTCCATGCCCCCAGTTCAACTAAAGCCCTCAGGGGAAGAACCACCTAGAAACAGCCTGGCAGGGGGCCTCAGTGGGCAAATGCTCCCCAGCTTGGAAAAGTCGTGAGCCCTGTGTCTGGGCCAGTTCCCTAGGCAGGGCCTTTCCATCCCCACCATGTCATCACAGCCTCTGACACAAACGTTCTCCTCTGTCTTCCATCTTTGTTTCTTTTCTCCTCCTCCTTCTCCTCCTTATCCTTCTTCAGTCACACAGCACCTTGGAGTGTACTGTGCATTCTCAGATGACAAGACCATGTTGTACCTTCCTATTGGGGAGTCCGGGTTGCTTCCGGTCATTCACTGATTTGCCCATTGATGCAGCCACTCACCTGTGCCACATGTGCAGGTATATCTTCAGGATGAACCCCCAGAAGTGAGATTGCATCTGGGATTGGGATAGACCCTGCAGAACCAGGCTATAGCTCACACCTGCCCCTGACAGCAGGTGTGCAGTCTTCCAGGCCACGGAGCATATTGTCCACATTGTGGATTTTTGTGGTGTTTCAGTCAAAAATAGTACATCAGAAGTTTGAGCATCTCCTCCTGCACATAGGGGTCATTTGCATCCCTCTTCTGTGGAACCAACTTCTTCATTCCTTTACCTATTTTTTCCCTTGGTCATTGGTCTTTTTCTTATTGATTTGCAAGACACTTTACATAGTAGGAAAATTACTCCTTTGTGATGTAAGTCCCCTTTAGTTTAACTATAGTTGAATTTATCAGTCTCAGTTTTCTCAAACTAGGTTATAAAGAAATTTGCTCGTGCTTCATTCTAGTATTTGCATAGTTTGTTCTGGTTGCATTTAATTTTTTGGTCCACTTGAAGTCTAGTCCAGTATAATAAGGTATGATATGTGAGCCCCATTTATCTTTCTGGTCAGCTCTGAGCCTTCTTCCATTCCTCTGTCTGTCCATCTGTCATGACCCCTGCACCACACCCCATAACCACTGAGTCTCTGTGTTTGCTGTTTGGTGGTGCTGGGACCCTCCTGTCACTCTTCTTTTTAGGATTTCTTGCTATTCCTTATTTTTTCCTTATCAACTTTGAAATGAGTTTGTTTTGTTTTAAAAAGTCGCCAGTAGTAATTTCAGTTAGGTCATATTAAATTTAAACTTGAAGAGAATTTATCTTTCTAGCATCCAGATGTCTTATTCAGAGAAGCAGTGTGTCCCCTCTGCTCAAGTCAAGTCCTTCAGCTCTGCCAAAGCTCCCCTCACGCACGGTTTCCACTCACATTTCGTTGTTGCGTACCCTGCTGACCCCGTTTCTTTTGCTGTGATAAATGGGTGTCTCTCTTCCATTTTACATGCCAATTTGTTTGTATCTATGATGGATATTGATTTTAAAAGATGAACACCAGACAATTGAACTGTGCTCTTCAAAAATGACAATATCGTGTAAGCCAAAAAAAGAAAAAAGTAAAAACATAACCGGGCCGGGGATTGTTCAGAGCTCACGCAATGTGAGATTCTTGTTTGGATCTGTATTTTGAAAATCATACAAAGAGCACTTTAGGGACAACTGGGGAGATTTGTGCATGAGCTGTAAACTGGACGCCAGGACGGAATCGAGGGCAGGTAGCTTGGGCTGGGGTCGGGTTGAGGTTTTGTAAGAGAAAGTCCAAGCATGGGTGAGGGATGGCCAGTCTGCAGTTCACTTCCAAATGGTTGACCAACAAATGAAAACAAGACAAAGCTGCACACCAATGGCTCCCACGCTGACACACGCACACGGAGGGAGGGCGGATGTGGGAAATGCCGGCAGTTGGCGAATATAAAGCTGCATCATTCTCTCAGCTTTTCTGTAAGTTTAAAATGTTTCAGAATAAAGATTGGGGCAGCAGCACAGAGAATCCACAAAAGTCTCGGTCCATAGAAAGTCTGCCACGATGGTGTTCTGACTGCTTCACATCCCCGTGCGACCAGAATTGTGAATAGAACACCGAGGATTTTCATGTCTGGGGAGCGTCTCCCCGCCTGCACCCCGCGGGCCTCCGGGAGTGTAGCCTTCGCTGCAGAATCTCTCGGTCCTCACAGATAATGCGGCATCCTCTGGACACCTCCCGCCATGAGGATTGTTCATCTCTGTACGGACACGTCCTGACCCGCTACCTTCCAACGTCCAGTGGATGGTGACACCCCCCCACACCGCGGCCCCAGCGCCCCCAGACCAGGCCTGCAGCTGTCAAACCAAGCCTCCCAAGGCCACCCCGGGCCTTCCATCCCACCTGGGCATCAGCACAAGGGCAAGGATGGGAAGGCCTTGCACAAGAGAAGAAGGGCGGCAATGAAGGACAGGCGGACAGATGGACACATGCACCACAGTGGGTGGATGTGAGGAATGTTTGCCTAGTGCTCTGTCTTTTCAGTAAAAAGACCTCAAACTCCTGAGCTGGGAGGCAGAGGGAAAAGGGTCATGCAAAGGTCCAGAGGGAAGTGGGCAATGGGGCTGTGGGGTGCCAGTGGGTCAACCAGTGACCGCTGTCCAGAGCAACTCTTACATGCGTCTGAGCGAGGGCCCATTTCCCAAACACACCGGTGGGCCTGTTCCTCCAGGCTGGAGGGCCATGACTGGCCTGAGCCATGCAGGCTTCAGAGACCCACACAGTAGACACTGATACAGGGGGCATCTAGCTGGATGCCAAGCAGAGAGGGCTGGCAGGTGCACAGTCGATGCAGCATAAGGAAGTGTTGGGGGAGTGTTGGAGGAGTGTCAGGCGAGGCAACACCATGGAGGGGCTCTGGAGGCTTCAGGGAAGTTTGCCTGACACCGTGGGCGGGAGGGTGGGCAGCTCATGGACCATGGAGTGTGGCAGATATCGCTCGAGTGAAAGCAAAGCAAACGCACCTGGTCCCATCATCAGGGACAGGAGAGCTTGGGACACACCCAGAAGTTGGGAAGGAAGATCCTGGCAGACAGAGCCAAAGTCTAAACCCCAGAGGAGCAAGTACACTGAGCATTTACAGAGGTGTAGACACTGGCGCCTCCCCCACAGCCCACTGTGTAGGAGCCACACAGCCTCTGTCTCTGGGGATATACAATGCCTGTGCACCTGCTGTGTGCTGGGAGCTCTGCCTCTCTTTTCAGGACTTCCCTGTATGCCAACGGGCTGTGAGGGTCTCAAAAGGGCTTGGAAGCATCAGTACGTTCTAGAAAAGGAGGCATCTCAGGAGAGGAAGATGATGCCAAGAAAAACAGACCCTGAAAATTATTCTGAATATGAGATTCATTACCCCTTAAAACTTAGATGATAAAATTAATTAGCTTTGTGTGTGAAGTTATTTTCTCCCATCTCGAGGGTGGCTTCTACATTATTTTCACTAACTGGTTAATGGCCAGGTGCTTGAGCCCCATGGAAGCACAGCTCATTTCTGCCAAACACAGGCCAGCGTCCTCCTCTGCAGGCCCTGCAGCCTGAGCCACCCAGGGCACCCCATGCACAGGACAGAGGGAAGGCCTGGAAGTCAGGTTGATGGATGCAGGGAGGCCTCCAGAGTTCATGAGCAAGTCAGAGAAACCAGCAGCATGGAGGAGAAAAGGGCAGGGCGACCAGGTCAGAGTTTAGGAAGCAAGAGGTGGGCAGAGGCCTGTGTACCCGGAGCACCGGGCAGCAATGGATGCTGCCCAAGAGCAGAACCAGCCGAACACCTCAGACACATTTTATCTAGAAAGTTCCACTCTGCCCCAACAAATGGACCATAAGTAGGTACAGAATGACTGCCCAAGGCTTTGCTGGCATCATCTCATCTGTTGCTTCACCTGTACAGCTGGGACCTTCACTCTCTCATCAGCACATGGAGACATGAACACTTTGTAGTCATGTTTTGTCAGACAGACAAGAAGAGTCTCACTTCTTCTCCAAAAAAGATAAAACAGTTCAGGAGAAAAATATGAGACACCAAGCTAACTGTGCTCCTTGACATAAAGATGGCTCCTGCCCTGGGATCTAAGTGTTGGCACCATCAGAGTGAGGGACGGACCAAAGCAGTGCAGCCCTTATGTCTGAAATCTCTATTGATGGCATTTCTGGAAGCTCCTTCAGGAGGCCCGCATGGGTGCTTCTTCCCAATCAGGCCACATCCCCAGAACACTGGACAAGCACTGGGCAGGGCAGCCACAGACCCGTCCTGATCTGAACCTGAACCCAGAGCCCCGGGGTCGCCCGGGCGGGGTACATCCTGCTCACTGCCCCTTAGCTGGGTGTGGCCTTAAGTTCTTCGAGTCTGACTCTCTGATTCCCACCTGAGAGGATAGTTCTTTGGATCGCCAGGGGGGCAAGATGCCAGCCTCACCTGGGAGACAGTGGTGGGCAGAGACGGGCTTCTGCCTCCCAAGGTCCACTGCTCTGTCATACACGGAACCACAGCCTCTGCCCCCGACACACACAGTTGACAGAGGACAGACGTGATTCCTCGGCTGACTGCGATCAGCTCGGTGTTACTGGAATGTTCTCCCAGAGTGTCTATGGGTCCAAACTTTACCTTACCCATCTAGGAGGAAGTTTTTTTTTTCCACACAGGTTGGATTTCTGTGCCTGTCAGCAAAGGCCTCATTCTCAGGAAGACAATCTGATTGACATATTTTCACACCCACAGAGTTTCAAATGAAGTCACAGTCCAAGCAAAATGCCACGGTTGCCAAACCACACGAGCTAAATCAATGAGAACTTCAGTGCAGTTCTGCGTGCCCTGGCGTCTAAAGGCTGCGCAACTGGCAGGCTTTGTTTTTACAGCTCCTCGGGGCGGGGTGGGGGGAGGTGTTAAGTGTGCCCCGCAGTCACACAGGGTTGTTGGCTCTCAGAGATAAGTGTCCGCATCTCCTTGGGGCTGTGCTCCTCCTCTGCTTGCAGACCTGCTGGACAGCACACCGGATCGATACCAGAGAAGTGGAGTGAGTCTAAAGTAGAGAAAGAAGCTGCGAATCTGTATGGTAAGCTTTCTGGAAGAGCCTTTCGGCTCACTGGAAACCCGTTTGGTCACAGGAGCCTTGGGCATTCTTGAGAGATGGGGGCCAGTCGTCACTCTGCTGCCTTGAGGTGGCCCCAGCCTGGGTATCTGCAGGAGGTGCTTGCAGGTTCACACTGAGTACGGATTTCTAGGACTCGGGCAGCAGGAGTCTTTAACTCCTCACCAGACTCCACTAGGGGCATAGGGCAGGGGCACGTGAACCAGCAGGGGAGGAGGAGAACCAGGGTTGGTAAATTTGGTTCTCGTGCTGTTATATCACTAAAGGAAGAACTTTGGAGGTGGCTGCCAATTCTGATATTGAGCGATGATGGCAAACCACATTGTCACTGATGAGAAAGATGTAGGACGCCAAGACTAAACTGGATAATGTGGAAGTCGTTTATCTGAAGCAGGGCCCCACAGCCCACCTTCCACCCACATCCTCAGTGGGACGAGGACTTGCATCCTTGCCCAGGTATGCCTTACTGTAGTGCTCTGTCCAGGCTTTATCTCCTCCATCTCCGGCATCTCTTGAAAGGTCAGGTCCTATGTACCTTACACCCCAGAGATTAGGAACGTGTTTGCAGGTCACAGGGGTCCAGTGATAGTGTTTGTTAAATAAAAGAGCAAATGAATGGATGAAGAGTGAACAGAAACACCTAACCCTCCCAGGTATGGTGACTTTTCTCCCTGATGGTTTAGCCAACAGCATGGAAGCCACTGCAGAGGCCCCTTGTGAGACATGAGGACCCTCAGCAGGGGCCTGACAGCAAGGCTACCCCTCAGCTCCCAGGAAGTGCTCTCGACCCACCAGCAACCTTCGGTGCAATCTGTAGGGTTCACAAACACACTGCCAGGGTCAAGAAGCTGCCTGCCCTCCCCTGCCTTTCAACCCTCCAAAAGCTGTGACTCCATCACACCACATGATCCTGCTGTGGCCTCACTCACAAATGCCGCTCCACAGAGCTGTGGTCATAGAAGCATCCGTGGGCGGGGGGGGGGGGGGGGGGAGGGTTCCAGCCATGCAGCCTTTCCAGGTGGCAGGAAATGGTCACACAGCAGGAGGAGGTGCCCCCTTCCCCCTGGAACGTCCCCCAGGTGAGAGACCCCAGGTGGGGGAATGTAGTCCACACTCAGGCATCCCAGCAGCAAAGGAATGGAATGCAGTCTGAGCTCCAGGCCCCACAGCAGAGGAAGGTGGATGTGCCTCCTGCGCAGGAAGGATGGCATCTGCTCACAGGTGTATAACACACCCACACCATCATTGTGTGGCGGCATCCGGAACACCCCACACAACAAGGATGCAGTGCCTGATGCTCCGTTTGCATTCCTCATCAACGTTAGTAAATACATGAGGTGCTAACTCTCGAAGTGTAATTCCCGTCGGGCAACCACAGCAGTTATCAGAGGCACCCAGCATCGCCCTAGAAACAGGGGACCCACTGGGGCCTCTCTCCTCCCAGTATTCACTAGTGTGGACACCAGAGCCCTGAGGAGCAAGCCCCAACACCTCCCCTCAAACTCCCACTACAGAGTCTCTTTTCTACAATCATCTCCATGACCCGCTAAAATAGCAAAGCAGAACCAGATATCATCTCTGATGCTCACTTCCCAGTGGAGAAGGGCCAGCTTATCTACACTCAGGGCTGCATCCACAGAGGAAACCAGCCTGGCCGGGCCGCCCCACCTGGGCCTCTGCCTCGCACCTACCCGCTCTCCAAGGCCGTGGGAATCCTACATTCTTGTCCATGAACAGATGTCAACGTCTCGGTGCAAGGTTCTGCTTGGAAGCCCCTGCTGGCACACTACCTGGCCCCTCTCCACAATAAAGGTGTCACAGTTCCCACAGTCCAAACCCATGCTCGGCTTCTCCAGCTGATCTCAAGGACTTTCCCTGGACAGTTTCCTCCCAGAGCCTGAGGCTCTGCAAGCAAATATTCATTTTTGCTTTTTCCTTGCTTGGTCATTCCTGTCACCTAAAGAAGTCTGTTGGCCATACATAGAAATCTGACTGACTGGATAAAGCTGCTTCAACCCAGGCCTTCATGCTGTATTTGAAATCCAAGCAGTAACTGCCTCTTAGTTATATTAAATTTGGGGGATTAGTGAGTTGTTTGTACCTTGGCAGCTAGTTTCTAATGGTCTGGTGATAAAGCAAGGCTGCATGTGGCCTCCTGTCAGGACAGCCCAAGGCCACAGGACAGGCCCATGGGTCTGGGATGCCACTGCCCCTCCCACCCCCACTGATGGAAGTGTTTTCCCTTGGAAGGAGACCTCTTTTCTGGGAGCCTGAAGGCTAGCAGAATGACTCCATCTGCCCTCAGAGAAGCTGCCTGCAGAGGCAGGAAGCAGGGACACTTACTCGCGTTTTGGGAGTGCTGGGTCTCCAGTGGGTCCTGGGCAGAGGCAGCACTAAAGCACGCCTGTGTTTACCCGTGTGCTGGCCATCCACATCTCTGCAAGAGCCCTGTTCACGTAGAAGGGTGAGAACCTGCTGCCCGCACCAAACCAGAACTGGGAACTGGTCCTTACCAACCTAGCAAGCACACCCGTCCCCCTTCCTAACCCATCTTGGGGTCTCTTGTTCCTTGGCCTTCACACTTGGATACATCTCTTCCACCTAGAGTATCTGAACCTTCTGGCTCATCCAGTCTTGTCCAGATACCTTACTCCACTGATGAAAATTCAGAGAGCCAGAGAGAGGGCTTCCCAAGTCCATGGTCAGAGCAGTGGCACTAGGCTTACCAGCCATGATCAAACACAGCGCTTCAATCTTTGCATCTAGTACAGAAGGACTTGCCTCTGGGTCAAAGTCTGGGTCTTTGACACCCCTGTGAGCTCACACCCAGTGCATGGACAAATAGATCCCACCCCACTCATGTCAGCATCCCCCCTGCACCAGTGGGGGGGTCTCCCTGCGGGATGCTGGCCCCCACATTGTCCCCATCATCCACCCTGCATCCAGTGGGTAGCATGACCTTTGAAAATGGGCCACAGTCCTGTCTCTCTCTCCCTGGGGATCCTCAGAGCCTCCCAACTTGCTCAAAACTCAAGCAAAAGCTTTCTCAGGGTCCTCCAAGGTCACCCCCTCCACACCACCTCACTGACCAGACCATTCCCCCCTCCAGTTGCTGTGGTTTCTGGAATATTCCAAGCTCTCTCCCACCCCTCATCTCTGGCCATGATGCTGGTGCTGTCTAGAAAGTTCTGCTCGAATGCTGTCTTATCACCGAGGTCTGCCTTGACCAACCCATGATCCCTCTCCCCTTAACCTCACTCTGCCATTCCCCAGAGCATGTGTCACCATTGAACACATGCCTGTGACGCTGGTACCTGTCAGCTCACCGCCACTTTCCCCAGCTGAAGCGCAAGCTCTGGGGGTACCGTACTTCTGCTGGTTCACAGCTGTGTCTCCCCGACCTAGATCACTGCTGGACAAGTGGTTCTCATCAAACATGTGCTGAATTGGTGAAAAATTGAGTTACTTTTGCTCCATCCCCATCAACTGGGAAAATAAATACTAATTCTCCTAGATTCTAAGCCAATCTCTTAACTCCTTGTTTCACTTGCTGTAGAATAGGAGCAATACTACAATACCAGTGATACTGCAAATGCACACATTTTCTTCACGAGAATAGTGATTATTATTAGAAGTGTTTCAAGTATTGCTTTGGAAGAAATAGAAAATACATCTTTTCCCTGCTAAGGAGCTCTACTATAAAGATGACTAATCACATTGGCCTTGGTGTGTCTACACCAGCAAAGTTCCGTGTAACAGTTCTATGTGGGTCTTTAAATGTAAACTGAATAAAATTATAGTTTCAGCAGCTCAGTTGCTTCTGCCACATGTCAAGTGCTCAGCAGCCACAGCTGGCTAGTGGCTACAACAGCACACTCCAGATACAGGGCACTGCCCTCATCACAAAGGTTTTTGAAAGCTCGGGTTTAAAACCTTGATTCCCCGCAATTATTCTGTGTCACCAATTGTTTTAGGGATAAAGTGGGGATATTTACAACAGAGAGAAAGAAAAAAAAAATCTATCCTGTTTAAATAACAAAAATTAACAGGTTCATAAAAAACTATCTTGCAATTTGCCTAGGTTCCACATGAATGTGTACATGGAAAAGAAACAGTGATAAACTCACATAAGATGGGTATGAGCATCGACATTGGATCATGTATTAAATCATCCCCCCAAGGCCCAGGGCTGCCGTTCCTGCCTCCCCACTGTGGGCAACCGTGCGAAACTGTATCCGCATTTAACACACGGAAGTCCCCCCTGCTGGTGCCGACACAACCGTGGTTTTGTCTCAATGCCCCTGTCATCACAAAACGGCAGCGTGAAATGGGGCTGCCAAGGGTAGTCTGACATATGTGTTGTTTCCCTGCCATATTTTTTAATCTGAAATGTGTAGGAACCTGCAATTCTCTGATTCTCCAATGTTGGAAAGGGGTTTCCAAGCCTTGGAAACCATGCTCGTGGTTGGTCCCACCATGACTTTTCGTGAAACCTGGAACAGGACACTTTTCAGTTTGGGAAACCCCCTCCCTAGCTTATCTCCCAGAAAGCTGGTTGAGTTCATTTATACCAAGGGCTTTATGCTCCCTGGAAAGAAACTTCATCTTCTGCACCTAAATGACTGATATGCAACTAAAATTATCCTGATGCAAACCTAATCCCATTAAGCAAAGACTAAAAGCTGGAGGATGGGAGAGACGCTGCCTCCAGAGCTCCTTGCCAATCGTGCTACCTGCTTTACACACACGCATCAGAAATGGCGTTTTGCATAAGTGGTTTTTATTCAGGCGATTATTGAGAAATAACCTCTCTATCACAGCACCCCCTCATGGGTAATTGACAAGTGCTCGCTTTTGCATGCAAAAGGAAGTGTAAATCTCAAACTATGGAATATGCATGGAAACATATATAGCATACTTCCTTCGTTTAAAAGGCACAAGCATTGGTTGGAAAGAGGTTTAATCTTTTTGCCAGGTTCATACCTTGAACCTTTTAAGAAAGACCAAATCATTGTCCTTTTAAGGCCAGTGAGACAGCTGATTTTCCCAGCTGCGTTGTCAGAAAGACATATGGATTCAACGGAGTCTGTGTTAAACCCCTACCAAAGTCCCATGGAGGTGGCTAATTTAGGCTAATGCCAGAGGGAAAATATACTTCCTATTGGAAAAATGGTGAGATTGGACAAAAATATGCAAAATGAGCACGCTTTTTTATTTCCTGAGAAGTGGACCCATGAGACTCCAGTTTAACAGTAAAAAATTCTGGAGCCCAACAAGAAGCTTCCTGAAGGAAGCAGAAAAAGGCCATCCTGAGTGGCCACACTTGAAGTTTGCAGAGGAGGGTCAGAGGAGGCCAGGGCACAGCTGTCCTCACCTTCACCCTTGGCCTGTCATAGCCCTGCCCTTACCTCCCAGGCTCAGTCACAGTCGTCTTTTCTGGTTTAACCTCTGTTGTGGGTTGAATTGCATCCCCACAAAAAAAAAATCATGTTGCTGGCTGACCCTCAGCACCCCAGATGTGATCTTATTTGGAAATAGGCCTCCAAAGCTTTAATTAGTTAAGGTGAGGTCATACTGGAGTAGGGAAGGCCCTGACCCAATATGACTGAGGTCCTTCTAAGAAGAAGAGACACAGACACGCCCAGAGGGAAGAACACTGAGTGACAATGGAGGCTGAGATGCTGCGGGCCGCCACCACCACCAGAACCAGAGGGGTGAGGAAGTGCCCCATTCAAGGTCTTGGAGGAGCCAGGCCTGACTGGCCTGACACCTTGGTGTCAGACCTCTGGCCCCCAGAACAACACAAGCACAGATGTCTGTTGTTCTGAGCCATCCATTTGCAGTACTCCATGAAGGCAGCCCCAGGATGCTCCTGGGCTCATGGACTCTGCCATCCCTGCAGAGCAGACCTAGAAGCTGCCCCTCCTCCCACATTCATGGTGGGTTCAGTGTTCCTACCACTGTGAAAGACCACATACATAGGCACCAAGGTTAGAAGGGAACATATGAAAATGACTGTCATTCAGAAAGGTAGTAACAAGGATTTACTTCCTTTTCTCTAATCCTCCGGTTCTATTAAATGTTGATGTATCACTTAAGTTTTTGTGATGATTAACAAAAAAAAAAAATTCCCAGGCTACATGAGTTTTCAGATTCAACTAAGCATGTTACAGAACGCTCTGGAAATGCTGGGGAAGGCCAGGCTTGTAGGCTCTGTCCGCCCTGTTGGAGCTGGTACTCACCCCGACATCAGGGTGTCTCAGCATTACCCCCACTATCTCCTGGTGTCCACTGGGGTCATCAGAAGGACCATCCAGGCAGGGGGCACTTCTTGAAAGAGTGTTTTCTTCCACTGGCTGCTTTTCAGCCCTGTCTCTGGTCTTCCACAGAGTCACTGGGACATGTTCTGTACACCTGGCCCTCAGCTCACCCTGCCTGCCACACACCAGCAGGCTGGACTCTCTCTGGGCTGTCATTTCTCAGTCCTGGAAAACTGTCGACCATTAGGTTTCCCATCATCTCCTCTTTATTCTGTGTCTCACACATGCACACTGTGTGCTCTGTGTCCCTTCCCTTTACTTTGGTGTTTCTCACTGTTTGCCTGTCTGTCCGTGGGGATGTTTGGGATCCACTGGGTCCTGCAAGGATGCCAGCTCACAGTGGGGGGGAGGGGTGCTTCAGTGAAGTCTCCTATCCGGTAGGCCCCAAATTCCAAATTCCAAACTTTTCCCTTGGCTCTGTGAGGCCGCCAAAATCACTCTTCTGGTTTCTGTGCCTGTTTCTGTTCAATCAATGCCCAGAAGATCCAGACAGGCCCTGTGTGCCACAGTCTGTCTCTGGGCTCCAGGCCTTTCCCAGATTTGGTCCAGCAATCTCTCACTATCTTATAATTCTCAGATGCTTTTAAAAAAATTGATTTTCTTTGTTTTACATTTTGCCCAGCTTTATGGGTTATCCTCTGTGGGATAGAGTAAATTATATAGTTAGTATGTATTATTATATGTGCCATTATAATTTGCAAATCATAGTTGAATGTAATTATGTATATATTATAAATACATATTATTATACTTGCTTTTATAATTTGCAAATTATATTTGAACACACACACACGCGCGCGCACAGCTATCATGGTAGGAAGCTACCCAGTCTGCCATTACTGGAAGTGGCAGTTCCCTCAGTGAGAAACTCAAGTATAGATAAAGCTGTACTTATACAATTTTCTCTTTAAAAACATCCTCTCGAAGCCCTTTAAAAATTTTCCAAGTAATAGACCTTCACATGTATTAATTCATCCAGTGTCACTGCAACCATCTTGGATATTATACCATTACTATCTACACTTTTAAATGAAGAAATTGTGGTCTCGACACATAAAATAACTTGACCAAGAGCACACAATTAAATCAGGGGCAAGGCTGCAATTTAAACCCAGGCCTGCTTAACTTCATAGCCCATTCTCTTTATCTCTGCATTAAAGACAGGATAGAAAACTGATATTTTAATCTGTTTTGTGCAAGCAGGAAAGAGTTCTTCGGGAGATGAGTGGCATCCATGAACAGCCAAGAAATCAATGGATAAAATATGCTTTCACTGCATATTTTATACAAATTACTTCAACCATAAAATTTGACAGCTTGTAAATAATGGCTTAAGAAATCCAGAGAGAAGAGAGGCAAAATTAATTTAGAGGCTGATTGTCCCTAGTCTTTAGCTGTAACCCCCAATTCTCCGCTTCTCAACCCATCACAGCATTTCATGGATATTCACTTCCTTTTAATTTTCCTTCACTCTCTCTCAGTGTAGAAATGATAGAGGAGTTATAATATAAATGAGCATTTATTTTAGGAAGTATATAGGATGAAAAACAAGTTTTGATTTTTTAAATCATTGAACCAGTTTCTGTTTTAGCAAGCACAAAGCAGCATGGGATGACGAACCCCATCATCCATCAAGGAACCAGACATTAAGTGATCACGTATTTACATGCCAAACTAAGATTTACAGTAATCTAAACCCAAATAACTCATGAGCTGTCTTTTAGGAACATCAGAATGCACCTTTTATCATTATTTGAAAATATAAGACAATCAACCCTTTTTTTGTAAAATACTGAGTATGAACACAAATCTTAATAAAGTATCAAAGACAAAAATTCTCATTAATTTCTGTTTGGCAACATGAGGCTGCCTCAAACAAGCACACCGCATTGTTTTTCTTTAAAACTATTCTAGTAAACATCAATCTAATAGGCAAATCTGAAACCCAGGGCACTTCTTGGGATTCTTTGAAAGTGCAGATCCTGATTCAGTGGGTCTAAGGGGGGACCTGAGATTCTGCATTTCTGTCACACTCCCAGGTAATGCTCATGCTCCTCCTGGTCATGGGATATTTTATTTTTATGACTCAAAATTGAGAAACATAGTCCTTGAATACCATACAGGCAATTTAAGAAAAATACAGTAATTCTACCAATAAAACAACGTTCAATAATATTCTAGTTATTTTTTAATGTAAGTAAATTTGTCTACGAAATTAGATAAGACTTAGCTTAGCACTGTTCTTTGAATATTATTTTCCAGCACTGCAAATGACTATCAGGCTGGCATGTAAAACACATTTTTTTCAGATTTTTTTTTTTACTGATATGCAGAACTTCAGTTTTTGAGAGAACAGCCTATGGAGCTTTAAAGAAAAGACTTCAATAAGTGTATCTGTTATCAGGAGAGGGAAACAGACAGACAGAAAACACTATACCTTCAAGCCGATGAAAACAGTTAAGACAAAAATGTACTTTTACGCTAAGTTACAAGAAAAAAATGGGAAAAGTGGAAACCAGATGTCTTCATAGGCAATGCTGCATTTATCCTAATGAATGGAAGTATTTCTTTTCCTAGAAACAAAGTTCAATGTGGTATAGCATGCATTTTTAATTTCAGAGTGCGATTCACTTAAAATAGAGGACTCATACCCCCAAACAGAAAGTCATCTATTAAAAAAATTACATGGCTAATATCCAATGACAGAGAAAGTAAGAGAGAAAGAAGGAGAGACAGACAGAAGGGACAGAGAGCAAGAAAGAGGGACAGAGGACAGCCCCGGTGGCTTAGCGGTTTAGCACTGCCTTCGGCCCAGGGCGTGATCCTGGAGACCGGGGATCGAGTCCCACATCAGGCTCCTCGTACAGAGCCTGCTTCTCCCTCTGCCTGTGTCTCTGCCCCTCTCTCTCTGTCTCTAATAAATAAAATCTTAAAATAAAAAAATAAAAAAAAAAGAAGGAAGGACAGAAGAGGAGAGGAAAGAAAGACTAACAAATCTTACGGTATCCACCATAGCGGCACTTCCTTTTTTTTTAAGATCTATTTACTTATTTTAGAGAGAGTGTGTGCAGAGGGAGAGAATCTTGAGCCGACTCCATGCTGAGCACAGAGCTGGACTCTGGGCTCGAACCCACGACCCTGAGATCATGACCTGAGCCAAAATCAAGAATCAGATGCTTGACTAACTTGGCCACCCAGGCACCACTCTTCCTTTTTTTATTCCCAAAAGAAACACATATTTATTTTATCATGTAAAGATATCCAGAGGCTAGTAACTATTCAGTTCTAAAATCTCCCTACAAACCTCTTGTGAGGAAATATGATTCCAAATTCCCCTTGGGTAGCAATATTAAAAATAATTATCAATTTACATTGTAAACAAATCTTGGTTTGTAAAAATCGTCCAGATTCCGCATTCAACATTCTGCCCCTTACATTCCATGAAACAAGGACTCTTGAGGAGAGCAAGAAACAGGCAAAGAAAAAAGCTAACATTACAATGAAGGGAGGGTATTTGTTGTATCTTAAAAGAGCACAATAATTCCTCGACATAGTCTAGTTTCTCACCAGAAGGTAATAGGCATTTCATCTTTAAGAAATTTCATAAGATGGAATTAAAAACTCTCTGTTGGCAAAATATTCTGAAAATTCATGAACTCCCAATGCTTTGGTTCACTTTGTGATCAAACATTATCATTCTCAACATTGTGTTTTGTTTCCTTTTTTTCCCTTGTTTTTCTTTATCTGTAAACAAACATGACCTTGTTAGAATTAGTGAAGCCAAGGATATGGAGTCACTGTCCACATGGGTATGATAATTCCATACTAATTCTAAAGTCATAGACTTCTGTTTAAACACTTAGTTATCTTTTAAGCAATTATGGGAAGAAATAAAACAATCTTATTTTACATGTTTGTTGTTCTTCATTTCTTCCTGTCTACACCAGTTTCCACCTAGTATCACATCCTTTCATTATCAAGAGCATCTTTTGGCATTTGTCATAGCGTTTGTTAGCTGTGAATCCTGTCTGCTTTCACTGACCTGAAAATGTCTTTTTATAGTCTCATTTTGAAGGCTATGTTTGCTGTGCATGAAATTGCTGTGGGTTGATAATTTGGGGGGTGAGGAATTCTGTCATAATTTTAAAAATACTCTTCCTTAGTTTTCTGGTCTCTATTGCATTTCATGGGGAATACTTTTTTCTTTTTTAAGATTTTGTTTATTTATTCATGAGAGACAGAGAGAGAGAGAGAGAGAGAGAGAGAGGCAGAGACAAAGGCAGAGGGAGAAGCAGGCTCCATGCGGGGAGCCTGACATGGGACTCGATCCCGGGGCTCCAGGATCACTCCCTGGGCTGAAGGCAGCGCTAAACCGCTGAGCCACCTGGGCTGCCCCTGAACTTATACTCTTGTACATGCATCTTTTTTCTCCAGTTAATTTCAAGATTTCCCTTTATCTTTGTTTTTAGCAGCTTAACTACCTACCATGTGCTTAGTATGGTTATTTTTACATTTATCTACTTGGAGTTTGATGAGCTTCTTGGATCTGCAAATCCTGTTTTTCATCAAATTAAGCAGGTATCTGTCCATCATTTACTCAAAAAAATGTTCATACCTCAATATCAATTTGCTTCTCCTCTGGCCTCCAATCACACCTAGGTTAGACTAGTTGGTAATGTCCATAGGTCCCCAAGGCTGTGTTTATGTTTCTTCATTTTTTTTCTCTGTTCTTCAGATTGAACAATATCTGCTAACATCTTCAAACTAATTACTCTTCCTTCTGACATTTCCTACCTACTGTCAAGCTTACCTAATGGATTTTTCATTGCAATTACTGTACTTATAATATCCATAATTTTCATTTGTTTTTTGCCTGTAATTTCCAATTCTTTGCTGAGTTTCCCAATCTGTTTGCTTATTAAGATCATATTCTCCTTCAGGTCTTTGAACATACACAAATCTCCTTTAAAATCTTTGTTGAGTGCAATATCTGGGCGGTGTCAGGGTTGGTTTCTAGCAACTGCTTTTTCTCTTAACTGTAGAGCTCATTTTCCTGTTTCCCAATATATCTACTAAATTTTTTAATTGTTTTGTTTGTTTTTCTCCAGCCACATTCAGCTGTCCATTTGGAGGTATGGAGTATGGAGGGTTCATTTAATTAAGGTTGTGGTTTGGCCATAGTGGAGTTAGTGAAATAAGAATGGAACTAGGAGGTTGAGAGTGTTTTCAAGGGAGTGATCATAACAATTGAATGAAATATAAACTGGATCAGAGAAGATAAATCCAAGAGTTGAAAGAATGTTGGAGTTAAAGACCAGAGGTTTACACATAACCACCTTGGAGTCCTGTCAGTCTTCGTGCTTTGTTGATACGTGTCTGTAAATGTCCAGTGTTTCCAAGTCCCTCTAACTTGACCAGACTTAACCTTCAACCTATATTTCTTTCCCTCATGGATCTTTACAGAGCCTGGTATTTGGTTTTGTTGGGGCTGGACTAGAGAAAATCTTACACAAGCTTATGTTCCTAACTCCTAGGGGAGTCGTTCTGGTGTCTCATCTGGATGCCACAGGTGTGAATGGTGCTAATGAGAGATCCCCCACCCCCTGGCAGGCCTGGAGATCTGCCGGCATCTGCATGGCTCATCTTCCAGTTTCCTGTTTTATCCTCAATCCCTTACCAGTTTCTGTCTGATCAGCCTTGGCTAGTCTTACCTTGTGCATGAACAGCCTAGCCCTCAGCCACACACTCATGGGATATCCCCACAAGGACTTTTAGGGGTCTCTCACTGAATGATTCTGTCCTCTGATGTTTCACCCCACAGATTCCTGCTGCTTTGGGTACTCAAGAGCTCTTACTACTGTTTCCTCAACTCAGAGGGACCACCGTGATCTCTTTGAGTTCCAACCCCCTGCACAATGTCCAGTAAATTGTCCCTGGGCAGAGAGCAAGGGAATGAGTTCAGTTCATGAGTGTCCTTCTATTAAAGATCATGATCTTGTGATGCCTGGCACTTGCTGCTAGAAGACAGTTTCCTCGCGTATTTCTTATTTTGCGGTTATTTGTGGCTGGAGGACAATCTCCTCCATCAGAGGCAGCTGCCCATTATCATTTATATTTACCTATCCAATAAATATTAAGTTTCTACAGTGTGTTATGCCTTAGAAATACACAGTTGAACAAATGACATGATCTTTGCCCTCATGAAGTTTACAGTCTATGGGGAAAAATGGATATTAAACAACCACAGAAATAAATCTGTAGTTATAATTGTGATAGATGTTCTATTTAAAATGTATCAGAGTACCCTAATTTAGCCTGGGGGAAAGCCTCTTTAAGCAAGTGACTTGAGTGATGTGTAGGCCAGACAGAAGTTTGAGGGAAAATGTGTCAGGGATGAAAGAGCTTACGAGAGCCAAGAAGATTCTGGGAGGAGGTCCATGGGCTGGGCTCAGTGCCTGGGGACGCAGCCCAAGATGCTGCTGAAAAGGTCAACGGGGCTTTGTTAATGATGTGAGATTGTATCTTCAGAAGAAGAAATGTTCTGAAGCAGTCAGAAATGTTCTGAGCAGTCAGGTTCAGCAGTGTGTTCTTAAGTGTAGGAAACAAACCCCTAACTGGTGCTAATATATCTATCATGGCTAAGTCTTCCAAGAGAGCAAGAACAAATACAACTTTCAGAGAATGTGAAGACTAGCTGCAGATATTTACTTTCAAAGAATCAATGTGCAGTAGGTCAGTATCTATTGAGACCATGAAGTTTCAGTAGTTAATCACTGCCTTTCAAATATCTAGGTGATGAGATCCTGCCTAAAAGTTCCTCTAGATTTTACAAGGCTAGTTCTTTGGGCCCTCGTGGGCTTAGTTTGCTTAGTAATGAGGACCAACTGGGTGAAGGAACAGAGTTGCATGCATCAGGCTGGTACTCAAGAGAGTAAATGCTAAGACAAAGATATTAGGGTTGAGGAAGTATCGAGGAGATAAGGATGGCCCACAGGAAAATCATGCTCATATAATTAGCAGAAATATTTCCACAATCTTCTTTGGATCCCTGACCAAAAAAAAGAAAAGCCAATTAAATATCTATTGCTGTCAAGGTTATCCCAATGTGCCACTCTTCAATTTCAGCTTACACAGTTTTATATCATTAAAGAGAAAGTTTCAAACACAGCATCTACAAACTCGTATTTTAGATAGGCCCTACACAGAGTTGCTAAATTGCTTGTTTTCTCCATCCACTCACATGAGGCAGTTTTTGCACAATATGGACAAATATTGGTCCATCTGATCAATTTTGACCCCAATCATTTGGTGACTTAAATATTATCTTTTTAAAGAAATTCATATCCATATTCATATGATACTTTTTCAAATTTGCAAAAAGAGCTTGGTTAATTGCAATTTAAAAGATATTCTGATACAGTAAAAGCCTGCATCTTTTCTATGTAAGATAGTAGCCAAAAAGATGCATAAGTGTCTCTGTGTGTGTGTGTGTGTGTGTGTGCACTGTAGGCAGCTATATGCCCATAATCATGTACATATATAACCTAGCTTCTCAATGTCACTTCACATATATTTTACCCAGCTAAATTACTGAAAATAAAATGTATAGTATGACATATTGCAAACATATATTGTGTACAGTTTGTATATAAAAAAGAAAGAATGATTAAAAGTCGATGAGAGACTGTTTATAAATCTTGATTGCTTCATAATTTTAACTTTGAGCAACATTTTTATCATAATTATAGGCTTTCTTAAAGCATTTATGCAGATTGTTGTTACTCAAAAGGGGGTTTATTCCATTTTGGTGTAAACTACACTTTTTTTTCTTTATGAAATCACTCTTTGGGTTCCTAATACTCCGTACCCTGCCAGAGCTGCAAAATTCAAATAGCAGGAAGTACTTATCTCAAGAGGGTTGTCACGGTGCCCCCTGCTCATCTGCCCCCCGTACTGCCCCACTGCCTGCGGTGAGGATGGAAATTCTCTGCAATGATAAGCCTTGATCTTTAGACACTTTTGATTTTCTCTTTGAACCCTAATCCTCCTGGGAGGCTACCACACTTTTGTGCCCACTTCTCAGATCAAGAAATTAAACCCTAGAGGTTTCAATCACGACAAAATATGCCATTATTCAGTTCTGGAATCCTAAAGCGTTAGCTCTAGAAAGGACATACAGACACTATGGAATCCTGCTGCCTTACTCTGAAGCTTGGAAAACCGAGGTCCCAGACAGGTACAGTAACTGCCTCTCTGTAGTCCAGGCATTGGACTGCTCTGAGCTCACATGTGACAACCTTATATTAGGTGGAACTGGTCAGGGGTTTTGGCCTTGTATAGATTCAAAATCAGAAAAAAGTCCTATCAACTGTTTTTCCAAGGAAGCTTTGCCTTCCCCATGTGATCATATTTCTAAAAGGAAAGGAGAAAAGAAATACATCATGAGAAACAAAACTAAAACAAAAGCAAAAAAAGCTCTAAGAAGTGCACTCTCGAAAAAAGGAGGAGCATCAGAAGCCAGCTGAGGGGGCCAGTCCCGAAGAAAAACCAGAAGTCTCCCCAGGCCCATCTGCATAGCCGCTCCCCACAACAGGACTGCATGCCAGTGGGGACAGGGACCACGTTCAGCGTCAGATCCTGGGGCCCACACAAGCGTGGCACACAGCAGGAGATCAGTAAATGTTTGTGGAATGGATGAACGAAATTCTGAAAAAAAATTTCCCATAACAAAGGAGTAAAATCCAAAGCCTGTAATTCATGAAATAGCGGTCACCTTGAGTATTCCAACTGAGTGTTAAGTGAAGTCAATAAATGAGCCCTTATTGGTGAAGGTAATAAGTTTAATCTTAACGAAGTTTCGGATTTGGTAACTGTCTCCCCTAAAAAAAGCCAATTTGATTACAAGATAGCTTATGTCACAGTGCCAAATTGTTATTATAGACCGCTATATTAAAAACGTCTCTGAGAAAGAAACCATCCTGGGTTTTCAGACAAACACACTGAAATGTCAAGGTGAACAGAGTCCCTGGCTCTTGAAAACAATGCCTCTGGCTGGGAGACAAGGGACAGACCCCTGAGGGTGGAGCATTGGTCAGACTGGCCAAGCTCTCCCTGGAGAAGAGGACGTTGCTGGGCCTGCCTCCACTCTATCCGACACCCCCCTTTACCAGGGAGAGAACATGAGCATGAGCCTGCCTGCCAGGATGATCACAGGAGAGGACTCTGAATGAATGGTATGCTGATTTTTTGAGCACTGGGTCTCAGGTGCTTCGACATTGACTACATCACTTCGTTGGCACAACAATCCTACAGGGTCGGAGTTAATATCTCCACTCTACAGACTAGGGGACAGGACTAGAGAAGGTAAGTAACTTGCTCAAGGTCACACAGCATAAAACAGCAGAACAGGGCAGTGCCGGTGGCTCAGCGGTTTAGCACCTGCCTTCAGCCAGGGGCATGATCCTGGAGTCCCACGTCAGGCTCCCATCAGGGAGCCTGTTTCTCCCTCTGCCTGTGTCTCTGTCTCTGTCTCTCTCTCTCAAGAATAAATAAATAAAATCTTAAAAAAAAAACAAAAAACCCCAGCAGAACAAAGCCAGGCTCCGACACAGGCAGTCTTGCACTAAAGCTCGTGCCACAATCACTTCACTTATGAACAAACACCTTCACCCCGCCTGGGCACCCACCACCTTCCCAGGCAGCTGCTGCCCACAGCACTGCACAAAGGCTGGGAAGCCTTGTCTAGACTACTCGAGTGCACACCACCTGTGAAGCAGATGCAGGCCATAAGTATTAGCAACTTTACAAGGTTACTTTAGCTTTTCAAAGATCATTTGTTTCAATTACAAATTAATAACTGAGAAGGTCATTTATTCATATCTATAGTCACACGTATATATTCTTAGAGTGGAAACTCTTTATTAATTTACGTGTATGAGTGCGCCATACTCCTCCTCCTCCTTTTAAGGACAATTATTCAGGTTCTTCTCCACTGACAATATTTAACCCTTTGGCAAGATCCTCCAATAACTACAGCTGTGCCGCCATGTTAAATATGGCCCTTTCCCTTTTAGATTCAGAGAATATTTTGATATTCCAGTTCTCTTCCTGTTCATCAACTCATGCTATCAGTTCCAATGGCATCTGTTTTGCTCTGAGGGCTGCCTGTTAGTAGAGAATGGGATAGGGAAACTTCTGTCCAGTTTTACAGGAATATGGAAATTTGGTAAATCAGCAAAATTCATTATTTTATTACTCACAAGTTGGTTCAGTCTAAATCCTTGGATAAATGGCATAGAAAAATGTCCCCATGACAGTGACATTATCTTTAACCAAGAGTGAGTAGATAGAGCTTAAGTAATTTTTTTGAGGGGATGAATTGTGACAATGTGGAAACCACTGCTAACTATGACTATGACTCCAGCAGTGGCCCCACCTCCAGGAACCCCACCCGCAGTGATGGACCACCTTTGGCAAGAAGCCTGTGCTCTCCCATCTCCTATCTTCTGCTTGGGTCATCTCCACCCTCATCCCCACAGCCAAGGCCCTCTGCGGTGTTCTCCTGATGTGCTCTCTCCCATCTAAACTCCTGGGCCCAGGCCGCAGCACACACTCAACACCAGATCTGTGTGTCTCCTTTGCCACACACTGCCCACCTGTCACAGTCAGCAGGGGTACCTTGCCCTTCCCTCAAAAGACACACACATCTTCTATATCTTGATAAGCCTGTTCAGTGAGCCCCATGGGCTGTAGTCTGTGTTTTTACGTTATAATTCTCCTATGAAATTGGAAAACCATTTTTTATTATTATTGCAAGAAGGTGTGGTTTCTTGGAGGATTTCTAAGTAAATATTAGCTTAATCCAGGGTTTCTCAACCCTGGATTATAATTAGAATGACTTTGGGTCCTTTTTGAGAATGTTGACAAGTTTTTCAGGAAATTGAGTCAGTTGATTTGGGGTAGGACACAGGAATGTTCTAAAAGACTCCAGGTGATTTTAATGTGAAGCATTCATGCTTACAGCTATGTTCCCAGCAGGTTGGGTACTTTCACATGTGAAAATAGTGGATTGTGACCAGAAAGTGAAATGTTCACATCTTTATTTTTGTACATTTAGAATTAATTAATCATAGAGGCCAGTGAAAACTGCCCTTAAGCAGTTAACACATTTGGTTTTCCGTTACAAAGTAATCAAAATAAATGGACACAAGGAAGCTCTAGTCCTCTTAAAAGTTCCACCCTAGTAGAATATTTGTTCTGTACATTTAAAGGGGTTGGGGAGGCACATTAAGTTATGTTTTGATTCTGTTCCATCAGTGAGAATATGAGAAACAAGTAATGGTCTTGTTTTAAGCACTTATTAACTGTGTATGCATTGGTGGAATATAAAGAGTCTCTGGCTAACATTACGGTAAAGCAAATTAAGATCAGTGTTTTTGAACTCTATTTATTATAGGTAGCAGCTTAGTCACAGTCATTTTTGAAATGCCTGTCATGAGGGAATATGAAAGCAGAGCGGAGTGCCTTCCTTTCTTCAAGGGAAATAGCTGAGAAGTTTTTTTAATCGTCATAGTGACACATTTGCCTTTTATCACGTCTTGTAGTATAATAAAGATTTTCCATTTTGACCTTCCAGCTTGAAGAATAAGTTCTAAAACTGAAGTTGGCAGGAGGGTTTTCTAAAGGGAAGGAGGAAAGGGGGGAGGGGGAAGCCGCGAGTCACCGGCAGTCCATATCAGAAAAAGCTAACAATCTGTTGCCACACGTGCATTCCTGTATAAATCAGGGCGTGATCTCGTCAACGCCAGCATTTTGTGTGCAAGTCGGGCCTCTGACGGGTCACCACCTGGGGAGGCCCTGGCGGAGCCCGGCGGGAGACGAGTCCCGGCCCAGTCCCGGCCCAGTCCCGGCCCACCGCGCTCGCCGAGCGCCCACGCCGAGGTCCGGGAGGGCGCGGTGCGCGGGAGCCCGCGGCCAGGGGGCCCGGTCGTGCGGCGGCGCGGCGGGGACGGGGACGGGGACGGGGACGGGGACGGGGACGCGGCGGGAGGCGGGATTCCTCCGCAGCCGGGAGGACGGCCCGCCCGGGCCCGCCCCGGGGCGCCGAACAAAGGGCAGGTTCCTCTGCGCCTCCGCCCGCCTCCCGCCGCGGCGAGGACTCGGAGCTTCGCCGCCGCATCCCTCGGCGCCAGCGCGGCGGAGACGCCGGTGGGACCGGGGCGGTGGGCGGGGAGCGCTCCGCTGGGGCTCCGGGGTGGCCGCCGACGCCGGGCTCCGCGGCGACTGCGGGTCAGGCCCGCTCCCGAGGCCCCGCGCAAGGCCCGCCGCGGAGCCCGGTCCCGGCGCGCAGGCCCAGGGAAGCGCGCGGTGCGCACGGTCGCGGGTGCGTGCGGCGGGCGCCGGCGGGGCTGCCGGCCGGGGCGGGCCGGGGCGGGGCGGGGCGGGGCCGGAGGGGCCCTGGGCAGGCTTTCCCAGGCCGCGCCCGCGCCTCCGGCCCTCTGTCCCTCGCGGGATTCCCAGGCCGCGTCGCAGGCGCCTGGCCCCTGGCCACGACTTTCGGAGCACCCCATCGTCGGTGCCGTACACCCGTGTGCACGGGGCTCCCAGGCGCCAGACGGAGATGTAGGTTAAAACTCCATTTCACAGCCCCCATTGATATGAGATACGGGTTTGACATCTGTTTGCCAGAGTGTTTTGCACTTAGCCTAACACCCACTATTAAGTGACAAAATTGTGGCAGCCTGTCAAAGCCAGCTGACTGGCAGCTGCTCCGCTTACAAAAACCATTCAAATATTTGCAGGTTTTGAAGCTTTATGCAGTGTTGTACCCAATCTTTCAGTGATTTAACACGTAAAATATAAGTCAAAGTTTTAAATCTGGATTCCAAAATGTTTCCATTTTCCATACAAAAGGAAAAAGCTTTCACGGGTGTCTGCTGGAATGGGTCCAATTCCAACATACCTTCTTGTTTCCCAGCACCAGATTCCTGCACGAACCCGGTTTAAAAAAAAAAAAAAAAATGTCAAGGACCAAACTCTCTGTTCCTGTTGTCACCGACATCTCAGATGACAGAACTAAATTGCCTGAAACTCCAAGGGAACACAGTTTCTCAAAAGTAAATTTCAAAAATATAATTTCCCAGTAAAGCAACCTACCTGCTTTATTTTGCATTTGACAGTTACACCAGTGCGCCTTTTGGGGGAAAGCAAACTGCTGGGAAGACTATGCCAGCTAACATCCGAGCTGTTCCTCCAATTCCAGAGCACTACCTCCTCTCCCTGCACTCCTCAGTAGCTTAGTCCGATTAAGAAATAATTTGCAAATGTCATAGTGCTTCTCTAGATTGAGGTCCATTGAGTAAAAGTCATGTGGGTTTTTTGTCTCCACAATTAGAGCCAGACAGAGAAGGATCTCCTGAAAACTGCAGCTGCAAGTAATGAAAAAAAATTATCATGCATTTGTCCGAAATATATATATAAGTACACACACCCTACACCCTGGGAACACCCAGGGGGCTGGCAAGCACATACAATGTTAATATGTGCTATATTTGTACCTCTTTATTTTTTTTAAATGGTAGATAGCTTTCCTTCTGGTGGGGGGGGGGGGGGATCATAAGTCCTCTGGGCAAAATGTGGGGTAATTTTCAGAAAGATAGCTTCTGATACATTTCCAGGGAGGATCCGAGGGTGCTACTTTTAAGTCCTAAGAGCTGACATCTTCACGCAGTTGAAGAGAAAGAGAGAGAGAGCAGAAGAGAGACAGAGGAGGGGATAGAGGGAAGACCAAGACAGAGATGAGGAGAGAGAACAGAAGACGGAGGAAGAAGTGGGGGCGCGGGGTGGGGGGGGGGGGGGCGAGGAGACCTCGCTGTGGCTTCAGCCCTGGAGCCTTCTCAGATGTCCCCCTCCTCTGCCTACTGGGGCCGGGCTCTCGGGGGCGCTGGGGATTCAGCCTGCAGAGGGCTCCCCACCCGCCAGCCGCGGAGCCACACGCCAGGCCGCCCTGCCGCGGCCACTTTTTACCTGGAGTGTTCTGTGTCCACAACACTAATCCTTAGGCACTGTCTTCCGCCGGCAGCTAGGGTTGGGGGGGGGGGGGGGAGCAGCTTAAAAGCGGTTAGCGGAGGCGAGGATAGGGGGAGACCAGGCCTAGGTATCCGGGGCGGGCGGGAGAACAAAGCTGAAGCTCCGTCCCCGGGAGGAGCGAGCCGGGAGCCGGGACTTGGCGGGATGCGCGCAGGGGGCGGCGCGGATCAACCTGGGACGCGACCGAAGTGACTCCGGACTGAGGGTGGGGGCTGACATCCTCTCCCACTCAGAGGCAGGGGAGCAGTTGGAGGCTAAAATCGGAAGCCACCGTGATGACGGGAGTGACCTCTGTTTTATGGGGCGGGGGCAAAGACTTCGAAGCCCCCGGGGTGGAGGCACGGGGAGGAAGGGTTCGGGTCACTGCAGTTTTGCTGAGCCCGAATTTGAGGCCTGACGGGACGGGGTGGGGTGAGGCGCCCAGGGAGGGAAGGGGCCCAGGACTATGGGTGCAAGGCGGGGGGGGGGGGGGGGCGGCGCGGGAGGGCGCGGGGCGCGGCGCCGGGGCGCGGGGGGTGGGGGGGCGCGGCTCCACCTCCCGCTCAAAACGGCGTCGCAGCTGCTCTCGAACCAACTGCTCAATTCTATTCACTGTCGAGTAGGAACAAAAAAGTGGCTATTTATTAGAATACTTGTTTGGTATTGTTCGGCGCCACACAAAAGGCATTTCATTATGTGCAGGGATCCCCCTTTTTCCAGAGAGAAACAATAACTTGAAATTGTCTTTAAAGTCTTCGCTATCAATAATAAATTTCATTTTCTTGTCTCTCTCGCCCGCAGCGTGTGTGTCTGGGCGGGTGGCGCGAGGCGGGCGAGCGGCGTGTGCGTGTGCGTGTGCAGCGAGTGTGCGAGCGGGGAGCGTGTGTGCGCGTGTGAGTGTGCGTGCGCGAGGCGCCGTGTCTGCGGTGCAGGCGCCGCCGGGAGCCGACCGGCGGGGGTCCCCGGGCCCGCAGCGCGGCCGGCAGGTGTGGCGGGCGGAGCGCAGGGGACCCGCGAGCGCGGGAGAAGGAAGTCGCTGTAAGTGCTGAACTTGCGCAGGGCCGCGGGCCGCTCGGGGCTGGGGAGGGGGCGGGCAGGGCGCAGGGAGGGGCGCGGGGTCTGCGCCGCGACTTCCCGAAGAGGCGTGCGCTGTGTCCCCGTGGCTTCCGTCCTCGCAGAGTACAGGTGGGTACAGCGGTGACCGCCGCGGGCCCCTCTCCAGCCCGGGGCGGGCGGGGGGGCGTTGGTCGCGCTCTGCTCCGTACGTTCACTCCTCCCTCCTTCTCGGCTTTTGGGATTGGCCGCCGCCCAGTGGACCGAGGCTTGTTTCGCTCTGGGTCGCCCTGTTTTGGGGAGGGCGGAGGGCGGTGGGGCCCCCCTGTGCGGGAGAGCTGGCGGCGGCCCTTTCCCGGCCCCGCGCCCTCACCCCGGGCGCTGCTGGCTCCAGCTCTCGGCCACGCGCGCCCGGCGGCGCCCAGAGCGCAACCCGCCGGTGGAAATTAGGTTCGAAAAATGAACGTGTAGAGCGTGTGCTATTCAGTGAGAGGCGTTTTGGGCAAAGAATGTAACTTGGAGTGACCGACGGTCTTGACGGTGTTCATACTGCCACATACACGCGCGCACACACGCGCACACGCACACGCGCACATCAACGAGCAGAGCCCTCGGCAGGCAGCGCATGCCCTGGACCCCCGGGCGCCCGGCCACCGGCCACCACCCCGGGGCGCGGCCGACGTCTGTTCCGGCCGGCTAGGGGAAGGCGCCCCAGAGTGGGGTCTGGGCGCCCCCAAGTCCCGCCTGCGGAGTGGTGGCGGGGACGCGGCGCGTCCTCCCTCCTCCTGCGAAATCGCTCGCGCTCCGAATCTCCGGCATCTCCGTACGAGGCGGCGCCGGCCCCGAGCCTCCCGCCCCTATTTCCCGGGTCTGGGCCGCCCGCCGTGAGGAGAGGTCGCGAAGTTTCAGAGGTGAAATGGATTTCCTGCTGTGGCCGGTGCCGAACGGCGGACCGGGCTGGCCTGGCCTGGCCGCCATCGACCGGGAACAGAGCGGGGCTGGCCGCCGCCTACAAGGAACAGGTGTTTGAACACGATAGCGGCCGCCAGTCAATTAACCCATTAAAAGCCCGCTTTACCGCATTGATTTCCTGGAGTGCGGAGGGGCTGGCGTCCCGGAAGCCTCTTTGTGAAGGGCCAGGGCGCGGGGCGGGTGGGGGTGGGCTGCCCCGATGTCACCTCAGTCGGCGCAGGGAGCCCCCAAAGCCCTGACCACCGCAACAGTACTGTCCACGCGGTCGGGTCGCGGTTTTCCCTTATGCTGGAGCTGGGCAGAGAGGGGGCCTGCTCTGTTCTACCTCCGGACCACGATCTGATTACCCCAGGCCCCTTCCCCAGCTCGGGCCTAGCGGGTTGGTGATGCCCGCAGGACAGGCAAAGTGCCCTGCACCGGCCACTGCCCCAGACACCCAGCTGTGGCTGAGGACCACCGGTTAAGGCCGCGATCCACACAGCAAGAAATTCCGCCCCCACCCTACCTCCCCTCAGTACTCCCAGGGTTCCTTCCCCCAGCGGCATCTCTCCCGGAAGGAGTGAGGAAGGCCAGGGGCTCTGCCTGAGCATCTGGGAACACAGAGAATGCCAAGCGTGCTCCCTGAAAACGACAGAAAACGTCCAGGTGGTATCCAGTTCTGGTCTTCTTTATTACTGGAAAGGATGGAGCAAAAGATGAGCGAGCGAGGCGTGGGAGTCAGCAGGTGCCGGGTGCTGGGGAATGGAGAACAGGACTGGGATTGAAGAGGCTGGGCCTTCTTCCGAGGACCCTGGGGGGGGGGGGATCCCTGGTCTCCCGGCCGACCAGTAGAAGGAGATGCTGGGGCTCTGCTCCAGGTAGCAGGTACCTGCTCACTGGCAGGGGATCTAGTCTGCCTGGAAAGGCAGGCAGTAACTAGCCTCTTCTCTAGGAGCAAATGTAGCTGTGTGTTTTGAGGGCTGAACACAATTTTAGTCAAATTATAAAGAAAGCTTAGAATTCAAACCCTGCAACCTGAAAACCCCTCCTCTGCTCCCTGGTGGGGCCCTTTGTCCTTTTGGGGTCACTCCCCAGAGTGTGGATGCCAGTCCAGGAGCAGTCAGCCCCTGAAGGGAGAGACAGTGACAGCAGCCCAATGGAGAGGTGGAGCTTCCTTTACCTGGTTTTGCAGGAAACTATGTTTATCCACTTTTTCCTCACCACCCACAAGATTTAAGGTCCCCAGGCCATCTAAAACAAGGCTCTTTCTCTCTCTGATCCACCAAACCTCCTTCCATGTCATTCTCATGGCGTCTGCCCCACCTGCACCCCCCAGTTAGTTAGCACCCTGTGGAGGATAGGCATCCCTGGAGATGCTTTGGGGGTGGGCTGCAGGTCCTCCCCTATCCCTCCTGTCCAAAGCCTGCCACAAATAACGGCAAATGAATAATACAAGTGTGCTCTCCAGAAAGGCCCACAAGCTCAGGTGGGCTCCAGGCCTTCACCCAGTAGGAGGAAAATCTGATTTTCCCTCCTGGGGACAGCTCGTGTCTGTCCCTGCCAGGTAAGATAACTGGCATTACAGTGGAGCCAGAGGGCCCCTCTCTTCATTCAGAGCGCAAGGCAGTGGTGCTGGCTCTTGGAGCCCAATTCCACTGCCGGAGATCTCAGCGAACCCATTTCTGTGTTTGCAGTTTTCTGAAGTAAGCAACACACGCAACTGAAAGGCTTGAAATCGTGTCAAAGTGATGTTTTAATCTCATTGAAAAGTGTATTAAAGGACAAGATGTAATTTATGTGAGACGCTTCGATGAAAGGAGAGATTGGAGTGGATGGTCCTTTCACTCCTGTGAACCCCGTGTCATGTTGATATTGAAGCCTGTGTAGCTAATCTAATTTGCAATAACAGGGGCGGCCTGTAAGAAAAAGCATCTCTGATTTCACTTTATTTCTTTTCATATAGAAATTCCTTATGACTTGTCTCCTCTTGTGAATGATGCCTTTTCTATGTGGGGCTAATGAGAGAATGTGAGACAGGGCTGTCTCCCGCTCAGTGTGGCTCTTTCCTGCAAACACCCCTGGTCACTGGCTCACCTGGCCTCGCCTGGACTCGGTGGGGACGCTGCAGGGCTTGAAAGAGCCATTCTGAGCTCTGCAGAAACTGCTGGAGGCAGCCTTCAGAGCCAGAGCCTACTGGGCATGTAGGTTCACCTGCAGGGGCTGCTTGGAGAGCCAGAGAGCCGAGGACTCTGGCTTTGCAAGTTAGCTCCATCGGAGGCCCCAGATCCTCAGATCTTTACATTCTGCACATTTTAATTTAAATAGGAAGCTTCCCCACCCCCACCCCCCCATCCTGGAAAGTTTGATCTTGGTTGAGTCTTCACGCTAGCTTAGAAAACCAAACACACCTACTGTCAGAGGAGCTGCTTTGTGTTCTTATTATCACATGGGACACGAGCATTCTTTACCAATAAAAACCTACACGCTTTAGAAAATTACAACTTTTGTACAATGTAACAAGGTGTATTCAAACTGTTAATTATGGGGGTTTGTGTAAATGAAACTTTACCAGTGACCCATTTAATTTTGTGGTAATTACTGACAAAATAAGACAAGGATGAATCACAATGCAGTATATTTATCTTGAAGGAGACTATTGCGCTGAGGTAGTCAAGCCAAGGAGGAAGACAAAATTTGCGAGGGGGGGGGGTTGCAGAAATACAGAAAATACATAAAAACCACACTATGAAATTATTCGGGTTAAGACAGCAGAAAACGCGGCTCAGGTGGTCTCCTTATAAACCCATACGGCATTTTGTCCTCAAAATCCAAGGCTCCGGCGCTGTCAGGTCAGCTGCGCGGATTCACCGGCTAGAGCTCGACTCCCGGGGTCCTCCCCGGGGGACTCTTGCAGCCCTGCCTCGGCTCTGGGCGACACGCGCCCCTGGGAGGACAGGCGGGAGGGCGCAGCAGCCGGGCCGGGCCGGGGCGGGCCGGGGCCGGCAGGCGGAGGCGGACAGGGCGGACGGGGCGGACGGGGCTGGGGTGGGGCGCGGACGCCCCGGGCCGGCTCGTCTCCGCGGGCGCGTCTGGAGGCCAGTTCCTTCCCGGCTGCGTCGCGGGACGGCAGGGACTGGCGGGGCCCGCGGTTTCCTGGTCCAGCTCCACCTGCGGCCCCAGCATCGGGCAGTGGCTTGGCCAAGGCCCACCGGCCAGGCTGCTGGGCACTAGCCCGGGTTCCCGCTCCAACCGCTCACTCGCCAAGCTGTGAATAGGTGTGGACACGAGCATGCGGGCAGCGTGCGTCCCGCGCGCCCGCCGCGCCGGGGACCCGGACGGCCGCCCTTGGCCGGTGGACGCCGGGCCCGCGAGGGGTGGGAGCCGGGGCAGAGCTGGCGTCTTTGGAGGCCGCCCCGCAGAACTGCGCGCTACCGCTGCGCGCGGCCCAGCTCTCCGCCTCGGTCGGTTGGGTGTGGGCTGACTGGGGGCACCCTCGAGGAGACAGAGCGCCCAGGCGTCGGGGGCAGGTGGCCCCGCCGACATTCTGGTGGGAAAGTTTCCCCCAAAAGGGCCGGGCGGACGGAGCGGCAGGAGGAGCCCGCGGCGGCGAGGCCCGGGCGGCCAGGCACCCCAGCTCCGCGCCGGCCGGCGCCCTCCCTCCTGGGCTCCCGCAGCTCCGCCAGGGCCAAGGCCGCGAGGCTCCTCTCGGGTCCCAGCGTTTCCCTCCCCTTGTCTTCTCTCTTTCATTCATAAACCTGGTGGCTACAGACGCAGCTTGAATATTGACGTCTCTCCCCCAACTGCTCTGCCGTTAACCCAATTACAGAATTCATCAAGAACTGTGTTGAATTATCTCTTTCCATACAGTATCAGCATTAGCCTAATTAAAAGCTATAATGTCTGATATAATGATTAAATCGTTAGCTCTGCTGTAGGGAAGCAATATTTTGTTTTCCCTTCAATTAGAAGCTGATTGAGGTTTTCAGAGCAGGTCAGCTGTGAAATTTGAATTATATGTGTGAGTACTGCTCACAGGGTGAGCCCCTACTCGAAAGCTCCCAGAGATTCTCCAAATGCTTTCACCCAGAGAGCTAGGAGGCACAGAACAACACACACGCGCGCACACACACAGGGTTGTTTGCTCTTCAGTGTGAATTTACGGATCTCCACACTGATGGCTGCAAAGAAAACCGCGCCTGCTTTCCAGGGGAAGGGCTTTATGTCGCCTCTCCTGCAGGCGCTCAGGCTCAGCCCTCCAAATCCAGACGCTCTCGGGGGAAGGACAGGATGACGGACTCAGAGCAACCGCAAAGGTCCCCTGCTCTTGTGGCTACCCCTTAAATGGCACAGGGGCCGCTGCAGGTTCCACAGGGCGAGGGCTCTCCTCCTTCCTCTTTCCCCTCTTCCAGGACTATTTTTTCCCCTTTAAAAGGAAAAAAAAAAATCAACAAAGAAACTTTTGTGCTACTTTGGCTCCGTTGGCTTTTTTGGGAACAACAGGTCAAATTGGCAGGGGCGGGGGCGGGGGCGGGGGGGGGCGCCGGACGGACGAGGGCCCGCACAACTCCCAGGCCTGTCCCCTGCGCACCCTGACTTCGCCGAGCCCGAAGCCGCGCGCCAGGCTGCAGGAGCCGGGACCCGGGCGAGGCGGCAGGAGCGGGGGCCAGAGGCGGGCGGCGCGGGGAGGCGAGGCGGCGAGGGCGGCGGCGGCCAGCAGACGGCGATCGCGGCCCGCGCTCCCGCGGCTCCCGGCTGGGGGCGGGGGGGAGGGGAACGCGGCCTCCGCCGCCGCCCTCCGGCGCTGTCCCCCTCCAGCGGCCCCCGGCCGGTGCCGCGGCCCCTCCCACCTCTCCTGGGTCTGCGCCTCCTGTCGGCGGAGACGACCTCCAAGGCCTCCGCCGCCTCCTCGCCCGCGCTCGCCCTCTCCGCCGCCTTCTCCTCCTCCCCTCTTGCTCTCCTCCGACCACTTTTTTTCTCTCTCCCACTCTGACCTTGAATTGGCGCCTCCCTCCCTCAGGATTTGCCTCCCTAGACTCTGGTCTTAGCCTTTTGGGGCGACTCCGGAGCCTGGGTGCACGGAGCCGCGTACGCGGGGCCTGGGTTGTGCACAGGCCCGGGAAGCCGCAAGAACTGGACCGTGGGGGGCAGCGGCCGGTGGTCTGCGCGCACCTTCGGGCGGATGTGCCCTGGACGGGCCGACGGCGCCGAGGCCCCAGAAGACAGGCGTCCTCAGGCTGCGCGGCTTCCCTCCGGTGACCTTTCACTGACTCCCGGCCCCACCCCCAACTCCTGACCTGTCCATCTTTCCACTTGCTTGGAGGTCTAGGCGGGCGCTGGTAGCGAAAATCACCTCTAGGTGCCTGCAAGGTAGCTCTCATTTAAAGACTGCTAGGGGCAGTCTACAGAGGTCTGTATGCACAGTCACCCTCCTTGCTTCCCGGGTTTGTCCTGAGTACAACCACGGGGAGAGGGGGAAAGCCAGAGCCAAAAGTTTTAGTTACTCCACAAAAGCAGTATAGGTTACTGGTGTTAGAAGTCCAGAACTCAGTTTTTTTTTGAAAGTCAAGGGCTCTTGTATAATTGCCTAAATACATCACACACACGTATATGTATATATTATGTACATCTACACACCTGTGTATGCGTATGGCTATATCCTGCATGAACACGTGTTTATATATGCATATATGTACATATATTCTGCATTGTGTACACATGTATGTATGTACATATACTCTTTGTGCACATACGTATGGATACACAAGCATATATGTGTAGATTATTTCCTCTGACCAGGCTTGGGTCTGAATTTTCTTTCAGGATCATATCCACAAGTTAAATAAAAGAACAGAATATATCTTTACTTATCCATATTTCCAAGTTGATCTTCACTTTGGCATTTTGCCCAAAGAGCTACACTGAAGTCTCTGAGAAGCCAAAAGAGTAAATTTGGTCAGTCGACATCAAAGTGACCCTTGGCTCAGGGTCTGGGCCCTGACGTTACTGGGAAATAGTCCAGTCAGTCTGCCTTCAGATCCTCCAGCACCCAACCTTTGAAAAGCCCTCCATCTGAAGGAGGCCCCAGCCGACCTGGTGAGGGGTGGGAGGGAGAAATGAAACTGGAGAGAGGCAGTGTTTTTCAAACTGGTTTTTGGACTGTTTCCTTTTAAAGAGTCACTGGGGAGACAGGTCAGAAGGAGCAAGCAGAGGCTCCCAAAAGCCATTAGCGGCAGGAGTTTGATATGGCGCTCCTCAATCTTCATGCCAGGATGGAAGGCACTGAGAGGTCTGGCACTCAGGGCCCTGCCACTGCCTCCTAACTGGCAGAGGCAGCTGCTGCCAATCATCTATCGCTTGGCAACAAGTTACACCTGCGGCTCTGGTTTAATGCTTCTGCACATGGGCACCCATAGTGCACCCGCTTGGGCCAAGGGAACATCTCATCACTAAAAAGGGCTTACGGAGAGTGCCCGAACGCTAAGCACCAGCATGATCTCACACAAGGCTAAACCATTTACCTCCTATTTAGATGCTCTGGAAAACAAGAGTAACATCGTATTTGGAAACAATTTTCAGGACTATGGTAGAAAGAAACCAGACCATTTCAAAGTCGGCTATCCAAGTTCCCAAAAGCATAAAGCATTCCTGCAATGCTAACTGGAGTGCAGGGTGTTTATAAAATAAATTGCTCCATTGATATGGAAAATAATGTGCCAAGCCTGACTCACACAAAGCATTTTCAGGGGGTCTTAGGCTATTTAGTTTAAAATCTAAATTGAAAAGCAGAGGAAAAGAAATCTTTCAACTGCTAAGTGGATAATATAGTTTATAATTTGTAAACCATTTCCTTTATTTCAGTCTTGCTGACTTTCTATAACATGCTGGATCTCACTGCACACCCATCGCCTCCTAAATTATCAAAAGAAAAACGGGTCTGTAGCATTCTTAAACAATATCCTTGTTCTTTTTTTGTTCACTTACAATGTAACTGATATTTGGAGGTAGTGTGTACAACAAATCAAAAGATTTAACAAACTCGATTGATGAAATGAGAAGGTAGTTGAAAACCAAGTTTATAACCTAGATATTTAGTGAAAAACTAAATACAAAATGACGTTTCCTTTCTAATATAATTATGTATCACTGATGAGTTCACTAGGAAATGCTGAATGGCCTGAAACGGAAGCAGTTCAATCTGCAGAAACGGATTTGCGGCTGCACCCCGTACTGTAGAACCTTGAAGTAGTAGTAAAAAAGGCTACAATAACAATCATAGTGACTGAGAGGAGAGAAAGGATTCCTGCACCCTGGACCAGCAGCAGTAGTAGGGTCAGGACAGTCACAATCTGAGATTTATTTATTTATTTATTTATTTAATTTATTTTGATGGAGGGAAGGTGTCACGTATTCACTACCCAATATACTTCAACATCCGTATTAGTACGCTCAGGGTCATCCTCATCCTCACAGGTTTACCTCGACTACAAGGCGCTGGGTTCACGTAGGTTAGGCTCGGCTTTACCCACCCGCCGGCACCTGCCTCCACGGTGAGCACACTGACGCCCGCGTGGAGTACGCATGACCGAGGCTTGGGCTCAACGGATTCTCTGCAAGAAGGCTTTGGGCCACTTATCATTCGGACTGACACCGCAGCGTGAGCGCAACGGTGGGGGCTTGGAGATTGTGGGTCCCCATATGGAAGACACTTTCAAGTCTGGGAACCGTAACCGCAAGTGGGGCCTTCCTCCTCCCGAGAGCCAGGCCTTCCGTTCGCGTCCTGTAGGAACTAGGAACGCTTGGTCGTGAGGCTCCACTTGTCCCGTCCCGTGTCCAGTGGGCCCCGCTCCGTTCACACAGTTCTCAGGTCTTAGGTAAACAGCTGCTGGAAGATTCGCTCCAGAAGAGCGCCGGCTCCATCGTTCTTTTGCGATTCAAACAAACTTTTCCTACTGTTGTTGAGTTACTACTAGATTCCAGATAGATCCTGCTGTTTCCGAGCCCCCTAGCAATTACTTTGGAGAAAGAAACCACATGGAGAGGCGGAGTACGCGCCTATAACCCCCAGGCTCATTAAAAGACCCTCAAAAAAAAAAAAAAAAAAAAGTTGAGAGCTGATGCTCCTAGCAGCTCTGGAGCCAAGTGTGGTGAAAATGCCTCCTGCTCCCTTAGGGGAATTCTCGCGGCCAGGGCTGGGAAGGCCATCCTACGAGAGGGGGCACTGGAGAACTTCGTACTAGCGCGGCGGAGCAGGTGCCCCTGGAGGGTCGCGCAGGAGGACCCGTGGGGGGGCGTTCGAGTGGCGGATCTCAACGCCCCCCGCCGCCCCCACCCCCACCCCGGCTCCCGAGGGCGCACCTGTCCCTCCCAGGCCTCGGGCCCAGCTGGGGGAGAGGTCAGCGCCACGGCCCCAACTTTCGCGCTCCCCGCGAGCGCCGAGCTGGCCGCCGGGGGTGCAGAGGAGCTGGGTCTCCACCGCGCTCGCCGAAACAAGGCTCGCGGAGGCATCCGCACCCCACCCCCCGCCCCTCCTCTCGCTCTGCCTCCCGCCCCGAGCGATTCTTTCTTCGTCTCCGCTCTTAAACCCAACCTTAATCGTTCGGAGCGCGCGGGCGGGAGAGGCGAGGAGGGCGAGCTTGGGGTTCGCCGCCGCCGCCGCCGCGCGCGCTCAGGAAGCCGCGTGGCTGTGCCCCCTCCCGAGCCGCCTTCCCCCTCCTTCCTGCCCCTGCACCCCCTCCTTCCTCCCCTCCTCCCGCCCCGCCGCCCGCGCCCGGAGCTTCTACTCCCTCCCCACGTCACTCGCCAGCGCGCCATGCAAATCACCGCCGCCGCCGGCTCCCATTGGCCGCGGCGCGCTCATTTAATGGCAGCCCGGGCCCGGCGTATGGCTGCTGGGCCCCGCGCGCCGCCGGCCCCGCGTGCGCCTCCGCTCCGAGCGCACGGCCTCGGGCAGGCAGCGGGCAGCCAGTCCCGGGCTCGGCGGCCCCGCTCCCTGGCCCTCTCCGCGCGCCTGCGCTCCTAGCGCTGCCCCCTGCCCCCTCCCCCGCCCCCCTCCGCGGCCCCCTCGGCGCCTCGCTCCCCCCACCCCCACTCCACCCCCACCCCCACCCCCCGGCACCTGGGGCCGGCACATGCCCAGCGCACGCGGCGCGCCGCGCTGCTAGAAGTTGCAGCCCGGAGTTGGAGGCCGCCGAGGACCCGGTGCAGGAGGAAGGAGGCGGCGCGCGGCGGCGGCGGCGGCGGCGGCCGGCGAGGAGGCGGCGGACAGCCCCGGGCCAGGCCCCGCGCCCCGCTCGCGTCCCGAAAAGTGGAGCCGCAACTTGGGCTCGGCTGCACCTGTTTGCACCGCTCCGCCGAGGCGACCGGGCTGCGGCGACGGCGACGGCGACCCCGACCCCGGCCCCTGCCGCCCTCGGCAAGTGGTTCGAGCGCCGGGAGAAACTTTGCACCTGCGAGCCGAACCTGCGCCGAGCGCGTGTGCCGTCGCCGCTCGCCCTGCTGGCGCCTCCACCGGCCCCCATCCTGCTCTGCGGTAGGACTTCTCCCCCTCCGCGCGCCTCGCTCCGTTCGACTGGGCCCCTCCGCGCCCCCCACCCCCCGGCCGACCCTTCTATGCCCCGGTGAACCCGCGGGCCGCCCCGATGTACAGCATGATGATGGAGACCGACCTGCACTCGCCGGGCGGCGCCCAGGCCCCCACGAACCTGTCGGGCCCGGCCGGGGCCGGCGGCGGCGGCGGCGGCGGCGGGGGCGGCGGCGGCGGCGGCGGCGGCGGGGTCGCCAAGGCCAGCCAGGATCGGGTCAAGCGGCCCATGAACGCCTTCATGGTGTGGTCGCGCGGGCAGCGGCGCAAGATGGCCCAGGAGAACCCCAAGATGCACAACTCGGAGATCAGCAAGCGCCTGGGCGCCGAGTGGAAGGTCATGTCCGAGGCCGAGAAGCGGCCGTTCATCGACGAGGCCAAGCGGCTGCGCGCGCTGCACATGAAGGAGCACCCGGATTACAAGTACCGGCCGCGCCGCAAGACCAAGACGCTGCTCAAGAAGGACAAGTACTCGCTGGCCGGCGGGCTGCTGGCGGCGGGCGCGGGCGGCGGCGGCGCGGCCGTGGCCATGGGCGTGGGCGTGGGCGTGGGCGCGGCGGCCGTGGGCCAGCGCCTCGAGAGCCCGGGCGGCGCGGCGGGCGGCGGCTACGCGCACGTCAACGGCTGGGCCAACGGCGCCTACCCCGGCTCGGTGGCGGCGGCGGCGGCGGCCGCGGCCATGATGCAGGAGGCGCAGCTGGCCTACGGGCAGCACCCGGGCGCGGGCGGCGCGCACCCGCACGCGCACCCGGCGCACCCGCACCCGCACCACCCGCACGCGCACCCGCACAACCCGCAGCCCATGCACCGCTACGACATGGGCGCGCTGCAGTACAGCCCCATCTCCAACTCGCAGGGCTACATGAGCGCCTCGCCCTCGGGCTACGGCGGCCTCCCCTACGGCGCCGCGGCCGCCGCCGCCGCCGCCGCGGGCGGCGCGCACCAGAACTCGGCAGTGGCGGCCGCGGCGGCCGCGGCGGCCGCGTCGTCGGGCGCCCTGGGCGCGCTGGGCTCGCTCGTCAAGTCCGAGCCGAGCGGCAGCCCCCCCGCCCCCGCGCACTCGCGGGCGCCGTGCCCCGGGGACCTGCGCGAGATGATCAGCATGTACTTGCCCGGCGGGGAGACCGGCGACCCGGCGGCCGCGGCGGCCGCGGCGGCGCAGAGCCGGCTGCACTCGCTGCCGCAGCACTACCAGGGCGCGGGCGCGGGCGTCAACGGCACGGTGCCCCTGACGCACATCTAGGGCCGCGGCGCCGCCCGGCCCGCCCCGCACGGGCCCCGCACCGGCCCCGCACGCGCCCCGCCGCGCCCCCGCACGCGCCCCGCCGCGCCCCCGCACGGAGCGGAGCGCGGGCGACCCGCGCACGCCCCCGCCCCCGCCCCCGCCCCCGCCCCCGCCCGGAGCGCCGGGGGACCTGGCGGCGCGGACTGACTTCCGTGTTTTCTCGAGACGTTTTGTACAGTATTTATCACTCCCGGAGGAGGAGGAGGAGGAGGAGGCCTTTTCCTTGCTCGAGGGGACAAAGAGCAAACCCAGCGACAGGCGACTCCAACTTTTCTAGCCCGGCCCGCGCGCCCTCTCCTCCCGCACCGCTTCCCGGAGGCGCTCGGCCGCCCTGCGCGGGCGCCGAGGCCCTTCTCATTTGTTATCGATGTAGTACGGCGGATCCAAACACGAGTTTTTTGTAGTTGTTGCCGCTTTTTTTGAGTTGGTTTGTTAATTTATACAAAGAGGTCTCCCCACGCCCTTCAGATGGCAGCGTTATATCCTGGGTTTTGTAAAACTTCCTGTATCTGAGCATTTCCATTTTTTTTTTTGTTTTGTTTTGTATTCTTTCTTGTAAATGCGTTGTGGAATTTTTATTTTAGGCATTGCGGTGTGGGGAGGGGGATTCAGATTATGTACATAGTTTCCAAAAGTCTTTCTTCTAAAACCGAAAAAAAAAAACCTCTCCTTAAAAAACAAAACAAAACAAAATGCATCGACTTTTGAATCAATAAATTTAAGAGAGAAAAGAAAAAGCCCACTTTTCCCCCATAATTTGGAACGTGCTGATTTTACATGCATGTTTTGTGAGCTCAAAATACGATTGGTAAATCTGACGAAGGAGCAATGATCGGCATAAACTAAAAGTGAGGGATCCTCAGGGGGACGGTGCGATCTTCACCGAGCTTCTTTCAGTGCAAGGGAAGAAAGTTTAAATCGATGGATTATTTTGTAGCTCTTATAGTGTTGATACGGATCAAGAAATAATTACCAGGATTTAAAACAACAACAACAACACCGGCCCTCGTTTTACAGCCTGGCCCTTTGGCGTGTTGTCTTTTCTGACCGCGGGCCGGCTGGCGGCTCCGAGTCCTCCAGCGGCCCCGGGCTGCAGGAGAAGGCCCCCGATGGAGGGACCAGGCTAGGGAGCAGGGACAAAGACCGCCGCGGGGTCGCCGAGGCCCCCGTTCCCCTGCAATTTAACAAGATTGCAAATGGAATCTATCAGAATCTGGCTCAAGGGAACACTCTTTGAACCAAAATGTACTGCATCCCTCCTCAGCCCCTCCCTCTGACTTCTTTCTCCTTGGGAAAGGGCAAAGTGATCTTGAATTTTCTCTCTCTCCGCCTCCCCCCACGCACACACTCGACCACCCCCCTATCCCCAGCGTCAACTGGGATACACAAACTGCTGTTTATTATTCCTGATGAGATCGGAGGGTGTTTGATGCTTTAAATTTTTTAATTCTATTTTTTCTAGGTGTTTATGGGTACATTGCAGTTTTTTTCTGGAATTTAAAGTTTTCTGTAAAACTTTTGTCTTCAAGTAATCTGACAGCATTAAATACTGCATTTAAAAGTTACACTGTAGCAAATACATTTTGAAATTAGCCACAACATAAAGATGAAATTATATTTTGAGGGAGAAAAAAGCCTTTAGTCTACATCAAGATGTGTTTATTTCATCAGCCCTATTAAGCCTCCTGTTCATTTTCTTTTTTCTTTTTTTGTACTGAAATGAGCATAGACTATCCAAAAATGGGCCCATGTTAGGTTAATGAGAACCACATTCAGCCTCCATTGGAGAATGACTTTAAGTAAAATGCTAACCTGGCAATTGATATGTGTAATTTTTTGGAGTCATTGATAATTCTGCTTAAACCATGCATTTTTTTAAGTGACTGCAAAAAATCTCAAGAATGATATCCACTGCTTCTTTCTAACGAGGTAATAAAGTGCCCTCTTTTTTTCCTTTTTTTTTTTTTTTTTTTTAAGCTTCGGCAATCTGATCCTTTGTGAAGCAGTTGTTCCTGAAAGTATTTGGATATATATATGGATTGCTGAGTGAATCAGCATCAGAAATAGTCGGGGAATAAGTGAATGAATGCCACACACAGTCTCCTCTGGGAGATGCCCTGGGAAATTCTGTAATGCTCTGTTAATTCACCACACCCAGCTTAAGGAGCAGGCCACATTGATTCTGAAATGTACAGTTAAATAGACTCTCTGGGTTCTTTTGCTAACTCCTCATCTCAACATCACCCTGCATTTACTAAACTGGCAGACAGATGTGCGGCCACGCTCACATATGTGTGCACTCAGGTTTGTATCTAGGCTCAGCTATGGGCATCCAAGTCTTAGTGCATCACACTACTAGTAATGTGGGTCACACTGGGAGTGTTTCAGACTAGAAAAAGTTTAGCAGCATGCAGGAGTTCCAGCCAGAGATATTCTTGGTTTCCTGGAAGGTGGGCTTATAGTTTGGCTCCCCCACCCCACCCCACCCCACTATGTGCCTCATACAAAGCTGAAATTCAATGCCAGATGCTCGGAGCCACTTTGTTAAAAGCCCAGGATGATCTTAAAATAGGAATTCCTTAAATGCAGTGAATTTGTATTGTTGATTGGAACGACAGAGAGAAAAGGAAATAGAAATTCGTTAATGATTCCATTTGGAAAGAAGCCGGGATGGGGGAGCAGACGGAGGCTAGCCTTCGTTTGGGGACAGAGACCTTATCACCCCCGCGGCGTTTCTCTGACTTGCATTGGTGGAGAAAATATCGACTGGGTCCTGGAAACGTTTCACTAACCGTGGGTCGGTCTTGTCAAGGTCCTGCTCATGGTACTCACAAAATGAAAGTGTTTGAGGATTTCTATATGAGGCTGAAACACTGCCCAAATCTCAGGGTGGTATTTCTATCGCTTATTCCAATTTTATTAGAAACCTGGGTGGAGACCGCGGACAGGACTCGTTCGGGGGCCTTGGACTAAGTTTGCAGAACTTCGTGCCCGGCGGGCTGCGAGACTCGCCGCTAGAGCGGCGGTGGGCCGCGGCGGGCTGTCCAAGCGGAGGGCGGCACGGTTTGCTGGTGTGTGTGTGGGGGGGGGGGGGTCCTCTTGTCCTTCACCATCACCCTTAAACTAACGGGCCCTTTTTGTTGTCGTTGCTGAGACTGACACCAGCCCCCGCGCCCGGCCAAGAAACCCACCAGTAGCGAGGTGAAGGGAATTAATTGTGGAGCCGGGCGCGGGCTCGGCGTGCCTGCTAGGCAGATGTGTCGGGTAGCGTGACTGATAGGTCTATTAAAATCATGCATGTGGGAGAAGAATAACACGCATATTCACGCATTTCATTTCCCGACAAAGACTGGGCCATGCACAGATCTATCTCCGGAACATTCCGGCGAATTCGAGAGAGCACCCCGGGCCCCGGAAGGCGCGCTCCAGAGCGGCCTGGCGCTGGCACCCACCGCCCCCGGGGCCCGCTCTGCCTGCCCGCCCGCCCCCTCTCCGTGCCTCCCCGGCCCCCTCCCCCTCCGCGCTTCCGCAGCCGGGCCCGCGGGGCAGAGGCTCCAGAAACGGCGGCGGCAGAATGTAATAATAGGTTTGATTCCTTGGAAACTTCAAGTGAAAAGCAGACTTGGCCTTGGCGCAGCTCCTTCTCCAGCACGACTATTCGGCGGGATTGAAAGGCCCGGCCAGCAGGGGAGGAGAGGGGAGGGGGCGCAGGCCCCCTGGGCGAGCAGCCGGGGGAGGTGGGTCCGATCCCCGCCTCCCGGCCTGCAGGGTCGGGACGACGCTGAGCCTGGCGAGGGACGCTGGGACCCCTCACCCTCACGCCCCCCCACCCCGCCTGCGCAACGGCCCCGGCCCGCCCCCGCCCCCCAGCCCGACGGCAGGGCCCCGCTGGGGCCGCGGAGCCCTGACCCCTGCCTGCCCATCCTTCGCCCCCGCCGGCCCTTGGTCTCCAGCCGCGCGCCCCCGGGAATCCAGGGCGCAGGGCGCAGGGCGCGCGGCCCGGGTCTCCTGGGGGCGGGGGCGGCCCCGAGCTTGGCCCTCGCCCTCTCCCGGCCGAGGGGCGGTGAGGCCCCAGCCGTGGCGGCTTCCCGGCCTGGGCGCCCCGCTGCCCCGTTTGCACCCCTTCCCCGCCGGCTAGCCGCTCGCGGGTCCCGCGTCTCCCCCCGCCTCTCTCCCCCCGCACCTCCGGCCCCTCCCGCCTGCGGCTCCGTCCCTCTCTCTGCGCGCTCGGCCTCCCTTTGTCCTCGGCGCGACCGTCTCCGCCCCGCGCCCTGGGCCCTCGTCGCCCCGCTGCTCCCCGGGCGCTGCCTCCGAGCGGGCCGGGGTCGCCAGGCTCCCGGACGCGGCCCACCCCCCGCCCCCCAGCCGACCGCTCCGGCTCGCGCGAAAGGGGTGGGAACTCCGACACCGACTGGGAGCCCGCGGCCCGGCGCCCGCCGCGACCCTCCCGGTGCAGCCCGGGCTCCCGGCCCCGCGGTGTCAGCCGCGGGGGATTACAGTGACGGATGCGAGGGGAAGGCAGAGTGTTTTTGTGTTTAAAGAGAGCGGGATTAGTGGAGAGAAAGTCCTGACCTGGGGTCAGCTGCAAGTCAAACCCTTTTACAATCAGGGAGCGGAACAAGCCCCGCTCCCGGCCGCGCCGAAACACGTGGGAGGAAGGAGGCAACCGAGAGGCCGCACCCCCCCTTCCCCGGGCCTGCGGGGTGTGAGGAAGGGAGGGAGGGAGGGAGGGAGGGGGAGATGGGGGGGCGTGCACCCCTGGGCTGCGAGGTGGAGGGCGGGAGGGGGGAGCGGGGCCTGCAGCCCCCGGCTGCGGGGTGGGGGACAGGGGGAACAGGGGGACGGGAGGGGGGAGATTGGGGGCCGCACCCCCAGGCTGCGGGGTAGAGAGCATGGTGGCGGGGGGGGGAGACAGGGGGGCCGTACTCTCGGGCTGCGGGGAGGGGGACAACGGGGAGGGGGGAGAGAGGGGATGGGGAACCCGCAGCCCTGGGCGGGGGAGGGGCTGAGGTGAGGGACCAGTGCTCCCGGCGGAGGAGCCTCACTGGAGGGGCCCCCGGCGTGGAGGGGGTGAGGGTGGCGCGAATAACCCGCGGTGCGGGCTTGGAGCTTTTTGGGGCGGGTGAGTTGTCCATCAGAATCCCTTCTTCACCAGCATGCCCGGGTTCCCTGTTTCCTGGGCTCTCCTCTGGCTGCTCCTCCGGCTGGGCCCGGGGCAGGGGAGGGGCGGGGATGTCTGGGGGGGCTGTCTGCTCCAGAGGCTCAGTCTTACTGATGCAGTTATTTCCATAGGAAACCAAAACCGAAAGAGCAGGTTCTGGGACGCAGCGCTCCGCGGACCTTACCTGGCTGTCCTGGAGTCGTGACCTCCCCTAGGCCCCAGCAAACCCTGATCTGCGGGTGGAGGTCCTGGGGGTGGGGGCGACCTGCGCTAGCCCCCTCCTCACCCCCACCCGCGGGGTGGAAGAGCGAGGCGTTGATGAAGCAGGCCGACTGCCTCAGGGAGCAAAACCCCTGGGGCGCTGGAGTTTGGGGGGGAAGATGAGAGGGTCAGAAGAGCGGAAGAGGAAGTGGATACATCCTTGTCTTCCCTAGCAGTCAGATCCAGAAATTAGGCTGAAATCACACCGAGAGTTTTAACAAATATGAAAAACAGAGAAAACACCCCAAACAAGTGAGGTATGCAAGGCAGATAAAGGTCATCTATTTTGGTAATGAAAAACAAACAAAAGAACTGGGATTGCCACATGTTGCTCAAAGTGGGCTTTTCATCTTTACATATGAAAAATCAACACCAGTTGAGAGAGAAAAGGCAGTTTTAAAAACATCCCAAAACAACGCGAGGGCGCTGCGCGCTCAGCCTTCCCTGGGTCAGGCAGTGTCTCCAGGTGGCCACTGGGCTCCGGCTTCCAAAGCAGGGGACACAGTGCTACTCAGCAACCTGCTAAATGTGACCTGGGGGGAAATCTGTCTGCCGCAGAGACTCTGGACACTGTGAGTAATCTGAATGCCCCGCAGGCAGCTCGCAAGGGTTTAATTGCCAGCAGCCACTTGAGAACAACCATGTGGGTACATTAAGGATGTTGTTTGTGAGGAACAGCAGGTCATCACATGCAAAGTCTCGAAATAGTCAGCCAGTCAAATCAGTGGAAAAAATCAGCTTTTGTTAGATTTTGCAGTTTCAGGAATTAGGCATTCACTGCAGAGCTGCAGTTTTGAGAAATTGCAATGTCAGGCATGTTCCCAATGGGGAAATATTGTGAGTGTGGAGGAATGTAAGATTGGGTTTGACAATGAGGAAACTGACAAGAGTTATCACCCAGACATTGTTTTCTCTCTGAGCACCCCGGAAATGCTAACTAGAGATGATATCTAGAGGCAGCAATAGCACTCTCTGTTAGTCCTACACACTTGAAAGATAGGAAAACAAGAGTCTTAGACATCTAGAGGACTGACCCAGGATTTCCTGCAATGAATACCAGCATCTAGGGCAAAGTACCAAGCAGGTAGGTAACACCTACAAGCACTACAGCAGCCGTGTCAAGATCGGCATGAGGAAATTCAAAGCAGAGGCCAACTTAGCTTTTTATTTCTAAGCAGCAGAACAAGAGGGAATCCAGGTGAGCGTGTTTTCACCAGGGAAAAGATTTAGAGCCCTCATGCTTTTGAGTAATCCACACTATAGGAGGAACTTTCAGGGCATAGAATAGCCCAAACTTTACCAGGAAATTTACCGTGAAAACCCACATGATGGATAAGCAGTAGCTTCGTGCTTTGTGCTAAAAATTGAACAGAAGGACAAAGTTTATTCTTGTAAAAAATGGCTATTTGCATTTTCACCCTACGGAGAAATGACACACATGTGCCCAAAGAAAAGGAAGAATCGAGGTGAAAAGTTTGTCAACATGGTATTTATTGTATTTCTGATCTCTGGTGAACTGTAGCACAGCAACACGGAGACATCAGACAGAGCTGCGCCTGAATCATGGCTCAGCGCATATCCGCTTGCTGCCCTTGGTCAAAGGTCCTTCCTCTGAGACCATCTTCTCATATTCGAGAATAAATGATAAAACCAACTTCACAAGAATGTGGTCAGGATCAATGATCTCAGGTGCATGCTGTGTCTAGAGAAGAGCAGAGCCACAGTAAATGCTCATTTCACATATCAGCCTCTATCAGATCTGGCAGGGGTACAGTGGGACAATTGTGGCATCGACGCCAAATTTGGCCTGCATGGGAACAGTGTTAATTACGTGCACCAATACGCCCAAATACCTGTATTCATAAGAATCTCTCTTTAGAGTTATGTGTTAACCATCATGTTCATTCATTCATTTGTTCAACAAATACCGGTTATAGCACAGTACATGTCCGGGGTATTATAAAAGCACATGTATGTGTGTGGCCAGATGCTGGGCTCACTGCCCAAGCAGGTGAACCTCGCTGTCACAACAGTGAGAATGCTCCCGAGGGCTCTAACCGAGGGACACTTACCCACCAGATTGCTGCCTGGTCATTCCTGCCCAATTGGGGAAAATCAGGGAAGGCTTCCCAGAGGAAGCAAAAGCTGGAAGCTGGACATCCTAGTGTTGCTTCAACACCCCCTGTGGCCAATCTGTCCACGAGGGGTACATGCTGCATTTCTTTATGCACCAAAGAAGATTGCAATATAAACTTGAGCAGAGTATGTAGGATAACTGCTTTGTTGTTCAACAAATGGCTGCTGCAGAGCGGCTCTGAGCTGTCAAAGGCGTGGACTTGGAGGTTCACTAGGGGCAGTGGTCTCTTGTCTTCAGGACGCACAGGATACTAACAGAACTTGCTTCCCCTCCAGAGTCTCAGACCCAATCCCAGCAGGACTCAGGAATCTGCACCTTCGTAGGTGCAGGAAGGAGTTAGTGAGGTTGTGCATGATGCTGGGAAAACCTGTATCAGGGATAGGCCTGAAAATTTGTATGGCAAATAGCTGCTGAAACTGTGTCTAGATCACTTAAATTTGAGTAGCAATTTATTATTTATAAAGTGCTCTCACTTAATTGTTCAATTTAGATGACTTTTGAAAAAATTAAATTAGTGGGAGAAGAAAAAAAATTTAAACCGGATTATTGGAATCTCATAAATAGAAAGGACTGACTGATTTCTCGCTTTTGTTTTCCATTTTCCAATGAACTGCTCTGACTGCCTGTAGATGCACTTTGCCTCTCCTGATCCACAGTGGAGGCTGAGCATCAAGAGCATACGCTGCGTGCACGGCTTTTGCTTTACAGAATGGACAATAAAAGGAGTGGACAGTCATATGCTGTGTCTTGATTCCAAAGCTTACCAAGCTGATCTGCATTCCCACGGACTGGGTCTTGTAAATGCCACCTGGGTCCATACATTCATGTCAATTAGTTGCGAGTAATTTTAATGGCACGTAAGACGTCAGGAAGGGCATATAATAGTGCACATGAGATGCAAAATCGGTTTATTTGGATAGGTCATAATTATTAAAAAGTACCAGATCATTAGTTTCTTCATACGATCATCTGTAAAATGGGACTACTTCGTTGTGAAAAACCTCAATACATTAAGTACTTTACATGTCTTGAGAGGAAGAGGTCATGCAAATAGGGGGGCTGCCCTGTGCAAGGAATACATCCATGTGCATGGGCAGCGCTGCATCTATAGAGCATGCAGCTCTGCATTATGGAGGTCACTATTACTGCTAATCACAGTAAAAACAGCATTCCTTAGAGTTATACAGATCTAAGTGAAGGTGTGGTTATGAAAGAAATCACGACCTATTTGAATAGCATGTGAGAAAGTAAATTTTAAATATGACATAATGAGAGAAAATGTTCTATAAAAAGAATCCAAACTATGTTAGTAATAGAAGAGTTTCAGTATGGCTGGTAGGTAATTTCAGGACACGGGGCACCATTAAGGAAATCTCATAATCTATGCATTTTAACTATAGCTTTTTGGAGAAAATGGCATTGCCTTTGTTGACTAAATCATTCATAATCTTAATGGATGAGAATGGCAGTCCAGATAATCAGGCCCCTGTGCATAGCAGGGAGGACAGAGTTTCCTAAACTGATTTGTTTTGAATTTTACCACACGGTTTGGACCTCGGTGCTGATGCTCCTGTCACACGCCCATCCTTTGTATCCTGCCCACAACATCCACAAGACGCACTCTGTCAACTCATGTCTTATACCCAGAAGCAGAACCCCGCACTCAGGAAGAAAGGAGGAATGCACGGGAGCAGAACTGGTTATTTCAGAGCCACTGACATGAAACTGAGAAGCTAGAGAGATGGAGCAGAGTAAAAACCTAGGGTGGCTCTGAAAGCAGGCTCGCCCCTGGTCAGAACCCTCAGACCAAGCCTCTGCTTACGAAGCCGGTGGCACCCTGGGGCCGGGAGCGGCTGCAACCAAAAGCAACACAGAGCTAATGGCCACATTTTAGCAAGTCCTTAGCATCTGGGCTTCTGTGCCAGTGTCTGTTCACCTGTCATGCTCTGCCAGATGCACGGATTTAAATCCGGTTATGGGAATATGAGTAAGCTACTAGTGTAAAAAACAATCTCACGCATTTAAAAAAATTGTTTTAGTCTTTCAAACTGAGAATACTACTAGAAATGTATTCTCAATTTTAAACTATGACATTTTGGATAACAAACTAAATTATACATTTACTAAGGGAAAGCATATAAAAGTCTTGAAATAATTAAACTATGTTTTAGGCTCAAAAACAAACATATCACCTGTAGTAACTATGCACAGAAAACTGAAATTGTATTTAAAGTCACAGCTCAAATTTAATTATACATTTGCAAGAAAAATAGGTCATTTAAAATCAATCTATAATATACAAGTTCAATATAAATTTGAACAAATTAAATTTTAACTGAATTCTAAAGTTATGATTATGTTAAATCAGGTTTAAAAAAACAGAATATTGACAATAACATTTTAAGGTGGAGTCTCTGCATCAGAGTCTTATTTATTTTAAGATTTTATTTATTTATTCACGAGAGACGCAGAGAGAGAGGCAGAGACATAGCCAGAGACAGAAGCAGTTTCCCCGCAGGGAGTTTGATGCGGGACTCAATCCTAGCACCCTGGAATCAAGACCTGAGCCAAAGGCAGATGCTCAACCACTGAGTCACCCAGGTGCCCCTTAGAGGCTTATTTAAACTTAACAGCAAAAGCAGGGCCAGCCGCGGAGCTTTGTCTTGAGCACCTGTGGAAGCCAAGGCTTCTTGCAGCCTCAGGTGGAGGCTTTCCCCAGCTGGTATGGCACCCAACATCCGCAAGCCTCCTGGGGAACAGAAACTGTGTCCGGCTTGATTTTCCCCCAATCGTCAGCAGAGTCCCCAGGCATCTTGCAAAGTGACAGCAGCTGCTTGTTGAAGGGAATGCAAGCAACAGGGCAGGTGAAGGGGCTGGAGGCTGCTGGGAAGGAGCTGCACAGAGCAAGGCCTGCCACCGCCACTGGGTCCCCTGCTCTCCCAGGCACTGGTCCAGCATCCGCATGTGATGCTACAAAAGAGAGGAGGCTTCTCAGGGGCTCAGCACGGTGCCTGCACATCCCAGAATATGAGGAGCATGGGTGCTTTCATGGTCCTTGTGTGGTTCTCAAGGAGATACAGAGAGCAGACTCCAGCCTGAGGAGCAGGACACCCCAGAGGGGAATGACTCTGAGACAGCAGAGGTCTTGACCTAGAGCTGGATGGAGCGGCCGCTGAGGCCAGGGAGCTTCTTTCAACTCTGAATTCCCCAAGACCTGTTACGTGATCTGGCAGGCAGTAAGGGGTGGGGAGATGTCTGTTACGGGGAAGTGTTACAATCACTGCATTGTGTTGTGCTGTATTGTGTGGTGTGGTATTGTATCATGTTGTATCATGCAGTGCTGTTTCATATTCTATTAAGGGAAAGTGTCCTCTTAGGAACATCAGGGTAAAGTCACATCTGGTGTGCAGAGTCAGTTCAGGCACCTGGCGAAAAGGCAGGGGAAAAGGCAGCCTCCTTTTAGACTGGAAACCAGAACCGTGAGCACCTGCGAGGAGCCATGCAGGCTGGGGCTTACCTCTTCAAGCTCCAGGCACATAACTGTCAAAGGTGCTCTCAAGGTGCTCTCGAGGGTAGATCTTCAGATGGTGACCTTGACCGGGAAGCAGGTGGGCAGCCAATCACTCCCCGCCAGAGCTATCTCCAGATGCTACCTTACTCCTCTTCATAATACTCTGTGTGGCGGTACGGATTGACTATGTAACTTGTATGTTTGAAATGTATGGAACTGGAAAGGCATTTCTTAAGAGTTAGCATGGTGGGTGTCAGAACACCCTGGGTGACAGGCTAGGGCCAGCTGACCTGTCCCAACCTTGTCTCCAGACTGTAAGCTGAGGCACCTGGGGGCCCCACGGACCTCAGACAGGTAGCTCAGAGTATTTGAGAGAGCACACAACCCCGGACATTCGATTAGATGACACCTGAGCTCTCCTTCCAGGTGGCCCACCCGCTGAACATGCACCCCCAGCCATGTCCCTCTGCCAACAGCATGCCTTTGTGAAGCTGGCTTCTCAGCAGTTGTCGTGTCAAACATACTTCGCTTGGGAAAATTGAAGCAAACCCAGAAACGAGGTGTTAGGGTCCAAGCCAATTCCACAGCTGGAGAAGCGTGGGGTGCTCAACCTGGACACCCAAGCCAGTAATCAGTAATTGTGGCTGGTCGGGGAATGAAGTGAAAGTACATATTTTTTTATTCAACATATGTAATTTTAAAAAATTGTCACAAAGTTATTAGGACATAAATATTTATTAAGTTGTGTAGACTTTACTTAACGAACAGAATTGTTAAATACTGCTAGCCTGGGGCTCCATGTGTAATTACTGGCATAGTAAGAGGGTGCTGAAAATGCAGAGAGTTCAAACTGATATTGAATTTGTAGCTTATAGGTTGGTATAAAATTATATATGTTTTCTTTTATTATGTCAATACGATGGTATCATTTAACTGAAGCTGCAACGTCAAAGACAGTCTTATTTTTCTGCCAGTATTTACTGTATTTATATATAGTAAATCAGATTCTGCCAGTATTATACAGTATTTATATACAGATGATATATTCATTTGGGATGATAAATTATTGGTTTAACTATTTGGAGAATTTTTTATAATTTGTCTTAGTAAGTGATAATGTAGCTTGCCATCTAAATTTCACATTTTTAAAAATTGAGAAAACATTTCTAGTAGTATTCTCAGTTTGAAAGACTAAAACAATTTTTTTAAATGCGTGAGATTGTTTTTTACACTAGTAGCTTACTCATATTCCCATAACCGGATTTAAATCCGTGCATCTGGCAGAGCATGACAGGTGAACAGACACTGGCACAGAAGCCCAGATGCTAAGGACTTGCTAAAATGTGGCCATTAGCTCTGTGTTGCTTTTGGTTGCAGCCGCTCCCGGCCCCAGGGTGCCACCGGCTTCGTAAGCAGAGGCTTGGTCTGAGGGTTCTGACCAGGGGCGAGCCTGCTTTCAGAGCCACCCTAGGTTTTTACTCTGCTCCATCTCTCTAGCTTCTCAGTTTCATGTCAGTGGCTCTGAAATAACCAGTTCTGCTCCCGTGCATTCCTCCTTTCTTCCTGAGTGCGGGGTTCTGCTTCTGGGTATAAGACATGAGTTGACAGAGTGCGTCTTGTGGATGTTGTGGGCAGGATCCAAGGGATGGGTGTGTGACAGGAGCATCAGCACCGAGGTCCAACCCATGTGGTAATGAGAGAGCTGACCAATTCACTGTGTGAAGGTGGCACTCAAAACGGATAGGGTCGGCATGGCTTATTACGGAGACTCTGAAATCAAAACTTTCAACATTCTCACTTTTTTGAATAATTTTTTATGTTATACACTCATCAAATATATACAAATAGGACAAGATGCTTCCTTTGAAAGAGGCAGCTCTCCACTCTGTATATTAAACTACTTTCTTCAAAAGCTTGCTATTATTTTAAAACTGATTTTACTTCCTATCTTTTGAGTGAAGTTGAGGAAGACTGAGGAGTTGGGGGCCGCAGTGAGAGAGGTCGGTAGGAACAGGAAGGCATTGGCACTTGGATCAGCAGCACTTTGCAGGACCCGAATCTGAGCACAAAAAGAGAGGCTTTTCGGGATCCCTGGGTGGCTCAGCGGTTTAGCGCCTGCCTTTGGCCTGGGATGCGATCCTGGAGTCCCAGGATCAAGTCCCACGTCAGGCTCCCGGCATGGAGCCTGCTTCTCCCTCCTCCTGTGTCTGCCTCTCTCTCTCTATGTCTATCATAAATAAGTAAATCTTGAAAAAAAAGAAAAAAGAAAGGCTTTTAGCTCCACGGCCTGTTTTTGCCTGTTCAGGGGAATGTAGGGGATGGCTCTGACACTCGCTGTAAAATATGCTACATAGGCTCTTGGCCATTGGAGCCAGGACTGTGCTGCAGACATTTAACTGTGTGGAGTAGGGGTGCCTGAAATACTCGGCTGGATGGATTCTCTGCAATGACTAGAATGTGCAAATGGCGAGAGACCGTCATTCAGGCCAAAGAATACACGGAGCGCTAAGACAGCAATTAGAAACGAGGGGTTACTCAAAGCTCAAGTGGGCGCAAAGCAGAGGGAGCCACCGACGTGTTAGAACAGCAAGGAGGCTGCCCTGCCTCAGGTTTGGGTGGGGGCACTGCTGTTCAGCCTCGGAGCTGAAGCACTGGGAGCCAACGCCACACCTGCTACCTGTGCTCCTACACAATTCTTCAAGTAAGGAGAGTTCTTTCCTGCCTGGGTCCACTCAGTCTTCCCCATGGTGGCCATCTCCCATGGCCACCATACAACAGTGCTGCCACCTGAAGGGCTGACAACCACAGAGCTTCATCATCTCTCAGGCTGCTGCGAAGATGGGGCAGGCTGGTCCCTGTGCCCAGCCTCTGGTGTGTGCTGGTGCTGGTCAGCACGCCTTGGCTTATAGACACAGCTCCCATCTCTGCCTTCATCCTCACACAACATGTCTCCGTGGGCCTCTGTGTCCACATTTCCCCTTCTTGTATGGACAGCAGTCCTCTTGGATCAGGGCCCACCCTAATGTCCTCATCTTAACTTGATCATCTGGAAAGACCCTATTTCCAAGGAAGGTCTCAGAAGGGATTCGGGACTGCCACAACTTCTTGGGGAACACCATTCAAACCATAACATTCACTCTTGATTGTATACTGACATGTTTAATTGCCTGGGAAGTGCTTTGCATCCTGAGGGCTCTGGTTCTACTAGAAAATTGAATAGTTCAGGCTTTGACAGGCCTTTGATGAATATTCTGTGTGCAATTATTCTCTAAATCTACTTTCTTGTAAACAGGATGCCTTTAATACAACTGGTCAGGACCCTCAAACCGGCTTGGGGTCCACCTTAAATTGATTGTCTACATAATAGCACAGCAGAAGCTGTAGGATGACAGAGGAGCTAATTGCAGCCATATTAAGGCACCCACATAGTGGGCACATGAACTCATTAAATGTACCCCAAAGGTATTGCTTCAATCACAGGAGAAAGAGAACTGAGCAAGTCCTGGGTAAAAGACCTGCCTTCATTTTCATATTTATTTCAGTTGATTTTATCTTACTGCTAAGTGCATCTTTGTGAGCCACCTTTATCTCTTTGGGAAGAGTACAAAGTATGAAGAGATTAATCATTATTAGAGTTCAGACATAGAATCTTATTTAATCCTTACTACACCTCTAAATTGTGATTGTCCCCCTTTTTATAGGTGAAGAAACAGAGAGGCTAAGTAATATCAGAGGGGAGATCACTAATGAACAGGAAACTCAGGATTAAATCTAGAACTGACAGATTCTAATTTTATAATTAATGTATTGCATATGAGCATTTTAATAGACTGTGTTTTTTTTATTGGAGTTCAGTTTGCCAACATATAGCATAAAACCCAATGCTCATCCCGTCAAGTGCCCCCCTCAGTGCCCTAGACTGTGTGTGTGTGTGTTTTTTTAGACTGTGTTTTTAAAGCAGTTTTAGGTTCTCAGCAATTTTGAGTGGAAAGTACAGAATTCCTGTGCACCCCTGACACCTACACACGCAGCCTCCTCCATCACCAACATCATCACAGCCAATGTACCTGCACTGACACATCATCACCACCCAGAGGCCACAGGGCACATTCAGGTTCAATATTGGTGTTGCACATTCTGTGGGTTTGGACAAATGTGTAACACACTGTGTGCACATTATGATACCACACAGAGTACTTTTGTTGGCATGGGAACCTCCTGTGCTCCACCTGATCATCTTCCCTCTGGACAGTTAGTCTTAATTTATTTATTTTAGACCTTATCCATTTGGATCTTACTCATTACAAACTACAAAGCTTTCATGTTCTTTCACATTCTTACCCCACTTCCCTTTTCCCAAAGTAGATATATCATTGTTTTGTATTACATCAATATACACCTTAGTCTAAAAATGGAAGCACTGTTCATGGCTGAGCCCAGTGGTGAACAGAGATTATATTTCCTTTCTTGTGAAGCTTTGTTTTTCCTGGAGTTGGTAATAGTCCTGGTTTATGAAGGTTGTTCATTTACTTAGTTTTCTCTGTTCTTATCACAAATTCCTTTCATGTTCAATATCAGTATCATAATCATCTTTGACACTATCTTCTGTGAGACCAAACACATCAAGAATTTATGAGTTCACTTTCTCCCTAGAGCCATTCCTGCCAGAGACCCCTGTCCACCTGCTGCAAGCTGGATAGGCTGCCCTCAAGTGTTGCCACAAGGTTATCATCACCAGTCTTCATTCCACCTGTCTTCCATGTGGGTCTCCCCTTTTCTGGATTCCATGTTCTCCCTCCTGCTTGATTTACTCCCTTGTTTTGGTAAGTTACATCTTCTAGTAGGCTGTGCAACACTAGAGGATAGTTTAGCTAGGTATAAGATTCTAGGTGAAAAATAATTTTCCCTTGAAATTTTGTCCTCTAACTCACTATGTTGCTTTTCAGTAGTCTATACTGCTGTTTTTAAGTTTACTGAGGGATACTTGATTTGCAATAAAGTAAAAATGTGTGAAGTGTACAATTTGACTCTTTTCAACAAATGTATGTACTTATGAAACCATCACCACAAGATAATAAGTATATCCATCACACACAAAAGTTTACATCGCCTCTTTGCAAACCCTCCATCTTTGCCTACAGATAACTATGGATCTGCTTTTTATCACTATAGATTTTTCTGCATTTTCTAGAATTTTATATAAATGGTATAGTATGTAAACTGTATCTAGCCTCTTTCACTTACACAATTATTTTGAGATTCATCCATGTTACAGCATTATCAATAGGCCATTCCTCTTATTGTTGAGTAGCCTCCCACTGTCTGGATGTATTATTGCAGTTTGTGGATACACTTCTTGATGGACATTTGTATCTGGATTTTAGTTGTGATGAATTTGTGTACAAGTCTCTGTGTAGACATGTGCTTTCCTTTTGCTTAGGTAAATACCTAAGTGTGGAATGGTTGTGTCATAGGTAGATGTTTAAATGTTTAAGAAATTACAAAACTGCTTTTCAAGGTGTGTGTACCATACTACATTCTCATGTGAGAAGTTCTCACATTCTCAGTGAGAGTTCCAGTTATTCCACATCCACACCAACACTTGCTTTTTAAATTTTGCTAAGCGGCTGTGTGTCTCCTAGTATCCCATTATAGTTTTACTTTTCATTTCCTAAGGATGAATTGTGTAGATCATCTTTTTGTGTGCTTATTAGAACTTGGTCTCTCTCTACATACATATATTCTAGACAAATGTCTGTTTGAACATGTTCATTTTTATAATTTTTTGAATTATTGAGTTTTGACACTTCTTAATATATACTGGGTATAAGTCAGGTAACTGTTTTTGCAAATATTCTCTCAGTCTGCAGAGAATTTTCTCATTTTCTTAACAATATTTTGAAAAGTGAAAGCTTTAAGTTTTAATAAAATCTGATTTATTGGTTTCCTTTTTTCTAGTTCCTCAGGATTTTGTATTGTACTTAAGGAATCTTTGCAAAAGTCAAGGTGCCTAAGCCTGTCTCCTATGATTTCTTCTGAAATTGTGATGCCTGATAGCTACTACCTACATATGGCTATTTGTATTTCACGTTAAATCAAATAAAATTAAGTATTAAAAATCTGCTCCTCAATCATACTAGTGACATTTTAAGCACTCTATAGCCACATGTGGCTAATGGCTACCATCTTGTGCAGTACAATAAAGAATATTTTTGTTATTAGAGAAAGTTCTGATGAGCCATGCTCTAACATTCTGTAGGTTTAGTTCTTACATTCAGGTCTATGATGCATTTTTTAAAAAAGATTTTATTTATTTATTCATGAGAGACAGAAAGAGAGAGAGAGAGAGACTCAGGCAGAGGGAGAAGCAGGCTCCATGCAGGGAGCCCAATGTGGGACTCAATCCCGGGACTCCAGGATCATGCTCTGGGCCAAAGGCAGGCGCTAAACCACTGAGCCACCCAGGCATTCCCTATGATGCATTTTGAATTAGCTTTGTATGTGGCATGAGGTAAAGTTTAACATTTTTAGCATATTGTACTTAATTGTTTTAATATCATTTCTGAAAAGGTTCCTTTTCACTATTAAATTATTTTGGTACCTTCGTCAAAAATCAATTAACCATATATGTGTGGGTCTACTTTTGGTCTCTTCATCCTGATACATTGATCTATTGCTCTATCTTCATGCCAATACTGCACAGTGTTGATTACTACCTTTTAGTAGTAAGTCTTGAAAACATACAGTGTAAATCCTTCTACTTTTTAAGATCTTTTCCAGAATAGTTTTGGCTCTTCTATGCTGTTTTTTAAATATAAAATTTAGATTAAGTTTGTCCATTTCTACAAAAAACTTTCTGCAATTTTAAGTGGAATTTCATGGAATCTATAGATACATCTTGGGAGATTAATATCTTAACAATATTGTGTCTTCCAATTCATCAACATGTTATATTTATTTATTTATTTAAATCTTCTTTATCAGGACGCCTGGGTGGCTCAGCAGTTGGGCACCTGCCTTCGGCCCAGGGCGTGATCCTGAAGACCCAGAGTCAAGTCCCGCATCGGGCTCCCTGCATGGAGCCTGCTTCTCCCTCTGCCTCTCTCTCTCTCTGTCTCTCATGAATAAATAAATAAAGTCTTTAAAAAAATAAATCTTCTTTATCATCTCTTAGCAATGTTTTGTAGTTTTCAGTGTATGGATCTTGTACTCCAAACTAGTTCATATTTGATTATGTTATTGAAAGTGGTACTGTTTTTTAAATTTCAGTTTCTGATTGTTCATTGCTGGTACAGAGAAATACAATTGATTTTTGAATTTTGTTCTTGTATTTTGTAACTTTGATAAGTTTATTATAAGTTCTTCTAGCTTTTTTTCCCTACTTCTATAAAATTTTTGACAGACAATTCTAGCATTAGCAAGTAATGACATTCTTATTTATTTTTACTTTCTAACCTAAATGTGTTTTTCTTACCTTATTGCACTGGCTGGAAACTCTAGTACAATGTCAAAGAGAAGTGGTGAGAGTGACATTCTTGTCCTATTCTTGACCTTAGGGAGAAAGCTTTCAACTTTTCACCAGTAAGTATGATGTTAGTTGTAGATAGTCCATTGTGTTGGATTCCTGAACCCTTGTATTTGACCTGTTTTTATTTTTGTGTGCTTGTTTTTTCAGTCTTTTTATGTAAGTTATTCTGGGTATTTTTTACTCCCTCTCTTTATTCTTGTTTTTTAGAAATTGTGTGATGATGTGCATTATGTCTTCTTTTTTTTTTTTTTTTCATTTATTGTACTGGATACTTGGTGTGCTCTTTCAATCTTGAAAGTCACATTCTTCAATTCTGTGAAATTACATCAATTATGTTTTTGAAGTTTCCTCCTCTGTTTTTTTTTTTTCTGTTCTCTCTTTCTTGAATTCTGTTCTCTCTTTCTAGAATTTCTAACTAATAGGTTAAAGGCCACTTCTTTGTATCATCCTCTGAGTTTTACAATTTTTTACTCCTACTCCTAAGGGATAAATGATTCAGAACTCTCTAATGATGAGTTTACTTGTGAAATGCATTCTGCTGATGTAAAAGGAGAAAGTACTTAGTTCGGACCTGGTATCTCAGTTCTCACATCATTAACTTATTAACATAATTAGTGTGTGGGGGGCAAGTGTTTTCAGAGATGGCACACCTATTATCTTGATTCACTCACTCAACAAATGAATGGCATCTGGTGCATGCAAAGTTCTAATGTACAAAAACATGATATTTTGAATAATCTGGAAAAATGTAAATTGCTTTGAATGGAATAAAGTAAAAAATGGGAAAAGTTATTCTATAGTTAGGAAGAGCTTAGCTGATGAATAACAACATAAGTAACAAAAGGAAAAATTAAATAATTGCCCACATCATGCATATAAAACCATACTGATTGAGCTGTTAATATTTGGTGTGTGTGTGTGTGTGTGTGTGTGTGTGTGTGTGTGTTTTAGCATTTCTTAAGGGGTAATCATATATCAGAATTATCTGAGATGCTTCCTAAGAACATGGATTCCTGAATCCCATCCATGAAGATACCCAGATTAGACACACCTTAGTCTGAGAGTGGAGGTGTCTCAGAAATCTTCACTGACAGCAAATTCTCCATGTAACTGCTTTGCCCAGGAAAGTTTGAAAACAACTGTGTTCAGATAAGACCTTCACTTCTCTGCTAACATAATGACTAGTAAAATGAGAAAAAAAATCCCACTTTGATTTCTTCAGGACATAAACTACTCTTAATGGAGTTATTGAGTTATTCAAGCCTTTGGAAGCTGAATTAATTCTTTTAACACCGAAAACATTAGATTTTAACAGAATTGACTAAAGCCATCAACATCTTCCTTAAGACCTCAGAGCTGTACTATGACCGAAATGTGATTATTGTGATTGAGAAATTGAGTTTTTAATTAAAATACCTTTAAATACATGTGGCTAGGGGCTAGTGTACTGGACAGAGCTGATACTGGACCATTTTCATCATCACAGAGAGTCCACTAAACAGTGCTGTCATAGGGAGTCAATACTGGGTCGAGTGGTCCCCAGCTCACTTTGAGTATACCTGCACATGTTCACAAAGTCCCTGGCTTTGGTGCAGGAGAGCTGCTGGACTAAAACATACTGCTACTTGTCTAATAATGCATTTTATTTACAGAGACAGCATATTTTGTATACTGCATTATATGTATGGACAAGACAGAATTTGTGATTGGAAAGTTTACAGATAAATGGAAATACTTCATTTCATTTCATTATTTTTTAAAATTCCAATATAGTTAACACACAGTGTAATGTTAGTTTCAGGTGTACAACATAGGGATTCAACACTTCCATATGTGACCTGGCGCTCCTCAGGACAAGTGCCCTCTTTCATCCCCATCCCTTATTTCCTCCACACCCACCCCCACCTCCCCTCTGGTACAAATCAGTGTGTTCTCTGCAGGTAAGTCTGTTTCTTGGTTTGCCTTTCTCTCTTTTTTCCCCCTTTGCTCATTTGTTTTGTTTCTTAAATTCTACAAATGAGTGAGGGATGCTTAGATGGCTCAGTCGGTTAAGTATTTGACTCTTGGTTTTAGCTCAGATCATGATCTCAGGGTTGTAAGATCGAGCCCCGCATCAGGCTCCTTGCTCAGGATGGAGTCTGCTTGAGGATTCTCTCTCTCTCTCCATCTGCACCTCCCTCTGTTCTTACATACATGGTCTTTCTCTCTCTCTCTCTCTCTCTCAAATAAATAAATAAAATCTTTTTAAAAAATTCTACATATGAGTGAGATCATATGGTATTTGTCTTTCTCTGACTGACTTACTTCACTCAGCATAATACTCTTTAACTGCATCCATGATTTTGCAAATGGCAAGATTTCGTTCCTCTTTATGGTGGAATAATATTCCATTGTATTTGTGTGTGTGTGTGTGTGTGTGTGTGTGTGTGTGTGTGTGTGTATCACATCTTTGTTCATCTATCAGTGGACACTTGGTCTGCTTCCATAATTTGGCTGATGTTGATAATGCTGCTATAAACATAGGGGTGCATGTATTCTTTCAAACTAGTGTTTTTGTATTCTTTAGGTTCAAAGTAGTGTGATTACTGGATCATATGGTAATTCTATTTTTAATTCTTTGAGGACCCTCCATACTGTTTTCCATAGTGGCTGCACCAGTTTGCAAGTTTGCATTCCCACCAACAGTGCAAGAGGATTCCTTTTTCTCCACTTCTTCACCAGTACTTATTATTTCTTTTTTTTTTTAATTTTTATTTATGATAGTCAAACACAGAGAAAGAGAGAGAGGCAGAGACACAGGCAGAGGGAGAAGCAGGCTCCATGCACCGGGAGCCCGATGTGGGATTCGATCCTGGGTCTCCAGGATCGCGCCCTGGGCCAAAGGCAGGCGCCAAACTGCTGCGCCACCCAGGGATCCCAGTACTTATTATTTCTTGAGGTTTTGATTCTAGCCATTCTGACAGGTGTGAGGTGATACCTCACTGTGGTTTTGATTTGTATTTCCCTGATGATGAGTGATGTTGAGATTCTTTTCGTGTGTCTGTTGTTGATCTGTATGTCTTCTTTAGAGAAATGTCTGTTCATGTCTTCTGCCCATTTTTAATTAAATGATTTGGGTTTTGGGTGTTAAGTTGTATTGGTTCTCCTCCTCTTCCCCCCCCCTCCTCCTCCTTCTTCTTCTTCTTCTTCTTCTTCTTCTTCTTCTTCTTCTTCTTCTGTAAACTCTATGTCCAACATGAGCTTAAACTCATGGCCCCAAGATCGAGAATTGCATGATCTACCAACTGACCCAGCCAGGTGCCCCAAGTATACAAGTTCTTTATATATTTTGGATACTAACCCTTTATTGGATATGCCAAAAGATATTTCAATCTTTTCCTATTTGGTAAGTTGTCTTTTAGTTTTGTTTATTTTTTCCTTCACTATGAAGAAGCTTTTTATCTTGACGAAGTCCCAATAGTTTATTTTGGCTCTTGTTTCCCTTGCCTCAGGAGACATATCTAGAAAGATGTTGCTATGACCAGTGTCAGAGAAGTTACCACCTGTGCTGTCTTCTAGGATTTTTATGGTTTCAGATCTCACATTTAGGTCTTTAATCTATTTTGAGTTTATTTCTGTGTATTGTGAAAGAAAGTGGTCCAGTTTCATTATTTTGCATGTGGCTGTCCAGTTTTACCAACATCATTTGTTGAAGAGATTGTCCTTTCCCCATTGTATATTCTTTACTGCTTTGTCAAAGATTAATCGACTGTATAATTGTGGGTTTATTTCTAGGTTTTCTGTTCTGTTCCATTGATCTATGTGTCTTTTTTTTTTTTTATGCCAGTACCATACTATTCTGATTACTACAGCTTTGTATTATAGCTTGAAGTCTGGAATTATGATACCTCTCGCTTTGTTTTCCTTTTTGGGATTGCTTTAGCTATTTGGGGTCTTTTGTGATTCCATACAAATTGTAGGATTGTTCTAGGTCTGTGAAAGTACTGTTGATATTTTGATAGGGATTCCATTAAATCTGTAGATTGCTTTGGGTAGTATGGATATTTTAACAACAGTTGTTCTTCCAACCCATGAGCATGGAATGTCTTTCCATTTCTTTGTGTTGTCTTCCATTTATTTCATCAATGTTTTATAGTTTTCAGAGTACAGGTCTTTCACTACTTTGGTTAATTTTATTCCTAGGTATTTTATTATTTTTGATGCAGTTATAAACGGTATTGCTTTCTTAATCTCTACCACTTCATTATAAGTCTATATAAATGCAACAGATTTCTGTATGCTTTTGTATCCTGGACCTTACTGAATTCATTTATCAGTTCCAGTAGTTGTTTGGTGGAGTCTCTGGGGTGTTCTATATATGTTATCATGTCATCTGCAAATGGTGAGAGTTTTACTTCTTCCTTACCAATTTGGATGCCTTTTATTTCTTTTTGTTGTTTGAATGCCACAGCTAGGGCATCCAGTACTATGTTGAATAAAAGTAATGAGAGTGGACATCCCTGTCTTGTTCCTGACCTCAGGAGGGAAGCTCTCAGTTTTTCCCCATTGAGTATGATGTTGGCTGTGGGTTTTTCACATATGGCCTTTATTATGTTGAGGTATGTTCCCTCTAAACCTACTTTGTTGAGGGTTTTTATCATGAATGAATGTTATACTTTGTCAAATGCTTTTTGTGCACCTACTGAAATGGTCATATGGTTTTTATCCTTTCTCTTGTTGATGTGATATATCATGTTGATTGATTAATGAATTTTGAAACACCCTTGCATTCCACAGTAAATAACACCTCATTGTGGTGAATGATTTTTTTTTAAGATATTGTTGGGTTTGGTTTGCTAGGATTTTGTCAGGGATTTTTTTCATATATGTACATCAGAGGTATTGGCCTGTAGTTCTTTTTTTTAAGATTTTATTTTTAAATAATTTTTATATACAAAGGGGGGCTCAAGCCCACAACCCAAGATCAAGAGTCACACAGTTCACTGACTGAACCAGCTAGGCACCCCTGTCATTCTCTTTTTTAGTAAAGTCTTTATCTGGTATTGATATCAGGGTAATGCTGGCCTCATATAATGAATCTGGAGGTTTTCTTTCCTCTTCTATTTTTTGGAAAAGGTTGAAAAGACTAGGTATGGATTCTTCTTTAAACATTTAGTGGAATTCACCTGTGAAGCCATCTGGTCCTAGACTTTTGTTTGTTAGAAGTTTTTTGTGTGTTTTGTTTTGTTTTGTTTTTACTACTGATTCAATTTCATTGTTGGTAATTGGTCTGCTCAAATTTTCTATTTCTTCCTAACTCTGGGATGTTCTAAGTTTCTGGAAATTTATCATTCTGGAACATTTCTTCCTAGATTGTCCAATTTGTTGACACACATTTTTTCATAATGTTCTCTTAAAATTATTGTATTTCTTCGGTGTTGGTTGTTAGTTTTTCCTCTTTTATTTCTGATTTTGTTTGAGTCCTCTCTATTTTTTTATTTTTATTTTTTTAGAGAGAGTAGGGTGGTGGGGGAGGAGCAGAGGGAGAGGGAGAATCTTTTTTTTTTTTTTTTTTAATTTATGATAGTCACAGAGAGAGAGAGAGAGAGGCAGAGACACAGACGGAGGGAGAAGCAGGCTCCATGCACCGGGAGCCCGATGTGGGATTCGATCCCGGGTCTCCAGGATCGCGCCCTGGGCCAAAGGCAGGCGCCAAACCGCTGCGCCACCCAGGGATCCCGAGAGGGAGAATCTTAAACAGGTTTTATCCACTTAACTGACTGAGTCATCCAGGCACCCCCACATCTTTTTTTTTTTTTAATGAGTCTGGCTAAAGGTTTATCAATTTTTGCTCTTTCCAAGGAATCAGCTTTTAGTTCCATTGATCTGTTCTCTTGGTGTGTTTTTTTTTTTTTAGTTTCTATTAGAAATATTTCATTTTAGGTTGTGTTTCAGTTCTAGAATTTCCATGTGTTCTTTTTCAATGATTTTTATTTCTCTATTTTGCCTTTCTAGTTCCACAATATGTCCATACTTCCATTTAAAATTTTGAACTTATTTATAATAGTTGTACTAAAGTCTGTCATTCTGGGATGCCTGGGTGGCTTGGTAGGTTAAGCAGTCAACTCTTGATCTTAGCTCAGGTCTTGATGTCAGGGTCATGAGTTCAAGCCCCATGTTGGGCTCTTTGCTGGATGCAGTCTGCTTAAAATAAAAATTAAAGTCTGTCATTTATGTCATTGCAGTCTCTTCCTTTTAACTGATTTTCCTACTGTTCACATTTTCCCCTCACATTTCTTGCTTCTTTACATGCCTGGCAATTTTTTATTGTATGCTGGACACTGTAGGATGCCACACTGTTGAATGTCCCAATTTTACTGTCTTCACTTAGTATAGAATTTAATTCTGAAGCAGCTAATTTACTTATGGATAAACTTGCTCTGTGAAGCCTCATTCTTAAGCTTTGTTAGGACACCTATAGAGTAATCTTTCCTCTAGGGCTTGAGTCACCCTGTTGGTAGCCCTGTTCTTCTGGGATATTAGCCTGGTGCTTGGTGTGTTCAGTGTGGTCTTTCTAGACTGGCTGCTTGGTGCTTCATTATTTCCCAGCTCTGTATAAGTTCCGGAACTTCCATATCACTCACTTCTCCTTGGTAGTTGATCTGTGTCTACTACATCAGCACGTTGGCTTTAGCACAGAGAGCCAGCTCTCCAGCCAGGTGCTCAAGGGGATGTCTGTGAAGACCTCCAGACTCCTTCTCTGTACATCCCTATGCCCTACCCGCCAGTTGTCCCTTTGGTCTTCATCTCCAGACTGCCTCTGCTCACCTTAGCAGGACTGCCTTATTCTCCTGGGCACCCCCTCCCTGCAGCATACTTTGAGAAGTGCCTCCATGCAGAAATCTGGGTGATCATGGGCTTGCCTAATCTGCTTTTCCCCTCTCAGGGGTCACAGTTTTATACTACTCGTTGCCCAACATCTGAAAACAGTTATTTCATATATTGTGTCTAGTTTTATGGTTTCCTAACAGTAGGAGGTCTAGTGTGAACCAGTTTTCCATTGTGTCCAAAAGTATAAGAGCAAATGCAAATAACCATCAAATACAGCTAAAAGAACTGCTATAATTTTTTTAAATCTTAATAGTGGACTTTCTATGACTCAAACAAATTTGCCCAGAGGACAAAGCCCAGATAAATTAAATTTACTTGGATAGGGAGGATTTTCAGCATTTAACACAATAATTTGCCACATGATTTCATCAGGTTCTATTTTAGACATATGCCCATTTATGAAATGAAGTCAAAAGAAGACCACAGTTCTCCCATGAACAGTGACCACAGTTCTCCCATGAATATGGATAGCAAGCAAGAGACATTGGTTCTTCTGGATCCAGTACACTGACCTATGTGACCGTGGGCTATAACTTGGCTCTCTGAGGACATCACAGCACACTCAGAGAGGTGCCACAGGATAGTTTCAACTTTCAACAGAGACAGTGATACTTGTCATCTGGTGGACACCATTCAAACTACCAGCCTTACGTGGTTCATGTTTAACACTGATTGTGCTGCATTTCTCACAATAGCATCATTATCTTTGCAAAGCTGGATCTTGAGCAGTTTCTGTGATGAAAAGTGAGCATCACACAAAAAACAACATAGAACATGACAGGAAAGTGGTGGTGGCCAAATCTGATTCCAGTGGCAGACATGCAAGCTGTTAGTAGGGACTGGTGATATTTGAGAATGTATTTAAAAATATCACTTTCTTCCTTCAGTTTACATATATTATTTTTTCCAAACAGCTACAGATTTGTTAGTACATAAAAAATGTTTTAAATTAAAACTAACCACTTAAACAAAACTCCTAGGACCTGTGACAAAATGAGTGAGAGGCAGAGGGCACCATGCACGCAGAAAGTGTAGGAGCTTCTGGACTGGACCGTTGATCTGGCTAAGCATCACTGTTCGCATATGCAAAACACAGGATTTGCATTAAATTTTCTTTAGGAATCTATGGCTTTGTATCACTGCAAGTGGGTCTTAAGTGGTATAGTGAATGTGGTATGCTATTAAGTCACTTCTATCAGGGGAGCAAATTTGTCTCTGAAGCAAGGGTGCCTTGGTCTCCAGAGGGAAAAGAGAAAACCAGGGACAGAGTCTTGAATGCCTCAAGCAGATAAGAACCATGGTTTTTAAGCCAGTTCAAATCCCCATTGCAGACATGGGGCTCTAGCTCAGGGCAAGAACACTGTATTCATTCTAGAACTCTCCTGTGCCTTTAGAACAGGGGCTGTTACCTGGGATCGAGGGACTCTATGCACAGAATTCAGAATGCCCAGTGAACTTAAACAGAAAAATCTTCACCTTTATTTTTATTAACTCCCAGCTGCAATTTAGCATTTTCTTCAGTTATGAATGTAGTCAGCAAACCACAGGGGTACAACATTTCCTGTGGTGTTGTCACCCATTGAAATAATTGGTATTTTCATTTCATAGTACAGTTTTATTCTCACAGCCACTTTGACATTGCAATAGTTTTTAGACCTGCCACGGATCTTATTACTTAGTACATTATGGAGGAAAATTATTAACTATATATCATGAAATATTTTTAAAACATATTTTGATATTTGCATTTCAAAATGTAAGTTGTTTCCTTGATAATCTTAAAAAGTAGTTTTAATTTTTTATTGTGGAGAACTCAGAACCTACATGAAAGTAGACTGAATGATATATAGAATCCCATGCATCCATCATCCGGTTATACCCCCCAAATCCTTTTCAATGCTGCATTATCTCATTGTAGTTCCTAGACATTACACAGGCTGTTTACCCTGTAGAGTTTCTAACACTCTGGAATGAGGTTACATCCCCATGGTGTCCCTCTTTCCTCTGTGTTTCTCGTAAACTGGAAATTGGGTCTAGATGCTTGATGCCATCAGGTTTTAGGGGCAGAGGAAGAGGCAAGATTACTTCTGGTTATTTCTGTTAGCAACCATTCATCTTCAATGTTTAGATCCATTAGTCCATTAGGGGTTACAAAATGGCTTAAGTCTATCATTTCTTATAATGTATTATTGTAATATTTTGATAAGGAAAACATCCCCATCACCTATTTGGTTGCCCAGTGGTAGAGTTAGTATAGAAAGTCAGAACATACATTCTTGATTCTTTCCCTTAATCTATCAGTCTTCCAAATAATAACTCAGTTCCTTTTATGCATCTTATTTTATACATTTAGAAGCATTATCCTGAGAAGGGGTTCATGGCTTCACCAGACTGTCAGTTGCAGTGATGTCACAAAGCAGTTAAGAACTCCTCCTGTATTTCAACCCAAGAGATACAGAGGTTCCCTGTAGCTTTTCTGCAGAGTCCTTGTGACCATAATAGCACTTGCACATTTCCTGAAGGCTCGCAGCGCTTGACCTTCATCTCATGTCCCGTGGTGCTTGGTGAGATCCTGCCTCACACCACACTGCACTAGATGCACGTGTGTACACCTTCCAGTAGGAGCCCGGGTGTAGAAAGAGTGCTGACAATGGCCTAATTGTGCTACTACTAGCTGTAGAAACCAAGGAAAACCCCCAATTTCCCTGAGTTAGTCTCTTCATAGGAAGGATGGCAAAATGCCGTCTAACTTGAAGAATTGTTTTGAGAACTAGAGAGGGTCTCATTCCTGAGACACTGAGAACTTGTCGGTCCTCCACAAACATTTGTTAGGTCTGATTCTTACTCGCACACAGCAGACGGTTTGTTAATTAGGTCTTGGTAACGGTCACGGGCGGAGAACAACGCCGAGCAGCCTGTGCAGCACCCGGGACCTGGGGCCCCACGTACCAGGACATGCCGCCAGCCACTCCAGCTCCCCGCTCCCCACTTCTCTACATCCCTCCAGCTTCCTTCTCACCTTCCTCCTCCTCCTCCTCCTTGAGTCTCTCTTGGTCTTTCACTCTTGCCCCCTATGTCTGTCTCAGCTTTCTTCCACACCAACTTCCCTCATCCTGAAGCTGCAAGGCAGCTCCACTAGAGACAGAATTGCGCTTTAATAGTGACATGTTCTACCCACAACACAACATATCCCATCTCTTCCCTGACCTCCACCAGGCTGCCCCCTAAGAGACCTTCCAGTCGAAGGGGGCATCTATCTCACCCACCCTGGGCTTGAGACAACCATATCCTACTATCTCTAATCCTCAATCCAATTGAAATTATCTGTGCTGTGTTTCCTCACAAGTTCATGGTATATTCCATTTAGTTAATCTGAAAAGTCAGCTGCACTCTGAGACCTGCCCTGGTCAGATTTTTCTTCCATTCCTGAGCTCTGCTCCCTCAATCTGTCCAGTGCTCCCCTCAAGCAGCTTAACCCGCCATACCTTTTCTTCCTCTTTCAGATGAATTGGCTGCTTTTTCCAAAGCAGAGACACCTGTCAGGATGGTTTTTCTATTCACATCCTATGTGAGCAGTGTCAATGTCTGATCAATGTCTCTCACCAGTGACTCATTGATGACTCATTAATGACTCAGCAATATCTCATCAGTGTCTCATCAATGACTGACTCATCAGTGATTTACAGTGACTCACCAATGTCTCACCAAAGACTCCATCGATGCTCCACTGATATGTGTGATCCATATCTTGTCTGTGTCTCTCACTGATGCCTCTCCTCCCCGCTCAGAGGTCCCACTGAGGGAGTGTGGTGGCCCGTTAGGAACATTTCAGTCATGCAGGTATAAGTTTCGATGTTGGCTTCCTGCATATTCGCTGGGTTCCCCTGAGCCTCAGTTTTCTTGTTGTAACATGGGCGTTAAAAGCCTCTGCCTCCACTTTGTTGAGACCAAACAACACACTTTGTATCTAGAAATGAGTGTATGAACAAATGAGCGTCAACAAGCCCCTTTCTTTCTCTGCCACTCTACCTGTTCGTGGTAAAGGCTCTTCTCCATTGTGTTCTAGGGTCCGGGTCATCCTGGCCCCACAGATATTTGCAAATGTTTGTGGTCACTAGTGTTGCTTGCCCATTGCTTCCAGCTGGTGATGTGTGCCGGTCTCCTGTGTGTAGACATGCTAACACAACCTCCCCTCACAGTGAAGATATCTGGGCCTCGAGCCTTTTGCTCTCCTGTCTTCTGCTCACCTTCCTGGGTGTGCTCTGTGACCCACCATCCCACTGCAGGCTGTCTGGTTACAGGAAAGGATGACTTCCTACTTCCCCCCCAAACAGGGAACATTTGGGTGACTTTGACCAACTTGGTTTTCTGGTCTTGCAGATGTCTGGGAGCTCTTCCTTCTTGATATTCTTGACATGACCTCCTCTGCACCCACTGCTCCCTGCTTCTTTCCCATTTCTTCTGTGGAACGCCATGCTTCCCAGATGGGGTCTTCACCACCATTCCTCTTCTTGGGAGATCGTCCATTTTCTGATGGACTCTATGGTTTCGACTGCCACTTCTGACTCTGGAACCGAGTACTCAATACCTCCCAAAGGATGATCATCCTTCAGTGTTTTTGGTTGCCTATGGAGTGAAGATAACTCTTTTTGTGAGTGTGACATTCAAGGCTCTTTGTGGTGGTTCCTGCCCTTGTTTCCAGTCTTATTTTCTGCTGTTCCCTCAAATGCACTCCACCTCCTAATACCCAAAACCCTAATATCTTGGCAGGTAGCAAATTCTGTGTCTTCTGCCCTAGCCCATGAGAGACATCTCATTCCTATTCAGGCTTTAAGATTCAATCCATGCCCTCCCTTCTGAGATAAGCAAGGCCTTTGTGAGGGCATGGAGTGAGGAACGGGGGAAGCAAGACTCAGTGAGTTTTCTCAGTACCATGTTCTGTCTCTGTACAGAATCATCACCAGCCAGCAGCTCTGTCACTGGACCGGGGGTGTGAATACCAGCATACACCACTGTGACAATGGCAGCTGCGTGCGTGTCATCCTCACCGTGAACTGGAGTGTCTGTGGGCTGCCGCCTGGCTCCAGGCCCGGGCTCCTCGCTCCCCTCCATTCTCAGGCCTGCACACTCCTGGAGCTTTCTCTCAGTCTGGGAGGCCACTTCTCTGACCCTAATTCCCATCTTCACACAAGAAGTTCCGGGCCATAAGACATAAGCTGAAGCCTGAGCTCCTCTGCAACCTCATCCGCAGTAAGCAAAGTGAAACATGATCATTTCACAGAATTAAAGACTGGGAAGAGCTTCTGATTTAGGGAGAACAATTTTTAAAATGGATTTGTATGCATAACACCCATTGCGGTTGGTGATAGTGGAGTCAGTGACTAATAAAAATGTCATTTCCTGTGATTTTTATAAATTACAGTAAATATGCCAGTAATCATCCACATTAGCTGCTCAAATGCAGGCAGCCATCTGGAGTAGAGGCCAGGGGACCTCATTGAAGCCTCAAGAGGTAGACCCCACAGGTGCAAATTGACACCCAGGAAAACAGTAGTTAATACTCTAGAATTTGGAGAAAAAGAGAATGTTAAAATAAATGTATGTCAAGCAGACAAATTTGGACTTCGCCAGGAGGATCTGTCACGTCAAACAGGAAATAGCTATAAATTACTTGTAATAGTAAAAATCTTGTCATTTATAACCTTTAAAGCAACGGGCTCATTTAACACATCAACTCATAGATCATAATCTAGGACAGTCAGCCTGCGTATTTATTTCACTTTTAATGTGTAGAAGCCAGAGCAAACCATGCATGATCCGCAAAAGACCCCACAGCATGCCATCAGCATTTGGAACCATAGAAAGAGCCAGAGAGATAACTGCCTCAGGCCCAGGGTGGTGAATATGTCAAGATATGAAAACCCTTTCTGCTCCTAAAAAGAAAATTAAGACGTGATTGGAAATGTCATGCCTTGGGTAGTCTCATAATGAATAATTCCAAATAAATCCCACCATTATTCTGTTTATTTGTTTTACTTAGAAGCTATTTGAAGTCATTGGAGCTGAAAGTATGTTTCAACATGCCAAGTGTATTTACTGTATCTTGTAATCATCTTGCTAACCAGTTCACAGGCAAACAATAATTGGAGTTCTGTGTTTGTTTCAGATACCTCAATGTATACTGCCCACAGATAAGCAATCCAGCTCTCAGACATTTTTAAAGGGGCCGAGATGCCTTCGCTAAAGTGGTCCAGGAAGATGAACACAGAAAGCCATCTTCTGCGTTATTTGAGGATTCAATGGGAACAAGGTATTTATGGCAGAGGTGCTTAATGAAGTATGCATGCACTGAATAAATATTTGATGTTAGTTGATACGGGGGTGGGGTGGGGAGGAAGGTTCTGGAAAGAAAGGATAGGAACACCAAACTAACCAGTCACTTTAATGTGAGAAAAAGCCCCCAGAGTGGGAGTCAAGCACATGGCTCCCATTGACACCTGTGCAAGGATGGACAGAGAGGGTCTCCAGAAAGACACTAACTAACTCAGAGTTGCACTATATCCTACTTCCTTCAATCATCTCTCTGTGACTTTCCCTCTCCATGCTTTCTCCCCGAGCTGGGTCAGTGAGTATGTGGGTGCATGTGCATACACACATACACACATGTGCATGCGGGCACACTGCATGCTGCACAGCCAGGGAGGAGGTGACAGCAGCCACATTTAAAATCCTAGGTCTGTTGGTTGGGTGGCTTTACCCCATTTTGCTTTTCCACATTCCTCCAAAGTAAGCTTTTAGTGGGATAAAAATTTGCCTCCATGCAAATGTATGAACATGAGCTAATTAAAAGAAGAAAAAAAAAAAAACGCTAAATTGAATCTTAAAAAGAAATTAAAATTTAAAAATTCACTGGTAAGTTGTTTAACTGGTTCCTTTGAAAATGATTGTTGCTCTCTCTGGACTGAACCCTCTTTTCATCACAGAGGCTAGTTTCACAGATCAGCAGTTGTCGGTGAGGGAAAAAGAGGGGTTTGGGGACCAGGGAGTATCTATAGGTAGAGTTTGGGCATTGTTGAAAGCACATAGGTAAAAATTCTGTATCTCTGGGAGAAGACCTGATCCTGGGAAATCATCCAGATCAACACCCCTCTCTCCCTGTCTGGAGTACCAGAAACAAACCAAACCATATACACCAAGCCTAAATTATTCACTTCAGGGGATCCCTGGATGGCTCAGCGGTTTAGCACCACCTTGGGCCCAGGGTGTGATCCTGGAGTCCCAGGATCAAGTCCCACGTCAGGCTACCAGCATGGAGCCTGCTTCTCCCTCTGCCTATGTCTCTGCCTCTCTCTCTCTATGTCTATCATGAATAAATAAATAAAATCTTTTAAAAAAATTATTCACTTCACTTTGGCTGACACCAAACATACATATATATATATGATATATATGATATATATATATATATCATATATATGTGTGTGTGTGTGTGAGGTAACACTGATTTGAGGGGAATGTGCATGCATCACATAAATTAAAGAATTGAATCCTCTCTGTAGCCTCGGTAATTTCTAGAAACAGTAGCAATCAGATCTTTACCCGCGATTGTTAGATTATTATCGATGAAAGAATGTTTTTCCTTTTTTCTTTTTTTCTTTCTTTTTTTTGTGAGTTGAATGGATAATTGTCTCAATTCTACATTTTTAAATTACATATAACTATAGAGTGTGTGTTGCATGTGTTGACTACATATTATTTTAACACATCTGTTAATTTTTAACAAAGTTAATTTCTACAGAATAGTGGGTAATTCTGAAAGTATCGTAGGCAAAATGTTACAAACTCATCATCCAACTAGCACAACTGTATGTACTGTATTTCCTTGGTTCAAGACACACATTTTTAGTTTTATCATCTCTGGAATCTGCACACATCATTACCACCAGTGACAATTGTAAGTTGTTTCTTTTCATGGTGGCACACAAAATAAAGATGCATCCTATAATAAATGGTGTCTTAGGCTTGTTGAGAAAAACAAGTGCATGTGTGTGGGATTAACCTGTAGATAATTTCTTGTCCATATGGTTTAGGGTGAGGAGAAATTGTGTGTCAAAGATCACATATTCTTCCCTAATACTTCTTTATGTGGGAATTATAAATTATATCCCCAAACTTCAGCATGGCTGTTTTTATTTTTATTTTTTAAAAGATTTTATTTATTTATTCATGACAGACACACAGAAAGAGAGAGAGAGAGAGAGAGAGGCAGAGACACAGGCAGAGGGAAAAGCAGGTTTTATGCAGAGAGCCCAATGTGGGACTCCATACCGATACCCGGATACCCTGATACCGGAACTCCCTGAGCCAAAGGCTGACACTCAACCCCTGAACCACCCAGGCGTCCCAGCATGGCTATTTTTATTCTAAAAAGTCTTGTATTTACAAGTGGTTCACACTGGATTGCAATGGGTATTTGACAGAGGGTTCCTCTTGCCTTGTCCATCACCAACTGAAAGAGTTACAAATGAAAACTCCCAAAGACTCTCAAAAGATGAAGCATGGAGATCAGTTTCCCAACTGGTACCAAATGTGATGATGAGTCAAAAAAAAAAAAAAGAATCACCCAGTTAGTATCCTTGAATGGGATTTAATTAATATTTTAAATTTCAAGATGAGCATTCAAATGTGCAGCTAAATACTGAGCTATATTTGTGCTTGTTTTCTGGAAACTTTACAAGGCAATTATTGTAATGCAGAAAAATCTCTACCACTGACCCCTCAACCGTGCCACGCGGTATTTCCAGGCTGAATTCTTTCTGCGTCTCTCCTCAAAGCCAGAAGTCTTGGAGAGGATTGGAAGCCAATTTTAAACATTATTAGGTCAGTTGGAGGTGGTATGGGCTCAATAGAGAGAAGAGAAAGAACATGTTTAGATTTTTAAATGTTTAAATGATAAGGATTCCATGCAAGAAAGCAGACACTGGCTCAATGCTCCCACCCCTGCTTCTTACCACAGCTTGCCAGCTGGTGGGGCAGAGGACACACATGCATGTCCACAGGTGACTGTCCACCTCGTCTCTGGCAGAGGGCTGGTTCAATGGTCAGGTCACTGCTGCCTCACTGTCAGCCCCTCTGCCCCTTACCTCGTTGTGTTCCTCCCGGTGGCATCAACCTCACCGTCCTATCCGTACCATTTAAAGGGAATTACCTATTACTTCAATTATCTGTCCCTTATCAACCGATGTTACACTACAAGGATTTGCAATGAAAGGACACAAAGAGAGAGCAAGTCATGGCACATGGCCAAATAAAAGAGTAATGTTCTGGTGAATTTAGCCTAAATAATTTACTGCTATGGAAAAGTGGAAGGTGAACCCTTTGACCAATAAATCTCTCCTGCCCGTGAAACCCTTATCTGGTCTGCTCCAACATACTCCACACGAGGAAGCCATCATCATTGGCTCTGGTTTGTTATTTGTAAACCTTGATCTTCTGCACTCAGTGTCCTAAATATGGATAATTAGCATCAGTTTATCACGCTTCTGCATATTTCCTCTTCTCTCCAAACATGCATGCTTCTATTGGCTGCCATTCTGCCACAGAAGATTATGCAGACAGATTGCAGAGAATGAATGTGCTAAACGAGATTAGGAAGGAATAGAAATAGCAACTTGGCCAATAAATTCCTCGTGAGAGCCTTATCATACAATTACACGTTGACTTGTTTCACACTCTCCCAGCCTCTTAATCCAACACCCCCACCAAGAGTAAAATTTCACTAATTTCTGAATTACTGCATATCCCCCTGACTTGTTACCGAGAATGTTTGGAAGGTGAAAGGCTGCTGAAAACAACACATCAAACTTTACAATAAAAACACTAAACTTAACATGTCAAATGGGTGGTCTGAATTTGGGATGTTTAAAGCACGTTAGCATCCAGGAATGAATGCACAAAGCCTTGGCACAGAGAGATACTGAACTTCTCTCTGAACCCCAAATTCTCTCATTTTCCCCTTTTAGGGGTTCTGAGCTGTGTGCTCCTGAGCAGAGCTGTCTGATGTGCTTTAAGACAGGACCAAGCATTTGCTTCTTTGCTTCCCATTCCTGCTGATAACAATCCGATGCCCCTGAGTACTCGTGGGCACAGCACTAGAACCCTGAGTACAGCTCTCTCCTCGCTCAGACACGTTTCCCATGGATGGCTTCTTACGCACGACTTTTGTGCAGAAAGAGAATTCTTGCCCATTTCGTGTCTCAGGAAACTGTGGTGACCAAGAACGCTGCCCTAGGGCATCCGCAGAGGGAGCCCTCCCCTCCTTGCCTGCCTGCGGGTGAATGTTACTTTCCACAGGGCTTTACAATCAGCTAGGTATTTAAAGAGGCCCATTAAGCTGTTCCCTGGGCCAGGAGACTATTTATAGCACAGAGCAGCCGTCAGGCATTCGGATGCACCCAGCAAAGCAAGCCACTGTCTCAGGAAGCGCCTCTGTGGGCCTGAGGTTATGCTCGCTGGCGGGAAGGGAAATCCAGATCACATCCTCAAAATGGTACATCTGTGCTGGCAGAAGAGTAGAGGCTTCCAGTTCATGGTGAGAAAAACTCATTAGCTAAAGAAGTTCACACTGATTGTAAACAGGTTTTATGCACAGATCATTATGTTGCCTTCACTTTTCTTTCCCTCCAAGTCCTGTCTGTCAGGAGGACCTTCCCCGCAATCCGGAGAAGAGATTCCACATTCCCGAAAGCCTGCCTCCGGACTCTGAGCTCAGAGATGAAAGTGAACAACATTCACTCAGCAAAGACGTCCTGGGCGCCTCCTATGTGCCAGACACTGTTCTAAGAGGATGGAGTGTGACCAAAGAGCCCTGCCCTGGACACGCTGACAGTGAGAGGGTGCTGGTCTGTCTTGATGAGTATGCGCCTGCCTTTGGCAAGCTGGCTCATCTGCTGGCTGTCAAGACTTTACCTTTTCACAGAGCCAAAGCCAGCCTGGAGAGGCTTTCCCTCCATCTACCTTGGTAGGGAGAGTGAACCGTGGCCTGCCAGCCGGGCCTCCAGAACCACAGCCATCAGCACCACCACACCTCAGGTCCTGAAGTCATCTGTCTAGAAAAAACAAACACATCTCAGGTGTCAGAGAAGCACTGCTTTCCTCTTTTCCGAAGCCACTGGGGGATGGCGGGGAAGGGGTAGGACTGGCCTGTGGCTTTCCTTTCCTGAGGGAAAGGTTTGGAGGCTCTGCACTGCTACTACCAAGGTCTCTGAGGTTTGGCTTCCTCCCCAGCAAGCACCCAGCAAGGTGCAACTCACAGGCCTACACCGAGGCCCCAGGTGGGAGGCTCCCTAGGGGACCAGAGCTGGGGACCCTCCCTGAAAACCTGAAATCAGATGGGGAGTTACAATAACTGGCCTCTCCTGCCTGTGTCACGCTTCCTAGGCTGGGGAGCTAAGCTGGGGGGGGGGTCGGGGGGAGGGCAGCGAGAAGGAGCCGTTTGCCATTAATCTGGGAACAAACGGCTAACCTCGGTGACTGGAATTCTCGCTTTTCTTTTCTCACTTTTCTCAGTGTGGGGAAGCGCGGAGCCCGCGCGGAGCGATTGTGAGGGGCTCTGCTGGAATTTGGCAGCGCGGAGGCTTGGAGAGCAGCCCCATGCTGGCTCCTATTCAGCCGGCCAGTTCTCCTCGAGCTTTGGAAGTTTCGCTCAGCCGTGCACTCAATGGCTTCACAAAGCTGATTACAAGCTTCAGCGCATTCCTGAAGGAGCCAAAAGCGACGCAGGTGCAAACGAGCCGAGGGAGCCCCTTATCCCGGTGACAGAATGGGACAAGCTGGGAAAGGCTTGGACCACACAAATCCAAGCTCACCAGGCAGCAGAAAGCCTGCCTTGGGAACCGGGGGTCATTATCCGCCCTATTCAGCGGGGCCCAGGGACCCTGGGGGCCCGGAGGCCGCCCCGCTCAGGAGTGCCGGCGTGCCCTCGGCAGTGGGGTCCCCGGGGGCCTGGGGCCCGCGGAGGGCAGTGCGCTTGCACCCACGGGGTGGGGGAAATCTGTGCTCCGACATGCCCGTGTCACATCAGTAGGGACACGGGAGAAAAAGCGCGCGGGAGGCCACCGAGCGTGCAGACAGCGCGCAACGTGTGTCCACCCAGCGTGCAGACCGCACTGCCCTGTCTCTGCCCCGGTGTGGCTGCGGCCCCCGAAGGCCCCCCCGCCGCTGACACTCAGCTCCAAGGGTCACTCTGCGCCCTGTCTCTCCCAGTCCCCTTTCCCATCGGTTCTCCTGGCGACCGGGTCCGGGCGGGGGCAGCCGCCTGAGGGCCGGTGAGGGTGGGGCAGGTCATGGGGTCGCCCCTTGGAAGGGCTCTGGACTCGGCAGGACGCCTTTGCTGCGAGTGTGATTCCGGGGCAGGAGGAGGGCCGGCCCGGCCCCTCGGGGAGAACCGAGGACGTCCTGGCTGGCTGGCGCTGGAGGGCCGGATCAGGGCCGCGGGGGGCGGGGGGCGGGGGGCGGGGGGCGCGGGCCCCAGACCCGGAGGAGGCCGGGGAGCCTGCGAGCGGGGAGGAGGCACAGGGGTGGAGCTGGCACGCGGGCGTCCTTGGGGGGCGGCCGCCAGCCCGCGCCAGGTGCCGGGCGGTGAGTGCGGGCGAGCTGGGCGCTGGCGTCCGCGCGCGGGGCCCGGACCGGGGTCCGCCTCGTGCGCGCCCCCTGGCCGCGCGCCGGACCTGGCTGCGCCCGGGGGTCCCCGCGGGCAGGGCCGGGGCAGGGCGCTCGCGCCGACGCTCTTTTGTCTGATAACTAATTTGAGTTAATGCGATCTTTATGTAAAGCTAACAGCGGATAATTGTCTATTTTCTCGCCAACAATCTCCATCACAATCACTTATCTGGAAACCTGCGGCTGGATTAATCGTTATATTCCCGAGATGAGCGTCTGCCGCAATCCGCAGCGAAACCAGTGGGGACGGGGAGGTGCCTCCCGGCGCTGGCGGGGCCGCGTGCGGGTGCGCCCGGGCCTGGTGCCCACGCGCGGGCCGCAGGGCGCCTTCCGCAGGGCTCGCTAGTGCGCGGACGGGTGGCGGGAAGCGGCGGGAGGCGGAGGGAGCGAGCGGGGGAGCGGCGGGAGGGGGCGTCCTGGGGCCCTGCGGGGCGCGGCGGGGCGCGGCGCTAGGGCTTGCTCGGGCGGCCTCCGGGTCCACGCGGCGGGGGAGTTGTCGGTGCCAGAATCACGTCCTCTGATGTGGGAGAAAGCATGCCCCCACCCCTTATTTTCTGCTCTCCCTGCCTTTCTGGGGGTCGCTGTAGCTTCACAACGCCCTGCCCCTGCTACCTGCGGTCCCTCCAGCTGCGTCCCGGCACCTGCAGGTTATTGGCAATCTTTGCGCTCCCGTGAGTGAAGTCTCCACGGAGAGGCCCTGGGGTGTGGAGGCGCCCCCCGGGCCGCAGGCCCCACTCTGCCCCTGAGCTGGGGGCGAAATGCATCTGCGGATGGAGCCGCGCTCTCGGGGAAGGCACGACCGAAGTGAAAACAGCCGTGTGCAATGGAGTCCGCACGGTGGTGGCGGTTCTCTGTGCGTGTGATTCGCCCGCGGACTCAAGTGTGACCCTGACTTGGGAAGCCAAGTGCCATGTGTCTGGTAACTTGGAAGTAAACTCATTCTGTTTGCTTCAACTCAGATTTGCCAGCCAAGGGAGCACCAAAAGCCACTTTTCAAAATGGTGTTTTTGGAAAAGAGAAACTCAGTCTCCGTTGGTGACAGTTTTTGGCCTCAGAGAAGGAAACTGTTTCCCTTTTGGCAGACTCGGAGAATTCTAAGAGCAACGGCGCACCCTGAAATAAAAATGCCATAAATTATTGGATTTTTGCATAAAGGAAGACCCCAAATTACCCCCCAACTAGTGCATTGTAAAGTCCTGTTAAAATCCCAAGTCTTCAATTTTCCTCTCCAACAGCTTGATGAGGTCTCTAAAGGCAAACTAGTAAATCCGCCCTTCCAGCGGGCAAGCCCCGCCCCCACCGAGGTTCCCAGGGCAGCTTTTTGTTGTGGCCTTGGGGAATCACCCCACTTCATCTCTCACCTGAATCTTGTCATCCCGGCCATCTTGAAGTGATCTGTGAACAATGCTGATCCCTGCGACAGACCCGCTGGTCAGTCAGGCAGAACAGACTATGCAGATGGAGGAGAGAGGCGAGGCCCCGGGAACACTGCGCCCATTGTCTTGGGCATTTCAAAGCGCAGAGCAGCTGCGCAGACTTGTCGCCCTGGATCCTCGCTTGCCACACTAATGTCATCATTGCAAAACATCAGATTTTGAACACTATACAATCCGAATTCATTAGCAGCCTTCTCGGCAAAGGTCTCTCTTCTCCGTGACAAGTTTCAAACTCCAGATCCCCTTCTGTCGGGAGGGGAAGGGGCAGGGCCGCAAGTGACAGCCACTGACGATCCATAGTTCTCTTTCTGGTGAATTCGCAAACTGAAAAACCTCCTTGAGGTTCAGAGCTCAGACGTCTGGCTCAAGTGACTGAGATTATGAGGGTGGGTTTTTTTTTTTTTTTTTTGCATTTTCTAAGTGTTCCTGGCAAGTTTAAACCACCAAGAGCAGCCAGCGGAACAGGTGGAGTGCATCTAACAAAGACAGCATCTTCTGCGCCAGGGATAACGCACTGAGAGTTCTTGAAGTTTTTTTTCTTTAGATTGAACGCAGAACAACACATATTAGAGTAGTTGTGCCCCAAAACAAACGAGTTATACCAGGCAGCACTCCTCAGCAGCGCTGCTACAAACAGCTCACTATCCTTGAGCACCACCAGACGTGGTCCCAGCCGCAGGGACTGCTACTCCCAGGGCTGCGGTCACCATGCTTCTCCCTCTCCTCCCTGCCTTGTGCTCACATCCCCACCTTCCAGGGTGACCTTATTTTCCAGAACCATGGGCAGGAGGGGCAGGCTGTGCTGGCAGGCCCAGGGCATCCCCCTGCATCCCACTGCACCCCCGAGGTCAGGTCCAGGTCCGAGGGAGGGCCCAGTGTTGGCGAAGTCTGCTTCCCTCCTCCAACCACCGACCTATGTTAATATGTCCGTCTGCCTCTTTACTCAGGATTCCGTGTAGATCCATCCTCTCGCTTCCTCATCCTGGGCTGAAGTTTTTCCCAGAAGGCAGTCAACACCAAGAAAGGCTCTAGGTCATTCCCAGCCCCGAGCTGAGAAGCACATGTGCAGATGGAAGGCGCCCCAGGGCCAAGTCTTCCCTGGTGCCAGAGGCCCCCTGGCACCCCTCAAAGCCTCTTCGGGTGCCTCTGATTTCTTGACAAACTGAAGGGTAGGATTTGGAAGGGGTGCAAACAAATACAGTGTTTGTAAACATAAGGAGAACCAGAAGTAAATGGAGAGGAGGCCCTGTTGGTGTGTCTTGTTTGGGGCTGGGAGGGCAGGTGGGATGGGCCCAGCCCAGTAATCTGGTTAAATGTGTCACCTTTAGGAGGTGACCTAGAACACTCCTTTTTCTCCCTGGAAAACTGTAGGACTTGGACCCTGCTGCTGCTCATGGACGTGTCTGAGTGTCTTCCCATGTCTTCCCGCGTCCATGTGCCCAACCTCTCCCACCAGGTCCACCACAGCTGGGGCAGGGCTGGAAGCCACAGGTGCTCGGAGATCCTGCCTGTGGTACACACACAGGATGATGTGGGTCCAGCCAGGGGAGACCAAGTTTTTGCAGGGATCTCTCCGGGGTGTGGACAGCATCTGGTTCATTGGGAGTATCCAAAATAGGTTTGCTGAAGGACTGATGAGGCCCTGGCCATGGGTGGAACGAATGGCCCACAGGAAAGCTGCAGTGGCCCACATGGGCCTGTTCCTGGCAGAGGCGGCTCCCGGGACGGCCAGGCCTCTAACCCTGGGCTGTGAGCCTGGATGCGCCTACCTTGCTCCCCGCTGCGCTACATCCTCACACACCCTCACACTCACAGCCCCACCCAACGCACGCAGTGTGCACTCACGTTCATACAAACACCCAGAGGCGCCTGGGGATCCTGGGGTCCTGCGGCACAGGCTGGCTGAGGGGGGCTGTGGCCAGTGACCCCTGGCTCCTCATGGCAGGGAAACCACACTCTGGGAAGAATACTCTGTTGGCTACACACACAAGGATGAGTGAGCTGATCTTTACAGAATTCAACACATCAGCGGTAAAGTGATGTCTGTGGAGGACAAGTGTGGATTGTTTCTTGACCTGGGCTTTCAGAGCAGGTCCTTCTGAGCTTGCCAGAGGGGCCTGCGTTACCACTGTTTCTCGTGCTTCCACGTTTGTTCTTTCTCCCAGTGTGTTCTCCCTGGCCGCCCACCCACACTCTGTGCCCTGCGGCCCCTGAGCATATTTAGTCATGGCCAGTCCACGTGGAGGTGTGCAATGAGCATGCAAGACACCAGCTGTTCAAAATGTGATGGGAAAGAAGCACATACACTACCTCACCGATCATTTAAAAATCTTGTTTTCATTCAGAAATGACTGTATTTCAGATATATGGGGTAAAATAAACACATTTTTGAAGTTAATTTCACTTGCTTCTTCCACTTTTTAAAAATGTGGCTTTTGGGACATTTTAAGTGACCCACGTGGCTCCCGATTGTGGCTGGCTCCGTGGGGCAGCCTTCACCTTTACTGCCGCTCCTCCAGGAAATGGAAGAGGAAAGGCAAAGACGGAAATGCTGAGCGCAAGGGTTAGGGGGAGGCAGAGCAGAACCTGCCCTGTTACAGTTGCTTTTGGAAGATGATGTATTATCAAGGCTCCTTTTCTTCCAGGAGAATGCGCAGTGGGGGTGGGGTGGCAGTGCGCATTGTATTTTATTGCTTGCTTCATTTTCTCTCCATTTTAACTTTAATTCTGCCTAATTGCTGTATTGTGATCGCAGTTGGCAATCTTAAATGAACTCTCAAATAACTTTTGAGGAATCTGGCTACAAATGTTAGATCATGATGAAATGTAATTCACAAAAGGTTATTGTGTAATGTCCACACAGGCCCCAAGCAACCCTTTCCTGTCATTTTCAAATTTCAGGTCAGCGTTTGGGTGTTTTTCGGCTGTTCCCCTTCCCTTGGGAGGCATTACCACCACCGCCACTGCCGCCACCACTGCCATCTGAACACAACAAACAAACAGCAGACCTGAGCAAGAAGCTACAGCCCCTGAAAGTGCTTTCTGCGGAGCAAGAATGGAATTCTTTCCAGATTTGTTGACTTCTATGATTGACTCATAGCTTTAAAAATCTGTGGAGTCACACCTTGGTCAAAAATATTACAATAAAACATTTGCAAACATTTTTAATTTTAAATACAGTATCTTTAAATGGTCCATGTTAACATCTTAGAGACAAGATTTCTACAAGTAAAGTTACAAAACTTAGAAATCATATTTCATCTTTTGATAATAGCAAGAAAAAAGACACTGCTGAGAATATTGTTTATAGTAAATTCAGTATAACTGCGAACATTCTACATGCATGTAAACTTGATATGCACACACTGTATTTTTACATATTTACTTTTGGAGTATTATATAATTAATGAAGAATCGATTCAGCAAAAATGTGAGTTGAGTCTACTTTGCCAATAAATTGGGAGTATCTCATAAACAATTTTGGGTAAAATTTAGAAATTATTTTTATCGTAAAAGGAACTCTCCTGTTGCTCATTGTTAGTATGTCCACTTAATGTTCTATTTTTTGGCCAAATTAAATTTAACTAAAGGAAAAGGAAAATGTAGAGTACCAAGAATGATCAAGATTCTGGGGGTAAGTTAATTGAAATGGTTTATTCTTTGTACTAATTCCTTGGAAAATATCACTCTTGTTATTTGAGACTTGTGTTCAATTAATAAGAAACTAATAGAAATAGTTATTTAATCAGACTTCCCGTTGTTTTTTTTTTAAAGAGTATCCAGGGAAATAACTAAATATATAACATGTACCTTGCTGAAGAGCCACCGACATTCCATTAGAAACTCAGGTGACCTCACTCTGGATGTGTAGGATGGCATATTTATTAGTATGACAGGTGGTTTATTTCCATGATGATTCATGTTTGCTGTCATTGAACTTACTGGAATAACTATAGAAGCAAACTGTAAGACTTTAACCACTTACTGTCTGTCAACCTTGCTCTTCTACTTTTTTGGGATCATCCCAGAGTAGAAGAACCAAACATGATTAAAAAGCATCGAGGAGAGAAATCCAGGCATGTGGCCCCCAGACTGGCAGTATGAAGATTCTACATGCTAGCAAAGTTCCCCGTTAATTTGTTCTGCTTCTTTAATATGCAAATTGTGTGGCCTCATTTGCTCCATCATATTATAAAACTAGAAAGATTCCATTCACTTTCCTGTTTTTCTTTTTCCCCTAAAGACGATAATGGTTATACACTTTCAAATATTTGCAGACAAGATATTCTGGATAAATAATCTAAGATTAGCTAAATTAGGTCAATGTCCATACAGGGCCAGTGAGATATGTCCCTTGTGTTCAAATTATCTGGTGTCAGCTACATTGATTGAAAAAGCAGTACCGACCAAAAAAAAAAAAAGTCTTATTACAAGATATCTCAAAAACAGATAAGAAAGCAACGAAGCCCTCTCGTAAATGAGGGAGCTTATCTAGATTTTAATATGGTGGTAAGCAAATTGTACATGTTTTTGCAAGTTAGACAACTTACGTGGGAAGCGGACATTTCTCAAGTTTCTGTGATTCTAAGCCAGTCACTATAGTTTGCATATCCGCCCGTTGCTCATGGGGTCTTTGTTCTTTTCTTCAAAAGACATTCCATAGAAAGGCTGAAATATTATCAAATTTGAGGCACATTGTCTGGACTGTTTAACTCCTTCTAGGATGGACAGGAGGCTGATGATGCCCAAGAACCTCTGTGCAAGGGCCCTTCCTGCTTATCTGTTTATTTTTGTTACCTAACTTCACTCACTGTCTCTCTCTGAAAACTGCCAATAATATTGATAGGATTCCTAAATAGGACTGAAACAAGAGCTAGAAAAGAAAGTCCTTGAGCCTTTTCTATAGAGATCTTGCTGCTGGAATCAGAAGGGTCTTGCAGGTGATTCTCAGAAGCTGCAGTCATGGTGGACAGGAGTGCACACCCCGCTCTAGCCCCATCCTCTCAGGAACCTTCTCTCACCAAAGCTTATGTCATTGTTCCTCCTGTTGCTGTTAGAATTTATTTACTATCACAAAAGAGATTTTAAAAGTTGATGATTTGATCTAATTAATAGAATGACTGATTGGTAAATATGTTTCACGAACACACTGACAACAGGGGTGCCATCCCATTTAAAAATCACTATATTTAGGACATATTTCTACATGGCAATAACTGTGATAGCCTTTATCTTCAGGTTTATGCCACCTCTCTAATGTAAACATACTGGCTCAGGCATGCAGTAAATTGTAATGAAATAAATCCAAGCGGAAAATCCGACAGCCTGAGGCTGAACGTTCATGACTACACTCTGATAGGACAGTGAGCACTTCGGAGAGGAATGTTGCACGAGCAACAGCTGCGGGTGGATATGAACTCTGGGAAAACAGCTGCCAAAACAAAAATAGAAAATCAAAATAAATCAGAGTTTGAGGTCTGGAATAAAGAATTTTTTTAATTCAAAATACTACACTGTACATGAGGATGAGGGCTGCTAACTGCCCAGCTCTGCTGCTCACAGGTCTGGTCTGGGCAAGGTGACACCCTCGCCCCCAACCGTGTTCTCATTGCAGCATCCAGACTCTAGCCACCAGTGTGCAGTTACTGGGTCTGCTTTGGGCAGGTGCACCAGGGCCACTGGCACACATGCGCAGATGGAAGTCAGCAAGGCTACGACCTGGTCCTTAACCCTTCTCTCCCTTACGCAAGTGGCAGGAACTTGCACTATACGGTAATGATTTGACTTTAGAGTTTTGAAGGCTAGTTCACGATACGCCTGGTGTTCAAACCACAGACACACTTCTAGCTGAAGGGTTTGCCAGCCTTTGGCACTTTATTTGGTGTGACCTTTCCTAGGCTTTCTGGCTCTTCTGCACCTAGACCACCATGTGTGCTAACACCAGGGTTTACATCTGAGAAGCAGGAGCAGTGCTCTGAGCCCTCCTCCACACCCCTCAGTTGTTGTGGTGAAGCCCCCTTCTGTGCTGGGAGAGTGATACTCCACTGGCTCTTTCCTGCTGCTCCAGACAATGCACATTTTGTGACAGCAGGTGGATGGAGGGGCATCCTCTCTTTTTGTGAGCCAAGCTCCAGTTTGCAGCTCCTTCCTCCTAGATCTGGGCAGGCCCAGGGCTTATGGCTTGTAAGAACTAATGTTTTAGGTGCTTCTCTCTCAAGGAGAAAAGATGGAGCAGAGAGAGTTCTGGCTAAGTTCATCCTGTAACAGCATCTTCCTGCAGACCTGTAGCATGGTCTTTTACATCCAACCTGCAAATGTTAAGAGATACCTTCACTGGGATTTATTCATAAACTGCAACAATAACTTCTATTTCTTTCCATAAGAAAGCAGAAGACTATAGGGTTAGGAGCTCATCCAATGGATATTTCTTAGATATCTATTACATACATGGTACTCTGCAAAGTATAACATACGAAACTAAAAAAAGATCCTGGTTATGATCCACGCTTTCAAGAAAATTTCAAAAGAAGAAAAAAGAAAGAAATTCTCAACTTTGAAGGCAAGAGAGCAAACACCCAAATGCTGTGCAGTCTGGCAATGCGGCTGCAGGTCATACTCACCGAGGGTGGTGGGCATCTGCTTCTGGCCAGGTCACAGATGGCATCCAGAGAAAGTCTTCAAGAAAGAGGAGGGGAGGGAATGGCATTCCAGGTGGAGAACAGCAAAGGTGCAGAGGCTTAAAAGAGGAAGTCTCTGTGAAGGGAGTGCAAGGATGTATACAGGAATGAGTGCCTTAATCATTCCGGGAGGAGAGTTGGGAGCTGCCCAGGGGAGATGGCATTTGCTCAGCACCTCAAAACCAAGGCCACTTCTGGGAAGCCTGAGTAGCTTCTCTGGGCAGAGGGAGCAAGATAGTGTATGGGAGCTGCAGTGTGCTTGGGGTGGGGGCCACCCCTGAGTATGATTGGCACAGAAGACTTGGAGCATGTGAAATAGATGATGATGCTGGGGAAGGTCAAGCTGGGGAAGGGGGGGCTCGATCATACTGCATGAATGTAGTTCATGATTCTATGTGATTCATGAAACTGCACGATTCTCCATCAGCAGGGACCTGATGAACGATTCTGAGCAGATGCATGAGGTTTGCAGTTATGGGCATGTTGTCATGCCCAAGATATCTCACTGCTGGGGCCATTTGCTTCTTGGTCCTTGAAAATTGTCATTGACAAGAATCTGAGAGCAACTGAACCCAGACAGAGGGAGAGACAGAGAGAGATTGATAGACAGAGATAGGTGAGAGAGACAAAGAGAGAGACACAGAGAGAGGGAGACAGGATGGCCACAGGAAGAGGGAGGGGTCCAAGTTGTAGCACTGGGGCACCTGGAGGCAGATGGTCATGATATAAGGTGATAAAAGGAGGCCTATGTTGTTCTCCAGCCGATCAGAGAGGAGGGAGGCATGAGGGACTGAGGGCAGGCCAGCCACAGCCAGGTTGCTGAGCAAGGGCCATGCAGGGGTACAGGGCTTGGGGCTCAGGACAAGACCCACCACCCTCCCATGTGGGCTGTGCCTGCAGGTGTGCGGGAGGCAGGACAAGTCAGACACCATCCTGCACTCAGGAGCAAGAGGGCTCCACAGACATGAGATTTGTTGGGTAGGAATATTTTTCCAGGCTTTTTGAATAACAAAATCAAATTACCAAAGTTAAACATAAAATGCTTCTCCTGCCATGATGGGCTTTTAATTAAAAGTTGGTGATAAAGTGCAAATACTTTAATTAAAGCCTACATATTTATCGATGTCATTTTCTGTTGATTTTTCAATGAATTAAAGACATGAAAACCAGATGAAACTATAGCGTTTCGAAGAGACCTCTCAATACTTTTTGTATTCTGATCTGGAAAAGTATTTCCACTTTAAACCTTGTTAAAGCCACACTTGAAACACCCATGACTTAACAGTTAACACACACACACACACACACACACACACACAGATAACACATGGAGATGGTGTATCCATTCAAGATGAGGTTTTCCCTGCTTCTGATTTAACTGGTAGAAGAGCAGATGCAAGACAGGGCTGGTGGTGTGAAGCGTGTCAGCTCCCATGTCTCGCCCCACGTACCCATTGCCCTTGGAGCTGCGAGCTGGGCTCCTAGCCTTCGACTGGAGGACCTTATAGGATCTGCACCACAACCAACATGCTATTTTGCATCCTGGCTGTGACCTCCTTCCTGATGGGGACTCTTGAGTGGGGGCTCAGGTTTCAGATCCACATGACCTGGCTCCAAAGACACACAAGCACTTGGCCTTGAGGCTTCACAGACTTTCTGAAGATAAACACGAAGAAGAAAGAGAAGTGCTTGTCACCTATCAATGCTGATTACTGGGAAAAAAATAAAACAGTGGTGCCCCCCACATTTTCTCATGGAGAAATCATGCAAATTTCTTTTTCCCAAATTAGTAGAAAGGGTCTGAAAAATGGTGCTAGCAGGCCAGCCTCACCTACCAGATCGCAGAAACAGTAAGTGCCACAGTCCTTGGTAAGAGAAAAGCCTGGAGAAGTGAGTTTGAAGTGGGTAGGAGAGAGGTGTGCCTGAGGTGGGCCTGCCTCCCGCTGTCCTCCAGCCTGTTTCCAGCACCAGGAGGGTCACATGGGATGAGCGATGACACACAACCTCACAGGAGGGGAAGAAGTGAGGGAAGGTGGCACATGGGTCACAAGCCTCCTTTGAAGACTTGGAGGACACCAGACTCTAGTCCCACCAGGATGGGTGTTAGGTGCCCGAGGCCTGACATGCGCAGAGAGGAAGGAATGGGACATGTGAGCTGTGGGGAGGGCCAACCAGCCCAGCAGGGGGGCCAGGGGATGACTTGTGTCCCCCAGACATGTTGAAACCCTGACCCATGGAAACTTGGATAGTGACCTTGTTTGAAAACTGGGTTGCGGATGTAATTAGTTGGGGTGAGGCCAGCCTGGAGCAGGTGGCCCCTCTCCAACACCACTGTCCTGGTAAGAAGCAGAGACACCAGCAAGAAGGCCACAGGAGGAGGGAGGCAGAAATGGGCGTGGTGCACCCCGTAAGCCCAGGAATGCGGAAGATCGCCAACAAATACCAGAGTCCAGGATGAGGCACAGAGGGGTTGCGTTCAGAGCGCTTCGGAGGGGAGAGCTGGCACCATGATTTCAGCCTGCGGCCCACGGAGCCGGGAGAGAGCGCACCTGTCGTGGACGCGCCCATGTGCTTTCGCTGCTTCCTGCTGCAGCCCCAGGACACTGACCTGCGAGGAACCAGGGTCCCTGTGGGTGAGCCGTCTGCGCAGAACCAAAGCACAGACGTCGTGCTCCCGCCGCTCCGTGCTGGGTGTGCAGCCTGAACTAGAGAGCCAGCCCGTGGGGATGGGACCCTGAGGACCACCAGGTTGCAAAGGTGGGGAGATGCATGGGACACAGAAGGCCCTGAGCTCGGCTCTGCCTTCCCGCCCCCAGACCCACGTGTCACCAAACCCGGGCAGTGGGGAAAGGGGCTGGGTGGAGAGAACCGTGGCCCTCATGGGAGGACTAGCACCTCCTCCCCACCGCCCAACCCCCCCACCCCGTCCTGGGCCCCTAGGGGAGCCAGGCAGGCTGGGAAGGCATGGGCACAGACAGGGGAGCTGGCTGCATGGCTCGGGAGGGGAAACCTGGCTGCCAGTTGTGCTCCTGTGCTCCCATAAGCACGGAAGAGTCACCTGCAGTCTGAGAGGAGGGGTGCCCAGACCAGCAGGCAGCACTGGGGAACAGCCGGGAGGCTCTGTGCACAAGAAGCACCCCTTGAAGTGCTCACCCAGTCCTCCATCTAAGGAGGCCAGCAGTTCCCCTTGAGTCCCCACCCTCCCACCTGTCATCGCCTGACTGTGCCCCATGCAGTTGCCCTGGAAACTTCCAGACTCAGTGCATGGCCTGTTTTAACAACCCAAAGTTCCCCTGTGGTGGGCCATGGCTTCAGGCCGTGGAGGAGAGACCCTGGTGTGGAGGTTTCAGATCCAGCTGCACCTCCATGTGGCAGCACGATTGCCAGTCAGTCTGGGAGATGGGCTTCAAAGTCGTGTTGGTGAGGCTGGGTCCCACCAGGGTGGCTCTAACGCCTGCCACTCAGGTCCCCAAGCCTGTGACACACACACCCCCAGGGCCTTGGAGAGGCATGGGTGTGTCTTCACCCTAGGCTCTGAGCCCTGCTGGCTGGCAAGCCCAGATCCGGGGTTGTGGGGGCCCACCGGAGGGAACCCCTCACCAGACTCTCTGGAGCCCAGGCCATCTCAGGGCCTTGATGAGCCAGGCAGCTGGGTGCTTGCCTGAGAGCTGGTGGGCTTGCAGGCCCCTGGATGGTCGCCCAATCCCACCAAGCCGTCACCAGCTGTGTGACCCGCAGCAGCTGCCACGTGGCCTGGCCCCAAGTGGGCACCGAAGTGCCACCGGCTGTGCCACCTCAGCTACCGGGCCTCCCAGAGGTGAGGGCCTGTCCCATTTCACTCGCCATCACTCCAGAGCCCTCAGGGGGACATCGCATGATCTGACTTTGAGTATGAGGAACATACTCATTTGGAAATGACTTCAAAACTCCTCATGCACCAAGTGCAGCACCAGGAAGGAGACAAGACCTTAAACAGACTCTTGTAGACACATGTCAAAGCAGGCAATTTGGATATTAAAGTGCAAATGCTCTTTGTGGCTTTGGGGAGCAGTGGCAGCTCAGCCGCTGGGGACCACCACAGCACACCCCTGCCCCTATCCTGCCAGCCCCTGGCCCCGGCCCCCTCTCAGCTAGAACTGGAGACACTGCCTTGTGTTCAGGGGTTCATTGTGTGTTCCCTGGCCCCTTCAGGACAAGAGGCTGGCCTCCACCTGCCTGTGTCTACAGCACCTGCGGCACTTGGGGGGCAGGGGCCATGAGGGAGGAGGTAGGGGAGGGAGTAGAAGCCGACTCCCAGAAGTGGGCTGTGGAAACAGCTCTGACTGTTTCTAGGCCAGAACGGAGCCTGCACCCCTCGAGGCCTCCAGACCTGTTGCTTCCAGGGCACAGGGGGGCTGGCTTTCCCTCTGTAATTCGTGGAGGCCATCCCACAGGTCGGCCCGCACGACAGGTGGAAAGTTTTTATTTTTACTATATCTTAATTTCATTCCCTAGAAAGAAGACATCCTTTTAGGATTGCTTGAGGAGAGGCACTAAGTAAAAACTGAACAGCGTAAAGTGGTTCTTCTGATTTTATGGGATGGCCCCACCCTCAGGGAGGCTCTGGTGGAGTTTTATTTATTTATTTATTTATTTATTTATTTATTTATTTATTTTTTAATGTTTTATTTACTTATTCTTGAGAGACACACACAGAGAGAGAAAGAGAGAGAGAGAGGGAGAGGCAGAGACACAGGCAGAGGGAGAAGCAGGCTCCATGCAGGGAACCCGATGTGGGACTCGATCCCAGGACTTCAGGATCGCTCTGGGCCAAAGGCAGGCGCTTAACTGCCAAGCCACCCAGGGATCCTATCTGGTGGAGTTTTAAACATGAAAATAACTCTAGTGCACAGACAGACACAGCTGCTTCCAGGGAAACTGGGCAATGTTGCCAACCGGCCTAGGACTCACCAGTGTTTTTAGAGAGGTAAAGACGTTGACTTTGGCCTTAACATGGAGCACTCAGGTCTTTGCTTTTTCTTGATGTAAACCTCCGAGCAGGGGTACCTGGGTGGTTCAGTGGTTGAGCGTCTGCCTTGGGCTCAGGTCATGATCTCAGGGTTCTGGGATCGGGTCCCACATCGGGCTCCCTGCTCAGTGGAGAGTCTACTTCTCCCTCTCCTTCTGCCCCTGTCTCTCTTTCTCTCTCTCAAATAAATAAATAAAACCTTTAAAAAACCAAGCCTCCCAGCACCTATTCGATAGTTGAATATTCTGAGGCCAAGAGCTGTACCAATCTCCAGTTCAAAGCTTTAAGCTGTAAAGCCCTAAATTTGGGGGCAAAAAATTTTTCTGATCAAAGGAAATGTGATATTTTGCTTTTGATAAAAGATCATAGACCTGGCCATGAGTCTTTGGGCAGGAGTGTAGAGGACAAACCCAGGGCATCAGTGGGTCCAATGACCCCAGGGACATGCGTGTGATGTGTCTCTTCTCTGGGAGTCAGGCCGCACTGGCTTCTTCTCCAAGATATGTTTGTGCTTAGAAACTGAGCCATCATTCTATTCTCTGAGAAGCATAGAAGACAATTACTTAGGGATGTTCCAGAAATTCCCAAATACAAAGATTAATTATAGTCATTTTTAGATTCCATGAAAACAGTTGTTTAAGAGAAACGGCCATAAAACTGCTTTGTGATTGCGCTCAATTTATCAAGGTACACGCAAATACAGTATAATTACTGTGGGTTTTTGGTTATTTGAATTAAGAAGTACTAAACTCATTTTGCAGCTATTTTGGGAAATAGCAGTAAGAAATGACTAATAGAATGAATGACTTCCTTTTTTGTGCAGATTTCAAAATACAAGCTTGGTACTATAGGGCATGAATGTGTGTGTGTGTGTATGTGTGTGCGCGTGTCTGTGCGTGCACGCCTGTGCCGTAAAATCAAGAGTCTTTTCCTCTTTTCTATTTTTTTTAATCTCAGAAGGCAGCATATATGGGGGGAGGGGGGAGAGAAAGCAGAGTGCTCGAAGATGACATGTTCCTCAAGTGGCACTCACCAGTGGGAGTCACCTGTGGGAGCAGGACCGGGGTCTGCCCCCGGGGAGCCCCTGGGCAGCCAGGGGAGGTGCACTCCAAGGCGGGAGGCTCTTTCTCCAGCAAAGCAGAGCACGGTTCCGTGTCCCTGGGCCTTGTGCTGAGTCCAGAAGACAACAGCAGAGCTTTAAGACTGTGTGCGAAGGCTCAAGGCTCTTTCCTTCTGCAACTGTGTTCTCAACACTGGCCACTGATCATCTTTCTCCCTCTCATGAGGCGTGTGTGCCCACAGCATGACTGTTGACTTTGGCCCTTTATTTAATCTGGAATGTTACCATTTCAGAATTTCATATTAATGTTATTAATGTTCATAAATAAAGAATAATCTATTTCTTGGGGTGCCTGAGTGGTTCAGTGGGTGAGCCTCTGCCTTTGGCTCCAGGCATGATCCGGGGTTCCTGGGATTGAGTCCCGCATCAGGCTTCCTGTGGGGAGCCTGCATCTCCCTCTGCCTGTGTCTCTGCCTCTCTCTGTGTCTCTCATGAATAAATAAATTAAATCTTTTAAAGAAATAATAATCTATTTCTTGCAATCCAGTTAGAGATTTGGGAAACATCTTTTCCAACCCTTACCTTGTATTCACTAAATATACAGCTTAAAATGGATATATCAATAAACCTGGCTTTTGAAACCACAGATGCAGTTTTAGCAATAATCTGTAGATGGTCCTCAGAATAAAGACGCTGGTCTTGCTGCCTCAGAGCACTTGCCTTTCATCATTGAGCCCTCCATCCACTCCTGAAGAGTCAGCAAGGATGGGGACAGAGGACATCTGTTCCTGTGGGGACGATGTGGGCTCCCCAACCAGGACTTACCTACTTGCTTTGACTTTTTTTTTCCCATAAGTCAAATTATCTTTTCTTAATTATCTTAGTTTTCTACTTAATTATCTTACTTTTCAGTGCTGAAAATATCAGAAAATGTCATACTTATTATCATTAAAAGTCAGATTAATGCACTTCCAGATCCCAAGGCATTTTTCTATTTTGCTTTTGCAAAGCAACATTATTAATTATCTATTGCCTCAGCAGCAAGCACTGCCCATGCCACAGACCCTGTGAGTCAGTAGTTCGGGAGTGACCAAGCATACTGTTCAGTTCAGGGTCCCTCGTGGGGTTGTGTCCAGACCTCCGTGGGGCGTCCACATGTCAGGGCTGATCCAGGCGAGTCTGTGTCGGAGAAACAGCTGGTGACACCTCAGGAGGATGAGAGTTAATGTGCAGATGTAAATTCTTCCTTGCCCTGTGCAGAATCTACCCAAGAAAGAGACTTTTTTATGCTGATAAAGATTTATAGCCACAGATGTTTATAGAGACATTATTATAAACCAGAAAACATTGAGAATACCCTAAAATGGGAACTCTGGACTGGAAACTTTCAGAGGTATGATGTACCCAGGACATCTGGGTGGCGATGAGGTATCGTCAAAGACATCGGAGCAAATGTAGACAGGATGGAGGCCAGCTGTTGGGAGACCCTAGAGAAGTGAAGAGACGGGAATATGCGGGGATGTGCAGAGGTGGAGGGGCCCGAGGTACCTCAGTTTCATCCTAGGATGACAGTGGCTCTGATGGAGGAAAAGTGTGGAACCCGTGGGGGATGGTTGTGGACTATATACGTGGGAACCTACACACAGAAAAATAAAAAACTAAGAAAAATGTCTGCATAGAAAAGAATAAGAAATCTACCGAAATGTCAGTTGTGGTTATCTTTGGCTAAGGATGTACATAATTTCCCCTTCATTTCAGTTTTAATTTTAGAAAGTTATATGTTTACATTTTTATCAGAGAAGTAGGTCAATGTTTACTGTACTTTCTTTTTACTGAAACATTTGAAAAATTCACACGCATTAGAATTCCGTTGTTTTGAGGCACAGTAGTAAGAGTTTTGACAAATGCGAAGAGCAAATGCCAGTGTGTAATCACCATCACACGTGAAAGACAAAACAATCCCACACCCTCCCCACCTTTTCCATCCTTTGTGGTCAAACCTTGCCCACCTCTGGAAGTCTAGGCAGTGCTGAAGGGTTCTCTGTCCTCTGGCTCTGCTTTTCCAGAAGGTCACTTAAATGGAATCACACAGAGTGCAGCCATCAGCTTCTGGCTTCTCGTGCTCTGCACCTCACTTCGGAGACCTCGTGCATCTGAGCAGCCTGCGTTTATAAGAAACTTCCAGCCTGTGTTTCAGAATGGCTGCACCATTGTGCATTGTATGAGAATTCCAGTCACCTCGTATCCTCGCTGACACGTAATATTGTAATCCCTTTTTTTTAGCTGTTTAATAGACACATTAAATATACTAAATATAGAGGCATCTCACTGTGGTTTATAATTTGCAACTCCCTACTGTCTAAGGGTATTGAGCATTTTCTCATGTGCTTGTTGGCATCAGTATATCTACTTTGGTAAAATCTGCTTGCAAATACTTTGCCAATCTTATTATCGGTTTGTTTGGTTTCTTATTACCAAGTTTTGAAGGTTCTTTTATACTCTGTATACAAGTCCTTTGCCAGACATGTGATTTACAAATGTCTTTCCTAATCTGGATCTTTCTCTCTTAAGAGTGATGGGGGCAGGGCAAAAGTTTTTAATTTTGATGAAGGCCAGTGTATAACTCCATTGTCCTTTGTGGATTATGCTTTTGATGCTGCATTTAAGACCTTTTCACTGACCTCAAGTCACAAAGGTTGTCTCCTATATTTTCTAAAAGTTTTACAGTTTTATGTTTTACATTTGGGGCAACCATCAATTCTGAGTTAACAGATACAGGCCTTTTATTTTTTTCATACAAAGTCACATGGCTCCAGTGCCATGTGTTGAAAAGACTGTTTTCCCTATATTTTTTGGGTCCAAAATCAATTGACCGTATCTGTGTGCCTCTCTTTCTAGTGATTGATGTACCTGTCCTTTTGCCACAACACTGTCTTGATTCTGGGAGCTTTAAAGTAGGTGTATCAAACTCAGGTGGTTTTAATTTTGTTCTTTTTCAAAATTGTTTTGGTAATTCTAGTAATCTTGCCCTCTCATGTCAATTTGAGAGTCAGTTTGTCTATTCTAAAAGAATCCTGCTGGGGCTTGGAATGGGATGGTCTTGGCTCCACAGATCATCTTTGGAAGAATTGATGTGCTAACTATGTTAAATCTTCCAACCTGTGCACTTTTCTCCATTGTTTGGGCCTTTGATTTCTTTTGTTAGTGTTTTATAGTTAACAGCACACAGATCCTGCATATATTTAGTGATACAAATACCTAAATATTTCATTTTTCATGCTACCATTGAAATGATAGTTTTGCTAATTTTTAAAAGTTTTAAAAATTCTTTATTTAAATTCAATTAATATAATATATATGTATATATACTGTATGTATATATATGTATAATATATATATACACACACACACACACACACTGTATTATTAGTTTCAGGAGAATTTAGTGATTCATCATGTATATGCAACACCCAATGCTCATACCATCACATGCCCTCCTTTATGCCCATCTCCCAGTGACCCCATCATCCCACCCTCCTCCCCTTCAGCAACCCTCAGTTTGTTTCCTATGATTAAGAGTCTCTTATGGTTTGCCTCCCTCTCTGATTTTGTCTTATTTTATTTTTCCTTCCCTTTTCCTATGTTCATCTGTTTTGTTTCTTAAATTCCACATATGAGTGAGATCATATATTTGTCTTTCTCTGACTTATTTCACTCAGCATAATATCCTCTAGTTCCATCCATGTCATTGCAAATGGTAAGATTTCACCCTCTCTGATGGCTGAATAATATTCCATTGTGTATATAGACCACATCTTCTTTATCTAATCATCTGTCGATGGACATCTGGACTGTTTCCATAGTTTAGCTAGTGTGGACATTGCTGCTATAAACATTGGGGTGCAGGTACCCTTTCAGGTCAATACACTTGTATCTTTGGAATAAATATCCAGTAGTGCAATTGCGGGGATGTGGAGTAGCTTTATTTTTAACTTTGTGAAGGTATGCCTGGGTGGCTCAGTGGTTTAGCGCCTGCCTTCAGCCCAGAGTGTGATCCTACAATCCCGGGATTGAGTCCCACATTGGGCTCCCTGCAGGGAGTCTGCTTCTCCCTCTGCCTGTGTCTCTTCATCTTTCTCTGTGTGTCTCTCATGAATAAATAAATAAAATTTAAAAAAAAACAACTTTGTGGGGACCCTCTATACTGTTTTCCAGAGTGGCTGCACAGTATGCATTCCCACCAACAGTGTAAGAGGGTTCCCCTTTCTCCACATCCTCGCCAACACCTGTTGTTTCCTGACTTCTTCATTTTTGCCATCTGACCACTGTGAGGTGGTATCTCAATGTGGCTTTGATTTGTATTTCCCTGATGACAAGTGATGTGGAACATTGTTTCATGTGTCGGTTGGCCATCTGGAAGTCTTCTTTGAAGAAACATCTGTTCATGTCTTCTGCCCATTTCTTGACTGGATTTTTTGGATTTTGGGTGTTGGATTTGATAACTTCTTTGTAGACTTTGGATACTAACCCTTTATCTGATAAGACATTTGCAAATATCTTCTCCCATTCTGCATGCTGCCTCTTAGTCTTGTTGACTGTTTCCTCTGATTTGCAGAAGCTTTTTATCTTGATGAAGTCCCAATAGTTCAATAGTTCATTTTTGGCTTTTGTTTCCCTTGCCTTTGAAGACGTGTAGTAAGAAGAAGTTGCTGTAGCCAAGATCACAGAGATTGCTGCCTGTGTTCTCCACTAGGATTATGATAGATTCCTGTATGACATTTAGGTCTTCTATCCAGTTTGAGTTTATCTTTGTGTATGGTGTAAGAGAATGGCCCAGTTTCATTCTTCTGCATGTGGTTGTCCAGTTTTCTCAACACCATTTGTTTAAGAGACTGTCTTTTTTCCATATTCTTTTCTGCTCTGTTGAAAAGTAGTTGACCATAGAATTGAGGGTCCATGTCTGGGCTCTCTGTTCTGGTCCATTTATTTATGTTCAGTTTTTGTGCCAGTACCACACTGTCTTGATGATCGTAGCTTTGTAACACAGCTTGAAGTCTGGAATTGTGATGCCTCCAGCTTTGGTTTTCTTGTTAGAAATTATTTTGGCTATTCAGGGCCTTTTGCAGTTCCAAACAAGTTTTAGGATGGTTTGTTTCAGCTCTGTGAAAGTACTGATGGTATTTTGATAGGGATTGAATTGAATGTGTAGATTGCTCTGAGTGGCATAGACATTTTAACAATATTTGTTCTTCCAGTAATGGTAGTTTTAAAAAGTTTTATTTCTAGTTGTTTATTTCTAGTATATAGATATATAGTTGATTTGGGGAGGGGGTGGATATTGACTGTGTATCCTGTGACCTTGCCCTGAACTAGGACTTTTTATGTAGATTCCACAGGATTTGTGATGGACATGACCATGTCCTCTGTGAATAGAGACTGTTTATTTCTTCCTTCACAATCTGTAGGTTATATTTCATTTTAATGGCAAGGATTTCCAGTATGATGTCAAATAGAAAACAAAAGTGCTGAGACTAGACAATCTTATTTTGTTCCTATTTTATGAGAGAAAGCATTCCATCTTTATTCTTAGGTATGATGTTATATAGATATAGGCTTTTCACAGATTACCTTTATCAGGTTAAGGAAGTTCCCTCTTATTCCTAGTTTGCTGGGGTTTATACTAAGCATGGATATTGCTTTGTCTGCACCTAATGAGATCATCATATGAGTTTTCTTGTTTTGTTAGTACAACGATGTTTATTGATTCCTAAATGTCGAGCCTGCCTTGCATTCTTGGGGTAAACCCCACTTGGTCATGATATACTGTTCTTATTATAAATTGCCAAATTTTATTTACTATTTTTTCTTTGTTTTTTACTGAGGATTTCTGTGTCTAATGTCCATGGGAAATATTGGTCTGCAGTTCTCTAATAACATCTTTGTGTTTTATATCAGGGTAATGTTGACCATATAAAGTGAGCTGGGGAGAGCTCCCATCTCTTTCATTTTTTAGAAGATATTGTTTAAATCAGTATCATATCTTGATTAGATGTTTGGTAGAATTTTCCACTGGAGCTATCTGAATTTAGAGGGCTATTTTTTTTTAAGTTTTTGAGTATGATCTCAATTTCTTCAATAGATATGGGGCTATCTCTTTCTTTTTAGGTGAGTTTTGGTTGTCTTTCAAGAGATTGGTCATTTCATCTAAGCAATCAAGTATGGTTAAAGAGACGTTCTCAGTATTTCCGTATTAGTTCCTGACATCTCTTGGCTTGTGGTGACAGCCTCTCCCCTCCTCCTGATGCCCCCCACTGTATCTTGTCTCTTTTTCTCTCAGTTAGTCTAACTGGGACCTTATCATTTCACAGGTCTCTCTCAAGAACCAGCTACTGGTTTCATTAGCTTTCTCTGTTGCTTTCTGTTTTCATTCCATAGATGTTTACTTTATTATTTTCTTCCTTCTGTCCACTTTGGTTTACTTTGTTCTTATCTTTCCAGTTTCTTAAGGTGGGAAGCTAGAGTCATGGTTTGAGACATTGCTTATTTTTAGATGTGAACATTTAAATCTTATACTCTTTGTTTAAGCACTGGTCCACCTGCATCCCCCTATTTTTGATATGTTGTGTCTTCGTTTTTACTCAGATAAAAATATTTTCTAAGTTTCCTTGATATTTCTTTCTTGACCTATGGGTAATTTAAAAATGTGTTGTTTAATATCCAAATAATCAGGAATTTTCCAGGTATCTTCTTGTTACTGACTTCCTTCTTTTTTAAAAAAAGACCTATTGATTTACTTGATATATATATATATATATATATAGAGAGAGAGAGAGAGAGAGAGAGAGAGAGAAAGAGAGAGAGTGTGTGTGTGTGCAGGTCCACGTGCAGGTGGAAGGAGGGGCAGAGGGAGACAAGCAGAGTCCCCACTGAATGCAGATCCTGACAGGGGGCTCCACCCCATGACCCTGAGATCATGACCTGAGCCAAAACCAAGAGTCAGACACTTAACTGACTAAGCCACTTAGAAGCCCCCTGACTTCCTTCTTAATTCCACTGTGTTAAACAGTGCAATTTATATGGCTTCAATTGTTTTAAATTGTTAAAGATATGATTACTGGCATATAGCATGAGTCGTCCGGTGGATGCTCCACGTGGCACTGCTGTAGGGCTGCTCCGTGATGTTCTAGGCAATTTCCTGTCTACTTTGTCTACTGATTGGTCAGTTGTCTCAGGGATGTTGTCCTCTAGTTGTTTTTCCTTTTGAAAACTGGCCAGATTTAGATTGCTCTTTGTATGTCAAGCAAGTTTAGATTCCATCCTGGACACTTCGAGTGTTACATTGTGAGATTCTGGATCTTGTTGAAATCTTGAGGACGTTGATTCTTGCTGGTTAGTCTCAGCAGGCACTCAACCTTGTTAGGCTCAAAATGCAAATTTCTCCTGACTTTTATGGATGGTGATCCCAATGCCACCTAGGTTTGCAAAGCCTGTGCTATGCTGCTTGGGGCTGGCCCTCACCTGCACCATGGTGATGGCTTATGTCATGGCTCAATTTCCACAGATTTTCTTGTGTTTCTGGTGTGTTGCTAGCATGTGAGCTTCCTACAGAATCAGGGAATCCCTTTCTCCCCTCTGAAATTTCTCCCATACTTGGCAGCATCTAGTGGTCCCTTTTCCAAATGCCTCTGGCTGGATAAATGGAATTTGCTCAGAATTTCTCTAGAATTTTGGCTGTTTGGGGGCCAAAGAACAATAGGAAAGAGAGAGAAAAATATAACAAGGATTTCTTTCACTCTTCATACAACAGAATCCTTTTCCCTGGATCCTGCATCAACAGAGATGGGTTTTTCTCTTGGGATATTAAGTGGTGGCACTGTGACAGTGTAGATCCAAGTTGGGGCTGGCCTCAGGGTGGGGCCAGAAGAGAAAAATACATACATAGAGAGAGAAATAGGAATTAGCCCTAGAACCTCTGGCTCACAAGGCTGACTTCTACAGTCCTTTGGAAAAAACCTTGGGTTTCTCCTGGAGTTTTGATGCACATGCCTGGCAGGTGAAGAGGTCCCCAGTGAGTGCACCTTTGGACCAAAGCTGACAGATTTGAAGAGGAAAGGAGGCACCAGAAAACTCACCACCAACATAGTGACTGTTCTTCGAGTGTATGGGCTCTCCCCAGCCTGCCTTCTCGTGTTCACTATCAACGGCCAGATCACTACATTTGATATTTTGTCCAGAATGTCCTGTATACTGGGGGACACAAGGCAATAATGTCTCACAGCCTCTCAACCAGCAGAAGCCCACTCATTTTTCAGCTTTTTTGTACTTTCCACCATAATAAGCTATTCTGAATTCAAGACCTAGAATCAGATTTTCTCCAAGGAGTCTTGCTTTCTTTGACAGGAGTTTATATGAAAGAAAAAAAAGGAGTTTATATGAGCAGATCTAGGTGGTGGTGCACTCCCTGCTTGTGATGTGCAATGCTTCTAGGAGCGTATAATGGATGGAGCTGGGGACTGAAGCTTGGGCTCCTACTGGCACGTGCAGCGTGAGCAACCCCTACAGGCCCGCCCTCAGCTTCCCCACTCCACACTCATCTCCCTTCCTCCTCACACCCCTGGCTCCAAGAATCCAGAGGATCTGCTCATCTGCTCTAGCCAATGGATCCAAAACACATTCAGAGCCAGCCCATCAGTACTAACCCACAAAACAAAGGTCATCATTTCTTTGTGGTTCTTTTTGTTGTCTGTGGTTTAAATCTAGAAAACACATGTCAGGTGCTGTGAGAAATCTCAACCTGTTCTCCTTCCATCCGATTGCCACTCACCCCAGAGGCAAATATTTTTGTTTGTTTGGTTTATCCATCCCGGGTTTCTTTTTACAAAATAGATGTGTGTATGTGTGGGTGTGCGTGTATGTGTGTGTATATTGTTTCCTCTTCTCTCTTATAGAAAAGGTAACATGCATGTATACCCTTTGACACCTTGTGCTTCCCCAAGAAGCATGCGCTAGAAATCCCTCCAGGTCAGCTCATGGAAGGTCATTAGGATAAGCCCGTGAGGTGCTAGGAGGCCCCTGGTGCCAGGCTACACTCGACTGGCTCTCTGTCCCATCCTGGCAACAGGCCTGGCCTCACACCAGGGTGGCTTCTTACCCATTGTGATAAAAACTCCAGCCTACAGCTCACTCTTTGTTCTCCTGTGTCAGAGGGGCCTTCACTGTCTTCCCTCTTGCCCTCCTCTCCATATGATGGGTAGGAAATTACAGAAATCCAGAGCCACCATTAACCATCTTCTGCTCCACTGGTTGGCCCTCTTTCCTCATCTTGTTAATGTCTTTCATTGACTTGTCCTTGCAGAAATACACTAAGTCCTGGGACACCTGAGTAGCTAAGTGGTTGAGCATTTGCCTTCAGCTCAGGTTGTGATCCCAGGATCCTGGGATCGAGTCCTGCTTCGGGTTCCCTGCAGGGAGCCTGCTTCTCCCTCTACCTATGTCTCTGCTTCTCACTGTGTGTCTCTCATGTATAAATAAAATCTTTAAAAGAAGAAATACACTAAGTCTTGTGCTGTATCTGCTTATATTTGCCTATTTCCCCATAGTAAGCCCCTCAAGTAGGCATGATGCCAATGGGAAAGTACTCCCCATGCACACCCAGTGGGGTGTGTGGGAGTGTCCGTGAGGACACTCTAAAGAAGCTGCAGTACTTGGTGCTGGTCACGCGATTCTGGATTCTTGGGCGGGACCCAGTCTGAGCAGCAGGCTCCCTGGATCTTTGAAGCCCGTGCAACGAGCAGGAGGAGGAGGTGTCACAGGCGCCAGTTTGCTGTGGGTGACAGGACACAGTGCAGAGCTCTTCAAGCTGTAGGGCCTCACTGTCCATTTGCACGCGCTGGGCCTTTGTTCCGGCTGCCCTACCAGCAGATGCTCTGTCGCTCCGGGGGATGTGGTCTTTCGTTGTTCACTTACCTGGAGTCCGGGCCTGGATTCCCCCGATACTGGGCAGCCTGCCTCTGGAGCACCTGGTTGTTCACAACTAACAGCGCTCAGGGACTGGAGCACCAGCCCCCGCCCCCAGCCCCAGCCCCTCTGAGCTGAGCCTTTCCCCGCACTGCTCTACCACAGCTGCCTGATGTGGAGTCTTTCTGTTTCGTTATTCTCTGACTCTTTTAGATAAAAAAAAGCATGCCACACAAACCCTAATATCATACTTTTAAAAATCAACATAATAATGCCCTGAATAGATAATAAAGGGCACAGGCTTTTCTGTGGGAGGGAGCAGGGTGTCAGGCTACAGGTGGGAGCTCCTGGCCTGGTGTTGTGTGAAAGGTGGGTAGGGTCAGCAGTAAACCTCACACAGGGGAGTCAGCCGGGCAGGAACATCATGTTGAGAACGTGTGGACGGTAACATACTCAGAAAAGGTGAGTAACGTTTAGAAATCAAATTAAAAAAAATACTTACAAGGACACCTGCAGACATGCTCCCAGGCTGGGAGCACATAGGCTCCTGAGGCAGAAAGAAGGGGCATCTGGGGCACAGGGCTGTGAGTCATTGTTGTTCGAATTGTAACAGCCCTAAATCTGATCTAAACATGCATTTTCCAAGTCTCTAATGGCAGGTAAGAGATATTGGCTCAAAAACTAGCTGATGAATTAGTCTAACACAGCTCCATTGTCTCAATAATAAAGTGACATCCAGTGTTTAAAATAAGGATCCTGTGCGCCGCAAAACCATGAGGTGACTTTAACACAAATTAAATTATGCTCCATGTTCCTTTATGGATAAGTTCCTTTATAGGGTAAGCTTATTTCTCTGGGAGCTGGTGATCTCAACATGCCCAGATACCTGGCCTGGTGCCGCCCCCCCCCCGGAGCCTTGCCCCACTGCCAGCCCCCTCCTTCCCCATGCTCCAGACCCACTCAAGGTCCCTGTGTGTCCCCACCTCTCTCCCAGCTGGCCCAGCTAAACCGGAGCCTTCTGTTTCCAGGCCATTCTCCACAAGGCATGACCTCTTGGGTCATCCTTCAGATCTCAAGACTTCCTCGCCAGACACCCTCCCATAGTCCCCTCCACCCTGGGCCCCAGAAGTCTTCCCTGGCACCCACACCCAGGTCAGTTCAGCCTCCTCTGGCTTAGCCATAGGACCCTGCAGCCAAGCCATGTCCACATCAGGGCGCCCGCCCTTGCCGTTCCCTCTGCCCAGAGAGCTGTTCCTGTAGCAGGACTTGGTTTGCATATTCCCTCCAAGGGGCCACCATGGAGGCACACTCTTGGTGCTGTGTCACATGCTTTGGCGTCCATTACTGGGAACAGCCCACTGCATCTGCGCCTCAGTGTGCAAGGAGATAATTCCTCTCTTCTTTACCTTTGTCTAGTTTATAATAGTGACAGAGCTGCCCAGGCTCATCCCCACCCTGAGGAGGGGGGGTGGAATCCAGTGCCTGGCATCGCACAGGTGCCCAGAAACATTCATCTGTTGGAACAGCAAACATCAAGTCTCCTGAAGCAGAGGAACCCAGTCTCCAGCCAAGAGTGACCACGAGGGTTTGTTTCAACTATTTTAGCGTTTATGTAGATAATTTGTCCCTGAGGCTGTCAGGTGCTGTAGAGAGGTAGGATGACAGATGGATGGACAGATGGACAGACATTCCCACACCTGCTGCCTGGGCAGGTGACTGTCACCAGGGCAGGGAGGGCAGGAGAGACTGCTGACCGTGGCCCGGTAGCCTGGAGGGAGAGCGGGGCTGGGGCGCTGCAGGCAGATGCCGCTCGGCTGGGCAGGCGAGGGACCACTTCCGAATTTCCTGCTCCTTGGCAGGTGAGCCTCTGTGTCATCAGATCTAATTAGATCTAAACCAAAATACGCCCTTGGGAAGCACAGGACCTGCGTTATCCAGAACCACAACAGATGTCTTCCTGGGTTAAGGGTCCATCCTCTGCCACCAACTCCCAGCTGCACCAACCCTGTGCTCACTCCCAGATGAGTGATGGTCAAGATGCCTGTGCCTTGGGGCGCCTGGGTGGCTCCGTCAGTTGAGTGTCAGACTCTTGATCTCAGCTCAGGTCTTGATCTCAGGGTCTTGATTGCTGGGTATGGAGCCTACAAAAAAGAAAGAAAGAAAGAAAGAAAGAAAGAAAGAAAGAAAGAAAGAAAGAAAGAAAGAAAGAAAGAAAGAAAGAAAGGGGATCCCTGGGTGGCTCAGCAGTTTAGCGCTGCCTTTGGCCCAGAGCGTGATCCTGGAGACCCGTGATCGAGTCCCACATCGGGCTCCCTGCATGGAGCCTGCTTCTCCCTCTGCCTGTGTCTCTGCCTCTCTCTCTCTGTGTGTGTGTCTCTCATGAATAAATAAATAAAATCTTTAAAAAAAAAAAAAAAGAAAGAAAAGCAAAGATGCCTGCACCTTGCTGACACGCTTGGTGCATGCTCCGTGGCATGACTTACCATCTGCACCTGTCCCTTTTAAAGCATTATTGGCACATCATTACCCAGTCCACGTCTGGCAAAGAGGTTTGTATATAGCAAGGGCTCGATGTATTTCTGATTAAGGACAAACTGCATCTCTGTAATCCCGCGTCAATGTGGTACATGTACTCCTCGTGGTGACTGATAAGTTTCTTGTGTTATAAATAAAGCTTGAATTCTTGCATGTCCATGTGGATCAAACGGGACGGGTCCTCACCAGCACATCCCTGGCTCCATGTGTTACTTGCTATGGTAAACGTCCTCACACTTCACAAGTAAAGACACATGGAAAAGAGACAGGTGAGTGGGTCCTTGGCACGGCATTGGCTAAACCTCCATGTGGAGAGGCACTTGGTCCTGGCTCTTCAACAATTCCACAAGGAACCCTGGTGGCCTCCTGATTCTAGGAACCTGTAAATCTTCAATGATTTCCTCAATGTAACAGGGGAGGGGTGTGCCCCGTTGAGGTACAGGCATCTGCAGATAAGCGCAGAGGGGACATGGCCAGGCCTCCCTCCATGGGGGTGGTAAGAGCTTCCCAGAGCCTCCTCCATCAGAACCTTAGGAAATAGGATTGAGATTTGCTGGTGTGATGTGAAAGCAGTTATGGCATCATCTCCGTGACTGCTGAACTCCTGACTTGATTGATCTTGAGGGGCTCGGGCCGGCGGGAGCCCACCAAGTGCTTCCTGCCACCGGCGGGGCTGCAGGGAGTAGAGGTTCCCTCTGTCGCCGGATGTCCTCACCCAGAGGACCACTCTTCTAGAGACAATGTGGTACCCTTTTCTCCTGAGTGTCCCCGGAAGCACTGGGCAGGAGTAACAATACTCCCCTGGGAGAAGGGGGACACTAGAGCCTTGGTCTCAGATCTAAAATAACCACCGTTTCTAGACGCCGCGTGAAAACGGAACAGGAGACAGCCGAGCCGGGGTTTTGCCGGTGCGCGGGGCTGCGGGCCAGGTGAGAGGCGGGCTGCGAGTGTGCGCCCCCACCAGCCCGCACACAGATGACGGGCCGTTGGGGGTAGAGGCCCCGCTGCACAGGGACGGGGCACAGACTGCGGCTGCAGTTCCACAAAGCGACGATGCCGATGCCGTGTCTCCTGAAGCCCGCAGCAGGCAATCGGCTTGTGTCGATTACTTTCATTTCACTTTTTTAGTAATTAGTGTTTATTAAGTTTCGCACAAGTGTCATTCCATGACTGGTTGGAAATTAAAGATGAAAGACTAGCCCTTGGCTAGTCTTGGGCAGGGCAGTGTTACGGGGCAGCACCCTCGAGGCCTTTCCTGGGAGAGGACAACAGGACACGCCTTCTCATGGCGCTGACTTTTATGGCTCACTTTTTAAACTTTTTTTTTTTTGAAGCCATCTCTAGGTGCCAGCTTCTCTGTTCTTCCTGTTTGGTAAACTTGAGGAGTCATGGAAACAGGGGCTGCTCACAGGCAGCGCCCCTTCCATCCTGGCGCTCCCAGCTGGGAGACCGTCCCAGAGACCCTGAGAAATGGCCTGCCCCCGAACAGGGGCCCTGAGAGTCCCAGCTTGTGCCATGAGCCACCTGCACGCTGGGCCCTGCCCTCGCCAAATGCCACTTGAGTGGGCACTGACCAGCTGACAAGAAGGTTACTCCCCCAGTTAACTGTGCATTAGTTATTTGGACCTTAGAATACTTTTTATGGAAATAGTGTTAGAAAGTGACATTAGGTTCCCAGGTAAGCTTATCAAAGCCTACTGAACTCACTGTCTAGCTCAGGTTTTTTGTTTTTTGTTTTTTTTTTTAAGATTTTATTTATTTATTCATGACAGAGAGAGAGAGAGGCAGAGACACAGGCAGAGGGAGAAGCAGGCTCCATGCAGGGAGCCCTACGTGGAACTCGATCCCGGGTCTCCCACCGCCCCCGACCTTGCACACAGTGCCTGGAATTCCGTCTGAAATTCTAATGAGACGTTGAAGTCAGGGAACCCCTGCCCCACTTCTTGGGGTTCTTTCTGCCCATCTGGCAGCCATGCTGGAGCTTCTTCCCCAAAGAGGAGCCTGGAAGCCTGGAGGCAGTGCCCCTGCCAAGGGCGCACCCTTGCGTGATCTGTTCCTAGGGATGATTATGAGAGGCAGCGCCAAGACCTGAATTGGCCACGTGATTTTATTCCAAAATTTCTCTACGTTCCATTTTGAGCTGAAAGTAAAAATAAGCCTTTGGCTTTATTGTGGCTACTTCCACTCATTTATATTGTCAGAAATTATTACTTCTCCTCATTCAAAGAGTCGTTTATCAATTTGCTAAATAGGGCTTACCATTTAAACGTCGAACGTGTCATAAGTCTTCATTCACACCAGCGAGTGATGCTCAAATGCACTCACAAACAGGAATTAAAATAAGTGGGGGTTTTGTTTGCTCACTTATTCAGCCCTCCGTATCATTTTCCAACACGGAGCAAAAGAAGTCTCCGCTCACCTCCCCCAGGCCTGGCGAGGAAGGCAGCCAGCCTCCCCGGCGCCGGCCGTCATGGGGCTGTGCGGGGCCGGGGCACCCGAGCGGGTCAGCTGCGAAATCTGCTGCCCACACAAGGACACGTGAGTCTGCGGGATCTTTCCTATTAGAACTAGGAACAAAGTCCCAATGATAACTGAATAGTTAATTCTGCTTCAAATCCTTTTTTCCTTAATAGAGTTCATTACACAAAGAAGTCTCAAATGCCTTTTGTTTTTGTTTTGTTTTGTTGCGGCAACATTTGCCAAAGATTCGGGCGACCCATTGTTTCACTGGGAACGCTCGGGAATCAAGTGATGAGTGAGGCTCCCTTCCCCGTGCTCACGTGTTCTGAGATGGACAGGGCCCCACACAAGCCAAGTCATCTCCCCCCTCCAGGCTGGAGTGACCGGGGATTATCAAACTTGGGCAAGTGGCTCCTTCCAAAGGGGCTTCTTCAGTAAGCACAGGTAGATTATCACTAAGGGGTGGAAGTTGAAATAAGTGTATAAACGGTTAGAAGCACCATCCAAGCTTGGCTAACAAGCAAGACTGCTTCACGTCAGGTTGGCCAATGGCATGACCTCCAGGAGAACTCAGGCTGTCCGCCCAGTGCAGGTGGCCGGTGAGCGGGTGTGGAGCGCCGCCCGACCCACAGCGATGTGTGTACACAGACACGCGTGCACATAAAGTCCTGTTTGCCAAACTTGCAGTAATTTATGTAATTATACACATAATGTATTTTAACCAAATACACAAAGATCTTTATAATGCCACTTAGGGTCTAGATTTAACTTAAACCACTACTTAGTCTATCTCTCTAATAGGATACTAAAAGGGAATTTTATGACAACATTATCAGTAGCATTTTGCTGATAATTAGAATAACAATAATAATACTGAGATATTTTTTCAGTAATAATGGTGTTATTAATGAGATTTTTATGAAAGACAGACTTCTTTGGTATAATTATGAAAATTGATCTTTTGCATTTTACTTATTCACTGAAATCAGATAAGTGGCTTAACTACATGTATTATTTCTAATAAATATTCAAAAGAATGCATTTAAACAAGGCTCCTCATTCTATTCTTGCTCATATTCCTTGCATTTAAATAAAAGTGTAATTGCTCTGCTTTTTAAACTGCTAGTTTGGATTAGCTGTCTAACCTGTACAGTGTAGCTGTTTGCTGTTTGCATTTTTAATAGCTTTATTACCATTTGGTGAAGCCTTAATTTCTGGCTTCCTTCAAGAGTCCTGCCTGTAAGTCAGCACTACAATTTAACCAGCAATAACCTGTCAAGATGAGATAAAGGCCCACACCAGATGAGACGCAGTATTTTTGTGGGGGTTTCTGTCATTGTTAAAGGCAAGATCCCAGTGTGTCAAAATGGAACCTCTGAAAGTTTTCCAAACTTTACGGCATAATTTTACAGTTCACGTTTTTAATCGATGGCTCCAGAATGCATTATCTCGTTCACCAGGGAAAGCAATTAGAATCTGTGCCTCGTTATGTGAATAAAGGGCATTGGCAGGAACACACACTTAGGTGTGTGCAAGCACACCTGGTACCTGTGCTGGTCAGAGCAGGGGATACTCAGCTTTTCAGGGATAATAATGTCTAGTTTCTAAGAATCTGAGACGAGACATACCTGAGTGCATGCTTTGTTTTTAAAATTATGTCAAACGCGTTCAAGTGGAAAGAATAGCATGACAACCCCCATACACCCATCCCCCTGTTCGAGCCATTGGCAATTCACAGACCTGGTTCTGCCCATTGAAATCCTCTCTTCTGACTCCAGCAAACCCCAAGCCATTGCATGTGTTCCAATGTGTAAATATTTATGTGTGGATCTTTAAAAAACAGTGTCAGGGCATCTGGGTGGCTCAGTAGGTTGAGCATCTGATTCTTGGTTTCAGCTCAGGCCATGATCTCAGGGACATGTGATCAAGCCCCATGCTGGGCTCTGCACTGGGCATGGAGCCTGCTTAAGATTGTGTCTCCCTCTGTCCCTCTTTCTGTGCTCTCTCTCTCCTCCCTTCTTTTCTCTAAAAACTAAACTAAACTAAAAAACATTAAAAAAAAAAAAACCCAAAGGATCATTTTTTTAAAATCGTGATTGCATATATACCTAAAAAATCAACAATAATTCCTTAAAGTCATAAAACACCTAGTCAGTGTTTAAATTTTCCATCCAGTTGTCTCCTTTAGCGCCATGTATCTGACTTATGCATGTCACCAATAAATATTTTTTTTCAGGTTTTTTTTAAGGAGATTCACTTAAGCCAGGCTCAAAATAAGACTCCTGCAGTGTGACTGGTCAAAATGCTTCTGTGCTGTTCTGGGTAGATCCATCTCATGGTCGCTTCTCCTTCCTCTATTTGCTTAAGGAGACAGTCATAGGTCTATAGTGTTTCCCATTTTGGAGAGCTTCCCGGAGGCATCGCACTGGTTTAGTGTGACATGCTTTTCTGCAGTCCCCATAAATTGTAATTCCATCTGAGCTTTTGATCAGATGCCCGCCCTGGGGGTAGGGAGGGCAAGGCCACCCCCAGGGTAGTTTGTCAGGAGGAAGCTACTGCCCAGCTGTGTCTCCCCGTCTGTGATGGTAGCGGCTGATGCTGCTCAGTGGAGAGACACATTAATACATTAGGGTTGGAACGTGGTCCTTCTAATTATGCCGCTTCTCCTCCACTTATTAATAAGCTGGAGTCCTTCTATGAAAAGAAAATGTTCCTCGTATTGTATCTGGTTGCCCAGCTGTGTGGCTTATATTGGGAAGGCGGGATAAATATTAGATTTCCCCTTTGCTTGATAGTTTTCAAAATAATGAATTATCCATTAGCATCCTCCAGTAGTACCAAATAATTTTTTAAAAATTTTTATTAGGAATTTATGGATTTACACATATGGGTTGTGATTCAGTCCATTGTAGTTATTACACTTCGATGATCAAATCGTCCCGTCTTCGGTCAGTAGACACCTGCGTCACTTGTAGCTTCCTCACCGTGCGGCATGACACAGCGTCCCAGGTTCCCATCTCATACACACAGGCCCGGTCAGCTGCTTCTCCAAGGAGCTTTGGTTCTTCTTAGTGAGAAACAGTGTTTCCAGACCACAGTGTGGGTGCCTGTATTTATTTACATGTGAATATATGTGCTTACCTCGCTGTATCTGCACTTCCTCTGATAGTTATCATATAAATCATTAGTGAGAAACAGTCAGAAGGCAGTTTCCAAAAATCGTCGCTGAGTCCACCACCTGCGAGGTCATTAAAACGTGTATGTTGGCAGGTCTGAAGCCATCCCTCTGGTTCTGGAGAGGAGCCTGGGTGGAGGTGGAGAATCATGACCAGCCATGGCAGAGGCCCTCCTGGCCTTTTTTGGGATGACATAGAGCCCTGCATCTTATTTTTTTTTAATGGACTGCCTCGTGAATTTGCATGTGATCCTTGCGCAGAGGCTGTTCTGTTCGCTGTGTGTTCAGATCTTAGTACATGTGCTGCCCAGGCAAGCGCAAGAGCCCTGCATTGTAGCTCACACAATCAAGAGCATTGCCTGGGGCCAGACTGGTCCCTGAAATGGCAGAAAGCCCCGCCCTGGGGATGAAATCAGACAAGGGCCCTGGAACCCTCCATCGTGGGACATCACGAGTGCTGGGTCACTGCGATGGCTTTGGCGGCTAGTTGTCCTTTGTCCTGTGCCCAGTTTGTCCTCTCACTCCTGCTAGAGATGGGAGGTGGAGAGGAGAGGATGGGGGTTGTCATCAGCAGTGACAAGACCACAGACAGAACATCAGTAAAGAAGGCCCTTGGGTCTGTTGGTGCAGGACTGGTGTTGGAGGACCACGCTCTCATGTCCGTGCCCAGATGAGGGGTGGGGAGCACTGACTGGGGCCCTGGCTGGTCCATCAAAACTGGACATCCTCAGGCGACCTGACATCACCCCCGGCAAGGGGAGGAGACCTACTCCTGCGGACCCGGGGACATCCCTAGGGGCACACCTGCTGGGGCAGTGGATGAGGAACTAGAGGTGGTTGAAGCGATCCACAGTGGACGGTGGGGAAAGTAGGGTCAGAACTAGGGCCAGAACATTCACACAGTCGACCTGAGTTGAGGACCCCAGCAGAGTAGGGGAGTCAGTGCCTGACTCACACTGTCAGAGCCACTGAGCCTGTTGCCCCCTGCTGTACATACCCATTCTTACTGTAACTGTTGAGCTGACCACACACAGTCCTTTTACAGCCAGCTGGTCCAGGGGCCAGTGAGGATGCTCACCACCAAGCTCTGGAGCCACCCCCAGTGTCCCAGCAGCCGGGCTGGACCAGGTTCCTGCAGTCAGCCCCTCCCAGGTAGCCAGCCAGGTCATCAAGTGCTGTGGGTGCAACATGAGGCTGCACATTTGTCAGGTCCTGGGCTTTGAAGGCTCTTCTACCTAGATTGTCTCATTTGATGCATACATGACTTTGAGGAGACCAGGATATCTTGCCATCCTTTGAGGCCACAAGGATGAGACATGAGGAGGCAACAACCACTGTTTCCATCTTACAGATGAGAAAGACTAAATGCAGAGCAACAGAGTTCACCACAGGGCAAGTCCATGACACAAGGAAAATTCTAGAAAAGAAGCATCCAGAATCCCAAGGCTGTCCCAGCCTACCCACCACATTGCAAGGCCTCAGGTGCTCTGCTGAGTCAGTCATGGAGAAGCCTGTTAGTATGTGCACATTATTCATTCTTCCCTTCCCAGAATGTCGTTTACCCTCGAATCTCAGTTTGTCCTCGACATTCTCCTCCTCTAATGTGTTTTGGAGCTAGCTGACATTCATCATGAATATTAATTAATAAACAGTCTCTGGAGGATAAAATGACAGATACCGAGCATACTATTACAGAAGCTACCTCTGGAAACAGAGATGTGTTCCATGGATTCGTTCTTATAAAGCCAGGTGTTTGGCAAGACTAACCCTTTGTGGATCATTTGTGTTTGTTGTTCTAAATTGTTATGCTGCATGAACAACACGTGGTTTTTCACAACCTCTAAAGAATCAGTCTTCAGGTTCCAGCTACAGTGCCACAGAAGAGGCAGTGAGCCCAGAGCTAGATGCCAAATCCCAGGGTCTCTTCTGATTATAGAAACTTGGCAAATTGCATGACCCCTCATGCCTCCCTCTGGACCATGGCTCTAATGGTGGCACCTACTATGTCAGGAACCACAAGGACTGGGTGAGAAGGTACTTGCAGAATAGCTGGATGGTGCCTGGCTAGCAGTGACTGCACAAGAAATGCTAGCTATCGTCATAATGGAGGGACGGCTCACGGTATTTCAACAATGTGTAATGGGCACCTGAACAGGAAAACTGACTGGTCTCCTGTTGAGCAGAGACACTAGACAACATTCCCCAAGGACATCATTTTCCTCAAGAATGAAGGAGGTTTCTGACTCTTTATTTTGGACCCTAATTTTTCCTTACTTCCTCGCTGTGAAGGTGGGATTAACATGAACACAGGGTAGTTCCAAGGCATGTAAGACAGTGGGTGTGGATGGGGCCAGGGGCTCTAGGATGCACAGCACACCCCTTCAGGATGCACGAAACATCATCAGCTCATAGGAAGGAGAGGCTCATGGCGATATCATATTCTTATCAATTGAAGTACATGGTGGGGGGGAAAAAAAAGCATTAGCAAGTTTTCTGTGCACTCAACATGGTATATCGGTCAGAAATAAGCCTGAAGATCAACCAGGATTTCTTCGAAGACCTCCTCCCATGGTGACTAGTGCAGGTTCTGGGGAACCAGACCTGGATCACTATAAAACTCAAGACAATGAACTTGACAGACTGCCAGATTTCTGTTTTCAGCCAGTTTAGGGTTACTATAATCTCATTATTATGCTTGAAAGACGACAAGTAATAGAATCTGAGGGAGCTGTTCTGGCTCTACCGGCCGCACCTTCTCCCCAGTGCCAATTTCCCTTGATTACCTGGCCGGCCCTAAGAAGCTGTTTCCAACCATTTCTGCAGAAACAATCATCTGGTCAGCTCACGAGCTTCTCACTGCAGTCAGCGCTTTTAATGGGTCAAGCATTACATTAACTCTTTGGCCCCATCCCCCTGAGAATACCACGCTTACTACTTTCAATCATTGTCAAATTGGTGATCGAGAAGGCACTTGTAAGCAAGCTTCCTGGCTCTCTCCCTCAGTGTCCAGCCTTTTTAGGGTGGTTCTGTGTGTTTTTGACCAACACAGATGCTGGCATCACGAGAAATTCTTCTGCTTTGCCTGCTTTCATAATCTGGAACCAAACACTTATGGGTATTTCACATTCTGTGCAAAGACAATGGAGTTGAGTTCGACAAAGGCTGGATGAATTATTAATTGCACTTTATGGAAAAACACATCTATTAGGAATGTGACTCATCAAGCAGAAAGGTTTCCTGAGATGCGTGGTTTTCCTGATTTGGCTTATAGCTCTGTTAATACTCGATCTTGCCAAAAGTCCAACTCTGTAGACCAGATGCTGTCAGACTCCACAGATGGAAAGTCAAGGGCTTGGAGAGAATAGCCGTAACTTTCTTCATGGTCTGGGCTGTGGGCAAACACCCCGGAAACACAGTGTGAATGGAGGCCTATATAACTTGACACCCACAAACACCTAACACTTGACTTTCTGCTTCTTCACATTTTGGAGGACTTCCTGTGTCTGTTTCTTTATATTGTGAACTTAATGAAATACTGGGAAGCGTGTGGCTAACAAACTCCATCAGCAACACCACCAAATTCCTTAGCAAACTTGGCTTTAATTTTTGCCATATCTGAAGTTAGGACCATGTCCCAAAAGAAGCCTTTAGGATGTTTCCATTGGAAGCAGCATGGTGGTTGAAAGACATGCAACTGGGAACCTATCTGAGCTCACAGATGCTGTGAATGACCTTAGACTTGATCCAAATTGCTTTCACTTTATCTCAAAGCTGAAAGGAGGTTACACAAAGGTATGAATGAGGGAATGATGCTGGCAGGCAGATGCCACTCTGTGTTGCCCTCTTCCAGACACTTGCCCCACATTTGGGGGTCTTAGCAGCTGAGGGGGGAGTGAGATGCCCTTTAAATCTGGGGATCCCCAAAGCAGAGGTTCACAGCCTTTTAAAACTCAGCCAGGATGTCTTGTGCTGCCCAGTGACTTCAGAACTCTGTTCTTCACCTAGATGAGGAGGAGGCTTCCAAATCCTCGCTTCAGGGTACCCTGAAGAGTACAGGGTAGGGTACCCTCCCTGCACCTGCATCAAAGGTCTGGGAGATCTTCCCTAGTACCATGTAGGGTGTCCTGGGGGCAATTGTGACCATGGCCCACCTAGGGAGCACAGTGGTGGTGACAGAGGTACATTAGCATGATGAACCAATTATCTTGATATCTCTAGATCAGGACCCACAACAAACCCCAAAGCTAGCTATCAGGAACCTTGAGGAGGTTGGCACAAAATACTTCTGTTGTGAATAGTCTATCAC